>NC_090938.1:427124353-437124353 GCF_040938575.1 Ambystoma mexicanum | reverse complement strand
ATTATGCCCGTATTAGTGATATGTTTGTTTGTTTTTCATCCTTAGAGATAGCAATTGGTGTATGAATAGGAAGATTCTACCTAAAGCACAGGACTACTTCTGCCCCTGATGAATGTCCGGTTACATCGAACACAGAGGACTGAAACTTATATAAGTTGGGCTTTGTCACACAATGAAAAATGAGATTTATTGAGTTGCCAATAGTGTGGTATGCTGGTTGAATATTTCAGCATACTAGTTGCGATACTGTGAGGTGGTAGTGTTTTTACTTTGTATAGGACTATGTGTTGTGTATATGTGTTTTAATATTTTTTGTATTACCTGTGCTTAACAAAAGATTAATATATTAAAAATGATATTTTGTGAAGAAAATGTTTTCTGATGATGATTTGAAACACAGAATGCAGTCTATATCTGTTCTAGGGCTGTGTCTTGTAATTGCTATCGGAGGGGAATGTGTTGACTGTTCCTTCCTTTTGTAGAAATAAATATCTCATATCCTCACTTAGTAGGAGGGAATATCACCAAAGTGTGGGGTTTCCCCTGCAGAATAATTCCTGTCTGTGAGGCAACTTTTGTCTCGTGGGGTTCCACTATATTAGTAAGTAGGCCAGTTTACGTTGTTAGAGTATTGTATGAATTCTCTGCAATTAGAGTATTGTATGAATCATTTGTAATTAGAGTGAGCATTATGGCGACATCCGCAGACAAAAGTCTGGCTTATACTGAAGATTATATTCTTCAACTTCTGAATTCCATACCGGAGTTGGGGTTAGACAATGATCTGGTAGACATAGGTAAAGATGATAAATGGGATGAACTTACCCAAACACGCAAGAGATTGGTACGAACAGAGCTACACGCCATAATCATGTTGGAATATTTAAAGAATCAGGCGTTACCTCAAGGCCTCATAGTACGCAATGAGCCGAGGCTGTTTCTAGATAACGCAGATTTTAAATTTAAATGGAGCTACATAGCTAATAAATGTGGTAGGGACTGGCTGGTTCTTATTATTGAGACAGCTCAGGAAACTACCAAAAAAATCCTGTTAGATTTGAAAGGATTAGAAGAAGAAATGAAAAAGAATTTCGATATTGAAGTATTCAAAACGAAATTAGAAGCCCATATGAAAGACATGCAAACATTTAAAACGGAATCTAGTGCAGAGAGAGTCAAAAGACTAAAAAAAGATCTTACTAACTTTGCTCATGAGAAGGCCTTCCAATATGTTACTAAAGACTACAATTTTGGAGCACCCACGGGAGGTCAGAGACCTAACTGTAGGGTAAGATTTAGAAATACATCATATAGTTCAAGTGAGGAAGGAAGTACACCTGGCGAGGATGAAGAAAAGAATGGTGTCGGGCAAAGAGGAAGAAATAAGAACACTGCTGTACAGAGGAGTCGCAATACAGGAGCCAGGAATGGATCAAGACGTCAACCTTTTTTAGGCAGAGGGAACAGTCGTCAGGAATGGCAGATAGACAGAATGCAAACACGCAGTTACCGGGGCTGGTAGTTAATTTGTCTAGTGTTATTTTGACCAAAGATGAAGAACGATGTCTCAATAAAGGCCTGAATTTTGTAATATCTAAACATCACAATCCCTTTGAATTTAGGCTAGAGTTTAGTGCTTTCATGCGTAAGATACATCTAAGAGAATTTTTTGATGATCAACCGGCCAGTCCACATATTAATTATAGTGGTCTAAGGAATCCCTCTACTTGGAGCCCACCTCACCATACTAATTCTCCTGAATCAGTGGTTTTTGAAAAGAAGGTTTTACAGGAATTAAAGAAACTCGAAACCAAGGGCATTCCTAAAAACTCTAATTTGAGTCAACAAGAAATTGCTATGCTAAAGAGCCTAGGTAAAAATGAGAAGATTGTCATTCGCCAGGCTGATAAAGGAGGGGCTATAGTCCTCATGAATAAAAAGGACTATATTGAAGAATGTCACAGACTATTGGCAGAGAACAGCAGCTATAGGAAAATTGATCAAGATCCTAGCCCGGACCTCATTAAATTGATAAAGGAGAAAGTTGACAAAGCTGTTGATTTAAGACAGATTAGCAAACAGGAAGGGGAATATTTAACCAGAGAGACAGCGAGAATTCCCATGTTTTATATTCTACCTAAAATCCACAAGGACCTGGCGAGACCCCCGGGTAGACCCATTGTATCCGGTGTTAATTCCATTTTGGAACCTTTATCGAAATTTGTAGATATCTATTTACGTCCTTTCGTAATGAAAATGAAGAGCTACGTCCAAGACACTAGAGACGCTATTATGAAAATTGAAGGGCTGAATTTTGATCAATCCCAGGATATACTCATTTGTTTGGATATTCAATCTTTATATACAAATATTCCGCAACAAGCCACCTTAAAAGTGGTTGAGGAAACTTTGCTTCAGCGGGAAGATACTCACTCTGTCAGCAACACCTTTATCCTATGGTGCACAGAAATAGCCTTAACAAACAACTTTTTCCAATTCTTGGGCCAATTCTACCTTCAGATAGAGGGTACAGCCATGGGTGCTGCCATGGCTCCGAATTTGGCTAATTTGTATGTAGATATGGTTGAACGAACAGTGATTTATTCGGACATCAATCCTTTTAAACAACAGATAACCCAATGGCTAAGATACATCGATGATGTTTTCATGTTATGGCATGGTTCTTTGGACGAAGCCAACAATTTTTTGATGTGGTTAAACAATCAGAATAGATATCTGAAATTTACTGCTGTCATGAGTTCTATGGAGGTGAATTATTTAGATCTGACAATTTACCACCACAATAACCAACTTGGGGTTAAGCCGTTTGTCAAGAGCACTGACAAAAATGCTTTATTACATTACAGAAGCCATCACGCCAAGCATATCCGGGACAATTTGCCCTTTGGACAATTTTTGCGGTTGAAACGTAACAGCAGCACCAAACATGACTATGAAGTTGGAGCGAATATATTAATGAACAAACTACTTGACAGGGGTTACCCGAGAAAGGTCATCAGGTTATCTGCCAAACGAGCTTTCAATAACAACCGGGAAGCTCTTTTGGAAAAGAAAAACAAAGACATTGCTAAACAAGATACCCCATTGGTGTTTGTTAACACCTTTAGCAATATGTCGTATAAGATTAAGAACATTATACACAAAAATTGGAAAAAAACTATGAACGGCCCACTGCCGTTGATAGCCTTTAAAAAGAGCACCAACATTCGAAATCTTGTAATGAAAAACGAGGTACATAAGGAGAAAGACAAAGAGGTTGCTCAAAGTACGGTGTGGGGTTTGCCACGAGTAATGGGTCATCATCCTTGCGGGGAATGTGTTATGTGCCCCCTTACTAAAAAGATGACATCTGTCAATTTGGGACTTCCTTATGAATGGGTTCTAAAAGAACACACAAACTGTAAAACTGAAAATGTGATCTACATGATCAAATGTCCATGTGATTTAATTTACATAGGTAAAACTAACAGAAAGTGCAAGACTCGCATGATCGAACATAGGAGTTGCCTAAAGAACCATATCGATAAAGCTCCGCTAGTTAAACATTTTGATGAGAGAGGACATTCATTCTCTGATTTCCAATGGTGTATACTCAAAAAGATTAGGGGTAGTTCCCAAGACGAAATTAATAGGAAATTAATTAATTTGGAGCAGAAGTTAATTTTTCTCTGCAATAGCCACATTACAGGTTTAAACGAGAATATTGAGTGGCACAATATTAAATAAGAACGTCTCGGGTTTATTAAGGACATGTGAATGTTGCACTTTCTGTTGGTAGCCTGATTTGTTCTTAGGCTCACGAGTGAAGAAGAATGTTAATCACCATAATGTTATGGCCATACGTATTGATTTTTGCTCCTTTCTCATTTATACCCGCTCCATGAGGTTTGCCCTTCTTTGCTTCTCTGTGTGTTCCCGATTATCCGAATTGTACATCAGAGATAGAACTGTGTACTGGTTGCTGACGGTTAGAAAGTGTCCGATTGGCCCGCCAGGTTTCCAGAGTAATACTGTGGAGCAGTCAACCTGTTTCTGGCGCATCTCTAATGGATTGCACTTTGTTAGCCTCGTTTTCCTTGCCCTGTCTTTTTGCCTGACTTTGCCTGGCTTGTGCGTATGTTGCGACGTGTGACATCATCGCGCGCCAATCAGCGCGATGCCGTCATGACGTTGTAGATGTTCTTCTTGCTATGGTCTTGTTTGAACGTCTGAACGCCGGTAAAAACAGAGTTTTTGTCCGCTGGTTACCGCATTTGGATTCTAGGCTTCTACATTTATTGCATGATGGGACAGGCAACTTTCCCGTAATAGGTGAGCGCCACGACATATTGGTTTGAGAAATTGAGGATTGTGTCAGGTAGTGCCTCACTGACATCGTTTCCATTATGAGGTGCTTACTCGGGTCTCATTTGTTTTAGAACTAGAGGGATCCCTGCCAGATTAGAGGAAAGAGGCCAGTTATCTTCGGGACGCTACATTGACTGCAGTTTGGAGGACTCTTGGAATAGCCCGAGAGAGGTGAGAACTTCCAGTATTAGGCAGACCCATTGGGCTGCATAAATACACTGCCGAGTAATTTAGTTATAAAATCTTTAATTCTAATATGACTCCCACGTGATTGGATATGTTGAGCGCCACGTCATATTGGTTTGAGAAATTGAGGATTGTGTGAGGGAGTGCTTCACTGACATTGTTTCCATTATGTGGTGCTTACTTGGGTCTCATTTGTTTTAGAACCAGTGGGATCCCTGCCAGTTATAGGAAAGAGGCCAGTTTCTTCGGGACGCTACTTTGACTGCGGATGGGAGGACTCTTGGAATAGCCCGAGGGAGGTGAGAGTTTCCAGGATTAGGCAGACCCATTGGGCTGCATAAACACACTGCCGAGTATTTTTGCTATAAAATCTTTAATTCTAATATGACTCCCACGTTATTGGACATGTTGCAATTACCTATGATTGGGGTATTGGCCCTGTCAGTATTAATTACGGTACTCTATAGTGTTTTCTGCCTATACTAGTAGTGAAGAGTCAGAATGTGTCTGACTTGTTAGGTACAAGACATGTATTTCTTGATACCTTAGTTCAGGTATATGATTTACGGTATATCTGATACCCTTGTGGTGATGAGGGATTGGCTATGGTGTATAAATTTAACCTATTATGCCCGTATTAGTGATATGTTTGTTTGTTTTTCATCCTTAGAGATAGCAATTGGTGTATGAATAGGAAGATTCTACCTAAAGCACAGGACTACTTCTGCCCCTGATGAATGTCCGGTTACATCGAACACAGAGGACTGAAACTTATATAAGTTGGGCTTTGTCACACAATGGAAAATGAGATTTATTGAGTTGCCAATAGTGTGGTATGCTGGTTGAATATTTCAGCATACTAGTTGCGATACTGTGAGGTGGTAGTGTTTTTACTTTGTATAGGACTATGTGTTGTGTATATGTGTTTTAATATTTTTTGTATTACCTGTGCTTAACAAAAGATTAATATATTAAAAATGATATTTTGTGAAGAAAATGTTTTCTGATGATGATTTGAAACACAGAATGCAGCCTATATCTGTTCTAGGGCTGTGTCTTGTAATTGCTATCGGAGGGGAATGTGTTGACTGTTCCTTCCTTTTGTAGAAATAAATATCTCATATCCTCACTTAGTAGGAGGGAATATCACCAAAGTGTGGGGTTTCCCCTGCAGAATAATTCCCTTCTCTCCACACTCACAATGTTCTGGATTCCCTATGCAAAAAAGACTTTCTTTTAACAAAGTCTGATCTTCCCAGCGCCCAGGACCTGCCTTATCTGGGGTTCTTTGACAATCCTCAGGCAGCACTAGTTTCCAGGAATTTCTCCCCCCATTTTCTCCTCCTGTGGTGGGACCTGGTCTTGTTGGTCTGTGGTCCATTATTCTTCTTCGCGACCCCGCCATTTGTTTCTCAACATGGTCTGCCATAGTGGATATATCTGACCAGGTTTGCACTGTGTTGCACTTTGTTGCAGTTAAGTCGGCTGGTTTGGCATTAGAAATACTTTCAGAAACTGTGAATAGCACATGAGGGCATACTTTTGGGAATATTTGCGATAGGTTTTCAAGGAAACAGGATCAATATCATTGGTCAGAACTAGCATGTGCATGTGCACCAATACATTGAACAGACCCACAGTGTCATGTTGCCCAACAGGCAAGCCAGAGCCAGATTGTGCAAAGAGGAAACACTGAGGGGGTCACATAGTACATGAAAATAATGGTCAGTTTCAGATTCAGTCAAAGTGGGACGTGGGATGTAATCTAATAGACCCCTAGAGGTCCACAGATACAACATGCACAATATGGCTCCAGGCAAAGCCAAAATAAAAAAATAGATATGTGCACAGTATACCAAAGTGCACTTATTATACTCTCTAGTGTGTGTCCCCGTTCTGCAACCTCCTACCAGCTTCCCTGCCCTTTTTTGGTTGTCAGCACCCTAATGCTTCCGGGTCCAATGTTTGCTCTTTATAAATCTTTTAAAGTAAAGTAAAAGTAAAGTATAATGTTATAGAATTCCATGATACAGACATTCCAAGTGACTTTCACTCCACTAATAGAAAAATATGCCTGCAACTCTTACCAAAGGGATCAAATACAAATGTGGCAAGCTAATGATGAATAACCCTGGGTTGAGTCAAATGTCTTATTGGCCCTGCCTTGTATTTATGTATGTGTATGGGATTTATAAAATGTAAGAAGCGAAGCAATGGAGTGATGTACCTAGGGGCACTCCCAGGTAAGGGTTAGGATCCAAACAATTAACTGCGAGCCGCACTAAACATCCCTAAATATTAACACATCTCTGCCACCCATAGAGCGGTTCACGGGCTCCCAATCCAAGAAATAATCATGTTCAAGGCCCTCTCTATCACACACAAATGCATCTCCAAATCCGCCCCTCTGTACCTGTCCCAGGACAATTTCTTTTCTAGGCCCACGAGAACTCTGTACTCCCATCGGTTAGTACAGCTCACAGTCAAACGATCCAAAGCCGGAGGCTCCTCCATTGTCATCTAACATTGGAACTCCCTACCACATGCGCTAAGAGAGGAAAGAATCATACTGGGACTTCCGGAAAGCACTAAAATCCTGGCTGTTTACTTAGCTCTGTATGTCCGCCCTGATCTGCCCTCCTTAACAGTATTCTTTTAATGTTCATTGTATCTGTAATCTGTCAGTGGTTCTCCTCCAATGGCCTCGGGCCACATAACAGTGCCTTGATGCCTCTGGGTTTTTGTGCGCTCTATAAATGAACAAACAAATAAATAAATAAATAAAGTACAATGCAGGGTACCAGAAGAGGTTGGATGGGTAGGGAGAGCAGGCGAGGCGGGAGCTCTGGAGCGGGAGAAGTAGAGTTGAGAGGATCAATCAGCGATTGGTGTGGTGTTTTTTGAAGAGCAGAGCCTTCACATTTTAGGATGTAGGGGGCCAGTCTTTTCTGAATTGGTAACTTGTTCCAGATACGTGGTGCGTAGCAGAAAAAGGCCTGTTTCCTGTTTTTTCGCTCTTGCAGTTCTTTGTTTCCAGTCTCGTGGTCTTGTGGCTTCGGGTGGTGTGCTAATGGGTTATGGTGATGTGCTGGCCTGCAGGGATGGTGAGCTTCTTGGCCAGGTAGAGCGATGTCTGCCTTGAGAAAGAGCCGCATCCAAGCCAGGTTTTTCTATGAGAGGTACCATTATGCACAATTAAATATTATACACAAAATTAAGTCAGTTGAGCAGTAATATTTGCTAGTGAGACATACAAATAAAAATTCCTCAATTCAACAATCAAGCACTCAAAATAAATCAAAACGTATGCCAAGATTTCACTGGGCCAGAATCTCCAAAATGTTTTGGGTGCCAGTGATGAGATGTTCTAGGTTACTTTGTTCATTTGCGCATATCAAGGAGTGTTTCTCTGCATTTAAAAGTGCATCCCGCATTCACAAAGGGATTCTCTTTATCAACTCTTGAATGGCCGGTCTCAGTGAAATGTGTTCCCAGCAACCACATGGTTGCTGGATCCTGCCATACATTAGTGTCAGTTTATTCACGGGGCTGAACAGCGCATCTTTGTGCCAATGTCCAGCCCCATACAGGGGCCAGATTACAGAAACTTTGCACCAGTACAAGTGCAAAGTTGCATGGTATTAGCACTAGGGCAAAGTTTGCCCGATTTTTTAAAACAATGGGACATATTAGAAAACTATTGCACCATGACAAGTGCAATTTGGCATGGTGTAGGCATCAGGGCAAAAATTGCTCTTGGGCAAAAAAGATAGATTTTCACGGCATTATTGCAACAGGGCAAAGTTTGCTCTAATGCTAATACGGAATAGTATTAGCGGTAGGGCAAACTTTGCCCTAGTGCTAATACCGTGCAACTTTGCACTTGTACCGGTGCAAAGTTTCTGTAATCTTGCTGGAAATGCTAAGGCCACCATTGAGAATAAGGTGACCTTAGCATCTCTGAAAATAGTGTGAATGAAACCAATACATTCTCTGCGCACTTTTTTTATTTGTGCTACTTTTTTAAAGCCTGACCGACTGCATTGATTTAAATAGGCATCAGTTAAATATTCAAGTTCATAGCAAACGTTCAAGAAAAACAACTACTGTCACAGTGATCGGAATAACCTACAGACATTTTTACCATCACAATTAAGTTAGGCACCTTGCCCTAAATGTAGGTCATTACAAATTCTCTCACACCGAGCACCGCAAACAAATAAACCACTGTTAGAAACAATTGAATTACAACCAGACTCCCTTTATCAACTATTGTAAGAGTTGCTAAGTGTGACTGTTCTATTTTGCGACTGCCTTTTGCATTTGGCAGTGAGTTGAAACCTAGCCAAGTTGCTCTATGGACGGTGTGGTGTCTGCCCCTTTCAAGGCACACACGCAGCAGAGTTGCATCACTCTGCTGCATGTGCACGTAATAAACGGCGTGTACCACAGACCCTGACTGCAACCGTGGAATCCAAACAGAGAGCACCATGTCTTGTGTGCTCTGTACGCTGGGGGGTGGGCTCTCGAGGCCAGAGGAGCACACCAGCAACCTGCAACAGTGACGACGAGGATGCGTGGTCGTCCCAACACGGACCCGCAGGGCCAAGGCGGTGAGATCTTCGAATTTCCATGCCGTAGAGTCTGCAAGGTTGATGCAGTTGGCCGCCATTTTGTCCACGTGGTGGTGAGTGTTGCAGCTCATACCGGGAGTGCTTGTGCACCTCCCACATGAATCTTTGGACCCCCCTCATGCAGGGGGCAGCATTGTGTTGCTGGGAAACATTTTTGGAGTGCTTTTGGACACTTTTTCTCATCGAGTTTGAGGTGAGGAGAAGGGGAGCCCTCAAAGGTTTTTTTTTCTTTGTATTTGTCCCCTTTGTCCCACCCTACTCAATTTTTTGGACTTCTGGCCTATGGGATAGGAAGGTTATTCCATATTCCTGGCTGTTTGGACATTAGTGGAGGGGCAATCAGTGCAGCAAGCCCGAGGGTGGAGTGGTGGCAATTAACTGCACACTCAATCTTTGGGCATTCTGGTCTGTGCGCTGGGAACACTTCTTGTGGCTGTGTGGACTTGGTGGAGGGGCAATCACTATAACTAGTCCGAGGGTGGAGTGTTGGCTGACATCAGCACACTCAATATTTTGGTGCATTCTGCCTTGAAGGGTGCATTGTGAGTTGCAGCCCCAGTTTTCACGTGGGGTGCTTGTGCGCTCACTGCCATGGGTGACCAGGAAGATGGTGCAGGAGCCACGGTGGCACAGGCAGGACCAGCAGGCCCAGTGGGTGCATGTGTGCCAAACAGCAAGAGGCGCTTACACCAATGCCTGAGTTTGATATTTCTCGGGGGGCCATGTCGCGACTTGGACCAAGGTGGAGACTCTGGATAGATCGGCTGGACATGAACTTCTGGGCCACAGGTGAGATAGATGAGCATAGCAAAGTGGCAATGCTTCTATACTCGGCAGGACCAGCAGTGCACAAAGTTTTTCTGTCATTACAGCCATCATACATAGTGGCCAAGGATGCGCTGTGCGAGCACTTCATGCTGTTGGCCAACGCAGTCTGTTAGCGTTTTGTCATGTGTAGCGCCAGGCAGAAAGACGATGAGTTTCTGGACACGATATATGGACGTCTGCGCTGGATGTCGCGGACGTGTGCCTGGGAGAACCCCCAGACCATATTCAGGAACCAGCTTATACAGGGCTGTTCATCTGGAAAGCAGCGAATGCAGGTGCTGTGGGAACCGGAACTCAGGCTGCCCTGCATGTTAGAGCTAGGCCGGTGCCATTTAGTGTCTGAGGTGCGGGCGTAATAAATGGATGCAGCCATTCGGCCTGGGAAGACGGAGGAGGTGTGTGTCGTGGGCCGAGGTCAAGGAGGGAGTGGGCCATGATGCCCAAGTTCTAGCCAATGTGACAGAGGAACAAGATCCCTTGAGTCCTGCCTCAAGTGTGGGTATGATCTTCTGCATCCAGTGGAATGCCCAGTGCAGGGGAAGGCATGTGGCCGCTGTGGGACACTCAAACATTATGCCTGGATGTGCAGGGCACCGTTGCTTGTTGTGGTGCAGAGGGAGCCGGTAAGGACAGGCTTCTTTAGACAACAGCGCCTGCCCAATGTCTCTCAAGTAGATCAAGGGGAAGATGGCTTGACTCACGAAGTGGAGAAAGATGAGGAAAAGAACATTTTATTAATATCCAGTATCAGTGAGCTACGTGCCACCACCATAAGGCAGCCACAATGCCTTGTGAAGGTCAATGAGTCGACGGTACCTCTGCTGGTGGACACGGGGGCATCAGTCAACATAATGGCAAGGGTGCACTATGATGCCATGGTGGCTCGGCCCACATTGCAGAAGCCCAGGGCGCGGATATTCACTTTTGGTGGTGAGCAGCCCATTCCATTGGCCGAAGCATTTGTGGCGAAAGTTGAACATAGAGGGTCATCCATCAAACTCGGGCCTATGTGACAAGTGTAAGCAGCAACACTCTTCTGAGCTGTGCAGCGGCAGAAGCATTGGGCATCGTGAGTTTCGCCTCTGCCGTGTATGTGGAAGATGCAAGGGACTTCTCGCAAAGTAGAGCCAGCTTTTTGAAGGAATAGGTCGCATGGCCGGCAAACCCGTGAGGCTGCATATTGATGAGTCTATACAGCCGATTGCACTAAAGCACAGCAGAGTCCCATTCCATCTGCGGGACTTGGTGGACAAAGAGTTTGACAATTTGGTGGTGCTGGACATCATCGAGAAGGTGGATGGACCTACCCCTTGGGTGTCGCCCATAGTCATGGCACGGAAGCGAAAACAACCAGACTTGGTGAGGATCTGTGTGGATTTGAGGCTCCTGAACAAGGCCATCAAGAGAGAGACATCTCACGGCAAGGATCGATGACATCATCGCGGAACTGCAAGGGTCTCGATTCTTTTCAAAAGTTGACCTGCAGACGGGCTATCATCAGGTGGTGTTGCAAACCGGACTCGAGATACATTACCACCTTTACTACGCATCGGGGCCTGTACAGATACAAGCGCCTGAGCTTTGGGGTGTAGTTGGCGGTGGAGGTTTTCCAAAATATTATCCGTGGGGCCCTCCCGGATCTAGAGGGTGTCCTCAACATCAGCAATGACATCCTGGTGTTTGCAAAGACGGAGGCGGAACACATGGAACGGCTGGTGAGGACTCTAGAATGGCTGCAGGCATTGGGGCGTACCTTGCACAAGGAAACATGTGAATTCCTCAAAAGAAACATTGAGTTTTTCAGATTTGTATTCAAGGAAGGTGGTGTGTCACCTGACCCCCGGAAGGTCAAGGACATTGTGGAGACAAGGCCCCCAGAGAATGTACTCAAGTCCTAAGCTTCCTGGGGATGGTCACATACTGTGGCTGATTCATCCAAAACCTAGCCTTCAGGTCTGAGCCCCTGAGAAGTCTCACCAAGAAAGATGCAACGTGGCAGTGGAGTCCACTAGACCAGACCGCATTTGATGATGTGAAGGGAGCGCTGACGGCTGAAGACAACATGGTGTTTTTTTTTATCCGTCCTTGACATCAGAGATCGTGGTGGACGCCAGCCCGTTTGGTCTAGGCGTGCTCCTCACTTAAAAGGATGCACAAGGAGTGGTAAGACCGATCGCCTATGCAAGACAGGCACTGTCGGAAATAGAGCATCGGTACTCGTAGATCAAGAGGGAGGCCTTGGCAGTCTTGTGGGGATGTCAGCATTTTCGACTGTACATGCTGGGACGGAGGGTGACAGTGGTAACTGACCACAAGCCCCTGCTCAGGGGAGACCGCATAGTGATACCAATGTGCAAGATCCCCCAAGTAATTGAGCTGGCGCACCAGGGTCATCAAGGGACTGCCAAAACGAAAACAAGATTGTGCCAGAAAGTATGGTTCCCTTACCCGGAGAGAAGGGTGGAAGAGGTTGTGTCTGCCTATGTGTGGAGCCAGGCAGCTGCCCCAGCACAAAGAGATCCCCTCATTGAGACGATACCCCAAGGAACAAAGCCCTGGGAGAACGTACATGCTGACTTTGGGTCCATGGGCAGAGACACTCACTTCTTGGTGGTTGTGGATGAGTGTTCACCGCACCCCGAGGTCAAATTCATCAAATCGGTGTTGTTTGACAAGGTGGCCATTGCACTGGAAAAGATCTTTGCTACTCATGGGCTGTTCTCTGACAACAGGCCACCATTCCAAGGGGACAGATTCGCCCAGTTGATGGGAGAATACGGCATACAACGCAGGAAAAGTCTTAGTTACTTACCTGTAACTGTATTTCTCCAGCATTGGTATCTTTCATAGATTCACATGCTTGAATATTCCCCGTCGTCAGACTGGGAATCCTCGGTGATAAATTAAATAATAATAATAATTAAACATTTTTTTTTCTTTTTAATTATATACATACACTGCTACCTAGCAGTGCATGTACATAGCCCATTATAGCCTATGAGCCACTTCATTGTGTAGCCCCTCCACCTCACTTTGGTCCTTTATAGCCCCAGCCAATGAGGTGGCAGGGGTTAAGCTCCGCCCCCGGCAGCCATCTTCAGATTTTGAACCGTAGAGATTACAGTATGATGGATGCCGAGCATAGGAGCAGCCTCTCAGGGGAGACGGGCGGGCGCATGTGAATCTATGAAAGATACCAATGCTGGAGAAATACAGTTACAGGTAAGTAACTAAGTCTTCTCCAGCATTGGATCTTTCATAGATTCAGATGCTTGAATAGAATACCAAGCAGTTAAAACATGCCATCATTATAAACAGATATGCATAAATACAGAAAAAACATATTTCTGATCAAACCTTTACCATGCAGCAACACAACGGTTACATACTTCGGGAAAGGTGGGAAAGGAGGCTGGTCCTACCTTATACAAAGAGATGGCGGAGTACTGCCTGTCCAACTGCAGTTTCTTTGTTGGTATCTTCATTCAGGCAGTAGTGTTTCGCGAAGGTATGCAGGGTGCTCCACGTGGCAGCTCTGCATATGTCCTTCAAAGCCACCCCTGCGTGGAATGCTGTTAACGCCGCCCTTCCTCTGGTGGAGTGCGCAGACGGCGGTCTAGCTAAAGGGTCGCCTTTCAAAAGATGGCAGTGGGTGATGCAGGACGATACCCAGCGTGCCAGACTTTGTTTAGATATATGTTGGCCCTTGGTACGGCCAGAGAAGGAAATGAATAGCCGGTTTGAGGAGCGGAACTCCTTGGTTCTTTGCAAGTAAAACTTCAACACCCTAGAAACGTCCAGAGAGTGTAATGTCCTTTCCGCTTCCGAAGCGTGATTCTGGAAGAAGGTTGGTAAAACAATGCGCTCAGTGAACGACATCTCCGAAAGTACCTTGGGGAGGAACTTCGGGTGAGGCCTTAAGATGACGCGGTCCTTCTGGAACAAGGTAAACGGGGGTTCCGAAGACAAAGCTTGCAACTCACTGATCCTTCTGGCCGATGTGATGGCTACCAGGAAGGATGTCTTCCAAGACAAGAATTTCATATCGCATCTATGAATGGGCTCGAAAGGAGGTTGCATGAGGGCTGTTAAGACGGTGTTGAGGCTCCAGTCCGGAACCGGTGTAGGTGTAGGCGGATAAGTACGCATCAGTCCTTTCAAGAAGATCTTGATCGCTGGTAAGGAGAGTAAGGCTTGCGTCTCCACGGTTACTGTGTAGGCCGCTATGGCTGACAGATGGACTTTGATAGATGAAAGTGAGAGCCCTGATTTAGCCAGGTGCAACAAGTAAGGCAGGATCTGATCAACCGAGGCCGTGAGGGGATCGATCGCAGAGGTCTCGCACCATTTGGAAAACCTGGTCCATTTCCTGGTGTAGGTGAGTTGCGTGGACGGGGCTCTAGCGGCCCTGATGATATCCCAGCATTCTGATGGTAACTTTAGGTGCATCAGTTTACGCTGTTCAGGAACCATGCTTTGAGAGACAGGCTCCTCGGGTCGTGGTGGAGGACCTTGTGGTTCTGTTGTGTCAGTAGATATTGATGTGACTTGAGACGAATCGGGGTTTTGCAGGACAGATGTCTCAGAGTCGGGTACCAGACTTGCCGTGCCCAATCGGGTGCAATAAGAATCAAGGAACAATCCTGTTCTTTCACCCTGCGAAGTACCCTCGACATGAGGGGAATGGGTGGGAAGGCGTAGAGAAGCTTCCCCGACCAATCCACTGAGAACGCGTCTCCCAGCGATTGGTGCTCGGGGTATCTTGAAGCAAATCTCTTGCATTTTTTGTTGTTCCTGGTGGCAAAAAGGTCGATCTGCGAATGGCCCCATAAGGCAAATATCCGTTGGATTTCTCTGTTGTCCAACTCCCACTCGTGTGACGCTGTGTATTCTCTGCTTAATCTGTCCGCTAGGACATTGTCCACTCCTGGAAGGTGCTCTGCCCTGATCTGTATCCCGTAGCGCAAGGCCCATGCCCATAGCTGTTGGGCTTCTTGCGACAGAATCTGAGACCTCGTGCCTCCCTGCTTGTTTGTATAGTGCATGGAGGTCGTGTTGTCTGTCTGGACTGTAAGGACTTGACCAGCTATAACCGGTAGGAAGGCTTTCAGCGCCAACCTTACGGCCCTGAGCTCCAACACGTTGATGTGGAGCTGGGACTCTTGTGCCGACCAAGATCCCTTGGTCTGGAGGTCCGCGAGATGAGCGCCCCAGCCTGATAAGGAAGCGTCTGTCCGCAGCAGGAGGGTCGATGTCGGTGCTTGAAACGGCATTCCCTGCAGAAGATTCCTCGGAGCATTCCACCATCGAAGGGCCTTGTGCAACGTCGATGGGATCTGGACAATGTCTTCCCAGCATCCGAAAGCTTGTTTCCATTGGTGGTCCAGAGCTTCCTGAACCTGCCTCATGCGAAGCCTGCAGTTCGGTATGAGGAATATGCATGATGACATCATGCCCAATAGGGATTTGTAAGAGCGTACGGATGTTGTCTCTTTCTGAAGGAAGCTCGAAGTAGATCGTAGAATCGCTGCTATCCTCTCTGTGGATGGTCTCACTCTGGGAATGCTGGTGTCGAGTTCGGCTCCCAGGAAGAGAGCAGCCTTGCTGGGAACGAGGCAGGACTTCGTCTGGTTGATGGAGAAACCTAACTCTTTTAGGAGGTTGACCGTCCTCGACACTGCCGAACGAGCCTTTGCAGCTGAACTTGCCTTTATCAGCCAATCGTCCAGGTATGGAAAAACGTCCATTCCTGCTCTCCTGAGACTTGCCGCTACCGGTGCCAGGCATTTCGTGAAAACTCTTGGCGCCGATTTTAGCCCGAACGGGAGCACTTGAAACTGAAAGTGGAGCCCTCCCACTGTGAACCTGAGGAACTGCCTGTGTGCTGGATGGATCGGAATGTGGAAGTATGCATCCTCCAAGTCTAAAGTGGCCAAGAAGTCGTGCTTGTTTAACCAAGGTAGCACCCCTTGTAGAGCTACCATCTTGAATGTTATGCGCTTGATGAACTTGTTGAGCGCCCTCAGGTCCAAGATGGGTCTCCATTGACCGTTTTTCTTTCTGACGAGGAAGAATCGGGAGTAAAAACCTTTTCCCCTCTGAGAATAAGATACTGGTTCTACTGCTGCCTTCTGAAGCAGTTTTTTCACTTCGGACATGACCTGTCTTAGCATATGCACTCTGCGGGAAGTTGGAGGCAGGGAAGGAGGTTGGTCCAGAAATTCCAAGGTGTGACCCTTTCGGATCACCTGTAACACCCATTTGTCCGATGTAATTGACCGCCAGCGCTGGAAAAACTGGCTCACCCTTCCCCCCACCGGGGTGTGGCGAAGGGGGGCGGGAAATTGGCCGTCAGTTTTGCTTGCCTTGCGACTTCCCTTGGGCGGAGCCACGTCTGCCTCTATGGGCGTATCTGTTGGAAGACTGATATTTATTGTCTTGGTACGCGCCACCTTGTGCTTTTTGACCATAGGAGGAACGACCGTATCCTCTGAACTTGGAGGATGAACCCCTAAAGGAACGAAAAGACCGATGGTCCTTACTTTTGTCCTTCAAAGCACTGATGGCTCTGGCTGTGTCAGTGTCTGCCTTGATTGCCTTCAAATGGTTGTCTATCTTTTTTCCAAAGAGATCTTGGCCGTCAAACGGCATGTCTAGTATCTGCGCCTGAACTTCAGGTCTAAAGTTAGTAGCCTTCATCCAGGCCTGCCTTCTGAGCACTGTGCCGTGCGCCATCTGCCTGAAGCCTGATTCGGCCACATCAACTGCTGCGTCGATCATGTGATCCGATGTTGCTTCACCATCCGCGATTATGGATTTTGCCTCCTCCTGGAGCTCCGGTGGTAACTGTTTCGCCAAGTTAGACATGCGGAGCCAAAGCTCTTGATCGAATCGTGCGGTCATGGCCAGTGCATTGCCCGCTCTGATAGTAAGTGATGCAGAAGATGATACTTTCCTGCCCATGGCTTCCAGTTTACGTCCGTCCTTATCCGGTGGTGCCGACAACGGTGAGGAGGGGTTGGCGAGTTTCTTTCTGGCCGCCACTGTAATGACTGAGTCCGGTTTCGTATGACCCCTTAAACAAAGCGATGCCGAATCCGGAGCTTTATATTTCTTTTCTGGCCTGGACACCAAAGCCGGAATCGATAAGGGCGTAGATAGGATCTTGGATCCGGAATCCCAGATGGTATCGAGGAGTGGAATAGTGGTCACTGTCCTCCTTCGTTTGTCCCTGTGCTCATAGAGCACTGATTGCCTTTCCTCCGAAGAAACCTGAATTTTAAACAGTTCTGCGGCTTTACCAATTATGGTGTGGAAAGAGACGAGATCATCCGGCGGTGAGGCCTTGCCCGGCGAGTCTCTCCTCCTGGGTTTCTCGACGACGTAGTCATCCCAATCACTGGCTGCGTCTGGCTCCTGAGTTATTTCTCCTTCTTCTGGTTCTGAAAATTCTCTAAAAGGATCCTCCTGCCAGTCTGATACCGATATAGTGGACGGTACCATCGTAGGGTCCACGTCCGGAGAACGCGGTCTGTGCGATGACTGTGGTGACGGGACTCTTGTAGGTGAAGCATTGTGGGTGCTGCTCCTCGATCTTCGAGCAGGTGATCTCATCCGTTTTTGCGGTCTACTCCTGTGAGGAGAGCAACCAGATGTGCCTGGAATCGGATATGACTCTCTAGGAATAATTCCTGCTTCTAAGGGATTAATCGGGATTTGCTTCTCCCTTTGCCGTTTGTAGAATTCTTCTACAATCCTCTGCACGGATAACATGAGTATCGGGTCATGAGGATATTCGGATTCTCCCGTGGACGGGTGCCAAGGAGGGCTGTATTGTTTCGGTAAGGACACTTCCACCCCTTCCGCATCAGAGAATTCTTCCTGAAGAATTACATCCGGAAGTTCTGCCATGTGCCCCAAAGGTGAAAATTGCTGTACCAGTGGTTCAGTCTCAGTATTCTTCTCAATGATATTGCTTTCAATGACAGGAGTTTCAAATGTGGACGGCAGTAATTCCTCCGTAAATGCCGAAATTTGTGGTGCCTCTGAAGGTGTTATGGACGATGCTATCTTCGTCGACGACTGAGATTTTCCCGTCGACGAGGGCTTCGCTGCCGACTGAGATTTTCCCGTCGACGACTGAGATTTTCCCGTCGACGAGGGCTTCGCCGTCGACGACTGAGATTTTCCCGTCAACGAGGACTTCGTCGACGACTGACATTTTCCCGTCGACGGGGGGCTTCGTTGACGAATGTGGAGTATGTTCCGTGGACGACTGCGTCATGGATGAATGCTTCGTGGACGAGTGGTGTTTCTTGCTCGTCGACGATTGCTTCGTGGTCGACATGTCCGATGACGATGATCTAATTGTCGACGATGTCTTAAGCGCCGTCGTTGTCGATGATGGTTTCGTCGACGGTATGGCCGATGACGGGCCTTTACCTTTCCCTTCATTCGTGGACGGTTTACCCGCCGACGACTGCCCCCCCCCCGTTTTTTGCAAACTCCTCCTTACCTCTGGAGGCAGATTTTGCTGACTTTTTCTGGCTTGGTAAGTCAACTGGAGGCAGAAAGGGTATCAATTCCAGCTTCCTCTTTTTGGACTTGGGAGAGGAACTCCTTTCCACTGAAGAGGCCCTTCTCTTTGAAGTTTGTCTCTCAGATGGAGTGCTGGATTGGACAGGAGCTGTTCTGACAGACTCTTCGTCGGAAGATTGATCCCTGGATTCCAGGTATGAAAGGAGTCTTCTATGCCTGTCCTGAAGGGTCTTGGTGGAAAAGGTTCTACAAATCTCGCATTTTTTAATGTCATGCGGGTACAGACAATAAATGCAATGCTCGTGGGGGTCTTTGTAGTAGACCAATTTCTTCTTCCACCTCGTGCAGTCCCTGAACAGGGAAGGCTTCCTGACAGCCTGAGGTGCCTCCATTTCTGAAGAGAAGTTTTAGTCGACGATTTTGAGAGGAAAACAACAAGTTTTGTCTCCAAAGTTAATTGGAAAGAAGGCCCCTAAGAAGGGGAACAAGATGGAATATATTTTACAAATATATACCACACAAAAGTAGAAAGAATTTGAAAAAGCTCAGAGAGCTTGAGGATTCCCTGTGTCTGAAAGACTGCAGTGAAAAATCTGAAGATGGCTGCCGGGGGCGAAGCTTAACCCCTGCCACCTCATTGGCTGGGGCTATAAAGGACCAAAGTGAGGTGGAGGGGCTACACAATGAAGTGGCTCATAGGCTATAATGGGCTATGTACATGCACTGCTAGGTAGCAGTGTATGTATATAATTAAAAAAAAAAAAAAAAATTAATTATTATTATTATTTAATTTATCACCGAGGATTCCCAGTCTGACGACGGGGAATATTCAAGCATCTGAATCTATGAAAGATCCAATGCTGGAGAATTACACCTGTCTGGCTCCATGCCAATGGCGAAGCCGAGAGGTTCATGAGGACTCTGACCAAGGTGTTCTGCATCGCTCATGTCCAGGGTCACTGCCTGCAATGGGTGCTGTACCAGTTCCTAGGGGGAGTATAGAGCCACCCCTCATGCATCGACTGGAGTGGCACCAGTGGAGGCAATGTTTTGGCAGAGTCTGAGGGGGTTAAAACCTAAAGTGAGGGAGCAAGAACCAGCTGTGATTGATGATGCTCAGGTGGAGCATGAAAGGAGACTCAGGACATAGGGAGAAGAGGACTCTGCCCTCAGCAGCTGATTTCCGGTGATGAAGTGCTAGTGAAGAACCGGCATCCACAAGGCAAGCTCTCACTGACTTATGAGCCTGGTCCCATGGATGTGGTGGCGGTACATGGCTCGATGGTGACTGCATCTGATGGGACTGCCACTGTTACCTGAAATACCAATTTTTTCGAGAAGATGGGCGAGACCAGGCCAGAGGTGACCCTGTGAAGAGACTGTGTCGAGATACCGGATGAGGGTGGTGGCCTGGTCCATCCACCGAGTCCCCTAGGTCGAGGGGACGCAGGTGAGGAGGGCCCGATCCGGGAAGCGGGCTGGAGGTATCCTCAGGGTGCAGGGAGGGGAGGCCTGTCCATCTCAGTGACTATTTGTTGGACCCCTGAACAGGTGAGCTCAGCCCACAGGCTGAGCGTAGACTTGTGGGACTGGGAGGGAAGCAAATAATAGGGTGTTGTTATGTGTGCAGTGAAATGTTTTAAAGTATCTATGTGTGCCTTCTCTTGTTTGTTATGAAAAAGGAGGAGTGTGTTGTCTGCCCCTTTAAGGGCACACACGCGGCGGAGTTGTGTCACTCTGCTGAGTGTTCACGTAATAAACAGGGCGTGCCACAGATCCCTACTGCGACCGTGGAGCCTCGACACAGAGCATCGTGCCTCATGTGCTCTCATGTGCTCTGTATGCTGGGGGGGCTCACTGGGCTGGAGGGGCACACCGGCAACCTGTAACAGATGGTGACTTTAAAATATAGAAAGGATCAACATCTTAACAATTTTGCCAAGAGATCAGTCACATGGAAAATTGCTCTTGCCTTGTTTTTAAGAGTTACTCACATGATAGCCCTCCTTATATTGCAATGTGTGCAGGGTGCTAACATCGGGCACCCAGAGAGGTCTTTGATAGAGTTCACTAGGAATTCTTCTCTGGGACATTGAGGAAATTAGTGTTTGCCAGTGGATGAATTAGATGGGTTAGCCTACCACAAGAACCCTTGTTTGCAGATTGCTACATCTGGTTTCACCCATTCCAGTTAAATGACAAATGTTCTCTTCTCTGTTATTCGCAAGGTGAATGTCATCTGTAGAACTGGAGCCAGAGAAATGATCTCAGGGTTACAGTTTGGCAAATGTATATATGAATTGGTGCCGTTTGATGATTCCACCACAGCCTTACTGGTCAATCCCATTTACTCCCTAACCAAAAATATAGGGTGAGCCTGGTTTGTGTTGAAGTTTCTGGATTCAAGATTAACGTTTGACATTTTCATTCTCTGAATTCTGCCCCAGGAAAAGCACACTTTGAAGCACAAACAAACTTTCAAATGAAACAAGAAATGTTTTAAATGCTTGCCGATTAATATTCCAAAATATCTACTTATACAAATTGAACTACCCACAACTATTTTCTGGGCTGTGACAAAACCTAGAGAGGTAGTCCCATTGATTCACCTCCTGGTTAGGCAATAGAGTAAAAGAAACATCTGAAAACTCTTCACCCCCAAAGGACAGGAGTCTTGTCCGAGCCAACTCGGTCTAGTGACTTTTTAACAGTGGTACCTGTAAAACACACCACTTTTAAAGCAAAAGCTGCATTCCATAGAAACAGAATAAAATTGGTCTTAGTTTCATTTGGAAAGCAACTAATATTAAAGGGCAAAAGGAACCGCAAACCCTAAAAAAGCCAAATGATTGGCGTACAGAAAGTCATTACAAAGCAGAATTACCTGAATCATAGTGTGTTACCATGACGATTAAGGGAAGATTCAGGTGTTAGACTCCCTCCTTTGGTTCCATTAGTGGATACTTTTTTAGGCAAAATCAACACCATTAGAATTAACTTTCCTCCTTCATTGCTTTATTACTTTCGTGCACTCGAAAAATAAAATGCTGTGATACAATTGCAGTTGTTGGGCAACGTCACAGTTTCTAAGAACATTTATTTCATTCTAGACACAAAGTGGAGGTACCAATGTCCCTGACAGAAGTAGCTGAGTAACACATTCTGAGCAAATGGTGTCAGAGAGCTTCAACCAGATAATTGTCCGCAGTAGACAATGCAGTGACATAGAGGCACCTATAGAAGATACGTTGGCTTTCAAACACACGTAGACCATGATTTGCCTTTAGAAGCCTTGTAAAACATTTCTTGCAAAGAGAGGTGTGGGGTATTATTGCACTGAAAGTAGGCCAGAACACATCCCTACCCCTCTGATAACCTTACAAATAAACCTAGACCTTACTCCTCCATCGGAAATTAGCTTCTGGGCGAATAGGAGGAAAGTAGGCTCTATTAAATCTTTGAATTGTTCATCCAGGGAAGACCAGATTTTTTGGTGACTTCAAAAAGGATCTTACATACAAAGAAGGAAAGATTGGTGTACTTAAGTAACAATTCAGGCCCTGGTTGATGCAGCCTGTAACAAACTGGGAGCAACTCACCTGTTGATGGCTTTCAGGAAAGTAACTCCACAGGTTCTAGGGCAGGGGTCAGAAATCTGCAGCTCTCCAAATGTTGTGACTGGCATGATCCTAAATTATGACTATGCTGGCTAGGCCTAATGGGAGGTGTGTTCTTAAACATCTGGAGGGTCAAAGGTTGTAGAGCCCTGATCTAGGGGTCTCTCATAGGAATTGTAAAGAGGGATGTCTCTTTCTCAGACTCCTTAATGGTCGTTTTACATGGAAAAATGAGAACAGGGATTGGGTAAAATATCCTTGGTACATGACACAGTCTGTGCATTCAACATAGGCAAATTCAAGAGAAAATAATGTGAATGGATATGATAACTGAACCTATGAACATGGGAACATCCAGTGGGGTGGCCAAGTGTGCCGGTGCCTGCCCAAGCAAGCGAATAAAGGGCTCAGTGCTACTATGAGGAGGACCCCCTGCTCATCCTCACTTAGACCCCATTTTAGTGATGTGCAAAGTGAAATGGCGCCAACTAGGGACAGTGTCACGTTAAGGGGCCAACGTTACTACACCTGGGAAGAAGACGCCATATGGGATAAGGGTAATCATGCTCACCCCACTGCTTTAGCTTCCACTGAACCACACGACTCTGTAGCTACTGTCCCTTTAAGAAAGCAGAATCCAACCTCCAAAGAGCAAATACATTCCGATACCCCAGCTAACATGCAATCTTGCAAAAAAGAAACCCATGAAACTTAGGTATGACAGTTACGAAGAGGGTTACGAAGAGGTCTGCAGTAGAGAATACCTCACTTCAAAGGCCCAGAGACATTTCCCCCCCAAGATCTGCACTTGTATAAGTGATTTAATGTTGCCAAACCTTTGTTTACCGGTAGGATTTTCAAACAAATGTGTCATCTATAGACACAAAAACATTTGTTTCCCAAATAGAAGTGTCAAACACACTTTCAAATGTTTTTCGAACTTCTATCCCACACACCGCAAAGTCAGGGAAGCTATGAAGCTCCAAGGCTGTGTTTACCAGCAGAATGTTATGTAATGTTATGTTAAAGGATATTTATACCGCGCACTATCATCAACTGAGTGGTCCCTTGGCGCTCTGGCAGATGTGAAAGGCAAGAGGCTAGGGTAAATCAAAAGGACTGAGCGGGAAAAGCGCAAGAGAGTTGTGATGTGCTGTTTGCAGATTCAGTTCGGTTTACAACATTTGCTGAGTGTAGGTGTTATTTTTTTGGTCAGTAGTCATCATGTGCTGTTGTGCGAGGCTATGTGCGCTGTGTTTTGTTGTTGCAGTGTAGTGAAGTGCATGCAGTTTGTTGTGCTGTATAGATATGGTTTTGTTTAGAGCTTGAGAGATGTAGGCAGAGGGATGAGTTTAGTAGTGGGTTGGTTAGTCATACCTCCGCTATAGTCATACCTATGGCGCTCCATCATACCTCCACCACTTTGGCCACCTGTGGCACGTGTCCCTGCCACTGTCTTGCATTTTGGTGTTCTGGAGGAACTCCCTCCTGTATTTGAGCAGACTTGTGGGTTGTCAGGAGGGAGGAATGGTGGTGATGCCTCCTCTGCCCCCAACCCTGCGTTCAGACTAATGGACGTATACACCGCTTCGACCCCTGGCATATCCGATTTGTCGCCTGGCTAAAGCCACCATCGCTTCCCTGGGTCTTTTGAGGGGGGCCTTTCCCATGTGCCCTTGAGCTTCCTGGGCCCTCTGGTGTATCTGTTTGATCGCCCCTCTTTCCTCATTAACTATAATGCCCTCTGTCTGTGGTCCAACCTAGGATGCGCCTATCTCTCTACCTAGCCTGTGGTAGGGCCCTCCATGTGAACGGGTGCACCCCGGTCTCCCTCCCACTCAAAAGTCTCTTCACCTTCCTGCATTGCTTGTGGTCTGGTCTGGTCCTCCATCTTGCTATTTGTGTGCTCGTGCCAAGGGTTTTGGTTGGTTGCTCATTCGTTTTCATCCGGTTCTGAGTTGAAGAGACAGATTTTTAGGAGTTTTTTCTGAATTTTAGATGGCATTTCATGCTTAGTATTTCTCTCTGGAGATAGTTTCACATTTTGGCAGCTAGGCAAGAGAATGAGAGAGGGGATTCTGTAAGTGAATTCAATTCAGCAATCCAACTAAGTCAATCCCTAATCTGGGATGCCCAAAGGAAGCCCTTATTTATATATTTTTATGTCAAGTTCTTAAATCTGGATGATGAACCCTTATATAACGCCCCTCTCTTTGAATCCCCCGATCCCACTGAGCCAAGAAGTAGGTTTGTTTTGCAAATTAAAAGATTTATTTGAAAAATTAAACAATATATATATATATATATATCACACTTTTATGAATAAATTAATATTTGATAGCACTCATGAATATGACAGTAATCAACAATGGATAATATTATAGTAGCACAATTCTTTACTTACTTAGAAGTTGGTATAGAAAGGATAAGGTAGCAGAGAATACTTTTATGGTTTCAAGGAAAAGAAATGATGGAAAGAATGCAGCACAGAAATAAACTGATATGGTTTCAACAAGAGATAATATGATCACTTTTTCCTCACTCCCCCCTATGCAATATGAAGAGATGGAAATGAGGGCACACAGGTTTTCAGGAATACAATCAAAAGCAGTTCAGTTCCCGTTCCACCCCCCCCCCCCAGCAAGCTTAGAGAAACAGGGATGATTTTAAAACACAGGCCAAATACTTTTAAATATGGTTGCAATGAAGTGAAAAATATACTAAAAATGATTTTAATTCCCTATAGGAGATTCAGGGTAGGTGATAGCTACTTTGAATTAGTTCAGGTCAGCACTAGCAATTATTCAGGAATGATTATCAGAGTGAAAACGAATTTCAGCAGTGGAAAGCAAGAAGCAGCTATTTTTACAAGTGGTGAAATTGAGCTAGCTTGCAATTCGTGGGACTTTTTCTGAGTGTGTCGATCGTGATTACGGAAAAACTGTAAGGAGTTGGAATGTCATATTGGGTTTGTTGGAAAGCTCGGGTTCTTAGCTTTAAAATGACAGTTAAATCACGCTCCTAGCACGTATGAATCAAAAGATACGGACGTTTTTGTGGAGGTAGATTTTCATAAATAAAGTTAAGAATTCAGAATGACAGATGCGCTGTGGAAGGTTTTGAATCAACAGGATGGACACACAATTCTATGCAGTTCTGATTAGGTTGAAATGGATGGGATAGGATCACTTAGACTAAGGGATTGGTTCTGTACAGTTCTGGCTGGATACTAACTCCTAATTTTGGACTGGACTGGGCCTGGGACTGCACTCCCACCACCGGATGGTCTCTGGCACTGGTTCTGCTTACAGCGTGGCCTCTAGTCTGCTATTGGCACGGCACAGCGGTCTGGTCTGGGTCTGACAGGTTCTGGATACAGCTCTGCTTTCCGGGTCTGGGTCTGGCACAGGATTCTAACCAGAATCAAACAGCTCGCCCGGCTGTTGAATAGTTTGGTTAGGTTGCTGGATTCTGAGGCCTGCTGAGAAGGATTCAGCTTTTGGTTCAGGCCTCTCTGCTTCAAGTTCTGGAGTCTATCTGGAGTCTAAGTTCTGGAGCCTGTGGTCCTTCAGGATATTGTCTGGTCCGGCAAAGTGCTGCGCAAGAACGGGGAAAGAGCAGTCCCTATCTGGGTTTCAGTGGTTCTTTTTATGTCTTTTGAAAGTGGGTGGGAAGGCTGACTTTCTATGCCCAACCCTCTGAGGATCCTGATAGGTTAGAGGATTTTCTGTGCCCTGACTGGAGAATGGAGTTGTAAGTCATCCTGTGTCATCAGGTATCATTTGTATGGCTTTAAGGAAAGAACACTCCCCTTTGGTTTCTTATAGGAAATCAATTTTACCCAAAACACATATTTCCCAGATACACAAGTTGTTGAAATTACATGTACACACCATAGATTACTTAAGGTACAGTTCGGTTCAAGGCACATGTTTCTACGAGCTTGGGTTCAGAAACGACAACATTTTGCGTTTTTAGTGGGTTTCGCCATATTGGTTTTTCATCAAATCTTCCACGAAGGTACCCACCCTCTCTGGGCACATCACAGTAAGTTTTCAATTCTCTAGTGTAATCCCAGTGTCTGCAATATTAATAATTATGGGGTTTGGTCTCAGAACATCATACGGAGTTGAGCAGAGTCTCAAATTGTGGGTGCATTTTTCATATTAAGAATCCCCAAATTGTACATTTCTGTCAGCTTGATACAATATTTTATAAGCAATTTAATAAAATATACATTTGCCTCCCCTTCAGTAAACCCATTTGTTTGTCCCCGCCTCCAGGAACTTGGTTCTGACTCAGAGAGATCAGATGTCTTGCCTTCCCCCAGAGCAGTTGTTCAGGCACACCCAAATTAGCATATTCTGTTTAACTGAAAGAGTCTATTGTCCTGACTGAGGTCAGCAGACCAGGGTGCCACTCTCCATTTGATTAACAGAAACTTGTGATTTCCTGCCTTCTTGTGTGGAGTTCTGAGGTGTGAAGACTTCCCGGGGTCAAGCAAGGCTTTGAAGTCCCAGCTAACTCAGGTTCCTTTTCAGCTACTGAAATACAGGTCTCCTGTCAGAGTTTAGATCACCAGTGCCGGTCAGTGGCAAAAACCGGTGTTGCACCCATTTTTGGCAGCTGACTTGCATTAATACATTTCAAAAAGGGGATTTTACTTGATGGCATATGATCCTTGCTAACATTGTATTGATGTGTATTCTGCAGTAGAGTAATGTAGAACACCCAACCAGAAGTTGGATTTTTTTGTTTGGTTGTTTCGTGCCCATGACTTTAGCAGTTTTTGACCTCAATTAAAACGGATTTTGAACAGCACCATATTCCTTTGCACTGGTTTTGCTCTGTGTGCAGCCAAAGGATAGGGTCTGGTAATGGTTTCCTGTATTAACATTGACAGAGGCAAAAATGGATGGCAACCTATTTTTCAGGTTTTCCCTGTGCATTTTTGGATGATTTCTGGCAAACAGCATGCTTAGCGGCGGCCATTATGATGTTTCCGCTGCCAGTAATGCACAATTATGTTGTAGGGCTTGGATGCATGGGTGAAACATCCCACAATGCATTCCAATATGGTGGACAGGCCAGATAGAGGCTTGGCCCCACCCTATAACTGTAAAATATACAAGTTGAGCTATTCTAAATTAAGGGAAACCAAAGGTGCAGTGCGCTCTTTCCACAAGAAAGGGACTAGAGAAGGCTAGGTACCCGAGTATGGCCAGGCATACGTTTTTCCAGGAACATCTCAAGTGGCCTTCCAGAGGGCATCATTTATATATCTAATCGCTTTCATTTCTTTTTCAAGGAAATGAGATCTACCACACTGATGAGCGAAGGATTTACGAGTCTGCACTGCACTTGGCAGCCATTATGATTACCGTCCTCTAGTGCCCCTTGCCATCCACCATTAATGCTTGTTTTTAACAGGAATTTATTGCAGGGAACTGATGAGAGGACACATATTGCTTCAAAATCAAGTGCCTGAACGCAAGGATACAAGATGTGAAAAACTGGTACTGGCTGCCAAAACTAGTCACTCTACATAAGTGGCTGGCATGTTTGGTGAGGCAAAACAGCGATTTAGTCAACAATGTATACAAAAAAACCTACTAGCACACTATTATGTGTCGTCATGCTAATATGGGGAATCGTCGTGATTTCGAATTGTTTTCTGTCAGGATTGCTGCTCTCATATTGGGGCTGGATCAATGCAGGTGGTAGGTACGTATGCACTTGGTGAGATTAACTTGTTCAGTGCCAATAATCACTTCCAAAATGCTGACTATATGAAGTAATCACAACTTTTTAGTATTCCTGCTTTGCCTTTTCTTGATTGCTCAACGTGCCATTTCTTTGTGATGCAGTAAACTTATTGATAATTACGGCTTTGCTAATTGTACGCTCATTTTCAAGACGTTTTACTTTCTAAATTGACAGAACACTGTTCCTCTCATTTCCTCACCCTCCACTCACGGATCTTATCCCATGACCATGTAACGGGTTTATGATTACTTACTTACACCCACTTCTTCACACATAAACAACAGAACAGACCTGAAGGCAGGCATCTGTCCGATTTTGGATTCTTGAAGTTACTGGACATATAACGCCTCCACATGACTGCTCTCATTGCAGTGCTATCCATACTCTAATATGCTCATCAAACAGGTCATATTTCATCTGGCTATTTCGGTCCTTTAATTATTTCTTATACTGTTGCCGTTAAATGTGTCTTACCTGTTGAGTGTTCACAGATTCTGTGATTCCCAGGGTGCAAATTGAGATGGCACGCTATCTTTTGGGAAGGCATGGTGGCATGTAAATAGACCCTGCAGCTTTCTGGATGTTGCAAATGTTACTCTGAATTAACCATGTGTTGTGATATGAAAGGTTGAATGAGAACATCAATTTTGCAATCTCTAGAAATGGCAGTCTGTTACATCAGAGTTGCACAGTTTATTATTACACATTTAAAGTTGGTTTCAGTTGCCCTTGATGAAGCTAACAGAGTCAATCAAGGGAATCAGTGAGGACACCCATCCTCTAAACATACCATTTGGCAAACTATATGATTACCCTTTATAGGCATGTTCACTATACCTGCAGCTCCTGCTCCAGTATAGCTGATTAATCGTCCAGCGCTGGGGGGAAAAGCATGGTGTGTCAGTAGAGGAAAAGAAGAAGGAAAACGGTGACAGGAGAGATGTGGAAACACTCGGCTGAGGAGTTGGGCGGTGGACGGACTAGCGCCGGGAATGAGGAAACGGCCTTAGGCAGAAGGAGAGAGGTCAGGAAGGAGAGAGTGAAATGTGTTAGAGACAGAGAGAAAGTGAGAGGTGCAAGAGATTGCGAAAAGTCAGTGGAAAATATACAAGGTGGCACTGGCAATTGGGACAGAAAGCGTTTGTGAGGTAAATCACGATTCATACCGTACAACTTTTCTCCAGCAAGCCAGCTCACACCACCACCATGACCATTCTCCTCCACACGCTGTCGCTGCCTGCTGATGCTCTGCACTCTGCTCTGGCTGGCAAAGTGGCTGGTGGAGTTGACGTGGACGGACTGGTGCCGACTGCAAAATGCACAGAAGTTCTTCTTGGCGCGAGAGTGGAACTGTAAGGAACATTCTGGAAATGGTGCTGGGCCTGGGCCCTGGGCTGGGCATCATGAAATCATGGCGGCAGTGGTGCTGGCGCGCGCCTACTGTTACTTTGTAATGTTACAGACAGTCACGCCGGCGCCACCTGCTGCTCTATCCCCCATGGTCCATCGGCCTTCCCCCGCATGCCATATTAAATAAAGCAATTGCAAATGCTGCAATCGGAATACACCAGCTCATGCAGGGTCGGCACCAGGCTGTCCTCCAGCCAGGCTCGAGTCGAGTCTCCAGCTCCAGGGAGGCTCCACACAATGCAACTTTGTGCGAAGTGTTGCTGCCTGCTGCAAAGCAGGCCAGCCCAGGCATCCAGCCAGGCAATGGGCTCACAGGCACGGGCAAGGCGGGGCCCCATGAGCGGCAAACAATTGTTGTTATTTTTCAAGGTCACAGATTAGAACCCATGGGTCCCACTGACAGACATGGAGAGCATAACAATTTTTATAATTCAAAGCATGATTTTTAGATGGAGCCAGAAGAACCACAGCAGTTTCAAATTCCATGGGAAGAAGGTTGAAGAGTTCTTAATATGCAATTTTTGAATAGCAGTATGTCCGTGGTTCAAGGCTCTGACAGTGTCATGGTAGGGAGCACTTCTCACAAGAACTTAGATGGGATGACCTAGACAGATCAATAAAGTTCTGCTGGTCACCATAAATGTTTCAATGAATTGTGATTATGATGTGGGAAGTGGGGGTTGGATTGTGATGTCACATGTTTTAATTGTGGGCGGTGTGGGAAGGTTTGTGCACCCAATTACACAACATAATGTATGTTCTTCTACAAAGAAATAATGTACGAGCACCAATCAGCTCAGTGTGGGGAGAATCTTTCATGTTGCAAAGTTACTAATGTTAATAAGCTTGAATAGTATACAAATCTTAGATTTAGGGGAGTTTCTTTGACAGTGCCTTTTCATGCAGTTCTGTTCCGCAATCTGTTTGAATTTAGCTGTCCCAGCTGCGTCTGGGCCCCGAATAAACCTGTGTTACTTCTTTCCTGGGTACACTCCTTTTTTTGACTACTTTTGAACATTTTTATTGATGAGTTCCAAAGCGACCCCTGACACATTTTTGGAGGCCTCAGTGAGATTTATCAGTCTTTCAACCGAGGCGTGGGAATTCCAGTCATGCTCCGCTCCCAGAGGAGTGTGGGACAGCGTACGTTGGCCGGTACTAAGAGCTTGAGCAAAAGGAGGTTTGCCGATGCCAATTTCCCAAAGGCCTGCCTGGTCCAGGCCTGCCTTCACTCCGACTGAAGTGCAGGCCTTTAAAGGGAGACTTTGAGGTTGAGAGAAGTGAAGAATCTCAGAGATGTTGGGCCTGGGGAAAAGGGCATTGTGTACTAATACAAACTAACAAGATGGGCCTGTGGAGAAGGCCAGTGCATGCAAGTGTGCAGTGTGAGGTACGAAAGGGCGCAGCCCATGGAGAGGGCCAGAATGAATGAAAACAGGGTGAAAGAGTAAGTTGTAAGTATGCATTTGAGTGAGTGGGACTGATTGAATAAGGGTAGAGAGTTTAGAGGTTTAAATTATAAAGGAGAAGAGGAAGAAGGGAAGGAAGAATATTTCAACAATAATGATTAAGGTGCGATAATGACGTCCTATTGGATGGACGCACCACTTAACCACATGTGTAGGAAACTGCCCAAATATTGTGACAAAACAACAAAGTACCATTTTGAGTGGGTACATGACAGAGTGGGGAAATGTTACAAGGAATGGCCTGGAGAGGGAACGTTTGACAAAAACATTATCAACAGTATGTATTCATATTTGTCAGCTACCGACAAAGGCGCTAAGCTTAAAAAGAGGCAGGACATTTTAGGATTTTGAAAGTTGTACGAAGAAAAGGATAAAGAGACGGGGAAGTAGGAGGAACAGGTTAGTGCACTGCCCCCTCCATATATGATCTACCCATTACTAAAAACCAGCTGCATAATATATAAATCCTAAACATGTGTCTCAAGAGAAGGAAGGAACACATAAAAGGAGAGATGAGGGTGAAGCGAGTGCCAGTAGTAAGGATGAGAATGGGAGGCAGAACTATTTAATAGACATTAAAAAGAGCACCCAGCAGGAACTTGACTCTTTGTTCAAGAAAGCCAAGATAGCCATGGAAAAGGAAAAGAACAAGGAAAGGCAGCTGATGGGGGTGGACAGTGGGACGCATAACATTTACTATCGATAACTGTGGACAGGACTCGGACAATGATGAAGATGACACAACAGAGGGTGTGCACACCATATCAGATTGGGAGTACAGTGGCGACAGCGATCTTGGGGATGACAAGTTAGAGACATGCAATTTGACGGACATGAGCAGGGGAAGGAGACAAATTGAGAGAGGAGAGGAGGAAAGAGAGGAGACATTGGGAGATTGGGGAAATAGGCTCTGGAGTACAGAAACAAGAACAGCAGTTGTGACAAGACCACAACATGGTTATTAACGCAGAGCTTGCACACAGATGCCCCTCCTGCAGAAACCGATGGGCGAGGTTCACTACATACTATGGCAGACAATCGATAGGGACAAATTGGTTTGCAATCTGCCTTCATTAATGGCAGGGGCGAGCAAGTGGATTTATGTTTTTAAGAAAGAAACAGCAGGAATCCCCTTGGCAATAGGAGATATAAAGAGTTTATTGGCAGTGTTGGTTGGGCAGCGAAGTGACGAAATATGGCAACCGGCCGGATATGCTAGGGTAAAATTAAGCTCTAACATACATGATGGAGCACCCTTTAATAACTATAGAGTTCATGTTTGGAAAGCTCTAAGGGAGCAGCATCCAGATACGTCAGATATGGGTTCAATATTGGCTCATAAAATGAAGCCTGATGAGGACCCTGCAGAAAATATATAAGATCCATACAAGAAATGTGGTCTTGGGATGACAAAATACCTTTGTTTTATCACATGTTTGCGAGGGAGCTCTCTGCATCCTTAGAGAAGATAGTGGGAATTGAAGCAAAAGGGTGGCCTGTGATACAGGTGACATTCGTACATTATTGCAAAAGAAAGCCAGAGAAGGATAAGGATACACCTGACAATGCAACAAAGCTGAAAACAAATTAGTTCAGAAAAAAGTGGCTAAAATAAACATGGAAGGAGCAGTGCTCACATGGCCAGTTATCGTTCCAAAGGCACAGCACGTATTGTCCCCAGTGGCACTGGTAATGCAACCAGGAGGGTGCATTCAAGGACTACCCAATCAGCAGTGGGGAATGTTGCAGATGCAGCAACAGCTTGCATATGTAAATGTACAGCAACAGCCAGGGATTGTGCAGACAGGTGGAGTAAATGGTTACACAGGATCGATTCAGACAGGGAGAGGATATTACACACGTGGAAGGGAATGTGGTACAGGGGCATTGGGCCACAGTTTTGGGTGACAGTGTTTTGCATGTGAAAATGTTGGTCATTTTGCACAGACATGCTCGCTAATAGCACAATCAGGGCAACAACAGCAACCTTATACACCAGCACCACAGCTAATACAGGTGATGCCACAGCAGCTATTACAGATGCAGCCCACACAACCACAGGGTATATCCACCCAGGCACACGTTCAAGTGCAAGGTGGGATGGTGGCAGGAACCCCAGGTACATTAAGCATACTGCAGGCACCAGTACAGACACAAGTACAAGAAGGGGGTCACATTACTGGGACATAACACTGTGCCCCAATACACTGGTGTGACAATGGTGGGCAGTAATCCGTTTACATCATTTGCCAACAGATTTTCCCAATAGGGGTGCCCACGGGGAGTGCAAGTGTGTCCTGTTCTAGCAGTAACGGAGGACCCCGAGGAGGAACCAGAGGTAGCAGTTCAGATAGGACAGAAAGGATTTTCCTTTCTTAGAGATACTGGAGCAACCAGATCATGCATATAGGAAGAAGAATTTCCATTATTTAGAAAATGTTTGGACACACAAGGCTTTTCAGGGACAATTTTGAAAGTACCTCTGACAAAAATTTTACCCTTGAAAATAGGGACACAGAATTTTGTAGCACTACTATTGTTTTCAAAAGATACTCCCATTAACATTCGAGGGAAGGGACTTACTCAGCAAATTGAATGCCACAATCTCATTTTCAGAGAAAGGGATGGTGTGCTCCACACCCGGAATGTATCCAGCTGTGGTGGCAGTGTTGATTCGGCATACTATGCACACAGCACGATGAGAGGGATATCCACACAGGTGGAGATGTTTCTGTTTGGAACACATGTCTTGTTGGGATGGTTACCAGGAATTGGAGGAAGGATGCTTTGTCTGTCCAGCAAGTTTTTGTTCAGGCCACGGTGTCCCTAATCTGTTAATTCAGACACACACACAGAGCTCTATCTGGAGGAAGTAGTGGTACGGTAGGACGTGATCATATTGGTTGCCACTGATGAAGGCAACATGGAATGGCATTCAATATTATGCATTGATCCCACACTGACATTAAAAGGAGCATGTGACACAGAGTTATTTGCAACAAAAGACAATGAGGAAGAAGAGGTAGAGTTTGAATTGAATATACCTTTCCCAGTACACATAAAAGAAAGGGCAGTTTCCCAGATGACTCAGATAACAAAAAAGAATGGAAAATATTTGCAGGAAGATTTGGAAAAAGTGCCAAAAACTTATGGACGTCAGGACCCCATGATGTAGGGATACTAAAAGAGTCGGGCAGTACACATCAAATCAAAAGAAGGAGCACTATTGCTACGTGTAAAGCAGTCCCCCCTTTCTCGGAAAGCAGATTAAGGGATTTATGAGACACTGCATGCCTTATGACAGCAATGCATAATACAGGAGAGCACATCACCTTGCGACACAGCTCTCAATCCAATCAAGAAAGCGAAAGTAGGGGCGTTGCATTTTATAGAGGATTTACAACAATATTATTGAGGCAGAGTATCCATTGGTCTAAAATCCTGCAACAATTTTTTATAGCATTACAGTTGAGGCACACTTTTTTTTTAACATGGTGAATTTCAAGAACACATTTTTCTCCACTGCACCCAGGATCCAGGTATCTCACTGCATTTACTTATCGCAGGACCAGATTCAAACACTCTAGAATGCCACAGGGGTATTGTGAGGGACCTAGTATCTATATCAGAGTTATGCAAATGGTTGTGAGCAACTTACAGGTTGTAAGCACAGTGATACAGTATGTTCATAACTTTTATTGGTGTGTAGCATGACAGAAGGAGAGTGTAGAAAGGACTAATTGACACTAATGACTTTGCTAGCTGACAAAGGATACAAAGTGGACAAAGAGAAATTACAGTACTACCAAAAGCAAGTGGTGTACCTGGGTCCGACTGTGTCAGCAGACGGGAGAAAAATAACACCAGAAAAAGTAGAGGCCATCCAAAAACTCCACAACCAAAAACTGTGAACGAGATGGAGCAGTTTTTGGGCCTATGCAACTGCTGCAGGGCATGGGTTTTTGATTACTCCACTTACACCAGACCATTGCTACAAGTATTAAAAGAAGCGCAGAAACACAAAACAAACATAAAATGGACCGTTGAAATGGGTGAGAGCTTTGATGAACTAAAACATGAGTTAACACATGCACCAGTACTGGCTACACCCAATTACAAAGAGGAGTTGAATCTATTTTCCCATTCAGATGGAAAAGTAATGACAGCTGTGCTGACACAGAAAAAGAGAGGGACAAAAACAACTCACATATTACAGTGGATCCCTAGATGCAGTGATGCAGGAACATTTCCCATGTTAGCAGGGACTTGCTGCCACTACATTTGCAATTGAGAAGGCTTCCACAGTAACTATGGGTTGCCCTGTAATGTTATATTCGGAGAATGCACTGTTCGCAATTTGTTTAATTTATTTATTGGTCACTTGGTAGGAGCTTATACAATTAGTAAAACTGTTTCAAAGCACCCACAGGGCAACGGGGGTGGGGGAGGGGCAGGGGAAGGTAGACACGGGGGGTCATTACGAGGTTGTAGGTAAGGGAAAAACGATGCCGGTAATGTATTATTGGCATCGCTTACCGCTCCGCACGGTTATGACACGCCAACCTGCTATTAGCGGCATCGTAATTAACGGTTCCCCATGCAGCCTTTGTGCAGGGCTGAAACTGGCGGCCCATGACTCCCCGGTAGACAGCTCATGGCTGTTGATGTTGTCAATGGTGGTTGGTGAGAGTTGTGGCAAATGCAGTAGTCCTGTAGCGGCAGTTGTGCCTTGTGTGAGTCTTTCTGCCTCATTGTCGGACACGGCTGCTGTGGCAGCTGTCTCCATAACAATACTGCTGGGACCCGAAAGAGTGCCTTCAGCCACTGGCTCCTGGGTGTTGGTGGCTGGTGTGGGTGCTGTGGTGTTGGCCTTAATGGACATTGGTGCTGGAGGTACTGGGGTTGTCTTGCCCTTGCCCAATACTGCAGGTTGCCCTCTTCCCCTTGATGTAGAGGGGCAGTTTGGTCCCTCCATGCCCCTAGCCTTCTTGTGGGGGGTTGCAGCATCCTCCCTGGTGTCCTGGTCATCAGTGTCTGATTGCGTGCCTGTGGGGGAGCAAGAGAGGGAGGGCATTAGTGATGCGTCAACGTGCATCAAGCATGCATTGGGGTTGCTGTTTTTCTATGGAATGGCAGTAGATTGCCATTGGGGTAGTGACATATGGGTTGCTTGGCTTTTGGGTGGGTAATGAAGGGATGAATCTGGGAAGAGACATATATGGGGTGCATCGTGCATGTGGACGGGTTGGTGCTGTGCACTGCCTGTAGGCAGTCTTGCAAAAAAGTGTCTGGTGGACCCTGCTTTCCATCATTGCACTGTCAGTTAAGGAGGACATCATTGTGTTGTACTTTAGAGTGTTTATTTTGTGACACCTACCTGCATCTGCCGATGACGGGGCTCCTTGCTCCATGTCCCCCACTCCTTCTATGGCCTCCATCCCTATTGTGCTTGCGCAAATCTCCTCCCACGGTTGCAACTTGAATGGGGAGTCCGCACCACCACCTGTAGCCATCCCCTGTTTCCGGTTGACCGCGAGGATGTTGCGCACGCGCAAGCGCAGGTCGTCCCAGCGCTTCCGGATGTCTTTCGGTGTGCGCGGGGTGGTATCAAAGGCACTCACTTTCTGAGCCACCTCTGCCCATATGGCCTTCTTGCGCAGCAATGCGGGTCGGGACATGTTGGTTGAAAAAAAAACATCTTCATGTTCCTGCAGCGTCTTGGTGTGCATGTTCAGCTCCTCCTGTGAGAAGCGCTCCTTGCGCAGGCGGTCTGTGCTTTTTTTAAGTGATTTTGGCATTCTTATATGCTGCAGGTAATGGTACAGGTGTGGTAGAGGTGTGGTCGGGATTTGGGTCCTGGTTACAGAGGATGGCAATGGATTGTGTTTTTAAAGATGGCCGCCATGCGATTTCCCGTTCCTGTTCGATGACGCTATTTCCAGTTCCGCTTATTAGTGGTCACCGCTAATAGCAGTGACCGCTAATACAGATGGCTTGGATGGCGGTGGAGCTATCTACGCTTCGCGCAATGCCGGTAAGGGCGATTTTTCACGCTTTACCGGCAGGGCGGTATGGTCGTTACCGGCATGGTGCAAATCTCGTGCCCACAAAGTCGTAATAGGCCGCTTTTAGCAGTCTACTACCAGCACGGACACTGTATTTGCTCCATGCCGGTAATGACCGATACTTACCTCCAACCTCGTAATGAGGCCCAATGAGTTACATCAGGATTAATGATTGTAATAATAGTACAAACAAATAATGAGAATATGGGAAGGGGAGACAAATCTACTTTGCCATGTGAGTCTTCAGAACGTGCAATACTGGAAAAAACAAAATCAACATTGACAGCTAAGAGATCTTCAGGGTATGAGGTAATACTGAAATACCCAGCAATAGAAGTGGTGAGATGTAGGACTATAAATCCATCAGAGTTAATTGCATAAAATATTGAGGAGGGAGATTACATGCATGACTGCATAGCGTGCTTAGACAGGTGTGAAGTTCACCCCTGGTTAAGGTAGAGGGGACTGAAGGGGGGGACATGATTTTCATTGGCAGAAACTCCAGTATTGATCAGACAAAAGGACGAAGGCATTCAGGTTCCACAGTGGTCGGGCACAGACATGAGGTACACACAGGAGAGGAGCTACTACCACTACCACTACTCTGTATAGGCAGAAGAACTGATGGCCTTGATTGAGGTACTGAGTATGTCAGAGGGCCAGGTAGTAAAAGAAAATTCTGATTTGGCCTATGTTACTTCCACGGTACACTCAGGACTAGCAAGATGGGAAAGGAGAGGGTTCTAAAGAAGTGATGAAACACCTGTTTAGCATGCAGAAATACTCAGTAAATTATTGGAAATGTTACCACTCCGAGTAGAACAAGCTTTAATAAAATTCAAAGCCCACACAGGAGGGCAAGATTTTATTTAATTAAGAACGGAAAGAGCAGACAGAGCAGCAAAAGAAGCAGCACATGAGCTGTTCCCTGGTGAAAAAAACAGAAACAAATATCCTTACTGGAAATGCTAAAAGTGAGCAAGGAAAACTTGAATGCAACCCCAATCATGCACATAATAGAGTTGCAGGGAGAAACATCAGATGAGGAGAAAGAGTTGTGGAAGAGGAGAGGATGCTCTTTATCCCGACTGGTTTGGTATGGCAGCATGAAATCAGAGGAAAAGTGGTTATGACAAAGAAATGATTGTGGGTGGCATTGGAACAGCTTCACTACCATATTAAATTTGTTCTGACAATGTCAGCATTTTGCCAAAGATTTAATAAAGGAGATAACAACACCCCTGGGGATAAAGCATAAACTATGCACGGTTTATCATCCAGAAGCCAACAGTTTGATAGAGAAGTTGAATGGACTGCTTCAAATGCGCTTGGCAAAGTTGCCTCAATTGCTTGAAAAATCCTGGGTGCACTACTTGGCTCTTGCTTTGTTTGCACTGCGCAATACGCCTGGAGGAGATCACCACTTGAGGCCTCACAAGATTGTTACAGTGCGGAGTATGCATGCGTCTTTTCCGCTGTCTCGTACAATCTCTGATGCACGTTCTTCTTCTTGCATTTTGGGAGGGGAATTTGATATGTATCTCAAAGAACTTACAAAATCTCTTTCGATACATCTCCTTGCAGACAAGGCCAAAAACTCAAACCGGACAATAAGGATAGTTTCCTCGAACAGCACCTCTTTACCCGGAGCAGAAGATATTTGTCAAGAATCACCTTCGCAAATGGAAGGAGGAGCGCTTCACCAGCCCACATACCGTGATCAAATTGACACCCACAGCCATGAAGATCGAAGGGCAGCGAGGATGGGTCCACATCACTGACGTGCGCAAAGACAAGAGCGCCGTCTGCCCAAGCACAACATGATGGGAAGTATATGGGAGAATTCTTTAAACTTTTTCCCTGCTTTTAGACTATATTGAAAACCAGCAGAAAATTATGAAATGTCTTAAAATGAATGAAATGTCTTAAAATAATGAAGAAGAAATTGAAGTTTTCAGTGTTTTAGAGTGTTTTAGAGTGTGATGATATTAATATGTTTTAGTACCGGATTAGTGCTTTTGATAAATTTGGTTTTAAGAAAAAAGTAGAACACAATTGAATGAGAAAATAAATAGGGAAAACAGGAGTTAAACGAATGAGGAAGGTTTTCATCCTGGCACTCCAGGAGAGCCATATTCATCAACTGGAAATGTTTGGTATGACGAGATGTTTCGTGTGGGGAGAGAGAAGGCAAATGACACTTGCTACATCTGCTCTCTCATCCCACATGTGATAGGAATGGCCAAACATTTTCTGCCCCAAGCTATTTCCTGTGAGGAAGCAGGATACCTAATTCACCTGTTACTTTGCAAAACTAGAGGTTTATTTCAGGAAAAAAAGGTGGCGGTTCAGTGGGTGGATAAAGGGGAAAATGTTTATACAGACAATTATGTGCAATTAACAAAAAGGCTTGAAAATCAGGAAACTCGGCATAAGGTAGTGGAATATGTCACTCAGGATCCTAAACAAGGGGAATCACAAATAAGCAACCACAAGAGAGTATGGTGCACAAGTAAAGAGGCACAAACCATAGCCTGGTGTCATACAAGGCCATTGATGAGGGTATAGGGAGCAGTGTGGTACGGGGACCGATGGGAGGGGTGAATAATGTAATATCGTGCTGAAGGAGTGGTGGGTTTTGAAAAAAACGTGGCTGCCATGATGAATGACAGTTGCAGGGCAATCTGTGGAAAATATAATATATGCATTAACTTGGTTACATGAAAAGCATCGACCAGTTGACATCAAGAGATTTCAGAATTTTTCAGGTCGAGTGGGTCTATATACCTGGGCACTAACTCTGAATGCACCAAGCTGATGTGGAATGCAGCGCTGATGGAGAGGACTGCCCTGGTGATGGACGTATGGTGGGCCTGTGAATTGAAGGCTTATGCCCAGCTTCCGCCTGACTGGAGTGGTGTTTGTGCCCTTGTCACCTTGCACAGTCCTGCACTGGTGGTGCCTCTAAATAGCACTCACTTGAAGATTGCATTGCAAGGAAAAATGGCACAGCAAGAGGAGCACCAAAAATCAATAAGGAGGAAGAAGCAGGCAAACCATTTTTTGGGGAGAAAAGTGCAAAAAAAATGGCTGCTATTCCTGATGAGTTCAGACTATTCTCCACGTCGGCAATGTTTTTTACCTCGCTACTGTTCCCAAGTGTCCAGGCTGCCACTAATGCAAAATGGTTACAGCTGACTAGATATGAGCTGCTACAGTTGGCAAATTCAACAGCAAAGGGTTTGAATGCAATTAAGGAGGAGATGAGGGCGCTACACTTGGTGGCCCTCCAAAACAGGTTCGTGTTGGACCTGTTAACAGCTATCGAGGGAGGGGTCTGTTCAAAGCTTGGGAGCAGCTGCTGCACAATGAAACCCGATGGAGAGGCTTCAAATGGAAGCAGCCATAACAGAGATATGGACACCCTGGACAAAACCTGTGCCCTCCTACGCAAGCCCAGGCCGTACCCCAGCGAAATCGTGCAACAACTCGCAATCCCTGGCCGCACCCCAGACAAAATGTGTGCCCTCCCACGCAAGCCCAGGCTGTACACCAGCAAAACTGCGTGACAACTCGCAATCCCTGGCCGCACCCCAGACAAAACGTGTGCCCTCCCACCAAAGCCCAGGCCATACCCCAGCAAAATCACATGATAACACCTTGCAATCCCCGGCCACACCACACACAAAACACGTGCCCACCAACGCAAGGCCAGGCTGCACCCCACTGAAATCGCAGGCCTCCTCATAGGTGTAGGCTACACTGTTACAAAAACCTAAGTCCCCCACACTACACCCTCGGCACCCACCCTGTCCACATATCCCCCACTGCACATGAATTACTGTAGTACACACACCACTCCCAGACCCCCTAACCTGTGACACCCCCTGCAGGCAGCCCACTGATGAAGGGACTCTACCCCAGGCAGCTCCCTCCAGAAAGGATAACACCCCCAGGCTCCTTCACCTATGACACCCCCTGCAGGCAGCCCATTAAGGAAGGGACACCACCCCCAGGCGCACTCACCTATGACAATGCCTGCAGGAAGTCCACTCATGAAGGGACCCCCACCCCCAGGAGGTCCCCTCCAAAAGGGACACCACCCACAGGCCCCCTCACCTATGACACCCCCTGCAGGAAGCCCACTCATGAAGGGACACTTCTCCCAGGCACCCTCACCTGTGGCACCCCCTGCAGGCAGCCCACTCATGAAGGGACACCATGCCAGGTGCACTCACCTGTGACACCCCCTGCAGGCAGCCCACTCATGGAGGGGCACCACCCCCAGGCAGCCCCCTCCAGAAGGGAGACTACCCCCAGGCCCACTAACCTGTGACACCCCATGAAGGGCAGCCAACTCATGAAGGGATATCACCCCCAGGCACACTCACCTGTGACACCCCCTGCAGGCAGCCCACTCATGAAGGGACCCCCAACCCCAGGAAGTCCCCTCCAAAAGGGACACTACCCACAGGCCCCCTCACCTGTGACACTCCCTGCAGGAAGCCCACTCATGAAGGAACACTACCCCCAGACCCACTCACCTGTGACACCCCCTGCAGGCAGCCCACTCATGAGGGGACACCGCTTCCAGGCACACTCACCTGTGTCACCCTCTGCAGGCAGCCCACTCATGAATGGACACCACCCCAGGCCTTCTCACCTGTGACACCCCATGCAGGCAGCCCACTCATAAAGGGCCACCAACCCACAGGCCCACTCACCTGTGACACCCTGTGTAGGCAGCCCACTCATGAAGGGACACCACCCCCAGGCCCACTCACCTGTGACACCCTGTGCAGGCAGCCCACTCATAAAGGGACACCACCCCCAGGCCCACTAACCTGTGACACCCCCTGCAGGCAGCCCACTCATGAAGGGACACCACCTCCAGGCCCCCTTACCTGTGATACCCCCTGCAGGCAACCCACTCATGAAGGGACACCACCCCCAGGCAGCCCTCTCCAGAAGGGACACCACCTTCATGCCCCCTCACTTGTGAAACCCCCTGCAGGCAGCCCACTCATGAAGGGACACCACCCCCAGGCACATTCACCTGTGACACCCTCTGAAGACAGCCCACTCATAAAGGGACACCACCCCCAGGCCCACTCACCTGTGACACACCCTGCAGGCAGCCCACTCATGAAGGGATACCAACTCCAAGCAGCCCCCCCAGAAGGGACACCACCCCCAGGTCCCCTCACCTGTGGCAGCCCACTCATGAAGGGACACCATCCCCAGGTGCACTTACCTGTGACACCCCCTGCAGGCAGCCCACTCATAAAGGCACTCCACCCTCAGGCCCCCTGACCTGTGACACCCCCTGCAGGCAGCCCTCTCATGAAGGGACACCAACCCCAGGCAGTCCCTCCAGATGGGACACCTCCCCCAGGCAGCCCACTTATGAAGGGAAACCACCCCCGGCACACTCACCTGTGACACCCCTGCAGGCAGTACCATGACAGTGTGACACATCACCACTGCAATGATCATCTGTAGCTCACCTGAACTTCTGTGGTGTGACTGCAGCATGATTATCATCATGAACAGGTATCCTGCAAATCAAAATAAATGCATTTCCTGGAGCTACATCCATGAGTGGAGCATCTGCTCGCACACCCTTCCTGGCATCAATCATTCCCCCTACATACACACGTGACAAGTGATCTGTAAAACTGGGTCATGCTGCCCATTCAACAATGGCATGTCATCAAAGCACTGTGACCAAATGTGTGCCCACGACAGAAGCAAATATACCAACAATGTGTGCAACATCCACAAACAATGGGCAGGTGTGTCACAGCCTGAGCATGAGTGAGCTGGTTGGGAATAAAAAACAGTCAGTGAACTATTACATTACCAGTCCAGGCATGGGTGAAGGGTAGGGTAGTGAGAGAGTGCACCACTCACAGAGTGGTGAATTGCGCTGCCACTTTTGAACAATCAAAAAGTGCCTTTACTGTATCCCAGTGGTAGAGGTTGACACACACCTCAGAGAAGGAATTCTGTGATAGCACATGCTGCTGAAGGTGAATGCATGACATGTGTGTTACACATTATTAACAAAGTTATGTGCCATGCTGGTGACCATGTAACACTCCCACAGTCAGCCTACCTCCCTCCACCCCAACTACAGTGAAGCCAAACACAGGGTGAGTGATGCAGCACATGTGAAAGGAAATACCATTTTACAGTACACACCCATCTGTCTAGTTGACACACCACCACCTGTCAGCCGCCTGTGGATCCTGCCCTGGTCATCCATTCCAGCAACAACAAAATATCAGCATGTACACAACTAAACACATGACTACCAATGGGGAGAAGCACAGCCTCAAAATAGAACCAGCAAACAGGCACACACCCAAATGATCACCAAGAAGTGACGAATTGAACAAAAAAAGAATATATTATTAAGAAGTATTAACATCATACATTTTCTAGGAAAAATCAAGCTGTCCATGTAAATAAAAAAAACAATCATCATTACAAAATCACTATATACAATGTAAAATGGAAAGTAGTGTACGAAAACTGTGGTGGAGAAAAAGGAAACCTACACCTAAAGAACTATTTACATGAAAAAAGGGGAGAAATGTTCAAATAGTCTGCTCCAAATAAAAATAAATAAAAAGGAAACCTACACCTAAAGAACTAAAACATACACAAAGGGGAGAAATGTTCAAATATTCTGCTCCAAATCAGAAACATACAAATTAAACCTACATCTAAAGAACTATATACACTGGCAGCGGGCTCGTCCATCTCCTCCTCTCCAATGTTACACTCTCCACCAGGGCATCATCGAGCACTGCGTCCATTTCCCCCAGGCAGGCATCCGTTGTTTCCTGGAGGACTTGCAGGGCCTCCAGCATATTTCTCTCCAACCCCTCTGCCTCCCTGCAAGTTGCCTCCAGGATGGCAGCCTGCCTCCTTGTCCGACAAAATGCAATCTCCGCCCTGGCCATCATCACCCTCGCCTCCCAAGCCCGCTGCCTCTCTGCTCCTATGCGCTGCCCGTAGTGCATGTACACGGAAGACATCCTTGTCTGCAGGTCCAAATTTGCATCCTGCCTGACGCTGTGTACCTGTCCCCTTGTGATGGTATGCCCTGAGTAAAAGAGCCTCCTCCTTAGAGACTGCTGCTGCTATAGCACCCGGTGCCTGCTTTGTGTGTACACCCTCTGGGCTGATGACATTACCCGGGGGTGTGGGGCCGGTGCCCTGCTCCTGGGTGCCTGCTGTCCCTCCGTTGCCGTTGTTCCTGTCATGCCTGGATTGGCACAGTGACCACCTCAGCCGATTGACTGTCGACTCCCAACTCAGGGAGGGATGTTTTCTCCACCAGATGAGGCAGTTTGGGTGGGACTGGTGCACAGGGGGGTATCTGGGCCGGAAGGCGCCCTGGAGGACGACTGAAGCACATACGAGGAAGACAAAGAGGGGGTTGCATTACTGAGCAGCCCATGCAGCACAAACTGGACCAGGGTTGGTGGTAGCCACATGAGGATGCAGCATACGTCATTGTGATGACGTGCAAGCAGTCTACGGCAAGCCTGCACATCCTCACGTATGACACCGGTACGCCTTGCCACACCGACCTGAAGGGGTATCACAATGTCCTGAATGGCCACAGCCGATGGTATTGGGGTGTCAGTCTGTGTGGAAACATCTGACACCTGTATCTGGATCCGGGTTGAGGCATGCCAGCAGGTGCATAGAGCTGCATCCGCTGGCCCAGGGACATGAATTTACACAGGCACCACAAGGATGGCCTGCACAGCCTCATGCCCCAGAGGCAGGACTGAAGCAGTCACACCCACCTTATCATCCCAGCCTGACTCCATGGGCTGTGTACCTACGCCCGCCCCTCCCCCTCCACCCCTACCATCCTGGATGACTCCCGAGCATCTTCCGCACTGGCTGGTCCCCATGTTGCCTCACCTGTCCCCCCGCTGCTGATTAGTCCACTACCACCTTCGCCCACTTCGATTTACCCCCACCAGCATTGCCGATGGTCCTGGCATGGCCCCAGCCACCTCGCTCCCCAACGATGTGCTGTCAAGGGGGCGTGGCTGGGCCTTGCACCTCTGCCTGGTGGAGGAATCCCCGCTGCCATGCTCCACAGCACTACTTCTGCCCTCTTCTTCCAAAGCAACTGTAGAAAAGAAGACACAGAACACAAACATCAGTGCACTGCACCAATGTGTGCGTGGCAATTCACACATTCACATGAAGTTCACAAGTCAAGGGAACAACCATCATCCTCCACTCCCACACACATGGACATGCAATCCACATAAATGCACATACATGTATGCACATCACTCCCGACATTCACATCAGGCTACATGACACTCTCACAACCAAGCAATTGCGTATAATACACACACATGCCTCATGTTCACATACACATGTCATGCACACACATCAACAGAGTCCGCAAGCAGTGTGATGAGCAATCACATCAGATTCCCGCTAACTGTATTCCTACTATATGACTATGTCAGACATCCAAATGCACGTGTTGCTTCCATGCGTGAGTGATGGCCAGTCCCACATTCCCATCTTTCCTACATACACATGAACATCATGCAAGCACATGACATGGGCAACAATACCTCAACTGTCACACAGGCATGTCTCAGACACAAGTACCAACACATGTGCACAGTCTCAAAGGCAGTAGTACAACACACAAGGCAAGGAAGATCTCATTCAGAAGATGTATGCTCCAATACACACATGGAGAGCAATGACTTGGGCATGCTCGCACCCATCCGTATTCCAGCCATACTTGCAGCAAGCCTTAGGGGCACGCTCCCAACATGCTGCTTCATGCACATGCACTGTAGAGCATAGCGACACATGTATACTCACCAGACGACTCCACATGTTGTCAAAAAATCTCTGACCTGGGTGTGCAGCGCTGGGTAAAACATCTGCAGGACCCGCATGTTGGTGACACTCAGCTGGCACCTGTGCACCCGGTGCCCCTCTGCAAAAGCATCAGCCTTGCTGTGGATCCTGGATTTCAGGTCCTCCCAGCGCTTATGCACAGTCTTAACGGTGCAGGATGCTACCCCCTCCCCATTGATGGCATCCACTATCCCCTCCCAGATCAACTGACGTCCTTCCTTGCCAACTTGCGTTGCGGATTTGAAGAGGGCATCACAATTCCCCAGGACCTTCTCCTCCAGGATGTCAACTTCCTTGGCAGTGAAGTTGACAGCCCTCTGCCTCACTGCCATGGGGTTGCCACTTACCTAAGAAGATGATAGTTGAGAAATGGCAACCCCCGAGGCAGGCGTGGGTGTGCAAGGTGGTCCTGGAGATGGGCTGTGGAGTGGTTGTGATGGTATGGCACGTTGGGAGTCTGGTGAATCAGTTGATGTGGTCACAGGGCCAAGGACAGGAGCACTGGCAATGGCTGGACAGCAGGCATTTAAAATGCAGGGCAGGTGGGCAGCAAGCACACAAAGTGGTGTTCCCCAGGGATGTAAGCTATCCCCCTGGTTCTTCTACTTTTTATATGGAAGCCTTTGCACGTGTGATTAGCACTTTCAACTCTGAATTCCAGTGTTATGTGAATGACACAGAACTTTCTTTCAGGCTACCCTTATGCGCCTCCTCTTCATCACTCATATCTGACTGTCAGTCCAGGATTCAGTCATGGTGTACTGCAAATAACGTCTGCCTTAGTGCCAGCAGGACTGAGATCGTTTTCATTGGGACCCCTGCTCCAGCTTTCCCACTTTCTCAATGGTTGGACTGCCTTGGCCCTGCAGCCGCACCCACCTGCACGGATAATGATCTTTGGGGTCATCTTAGCATCCACTCTCTCCTTCTCATGTGACATTTCAGTCATCTCTAGAAAGTTAAGCTATCAGCTACTCCTCCTCAGAGGTAATGTACCTTTGCATACTTTCCCCCAGCAGGTCACTGTCTCCCCAGCCCTGGTTATCTCCAGGCTGGACTACTGCAACTGGCTCTTTCTCACCCCCCATGCTTCGGATCGACACCCTCTATAACTCATGCAGAACATAACCACAAGACTTATACTTGTCATAATGACCAGGGAACGCATCTGTCTGGCACTGATATCCGTCCACTGGCTACCTGTGATTGCAAGTGTGAAATGTAAATAACTATGCATTGTCCCCAAGGCTTTGTGGTGCCGCGGTAGTTCCTATCTGCAACAAGTCATGCCAAAATACTCTCCCTACCGAGCCCTATCCTCATGCGCCTCCAACCTTCTTCGAGTAAGCCAGTTCTGGAAGAAGATATTTGGAGGAAGATCTTTATCGTCAGCAGGGGCCTCCCTCTGGAATAGCCTCCCTGCTGTCCTCCGTATGGAGCCTCATCTCCCTTAGTTCCTGTAACGCTTGAGGAGTTTCCTCTTCTACTCTTCCTTCTCTCTCCCTCTTCCCTGCTAACCTATCCCTCTGCTCTCTCCCTCCTTTTTTCTTTACAGCTCAATGACTGGTCGCCTGATGTACCTCAGGGTCTCACAGGCCCATGGCACCCCCAGTAGTATTTAGTGCACATGTCTCTGGGACCTGCACTGGCCTCATCATCACTGCACTTGGTGAATGACCCTAGAGAGTTGCATCTTTCTGCACTTACCCCCGCCTACACTGATTAGATGCACTTGGACCACCACCCCCTGAACTGTGCCCACCCCCCACCTAACAGTCCCCTGTAAAAGTCTGTGCACTTGCTCGTTCGGATTGCACCATGCCTATAGATCGCCTGCCTGTTCCACCCTGTCCTGGCTCCTGGCATGGTAGCACATTCATTCGATTGGTAAAACTGTAGAATCATTGTCAAACATATTCACTGTTACCTCCACTGTTAATTGTATAATATGCACTTACTCTGCCGGTGCAGACTATTGTTGCTTCAGAATTTGAAGGGCTCTGAACAAGTGTTTCTTTTCCCCTTGTTCCATCGATCTGTGAGCGCTTTGAGACACTTGCCTTGTGTATCGGTCCTTTATGAAAATAATTTTACATGTCATGCCATACCATGACACAGTGTAATGAGAATTTTACATGAGTTTGGGGATGCTTTGGGTGACACAGAGGTGATTTAATGGATTGTTTCGCATGGTGGTAGTGGCATACCCCCTCTTCAATGTGTTTCTTTTGGCAACACACAATGATGAGTCTTTAAGTTCTAAGGGATGCACACAAATTTGTACTTTCAAGCGGACTTTCTCAGGGTGGTTTTGTGGGCACAGAGGATTAGCCCATTTTCATCATTGAATGGCACCTGGAATGTCGTAGCCTTGTGTGCACTCCACTCGGGTGGGGGCGGGGTGGTTAAGTTGATAAAAGTTGCCACAAGCTGGGTACGTGCAGCCTCAGCACATGCCCTTTGCCCAGCCATACGCAATCGACGGGCCTATGGTTGTGACTGGGGTGCCACCACCATGTCCACTGGGACGCCACGCTGTGTTGCAACATTTTGCAGGACACATGCTGCCACAATGATCCTGCAGACTAGTGGTTGTGAATATAGCAACACACCACCAGAGTGGTCAAGGGAGCGGAAACGTGACTTGAGCACTCCGAATGTGCACTCCACTATGGCCAAAGTTTCAATATGGGCAGTGTTGTATCTTACCTGGGCAGGTGTGTTGGGGTTGCGGATTGGTGTCATCATGTAGGTGCTCAGAGGGTAGGCACTGTCCCTTGTAGAGGTGAGAATGTTTGTCATTTCTTGACAGTGTATATTTGTAGGTGTGCAAAATGCATGCATGTGGATGTCCATACCTACTCAACAATGAGCCATGTGTTGCCATGCTTCCCTGCTTCCAGGGCACGGTGTAGGTGGGACATCCTGTAGATGTTACTGTCATGGGTGCTGCTAGGATCGTTGGCATAGACAGAAGTAAGGATGTCCTTGGCATCACACACAACCTGCACGTTGATGGAGTGCCAGTGTTTTTTCGGTTGCAGTATATGTGCTCTGTTGCTCTAGGTGGATGCAGAGCAACATGGGTGCAATCAATGGCACCAAGCACTTTTGGGAAGTGTGCCACCCCATAAAAATCCTGCACTTCTGCCTGCCTTTCTGCCGGTGTACTGGGCATATATATGCCGGCGGACAGAGGGACATGCAGTTATTATGGCCAACACCTGGTGTGGGCAGTGTGACTGAGTGGCCTGTAAAATGCCCCCAACTATGGTGGTCGTCCGCTGGAATGATCCAGTGGCCAAAAAATGCACTACACCGAGCACCTTTTGTAAGGGGCTCAGTGCTGGGCAGCACAGGGTGGGTGATGTGAGGTAATCTTCCCACTCTGTGACCAGGTCTAAGATCAGCGGTCGAAGTGGGTGGGAGCGGTCGGAAGCGGTGCTACTCTACTTCTTTTAATTAAGTTTAACCGTTCCTATACTTTTATTTTAAAAAGAAACCATTCCCGAACGGTTTTGTTTTAAAATATAAGTGTAGGAAGAGGTTGGTATTTGCACTTTCACTGCACTGCACAGGACGTTTCCTTAAAGAGCAGGCACATGTGTTTTGGGGTTTTTATTGTGCATGGGAGGGGGCACAGCGACGTTGTCTGTGGGGAGCGGTGCAGTCCAGTAGGGAACATAGTTCCACTACTTCTTTTTGTACACTTCGACCACTGTCTAAGATGCTATGAGGGGGGAACCTATAACTGGTATAGACCTGGTCATCAGGCATCCCATAAAGGGTGGAAGATCCGGGCCCTGGCCATGCTCCTCCTCCTGCGGTGTCCCACAATCACTGCTGCAACAAATGGTACATTCATTGTATATACAATGCATATACGTGCATCTGTTGATTGCATGGGCTTTTTATGCATTGTTTGTGTGCGCGTTGATGTTTACGCCTGCTATCGCGTGGTGTTGGTGTTTTGGGATTTACGCGTTTGTTAGATTGTGGAACGTCCCTCGTAATGCATAACGCCAACATTTTCACGCGTTCTTCCCCATTTTGTTTTTCAGTGCCTGCGCAGGGCCGGCAGGCCCTTTGCTGGGAGTCTTGCACAAGGTCTTCGTGGTGTCGCAGTGACATGGTGGACCAGTGCGGATTCCTCGCAAGTCCCAGGTAAGCCCCGCACATTGTGTTCCATGAATCGACGAATGGGGACTTGCGCATGATTTTGAGCGTGACATGGAGGGGGCATTTCTCATCTCAAATGTTACAATGAATTGTCATTATGATGTGGGAAGTGAGGGTTGGATTGTGAGGTCACATATTTTAATTGTGGGCAGTGTGGGAGGGTTTGTGGATCCAATTACTTAACATAATGTATGTTTTTCTATAAGGATATAATGTGCGAGCACCAATTAGCTGGGGGAGATTTTTTCATCTTGCAAAGTTACTGATGTTAATTAGCTCAATTATTATGAAAGTCTTAGATTTAGGGGCGTTTCTTTGACAGCACCTTTTCGTGCATTTCCATTCCGCAATCTGTTTGAATATAGGTATCCCAACTACGTTGGGGCCTGAATAAACCTGCGTTACTTCTTGCCTGCGTACTCATTTTTTGACTACTTTTGTAATTATGTATTGTGTTCCGAGGCACTTCCCGACACACCACCATGCTCTTATGGTCCACATGCAAGTTGCCATTCCCTTGACCCAGCACAGCAGATGTCAGCGTTCAAGTTTAAAATGAGCGGTGTCCTATTGAAGTTAACAAAATAACCACATCTTGTGGGCCTTATGAAAACACAAATATTTGTTTATTTTCCAAATCAAAGCTGAAAGATAATTCCAAAGATGAGGAGCGACAACTGAGAATCTGTGGTCACCCCTATATTTGAGATTGCATTTAGGGGTTAGTATGGGCACTCACTTTCAGTCTACAGGGAGTGCATAGGTATATAAAGATGTCATTTACTCTCAAGATATTTATATTCAAGGCCACCTGGATGCCTTCTGTCCTTCCTCTGGACTCTTTCGCGACCTCTGTGACTCTCTTTCACCCTCTATTCTCCCCTCTGGTCCGACTCACTCTTCAGGGCACACTCTGGATGTTCTGATCTCCTCAGACCTTCCCCTCTCTGTCCCTCTCACTACTCCTCTCTCCTGGAGTGATCACTTTCTTCTCTCCTCCCATCTCACCCTCTCTACCCCTCAGGCCAAGCCAACCCCATCACTGCCACCCACCTCCTCGGTCATCCGACCCATGAAGCATGTGTCAGTTGAGGCTTTTGCTGCCACTTTCTCACCTTCCCCTCCCCCTTTGGCTCACTCTCACCCGGAAACAGCACTTTCCATTCTCCCCTCTGCTATATCTGATACTCTTGATATTCTTGCCCCTGTCATGAGGATCTGCCTGAAGCCCAAAGCCAAGTGCAGCTCCTGGTACAACTCAGACCTCGCCACCCTTAAACGAAAGTGTAGGGTAGCTGAGTGGAAATGGCGTGCTTCATGTACACCTCTGACAAACTGGCCTGCTGCCTTCTCCAAAGGCAGTTCCGGCCCTCTGTCCTCACTAAGAAGAGAGCTCACATCCAAGCCTGCATCTCAGCGGAATCTAACAACTCGGCCAAACTCTTTAAAATCTGCAAGGAACTGGCCAATCCTTCCGCAGTCTCTACCTCTCCTATTCCTTCCCAGGCACTCTGCATGGCACTGGCTTCTCATTTCATCTCTAAAACTCAGGACATCCTATCCTCTCACTCATCCTCTCCCCTTCCTCCCACTACTCCCTGATCCTCCTCTGGCCCTTCTGCAGCCTCCTCTCCTCCCTCCTTCTCTGCTTTTTCCCTTGCTCCCCTCAAACAAGGTTTCTAGACAAGTCTGATCTAAGAAAGTCTTGTCAAAACAGGGTCATCCCTGTTCCTCTTAAACCATCAAGGACCACAAATCATCTCCCTGGCTCCTGCCCTGGCCGACTTCTGCAACCAGTCATTCACCTCTGGAGTCTTCCCATCACCCCTGAAGCACTCCCTTGTGCACCCCCATCTTAAGAAACCCTCTTCCGACCCCTCCTGCCCAGCTAACTATCGCCCAATCTCCATCAATCCATTCCTGGGCAAACTCCTGGAAAGGCTGGCCATCTCCCAGCTCAACTTTCACACTGAATCTGTTGGTTGGCTCCATGACCATCAGTCTGGCTTCAGAGCCACCAAAAGCACAGAAACTGCTCTCCTGAACAATCTGTGAAGACCTGCTCTCCAACCTCCACTCCAACACCCCCTGTGTCCTCATCTTACTTGATCTCTCCTCTGCCTTTGACACAGTTAACCATTCCATTCTGCTGAATCGTCTCCGTGACAAACTGGGGATCATGAGTCAGGCCCTGGCTTCGTTGACTACTTTCCTTTCTGACCAACCCTCCCAGGTTCAACTTGGGTCCTTCCTCTCCTCTATCTTTATCTCTACCTGTGGTGTTCCCCAGGGCTCTAACCTCTTTCCCTGGCTGTTCAACCAATACCTGGCACTTCTTGCCCACCGCATTGCCGCTCTCTGCCCCAACTACCAGTGCTATGCGGATGACACTCAGCTCATTTTCAGGCTACCCTCAGCCACCTCTTCTACCTCTCTCATCTCTGACTGTCTGCCATCCAAGAGTGGTGTGCCACCAATGATCTCTGCCTTAATGCCAGTAAGACCGAGATTCTCCTCATCGGCACACCCGCTCCCTCCTTTCCTGTCACTCTCTGGCCGGCCTCTCTTGGTCCCCTACCTGCCTCCACCTGTTAGGCTTAAAACCTTGGGGGTCATCTTCGATTCCACAATCTCCTTCGCTCTTCACATCTCTGACATCTCTAAGAAGTCACACTACCAGCTGCTCCTCCTCAGAGGTATTCTTCCTTTCCTCTCCTTCCCCCAGAAGCTCACTGTCTCCAGAGCTCTGGTTCTCTCTAGGCTGGACTACTGCAACAGCCTCTTTCTAAATCTGCGTGCTATGACTCTCCGCCCTCTGCAACTCATCCAGAACAGGACTGCGAGACTTGTCCTTGGCCTCAAGCCCAGGGATTGTATCTCTCCAGGACTGAAATCTCTGCATTGGCTCCCAGTGGCTGCAAGGATTAAGTTCAAAACCCTCTGCATTGTCCACATGGCCTTCTGGGGCCTGGGGCCTCAATACCTTCAACTCACCCTTCCCAAATATCTTCCTTCTCGAGCTCTTCGCTCAGCAGCCTCAAACTCCCTCAGGGTCAGTCGCTTCTCCAAGCAACAAGTTGGCGGTAGATCTCTTTCTTCGGTTGGGGCCTACCTCTGGAACAGCCCCCCTGCCTCTCTGAAACTTGAGGAGAACCATCTCCGGTTCCCAAAGCACCTCAAAACCTTTCTCTTTGACTCTGCTTTGTCCCCTCCTCTCCCCTGCTGACCTCCTAGCTGAAACTGAAACTGCACTGGTTACCTGGCCACCCTCTGATCTCAGGCCCAGGTCCCTCCCCCGCCAGTCACACACACCTTCATTGCCTTCATTGCAACCCCTGCACTTGGGGACTGTTCCTGTATCCCCACAGTCCCACTACCAGCACTTGACACCTGATGTCTGCACTAACCGTTGCACGTGCCACCTGCTGGCTGCACTTTCACTCATTGCTTATTTATTCTACTATCCCATGTACTGCACTGTCCCCTCCCCGTACCCCCCACACTTTCCCCCTTCCCATGCACTTGCGCGATCTGAATAACACCTGGCCTAGTAGGATCGTTGTCTGTTTTCCCTCTGTCCTGTTGGGTGTCCTGACCCACGTTTGGACTATTATGCTGCAACAATTGGTGCTGTGGGCTTAGGAAATCCAAGAGGGCGGAAAAGCCCACATTTGCGCAAGAATCCTGGAGAACCGCGCAGTTTTGCGCACAGCAAAATGGTCCCCTGACCTGCCACCCACCAGTGCGAGCGTGAGAGGCCAGGAGTGCCATGAGTGAAATGTGTGCCAAAGGAAAAACAGCAGTGCCGGTGGCTAAAATAAAAAAAGCGCGTTGAAATCACCTTTGTTTCTCTGAAATTAAAGCTAAAAATGCCTATTTTAAACATTGCAAGATATTCAAAAATCTTAATGAACACCAGCAGACATTTGGCAGAATGTATTCTTGTGTGCATGCTAAATCTGGAAAGAGAAAGAGCCCAAAACAATGTTTATAACAAAACTGGCTGAGCTGTGGATGTCAGCAGCTGAAGTGAAATTGGACTGAAAGACACTAAAATCTAAATGTTTAAAATAAATGAGTGACCTACTGTTGAGTGTCACATAGTTTGCAACTGTTGAAATGTCATAGTTTTGAACTTAGAATCAGCGTTCTAGCTGCATGTGTAAAAATTGTCAGTTTGATTTGAATGTAGAAAACTGGGTACCAAAGTAACATTTAGCTGAAGCCAGCTTAAAGAGATTGAATTCTGCCTGACAACTACCCCCGACTGGAGTGAAACTTGCTCAGCCACTCTTCCCAGGACTGGCTGCATTCTGCTGCCCCTGCCAAAAGGAGACCCTGTGGTATGTTCTGGGGAGTAATGGCGGAAAATAAGGGTATTACTCCAAACGTCTGTGTGTGAAAAATCTGACACTTCATCATCTAATGCCCATACATCTTGCGCACATTTGTCTAAATGTGGGTAAAGATCCGATATTTGTAAACCAACTAAAAACGAAAATAAGTTGTCATTTTTGAATGCAAGCCCCCAGGAAGATCAGAGTTGGGCCAGAATGTACCTTAAGTAATCTGTAATATGTACATGTAATGTCAAACAACTGTGTATCTGGGAAATATGTGTAGTTATGAAAAATTATTTCTAAGGTAAAAGCAAAGGGGCGTTTCTTCAATAGATCGTAAATGGCTGACATCACTCTGACACACTATCCTTTCTCAAATCAGGGACCAAAGAATCCTTTGGCCTATCAAATCTTGAGAGGGTTGGGCATGCAGAATTAGCCGACCCATCCACTTTCTAAACACATAAAAAGAGCCACTGAAAGCCAGATAGGACTTGCTTTTTCACTTTCTGCGGAGCATTTTGACAGACAACTCCACATCCAGACTTCAGACTTCACAGCCAGAGACTCCTGACTCCAGAACAAAACTCCAAGAACTCTAGAACCCAACAGCTGAACTCCTATCAGCAGGCCTTCAAAACCTAGCAACCAAACCAAACAATTCAGACAGCCGGGCTGAGCTGTCTGATTCTGGCTAGTACCCTGTGCCAGTACCCAGAAAGGAGTGCTGAATCCAGAACCACAGACTAGACCAGAAAGCAGAGCTGTACCCAGACCAGACCGCTGTGAGCAGAACCGGTGCCTGACAGAGCCAGAAGGCAGAATTATCCAGAGAGCAGAGCTGACCCAGATCGCTGTGCGCGGAACCAGTACCAGAGAACCGCAGCCAATCCTGACCCGATCCGTGACGAAGTCGCATTCCTGTCCAACATATAGTGTGAGTACTCAGCCAGGACTGTGCAAAAGCCAATATCTTAGTTTAAAATAATCTAATTCAAATTATTTTAACCTATTGAGAACTGCATCATAGAAATCTTGTGTTCCTTCTGTGATCTCAAACCTGAAAACTGTCATCTGTCATTCTGAGCTTGACTTTTCTTTTGAGAATCTACCTTCACGAAATCGTCTGTATCTCTGGAACCGTCATTTTAAAGCTAAGATTTTAAGCTTTCCAACTGACCTAAAACCGACTTGCTACCCCTTATAGTGCCTCCGTAATTGCGCTCGACGCACGTGACTAAATTGCAGCGATTTGACATTTTGCTTCATTTCAGCCACGTGTAAAAATATTTGTCCTTGCTTTCCTTTGCTGAAATTCGTTTGCAACATGACAATCATTCATAGAGCATTGCTACAGTGATCCTGAACTAATACAAAGTAGCTGTCACCCACCCTGAACCTCTAGAGGGCATTAAAAGCAATTTGAGTATATTTTTCACTTCATTGCCACCACATTTAAAAGGATTTTGCCTGTGTTTAAAACCATCCTTGTGATCTAAGCTTGCTAGGGGGGAACTAAATTCGGATTGTACTGTGATTGTATTCCTGAAGACTGTGTGTGTTACTTCCACCTCCTTACATTGCATAGAGGGGGGGTGAATTGCTAAAAGGGGAAAAGTGATTATATTATGTTTTGCTGAAATCATATCAAGTTTATTCCTGTGTTGCTTCTTTTCCACCTTGCATTTCCGTGTACCATATAAAGCATTCTCAGCTACCTTATCCTCTATACTACTCCTAAGTAATTACCCAGTGTGCTAGTATCACATCATCCATTGTTGATCACTCACTGTCATATGTCTAAGTGTGATATCAATTATTAATTTATTATAAAAGTGCGATATATATATATTGTTTAATTCTCAAATAAACCCTTTAAATTTGTAAAACAAACTTACTTCTTGGCTCAGTGGGATTCTAAGAGAGGGGTGTTATAGAAGGGTTGTCATCCAGAGTACACGAACTGGACATACAAATATATAAATAAGGGCTTCCCTTGAGCAATCCCAGACAAGGCACTGACTTAGTGGGACTGCTTGATTGGAGTCTTTAACAGTCGCCCCCCTTTGCCTCGTGGAGCCTTGAAACACTTGTGTATAGGTGCATCATAAATGCCATATCATATCATGTATGTACTTGAAAGCCAAGCATAAGGTTTAAAAGGGTATCCAGTCATTTTATTGCAAACAAAACAGAGTGGTACATAACACAGCGGACAATAAAACAGAAAAGCACTGAAAAGATGAAATAAATATATAAAGGGTAGCAGACTTGGGGGGTCCCTGACCAAATAAAAATAACAAAAGAAATCAGTGTTTTTCGATGTTTTGTCTGCTCTGTTATGTACCACTCTCTTTTTGTGATCGGTAAGATCACATAAAACCCTTAAAAGCAACTCTACTTTTTACAGTTAACTTTTGTAACAACTGGCACAGAATCGATATTGAATTGGATTTAGAAAAGTACAAAAATAAGATGAACTGCAACGTTTTGAACAAAAAAGTGAAATATCACAATTTGTAAATGTGGACGATTCATCGTCCAGCTACCCAAACATTCACACATTAACCCTCAGTCTTGCCCAACTGCACTGGCTCCCTATACCCCAGAGAATTGCCTTCAAAAGACTCTGCATTGTGTTCAAAGCTATCCACCTCAAAACTCCATCTTACCTTCATGACAAACTCAACCCCATCAGCCACACAAACACCAGGCAAGCCAGCCAACACCTTCTACACATTCCACTTTGCAAACTCACACGCACACAAAAACAAGCATTCACTAACTGGGCACCTAGGGCATGGAACACCCTACTTCCTCTTCACATACTCACAGCTTCAGAAAGAGCCTACCTGTTTCCCCACACATAACCCTCCCCTCATCCACTGCTATCATTTGTCTATCCTAATCGTCCCATCCTTTCCTGAAAACATGTTGTAACTTCTTTTTTCAACTCCAAACGTTTCAAACTTTGAACCATATAAGACGCTCCTAGATCCTCTGGGTAGGGCCAGTGCTAAACAGAAATTCAAATAAAATTAAAATAAACATCTATCTACCAAATTCATCAACGGTTTAGCATGTGTGGCCTTCCAGGGCCACCTGTTTATGCTTAACCCAGCCCTTTTGCTTTTTGTTTGATCTTCTAAGGTGAATGTAAATACCAGCTCCGAGAGACTTAGGTTGTACTCAGGGCTAGATAAACCACCATTGCGTATGTTGTTTTTTTTAATCAAATTGAATTACTCAGTTTTACATCATTTCGATTAAATTACTTTGCGGCAAAGTGATCTACACAGGCATGTTTGCGGGTAAGGGGTACAACACGGCGTGGGAGAAGGGCAGAAGGGAATGTGGGAACCCACCATTATAAAAGAAAACGCTACTTAGTAATTTTATCAAAGTAAATTACAATGAAGTAATTCAATTTGGTAAAACAACGTATAACCCTTGTTTGGGTGGAAAATTCAAAATGTTGAGCAATACGGAGGGGGTGAATCTATTTCGAAGCCAGTATGCAAAGTTCTTATTTCTTCAAATATTGCATATGAATTCCAAATAAAAAAACCTTCACTCTTATAGATTTGCCAGAGTAGTCATGTGTACTCTATTGAAAGAATTTTTGATTTTGCTCCATTAGTAAACACATGTTTTGTGACAAAGGTGCTTCCTCAGGACTAAGAATGCAGAATCATGTTAGAGAAGGAGACAACACAGTGCTGAGCCTGAAGGTGTTAAGAATAGAGTTGGTAAAAAAGATTAGACTGGAAGTTTAAGTAGTGATTTACCTGTTAGCAGTACTATCAATTATTGTTAGGCTGGTCCTGGATGACAGGGGGAGATATGAATGTGTAAAAGGAAAGCACCTGCAGATAAAATAATTTGACAAAAGCCTAAAATGTGGCCAAAATTTAAAGTTGACAAATAGCTGGGGGGCGCTGCTGTGTACCGACAGGAATGGCCGCTGCCTGAGGCACTGGCTTGAAAATCCTTTTAAAATATCCTGCTTCCCGTTGGCAGGTTTCCTCCAGTCAAACGGAGTTGGGGAGCTGAGGTGGTTGGTGAGTTCTAGGCAGAGAGCTGGTGTCTAGGACCACCACTGGGCGCGTTCAAAGCCTGCGGTCTGGTGAGGGCTTAGAGGCGCTGACGTGCAGCGACAAGGACCCTATGTTCACAGGCTGCAGAGACTGCGAGATCCCTGGTGGCAGCGCATGATGTATCCAAGGTGAGCGCTGTGCTCAATCCACCAGAAATCCTGTTCTTTTGGGGTTCTGCATTGTATGAGGCAGCCCAGACCCGGCAGGCACAAGTGCTTCCGCCCGGTCCACCGGTAGTGGTCTCACGCGGTGGGCCTTAAAGTGCGGACATGAGCTTGCAGTGAGGGGTGCTACTAGTGTCCCCTCCCCTAGGCCACGGCGCTCTCCCTGGAGCTCTCCTACACTACTGAACCAGGCCGGGAGGGAGACGTGGCCTCCTGGAAGCAGATAACGATGGAAGGCGTCTCGCCCGGGAGTTTCACTGGAAAAAAATGAAAAAAGACGAACAACGAAGTTGAAAATCAACCGAAACAGGTGCGCATGGTATTTGCACACATTACCCCTCGATTGAGCTAGTTAAGTGACACATGAATAAAAGGCTGCAAATCAATCTGGTAAATTGGCTTGATAGCTGACCAGTAGTGAGCTCAAGCTCTGCTAGGACTACAGGCAAACCACTTACCTTGAAAGCCATGGCCACTGTTCTTCCCTGGGCGACGTGGGGCGAGTGTCTCTGCCATCTTTGATTGCTAGTGTCCACTGTTGGGCCCTCTACTATCTGGGGTCAATTTGAAACATGTGGAGACGGGGCTACACCACACTCTGGAGGCAAGTAACACCATGGTCAACCCAAAGAAACAGGCAAAGATGGACCAGTTTGTGATGCCTGATACCCCCCTGCCTCTTTGTTGTCTGCCCCGAACCCCTTTCAACTCGACGTGGCTGCTCTGAATCAAACTTTGGTTGCACTAAAAAATAGCACCGATACACTGGGTACAAAAACAGACACACTCATCTGTAAGGTCAATATATCTGCAGTATAGATAGACAAATTGTGCAACTGTATGACCGAAGCAGAGACCAGAATTGGTGAAAGTGGGGAAGTGAAAGTGAAAGTGAGGATAAAATATCCACCTTGCAACGAGAAGTCTCCCACCTCCAGCAGACCGTGAAGAAAATAGCAACTAAAAATGAAGAGGGGAGCTATCGGCATAACACCGTGCATATTCTGGGGGTCCCAGAGTCCGCCCTGATCAAACAAATGGAGCAATTTGTGGTAAAACTATTAATGGAGGTTCTGGGGGACCCCGCAGTTTCGAAAATGTTGCTGGTGGAGCGTGCACACTGCTGCTTGGCTGCCAGATCCCCCTCTGGGGCACCTGAACGTTTCATCATTGCACGCATTTTCAATTACAGTGATAGAGATGCTCTGCTAAGAGTGGCTAGGGTGCATGGCGAGCTTTGCGGGGGCACAGCAACCATCCGCCTGTTTCTAGACTTTAGCCCACAGGTACAGGAACAAAGGAAGACTTTTTAACCGGCAATGCTGCTCCCTGCTAAACTTCGGGTGGTACATAATGGAAAAGCAAGCTTTTTTTCAAGAATGTGCCAGCCATCATATAAGTTCCTGACTTACAATACCATTTTGGTAGACGATTTTAACATGGCTTTGTCCCTTGATAGGTCTATGTCCCAACAGACCATAGTACCCAAGGCGGTGACCGCATGTTTGTATCTGGTGGAATACCACGGATTGTCTGACGTGTGGAGGGTACTGCACCACTCTACCATGGAATACTCATTCTACTCTGGGGCACACGGGAGTTCCGCTAGGATCAATTATATAATGGTTTCCTCAACCCTTCTTCCCGGGGTCTCAGGTACACATATGCTCCCATGGTCCTTGTCAGACTACTTTCCAGTAAAGGCTCTTCTTAGCTCTCCGCCACAGCCACTACGCGGCCCACGGAGGCGATTCGGTGTGTGCACACTTGCTGATGCCCTCTTCTGTGAAAATATTAGGCAAGATATACAAACCTTTTTGAGACAAACATGGGATCCGTTCCTGATAACAAAGTTGTGTGGGAGGCTTTTAGGGTGTTTGTAAGGGGATTTTGTATGTCCAGGGAGGGCAGAGTTCTGAAACATATCCATAGGTCTATCTCCAGATGCGAACATGAAACTAGAGAACTAGAAATGCAACAGGGAATCAGTGACTCCCCCACAATCTGTGAATCCCTCAGGGAACAACGTGAGGAGATGCACCATCTTATGGAAAGGGAAGAGAGATTTTTGGGAGACCCTATAGGGGCAGCAACCTATGGGGAAGGTGATTGACCCAGCCATACGTGGGCGGTGCAACAGGAGCATCAGTCCACTGATATTTTTGAGATTGAAGGGTCAGGTGAAACTATCAGTAAAGGCCCATTGGTGATTAAAAAAACATTTAGACTATACCATGAACAACTGTATACATCTCGGTTGAGGGCTGGACATGAATCTATCCCACAATATCTAGATCAGGTGGCCCTGGGTTGGCTGGACCCAGGAATGGGTGAACAATTAAAGGAGCCCCCCCTCAGATGTAGAAATCCATGCCACCAAACTTTCTCTTCCTAATGGTAAGGCACCTGGTTCTGTTGGTCTCACGGCAGAAATATACAAGGAATATGTCGATCTGTTAGTCCCCCATCTCCGTCACATGTTTGAGAAGGCTTTTGCGACCGGAGTTCTACCGGAATCGACAAGGTCGACTATAGTGACGATACTGTTGAAACCCGACAAAGACCCCACGAAGTGCTCATCTTATCGGCCGCTTTCATTAATCAATAATAACAAAATTCTTGTGATAATATTAGCAAACCGTCTCCTCCGCACATGCCAGCACTGGTCCTTCTGAATCCACACAGAACAACCTTCGTCATTTGTTCACACTTATGCACAATGTTGACCCAGTGATTCCTATCATGGTTGATGCTCTGGGCGCGGAGAAGGCCTTTGACACGGTGGAGTGGCCCTTCTTATTCAAGGTCTTGCGTCGATCCCGTTTGGGTCTTGTAAATCTTCAGTCGGTCTGATTGCTGTCCACGGCACGACAGGCGGTGATATGCACAAACAGGCTCATGTTGCGGTGCGTTACCAGACACGGGTGCCCATTGTCCCCTGTCCTCTTTGCCCTGGCAATGCTGAGCCACAGAACTTTGCACGCCATTAGCTTGCTGTTCCTGCTCTTAAGAGTGAGTGATTCGCTTTAGATACAATCATTCCGAAAAGGGCTATCTATCACATATGAAAGGTAGTCTTTACTGTAGTTCTTACTTAGAAGTTCACCGATTGACGGTCCTCTCCGTCTCCTCTCAGCCTTTTTGAGTCATCAACATGGCAGACCCTGTCATAAATCGTCAAACACAAATCAAGGACAAGCAAGCTCCCAAAATATGTTTGCTAAATACTATATTGCTCGATAGACATGCTATCAGTGTGGCAGATCACATTAGGGATAAGCACATTGGTGTAATGTGCAGTACCGAGACATGGCTTAGGGACTCAAGTGGCCCAAATATCGATTTGGCCACCCCGAGCACTACAATTTACAGGCCCAGCATAGAGAAAGGAGGGGGAGTGACAATTATTGCCAAGCAAGAAATTAACTTTTTCCAAATACCTATATCATGTACTGGATGTGAAATCACACTTTTAAAAGTCATAAGGTCCCCAAATGATTGCATTAATTGTATTTTGGTCTATCACCCTCCGGCTGAGTTACCTTTGTTTCTGGACAAAATATCTGGTATTTTGTCAAAATTAAACACCCCTAACAGCCACTCAGTCACATTAGGAGACTTTAACAAATGGCTGGGTAATCCTAAAGATCCCGAAGCCATAGAATAAGAGCAGTAGTTACAACTTCACCATGTTGAGTAAAGAGCCTACACACAATCAGGGCTTGATTGGATTTAAGTCAGAAATTTGAGCACACAATTCGTCGGTATTAAACCTTATGTGTGGTCAGACCACTACACAGTAACTTTTTAATTAATGCTTCCTATAAAGGAACTTCATAAATCTAACAAAATGCAATCAGTTATGAGTAGGAATTTTAATAAACTCTCATCTGACAAATTACAGACATTCATCCAGGAGCTAATGGCCTCTACATCAGACACCTACTTCATTAATATTCAAGTATACTGAAAATATAAGTGAACTAATTGATCAAGTAGCACCTTTAAAAGAGAAGAAAATTAGAATTAAAGAAAATAACGTAAGATGGTACACACCGCAACTTACCTCTCTGAAACAAGAGAAGAGAAAAGCGGAACGATTGTGGATGAAAATTCAATTGTTAGCAGATGAAGAGAAATGGAAAGTCTTAGAAAAAAGTTATCGATTACAAACCCTGCAAGCTAAAAAAGGCTTTTATGATGCTCACATTTGCAACTCAACTAACGACATTAAAACATTTTTGAGATTGTGAATTCATTCGAAAAACCGAAAGCCCAAATATAACAATTTAACCCAAATAACACGGATAGTGAAACAGTACAAAAAGCTCTTTCGGACAAAGTATATAAAGCACAATACTCAATTGCGAATGCAAGAAAAATACATAATGATTGTAAGGTTCAGAAGTCAAATTTCTGTTAATCCCCCTTTTTCATTTGAACCTATTACAATCGACTTCTTGGTTAACTTTTTGAAGAAAATGCGTCCTAACACATGCCAAATGGACACTTTACTATCAAAAATTATTTTACAACACTTGGAGATCTTTGCACCGTTTTTAACCCGTTTTATAAATGCCTTCTTTTTAGATAATGGAATGCCAGACCCATTGAAAAGTGTCACAGTTACCCCGCTGCTAAAATAATCCAAGCTCAACCCCACAATATTTTCTAATTACAAACCAATTATCAATGCGCAATTACTATTGAAGATAGTCGCGAAGATTGCAGCTATTCCGTTCCAACAAGACGTCAATAAATCAAATATTTTACAACAGCGGCAGTCTGCTTTTAGGACCGTGCATGGGACTGAAACCGCCATGTTAGATTTACAAACGGAAATGCTGGATATAGTGGACGGTGGCAAAGCCGGTCTGTTGATGCTTTTAGATCTCTCAGCAGTGTTTTTTTTTAAAAACTTTATTTTTGAATTTTCAAAAATCAAATTATAACATAACATACATGGAATTACTTGTGCTTCTCGTGCCCCCCCCTCCATTGTCCTCCGCCCCTCTTCGCCTTATAACCAAGCCTGGGTCTGTAGCGGTTCGTGGTTAGTTGTATTGTTCACGGTGGGACTTGCGTCCATGGGATTCCGCTGAGGTTCAAGTGATGCGTCTCGGGAAGCCTCGCTGTCTCCGTTGGACATTAGATAAGCTATATAGGGCCCCAGATGTCAGGTGGCCGGGCGTGGAAGGGTAACAGTTTGGTGAAGTTTGTTTCCGTGTCTTGGCAGTATGATATATCGTTTAGCCATTGCTGTGTGGTCGGCGCGGGACCCTTCCCCCAGGACATCGCAATTCTTCTGCGCGCCAACAGTAACAGCAACCCTCCAAGTTTGCGTGTTGTGGGGGGAAAGTGTTTGGTGAGTCCCAAAAGAGTGATTTTGGGGTTGGGTACTATGGGTACGTCTACTATTGCAGCTGTCTTTTCCAGAACCGATTCCCAGAAGTGTTGTAACCTCGGGCAGGCCCAAGCTAGGTGGAGGAAGTCTGCCATTGGGGCGCTACATCGGCCACACTGTGGGGGGGTTGAAGGATGGTTGCGGTGAATTCTGGCTGGGGTGAGATATGCTTGATGTATATATTTTAGGTGGATCAGTTTGTGCCTGGTGTTTAGGGATATCTTCTGGGTTTGCGCCAGAATGTATTCCCAATCTTCGTCCTGGAATATGGTCTGGAGGGTTTTTTCCCACCTCACTTTAGGTGTTACCGGGCTTGGAGCTGTGTCTGCCAGTAAGGATCTGTAAAGCATGGAGACTAGCTTGCCCTCACCCTGTGACTGGATAACCCCGTGGAGCAATTGTTGTGGGAACGAGGGTAGTATAGTATGTAGTGCGCCTCTGAGGCAGAAATAGATAAACGAGTCTAGGGCAGTAGAGGCTCAGCGGGATCTGGCCTGTTCGGGTGTGAGGAAGTGTCCATCGACAAAGAGGTCACCTATGGTTTTAAGTTTTAGCTTGACAACCCAGTTTAGGAAGACTTTTTAGATCGCTCAGCAGTGTTTGAGCTTGTAGATCATTCTAAACTTTTAAAATGTATTCAGGAAAGTGGAAATTGTTCTCCTAACTCAGTCAAATGGTTTCGATAATTCTTGAGTAACTGGAAATCTAAAGTCACCTGGCAAAATGCATCCTCTGACTCGGAACAGTTTACATGCGTAGTACCGCAAGGAGGCTGTTTGTCTAGCGCTCTTTGTAATGTATTTTTCTAGATCCCTGTGTGACCTATTAGAGTTCATGGGACTATATTTTACTAATTATACTCAGACAATACTCAGCTTCTGTTCAGATTAAGTGGAGACTATGAAAAAGATACAGAACTGATCAAGTCCACATATGGAAATATTCATATCTGGATGATGGAAAACAGCCTTTGTTTGAATGGTCAGAAGACATAACTCTTGATATTCGGATCTGATAAAGCAAGAGAAAAACTAGGAATAGCCTATGAAAAACTGCATATTGACCAACATGTAATTCATACAGTCAATAAAGTAAAAACACTGGGGGTTACCATTAAGGCATCACTTATGGCAGATACCCAAGTTGCAAGTGTGACAAAGAATATACACTATTACCTTAGGCTAAACGCCTGATAAAACCTTTTGTCTCAGCAGCCAATTGTGCCACGTTAGTAAGAGCTCTAGTCTTATCGAGATTGGATTACTGCAACACACTACTAGGCGGAGCAAGTAAATGCTGTATTAAGGGGGCTACAGACCTTCACTGTCTCCCGGGGGAAGCAAGAATAGAGTTTAAAATCAATGTCCTGACTCACAAGTGTTTTTTTGGTGATGCACCCAGTTACCTTAAAACGCATATCACTGACCAAACCTCAACCAGAAACACTAGATCAAAAGATACCATGCGACTGCGACGTCCTAGATTCCGTTGAGTCAAGGGAAAAGAAAGTTCTTACCCTGCAAAAGCGGCTATTGCATGGAATAAGCTGCCGATGGACTTACGATGTGAAAGAAATCTACCCGTCTTTAAAAATGCTATGAAAACTATTCTTTTCTCTTAAGTTTAAGTTGTCCAATCTCCCCCCTGATCACATTGCTGCATGCTTCCAAGTTCTTTTCTCCACGCCCTGATGACCACAGGCTTTGGCGTGTTAGAAATAAATAAATAAAATAATAATAAAGGTGGATCAGAATACAGTCACACACCTTGATAGTGTCACTTTATGCTGATGACATGTTGCTTTACCTGAAGCATCCAAAGGTGAACCTGCAGCCAGTAATAAGGTCTATTCAAAGGTATGGCAATATATCTGATCTGCAGATCAACTGGGCTAAATCTGAGGTGCTACCACTCACTCCGATGGCCCGGCAGGAAGACATAGTAGGTGACTTCAAGTGGTGCCCATCGGGCATGATGTACCTGGGTATTCATATCACCACCTCCCTGAAAACCATGCTCAAATATAATTACTTGAAAGTGTTAATGCAATTGGAACATAGGGTTTAGACCTGGGTTCCGCTGCACATATCACAGGCGGCTCGGATGTCCCTAGCCAAAATGATAATGCTTCTGAAATTCTTGTATATTTTTAACAACTCTCTAATTTGGCCACCTTCAAATTTATGGACTACACTTAAGAAATTGATGATCCATCTTGTGTGAGCTGGCCGTTAGGCTAGGTTTGCCTACAAGGTCTTGACAATGCCCTCAAACTGGGGGAGATTGGAATATCCAAATCTATACCTACATTTCCTAGCAGCTCAATTACAATACTGTAGTTCGTGGTGGTTCCCCCATCTAATTTCCCAAATATCTTATTAGAAAAGTTGATTATGACCCCAAACGATCTGAAGGGCCTCCTCTGGAAGGTAACCCCTTCATGGGACCGTGCAGGAATCCAGCCGACGGCAGTTACTTGTAGAGCATGGCAGAAGGCTGCAGGTGTAACGGGACTGGCTGCTTCCTACTCTCCTACATTCGCCATCTATAATGTTAGGGGTCTACCACTCACACACGAGACACTATTCCAGACATTGGGAAACTGGGGATATCTGCTTTGGGGGAGGTTGTGGTTGAAGGGAGTTTGATATGCTGAGAAGTCCTGAGTGCTGAAGCCGAATCAAATATGATCACAATGTTCTTATATTATAGGTTGCGTGAAGTACTGAAGTCAATATGGCCAGACTATCCCTGTGCCCCTGTGATCTCTCCTGCACTGCAAAGTATTACCTCATCGACACCTTCTAGATCACTAGTTTCTAATATATATAAGGGCACCAGGGCACAGAGGGTCCCGCATTCCGACAGGTCACGTACCTGAACGGAGGTAGCACTGGGCAAAACTTTTACTGATACTCTGTGGACACTGGTTTGCCAACAGATAAAATCACTGTCCATGAACAATCATCTATGGCTAATACACTACATGTGCCAGGTGTGCTCTAGAACAGGCCAATGTTATTCATGTTACCTGGTCCTGTCCGCGGTTGAAACCGTTTTGGAGCTCAGTGGTGGGTGCTCTGTCGGCTATGCTTGGGACTACAGAACTGGATTCCCCAGAGTCCCAAGGAACTTAAATGAAATAGCTGATTTTTGGCATTCTTGGACATTTATAAAAGTTTAGATTATAGTATTCGGATTGAAGAGATGGGCATTGGTAGTGAGTAGTGATTACGGAAAGCCGCAATTGTGTTTTAAACTGGATCCTCTGCTTTGTAGATGGTGAATCCAGAGATTAAGAACATTGACGGGAAGCTCCCATGGAGCAACCATCATGCCATCCAAGCCACACAGGGGCCCCCAAATTGAGCTAACATCGGGGAAATACATTGTTTTGTACTTTCACAAACCGACAACTTGTCCTCTCATATTGTGCATGCTCCTGTGGATAAGCGTGCATCTCATCCTGGGTGCGGGGAAGGACGCCATTTGGATTTGGATTAACAAATTCCATAGTTTGGTAGTCCGAAGGAACTACTAGGCCTGACATACTAGTAAATATACTGTCCGTGGTAACGACCGTTGAACACGAAAGATCTAGATACATCTAAGTTCTGGATTTTTAACGCACTCGGAAACAAAAGAAAGATCCAGCATGAGAAATAAACAACATCAGGCTTGAAGTAGTAACTAACTTTCCAATCAGAAATGCCGGTAATTGCAGCAAATAAGAGCACACAGATAATTTGGCCACGCCAAAGGGTAGAACAATTTGCACACAATCGATAGTCTGGGATGCTTTGCAGTGCACACACTACATTGCTAGAATGCTTTGGCCACTGTGAGTCCAGCTAATCACAGTGCAGTTTAGTCACACCCACCTGCATCTGGCCAATGTAAAACGGGCAGAATCTTTGGATTTCCGCATTATAAGCAGTGGCACCAGGGGTGTGATTCGTAAACTGTAAGACGGTGCCCTCGGGGTGTGGCCGATCCTGTTGTCCATATAGGGCTGTAAGATAAAAACACACTTGCAGGCACACATAGAGGCAGCTTAGTCTTGGAAGTAGACATCACTTTCAGTGGCCAGAGCAGCACAGGAAGTGGTGTCTATTGTTGGGCATGCGACTGTGGACGTAACTGCCTAGAATCTCTTGTACTCTTTAGAATCTGTGATGGGGAAAGGCGTGACAGCAACACAATAAAAGATACCAGTCCTAGAAATTGCAGAACATGGCCCATCATAGTAATAAAATGTGATCTCTGACAAAACTCAGACAAGCCTCCCAAAATCAGCCTACAAATTTCCTGGTCTATGCTATTTCGCCAACAAGCTCACAACTTAAAGGATGCACTCTGTGGGTTTGATTTCAGGGCAGGGGGAAATACCGTTATGTATATTGGCCTCCTGGTCTCACAATCGGGACAGCATGAAAGCAGAAGTGGGGCAAGACAGGAAATTGCATGCCAGTGCTAAGCTAGTAAGAAAGTGACACATGACTGTTCAGGGTGTGGATGCATCTTGAGCGCTCGAGGGACTGAACAATAAGAACCCAACCTTGTTTCTGAAGGCTTTCTCCTACTTCCAGCTCACTTAAGACGTATGCTCTTCCTGATGCTGATTGCAGCTCTTCTATGTGGTCTTCTATGTGGTCTTTTCCACCCAGAGTGATCTGCGTGTGCTATCATATCAACCTGCTCCCTGTGTGATCTCCACTCATCCTGCCTTTCTGTAGAGTGTGTTTCTGCAATGTCTCTGTCTTAAGTCTTGCAGATCCCCCCTGTGGCTATATAAGTAGATCTCTTTCCCCTGTGTGTAGCAGCAACTTTACAAAGGGATTTTCAGATTTTCTGACAACCATATTCTCCTATCTCTAAATCACATTTGGAGACCAGGGGAATTGATTACTTCTGCTTGTCCACACATCACTGAACTCTGAGGATAACCTTCAAACTAATATTCATCACTGTCCACTCTTTTCCGACAGGACTGAACAGAAAACAGATGACTTTGCAGCGTTTGCTTTTCATACAACTGTTTCACTAGCTTTATAAGCAATTATCATCCCAGCTAGAAATGCTATTAATAAAGAATTTCATTGGAAGTACTTTACAGAGTCCAGTGGTATTCACCTGACCTGAATGAAGGTTAGTTCACAACTAGGGCCTTGTTCTACTGCAGGCAAGTGGGGGAACCTGGGAAGTATTACAACTGATTAGCTTAATCACAATTCTGTCAATGCTCTGTGGATCTTCTAAGAAGTGTTGGCCTGTAAACTTATTTTGGAAATGATTTTCCTTGTTACATTGAGGTCCTACCTTCTCCTGTTGCACCTCCCTGACACAAGCATTATTCACACTGTCATCACATAGCCAGAGCCAATGGCAAGTGAACACCACACCCCCACGTTGTCTTAACTTCTATTTTGCTTTTCAAGGGAGAGCGGGAGAGACACTCTACCAATCCATGAATCCTGCAGCTTTAGTTTGAGGTACAATCTATATTCTTTTCCTGGTGTCTCAAATAGTTGGGATTGTTTTTGTGATGGTTATATTTACATACAACCCGGCAATGAGCACTATCTGGGGACCAGGCTGAGATTGCTAAACTCATTTCACAATACGACAAGTAACAATGCCAATCAGAGGTTGGGCTTAAACCTGTGTAGCCAAGTGAAGGACTCGGAACACTGCTCCAATTCATGTCGATCATGCACAGTTCGTACCAGGTGAAACTTTGCCACTTCCTATAAACACTTCACTATAAATCCTACTTCGGATGATGGCTGCTTTTACTTCTCTATTAGGCCTCGCTATTGTGGACATGCAGTTTATCCAAATGGACCAATACATTTGGTAGAGTGTAAATTGGCACCATTAAACCACATCAGCACGTATTGCACATTGCAGTATTAAGGCAACCGTCTTTGTTCTCAGGCCTATTGATCTGTGCCAGCTCTGTAAGAAGGGTGGGTGCTGTGGCATTGAAATGGGGGGAGTATTTGAAACACCATAACATAAAACTCAACTATAACTTAAAGTGAACGTTCACCATGAACACGTCTAGACTGGGCACAGTATTACTGTGTATATACGTCTAACAGAAAAGACAATCATCTGTTGTTTGAGTGACGTTACCACTTGTCACATGCTACACTGGTCACAGACCATACAGGTTCCCAGGAAAACACAGGCAATGTGCCAGGGTGCCAAAGAGCAACAGTCTAGCAATGTAATTCATAGGTTTCAACGCTCCTTTATGGTCAACTAAAAGGAAAACTAAATTCAGGGTAGCTGACCCTTGAAAATTAACTTTTTAGATACCACTCTAGGTAAAAGAGTATAGAATTACCTTAACTTGTGAGTCTGCTTAAAGCTATATGTTTTTTTCTAAATCTCGTACTCTTTTTCCTAGGTAATTGCAGTAATGAGCATTGACAAGAATAGGTGTGTCATATACATGTACTCACTCACTCACTCACTCACCCACTCAATCTCTCACTAAGTCACAACTTCCTGATGTCTCCATTATGATGTGGTTTATAGTCACTTATCAAGTCTACGTTATGTCCAGTCTTAGAGAGATCATGAAAACTCGTATGCAAAAATGCTAACATATAACTTTTTTCAATCCTATTTCTAGTTCCTTTTTTGTGATGGTAAATTGTCAAATAAATGCAGCATACATCAGGACAGAGGAAGGAAGCTACGCTATTCATGGTAGCTTCGTCTAGTTCCACGTACAGTGCATTAAAACACAAGGCACAAGTGAGCATGCTATAATATTCAAACACCCTAGAAAATAATCAATGCCAGAATATTCAAAAAAATGTATTTACTTCCTCAAAGCACAAACATGTATAAAAGTTCATCAAGACCTGTTGAACCAAAGCTTCACATTCTGAGCAAAGGTAAGAAGCATTCCATATGTACAAAAGAAACATTTATTTGCAATTAATTATGCATATCACCTCCAAAGCCAGGGACAATAAATCATGTAAACAGCAGTAGAGCACTAGATCGGAGAGCCTGTAAAAGGAATTGATGTAGATGAACGCATTTCTAAGGTTCCCTGTGATAACGTCTCTGAAACACTGGTGAAACACTCTGCACTCTGAAACACTTGTGTACGAGCGCGATACATATAAAATATCAATATCAATACATATAAAATATCAATATCAATATCAACATCGACTGAGAAAAAGTCGCCAGGTAGGCAACTTCTTTTCCTGCACCCCTTAAGGCCTTCCCCCACATATTTTAGGATGGGTATTATTTTCTGTTATATGCTCCTGTCCTAGAATATTTGGTGAAAGTGCTTGAATTTCTTGGGAGTGTAAATTTGGGGAAATATCGTCTCCCAGGAGATTTTATCACTGGATACCATTTCTGCGACCCTTGAAGGATGCTGATATAAATATTGATATGATATGAAGTGTCATTTATAACGCGCATGTGCACAAGCTTTTCTAGGCGCAACAAGGCAAGGAGGGGGAAACAAAGAGAGGACAAAATAACAATCTTACTAGGCCTTGTGTCATTTAGATTGCAGGGAAGAGGCAAGGGGAGAAGTGCCAGGGCGGACAGGAAGGGGGAAGTGCAGTTAGCTCACAAGTAGACCCAGCGGGTGGCTCATAAGTGCAGAGAGAAGGGACTGTATTTGTGTTGTGTGCTTCTTTTTGCCATAATTTCTGATACCCTTATTTTAATTGTGATGCAGTCCCCTGCAGTTGGGCTGGGGCAGCATTAATATGTGCCTTCCCAGATACTAACTGGGGCCCTTGGGATTTCCCAACAATTCCACAACCGAACGAAACCCAGGATAAAGACCTCTATGTTATAGAGAGAGCCTGAAGCTCCCTCCAGCCAGACCCGAATCAATGACAAAGAAAATTAACTCTCCTGCCTTAGTGAACAGAGATACAGGGTACCACATTCCTGACAAGAATAAGGATACTTTTTATCCTTTGACGGGATTGTGGAACCGGTTGAGATAAGTGTTTCGCAGGACATTCATGGATACACATTTGCAATCAATAATATGCACATTCACTGTGTGAGTCAGGACATAAACAAGCATTGTTGTTCCGCTCCTGCTAGTGTTTCAGGGGTAACAATGTTGCAATTTCACCACAATAAAACAGTCTTTCTATTTTCGGTTTACCAGAGGATTGTCTGTCATCAGATTCTCAATTAACTTTTTATTTTTATTTTGATAAAAAGTTTTATTTAGCACACAGCATGGAACTCAACAAAGGTACTTAACAATATTAACAATAGCATAGTCATTGTGGTGATACAAATGAACAGACACAAAATTGTAATCTCAATGTACATACAGCATGGTGAGACATTGATATTGAAAGAAGGTGAAAGAAGAAAAGGAGGAGTTTATCGAGAACAAGCGCACAACAAATAACACAGTTTCCATAAGCACCCATTAGCCATACGTATCAAGGAAAAATGCCCATGTGTCCTAAAATGGGTCAATATCTCCTGATTGCTTACAAATTGCCCTCTCATAGGTGGATACAGTTAACAACTCTTCCACCCAATCATAAATGCAGAAGGAAGTAGGTGACTTCCAAGACCTCAAAATCATTTTTTTTGCAACCATGCATGCTCTGAGTAGCCAGACTTTTTAATAGAATTGTATGTCATCCAGTGAGGACACATCACCAAGCACCAAAATTGAAGCATTAATTCTAGTAGTGCAGCTTAAGACCAAGCCCAACCTCTCATGGACCCCCTCCCAAAAGTCTTTTGTTTTTTTTGACAGGAGGTCCAGATTAAATAACTCAAAGTGCCCCTTGCCTGCTTGCATTTCCAGCAATCATTCCTCTCCAGAAGACGTCTTTTGAACATACCCTCCGGAGTCCAATATGTTCTAAACAGGAGTTTAGTTTGTGATGTTCTTAGACCCCAATCCATGCTGACCAGTTGAACATTGCTACAGCATCTCAGCCAACAGCCCTGATCAATTTTTTCACCCAGCTCCCAAGACCAGATATTGGCTAAATCCGTATCCCCTCTTCAGCAAAATCATAAAATTCTATACATAGTGACGGCTGGGTGCAGAGCATGTTTGCAAAGCTCCAGCGCTGACCATGTTGCACTTTGTGATGCTAATCGCATGGGGTCCATCTTGGCAGCTATAATACCCATCAATCTCTTCTACTCGGCGTAAGTGCATTCACTGAAATCAAACTTACAGCGTAGTTGCGCAAAGGGGATCCATTCCCCATACTCAATCAGATCTTTTATATATTTGATTCCTCCCAGGAACCAAGATGGCCAGAATAGAACTTTCCTTTCGATGGTCAATGCTGGGTTAAGCCAAATCGATGCATTCTGTAACAGGAACGGATCACTTGCCATACGATTAGACATGCAGCGCCAACATTCATGCATAAAGGCTGTCAGCGGGTTCTGCCTTCTAGATGGTTTTGCCACCATCGCCAGCAAGGCCGTATGAGCTAGCTGCTATAGATTATTACTTTCATACGCTATTTCATCCATGTGCTCTTTGTCCGTGCCTATAGTCCGGTACAGATGTTTAGCCATGAATGCAAGATGATATTCGAAGAAGTTAGGCAGGTTCATACCTCCTTGTTTCAGCGAGAGCTGCATTTTCCATAAAGCCAGCCTCACGAGTTTGCCATCCCATATGAACTTTTGCATGGGCAAGTTGATATCTTTGAAAATATTTTTTTGCACCTTAATGGGAAGCATCGAGAGTATATAATTCCCTTGTGGTGCCAAGTTCATTTCGATGCATTTGATTTTGCCCCACGGAGACAGTCTCAAGAGCGCCCATCTGTCCAGGTATGATTTAAGCTTGGGCATTATTTGGTTGAAATTCATCTTGGGTAGTTTCTCCAACTCCGAGCCAATCCAGATTCCCAAGTATTTAATTCTCTCTGGACACCAAGTGAAGTTGAATTGGCTGCATGTGTGCCTCAATCTCAGATTTTACCCAATTCACCTTGCAACCTGATACTTCTGAGAAACGTTTGATATCACTCATTAAGTGTGGAATACCAGCGCCGGGGTCACGCAAACGCACCAGTTAAGTCATCTGCATTAAGCCAGATCTTATTCATATGTACATCCTCTCGAATTGAGCATATATTGTCATTGGATCTTAACTTTACCGCCAATGGTTCCATCGCCAGAATGAATAATGTCGGGGAGAGTGGACATCCTTGTTTGGTACCCCTGTTGAGTTTGAACGGATTGGAAATAAAGCCATTTGTGAGGACACCTGCGGAGAGATTCATATACAAAAGTCTTACCCACCGTCTGAAGATCTGACTGAATCCCATTCTCTCCAAGCACTCAAATAGGAATGGCCACTCGACACGGTCAAAGGCTTTCTCTGTGTTCAAAGAGACCACTGTAGCAGGACACTCCTGTTTGCTCCCACACTCAGCTGCCTTGAGTAGCCGTCTCATGTTGTCTGCCACTGATCTTCCAGTCACAAACGCCACCTGGTTTTCGTGTACTAGAGATGGCACACCAGACTCTATTCAGTACCAGGCGACTTACCTACCCGGAGCGGAGAGACTGCTAAGCGATCATCTTTCAGCTTTATGTCATTCTCCAGAGTTAAACGAGGAACCTCCATGGAGTCCTGGAAAGACTTTATAGTGATTTGCTCACAGTTTAGCTTCGATTTGTAGAGATTTTCTTAAAATCCTTTGAATATTTCATTTATTTATTTGTGTTGTGTCTCCATATTACCATCTGTGTCTCTTATGGCATTGATACTTCAATCACTTTCTGCAACCTTCAGTCTGTGGGCAAGGAGCCTTCTCACCTTCTCCCCATTCTCAATATAATTAATTTTACTTCTGAACAAGGCGTATTCAATCTGGTACGATATGATTTTATTCAGCTCTTATTTTTTCCTCACTTCATGGTCATGACTGGTCGCATACAGCTTCTTTAAAAGTTTTGCTTCCTCAGATAGTCTCTTCATATCTCTTTCTTTCATTCTCCTGTATTTACCTGTCTTGGCTATCAGGACACCTCATATATTAAAAAAAAAATCTTTGGATTTGTAGAGTGCACTACAGCACGCAGGCATCGAGGCGCTATATCAGAACTTAAGAAGGCTTGATTAAGTGTTACAAAGAAGCCGCCCAATGAAAGACTTGTTACAGTGCAGAGTCAATGGTTACATAGTAGCATAAATACATGTTACACAATCAGACAAAGAGATTTGTTTTCATGGCCTTGCGGAAGGCGGAGTGTGATTCAATAAGCCTGATGTGTGTTGGTTCATTGCCTCCCACACAGATGAGACGGCAATGCCATCCGTTCTATTGATTGCGATAAATTCCTCAATATCTTTCACAACTTCCTCTCTGCAGAATAGTTGAGTTCATTCTCCATCTGAATGATTTAGTTAATGTGTATTGTAAGGAAAGGCATGATGATATTGGTGCGTGGTCAGAGACACTGATGATTCCTATTTTAGAGCCAAAACAACTTGGTGTTATACGCCCAGAGTTAAGTAACAGATCAATACGTGAGTAAACATCATGGCAAGCAGAATGAAAGCTGTAATCTCTTTCAAATGGATGTTCAAGGTGCCAGATATCAGCTAGATCCAGTTCATCTATCAAACTTTCTAGTGATCTCTTGCTTCTTTTTGGAATTCTTGAACAGTCCCAGTTTCAGCTGTCAAGTAACTGGTCGAAGACCAAGTTGAAATCTCCAGCTAGAATAACTGATTCAACATTGCAGTTCTGGATAAATTGTGCATGTTCATAAAAAAGCAGGGCATCATCCGTGTTTGGTGCATACAGATTACATAGTAATATTACAGAGTCTTGTATCTTTACAGTGACACAAACAGTCCTTCCTTCTTTATCGTTTGCTGGACAAAACCATTAAATGTAGATTTATCTTAAAAGGTATCGAGACTTCCCTTTTGTGGGTTGAGAATGTTAAAAAATAAGTCTGACCCACCCAACTCCGCCTACGTTTACTAGCTTCAATATCTGAAGAAAAGCAATATCACAGGACATTGATTTCAAGCAAGATAACACTTTGGCTCGTGTCACTACATTATTCAGACCATTCACATTCCATGAAACGATTTTGAGGTGATTTACAGATCTAGAGTTCATGCTTGAAGTCATATTCGAGTGCGCTATTAACATACATAAAATATAAACAGCAAGGGAAAGGAAAAGGAAAAAAAAGGAGAGGAAGAGAGAGGGAAAAGACCATGTCCAAACGGGGCATGGACAACCAGGGAACCCTGGTAGTAGTTACAATAAGATGAACCACTGGTCAGAAACAGAGCCTTGCCAAGAGCACAGTTGTAATATTAGAAACTTGAAACAACCCAACCACAACCCCCACCCCCCACTCATCATAGTTTCACACAGCAGTATTTAATGGTCAAAGAAGATTTGTAATTAGACTAAATCAGACCCTCAATGCTAATTGCAAGAACCTTCCCTAATGCCATGTTATAACGAGAGAGCCACCAACTCGTACAGACTCCCTTGTTTAATGATTAGCGAAGAGAATTTAAGTTAGTGGTTACTGTAGTGAGCCTTGACAAAGCATACCATTATGGCACCAAAGCGCTATACTACAATGGTTTGTCTAACGCCCCTGGTCATTCTCTAAACACCTACAGATACCCTAGCCCCTGCAAATATTCCACGACCTCAACCCCCTAAATTGACCTAGGTGAGTTGTTTGGTTAGACCTTCTGTCTTTTAACTTGCCAATACATCACATTTTGGTACTAACATGTCACCCCTGACACTTAAATCCAGACATAGCATTTTAGCCAGCATAACTACTTTCTTGGAATTGTATTCTTAGTTTCACTATTGAATTATGGCACCATGCCATGCAATGCATTGGGTAAGAGTGGGCGCTAGTTGGATGCACTCCCATGCTGGGGACTAGAGGTACACATGCAGCGGCTGTACTGCCTCAAAGGTTAGGGAAGGGAGCCCCTATACACTCAGGCTGCTTTTAAAAATCCAAGAATGTAAAATACGCTTAAGCCAACTCCTGTTTAGTCCACCTAACTATGAACACGTTGCCCAATCAGATAGCACCCAGCCCACAAAGCCTAGATGCAACCAATGTCACAGGGCACCACTCAAAGGAGGGGGCTGGTCTTACAAGACAGCCAGCCTAGTCAGTTCATATCATTCCCTGGGACTGCTGGAGGGATGAAGAAAACAAACGATGGACGTCCCCAGGAGTGGAAATCTGAAGAGCGGAGAGCCAGAAGGTGGAGACTTGGAAGATTTTTTAAGGAACCCTTCAGAGTAAGAGGGGAAATCCTGTTTTCTGTTGTGCTTTTTTTTATAGATTCACCGGTCCTTTCTTCACATTACATTTACACATTTCAAGACATCATCCTGACACCTCCTTCTACTGAAACACGCTTTGAAGCACTTCACTTGTGTATACGTGCTTTACAAATAAACAAATACAATTACTAAGATTGCTGGCATGTTCTTTGAGCAGCTGCTTAATAAAACCCATAATACATACAACTTGGTGCCAGGTCCTCCATTTTGCAAAACACAGTCATTCTAGGGGTATTTCACATTATCAACAATTGTCTTTGAAAGCCCATTTTCGGGACCGTTTTTGCACAATTATTGATTTGCAATTTTTCATGTTTGTCTTCATCAACCATATTTAGTTTGTACAAAACTGCATAAGACTGTTTGAGTTACTTCCCTTTGTGTCCCTTGCAGGGCAAAGAGAAAGCATTTATGCAGAGAAAATGTAGAGATGGGCCTGCTATGGCTTGAACACCCAGAAAAGGGAAAAGGGAGATTGTCTGTAACTTGATGTGCATGTGTCCAACAATATCTCCTAGGGTTGCCTCCTATGGCTTGAACACCCAGAAAAGGGACGAGGAAGATTGTCTGTAACTTGATGCGCATGTGTCCAACAATATCTCCTAGGGTTGCCTGCTATGGCTTGAACACCCAGAAATGGGACAAGGAAGATTGTCTGTAACTTGATGTGCATGTGTCCAACAATATCTCCTAGGGTTGCCTACTATGGCTTGAACACCCAGAAAAGGGAAAAGGGAGATTGTCTGTAACTTGATGCGCATGTGTCCAACAATATCTCCTAGGGTTGCCTACTATGGCTTGAACACCCAGAAAAGGGACAAGGAAGATTGTCTGTAACTTGATGCGCATGTGTCCAACAATATCTCTTAGGGTTGCCTACTATGGCTTGAACACCCAGAAAAGGGACAAGGAAGATTGTCTGTAACTTGATGTGCATGTGTCCAACAATATCTCCTAGGGTTGCCTGCTATGGCTTGAACACCCAGAAAAGGGACAAGGAAGATTGTCTGTAACTTGATGTGCATGTGTCCAACAATATCTCCTAGGGTTGCCTGCTATGGCTTGCACACCCAGAAAAGGGACAAGGAAGATTGTCTGTAACTTGAATATCTCCTAGGGTTGCCTCAGTTTGTCCGGCTCTTCAGCCATTGTGGGACATAGTAAATATTGTATTTTAATTGTTTATGGCCCTTCATCCAACCATGTATTACAATTATGGTTTTCGAAAGGGCAGGTGTGGGATAAGGGATTGTGGGGGCAGGTTGGGTGCATGGGTAATAGGTAGGCTTTATGTGAGAGAAGTACAAAAAGTAAATACACCTATGAGGATAGGGAAATGGCAGTGATCAGCATGGTGTACTTTTGAGAGGAAAAAAGCGGACTAGGGCTTCCAAGCACAACATAACCATTGGCTAAACGAAGATTTGCCTTTTTTCATTTTCGTTTAAAAGTTACAAATTCAGTAGGTTTATGGTTTTTTTAAATTTACAAATTTAAAATGTCATTACACTTTTTGTTCAATTATAATTTCTTCAAAAAAGCATTTCAGCAAAAATACATACAGCTATACTATCTTACAATATAATATTTTTCATATTTAAGCAATTTAAATGAAGTCAAATTCACTTAGCCTTGCGCCTTGTTTCAACTGTACTGAGTCGATAGTTTCCGAAAATTATAAACCATCTAGAATTTCCAGTTTCAGACTTACAGAACTATGATAATTTCAAGAACGGCCAATTTCTTTCTTAAATGTAAGATGGCATTGCTTGGGAATATATAGACCTACTCTGCCAAAAGCCCCCCTTTTATAAGAGCTGCTGTTCGGTGATTGAAAGCAATAAAAGAACAAGAGAGATTGCCATGCAACAGAGCCCAAGCGAATTCTTGACGGACAGCCGTTTTGCTTCAGGGAGGCTACAAACTCTGAGTTAATGTCTTCTCCGTGGGGCTCTCCAGTGAGTCTCCGCCTTTGCGGTTTAGGCACGTGGCGTAGAGTCACATTTAGGAAAAAAGTGGTCTTCTAAGATCGTCCTACTCCTGGCATGGATGCTCCCCCATTGTCCACTTAGCATCACCAATGTGGTATGCGAGAATATCTTCGTATGTGGCTGCTTCCTCGATTTGCAGGCCCTGTGGATGAAGAGTCTGTTAAAATCAAGTATTTGTCTTTGCTCAAATGTTTTGGATCTTTATCAGCTAGGATGTGCATTTAGCTAGAAACAGACAGATACATACGCAAGGTTTGAGATGGGAAGGATCTGACCTTCTGGCAGACCAATCTGCTTCTGAACTCAAATTTCAAAGGCAAATCTTAAATTAAAGGAGGACTAAACATGACGTTGTTATAAGAATTTACCTCGTAAGTATGATCTTCATCAATCTGAACGGGCTTGTTGCTCTAAAGAAAAGGTGAAAACAAATGATTGGTTTAAAAGCATCCTGCAGATGTATGCTTAGGAGCCAAGGCTTAGGTTTTGACTGTCCAACTGTTGGGTAAGTCAGAACATGTTAGCTATTTTTTAACAACAAATCGTAATTGAATGTCTTTTTAAAGCATGCAAATTTGAAAAACAGATGCATTTCAGAAAACTAAAATGGAGTCTAGATAGAAATGAAAACACCTACACATAATCTATGGGAAATATGAATACAAATGAGTTCAAACGTTTATGTGAGATACAATGAAAATGCTTTGCATATTAAACTATATGTATCTTACGTATTTAATTTCCTTTGGATGTCTGTTCTTTGGGAACTGAGTATGTGCCCAGCCATCCTTACCCTGAGAACCAGCTAGAATTCTGTACAGGAAAAGGATATATTATTTTCGGATGGTTCCTGGACCTCAATGGAGTGCCTCACATTCAAATCCTGAGGCTGTCTAAATCAGTGTATATGTTTGTGAAAAATTAAATGAGTGCTAGGTGCAGTATGCGTTAGGTAATGAGTGTTTCAAGCATAAACCCTTTTATCGCAGACATATTTTTCAAATATAGAGATTTGCTTTCATCCTTATGTTAACAAAATACTACATGAAATTATGCAAAGCAGGCCGGAACCTGCACTGGTGCTATTTGTCTCCTTTTCCTTTCTCATAGGGATATTCAAAAGAGTACAAGAGGAGTGTTTGATAATGTTCATATTGGAATGATTACCTTCTATCAGAAAATAATTCATATAGTTATTCTAGGTTTTAATTATATGCTTTTGCTCAGTGAGACAGGACAAATGTAACATGTTTATTATGACTACAATATATAATAGAAGTGACAATTATATATTGGCTAGAGTACCACCAACCATACGTTATAAGGCTATTGCAAGTTACCGAAAGGTTCTGTGACCAAACAGAGGAATGAGGCTGAAGGCCTAGTTCCTTTATAAGGCCACAGAACTCCAAGGTGACTTGCAATATCCTTTTTACGTATGGTAGCGGGTATTTTATGACTTATAATACATGGCCCTGGCTGTCATCCCCTGTATGTCGGCGATCTTCCATTTGCCGATCCCTATAATAAATGTAGAATCTGTTTGGATTTAAAAAATCTACTATGAAACTTCGAATGTGTTGCAGAAAATTAGTTTGAACTTTTGAATATAATGGATTGAAAAGTCGTTTTCATTTTGTACTTTCAGATAAGTAGTGACATGCAGCTTCTTGCTTACATGTGTTACTTCAGCAGTGCACAAATCAACCATTCTACCATAAACAGTTCCTTGACAATTAATCACTGTACAGTGACACAGACAACTGTTTAACAAGCAAGGAATCTAAAATCGTAATAGCTGATTACAGTGCAGTTGTGATGTCATTGCCTTATTATAGGTCAGTTGTGATGTGACTAGGTACCTGGAATATGAACATTATTTCCAGGTTCTTATACGGATATTGCAGGCTGTCCTGTATTATAAAATAAATAGTATGCAATTTTAAAATATAAATATTATACAATTTTAAAATAGGCAAGTTCAAAATGTTGGTACCATTCATTCATTTCCTTTTTTTTAATAGCTGGTTTTGCAAACTGCCCGATATAACGGGGGTGTTTCTACCAAACATGCATCCAACTACGCAACATTTACCCAAAAGGAGAGAGCGCGCAAAAAAGAGAGAGGGTGAGTGAGACAGAGAGAGAGAGAGGGGTCATGATTCACCATATACAGCTAGTTATATTTAAAAACAGACTAGTACATATACCATGGACCGCATTATTTTGTAAAGCACTTGAATAAGTGAGATAAGTGGCAAAATACCTTGACCATGCTTGCCTGCACGTGCCCCATTACCTCTTGTAAATCAGGCCGGCTCCTGTACAGAGAGATTGCACACCCACCATGGCCACGGCTATATCGCTATGTGACTGACAGGAGTCAATCTCTAGGAGAGGTAAATACCAGAGGTTTATTATGTGCGTGTGAGAAGGTGCTTTGGGCTGAAGGAATCATGAAACACACAGCATAAAGGAAGAATTCCTAGGATCAAAATCATGGATCCCTCATGTTATGCATTTCAAGACATGAAATCATTGTAAAGGACTAAGAAAATGGAGGCCGTTTGGGAATCCATTTTGTGGCAGATATTGCAACGCTGAGATAAAAGCTGTTTCGAAATGTACCGGCTGATCATCAGACAATACATTGATTGTTCAACAGTTTCACACACAGTTTCAGTAGGATGGAATGCTAATTTGCAGCATACAGAAGCGTGTCTTTGTGGACCTGGGAAATGTAGAACATGAGGTCAAAATTATCTTTGCGAAATATATATATATATATATATATATATATATATATATATATATATATATATATATATATATATATATATAATTCATGTAATACATCAACACCGGCTGTGGGATAGAGAGAACTAAGACACCAAATGAAATATTTGGCAGAAAATGGCACTTTCAACCGCCAATCAAAGTAATTGAGCTTTCTGTTGAGCCCATATTACTATAAATTATGGTTCATGAGATACTTTGGGGCTAATCTGACCAGAAAGAAGACTTTGCACAAAAATGCATGGGCAGCACCTTGAAGAATCCAAACCTGCAATTTGGAATGGCATCAAGACAGGAAGGCTGTCCTTGAGGTCGTCTCATCAATTCCAGAAGTAGGGGAACATTTTGGCCAAAATCCGTGAAAGGGGCATCAAAATAACCGGTTCTACCTTAACAAGCCACCTCTGATGCTGTCCTTGCAGCCAGCTCTCCAAAAAGAACCAGGGAAAATCTGCACTAACAAAAATCCAAAGCAGATCCTGGACCAAGAAAAACTGGATTTCTAGACTGCCAATAATTTGCAAATCCCAGGGGAAAATCCTCTCAGCTTTTCAGGCATTTCTTTCGTCTATTTAAATTCTATTTTATATAAAGTAATTTCCTGAGCACCAAAAGCGTTCCCCTAATACACTTTACCTCTAAATTACTGGCTTAGCTGGGTACCTGCTAGGCTAAAATACAACAGGTCTAGCCTGGCTAAACTCTCAGAGGAAATCTACTTGCCTGTCGTTGACCCGGAAGGACCTAGAATCCGAGACAGAGGATCTAGGAAGGTGTGATTGGATCCTAGTAAAGAGTGCCCACATTGACAATATATTGTTGTTCTGGGGATACAAGCTGATTGTGAGTATGAGTGGAATTGATTAAATGCCTTACAATAGTGATAGATGTGTTTCATTAATGTATACTACTCTCTCTAACTATAAGGCTTCATAATCAGTGCAGATTTCTACATTTTCAATTTCAATTTTATTACGTATAATCCAGCTGTTAGTCTTCATTTACTCAGATCTTCGGCAACACACATAAATAGTAAATCTGTTAAAAAAAAGCTTCCAGGTAAAAGACAAATTAAGATAATCACATAATCACGGCATAACAATGGCATTAAAAAATCAAGGGAGCAAACCTTAACACACAAGTAGAATGAATAGGAAGCAAACCCTAAGACAATATCAAATAATAAAGCAAGATTAATTTACTGCAACAATAGGAGGATGTCAGCTACTTTATCCCAACATTTTGTAATATGATAAATAAAGGAAATATCATCACCATCCAAGTAAGACTGACACATGGAGTCAAGGTCAATGGTCTCCATTTAGCCCCCATTGCCAAAAATATGTTACTTCGCAACAAGCCCAGTGCCTCACATTCTAGCATTAGGTGTCTTAGGCTCTCTTTGCAAAGGCCACCACACAACCTACAGAAACCAGAGGTTAAACAGACTCCCCTGCTGTCAAATAATACATACTTTAGATTAAACTTGATACGTATGTAGATGACTACAATACGATTATAAGGATATTCTACCAAATAATGATGTCCTCCAGTGTTGTGTAGGCAGTATGCTGCATAATCTGCAGCAGATTACTTAGTAGATAAGGTAATTCATGCCTAATATAGGCCTTTTGGCAGAAGCACACACCTTTCACGGGTTTCCAGTAGTAAACATGCCCCTATTGCTACGTATCCACTTATGCACTTCTGTATAGGTCTGTCAAATACAGAAGCCTTTTACATTCAGGGATGTCACTTTTAGTTAGCAGGCCACTAACATTAAGTGAAGTGCCCCCTGGAGCACATATGATCTAAAAATAAAGATTTATGCGAGACAACCTTCTCGTGCACTCAAGATAATTTTTGGTTTCCAGAAGTATGTACCCAAAAGGAGTACAGGAGGAAAGCTTAAGCAAATATCGAATACTGGATCTTTAAAGTGAAACATTTTAGAGGCTGATACATCCACCCCATACAATAATACAGGCTGTACCTTAGCCTTATAAAGATGTATCAAGTGAAAGCAAGCGTCCCCCAACAGCACGATCCTCCCCGCAATGAGAGACAATGAAAGACTCTCCCAAAATGGGAATAAGGCCAAGACAGAGTGCGGGTGAGCGTAAATGGGAGTTTACCAATCAGAATAGGGCATGCAAAGAACTCTGCAAACTCCGAGAGCGCCCTGTCTGACAATAGCAAAGACAGGCGTATATATTTACAAAAAACGTCATCAAAACCTACATACTATAGGGGGCACAAGTTCATTGGGATTGGGTGGCGACGACTAACTATAGGTGCTGCTGCGGCGTGGTTGGTCTTGGCTGGAGGACGTCACTGGTCACCCTCGTGGGTTGGGCTGGGCCTGGCAGGTCGGCTTGAGTTCATCCGGGCGGTGTTGGTGTGCCGAGGCGGCCTGTGGCAGAGATGAATCCCTTTCCTGACTTACTTGCCCTCGGCCATGCACACTGCAGTCATTCAGTCATTTACAGTGTTATTCTCTTTAGTAAATCTTCCAATAGGTTATCCTATAGGTTAATGCAACACAGGAGGAATGCACCTTGTGAGGGGTCTGGAGGTAATACATCGAGGCCTGGTTACCCGTGTCCTGCTGACCGGGGCCATAGGTCGAGGGGCTAAGCTTCGGGGCCTGGGACGGGTGGTACAGGTCTTTCTGTCTTGTTAGAAGTTGTTATGGATGTTCCGCTGTGTGTTGTCAAAGTGTTGGGTGTCCTGATTGCACAGGGCCATAAGTCTAAGACGGTCCGGTGGGTTGTGGGGTTTACGAGGGGGGCGCGTGAGTTTAGACAAGGGTTTACTGCTGTGCTGTAAATAATGCAGGTGGCTGGTCGCGGCCTTGGGTGCTGCAGTGGGGCTACAATTCTTTGAAGCGGCTCCAGTCTGGTCGGGGGAGGTGGGATAACGCAGAGCGGGCCTCTGTTCTCATGTCTTGGCAGCCTTCGCAGGGTGGGAGGGGGAAATGGCCTTGTACGCATTCACAAAGGTATCTCCCTCGTGTGTTGCTAAATGTAGGTAAAGACATCACAAACATTTGAACACTTTCTATAATACTTATTCAAAATCGCTTCAAAACATGCATTTAAACTTTGCTGGATGTGTCTCGATTATACCCAGTCCGAGCACCATATTTGTACATTATATTCTAGCAGCTACAGTATTTTAGTTACATGCATATACATTCGCAGTAAATGAGGTAGTAGTTGGGTTGGTGGAGTACATAGAAAACGACCCGCCACTGTACGTGACGGTGGTGGCACATACGGGGCTTAGACATACACACATGATAAGTGCATTCTCGCGCATCCTTTACATGAGTTCATAGTATAGTTGCATTCGCTTTATTGTGTACTCTAGCAGCATTAGCTTAGTTATGGCGCAAAACCATGGGAGGTAGGTTGCCCAGTGATACACGCAACAAACAGATCCCTTGAGCGTTCCTTTATTATTAGTATCCACCTGTAATGGTGTGAGCTCGCCATTGCTTATATCATGGGAGCATGCTCTCTCATTTTAATACATTCTACAGGCGTTTGTAATATAAGAGATTTTGTGGAAGAAAGCATATTTTGCAAGTGGTCTTGACATTACTATATACATATATATTAAGACTGTCTGCCATCAGATGACCATTTTACCGTTCTTCTCATTGTTCAGGCCTGCTGGCCGGGTCATGCTGATAGTGATAGTACACTGCGGGAGGTGAACTGTTACAATGTTAGCGTATTGCGCTAGCTCATGTCCGTCTTGCTCGTGGGAACGTGCTCGCAGCGGATCTGCCAGGTTGCTGCGGCAACAGGGATGAGACTCTCCAAGGGTGGGGGCCGCGCTACAGTGCGCTGAGCTCACACCATCTTTACCAGACAAAAAATGGTTTCTGGGCCTAGCTAAATTTGTATGGGCAATCAATACGTGTGGGCAATGTCTCCAGCGGGTGAGCCCTCCACCACCTGGGCCCGGGTGGCACGAGGGAACGCCCAATGAGCCATAGCCCTCACCTGGGGAGAAAAACGCAGGCGAGAGGGGTCTCCTGGACCAGTCCTCCCCTACACAAGCTAATCAGGGAGTGACCAGTTTGCTTCACTTCAAATAGCTGTAGCCCCGTTAATCAGATCTAGCCTTCACCTGAATGCATTCATAGTGAGACTTCCAAGACATATGACTGTCGAAAGTTAGCCCTAAGTATTTGTCTCTTTGGACTTGTTCAACCATCCAGGACCCCATTCTAAGTTTAACGTGGTTATTAGATTTCAGCCTCTTAGGGCTAAATAGCATAGATTTTGTCTTGACTATATTTAAGCCATAAGCCGGGGGGGGCATTACCACTTCAGGTAATGCCCCGGGGCCCATCGCAAGGGCCTTAACAAAGGCTTTGGGGTATTACCTGAAGTGGTAATGCCCCCCTGCGAGGGGCTTATTGCTATTAGTACACCGAGCCGCAAGTCTGAGGTACTAAGAGCATTGTTGTTCTGTTCCAAAACGGTCTGGCATTTCAGAACAGAAAAAAAAATGTCAAAAAAATTGCTGGCGGGGAAGGAAAAACAGAGTCTGTTTTCCCTTTCCATGGCGGCCATTTCAAATGAACAGAAAAAGGTAAACAAATAAAATTACCGCCATGAAAGGGAAAAGGGACTACAGGTAGTCTCCTCTCCCTTTCCATGGCGGCCATTCAAAAAAATAGGAAAAATTTAAACAAACACAATAGCTGCCATGAAAAGGAAGAAAGGACTACGCATAGTCCCTTCTTCCTTTCCATGACGGCCTTTCCCGGTTCGGGAGCGTAGGCGATGGGGACAGAAATGTTCCCATCGCGCCCGCTCCCGAAATGGACCAAAAAGAAGGTAAGTGGGTTTGGGAGGGGGGGGGGATTGTTTGGATTGGGGGGAGGGAAAACACTTATCGCAATCCCCACCAGGGGAAGATGGCAGCCTCCAGCCGTGTGGTGGCTCGGAGCAGGGAATTCCCCCTTCCAAGCCTCCTCATTGGCTGGGGGGCTGTCACACCCCTCAGCCGGGGACAAAGGAAAGGAATGTTAGGAGAGGGATGCTCGGTCGGGTAAAGCCCCAGCGTGGGCCAATCAGATTGCATGTTACAATCTGATTGTCCCTTGCCGGGAACTAATAATCTTTAGCCCATTATCAACACAGTACTGAATCAAACAGTCAAATGAGCACTGCAGCATGTGTGGAGTTAAATTGAGCAAGATCAAATCGTCGGCGTACCAGAGCCATGGTATTTTCATCATCCCCAACTTCAGGGGAGCCGACAGCCCGCTCTCTAAGGTAGCCGGTAGATCACTCAAGAATAGGTTAAATAACAAGGGTGCCAAGATACACCACTGTTTTAGACCTAAGTATCTGTGGGGTTACTCATAGAGCCCTGAGTATGCAGTCTCACCCTGACAGATGTGTCACAATACTGGTTGATCAGCATTCTCAGTAATCCAGATGGAATGCCCCAAGTACTATGTTTTTTTCTCCATAGTTTTTCCCATTACACCATGTCAGATGCAGCACTAAGATCTATGTACGCAATATAAATGCTACTTTTACAGACATGCCAGGTATATTGTACTACATTCGACAGGGTCAGGAGGTTAGTCAATGTGCCTGCTCCTTTTGTGAATCCTGTCTGGTACTTAGGGATGATCTTGGCAACAGGAGCCCATGCTGATAGTTCCAACAGCAGGAACCTAGCAAATATGTTCGAAGTTGCATCTAATATTAATATCAAACCCCTTGTTCAAATGTTAGGTTCTGGCGTGGCGCAAAAAGGGACAGAGTGAGTGCCACAATCTCAGGATACTCCACCTCAATAAATTGAAGTAAAGACTTGTGCCTACTACTCCGATTGATTCGAAGCTAGTGCCCAGTATATTAATTAATGGGTTTAGTTACGTAAACTGATTAGCTATTGCTAATGCGGCATTCCAGGGTACACGATTATTAACAGAATTCACCTGGGCATGATGGCCATGGTCAAACTATACCCTAGTTGTATCGATATTCATAGAGACTAGAAGCGTCTAGTGGTCACTCTCATCTTGTGGTATTATGCATAGGTCAATATCACCCAGTAACAGATTAGATGTTACAAAAACATAGGGCCTCATTCCGAGATTGGAGGTAGCCATGGTGCTATTTGCGCCATGGCTGCCTCCAATACCGGGTCCGGCACCGGTCTTGTTCAATGGGGACTTACCAGTGCAGTCCAACCCTGGCGGGACAGGTAAGTCCCCATTGAACAAACCATTCCCCATTCCCATTTGAGCCCACATAGGGCTCAATGGGGAGGGCGCTAATAACGGGCTCGCGACTAGCAAGCCCATTATTAGCACACTGGTCCCTTAGCAGGACCCGTAAGGGACGTGTGGTCAGACCACACGTTCCTTACGGTTCCTTTCTAAGGGACCTCGGAATCGGGCAGTATGGGACTACCGGCACCGGTCTCCTTACCGGGGCCCGGTATCCCTTACCGCCCGACTAGTAATGACCCCCATAGTCTATTATGCAGGCCGACTTTAATGATATTCCCATATAATTCTCCTGGGAAGTCAGACCTACATCTTCCGTTTGTCATGAAGAAGTCTAAGCCATTCAGACAACATGACTAATCTCTACCTTCATTATCAGTAGATGTTTGTCTAATCTCTGCCAATGGAAAAGTCTCATGGTCATGTGCATTTTGTGGAATCCTAGAGTTAATGGGCCTCATTCCCACATTGGAGGTAGCCATGGCGCTATTTGCACCATGGCTGCCTCCAATACCGGGTCCGGCACCGGTCTTGTTCAATGGGGACTTACCAGTGCAGTCTGACCCTGGCGGGACCGGTAAATCCCCATTGAAAAAACCATTCCCCCTTCCCATTTGAGCCTCCATAGGGCTCAATGGGAATGGGGAGGGCGCTAATAACGGGCTTGCGAATGGCAAGCCTGTTATTAGCACCCTGGTCCCTTAGCAGGACCCGTAAGGGACGTTTGGTCAGACCACACGTTCCTTATGGTTCCCTCCAAGGGACCTCCGAATTGGGCGGTAAGGGATTACCGGCACCGGTCTCCTTACCGGTGTCCGGTATCCCTTACCGCCCGACTCGTAATGACCCCCAATGTCTCCAATGCGTATTACATACCCAGACTAGTCAAAGTCCGATATCAAATTCCTCACCAATAAATGTATAGCAGAGGATTGAGCAATACCCGGGGGATTGTAAATATGAATGATGAGCCATTTCATGGTCCTGATTCAGGTGCATCCCAGGTTAAACTTCCTACCAAAATGAAATAAGAATCCACCAGAATCTCAGTCAAGGAGTAGGATGGGAGGCAACTGATTAGGAGCACCCCCCTAGAGCCGCCAACTGGTCCATTAATAGCACGTTTTTGTATAGTGATCCAAGCCTCTAAAACAATCTCTTCAGTGGACCACGTTTCTTGCAAAGGAATGATGGTAAATAAAGCCATGCTATTAAAAAGGCCATCCTCCAAAAATAGGTGTGCATGACACCGAGTGTTCCAGGAAAAAGTTCTAAAATTATAGTTAGGGTCATTTGTTAAATTTGCAGAGGAGGAAGGTGGTCAAACAAGCCCAATCCGCGTCACCTGATGTCAATCATGGATTATCATTATTAAGTCAAGTAACTTCCCTTCTACCATTAGCATTAGTCTCAACACAAATTGATCGAAGATACCCAGCGTCATCCCAAGAAATGGGGCCCCTCTGTAATCAAGGGAACCGACAGAGGTTTGCCCGTTAAATGATCCAGAACAGGGCCTACCTGTGCAGGTAATTTGTGGTGGAACAATTAATGTTGGGGACTTCATCCTGGCCTCCCAGGAGCAGCAGCGACACTGCAAGACTAACGAAGCATGTAGAATTTGTCCTCCACTGCCTGAATAAAGTCAACCATGGTATCCCAATAAAAATGCACATAAATGGTAGCTAATCCAATGCAATCAGGGATTTCAACCAGTTTATCGTCTGCTGGTGAGATAATACGTAATTGAGGGACATAGTTGCAAAGTTATAAGACAGAAGAACGATTCAAGGTCAGCACATCAGATTTATGGAAGAGGTTTGGTACCTTGATAGTTCTTGTTGCAACCCTGATCAGATCTCCAATCATTGTCGACCCACTCTGTCGGCTCAGAGCAGGGGAATCGGTCATAGAGAAGTTGCTTGGTACAGGACCCAAGTTAGCAACTTCTCCATATGCTTTTTCAGTATTAGTTAATGGCATAGGCCCATTATTAGTTGACTTATTAAAGCCACATATGGGAGCGCTATAGCTAGAGGGATCACACGTCTCAGTAATTGGGGCTGAAAGAGAACCAGATTCGAATAAACCATGGATATCTTCTAAAATGATCAGACAATCAATCCCTGCATTAGATGGTTTGCCCTTAGGCTTATGGGGTTGAAACATTACCCCAGGCTTTCTAAGGGGAGCAGGTGCAGCTCGACCCTTCTTTAACGTTTTTCTTTTTTTACCTAAACGTTTTTTCCAACTGCAGGAGTTCACACTTTCTTTCACAACATTAACATCATTAGAAGGCACCATCTTACTACCAAGTGCAGATGGCCCATGTGTTAAAACCTGCTCATAGGTAAGTTCGAAAACAGTTGTCAATCCGAAAGATATTTTCTTTAGTGTTTCCATTGCTTTGAGGGCTGCTTTAACGTTACCTAGATTCCGATTGTTAGGGTTAGGAACATTACTGACTGAGCTGTTACAATCAACCCTAATATCATTAAGAGGTAGAGGTATACAATCGGCAGCCTGAGTACTCATATGTCGAGAGGTGCAAGTGTTAGCACGGGATCACTCAGCTCAAGATTTATTCTTGAGCCTGACGGTATACTTGAAATGCCAGGCAGAGTAGGCAATAGTTCCATGTTTAAATCCTGAGGACAAGCAACATTCGTAATTGGTCGAGTGGTCTTAACCAGTTCTGACAAATTTCAAAGAGTCACAGAAGCACTTTGGTCAAGTTACTGATAATTGAGCATTTGTCTCGAATTTCTTTGAGTAGATGTTCGAATGCTATTAATTGTTCAGATTTGTCAAGAACTGAAGTTAATAGTTCGAGAACCACGAATGGAGTGCATGTAGAGGAGGATAACTCCAGACTACAGTTCATTAAGTGCTCAGCAGGATATGACGTTGCCTGCAACCCACTCCTGTCCTGTCATCACATCACATACTGTGTCGGCTAGCAGGAGTTGTGACCACCGTAGTAATATGAGAAGAGTTCAAAGGAGGAATTACAGAACTTTGTCACAAGTTTTTGATCATGTTATTTAGAGAGTCTGTGTGAATTAGGACGTCTGCATATAAAAGCACCCACGTGGGAGCTGTCAGAGGTTAAATCTCTGTGTCAGGTTCCTCAGGCATCAAAGTGCAGGATGTGATTCAATCGGAGGTACTTCATCACCAGAACTGGTTTGGGTGAATGCCATCAGTGTGGCATCAGAACAGCCATTATTAGACACAGAGTTAGCCTCCAATACATTGATGATATTATAAACCCAGGAGGATACCTCTGCGGCACCCTCCTCCACTTGAAAACAAGACGACACGGAGCAACGCAGGTTCGATCCCTGGGTCCGGCTTAGAAACCTCTGGGTATTAAGCGCATTATAAATAACCTATCATATCATAAACAAGTGTACTTCCTAGGCAGCTTATCAATGGTGCAATCAAACATCTTAGAGAAGAATCAGAAGGTTTGAACTCATGAGGTTCAGACTCCCTCATGATACGAGCAACAAGTATTTTGTAATTTTCCTGCCGTCAATTTGGCAGCTTGAACTTTAATAAACTTGGGTGGGCACCCCTTGCACTGGTGCAAAGCATATGGGCAAGGGAAACCCTCCATACAAATCCCAGAGTTTGAAACAATAAGATTTACAGTTGGCAGCACTGGGGCTGCCCAGCAAGGCAATAACCCAAGCTCTGGTGCAGAGGTCCTCACATCTTCTGACGGGTGATATGGAGGCTCCGTCATCCTGCTAGCCAGTCTGCCAATGAAGGCATGACGGCAATGTGCTTTGCTATCACTGTCACACCTCTCTGGCACAGAACTTCTATGTCCCAGGTGCCCTTATATGCAGTTCAAAGGACTATAATTCCCTCAACAGTCACTGCAAGGAATGCTGGCTATTGGAGTTCTGCAGCAACAGATGTTGAGAGAGTTCAGCCAAGCGACAAAACACAGTAAGTTCATCTGACATTCTGTGATGCCAGCGCCTATGTCATGTGTTAGGGGTAGCGCGGGTCACAGGTTCGAGGAGGAGTCAGGTACTGGATGGAAGGACACAGAGGAATAAAGTCGTGTATCAAACCCACTTCAAGTGTCCGCTCTTCATTCATGGTGTTCATGAAGGGGAGCCGTGTGGGTAACGTGTACCCAGTGAAGGTCTACTTAAGGGAACATTAAAGTGGTGACGAGCAGTCTGACCCGTGTGTGTTTAGACCTATATCGGACAATCCAGGATGAGTGAGCTGGGTTGGGGAGTGGCGTTCATCAGCGGAAGCAGAGCGGTCGGTTGCGGAAGGAGCTAGATGGCGGAGGAGCAGGTGCAACATCCCACGCCTCAGGAAGAAGTTTGGCAGGCGGAGCGGCACGTGTTGCTGCACAGTCAAGGTATGTGCCGGGGTCGGACAAACATTTGTTTGCCACTGGATCCTTTCCCTTCCCTCTGAAGCACTCCCTTGTGCACCCTCTACTCAAGAAATCCAAAGCCGACCCCTCCTACCCGGGTAACTATCGTCCCATCTTTATCACTCCTTTCCTGGGCAAACTCCTGGAAAAGTTGTCCATCTCCCAGCTTAATCTTCACACTGATTCTGTTGGTTGTCTCCATGACTATCAGGCTTGCTTCAGAGCTTCCAAAAGCATGCAAACTGCTCTCCTGAACATCCGTGAAGACCTGCTCTCCCACCTTGATTCTAATACCCCATCTGTCCTCATCCTACTCGTTCTTTCTTCTGCGTTTGACATGGTGAACCATGTCATCCTGCTCAATCGCCTCTGTGATAACCTGGGTATCACTGATCAGGCCCTGGCCTGTCTGGCGACCTTCCTCTCTGGCCGACCCACCTAGGTCCAACTTGGGTCCTTCCTTTCCTCTATCTCACTTTCTACCTGTGGTGTTCCCCAGGGGTCTAACCTCTCTCGCTGGCTTTTCAACCAATACCTAGCACCACACGCCACTGCATTGCTGCTCTCTGCTCAAACTTTCAATGCTATGCAGATGACACCCAACTTGTTTTCAGGCTCCCCTCTGCCTCCTCTTCTCCCTCTCTCATCTCTGACTGTCTGTTTGCAATGCAGCAGTGGTGCACCACCAATGACCTTGGCCTTATTGCCAGTAAAACAGAGATCCGCCTCATCGGCACACTTGCACCTTCCTTCCCTGTCACACTCTGGCTGGCCTCCCTAGGCTCTCTCACTGCTTCCACTTGTGAGGCTAAGAACCTCTGGTCCATCTTCGACTCCACACTTTCCTTTTCTCCATACATCTCTGACGTCTCAAAAAGGTCAAATTACCCATTGCACATCCTCAGAGGTATTCTTCCTTTCCTCTCCTTCCCCCAGAAGCTCACTGTCTCCAGAGCTCTGGTTCTCTAGCCTGGACTTTTGCAACAGCCTCTTTCAAAACCTGCCTACAGCCACGCTCCGCCCTATGCAGATCATCCAGAACAGGACTGCGAGACTTGTCCTGGGTCTCAAGTCCTGGGATCGTATTGCTCCAGCCCTAAAATCTCTTCATTGACTCCCAGTGTCTGCAAAGATTAAATTCAAGACCCGTTGCATTGTCCACAAAGCTTTCTGGGACCTGTGTCCACAATACCTTCAACTCTCCCTCCGTAAATATCTTCCTACTCAAGCTCTTCGCTCCTCCACCTCCAACACCCCCAGGGTCAGTCGCTTCTCCAAGAAACGAATTGGGGGTAGATCACTTTCCTCGGCTGGGGCCTCTCTCTGGAACAGCCTCCCTGCTTCTTTGAAACCTGAGGAGAACCATCTTCGGTTCCGGAAGCTCCTCAATACCTTCCTCTTTGCTTCTGCCTTCGGTCTTCCTCTCCCCTGCTGATCTGTCTGCTTTGGCATCGGGCACATGGGTACCCTCTGATTTCTGGCCCAGATCCCTGCCCATCCAGCCACACACCCGCACGGCCTCCTGGCAACCCTTGCACTTGGGTCTGTATCTGCTACCATAGAGTCCCTTCCTGCACTTATTAGACATCCGTTGTCTACACCTTATTCTTGCAATTACCACCTGCTGGCCGCACTACCTCTCTTTGTTTTATCATGTGTTCAGCACTTTCCACTCCTCCCCTGCCCTTCGCACTTTCCCCTACCCCCTCTTCCATGCACTTGCACGTTCTCAATGTCACTGGACCTAGTAAAATCATTGTTTTGTCCTCCCTTGTTCCCCTCGCTTGCCTCGTCATGCTCTGAAACACGTGTGTATGGGCGCGATACCAATAAAATATCATATCATGTTAATGTACAGACTTGGCTGGACATCCTTAAAGATCTGTTGATAATCTTAGGCCTCTCCAGAACTCCATAACCTTCCTGAAGAATGCATTCCGAAGGGCTATCTTTCTCACAACCCTTTCCACCTCCTCTTTGCTCTTTCCCCCACTTCTTTCTGCCTACTATTTTGAATTCTTCCCTTCTCATTCTTGCTCACACCATTTCCCTCTCCTTCTCTTCCCCTTCTCCTTTTCTCCTTTTATTATCCACCTCTTCCACTTATCTCTCTTTTTATCCCCACCTCTTCTACCTCTCTTTCAACTCCTCTCTTTTTTCTCTTTACTACCCCCCTCTGCTTATCACTTTCTCTTAACCACATCCTTTCTTCTCTCTCTCTACTAACATCCTGTTCTTCGCTTTCTCCTTTCCACCCCTCTGCTCTTCTCTATTTACTCCTCCACCTCTCTACTCTCTCTCCTCTTGTCATCCTCTTCACTTTCTATCCTTTCCTCTTCCCCTCCACTCTTTCTCCCCTCCCACTCTTTCTCCTCTCCTTCACCTCTTTGCTGTACCAAAGCTCTATTATCTGCACCTGCTCTTCTCTACTCTGACATACTCTCCCCATAAATGTGCTGCACTACATTCCTTTGTATAGATCAGTGGGCTTGGTGCAGAGCCGTGTAATTGTTTGACAGTGTTGAGCTGTGTGAGTGGTGTGGGGATGGTCTGTGATTAGGTGCGGCCTACTGGAATTACTGGTTCCTCAGCTGATCTGTGTTGGCTAGCGGACCACCCTGGTGCTCTGCTAGCTCAGGTTACAAAACACATGTCCCCCTTTTTGGAATTATTCGGTCCTATGGCTTATGCTCCTACAACTTTCTGTGATGACGTCTGCCTCTTCTACCATGCAGATCCATGATGCGCCATTGTTGATGCTATTCTGACACCTGTGGGACCCCGCTAGGGAGAATGAGAGGATGTTCACAAACCTCTGTCTTTCAGAAAACCAGGTTGGATCTGATTTATGATTTTAAAAAATCGAACACCACAGCCATGTGTTGATATGCTGAAACCAATCATGCTTTAAGTAACAACATAGTTGTGTAATGAATAGTTGTGATGTGCAAGACTGATTTCCCCAAGCAGCATTCCATCACCTATAAACTTCATGCTACATTCTATCACCACACTATGTTCCCTCTTAGTAAACGTGCAGTGCCTCTATCCTGACTTTAAACACAGGCTCAACCTCAAAATACATGTCAGATGTCTCTTCGCAAGTGCCAATCTGCCAACTACTGTAGAGTAAGTCAGATCTTGGACCCATTATTCTCCTCTCATGCCATGTCCAATATTCACTTCGATTTCTCTTGTCATTACCACAAGTCTGCCTCTCTCTGTCTTAACCCTGGATTTACGTTTAACTCTGCTTGTTTCTTGTACTCTCCTCTAACATCCAAGCATCCTCCAACTATGCCACACACTAGAAGTATAACACACATAACATTTGAAGTCAGATACGAACAGCAGTCCACATTCAGCCAACCCATGTCATGCCTTCATGTGACTCTGACCCTACTTGATTACCTTTTTAATTTGTGCAAACTCATCCAATTTGTGCAATGCTCTCCTATTCCTATACAAACTTACAACACAATTCCTCCATCATGCCCACACTCTCCCACATTCATTGCTGCACCCACCTTCTTGCTGACCTCTTTCCCATGAGCTACTATTCCTAGTGCTACCAGGAGGCCTCCCTATGCATGTGAAGCCCTCAGGCATTGAAAGCCCGTAGCACGCTATACACCACATGCTACTCTACTGCTCAGGACATAGAAGATCAGTCACGCTGCTAGAAATGCCAGGAATGTGGAAAGAAGCATAGTGAGGCACTGAGAGCCTGGAATACGCTGGATGCCATCTGGTGTTTTTCTACAGACAACGATTAAGAAGTGTTTGGTCTTTAAAAGGAGGCCCATGTACTGAGATAAAACGGAATTGCGGATGGTGAGTTGGACTTGTGAATAAGTTGTAATTTAAATGCACAGTCCAGCAGAAACCGCCAACTAATACCCTGAGAGTTTGGGGATTGCACACGTCTATTGAGAAGAAGTTGTGGCCACATTTTTTTAAATAAAAGATTGTTGGGAAAAGAACTGTACTAAATTGTGGTCAGTATCTAGGAACATAGCTCCTGAGGAATGTTCACCATTAAGTGGGCATATGAACAGAAACATGGTGAGCAGAAGGCTGTATAATGCTCTATGTGCATAGTAGCCAACATAGGTAATTTGATCTGTTATTTAGAAAATACATACTTTTTACAAGGATGTTGTAGTCACAGTAGCAATTTAGATAATTGGTGCAATTTGCACACTAGTTTTTCATCTTCATGAATGATTTTACACGGATTGATTTATATATGTGAGTAAACATTGTGTTTTTTGATAATTGAATAAAGAATTATGAATGAAAAATTAAAGGGTTTCAATATGTTGCCACATACTGATTTACTGTGATTCTAAGTGACGAGCAATATTTCACAATCCAATTTACCTCACTATACATGTCCTATCTTTTTTTGTGGTTATATTTTAATTTCAGGGAAGGGTCAGGTCTACACGTGCAACTGTACTGGTGTATCCCAGAGTTCCCAATTTTTGATATGGAACACCCTATTGTGCCGACTGTATGGTACCCTCATTGGTATCTGTGAATAAACACCAAAAAGACAGGACACTGATGTTCCTGAAGAGCAGGGGGGGGAGTTTCTGCATTAAATTGCCTGAATATTAAATATTGCTATACAATTGACAAAGGGGTTTGAACGTTACTGTTTCACGCCACACGTAGTATGTTTTGAATTGTGGGTGTTAAGGGTTTAGCATGCAGTGGACTTGTTGGTACCCTTCAAACCACTTGGTATCCTTTATAACTAAAAGTACATTCTCATAGTCCCGTGCGCTCTTTCCAAAAAAATTGGTATTAGGGGAATTCCTATTACTATGTAAGGATTCATGAATGATGTTCCTTAGTCATTAAAGTAACCACTCCTCAGGTATATATCATTTTACTCCTAATGATTTATTGTTCCCATTCATGATTGTTTGTTGTATGCCGACACGTTTCACCCAATCTGGGCCTTTCCAAGGCTCTTCAGAGTGTTATCCTTTCTTGTGGCTTGTACCCCTTATTCAATTTTGCCATACCTGATCTTTATTAGATTCTGGTACCTATGAATGCAATGGTGACTATTCTTCTGGCTAAAAGCTCCTATTTACCTGTTCCTTTCATCCTCCTTAAGTGATCTTGTAACCTATTGGTCCATTGGTGACTACTCTTGTGGCTGCTGCCCTTATTGTATTGTTCTTTTTAGCATCCTTAATTAATCTTGGAACCTATTGGTCAGTCAGTAATTTTAGATACATTGTTCACATCTCTGTAAGTTACATGGTTAACTTCTGAAGGTTGTGCTTGGTGTGGCAGGAATCTTTTTCTCCGTGTGTTCCGATCAAGAACCGCTGAATCATGGCTGTGTTTTCATGATTCAACGTGCTAGAGAATTCAAGAAAATCGACTGAAGATGCAGGTTATGGTTATGTTTGCCTTCTTTCTTTTTCTTAAAGTGTATGTGTTTTGCAAGGATAAATACATTTGACCAAAAAAGTTGACTTTTCAGCCTTTTTTCCTTCTTGTACTTTTGGGGGCATGCTCTCCAAAGCTGTTTCTTCTATAAAGCCTGTGGGAGGACTGGTTGCATCAGTAGATTCAACTCGCAACCTCAGAAAAAACCTGGGGTGTACAATCCCCGGCCCCATTTTAGGGCTAATCTAAGTATCTTGTTTCTGGTGTATTAGTGTCTGTCCCTTAATTGAATGCATATGTACTGACCATGAAGACTTGAAATGAAACTATACCTTGCACGCTGGGAGAGCTTTGATCTTCTTCTAAATTTCAATCAAGTTATTGCAAGCGCCTTTCATTCAGCTGTGACATCTTCACATGATCCACCTGGGCTATATAGTAGTCATGGATTGTATTTAGTGGATGCAAGGAAGCAGGCTTCATCGCAAACCCCATGAGATCCTTGACCTTGAAAGAACCTTTATCCTGATCATCAAGTACACACGGGAGGTAAGGCAAAGGTATGTGTGTGCCCTGTCCCTCTCCCACTGGGACCAGCAAAGGAGTGATGAGAAAATATCCTCTGGCAACGTAATGGATAACCGGGATGCCGAATCAGGGGTGTTGCATCGGTGGCCCTTGTACTCTGCATTGTGACTGCCATGACATTGGCATTCTTAGCCAAACTCTCACTGAATGTATGCTTGTGTGGCATGTGATGAATGGAACTTCTTACTATGTCTGGGATTATGGTATCTTTTGCTCAACATTTTCATGTCAACAAACTCTGCAAAACACTGTGCAAAAGTGCAGCAAAGAACGTTTGCAACATTTTTGTCAAATTCGACAGCATTGCTCTTTGTAAAAAAATCTGGCAACCGGTATGCGTGTTTGTGCCCAAATTCCTGGGGGTTTAACAAGGGCATGAGATATGTGATATCACATCTTTTTTTATCATTGGGATGAAAGGTCATTTAATGTCGCTCCCTGTGTTGACATTGAGGTTGTGATGCCATTTAAGCGGCCTAAGTAGAACACTCACAGGGAAAGACACATCAACATTCCACCGCTCACATGCTCACAGCATAACATAAGGGAAAGAAGCACATCGCAACACTGGCCATAACAGTGTTCATTCTCCACCAGTATGACATTGCATGGGCTGGGTTTCACATAGTGCAAACCTAGCTGTGACGCACCAGAGCCCCATTGAGCATGGGAATACAGAATAGGGCTTATTATAATTAGAAGGATAGCCTATTAAGGGTGCACAGGAAGGGCATAGAGAGAAGGGATCCAAGCAGGAAACACAAGTTAGGGACAGAAAGGAAGACTCCAGACACCGTGATTAATTTGTTGGTGGATCTGCTGCCGTGCTCACAAAACATTAAAAATAGTTCATAGTAATGGTATGTCATGTTAACTGGTACTTATATAAAGTTTACATCTACCACTCTTGTGGCCACGTAGCACTCTATGGCGCGTGTGCATGCACATTTGTGTTGATGGAGTGTGTCCTGAATAGGTCACCCCCAATGCCTTGCGTGAGGACCAGAAATGCCCTCCGATTATTGTGCTGTGCATTTGCTGCTGTGCTAAATGCATGCATAGTGGGATAAAGCCCCATACAGGAGAGAGGAGTGCACTGGTTACTGCGCTAGCAAGACTTGCATTTTAGAGCCTGATTCATGGAACGTTTTCCTATGGGATTGCGCCATTATAAAACACTTCCATGAATCAGGCCCTAGCTGTGTGGCCAGGGGTCCATTCCAGTGCATGGATGGAAGAGTGTAAGGACTGGGTCTGTCCTATGTGGGTTATGTTAGGTGCCTGGTGCGACCTATGAGCGATTATGATTTTATGTGGAGAGATGTGAGATGCGTCATTGAAGGCTGCGGTGTATATCCCTCAAGTTCACATTTACCGGTCATCGTGCATGTTCACCGGCGTTTTCGTTAAGCATCCCAGAGGCGTTTTGTCCAGTGTTCCCAAATGCTTACTTATTAACGGTTGTCTGACCATTGACAATGGGCCTCATTACAACTCAGGCGTTAAGGGTTAACACCGTCGTTAACCCTTAACGCCTGATTCCGATTTTAACGTCTGCTTTTAGCAGCCGTTAAAATCCATGGCGCTAAAGCGCCTTGGTGCTAATTACGCCACCGTAATTTACGGTGGCGTAATTAGCGCCTTCCCCACTCCCATTATGTCCTATGGGGCAAAAATGGGAATGGGGAAGGGTAAAATGGGAAATGGGGATTTACCGCCCCACTCACCTTGGAATGGGGCGGTAAATCCGCCATCCACCATGGTGTAAACGTAGTTTACACCATGGTGGTAAAGTTGGCGTACTTACCGCCTGGGTCGTAATGACCCCCAATGACTATTTCTTGAGCCAAGCCAATGGCCAAATTTAAGAGAAGGCATCGTTCCCCTCTTGCTTTGATATGATATGATAAGTCATTTATAACGCACCTGTACACAAGCGTTTCTAGGCGCCACGAGACAAGGAAGGAAAGATAGGAGGAGGACAAAACAACAATCTTGGTAGGCCTTGTGTCATTCAGATTGCGCAAGTCTTCCTCTCAGAAAAACCTGAGGAGGCTGTCCTCTGGCTTCTAGACCTTCCTGTGTGCAGAGGTGAAGTCTCAGAGATGTGGATTATCAAAAATGTGCTGCCATTCCTAAAACACAGGTGCAGCTATAGCTTGATTAGCAATGCTTTGTATGCAATCCTCATAAACCAGGTAATTAAAAAAGAGCAACCAATCTTTCACATAGCAAATGTAAAATGCACGATTGTGCTGAGCTATAAGGGCTGCATAAGTGACTGGAACTGTGAACTCCCACCTTCTTTTGCACCCAATGTACAGGTTCCCTGAAGATAAGCAAAGGAGGAATATCGACAGTTCGCTCTTTCATCGTGAAAGTGTCATTGACACTAAGATTCATTGGCTCACGCTGTCGAAACAGTACACTGAACTGCCGAAAACATGATCTGTCTTTGAGTCTCAAACCGGGCACCACAGGAATTCTAAATTACTGAAGCCTCGTGCGCTGACATCCATTGGAAATATGTGGGCCAGATTACAGAAAGTTTGCACCCGTGCAAGTGCAAAGTGTGCACGATATTAGCCCTAGGGCAAAGTTTGCCCTATTTTTAAAAAACACTGGGACACATTAAAAAACCATTGCACCTCGGCAAGTGCAGTTTGGCATATGTGTTAACACTAGGGCAAACTTTGGCCTGTGCACAAATGCATCAAAAATGTATCTTTTTAGCACTTGGCCAATTTTAGCCCTGGTGCTTTAAGTATGCCAAACTGCACTTGCTGAGGTGCAATGTTTTTTTAATGTGTCCCAGTGTTTTTTCAAAAATAGGGCAAACTTTGCCCTAGGGCTAATACCGTGCGAACTTTGCACTTGCACCGGTGCAAACTTTCTGTAATCAGGCCCATGGTTGTGATAAAGAAGTTTTGTATTGCACATTCGTTTTTATAAAATAAGAGACATTTGCTGTTAACTTAACACAGCCATTCCAGTGGTAAAAAAGCACGAGCAATTTCCACATAGTGAATACAATTAACCCGCATTTTCAAGGTGATCCTGAAACCATTGCAAATCAAGTTCTAACCAGCCTCAAATGTTTAAAAGATGTTCATGTCACCTTATAAAAGGCTTGTGCAGAGCACGCGTGAACCTTCACCAGAAGTTTTTCGAAGGAAAGGCAGCAGACCCTCATGAAGGGCATAAGAGCATCTTTTAGGAAAGATCTAGAAACCAGACACTTAACAGTTTTGTTGTCGCAACTCGCAAAGCAAGGAGGCGCCAGTATTTTGGAAGAGGAAGGCCATGAAAGAAAATGGCAAAAGTAAACAGAGTGAGAATCGCAAGAAAATAAAGGCCAAAGACCGAGTTGAAGACCAAGAAAGAGAGCACCAAATTAACATCAATCAGAGATGTGGTGCCGGAGAAGGCATAACTCACACTCCAGAAAGAGAACCTGATTTGAAAAGATCTGCCCACTCTTTGTACAGGAGTGAGTTGCTGTGTAGTGAACTTTCATCCCATGGTTCTGAGTACTCCAGTAGCCATCTGGTCGAGTGTGTTTTTCAGAAAGCTGATTCATCCATCAATTAGTCACCTGAGCCAAATTCAGCCATCCTCTATACGAGGGCCATAGCATTGCTGAAGGAACTAACTCTATGAAAAGAAGAGCTACTATATGAAACGGTTCCCTACTTGACGCATGCCACAGAAGTCAGACCTATAACAAATCTATGATTGAGACCATTGAAGCCCCGCTTTGCAGATAACCAAAAATAAATAAATCCAAAGAGATCAATCTTTTACCTGTACAGGAACACCTGTGATCACACTTGGACCTGTGGCTGAGAGAGAGAAAAACAGCAAGATGGAACTTCCAGTCCAGAGACCTATCACCTACAGCATTGCCAGGTGGTTCCAAGATCTGCCTTTAGGTGAGAGACTGTCACTATACGAATGCAGTAGAGGTCTCGGAGCGCCTTACTTGGTTCAAATATTGAAAATGTGGGCGTTGAAAAAATAAGTTACTAAATGTTTTCAGGAAAGAATAGGCAGATTAGGACAGACAAGTGTTAGTAGTGGAGGATAGCAGGGATATGTGTGGGGAAACAGGTATGCCTTGAGGCTCCTTCTGAAAGTGCTGATGGACGATGCTGTGAGTATGTGAAGAGGTAAGGTGTTCCATGTCCTGGGTGGGTAAATGCTTGTTTTTGTGTGCGTGTGAGTTTGCAGAATGGAGTGTGCAGAAGGTGTTGGCTGGCTTGTCTGGTGTTTGTGTGGGTGATAGGTTTGGGTTTGTCTTGAAGGTAAGATGGAGTTTTGGGGTGCATAGCTTTGAATACAATGTAGTTCTTTAAAGGCAATTCTCTGGGATATAGGGAGCCAGTGGAGCTGGGGCAAGAGTGGAGGTGATGGGTAAATGTTTGGGTAGGTGGAGGATGAGTCTGGCTACTGCGTTTTGTATGGCTTGCAGGGTGCAAGAGTGCTGTTGGGAGTCCAGTGAGGAGAGCATTTCCATAGTCCAGTTTAGGGAGAACCAGTGCTTGGACTGCAGTGCGGAATTCTACAGTAGGAAGCATATGTCTGATTTTGCATAGGAGGTGTAGTTGTAGATTGCATGTTTTGGTGACAGTGGCTATGTGGTGTGTGAAGGAAAGGTTGAGGTTGATGGTGAAGTCAAGGGATTTAACAGGTGTGGAAAGGGACATGTGTGGGTTGACCGTGGCAAGTTCTTGGATCCATGGGTGAGATGTGCCTTGGGGGACAGATGAGGAGGTATTCTGTTTTGGAAGGTTTGAGTTTGAGGAAGTGGGTGGCCATCCAATTGGCAATAGGATGCAGCTTGAGGTGGGCATGCATCAACCAGGTAGTGTGCATGTTTTGTTTTGGCAGTGATGGTGACGATAAGGTGAAAGGTGCCCCATGTGTTGGAGTGTTTGGGAGTGGGGATGTGAGTGGGAGTGCTGATGGGAGGGCTGTCCTGATGTGTATTTTGGAGTTGAAGTAGTTCATGAGGGAGTTGCATACTGCGGTGGATGGGGATGCAGAAAGTGTGGACGGTGGTTTGAAGAGATGTTGAATAATTTATGAGTGAGATTGGTGGCAGATCGGAGCTCTTGGAACTAATAGGTGGCTTTGGCATTGCTTGTGGCTATTTTATATTCGTTGCAGCATTGACCTGGTTTTTAAGGGCATGTGTTCTTTGGTCAGGCTCTTTTTAGTTATCTAGCTTTCTGCTTCAGAGAGGAGGGAACTCTTGAACCATGGTTTGAGGTGGTTGTTGTGAGGTTTTTGTAACTTGATGGGTGCCATTTTGTCGAGAGCCTGTGTGAGGATGGCGTTATGTTTTGTGGAGTTGGATGGAGGTATTTGCAAGTGGGGAGGGGGAGTGGAATGAGTGGTGCTAAGGCTAATGTTGTAATGTGTTTGGTTTGTCTGGCTGGGAGGGAAGGGTTATGTGTGGCAGGTTGGGGGATTGTGTGTGGTAGTGTGAGCGTGAAGGGAATAGCAAAGTAGTCAGTCCATGATACCCGGATTCGATTCACCCCTGGAGACATGATTTTTGCTTGAGATCAAAAGCTCCACGATGATGCCAGCAATGTGTGTGGGATAGGTGATGAGCTGTGTGAGGTCGTTAGGGGTGGGTGGAGAGAGGATAGTCTTTAGTAAGTCAGTTCCATCAGTGTGGAAGTTGGCATTGTGTGTAAGAGGGCGATAAATGAGGCAGAGAAAGGTGGGGTGTGGGTGTGATGGAGAGGAGCAAGTGAGAGAGAGTTCTTCAAAGGATGCATATGGGGGTGGGATTACTAAGTGTGAGTGCGCCTTTATATACATTACTACTAGGAGCCTCTTTGCATTGCTTTTCCCTGTTACTATATGTTAGTTCCACAGGTTATAGGATTAGTTGCCAACATGTGGCAAACAATCACACCAGCGGTATGATCTGGGTACTGCTTGAGCATAAGTATGTGTCTAATGTGCCAAGAGCGTTACGTTGGATTCCTATTAGAGAGAGTATTCTCTTTCTTCTACCAGCGGTCAGCAACCCGCGGCTCTCCAGATGCTTTAGACTATGGCCCTCATTCCAACCCAGGTGGTAAGTTCCCTACTTTACCACCATGGTGTAAACTCTCTTTACACCATGGTGGATGGCGGATTTACCGCCCCATTCCAAGGTGAGTGGGGCGGTAAATCCCCAATCCCCATTTACCCTTCCCCATTCCCATTTTTGCCCCATAGGGCATAATGGGAGTGGGGAAGGCGCTAATTACGGCACCGTAAATTACGGTGCCGTAATTAGCGCCAAGGACGCTTAGCGCCTTGGTACTTAACGCCTGCTGAAAGCAGGCGTTAAGGTGGAAATCAGGCGTTAAGGGTTAACGGCGCCGACGGCGCCGTTAAACCCTTAACGCCTGGGTTGGAATGAGGGCCTATGACTCCCATTATCCCTCAACATAGACAATGCTGCCTACGCCAGGTGGTAGCTGCAGTCCAGAACAACAGGAGTGTCAAAGATTGTAGACTCTTGAGTTATACGTAATGTCTTGATTTTCATAATCCAATTTAACTTCCCTGGGAGATCTCACATTACTTTCCTTGCAGGATTCTGCAATTTAAGGTACAAAGGTATACAATTGTCTCCTCCTCGTCTTTGGTTTCCATAGATCTTGGGGGCCTTACCAAGTTCCTTACTTTTCTGAGACACATTCTTAATTTTGTGATAAGCAATTTAAAACTTTGCTTTGAAGGATTTGATTAGTTCGACAGAACAGATGAGCAGTGCTTAAGACAATGGTCGATTTAGGGTGCTATAAAAACACAGTCCCTCAATCGAAGAGGAACAACTAGGGGGAGGGATAGGTTTGGTCCTATTGGACCAATGTCAGAAAACAATTGTTGGTACACAACAATGTTTCAGAAGTTGCACAAATATGTCACCCCAAACCTAATGAAATGTGGTTTAGTGAGGCCTGGTCTGTTGATTATGTCCTGGGCAAACGATGAATAGATGACTGTGTTCATACCAGTAGGGAGTAGACCAAGTTTTGCCATTTGAGGCCGAATTAATATTCAGAAGGAAAGCCTGCACTCACCTCTTGCATTCTCAGTGGACAGGACCTGGATTAAATGCACAGTACTGCCAGCCTTTCCCAATTGCACAAGGCACCTTTTAGAATCACGGCAGTGCACAGTTGGATGGTAATGTGAAACGAATTCAACAGAACATGTAAGGTCTTGCACATTGTCTGCATTCTAGTAAGCATAGCCCATACTGTTTGCATAAAATGTGATTTCGAAAATGGATTAACAGCAGAATTGGGGGTCTGTTCTATATCTTTTGGCCCCACTAACTATGTAAACAACTTAAGACACATCTTAATATTGATAGGAGCTCTAGGCACCTCCTGTTTATTAACATGGCCTTGCAGCCCGATTATCAATTGGGGAGAATACCATTGTGACTGAACTGGCAATTTTACTCATGACAGAAAGTGGCTTCCTGTATGATGGAGTAGGGAATGTAAATAGCGTCCCTTACTGCTCACCTATGGAAAGGATATCCAGTCTCCCTCCCTGTTTCTGAAAGGACTTCCCATTCCATATCCATATTTTGTTTCAGAGTGAAGGGAAAAGAATAGCAGCACTGCATACCACGCCAGGAACTGGGTAGTTGGATGGGACAAAACCATCCATTTACAGAGTAACAGCAATGGAGCTGTGTGCAGATGTACTGTTCAGCTGAAATATAAGCAACATAAATAGAAAACACATCGAACTGTAAGTTGAAGTAATTTTTAATAAAACACTGTTTTTGTTTCCCTTTTTTTTCTGCAGGATTCATTTTAGCGATGCATCCAGGCAGCTGTATGACGTATTATGGTGACGGAAAACATGTGTTACAAGCACAAGGGGAATGCGTGTATATGTTTGCTTATCTGGTATTTTTGTTTTTCTTTATTATTTCAGATCCTTGAGAAAGGACTTTGTCCGAAACTTCATGCAATAAAAGCCTGTTTTCTCTCTTCAGAAAACGAAAGTGGTTAACATATTTGACTGATACAAAACAGTAGTTTTAACTTATGGTGAATAAACACTGCATGTTTTGAATTATGCTGTAAGGCTAGTCCAGCGGATGGTTCACACAGTTTCTAACAGATCTCTTGTTATCATTTCTGGCGTCGTAAATTGTCAGAAAGAGCCCAGCCACATCTGCCTCCACCACGGTCAGAACCTTTCTCTTAGGATTCGCCACATGAAGTCTTGCTAGGCACGGGAATCTGGGTGGACCTCGGATTCCCATGCCTGTCACCACTTCCCACTGTGAATCGGAAAGAATCCCTGCCATGTGCACAAAGTGGAGATCAGAAATGGTAGCCACCAGGAACACCTCGATGGCTGCCATACCAATGGATATGATATGGTATTTATAACACGCCTACACACAAGTGTTTCAAGTCGCGACAAGGCAAGGAAGGGGGAACAGAGGGAAGACAGAGACAGCGATCCTACTAGGCCAAGTGACATTGAGATCCCGCAGGTGCAGGGGGAGGGGGAAAGTGATAGAGGGCAGAGCATTTTTAGAAGGTGGAAAACATGCTGGTGCAGTGAGCAGGGATCAGGCTTCTCCGTGGCCATTTAATACGGCCCCCATAACGAGGCATCTGGAATTCCTGTTTGGTGGGTAAACCCTGAGGGGAAATCTGAGTTCAGAGTTTCCACTCCGAGTTCCTACATAATGCAGAAAGTCCTTTGGGAAAAAGGTGGACGTGGAAACCGTCATCTTAGAGGTAGAAGCCATAATTTACTGTGTATTTAGCAATTGATGTATTTTATACTTTTCCCAGTGCTGTAAATGGAGAGTGTTCCTCTGAGACTCCCACACCAGAGCGGCAGCGTGCAAGCAACGGAAAGGGGCTTGGCATGCCTGGTGTTATTGACAGAAACTGCAGTGCAGCTTTCCTGCAGAGTGGTCACAGTCTTCCAGGATGGGTGCTTCCACTCCTACAGCAGCCTGTCACGTGCCTCTGTCCACATAGTCCTCGCATACAGCTTGGAGGAGTGTGACCCAAGTGTGAACAGGTGGCACACTCTGCCTATTTACCCTACTTCTCTGCCCACCACTTGCTCGCAGAGGGGGCAGGGAACTCATGAAAAACAGGACGATAAGCAAAACAGGTAGCTCTTAATGGGTCTCTTGGCATGAGGTTCTGAGTCTTCCTAAGCTTGAAGTCAGCTCCGGGGATCCCAGGAGCTCTAGAGGCGTAGCGTCCCTCTGCTGAGTCTCTTTTTGGTTTTATGCCTACATCCTAATCCAATTAGGAAGAGGAGGACGGAGATGGGTTGGACAGCCTGGTCACAGAACACACACCAATTGACTCCCTGTACAGTGTTTGCGGCGTTGCCACAAGATATGTCCTCACAGCAGACACCTAGTAGGCATGGCATTTTCTCACCCAAGAATGCTGATCAGACCAGCTGAGTTTACAATTGTTTCCTGTATAGCCATTCCAAGCGGGTGCAGCCCCATTCCTGCTCTGAATTTGCCTTGCTTGATTTCTACCTCGCACATTTGCCTATCGTTTGGTGCAAGGTTATGTCCATGATAATAGCAGGAGCTATATACTGCAACACCTGCCTAGCACACTAGATCATAAAAAATAAGTACAAGAGACTTACATATTGCCAAAGTGTATGTGTGGAGAGGGCTATATGTGGCTCTAGAAAAATGTTCCAGGAACTTCTCAAGACTTTCCTTTTCTCCTCCTCCTTCCCTCTCCCCCTACCTTGCTACTGCTTCTCTGCCGCTGAGACTGCTGCCTGGTCCCTTATGAGTATTTGGGGGCCAGGCCCTCCCTTGACCAGTCTCCCCCAGCATCCCTTACCAGCACTTGCCTACGGGCACCCTTTCCCGGACTAGCCCAAATCTGGCCAACCATGTCCACTGCACTTGTTTTGCCTCTCCCACTTATCCTTTGGCACTTGCCCTCTGTGACCCCCCCGCTGCAATTGCCCAGCCCCCTGAGACGACCACTATTGCACTCTCACCCCTTCACCCCTTCCCAGCCCTTCCCCCACGTTCACCCTCTCCCACTGCACTTCCTTGTCTCTGTACTTTCACAGTAAGAATGTCACAAGGCCTAGTATGATCATTACTGTTGTTTTATTTTTCCTATGCAACCACCCCCCCCCTCTTTCTTTTTTTGCCTTGTGGCAACTGGAAACACCTGTGCATAGGCGCAATACAAATGTCCAATAAATACAATTATTTTAATACAAATATAGGGAAAATTAGGCTTATTTTGTAATCATAGCTAGATTGTAGGTGCTATTTGGTCTTAAGTGGGCCCTGCATGGTGCTTGTAGTTGTCCACTGTGTTTCTGTCCTGAGAGAGTGTCGCTATACAGCAGCAGAGAGAAAGGCAGAAATACCGTGGCTACTGAGGTTGGGTGGGACAGGTGGCATCAGACTGCCTCTATCTCACCTTGAAGCCAAGCCAGCATCCTCTCTGTTTGCTCTCTCCTGCTAACGACCAATTCATAGAATATGGAAGGAAATAGGAGGTGAGGGAGGACTTGGGGAAGGGAGGGAGGGACTTGGGGAAGTTCGCGTTCGCGTTTTATCAGTGTTGTGTTAGAATGTGAAAGGTTATGAGAACAGAGTTGGCCTTGAGGGGTAAGTTACATCTTGCCTCTCTGGTAGATCTCAATTTACATAGATCAGGACTGCCAGCCCTACCTCTTCAGCCTCCATGCCATCTCTACAACATTTAGTGCCTCAGGAGCCGGTTTTATTAATGCTTTCTTTAATTTATACTTTCACTTATTTGGAGATCTGGGTGTGGCAATTCGATTCACCGGTATGCCGAAGACACCCAGTTCTACGTTGGAATGCAATCAGATGAACATATCCATCGCCTGACTTGCACACCTTGAGGTGACAGTCTTGGAAACGGACGACACAACTAAAATTCAACCCTGCTAAGACTGAAGTGCTCCTTTTCTCCTTGGGAAGAGTTGACAGGATAGGTCCACCTTGGTTGTCTATCTAGTGCAGGTTTTCTATTTCCCAGACTGTCACGATCAATGCCCAAATTATCGGGCTTCTTGATTGATAGCATGTTATCGCTGAGGGAGCAAGCGTAAAAAATGACAGAAACAGCCCAATATCAAATAGCTATCCTGATGCGCATCGAAATTGTCCCTGCCATTTCAGAGCTTCCGCTAAACACTTCAGTCGCTAGTTCTATCCATATTGAGGGGGGCGTGGGGAATGTCACAGCTTTCAATTGTGCGGGCGATTAGTGGTATGAACAAGAAAATGGGGTCAGATCACTCGTGTTCTTTCTATACCCTGGCTTCCTTTTGAAGGCAGAATTCAAGTTACGCTGTACGGCTCAGCCTAAAAGACAGCTTATCTTCAGCAGTGTTACTATTTAGCAGCTACACTGCAGATGCCAGGATGCATTTAAGATACAAGGAGCAAGGCCTCATCATGACTTAGTGCTCCCTGAGTAATGATAGTTCATACTAACACTCAAGCATATGCAAGTCCCAGATTTTGGAATCCTTACGATTGCCTCCTTTACGATTGGCTTTTCGGAAAAACAGATATAAATGTTTCTACTCACTAGTTGAGCCAGTGGCTGAAGGTCGCTAGTTCATTTGGGGATCTTGTTTCCTGTAATAGTACTGGCTCGAGAATGGTAGGGTGGGTGTGGGATTTGGTGTTTTTTAAATGATAGCTGCCTGTATTTTTATTGTAGGGTCTATTTTGTCTTTTTTCATCTCCTATCCTTTGCTGTGCAGTGCTGCGCATGCTTGGGCCAGGCATATGCTCTATTAAATGCATGTACTGAAATAATTCTAATAATAGAAATGAATTTGTAAAGTGGCTGAAAGTGGGATTACAAGGGTTGGACAAGGTGCGATACGTAGCGTGGGGAGTGGAAAGGTGAGAAGCGACAATTTCAGTAGAGGCGGAAAAGGGGCGGCAGGGGAGTGCATTCTGACTTTCTCTTTGTAGATGGTCCCAGGTATTTTAGCCTCCCTCTTCTTGCGCTTTTAGTTAGTTTTCTTCCAAGGTGATCCTGAAAAGTTTTTCTTTGACCTGTTTATGAGATTCTTATGAGGTGGATCTGACCGACCTCTAGATTTCATAAGACGTACTTATGGCGCACTCTCATATCCGAAATAAGCTTATGTCGTAATAGGAAGGAACACTTACTTTCCTTAGCTTCACAAGTTAGTTCCAGGCCAACTATAATCCAAATAAGCTACTATCGGGCTGGAAGTGGAACATATATTTCTCTCTCGGCCAGGCAACCTGTTTGTGAAGGTAGGAAACGTAAGTATGTCTTCCCTTTCCATTGTATTTCCTGCGATCTTGGAAGGGCTGTCTCCAGGTTTACAGTAGACTTACCTTTTCAATGACCAGAAGGAAGGGAACAGCTAGGAAAACCACAATCAGAATAGTTTGTATCAAGATGATTGCATCCTTCAGAGTGTTTCGAGTTGCAATGCTTTCTGTGTTACCAAAACCTGCAGGAAGATAATAAGGGATTCATTAATAATTTTCATTCCTTTCGTATTCCATTCAAACAAAGTAGACTTACACTATTAGATTTGGCGTCACCGCTTTTCAACTCCACTGGCTTTTTACTTTCGTGTTGAATTTTTGCATGCGTAAATTAGAAATGTCTTCTTTCATAAGTGATATGACTGTGAAAATACACTTTAAAAGTGAGCGACCTAAGGTTATCTGGCTTTACTGAATGAACTGTTTAGCCTGAAAACCGAAAAACTTGCTCCTGGTTTGCAAAAAGAGCACTGGCAAAGCCACAGGTTTTGGTGCTTGCTGTTGTTTATGGCATTTTACATTTATAGGTAAGGATGCTGTACATACTATGGCTCGTCTTACCTAGAAATTCCAAACAGGTCTCCAAGTTAGTGGTTGCAAACTATAACACTAGTAATAGATATCGTAGAAATACTTACCTTCACTTCAGTGTACAAAAGTGTTTTGACCATATGCATTACTTATGTTATATGTCAGCAACCAATAACTTGCAGACATGTTTGGAACTTTTTAGGTAAGCATGATGACATTAAGGCTGGACTATGGTGGAAAGGGTAGAAATGTGCTAAGGCAGAAGGGAGAAAGGGTGAGCTAAGGTGGGAACCCTATATTCTGCTCTTTCCCCTCACTTTCCTGTGTGGCAATTGCTTCAGACATAAGCACCAAGCCCACAAATGTTTGGAGGAGGTCCGGATCTACCAAGGCCCATATAAAGCCTGGAAATTGAGAGGACTGGGCTCCTGTGTTTAGGAAGACTGGATAAATATGTATGCGTGCGTGAAATGTATAAAGCACTAACCTAGCTGGGAAGAAGCCCATTGCTGTAAAAAGGAGACGCACCCAAGGGTGCGGAGATGGCACAGGATGTGGGTTGGGTAGGAAGAACAGTAGGTAGTTCAGAAAAGGAAGGTGTTGAATCACTAATGATTATCCCAGCAACAAAGACGTGGAGGCGCAGCATGTGGTAGAGGTTTTAGCCAATTAAGAGAAGAATAACAATGCAATAACAGAATGGACAGGATTAAGAAAAAGTTGTTCTTAAATACCCTTATCTCTAAATACAAAGTCGAATGGGATGGTATTTCAGAAATTAGAACCACTAAAATAAAAAGAGGTGAACGTGAAGATTAGGGGCCTGATTCATATACTTTTTTGCGTGCTGCAAAGTGGCTCTGTGCACTTATCAGCACACAAAAGTCTGTTTACCGATTCATGGAACTCACTTTGCATGTGTTTCCGAGTCCTTGTGGGTACTTTGCACAGGTCCGTTCTGTCTCTATGTGCTGTAGAGCGACTTGCGCGAGACCCCATCTAAAGTGTGGGATGGTCCTACCCAAAGTAATAAACAGGAGGCTGAACATGCATATTCCCCATTCCCCATGCAGAAGAGGAAGAACAAGGTATTACGTGGCCGTGTCGAGGGACATCCTGTGCGAAGAAATCGCACACCCAGCAATGGGCACAACCAAGTGTGTTCATGGAGCTGACAGCACAACGTCACGTCAGGGAAATCAGCACGCAAAGCTTGCAATCTCACCGTCACAGGAAAGCATGTGCAAAGTCCCAATCGCATAGGAATCAACGTGCAAAGGTAAAGTCCAATCAGGAATTTAGGGGTGCAGGCACGCAGTTGGGGTGCCGATTGCAGTTAGTGATGCATGCATGCAGATTAGCGGGGTGCAGCTATAGTTTATGGGGGTTCGCACAGAGATTTACCAGGAGCAGACTTGAGTTATGAGACATGTAATGCATATTGTCAGGGTGCAGTTATGGGTTACGGGGGACTCAACGCAGTGTCGCTGGGGTGCGGCCTTGGTAATGGGGAGATGGTACACAGTATTGCCGGGGTGCATGACTTTGCGGACGAGGAGTCGCAAAGGTTAGTATTGTGGCTAGATCTGCTTTGCATGGGGGCGTGTCAGGGGCGTTACGCTGCAACTCAGTGTTCATTATGCATCGGGTTAGTTTGCCTCTCAGATTCTATGAATATGCATAATGCGTAAAGGTTCCTGTGATTTCTATGAATCGGGTCCTAAAAGTCAAACTCTCAGGTGGGCTTACCTACCATCCCTACTACGATATTTGTTTCTCTGACTATTGATGTTTTGTATGAAAATACAATATCACTGTGAGCATGAAAACTGTTCCCCTTGTTTCTTAGCGATGAGGGTGAGTTAATTCATGGGAATGTGCCAGACATTCTAAGGCTGAGAGGGTTGCTCAGGGGCAATGCAGAGCATCACATCTTTGAAACCTGGTCCAGTGCTAGCGAATGCTCGCTGGCATAAAGCGCGTTATAAAAGCGCAATTACATTTTTTTTTAACATCAATTGTACATTTTTTTATTGCTGTACGGCCTTAACGTTTGTGTCTTTAAAGGCCCCTGCCATATGCAATTTCGTTTGTAATGAGCCTTTAATAGAAAAATAATACATTTGATTGTAACGTTTTTCCTTTACTTTTGAAAGGCTTTTAAGACTCTGGCTTGAAAACGATGTAAACAGCACAACGGAAAACATTTAGTGAAATTTGATCGAAATAATTAGGCTCAGTAATAAGGTGCTTCAAAGTTTGTTGTTTTGTGTGGGGTTTTCCACAGACCCTAAATAAAAAGGCTTTTCGTGTGCATTTCTTGAAACTGTCCACTTTCATTTTCAGGAATTCTGGTATAAACCTGTGCCCTGCCTGGATCGAATCTACCAAATGTAAAAACATACATGTATCTATGAGAAATTCGTGAATCTCAGTATAAATGCCAACTTTTACAATGAATCAGAACATAGTGGTTAGGGCTCTCTTGCAAAATGCACTTTGACTTCTAAACATGTTTTCAGACGACAGAAGGCAGGTACATGAGTAATCCCAATCTTCTGTGGTCAGCATCTGCAGAAATAGCCTTCAGTTTATGGTCTGATAGGTCTCGTAGATAGTAAATATGTTTGAGAGTGTGACCAAAAGAGTTTTGTTGTTTATTCTGGTCAGTAGTAAAACACGGGACAAGCTAAATACCTACAACTATTTAGGAGTTTCAATTGTGTGATAATGTGGGAGCCTTGTAGATAGGAAAAGTTGCAAGGGAACAGATGTCACCTTGCCCTTTGTAGCAAAATCTTTAGAGGGGATTAATCATTTGTTCGGTTAAATATTTTTCCAGGTCATCGGAGGTTGTATGTAGCCGCATAAACTAAGAAGGTCTTTTAAACGTGCCAGAAATCTGTGGAATGGAGTTGGTTATCTATAGCTCAAGGGAAATAATATTTAAGCAGACCTTCCTCTATTTGCTAAAATAGGTCAGCAAGACCATGTGCAATTATACTTAAAGTTAAAAGGTTAAAGCCAAAAATGTCTAGCAATGAATTATGTTTTCAATGGTAATGTTAAACCATATACCAACGTCAGGACCTACTACAGCCAATCCCAAGAAGAGGTGCGGTTTAAAATATGATCTGGAGATAAAAATGAAGATAAGCCTGACCAATGAAAATGGAAGAATTGAGGAAAGATGGGATTTATTTGAAGAGGTTTTGTCCAATAATATTTGGTGGGTGGAGAGTAATAAATGTATCTGGGAGTGTTTTTTGTTGCAAAAAAGTATATAAACTACCAACTGATGTTGTAATATGGAGACTTGGGTTAGTTTGGTCCTGCAACACTATCTAAACGCTCCCCAGTGTCATGAACCACCGAATTTGGCCTTTCTGGACTTCGTGGGCCATGAAGCATCGCACATAAGCTCAGTGATTCCTCCAAGATGGCCGACGGCCCAGAAACACTGCGCGCTAGCCTTTGCGCGCAACACTCTGCTTCCTAGAAAACAGGCATGCCGCCGCGGCTCTGCGCGTCTCAACGCAACTGTTTGGATTTGCTAGACGTATGTTTCGAGTCCGTTCACCATGATATCGCCAGTCTTATCCTTTTTTCTCCCTTCTTGGAACCCCCATCCAGATTCTTACCTTACCCGCTAGCCTTATCCCACATCCGGATCCCATCTTGCGCTCGTACAGAGGTGTTCAAACCTGAGCGTAGGACATTGCTCCTCCTCTTTCCTGGATTCGTGGCTAACATTCGTGGATACTGAACGCTGTCCGGCTTAAGCAGCCGGCTACCACGCTGGAACCCGAAGACTCGCGCTCCAACCTGTACAAGTCTCGGACAGTGAGGAAGAAGGAAGTCGCATCCAAGAAGACCACAAGCAAGGAAAAACAGGTGAGAAAGAGAGAAGCTTGTGACACCCGGAACTTTTGTACAATAACCTTTGTTTATGTACAACCGTGTTCTCGCTTCCTAAGTGGTGGACCTGTTTTTGGTTCAGGTGATTAGGTAGATTTGGAGTATGGGTATGAAATTAGTTGAGCTTCAGGGTTTGGAAACATGGATGGTTGAACTGCTCTGTGCTGTAAATCCTTTGTATATATTTTTACCTAGTTTGTTATTTTAGAGGTGTGAGGGGGTATCTCACCCCATAAGCCCAGTGTGAAGCTTGACCTGATACCATTTAGTTTGCTTGTCTGGTTGGCTGGAGCCCTCACCTGAAGCTAGGGGGATATTTTAGGGAACGTCCAATCATAAATACCTTTCGGAAGAAGGCCTTGACATTCTTTTGTATTTGCCATGCAGGCGGAGGTCCTCACCTCGATTTTCTTGGTTAGGCGAAGTAGTGAAGGGAACCTTCCTGTTGTCTGGAAAAGAACGTCTTGTAGTAGAGCAGGCTGTACTAGTAAAAGAAGAGAGAGCGAGAGCAGCGGTACTGTAGTGGAAAGCATTGCAACCCTACTATGCTCAAGTGTTGGGGATATGTCCGAAATATTGGCCGGTGAGTGTTTTTGATAAGATGTTGTCTTCTGTCTATGACTGAGAAGTAGAATTAGAGTAAATAGTGAAGTGAGGTAATTGTGGTATAGGCGAGTATGGTGATTGAGTGTAAAGGGCGACTAAGGAATTGGAAAAAGGTAATAACGGAGCTCTTGGGTAAAAATGTTTTCATGCTGCAGGTTTGGTTTCGTACCAGATTTTTGGTGAAACTATTTTTTTTTTTTGACAACTTGGATTGAAGTGTGCAGACTCAGTTGAATCATTTGTGGCATGTGCTGCCCGGTAGCAAGGCGAACATTTTAAAATATCATAGGGCATGGTGGCGGCAGAGTAAGGGGAAAATGATAAACTCTTGGCTTATTGAGGGATCCTATGATACAGGGATAATGGAGAACCTGCATACCTTTTTAAGTACAAAGCACAAGGGCCTGAAGCTAGAAAAGTGGTTAAACATCTTGGAATTATATGGATGTATGAAAAAAGGGGGATGGGCCATAATGTTGAAATTGCGAGGTAAGGGCCGAAAAAGGAGGGCGCAGGAGTGTCTTATGCACCCCCCCCCCCACCCCATATGGGTACTATCCTTTATCACCCACATAGGGGCACACAAACCCTGAGTGTGTACCACCATTTTCCCCAGCAGCTACTCCAGTGGTTGCAAGACAGACACAGGTAATGCCTCCATCAGCTATGATTTCTAAAAACTGTGATTCTGAGGGAAATGGAAAGGTAACTACTTCAATGGTTAGGGCTGCAGAGAGGTTGAAAATAGGGAGCAGGAAGGGGATAACTCCCCTAACTGCTAGGTTAGCAGATAGATTAAGGGTGGAGGAGCAAGAAAGTGTGAGACCGATAGTTAGAAGAGCAAAGGAAGTATTGGAAATGAGAGAAAGAGGAGGTTCGGCCTCTTGCTGCGAGGATAGAGGACAGGCTGCGAAGAGTAGTAGATGCGCAAGAACGGGAAAAAGGCAGCGCTACGGTAAGCGGAGGAAGAGGTAATGCTGTTATGGTGGCAGAGAGATGAAGAGCGAGAGGAAGTGAGAAGACAGGTAAGGGACGTAGAAGAAGGAAGGTGAGGACATGGGTAGGTTCTTGTTAGATTGGACAACTCAGTTATCAAAACAGTTGAGGTGGACATGGAGAACAGGGATGCTACCAGGGGTACAGAGGCTTAGCAGGGAGGATGGGAAACGGCACCTTATGGTAGTGCTGATTATGCTTCTGTGCCTCTAGCATGGCTGTAGTATGTGGTATGGGAGAGATGGGGGAAGCCCCAGTAAAAACAGGTTTACATCAGTTTCCGTTGCTCCTGAATGGTCTGGGAAGATCATATTATGTGCCACAGTCACACATGGCCCAGAATAGTTTGATGAAGACACTTCCTTTGCTCAATGCAGGGGCGGCAAAGTGGATTTATGCATTAGAGAAACACACTGCTGGTGTCATGTTGGCCATAGGGGACGTGAAGAGCTTATTTACGTCCCTAATGGGGGAGCGATCAAACTTTGGAAGAGGTTGGGAAGCAGGAGTTCAGTTGGATACAAATACCCATGATTTAGCAGCTTTTAATAATCTTAGGGCACAGGTATGAGAGGCCTTGCAGATTATGTACCCTGATATGCCAGATATAATTTCGATTTTAGCTAAAACAATGGAATTAGATGATGATCCTGCCCCACACATCCAGTTAATTCAGGAGATGTGGACGGCAGAAACGGGAGAAGCACGGGACAAGAGTGTGGCAATTCTTTACCACATGCTGAAGAAGGGACTTCCGAAAGAAGTCCAGCACGATTTACATAAAGTAGTAGGGATGGAGGCCAAGCGTTGGCCAGAAATTCAGGCACACATTGTGCATTTCTGCAAGAGAAGACAGGACCTGGGCAACGTGCTTGCCTTGGAAGCAAGACGATAAAGAGCAACACAGGTTTGATCCCCAGGTCTACGCTTAGAAACCTCTGGGTATTAAGCATGTTATAAATAACCAATCATATCATAACAATCATATGTATATATTATAAATAACAATCATATCATCCCACCAACCATGCCAGCACAAGCATCAGTGCAGACATGGGACAAGAATCCTTTACCCCAAGGAACAATTGAGCACTACAGTGGAGCAAGTGTTTTCAGGGGAAATCCTTTTTTTCTCCCAGGTGCTAATATGTCTCAGGAGTAGGACAGCTCAGTGGGATCTCTTATGTGTCCAGTCCTGTGCTTTACCACCGACACGGAAGAGGAACCCCAGATAGGTGAGCAGGTAGGTGACCAAACGCTTTCATTTATGGTTGACACAGGAGATGAAAAGCTCAACTGTGCATGTAAATGAGTTACTGTTTTAATTAAAATATGGCAGATTTGTGCCCTTGCACCTGTTCCTTGAGCTGGCATGCCCTGTTAAGAAGAATGACTGTGCGATTTTAAGGGGTCAAAGACATCTGTAAACTTTCTATTAGTCTTTTAGATGCCATCTCTGCTCTGGCAACTTTTAATAATAACAATAATAACAAAAACTATTTTATTTAAAACCTCAATGTACCACGCAGCATGAAACCGAAACATGCCCTTTAAAGGACCATTAAACACGTCTCTTCCCAACATAGGCAGCTCAACTTACTACTACAAAATGGCTGCCGCATGAAAGAGCTTTAATCAATGTAATGAATATCTTTAAGAGCGCTGGCAGAAAACGAAGTCTCTTTTATAGACAGACCTAAAACTTGATCAAGGACTTGCTGAAGACACTTTTTAATAAGTGATTGTCCTATAACAATTCGACACATTATTTACCTTAAAATGAATAATAATTTAGAATGCCACCTTACCCAGCACTTTGACTTCTGTCCCACAAAACGGCACCTGTGGCCCCGCTTTGGTTTGGAAAAGGCAGTAATAAATGCCGTTGTCCTCATACTGAATCTTGTGCAAGGTGAAACTTGAGCTATTGTTGGTTACAACCGTACTGCCCCGTGCATTAGGGTCTTCTGTCAGTTTCTGCAGTAGCGTGCCACTTTCAGTTCCCCTGTGCCAGGAGACCTCCTTAACGCCACGGGAGCTGCACAGCAGCCCGCAAGAGCAATACAAGTGAACGGTGCTGCCTTTTCTCGCTGCAAGGAAGCGGGGGCGCTGTTGGCATGGTCCTGTAAGGACAAAAAATATCAGACAAGACCGTATTAGTTTTAAAAATCACTGTTCAAGTTTACACAAAATTGAAAGAGGAGGACATGTGTCTAATTAAACATTAGTGCTGCCTTTTCTCACCCAAGAGGTATGCAGAGGGCAAACTTTGCAAACCTTGAAAAGCCTGCTCAGGTGTTCATCCTCCTAGGTTGGTGAGGACAAACATATCAAATGATTCTGGCTAAAATCTTATTAAGGTGAAAAATCACCATTAGCAAACCGTTCCTGCTCTACTTTGACATTAGCAGAACACATGTCACAACAGCAGAGCACATGTAATATCATGTTTGGTTCAAGCCTTTGGCTGCAAATGTGGCATAAATATATACCTTCTTTTTCTGGAAGACCTTAAAGAGGCACCACTGTATTTAAAGAGACATTACATTGGTCTTCCCATGGAAACAACATTTTTTGTTTTGTCTTTTGGGAGGTGATTTAGCTCCACCTCTAATGACAAAACGATTGGCAAAGGAGTACAGATAGATGGTGTTGTGACTAACGCCCCTCCTAGCCTCGTGCAGAAGTCACGTGTTATGTGACACGTGGGAGCCGTGCCATCCTGTCAATCAAGAGCGGTTTCCCGCCCGGCAGTCAGTTTCCACCATGACTCCTGTATTCGCCGCAGGGCTGGTGTAGTGGGTAAGCCCGACTGGAAAAGAAGAGAAGCGGCCCCCACTGCTGCACTGCTGTGAGTGTGCGCGATCGTGGGCCCTCACCATGGTAGGAGGTACGAACTGCCTTGGGGAGAAGGGAAATGGATGCGGCCCGACTGTGGCCAACAGTTGTCCCAGCCCCAACCAGGCGCATCCACACCTGGCCGCTGCCTTCTGGGATGAAGGTGCTAATGCGGCCGGGGTGCTCACAAGTGCTGTGAGAACACAACAAACATTCTGGCCCGGGCTGACAGCCTAAGGACAAGGGACACCAGCTATCAATCTCTCCAACAGCAGACTCTTGCAACAGGCCATCAGCACTCGGCACAGAAGATGTGGCCCACTGTGTTCTCCAGGCACAGCTTTTCCTGCACCACTGCTCCTCATGAACTAATAAAGTTGTACATATAAATCACTAGTTCGTGGGCTCAGGGTCCCCTAGTTGATCATAACGCATGCACCATTTTCCATACACATGATCCCAAAATGTATTGAATGTTGTGTTTGTAATTATTTGAAACTTTACACCTTGCATGGGATGTTGTGAATAACGCCCCTACTGGGCTCATGCAGAAGTCACGTGTTATGTGATACGTGGGAGCCATGTCATCCTGTCAATAAAGAGCCGAGAGGTTTCCCGCTCGGCAGTCAGTTTCCACCATGACTCCTGCCTCCAGGACTTATTTGGCTTCGCGCCAGCGCTGCACACTAGGCAGTGGGCCTGCTCAGCAAGGCCCTCCAACAGCAGGACTGGGGACCACTGGGCCCCTTAACAGGTGGGAGATCGGATGCGACAAGGGACACAAAGCTTGGAGGTGTCGTTTAGATTTTTAACACACTCATTGACTGACAATGGTCAGTCTAATCCCTATGGCCAATGCCAACCACAAAAGCCCACCCTCATGAGACCTATTTGAGCTACCTCTGTTGCACAGTAACATCAAACTATTGACATTCATGGGCTTCCATTATTATGTTTAAGAAGTCTTCCAAAAGATAATGGCTTAAATAAATCTGTAAATATGCTCTTGGTGTAATGAGATATTTCTTAAAAAGGTATTTTGCACAACACAGTTAAGTTACAGTACAAAACAATGGAAGGTAATCTAGCTCCACCTGTTTACAAAAGGATACAGAGGTAAGCTGAAGTCGCAATATGACAACATAAGTTCAATGCAGTACAGTAATATACAGTGAGACAGAACGACCGTGAAGATTAGGCATCAGGCCCAATACTCGGTACGTCACATATTCTGCGTGAAAAGCCATGATTTAGTTTTATTCTTGAAGGCTTGGAAAGAAGGCTCGGTTCTGATGGAGACAGGAAGGGAGTTCCAAAGCTTTGTGGCCAGGACAGGGGAGCTCATGCCCTCAGCTTTTTGAAGTTTAAATCTGGGCAGGGAGAGGCTGTGTATTTGGGCAGTTCTCAAGGGGCGTGTGGACGTATGGAGAGTGAGACGGTTGGATAGGTAGGAAGGGGCCTTATTGGCCAGGCACTTGTGCGTCAAGGCAAGGGTTTTCAGAGAGATTCTGTGTTTTACTGGGAGCCAACGTCGATCAGTTCTGACGTCAGAAATATGGTGGTACCTAGGAATGTTGAGTGCCACTCTGAATGCATTATTCTGGGTAATTTGCAATTTGTTGAGGTTAGACAGGCTAGTCCCCAGGTAGAGGGCACTACAATGGTCAATCTTCGACATGATGAGTGTTCTTGCCAACGTAATACAGTTAGGGTAATTCAAAAATGGCCTGCAGGGCGTAATGAGTTTGCAGGTGTAGGCCGATGCCGACCTTACTGCATTAGTTTGTCTGTTCATTGATAGAGCTTAGTCAAGATAGACACCTAATGTTTTAGTGTCCTTAGAGACCTTAAGGACATTTCCGTCAATAGTGAAAGATTTAAAGGCATGGTCTAGTTTATTAAGACGTTGAGTTGAGCCTAGTATTAGGAGCTCAGTCTTGTCATCATTGAGGCAAAGTTCATGTTGTGCCATCCAGGCCTGAATGACCAGGTAGACGTAATTCAAGGATTTGGTGTCAGCTGTGTGATCCCCTGTAATAGGGATGAGTATCTGGGTGTCATCAGCATAATTAGTGTTAGAAACACCCAGATAATCAAGAACATCAAAGAGAGGTTTGGTGAACACATTGTAGAGAGTAGGCGACACACAAGAACCTTGGGGAATGCCACAGTGAATTGGAGCGGGATCCGCGGAGGCTGTGGGGGAAAAGACCTGCATGGATCTATTGCTTAGAAAGGAGCTGATCCAAGCAGTGGCAGAGTCAGAGGAGAAGGCAGCAGATTTGAGATGCTGGCACAGGATTTGGTAATTGACCAGATCAAACACAGCAGAAAGATCGAGACGTAATAGCAGAGCTAATTTCCCATTATCTTTTAATACCTCAATTTGAGTCTTGAGATCGATCAAGGCGGTTTCGGTCCCATGTCTCAGGCGGAAACCTGATTGTCTCAGACCAAGGAGATTGTTGGGGTCAAGATAGTCTTGGATCTGCAGGTAGGCTGCGTGGTCTAATAGCTTGAGCAAGAAAGGGATGGTAGTGTTAGGTCTAAAGTTAGTTGGTATATTTGGGTCAAGGGATGTTTTTTAAGCAAAGGGATCACCCAAGCGTCCTTGAGATTGTCAGGGACTATACCTGTTTTGAAGGATGCGTTTATAAAGGCTGTGATGAAAGGGGCTAGGTCGTGAGAGGCTACCTTGATGATAGTGGCAGGGCATGAATCACCTTGACAATTAGAAGGTTTAAGTTTGTTCATAATTCCTTCTACTTCGACGATAGTGAGAGAGGAGAAGGAAAAAGGTTTAAAGTTTGTGTTGGCCGTGGGGTAGCACTCATAGGAGTGGACTGAGGTTTATCAGTCTGTAAAGAGTTTTGTTTGCCTTTAATTTTAGATTGGAGGGATGCAATTTTGTCCAGGATGCAGTCTGTATGTTAGTGCACCAATTGCTGTCTTTAATGCAGGTGTCTGGGGGCACTGCAGGTGAGTCAAGTTCCTTTAGAATTTTGAATAATTCTTTGGTATTTGATTGTGCTAGCGTAATGCGATTATTATAAGACTCTCGCCTGGAATATGGCTTCTTTGTAGTTGAGGGAGGCTAGGAAGAGTCCTTCCTTGTGGGCATCGGAAGGATGTCTTTTCCAGCGAGTTTCCGTGCTACGTTTAGCTTTGCGGAGCACTCTTAACTGTGGTGTGTACCACGAATTAGGGTGCGCAGGTGGTTTAGGTTTCCTGAGTTTAGAAGGGGCGATGGAATTTAAAGCTGCAAGCTCCACGTGGTTATAGGTGTCTGCTAAGATTGTGGGGTCAGAGAAGGAATCTGTGGCGTTATTAAGGGTAGGAGGAATGAGAGGGAGTAACTTCTCCTTGGTATTGTCCCTTTTGTTTCTGGTAGGGATGGCAGGTGCAATAGATGGCACCGGACGATGAGCTGCTTCAATGTTGAAAGTAATAATATGGTGAACCCACCAAGCACAAGGTGAGTTGGATAGTAAGCTGATGTTGCAGTTGGCGTCAGTTAACCAGTCAAGAGACCTACCTTTGGTGTGGGTGGGTTCTTGGATGTGATGGGTGAATCCTAAATCTGTTAAGGTGTTAGCGAAGTCTATAGCAGTAGAGTCATTGGGATCTTGGTGGCCTAAGTTAAGGTCCCCAAGAAGGATGATTTGCGAATTAGTTTTGGCTTTGTCAAGTACTAAGGATGTAATGTCATCCACAAATGATGTCGCGGGGCCAGGTGGTCTGTAGATTAAGTGTACAGTAGCTGTTTGATTAGCAGATAGTGGTAGTTTGACCGAGATTAGCTCAGCCGAATCAATGTTTACGTTGGGTAAGGCTCTCAGGCCGAGTGAATTTTTATGGATAAAGGCAACTCCTACCCCTCTAGTGTTGCGGTTGCATTTGGTAATGGATTAATCTAAAGGTATAGCTAGAGAGAGTACAGGTCCGGAGGCAGCATGTAGCCAGGTTTTCGAGATAGCAATAAAGTCAAGCTATTGTGTCTTGATAAGGTCAACAATATCCAGTGCATGAGCTGAGAGAGACCTAGCGTTGACAATAGCACCCTTGATCTGTGTAACTTTGCCTGGTAGAGCAGGGGACATCTGAGTGGATTTAGGAGTTGGTGTATCTGGTAGATAGGGCTAGACATAGAACGTTTAGACCATGAGCAAGGATTTTTGTTGTGACCACTCGTGCGCAAGAATCTGGTTCCTAGTCTCTTGTTACTAATGTGAATTGAGCAAGGTTGGTTGGGTGAGGGTTTCTTAGTGAAGTGATCTAACCATAAAGCGAAGTGACAAAAAAAAAAGTAACAAAGTGACACAGCAATGGATTTCAGCTACAAACCAGCCCTACTGTCAGAGTTAAGACTACTTTCTAGGACTGGAAACTGTGGTGCTAGTATAGAGGGGCAGGCCATTCACATAGAGTAGTAGAGATAATAAGAAGGAAGAACAGGCAAGGCAAATAAGAACAAGGGTGCAGGAGAATGGGGAGAGTGAGATGGTGGAGAAGAAGGAACTGGAACCATGCACTGGACTACTAATCTGGAATCCCATTAGGTGTGTACACAGGGAGAAGAAGGGACTGGGACCATGCACTGGACTACTAATCTGGAATCCCACTAGGTGTGTACACAGGGAGAAGAAGGGACTGGGACAGTGCAGTGGACTACTAATCTGGAAACCCACTAGGTGTGTACACAGGGAGAAGAAGGGACTGGGACCGTGCACTGGACTACTAATCTGGAATCCCACTAGGTGTGTACACAGGGAGAAGAAGGGACTGGGACTGTGGACTGCACTACTAATCTGGAATCCCACTAGGTGTGTACACAGGGAGAAGAAGGGACTGGGACCGTGGACTGGACTACTAATCTGGAATCCCACTAGGTGTATACACAGGGAGAAGAAGGGACTGGGACTGTGCACTGGACTACTAATCTGGAATCCCACTAGGTGTGTACACAGGGAGAAGAAGGGACTGGGACCGTGGACAGGACTACTAATCTGGAATCCCACTAGGTGTGTACACAGGAGAAGAAGGGACTGGGACCGTGGACTGGACTACTAATCTGGAATCCCACTAGGTGTGTACACAGGGAGAAGAAGGGACTGGGACCGTGGACTGGACTACTAATCTGGAACCCCACTAGGTGTGTACACAGGGAGAAGAAGGGACTGGGACCATGCACTGGACTACTAATCTGGAATCCCACTAGGTGTGTACACAGGTAGGATTTGAGAATATCTAGAGAATGAAAGGGAAGCTCAACACATCTGTGCACATTAGTCTAACATATACTCACCCTGCAAGCCCATGAAATTGGGGCAGCAAGACTGGCTTTTGGTTCTCGGTGCAAAGTCACAAACGAGGAGTATACTTAGACGAGACAAGCCTATAAGGGCCCAGCCAGAACATTCAGTGGATGCCTTGTTTGTAAACTGCAAGCACATCCTGTTAAATAAAATACACTGTGGGCTACAGGTAAGACAAGTCAAGGGCAGAGATTGCTTCCTAGGGTATAAGAGATCATCTCTGAACAAAGAAATGCACAGATGCACCTGCAACTAGAGCCCCAAAGAGCTACAAGGTAAGTGACAGAGAGGGGTAGGTTCAAGGCAGGATGTAGGAACAAGGAAAACTGTAGCGAGGCACTAACACTAGGTAACTGAAGCAAGGAACTAGATTGAGGTAGGCGTATCAACGGACAGAAAACAAGGTAACACACAATCGGTAGCAAGGGCTTGAACCTTAGTAACTGAGGCAAGCTGAAAAACCTGGCTGGAAACAAATGAACTATAGAAAGAAGGATCATAGGACTCTGAACTACTAGAATTTAGGGGAAAGGAGCAAACAGAAGCAAGAGAAACAGAGACAGTGCAAAGCTATAATGATTCAAGAAAGGAGCAGAACAGGCAGCAGGGGTGGAGACTGAAGGAACGCCGTAAAAGGAACAGGAGGTGCAGACTAGAGGAACAAAACACAAAGAGCAGAGGCGGAAGACTGCAGGGACACAGCACCCAGATCAGGGACTTAGGGCTTCAGGGAATCAGCACAAAGCCCAAGGGTTGGAGACTGCAGAAAAAAACACAAGGAATAGGGGAAGGGGGGCTGCAGGGACACAGCAAAAGGGAAGCGATTAAGGACACCGGTTGGGGCAGAAGGGGAAATACTCAACCACTAAGGAAGGGCTGAGGTAAATGAGCAAGGAAGCCAACAATTCGAAACAGGTTTCAACACTCAGTCGATGAATGAGGAACTTCAGGACATGACAACTTTCAAGTAGTGCTAGCGGGTAGAAACCCAGCACAGAGTCATATGATTCAACTGCGCGTAAGCAGTCACAGGTGCGCTTAGTCCCAAACTCTTGCATGGGCTTTGGGAGAGGCTCAAGTCTTGATGGACTCAGGGAGTTCCTCTATAGTAATGAAAGGGTATGGTAAATTGGTGAGTGACCTAAGAATGGTAATGTCTGACCAGTTTTGGTCACTATCTGAGGCCGAAACTATGGTATATGTTGGGGCATCTTTTTATATATGGAAGAGAGCTATTCTTAATGTTTAATAATCTTTTCTTTTCTTTTAATGATTTATTGTGAATGTATGGATCTGGATTGTTTTAAATAACTGAACACATAATGTATACCGCTCGTCTTGGATATGTGGAATAATATGGATGTATTTTGCGTGTATTTTATGGGAAGGCATTTAATAGGGTTTAATTAGATTACCCTAGATTCTTGACTGTTGAGAAATATTGTGAAGCAATGTCCATTTCTTTTACTGCTCTGTTTTATTCATATTCATATATGGTTATTTTTTGTTTTTGTTTAATCAAATAAGATTTTTACAATTTCAAACATGCTTGTCAATTCGTAACATATGTTTCCCTGGCAAATTTCTCACTGTCTGTGTACACTTTATGGTGTCGTGGTTTCGTTGTCAAATGTCTAGACTGATTTGATGTTCACTACAGTTTGCTGTTAAGTATATGTTGCTCAATATATTCCAGCATTTTAGCTGCTGCAATTTCCCACGTGGTTATTATGTGATACAGTGTATAACGGCTTAATTAACCAATTTGCACTTTAAACTAATTTTAAAAAAGTAATGAACGAACAGTAAATGCCCGGGCATTCTGCGTTTTGCAGTCCTTTGAAGCAGTCTTTCATTCTTCCAATCTTCAAAGAACGAGTGCACAGACACATTGAAGTTGGAGAGTGTTTCTGGATGAGGTTGCAGGATCTTCCCGGTGTCTTGCAGATGCGTTAGGGAAATGGCTGTCCATTTTCTGGAAGCACAGATGTGTGCAAGTAGTGGTTGAATTGTGGTTCAGTGTCACATCTGGTGATGGTTGCCAACAAGCAGCTGGTCTGCCGTCCGGCGACATGCAGAGGCAGACGTGTAGAGCCGCACCAACTGCAAGTGCAAGTCTGAGTGCAAGCATTGGTAAAGGCCCACGCATGTGATGTGTGAAGGAACTGAATGGAGGAAAAACATGAAATCTACAATAGGAAGACCAAGTCCCACAAACAGCTGTGGGTCTCTACCCTGGATAGACTGGGATTGAGAAGCGAGCCAGCAAGTATTATTAAAAGGTCCAGAGTTCAGAAACAGAATCTTTAACCTAGAAAGAGGCCACTCCACAAGATAAATTAAAGTCCTCTTCATTGTTTGTGGCCAGTACAATGTTTGTTTCTTAACCAGTAAACAGCTTTACATTTCTCGCTCCACATGAAACATGATTACAGTCACTGCATCGCAATATATCTCTATATGTAACTTCCCTGCTCTGCTACCCTGAGCATACAGAATATCTTTCTCTATGTTCCTCGCTCTCTGCCACTCACTGATGCATTATATTATTATACTATATACATGACTGTATACTGCAAACTGATGTATAGGGTATTACCCAAATTGACCTTTAGCAATTGAGCTTTTGCACAATTGACCTAATTATAGTGGTCCTAATTGACCTTCTGCACATTTGACCTTTATATTATTTTAGTCATTTTATATATGTATTGGGTTGGTTTTGTATTATAAATATTATAAGGGTATTGGATGGGGGGATGCAGGGGGTTTTAGATTGGGTGGAGGGTTGCGGGGGGTTGCCCCCCTGCATATATGTCCTAATTGACCTTCTAAATTAGGTCAATTCTCCCGAGGTCAATTCTCATGAGGTCAATTGTGAAAAGGGCAATTACTATACAACCCTGTCTAGCCATGCCAGTAAGCTACTGCTTCTTTTTTCTTTCCCTTCAGCCTCTTCACTGGCCCTAACTTGGTTGATATGGGATGGAGCATGGCTAAAGGTCGCAGCAAAATGAGAAGGTAGCTCCATCTAGGATTGTGAGGTTTCATGAGAACAGAACATGTAAGAGGAATGTTCAAAAGAAACGCTAATCTGCAGTAGGACTTGTGATCCTGATTACAAGTGCCTTAGTTCACAACTGTTCATGTTCAGGGTTGGGTTGCCTTGAAGTAATCACATAAAGTCACTCACAGTTCCCTCTGGTTCCAGGGGCCCAGAACCCTTCAATAGTAGTCAATGTAAGTCCTTGCCCTCTAGGGCCTGGACGCTTAGTGTTCTGAAAACAGGTGCTTTATTATCCATTGGGGGTCATTACGACCCAGGCGTTAAGGGGTTAATGGCGCCAGTAAAGGTGCCTGAGCCGTCAACCCCTTACCGCCTCATTACGAGTCTGCACGCGGGAACCCGCTAAGGACGTCTGGTTAGACCAGACGTCCTTAGCGGGTCCCGCAAGCAGATCAGGGTGCTAACAACGGGCCTGTTATTAACATGCCCGTTGTTAGCACCCTCCCCATTCCCATTGAGCCCTATGGGGGCTGGAATGGAAATGGGGATGTGCTGGGGTCGGCTTCCCTAAATGGGGAAATACCGGGCCCTCCAAGGTCGGAATGGCCCGGTAATTCCCCATTCAGGGAACCCGGTACCCGGTAAGGGCGTATCAATGCCGCAAATAGCGGCATAGTTACCTCCTACCTTTTAATGAGGCCCATTGTCTTGGGAGGATAGCTCAGGGGCAAAGCGCTCGCCTTAGAAGCAAGACGATGCGGAATAGCACAGGTTTGATCCCCGGGTCTGCGCTTAGAAACCTCTGGGTATTAAGCACGTTATAAATAACCAACTACAATTACAATTGCCAAGGCAGCTTTACAGACCGTAGTCATTATCATGTCCCTGCACTCCCCAGACAAGGACGTTGTGTTGGGTTGAAAGTTAGCCATCACCGTCATTCATTCCAAAGCCCACACAGGCTTTGGCTTCTTAGTGAGCCCTCCTGCAGGGTCATCCCTTGCAGTGATCTCTCTTGATTTCCTGGTTCTAGTTTTCTGTGAGTTCTCTTGGCTTGGATTTTCATTTAGCCACCCTGGCTTGAGTTCTCAGTAATCCCTCCTGGTTCAGCATTTCAATGAGCCCTCCTGGATCAGGTTTAGCGGGAACCCTCTTGGCTTGACGTTTCAATAAGCCTCACAGGTGTGGTGTTCAAATGTGCCCGCTGGCTTGTGTTTACAATGGGTACGTGTTATTTATTTGCGGGGCTTGCCAGTCTCTCTAGAGTCTGGACTATGGCTTCAGGCCAGCCTCCAGCTTTCTCTATAGCTCCGCCTCTCTCAGAGGTTTTAGGTTTTTTGCCCATACAAATCTATGGGTTCAGCTTAACAAGCGTCTGCACTTCACTAGCACTTTTACGGCGGCCACTCCCCAGCACGGGTTCTAGTGGTTCAGCAGTCTGCCTCGAAGCACCCCCTTTATTGCTGAATTTGTTTCCTTTGCCAATGATGGGTTTCTACCTTGGATGTGCCTGTTCATTTCCTTGCCCGCTCAGATCCCCCGTCTCCAACCTCTCCCTGCTCTGGTGTCCTCCTCCTTTCTCCGTCCACTCCTTCCCTCTAACTTCCTCCTTTTCCAACTCTCCTTCTCGCTTCCCTTCTGTCCTTCCACCAACTCCATCCTCTCTCTAACACTTCTTTTCTCCTCCAACTCTTTGATTTCTCGCACATCAAACTCTGTCTTCTCCCGGATACACTTTTCCTGCTCCCAAATGATCATCCCCACCTCCAGCTCGTCCTCTCCCTGATATGCTTTCCTTCCTCCTCTTTAACTCTCTGGACACAACTCCATGCTTCTGATCTTCCAGGAACCTCCCATGTCTTGATTGTGTCGCAGGCGCCTTTACTGTGCAGGCTGCTGAGGGGACTGTGACACTAAGTTTAATTTGGTATACATGGACCCAATTTGCAGTGACCTTCCTAAGTGTGTTCATGACAGGTGCAATTCCTTGTAGCGGCATGGCGGTTCTGTTATCCGAGACCATACACAGGGGAGACGCCATCTTGGAAATAGGTTGCCCTGACTTGGCAGCTGCCTGATATTGCCATGGCTTCTCCGTGTCTGTGAGTTTGTGTATGTGTGCGCGTGTGTGTGTGTGGAGGTGGGGGGATTAGGGGTTCTCTGCATCATCACCATGCATTTCCATCTGCACACTGCCTCTTCTCTGAGCCATGCTGCAGAGAAACACCAGTGAGATCGCAATTGTGTCTGCTGTTTACCCCAAGTATTGAGTGCGTTGGTTGCGTTTCCTTCCAGGCTTTCATGTGAACCTCATGAGACCGGCCAGTGGTCTGCACAAGTCGCCTATAGCTTTTAGCGTGTTTGGGCCCACTTCTGAGCTTGGGATCAAAGCAGTGTAGAAAGCCGACATTCTCCCCTCCAGTTTTCAGCACCACCATTCTGAGGTGGGTGGGAAGACTGGAGTGGAGACCCTGTGCTTTCCAGCTGTAAAAAGCTGATACAAATCAATATATATGGGGCCAGTTAGTGCTGCAGTATCACTACGAGCATTTCTAAAAAGACTGCCTATTTTTGAAAGGAAGTGGTACTGCAGTTTGGGAAATGCTTTCATTGTAAGGGGAAAATGTGTGCAGTAGACGTTAACGTGACTCACAGGTGCCGAATTTGAACTCCTCTTTTTTGACATGCAAAAAGAGAATCTCCTTGCAGTGTCTGTGGTCACCAGAGCCATTGTCAGGCCGTAAAGCAGGCTCATGCTAAATTTGGGGCGTTGATGCCAGGCTGCCACATTGTTACATAAGCGGAACATGATGCTTTTAAAAAAGTGTTCTTTCTTCATGGAAGAACACTTTTCTGTTTTTATATACACCTTGGATTCAGGCACCTAGGGCCTGATTCTGAGGTTAAAGTAAATGCCATGTAAACATGACAGTCTACCCTCTCCATCCCCCCTCCCAAATCCTCTGATCTTCTTTTTGAGGGCAATAGGAGGAGATGAGGAGAGATGTCGTGGCAGCAGCCAATAAAATTCATGTAAAAACTCAAACAGGGATTTTCGGGCAGAATGGCGTGCAAATCTGCGTTTTTCGCGCAAATAATTCCATGTATCAGGGGCACAGTTTTTAGACTGCACGCTTAGAACCTGCACAGTCTGCCATCTTGTGGTCTTTTAGTGTAATGTCTTTTTAGACTGTTGTACAAAACTTCGATTCTTATGTAAAATGTAATACTTTGTGAGGAACGCTGCCTCGTTTCAACGACACCTGCAGGGTGCCATTAATTAACATCTCTGAGGCTGGTGCAGCAGAAAAGGTGCTCAGGTTTTGGAGTACAGTCCCTGCCAGTCCCTGGCCCATAAGGTGGATGGCAAGGCTGTTGCTATGCCGTAAATCACGGCTTTCCAGGAGTGGCGGACCTGATTTGTTACCGCCACTCTCAGGTGAGGTCAGAATCCTTTGCTTGGTGGAATAGTCTCTTTCAGCTGAGACGCAGCCCGTGTCCAAGGTAACCTGCACATCTGGATCAGGCGCACAGTCACTTATCGTGCACATTCATGGAGGGATATCCGAGTACTGGGGGAAGAGGCTGAGAAGTGGTGATGGCATCTGGGGGCCCTCCTTGTACTGCCTCTAGGGTCAGCATCGTTCTGCGGGTGGCATTTCCTGCCCTCTAGGCCCCCTCTGATCCCCTTTGCCAGCCCCTTACCATGGTAACAGAAAACATTTTGGAGCATACATTACAGAGCAGATGTTTGGTGGTGCGGTAAGAAAGTGGCAGCAATTCCGTTACCACCAAGTCTACAGCGCCATTGAATTCTGAGTTTGGATCTTGAAGTAGTGGATTTACCCCCAATAAGAGGATGGCAGTAAATCCTCCACTTTAATGCCAAAAATAATCAGATTTATCATGGCACAATTACCAATTGGGGTAAATCTGTCAAAATTACAGACTCCGAAAATGGGGATTGGCACCACCTTTCCACCACTTATTAACCTGTGGTGGTAATGTTAAACATGTTTGGCAGTATTTCCATGGAATTACTACTGAATGACCATGAAACTCTTAATAAGGCCCAAGTCATTGCAGAAAGGCTGCAGCCGAGGAACGCTTCGGATCATTATCGACAATGATTCTTAGTTGTGAATGCCTTGTGTGTAACGTCTTCAGGTGTGGCACTAGTGTCTTGCTCACAAAGTTCTATTTCATGAAGGCAGTTTCCATTATGCCTTTGGAGATGCCCTTTTGCCGTCTCGCGAGATGTGCATTCTCGCGAGGGTTTTGCCTGCGGTTTCCTCAACAGTTGACTTTCCTTTCTAGAGGCCATTGGGTGCACATGGTGGAGCCTGATACCAGTTTGGTCAGTGCACATCATATCTGTGAAGGCCTTGACAGTGGCAATGATGTGTTTGCCATTATCTCCATGCCTATTACTCTCATGCACTGCCAGCAATATCCTAAGACTGAGAGAAAGTGAGACACTCCTATGGTAGTGTAGCAGGATGCAGGTGAGAGCGGTAGAAAAGCGCCGTTAGAAATATTGAGGTATTTGTGGTAAATTGCTGCACTACTGAGAGTACCAGGGATGCACTGAATGGAGGTGTTGGTTGGGTGGGTCAGGGTGGTACTGAGAGTCAGAGAGAACGCAGTCCACTGAAATACCTTTACAAAGTAAGCAAAGCCCTCCTGCTCAAGCAGCAGTAACAAACGAGGAGGTTTAAGTGTGCTATTAAAACAATTGGCTTCCAGGGGAGTGGTGCCAGTCCATCAAAAGAAAATGCCTGTGTTCCAGCCCAACTTCAAACCCACCTCCTCAGGCCATGGCCCATCCTCTCTCCTCTCATTCTCTGCCCCCTCTCCCACTCCCATGACGTCACCCCACACCCTCCACCCACTGCCCCCTTACTTACACGCTGCTCCAGTTCCTCACCACCCACTTTGGTTGCCAAGAACATATAAAAGGGGCTTACATCCTTGCTATTTTGCTTGGTGGCCATCTTGTTTTTTTAAGTTGTTTTTTGTAAAGGGGATCAGGCTAACACGCTAGCCACACACCTGATTCCCTGAGATGATGAGCACCCTGGAGTGATGCCCACGGCGCTGTTAGCCTTGTGCCATATCACAGGCTAGCCAGCTGTTACCAGCCACGCCTGATGCAGGAAGCTGCTTTGAGATTTAGAATACAGGACATTTAGTTTCTCAGTGCGCATCATTTAAAGTCCAGGGCTTGATGACTCCTTTATATGACTCCATCGCCGACATCAATCCCCAGAAGTGATAAACATTGAGATACCAACGGTGACAGTGCTTGTATCATCTTCACAGAGAAGAGCGCGTATGATGCCAGACATTAGCATAAATGCTGCGTATGATGCCAGACATTAGCATAAATGTTGCGTATGATGCCAGACATTAGCATAAATGCTGCGTATGATGCCAGACATTAGCATAAATGTTAAGCCGTGAAAGGGAGTTTAGTCTGATGAAGGGGGCTAATTTTACAAAATTATTTCACAGGCTGTCTACACTGGACAGACTCATCAAAGCATTGTTAACTCGCCAGATAAGGTGTGCTAAAGAGCTATGGATGAAAAGTGTGCATTGCATGTGTTTTGCTAATTATTTTTCACCTAACTACACCGGGGTGTGGGGGTTACATATGCTCTCTTCTTGGGCTAGCTCTTGCCTCTCTTGGGATATGCTTCTCAGACTACCCTTTACCATTTGAGTTGCACCCTTTGAGTGCAAATACTCAAAAGTCCCAGAAATGTCTTCAGTACTGAATCCGCTCCCCATGGTTATGCCATATTCACTGCCAAGATCCCTGTCAGACCTCAGCCTTCACCACTGCCGCAGCAGAGGAACTGGCAGGTATTGTGGCTCCTGAACTGCTTCATCGGGTCCTGGACTTTGTTTCCTAAGGTCCTGTGCAGGAATGCGCACAAACGTGTCCACTGTGTCACTGAGCTGTCTCAACTGCAGGGGCGCGCCTTTCCTCTGTGGCAGGCCCGCTGGTGGTTGGGGGATCGTGCCCCTGTGTGTTCGGCAGAGCAAGCAGCAGTGCGTCAGCCCCTGTACATGGGGGCTGCCATGTTTTCTGTGCCATAAAGACGCCGGGGACCAGCGGACAACTGCACCGGAGCATTAGTTTGAGGCCCGGTCAGTTCAAAAGGAGCACAGGAGCTCCATCAGGCGTGTCGCAATTCCTCCTACTCAGTGGAGGTGACACTGCATCGAATAGTAGCTCCTTTGTCTCCCGCTGACATGCTCCTATTGTCGTTCCTTTCCGAGGGGTACTGTCTCTCCTGCTCCTGCCTACCCTATCCTGGGCTGCTTGCTGCCTGATGTTGTGCTTGTCCCCCTTACTCTACTTGCCTTGGGCATTACACCTCATCTCTACCATCTTTTCTCCAGTGTCTGGACCAGTCCTTTTCTTTGCTCTTTTTGCCTTTTCTTCTTTGAGCCTACCCTTAAATCCTGGTTCCTAGGCTGCCAACGTTCAGTGTTTGCACTGCCTGGCACCACCTTAAGACGTGGGTGGTCCGTCCTCGTGGTGTGGGGAAATTGCTCCAATTTGCCTGCTGGGGTTGTTGTCTAGACTGGTAACTGGGGGTGGTTTTCCTCACCGCTCGCCCCTGGGACATGACGGGACATCAACTTCCCATGCTACTGGATCACCAGAAGACCCGGATAACAGGCACACCGGAACAATGGGGGGGGGGGGGGCACACCTTAACACACTGACATCATCTCGCTCCCACACAGAGTCGGCAGCGCTGCACATTTAGCAGCAAGCTCAGAATGTATCCACGCCTCTTACAGTGCATGAGTGGTATTCCGTTTTTTGCTGTTATTCACTCTCTGGATCTGCATTCTTCCAGATTTGTTTTTTTAGGTCTTCCCTCCCTTGTTTCGTCAACTTGGATATCTCCTCTTGGACACAGACGTGTTGTATGGACTACTGTCGATTCCCAGTGGCTTGGTGATTCTGGACTTGGATGACCTGGTTTGGACTTTGTCCTCTGTGAGTTTCTGAACCCTCTCTTGGATTTTCTGGACCCTAGGCCTTCCTGTTTGTGTCAAGCTTGGTTCCCCATTAGCTCCTGGCTCTCCCCTTTGTGAGTCCTCATACCAAACAAGCGCATGTAACTGGCTAGATTCAGCAGGGTGTTTCCCCTCACAGGTACACAGGGACTTGCTAAGGTAGGGTGGAGGGCAGAGGGGCATTCCTGGCCCTGGCAATATAGACTTTAGTTGTCTTGAAGCTCTTCTTGAAAAGAGATATGCAGCGTTTCCCCTGTGCGATCTTTCGGTTCATTGAATCGCCCACAGTGGCTATATACCTGTGGGTGGACTGGTGCACAGAAAGATCTCCCTTCTGCCTGAGTAGGAGTCATTGTTGAACTCAGATCAGCACAGTGTGGCAACCACCAAAAATACAGGAGACTATGCATTTAACGCATGGCATCCCCTGCTTTTCCACCAATTATCAAAACATACCATCAACCGTGCTGCTGCTACCCAGTCTTCTCATATGTATGTTTAATATTATAAAGAAAAAAGGATGGTGGCATGCAGAACGTGTTCAACACAGATCTTTTTTTTAACCATAAATAAAATGTCACAAGTCAGGAAACAGAATAAAAATCACTAAGAATGTGACATGCGAAGAAACAAGGAAGCAAGATATAGAAAACAACAAAGGAGGAAAAGACGCAGAAAGAACCAACAAACAGAGAAAGAGAAAAGGAACCAGGAATAGTCAACAGGGCCAGACTGAAAAAGAGACAGAACGGAACCAATCACCAGAATTGCATCTAGTATAAAATGTGTCAAACATAAAATGAATATCAATTGATCAGCAGGTACTTAGCAAAGGTTTCTCCTTTGCACCTTCACGCAGTGCTGATCCAATGAGCATTTAAACTGACTTTTCAAAGCTTTCCCATAGGCTTAAATGTAAAACATTTTTCCATGAAAAGGGCGATACATCCCAGTAGATCCCGTTACCGTTGCTGCAGTACCCACTATACAATTCAAGATCTAGAAACAATCAATCTTTTCTCATCACTGAAATCAGATTCTGAAATGACACCAGCAGAGGTGGCAGCGGGATTGGATGTAACATTGGCTAAGCCAACTACTCCCCGACGTAAACTGAGAATCGCATCAACATTTTCTTTGACATGGTATCTGAAGATCTGAGATCTGCAATAGTTACTGGTAAAACTAGAATACCGATCAGAAATGTCAATCTAACAGTTGAAGAAGGGAGAGCACTACAAATATTATGAAGTACTGAGGAGATTTTGATACATCGAGCGGACACGGGAGGCAATGTGGTGATCCTGAAGAGATGGCATTATGTCCAAATCACAGACTCACATCTTGCCACCCCCCCATTCCAATACTAAAATGAAGATGGATGTCCTCAAAAATGTTAAAGATGGATGAATGCTATTAATGAACAAATGGTACCAATTAGACATTCTCAATGAAAATGAGAAAAGGCGTCTTCTAGTAGACCATCCCAGAACAGCTATGATTTATTTTCTACCCAAAATCCATAACATCTTTGACAGTTTACCTGAGATTCCCCAATTCTTAGCCTAACAGACCCCATGCAAGAGATTACTGATGCCTTTTTACAACCCATTACAATAAAGTTTGGATTCATATATATATAGGACTCCGCTCACATACTCCAAGACCTAAGTAGAGTGATCTGGCTTGACAAGTGCCTTTTAGTAACACTTCATAAAAACGCTTTGTACACATCAATTCAACATAGGCTAGCACTAAAAGCAACACAATTCTTTCTAGAAAAAAGTCAACCATTTATTACCAACTATGTAACATGATCTTTCAAATGTTAGATTTCACTAAGAGAAACACGTGTCTACTATTTAGCAACCAATTATGTAACCAATCTAATGGAGTAGCTGCTCGCCAATATGTGTAAGGGTTATTTTAAGATGGAACACACTCTAGTGAGTAGTAGTGACTATACCACAAACATAGTAGAGCGGCTAGGGTATACAGAAGGCCTACTAGTTATATGGTAAGCATATGAAGAAAAACTAACCTCCTTTTTCACATATCTTGATAACATGATTTTGGACCTAAATCGACCTGTAAAAGAAATACAACGGAAATAGTGTTCCTTGACCTATTAATTTTTATTGAAAATAGGAAGCTCAAAACCAAACTACGCAGGAAGCCGACAGAAGGTAACTCGGTGCTTCATGCAACCGGCTGCCACCAGTCCCAAGTAATACAATACAAAACATACCCAATGGGGAGTTTATCCATGATAAAAGAATATGCAGCAATATGTCAGACTACAGTAAAGAATACATGGAAACAAAGCGGCTACAATGACATTATCATTGAAAATGAAATTTAAAAAGTAGAAGCAATATAATCTCATGAATGCAGTGCCAGAAGATAATGTTGCTAAATTCAACAAAGTGACGCTGTTCTGTTATTGATGGCATTTGGAGTCAAAAATATATAGGAGTACAAAAAAAGACATAAAAAATATGGCGGCAGCCATCTTTGGTATTTCTTTCTAAGGAAGTTTGGGCACGTGCAAGACATGGGGTGGCTGTCTCCCCTCAAATAAAGCAATACGTAAAACTAGTTGCACCGCAAAGGAAGGTCAGGGGTGCAAATAGTAATCACCCCCTTGTCCCGGGACATACAGAGCCGGTAGCAAGCCTGCGTCCCTGCCTGGGTACTGGCAATGCTCTGGCTTACCGAGGTTCGAGCTGCCAGGCCATTACTGGCCCTGTACAACCGCAAACGCGAGACTGGTAGTTATGCAAACCTATTGTCGCCAGCCATTTCTGCTTGTTTGCGGTGTACATCGCCAAAGTTCTTTGCCTCATCGGCACGCCTCTGCTTGCCGGTGAGTTTCAGTGCCAGTGCTCTCCCTCTCCCACTCCTTTAAAGCCATCCTCTTTCCTTTTCAGTTTCAGCAGGATTTGAGTCAGAGATTTGCGGCATGCCACAACTGTGTCAGGTTGCCATGACTACCAGTGTGCAGTAATCGCTGCAGGGTATCAAAAACGTTTCCCTTTGCTTTCTGGCAATACAAAATTGATTTTGTTTTGCTGTCTGAGTTATGCAAGTCCTCAGCCATGGGTGCTGAAAGTCTTTTTGCAACCTTGGAGGGGAGGAATACCGGCCATTAATTGACCAATAGCCAGGGACGTTATTAGCTGCTACCCTTGGCTCCCTTTCTGCTACCCTTAGACCTGTCTTTGCCACCCCTGCGCCTCTGCCAAGAGCAGATATCTGTGTTGCACCTGGAAAAGGCAGTTGTAAATGCAGCTAAATTTGCCACAGCTTTTTTTCACTTGGAATCTAGATCTTGTTAGCTGGAGAAATAACAGGGATGCAAGAAAAACCATGAAGCTGCCATCACTAGCAGGTTGGCAGTCCATTATTGAAGAATGGTTGGGTTCAAAGGCAGGGCTGTCTGTGCAGCTCATACCCAGTACTGTAGCAACAGGAAGGGTATGGGGGCTAGGTCCAGCTACTTGGGAATGGGTAAGAGCAGCCTGCAGCACTCAGGGACAGCACAGTACGAACGCAAATCTCATCAGTTTGTCTCGCTGTTGACTCTGTACATCCAGTGAGCCACTGGGCCCCTGATGAGAGGGGTGTGCCCCAGTGGCATCTGCCACCAATCCTGCCTGGCCACTGTGTGACCTGTCCCAGAACTGCATCAGAGGCACAATGTAGCCTAAACATCGCTACTCGTTCGCAATGTGTGACCCTGGAGGAATCAGCTTGCTGTTTCATAGTTACATTGACACATAAGATATGGGCCACTTGGGTCCTGGGCAAGAAGCGCTTTCCAGCGGCGGGACACCGGCATCTATTCCGAGCGACAGGGCTGTGAGGGTAGGGGTAAGCTGGAGACTGTGTCTGCTGGTCAGGAAAAGGCAGGGTATGTGGCGGCATCCACACAAGCCCTCCTATTCAGCGAGGTGTGATACCCGCCCACCAGGGGCACCAGCCCTGTGCTAGTCTCAGGTTCAAGTGTTTTAAATCTTGGGGTGACCATTGAGCAGCATGGCATCCACCCAGACGGCTCTCAAAGGGTCTTCATAGCTGGCCTTTCCAAGTGGCATGGCCCCGAGAGACTCCACTAAATCCCCTCTCTGAGACCGAACAATTAATAAAAAGAAAGAATTAAAGATGGTTTTATGTGTGTGGGCCTTTCAACTGACCCGAAAGGGCATGCATTTTAGAGGGCTTAGGCCTGACTCTGTACAGAAAGAGCAAGGGGGTGTGGTTGCTGCAGTCCCCTCGCCCCTGAATGAAGTGCCACAGGCCTTGGGGTGACTAGGCAGTTCCCGGAGGAATCAACATCTTTGTGCTGGGCAGTTACAGATGTTGTCAGAGGTACTGGACACTTGGGATGTTGGGGGAGAGTTCACAAGATGTATGGCTTGGCAGGGAGTGCACCAGACCTAAGAGGTCTGGAAAGTTGAAGATGTTGGCGGATGGTACTCCAGGCTTAAGGTATGGTAGAATTGTGCAAGGGACTTTGGACTTTTACCGAGTGTACCTGAGATTTAAGGCATTTAAGGGATGCTGGGGATGTGAGATGTTGGGGGAGGGTGCTGGAGACTTAAGATGTTGGAGATTGTAATTGATACATAAAGTGTTGGGGGTGCTGGAGTCTTGACAAATTTTGATGGATGTGCTTGAAGCTCAAGCTGTTGGAGGAGGGTGGTTGAGAGATATATTGGGGAAATGTATTCAGACTCAATCTGCTGTGGGTGAATGCTGCAGACTTAAGATGCTTGAGGTTCTAGACGTTAAAGAGGGTGTAAGAGATTAAGATGTTAGTGCCCGGTAACAGAGACTCGCTGTGTTGGGGTGTTAAGTTGTAAGAAGTGTTTGAGGAGTGTGCTTGATGCTCAATGTTATGGAGGCTGGTACTGGAGATTGACGATGTTGGGCGAGAGTGTTTGAGACGTAATGGGTCTCATTACGAGTTTGGAGGTAGCCATGCCGCCATTAATGGCATGGCTACCTCCAAACGCGTGTCCGGGTCCTGAAAAAAGGGAATTACCAGGCCATTCCAACTTCTGCGGGCCCGGTAATTCCCATTTTTGGGACCCGGACCTAGTACGTCCCCATTCCCATTTGAGACCCCATAGGGCCCAATGGGAATCGGGAGGATGCTCACAACGGACCCGTTAATGACAGGTCCGTTGTTAGCATCCTGGACTGCTCACGGGTGCCGGTATGCACGTCTGGTCAGACCAGACGTGCACACTGCCACCCGCGAGCAAACTCGTAATGTGGCGGCCCAGTATGAACGGTGCTGGTACTTTACCGGCACCGTTCCTACTGCGGCCGCCAGGGTCGTAATGAGGCCCAATGTGTTGTAAGAGATTTGAAATGCATGAAATGCAGATATAAGATGTTTGAAGAGGGTAATTGAGACTCACACGGTTGGGGTGTTGAAGGAGGGTACTGGAGACTTAAGTTGCTAATTTGCTTGAAGTTGATGGCGTTGGAGAATGCTGGAGACTAAGTTGCTGGAGGGTGGCACTGCGTAAACATGAATGTGCTGGAGCAAGGCATTGGAGGTGTAAGGTTTTGGAGGGCGTGAGTGGGTGCCAGACATTTAAAACTGTTGACGGATGTGCCCTTAGCGACTCACAGTGGATAGTAGGGTGCCCCTGGTGAAAATGGTTGGGGGATATTCAGGCTCTGGGTGACCGGCGGGTGTGGGTTGCTGGGCAATGGTTCAAAGGGCACAATGGGCAAGAAAATCCCTGCACATATTATCCAAGTGTAGAAGCATGAAGTGGTACCAGCCTTTGTTTGTTTTCTGGTTGGACTTGTGTTGGTCAGTTGCTGTTTCCAGTCTGTGACCAGACACTTGGCGGGAAATGAATTTCTGCGCTTTGGGGTTTAGGACTCTTCGAGATGCTCTGTCTGTTTACAGTTCAGCCTGAGTGATATACAATAGTCCAGGTTGTTGTGTTGGACGTCGGCTTACATTCACAGTAATTTGGTGATATGGGCCTATACACACTGATATTAACGCTACATATGGTGATCCATTCTTGTATGAAATGTATTGGTCCACAGTATTAATCAACATAACATATATTACAGTGATACTGTAACCATATTTTTCATAGTGTACTGAGGAACAGTGCTATGTGATGCCATTTCCTGTTTTGTCAAGGGGTGAAAGGTCATGTGCCATCACTTCCCATGATTTTGCTTGGGGATGGGGTCAAATGACATCACTGCCTGTGATGTCATCAGAAGTCAAGGGTCATTTGATGTCACTTCCGCTACCCCTGGCATTTTGGTGAAATGACGTCTGTGCCGATAGCCTTAATGAACTTTGCTTAGCTCAGGGCTGTTAAATCAAGCTTTCTAGGCATGTAATGACTGGTATTCCCTCGCCCCCCGTCCCCACCTCAGGTGCACTTATGCTTAAATAGACATCTACATAAGACATCCAGCATGCTAGAACAGTTCTGGGCAGCCCAATCCAGGGAATTAATCTCAAATAAGCCATAGAACGAAGGGTTGGGCAACTTGAGGTGTGTGCTTGCTAAACACATCCTTTGGCGTACAGATAGTGTACAGTGCAAGTTTGGCCAATCTGACTCCAGCTTTAAAAAACCGTCCAAGCAACCGTGTTCTAAAAATATCAGAGATCACTCAGTTTGAAAACAGCTGTCACACCAATGAAAGTTTACTAAATTAGAAGTCCTTTGGGTAACAATAATTAAGAGCCAAAAGCAGTTGTAGGGCTAGGGGAGGGGCCAGAGGCGTTGTTAGGGGGGGCTGAGGGGGCTATAGCCCCGGGTCTTTTGGTTGTAGCCACGGATAGAAGCTCAGGAACTACAACCAAAAGGCTATAGTTAGCCCCAAATCCAACCAGGCCCAACATTAGCTTAGCCCCTGATCTCTTCCAGACCTAGCAACACCCCTGGGAGGGGCAAAGGGGGAGACTGTTCCCCTGGGTTCGACTCTTTGGATCACAACATGCTCCCAATCCAGGATGCTGTATGTATTAACCATTAACCCTTTACCTGGAGCAGTGATCCCATTGATCATTTTCCTAGGGGGCCACTGGTCCCAGCTAAGAGAGCCTGGTCGAGCCTGCAGAATCCCCAATACATGCACCCTGTGCAATATGATTGACTTTGTGGGTGCCTTTGACTGGCCCCGCTCTACTGGGTGGCTGGATCACCAAGACACTAGATCACACTTTTAGCTTTGCTTGCTATCCAGACTCACTGGCGCCTGGAGGGTCACCGAGGGTCACACAGGCTCATTGGTTATCTATGTTATGTTATGTTATGTTATTTAGCATTTATATAGCACCTTATATACCATTGGTATGGTCTGAAGGCGCTGGTAGGTTCAACGCCCTTGGGAACCAAAGTTCAGATCAGTAGAGAGAGCAGAGAGAGTCAAAGGTGCGTATGAGCACCAGGTATGTGTGCAGCTGGTGCAGTATTCGTGTAATAGCTACTTCTTAGCGGTAGGTGTGGTGGTTGAGAGATCAGGAGTATTTGTTCGTTCTGGCAGGATTTATCCAGACCGAATGTGGCTGCATTAGGCCTGAGGAAAACACCTGGCTGGGGGGTGTGTAACCAGCAGTGTTTACTTAGAATGATGGGTAGTATGCGGCGGATGTTGGTATGAGAACAGTTATACCGAATGGTGTCATAGTATCTGTGTTCTAGTTGAGTGGTGGTGTAAAGGGGAGAGTAAGCGTGGTGGTGTGATATGGGTTATATGCTCTGTCAAACGTTCTCTGCATTTCAAACTATACTATGTACGTCACGCAATTCTATGCACTCCAGTCCGTTCCATGCACTCCTATCTGCTCGATGCACCCCAGTCTGCTCACACACTCCGGTCAGCTCGATGCTCTCATGCACTCAGTCCGCCACGCACGCTCCAGTCCGCACTACGAATGTACTCTTGTCTGCCCCACGCATGCACTCTTGTCTGCCCTATGTATACACTCCTGTCTGTCCCATGCACACGCTCCTGTCTGGCCCATGCATACCCTCTTGTCAGGCTCATGCATGCACTCCTGTCCGCCACACGCACTCAAATGTGCTCTATTTATTCCAATCCGTTTTGTGTATTCTAAGTTGTTTTATGCACTCCATCCACATATTTCACCCGTAACATCTTCATACTTCATCCTTTCCATCCACCTGTTTCACACGTTTCATCCACTAACGTCACCAGTTTCGTCCACATACGGCATCCGATCCATCCATATACGGGACCCGTTCTATCCACATATATCAGCCGTTCTATCAATGTATGTCACCCGTTCTACCCTCGTACGGCACCCGTTTGATCCATATATGTGATCGATTCCATTCACATATATCATTTGTTCTGTCTATATAGATTCAATAAACATGCTTCACTCGTTCCATCCGTTCTATGCATTCAGTAGCTCTACGTACTCGTCCATTCTACGTAATCATCAGTACTGCATGCAATCTGTGCTCGTTCATTCTACATACTCATCCGCTCTATGCAACTCGTCCACTCTATGCAACATGTCCGTTCGACTCTAGGTACTCGTTCTCTCTAGGTGCTCGTTCGCTCTAGGCGCTCGTTCGCTTTATGCCCTCACATGCCGAATGCATTCATCTGTTTTGCTCACTCACCCGCTCTATGCACTCACCCCTCTATGCACTCACCCCCTCTACGTACTCACCCCCTCTACGCACCCCTTTTTCTTAAGCACTCATTTGCTCATATGTACTTGACTGCTCTATATATTTGTCGGTCCTACCCACTAGTCTGTTCTATGCAGTCCCCCACTCAACACATTCTTCTGCTCAGCTCATCCATCCCGCTCCGCTCATCCATCCGTTCCTGGCACTCATCCGTTCTACGTACTCATCAGCTCTGCATGCATTCTGCACTCATCTGTTCTACATGCTTATCCGTTCTATGCACTCACCTGGACTATGTAACTCATCTGCTCTAGGCATTTGTCCGCTTTATCCCCTCGCATGCACTACACCTTCATCTGCTCTATGTATTCACCCGCTCCTCGCACTCACCCGCTCCCCGCACTCACCCGCTCCCCGCACTCATCCGATCTATGCCTCATCCGATCTATGCACTCATCTGATCTATGCACTCATCCGATCTATGCACTTGTGCTTTCCACGCATTCAATAGCAATATGCGCCCATCAGCCTTATAAAGTCATTCGCTAATACGCAGTATTCCTGTTCTATATATTCATCTGCTCTCTACCTTCTTCTGCTGTATACCCTTACCCGCTCCATACACTCACCCACTCCATACACTTACCCGCTCCATACATTCACCAGGTCTGGACATTCATCTACTCCAGCGATCTACACACTCTCTGCACTTCCATACTCATCCGCTATACACACATGCGGTCTACATGCTCTTCGCTCTACATACTCATCTTTTCTTCGCATTCATCCATTTTATGCTCATCCGTTCCACACATTCATCTGTTCTACGCACTCCTTCGTACTACTCGCTTCTCTCAATTTACGCACTCATCCACTCTACACGCTCGTCCGTTCTGCACACCCAACCGCTCTACACACTTATCCGCTCAACATATTCATCTGTTCTATACATTCATCCGATCTCCATACTCATTCCATTTACACACTCATTCGAACTATATAGTCATCTGTTCTTCCACTCATGCATTCTTCCACTCAGCGCATTCCTCTGTTCCACACGCTTCATCCATTCTAACTATTTCATCCACGCCATTCTCTTCGTTCACTCCTCATGCATTATGTCCATTTCAGGAGTTTAAATCTCTTTACTGTTTCTGTATGATTTATTCTTATTAACCACTTCAGTGCTTTGATCTAGTTTACTAGTTTAATTCTGTTTGTCCTTCTAGTTTATATTAGGGGTTATTAGCTGTCAATTTCTCGCATCAGGTAGTTTGTTGGGTTGGTGTCATTGAGATGATGTTAGTCTGTTTGGGTTAGTTTGGTATGGGTTGCTTTTAGGGGAAGATCCAGGTTTTCAGCAGTTTGCGGAAAGACGTTATATCCTCAGTTAGGCGGATGTTGGGTGGGAGTGAGTTCCACAGCGTGGGAGCCAAGGCTGAGAATGATGATCCGCCTAACCTGACTGAGTTTGTCATAGGTATGACTAGGAGGCCGACTGAGCTTGATCTTAGGGTGCGTGGGGGTGATAGGGTTTTAGCTTGTCTTGAAGATATTGAGGTCCGGTTTTTGTGCAGTGCTCGATGTGAGATGCATAAAGTTTTGAAAGTCACCCTTCGGGCTACCGGGAGCCAGTGCAGCGTCTTAAGAGCTGGGGAGATGTGGTCTCTTGGGCCGAGCGCAAGTAGCATTTTGGCTGCCGCGTTTTGTGCCCTTTGGAGTTTATTCAGTTGGTACGCATTGTAACGCTCACCTTGTTGGTCTACGGGGGCGCCTCTCTAATAGCTGGAATGCTCTCGGGAACCCTCCGCCTGTCCTGGGATCTGGATAATTGAGGGGCGATTCTAGAAGACAGGAGGGGGAGATAAGCTTTGGTTCTTTCCTTGCAACCCACCTCCCGGGTTCCCCTCGCAGTTCCCCAGTGAATGTCTCTCACCTTGTCCCCAAATTGCTATATTTCTTCAGCAGCATTCCTATTTGCCCGGGCCACAGATTCTTCGAGATGTTACAGAGACATAGCGCTCACTTTGTGTAGTAAATACATCCTTAGTTTATTGCTTTTGACTCTACTCCAGGATGGAGGCTGACTACCACTGGGTACTGCCAAGCCATTGCTGGCAACACAAAAGATGCATGCGGATAGCGCATGAAAGTAAAACAGTAGCTGTGCAGGCACACTGGCTGTGTAGCTAATACTGGCCTTTTTGTGATCAGACAATCAGGGCAACAATGGACAAATGAAATAACTAGTAAGCCAGCTAAAATGCTACATATTTTGGTGAAATTCCAATCACTGTCAGGTAAGAACCTCACGGTCAAGTCCATGAAATTTCAACAATGTGGCTGTGTTTTGGAACAGTTAGTTTAGTACTTGAGCCATCATAATAGCCAGTTACTGCTCAACTCATAATAAATTCTACAAAAATGTGTCAAAAAGAGTTATAGCACCATGGTTCTCCGCCTACCGTGTAATGAGGCCCCATATATCTTAGTTGTCTTTCCAGACCAGGTATAATGATCTTTGGGATTGCCATGTGAGATGCCCTCGCAAAATTTCTGCAAGGTTTTATAATACAAAGAGCCCATTTGGCAAAGGCAAACTCAATAGGCTTTCATGCTGATAACAAACATGGCTGCTGGAGCATACTGCAGTCCAGAAGGCAACATTATACTGGGTGCAGCAGATTTAACTCGAATGAAAAGGGCCTACCTACCGACCAGTCACATTATATATATCTTTTCAAACTACTCATGACGGCTTTCCACTGCGGTTTATCGTCAGCCACAATATCACTGCTAACAGTAAACACGAAGGGCAACATTGTCCAATCCTCTGGAGTGCTAGAACAGGCGTAAAACACAACTGTAAATGAGTTACGCTATCTTATCACGCCTGGGGATTTTCACAATTTTTTGCCGGCGGGTCACGTGCACGGAACAATATTTACGTTTCTGCTTCTCCATTCCTCTATGCATTCAGAAAATGAATGCATTCATCTTAACATAGGATGTTCATGCTTGCGTAAATGCATTGGATTTCTATGCAGCTAATTTTCGAGTTCCCGAGTTATGACACGGATGTTATGTTATGTTAATAGCACTTTTAGAGAGTACGGTCACTCGAGGTCATCATGGCGCTGAAGAGAGGAGGAGGCAGTATCCGGAAGCCGATGTTTAGGCAAACAAATGCGTTTTCAGAGATTTACTAAGGGCCAAATGATTAGAAAGAGTTTTCATGGCCAGCGGAAATTGTTCCACAGCTGTGCCACAGCAACTGAAAAAGCCCGACTTCTGATGCGAGCGCGCCGGAGAATGGGACTACAAGTAGATGAGCACCTGCCCATCTTAGAGGCTGTGTGGGGGAATAACAACTGCACTTGTCGCAGAGGTATTCCGCCCCTTGGTCATGTAGGGCGCGATGCACCAAGCAGATGGCCTTGAATGCAATATGCTGTTTGACAGGCATCCAATGGAGCGAGCGCAGCACTGGGGAAATATGAGCTCCATAAAGGGAGCCAGTTGCCACCCATCCAGCCGTATTCTGGAGATGCTGAAGCCGCTGGACTCGGCCCTTAGGTTGGGCCAAATATAAAGAGTTGCAGTAGTCCAGCTGACTGAGCGCCAAGGCTGCCACTACCGGAGGACGAAGGTGAGAAGGAATGAATGGCAAAACCTTCTTAAGAACTTTGAGGTGAAAGTAGCCAGACTGACAAACTGCCACCACCTGTGAGTCCATCACGACACCAAAGTTCTTCAACTTCTCAGAAGGAAAGGGAAGAGGGCCAAAAAGAGGACACAGTGAAGGATCAGGGGGGGAGCCCACCACCAGAACCTCTGTCTTGTCTCCATTCAATTCAGCCAATTGCTGTTCATCCAAACCCCCACGGCAATCAGGCACCGAGATGCCACCCTTTTGCACTCTGGTGTGTGCATGGCAGGCAGCGTTTATAATGGATTCCTAGGTAATCCGGGTGGTTTTTGCTGTTGTAAAAAAGCAGGCAGATTCCATACGAATACACAGCATTTGTGCCAGCATGAAAATGCATAAGAGTGCAAATGCTTGAGTATTTGCCTGGCGGAGAGGAAGGCAAGGCAGAATCGTAGCTTGCAATTATAGGCTGAGTTATAGGCTGAGTTATAGGCTGATATTCAGATTGAGAAAAATCAATGTAAAATACTGAAAGCACCACACATGACTAATGGCAATTTGCAATCCTCATTACTCAACCATCTCGTGACAGTGCTTACTAAACGAAGACTCCCTGCCCTCCCAGTCAGAAACCAAAAAAGTTGCCAACCATCTCTGGAATTGTTCCCTATTAAGGGATGTGTAAAATCCAAAGACGGGATCTAAAATACTGAATGCACGTTTAGTGTGCATTCGGCATGGTAGATTAGATCGAAGCCCATAATGCCTAACAGGGGAGCGAGGGTTGCAGGGTGTACCCCGGCCGCCGCAGTTGGGTATTATGGGTTGCAGAGGTTGTGGGGGTTTTCCTTGCATATATTAAAGGCAGTGTGGGGGAAAAAATTACAAAATGCAGGCAAGTGGGCTGCGCAATTTTGTAATTCGATCTATTGGGATACGTTATTTTAACGTACATCCCCCGAAGACTCCTTATTCTCTGCCTGTGTTTTTATTATGTCTCGACAAGGAGGCAGAAGGAACCGGGAGGAAGAGGAGGGAAGGACGTAAGGCCTGTGACGAGTCAAGTGCACTTGAAGCAGGTTTATAGTCATTCCATCGACAGCCAAATCATCTAATACCACAGCATTTAAAAAAAAAGCGTCGGAAAAAAGCATCTAATGCATTTAAAAAAAAATTAATGGGGGTTCCCTCAACACCCCTTTTTGAACCTTTAAAACCTTTTTTTTTATTAAACGAAACCCTTTACCATCTAAAACAAAATGCATTAAATGTAAAAACCGGTCCACTCGGATCTCAGTGCACTTTCTGCTCTTCACAGGGCAAACAACGAAAATTCCACCAAAGTCAATGTAGTGCACGGAAGTGCACATGTTGCCTAAACCCTCGTGTCATTTTCACAATTTAGAAATGTTCCACCAAAAATACAGCAATTGTCAATAAAACTGCTATGCACTGAGAATGAGGATTTCGTTTGGGCGGACCAAAGATGTCTAATCGTGAGGTAGGCGTGATGTTTACTTAAATGAGCAGGTGTGGGGGTGGGGAGGTGTAAACACTGGTGACACAGGAAGTCCTTTAAGAGAGAGTCCCAGTGTGCTTGACATTACGGAAAAAATACTTATAGTAGAATAGAAAACATGGCTATGTCTATTTTCTTTCCAATTAGAGTCAGCCTTGTCATTGAGATCACCATAGAAGGGCTCCCATGGAAATGCAGTTCTAACATTGCTTCACTCAAAAGGTGCACGTGCTTCCTGAAAAGTCATTCTTCCTAAATGCTGTGCAGCTGCTGCTCCTTATGCTGCACGTGCTTCCTGAAAAGTCATTCTTCCTAAATGCTGTGCAGCTGCTGCTCCTTATGGTGCACGTGCTTCCTGAAAAGTCATTCTTCCTAAATGTTGTGCAGCTGCTGCTCCTTATGGTGCACGTGCTTCCTGAAAAGTCATTCTTCCTAAATGCTGTGCAGCTGCTGCTCCTTATGGTGCACGTGCTTCCTGAAAAGTCATTCTTCCTAAATGCTGTGCAGCTGCTGCTCCTTATGGTGCACGTGCTTCCTGAAAAGTCATTCTACCTAAATGCTGTGCAGCTGCTGCTCCTTATGGTGCACGTGCTTCCTGAAAAGTCATTCTTCCTAAATGCTGTGCAGCTGCTGCTCCTTATCGCTGCAGCGCAACTGAAAAGTCATTCTTCCTAAATGCTGTGCAGCTGCTGCTCCTTATCGCTGCAGCGTGACCTGCTGAAATACTGAAAGGAGCTCAGTTTCCAATTTATGTTACACTGGCGTACACAGGACCCCTCTCCAAAATCTTCATCTTCTTTATTTATTTTGTCACATATTTATAGTATTTACAACATTGCCTACAATAGCCACCATCCCACCACCCCCCACCTTTATGAAACATAAAACAAAATGTCCATCTTCTGAATGACAGAGTGCAAAAGGGCAGAGTAAACTAGTGCCTCACTCGCTAAATAGTATCTCAATCGCTTTTCGGCCATCCTTTGTCTGCCATGCAAAATGAGTAAATGCTGACTGCCATGTATGCATGGCAGGCAGTGTTTACAATGGGTTCCTATGGAATCCGCCTGCTTTTTGCAGGTGTAAAAAGTAGGTGGGCTCCATAGGGATCCACAGCATTTTACGCCATCATGAAAATGTAATGCTGGCATAAGTGCTGCAGTATGTACTTGGTGGTAAGAAGGGGAGGCAGAATGAATCGTCACCTGTGATTATTTCCTCCACTCTGCGATACAAATGAATTAAAATGAGGTGTAACGTGAATTCAATGTGTAAATGTCTTCTGCAAGACTTTTACGCATTGCATTTGCGTTACACCTGATTAAACATGAGTTCCAATGGGTTTTCCCCTTGGAAAGTTGAAGATAAACATGGCCCAACTTACACTGAAAGGCACTGGGACACACAGGGGATGCTCTAACACACACACTGGAAGACATTAGAGTCATGGAACAAAGCAGCTCCAAGAGAAATGGCCTGACATGTGTAGGGGAGGAGTGGTCCAAAAAACCCTCCTTGCCTACACCCCCTCCCCAGGTGAGGGCCATGGCTCATTGGGCGTCCCCTCAGACCACCCGGGCCCAGGTGGTGGGGGGTTCACCTGCTGAAGACATTGCCCACACGTATTGGATTTAGCTAGGCCCAGAAACCATTTTGTCTATCAGAGATGGTGTGAGCTCAGCGCACTGTAGCGCGGCCCCCACCCTCGGAGAGTTTCAATTATCCCTGTCGCCGCAGCACCCTGGCAGATCTGCTGTGAGCCTGTTCCCACGAACAAAACGGACATGAGCTAGCATAAGATACTAACACTGTAACATTTCACCGTCCACAGTGTATCACTGCTCCCAGCATGACCCGGTCAGCGAGGCCTAGGTGATGGGGAGAACTGTAGAATGGTCATCCGATGAAAGCAGAAAAATACCCAAATACGAATGTCAAAAACTACTTGTAATACGTGTGTCCTTTCCATAAAACTACTTCTACTAAAGAAACCTGTAAAATTGTGTAATTATTGTAAGAAACGCATGTTTACATGACACCAGCAATGGAGGACCCACACCCCTGCAGAGGTGTGCAAATGATAAAAAGCATTCTGGGGGGATTATTCTCTATATGTATCATTGAAAACCGTACACCCAGTGATCCCGCGCCATAACTGAACTAATGCTGCTAGAGTACAGGGGAGGACGAATGCAACTATACATAAGGCTCGTGTGAAAAGACGCGGGCAAATGCGCCAGTCATGTGTACATATCTACAGCCCTTATATGCCATTACCGCCGCGTACAATGGCGGGTCTCGTTCTCTATGCTCCACCAACCACACTACTACCTCACGTAATGCAAATATATATGCATATTACTAAATGCTGTAGTTGTTAAAATATAATGTACTAGTAAGGTGCTTAGACTGGCTATATTCGAGAGACATGTAGTGAGTTGAAATGTATGTTTTCAAGTGATCCAAATGAGTATTATAAGAATGTTCAAATGTTTATGATGTTCTCATCAAAAGTCGGCAACACACAAGAAAAATACCTTTGTGAATATGTGCAAGGCCATTCTCCCCCCCCTCACCCTGCAAAGTCTGCCAAATAAGAGAGCTAAGGCCTGCGCCACGCTGCTCCACCTCCCCCAACTAGGCTGGAGCCGCTTCAAAGATTTGTAGTCCCCGCTACGGCACCCAAGGCCACGGCCTGCCACCTGCATTATTTACAGTCCAGCAGTAAACCTCCGCTTGAACACACAAATCCAAGGCGCCCACTCGTAAACCCCACAACCCCCCGGAACACCTCAGACTTATGACCCGGTGCAACGAAGACACCCAATACTGCGGTAACACACAACAGCCCATTCATAATAACTTCTAACGAGACAGAGAGACATGTACCGCCCGTCCCATGCCCAGAGACTTAGCCCCACGACCTATGGTACCGGTCAAACAGGACACTGGTAACCATGCACGGATAAATCACCATCAAACCCCTCACAGGGTGCATTCCTCCTGTGTTGCATTAACCTGTAGAATAACCTGTTGATAGATTTACTAAAGAAGATAACATTGCAATGACTGAATGACTGTGGTGTGCATGGCATAGGGCAAATAAGTCAGGAAAAGACATTCATCTCTGACACTGGCCACAATGGCACAACAACACCGCCCGGATGAACTCAGCTGACCTGCCAGGCCCAGCCCAACCCACGAGGCTGCCCAGTGACGTCCTCCAGCCAAGGCCAACCACATCGCAGCAGCACCTATAGCTAGTCATCGCCACCCAATCCCATTGAACTTGTGCCCCTTATAGTATGTAGGTACTGATGACGTTTTTTGTAAATAAATACGCCTGTCTTTGCTATTGTCAGACAGAGCGCTCTCGGAGTTTGCAGAGTTCTTTGCATGCCCTATTCTGATTGATAAACTCCCATTTAAGCTTACCCGCACTCTGTCTTGGCTTTATTCCCGACTTGGGAGAGTCCGTCATTGTCTCTCATTGCGGGGAGGATCGTGCTGGCTGGGGACGCTTGCCTTCAGTGGTGACCCCGAAAGCGTGATTATTATTATTATTATTTTTTCCCGACCTAACATTACCGTCCCCTTTTGGCACGAGAATCTCCGGTCGAAAAGGGATACGCACGGTGCGCCGGCTCCGGGAGGCTGCCCGCCAACGGCGACCGGTACACTAAGAAGTGCGCACTCAATAGAGAGAGGGTACGGGATCCCGGTTGAAAAATCCCCTTTGAGTACCGCTCGCCGGGGCTGAGTGTTGAGCGGACGGCAACACTGCCTGGACGGACCCAGTTTCGGAGACTATCGGTTCAAGACGGGCACGTGAGTATTGAGTGCGAGCGATCATAAAGGGAGTGGAGGAAGAAATTTAGGACAGAGAACGAAGAGGGGTAGAAAAGGGGGGTACGCAGATCTACTAAGGATCATCCTAAACTTTCTTTGCTTTGTCTTTGCATATGGCCATTAGGATTAAGAGGTGAATAAGAGATAAAAGTGACGGGAACCTAGCTCCGAAAGGGGGTGGAAGGCGGCGCCGCATAGTGCTATCTTGACTAGTACTGGGAATATATGAAGAAGTGGATAATAAGATAAAAGTGTCTGGCAAAGGGGGACACAGAGAATATATTAGTGACTGCTATTTCTTCTTTCTATTATTTTCTTTAGGGTTGGGGGGAAAATAAAAGTGAGATCAGTACAAAACGTTAGGGAGGAAGTAAAAGAGAGAGAGTCCTACTGGAAGAGGGAAGAGCAGACCAATATATATATATATATGCGCATCCATATATCTGAAAAAGACGGACAGAGACAGCCGGCTGGGGAGGAAAGGGAGGGCAGCTTGAATTGTGAATAGAGTGTTACAGAGAGGTGTGTGCACCTCGTATGCATCAGAAGACAATTTGGTGCTGTGGGTGTGTAAAATGGTTATAAATGTATAGTAATTGAATGGTCATGGTAAGTGTGGCCGGATAAAGCTTCTTGAAGACAAAAATGACAAGGTGAAGTGAGTGTGTACCTTTTTGATTTCCGGGTTAATATTGTCAAAATCACTGATGGTTTGCTCTTGTATGTGCCCCCCCCCCAAAGAGAATAACATAGAGACTGTGTACAGCCAGTTTTGCATTGCTCAGGCAGGGGGAAGAGTACAAAGGAGCCCATTATTGAATGTGAAGTAGAAGACGAAACCCATATTGGTAATAGGTTTACATTGTAATTGTGGACACACAGAGACACACAAGTATTAGGAAAACACAAAGATGGGGGCCGAAACACCCTTATCACATATCTGTAAGAACCTACCAGGGTACGCGGAGCGAATTAAGAAATATCATGACCAATGGATAACAGAGCTGAAGGGAGAGGGGTTACCCCAGATATGGCCCGAGGGAGGGTCATTTGATAAAAGTGTTCTTGATATGGTGGCCACATGCATTTGTTTGAAATACAAGGGGAAGCAGTTGCACAATAGGAGGGAAATATTAGATCTCTGGAGGTTATTTGAAGAGATACCACCGCCTAAAGCACCAGCATTAAATCCTGACCTACCATCCACCACTGACAATCCACTGATGATACAGAAAGATGGTAAGAATCGTCAAATGTAGAGCCACAAATAGAGGTAATAAGCTTGTACCCAATATTAAACAAGCCTGTGCCCGCAGAAGGGTACAGTGACCCCACTTATGTCCCTCCCCTGACAACTACTACACCCCACCGGCCAACGGCACCCCCGCCATATGAAAGTACAAGGGAGCGAGCCCAGGCATGTACACAAAGGGTGGACATAGAAAAGCTAACAGATGATTTACAATCAAGACTCTCAATAGCGAAAGATGAGCTTGCAAGGATAAAAGACATATGTGAACAAACAGCACTTAATGCAGCAAGATCAGGGCGCACGTCTAGAGCGCTGAGTGAGAATAGAACACATGAAGACGGGTGGAAAAAAGGTGAGATACTGTTCAGAATTGAGGAAGAACCGACACGAATAATCGAAGTAGGGACACGAGAGGGAGGTATTGATAATGAAGAAAGGCCTATAGGGGACAGAGAGGAACTACTATGTGATATAAGGGACGATTTAGAAGAAAGCGACAGGTTGAGCATGGCAATGGGAGGGGGAAGTGAAGGGGTGGATGGTACATGTTCAATGAGAATACTGGATGATGAGTGGACGGGGCGATTAAGGAACAGGGTGGGGAAAATGGCATCACTGGGAACATCGGCAGCCAAAACGGGTGTAGATGCGACGCCAAAATGAAGGCTACAGCTCTCATTGATACATAGGGGAGGAGGGAGGCCGAATTATATCCCATGGGCTCAGATGGATAAAGCCAATTTATTAAAGCTATTGCCCCCGTTATCGGGAGGGGCAAGTAAGTGGATATACGCCTTCGAGAAACACACTGCCGGGGTACCCCTACCAATAGGAGCTGTGAAGAGCTTGCTTGTATCAGCAGTGGGGGATCAGGCTGATAGAGTATGGGTCAAGGCCGGTTTCCCGGGAGTAACATTAGACTGCGACCGCCATGATGGGGCCTCCTTTAACACAGTGCGTGCAAGGGTGTGGGATGCCTTGCGAGAAACGTTTCCAGATACGCCAGACTTACAGTCAGTAATGCAGTGTACAATGAATGACGGGGAGGAGGCTATGGATTACATTTTTCGGGTCCAAGAGATGTGGAGAACAGAAACGGGCACGCCCTGGTATCAATCAACATCTTTATTTTACTTCATTATAAAAAGAGGCCTCCCAAAGGAAGTGCAAAAGGCGCTCGACAAGATAGTATTGAAGCAAAGGGGTGGCCTGAGATCCAGAGCATAATAGTACACCATTGTAAGAGAATAAAGGAAAGGGAGAAGGAGGTGGCGCAGAAGAGATTGGCAGACGAAGCAAAACTAGTGCAGACAAAGTTGGTGAAGGTCGCAGCGGCTGTAGCCGCACTCCCCCACAGCAGGGAGGGAGATGAGGAGGAGGAGGGGCTGATAGCAATACAAGGAAGGATGGCAACTAATTGGGCTGGAGCAGGACAGCGGCAGTGGAACGAGCAGGAGCAAGGCGGAGGTCCGCAGTGGCAAGAGTGGACCCCTCGAGGGGGACGAGGTGGGTACAGGGGCCGAAGAGGAGGTGGACCGGGGTACGGGGGAATGGGAGGAAATGGATGGAAGGAAATGGATGGGCTGTAGAGGTGCACAAGGGAGTTGCTGGAACTGCGGAAGATGGGGGCATTACTCTAGGGAGTGCAGAGCCAGACCCAACAACGGGTTCCAAGAGGTAGAACAGTATGGCCATCCCCACCCGGGGAGCCCATATGGTCTTCCAATGGGACAACAACAACCGAGAAACCCAGGCCAAGGTAATAATGAGCAACAACAGGGGCACCAGTATAGAACACAGAACCACCCACAAAACAATGACAATATGCAGTACACGCCAGGCAACCCTTTTGTGACAACAGCAAACGGGGCCCCCGCACCAGCACCTTACAACGGCGTGTCAGTAGTTTCAGGAAGTGTCTTTAATGAAGGGGGGGCGATGAGACACCCTGCATAGGACAGCCCACAGAGAACACTTGCGTGTCCAGTTCTATCTACCACCTACGATGCAGCAGAGGAACCATTGGTAGGGGCGCAGATAGGAGACAAGCAGTTCATATTCATGGTGGATTCGGGAGCGGAGAAATCATGTATCAGGGAGGGCCGGTTCCCGTTATCTAACCGGAAGTTAGAGACGCAGGGGTTCTCTGGGGCTGTAATTGAAGTTCCTTACACAGAAGCATTGGACGTAACAGTGGGGGGTAAGACTGTAAAGGCACCCTTACTGTATTATGAACACTCACCAATAAATTTACTAGGGAGGGATCTCCTGAGTAAACTCAACATGACCATATCATTCACTGAGAGAGGTATAGTGTGTTCAACACCCGGAATATGCCCATTGCGTGCAATGTTGGTAGTACAAGCCCACACGACCAGACAAGAAGTACGAGGTTTGCCGAAAAACGAGGAAATGTTTATTGAAGGGCTAAAGACATTGGCCCTCATAGTTCCAGAGCTGAGGAAGATGGATTGGAGGATTCCAGCAGAAATCCTCTTCCGCCCCATAGTGTGCCCCGACACAGCACCAGGGTCAGTGGTATCATTAGACTTGCACGCTGTACAGGTATCAGCAAAAAGGATTGCGGTGATTGGAGTAGATATGGAAGGATGCGAGTGGCGTACAGTACTGTGCACGAATGCCAACATCGCCCTACGAGACTTAACAGATGAGGATCTCTTTTCAGATGCCGAGGGGGATGGTGAAATTGTAATGAAATAGCGATGCCCTGTGACATTTTGATTCAAGCTAGGGAAATCCCCGCTCAACTGATGGCAGTGGTAGGAGCACCGCCGTCATTCTTTGATGATGACATGAGACTCGTACCAAATAATTTGTGGACAACAGGCCCCCATTATGTAGGCCTGTTGCATGGAGTACAACCTGTAATAATAAGACTAAAGCAAGGAGCAATTCTACCCCGAGTGAAACAGTATCCATTGTCCCGTGAAGCTGAGCAAGGGATAAAAGAGACAATAGATGCACTACTAGCACAAGGGATAATAGTGCCTTCAAACTCCCCATGTAACACATGTATTTATCCAATCAAAAAAGCAAAAGGAGGGTCTTGGAGGATGATACAGGATTTACGCCCCCTAAATGATGTAATTCAGAAAGAGTTCCCTTTGGTCCCGAACCCTGCATCAATATTATGCAGCATCCCAAAAACGACATCACACTTCACAATAGTCGACTTGAAAAACACATTTTTCTCAATCCCCCTGGCTGAAGAGAGTAGATACCTGACAGCATTCACACTGGGGGGAAAGAGATATGAACACTGCAGATTACCACAGGGATACTGTGAGAGCCCAATCATATTCAACCGCATATTGCATGAAGACTTGGGAAACCTATCAGTTGAGAGTATGATCATTCAGTACGTAGACGATTTACTAGTGTGTGCACAAGACGAAGAAACATGTAGAAAGGATTCAACAACGCTCCTGACTCTATTGGCCAATAAGGGGTACAGGTAGACAAGGAAAAGCTACAGTACTGCCTGACAGAGGTCTTATACTTGGGACAGCTGATATCAAAAGATGGAAAAAGAATAATCCCCAACAGGGTAGAAGCGATAAAATCAGTAGGAGAACCCACAACAGTGAAAGACATGCAGAAATTCTTGGGAATGTGCAACTATTGCCGAGCATGGATATTAGACTATGCAGCATACACGAGACCCCTACTACAAGCACTCAAAGAAGCACAACAGGAAAATAAAAAAATAGAATGGTCAGAAGAAATGAGCGCGTCATTCAAATCATTAAAAGAGTTAATTTCAAGCGCTCCAGTGCTAGCAAATCCTGATTATGGACGCGAATTTTACCTATTCTCACACTGCAAGGGAACGCTCAGGACAGCTGTTCTGACACAAAAGACGTCCCTAGGTCACAAGCCTTTGGCTTACTATAGTGGTACTTTAGATGCCGTGATGCAAGGCCATTTCGCGTGCGAGCAATCACTCGCTGCAGCCGCGTTCGCGATTGAGAAAAGTGCCACAATAGTAATGGGATGCCCTGTGACATTGTTTGTGGAACATTCACTATTTGCAATACTTGAGAGGTCAAAAAGCACACTGACGACACAGCGGGCAACAGCCTATGAGATCATATTGTCTAGCGCCAATATCCATGTGGTGAGATGCAAGACAGTGAACCCCGCAACATTCATTACAGAAGCATGCACACTAGAGGACATGCAGGACCATGATTGTGCAACTTACACAGGAGAACGAGGGGAGGACACAGTGGTGTGTGAGAACGCCCTGAGCGAGGGGTTTGTGGATGGGTCTGCATTGATTGATGTGGACACGGGAGAAAAACATGTTGGTATGGCAGTGGTGAGGTTAGAAGATGGTGAGTATGAAACACTAGTACAGTACCGCCTCCCATCACATTACTCCGCACAAGCAGCAGAACTGATTGCGCTCATAGAAGCACTACATGCAGAAAAGGATTGCGCAGTGACAATATATACAGACACAGCTTACATGACAACGACAGTACATGGAGGTCTAGCGAGATGGGGGCGGAGGGGACACCAGTACAGCATGCAGAATTGTTGAAAGAGTTCATTGAGGCCCTACAAAACCCAACTGCGGTAGCAATAGTGAAGTGCCAAGCACATACATCCAACACAGACGTTGTGTCTTTGGAAAACGCGGCAGCTGACACTGCCGCCAAGGAGGCTTCCTATTTTCAGAAATATGAAGCAGGTGAGTACATGCTGCAGCACAAGACAAATGAAGAGCTCCCAGAAAGGTACAACATGATGCCTATATCGCAAATACTAGAATTACAGGAAGGAGCTAGTGCAGACGAAAAATTGATGTGGACAAAACGAGGGTGCAGCAAGTCGGCGACAGACTTACTGTGGCGGCAAAATAACTGAGGGAAAGTGGTAATGCCAATCAAGTTATTGGAAATTGCGTTTCAACAACTACACTTCCCTGCACACAATACCAAACAGCACATCGCAGCAGAAATACAGGAAGAATGGTTCGTGCCCTGTCTCCAGGAGCACGTATCTCGATTAGCGATGGAATGCACAACATGTCAGATATACAATTCAGGAATGACATTACGCACGCTCCGGGGAACAATTCCAAAACCCATTGGCCCATTCAGAGAGCTACATATTGATTACGCGGACATGGGGGAAAGGTGTAATGGAGCACAGTACATGATCCTGGTTGTATGCCCATTCTCAAGGTGGGTAGAAGCAGGACCATGTGCGCGACCTGATGCCAAAAGCGCTGCAAAGTTTCTAGTGAGGGAAGTGTTCCCGCGCTGGGGAATTTGTGACGTTATTCGCTCAGATAATGGCACTCACTTTGTAAATGAGCTTTTCAAGGAAGTTACTACATTATTGGGAATAAAACATAAATTGTGTTCGATTTATCATCCCCAAAGTAATGGCGTAGTGGAAAAAATGAACAGACTGTTAAAAGGCAGGTTATCAAAACTATGCTTTTCATTGAAAAAGAATTGGATTTACTGTCTCCCCCTTGCGCTATTTGAGCTGAGAAATCAGCCAAGCAAAGACCACCATTTGTCCCCGCACGAGATCGTGACTGGGAGACGAATGTGCACAGCACACTCTCCACTGCGCGAACACTCAGATGCACACAGAAGCGCCGCGATATTGGGACAAGAGTTCACAGACTATTTGAAGAAATTGACAAGGGCAGCGCGCGCAATATCAAAGCAGCTCTCTCCACCCTTCACGAGAGAGGAGGGAAACATAACAGGGTCTGTCACGGAGCCTGAGCAACAGCTACAGCTGATGCCGGGCGAATTAATTTATGTCAGGAGTTTTGTGCGTCGATGGAATGCACCACGGTTCCATGGCCCATATGAGGTAGTGTTCTGCGCGCCCACGGCAGTAAAAGTAAAGGGCCTAAAATACTGGGTACACTTGACAGATGTACGAAAAGCATACAGTAATGTGCAAGAGGAGGTAGATGAGGAGGCACAGACAACAGCAAACGGTGCAGCTGAGCAGAATGTCTGAATATGAACTTGTGTATGTGTGACAGTAACGGACCTGAATTGGAAAATGACTGATAAGTATACTTGCATTCTTTTTAAGATGTTACTGGGAAAAAAAAAAAACGTTTTTTTCTTTTTATCTTGTGGACTTATATGTAATTAATGAAGTGATCAAATTATGACGTGTTTACACCCTTGTCTGTGAATACCCTTCCCTGCAATCCTACCCGCTTCCATTCCTCGTCAATATATAACTGGCACTGGTAGTGCCCACAAAATGTTTACATTCATGCACTTAATGCACTTTTATATCTCGAACAGGAACTACCATGGCATCTAACGGGCAGCCTGCAACGGATACATTTACTAGAGTTAGAGAGTGGTTAACTGAGAAATGCAGATATTCGTATGAATGTGGACTATCAGTGTGTATTACATTGTTCTTTACACTAATCTTTGGCCTGGTTACATACTGGTTAATAGCGTTTATCTCTATCGAGATAAACGAGGGGGGAGGGACTAACAGCACTACTGTAAGTAATGCAACCATGAGTGTAAATACTAAGGAAGGTGACTTCTTGGTATGGGACGGGACAAAACTTGTATGGGGTTATTATACAACACCATCCAATGCTGTCATGATAGAAAACGAAGAGCTACAGGGTGAAATGCAAAATAACACAGTGTCCCCGCCAAAGATATCTAATTACAATGCTCACAGTCTAAACGACCGAAACCCCTCCGCCATATCCTGGTTGTATAACACCCCTACCAGCCAACCTGCCCCCATAGCTATAGACACATTTTCAAATAATAGAATGGAAGACAATGGAAGAATGAAATCAACACATGAAATATTATATGATGATTGGGTAAAGGGGGGCGGGAAGGAGAAAGGGGGGTCTACTGTGTCTATCACCCTTGAAGCCGGGAAGTACATTGGGAAGAGAAATAACAGAAGAAAAAGGGGAGCGGAAAGGAGGAAGTATGATGAGTACTATGGGTTAGGATTAGATAGAATGGAAGACCCGCGACACCCCCACCAGACAAATAAATGGTATGCGGATATGAGTGCAACAGCTAAACAAACAACAAACGAGAGCTGCTATGTCTGCTCCCTCATTCCTCATGCTTCAGGTACACCAAAAGTATTGCTACCCAAAGAGTTGCCAATTATAGATGCCCAATGTCTCCTTCATCTCACGTTATGCAGGATTAAGAACACCTTCCAGGCACATGGCGTTACTTTTAGAATACTGCAGAACGAGAAAACTTGCTATCCAAAGACGGCAGGGGTGGTATGTCTGGAAGATCCATTTTTTGTAATACAAGGGACACTTTTTTCGGACAACAAGTGGAAGGATGAAGAAGTAATGTGTAAAGCTGAAGCACTCAGAGGTGTGGCACTAGAGAAATTGCGATGGATAGAAGAAACATGCACACCAGTCTGGGAGGAACACATTTCAAAACTAACTTGGGTAACCGCCATTGAAAAACCCTTCAAACTGCAGAATGAAATAGACTATGGACTATGTTTTAAAGGAGAGGGGAAAACCTCCATGGGGACAAACAAGAACTGTAACAAGACCCTCACCATCCCAGATCTGAGAAAAGGGACAGCGGCCCTGATGGACACGTACTGGGTATGCGCCAACCAGGCATACCTGCACCTTCCCCCATCATGGAGTGGCAGCTGCTCAATGGCCACTCTGCACTCAGCCCTAATGGTAATACCAGAAAGCCACATCGAGAGGAGCAAAAAGACACAGGAACGCATACAACAGAGTGCAGCCCAGCCGACTATGGAGTCACGGATGTATGTCCTGTCTTCCGGGAGCAAGGAAGAGGTGATGACCCGTAACAAACGAGCATCAAACTACATATCAAAGGCAACATCAGAACTGTTGGCTCAGATCCCAGACAGATATCGATTATTCAGCTCAGCAGAAACATTCTTTGCCTCCCTCATCTCAAGTGTCCAAGCAAGGGCAAACGCAAAATGGCTCCAGATAACACGCTGGGAATTGATTCAGCTGGCAAATGACACTGAAGAAGGGTTCAACATAATAAAAGTGGAACTAAGGGCTTTACGGCTGATGACAATGCAAAACAGGTATGTCTTGGACCTGTTGACGGCGATGGATGGAGGTGTTTGCCGAAAAATTGGAAGTGCCTGCTGCACTTTCGTACCTTCCGAAGACGCAGAAAACGGCTCCCTGTCCCATGTGATCGAAGCAGTACACAACCTAGGAGAAAAAATGAAAATGGAAGGTGGAGCAGAAGACAATACGTGGTTCGACAACATCTTCTCCTGGGTCCCCTCATGGCTTGGAACGACTGTGAAATTTTTGATGCCAGCTGTGGTGTTCCTCCTTTTAATTTTTTGTATGTGCCAGGTGGGTCTTCGATGTTGTGCTAACGCAGTACCTAATGGTGCAATGATGATGGTGACAATGGGCAACACCCGTGGGACAATGCAAACTATGCAGGAAGTGCAGGTACAAACCGGAACTGATGATACACCCAGGTATCAGCTAGTGCCCAGGTATCATGACAAGGATATCGTAGACAAATTATGGCACACCACCATCAGAGAGCCCCACATACTAGAATGGTATCAGGAGGTGTGGGTAGACTTGGAAGGAGAGAGCGGATGTATATACCTAACCTGTACCCCAGATGAATATGCTAGGAGGGGTGAGAGCTTAAGGGGGGTGTGCAGAGCCTGGATGCCGATAAAAGGCACACAAGCATGGGATGAGGCAGTTATGGACGAAGAAGAGTGTAGGAGATTGAATGAGTTAAAGAATTTGTTACTTAAGTAACGAAAGGGGGGAAATGTAGGGGAGGAGTGGTCCAAAAAACCCTCCTTGCCTACATCCCCTCCCCAGGTGAGGGCCATGGCTCATTGGGCATCCCCTCAGACCACCCGGGCCCAGGTGGTGGGGGTTCACCTGCTGAAGACATTGCCCACACGTATTGAATTTAGCTAGGCCCAGAAACCATTTTGTCTATCAGAGATGGTGTGAGCTCAGCGCACTGTAGCGTGGCCCCCACCCTCGGAGAGTTTCAATTATCCCTGTCGCCGCAGCACCCTGGCAGATCCGCTGTGAGCCCGTCCCACAAACAAAACGGACATGAGCTAGCATAAGATACTAACACTGTAACATTTCACCGTCCACAGTGTATCACTGCTCCCAGCATGACCCGGTCAGCGAGGCCTGGGTGATGGGGAGAACTGTAGAATGGTCATCCGATGAAAGCAGAAAAATACCCAAATACGAATGTCAAAAACTACTTGTAATACGTGTGTCCTTTCCATAAAACTACTTCTACTAAAGAAACCTGTAAAATTGTGTAATTATTGTAAGAAACGCATGTTTACATGACACCAGCAATGGAGGACCCACACCTCTGCAGAGGTGTGCAAATGATAAAAAGCATTCCGGGGGGATTATTCTCTATATGTATCATTGAAAACCGTACACCCCGTGGTCCCGCGCCATAACTGAACTAATGCTGCTAGAGTACAGGGGAGGACGAATGCAACTATACATAAGGCTCGTGTGAAAAGACGCGGGCAAATGTGCCAGTCATGTGTACATATCTACAGCCCTTATATGCCATTACCGCCGCGTACAATGGCGGGTCTCGTTCTCTATGCTCCACCAACCACACTACTACCTCACGTAATGCAAATATATATGAATATTACTAAATGCTGTAGTTGTTAAAATATAATGTACTAGTAAGGTGCTTAGACTGGCTATATTCGAGAGACATGTAGTGAGTTGAAATGTATGTTTTCAAGTGATCCAAATGAGTATTATAAGAATGTTCAAATGTTTATGATGTTCTCATCAAAAGTCGGCAACACACGAGAAAAATACCTTTGTGAATATGTGCAAGGCCATTCTCCCCCCCTCACCCTGCAAAGTCTGCCAAATAAGAGAGCTAAGGCCTGTGCCACGCTGCTTCACGTCCCCCAACTGGCTGGAGCCGCTTCAAAGATTTGTAGTCCCCGCTACGGCACCCAAGGCCACGGCCTGCCACCTGCATTATTTACAGCCCAGCAGTAAACCTCCGCTTGAACACACAAATCCAAGGTGCCCCCTCGTAAACCCCACAACCCCCCGGAACACCTCAGACTTATGACCCGGTGCAACGAAGACACCCAATACTGCGGTAACACACAACAGCCCATTCATAATAACTTCTAACGAGACAGAGAGACATGTACCGCCCGTCCCATGCCCGGAGACTTAGCACCACGACCTATGGTACCGGTCAAACAGGACACTGGTAACCATGCACGGATAAATCACCATCAAACCCCTCACAGGGTGCATTCCTCCTGTGTTGCATTAACCTGTAGAATAACCTATTAATAGATTTACTAAAGAAGATAACATTGCAATGACTGAATGACTGCAGTGTGCATGGCATATGGCAAATAAGTCAGGAAAAGACATTCATCTCTGACACAGGCCACAATGGCACAACAACACCGCCCGGATGAACTCAGCTGACCTGCCAGGCCCAGCCCAACCCACTAGGCTGACCAGTGACGTCCTCCAGCCAAAGCCAACCACATCGCAGCAGCACCTATAGCTAGTCATCGCCACCCAATCCCATTGAACTTGTGCCCCTTATAGTATGTAGGTACTAATGACGTTTTTTGTAAATAAATACGCCTGTCTTTGCTATTGTTAGACAGAGCGCTCTCGGAGTTTGCAGAGTTCTTTGCATGCCCTGTTCTGATTGATAAACTCCCATTTAAGCTCACCCGCACTCTGTCTTGGCTTTATTCCCGACTTGGGAGAGTCCGTCATTGTCTCTCATTGCGGGGAGGATCGTGCTGGCTGGGGACGCTTGCCTTCACATGACTGTTCAGATGCACTAGTGTGCAAAAAACATTACTTATGCAACAAGCATCGCGATATGTCAAGTGAAAAATGAACGGTCATTAAGACGTATTTGGTGTGTGGTATGTTTATGGTACATGTCAATAAAATGCAATATGCAGAATGAGGCCTGCTGAAATGGGAAATACATGCTTATATTACTATTAGTAATGATACTACTATTTTTATTTTTTATTTATTTGAAGAACAGGGATGTCAATTTTGAACAGAAGGCTACACGTGCAATAGCATAAAGATGAGAACAAGTAATGAGACAGTTCATGAGGGTGCAAAACATGAGGGCATTCAGCCAGACAGATAGCACAGTGAGTAGAGTGCTTGTTTTGACATCTGTGTGCAGAGCCTGCCGACGCAGGTTCAAATGAGCATCACACACCATGGGTTATAATAAGCAGCGCTCAGAGGCCTGAGGGTACGTAGGGCTATATAAATGCTAAACTATTATTATTATACCAGAGAAACAAATGTATAACAGCAAAAGAGGTGATTTACAAAGGCAACATTAACGGAAGGGGTCAAGTGCTTCAAAGTAAAGAGGACTACTAATTAAATGTTTCAATGAAAAGGTTCCCTGGGACGAGGGCTGTGAATTTACAGGTGCTATTCTTTTATTCTCTAAATAACATTAATTCGATTTTCTTTGAAATAAATAATAATATACTATGAGAGAGGGGTCTGCAACCTCTGGCCCTCGCCAGCTGAATCAATGGCTAGGGATCATGGGAGTCGTAGAGCAAAACATCTGGAAAGCCACACGTTTTCAGACGCCCGCTATAAGGCATTTGTTCGTTGTGCCTCTGCTTTTAACAGGCATCCTGTTGGACAACATGGCCGCGCCCGAGATACAGCTCTCTACTGTCTGACACAGTTATTATAAGCGCTATTTTAAAACGGTCTTGCTGAGCTTTAGTCATGGGCTTGGGAAGAATAGCTGCATGGCTTCATGGGGGATAAACATCGTAGCTCCCTCTTGAAATATGTGACCATTTGCAGTAAGCGTAGGCCTGGTAAGTTCTAGTCCAGTGGTGCACAACAAGTGGCCTGTCGGCCGAATGCTTAGATGAATTAAGTGTTGTCTGGCCCAATGTCAGTCACTCACTAAGTCTGTCATGTCAGGTGTGTGAAGACTCTGTGGTCCAGCGTTTGTCTTTGCATCATGGTACCTGCAGTTTTAGTTTGAATTAAACAAATGTGCCTTAAAGCGCCTTAAAGCGCCTTAAAGCGCATTGAGGCAACACAAGTGGGGAAAAAGCGCTATATAAATAATACAATACAAATGTTTCAGTTCCATATAAATAAATAAAAGGGGTAATACCATTGAAATGCTATGCATCACATGTTACAGTAGAAACATAATCAATAAAAAGTACACCTTAAAAACCATTTATTTAAGTCTAATTAGCGCACCAATGCCCCTAACCCCCACTTATTTGCATAGATAGTTCAGCCCACTGTGTGGAACTTGTGTGGTACATTGGTTCTCCAACAAAATAAGTTGTGCACCCCGTTCTTGCCAATGTAATTTTTCCTAAAGGGTATCTGGTCCTTGCATCTAATGCCATTCCATCTACTGCTCCCCAAAAACATACATTCGATGCACATTTTTTAGATGGCAAAAATTTGATGCAAATGCATTTAGATGCAAGGAGTTCGATGCAATGACCATAGACCCCCTAAAGAGCTATGCCCTCGCATTAGAGATCTGTGTGCAACCTTTGAACCCTTCTAGAGCTGACACGATCTTTCATCCTTCACGGGAATGAACAGACCACTGGGAAGTTGGACATAATAGCACTGATTGTGAGAGAGGGGGGGGGGCAGCATAAAGACACCCTGCATAGGGCATCGACAATCCTTGTGCAGGTGATGATTTCCTGGAGGTGTACGTGTAGCCCATCTTTCAATTATAAGCCACAAAACGAAACTAAAATATGCGAAAACTGGAGCAGACTTTAGAATGTTCAATATTAGATATGAATATTCAAACCGCTTTTCCATTCCCAGGTCACTTCTATCCAACACGCATGCGTGCACCGTTACCTTCCTGCGGCAGTTCAGCTCCGACTGGCTTCATATCTGCAAACAAGGAACAAGAGAAATGCAGTTCAGACTTTCAGTCACACCCGAAAACATATAATCACGGAAATGTAAAGGCAAGATGTGAATGGTGGCTTGTGGGTGGTGCTTATGTTATAAAGAGATACACCAACAGGCGTTATACACCCTGTTCATTCTAGCATGGCTTTACAGTAAGGATGAAAAAGTACTCGGCTTCTAAAAATCATCAGTCACTGCTCCCCCGTTTGCTGGCTCTTATCTCCATTCCCTGCCACATTAAGGTGCGCTGGACACCACGAAAATCCAATCATTATCCCAATGCATGTCTTAATGAAAACATTTACACCAATCAAAACTAATATATTCAGACATCTCCTGTTTGCAGTTTCGGACGATAATGGCGGCATTTCAGTACTTAAGTGGCTTTGCATTACTTTTGTGGCAATAAGCAATAAACCTCATAAAAATAGGGCAAAGCATCCTTTGCTCTGCCCCATATTTTGCAATAGTGATACTGACCGGTCTAGATGCCCATGCCACGCCTGATCCCGCCAGACAGTCTTGACTTCTCTCAGCACTTTGCACGGCTTTGCATCAGTGACACTGACCAGCCTAGATGCCCATGCCACGCCTGATCCCTCTAGACAGTCTTGACTTCTCCGCCAGCAGCACTTTGCACGGCTTTGCATCAGTGACACTTCCCAGCCTAGATGCGCATGCCACGCCTGATCCCTCTAGACAGTCTTGACTTCTCTCAGCACTTTGCACGGCTTTGCATCAGTGACACTGACCAGCCTAGATGCCCATGCCACGCCTGATCCCTCTAGACAGTCTTGACTTCTCTCAGCACTTTGCACGGCTTTGCATCAGTGACACTTCCCAGCCTAGATGCGCATGCCACGCCTGATCCCTCTAGACAGTCTTGACTTCTCTCAGCACTTTGCACGGCTTTGCATCAGTGACACTGACCAGCCTAGATGCCCATGCCACGCCTGATCCCTCTAGACAGTCCTGACTTCTCTCAGCACTTTGCACGGCTTTGCATCAGTGACACTTCCCAGCCTAGATGCCCATGCCACGCCTGATCCCTCTAGACAGTCTTGACTTCTCTCAGCACTTTGCACGGCTTTGCATCAGTGACCCTTCCCAGCCTAGATGCCCATGCCACGCCTGATACCGCCAGACAGTCTTGACTTCTCTCAGCACTTTGGACGGCTTTGCATCAGTGACACTTCCCAGCCTAGATGCCCATGCCACGCCTGATCCCTCTAGACAGTCTTGACTTCTCTCAGCACTTTGCACGGCTTTGCATCAGTGACACTTCCCAGCCTAGATGCCCATGCCACGCCTGATCCCTCTAGACAGTCTTGACTTCTCTCAGCACTTTGCACGGCTTTGCATCAGTGACACTTCCCAGCCTAGATGCCCATGCCACGCCTGATCCCGCCAGACAGTCTTGACTTCTCTCAGCACTTTGCACGGCTTTGCATCAGTAACACTTCCCAGCCTGGATGCCCATGCCACGCCCGATCCCTCTAGACAGTCTTGACTTCTCTCAGCACTTTGCACGGCTTTGCATCAGTGACACTTCCCAGCCTAGATGCCCATGCCCGCCTGATCCCTCTAGACAGTCTTGACTTCTCCGCCAGCAGCACTTTGCACGGCTTTGCATCAGTGACACTTCCCAGCCTAGATGCCCATGCCACGCCTGATCCATCTAGACAGTCTTGACTTCTCTCAGCACTTTGCACGGCTTTGCATCAGTGACACTTCCCAGCCTAGATGCCCATGCCACGCCTGATCCCTCTAGACAGTCTTGACTTCTCTCAGCACTTTGCACGGCTTTGCGTCAGTGACACTTCCCAGCCTAGATGCCCATGCCACGCCTGATCCCGCCAGACAGTCTTGACTTCTCTCAGCACTTTGCACGGCTTTGCGTCAGTGACACTTCCCAGCCTAGATGCTCATGCCACGCCTGATCCCTCTAGACAGTCTTGACTTCTCTCAGCACTTTGCACGGCTTTGCATCAGTGACACTGACCAGTCTAGATGCCCATGACACGCCTGATCCCTCCAGACAGTCTTCACTTCTCTCAGCACTTTGCACGGCTTTGCATCAGTGACACTGACCAGCCTAGATGCCCATGCAACGCCTGATCCCGCCAGACAGTCTTGACTTCTCTCAGCACTTTGCACGGCTTTGCATCAGTGACACTTCCCAGCCTAGATGCCCATGCCACGCCTGATCCCTCTAGACAGTCTTGACTTCTCCCCCAGCAGCACTTTGCACGGCTTTGCATCAGTGACACTTCCCAGCCTCGATGCCCATGCCACGCCTGATCCCTCTAGACAGTCTTGACTTCTCTCAGCACTTTGCACGGCTTTGCATCAGTGACACTGACCAGCCTAGATGCCCATGCCACGCCTGATCCCGCCAGACAGTCTTGACTTCTCTCAGCACTTTGCACGGCTTTGCATCAGTGACACTGACCAGCCTAGATGCCCATGCCACGCCTGATCCCTCTGGACAGTCCTGACGTCTCTCAGCACTTTGCACGGCTTTGCATCAGTGACACTTCCCAGCCTAGATGCCCATGCCATGCCTGATCCCTCTAGACAGTCTTGACTTCTCTCAGCACTTTGCACGGCTTTGCATCAGTGACACTTCCCAGCCTAGATGCCCATGCCACGCCTGATCCCTCTAGACAGTCTTGACTTCTCCGCCAGCAGCACTTTGCATTGCTTTGCATCAGTGACACTGACCAGCCTAGATGCCCATGCCACGCCTGATCCCTCTAGACAGTCATGACTTCTCTCAGCACTTTGCACGGCTTTGCATCAGTGACACTTCCCAGGCTAGATGCCCATGCCCGCCTGATCCCTCTAGACAGTCTTGACTTCTCCGCCAGCAGCACTTTGCACGGCTTTGCATCAGTGACACTTCCCAGCCCAGATGCGCATGCCACGCCTGATCCCTCTAGACAGTCTTGACTTCTCTCAGCACTTTGCACGGCTTTGCATCAGTGACACTGACCAGTCTAGATGCCCATGCCACGCCTGATCCCTCTAGACAGTCCTGACTTCTCTCAGCACTTTGCATGGCTTTGCATCAGTGACACTTCCCAGCCTAGATGCCCATGCCACGCCTGATCCCTCTAGACAGTCTTAACTTCTCTCAGCACTTTGCACGGCTTTGCATCAGTGACACTTCCCAGCCTAGATGCCCATGCCACGCCTGATCCCTCTAGACAGTCTTGACTTCTCTCAGCACTTTGCACGGCTTTGCATCAGTGACACTTCCCAGCCTAGATGCCCATGCCACGCCTGATCCCTCTAGACAGTCTTGACTTCTCTCAGCACTTTGCACGGCTTTGCATCAGTGACACTTCCCAGCCTAGATGCCCATGCCACGCCGGATCCCGCCAGACAGTCTTGACTTCTCTCAGCACTTTGCACGGCTTTGCATCAGTGACACTGACCAGCCTAGATGCCCATGCCACGCCTGATCCCTCTGGACAGTCCTGACGTCTCTCAGCACTTTGCACGGCTTTGCATCAGTGACACTTCCCAGCCTAGATGCCCATGCCATGCCTGATCCCTCTAGACAGTCTTGACTTCTCTCAGCACTTTGCACGGCTTTGCATCAGTGACACTTCCCAGCCTAGATGCCCATGCCACGCCTGATCCCTCTAGACAGTCTTGACTTCTCCGCCAGCAGCACTTTGCATGGCTTTGCATCAGTGACACTGACCAGCCTAGATGCCCATGCCACGCCTGATCCCTCTAGACAGTCATGACTTCTCTCAGCACTTTGCACGGCTTTGCATCAGTGACACTTCGCAGGCTAGATGCCCATGCCCGCCTGATCCCTCTAGACAGTCTTGACTTCTCCGCCAGCAGCACTTTGCACGGCTTTGCATCAGTGACACTTCCCAGCCTAGATGCGCATGCCACGCCTGATCCCTCTAGACAGTCTTGACTTCTCTCAGCACTTTGCACGGCTTTGCATCAGTGACACTGACCAGTCTAGATGCCCATGCCACGCCTGATCCCTCTAGACAGTCCTGACTTCTCTCAGCACTTTGCATGGCTTTGCATCAGTGACACTTCCCAGCCTAGATGCCCATGCCACGCCTGATCCCTCTAGACAGTCTTAACTTCTCTCAGCACTTTGCACGGCTTTGCATCAGTGACACTTCCCAGCCTAGATGCCCATGCCACGCCTGATCCCTCTAGACAGTCTTGACTTCTCTCAGCACTTTGCACGGCTTTGCATCAGTGACACTTCCCAGCCTAGATGCCCATGCCACGCCTGATCCCTCTAGACAGTCTTGACTTCTCTCAGCACTTTGCACGGCTTTGCATCAGTGACACTTCCCAGCCTAGATGCCCATGCCACGCCGGATCCCGCCAGACAGTCTTGACTTCTCTCAGCACTTTGCACGGCTTTGCATCAGTGACACTGACCAGCCTAGATGCCCATGCCACGCCTGATCCCTCTAGACAGTCTTGACTTCTCTCAGCAATTTGCACGGCTTTGCATCAGTGACACTTCCCAGGCTAGATGCCCATGCCTGCCTGATCCCTCTAGAAAGTCTTGACTTCTCCGCCAGCAGCACTTTGCACGGCTTTGCATCAGTGACACTTCCCAGCCTAGATGCCCATGCCACGCCTGATCACTCTAGACAGTCTTGACTTCTCTCAGCACTTTGCACGGCTTTGCATCAGTGACACTTCCCAGCCTAGATGCTCATGCCACGCCTGATCCCTCTAGACAGTCTTGACTTCTCTCAGCACTTTGCACGGCTTTGCATCAGTGACACTGACCAGTCTAGATGCCCATGCCACGCCTGATCCCTCTAGACAGTCCTGACTTCTCTCAGCACTTTGCACGGCTTTGCATCAGTGACACTTCCCAGCCTAGATGCCCATGCCACGCTTGATCCCTCTAGACAGTCTTGACTTCTCTCAGCACTTTGCACGGCTTTGCGTCAGTGACACTTCCCAGCCTAGATGCCCATGCCACGCCTGATCCCGCCAGACAGTCTTGACTTCTCTCAGCACTTTGCACGGCTTTGCGTCAGTGACACTTCCCAGCCTAGATGCTCATGCCACGCCTGATCCCTCTAGACAGTCTTGACTTCTCTCAGCACTTTGCACGGCTTTGCATCAGTGACACTGACCAGTCTAGATGCCCATGACACGCCTGATCCCTCCAGACAGTCTTGACTTCTCTCAGCACTTTGCACGGCTTTGCATCAGTGACACTGACCAGCCTAGATGCCCATGCCACGCCTGATCCCGCCAGACAGTCTTGACTTCTCTCAGCACTTTGCACGGCTTTGCATCAGTGACACTTCCCAGCCTAGATGCCCATGCCACGCCTGATCCCTCTAGACAGTCTTGACTCCTCCCCCAGCAGCACTTTGCACGGCTTTGCATCAGTGACACTTCCCAGCCTCGATGCCCATGCCACGCCTGATCCCTCTAGACAGTCTTGACTTCTCTCAGCACTTTGCACGGCTTTGCATCAGTGACACTGACCAGCCTAGATGCCCATGCCACGCCTGATCCCGCCAGACAGTCTTGACTTCTCTCAGCACTTTGCACGGCTTTGCATCAGTGACACTGACCAGCCTAGATGCCCATGCCACGCCTGATCCCTCTGGACAGTCCTGACGTCTCTCAGCACTTTGCACGGCTTTGCATCAGTGACACTTCCCAGCCTAGATGCCCATGCCATGCCTGATCCCTCTAGACAGTCTTGACTTCTCTCAGCACTTTGCACGGCTTTGCATCAGTGACACTTCCCAGCCTAGATGCCCATGCCACGCCTGATCCCTCTAGACAGTCTTGACTTCTCCGCCAGCAGCACTTTGCACGGCTTTGCATCAGTGACACTTCCCAGCCTAGATGCCCATGCCACGCCTGATACCTCTAGACAGTCTTGACTTCTCCGCCAGCAGCACTTTGCACGGCTTTGCATCAGTCACACTTCCCAGCCTAGATGCCCATGCCACGCCTGATCCCTCTAGACAGTCTTGACTTCTCCGCCAGCAGCACTTTGCACGGCTTTGCATCAGTGACACTTCCCAGCCTAGGTGCCCATGCCACGCCTGATCCCTCTAGACAGTCTTGACTTCTCTCGGCACTTTGCACGGCTTTGCATCAGTGACACTGACCAGCCTAGATGCCCATGCCACGCCTGATCCCTCTAGACAGTCTTGACTTCTCTCAGCAATTTGCACGGCTTTGCATCAGTGACACTTCCCAGGCTAGATGCCCATGCCTGCCTGATCCCTCTAGACAGTCTTGACTTCTCCGCCAGCAGCACTTTGCACGGCTTTGCATCAGTGACACTTCCCAGCCTAGATGCCCATGCCACGCCTGATCACTCTAGACAGTCTTGACTTCTCTCAGCACTTTGCACGGCTTTGCATCAGTGACACTTCCCAGCCTAGATGCTCATGCCACGCCTGATCCCTCTAGACAGTCTTGACTTCTCTCAGCACTTTGCACGGCTTTGCATCAGTGACACTGACCAGTCTAGATGCCCATGCCACGCCTGATCCCTCTAGACAGTCCTGACTTCTCTCAGCACTTTGCACGGCTTTGCATCAGTGACACTTACCAGCCTAGATGCCCATGCCACGCTTGATCCCTCTAGACAGTCTTGACTTCTCTCAGCACTTTGCACGGCTTTGCATCAGTGACACTTCCCAGCCTAGATGCCCATGCCACGCCTGATCCCTCTAGACAGTCTTGACTTCTCTCAGCACTTTGCACGGCTTTGCGTCAGTGACACTTCCCAGCCTAGATGCCCATGCCACGCCTGATCCCGCCAGACAGTCTTGACTTCTCTCAGCACTTTGCACGGCTTTGCGTCAGTGACACTTCCCAGCCTAGATGCTCATGCCACGCCTGATCCCTCTAGACAGTCTTGACTTCTCTCAGCACTTTGCACGGCTTTGCATCAGTGACACTGACCAGTCTAGATGCCCATGACACGCCTGATCCCTCCAGACAGTCTTGACTTCTCTCAGCACTTTGCACGGCTTTGCATCAGTGACACTGACCAGCCTAGATGCCCATGCCACGCCTGATCCCGCCAGACAGTCTTGACTTCTCTCAGCACTTTGCACGGCTTTGCATCAGTGACACTTCCCAGCCTAGATGCCCATGCCACGCCTGAGACCTCTAGACAGTCTTGACTTCTCCCCCAGCAGCACTTTGCACATCTTTGCATCAGTGACACTTCCCAGCCTAGATGCCCATGCCACGCCTGATCCCTCTAGACAGTCTTGACATCTCCGCCAGCAGCACTTTGCACGGCTTTGCATCAGTGACACTTCCCAGCCTCGATGCCCATGCCATGCCTGATCCCTCTAGACAGTCTTGACTTCTCTCAGCACTTTGCACGGCTTTGCATCAGTGACACTGACCAGCCTAGATGCCCATGCCACGCCTGATCCCGCCAGACAGTCTTGACTTCTCTCAGCACTTTGCACGGCTTTGCATCAGTGACACTGACCAGCCTAGATGCCTATGCCACGCCTGATCCCTCTGGACAGTCCTGACGTCTCTCAGCACTTTGCACGGCTTTGCATCAGTGACACTTCCCAGCCTAGATGCCCATGCCATGCCTGATCCCTCTAGACAGTCTTGACTTCTCTCAGCACTTTGCACGGCTTTGCATCAGTGACACTTCCCAGCCTAGATGCCCATGCCACGCCTGATCCCTCTAGACAGTCTTGACTTCTCCGCCAGCAGCACTTTGCACGGCTTTGCATCAGTGACACTTCCCAGCCTAGATGCCCATGCCACGCCTGATCCCTCTAGACAGTCTTAACTTCTCTCAGCACTTTGCACGGCTTTGCATCAGTGACACTTCCCAGCCTAGATGCTCATGCCACGCCTGATCCCTCTAGACAGTCTTAACTTCTCTCAGCACTTTGCACGGCTTTGCATCAGTGACACTTCCCAGCCTAGATGTTCATGCCACGCCTGATCCCTCTAGACAGTCTTGACTTCTCTCAGCACTTTGCACGGCTTTGCATCAGTGACACTGACCAGTCTAGATGCCCATGCCACGCCTGATCCCTCTAGACAGTCCTGACTTCTCTCAGCACTTTGCACGGCTTTGCATCAGTGACACTTCCCAGCCTAGATGCCCATGCCACGCCTGATCCCTCTAGACAGTCTTAACTTCTCTCAGCACTTTGCACGGCTTTGGACCAGTGACACTTCCCAGCCTAGATGCCCATGCCACGCCGGATCCCTATAGACAGTCTTAACTTCTCTCAGCACTTTGCACGGCTTTGCATCAGTGACACTGACCAGTCTAGCTGCCCATGCCACGCCTGATCCCTCTAGACAGTCTTGACTTCTCCGCCAGCAGCACTTTGCATGGCTTTGCATCAGTGACACTGACCAGCCTAGATGCCCATGCCACGCCTGATCCCTCTAGACAGTCATGACTTCTCTCAGCACTTTGCACGGCTTTGCATCAGTGACACTTCCCAGGCTAGATGCCCATGCCCGCCTGATCCCTCTAGACAGTCTTGACTTCTCCGCCAGCAGCACTTTGCACGGCTTTGCATCAGTGACACTTCCCAGCCTAGATGCGCATGCCACGCCTGATCCCTCTAGACAGTCTTGACTTCTCTCAGCACTTTGCACGGCTTTGCATCAGTGACACTGACCAGTCTAGATGCCCATGCCAGGCCTGATCCCTCTAGACAGTCCTGACTTCTCTCAGCACTTTGCATGGCTTTGCATCAGTGACACTTCCCAGCCTAGATGCCCATGCCACGCCTGATCCCTCTAGACAGTCTTAACTTCTCTCAGCACTTTGCACGGCTTTGCATCAGTGACACTTCCCAGCCTAGATGCCCATGCCACGCCTGATCCCTCTAGACAGTCTTGACTTCTCTCAGCACTTTGCACGGCTTTGCATCAGTGACACTTCCCAGCCTAGATGCCCATGCCACGCCTGATCCCTCTAGACAGTCTTGACTTCTCTCAGCACTTTGCACGGCTTTGCATCAGTGACACTTCCCAGCCTAGATGCCCATGCCACGCCGGATCCCGCCAGACAGTCTTGACTTCTCTCAGCACTTTGCACGGCTTTGCATCAGTGACACTGACCAGCCTAGATGCCCATGCCACGCCTGATCCCTCTAGACAGTCTTGACTTCTCTCAGCAATTTGCACGGCTTTGCATCAGTGACACTTCCCAGGCTAGATGCCCATGCCTGCCTGATCCCTCTAGACAGTCTTGACTTCTCCGCCAGCAGCACTTTGCACGGCTTTGCATCAGTGACACTTCCCAGCCTAGATGCCCATGCCACGCCTGATCACTCTAGACAGTCTTGACTTCTCTCAGCACTTTGCACGGCTTTGCATCAGTGACATTTCCCAGCCTAGATGCTCATGCCACGCCTGATCTCTCTAGACAGTCTTGACTTCTCTCAGCACTTTGCACGGCTTTGCATCAGTGACACTGACCAGTCTAGATGCCCATGCCACGCCTGATCCCTCTAGACAGTCCTGACTTCTCTCAGCACTTTGCACGGCTTTGCATCAGTGACACTTCCCAGCCTAGATGCCCATGCCACGCTTGATCCCTCTAGACAGTCTTGACTTCTCTCAGCACTTTGCACGGCTTTGCATCAGTGACACTTCCCAGCCTAGATGCCCATGCCACGCCTGATCCCTCTAGACAGTATTGACTTCTCTCAGCACTTTGCACGGCTTTGCGTCAGTGACACTTCCCAGCCTAGATGCCCATGCCACGCCTGATCCCGCCAGACAGTCTTGACTTCTCTCAGCACTTTGCACGGCTTTGCGTCAGTGACACTTCCCAGCCTAGATGCTCATGCCACGCCTGATCCCTCTAGACAGTCTTGACTTCTCTCAGCACTTTGCACGGCTTTGCATCAGTAACACTGACCAGTCTAGATGCCCATGACACGCCTGATCCCTCCAGACAGTCTTGACTTCTCTCAGCACTTTGCACGGCTTTGCATCAGTGACACTGACCAGCCTAGATGCCCATGCCACGCCTGATCCTGCCAGACAGTCTTGACTTCTCTCAGCACTTTGCACGGCTTTGCATCAGTGACACTTCCCAGCCTAGATGCCCATGCCACGCCTGATCCCTCTAGACAGTCTTGACTTCTCCCCCAGCAGCACTTTGCACATCTTTGCATCAGTGACACTTCCCAGCCTAGATGCCCATGCCACGCCTGATCCCTCTAGACAGTCTTGACTTCTCCGCCAGCAGCACTTTGCACGGCTTTGCATCAGTGACACTTCCCAGCCTCGATGCCCATGCCACGCCTGATCCCTCTAGACAGTCTTGACTTCTCTCAGCACTTTGCACGGCTTTGCATCAGTGACACTGACCAGCCTAGATGCCCATGCCACGCCTGATCCCGCCAGACAGTCTTGACTTCTCTCAGCACTTTGCACGGCTTTGCATCAGTGACACTGACCAGCCTAGATGGCTATGCCACGCCTGATCCCTCTGGACAGTCCTGACGTCTCTCAGCACTTTGCACGGCTTTGCATCAGTGACACTTCCCAGCCTAGATGCCCATGCCATGCCTGATCCCTCTAGACAGTCTTGACTTCTCTCAGCACTTTGCACGGCTTTGCATCAGTGACACTTCCCAGCCTAGATGCCCATGCCACGCCTGATCCCTCTAGACAGTCTTGACTTCTCTGCCAGCAGCACTTTGCACGGCTTTGCATCAGTGACACTTCCCAGCCTAGATGCCCATGCCACGCCTGATCCCTCTAGACAGTCTTAACTTCTCTCAGCACTTTGCACGGCTTTGCATCAGTGACACTTCCCAGCCTAGATGCTCATGCCACGCCTGATCCCTCTAGACAGTCTTAACTTCTCTCAGCACTTTGCACGGCTTTGCATCAGTGACACTTCCCAGCCTAGATGTTCATGCCACGCCTGATCCCTCTAGACAGTCTTGACTTCTCTCAGCACTTTGCACGGCTTTGCATCAGTGACACTGACCAGTCTAGATACCCATGCCACGCCTGATCCCTCTAGACAGTCCTGACTTCTCTCAGCACTTTGCACAGCTTTGCATCAGTGACACTTCCCAGCCTAGATGCCCATGCCACGCCTGATCCCTCTAGACAGTCTTAACTTCTCTCAGCACTTTGCACGGCTTTGGACCAGTGACACTTCCCAGCCTAGATGCCCATGCCACGCCTGATCCCTATAGACAGTCTTAACTTCTCTCAGCACTTTGCACGGCTTTGCATCAGTGACACTGACCAGTCTAGCTGCCCATGCCACGCCTGATCCCTCTAGACAGTCTTGACTTCTCCGCCAGCAGCACTTTGCATGGCTTTGCATCAGTGACACTGACCAGCCTAGATGCCCATGCCACGCCTGATCCCTCTAGACAGTCATGACTTCTCTCAGCACTTTGCACGGCTTTGCATCAGTGACACTTCCCAGGCTAGATGCCCATGCCCGCCTGATCCCTCTAGACAGTCTTGACTTCTCCGCCAGCAGCACTTTGCACGGCTTTGCATCAGTGACACTTCCCAGCCTAGATGCGCATGCCACGCCTGATCCCTCTAGACAGTCTTGACTTCTCTCAGCACTTTGCACGGCTTTGCATCAGTGGCACTGACCAGTCTAGATGCCCATGCCACGCCTGATCCCTCTAGACAGTCCTGACTTCTCTCAGCACTTTGCATGGCTTTGCATCAGTGACACTTCCCAGCCTAGATGCCCATGCCACGCCTGATCCCTCTAGACAGTCTTAACTTCTCTCAGCACTTTGCACGGCTTTGCATCAGTGACACTTCCCAGCCTAGATGCCCATGCCACGCCTGATCCCTCTAGACAGTCTTGACTTCTCTCAGCACTTTGCACGGCTTTGCATCAGTGACACTTCCCAGCCTAGATGCCCATGCCACGCCTGATCCCTCTAGACAGTCTTGACTTCTCTCAGCACTTTGCACGGCTTTGCATCAGTGACACTTCCCAGCCTAGATGCCCATGCCACGCCGGATCCCGCCAGACAGTCTTGACTTCTCTCAGCACTTTGCACGGCTTTGCATCAGTGACACTGACCAGCCTAGATGCCCATGCCACGCCTGATCCCTCTAGACAGTCTTGACTTCTCTCAGCAATTTGCACGGCTTTGCATCAGTGACACTTCCCAGGCTAGATGCCCATGCCTGCCTGATCCCTCTAGACAGTCTTGACTTCTCCGCCAGCAGCACTTTGCACGGCTTTGCATCAGTGACACTTCCCAGCCTAGATGCCCATGCCACGCCTGATCACTCTAGACAGTCTTGACTTCTCTCAGCACTTTGCACGGCTTTGCATCAGTGACACTTCCCAGCCTAGATGCTCATGCCACGCCTGATCCCTCTAGACAGTCTTGACTTCTCTCAGCACTTTGCACGGCTTTGCATCAGTGACACTGACCAGTCTAGATGCCCATGCCACGCCTGATCCCTCTAGACAGTCCTGACTTCTCTCAGCACTTTGCACGGCTTTGCATCAGTGACACTTCCCAGCCTAGATGCCCATGCCACGCTTGATCCCTCTAGACAGTCTTGACTTCTCTCAGCACTTTGCACGGCTTTGCATCAGTGACACTTCCCAGCCTAGATGCCCATGCCACGCCTGATCCCTCTAGACAGTCTTGACTTCTCTCAGCACTTTGCACGGCTTTGCATCAGTGACACTTCCCAGCCTAGATGCCCATGCCACGCCTGATCCCGCCAGACAGTCTTGACTTCTCTCAGCACTTTGCACGGCTTTGCGTCAGTGACACTTCCCAGCCTAGATGCTCATGCCACGCCTGATCCCTCTAGACAGTCTTGACTTCTCTCAGCACTTTGCACGGCTTTGCATCAGTGACACTGACCAGTCTAGATGCCCATGACACGCCTGATCCCTCCAGACAGTCTTCACTTCTCTCAGCACTTTGCACGGCTTTGCATCAGTGACACTGACCAGCCTAGATGCCCATGCCACGCCTGATCCCGCCAGACAGTCTTGACTTCTCTCAGCACTTTGCACGGCTTTGCATCAGTGACACTTCCCAGCCTAGATGCCCATGCCACGCCTGATCCCTCTAGACAGTCTTGACTTCTCCCCCAGCAGCACTTTGCATGGCTTTGCATCAGTGACACTTCCCAGCCTCGATGCCCATGCCACGCCTGATCCCTCTAGACAGTCTTGACTTCTCTCAGCACTTTGCACGGCTTTGCATCAGTGACACTGACCAGCCTAGATGCCCATGCCACGCCTGATCCCGCCAGACAGTCTTGACTTCTCTCAGCACTTTGCACGGCTTTGCATCAGTGACACTGACCAGCCTAGATGCCCATGCCACGCCTGATCCCTCTGGACAGTCCTGACGTCTCTCAGCACTTTGCACGGCTTTGCATCAGTGACACTTCCCAGCCTAGATGCCCATGCCATGCCTGATCCCTCTAGACAGTCTTGACTTCTCTCAGCACTTTGCACGGCTTTGCATCAGTGACACTTCCCAGCCTAGATGCCCATGCCACGCCTGATCCCTCTAGACAGTCTTGACTTCTCCGCCAGCAGCACTTTGCACGGCTTTGCATCAGTGACACTTCCCAGCCTAGATGCCCATGCCACGCCTGATCCCTCTAGACAGTCTTAACTTCTCTCAGCACTTTGCACGGCTTTGCATCAGTGACACTTCCCAGCCTAGATGTTCATGCCAAGCCTGATCCCTCTAGACAGTCTTGACTTCTCTCAGCACTTTGCACGGCTTTGCATCAGTGACACTGACCAGTCTAGATGCCCATGCCACGCCTGATCCCTCTAGACAGTCCTGACTTCTCTCAGCACTTTGCACGGCTTTGCATCAGTGACACTTCCCAGCCTAGATGCCCATGCCACGCCTGATCCCTCTAGACAGTCTTAACTTCTCTCAGCACTTTGCACGGCTTTGGACCAGTGACACTTCCCAGCCTAGATGCCCATGCCACGCCTGATCCCTATAGACAGTCTTAACTTCTCTCAGCACTTTGCACGGCTTTGCATCAGTGACACTGACCAGTCTAGCTGCCCATGCCACGCCTGATCCCTCTGGACAGTCTTGACTTCTCCGCCAGCAGCACTTTGCATGGCTTTGCATCAGTGACACTGACCAGCCTAGATGCCCATGCCACGCCTGATCCCTCTAGACAGTCATGACTTCTCTCAGCACTTTGCACGGCTTTGCATCAGTGACACTTCCCAGGCTAGATGCCCATGCCCGCCTGATCCCTCTAGACAGTCTTGACTTCTCCGCCAGCAGCACTTTGCACGGCTTTGCATCAGTGACACTTCCCGGCCTAGATGCGCATGCCACGCCTGATCCCTCTAGACAGTCTTGACTTCTCTCAGCCCTTTGCACGGCTTTGCATCAGTGACACTGACCAGTCTAGATGCCCATGCCATGCCTGATCCCTCTAGACAGTCCTGACTTCTCTCAGCACTTTGCACGGCTTTGCATCAGTGACACTTCCCAGCCTAGATGCCCATGCCACGCCTGATCCCTCTAGACAGTCTTAACTTCTCTCAGCACTTTGCACGGCTTTGCATCAGTGACACTTCCCAGCCTAGATGCCCGTGCCACGCCTGATCCCTCTAGACAGTCTTGACTTCTCTCAGCACTTTGCACGGCTTTGCATCAGTGACACTTCCCAGCCTAGATGCCCATGCCACGCCTGATCCCTCTAGACAGTCTTAACTTCTCTCAGCACTTTGCACGGCTTTGCATCAGTGACACTTCCCAGCCTAGATGCCCATGCCACGCCGGATCCCGCCAGACAGTCTTGACTTCTCTCAGCACTTTGCACGGCTTTGCATCAGTGACACTTCCCAGCCTAGATGCTCATGCCACGCCTGATCCCTCTAGACAGTCTTGACTTCGCTCAGCACTTTGCACGGCTTTGCATCAGTGACACTGACCAGTCTAGATGCCCATGCCACGGCTGATCCCCCCAGACAGTCTTGACTTCTCTCAGCACTTTGCACGGCTTTGCATCAGTGAAACTGACCAGCCTAGATGCCCATGCCACGCCTGATCCCACCAGACAGTCTTGACTTCTCTCAGCACTTTGCACGGCTTTGCATCAGTGACACTTCCCAGCCTCGATGCCCAAGCTACGCCTGATCCCTCTAGACAGTCCTGACTTCTCTCAGCACTTTGCACGGCTTTGCATCAGTGACACTTCCCAGCCTAGATGCCCATGCCACGCCTGATCCCTCTAGACAGTCTTGACTTCTCCGCCAGCAGCACTTTGCACGGCTTTGCATCAGTGACACTTCCCAGCCTAGATGCCCATGCCACGCCTGATCCCTCTAGACAGTCTTGACTTCTCCGCCAGCAGCACTTTGCACGGCGTTGCATCAGTGACACTTCCCAGCCTAGATGCCCATGCCACGCCTGATCCCTCTAGACAGTCTTGACTTCTCTCAGCACTTTGCACGGCTTTACATCAGTGACACTGACCAGCCTAGATGCCCATGCCACGCCTGATCCCGCCAGACAGTCTTGACTTCTCTCAGCGCTTTGCACGGCTTTGCATCAGTGACACTGACCAGCCTAGATGCCCATGCCACGCCTGATCCCTCTAGACAGTCCTGACTTCTCTCAGCACTTTGCACGGCTTTGCATCAGTGACACTTCCCAGCCTAGATGCCCATGCCATGCCTGATCCCTCTAGACAGTCTTGACTTCTCTCAGCACTTTGCACGGCTTTGCATCAGTGACACTTCCCAGCCTAGATGCCCATGCCACGCCTGATCCCTCTAGGCAGTCCTGACTTCTCTCAGCACTTTGCACGGCTTTGCATCAGTGACACTGACCGGTCTAGCTGCCCATGCCACGCCTGATCCCTCTAGACAGTCTTGACTTCTCCGCCAGCAGCACTTTGCATGGCTTTGCATCAGTGACACTGACCAGCCTAGATGCCCATGCCACGCCTGATCCCTCTAGACAGTCTTGACTTCTCCGCCAGCAGCACTTTGCACGGCTTTGCATCAGTGACACTTCCCAGCCTAGACAAGCCACGCCTGATCCCTCTAGACAGTCTTAACTTCTCTCAGCACTTTGCACGGCTTTGCATCAATGACACTTCCCAGCCTAGATGCCCATGCCACGCCTGATCCCTCTAGACAGTCTTGACTTCTCCGCCAGCAGCACTTTGCACGGCTTTGCATCAGTGACACTTCCCAGCCTAGATGCCCATGCCACGCCTGATCCCTCTAGACAGTCTTGACTTCTCCGCCAGCAGCACTTTGCACGGCTTTGCATCAGTGACACTTCCCAGCCTAGATGCCCATGCCACGTCTGATCCCTCTAGAAGGTCTTGACTTCTCCGCCAGCAGCACTTTGCATGGCTTTGCATCAGTGACACTGACCAGCCTAGATGCCCATGCCACGCCTGATCCCTCTAGACAGTCTTGACTTCTCCGCCAGCAGCACTTTGCACGGCTTTGCATCAGTGACACTTCCCAGCCTAGATGCCCATGCCACGCCTGATCCCTCTAGACAGCACTTTGCACGGCTTTGCATCAGTGACACTTCCCAGCCTAGATGCTCATGCCACGCCTGATCCCTCTAGACAGTCTTAACTTCTCTCAGCACTTTGCATGGCTTTGCATCAGTGACACTTCCCAGCCTAGATGCCCATGCCACGCCTGATCCCTCTAGACAGTCTTGACTTCTCTCAGCACTTTGCACGGCTTTGCATCAGTGACACTGACCAGTCTAGATGCCCATGCCACGCCTGATCCCTCTAGACAGTCCTGACTTCTCTCAGCACTTTGCACGGCTTTGCATCAGTGACACTTCCCAGCCTAGATGCCCATGCCACGCCTGATCCCTCTAGACAGTCTTAACTTCTCTCAGCACTTTGCACGGCTTTGGACCAGTGACACTTCCCAGCCTAGATGCCCATGCCACGCCTGATCCCTATAGACAGTCTTAACTTCTCTCAGCACTTTGCACGGCTTTGCATCAGTGACACTGACCAGTCTAGCTGCCCATGCCACGCCTGATCCCTATAGACAGTCTTAACTTCTCTCAGCACTTTGCACGGATTTGCATCAGTGACACTGACCAGTCTAGCTGCCCATGCCACGCCTGATCCCTCTAGACAGTCTTGACTTCTCCGCCAGCAGCACTTTGCATGGCTTTGCATCAGTGACACTGACCAGCCTAGATGCCCATGCCACGCCTGATCCCTCTAGACAGTCATGACTTCTCTCAGCACTTTGCACGGCTTTGCATCAGTGACACTTCCCAGGTTAGATGCCCATGCCCGCCTGATCCCTCTAGACAGTCTTGACTTCTCCGCCAGCAGCACTTTGCACGGCTTTGCATCAGTGACACTTCCCAGCCTAGATGCACATGCCACGCCTGATCCCTCTAGACAGTCTTGACTTCTCTCAGCACTTTGCACGGCTTTGCATCAGTGACACTGACCAGTCTAGATGCCCATGCCACGCCTGATCCCTCTAGACAGTCCTGACTTCTCTCAGCACTTTGCACGGCTTTGCATCAGTGACACTTCCCAGCCTAGATGCCCATGCCACGCCTGATCCCTCTAGACAGTCTTAACTTCTCTCAGCACTTTGCACGGCTTTGCATCAGTGACACTTCCCAGCCTAGATGCCCATGCCACGCCTGATCCCTCTAGACAGTCCTGACTTCTCTCAGCACTTTGCACGGCTTTGCATCAGTGACGCTTCCCAGCCTAGATGCCCATGCCACGCCTGATCCCTCTAGACAGTCTTGACTTCTCCGCCAGCAGCACTTTGCACGGTTTTGCATCAGTGACAGTTCCCAGCATAGATGCCCATGCCACGCCTGATCCCTCTAGACAGTCTTAACTTCTCTCAGCACTTTGCACGGCTTTGCATCAGTGACACTTCCCAGCCTAGATGCTCATGCCACGCCTGATCCCTCTAGACAGTCTTAACTTCTCTCAGCACTTTGCACGGCTTTGCATTAGTGACACTTCCCAGCCTAGATGCTCATGCCACACCTGATCCCTCTAGACAGTTTTGACTTCTCTCAGCACTTTGCACGGCTTTGCATCAGTGACACTGACCAGTCTAGATGCCCATGCCACGCCTGATCCCTCTAGACAGTCCTGACTTCTCTCAGCACTTTGCACGGCTTTGCATCAGTGACACTTCCCAGCCTAGATGCCCATGCCACGCCTGATCCCTCTAGACAGTCTTAACTTCTCTCAGCACTTTGCACGGCTTTGCATCAGTGACACTTCCCAGCCTAGATGCCCATGCCACGCCTGATCCCTCTAGACAGTCTTGACTTCTTTCAGCACTTTGCACGGCTTTGCATCAGTGACACTTCCCAGCCTAGATGCCCATGCCACGCCTGATCCCTCTAGACAGTCTTGACTTCTCTCAGCACTTTGCACGGCTTTGCATCAGTGACACTGACCGGTCTAGCTGCCTATGCCACGCCTGATCCCTCTAGACAGTCTTGACTTCTCCGCCAGCAGCACTTTGCATGGCTTTGCATCAGTGACACTGACCAGCCTAGATGCCCATGCCACGCCTGATCCCTCTAGACAGTCTTGACTTCTCTCAGCACTTAGCACGGCTTTGCATCAGTGACACTTCCCAGGCTAGATGCCCATGCCCGCCTGATCCCTCTAGATAGTCTTGACTTCTCCGCCAGCAGCACTTTGCATGGCTTTGCATCAGTGACACTGACCAGCCTAGATGCCCATGCCACGCCTGATCCCTCTAGACAGTCATGACTTCTCTCAGCACTTTGCACGGCTTTGCATCAGTGACACTTCCCAGGCTAGATGCCCATGCCCGCCTGATCCCTCTAGACAGTCTTGACTTCTCCGCCAGCAGCACTTTGCACGGCTTTGCATCAGTGACACTTCCCAGGCTAGATGCCCATGCCCGCCTGATCCCTCTAGACAGTCTTGACTTCTCCGCCAGCAGCACTTTGCACGGCTTTGCATCAGTGACACTTCCCAGCCTAGATGCGCATGCCACGCCTGATCCTTCTAGACAGTCTTGACTTCTCTCAGCACTTTGCACGGCTTTGCATCAGTGACACTGACCAGTCTAGATGCCCATGCCACGCCTGATCCCTCTAGACAGTCCTGACTTCTCTCAGCACTTTGCATGGCTTTGCATCAGTGACACTTCCCAGCCTAGATGCCCATGCCACGCCTGATCCCTGTAGACAGTCTTAACTTCTCTCAGCACTTTGCACGGCTTTGCATCAGTGACACTTCCCAGCCTAGATGCCCATGCCACGCCTGATCCCTCTAGACAGTCTTGACTTCTCTCAGCACTTTGCACGGCTTTGCATCAGTGACACTTCCCAGCCTAGATGCCCATGCCACGCCTGATCCCTCTAGACAGTCTTGACTTCTCTCAGCACTTTGCACGGCTTTGCATCAGTGACACTTCCCAGCCTAGATGCCCATGCCACGCCGGATCCCGCCAGACAGTCTTGACTTCTCTCAGCACTTTGCACGGCTTTGCATCAGTGACACTGACCAGCCTAGATGCCCATGCCACGCCTGATCCCTCTAGACAGTCTTGACTTCTCCGCCAGCAGCACTTTGCACGGCTTTGCATCAGTGACACTTCCCAGCCTAGATGCCCATGCCACGCCTGATCACTCTAGACAGTCTTGACTTCTCTCAGCACTTTGCACGGCTTTGCATCAGTGACACTTCCCAGCCAAGATGCTCATGCCACGCCTGATCCCTCTAGACAGTCTTGACTTCTCTCAGCACTTTGCACGGCTTTGCATCAGTGACACTGACCAGTCTAGATGCCCATGCCACGCCTGATCCCTCTAGACAGTCCTGACTTCTCTCAGCACTTTGCACGGCTTTGCATCAGTGACACTTCCCAGCCTAGATGCCCATGCCACGCTTAATCCCTCTAGACAGTCTTGACTTCTCTCAGCACTTTGCACGGCTTTGCATCAGTGACACTTCCCAGCCTAGATGCCCATGCCACGCCTGATCCCTCTGGACAGTCTTGACTTCTCTCAGCACTTTGCACGGCTTTGCGTCAGTGACACTTCCCAGCCTAGATGCCCATGCCACGCCTGATCCCGCCAGACAGTCTTGACTTCTCTCAGCACTTTGCACGGCTTTGCGTCAGTGACACTTCCCAGCCTAGATGCTCATGCCACGCCTGATCCCTCTAGACAGTCTTGACTTCTCTCAGCACTTTGCACGGCTTTGCATCAGTGACACTGACCAGTCTAGATGCCCATGACACGCCTGATCCCTCCAGACAGTCTTGACTTCTCTCAGCACTTTGCACGGCTTTGCATCAGTGACACTGACCAGCCTAGATGCCCATGCCACGCCTGATCCCGCCAGACAGTCTTGACTTCTCTCAGCACTTTGCACGGCTTTGCATCAGTGACACTTCCCAGCCTAGATGCCCATGCCACGCCTGATCCCTCTAGACAGTCTTGACTTCTCCCCCAGCAGCACTTTGCACGGCTTTGCATCAGTGACACTTCCCAGCCTCGATGCCCATGCCACGCCTGATCCCTCTAGACAGTCTTGACTTCTCTCAGCACTTTGCACGGCTTTGCATCAGTGACACTGACCAGCCTAGATGCCCATGCCACGCCTGATCCCGCCAGACAGTCTTGACTTCTCTCAGCACTTTGCATCAGTGACACTGACCAGCCTAGATGCCCATGCCACGCCTGATCCCTCTGGACAGTCCTGACGTCTCTCAGCACTTTGCACGGCTTTGCATCAGTGACACTTCCCAGCCTAGATGCCCATGCCATGCCTGATCCCTCTAGACAGTCTTGACTTCTCTCAGCACTTTGCATGGCTTTGCATCAGTGACACTTCCCAGCCTAGATGCCCATGCCACGCCTGATCCCTCTAGACAGTCTTGAATTCTCCGCCAGCAGCACTTTGCACGGCTTTGCATCAGTGACACTTCCCAGCCTAGATGCCCATGCCACGCCTGATCCCTCTAGACAGTCTTAACTTCTCTCAGCACTTTGCACGGCTTTGCATCAGTGACACTTCCCAGCCTAGATGCTCATGCCACGCCTGATCCCTCTAGACAGTCTTAACTTCTCTCAGCACTTTGCACGGCTTTGCATCAGTGACACTTCCCAGCCTAGATGTTCATGCCACGCCTGATCCCTCTAGACAGTCTTGACTTCTCTCAGCACTTTGCACGGCTTTGCATCAGTGACACCGACCAGTCTAGATGCCCATGCCACGCCTGATCCCTCTAGACAGCCCTGACTTCGCTCAGCACTTTGCACGGCTTTGCATCAGTGACACTTCCCAGCCTAGATGCCCATGCCACGCCTGATCCCTCTAGACAGTCTTAACTTCTCTCAGCACTTTGCACGGCTTTGGACCAGTGACACTTCCCAGCCTAGATGCCCATGCCACGCCTGATCCCTAAAGACAGTCTTAACTTCTCTCAGCACTTTGCACGGCTTTGCATCAGTGACACTGACCAGTCTAGCTGCCCATGCCACGCCTGATCCCTCTGGACAGTCTTGACTTCTCCGCCAGCAGCACTTTGCATGGCTTTGCATCAGTGACACTGACCAGCCTAGATGCCCATGCCACGCCTGATCCCTCTAGACAGTCATGACTTCTCTCAGCACTTTGCACGGCTTTGCATCAGTGACACTTCCCAGGCTAGATGCCCATGCCCGCCTGATCCCTCTAGACAGTCTTGACTTCTCCGCCAGCAGCACTTTGCACGGCTTTGCATCAGTGACACTTCCCAGCCTAGATGCGCATGCCACGCCTGATCCCTCTAGACAGTCTTGACTTCTCTCAGCACTTTGCACGGCTTTGCATCAGTGACACTGACCAGTCTAGATGCCCATGCCACGCCTGATCCCTCTAGACAGTCCTGACTTCTCTCAGCACTATGCACGGCTTTGCATCAGTGACACTTCCCAGCCTAGATGCCCATGCCACGCCTGATCCCTCTAGACAGTCTTAACTTCTCTCAGCACTTTGCACGGCTTTGCATCAGTGACACTTCCCAGCCTAGATGCCCATGCCACGCCTGATCCCGCTAGACAGTCTTGACTTCTCTCAGCACTTTGCACGGCTTTGCATCAGTGACACTTCCCAGCCTAGATGCCCATGCCACGCCTGATCCCTCTAGACAGTCTTGACTTCTCTCAGCACTTTGCACGGCTTTGCATCAGTGACACTTCCCAGCCTAGATGCCCATGCCACGCCGGATCCCGCCAGACAGTCTTGACTTCTCTCAGCACTTTGCACGGCTTTGCATCAGTGACACTTCCCAGCCTAGATGCTCATGCCACGCCTGATCCCTCTAGACAGTCTTGACTTCGCTCAGCACTTTGCACGGCTTTGCATCAGTGAAACTGACCAGCCTAGATGCCCATGCCACGCCTGATCCCACCAGACAGTCTTGACTTCTCTCAGCACTTTGCACGGCTTTGCATCAGTGACACTTCCCAGCCTCGATGCCCAAGCTACGCCTCATCCCTCTAGACAGTCCTGACTTCTCTCAGCACTTTGCACGGCTTTGCATCAGTGACACTTCCCAGCCTAGATGCCCATGCCACGCCTGATCCCTCTAGACAGTCTTGACTTCTCCGCCAGCAGCACTTTGCACGGCTTTGCATCAGTGACACTTCCCAGCATAGATGCCCATGCCACGCCTGATCCCTCTAGACAGTCTTGACTTCTCCGCCAGCAGCACTTTGCACGGCGTTGCATCAGTGACACTTCCCAGCCCAGATGCCCATGCCACGCCTGATCCCTCTAGACAGTCTTGACTTCTCTCAGCACTTTGCACGGCTTTACATCAGTGACACTGACCAGCCTAGATGCCCATGCCACGCCTGATCCCGCCAGACAGTCTTGACTTCTCTCAGCACTTTGCACGGCTTTGCATCAGTGACATTGACCAGCCTAGATGCCCATGCCACGCCTGATCCCTCTAGACAGTCCTGACTTCTCTCAGCACTTTGCACGGCTTTGCATCAGTGACACTTCCCAGCCTAGATGCCCATGCCATGCCTGATCCCTCTAGACAGTCTTGACTTCTCTCAGCACTTTGCACGGATTTGCATCAGTGACACTTCCCAGCCTAGATGCCCATGCCACGCCTGATCCCTCTAGACAGTCCTGACTTCTCTCAGCACTTTGCACGGCTTTGCATCAGTGACACTGACCAGTCTAGATGCCCATGCCACGCCTGATCCCTCTAGACAGTCCTGACTTCTCTCAGCACTTTGCACGGCTTTGCATCAGTGACACTTCCCAGCCTAGATGCCCATGCCACGCCTGATCCCTCTAGACAGTCTTAACTTCTCTCAGCACTTTGCACGGCTTTGCATCAGTGACACTTCCCAGCCTAGATGCCCATGCCACGCCTAATCCCTCTAGACAGTCTTGACTTCTCTCAGCACTTTGCACGGCTTTGCATCAGTGACACTGACCGGTCTAGCTGCCCATGCCACGCCTGATCCCTCTAGACAGTCTTGACTTCTCCGCCAGCAGCACTTTGCATGGCTTTGCATCAGTGACACTGACCAGCCTAGATGCCCATGCCACGCCTGATCCCTCTAGACAGTCTTGACTTCTCCGCCAGCAGCACTTTGCACGGCTTTGCATCAGTGACACTTCCCAGCCTAGATGCCCATGCCACGCCTGATCCCTCTAGACAGTCTTGACTTCTCCGCCAGCAGCACTTTGCACGGCTTTGCATCAGTGACACTTCCCAGCCTAGATGCTCATGCCACGCCTGATCCCTCTAGACAGTCTTAACTGCTCTCAGCACTTTGCACGGCTTTGCATCAGTGACACTTCCCAGCCTAGATGCCCATGCCACGCTTGATCCCTCTAGACAGTCTTGACTTCTCCGCCAGCAGCACTTTGCACGGCTTTGCATCAGTGACACTTCCCAGCCTAGATGCCCATGCCACGCCTGATCCCTCTAGACAGTCTTGACTTCTCCGCCAGCAGCACTTTGCACAGCTTTGCATCAGTGACACTGACCAGCCTAGATGCCCATGCCACGCCTGATCCCTCTAGACAGTCTTGACTTCTCCGCCAGCAGCACTTTGCACGGCTTTGCATCAGTGAGACTTCCCAGCCTAGATGCCCATGCCACGCCTGATCCCTCTAGACAGCACTTTGCACGGCTTTGCATCAGTGACACTTCCCAGCCTAGATGCTCATGCCACGCCTGATCCCTCTAGACAGTCTTGACTTCTCTCAGCACTTTGCACGGCTTTGCATCAGTGACACTTCCCAGCCTAGATGCCCATGCCACGCCTGATCCCTCTAGACAGTCTTGACTTCTCTCAGCACTTTGCACGGCTTTGCATCAGTGACACTGACCAGTCTAGATGCCCATGCCACGCCTGATCCCTCTAGACAGTCCTGACTTCTCTCAGCACTTTGCACGGCTTTGCATCAGTGACACTTCCCAGCCTAGATGCCCATGCCACGCCTGATCCCTCTAGACAGTCTTAACTTCTCTCAGCACTTTGCACGGCTTTGGACCAGTGACACTTCCCAGCCTAGATGCCCATGCCACGCCTGATCCCTATAGACAGTCTTAACTTCTCTCAGCACTTTGCAGAGCTTTGCATCAGTGACACTGACCAGTCTAGCTGCCCATGCCACGCCTGATCCCTATAGACAGTCTTAACTTCTCTCAGCACTTTGCACGGCTTTGCATCAGTGACACTGACCAGTCTAGCTGCCCATGCCACGCCTGATCCCTCTAGACAGTCTTGACTTCTCCGCCAGCAGCACTTTGCATGGCTTTGCATCAGTGACACTGACCAGCCTAGATGCCCATGCCACGCCTGATCCCTCTAGACAGTCATGACTTCTCTCAGCACTTTGCACGGCTTTGCATCAGTGACACTTCCCAGGCTAGATGCCCATGCCCGCCTGATCCCTCTAGACAGTCTTGACTTCTCCGCCAGCAGCACTTTGCACGGCTTTGCATCAGTGACACTTCCCAGCCTAGATGCGCATGCCACGCCTGATCCCTCTAGACAGTCTTGACTTCTCTCAGCACTTTGCACGGCTTTGCATCAGTGACACTGACCAGTCTAGATGCCCATGCCACGCCTGATCCCTCTAGACAGTCCTGACTTCTCTCAGCACTTTGCACGGCTTTGCATCAGTGACACTTCCCAGCCTAGATGCCCATGCCACGCCTGATCCCTCTAGACAGTCTTAACTTCTCTCAGCACTTTGCACGGCTTTGCATCAGTGACACTTCCCAGCCTAGATGCCCATGCCACGCCTGATCCCTCTAGACAGTCCTGACTTCTCTCAGCACTTTGCACGGCTTTGCATCAGTGACACTTCCCAGCCTAGATGCCCATGCCACGCCTGATCCCTCTAGACAGTCTTGACTTCTCCGCCAGCAGCACTTTGCACGGCTTTGCATCAGTGACAGTTCCCAGCATAGATGCCCATGCCACGCCTGATCCCTCTAGACAGTCTTAACTTCTCTCAGCACTTTGCACGGCTTTGCATCAGTGACACTTCCCAGCCTAGATGCTCATGCCACGCCTGATCCCTCTAGACAGTCTTAACTTCTCTCAGCACTTTGCACGGCTTTGCATCAGTGACACTTCCCAGCCTAGATGCTCATGCCACACCTGATCCCTCTAGACAGTCTTGACTTCTCTCAGCACTTTGCACGGCTTTGCATCAGTGACACTGACCAGTCTAGATGCCCATGCCACGCCTGATCCCTCTAGACAGTCCTGACTTCTCTCAGCACTTTGCACGGCTTTGCATCAGTGACACTTCCCAGCCTAGATGCCCATGCCACGCCTGATCCCTCTAGACAGTCTTAACTTCTCTCAGCACTTTGCACGGCTTTGCATCAGTGACACTTCCCAGCCTAGATGCCCATGCCACGCCTGATCCCTATAGACAGTCTTAACTTCTCTCAGCACTTTGCACGGCTTTGCATCAGTGACACTGACCAGTCTAGCTGCCCATGCCACGCCTGATCCCTATAGACAGTCTTAACTTCTCTCAGCACTTTGCACGGCTTTGCATCAGTGACACTGACCAGTCTAGCTGCCCATGCCACGCCTGATCCCTCTAGACAGTCTTGACTTCTCCGCCAGCAGCACTTTGCATGGCTTTGCATCAGTGACACTGACCAGCCTAGATGCCCATGCCACGCCTGATCCCTCTAGACAGTCATGACTTCTCTCAGCACTTTGCACGGCTTTGCATCAGTGACACTTCCCAGGCTAGATGCCCATGCCCGCCTGATCCCTCTAGACAGTCTTGACTTCTCTGCCAGCAGCACTTTGCACGGCTTTGCATCAGTGACACTTCCCAGCCTAGATGCGCATGCCACGCCTGATCCCTCTAGACAGTCTTGACTTCTCTCAGCACTTTGCACGGCTTTGCATCAGTGACACTGACCAGTCTAGATGCCCATGCCACGCCTGATCCCTCTAGACAGTCCTGACTTCTCTCAGCACTTTGCACGGCTTTGCATCAGTGACACTTCCCAGCCTAGATGCCCATGCCACGCCTGATCCCTCTAGACAGTCTTAACTTCTCTCAGCACTTTGCACGGCTTTGCATCAGTGACACTTCCCAGCCTAGATGCCCATGCCACGCCTGATCCCTCTAGACAGTCCTGACTTCTCTCAGCACTTTGCACGGCTTTGCATCAGTGACACTTCCCAGCCTAGATGCCCATGCCACGCCTGATCCCTCTAGACAGTCTTGACTTCTCCGCCAGCAGCACTTTGCACGGCTTTGCATCAGTGACAGTTCCCAGCATAGATGCCCATGCCACGCCTGATCCCTCTAGACAGTCTTAACTTCTCTCAGCACTTTGCACGGCTTTGCATCAGTGACACTTCCCAGCCTAGATGCTCATGCCACGCCTGATCCCTCTAGACAGTCTTGACTTCTCTCAGCACTTTGCACGGCTTTGCATCAGTGACACTTCCCAGCCTAGATGCTCATGCCACACCTGATCCCTCTAGACAGTCTTGACTTCTCTCAGCACTTTGCACGGCTTTGCATCAGTGACACTGACCAGTCTAGATGCCCATGCCACGCCTGATCCCTCTAGACAGTCCTGACTTCTCTCAGCACTTTGCACGGCTTTGCATCAGTGACACTTCCCAGCCTAGATGCCCATGCCACGCCTAATCCCTCTAGACAGTCTTGACTTCTCTCAGCACTTTGCACGGCTTTGCATCAGTGACACTGACCGGTCTAGCTGCCCATGCCACGCCTGATCCCTCTAGACAGTCTTGACTTCTCCGCCAGCAGCACTTTGCATGGCTTTGCATCAGTGACACTGACCAGCCTAGATGCCCATGCCACGCCTGATCCCTCTAGACAGTCTTGACTTCTCTCAGCACTTTGCACGGCTTTGCATCAGTGACACTGACCAGTCTAGATGCCCATGCCACGCCTGATCCCTCTAGACAGTCCTGACTTCTCTCAGCACTTTGCACGGCTTTGCATCAGTGACACTTCCCAGCCTAGATGCCCATGCCACGCTTGATCCCTCTAGACAGTCTTGACTTCTCTCAGCACTTTGCACGGCTTTGCGTCAGTGACACTTCCCAGCCTAGATGCCCATGCCACGCCTGATCCCTCTAGACAGTCTTGACTTCTCTCAGCACTTTGCACGGCTTTGCGTCAGTGACACTTCCCAGCCTAGATGCCCATGCCACGCCTGATCCCGCCAGACAGTCTTGACTTCTCTCAGCACTTTGCACGGCTTTGCGTCAGTGACACTTCCCAGCCTAGATGCTCATGCCACGCCTGATCCCTCTAGACAGTCTTGACTTCTCTCAGCACTTTGCACGGCTTTGCATCAGTGACACTGACTAGTCTAGATGCCCATGACACGCCTGATCCCTCCAGACAGTCTTGACTTCTCTCAGCACTTTGCACGGCTTTGCATCAGTGACACTGACCAGCCTAGATGCCCATGCCACGCCTGATCCCGCCAGACAGTCTTGACTTCTCTCAGCACTTTGCACGGCTTTGCATCAGTGACACTTCCCAGCCTAGATGCCCATGCCACGCCTGATCCCTCTAGACAGTCTTGACTTCTCCCCCAGCAGCACTTTGCACGGCTTTGCATCAGTGACACTTCCCAGCCTCGATGCCCATGCCACGCCTGATCCCTCTAGACAGTCTTGACTTCTCTCAGCACTTTGCACGGCTTTGCATCAGTGACACTGACCAGCCTAGATGCCCATGCCACGCCTGATCCCGCCAGACAGTCTTGACTTCTCTCAGCACTTTGCACGGCTTTGCATCAGTGACACTGACCAGCCTAGATGCCCATGCCACGCCTGATCCCTCTGGACAGTCCTGACGTCTCTCAGCACTTTGCACGGCTTTGCATCAGTGACACTTCCCAGCCTAGATGCCCATGCCATGCCTGATCCCTCTAGACAGTCTTGACTTCTCTCAGCACTTTGCACGGCTTTGCATCAGTGACACTTCCCAGCCTAGATGCCCATGCCACGCCTGATCCCTCTAGACAGTCTTGACTTCTCCGCCAGCAGCACTTTGCACGGCTTTGCATCAGTGACACTTCCCAGCCTAGATGCCCATGCCACGCCTGATCCCTCTAGACAGTCTTAACTTCTCTCAGCACTTTGCACGGCTTTGCATCAGTGACACTTCCCAGCCTAGATGCTCATGCCACGCCTGATCCCTCTAGACAGTCTTAACTTCTCTCAGCACTTTGCACGGCTTTGCATCAGTGACACTTCCCAGCCTAGATGTTCATGCCACGCCTGATCCCTCTAGACAGTCTTGACTTCTCTCAGCACTTTGCACGGCTTTGCATCAGTGACACTGACCAGTCTAGATGCCCATGCCACGCCTGATCCCTCTAGACAGTCCTGACTTCTCTCAGCACTTTGCACGGCTTTGCATCAGTGACACTTCCCAGCCTAGATGCCCATGCCACGCCTGATCCCTCTAGACAGTCTTAACTTCTCTCAGCACTTTGCACGGCTTTGGACCAGTGACACTTCCCAGCCTAGATGCCCATGCCACGCCTGATCCCTATAGACAGTCTTAACTTCTCTCAGCACTTTGCACGGCTTTGCATCAGTGACACTGACCAGTCTAGCTGCCCATGCCACGCCTGATCCCTCTGGACAGTCTTGACTTCTCCGCCAGCAGCACTTTGCATGGCTTTGCATCAGTGACACTGACCAGCCTAGATGCCCATGCCACGCCTGATCCCTCTAGACAGTCATGACTTCTCTCAGCACTTTGCACGGCTTTGCATCAGTGACACTTCCCAGGCTAGATGCCCATGCCCGCCTGATCCCTCTAGACAGTCTTGACTTCTCCGCCAGCAGCACTTTGCACGGCTTTGCATCAGTGACACTTCCCAGCCTAGATGCGCATGCCACGCCTGATCCCTCTAGACAGTCTTGACTTCTCTCAGCACTTTGCACAGCTTTGCATCAGTGACACTGACCAGTCTAGATGCCCATGCCACGCCTGATCCCTCTAGACAGTCCTGACTTCTCTCAGCACTTTGCACGGCTTTGCATCAGTGACACTTCCCAGCCTAGATGCCCATGCCACGCCTGATCCCTCTAGACAGTCTTAACTTCTCTCAGCACTTTGCACGGCTTTGCATCAGTGACACTTCCCAGCCTAGATGCCCATGCCACGCCTGATCCCTCTAGACAGTCTTAACTTCTCTCAGCACTTTGCACGGCTTTGGACCAGTGACACTTCCCAGCCTAGATGCCCATGCCACGCCTGATCCCTATAGACAGTCTTAACTTCTCTCAGCACTTTGCACGGCTTTGCATCAGTGACACTGACCAGTCTAGCTGCCCATGCCACGCCTGATCCCTCTGGACAGTCTTGACTTCTCCGCCAGCAGCACTTTGCATGGCTTTGCATCAGTGACACTGACCAGCCTAGATGCCCATGCCACGCCTGATCCCTCTAGACAGTCATGACTTCTCTCAGCACTTTGCACGGCTTTGCATCAGTGACACTTCCCAGGCTAGATGCCCATGCCCGCCTGATCCCTCTAGACAGTCTTGACTTCTCCGCCAGCAGCACTTTGCACGGCTTTGCATCAGTGACACTTCCCAGCCTAGATGCGCATGCCACGCCTGATCCCTCTAGACAGTCTTGACTTCTCTCAGCACTTTGCACAGCTTTGCATCAGTGACACTGACCAGTCTAGATGCCCATGCCACGCCTGATCCCTCTAGACAGTCCTGACTTCTCTCAGCACTTTGCACGGCTTTGCATCAGTGACACTTCCCAGCCTAGATGCCCATGCCACGCCTGATCCCTCTAGACAGTCTTAACTTCTCTCAGCACTTTGCACGGCTTTGCATCAGTGACACTTCCCAGCCTAGATGGCCATGCCACGCCTGATCCCTCTAGACAGTCTTGACTTCTCTCAGCACTTTGCACGGCTTTGCATCAGTGACACTTCCCAGCCTAGATGCCCATGCCACGCCTGATCCCTCTAGACAGTCTTGACTTCTCTCAGCACTTTGCACGGCTTTGCATCAGTGACACTTCCCAGCCTAGATGCTCATGCCACGCCTGATCCCTCTAGACAGTCTTGACTTCGCTCAGCACTTTACACGGCTTTGCATCAGTGACACTGACCAGTCTAGATGCCCATGCCATGGCTGATCCCCCCAGACAGTCTTGACTTCTCTCAGCACTTTGCAAGGCTTTGCATCAGTGAAACTGACCAGCCTAGATGCCCATGCCACGCCTGATCCCACCAGACAGTCTTGACTTCTCTCAGCACTTTGCACGGCTTTGCATCAGTGACACTTCCCAGCCTCGATGCCCAAGCTACGCCTGATCCCTCTAGACAGTCCTGACTTCTCTCAGCACTTTGCACGGCTTTGCATCAGTGACACTTCCCAGCCTAGATGCCCATGCCACGCCTGATCCCTCTAGACAGTCTTGACTTCTCCGCCAGCAGCACTTTGCACGGCTTTGCATCAGTGACACTTCCCAGCCTAGATGCCCATGCCACGCCTGATCCCTCTAGACAGTCTTGACTTCTCCGCCAGCAGCACTTTGCACGGCGTTGCATCAGTGACACTTCCCAGCCTAGATGCCCATGCCACGCCTGATCCCTCTAGACAGTCTTGACTTCTCTCAGCACTTTGCACGGCTTTACATCAGTGACACTGACCAGCCTAGATGCCCATGCCACGCCTGATCCCGCCAGACAGTCTTGACTTCTCTCAGCACTTTGCACGGCTTTGCATCAGTGACACTGACCAGCCTAGATGCCCATGCCACGCCTGATCCCTCTAGACAGTCCTGACTTCTCTCAGCACTTTGCACGGCTTTGCATCAGTGACACTTCCCAGCCTAGATGCCCATGCCATGCCTGATCCCTCTAGACAGTCCTGACTTCTCTCAGCACTTTGCACGGCTTTGCATCAGTGACACTTCCCAGCCTAGATGCCCATGCCACGCCTGATCCCTCTAGACAGTCCTGACTTCTCTCAGCACTTTGCACGGCTTTGCATCAGTGACACTGACCAGTCTAGATGCCCATGCCACGCCTGATCCCTCTAGACAGTCCTGACTTCTCTCAGCACTTTGCACGGCTTTGCATCAGTGACACTTCCCAGCCTAGATGCCCATGCCACGCCTGATCCCTCTAGACAGTCTTAACTTCTCTCAGCACTTTGCACGGCTTTGCATCAGTGACACTTCCCAGCCTAGATGCCCATGCCACGCCTAATCCCTCTAGACAGTCTTGACTTCTCTCAGCACTTTGCACGGCTTTGCATCAGTGACACTGACCGGTCTAGCTGCCCATGCCACGCCTGATCCCTCTAGACAGTCTTGACTTCTCCGCCAGCAGCACTTTGCATGGCTTTGCATCAGTGACACTGACCAGCCTAGATGCCCATGCCACGCCTGATCCCTCTAGACAGTCTTGACTTCTCCGCCAGCAGCACTTTGCACGGCTTTGCATCAGTGACACTTCCCAGCCTAGATGTCCATGCCACGCCTGATCCCTCTAGACAGTCTTGACTTCTCCGCCAGCAGCACTTTGCACGGCTTTGCATCAGTGACACTTCCCAGCCTAGATGCTCATGCCACGCCTGATCCCTCTAGACAGTCTTAACTGCTCTCAGCACTTTGCACGGCTTTGCATCAGTGACACTTCCCAGCCTAGATGCCCATGCCACGCCTGATCCCTCTAGACAGTCTTGACTTCTCCGCCAGCAGCACTTTGCACGGCTTTGCATCAGTGACACTTCCCAGCCTAGATGCCCATGCCACGCCTGATCCCTCTAGACAGTCTTGACTTCTCCGCCAGCAGCACTTTGCACGGCTTTGCATCAGTGACACTTCCCAGCCTAGATGCCCATGCCACGCCTGATCCCTCTAGACAGTCTTGACTTCTCCGCCAGCAGCACTTTGCATGGCTTTGCATCAGTGACACTGACCAGCCTAGATGCCCATGCCACGCCTGATCCCTCTAGACAGTCTTGACTTCTCCGCCAGCAGCACTTTGCACGGCTTTGCATCAGTGACACTTCCCAGCCTAGATGCCCATGCCACGCCTGATCCCTCTAGACAGCACTTTGCACGGCTTTGCATCAGTGACACTTCCCAGCCTAGATGCTCATGCCACGCCTGATCCCTCTAGACAGTCTTGACTTCTCTCAGCACTTTGCCCGGCTTTGCATCAGTGACACTTCCCAGCCTAGATGCCCATGCCACGCCTGATCCATCTAGACAGTCTTGACTTCTCTCAGCACTTTGCACGGCTTTGCATCAGTGACACTGACCAGTCTAGATGCCCATGCCACGCCTGATCCCTCTAGACAGTCCTGACTTCTCTCAGCACTTTGCACGGCTTTGCATCAGTGACACTTCCCAGCCTAGATGCCCATGCCACGCCTGATCCCTCTAGACAGTCTTAACTTCTCTCAGCACTTTGCACGGCTTTGGACCAGTGACACTTCCCAGCCTAGATGCCCATGCCACGCCTGATCCCTATAGACAGTCTTAACTTCTCTCAGCACTTTGCACGGCTTTGCATCAGTGACACTGACCAGTCTAGCTGCCCATGCCACGCCTGATCCCTATAGCCAGTCTTAACTTCTCTCAGCACTTTGCACGGCTTTGCATCAGTGACACTGACCAGTCTAGCTGCCCATGCAACGCCTGATCCCTCTAGACAGTCTTGACTTCTCCGCCAGCAGCACTTTGCATGGCTTTGCATCAGTGACACTGACCAGCCTAGATGCCCATGCCACGCCTGATCCCTCTAGACAGTCATGACTTCTCTCAGCACTTTGCACGGCTTTGCATCAGTGACACTTCCCAGGCTAGATGCCCATGCCCGCCTGATCCCTCTAGACAGTCTTGACTTCTCCGCCAGCAGCACTTTGCACGGCTTTGCATCAGTGACACTTCCCAGCCTAGATGCGCATGCCACGCCTGATCCCTCTAGACAGTCTTGACTTCTCTCAGCACTTTGCACGGCTTTGCATCAGTGACACTGACCAGTCTAGATGCCCATGCCACGCCTGATCCCTCTAGACAGTCCTGACTTCTCTCAGCACTTTGCACGGCTTTGCATCAGTGACACTTCCCAGCCTAGATGCCCATGCCACGCCTGATCCCTCTAGACAGTCTTAACTTCTCTCAGCACTTTGCACGGCTTTGCATCAGTGACACTTCCCAGCCTAGATGCCCATGCCACGCCTGATCCCTCTAGACAGTCCTGACTTCTCTCAGCACTTTGCACGGCTTTGCATCAGTGACACTTCCCAGCCTAGATGCCCATGCCACGCCTGATCCCTCTAGACAGTCTTGACTTCTCCGCCAGCAGCACTTTGCACGGCTTTGCATCAGTGACAGTTCCCAGCATAGATGCCCATGCCACGCCTGATCCCTCTAGACAGTCTTAACTTCTCTCAGCACTTTGCACGGCTTTGCATCAGTGACACTTCCCAGCCTAGATGCCATGCCACGCCTGATCCCTCTAGACAGTCTTAACTTCTCTCAGCACTTTGCACGGCTTTGCATCAGTGACACTTCCCAGCCTAGATGCTCATGCCACACCTGATCCCTCTAGACAGTCTTGACTTCTCTCAGCACTTTGCACGGCTTTGCATCAGTGACACTGACCAGTCTAGATGCCCATGCCACGCCTGATCCCTCTAGACAGTCCTGACTTCTCTCAGCACTTTGCACGGCTTTGCATCAGTGACACTTCCCAGCCTAGATGCCCATGCCACGCCTGATCCCTCTAGACAGTCTTAACTTCTCTCAGCACTTTGCACGGCTTTGCATCAGTGACACTTCCCAGCCTAGATGCCCATGCCACGCCTGATCCCTCTAGACAGTCTTGACTTCTCTCAGCACTTTGCACGGCTTTGCATCAGTGACACTGACCGGTCTAGCTGCCCATGCCACGCCTGATCCCTCTAGACAGTCTTGACTTCTCCGCCAGCAGCACTTTGCATGGCTTTGCATCAGTGACACTGACCAGCCTAGATGCCCATGCCACGCCTGATCCCTCTAGACAGTCTTGACTTCTCTCAGCACTTAGCACGGCTTTGCATCAGTGACACTTCCCAGGCTAGATGCCCATGCCCGCCTGATCCCTCTAGACAGTCTTGACTTCTCCGCCAGCAGCACTTTGCACGGCTTTGCATCAGTGACACTTCCCAGCCTAGATGCGCATGCCACGCCTGATCCCTCTAGACAGTCTTGACTTCTCTCAGCACTTTGCACGGCTTTGCATCAGTGACACTGACCAGCCTAGATGCCCATGCCACGCCTGATCCCGCCAGACAGTCTTGACTTCTCTCAGCACTTTGCACGGCTTTGCATCAGTGACACTTCCCAGCCTAGATGCCCATGCCACGCCTGATCCCTCTAGACAGTCTTGACTTCTCCGCCAGCAGCACTTTGCACGGCTTTGCATCAGTGACACTTCCCAGCCTAGATGCCCATGCCACGCCTGATCCCTCTAGACAGTCTTGACTTCTCTGCCAGCAGCACTTTGCACGGCTTTGCATCAGTGACACTTCCCAGCCTAGATGCCCATGCCACGCCTGATCCCTCTAGACAGTCCTGGCTTCTCTCAGCACTTTGCACGGCTTTGCATCAGTGACACTTCCCAGCCTAGATGCCCATGCCATGCCTGATCCCTCTAGACAGTCTTGACTTCTCCGCCAGCAGCACTTTGCCCGGCTTTGCATCAGTGACACTTCCCAGCCTAGATGCCCATGCCACGCCTGATCCCTCTAGACAGTCTTAACTTCTCTCAGCACTTTGCACGGCTTTGCATCAGTGACACTTCCCAGCCTAGATGCGCATGCCACGCCTGATCCCTCTAGACAGTCTTGACTTCTCTCAGCACTTTGCACGGCTTTGCATCAGTGACTCTGACCAGTCTAGATGCCCATGCCACGCCTGATCCCTCTAGACAGTCCTGACTTCTCTCAGCACTTTGCACGGCTTTGCATCAGTGACACTTCCCAGCCTAGATGCCCATGCCACGCCTGATCCCTCTAGACAGTCTTGACTTCTCTCAGCACTTTGCACGGCTTTGCATCAGTGACACTTCCCAGCCTAGATGCTCATGCCACGCCTGATCCCTCTAGACAGTCTTGACTTCTCTCAGCACTTTGCACGGCTTTGCATCAGTGACACTGACCAGCCTAGATGCCCATGCCACGCCTGATCCCTCTAGACAGTCCTGACTTCTCTCAGCACTTTGCACGGCTTTGCATCAGTGACACTTCCCAGCCTAGATGCCCATGCCACGCCTGATCCCTCTAGAGAGTGTTGACTTCTCTCAGCACTTTGCACGGCTTTGCATCAGTGACACTGACCAGCCTAGATGCCCATGCCACGCCTGATCCCTCTAGACAGTCCTGACTTCTCTCAGCACTTTGCACGGCTTTGCATCAGTGACACTTCCCAGCCTAGATGCCCATGCCACGCCTGATCCCTCTAGACAGTCTTGACTTCTCTCAGCACTTTGCACGGCTTTGCATCAGTGACACTTCCCAGCCTAGATGCCCATGCCACGCCTGATCCCTCTAGACAGTCTTGACTTCTCTCAGCACTTTGCACGGCTTTGCATCAGTGACACTTCCCAGCCTAGATGCCCATGCCACGCCTGATCCCTCTAGACAGTCTTGACTTCTCCGCCAGCAGCACTTTGCACGGTTTTGCATCATTGACACTTCCCAGCCTAGATGCCTATGCCACGCCTGATCCCTCTAGACAGTCTTGACTTCTCCGCCAGCAGCACTTTGCACGGTTTTGCATCATTGACACTGACCAGCCTAGATGCCCATGCCACGCCTAATCCCTCCAGACAGTCTTGACTTCTCCGCCAGCAGCACTTTGCACGGCAGAGTTATAGGCCGATATTCAGAATGAGAAAAATCAATGCAAAATACTGAAAGCACCACACAAGGCATGAGGCCACTATGACTGACTAATGGCATTTTGTAATCCTCATTACTCAACCATCTCGTGCAGTGCTTACTAAACGAAGACTCCCTGCCCTCCCAGTCAGAAACCAAAATAGTTGCCAACCATCTCTGGAATTGTTCTCTATTAATTGAGGGGTGTGTAAAACCCGAAGACGGGATCTAAAATACTCAATACACGTTTAGTGTGCATTCGGCATGGTAGATTAGATCGAAGCCCATAATACCGAACAGGGGAGCGAGGGTTGCGGGGGTGTCCCCCGGCCGCCGCAGTTGGGTATTATGGGCTGCAGGGGTTGCGGGGGTATTCCTTGCATATATTAAAGGCAGCGTGGGGGAAAAATTACAAAATGCAGGCAAGTGGGCCCGCGCAATTTTGTAATTCGATCTTTTGGGATACGTTATTTTAACGTACATCCCCCGAAGACTCCTTATTCTCTGTCTGTGTTTTTATTATGTCTCGACAAAGAGGCAGAAGGAACCGGGAGCAAGAGGAGGGAAGGACGTAAGGCCTGTGACCAGTCAAGTGCACTTGAAGCAGGTTTATAGTCATTCCATGGACAGCCAAATCATCTAATACCACAGCATTTAAAAAGAAGCATCGGAAAAAAGTATCTAATGCATTTTTTAAAAAAAATGAATGGGGGGTCCTCCAACACCCCTTTTTGAGCCTTTAAAACCCATTTTCATTAAACGAAACCCTTTACTGTCTAAAACAAAATGCATCAGATGGTTTGGCATTAGATGCTTTGGTCGTCGATGCAATGACCGGATACACTGAAGCAATGAGGATTAACATACCTAATCGCCCATTGCCTTCCGTCCACCCATGTCTCATCACACTCCTTACTAATGAAGATATAAAAAAGCAGTATGTTACATACTTCGGTTGATTGAACCAGGGACACCGTACCCGCACGTGCCTGAGAAGGCAAAATGCAAAGCAGCACAAGGAAGGGCCCGCGCAATGGATGAGTGGCCCCTGTATTTGAGAAGCAGTGCCTAGATGATAGCTCTGCTGCTGAATGAACGAATATGAATGTGGATATACTCAACACACTGGTAGATCATGTCTGTAAGTATGCCGTGAGCACTGCCCCGGATGTAGCCCTGCATGTGGCCAGGGACTATGGAGTCGGGTGGCAGCGGACCTAACTCTCTTCAGATTATGAAGAGATATCCATTCCACCAGCAACATTCAAATATGAAAACATAGACCACCTGTATTTTTCAAGGTTGATGACCAGGGTCGAAGGCTGTAATGTTCAATGATATATCCATACCCTTGAGGAGCCGGCGTTGACAGCTACTCCGCCACCAGCTGCTTCACTACTGACAAATAGAGTATTTCCTACTAAATGATACTTTTTGCTGCTAAATCAATGGGCGCAAAGAGCTGGCCGCCCTATGACATTGGGTACCAGTTGTTCTGATGCAAATGTGGAAGTCAATGTTTACACCTGAAGGTTGACAAGGATGAAACACATGTATGTGCATTGAAGGGTAGCCATGATTTACCCAACTAACACTTGGAATGGCTCCACCATATCTGATTCTGAACGAATACTATTAATAAGACAATATGAAACAAGCAATGGTATGAGACATTTGCCAACCTTGGATTACTCACAAACATTCCATACATTTATTGACAGTGAGCCAACTAGTGTAAGGAGACAGTAATGTCACTATGACTAACAGGAGGCAATTGACTGCAGAAGCACTGGGGATGGTATTAAAAGTCCCAGGCAGGTCGATAATCTGACTGGTGCAAGAATTAGCACCGAAACAACAATGGAAGACATGTAGCTTGATCACTGTGTATTGTGGATTCAGGAGCGGTATGGCTTCTCCCTGAATTGGTACTCCTGCAAGTTGACCTGAAGGAGAGAAGCAAACACTGCAGGTGGAAAGGGTATCCCTTGTGCATCCATGCTTAGTATGCAGTAACCAAAGACTGTAACAGATTATACGAGACATCAAACTTCATAACTTCATGTATGCGACCTGTCATGGAGGGGGGAACATGCCACACTGAGCTTGAGTCGGGAGTTCATTTGAATGCGTCCACCATCAGACCACCATGCATGGACCAGGATTCTGCACTTTGATCCATTACGATGGGGATTTGGCGCAGTACAAAAGTACAGTAACATATCCGGCTATAACATATGAGCGATATTAACCAGATACCTATGTTGGAATTTATGACAGGGGGCAAAAGCCATTGTCTAAAAAAATAAGAAATAGTAATGTCAGGATAGAATAACTAATGGAGTGGGAGTAGCCTGACATCTATCTGGAAGGCTTGGGCAGGGCAAATGCAACTGTTTACTATACACAGACCGAAAGAGGGACACTTTTTGGGGGGAGACCACTTTGGAATCTGTCCATTGTTTCACCCTAGATGAAACACTAGCATATAGAATGCAAGGGCCACAGACTCATTGCCAACCCATTTGTCTCTAAGAACCAACATTTAATCATCAGCATGTGAAGATCCATATATGTTGTTTACCCAGCAGCAGAACAGCTGTGAAGTTAAACATGATCTGGAGGATGAATGATAAGTGACTGACCAATAGCTCAACAGAGGGCATGAGGGGAAGTGGAAAAAAGCAAGGAAAATCATTATGTTAGAATATAGCTCCGCTAAGAACGGAGCAATCTGACCCATGCTTACTATCAAAACAGTGTCCTTTCCATGCATAACAACTACCACATTGAGGTCTCGCCCTGTGATCCAATGGAGCAAAACCTCTTTGGTAAGTTCCTGTCATCTGGAACTGTATGCTGAACGCTGACCTGGCAAAGCGAAAACAGAAATACATGGACGATATTTGTTGGATCTGATTCCACTCCATATTTGATCCCTTAGAGAGGAATGCAGTGCTTTCACATAAGAGAATTACCCAGTATATCCAACCACCAACCGCTGGCCTAAGAGGGTGTTTGCTATGTACTCTGACTCGTTATAATAATGCTTACCTATAATTGGGCCTTAATTTGTCCAGACCTCATTTTCAGGCGGCGGAAAGACCACCCTATGCTACAGCCCAGAGTGCAGCTCGTTCCCTGGACCAAGGTTTTCTGCAGGAGCTGGGAATTAAAAGGTTATTCTGGAGGAGGGAAGTCCATGTGCTAGCCACGGGTCCAAGGATCTCCCTTCATTAATAAGAAACATATGCATCCCCTAATGACCGATTTTAATACCAATAAGTGAAAAATACTTTGGTTCCAGAAAGGGAAAAATGGGCTGACCTATCAAGGAATAACTCACCAGGGAATGACAGAAAAAAAACTTGTCTGGGAACCCATGATATCTTTCAGGCTAGGGCACCGAGTAATTGATCTATATTGAGGAAGAAGTGAAATGCAGTCTTCAGAAGTGTTTGTAATCTGGGACTACCCTGGAAGCCCTTGCCCTTGTAAGTGCGTGCACAATAGAAGGCCTTATCATTACCTGATCAAGTGTGGGGGGAAGGAGGAGCAAGCTGGCCCTGCATCCAAACCCCAATGTGCAAGGTAAGCACCGGGTATTTCCAGTCAGTCTCCCATCCAATTACTAACCAGGGATGACCCTGATTAGCTTCAGCAATCAGACAGGATCCTGCATGCTCAGCTGGTATTGACACCCCATGGTGCCTCTGTTAAGAGAACATTATTCACTCAAGCCTACTACGATGCTAAAACCAGGCATCTGAACCAGTTCATATTCCTTTTGGCCAACAGAAAGAATACGGCTAACGTGCGCCAGTATGACCTCTTTCTCATTATAATGTAATAAATTAGCAACATTAGGAGTAGGGAAGTCGTTGCTGCTGGGACAGTGATTTCAAGGGATCTGGGGATGGTCTTTGAAAGTGCTGCACCAGCCCATGTTTCCATGTGCGTGAGGGCACTGAGACAGAGTAGTTTGCTCTCCTTGACGATATGAGGGTATTATTGGTCAGGGACATTTTCTAAAATAAATGCGAGTGAGAGGAAAGCTGGCAGTGTAGTTTCTTGCTTTACTTAACGCAGACATGACCCCCTGATTAATGCTTACACTGCAGCACCACTTTGGATTAATATGTCAGCGCCATCCTTTGTACTATGGAAACAGACCTATGAAGTCTAACATAGGTGTTGCACTATTTCTGGCAACGAGAAGCAGAGGCATGTATTGACAGCCACCCCCTTAATTTGTTCCATGGTGCTTTCTAGCAGAGACAGAGAAACGCATTCTTAGCAACTCCTGGGGCGGGAAGATAGCTTGGGGGCAAGACAATGCAGAGCGACACAGGTTCAAATCTTCAACCTGCCCTTAGAGATGGTTTGAAACAAATTATAAAAGATCAAGTAATCAATTTAGCAAATAACTGATGTTTCTGTTTTTCTGAAAATGGTTTTGCTGCAAGACCATGGGCCTCAATACACGGTAGACGGTAAGGGTTTACCGGTACCGGTATTTTACCGGTACCGGTAAATCCTTACCGCCTTACTACGAGGTCCCTTTGCGGGTTTAAAAACCAACCCGCAAAGGGACCAGTGGAGCTAATTACGGTACCGCAATTTGCGGTACCGTAATTAGCGCCTTCCCCATTCCCATAGAGCCCTATGGGGCAAAAATGGGAATGGGGAAGGGCCATGGTGGAAGGGGGAATTACAGCCCCGCCTACCTTGGAATGGGGCGGTAATTCCCCTTTCCACCAAGGCGGTGCCAGTATTTTACCGGCATGAGTTCTCCGCCTACCGTGTAATGAGGCCCCATATATCTTAGTTGTCGTTCCAGACCAGGTATAAATCGTATATCAATGCATGTGTGTGGGGGGGTGGAGGTCCTTCAAAATCGCGACACAGCAGCCACAATCTGGTCTTATTTCAAATACAGAATGTACAGTGTTTATTGCCAGCTCATTACAGTCAGTGCACACTATGCACTTGGACATTAGTAGCAGTATAATATTTCTGCTGTATCTGTATGAGCGCTGCTGCAAACAGCTGAGGGTTCCATTGGAGACATGGTGACAGCATACACTCGGTATGTCAGCTTGTTAAGTCTGTGCTGTATTGCTCCAACAGGCTGGAACCTATGGGCAAATGCACCCAGAACCCATTTAATCTTTAAACCGTTAGTATTTAATTTGTATTGTGTATTGTTAGTTAAAATAAACCTTAAACACATTTATTAATAAACATTATAAGAGGAGTCTAAAATGCCTATGTTAAAATGCAATATACAAAATACAATATCTATAGAATATAACCATATTTTAAAATTCATTGTTGAATACCAGTCAACATTCGTTATAAAATCTTATAAAACTTTCATTTGTTACATATACCCCGATTGCATGGATATACAGGGATCAGGGAGAGATACAATTATTAATACATTTCCAAATATAAAACACAGCGGCCATAATTACAACAGATTCTGCGCCCATAATGGTACTGCAGAATTGATCTCCCTCTCTCCGAACTGCTAGGTCACATCCCTTCTGCACGAGACCACAAGCATCCCCAAACATGTTTCGGCCTGGTTGGGCCTCATTAGTGAGAAGTGCCAATGCCAGTGGTACAGATTCATTCGAAACCTTCCACCCATTACTTTTGTGGTCATAGTTTGTCTCACTATGTGAAATAGGGTATGCCCAGACGTCAGTCCCTTGCTCGCGGTGCCATAGGGAACCAACCTGCACCTCACTGAATAGGCCCAACAAGGCCGAAACATGTCTGGGGTTGCTTGTGTTTCTGTGCAGAGGGAACCTGGTCTAGCAGTTCGGGTTGGGCTACTACAATTGGTGGCAGTACCTGACTGATTTGCATATGGCTGGACCCCTTTTGCAATGGCGTAGACGGGCTAAAAAACTGTGGTGTGGAAGGTTGCCCAAAGCAATGCCAGTGGTACAGATTCATTCAAAACTTCCACCCATTACTTATGTGGTCACAGTTTGTCTCAGTATGTGAGAGAGGGTATGCCCGGACGTGGATCCCTTGCTCGCTGTGCCATAGGGAACCAAGCTGCACCTCACTGAGCAGGCCCAACAAGGCCGAAACATGACTGGGGTTGCTTGTGTTTCTGTGCAGAGGGGACCTGGTCTAGCAGTTCTGGCTGGGCTGCTACCATTGGTGGCAGTACCTGACTGATTTGCATATGGCGGAACCCCTTTTGCAATGGCGCAGATTGGCTAAAAAACGGTGGTGTGGAAGGTTGCCCAGAGCAGTGCCAGTGGTACAGATTCATTCAAAAGCGTCCACCCATTACTTTTGTGGTCACTGATACATAATAGAACATGTTCCTAATAGTCGCTTGCCATACTGACTCACCAATCGGGCATAGTTCAATCATGGAGGAGTTGTTTAGAAATCTTTGAGCCATTCCCCAAAACATTTTGTTCTCCCCTGTTCTAATGAGTTTATAAAGGGCAAGCCAGTTAGCCTATTTAAGTGATGCTTTATGGTTTCGTACCCAGTTTTTATACTTTATTTTCATCACAGTCTTAAGCTATTTTTTTTATCTGATCGAGAGATGCTGCTATTCTTATCGACACCTCTTTGGATCTTTCACAGTTTATTTTCTTCCGCTAGGATCTCAGGACTGAAGACATTTTCGTGTTGTTTCAAGGACTTAAACACGTTTGGAAATATCTGTACTTGTGAGATGAGCCAGTTCATAAATAGCTGCAAGCCCCAATCATTATTTCTAAGCCAGTTGGCCATGTAAGCATTATGATTGATTTATGAAGTTGCTCATTTTAAGAATACTCTTGTCATTCTAAGAGATGGCATTGCCTGTAAAATTTACATTAACATGGTAATTCGTTTTTTTGATTCTGTATGTATTCGGGAGCGTAGTGGTCCATGTCACAACTGAATGGCCACTTAGTGCAGTGGGAGTGATCTCAAAGTTATTACACACCTCTAGTGTCCCTTTGTCAATAAACACGTAGTCAAGACAAGACCAACTAGTGCTGTTTGTCCTGGCTTGATATCTTGTGCCACCGCCATGCATAGTGCTATTAAGACAGACCAGATTGTTCTCGAAGAATAGCCTGGGCGAGGCACCACCCCTGTCCTTCACAGGGGTCGCGCGTTCATCAGCCTGATCCTCATTAACAAGATCGCATTCATCAATCAATCTTGAAGCCTTCATATCACTGGCTACAATACCCCTCCCAGTAGGATGTTTTTCATACCACTGTCAAGTACATTTTGCACTGTATTAATTTCCTCAATATATCCCTCTGTAAAAGCAGTGTTAAAAAATGTGATGACCTCATGCCAACAATGGCCACTAAAACTGATTTGGAGGCTACTTCTGGTATGAAAGGATCCAGATCTATATAGGTTTTTGCACCAATACTTATCCCACCCGAAGGACGCCCCTGTTTGCCACCTAGGATGTGACCAGAAATAATAGTGTACCCGTCGATAAGGACTTCATCCATCAGCCAGGTCTCTTGTAGTAAGAATATATCACTCGACTTGATGATCTCCTATCCCTGAGGATGGGAATGGAAAGACCTATGTCCTCTGGTATTCCAGCAAGCGAAAGACGTCATCTCAATGTCAAGAGCAGATCAGTCATTGTTCAATGTTCGCCCATAGCCAACACATGTTGCTTTAGAGGCAATTGGTTTTTGACACAGACGTATTATATCTTGCAGCATATGATCTCACCCCACCTTCCTTCCTATGCTCAGACAGCGTGTCCATTTTAAATCCAATTCTGCTAATTAATTCAAACAAATGTTTAATAGTGATGCAATTGCTGGTGTTTTGAATTGTATGATAGCCCAGTTGTCCCGGCTGTTCAACCTAGGCAGTTCCATGGCGCAGATATTCGTGCCTTGAAACACTTGTGTATAGGCGCGTTAAAAATGCCATATCATATCATATCATATCACTCAAGATAATGGTTGCCAGATCTGGTATTTTCCCCCATAGCTCCAACAGTCTAGACCTGTTTAAAAAAGGGCTGTCCTGCTTCGGGTGCAGTTCTTCAATTTTGACCATCGGCTCTAATCCTGCAAATTCATTCCACCTTTTCCTATCGTCATCGGTCATTTGAGTGTGGGAGACCCCTTGGTCAGGGGGCTTGAGGTCGATCCCCACTATGGGATATTGGTCTTTAGTTGAAGGTTTGCTTATGCAATCTCCCTGCAGGACTTTCCCTGGCTGCTTTCGGCACCAACATTTCCTCGCATCGGTTGCTAAAGGATGATCATCCTTAGGCCTGCTTTGATAATGCAGTAAATCCTCAGGGATGTGAGTGGCCGTTGTTGGTTTTTCACCTGAGGGATTGTTCGTAGGGTGCACCCATTTATCTATGGGGCCCCTCAATTCAACCTTTCCGCGTTTCCCATCACCCAGATCATGAGAAAATGACACGGTTTGGGCCCCATTAGATCTATTTGGGTTTTTAGGTAGGCCATGTTTCTTATTACCTTCCAGGTTAATGGTGGTTTCTTCCCGAGGAAGACAGGTTGACAGGAGTTTTATCAGGCTCAACTTTCTATTTAACTTTAGGATCTTTGGGGAACTATTGAGTAGAGAGGTTTTGGCGTAAAGTGCCTCCAACGCGTCTTCCTCTTTTTCAGCCGTGGTCCTCCAAGAATCGCTGTTAGTGGAGTTAACTGACTCAGGCTCGGGTCTTCAATTTCCCCCACCTCTACACCTTTGGAGACGATCGTCTGTTTAATTAGTGGCATTTCCCTCAGACCCCCGCCGATGACTTTTAAAAGGAGAAAAAACCTTAAAGAACAGATAATGAGAGTGACATCCGCCCTAAGGTACAGAAACAAATAAATCTGCCGGCAATATGGGGGATGGAGAAAGCAAAAGGACATGTACCATGCAGGAAATGTAAATGTTGCGCTACAACAGCAAGAACCAAAGAGGTCGATAAAGGACTGAAGACCAAATGGCAACAAACATCACTAACTGCAATACGGAAATCGTAGTATACGCTGTGTGGTGCCCATGCCCGTTGCTATATATAGGGAAAACAATAAGAAAAAGAAAAACACGGATAAATGAACATAAGAGCTGTATCCCGAACAAAGTTAAAGAGGCACCTATAGTAGAGAATTTCTTAACACTGGGACACAGTTGTGAAGAAATAAAATGGACTGTAAAATACAGAATGGTCAAAGGTACAGATACTAATGCAGATAAAGACCCCCTCTTCAAAAAAGAACAATAACTAATCTTTTTGACATAATGTGACCAGGTGGGGTTAAACAAATGTATTGAGTGGCATATGAACAAGTTCATATGAAGTTATACTCTCAGGAAAAACAAATGATTGTAAATTCTAGAGAAGAAGCATTGTATGGATAGAATCAGCATCTTTTTAGAGAAAAACAAAATTGTATACTTCCATAGCTATTTAATAGATACTGCCAAGAACGGTATAATGTGGGTATAATTGTCCGTGTGTCATACTTTTCCATGTCAGTACGGGAGACAGACTATATTTTGACTGGATTGTTACTGTAATCTTTGACTAACCAGGTTATTTCAGTGTGCACACACTACCGAGCAACATGCTAGACCGTAGGAACCATTTGGTCTATATTGTAAGATACACCACTGGAGAGATCGGGCAATCCGTAACTATAGCTAGAAGAGGCGAAATAATAACAACTAGGGAAACATAGCACAGAACGCAGAACACAGAGGGCTTTGGTTCCATGACGGTCGGGGCTGGAGCCATGATAACAGCGCAACAGTTCAGAAACTCAGCCCCTCCCACAACTGGGCCAAAAGATTATTTCTTTGGTGCATACCAAGTGCTAACCTGCTCACTATTAAAAGGGCATAGCTCGGAGGGATATTGAACAAGCAATAGAGCGTGCAGTATTGCATAAATAATAGACTTTGAAATAGTTGATGAAATTATTAATAGATTTGTGCCCCATGGGCCATAGGGACTAAACAGCAGTGCCCACGGCCCCTAAAAAACGGACGGTCACATCAGTAGAGGGTGTAATCCTGCATAACAGTTATAAGGTAATGAGGTTTAGCCATCACAAGATGGCGCCCAGTTTGAAACCATAGAAGATGGAATCTGGTAACAAAGCACGCAACCGTGTTGCCCATGGTGACATGCATAAACTAAATCGATAGCCTGCACGGCAATGATTTAGAGAGATATGCTGGTACAGGAGCAGAACACTGAGACAAGAAGGAGCCTATGGACAGGATTTGGTAAGTCAATGCACTGTGGCATAGTAGCTACGTAAAAGCAGACAGTTGCTGCTACAATCTCTAAGCAAAATGTAGTTTTAACACAGAGCTCCTAACCCACAGCGCACTGGACGCATACAGTGGGCGGAGGAAGGTTTTTCGGCAGGCAAAACCATAGGACTACGGTCCGGAGCCGACAAGACAGTAGACCAAGTAAGTGAATGGTTCATTAATATGCAAAAATAGTTATGCAGTAATGGCATTACCTTATATCTACCCCACCCGAATATATACCCACCCCCCCTTTCCACAGCAATAAGAAAGGAAGGCATAATAATAATAAATAATAATAACAATGAAACCACCTGCAAACCAGAGACTTCTATAAGTACCTTTCTTAGACTTAAGTGACATTAGATATGCAATGGTACCAAGCAGGACTGTGTCTCTAGTGTTGTACACTAGAGTTAGTGAGATCTAATTTCTTGTTATCGATTACGATATTTGTCAGGAGGACTGACTGAGCCCTTGGCGTAGATTATAGGACTCGAAGAGAAGTGAGTAAGTATAAGAACTGGAGTCGTATACAACAGCATAACCAGAATAGGCTGAATAGCTAATGCATGTTCTTACATTCTTTACCCACAGAGAGTGACGAACAGCAAGCAGCAAGAAGCTGGATGTTATGCCGTGGTGCAGATAAAGAGGCAGACATCTTATCACCCTAGGTAACATAGCTCACGCAACAGTGAGCAGGAAACCCCTGAAGAAGTTCCTCAGAGTGAACAAAGAGGAATGAAACATGTCAGGCATTGTACATAGATATTAGATCAACCAACAGGATCTTTATATTAATTGCATTCTTGTTGCACAAAGTGAGGTGGATAGAATTGTAAGCACTTGCACACTTTGACACTTTAGAAGCACGTTGCACTTTAAATTGGTTTTAAGATGGACTTATAGGCAGTCTGCTGATATTGATCTATACCTGTTTTATGTGATGAAGGGTGTACAAGTTGTTATTAAATGAATATTAATAAATAGCTTAAACGAATTAAAATCGCCTGCCGTGCAGGTTGTGCTAACTAGTATTTTGATGTTTCTTATACAAGCTGTCCAGGAGGAGTTTATGTATGATAAAATTAGTGTACTTGGGAACAATGCTATGTGATGCCATTTCCTGGTTTGTCAAGGGGTGAAATGTCGTGTTCCATCACTTCCTGTCCTGTGATGTTATTTCTGGGTGGGGTCATATTACATCACTTGCTGTGATGTCATCAGAGGTCAAGGGTCATGTGATGATACTTCTGCCACCCCAGGCATTTTGGAGAAATGACGTCGCTGGACAAGTGTGGATGAAAGGGTAATGACCATGGCCCTCCTTTTAGCCTAAAAGAAAAAGGTTCATGTAAGACAAACATAAATTTATGAGTAAAGGTACAGTCTGTGTCCTCACAACTGCCTGCCTGAAAATACCAGTCGGAAAATAGCATGTGTTCATGTTTATATATTTATTGTAACTAAATGTAGGGACCACAGAATTGTCATCTGGCTTCATCACTTTAAGGACATGCATGCTTTCTATACCGGCACTTCTAGAACCACACTTATAATCAACAAAGTTAAACGTTTATTACTATTATTATTACCGTTATTGTTATGGTATTTATTGAGTGCGGAGCTAGCTTTAGGAATCGACGGAGCAGTTTACAAGTTATAGGGGGGTGGAGTACACAGAGAAGGAAGCAGATTGCAAGGGATCCATACAAGGGAGTGGGGAGCTAACAATGGGAAAGGAAGAGGGCAGGCAACATGGCAATATAGGATTTATAAACGAGGGAAGTAAACAGGGGGGATCAGATTGCCCAGTCTCCGCTTGAGTCTGGTGAGTCTGGTGTTCACAGGGAGGAGGTTCCAGACTATGGGAACATAGACAGAGAAGGCCTATCATCTGGTTCTTTCATTTCTGCGCTGACGGAGTTTAAGTTTGCAGATGCCCTTGTTTTTGGTGGATCGCAGGCCTCTGGTGATTCTGGGCTTCTCAGCGAGGTAACTTGGGAACTTCAGGGTGATGGCCTTGCATATGATGCAGCAAGACCTGAAGGTGAAATGTGATTGCAGCGGGAGACGATGCAGTTCAATGAGGGTTAGGGCGATGTGGTAAATTTATACAGACAATTGATGCAGCTTCAAATTACCACTGAATATCGAGGACTGGATCAATATGAGGCATGTCTTCAGCCTGTGAAGGTCTTCGATGGAGGATATCTGAGATTGAGAAGCATGCCATCTGCATATTGCTGGATGTGGATGTTGTATGGAGTAAGGGGGGTTCGGAGTTGTTCCATATAAAGGTTGAAGATCAATGGGGAAAGGATTGATCCTTTCGAGAGTTCACATGCCCAGCTTATGACAGGCCCGTACATAGCTCGTACATGGTAGGGAAATGAGCTACCAGTGTCATATTCTGTCAGACCTAGGCTCACTGACACCCGGCACTGCGCTGTACATGCATCAGTCAAGGGCTCACACATGGGAGCACCCGGCCCATGAATCAACATAGTGCAGGATGTCAGGGAACTACAATTCTTTGTATTTGCAAAGAGTAGACATTCATTTAGATTCTTTTAAAATCCCAAAACTGCACTGCAACTCAAGTTGCATTATACAGAAAATGTCATAAAAATATTTGTTCTGTTACAGTGTTCCTGGACATTTGATAGTCCTGCCAACTTTCAATAGTGAACTATAGTCTTTCCAGCCCTTCATGCAGCAGCTGTCTGTGCTAGTTAGATCATTGGATGATCAACATAGCCATCTCTAATGTGTCAGTACGTGGTAGAGTGAAATTAGTAAATGCTGCCTACCTTGCCTGCATGGAAGGCAGCATTTCAAATTACAATTAAACACTGCCTGCCATGCGCGCATGGTAGGCAGCGTTTAATTGTTATTGTAAATGCTGCTGGCACATAAAGGCGGCGGACTCCATAGGGATCCCAAGCATTTGCACCAGCATGAAAATGAATAGCATAGTGTATGCTGGAGCATTTGTATGGTAGAGAGGAAGGAAGATGGCGGAAATGCAATTTGCTTTGCTCCCCTGCTCTTCTCCATGCAAATAATTGAAAATGGGGCCCTCTGCAAATGAAAGACGTAAATGTCTTACGCAAGGCATGTACATCTTTCATTTGCATTGCACTGAGACTTATATGAGCCCTTAAGTGTATTTAATGTTGTGTGTAAACCAGTGGCAGCACGGAATGGAGGCCCCATGAGGTTTACTTCTATCAAAATACACTGCACGTTGTAATAACACTTCAAAATGAGTACAGGAAGCGCCACTGAGTTAGTAATTTGTCAAGTTTGGATATTTTCTTGGTATACAATTTTTTGGGGGTTTATTATAGTTTTATTTATCAGGATTTCCCAGTGGGTGTGATGATGTCCAGAGCCTTAAGAAATGTCGATGGGTATGATGACAGCGCACCCTCCAGAATATTTTGAAAGGCATAAAATGCTTGCAGAGTCTAAAAGCGCCAAGGATTCTTGGGTGTCTGCCGCCCATTTCCTACTGTGGGATTTCACTTGACATTTCTTGGTTTCTGACATGTAGTAAAAGGAAGAGGGTTTCATAATTGTGACAAAACTACCTCTGCAGGGGTACAAAGACAAAGTAGTGGCTACACCGCCTACTCAGCCCTCACACTTCTACAAACCAACAGTGATCCAAATAATGAAGGGGAAACAGGCACAGCTACGAGATATACCTCATTCGTCTTTTGTGGTAATGTGAGCTGAGGGAAGGCTATACTCTTAGAAAGGGTGTGAGACAGTAGCAACCCAAACAACAAAGAGTACACAAGTTCCAAAATAAATAAAAAAGTCCAATCATGGTTCTATACAATATGTAAACTTTAATCAGAAAAATGCATTCTACAACTAACTATTAAAAAGACTAAATAAACCCACCCTTGTAAAAGAAGACAGAAAATGCAGAACACATGTGTGCAGGCACTGTGGATACTATAGCAGGGAGGAAAAGGGCAAACATTGCAATAAAGTCACTCAAAAGGAGATCTTCCTAAGGAAAAAGGTGCAACAAGGAACAAGGGCCTTAATCTGCCTCTAGGGCCCCAAACATGGACCAAGGGGACAGGGTCTCTCAATAATGCCTTATTCCAGTTCTTAAGCGGTTCTACAGGGTTGAACCAGGTTTTGAAATGCGAAGCTATAGTGTCGAACAAGGTTTGAAGACAGCGGTCACATTGATCCCAGTCAACATTTCAGCATCGAGTATGGTTTGAGCTGTGCTACATGTGGTTCAAAAGCAGCATCAAGTGATGCAGGCCGATGGATCACTAAGAGAAGTTTGACGATCAGCGTGGTTCTAAAGGATGCATGCCGCTGGTTCGGGTCAATGGGTGACACAATGATCTTAAGGATTCAGTCGCACAGCGTCGCAAAGTCCTGGCAATTTGATGCTTGATTCAGTGACGCAGTGGTTCAAAGTCATCTGCACTGTGCGTTGGTGTTCGGGCTGGAAAGGTGTTGAGGATCTGTTGGGTCAATGTGGCATCAAGTCTGTTCGATGATGCAGCAACAGCAGTTTGATGGTGAGTGCTAAAGACAGCACTGCGGTCCTTGTGGTTAAAAAATGGAGAACATGGTTTGAAAATGTTTCGAAGGGATTTTGAAGGGGTTTGAGTGATGAAAACAGGAAACCTTCCTGCTTTCGCCCTCTGAATGCTGTGAGTCCCACTACAGGGGGCTCTAGGGCAAGGCAGGTACTTTTCAGCGTCTGCTCACCCAGCCTAGAGAGGCTTGCTACCAGAGTGTCACTCCAATGTGCCCTGGAGAGGGGTAAGGAGCAGTACTTTCCTCTGTCTTGGAACACCTGTTTCCCTCTTTCACAGAGAACTTTGGAAAGGACTGCTCTCCCAACAGAGTCCAAATTAAGTCTTCCTGATTCTTGGAAGGCCAAAGGGAATCAAAGATGGAGTGGTAGTCTCTCACTTTTATAAGTAAAAGGCCACAGGGGATTGGATGAAAGTAAGCCTGCTTTAAGGCATCCAATCCTGACCTTGATGTAAATGATCGTTTCCCCATGATGCCATACCCAGAGTGCCTTGTTCCACAGGAAGTGGAGTGGTAGGAAGGACAGAAAAGCCCACAGTAAACCAACATGTAGGAATCCTTCCTCAAGCTTGTACTCTCTAAATGACCTACCTCTGCCTCTCTCCCAGCCTGCAGCTTCAAAGTATCTCTGTGGAGCCACCTTCTAGATTGATGCAGGCCTTTGACACAGATTTGTCTCTTTGAAGCCAGGCTTCCAGCATATCTCCTGGTGTGAGCTACAGGGCCTAGGAGGGAAGAGTTACCCTTCCTATCATGGAGTCAATAGAAGCAGACATCCTTTCCTTTGTCTCATTCACTGGAATGCAGGCAGTCAGGCAGCCTGGAATCCACAGAGCATATCATGGCTGGTCTGAGCTCATAGGGTTGGCACGGGTTGCTATAAATCAGATGTGAATTTAATATTTATGAACATGGCCCAGGTGACCTCTGAACATGCTCTGTGACACTGGTGAGGCTGCAGATCGGAATATTGATGCAGCTGGGCACAGGTGTACACTACTCCCAGGTTTCTACATCAAACCATAGAAAGCAAAATTGTACACAGGAACCGGTACTTTTGACCTGCACCCATTAACACCACAGGTTTTGCATCTGCCTCTCCCACTAAAGTCAACCCACCCCTTTTTCTTGCAGAGCCAAGTACAGTGAGACTACCAACAGTGTCAGAAGGGCGCTATGCACCACCAATCACAATACTGTTGACACATGCACATGTGGTGTACTGTGAGGCCTGACTTGCCAATACTTATATCACATGAACACATGGACTGGTCTGAGACCTGCTTGTCAATACTGTTAAGACATCGGCATGTGGCCTACTGTGAGGCCTGTGTTGCCAATACACCAGACGGTCTGCTACAAGAGCACTGTTGAGTCAAGGTAAGAGATCTGCTCAATCTCTTTTGCATGTGATGGCATATTATTCACTGTACATCAACACTGCATGTAGCACACCGCCCGATAGAATACAAATGAATGCCAAGACAAATATGGGCCAGCTGTCACATGGTCTGTAGCATATGAATGCACACCCCATGTTAAGTGTAGCATACCCCTCAGCAGTAGACAGATGCCCTTGTGGTTCAAACACTGTCCATTCCTTCTATATTCCCTTTATAGCGCTGCACCCTATATCATACAGCTGAGTCCCATGAAAAGATTCGGTCCAGATGTCATATAGTGACATCGTCACATAGTGAACGGAGGATAGCACAGGGGCAACGTGCTGGTCTTGGAAGCAAGACCACGCAAAGCAACAGAGGTTCCAATCCTGGATCCACGCTTAGAAACCGAGCTCAGGTACGGTATTAGGTGCATTACAAAAAAACAATAAAATAAATAAACAGTTTCTATTTTCTTAAATGCACTCTTAAATGCACTATTTCCTATTTCCCATCGTCTCTTTGGCATCTTATTTGCTTTTCACCAAGTGCCTAAACTACCATTTCTGGTTCATGCATTGCACTGCTCATCTCTCTGACTATGGTCTGCTGAAAGACCATGCATCCTACAGCGCTGCAAGACCATTATATATGCTAGGAGGCTCTATACAAATATAACATTCCATAACATAACATAATTATGCTTTTGGCATGGAGTTTAATAAAGGGGGCTCTGGCTAGCAGACCACCCTTAATTAGATTGATTACTTGCATCATTTTATCATTAATAAAAATAAAAAAGATAGGGGTTTTACACCCTTGCCAGGTGGCAATCCTTCCCAACAAAGGTCTGTCAAGCTCACTGAAAGAGAGAGCAAAAGTGTACAGAGAGTAACTCAACGTGGGCAACAGAAAACGCTGTCAAGTGTGCGGCCTACATTGTTAATTCCGTCTGTCACCCACTGGGTAAATCCTAGATCCGAAGAATTAGTCAGTAAGCTGCTAGGACCAACATGTTTGCATTTCCCAAGCCAGATCACACACATTTCATTGGTTTTGATGACCTGACGTCATAATCAGGGAGTTTTCTGACTATTAAGTCTGTACCTTTAGCCTGGAAAAGCTTATAAAGCACTTTTGACAAAGTGCTGTACAATTTAGTTGTTATGACGGTACAAAATGTATGTAATATACAATTCATGAGATAAAATAAGAGGGGAAAGGAATAGGAAATTAACTTGAGAGAGTGGAAAGGAGATGAGTTTTAAGGCTGGTACAAAAGAGATGCAACGAGGAAGTCGAGTGAATAGTTAGAGGTTCCAGAGTTCAGGAGCAAGGAGTGAGAAAGAACAAAAGCGAGAAGGGGCTCAAGAGGGACGTAGTTGAGGAAGAATTGAGTTTGGGACCGCAGAGTGCAGGATAGGCAGGATAGAGAGTAGAGAGAAATCAGAGAGTAGAGAGAGGGAGGAGCAAATCCATGGGAACATTTAAAGACAATGACAAGAAAACGAGAGTCAAAGGGAAGAAAAGAAATAGACATGAGAGAGGAAGTGATGGACGTGCGATGAGAGAGGAAGTGATGGACATGCGAGAGGAGAGAGGAAGTGATGGACGTGCGATGAGAGAGGAAGTGATGGACGTGCGATGAGAGAGGAAGTGATGGACGTGCGGTGAGAGAGGAAGTGATGGACGTGCGAGGAGAGAGGAAGTGATGGACGTGCGAGGAGAGAGGAAGTGATGGACGTACGATGAGAGAGGAAGTGATGGACGTGCGGTGAGAGAGGAAGTGATGGACGTGCGAGGAGAGAGGAAGTGATGGACGTGCGGTGAGAGAGGAAGTGATGGACGTGCGAGGAGAGAGGAAGTGATCGACGTGCGAGGGCTAAGAAGACAAAAGACAAAGGACTGCATTATAAATAGAACAAAGTAGTGTGAAATGGGAGCTATGAAGACCAACTGATAGGCCAGCACAGTAATCTATACGGAAAAAATAAGTGAAAGAATTGGAAGTTTAGTAGCAGAAAAGGATAGGAACGGCGGAGGGTGATAGAGGTTGTAAAGATGAAAGCGTTGAGATATGTGAGCAGAAAAGAAGAGAGAAGGTTCGAATATGACACCAAGATTTTTAGCAGAGGACAAGCAGGAAGGAGGAGTAGAAGGAAAGCGGAGAAAGGGTGGAGAACAAAGGGGTGTTCGAGTATTAGCAGGAAATAAGAGGAGCTCAGTTTTAGTAGAATTAAGATAAAGTGAGGAGTCATCCAAGATTCGATAGCAGCCAGGCATCTTGAAACGCTAGAAGGAAGGGAGTCAGAAAAGGAAGAGAAGGAAAAGAAGATGCGTGTCATGTCACCTGTGTAAAAGTGACAAGATAGATGGAAATATCCAAGTGGGGGGGGGGCACATTCCTGGCACACACCTGCTTCCACTAAAAATTGAGAAGTACAATGTCCATGGATTCCATTACTAACACAGGGGTAGGTATTATCATCACTGCCAAATAGTAAATCCCAAATTCCACCCGGGCACCCCATGGATCCGAGCACCTGCCATAGCTTGGAAGGATTGACTTTGTCAAAGGCAGTGCCCAGACCCATGATGGCCAGGAAAGGTAGATCGGCACCTTCTTAAGGAAAAGTGAACTAGCCACTATTAAATACAAATTCAAGGTCTGGTCACCAGTGCCGAAACCAGGTCTAAAGCCCAACTGGACCAGGGATAGAATATTATATGGATTGGACCATTCTTCTACTCTGGCTAACAATGCCCAACCGAAGATTTTTAATATAGAACCCAATAGCGAAATAGGTCTATAGGATGTTGGGCTCCCTCTGGTACCTTTTTTATAGATCGACTGAATAATGGCGAGACACCAGGATTTAGGAATTACAATCATCTTAATTAGGGCATTGAAATAAATTGCGAGCAGTGGAGCCCATAACTCCACCCAGGCCTGCATTAGGTCAGCGGAGATGCTATCGGGCCTGGGGTTACGGCTTGTATTTAGGGCCTTTATTGCCATAGGGATTTCATGGATAGTAAAAGGCAGCTTTGCCCCGTATGCTGGATCTCCCTTATTCATAATCGGCTCAATGCAAAGAGGCCGTTACCCTAAGTTCTTCACCGTAAAAGAAGCTTTTATAGAGAGTTGAATAATGCTCTGCGCCAAACATGGTCCAGGACCATAGACTCCAGACCTCTTTCCATCGAGTTATGGGGAGCACCGTTTGTAACCGGTCCCCAGAATTGTTTTGTATTGCCATTATGTGCCGCTTCTACGAGTCTCCTGCTCGATTTCTTTCTTCCTTTTGAAAATCATTTTTTTGTACGACTGTCTTGCTTCTATGATCTCCAACCTGGATGCGGGGTGATTGTATTTTAGCAATTTGAATAGCCTCGTCTTGGCATTGGTGCACTCAGAATTGAACGACCGGGTGTATTGGATGGCAGTATATTTTTTACAAGGAATCGTGAATTCTTTAGATATATGGGCTGTCAAAAGCTCAAAGTTGTCTATGATAATATTAGGAGTGGACAAGCCATCCAATCGGGAATTTATTAGAGTTAAATTATTACCAAGTAGGTTTCTTCTATTTCTGGCTGTAATCTTGGAGTCCACCTCACTCTCCTTGTGGCATTCTCTAGTGTTGTGCCAGATAACCGAGGAAGAAGGATTCTTGGAGTAGGATTCAATATATTCAGTCTTAGAACTGGGGGCTGATGATCGCCACATAAAAGACATCAATCATTTTCCAATGTTTTGACGGAAAACTCAAATAATCAATGCAAGAAGAACCTTGTGTCCCAATAGAGGTATGCTTTCCCGGTCTGCCATTAGGGAAGCGAACGTTCACCGTGCTGAGACCGCACTCATAGAGGCTTGCCAGTAATTTAAGTCCACTGGAATACACCTTTGGCTCAACCATAGTTGGTGGGAATATTCTGAATGATCTGTCACCCGTCTCATCGAATTAACCCAACGGGGGACCATTCCCTATTTTTTAGACAAAAATCACCTCCCAAGACTACTAAACATATATACATATATAGCCATGATGACATCGGCATTCCCCTGTGAACGATATCTATCTTCGCGAAAGATGGCTGGCAGGGTAGCTCAGCGAGGAAAGCGCTTGCCTCAGATTTCTGTGTGCGATCTTCAGTTAAAGTTTCACATCCCACCTGAGCCCACTCAGCCCTTGGTGTCCCTGAGGTTTAGGTTGAGTACCATTACATTTGGCTTTAAGAGCACTATTTGTTACAGTGCGTAGAAGCAGGAGGAGCCTGGCATGAAGAGCTGTATAGAAATGTGATGCTTCTACTAGAGCGAAATATTCTCCAGTGTACGTAACAAACTAAGATGTCAACATCTGTGAGATGTCAGATCCCTTAAGAATCTGCCACAAACATTCTTAGCTTGGACCGAGTTTGAATGCCAGGGCCAGAAATATTTGTTGTTTAACTCTGGTGTTAAGTCGGAGCTAGATTTGAGTGCAGAATGGCAACAGATGCAGGTGGAAAAAGGTGGGCCCTGGTTCATGTAAATACTTCCTGTTCATGACTGGGATCTCCTTCCTCATTTCTGCACCTGGACAGGAAGTCTTGTCAACGAACGTTTCCAGTACCGGATCGCAGAATGCATGTATTTGTCTATGTTTTTTTAGTGAACTCACCAGAGGCTGTTGCTCCATTAAGCTTTCTTAGACGTCTTGGCGGAAGGCTTACCAACACTGTGTCTAGCTGTCAGGTGGCGCTTGCGCCACCTATACGCCAAAACTATTGCATTAGTGTACAGCTATGGAGAAATGCCATATGAGGAGGAACACAACTCTTGTATGTGTGGTTGGTAATTTACCCACCCATTGACTGCCCATGGCCATGCCAATCCCTATGGCCATTCCCACCCACTTCCTGACCTCCCCGCCCAAAACACATCATCCTGGGATCTCTTTGAGCCACCTTTATCAAGTCTTACCATCAATCTTTGCGCACTGCCAGTGTTTTTTCAAAGCAGTCTTCGGGGGGTCAATGACTTAATTGGAACTGTAAACGTGCTACAGGTGTAATAAAAATGTCTTATCAAGGTCTACCATCAGCCACTCCATTTTTGTGAGCACTTTGTGTGTCCTTCACTGAAGTCCTGTTGAAAACAAGCATTTACAATGTTACAATGCCAGCAGTTTTGCCTTGTTTATATGTATTAGGCATTTGCCAGGCACTGCTAGTATATGCCCTGGTACTCACACCACTGATGGCCCATTAATACCACTACGGCAGTGCCTGGCTAATGCCTTTCCCAAGCCTGCACAAAAGCCAAAACTGATGGCATTGCCAAAGCTTGTTTCAATACATAGCATGTATAGTTAAGCTACTCATCACTCCATCCCCAGGCAAAGCAAAGTATTTGCTCATTTCTCAAGCACTCATCAATCTGCTGGAATGTTAAAATAACAATTCCCAAGCAGTGATACGCATTTCATTTCTTTAAGCAGTTCATGTATTCCCTAAGCATTGAATAAACCACATTGAAAGGTTTCACTGACAGATTAATTAGCTAATTTACATGGTTCGTGTAAGCAGGCACATGGGGTATGATGCATTCATCAATTGCATTTGGGGATTTGTAGTCTTGATTCGCTTCAATTGCATGCAGTGGACTGCAGCCAAGCTAAAGTAAAAGCAAAGCCCAGGAATAGAGTAAGGTGTCCCCCAGGGGCGTGGATTTGCCTGGTAGCCTTATGTATGGTGGTAAGACAGGGGTGTGTGCTTAGTGGCCCCTCTGGGGATTTCTGTATTTACTTGCATGGTTCCCCAGCAGCACAGGTCTCAGTCTTTCCCTTTCATCCTTTTGAGGTCTAGAAAATAAGTACACACCATGTATTGGTTAATGTAATACTCAGAAAAGCAGTCGATTAATTTAGTGGTGCACATAAATGGTCAGCGTAATATTATTAATATTTCATAGTTGTCTAGCGGACAAACATCATGTGTCATATTGTCCATGATGGCTGTTTTTTTAGCCAGCAGCGCCCTGAGTGCATGGGATTGTGACCTTACATCTAAAACAAAACTACAAGACCCAGAATGCTGAGCAGTGTTGCGTGAAAAGCCCACATTAGCTAAAGGATAGAACAACAGGTGACTTGGGAACTTTTTAGCAGCTACAGACTGTATTCCATTGCACAAGTACTCTAAGAGACATTTTATTTGACCAATGTTCAACTCTATAGTAAAATGTATACTTTACAATTAAAGGGTGTTTTTGTCAGGACATAAACTTTGTTAGCCGTTATTGGAATGTTCGGGCAAATCTGAAAATAAGTATTGCAGGACTTAAAGATGTCTAATGTCTCCTATTAATCAATGTTTAATGAATGCTTGGGATGCACACGCCTTTCCTGTTTACACTGAATTTAGAAAAGAATTCAATGTAACACGGCTACTCTCATAGGAAAGTAACATCACGTGATATCCTGGTGTGGGCGCCTCGGTCCTAGCAGACACCACAGACGTGGCAAAAAAACATGCCAGGTGGCCAAGAGAAGTGGCGGAATGATGTGCCAGGCGAGGCAGCTGGCATGCGCCCACTGTTGTCACCAATGCTTAAAATGGCATGTTTTATCTGCTCTGGATCTAAACCACCCAGTCGGGTATTCTAGCTGGACAGTGTTTCCTGCCAGGCAAATGAACTGCTAGAGCGAAAATGGCCGTTCAATCTATTTGGGAACTTGTTGTCAGTGTTCAAAGAAGCGTACTCATCTCAGACAGTAAAATGCACATTGGGGGTCATTACGAGGTTGGAGGTAGCCATGGTCCCGAAATAGGGACTTACCGGGTCATTCCAACCTTGGAGGACCCGGTAAGTCCCCATACCCATTCGAGCCCCCATAGGGTTCAATGGGAATGGGGATGGAGCTAATAACGGTACCGCAATTTGCGGTACTGTTATTAGCTCTGAAGTCCCTTAAAGGGTCCCTTCCATAACGCTTGGTGAAACCAGGTATTAAGAGAGGGACCCGCTAAGGGACCTCGGAATAGGGTGGTAAGGGATTACCGGCACCGGTGTCCTTACCGGTGCCGGTAATCCCTTACCACCTACCTCGTAATGACCCCCATAGTGTTTAAACTGTAAGTGCTCGCAACTTGACCCATGTCAGGACGATGGAGATGATCCATTCCTGTTTTTTAGTTTGTTCGCGCTGCATGTATTAAGGAAAGGACGAGTAGCAGAATGCAAATAAAGAAAACAAGACCAGATGAGTTACAGTACCCTCACCAGACGGATCTAGCTGAGAACCCTGCCATTGCATGTATAGGCAGTTCCCTTCCACCTGAAAAACGAACCCACAAAGGGCCTCATTACACAGAAGGCGGTAATCCAGGGTGCTATTAGCACCCTGGACCATGCCAGTAAATTACTGGCACCGCCTTGGTGGAAAGGGGAATTACCGCCCTATTCCAAGGTTGGTGGGGAGGTAATTCCCCCTTCCACCATTGCCCTTCCCCATTCCCATTTTTGCCCCATAGGGCATAACGGGAATGGGGAAGGAGCTAATTACGGCACCGCAATTTTGCGGTGCTGTAATTAGCACCAAGGTCCCTTAGCGGGTTGGTTTTTAACGCCTGCAAAAAGCAGGCGTTAAAGCACCAACCCGCTAAGGGACCTCATAGTAAGGCGGTAATGGTTAACGGTCACCGTTACCATTGACGGTGGCCGTTAACCATTACCGCCTTCCGTGTAATGAGGCCCAAAGCCTGTCACACTGCGATACACCACAAAGGAGGCCTCGTCTCACATACAATCCAGGTGCCCCTGGCAGGGGCACAATACACCATCACCTGGACAAGCATCGGCACTCACCTCATCCTCCTAAATATTGGGAGGATCAGGCACCTCCTTCCTTTCAACACTGCCAAGCATCTCTTAACCACTCGTGTCTTCGCTAAACTGGACTTCTGTGTCAGCATCCTCTTTTGGTCTTCCCAACTATGCTTTCTGTCCTTTCAACAATGTCATTAACTTTGCTTTGTCTCGGGAGGATAGCTCAGTTGCAACGTGATCGCCGTGGAAGCAAGACGACACGGAGCAACACAGGCTCGATCCCCGGGTCTTCGCTTAGAAACCTCTGGGTATTAAGTGCATTATAAATAACCAATCACATCATACCAAGAGTCTCCATGTTGAGGGGACATGCATTGGTACTTAAGTAACAGGAGTAGGACTGACACCCTCACTTCCCACCTACTTCCCGGTACTGTCACCAGGCTGGATGGCTGACGATGCAAAAGAGGGCCAGTTCTTCTCCTGGTTTACAAATCTATGCACGGTCAGGCACCACTATATATATCCTCCTCTATCCAACTCTACAAGCCTTCTCGGAATCTCTGCTCTTCCTACTCAACTTCACTTGTGGCTCCTCGCCCTCCCTGTGCTTCCTCTTGCTTCTGCTCTTTCTCTCTTCTTACTCCACTTGCATTCTCTTCCCCCAGACATCCGAGAAACAGTCCACGCCGATTTGTTCAAAACCAAATTAAAAGTCTACCTGCTTGGCTCTGAGTTACCCTCTTAACCTACCTCTCACCTGCCTTCTAGCTAACATATTCCCTTGCCTCTACTCTGCCTCGGTCCTTCAGTTTCTCTGCCTCCACTTTGGCACTTCATCCATCATGTTCACATGCCTAACAAAGCTGGCCGTACCGTACCTGCATTTAAAAATGTCCAATGTTGGTTGTCCTTTATGTATGTCCACTTGTGTATTGTCCCTGGTGACTGTTTCATTTACTCCCCTCCACAACATGGCCAGAGTTGCCCTCAAACTCACCCTATTGTAAGAAGCTCACTGCTTCCTGTTAAACCTGATTTCTTACATTATATTGTGATCAAAAGAGCATTGTTCCTCCCTGTACATAATTGTTAGCATCGCGGGAGAGGCCAATGACCTTATGAGCAGAGCTGGACGTTAGGTCTGGTGTAAACTGCACGGCAGTCTGTGCTGTCTTTCACTGCGGCTTAAGACCACACTTTCCGGTGCTCTCAAGGGAACTTCCCACCAGGAAATGGAGGTGTTTATAATTTCGATGTGACCAAGGACCTTGACTGCTTTCAATACTATAAACCTTGAATTAAAAGCAAGCCCCTTAAGCTTTTCGCACTTCTTCCACGACACTATCCATGCCTGCTCCATGCAGTACCAACATATTTGGTGTTAAGGCTGCATATACCACCGGTGCATTGACGGTGATGGATGCATGGTGTGATTTGCAGATGCCAATCAACATTGTGTGTTGAAATAATATATTTAAGTGTTTCATTAGAACACATTGTTCATATTTTGCTCTGATCCTATCAGTGGCAAGTGTATCATTTTAACAATCTTATCAATAGAAAATAAGAGCCAACATGCTTTCCTTCTATGGTAAATTATTGGGCAAATGCAGGCAAAATCATTGCTGAACTGATGAACGTGCCTGTCAAACACTGCAGCAAGATCATCTTCCTTGGTTTGGTGCTCATGCTATATTGGACTTTTCACTGACCTTGCCCCTGTGTTGGGGCTCCTAGCTGGCAGCTCTGCTGTGGTCGTCAACCCGCTTTGCTGGTTATTACAGTAGATAATGTGCAGAAATGTCAAGCAGGTTCATTGGAGCAGTGTGCGGGTGTGGCCAGCATCAGTGCCCAACATTGTCACCTTCTAACTCATTGTTATTCAAGAAAATGGATAAATAGCCATGCCCTGCCAACCTGGGTTATCAAGTTCCGTGATAACAATGAGCAAGTACAAGATGAAGACATCCAGGTCGGTGAACACTATTGTTTTTATATTACTATGACTGGCTGATGATTAAAGTAATAAAGTTGCCAAAACACCACCACATATCAAGCTAGGATTAGAAATAAGTGCTCGGGCTCAGAAATAAGTGCTGGGGCTGAGCCCTGGCAAGCCCTCCCACAAATTAAGCACTGCATTACATACCTGTGAAAAGCATCAAGAGGAACACTTTCCCGTAGATTGCACAGCATGTACCCCAAAGGCCCGCCATATCACGCAGAAGCAGCCCCTGGGTGCACTGATTTCTTTAAGTAACAAATATGAAGGCAATCGGCTGCTGGGATCTGTTGTGTTCAGCTTTGCACAACCGAAAAGGCATCGCATGGACACGCTCCACAGAGGCTTCCTGTTCATGTAAATGCATCTGCAGTGGGGACGCCTTTCTTTCTCCAAGTATACAGATTTGAGATCAGAGGGCGATGGGAGGGGCACCTATGGGTCCCTGCCCCCTAGCCTCCTCTCTGACTGCTCTGATTAGGAATCACACAGATGCCCACACATTACCTCAACATTGCCCAGGCAGGTAGATGGAGATGAGCAGGGCTGTCACAGAGTTTGGTGAGGCCCAGGGCCAAAAATGTGGTGAGGCCCCATACTGTTTTCTGCACTGGCCCAGCGGTGATGTGGTGCCACCAACAGGAGACGCAAGGACCCTCCTTTGAGTTTATGGATGGAGCAACCTGAATTGGGTTTCTTATTATGACTGTAATTACAAGATAACAAGGCCATGTCCAAGCAAATAATCAAGGGACAGGCTGTACAGTGCATAGAACTGGCAATCACTTCACGCTAATAACAAGTTCCCATGTGCAACTGGAGCCAAGGGCCTCATTACACGGTAGGCGGTGGACCAAGGTGCTATTAGCACCTTGGTCCATGCCGGTAAATTACCGGCACCGCCTTGGCGGAAAGGGGAATTACCGCCCTACTCCAAGGTTGGTGGGGCGGTAATTCCCCCTTCCACCATTGCCCTTCCCCATTCCCATTTTTGCCCCATATGGCATAATGGGAATGGGGAAGGTGCTAATTACGGTACCGCAAATTTGCGGTGCCGTAATTAGCACCCTGGTTCCTTTGCGGGTTGGGTTTTAACGCCTGCAAAAAGCAGGCGTTAAATTCCCCAACCCGCAAAGGGACCTCATAGTACGGCGGTAAGGGTTAACGGTCACTGTTACCATTAACGGTGACCGTTAACCCTTACCGCCGTCCATGTAATGAGGCCCTTAGTCTCCAAAGTAGGGTCGATGATGTCAAAAACCCACATGCCACCAAATGGATCCAGTAAAAATCATTTGTAACTACTTCCCTGGAATTCTCTTCAAAGGTAAAATGAGGACTAGTCTCCCAAATAAAGGTTCCCCCGAGAGCCCTGAGTATGTCACTATTGAGTGCCAAGCATATCACCATTGCCATCACTGTCTATAAGCAGTGCCATGCACCGTTTCCAAGCCTACACAGCACCCTTCTTTACAGAGGATGGATACTCCTTTGCACTAAAGTGTTCATTTCTTAGGCCTCCTCCCCTTTGTGCATCCCATTTTATCGCCCTAACCCCCTAATGCTTGCCTTAGAGGAGGCGTATATCTCATTTGCACCCACATGTTATTAATGCTAACTCAACAAATACCCATTTAGGACCCTTAGGCGCCCTGAAGCTGCTATCTTTGGTAAACTGTTTTGGTACTGTGTAAAATTGTGATTTCCTACAATGAAAAGATACTGAGCATTGACAGTAAGCTTGATCAGCATCTGTAAGGATTGGGCGCCCAGTGGCATTCTTGCTCCTGCTGGAGTAGGTCACATGGTCGGAGTCCCCGGATATGCCCAGAGTTTTGTATTTCTAAGTAATAAGAATCACATCCAAAATGAGCGCACGTCATGTGGAAATAAACCTCCTCAGTGTTCCCTCCATGCAGTGGTTTATGGAGGAACTCTAGTGGTGACCCGGGCAGCTTTGCCTAAAGTCCCAAGCTACTCCTCACTGATGAGGCCCAATAAGACCGAAACATGTTTGGTGATGCTTGTGGTCTCGTGCAGAAGGGATGTGACCTAGCAGTTCGGGCTGGACTGCCCCTTTTGGGGTGGGGCCAAGCCTGATATGCATATGGTCTTTCCCCTTCTCTAATGGCTTGGCAGGCGAAGAACGATGGTCTGGAGTGTTGCCCAGAGCAATGCCAGTGGTTAAGATTAATTCTAAACCTTCCAGCCATTACCTCTTTGTTTTTGCCTATACTAAAGCCAAACATGGCAGCCAATGATTGTTTTGTTTCTATGGAGCACGTCGGAAGGTGGCCAGTTTTATATGCACTCCCAATTTTGTCAGTTAACATGGACCGGGGCACAGAGAGCAAAGGAGATTTGTCCAAGATCCAGACATTTTGTGGGGAATCCATCTTCCCTGTTTCCAAAATATACACCTGCGTCTTCAACAGTTTGACACTAATATCGCAAACGGGACATGTCATTTTTGCCATAGCAAATTTCGTCGTGGTAGAATTAATCGAATGTTTTACTACGAATTTTGCTGCAAATGTATATGGGGGCAAAATCGTCCAGTCAAAAAAAATCGATGAATTCTCCTGCGATGAAATAAATGTGACAAATCACATAGAACCTCCCAAGCAGACATTCAAATCCCATTCATATTAGAATGTTCATATTGAGCAAATTTAGCAAGTCCTCCACCCAAACATTCACTGTGCTTTGGGTAGGAATGGTTGGCATACATTTGATTATGGAACGTGGGGACAAGATGCAACATATATTTCGATGATTTGTGTTGTGGATCGGAGGTCCATTTCCCAGGGAATCTCGAAACCCACTTAATGTTGCAGCCTACCATTTGGTTGACTTTTCTGTGAAACCACCAGGCCCCATGCGTGAACCTGGCAATATATGCAGTTATAGAAACACGCCGCTTTACCGGAGAAATGGCCAGAAAGGGAATGCAAACCTTCGAAAGTGGATGCAGCAAAAGAGGGGGCTTAACACACTAGAAATGCATCTGGGTTGTTATACAAAGTGGAATGTTAAACACAAGGAAGGGCACACGCTGCGAATTACGATTTCAGAATATGAAAAACTTAATGAAGCAATGCTTACATCCAGATTTCAATAGCGCTGATGACCTGCTTGGTTTTTGTATTAGAAAAGGGGGCCGCTCATGTAAATGCCTGCTCCCAGGCTACAGGCCCGCAGACAGCTGTTGAAACTTGCAGCTGTGCCCCGCAGTCTGATGTTCAAGAGGCGAGAATTGCCCTGCAGGAGGGCCTGGCTTATGGGCCAGCAATGGTTAAAGGAAATGAACAACAGGGTGAAAATACAAGGAGGTCTAGGTGCCCTGTCAGATTTGGCGCCTGGCCATCAAAAATGGAAAACATACATCCTCACTTCACATTGCCTGCAAGCCCCCATTCAAAGCGCAAGGCCAGGGGCAACTGCCCCTCCTGACCCTTGCCCCTCTCGGCACAACTCTCAAGATCAGGAGGGTGTGCAGGTATGGATCCTCCAACCCTTGCAGGATCCACTCACCTCTCCTTCCCCTTAAATGTCTACCATGACATCTTTAGCACAGTCCTACAACGAGCTCTCAGGTTTCCCAATTCCATGCATGAGACAGTCAACCATTCCTGTTCGTTTCTTTGGGATTTTTGGTTTTGTCTACTCCATTTTAAATGTAGGACTAAAAATCAGAGATTTCAAGAAAAGACACACGACTGGATGACTGTCTCAAGCATGGAAGTGGGCAATTTAAGAGGTCTCTGTACCTTAACTTATTACTTGGGATGATACGATGTGATAAGAGGTATTGATATTGACATTTTATTTCTATCGCGCTCATACACAAGTGTTTCAGAGCGCGACAAGGCAAGGGAAGGGGAACAGGGGAGAACAAAAACAACGATATTACTAGGCCCAGTGACATTGAGAACGTGCAAGTGCAAGGTAGAGGGAGAGGGGGAGAAGTGCATGGAAGGGGGAACAAAAGGAGAGTGCGGAGCGAGAAGGAAAAAACAAAAATAATAATAAAATAATAAATAAAAACGCAACAAACAATGGGAGTGCAGCCAGCAAGTGGCAAGTGCTAGGTTTATGGCAGTAGGCCATGTAGGTCTGAAAGTACAGGAAGAAAAGGGGAGGGCTGTATGGGTACAGATACAGACCCCAGTGCAGGGGGTGGCCCGGAGGCAGTGCGTGAGGGTGGCAAGATGAGCAGGTACCTGCGCCCGGAGGACAGAGGGTGGCCAGGTGCATGGTGCCGAGAGAGAGTAGAATAAACAGGGGAGGAGAAGGCAGAAGCAAAGAGGAAGGTTTTGAGGTGCTTCCGGACCCGGAGATGGTTCTCCTCAAGTTTTAGAGTGGCAGGGAGGCTGTTCCAGAGGGAGGCCCCAGCCGATGTGTGCTTTTATAAACCTTCATAAACCTAACATAACAAAAGATAACTTAACCCAACAATATGGCGATAACAAAATAAGATATCTTTGCCTAAGACAAGCTAAGATAAAATACTTAAGCTTAAGGTAGCCCTGAGTGAAGCGACAGCCTTGGTGAGGGATTAAGGACATTACCATCCTTGCCCATCCTTCAGCGAAGGTATCATCACTATTGGAACCCTGAGGATTTCATTGGGGTACTAATGCATCCTTTTTAGGGAAATTGTAGCCGCAATTAATTAGCATGTCCAATTTCCCAACAAGAAGCTATAAAACAAAATGATTGCCATGCAAAATAGTAAAGGCAGCAAGTCCCTTTACTATTTCCATGACTACGGCTGGGAGTGGGCACAACGTGAGGCAGCGCAGAGGGTGAAGGGATGATAGGGTGCAAGTGGAGGGTGCGCACATTCTGGGGGTAGCAAGAGAAGGGAAGTGCTGGGTGTGGGGGGGGGGGCAATGGCCAATTGGAGGGAAATTGCAGACACGGTGGCGAGGCATGGGTGGCCAGGAGAAAACGTGGGCAGTTACTGACATTTGCTGCCCTCTTTCCTGGACAGCCGATTGGAAGATGCCTCTCTCTCAAGGCAAGGACCATCAAATCAGATTATAGAAAATTACTTTTCTTTCTTTGCACGTGAACTATTTTAATTATAGCCACACAAATAATATGATGCAATCACGTTGATAATTAACTTTACTGGAGGAGAGGTTCATTCAATGGTTGTATACTATGGTGATCTGTGAAAAGAAGATAGCGAGACTTCAAGCTGGAGGCCCGAGAGTTTTAAAAAGTAAAACAAAGTATACGTATCACATACTTCCATACGTATACGACAGTATAAGAGAGTATTAAGCACCAGAACTAACTAGGGGTTTGATGTACTCCCAAAGATTTTTTTAAACAGTAGAGCAAAATCGCCCGTTTGAAAAGTACATTTAAACTCCGTGATTGGCACATAGTATAAGTAAAGCTATGAGTAGTGACTATCCATAGGTTTCTGACTATATCATGTGACCAGGCCCACTCGCTGTGGTCGAAGTTCTACTCAGTATTGAACTACAAGAGGCGCTGTGCCTGCCCTATAAGTATTCATTCCGAATTCTCATCACTCTGTGTTCTGATCCTCGACAACATTAAGACTTGGAATGTAAACATGATTTTTTTAAATCAAGTTTTGGTTTATTATTTTAATGTATTGGTTTGGTTGGTTGGTCATACGCTTCTACCAGAAGTGGAAGCAGTCCCTTGTCAGGATGACTTTGCACGGTTTCAATGATTAGACGGGGGCACCTGGGCCAGGTACTGGAGGGGACATGCATTGGTACATAAGTAACAAGAGTTGGACAGACAGACATAATAGTATAGCCATAGGCCAATATTTACACGAAAATAAGGTACACATGTACAGCTGGTTAGCATCAGGTTGGGTACTGGTTAGCATCCGGTTGGGTACAGCTAGTTAGCATCAGGTTGGGTACAGCTAGTTAGCATCAGGTTGGGTACAGCTGGTTAGCATCCGGTTGGGTACAGCTGGTTAGCATCAGGTTGGGTACTGGTTAGCATCCAGTTGGGTACAGCTGGTTAGCATCAGGTTGGGTACAGCTGGTTAGCATCAGGTTGGTCAGGCTGGGTGGTTTGGGAAACCAACGGGGAAGGGATCTGTACATCTTCAATGGTTGGCAATCAAAGCTTAAGCCTGGTTTTAAATAATTCCATTGATTGAATGGCTTTGATGCCAGTGGGAAGAGCATTCCTCTGGTGAGGGGCCAGAGAAAGAAGCAACAGAGTTGGGAAGTAGCGCAAGGGGGCAGAGTACGGAGAGGTTGGTGAGAGTGTAAGGGTGGAGAGTCCTTGCACAGTGGGGACTTCTTTCACTTGGCCCCGAAATAAAAGAAATACGTATAATGTACACTGTTGAATTATGGTCTATGCATAACGTTGTGTAGCAGAAATCTGAGCTGGTGATGTCTAGGGCACATGCTAGAGGAGTGAAAAGCAAATGCCCAGACATTACCAACTGCCAGATCATAGTTTACATCATAGCTACAAAACCTCTCTCATAAAGTCCATGAGCGAAAACTGGGCCGTACATTTATTTGTGCTGTTTTGTGAATGAAACGGCTCAGTCTCCACTACGTGGTGATAAAAGTGGTGGTTTTTAGAAGCACATAGTGTGCAGTAAATTAAGATAAGATGCAAATTACTACTAACGGGACACCAAAGTCAAACACGATCCAATGACTACAGTTTCTACATTCAAAGTAGTAATATTGTCAATGGATGGGAATATAAAGTAAGCAGGGGCAAACTTCCTTTTGCCATGGTGGGACTCTAGATGACAGTCGCGAACCAGGTGGCCTTTCACTCCACAATACATGCATAGTCCCAGAGTTCTTTGGCGCTGTCTTTGTTTCTCTTAAGGGCCATCGTTCAGCCCTTGTCTGCATTGGCTCTGGTTCATTTTCTCCTGAGGGTGACATAAGAGGTTAAGAAGGAACAGTTCAAGGAAGTGCTGCCTTTTCCCCTTTTCTTCTCGCTGTTACACTCTTGTAATCTGTGATGCAGCTGAAGGACCAAATTAATGAGATCTTTCAAGGTAGCAGGTCGAGGCACCTAATCCAGCCAACCTTCAATTCTTCCGATATTCGATTGTCAAAAGAATGTAAACTGGGCCACCTCTGGACCTGCACAATCTTTGCCTATTGGTTGGCAGTGAGTTATATATGTCAAAACATGCTCTATCCAAGTTAAACTGGTGTGGTCGAAAAAGTGAATTGGACGGTACATGCATCCAAACACTCTACGTTTTTTCGGTGAACCGTTGTTTTTTTCCAAATGCCAAATGTCCAAAGGGCGGGTCCATATGTATAGATTCCCTAGCTGCAAAGTCTTGATGGAGCCTGGCGTTTTCTACTTTCTGCAGTCAAAGTTTGTACTGCTCCAACCAGTTCTTGGACTTGGTCCATATTTTCTTGTAATAGGTGGCATCGCAACCTGTCAGCAACGTTTCTCACCTGGGCTTGTCGTGGACGCCTTGGTGCTTAGAGGTACAACCTATCACTCCGAGACACCACCAGCCTGATAAGCAACTGGTAGTAAGTGACCCCCAAGAGGCACAAGCGGAAAGACAGAGGAACCCCCCCTCTCCGAAAACGTCCAAGGAAATGTAAGCAGCGGATCTCCAGATGACACAGATTGATGCTGTCTTTGGGTGCACAGAAGAAGGCACAGGGTGGATTCCAGGGCTCAAAGGAGGAAGGATTCCAGAAGCGGGAGCCGAGGAGCACAGGGAACAGGCAAGGCAAGGAACACAGAAAGACAGCAGAAAAAGAAACAAGGAACTTCAACTGCAGGTACAGAGTTACCTGTAGCGTTGCAACGCATCTTCCAGGTAGTCGCTGAATGCTGAAGTAGCATTGGCCTCCCGTGTATGCATCGTCCCCAGAACCGAAAGTGAGGCCATCTTGTGTGTGGCCAAAAAATGGCATTGTCGGTTGAGGTCAAACAGAATTTACAGCCGCCACGGTTTCCACGCCCTGGAAGCCACTTCCAGAACTGGAAAAGCGACCCAGTTAAGGAAGTCCTGTACCCCATGACATCTGGTGATTAAATATTTATAGTTCTCTTTTTTACAATTGGATTCTGATATGTAATTGTCAAGGTTAGTACTAGGACTACAATTATTTTGAAGTTTTTGCTTGCGTGTATGCGTTTCATCCACTGCCCCTCCTTCGGAAGTTAGGGCGAGTGACTTGTGTTTGTGGCTAGTGGCTTACAGCATGACATTTTGGACCCTGGTAAAAGTACTGTAAAATATAATGAGTTCTATATTAATTAAAGTAAAATGAGTTATGTTTTAATACATCTTAAAGAGTGTTATTTGTAATGTTTCCATAAATAAAAAAAAATACAATGTTTTAAACTCACAAACATGCACGTATAATGAATGTTTATCAATATTCTTCGTCAAATTTGATCTTTGTAATAACTGTAGAATTTCTTACTGTGTCAAAGATTTTGCAGAAAGAGTAATACAACATGTTTAACACAATACGTACTTTCATTTAAAAGCATGCTTGAATTTTAACCAATAGGTAAAGGTGTAATAAAATGTGATGACATGAAAATATACTTCGTATTGGTTTACAAAAAGCACTTTTTTTAAATGAAACCGAAAGTGTTTTAAGAATCATGTGATTTGATAAGATGTTGCAGTTTGATATTACTTTTATTTTTTATATTAGGTCATTGTTAATTTACCTTTTGCATGCTGTACATGTTTGAATATTAATAACATATTTTACATTTTTAAAATAAATTAACGGGCCGATTCATGGAATAAATGTGCGCCGAAAAGGGGAGCGCAAGCTTGAAAATCGCAGCGCAAGCGTGAAAATCGCAGCGCATGCGTGCCAAAGCCGTGCACATCGATTCATAGAATTCAGTGTGCGTGTAAATCCTGGGATGTGCGCTAAAATCGTGGGTGGCGATTAAACGGCGTGCGCTATGCGCACAGGGAAAGCGCACATAGCGCAGCGCACACAACAAAAGTGGGCGTAACACGGGGCGTAACACGCAGAATGGGGAACAACGCGTGAAAATGTGGGCGTTACGGGGAAGTACATGAGGTAAATGCTCGCAACGGCCACGCGCGCGCCAACAACACTTATTCATGGAATCGAACATGGGAAAGGTGTGCGTCAAAAAAGACGCACTAATCCAGAAACACGTACGCCAGCAGGAAGCAGGCGTAAGCGGCCCTGCGCAGCATAAAAATGCGCGCAAACAACAAACAAGCTCAGACGCCACGATGAATATACCGTTCCTCGCAGCAGTGGTCGTGGGACACCGGAGGAGGAGGAGGATAGCCAGGCCCCGCATTTTTTTACCCACGACCAGCCTTTTTGGGATGCCTGATGACCAGGTGTATGGGAGGTACAGGTTTCCACCACACATAATCCTAGACCTGGTGAGGGAGTGGGAGGATGACCTCACATCACCCACCCTATACTCGCAAGCACTGAGCCCCTTGGAAAAGGTGCTCAATGTACTGCACTTCTTGGCTACTGGTTCATTTCCGCGGACAAGTGCCATAGTGGGGAGGGTGTCACAGGCCACGCAGTCATGCTGCCTACACCAGGTGTTGGCCATCATGACTGCACGCCCCTCAGTCCCCAGGCACATATACATGCCCAGAACACCTGCAGAAAGGCAGGCTGTTGTCCAGCAATTTTACGGGGTGGCACACTTCCCCAAAGTGCTAGGTGCCATTGATTGCACCCATGTGGTTCTACGTCCACCCAGGGCCACTGAGCACATCTATCGGAACCGCAAGCAGTGGCATTCCATCAACGTGCAGGTTGTATGTGATGCCAAGGAAATCATCACCTCAGTATATGCCAACTATCCAAGGTCCAGCCATGATAGTTTCATATTCAGAATGTCACCCCTAAACCGGGACCTGGAAGCTGGCCGGCATGGCAACACATGGCTAATTGGTGAGTATAAATGCCTCTGCACATGCATGCATGTCTGAAACTGAGAAATGGGAAAACCCCACTAATGACTACCATTATCACCTCCCCAGGGGACAGTTCCTACCCTCTGAGCACCTACATGATGATGCCAATTCGGAACCCCACCACACCAACCGAGGTAAGATACAACACAGCCCACATTGCAACCCGAGGCATAGTGGAGCGCACATTCGGAGTGCTCAAGTCACGTTTTCTCTCCCTTGACTGCTCTGGTGGGCAACTGCTATTTGCGCCCCCAGTAGTGTGCAGGATCATAGTGGCAGCATGTGTCCTGCACAACGTTGCAACCCGCCGGGGCGTGTGGTGGACATGGTGGTGCCCCCACATCCCCAACCACATGCACGCCCGCTGCGCATGGGAGGTGAAAGGGCACGTGGTGAGGCAGCCCATGCCCAGCTTGTGGCAAATTACTTCACCTAAAATCCCACCCCTGCGGAGTGCACACAGGCCTGGCACATACCAGCTGACAATCAATGATGATGACAAAAGGGACAGTCAACTGTCACAACCATACCAGCCTGAGATTGTTCACCTGGAAGTGTTACATTGTGTGCATCCCATCCTACTTAAAAACACCCAATGCTGTGTCACAAAAAGACACGCATTCATGCAGCAGGAATGACTACCCCCTTGCAAAATACCACATACAAATAGTACCATGTCACCCAACCCCTCCCCATCTCTGCTACCCAACACACCATGGCATGGCATGCAATGTGAAAGCAACCAAATGAATGCACAACACATGACACAAGTGTCACAAAGTGCACTGTCCCTAATGTAAACAGGCCACAGACAATATGCGTTCAGCAATCACTAAGAAACAGCACACATGAACAAATACTTACCAGCAACACAAAACATCAGTTCAGGATGAAACCGTGTCCATATATGACAGTAAAAAATTGAAGTACTGCAAGTCTCACAACCTGACTAAGGCAGCACATCGACCCCTTCCAACTGCAGAGTGTTGCTGTCAGGCAAATGTCTCAGTGTACTGCATACTACATGAACTGCATCTGCAAAGGAGACGGCCTTGTGAAGACATGAAGAACCTACATGTATATAAGGAGAAAGACATTGATGCACAAGCACATATCAATACACCATGCAGTGTACAATCCAACAACAATCCCCACTAGGGATGTACACACAGTTTTGACTACATACTGCCCACACAACTCATGGGATCCCAATGTCACTGTGTAAGTTACTGTCACTTGGTCACACCCTTTGCAAGCCCATGGAAAGGGGAAGCAGGAGGGGTGTGTGTGTCAGGAAACCAAGCATCTAACCCAAAGACAGGACAAGACTGCATGTGCCCAGCTGGAATACACAGTGGATGCCCACGGGAGCCACACAAAGCAACACACTGTAAAAAAAAAGAAAATCAGAAATGGCCATGTGTGGACCGGGGGGGGAAGGCCACCCAGGAGGTTCAAGGTACAGGGTGCATCCCAACACCCACATGCGTGGATGTTGAGAAAAAAAAATACCTCCATGGGCTCATGGCCTGCACGGCTACGCTACAGTGGGAGAACTGCTGTCGCTCTCTTCACCCTCTGCTGCTACATCAGGAGGTGGCCGTGATATGGGAGGCAGCCCATGCAAAGCCCTGGTATGGTCCTCCATGGCAGCAAGCATGCAGGTCTGGAAGGTTTGGTTCTGCAGGATGATGGTACGGAGATCCCCATGCAGCACCTCACGGGTTGCCCGCATTTCTGCCTGCATGGCCTCGCGTGATGCTCGGATCTCCACACGGGTTGCCTGGAACTCAGCTGAGAGTGAACGTATGAGCTGCTCCAGCTGCAGTTCTGACCTAAAATTCCGGGAAGCCTCAAGTTCACCCAGAGTATCTCTGAGGAACCGTGTTCTAACCTCAGGGCTTCCCTGTGGGCCTGTGACTCTACAGATATGGCTTCGCTCAGAGCCTCCAGTCCAGCCGTCCGTCCCTGTTGGACGCCAACATGTCCTCCCTGCGTGAGTGGCAAATGGAGTCTGTTGCCTGCTGCTGGAGCTTCATCTGCCTTTCAGGGGGGAGAATGGAAGTGGCCACCCTATCCATTGCCTGAGCCATCATTTCACACGATGCTCCCTGTTGTGCTGCAATACTGTACATGGAGTTCTCCCACACTGTATTGCCTGGTGGCGCACGGACACCGCGTTGACGGGCACCACACCTGTTTGGGGCAAGGCGATCTGTACATTGCTGTGCTGGCACTGCCTGAGGCTGCAGGACTGCATTCCTCCTTTGATCTGCTGGCCCAGGAACAGGAGTAAATATTGTGGAGTGTGACCCTGCATCCGTAACCGCCAAAGGCGGACTTACCAACACTGAAATCCCCATAGAGGGGTCTACCCCCGGTGCAGGTGGGTTGGACAGAACAGCATCCCTGCCAGAAACACTCACCTGCGACGGCACATATGTCTCACTGTCTGATTCAGCACCTGATTCATAGAGGTCTGCAGAGGTGTACCCAGTGACACCCCTGGACAGCATGGTTTGTAGGACAAATGGGTTTTCACCCACCACCACTCCATGTCCTCCAGTGGTGCCCGGTTGTGGCTGTGATTCCTCCTGGGTCTGCACCATCTCCTCCTCCTCAACAGCATCCAGCATCAAGTGCCTCATCACCTGCAAAAACATGAAAGATAACAAATGGAAACAGGCATGTGCACCATAGCACACACATAGGCCTGACGAGGCAGAGATCCAGTACATAAATTACACATGTCCCACATGACTATAACCATGGCATGCATGCACTGTCAATTAGTTGGAAGGGGAGGCAAGAAGCAGACACTGAGGACTCCAAGATGGAAAATCAACACATGTGCAGCTTGCTGGATAGCACTGGCATCGCACATTAGCCTGTGAGTGACATGTCCAATGCACATACATGACACATGCCACCACACAGATGGCACGTAGAATAGCCATGGTGCATTTGACAAGTACAGCCATATGGTAGGAAATAAGTACTGTCACCCATCCATGTGAGATGGACATCATGAGATACAACATGCAAAATAGTGTGACAAACATGCATGTGCCACACGCTGCAACAGATCCAGTGTTCAATTATACAGTGATGGCAGGCAGATGGATACATCAATGGTTAGTCACTTCAACAGAAGACAACAGTCATGTTCAACATTCAAACAGGGCCAAAAAATTATTGTGTGCAGGCCATTATTCAATCAGTCTGAATGGTTAAATCATTCCCATAACAAGGTAATAAATGTGGGCCATTGTGGGGTGTAATCTATGACAGAAGTATGTCACATTTGTGGCAGTAGGGCAGAAAAATGCATCGTAAAAATGGCAAGGATTGAAACAATCAGGCTGAATGAACAGGAAAACATTTTGAACAATGTTGTTGCAAGATGACAGTTGAAGGGCAACTGCAGTAATCTTGTGCAAATTGGCTACTGTGTTCAGAAGGGGTACTGTCATACCCAAACCCAAGGCTGGCGAACGGTTTGGAGGAACCACATGGGTGACCCATACCAGTCATGACTACACAGCCTCACCTGGCACTCAATCAGAACACATCACCCAAGCAACATACACATGGATTGCACACACATGCATGGGCACTCACTGGACAATGCTTCAAGATCTGGTAGGTCTCCCACGCCTCAGATCTGTTCCTCTGTGACGAAGGTTCCAGCGACAGACTCATGCTCAGTGAGTTGGTCGTCCTCTGGTGGAGACCCACCGCCAGTCACCAGAGTAGAGGCATGATTGGAAGCCAGCTTGTTCTTTGCTCTGCGTTTCAGGACATTCCACCGCTTGTAGCAATCATCAGCTGTGCGCCTCACAAATCCAAGGGCACTAATGTGGGACACATCGATGGTGTATGTATTGGTAAGCATGCTGGGCAAATGCATGTGGGGGTGCACACATGTAAAAATGTATGTGTCTGTACTGTGGCATGGTTGTGGTGTCACACATGGATGCTGGTTCCTGCTGCATGTATCTGCACTATGTACATGTGCATGTGTGTGTATTTGACAAGTGTGCAACTGTGATGCAACATGGATGCATGTGACACTGACATGTGGGACATGGAGGCTGATTGCCAGATGTGACATGGATTGCGATGTTATCACTGCGACAGGTGGTGGAGATGTACAGATGCATATAAGTCTGGTGGCGTGTATACATGTGTTGTGCACTCCCCGTGTTACATGTGATGTCAGGCTCACCTTCGGCTGCTCATGCTGTTGTTTGTGTATGGATGGTGCTGCCTGGTGCAACATTCCTGTTGATTTGCTCATGTGTGTAAGTTGAAATGACATGTGTGTTGGGGAGTGTGATGCCATGTCTGAAGTTTGACACTGCCACTCATGTACAAATGTCATGTATGTATCAGTCCATTGTACAGTGTCCTGATGCCTGTGTTCTATCTCTCCCTGTCTGCAGCATCAACTAATGAAGAGGGTAGAGAGGGTGCTGTAGAGCAAAGCGGCAGGGATTGCACCGCCAGCCGGAGATGCAAGGCCCTGTTCCCCTCCCATGTTGTCATCTCGTCGGGGAGTGAGGAGTCTGGTGCCGCGTCCCAGGCCGCAGCTGCCGAGGGTAGGTCCAAGAGGCGTAGGTCGGAGCTGGACTCCTCGGAAGCAGAAGGAGCAGCTGAGACCCCACAGGGTCCAACGGAGGAAGATGGCACGGAGTCATCCAGGTTGGTGGGGGGTTTGGTGGAGGAGGAGGCCGTGGAAGGGACACACATGGGGTCTGTAGGGGGGGATTCCACTGGTGCTAGTGGTGCAGTCCAGGGGCAGGGACAGGAGGCAGCACAGGCCGCCACAGAGGTGCCTGTGTTTAATCCTGTCCCCGATCCTGTGACTGTATCAGCCCGCACCAGCAGGGATGCCTACGTCCAGACCCATTTTCAGGGAGGGGATGAGCGCACAACAACTGGCCTTCCTCTCCTTGCGGATGTGGCAATCCGGGTCTGGGTTGAGCCTGTCCTGGCTGGGTTGGCGTTGCGTCAACGGGGCATGCGAGCTGACCTGCAGTGTTTTCGTGAAGACACTGCACGTCATCTCGGATGCCTCTTTGACCGCGTTGACCTACTAGGACGGGTCACCAGTGCTGGATTCCTCCGTGTGCTGGACCTTCTTCCGACCCCCTCCTCACCTGAACCCCCTATGCACCAGTCGTCCTCCATGCCATCTTCTCACCCATGTATCACCTGGGTACCCTGTGGAGCTGCCTCTGACCCAGCGGCCAGGCTGGTGGAGGACACATCCCTGCCACAGTCGCGAGTCGGACATCCAGCAGGGGTGGCCACCACAACAACTGCACCCCAGCCGGAGGAGGACATGCAGGCAGCAAGAGGCAGGGCACAGGCACAGCAGCAGCAAGCACAAGGTGGGAGCGATGATGGCTCGGGGCCATCAACATCAGAGGGGCAGGCATCGGCCAGAGGGCAGGAGGACCCTGGATTGGGAGTGTCTTCCATGTGGCGGCGGTTGGGCCAGGCCATAGATGCAGAGTCGGGGCGGGACGAAAGAGGCACGGCTCACAATGGTCAGGGCGCAGAACTCCATGCGCAGGGCGCTGAGGCGGGCCGAGTGCCTCGTGGCAATTCGCAGGGAGTTGAAGTTGAACATGGCATCGTCCCTGCAAAACCTTGGGGCCATGGAAGAGGCTTGCCTCCAGGACTGGACCAGGAGTTCGATGAGGCCCTGGCCCGGGAAATCAAAAAGTGAGCCGTCGGACTAGCCCGCCCCCATTGTATATAGTTTGTAGTGTTAGGTTTCATTTTCGTTTTGCTTTATTTTGGGGTGCTTGGACAATGCCCCACCCTTTTGTATATAGTTATTGGTTAGGTATTTTTTTCATAGGTTTCATTTCATTTGTTGGGCTCATGGACCCTGGATTGAATAGATGTACATAGTTGAACTGTGGATTTCTGAAAACAACTTTTTTTTAAATCACCATGGATCAATGGATTTTCAAATGTACGTTTCCCTTGGATTTGCTTTGGTGGACAGAGAGTTTGGACGAACTTTCTTTTGGATTACTTTGGATTGAGACTTCATTTTTTTAATTCATTTTTGGACATGCATTTATTTTCTTGTTTTAAATATTTTTCATGTTTTCATTCCATTGCCTTAATTTTGTTGAAAATACATTTTGATTTATTACTTCTCTGTGTGGTATTTGCTGATTGGTTTACTGCATGTCACAATGTGGGTTTACACAATCACTGGCACCCAGTGTATGTGTGTGATGGACATGTGTTGATGTACATAGTTGACTTTTGGTTTGTGTCATGTAAAAGGCCTTTCAGTGTAGGGTGGATGGGAAACTTGATTGGGTCTCAAGACTGGGGTGGCAGGCAGTGGTATTCTGGTGGACATGAGGCCCATGAATGTGCATCTTTATGACATGTTGGGGGGGGACATGAGTCGGGGCCTGCTGGCAGGTGCCCGTCACTGCTGGATGGGGGGATGCAGGGGACATGAGTTGGGGCCTGCTGGCAGGTGCCTGTCACTGCTGGGTGGGGGGGTGCAGGGGGACATGAGTCGGAGCCTGCTGGCAGGTGCCTGTCACTGCTGGGTGGGGCGGGTGCAGGGGGACATGAGTCGGGGCCTGCTGGCAGGTGCCTGTCACTGCTGGTTGGGGGGGGTGCAGGGGGACATGAGTTGGGGTCTGCTGGCAGGTGCCCGTCACTGCTGGGTGGGGGGGTGCAGGGGGACATGAGTCGGGGCCTGCTGGCAGGTGCCCGTCACTGCTGGGTGGAGGGGTACAGGGGGACATAAGTCAGGGCCTGCTGGTAGGTGCCCGTCACTGCTGGGCGGGGGGGTGCAGGGGGACATGAGTCGGGGTCTGCTGGCAGGTGCCTGTCACTGCTGGGTGGGGGGGTGCAGGGGGACATGAGTCGGGGTCTGCTGGCAGGTGCCCGTCACTGCTGGGTGGGGGGGTGCAGGGGGACATGAGTCGGGGCCTGCTTGCAGGTGCCTGTCACTGCTGGGTGGGGCAGGTGCAGGGGGACATGAGTCGGGGCCTGCTGGCAGGTGCCTGTCACTGCTGGTTGGGGGGTTGCAGGGGGACATGAGTCGGGGTCTGCTGGCAGGTGCCTGTCACTGCTGGGTGGGGGGGTGCAGGGGGACATGAGTCGGGGCCTGCTGGCAGGTGCCCGTCACTGCTAGGTGGGAGGGGTACAGGGGGACATAAGTCGGGGCCTGCTGGCAGGTGCCCGTCACTGCTGGGTGAGGGGGATCCAGGGGGACATGTGTCGGTGCTCACTTGTGCATGGTGACATGTGGGCTGGCTAGGGGGCATGGCCAGGGTGGATGGGCTGCCTGCGGGGCATGGCCAGGGGTGCAGGGTAGTCCCCTGTGGTGTGGGCTGACTGCAGGTCCTGGGGAGGGTGGTAAGGGCTCACCTGGGAGGACACACACTGCCAATTCGCATTGGGGCACCCCAGGAATACACGTACCCCGCTCGCCCAAGGCCTATCGCGTGTGAATCTTCCCGCGCACTCCAGGAATACATGTACCCCGCTCGCCCAAGGCCTATCGCGTGTGACACTTCCCGCGCACCCCTGAAATACACGTACCCCACTCACCCCCAAGGCCTATCGCGTGTGAAAATTCCCGCGCACCCCAGAAATACACGTACCCCGCTCGCCCAAGGCCTGTGGTTTAGCATATTGCTTGTGGCATTCTTCTTTACAATTTGTATGTTGTTCATATTTTTTTCTGGCAAAACTATTCTTGGCAATGCACATATATATATAGATACATTTCAAATCTTTAGTATCTCAAAATTAGCAAGTTGATTTGCAAACATGTTTTTCAGTGCACCATTTGCAGGTGAAATCTAGATGTATCCCAAAAATTTTACAAATTGAAGTACCCAATTTATAGTTATTCGTGCTGTACAAAAAAAACATTTAAAAGCTGTTAAAAATGCGCTCAAACTAAACATTTTTGAAATTATGAAGCTGTTAATGTATACTTTTGCATCCATAGGCGGCTACCTCGAAATATTATTGTACAATATTTTCTGACTTTTTCATGCAAGGGTTCGAAAGTTATTGCAAAAAGTTATTTTCTGAAACTTCATCTCAACCTTAACACACATTTGAATGTTTAAATGGATGCATGAGTGTAAGAAATAGTGAGATTAAAGCAGGAAGTTCATTTACATTTTTGTGGACAAGCACCCTGTGATTCTGTAGTATTATGATGACTTCCCCTCTATATATGTAAATAAATTTGAGTTTTATCAAACCGCCTGGTTTTTTGCCAAGAAACTTAACAGGCACAGTACACACATTGTCTGTGAATGCCAGACCACTTATACTAAAGTCAATTATTTTTTACAAGCACCCTCCTAGCATTCTGCCAACGTCGAATCTGAGGCTCAGTGCACACACTGCTGTGGATGCGCACATCACTGGTATTCTGCCTTAAAGTGTGATCATCAGACACAGATACCATGCACAAGAACATGGTATACTATTCAAGCAATCAGTATAAATATTGGGGGAATAGTGCTTTATGTGTGTTTACTGAGCATTCGGTACAACTGAAAATGCTGAATCCCATTATAACAAACAGGGGGTGCAAGGGTGTCCCCCGCTCCCTGTGTTTGGTATAATGGGTTTGGGGGCTGCAGGGATGTCCCCCGCTTCCAATGGAAGGAGTGCGGTGCCAGCAAAGAAAAAAGTATAGATAAAAACAAAAATAGTTTAAAAAAAAGGACCCTGCAACGGATATCCCTACCCACTTTAGGCCAAGGCGTCTTTCATCACAGGGGTACAGACGAGTGGAGGAACAGTCGGGAGTGAGGGTAAGTGAGAAGAGGCAAAGGTAAGTAGGGAGCAGGGGTCGCAGTAACAGGGAAAGCGGTACAGCGTGACACATGTGCTCAGTGCGCGCCGCTGTATTTTCAGATTCGAGGTTTTCGGATTCAATAAAACGGGGCGTGCGGTAATCACATAGGTCCCTATTCAAAGTATGATTGTAAATCCTGATGCTCTCTACCAGGACCAGACGCATAGGTGTACCTTGCTCTGTCCCGGTCCCGATGTAGTCACATGAAGTTGAATTTGTGCTATGATGAGTGTGTGATGGCTTGCCATTGAGTACGTTGGGTATTGCAGCTTCTTACACGCAGCTACTTTAGTTGCCAGGGTTCCCACATTGTCCTCATTTACTCAATCCTTTCCATTGTTAATTAATGCATTTCTGGAAGGGGTACATCTCCTAGTGTTTAAGTTCCATGTATCCATGATACAAGCTATCTGAAGCTTACACTTGAGGTGCACTCACTTGGTGGGTCACCTCACCAATGGGGTTGCTCTGTTTCTCAGTATCTTATACTTTCATTGTATCCACTCCAGCGCTACCACAACGGCCCCCCCTCCCCAACCAATCCAACAGCTTGGGGTTGCCCTCAGTAAAACTGTGCTCACATGCTCTGACCAACTCATGCTGCAGTGTTGCCAGGCTCAATCCGCTACCACACTCAATGCTTTCCACCCACTGATTCTCCCGCATTTCCCAGCTCCATCTAGGAGTCTTCTGCAGCCTTTGCTTATTTCCCAGCTCCATCTAGGAGTCTTCTGCAGCCTTTCCTTATTTCCCAGCTCCATCTAGGAGTCTTCTGCAGCCTTTCCTTATTTCCCAGCTCCATCTAGGAGTCTTCTGCAGCCTTTCCTTATTTCCCAGCTCCATCTAGGAGTCTTCTGCAGCCTTTCCTTATTTCCCAGCTCCATCTAGGAGTCTTCTGCAGCCTTTCCTTATTTCCCAGCTCCATCTAGGAGTCTTCTGCAGCCTTTGCTTATTTCCCAGCTCCATCTAGGAGCCTTCTGCAGCCTTTCCTTATTTCCCAGCTCCATCTAGGAGTCTTCTGCAGCCTTTCCTTATTTCCCAGCTCCATCTAGGAGTCTTCTGCAGCCTTTCCTTCGTACTCATCATGCAGCCATCAATGTTCTTCGCTATGGTCCAACCGGTCCCTCCTGCGACCCTCAGTGCTCCTAGACCACCCTACTTTTTTTCAGGTAAATGCTGCACAGCAGTGCATGTCGTCCTTACTACTGTAATGCAATCGGCACCTGTACTCCTTCACACTCTCAAGTAAGTGACACAGTTGGCTTAATGCCTGGACATTTTTCTTCTCGTCTACTGGTGCATCTTTTGCTAGTCTGAAATGGGCTTGTACTCACTATGCTGAAAAACATTTAGTGCATGCAAATGTACTGACTTCATTCTAGCATACTGACCATACGTATAGTTGGGTGGTAGAACCAGCATATCCCAAACATGGCGGCTGGCTGGCCTTCACCCAGTCACCCAAAGCAATCCATGAATGCTAAGCTCAGGACCTCTTTCAGCGCATGCGGAGCTCACAGTCACTCGCAAGTGCTGCCGCTGCCATATATCAATAGTTCATACAAAAACCCTCAACTAAAGTCTGCTTGAAAAATAAAGAAAAAAAATAAACGCTTGGGCAACTGAAATGTAGGCATGGCGATGGCATCCAGTGAGGCAAGCACAGTTTATAAACGAACCCAGTGTGCTAATTTGCCCTCCCTGCATTCTGTCATGTGATCATGGTGACATCATTTCATTTGATTAAAACCAGAAAATGAGGGTCTAAACGTTGACAACTTTTATTAAGTTTAAGGCAAAGCTGTTCAAAGCATACAAAAAAAGGGATTTTTTGCAACTTCAATTTTCAAGCTTTAATTTCCAAACTTTGGCGTTTCCAGAACATGCAAAACACTATCAAGACGCAGTGACTTCTCCCTCTGCTTTGTGACAGTATGCAAGAGCCTTCCCGCTTTGTGCAGAGGCCTAAGGGCCCGGCCAGCGTGGATACTGTTTCACAGCTCACGCTCCCATGTTAGACTCCGTACCCTCAAATAACAGTTGGTGCTGGAGCGCAGAGTAACTTTGAGCACTATTCCATTGTGGCTACTAACAGAAAGCTCCCTGCCAACAGCTGTGGCCCTTTCTGCAACAGTATGCGGCGTTGGGTGCCCAACAACGGATGCAAACGCCCCTAGAGAATTGCCCACAAGATGTCGTCTTTAATATTCAACGCGTATGCACGCAGGCTGAGCAGCGTCAACAGCAGCGGAAAGCCTCAGTGGAAGTCAGGCGCTGTCTTTGTGGGGTATTTGTGTGTAATGTTTACTTGTATCATATACGTGTTGACATTTAGAACTTGGTTGTTAGTGGCCTTACTTTCAAAGGAGAACTGCGTGTACAGAGCAACACTGCGTAATTCATGTCCTGGACACAAGGCATTGTGGGTAAATGGGAAGGAATACCTAATATGAATATGACAGAAATGACCTGGTTAAGCAGCTGGAAGGACATACGTGAAATTCAACTCAGTTTTCAATATTAATGACCAGTAAAGGGCATATCTGAATGCAGCCCTCAGGTTCACTGACATATACGGTGTGTTAAACAGGTGCCTTCAGACGTGCATCTGGCTTTCTATATGTCAAACTCGTGATTTAGGCACCGCATGTTTTAATATTGGCCTATGTGGGACATTTGCTGCTGCAACTATCTTATATTAAGGAGCATTTTAGAGCCAATATTGGTGTTATTATCAGCGTAAAACACATTTCAAATACGTTATAAGTCATTGGGAAAAAATATTTAGAGAAAGTGCACTCAAAGCCGGTAAGAGAGCTCAGTGGGTTGAGCGCTCGTTGCTGCGATCTGTGTCGGATCTGCAGGTCGCGGGTTTAAATTCACAACAAGGCCAACTCACCCTTTCATCCTTCCGAGGTCGATACCAACTCCAGTTGGGTGATACTGTATGTAAATATGTTCTATGTAAAGCACTTTGGCGAAAGCTCTATATAAATAACACCTCGTTATCATTAAATGCATTTGATATGAATACAACTTATTTATTACGGAAACAAATGCATTTCCATTAAAGCACATACTTGCATCAACACATTCATCTCTGTCCGTATATTACCAAAAAAAACAATAACCTCTTAAATCAGTTGTTAAAATGATTGACAAATGTAATGTCGCATGAGCTAGGCCCTCAAATGATAATGATGGAAATGGCCCAAAATGTCGCCCTCACAATTGCGACGACCAAAATGGCCGACTTTTTTTTAAACACCTCCTTTACACCACATATATATGTGGGGGCGGGGGTATGGGATATTATAGTAATATGGGAGGGCTGTGGTGGGGTCTCCCCCTGACTATCTATGTGGTGTAAAGGGTGTTTAATAAAAAATAAAATCAGCATTTTCGGCCGTCGCAATTATGTGTGGTCACAGTGATCAGATACATCCATAATGAGAGATAAGTGTAGGACTGCAAAGACCAATGCGATTAAGTATAGAGACACAACCTACTTAAATACTACTTGCAAAGGTCAGCTGGTATTACTAAGATGGGCTACCGCAGTAAAAGTAAAACAGGAAAAAACTTCCTTCAAACTACAGGAAGGGCAGATTTGGAAAGGTCCTTTTCTCTTAGCGCTACGGCTTGAGTCATGAAACTGTAAAGAGGCGTGGCAATAGAAGAATCTGGAATGGGAATTGAGGGTATTTATCCGTGAAGACAGAGTAAAACCACGGCGTATAGGTCATACACATGTTTTCCACAAAGATGCATGGCGAGGACAGAAAAAGGCGCATCATACATTCTAGAGAATTATTGTCAGAATGTTACCTCAGGCTCAGGTAAATTGTCCAGTTGCCTGTGGCAGGTGCTACACAAAAGCAGGTCCCTCAGGCAGCCTCCTAGGGTGCCACTAGCAAAGAGGCACCAGGGGGCACCGAAATGCACCTAAGAGCATCAATCTGGCTCCTTTGTAACTGATATAAACAAATACTAACTCGTTGGCATACACAACCATGATAGTAGGGAGGTGCCTATTTTAGGGAAGTCAGAGGCTACTGCCCTTAGGGACTTGCCAATGTCTGCTCCAAAAAAATTAAATGGGGTCGCTGCAAGAATGCAACCCTGCTTAAGCCCCCTATTTGAATTGGAGTAGATAATTGACCATCTTGGGTTAAGCGAACCTGGATCGAATAAAATTGTTTTATCAATATTTGAATATAAGCAGTGCATTTAGCTTTTTCTAGTTTCTCAAAGAGGAGGTCCCTCGATATAGAATTGAAGGCTGTTTTAAAATCAATAAAGGCCATATATATGATTTGGCCCATAAGTTGTCATATGTATTTGATTAGCGACAGGGCTAATAGATTGATTGAGTTTCCTAGGCCAGGTACGAAACCAGTATGATATTTATCCATTAATTGATTTTTATTAACCCACTTAGTAAAGTCCTTCAGTAGGAGACAGACAAATAACCCTCATATTTGTAAGGTGCCATCTGGTCGCTACCAGTATAAAGTCTTTCCTTTTGACCCTCTTTCGCTGTGTATGGGAGTCATAGCAGCGGGAAGAGAGAAGGTGAGGAGATTTTCATTTACTCTTATATCAACGATTGGCTAATGGAAGTACATTCTCACCAGAAAGCGATGCTAGACTTCCTACATAACAGCTCAGGAGGTATTCAGCCAGAAGCCAAGGGACATGTTGCTGCATGCCTCAGTTACAAAGGACTATAAATCATAGGGAACCTGGCGGGGTCCCGATTTACCCAGGCGGGTATACGTATTATAAACAAATAATCAGGATGAGGAGATCCAAAACAGAGACACATGTTTCCTTACAGATCGAGGGGGTATAATATATGACAAATACAGGGTAGTGATACAGTTGTGAACTACGTGACACAACTTTATCACTACCCTGTATCACTACCCTGTATTTGTCATATTCGAAGATTGTTGTGTGCACTTTTTGTTTACCACGCCTCAGACCATCCCCAGTCTCAGGCTCGTGTTTTTCCTGTACCAGTGGGTTCTTATACCCCCTCGATCTGTAAGGAAACATGTATCCCAATGTAGTTTTGACCTCTGCACTCCAGAGGCCGACACCTATTTGTGCTACTACTGTATAACTAACTTTGTCCGTTCGTCGATTTCAACCATCTTTCGTGCTTATCGGAAGAAATGTAAAGTAAATTGTTGAGCCACTAACTACTTCCTGTGTGAGTACATAATAAACACACACACACAGCACTTTTGTGTCTCTGTTTTGGATCTCCTCATCCTGATTATTTGTTTATAATACGTATACCCGCCTGGGTAAATCGGGACCCCGCCAGGTGCCCTATGATTTATAGTCCTTTGTAACTGAGGCATGCAGCAACATGTCCCTTGGCTTCTGGCTGAATAACTCCTGAGCTGTTATGTAGGAAGTCTAGCATCGCTTTCTGGTGAGAATGTACTTCCATTAGCCAATCGTTGATATAAGAGTAAATGAAAATCTCCTCGCCTTCTCTCTTCCCGCTGCTATGACTCCCATACACAGCGAAAGAGGTTCAAAAGGAAAGACTTTATACTGGTAGCGACCAGATGGCACCTTACAAATATGAGGGTTATTTGTCCGTCTCCTACTGAAGGACTTTACTAAGTGGGTTAATAAAAATCAATTAATGGATAAATATCATACTGGTTTTGTACCTGGCCTAGGAAACTCAATCAATCTATTAGCCCTGTCACTAATCAAATACATATGACAACTTATGGGCCAAATCATATATATGGCCTTTATTGATTTTAACACAGCCTTCAATTCTATATCGAGGGACCTCCTCTTTGAGAAACTAGAAAAAGCTAAATGCACTGCTTATATTCAAATATTGATAAAACAATTTTATTCGATCCAAGTTCGCTTAACCCAAGATGGTCAATTGTCTACTCCAATTCAAATAGGGGGCTTAAGCAGGGTTGCATTCTTGCAGCGACCCCATTTAATTTTTTTGGAGCAGACATTGGAAAGTCCCTAAGGGCAGTAGCCTCTGACTTCCCTAAAATAGGCACCTCCCTACTATCATGGTTGTGTATGCCAACGAGTTAGTGTTGATATCGAAAACCCCTTTAGGGCTGCAAACAATTACTTTAGGTGCTTGAAACCTATGCCAAAGTAAATCAACTTTCCATTAATTTGGAAAAAGCAAACGTGTTATCATGTCACAATACCAAACTCAAGCAAACATTTAAATGGATGCTCAAAAGAACACCTTTAATTACAACTGACGAATAGTTACTTGCGACTAAATACTAATAATAACCCACTTACCATCTAACCCTGCGAGCCAAAATCCAAACAGCTATTTCACAAGCTCGACTAATACATACAAATCTTTGTAAATTCCCCTTTGAACCAGTAATTATCTACTGCAAGCAAAAAGTAACACCCATAGTCACCCATGGAGCTGAATCGAGACAATAGAAAGGGACTAAATACTGGACGAAGCTCGAAGGAGCTTTTTGGAAGAAAATACTAATGCTCCCACCCACTATATATTATACAACACTACCCAGCCACTCGATATGGCCTTCGACTGTGCCCACTGTATATTATATACACTACCTAACCACTAGCCATTGGATTCAACACAATACAAGCCAGTGGCCACAGCCTTTGGCTGTGCCGACTGTATATTCTAGCATATTAATGGGCACTAGCTATGGCCTTTAGCCATGGCCACTGACTACAGCTTTCAACGTTGCCCACTGTATATATTAAAACACTAGTCATGGCTTTTAACCATGCACATTGGTATTTTCTAACACTAACCGACCACTAGCTGTGGCCTTTAGTGCAGGTTTACGCAGCCTAAATTGTTATTAAGGTAATCAACGTATTCATGAGCTAGCTTATAAATGATGTTATGTCTAATTCCATTAGTGATGTAATCAGTTATATACAATGTAATTAGTGTTGTCAACAGTGATGGCATCAGTGATGTGATTTGTAATGTCATCAGTCTTCTTATACAACATGTAATTAGTGATGTCATCAGTGATGCCACCTGTCATGTCATCAGTGATATCATCTGTCATGTCATCATTGTGGTCATAGGCTGCGCAACAGGGGGTGCAAAGTTATGGTGGCTTTAGCTGAATTTCAGGGATTTTGTTGCATTAAGTTCTCACCTTAATGTTCCTGCAACTAAAGATTTTTCCTTGAATATGTATTATAGGGCGGCGATATAGCCGCTCTATAGTTAAGGTGAGTCGGGAACACATAGGAACCTCTTATGATTCGAGTAATGGATTTTACCAAAAATTAGAAAGTGATTAAAAGTCTGCGGGCCCCAGACTGCAAAGATTTGTAATGATTCGTTAAAAAAGAAGAAAAAAAAAATTAAGCGTCAACATTTTTTTTCCCCATAAATTGTGGCCTACTTCCTATTCATTTTCGCATAGACGAAAAAGGTCAATTTTTCCCAAAGCGCACAGCCCAAATAGCTGGACGGATTTGGACCAGGTCTGAAACAACTTGGGCATGAAGCATTCAAAAGTTTCCCCCCAAAAAATAGAGATATCTCCCATGGTGCATTGCAGGATCATGGTTTTCAGAAATGAAACGACTGCCATCTTGTTTTTCTCTCGATATTCCCGGCTATAGCTGAGGTTATGGGAAAATGAAACGCAGTAAAAAGCTATTTGCAGGTCAAAAAACATACAAATACCATCAGAGTAGTGGTGGGGGAATGGCTAGAGGGCACCAAGTGAAATTTGGGAGTTGGAGGGGGTCGAAATGGACCGAGTTCGCAACACCAGGCTTTCCGTAGCCTCGGCTATTGCTGCGAATAGCCGACATCTGAACGCAAACTGCATCACAGAAACAGCATGTGTTGTGGGAGGAAAGGGAGAGGGCAGAGACGGTGAGGGGGCCACATGGGGAGTGGGGGGAGCTTATACAGATGAGGGGGCACATGGTGAGGTGCTGGGGGTGTAGGAAAGCATTTTTATTTGGCTCGTTTTGCCAACATTCGCAGCAATATCCGAGGCTACAAAGGACTACAGATAACCGTGGGTATGAGTAGTTCTGTTCCCGCAGCTATATATTTTGGGATGTCAGTGTTTCATTTCTTTTTTTAAGTTATTTTTATAGGTATAGTGGCGTCAGGGGTAAGAAATCACTGGCCATGGCCAGAGGCCATGGCCAGTGACCTGGTAGGTATTTGGGACTCTTTTTTTATTTGGGCTGTGTGTTTTCAGGCTTTAAAAAAAAAAATGTAATTATATAGTTTAATTAATAACGTCTTATACATTTCATCAATCATCACATCATGAAATAGTAGATAGAAGTGCATTCGCAAAAAAAGTGCTAGTCACATTGTACTATTGAATCGTGCTTCAATGATGGCTATTATATCATAGATTTCGTTCCATAGCCTGGAGAAATATATTATGCTTCCTTCGTGGTTCCCAGACATGAATAAGGCCAAAAGATCATTGGTGCTTTCTACGGACTGGAGTCTTGCAGCTACGGTAGCCTTCCGTTGGAGAACTACCATTGCACCACAGTCAAAAAGAAGATGTCACACTGATTTAATAGCGGTGTCACGGCTAAACTGGCAGAGTCTATGGTGCCCTTCGACCTTATGCCAGCACCCAGTTATTTCAAACGTTTTGACAACATTAAACTTGATGCGTAGATAGGCCCATACTAGATGGTTTCCAATGAAGTTCTGTATATACTTTGGGGCAAGTTGTCTTTGCAGTATATCTGGGAAAAAGCACTCTGCAGTTGTTTTTGAAGCTAGGTCAACTATTACTGGTCGTGGATATGTGTATCCAACAGTGACCTCATAGTTTGTTTGTATTGACCACGATTCATTGCCATTGGGTGCGTTCTGAGTTTCCCAAACCATAGCTCAGATATGTGTTTAAGTGCATTGAGTGACGAGACTTTCATATAGGCAAGTGTTGAGGAGAAGACCTCGTTCAGTAGCCACACACGAGTATTACTCGCAGCATGGGCAAGCTTTCAGCAGAAAGTTAGACACATCAGTGTGATTCGTTTGCCTATATGGGTAAAGCCAAATTCCAAATAGAGCACTTCTAGTGACACATGGGGTGGTAATCGAAGTAGCCGCTTCAGAGTCGTTGACTCTATTCTGGAGATAGCTTCCATTCATCTAAATGCCCAAGCCTCAGCGGCATAGCAGATTATAGGAGCTATCTTCATCGAATACCGCTTGTAGGGAGATCCCACTGAATAGCCTCCTCCCCTGAAGGCAAGTGAGCGGATGACGCCTGATATTTGAGCACTGCAGATTTTTAACTTTCTCAAATGGGAAACACCCAATAGTTTTGCATCTAACACAATGCCCAGATAGGTGTATTCGCTCACTACTTCAATTGGAGCCCCTTTAAGATTCCATGTTGAAAGTGCCACTTTTTTGTGCGGTGGCTTAAACACCATCATTTTAGTTTATTGTTAGGGAATTTACTTCAGAAAAGGACAGGAGATTATTGAGGGCAATTTGTAGGCCACATGGTGTAAGATCAAGATAATGTCAGCATAGCCAAACCATTGAACTTCATGGTTATCCAGACGTGGTGGTACACACACCTTGTGTTAGTTAGGGCTGGACCCATATCAGATAAATACAAGGTAACGAACAGTGCAGCCAATGTACAGCCCTGTTTGAGGCCCAATGTTGCGTTGATTCGACTAGATGTGCTGCCATTACTCTCTAGATGCACTTTGACACGCGTCTCTTTGTGCAGCTTCCTTATCATTTTCAGCAGGCCCAGGGGAATCCCCCAGCATAGCAATTTCCCCCATAGCCTTCCATGGTCACAAGTGTCAAAGGCGACACTGTAGTCAATAAATGCTGCATAGATGGGGCGTCTCTGGATCTAACAGGCCGGTTGTAATATGGTGATAAGAGCTAGTATATTAACTGACGTAGAACATCCCTTACGGAACCCAGTTTGGTTCCAGGGAATTATGTCGGACCTTTCAGCCGAATTTGTTAGTTCCTCCAACAGTGTTTATGCAAATATCTTGGAGGGAACGTCGAGCATAGCCAGGAGTTGATAGTTGCGTGGATCTGTATGTGAGCCCTTCTTTAATACAGGAACCCGAATACTATCACGCCAAGACTGCGGAAGTTGTTGGGCAGTAGTTATACAGGAAAACAGGTGGTGTAGAACTTTAGCCCACAAGGCAACGTTGGATTTTATCAAAAGATTGCACAGACCATCAGAGCCAGGGGCCTGAGATGACCTACTCTGACTGATCAGTCTAGCCACGTCTTGTATGCTGTTCTTGTATTGCCACTTTCCAGACAGTAGAGGAGGAGACAATTGGGACACGTTGGTGTCACCAAGCGTGTCGTTAATATATGCAATCCAGCTGGCCTCAGGAACACTGTTGATTACTGAAGAACTGGTCATATTCTCATTGTTAATAATTTGCCAGAATGTTCTGGGCTCATTAGTTTGGACACTCCAGACAAGGCTCTTCCATTTTTCGCATTCCTGTAGTTGGCGGTGTTGTTGGAGCCGCTTGTAGTTTGCCCTTATCGTTCTTCGCTCTAAGGCATACTCAGCATGGACATCCTTGTGTGTGGCCCGGCAGCCCAATCTCTGTGCATAGCCTTTTATTATCACTAATCAATTTGTCATAGCTATGCTTGTGGATTTTCTTCAATCCAGAGGCCATTCGTTTGTTGCCTGTTTCTTTAGGGAAGATGGCTTTGTAAATAGTGCACACACACTCCTCTAATTTAGCTAGTGTGCAGATACCTTTATATATTTCATTGTCTTCTGAATGAGTTGATACAGCGGTACAGAATTTTGTATGGTGAGACTTTGAAGAAAAAGAGAAGAAATTAGTTTTAACAAAATGAATGTAAAAAGGATCAATCGTATTCTATTTTTAGATGCCCTGTACAATGTATTTTAGGTTGTGTGTTCTTACTTATGGCATTACGTTGTGTGGCTGTGGAATGTATGTTTAGCTAGTTTACTGTTATGTATTATTCTCTGCTTGCTTTATCTTCAGATACTTTATATAAGCACATGAGTAGTGTTGTACGATATTGATATTTTAAGTTGTATTGTAGTATAAAGCCTGAAGTGAGGCCCCCTTTTTATCCAATTTATGTAACCGCGGTTATGATGAAAACCAATGAAATGTAACCTTGGGTATGATAAAAACCTTGTTTTTTATTTCATTGTATTTGTGTATTTACACTACATTTTCTTCATCAGTTAGGTGTTCTGAGTTATGTTTATAAAAATGGGCCATGTAGAACTGTATTCACGGCTACTCATTCGCTATCCAGTGCGCAGCATTGCTATTCATGGGTAGAGTTGGTACCCTCTGCAGCCGCTGCTATTTTAGGGCAAATGGAATGTCGTGTGTTTGCAAATTTTGGGTGTAGTATTATTATAGACGCATTAAGGGGGTAATTCATAGAATTCAGCGCACAAGTGGCGCACGCGGCTGGCGCACAGTGTGCGCGTGCGAATCCCTGCGCCAGCCGCGTGCGCTAAAATACATTTCCGCGCACAGCGTATTCATGGATTCCAGCCACCAAAACCAGCCGTGGCCAGCCTGCAGCAGTGCCAGTTACGCCCCCAAGAACACCCCTTGCGCAGGGAAAAGCCATCAAAATGCCCAATCCAGCGCAAAGGGCTGCGCTAACCCTGTACCAGCATGGCAAGCGGGGTACGTGTATCACTGGGGTGCGTGGGAAGTTTCTCACGTGATTTCAGCTGGGTACATGTATTACTGGGGTGCGCGGGAAGTTTCACACGCGATTGGCCCTGTGCGAGCGGGGTACGTGTATTACTGGGGTGTGCGGGAAGTTTCACACGCAAATTCAGCAGGGTACGTGTATTTCAGGGGTGCGCGGGAAGTTTCACACGCTATTCCATCAGAGTACGTGTATTTCAGGGGTGCGCGGGAAGTTCCACACGCGATTCCGTCAGGGTACGTGTATATCAGGGGTGCGCGGGAAGTTTCGCACGCGACTTCAGCTGGGTACGTGTATTCCAGGGGTGCGCGGGAAGTTCCACACGCGAATGTCCTGGGTGCGTGTATTTCGGGGTGCGCGGGAAGTTACACACGCAAATTCAGCAGGGTACGTGTATTTCAGGGGTGCGCGGAAAGTTCCACACGCGATTTCAGCTGGGTACGTGTACATCAGGGGTGCGCGGGAAACTCCACACGCGAATGTCCTGTGTATGTGTATTTCGGGGTGCGCGGGAAGTTTCACACGTGATTTCAGCAGGGTATGTATATTTTAAGGGTTCCGTGGAGTACTACACGTGAATTGGCCATGTGGGTCCTCCCAGGTGTTCGCTCTACAACCTCCACGGGCCCTGCAGGCAGCCCACACCACGGGGGACTACCCTGCACCCCTGCTAATGTCCCGCAGGCAGCCCATCCACCATGAGCATGCCCCCCAGCCAAGCCACATGTCACCTTGCACTACTGATCAACAATGCATGTCTCCCAGCACCCCCAACCCCCAGCAGTGCAGGGCATCCTCCACCAGGCCCCACACATGTCTCCCAGCACCCCCACCCCCCAGAAGTGCAGGGCACCCTCCACCAGGCCCCCACTCCTGTCTCCCAGCACCCCCACCCCCCAGCAGTGCAGGGCACCCTCCACCAGGCCCCCACTCCTGTCTCCCAGCACCCCCACCCCCAGCAGTTAGGGGCACCCTCCACCAGGCCCCCACTCCTGTCTCCCAGCACCCCCACCGCCCACCAGTCAGGGGCACCCTCCACCAGGCCCCCACTACTGTCTCCCTGCACCCTTCACCCCCTACCAGTCAGGGGCACCCTCCACCAGGCCCCCATACATGTCTCCCTGCACCCCCACCCCCCAGCATTGCGAGGCACATGCCAACAGGCCCCCACTCCTGTCTCCCTGCACCCCCACCCCCCACCAGTCAGGGGCACTCTCCACCAGGCCCCCACTCCTGTCTCCCAGCACCCCCACCACCCACCAGTCAGGGGCACCCTCCACCAGGCCCCCACTCCTGTCTCCCTGCACCCCCACCCCCCACCAGTCAGGGGCACCCTCCACCAGGCCCCCATACATGTCTCCCTGCACCCCCACCCCCCAGCATTGCGAGGCACCTGCCAGCAGGCCCCCACTCCTGTCTCCCAGCACCCCCACCCCCCAGCATTGCGATGCACCTGCCAGCAGGCCCCCACTCCTGTCTCCCAGCACCCCCACCCCCACCAGTCAGGGGCACCCTCCACCAGGCCCCCACTCCTGTCTCCCAGCACCCCCACCCCCCACCAGTCAGGGGCACCCTCCACCAGGCCCCCACTCCTGTCTCCCTGCACCCCCCCCCAAGAGTCAGGGGCACCCTCCACCAGGCCCCCACACATGTCTCCCTGCACCCCCACCCCCCAGCATTGCAAGGCATCTGCCAGCAGGCCCCCACTCCTGTCTCCCAGCACCCCCACCCCCCAGCATTGCGAGGCACCTGCCAGCAGGCCCCCACTCCTGTCTCCCAGCACCCCCACCCCCCACCAGTCAGGGGCACCCTCCACCAGGCCCCCACTCCTGTCTCCCTGCACCCCCACCCCCCACCAGTCAGGGGCACCCTCCACCAGGCCTCCACTCCTGTCTCCCAGCACCCCCACCCCCCAGCAGTCAGGGGCACCCTCCACCAGGCCCCCACTCCTGTCTCCCTGCACCCCCACCCCCCACCAGTCAGGGGCACCCTCCACCAGGACCCCACTCCTGTCTCCCAGCACCCCCACCCCCACCAGTCAGGGGCACCCTCCACCAGGCCCCCACTCCTGTCTCCCAGCACCCCCACCCCCCACCAGTCAGGGGCACCCTCCACCAGGCCCCCACTCCTGTCTCCCTGCACCCCCCCCAAGAGTCAGGGGCACCCTCCACCAGGCCCCCACACATGTCTCCCTGCACCCCCACCCCCCAGCATTGCAAGGCACCTGCCAGCAGGCCCCCACTCCTGTCTCCCAGCACCCCCACCCCCCAGCATTGCGAGGCACCTGCCAGCAGGCCCCCACTCCTGTCTCCCAGCACCCCCACCCCCCACCAGTCAGGGGCACCCTCCACCAGGCCCCCACTCCTGTCTCCCTGCACCCCCACCCCCCACCAGTCAGGGGCACCCTCCACCAGGCCCCCACTCCTGTCTCCCAGCACCCCCACCCCCCAGCAGTCAGGGGCACCCTCCACCAGGCCCCCACTCCTGTCTCCCTGCACTCCCAACCCCCACCAGTCAGGGGCACCCTCCACCAGGCCCCCACACATGTCTCCCTGCACCCCCACCCCCCAGAATTGCGAGGCACCTGCCAGCAGGCCCCCACTCCTGTCTCCCAGCACCCCCACCCCCCAGCATTGCGAGGCACCTGCCAGCAGGCCCCCACTCCTGTCTCCCAGCACCCCCACCCCCCACCAGCCAGGGGCACCCTCCACCAGGCCCCCACTCCTGTCTCCCAGCACCCCCAGCCCCCACCAGTCAGGGGCACCCTCCACCAGGCCCCCACTCCTGTCTCCCTGCACTCCCACCCCCCACCAGTCAGGGGCACCCTCCACCAGGCCCCCACTCCTGTCTCCCAGCACCCCCACCCCCCACCAGTCAGGGGCACCCTCCACCAGACCCCCACACATGTCTCCCAGCACCCCCACCTACCAGCATTGCGAGGCACCTGCCAGCAGGCCCCCACTCCTGTCTCCCAGCACCCCCACCCCCCAGCATTGCGAGGCACCTGCCAGCAGGCCCCCACTCCTGTCTCCCAGCACCCCCACCCCCCAGCATTGCGAGGCACCTGCCAGCAGGCCCCCACTCCTGTCTCCCAGCACCCCCACCCCCCAGCAGTGCAGGGCACCCTCCACCAGGCCCCCACTCCTGTCTCCCAGCACCCCCACCCACCAGCAGTCAGGGGGACCCTCCACCAGGCCCCCACTCCTGTCTCCCTGCACCCCCACCCCCCAGCAGTCAGGGGCACCCTCCACCAGGCCCCCACTCCTGTCTCCCTGCACCCCCACCCCCCCACCAGTCAGGGGCACCCTCCACCAGGCCCCCATACATGTCTCCCTGCACCCCCACCCCCCAGCATTGCGAGGCACCTGCCAGCAGGCCCCCACTCCTGTCTCCCAGCACCCCCAGCCCCCAGCATTGCGAGGCACCTGCCAGCAGGCCCCCACTCCTGTTTCACAGCACCCCCACCCCCCACCAGTCAGGGGTACCCTCCACCAGGCCCCCACTCCTGTCTCCCTGCACCCCCACGCCCCACCAGTCAGGGGCACCCTCCACCAGGCCCACACTCCTGTCTCCCAGCACCCCCACACCCCACCAGTCAGGGGCACCCTCCACCAGGCCCCCACACATGTCTCCCAGCACCCCCACCCCCCAGCATTGCGAGGCACCTGCCAGCAGGCCCCCACTCCTGTCTTCCAGCACCCCCAGCATTGCGAGGTACCTGCCAGCAGGCCCTGACACATGTCCCCCAGCCAACACATCATCACAATCTAGATCCCTGGCCCTTATGGGCAGCCTCCACATGCCAAACACCCACCCAAGTATTGCATCCACCCACTCAGAATTGCCAATTACATGATACAACCCCAATGGCAAGTATGTAAATGAACACATGTCCCTCACATACACACAATGGGTGTAAGTGAATGTTAAAACCCATATCATGACATGCATGAAACCAATGATATGATACTACACATTGAGGTTTGATGGAAAAAATGTATTAAAAGCAACATAAATGGGATTAAAAATAAACAAACGACAATGGGAATTAAAATCAAAAAAGCAGCATGTCCGTAAAATAATGAAAAACCACAAATCATAATCCAAAGGAAAGGTGTCCAAAGTCACAGTTCAAAAAAGTACATCCAAGGGAAAAACAAAACCAAAAACCATTGCTCCATGGGTAAATCAAAATAAAAAATCCATAATCCAACAGTCAACTATATACAGATAAACAATCCAGGGTCCATGATCCCAACTGAAGAAATGAAACCTATCTAAAAATACTACGTAATAAAAAAACTATATACAAAAATGTTGGCCATTGTCCAAAAGGTCCAAAATCAAGAAAAAAGCAAAGGAAACCTAACACTAACTACATAACTATTTACAAGGGCAGCGGGCTAGTCCAACGGCTCACTGGATGTTGTCATGGGCCAGGGCATCATCGAACTCCTGTTCAATGGCTTGGAGGCGGGCATGTTCCCTGGCCCCGAGGTCTCGCAGGGATAAAGCAGTGTCCAACTCCAACTCCCTGCGAAGACCCTCGAGGCACTCAGCCCGCCTCAGCGCCCTCCGCATGGAGTTCTCTGCCCTGACCATTGTGAGCCGTTCCTCCTCTGCCCGCTGCCGCTCCGCACCTATCTGCTGGCCCAACCGTTCCCACACGGAAGCCACTCCCATTCCAGGGTTCTCCTGCCCTCCGGCCGATGCCTGCACCCCTGATGTTGATGGCCCCGAGCCATGATGCCTCCCACGTCGAGCCCGCCGCTGCCTCCGACGCAACTGCCTGTGCCAGCACGACGGCATCCAGGCTGATGGAATCCACCGACGCCGTCGTGCACGTGCCCTGCCTGATGATGCCGTCACATCCTCCATCTGCTGGGGTCCAGTTGCTGGTGTGTCCATCCCTGATGGACCTCCGACTCCCGACTGTGGCAGGGATGGGATCCCCACCGAGTTGGCTGCATTGGTCGAGGCAGGTCCACAGGGGGCCCTGGTGGCATCTGGGCCGGAAGACGGCATGGAGAACGACTGGCGCATAGCCTCCACAGAGGAGGAGAGGGTCGCCAAAGTGCCCGACACATGTATGAGACCCCCGACCACGACCGCTCCCAACTGGGCCACGTTGGCACGGTGCTCTTCGTGATGACATGCGTACTCCCCCCGGGAAGCACGCACCTCATCACGAATGACACCCGTGCGCAACGCGACACCAATCAGGACCTTCTCCATACGGCCAGGGGTCCCCTCGTCCGCAGGTGTGGACGGGCCTGGGATGGGGCATCCCTGCTGGAGCATGGTGGTGCAGTCACAGTGTCAGGGACAGTGACATGCACAGGCACCTCCACGGCGACCTGTGCTGCCTCCTGCCCCTGCCCCTGGACTGCACCACTTGCACCAGCAGGGATGCCCCCACCAGGCCCCATGTGCGGCTCAGTAGCGGCCTCCTCCTCCTCTGTGGAAACCACCAACCTGGATGGCTCCACACTGTCTTCCGCCGTTGCAAGCCCCCGTGGGGGCTCACCCACCCCTTCCGCTGCAGCCTTGGGGGCATCCCCGCCGCTTGGCTCCACAGCACCGTCTCCTCCCTCTTCTTCACTTTGCGCTGCGTAGAGGGAGACATAGAACACAAGCATCAGGGTCCCCTAGACAGGAAGCAATCGCAGATGAGTGGCACTGTCAAAGATCACTTCCATCATGTCCCTCCATAACACATGGGTCAGTGCAGGCAAAACACATGCAGTAACAGGCATGGCGCATGCTATGGACATAAGCAAACATGTCCAAGGGACTCTTGAAACATACAATGTTGTTTTTGAACTCACATGCATCATGGGTCATGCCTATCACATTCACACACTTCACCGTACTTTCATCCATCTGGACTCGTACATCCCAGACACAGTGGATGCAAGGATCGCTAGGCTGCATCAATGGCTCTGAACATTGACACAGACATGTGTCATGCATCCATGGCATTCACAAGTCACAGACACGCAGGTCAGACACACAGACCTGGAAACCATACATGTACAAGGCATCATCACCCATCCCTCACCCCCACCCATGTCCAGGAACAGAGACTGGCATGCTCTCATGTGTCCATTCCACATAGGGCTCCCCATGTAGCATTTAAACACATACACCAGCCGTGTGCTTCACACATTACTGGTCTCACATGCATGACCATGATGTCCCTGCACACACACACACGCGTACATGGCCTATGTCACACATACAGGCAAGTATCAGACAACCAGCACACTACAACATGCCCTGTCTCACACAGCAATGCCTGGCCACTTACCGCTCGACTCCAGACGGGTCTGCCTCTCAAGGACCTGGACGTGGAGCGCTGGGGATATGCATTCCAGGACCCTCATCTGATCTTCCGACAAGTGGCCCCGGCGACCCTTAGCATCCGCTGCCTTCAAGAGGCGCCGGGCCTTGTTGAGGGTCCTGGACCTGAAGTCCTCCCAGCGCTTCTTGACATGTTGGAAGTGGCGGACTGCCACCCCCTCCGCGTTGATGGCAGTCAAGATGTCCGTCCAGATCCTGTCCCGTCCATCCTTGTCGGCGCGTGATGATCCGAAGAGGGCATCATAATGCCCCAGGACATGCTCCACCAGGACACCACCTTCCTTCTGACTGAAGCTGGTGGCCCTCTGCCCCTCTGGCTGGGGGTCGCCAGTGGTCTCGGATGGTGTTTGCCCCGACATGGCGACCCCCGAGGCAGGCGTGGTTGGGCAACAGGGTCCTGGGGCTGGGCTGTGGAGCGATGGTATCCCAGTCGGGAGTCTTCTGTTCCAGCAGGGGTGGACACAGCAACTGGATCCCTGCAGATGGCTGATGTGCAGGCACCAAATGGCAGGGCACGGTGGCAGCAGGCAGGCAGGCAGGCAGCAGCAGATGGCTCGTGGGAGGCTGCTCGGGGCTCTGGGGTGCAGTAATTTGGCCTTTTGGGCAGGAGCGTGGTCTTCCGTGTGCTTACGCGTGGCCAGCTTGATACGGAGTGATTTGGCACGTGAAAATTCTGCACGTCAGCGTGTAATTCGAGGAAAGGCCCTTAGCGCGTAAGCACATCTGCACGCATACGCAATTTCATTGGACAGAAGGCCCTTCAAGCGCAAGCGCCTCTGTGACGTGACGCGCGCAGGCGTGCATGGGCGTTTCAGTGCACGTGAAAAACTGCACGTCCGCGTGTAATCCGAGGAAAGGGCCCATGCGTGTAAGTGACGTGACGCGCGTGGGCGTTTCCCTCAGCACGGGTTAAAGGTGAGCGGGGCCAGCAGTTCACTGTACGTTTCTTTCGTGGAGACCGACGTGTGTTGCTGCTTCCTGTTGTTTCACGCGCCCTCACAACTTCACAGCTATCAAGGACGTATCTCTTCTTTTGGCGGGGGTATTGGCTACGCGTGTTTTTCTGCATCGCGCTAGTCAGACGGTGAGTCGCACACGCTATTTTTCCCACTGCGGGTGCCCCTGTGTATCGCACCCATTTTCGTTGTCATAGTAGCCTGTGTGTCCCACGCGTACGCGTTATTCGTGTTACTGGGTGCCACCACGTACTACGGGAGGTTGATTCCACGAACGTAGGCTGCAGGGTTGCGTGCACGGTTTTACTGCAGTTTTGGGGTCCCTGAGCGTTGCGTGACCCGTCACTACATCACCGGGGTCACATACAGCCTTGCAGGTGCAGGGGGGTGGTTAACATCTTGCTTCCCACCCCCTTCACCCCAATTGCCCAGGTCAATTGTGGTGTACACCTCCCATTGCCACTACTCCATCTGTGCCAGCACTACTACATCTGTGCCATGGTTGGGAGGACACCAGAGGTGAGGGGCACCTCAGCTGGGCGTACTCCTCGTGGCGGGCGTGGTCGGGGACGTGACCGCCGTGACCAGGGAGTAGGGGGACTCCAGGGTGTCCAGGGCGGCCACAGAGGGGGAAGAGGCAGGGGTGCGCCACTTGAGCACAATGTTGTGCCATGTGTCGGTGCAGTCATGCCACCACCCCCTGTGGTTCCGGGGGATGCAGCTTCTGCATCTGGCACGGGCGCCCGTGTGACCCGGCAGTCCGTTCCATCGACTGCCACGGGCCCAAGGGTAGTGGTAGCTGCAGGTTCAGCTGTGGACACCGCCACCCAGGCTCAGGGTCTGCCAGCGCAGGCTGCGTTGGCACTTGAGGAGCCCTTGGTAGATTTCCAACAGGCCAGGAGGGAAACCATAGGGGCAGGCAGGGCTGCTCAGACCAAGACACGTGTCCCTGGGGCAGTTATGTCATCTGCTGCCCCGAACAGCCTGGTGTTGGCAAGTGCAGGGGCAGATGCACCCAACAACACCCCGGTTGTGAGTCTGCCAACCAGGACCGTTGCGTAGCTGATGATGCTGCGCAGGGTCCATTAGAGGGCACCCAGATGCCACTGACACAAGTCAGGCCTTTGGTCGTCCCTCCACCTGCCACTCCCTTGGCTCAATCCACTGAACCCACTGGCCATACTGGTCAGGGCGGCATTAGCCAGCCAGGGTCTGCGCCACAGTCCAAGAGGAGGAAGGTTGCACCTGCAGCACAGGCTGGGACTCCACACGCAGCCACGACCTCCTGCATGTCGAGGAAGAAGCCTTTCTGCAAGCAGGAACTGGACTTCCTTGTGGGCTACGTGCGGGGCCACAGCCGTGACATTCTAGTGGGTGCCAATAGACAGACTACGGCTGCCCAACGTGACACCGACTGGAAGCATGTTGCGGAACATGTCAGTTCATTCGGCCATGAGGTGCGCACGGTGCAAGAGTGCAAAAAGCGTTGGAATTACATCAAACGCAGCACTAAGGCTAAGCGTGCCTCTAATTACAACTTGACTCTGGTGACTGGCGGTGGGCCTACACCAGAGGAGGAAGAGCTCACTCCGCATGAGGCACTCGTTGCAGAGTTCATACCACCTGAATCGGTCGAAGGAGTGGGAGAGATGCTGGACTTTGATGCCCAGTCCAGTGAGTGTTGATGCGTGTTTGTTGAGGACGTGTGTATTTCACTTGTAGGATGTGTTGTCCATGATTGTCACTACATGTGACATGTACATGGTTCTGATGTGTAAGTAATGCAATGCTTCCGTGATGCATGTCTGCTCTGCTGGATGGTGGACATGTGGAGCAAACAGGGACTGTCCGCATCACCACTATTGCACCCTACTGACATGCTGGTTACAAGTGTGCCCCTCTGGTCCATGTTCCAGCTCACTGACCCTTCTGCATGTGGCGTGGGGTGACCTTCCTCTCAGCCCAGGCACAATGTCATTGCATGACTGACGTGCATGTCTCCTCTGCCTGCAGGCGGGGACTCCATGTAGGCATGCTCCCTTGCCCCTCCTCCGCCACTCTGCACCCCAGTTCCACCTTTCCACTGGTCTGCTTCAATCTTGCCAATGTGTACTTTCCTGTTCATGCGTCCTGTGTAGATGCTAACTTCCAGCGTACAATCTGCCAGACATATGCCGTGTGGTACAGCCTTAGTACTTGATGCAGGGTATCTCACTTGTACTGTGAATAGGTCAGATGTCCCGCAGGGACATGAGTGCCCATTCATGCTCCATGTACATTGCACGCATGCCCCTATGTGTCCTTGACTGGATGATCTCTGTAATACAAGTCCTGGGTGACATACATTGCATGGCATCTCATCAGCCTTCCCATGTCAACTGTGGCTCAGTACTGCGTTGCACACATGTTTAGGGTCTGACAATCTGTGTGGCTCACAGGCCTCAGCCTGTTCAATGGCCAATGACTCTGTCCAACTGTTGTTGTGTCTTCTTCACACGTGGGTGGCCTCCAGAGTTTTCATCATGTGTCCTGCTTACTGTCCCATCATCATTTGCAGTGTTGTCACTTGAAACACATTAAGCTGTTGATGCCAGTCAACACTGCCTGTCAATACACAGGTGTATGGTCAGCCTTTTGATACCATGCTAGGCATCCCTGCTTTTGTACTTGGGTGGAGGGGTGCTTGGCTTCTAGATATGGTACACATTGAATGCACAATGCACGTGATGCCTGAATTTGACCTTGCATAGCAATTTCCCCCATAACCTTCCATGGTCAAAAGTGTCAAAGGCGACATAGATGGGGCGTCTCTGGATCTAACAGGCCGGTTGTATTATGGTGATAAGAGCTAGTATATTAACTGACGTAAAACATCCCTTACGGAACCCAGTTTGGTTCCAGGGAATTATGTCGGACCTTTCAGCCCAATTTGTTAGTTCCTCCAACAGTGTTTATGCAAATATCTTGGAGGGAAAGTCGAGCATAGCCAGGAGTTGATAGTTGCGTGGATCTGTATGTGAGCCCTTCTTTAATACAGGAACCCGAATACTATCACGCCAAGACTGCGGAAGCTGTTGGGCAGTAGCTATACAGGAAAACAGGTGGTGTAGAACTTTAGCCCACAAGGCAACGTTGGATTTTATCAAAAGATTGCACAGACTATCAGAGCCAGGGGCCTGAGATGACTTACTCTGACTGATCAGTCTAGCCACGTCTTGTATGCTGTTCTTGTATTGCCACTTTCCAGACAGTAGAGGAGGAGACAATTGGGACACGTTGGTGTCACCAAGTGTGTCGTTAATATATGCAATCCAGCTGGCCTCAGGAACACTGTTGATTACTGAAGAACTGGTCATATTCTCATTGTTAATAATTTGCCAGAAGGTTCTGGGCTCATTAGTTTGGACACTCCAGACAAGGCTCTTCCATTTTTCGCATTCCTGTAGCTGGCGGTGTTGTTGGAGCCGCTTGTAGTTTTCCCTTATCGTTCTTCGCTCTAAGGCATACTCAGCATGGACATCCTTGTGTGTAGCCCAATTCTCTGTGCATAGCCTTTTATTATCACTAATCAATTTGTCATAGCTATGCTTGTGGATTTTCTTCAATCCAGAGGCCATTCGTTTGTTGCCTGTTTCTTTAGGGAAGATGGCTTTGTAAATAGTGCACACACACTCCTCTAATTTAGCTAGTGTGCAGATACCTTTATATATTTCATTGTCTTCTGAATGAGTTGATACAGCGGTACAGAATTTTGTATGGTGAGACTTTGAAGAAAAAGAGAAGAAATTCGTTTTAACAAAATGAATGTAAAAAGGATCAATCGTATTCTATTTTTAGATGCCCTGTACAATGTATTTTAGGTTGTTTGTTCTTACTTATGGCATTACGTTGTGTGGCTGTGGAATGTATGTTTAGCTAGTTTACTGTTATGTATTATTCTCTGCTTGCTTTATCTTCAGATACTTTATATAAGCACATGAGTAGTGTTATACTGTATTGATATTTTAAGTTGTATTGTAGTATAAAGCCTGAAGTGAGGCCCCCTTTTTATCCAATTTATGTAACCGCGGTTATGATGAAAACCAATGAAATGTAACCTTGGGTATGATAAAAACCTTGTTTTTTATTTCATTGTATTTGTGTATTTACACTACATTTTCTTCATCAGTTAGGTGTTCTGAGTTATGTTTATAAAAATGGGCCATGTAGAACTGTATTCACGGCTACTCAGTAGCTATCCCGTGCGCAGCATTGCTATTCATGGGTAGAGTTGGTACCCTGTGCAGCCGCTGCTATTTTAGGGCAAATGGAATGTCGTGTGTTTGCAAATTTTGGGTGTAGTATTATTATAGACGCATTAAGGGGGTAATTCATAGAATTCGGCGCACAAGTGGCGCACGCGGCTGGCGCACAGTGTGCGCGTGCGAATCCCTGCGCCAGCCGTGTGCGCTAAAATACATTTCCGCGCACAGCGTATTCATGGATTCCAGCCAGCCACCAAAACCAGCCGTGGCCAGCCTGCAGCAGCGCCAGTTACGCCCCCAAGACCACCCCTTGCGCAGGGAAAAGCCATCAAAATCCCAATCCAGCGCAAAGGGCTGCGCTAACCGTGTACCAGCATGGCAAGCGGGGTACGTGTACTACTGGGGTGCGTAGGAAGTTTCTCACGTGATTTCAGCTGGGTACGTGTATTACTGGGGTGCGCGGGAAGTTTCACACGCGATTGGCCCTGTGCGAGCGGGGTACGTGTATTACTGGGGTGTGCGGGAAGCTTCACATGCAAATTCAGCAGGGTACGTGTATTTCAGGGGTGCGCGGGAAGTTTCACACATGATTCCATCAGAGTACGTGTATTTCAGGGGTGCGCGGGAAGTTCCACACGCGATTCCATCAGGGTACGTGTATATCAGGAGTGCGCGGGAAGTTTCACACGCGATTTCAGCTGGGTACGTGTATTCCAGGGGTGCGCGGGAAGTTCCACACGCAAATGTCCTGGGTACGTGTGTTTCGGGGTGTGCGGGAAGTTACACACGCAAATTCAGCAGGGTACGTGTATTTCAGGGGTGCGCAGGAAGTTCCACACGCGATTCCATCAGGGTACGTGCATATCAGGGGTGCACGGGAAGTTTCACACGCGATTTCAGCTGGGTACATGTATTTCAGGGGTGCGCGGGAAGTTCCACACGCGAACGTCCTGGGCACGTGTATTTCGGGGTGCGCGGGAAGTTACACACGCGAATTCAGCAGGGTACGTGTATTTCAGGGGTGCGCGGAAAGTTCCACACGCGATTTCAGCTGGGTACGTGTATATCAGGGGTGCGCGGGAAGTTCCACACGTGAATGTCCTGTGTACGTGTATTTCAGGGTGCGCGGGAAGTTTCACATGCGATTTCAGCAGGGTATGTGTACTACAAGTGAATTGGCCGTGTGGGTCCTCCCAGGTGTTCGCTCTACAACTTCCACGGCCCCTGCAGGCAGCCCACACCACGGGGGACTACCCTGCACCCCTGCTAATGTCCCGCAGGCAGCCCATCCACCATGGGCATGCCCCCCAGCCAAGCCACATGTCACCTTGGACTACTGATCAACAATGCATGTCTCCCAGCACCCACAACCCCCAGCAGTGCAGGGCATCCTCCACCAGGCCCCACACATGTCTCCCAGCACCCCCACCCCCCAGCAGTGCAGGGCACCCTCCACCAGGCCCCCACTCCTGTCTCCCAGCACCCCCACCCCCCAGCAGTGTAGGGCACCCTCCACCAGGCCCCCAATCCTGTCTCCCAGCACCCCCACCCCCAGCAGTCAGGGGCACCCTCCACCAGGCCCCCACTCCTGTCTCCCTGCACCCCCACCCCCCACCAGTCAGGGGCACCCTCCACCAGGCCCCCACTCCTGTCTCCAAGCACCCCCACCGCCCACCAGTCAGGGGCACCCTCCACCAGGCCCCCACTCCTGTCTCCCTGCACCCCCACCCCCCACCAGTCAGGGGAACCCTCCACCAGGCCCCCACACATGTCTCCCTGCGCCCCCACCCCCAAGCATTGCGAGGCACCTGCCAGCAGGCCCCCACTCCTGTCTCCCAGCACCCCCACCCCCCAGCATTGCGAGGCACCTGCCAGCAGGCCCCCACTCCTGTCTCCCAGCACCCCCACCCCCACCAGTCAGGGGCACCCTCCACCAGGCCCCCACTCCTGTCTCCCAGCACCCCCAACCCCCACCAGTCAGGGGCACCCTCCACCAGGCCCCCACTCCTGTCTCCCTGCACCCCCACCCCCCACCAGTCAGGGGCACCCTCCACCAGGCCCCCACACATGTCTCCCTGCACCCCCACCCCCAAGCATTGCGAGGCACCTGCCAGCAGGCCCCCACTCCTGTCTCCCAGCACCCCCACCCCCCACCAGTCAGGGGCACCCTCCACCAGGCCCCTACTCCTGTCTCCCAGCACCCCCAACCCCCACCAGTCAGGGGCACCCTCCACCAGGCCCCCACTCCTGTCTCCCTGCACCCCCACCCCCCACCAGTCAGGGGCACCCTCCACCAGGCCCCCACACATGTCTCCCTGCACCCCCACCCCCCAGCATTGCGAGGCACCTGCCAGCAGGCCCCCACTCCTGACTCCCAGCACCCCCACCCCCCAGCATTGCGAGGCACCTGCCAGCAGGCCCCCACTCCTGTCTCCCAGCACCCCCACCCCCCAGCATTGCGAGGCACCTGCCAGCAGGCCCCCACTCCTGTCTCCCAGCACCCCCAAACCCCACCAGTCAGGGGCACCCTCCACCAGGCCCCCACTCCTGTCTCCCAGCACCCCCACCCCCCACCAGTCAGGGGCACCCTCTACCAGGCCCCCACTCCTGTCTCCCTGCACTCCCACCCCCCACCAGTCAGGGGCACCCACCACCAGGCCCCCACTCCGGTCTCCCTGCACCCCCACCCCCCACCAGTCAGGGGCACCCTCCACCAGGCCCCCACACATGTCTCCCTGCACCCCCACCCTCCAGCATTGCGAGGCACCTGCCAGCAGGCCCCCACTCCTGTCTCCCAGCACCCCCACCCCCCAGCATTGCGAGGCACCTGCCAGCAGGCCCCCACTCCTGTCTCCCAGCACCCCCACCCCCACCAGTCAGGGGCACCCTCCACCAGGCCCCCACTCCTGTCTCCCAGCACCCCCACCCCCCACCAGTCAGGGGCACCCTCCACCAGGTCCCCACTCCTGTCTCCCTGCACCCCCACCCCCCACCAGTCAGGGGCACCCTCCACCAGGCCCCCACACATGTCTCCCTGCAGCCCCACCCCCCAGCATTGAGAGGCACCTGCCAGCAGGCCCCCACTCCTGTCTCCCAGCACCCCCACCCCCCAGCATTGCGAGGCACCTGCCAGCAGGCCCCCACTCCTGTCTCCCAGCACCCCCATCCCCCAGCAGTCAGGGGCACCCTCCACCGGGCCCCCACTCCTGTCTCCCTGCACCCCCACCCCCAAGCAGTCAGGGGCACCCTCCACCAGGCCCCCACTCCTGTCTCCCAGCACCCCCACCCACCACCAGTCAGGGGCACCCACCACCAGGCCCCCACTCCTGTCTCCCTGCACCCCCACCCCCCACCAGTCAGGGGCACCCTCCACCAGGCCCCCATACATGTCTCCCTGCACCCCCACCCCCCAACATTGCGAGGCACCTGCCAGCAGGCCCCCACTCCTGTCTCCCAGCACCCCCACCCCCCAGCATTGCGAGGCACCTGCCAGCAGGCCCCCACTCCTGTCTTCCAGCACCCCCACCCCCCAGCATTGCGAGGTACCTGCCAGCAGGCCCTGACACATGTCCCCCAGCCAACACATCATCACAATCTAGATCCCTGGCCCTTATGAGCAGCCTCCACATGCCAAACACCCACCCAAGTATTGCATCCACCCACTCAGAATTGCCAATTACATGATACAACCCCAATGGCAAGTATGTAAATGAACACATGTCCCTCACATACACACAATGGGTGTAAGTGAATGTCAAAACCCATATAATGACATGCATGAAACCAATGATATGATACTACACATTGAGGTTTGATGGAAAAAATGTATTAAAAGCAACATAAATGGGATTAAAAATAAACAAACGACAATGGGAATTAAAATCAAAAAAGCAGCATGTCCTTAAAATAATGAAAAACCACAAATCATAATCCAAAGGAAAGGTGTCCAAAGTCACAGTTCAAAAAAGTACATCCAAGGGAAAAACAAAACCAAAAACCATTGCTCCATGGGTAAATCAAAAAAAAAATCCATAATCCAACAGTCAACTATATACAGATAAACAATCCAGGGTCCATGATCCCAACTGAAAAATGAAACCTATCTAAAAATACTACGTAATAAAAAAACTATATACAAAAATGTTGGCCATTGTCCAAAAGGTCCAAAATCAAGAAAAAAGCACTAACACTAACTACATAACTATTTACAAGGGCAGCGGGCTAGTCCAACGGCTCACTGGATGTTGTCATGGGCCAGGGCATCATCGAACTCCTGTTCAATGGCTTGGAGGCGGGCATGTTCCCTGGCCCCGAGGTCTCGCAGGGATAAAGCAGTGTCCAACTCCAACTCCCTGCGAAGACCCTCGAGGCACTCAGCCCGCCTCAGCGCCCTCCGCATGGAGTTCTCCGCCCTGACCATTGTGAGCCGTTCCTCCTCTGCCCGCTGCCGCTCCGCACCTATCTGCTGGCCCAACCGTTCCCACACGGAAGCCACTCCCATTCCAGAGTTCTCCTGCCCTCCGGCCGATGCCTGCACCCCTGATGTTGATGGCCCCGAGCCATGATGCCTCCCACGTCGAGCCTGCCGCTGCCTCCGACGCAACTGCCTGTGCCAGCACGACGGCATCCAGGCTGATGGAATCCACCGACGCCGTCGTGCACGTGCCCTGCCCGATGATGCCGTCACATCCTCCATATGCTGGGGTCCAGTTGCTGGTGTGTCCACCCCTGATGGACCTCCGACTCCCGACTGTGGCAGGGATGGGATCCCCACCGAGTTGGCTGCATTGGTCGAGGCAGGTCCACAGGGGGCTCTGGTGGCATCTGGGCCGGAAGACGGCATGGAGAACGACTGGCGCATAGCCTCCACAGAGGAGGAGAGGGTCGCCAAAGTGCCTGACACATGTATGAGACCCCCGACCACGACCGCTCCCAACTGGGCCACGTTGGCACGGTGCTCTTCGTGATGACGTGCGTGCTCTCCCCGGGAAGCACGCACCTCATCACAAATGACACCCGTGCGCAACGCGACACCAATCAGGGCCTTCTCCATACGGCCAGGGGTCCCCTCGTCCGCAGGTGTGGACGGGCATGGGATGGGGCATCCCTGCTGGAGCATGGTGGTGCAGTCACAGTGTCAGGGACAGTGACATGCCCAGGCACCTCCACGGCGACCTGTGCTGCCTCCTGCCCCTGCCCCTGGACTGCACCACTTGCACCAGCAGGGATGCCCCCACCAGGCCCATGTGCGGCTCAGTAGCGGCCTCCTCCTCCTCTGTGGAAACCACCAACCTGGATGGCTCCACACCGTCTTCCGCCGTTGCAAGCCCCCATGGGGGCTCACCCACCCCTTCCGCTGCAGCCGTGGGGGCATCCCCGCCGCTTGGCTCCACAGCGCTGTCTCCGCCCTCTTCTTCACTTTGCGCTGCGTAGAGGGAGACATAGAACACAAGCATCAGGGTCCCCTAGACAGGAAGCAATAGCAGATGAGTGGCACTGTCAAAGATCACTTCCATCATGTCCCTCCACAACACATGGGTCAGTGCATGCAAAACACATGCAGTAACAGGCATGGCGCATGCTATGGACATAAGCAAACATGTCCAAGGGACTCTTGAAACATACAATGTTGTTTTTGAACTCACATGCATCATGGGTCATGCCTATCACATTCACACACTTCACCGTACTTTCATCCATCTGGACTCGTACACCCCAGACACAGTGGATGCAAGGATCGCTAGGCTGCATCAGTGGATCTGAACATTGACACAGACATGTGTCATGCATCCATGGCATTCACAAGTCACAGACACGCAGGTCAGACACACAGACATGGAAACCATACATGTACATGGCATCATCACCCATCCCTCACCCGCACCCATGTCCAGGAACAGAGACTGGCATGCTCTCATATGTCCATTCCGCATAGGGCTCCCTATGTAGCTTTTAAACACATACACCAACCGTGTGCTTCACACATTACTGGTCTCACATGCATGACCATGATGTCCCTGCACACACACACGCGTACATGGCCTATGTCACACATACAGGCAAGTATCAGACAACCAGCACACTACAACATGCCCTGTCTCACACAGCAATGCCTGGCCACTTACCGCTCGACTCCAGACGGGTCTGCCTCTCAAGGACCTGGACGTGGAGCACTGGGGATATGTGTTCCAGGACCCTCATCTGATCTTCCGACAAGTGGCCCCGGAGACCCTTAGCATCCGCTGCCTTCAAGAGGCGCCGGGCCTTGTTGAGGGTCCTGGACCTGAAGTCCTCCCAGCGCTTCTTGACATGTTGGAAGTCGCGGAATGCCACCCCCTCCGCGTGGATGGCAGTCAAGATGTCCGTCCAGATGCTGTCCCGTCCATCCTTGTCGGCGCATGATGATCCGAAGAGGGCATCATAATGCCCCAGGACATGCTCCACCAGGACACCAACTTCCTTCTGACTGAAGCTGGTGGCCCTCTGCCCCTCTGGCTGGGGGTCGCCAGTGGTCGCGGATGGTGATTGCCCCGACATGGAGACCCCCGAGGCAGGCGTGGGTGGGCAACTGGGTCCTGGGGCTGGGCTGTGGAGCGATGGTATCCCAGTCGGGAGTCTTCTGTTCCAGCAGGGGTGGACACAGCAACTGGATCCCTGCAGATGGCTGATGTGCAGGCACCAAATGGCAGGGCACGGTGACAGCAGGCAGGCAGGCAGGCAGCAGCAGATGGCTCGTGGGAGGCTGCTCGGGGCTCTGGGGGGCAGTAATTCGGCCTTTTGGGCAGGAGCGTGGTCTTCCGTGTGCTTACGCGTGGCCAGCTTGATACGGAGTGATTTGGCACGTGAAAATTCTGCACGTCAGCGTGTAATTCGAGGAAAGGCCCTTAGCACGTAAGCGCATCTGCACGCATACGCAATTTCACTGGACAGAAGGCCCTTCAAGCGCAAGCGCCTCTGTGACGTGACGCGCGCAGGCGTGCATGGGCATTTCAGCGCGCGTGAAAAACTGCACGTCCGCGTGTAATCCGAGGAAAGGGCCCATGCGTGTAAGTGACGTGACGCGCGTGGGCGTTTCCCTCAGCACAGGTTAAAGGTGAGCGGGGCCAGCAGTTCGCTGTACGTGCCTTTCGTGGAGACCGACGTGTGTTGCTGCTTCCTGTTGTTTCGCGCGCCATCACAACTTCACAGCTATCAAGGACGTATCTCTTCTTTTGGCAGGGGTATTAGCTACGCGTGTTTTTCTGCATCGCGATAGTCAGACGGTGAGTCGCACACGCTATTTTTCCCACTGCGGGTGCCCCTGTGTATCGCACCCATTTTCGATGTCATAGTAGCCTGCGTGTCCCACGCGTACGCATTATTTGTGTTACTGGGTGCCACCACGTACTGCGGGAGGTTGATTCCACGCACGTAGGCTGCAGGGTTGCGTGCACGGTTTTACTGCAGTTTTGGGGTGCCTGAGCGTTGCGTGACCCGTTACTACATCACCGGGGTCACATACAGCCTTGCAGGCGCAGGGGGGCGGTTAACATCTTGCTTCCCACCCCCTTCACCCCAATTGCCCAGGTCAATTGTGGTGTACACCTCCCATAGGCACTACTCCATCTGTGCCGGCACTACTACATCTGTGCCATGGTTGGGAGGACACCAAAGGTGAGGGGCACCTCAGCTGGGTATACTCCTCGTGGCGGGCGTGGTCGGGGACGTGACCGTGGTGACCAGGGAGTAGGGGGACTCCAGGGTGTCCAGGGCGGCCACAGAGGGGGAAGAGGCAGGGGTGCGCCACTTGAGCACAATGTTGTGCCATGTGTCGGTGCAGTCATGCCACCACCCCCTGTGGTTCCAGGGGATGCAGCTTCTGCATCTGGCACGGGCGCCCGTGTGACCCGGCAGTCCGTTCCATCGACTGCCACGGGCCCAAGGGTAGTGGTAGCTGCAGGTGCAGCTGTGGACACCGCCACCCAGGCTCAGGGTCTGCCAGCGCAGGCTGCGTTGGCACTTGAGGAGCCCTTGGTAGATTTCCAACAGGCCAGGAGGGAAACCATAGGGGCGGGCAGGGCTGCTCAGACCAAGACACGTGTCCCTGGGGCAGTTATGTCATCTGCTGCCCCGAACAGCCGGGTATTGGTAAGTGCAGGGGCAGATGCACCCAACAACACCCCGGTTGTGAGTCTGCCAAACAGGACCGTTGCGTAGCTGATGAAGCTACGCAGGGTCCATTAGAGGGCACCCAGATGCCACTGACACAAGTCAGGCCTTTGGTCGTCCCTCCACCTGCCACTCCCTTGGCTCAATCCACCGAACCCACTGGCCATACTGGTCAGGGCGGCATTAGCCAGCCAAGGTCTGCGCCACAGTCCAAGAGGAGGAAGGTTGCACCTGCAGCACAGGCTGGGACTCCACACACAGCCACGATCTCCTGCACGTCGAGGAAGAAACCTTTCTGCAAGCAGGAACTGGACTTCCTCGTGGGCTACGTGCGGGGCCATAGCCGTGACATGCTAGTGGGTGCCAATAGTCAGACTACGGCTGCCCAACGTGACACCGACTGGAAGCATGTTGCGGAACATGTCAGTTCATTCGGCCATGAGGTGCGCACGGTGCAAGAGTGCAAAAAGCGTTGGAATGACATCAAACGCAGCACTAAGGCTAAGCGTGCCTCTAATTACAACTTGACTCTGGTGACTGGCGGTGGGCCTACACCAGAGGAGGAAGAGCTCACTTCGCATGAGGCACTTGTTGCGGAGTTCATACCACCTGAATTGGTCGAAGGAATGGGAGAGATGCTGGACTTTGATGCCCAGTCCAGTGAGTGTTGATGCGTGTTTGTTGAGGACGTGTGTATTTCACTTGTGGGATGTGTTGTGCATGATTGTCACTACATGTGACGTGTACATGGTTCTGATGTGTAAGTAATGCAATGCTTCCGTGATGCATGTCTGCTCTGCTGGATGGTGGACATGTGGAGCAAACGTATGCCCCTCTGGTCCATGTTCCAGCTCACTGGCCCTTCTGCATGTGGCGTGGGGTGACCTTCCTCTCAGCCCAGGCACAATGTCATTGCATGACTGACGTGCATGTCTCCTCTGCCTGCATGCGGGGACTCCATGTAGGCATGCTCCCTTGCCCCTCCTCCGCCACTCTGCACCCCAGTTCCACCTTTGCACTGGTCTGCTTCAATCTTGCCAATGTGAACTTTCCTGTTCATGCGTCCTGTGTAGATGCTAACTTCCAGCGTACAATCTGCCAGACATATGCCGTGTGGTACAGCCTTAGTACTTGATGCAGGGTATCTCACTTGTACTGTGCACAGGTCAGATGTCCCGCAGGGACATGAGTGCCCATTCATGCTCCATGTGCATTGCACGCATGCCCCTAGGTGTCCTTGACTGGATGATCACTGTAATACAAGTCCTGGGTGACATACATTGCATGGCATCTCATCAGCCTTCCCATGTCAACTGTGGCTCAGTACTGCGTTGCACACATGTTTAGGGTCTGACAATCTGTGTGGCTCACAGGCCTCAGCCTGTTCAATGGCCAATGACTCTGTCCAACTGTTGTTGTGTCTTCTTCACACGTGGGCGGCCTCCAGAGTTTTCATCATGTGTCCTGCTTACTGTCCCATCATCATTTGCAGTGTTGTCACTTGAATCACATTAAGCTGTTGATGCCAGTCAACACTGCCTGTCAATACACAGGTCTATGGTCAGCCTTTTGATACCATGCTAGGCATCCCTGCTTTTGTACTTGGGTGGAGGGGTGCTTGGCTTCTAGATATGGTACACATTGAATGCACAATGCACGTGATGCCTGAATTAGACCTTGGACTGCCTTCACATTTCCTGACACACACCATGGAGTCCTTGTACATGTAGGTAGTGAGTGGCGTACACATTTTCTGCACTGCATAGACCCACTTCCATGGAAACTTCCACCTTTCAACAGGTCTGATCACAGAAGCAATTCAAAGTTGACCCAGCATGCATGCCAGGTTATATGTTGTGTGTCACATGTCTGCCTGATGCGTTTGTTGTCGGTGTGTGTGTGTGTTGTGTGCTTCTGACATGTGTAGGGACCTTTTTTCTCTCTATTTTTCAGGTGATGACTCAATGGAGGCGGAGGATGGTGTTGTCATGCCAGACAAAGGGTTGTTACCACTACATCAACCCGGCACAAGTGGGGGTCGTGGGGTGGGAGGCCACGAAAATCCCCAAGTGCTATAGTCCATCTTGTCTCTGGCTGCTTATGAGTCCAGCCTTGATGACGACTCTGACGTCCATGTTGAGTTGGATGAGCATCAAGTCCATGTGTCAGGAGTGAGTGATTCTGATGTGGACACTCCTCTGTCCGCGACACCTGCACTGAGGGATCAGACAGTCTTGGTTCCTCCGCCCGTGGTGGATCGGGACGCAGGGTCACCCTCCACACCAGTCACTGATGTGCCTGGGACATCACGTCGACGGGGGCATGTAGCCGTGCAGCCGCAGGCGGTGCCAACAGAGCGAGGACCCTCGGTCCTTGGGTCCCGCAGGGGTCAAGCCCGGCAACGCGGTTGCTGCGCGCAACCGCAGTATACTGAGTGGGAGCAAGACATGACTGCCAATTCAGAACGGCAGGGGGCAGCAATGGAGAACATCGCTGAGAGCATGGAGCGTGTGGCCCGATCTGTGCTCCCCCCTGCTAGGCAGGTGCTTCTCCAGCAGCAGGCGGCACGGTCCACGGCCCGCTCGCTCAGGCTGGGCATGGCGGCCTCAGACAGGGCATGCCAGGCTGAAATGTCGTCTCTGCGTCAAGCAATTGCTGCTCACGCAGAGGCACACATGGATGCCCTGAGGGAGGAGTATGCTTCCCTCAAATCCACTCTGGGTGTCCTTATGATGTCCCAGAGGCAGCAGGCAGAGGAGAGGTTTGCACAGCTTGAGCTTACCATCTCGGCTGAGCTACAGGCTTGCCCGGAGGTGCAGCGGTTGTCCAGCCAGGCCTTGCAGGAGGAACTCTGTGTTACACATGCTACCTTGCAAGAGGAAGCACGTGTATCACGTGAGGTTCTGCATGCAGACCTACGTCACATCGCCACACAGAACCAGGCTCACCCGTCCGGCAGACTTGCTGCCGACGAGGGGCAAGCTGCGGCTAGGCGTGGCCAGGCTACTGTGCCACATCCTCCTTTCCAGGATGAGCCAGACTCGGACGACCATCTATCTCGCACATAGGTCGGGCTGTGCAGGCGTTGAGCCCATGGAGGTTTTTTTTTTGGCTCAGCATCATCGCATGTGGGTGTTGAGCAGCACCCTGTACCTCCCCCCTCCTGGGTGCCTCCCCTCCCCCCGGGTCGTATGTGGCCATTTTTGATTTTTCTTTTAGTTTAGTTAGTTAAGTTTCTGTTTGATAGTTAGTTTAATTAGGTAATGTAGGTTTTTCATAGTTAGTGTAATTAGTTAATATAGTTTAAAATTGCTTGTCTATTGTGCTTTCATGTGAAGGTGCGGTGCTTTGTGGCTTTTGAAGGCATCCACTGTCTGTTCCAACTGGGCCCTTCAGGCTTGTCTTGTGTATGTGTTTGCTGCTTGGGGTCCTTGACTCACATATGCCACTCCTGCCTCCCTTATCCATGGGCTCGCAAGGATGGTTCGGTGTGACAGCCTATTACACAAGGGCTTTGGACTGTCATATCTGTGGCATGTCTGGTGCTGTGTGACTTGTGTTGACACCCCTAGTGGGGATGATTGTGGTGTTATTGTCCACTGTTCAGCTTTTGCTAGATGGGGTGTTTCATGATTAATGTGTACATTCATTGCTATGCACTGTGTAGTATGTTTCTTATCTTTACTGTACACGTGCTTGTTACAATTCATGCCGTAGATAGTGTGTTCCACACTTTGGATGTGAAAGACGGACTGATGGTGTGATTTCTGATGTAAGTCTCTGACATGGTCCAGTAATGAGATGCCTGAAGAGACACACACAGATGACTTTAAAGCATTAATCATGCGTTTCATGCCCTTTCTGCAGGGGGATGAGCCTCCAGACCACCTTTGCCAGCAGACATGGCCCATTGGACATCTGAATTCTGGACACGTTTGTTGGTGCCCACGTGCACATGTGTGCACAAGCAGAGGCACAGGGATTGCAGACCTACATCCTTGAACTGCTGATGTGTTCCAAGGAACTCCAGGCAAGGTGAGCAGCACAGGGGGGCCACAACACAGCAAAGCTTGCACCAGGCGAGTTGCACATGCAGGCTTAGTTAAAGCACTGAGGGTGAGCTTGGACAAATATTGGTGTTGAAGCACACAATGCAGCTCAGATGTGTTGGTGGACTGATGGCTGTTGATTGTAAGGTTGTCTTGGACACCTGCAGGGGCAGTGGCACATACCCTCCGCTACACGAAGGTCCATTGAGGCACTTGTATCAACCATGTAGCCTTCCGAGACATGGAAAGGTGCAGCTCACAGGGACATACAGCAAGGGACATACTCGGGTGCAGTGCATTTCATTTCCATGTACATTTTGATACATGCACTGCCTACTTTGTTTCGGTCATGGTGGAACACGACTTGTTCTGAAGTCATGCCTTGCTATATGGTCTGTCTGCTTACCCAGGGAACATTGCATGTTGTGTGAATTGTGACACATTGGTGTTCCATTTGCCACGCACCCACCAGCGGCTGACTTACTGCATTGACTGTGTATGACCCATCACAGGGGTAATGTTACATATGGGTACGAAGCATCTACACCAGATTGTCTGTTTGTAGAGTAGTTTGTTGCTATGGGGCATGTTTGGTGGTGTGTTTTTGTGTTATGGGCACGGACAGATTATTAACTGTGGCTCTCTTTGCAGCATTGCAGTGCTCCTGTAACCGGACCTGAGAGTGCGCAGGCAGGAGGCCAGCACTCAAAACCAGAGCTAAGTGTCTTGTTGTTTTTCCTTCAAACTGCTCTGCATAGGCTTGCTGGGGGGTGCACTAATGCATGGATGAATGTGTAATTCAATTTAGTATGTTTGTTTTTCCCTAATCACCTGGAGTCCTATCCAATTTTAAAACCTGTACCCTCTACCCGGTGTTCTTGCTTCCCGTACCTATTCAAGCAACGTTCCCTAACCCTCTTTCCCCACTGGGGTTGTGGATGCCTGTGTAAGCCCCAAACTTGCAGGCGCCAAAACTCTAGAGGGGGTGGTTGGTTCGTGCCACTCCTAAGCCTGGACTACAGAAGGCCATGACAATGATGTCCAAGTTTGTTCGGATTGTGTATGTGTTCATGCAGGTAGTACATTTTCGTGCATTCCCTACTTTCATGTGTCATTCCTCCTCCCCTATCCTGCCACTCATTCCAGTTATCCAGTGTGCCAACACCTGTCCCGACTGCATATCCCTGACCCTCCTTCCCCACCAGGGTCTCAGAGGCCTGTGTGAGTTTGACCTTGCAGGCACCCGGGACACGGTGGGGGTGGATGTTTCGTGCCACTCCTGCGCCTGTACACGGGACCTGTGACAGTACACATCCGTTCATGGTGCATCATTCTATGTTATGTACCACACTTGGTTCACATCCTGTTGTGACATTGTTTTACTCTGCTACCTTGGTTGTTACATCATTGTGGTAGTACTTGGCCTTTGTGAGGTACTGCTACGTCAAGTCATCTACTGGAGGGTGTTCTGGTTCGTTTTTCTGGCTTGGATTTTGTGATTTTGCAAATGAGGGTGGACTCTGAGGGTGCAGGCACCTTTTTACACACAAGGTGGGAGATGGTGACGAAGGGGAAGGGTGATCCTGTGGCCAGGTGAAATTGAGGGTTGAAGGCTCCATGACCCAGGTGCAGTTGTTCAGTGGGTCATGGTCATTTGTGAGGGGGGGGGGGGTTTGTTGTTGATAGTTGCCTTGCCCTGCAGTGTGATGGGAACCCTGACATTGTAATTGTGGTATCCTATGTACATGTTGTGTTCTGCTGATCAATGCCTGTTCATGTGTTGTGTTTACCTTTCAGGTGTGAGGGGATAGTTGTGGTTTGACATGCTGGGGTGTACACACGGTGAATGTTCACATGTGATGTGTAGAGGACACTGATGGTCACTTGATTGCACATGCATATGTTAAGTGCATGTCCTTACTGACCCACACACTTGCACTATGATGCACTACATGTACAACCACCCCTGGATATCCACGTGTACACTCTGTTTGCCTTCTGGTGCCCACTGTGTCCCTGCAGCACATGTTCTGTGACCAATTATGGATCCTGTACATGCCTAATTTGCTTTTTGATGTGGTTTGTCGCTTAGATGTGATACTCACGGCGTGCATCACACACAATGGCTGTTCACTGTGCTGTGCGTAGAGCAGTGTGTTGCAGGAGTTGGACACAGCACACAGAAGCTGCAGTGTTGATTTTGCAATGCACAATGTGCATGTAGACAGGTATTCATTGTTATGTTACGTCTACAACTTTTGTAATGCATTTGGGAATTACTTATTTTGGGTGGGAGGTTGTTGGTCAGTCATTTCATCTGATTCCATGTCAGGCATCATTGTCTGATGCCACTGTACATTTTTGACATGGCAATGTTTACCCTATTGGTACTGTGTTGGTGTATGGGTATTGCTTGCCATGTCATGTTGTGGTTTGGGAGGGTTTGAGTGACATAACAGTGATGGTCATGGCCTGTTTTGCAGGTGTGTGTGATTCACACCTTGCATGTCAGGGTCATCCGCTTCTCAAAGCAACTAGCTGGGGGTAGATCTCTCTCCGCGGCAGGGGCCTCCCTCTGGAACAGCCTTCCTGCCTCACTGGAACTTGAGGAGAACCATCTCCGGTTCCGGAAGCACCTCAAGACCTTCCTCTTTGCTTCTGATTTCTCTCTCCCTCTCCCTTGCAGAATTCTTCATTGGAACTGCACTGGATCTGCAACTGGGCCACTCTCACAAACCTCGGTCCCTGGCCCAGCCACTCTCCACTTGCACTGCCTCCCTGGCAACCCCTGCACTGCGGGACTGTCTCTCTATCCCTACAGCCCCCCCTTCCCAGCACTTGTCTGCACTTACCTTTGCAGTTGCCACCAGCTGGCCTATTTATTTGTTTTTAGTCTACTTACTCTGTACTGCACTCCCCCCCTCCCCTTCCCCTTGCACTTTTCCCTTCCCTCTACCCCTGCACTTGCGCAATCTAAATGACACCTGGCCTAGTAGTATCGTTGTCTGTCTTCCCTTGCTCCCCCCTCCCTGCCTCGTCGCACCTTGAAATACTTGTGTATAGGCACGTTACAAATGCCATATCATGTAATGTCATATGTGTGCCTTTTGGTCACACAGGATAGCTTGTGTTTAAGTAGCTAGGGATGCAGACAATGTGGCACTTCCATGGCACTTTTGTTGTGCGCGTAGCGCACGCCGTGTGTGCCTGCGTGCGCCATGGCAGGATTTAGCGCACCGACAGCGGGAAACACGTGCAGCGTCTTCCTTGAATCGCACGCGTGCGCTGGGTTTCTCACGCTTGCGCCACCTTGCGCCTGCTTGCGCTGGGATTTTCGGCGCACGTTTGCTCCATGAATCGACCCCTGAGTGTTTTCGGGAATTGGGATAGATGAGGAGTGGAGGGGGCTGGTATGTGTTCTAGGGACACTTGTTTGGAGTTTGGGGGAGTAGAAGTAAATTTTTTCATTCATAGTTTTTGTGAATAGCCACGTGTAGCAGCAAACGTCCAGGTACGGGTCTTATATAACCGCATGTATAAAACACATGTGCTTAGACACGTCAATGGTTTTTGTCTTTTTATTGGTTGTCTCTGTAGGCATGGTTATATTTGTAGCCGGATATATAAATATACATTTTTTGTGCAATTATCATATTGTTATGTGGATGATATAGCACAGAATTTTATCTGTGTGCATTATTGTGTGTGTTTGGTGTTGTCTTGGCTTATTTAAAGTTTTGAAGGTTGGCTTACTTTGGTTTTTAGTTTGCGGAAAATGTACGTGCACACGCGGCTACAAGTAAGCTTTGTAGCCACGTTGAATACCCGCGGCTACTTTTGATGCTGGGCAAGGTTTTGTGTGTGTTTCAGTGTTTCTAATTGGCTGGTGTTAATGTTGTCAATGTGTACGTCATTGTGATAGGTTACAGTAAATATGTCAGCCATTTTATTAGTTTTCTTACAATATAGCCCTCTTTCTCTGGTTTTGATTTTGGAAAATATGAAACTCCCCATAAGTGTCTGCCGTGCACTCTGTGGAGCACCTCATGGTCTACCCTCCCAACCAGAGTAACTTGCGATATGACAGATGTGAACCAACAGTCTCTCAGCGCCAGACAATGGCTATCCCCATGGATCCTTTTGGCGAGTGAGAAAATGTACATGTGCAGTTTTATAGCTGTGCTAACCAACTGATCCCCACCTTCCTCATTCAACCCCCACATTTGAAGGACGCCCAGCAGTGATGGATGCCGAGAGAAAGTGCATGAACAGTTTTTTCTGCGCCCTGTAACCACTGTGCACACCCCTCTTTCAAGCATGTGCATGGTAGCAGGGAAGAGCTGCAGGAGGATGAGTGGCCTTTGAAAGAAGGGTGCTTGGCACGTGTGGAATCTTGACGACTTCATGGGAGCTGGCACCAATCCTGCACCTATTCTGTGTGAAGGAAACGTACACTGGCCTGTCCATGTGTTGCCTGCTGTGTCTGCCTGGAAAGCTTGCATGTACCCATTTGTGAAGGAAGCTTGCAAATACCAATCATGTTGAATCTGTAACTGTTGAAGCTTGAGAATGAAACCAAAAGGTCGCCCTCGACTTTGAAGATGTAGTTCATTGCTGTGCTTTTTTTGAGGAGAAAGTTCACTTGCCCTTTCCAAGCTGTTTAGTTTGTATGGGATGCTTCCACGCGCACTGTCATATATGTTTGGGATGGAAGCTTGTACTATCCTTGTTCATGCTGTGCATCACTTTCCTGATGCTATATTTAATGTTTTGAATGAAGCTTGCAAGGTGCATGTAAGTATGTGTGGATACGTGCAGGTGTGTCTGGATGTGTGTGTGTTGCAATGTTACTATGTAATTAAGAGGGTTTGAAACGTGATGGCGAAAGGGGAGTTTGTGCACGTGGCGGGCATGATGTATACGGGAAGAGATCGGGACTCATTGGGGGGAGGGCAAGGGGTCAGTGGATGTGGATTTGGTGGGATGAGGAGGTAAAATTATATTTCCCATAGGGCAGCAAAAAAACCTTGCAGGTGAACTATTGAGGGGGTAGATGTATGCTCCTGCGTGGCATACTTTTGACCAGTGAAAAGTAATCAGTGGTCTCCCGGGCTCCTATTTTCTCTTCCGACCTAAGCTTACTAATGCCCTACATAGCAACTAAACTGTACCTGGCAACCCCTAGAAATAACTGTTGTCATACTAAAAGAAAACCTTAAAATGCAACTACTATGTACTTCCTTAACTGGTTGAAGATTGACATTGCAAAAACCTTCCTCTGCTGCGAACCATGAGGCCTTGAAATTGATTCATCCATGCTGCACACAACAGGTGGCGCTGTCAAAGAGATTTGTGTCTGGCTCTATAGTTGATCTGGGCCACAGCTCAGCCTTGCTCCAAACAATGTTCGTTTTGAAACGCGGCCTATAGAGCACGACTGAGGGAGCTCTGGCTGAATGCTAAGCTTGCCGTTGCAGCCGAGTAGCATTTGTTTTACAAGTCTGTGGTCTTAAGGCCCAACTTGCTGCGGTTCTGAGCCCTGTTTGTGGGAGAGCTCTCTTCAGAAGAGAACCTGAACCAGGATTTTAAGGCTTCAAGATTTGGAGGTTAGAAACCGGAGGCACCAGGGTTCTTTGCTTTACGCTGTACTGTCACCACTGCTGACCTTGACCACCTCGTCGCACCTTAGGGCTGGAACAAGTCCCACCAAGTTTTGGGGGGATTTTAATCAATGCTAGCTTTCACCTTTGCATCTCAGGACCAAAAGGTAGAGGCCCTACCCCCGACACATCAAACTATAAAAATGCAGTGATGGAGCACCTTCATGCGCTCTGTACTCTTGACTGCTGAGGAATTCCAAGCATAACCATTTCAGACACCACCGCCATCTTTACTTGGGAAGTGCTTAGTATCCTGAATGAACCTAGTTAAGGAGCAGAGACATGATACATACAGAACACACTGGGCCTCATTCCGAGTAGGGCGCAAAGGGATACCGGGCACCGTTAAGGACATCGGTGCCAGAGGCTGCATCCCACGGATAGACAGTACTCACACTACACTGCGCCACATGATTTGTACACAAGGTTAGACTACATGTTTGTAACAGCCGGGATAGTGAGAGAAATAGAAGGAGCAGAATACAAAGCCCGAGTGCTGTCGGACCACTCGCCCTTGGTGGTAGACTGGAGACACCAGCCCCCACGACTGCAGATCCCTACATGGAGACTTAGGACCGAGGCTCTGCAGGATGAGGGGTTTCGGGAGGGCCTGAGGGACGCCATTGAAGAATATTTTGATACAAACACGGGAAGCGTAAGCTCTGTGGGCACATTGTGGGAAGCGTTTAAGGTGGTGGTGCGTGGGGTAGCTATTTCCCAAGTTAAGGGGCTACAGGGGGGGGTCAAAAGGGAGCTCCGGGAGGCGGAAAGGGAGCTAGAGGAGCTCACGCGTTGCATGAGCACCGCTCATGATAACAGAACCAAAGTAGAGGAGCTACAGTTGTCCTGCAGTGCACTCTGGGATAGACTGTGCAGACTCAGCTACAGGAAATATACGGAGAGGATATACGCAGGGGGCGACAAGCCGGGCAGATTGCTGGCTTGGCTGTACAAGAGTGAGACCCCCCGCTCGGTGATTAGTGAGATTCAGGGCGAAGGAGGTAGCATATGCAACACCCAGAAAGAGGTAAATGAGGAATTCCTTAAGTTTTACAGACGCTTGTATGAGGACACGGGGGAGGATATGGGCCAAGACATACTAGACACATTGGGGGATATTGAGCTGCCCACCTTAGATGATCTAGAACGTTCTGAGTTGGACTCACCCGTCACCTCGGATGAGCTGGAGGTAGTGATTCGGAACTTGCCCACTTGTAAGGCGCCAGGTTCGGACGGGCTGCCCAGCGAGTTCTACAAAACATACCAGCAAGGGTTGCTCCAGCCACTGCTTGCCACTTTCAACGAGGCCTATGAGAAGGGAGAACTCCCATTGTCCCTCCGTGAGGCTATAATCATCCCACTCCTGAAACGAGGCAAGCAGGCCGTGGAGCGCGGGTCTTACAGACCGTTGTCCATGCTAAACCAGGACAGCAAAATACTCACGGCGGTGATGGCTAATAGACTGAAGAGGGTAATTAAGAAACTGATACACCCAGATCAGACGGGATATGTTCCGGGTAGGAACATCACCGATAACCACCGGAGGCTACACCATGTCATAGACCAAAATGAGGAGGACACGGGCGAGCTGGCTATAGTGTCGTTAGACGCGGTCAAGGCCTTCAACTCGGTACGATGGCCCTGGCTGAAAGCGGTCCTGAAGGGGTACGGAGTGGGACCCGGATACCTCAGATGGGTACAGTTGTTTTACAGCACCCCGATGGCGAGGGTCAAGACAGGGTCCACGGTCTCAGATTCTTGGCAACTGGGCAGGGGGACCAGACAGGGATGTCCCTGGTCACCTATGCTATATATACTGGCATTGGAGCCGCTGGCAATATGCCTGCGTCAACAATATGGGGAGGTGGGCATAAACACGGCCAGTGGAGAGCATCTGATATCATTATATGCGGATGATATGCTCCTTTATTTGCACTACCCAGAAGAAAACCTACAGTACATCCTAGAGGTGATAGAACGGTACGCCATCCTCTCCGGTATATCGGTGAACCCTGGAAAGTCCAGCCTGTTCACTTTGGGTAGATATAGGAATGTCCCGGTGCAGAGGCTGCCTGTTCTGCCAATACCATGGCAGCCCGTAACATTTAGGTATTTGGGGATAAACATTTATTACAAGATCGAGACAGAACACAAGCACAACACGGAAAAGGCGATAGAGGGGATTAAGAACAGTGTGGTATTCTGGTCCAGATTGCCCCTGACCATGATGGGGAGGGCGGCCTTGCTCAAGATGGTGGTCCTGCCTAGACTCTTGCACTTCTTTATAAACGTCCCGTTTCTGATACCCAGGAGCCTATTCGCGAAACTTCACAGCGTGTGTAGGGGTTTTGTGTGGGGCAGCTCTAGGAATAGGGTGGCTCTGTGGAAGCTCCAGAACCCGTGTGACAGGGGGGGGATAGGCCTGCCTAACTTCGAACTCTATTACCTGGCGGGGCAGCTGCAGTACGTGGCCAGGTGGCTCTCGACTGAAGATTCGGCGGAAGCCAGGCTCCTGCGCGAAGATACAGCCCCATACTTTCTGATGGAAGTGGTGTGGTTGGGCAGAGATAAACTGGTGGGCAAGGGGCGGCTACTGAGGTTGGGCTGGGAGATCTGGCACAGGACATGGAAGATTAGGGGGGACTTGGAACCATACTCCCAGCAGGCCCCTTTGGCGGCTCTGTGTGGGAGCGACTCTGAACTACTTGAATCGGTCCGCAGATACTGGGAACAGGTAGGCCTAGCCACCCTCAGGGACATATGGCAGGAAGGGGAGGCGGTGGACTTTCAGCGGCTGCAGGAAGAGACGGGAGTACATGGTGGCCAATATATAACCTACACTAGGCTGGTGAAAAAGACTAGAGAAAGATGGCCGGAGACAGTGCTCGTGGGGGATCCAGACGCCTCCCTGGAAACCATGTATGATGTATCGGAGGGCGGGCACGAAATATCGAGGATATATGAGCTCCTGCGAGCAAGGGCAGGAAAGCAATTGCTCCAATTGAGACTCGATTGGGAGGAGGAGGTGGGAGGACCCATGACGGATGGGCAGTGGGAACGGGCCCAGAGGTACCATAAAAAGGTGTCCCGTAACGCGAGATTCCAACAGCTTCAATTGTATGTTACCCACAGGGCTTACTTAACCCCCGGGAAGATTGCAAAGTTTGGGGGATCAGCTATGCAGCAATGCCCCAGGTGTGGGGAGGTGAACGTGGGACTGCTACACATGTTTTGGGCTTGCCCGGAGGTGCATAGATTTTGGAACGAGGTCAAGACGAGACTGGCTGGCGGGGGGGTGGTGCTGGATGTGGAATCGGCCTGGTCATGCATGCTTGGACTATTCCCTAGACCCCGGCATTTGAAACACATAAGCAAGATGAAGGACCTGGCCTATGTCTTGGCCAAACATAGGATCGCTATGGGCTGGAAGGCGGCCCACAGAACTAGGGTGTAGTTATGGTGGACAGACCTCTTGAGGTGGGCGGAAGCTGAATCCGTAGTCTGGTTTGAAGCGGTCACCAGGGGGGGCGGAGAAGAAGCAGGGCCCTTGCTGACCTGGCGGCAATTGGTGGCCTCATTAGCAAACCCTCACCAGGGTGACAACGAAACAGAGGACCCGATTGATGGCTGTCTATGTAGTGTGCCACCCAATGATGTTCCCGTAAACAATATGTGAGAACCGGCTCTAGTTTAAAGGGGGAGGGGAGAGTTGGGGAGTTTGAAAATGTGTTGGAATATGATGCTTTCTATGTTTTGAAACAGTTGTAGTGTGTTGGTTTGACCTTAAAAAATAAAATAAAAATATATTTAAAAAAAAAAGGACATCGGTGCCGGTAAACCCTTTGCACGCTACTACGAGGTCCCTTTGTGGCCCTGTCCTTAACGCCTGCTTTTACCAAGCGGTATGGCCGGGATCCGCAAAGGGACCTCAGAGCTAATAACGGTACCGTAATTTACAGTACCGTTATTAGCACCCTCCCCATTCCGATTGAGCCCTATAGGGGCTCAAATGGGAATGGGGATTGACATTTTCAATGGGGACTTACCGGTCCCGCAAAGGTTGGATTAGACCGGTAAATCCCGATTGAACGAGGGCGGACACGGTACCGGTAATGGTGCTAGTCATGGCGCTAATAGCTCCATGACTAGCACCAACCTCGGAATGGGGCCCACTAATACCCCACCTGCATGTTAATGACCACAGTACGCTCATCCTGATCCAACCTAAAATCTCTTAAAGGTTACGCAGTGCCCCCCCTCCTTTATGCTCTACTTAGAGAGTCCTTATGAGGAATGTCTATGGGTCCTGAACCTAGTTAAGGAGCAAATACATGATACATACATAACACTTTCCTTTAATATCATACCTCCATCTTAATGACTACTGTAAGCTCCTTTTCGATCTAACCTAAAATCTCATAAAGGTGATGCAGCCCCACCCTTTTTGCACTACTCCCAAACACTTACAGAATCCTTACGATGACTTTCTACGGGGACTGACAGACTTGCGCCTACCATGCATTTGCCATTTGCATATCTTTGACGTTCTGTTTTAATAAGGCACGGTTGCTATATTCCTGCAATTCATGTTTTATTTTGGATGGATTACAAAGGGTAAAGGGGATAAACAGTGGTGTGCACATAAAAATGCTCCCTCTAACAACCGAAAAGTTTTTTGAAATGGTGATACGTGCATACCAATTTTCTCTACTTTGGAAACGCCTTTTCCGTACAATCCACTAACACGAAATATCAAGCCGTATTAACAGAAGCAATGTGCACCGCAGCCTCTCGACCCACAAGCAGCTTTGCAAACTTGAATGGATACATTACATTGGGCCTCATTACGAGGTGGGAGGTAGCCATGGTGCTATTAGCGCCATGGCTACCCCCTTACCGCATTCCGGGTCCGGGTTCTCGAAATAGGGACTTACTGGGTCATTCCAACTTTGGAGGACCCAGTAAGTCCCCATTCCGAGAACCATTCCCCATTCCCAGTCAAGCCCCCATAGGGCTCAATGGGAATGGGGATGGAGCTAATAACGGGCCCGCTATTAGCTCCCTGGTCCCTTAGCAGCTCCCGCTAAGAGACCTCGGAATAGGGCGGTAAGGGTTTACCGTCACCGGTCTCCTTACCGGTGCCCGTTAACCCTTACCGCCCACCTCGTAATGAGGCCCATTGTGTTGCAAAAATATGTGTCCGAAAATCTGCAAGTGAACATGTCATAATATACTATAAAGCAGTGACTCATTCACAATGATGTATCATTAGGTTACCTGCCACAGCTCAAAACTGTAACATGCAAGTCAAATATAAGTCAAAGATGCATTCACTATGATGTATCGTTAAATGTTGGATTTCAAAATTGTCACACATAAGAGAAACGCACATTGAATAGAAAAATGTGTAACATGCTGCTGCTTTGGGGGTGCTAAGGATCTCTCAGTGGCAGTAAACATGCAGAATTTAAAACGATAATAGCAAGATCATGAAACAGGCCCACAGGTTTTTGGGCAGGTAAGTGAGTGATAAGGAACTTGTTTCTTCTGCTGGCTTATTGGGGTAAAACATTGATCTATGAAAACGGATTTTAAAAGTCAGTGGTCCTCATTACAGTTTTTGTGGCAAATCCAGCGGGATCCCACCAAAACAGTAATACCATTTCTTCCACTTGGAATGCCGGAATTACCCCCAAGTGGCAGAAACGCCGGTAAATCCCCATGCCATAGGACCCCATGCAGGGGATTGCCGGAATGACTGGCACCGGAATTACCGGTGCTGGTAATTATGGCCATTTCTGCCGGTGGGGGCAAGATTTACCCCCAGCACTTGGCTGGAGGTAAATCAGTGGCCCCACTGGCAAACTTGTGTTTTGCCGGTGCAGTCAAAGGAGGTCATTACAACCCCGGCGTTAAGGGTTAACGACGGCGTTAACCCTTAACGCCAGATTCCCACTTTAACGCCTGCTTTTGGCAGGCGTTAAAGTCCATGGCGCTAACCCGCCATGGTGCTAATTACGCCGCCGTAATTTACGGCGGCGTAATTAGCGCCTTCCCCACTCCCATTATGCCCTATGGGGCAAAAATGGGAATGGGGAAGGGAAAATGGGAAATGGGGATTTACCACCCCACTCACCTTGGAATGGGGCGGTAAATCCGCCATCCACCATGGTGTAAACGTAGTTTACACCATGGTGGTAAAGTTGGTGCACTTAGCACCAAGGTTGTAATGACCGCCAAAGTGCTGGAATTACCAGCAGTTTTACCAGCACTTTTACTGCACCAACCAAAACTGTAATGAGGCCAGTGTCTTCATACAGTGTAGTCCATATATTGTAAGGCAAGAACAACAAAGTAGGCCTCATGAGAAAATGGCACTTGTGTAACTCACAATTTACTTAAGGATTACCTTCATGGGTACTCATTTATCGATTAGGAAGTTTTATATATAACATATTATTGGGGCATTTGAGACTGCATGTGGCACAGGATGCCTGCTTCTGCACGTCAGGTTACACCTTAATGTATGGTGACTGTGGCAGGCACATGATTGCCTTATTTGGCATATGAGGCTGCCGAATATCACAGCCAAAACCTAATGGCTTGGCCAATGCTTGCTTCTAGACGAGGAATGATCAGTGAGATCCTACCCTCCTGTACCACACAGTGCTGTGGGTGTGGATGTAGCTGAATAAGAGTGGTCATCATCAGGTGTCTGAAGATGGCGATGCCCAGATACCTGGAATTTCTCACCAATTCCAGTTTCTAGTGGGGACACACCACTTCCGGAATTCAGCAGGATTGTGATTTCCTCATCAATACCATAGAGCACTATCAGGCCTGAGTTACAGTGCAGCTCCCCAATGATGGTGTGCAAGTTATTCGATAATCCCACCTCAGTATGGTCACCCAGAGTAAAGTTGTGTTAATATAGTGAAATGGCAAGTTGTGGTTAAGGGTGCAATATATAAACTGCCACCGTACACTGAAACATACTTTCGGACATAGCAATGTTAAAAATCATCTACTCGCTAATACCCATTCCCCTTGGAAGACATACAGTGTGTCAGACAGGAAGTCAACTTCAATAATACTGTCCTTCACTGTCCTGCAGGTGACTCCCCCAAACAGTCTGGATGAGGAATCTAGGATGGAGAGCGTGGTAACAGACAGGAACCCCCTATCCGCCTTCATAAAGATTGGGAGCACATCACCCTCCACCGGCTGCTTGATACCATCAGCCCAGACACAACCCCAATGAAACAAAGGTCCTTAGGGGCCACTAGGTCCCTTTGTGCACCTGAAAGCATGTGATACGCATCAAATCAAACATAGGGGCCTTGTTCGTGGGCTGAAATTCCTCGGCCATTGTAGCTTACACCACTCTAAAGTATTGAGAAAAAAGCTGGTCAAGAGATGTTCCAAATTGTAAACTATTCTACATCAGATCAAAATGCAAAGTTTGGCATACACCGTGCATGAGGTGGCAGGCGTGACGCAGGGCACGTTTTTCCTAAAACTTCACTCGAACCAAACCTTGTGGGTGAACAGTGAACAAACAAAGGCCATGTAACATTTCCAGATCACATTTGATCAGACGGGACACCTGACCTGTACCTTGATGTACCAGGTAGCTAACGTGGATCCTCCATGTAGGACTTGTAGTTTCAGCGCTGAACTAGTGGCTATTTATTGGTGGTTTGTAAAACGTCACCTTCAACAATGTCACTATACATCGCACTTGTGACGACGTAAGCAATGAGCAGAGCTTGGCGAACCCAAGGTTCTAGACATGGACATACTACTTTTATTCACATTTGAATTAATGCATGCAAGAAAAATCAGCCCAGCACTTAATGTGAGTGGCTGATGTGGCTGGAGGCCATAACAATGTCATCAAACATCACTGGAACCAAACTTCATTATATTTCTTTAGACTTGATAAATGACCTGTACCTTGGAGTTCTAGAATATTCTGGAGGGATGAGCATCGTCTTGCCGATGAGCAGAGTCCGGGGAATCGCAGTGGATTTTGCTTGAGCCAAGTTCTGAAAGCTGTAGTGTGACATGGACAATAAATAATGACTTGTGATGGTGCAGGTCTTCACACATCGCTACTGTGTCAGGCATTACTGTATATGGTATTTGCCACCATGAAAGCACCTATCCCTCTTCTATGGCTAGACAGGTGACTTTGCATAATCTCTCCTGGCATAGTTGGATCCAGCCTCGATTAGCAACCTATCTTTGGCAATTTCTGTGCTCAGAACTCATGTTGCTGGCCAAGCAGATACTACGCTGATCATCCATCATCAAATACCATAAGCATGTCTTTTGTGTCCAACACAATATGGTTTTCAAATAAAGCACTCAAGGAAAACTTGCATTTGGGTTGTTCAACCAACCTTGGCTGGTGGAAGGGCCTCTGTGATCTGATTTGGGAATCTCTGATGCCAAGATGGAAACCAGAAGGGGCAGGGCCAGGATACGGGTGGGGTGGAGCTCACACAGGGAAACACAAGAACATAATATGTTATATTTCTAACATTCACATAGTATAGCAAGCTGTTTTCTATTATATTTTAAAAGATAAATCATTAAGGAAGTTGCTTTAACCAACTCGTTAGAATTAGAAATTAATTACTCTGACGTTTACCCGTTTTACCCAAACCTCAAAGCCCTGAACGTTCTGCCTCTGATGACCACAGGTAGACAGCGGTGATAGCCCTCAGCTCTCCAACTAAATTTAAGACCTTCATGAGCTACAATAAGAACATGTTATGCCTATAACATCTTAGTAAAATACTACTGTTATTAATGCAGGGACAGCAGGGAGGCAAGTTGGCTCGGACTGGCCTAAAAGGCAAGTGTGCACCACTTTTCTGGGACAATGTGGGACACTTTGTTGAGTTATGCACTGTGCAGCTTGGAGTATTGATCAATGTTATTGACACAATATTCACTAAAATCCACTAGTTGCTATCAATGTTACTGCATAAGACCCTAAAGATACTGCTCAAATACCTTGATGCCGAGTAATGAAAAGCGATTTGCGATTGTGGGACACCTGTTTATTGGGTTTCGGTCCTATTTCCTCTCAGTCTGATCCTGGAGGCACGTCTTTCTATTCAGGCTAGTGTAATGGAGTAGGCAGGTGTAATAAAGAGGCACACTATGATGGAGGTGAGTAAGAGCTTTATTCGAGGCCCCCGGGGTAGTCACAGTGGAGGCACCAACTGGCGAGGCACTCTAAATGGAATATACATGCACGAGGTTCTAAAGAGACTCGTGCATGTATTACCATAATATCTCCCCCACCTGAGGAAAAAAGAAAAAAGAAAAACAGGGGGGGGGGAAACAGGAAAGTGAAAGGGGAAAAAAGGGGGGTCAAGTGGGAGAGGCAGAGGGAAGATGGGTAAACTGGGGTACATTAGTAATAGACATAGTCATTGTTGAAGTTTTGGATGATTTTGCGGTTCCTTCTGGACATTCTTCCAGTGGCGACTCCTTGATGCATGGAGTGAGGTCTATCATTGTCCACATGTTCACGGAGGGATTCTCTTAGGGGATGTGAGGTGTGTTGTGATCCTCGTCGCCATTGTAATAAAGAGGCACACTATGATGGAGGTGAGTAAGAGCTTTATTCAAGGCCCCCGGGGTAGTCACAGTGGAGGCACCAACTGGCGAGGCACTCTAAATGGAATATACATGCACGAGGTTCTAAAGAGACTCGTGCATGTATTACCATAACAGCAGGGTTCATAGGAAACGGCTAGAGATACTGATAGCTAAGAGGTGAAACGTGTGGTGTGATTATTAGCTTGCCAAATGTTTTCGGGTGTTCTCCTGCCACTTTTCCACTAACACAACATGAACCCTTAGGAAACGAATACACGCGAACACAGTCCAGAGCCGGCGACATCTACATGTGGATCCTAGTGGTAGTTTTGACCCTCCCCCATCCCCACGCTAAAATGCTAAATATAAAATACTCACTCTCCTACGTCTGTGAAACGCTGAATCTAACCTAAGACTGCCACACCAGCTTTTCTGCTACCTCTGCCAGCTCGCAGCCAAGTACGGACAAGACATGAGCCATTCTGGACTGCTATGGCTTGACATATGACATAACAATGGCTGCCTGGTGGCTCTCAGATGATGACACAATGGCAGCGCCCTTTGGCTTCCATGGAAACCGTGCAGAGAGCGAGCGTAGACCAATTTCTTGTCTCTTGTATGGCGCGCTGGCCATGTCTCATTTGCCCTTTGGCGGCAGCCTGCCCACGGCTATGTGTACACGAGGGAGGACATGCTGGTTTTCAAACTGTGTGAAGTCTTTCCATTTCTTCCTTTCAATATAAATACATAGACATTTCTTATCCTTACCCAATAATGCTGAACTTTAAGCAAAACGTAAGAGCATTGCAAAATCTGGATTTGAGTTACCATTAGGCAAAACATTTTCAAGAGCAACGTAATTCGGAAGAAACGAATATTTATTTTTTGGCCTGAATCAGGTATTCTTTGTTGGAGGAGACAACGTGAGACTCCTCAGACACCTAGACTCTTACTATGTCAATGGCCAGGGGAGGACTGGCCTATAGAGAACTCTGAAGATTTTCCGGTAGGCCTCTGCACACTGGGCCTCCTTTGTGTGGTAACCTGTACTATAAAAGATGAGTACAAGTCAGTTGGATTAAACAACTTTATTGCTGTAATATTTTCAACAGTTGCAATTCAATATGGTTCTATAAATGTCCAGAAACCATGGGAGTAAAAAATGAAAGAAAAGGTAAGTAATCTAGTCAATTAACTGTGTCTAGTCTCTCCCATGAGGAGGACCGCCGGGAGCACAACTTGCTCCGTAGGTTGTGTAAAGGCCCATCCCCGTTTTAGCACATGCAATACCAATAAATAAGACACACCCCAATGGGGAATGAGACTAAGAGGACAGGCTGTGAGAGTTCGTTTTCTTTTATGTAAAATTGGCATCCAGAGAACTCTGCTGCCCGAGAGCGCTCTGGCAAACATTACAATTACATAAATGTATCAAGGCAAAAATCGTCATTGGTGACATCATCATAAAAGGAACTACATGGACACAGGATTGGATAAAAATTAAGTAACATATGTAGCTGTAGGTGCTGCTCCCTCTGGATTGGCTGTTCGGTTGGGGGGAGGGTGAGCGTCACAAGGTACATCTGCCTGTGTCCGGGCAGGGTGAGGGTCAGGTCGCTGTGAGGCAGGGTGGCCACTAAGTAAGCTAACATGCGATACTACCATTAGACATGCACTAAATAATAGTCACTACAGCTCCTTTGAGCAAATCATTATAAGTCTATAAATTGTATACATATAATCACACCATCACTCGTTAGGACTTATATGGAGTAACGGGCTTAAGGGTCTTGGCAAGTGTGATAACGTCGATCGTGGAGTGAGTCTAAGCCCATCAAAGAAACTAGGGGGCATGTTGACGTCTGTTAGTTCTAGGGTGCAATATACTGTGACAGAGGTCTGGTTTTAGTTGGGGGCACACTGGGGTGGGTTTCTTGGCAGGGTCGAGTGCCTGTTACATTAAGAGAATACCTTACAAGGGCAGAGGGTTATACGGCAGTAATTTTCCAACAGCAGGGGTAAGAGGGCATAGACAGGTTTGTGGAGATGGATGAGCTACAAGGCCTGGTTCAGGCCAGTTCACACATGGGACAGTGATCTCAGAGGAAGGGCGAGATGTTATATTTGTTTTTGTTGCAATTACCTCTGGCTTGAGCGTGACAATGGAGCTACAAAGCTTTCAGGCACAGTGAGAAAAAGGTGGGGGCCGTGCATGCGGTGTGCGCGGGCGCTGCAAAGGGGAGGGAAGCCTTTTTGTATTATCGCAGTGAGGCCTCGTTCAAAAGATGGAGTCGAGGGTGCACAAAATGGATGCCAAGTGTCTCCCACAATAGCCCCACATATGCCAATGCTAGCTTAAGGTCAATGTTAGCATAAGGGCAATGGATGCGTCCCCCACTATTGGAAGAGCAAGTGGCCCATGTTGTGCTGAATGTATGATGGGGTCCAAATGACCCCTTATTCCCACACAGTTGGCACCTTCAGAATGTGTCCTGGTACGCTCTGCCAGCCCTCGCCGGGTCGCACGGGAAATCTTGCGAGACTACGCTGCAGCGTGTCCCGCGAGGTCCCAACACACCTCCGTTCGATAACACAGCAAAGTTCTTTCCATTACAAAGTCATCATACTTCGCCGGTCTTCTGTGCTCTCTTCTCGGACGACCTTTCTTCCTACCACCTGTATCCAGAGCTTGACTTGCTTCTTGGGATGTTTCCCCCCTTTTGTTACATATAAAGTAACAAACTACTTATTATTCTTATTCTCATTCCGATAATACTCTGCTTCCGCTACTGTTTCATCCCAAGCAGGTGTACCCTTTATTGGCATCCAAGCCCTACATACGCTTCTCAGGCTATGCCCACTTCTCGCATATTCATCAGGTGTACATGTCATGTATATTCCTCCATCCCCATCCAGGTTCACCCACACTTCCCTGTACCATTGCAGCTCCCTTGGTTCCTTCATGGTAGTGTGATATAAATTATCTACCCTATCCCCATTTTTGCAATATACAGCTGTCATGCAATATTTTGGTGGGTTTGGTTCTCCAGTTCGCATCTGTGCATCTATCATAGTGGCTACCGTTGTCTGTCGGCCCATCGTTACCATCATCATTGTTGAGTTAGGCACAGACTTTGCACAGCATCGGATACCTAGTTGGCACACACAGAAAAATAGTAAAATAAAAACGATGACTGGGACAAACATTTTCATCATGATGCTGAACCAGGATGATATCCAATTGAACATATTGTCAAACCAGTTGCTTGGCTCTAATCCTCCTTCTTTCAGCATTCTTTCCCCCAAGCTGTGTACTGCTGAGATGATGTGGGAGAGGTTCCCATTATCTGCACCTTCAGAAGGTACGAATGTACAGCATGCAATCCCGATTTTTTGGCAAACACCGCCGTCCATTGCTGTGAGAAGGTCTAGGACGCACCGGTTCTGCATTGTCATTAAACGCAAGGCGCAAAGTTCCACCTTGATCACATTGAATCCCTCTTCAGTGTCGTTGGCCAGTTGGATCAGCTCCCAGCGGATGATTTGTAACCATTTGGCGTTTGTTCGTGCCTGAAGTCCTGGCATTAGGAGGGAAGCAAAGAATGTCTCTGCAGAGTTAAAGAGTTTGTATTTTGCTGGGATCTCAGCAAGAAGATTGGATGATTCGCTGGAAATATAGTTTGATGACCTCCTTTTGCGGGAGAGTCTGTCCTTTAGGTCACTCTCAGACAGGATGTCGTATGAGGGAAGCTCCATGGTTGCTGGTTGGGGTGCTGCCGATGTGTCAGCCGATTGCAGTGCTGCCGATGTGCCAGCCGATTCCCTTGCTGCCGATATGCCAGCCGAACCTCTCCCCCCTTGGATATTGCTCTCTGGGATTACCATCAGTGCTGAATGCAGAGTGGCCAGGGCACAAGTACCTCTCCATGATGCTGGTAAATGCAGGTAGGCTTGTTTGCCACAGACCCAGTACATGTCCATGAGCGCGGCTGTACCTTTTTTCATATCTGGAATAATGATTGTTTTGTTGCATTGCTTGTTGGCACCCATTGGCACCTTCCCTTCTCTGTGGAAACAAAGTACATGTGATATTTCTTTTTGGGTCTTGATAGGTTTTTTGAGAGCGGTAACCCATGTAAGTTTTGCAATGTGCTGGGGCCAGACGGAAGCACATGTTTCTTTGACCCATTGAAAATGTTCTTCAGTTAGTCCTCTAAGTGCTTCAGCTTTGCACTCGATTGTTTCGTCATGCCACTTGTTCTCTGTAAATCTTGTTCCTTTTATGACGAAAAATGGCTCTTTAAAATTACTCCTTGGCGCTTGCTCGTGCATTTGTTCCTGTTTTGCAGCATCTCTATTGTAGCTGTGTGTGCCTGGAAGATGCTCCGAATTCTACATAATACGAGATGAATCAAACACTGGGTGTCTGACAAAGGCACTTCTTGTGGTACAAGTATTTTAGGTGTGCCTGAAGCATGCAGTATGAGAGAGCAGACATAGCAGCTCTCGTTTGTGGCTTGTTTTGCTGTAGCACTCATGTCTGAGTACCATTTATTCGACTGGTCTGGATGGCGGCGGTCTTCTATTTCATCTAATCCCAGGCCATGGTAAATATCATATCTTTTCCCACCCGCCCCCCGCCCCTCCTTTTCTATCTCCTCCTCCTCCCTTCCCTGTCATTCATTGTTTTTATTTTTCGATAATTTATGGGAAAAACACCTGCCCATGTTGTGTCATTGTGTTCATTCGCAGTGTACCAGGCCTGAGGTTCTGGCATCTCTTGGGTAACAGCAATATTGAAGTGCATTATAGTGCCTGGTGAGGTAGGTTCTGTGGTTGCTTGTACATCAATATCTATCAATTTAGGTTTATTCTCCCAAAAGTAATCCCCATCATACTGATTGGTCTCGTTTTCGTTACTTGGCCTGACAGCACCAGGCAGAAAGAGGGGGGCTGTTACTGTGCGATTCTTGTACAACATTGTGAGGTTTGTATTAACTTAGTGATTATGTTTCCACATACGCAGGAGCAGGAGCTCCATCTGGGCACTGCAGGAGCAGTGTTCAGTACAGGAGAGAAGAGCCCTTCTACAGAGCAAAATCAGTAAGCAGACTGCTATTCTGCACCCGATTTAGACTGCCGTTCTGAAAATCACTGGAGCACTTCCACTTACTGAAGTGCATGCAACTAGCACCACCGCTTCCACTTTGAATGAAAAATCACATCCAAAATTGTAATTCGCTGCCTGAACACCAAATTCGCCATTGAGCAGTACGAGGAGTGCACCTTCAAAGATGGCCGACCTAGATTTGCTGGCCTTGCACCCTCCACCCAACCAAGCCTAAACTCTGCTGCCAGGCTTCGGATTGGATACTGGTGCCTACATCACAACCTATCGGGCGCCGGCAGGCGTAAGCGGCCCACCTCAGCAAGGCCCAGGAAACAAGGCTGCTTCCTGTCCTCAGCCTGTCACCAGCCTGCACACCGTTCACCAGAAATGCTGCCCATCCAGTTGCAGATCCTGGCTATAAGGTAATACCCTCTCTCAACGGCTTAAAAACTATGCTAGCCGTGAGCCTCAGCCTTTAAGATACATGTGAAGCTTGTCGCCCTTCCAAAGCTCCCTCTCACATGCGACGCATTCGTAATGCACTCTGCTGCCGTAATTCACCAACCCCTAAGGCTTTGCCACCTCCTAAATGTGACCGCGAACATCTGCGAAAATCGATTACCGAGTGTTAGCACCAGCACTTGGCGGTGCATAACGCTCTGCGCCCATACCTTGCAACTCACTCCTGACCCTTCTCGGTCACCCACTCTGTCCTCCCCTATCCCGATGACTTGTTGCTCCGTTTATTGTAAAGTATATTGTAAAGCTTGAACAGAGAGCACTACCTAAACCCAGCCTCCCATGCAGTATTCACCTATGTGCTCCAGTACACTGGGCATGTACTGGCTTTACTCCAAATACCAACTGTACCGCTGAACACTGCTTTAGATCTACCGTATCGAAAATCTGTTGCGCACTATCGTTGGTGCACATACTGCGTGTTTCAAACGTATGCTGCGTATAGGCAAGTTATCACACATTGTCTAAAAATGACAGCCAATACCTCAGCTATACCTACATTTTAATTGGGTATTAGCCTCTCATTGCAAAGCTGATTAACCTAATCAATGTATGGCAAACCTTAGACAGCAATCGCATACTACAAATTCAAGTTAAAACTGCAACTGATGTTAGCCTCTTTACGCAAAGTTGATTTTAAATATCCTTGGTAAAGTCGATTTTAGAGTCCCTTGCAAATTGATGTTCGCCATTCCTTACTACATTGCATCTGCAAATTGATGTTAGCTACTCTACACTAAGGTGAATCTAGGCACTCCATGTAATCTGTTGTTAGCTACTCTATGCAAAGTGGATTCTAGGTGCTCTATGTAAAGTTGATGTTAGACATAATTTACTAAATTGCATCTGCAAAATGATGTTAGCTACTCTACACTAAGGTGAATCAGGGCACTCCATGTAATCTGTTTTTAGCTACTCTATGCAAAGTGAATTCTAGGTACTCTATGTAAAGTTGATGTTAGCCATTCTTTACTAAATTGCATCTGCAAATTGATGTTAGCTACTATACACTAAGGTGAATCAAGGCACTCCATGTAATTTATTGTTAACTACTCCATGCAAAGTGGACTCTAGGCACTTTATGTACCAATCTTTAGTTATGCCAGGCACAGTCGATATTTACCAGACACAAGCTATACCTGCAAACTTGATCCTAGCCTTGCCACGCTAACTGTCCAGGTACGCCATATATAGTCTCCAACCTTCCTACACAAACTGACTCCAATCAGTCCGGTTAATTGGCTCTAGCCATCTTGTGTAATCCACACCAAACCCGAGGCACTTACTGCCACATTATGCACCCCAGCACCTCTATTTTGATAGCTGTAGCCCTGCTCCTCACATACCTAACACTGGCAACTATGAACCAATCCAAACATGTACCATGCCCTACCAGGACCAGAAATACCAGACTTCGGTCTAGACTCTCCCCCTTACACAAACCGAAACCACCCAACAAAATGTACCTAAATCAATGTATCAGCCCTAAAAATGCACCCAAAAACTGGCCACAACTTAAGTCCCAAGCCGCCTCAGCTACTCTGAACGGCACTACCCCACCATCCATGAACTCTAAACTCCTACCCAAAACTACCACTGTAGTAGGAGCTCTAATAAACGCCAGATCGGCTGTGGCCCATGCCATAGATATAGCAGATATCCTAACGTCAGAAAATGTTGATCTCCTAGCAGTGACAGAAACCCGGTTACATGATGCAGCACGACCAGCGCTGTCCCTGGCTATACCAGAAGAATACCAACTTATAAGATTGGACAGACCTAATGGGTCCAGAGGAGGCAGACTAGCCATAATCGCCAAACCTAATCTCGAATTAAGAATTTCTACAATACCACCACTAAAATCCTGTGAATTACTATCATTTAAACTGGCCATATCACCATGTCGCACGCTGAACATTTACCTCATATATAGACCTCCAGGACCCCTAGACTCGTTCGAGGAGGATATCTCCAGCTTACTAGCCAGCAACACGAAAGAGTCCTCTCAAATAATGCTCCTAGGTGAGCTTAACCTAGGACTAAATGAACCTGACGATAAACAAGCCCAAGCCATAGCTGCCATGCTTAACGAACATGGGCTATCCCAAGAAGTCCTCGCCCCTACTCATAAGAAAGGCAGGACCCTGGACTGGGTAGCCACCGCAAACTGCCCAACTAAGATCACTAAAATCACACCTCTACCTTGGACTGACCACTCCATGATTGCTTTCAATCTAACACTCAAGAAAGAAACAAACAAAACTAAAATGATGGCGCCCCCACTCCCTACCAGATCAAGGAAAAATATCAAGACAAACAACATCCTACCTGGTCTCCTCCCAGTGATGAACGCCATACCAAGCAACACCGACCCAGATATGTTTGTAGACATTTATAATGAAACTATGACTAAGATTCTAGACTCTATCGCCTCACTTAAGATCTGCAAAAGTAAACAACAGGCGCAACTGAACACTTGGTTCACCCCTCCACTAAAAAGAACTTAGAATGGAAAAAAAGAAGCTAGAAACCATTTTGCAACATACACCCTCGGAAGAAAATAAATTAAAAGTCAAACTCTCGGCCACTAAATACAAAAATGAAATCATTCAAACCAAAAAAGAAATCTATAATGAAAGAATATCCAAAGCAGGCTCCAACACTAAGGAATTATTTGTTATCCTACGCGAATTAGAATCCCCCATACCTCCACTGGATAACTTACCTAAAGATAAACAATGGTGTACCAACTTTCAAAACGCTCTAGCAAACAAAATAAAAACCCTTCAAACAAACATTGATTTAAAAAACGCTTTGCTTACAATAACAGAAACCCTCACCATCCCCCAGCTGAGTAACAAACAACCTAACATAGAACCATTCAAATTCTCCAAAATCTCCATTCTGGAAACAGAAAGAATCATTGCCTCACTAAAACCTTCTAACTGCAAAGGTGATATCTGCCCCACCCGAATAATCAAGGATGCAGCTAGAGAACTAGCCCCTTTAATTTCCAAACTCATTAATGCGTCATTCAAATCCAACTCCGTCCCAAGCAGTCCTAAAGAGTCCTGCGTACTACCCTTTCTCAAAAAACAAACCTTAGACCCCTCCATACCCACTAATTATAGACCAATCACGACTGTCCCTTTTCTCTTGAAGATAATCGACAAAGTGGCCTATATACAAATCCAAAAATACCTTGAGACTAATCAACTACTAGGCTCACGCCAATCTGGGTTCAGACCTCAGCACGGCACGGAGACAGCACTAATAGACCTTAAAGCCCAAATTGATTAACTCAATAACAAAGGAAACACAGCTTTGCTACTCTTCCTTGACCTGTTGGCGGCCTTTGATCTGGTGGACCACGCAGTTTTATGCAAACACCTTGCAACAGCAGCCCACTTCTCAAATGAAGCAATAGCTTGGGTCCGTTCATTTCTTGACAATAGAAGCATGAGAGTTTTCTCTATGGCAGCGTCTGCAGACCCGGTGCTAACCACATGCGGGGTCCCCCAAGGATCATGTGTCTCACCGACCATGTACAACATCTTCACTAAGCCTTTATTCGACAAATTGGACAGGCTGGGTGTCACCTATACAAATTACGCGGATGACACTCAGATCCTTATCCCCCTTACAGGCAATTTTACATCAGATACAGCCTTAGTGAATGAGATATACTCCCTCATTCAGGCATGGATGGCCACCCATGGCCTCTGCCTGAGTGACAATAAAACAGAGATCCTGATCCTTGGTTCAGCCAACAACCTAAAAAAACTTAACGACAACTATAGTGCCTTTAACATCGATGGTAATATTATCAAAGTTGCCAAAGAAGTGAAGACACTTGGTTTTTACCTAGACTCCACATTATCCCTAAGAAAACAAGTAAACTCCCTGGCCTCCTCCACTGCCTATACTGGAAAACTCATCAAAGCTTGCAGACCCTTCCTCTCACCAGCGAGTTGTATTATCCTAGCCAACGCTTTGATCCTGTCTAAATTAGACTACTGCAATGCTCTTTATGCAGGTGCTAATAAGTACATCACAGACAAACTACAAACGCTGCAAAACAACGCGCTAAGAACGGCTTTGAACCTCCCATCCAGAGAGCATATATCGCTCCTAACAAGACACCAAAACTGGCTAAAAATTACTGATCGGATTCTCTTTAAAATGGTCACTCTCACCTTCAAATGCCTAAACAATGCAGGCCCCCCCTATCTAACGGAAAGAATAACTAGGAAATCATCCTCACGACCTACCAGAATAGCTAATTCCTTCTGTCTCCAAATTCCCAGATTCCGCTTACAAAAAACAGATGGCAACAGTTTCCCTGTAAAAGCAGCTCAGCACTGGTATGCCTTACCAGCTGAGTTAAGAAGTGAGCACTCCTATTACAGCTTTAGGCGCAGCATCCACTCTTGGCTACGACTCAATGATCGATAACTCACTGCCACACTTCCTCATTCCCAACTCCTCCTTCTCAGGCTACATCGATATAGTAACCGCAAGCACATTGTGCTTCTGTATATATCTGTACCATGTAAACTGTATCTATATCTAGCAACCGCAAGCACACTGTGCTCCTCTATATATCTGTACCATGTAAACTGTAACTATATATATGTACTTATGTATATGCCTAATTTCTGTCTATTGTAGCCAAGCTATAAGTAATCTTGATACGCTGTGCGCTCAGCTACCCAAGGGTTTGGGCGTCCTACAAATAAATAAACAAACAAACAAACAAACAAACATAGTTTTCACCCCTGCCCATATAAGTGTTGAGCCGTCTCGTATTAATTTTACCCCGCTCCTCCCTTCTTTCATATCATTGATAATGAAAGACACAGTATAGTACCATGCCATAAAAATAACATTGTAGAAAACAGTATTGCAGAATATTTTATACCACACTCTAAATTATAATAGTTATTAACTCTACTAATTGCCCTATCACTAACTAAAATTGTGCCGTCAGCGGTGAGTGCACACCTTTCTGCCATTGCGTCACATGGAGGGTGATATAAAATTGTTACGTGACATGCATACATTTCATTATTATATTTTTTCATCAATTTATCATTTTACTGTCATCATATCAACTTTTTCACTAATCTATTTCCACACTAATATTTTCTATGGTGTGCATACCCTAATGTCATTTTACCTTGTGCATTTTATTAACATGACCTTATTTTGTAATTAATATTAGTTTCCTTCAGAAATGAGCATCATTTTTCTATGCAAGCTGTCAATAAAATTTCTTGTAATTGATAGAAGGAGGGTGAAAAGAGAGAGAGAGAGAGAGAGAGAGTGAGAGTGAGAGTGAGAGAGAGAGAGAGAGAGAGAGAGAGAAAGAGAGCGAGAGAGAGAGAGAGAGAGAGAGAGAGAGAGAGAGGTGCTCCGAATGGAAGCATGGCGTAGCGCGATGGAATTCAGGTAAGACTGATGGAATTCGATGTTTTTGAAGCATGCGTTCTAATATTGTTTTTCCCTTTCTTGTTGTTGCAGGTCGTAATGTTCGAACAGCAGCTGTGGTAGCGGTTTCGCGGAAGTCCTTAAGCTAGTACTTACAGGTGAGTGATGTTTCTTCGTCTCTCGGTTTCCACAGATTGCAGCCCAGTTGAGATTCTGAGTGCTGGATGGTGTTTTCTCTGGTAAAATAGAATAATCTTGTTCTTGTTCTTGCAGGATTACAGGAAGATGCTGAAGACCAGGAGCTGGACACGGTGAGCGTCACGCTGCTGGTTGCAGAGTAACACGAAGCGTGTTCTGCAGTCAGGGTGTGGTTTATATAGCCCAGGTAAAGTAGCATCAGGGAAAGTAGTTCCAGGCCTGCCACACCCAAAACACTAGACCACATGGCTTGGTTGTTAGAACTAGACTGTGTGGGTGCTTCCATGTTGGATTTAAAAGCCCATGTACATAAATGGGACCTAGTTTGAACAGCCCTTCCTTCCTACATACGAGCCTGGTACCAAAGGTGCCAGGACTGGCTCCATGAGCCCTTTTGCAGTGGTTTTAAGGCCCTCAGTGTTCTGGTGGGAGCCTGTTTGTGGTACAACTTGTGCCCCTTCACAGTGGTCATGAGAACTTCGGCCAGGCAATATTGCAGTTTCCCTTTGTCCACCTTGTATCCTTTTACGGCCAACAAATTTAACAATGTTATTGAATCGGCCCTGCACTGTTTTTCACTTTTGCTGCAGACAAGTAAATCTTCAGGTTTGCTACACAGTATTGATGCTGGATTAGGCGCTAATGGGAACTCTTTCTGTATTACTTCATTAAGTGGGCGTAGGTTCTGGACCATTCTCCAAGTCCCGCCCTTCGCTTTTTTGATCAGAAAAATCGCTATGTTGCATGGTGAATTGGATAGCACTATTATCCCTTGTTCTAGTAGTGCGTTTATTGTTTCTTGTATTCCTTCCTCTGCCTCCCTTGATAGTGTGTACTGTTTTACTCTAGGGGGTATGGCACCTGGTTTCAATTTTATTTTGATTGGCGTCACTTCTTGCAATAGCCCTACATCATGGGTGCCTGTCCATATTTCTGGCAGGACCGTTTCCATATCTTTCTCAAATATGGTGGGTGGCACATTAACACTAGCCATGAGAGGGTTGTGTATTTCCCTGTGCTGTATCATGATATCACATGGTATGCTTATTTCCATTATTATTTCCCCATCACTCTCACTGTCAGTGAACAATTCTTCATCAGTTAAATTGTGCAACATTATATTTGGGTCTAAAGCAAAAGTGAATCCAGGACGCAGCGCCATCAAATATGTGCTTGTTTAATTGTGTTGTATTGTCACACATTCAAAAAACGGAAAGAGCCATAAACGATAACATGTTTCGGCTATGCTAAGCCTTTTTCAAATCTGGGCTACATAATATTACACAACCAATCATCATATGCATGTGATAATGTTTGCCATAATTACATCAAGTAAAGTTTTTAGAAAGGCATGATATCAGCATAAGTGCAATGATTAAGTTACTAGAATTGTGACACATACAATATCGCGTCATTACACAGTACATATTATCACATCAAAGTATTAATAAGAAGACAGAAAAACGGGTTGGTTAAAGGGGAGGGTACAAGGGTATAGAAAGACATATAAAAAAATGAACAATGTTGCAAAAATCAACCAACCAAATAGACCAAAGTGAAGACAACACAAAGGAGAGAAAACCAGAAAAGTATAGTGATTAGTGAACTCAATAATAATTAGGCCAATGTAGGCCCAAGGTCAACATATTAACTAGTTATGTACGTGGTGTAAATGCTTACCCATAGTAGTATGAGACAAATCCACAAGACTATTGTCACTGTAGTAGTAACGGGGTAACATCCCCAGAGCAAAATCTGTAAACAAGTAAGTGTAATTTCAAGAAATGGTATAACAAAAGATGTAGATTAAGTTCTCATTCTAAAAGAAAATATTCATGCCAAAAATCCCCTATGTTGAGTGTAAGTAACGTGTTGTGATGTCCCTACTTAATATTAATCACAATGTGTCCGAAAGTATTCGTGGGCTAGGGTGTATTACGAATTCGAAAAGGAACAGTAATCCCGTATGCTAAGGGATACTTCCCTCACGCCACAACGTATTGTTAGAAGTTTACATGCAAACTCATCCCAAAATGTCTTATTACAAAACAGAAACACTATGGTTTATAGCTATCTGGCTACGTATCCGAAATTCACGAGTCTACGTCTAACAAGACCCGTTAAAAAACAGAGCATTCAGAGACCAGAACTCACTCTGGCTTACCTTCACTCTGCGAACAGGCAGTCACACGCATCGGCGAAATCAGAGTGCCGACCGGGGGCGCCATCTTGTTATCTCTACCATGTACGGTGTCCATGGCAACGTGTGAATCGTTGCCACGGAGATCTGCGTCAGACGGAACGCTTGGAAGAAGTCCACCGTGACCTCAAATGTCATTAACATCCCACCATCTTGGAGGTGGCAGCCGCCATTACCAAGGCGGTCCCTAAGCCCATTACTAACTGTTGTCACCAGTTAACATTATGAAACTTTATCTACCTCATGCTGACTCAATCAAACGTGATAATTTGGAAGAGTACTATATGTAATGCAAGAAAAAGAATTAGCTACGTGACATTTTTTAGAAAAAACGTATAACGCAGTAGGGGTACCAGCTTTGCACCTGCAATGTAAAACTCCAGGAAAATAAACACATTTCACATTCATTGAGGTATACAATACTGCAAGTCTAAATGTGCTAAAGAGCTATGTTGCAATTAGCCCACACTACAGAAAAGAAACCATTTCGTTATCACTGTTAAGACCTGTGACAGTGGAATTGAAATAACAAATTGTTCGCGCTTCAGATTTCCTCAGTGCTTTCAGTCTGTCACCACCCCTTTTAATCAAAGTCACTTGCTGTAGACCAATAAATTTGATCTCGGATTTATTGTGCAGTTCATGTACCTTCTGCCAATGTTCTGCTAGTGGGATCGTTGGGTCCTGGCTGCCAATCTTTGCCAGGTGCTCACGTATCCGGATTCTCAGAGCTCGCTTAGTACTACCAATATATAATCTTTTACATACACAGATGATACAGTAAACAACAAATTTTGTTTTACGGTTGATTCCCTGTTTAATGGTCCAATGTTTGCCATTAATGTCTTCAAACTCCTTCGTGGAATCATGTGCATATTTACACTGCGGGCATGTGCCACATTTTCTGAAACCCTGATCTTTTCTATATAGCCATGTGCCTTGATTATCTTTCGTAACGTCCGGTAGCAGGGATGGACTAAGTATGGACTTAAGTGTGCTCACTCTTTTGTAGATTATACGTGGGTGCTCACCCACAAAGTTACAAATGTGATCATCCAATTTGAGTAGCTACCAATGTTTCTTGAGTATTTTCTGTATTGTCCGGTGGTCAGAGCAATATCGGGTAATGAAACTTATTGCCGTATTCAAATCAGAGTTCCTCTTTGGTCGATATCCCAAAGTGTCTTGTTGCTTCATAGGTTTTGTTTTCTTGTATGCCCTTGTCACAGATTTATTAGAGTAACCCCTGTTCCTAAAGCGTTGTTGTAAAAGTGTATACTCATCTTCAAATTTATCTTCATGTTGGCAATTTCGTCTCGCTCTAATATATTCACCTGATGGTATGTTGAAGATGGTTGATTGAGAATGACAGCTGCTGGCATGCAACGTCGAGTTCACTTCTGTTGGTTTCCTAAATGTCCATGTCTGTAGATTATCGCCATCTGTGTGTATTATCAAATCCAAGACATTAATTTCGTGTTGATCACATACCCCTGTGAATTGTATATCAATTCTAGCCGGTCAAGTGGCACAGAGAGTAGAGCGCCCGCTTTGACACCCGTGCAGAGCCTGTTAACGCAGGTTCGAATCCCGGCGGGGCCAAACTCAGCCTTTCATCCTTCCGAGGTCGATAAATGAGCACCACACACCGTGGGTAATAATAAGCAGCGCTCAGATACCTGAGGGTTTGTAGCGCTATATAAAAGCCTAATTATTATTATTATTATTATTATTATTATTAAAGCAATTCAAGTTCAGAGCTGTCACAAAATTCTGAAACTCATCTGTGCTTCCATCAATGATACAGAAAATATCGTCTATATACTGTGTCCACATCTTGATTTTTGTCCTGTAGAAAATTTCCGGATAAACTGCTTTGTCCTCTAGCATACCCATGAATAGGTTAGCTAGGGCTGGGGCATACTTGGCGCCCATTGCCACCCCTTTAGTTTGTTGATATATTTGGTTATCGAAAGTGAATACATTGAGATCCAAAGTGAGCTGCAACATTTCTTTGATCATCTGGATATGATTGTAATAAGAAGCTGATTAATTTCTGAAGGTATAGTCAATTGCTATCATAGCCCATTTGTGCTGAATGGAAGTATATAATGCCTTCACATCAAGAGTAGCTAGCAGAAAAGTCTTATGCCAAGTGAAGTTCTGTAATTTCTGTATGAGACGAGTAGAGTCCTGTAAGTATGAGTACAAAAGGCTAGCCCTTGGTTTAAGGATAGAGTCAAGGTATTCTGATATATTTTCAGTGGCCCAACCAATCCCACTCATGATTGGGCGGCCCTCTGGTATGCTATCAAAATGTTTATGAATCTTAGGCAAGAAATACATAGTCGGAGTCACGGGTTCCTTGATTCCTAGAAAGGCACGTTCCTCATCAGTGATTAAGCCTTTCCTATGCCACATCAAGATATGTGTATCAACTTGTTCCAGTGCCGTAAGTTTGAAGTTGTCATTTCTTGTAACATAGCAGCCGGGGGTTGTCAAATGCCGAGAAGCCATTGCTAAATAGTCTTCTCGATTCATTATAACAATATTGCCCCCCTTGTCTGCCTCTTTGATCACTATTTGCGTATCCGATTTCAGTGATTGAAGAGCTATTTTCTCTCCTGGTGTCAAGTTATTGGTTGTTCTCTTGTGCTTGGTTCCGGCTTGGTTCAATTTGTAGAAATCACATTAGACTGCTTTATAGAATGTATCAATGACATTATCGGGTGCCAATTGTGGCACAAATTTAGATTGCGCTTTGAGTTCTTTAACTGTCAATGTATCACAATGAATTTTCAAATCGTCCAAAAGATGGAGTACTTGGTACTGGTCATCCTCTACCAATGATCGTATTAAGAAAGTATCCTCAATATCTTGGATTGACATGTCACTGATTGGTATATTCAGTTCCTTTGCTTGGAAATTCCCTGGAGCTTTAGTTGCGAAGAATTTTTTTAATTTAAGTTTTCTGATAAATTTGAACAGATCTATGTGAATGTCCACTTGGCTGAAGTTACATGAAGGTGCAAAGGACAGGCCTTATTCAGAAGAAGTCTTTCATTATGAGATATATCCCTGTGAGACAAGTTCAAAACTAAATCTCCTCTTATTTGGTACTGCTCATTTGCTTGGAGCTGGCTCTTGTCTGTCGTTTGTTTTTCTGCTATGAGGCTTCTGCGTTGTCTTTTTCGCCTACCCCCCATCCTTCCTCTTCTCTTTGTACCGGGGTCTATGCACAGCACTGTTCTCCACTCGCATCCACGTGTGTCCAGTCCTATACCGCAATACGTTTACTCGAAACCTGTACCCCTTCTAGATCAATAGACAAAATTGTTCCTGGTACAATAACTGTATTCACAATTGGGCGGAAGACAAAATCTGAAGGTACCTTCCATTCTTTTCTTGTTATCTCTGGCACCACCCGTGCTAACACTCTGATACCATAAATCAACATATCAATGTCAATGGGCACCCCTCTTACCACTACTTTGTTTGTCATTGAGCTAATCATCAGCATTGCCCGCATAGGGCACACTCCTGGGGTGGAGCAAACTATTCCCCGCTCAGTAAAGGAGATTGTCATGTTTAATTTACTCAGTAGGTCTCTTCCCAACAAATTTATTGGCGCGTCTTTGTGATACACTAGAGGTGCGCGCACTGTTTTTCCCCCCACTGTTATGTCAAGATCTTTTGTGTAAGGAACTTTTAAAATAGCCCCAGAGAACCCCTGTGTTTCCAAATTTCTTCCCAAGAGTGGAAACCGACCTTCCATGAGGCATGATTTTTCAGCTCCCGAGTCCAACTTTTTATTGCCTATCTCCGCCCCCACTAATGGTTCCTCTTCTGCACGTAGGGTAGTGGATGGGACTGGACACGCAAGTGCTCTCTGTGGGCTGTCCTAATCTGCATATGTCTCCGTTCCTGGAACGGAGAATACATTATCTCCCACCACCGCTACACTGCGGAAAGGTGCCGGTGAGCCATTGGCGGATATGGCAAATATATTATTGTTCGCATTGCCTATTGTGTTCTGCCTTGCCATTTGTTGTTGCATACCTCTCTGCTGTGGATGTTGTTGGTGCTGCTGTCTTTGTTGCATTTGGGGCTCATTATAACATTGCTGTTATGCACATTCCCTCCCATAGGTAACCCATAGGGACTGCCTGGGTGCGGGTGACCATACTGTTGTTCATTTCCCATGGGGGGCTGTCTTTGATAATAATCCATAGGTCGTATTCTGCATTCTCTTGAATAATGCCCCCACCTCCCGTAGTTCCAACATGACCCTTGCGGTCCTCCCCTCATCGCAGGCCCTCCAACCCCTCCATTTCCCATTCCTCCGAATCCCCCTCGTGGCCCTCTGTGCCCACCTCATCCTCTTGTTGGCCTCCCCTGCCATTGGGGCCCTCTGTACTGTTCCTCTCCATCCCACTGTTCTTGTCCATTTGCAGCCCATGTTGCGGCCATTCTGGCTGGTGTGTTTCCCACTCCCTCTTCTCCTTCGCTGTGCCTGTCAGTTGATGTTGTGGCATTCAGCGCTGCGACCTTCACTAATTTGTTTTGCACTAACTTCGCTTCGTCTGCCAGCCTTCGCTGTGCTATCTCTCTTTCTCTTTCTTTGATCCTCCTACAATGGTGCACAATTATGCTCTGAATCTCGGGTCAGCCCTTGGCTTCTATCTCAGCTATTTTATCCAAGGCCCTCTGTACCTCCTTTGGGAGCCCTTTTTTTATTATAAAGTAGAACAAGGCGGTAGATTGGTCCCACGCCGTACCCGTTTCACTTCTCCACAGCTCTTGCACCCGGAGGATGAATTGCGTAGGCTCCTCGTCATCTCCCAGAGTGCACTACATCACTAAGTGTAAGTCGGGAGTGTCTGGAAACATTCTCTGCAATGCATCCCATACTTGTGCTCTAACGTTGTTAAATGATGACCCATCGTGGCGATCACAGTTCATTGTCACGCCTGAGAACCCTGCCTTCGCCCACACTGCGTCTGCTTGATCACCGACAGCAGACACCAACAAACTGTTCACATCCCCTATGGCCAATGGTACCCCTGCTTTATTTTTTTCAAATGCATGTATCCCTTTCCCCGCCCCACCCGAAAGTGGAGGGAAAAGTTTCAACAAGTTATTCTTATCCATCTGTGCCCACTGTATGTAGTGAGGCCTCCCTGCTCCCTTGTGTATTAGAGGCATTTGTAGCTTTGCTTTTCCTCCTTTCTTACTTGCCGTTGCCTTCTTTGTTTTACTCACCAGCATGTTCCCTACTCTCTGTCTTAACCTCCCTTGCCATCTTGTTGCAGCACTTTCATCTTCCTGGTCGAATGGGAAAGGCAGCGGAGATCCCGCGGCTGCCGCTCCCTCTTAATATTCATCTAAATCACTCCCTACTTCCTGAACCTAGTCCTCTGGCTCCCTACCTTCTTGCCCGTCCCCCTTCTGGCTATCTGGGGTTGCCGGTCATATTATTCTTACAGGTTTGCCATTTAAATGGAACAGGAACTCACCTGATTGCCACTCTTGCTCTTGCCCTTTTGATATTGGCGGCGGCGGGGATAGTGTGGATCCCTGGGCACCACTTGGCAGAGGCATGAGGTCAACCGCCGTCAATGGTGGTACTTCCCCTCCCCCTGGCAACATCTGAACCCTGTCGTACAAGGCTCTTAATCGCGTTATCTCCAGTTGTGCACGTGCAAGCTGCCTGTCTAAATCTCCTGTTAACTGCGCTAAATTCACTTGGGGGGCACTGGTTGGGCCATACAGCCCTCCCCTTTCATATGGGGGCAGTGCAGTGGCTGATACCGTTGCCGGGGTTGTTGGTGTGGTGCACGCTGGCACATACAGTGGCTCACTGTATCCCACTGCAGGCCTCGTTAGCAATGGGTATATTCTAGTAGGGTCATTCTCTGTTGTGGTTGTTGTGCATTCTCCCCCAGCAGCCCCATCTCCTCCCTCTGGCACCTTCTCTTTCTCATTGACTGTGTCCTTACTTACCTCACCGCTAGGCGCTACTTCTTCAAACATCCGCCACAAATTGTCAGGTCTCGGGACAAATGCAGGTCCATAAAAAAACAAAGAAATAAAAGTTAATATAAGTCCCTGAGAAAGAATAAAGGTTAATATTTTATTTATGATTAAGTTTTCTTCTATTTTCTGGTTAGGCCTTAACTTTAGTTTCAGTGTGCAATTGGGAGCCCAAGCCAAGATGGTGGAAAGCAGCCAGAGCCATGATTGGTTGAGAGAGAAACAAAGGCTAAACCTGAACATTCTAATTTGCCTTTCATTTTGTGATTCTTGAAAACAAGTCATGTTTCTGTGTTCTCCTGAGTTTTAGGCCTGGAGCCTTATTTTGAAGAAAAAGTATTCTGAAAAGTAATCTGTTTTGGATTCATCTCAACTCAAAAGAAAGAAGATTTTGTTTCTGAGATATGAACACTTAAAGTGCATCTATATGAAACTCCAGTACAAAAGCTAAGTACCACTTCATGAATAATTGAGGATTCTGTGTGGAAAGAAATATTCTTACTTAAGTCACTTCATTCTTTGTTCATTTGACTCAGATTATTTAGAGTTTTTAATATTTTTGACTCTTGCGTTTTTATCACACGGACATTTTTAGGCGCGTGTTGTTATGAGCGCTAGTATTTTTTATCATGCGTTCATTTTTATTATGCGCGTGTTGTTTAAAAAATGTAATTAGTTGCTTATCTAATTTATATTTGCTTACCTCTAGGGAATCCTTTCGTCTTCATTCTTTTGTTTTGGTTGACGAGCTGCGTATTTTGGGATTGCGTGTGACTGCCGCGTGTGATGGTGTAGTTCTGAACTGATTCAACGTCGTGCAGAAGTTCGACTTCTTTTGTAAGTCCTTTCCGGGTTGGTACTTGAAGATAAGGTAAGCTTTTCTTGTTTTTGCCTGTAGTTTCGTTTCCTACTTATTTTGTGTGGCAACGTGAACGTCCAGTTTTCAGCTTGTTTGTTTACATTCTTCATGAACGCTATTACGTGTGCGCGGCGACTGATCTGCATTAAAAGGGACCTTCCTTTGCGTGAAAATGATTTTTTGAAAGCTCCTTTTCAACGCAACTTACAAATGACTATTTTGAAGTGTAATCTGCAATGGAAGTAAGAGTTTAAGAACAAAGAAACATGTTTTGAATTAACAACAATACAGAGTTTATTTCAAGTCAAGAATTCATTTCTTCAGATGAAATTAATTTAAAACTGAATAAGCAGGTTTCATCTTTTAAAATAAAACTCACCAGAGTGTAGTCAACAGTAACAGTTCTTAAAGAAAAAGAAGGAACTCGGTTCAGTTTAATCCTCAAAGATTCAGTTTGTTTGCTTCTGCCTTATAATCTATAAAGCTGAGTTACAGTTCAACTAAAGAGTGGTGACTTCAAATCATACTAAAGAATGCTCTATTTTATTTTTTATTGAGTCTCAATTAGTTCTTTTTTTTTATTGGCAGAAAGTTAAGACAGGTACAGCACATATTACACAGAGAAAAATAGAAATCACAGCATCGCATTTAGGCATTACATCCTGCACTCTTTCAGACAGCTCAGAGTGGGGTGGGGGAGGGGAGGATTGCTGCAGAATTCAGTCCATACATTTTTTGGGTGAGATGGCATGGGCAGGGATCCAATATACTCTTCTTCGCCCGTTTGTACCCAGATGAGGGCTTTCAACCACATCTCAAGGATGGGGGGGGGAGCAGCGCTTCCAGCATTCTAATTTACATCTTTTAGCGACAATAGCACTCACATTTAAACATTTTTAATTTTTTTTTGCATTTTCTCCAGTCCATATTCCAAACAACAGGGCTAGTGGATCAAGGTCCACTGGGGACCCAACTATCTCTGAGAGCGCTTCCGTTACCTCCCTCCAAAACGCATCTAGCGCAGTGCAGGACCAAAACATATGTATATGATCTGCCTCTTCAGATTTACATTTCGGGCATGTGTGAGTCAGGGTTGTTTGAATTTTGCTACTCTGTGCGGTGTATAATAGTCTGTTAAGGAGTTTATATTGTATGCAACGGAATTAGCACTAAGGGAGACTTTGCGCGTGTGTGCACACATTTTGTTCCACATTCCTTCAGTGATTTCCATTTCCAGTTCCCTAGCCCATGCTTCCCGTGGTTTGAGGGATGCATCCTCTAGCTTTTCCAGCTGCATTTTATACAGAGAGGATATTATGCCCCTGCCGCCTACATAGTTTGCTATGTATTGGAGTTCGGGTGAGTCTGGGGGCTCGTCAGGGTAGGAGGGCCACATTTCACAGACCACCGTTCTTAGCCTGAAGTATTGTAGTAGCTCAAGCACGGAGTTGGAGTGTTCGGGCCGCCACGTTTGGGGGGTGATAAATTTACCATCGGGGTATAGATGAGTTAGTGCTCGATAGCACAGATCCTCCCAGTGTCGCAGGAGATGCTGGTCATGTGTGGGGGAGAGTCCAGGGAATTGCCATATGGGGAGCCATTTATGGTATGGGCGATGTTCTCGTTTTGAATTGAAAATCCTATTCCACGCTCTGATCGTGGTGGCCACCGGGTCTGACGGGTGGCCACGTGCGGTGTAGTAGCAGGGTCATGATGTTGGTCCCGTCACCTGCCAGTTTCTCTAATTTGACGTGAGGGGGCGGGTTCAAGTGTGCGTACCAGTGTGTGGCATGTTGGGCCTGTGCCACGATCCAGTAAAGAGTTAGATCTGGGGCTGTGAAACCCCCTTTTTCGTAGGGTAGGGTCATATGTTGCCACTTCTTGCTGACATCTCCAGAATGCCAGAGGAATTGGGCGCATGCCGAATGGAGCCTATTGAAATATTGCTTCCCGGGCCACACTGGTACGTTGACAAAGATATAGAGGAGCTTGGGGACCGCGGCCATTTTTATTAGGGACAGTTTGCCCGCCAGGGACAATGGGAGGTTGCGCCATTTGAGCATCTTGGATTCAATGAGCTGTGCCGTTGTCTCGTATTTATCCGTCAGTAAGGTGGCTTTGGTTAGTGACACTTCCACACCGAGGTACCTGATGCCCCCTGGGGACCAGCGTAAGGGAAATGCACATGACGGTTGTTGGGTTGCCGCGGTGAGAGGGAATATTTCTCATTTAGAATAGTTGATGGTGAAGCCAGAGTACGTGCCAATTTTTGTTATGTCTCGGATGATTGGGTCTAGGTATGTGAAAGGGTTTCTGACATATAGGAGTACATCATCAGCATACAGTGAGATGATTTCCGGTGCGTCTTGTAGGCGAATACCTTTGTGGGTATGTCGATACCTGACGTGGTCTGCCATAGGTCCAATGGCGAGTGCAAAGAGGATGGGAGAGAACGGACATCCCTGGCGGGTACTCCTGTGTAGTGCAAAGGGAGATGAGACAATGGAGTTGACTAGCACCCTGGCCATTGGACTTGTATATAGCAGTTTTATGTAGGAGATCATATTTGGTCCTATTCCCATTTTTTCCAGCACGGCCCATAGGTATTGCAATGAGACCAAGTCGAATGCCTTCTGGTCGTCTAGCATGACCACCACTGCGTCAGCCTTCGGGTAAATTCTGGACATCACATTAAATAAACGGCGGATATTGAGTGCAGTAGAGCGGCCAGGAACAAATCCACTTTGGTCTGCGTGGACTAGGTGGGGCATAAATGGAAGGAACCTGTTCGCTATTATTTTAGCAAAGATTTTCATGTCCGTGTTGATAAGCGATAACGGCCTATAGGAACCACATTCATCTGGGGGTTTCTCTGGTTTGGGGAGGACGGTTATTAGGGCTTCCCTTAAGGAGGGGAGAAGAGTTCTCATTTTAAACTAAATGGTGCACATTCTATTTAAAAAGGAATATGAACACTTGCTGAACAAATTTCAATTTGAGTGCTATTCTTTTTAAAGAGTAATTCCCCAGAGAAAACTTATGATATTATTAGAGATCAATATATCCTCTTGGCAATTGCAGAGGATTATCAGGTAATCCTAACTTAAGTGATTTAATTGTGAAGACTAGGGATACATATTATTTGCATACTTATTTTTGTTAAATTTGTTAATTTCTCATTATGCAGATACATATCTCCTGAAGGAAGTTCAAGTTCCAGTGTCTGATGTTGTTTGTTACTTTATCCAAATTCCCCTTTCCCCCTGGGGTGTCACAAGCTCAACTATATTACATAAATTAGTTGAGAACGCTACGCTTTGGTGGGTCTGTGGGGCTCAGCAGCTTCCGCGTTGGATTGAAGACAAGACCTGATGCAAATCTAGCACTTCCCTTCTGTTCTGCAATTGCTTTCCCCTGTATTTCGGGAGCAGGTGTGTGGATACTAGGTCTAATACCCTCTTGTCAAATGACCCCCCCCCCCCCCGGCCATATAGGCAGTACACTCTCTCCTTTTATTTCCACCAGCCACTGATCATGATATATCTGGATTTTCTCACAATACAATGGGAGATGGTGACAAATATGTGCTAATGGTGTTGTTCCCCCCATAATGGCATATTTGTTGCTCTTATTTGTGTGCACTTCGTTCTCTGGGTATGAATACACACTATCAATCTCTCTTCTGTAACACGTCTATTCAACCTTGTATAACCTTTAATGCCAGCACCCTGTTGCTGGAAACACAAGTTATTTCAACTTGGAATATTAATTATTTACCAATATTCAAGATGTTTCTCATGTTATTCACACATTTCATTACCAATTTTTCTGATCAACCTTAATGCTTTTTGATTCACAGTTACATAGGTACTTACTGACAGAACAACATTTAACACTTTAGCACATAGAACACACAAAACATATAACATGAACTACCTTCAGTTTACTCCCCCTTTTTAGTTATTTCCCTTTTTAGTTATTCCTGTTTATTGACCCTTGCTCTTACTTTCTCATGCACTCCCCACCTTTGAGCCCCCACAGGCTACCTCACCAAGAAGTCTGTTCACACGGAAAAAGAATATTGTAAATTACTACCTCGAGTCTACGAAATATATAAGACTCCTACTTTTTTCTCTTTATCTTCACTTGTTCCCTGCACTGGATGAGACAATGCTTCGTGGCGCCACCTTCTACCCCCTTCGGGCTAGGATCCCTTATTCCTCTTTACCTCTCTTTTATTTCCTCCAAAAAACCTAATGGCCATATAAAGGATAGATAAGAAAAAGCCTCAGAGACATTCACACAGATCCTTACTTTGCCCTAGCTTTTATTTTCGCCCACTCCTTTATCTGTTCCCCTTCTCCCAAATCCTCTTTTCTCCCTTGAAAGTCTTGCAACCGGTGCTCACGGGGTGGTCCGAGAGTCAATGTTTATGGTCTATCCACAATCTGATCCGCACCCCAACCAAGCCGTGACCCGTATCGGCGAGCAGTTGTAGTTGTGTATTCGGAAAACAAGAACCCTTGGACCCTTTTGTTTGTGCGCACAAACTGGTCAACCGTGGAGGCAATGGTTTTGCTGAGGGGCGTCCCGGATCTCGCCCCTTGGTACGGGGCCTCGGGGTACCTGTCCCAATCAAGTTGCGGGGGGTCACCAAATGTAAAGGCCCATCCCCGTTTTAGCACATGCAATACCAATAAATAAGACACACCCCAAAGGGGAATGAGACTAAGAGAACAGGCTGCGAGAGTTAGTTGTCTTTTATGTAAAATTGGCATCCAGAGAACTCTGTTGCCCGAGAGCGCTCTGGCAAACATTACAATTACATACATGTATCAAGGCAAAAATCGTCATTGGTGACATCATCATATAAGGAACTACATGGACACAGGATTGGATAAAAATTAAGTAACATATGTAGATGTAGGTGCTGCTCCCTCTGGATTGGCTGTTCGGTTGGCGGGAGGGTGAGCGTCACAAGGTCCATCTGCCTGTGTCCGGGTGGGGTGAGGGTCAGGTCGCTGTGAGGCAGGGTGGCCACTAAATAAGCTAAAATGCAATACTACCATTAGATAAATAATAGTCACTACAGCTCCTTTGAGCAAATCATTATAAGTCTATAAATGATACATCACTCGTTAGGACTTATATTGAGTAACGGGCTTAAGGGTCTTGGCAAGTGTGATAGCGTCGATCGTGGAGTGGGTCTAAGCACATCAAAGAAACTAGGGGGCATGTTAGCGTCTGTTAGTTCTAGGGTGCAATATACTGTGACAGAGGACTGGCTTTAGTTGGGGGCAAACTGGGGTGGGCTTCATGGCAGGGTCGCATGCCTGGTACATCAAGAGACTACCTGACAAGGGCACAGGGTTATACTAGCAATAATTTTCCAACAGCGAGGGTAAGAGGGCACAGGCAGGTTTGTGGAGATGAATGAGCTACAGGGCCTGGTTCAGGCCGGTTCACACATGGAACACTGATCTCAGAGGAAGAACGAGATGTTACATTTTTTTTTGTTGCAATTACCGCCGGCTTGAGCGTGAGAATGGAGCTACAAAGCTTTCAGGCACAGTAAGAAAAAGGTGGGAGCCATGTGCGCGGTGTGCACAGCGCTGCAAAGGGGAGAGAAGCCTTTTTGTATTATCGCAGTGAGGCCTAGTTAAAAAAATGGAGTCGAGAGTGCACAAAATGGATCCAAGTGTCTCTTGCAATAAGGCACCTATGCCAATGCCAGCATAAGGTCAATGTTAGCATAAGGGCAATGGAGGCATCCCTCACTATTGGAAGAGCAAGTGGTCCATGTTGTGCTGAATGTATGACCGGGGATCCAAACGACCCCTTACTCCCACACAGTTGGTACCTTCAGAATGTGTCCTGGTACGCTCTGCCAGCCCTCGCCGGGTCGCACGGGAAATATTGCGAGACTACGCCACAGCGTGTCCCGTGAGGTCCCAACACACCTCCCTTTGATAACACAGAAAAGTTCTTTCCATTACAAAGTCATCATACTTCGCCTGTCTTCTGTGCTCTCTTCTCGGACGATCTTTCTTCCTACCACCTGTATCCAGAGCTTGACTTGCTTCTTGGGAAGTTTCCAATGCCTCTCTTTCTGCCTCTCTCTCTGTGATTTCTCTTGCGGCTAATTTCAAGTTCTCGTTCTCTTGTGGCTTGTCTGTCGGGGCTTTTATCAGGGATGAGTTCCTCTTGGGCGCTTCTTCTCAAACATTGCCACACGCTCCATGTTCCATGTACGGCCATCCTCTGTGAGGACGATATTGGCCCATCTATGGATAGCTTTTATTGGTTGACTGAATTTGGAACCTGTCATTTGGTGCATGCTTAGTAGACGTATTTTGATCTAATCGCCTTCCTTGAATTCGCAGCCTTGGGTCGTTCTTATCTGATCGTCACATCTCTTCATGTGTGCTTTGCTGCTTTCCAACCTCCACACTACTTCAGCCATGTCTACGTCAACATCTTCTCTTACTCAGGCCAACCATAGTGGTACCAGTGTGGATGCTGCTCTTCTCCCCCTCAGCATTCAAAACGGCCACACTTGGGTGATGGCAACAGCTTCCTTGACAGTTTTGAGGGGATCCCTTCCCAAAGCGGTTGCTAACTGTATGGTGTATGGCTCCTTTGATGAACCTATTTGTCCTCTCTACTAGTCCATTCGCTTGGAGATGGTACAGTGCGGCCTTCCTCTGTCTTATGTTGTGTTTTTGCAGGAATTACTCAATTTTCCGTGACACAAGCTGTACCCCATTGTCCGTGACTAACTCTTTGGGGAGACCTTCCCTCTGAAAAATGGATGTGAGGACTTCTATGACAGTGGCCATGGTGATGGTGGGGACAAATTCTGCTTCTACCCATTTCAACAGGTAGTCTACCAGTACTATGCCATCACGATGCTCGGGAGCCATTGCCTCCATGGTTCTATGGAATCCAATCATACTTTATGCCACACTGCTTCTGGGATCTCCGTGGGAAACATCGAGCCTGTCTGGTCTTCAAGCATTTGTCACTGTTGAGACACTTGTGGCATCTTTCAATCATGGAGCGTATTTCCTGGTCCATGGCAGGCCACCAGTACGCCTCTCTCACCCTTCGTCATGTCATGGTGTTTCCTAAATGCACTGAGTGTGCCCTGCACAGGATGACTCTTCTCATTCCCACTGGCGGTATTACCTGATATCCTTTTATGAGCACCTTCCACCTCTGAAATTTCTTCTGCCACTTTCCAATACAGCCTCTTTGTGGTATGGCTCTTTCTTCCGGCCATCCATTCCTAACCCACTCTCTAAGTCTCACCGTGGTGGGGTCCTTACTGTGCTCCTCATTCTAATGTCCTTCACTTAACTCCAGGAATTCTGGGCCCCTGAGGTCTTGGATTGATGCTACAATGCATTCATCTTGCAGGAAAGTGGTGTATTTCTCTTTGTTCCCAGGTAATCTTGAAATGCAGTCCGTCTGGGCATTTCTCCATGGTGGGTGGGCTATGTGGGTGATTTCAAATGTGTACTCCTGAAGTTTCGCAGCAATGCATGCCAACCGGGGTGTTGATGATTTTGTCCCACCTGGACTGAGCATATGAATGAGGGGCTTATGGTCGGTGACTAGTTTGAACTTGGTGCCCCATGCATAAGTCCTGAAATGCTCCACAGCCCATGCGCTGGCTAGCATTTCTTTTTCCACTGTGGAGTAATTCTTCTCTGCTGTGGACAGGCCTTTACAGGCAAATGCCACCACTTGTTCAGTGTCCCCTTTCTTCTGGGTGATCACGACACCTAGTCCGTATGCACTGGCATCCGTGGTGATGAGTGTATCCCATGCCGGATTGAATGGCTGGAGGCACGGTGCTTCCCCTATCTGCCCTTTTATATTCTCAACGGCTTCCTTCTGGGCCTCCAGCCATGTGAACTCTGCGCCTCTTTTCAGTAGGCTTCTCAGCAGCGTTGTGATCTCTGAAAAATTGGGGATGAATTTGGCATAATATTCTGCGGGTCCCAGAAACAACCTTACTTCTTCTTTATTGGCTGGCTCTGGAGCTTTGACGATGGCTTGCACAAGGTTTTGTTTGGGGCTTATACCCCAGGCAGAAATCTTGTACCCCAAGTATCCTACCTCTTGTGCCCTTAGGATGCACTTTTCGGACCTCAACTTTACTCCAGCATCCTGTAATTTGGTGAGAACTCTTTTGGGAGTGACATCATTCGTGTGTTCGTCCGCAGCATAGACCAGAATGTCGTCCTGGAAGTAAGACACATTACCTATGTCATGTAGTAGTAAGTCCATCATGCGCTGGAGCACTGAAGCTGCAGACGACAAACAGAAAGGCATCTGGGTGGATTGATATGTGCCAAACGGGGTGATGAACGCTGTGAGTGAACCTGATGATACACAGCCCTCATATCCAGCTTGTAAAACACTCTGGCTTCCTTCATCCTGAGGATGAGTTCATTTATGCTGGGGACGGGGGTAGCTACATGATATGACCCCCAAGTTGAGGCTGCAAAGGTCTATGGACACCCTCAAGTCTTGTGAGTTTTGCTTCTTGATAAGGACGATTGGGCTCAGCCACTCTGAGGCATCTATCTCCACAATGGAGCCCTCCTTCACCATTTTGTTGAGCTTGGTTCTGAGCATGTCCCTGGCTGTCGCTGGCACGGGCCTGACCTTATGCTTTACGGGGACTGCATTGGCCTTGAGCAATATCTTGTGTACGAAGTTCTTAATTTTACCTGGCCCTTCCAAAACAGTTTTGGAAAGTCTTCGTTAATTACCAGCACTCCCCCTGTATTGACAGTTAACACTTTATCTTCCGTGCTGGGATCTAATTTAATCTTGAGCTTGGCTTGATCGTGCCATCCTACGACTGCTCAGCCTTCTTATGTGAAGTATATCCTGGTGGTGGTTTCCCACCCTTTGAACTCCTCCTTTCTTTTAATGTAACCTAATAGGTCTACTGATGCACCTCCAAATACTGTTGGTTTGTGGCATGTGCTGAGAACTTCAACCCTTTTGGTGCTCATCATTTCTTTGTATGTGCGTAGGGGTATTATGGTCAAGTCGAAGCCTGAGTCCGCCATGACTCTTCTTTCCATGCCATTGACTCTGATTGCACAGTGGGGCTTTTCCCTCCTGGCTACTGGGCTGTTTACCATTATCACTGTGGGTCTTCCTTCTTCAGATGATGATGATTCTCCCTTTGCGAATGTTCTTAACTTTTCTGTTCCGCCACCTGCATACCACTGAAAAAGTGTTCCATTTTCTTGCACACTGAGCATTCTTTGTCTCTTGCTGGACATTTTCTATTGTTGGCTAAGTGTTTGGTGCTGGTGCACCCGTGACACTTCAGCGGTTCCTTCTTCCCACACTTCCCTTCTCTTGAGTCTGTCACTTGTTTCTCCTTCTTATACCTGTGGGTAATTGCTTGGACTTCTGCTGGGCCAGAGCTTTCTGCGTACTCTTTCCGTCGCCTTGCAGTTTCTTCGACTGCCCTCGCAATCTCTATGGCCTTCTCCAGTTGGAGTTCTTTCTCCAAAATACATTTGTCCTGCACTTTTCTGCTGTTGGTGTGGACTGTCAGCATGTTGCAGATTAATCCTTCTGCATTATTGCCGAAGTTGCATACTGTAGGTATTTCTCACAGCTTGGTCACGTAGTTGTCTCCGGGTTCTGACGGTTCTTGTTTGCGATTGTAGAAATGTATCCTGTGCAGCACAGTATTTTCTTAGCTGGGAAACACTTAAATATTCTGCTGACAGCTTCTTTATATACGGCATCATTTTCATCAGCCTCTACTTCGAGCGTAAGGCATGCAATCACTCTCTGGCCTTCAACACCCAGCGCGTTTAGTAACATAGCTCTGCATCTTGCTGCAGTGTACCCCGCACCTCCTAGTGCTTGCAGGTAGGTCGTGAATAATGGATGCCATTGTGGCCCTGGGATTGCAGGCCTGCCTGTTTGTAGAAAAGGCGGGGGCGGTGTTGCTACTTGCATGATGATGATATGCGGGTTCCAACCCCGCCCTCATTGCCAAATATGCAGTATAAAAGATGAGTATAAGCCAGTTGGATTAAACAGCTTTATTGCTGTGACATCTTCAATAGTTGCACTTCAATATGGTTCTATAAATGTCCAGAAGCCATAGAAGTAAAAAATGAAAGAAAAGGTAAGTAATCTAGTCCATTAACTGTCTCTAGTCTCTCTCATGAGCAGGAGCACCGGGAGCACGACTTGCTCCGTAGGTTGACACCTTCAGAATGCGTCCTGGCGCACTCTGCCGGCTCTCGCCGGGTCGCACAGGAAATCTGGCCAGACTACTCCGCAGCCTGTCTTGCAAGGTCCCAAAATAACCTATTTTATTTCTGCATTTTCTCATAGGAAAAGGATTGAGTTTGCTCAAAATGTGTAATATGGGGCCACTTTCAAAATTATTTCCAGGACCTCTTTTGGTTCCCAGTTCATCCCTGTCAATGGCATAGGGAGGAAGAAGCTGCAGGGACATACTTTCACTGTTGAGACTTATGTTTTTCTGTAATAAAATAGTTTACCTTGCAATGCTAGTGTAAGGTGTTTCTGCCTTTGGAATGTAATGCCCTGATATAACAGTTGGTGCTTAGGGATGAATGAAGAGCAATATCTGTGAATACAATAGCGAAAGGACATACACCTTAACACGCGCATGCGCAAGCCATGAATCCGGGGGTAAATTGAGATAGCCAACGCCAGCCATGAACTAGCTTGAGTAAAGAGGGGTACCTCCTCTAGGAGGGGTTCACGGGCCCTGCTCCTAGAGCCCCTTGGTAGGTAGAACGAAAAATAAAAGGTTCTATCTAAGGACTGGCTAAGAATTATGGTCCTTCCCTCTGGGGAAATAAATACCATTGACGCCATAGAATAATGGCAGCCCTAAGTCCCGGGCAGTAGTATATAAATACATTTTAAATAAATAAATTATACGGCATCAAACAAGCAATATTAAAGCAGTGATGGCTGGAATAAATCCCCAACAGTGCATAAAATGCAGTTTACAGCTTGTCTGAGCATTTTCTCATACAGAGAAAAAAACATTCAGTGCATTACATTACTGTTTAATGCAAGTCAGAGATAGTAGTATTCAAAAGTATCCCATTTGACTACTTATAATTTACTGCCCCTTGAAAAGTGGCCTAAGCCACTCACCAGTTGGTTCACTGTAAAAATGTGGCCTCAAATACCTTTCAATTCATACAATCATATCCTTTAGGGTGAAACTGTAGTCTGAGCAATGGGTTTATTTTATGGATATAAATATTAAATAAATAACATATCTTAACCATCTGTAACCAGCTGGCTAATCTCTGTAATGGATTTTAAGGCACGGCACACTCCATGCAGGGACCTCTTCCACTGACACTGAAGGTGGCGAACAATAAAAACACTTTATTTTTATTTTATTTGATTACTGAATTCTTGGTTTGAGCAGACCCCAACCCGTCTCACATACACCTTGACAAATACCCCGTGTCGCAATGGACCATGAACCAGGCAGGTGTGTAACAATTAAATATTTATTTATTTTTAGAATTTAATCAAAAAGCAGAGCAAACAAAATTTGGGCAGCATCCACCACAGTGTGGCAATACAAATGCAAAATCTTATAATAAAGTTGATTCAATTATCTAACATCATCTACATAAACCTTTAATAGAAATGGAAACAAAATCCCTTTTTTTCACAATCACACAGGGCACATAGGTTATGCCATCCCCCCGCAACACTTCCCCCCAAACACCTGCTGACTAAATTCTGTGTGGATGGAAAGTGGTGGCAAGGAGTCAGAAAGAAGAGGGAACATATGATTTAAGATTCAACCCACGATCCTAGAATGGGAGGCCAGAAACAAAAATGAAAACCCTCAAAATTTGCAAAATGGCATACTCAGATTGTATTTGTTACTTGACTATCAGTTACAGGTGTGGTAGGATAACTGGGACAGAACTTCGTGTGGCTGCACTTAAGAGACAAGGAAGCTTACAGACTACTGAGCTGGGCACCAAAGCAACGTGAACACAGGTGAGAAAATCAATTTTGGGAGAAAAACAGAGCAGCAGAAAACACACGCAACAGAATTGCAATTTGCTTTTCACACAGATTTAAAAATGACACTCAGCTAAGAAAAAGGGGCTTAGCTGTCAAAATCGGAAATCGGTTTTTGGGATGAGAAACAAAGGCATGTGACAGATAGGATACTGGGGGGAGGGGGTGACTCTTTATAGGATGATGGTGTAGGTTTTCTATGGGAAACGCAAGTCTGATTTGAAAGAAAAGCAAAATACACAGGCAAATTAGTTTTTATTGCACAATGACTAGTTCTACTGAAACCATATTTTAAGGACTATAATTATTTAAAGAAAAGCACTTGACATGGGGTGGTTGAGTTCGAATTTCAACCAGCTCGTCATGAATCTCTTTATAGGGGAATTAACAGATTTATTTCAAATGATACTAGGTACTTACACAGATAACTAAAAGAATTAGATCAACAATATGCTAACATATATGGACTAACATAGATTCTTCTAAGGAAAGGGTAAACAGATGATACTGGCAAATTGGGATTTGGTATGGGATTTTTATAGGATTTGAATAGGATGTAAGGGTAAAAGAGTGGGATATGCAGTTTTGGGTACTGGGTGATAGGATACTTACAAGCCAAGCTTGAGTATGGTCTTTCGGACAGCCAGCAAGGTCTCTGGACAGCAGGGCCAAGGATCTGGTCTCTGGGCAGCAGGGTCAAGAGATCTGGTCACCGGGTCAGCTGGGCTCTCCAGGATATGATGCGGGACAGCTACGCAAGGTCTGGTGACTTTCGGCAGCTGGGCTCTCCTAGATTGGATGGTGCTGCCTTGATCTGAATGGGTGGTTCTGCCTGGATCTGGATCAGTAGTTTGTCTCTGGATCTGGTTTTGGGTCTGAGTTAGCAAGTTTGGAAATCAGGCAGTCAGTCAGTCAGTCAGTCAGTCAGTCAGGAAGCAGGGAAGTAAGTCAGTAAATTCAGTCCCTTGTGTTTCTCTGTCTCTCCCTTAAATAGCCAGAATGACATCATCGGTTTACAACCTGGGGGTGAAGTACCCAGGAATTAGTCCTATCCTAGGATAGGCCAGCCTATCGGTCCTCTCACCTCCCTCTGGGCTGATTGGTCCAGGGGAAATTACATCATTTTATGTGTGTGCATTTTATGACTTCCTTTGTCTCACAAGCCTATTTTTGACCAAAAATGAGTTATGGATCTAAACATCAGATTTACACTAGCCACTGTCATGAAACATAGATATGCAGGTTCCATGTTTCACAGGGAATTGGACAGTCCAATCGCCAACTCTGTGCGAGCTAACATTGCTTTTTGCCATTTTTAGGAGAACCATAATATTTAAAATGGCTACGCATATGCCCCCTCCTATTTTGCATATTTTCATCAAGTTGTATGTCTGTATCGTGTATACTTCACCCAGAAATGCATTTTTCCTGCCATTCCAGTTCCCCAGGTGCCAGCAACATACTCTGGTTCTCATTTTGCTTGTTAAAAAATCCCATGAAATGCTGTCATAATATAACATTACTGCTTATTCGGAGTATTGGGAGAAATATCTTAATGTAAAAAGTTCTTTAAAGTCAATGAAGGGCATTTGCCACTGTGTGGGCGGTCTTACAAACCCCCACAGCAAATGTCTCTGCCAAGTTTGGCTGACAACAAAGAGCTTTTATGATGTCCTTTGAGGTTTTTGACAGTTCTCCATTCAGAGGGGTGCTGAAGGATATCACACCTCACTGTTATGCCCAGCCCAATTGGCCTCCTTTCTTCATTCTGTCAGGGCTGCCAGTCAGTCTGACGAGGCTGCAAACTTCCACATGTTGACCCTTTCATATGTCCATGGGGGCTGATCCACTTGTGGAGGTAATTCTTTTCCTATGGGGGGCAGAGCACATTTGAAGTGAATGCCTGAGCCAACCTGTTCTGTTGTTTTCCCAAGTTTTTTTTTCTTTCTTTCAACAGAAACCAAGTCTTTTTGGGAATAGATATCATGTACATTTTAGAGCAAACCCCCATATTCAATCACATTTCTGTGCAAGCACAGGGCGTCATTTAACATTTCACTTTCAAAAGTCATTTTCCAGCTTTGCAAAAGCACCATTTTACATGTAGGTTAATTTTTCTTTTATGTCACTTTCAGAAATGCGGTTTCTGGCGCACATATTTTCACTTCAATTAGCCTTCTGGAGGACATTTACAGATATGGTCAGTTTCTGGACACATAAAGATATACTTATATCTCTTTTAAATTGATATGAGAAAAAGAAACACTGCGTTATTTCTTTCATTTACTGCAGTTTGTGTGTGATGGTTTATAGCAAAAGAAAACACAAGCGGTGTTTAAGTGGAAATCCAAATTCTTTGCCTTTAAAGTGATTTCCCAGTACATCAGCTGTCTGGCAATGTATTGCCTTTCTTCTTGGTACTCAGCAGAAGTAAAGCATGCCAGGGTGGGTTTTCATGAAGAGCACAACTTTGTGATGTTTTAAAATGAAATCAAGAGCAAATTGCAAAGCTGTCTTGGATGTCATGTGTGCAGCTTTAGTATTCAGAAATCAGAACAGCAAATGTGGTGCCGTTCGGCATGTAGGTCATTTTCAGATGCTTTAAATGGAGGTAAAACAAATGCAGCCATTCTCTGGGTTGGCTGTTTTCAAAGCTCGCCACACATGTGCCAGGGAAAGAAAAGCTCAGCCGTTATTCTGCAATATTTACATGTGGGTTTTAATTTGGGGGGTATTTCTGCAAGGGCCTAAATGCACCCCACATCTTTAGCTAACTTAACAAGGCACCTGGCACTCCCCATTGGGGCACGAATGGATCCCACACTTGAGAAATGTGTTAAAGAGGTTGGGGCCTTGTCATACATATAAATAAGCATAAAAACACATTTAACACATAGTTTCATAGTTAGTAAATGCATAAAACTTTTGATCCAGAATAATTCCTTAAGGTATTGATAGTGGTCACAGAACACCTAGACCTTCACCTCAGGGTATAAATTATGCAGGTTCATAGAATGACAATTCTATAATACATTCATTTTTTTTTTAAATGAGCAGCTGATTCTAGCGCCGATAATTAATTTCCATAAACATATTCTTACAGGAAGCTGCAGTCTACCACTAGACACCATGTCAAACACCAAGCATGGTTACCACAACCCCACGGACAAACCACCCAACTCTAACCGCCCACCGAACCTAGCTGGATGAATCTCCAAATGCGCAATGCCTAGACCGGGGCAAAGCAAATAATGAGCGCCCAATGGAGTACGACAGTAAACGTTTTGTCCTGTCAATGTACGATTGTAACATAAGGAACAACTCCTTACCTATTGCCTACAGTAAGGCCCAGAAAAACCTTGTCACTGGGAGGGATCAGTGTTACTCTAGTGCAGTTTAGGTAATGCTAGCAATCATTTGTTCGAGAGAACACTCTCCAGTCCTCCTGGGATTTAGATCAGAGAGCGAAAAAAGGAACTCAGTGAAGTCCAGTGAAGTGCATGAATAAACAGGAAACACCCACACAGGACTGTAATACAGAAGGTATAAAAAAGGTTTGTTTGTTTTACTTAGAGGGAGTTCTTTTTTTGTATGAAGATGGTTGGTTTGTAGTACCTGCTACCTGAATATAACCTCTCGCCAGACAATTTCACCACCTGCTTATGTGACACTGCTAGTGAGAGAAACTAGCATGTACATAGCAGATTCGGGACCCACATTTGTTTTGTTTTATACAAACTGATGGGAGCTGATAGCGACTGTAGGAATCACAAGGCAGATACGGAACCTGGCCAGCCCAGGATGGCATTGGGGCCACAAACGTACAGACTAAAACAAAAAGAACGATCCATAAGCCAGGGGATTAAGCCTCACAAAGAAGCACACTTCTTAAAAAAAAACACACTCTCACAGGAGCAAGGATACCTTGCAAGGCCAAGTTCAAAGGCAATCTCCATGGCAGAAGACATGGATGATGAGAGTTGTTGGGCTAATTGGGTGGGGAGACATGGTCAAAGTCCACCGACTGACACTTGGGGTACCAGCTTACGTGCTACTAGTGAGCCGAATGTTCCAGAAAGGCACAAGCGTGCCAACCAATTCTAGAAGGCCATATAATGAAGGGCCTTATAGTTTGAGAGGCAATGAGAAACTATGTATCTAATAACTGTTGAAGATGACTTGCACTAGGGGTGGGCATAAGTTGTGCACCTGACTGTAGAGACCCAATCACAACCCGATTCCTTATAGAACATATACCAGGGTGTTGCCCTTAAGCCAACCACAACCAGCCATAGGTTTTTCTTACTTGCCACGTAGTATGACAAGTTTTTGCCATATAAATGTATTTTTTATGAAATGCCTCGAGTGAGATTTTGTGCGACATCCGTTGATGTCCGTTGTAACTCACTGTTTTAGACAATTGATAATAAAACAGTTAAAATGACTTTGTCTTCTTCCTGAGTTGGTTTGATTATCTGATGTAAGAGTTACTCTGCATCCCATCTACTGCATGAGATGCTACCTATTTAAGGGCATAAGTTCACTTGGTAGAAGAGGATGGTTAGACCCATCGACTAGGTAACTCTAGTATTTTGGACGATCAGACGTCCCCGCCATCTAGACGGAAGATCGCAGGGTTTCTTGTGGAGAGCGGCTGAATATAAATATTGCAAGATAAATTGAGACGTGGGCAGGGTTCCTCTTTGACAAAATCCCTATCTGGTTTCCACAGGCGCTTTGCAGATGGAAGGCAAAAGTGATTGGTTGGGGGAGGAGACGATACAGAGGGCCTTGAGTCAAACAACCGAATGGTGAGTAGACTAAGGGGAATGGCAAACTAAGGGAACAGGGTTGTGGTAATTTTAAAAGTGATGGAAAATAGTGTGTAAATCGAGAGAGAGAGAGATAGCGCCTGAGAATCCTGACCCAAGGGGGTCCACAAGAGGTTGTCTTACACCCCAGTGGGGGTCCTTAGGCTACTTATGAACAGGTTCATATAAGAAGACGAGCTAACTTAATTAGAGGTAAGAGGAAAAAGGGTGATCACTGTGGTTTAGATGTGAAAAGTTGACTACTCTGTCTGTTTATGTATTTGTACTGAATTAAGGTGTCGAAAAGCGATACAAAAAGTTGTGAAATCATTGAGATAAAGTCAAGAAGTTATACTATCTATCTAGGGAAGTGGTTGGCACCAATTCAAAGTTAGACAGGGAATATTGGAAAAATAGAGATTTGAGCAGCGATTGTTTGAGCGTGCTCATATTTGTTGTTTTTGTAAAGGTATTTTTATAGTCTGATAAGTATTGACAGTCAATTGAGACTCGTCAAAATGGGAGATACTCCTCTGATGCATTTATGTAAGACACTGCCAAAGCATATGCCAAGCTCAAAAAGTATAGTGCGGAATGGGTGAAAGGCACATCAGATAAGATGTTCATGCTATGGCCGCAAGGGGGATCATTGTCAAAAGCAGTACTACCACACATGACCACATACTTGCACGCTCCGTACACGGGGAAGAAATTGGAGAAAAAGCTATTTTAGAGCTTTGGAAGATGTATCAAGAAGAGAGGGATGATTCGCCACCCGAAGAGTGGATGCTTAACGAGTGTAAGGAGGAAGGTGTTGAGCCCTCAGCTCTCCTTACCTCACCGGAAGTAAAAGGCGATAGTTCAGAAGAAATAGGATTGTATCCGTCAAAGGAATTGAAAGCGGCAATGGGTATAGTAATCCGATATATGAACCGCCTGCTTATAGCAGTGACGATAGTCCAGAGGAGAGTAAGAGAAAAGAGATCTTTAAGATCATACAAAACAAGTAAGAGAAAAGTGAGCAATCAAATGTATCAACAGAAATAGAACGAGAGATTAAAGATGGAAAGGGGAGAAGGATAAAGCTGACAAGGTAATGCTCGTACAGAACAAATGCATGGGAGGACAGATATTATTCAAGCTAGATGGGAAAAGCATTGAAGAAGAAAGGCAATGCGAAGATTTGGACGAACAGGATAGAAAAGACAGGGAACGAGAAAAAAGATTGTAGGAAGAGGAGCATAAGAGAAAGTGCAGGGAGCGATGAGAACAGATGTATCAGGAGGAGCAAGAGATAAAAGCAGAATGGGCAGAGGAACAAAGAAAGTATGACAACAGGCAGAGAGCAACAGAAGATATGGACAGATGAGAAAGGAAGAGAAAAGAGAAGGAAGGGCAGAAATTAAGGGACAAAAGAATATAGAGATGAAGAGAAGAAGAAGAAAGGCAAGCAAAGGCAAGGAGAGAAGAACAAAGACAAGATGAGGAGAGAATTAGAAGGGGGGCGAGAAAACAAAGAGAATTAGATGAAGAGTTAGAACATAAGAGGAGACAACAGGAGCTTCATATTAACCTCATTCAGAATGAGCTAATGGAGCCAAGTCCAGCAATACGATGGGACAGAATGGAAGAGTTCCTTCCATTAAAGGGAGCAATGTCAGGGGCATCTAGAGTAGCACTAGATGAAGAGAACATTGATATAGGAAGTATCAGAGACAGGATCGATAAGGCTCATCAAGAATTAAAGGAAAGTAGCAAATCGGGAAGTCGAGGAAAGGGAGATCAATCCCTAGTATTTCAATTACGAGACAAAGGAGAAAATCCATTCAGCCTCAAACACAGAGCCTTATCCTTAAGTAGACTGAACTTAGATTAGAGTGAAGGAGACAAGAGTCACACTAGCTGGGGACTAGACATGTCAGATGAGGAGAGAGAATCCTTCTGTGCGAAAGAGGGGGAGGTGCATTTGCCCCCCCCAAGGGAAGCCTACAGACGGACTAGGAAGTAAGATGATCTGATCTAGAGCAGCCCAAGGAAAGGATGCCAGATCCCATAGCATATCCAGAGCATCCCAGAGGACAATTGTATAGTGAGAACGGAGAATCACTGCCATATGTGAGCAGGTTAAGGTTGCTGCCAGCAAGGAGATGGTCAGGGACCATTGTCCCTGCCATGGATAGGCAGACGATGGGAGCCGACTGTGAGTTAGGGTTCTCACAGTTTCTCTTTTTGGAAAAAGGGGGAGCAAGACTGCATTATATTCCATGGTCACAGATGGATAAGGATAATTTAAGATGCAAACTCCCGAGGTTGACGTTGGGTGCGGGAAATTGATTTGTGAATAGGAGGAAACACACTGGCTATAGGGGACATTAAGGGTCTCTTAGCATCCATTCTTGCGGAAAGAGCTGATGACATATGGAGGAGAGCAGTCTATTCAAATGTGACAGCACAGAAAACAGCGCATGATGGAGCGCTGTTTAATAATTGCAGAGCAGATGTTTGGAGGGCTCACAGGGTACAGTATCCTGACACGTCAGATATGGGTGCAATTATGAAACGTAAGATGAAGGAAGATGAAGAACCCATTGCTAACATTTAGGACATTCAAGCGCGTTGGACTCTTGAAACGAGAAAACCATGGGAAAAAACAGTGGCATTATTTTACCACATTTTATGTCAGGGATTGCCCGAGCAAGTACAGAGGCAAATGAAGAAGCAAGTGGGAATGAAAGAAAAAGCCATGGGTTGAAATACAGTTGAAATAGTGCATCAGTGCTGGCTATTGCAGGAGAAAAATAAGAGGAAAGATGAGGTGAGGAGAATTGAGGAAGCTAAATTAGTTCAGAAAAAATTGTCCAAGTATGCCATAGAAGAGGTGGTACTAACAAGCGGAGAAGTGTTCGTAATACAGCAAGCAGTGGGTACATCGCAGGAGATTAATCAGCGCTCGATGGACCAAGGAGGAAATGGGTTCATGCCACAAGGCATGGGCTATAGAGGAAGGGGTGGATTTCAAGCAATCGAGGTGGGTTTCAAAATGCACAAAATGAGAATCAGAATGTGCAAGAAGGTTTTAACAAAGGGGGATTAGTCAGGCCCCCCATGTGTTGGACTTGTGGGATGACAGGACACATTGCACACGTATGTGGGAGCCAAGGGAATGTACAGAATGGCCAATTCTCAAGAGGGGGACAGCTTATCCTCCACCATATAGCACACAAATTAGGGAAGGGTTCACCCAAGATCATGCAGTGTATCAGACACAAGCGCTACGAATGCAACAGGCAAAGCAACCACAGCAATCGCAAATGAATCCACCTCAAGGGCAGTCACAGCACGCCCCCATGCAGACAATGCAGTATGCAAACACGGGACAATCACTGACACCTAGAATAGTGGGTGTCACTGTGGTGGGAGGAAATCTTTTCACAGGTACAGTGGTATGCATGTATCCACAATAGGACAGCTCACAGGGCGACTTGATGTGTTCAATACTATCGGTGACACCAGGCCCCCTAGAGGAACCAAGGGTTGATGTGACGTTAGGAGGCAACCCTTTTCTTTTTTAGTAGACACTCTGGCTACTTGTTCATGTATATGAGAGGGAAAATATCCAATGTCGGGAATTGCCATGAATGCTCAAGGGTTCTCTGGAGTTACAACTCGAGTTCCTTTTACTGATGAATTACCAGTCTCCATAGGAGAGTATGATGTGTCTGTTCCATTGTTGTATTCCCAGCAGACACCAGTTAACATTTTGGGAATAGATTTGATGACAAAACGTAAAATGACGATTTCATTTACTGACAAAGGGATAGTGTGTTCCACTAGCGGAATACACTACATGAATGTGGGTGAATTTATACTGGAATTCACAAGGCAAGTGTGAGGTGTAGCAGTAGAGCCAGATGTTTTTCTTTATGGGATGAGCATTCTATTGACATGGCTACCTGGCTTAGTGGGAAAAACTATGAGGATACCTGACAAATTCTTGTTTAGATTACAGATACCTATGGACGAAGAGGGGGGACAGACTATCCCTCTAGAATTAGAAGCAGCCATAGTACGAAGGGAAATGGTGATGCTTGAAGGGACAGATGATGAGGGTAGACCATGGGGAACAGTAATAGCTATTGAAGAAGGATACAGGTTGACTGACATTACTGATGATGACATGTTTAGGGGTGATCAAACAGATGATGAAGTAGTGTTCATTATAAGCATTATGTACTGGATAAAAATAGAGAAGAGGGAAATCCCACAGCAAATGGCAATAATGCAGCAGCGTCCAGCATTTTTTGACAACGACTTGGAGAAGGTGCACAGTGTCCTATGGACTAAAGGCCCTTATGGCGTAGGACTGTTGAAGGGGGAAGGGGAAGTAAAAATAAAGTTTAAGCCAGAGGCGATTTTACCTTGAGCAAAACAGTACCCCATGTCTCGAGAGGCCGATGAAGGTATATTCAAGACTATTTGTTACGCTCACCTGGCTCCCACAGGGGTGTCGAGTGGAACTGGACAGCCGCGGTCTCCACCAACGTGATGCGTAGTGCAGAGATGACTGACTGGACTGGCCCACTTAGCTTCGTCTGCTTGACCCGTAGAAGTAGTCTCCTAAAGACAGGGAAAGGGAATTAGCCACCCGTGGATTTGAGTATTAACACCTCACTGCGTCCCCACTTATCACTTCTGACATTCCCTTTCACGAAGCTCAGCTTATAGTTTTGTATGATGAGCTCTCCATCCTGCGAAGAATGCAGGGGCGCGTTGATGGCCAGTTACTTCACTGGGTTGAGGATATTGGAAGACTTCTGGACAAATCTTGGCTCCAACCCTCCGGGCGAAAGGCCGTAAGTATATAGTTCTAATGAGTTAAAAATGTCTGATTAATCACTCTTGTCCAATTCCTTGTTTCTTTTGCAGCTTAGACCCAAAAGATGATCGTCTTGTGGCAGCTGAAAGCGTTCAGATCAGAGCCTTGTTTTGTAAGACTGTACGGTAAATGATGCCAAGGTTTAACTCGCTGCTTTCTCTTTTCTTGCAGGTGCAGCGTAGGAAGATTTGGCGTGCTGGTGAATAATACCTCCTGCGGTAAATCAGGTAAGCATATGGTGGCAAGAGATTGTCCTTGTTTGTTCCCTTGGCTCACCTTGTTGTTTTCCTGTCCCCCCTTAGGTGCTGGAATGCGGCAACCAGGTGATGGAGACAGCACCGGATCGTAGAGATGCTGCAAGGAACGGTGAGTATGGCACGGCGCTGCTGCTGGCGATGCAACGCGTTTAAAATTAAGTCTGTTTATGGTTCGAAGATGCGCTGAATCCGAAATCAGGTAAGAAATCCAGTAAAGTTCTTGTTCTAACCTTTCTTCTTCTTTCCTTTCTTTCTAGGCGCTCTGGACTCGAGGCGGGCGTGGCAGGATGCTGGATGCTGACTGCAGACATGGTGAGCGTTACGCTGCTGGATGCAGAATAACGCGAAGCATGTGCTGCTCTTTGGGCGTGGTTTAAATAGCCTTCAAAGAAGCCCAGGTAAGTATTCCTCCACAGCCACACCCGAGTAACAAAATAGTCCCTAAGATAAAATAGTCCCTTCAAGCCTTACATGGGCTTGGATGCTTGGAACCCTTGCAGCATGGTCTGCATCAGGTAAGTTTTAACATATGAGCCTGGCGCCTATGGCGCCAGGACTGATGTCCCATCTGAGCCTGGCGCCATAGGCGCCAGGACTGTACCCCGATAGCCCCTAACAGGGGTTGCTGGGTTTGCTCCAGGTAACATGATGCCTGCTTCCGCGGTTGATGGACTTGGTCTGGATGCCCGGGGGTAGGCATCATGACACTATTTCAGCACTGATGAAACAAGGTATTCTGGTGCCGTCAGAATCATCATCCAATACCGCGATGTATCCTGTGAGAAAATCAAAGGGAGGGTTGTGGAGATTCATAGAGGACATGAGACCGATTAATCAGATTGTAGAGGCAGAGTTTCCTCTAGTTCCTAACCCGGCGATGATACTATGCAGTATCCCAGTGCAAGCACGATATTTCACGGTGATTGAGTTTTTCATGTCTGAAACACACTAGGCTGCCCCAAGGGTACTGTGAGTCTCCATAAATCTTTAACAGAGTCCTATAGATGGATTTAGGCAATATTGATTTCAAAAGTGCTGTGATACAGTATGTAGATGACATTTTATTTTCTAGCACTACAGAAGATGAGTGCAGACAGGACTCGATTCAGCTGATGACTATTCTAGCAGACAAGGGATACAAGGTAGAGAAAGAGAAGCTACAGTATTGCCAAGAAGAGGTGTTATACATAGGGCAGTGGATTTCACATGAGGAAAAAAAGGTGACACCTGAAAGTGCTGAGCCGATTATGAAAACCGCAAAACTGCACACAGTGAAACAGATGCAACAATTTTTGGGGCTATGCAATTATGTTAGAGCCTGGGTGTTTGATTACATTTCGCACACAAGACCCATTTTGCAAGCTTTAAAGGAAGCACAGGTGAATGGTGTTACAATAAAATGGACTGAGGAAATGGAGGAAGGGTTTGAGGAGTTGAAAAAGACAATTTGCACAGCTCCTGTTTTGGGAATCCCCAATTATGCTGAGAAGTTTTTCTTATTTTCGCACACGAATGAGACAGTCATGACAGCAGTGCCAACACAGAGGACTAAATTAGGGTACAAACCCATAGCATATTATAGAAGGATTTTAGATCCAGTCATGAAAGGACACTTTCCGTGCAAACATTCCTTGGCAGCCGCCGCATTCACAATTAAGAAATCTACAAGTATAGTAATGGGCTGCTCTATGACACTTTTTGTGGAGCATGCTCTATTTGCCATTTTGGAGAAACCCAAGGGTACATTGACATCCCAGAGAGTTTATGCTTACGAAGTAATGATTTCAAATCCAACGATTAAAATTGACAGATGTAAAATTGCGAATCCGGCCACATTTGTAGCTGAGCCAGTGGCATAGGGCCAGCATGTGGAAACTATGTTGAATGTTATGATGATATACTGTGCATAAAAGAGAATGCGTTGTCAGGAGGGGAAATTCTATTTATTGATGGTTCTTCGAGAATGGATCAGACAAGTGGAGAAAGACATTCTGGCACAGCTGTAGTGAGGAATAGAGCAACTGGCGAGTTTGAGGTTATAGCAAGTGCCCGGCTACCATCTAATTTTTCAGCACAAGCAGCAGAATTGGTGGCGCTTATTGTCGAACTCGAGAATCTTGAAGAGCAGGAAGTGACGGTGTACAGCGACTACGCCTATGTGATGTCAACCATACACGTAGGGCTAGCATGTTGGAAAAGGAGGGGCTCCATCCAAGCGGACGGTACTCCAGTGCAGCACGCATCCTTATTGGACAGGTTTATTAAGGCATTACAACTCCTAGTAGCCATAGCAATAGTTGCGCAGTCAATACTAAGTGAACAGATTTAATTTCTTGAGTAACGAAGCCACAGACACACAAGCCAAAAGAGTTGCGTATTCATCAGATATCTCAGGTTTTGATACTCCAAATGTCGAAGAGAAGGTAGTCACGATTATGGTAATACCAGAAGAATTTAATCATTTACCAAGAACCCAATTAATGGAGGTCCAAGGTAGTGCACCGCAGGAAGAGCAGGAATTATGGAAACTAAGTGGGTGTTCTTTATCCCCCACAGAGCATTATGGTGCCAGAATAGCACTGGAAAGCAAGTAATGCCAGTAGCATTATTAAAGGTTGTTCTAGAACAGCTGCATTATCCCGCGCATGTGACTAGGGAGAGTCTTGCTGCACCAATTGAGGAAGACTGGTTTGTTCCAAATCTATTAGAGCATGTTACATTCTATGTAGTGAATTGTATCATATGTCAGAAATGTACTGCTGTGCATACACTGAGAATGATTACAGGAGTTATTCCGCGACCAAATGGTCCTTTTCAGCATTTACATATTGACTATGTTAATATGCTGCAAGTGTGTAATGGATACAGGTATCTGATAGTGGTGGTGTGTCCCTTCTCTAGGTGGATCGAGGCAGGTCTGTGTAGAAACTCTGATGCCACTTGGGCAGCAACATTTTTAGTATGCAATGTCTTTCCAAGATGGGGTGTGTTTGAAGTGCTGAGATCAGATAATCGGCCACATTCTGACAATGACATATTTGAACAGATAGGACTATTGTTGAGCATTAAGAACAAGTTTTTCTCTGCTTATCACCCACAAGCGAACGGGATATGTGAGAGACTGAATGACCTCCTTAAAGAAAGGAATACCAAGCTCAAGCTAATGTTGAAGAAGAGATGGCTATATTGCCTGCCCGTAGCTTTATATGTCCTAAGGAATCAGCCTGGTTCGGACCACCACCTCACACCCTATGAAGTAGTAACAGGGAGGTAAATGAGAATGCCTCTGACTCCTCCAACGAGGAGTAGAAGTGATGCCCAGAGTACTGCAAAATTGCTTGGTGATGAGCTGCACAATTATTTGACAAGCATGACCTCTAGCATCTCTCTCATTTCAGATCAACTGAAGAGTAAGGGGGGTCGGTCTCAGAACACAGATGAAAACCATTCAGCAACCGGATCTCCTGAGCTATTATTGACACCTAAATTATTTGTTGGTGATACCGTGCTAATCAGAAACTTCACTAGGAAGTGGCACAAGCTGAGATTTGATGGCCCCTTTTGCGTTGAAAATGTCACTCCCTCAGCAGTAAAAGTTCAAGCAAACTAGCTTGGCTTCATTTAAACGACATGAAGTTAACCAGCAAGACTGTACTGACCCCAGCTGTCGATCCAGAATCAAGACAAGAAGAAGAATTTTAGCATGTGCAGACGTGATCGATGACAAAGAAGAAGGATGATAAAGTGACAGGCTGATGAATGCAGATTTTGCATTTGGACTGTGGCTCGTTGGACACTCCTTATAGATATTATAGCAAGAATACTACTTTGTAGAGAGTCACAGAAATCTTGAAAAATGAACTTTAGCAAAGTATTGATGTATCACAAATATCCCTAATCTTGACTTTGAATTTGACAATTGAAAATGCAAACAATTTCCAGACTCGTTTTTCACTGAGTATCTCTTTGGCTGAATCTATGGTTTTAACAAAGGGAGATGCTCACAGACATATACATGCTGTTTTTGTATGTATCCTTCAAACTTATCCTGCTCTTGTCAGAAGAGACATTGATATTTTCACTTTTTTACAGGATCCTAAGAATAGCCCTGTAATCAAAAGGTTGCTTGTAGCAATAGTAGAAGAAATATTGCAGTTGCCAGATTTATTGCAGTTGCCAGAGAAAAAGTGTTTTTTCCTTAAGAATTGAAGGCAAGTACCTCCTGCAAAACGCACCACTCCATATTCCAAAACACAAATTTCTCAAAATAGACTGGGTACTTCGCAAACTATTATGGTGCGGGGGTACGAACGTACTACTGGGCTGGTCAGATGGCGGTTGTGAACGATATGCTCCATGGAGACACAAACTTGCCTCACATTAGAGGGATCAATGCTGACGACACAGCATCACCACTGGAACTCTTGTATCGCGGCTTGGGGGGTGCGGCACCCTCCTCAATGTCAGCACAAATCATCCATATCTGGGCAGAAACGCACCAATACATGGGATGGAACTCGAAACTGACACCCATACAACCGTTATGGAACAACAGACTCCTCCCAGAGATAACCTAGCTTCCCAAATGGCATGCCTGGAACCAGCAAGGGATAGTGAGAATTGGAGACATAGTGCGGGAGGGTAGGGTAATCCTGTTCGAAACATTACGGTCTGATTTCTCCATCCCTCACACGGAAGCATACCACTATACCCAAATAAAGCATGCACTGCAATCCAACTTACACAACACGCAGAAATGCCAGAATACACTCCGCTGGAACGCAACATAGTCCTGGAACAAATTAAAGGCAAAATCACCTCAACCATGTACAACGTAATTACATCCTTTGCCACACAGGAACTGACCAGCCTAAAAGCTAAGTGGGAGTGGGACGTGGGGATACTACAACCAGAGGACTGGACAGAAGCTCTAATGTATCCCAGGGAAGTAACGATATCATCCAGGCGCAGACTGGTCCAATTTAAGATCCTACCCCGCCCTACTACCCGTGAGTTACACTGTACAAGTGGGGCTGCACCCCAGACTCATGTTGCCTGCGTTGCAAAGGCGAAGAAGGGACCTTTTATCACATCCTATGGGAACGCGACAACATACAACTGCTCTGGCAGAGATGCTGTAACGAACTGTCAAGAGTCATAGGCAAACCAGTGCCCAGGGAACCAAAACATCTGCTACTGGGAGTCTCTGACGAAAGCAATCTATTACACTACAAGAAGTTACTCTGGTCGACTGCCATGGCAGTACTTAGAAGGAACATTGCACAGCTGTGGGGTGCGGAGACAACACCAAACTATGAACAATGGCTCACGGACATAGACATTTACGCAGCAAAGGAACACCGAGTATATACAGCAAGGAGATGCCCACAGAAGGCGCACAAGATCTGGGATAAATGGGAGAATGCACGCTGACTGTTCGAAAGTGTACTTTTCACTCAGGTTTGCCTGATGCGCTCAGACTGGCTTACAGGATCCTTATAAGATGCTTGTCGGTCCTGGGGGCAGCGGCCCTCTGTTTCCTTTTCTTTAAGTAATGGTTTGTTTGTAATGTTTATCTAAGTATGGAAAACCAATTTTAAAAAAATTAATAAAAAAAGCATTGAAGGCAAAATGCGGAATATTGAAGCTGATACGATTTTGGGGAATGAGCAAGCCCAACCAATTCTAAAATGTCATAAATGGTGTGGCGGCGAGTGGCAGTCTGGCAGTGGTGTTTGTTGTTGCTAGGTCTGTCTTCCCTGTTTTTCCAACCCACCTGACCTGAGGAGGTGTGCTTTCAAATACATACAACACCTGCGGAATGGATGCGGAGTGGCGGAGAGTGGCAGTCTGGCAGTGGTGTTTGTTGCTGCTAGGTCTGTCTTCCCTGTTTCTCCAACCCACCTGACCTGAGGGGATTTGCCTTCAAATACAGACAACACCCGCGGAGTGGACGCGGAGTGGCTGCGAGTGGCAGTCTGACAGTCATGGCTGGCAGGACAGCAAAGACTGCCCCTACGCCCCCCCCCCTGGATTCACACACGATGAAGACGACCGCCGCTGTCTCCGTATGGAACTGCACTCAGAAACACAGCAGGTAATTGATAATACTAATTTTATTCCTAAAAACATTCACGAAGAGCGGCCATCGAGAGCCCTACAATGAAAGTGTGCTGACACCCGGCAAGATTCCTTGATGTCGGTTTCTTATACAGCGTCTCCGACATCCCGGCTTCCTTCAGTGAGCCTTCCCGCCCCGGCGCTTGGTGCTTCCCGCAAAGTTGCTTCGGTCAACTGCAGAGAGGCGGATTCTGTGGCACCCTCGGAAAACCAAGGCACAGACTTTGTTCCCCCTCTTCCACCCTCAAACGAACAAATGAACACCTGCTGCAGGAGGTGTAACGCAGGCGGTGGCACAGGAAACGCCGCGACTGCTGCTGCCTGCCGCCCCGCCCTCTACCAAGCTGTCAGTGAAGGCAGTGATTCACGCCGAACCGCTGAATAAACAACCAATCAATAACCCACTATCTGCAGGCAGCTTTGCTACAGCATCTTTGGGTTGTAATACGGAGGAGGTTGGCTTGAGCGAAACAACAAACACAAAGAACGACAAAGAAATTCCAGAGCCTCCGATCCAGACAACAAAAAAACTCAGGCAAAGGTGAAAAGAATAAGCAAGAAGCCTTTACAGCGGGGAGGGTGTAAAAAACCACTCAACTCAGAAAGGGGGTGCCAAACTGCTACGGGCACAGGAAGAGAAAAATGCAACACCCCTCTGCCACCGCTCAAGCTTCTGTCAGACTTTTTCTTTAAACACTCTAAAGCCACACAGGAGAGGTTTGACAAACTTTCCGACGCAAAAATGCTCGAGGCAGTTACAGGAAATATGCCTCCTTTCAAACATCATAAATTAACCATCGCAGTGCCTAATTCAAACCCTCCTACCCAACAAGAGACTCTTAAAATGAACCTGGAGATGGACAAGACAACATGGCAGTTTGGTAGTGGGGCGCATACTACTCTTACGCCTCCTAAATTGGTGACTTTCTTACAAAACAAAACAGTAACTCCACAGTCAGCTACGACTTCCACGTTTCCCGCTACCAGGGACGCAGATGGAGGAGACCAACTCCCTCTTGACTGTCTTACAACAGAGGAACCAAACTGTAACAGGACTGGGCCTCATGCTGAACAGCTACTACAGAGCCCACTACCCTGCTGTGAAACTTTGATCGACGAGGAAGAGTCACCTAAGGACAATAATCCTGGGGGCAAAATTGCCTTACAAGAAATACCAGCCCAGGAAAAGAAGTATGGCGAAGGACAAAATAAACCAGGAGCCATAATAAACCTCAATAGCTAAGCGGACATCCTGCCAAAAGATCCACGGGTGTTGTGTGTATTTGGAAAATCAACCCTCCAAGGCCCAATCACGGGTAAGTGAGCAGGTGGCTAAGAATACTTCACCTAGAAGAGAAGTCCGGTTCGAAAAAACATCTGAAGCAGCACACCCAACGCCTTCGAATTATAGTCCATCTCGAAGAAGTTCATTGAACTTTTTTTTTTTTAAACTTTATTTTAGGATTTCAGTATGTACAATAATAAACATTCAGAAAAGAAACAAATTCCAAAACAACAATTCATAATGCACACCCTGTACATATTTACAAAACCACCCCCCCACCCACAACCAAGGTTCACATCTATCAACAAGTTGTAGTCAGTACATAGTGAGGAATTTTCCATAGATCTTATCAAATAATGAAAGTTTCCTGTTTCTTTGAAAAATAACCCTCTCCATCTCCGCTAAATCATGCATTTCATCAATCCACACTTCAAATAGGACTGGGTTTGTCGGCTTCCAACTTCTCAAGACAATTCTTTTACCCACCATCGCACCTCGATAGATCCATTTCTTCTGACTCATTGAAAGGTCCTCCAGGCTGGTGTGTTCCTGTCTCTCCTTATGCTGGGAAGGTGCCCATGCTCAAGAGGAAACAACACTGCCGTAGCGCGGCGAAACAGGCTGTCGGACTCCAAATACCAGAATCCTTTGTGAGCGAGACACGCCCCCTCCCACCCATCCGCCCGCCCCTCCCTGCCGTGCTCATAACCCGGGTGCACGCGCACCCCGGAAGTGCACTGCAAGTGCTGTTGAGCTGTGGGACTTGCTGGTGTGTTCCTGTCTCTCCTTATCCTGGGAAGGTGCCCATGCTCAAGAGGAAACAACACTGCCGTAGCGCGGCGAAACAGGCTGTCGGACTCCAAATACCAGAGTAAATACTCATAATACAACTTAACTTTGGACTTGCTGCCTTGGATATTGGGCTTTGTGTTTGGACTTCCTCTTAGGTGTTACTGTGCTACTGTGCTACTGTGTCTAGCTTTGATGTTAAAACGAGTGCCTTTTAGGTACTTACGTATTCTTTTTTCTTTTTCTTCTTCTACGTAGATCCTTTGTGAGCGAGACACGCCCCCTCCCACCCATCCGCCCGCCCCTCCCTGCCGTGCTCATAACCCGGGTGCACGCGCACCCGCGCGCGCACCCCGGAAGTGCACTGCAAGTGCTGTTGAGCTGTTTGGCTGTGTGGTAAGGGTGGTAACATATTAATGATCTGTAGCCTTTGTATATGTCCCTTCTGCATCTAATTTAGTAAGTATTAATTCCCTATTGGGTTGTGAATTGGTTGCGCTCACGATAGGTGTTTTGGCCATATTTTAGCGTAGACCATCTCTTTTCTTGTATATAGCAGCATGGTGAATGGCTTGCGAAGCGGACGGAAACTCACTGAGCCTCTGTCCCAATCATCTTCTCAACCGGTGAGCCAGGATATTCTGGTTGAGAGTGCAGCCACACTGGTCCACCCCGATAATATGACATCTGTGGGAGTGGACAGTGATAATATGTCAGCTGATAAGAAAGCGATGGTCTTTAAAGAAATAGGTATTGCTTCCAAATTTGATGCCTTAGCTATGATTCACTGTGTAGGTAGTGATGCTGAGATCTCTGCTGATATCTCTGTTAAAAACACCAAATTCAAGCTAAAGGATTTGAATAATAGTGCTCCCAATGATATTATCTTAACTGAATCAATACAGAGAAATGATATGGGATCCGATAGTGTTTACAATAATTCTTACAAAGAGAATGTTGTGGATTGTTCTATGATGGGCCCCATTATTGAAGCAGAGTTAAGTAAGCGCATCTGCCTATCTTTAGGTCCTTCTACGCCCGCTAACCAGAAACTAGTGGGGAGAGAAGATGTTTTTATGCTGAGTACTAAAGGCATGATACCTTCTGAAAGAAATCTTGATCCTATATGTGGCGAGAATGTAAAATTGCCCTGGGAAATGGACTTTGAGTCCCATGCATCTCCCAACAAACCTATGGTGAGCTCCCCAAAGGCCATTAGTGCCCAATTAGCAATTAATGATCGAATGAATTTGGATATTCAAGAATTCCAGTCGAGCCTTAATGGAAAAGACAAAGATGCTTCCAATAATGATGCTCAATCTGCGAGCATCATCCTTGATGCACCATCACTGAGTTCAGACTTCCCAGTTCTTGCGAGAATTTTAAATTTACTGGACAAGGGACATGAGCGCTCTCATTATGAAATGGGAATTATGAGAGAAGCAATTACTGAACTATCCAACAAAACTAATAGAATTGAAGGCCTCCTGTTTACATGTGATGCTGTAGCAGCTCTTTCGGATAGACACTACAAGAATAAGGATATGGTAGATAGTGCCACACAGTTTGATGGTATTTTCAACAATCCTTCACAGATAAAGCGTTCATATGCGGCTACACTAAATACTCAATCACATAATTCGATTTGTACACAGACCGATGTAATTGTGGATGATCTGTACAAAGTTTTTACGACAGTTCAAAAAATTGAGCAGCACCTAGACAAAATGAACAAAGAGTCTATAGAGATTACAGATACTCCCGTTGATCAATTGATAGATGATACAAACAAATCATATGGTTCTGATAGTCCCTCTCATTTGACGGACTTAATTGATCTTGCGGGAGATTGTTCCCGGATAGGAATGGTGAAAATGTCTGATCCTATTGTGGGTGATCTGATACCTAAGCCTATAACAGTCCTAACCCGGAGGGAAAAGCGACTGGCGGGAAGGGCCCAAAAAAGGAAAGCCAAAGCGTTAGCCTTAATAAAAAAACAGGCAAGGATTGTACAAGTTGAGAAATCTAATGAAATACCAGTCACCTTTGAGAATGAGGAGATGATTAATCTTTCTCAGTTGAATGATGAATCAAGGGTATTATTAGATATCAATCCCCCTGATAAGAACAATGAGAAAAATAAGGAGGGGAAAATAAATAATAAAAAAAAAAAAGGTTAATGTACATAAGAATGAGGAGCCGATTGATTGCCAATCTAATTTATCTTGTTCTAATCCCCCGGAATCCATAAGTGGGGGGTCACAAATGTCCCTTTCTCAATTCTATCCTATAAGTAAGAAACAAACTTCCTCTAGCAAAGTGAAAACTAATGTCACCGTACCTAGGGACTCTAAGATACAATCGGCTAAACTGGAAACTTTACACCATTGTTCTTCCGACGAACCCTGGATGTTGGGTGTATTGGGTGGGGACTTGTTGCGATCCCAGGAACCTAAGGAGGACCCTATAGTTGATCCGGGGTCCAATATTCCACCTCCCACAGTCAAGTCATCTAATGAAAATACTAATCTGACATTGACGGAAATGATAAACCCTAAAATGGTAGGTTCTCCTATTATCAATCATAAGACGGTTCATAATGAATTTGAGTCCATACGTGAACCTCCATACATACTTGGCTGGGAGAGTGATCCGAATGTTAATGTTAAACAAAACTTGAACCGCTCTTCCCTGCTAAAAGCTTTTCACACAATACCTTGCCTGCGAACTCTGAGATCTGATGATATAGACTGGGTAAGACCTGCAGATAAAAATAACAACAGGATGACCTGTGGCCTATATTCAAGATTGATTATGAAACTTATCTGGGAACAGAAGGAAAACTTTGTTTCCATTGGCTTAACCCCTTTTTTGATCCAATCTGATGAAGACGCGAGGGTCTTTTTGGATAAGCCACTGGTACTAACATCCACAATTGACCAGAAAATGATGCAATCACTGCCACAACAAATTAGTGGTGATCTGGTCCGACAGATAATAGCAATGGCTGCTGCATTGTCGGGCATACATCCAGCCTCGCAATTAACAGCGACGAATCTATCTCCCTAGCCCGGCATATCATCAACAATCATTTGTATGTTTGTCTTGGAATTGTTGTGGGCTTGCTAACTTTAATAGATGGTGGGGTTCATGCGAGAGCGATAAGATCCCTGCTATAGTTTTACTACAGGAAACCATGTATGTATCTCAATTATCTGTCGAAGGTTTTGTCTGTTACTCACAACCTGCTACTCGAGGCAATAAGGGTCGGCCCTCAGGGGGCCTAGCCATTTTAGTAAATAACGCCTGTAAATCCCCAACCAGACTGGTTTATAAAGATTCTAATGTATTAGTTATAGAACTGTTCCCTGTATCTCCACAGGATCAACATATCATTTTTATGTGTATCTATTGGAACAGAAAGCTAATAATGCTTAATAATATCATCGATATTCTTGATTCCATCTTAGAAGGTATCTTCATACATCATGAGGAGGTTGGTGTGGTGGTGGGGGGTGATTTTAATTCCTCCTGTTTAATCCACAATATAGGCCCGGGCCAGCAATCCCATACAGATACTACATCGGCTATGAATGGGAGAAAATGGGTGGAGTTCTTTCTTAATTGGGATATTCAGATAATTCCCATTGGAACGATGGATCTCACATATACATGGTCTAGGGGAGGACATCACTCACATATTGATCATTTTTTTAAATCATCTAATCTTTGTCTGGAAATTGACACTGTAAACGTTTTAAACTTGGGCTTTAGTGACCATAATGCGATATTGATAAATCTAAAAATCGAAGGTTGGGGATTGACTTCAAATCGTTCTCTACAAATGGTTGAGAATGACAGAGCGGGCATATCTGTGAGGTGGAACCCTCTTGTATGTCATCAGCTATCAGAGCGACTCAGAGATGACTTTGATCTGAATCCATTAGCGATTGATAGTGACTCTATATGTATAGATCAATTTATCTCAAAGAGGATTGAATTCCATTTATCACAAATAGTAAAACAAAGAAAACCGGCTCTGGATGTAAAACATCATGTACATAAATTTGATATTGAGATCTTTAAATTAAAGAAGCTTAGGAATTTTAAACTACGACATCTATCTAGGTTGTCTCTGGAATCAACACAATACTATTCTCATAAAAGGGCAATCCTTGCTACACATAAAACTGCTGTCAAAAATCTAAAAACACAACTTTATGTGAAAGATAACCAGAACATGATTTATCATATTTTGAAAAACGATACACGCAAAATATGGTCCTTATTGAGACTGATTAACGGCGATAATGTGGGGTTGAAAGAAAATGCCATCTCAGCGGATCAGTGGGCAAACTACATTAGGCTGAAGTACGAGTTACCTTTAGTATTCCACAACAACTTTAAAACTGTAATTCTAAATACAATACCTACTCGCTCCCCTTGGAGCATTGAAGATGTAACACGTGCAATTAAGAAACTAAATCCTTCTAGGGCTATGGGACCTGATGGCATCCCTGCTTGTCTTTTTCGATCGGATATCCACTTGTGGGCTATTATTTTGAAAAACAAATTTGATGTGATATTTTCTTCCCAAGCAATTCCTAGTTCATGGTGTTCTGCTACTGTCATCCCCATATATAAAAAAGGCCCTAAAAATGACCCTGGTAACTTTCGCCCGATTGCGTTAACTGACTCATCCTCTAAGGTATTCTCTCAACTGATCCTTGAAGAAATGCAAGTCTATATGAGAACCAATGCCACCCTGTCAAAATTTCAAACTGGTTTTCGTCAGAACATGGGATGCTCTCTTAATGCTTTACTGATATCTCACATCGAGTGGAACTCCAAACATAACAACACAGGTGCTGTCTATATGGCAGCTCTCGATCTGAGTTCAGCATTCGATACCGTGCTAAGGGAGCACCTGTGGCGGAAGATGGAGGTGTTGGGTTTCCCGGCTTATCTGATTGCATTAATACGGCTTCTCCATACAGACAAAACCCTACAGAGTGCGCCTTAATAAAGAAGGTATGTTAACTGACAAAATTCCATCGAAAATTGGATTGAAACAAGGTTGTACTCTGGCTGCCGTACTGTTTAATCTGTATACTTGTGACATAGAGGAATGTTGGACAAAAGAAGTCATCTATCCAATCTTAATTGGTAGCACAAGACTGAACTATATTGGTTTTGCTGATGACATTCTTATTTTAGATAGAACACCATTTGGTCTCCAGCATAAACTAAATGCTTTCATCTGTTATGCAAATGCTCATAACTTGAGAATCAATCACCACAAATCCCGAATTATCATCTTTAGGGATGGTTACAAAAAGAGTTGCTCATACACTTGGCTCATGGAAAATACTCGGGTTACCATTACACATGAAATTAAATATCTAGGGTATCCTTTATCGAATGCCTACTCAAAAATCTGGTGGAAAAAGAAAATATGTGAGAAATCTAAACCTCTAATTTCACAGATGAAAATAATCATGGGTAAATACTGTGGCCTTTCTCTTCTACCTGTCATCCAATTCTACCTCCTTAAAGTCGAACCATCGCTACTTTATATATTAGACATGTGTATATATGAGATAGACGACATCCTAGACACACTTCAAGGTGGGATCTGGAAAAGCGTTTTGGGGCTTCCGGCATCAGTCCCAAATGATATTGTTCGTCATGAACTAGGTATCCTCCCTATATCTGCCAAACGGAACTGGAGACTCCTGAATAACTATACAAAAATCCTGGATCCCCCTGGTAATTCACTGTATGAAGACCTTAATGAATTTCTTCATATGGGTTGTATGAAATCTCTGACCCGATATGCGGATAAAATGAACGATCTAATGGCTCTCTTGGGCATCCTGAAAGATGACTTAATACTAGGTTTACCTAGTTGTAAACAAAAGTTGTATCGCTATTACTGGAGCTGTCAGGCTGATAGAATTGGGTCTTACCGTTTGTACTACGAGTTTGCCCAATTCAGAAGAAAATTGGGAGATAGAGCTGGCTATATTTTACAGTTCCCTTCTGCTATGGGTCGTAATATTTATTTACGGTTCAAACTGAATGTATTCCACACTAATGAACGATTGTGCAAATGGGGCACCTCTGATAAAGAATTTAACAATGGTTTTTGCCGTTTCTGTAAGGATATGTTTACTCTCGAGTCTCTTAAACATCTAGTTATCTACTGTGAACATTTTGAAGTTTTGAGACTATCGAAGTTTGGGAACTATATGATCTCTAACTCAAACCTATCGCGTGAAGTACTATGGCAGCGATGCATGCTTGGTGATAGTACTAAATTCATTTTAAGATTGCTATCTGTTTTAATAATTATTGAATCTGAGCTAAAGGATATAAATGATATAAGATGAGCTGTAAATACTTATATGGTATGTGATGCATGTAGGCATGTTGTTTAGCTATGCACAAATTCTTTCTGCTTAGGTAGCATATAATGTATGTGATTCATGGTCAAAATGGGAAAATGAACTGGTGAGAATTCTGTTTTGTATGAAAAAATTTCTTTGTAAAGGTTTTTAACCAAATACAATAAAAAAAAAAAAAAAAAAAAAAAAAGGTCCTCTATTAAAGTTTTAAAATCAAAGGCTATTTTCTCATCTAATATTGCATCACAGATCCTACCAAATTCAAACGAAAAACCTTGTACTCTGGCACATGTCCAAAGATAATGTTCAAAAGAACCGGCATCATGAACACATGACCAGCAATCAGAGCTATCAATCATACCTCGATGGAATAGCCTTTCAGGAGTCCAGTAGACCCTATTGATTATTTTAATCTGTCGGGACCTTTCCACCAAACCTAAGGAGCACAACCCTGTATTTGCACACATTCGCAACCAGTGATCATCCTCAATATCGGCCCCTAACTTTCTACTCCATTCTTCTCTTAACACATCATTGCCTTCCAATTTTCCTGTAATCAAACCATAAACTTGACTCACCTGGCCACCCCCAACCACATCACTTTTCTTCCGCAATCGGTCAGTATTCAGACATTCCTCCAAATCAATATTACGAACAACTCTTCGAAGTTTACGGTAATCACTCAGATTGAAATGTGATATATTATATTTAGATTGCAATTCTTTAGCAGTCAACCAATTCCCATTCTCAAAGAGGTCACCCAACCACTGAACTCCCTCCAGAAACCATTTGGACCAAAACAGGGTCTTCCCATCACATTTAACACCAGGGTTCAACCAAATTGAGGCTTTCGGATCACACAAAGCTTCATATCCCAAACAAGTATTCAGACTCAACCATGAATTGAACAGGCATTTAGTTAGTGGATCCTTTACACCAGGTATTTTCTGTATAGTTGTCAACAAAGCTCTAGGCTGCAAAGGACCAAAATGACTACTCTCAGCACACAGCCATTCATCTGGATTTGGTTCCATGGAAATAATGTATAAAGTGGCCCCATAGGACACATTTTCATCAAGCCCAATGCTTTTCCTATGAGACAATTTGGAACTACCACACAAAAGAGGCCGAGGGTGCAGAGGCCCACCGGGAAATCTCCAGAGTTCCCTATAGGCCAGTCCACCCCTGGCGTGGAGACCATTTTCAGCGCATTAACTTTACCCCATAAGGACAAACGCAAAGCACTCCATCTCTCTAAATCCATCTTATATGCTGCACAGACCATATTCAAGTTTTCTGTCATGTAATCATGTATATCCGGTAAAATCCAAACTCCCAAATACAGCAGCGTTCATGTAAACCCCCAATGTGTAACAAAATCCTTGCCACAGGATGGCACCAAGGGAAGAACTTCAGACTTGGACCAATTTAGGCTGACAAAACCTCCATGAGAACTGGAATTGAAAGTCGAAGATCTTCTAGTACCAGAGGCAAATCATCGGCATAAAACCACACATTTTGTTGCATGCCCCAACAACTCAGACCTTTTAGATTCCATTCCAGCCTCAGTGCCACTGCCAGAGGCTCAATACCTATGACGAAAAGTAAAGGAGACAAGGGACAACCCGTCTTGTTCCTCTCTCCAAATGAAAAATTTCAGATCTTAAACATTGGTATTCACATCAGCTGTTGGTTTGGTGTAGAGTAAGCTAATCCAAGAAATGTAATTTGAACCAAAACCCATCTTTTCCAGAACTCTGAACAATAATTGTCAGTTTACCCTGTCAAAGGCTTTTTCAGCATCCAAAGAAAGAACTGCTGAGTCCGTAATAGAATCAGCAGCTACAGAAATAGTGCGCAGCAGCTTCCTAATGTTACTGGCAGTGTTAATTCCCTTTACAAAGCCCGACTGCTCAGGATGAATCAAGCTAGGCAATACATTTTCCATTCGTAGAGCCAGTATTTTCGCCAGTATTTTGTTTTCACCATTAAGCAGTCTAATTGGTCTATAGCTGGAAGCTAAAGTCTCATCCTTCCCCTTTTTCAAGAAAACTGATAACATTGCATGACGTGTAGTAGATGGGAGCAAACCACTCGAGTGGGATGATTTATACATGTCCAACAAGAGGGTCAACGCAGAATTAGGTAGCCACTTTTAAAATTCAACAGGTAGACCATCAGGTTCAGGCGACCTTCCCGTATTCAATTTACTAATCTCTCTCTTCAACTCATCCAGCGTTATATCCTCTTCTAAAGAATCCGAATCCGCCCCCGAGATCTTTTGGTATCGGTAATCCCGCCAGGAATCCTCCATCATCACCCAAAATATATGTTTCATTTTTGTATAAATCGGAATAAAAAGTTTGAAAAACTTTGATAATCTCTTTCGGTTTAAAAGTGATACAGATGTCCTGTCTCCGGATTGAGGTAATAGTCCTTTCTGACTCTCTTTTCCTCAGTCGAAATGCCAACCAACGATCGCATTTTTCCCCCTTCTCAAAATAAGTACATTTCTGTTGGAAGAACGTTTTATCCTCTCTATCAGAAATCAGATTTCTCAATTCCAGTTGCAAGTGTTTAAGTTTCTGAACCACAGTAGAGTTCCCATGATTAGACACCAAATCATTTGTGACTACTTTAATACTCGACTCCAGTTCTCGCTGTCTATGGTCAGATCTTTTTTTCAAGCTGCTTGCCAAATTGATGAGCATACCACGTACCGTACATTTAAAAGCTTCACAAACTGTGCCAGGAAAAACTTCCCCAGTACAGTTTTCTTTCACAAAGTAATCTATTTCTGTGGCAATCTTCTCCATGTCTTTTTCATTGTCTAATACCCTAGTGTTCAGCCTCCATGTATAAGTCTTGTTCAAAGCATTTTTTCTAATCAAAATCACCACACCCCTCCACCTTGAGTTGAAAGCTGATCCATACACTCTACCAACCCATCCTTTCCTTAATACATCAAAATCCACCTTAACAAGATGTGTCTCTTGCAGGAGACACACATCACCCTTCAGATCATTCAGTTAAGACATGAGTTTCTTCCTCTTATTCAAATTCTAACACCCATCTCAAAATGGCCCAGAATCGACACATCCAAAGTCATTCCAATGATGACAATATGAGAAGCCCTGGAAAGCTGCATAGTATCATTTTTTAAGACTTTCAATCAAATGGACCAAAACTTTAGGCCATAATAAAGTTCCATCAGATCAACAAGACAGAAAAGATAGAGGACACATAAACAAGGCACTATAGTAAAAGAAAAAATTTGACTCCATAAATGTTCAAAACCACCATCCACCCAACTGCCCTTAGACACAAACCGCACAAGTGAATGTTAGAACCCCAAGACCAAACTCATCACCCCTAAATGTATGTTGGTACTATGCCAACTGTCACTAAATTCATACAACTAACCCTAAAAACAACTAACATGCCTGGAGAAAAAGAAAGAAAATTAACATTAAAAGCGCTGTATTGCCCTCCACAGAAGAAATATCATACATCACAGCTATAGTCAACAATTGACCCCATACATGGCGTTCAACAAGCAAAAACATTCAAGAGCAATAAGCATAAATATCCCCCCAAAAATTGATTCTTTGAATGCAACCTGCCCTCCGGACCTAGCTGTTATATTAACAAACCTGCCCTCCGCACCTAGCTGTTATATTAACAGGCTTAATCATAAAAACGAAATGAAATCCACAAAAATTGTGGAGTTTTTTTTTTTGTTAAAAAAGGATCTCTGTAACATAACATAAAGCCCCAAAATATCCTATAAATGCCATTACCCAGAGCCAACCTGAAAAACAGGTCAGATCATATTCCACTCATTCACAGTTGCAAGAAAAAAGCCTTGGAGCGCGACCCAGTGTCCAAAATGCATTCAATCCTCAGTTAAAATGTAGTCTACTGACACACGGGAAGTAACAGGGAAACATACTCCCTTTCAAAAAACAATAAAAAATAATAACTTCCACAAAATTGCCTAAACATTACCAGGGAGAATAAAAAACATGTGAAACAGATCACCTGCTGATAAGTATAAGCTCCAAAATATGCAAAGAGGCTTCTAAATGGGTTAAAATACATTCAGGAAGTCATCAGCAGAAAGTGAGCCCATGAACGAAACATCAACACATGACAGCATCACAATATCCGAAATAAAACCTTCCCCCCACCACACCATGCGTGCTAATAAAAGCCATGAGTTGGTCAAAGCGCACGGAAACACGATTTGAACAACGTCACACCTCCTCCATGTTCATGGATGTGGAGAAAGTGTTTTATATGGAGTCAACTGGTGTCTTTAGTGCAGTACTGAATCTTGAGGGGTAAGATGTCGAAGGGTTAATAAAGACTGCACAATTGGAGTCTTCTTTACCAAGTCTGTACATCAAGCACCTACTGGCAGATCTCTATAACTAAAATATAATAACCTGGACCCCGTGCACGTTGGCTTAGTAACAAAAGACTCAAGCACTGAAGAGTCACGACAGCCTCCCTGACATCTTCTCCAATAAAGGCAAGATCTACAACTTAATGTTACTCCACGTCCAGAGAAACTCCGACCAAAAAAACAGATATGTTATCAATAATGTCTGCAATTACCATAGCTTTAGCGCCCTTCACCAAGCTATACGAAGCTGTAAGCGACACGCTGAAAGACCATACGTCTATCCAAGCCATGATGCTTAGCAAATTAATCTACCTTGAAGCTTACATCATGGCTTTGGAAACAAGAATGAAGAACGCCACCTCCCTCTTTACCACCTATATTTCGCTACTTCACACCCTCAGTATGCTCTTGCTGGCTCTTCGGAACAACCCAAAACAGCCTCAGCTCAAAAGTCTGAAGGAACACAAACACTACCTTTCATTGACCTGACAACTACCAAGGCGTCTCCTGAATCAAATCTAAACCACGTTCACTTGCTAACTACTATAAGCAGTACTACCTGCAAGAAGTTACCTCACAACTTGAACGATATTCAGGATTGTGCACCAAAACCCTCCACAAACGCTAATGTTGCTCCACCACCAAATGGAGGAATGTGGCACATTGAAATTGAATGTAAAAAAAGGAACAATCATTCTAAAACTTCAGCGATGTGTGATGGAGTAACATTAGAACCCATTTTTAACCAGCTTGAACCATTAAAGCAAAAAACAACACAATCTACGCCTCTCCTCATAGTGCCAGAGTCACAAGGCCTCTCCAACAAAGTCTTTAGTGAAGCTCACAAACAACGAAAAACGCTGCTAGGCCTCACTCCTTCTTTGCCAAAATCCACCGAAGATTTCTTAGGAAATGAGGAGATGATGAACATAACGCAACATCTAAACGACATAATGGCCCCTCTAGACGGAGACAAGAGAGACGAAAAGAAAGTGCAAAAACCTTTACGATGCTGACTCACAGCAGAGAAGAGGGAGAACAAGCTAAAACGGAGCACCCATTTTACACTATGGAAGAAAGGAGGACACGCCTAATGCAGAAAAATAATTTGGAGATTTTAATATCTAAGGCACTCCCTACTTCATTAATAAAATCGGAAAGTAATACAAGGAAAGAAGAACAGGAAAGGCCACATCACAGCAGGTGCCTCCCCAACTTGACCGCCCTCAAAAAGCTTTCTGTGAAAGGCCAAAACCATCAGAAGGCGATATTGCACCTCTATATTGCATCTTCTGCCATGAACAGCTTACTAAGAGCCGCCGTAGAGGATCTGTCAATAATGGGCTATAACTTAACCAAGTCCTCTAGGAAAATCCACAAGGCTGAATCAAGCAAACGTCATAACAGCTACAAAGCACAGAAACGAGAAAATCAGCTCCACTAAACTTCACATGAACATTTGGGACTAACCAAGAGAAAAACCTGACCCAACGACTAGTGGACGGACAAAGAAAATCAACGAACACCAGAAATCAACGATAGCCAGACCAAAAGAGATAGATAACGAACACACAGCGCCCTCCAACGTATTTTCTAAAAACAAATCTAAAGCCAGAGGGACAACCCTCGATGAATCAATACTATCCATGTCCAAGCAACGGCAGGAAGCATCAGGTCAGACAACCACGAGAATTGCAAGACATGTGGTAAATGATAAACATGCTCCGATTGCCATCTATGAAAAGGAGCCTTCACCGCAGAGCATGTGGTCTTGGCTTCCCAAAGCCCTGACACTACATCGAAAAAAATAGCCACCCTCGATCCAAGAGCACAGCCCTAAAGAAAATCTTTGACTTGAAGTTCAACGGCAACAAATTAGGCTGTGCTTGTTGGAACACATGAGGATTTCACCATCAAACGGTCCAGGGCGACATTAAGCTGGGTGACTACGACATCATGTGCCTCCAGGAGACTTGGCTTACACAAATGCCGACCTTGGACGGTTAGAAAATCACCTTGGCACTGGTGAAAAAAGGCTTGGTTGGATGACCAACTTCAGGTCTGATGACGGCCCTCCACAGTGGAAGTGGCATTACATTGGTGAAGAAACTCAGAGAGAACCAATCAGTGCTAGTAGTGAAAGCAAATTGGGCCACGTGGAAAGCTAAGGAAAAGAAGTGCCTCCAAATGTAATTATCATCATTAATACCTACTGGAATCCAGCAATTACTGAACCTGCCAAATACCTAGCGATGATAGAGACTGAAATCGATGAGGTTCAAGCTGACCATCAGGTAGCCCATATATTAATCTGTGGCGACCTAAACGCAAACTACCGAAGAGAAGGAGACACGACCATGGCGAATATTAAGAAAACTCCACCAGAGCAGCGTGGTACACAGTGGCTGAAACTAATGAAATCAAGAGATCTGCTTCACTTAGACACAGGGCCTCATCACGACTTGGGCGGTAATGCCGGCGGTATTAGCCCTACTGACAAACCCCCGGGCGCTATTAGTGCTGGATCACGGGTTTGGCGGTAATGAAATTCCCCATTCCCCACTGAGCCCATTCGGGAATGCCCCATTCCCCATTGGTCTCAATGGGTAATTTTAGCGCTCTTACCGCCGGCGGATTTCCCGCCGGCGGTAATAGCGTGAATTTTCGGCGGATTTCCCCCCAGCTCAGAGCTGGGGAGAAATCCGCCGAAGCCCTGATTTGGCGGACCCTTAAATCTGGCAGTAATAGCGCGACTGCCGAATTTAAGGGTTACCGCCAAACTTGTGATGAGGCCTACAGTCTTTCCAGACCCAAACCGTATACCGTTGTGGGAACGAGAACGCATGAGAGCCACGATCGACCATATATTCTTCACAAGATCGTTGCTTCAAGTAATAAAATCATTTGAAGTCGTAAGGACAAATGCCAGTGAACACAATCTCTTGTTAACACTTGGACATCAAATACACCGAACTACGAGAAAATGATGACTCAAATAAAAACTAACAACCAAGGCACAAGATTAAAAATGACTGCTGGTGCCATAAGAGCCTTGACAGTTAATTACAATGCTCTAGTCAATAGAGACAATACACCTTAGGTTGACTATCTAACGTTGATAACAACTTATAAAGTTCTGCCTCGTGAGAAGACTCCATCCACTGCACAAACGAAACACGTATACAATAAGTCTGTGGCAGACAAAAGGCGTGAACTAAGAACGGCCAAGAGAAATGCAAAAAAACTAGCTTCTCGACTGGCCTCTACAGTCATCGTAGAACCAACTAGATAGTATAAAGCCTGGGTATAAGCTCATCGCGCCATGTTATACCAATAAGACACAGAAAACATCCTTAAGGCCGTTAATGGTAACCATGCTAAGGAATTCTGGTCTCTGCTGCGCTCTACAACGGGAAGCTAGACAAATCTTTTACAAAATGGAATAGGAGAATCAACCTGGGAGAAATATTTTGAGAGGCCTTTTTCCCCTCCAGTAAACAGCAAGGAGGAAACTTCGTGACCACATATGCCATACGAGTTGGGCTGTAGCCTTTAAATGTGGTGGTAATGGTATTACCGCCGCATTTAAGGGCTGGCGCTATCACAAGTTGGTTGCAAAATCAGCTGTTTTATGTCCAGCTTTTTTCTGGAGTTGAAAATCCCTGTTGTCGGTGGCATTACAGCCGGCTGTATTAGCCCGCAGTATTAGCACTGAAAATTCCCCATTGGATCCAATGGACCCAATCAGGAATGGGGATTTACCGTTAAGGCCCAACCCGTGATCCGGTGGTAATACCACTGGACCAGTCGGTGCTAGGGTTATTACAGTCAGCGGTATTATAGCGGGGAATACAGCCCAAATCATGATGAGGCTCTAAGTCTGATATAGTCGACCTTATAAAGAAACTAAAGATCTCCCGTGCTCCGGGTCCCGACGGCATCACTAACTTGGAGCTGAAGAAACACTCTGAAGCTTGAGCAACATTGCTAAGTAAGATCTTTGGCGGATGTGCTGAACTAAAGACCTCCCGCCCTCATGGAACTCAGCAATCATGGTACCTACATATAGAAAGGGTAATAAGCTAGACCCAGCAAATTACCGCCCAATTGCCCTATTGAACCCAATAGTCAAGGTTTTTGGATACTTACTATTACGACATTTTACAGCATGGGCGAGTAAAGCTCCCTGTCATGACCAGCTCAAAACAGGGTTCAAGAAGTACATTGGAACTAATGCAAACATCCTCATTCTGAGCACACTAAAAGGTAAGGTCCTGGAGGGTAGTCCACGCATATTCGTTGCCTTTATAGATCTCACCCAGGCTTTCGACCAAGTCGATAGATCTAGACTCTGGTCGAAAACGTACTGCTTGGAAGTGCACGAACGAAATAATGGAGCCAATTAGAGCCTTGTATTCCAACACCAAAATTAGAGTTTGTTTAAATCAACAAGGGACTCTCTCAGCAGAGATTACAACAGCAAGGGGCATGAAGCAGGGGTGTCCTCTAGCCCCGGCTCTTTTCTGGGCTTACCTAGCAGACTTTCGGGATTCTGAGAAGACAATTCGCTCATTTCCCAATAAAATTGGTGGGGAAAAAATCAGTCACTTGTTATACGCAGACGGCTTAATTCTCTTGGACTACACTCGCATAGGACTACAGCGCCAAATAAGCAACTTGCAACAATACATGGCCGAAAACAACCTCGAGATCAATGAGAGGAAAACTAAAATGATGATCATAGAAAAATCAAATACGAAGAAAGAAAAAAAACAGCTTCGTCTTGGCGCCTGCATAATAGAAAAAGTAAGTGACTTCAAGTACCTGGGTGTGACTCTGGATAGCTCCAGAAAGGAAAAAGCAATGCAAGCAGCACCCTACGATAAAGTAAAAAACTTGCTTCGCAGGGTAAAGCAATAGACATTGATTTGGCTGCTACTCCACAATTCCGATTAGCGATTTCTATAAAAAGAAGGTGATACCTTCACTAACTTATGGTGCATACGCCATGCCTAACCTTCCCTCAGTCCTATGGCCTAAACTTTGAAGCTTTATTTTGGAGATCCATTTTGGGCCTCCCAAATTCAACTCCCGTAGCGTCTATTAGACAAGAACTCAGTCTCCTTTCTCTACAGGCAACGGTAAACTGTAATAGTCTACTGCTTTACAGGAAATGCCGGCTAAAGGACACTCCATATGCCTATAATTTGGTAAACCAAGAACTTCTAGCTTCTACTTGCAACATGCTTACTAAATGGAGAACAGATAATGTTGCCCTGCTAGCTTCAGTCGAGTGTGGAGAAGAGGATCTGCTAACCAATCCAGTAAAAGTGATAAAGAAGATCAGAGAACTTGATTAACTCTTGAAACAGCCGACAAAAACAAATTGACGATCCACCAACCACCAAATACAAAAAAATTGGAAGAACTTCAAAGCTACATCAAATTATTTCCGAGTAGAACGGCGAGAAACTTCTTAATACGGCTGAACTTGCTAGAAACAAAAGAAATACTTGCCATCACAGAGGCCTTACGTCGTCAAACATTTTCCGGCTTTGTGAGTCGCCAACGAACATAGAAACTATTCGCCATCTGCTTCTCTCGTGCCCAGAGACTCGCCAGATACGGTTTAAATACTTGCGTAGTACCTTTTCCAACTTGAGGAAGAGTCATACTGGTGTAAACTGATCGGAGGTGACAGAACTTCATGGCTACTAGCGACAGTAAACATATTGCAACATGTAATAAAAGACCTGTTCCCTTCAGTCTCACTGAGCCCTTAGTATGTTTGGCCTAGAGACTTTGACATCAAAAAACGAAGTCTGATGCATTGTGGCAAAACAGCATCCTCGAAGGTGGTGACTAATGTAATGTAATTAAATTGAATTGCAGAAATTATACCACGATTATTTCATCAGGTGCTCTTTTGTAAAAATCTTAAGGATTATAAACAAAATAATTTAAAAAATAATTAATGGTGTGGGTTAATAGTCTAGTGTATAATATATGCATGTTGTATTTCTGTTTTTCTTGGTTCACACTCTCTATTTCATTGGTCCAAATAAAACAGATGTCCCTTTGATCCTCCCCACTCCAGGAACTGTTGTAGATTTGCCCATTACTGATGAGCCAAACCCCATTGTGTTATTTTCTCATAGTAAAGCAGCTTTAAAGTTGTTTCCAAGGGCTGCAACCATTCTGTTAGGGAGATAAAGGAGGCGCGTGGAGGAAGACAATGATGGGATAAACACTTATATAGATAGTGCTGTATATAGATAGTGCTGCACACCTGGGTAATAACATGTGGTACCAGCACATGAAAAAGGTGGGAGAGAGTGCATCTAAGGGGAGTTGCTACGTCTGTGCTCTCATACCCTATGCCATGGGAGCTTCCAAAATATTTATAGCTACAGAAGTACAGAAAGTGAACGATGAATGTTTGAAGTCATGGGCAAAGTATGCCAAACAACTAACATGGGTCGAAGATGAATCAGGTCCAATGTTTGTGATACCATTGACAAATGCGACATTATGCTTTAGAAAAGAAGAAAAGAATCATGTGGGAAATAACAGAGGCTCCAAGACTATAGTTGACGTTACTAAAATGGGAGCGGGGACAGCCAACCTGATGGATCAGTATTGGGCTTGTGGGTCCAGAGCCCACATGAAGCTGCCCAGGGAGTGGGGAGGGATAAGTTCCTTAGTGCTTATCCATGTTCCAGCATTAGTGATTCCTAGGAGTGACCTGCATATTGGAGAGTTTCCAAAAGCAGATGCCCATTTGAGAAGGAGAAGACACTCAAATTTCTCCATCGAACAAGGAGGGAGAATTATTTTTCAGCTAAATCTATAGAAGCCTGCAATGCTATTCCATATGAGCACAGGTTGTTCAGCCAGACTTCTGCAATCTTCACAACTATCTTCATGCCTGGAATACAGATGATGGCCAAAGCGAAGTGGTTACAAATCACTCACTGGGAGCTCCTGCAGATGATTAACACTATTATAAAGGGATTCAATGCTATCAGGGAGGAATTGAGATCCATAAGACTGATGACCCTCCAGAACATATGTGTCCTTGATATGATCACAGCAATGGATGGAGGAGTGTGTGCCTAAATCGGGCCATCATGTTGCACATTCAGACCGTCTCATGATGACGAGAATGGGACCTTGCCAGAGGCCATAACGTTGCTGACTAAACTGCACAACCAGATGGAAGATGAGACAGAAGACATTGCAGATGATAGTTGGTTCGTGTCTATCTTCCATGAATTCCACAATGGATGGCGAACATCTTCAAGTTTCTTGGAGCAATGCTGGTGATGATAATGTTTGGATTCTGTGTGATCAGGATAATAATTACACAGTGCAAGAAGCCAACAACGAAGGCAGAAGGAATGAAAATCAGGAATGATGTTGAATCAGGGTTTGGACCCAAGGAGTTGACAGATGAAGATGTCAGAAAATATATAGAGGCCAGCATCTTAGCACCTTAGGGAGTGAAGTTCCTACATCCAAGGAATCACAAGAAGTATGTAGGATGATGGGTTTATTGTAATCTGAATGGACAGAGCAGCTACATGACCTGGAGTATAGATGAACATGTCAAATCAGCAAGATCCATGAAGGGAGTAGTGAAGATTTGGACACCAAAGAAGCACATCTTGAAGAGAAAAAATCAGAATGTGGAGATTAATGAAGGTGTGGTTGATGAATCAACCAGAGGGGGGAGTGAAGAAGGGCAGCCCAATGCATCTGCAAGAAGTCCTGCCCCATCCTTCCTATATGCTGGAAGCAAGAAATTGCACCATGCACGATACCAGTGGATATGCCCATTTCACTGAGAGCCTTCAAGAAAAGGTATCGACTAAGAAAACCCTATCTGATGTATTCCCGTAGAGATGAAAATCTCTTGGAAGAGATCCCTGAAGGAAAATGAAAAGAGAGAAAGAGAAGTTGGTGATGTCACACGAAGCAAGTGTGACGCACTGAGTAGACTGATGGAGAGGATGTATAGACCTTATAGACTCTGATGACGAAGTAAAGAATTGATGTAAACGTTCTTATGCGAAGTGAAGATTGCACGTGTGAAGAGCACTACAGAAAATGCAAGCCGTTTTATAACTGTACAGATGCAGCAATGCAAGTAGACTAAGTAATCTTAGAGGCTAGCTATACGTAGTGAAAAGACTGCAGGCAGTTCCGCCATTATATAGGAACTGCACATCGGTGTCACATATTTAGTAAGCTCAGACCCACGGAGAAAGAATGATTTAAAGCTGTGCCACAGCAAGAAAGCAGCCGGAATCAAGGAAGGACCAAGAAAGGCTGTCTGGCCTTGTGTCAAAGACTGGAACGACCAAGAATTGGTTACCTATCCTTGAAGAGCAGTGAGCATGAGACGCTGAATCATCCCTTGTTAAGGTGCAAAGAACGAACACTATGAGTGCCAAGTTGTATTAATTTAATACAATTAAATGCTAGAAAATGAGCCATATTGTGCTCTCCTGTCACGTGGGTTATGGACAGAACTAGAAGGTGGGCATTGTAAGTGATTTCAATCCGGCACACACCTAAGTCAAAGCTCAGCATGTAGTGCACAACTGAAATCCTTATTTATTTTTTGTCTAAAAGTTCAATATTCTGAACGATACACCACTCATATCACACCCTTCTCCTGGAACCCCCACCCCCCGGTCACACTGAACCAGGAATCAGGCTGGTTTGCAAGGGTAAATATTTATTTATGTATTTAAAATGTAATCACAATATGTTTTAATAGATATACAACAATCACCAATGGGGTGACGGAACACTGAATAATGTCTTTAATACACTAGGGGCCTCATTACAAGTCAGGCGGAATGGGTTAACGGGGTCCGCTAATGGGTGTGGACCCGTTATTCCCATTCTGCCTGATTACGAGGTCCCCTCGCGGGACCCGGTAAGGTCACCTGGTAAAACCAGGCATTGTTACCGGGTCCTGCGAGGGGACCAGGGAGCTAACAACAGGCCGGTCGTAATCGGCCCGTTGTAAGCTCCCTCTCCCATTCCCATTGTGCCCTATGGGGACTCGAATGGGAATGGGGAAGATCCGGGCCCGGGTTCCCTGAGGGAGGAATTACCAGGCCCTCCGAACTCAGAAATGCCCGGTAATTCCCCATTCAGGGAACCCGGACCCGGTTTTGGAGGCAGCCATGCCGCCAATAGCGGCATGGCTACCGCCAAACCCGTAATGAGGCCTAGGAATGAGTAATCAACAAAACAAATGCAGCACAGAAAATAATACTTTTGTGTTGGTTCAGATCAGATAGCACTGTGGTTAGCAGTTCCCCCTGCATCACCCCTCAACCCCCCAATAGGCAATGTAAAGAGATAGGAGGAGAGAGCAGGTATTGAGGAATGGCACCAATCAAACAGCATATCAGTCCCACTTTCCTCCAGCAAACACAAGAGAAAAATGGAATTGACAGTCCAGCTGTCAGAATGGCTTTTAAATTATCTTAGAATTGACTGGGCAAAAACACCAAATGTGGTCAAAAACACTTAAATTGCTCTAAATTATTATTGGAGTCGCTTTAAATAGTTGCACACAAACACAATCAATGATTTAGTCCAAGGAAAATATTTGAAATCTTAAAATCCCAGTTGGAAGCAGTTTAGAGCTATTTTACACGTGTAAAATCTTTCAAATCTTTAATTTCACGGCAAACTCTTCATTGGGCAATATTCGCGATATCGAGAGAATAGCAACAATATTTTCTTAATCATTATGAAGTTAGGGTTTAAGAATACATATGAGAGAAGCTCTAGATGAAAGATAGGATGAGTATAAGCTAGGGACAAGACTATGCAAAGTACATACGCTATGGGACACAATTCTTCCTATTTATACTCAATGGATATGTTTTAAAATGGGACCATCAGCTCTGGTCAGGATTGGGTCTGGTCTAGGAAAAACAGCACATCAGGCACGGGACTGGATCCTCTAGGCCGGTCGCCGGATTGGCACAGGATCTGCTCTCCTAGTCTGTTGGTATTTGGATCAGTTGGATGGCGAGTTCCTCAGGCAAGCCTGGTGGTGGCAAGCCAGAGAATTTCTGGATACTGGTTCAAAAGGTCCTTCTCACACCATAGAGTGCTTTACTAAGTGGGGAGAATAAATTTGAAGGTTTGGGTCCTTGCTGGAAATCAATAGTCTCTATTGCTGGCAAGAGTTTTGGCATCTGGATCTGGAAGAATATTTAAAGCTGGTTGTAGGAAGCTGGATCAGAGTGCTTCGCCAGAATCAGGAAGGTGGCTGGATCAGGGAGTGTCCCTATGTGCCCTCAGCTGTGTCTATTTATGCCTTAAAAATGACATCACAAAGGGGTGTATGGGCCGGCTTAGCTAAGCTTGCCCCTGTGAAAGATGATTGGGTCAGAGTCTACTCTCTGCCTTGATAGGAGAGAAACAGAGTGTCATCTTTATGGTGTAATTTTATGATGCTGAGCATCCACCCCTAGCCATTGGAACACAGTCTAATTTTGGCAAAATACATATTTACACATGTGCAACCTTCTATAAAAATCACATACACAGATTGCATATTTTACATAGCAGCCATTCCTCAAGACCCTGTTGCTGTGGGATTTTGTCTCCGCTTTCTATAGAATTTTGCCCTTTTCACTATGAACACACTTTCCAATTTTTCTGCAAATTTCCACCAGTGTGCGTGTTTACCATAGGGGTGTGCGTGTAGATTTTCACAATTCTAACAAAATACATTTTGCATAAAATCACAGGTCTTGCCATTCCTGTCCAGAACATGTCACACAGTTCTGCCACCTCTTCACACGTGCAGCTGGAAATTAAATGAACAACTCTTCACCATTTTGAATAGCAAGTTGTACGTCTTTTGAAAAGTGTTCTTTGTTCAAGTTTAGCACCAGATGGTCGCTTGGCTCCGCCTCTTTTTGTCTCCCTGCAGTTCAGTGAATCCCCTTCCTTAGGGGAAGATCCTTCCAGGAGGGTTTACAACTCTCATCACACTTCTAATTTCCTGAGTTGCAGCTTGTTCCTTTGCTCTCTGTAGACAAGATTCTGCCCACCCTACAATTCACACCTCCCCATGAGTTTATGCTGAGGGAAAGGAGCTTCCTTCTGGGAAGAAACCTGCTTTCCCAGTTTTTTTCAACTTCAGCCAAGCTAACTACTTCTTAAACTTAACAAAACCCACATTTGTTGCATCACATACAACTACATTTCTTCCTTGGCCTTAAAATCTGTGGAATCAAAAACAACTAAAATCCTGTTTATGTTTGTTAATTCAGCAGACTTTTGAGTTTTATGTAATTTTAAAGCTTGCTTAGTACTCCTCTGACAGCTGTCATTCAGGCAGCCCTGGGTACTGCACCCAGATTTTGGCATAGAGGCCGTCAGTTTTTCAGACTTTGTATGTTTCACAATGCTTCATTTGATACATGAAATTTAGCACCAGGCAAGGTTGTGAATGTTGAAAAGGGTTGTGTTATAGGCATTTTGGAGTTTTGGGCGACAAAGAAAATGACATTTGTAGGCACATTTTTGGGTTTCATTTGCAAAGTGCTGCTTCTCTCGCTGCACTCTGTTTGCTGGTCATGGAGCCCACTGGCACCTTTTTGCAGGGTGTGCTCCATTCCACTCCACATGCGCCATGGGTGGCAGGTTGTGCATCCCTCTTTTTGTGTGCTGAAGCACATGATTCTAGTAGGTTTTTGGCATGCACAAGGGTTTTGCCGCCATTGTCGCTGTTTCTTTCCCCATAACTTGCAGGGTGATGATGCATAGCATAGCAGAGTGGGTTAATACATGCATACATCCTACAGCATGCAACTCTAGACTTAAGATAGCGTGTGCTCACAATTCCTTATATTCCCAAGAGCAAGGATACTTAAAGCCAAGTCCAAAGGCAATCTCCATGGCAGAAGGCATGGATGATGAGGGATGTTGGGCTAATTGGGTGGGGAGACACGGTCAAAGTCCACCCACTGACACCTGGGGTACCAGCTTACGTGCTGCTAGTGAACCGCATGTTCCAGAAGGGTACAAGTGTGCCAACCAATTGTAGAATGCCATCTAATGAAGGGCCTTACATTTTGAGAGCCAATGATGTACAGTGTATCTAATAACTGTTGAAGATGACTTGCACTAGGGGTGGGCATAAGTTGTCCACCTGACTGTAGAGACCCAATCACAACCCGATCCCTTATAGAAAGTATACTTAGATGTTCCCCTCAAGCCAACCACAGACTTCCGTAGGTTTTTCTTATTTGCCACATAGTATGACATCAAGTATGATGAGTTTTTACTATATAAATGTAATTTGTTATGAAATGCCTCAAGTGGGATTTTGCGCGACTTCTGTTGATGTCCATTGTAACTGCCTATTTTAGACAATTGATAATAAAACAGTTAAAACGACTCTGCCTTCTGCCTGAGTTAGTTTGATTATCTGGTGTAAGAGTTACTCTGCATCACATCTACTGCACAAGATGCTATCTATTTTAGGGCCAGAAGTTCAATACCCAGCAGAAAGGAGTTACAATAATCGAGTCTTAAATTGACAAGTGCTCTGACCAGTGAGAACCGATCTTTGTCCAGAATAAGAGGCATGGGAGGTTTCAATAGTTTAAGTTGATAGTAAACTGTTTTGATAGTCTGATTAATCTGGCCATTTCAATTCATATTTGCTTGCCAAATGTAGCCATGATTCTTAACATTTTAGGCGTAATCTGTCTGAACATTAAAAGAGAGTGGCAGTGAATTGGCTTAACATTTGCTAATTTGTTTTTGGACCAAATAATAACTGCAACTTGGTCTCCAACATCCATGTTTTAATTGCCTCAGCACATTGTATAATACGGTTAGTTGCATCGACCGTACTTGTCAGCCGCACATACATTTGTGTGTCATCCACGTATGAATGATATTGTAAATTCCATTTAGAAAAAAGTTCCAAAAGTGGGCAGATGTACACATTAAAAATCTGAGGGGAGATGGATGGCCCCTGGGTCACTCCACATACGACTGGCAAAAGTCCAGAAAGAAATGGGCCCAGTTTAACCTGTTGATTTCAGTGCAGCAAAAAAAGGGGACCATTTCAAGCTTCCTCAGATATATGAGCGACTGTGAAAAGTCTGGAAAGAAGAAACTTAAAATCAACAATATCAAAGACTGCCGACAGGTCCAACATAACAAGCATGCTAATGTCGCCCTCGTTGGCAGCCATCAAAATGGCATCCCACACTGTGACCAAAGCTGACTCTGTCTCATGTCCGGGTCTAAACCCTGACTGTTATATTTCCAGAATGAACTCTGAAGCTGCATTGTCACTATCTTCTCCAGAATGTTTGCAGGCCAAAGGAGGCCAGCAATTGGATGACAATTTGATAGAATGTTATGGGTCAGAGATGATTGTTTTAAGTGGGGTAAGATATGCATTTTCTAGCTCAGGTGGAACACTTCCTTGACTCAAGCATTGAGTAGAGAATGAAAAATCTCACTTAAGGCTGGTATGTGTTATTTAACCAGATATGCCGGAATAGGGTCATAAGTGAAATTTGTAGCTTAAAGTTTCTCCATAAGTGACGAAACTGTCTTCAGGCTAACAGGAGAGAAATAAAAAGTGGGAGACAGGGATTTTACATCGAGTTGAGTTTCCACATTAGTATTCCTTCCTGGCATTGTGGGCACTGAGAATCAATATTTGTACAAATGTGATTGATTTTATCTAGGAAATGGACATTGAATTCATTAACCATTTGAGGTGATGGAGGGAGGCTCTGGGTAACAGAGGCGGGCGAAACTAAGTTCCTGATAGTGGAAAACAGGATGTTGGATTTATTTCCTGCCAAAATAAACTGTTTCTGTATATACGCAGACTTAGCGACAAGAATGTCTTCCTTATAGGTTTTCAAGGTGGGTTTGGCTATCAGCCGATCTGTAGGGTCTCTAATTTTGAGCCATAATTTTTCTCCCTTCCGGTAAATTTTTGTGTATATTTTTAATGAATCATTTAAACCAGGGGTTAGATTTGTTTCTCCTTCCCATTTTGGAATATTGAATAGGGGCAATTTCATCATAATCGTACGGTAGAGTTCTGTACAATCGAGATCCAGCTGTACATAGTTAAGATTGGTCCCTAGCTGTTCACTAGTGATGAGATCCAGCTTCTTTTTATGAAATAATTGGTGTGGTTTAGTGGCCAGGATGCTACCGGCAAATGAGGCGGAGAGTGGCATGGAAAATGTAACTAAGAAATTATCTGACCATGACACTGGAACAATTTTAGAGTGGGAGAGATGTACCCCTCTGAAAAAAGACTACTCCAGACGGTGTCTTCCTGAGTGGGTAGCATTTATGGATAGTACCTCCAAGTTGTATGACTGTAATATATCATTAAGGTGTATACAGTCAAAATTATCAAAGCTATTGCACCAAATGTTAAGATCACAAAAAATAACAAGCTTTTTGACAAAGTGCTCCTGTCCCAAGGTAAGTATCCAGGCTAGTTAAAAAGCTGCTGGTGGTCTATAGCATAGTATTATGTGACATGAGGCATTAGGAGAAATCAATATGTACAAGCAAGCATGTTGGAGTCTAAGTCCCACTTCAGAGTATGGACATTCAGTATATTTATAGAGGATTTAGCAAGAATGGCAACTCCACCCCCCTTAGGCGTCTCTCTATTCGCCCTTTTAATTTGTAAGTCATCTGGGACTAGTAAATGAAAATATGATAGAGAGTGGTCTGTGAACCACGTTTCTGTCACAAAAAGAATGTCCAGTTGAGAAGTGTAAAACAGTTCTTTAAGTGCAACAGCATTTTTCACAGCAGATCTTGCATTTATAAGTGATGCGGGAAGAAAAAAGCTGCGCATACCAATGTTTTGGGCAGTTTCTGAATTAGATATACACAGTGCGCAAATGTTATTCAATGCACCTAGAGTAATGGACTTGCATGCAAGTAGTTCCTAATTTTAACATGCCCTTAACAGAATATTGGTACAGCATCATTCAATATTAATCAAGTAAGATGTAACACAGTGAGCCTTATTGTTTCAAACACTCAACGTAAACAATGAAGGAATAGCAATGTGCTCCCGACATACATGAACTGGCACAGACTGGATTGCCCCCGACGCACCAGCTCTGATGCACCTGAAGGTAAAGATATACGATGAAGGACTACAAGAATGCTGGGTGTTGTAGTTCCATCACGTCAGGCTGTATGTGTCACTTCAGTTCACAAACATTTACCACCCACATGAAATATAACCATTTAAAAGAGGTAAATAAGCCCTATAGGTTACATAAAGTTAAACAGCAGAAAAAGTAAAAAATTAGTTAAGAACTTTAAAATAGCAATTCTAGTGGTTTTCCTATAAACTAATTCACAATCAGCTTTAAAATACATTTTTCATCGCAATCTGCAGGACTAACTGTAAGCTATAGCAGTGAGGATAATGTGGAAGAGAGTAAGAGCAGAGAACACAAAAATATATCAACACGCCATGAAAGTAAACAGCGTGACGAGAGACAAGACAAACGAATGAAGACAGAGGAGGAAGCAAGGAAACAGAAAGTAAGAAAGGATAAAGTTAAGGGAATAACAATAGTACAGAACACATGCATGGGAGGACAAATATTGCTTAAGCTAGATGAAAAGGGCATTGATGGGGTTCGAGAAAGAGAGGAAAGAGAAGAGCAGGAAAAGAAAGAGAAGGAAGAAGAAAGAGCTGAGGGAAGAATGAAGACAATATGAGGCAAGGGAAAAAAAGGGAGAGATTAGAAGAGAATAAATGAGAAGAGATAGAAGTCCAAAGACTGAAAGTACGTAGGTTGCAACAAAGACGAGTGGAAGATGAATTGATGGAGATGAGGAGAAGAGAAGAAGAAATTAATAAGAGTAGGGGATTAAAAGTAGATAAAATTGAATATTTATGCCATAGGAGCATAGTGCTGATTGATGCGCAAGAACGACTGGAGGAAGAGAGGGGGTCACAACAGCCCTGTAGGGAGCTGCAAGGAATGCTGAGATCAGCACGGGCTGGTGGGCAGGATACAGAAGACATAGAGCAGAGACTTGGGAAATTATATAGGCAAATGAGGGATAAAGGGACGTACAAGACCCAAGAAAATGTAGAAGATTCCCTATTTAGGGGAACTGAAGGTGGGTTAGATGTTGTCATAACAGATGAGTACAGAACATAGGGCCTCGTTACATGTATGCTGGTCCGGAAATAGCAGTGCCGGTAAGCCTACCGGCACTGTTCTTTCCAGACCGGCAACTATGGGTTTGCCTGCCGGAGCAGCTGTGCCTGACAGGGTAGACCCTGCCAGACACAGCAGCCATGTTAGGCAAGTTGTCACAGAAGCACCAGCACCGTTATTAACGTGCCAGTGTTTCTGTGGTCCCCACTACCTTGGAGTCATGGGAATGGGCATTAACAGAATTACGGCGCCTGACTTCACGGCTGCCGGGGTTGTAATACCCTGGTGTTACCAGGAAGACAGGCGCCAGTAATTCTTTACAGGTCCGGCGGCAACCCACCAGTATCACCGGCAGGGTTACCACCAGACCCGTAATGAGGCTCATTGTCTTTAAACAGATTAGATCTTGATGATGCAGAGAAGGGCAATAGTCACACGGACTGAGGCATAATGAAGTCAGAAGAAGAAATGGAGGGGAGTGAGAGGGCACAAAGAGAGGATGCATGTGGGTTTTCAAAGGAATCAAGTATAGGGAAAGGGGTAGAATGGTCACATTTAGAGGACCCTAAAGAAAGGACACAACAATCAACACCCTATACTGAGCGACTACAAGTACGATCGCGTAGTGCAGGGGACAAATACCGCCCCATATGAAAGCAGGTTAAGATCATTACCAGGAAGGAAACAATTGGGTGGGGCCTGCTCTGCCTTGAAGACAAGGAGTGTAGGTAAATATGATTATGAACCAGGATTTTCACAATTCCCATTGTTGGGGGTGGAGCGGACGTCCACAATGCATGCCTTTGCCACAGATGGATAAAGACAATTTAAAGTGTAAATTACTGAGTTTAACTTCTGGTGCAGGAAAATGGATTTATGAGTTAGAGAGGATGACATTAGCTATAGGTGACTGTTAGGGGAGAGGTGGTCTATTACTCCCCCCTCATCATTCCCACACAAAATGGATCCCATGTGTACCAAAGGGGGGAGACGTCCCCACTGTTTCTTTGTGTGCTTCATGTTAAATACTAGCAAACAAGCAAGCAAATAACCAGGACTTTGGTGCAGCATTGAGACTCCATTTTGTGTGACACTGGATGCCATCTTTTTCTAAGCCCGAGAATGATCTCTAAATACTGCCTCTCCCATGCCCATCGCCTCGCACAGACAGCCCTGGCCCCTCCACCTCTCTGCCAGCTCCGCACAAGCCCTGTTCTCATGGAAGTCCAGCCATGAATTGTTGCAATTGCTCAGTATCCTTTCATGCCAGATGAGCTCACTGCACTGTGTGTGACCGGAGCAGGCCCCAGCTCATGTGCCCATCCATCTCAACTAACCTGCCTATGCTCCCTCAACCCCAACCCCAACAAGCCACAGTCCACTGAGCCCCTGCCACTTTACATGGTCAAACAGATACCCATCTGACCCTTTGTAGTGACCAGGTGAAACACCCACCAAAGCCCTAATCCTATGTGCCAGTATATTCTCCTCAAGCCTACACATGTCTGCCAGTATCATGAGGCATCAGGTAGATCAAAAACCTACAGGGCAGGCACCTGGTTCAGGGGGTACTGTGTTTTATGGATATTGGGGTACAAGGTTGAGAATGCTAGTAAATTTGCTTGGGTGCTTTGAAATTACCCCCATTAATGCCATGTTGTCAATTGCTGCTGTCTTAGTTTAGACAGTTAGGGACACATTGCTCTGTCGACCTGACCTTCACTGCGGAGATGAGCCCAGCTGATCCACGGGCCACCGGACAGACACCCGAGCAGCAGCCAATCCAACACCATTACCCAGTATATTATATACTGTATCAGTTCATTCCTCCAATTGTATTGCAGAAATGTGTATATGCTGTCATCACGAAATGACAAGTTTTTGGCTTAAAATGTGCTGCCTGTGTATTGTTTGGCAGAGCGCTCTCAAGGCAGAGTTCTCTGCATGCACAACTTACTTACATAACATGTTGTTTTACTTGCAATCCATCTCCTGGTCTCATTCCCTAGCAGGTTGTGTCCATTATTTGGTCTGTGGAATAGAATGTGTCTGAGGATGGTAGCCTTCATGACATAAAAGGGCTACTAGTGGCTATCCTAGGGGGGAGACCTGACGACATTTCGAAACAAGCAGGATACGCAGGCGTTACTGCGCAAAACACGACATACAATGGAGTGCCATTTAATAATCATGGCAGAGCAGACGTATGGCGAGCGCTCAAAGTACAATATCCGATACATCAGATATGGATGCGATCATGACTAGGAAAATGGTCAAGGATGAAGATCCTGTTGCTTATATTCAAGATATTCAGGCAAAATGGCAGCAGGAGACTCATGAACTGTGGGATAAAACAGTAGCATTATTTTACTACATTTTGTGTCAGGGACTGCCCCAGCAACAGCAATTGAAAAAACAGGTGGGAATGGAAGCAAAGCCATGGCCAGAAATACAATTGACAATCGTGCATCACTGCCGATTAATGCAGGAGAAAAATAAGAAGAAATCTGAAAACAGAAAGCAGGAGGAAGCACAGTTAGTTCAGTAGAAGTTGTCCAAAATAGGCATCGACAGAGCAGTATTGAGAAGTAATGAGGGAGGGTGACACAGGAGACACAGTCAGGGCAGCAAAATAATGCAGAATATCCCACAGACCGGAGTGGGTACAATTTGTGGCCAAGAGGAAGAGGGAATGGGCATAGAGGGGTAGGATGTGGTGGATTTCAAAACTCTCAGGGAAGAGGAGATTTAATGGCGTACAGCCACAAGAATGTTGGAATTGTGGAAGAATGGGACACATAGCTAGGACATGCAGAAGCGGAGGAGGCATGCAATAGAATTGGCAAGCTCCAAGAGGGGAGATGGGTTATGCTCCACAATATAATGCAGAACCACAGGGTATTATGCTCAAGATCACATGTATGCTCAGACATATGCGCCACAATCCCAACAAATGCACCAGCACCGCTGCAAATGCAATTGCTGCAAGAGCATGCACCCATTCAAATGCAACAGGTACAGCCACAGCAAGCACAGATACAGCAGGCTATGGTACCACAATGGAACATGACCCCAGCAGTCCAACAGGCCTCTGCACCAAAATTGGGGAGTGTTACTGTGATAGCAGGAAATCATTTCACAGGTAGAGGGATGCATTTTTATCTACACTAGGACAGCCCACAGAGTGACTTGATGTGTTCAGTACTATCAGTGACACGAGACCCCTAAAAGGGACCAAAGGTCAGGGTAACAATAGGAGGCCATACATTTTCATTTCTAGTAGGCACTGGAGCTACTCGTTCCTGTGTCCGTGAAGGAAAATATCAAATGTCAGTTATTGCCATGAATGCTGAAGGATTGTATGGGGGGATAATTTTAGTTCCTTTTACAGACAAATTACAGACAAATTACCAATCTCTATAGAAGAACATGGTATGTCAATGCCATTATCATACTCTAGACAGATGCCAGTCAATATATTAGAATGTGACGTAACGACAAAGCTGAATATGATGATATTGTTTACTGACGAAGGAATAGTGTGTTTACTCCAGGGATACACTATGTGAATGTGGGACATTTTATATTAGCCTTTAAAGGCCAGAAAGCATTACGAGGAGTGCCTTTAGATCCAGAAGTATTTTTGTGTGGAGTGATTATCCTATTATCATGGCTACCCAGGTAAAACATTGAGAATACCTGATGAATTTTTGTTCAGGCTAGAAATCCCCATGGACTATGAGGAAGGACCGATCATTGCCTTCAAATTAGAAGCAGAAGTGGTCAGAGAAGAAAGGGTGATGCTTCATGGGACAGACGATGAAGGAAGGGAATGGAGGACATTGATAACCCTTAGTGAAGGATACAGGTTGACAGATTTGACAGACAAACTGATTAGAGATGATTACTCAGACAATGAACTAGTGTTTTTAAGTATCACTTTGTCAGGGAGTTTCTCCCGGGGTCGGCTGGGCCGTCCGCGGACCTCCGGGCTGGGAGGCCCCAACTCCTCCGCGGACCTCCGGGCTGGGAGGCCCCAACTCCTCCCGTGTTTCCCAAAAATGAGTATGAGACACACACAAGAAGCAAGGTGGTTCTGCTGTTTATTGAACAACGGCAGGGATGGGTCTAGGATCGTACGCGTCCGTCCAGACTCTCGAAATTCGTGGGGCTCGCAGCCCCCTTTTTGCCTCAGTATGACGCGCTACTTGCGTCACCTAGGAACGTTAGCGAAAAAACCTATTGCCACTCTGGATTGGTTCCTCGAGTGGTAGGGTTAGTATAGCATACATATAGAGAACATTGTTAGTGGTTAAGGGCCAGTCAGGTGGTATACTTGGGCTGTCCCTTCTATTAGATACTTGAAAATTGTTACATGAAGACCCCTAATGATTGGCTAATGTTAGTGGCGTCAGTGATGAGTGCCCCCATGTTCTGATTGGTCCACTCGCGAGCCCCCAAGCCTGGGACCATCGTTGTTCCCAGCTCGCGGTGTACCTGTCATTTGCAACAATATGTAACTATGTGTTCGTGCAGACAATGCATGGATTTGCTCATAGGCCTGAGAGCAGACCATTCCCATCGCTGTAGGTGTCCATTGGGTCATTTCATTGTTGCAGCCTGTGTCCCAGACGTGGGACCCAGGCGACTTCTCCCTCGTGGGTTTGGCACCTTGTCAGGTTTGGCTTGGTCACGTGAGGAGAGACCGTGGCTGAGGCAGAATTCTGCACATTTAAAGTTGTATTTGATTCTGCGTGCCTGGTTTTGCTTACAGGTGTGACGTTGGCGTCGGTTGGTAGCATAAGAGTTGCAACATCGCTCCCTTGGTTGTCAGCTCTCGCTGGGCCCGATCTGCAGGGTCAGCACTTGTACTCTTGCTCGTTCAGTGTTCATGGCGGCTCTTGCTTGCGGCCTACTTGGGCCTGGTTCATAGGTGGGGATGTGTAATGCATGGCACTTGTGTTGCGGTGTCACATGGCTTCATAGGCAGTATCATGTCTTCGTTGTATTTTCATCACGATGCAAGGGTCGGGAGAAGCGTCAGCAAGCATGTAAACGAGTGCTTTGTGCGTCTTGCGTTTCTGCATTTCGGAAAACCTATGTGAAAAATCATAAAGATGCGCGTCAGTGGGTGTATCCGTCACCTACGTCATAGCACTGAGTATATTCTTTGTGTGGATTGGTGTGGGAGTGTCCAGTGTGCATGGTTGCACGTGTGTTCTTGACAGTTGGCTAGGTCGTCATGGCATCTCTAACGATGTAGGTGCTTGTTGTTGAGGGCTTAGACGAGTTCATCCATGCCGCAGGTGTCGGCTTCAGTAGGGCAGGCTGGCGGGCAGGCTGGTGGGCACATCCGTATTTTCTTGAACCAGGGTATTTAGTCGTCTGGTAGATAGACGAATTAATCTCGTGGCGGGTGTCTGGGCCGCGATCCTCTGGGCCAGGGTCGCGAGGAGATTGGGGGAAGTCTTTTCTCCCATTCTCCCACTTCAACTTATTGGATTAAAGCAAAGAATATAGAAAGATAGCAGAAAATGGCGTTGGTAAAAAGAAGACTGGTATTCTTTCAGGAAGATTTAGACATGATTATGAGTCCATATGATGTGGGTTTATTAAAAGGGCTAGGTGCAGTTAAAATCAAATTAAGACCAGGAGCTCTTTTACCACAAGCAAAGCAATACCCTATGCCCAGAGAGGCGGATGAAGGTATATTTGATACCATGTCTGCTTTAATGAAGCAAGGCATATTGGTGCCATCCGATTCATCGTGTAACACAGCCGTGTATCCTGTGATGCAATATAGTCGAAGCTGAGTTTCGTTTAGTTCCAAATCCTGCAACAATGCTGTCTAACATCCCATCCAGGGCCAAACATTTTACAGTTGTCGATGATTTGAAGAATGCATTCTTTTTTATTCCCCTTCATGAAGACTCAAAAGATTTGATTTCCTTTTAGTATAGAAATACATGCCTGAAACATTGTCGTTTGTATTAAGGGTACTGTTAGTCCCGTTCTATGTTTAACAGAGTCCTCCAAATGGACTTGTGTAATGTCCAACTCGAAAACGCAATAATTCAGAATGTAGATGACATTTTGGTGTGTCGTGAGGCAGAAAAAAGATGAAGAGAAGATTCAGTTAAACTCATGACCATACTCTCAGAGAAAGAATATAAGGTAGACAAGGAGAAATTACAATATTGTGAAGAAGAGTTCTTGCACATAGGACAGTTGATCTCCCACGAAGGGAGGAAAGTGACACCTGAAAGAACAGAAGCAATCATGAAAACCGTAGTATCTAAAATAGTGAGGGAAAAGCAACAGTTTCTGGGCTTATGCAATTATTGCAGAGCCTGGATTTTCGAATACAGTATGTGGATTCGACCATTTTTAAAAGGACTCAAAGAAGCACAGGTAGATAAGAGCACAATAAGGTGGACATATGAGATGACTGAAGGGTTAGAAGAATTAAAAAAGGCAAACAGTACAGCCCCTGTATTGGGGATCCCAAATTACAATGAAGAATTGTATTTATTCTCCCATTGAAATAGAGAAGTCCTGATAGCAGTTCTTAGACAGAAGACGACATTAGGACATGGCCATAAACCATTGGATTTTAGATCCAGTAATGAAGAGACACCATCCCTGTAAGCAATCTCTAGCTGCTGCTGCATTTGCAATAGAAAAAGGTCAACTATAACGATGGGGTGCCCAATAACATTATTTATATAGAATGCATTATTTGCAATCTTAGAGAAGGCAAAAAGTAGATTGACCACACAAAGCGCATCAGGGTGCGAGGTGATTATTTCCAACCCTGCGATTAAAATTATTAGATGTAAGACAGTGAATCCAGCAATGTTTATAGCAGAACCAGTAGGAGAGGATGATTATGTACATGATTGCACAACGTATACTGACTGTTATTCCAAGCTAGAGAAAATGCCCTTGGAAAGGGGGAAGTTGTTTTTATTGATGCATCTACAAAAATTGACCAGGCAACTGGGGAAAGGCATACTGGAGCAGCAGTAGTGAAACTGAATAGAGAAGGTGAATTTCGAGGTAATAACAAGCATGAGGTTGTCTTCAAATCATTCAGCACAGGCTGCAGAATTAGTGGCGCTCAATGAAGCGCTGCAGAGCTTCGACAATGAGGAAGTGACGATGTACTCTGACTCCACCTATGTGACATCAACTGTACATGCAGGGCTGACATGCTGGGAAAGGAGGGGCTTCCTCCTATTGGATAGGCTTATAGAAGCATTGAGTCTCCCATTGACACTAGTAGTCTTAAAATGCTCAGCGCATTCTAAGCAAACAGACTAAATTTCCTGCGGAAAAGAAGCTCCAGACATAGAGGCCAAAAAAGCAGCCTATTATCCACCCTCATCTATTTTAAACAAATGACAGGAAGCTTTATGTTAGTAAAGGAGGGCTTTAACTTGCTGTCTATTGTCCATTTAATTGAAATACATGGTCAAGCGTCACAAGAAGAACACGATTCACGGAGAAAGCAGGGGTGTTCTTTATCCCCCACTGAGGCAATTTGGAGGCAGGTTAGCACTGGAAAGACAGTTATGCCCCTAGCATTTTTTAGAGTAGCGCTGAAGCAGCTTCACTATCCAGCACACATGACTCGAGGGTCTAGCTGCAACAATTGCAGAAGAGTGGTTCTCACCTAATCTACTAGAGCATGTAGCACAGTTCATTGTGAATTGCATAGTGTGCCAAAAACTTACTGCAGGGCACACCATATGAACAATGAGAGGAGCAATCCCAAGACCCAATATAGATATGCTACAGACATGCAATGGCTACAAATATATGCTGGTCATAGTATGTCCTTTTTCTAGAAGGATAGAGGCAGGTCCATGCACACACCCTGATGCCCCGTGTGCTGCCAAGTTCCCTGTGCGCAAAGTGTTCCCCAGGTGGGTGGTGTGCAAAGTTTTACGGTCTGACAATGGAACACATTTTGTAAAAAGAGGACGCTCAGTATCTTGCCCAGGTTCTGTGGTAAAAGCCAGGTCCTGAGACCTTCCATCTTGGCGGGGTCCACACCAACTCCTTCTGCTGATACCACGTGGCTGATGTGTTTCACGCTGGTCAGCAAAACTGACATTTCTATAAGGGCACCTTCAGGCCTTGCTGTCGGAGTCAACCTAAGACCTTTTAGTCTTTGGTGATGCTTTTCCAGGGTCTTTCCAAAAACTATAACATCATCCAGGTAGACCAATGCCTCCAATAAATTCATATCGCCCACAGTGCGTTCCATCAGTCGTTGAAAAGTGGCTGGAGCTCCTGATATCCCTTCAAGAATTCGAGTGAATTGGTAAAACCCCTGCAGGAAAATGAAAGCAGTCTTTTCTTTCTCTTCTGTCAGCATTGGAATTTGATAATATCCACTCCTTAGATCTAGGACTGAGACCCACTTACTCCCAGACAGATAATCTAGAGCATTGTCTATTCGAGGTGTAATATATTGGTCAGGGACTGTTCGGCTGTTCAGGCACCTATAGTCAATGCACAGCCACACATCATCATTCTTCTTCCGAGCTACTACTATAGGCAAAGCATAAGGACTTCTGGACTCTTGAATGATTCCAGAATTTAACAGTTCATCGAGGTCCCTTTGGACGCCCGCCACATCAGCAGGAGCCAATCTCTGTGGTGTCTCTCTGAATGTGCTGTCATCATTCAACCGGATGTGGTGCTCCACTTCCGTGCTTCACTCAGATCCCAATCACTCGTGGAAAATACATCAGCTTGCAGCAATAACTGGTTGCATAGATGATCCTTTTCTTATTCAGACAAGGGCAAGTCTCCGAAGGTGATTTTCTGAACATCAAATGGAGGATAGATGCTATGTGCCACATTGGCCTGGGCCTCCGAGTCGGTGAGATAGAACTGCGCAATCTTCATGACCCGTAGGATATGGATGATCATGTCAGCAAGGTTGGTGATAGGGACTCTGATGTTCTACAGCCCTTGGTCCTTGTCAGTTACTAGAATGTGCTGCACCAACAGACCTCAGGCATGCCTTCAACCTCGGGAACCTTTATCACCAACCTTCTGTAACTGTCATGTTCTCAGAGGATTACGTAGCCAGGCACCATAACAGTCTTGCCAGGTGGTATTTCGGCTTGACCATGATTGGTGGTGGTCACGTCTTCAGGTCGATCCTGCTACTACATGCCTCTCTTGAGGTAGGCCTGTTGGCAGGTTGGGTGCATCTTCAGAGTTCTGGCAAACTGGGGGCCTGCCATCTCCGTACACAGTTTGGCAAATGTACCAAACAGTGCAGAGTTGGTGACCAGCGGTACCTCAGGATTGCAGGTTTTCGCGGTACACACCAATGCTAAGATGTTCAATGTGGTGTTCACTCCAGCCACTTCTTGAGTTAGATGAATTCTTACACAGACATATCCAAGATATCTACAGGCAGCATCTCCAACTCCCATCAAGTTCAGCCCTTCCAACGGTTCCAACAGTAGCTGTGACATATGCTGGCGATAGTAAGACTCGTACACTATGGTGACCTGAGAGCCGCTGTCCAATAATTATGTGATTCTTTGCCCTTCAAGGTTGACTGGAACGGTCATGGTGGGCCCAATGAGGCCAGTTAGGATGCCATGACGAATATTCCAATATGTGCTTGAGTTCCCAACCTTGAACAGTTTGCTAGCAACACATTCTCAATATTGCACAGCTCACGGGGCAATCGAAGATGGTCCTATGTCGGACCTACCTGAGCCTTAGTTTGGTGTCCAATGGGATGAAGTCCAGGATTCTGCATCCCTGCTGAGTTGTCGGAGTTTCTTTTAGTGGAGCTTACTCCTGCTGATGAGGTTGTAGCTGCTCCTCCTCTAGAGCCTCCTTTGTGTTTCCCAACAAAGCCCTTGCGGGGATGGGTTAAAGAGAATCAAAACAAGCAGCTACCCATGCAAAATGTGGGTCTCTCTCGTGTAGGTGAGTTGAATGATTATCAGCCCCACATCAATGGCAAAATCTCCATGGTGGCAAAGGTGCAGAACACTGAGAGAGAAATTCTCTGGACTCTTGTGCCTGTCAGTACACCTGATTCTCCCGCTCCTGGAATGGTGGCGAGGTTTCTCTCCCTCTGTCCTGCTCAAGCAAGAAGTTCTACCGGGCTGCCAACTGCATTTGAAGCTTCCATACCAGCTGCTGTAGCTCTTCTATCTGCCTCTGTTGAGAGCTGGTGATGTTAGGTGTAGGGGTCCTTCCTTGCACTGGACCACTCTGCATGATAATATCACTGGTTTCCTCTTCTAAAGCCCTAATGGACCTCAATATCTCTTCATAAGAAGGGGGATTATCCAGCTTCTCCCGCAGTCTCAATTGTAGTAGCGGAATTGCCGCTTCCAAACTTGCTTCTGCTGATATTTGCTTCAGATGACAGCGGTTCAACTTTGAGGTCTCCACCCCTCCTCGTTGGTGAGCCAGATGCAGGATCTGTTCAATCCTCGACACATAATCAGACATCTTCTCTCCCAACCATAGGGTGGTGGTATGGAACTTCATCATAAGGTCCTCCCGTGGCTCGGTGGTCCCATAAGCACCCTCCAAGGCTCCCATTACTTGCTGTGAAGTAGGGTTGGGGCACAACGACTGGAGTGACTGTACCGTCTGTAGTGTGGGCCCTCTAAGAGCCTCAACTACTCACCTTCTCTTCTCCAAATCTGACACCTTCCAGTCTTGTAACATAAGCTTGGTGATGTCAGCCCATAACTCACAGGCCTCCTCTCCTTTTGGAACAGGCTTCTCTCCTGAAAATAGTTGTAGTCAGGTGTAGGTTCCATGTTCCGGCATGAAAGTTAGTGTAAGTTTCCGCTCCATTGCCACTATAACAGCCTCTGCCACAGCGGCAGCAATGACTACAGCATCTTTGGTCACCGTAGTAGGTTCAGGGTGCAGAGGTATTCTGGGCCATGTGGCTAAAGACTAGACAGGGCAAGTGATCAAAGGTTCCCCACCTTGAATCTCAGAGGGCAAGGTTTTACCTGTAAGAGAATTACAACCATAACACAGCATATAACATTTGGTGTCCTGACCAGGAATGTGCCCTACACTTTTCACCTTGCCAGTGACAGGTTTAAAGGAGCCAGTCATAACTGGGATTTCATCAGTAGTGATATGTTAGGGGACCTCTCCCACTAAGAAACAAACCTCAGAACTGAGCCCTACAACATGCACCCAATGTAGTACGTAGTCATGTGCCATGTTCCCCACTGGTGACAGAGAAGCCAATATATATAAATGTAAACAGGAGATTCCTATTAGCCTGGTGTACATCCCCGGATCTCAGCAGTGCCTCAGTAGTGCCTCCAAAGTGTAAGGTGTTTCTGTCTTTGAAATGTAGAGCCCTGATATAACAGTTGATGTTTAGGGATGAATAAAGAGCAACCTGTGAATACAAGAAAAAGGTTAAGCAAGTTTTTTTCTGAAGACTGGCTAAGAATGATGCTCCTTCCCTCTGGGAAATAAATACCATGTACACCATAGAATGTTGGCAACCTTAAGTCCCGGGAAGTTTTATATCATTACATATTAAATAAATAAATCATATGGTAGCATACAAGCAATATTAAAACAGTGATGCCTAAAATAAATCCACAGAAATGCATAAAATGCATGTTAACAGTTTGTCTGAGCATTTTCCTGTATAGAGAAAGAACAACATTGGGTGCATAACATTACTGTTAAATGCAAGTCAGAGATAGCAGTATGCAAAAGTATCCCATTTACTGCGACTTGAACAGTGGCCTAAGCCACCCACCAGTTGGATTACTGAAAAGATGTGGCCTAAAATATCTTGCAATACATACAATCATATCACTTAGTGTGAAACTGTAGTCTGAGTGATGGGTTTATTTTATGGATATAAAGACTAAATAAATAACATATCTTAACCATCTGTAACCAGCTGGCTAAGCTCTAGCTAAATTAATAAGGCACCTGGGTCTCCGCAACGCGGCATACATGGAGGAGAAAAGTGTTAAAGAGGTAGGCACCTTGCAATTTTATAAATAAGCATTATTTGGCGAGTGTTGGAGGATCAAGGATAACTGCATTGTGTGCTCGAAAACAAACGTTTTTACCTGTGATCAGCTGCTTGGCACTGCGAGCTGAGAGGGGCTCTTGCCAAGCGTGGCTTGCTTCCTGGAGGAGGCAGAGCATGCTAGCAGTCACGTGACAGAACACGTGACTTTTCTCATCTTCAAAAGGCAGACTCAATCACCCTTGCGGCGTTAAGCCCATCGGGGTCAAGGCCACTGGCTGTTGTGCGGCTGTTTGGCGCAGGTGGCGCGAATACTGGTTGGGAGACTGCGGAGGTCCTTCCTCCTTGATCCCATCCAAACGCTTCCATTACGCATTCCATTCTCATTTAATTATGTGGTATCTCATGCTATGTTATTTTCCACCATCAAAATATAATGTATTACTGTGTTGCTGCTGGTGTGTGAGGTGGTATTCCATTTCTCGTTTTACCCATGTTCATGCTACTTGAGTAATAGCAACAGTTGGAACCTATTTGAACTGAGTAATTTAATTATTTATTTATTTGCTCCTTTATTTAGTTGTTTATTTACTGTAATTTATTATTGCATTAGGCCAGTTGCTGAATGACCCATTACACTCTGACCACCAGTATGCCACCCATTTTAGAGTTGCAAGGAAAACTGGATGGTCAAGGTCGCGACAATACATCTAGAAAAGCACTCTTACAGAGTTGTTTAACAACTTTACTTCCGAGCGCTGGTCGCGCAATTTCTAAGCGTTCAGCTTCAGTATCTAGTGATATTAGATTATGCCCAAGCGAAAGAGCAGTTCTTGAGGGAGAGGGCAATGTTGATCGTGTGTTTTATTCCACCCAGCCTGGTCCTTCGGTGGCAAGTCTGGTAGATCAGCCACCTTGTAACATGAGTTCTGACCCCTCACAGTCAAACGCACTAGGACCCACAAATGTTGAAAGCAATTCAAATGGTGCTCCTACAGACACCACGATAATGGCCGCCTGTCTCTCTGAAGACACGCGAACACTATCATCTGACTTACCGGGTGATAAAATGCCACAACCTGTACTATGCTCTGTTCTAGCCCAACAAAAATTGAGGCAAGCTCATGCGCACTTGACAATGATAGGGGAAATTGAAGAGGAGGACATTGAACATATGAACCTCACAAATAAATCTGAGGAAGAAACCAATGAAGTCTTATATATTTGCTCAAACACGGGTGGCCTAATTCAGCTTGAAGCAGGTGACAAAAGTTGCTCCAGTACAAATATAGAAGCCCTATCGCCTGTGCTGCCCCAGGGTGAAGACCATGCAGTGGAGCCAATAACCTCACCTACAAATAATGTAAAGCCCGCTATTGAATCTGTTGATGAATCAGTCTCATTTATAGCACCTACACCGAGGCAACCACGTTTTGACCAGGGGCACGGGTCTCCGATTTCTTTTTGAATCCTGTCTATAAAGACAGAAATTCTTTTCCAGAGGCCCCGGCCTTGAATAACACTCTTGCGGCCATGAATACAGCTTTACTGGCCGTTGCAAAGCTATATGAAGTCTTGGACTTGAAAGTCACCAAACAAACCGCCTATATTGAGCAACTACTTCTAATAAACACAAAGATTAAGTTTCAATGGAAGTTGGTCCCGCAATTCCCTAAGCTGAATAGTGACAAACTTTTACATTCAGCTTTCACGCAAACACTAGAGACCGATTGCATTTCCTCTTTGCCCATGCAGCCGACCATTGAGCCGAACGAGCACGGCTTAAAGGCTGTAGAGCTAAGTGAGGCCAATCCTATTGCCAATTCTCCTAAGGTGGCAGAGATCTCAACATCTGCCTCATTAGTGGCCTCTACATGTTCTACAGTTATCGCTTCTCCTGCGACCACGTTACAGACTAAGAAAGATCGGCCTCTGCAACCCCAAGATACCACAAATATATTTGAAGTATTTAGTACGGTAGCTTCTAAATCCAGCAGCTCACGAGCAAGTAAAAAACGAAAAGTGCCAGTGGCTAAATATCTTAGATACCTAGCTCAAAGTTGCCCACCGGAATTAAACGGAAGAATTTAATGGATACGCATATAGATCAGTCTTGTATAATTCCTTCCAAGTCAAGCACTCACGTGCAGGTTGTAGAGCAGAGGGTTGTTCCAGAGCTGCCACACAAACCATTAGATGATTTGGCGCAGATGGTGACAAGCTTTGAAAATCAGCGAGCCTCCCAGACAAACTTGTCAGAGGCACCTCCACCAATGTCTTCTGCCGTGACTGCGATGGCCATAATTGAGCCTCATGAACAAGGATCTATTGCTCCGGGCATGCCTGTATTGGCAGCAATTCAGAAACAGGTCCAAAGCTCAATTGAATCTTATTTAAAACTTCAGCCTAGTCAATCATTGCAGATGTCAATAGGTGAGCAATCTAATTTACAACAGCCTATAATTCCAGTCCCTCATGCCACAGCCCTGAACACTAAATCTAATTCTGTGCAAAACATAAATATGAATGATCTCACAGTGCAGATTGCCTCAACTACCGAAGCTGCTCAGAAAGCTGACTGCCATATAAATAATTTACAAGAAGAGATTAGAGCTTTGGTTGAAGCGTATTTAGCACTGAATTCCAAAGTAAATCCAGTTGAAAATCATGAACATCACGCGTTGCAAACGCTCCCGGCCCCAATCTTAAATCTGGTGCCAGTCTCAAGACAGGAGATACAGGATGAAATCAAAGCGTCAATTGAAGCCTATGTCCAGCAGTCAAAGGCCATTAACCAAAATGTTATGACGGAAAAAGGGTTTCCCTCACTTATGCCCTTACTAAAGGGGCCCCAACCAGCCTCTTCTAGCCATCAGGAGAGGTGGGCACGGTCCCCAGCAAGATTGCCAAACCAGACGAGAGATCGATCTACTCAGAATAAGGAAAAAAAAGATCAGACTTACCATCGCTTAAGTGCCGGGACACGCCATTTAAAACATATGATTTAAACCGGTCCAGTGTTCTCAACATCTGTGCGGAAATTCCGGCCTTATCCGCTATATCATCGGTGGATATTGAGCAGATTGAATTTATAAACCACACTGATTTGTCCTCGGCCCGGTTATATATACGATCATCCCTGCTGGCAGAGACATTTTGGCAGGCTAGAATATTCTTATTTGATTTGGGATTTAGTCTAACACAAGAAACCCAATATGATCCTCCTATGTTGCAAGGCCATATGTCCCAAATTTTTACATCGACTGGTAATAATCTACCGCAGCAAGGTCTTTCGATCAAATAAGGCTTTCATATCTATGCATAGTTATGCAGGCCTTCAGTGTGATTTCCTGGAATACTAGAGGGCAACGTCACCTCAATTCCATTCCCACCGGGGAACTGATTGATATCGATATTATAGCCCTCCAGGAAACTTGGCTTTTATCGCCTCCTATCTGGGACTCACATGTAATTTTGTTTACACCAGCAGAAAAAGGTTTTCTGGGTAGACCTAAAGGAGGATTATTGTTAGCAGTCAAAAAAACAATTGGTTTCCAACTGAAACTCTGCCAGTCTCCCTCATCATCCTTTCAAGTGATTAAATTCTTTACCAGTCATCAAAAATTAGCAAGAGTAAATATTTATTTGTGCTCCAACACGTTAAAATCTGATGACTTTTTTGATCAGCTTGTGAAAATATTAGATTTCTTAGCTCTGGAGGCCGGTTTGATGTATATTGTAGTCTTAGGTGACCTTAATCTCCATCTCATACCAGATGGGGATGTGGAATTAACAGGTGATGAGTTGACTTGGTCTACAATTATGGCGGAGCGCAACTTTCTCATGATAAACGGCAATGTGAGGGGTGATACCCCCGCTCAGGCAACATGGCAAAGAGGCGCTCAGCATGCCATAATAGATTATGTATACATCAATGCAAAGGTATTTAATTGCGTGCAAAAGCTGGAGGTGATACAGACCGATCTAAGCGACCATAACAAGATTAAGTTATCATTTCAGATCAGAAAGCCCCAATCAATGCTGTCAATGAATGCAAACATATCAGATGTTGTAGTTAACAACGGGGGTAATAGACTGAAATGGAATCGAGCAAAATTACACAGCCTGGACCAAAATCCTGAAAAAATGTATCAAAGCCCTGGTTTTATGGGAAAAGATTATACACTTGCCATGCAGATGTTTAAACAAATTAACAGTGGTAACGATTTAATTAAGCCACTATATATCCATTTTTTAAATTCGGATATTAAGTATCAAAAAGGTGGGCTAAGACGTGAAATTCGACAGTTAAGGAAGTTGAATACGGTAGACTCTGCAATCAAAATTAGATCATTAAAGCAGAAATACAAACAGTGGCTTAAAAATAGAAGAGCTAAGCAATATGATTTGGACGTGGCGGCCATGCTGAAGCAACTTGTAACCAAATCTACTGCCGGCATTTGGGCCCTGCTTAATCATAAATCAGACAACCCCCAAATCGTTACCCAGACTAATTCGATATCGGCTGAAACATGGCAGATGTATTTTCAAAACTTATATCTTTCACCCTTCCGTGATATGCGACTATGTCAGCATTCAGATATAGCCGTCCATGGGTTTATATTTGACATCGATGACATAAAACTCTGCATCACAAAATGAGCACTTCCAGCGATAGGTCCTGATGAACTACATAATGCTATGCTAAAAATGTATGTCAATGAGTGGGCAGGAATTTTATGTCGTATTTTTGCTCAAGTCATTAAATCAGGTTTCATTCCCGAGACTTGGAAAATGTCCATCATCTTCCCTATTTTCAAAAAGGGTGATCGAGAGGATCCCAGGTCCTACAGACCAACAGCATTACTGGACTGCCGGGCACATTGTTTGCCAGGCTGCTATTAAATGTATTTAATACTTGGCTGAACTGTAGGACTCTCTGAGATCCATTCCAGACAGGGTTCTTACAGGGTATAGGCACTGCAATTAATATCATTACTCTTTCAAGCATCATTCAGAAAACCTACCAGTGCAAACAGCCCCTGTATTTTGCATTCATTGATTTTAAAATGGCTTTTTATGCTGTCCCCAGAGAGATCTTGTATAAAATATTGGCTGACGCTAATTCCCCATGGGAGATTCTGAAATGGATCATTCAATTGCATACAAATACTACGATCCAGGTCAGATTGACAAAGGGCGGATTGTTAACTGTCCCTATTGAAACCGCTAAAGGCCTGAAACGGGGATGCTTGCTGGCATAGGCTTTATTTAATATGTTCATCAAACCTTCGCCAAATTGATCACTGATTCTCCAAAAATCATGGGGGTGCAAATTCAGCGGCTATTATATGCCGATGATATGGTATTAATGTCACACACCCCCAAAGGTTTGCAGAACTTACTGGGTGCCTTGGATCAATATACCCAAGCAAATGGTGTAACTATTAACATTGCCAAAACAAAAATAACCCAATTTGGTGCAAGAAAACAAAGTCTAGCCCGGCTTCAACGGCCATTACAAAATTGTCAAATTTCTGTTGTAAATGCTTATGTGTATCTGGGCATGATTACATCTAATCAGCGTGCGCATGACCATTATAACAAACAAGGGCTGCTTACATTTCAAATGTCTATCTCGCAAGCCCGCATTATTAAGGCCAGATACTGTAAATTGTGCATTTTACTGATAATTACCTATTTCATACTAAAAGTTATTCCTGTTATTCTGTATGGTGCCGAGACCCAAAAAATAATGACTTCTTCTTACTGGGCCTTCAGAGAAGGTCGTTTCTGGAAGTAGGTGTTAAATTTGCCTAATTCTCAACCGCTTCCACTCTTGAGATATGAACTGGGCCTAATCTCGGTTTATGCAATTTATAAATGGAAATTATGTTAACTGTATCGTGAATGTTCATTGAATCAACTGACAAAAGGAATTACTAACATTATCTCTACTTATCTACTGAATTCATTGGATAACTTCCCAAAAATGTGGCGTTTAAAAATTCAGTCTATTCTAGAAAAGGCACAAGTAAATGCAATCCTGTTAATGGAGAACCTGAATAGAGCTAAAACAAAAATTTGGGAATCCGACTGGATATGTACTCGCATGGCTTGAACCAATTACAAAAAAATTTGGAATACCCTTTTGAATTGAAACGCTATAATAACGTGGCAAATTATATGGTAAGGTCACCCAGCCCAAGCTATCGTGATGGCTTTATGAGATTTAGGCTGAAATGATGTGCTGAATAGACGTAGCAATGATGGTACTGTTTTTCATTGTTGATTCTGTAAACAGTATGCAGAAACTCTTAAACATCTATGCTCTGAATGTGAAGAATTACTATTAGTCCGCTGTGTTCATTTTAAACATCTATTTACTGAATATCGGGATCTGACAACAGAGAAATTATGGGATCTATTATTTTATACCAAGAGAAAGGCAGTGAGATATGCTGTTGTAAATTACCTCCATCAATTGAAACTAGCAATGTATGTACCCTTAAAATGATTGTATAGAGCCTTGCCCAATCATTGAGTAGCAGACTGGAAACATTAATTGTTTTATTTCAGCCTTTTTTCTCTTCTTCTCTTCTTGTTTTAATTATGATTGCATAACTGTTGTCTTATTGTTTCGATGTTCTTGTATTTGTTTCATTTTCCCATTGTCATTATTTTGTATATTATTAAGTTGAAAGGTCTCGAGTTTCTCGTGACCAAAACAACTAATAAATAAAAAATAAAAAAATAAGCATAACAACACATTTCACACATATTGTCGTAGTTAGTAAATACATAGAAAGTTTGACCCAGTATAATTCCATAAGGTATTGATAGCGGTCACGGAACCCATAACCCTTCACCTCAAGGTATAAATTATACAGGTTCATAAAAAAACAATTCCATGATACATTAATTTTTTCAATGAGCAGCTGATGCTAGAGCCTGTAACTGTACTTGGAAGGACGATGAAGACCCTGGTCGCTTTCCGACAGCCAGCTGTACAGGAATGAAGATGCGAATCCCAATGAGATTGGAAGAAGGTGATTGACCGTCATCTGAAATCCTACTGACCTGATCGAGTGTCCCGACCTCAATGCAGGTAACCAGAGTTAACAATCATCTGGGAAGGAGCGGAGGAAATGTTTAAGAAACTCTTCAGGCACTTCATGAAACTTAAGGCAACCAGGGTGAACAGTGAATAATATTAACAGAGAACACCTACCTCCGGTGTTGAGAAGATACACTGTCCATGAACCCAAGACGTCAACCCCCTGAAATGCCATAAAAGAGGGTATCTTATCAACCCTGGAAAGTACAGCAAAATGGGACTAAAAGGGTGGAGGCCAGGGGATAGTTTATGCCCTTCTTCTCTATCCAAATATCAAGTGGCTGGCAAAAGCCTTGCCAAAGGAGAGATGCAATTTACACACCCCAGAATTGCCTAGAGCTGGACTATCGAGCCGAATCCCAATCATCTTCTGTCGATACCACCGTTACTCATTGCTAATTGGTCGACACCAGATCCTGCCAAGAGTCCCGTCTTTTCAGCTTATAACCGTAATCTTGCCTTCACCAGAGTTACAAAGAAAACAGTTAAAAACTGGTCCCCAAGAACCTGGTAAGAACACTCTTGTCCTATACACACTTGTACTTGACTGCGTGTGTTAAAAAGGCCCCCCTAATGACAAAGGTGACACATTTTCCAAGTCTTCTCCCAAAGAGGCTGAAAGAAGACTGGAAAGGAAGTTTCCACCTCCCCGGTAGAAGCCCGTTGAGAAACCACAGAAGAGTAGGGTCTATCCGGGCATGATTATAACTTGTTTCTCCTGTGGATAAAAGGGTAATGTGCCCCAACACTGTCCCCGTAACATTAAGGAGGAACCCATGGAAGTGGGTTGGATGGAAGGAGACCGGTATGAATGGTTCAATGAACTAGAAAAACTAGAGGTAGAGTCCACCACAAGTTGCCTTGGCCTCTGAAACCCCTATAAGACTCACAAAAAAGTTGAAATTAATGAGGTATGTGTCTCGGCTTTGATAGACTCTGGTGGTAAGCAGACAGCCACTAGGTTCGATTTCATATATCCAAAAAAACCTCAATGTATCAAAACCGGTTGAAATTACCTGTGTGCATGGGGACCAGGCAATATAACGCTGAACACCTGTTTTATTAACTGTCCAAGGCAAAACGACCATCATGAGTTCGGCCATAGTAGTGGGACTCCTGCCATTGTTGATACTGAGTTTCCAGATTTAAAGAAATTGATGGACCATTTCAATCAGACCCTTACTAGGTATATTCCTACAGATACTTGGGAGGAAGAGGACTTTGTAGCTGATGGTCCATCATGGGACTGGGCAGTCAATCTATCAGGACACACATGCATTTGTGTTAAGATGGCCAGTCACAGAACAAAGCTACATGGGGAAGCCGAAAACCTAAGCGGTACGGTATGGGACGTTCCTTAAGATGGCATCACATCTCCCCAGGGGAAAACCCCTCTCCATGAGGCTCGGGAGGTAAGACCGCTAACCAATAGTCCCCCGAGGGGTGGTAATATGCGTGAGGATCTCATGGGGAGGGGCTCCTGTCCTTGGGAAAAGGACGCGATTGGGTGGCGCAGCACCTTTAAACCCCAACCCGGCAGACTGACGGTAGGACCTGAACCTTATGAGTCTAAACTCATGTCTAAAACCATGTCTTACTGTGAAACATCAAACTACCCTGACAGTTTAGGTACTGTGATGAAGAAGCTCATGAGAACGCTATAAGCGAGCAGGAATAACACCAGAACAGCTGTAATCAATAGAATGGACATTGCATCAGGGTGGACACTACTATATCAGGGCATCAGAAACAAACAATGCATTCCTTGTGCCTGTGCTGTGTGGCAGCAAGTGCAGATAGCACCCCACTCCGATACTGGGCCCTGGCTGGTCATCAGAGCCCTACGCTCATTGAAACCTGCATCAAAGACTTAAGTCCAAAGATTCCCTTTGGAGGCAATTGCTCCTGGCTATGATCTAGGAACAGAAAGTAAAACGGAATCTTGCAAAATTAGTATTTCAAATACAGAGTGACCAAACTGAATTGTCCCCCTGAGATAATTTGATCAAACCTGCTATAATTTACCAAACAGAGAACATGAAGCCTATGCGGCTGCGTAGAGGCGGTCTTCACATTTGGATTCGGGTAAGCGATCCCAAAAAAAACCCAAAGTGTTGGTCTTTAAACCTTCCTCTGCGAAGAACATTCCTTTGAAAATAATGGTAGGTATAAAGTTGGAACAAGTCACATTATTTGACTACTTGGGAATTAGGTTCCACGAGTCGAGGTGCTCGTCTGATCAACTTACTAAGGCTAAGACTAGCCTGGAGAAATATAGTGGTGGAATACACTCTTTTTTATCCGGTCATATTAGTGGGGCAATATCCCTGGCTCTGGAATTATATGATAAGCATGTCTTGCCAGTGGCCCTCTGGGGTCAGAGCTGTGGGGTTACTCTAAATCGGTCCCACTGTCAAGTATCGAGAACACGTTTCTGAAAAGGTTACTTTTGTTGCCTGTAAGTGCTCTGACTTCCCTGGTGCTATCGCTCCTTAATGTTTTTCCTGTAGCTGACCAGATTGCCCTTAAACCTGTGCTCTATTGGGTTAGACTGTGATCTTCCCCAGGATTGGCAACATACCGGGAGGCTCTGACACATTTTCTACTTCTGGAGGGGGCAAAGAGCTGCTGTTGGCTGGCCCATGTAAAACACATGGGCCTCATACCGAGTTGGGCGGTAACGGATACCGGGCACCGTTAAGAAGACTGGTGCCGGTAATCTCTTACTGCACAATTCCGAGGTCCCTTAGCGGGAACCGTAAAGGACGTGTGGTCGACCACACGTTCTTTATGGGACCCGTTAAGGGACCTTGGAGCTAATAACGGGCCCGCAATTAGCGGGCCCGTTATTAGCACCTTCCCGGGCCCGTTATTAGCACCTTCCCATTGAGCCCTATGGGGGCTCAAATGGGAATGGGGAATGGCATTTGGAAAGGGGATTTGCCGGGTCCACCTAGGTCGGAATGTCCTGGTAAGTTCCCATTCCACCAGGTTTAGGGTGTCACAGTCTGTGTGGGGCACATGCCTCCCACTGTTTCAGGCCCACTGACTCTGTTCAACTGGTGTAGTGGCTTCTGCACACATGGGTGTACTACTGAGGGTTCACAATGTGTCCTGCTTACTATCCCATTATCAAAAATAGTAGTCAATAGGTGCACACCTAATTCTCTGTCAATGAGTGAAATAGTTACATAGACAATTTCAAATAATTCTGGGTGCTGGGGAGGAATACAAGCCCTGACACTGGAGCCTGAATAAAACATGAACTAAACAAAGTCTCTAAATTTAAAGACACTCCCGTCCCCTGCACACCATTAAAGCTGAAAAAATCAGTCAATACAATACTTAAATTTTCAAAAGATATATAATTGAATATTAGATACATGAACAAAAGTTGAAAACATAAATGTTTGTTAATTAAACCTTAAAATTTGCATAAATATGAGTGATTTTCACATATGGCCATCATAAAAAAGCCAAATGAAACAAAGGGCAACCACAGTAATCTTATGTTGCGATGTGATTTCCAATTCTACGCGTTTCGGGGAACCTCCCCTTCTTCAGGAGTAAAAGAAATCTGCAATTACACATATACATATAATTAATGATCACCTTTACATATGTTAAACACAATGGGGTCGATTCATGGAGCAAACGTGCGCCGAAAACCCCAGCGCAAGCAGGCGCAAGGTGGCGCAAGCGTGAGAAACCCAGCGCACGCGCATGCGTGCGATTCAAGGAAGACGCTGCGCGTGTTTCCCGCTGTCCATGCGCCAAATCCTGCCATGGCGCACGCGGGCACACACGGTGTGCGCTACACGCACAGCAAAAGCGCACATAGCGCAGCGCACACAACCAAAGTGGGCGGAACAGTGGGCATAACACGCGGAATGGGGAATAATGTGTGAAAAAGAAGGCGTAACTGGGGAAGTACTGCAGGGAACTACACGGAACGCCCACACGCACGCGAACAACCCGTATTCATGGATTCGAATACGGGAAACCCGCGCACGGCAAAAGACGCACACAGGCATCAACGCGTCCGCCACACGAAGGCAGGCGGAAGCGTCCCCGCGCACAGTATAAAAGTGCGCGCAAACACCAAACACGTATATACAGCTACGATGAATGCCCCATTTGTCGCAGCACTGATCGTGGGACACCGCAGGAGGAGGAGAATAGCCAGGGCACGCATTTTCGCACCACGGACAAGCCTTTTTGGGATGACTGACGACCAGGTCTACGGCAGGTATAGGTTTCCACCCCATATCATCCTAGACCTGGTCAGGGAGTGGGAAGATGACCTTACATCCCCCACCCTTTTCTCCCAAGCATTGAGCCCCTTGGAGAAGGTGCTCAATGTCCTGCATTTCTTGGCCACTGGGTCATTCCAGCGGACTACTGCCATAGTGGGGGGGGTCTCACAGGCCACGCAGTCCGCTGCCTACACCAGGTACTGGCAATCATGACAGCGCACCCCTCAGTCCGCAGGCACATATACATGCCCAGAACACCCGCAGAAAGGTAGGCCATTGTCCTGGATTTTTTCAGGGTGGCACACTTCCCCAAAGTGCTCGGTGCCATAGATTGCACCCATGTGGCCCTACGTCCACCTAGGGCCACTGAGCACATCTACCGAAACCGCAAGCACTGGCATTCCATCAATGTACAGGTGGTATGCGATGCAAAGGGAATCATCACCTCTGTCTATGCAAACTACCCTGGCTCCACCCATGACAGTTTCATATACAGAATGTCTGCCCTGAGCCGGGCCCTGGAAGCTGGGCAGCACATGGCTCCTAGGTGAGTACAAATGCCCTTGCACATGCATGCATGTCACACACACACACACAAATACACAAACCCCAATAATCACAACCATTTACACCTCCCCAGGGGACAGTGCCTACCCTCTGAGCAACCACATGATGACGCCAATCCGGAACCCCACCACACCACCCCAGGTAAAATACAACGCCGCCCATATTGCAACCAGGGCCATAGTGGAGCGCACATTCGGAGTGCTCAAGTCACGTTTCCGCTCCCTTGACCGCTCTGGCGGGCAGCTACTCTATGCACCCCCAGTAGTGTGCAGGATCATTGTGGCAGCATGTGTCCTGCACAATGTTGCAACACGGCAGGGTGTACCGGTGGACATGGTGGTGCCCCCACATCCCCAACCACAGGCACAGGCGCTGCCCATGGGAGGGGACAATGCATGTGGCGAGGAAGCCCGGACCCAGCTTGTGGCCACATTTTTCACCTAAACTCCCACCCCTGCGGAGTGCACACAGGCCTGGCACATACCAGGTGACAATCGATGATGACAAAGAGACAGTCAACTGTCACAACCCTACCACCCTGGGATAGTTGCCATGGAAGTGCCATATTGTCTGCATCCCTAGCTACTTAAACACAAGCTATCCTGTATGACCAAAAGGCAGACATATGACATGGCATGATATGGCATTTGTAACGTGCCTATACACAGGTATTTCAAGGTTCGACGAGGCAGGGAGGGGGGGGAACAAGGGAAGACAGACAACAATACTACTAGGCCAGGTGTCATTTAGATTGCGCAAGTGCAGGGGTAGGGGGAAGGGAAAAGTGCAAGGGGAAGGGGAGGGGGGGAGTGCAGTACAGGGTAAGTAGACTAAAAAACAAATAAATAGGCCAGCTGGTGGCAACTGCAAAGGTAAGTGCAGACAAGTGCTGGGAAGGGGGGGCTGTAGGGATAGAGAGACAGTCCCGCAATGCAGGGGTTGCCAGGGATGCAGTGCAAGTGGAGAGTGGCTGGGCCAGGGACCGAGGTTGGTGAGAATGGCCCAGTTGCAGATCCAGTGCAGTTCCAGTGAAGAATTTTGCAAGGGAGAGGGAGAGAGAAAGCAGAAGCAAAGAGGAAGGTCTTGAGGTGCTTCCGGAACTGGAGATGGTTCTCCTCAAGGTCCAGTGAGGCAGGAAGGCTTTTCCAGAGGGAGGCCCCTGCCGCGGAGAGAGATCTACCCCCAGCTAGTTGCTTTGAGAAGCGGATAACCCTGACATGCAAGGTGTGAATCACACACACCTGCAAAACAGGCCATGACCATCACTGTTATGTCACTCAAACCCTCCCAAACCACAACATGACATGGCAAGCAATACCCATACACCAACACAGTACCAATAAGGTACACATTGCCATGTCAAAAATGTACAATGGCATTAGACAATGATGCCTGACATGGAATCAGATGAAATGACTGACCAACAACCTCCCACCCAAAATAAGTCATTCCCAAATGCATTACAAAAGTTGTAGACGTAACATAACAATGAATGCCTGTCTACATGCACATTGTGCATTGCAAAATCAACACTGCAGCTTCTGTGTGCTGTGTCCAACTCCTGCAACACACTTCTCAGCGCACAGCACAGTGAACAGCCATTGTGTGTGATGCACACCCTGAGCATCACATCTAAGCGACAAACCACATCAAAAAGCAAATTAGGCATGTACAGGATCCATAATTGGTCACAGAAAATGTGCTTCAGGGACACAGTGGGCACCAGAAGGCAAACAGAGTGTACACCTGGATATGCAAGGGTGGTTGTACATGTAGTGCATCATAGTGCAAGTGTGTGGGTCAGTAAGGACATGGACTCAACATATGCATGTGCAATCAAGTGACCATCAGTGTCCTCTACACATCACATGTGAACATTCACCATGTGTACACCCCAGCATGTCAAACCACAACTATCCCCTCACACCTGAAAGGTAAACACAACACATGAACAGGCATTGATCAGCAAAACACAACATGTACATAGGATACCACAATTACAATGTCAGGGTTCCCATCACACTGCAGGGCAAGGCAACTATCAACAACAAACCCCCCACCCTCCCTCACAAATAACCATGACCCACTGAACAACTGCACCTGGGTCATGGAGCCTTCAACCCTCAATTTCACCTGGCCACAGGATCACCCTTCCCCTTCGCCACCATCTCCCACCTTGTGTGTAAAAAGGTGCCTGCACCCTCAGAGTCCACCCTCATTTGCAAAATCACAAAATCCAAGCCAGAAAAACGAACCAGAACACCCTCCAGTAGATGACTTGACGTAGCAGTACCTCACAAAGGCCAAGTACTACCACAATGATGTAACAACCAAGGTAGCACAGCAAAACAATGTCACAACAGGATGTGAACCATGTGTTGTACATAACATAGAATGATGCACCATGAACGGATGTGTACTGTCACAGGTCCCGTGTACAGGCGCAGGAGTGGCACGAAACAACCACTCCCACCGTGTCCCGGGTGCCTGCAACGTCAAACTCACACAGGCCTCTGAGACCCTGGTGGGGAAGGAGGGTCAGGGATGTGCAGTCGGGAGAGGTGTTGGCACACTGGATAACTGGAATGAGTGGCAGGAGAGGGGAGGAGGAATGACACATGAAAGTAGGGAATGCACAAAAATGTACTACCTGCATGAACACATACACAATCCGAACAAACTTGGACATCATTGTCATGGCCTTCTGTAGTCCAGGCTTAGGAGTGGCACGAACCAACCACCCCCTCTAGGGTTTTGGCACCTGCAAGTTTGGGGCTTACACAGGCATCCGCAACCCCAGCGGGGAAAGAGGGTTAGGGAACGTTGCTTGGATAGGTACGGGAAGCAGGAACACCGGGTAGAGGGTGCAGGGTTTAACATTGGATAGGACTCTGGGTGATTATGGGAAAACAAACATACCAAATTGAATTACACATTCATCCCTGCATTAGTGCACCCACCAGCAAGCCTATGCAGAGCAGTTTGAAAGAAAAACAACAAGACACTTAGCTCTGGTTTTGAGTGCTGGCCTCCTGCCTGCGCACTCTCAGGTCCGGTTACAGGAGCACTGCAATGCTGCAAAGAGAGCCACAGTTAATAATCTGTCCGTGCCCATAACACAAAAACACACCATCAAACATGCCCCATAGCAACAAACTACTCTACAAACTGACAATCTGGTGTAGATGCTTCGTACCCATATGTAACATTACCCCTGTGATGGGTCATACACAGTCAATGCAGTAAGTCAGCCGCCGGTCGGTGCGTGGCAAATGGAACACCAATGTGTCACAATTCACACAACATGCAATGTTCCCTGGGTAAGCAAACAGACCCATATAGCAAGGCATGACTTCAGAACAAGTCGTGTTCCACCATGACCGAAACAAAGTAGGCAGTGCATGTATCAAAATGTACAGGGAAATGAAATGCACTGCACCCGAGTATGTCCCTTGCTGTATGTCCCTGTGAGCTGCACCTTTCCATGTCTCGGAAGGCTACATGGTTGATACAAGTGCCTCAATGGACCTTGGTGTACCAGAGGGTATGTGCCACTGCCCCTGCAGGTGTCCCAGACAACCTTACAATCAACAGCCATCAGTCCACCAACACATCTGAGCTGCATTGTGTGCTTCAACACCAATATTCGTCCAAGCTCACCCTCAGTGCTGTAACTAAGCCTGCATGTGCAACTCGCCTGGTGCAAGCTTTGCTGTGTTGTGGCCCCCCTGTGCTGCTCACCTTGCCTGGAGTTCCTTGGAACACGTCAGCAGTTCTAGGATGTGGGTCTGCAATCCCTGTGCCTCTGCTTGTGCACACATGTGCATGTGGGCACCAACAAAGGTGTCCAGAATTCAGATGTCCAATGGGCCATATCTGCTGGCAAAGGTGCTCTGGAGGCTCATTCCCCTGCAAAAAGGGCATGAAACACATGATTAATGCTTTAAAGTCATCTGTGTGTGTCTTTTCAGGCATCTCATTACTGGACCATGTCAGAGACTTACATCAGAAATCACACCATCAGTCCGTCTTTCACATCCAAAGTGTGGAACACACTTTCTACGGCATGAATTGCAACAAGCATGTGTACAGTAAAGATAAGAAACATACTACACAATGCATAGCAATGAATGTACACATTAATCATGAAACACCCCATCTAGCAAAAGCTGAACAGTGGACAATAACACCACAATCATCCCCACTAGGGCTGTCAACACAAGTCACACAGCACAGACATGCCACAGATATGACAGTCCAAAGCCCTTGTGTAATAGGCTGTCACACCGAACCATCCTTGCGAGCCCATGGATAAGGGAGGCAGGAGTGGCATATGTGAGTCAAGGACCCCAAGCAGCAAACACATACACAGGACAAGCCTGAAGGGCCCAGCTGGAACAGACAGTGGATGCCTTCAAAAGCCACAAAGCACCACACCGTCACATGAAAGCACAATAGACAAGCAATTTTAAACTATATTAACTAATTACACTAACTATGAAAAACCTACATTACCTAATTAAACTAACTATCAAACAGAAACTTAACTAACTAAACTAAAAGAAAAATCAAAAATGGCCACATACGACCCGGGGGGGAGGGGAGGCACCCAGGAGGGGGGTGGTACAGGGTGCTGCTCAACACCCACATGCGATGATGCTGAGCCAAAAAAAAACCTCCATGGGCTCAACGCCTGCACAGCCCGACCTATGTGGGAGATAGATGGTCGTCCGAGTCTGGCTCATCCTGGAAAGGAGGATGTGGCACAGTAGCCTGGCCATGCCTAGCGGCAGCTTGCCCCTCGTCGGCAGCAAGTCTGCCGGACGGGTGAGACTGGTTCTGTGTGGCGATGTGACGCAGGTCTGCATGCAGAACCTCACCTGATACACATGCTTCCTCTTGCAAGGTAGCACGTGTAACACGGAGTTCCTCCTGCAAGGCCTGGCTGGACAACCGCTGCACCTCCCGGCAAGCCTGTAGCTCAGCCGAGATGGTACGATCAGGCTCTGCAAACCTCTCCTCTGCCCGCTGCCTCTGGGACATCATAAGGACACCCAGAGTGGATTTGAGGGAAGCATACTCCTCCCGCAGGGCATCCATGTGCGCCTCTGCGTGAGCAGCAATTGCTTGACGCAGAGACGACATTTCAGCCTGGCGTGCCCTGTCTGAGGCCGCCATGCCCAGCCTGAGCGAGCGGGCCGTGGACCCTGCCGCCTACTGCTGGAGAAGCACCTCCCTAGCAGGGGGAAGCACAGATCGGGCCACACGCTCCATGCTCTCAGCGATGTTCTCCATTGCTGCCCCCTGCCGTTCTGAATTGGCAGTCATGTCTTGCTCCCACTCAGTATACTGCGGTTGCGCGCGGCGACCGCGTTGCCGGGCTTGACCCCTGCGGGACCCAAGGACCGGGGGTCCTCGCTGTGTTGGCACCGCCCGCGGCTGCACGACTACATGCCCCCGTCGACGTGATGTCCCAGGCACATCAGTGACTGGTGTGGAGGGTGACCCTGCATCCCGATCCACCACGGGCGGAGGAACCAAGACTGTCTGATCCCTCAGTGCAGGTGTCGCGGACAGAGGAGTGTCCACATAAGAATCACTCACCCCTGACACATGGACTTGATGCTCATCCAACTCAACATGGACGTCAGAGTCGTCATCAAGGCTGGACTCATAGGCAGCCAGAGACAAGATGGACTGTAGCACTTGGGGGTTTTCGTGGCCTACCACCCCATGACCCCCACTTGTGCCGGGTTGATGTAGTGGTAACAACCCTGTGTCTGGCATGACAACACCATCCTCCGCCTCCATTGCGTCATCACCTGAAAAAGAGAGAGAAAACAGGTCACTACACATGTCAGAAGCACACAACACACACACACACCGACAACAAACGCATCAGGCAGACATGTGACACACAACATATAACCTGGCATGCATGCTGGGTCAACTTTGAATTGCTTCTGTGATCAGACATGTTGAAAGGTGGCAGTTTCCATGGAAGTGGGTCTATGCAGTGCAGAAAATGTGTACGTCACTCACTACCTACATGTACAAGGACTCCATGGTGTGTGTCAGGAAATGTGAAGGCAGTGCAAGGTCAAATTCAGGCATCACGTGCATTGTGCATTCAATGTGTACCATATCTAGAAGCCAAGCACCCCTCCACCCAAGTACAAAAGCAGGGATGCCTAGCATGGTATCAAAAGGCTGACCATACACCTGTGTATTGACAGGCAGTGTTGACTGGCATCAACAGCTTAATGTGATTCAAGTGACAACACTGCAAATGATGATGGGACAGTAAGCAGGACACATGATGAAAACTCTGGATGCCGCCCACGTGTGAAGAAGACACAACAACTGTTGGACAGAGTCATTGGCCATTGAACAGGCTGAGGCCTGTGAGCCACACAGATTGTCAGACCCTAAACATGTGTGCAACGCAGTACTGACCCACAGTTGACATGGGAAGGCTGATGAGATGCCATGCAATGTATGTCACCCAGGACTTGTTTTACAGTGATCATCCAGTCAAGGACACATAGGGGCATGCGTGCAATGCACATGGAGCATGAATGGGCACTAATTTCCCTGCAGGACATCTGACCTATGCACAGTACAAGTGAGATACCCTGCATCAAGTACTAAGGCTGTACCACACGGCATATGTCTGGCAGATTGTACGCTGGAAGTTAGCATCTACACAGGACGCATGAACAGGAAAGTACACATTGGCAAGATTGAAGCAGACCAGTGCAAAAGTGGAACTGGGGTGCAGAGTGGCGGAGGAGGGGCAAGGGACCATGCCTACATGGCGTCCCCGCATGCAGGCAGAGGAGACATGCACGTCAGTCATACAATTGTGACATTGTGGCTGGGCTGAGAGGAGGGTCACCCCACGCCACATGCAGAAGGGCCAGTGAGCTGGAACATGGACCGGAGGGGCATACTTGTAACCAGCATGTCAGTAGGGTGCAATAGTGGTGATGCGGACAGTCCCCATCTGCTCCACATGTCCACCATCCAGCAGAGCAGACATGCGTCACGGAAGCATTGCATTACTTACACATCAGAACCATGGACACGTCACATGTAGTGGCAATCATGCACAACACTTCCCACAAGTGAAACACACACATCCTCAACAAACACGCATCAACACTCACTGGACTGGGCATCAAAGTCCAGCATCTCTCCCACTCCTTTGACCAATTCAGGTGGTATGAACTCTGCAACGCGTGCCTCATGCGGAGTGAGCTCTTCCTCCTATGGTGCAGGCCCACTGCCAGTCACCAGAGTCAAGTTGTAATTAGAGGCACGCTTAGCCTTAGTGCTGCGTTTGATGTCATTCCAACACTTTTTGTACTCTTGCGCCGTGCGCACCTCATGGCAGAATGAACTGACATGTTCTGCAACATGCTTCCAGTGGGTGTCACGTTGGGCAGCCGTAGTCTGACTATTGGCACCCACTAGCATGTCACGGCTGTGGCCCCGCACGTAGCCCAAGAGGAAGTCCAGTGGGGAAGCACAGATCGGGCCACACGCTCCATGCTCTCAGCGATGTTCTCCATTGCTGCCCCCTGCCGTTCTGAATTGGCAGTCATGTCTTGCTCCCACTCAGTATACTGCGGTTGCGCGCGGCGACCGCGTTGCCGGGCTTGACCCCTGCGGGACCCAAGGACCGGGGGTCCTCGCTGTGTTGGCACCGCCCGCGGCTGCACGACTACATGCCCCCGTCGACGTGATGTCCCAGGCACATCAGTGACTGGTGTGGAGGGTGACCCTGCATCCCGATCCACCACGGGCGGAGGAACCAAGACTGTCTGATCCCTCAGTGCAGGTGTCGCGGACAGAGGAGTGTCCACATAAGAATCACTCACCCCTGACACATGGACTTGATGCTCATCCAACTCAACATGGACGTCAGAGTCGTCATCAAGGCTGGACTCATAGGCAGCCAGAGACAAGATGGACTGTAGCACATGGGGGTTTTCGTGGCCTACCACCCCATGACCCCCACTTGTGCCGGGTTGATGTAGTGGTAACAACCCTGTGTCTGGCATGACAACACCATCCTCCGCCTCCATTGCGTCATCACCTGAAAAAGAGAGAGAAAACAGGTCACTACACATGTCAGAAGCACACAACACACACACACACCGACAACAAACGCATCAGGCAGACATGTGACACACAACATATAACCTGGCATGCATGCTGGGTCAACTTTGAATTGCTTCTGTGATCAGACATGTTGAAAGGTGGCAGTTTCCATGGAAGTGGGTCTATGCAGTGCAGAAAATGTGTACGTCACTCACTACCTACATGTACAAGGACTCCATGGTGTGTGTCAGGAAATGTGAAGGCAGTGCAAGGTCAAATTCAGGCATCACGTGCATTGTGCATTCAATGTGTACCATATCTAGAAGCCAAGCACCCCTCCACCCAAGTACAAAAGCAGGGATGCCTAGCATGGTATCAAAAGGCTGACCATACACCTGTGTATTGACAGGCAGTGTTGACTGGCATCAACAGCTTAATGTGATTCAAGTGACAACACTGCAAATGATGATGGGACAGTAAGCAGGACACATGATGAAAACTCTGGATGCCGCCCACGTGTGAAGAAGACACAACAACTGTTGGACAGAGTCATTGGCCATTGAACAGGCTGAGGCCTGTGAGCCACACAGATTGTCAGACCCTAAACATGTGTGCAACGCAGTACTGACCCACAGTTGACATGGGAAGGCTGATGAGATGCCATGCAATGTATGTCACCCAGGACTTGTTTTACAGTGATCATCCAGTCAAGGACACATAGGGGCATGCGTGCAATGCACATGGAGCATGAATGGGCACTAATTTCCCTGCAGGACATCTGACCTATGCACAGTACAAGTGAGATACCCTGCATCAAGTACTAAGGCTGTACCACACGGCATATGTCTGGCAGATTGTACGCTGGAAGTTAGCATCTACACAGGACGCATGAACAGGAAAGTACACATTGGCAAGATTGAAGCAGACCAGTGCAAAAGTGGAACTGGGGTGCAGAGTGGCGGAGGAGGGGCAAGGGACCATGCCTACATGGCGTCCCCGCATGCAGGCAGAGGAGACATGCACGTCAGTCATACAATTGTGACATTGTGGCTGGGCTGAGAGGAAGGTCACCCCACGCCACATGCAGAAGGGCCAGTGAGCTGGAACATGGACCGGAGGGGCATACTTGTAACCAGCATGTCAGTAGGGTGCAATAGTGGTGATGCGGACAGTCCCCATCTGCTCCACATGTCCACCATCCAGCAGAGCAGACATGCGTCACGGAAGCATTGCATTACTTACACATCAGAACCATGGACACGTCACATGTAGTGGCAATCATGCACAACACTTCCCACAAGTGAAACACACACGTCCTCAACAAACACGCATCAACACTCACTGGACTGGGCATCAAAGTCCAGCATCTCTCCCACTCCTTTGACCAATTCAGGTGGTATGAACTCTGCAACGCGTGCCTCATGCGGAGTGAGCTCTTCCTCCTATGGTGCAGGCCCACTGCCAGTCACCAGAGTCAAGTTGTAATTAGAGGCACGCTTAGCCTTAGTGCTGCGTTTGATGTCATTCCAACACTTTTTGTACTCTTGCGCCGTGCGCACCTCATGGCAGAATGAACTGACATGTTCTGCAACATGCTTCCAGTGGGTGTCACGTTGGGCAGCCGTAGTCTGACTATTGGCACCCACTAGCATGTCACGGCTGTGGCCCCGCACGTAGCCCAAGAGGAAGTCCAGTTCCTGCTTGCAGAAAGGCTTCTTCCTCGACGTGCAGGAGGTCGTGGCTGTGTGTAGGGTCCCAGCCTGTGCTGCAGGTGCAACCTTCCTCCTCTTGGACTGTGGCGCAGACCCTGGCTGGCTAATGCCGCCCTGACCAGTATGGCCAGTGGGTTCGGTGGATTGAGCCAAGGGAGTGGCAGGTGGAGGGACGACCAAAGGCCTGACTTGTGTCAGTGGCATCTGGGTGCCCACTAATGGACCCTGCGCAGCAACATCAGCTGTGGCAGGGTCATTGACCGCAACGGTCCTGGTTGGCAGACTCACAAACGGGTGTTGTTGGGTGCATCTGCCCCTGCACTTGCCAACACCCGGCTGTTCGGGGCAGCAGATGACATAACTGCCACAGGGACACGTGTCTTGGTCTGAGCAGCCCTGCCTGCCCCTATGGTTTCCCTCCTGGCCTGTTGGAAATCTACCAAGGGCTCCTCAAGTGCCAACGCAGCCTGCGCTGGCAGACCCTGAGCCTGGGTGGCGGTGTCCACAGCTGCACCTGCAGCTACCACTACCCTTGGGCCCGTGGCAGTCGATGGAACGGACTGCCGGGTCACACGAGCGCCAGTGCCAGATGCAGAAGCTGCATCCCCCAGAACCACAGGGGGTGGTGGCATGACTTCACCGACACATGGCACAACATTGTGCTCAAGTGGCGCACCCCTGCCTCTTCCCCCTATGTGGCCGCCCTCGACACCCTGGAGTCCCCCTACTCCCTGGTCACCACGCCCGCCACGAGGAGTACGCCCAGCTGAGGCGCCCCTCACCTTTGGTGTCCTCCCAACCATGGCACAGATGTGGTAGTGCCGGCACAGATGGAGTAGTGCCAATGGGAGGTGTACACCACAATTGACCTGGGCAATTGGGATGAAGGGGTTGGGAAGCAAGATGTTAACAGCCCCCCTGCACCTGCAAGGCTGTATGTGACCCCGGTGATGTAGTGACGGGTCACGCAACGCTCAGGGCGGAGAAGGTGCTGTGGAGCACAGCGGCGGGGATCGCACCACCAGCCGGAGATGCAAGGCCCGGCTCCCCTCCCAGGTTGTGATCTCGTCGGGGAGTGAGGAGTCCGGTGCCGCGTCCCAGGCCTCAGCTGCCGGGGGGAGGTCCAAGAGGCGGAGGTTGCAGTTGGACTCCTCGGCAGCAGAAGGGGCAGCTGGGACCCCACAGGGCCCAACGGGGGAAGATGGCACGGAGTCATCCAGGTTGGTGGGGGGTTTGGTGGAGGAGGAGGCCGTGCAAGCAACAGAGACGGGGTCTGGAGGTGGGGATTCCACTGGTGCTAGTGGTGCAGTGCAGGACCAGGGACAGGAGGCAGCACAGGCCACCGCGGAGGTGCCTGTGTGCAATCCTGTCCCTGATCCTGTCACTGCATCATCTTGCACCAGCAGGGATGCCTACGTCCAGACCCGTTTTCAGGCAGGGGATGAGCTCACGACAACTGGCCTTCCTCTGCCTGCGGACGTGGCTATCCGGGTCCGGGTTGAGCCTGTCCTGACTGGTATGGCGTTGCGTCAACGGGCCATGCGAGGTGACCTGCAGTCTTTTCATGGGGAGACTGCACGTCATCTCGAATGGCTCGTTGACCGCGTCGGCCTACTGGGACAGGTCACCCAGGCCGGATTCCTCCATTTGATGGGGCTTGCTCAGACCCCCTCCTCAACTGAACCCCCTATGCGCCAGTCGTCCTCTGTGCCATCTTCCCACCCATTAGTCACCTGGGTGCCCTGTGGAGCTGCCTGTGACGGTGCGGCAGGCTGGTGGAGGAGGCATCCCTGCCACAGTCGGGAGTCGGATGTCCAACAGGGGTGGCCACATCAATGACTGCACCCTAGCCAACGGACGATGTGCAGGCAGCAGGAGGCAGTGCACAGGCAGAGGCACAGCAGCAGCAGCAACGTGGTGGGAGCCATGATGGCTCGGGGCCTTCGACATCGGAAGGGCAGGCATCGACCGGAGGGCAGGAGGACCCAGGACGGGAAGTGTCTTCCGTGTGGCAGCGGTTGGGCCACGCCATAGATGCGGAGCGGCAGCGGATGGAAGAGGCACGGCTCACGATGGTCAGCGCAGAGAACTCCATGCGGAGGGCCCTGAGGCGGGCCGAGTGCCTCGAGGCAATCCGCAGGGAGTTGGAGGTGAACATGTCGACGCCCCTGCGGACCCTCGGGGTCATGGAGGAGGACCGCCTCCGGGACATTGAGCAGGAGTTCAATGATGCCCTGGCCCGGAACATCCCAAAGTGAGCCGTCAGACTAGCCCGCTGCCCTTGTAAATAGTTCTGAAGTTAGTGTTAGGTTTCCTTTGGTTTTGCATTTTTATTGGACCTTTTGGACAATGGGCCACATTTTTGTATATAGTTTTTTTTTATTAGGTAGTGTTATTAGATAGGTTTCATTTCTTCTGTTGGGATCATGGACCCTGGATTGTTTATCTGTATATAGTTGACTGTTGGATTTTCATTTTTTTTTTATGATTTACCCATGGAGCAATGGTTTTCGATTTTAATTTTCCATTGGATTTACTTTTGTGGACTGTGACTTTGGACACCTTTCCTTTGGATTATGATTTGTGGTTTTGCATTATTTCACGGACATGCTGTTTTTTTTTTTTTAATTCCCATTTTCGTTTGTTTATTTTTGATTCAATTTATGTTGCTTGTAATACATATTTTTTCTTCAAACTTCAATGTGTAGTATCATCTCATTGGTTTCATGCATATCATGATATGGGTTTTGACATTCACTGACACCCATTGGGTGTATGTGAGGGACATGTGTTAATTTCCAAACTTGCAATTGGGGTTCTATCATTATTGCCATTTCTAAGTGGGGGGATGCAATACTCGGGTGGGTGTTTGGCATTTGGAGGCTGACCATAAGGGCCAGGGATCTAGATTGTGATGACATGTTGGCTGGGGGACATGTGTGGGGGCCTGGTGGAGGGTGCCCCACAGTGCCTGGGGGTGGGGGTGCTGGGGGACATGAGTTGGACATGAGTGGGGGCCTGCTGGCAGGTGCCCCACAGTGCTGGGGGGTGGAGGTGCTGGGAGACATGAGTGGGGGCCTGGTGGAGGGTGCCCCACAGTGCTAGGGGGTGGGGGTGCTGGCGGACATGAGTTGGACATGAGTGGGGGCCTGCTGGCAGATGCCCCACAGTGCTGGGGGGTGGGGGTGCTGGGAGACATGAGCGGGGGCCTGGTGGAGGGTGCCCCACAGTGCTGGGGGGTGGGGGTGCTGGGGGACATGAGTTGGACATGAGTGGGGGCCTGCTGGCAGGTGCCCCACAGTGCTGGGGGTGGAGGTGCTGGGAGACATGAGTGGGGGCCTGGTGGAGGGTGCCCACAGTGCTGGGGGGTGGGGGTGCAGGGAGACAGGAGTGGGGGCCTGGTGGAGGGTGCCCCTGACTGCTGGGGGGTGGGGGTGCTGGGAGACAGGAGTGGGGGCCTGGTGGAGGGTGCCCTGCACTGCCGGGGGGTGGGGGTGCTGGGGGACATGTGTGGGGGCCTGGTGGAGGGTACCCCACGGTGCTGGGGGGTGGGGGTGCTGGGGGATATGAGTTGGACATGAGTGGGGGCCTGCTGGCAGGTGCCCCACAGTGCTGGGGGGTGGAGGTGCTGGGAGATATGAGTGGGGGCTGGTGGAGGGTGCCCTGCACTGCTGGGGGGTGGGGGTGCTAGGAGACATGAGTGGGGGCCTGCTGGCAGGTGCCCCACAGTACTGGGGGGTGGAGGTGCTGGGAGACATGAGTGGGGCCTGGTGGAGGGTGCCCCACAGTGCTGGGGGTGGGGGTGCTGGGGGACATGAGTTGGACATGAGTGGGGGCCTGCTGGCAGGTGCCCCACAGTGCTGGGGGTGGAGGTGCTGGGAGATATGAGTGGGGCCTGGTGGAGGGTGCCCCACAGTGCTGGGGGGTGGGGGTGATGGGAGACATGTGCGGGGGCCTGGTGGAGGGTGCACCTGGATGCTGGGGGTGGGAGTGCAGGAAGACAGGAGTGGGGGCCTGGTGGAGGGTGCCCCACAGTGCTGGGGGGTGGGGGTGCTGGGGGACATGTGTTGGACATGAGTGAGGGCCTGCTGGCAGCTGCCCCACAGTGCTGGGGGGTGGAGGTGCTGGGAGACATGAGTGGGGGCTTGGTGGAGGGTGCCCCACAGTGCTGGGGGGTGGGGGTGATGGGAGACATGAGTGGGGGCCTGGTGGAGGGTGCACCTGGATGCTGGGGGGTGGAGGTGCAGGGAGACAGGAGTGGGGGCCTGGTGGAGGGTGCCCCTGACTGCTGGGGGGTGGGGGTGCTGGGAGACAGGAGTGGGGGCCTGGTGGAGGGTGCCCTGCACTGCTGGGGGGTGGGGGTGCTGGGGGACATGAGTGGAGGCCTGCTGGCAGGTGCCCCACAGTGCTGGGGGGTGGAGGTGCTGGGAGACATGAGTGGGGGCCTGGTGGAGGGTGCCCTGCACTGCTGGGGGGTGGGGGTGCTGGGAGACATGAGTGGGGGCCTGGTGGAGGGTGCCCCACAGTGCTGGGGGGTGGGGGTGCTGGGGGACATGAGTTGGACATGAGTGGGGGCCTGCTGGCAGGTGCCCCACAGTGCTGGGGGGTGGGGGTGCTGGGAGACATGAGTGGGGGCCTGGTGGAGGGTGCCCTGCACTGCTGGGGGGTGGGGGTGCTGGGAGACATGAGTGGGGGCCTGGTGGAGGGTGCCCTGCACTGCTGGGGGGTGGGGGTGCTGGGAGACAGGAGTGGGGGCCTGGTGGAGGGTGCCCCTGACTGGTGGGGGTGGGGGTGCAGGGGGACATGAGTGGGGCCTGGTGGAGGGTGCACCACAGTGCTGGGGGTGGGGGTGCTGGGGGACATGAGCAGGGGTGCAGGGTAGTCCCCCGTGGTGTGGGCTGCCTGCAGGGGCCGTGGAGGCTGTAGGGCGAACACCTGGGAGGACCCACACGGCCAATTCACATGTAGTACTCCACGGAACCCCTGAAATACACGTACCCTGCTGAAATCGCGTGTGAAACTTCCTGCGCACTCCCGATATACACGTACCCTGATGGAATTGCGTGTGGAACTTCCCGCGCACCCCTGAAATACACGTACCCTGCTGAATTTGCGTGTGTAACTTCTCGCGCACCCCGAAATACACGTACCCAGCTGAAATCGCGTGTGAAACTTCCCGCGCACCCCTGATATACACGTACCCTGATGGAATCGCGTGTGGAACTTCCCGCGCACCCCTGAAATACACGTACCCTGCTGAAATCGCGTGTGAAACTTCCTGCGCACCCCCGAAATACACGTACCCTGCTGAAATCGCGTGTGAAACTTCCCGCGCACCCCTGATATACATGTACCCTGATGGAAGCGCGTGTGGAACTTCCCGCGCACCCCTGAAATACACGTACCCTGCTGAATTTGCGTGTGTAACTTCCCGCGCACCCTGAAATACACGTACCCAGGACATTTGCGTGTGGAACTTCCCGCGCACCCCTGGAATACACGTACCCAGCTGAAATCGCGTGTGAAACTTCCCGCGCACCCCTGATATACACGTACCCTGATGGAATCGCGTGTGGACCTTCCCGCGCACCCCTGAAATACACGTACCCTGATGGAATCGCGTGTGAAACTTCCCGCGCACCCCTGAAATACACGTACCCTGCTGAATTCACATCTGAAACTTCCCGCGCACTCCAGTAATACACATACCCCGCTCGCACAGGGCCAATCGCGTGTGAAACTTCCCGCGCACCCCAGTAATACATGTACCCAGCTGAAATCACGTGAGAAACTTCCCGCACACCCCAGTAATACACGTACCCCGCTCGCACAGGGCCAATCGCGTGTGAAACTTCCCGCGCACCCCAGTAATATACGTACCCAGCTGAAATCACTTGAGAAACTTCCCGCGCACCCCAGTGATACACGTACCCCGCTAGCCGTGCTGGTACAGGGTTAGCGCAGCCCTTTGCGCTGGATTGGGGATTTTGATGGCTTTTCCAACCGCAAGGGGCGTTCTTGGGGGCGTAAATGGCGCTGCTGCAGGCTCGCTGCGCCACTATGCACCACGGCTGGTTTTGGTGGCTGGAATCCATGAATACGCTGTGCACGGAAATGTATTTTAGTGCACGCGGCTGGCGCAGGGATTCGCACGCGCACACTGTGCGCCAGCCGCGTGCCCCACTTGTGCGCTGAATTCTATGAATTACCCCCAAAAATACCGTGAACAAATCATTATCAATCATCACTCTAAACCAGCTACAAAGCAACCTAGCTCATACTCTATAGGGTCATTATCATTTTCTTCATAGTCAGTAAATCAAAATTGAATACTGGTGTGACTCCAAAGCATGAAATTAGAAGCAAGATGATGGAAAGAATCACCTCTAGTGTGTCTTTCTGTGTGGTCTTGCACAATACATGAATATTATTCAGGTCAATACGCTTCAACTGCTGAATCAGATCTAGAAGGGAACCATAGAGTTCCGGATTTAAAACAAAGGTCATAATAGTAAGCTAAAACTAAAAATAATTAGTAAAGTTAAAAAAGCTCAATTCTTACCCAGAGTTTAGAAGGGATTAGGAGATGCACTTTAAATCCACAATGGAGAGACCAACGGACAACGGGACCTCTGGTGTGAATCAAGATGAAGTATATAGGAAGTAGTGAAGATCCTAAAGCAAACCGTAAAACCAGTGATTAAAGTTGTAATATCGGTATCTGCCTTATTAAGAACAACAATATCCATCTGTGGACTATGCTTCGACACTTGTCGAGTATTATAAATCACAATGCATACCTAGGGGACTAAGGGTCTATCTTAGGCCTACCTTATGTAAAGAGAATAAGGATTTTATCATTAAAGGCATGGTCTAGTAAAAAATGTTATTGTCCCTATGGGTCCGGCCATGTTTTTTTAAGCCTAAGTGGCTCGATTTTAGAAAACTTTCCTATGGCCCTTACTCGAGTTTTCGTCCATTAAACGCATGCGAAAACAAGCACCAGGGAGCCGCCATTTTCTGATAATCCTATCTTTTCCCCGATCGCCCTGGCTGACCTGCTTTTGCGGCACTAAATCAATTCCCCCGCCCCTGAGCCTGTCATCAGCAGACTCGTACTGCCCATTTCCCAACGCCAAAGCACGTCTCGTGTCAACATTCGCTGCGCTTCAGCTAATGACGTGTCGCCATGGAAATGGCAGGACGCCTCTTTCTTCAATAAGTATAAACAGACCGTTTCACAACACACAGCAGCAGATTTTCGATTCCATTCCTCTCTCTGTGTTATTTTGAGTATTCTGTGACTCGTTTCAGTGCTCTGGTCAGCTACCTTCGCCGCTTGTAGCCCGTGTGAACAGATACCAGTACCACCGCTATAAATTATTTTAGTTTCTTTAACACACAATGGCTACAATAATGCCCTACATGTACGAGCCCGAGTATACCGAGGAGGAACTACTGGAAAGGGAAGCACGCGAAACCGATGGGGATTCGGACGGCAGTTGGCAGGACGAATCAACAGATGAAGAGCCTGGGCCTAGTCGAATGGACGGCGTCTCCACCTGGTGCACATGCAATCGGTGCGAGCTAATGCCAACTGAGGACAAGAACTGCTGCTGCCGAGAAAACTCGGGATGCCTGGCCTACATTTCGGAAGGCGAGCCACGACCGCAATGCATCACCGAGCTGCCAGACTTCACGGCAGCCTGCCTCACACGGGCCGTGTTGAGAATAATGATGGTGCTTATGCACGAACTTCGAGCAACTGTTCGTCCTCGTAATCCGAGGAATGAGTAAGTATACTCTGCTTGTCATGCCACTCCTATTTCATGTTCTTCTACTATATCCAAAATTACATCTACATATCATTGTAACGCATGTAAGTCGTTCAATAGTGTGCATTGTCTAGATAGCATTTGTCCGTGTAAAATCCCATTAGTTACAAGAATTGTCATTGACAACAAACGTTTATTAAACTTATCTTGGTCATTTAAAAACAGTTTGTTTCATTCCTTTTCACAGGTGGTACATGCTGGTGGCCTATCGTTCCTTTACATGGTGGCTTCACGGGAGGCTTGGACACCGCGTTCGAAGAGTGATACCCGCCTGTGCCGTTCGTGCCATTAGAGAAACGTTCCCGAGTGACAGCGGTCAGTACAGGGGATTTTCTCTCGCTGTGCTGCAACCTGACCTGTATAATCTTTAAAGTCTTGTATTTTTGTGTCATGAAAATAAGATACAAAATAAAACACCACATATATTTTAACAACGGTTGTCTCGATTTTTTAAATGAATCAAGTGTGTCCCCATTCAAGGATGGACGTCAGACATCTGTGCTCCGAATGGGTGAAGGTCTGTTCGCTGTGAAGCAGGGTGGTCACTATCTATCTAAGCTAACATAACATATTCTTGATAATGCATGCACTAAATAACACTTGTTCAAAGTCTTTCAGTAGGTTATGTCTCTGTAAAAGTCACACATATATCTATACTAACAATTACCATTGGATTATACAGGCCTTAGGGTCTTGACCACTATAATACACCGGTTGAAGTGTGGGTCTGTGCTCACAAGAATCTCCGGTATGTGGCATTTGTTATTGCTAAGCAACGATATACTATCATTGATATAAAGGCGATATACTGTATATTGATATAAAGGCGGTTCGCGTCGGTGGATGCGCGCTGGCATGGGGGGCTGTCAGGGGCGCGAAAGGCCAAGGTGCCAACCTACATGTACACTTCAAAAGGTGTCCCACGCCAAGGGGCCATTGTTCACATGATCACCTCAGACCCCGTGTCTCCGGGCAGGCCTCCCCTGAGGCAGGCCGTCCCCCTGCAATCCACATAAGTATGTCTCCATTCAGCAGTCTTCCTGTGCCTTATCTGCACGCCCCAGGCCCATCCATCCCACCCCCCTGTATCAAAGGCGGTTCGCGCCGGTGGATGCGCGCTGGCATGGGGGGCTGTCAGGGGCGCGAAAGGCCAAGGTGCCACACTACATGTACACTTCAAAAGGTGTCCCACGCCCAGGGGCCACTGTTCACATGGTCTCCTCAGACCCTGTGTCTCCAGGCAGGCCTCCCCTGAGGCAGGCCGCCCCCCTGCAATCCACATAAGTGTGTCTCCATTCAGCAGTCTTCCTGTGCCTTATCTGCACGCCCCAGGCCCATCCATCCCACCCCCCTGTATCAAAGGCGGTTTGCGCCGGTGGATGCGCGCTGGCATGGGGGGCTGTGACGGGCGCAAAGGGCCAAGGTGCCAAACTACATGTACACTTCAAAAGGTGTCCCACGCCCAGGGGCCATCGGTCACATGGCCTCCTCAGACCCCGTGTCTCCAGCCAGGCCTCCCCTTGAAGCAGGCCGCCCCCCTAAGACCACGACATACATACGTCATTCATTCACAAACACACCCCTGTTTCTAATACTTTATAAACCACTTGATATGTCTCATGAGAACATCATGGTGCTTTGCAAGTCAACTCCTGAACGTGTTACCTGGCAACCACTGAGATCTATGCTAAGCTGCTCGTCGTCGTGCTATCTGTGAACTTCTGTGACCGCTTAGAGCAAACCCATCAGTGTGCTACCCGTGGCCACCCACCTATTCTCCTGCAACATACTGCTCTGCTTGCTGAATCCAACTGTTTGTTGGTCAAGGTAAGGCCATGTATCCTAGTCATATTTCGCAGATTTTTAAATTTCTATCTATTTACGAGTTGAGTACACAATAGTGCTAGGTTCATTGGTCTCATTGCTATTGACTTGAGTTTCCATTGCTATGCTATCAATAGATCTATTTATTTTCATCTGTGTCTATTGTCATCGAATTGCACCCTTCGGGGGTCCAGTCTATAATGTAAGCATGTTTCCTTCTCGTGCAATACAGAACATCCAAGGGATGAGTCACATGTTCAGTTTTTAGTCACATCATTTATACATTTCTGCAACTTATGCAAATACTAAGCCGCACATAATGAACTGGTATAGTTCCTGCGACCAAAACAAACCTTGTATTGATCATTGTATGAATCATTTACTTTTGTATCAAATCTTTATTCTTGAAGATTGTATAATAATGTCGATATTTACTTTTCAGATTTATCAACAATGCCTGCCTGTTCGATTAGCGGTTGCCCTTTGAAGACCCATGCGAAATCTGAAGGCACTACAATGCATGTATTCCCGAAAACTGTTGATCGAATAAGAGAATGGGTCAGACATTGCGGATATCCACTGGATGAGCTGGAAAGTAGAGTCCAACAAATCTTACAGGACAAGAGGGGTGAACAATACCGCATCTGCAGCCGGCACTTTTCCTTGGACATGTACACAACTTCTTGGGTAACAAAGAAGAATAAACGGCGAACGACACGGAAATTGCGCGAAAACGCTATTCCCACTCTATTCGTCCACATTCTGCCACCGGTGAGTCAAGTGTCCGGATTTAGCTTTCGGCCTTGCAGTAGTGTGTAGGTAGCCGAATGGATTAATTGATATTGTAGGTGTTCTATCCCTTGTAATAATTTCGATATTGATATGAGTGTATAGTTTTTTGAATAATGACATTTATCAATATATTCTTTTTCGATTTCATAACCCACAAACGCAATGTATATATATATATGGGAACAGGGAACTGTGCTGTATTGAGCATTTTTCAAGTATTCTGTCGGCTTACATGGTTATTTTTAATATTGGCATTTCATTATCCATCATTAATTGACCTTTACAACTTCTTGACTATCCCTTCAATCTGAAGCAAGAACATTCTACATCCTTGACGTGGTCGCAGTTATCAACCACTTCTAGCGCGTATCAAGTAATCTTACTAGGCTAATCCGCTACATACTTGTTTTATGCATGTCAAGTAATAGTTTTATTCTATCGTGTAATTACTTTACCGAATGTTTGGTTACTGCTTTCCAATTGATATGCACCTTAGTTATCGTCCAATGGTGTTTGTTTTCAGTTCTAATTAGTGTTATCCATATTAATGCAAGTACTGTCTTTCAGGGAGATGCTGAAGCGTCCGCCACATCTACAACATTTCTAGATGTTCTTCAACAGCAGGAGGTATGGATACTGACAGCTCCATCGAGCATCATCATCAGAGCTGGAATTCTTGTCGTTTGATTGTTCTACACAATGTTTCATTCGTGGTTAGCCGTTGATATCTACCTGTGCTGTCGACCCCAGGTGTGTGTTATGTTTTCACAATTGTAATCCTCACTAATGCAAGTACTATGTTTGTTTCAGGCAGTTGATGGAGCGTCAACCCCTGCACTTGATGCAGAGCCTGACATTCAAGTATACGAATTTGCAACATCCATAGATATTCTTCAGCAGCACGAGGTATGGATAATGACAGCTCCATCATGCGTGATCATATAACGTGATTCCATTTGCTATACTTTCTTCCCTATTAACGCAAGTGCTGTGTTTCAGGGAGACGACGAAGCTTCCACCACAATCACAACATCTCATTTAGATGATGCAGATGTAAAGGAATCGTTGAAAAAAGTCGATGAAATGTGATCATATTTAGATTTTCCTTGATTCTTTTGGACAATGCATCATTTGTGGTTATCTCTTTATATGTACGTGTGCGTTCGACCCCAAGTGTGTGTTATGTTTCCAATATTGAAAACCATACTAATCCAAGTACTGTGTTTCAGGGAGATGACAGAGCTTCCACCACAATCACAACATCTCATTTAGATGATGCAGATGTAAAGGAATCGTTGAAATAAGTCGATGAAATGTGATCATATTTGGATTTTCCTTGATTCTTTTGGACAATGCATCATTTGTGGTTATCTCTTTATATGTACCTGTGCCGTCCACCCCAAGTGTGTGTTGTGTTTCCAATATTGAAAAGCATACTAATGCAGGTACTGTGTTTCAGGGAGATGCGGATGCCTCCTCTCCAATACAACCATTCATGGCAGTCCATGCAGAGCCAGAGGTATCACTGGTCGAATACTTGTCGTTTGATTGTTGCACACAATGTTTAAATCGTGTTTGGCCATTGAGATGTACCTGTGTGTTCGTCCTCACGTGTGTTTTATGCTAACAATATTTTGATACATAGTAATGAAAGTACTATGTTTCAGGGAGACGATGGAGCCTCATTCCGTACTGTCTATGTGGATACAGAAAATATAGTCGTTGCAGCGCAAGAGGAAGGGAGGACATGCGGAAACGAATCGGAGCTACAGCGTGCAGATGTTGAAGGTCGAGTCAATAAAGTTGCAAAGAAAAAAAAACAAAAAAAGGTTAGTTACAAACAGTTCATAACTTTAAAAAAATGTTTGTGCTGGGGACTATTTTATGTTTTTTTCCAGTCAATTCTACTACACTCAATCTTCTGTTTAAACTGAACATCCCTTTTCCAATCTCTCCTCCAGTTACCTGTGGGTGTCAGAACTATACACACACAGACAGTGAAGCGAATGAGAGATGTGGCTTGCCAGACCGTGTACACTATGAAGGAACTATTAATTGAGGCGAGGCGTGTTCAGGCTCGAGATGCTCATGTCCAATGGCCAGAACATGAATTAACTGTGTTTGGAGACTACAGCAAAGTTGCATTGGACCATAGCTACAGTGCGACCGCAACACCACAAGAAGATGTTATCGAATGTTTAGAAGATTGCTCTGAAGTAGTTGCAGATCAATTCACAAAATCTACACCCCCCAAAAATTTGCCACCCAAAAACCTGTCGACATTGTTGTGTTCTCCCATCAATGTTGAAGTAATAGATGTCGAAATGACAGAGAATGAACCAGCCGCAGCATCCATAGACGCATCAGAACTTGATATCAGCGATATTACTTTCCAATGTGTTGAAATCTCCACAACGTCACAGGCCGAAACAACGTTGACGCAGGATGACAGTCTAATGAAAGAGAGCAAATACATTGTATTCGACAGTTGTTTGATGGAAATTATAAGTATGCTGAAATGTGTGCATTCAATTAGAGGGAAAGTATGTGGGAAGCCATTGATTAATGTGACTCGTCAAATAAAAGGCAGTAACGTCAAAATAAATGCCGCTTGTAGATTAAATCATAGGTTCTCATGGTCTGCACAACCGATGCTGGGGAAACTGCCAGCAGGCAATCTACTGTGTGCATCTGCATCACTTTTTAGTGGCTCCAGTTTTAGAAAGTTAGAGGCTTTCTTTCAGTTTGTGAGACTCCATTTCATTTCTAAAGCGCTGTACTACATATACCAACGTGATTATCTGTTTCCGGCCATTAGTGATGCTTGGAAAATTTAACAATTGTCTCTAGCAAGTACATTCGAAGGCAAACGATTCAGGCTAGCCGGCGATGGACAGTGCGACAGCCCTAGATTTTCTGCCAAGTACTGCACCTACCACTTTCAGGACATGGATAGTAAGAAAATTGTGAGTTCGGTGGTCGTGCAGGTAACACAATGTACATTGTCAGTGGCCAGGGAGAAACTAGGTTTTATAAAATCAGTGGAATATCTACAATCGAGGGGAATGCACATTGACCTCATAGCCACGGATAGACACGTTTCAATTGCCAAGACAATGAGAGAGCAGTTCCCACATATTAAACATCAATTTGACGTATGGCATCTTGCTAAATCAATCAATAAGAAAATCTCAGCTGCAGGGAAAAAAAGAAGGTTTTGAAAGTATTTTGCAGTGGTCACATTCTATCACCAACCATCTTTGGTGGAGCTCAAAAACTTGTGAGGGGTCAGTGGAAATACTACTTGAAAAATGGCGGTCACTGATGCACCACTGTACCAACGTTCACCGCTGGACAGCAAATGAACATTTCCACCAATGTGAACATGGCCCTTTGTCCCCAGAGGAGGCACGGAAGAAGAAGTGGTTGATTCCATCTTCACCGACACACAAAGCCATTGAGAAGATTGTTTTCGACAAAACTCTATCAAGAGATTTGAGAGGACTGACAGAATTTTGTCACACTGGAGATTTGGAGGTGTTCCACAATATGTGCCTAAAGTACAGGCCAAAGCGCTTGCATTTTAGCTTTCGGGGCATGAAACATCGCACTCTACTAGCGGTCTTGGCCCATAACAGCAATGTCGGACGTGAACAATCTAGGACTAGGGGTAAAGTAAGGATGCCTCGCTACACTAAGGTGTTTTCAAAACGAAGTAAGCAATGGGTGATCAAACCAGTCTATGATGAAATGCAGTTCGACTTTGTGAAAGGCCTTATTGTTGCTGTGTTAGAGAAGCACAGATATGGAATTTTGGACGTTTCTGTGCAGAGCAGTGATCCATTGCCACCGAACATTGCGACTGTGCCATGCCCACCCGAAGCACAGCTGATTGTGAAGTACAAATCCTGGTTTAAATAATTGCAATACGATTCTCTTTTTGTAAATAAATGTTATTGTACAGTGTACCTGTAAACCTAACCCCTACCTTCACCATCATGGGTGGCGAACAAGCTGGGTGTCATCTTTGAATTCTCTCTATTCACCTCACATATGTGTATGTATATATTTTTCTCATGTCTCATCTCATGTAAATGTAAATGCTGCGCACTGTTAACGGAGGGGAGGCTTGCATATTGCAAATAATAAAACAAACAAACAAACAATAAATCTCACTTTTAACTCAACTCCTGTGGTACTTTATACTTTCCCTGACCTTCCGCCAAAAATTAAATGTCTCAATTTGGGCTGCAAAGCTCGCAGACAACGGGGACAAAATTGGGGCACTTAGAACGCGCCAGCCAAGTGGGCCGTGGCATTTGGGAGAGAAGCCAGTTCGCATTTGCACATTGAGGCGCACTACATAGACGGATTCTAAACTTCAAGTTCTCACAGATGCCTATACTACGTGATGTTTCAAATAAAGAATGCGAAGGACAGCGCTCAGATGAGGCCCACAAGTCGCACTGGAAGTATAAGGGTCTATTGTTTTTTGACCTTGAGACAGGGACCATGCCGAAAGAACTACGTTTGAAGGGAGTGCGCAATAACGTAAGAGACGATAAGGCAGAAAATTCAGAAACTAGACCGAGTTTCATTTTAGGTCAGTATACGAAAAATCATTGTCAAGAACACGGTCCGTTTTACAGACTGCATTACGAAGAGACACAATGGAAATTTCAAATATAATGTAAGTTAGGGGCCGATTCATGGAACAAACGTGCGCCGAAAATCTACGCGCAAGCAGGCGCAAGCAGGCGCAAGCGGAAAAAAACAGGCGCACGTGCACGCGTGCGATTCATGGAAGTCCCTGCGCGTGTACACCCCGGGATGTGCGCCAAACCCGTGCATGGCGCACAAGTCACTGCAACATCCCGAAAGGCGTGCGCGACGCGCACAGTGAAAAAGCACAACCTCGGCGCATACACCAGAAAGTGGGCGGGACACGGGGCGTAACGCGCGGAATGGGGAACAACGCGCGAAAATAAGGGCGTAAATGGGGATGTACTGCAGGGAAGCAGACGGAACGCCCACACGCACTCGAACCACACGTATTCATGGAATCGAATAGGGCAAAGCCACGCACAGCCAAAGACACGCACAAGCCGAAACACGTCCGCCACACGAAGGCAGGCGGTAGCGTCCCTGCGCATTACAAAAGTGGCAACATACAGCAATTGGGCCTGCGAGCGGGATACGTGTATTTCAGGGGTTCGCTGCGAAGTAATAGCGTGTGAACCCCAACGGATGGAAAACACACGCACCGCACGAAAAGCACGTACAGAACAGTGTAAAGGCACGCGGGATCTCCAAGCCCTGCCAGGGCAACGCCCGTGCACAAAACGTCACAGACGCGCTTACGCTGTAAGGGCCTTTGGTCCAATGAAATCGCGTACGCGTGCTGACGCGCTTACGCGCTAAGGGCCTTTCCTCGATTTTCACGCTGACGTGCAGGATTTTCACGTGCCAAATCACTCCATATCAAGCTGGCCACGCGAAAACACACGGAAGACCACGCTCCTGCCCAGAAGGCCGAATTACTGCCCCCTAGTGCCCCGAGCAGCCTCCCACGTGCCATCTGCTGCTGCCTGCCTGCCTGCCTGCTGCCACCGTGCCCTGCCATTTGGTGCCTGCACATCAGCCATCTGCAGGGGTCCAGTTGCTGTGTCCACCCCTGCTGGAACAGAAGACTCCCGACTCAGATAACATCGCTCCACAGCCCAGCCCCAGGACTCAGTTACCCACCCACTCCTGCCCCTGGGGTTGCCATGTCGGGCACATCCACATCTGGCACCAGTGGCAACCCCCGGCCAGAGGGGCACCAGCTTCACTGCCACCGAAGTTGGTGTCCTGGTGGAGCAAGTCCTGGGGCAGTATGATGCCCTCTTCAGATCGTCCCGCGCCAACAAGGAAGGACGGGAGAGGATCTGGGCCGACTGTGTGGTTGCCATCAACGCGGAGGGGGTGGCAACCCGCACCATCCAGAAGGTCAAGAAGCGCTGGGAAGACATGACGTCCAGGACCCTCATGAAGGCCCGGCGCCTCGTGGAGGGGGGCCGGGGCCGCATGAGTTCCATCCAGATGGGGGTCCTGGAACGCGTACATCCAGCGCTCCACGCCCAGGTCCTTGAGAGGGAGACCCGTCTGGAGTTGAGCGGTAAGTGGCCAAGCATTGCTGTGTGAGACAGGGCATGTTGCAGTGTGCTGGTTGTCTGATACTTGCCTGTATGTGTGACATAGGCCATGTACGCATGTATGTGTGCAGGGACATCATGGTAATGCATGTGCGACCAGTAATGTGTGAACCGCACGGTTGTTGCATGTGTTGAAATGCGACATGGGGAGCCCTATGCAGATTGTACACATGAGAGCATGGCAGTCTCTGTTCCTGGACATGGGTGGGGGTGAGGGATGGGTGCTGATGCCAGGTACATATATGGTGTCCATGTCTGTGTGCCTGACCTGCGTGTCTGACTTGTGGATGCCATGGATGCATGACACATGTCTGTGACAATGTACAGATTCACTGATGCAGCCTAGTCATTCTTGTATCCACTGTGATTGGGGTGTACGGGGCCAGATGGATGTGACTGAGGTGAAGTGTGTGCATGTGATAGGCATGACCCATGATGCATGTGAGTTCCATTACATTGTATGTTTCGAGAGTCCATTGGACATGTATGGAAATGTTCATGGCATGCACCATGACTGTCACTGTGTGTGTTTTGCCTGGACTGACACATGTGTTGTGGAGGGACATGATGGAAGTGTACTTTGACAGTGGCACTCATCTGCTATTGCTTCCTGTCTAGGGGACCATTGTACAGTACCCTGATGCTTGTGTTCTATGACTACCCCTCTACGCAGCGGCTAGTGAAGAAGAGGGCGGAGACGGTGCTGTGGAGCAAGGCGGCGGGGATGCCCCCACGGCTGCAGCAGAAGGGGTGGGTGAGCCCCCACAGGGGCCTGCTACGGCGGAAGACGGTGAGGAGCCATCCAGGTTGGTGGTTTCCACAGAGGAGGAGGAGGCCGCCACTGAGGCGCACATGGGGCCTGGTGGGGGCATCCCTGCTGGTGCAAGTGGTGCAGTCCAGGGACAGGGGCAGGAGGCAGCACAGGTCACCGTGGAGGGGCCTGTGCATGTCGCTGTCCCTGACCCTGTGGGTGCACCACCATGCACCAGCAGGGATGCCCCGTCCCAGGCCCGTCCGCAGGTAGAGGGGATGTCCATGTCATCTGACACCCCTCCACCTGCGGACGAGGGGACCCCTGGCCGTATGGAGAAGGTCCTGATTGGGGTCGCGATGCGCACGGCTGTGATTCGTGATGCCGTGCGTGCTTCCCAGGAGGAGCACGCACGTCATCACGAAGAGCACTGTGCCGACGTGGCCCAATTGGGATCGTCCATGTTCGGGGGTTTCCTGCATGTGTCGGCCAATCTGGCGGCCCTCTCCTCCTCTGTGGAGACTATACGCCAGTCGTTCTCCTTGCCGTCTTCCAGCCCAGATGCCACCAGGGCCCCCTGTGGACCTGCCCTGACCAATGCAGCCAGCTTGGTGGGGATCCCATCCCTGCCACAGTCGGGAGTCAGAGGTCCAGCAGGGGTGGACACCACAGCAACTGTACCCCAGCAGATGGAGGATGTGCCGGCATCATCAGGCAGGGCACGTGCACGACGGTGTCGGTGGATTCCATCAGCCTGGATGCCGTCGTGCTGGCAGAGGCAGTGGCGTCGGAGGCAGCAGCGGAGTCAACGTGGGAGGCATCATGGCTCGGGGCCATCAACATCGGAGGGGCAGGCATCGGCCGGAGGGCAGGAGGACCCAGGACGGGAAGTGTCTTCCGTGTGGCAGCGGTTGGGCCAGCATATAGGTGCGGAGCGGCGGTGGGCGGAAGAGGCGCGGCTCACAATGGTCAGGGCAGAGAACTCCATGCGGAGGGCCCTGAGGTGGGCCGAGTGCCTCGAGGCAATCCGCAGGGGGTTGGAGGAGCAGATGGCGTCGTCCCTGCGGACCCTCGGGGCCATGGAACAGGACCGCCTCCGGGACATAGACGAGGAGTTTGATGATGCCCTGGCCCGGAACACCACGGAGTGAGCCGCTGGACTTGCCCGCCGCCTTTGTATATAGTTCTTTAGTTTTAGGTTTCGTTTGTTTCTTCTTATGATTTGGAGTCGACGGACACAGCTCCACTTTTTGTATATAGTTGCATTTTAGTTAGGGTTTTTTGTAGGTTTCCTTTGTTCAGTTGGGCTCATGGACCCTTGGATGTTTTGTACATAGTTCTTCATTGGATTGATTTTATTTTTAATGTGACTTTGAACAACTTTTTTTTGGATTTGGATTTGTAGTTTTGATTTTTTTGGGCGGACCTGCAGCTTATCTTTTTTTCATTGCCATTGTATTTTTTTTCATTTCATTTGCATTCAATTTTTTTTTAATACAATTTTGTTTTCATACTTCACTGTGTGGTATCATCTCATTGGTTTCATGCATGTCATGTTGGGTGTTTTCCCATTCATTTGCAACCATTGTGTGTGACGGACATGGGTTCATTTGCTTTATGAACATTGGGGGTGTAACATGTAATTTCCATTTCCATGTGGGTGAATGGGTTACTTGGTAGGGCCTTTTGGCTGTGGAGGCTGACCATAACGCACATGATTGGGGATTGTGAGGACCTGGGTGCAGGGGGACATGAGTGGGGGCCTGGTGGAGGCTGCCCCTGGTGACTGGGGGGGTGGGGTGGTGGGAGACATGGGTGGGGGCCTGGTGGCAGGTGCCCCACAGGGCTGGGGGGCGGGGGGGGTGGGGAACATGAGTTGGACATGGGTGGGGGCCTGCTGGCAGGTGCCCCACAGTGCTGGGGGGTGGGAGGGTGGGGGACATGAGTTGGACATGGGTGGGGGCCTGCTGGCAGGTGCCCCACAGTGCTGGGGGGTGGGGGTGCTGGGAGACATGGGTGGGGGCCTGCTGGCAGGTGCCCCACAGTGCTGGGGGGTGGGCGGGGCGGGGAACATGAGTTGGACATGGGTGGGGGCCTGCTGGCAGGTGCCCCACAGTGCTGGGGGGTGGGGGTGCTGGGAGACATGGGTGGGGGCTTGCTGGCAGGTGCCCCACAGTGCTGGGGGGTGGGGGTGCTGGGAGACATGGGTGGGGGCCTGGTGGAGGCTGCCCCTGGTGGCTGGGGGGTGGGGGTGATGGGAGACATGAGTGGGGGCCTGGCCTGGTGGAGGGTGCCCCACAGTGCTGGGGGGTCGGGGGGGTGGGAGACATGAGTGGGGGCCTGGTGGAGGGTGCCCCTCAGTGCTGGGGGGGTGGGGGGTGGGAGACATGAGTGGGGGCCTGGTGGAGGGTGCCCCTGCACTGCTGGGGGGTGGGGGTGCTGGGAGACATGGGTGGGGGCCTGGTGGAGGCTGCCCCTGGTGGCTGGGGGGTGGGGGTGCTGGGAGACATGGGTGGGGGGCCTGGTGGAGGCTGCCCCTGGTGGCTGGGGGTGGGGGTGGTGGGAGACATGGGTGGGGGCCTGGTGGTGGGTGCCCTTTCACTGCTGGGGGGTGGGGGTGCTGGGAGACATGCGTTGGTGGGCAGTAGTGCAAGTTGACATGTGGGTTGGCTGGGGGGCATGGCGGTGGATGGGGTGCCTGCAGGACATGTGCAGGGTAGGCCCCTGTGGTGTGAGCCACCTGCAGGGGCCGTGGAGGGTGTAGAGGGAACACCTGGGAGGACCCACACGTGCAATTCACGTGTGGTGCTCCCTGCGCACCCCTGAAATACGCGTAGCCTGCTCGCACGGGCCCAATCGCGTGTGGAAATTCCCGCGCGCCCCTGAGATACGCGTACCCTGCTCGCACGGGCCCAATCGCGTGTGGAAATTCCCGCGCACCCCTGAAATACACGTACCCTGATGGAATCGCGTGTGGAACTTCCCGCGCACCCCTGAAATACACGTACCCTGCTGATATCGCGTGTGGAACTTCACGCACACCCCGAAATACACGTACCCTGATGGAATCGCGTGTGGAACTTCCCGCGCACCCCTGGTATACACGTACCCTGCTGATTTCGCGTGTGAGACTTCCCCCGCACCCTGTAATACACGTACCCTGATGGAATCGCATGTGGAACTTCCCGCGCACCCCTGAGATACGCGTACCCTGCTCGCACGGGCCCAATCGCGTGTGGAAATTCCCACGCACCCCTGAAATACACGTACCCTGATGGAATCGCGTGTGGAACTTCCCCCGCACCCAGTAATACACGTACCCTGATGGAATCGCGTGTGGAACTTCCCGCGCACCCCTGAGATACGCGTACCCTGCTCGCACGGGCCCAATCGCGTGTGGAAATTCCCGCGCACCCCTGAAATACACGTACCCTGATGGAATCGCGTGTGGAACTTCCCGCGCACCCCTGGAATACGCTTACCCTGCTGTAATCGCGTGTGTAACTTCCCCTGCACCCTGAAATACACGTACCCTGATGGAATCGCGTGTGGAACTTCCCGCACACCCCTGGAATACACGTACCCTGCTGTAATCGCGTGTGTAACTTCCCCTGCACCCTGAAATACACGTACCCTGATGGAATCGCGTGAGGTACTTCCCGCGCACCCCAGTGATACACGTAGCCCGCTTGCTGTGCTGGTACAGGGTTAGCGCAGCCCTTTGCGCTGGATTGGGTATATTGATGGCTTTTCCCTGCGCGAGAGGCGTTCTTGGGGGTGTAACTGGCGCTGCTGCAGGGTCGCTGCGCCACTGTGCGCCACGGCTGGTTTTGGTGGCTGGAATCCATGAATACGCTGTGCGCGGAATTGGATTTTAGCGCACGCGGCTGGCGCAGGGATTCGCACGCGCACACTGTGCGCCAGCCGCGTGCGCAACTTGTGCGCTGGATTCTATGAATTACCCCCTTAATCTTTACACGCTTTTATACCGGAATGAAGATTCAATGAATGGATGCATGAATAAATGAATGAATGCAGAGCTAGGAAAAGCAAGTAAAACTGTTCGTAGTGGGCACATGGGCATGCAGGTCCACTGGTCTCACCGATCTCGGTCCTTGGCCCAGCATAAAGTGCAACAGCAATTACAGGGAGTGGATTTTAAGCAAGCAGCTCGTATTGTATGGGGGTAGGAGACCCGATGAATCGGAAGAGAGGAGGGAATGGAAGAAAGATGAAATCCAGTGGACCGAAAAAGCGGGTGCCTAGGTTCCCGATAGTTACTTATAAACAATTAGCCCCACTCGTAATTGCCTCCACTCCCTGTAATTGCTGTTGCACTTTATGTACTAATGGGTTTTGTGAGATTTAAGCTGTATCTCTAGCTGAAGTGTGTTTTTTCACTTCTCTCATAGGGTAGCGATGTTCGCCTCCCCGCACCTACTAATCTAAGTAGAGAGCGCCCACCCGCACCATGATAGGTAACTTCATCCTTGATTGCTGTCGAGCACATTTTTTCGAGCACCCCAAAGGACTGAGTTATTTAGTAGCTAACCCTTTGATGATTGTTTTTTATCTTCCACAGGTGCTTTGATACTATAATTGTATTGTGTATTACTCCTCTTGTCAAATAGGCCATACTGTAAAATACTTACCTCCTGATGAATGTTCCACACTTTGTCATACGGAACAGAAACATGTCGAGACTTATCTCTGGACCTTAAACAGGGATTCTAACTCATGACACATCGATCCATTTCTGGATGGGTACCAAACGATTTAGATAACAAGTACCCACAGTGGTCGTATTTTGTGAATAACATCTCTGTAAACTGGGTATCCAAGCCCGTTACGTATTTCCTATTGTTGTGTGGTTTTACACATTAGAAGTGATATTAATAATACGTTTTTGTAATCCTGACTAATTAATTCAATTGAACGTTTTAAAATTTACGATTTTTCCGTTATTAAAATTTGATACTACCTTTTAACTACATGTGGTCCCTTGTATCGTTTTACTAAAAGTGCTAAGGCTTGGCACCTCTAGTACCTGTGCTTTAACTTTGTCTCCCTATACACTGACTCTTATCCTCCCGGATATAGACAAAGTATACACTGCTAATCCCAATTAGACAGTAGTATACCGGGCTTCCTCCTCTTGTAAGTGGTTCATAGTGGCCTTTTGGTCACAGGAAACTCCTCTCCAGTGGGTAAACATTAGTACTCACACACAGCAATTCCGGGGAATCTGACACTATCTCCCGCTTGAACATGGCCGAAGATAGAACTCTAGCTTATAGTGATGACTATGCAGCAGCCCTTATGAAAGCCATTTCAATTCTCAACCATGACGATATTGTTGATATCTCACAAGATAAAGATGAATGGAACAAACTGATTCAATTAAAAAAAAGACTTACACGTACTGAACTCCATGGGGCGATTATGCTCGAATACCTCAAGAACAAAGCACTACCTCAAGGACTTACTGTCCTTAACGAACCAAGATTGTTCCTAGACAACGAAAAATTCAGAGTACAATGGAGCTACATAGCCAACCGCTGTGGGCGGGATTGGCTCATTCTGATCATTGACACCGCTAAAGAAACATCTACCAAAATCGAGATTGAGCTTCAGAAGATTGAAGATAACCTAAAAAAACAGCTACCTCTTGAAAATTATAAGAAAAGATTAGAAGAAATTGCCAAAGAAATGAAGGAATTCAAATCTACCAATACCAATGAACGTATTCAACGTATGAAACAAGATTTAGCACGCTTCACGCACGAAAAAGCTTTTCCCTATGTAAAAGATGACTACGTCAATAAGTCCCTACAAACGAACGGACCAGGTAGACAGAACAGACGAGTGAGGTTCCGCAATATGTCCTACAGCACAAGCAACGATAGTAGTGACCCGGATGATGCAGGAAAAGGTACTTCCACAGGCAACAAAACCCCTAATAGAAGGGGCAGAGGTCAACCTACAAGACGAAAAAGCAATGGAGGAAGAAGACAAAATCGGGGCAGTTTTTTATACCAGGCCCAGAACAGAAACAATTGGGACGACGGATCAAAACAAACGCGAAGCGGGAATCGCTTCTGATTAATCTATCGAACTACATGCCTACTGAAATGGAACAACAAGTCCTTAATAAAGGACTGGGATATGTAATGACGAAAGAACACGACCCTTTCGAATTCCAAATTGAGTTCAAAAAATTAATGAGAAAAATCCATCTAAAAGAATTCTTCTGTTCTCTGGACAACGCCATCGATGGAGGACCTCCCAACTGTACTGGACTGCGTAACCCCTCCACATTTTATCCTCCACCACAGAGCTTCTCTCCGGAATCACTCGTGTTTGAAAAGAAAGTCATTTCGGAAATTATAGCTATGGAAAAGAATCACCAGAGAGCATTCCACAACTTTTCAAACCAAGAACGTCAAGCCCTCTATTCTCTGTCCAATAACCCTACGATCATTATCAAGAAGGCGGATAAAGGAGGAGGCATTGTCATCCTGAACCGTATCGACTACATTGATGAATGTGAAAGACAATTAGGTAACATCTCTTACTATCGTCTACTAACTCAAGACTCCACACCAGAATTACTACGACTTATAACTGATAAAGTGGGCAAGGCTAAAGACCGGGAATGGATTTCGAAACAAGAAGCTGATTTCCTCATCAACAAAAAACCTACGATCCCGACATTTTACACTCTTCCCAAGGTTCATAAAACTCTTCTGAACCCCCCTGGGCTCCCCATAGTAGCGGGTATTGATTCAATCCTAGAACCACTCTCCATTTTTGCCGATCACTATGTGAAAGGACATGTTCATAAAATGCAATCCTACCTCAAGGATTCCAGAGATGTCATAAATAGTTATGAGAATTTGGACTTTGACTCTACCAAAAATCTACTCATAGGCCTCGATGTTATTTCCTTATACACTAACATCCCCCAACAAGCCACATTGGACACCATCGAAGAGATACTTCTGACCCGTACAGATCATGATCCGGTCCCGACCTCATTCATCTTATGGTGTGTAGAACTCGCGCTGAAACGTAACTATTTTGAGTTTAACGGGAAATTTTACCAACAAATTGAGGGTACAGCCATGGGGGCCACCATGGCTCCGAGTGTGGCCAACCTCTATGTGGAAACTTTCGAGAAAAGACACATTTATAACGACGATAATCCTTTCAACAGTAACATCACGAAATTGAGTCGTTATATTGATGACATTCTAGTACTCTGGAAGGGCACACAGGTTGATGCCAATAACTTTTTCACATGGCTGAATAGTCTGAATCCCCATTTGAAATTCACTATGACTTCAAGTCGACTGATTTTTTGGATCTTACTATCTTTAACCAAAGGGGTGTACTGAAAATAAAACCATTTCATAAACCCACAGACAAAAACTCCCTTTTGGATTATTCTAGCCATCACATTAAACATCTACGTGACAATCTCCCTTTTGGCCAATTCCTTCACCTCAAAAGGAATAGCTCTGATAAAGAAACCTATGAAGTGGAAGCCTCCACACTTAGCAAAAAACTCAGACAAAGAGGTTATCCTAAAAAGCTAATTAAAAAATCAGCCAAAAGGGCATTCAACAACAATCGAGAAGCCCTACTTGAACCCAAACCAACAAAACCTAAAGATGATTGCATCGTCTGTGTGACTACCTTTACGGACCGGAGCTTGGAAATCACCAACATCATTAAGAAAAACTGGAAAATTTTCAGGACCACTACTCTACCTCTCTCCACACTAATTTTTGCTTACAAAAAAAGTACCACCATTGGTAACAGAGTTAGTAACAGTAGACTAAAATCAGTTAACACCATGAAACCCAAATTGACCACATTATGGGGTCTCCCTGATGCCACCGGGCATTACCCCTGCGGTACTTGTGGAGTTTGCAAATTAACAACTAGAACTAAAGAAGTTGATGTTGGCCTATCTAAGCTCTGGACCCAAAAGAGTCTCACCAATTGTAATACTGATTACGTGGTGTATATGATTACATGTATATGTGGTTTGCATTATGTTGGGAAAACAGTGAGAAAAGTCAAAACACGCATTATGGAACACCGGAGCTGTTTGAAGAACAGAACTGAGAATGCCCCTTTGGTGAAACACTTCAGTCTTCTGAAACATAAATACGAGGACTTCACATGGACGGTCCTCTTGGCCCTGAAGGGAACGAATAACACAACACGGGAAAAGAAACTATTGAAAATGGAGCAAAAGATGATCTTCACCCTTCACAGTGATGTGACGGGGCTCAACGAGTCGATTGACTGGCACAACATCTAGTAGCCTTCTGTCACCCAACAATAGCAGGTTTCTAATATACGTGTAACATACTGTCATTTATTCCCACAGATCATTTATGTTGACTCTGGTTGCATTTATCTAGGCCCTATACATTGATCATTTCTAAGGTCCAGCAGCTGGGTGTCTTTTACCCTGTCACCCGAGTTTGCAGGTTATATCTGTTCCCTCTACTTATTAGTACCGATGTTACATTAAGGGTCTTTTGTAGCCCCATGTTTCCAGTTTTACCTCTCCACTCCAAGATGGCCGCCGCTTTTTCCCCCTATTCACGGTACCGTTCGGTAGCTCCGACATAGTAGTAGGACTTCTCACGGTTGCCTAGACTACCAGGCAGCATCGGCCGCTCTGGGTAGCCACAGAACACTCACTACAGGCTCCTCCGTGCGCGACAGACCGCGACACTTCTCACTCCCGCATTTGGTAAGTGTCATGGGGTTCTCTCTATCTCGATTACCGGTTCCCGGTTACCGCTCATATGTTTTGATCTGTCCTTGAGTAAACGCGCTGATACTTACAGAATTCGCTCTGTTTGTATCTCCCTGTATTAGTGCGGACCGCGAAGTTTCACCATAGCCGACAACTGCAGGTAATAAACCAATGCTGTGCCCTTCACTTCTTTGCACGCTAGAGCTCCACTTTAAGTCACCGCGGCAGTCCTTCTCCATGGGGAGCCACCCTCACATTCTGACTTAGTGTAGATAATGTGTACCACCCGGGCTGAGTCTAGGTGCCGAGTCCCTCCACCTTACGAGTGGGGCTAATTGTTTATAAGTAACTATCGGGAACCTAGGCACCCGCTTTTTCGGTCCACTGGATTTCATCTTTCTTCCATTCCCTCCTCTCTTCCGATTCATCGGGTCTCCTACCCCCATACAATACAAGCTGCTTGCTTAAAATCCACTCCCTGTAATTGCTGTTGCACTTTATGTACTAATGGGCTTTGTGAGATTTGAGCTGTATCTCTAGCTGAAGTGTGCTTTTTCACTTCTCTCATAGGGTAGCGATGTTCGCCTCCCCGCACCTACTAATCTAAGTAAAGAGCGCCCACCCGCACCATGATAGGTAACTTCATCCTTGATTGCTGTCGAGCTCATTTTTTCGAGCACCCCAAAGGACTGAGTTATTTAGTAGCTAACCCTTTGATGATTGTTTTTTATCTTCCACAGGTGCTTTGATACTATAATTGTATTGTGTATTACTCCTCTTGTCAAATAGGCCATACTGTAAAATACTTACCTCCTGATGAATGTTCCACATTTTGTCATACGGAACAGAAACATGTCGAGACTTATCTCTGGACCTTAAACAGGGATTCTAACTCATGAAACATCGATCCATTTCTGGATGGGTACCAAATGATTTAGATAACAAGTACCCACAGTGGTCGTATTTTGTGAATAACATCTCTGTAAACAGGGTATCCAAGCCCGTTACGTATTTCCTATTGTTGTGTGGTTTTACACATTAGAAGTGATATTAATATTACGTTTTTGTAATCCTGACTAATTAATTCAATTGAACGTTTTAAAATTTACGATTTTTCCGTTATTAAAATTTGATACTACCTTTTAACTACATGTGGTCCCTTGTATCGTTTTACTAAAAGTGCTAAGGCTTGGCACCTCTAGTACCTGTGCTTTAACTTTGTCTCCCTATACACTGGCAAAAGCAGGTCAGCCAGGGCGATCAGGGAAAAGATAGGATTATCAGAAAATGGCGGCTCCCTGGTCCTTGTTTTCGCGTGCGTTTAATGGACGAAAACTCGGGTAAGGTCCATAGGAAAGTTTTCTAAAATCGAGCCACTTAGGCTTAAAAAAACATGGCCGACCCGTAGGGACAATAAAAATGTTTACTAGACCATGCCTTTAAATGTGATCAGATATTAAACAAGTGTTCATTAGATCTTATACTCCTGACCATATGAGAATTAGCTGAATCCTTAGACTCAATCGATAACGAGATTACTGATTTAACGAGTCAAATAGCTAAATTGAAATCTGAACAGGATCTAAAAAGTAACTTGCTTCTTATAAACAGGATATTGAACAACGCAAACTGCGCACATTTAAGAGAGATATTTTTGACTATCATAACGATATTGTATACTCTTGGCAGGAATTCTATGCACAGAGAAATAGAAGTAGATTCCATAATAAACGCCCCACCGCATCTGGTTCTGACAACACTAGTGAGGGCAGCATAGGTGACCATATACCAGGCAGAAGTATACCTACAAGGAAACCATCTGCAAGTGACCATCCAGTGGAAGCAGGTGTCTCTTTACCTACAGCTCCAGGATCTCCACCGGCAGTGCCTTTTTTAGAAAAAAGACCCGACGTGGGCACAAGATCCAAAAAGAAAAACAAATGAGTGAGTCAATTGTGGTAAATATTTCTAGCAAATCCCTTACTGTGAATCAACTTGACATCCTCAACAAAGGTCTTTCATTTGTTCCAACAAGTAATTCTACTCTTTTTGAAGAGAAAGTGAATCTTCATTTACTATTACGTAGAATAAAATTGAAATTATTTTTTGCTACACAAACCATGGATACAGTAGATGAAGATATGGATGAGACACTTGAGATGAAACCAAAAAGTTCATTTGATCCCCCAATTGACAACCCGGTGATCAATATGTTTAAATTCAAAGTTGAAAATGACTTGAAGAAAAGTAAGTACAACTCAAGAGTTCCATTCAATCTTAAGGACTCCCAACTTAAAGAAATCGAAACCTTAGCGAAAGATCTTGAGTTAACAATTAAACCTGCTGACAAAGGGGGTGCAATAGTGGTTATGGATTCCAGTTTCTACCACACACAATGCAAGGACATGTTGGATGATAACAGTACCTACCTTCGGTTGGACAGTAATTCCACGGTCCAAATCAGAGCTATAATTGAGGATTGTGTGAACAAAGCATTTGACAATGAATGGATCAATGTGAAAATTAGGTCGTTTCTACTGATAAAACACCCATTAGTTCCTGTACTGTATGGACTTCCAAAAATTCACAAAAATCCAACTCTATCCCCGCTGAGACCAATTGTTGCGGGGACTGATAGCATCTTAGACCCTCTATCTAAATATGTAGATAGGATTCTACAACCTTTTGTTCAACTTATCCCGACTTATCTGAGAGACACTACAGACTTCCTTTTGAATGTCAATGAGATTACTTGTTTGTCTTCAGAATGCATTCTATTTTTAATGGATGTATGCAGCTTATACACATCGATCCCACATAAGGAGGGGATCGAAGCTGTAGAATGGTTATTGTTACAATCCCAAAATATGAAATGTGACACACAGTTGGTGGTGGAATTCATAATAATCTTTTTACACAATAGTTACTTTAGGTATCAAGATCATTATTTTGCACAAATTTCGGGAACATCGATGGGGTCAGCGATGGCCCCTGCATATGCTAACATCTATATATATTGGTTTGAAAAACAGTTTGTATTGGACATAGTTGAATGGTCTACTAAGATTATTATTTGAAAAAGGTACATCAACGACATTTTTGGGGTCTGGTGTGGCTCCAAAAGTGAACTGGAAGAGTTTTTTGCCTATCTCAACAGCGCACATTCACGCATTAAGTTTACTCTTGAAATTGGCGACCCCAAATTACACTTTTTAGATGTTCAGTTGGAAAAACTGCAAAGAGAGGTGCTGAATCTAGGCTGGGAAGGAAAGAAATCCCGCATCCCAAAACGCATCATGCTCCGAAGTACTGCCCTGGGTGGCCTAGGGGTCCCAGACGTGTCAAGGTACTGCCTTGCAGCCCAACTAGCCCGGGCCTTTGCCTGGAAGCTTCCAACCAACCGACCCCGGTGGCTAAACCTGGAGGAAGATTGGTGTCAGACCCCAATAGAATCCTTGCCCCACTCCAGGGAGCCCAAAGGGGCCCGGGACTTGGGCCCCCTATCAGCAACAAGAAACACAGTCGCCAGCTGGAAAGCGGCTGCACGCCGGTGGAAATGCAGGAGCACAATGGGTCCACTCACGCCAATTTGGAACAACCCCGACTTCTCCCCCGGAATCACACCAAACCAGTTCACGGAGTGGCGAGCCGGCGGCTTAGAAACCATCTCCGATTTCCTCGAAAACGGCCTCCCCCTGAACTTTGAAGAGTGTAAAGCTAAGTTCAAGATCCAGGAAACAGAAAGGTTCCGCTACTCCCAGCTGAGACACTGGCTATCGCACCCTCAGGTGAGGAAGCTAGGCAGCAGGGAGCTAACAGCATTGGAACACACCCTCTCGACAACCCCCCCTAAGGGGAAAATATCAGCCCTGTACAAAATACTAGATAGAACAGATCCCACAAAAAAAGAGCCATATATGGTGAAATGGGAAGAGGACATCGGGAGGCCAATTGAGCTGGAGGAATGGCAACACATCTGGCCGGCGCTCTGAAAAGCTCAAAATGTGTGACGAACAAAGAAAGTGCGTTTAAAGTTTGCTACAGATGGTACAGAACCCCGTCATTCCTCAACAAATGTAACCCGGCTATCCCAGCGCAATGCTGGAGGGGATGCCCGGACCGCGGAACCCTATTCCACCCCTATCAGCAACAAGAAACACAGTCGCCAGCTGGAAAGCGGCTGCAAGCCGGTGGAAATGCAGGAACACAATGGGTCCACTCACGCCAATTTGGAACAACTCCGACTTCTCCCCCGGAATCACACCAAACCAGTTCATGGAGTGGGGAGCCGGCGGCTTAGAAACCATCTCCGATTTCCTCGAAAACGGAATCCCCCTGAACTTCGAAGAGTGTAAAGCTAAGTTCAAGATCCAGGAAACAGAAAGGTTCCGCTACTCCCAGCTGAGACACTGGCTATCGCACCCTCAGATGAGGAAGCTAGGCAGCAGGGAGCTAACAGCATTGGAACACACCCTCTCGACAACCCCCCCTAAGGGGAAAATATCAGCCCTGTACAAAATACTAGACAGAACAGATCCCACAAAAAAAGAGCCATATATGGTGAAATGGGAAGAGGACATCGGGAGGCCAATTGAGCTGGAGGAATGGCAACACATCTGGTCCCGCGCTCTGAAAAGCTCAAAATGTGTGACGAACAAAGAAAGTGCGTTTAAAGTTTGCTACAGATGGTACAGAACCCCGTCATTCCTCAACAAATGTAACCCGGCTATCCCAGCGCAATGCTGGAGGGGATGCCCGGACCGCGGAACCCTATTCCACCTCTTCTGGTCATGCCCCAAAGCCACCCTATTTTGGAAAAACATCCTGGAACAAATTAAGACAATCACCGGACTCAACATCCCCTGGGATCCAGGGATTGTGCTACTGGGGTCGACAGGAGAAGGCCAATTCCCTCTAACCGGCAACCTGGCGGACCTATGCTCCCATCTCCTGACAGCTGCCAAAATCTCCATCGCCAGACTCTGGAAAAACCCGGAGGGTCCGTCCACACAGATGTGGTGGTCTAAATGCTGGGAAATCGCCGCAGCGGAGAAAGTCACAGCCATCTGGTCAGGCAATAAACCCAAATTTGAACGCACATGGGCCCCCTTTCTGGACTATGGGCAGCAATTCCCTGGGGTGGCAAGGCAGCCACCTAACTTACGCTGGATGGAAACTCAAGACTGAAAAAGAAAACACAGCCCCAAGTCGGACAGGCAACTGAGTTCCTCCAGTTCTCCGAAGTGCCACGTATGATCAATCGAGTTCCCCTGACTTGGAAGACCCGGCACTAAAGTACCCTGGCGTTATCCAGCGACAGTGCCACCTCGAACTCTTGAAATAGTCTCCTTGGCGAAATAGACAGTAACCTGCTTTTGTGTGAAAATAGCTCCTTGTGAAAACCGCTCCTTGTCTCTTACCCCCCCCCCTTTTCCCCCTCCATCCTGCTGCAGATGCTACTTTTATTATTTTCTTTTGTTTTTATTATGGAAGAGAACGCAAGACTAGCTAAGACTAAAGCACGCAAAGCATTGTTCTCCTAGTTATATGTTCTAACAAGCTGGCACACATGTAATAATCTTAACCTCTACATGACTTGTTATGTTGAAAACAATAAAAATAAACTTGGGGAAAAAAGAAAACATCATTATTCCACAAACCGACCGATGTCAACAGTTTACTGCACTATGCGAGCTTCCATCCTAAACCTATGATGGCAAGTTTACCATACAGTCAGATTTTACGTCTCAAGAGAATAATCACAGATTCTGAGGTTTTCTAAGGAGAATGCGAAGCTTTAACCAAATAATTCACCTCCAGAGGATATCCTAAAGAAATCCTAGAACAAGTGCAAACTAGGGCTCATCCGATTTCAAGGGAACAACTCCTCACTCTGAAAACCAAGAAAGAGACAGCTTCAATCCTACACATCTCAAAGTACTCAAGACAATGCTTTCACATTAAAAGAATTTTGCAGAAACACTGGTCTATTTTACATCATGACTCCACATTACTTGAACTGTTTCCACGACCCCCAATGATGGTGTACAGAAGAGGGGTTAACCTTAGAGACAAGGTAGTTAAAGCAGAAAGTGGACCTAAACAAACACAGTTGACACTTGTGACCAAAAAGAAGGGAACATTCCCGTGCCTGTCATGTAGTCATTGTAACAATGTGGCCAAAGGTTAATATATTTTACACCCGCAGATGGGGAGAAAAATTAAACTTAGAGACTTTGCCACGTCTAGAACCACAGGTGTGATCTACAGCATTAAGTGCCCATGTGGCCTTTTATACATCGGTCAGACAGCAAGGTCAGCGCGTGAAAGAAGGACTGAACATAAATCACACATACAGTGCAAAAATGAAAAATCCCCTGTAGCAAGACACTTTACTAATGAGAGACATAACGTGGCACAGTTAAGATTCAACATACTTGAAGTAGTTAAAAAACCTCGCAGAAGGGGTGACTATGCAAGGATTATGTCTCAAAGAGAGATGTTTTGGATTGATTTCTTGGATACCGTTTCTCTCAGAGGTCTCAATGAAGATTTTTCCCTGAATTGTTTTATTTAAGAATTCACCAGTAGGGTTTGAACATCGTCTCCCATTTTGGCTCAAATTGTTTGGACTGGTTATAATCAGAAGTTGGGTTCATGTCAGGTTTATGAGTTGGTTGACTACTTAGTGTTCCTATTGTTCTGATGATGAATGATACATCATAGATCGAATGGTTTAAATACATTTATTGAGAGGGTCAATGCACTATGTACCCCTCTGTTACTTGTTGAGTCTGGAGTCTTTTTTCCGTGTCTATTCACTGTAGGGCATTATTATTTTTATTTTTATTTTATTTTTCTATTTTTTTATAAATCCTTTTTTTTAATTTCTATTTCTGAGATCATCCATCTTTTTAGATTTCCGTAGTACCGATTTAGGAGTTGAGTGGCACCTCTCCATGGGTGTGTAAAATTATTTCTGCGTCACGTTCCTTGGTCATGTGACACTGCCATGTGACGTTGTAATGACGGTACTTACCATTGGGGTTTACATCTGGGATCCCAGTTTATATAGATTGAGGTATTTTATACACCCATTATTATTCTCACTCCGGCAATAATAAGACCTCGGAGGACTATCTTCTGTCTTTTCCGAGTCGCTTGAATTGGTTCCGCCTTTAAATTTCCGGGTCACATGACTGTCATGTGACCGCGTCTCTTCCTGTTTTCATTTTAACCGGTAGAGATTGTTCATTCCGAATGCGGATACCGTACGTGTGGTGCACGTTAGAAAGCAACTCCAGGATCCTGTCTATAAAGAAGATTAGCCTTTCGAATTGTAAGTACATACATTATCATTGCATCTAGAAATACTTGGAATACTCGATCCTAAAGATAGAGTGACTCACCCATCTTTTTGGCTTACATCTGTCTCTCTTTTCAGTACGCAATTTCGGATTGTAAGGAGGCTAAAACAGTCTTTTAAATACCAGTGTCATTTTTTCATGACGAGTGCAGTAGGAGATATTGATGGTCTTGGGAATACAGTACTAATAAAAGACCGTTTTGTTCACTATTGAGGTAAAGATAGTCCACAGATGGATATTGTTGTTCTTAATAAGGCAGATACCGATATTACAACTTTAATCACTGGTCTTATGGTTTGCTTTAGGATCTTCACTACTTCCTATATACTTCATCTTGATTCACACCAGAGTTCCCGTTGTCCGGTGGTCTCTCCATTGTGGATTTAAAGTGCATCTCCTATTCCCTTCTAAACTCTGGGTAAGAATTGTGCTTTTTTCACTTTACAAATTTTTTTTAGTTTTAGCTTACTATTATGACCTTTGTTTTAAATCCGGAACTCTATGGTTCCCTTCTAGATCCGATTCAGCAGTTGAAGCGTATTGACCTGAATAATATTCATGTATTGTGCAAGACCACACAGAAAGACACACTAGAGGTGATTCTTTCCATCATCTTGCTTCTAATTTCATGCTTTGGAGTCACAGCAGTATTCAATTTTGATTTACTGACTATCAAGAAAATGATAATGACCCTATAGAGTATGAGCTTGGTTGCTTTGTAGCTGGTTTAGAGTGATGATTGATAATGATTTGTTCATTTTGTGTTTAACATATGTAAAGGTGATCATTAATTATATGTATATGTGTAATTGCAGATTTCTTTTACTCGTGAAGAAGGGGAGTTTCCCCGAAACGCGTAAAGTTGGAAATCACATCGCAACATAAGAATACTGTGGTTGCCCTTTGTTTCATTTGGCTTTTTTATGATGGCCATATGTGAAAATCACTCATATTTATGCAAATCTTAAGGTTTAATTAACAAACATATATGTTTTCAACTTTTGTTCATGTATCTAATATTATATATATTTTGAAAATTTAAGTATTGTATTGACTGATTTTTTCAGCTTTAATGGTGTGCAGGGGACGGGAGTGTCTTTAAATTTAGACACTTTGTTTAGTTCATACTGTCCCATTATCATCTGCTGTGTTGTCAGTTGACTTAGATGATGCAATTGACGCTAGTCAACACTGTCTGCCAATACACAGGTATCTGGTCACCCTTTCGCTGCCATGCAATGTCTCCCTGCATTTTCACTTCAGGGGTGTGGGGTGTTTGCTTGTAGCCATGCAACCCATTGCATGCACATTGCACGTGATGCCTGAACTTGCCCTTGCACTGCCTTCACGTTTATTGATAGACATCATAATGTACTTGTTCATGTAGATATTGGGTAACGTACACATGTTCTGCACTGCATCAACCCACTTCTGAGCCCTGTTACACCGTTCTACATGTCTTCTCACTGATGCAATATCAAAGTGACCTGGGATGTATGGTCAGTTTTTCATCCCTTCTCTGTCATGAATGCGACGATCACAGGTGCATCCTGTGAGAAATGTACTCAGTATTGGAACTCCCTAGTGGTTGTTTAGATGAGTTGGTTGGTCAATCTGTGGCCTATACCAACTAGCATAGGGCGCTGATTGAATGCGGCCTGCCAATCGGGTTGTAATGACTGTGGAGAATCCTTCACGTGTGTATGTGTGCACTTCCACATACATCAAAGCAAGCAGCGTTGTAGCTGCTTGCTTTGGTGTATTGGATGTTGGTTATGTTCACAATACAGGTGTATGGGGAAATGGGTGTTTTTGAACGCTTTCACATGTACATATGCAAGCAGCTTCAACGTTGTGTAGTGCAACATTGCGAGTACTCACTTATGTGTTTGTGAAAGTGTTCATTTACACGTCTTCCGCAGCTTTTTTATTGACTGACTAATATGTAGTTGATTGACGTTTATGCTGGTGAGATTTCTGCATTGCGCACGTTATGTGGAACTGGCATGATCCTGAAGGTTCACTGTTGTGCAGTATGTGTATGCCCAGGCCCACTTAGCTAATTTGGTGGGTCCTGGGCGTGGAGATTTTACACAAGGAATGATGGAATAAGGCACATTTATAACCCAATGTGCTCTATCAGGCCCTAAGGCGTGTTGTGGAGGCCTCATGTCCTGCAGCTCGGACAGTACTGGGCGTTATGGTCCCTCATGCCTGTTTGCAAGCCCTTGCTTTGCTTGTGACATTCACTATATCTACATGGACCATGCCACCCGGTACGGGCCGAGCTGCAGATGGATGGAGCTATATTGCTGATGATGCTTTAGTGATGCATGTCTACTTGCATGTTACCTGTGTCATTGTCTGTTTGGTTTCACTTGCAGTAGTGGTCAATTTGCTGTTCAGAAATGCTTATGGTGTGTTGCATCTCTCAGTTGCCATCTGTCTTTTCTGCCTGTGACACGTGCCTGACAGAGGTGGTGTCTGATGGAGTTCATAAACTACATTTTGTACTTGTGTAGGCTTTGCTATTTAGACACATCCATTTCTGCTTTTGGGATGTGTTTGCATATCAAGGCCACTGGATGCAGGCCAGGTTCTCATTTGTGTGTGACATGTGTGCTTCATGTGTTGGCTGTCAATGTGCTGTCTATGTGTGTGTGTGATGTGTGCTTCTGACATGTGTACTAAAGTTTATCTCTTCTCCACTTTTCAGATGATGACGCAATGGAGCCAGAGGATGGTCTTGTCATGCCAGGCACAGGGTTGCTATCAACCCAGCACAAGTGGGGGTCGTGGGGTCGTAGACCACGAGAACCCACTTGTGTTCCAGACCATCGTATCTAGGGCTGGCAATGAGTCTAGCCCGGATGATCACTCTGACGACAATGTCGATTTGGATGTGCATCAGGGCCATTCGTCAGGGGTGAGTGATTCTGATGTGGACGCTCCTCTGTCCGCGAGACCTGCACTGAGGGGCCAGACGGTGGCGGGACCTCCGCCTGTGGTGGATCGGGACACAGGGTCACCCTCCACACCAGTTGCTGATGTGCATGGGGCATCACGTCAACGGAGGAATATAGTCCTGCAGCCGTGGGCGGTGCCAACCCAACAAGGACGTCGACTCCTTGGGCCCCGCAGATGTCAAGCCCAGCAACGCCGTGGCTGTGTGCCACTGGGGTATACTGAGTGGGAGCAAGCCATGGTTGCCAATTCCGAACACCAGGGGACAGCAATTGATAACATAGCTGAGAGCATGGAACGTGTGGCCCAATCCGTGCTCCCCCCTGCAAGGCAGGTGGAACTCCAGCAGCGGGCAGCACAGTCCACAGCCTTGATACTTGATGTGAATTGTGATGTATGTTCTTTTCTTGCCTGTATATGTGCTTGATGCACTTCATGCTGTAGACAGTAGCCTGCACCCTTTTGCTGTGAAAGTCACACTGATGGTGGGAGGGGTTCAGATGTAGGTCTCAAACATGGCTCAGTGACAACCAGCATGGAGACACACACACAGGGAACTTTCCAGCCTTATTAATATCTTCTATGCCCTTTCTGCAGGAACATGAGCCTCCAGACTACCTTTCCCAGCAGGCACAGGGCCAAGTACTACTGAAACCTGGCCACGTTCGGTGGTGCACACGTGTGCATGTGTGCGCAAGCAGAAGCACAGGGCTTGTGCTCAGACGTCTGACTGAAGCAGACGTTTTTCCAGGTGCTCCAAGCAAGGTGAGCAGCACAAGGGGCCACACCGCAGACAACCTTCTACCAGTCCACTTGCACATGCATCCTAAGTAGCGCCAGTGCTGGGGAGCTTGGCCAGGCATTGTTGTAGAAGCGCACAGTACAGCTAAGATGCATTGAGGAACAAATGCCAAGTAGCTTAACAAGTTGTCAGGGGCACACGAAAGGGCCGTCGCACATATCCTTGAGTCCACCCTGCTCCATAGAAGCTGAGTTATTAGCGCAGTAGCATTCCTAGCCAGAAACTAATACAGCGCACAGGGACACCCAGCGAGGCACAGACTCGTGTGCAGTGCATATCATTTGCATGTGCAAATTGCCACGTGCACTACCTATTGAAATCCACGCCTGCCAGAAAACGACTTGTACTGAAGTCGCACCTCGCTATACGCGTCTAGCAGCTCACCCAGGGACCATTCTATCATGTGTGATTCTTGACGCATTGGTCTTCCATTTACCACGCGCCCATGTGCGCCTGTCTTACTCCATTGATAGTGTATGAACCATCACGGGGGCAAGCTAAGGTATACGTACAAAGCAGCAGACAAGAGTGTTTGTGAAGAAGTCACTTAGTTTGGGGCATGAATGGTGTTGTGTGTGTGTTGTAAACACACACAGACTAGTAACTCACGCTCTCTTTGCAGCATTGAACTGCTCCTGTTACCGGACCTGAGAGTGCACAGGCAGGAGGCCAGCACTCACCCCAGAGATAAGTCTCTCTTTGGTTTGCAGTTGACTCATTTAGTACAATGTGCATGAAGAACATGGTTTCTCTGATTGAGAATGTGTTGTTGTCAATAGTTGTATTTTGTATTTTGCCCACTTTCCCTTGCCAATCTAACTCCCCTCTCCTGCCCCTCTTTCCGGTTATCCTGAATACCGATGCCTGTCCAAACAACGGATCCCTGACCCTCTTTCCCCTCCGGGGTTTCGGAGGCCTGTGTAAGTTTTACCTTGCAGGTACCCAGACCACAGAGGGAGTGGTTAGTTTGTGCCACTCGTGCACCTGGAGACCGGAGCTGTGACACTACCCATCAGTTGTTGCATCCTCATTGTATATTGTGTCCTGAAAATGGTACCCATCCTGTTGAGCCATTGTTTTTTGTTTTTTTGTAACACAGGAGCAGGTGAGTAACACACAAGGCATGTACAATCAGAGCAATGCAGGCAGTGCAGATATACAGAACAAGTACAAAGACCAGTTTATACACATGAGGGATATATCCGAGGTGGGTGCGTGGCTAAGAGGGAGGCAATTCAGGAGGTGGAGGGGTAGTGGTGCGGGAGAGAGCTGGAGATGCAGGGTCTGAAGCAGTTTCAGTGGGAGAAATAAATGTGCAAAACTTTAACCAGATATCCCTAGGTCTTGAGTGAGCAGGCTGTTGTACCGGCCAGGATTCTTCGGTGTCCGGGGCCCATGTGACCGCCCTGAGCCACTGTGCATGAGTAGGTGTGGTAGGCCGGAGCCAGCAGAGTAAGATAGAGCGTACTGCAAGTAGCATGCAGAGGCCAGCCAGTTTCTTGGAGTCTCGGCAGAGTTCTGGAAAGTCATGAAAAAGACACCTCATTGGGGATGGAGTGATAGGGTGTTCGAGGATAGCTGACATAGTAGAGCATACTGCACCCCAGAATTGAGTGAGGCGGGGGCAGGTCCAGATCATGTGGATATAGCCAGCATCATTGCAGCCACACCTGGGGCTCCTCGGGGAGAGGTCATTCGAGATATGGTGCAGCCTGTTCGGGGTGTAGTGGTACCTGTGAAGTATCTTGAATTGGATCAGTTTGAAGTGGGAATTGAAGGATACCCCATGAATGCGTGCACACATATGGGCCCACCGTTCGTCAGTCATTTCTAGTCCGAGGTCAGCCTCCCAGGAATGTCTTAATTTGGAGAATGCGGGGGCTGATCTGGCCTGCACCAGAGTATAAAGTCTGGAGACTTTGCCCCTCATAGGAGTGAGAGAGGATAGTTCCGTAATTGCAGGCTCATCAGGCGGTAGCGCCGGGAAGCTGGAGTATTTGTGTTTGAGGATTTTCCGGAGGGATGAGTATTGAAGCCAAACGGAAAGTCTCTGCCTCAGGTACAGTGGGAGGTCTGGCCACTCTATGAAATGACCCCGTTCAAAAATGTCTTGGAGCAGTTCATATCCAGCTTCGACCCACCGGCGAAAAATGAGGGGAGGTACATGTGGGACCTCTGGGAGGAAGTTCCATAGCGGTAGATTACCATGAAAGCGATGGGTGATGCCCAGTAGTTGCCATGTTTTAGATAGGGCCAGAGACATGCAGGTCGCCGGGTCGAGAGAGTCTAATCCTATCGGCATGGGCGTGACAACCAGGGAGTGGATATCACGGTTCCTTACTGATAGCTTTTCGAGTCTGACATGGGGTGGGGGAGCTGATGTGTTAAAATAATGTATGAAGTATATTAGAGTTGTGACACCAGCCAGTACTTGAGGAAATCAGGAGCCCCGAAGCCACCAACCTCCATTGGGGTGGTTAAGGTCTTGAGTTTAAGCCGGATGCGCCCGAGTGCCAGGGGAAGGTATTGAGGGTACGAGTCAACGCCTGGAAGAACCCGCTGCCTGGCCACAGGGGGATATTGGCGAACCTGTACAGGAGCTGAGGCAATACTACCCTCTTCAGTATGGCTATCCTGCCCGTAAGTGAAATCGGGAGTTTGCTCCAGCCCAGTGACTTTGCTGTAAGGGTTGTGAGGTATTTCTGGTAGTTCTCCTCAAAAACCCATTCAGCTTGACGGGACACTATAATGCCTAGGTAGGTAAAGTTTGACTGGGCCCATGTGAATCCAAGGGTGTCAGGAGGGGGGGGTGGCAGCAGTGAGCGGGAAAAGGGTGGATTTAGAGCAATTCACTTTTAGACCAGAAATTCGACCAAAGAGGACAATATCTTCTAAAATCGAGGCCAGATTGGTGTCCGGGGAACGAATGAAGAGAAGGGCATCGTCGGAATATAGGGACACTATATCTGAGGAACCGGCGGTACGCAGGCCCCTGTGTGCATGACATTGGCGAAGCATGCCCGCAAATGGCTCCATCACAATGGCGAAGATTAGGGGAGAAAAGAGACAGCCCTGCCTCATGCCCCTAGCTATTTGGAAGAGGGGGGAGCATTGGTCGTCAGTGCGGACCCTGGCTACAGGGTAGGAGTAGAGCAGCCTGACCCAGGAGAGAAAGCAGATGCCGAATTTGCATTTTCCGAGAACCCGACAAAGATACTTCCATGAGACAGAGTCGAAAGCTTTTTACATATCGAGTGTCGCTGCTACCGCGTGGACATTTGGGTTCACCCTACTTATGATGTTAAAGAGGCGCCTTAGGTTCAAGGAGGTCGAGCGTCCCGGGATAAATCCCGCTTGATCAGGGTGAAGAATGTGTGGCATATAAGGGGCAAAGTGTAGGGCCAGTAGTTTGGCGTAGATCTTGACGTCGCCATTGATAAGTGAAAGTGGACGGTAGGAGCCACATTGAGTGGGGGGTTTACCGGGTTTTAGCAAGACGGTTATTGTGGCTTCACGGAGCGAAGGGGGGAACTGGCCTGCTTCCACTGATTTTTCCCAAAAGGCCATTAAGCGAGGAAGTAGGAGTGCTTTGAAGTGTTTGTAGAATTCTACGGGGATACCGTCTGACCCTGGGGATTTACCTGAAGAGAGTGAGTCTATGGCGTCTGAAAATTCCTCGGGGGTGAATGGATTCTCAAGGGAGCCAATGGTCTCAGGGGAGAAGATCGAGAGGGGTAGATTATCTAAATAGGCGTTGATTTCCGATGTCGTGACGCTGTCCGCTTTGGCATATAGGGATTCGTAAAAGGAGAGGAATACGGAATTAATATCTTGCGGTGATGTGGCCAGGGTTCCATTGGGTCTTTCTACTCCAGGGATAGGTGGGGGGCCGAACTCTTGGCGGAGGAGCCTGGCCAGGAGTCGGCTTGGGCGTTCGCCCTCACCGTATTTCCTCGTGAGGCCCGGGCCATCAAGAAACCTCAGTTCACGGTCTGCAAGAGAGCGGAAGGTGTCAAGTTCTGTACCAATTGACGCTAGGATTTCAGGCGTTTGTTGTAGTGAGCATTGGGCTTCCAGTGCAGACAGTGTAGCTTCGCTTTCGGTAATTTCCCTGTGAATTGTTTTAAGGATGCCGTTTTCCTTGTATAGGGCAATACCTCTAATATAAGCTTTGAAGGACTCCCAGAGGGTGGCCTGTGAGGACACCGTGTTGGTGTTGATTTCGAAGAACTCCTCAATAGCCGACTCCAACTCGGAGCTGAAAACAGGGTTGAGGAGGGAGTGTGGTTTCATTCTCCAGAGTCTGGTTCGGTCGCGGTCAGGGCCCCAACCCAGGGTGATAGTCACTGGTGAATGATCAGAGAGAGTTCTGGGAAGGATCGTTAGGCAAGATACATTCCGTATGAGTATGTCAGACACTAGCCATCTATCGATTCAGGAATAGGAGTCATGTACCGAAGAATAGAAGGAGTAGGAGTGGGAGTCAGGGTAGAGAAGTCTCCATGCATCCACCAGGGCCAGGCAGGGGAGAGATGACAGAGTAGTATAGGCAGCTTTGGAAAGTTGGCGGGGTCTAGAGCCAGATCTGTCCAGGTCTATGTCGAATATCGTGTTAAAATCACCTCCCCAAAGGATTGGTACCAGCGGGAAACTGTCAATGAGGGATGTGAGGTGTAAATAGAACTCCGGGTCGTCGATGTTGGGACTATAGATATTTAACAGAACCACCTCCTTATTTTGCAGGATACCATGGAGTAGTACATATCTGCCCTGGGGGTCGACCTGTGTAGCTAAGGGATTAAACTTAAGGCTCCTATGAATTAGGGTCATAACCCCACGGCTTTGGGTAGAGTAGTTAGTATAGTACCTTTGGGGGCCCCACATTTTGGCGAATTTTTCACAATACTCAGTACAGGCGTGTGTTTCTTGCAGAAACAGGATTTTAACCCCGTGGCGTTCGGCCTGGAGCTGTAGTTGTCTCATTTTCTTATGGTTTCCCAGACCTCGCACATTCCAACTCATGAATGTCAAGGCGTCCTCAATTAACAGATCAGGGGTAGTCATTAGAGGCTGCGGGTGTATAGGGTGAAGTCCCCCATGGTAGGTGCACCGCCTGGCTAGGTCTGCAACAACATCGGGTCCGTATTGCCCTATGCTCTACCTCCTCTGTGGGTACCAAGCCTTTTGTAACATAAAACCCAACACCACCCACCCCCTCCTACATCCCTCCCCCAAACAGAGGGATGATAACCCTGTAACCAAACAACCAAATCCAAACCCATGGCATCAACGCCTGGGGGGGCCTGTGAACTGGCCTGGTGATGATGCTCCGGACCGGAAGGCAATGTGAGGATGAACATAGTGCCTAGTGATGGTATCGGGCGCTACCCGGGCAGGGCCCCACCCGGGTGGATGAGGCACGGTCGCACAATAGAGGAACAATTTACTCAAGATTGGGAGGAGTAGCCTCTCAATCAACCAGATCATGGCAGTATCTGGGTTTAACAACAAATATTGAAGGGATATTGTAGTAGGAGATGAGCGCTGGAGAGGGGAGTTAGGGTATAGAAGAACTTAGCAATGGACCCGGAGGCCCACCCCAAGGTTCTGAGGGCAGACATTAATATGTAGATTGCGCATTACTGGAGCCAGGGAGTGTGCCATACAGTACACAACCAGCCAAAGGACATTATAGTGGCGAGTGAGGACCCCAACAGAGAGGCGCCTGTATTTAACAGTAATTTGCCGGGCAACATAACAATAGCGGGTGAGCGCTGCCGAAGAGAATCTAGTTCAGCGTTGAGTCTGAGGGGCTCCACCAGGGTTTTAAGGCCGATCAAGGGGCCAAAACGTGCATGTCTCGGGCAACTGGGACATCTAGGCGGGGGGCGGCCCCTACCAACACTCATTCAAAAGTTAGACATTATTGTGATAAACCAGAGACCCAGAATGCAAACAAACAGACAAGGAACATAGCATTAACAATGATTGTTGCAGAGGAAATTCAGCCAAGTGTTCATCGAAGAATCTGGAGGCCTCCTCAGGGACCGTGAAAAAGTACACCCGGTTAGAATATTCAATTCTCAATTTGGCGGGATATAGCATGGCGTATTTAACCTGCAGATCTCGCAGCCTCCTCTTCACCGCCAAGAAGATTTTGCGCTCCCGCTGGACCGCAACAGAAAAGTCCGGATATAGGTGGATCCTGGCAGCACCCAGAAGGAGTTCTCCCTTGGCTCTCGCCGCCCTGAGGAGGGCGTCACGGTCACGTAAATTTAGGACTCTGGCTATAATGGGCCATGGTGGTGCGCCCGGTCTGGGCTTTGCCGTGAGTGCACGATGGGCTCTCTTGATTGCAAACTGTGGGGAGAGCTTTGGAGAATCTAGCAATTGTAATAGTATACTCTCGACATAGTTCTCCATAGGTTCCTGTATGCCATCTTCAGGTACTCCGATAATGCAGAGGTTATTACGCCTCGAGCGAGATTCAAGGTCCTCGTTCTTTTTCTCAACCTCGGTGACATGGCTAGAGAGTGTAGAGACCTCTGCCCTGAGGGAGCTCAAGTCATCCTCGGTGGCACTCACTCGTGCCTCGATTTCAAAAACCCGGCCTTCGGTCCTTTCTATATGAGCCTTGATGGAGGATATAGTGCCATTCATGTCGTAAAGCTTGCTGTGGAGTGTGGTGAACCGCTCCCGGATGTATTCCATCATTTGTTGGGAGTCGGCTGGGTCTGACGTTGATGAATTCGATGGTTCCTGTCTGGACGCCTCCCCCACCGGTCCCGCCGGGGTCCACTAAACATGTTAATCGAAGATTGTTTCTTTCCAGTTCCCTTGGCCATGATGCCAAATGAAGGGTAGGCCCAAAGGCCCAGGAGGGCGGCTGGGGCGCTGGGGCAGGATGGGGGGGGAGGATAGGTCACAACGGAAAATCAGTCGGGCTGTTCGAGGTGTTGTGGGAGCACAGAAGACCTCTGTGACAAGGTGGGATACAGTGCTGTGGCAGGCCGCAGGGTCTCTAGTCACCGTTGATTGCCCGGTCGAGGACTGGGGGTGCCACCCCGGCCAGCAGGAGCGTGAGAGCACAAAGTGGCCCGAAAGTAAGTTCACCAGTTTAGATCGCCTTGATAATCTTGGGTAAGGGCTGAAAACCGGGCATCAGTATACTATAGCCAAGGTGAAGGAAGAAATGGCTATGGGCGCTGATGTGATTGAGTGAATTTGAGGAGACCACTCCTTGTGTCGAATGCTGGGGAGGCTAAGACTCCAGCACAGTAGACGTGGGTCGCTGAGGGGCAATCAGGGCGCCCGGGGACCAGCAGCGGTAGAGTAGACAATGCGGGGGTCCACGAGCCCCAGGACAATCAGGTGGAGCGGGGGATCCAGTTGGCGCATGTCACGGTGCAAGGGACCAGCGTAGAGTGCCTCCGACCTCAGATTGTTTGGGCCCGAGGGCCCGGAGGATCCACTAGTGTATGTTGGCTCAGGGAACGGTGGGCGTGGTGCCGCAGTGGAGAACTCTCGCTGGTGTTCAGTGGGGAATAAGAGGATCTGTGCCTGGGTGGGGAAGCCACGCCAGGAGCCAGCACTGGGTGTAATATGCAGCGCTTAAGAGGCTTAAGAGGCGCGAGGGATGAGGGGGCCCCGGGCCCGAGGAGACCCCGTTCCCCCAGCAGTGTTCACAGTTTTACGTTGAGGGCAGGGGCCCAGTGTGTCTGGCAGATTTGAGGGGCTGAAGAGTGCGATGCATGTCGCCGTAGATGCCGCTGTAATTAGGCCTGGATGCCTTTTGTGTCTTTAGAGGGGAAGGCGATGTGAGCCTGAGCTGGTGCCACTAAAGGGCAGGTGGGCAGAGTGACCGGGGGCTCTGATTGACTCACCGCAGTTGGGAGGGGTGAGGACGTCCCTCAAGCGGGTCCCCAGCCGAAGGACCCCCCGTCTGGATCCTCGAGGGGCACCAGGAGACAGCACGCCGCCTAGGGGGGGCGGCGGAGCAGATTGCTCTGGATTCGGGGGTCCCAGTCAGGGGGCCGATGTCACTGCATGGGTAGCTGTGGTCCCACGAGGAGTGGGGGAGAGGACAGCGCCGTGCCGCACTGCGCCCCTCCCCCACAGCAGGCAAAGAACCACGGAGCCAAGGCACGCTCCCCTGGAGCAGAGAGACGGGGTGGAGCAGCACCAGCTCCCGGCCCCATTTCAACAAGCTGAAACTCTGCAGTGGGGCCGAACCGTGAGGTGGCGTTTGGGCAGCATACGTCCGGGATTTCCAGCAGTTGGGTCGGGTAGCTGAGACAGGGTTTGAAGAGGCACCAAGGCAGGATTAAATGCAGGAAGGCACCTCGTAGCACGGAGCACGCAATCAGGCGGCCATATTCTCTGAGCGCAACAGCGCCCCCTGTTGAACCATTGTTAAACTGTGCTACCTTGGTTGTTCTAGCATTCTGCTTGTACATGTGCTTGGACATTTTTTGCAACTTCAAGTCATCTACTGGATACTCTTCCAGGGTTTTTTTTGTGCCCAGAGGCTTTTCCCCTGGTTTGGAGGTTTGGCTCCTTGGAGTTCTCTGCGATTTGGTATTTTTACCAGTCAAGGTGGCCTCTGAGGGGGCTGGACCCTATTTACACGCAAGGTGGAACATGAAGACCAAGGGGTAGAGGGATCCTGTAGCCAGGTAGACTAGAAGGAAGAAGGCTACATACCCCAGACGCAGTCGTTCAGAAGGTCATGGTGATGTTTATATGAGGGAGGGCATTTTGTTGTTGGATAGTAAGCTTGGGCTACAGTGTTTGGGCACTCTCTGACATTGTCATTGTGGGGTACTATGTACATGATGTGGTCTGCTGGTCAATGGCTGTTCCTGTGTTTAATTTACTTTTCAGGTGTCAGGGGGTTGTTGTGGTTTGACATGCTGGGGTGTACACATGGGCAATGTTTGCATGTGATGTGTACAGGACAATGAGGGTCACTTGATTTCACATGCATATATTGAGTGCATGTCCCTACTGACACACACAGTTACACAATGCTCCACCACACGTACAACCACCCTTCCATGCCCACAAGTGCACACAGATTGCCTTCTCGGGCACGCTGTGTCCCTGCAGCGCATGATCAATTGCCATTTGGGGATCGTGTACATGCGTCAATAGGTTGTTTATTTTGTTTGTCCTTTTGATGTGATGCTCAAGGTGTATCCCCAACACAATGGCTGGCCACTGTGCTGTGTGCTGACCGGTGTGTTGCAGGACACACACACAGCACATGCGTTAGGGAGTAGCGATTTTGGCTTGCCCAATGTGCATGTGAAAAGGCATTCAGTCTTTTGTTCATGCTACCATTGGTGGAAAGCATTTGTGTATGACTTGGTGTGTGTGGGAGGTTGTTGGTCAGTCATTTCATCTGATTACATGTCAGGCGTCATTGTCTCGGGCCACTTTCCATTTATCACATGTCACTTCATATCTTATTGGTCATGTGTTGGGCTTTTGCTGTTGCATGCCATGTCATGGTGGGGCAGACAAGGGTGATGTGGGTTGGGAGGGTTTGGGTGACATATCAGTGATTGTCCAGGCCTGTTTGGCAGGGGGTGGTGTGATACACACCTTGCATGTGTTCCTTTTGGTCACACAGGATTGGTTATCTTTAAGTAGCTAGGGATGCACACAATGTAGCACTTCCGTGGCAACATTCTCAGGGTGGTAAGGTTGTGACAGTTGACTGTCTCTTTGTCATCATCGATTGTAACCTGGTATGTGCCAGGCCTTTGTGCACTCCGCAGGGGTGGGAGTTTAGGTGAAAAATGTGACCACAAGCTGGGTCCAGGAATGCTTCGCCATGTGCCCTTTCCCCTCCCATGGCCAGCGCCTGTGCATGTGTTTGGAGATGTGGGGGCACCACCATGTCCACCGGTACGTCCCGCCGTGTTGCAACATTGTGCAGGACACATGCTGCCACAATGATCCTGCACACTACTGGGGGTGCATATAGTAGCTGTCCGCCAGAGCGGTCAAGGGAGCGGCGGCGTGACTTGAGAACTCCGAATGTGTGCTCCACTATGGCCCTGGTTGCAATATGGGCAGCGTTGTATCTTACCTGGGGTGGTGTGGTGGGATTCCGGATTGGCGTCATCATGTGGTTGCTCAGAGGGTTGGCACTGTCCCCAGGGGAGGTGATAATGTGAATAGTTGGGTTTGTGTATGTGTCTGTGTGTGTCATGCATGCATGTGCACAGGCATTTGTACTCACCTAGGAGCCATGTGTCACCATGCTTCCCAGCTCCCAGGGCCCGGCTCAGGGTGGACATTCTGTATATGAAACTGTCATGGGTTGAGCCAGTGTAGTTTGCATAGACAGAGGTGATGATTCTCTTGGCATCGCACACAACCTGCACGTTGATGGAATGTCAGTGCTTGCGGTTTTGATAGATGTGCTCAGTGGCCCTAGGTGGACGTAGGGCCAAATGGTGCAATCTATGGCACCGAGCACTTTGGGGAAGTGTGCCACCCTGTAAAAGTCCTGGACCACGGCCTGCCTTTCTGTGGTTGTTCTGGGCATGTATATGTGCCTGCGGACTGAGGGGCGCACAGTCATGATTGCCAACACTTGGTGTAAGCAGCGTGACTGCGTGGCCTGTGAGCCCCCCCTCCACTATGGCAGTTTTCTGCTGAAATGACTCAGTGGCCAAAAAATGCAGGACATTAAGCACCTTCTCCAAGGGGCACAATGCTTGTGAGCACAGGGTGGGGGATGTACGGTCACCTTCCCATTCCCTGACCAGGTCTAGGATGATACGAGGTGGAAACCTATACCTGCCATAGACCTTGTCATCAGGCATCCCAAAAAGGCTGGTCCGGGGCAAATAAATGCGGGGCCTGGCTATTCTCCTCCTCCTGCGGTGTCCTACGATCAGTGCTGCGACAAATGGGGCATTCATCGTAGCTGTATATACATGTTTGTTGTTTGCACACACTTTTATACTGCGCGGGGACGCTTCCGCCTGCCTTCGTGTGGCAGATGTGTTGACGCTTGTGCGTGTCTTTTAGCGTGCACGGGTTTCCCGTATTTTATTCCATGAATACGTGTTGTTTGCGTGCGTATGGGCGTTCCGTGTATTTGCCTGCAGTACTTCCCCAGTTACGCCTTCTTTTTCACTCGTTGTTCCCCATTCTGCAAGTTATGCCCCGTGTCCCGCCCCCTTTTGGTGTGTGCGCCGACGTTGTGCACTTTTGCTGTGCGTGTCGCGCACAGCATTCGGGATGTTGCTGTGACGTGTGAGCCCTTGCGCGCCACGCTCGGATTTGGCACACATCCTGCAGTAAACACGCGCAGGCCCTTCGATGAATCACATGCGCTTGCTTTTTCACGCTTGCGCCGGCTTGCGCCAAGATTTTTGGCGCACATTTGTTCCATGAATCGGCCACTTCATCTTTGCCCGACTGGTGAAATTCTCTCCATTAGAGACGCAGGCCCCAATTTGTCGATTCTGTGATATGAAGGAAATTAAAGAAACTTTAAAGCACCTCTTCATGGTTTGTCCGTTCTTTGAGAGCCAGAGATCAAGGTTCTTTGACCATTTCATGGCGCAATTTAAAACAGTAACATCTGACAGATGGTGGATGTACCTGCTAAGCGGGATCTAAATTTCCATGACGATTGCTTTGGTCGACTTTTACAAAATTATCCTAGAAAAAGAACTAGCCAAAAAGGCCTAGTTCAGTCTGGTCGCTAAAACTAACTGATGGTTTAAATTGAAGTGTAATGCAATAAAAAAATTAAAAGAACAAACAAATCAAAACATCACCAGCAAAAACGCAATAATAAATTGAACAGCAGCAGAAGCAGTTTTAACAGAACATGACATATAAACAGTAATAACATGCACACAGTAGGCAAGCGGTTTGCAAGAAAGGCCCTTTTAAAATGTGCAGCTCTTCATTTGGGCGAAAAGATGGAGTCTTGGGCTGTGGCAGGCACCCTGCCAGTGCTTTCCCGTCTGCAGGGTGCTGCTGTGAAAAAATACTGTGGGATATCTATTTGTTTTTAACTTGTCTGCCATGATCGCTGTACACAGACTCGTAACCCTAATGGTCTCTCAGCGATGGCACAAAAATAAATACGCACAGGAAAACCTGAGGCACTAAATTCAAAGTGGGCACTCAATTTGAGCATATATTTCTACACTGGAGCCAGCAAACAGCACATTTGACGGTAATCCCTAGAAGCTTGACAGACATGGTGAATGCAATGAATGTGACAGACAGAGCAAAGCAAAAAAACAAAAACCAAAATGTCTCTACTTAGATACAGATGAATTCAAAATATACCAGGGGGTGTAGATAGAGAGACAGTGAATTCATGAAATGGCAAAAGAGCAGTGGCTCAAAGTGCTTGGTATGAAGTAGAATGATAACATGAAAAACATAGCACAATGCTTAGCAAAACAAAGTGACAGAAAATAAGAGGAAGGAAGGTTGTGTTTACTGATCAGCTAGAGGGGAATAGGTTCACAGCCGTGCGCTGGAGATCCTCCATGGCCCACCTCTTGAACCACACCCAGCTTTGGCAACTTCACAGTCAACAGGTGTGTCATGCTTATAGAAGTGACCTCTGGTATGGTGAGGACCTTGTGTACTCGATCTTGCGGTTGTGGTAGAGGGCAGCCCACAGAAAACTCCTGCACAGATAGGCCAGAGACACAGGCACCATTCTGTGCTAGCCAAGGTTGGACCCTTCCCAAGGGTCACCTCTGCCTCAGCCTCAGTGTGCAGCAATAAGGAGACGAGCACCAGAGTGATGGACAAACCAAGCTTCTTGTATTAGATAGAAAGTGTGCAGCATACAGAGCAATAATCAGCTGATAAGCAGGAAAATACAGAAGGACAAGTGGTGGGCAGTTAGCACTCAGAGCTCTGAAGGGACCGCCCTTAGAGCACAGGTTATATACCATATCATGAGCAAATCACTAATATATTATAACATTTTCACAATGGGGGTGTTACTTGGCATGACATTGCAGACATTTGGCAATAACTGTCAGCATTTGTTTGTGACCTTGTGACATAGCATTGTGGGTACATTGTGTTGTAACATGGATAAGCAGCATTTGCAGAAACACTAATGTTATCTAACGTGTATGGTGCTGATGCTACATCTGTAGAGATGAAACGGAAGAGATGGTCTGACATATCCCATTGCCTTGTTACGGGTCTTGGTCTAATCTGCTCCAGGCAGCGTTTGGGCATGCCAGAGGAACTGAGTGCAGAGGAAGGCCTCAGACAAAGGCAAACGGGATGATCTGAGGTTTAAATGTACGAGAGAGCATAATGTAGCATAACATTACAATCCTGTCACATCAGTACACACCCCAGAATTGTCTAGGGCTGAACTATGGAATTGAACCCCAATCATCTTTTGTCGATACTACTGTTACTCATTGTTGATTGATCAACACCAGATCCTGCCAAGAGTCCTGTCTTTTCTGCTCAAAAGCTTATCCTTGCCTTCCTCAGAGATAAGAAGAAAACCGTTAACATTGTCATTTCTTCTGATATTCAAACACCCGAAAAACAGAAAAACCGCTGAGACTGTAAGCTAGAAAGAAAGAAAGGACATCGTAAACCAGTTTGTGATATAGTTCCCAGTCTTGTTCCACAAGAGTGTGGTTCTGGAGACTCAGAAAGAACTGCAGGGAACAGCTTTATCGCCCCAGTGGGACGGATCGAGAATTATGGAAAAAACAGAGAGATTGTGAAAACCTCTAAAAGGGAGCAACACATCTTATTAGGAAATGTGAGAGACATTGGGGAACCAGCTAGGAGTCATTCTCCTAGCCCCACGAGAACTTTGTCTGACTGGTAATTTTCGGTTGGGTTACGGAGAACTGGAACTTTTGTGAAACTTTTGTTTTGAACTACCTGAGAGGCATTTGAATGCTTCACATCCAGGAGAATGGAGTCATTCTCCTGTATTATGAACAGTAGCTTTACTTTATGGTGTTTTGTTGTAGTGACAGCGTAGTGAAAGGGATAGAGTAGGAGCCTTTGTAACCAAAATGGTACATTTTTGTTTCGACTCAAACAGACTACCTGATGAGCAAACTAGTTTCTCTAAATTAGGTAGGGGAATCCCCTCAGAGTTAGGGATAGATATATTTGCTTTTCATTTAATGAAAGACTATAGCAACCACTATTGCACCACTTGGTCAGTCTTTTCATTCCTTGTCGCCACCGTTCCTTGTTGATGTTTTGGGATACATTCAGGCAAAATTACCCTTTTTTCCACAGGAAAAACATGTGGGCGTGGTGGAGAACAGAGGTTCACCCTTCCCAGGTCTTATCCAGGGTTATCCTGGGTTTTACCACTGGGAGAGACAAAGGTCTCAGAATAGTCTCTTCCTTCAGGTTGTATTTTATATGAAAGGATTTTTTAGGTCTTCTACAGGGTTCAACAGAAGGGGCTCTACTGGATGGCTTAAGTTCCCTTCTGGGTTCTACTGGCTTCCCTGTATTTATTTTAAATATTAAAGGCCTCACAGTGGGATTGCCTATCTGAATAGCTTCATCTAGGAAAGGTTGGGGTTGCTGGAGTACTGCTCTCTGGATGGATGGAGGGAGAGCATTAATAAACTGTTTCAGTGCCAGAGTCTATAACATTTCTGGGTGGGTCTTCTTCCTTAACCATTGGGCAAGTGTGTTTTGTACTCATCTGGCCAACTCTATCCGGCCTTCGTTGGGAAGCAACTGAACCTTTGGTTTATCTGAACCCATTCTAAGAGGCCAGTTTTTATCTCCCGAAAGGAGGTGGTTCACAACGGATTCATATTTGATGGCATCGTTGCAATTCTACCTTCAGTAGAGAACCCAGATAGCAAACCTCCAGGCACTCGTCACACTCGTACTGGGTGGCTATCTTTTCAAAATTTTTACAAAATGTGTTTAGGTCATTTCCCTCATGATATGGTTGTGAGAACTCATGTGGGGGGACTTGATCATTTTGGCCAACCCCTATTTGGTTGTGGCTCTCCTGGTGACGTTGGTTTGCCCTAGATTCATTTTCAATAATCCTCTCCAGGAGTTTCTCGAGCAATGCCATTTTGATTCTGTGGTCAGAAAAGTCTGAATTTATTTTTCATAGGTAGGGATATTAAGCTCCTCTTCATCTTCTGAATCAATTGGGAGTTTGGAGGAGAGAGGTGTAAGGTCCTTGTTTCTCCAGCCCATACCATTTGGCCTTATGCCCCAGTGTCCTATCATTGGAACCTGATCAGTGGGTTTGGCTATACGATCAGGTTGAGGGTCTGACTCATTGGCGGGTCACTCGAATCACACTGCTACCACCATATGTGGCAAACCAGAAGAAGGAGTCAGACTCAAGGACATCACTTCAAGGGTATTTATTAAGCTTAAAACAAAAATGCCTATCTATTTCTATTGCTATGAGAGTTTTCCCTTCCTATCATCTAAACTAAAGGTGCTCGTCTTTAGTTAGAACAAAAGAATAGACTCTGTCCAAAACCTATTACTGTCTGGCTCTACCACTTTAAGAAAAACAACATAAAAATAAGCTGGAGAAATGTGTCCCTTGCTCAGGCTTCCTGGGATCAAACTGACTTGTGTGTCTTAGGTTTTCCCCTAGAGTCTAAGTCACAGTTCCAATGTTTGTTCTTGGCAGTTCATCAAAGAAAACAATTCCAAATATTTCCTTAGGTTCCTTAAGGAAAAGGTCAAGTCTTTATCAACAATCAAATTTCTCAAGTTCTTTAAATGTAGGGGTGAGTCCCGTAATCTGTCTCCACCATTTGTGTCATGCTCTTTCTACTGGTTTTATACAAAAGAAGCCTCCAAATTCCCCTTGTTCCTGCTCTTAGTTCAACTGGTTGAATCCGTCAGGTTCCCTTTCACTTGTATGTTGCAAAGTGCAACTTATCTCAATAGGGCTCTCCAGATCCTTCTGGCCCTCTGACTTTCTTGGCTCTAGGGGCAGTCTCCTGGAACTCTGTCAATGCCCAAAAGGGAGGTTTCTTGGGCTCCTGTAACCCCCTCCTGGATATTTTCTCTCTGGGGGTCTGACTGACCCGTACATGGTTTTATTTCACATGCTTTTCTTTCCTCTTTCTTGCTCGGTTTGGCTTGACTCCTGCCACCCTGGGCAACCCAGGTACCTTCACTGTCTTTGGGTGGGCTCCAGTAGAGTGGCCTCTCAGTGAGGACGTTGCTGTTATTCACTATCTTCTGCCATTTCACTTGTATGTTGCATAGTTCAACTTCACTTTCTTCGTGGCAGAGCTGATGTGACTGCTGACTCAGATTACTTGTGGTTAGTCCCTCCTTGGGTCTTTCTGGCATGTGTGTGTTGTTCTGGTCTCCCCTGTCCACCGTCCATTGCTCTCCCCGTGGTTCCCCTTCCGCTTTGTTCCCCTCCTTCCTCCCACCTCCCGGCCCGTCCACCACCCTATTGGCTCCTCCATCCCTGTTGTTGCAGTGTAGCTAGCTGCAGCACACCGCGCACACCACTTTCTTCGAGTCAGAGCTGGTGTGACTGTTGACTCAGATTACTTGTGTTTAAGTCCCTCGTTGGGCCTTTTTGGCTTGTGTGTGTTGTTCTGGTCTCCCCGTGGTTCCCATTCTGCTTTGTTCCCCTCCTCCCTTCCGCCTCCCGGCCCGCCCATAATCCCTGATTGGCCTTTCCTTCTTCGATACCGACCTTCACAGCTAAGGGCCCTAGGCAAAGGGGGGCTCCCATAGAGGCGGCTCCTGACTGTGTCTGCAGGTGTCCGCAGGGGTAGCCAGCTGCCAGCCTTCTACCAGTGCTGACCCTCACGCTTTCCAGTTACCCCTGTCCACCTAGCAGACTCTCAAACTTAGGTGTGTTTTTGCTCCTTTTTTAAATATTGCATTGTGAAAGTGTTTGAACTTGCATTGTAAAACTAAGCCTTTTCCCCTCTATTCAGGACTCTCAAACTTAGGTGTGTTTTTGCACCTGTTTTTAAAATTGCATTGTGATAGTCTTTTAAATCTGAGCATCTGTCGACTTGTTGTTCAAGTTGTATCGCCTCTCTCTGTCTCGTCTGCTTGCACCCAGCCCTGTGTCCTTCCCTAGTTTTCTCCCCTTCCATCTCCCTCCCTCTTCTCTCTTCTCCCTACCTACTCTATGGTGATCTCTGTCTCTCCTATTTTCTCTAACTGCTTCTCTATCGACTATCCGGCTCTCCTCACTAAATCTGGTAGGAAGAAGTTTAAAAAGGACATCCTGGTCTCCAACCCAGGCCTCCCTATCGCTGACACCTAAACCAATGCCTCCTCCAGGCATACTTTCACCAACATCCTCTTTGTTGCCCCCTCACCAGACCTATGGACCCTACATATGGTCTCTGGGCTCTCTCCCTTCTCCTGCTCTACTATTAATGGTGGTGCACGGTGGTAGGCCCTCCTGTCCTCCTTCCACTCCTCTAAGGTCATCATTAATGTTTATGTGAATGGTACCGTCTTGGTCCAACGTCCTCAGGCCAACCTTCTCCTGTTCGATAGATGCTTACAGCGCCTCATCAATTTCCTTTCTTCTCCTGCTGTCCCATCTCCCCCCTCCATGGGTTCCTCGCCTCCCCCGGCTATCTCCCCGGCTACCTTGCCCTCTCCTCCTTCCCTGTCTGCCCCCCCTTGGGCTTCTTCTATACCTCCGCAGGGCCTACCTCTGATTTGTACCCCTCCCTGGAAGTCTTTCAAGGACCGCAACCTCCTCCATATTGCCACTCTTAACTCTCGCTCAGCTGTAAAACACTCCTCCAACATCTGCCGCCTTCTGGAGGAACTTGACCTCGATATCCTCGGTCTCACCGAGACATGGTTCATGGCCAGCTCAGTCACAAGCTTTGACACTCTCCTCCCTGATGGCTACAAGATCCTCTCTGCGCCCAGGTCCAATCGTTCCAGAGGGTGTGTAGTCCTGATCTTCCCTGAGTGGATTCCTGCCTCTGTCATTTCTATGCAGGCCTACTCCTATTTCGAATGCCTTGTCAGCAGGCTCTCTCTCTCCTAGCCATTCACTTACTGTGGCTACTATCTATCGCCCACCTGGGCCGATCTCCCCCTTCCTCTCCGAGTGGGCGTACCTCTCCTCTTCACTCCTGGTCTCAAGCCCTCAACTCTCCTTCTTGGAGATTTCAACATCCACCTGGATGCCTCCTGTTCTTACTCTGGACTCTTTTGCGACCTTTGCGATTCTCTCTCTCTCTATTCTCCCCTCTGGCTCGTCTCACTCTGCAGGGTACACTCTGGATGTTCTGATCTCCTCAGACCTTCACCTTTCTGTCCCTCTCAACACTCCTCTCTCCTGGAGTGATCACTTTCTCCTTTCCTCCCAGCTAACCCTCTCTACCCCTCAGGCCAAGTCATCTCCATCACTGCCACCCACCTTCTTGTTCATCCGATCCATGAAGCGCGTGCCAGTTGAGCCTTTCGCCACCACGTCTTCTCACCTCCCCTCTCCCTCTGGCTGACTCACACCCTGCCACAGCCCTTTCCATGCTCCACTTTGCCATATCTGATACTCTTGATATTCTTTCCCCTGTCATGAGGGTCCGCCTGAAGCCCAAAGCCAAGTGCAACTCCTGGTACGACTCAGACCTCGTCACCCTTAAACCCAAGTGCAGGGTGGCTGAGAGGAAATGGCGTGCCTCATGTACATCCTCTGACAAACTGGCCTGCCGCCTGCTCCAAAGGCAATACCGGCTCTCTGTCCTCTCCAAGAAGAGAGCTCAATCCAAGCCCGAGTCTCTGCGGCATCTAACAACTCGGCTGAACTCTTTAAAATCTGCAAGAAACTTGCCAATCCAGCCGTAGTCTCTACCTCTCCTGTCCCTTCCCAGGCCCTCTGCACGGCACTGGCCTCTAATTTCATCTCTAAAACTCAGGACATCCTGTCCTCTCTCTGTCTTCCTCCGTCTACTCCCTGCTCTTCCTCTGGCCCCTCTTCAGCCACCTCTCCTCCCTCTTTCTCTGTCTTTCCCCTGTTCTCCCCAGCCGAGGTTTCTAGAAAAGTCTGATCTATGAAAGTCTCAGTTTGTCAATCCTGCCGCAGTGTTTACCTCTCCTGTCCCTTCCCAGGCCCTCTGTTCAGCCCTGGCTCCTCATTTCATCTAAAAAACTCATGAAATTCTGTCCACCTTCTCAGCTTCTCCTGCTTCTCCCCCCAGCATCTCTTCTTCCCCTGGCCGCCCTGCGGCCAGCCCCCCTCCCCTCTCTGCTGCCTTCCCTCTCTTCTCCCCTGATGAGTTTTCTAGACAAGTCTGATCTATGAAAACCTCATCAAAACAGGTTCATCCCTGTTCCGCCAAAACCATCAAGGACCACATTGACTCCCTGGCCGACTTCTGAAACCACTCCTTCACCACTGGAGTCTTCCCTTCCCCCCTGGAGCACTCCCTTGTGCACCCCCTTCTTAAGAAACCCTCTCCGACCCGTCCTGTCCAGCTAACTATCGCCCAATCTCCATCACTCCTTCCTTGGGCAAACTATCTGTTGGTTGTCTCCATGATCATTAGTTTAGCTTCAGAGCTGCCAGAAGCACAGAAACTGCTCTTCTGAACATCCATGAAGACCTGCTCTCCAACCTTGAATCCAACACCCCCAGTGTCCTCATCTTACTTGATCTCTCTTCTGCCTTTGACAGTCAACCATGCCATCCTACTCAACCATCTCCGTGATAACCTGGTGATCACCGGTCAGGCCCTGGTGTGGCTGACTTTTTTCCTTTCTGACCGACCCTACCAGGTTCAACTTGGGTCCTTCCTCTCCTCTATCTCTATCTCTACCTGTGGTGTTCCTCAGGGGTCTAACCTCTCCCTGGCTGTTCAACCAATACCTGGCACTTCTTGCCCATTGGATTGCCATTCTCTGCCCCACCTTCCAGAGCCATGCGGATGACACTCAGCTAATTTTCAGGCTACGCTCCGCCACCTCTTCTCCTTCTCTCATCTCTGACTGGCTGTCTGCTATCCAGGAGTGGTGTGCCGCCAATGATCTCTGCCTTAATGCCAGTAAGACCGAGATTCTCCTCATCGGCATACCCGCTCCCTCCTTTCCTACAACTCTCTGGCCAGCCTCTCTTGGCAGTCCTTCTGCTCCCACCTGTGAGCGTAAAAACCTCAGGGTCATCTTCGACTCCACACTCTCCTTCTCTCCTCACATCTCTGACGTCTCTAAGAAGTCACACTACCAGCTGCACTTCCTCTGAGGTATTCTTCCTTTAATCTCCTTCCCACAGAAGCTCACTGTCTCCAGAGCTCTGGTTCTATCTAGGCTGGACTACTGCAACAGCCTCTTTCTAAATCTGCCTGCTTCTACTCTCCATCCTCTGCAACTCATCCAGAACAGGACTGCCAGACTTGTCCTTGGTCTCAAGCCCAGGGATCGTATCTCTCCAGTACTGGAATCCCTGCACTGAATCCCAGTGTTGGCAAGGATTAAGTTCAAACCCTCTGCATTGTCCACAAGGCCTTCTAAAGCCTGACGCCTCAATATCTACAACTCTCTCTTCCTAAATATCTTCCTTCTCGAGCTCTTTGCTCATCCGCCTCCAACTCCCTCAGGGTCAGTCGCTTCTCCAAGCAACGAGTTGGTGGTAGATCTCTTTCTTCGGCTGGGGCCTCACTCTGGAACAGCCTCCCTGCCTCACTGAAACTTGAGGAGAATCATCTCTGGTTCCAGAAGCATCTTAAAACCTTTCTCTTTGCTTCTGCTTCTGCTTTTTCTCCTCCTCTCCCCTGCTGACCGCCTGGCTGAAACTGAAACTGCACTGGTTACCTAGCCACCCTCTGATCTCCGGGCCAGGTCCCTCCCCCACCAGTCACACACACCTACACTGCCTTCCTGGCAACCCCCGCACTTGGGGACTGTTTTCTGCATCCCTATAGTCCCACTACCAGCACTCGACACCTGATGTCTGCACTTACCCTTGCACTTGTCACCACCTGGCCTTACTTTACTTACTGTTATTTATTCTATTTATCCCATGTACTGCACTGTCGTCGTCCCATGCACTTTCCCCTTCCCGACTCCCATGCACCTGCGCAATCTGAATGACACCTGGCCTTATAGTATCGTTGTCTTCCCTCTGTTCCCCCTTCCTTTGATCGTCACGCCTTGAAATCCTTGTGTATAAGGGTGTTATAAGTGCCATATCATATCATATCATTTTCTCAATAGGTATCACACCCTTGGAGTATCTCGCAACTCCTTCCTGAGCACGAAAGCCAAATGTATTTGACCCCGCCCACCTTGGTTGGCATGGGCTCCTGATTCTTAGTATATACAGGTAACCTTGAGGCAGCCAATGGGGGGGAAGAGGGTTAGGGAGACGTTGTAGATAGCTAGGGGGTGTTTAGGATTCTTGAATTGGATGGGAATGGGAGTAAAGGGAAAAATCATGCACATAATGGAACACATTCATGTAACGTGAAAAAACCTCCCGCACCTACACCTTGCAGCAGTACAACACCCCTTCTTAGTTAGGATATTGACCCCCTTAGGACCTGTATCACCCACCTTTAATTCCTAATCAGCAACTAACATAAGCACAGGATGTGTTATCAGAATAACCTCCTGACAACAGCTATAGCACACAACAGAAAACAAGGACATATAGCAAGGAATCACCTCATACATTGGTATATATCAGAGAACACCCCTTGTCTTGCCACCTGGCAGAGGGGATTTCCATAGGACACACTTGTGACTTGCATTGTGACTTGAACATACTTTCCCCTTTTAGGAATTTACAAGAGCAAGCAGCCACGAACAGTACATATCATCCCTCACACTTTAGTTCGAATACAACCCTAGTAAAAAAGAAATCCACTTTTTGGATTGTTTTGGGATTGCTTCTGGCTTGTTTTCAAGCTGCAGATTTTTTTTGGATTTATTTTGGATTTTTTGGGGATTTATTCAAGCAAGGATTTATTTGCCTTGGGTAGGAGGATTTATTTTGGAGTTTTACTGACTTGTTTCTCAGTAAAAACAATCCACTAACACTAATTGGCAGGCAGGCATTTCTAAAGGATTTATTTTGGAGTTTTACTGACTTGTTTCTCAGTAAAGATAATCCACTAACACTAATTGGCAGGCAGGCATTTCTAAAGGATTTATTTTGGAGTTTTACTGACTTGTTTCTCAGTAAAAACAATCCACTAACACTAATTGGCAGGCAGGCATTTCTAAAGGATTTATTTTGGTGTTTTACTGACTTGTTTCTCAGTAAAAACAATCCACTAACACTAATTGGCAGGCAGGCATTTCTACAGGATTTATTTTGTATTTTTTTCATCTTGTTTCTCAATAGAACCAATCCAGCAACACTACACATTTTTACTGCATTTATTTTGGATTCTTTTGCAAGCAAGGCTACATTGGAAGATTTATTTTTGATTTTTTCCAACTTGTATCTCTGTAAAGACAATCCAGTAACATATGCACACATTTTTACTTCATTTAAATGTTGGAAAAATAATGTCAAACTGCACTTAACTAATTTCTCCAGTAAATAATGCCCAGTCGCTATCATTCAGGGTGTATCAATTTGCAGCAATGGGTAGAAGGAATGCTAACACCTCGGCCATCCCATCTCCCATCGCGCCACCTGACTCGCTGGATGGTGGCTGACTGTCTCCTGCCTGCCACCCGGTACAGCTGTACCCCTCCTCTGTGCTCCTCTGTTTACCACCCCGGCTGTATATCTGTTCTGTTACGTTTGAAAAAAAAGAATGCACCCACAATTACTATCTAATTTATTTCTTTCTTTTATTTATTGGATACTTTGTAAGTCCCCTACACATAAAATGGTGTTTCAAGGCACCTCAAGACAAAATAAAGAGGGCAGGAGAGTACAAGGGAGAAAGATAACATTTGGATCATTGGCAGCAAACCATGCCTGAATAGCCTACTGTCTCCATCCCAAACAATAAATACTATGTATGGTAATCTTAAATAATTTACATTGCTTATGCAGATGTAAGTAAACCAAGCAGAAAAGAAGCAGAAAAGAAATAATATGATTACCAGGTGGGGCTCATGGCCGGCACTTGCTTCTGGAAGGCACTGGGCCACGATGGGGGGTTAGGCCAGAGTCCTAGGTGAGGCTTGTGCTGGCCCGAGCTCCGCTGGGATCTCCCAGCTCTAGTCTCCCCACCTAATAAAACACTCCTTTTGGCTTTAGCTTTAAAAATGCCATATCACAGTGAGAAAACATGTCCAAACTGGATGTACAATGTAGGCCAGTCTTATAGTCAGGCCTGGCTGAAGAGGTATGGGGGCCTAATTCAACATGATGGTTGGGGGACCCTTTGCTTAGAATGCAAAACAGTCTGAGGCACCTGTGGGGTGCATACATCATAATGGAGAGAAAGAAATACAGCCATGGGTTAATAGCTGCCGATTTTCCCATTGCACTTGCACGATGCAAATGCAACATGCCTGAAGATCCTCTGTCTGTTCTCCCTTGTCTTCTCCCCTTAATTGCACTGGTAAAACTGCAAAATCGCTGACGGGCCTATTTGCAGTGTCTCAACTGTTAAATGTATATTACACACTTACTGTGCCTCTGGAGACTATTATCGTCTCAGAATTTCAAGGTATACTAGACTGGGGACAGCAAGATCAAAATGATTTTCCCATGATAAGACACTTTAGGGAAGTGGTGAAATCAGGATTGGAGTCCAGTCTTGCAATTAAAGTACTTAACCACATATCTTCCCAGCTACAGCTTGTGGACATGTCTGGGTTTTGATGGAGATGGCTTAAAAAGTATGCAAATCACATGATAAACCACGCTGACAAACATTTCCTTATAGAAATATGTGTAACACGAAAAAGAAAAAAAGCACAATTTTTGTTGCCCCACCCCATCCTCCTCCCCATTTTCACTGGAAAGCTACAAGTACCAGAAGTAATATAAGCCTAATCTCCAAGTAAAAACCACTGAACAGGTTATCATGCCATGTTCATTCTAGAGAGGAGTGCCTGCTACCTTTTTTGTATTTTTTCAAGGAACTTGGGGTTGGTCATCCTACATTACCTGGGAGAACACAGACGTGGACCCCTTGCTCACTGTGCTCAGAGAGGCACAGCTCCACCTCACTGATGGGACCCAACAACGCTGAAACACGTGTATGGGGTTGCTGTTGGTACTCTTGTTCAAAGGAGGTTTGCCTGGCATTTTGGTGCTGGACTGTCCTTGTGGGCGGGACAAAGACTGATATGCAAATGGATATTCCTCCTTTGTGAAAAGTACAGTGAGCAAAAAGTGATGGCTGCGGACTCTGAAGTGGGTAAAAACCATTGAACAGTTTATTATGCCATGTTTATTCTAGAGAGGTGTGCCTGCTACCTCTTTTTGTAGCTCCATGGGGTTTGCAAATGTGCTTAGACACACAACAAAATGTATTTTGTGGTAATAATATGGTCACCTACATTTAGTCATTGTTTGACTAATAAAGATAATTTAATTTAACTGTGCTGCTCATAACAAAATGTGTTTTAAAAAAGAGTTTCTGAGGAGAGTGGGGTTAAATTTGCTGGGTATGCACTCTGTGTTCTATGTATAGTTATGGTATTCTGTTAAATGTCTTAATTTTGACACCTAACCACAGCGTTTTAAATGAGTGCTCTTTCCTGCTTATTTCGTTGGGAGTCTGCTTGTTTTGGGTTTCTTTTGCAGGGTCATTCGGTTTTTTTTTCTCAGGCCTGGCAGCGTGGGTAGCAATGGCGGCGGAAGAAGAAGATACGGTGGTGGCCGTGCTCCTTGTATGCACGAAAAACTGGATAAATACCATACACATATGGTCTATGAGTTGGTGCAAACTGCAAATGTCTGCTTATGACATATATATTGGAATTTGATTGATTGGTTTGTTTAGACTATGAAATAATAGCCATTACTTGAACTGGGAATTACAAATGACAAATTTGTTCTGTGTTTAATGATTTTGTTACGAATTTATCTTAATGTACTTTTGAATTATTGCTTTTTATACTTATCTCCACATAAAGTGTTACTTTACAACACTATACAAGAATTCGGTTGTGTTTACAACATTAGGGTGTGCAGGGGACGGGAGTGTTCCACAGGTTTGTGGACACCTGCTGTTCTCACATAGTTTGATAACCCAGTGTCAGGGTTGATATTCTCCCCCGCAACCCATAAAGTACCTTAATACTTTTACTCTACATGAAATAGGTGTGCTCCAGGAAAAATAGGTTGTAGCTTCTTGACGGTTCCTCTAGGTTTAGAGTGTGACACAAAGGCCATTCTAGCACCCATAGGAACTACTGTTGTATAGTTATGTCATTTTCTAAAATTAATATGCTAATGGAGAAACATGCAACCACATTTGCATTTGATGAAGACGAAGCAAATCGCATATTAGGTCTTGTCAAAGATATAGAAAGTAATACACCAGTCACAACCAGTCCTGACAAATTAATATCTCAATTGGAAAAGGTAATAAGGCATGAAATATAACAAAAGCTACACGCCACCACCCTGGCGCAATACTACCGGGCCCAGCGCATACCGTGGGGACTAAGAATTTATCTAAGACCAACATTGTGTAAGGAGAATCCGGATTTCGTAAAGAAGTGGGAACAAATATTAAACAAATGTTCTCTAGATTTGATCTTGTTGACTATAGAGGAGTTATCTAAATCAGTTAATAGATTGGACAAAGAAATAGAAGAACTATCGGAACAACTAGCAACCTTCAAAACCAAAGAAGAACTAACAAACCTGATTTAGGAGGTGAACCACACCCTAGAGAATTATATGAAGGACATAGAACATCGAAAAGTTCATAAATTCAGACGGGACACCTTACATTACCAACAAGATATAGTCTACACCTGGCAAGAACATTATTTCCAGAACAGAGCAGACCCTAACAAAAGACAACCCCACAAACCCAGAACCCAAGAACCGCAAACGAATGATCCCAGTAGTGAGGTCCCCACCAGTGGACAAGATACAACCAACACGGGAGCAAGTCAACCCACAACTACAACACTACATACATCTCAAGAAGCCTCTACATCGAATGCACAACCAACCCCTTTTTTAGAAAAAAGGCAAAGAGAAGAGGCATCAAGAAATCTAAGGCCAAGACACAAACCGAACAGCTAATTGTTAACATTTCAAGGAAACATCAGACAAGTGACCAAACTGATACCCTAAATCTTGGTTTATCATTCGTACCTACACAAAACTGGAATCTGTTGGAAGAAAATATTAATCTGCATAGACTAGCACGCAAGATGAGACTCAAGGTGTTTTTTGATACCCAGACAGAAATGGACTACACACAGGATGAACACAAATACTTGGAGATTAAACCCAAGAGTAGATTTGACCCACAGATCAATAACCTAACTATCAAGATATTTGAAGAGCAAGTCATTAAGGATCTGAAAAGGGTGAACTTTACAAGATCTAAGTATTACAACATTAGGAGACGACAAAGTGATATTATCAAAGAATTAGCTGATGATCGCAGCTTGACTTTGAAACCTGCTGACAAGTGTGGGGCGATTGTCCTAATGGATACAACTTACTACGACACAAAAATCAATGAATTATTGGAAAATGAAGATACATATATCAAAATTGATCAGCATCCCATTAAAGATATTACAGAAATGTTGAAAAATGTACTTGACCAAGCTTTAGAAAATGAGTGGATCTCCGAGAAAACAAGAACATTTCTTATCAATGAACATCCAATTATGCCCGTCTTCTATGGGCTACCCAAAATTCATAAAGTACTGCAAACTCCACCTATGAGACCCATTGTAGCAGGTACTAACAGTATCTTTAACCCTCTCGCAATTTATGTGGTTAAAGCTTTGCAACCTATAGTCCAGAATACTAGCACCTATTTGAAGGACACTATAGATTTTCTTAATCATCTCAGCACACTAATGACTATCAAGGAGGATGACATACTAGTCTCCTTTGATGTACAAAGTCTTTATACATCAATTCAGCACCAGGACGGACTGGAGGCACTAGAGTGGGCATTATTGAACAACAACGGTGAAGCCAATAAAACTTTCATTTTGGAACTGAGTAAGATCATACTGGTTAACAATTATTTCAGGAATAAATCACAATTTTACCTACAGGCATCGGGGACCTCGATGGGCTCATCGATGGCCCCAGCTTATGCTAATTTATTTATGTTTCACTTAGAGAGTAAATATATACTCAATGAACAACAATGGCAACAAAACCTGATAAAATGGAAGAGATACATAGACAACATTTTTGTAATCTGGAGAGGGTCACAAGAAGACCTCCAAGCCTTTCTTAATTTCATTAATTACCTACACAATCGGATCAAATTCACAATGGAGGTGGGAGAACCGAAATTACACATTTTGGATGTGTAACTATGGATTGGGACATAAGGTAAAATAATCACTAACATCTACCATAAACCCACAGATGTGAATAACTCACTACACTATTTGAGCCACCACCCCGACCACCTAAGGAACAATTTACCCCAGGGCCAATTCTTACGGCTCAAAAGAATAACATCAGACACAACAACACTACAGTTGGAGAACCAATTGCTAACAGAGAAATACAGAAAAAGAGGTTACCCTAGCGACATCATTGAAAAAGCTAAAGATAAAGTCGACAAAATTGAAAGAAAAGATCTCCCCATTAATAGGAACAAATCTAAGGACATCCCGTTCCTCCATACATTGAGATATTCTGCCCAAAGCCATCATATTACTAGAATTATCAAGAAAAATTGGGCTATCATCAAAATGGATCCACAACTGGACAGACTGTTTCCAAAACCACCCCTCATTGCATACAAGAGGGGTAAAAACTTCAAAGACCAACTAGTTAAAGCAGAAAAAATAAAGCAGGATAAACAACAGACGTTGAAGAAAAAGAAGACAGGTACATTTCCGTGCTTAAATTTTGCAACTGAAATAACTTAATGAAAGGAAGCTACGTGAGACATCCCAATAGTGGACACAAAATTTGACTGAATGACTACACCACATGCGATACGAAATCAGTTATTTATGGTCTGAGCTGTCCCTGCGGTATTTTTTACGTGGGTCAAACCATCAGAAAAGCTAAAGAAAGGTGGAACGAGCACACAAGCATTATACGCACCAACAAAATAAAATCTCTTGTAGCCAGGCACTTTGCCCAAAATAAACATACCATAGCACAACTCAAAGTAATTATTTTGGAAGAAGTAAAAAAATCACCAAGAGGTGGTAATCATGTCAGACGCTTGAGCCAAAGAGAACTATATTGGATTGAGAAATTGAACAGCCTTTTCCAAATGGTATGAACGAAGAATACAATCTGGGCGCCTTCCTATAAGGTCCATAACTAGCCACTACTGACACACACAACTACGAGTACGTTCTGAATTTGTTCTAGAATGCATAATATTGAGACACTTTGCTGCTAATTTGAAACTAATTTGTTTGCATTAAGGTCTGAGAAAAGTATTCACCTTAAGTAGAACTGTAGTACATTGAACATGCCAAGGGTAGCATTGAGATGTATTGTCAATTTGATGTTTCTGAAAGAGATATCCAAGATGTAATAATGAAGCTGATATACCCAGTACCATCCAAAATATATGAAGTTTATATGTTTGCCAGCATTTGTGAATGAGGTAAATAATTATGTGCATCTGCATTGACTTTATGCAGATTGTGAGCATACTGGACTTCCCTTTAATCACCATATAAGAAACTTAACAAACCAAACCGATTGACATAAACCATATGTCTACTAACTCCGGATACAGTCACTCTTTAAGAGAATTCAGCGGCAGATAAAATTAAAACAGGGGCCCACATCCTTTGCCCCTATGTCTTCATTTCCACTTTTATTGTTACCTTTATTTTTCATACAGCAAACTATGGATAAAAGTAAACTAAGAGACGTCACCGCGTATTCACGCGATGACATCATCACCGCACGGCAATATAACGGCGGCCATTTTGGGACGCCGTTTTTACGAGCATCACTACTTTGAGCCCATACCAGAGAGTCCCCTCTCAGGTAAGTGCTGAGGTATGCAGAGAGAATGGGTTACAGCATCCTTGAGTAGATATGACAATCACATTGGCAGACTGACCCCTTGACTCAGGAGGCATTATTATTATTATCATTACTGCAGGCTCGTCCTTAAATCACATCTGATGCCACATTTTGATACGTGATCTGCACTTAGGAAATTACTGGTTGTAATCCTGATTAGATCAGTACCACCACACACAGGTGTTAAAGAATTACCTCTACAGGTAAGCTAGTAGCTATCTTAATTAAATGTTTTTTTGGTATAACGGTTAGAAAATATATTTCAGCATGTTTTAATGCAATATATAGATTCCAAATAAATACTTCCATAAAATCTCACTACAGATGATTGCTGACATCTAGGATATCTATAGTATCTAGACTGGAAATCGACACTTTTTTATAAATACGCTCACCTTATTACAGATGGCGGTTAATATCCAGGATATATACCCAATTATATCGGGAGCTCTACAAGCAACATCTGTTTGAACCACTCCATGCATACATGGTAAGAGTGGTTGTTAATTTACGGCACTTTGATTACTCTGTGACTCTTTAATTGTATGCATATTACACAAGAATAGCCATAGCGAATCTCTCTTTCATCTACAGGGATATGCACGTCTCTGAATGTGCTAATATGACCACTTACAGAATTACAGAACACATATCTTGTTAAACTCTATACTCCTTTTCGGCCACGATCAACTTACAAATCAGGTAACCTTTGGTACTTTCTTTCTATTTAAATGATTGAGACCATAGAGGAGGTTGTCTATCTTTGCGAAAAACACTCCTTATTATTTTTGGGACTTACTTATAGTCTCTCTTATCATTCTTTAGGATTTACATGAATATGCAAACCAAGACCGCACTAGAGTCTTAAATTAAGAACAAGCAAAGGCATTAACAGGTGATTATATATGAGGAACTATCCAGTCATGACAGGACTTACTACATATTAAGATTACTAATATGACAATCTTTTTATCTATTTATTGTTTAATGTAGATATATTGAAAAAAAAGGTCTGGTAGACATCTTCTGAAGAAGGGTATCCATTCTCCCCAAAACGCGTAAAGAATATTGCACTTTAAAGCATTCAGCACTTTAAAAAACAGCACACATCAGGGGGCTGCCTTCAGGGTGGGGTCATGGGTGATGGGGGCTAGGGTGGGGGTGTCCCGTCTGGTGGGGGCTGCCTGCAGGGTGCAGTCACGGGTGATGGGGGCTGGCATGTCCTGTCTGGGGGTGCTGCCTGCAGGGTGGGGTCACGGGTGATGGGGGTGGGATGGGGGTGTTCCATCTGGTGGGGGCTACCTGCAGGGTGGGGTCACAGGTGATGGGGCTGGGGTGTTCCATCTGGAGGGGGCTGCCTGCAGGGTGGGGTCATGGGTGATGGGGGCTAGGGTGGGGGTGTCCTGTCTGGTGGGGGCTGCCTGCAGGGTGCAGTCACGGGTGTTGGGGGCTGGGGTGTCCTGTCTGGGGGGGCTGCCTGCAGGGTGGGGTCATGGGTGATGGGGGCTGGGATTGGGTGTCCCATCTGGTGGGGGCTACCTGCAGGGTGGGGTCACAGGTGATGGGGCTGGGGTGTCCCGTCTGGAGGGGGCTGCCTGCAGGGTGGGGTCATGGGTGATGGGGGCTAGGGTGTGGGTGTCCCGTCTGGTGGGGGCTGCCTGCAGGGTGCAGTCACGGGTGATGGGGGCTGGGGTGTCCCATCTGGAGGGGGCTGCCTGCAGGGTGGGGTCACAGGTGATGGGGCTGGGGTGGGGTTGTCCCATCTGGAGGAGGCTGCCTGCACGGTGGGGTCACGGGTGATGGGGTAGGGATGTCCCGTCTGGAGGGGGCTGCCTGCAGGGTGCAGTCATGGGTGATGGGGACTGGGGTGTCCCACCTGGAGGGAGCTGCCTTCAGGGTGCGTTCATGGGTGATGGGGGTTGGGGTGGGGGTGTCCTGTCTGGTGGGGGCTGCCTGCAGGATGGGGTCATGGGTAATGGGGGCTGTGGTGTCCCGTCTGGATGGGGCTGCCTGCAGGGTGGGGTCACAGGTGATGGGGCTGGGGTGCCCCATCTGGAGGGGGCTGCCTGCAGCATGCGGTCACGGGTGATGGGGCTGGGGTGTCCTGTCTGGAGGGGGCTGTCTGCAGGGTGCAGTCACAGGTGATGGGGGCTGTGATGGGGGTGTCCCGTCTGGTGAGGGCTACCTGCAGGGTGAGGCCACAGGTGATGGGGCTGGGGTGTCCCGTCTGGAGGGGGCTGCCTGCAGGGTGTAGTCATGGGTGATAGGGGCTAGGGTGGGGGTGTCCTGTCTGGAGGGGGCTGCCTGCAGGGTGGGGTCACGGGTGTTGGGGTGGTGGTGTCCCGTCTGGAGGGGGCTGCCTGCAGGGTGCAGTCATGGGTGATGGGGACTGGGGTTTCCCGTCTGGAGGGAGCTGCCTGCAGGGTGCATTCATGGGTGATGGGGGCTGGGGTGGGGGTGTCCTGTCTGGTGGGGGCTGCCTGCAAGTTGGCGTCACGGGTGATGGGGGCTGGGATGAGGTGTCCCATCTGGTGGGGGCTGCCTGCAGGGTGGGGTCATGGGTGATGGGGTGGGGGTGTCCCGTCTGGAGGGGGCTGCCTGCACAGTGGGGTCACGGGTGATGGGGTGGAGGTGTCCCGTTCGTAGGGGGCTGCCTTCAGGGTGGGTTCACGGGTGATGGGGGCTGGGGTGCCCCATCTGGAGGGGGCTGCCTGCAGCATGCGGACACAGGTGATGGGGTTTGTGGTGGGGGTGTCCCGTCTGGTGGGGGCTACCTGCAGGGTGAGGTCACAGGTGATGGGGCTGGGGTGTCCCGTCTGGAGGGGGCTGCCTGCAGGGTGTGGTCATGGGTGATAGGGGCTGTGGTGAGGGTGTCCCGTCTGGAGGGGGCTGCCTGCAGGGTGCGGTCACAGGTGATCGGGTCTGTGGTGGGGGTGTCCCTTCTGGTGGGGGCTACCTGCAGGGTGAGGTCACAGGTGATGGGGCTGGGGTGTCCCGTCTGGAGGGGGCTGCCTGCAGGGTGTGGTCATGGGTGACAGGGGCTAGGGTGGGGCTGTCCCGTCTGGTGGGGGCTGCCTGCAGGGTGCGGTCATGGGTGATGGGGACTGGGGTGTCCTGTCTGGATGGGGCTGCCTGCAGGGTGCGGTCACGGGTGATGGGGCTGGGGTGGAGGTGTCCCATCTGGAGGGGGCTGCATGCAGGGTGGTGTCACGGGTGATGGGGGGTGGGATGTCCCGCCTGGAGAAGGCTGCCTGCAGGGTGGGGTTACACATAATGGGGGGTGAGGTGTCCCGTCTGGAGAGGGGTGCCTGCAGGGTCGGGTCACAGGTGATGGGGGCTGGGCTGTCCCATCTGGAGGGGGCTGCATTCCCCAGATTGCGAGTTGCAGAAGCATAATTTGGCTGGGGTGCGCACAGGGATCATGGGGTGTTTTCTCACAATTACGCTGGCGTGCTGCGGGGGATGGCTGCGCGATTCGGATGGTGTAGGTGCTGGCTTTGCGTGGGAGGGCACGTGTTTTATAAGGGGTGTGCCCGGGGATTGTGAGGTGTTTTCGCGCAATTATGCTGGGCTGCGGCCGGGGATTCCAAGGTGTTGTTGCACGATTTGGCTGGTGTAGGAGCTGGCCTTGCGTGTGCGCCTGGGGATCGTGGGATGTTTTCGTGCGATTAAGCTGGGGTGCGGCCGTGGATTGCAAGGTGTTGTCGTGTGAGTTGACTGGTGTAGGGGCTGGCCTTGCATCGGAAGGCACGCGTTTTCTATTGGGTGCGCCCGTGGGATCACAGCGTGTTTTCATGCGATTTAGCTGGTGGGGGCTGTATGCTGGGCAGGGGATGGCACGGAGGCTTGTGCCGTTTTAGGCATATCACTTGCTTTTTACTGTGAGTGGAGGCAGCTTGCTGTTACTTGCGCGACGGCTACTAATGCCTCTGGGAATCCATGAATACGGGTGCCATGCAAAGTTTTCTCTGCGCCACGGCTCGTTCAGACGCCTTCTCGGTGCGCGGCCCTTGTGCCTTTTATGCGCCCGATTCTATGAATTGGGCCTTGAGTGTAGTTCCTCTATGTTTCAGGTCACAGACCTGTGCAAAAAACGAAAGTGTGTTTTTCAAGAGACATGCGAATTGCAATGTTGTGAGTGAACAAGCAGAGGTGAGTACCTCGTTCCTTGATAATTTTTGAGTAATTAAGCCAGTGGTATTTTTGATGATTATGGACCACAAGGTGGACAAGTAAAGTAACAGAAGGATGGGTTTGTGTTTCCTTGTAGCATAACTCTGTGGTGATTTTTGAATTACGCCCCAGCACAGTTTCTGGGTGCGTTAGCAACAGTCAAAGTTGGAGCTAGTCGTGAAGGACATTTTTCCAAGGCAGTGTTGTAAGATATGGATTAGTAATCCACCATATGATGAAACTAAGGGTTTATTGATGGTTTTTATAAAAAGTCACTGAGGGACTTAGTAATTAAATGAATTCGTTTTTTGTATTTTAAGGATACACCGTAGATGGGTATGCACTGAGAAAACACACGTACACAAAGAGTTGACAGCCCCTGATGAATGTCCAGCACTTTGAAACATGAAGAGCAGAAACCTGGACAAGTCAGGTTTAGGAATGAATAATAATGTGTATATTGAGGGCAATTGATTTAGAAAACATTTGAATAAGAATGTGAACAAATTCACCTGTCAGGTCTGAATTTATGTGTGAAAGATGACATTTATTGTATGTTTTTAACTGTATAGGTTTATACCTTGTTTTTAGAATAAGTGCATATATATGGAATACAATGTATTTTGTGATAATGAAAATTTGTCTTTAAAATAATGGATGATTAAACACACTATGAATTGTGTAGTGGAGTGTGATCGATAGGAAGTAAGTGTGGAGTCTTTCTTTTCTTGAAGTTCAGTTTACTTACCCCATAAGGTAGGAAGGCTTTAATCCCTTATGTGGGGAAGCCGTTGTTGAGCATTGTGTCAATAAATAATAGTACCATGAATTAATAATTTGGTTGTTGTAGTGCTGCATTATTAGGGGGATGCGTATGAGTGTTCATGTTTAGGCATGAACCTTCTGACTTCTGGCTCCACAGATGCCCATATCACAACGGTATGCAATGCCAGCTTCACTAAACAAAACATTCTCAAGAAGATTATTCCTTTTCTCCCTTCTGAATGCTGGGTGATGTTTGTCATGTCATCCATCATGGGGTCACTTGACTACTGAAATGGAATATATCTTGGCCAGCCTGCTTTTCAGATTCATCGACTACAAACCTTTTGTGTCCTTGGCCTCAAGCCCAGGGATCATATCTCTCCACGGACTGAAATCTCTGCACTGGCTCCCAGTTGCAGTGAGGATTAAGTTTAAAACCCTTTGCATTGTCCACAAGGCCTTCTGGGGCCTGGGACCTCAATACCTTTAACTCTCTCTTCCTAAATATCTTCCTTCTCGAGATCTTCGCTCATCCGCCTCCAACTCCCCCAGTGTTAGTCGCTTCTTCAGACAGCAAGTTGGTGGTAGATCTCTTTCTTCTGATGGGGCCTCCCTCTGGAACAGCCTCCCTGCCTCTATGAAACTTGAGGGGAACCATCTCTGGTTCCAGAAGCACCTCAAGACCTTCCTCTTTGCTTCTGCTTTCTCTTCTCCTCTCCCCTGCTGATATCCTGGTTGAATCGGAAACTGCACTGGTTACCTGGCTACCTTATGATCTATGATCTCGGGCTCAGGTCTCCTCCCCACCAGTTGCATACCTCCACTGCCCCCTGGCAACCCTGGCAACCCTTGCACTCGGACTGTTTCTGTATCCCCACAGACACTACCAGCACTTGACATCTGATGTCTGCACCTACCATTGCACTTGCCACCAGCTGACCACACTTTTTTTACTGTCCTTATTTATTGTTTTATGTATCTTTTCTGTTATCATATGTACTGCATTGCCCCCTCCCATTTCCCCCTGCACTTCTCCCCTTTCCCCCTCCCTGCACTTGCATGATCTCAATGTCACCTGGCCTAGTAGGATTGTTGTCTCTGTCTTCCCTCTGTTTCCCCTCCCTTGCCTCTTCGCGCCTTGAAACACTTGTGTATAGGTGCGCTATAAATGCCGTTTCATATCATATCATAAAGCAGGTGCTGGATATTTACAAGAAAAAGTGGAACGTTATTTTCTCACCAGGTGCCTATGTTCATCTTCTCAAAATCTATTAAAAGTTTGACGTTCTCAGAGAGTGCAGGCAGGGGCCGTTCTTTCTCGGTTCTTGAACCCACTTTGTGGAATGCTCTTCCCACCACGCTGCGTGAGATCACTGATCATGCTCAGTTTAGCAGGGTTTTGAAAACTCACCTGTTGTAGCTCACTGTTTGCGTTTGCTCATCGGTTTTCTGATTTCAGCACCCTAGATGCCTTTGGGCCTTAGCTTGCAGTTAACAAGTATCATACCATATCATAACATACCAGGAGCTTGCTTGTTATAACACACCTCCAGATAAGACAGCGTGTTTCCCGTCTTCATCTTTTCATCTCTATGAAATTGCACTTCTCAATGCCGGCTGGCCTCCTGTAATCTCTCTTCCATGTCTTGGTCTCTCCACGCCACCGCTAGCCCCACATGCACTGTGGCTTTGCCCCTCTGGAACGTTGTCACATCAGGGTCTCGCCTCCGTGTAGGATTTATCATCTCGCATTCAAGGGTTGTCGTCTTTTCATTCTCGTCACCGTATTTCCAAGGAACGTGTTGTTCTCCATCAGCTGTTGGGTTCATGGGGATGCCATCATTTGGACGAGCCAACGGCATGGAAGCAAAGTCAGTATGTTTTGCATTCCAATCAATGGATATAACCTCAGTCTCTTTTATTCCCATATAGGCAAACAAGGTATTTGTTACAGGGAGTTCCTGAAAGGAATTGGACTCATTATCTTGAGCCATACACAAAGATGTATAGTCAGTATTACTGACTCTCGTGTAGGCAGGAAGTGTCTGGTGCATAGGGAGTTCCCCATAGGAATGGGAGTCCTTGTCCCCTGTGAGGGATCCCTCACAGTGAGGCCCACTTTCCAAACCCCCCAGGGAGGGTTTTGTTTAGTGGACTCACCTCCCTAGCCTCAAAGGTGGTGGCTCCCGCTAGGGGAGATGTGATGAATTCCCTGGATTCTTTGCAATTGGTAGATCATTTCAACCTTGTTGTTAATGCAAGCCCCAAATGCTCAGTCCCTAGGGGTAGGTTCCTGGTCTGAACCATAACTAGCACTCTTGGGTAACTGGTTCTCAGTAGGCACTCCCTGCTCACCACCTTTGGTGAAATCCAGCCTGCTACCAACAGTTTTTTTTTTTTTAAACATGTTTATTTTTGATCGACACACCAGAGAAAAGTACATTACAACATATTCTTTCATGACACTCTGTGCAGCTCATTGATCATCTCCTCCCCCATCAACCCCATTCCCGTCCCCCTTAGTTAACGTCCAGATCTTGCTCTTCTGTCCGTTGTATCATCTCCGTGCTCCTTGCCGTTAGAGCGTTTGCTACCGCTCATGGCTTAAAAGTTAGTGCTGGATAGCTCTGGTCATAGTCTATTACAGGGGACCAGATGTTCGTGAAGCGGTGAAGGAGGCCTCTGTTTGCCGCCGTGATCTTTTCTGCAACAAAGATGTCCCAAAGTTTCAGCCACCATAGGATCATCAGGGGTCCCTCCGGCGATTTCCAGGTTCATGTCACTGTGATTTTAGCGGCCAGGAGGAGATGAGTGAGGAGGGTGGCACTTCTACCCGACCTTGGGTATATGCCTGGAAGCGGGGCTCCTAGTAGGATTGATTCTGGCTCCAAGGGCAGCTTTATCCCAGTTATGTCTGTTATGGTGGCGATGCATTGGGCCCAGAAGTTTGTAACCACTGGGCAGGACCACCACATATGGATGAACGATCCCTGTAGGCCGCATCGACGCCAGCATCGAGGGTCCAAGGCTGGGTTGATATGGTATAGTCTAAGTGGCGGGTAGTACCATCTTAGAAGTAGTTTATGGGAGCACTCCCGATTAGTGATGCAGAAGGAGGAGGCCAGCGTGCGAGACCAAATGTCTGACCAGACCTGGTCTTCTATTGGTTGTCCTAGGTCTGTTTCCCATTGGTTCATGTAGGTTGCTCTAGCGACCAGGAGATTCGTCTGCAACAGCTTGTACATCGCTGAGATGCGTCCTCGGTGTGGGGGATCTGCGATTGTCAGCTCTGTAGGGTCTAGATCTCGGGTCGCTGCCTCGCGCGTTGTTGGATGGGAACACCAATGCCGCAGTTGCACGTATGTGAATCTGTCTGTTTCCGCCAGGTCAAAGGTGTTTTTGCATTGTTCAAAGGTGAGTGGTTGATTCCTCTCAAAGAGCTGGCTTAGGGAGCTGAGGCCGCCGGCGATCCAGTTCTTAAAGTTCACTAGGTGGGTTCCTGGGGAGAACGCTGGGTTATGAAATACAGGGGAAGCTGGGCCTAGGCCTCTAGGGATTCCCCTCTGTTTACGAGTCCATTCCCAAGCTTTTACAGTCTGCCTAGTGGAAGAGAGGATGTTCGGCCACGTTCTTCGGAGGATGGGGGAAAGGTGCAGAAGGAAGCGGAGAGGGAGGGGTAAGCGGGATTGTTCAATCTCGACCCATCTAGGTCTGTTCGAGGTTATCGTCCAGTCCACAGTGTGAGCCAGCTGGGCTGCGATCTGGTATTTCTGGAGGTCTGGGACTCCTAGGCCTCCCAAGTTCGGATTGCTCAGCATTGTTTTGAGCAGGATCCTTGACTTTTTACCTTTCCAGATGAAGCGTAGTACCTTCCTTTGGAGGCGCAATAGTGGGGACCGGGGGATGAAGACTGGAATGGCCGAACAGGTGTAAAGCAGGCGTGGAAGGAGGTTCATTTTACATGCCGCTATGCGGCCCAGTAGTGAGATCTCCTGCGAGAGCCAGCAAGTGAGGTCCTCCTCCAAGGTCTTGAACAGTGGTTGAAAGTTCGCTTGGTAGGTATCCTCCGGTCGGGCTGTGATCTGTACTCCTAGGTAGGGGATGGACTTTTCGCTGAGATGGATCGGGCAGAGGGCTCTGAAAGAATCCTTATCTTCCTGCTCCAGTCTCACCCCCAGGGCCGATGATTTTGCGAAGTTTATCGCGAATCCTGAAACTTTACCAAAGCGATTAATTTCTGCCAGGGAGGACCTCAGCGATTGGGTGGTGTCCGATATGGTTAATAACACATCATCCGCATATAGTGCTATTTTATGTTGAGTGGGGCCTACTTAGAGGCCTTTGATTTTGGGGTTCAGTCGGATCCTTTGGGCCAGTGGCTCCATAACAAGGGCGAAGAGCAGGGGAGACAAGGGGCATCCTTGTCTGGTGCCGCATGATAAGGGGATCGGGTTAGATAGGAAGCTGTTAACGCAGAGCAAGGTCTTCAATGATTGGTAGTTCGCTAAGACGAGTTTCTGAAATGTGGGTCCAAAGTGAAAGGACTCTAGGGTGAATCGGAGGAATGACCAATCCACTTTGTCAAAGGCTTTAGTCGCATCTAAAGCTCGCACAGCCAATTTACGTGCATCTCGTTGAGTGACTTTGACCAGGTTTAGGCCCCTGCGGACGTTATCTGCAGCGGATCTATTCAGTATGAATCCTGTCTGGTCTGGGTCGATGATGTCCGGGAGCACTCTCGCTAATCGGTTGGCCAAGACCTTTGAGTAAATGTTAGCATCCAGGTTTAGTAGAGAGATAGGTCTATACGCTGTGATGTCTCTGGGGTCTTTTCCCGGTTTCAGGGCAAGAACCGTGATCGATTCCTGCATGGATGAGGTGATGGACCCCGAGGTAGCGAAGGAGTTAAAGAGCGATGTGAGGGGGGTCACCAGCTGCGAGCGAAATACTTTGTAAAAGCGGGTCGAGAATCCGTCTGGACCCGGGGCCCTTGGTTTGAGACTTTTAATGACTTTGTCGACCTCTTGGCTCGTGATCGGGGTCTCCAGCTCGTCTCGCACCGTAGGGGTGATCTGGGGAAGCGCTGTGTCTCGCAGGTACGAGAGCTGCTCTTCGGGTGATCTCGGGGAGGCTGTCATCGTGTCTGTGAGGTGAGTGACTGCGATGTGTTGCTTGTCTCCCTCTGCGAACTGGACTTTGCCCTGGGAATCGCGGAGGCCTAGGATGGAATTTCTCTTTCTAGTCTTCGCCAGTTTTTCCACCAGAAATTTGTTGGCCTTGTTCCCTTTAGCGTAGTAGCTCTGCTTAGTTCTGGCAAGAATCTGAGCCGTGTCCTCAGCGTAATGTACTTCTAGCTTCTTTCGAGCTATCTGCAGGGCTCGATGGGTTCTGGGCGTCCAGTTTTTTGCTTTACATATAGCTTCTGCTCTCTCTACGTCCTTTTGTAAGATCTGGCGAGTCTGGCGCTTTTTTGTGATAGGCCGCTCCTTGGGAGATTAGGACCCCTCTCACAACCGCTTTCATTGCGTCCTACGTGTTGGCCGGTGAGGCGTCCTCGCTCTTATTTTCTTTTAAGTAGTCTTTGATGGCTTTCGTTACCACATCCTTTAATGACATATCATTCAAGATCAGGTCGTATAGGGACCACTTGCGTTTTGGGAGCGGATCAGGGTCATGGGCTCTCAATGTTAGCATGACCGGGGCATGATCCGATAAGATTCTGGGACCTATTGTCACCTCATCGGTGTAAGCCAGGACTTGGGGGGAAGCCAGCAGCAGGTCGATGCGAGAGTAGGTTCTGTGTACATAAGAATAGAATGAGTAGTCGCGGACCTCTGGGTGTAAGACTCTCCATGTGTCGACCACATCCAAGGTGCGGAAAAGTTTAAGCAGAGCTGTTGCCACACTGAAGTCTTTACAAGCAAGGGGGTGAGATTTATCTTTGATTGGGTCAGGGGCTCCGTTGAAGTCTCCCCCTATTATCGTTTGACCCTCCACGAATGGCCGGAGGGCATCTTCCAGAGCTGAGTAAAACTCTTCCTGTTTATCATTCGGGGCGTAGATCGAGATAAGGGAGTATAGCTGGCCGTAGATCCAGCATTTAATTGCTACGAAGCGGCCATCTGGGCAAAGCAAAGTGTCTAAAATTGGTGGTCTAAGTGTCTTAGCAATGAGTAAAGCTGCTCCACCTTTTTTGGTGCCGTTCGATGCCAGGAATTGTAACGGGATTTGTCTGTCGCGGAGCCTAGTGAAATCTGCTGGAATCAGGTGAGTTTCTTGAAGGAATACGACTGAGGCCTCTTCGTTCTGTAGACGCCGTAGCATAGATTCCTCTTCTGCGGCCCGTTTAAGCCTCTGATGTTGAGGGTTAGGAACTTCACTTTCAGGTGTGATTGAGGGTCATCGTGGGCTTTCCTCGACGGCTGGGGTGGGCTCTGTGGGGGAGAGTCATGAGTTTCAGGCATCATCCAAGAGCTTGGTGACAATGCGGTTCTCTGGTGGTCTTGTTTTATAACCTCTCCAACGGGAGGGCAAACTGAAACGGGAGGGTGAACATGGATGTATGTGGGGGGCCGGGGTTTTCTGTGCAGCCTTCTCCACGGCCAACAGGGCCAAAACTGTTTTCCCCGCCAACAGGGCCGGGGTAGAACCATTGGACTTGGTCCGCCTCCAAGGGTGAGTTGGTGACATACTCCTCGGAGTGGGGTGTGGGCTGCTCGGGGCCCCCGGCATAGTTATGTTCCGCTTTAGTTTCGGGATCGGCTAGATCACGATAGAGGGGTATGACTGGATCATCGTATCCTCCGGCGTCTCTGTGCTTTAGACCAGGATTGGTGTTGCTGTCTTTGGGGTGATTGGTCCGGTTCTTCTGGAGGGAGATGAGGACTGGAGGAGAGCGAGGCCTCCGGGGAGTTTGGATGCAAGATGGATTTTGCGTCCTCAAGATGGCTGATTTTGCGCAGGGTTCCCTGGTATGTGAATTGGAGAGTGGAAGGGAACAGCCATCGGTAGCAGATCTGCTGGCTTTGGAGGAACAGGGTCAAGGGCTTGAGGGCTCTTCTTTTCTGAAGGGTCATCAGGGAGAGATCCTGGAATATCTGAAGTGGGATACCCATGAATGAGAGCTCGTCCTTGGTGTGGCTTATCTCCGAGATGGCCTCTTTGTTGGCATAGAAATGGACTCTAGTGATTATGTCCGGGGGGCCATCTGAGTCTACTCCTCGCCTCGGGCGCAATCTGTGGGTTCGGTACAGGACGGGTTGAGCTTTGTCCGGGAGCGGGAGAAGGGCCTGGAAAAAATTGCTTATATATTCTGGTAGTTCTCTGTCTTGGGCAGACGACGGGACCCCTCGGATGGGCAGGTTATTCCGTCGTGCCCTATTCTCCAGGTCCTCCTGCTTAAATTTGAGCACTTTGCTTCTAGTCTGGAACGCTTGAATCTCGCGTCGCATTTCTATTAGTGTTGCGTCATGGCTCTGGGTTAAGTCCTCGACTTCTCCTAGCCTCTGTTCGGCTTCTGTGAGTCGTTGGTCTGTCTGTTCTAGACGTGTGGTGAGCTCGGTCATGCAGGACCTAAACTCAGCTTTGATGTCCCGCATGAAGGCCACAATGTCATCTTTGGTGGCCAGTTTAGCTTGTTCTTCCGGGGCCTTCTGTGGGGTGAGCCTAGGGGGAAGGTCCGGCGTCTTTGCCTTATCTGGCGCTAGGAGCATGGTGGAAATGTCCGAGGACTTGGGTGTTTTAGCGGGCTTCGAAATCTTGCCAGTACAATGATCCTGGGGTTTCTTTTCCGGATGGATCACAAAGGGTAGGGACTGCCCGCCGGGGAGCTGCTGTTTCAGGCTCTACACCGGGCTGAGATCAGGGATATCAGGGTGACGGTGGGCAGGGGCGCCCCAGGAATTTGCCAGGTGGCTTGGCCAGCGGAGGATCGAGGTTCAGGCTTCTATGTCCGCGTGTCCGGGTTCCTCTGTCGTAGCTGGAATGGTGTTGGGGGAGGGGAAGCCGGAGTTCAGCTACTTATCAGCGACTGAGGTGATTCACCACCGTTGGGCAGAGATTAGAGCAAGGCCTCAGGGCCCTCAATTAGTGAGTGCCTCGGGGGGCCGAGCGCTTCGCTCACTCTGCAGGGCCGATGCTTATGGGGGATGGGCTCACCTCTCTTTTGTCGCTGCTCTCGGATGCCGCAGTTCCTCCAGTCCTCGGTTCGGATCTGGCTCCGACGCTGCTCGTTGGTCAGCCACGGAGAGGGGAGCCCTTCGTTTTCACAGCTCTGTCTGCGTCAGTACTCTGGAAATCTTCAGAGCGAGCCGCCAGTGACGGGGCGAGGAATCTCTCCTCACGGCTCCACCTCCGCCTCCTCAGCAAGTCCCGTCCGCCATCTTGAAAACGTCGCTGCCAGACTGCGAGCGCGGGGGAGTTCGATCCATTTCAGGGGAATAATGGAGCCTTACTGCACATCGGCGAGTGCCCCAGCATATCAGCTTGCCATAGCTCCATCGGTCAATTCGATCCGTTCGCTAGGGGTTGATTAAATGCTAAATGCCGCGGGTCTCGGGCCGAGGCCCTCAGGGAAGCAGCCGCATCGCTGGCGCTCCGGGCCACACCCCCAACAGCTTTTTTTTAAAACATGGCTTTTTGTTGAACAGCGACGTGACCATGTCCATGTCCATGGCCATAGGGAGTGGGCCTCATTACGACCCTGGCGCTAATGGGTTAACGGCGCCGTAAAAGGCTGCGGCGCCGTTAACCCATTAGCGCCTAATTACGAGGTCCCTTTGCGGGACCCGACCTTAACGGCTGGTCTAGACCAGCCGTTAAAGTAGGGACCCGCAAAGGGACCTTCGCGGTAAGTATGGTACCGCAATTTGCAGTACCGCACTTAGTGCCTTCGCCATTCCCATTATGCCCTATGGGGCAAACATGGGAATGGGGAAGGGCCATGGGGAAATGGGGAAATACCGCCCGCCAACCTTGGAATGGGGCGGTATTTCCCCATTTCACCATGGCGGACACGTTACGATACCGGCACCAACCATGGTGCTAATAGCGCCATGGTTTAGCGCCGGTATCGTAATGAGGGCCAATGTCAGTTGTAGTTCTTTGCAACTGCTTAGTGTCACAAAATAGAATAGCAATATACACCAATATACCCCTTTCTCCCTGGGAAAGACGAGCAAATGAAGCAGGATTAGCTGTAAATTTAAGACTTAACTTTTGCAGTGACTTTTATTCTGGTCTCCTCCCCATTTTAGCATGTAAACTGCAAGTAAGATAAAACTCCAATGGGCGGTTTGTCATGTGTCATTGATGAAGATGTTGCTACTCTAGCTTCCTGTGTGAGAAAGAATCTGCTTCAAGCTGGCCTGCATAGCATTTAAACTAAGACCAAAAAAGAACCCTATTAGGGAACTCCCGTCCCCTGCACTCTATTAATCGCTTAAACAAGCTGAATGAAAGTATATTCCCAAGAGGGGAATAGGAGTACATGGAGTAAATCAATTGAAAGTTAAATGTAACAACATAGTAATTCAAAATAAGATACAATTGAGCAACAAAGTAGTTCACAGTATCCGTTTAACGTCAAAGTCTATTAATCAGTTCAAAAGAGAGTTGGTTGTCCAATCGGGATTTATTTTTCAAAGAGCAAATGCCCAACGCGTTTCGAGAAAAATGTTCTCTTCATCAGGGGCTGTTGTTGTTCGTTGTGTCAATCACAATAACTCTAGAGAAATATATACAAAATAATAATAATTTCAGTTTACATGATAATAACATAGACTAATTGTGCAAAAACAGTAAATTGTCCAATCATCCTATGCGTTTTTTAATGCAGGAAGTGGCTCACCCACTATAAGAGTCTACAATCTAGTTATAAAGCAACAAGGAGCTAGAGTTAATATCATTTTGGAAGAGTCATCATTCTATCAAACAATTGTAATTTATAAAAAGAACTGTTCCAAATACCCCTAGGTGCATCAACTGTGAAAAGTATAAAAGACATACCGTATGTTACATTAAAGGATGAACTAGGTCAAGTTGTTGCATAAGTGTGTCATCCCAACAAGGTGTAACTGTCTGAATCCCCTATAGTGTAACAAAAGAGGCAAAGGTTGCTAATAGAGCATTGTGGTTTCGAGTGGGTAGGGGTAGGAGAAAAATCTGTAGACTTACTTAGTCAAACCGAAGTCGCTAGCATCTGAAACTCAGAAAGGTTCAGGTGCCGTATTAATGTCAATGGAAGACAGTATTATCAATCTGTGCGCGGTTCCTACAAAATGAAGGCGCCACTCGTTACAAATAGAACGATTAAGTCAGTTTAAAGTTTCAGGAATATACGTCAGGGTTAAGTGAAAGTAGTGAAGCCCTGTTCTAGAATAACTCACTGTGGTCATAGTAGGGCAGGTAAGCCAGGTAAGTGCAGCGGAAACCAGTAGTCGCTATAAACCACCATAAAAAATGGCGGCTAATATATACGTCATTGTTGTGACGTCATTACGCTGCAGCGTACCGTAGAACGCATGACGTCGCCAATGTCAACACTTTATACACGTCTGTTAAGTCAATTACAAATAGAGCGACTGATACAATTACATAAGTATATATCAGGGTTAAAAAGTAGTGAGGCCCTGTCCTAGAAAAACTTATTGTGATCTTAGTGAGGCAGGAAAAACAGGTAAGAAAAAACGAGCAGTCGCTTGAAACACCGTCAAAGATGGCGGCTAATATATGCGTCATTGTAGTGACGTCATTACGTACAAGTAAACACTGTATGCACGTCTGTTGAGAGTGACTAATTCGGTCAGGGAACACGAGAAAGCTCGTTCGAGGGGGGTCTACCCAGAGATGTAATGAAAAAACTGTTGTCATTGAACTTTCAAAGGAGAATGGCCCAAATATTTGTTTGAAATGATCAGAGGAGCTGTATGAATGGGAGTGTACTTAAAGAACTAGTGTCAATGAACCTTTCAAGATACATAGCCTGAATAATTGTATGTCATAATCATAGAAGGATGTAAATGCAAAGCTACATAGATATATTAGTAGCCAGGTATGCCATGTTATACATAGAAAACCTATACATTGAAAAATGTAAACACGAGGGAAAAGAACATCCATAGAAATACAATGAATAAGTAGTATCAATCTGATCAACAAGTCATGTTGTACTCTGCCTCATGTCCAATGAGTGCACAATCTGTTGAGAAATGGATATGATTAGCCCAGATGTGAACCCTAAGCTAACTAGTAGTGACTATGGGGGGAAGTGAGAACCTACGTTTAAGCTCAAAAAGCTAGCAGTACGTTAAGAGTTAGAAGGAAGGCGATTCAAAGGAAGGGCCCTAGATAGAAATCTTCATTCAGACCCTTAGGGTTAACCGAGTCCAGTTTGTGGATCCAGTACAGTTCTCTTTGTGCTAACTTCTTAGCAAAGTCTCCTCCTCTTGGCAGGGAATGTACAGTTTCTAAAATAACCCATCTGAGTTGTGCGATGTTATGGCCATTCTCCTTGAAGTGTCTAAAGACTGGTGACTTGTCATTCTGTGTTCTGATATTAGACTTATGTTCTGTCCAGCGTTCTTTCGCTTTCCTGATGGTTTTGCCTACATAATATTTCCCACAGGGACATCTTAAGGCATAGATGATATTTTTGCTGTCACAAGTAGCATGATCTGATAGGAATATTTTTTTACCATTGTTGGGGTGTCGGATGTATTCACCTTTAATTATATTAGGGCAATGCTGGCAGTGTAGACATGGGTAAGTTCCAGGTTTTTGTTTTCTCAAAGTCATTTGTGCTGGTGATGTTTTCTTTTCTGCTTTAACCAAACTGTCCCTCAAGTTCTTTCCTCTCTTGTATGCCAACATTGGCGGTTCTGGGAATAACTTGTTAAGATTAGGGTCAGCTTTGATGAGGTCCCAATTCTTGGTGATTATTCTCTTGATCTGGTAACTCTGACTGGAGAATTTCAGTGTATGAATGAGTCTAGTATTGGTCTTCTTAGGTTTTTCTTCCAGTAGGTTAGATCTTGTAAGGGTAGCGGTACGTCTAATAGCTTTATCAATGATGGCATTAGGGAAACCTCTATTGATGAACCTTTGTTTCATCACCTCATATTCACCTTGTAATTTAGTGGTGTCAGATGTAATCCTTTTAAGACGTAGCATTTGACTAAAAGGTAAGTTATTCTTCAAGTGAGTCGGGTGAAAACTCTCAAATCGTAGTGTGCTGTTGCAGTCCGTGGGTTTCCTATAAATACTGGTTTGTAGATTGTTACCTATGATTCCAATGTTAATATCCAGAAAATGAATGTTGGGTGTGCCCATCTCTAGGGTAAAGGTAATTCTTTCGTGGCAATTGTTTAGATAATGGAAAAACTGGTTGAGTTCATCTTTGGTGCCTAGCCAGATACCGAAGATATCGTCTATGTACCTTTTCCACAGAGCTATCTTGGTTTTCCACGGTTCAGTATTCAATACATAGGTCTCTTCAAAATGGAACATAAAAATGTTGGCATTGGATGGGGCCACAGGTGATCCCATCGATGTGCCTGCTGTTTGTAGATAGAATTTATCATTGAACCTAAAGTAGTTATTGAATAAAATGATGTGAATAAGTTCCATAGCAAATACTTTATGGATCTTGATGTTTCTATGTTTCAAAAGAAACCATTCCAGCGCTTCTATCCCTTGTTGGTGTGGGATGGAGGTGTACAGGCTATTAACATCCAGTGTAAATAGGATAGATGTGGAATTGTCAATTAGTGTTTCATTGATGACTCTCAGAAAATGAGCAGTGTCTTTCAAATAAGTGGGTGTCCATTGTATCAATGGTTGGAGTGCTTGATCCAAATAAGTAGCTAAGGGGTGAAACACACTTTCAGTCCCCGCAACAATAGGTCTAAATGGTGGTTTGGTCTTATCTTTATGGATTTTTGGAAGAGCATAAAATACCAGGGTCACAGGAAATTTTTTAATTAGAAAGTCACACGTATGATCAGAGATCCAATCCATTTCTGATGCTTTCTCTATTGTTTTTTTAATAATGTCTTTGATGGCCAAGATAGGATCAGAGTCTAATACCAAATATGTGCCTTGGTCATTCAGTAAATTCAGACATCCAGAGTTGTAAAAGTTGGTATCCATCAGTACTAAGGCGCCGCCTTTGTCTGCTGGTTTCAATGTGATAGATGAGTCTTCCGCCAATTCTTTTATCAATTTAAGTTGATGTTTCCTAATGTTGATTTTCTTAGGAGTATTGTATTTGAGTCGTTTTAGTTCTTTTGAGGTTTTAAACTTGAAGAGATTAATGACTGGATGGTTTAATTGAGGATGAAAAGAACTTTTATTTTTTAATTCAAGATATTCATTTTTCTTGTGTTGTCCAGTTGATTCAGGAAGTGAATCAAAGTATACTTTGAGTTCCATTTTCCGTATAAGTTTGAATAAATTCACTTCTTCTTCAAAGTTGTTAGTGCTAGATATAGGAATGAATGATAGGCCCAGGTTCGGTGTATCCATTTGCGATTTAGTTAAAGGTTTGGAGGAGATGTTTAGAATGTTGGAACCTATTGTTTGTTCTTTTGCCTTGGTTTTCTTTTGGCTTCTTCTGGTTTTCCTCCGCCTAAAAAAGGCGCTATGGATGTTGTGGGAATGACTGTGTCCGGTTGTATGGGTGGTTCCGTGGGATCTAAAGGTATATTTGTCGATGCAGAAGAGTGTATTGGATTCGACGTATCTTGTTCGCCACTGGTTACGTCGCTGCTGTCACTGTTGTTAATTGGTCCCGGTGTACCCGGTTGTCTAAAGGGTCTAGTAGGACCCGGTCGGGTGTTGTTGTAGAAATCTTGCAAAGTGTAAACGATGTCACGAGCGTAGTCTAGTGTGTCCCGTCTGAACTTCCTAATCTTCCTTTGTTCATGTCACGTTTATAGCTCTCCAATTTGCGATTAGTGTCTTCGAGGATGGTTGTTAGATCCTCTGCTGTTTTTAGTTTAGACAGTTGTGCTTTTAAATCCTCGATCTCTTGATTAATTGATGAGAGAGAGCCTGCTAATTCCTCAATAGTTAGAAGAATCAAATCCAGTGAGCATTTGTTGAGTATTTGCTCCCAACGCTTGACGAATAATTGATTGTCCCGACACAAGGTAGGTCTAAGATAAACTCTTAATCCACGGGGGATTTTTTTACTTTTGTAATATTGTGCTAAAGTGGTAGCATGCAATTTTTGAGATATTTCTCTTCTTATCAATTTCTCAAGTTTAAAAATTAGTCTTTCAGGGTTATCGTCTCCTGCCGTCTCGTTGTCGGTATCTTTTATTAGGCTAAGGATCCTTTTAGCCTCCTCTTCTGTAAATGCTAGTGTAGTAGCTTCTTTATTTGTTAAAGTGTTGATTTTAGAGAATGACATACTTTGGTGTTTGGTGCAGGTGTTAATTTATGCCAACCCGTAGAGGGAAAATAAACTAACAAACTGGAGGGTAAACACCTGACACTCAGAATGTATAGGATTTAAGTATACATATGGTGCTCTATTATAGAATAGAGGAATCTATTTAAGAGAAATTCAAGGTGCAGGGGAGAAAAAATATCAACCCTGGCATATGGGTTGTAATTACACAAAGACCAAAAAAGAACCCTATTAGGGAACTCCCGTCCCCTGCACTCTATTAATCGCTTAAACAAGCTGAATGAAAGTATATTCCCAAGAGGAGAATAGGAGTACATGGAGTAAATCAATTGAAAGTTAAATGTAACAACATAGTAATTCAAAATAAGATACAATTGAGCAACAAAGTAGTTCACAGTATCCGTTTAACGTCAAAGTCTATTAATCAGTTCAAAAGAGAGTTGGTTGTCCAATCGGGATTTATTTTTCAAAGAGCAAATGCCCAACGCGTTTCGAGAAAAATGTTCTCTTCATCAGGGGCTGTTGTTGTTCGTTGTGTCAATCACAATAACTCTAGAGAAATATATACAAAATAATAATAATTTCAGTTTACATGATAATAACATAGACTAATTGTGCAAAAACAGTAAATTGTCCAATCATCCTATGCGTTTTTAATGCAGGAAGTGGCTCACCCACTATAAGAGTCTACAATCTAGTTATAAAGCAACAAGGAGCTAGAGTTAATATCATTTTGGAAGAGTCATCATTCTATCAAACAATTGTAATTTATAAAAAGAACTGTTCCAAATACCCCTAGGTGCATCAACTGTGAAAAGTATAAAAGACATACCGTATGTTACATTAAAGGATGAACTAGGTCAAGTTGTTGCATAAGTGTGTCATCCCAACAAGGTGTAACTGTCTGAATCCCCTATAGTGTAACAAAAGAGGCAAAGGTTGCTAATAGAGCATTGTGGTTTCGAGTGGGTAGGGGTAGGAGAAAAATCTGTAGACTTACTTAGTCAAACCGAAGTCGCTAGCATCTGAAACTCAGAAAGGTTCAGGTGCCGTATTAATGTCAATGGAAGACAGTATTATCAATCTGTGCGCGGTTCCTACAAAATGAAGGCGCCACTCGTTACAAATAGAACGATTAAGTCAGCTTAAAGTTTCAGGAATATACGTCAGGGTTAAGTGAAAGTAGTGAAGCCCTGTTCTAGAATAACTCACTGTGGTCATAGTAGGGCAGGTAAGCCAGGTAAGTGCAGCGGAAACCAGTAGTCGCTATAAACCACCATAAAAAATGGCGGCTAATATATACGTCATTGTTGTGACGTCATTACGCTGCAGCGTACCGTAGAACGCATGACGTCGCCAATGTCAACACTTTATACACGTCTGTTAAGTCAATTACAAATAGAGCGACTGATACAATTACATAAGTATATATCAGGGTTAAAAAGTAGTGAGGCCCTGTCCTAGAAAAACTTATTGTGATCTTAGTGAGGCAGGAAAAACAGGTAAGAAAAAACGAGCAGTCGCTTGAAACACCGTCAAAGATGGCGGCTAATATATGCGTCATTGTAGTGACGTCATTACGTACAAGTAAACACTGTATGCACGTCTGTTGAGAGTGACTAATTCGGTCAGGGAACACGAGAAAGCTCGTTCGAGGGGGGTCTACCCAGAGATGTAATGAAAAAACTGTTGTCATTGAACTTTCAAAGGAGAATGGCCCAAATATTTGTTTGAAATGATCAGAGGAGCTGTATGAATGGGAGTGTACTTAAAGAACTAGTGTCAATGAACCTTTCAAGATACATAGCCTGAATAATTGTATGTCATAATCATAGAAGGATGTAAATGCAAAGCTACATAGATATATTAGTAGCCAGGTATGCCATGTTATACATAGAAAACCTATACATTGAAAAATGTAAACACGAGGGAAAAGAACATCCATAGAAATACAATGAATAAGTAGTATCAATCTGATCAACAAGTCATGTTGTACTCTGCCTCATGTCCAATGATTGCACAATCTGTTGAGAAATGGATATGATTAGCCCAGATGTGAACCCTAAGCTAACTAGAAGTGACTATGGGGGGAAGTGAGAACCTAAGTTTAAGCTCAAAAAGCTAGCAGTACGTTAAGAGTTAGAAGGAAGGCGATTCAAAGGAAGGGCCCTAGATAGAAATCTTCATTCAGACCCTTAGGGTTAACCGAGTCCAGTTTGTGGATCCAGTACAGTTCTCTTTGTGCTAACTTCTTAGCAAAGTCTCCTCCTCTTGGCAGGGAATGTACAGTTTCTAAAATAACCCATCTGAGTTGTGCGATGTTATGGCCATTCTCCTTGAAGTGTCTAAAGACTGGTGACTTGTCATTCTGTGTTCTGATATTAGACTTATGTTCTGTCCAGCGTTCTTTCGCTTTCCTGATGGTTTTGCCTACATAATATTTCCCACAGGGACATCTTAAGGCATAGATGATATTTTTGCTGTCACAAGTAGCATGATCTGATAGGAATATTTTTTTACCATTGTTGGGGTGTCGGATGTATTCACCTTTAATTATATTAGGGCAATGCTGGCAGTGTAGACATGGGTAAGTTCCAGGTTTTTGTTTTCTCAAAGTCATTTGTGCTGGTGATGTTTTCTTTTCTGCTTTAACCAAACTGTCCCTCAAGTTCTTTCCTCTCTTGTATGCCAACATTGGCTGTTCTGGGAATAACTTGTTAAGATTAGGGTCAGCTTTGATGAGGTCCCAATTCTTGGTGATTATTCTCTTGATCTGGTAACTCTGACTGGAGAATTTCAGTGTATGAATGAGTCTAGTATTGGTCTTCTTAGGTTTTTCTTACAGTAGGTTAGATCTTGTAAGGGTAGCGGTACGTCTAATAGCTTTATCAATGATGGCATTAGGGAAACCTCTATTGATGAACCTTTGTTTCATCACCTCATATTCACCTTGTAATTTAGTGGTGTCAGATGTAATCCTTTTAAGACGTAGCATTTGACTAAAAGGTAAGTTATTCTTCAAGTGAGTCGGGTGAAAACTCTCAAATCGTAGTGTGCTGTTGCAGTCCGATGGTTTCCTATAAATACTGGTTTGTAGATTGTTACCTATGATTCCAATGTTAATATCCAGAAAATGAATGTTGGGTGTGCCCATCTCTAGGGTAAAGGTAATTCTTTCGTGGCAATTGTTTAGATAATGGAAAAACTGGTTGAGTTCATCTTTGGTGCCTAGCCAGATACCGAAGATATCGTCTATGTACCTTTTCCACAGAGCTATCTTGGTTTTCCACGGTTCAGTATTCAATACATAGGTCTCTTCAAAATGGAACATAAAAATGTTGGCATAGGATGGGGCCACAGGTGATCCCATCGATGTGCCTGCTGTTTGTAGATAGAATTTATCATTGAACCTAAAGTAGTTATTGAATAAAATGATGTGAATAAGTTCCATAGCAAATACTTTATGGATCTTGATGTTTCTATGTTTCAAAAGAAACCATTCCAGCGCTTCTATCCCTTGTTGGTGTGGGATGGAGGTGTACAGGCTATTAACATCCAGTGTAAATAGGATAGATGTGGAATTGTCAATTAGTGTTTCATTGATGACTCTCAGAAAATGAGCAGTGTCTTTCAAATAAGTGGATGTCCGTTGTATCAATGGTTGGAGTGCTTGATCCAAATAAGTAGCTAAGGGGTGAAACACACTTTCAGTCCCCGCAACAATAGGTCTAAATGGTGGTTTGGTCTTATCTTTATGGATTTTTGGAAGAGCATAAAATACCGGGGTCACAGGAAGTTTTTAATTAGAAAGTCACACGTATGATCAGAGATCCAATCCATTTCTGATGCTTTCTCTATTGTTTTTTTAATAATGTCTTTGATGGCCAAGATAGGGATCAGAGTCTAATACCAAATATGTGCCTTGGTCATTCAGTAAATTCAGACATCCAGAGTTGTAAAAGTTGGTATCCATCAGTACTAAGGCGCCGCCTTTGTCTGCTGGTTTCAATGTGATAGATGAGTCTTCCGCCAATTCTTTTATCAATTTAAGTTGATGTTTCCTAATGTTGATTTTCTTAGGAGTATTGTATTTGAGTCGTTTTAGTTCTTTTGAGGTTTTAAACTTGAAGAGATTAATGACTGGATGGTTTAATTGAGGATGAAAAGAACTTTTATTTTTTAATTCAAGATATTCATGTTTCTTGTGTTGTCCAGTTGATTCAGGAAGTGAATCAAAGTATACTTTGAGTTCCATTTTCCGTATAAGTTTGAATAAATTCACTTCTTCTTCAAAGTTGTTAGTGCTAGATATAGGAATGAATGAGAGGCCCAGGTTCAGTGTATCCATTTGCGATTTAGTTAAAGTTTTGGAGGAGATGTTTAGAATGTTGGAACCTATTGTTTGTTCTTTTGCCTTGGTTTTCTTTTGGCTTCTTCTGGTTTTCCTCCGCCTAAAAAAGGCGCTATGGATGTTGTGGGAATGACTGTGTCCGGTTGTATGGGTGGTTCCGTGGGATCTAAAGGTATATTTGTCGATGCAGAAGAGTGTATTGGATTCGACGTATCTTGTTCGCCACTGGTTACGTCGCTGCTGTCACTGTTGTTAATTGGTCCCGGTGTACCCGGTTGTCTAAAGGGTCTAGTAGGACCCGGTCGGGTGTTGTTGTAGAAATCTTGCCAAGTGTAAACGATGTCACGAGCGTAGTCTAGTGTGTCCCGTCTGAACTTCCTAATCTTCCTTTGTTCAATGTCACGTTTATAGCTCTCCAATTTGCGATTAGTGTCTTCGAGGATGGTTGTTAGATCCTCTGCTGTTTTTAGTTTAGACAGTTGTGCTGTTAAATCCTCGATCTCTTGATTAATTGATGAGAGAGAGCCTGCTAATTCCTCAATAGTTAGAAGAATCAAATCCAGTGAGCATTTGTTGAGTATTTGCTCCCAACGCTTGACGAATAATTGATTGTCCCGACACAAGGTAGGTCTAAGATAAACTCTTAATCCACGGGGGATTTTTTTACTTTTGTAATATTGTGCTAAAGTGGTAGCATGCAATTTTTGAGATATTTCTCTTCTTATCAATTTCTCAAGTTTAAAAATTAGTCTTTCAGGGTTATCGTCTCCTGCCGTCTCGTTGTCGGTATCTTTTATTAGGCTAAGGATCCTTTTAGCCTCCTCTTCTGTAAATGCTAGTGTAGTAGCTTCTTTATTTGTTAAAGTGTTGATTTTAGAGAATGACATACTTTGGTGTTTGGTGCAGGTGTTAATTTATGCCAACCCGTAGAGGGAAAATAAACTAACAAACTGGAGGGTAAACACCTGACACTCAGAATGTATAGGATTTAAGTATACATATGGTGCTCTATTATAGAATAGAGGAATCTATTTAAGAGAAATTCAAGGTGCAGGGGAGAAAAAATATCAACCCTGGCATATGGGTTGTAATTACACAAAGACCAAAAAAGAACCCTATTAGGGAACTCCCGTCCCCTGCACTCTATTAATCGCTTAAACAAGCTGAATGAAAGTATATTCCCAAGAGGGGAATAGGAGTACATGGAGTAAATCAATTGAAAGTTAAATGTAACAACATAGTAATTCAAAATAAGATACAATTGAGCAACAAAGTAGTTCACAGTATCCGTTTAACGTCAAAGTCTATTAATCAGTTCAAAAGAGAGTTGGTTGTCCAATCGGGATTTATTTTTCAAAGAGAAAATGCCCAACGCGTTTCGAGAAAAATGTTCTCTTCATCAGGGGCTGTTGTTGTTCGTTGTGTCAATCACAATAACTCTAGAGAAATATATACAAAATAATAATAATTTCAGTTTACATGATAATAACATAGACTAATTGTGCAAAAACAGTAAATTGTCCAATCATCCTATGCGTTTTTTAATGCAGGAAGTGGCTCACCCACTATAAGAGTCTACAATCTAGTTATAAAGCAACAAGGAGCTAGAGTTAATATCATTTTGGAAGAGTCATCATTCTATCAAACAATTGTAATTTATAAAAAGAACTGTTCCAAATACCCTTAGGTGCATCAACTGTGAAAAGTATAAAAGACATACCGTATGTTACATTAAAGGATGAACTAGGTCAAGTTGTTGCATAAGTGTGTCATCCCAACAAGGTGTAACTGTCTGAATCCCCTATAGTGTAACAAAAGAGGCAAAGGTTGCTAATAGAGCATTGTGGTTTCGAGTGGGTAGGGGTAGGAGAAAAATCTGTAGACTTACTTAGTCAAACCGAAGTCGCTAGCATCTGAAACTCAGAAAGGTTCAGGTGCCGTATTAATGTCAATGGAAGACAGTATTATCAATCTGTGCGCGGTTCCTACAAAATGAAGGCGCCACTCGTTACAAATAGAACGATTAAGTCAGTTTAAAGTTTCAGGAATATACGTCAGGGTTAAGTGAAAGTAGTGAAGCCCTGTTCTAGAATAACTCACTGTGGTTATAGTAGGGCAGGTAAGCCAGGTAAGTGCAGCGGAAACCAGTAGTCGCTATAAACCACCATAAAAAATGGCGGCTAATATATACGTCATTGTTGTGACGTCATTACGCTGCAGCGTACCGTAGAACGCATGACGTCGCCAATGTCAACACTTTATACACGTCTGTTAAGTCAATTACGAATAGAGGCGCCTGAGTTTCAGATGCTAGCGACTTCGGTTTGACTAAGTAAGTCTACAGATTTTTCTCCTACCACTACCCACTCGAAACCACAATGCTCTATTAGCAACCTTTGCCTCTTTTGGTACACTATAGGGGATTCAGACAGTTACACCTTGTTGGGATGACACACTTATGCAACAACTTGACCTAGTTCATCCTTTAATGTAACATACGGTATGTCTTTTATACTTTTCACAGTTGATGCACCTAGGGGTATTTGGAACAGTTCTTTTTATAAATTACAATTGTTTGATAGAATGATGACTCTTCCAAAATGATATTAACTCTAGCTCCTTGTTGCTTTATAACTAGATTGTAGACTCTTATAGTGGGTGAGCCACTTCCTGCATTAAAAAACGCATAGGATGATTGGACAATTTACTGTTTTTGCACAATTAGTCTATGTTATTATCATGTAAACTGAAATTATTATTATTTTGTATATATTTCTCTAGAGTTATTGTGATTGACACAACGAACAACAACAGCCCCTGATGAAGAGAACATTTTTCTCGAAACGCGTTGGGCATTTGCTCTTTGAAAAATAAATCCCGATTGGACAACCAACTCTCTTTTGAACTGATTAATAGACTTTGATGTTAAACGGATACTGTGAACTACTTTGTTGCTCAATTGTATCTTATTTTGAATTACTATGTTGTTACATTTAACTTTCAATTGATTTACTCCATGTACTCCTATTCCCCTCTTGGGAATATACTTTCATTCAGCTTGTTTAAGCGATTAATAGAGTGCAGGGGACGGGAGTTCCCTAATAGGGTTCTTTTTTGGTCTTTGTGTAATTACAACCCATATGCCAGGGTTGATATTTTTTCTCCCCTGCACCTTGAATTTCTCTTAAATAGATTCCTCTATTCTATAATAGAGCACCATATGTATACTTAAATCCTATACATTCTGAGTGTCAGGTGTTTACCCTCCAGTTTGTTAGCATTTAAACTAAAGCATATCCTGGATCAGCCATCATTGATTCTCAAGTGATACTGTTTACTCCAAGTTCATGACTTCAGAAGCGCTTACAGACAGTTACGGACTCTCTTAATGTTGGTCTTCTCACCAAATTCACAACATATTTTTCTGTGAAGGATGCTCAAATCTGCCACTGCTTACCATTAGATGTACTAGGTCCTTTCTTTAGTCACACACAGGGTTTACACAGTTGATGTCAGCACCAAGGGAGCACAATCTGGCACTGAAAGTACTTGTTTAAAAAGCCTACAGAAAACGTTGCATCTGCTTTTTCCTACAATGTTCTTTTTATTTAAGAATAGGTATTGCAGAAAGCCTACACACCATGAAAATCGATATACAGATGTTTTCAGCAGCATTTAAAAAAGCATTGAGATTAGTTTACACAGTGGTGTGCCACAAATATAGCGACAATAACATACGGTTTCGGTAGAACATTACGAAGTGATTATGAGGTATGTGTGCATGTGAGTAAACGTTCACTTCGATCCTTCAGTGCCTTGGGTGGAGGCTTTACCCATACCTCTAAAGGGCTAAGAAGGATTTCTCTCTGATGAATTTTGAAACATCGTGATTACAGGTTTCTGACCTGTGGAGCTGTAGCTTTTGTGGTCACCTATCAGATGTTAAAGGCTTGGGCTCCTTAATGAGACAGTCAGTCATTAGTCAGTGTAAATGACTGCCCCCAACAGATATTATTAAAATTAGTGCCAGTCTGTCTTCACTTTATCTTTTAACATCTCTTGGATGCCTGAGAATCGAACTAGTGGTTCAGCACAAAATGACCATAAAGCTTCAATGAGGACAATCATTGGTAATTTGTAAAGTCCCTGTATGTGCTTATGTTTCTCAAAATGTGCTTCAGTTCTTAAACTTCATTTCATAAATGAACATTATAGTAAACAAAAAGAGCAGTAGCAGCCTTGATTTGAAAAGACCAACAGATAGAGCCTGTAAATGTGGGAGCAACAGTTAAGTCTGGAACCCATACAACAAAAACACATTACATACACCTAAAAACATAATTTGCATATGCTGGCGAACATGGGAAACAAACACAACAGTCATAATTCACTTTTAATAGAAGATATACTAGGAATTGTGCTCTAACACTCACAAGTAACGTTGTGTTATTTTTTTTTATTTTTTTTTATTGTTGTTTTGATCAATAAATTTGATCTTTCAACATAAAACAAATTATCAAGACATTTAAACTTTTTTTTAAAAAGTACATTAAACATGCATAATTACAATCATGTAAAACAAGTGAAAGTAAATCTATACCTTTGTTAAGAACATTATTTACGTGACACAATAATTCTTAACTCAGCTACATCAATAATCATTCCAAGGCAAAAAAACAGATAGTCATCACAACTAAGCTGTTACAATAACATCAATTTCTGGTAACTTGATTTCTAAGGCATTAAGAAAGTTGACCAGTGCATACCGTAATTGTTTAGAGTGACCTTGGAATATCATTAACCAAAATTCATCATGCATCACTATAGGTTTGCTAATCAAATGCTTAAAATACATTATTCGAAAAGGTAAAAGGGTAACACATTCAACCACTAGATGTTTCAGGGTTTCAGCCTGCTGATGACAAAATCGACAGATTTGAGCTGAAATCTTCTTCCATCGGAACAAGATTTCTCTGGTAGGCCAAAGATTCAATCTAAAACGCAAGAAGTCAGAACAATGTTTAGGGTGTGGTGATTGATTTAAATACTTTTCCAAATACCCCTGTTTCTTTATGGCAAAAGGATTCGACTCAAATTTAATTATTTTTAGGCATGCTTCACAGGTTTTAATCCAATCTGATTCCCATAATTTGCTCTTCGCTTTATTAGGGTTTTCGATGAGTAGGGTTTCTGAAATATCAGCACCTGACAGAATTTTCAAGATGTTAACACGCCATTTTCTTGGGAAATGGTCGCTAGCTACCAGTAAATAATTGGACATAATATTAAGTAAACCATTGGAACTCTCCTTCATAATACACTTTCTATATAAGAGACACAGCTTCCATTTAAATATAGCATAGAGTGATATAATACCCAATTCATATCTAATGATTGATATGGACTCTGAGCTGGGAAGCATGAGCGCTCTCTTCCAAAATTTACTTTCTAAGTTAGCCCAGTGTTTATATGTTAGACCTATCTCAACTTCAGAACCATATAAGATGGTAGGCACAAATTTTTGCTTATAATAAATGATCAATGGTTTAATGCTAAATTTACAATATTTAGCCCGAATTATTCGAAGTTGAGATAGGGCATTCTGAAGCTTCACTAATAAATGATGTTCTTGTGTTTTATCCGATAGTCTACTAGAAACACAAATTCCCAAATATATATAGGACTTTACAACCAGCAAATTAGTGCCCTGTACTTGCCAACGACAGAGTACGCCCTTTGGTATAACCAAATTGCATTACCTGAGTTTTTTTGGCGTTAATGGTAATGCAATTTCGTTCTCCATATATATCCAATGCACTTAACTGATTACATAAACCGGAAGGTGTCTTAGATACTAGCACCATGTCATCGGCATACAGGAGCCACGGAATAGGAACACCCTGTAATTTAGATGAGTCAACAGTTACACCCGTAATACATGATCCAAAATCTAGAAGGAAAAAATTAAACAAGGCTGACGCCAAAAGACAGCCCTGCTTCAAACCCCTAGTAGTTTGTATGGGGTCGGATAATAGACCCTCATTATTCAGACGAATTGAGATCGATGTATTCGAGTGCAGCTGGATGATCCATTTAAGTATATACCAGGGGCATCCTGCATCCATCAATTTCTTGAATAATAATTCCCTCAGGACTAGATCAAAAGCTGCCTTAAAATCAACAAAAGCCATATAAATTGCCTGTTTGCGCTGCATGTTCAAATGGATAATGGCTTTTAAGGTTATCAAATTAACGGCAGTACCCAAACCACGAACAAAACCCGTTTGAAAAGAATCTCGAAGGTAAGACTGATCCAGCCAGTTATTAAATGCTCCCAAGATAAGACGGGCGAAAATTTTTCCAGGACAGTCCAGCAGCGCAATTGGTCTACACGATGCTGGATCCATTCTGTCTCCCTTCTTAAAAATTGGCAGGATAATTGATGTTTGCCAATTCGCAGGAACCAAACCAGTGATCATGATGTGATTGAACATATCAAATAAAATATCAGCCCATAAATGTTTATGCTGTTTAAACATGACATTATGTAATCCATCTGGACCTGCTGCTCGGGACACACTCAATTTGGATATGAGAAATAATATATCCTCACGATCGAAATGAATAATGTGATTAGACGCACAGCTGTCCCAGGTTACACCAAGATCAGGAAAGGGTGAGGTATATAAAGTGCCATAAAAAACATTCCAGAATTCATGAGTATTAGAATTGACCTGTAATGAATGTTGTCTCTTCAATCCCGTGTTGTTTAATAGGGCCCATATGCCAGCCGATGACTTAAGGGTGATTTGACTTAGCATGGCCTCTCCATCTAATTGATATTGGATCGCACGTCGGGACCTAATCCAGTTCTTGTACGTCCTTTTTAGTTGATTAATCTGTTCTTGGATGGCACCTGGGACTTCAGCCTGCCTATTTAACAAAGCTTTAACATTACTTCTCAATTCACATTTCTTACGTTTTACTTCTGGGTCAAAAGCATGCTGATGTAGCTGAGTATGACCCTTAAAATGGGATTTATGAGGAGCTATACGCTGAATAGCATGTACATAACAACCGCTAAGGCAATCGGCATCATCGTCATATTGTGCCAACAAGTTGTTTCTAAGCTGGAACAATTTCCATTTGGACAATTGAACACGATTACCAACATTATTAAGTCGTAGGTCAGCTACATTCCTATTATAGGGAAGTTGGTCTGTTTTAGGCCACTCGTATGTTAATTGTAGGCAACTGTGGTCACTGAGGTGGGATTCCTTAATTGATAAGTCAGAAATATTGTTTAAAAAGTTGGCATTAACAAAAATATAATCCAGCGTTGCGAAGCCATAAGCATTGTGCCAGGTAGGTTTAGGGGGAAGATCACTAGGTAAAGAACCATTGACCATAATAAAATTACGGTCAGCCATTAGGGTTAACCAACAACACTCATCTGATAAGGGGCACCATTGTTTTGGACCAAATAGATGCAAGTTTAGATCACCCATTATGAGTGTATTTGTGATGGTAACATCTAACGAAAGTTGGTCAAGGATCCTTCTAAGTGTTTCAAAAAAATCTTTTGAAGAAAGATGTTTTTTTCCCCAATAGATGTTTATCAAGGCACAAAAGCTGTTTGCAACACAAATTTTTACATATTGAAAGCATGGTGAAGGAGTCTTGTGCCAAATGATTTCAATATTGTTATCCTTACGGAAAGCCATAAAAAGCCCTACCATCGGGCGACCTTTAGCTGCCTCCACAGCTGGAACCATCAAAATATTGTACTCGTCCCACGTTGGAACATTACGTTGCCAAGTTTCATGGAACACTAAGATATCAAATTGTAAGAGGTCTTTGGTTCCATTATTAAGGAAATGCTTATGCCCTCTTGTGTTCCAGGAAAGTAGACTAACTGAGGCATACTTCCGAGCTAGTTATGAATTCACATAATCGTTGCTACGAGACCCAGCATGATGCGCGTACCCTTTCTCTGTTGTCTTGACGGCCACCTTTTCACCGTATGTACGGGTCTTAGAAAGATCATTGTATACTGGTGACAGAACTTCTTGGTGTACATCTTGTGTCACTATAAAACCCAGATGGTAAAAGGCAGTGCGAGCGAGCCATAATGTGTTTAATACCACTCTTGACTGCACAAATACACGAGCTTCTGTAAGATCTTGATCATTGATGAATTCGACCAAGCTAAAGTCCGCCGATGTAATATCCTCAAGAGCAGGGATATCGGCACAAATATTCAAGATGCTTGCTCGATTAAGATCATATGTGGGAAAAGGTTGGCCACGACATCTTATAAGAAGACGGAAATGATTTTTATATTGGGCATGACCAATGTGCCTAGATGATCTTATTAAGGTCTCGCTCTGTTGACTCACACTGGAGGCTATGGAACCCTTAGATCTTGCCTCCAAGGACTCGCGTGGAGGAACATTTTGCGATTTCGTTGGTCCCTTTAATAAGGGGTCAATATTTGGAAACCCCTTTTGGCAGGTCTGACTGTTCATATCAGATTTATCTAAAAGCCCCAATTGCAATGACTTGGTAGCTTCACTTTCACTCGCGTACCTTTCAAAGGATGCACAAATCTCTTCCCGTAGATCCTGTAAAAGGTCAATAGAGTGCTGTGGCTGTGGTATTTCCTTCTCCTCCTGTAGGACGATGGAATTTATTTGATTGATCTTATTTACATTAGGTAAAGCGCTATAACGTTGTACAAGTTCCTCACTCGCTTTAATTTGCTTGTCAAAGGAAGCTCTCAATTCAGCTTGCACTTCTTGGATAATATCCAAGGCTATTCTTGATGGATTGACAGCCACCTTAGCAATAGAAACATTGTCACTATCTGTGACCGAGACCTGCAAACCTTGTTTGATGATTAGTGGTTGAGGACCTTCACTGCACCCAGTTTGGAGTAGAGGCTCCGCTCGTGGAAACTCGGTGCTGTGATGCGCATTATTAGTGGTTACAGAGTCTACTGCTTCCACCAAGTCATCTAATGGCCGATATTTTAAATTGTTCTGCCCAATAGACTGGGATTCAGTATTGCCATGTAATTTTTGCTTTCTTCTGGCCGATACTGCTAGCTTGATGATCTTCTTCGCTTTAACTTGTGTGTTTGAGGAGGTGGAAGGTTGAGATTTTTTTGATTCCAAAACGTCTAGCACCTGGCCCGATGTCACTATAATCGAAGATTTAGGGTTAGTAAATAATGGGGCAAGTGTTACACCTGAAAGTTTTGGGATTAGCCCATTAATCATTACAGAGGGTAGAGGTAAAGAAGGTTCAGAAACTTTGGGCAGCGTGATGAGTCTTTCTAATACAGACTCAGATACAATATCATTCGGGCAAATGGGTCTAGCATCATAAATGGATATTACAGATTCCGAACATGATCTTGTCTGTGTAGATTGACTTGTCATCTTCAGAATGCTAGGCTTAGATAACAAAGAATGTGCGCTTTGTTCTTTCTTCAAATGCAAGTGTAGCATGTGCAATTCGCTATTCTGCCTGCGCATCTTATCATCAAGTGTCTCATACAATTTCGCCAGAGATAGAAGAGCGGTGTTCATGGCATTCAGTGTATTATTTAGAGCCGGTGCCTCTGGAAAAGAGAATCTATTATCTTTGTATGGCATTTGACTATCGCGAATAAAATAAGGATGACTAGGATCAGGTTCTAAAAATCTGGTACGCCTAGGAGTGGGAGCAACAAATGAGGTATTAGACATGGAGGATGGAGATTTATCAAATAAAACCGGGGATTTATATAAGTCAGGATTTTTGGACCCAGATGATGGAGAAGAGTTTGACTTATAATTTGGATCAAAACAGTCGCCTGTTTGAGGCTGAAAATTATCAATTAATTGATTCAGATCCCCCGTATTTGAGCAGATATAAAGTACATCATGGATTTCAGATTCATGAGGGCTAGAGGCCAAAATGGAGGCCAAAGTGTCCTCTCCAAACTCCCTTGCTGTTGTTAGATTCTCATGCTCTGCGCGTAATACACGCTGAGCTGCAACAGAACACGGGGGAATGAGGGGAGGAGGTTTTAAGGACTGAACATTCGCCAATACCACAGCAGGCCGAGAAGGTTGAGTGGTTCCTATTTCGCCCGTGGCATAGGCCAAGGCAATCGAGGCGTCCGCTACCTCAATTCCCAAAGAAGGAGGGCAACCAAGTGCAAAATCAACAACACAGGCCGGCACAATTATTTGAGAACAAGCTGGATTTGCAATCTGGTTGTGCTCACTGTCATATAAGGCCATATCCACAGGTAGTATGACCTTATTGGCCGCTATTGGACCCTCTACCACCTCAGCCATATTAACACCATTGGAATGATGAGCCAGGTCCAGTTCAACCACCGGGATAGTACAATTCAGCGGCTGTTTGCTTTTCCCCAAGGCACTACTCTCTGTTATACAGAAAGACCGAATGTCCACATGGAGTGAGGATGATCGGATTCTTTCTTTTTGTGCCTTGGAGCGCTTACTTAAGAGGACCTTATTTGTTCGAGGAGGCAATATATTGTAGGTATTAACAAGGGAAGCAGGCATACCTGATGTCAATGAGTTAATCTGGTGTGCCATAAAAGTATTAACAGTAAAATAGATAATGGCTTACAATCCAACCCACACCCGCTCTCTCGCTAGACAGCAAACACTTTAGCAATTCACTATTTGCTATTTAATCTGGATTTAAATGACTTGTGTTAGTAGCTGTAGCGTCATATGAAAGTACCTCAGGCAATGTGGATAAGTACCACCATCCGCCCAACAGCCGCCCAACAGCCGGCGCCCTTTACCCCTGTCGGGCTTCACGCCGCAAGGGTGCGTGTGGCTGGTCTTTAAGATGGTAGAGAGTCACGTGATGGTCACGTGACCGGCAGCGGTCTCCGCCCCCTGCGGGGAACGAGCGTAGGACAGCAAGAGTCTCCTGACTCGCAGTGCTGTACAGGTAAGAGAATAGCAATGCGAACGCAAGTTCGTTTTTCAAAATAAAATGATCAGCTGTAGCAGCAGGAACACGCCGCTCGGCAGCGTGTGGCTGGTCTTTAAGATGGTAGAGAGTCACGTGTTGGTCACGTGACCGGCAGCAGTCTCCGCCCCCTGCGGGGAACGAGCGTAGGACAGCAAGAGTCTCCTGACTCGCAGTGCTGTACAGTTAAGGGAATAGCAATGCGAACGCAAGTTCGTTTTTCAAAATAAAATGATCAGCTGTAGCAGCAAGAACACGCCGCTCGGCAGCCTGTGGCTGGTCTTTAAGATGGTAGAGAGTCACGTGATGGTCACGTGACCGGCAGCAGTCTCCGCCCCCTGCGGGGAACGAGCGCAGGACAGCAAGAGTCTCCTGACTCGCAGTGCTGTACAGGTACGAGAATAGCAATGCGAACGCAAGTTCGTTTTTCAAAATAAAATGATCAGCTGTAGCAGCAGGAACACTGTGTTATTTACATCTAGATTAATACAGAATACTGAATGCGCCGTTTAGTGATTGGCCGCTCACGTACACAGAATGTTAATACTTTCTTTTTCTACTCATTGCAGTCGTTCTTTTCTGGAAGCTTAGCTCCTGTGCAGAGAATGTTAAACATTTCTTTTTCTCTGCATTGTAGGCATTTTTTCTTTGAAATAAGATATTGATATTTCTCGAATCCATAATGGAAATAACAGTTGGCCAATTTCTAGTTCAATTTGCTGGGATACGTGGTTCTCAACATGTCTTCATTAGGATGGAGTAAAGCTCAGCTGCATCATGGGAATGGGACACACTTCTCATGTCATTATGTGTTTTAACTGGTGCTTAGTGGGTCCTGTTTGGTTGTGAGAATATTTTTATTGAACTAATAGAATTTCATTTGGTTTTCCCCGAGAACATTTATGGTCCAATGCTGCAATACCACTCCTCAAAGAAACATACACGTAGGATCATTCCCGAGAAATTACTAACCTCTAAAACATTAGGGGCATATCCACACTTTTACATGTTTCAGGAAGGTAATTTCTTTCTTCCCCAAGTTGCAAAAATATCAGCTGAACGGAATCTGTGCCAGCATTTACTGCTTTCACCTATATCATTTTGTCCCTTTCTTTCCAGCTGACTTCGCCGGTTGGTCTTCCTGTGCTACATGAACTGTTGTCCTATCACTCCCAACCATGTAACACCCACAAATGAACGATGATCATTAAAACAAGGCACGTGTCCACAGACATATAGGGCCTGATTTACTTAACCTGTTTACAATGGCGCAATCCCATTAAAAAACGGTTTGTAAATCACTTCCACAGTGAAGGAAAGGGAACATGCATATTTAATTGCGTTTGTATATGGCATTACAGTGACTAGTTCTGGGCAGTCTGATGCTGAATATATTTTGTTAGAAAAGCCATATTTAATAATCAAATTATGTATTCTTTGGTTTGTCAGTTTGGTGGACTACTTACAGTAGGCCATCAGGTCGCTTGACTACATGGAGCTGGGGATGCACTCTGTGTTTGGTTATAGCGGTTTCCCAAAGAAAGGCAGGCTAAAGTTAGAGTGAGGAGGAGAATGTTTCAACATTTTTTATTATTTCTTTTTACAATTGTATAAAACTCTGCATGTGTAGAAAGATCTAAAATTAAGAGATTAGGAGATGAGTGTGAAGACTGGTTAGGGTGGATAAGGCCGATTAGTAGCATGTGCTTACAAGCTACAGTATTTTACATTGCCTTACATTATTTGTTATGCGCAACCAAAGAGCCCGGAGGCATGCAGGCGCAGATCCTATCCCTAACACGTCTAATACAGAAAGAAATGACCTGTCCTTCATTTAAATAAGAAAGTTTTGAGTTTATTTTTAAACTCCTTGATCGTCCTACAATTTTTTACAGCTGATGGTAATGCATTCCATTTCATAGTGGCACTTGACCAGAACGCACCCTTTCTAACTAGTTCCAAAGAGGTTTTTGGAACTTGTAAGTTCCTATCCCGGTTTGAGAGAAGTGTGCGTGCCACCTGTTTGACTTTAGTCTGTTGACAATGTAAGGTGAGGCATCGCCGGAAAGTGCTTTATAAGTAATGGTGAGCAGCCTAAACTCAAATCTTTCCTCAATTGGTAGCCAGTCTAACTTCCTCCTTACTTCAGACACATGCGCAAATTTACACAGGCAAATAATGGCTCTTATTGCACTATTCTGCACAACTTGAAGTTTTTTAAGTTCCGTCCTATTCACTCCAATGAGGAGTGAGCCGCAGTAGTCGATTATTGCGGAAACAATGGCTCCGGCAAAGGTTTCACAGCCATTTTGAGACAGGAAATGTGTATGTATGAGAAGTCTAATATAATAGGCTGATGCTGCCACCAACTGTTCACATGGGCGGACATACTCAGGGACTGATCAAATGTTATCCCTAGTATTTTGATTTTTTATTTAACTGGGATATCATGATCCGCAATGCGAAATGATTGATATTCTGGTGCTAATTTGTTAAATCTGTGTTTTCCCATGATTAAGGGCCATACAATTAGCATCCATCCATTCGCGAACGAAATCATATATTTCTGCGACCATAATGGCATCCTGCTCATAGTCCCCTGTTAGTGTAATGAGGCATTGAGAATCATCAGCATAATTAGAAAACAAATATTGTTCTTTCTAATACATCAAAGAAAGGAGCTGTAAAGAGGTTATATAAAATTGGAGACAGTGCTGCTCCCTGCGGAATACCATTACTCACTGAAACAGGGTCTGCTTCAGCGTGTTTGCTGCATACCCGCATTGTCTTTGTGCCTAGGAATGACTGCAACCAGTTTCTTGCAGAATCACTAAAATTAGCTCTATTCTCCAACCTGTCCAGGAGGAGCAGGTGGTCCACCAAATCGAATGCAGCCGAAAGGTCCAAGGACATCAGTAGCATGGTGAATCCTTCATTGATATTAGTCATCATATTTGATTTTAATTCCAGAAGGGCTGATTCTGTACTGTAGCCTGGTCGGAAACCCGATTGGCCATTATTCAAAATTGTATGATCCTTAATATGGCCAGCCAATTGTTCGTATGCCACTCTGTCCATAATTTTCAAAATTAATGGCAAGTTAGTAATTGGCCAGTCGTTTATTGCCTTTTAGGATCCAAATGGGGATTTTTTTTAATAGGGATCCCTTTCAGGAACCCTTCAGCCTGGTTGGAACTTTACCCTTTTTAAATGACGCATTTACAATCTTGGTCAATGAGCCAATGAGAAGTTCAGAACAGACTTTAATAGCTGTGGCTGGGAATTGATTGCCTTTACGGTTCCTAGTGATAGCATCAAATGCAAATGCATCGAATGCAAAAGCCTCGAAAAAAATGCATAGTAAAATGCTTTTTTCCCCCTTTTTTTAATGGGGTCCTCCCCGAACCCCTGTTTTTTTACCCCTTAAAACCCATTTTAAGCAAAAAAAAACTTTACCTACAAAGAAATACATTTATTCGAGGCTTTTGCATTCGATGCTTTGTTTTAGATGCAATGACCGGATGCCCACCTTTACATGTAGACAGCTTCAATATAACTAAAATAGCCCGAAGTTCCTCTTCGGATATATTCGTAAAATTGAACTTAGGTAAGGTTTGTGGCATATTGGTTAATTGATCATGTACAGATTCCTAAGGATCTACAGGACCTATCTTCCTGGTTTGTTCAATGCCTGTTTTTATTTTTGTGGTCTTTATCAATCATGGCCTGTTGTATTTGCGTACACCATTCTTCATTTTTGTCAAGGTCTACTTGATACACCACATCTGGCTTCTCCAATTCCTATAGGTTTGTAAAGATTTCTTTAGTATCATATTCTGCTTCCTCAATCCGAGCTTCATATGATTGCTTTTTTCGCATTTATAACTGCCCTTTTGAAGGTATTTGTCACTCCCATATAGATTAATATATCCTCTTCCTTGTTAGTGTTTTTCCATTTATAAAATACTTTCCTCTTTATTATTCTCAATTGTTTTAGGTCCTCTGTGAACCAAATATCATGAACTGTTGAAAAATCACGGGGGGGATTGGAGAGACCAAAGGGCATGACATGGTTTTCAAAATGCCGGAAGGGCGTTCTAAAGGCTGTTTTCCATTAGTCTCATGGAGCAATCCTGATCAGATGGTAGGTCCCTCGGAGGTCTAGTTTGGTGTAGATAGTGGATCCTGTGACAGCTTCCAGTATGTCAGGTATTAATGGCATAGGTTACCTATCGGGCACAGTTATTTTGTTGCGGCCCCTATAATCTATACATGGACACAATTTGTCTGTATTTTTCTTGGGTATAAAAAATAGAGAGGCTCCTGCGGGTGAAGTAGACTCTGATATCAGACCGTTCTGGAGATTTGTCTGGAGGTATTCTTTGAGTACCGTCTTTTCCTTCTGCGAGAGCATGTACATGCATCCATGGCAGTCGTCTCTCCGGGAGGAGGAAGAGAAGAACACTGTGGGAGAGAGAACACCTGAACATATTGTCTTTAGCATTCGGGGACACCGCTTAGGTGGCTCAGTACGGTGACTGATCCTGCAGGGGGACCTGCAGGTGCTGTGTGTACTCCTACTGAGTCGTGAGACAAGCAATGGGCCACGCAGTGTTCCGAGCTCAGGAAAAGAGTGCCCGCAGACCAGTTAATGTATGGGTTGTGCAGACGGAGCCAGGGCAAGCCCAACATGACGGGAAAATGGGAAGCTTTAATAAGATCAAAGCTTATCGTTTCCTCATGAGAGGATATCCTGCATGTGATGGGTAGAGACTGTTCTTGGATGGGCCAGAGACTAAGGGACTACAGTGAACACCTTCAACGGGTATGGACACAGTCCAATGCCTTTACTCTCTGCCCATTGGTTGTCGATGAAGTTACCGGCTGCCCCGCAGTCCACGAGGGCCGGTATGTTCTGGATTTCACGGTCTTCAAGGATTAGTCTCAGAAGTATGATTACCATAGGGTTCTCTGTGACTTCAGTGTTTTGGGCCACAAGGGCGAGATTGGGGACTCTCCTTTAGGACGCGAGCCTGGTTCCTCTTACGACTGGGCTTCGGAGTTTCCCAACCTCCTACTTTCATTTCGTCATGGAAGAGCTACTGGGCATTCCTTTACTAGAAGGGTAGAAGAGCCACAGTACATACGCAATCCCTGTGTCCGTCTACATTCTTGTTCTTCCACGGTTAGGGGGCCACTAGGGGAGCCAAGTTGCATGGGTTCTTCAGAAGAAAAACTCTTAGAGGGTACAGGAAAAACCTCTGCCCTAAACTGGTATGACAGTCACATTCTACATTCGAGATGGCGTTCCTGCAGACGGTAGTCTATTTGCATGGTCATGATCATGTCCGCTAGATTGGAAAACTGTTTGAAATGGGTCACATATGACAAATGATCTTGAGTCCCTTGACAGAGGTCTAGTAGTTTTTCCTGGGAGGAGATGGAGATTTCATGTCTGCTAAACATGGTTTTGAGACAGTTGACGAAAGCTGGATAAGAGTCCAGTATAGGGTTGCACATGGTCACCAGGGGAGTCACCCAAGCAAGGGCAGCCCCGGCGATTTGAGAAATAACGAACCCTACCTTGTCCGTGGGGAAGTAATGGGCTTTGAAAGTGAACTGGACTGTGCAGCAGTCCAGGAATTCCTTTAGCTTGTGTGGACTTCCATCGTATTTGCCACTGGGCAAAGAAGATAGAGGTAGCTCAAGGGTTACTCGAGCCACCTTCTGTCGAAGATAGGCATTTTCCTATTTGAGGTTCTGTACCTCATGTGAAAGAGACTGCATCGCAGCCAAAAGCTGCTGTAACTGCTGATCCATGGCTTCTGCTTCCTCTGCGCTGCTATTTGTCATGGAAACGTGTGTACATGCAGAAAGCCACTAACCTGGATCAGGATGCAGTCCTTGATGAGAACCTTGCAGCCCTCTGCCTGAGTGACAAGGAACAGAGGGATGCAAAATCCCCAGGGAAACCCTCTGGGGAAGAAGACCCTGTGCAGGAATTGGAAGCGTAGGTCTGAGGCTGGTCTTCGGTTGTCCGATGCCGGGAACGGGGTGCTGCCATCAGGAAAGGTCACTCTCAGGTGATTGCAACAACACGTCGTCAATATGAGAGAAGGAAAAGCGTGAGTAAACTAAACCAGAATGTGGAGAGATGTTAAGAGAGAGGATATACCTGTCAAGTATGTGCAGCAATGTTACATCCGGGTAGGATCTGTTAAGCACCCAGAGCCCTCTGCATGGATGAAAAAGGAAGGTAAGAATGAGGAAGCCTGGCAAGACCCTACTCGGCAAAAGGTATTCTATAGTAATCCCCAATGACCTGTGTGGAGGGGGTGCGATGGCGATGGGCTTGGAGCTTGCTGTTCGTGAGGGCGAATATCACGGCAGGTTAGTTTCCGGTGAGTAGAGGCACAGGAAAGCAAGGACACTGCAGGAATGGAGAATACCATAAATACAAGTTGAACCGTGAGTGCTCCAGCAGTGTGTGTTTGCTCACCGTACTGTGGAGACACGGAAACCTACAGCACGGGTAGTCCGGTACCTGCTTCCGAACACCACTGAGAACGAACGCCTACCAGATTAGACAGCATCGGAGGACGTACAAGGTGGGCGAACGTGACTTCGTAGAGAACTGCTGGAGGGTTAAGCATAGGAGTACCAACGCGCCGACGCTCAGCTGCCATCTGCAGATATTCCACCATGCGATCCAGCAGAGGCGGCACTTCTGCACAGACAGCAACAGCTAGAGGGCTGCACAATGAGTGGCGATTCTGGCCCACCATGATGGGAAGGGTACAGGCAGCAGTGTACCGAAGCCTGCCACAGCGCCAGCTGGACCAGCACCCATAGTGGGAAGTAACAACCGTGCTGCATGGGCTGACCACTTTTGCAACCCCCTCCTCATCTTGCTCCTCTGTGCTCCAGTCGTCCTCCCGGGTGCCTTCTGGCCCACATACCACCAGGGCCCCCTGTGCACCAGTCCCACTCATGTTGGCCCATCTGGTGGAGCAAACATCCCTGAATGAGTTGGGAGTCGACAGTGGATCAGCAGAGGTGGTCACCATACCGATCCAGGCTACAACAGGAGCAATGGCAATGGAGGGAGAGCAGGCACCCAGGAGCAGGGCATGGGCCAGATACCCACAGGTGATGTCATCAGCCCCGAGGTTGTCCAAAGGAAGCAGGCACCGGGCGATATGGCAGCAGCAGGCTCTGAGTAGGAGGCTATTGCACTCAGGGAATCCCATCTCAAGGAGGAATACATGTTCCTGTGGATATTCTGGGTGGTGTCACAACACGGCAGTCAAGGTCCAAATACACAATATATGGAGTGATGATGTGTCACTATGTCAGATTACAGCATGCAGGTGATGTCCCGTCTGGAGGGGGCTGCCTGCATGGTGGGGTCACGGGTGATGGGGGCTGGGGTGTCCAGTCTGGAGGGGGCTGCCTGCAGGGTATGGTCACGGGTGATGGGGGCAAGGGTGTCCCATCTGGAGGGGGCTGCCTGCAGGGTGGGGTCACGGATGATGGGGGCCAGGGTGAAGGTGTCCCGCCTGGAGGGGGCTGCCTGCAGTGAGTGGTCCCGGGTGATGGGGCTGGGGTGTCCCGTCTGGAGGGGGCTGCCTGCAGGGTGGGGTCATGGGTGATGGGGGCTGGATGGGGGTGTCCCATCTGGAGGGGGCTGCCTGCACGGTGGGGTCACGGGTGATGGGGGGGTCCCGTATGGAGGGGGCTAGCTACAGGGTGCGGTCACGGGTGATGGGGGCTGTGGTGGAGGTGTCCTGTCTGGAGGGGGCTGCTTGCAGGTTGGGGTAATCGGTGATGGGGGCTGGGTTGGGGTGTCCCATCTGGCGGGGGCTGCCTGCAGGGTGGGATCACGGGTGATGGGGGCTGTGGTGTCCCATCTGGAGGGGGCTGCCTGCAGGGTGGGGTCACGGGTGATGGTGCCTGGGTTGTGCCATCTGGAGGGGGCTGCCTGCAGGGTGGGGTCACGGGTGATGGTGCCTGGGTTGTGCCATCTGGAGGGGGCTGCCTACAGGGAGGGGTCACGGGTGATGGGGGCTGGGATGGGGGTGTCCCATATGGAGGGGGCTGCCTGCAGGGTGCGGTCACGAATGATGGGGGCTGGGGTATCCCATCTGGAGGGGGCTGCCTGCAGGGTGCGGTCACGGGTGATGGGGGCGATGTCCTGTCTGGAGGGGGCTGCCTGCAGATTGGGGTCATGGGTGATGGGGCTGGCTGGGATGGGGTGTCCCATCTGGTGGAAGCTGCCTGCAGGGTGGGGTCACAGGTGATGGGGGCTGTGGTGTCCCATCTGGAGGGGGCTGCCTGCAGGGTGGGGTCCCGGGTGATAGGGGCTGGGGTGGGTGTGTCCCTTATGGAGGTGGCTGCCTGCAGGCTGCAGTCACGGGTGATGGGGGCTGGGGTGGGGGTGTCCTGTCTGGAGGGGGCTACCTGCAGGGTGGTGTCACGGGTGATGGGGGCTGGGGTGTTCCGTCTGAAGAGGGGTGCCTGCAGGGTGGGGCCATGGCGGATGGGGGCTGGGGTGTCCCATCTGGAGGGGGCTGCATGCCCCGGATTGCAAGTTGCAGACACACAATTTGGCTGGGGTGCGCACAGGAATCACGGGGTGTTTTCGCACAATTACGCTGGGGAGCTGCCGGGGATGGCCGCTCTATTCGGCTGGTGAAGGTGCTGGCTTTGCGTGGGAGGGCATGTGTTTTCTAGGGGGTGCGCCCGGGGAACGTGAGGTGTTTTCACATGATTACCCTGGAGTGCGACCGGGGATTGCGAGGTGTTGTCGCATGATTTGGCTGGTAAAGGGGCGGGCCTTTCTTGGGAGGGTACGCGTTTTCTGTGGTATGCGCCCGGGGATCGTGGGGTGTTTTCACGAGATTACGCTGGGGTGCGGCCGGGGATTGCAAAGTGTTGTTGTGTGAATTGACTGGTGTAGGGGTGCCCGGGGGATCACAGGGTGATTTAGCTTGGGGGCTGTATGCTGGGCAGGGGATGGCGCGGAGGCTTGTGCCTTGTTAGGCATTTCACTTGCTTTTTACTGTGCATGGAGGCATGTTGGGGGCGTTACTCGCGCAGCTTGCTGTTACTTGCGCAATGGCTACTGATGCCTCTGGGAATCCATGAATACGTGTGTTGCACAAAGATTTCTCTGCGCCACGGCTCACGCAGACTCCTTCTCGGTGTGCAGCCCTTGTGCCTTTTATGCGCCTGATTCTATGAATAGGGCCCTGAGTGTATTTTCTCTATTTTTCAGGTCACGAACCTGCGCAAAATACAAAAGTGTGTTTTTCAAGAGACGTGCAAACTTCAATGTTGTGAGTGAATAAGCAGAGGGGAGTACCTCATTGCTTGATAGTTTGAAGGACATTTTTCCAAGGCAGTGTGGTAAGATATGGAGTAGTAATCCACCATATCATGAAACTAAGGGTTTATTGATGGTTTTATAAAAAGTCACTGAGAGACTTAGGCCCTCATTAGGACCCTGGCATTAAGAGGTTAACGGCGCCGTAAAAGTCGTCAGCGCCGTTAAACCCTTAACGCCTGATTACGAGGTCCCTTTGCGGCTCCCGACCTTAACGGCTGGTTTGGACCAGCCGTTAAGGTAGGGACCCGCAAAGGGACTTTCGAGGTAATTACAGTACCGCAATTTGCGGTACCGTAATTACCGCCTTTCCCAGTCCCATTGAGCCCTATGGGGCAAAAATGGGAATGGGGAAGGGCCAATGATAAATGGGAATTACCACCCCGCCAACCTTGGAATGGGGAGGTATTTCCCCATTTACCATTGGCGGACTTGTTACAATACCGGCAGCAACCATGGTGCTAATAGCGCCATTGGTTACCGTCGGTGTTGTAATGAGGGCCTTAGTAATTAAATGAATTGTTCTTTTGTATTTTAAGCGTACGCAGTAGATGGGTATGCACTGAGAAAACGCACGTACAAAAAAAGTTGACAGCCCCTGATGAATGTCCAGCACTTTGAAGCATGACGGACAGAAACTTGGACAAGTCAGGCTTAGGAATGAATAATAATTTGTACATTGAGTGCAATTGAGTTAGAAAAAATGTGAATAAGAATGTGAACCAATTCACCTGTGTCAGGTCTAAATTTATGTGTGAAAGATGACATTTTTGTATGTTTTTTTAACTGTGTAGGTTTATACATTGTTTTTAGAATAAGTGCATATATATATAGAATATGATGTATTTTGTGATAATGAAAATTTGTCTTTAAAATAATGGATGATTAAACACACTATGAATTGTGTAGTGGAGAGTGATCGATAGGAAGTAAGTGTGGAGTCTTTCTTTTCTTGAAGTTCAGTTTACTTACCCCATAAGGTAGGAAGGCTTTAATCCCTTATGTGGGGAAGCCGCTGTTGAGCATTGTGTCAATAAATAATAGTACCATGAATTAATCATCTGGTTGTTGTAGTGCTGCATTATTAGGGGGATGCGTATGAGTGTTCATGTTTAGGCATGAACCTTCTGACTTCTGGCTCCACAGATGCCCATATCACAACGGTATGCAATGCCGGCTTCACTAAACAAAACATTCTCAAGAAGATTAGTCCTTTCTCCCTTCTGAATGCTGGGTGATGTTTGTCATGTCATCCATCATGGGGGTCACTTGACTACTGCTTTTCAGATTCATCGACTACAAAGCTTTAAAAATGTGGCAGCCCAGTTGGCTTTGGATGCCCCTGCCTTCCTTTTTCACAAGGTATGTTACGCATGGTCCATTGGCTGCCGGTGAGCTCTCAGATTAAATTAAAGTTTTGTGTATCACCCATTACGCATTCCATGCTAGTTAGTAAGTGCTTCCATGTTAGGTGAGCAATTGTTGCAATAGCTCCGCGACAGGAAACCATCTCTTTATACTTTCAAAATCTTCATTAAGCAAGCTAAGAAAAGAGCGAGAAAAATGTGGGAGGAGCAACTTAATCGTTTGGTGCCTTCAAGGCCATTCAAGGTTTAAAAAGGCGAGCACTTCTTCCACCATGCTCATACCAAGAACAGCCTCAATGAGAACAGTGAGGCAGACAAAAAGGCTGAACATTGGAGTTTTGAAGTCACACTACTAGCTGCACCTCCTCAGAGGTATTCTTCCTTTCCTGTCCTTCCCCCAGAAGCTCACTGTCTCCAGAGATTTGGTTCTCTCTAGGCTGGACTACTGCAACAGCCTCTTTCTAAATCTGCCTGCCTCTACTCTCCGCCCTCTGCAACGCATCCAAAACAGGACTGCGAGACTTGTCCTTGCCCTCAAGCCCAGGGATCATCTCTCTCCAGGACTGAAATCTCTGCACTGGCTCCCAGTTGTGGCAAGGATCACGTTTAAAACCCTCTGCATTGTCTTCAAGGCCTTATGGGGCCTGGGACCTCAATACCTCTCTTCCTAAATATCTTCCTACTCGAGCTCTTTGCTCATCCGCCTCCAACTTCCTCTGTGTTAGTCGTCTCTCTAGGCAGCGAGTTGGTGGTAGATCTCTTTCTTCTGCTGGGGCCTCCCTCTGGAACAGCCTCCCTGCCTCTATGAAACTTGAGGGGAACCATCTCTGGTTCCGGAAGCACCTCAAGACCTTCCTCTTTGCTTATGCTTTTTCTTATCCTCTCCCCTACTGATCTCCTGGCTGAATCTGAAACTGCACTGGTTACATGGTTACCTGGCTACCTTATGATCTCGGGCCCAGGTCCCCTCTTCACCAGTTGCATACCTGCACTGCCCCCTGGCAACCTTTGCACTCCGACTGTTTCTGTATCCCCACAGCCCCTACTAGCACATGACACCTGATGTCTGCACCTACCCTTGCACTTGCCACCAGCTGACCGCACTTTTTTATTGTCCTATTTATCTTTTCTGTTATCCTATGTACTGCACTGCCCCCTCCACCTTCCCCCTGCACTTCTCCCCCCCTTGCACTTGCACAATCTCAATGTCACCTGGTCCAGTGGGATTGTTGTCTCTGTCTTCCCTCTGTTTCCCCTCCCTTGCCTCGTCACGCTTTGAAACACTTATGTATAGGTGCGTTATAAATGCCATATCATATGATAAGGCAGGTGCTGGATATTTACAAGAAAAAGTGGAACGTTATTTTCTCACCATGTGCCTACGTTCATCTTCTCAAAATCTATTAAAAGTTCCACGTTTTTAGAGAGTGCGGGCAGGGGCCGTTCTCTAACCCTCTTTGTGGAATGTTCTTCCCACCACAGTGCGCGAGATCACTGATCATGCTCGGTTTAGCAGGGTTTTGAAAACTCACCTGTTCTAGCTCACTGTTTGTGTTGGCTCATCCGTTTTCTGATTTCTGCACCCTAGATGCCTTTGCGCCTTAGCTTGCAGTTTACAAGTATCATACCATACCATAACATACCAGGAGCTTGCTTGTTATAACACACCTCCAGATAAAACAGCGTTTTCCCTGTCTTCATCTCTGTGAAATTGCACTTCTCAACACCAGCTGGTCTCCTGTCACCTCTCTTCCATGTCTTGGTCTCTTCACGCCACCGCTAGCCCCACGATGCACCGTGGCTCTGCCCCTCTGGAACAGTGTCAAATCAGGGTCTCGCCTCTGTGTAGGATTTCTCATCTCGCATTAAAGGGTTGTCATCTCTTCATTCTCATGACCTTACTTCCAAGGAATGTGTTGTTCTCATCAGCTGTTGGGTTCATAGGGATGCCATCATTACCTTGAGCCAACGACATGGAAGCAAAGTCAGTATGTTTTGCATTCCAATCAATGGAAATAACCTCAGTCTCTTTTACTCCCACATAGGCAAACAAGGTATTTCCCCCTCTCCTCCTTCTCTCCCTGTCCTCCCCCTTCCTTTGAATACTCCTCTCCTCATGCTATTTTTTTTTTAATCATTTACAGACCACCTGGCCCTCCCTCCTCCTTCTATGATGATCTAGACCACCTCCTTTCCCTCCTCTCACCTTCCCCCTCCCCCCTCTCTGTGCTTGGTGACTTCAATCTTCATCTCTCCATTCCTCACCAACCCTATCCTCTGCTGGCTATTCCTGACTCCTACCTCCTCACTCCTCTCCCTACTCCACCTACCCACACCTCTGGGTCCACTCTCAATCTTATCTTTGTCTCTTCCTTTTCCTCTTCTTCTGTCTCCTCCCTTCCCACCTACCTCTCCGATCACGCCTTACTCTCATTTTCTCTCACTCCCCCTCAATCTCCTTCTTCTCCCTTCTCCTTCCCTACTTCTTTCTCGAGACGAGTCTCTGTAACTTCAACCCTTCTCTCTTTTCTGATACCTGTTCCTCCTATCTCCCCCCTCTCTCTGACTTTTCCTCACTCCTGGCTAATGATCCTCTTTCTACTCTCTCCTCCTCCCTCTCCAATTGTCTTGATCAACTCCACCCTCTCTCATCCTTCCACCCTTCCCGCAAACCTGCTCAACCCAGGCTTTCCCCTCACCTTCTCTCTATGCACCGCTTTCTCTGTCACCTTGAGCGACACTGGCTCAAACACTGTTCACTGGCCAGCCAATCTTCTTACTTCTCTTACCACTCTCTCTATGATTCCTGCCTTAGCCTAGCCAAACGTTCTTACTTCTCTAATCTTCTCCATTTTCAAGCCTCTCACCCTTGTCGAATCTTTCAGACACTAACTCGTCTTCCCTCTCCTCCCACTCCTGACCACTCATGTTCTTCTTCCCTCTCCCCCTCTGACTTTGCTGATTTCTTCACCTCTAAGATACTCTCTCTCTGCCAAAACATATTGTGCACCCCCTCTTTCTCTCCTCCTTCCCCTCATCACACCACCCCTTACTCCCTCATGTCTGACTTCACCCCTATCACGTCTTCTGATGTCTCCCTCCTCTTGTCTAAAACTCACCCCACTGCTGCCCCCTCTGATCCCATCCCCACCCCCCTTATCCCTAAAATCTACCCTCTTTTTATTCCCTAGCTCACCTCCTTCTTCAACATCTGTCTCTCATCTGCCACCTTCCCTTTTGCTTTTAAACATGCTACTATTATCCCCATATTGAAAAAGCCCTACGCTAACCCCCTCCTTGCATCCAACTTTTGACCCATCTCGCTTCTACCAATCCTCTCTAAGCTTTGCGAACGTCTTGTTTACTCTCAACTCTCTGCCTTTGTTTCCAACCTCTCTCTCCTCCCCGCTACTCAATCCGGGTTCCGTCCTAAACATTCCACTGAATCTGCTCTTCCTCTGTTCTCAACTCCCTCCTCACTGCACGATACTCTAAGCAATCCTCAATTCTTATTCTTCCTGACCTCTCTGTTGCTTTTGACACTGTCGATCACCCCTTACTCCTCAATACTCTCTCCTCTTTCGGTCTTAGAGGCTCTGTTCTTGACTGGCTCTCCTCTTACCTTTATAAACATTCTTTTACTGTCTCTTGGGGCGGCCGTTTCTCCCCTACTTACTTCCTTGACTTCGGAGTTCCCCAAGGTTCTGTGCTTGGCCCTTTCCTCTACTCACTCTATACCTCCCCTTTTGCCTCTATTATCTCTTCTTTTGATATCTCTCACCATTTCTATGCTGATGATACCCAACTTTACCTCTCCTTCTCCTCCTTCACTCCTGATATCACCCACAAACTTTCCTCTTGTCTTACAGCTATTAAAAACTGGATGTCTTCTCACCTTCTCTCCCTCAATACTGATAAGACCGAGGTCTTATTCTTTCCTGCCAACACACTTCCTCCTCCCTCTCCCCCTCCTTCTATCGTCTTTCCCCCTACCAACCTTCCCTTCTCATCCTCTTCCCGTAACCTTGGCCTCCATTTCGACACTAACCTCTCATTTACACTCCACATTTCTCTTACCTCCTGAGCCTGTCGCTATCACTTCACCATTGCTTGCAAAATCCGATCTTCCCTCACCTTCCACGCTACCAAACTTTTAATTTCTTCCCTTATCTTTTCCCATCTATTCCACTGTTCTGCTCTCCTCTTTGGACTCCCTGCATCTTATCTTGCTCCCCTAAAATGCCTCTATCACTCGGCTATCCATACTCTTTGTTTTCTCTCCCCTCTAGACTCTATCTCCTCCTCGCTCTCTTCTCTTGGCTTGCTTCCATTTTATTCCTAACTTAAAATACAATTTTCTCTGCCTCATTTTTAAATCTATTCACGACCTTGCCCCTCCCTACGTCTCCTCCCTCTTCTCTTTCTATACTCCCTCTTGCCCTCTCTGTTCCGCTGACTTATTCCTCCTCTCTGCTCCTCCACCACTGTGTGCCCCTTCCCGCTTCCGATCCTTTCAGCTCCTCGCCCCCTTCATTGGAACTCTCTACCTCTTCATATCTGTGCCATATCCTTCTACCCCTCCTTCTGCTCCTCCTTAAAATCTCATCTTCATCCTCCTTCCCGACCGCTCCTCTCAATCCCTTTTTACTTTTTCTCCATTTCCATTTCCTCACTCCTTGTCCTCTGCTAATTGTTATGCATACTGTTATTGATTGTTGCATTCTAGTTTAATATTTATGCTTCCAATGTAATTTTGTTGTAATGTACAGCGCTTTGGCGTAAAGCGCTATATAAAACTTAATAAATACAAATAAATACAAGGTATTTGTTACAGGGAGTTCCTGATAGGTATTGGACTCCTTATTATCTTGAGCCACACACAAAGATGTATAGTTAGTATTACTGACTCTCTTGTAGGCAGGTAGTGTCTAGTGCTAGGGAATTCCCCATAGGAATGTGAGTCCTTGTCCCTGGTAGAGGCATCCCTCACAGTGAGGCCCACTTTCCAAAAACCCTAGGGAGGTTTTTGTTTAGCAGACTCACATCCCTAGCGTCAAAGGTGGTGGCTCCCGCTAGGGGAGATGTGATGAATTCCCTGGATTCTTCACAATTGGCAGATCATTTCAACCTTGTTGTTGTTAATACAAGCCCCAAATGCTCAGTCCCTAGGGGTAGGTTCCTGGTCTGAACCGTAACTAGCACTCTTGGGTAACTGGTTCTCAGTAGGCACTCCCTACTCACTACCTTTGGTGAAAACCTGCCTGCTACCAATAGCTTTTTTTAAAACATGGCTTTTTGTTGAAGAGCGACGTGAACATGACCATGGCCATAGGGACAATGTCACTTGCAGTTGTTTGCAACTGATTAGTGTCACAAAATAGAACAGCAATAAACACCAATATACCCCTTTCTCCCTGGGGAAGACGAGCAAATGAAGCAGGATTAGCTGTAAATTTAAGTCTTAACTTTTGCAGTGACTTTTATTCTGGTCTCCTCCCCATTTTAGCATGTAAACAGCAAGTAAGATAAAACTCCAATGGGCGGTTTGTCATGTGTCATTGATGAAGATGTAGCTACTCTAGCTTCCGCTGTGAGAAAGAATCTGCTTCAAGGTGGCCTGCATAGCATTTATACTAAAGCATATCCTGGATCAGCCATCATTGATTCTCAAGTGATACTGTTTACTCCAAGTTCATGACTTCAGAAGCACTTACGGACAGTTACGGACTCTCTTAATGTTGGTCTTCTCACCAAATTCACAACATATTTTTCAGTGAAGGATGCTCAAATCTGCCACTGCTTACCATTAGATGTACTAGGTCCTTTCTTTATTCACACACAGGGTTTGCACAGTTGATGTCAGCACCTAGGGAGCACAATCTGGCACTGAAAGTACTTGTTTAAAAAGCCTACAGAAAACGTTGCATCTGCCTTTTCCTACAATGTTCTTTTTATTTAAGAATAGGTATTGCAGAAAGCCTACACAACATGAAAATCGATATACAGATGTTCGCAGCAACATTTAAAAAAGCATTGAGATGACTTTACACAGTGGCATGCCACAAATATAGCGACAATAACATACGGTTTTGGTAGAACATTAGAAAGTGATTATGAGGTATGTGTGCATGTGAGTAAACGTTCACTTTGATCCTTCAGTGCCTTGGGTGGAGGCTTTACCCATACCTCTAAAGGGCTAAGAAGGATTTCTCTCTGATGAATTTTGGAACATCGTGATTACAGGTTTCTGACCTGTGGAGCTGTAGCTTTTGTGGTCACCTATCAGATGTTAAAGGCTTGGGCTCCTTAATGAGACAGTCAGTCATTAGTCAGTGTAAATGACTGCCCCCAACAGATATTATTAAAATTAGTGCCAGTCTGTCTTCACTTTATCTTTTAACATCTCTTGGATGCCTGAGAATCTAACTAGTGGTTCAGCACAAAATTACCATAAAGCTTCAATGAGGACAATCATTGGTAATTTGTCCCTGTATGTGCTTATGTTTCTCAAAATGTACTTCAGTTCTTAAACTTCATTTCATAAATGAACATTATAGTAAACAAAAAGAGCAGTAGCAGCCTCGATTTGAAAAGACCAACAGATAGAGCCTGTAAATGTGGGAGCACCAGTTAAGTCTGGAACCCATAGAACAAAAACACATTACATACACCTAAAAACATAATTTGCATATGCTGGCGAACATGGGAAACAAACACAACAGTCATAATTCAGTTTTAATAGAAGATATACTAGGAATTGTGCTCTAACACTCACAAGTAACGCTGGGAGGCTTAAGACTTGTTGTGAGGCTTACTGCTATGAAAGCTTTCAGTTCAAACGAGCTGAACTGTGTTATTTACATCTAGATTAATACAGAATACTGAATGCGCCGTTTAGTGATTGGCCGCTCACGTACACAGAATGTTAATACTTTCTTTTTCTACTCATTGCAGTCGTTCTTTTCTGGAAGCTTAGCTTGTGTGCACAGAATGTTAAACATTTCTTTTTCTCTGCATTGTAGGCATTCTTTCTTTGAAATAAGATATTGATGTTTCTCAAATCCATGTGTTCTTTCTTGGTTCAAACTTCCATAATGGAAATAACAGTTGGCCAATTTCTAGTTCAATTTGCTGGGATAAGTGGTTCTCAACATGTCTTCATTAAGATGGAGTAAAGCTCAGCTGCATCATGGGACACACTTCTCATGCCATCGTGTGTTTTAATTGGTGCTTAGTGGGTCCTGTTTGGTTGTGAGAATATTTCTCATGTCATCGTGTGTCATAATTGGTGCTTAGTGGGTCCTGTTTGGTTGTGAGAATATTTTTATTGAACTATTAGAATTTCATTTGGTTTTCCCGAGAACATTTATGGTCCAAAGCTGCAATACCAATCCTCAAAGAAACGTATACATAGGATTATCCCTGAGAAATTACTAACCTCGAAGACATTAGGGGCATATCTACACTTTTACATGTTTCAGGAAGGTCATTTCGTTCTTTCTCAAGTTGCAAAAATATCAGCTGAACGGAATCTGTGCCAGCATTTACTGCTTTCACCTATATCAATGTGTCCCTTTCTTTCCAGCTGCCTTCGCCGGTTGGTCTTCCTGTGCTACATGAACTGTTGTCCTATCACTCCCAACCATATAGCAACCACAAATGAACGATGATCATTAAAACAAGGAAAGTGTCCACAGACACCTAGGGCCTGATTTACAAAACCTGTTTACAATGGCGCAATCCCATTAAAAACGGTTTGTAAATCACTTCCATAGCGAAGGAAAGGGAACATGCATATTTAATTGCGTTGGTATATGGCATTACAGTGACTAGCTCTGGGCACTCTGATGCTGAATATATTTTGTTAGAAAGGCCATATTTAATAGTGAAATTATGTATTCTTTTGTTTGTCAGTTTTGTGGACTACTTACAGTAGGCCATCAGGTCGCTTGACTACATGGAGCTGGGGATGCACTCTGTCTTTGGTTATAGCGAAAAGGAAAACATTTTAGGGTTTATATCCTAAAGAATATCCTAAAGAAAGGCAGGTTAAAGTTAGAGTGAGGAGGAGAATGTTTCAACATTTTTCATTATTTCTCTTTACAATTGTATAAAACTCTGCATGTGTAGAAAGAGATAAAATTAAGAGATTAGGAGATGAGTGTGAAGACTGGTTAGGGAGGATAAGGCCGATTAGTAGCATGTGCTTACAAGCTACAGTCTTTTACATTACATTACATTATTTGTTATGCGCACCCAAAAAGCCCGGAGGCATGCGGGCGCAGATCCTATCCCTAACACGTCCAATGCAGAAAGAAATGACCTGTCCTTCATTTAAATAAGAGAGGTTTGAGTTTATTTTTAAACTCCTTGATCGTCCTACACTTTTTTACAGCTGATGATAAGGCATTCCATTTCACAGGGGCACTTGACCAGAACGCATTCTAACTAGATAGTTACAAAGAGGTTTTTGGAACTTGTAAGTTCCTATCCCTGTTTGAGCGAAGTGTCGAAGTGTGCGTGCCACCTGTTTGACTTTAGTCTGTTGACAATGTAAGGTGGGGCATCGCCGGAAAGTGCTTTATAAGTAATGGTGAGCACCCTAAACTCAAATCTTTCCTCAATCGGTAGCCAGTCTAACTTCCTTCTTACTTCAGACACATGCACAAATTTACGTAGGCCCATAATGCCTCTTATTGCACTATTCTGCACAACTTGAAGTTTTTTAAGTCCGGCCCTATTCACTCCAATGAGAAGTGAGCCGCAGAAGTCGATTTTTATGGAAACAATGGCTCCGGCAATGGTTTCACAGCCATTTTGAGACAGGAAATGTCGTATATGTGTGAGAAGTCTAATATAATAGGCTGATGCTGCCACCAAACTGTTCACATGGGCAGACATACTCAGGGACTGATCAAATGTTATTGCTCTTATTTTGCTTTTTTTCTTAACTGGGATATCATGATCTGCAAAATGCAAAATGAATAATATTCTGGTGCCAATTTGTTAAGTCTGTGTTTAGCGCCAACCAGCATGAGCTCTGTTTTCCCATGATTAAGGGCCATACCATTAGCATCCATCCATTCGCGAATGAAATCATATATTTCTGCAACCATAATGGCATCCTGCTCATAGTCCCCTGTTAGTGTAATGAGGCACTGAAAATCATCAGGATAGTTAGAAAAACAAATCTTTTTCTTTTCTAATGTATCAAAGAAAGGAGCTGTAAAGAGGTTATATAAAATTGGAGAAAGTGCTGCTCCCTGCGGAATACCATAACTCACAGAAACAGGGTCTGCTTCAGCTTGTTTGCTGCATACCCGCATTGTCCTTGTGCCTAGAAATGACTGCATCCAGTTTCTTGCAGAATCATTAAAATTAGCTCTATTCTCCAACCTGTCCAGGAGGATCAGGTGGTCCACCAAATCGAATGCCGCTGAAAGGTCCAAGGACATCAGTAGCATGGTGAATCCTTTATAAATATTAGTCATCATATTTGATTTTAATTCCAGAAGAGCTGATTCTGTACTGTAGCCTGGTCGGAAACCCGATTGGCCATTTTTCAAAATTGTATGATCCTTAAAATGGCCAGCCAATTGTTCGCATGCCACTATGTCCATAATTTTCAAAATGAATGGCGAGTTAGTAATTGGCTGGTCGTTTATTGCCTTTTAGGATCCAAATCGGGATTTTTTAATAGGGGAGTGATCAAGGAACCATTCAGCCTGGTTGATATTTTACCCTCTTTAAATGACGCATTTACAATCTTGGTCAATGAGCCAATGAGAAGTTAAGAACAGACTTAATAGCTGTGGCTGGGAATTGATTGCCTTTACATGTAGATGGCTTCAATATAACTAAAATAGCCCGAAGTACCTCTTTGGATATATTGTTAAAACTGAATTTAGCTAAGGTTTGTGGCATATTGGTTAATTGATCATGTACAGATTCCTAAGGATCTACAGAAACTATCCTCCTGGTTTGTTCAATGCCTGTTTTGATTTTTGTGGTCTTATCAATCATGGCCTGTTGTATTTGTGTACACCATTCCTGATTTTTGTCAAGGTCTACTTGATACACCACATCTGGCTTCTCCAATTCCCGTAGGTTTGTAAAGATTTCTTTAGTATCATATTCTGCTTCCTGAATCCGAGCTTCATTTGATTGTTTCTTTGCATTTATAACTGCCCATTTGAAGGTATTTGTCGCTCCCATATATATATTAATTTATCCTCTAACTCTTTAGTGTTTTTCCATTTATAAAATGCTTTCCTCTTTATTTTATATTTTTATTTTTATTATTTTTATTTATTTATTTCTCAATTGTTTTAGGTCCTCTGTAAACCAAATATCTATACACTTTCATTGCTGAGGAATTGGAAATATCTAATAGATTGGCACAGGGTGCCGGAGGGTATCTGTTATTTTGTATTAGCACATAGTATATATAAAATAACGTACGCCACATGCTCTGGCTTGAACAGACTGAAGATACTCTTATAGCTAATGTTCTGTTTGGGCTTCGTAAGGAGGCTAGCTTACCTCCATTCTAGGATCATTCTAAAGGATGTGGGCAGTATACAGAAGTATTTAAAACACATTGGCTAATTAAAGTTAACGTGGGTCTGTCTTATATATATTCTATCACTTAATATATTTTAGATACTAATTTAAGCACCCTTAAAAAGATGTAAGCTTGTGTTAGTCCAACTGTTTAAAAAATTTCCGGAAGGTCTTTACAGCTGCCTGGCCCATTCTGCTATGTATCATACTAGCTGGATGGGTTAAGCTATTACTAATTTAGCTTTGAACAAAATAGGCAGCATATATTTCAATATCATTGAATTTAAATATGAAAAACAAATTCCTAGCTTCGCTTTGGAAACTGGTCAGGTTTTGCCCTGAGCAGGAATTTGTTGTAACTGCTTTAGATGGAATCTTCTTTCTTAAAGAATTCATTAATCTTGTATAACGTGCTTAATACCGGTGACATGTCTCTAAACTCAGCACCAGAATTCGAACTTGTGTTGCTTCCAAGGCAAACATGTTACCCCTGAGCTATCCTCTCGGCCAAGATTCAGTGTCTTCCAGAACCAAGTGCTCTCACATTCCGAGTCTAACATGCATGGCAGTCATATTGTGTTTAGCCCTGATTCAAGAGCAATCCATTCTTATCAGCAATATAGTTTGTTTATGGTACTGCTTTTCAACATTTCTGCTCTAAGTGCAGCTTTACACACTCAAACATCTCCTTCTTTAGCAACATGTTTTCCTTTTTTTGCTAAATATGAATATAGTTGCTAAATTTTCCAGAAAAGTATTTCTGCACCACCTTAAAATGAGCATGGTCTAAATCCATTTATGCAAGCACATGCATAATATGCACATACTGAAATGATTATTCCTTTGTGACTCATAGTTAATCTGAGATTTCTTTCTGTGTCAAAAGCATCTTTCAACATTTCCTGACTATGACGTAGTTAAGACACCAATGGTGATAGAAGAGGGTAACATATCAAGCAACAGACAAAACAATCTTAGTTCAAATTCAAAGCTCAGTGTCATTCTTTGTAACAATTTACAACAGATGCAAAAAGTTATTTAGAAAATCACAATTGCATGGTAAAGAGAACAACACGAAATGCACATTTACTGCAAGATTGTTTTGTAACCAGAAGTGGTTTTCAATTACCATGCCCTAATCCTTAAGTGTAACAAAATCTGTAAACTGCACAATGCATACCAATGATCATTAAGACATAATAATACTGGTAATATATGGCACAAAAATACCTAAAACGCCCCTCCAGCTATTAACATACCTTAAGGCTGTGTAACTTTTAAGACTTGAGAGATATTTTAAGAAAATAAAAACCGTTCTACTTGCATCTGTTTTTACAGTATTTCATATACTTTGAAGCTCAATGAGCAATTTGAATTCCAAAATATCAAAGCACACACTTAGATGTAAACTAAATTTACTGATTTCTTAAATCAAAGGAGAACAATGCGCATCTTAATGTCTAGGACACATAGCACAAATGTATGAGGCCAGCTAAAAACTCTGACTTCCATCAACTAGCAGTGTGAGAAGAGCAGACATCTCCAAAGCTTTTCTAAGCCTTTTAAGCTTGCTCAACCTGCACCGCCTTCTGTATATAGCTTGATCATGTAATTCAACCTCTGCACTCGACGAGTCCCATAATAATGCTTTAAGTCAAGTCTTAAATGTGTGATTCTTCTATTTAACTTGAAGTGTAGAACAGAGTATTTAACAACTCTCATCAGGATACAGCAATGGACCAGTTTCATTGGTGGGTTTTAAATACAGTTATTTTATCCAGAAGTGAACTGTTCCATAGAGATACACTGTACCATTTAGCTTTTACTAAACCAAGGACTCAGTAAAACTACTTTCTTTAACACAGTCACTTCCAGGACATGGTGGATCTTTAGACACTGGATATATAGCTGGAGCATTGTCTGTATCCATAACTATACTATTTCTCCCATAGTTTGAATTAATTCGTTTCACGATTAGCCCTTCTTGCTCTGGTGGTTCCTCATCAGTTGTGATTTCATTGTGATCATGTCTGTAGATGTAGGAAGCAAGCTTTACAGACCGTTTTAACAAATGCTTCCTGAAGGCCCGTTGGATTTTTACAGCACACACTTCTTCCTGCTTCCTTTTCAGAGTTGTTGTAATTGGTTGATAGGACACTTTGGAAGGATTGGCTGCCATGAACTTCTCTTCCATTGACTCTTTCAGTGAATCCATGTCTCCAGATTCACCCAACACTTCTTTTGTCAATGCAAACAAAATGTCCAAGCAATGAATTTTATCCCCACTAACCATTGGCAGGTCCATGGTGACTAATTTAATTTTGTTTGGTTTAGGAATTCTCAGCGGTGCCTGTAAGGTATCTACAAAAGTAGACATTTCGCTGTAGGCAACAAATTGAGTGGCATCAGGATCAAACTTTTCCCAGGTTTCATAAAACATTTCAAAATCATCTTCACAAAGAGGTTCACCACTCTCCTCTGTGGCCACATTGAAGTTCTCAAGAATAATGGCAATGTACATATTGACAACAACCAAAAATGAGACGATAATGTAGCTGCAGAAAAAGCATATGCCCATGGATGGATTGCCACAATCCCCTTTGATGTGAGTGCCAGAATTTTCTAAATAAGGGTCACAGTCAGGAGGACCACTGTTCATAATGGGATTTAGGAGACCGTCCCAACCAGCCGATGTTGTGATTTGAAACAAACAAATGATGCTGTTGCCAAAGGTTTCAAAGTTGAATATGTCATCAACACCAGACTCCTTTTTAACATATGCAAAATTTGACATCCCAAAGATGGAGTAGATGAACATAACCAGAAAGAGCAGGAGTCCAATGTTGAACAAGGCTGGTAGTGACATCATCAAGGCGAATAGTAGCGTTCTGATTCCTTTTGCTGATTTAATAAGTCGAAGGACGCGCCCAATCCTCGCCAGCCTAATAACTCTAAAAAGAGTTGGTGACACAAAATATTTTTCGATGAGGTCTGACAACACGATGCCTGCAATATAAAGAAAGTAATTTAGTTATATTGTCATGAACATATGAAAAATCCATGTTAGTTAATAGAACAGGGTTTAATACCTGTCACTTCCGGTGCAGATATGAGTACAGTCCTGTAATAACTGTGCAGATATGAGTACAGACCTGTAATAACTTTGAATACTTCTGAGCACTTAATTGTGTAGATATCCTGTGGTATACTCACCCATGTTGTACCAAATGAGTACCTGTATACCTATCAAGTATCTTCACTCTAGAAATCATGAACATGTAATCTGCATGATCGAGAATACTTCGTTATGACGCAGTGAACTGTAATAAACGAGCTTGAAATGCAGAGAGAAACGCATGGAGATGGAGTGTTCGAGAGACAAAACAACCTATATTGTAGTGCAAAAGATGCACACATAAGTGGTGATTTAATGGCGCATCTGACAAGATTTGCATGTTTCTCGCGCATCTGTGAGATGCACACGTTTATGTGCAGATGCCAACATGAGCATCATTTTGTGCCAAAACATGTGCACACATCAGACTGCTCAAAATAAGTGCATCTACCCTAAAAAAAAACACAAGCAAAGTATTACAGACATTCTCTTGTGTTATCGCAATATTAATCTGAGAATAAGACAATAATGCATATTTCTAACTTCAGCGGTGTCGCAAATCTACTCTGAAATGTGGATCACTTGCCTTGGTGGCAGGGTTATACCATTTACATGTCTCAGGTGGTTATGTCCTCTAACTGTTCTGACCATAATTATTGCAAGACGTTGAACCTCTGAAATGGCGCAGGGATGTACACATGCATGTCATGTACACTCAATGGCTAGTGGCCGGATCAAGTGGCAATTGTCAATTGGTGCATTGTCCTGCCTCAAAATGTTGTGCTATAGCATAGTAACGACTGATGTTACTGTCAGGTGTAGCTCTATAAAAGTTAGCATCTGCATTCATGATTATGTTGTGTGCACCGCACATGGCCTTTACATACAAGGAATGCCAGTCCTGTTCCTATACAAGTGATCTATGGCTGCAGGGGTGTGAGGACCACATAGGTGCAATCAATGGCACTGCAAACCCACAGTACCCGGCTATGTTATAACATGCCCTCACAATTCCTGCCCTGGTATATGTATAATGAAGCATGCCTATATACACAAACCCTGGCAGATGTAAGGATAACATTGAAGATCTTGCATATGTCCAGTGACTGTGAGGATTATGATATCACCACTGTGATGCCACAATTCCTTTGGAAGGAGCCTGTGACAAAGAAGTACAGGCTGGCAGTACCTTGTCTAGTCGTAGTATGGCATGGGCTTGCATTGGGTGTGGTCGGGCCCCTCTTTCGTTGGCTCACCATCTCCAGTATGATAAGGGGTTGGAAGCAGTACCTCTAAATTACCTAATCATCATAAGTTGCAATAAGGTGATTCTACTACTTTATATCATTTCCTTCCTCATCAGTCAGTGCAGCCGCATGATTCCTACTGGAATGGTAATTTTTAGAAAGTGTACCTGTCTGTGCTAGGTTTTTAGACTGTGTTGTTGGTTGTAATAGGGGTGTGCTGTGTGCTCCTTTTGTTGGGCAAATCCGTTGCACTCATTTCTGGGCCCCTTGCTCCACATTGTTAAAGGAGCAAATGTTGAAGGGCATTTTTTTGAGCAAATCTGGTAGTCATGTTTTGTGAATCAGTATTTTGTTGCATCTTTTCTCACTTTCTGTGGTCACTACATAGCTGGATATTTAATTTGGTGTATTTGATTGCTTTCCGCACACCTTGAGCTTCTTTTGCACATTTTGTGATCCTTTTATAACATCTCTGAGATGCACATTTGTGTGAACTAATTGCATTGCATTGATTACTAGTGCATTTGTGGCACATCTCAGATGTGTCTGCTTTTTTATTTTTTAAAAATCTGCCCAATGCATTTTCCCTACAAATCTCGAAATTGGTGGGTGGTACATTGAAAAGGGTACCTTACTGTTTTGTAGGTAAGTAAGAGATGCATCATCTTTTTTAATTCAATAGGCAATTCAAGGGTCAAACGATCCTACTATGACAACCGCAGAAGGTCAATTGTGTAATTGTTTGTTGTTGTTCTAAACATAATGAATCTCCTGCCATCAGCCCGCCACAACAGAAAGTAAAGTTGTGTGCTTTCTCGCTGTCATCATTTTGAATAGAGCGTGTGTGCCTACGCTTGTAATCTTAGAGTCCATTGGCCTTATTCCCTCAAGTGCACTGGGTCATCACAAGTTGGGCGGAGTGGGAAAATGCAGCGGTAATGCTATTGCCACTGCATTAACCGCTACGCCCAAGCCCGTGTTCCTCCGAGCTGGAGGTGAATGCCCCGGCTTCAAGGCCATTTTCGGCGCTATTACCACCGGCGGTAATAGCGCCCCCAAACCCAATGGAAACGGGGACTTACAACAACTCGGGATCTGGCGCAAATTGCGCTGGACCGAGTTGCGGTAACGCTAATTGCAATGGGTGGTATCCCGGCGCAATTAGTGCCAGGATACCACCCAACTCATGATTAAGCCTCAAGTCTGCTCTGTCTGTAATAAAGAATCACACATTCTGCCTGGAACACCTCTTACCTAGCTCCGGTCACTCTCAAATCTCTCCAGGCCCAAGCTAAGCTGCTGAGCTTGTAGGCTACTTCCTTAACTTTCCCTTTTTCAAATTGAGTCCTAATGCTTTCCCTCGCCTTTACATAGGCTGTAGCTGCAGCACAACTTATAAATGCCCCCCTGAGAACTGCCTTCAATGCGTCCCACACTATGTTTGGCTTTGCACCTGTGGTATTATATTCACAAAAGTAATGTTTGATTACTTCTGAGATGCCATCCCATTCAATAGGATCCCTTAATGGAGCATTTTTCTAATGCCATTGGGGTGTGGAAGGTGGTACAAATCAGTCAGTTCTCAGTATCACCAGTTGAGAGAAAGGGTCAGAGCAAACCCTGTGACCCTAGACACACAACAAATCATGCTGGAAGATATTGATTTGGGAGGAAAGTAGTAAGTTCAAGGACAGCACTTTCAACATGTTAGACCAAAAAAGTCACTGTATTCCATTAAAACAGAGGAGTCAGCCCCCCCTGCATTACACTGCCACACGTTTCACCTCCAACACACCATGCTCTCTCAAGGTAGCCATGTTGTTAAAGGGTGGTGGCTAAACACTCTACAGATCTTAAACTATCAGTGTACATTTGTCAACATATTAATGTATACGATGGAAAACATTTGCAATATAAAGATGGTAAAGTACCAGATGCATGAGCAAGATTCAAATTCTTAAAGTGCCAAAAGCATGTGCAAGAACAAAATTATAAAAGTGCAAACGCTTATCAACAAACTAACCACATCAATGCATATGATATCCCAGTTGTGCAGATTGCAGCATATATTTAGATTGCAGTCTTAAAAATACAACAATCTAAAGAGTTAAAAATGTTTGCAACAAAAAGTAATAGAACATCAAATACATATCCCACTTCAAAAATGTCGAAAAGCATTTCAATATAGCAAGCACTTTAGTATATATAATATTGTAGTTGTAAATATGCAAATGTCCACTTTCCCAATAGGTAAATTGATCTCCAAGCAGATGTTTCCTTTTTCTTTGCGCCCTGGTACCTCCAGGATCGGCGCATTACAAATTCATGAATAAATAAATAAATAAATATGATTGCATGATGTATAAACTAATGAATAATTATATACCTACGTACACTATTGGTGTTGACAATTCTCAAAAAATAATATATTTCAATATTGATTAATGCAAAAGGTTAACACCACAACAATTACTTTGCTATCATCACTACTGACCCACTAAGGCCTCAAATTCAGAGTTTTGTTACAGAAGAACAAGTTACTTCTTACCTGGTAACGTTCTTTCGACAGGATGTTCCTCCGACGTATTCCTTATCTTTGATAATACGTTTCCAGCTTGCTGGCCTCGGAAATTTTTTCTGTAGAGGGTGCTGCGCGTCGACGTCCGCCGAGTCGATGTCCTTCGAGGGCCACCGTATCGGCGCCGACGTCACCATGCCCATAAATAGCCACGCGCTGCGTCTGTTGCTCAGTTCCATTTTGTAGCATAAGAAAAGTCATGCCTGAATTGGTTATTGACCTTGAAGGAGCGTAAGCTGCAACCACAAGGGAAGTTATCACTGCGGGGATGGTTGGGAGGGGCGATAAGGAATACGTCGGAGGAACATCCCGTCGAAAGAACGTTACTAGGTAAGAAGTAACTTGTTCTTCGAAGGGATTGTGTCCTCCGACGTATTGCTTATCTTTGATAGACTCCCATAGCAGTGGCATCTAATTGGAGGTGGGAGTGAGAGTGTTATGTATCCCTTTAGGGATGGACCAATTGTAATACAGCCTTGCCACATCTGGTCTCTTGAGCAGTGGAGGAATCCAAATTGTAAAATTTTGTGAATGTATGTGCGGACGACCATGTGGCAGCCGCACATATGTCCCGGACCGGTACCCCTCTTTGGAGAGCCGAAGAGGCTGCGATACCCCTGGTTGAATGAGCCCTGAGATTTTGGGGTGGCTCTTTCCCTGCTAGTCTATAACATTCCAGGATGGCCAAAATTATCCACCTGGAGATGGTTTGTTTTGTTATGGGTAGTCCCAACTTGTGACCTGAGTATCCTACAAACAGGTCTGCTTGACTGATCCTAGCCATTCTGCTGATGTAAAAGCTGAGAGCTCGCCTAGGGTCCAGCCTATGTAGCCTTTCCTCCTCTTTCCCCGGATGGGGAGGAGGGTAGAACGAAGGTAAGGTAATTTTCTGAGTAATATGAAATTCAGAAACCACCTTTGGGAGGAAATTAGGCTTCACCTGTAGGACAACTTTGTCCCTGTGGAAGATTGTATGTGGGGGTTTACAGGAGAGAGCTTGTAGCTCACTCACCATCCTAGCAGATATTAGTGCTACCAATAGGACAGTTTTAAGCGTGAGAAATCTCCGCGCGCAAGAATGAAGTGGTTCGGATGGAGTGACCATTAAGAAGTTTAAGACTAAAGTTAAGTCCCATGAGGGAACCTGGAATGGTTTTGGAGGGTAAACATTAGTTAGTCCCTTGAGAAATTGTACCACTAGAGGAAGCTTGAAATACAATGGCTCCTCTGCAGTGCGCTTGAAGATAGAAAGCGCTGCGAGATAGCCTTTTACAGTGCCCACTTGAAGGCCTGAGTTTGCCAAGTAGAGTAGAAACGATAACACCGTTGGTGTACCACATGAAAAAGGGTTGATATTCTCTTCCCTACACCAGCTGCAAAATTTGTTCCAACGGCAGCGGTATAAAGACTTTGTTGCCGGTCTTCTGGCCGAAAGCAACACCTCGATGACATCATCAGGGAGATCCCAATCCTTGTACCTCAACCTTTCAGAAGCCAAGCGTGAAAGTTGAGGGTTCTGGTGTATGGATGGAGAACCTGACCTCCCTTCTGCGAGAGAAGATTCTCTTTGAGTGGAAGACGGATTGGAGGACAGATGGACATATCTAGAAGGTCCGGGTACCACGTTCTCCTGGCCCAATCCGGGGCAATTAGGATCATGGTCTTCCAAAATCTTCTCAACCTCCTGATCATTTGAGGAATAACAGGGACTGGAGGGAACACGTAAAGGAGTGGAAACTCCCAGTCCACTACAAACGCATCTCCTAGAGCTCCTCTCGGGGGAAATTCCCTTGAACAGAACAGATCGCACTTCTTGTTGGTGCTTGTGGCGAACAGATCCACCTGAGGGGTTCCCCAAAGGATGAAGATCTCTTGAAGGACTTCCTGAGCTAGCTCCCACTCGTGGGAGACTGTGCTCTGCCTGCTCAGAGCGTCCGCTGTCAAGTTCTTCTCTCCGGCTAGGTGAACAGCCGATAGAGAGATTCCTTCTTGGATTGCCCAAAACCAGAGCTGCATCGCCTCTCTGCACAGTGGCAGTGATCCTACGCCTCCTCTTTTGTTGAGGTAGTGCATGGCCACCGTGTTGTCCATCATTATTAGGACATTTCTCCCCTGTACTGATGGCAGGAAAGCTTTCAGCGCTAGTCTGATTGCTCTCAGCTCTAATAGGTTGATGTGTAGTCTGGACTCCGATGGAGACCAACGACCGCTGATGGTCAAGTCATTGGCATGGGCTCCCCACCCTGTGAGTGAGGCGTCTGTGACTACTGTTATCTCCGGCCATGGTTGCCAAAACAGTTCTCTTTTCAAGATGTTCTCTGGATAGGCCCACCATTGAAGGTCGCGGGCTACCTTGTCCGGAATCCGAAGGAGATCTGTCATTCTCCCTGAGAATTGCGACCACTGACTTCTTAGTGCCCACTGAAGAGATCTCATTCTCAGGTGAGCCTCTGGCACAAGGAAGATGCAGGATGCCATGAGGCCTAGCAACCTCAAAAAGTCGAAGGCTGGGAGACGTTGGGCATTTTGAAACTTGGTGACCATCTGTAGAATATCTTGAGCCCTCACCTCTGGTGGCGAGGCTTTTCCCAGGGAAGTGTCCAGGACCGCTCCAAAGAACTGGAGTCTCTGTGATGGTATCATCTGTGACTTCTTTAAATTGAGGGAGAAGCCCAGTCTGTGAAGGAAGTGGCAGACATAATCTAGCTGGGTCTGGGCCTGTTCCGAAGATACAGCCATGATCAGCCAGTCGTCCAGGTAGGGGTAGACGTGGATCCCTTCCCTCCTTAGACTCGCCGCCACTACCGACATCAGCTTGGTGAAGACCCTCGGGGCGGAGGTCAGCCCAAATGGCAGAACTCGAAATTGATAATGAGAGTCGCCAATTGCGAACCTCAGGTATTTCCTGTGTTCGAAATGGATTGGCACATGGAAATAAGCATCCTGAAGGGCCAGAGATACCAGCCAGTCCTGGAGCTGGAGGGCCTGAAGGATCTGAGAGAGAGTTACCATCTTGAACTTGTCCTTCCTGAGGAACTTGTTCAATTCTCGTAAGTCCAGGATGGGTCTCAGTCCTCCGTCCTTCTTTGGTATGAGAAAGTAGGGGGAGTACCAGCCCTTGTTCCTGTCTGCTACAGGTACCGGTTCTATGGCACCTTTCTCTAGCAGGTCTATAATTTCCTGCAAGAGGAGCGGATCTGGAACTTTTAGAGAGCTGTTCCCCGGTGGATGACTCTGAGGAATGTGTAGAAAGGGTAGGCAGTAACCTTGGGCAACTGTTTCCAATGCCCAAGCATCTGACGTTATAGCCTGCCATTCCGTCAGATGGTGAGTTAACCTGCCCCCAACAGGTGTATTGTGTGGAAAGGCCTCAGAGTGGTTTGGGGGCGGCTGATGCAGATGCTGAGGGTAAAGAGGCACCTGCTGCTGCTGCGGCCTTAGTACTTTTGACCCGTCCACCTCGGGTGTATTTCCTTTGGCCTCTTTGAGCCGGCTGTCCTCTGCCTTTCCCGAATGCGGAATAATAGCGAAAGGACTTTCCTCTTCCAGAGGTTCCTGAGGGGCGAAAAGAAGGTTGGCGGATAGCAGCTCCTAAAGATTTTGCTGCTGCTTTAGAAGTCTGTAACTTTTCCAGACTGTCATCAGCCTTTTTCCCCGAATAACGAAGAGCCGTCAAAGAGCATATTCAAAAGTCTGGCCTGTACATCTGGAGCAAAGCCCGACTTTCACAACCACGCATGCCTGCGGATTGTTGTACTTGCCGCCATGGCCCTGCTGATACTGTCAGCGGAATCGATGCCAGTTTGAAGTGATTCGCACATGGCATCCTTGCCATCTTTAATAATGTTAAGGAAGGCATCCTTTTCCTCTCCTTCGGATATGGAGTCAGCCGCTGATGAAGCACACTCCCATAGTGTGTGACTGAACCTGGCGAGCGTACAGGTGGCGTTGATGGACTTCAACGCCATACTACAGGCAGAGAAAACTTTCTTCGCCATAGAGTCGTACCTCTTGTCATCTCTATCCTGTGGGAAAGTAGGGTAAGCGGTCCTACTGCTAGATGAAGTTGCTGCTTGAACCACCAGACTCTCTGGAGTCGGGTGTTTTGATAAGTATTCAGGGTCAGCTGCCGCTACCCTATACTTGGTTGACAATCTTTTATTGACTGCAGGGATAACCTCGGGAGTTTCCCAATTAGATGCAATTTTCCTTTGTAAGGCTGCATGGAAGGGGACCACCGGGTCCTCCTGTGGGCCTTTGTCTAATATATCTGTTAGGTCATCCTGTTGAAAAACAGGTGAAGGCACAGACCAACCCACAAATTCAATAATTCTTGCCATCAGGGTTCTATAGGATGTTTCGTCATGTTCCCCTGGGTCTGGCTTAACAAATTCCACTTCTGGGGAAGTGTCCAGCCCACTTGCCTCATGTAGTGACTCCTGTAGGTCCTTCAGTCTTCTTTGTTCAGAGGTGAAATCCTCTGAAATAGGCATTGTGGTCCTCTGTAACCCAAATGTTTCCTTGTCAGAATGTTCCCCCTCTTCATAAATTGAAGAAGGTCCAGGGTACTCTGACCTCTGAAATGGAGTAAAACCCATCTCTAAGGCAGAAGGAGCCAAACTCGTTGTTATTGGACGAGAAAATGTTGATGTCGTCAACACCGATGTAACAGGCTTCCAAAGGCGCTGAAAATGGCGTCGAAAAAACTGGAAGGGGTCTCGAAGAACTCGAGAGGATCGGGATCCTACTCGAGGGCATCGACGACGGTCTCGGCGTCGTGCCGGAGGCCCTTGAAATCACCTTTGGCTGTGGAGTGGCCTTGGTCATCTCTTTCATCGGCATCGACGTCAGCGTCGACGTCGAGTCGATCGACCGATGCGTCGAGGAACCCTTCGACAACGGCGTCGACAGCGCCGATCCGTGTGTCGAAGGAATCTTCAACGACGCCGTCGAAGATGGTGCCTTCCTACCCGATGGCTCATGGCGCTCTCGGGTGGAATGTTTCGCCGGGTGCTGCGACTCGCAGCGTTTTGATTTTTTGGGTTTTTCACCCGGGGTATCACCCTCAGCTGTCTTCGAGGGGGTCGAGGCCGCGTTCTCGAAGACGCTTAACATTTTCTTTCTGAATTCCTCCCACTCAGCTTGAGAACTGTGTTTAGTGGGACAGGAGACCCTTTCTGGGGACACAGAAGACGACGAGGAATGGGACCTTCAACGTCTCTTTTTTGAGTGTCTTGATCTCGACGAATGGTGAGAGCTGCTTCGAGATCTAGAATGGGAATGTTTTCGACGGCGAGGAGACGAATGCCTCGACTCAGCCGACGAAACTTTCGAGGAGGTTTTGGCTGACTTACCTCTCTCGAGCTTCCCCTTGCGCTCCTTCAAGGCTTTCGCCGTCATGGACATGCAGTCTTCACACTCCGAACAATGGTGCTCGGATCCCAAGCACCATAAGCAGATCCTGTGTGGATCCGTTACTGACATTTTTTTACCGCAGTCTCGACATTTCTTGAAGCCGGATCACGGCGTCGTCGGTTCTGATGAAGAAGCCATCGAGAACGATAAGGTATATTCGAGTAGAAATAGATAGTTATCCTGACTGAACTGAGCAATGACGTTCCGAGGCCCCACGAAGCGCGGAAAAACGGAACTGAGCAATGGACGCAGCGCGTGGCTATTTATGGGCATGGTGAAGTCGGCGCCGATACATGGCCATCGAAGGACATCGACTCGGTGGACGTCAACGCTCAGCGCCCTCTACAGAAAAAATTTCCGAGGCCAGCAAGCTGGAAACGTATTATCAAAGATAAGGAATACGTCAGAGGACACAATCCATTCGAAATCCATTTTCAGCCTACTTTTGTATGGAGGTAATTACCTCCATACAAAAGCATTACTGCGTGTGGTAATTATCAAATTTGGTACATCCCACATGGTAAATACTGTAGGGTGACTCCTCAACAACCAGATATAGAAAAAACAAGCTGCTAGGGAAAAAGGCTAGTGCACCCTTTTTTGAGGAGAACAAGAGCTTTATTTGGTATACAAAAAGGTAAATGGCGACAATGGTATTATAGGTCCACTGCCACAGAGCTCTCGCTCCTCATCAAAAATGGAGTCTGCTTTATAAACATAAACATCGTCATTCATGACGCATTCGATATACAGTATTAATCCCCCACCCTTGTTGGCTGCTGCCTATATACATGCTAATTATTAAATGCAACCCCTTTACCGATTGGTGGTGTCGTCTCCGTTGCCACCTTCTCCACACGTTGGTGACAAGCTCTTCACTTTGGAGCGCTGCTAGGTAATTGGTTAAACTTAAAAAGGTAACATCCTATTTTCACTCCTAACAACGTGATGTGCACCTGGTCGTCAACATGAACTCAGCAGATAACTTCACTGTCAGTCTTGTCCTTGCAAAAAAGGTAACTATATTCTCATCCCAGACACGTCCCCATTGTGCCTCCCTGTTGTAATCTTATAACTTGGCATCACCCTTTGCTCTCTCTGGCACAAACAACAGACCCTGTTGTGCTCAGCTCCCCTGTATCAGCTACCCCTCCTGGGGGATGGTCCTGAGGTCCTCCTCACCCATCCAATTCATGAAGGATTTAAGGGCACTATTTCTGTGCATCTGTTAGTTCAAATAGAATGAACATTCTTTTGGGGGGGGGGGGGCGCTAGTCTCCTAAATCTTAGTTCCTGTTTTTGCAGATGAAGACCTCTGCCCTGGCTTCCATGAGTGTGGCCTTCACACTGGGCCGCAGCCCTTCTCCCATTCAACTTCTGAAATTCCTACCTAATTGATCAAAGGGCTAACTTGGTACTGTTATTTGTGGGTGTACGAGGATGCTTCTTGCCGCGTCTGGGAATTGAAATGTGACAGTCAAGCAAGAAATGAGGCCTCGTTGTTCTGTTTTTTCGACATAGCCTACTAGGATTCAGGCCTATTCTAGAATGCAGCTCTAGTTCATGTTTGGAAAGTCGCACGCATGCAATGTATTCTAAGTGACACTATCCCAAAGCAATGATTACTATTCGACTAGATATGTTCCTAAAATAAATGTGTGCCGCATCGACTACCTCCACCCACAGTTCCCCCATCTTTCCTACACCACCCTCTAGTCATTCGCCACAGTTTAATATATTTTATGCAATCTAAATCGTTTGGGAGGGGCAGTGATCTGAACATGCATCCCTACATTCCCCCCTTCAGTTAATCTTTTATTAACTAACCCGGCTAATGCCGTTCTTCTATAATCATCATCCTTAGACACCCATACTTTATGTACATGACAAAAGCTTCCCCATCTTGGGCATCTTTTTCTGGGGTACATGTAAGGGTAAAGAGAGTCCCTATCCGCTGATAAATTGACCCAGTGCACCACATAAGTCTCTGGGTCTAGTGGGGTGAAGTCAATGTCCCCGGGGGTCTTTAAATTCTCACCATTTGTGGTTTATTCAGGTCCTCTGTTTGAGCCTGCCCACCCTTTGTACCTGGGAGAGCCATTCCTGCCCCAATAGGAACAATCATAATTGCACTGTTCGGGATAGTCTTTGCACAATATTGAAGCATCACCTGGCACATGCAGCACAATACCAACAGGAGCACCATGAGTGGAACCAATATTTTTACCACTGCCCCAAACAAGGATGGTGCCCATGAAAACAACATGTCGAACCAACCTTCGGTCTGCACACTTGTTTCCATGTCAGTCTTTAACTTGTGCAGGGCCCCTATTGTGTGCGCCAGGGACCCGTTCCCAGCATCATTTGGAGGTAGGTATGTACAGCAAGATAATCCTATCTTTTTGCACACACGCCTTTCATGGCTGTCAAGAGATCCAGGACGTACCGGTTTTGGAGTGTCATCAACCGGATCGTCCTCAGCTCACTCTTGATAGTGTTTAAACCTTGCTCGGTGTCATTTGCCAACTGAATCACTCCCATCGAACAATCTGCAACCACTTGGCGTTTGCTGCAGCCTGGATCCCTGGAATACCTCTGTTTTGGTGTACACCCGGTATTTATCTGGAATTCCTTTGAGCAGCTTGGACGAATGTTTGGACAAATAGTTCGATCTCCTCCGTCACTCTTTCCCTGACTGCTTCTTCTTCTCTGTTTCGGGGGGTTGGATGGGAACTGAAATAGATTGCAGCACTCCATGTGTGGATGCTATTGTCAGATGAGTTCAGGCACAACTAGGATAGCTGAGTGCAATGTTGTTAACGCGCACGTGCCTCGCCAGGATGAAGGAAGATGCAGGTATGCTTGCTGACCACATACCCAGTATAAGCCCATCAAGGCTGCAGTTCCTTTTGCAAGATCTGGGATGAACATTGACTTGTTGCACTTGGTGTCACTGCCTACAAAGAACAGTTCCATGCCCTCAAAAACAGAACTGATACTCTTCTGCTGGCTGAACGTTTACTGGTGTTTCACATGCTTCTATCCATGTTAGTTTTTATATGTATGCAGTCCATATTGCGAAACAGTTCTTGTGAACATTCCATATCACTTCTTCTCTGAACCCTGCCAACCCCCCTGCCGCACAACTCACCACTGCCTTCTCCCATCTTTTCGACATGAACAATACTACTCCATCCAATTTTACCATGGGCCGTGGCTTGCATTGAGGTGCACTGTAAACCTTAGCACACTTCTCTTCATCCTTGTCCATTAGTACAACTTGTACCTTGTGCCCCTGGAACAGACTACGAACCTGACACAACGCTAAGTGCACCAAACACTGGGCTTCCAAGGGCAATAATTCTTGGAGTACAAACATTTTGGGTGCCCCAGATGCATGGGGGATGAGGGAGCTGACATAACTCCTGTTATACCCTACTGAGTTCATATGACTGTACCACATATTACTGAACTCTGGGTGGTGCATTGATTATACTCGTTTTCCTCAGCTAGACCTCTTTTAACCCGCAACTGTAACTTCCATATTATTTTGTCAAAATTGAGTAGCAGTTTCAGATCCCCCTCCATTACGCCCCCACCCCTCCTTTATACCTAACCATATAACTTCAGCAGAAACATATAAGAATAATAAAAAAAAAACACACATGAGAGAAAAACATTCTTCTATAAAAAAAACAGGCAAACTTGTTACATTGAGACCCTTAAAAAATGCAAAAACTGACGAGTACATGGTAAAAAATATTGCATCAATAAATCACTGAAAACAGAGGTCCGGACAATGCCTAACCACAAAACAACCCAAAAAACTTAAAAAGGAAGCATCACAGATGTTATATTTACATGAAAGAAAAATTCCAGTTCAAAAACATTCTGATAAAATGCTTGTTGGGGAAGGCGAAGTGTGTGGTGCCTTCCTAACATCAGACAAATGCACCCAGTACCATCATTCTTTCTCTTTGACCGCAAGCAGAGTGGCGTACACCACAGTGTAAGGACCGTTATTTATATTTGTATTTGTATTTAGTTTATTTGTAGTGGGCACCCTGCTCAGGGGCATCTGGGCGCATGTTTAGATAGGCAGTTACAGGTTACAGTAATAGGTACATTTACATATTATACATATTTACAAAGAGGATAAGAACATTGCAAAGAAGAGCAGAGTGGACCAATGTATACAGTATAAATAATGAGCAGCCAATTTGTGGCTGACAGCTGCATGGATTACAGTGAGGTGGCCAGGGCATCCTGTTCATGAAGCCACAGTTTGGTTTTATTTTTGAAGGATTGGATGGAAGGAACATTTCTGAGAGCATTGGGTAGAGAGTTCCAAAGTTTGGCCGCAAGGACTGGGAAGCTAGAGCCTCTGGCTGTCTGAAGTTTGAAACTGGGAATAGTTAGAGTGTGAGCCTGTGCCGATCGCAAGGGTCTGGTTGCTGTATGTTGTGTGAAGCACTTGGACAGGTAGGCAGGTACTGCGTTGTTCTGGGCCTTGTGAGTTAGAACAACTGCTTTGAGGGATATGCGATGTGTAATGGGTAGCCAATGCAAGTTGCGTCTGGTGGCAGAGATGTGGGAGCGCCTATGGACGTTGAGAGCTGCCCTTATGGCATTGTTCTGAATGACCTGGAGTTTATCAAGATTTCTTTGACTAGCCCTAAGTAGAGGGTGTTGCAATAGTCGATTTTGGACATGATGAGGGTTCTAGCAAGGATTAGACAGTTGCCCGTTGTCAAAAAGGGACGGCACGCTGTGATAAGTTTACAAGTATACGATGACGCTGAGGCTACTAAATTGGTTTGTCTATTGAGAGAAAGAGTAGAGTCTAGGTAAATTCCAAGTGTTTTGGTGACGTTAGAGACGTTGATAACGTTCCCATTAATAATGAAGTATTTGTATTTGGGGTCTAGTTTAGTGTGTTTAGAATGAGAGCCTAGGATGAGTAACTCTGTTTTTTCATCATTAAGGCAGAGCCCATCATGTGCCATCCAGGCCTGGATGACAGTGTAGACTGCATTTAGTGCTTTGACATCGGTTACAGAGTCGCCAGTGATAGGGATGAGTATCTGGGTGTCATCCGCTTAATTAGTGTTGGAGACACCCAGATAGTCAAGTATATCAAAGAGCGGTTTAGTAAACATTTTGTAAAGCGTGGGAGATACACAAGAGCCTTGTGGGACTCCGCAAGGGACATGTGCTGGGTCAGCTGCGGCTAATGGAGAGAAGACCCTCATAGATCTTTTTGCCAAGAAAGAGCTGATCCAGGATGTAGCAGCGTCAGAGAAGTGAGCAACAATCTTGAGGTGATGGCAGAGGATTTGATGATCGACCAAATCAAAGGCTGCTGAAAGATCAAGGAGCAGCAGGAGGGCTTGTTTGCCCTTGTCTTTCAGGTCCTCGATTTGGGTTTTCAGGTCGATCAGGGCTGTCTCAGTGCTGTGTCTAGGACGGAAGCCGGATTGTCTGAGCCCTAATAGGTTGTTTGTGTCAAGGTAGTCCTGGATTTGGATATAAACTGAGGCTCACTACCTGCGGACAACGTTTTTAACATAGACCCTATCTTATCTCCTTGAAACAATTGTAATGGCGGCGAGCTTGCAGTCTACGGTGCACTAATGTTTTCATCTTCTAATGTTCGACATGGAGCAATCTGTTGAGAAAGGTATTTAATACGCTTTGTTAACTGAGTTATATACGAATGGAACTCATCCCCCAACATTGATGTAGCCCTGTGAGCATCAGATGCACTGCGCACGGGTGATAATGGCATGTGCATACATCTCCCTGTCACAATTTCGTGAGGGGAGAGGTGATGATCCTTACAGGGCTGGGTCCTCAAACTAAACAAGGCCAGGGGGAGACAGTGCACCCAATTCCGTTTTAATGTGGCACAACGTTTAGATAGCTTTTCCACAACACTGTTGGCCCGGGGTGATACATGGAACACATCTTTTGTTTAATTCCCAAAAGAGCCTCAATTTACTTGAACAGCTTGTTAAAAATGTTTGTGACGTAATCACTTTTAAGCGTATTGCACACCCCTCACTGAGGGAACACTCCTCTCGCCAAAAACTTGCAGCTGATTTGGCATCAGGATGTGCACATGGACCAGCCTCCATCCAATGGAAGAATGGACATACTACAACTATAAGGTAGCAGAAGGTGTTACATCTTTCCCCATATGTGCAAAATCTATGTGCCGATCTCGAAATGGTCCAATTGGACGAGGCAAAGTTCCTCTCAGTGTTTTTAATGCCTGCTCAGTGGTATATGTTTGGCAAACCACACAATTGGATGTTAACATAGACAACAACTCCTAAATATTGGGCACATGTCAATGCTCTTGAATGTCTGCAGCAAAATTCTATTTAGACACGTGAGCAGGATAGTGAAGCTGATCAAATGCTACTAAAGCCAAATCCTGGGGCATCATCTCCTTTCCTATATTTGTAGGTCCCTACACAAAATCAATTGAGGACTGCGCACACCCTCTTTTAAGTCATACCAATTTCTCACTTTGTGGTGCCTGACCTTGTATCTCAATTATTTCGGTGACTGGGAATACGGTATATGGAACCTGCAATTGTAACTGCATTTTTGCAAAGGCTGGATGCTCAAGAACTTCTGGCACTGGCAAATATGCAGATCATTTTGGTGCCGTGTTCACTGCTTCATTCCAGAGGGGCACGAAGTACGCACCACTTGTGAGCATCGATCAATCTAGCAACGCTGCATGCTGAACTAGGGACCCATCTGCTCTTCGAAACTCCCTTCTCATCCACCTCCACAATCCTGAGTGAATGGTGGTGGTGACGTAAACTGAATCTGAATAGATTGTGACCCTTCAGCCCTGCGTTGCCTCAAGCACTTCAATGAGAGTATTTAATTATGCTGCCTTTGTTGAATAGTGACCCGGCAACCTGCGCTGTACACAAACCTTATACTCTCTGTCCACTAATCACACTACTGCTGCCCCAGTATGTCGCTAGGTTGACTCCTGGAATATAGGCAAAGACCCGTCAATAAAGAACATCTCTCCATCATCTAAAGCATAGTCACGTGCTTTGGGAATAACATCCTCAGGACCCTCGTACCTAACACAGTCATGCACTTTGTCATTTTCAGTAATGAGTTCAGTCAAAAACGTGGCAGAGTTTACAGTTTTACAACAAACAATGTGGATAGATGGGCTTGAATGAAATGAATCACTTCATAAGTGGAAGCTCTCTGTGTAGTCATTGTGGATTTGGACCTTTCTAGTATTGCCAAGACGACATGCTCGACATACGACGTTAGTGAACACCCCATGACAATAGTCCCAGACTTCTCAATAGCAAAAGCAGCAGCAGTTAATGCCTGTTCACACAGGGACTGTCCTTGCATAACAGAATCTAACATGCCACTGTAATAGGCTAAGGGCCTGTGACCAATGATGCTGCATTGTGTCAATAATGCAGTCATCATTTGACTGTCGGAATGGGAAAAAGATCAAAACTATTTAGTATAGTCAGGGAATGCCAAAACTCAGCTCCTGAAAACTGTTAACCATCTTGTCAGTCCAAACAATAGTGTTTTTTGTATGCTGTGCTTCCTTGAGGGCTTGAAGCAAGCGTCTAGTGTGAGACGTGGAATCAAAGATCCTCGCCCTACAACAATTACATAACCCAAGACATTTTTGCAAATTCTTAAATGTTACTGACTGAGGGGTAGCGCACACTGCTGCAGCGGGTTCTGGAGTCACTTTCTTTCCATTTACTGATATTAGTTGGCCCATATACAATACCTCGCATTGACAGTACTACAAGTTTGCTCTGTCTACCTTATATCCTTTGTGGGCCAGCAGTTGCAACAAAGCAATGGAATCCTCACTGCACCGTTGTTGAGCGGTACTACATACCAACACATCATCCACATACTGAATAATCATACTAGGTACGTTAATGTTTCCCAAATATTCACACAGGGCCCTGTTAAAAATACTCTGGGATTCACAGTACCCTTGAGGCAGTCGAGCATGCTCGATTCGGCTGCCGGCAAATGTAAACACTGTGAGATACTGTGAGCCTGCCCGCCCCAGCCCCCTAGCTCAGGCATAGAGGCTCACGCACAAGAACTCTATCTTGCCTCTGCATGATATAGCTGTGTCAGAGAGCGGAACCCAGAATTGCTCAGGAAAATGAATACTTCTGAGGACCCAAGCGGAGAAACCTCCAATAGGGACCCCCCTCTTCAAATGCTTCCAAGCTCGAAAAGACCAGGAGGGGACCATTTCTGGAATATTTAAAGCAGAACGGCAGAGTAAAGACAATGGCATATAGGTAAAAGCCCAAATCCACAGCTGCATGAGCCGACAACTGGAATGCCTGTATAGTCGGGAAGTGTGGCTGCTTGAGCAGGTAGACCTTATTCAGCAACTAAAGGAAGAAGCATTACAACAACAAGCACAAAAAATCTACTGGTTCTTGAGACAATTCAATTGTCTTATTCATCAGCTGGAAGCCCCACACAGCAACAATCTTGCTAATCAGATCTCTGCTTGCTTAGAAAGGTTGGGCAGCCTTACCCTTAAACCAGAAGAGTCCTCCGCTCTGAATTTTGAGGCATATGTTCCTTTCTTGCGTCAAGCTATCACTACCTTTGGCTCAGTGAAATCTACGATTTTAGAACAAGAAAGCTCTTCCGCTCAAAGTAACAGTGTATTCCAAAATCCGTGGTTGATGCAGACCTGTTTCATGCCAGCAGTCGAACAGAAGCAGATTCCGGGACCACTGAACAGTCAGTTTGCGGATTGGTTACTTAAAAGCAAACATTTCACAGCTCTTTCTTGTCACGACCCTCGCCCAAAAACCCCTCTGGCAAACCCATTGGCCAGGTCGAGTCAGGACTCGGGCCTCTAGAGCCTGGAATCCTCTTCAAAATCCCTCCTGGGGCCAGTCCTGGCGCCTATGGCGCCAGGCACATACACCATAAAAAACATGTACATTGGAACTACTTTATTGTGTTGTCAGCCAACATGGAGGCATCCACATAGCTAGGAACCAAGCTATGTGGTCTAGTGTTTTGGGTGTGGTAGCCTAGGGACTACTTTACCTGGACTATTTTGTTGGGGCTATTTAAACCACCCCCGAGCAAGACAACACGCTTCGCGTTATTTTGTAGTTTGCAACGTGACGCTCACCCTGTCCAGCTGTACCCACAAACCTCGGAGAAGCAGAACCTGCAAGGAGACAAAAGGAACATTGTTAGCAGCAGCATCTTACCTGCAGTCTTCATCTTTAGCTACTCGCAGCTCCTGAGAACAGCTTCCTTGAATCTGTACGCCTCCCGGACTGAACGACCTGAAAGAGGAAGATAGAGGCAACATTAAAGAAAGCATAAGAGACATTGCGAATTACGAACTGCTATAAAGGCTTACCTAGCTGGTCGCCTCTCGGTTGGCACCACTCCGGAAATTTCACACGTGCTGAAGAACCCCGCGACCTACAAGGAAAGAAGAAAAAACAGGTTAGCAAAGGCAAGACATTGCAGCACTGTGCATAGCGCTTACTTACCGCATCATAGCGCTCTTCATGCACCATCATTTACCAGCGAGGCTCAACCAAGCCAGTTCGCCACGCTGAAGCTCTGCATACCTAAGGGAGAAAAAGAGACATTATTAAACAAAGAAAGGCATGAAGGATAGCAACAATACTAAAGAACAGCAATAAGACCTACCTGAACGATATCAAAAGGGCCGGCGTCAGTGAAGTAACTGGACCGCACACGCCCACGAAAGACAACGCGCCCCTGCAAAGAAGGCAGGACGCAGAGTACGCCCAACTCTACCACAAGGTGAGGAGAGGGCCCCAGAGGGGCTGAAATCATATGGGGGTGGAGGGAGGATACCTACCCCGGTCGGCCAGTCTTAAACACTGTCCTCCTGTATTTTCAGGCAGAACCTTCCCCGCAAACCACATCTGGGCAAAACTGAGAAGTATACCAGCGAGTAACCCGGCTGGGTGGCGTCCCTGTGGATACCAGGTGAGCGTAACAGAACGCAAAGCCTACCATAACAAATCCACCTGGGCGCCATGGAGACATCAGAAATGGAGCAATTGGCCCCATTACTAGGAGAGCTTCGTGCTGAGGTTAATTCTGCCCGACAAGAGACTAATGCTCTCCGGAGGGACTTGCTAGGGACCAAAGATCGTACGGAGGAGATCAGTAGGCAGATCTTGCAATCACAGGCAGGGCAGACTCCTCTGCCTGGGAGCAATTCACTGATGCAAAACCCCACCTTACCATCTACTACCCCTACTGTAGTACAGATCACGTTACCTGGAACAGTTCCCCTGGTACCACCAGAAAGGTTCTCAGGCGACCCACGGAAGTATGCAGCATTCATCAATCAGTGTCGCCTTCATTTCCAAACGACCAGGCTCGGGTAGCTTTGGTCTTATCATACCTGAGTGGTAGTGCAGCAAATTGGTTGGTGCCGTTGCTGACCCATGACGATCCTCTATTATATGACTTTAGGGGGGTTCCAGAGAGAAATGGAAACAGTTTTTGCTCGCCATACCCAGGAACAAGCAGTAGACAATGAACTCTTATCCCTCTGACAGGGGAATCAGGGCTTGTTAACATACATTGCTACCTTCAAAAGACTGGTTGCCGAAGCTAGGTGGCCAGAAAACAAAAGAACCACCTTATTCCATCGAGGCTTACGAGGCAAATTAAAGGACGTCTTAGTCCAGGTGATTGAACCGCCCAGAGACTGTGCCGAAATCATTAATCTGGTTGTGCAGCTAGACCACCGGTTTCAGGACCGAAAAGCAGACAGGTCTAAGACGGACCCTCGGACCGTGTATGTTCGACCAAGGGAAAACACATCCCGTGTACCTGAAAATGCTGTAGAACCCATGCAGATCGGAGGGATACGGCCTGCATTAACAAAACAAGAGCGGGACAAAAGAAGAAAACAACAGCTCGGTTTGTATTGTGGGAAACCAGGACATTTCCTGAAGGACTGTCCAGTAAAACCCCCAAGAAGAACAGTCGGGGCCACAGAGAAGGATGAAGTTAAGGAATCGGGAAACTACCAAGCTTGACAAACGTAGAGGTCAGTTTGTCGAGTGAGAAGAAAGAGTTGCTGACCTCGCACTTTGCAATACCAGTGAACTTAATTAAGCAGCAACGGTCATCAAGAATGCATGCCGTTGAAGCATATATCGACAACGGAGCAGTTGGAAATTATATTGATAAAGAACTGGCAGCAGAGATGGGGCTTCCTTTGTGCACTAAGCCAACTATGGACAAGGTAACCACCGTGGATGGGACAGAAATCGCTTCCGGACCAGTAACCCAGTGTACAGCCAGGGCAACCTTGCTGTGCCAGGACGGACATCGGGAGTCTATTTCATTTGATCTCATCAGGGCACCTCAGTTCAGGCTAATACTAGGGATGCCATGGTTGGTTGCTCACAACACTTTGATAGACTGGCGGGGCACGAAAATTAACCTTCCCCAGTGAATGCTCCCCTGCCTGCTATTATCAAGAGAAGAAACCCGACGTCTGTATCCCCATGACTCCCGGAGTGACAGTATCAACCCTGTGAGTAACTAATACCTTGCTAAGTGAATACCATGATTTCCAGGATGTATTCCGAAAGGACCAAGCCAATACATTGCCGCCGCAAAGGCCCTATGACTGTCAGATCGACCTTGTTCCTGGTGCACAAATCCCTTGCGGCAGGATCTACGCTCTCACAGAACCAGAAAACCTTAATTTGAAATCCTATTTAGACCAGTACCTTGCAAACAGATTTATCCGTCCTTCGAAGTCCCCAACAGCCAGTCCTTTGTTCTTCGTACCGAAGAAGGAAGGGGACTTTAGAACCTGTATTGACTACTGCGCATTGAACCAGATCACCGTGAAGAACCGCTACCCCTTGCCACTTATCCCTGAGATGCTAGACCAAGTCAAAGATGCCCAGATTTATACCAAGTTGGACCTTCGAGGAGCGTACCACCTTGTCCGAGTCAGACACGGAGATGAATGGAAAACCGCCTTCCGTACTAAGTACGGCTTTGAATATCAAGTCATGCCCTTCGGGTTATGCAACGTTCCTGCGGCATTCCAATATTTCATGAATGACGTCTTGAGGGAGTTAATTGATGTGTGTGCTTTAGTGTACATAGACGACATCTTAGTGTACTCAGCCTCGAAACAAGATCATGTCACACACGTTCGTTCAGTTCTCACCAAGCTCTGTCAACATCGCTTGTTTGCAAAGCTTGAAAAATGCTTTTTTCACGTTACCGAAGTAGAGTTTCTTGGTTTTATCCTTACTCCAGGAGGCATCAGAATGACGTGCACAAGGTAGATGCCATTCTGAAATGGCCTTCACCGACGTCTCTGAAAGGGGTACAAAGCATGCTGGGCTTTGCAAACTTCTACCGCCGGTTCATCCCAGACTTCTCTCAGGTTGTGCACCCAATCACAGTACTATTACAAAAAAACAATAAAAAGTTTGCTTGGACCAAAGACGCAGAAGAAGCCATTCAGGAACTTAAACGAAGGTTTACCTCCGCTCCAATCCTGCAACATCCTCGTCCAGACCTCCCTTATGTCTTTGAAAATGATGCGTCCAGTCTAGCAATGGGGGCTGTCCTTTCACAGAGAGACCCGGAAACCAGACAACTACATCCTGTGGCCTTCTGGTCAAAAAAGTTCTCACCTCCAGAGATTAATTATGCCATCACGGACAAGGAACTCCTGGCTATCAAATCCGCCTTTAAATCCTGGTGACACTTCCTTCTGGGGGCCAGACACACCATTACAGTCATCACAGACCACCGAAACCTGCAATATCTCAAAACAGCCAAAGCCCAGTCCTCGCGCCAATTACAGTGGGCCCTTTTCTTCGCCGAATATGATTATGTAAGCACGTTTCGACCAGGGGTCAGAAACGGAAAGGCGGATGCCTTATCTCGTATGGGCATAGATGAAATGGTATATACAACTCCAGACCCAGTATCTATTATACCTGAAGACAAACTCTTGGATATCACGACATCCTTAACACAAGCAGAACTACGAAAAGAAATTCAACAGACAATGAATCCTGATGCTCTCCTCGCATGACAAACTCAAGGAGAACAATATTCCATCAAGGACCATCTACCCTTTTTTAGGGAGTGCCTATATGTACCCAAGAAGGAATTACAACAGTATATTATTTCAAGTTATCACGATTCACTGATGAAAGGGCATCCTGGGATCGCCTAAACCCTAGCTAAGGTGAAAGAGAACTTTTGGTGGCCTACCTGGCGTAAAGACATCATTCAGTATATTCAGTCCTGCGGTGTCTGCACACAAAATAAATTACAGAAACAAAAACCCTCTGGTCTCCTACAACCATTGGACATTCCTCCAGTTCCATGGCACAGTCTTTCCCTTGATTTCATCACTGATTTACCTCCCAGCCAAGGGTTCAACACCATCCTTGTATTTGTGGACTTATTCTCGAAGATGGCATAATTTATTCCTCTCAAAGGCCTCCCAGACGCATCCACGTTAGCAAAAGTATTCCTGGAGGACGTTGTTAAGCTACATGGCTCCCATTCAGTTCTGGTCTCTGATCGAGGCAGCCAGTTTGTATTCAATTTCTGGAAAAAATGTTGTGCTATGGTGCAGATCGACGTTCGGCTATCTACCAGTCACCAACACCAAACGGACGGCCAAACCGAGAGAACCAATCAGACGCTCGAGCAATATTTACGGTGCATGCTGCACCACGAACAAAGGAATTGGAAAGACTTACTATGAATAGCCGAATATGCATATAACAATTCCTTGCATTCAAGCAAGGGACAAACGCCCTTCTATACCCTTTAGGGCAGACATCCACTTACCTCTGAACTAGACCTTCCAGCCAGCTTGGAAATGCCAGCGGTAAAGACTCTTCACACAACCATTACTTATTCATGCCAAAGAAAAACAAAAGAGATTCGCCGACCAGCACTGAAAAAGGCCCCTGATTATCAAGTAGGAGACAAAGTTTGGTTAGCCGCTAAATTCGTACCCATCAAGGGAACCCAGTCCTTTCACCCCAGATACTTAGGACCCTATACCATTAAGGCAATTATCAACCCAGTAGCCGTGAAACTGGATTAACCACCTAATCTACAAATCCACCCAGTATTTCATGTGTCCCTTTTGAAACCAATGCAACCCGGTAAGCGGATTGGGACACCACCTAATCCCATACTTGTTGATGGAGAACCAGAATTCGAAGTCAAAGATATCCTGGACTCTAAATACTCTAGGTCCAAGTTATATCATCTCGTCAATTGGAAAGGATTTGGACCACAAGATACCTCCTGGGAGCCCAGTGAGAACATCCACGCACCACGTCTAATCAGGAAATTCCATCAGAACTTCCCAACTAAACCTGGGCCGGACAGAAGGAACACCGTGGGAGGGGCCTTAGGGGGAGTGCTGTCACGACCCTCGCCCAAAAACCCCTCTGGCAAACCCATTGGCCAGGTGGAAGCAGGACTCGGGCCTCTAGAGCCTGGCATCCTCTTCAAAAGCCCTCCTGAGGCCAGTCTTGGCGCCTATGGCGCCAGGCTCATACACCATAAAATACATGTACATTGGAACTACTTTATTGTGTTGTCAGCCAACATGGAGGCACCACATAGCTTGGTTCCTAGGAACCAAGCTATGCGGTCTAGTGTTTTGGGTGTGGTAGCCTAGGGACTACTTTACCTGGACTATTTTGTTGGGGCTGTTTAAACCACACCCGAGAAAGACAACACGCTTCGCGTTACTTTGCAGTTTGCAACGTGATGCTCACCGTGTCCAGCTATACCCACGAACCTCGGAGAAGCAGAACCTGCAAGGAGACAAAAGGAACATCGTTAGCAGCAGCATCTTACCTGCAGTCTTCATCTTTAGCTACTCACAGCTTCTGAGAACAGCCTCCTCGAATCTGCACGCCTCCCGGACTGAACGACCTGAAAGAGGAAGATAGAGGCAACATTAAAGAAAGCATAAGAGACATTGCGAATTACGAACTGCTATAAAGGCTTACCTGGCTGGTCGCCCCTCGGCTGGCACCACTCCGGAAATTCCACACGTGCTGAAGAACACCGCGACCTAAAAGGAAAGAAGGAAAAACAGGTTAGCAGAGGCACGACATTGCAGCGCTGTGCATAGCGCTTACTTACCGCATCATAGTGCTCTTAATGCACCATTATTTACCAATGAGGCTCAACCAAGCCAGTTCGCCTTGCTGAAGCTCTGCGTACCTAAGGGAGAAAAAGAGACATAATTAAACAAAGAATGGCATGCAGGATAGCAACAATACTAAAGAACAGCAATAAGGCCTACCTGAATTATATCAGACGGGCCGGCATCAGTGAAGAAACTGGACCGCACGCGCCCAACAAAACACAACGCGCCCCTGCAGAGAAGGCAAGATGGAGAGCATGCCTAACTCTACCACAAGGTGAGGAGAGGGCCCCAGAGGGGCTGAAATCATACGGGGCTGGAGGGAGGATACCTACCCTGGTCTGCCAGTCTTAAACACAGTCCTCCTGTATTTTCAGGCAGAACCTTCCCCGCAGACCACATCTGGGCAAAACTGAGAAGTATACCAGCGAGTAACCCGTCTGGGTGGCGTCCCTGTGGATACCAGGTGAGCGTAACACTTCTTTGCAGATTCCTACCTCCAGCCCAGAATGTGAGCCTGGATATAAGGGCACTGAGAAAAAAATCAAATCCACCACAGTGAAATGGGTTGCCTCAACAGGTATATTATACAATATCATGGCAGGGTTTGGTACCACCGGAAACTCTGCCAACACCACATCTTTGAGGGGCACATGTCCTGAATCATTCTCCATCTGGCCTTCTTTGATTTCTTCACTGGGTAGATAGCTGTGTTACACTGGGAATTTGATGGTACTATCATGCCCTGATGCAATAGGGCCATAAAGGTGTCATAAATCCCTTCTTCTGCTGCTTACAACAAGGTATACTGCTTTACGACAGCACGAGGTTACAACGTGATGCACACTGGTGCAACAATTCGTAAGAGCTCTGCGTCGTGCGGGTTGCTTGTCTATAATGTATCTGGAAACCGAGACAAATATTCTGAAGCAAAAGAGGGGGAAGTCCCTACCAGTGACATAAAACAGGCCATGTATCTATATTGAATCCTTATCTCACATGGGACACATACTTCCAATATTCTCTCCCCCTTCTTTTCTTTGTTCTCAAAAAGGTCCTCATCTGAAACATGTGTCATCGGTATTGTGGGGTCAATGCACAACACTGTGCCTACTCCCCATTTTCAGAGTCAAATGGGATCAAAACAATTCTGTCTTTTGACAAGCGTGATAATTGTCCCTGCAAACACCTCCTGGGGTTGGGTGGGCCGAAAAAAGCATTCAGAGGGCATACGCCAGTATTGGTTGGCCACATGTGGTATTGCACTGAACAGTATTGTGATACCGTATATGAACAAATGAGGGGTTACTGGTATTCCTCTCGCTGCAAATTCACTGCCTCATGAATGTAAAGTCAACATCACCCTCACAGAACACATATCGGGAGTGGAACACACCATGCCCCTTTCAGTGAACGAGATGGTCATGTTGACTCAAGATGTTCCTTCCCTGTACCTGTTAAACGGGTTTGTAATAGAATACAACAACTGGGCCCACACTAGCCGGCCACCCACCTTAATGGGTAATTGTTTTGTGAAAGGAACCGATTGAATTGCCCCTGAGAAGCCCTGCATCTTTATAACATCGCCTGACAAAGGGAATCCTCACTCACTAATGCATGATTTAGTCACACCTGTGTCCACAGTTAAAAAATAAATGGTTTATCTCCATGCCCACCAAGGGTTCCTCTTCTGGGTTGGCAGTGACCGATAGAACTGGACATGCTAAGCTTTCTGTGGGCTGTCTTAATTTGGATACCAATTTGTCCCTGGAAGAACAAATGGATTGACTCCCACCACTGTGGCTCCTTGGTAATGCGTTGCTGTGCCATTCGGTACAGCGTTATTGTTCGGTATCTGAGGGCCCTGCTGTTGTCCTTGATGCACTACATGCGGTGGCATTTCTGCAGGAATGATGGTGGGGGAGCAGGGTGGGCAGCAGGCACTGGCGCACAATAGGGTGATTGCCGGTGGTAGCGTGCCATATGACTGAGGGCACGGCTGGACCTCCCTGGGGATAAAGATACAAACCCCCCTCTTCCTCACTGAAATCCCCCCTAGTGCTGAGGCTGGTACCCACCTGCCCACTGGTTTTCACCTCCCACCCTGGGGCCGCTCGCACATCTGCCTAGACCACCATAATCTCTGCCACTCCTTCCATCTGCACTTTCGCTACAGCTCCTTCCAACGCAACCTTTGCTAACTTCTTTTGAACCAGTTTTGTGTCCTCTGCTTGCGCTCGCTGTGCCACTTCCTTTTCCTTCCAGCACCCCTTTATATTGGGTGAGGAGATCCCAGGCCCCTGAGGGCCTCTACCATAGCTACATCTCGTTCTCACACTCTCTTATATTGGGTGGAGAGATCCCAGAGCCACTAAATATACAAGGTCTCTATCCACCACGTTTTTATTCCATTACACATCACTGTTTTCTTCCCTAATGTTATAGGAAAGGGTCCCGTTACACCACAATCCTTTATTTCTATATAAAAAAAAAACTTGACATACATCCAATAGCACATGGTTTTCTGGCCTACCAATACACATCCGTATACACACCACTCTTCACACTCTCAAACACTCATGCTCCCTCCCCATATCCCACTTGTTTTTCTCCAAAGACGGTGTACTTACGTCTGCGAGTTCACCCGAAATCCTCCATCACAGGGTCCCGGTAATGGCCTGCACAATCCGGGGAAAGCGCCCGACTCCACAGTACAGACAGGAATTCTGACAACATAGCTCTTGTTAACCTCTCAAGTCTCCACGAAGCACCATGCCTCTGTACGTCCCACCAACACGACTTGAGCTTTCGCCATTCAAAATTACCTACCCCTCCCTTGTTTTCAACAAAACCTTTGAGGCCATCTCGCTCTCCACCACTCGTGCTTCAGTACCACTGAGAAATACCATTGATGACTCTACTTTTGACTTGCGCCACCACACAACCAGTATGTCTGTCTGCACTCCTCCTCTCATCCAAAAACATATCACTATACCTGATATTACTACAAATGCTGTGCGCCCAACTGCCTTGCCCTTGCCTGGCAGTAAGCCCACATGACTACACTGCGCTCTACTCCCCCCCACTTCTAGCAAAGGTGAGCACCTCACCTGCACTCTCATCAACGCACGTTCACTCTCTGTTTATGCCCCTGATATACACAACTTCATCCTAGAGAAGGATCTAGACCAACTCGACATCATCGAAACCTGGCTGCATGATGCAGCAGGGCCCTCCTTTTTATCTTGCCGTACCAAATGGCTACTCCATCCTCTGTTCAGACAGACCCGACAGCCCCGGCAGAGGAGTCACCATCATCTCCAAATCATCCATGACGATCTGCACCTCCCCCATAGCCATCATGCCTGGCTACGAATTGTTGTTACCAAATTTGAGCCCAACCCCTAAACCGACTATCAACATTCAGCTACTACTATATCGCCAACCCAACAATCTTAGCTTCCCCCACACTGACATCCCTCTTCTCATCTGACCTCGCATTAAACCTAACACGAAATTCCTACTTCTGAGAGAATTCAACCTTGGATTCAATGACACCACAGACTCCAAAGTCACAGCCCTTAGCACCACTCTCCAAGAAATTAACTTCACACAAGCCATTACCACCCCTACTCACACCAAATGCCGGATCCTTGACTGGATCATGCACCTTAACATGCCTATAACAATCACCACTTTTGACCCTGTTCCCTGGTCCGACCACTTCCTCATCCTCCTTGCTCTGTCTCATAAACCCCCTGTAGCCCGCCAAGACTCCAATCCCTTCCCCATTACGGCGGGACACATCCGCAAACTAACCAATGAGTTGCTGAAACCCACCATTTGTGCCTCCCTTGCATTCCTACCTGACAATGCCGACCCTGAAACCATCCTCACTGCCTACAATGACACTCTCCCACACACACTAGAGCTCCATGCCACTTTAAAAACCACGATAAAAAAAAACAACAGCAACATTTGGTTCACCGACAAACTTATCACCCTCCGCCAACAGAAAAGGGCCTTTGAGCACCTCTAGAAAAAAAACATCGCAAGCCCGCACAGATGCGTTCAAAGCCTCCACCTAAACATACAAAGCCGCCATCATCACCACCAAATCTAACATCTCAGTGAAAGGATCAGTGGAGCTAGCTCCAACACAAAGGAGCTCTTCAAAATTCTCAGGGGAACTTGAGTCCACAGCACCTCCCATCGTTAGTTTACCTAAAGACAAAGCCTGGTGCTCCCTTGTACAAACTGCCCTGGCTAACAAAACACACAATCACAGAGACAAAACCACTGACAAAAAATAAATCCTCACTAAGGCAGCAGCCACACCTCCCTCTGAATCATGGACCTCCCCATGACCTCTACACCCTCCCTTTCATTTCTCCCACATCACTCCTGCCGACACCCTCAGTATTATTCAACACCTCAAACCATCCAACTGCAAAGGTGACATATTCCCAGCCCACATTATCAAAATGTGTGCAGAAGCTCTTGCACCCACCATAGCAGAATTCACTAATGCTTTCTTTACCTTCTGCTCGGTTCCCACCACCATCAAAGAGGCTTGGGTTACTCCAGTCCTCAAAAACCCCTCACTTGACCCTTCACTCCCCACAAACCAACTCCCCATCACAACCATACCCTACCTCCTCAAAATCCTTGACCGCACTGCATACCTCCAACTTCAAACCCACCTCGATTCCAACAACCAACTTTGCACAAGTCAATCTGGCTTCAGACCAAGACACAGCACAGAGTCCGCCCTCCTTGATCTACAAATCCAACTTGATGATATACGAAACGCAAGCAAGATCGCCATCCTCCTACTAGTAGATCTATTGGCCGCCTTTGACCTGGTTGATCACAACATCCTGTATCACCATCTCACCTCCCTCTTCAACCTCTCCTCGGAAGCAGCGAGTTGGATCAACTCCTTTCTCAGCAAAGTTTCCTCTAGAGTCTTTAGCGATTCTGCAGCAGCAGCCCCTATCCCTGTTTCCTATGGCATTTCATATGTACACCAAGGCCCTCTTTGATCACCTTGACAGCCTTGACATCCCCTATACGAATGTTGCCGATGATATGCAAGTCCTACTCAAACTCACCGGCAACACGGCCTCAACTCTGCAAACATCAACCAGGTCTATAGCATTATTCAGGTCTGGATGGCTAACCATCATCTTTGTCTGAATGTTGACAAAACAAAGCTTCTCATCATCATCTCCTCACACCGCCTCAAACACCTAGACCCCTCCTTTGCCTCCTTCACAGCCCACCCATTACAGGTCACGCAACCAGTGCCCTTTTCCAGCGTTTTACCACTTTGGCGAATTACAGAGGTTCACCGGTTCTTAGATGCATGGTTTGCTTTTTTTTATGCTCCTTTGGTTCTTTTCTCTATAATATGCTTGCTTGATTTTCAACTACAGTTTTATTTTGCCCGATCATTTTGCTCGCACTTCATTCAGATGACTCATTCATTGCTTTCAGCGTGTTTCACTCTAACACAATGTTTCTGCAAGTTCCACTTCAAGTATTGCATTTGCTTTGATTCGTTCCCTTACTTCACTCAGAGACTTTCGAGAACGTGCCGAACACACGTGGCCATTCCGCTACAATGTGATTCTTTCACTTTCATATGCGCACTGTGTTTCCTTGCATTCTCTTGAAACTCACCAGCAGCAACGTACTCTTCTTAGGTTCCTTCGACCAGATGCTTTCTGGGATTTGAGATCAGAGTCTCACTGCCTGCCCCTCGGACACCTCTAGGTGGTTGGGTGGTTACTGCCATTCAGCGTCCTGGCATCCCATTCTCCTCCGCCTTCCCACGGGGTGGGGTGTCTCTCATGCTGCTCTCTCACTCTCTCCAACTCCCTCCAACTCTCTCCTTAAACTCTCTGTGGACTTTACCTTTTATACACCTGTGAGTCTCTAACAGGCCGCAGGTGTGAAGTCCCATGCTCGCTTGCCTGACCCCAATTAGTCCAATTAACAGGACATGCCTGATCTTCAGTTCTATAGACTTCAGGCTCCATCTTCTTCATCCCAGTATTATAGTGGTGTTTCCTAGGGTAGTTTCTTCTTCTCAGTACTCGGTCTGACTTTCATGGGAAAAGAAGGGTCTGCGTAACAATATCCCACAAAGGCTGAGGGAGGGTAAGGTAAATCAGTGTCAGGAAATGGGAATAACCATGTCTCGCCCTCTCGCAACCTTTCCCCAATCCCCAAGGACCCTCCACCCAGGTGATCCTCCCTCGCTAGTCCACACCCAGGGTCAGGATCCAAAAGTGATGGCCCTTCCCTGGCCACCTCAATAGAAGATCCCTAGTGAGCAGATGTCAGAGCACCTTCAGGTTTCCCACAAGGGTTCCCCCAAAACCTCTTCCCCCTTCGCTACTACCCCTACCCCAAAACCCTCCCTAACCCCATTTTAACCATTCACCCACATATATAGATATCATTTCAAAGTAAGGTCGAAGTAATTTCCACAAAGTAAATTACCATGAAGTAATTTACTTTGTGGAAACAACTTGAGACCCTAGACCCTATCTACTATTGTATCTATGTATCTCACATTACACATGACACATTACACATATTTACTACAAGAGTTCTTATGTTCTGTAATACAAGCTATGTGTACATTACAAGTGTTATGTCTATTCGTTTTCTCATGTTTGTTCATAATATTACACATTACACATGTTCTGCTTATTTGTGTGCTTTTTCGCTATGTTATGTTCTGCAATATCAAGTTGTGTGCATTTCTTTGCACACATATGTCCTAGTTTTAGGTAATTCTATGAATGTTCCATGTGACATTAAACTTCACAAGTGTTCAGTTTATTCACATTCCTGTTTTAATATTACACATTAGGAGCGCTCTGCTTATTTGTTTGCACATTTGTGTTAATATTAAAGATTAGAAGTGCTATGCTTATTCTTATGTTTGCTTGTAATATTAGACATTACAAGTATTCTGCGTATTTGTCTGCTTGTGCTAGCTGGGAATATTAAACATTACATGTGTTATGCCTATTGATATGGTTTTGTTTGTAATATTAAACGACACATTAGAAGCGTTTAGTGGAGGTTACAAATAGATACATTCCATTTGTTTTACAGCTTTTTATTTTTACAGCTTAATATCTTGATTTTGGCTGATATGAATTGCAAAATATTTGATTCATGAACATCGCCATAGTAAAGTGTATACGTGTGCCAATAATTTTGAAAATTTAAGCAGCCAATTTTGAGAATTCGGGTTCTAAACATTCCATTTCCCTTTGGAGATCGACATTCTAAAAAAGGAATAAATTTAAATGTTTTAATTTCTTACAACATATGGCTGAGTATATGGATTTTTACTAAACGTAGCATTCTCATTTGGATGTGTCCCGTTCAGTAGCTTGTCAAACTTGGTGAAGATCCATCCACAGGCTTAAAAGTTACGAGGAGGGGGGTATAAATGTAATAACTCTTGCTCTGACTATCCTGCATGTCTTTTCAATGATTTACAATCTAAACCCACTGCACGAGCATTAAGGCTGATCTTATAGTGATAAAATGCTGTCTGTGCTCATAGGGAATTAACAGACCAGGGAGGTAGATATACAGCTGAAGTAAAAGGTGAAAAGGGCCTCCATCAACGTAATTCTGTCAGGTGTCCCGCCATGCACTGTACTGACAGTTAAGCCCCCAGCCATTTGTCCCCCTCTATGGAGCAAAAATCTCTGGACACAACTCAAGCTTATCACATTTTATTCTTTACTCAAGTGATTTCTGAAGAAAATTTGGATGACCTTTGTTTCTGCTTAAAAGTGAGACCCCTTTTGGAAGAGTTAAGGCTGTTTTCATCTGTGTGTTTCTGAGTTTTTAGTGTCACTCATCTATACCTTATGGGACCATGCCAATACTGTATTGATAAATGTGCCTCTTTTGTTGGGAAAAAATCAAAACGATATGATCATGCACCCTCTATTGTCTCTCTGCCTCCCAGAGCACATCGTTGTTGCAAAAAACTGATTCTGTGACTACTCGAGGAGAAAATAAGACTTTGGGCCTCATTACAAGTGTTATGGTATCTCAGAGGTAAATCTGCATGGATTTACTGTTATCACCACTTGGTCTGGCGGAATTACCGTTGGATTTCAAGTGACGGCATGGCAGTGCTAGTCCCCATTTATAGAGTCCATAGAACACATGGTAATTCGGACAAAATTGATGTTTTTGGCAGTAACGTGGCAGAATTACCTCCAGCATTTTGCTGGAGGTTTTTCTTCCACCTTACCTCCAAACTCACAGTTAGGTGGTGCAGTAATGTGGCACAAATGCAGTAGTAATTCTGCTACTGCATTACCATAGTTTTTGGCCATATCACCAAACTCATAATGAGGCCCTTTGTCAAGCTGACAACCTGTTGACCTCAGACAGTCCATAATACAGACTCTGAGGAAAAATGTTCAGGGACCCTGAAAAACCTGAAGCCCAAAGTCAAAGACCTGGCTTACCCATTGGACTTTTGAATGGGGCCAGGACGAGACCAAACCAAGGACTTAGTTAGACATTTTCTTTGCTCACTCTTTGTCATTAAAGGATCAAACTTCTATTTTGTTCTGTACATAAACTATGTTTTCTAGAGAACGTCGTCCTTGTGACAGCCTCTCTGTGCATCCCATTCAGCTATCTGTTACAAATGGTTTCATAGGTAGGATGGACAAACTACTGTCAGTGAAGACTAACAAAGCCTTGGCACAGCCATACAACAAAGGGCTCACTCCTTCCAGGATTAACTAGGCTTAGATCAGGAGTCTCAGCTCCCACAGAATTCCATGGACTCTAAAGTAGCCTAGAAGGACCTAGACTAGCCACACTCTAAATCAAATTCCACCTTGCCCTTCCCTGCTCCAAGACCCACACTCCTACCCCACTATTGAATGGAATTGATATCATCCACTTTGGAACAAGATCCTCTATGGTTCCATGTCATTTCATTGCGGGATGTTTTTTCGCATTTTTTTTACCACAATTTTTTTAACAAAAAAACCCATCAATTTATTTTTTATTGTTATGGGGGGGTTCTCCCCAACCCACCCATTTTCGTTGGCTTTACTGTCCAAACCCCAGAGGGTTAGGAAGAGGCCAACAACCGGGACTGAATACCAGGGATTCTCAACCCCAGCGCCAAGAACACTGACCTGGAAGGAACTGAAGAGCAGTCCGGTAGAAGATCCAAGCCAAGGGGCACATTGGAAGCATTAGCTCACAACCCCTCAGCTTACAATATGTTAATCGGGGAAAGTGAAATGCTGTCCTGCATCCATGGAAAAGGAACACCTGAATCAAATGACCAGGAAACCACACCATCATTTGAAGGAAAATGGGAAAAATGCAGGCAAGAATCCAGACACCAAACTACTACCTAATTCCTGGAGTGTGGGGGACATGGAATCTGAAGACTTCCCTGTCAACTCCACCCAGGCATGGACCCAACATCTAGAGACACTGGAGATTGAGAAACAGTTGACAATTAAGATAGCAAAGGAATAAACATCCGGTCCTCCTATGAATTAAAAGGAAGAAGAGACCATTACCGACTCTGAAACTTTCAGAAAGGGCCCAGAACCAACAGCAGAGGTTGTCCACAGGGATGCCAGCCCATCCATCTGCAAGTAGAGTCATTGAGCTCATGAGGGACAGAACAACTAGTGAGGCATGAATCAGGAAAGAAAAGATCTGAACTGCCTGCGACCTGTCGAGAAGAAGAAGACAGAGTGCAGTCTGTCCCTCCCAAGTTGGTCCCAATGACAACAGTTGATTGGCTCCATGAGAGTAAATCCATTCACCCAGAGGAATTTCACCCGCAATTGCCCAGTAAAGGGTTGAGGGAAATCTCTTGGGAAAAATTGAACCAACCATTTCTCCAGGAGAATACATACCTTGCCGGACCATTAATCCAACTGCCCTCACCAATTAAAACTAGAGAGTGCCTTTCAGGAGAACAAAACATCTCAGGATGATGACACCAGTTGGCTCTATTCCCCAGCAGATGACCAATGTATGTTGCAGGACAGACTACCTGCCACTGAACTAGAGGGAGACCAGGGAACCAGGAAGCAGAGTCACACTTGTCAGACAACCTCAATAGAAGGAACCAACCATGATGAGGTAAATGGGACGCTGTACTAGAGTCCACCCTTAAACACCCAGGTCCACAGTAACCACCCTGACAGTGAGGTAGAGGAAGTGCTACAAGGACCCATAGTAGCGTCAGGCACACCCCAGGAACATTTCGGCTTCCAAGAACTTAAAAATCCAGAAAACTCAAACTCCACTTATACTATAGATCCCGGGGGGGTAATGGATGATGGTTATGGGGGTTCACTCACAGACCTAAACAAGCCCAGACCCCACAAATACAGAAGAGGGTTTTCTAGGAAAGTGGGGACCCTCTGCCATCAGTCTATCCATCTCACTAACAAGAAAGGATTTCAAAGGACACAATGGGAGATATGTGAGGAAGTACTCTGCCTTAGCTTGCGGGCTGACAGCAGGATGGTAAAGGGCTTGGCAAAACTTAGTGTATGCTGGACCACCACAGCACTCATATACATCCCAACTCTAATCATGGTAGAACGATTAGCCACAAACCCTTTCAGGCAGGGCTGGTCTTTGTGTCAGGCAGCTCAGGCAGCTGCCTTATGTCAGTCAGCCTCTAGGGGGTGCCGCGCGGCGGTGTTCTGAGTCCTGCAAGCCAGGCCAGGCTGGCCACACCCACCAGCCAGGCCTTGATTTTGATGCCCGTGTAGGAGCAGTGAGCACTGCTTCAGGCTTCAGCCTTGTCCTTTGCCCTCAGGCAGGGCAGCAGCAATTGACAATAATTGAGCAATTAGCAACATTTGTTTGTTGCTTTTTCACTTCCCCCGAACCCAGCCGGCGCTGGCGCCAGCCAGGCCCATGTGCGCGCGCGCACTAGCTCGATGATTGGGGGCTTGGGGCTGGCTGCTGGCATTGTTGTCAGCCCCTGGCGCCATTCGGAAAACAGGAGCACCGAGCCGAGTGAGTGGAGTGGATGCATGCACAGGGCACATCACAATATCAGGTAAGTGTACTGTGTTTGGGGCGAGGGCGATCATGCTGCAGAGGACTAATGCCATTCTGCCATGCCTAGCCTGCTGCGACTGAGTGCCGTGACTGAGTGGCTACTTGCTGGAGGGGGTGTGTACGCTGGCACCTGTAGGTGCTGTGGTGGCAATGGAGTGGAGGACCGATGACACCGAAGCAGAGCGCCAGAACTGCAGCTGTGGTGCGGTAGGGGGGCACCGCCCCTCTGCCTGTTTCTCTGCGCACTCCGGTGAGTGGCATCCCTCTGTCAGGTGGCAGGCCCTCTGAAGCTGCAGAAGACGCAGCGGTGCCTCTGACGGAGCTGAGCACTTGCACTGAGAGAGGGACCTGGCCTGTATATGCGGTGGTGAAGAAGCAAGCTGGGAAACCATTGGGGCGGGCCGTAGCCTCCCTCCGTGGGGTGCACGCAACTCGTGATCATTGCGTTCGTGCCACTGGGGTGTGGGGAGGTTGTGCTACCGGCTCCGACATCTGACACTGTGATCTGGCTCACCAGTGAGGGGCCTGCCCTGGTAGGGCTCTTCTGGGCTGCAGAATTAAAGGGGTGGGTAGCCTGTTGACAGTGGACAGAGGTGTGCAGGCTGTCCTCATTGTTCAGCAGACTAGCACTACCTGAAAGGTGCTTTCGGGCTCGGAGAGTTGACAGATTCTCATCCCCCTTGAAATGAGGTGTGCAATGATGTCCGGGTGAGGCGTGCACAAAATGAATACCCACTGACCATGCGTGAGCGGCCCCTTTCACGCTCCAAGTTACCCACGCAGGCTGTGAACCCAAAAGTGCCCTAGAAACTGTACTGTGTTTGGGGCGAGGGCAACTATGCAACATTTTAGATGCATGAATGATGATCACTATCATTGCTATTGGCACGCAACCCTACATACCATATATTGGACGCACAAACAACACTGGTTTGAAGTTGGCTGGCTCCCATTTGTAATGGGGCAGAATCAAAATAATAACGGTATGGAACTTGGTGTGCAGAGCAATGACGGTGGTATTTTAAAGTCCTGCATCCATCACTTTTGTAGTGCCAAGATGTCCGACGGATGGCAGTAATCATGCTATACAAAACCCCCTTACAATGCATGACTTTTTGATTGTACTCTGCTTGCCCCAGCAAACTTACATGACTTATATTTTCGCATTTATTCACCTGCCCTTAAGTAATAAACCCACAGAATTCATAACATGAACATTGTGTACGGTAGCTTAATTAGTTGATGCACCTGCTGCGGCGATGTGTTCACAAGCTGCAGGTCGCAAGTGTGTATCCTGCAATAGCCACCATCAATTGTAAGCCTCTGATTGAGGCTGACATAATTAGCTACATGAAAAATAAAAGGGTAATTTTGATAGCTGTAGTAATACAGCGGTTAGAAGTTGGAGGAACCTGCGTGAAGCGCTATGTAAGAACACAAAACAGTGAGTCGGCTCATGCCCACCTGTCTGGGGAGGAACAGGGCAGCAGAAAAATTAGCTGCTAAGGTGCACTCTAAGGGAGCTGCCCCCAACAAACAAACGTAGGAACAGAAGGAAGCAACCACATGTCATTGGTGGGGGAGAGAGGAGGCTAAAAATATAGCCATATGTGGACAGTGGCAAGCCTCAGGTGTAGACAAGCACCGTTCACAAGCTGTGTAGAGGCAGCCCGGCCAGAGCCTTTAGGCTAGTTGGGGGAGGGAGGGGAAGTAGAGTAAGATAGCGTGTGCAAGTCCCCTCGCCCACCAAATATTGGGAGAGTTAAATTATATAATTTTTCTGTAACGGGATACCATGGCTCACACGTGATGGTGACACAAACTATGATCAAGCTAAGGGGAAATTAAGGCTGTTATGTGCTCTTTATGCATTATTATTATTATTCATGTGCTATAGTCACACACTATAGACACACCGAGCCATAGCGAGAGAGAGGGGACGTGCTGGGAGGGATAGGGGTGGGGACCAGGGCACGAGCTGACCTGGAAAGTGGCAGGGGGAGACTGGAGGGCGAGGCAGGGCAGGAGCTATAAACCAGAAATATGGTGGTGAAGAAAAGGGGGGCAACGGGAGGAGGACAGGTGGCAGGTGCATGATTGCAGAGTATTGCAGGGACAAAAGGCAGAGAGGTGGTGCATGTCTTGCAGGGACAGGAGGAGGAGAGGTGGGTGTGGGGCAGGGACAGGAGGCGGAGAGGACTAGTGCAGGTGCAGATTACAGAGGAGTAGTGGGGGCATTGTAGAATATTGCAGAGACAGACAGGCGGCAGAGTGTATCACCATCATACAGCATCTGCACATCAGACTGAGGAGGGGATCACTCTTCATGTTGTTCAGTTATTAATCTTGCACTGCAGGAATACATATATATTGCCCAGGCTGCTGCTACAGAGCAGTGGCAAACGTTCCCTACCAGCTCTGTGTGATTGATTACCTTGTGTGAAGTTAGGAAATTGAATTCAGTGTTAATTTACCATTCAGAATTATACATTTTAAACATTTGAACATCTTTCCATGTTGTGCTGTTTGATGGGTTGTGTATTTTAAAATGCTCCAGTGGTGCCAACAATGTATGTTTTGTATTTTACTGTGATGTAATTGATATGCAAAGTATTATTTTTGAAACCTGAAAAATCCTACATCTTTTTGGTCACAGAATGTTGGCAAGTATGGGTGTTCATTTTATGAAAAGGCAAATGTCATTCGTCCTGTGCAATTTGTGTGGTTATGCAAAGCCAATTTAATTAAATGTTATGTTATGTTACTTGGCATTTGTATAGCGCCTTATGTGTCATTGGTATGATATCAAAGCGCTGGTGGGTTGAATGCCCTCGGGAACCGTAGTTCAAGTCAGTAGAGAGAGAGAGTGTTGACGGTGCGTGGGTGTACCGGATATGTGTGCAGCTGGTGTATTGTGCTTATTTCACCTTGGTATGCTAATTTCTGACAACGTCACATCCCATTGCATTTGTTGATGAGTCCCCTCACTTTAATGTTTAGGACTTGACCCCTGCTGAGTAGGGTTTATTCACTCAGCTTGGAGGAGAGCTGCTAGGCATGGGCAGCCTGCACTTCCTTGACCTGCTGTCCCAAGACAGGCTTGTGTCAGTCGGAAATTGTGCAGAATCGTGATCGGATCAGAAGGCCCAGCCACAGCCAGACCCAGTGAGCCACAGCCAGACCCAGTGACCCACAGCCTGCTGACTTTGCCAGTGGGGCACTGTGAATGGTCCGTGCTGCTCGCGGTGCCGAGTGCTTCTGCCTTCTGCCGATAAGGTAAATCAGTGTGTTGCTAATGCTGGTGCTGCTAAGCTAACCACTGTGAAGGGGTGCGGCAGCGTGGCGAGATGTGGGCATGCGGGCTGCAGCAGTTCGCTTACCTTATTGTAGTCCAGATGTTGCAGCCATTTAATACTGGCATCCAACAATTTAAGCTGTCCAAATGAGCATGTATGGTTCATGGTTACAAACATTTTAATGTTAGGGCGAGTATTGTGAACCGTGATGTGAGCAACAAGCCATGCATCGGTTATGCATTTAGAGATTCACACATACAACAATCCTTTTATCACAGACTTGTTTATCAAATGTAGAGATCTCTGATCACTTTTATAGTCCTGTAATGCTCTGTGATTTAATGCAAAGCATACATGAATCCTCATTGGCGTTATTTGTCCCCTTTACCCCTCTCAGAGAGGTATTTTGGAAGAGTACAATAAGAGTGTACCAGACTGTCCATCTTGGAATGATAACCTACTCTCAGAAAATCATTCATATGGTTACTCTAGTATAGCCCCTTGTGAAATATTTGGTGGTACGAACAGAACACCTGGCTGCAACACAGGCCCAGTGGTCAGGCTGGTCACACCGCAGTACGGACAGTTTGAAACTGCATTCAGGCAAGGCCTTCCCTAAGAGCGGTTGACAGAAAAACCATTTACGAGGGCAGCAATAGCTGTGTTTTCACATTAGAATTCTTCTGTAAAGTACTTGAATGACAAAGCTAGCTTCATGTATATAGCAATTATTTATTCATATTGAGGAGAGGTTTTGTCGGACTCCAACAATGCTTCCCGCCTGAGGTGCAATCTGGTGTAAGACCGGCCCTCCTTTCAGGAGACCACTACTCATCTGATTGGAGCTTCTAAAGAGGTATTCCAGGCCACCAGCTAGACCCCAACACCCAGTGTACAAATTAATACCTCGCTCTCTAAGCAGAGTTGCAGCATTTGGAGTTCACAAGCAAGTTGGGAAATATAGTTGTTTCTACAGCACCACTGCCCAAGAAACATTCATAAGAATGAGTCAGACCACCACAAATGGTGGGTGTTCTGCGGGACCTATGCCCTAGAACAGGGTCGTGGTCAGGTGATGGAAAAACCCTCTCCCAGAGAGAACGTCTTTGTGGTCCAAACTGATGCGCATTAGCTGTACGAGGAACAGAACAAACAAATACATCTCTCCTGCTTCTGTAAGCGTAAACTACAAAGTTGCAGTTCCCCTGCGATGAAAGCTTCACATGTAAAATGAACAGTGACCCCAAGTTACCAAATGTTTCCCTGGTGTATAATTTACACACTGGGAAAACCAAGTGACCCAGACCAATACAGGCCATGTTAGTAGGGCTGCAAAGGGGGAAAGCAACCTCACACACAGCTACGGCAAATGTGAATTCCAAGATGGCAGCAGGAATTAATATACTCTCATTCCAGCTTCCTTTCAGCTCACATGGTCATAGTGACATGGCCCAATCAGAGGACAGACCTGCCTAAACTACAATTGTGCATTTTCCTGAGTGCCATATACAGGGTGGAGATGCCAGATGATACAATCCAGCTTGCTCAGTCAGATGGTGTGAGCAATTCCAATGGGAGTTATAGAAAGGTTTGGTTTTGAATAGAGAGAGGGGAGCATGGAGAGGGGAATATTCTGGAGGAGGTTGGAGAAAAAGAATTGTTTGGAAGAGGGGGGAAGTTGCTACCATCAGGGATTGAAACAATTGGAGGGGGAGAATGGTTACCATCTGAGGGAGATTTGTTTGGAGGAATAGGAGAGGGAGAGTTTTTACCTCTTTAAAAAGTGGGGGAAATCAGGTATAATAATAGGCTAAGGGGGAGCAAACCTGACCTGTATATAATTAGAACAACAAAGCTCCCACACCTAAATTAGGTTTATGTCATGTAGTTCACTGGATGAATTAGGGATCCACACATTAGTGAACGACAATTCAAACAAAGACAAGTAGAAGTTCAAGGAAAATACAACCTGACTTCATAGAACAATATTATAATACCATATACAGTTTTTAATAAATAGAGTTGTTAAAATCATCACATAAAACATAACGAAGTGTCCAGTGCTCTAAAGTGCATAGCGATGTTCGTCACATCAATACTAATGTGCAAAATGTGCTTCAATTGTACATAAAACGCAATTTCACAGTATCTCTCCTTTAGAGATCTCAATTCAAATGTGCATAAAAATATGAACAGCTTTCAGTTATTCAAGTCTCCATTTTTACAATAGGATTGAACCAGGTCATACTGTGTTGTTGACAATGAGTACCTCCTGTCTAGGTGTCTGGGTTAGTCAATACCCGAGTTTCACCTATTCGAGATTCTTAAGCTTTTATTGATGCTTTATATTAGTATCTCAAGTTTCCCAACATGTTTCGTTCCTCTAGTGGTTAGAATTACTATAAGGAACTTCTTCAGGGGTATAGATACACCGGGGCGTAACAACGCCTTGAACCGGTCTTGCAGTGGTCTCTAAGGAAGAACTTGACAAGTTGACGTTGTCGTAGCAGTGCGGATGGTGGTTTGTTGATTCCCAAATTGCAATTCTAATGCGTAATTATCTTCACCCTTATGGTTTTAATACCAAAGGGAATATCCAGGCCAAACCGTATCTTAGTGTCAGTAAGACCACTCCTCAAAGGCTGTTTGAATGTTCAATGTCAGCGCCTTATGAAGCCTTATGGCCGGCAGCTCACAACTCCATAGTACGAAGTCATAGTCAGTGAGTGCTCTTCTTAATCACAAGTCACAAAGGTATGGCTGGTAGATGAGTCCTAATTCGGGCGAGCTTTGCAGACGCTGGGTTCGTCTGACTGCTAGAGCTGTCAGTTGGACGCTGTGTGAGCCGAGAGTTTGTACCGCCAGAGAGGATTGTTTTGGTTTAGAGGAAGGTCCTCGTCAAATGGGAAACACCCTGGCTTGTGATTTGAAGGGGAGGAACCTAGGGAATCCAAGAGACTGGGGAAAATGGTTTATAGAGCTGGACCTACCAGCAATAACAGAGAGGGGTGGGGTAGAGGGGGGACAGAGGAGGGGTCTCAGTGGGACTAATAGGATCCCAAAGAGGCTAAGCTCCAGCACAGAGCGGTAGAGCTATCCCAGGAGAGAGGGTGGAAGGAAACCCTTATGATCAGGGAGCTCTGGCAGCTAGCAGGAGTATCAGAAGAAGGAGGATAGAGAAAGCAAGATATTTTCCAGAAGGAAAGTTAGCACCTGGGGAGAGTTATATTGAGGAGGTTGAAATGAGGAAGTTACAGTGGAGAAAAAGAGTTACCATTAAGTGAGATATATGAAAAGGTTTAGAGATAGGAAGATAGTGTAAGTGTTGTGATCTGAAAGGGATGACAGTTGAATTTTATGGGGGAAATAAAGTTGCATGACCTAAGAAGGTGAGGGGGTAGTCACTCCTACAAGCTATTGAGACAAGAGAGGTTCTAGCAAACTCGGTCAGTACAGGGCAGACTTTAGAGGCAGGAGGAAGGAGTTGGTGCAGCCTCACGGGGAGCCAGGAAGGCTATATCAGGGGAAGTTCATCATTGCACCAGCCTATTTGCATCACCCACCCAGCTATCATATCCATATATATATATATATATATATATATTCAGTGAAAAAACTTTGTTAAAGGGACGTTATGGTTAAGTTGCGCTACTATAAAACCTATGAAATTCAGTGAAAAAACTTTGTCAAAGGGACGTTATGGTTCCAAGTAAAACCGAAAAACCCTTGAAATTCGGCAGTTATGGTAAGCTAAGCAACCATAACTCGCGCCACCACCGTGCACTGCTAAGACTAACACCCAGGACATCAAAGATGACATCACAAATGTCATTGATGACATCACTGATGACATCACATGTGTATGTACTTTTTATGAAATATGTGTACAAGGGATTATTATTATAATGTTGCAAAACAAATGTCAAGGATCATTGCAATAAATATCATGCCCTAATTAGTGAATTGAACGATGCATTGATATAAATAGCATTCTATTATGGGGTTCTATCTAGTATACTAAGCTACTCATACAGAAACATAACATTGTGTGCAGCATACAAGATGAAGGTATAATATTTGTAATGTTAATATGTTGAATAATGAAATGATAATTGTTTTCTTAATAGATTTTTGTGTACTGTGAAATATGTAATACGTAGCTAATAAAACACATGTATTACATAATTGCATTACTATAGACAAAACACAAAGACACAAGAACACATACTGATATGGATATATACAGGTAAAGTGAAGTTAGCAAAAAAGCACAAGTAGTAGCAGAAACAATTCATAACTTAACTGATTATTTTCATGCAAATAAATGATTGCTCTGTTTCAAAGCTGCTATTTACCCTATGTATATGCATCACTTGATGTGATTGGACCCACAGGGAAAGTACAGCCATAAAAAAAACAACAGAACTATCAGAAAGTGCTCATAAGTCTATTGATTATCTTTATGCACAAAAAGGATTGCTGCCTTTCGAGCTTGTGTCTTCCCGTATGTATATGTTTCATATGATATGACTGGACTCTAAGGGAATTACTGTAAGAACCTACTTGAAGGATACGTCTACAAATAAAATAAAATGTTTATTTTCTGACTGTTACTGAAGAAAACCATGTGGCATAGATATGTCAGCAAAAGAAAAAAGAGTGAGCCAGACATGTGATGTCATCAGTGATGTCATCAATGGCATTTGTGATGTCATCTTTGATGTCCTGGGTGTTAGTCTTAGCAGTGCACGGTGGTGGAGCGAGTTATGGTTGCTTAGCTTACCATAACTGGCGAATTTCAAGGGTTTTTCGGTTTTACTTGGAACCATAACGTCCCTTTGACAACGTTTTTTCACTGAATTTCATAGGTTTTTAGTAGCGCAACTTAACCATAACGTCCCTGTAACATTTTTTTAAACTAAATTTTAAAGGTTTTTATTAGTACAACGTCACCATAACATACTTTTCAATAGATGAAGACCACTAACATCTTATGTCCTCAAAGTGGGAACGCCAGGTGGTAAAAAAACAAAAAAGATTTTCCTTCCTACACCGGGACGCCTGCGGCGTCCCGGTGTAGGAAGGAAAATCTTTTACCAAGATGGCCGCCATGGAAAGGGAAGGCGGGGTGTATAAAGAACACAACAGAGCATGAGCGGGGGGTGGGGAGGAACAGGGGAGACACATGGGCATGAGCAGGGGTGGGGGGGAGGTTCGAGAGACACACGGGGCATGAGCGGGGGGTGGGGGGATGGGGGGCTCATGCCCCTTGTGTTTCTCCCCCTCCCGCCCACCCCCGCTCATGTCCCGTGTGTCTCTCCCCCTCCCGCTCATGCCCAGTGTGTCTCTCTCCATCCCCCCACCCTCCGCTCATGCCCCGTGTGTCTCTCTCCCTCCCCCCAAGCTCATGCCCCGTGTGTCTCTCTCCCCTTCCCCCACCCCCCGCTCATGCCCCGTGTGTGTCTCTCCCCTTCCCCCACCCCCCGCTCATGCCCCGTGTGTCTCTCTCACTCCCCCCACCCCCGCTCATGTCCCATGTGTGTCTCTCCCTCCCGCCCACCCCCGCTCATGCCCCGTGTGTGTCTCTCCCTCCCGCCCTCCCTCCGCTCATGCCCTGTGTGTGTCGGGGCAGGAGCGGGAGGGGGAAAGACACGGGGCAAGAGCGGGGGTGGGCAGGAGGGGGAAGACACGGGGCAAGAGCAGGGGTGGGCGGGAGGGGGAAGACACGGGGCAAGAGCGGGGGTGGGCGGGAGGGGGAAGACACGGGGCAAGAGCGTGGGTGGGCGGGAGGGGGAAAGACACGGGGCAAAAGCGGGGGTGGGTGGGAGGGGGCAAGAGACACGGGGCAAGAGCGGGGGTGGGTGGGAGGGGGCAAGAGACACGGGGCAAGAGCGGGGGTGGGCGGGAGGGGGAAAGAGACACGGGGCAAGAGCGGGGGTGGGCGGGAGGGGGCAAGAGCGGGGGTAGGCGGGAGGGGGAAAGAGACACGGGGCAAGAGCGGGGGTGGGCAGGAGGGGGAAGAGACACAGGGCAAGAGCGGGGTGGGCGGGAGGGCGAAAGACACACGGGGCAAGAGCGGGGGTCGGGGAGAGGGAGACAGACACACGGGGCAAGAGCAGGGATGGGGGGTAGGGAGACAGACACACGGGGCAAGAGCGGGGGTGGGGGGTAGGGAGAGAGACACACGGGGCAAGAGCAGGGGTGGGGGGGAGGGAGAGAGACACACGGGGCATGAGCGGGGGTGGGGGGGAGGGAGAGAGACACACGGGGCATGGGCGGGAGGGGGAGAGACACACGGGGCATGAGCGGGGGTGGGCGGGAGGGGGAGAGACACACGGGGCATGAGCGGGGGTGGGGGGAGGGAGAGAGACACACTGGGCATGTGCGGGGTCGGGGGAGGGAGAGAGAGACACACGGGACATGAGCGGGGGGTGGGCGGCGGGTGGGGAGAGACACACGGACATGAGCGGGGGGTGGGCTGGTGGGTGGGAAGAGACACACGGACATGAGCGGGGGGTGGGCGGCGGGTGGGGAGAGACACACGGACATGAGCGGGGGGTGGGCGGCGGGTGGGGAGAGACACACGGACATGAGCGGGGGGTGGTGGCGGGCAGGGAGAGACACACGGACATGAGCGGGGGGTGGGCGGCGGGCGGGGAGAGACACACGGACATGAGCGGGGGGTGGGCGATGGGTGGGGAGAGACACACGGACATGAGCGGGGGGTGGGCGGGTGGGAAAGACGAGCGGGGCATGAGCGGGGGGTGGGTGGGAGGGAGAAAGACACACAGACATGAGCGGGGGTTGGGCGGGAGGGAGAAAGACACACGGACATGAGCGAGGGGTGGAAGGAACAGGAGACAGACACGGGCATGAGCGGCGGTGGGGGACTTACTGTACAGGCGGGATACAAAGCCTCTCATGCGAGGAACAAAGATGGCGGGCGTCTCTGAAGCCAGACGCACTGCACGCTTTCACGCATCCAATGAGAGAGCACGTCAGATGTCCGCGGACATCACGCAAGCTGCTTGCCCAATCACTGTCCTGTCCGCGGAGCGAACAGGGAAGTGTGTCCGCGAAGCGAACACAGATATCACAAATTTTTTTCACTTACATTTTTGTCATTTTTTTAAAAAGTACTGGACGGATTTACACTGAATAAAGAAAAGCACGCTTTCGGGACCAAGCCGCCGCTCCTGCCGCAAATTTGGTGTAAATCTATCCAGCGGTTTGGGCTGTAGGCGCAAGCAAAGTTTTTTCCCATTCAGTCTATGGGAAAAGAAAAGTTTTGGGACACCCCCTATAACTTTGCCCCCCCTGGACGAATCCTCACCAAAGTTTGGTGAGGATTCGTCCAGGGAGAGCGAAGTTATAAGCCGCCCAAAAAGTGCTCTTCCTATGGAAACAGCAACTTAACCATAACTACATGGCCACTACCGTGGCCATGTAATATATATATATATATATATATATATATATATATATATATATATATATATATATATATATATTTATTCTCACATCTATCGATCTATCAATCGATCTATCTCTATTTTGGCCTATCTTTCACACTTTTTATATCTATTACCTCACATGACACATTACAAAATAGACATTACACATCACAAATATTTACTACAAGAGTTCTTTTATTCTACAATATGATGCTATGTGCACATTATGAGTGTTCTGATTATTTGTGTTCTTGTTCGTAATATTACCCATTAAGGGTGTTTTGCTCACTTCATGCGAATGCTTCTTTGTAATATTATATATTACGCATATTCACTACAGGAGTTCTTACATTCTTCAATAGAAAGCTATATGCATTTCAGTGTGCAGACAGCATGTCCTATTTGTAGGTAACCTTTGTATGTCTGTATATGACATTTAGGGCCCGATTTATGGAATTAATTGCGCTGAAAAAGGGGGACTTGCACGCGAAAATGCACGCAAGCGCCCGTTTGTCGATTCATGGAACACAATGCGTGGGGATTACCGGAGAAGTGCGAGGAATCCGTGCAGGTCCAACACATCACTGTGAAAACAACGAACGTCTTGCGCGAGACTCCCAGCAAAGGTGCATACCGTCTTTTTGGGATGCCTGATGACCAGGTCTATGGCAGATATAGGTTTCCACCTCATATCATATTAGACCTGGTCAGGGAGTGGGAAGATTACCTCACATCACCCACGCTGTGCTCCCAAGCACTGAGATCCTTGGAAATTGTGCTCAATGTCCTGTATTTTTTGGCCACTGGGTCATTTCAGCAGACGACTGCCATAGTTGGGGGCATTTCACAGCCCACACAGTCACGCTGCCTACACCAGGTGTTGGCAATCATGACTGCACACCTTTCAGTCCGCCGGCACATATACATGGCCAGAACACCCGCAAAAAGGCAGGCCATGGTCCAGGACTTTTACGGGGTGGTGCACTTCCCTAAAGCGCTTGTTGGCATTGATTGGACCCATGTGGCCCTACGTCCACCTAGGGCTACAGAGCACACATATTGCAATTGCAAGTACTGCCATTCCATCAACGTGCAGGTTGTATGTGATGCCAAGGGAATCATTACCTCTGTATATGCTAACTATCCAGGGCCCACCCATGATAGTTTCATATTCAGAATGTCACCCCTTCACCGGGCCCTGGAAGCTGGGCAGCATGGCAATACATGGCTCATTGGTGAGTACAAATGGCCCTGCAAATGCATGCATGTCTCACACAGACAAAAATACACCACTGACAAACCATGTCACCTCCACAGGGGACAGTGCCTACCCTCTGAGCACCTACATAATAATGCCAAAACTGAACCCCACCACACCACCCCAGGTAAGATACAACACAGCCCATATTGCAACTAGGGCCATAGTGGAGCGCACATTCGGAGTGCTAAAGTCATGCTTCAGCTCACTTGACCACTTTGGTGGTGAGCTACTATATGCACCACCAGTAGTGTGCAGGATCATTGTGGCAGGATGTGTCCTTCACAACGTTGCAACACAGCGTGGCGTACCAGTGGACATGGTGGTGCCCCCATATCCCCAACCCTGTGCACGGTGACTGCCCATGGGAGGGGAAACGGCACTTGGCGAGGCTGCCCATACCCAGCTTGTGGCACAATTTTTCACCTAAAATCCAACCCCTGTGGAGTGCATATGGCCCTGGCACATTCCAGGTGACCATCGATGATGACAAAGGGACAATCATATGTCTCAACCTTACCACCCTGAGAATGTGTCCTTGGAAGTGCTACATTGTGTGCATTCCTTAGAACTTAAACTAACTCAATCTGGTGTGCACAAAATGAATACATGGAAGATGGTGTATGCCATTAACACCATGCCAAAGTACACATCTAAATGCTGGTATGTCACCTAAACCCTCCCACACTTCATGTCACCTGGTTGCCACACCATGCTATGGCATGCAATGTCAAAACTCAGAAATAAATGGCCAACAGACAACACTAATGTCACAAAGCGCTCAATGTTCAACGGAACAAGTTCAGAAATAACTCACTCTCACACATCAAAATAAAAATGTACAAAGGAACATTAACTGGCCAGTACAACATACCAGAAACACAGGACCCAAGAGTGAATCTGTCTGACAGTGACCAATCATAATTGCACACGTGCCTCAATGTGTCGTAACTTGCACATGGCACTATTTTATTATGCTAACTAAAGGGGGCAGGGAAGCGCATACAGCAGGAAGGCTAACAATAATGGAGATAGGCAAGCTAATACATGAAGATGGAACATGAACAAAGGGTGGATCTCAATGTCCAAACAAAAAGGGATGCTAATGATGCACTGGACAAACAATCATGAATCCCACTAGGGGTGGATACACAGGTCGGACTTGAGACTGCCCACAGATATAATGGAAGCACAATGCATCTGTGCAAGTTACTTTTACACGCTGCACTCCTTGCAAGCCCATGGAAAGTTGAAGCAGGAGTGGCATATGTGTCTGGACCCTAAGGCACAAACAAGGAGTGTACCAACACGAGACAAGCCTGAATGGGTCCAGCTGCAACCTACAGTGGTTGCCCTCGGATGCCACACAAAGCAACACACTGTCACATAAATTGACAATAGACCACAGGTAAGACAAGGGATGGGAAGGTGCACAGATTGCCTGCCGGGAACCCCAGCAGTCTAACTCAGAACTAAAGACTAACATATGCACAAGTGAGGACACAAGAATGGCAACAAAAATCAACGGTGTAAAATAGTCAGTAAAATCACCAATCTCAGTGGCCATGCGGGACTGAGATGATTGCATCTTCAACATGATGGCTCAGAGGTCCGCATGCAACACCTCACGGGATGCACAGAGTTCCTCTGAGTTGGTACGAGTCAACAGTTGCATCTGCTGTTCAGACCGTCTACTGCCGGCTGCCTCGAGTACAGCCAGTGTAGTTCTGAGGGACCTATACACTTCCCTCCTGGTGTCCCTGTGGGCACGACCCTCTGCAACCAGGGATGCCTGCAGAGCCCTCAGTACCGCCCGTCGGCTCCTGTTGCTGGTCTCCATGTGCAGCTTGTGTGAGCAGCATGTGGACCGCAATGCCTGCAGCTGGTGCTCCACCTGTCTTTCTGGGGGGATCATGGAATTGGCCACCCTATCCATGCCCTGAGCCAACATCTCATATGAAGCACCCTGTTGTTGTGCAACAGTATACATGGACTGCTCCCACACAGTATCGCCTGCTGCTACACGGGCACCGCATTGGCGGAACCCCACACCTGCCTGGCCCAAGGGAACATGCCCTTGATGTGATGCCGCTGTCTGTGGCTGCAGGACTGCATCCCTCCCTTGATCAGCTGTCCCAGGACCAGGAGCCAATACTGTGGAGCGTGACTCTGCAGCCGTAACCACCACAGATGGACGTATCAACACTGACTGGCCCTGTGAGGGGTCGTCCCCCCTGCAGATGTTTGGGATACAACACCCACACTTGATGCACTCACCTGCGATAGCACAGAGGAATCAAATTCTGGTTCACCACCAGAACCACAGGTTTCCTCAGAGGCGGACTCATACTGAGTCAGGCCCTGGATGGACTGTAGCACCAGTGGGTCATCATGGGCTGCCACACCACATCCTCCACTGGTGCTTGATTGCAGCTCAGTATCCTGTTCCTCCTTCACCTCCTCCTCTGCATCCACTGCCTCATCACCTGCACAAGGACAGAAAAAAAATGAAGATCCATGTAAATAGCATAACCCACACACATAGATATCACAATGTTGTCCTGCAACACATTAACATGCCAAGTCACTCATTGCACAAACTCCTGCACAGACTCAGTGTTAATGGAAGGGATAGGTAGCATGAAAGCAGCCATGGACGTGTGTGGAAGTGCTCAACACCAAATGTAGTGCATGGTGCATAGCACCTGCTTCACACACAAGCACCAGACTGGCATAGTACAGTCACCAACATCACTGATGCAAATACGTAGATGCCACATAGCATAACCATGCCTGAACTGGCAAACAGCATGAGATGGAACTTGAGATGGAACTTGAGATGGAACTTGATGACTACTGTCCCAGAGCCATGTTCAATGGATGTGAGATGACATTAATGGAAATCAAAAATGCAAAACACACAAGTGTCACATGGTGCACCGATACAAGGCTGGTGGAATACAGTGAAGCCAGATACACCCATCCCATGATGCCAGGTCAAATTGACATCCCGCAAGTGAATAGGCACGGTGAGACTTGGGGTTTTGAGGGGGCAGTGCAGTACATGGGAAAGGCAATTAATAAAATATAACCACATAATCATTAACAAAAATGCGGCGGGCTGGTGGCATGGAACGGTAAGTGCAGACATCAGGTGTCAAGTGCTGGTAGTGGGTTGAAGGGATATAGTAAACATCCCTCAAGTGCGGCGGATGCCAGGGAGGCAGTACAAGGGCTCAACTGGTGGCTCAGAGACCTGTGTCAGAGATCAGAGTGTGGCCAGGTGACTAGTGCATTCTCTCAGTCATCCAGGACTGCACCAGGGTAGAGGAGGATAGAAAGCACAACACATGAGGAAGCATCAGATGTGCCTCCACACCCGGAGAAGGTTCACCTCCAGTTCCATTGAGGCAGAGAGGCTGTACCAGAGGGAGGCCCCCGCCAACGTTAGACATTAAGCACCAACTAATTGCTAGGAGAAGCTACTGACACAGAGGGAGTAGGAGAGGGATGATTTAAGACCATGAGAAGGAAGCTAATTTGGAAGATAGAGTTGAAGGAATTACGGCCCCAGGAGCCGGTTTGCAACAGAACAGTCTTAGCCTCTGGGAGCCAGTGCCATCATCACAGTCCTGGGGAGAACCAATACCTGGCCAGACAAAAGGACAATTCTCACAGGCCTGTACTGGATGCAGAGGGAAGAGAGTGGAAGCACAGACATCTTGGTAGAGGCAGTTGTAGTAGGCCAGCATATGAAAGACCAGTCCATTGGAGACATGGGGCTTCTGGGAGAAGGAGAGGAAAGGAAGAATACCTCTGAGGTGGTGCAGCTGCTAGAGTAACCTCTCAGAGACGTCAGAGATGTGAGGAGAGAAGGCGAGTGTGGAGTGGAAATTGATTCCAGGCTATCCGCCATCACAGGTTGGAGCAGGAAGAAGGCCAAGAGAGGCTGGGCAGAGAGTGACACAAAAGGAGGGAGCAGGTGTGGTGATGAGGATTGTCACGGTGTGTAGCACATCGTTTGAATGCAGTCTGCAGGACAACAAGCCTGTGTCAGTCCACCAGGACATGGTTCACCCATGGCAGTCACGGAAATGCAGGCAGAACTGCCAGACAATCATAACACTTCATTCATTCAACATACACATGTCCTGGATGCACACGCTTCACCACTCACCGGACATTTCCTCATAATTTGGCAGGTCTCCCACGCCTTGGATCAGCTCCACCTCAATCATATCACTAATGAGCTCTTCATGTGGAGTGAGTTCATCGTTCTCTCGTGGTGACCCACCTCCCGTCACCAGAATAGAGGTGAAGTTGGCTGCCAGCTTCTCTTTAGCTCTGCGCCGGAGGTCATTCCAACGCTTCACTACCTCAGGAGCGGTGTGGCTCTGATTGCCCAAGATGTTGATTCTATCTGTGACACGCTGCCAGTGGGCCATTCGCTTAGCAGGCGTATGTGTGCTCGCTGCCTGCACGAGCATGTCACGTTTGTGTTCCCGCACGTAGTCCACGAGGATCTGGAGTTCTTCATCACTGAAGCACCTCTTCCTTCGACTTGTGGGTCTCCTATGACGTGAGTTGGTTTTGAGCCTGTTCTGCTACTGCACGCTTCGCCTTCTTGTAACGTCGTGCAGAGCCTGTGTGGCTGGTACCACTTATGTCAGTAGGGGCTGGAGCACTGGTGGAAAGGGCTATGGCATCACCCACTGATGCTGGGACAGTAGGTTGCGTTGCAGGTAGCCGTACCTGGGTGCTGGTGCCAGGTGGTTTCACTGCACGTCCCTTCCACTTGGACACAACAACATCTACCCCTGCGTCTCATTGGACCAGGGCCAGGACCACTTCCGGTCTGGCTGGTGGCCCTGAGTCTGGGTGGTGGGGGATGCAGCTGCCCCTGCAGCTTCCTGACCCTAGCTGGTGTGGACAGTGGATGGCCCTTCTGCTCCTGGAGCCTGGGTGCTGGGGATGTCAGCATCAGCTGCATCTCCCTGACCCTTTTGGGTGGGGGGCATAGCTCTACCTCCATGGCCCTGGGTACCTCGGACACCTCGGCTAACTCCACCATCTCGGCCACCTCTGCCACCCTTCCCACTTGTTGCCCTCCCACTCATGACAGTGATGGATTAGTGCAATGGGAGGCGCAGATATCAATTGTCCTGAGCAATTTCAGTGAGGGTGCAGTGTACATGATGTCAAACGTAGCAGTGTGCTCCGGCAAGGCTCAATATAACCCCTGGGGAGAAAAAAAAACGATACGCATAACGCACAGGCAACCCAAAAATGAAAAATATGTGTATGCAACCCCTCGGAGGCTCACGTGTAAGGAATAAATGTTTCGCAGTACGCTGTGGCAACCAGCAACACAGCAAATACCCACCAAAAAAAAAAAGCTTGCACTGTCGCAGTAGTGAAGAGATCGTGTGGAAACGCTATCATCTCCAAAGTCCACACGTCCGTCTGCTATAACTGGCCCTGAGCTGCCTCCTACAAGCTATCTGCTGCTGCCTGCCCACTGTGTGTGCCTGCTGCCCACGTGCCCTGCAATTTCGGTGCCTGCTTTACAGCCATTGCCAGTGCTCATGTCATCGGACCTGTGACCACCTCTGCTGATCTAGAATACTCCCAACGTGCCAGACCACCGCTCCACAGCCCAGTCCCACGTCCACCTTGCCCACCCACACCTGCCTCAGGGGTTGCTATGTCTGGACAAACATCTTCTGAGGCAAGTGGCAACCCCTCATCAGCGAGGCAGAGGGTTGTCAGCTTCAGTGCCAAAGAAGTTGACATCCTGTTGGAGCAAGTCCTGGGGCATTATCATGCCCTCTTCAACCCACCAACACAAGACGGCAAGGGAGGACGGAAGATGATCTGGGCCGAGATCGTAGGTGCCAGCAACGTAGGGGGGGGGGGTTCCCTACGACTACATCCATGTGCACAAGCGCTGGGAGGACTTCAAAGCCAGGACCCACAACAAGGCCCAGCGCTTCTTCAAGGCTGGTGTCAACCAAGGGGGACGCCGGGTCCGGTTGAACAGCAACAACATGCAGATCCTGGAGTGGTTCTACCCAGCGCAGCATGCCCAGGTCATGGATATGCTGCTCTGTCTGGAGTCGACTGGTAAGTGTCCATGTGTTGGTGCCCTCAACAGCGCACGTGCATGTTGATGTATGGTTGGAGTGTGCCCCTTGACCTTATGGCAGGTATGACTCTTGTATGGAGTCTGTGTGCATGTTCCAGATAGTGCTGCTACATGTGTGTACATTGAGGCATGTGTGATACCAATTGTGTAATGGTTGCAATGCATGATGTGATGCAGCATGTAACGATGTGCATGTGGTTGCTTACATGTGGCTGAGACGTGGCCGTGTGAGAGGTGTGACACATGGGTGCTGTCATCAACATCATGGAAATGCATGGTGTACATGTGCATGTATTTGAGAAGTGAGTGTGTGACTGGCCAACACTCCTGGATGGATGTTACTGGAGGATTTGAATGTGTGCTTGACTCTTAATGCCCAATTGACATTGAGTGGACCAGGCCTTGCTTCAGGACTGTCAGATTATGTGTGTGAATGATATAAGTATGTCCCATGATGCATGTGAGGAGCATGCACAATTTGTAGGTGCTGACAGTGTCTTGTCCAAGGATGTGATTGTCTGTTGTGAAGGACAGACATGTATGTGCATGTGTGTAAATTGCACGTACCTGTGTGTTGTGGAGGGTGATGATGGCTGTGACCTTTGCCAGTGCACTTCATGTGCATATGTTGTGTGCCAAACACACATAGGTACAGTGCCCTGATGTTTGTGTTCTATGTCTCCCTATCCACAGCGACATTGGAAGAAGAGGTTGGAGAAGGTGCTGTGGAGCAAGGCAGCAGGGATGCACTGGGGAGGCATCCAGGTTGGCAGGGGAGGAGGAGGAGGCCGCATCAGCCCAGTCCATGGGGCCCGGCGGGGGTGATGAGGTGGGTGTGACTGGTGCAGTGCAGACTCCGGGGCAGGAGGCAGTGCAGGTTGCCATGGAGGTGCTAGTGCCTAATCCTGCCCCTGGGACTGCGACTGCACCAGTATGCACCCGCGGGCATGCCCCAGGCCAGACCCATCCGCAGGTGGCAGATGTTTCCACACAAACGGAAACACCGAAGCTTGCGGATCTCGCCATTCGAGGCTGGGTGGAACCTGTGCTAGCCGGTATCGCGAGGCCTATAGCCACCATTCGTGATGATGTGCAGGCTTACGGTAGTGGGCTTGCACATCATCACAATGAGGTTTGGTGTCTCCTGAATTGGCTAGCTCAGTTCCTTGTCTCGAATTGGGTGCGTAGGCTGGCCACTTATGCAACACCCTCCTCGTCTTCCTCCTCTATGTGCCAGGGGTCCTCTCTGCCGCCTTCTGGCCCAGATACCACCAGGGCCGCCTGTGTACCTGTCCCACCCCTGGCGGCCCATCTGGTGGAGATCACATCCCTGCCAGATTTGGGTGTCAAAGTTGGATCATCTGAGGTGGTCACCACGCCATCCAGCAGACGACATGAGCTGTGGCAATGTAGGGAGAGCAGGCACCAAGGAGCAGGGCACGTGCATGACGGCCCCGGGCAATGTCATCAGCCCGGAGGCTGTCCTTAAGGAGCAGGCACCGGGCAATTTGGCAGCAGCAGGTTCGGGGTAGGAGGCTACAGTACTAGGGGCATACCATCTCAGGGAGGTAGGTATCGGGTATCAGGCAGGATGCAAACGTGGAACTTCGACAAAGGATGTCTTCCATGTTAGAGCGGTTGGGGCAGCAAATCGGGGCAGAGCGGCAGCAGTCATGGGAGGCAAGACTCACCATGGCCAGGGCTTAGATTTCACTGAGTCGGGCAGAGAGACGAGCTGAGGTCCTCGAGGAGACTTGCAGGGAGTGGGAATGGATGAAGAAGACCATGTTGGAGTTCCTGCAAGCCCTCGAGGTGAGAACGGAGGCCCGCCTAGGGGAAGTGGACGCAGTGTTCGATGATGCCCTGGCTGAGACTTAGATGGAGCATGGTGACGAGAAGGACTAGCCCGCTGCCTTTGTGAATAGTTCTTTAGTCATAAATTTCCCTTTTTTTTAATTTGGAGTTTTCAGACTTTACTCCATTTTTTGTACATAGTTGTTCTAGTTTTTTAAAACGTGCTGCTCACCATGCTGGAGTGTTTTTTTTATTATCATTTTCATTATATTTGAAGAAGACTTTTATGGACATGGACTTTTTTTTCTTTCTTTTTCGGTTTCCATGTACATTTGTGAAGTTTATTTTGGACATTTTAACATTATCTTTATTTTTTATTGTACATATTTTGCTTTATTATTTGCTGTGTGTATGAACCTAATACAACTGGAGAATGTATTTTATTTTGTTTACTCACAGTAATTGTTTCTCTGACTTTTTTATCCAGTTTGCAGCTTTGTTGCTCGGTTTGGTGTCCGTGGTAATGACCATTGTTGTTCATGTGTGTGCTTACTTGCATGCATGTGTCATGTTTGCTATTAATTTGCGTGGGGCATATGCCTATGTGGTTGAGCAGTGGATGTGTGTGAATGTTGAGTTTGGGTGTGCACGGTCAGGTGTCATTGGCTTTCACATGTGCAGCATCACTGTGTATTGGTCCTCACTGTGTTTGGGAGGGTGGTGGGTGGGGTGACTGATGGGAGTGTAAAATGGTAACTTTTTTTGCAGGATTTGCTTGATGCAGTGCAACTCACATGTCATGCTTTGCCCTTCACCAGGATGTGTTTGTGCTGTTTTCATTGTCTCTGGTGTTGTTGGGCATCTCGCACTGGCAGTCTATTTTTCAATTTATCTGTTTGTACACATTGGCAGGCCAATGCAGCAGTCTTGGTGGCTAGCCATGTACTCATTCAGAACTTGAGTCATTCCTCTTTGCTTTCATATTTTATATTTTTGTTATGATGTTGTTCACATGTACTGCACTGCACCCTCCTCAAACCCCCTTTTCTCCCTGCCCACTTCACATGCACTGGCGCCATTTCTATGTCACCTGCCCTATCATGTTTGGTGTTTCTGTCGTCACTGTATTCCCCCTCCCCGGACTCTTAGTGGCTTCTTACACTTGTGTATATGTGCATTATGAATGACATGTCTTTTGATAGGAAGTCATGTCATGTCCTTCACACATGGAAGGAACAGTGATGTGTTTATTGGGTGCTCTGCTCTGGTAATGTCAGCTCATTGAGGCTCAGGCCTTGACAGGCTGGGGTGATGGGGGCAGGGGTATCACAGGTGTTGTGGGCTGCCTGCAGGGTGGTGTCACAGATGATGGGGGCTAGAGGTCCCATGTGGTGGGGGCTGCCTGCAGGCTGGGTTGATGGGGGCTGGGGTGTCCCATTTGGTGTGGGCCGCCTGCAGGGTGGCATCACAGGTGAAAGGGGTTGGGGGTCCCATGTGGTGGGGGCTGCCTGCAGGCTGGAGTGATGTTGGGGGCATTACTGGCGGAGCTTGGTGTTCCTTGCGCCACGGCTACTGATGCCTTGGGAAATCCATGAATACGTGTGGTGTGCAATTGATTCTCTGCGCCACTGCATCTGCCCCATACAAGATATCGGACCCAGACGATGTAGACGATATCCGTACACTTGAGCGAAGGAACTCCAGTCACACAGCAAATGCCACTATAATCTGCCCTCCACCTTGGGCCATCCCCCTACCACCCTGCCCCGTTCAGTGTTATTAGTAGCACTGACCTTGTGTAGGCCTATCGGCATGCAAGGGGCGTGGGAGAGATACCCACAATATCCCCCTCCAACCCCAGAGTGTGGGCTTTCAGGTTGCAGTATTGGGATAATAATCCCAATGTTATCATGACGGTTAGCATGTTTGAAGTTTTGGTTAATCTGCTGGGGATTGTTGATACACACATGTATGCACCATATGATCATTCTAGGAACCTGCAGTATAACTCCTCCACTCAATATATAAACATACCTATACACACGCACTGACTACAAAGCGATGTCTGCGATACGCTTGTAGACCATTAACGTACAGGGGATGGGCCACCTGGTTAAAAGAAGACGTCTGATTGATCACCTCGCTGATCTACAATGCGATATTGCATTTCTCCAAGAAACACACCTGGACAAACATGAATCGGAGAAATTATGTCATGGGTGGGTTGGGACATCTGCATACTACCCACACCGAGGGACGAGAGGGGTATCGATCCTAATTCACAAGCGCATCACAGTCCATACCCTCCATATTATTGCGGATAAAGAAGGGAGTTATGTTCTGCTCCATGGACATATCTGGCAACAACCCCTGACCCTCCTAAACATCTATGCGCCTAACTCCGATTCACCCTCTTTCTTTACTCACACAATTGTAAACTGCACTCAATATATGGGGAATCTTCCCCTCATGGGGGGCGATTGGAACACAACACATTATACCCAACGGTAGACAGACAGGGCACACCTATATCACAACTCCTGACCCCACACAAACACACTGCACTGCAAACTCTCATGACCGAACTAGGATGCCGGGATAACACATTCTTCTCAAATCGTCCTAAATCCTATTTTAGAATAGCCTTCTGGCTGACTCCCGCATCTGCCCTATCGCTTACAGAAAAATGTATGATACTTCCTGCAATCGTATCGGATCATGCACCAGTACTCCTTCACATCACCCTCTCAAGTGACCCGCGCAAGCGAGCGCCGTGGTGCCTAAACTTGAGAGCACTAGCATACTCAGACTTTATCGAACACCTCGGAACGGACACAGATCGATTTTGGCAGACTAATATGACCCCAGATTACCCCCTAGAACATGCTGGGATGCCTACAAAGTCTTCCTTTTGGGGGTTAATGTATCACTAGGTGGGCCTATTAACTAAAGGGCTGGAAGGAATAGGAAGCACAACTTAACACTAATATATCAAGCATGGAAGCCCTACATAAACGCACCCAAGATCCACAAACATATGCCCAAGTCGGTAAGCTAATAGCAGACCTCAAACAGATCACTAAACAAGCACAAAAGTCGTTTACCAGCTGGTCATAGGCCTACTATCAGGATGGCGACTGACCACTCCACCTAATGGCGATTGCCCTCCACACTAAACAAGCTGCGCAAAGTATCACTGGTATTCGCAACCGCACACAAACTCTGTTAACGGGGGAAGATGATATTAACAAAAGATTTGCAGAATATTTTGGCGAGCTATATGCTAGCCCTCACCCAATATTATTGGCCCGAATAGACACCTTTCTGGTCGACCTCCGACTATAGTCAATCAATGACTCGCAAAGAGACCGATCTAGGGAAACTGCTTAAAGCCGAGGAAATTAATCAGGCCATCGGCTCCCTGCCAGCGAGCAGGGCAGCAGGACCGGATGGTCTACCCATTGACCTGTACAAAGTGATGGTGGACCGCCTCGTACAACTACTAGAAGCCTAGAAGCAGTATTCGCCAAAGCACAATCAGATGGCCAGCTACCGCGATCAATGATGATGGCTAACATAATTGTTTTTCATAAGAAGGGCCACAACCCAGAGGACTGCGGCTCCTATAGGCCTATCTCACTTATCAATGCAGATACCAAAATATTGACTAAATGCATAGCACGGAGAACAGAAAAGGTTCTCCCGCAACTAGTATGCAAAGACCTGACCGGTTTTATCCACTCCAGGCACTCAGATAACATGAGACGACTTTTACATATTTTGGCGGGACGAGGTGACCAAGACGAATTAATACTAACAAATGACGCTGAAAAAGCATTCAACAAGGTCCGATGGGACTTTATGTTCTGAGCATTGACCGTTTATGGCTTCCCACCAATGCTTATAGGGCTCATTCGGCTACTGTATACTAACCCCTCTGCCATGGTGAGTACAAGCGGGATGGCCCCAGACCCCTTCAAATTACACTCCGGCACCAGACAGGGATTCCCCCTCTCCCCTCTCCTGTATGCTCTCTCAATCGAGCCACTGACAGAAAAACTCTGCACCGACCCAGATTGGATCAGTGTGATACGGGGGAAGAAGAACATAGGTTATCTCTATACGCGGACAATCTCCTTATATACATCATTAGTTCAATGGTATATATACCGTGCCTGCACCAAATTCTCCATGATTACAGACCCATGACAGGCTATTAAGTCAACTGGCCGAAATCAGAGATCCTCCCACTTAGACCCGATATACCTTGGGAACTGGGTAGGGTTACACCATTCTGTCTTCAACTACAATCTATCAAATATCTCGGGGTTTACATATGCCTGTCTATCCACGAAATTATGGAAAGGAACTACCCACCGACCTGCGCAAAGATCAAAGAAGACCTAGCTAGATGGAACACACTCCCTTTGTCCCTGATAGGCCACATCAACGCCTTTAAAATGAACTCCCTGCCCAAACTTATATATCTGCCAATGATACTTCTGTGCGCTTCGTCATTGCAAATGTACACAGGCCTGGACGCACACTTAACAACATTTTTCTGGAGAGGAAAGAAAGAAAGACTATGCCTAGAGGTTTTACAGGCCTCTCAGAATGAAGGAGGACTCTCAGTCCCATCCTGGCGAACCTACTACAAATCGGCCCAGATTTGCTGGCCCAAACACTTGCTCAACACAACAAACGTCTCCAGCTGGAGAGCTGTGGAGATATCTCTGCTGGCACCTCTCACCGCGATGGAAATTTCAGCCATACCACTAAACAATCTCCGTAGCCATATTAGGACACAACCGCTAGTAGGCCCAACACTGTCACAATGGCATAGGATGAGAACACTTCGGGCTCTGACGTTCGTATGGCCCCAGTAGTGGATCAGCATCCACGCACTCCTCTCAATTGGTCTAGATCACGGAATGCATCAAAACCAAAACACTCACTGGCCAAATATTAGGGTAATAGACATATTTGACAGGGATACTCCCATCGGCTTTCATGAAGCCAGCCAAGCACTATGATATATCATACAGAATGGTTTCATTATCACACCATACTCACAATGATCCGCTCGAACACAACCCGACAGGCACTACAGGCTAACCCGACAACGGGCGAACTGGAGATGGAACACAATATAACCGAGTTCCCACAACTACGCTCATTTTACACAATCTGCACCCCAAACAACACCAAGTGTAAGCAAATAATTGCAGCACAACGGTCCAATGACCTAAACATCCCTATAGACTTGGGTGATATATACAAATTCTTTGATAACATGCCCACAACATCATATAACATACGCAATAGGGAGATACAATTCAAATTGATTCAGAGACTATATTATATGCCCAGCAAACTATTCAGGATGGGTCTCACGCAATCAGCCTCATGCTGGAGGCAATGCAGAGAACTGGGCACAATGGGTCACATTCTATGGACATGTCCAGAGATCAGGGCTTACTGGAAAATGATCCATTACTATGTCACCCGCAACCTCGAAGCTACAGTAGAACTCTCCCCTGTTCCCATGCTACTCGGCTCAGATGGCGAGTACTGGCATACAGACTCTTTGGCCAGGAAATTGAATACATATAGCTTTCTTCTCCACCCGCAAACTCCCACCACACTTGACAGATCACTGCCCGGGGACTGAGGAACGAGACCCCTACTGCCAAAATGACCAGCACTAAGCAAAGCAAAAAAAATGTATAGCGTGCGAATAGCAACCCTCATGTTGTCTGCTGGAAATGTTGATATGGTTGTGCAAAACTGTAATACTGGATACAAATAGGTATAAGTCCAGAAGCCAAAGTTAGGCTCAAACGCAAAATGTCTTAGGATCATGTATCATGTGTGAATGTGTGCAGTTATGTACATGGTTAATTATACAGACACAAAGGCAGGAGGGGCAGGAGGGTGGCAGGAGGAGGGGAAATATAAAACAAACAAGTGACAAGAAATAAACATACCTAATTCTCCACCTGCGCCACGTGCCAGGAGGGTGTATGTTCATCATATGTTTTTGCAAATACCCAATAAAAAGTGTTGGCAAAAAAAAGGGTTGCGCCTGGTTTAATACATTTTTGCACTGCGCAGGCATGTCATGATTTTGTCAGGTGGTGTAGGACACAAAACAGGTCTGCAATTTCAGCCTCCTCTTTCCACTCTACTGAATGATTTTCTGCCAGTATGTGATTTTTATTCTGGAAGTAGCACGATGGATTCCTATGGAATTCTCCAGCATTTAACACCTTCTAAAATGCCTTTCATTATGTGTACATGGCAGGAGGAATGTACATATTTTTTGTTAACTACGAGGTTCAAACATACATACAAACCCGTTTTCTCAGGGTTTAACAAGTATGTTTTGCACTTCATTGTTTAAACAACGAACATTGCATGGACGTTAATGCAGAGCATGCAAGTGCACACAATGGCATTTCCCTCTATCCAATTTAGAGTTTAAAAAAAAAGAAAATGCCAAACCAGTATTTAAATTGAGTGTTGTAAAGTGATAGATAATTACAAGTCTAAAAGGTTTAATGTATGGTCTTATGGTCCTTACATTAAGGAAATACTTCATTTTGACTGAGTATTTGTGGCTTGACATTGCCAACATTGTAGAGTTTACATTTATTTATCTTTGAACTGAGTGTTTGTACCTTAACATTGGCAGTTCCAACATGTGTAGACTTCACCTTTATATAGGTAGTAACTTTAATTCTTTATAAATAAAACATATATTTTTTATTTTCTTTCTTGATATGTATGTGCGCATATTGTATTTTGTGTGTGCATATGCATACTTCATGTATGTTGGTTAAACTCTGTCATATGAATGTTTTCTGGGAGTGTTATTCTAAGCGTGTGATGTTTGTCAAGATGCGGCCTTGTAGGCACATGCTTCATATGCAAAAGAGTGTATCACTTACATTTCATCAACAGGCATGTGATACATGTGTTTTCAGTGGGTTATTCAGTGTGTGTTGACGTTGGTCGTGATCTGGCCTTATATGTGCATGAGTTATATGCAAAAACATGAAATCAAAATACCACGCTTTTGCTTTGCATGTATGAATATACACATATTGTCACTATTGTGGACTGTTGCGTGAACATATTGGCCATCTGGTCATCTAGGCCATGCTGGTCTATCGTATTCCTCTGTTACATGAGTGATACATGTGTGTTATCCTTGCCTATTGGCTATGGCTATTGCACTGAGTAGTACACGTTTAAGTATGCTTTTACAAGGTCACCAGTTTGACAGCACTGGGGGCCAGGGGAAAATACCCGCTCAGTTAAGCAACCCTCGAACTGGCACATGATAAGATCCCAGGTGTCAGAGTACCATAGTGAATTCCAAGACCCTTGAAACAAAGAAGTGAACACCAATAAAGAAACTGCAAGAGAGAATATATCATCTGTACCATTACTATCACTGGGAATTGTGGTACACAGACATTGGGGGTCATTCCGAGTTTGGAGGCAAGTAACGTCCCTTACCGGCATGGCGCAAATAGTGTGTCCGTGCTGGCACCAGCCTGCTAGTAGAGGACTATTACGACTTTGCGGGCACGAGCTTTACGCCATGCCGGTAAGGTATCTAGCGCCATGCCGCAAAAGGCTCCCAAAAAACCCTTACCGGCATCAAGCGTAGCGCAGATAACACTACCGACATTGTCCAATGCGTAATTAGCGGTGACCGTAAATAGCGGTGACTGTAATTAGTGGTCACCGCTATTTACGGTCACCGGTAATAAGCGGAACCAGAAGTAGCGTCATTGCACAGGAACGGGAAGGAGCATGGCGCCCATCTTTAAAAACACAATCCATTGCCATCATCACCACACAGGACCCCTGGGACACTGCTGATTGTTAGAAAACATCCACCTCCAAGACCACAATGCCTAAGGCCCTGAAGAAGGGAGCTGCCCGCCTGAGAAAGGAACGATTTAATGAGGATGAACTCCAGATGCTTGTGGACACACTGCACGAGCATGCTGCCACAGTCTTCTCCAGCAACATGAGGAGAGAGGCAGTGCTAAGGAAAAAAGAGATCTGGGCACTTGTTGCCCAGAAGGTTAGTGCTTTGGGCAACACACCACGCACAGTAAAAGACTGCCGTAATCGATGGGACGACCTGCGACTAAGGGTGCGCAACATCCTCTTTGTCAATCGCAGCCAGACCATGGGAACAGGAGGAGGTCCCAGTTCCCCTATTAAGCTCACCCCGTGGGAGGACATATGCGCAATTATGAGTGGGACGAAATCCATCCAAGGTGTAGGTGAGATGGAGTGTGGCGCCACAACATCGGGCGATGGAGGTGAGTGTCCAAAGTAAACACTGCTATGCCAAATCTGATGAAAGTCCACCCCAATGTCAGTCCGAACAGTCACTCTATGGTCGCCCACACACACAAACACTCCCCGTAAAGTAGGCCCATGCATCACAGACACATGCAGATGCCTGGTGTAAGGCAATATTGTACATGACACATACCACACAAAGTAGGAAATTCCACGAGGCACACAGCGTGCATGTGCAAAATAGTATGCATGTCAGACAGCACTGTTCCTGGCCAACATGAGTGACGCCGACATATGCCTGCATTTTACCACCATGTATCAAATGACGTGCCCTTCCAAACACAAATGCCTATTACCCCCAATTGTGTGGATGAGCAATTGTCCCAATGTATGTATGATGCCTATCAAAACATCACTCATGCCGTCCCTCTCTTCCACCCCCACAGGCACTGACCATGACGGCGATGGGTAGGACGCTACCCCTGCACAGGCCACACCCCGGAGGTGGTCCCAGGAGGACAGCAACCGGCCATCAACCTCGAGGGGACAAGCCAAGGGGCACCGTGTACCAGCATCCAAGCCACCGCAGGTACCCATTGCACCTGTCCACAAAAGTGATGGGTGGAAGGTTTCGAATGAATCTAAACCACTGGCAATTGCTCTGGGCAACCTTCCACACCACCGTTTTTTAGCCCGTCTGCGCCATTGCAAAAGGGGACCAGCCATGTGCAAATCAGTCAGCAGCTGCCGCCACCGAAGGTAGCAGCCCAGCCCGAACTGCTAGGCCAGGTCCCCTCTGCACAGAAAACCAAGCAACCCCAGACATGTTTCGGCCTTGTTGGACCTCCTCAGTGAGGTGCAGCCTGGTTCCCTGTGGCGCAGCGAGCAAGGGACCCACGTCTGGGCATACCCTCTCTCACAAGGAGAAACAAACTGACCACAAAAGTGATGGGTGGAAGGTTTCGAATGAATCTAAACCACTGGCAATTGCTCTGGGCAACCTTCCACACCACCGTTTTTTAGCCCGTCTGCGCCATTGCAAAAGGGGACCAGCCATGTGCAAATCAGTCAGCAGCTGCCGCCACCGAAGGTAGCAGCCCAGCCCGAACTGCTAGGCCAGGTCCCCTCTGCACAGAAAACCAAGCAACCCCAGACATGTTTCGGCCTTGTTGGACCTCCTCAGTGAGGTGCAGCCTGGTTCCCTGTGGCGCAGCGAGCAAGGGACCCACGTCTGGGCATACCCTCTCTCACAAGGAGAAACAAACTGACCACAAAAGTGATGGGTGGAAGGTTTCGAATGAATCTAAACCACTGGCAATTGCTCTGGGCAACCTTCCACACCACCGTTTTTTAGCCCGTCTGCGCCATTGCAAAAGGGGACCAGCCATGTGCAAATCAGTCAGCAGCTGCCGCCACCGAAGGTAGCAGCCCAGCCCGAACTGCTAGGCCAGGTCCCCTCTGCACAGAAAAACAAGCAACCCCAGACATGTTTCGGCCTTGTTGGACCTGCGCCACAGGGAACCAGGCTGCACCTCACTGAGGAGGTCCAACAAGGCCGAAACATGTCTGGGGTTGCTTGGTTTTCTGTGCAGAGGGGACCTGGCCTAGCAGTTCGGGCTGGGCTGCTACCTTCGGTGGCGGCAGCTGCTGACTGATTTGCACATGGCTGGTACCCTTTTGCAATGGCGCAGACGGGCTAAAAAACGGTGGTGTGGAAGGTTGCCCAGAGCAATTGCCAGTGGTTTAGATTCATTCGAAACCTTCCACCCATCACTTTTGTGGTCAGTTTGTTTCTCCTTGTGAGGGAGGGTATGCCCAGACGTGGGTCCCTTGCTCGCTGCGCCACAGGGAACCAGGCTGCACCTCACTGAGGAGGTCCAACAAGGCCGAAACATGTCTGGGGTTGCTTGGTTTTCTGTGCAGAAGGGACCTGGCCTAGCAGTTCGGGCTGGGCTGCTACCTTCGGTGGCGGCAGCTGCTGACTGATTTGCACATGGCTGGTCCCCTTTTGCAATGGCGCAGACGGGCTAAAAAATGGTGGTGTGGAAGGTTGCCCAGAGCAATTGCCAGTGGTTTAGATTCATTCGAAACCTTCCACCCATCACTTTTGTGGTCAGTTTGTTTCTCCTTGTGAGAGAGGGTATGCCCAGACGTGGGTCCCTTGCTCGCTGCGCCACAGGGAACCAGGCTGCACCTCACTGAGGAGGTCCAACAAGGCCGAAACATGTCTGGGGTTGCTTGGTTTTCTGTGCAGAGGGGACCTGGCCTAGCAGTTCGGGCTGGGCTGCTACCTTCGGTGGCGGCAGCTGCTGACTGATTTGCACATGGCTGGTCCCCTTTTGCAATGGCGCAGACGGGCTAAAAAATGGTGGTGTGGAAGGTTGCCCAGAGCAATTGCCAGTGGTTTAGATTCATTCGAAACCTTCCACCCATCACTTTTGTGGTCAGTTTGTTTCTCCTTGTGAGAGAGGGTATGCCCAGACGTGGGTCCCTTGCTCGCTGCGCCACAGGGAACCAGGCTGCACCTCACTGAGGAGGTCCAACAAGGCCGAAACATGTCTGGGGTTGCTTGGTTTTCTGTGCAGAGGGGACCTGGCCTAGCAGTTCGGGATGGGCTGCTACCTTCGGTGGCGGCAGCTGCTGACTGATTTGCACATGGCTGGTCCCCTTTTGCAATGGCGCAGACGGGCTAAAAAACGGTGGTGTGGAAGGTTGCCCAGAGCAATTGCCAGTGGTTTAGATTCATTCGAAACCTTCCACCCATCACTTTTGTGGTCAGTTTGTTTCTTCTTGTGAGAGAGGGTATGCCCAGACGTGGGTCCCTTGCTCGCTGCGCCACAGGGAACCAGGCTGCACCTCACTGAGGAGGTCCAACAAGGCCGAAACATGTCTGGGGTTGCTTGGTTTTCTGTGCAGAGGGGACCTGGCCTAGCAGTTCGGGCTGGGCTGCTACCTTCGGTGGCGGCAGCTGCTGACTGATTTGCACATGGCTGGTCCCCTTTTGCAATGGCGCAGACGGGCTAAAAAACGGTGGTGTGGAAGGTTGCCCAGAGCAATTGCCAGTGGTTTAGATTCATTCGAAACCTTCCACCCATCACTTTTGTGGTCAGTTTGTTTCTCCTTGTGAGAGAGGGTATGCCCAGACATGGGTCCCATGCTCGCTGCGCCACAGGGAACCAGGGTGCCCCTCACTGAGGAGGTCCAACAAGGCCGAAACATGTCTGGGGTTGCTTGGTTTTCTGTGCAGAGGGGACCTGGCCTAGCAGTTCGGGCTGGGCTGCTACCTTCGGTGGCGGCAGCTGCTGACTGATTTGCACATGGCTGGTCCCCTTTTGCAATGGCGCAGACGGGCTAAAAAACGGTGGTGTGGAAGGTTGCCCAGAGCAATTGCCAGTGGTTTAGATTCATTCGAAACCTTCCACCCATCACTTTTGTGGTCAGTTTGTTTCTCCTTGTGAGAGAGGGTATGCCCAGACGTGGGTCCCTTGCTCGCTGCGCCACAGGGAACCAGGCTGCACCTCACTGAGGAGGTCCAACAAGGCCGAAACATGTCTGGGGTTGCTTGGTTTTCTGTGCAGAGGGGACCTGGCCTAGCAGTTCGGGCTGGGCTGCTACCTTCGGTGGCGGCAGCTGCTGACTGATTTGCACATGGCTGGTCCCCTTTTGCAATGGCGCAGACGGGCTAAAAAACGGTGGTGTGGAAGGTTGCCCAGAGCAATTGCCAGTGGTTTAGATTCATTCGAAACCTTCCACCCATCACTTTTGTGGTCAGTTTGTTTCTCCTTGTGAGAGAGGGTATGCCCAGACGTGGGTCCCTTGCTCGCTGCGCCACAGGGAACCAGGCTGCACCTCACTGAGGAGGTCCAACAAGGCCGAAACATGTCTGGGGTTGCTTGGTTTTCTGTGCAGAGGGGACCTGGCCTAGCAGTTCGGGCTGGGCTGCTACCTTCGGTGGCGGCAGCTGCTGACTGATTTGCACATGGCTGGTCCCCTTTTGCAATGGCGCAGACGGGCTAAAAAACGGTGGTGTGGAAGGTTGCCCAGAGCAATTGCCAGTGGTTTAGATTCATTCGAAACCTTCCACCCATCACTTTTGTGGTCAGTTTGTTTCTCGTTGTGAGAGAGGGTATGCCCAGACGTGGGTCCCTTGCTCGCTGCGCCACAGGGAACCAGGCTGCACCTCACTGAGGAGGTCCAACAAGGCCGAAACATGTCTGGGGTTGCTTGGTTTTCTGTGCAGAGGGGACCTGGCCTAGCAGTTCGGGCTGGGCTGCTACCTTCGGTGGCGGCAGCTGCTGACTGATTTGCACATGGCTGGTCCCCTTTTGCAATGGCGCAGACGGGCTAAAAAACGGTGGTGTGGAAGGTTGCCCAGAGCAATTGCCAGTGGTTTAGATTCATTCGAAACCTTCCACCCATCACTTTTGTGGTCAGTTTGTTTCTCCTTGTGAGAGAGGGTATGCCCAGACGTGGGTCCCTTGCTCGCTGCGCCACAGGGAACCAGGCTGCACCTCACTGAGGAGGTCCAACAAGGCCGAAACATGTCTGGGGTTGCTTGGTTTTCTGTGCAGAGGGGACCTGGCCTAGCAGTTCGGGCTGGGCTGCTACCTTCGGTGGCGGCAGCTGCTGACTGATTTGCACATGGCTGGTCCCCTTTTGCAATGGCGCAGACGGGCTAAAAAACGGTGGTGTGGAAGGTTGCCCAGAGCAATTGCCAGTGGTTTAGATTCATTCGAAACCTTCCACCCATCACTTTTGTGGTCAGTTTGTTTCTCCTTGTGAGAGAGGGTATGCCCAGACGTGGGTCCCTTGCTCGCTGCGCCACAGGGAACCAGGCTGCACCTCACTGAGGAGGTCCAACAAGGCCGAAACATGTCTGGGGTTGCTTGGTTTTCTGTGCAGAGGGGACCTGGCCTAGCAGTTCGGGCTGGGCTGCTACCTTCGGTGGCGGCAGCTGCTGACTGATTTGCACATGGCTGGTCCCCTTTTGCAATGGCGCAGACGGGCTAAAAAACGGTGGTGTGGAAGGTTGCCCAGAGCAATTGCCAGTGGTTTAGATTCATTCGAAACCTTCCACCCATCACTTTTGTGGTCAGTTTGTTTCTCCTTGTGAGAGAGGGTATGCCCAGACGTGGGTCCCTTGCTCGCTGCGCCACAGGGAACCAGGCTGCACCTCACTGAGGAGGTCCAACAAGGCCGAAACATGTCTGGGGTTGCTTGGTTTTCTGTGCAGAGGGGACCTGGCCTAGCAGTTCGGGCTGGGCTGCTACCTTCGGTGGCGGCAGCTGCTGACTGATTTGCACATGGCTGGTCCCCTTTTGCAATGGCGCAGACGGGCTAAAAAACGGTGGTGTGGAAGGTTGCCCAGAGCAATTGCCAGTGGTTTAGATTCATTCGAAACCTTCCACCCATCACTTTTGTGGTCAGTTTGTTTCTCCTTGTGAGAGAGGGTATGCCCAGACGTGGGTCCCTTGCTCGCTGCGCCACAGGGAACCAGGCTGCACCTCACTGAGGAGGTCCAACAAGGCCGAAACATGTCTGGGGTTGCTTGGTTTTCTGTGCAGAGGGGACCTGGCCTAGCAGTTCGGGCTGGGCTGCTACCTTCGGTGGCGGCAGCTGCTGACTGATTTGCACATGGCTGGTCCCCTTTTGCAATTGCGCAGACGGGCTAAAAAACGGTGGTGTGGAAGGTTGCCCAGAGCAATTGCCAGTGGTTTAGATTCATTCAAAACCTTCCACCCATCACTTTTGTGGTCAGTTTGTTTCTCCTTGTGAGAGAGGGTATGCCCAGACGTGGGTCCCTTGCTCGCTTTGCCACAGGGAACCACGCTGCACCTCACTGAGGCGGTCCAACAAGGCCGAAACATGTCTGGGGTTGCTTGGTTTTCTGTGCAGAGGGGACCTGGCCTAGCAGTTCGGGCTGGGCTGCTACCTTCGGTGGCGGCAGCTGCTGACTGATTTGCACATGGCTGGTCCCCTTTTGCAATGGCGCAGACGGGGTAAAAAAAGGTGGTGTGGAAGGTTGCCCAGAGCAATTGCCAGTGGTTTAGATTCATTCGAAACCTTCCACCCATCACTTTTGTGGTCAGTTTGTTTCTCCTTGTGAGAGAGGGTATGCCCAGACGTGGGTCCCTTGCTCGCTGCGCCACAGGGAACCAGGCTGCACCTCACTGAGGAGGTCCAACAAGGCCGAAACATGTCTGGGGTTGCTTGGTTTTCTGTGCAGAGGGGACCTGGCCTAGCAGTTTGGGCTGGGCTGCTACCTTCGGTGGCGGCAGCTGCTGACTGATTTGCACATGGCTGGTCCCCTTTTGCAATGGCGCAGACGGGCTAAAAAACGGTGGTGTGGAAGGTTGCCCAGAGCAATTGCCAGTGGTTTAGATTCATTCGAAACCTTCCACTCATCACTTTTGTGGTCAGTTTGTTTCTCCTTGTGAGAGAGGGTATGCCCAGACGTGGGTCCCTTGCTCGCTGCGCCACAGGGAACCAGGCTGCACCTCACTGAGGAGGTCCAACAAGGCCGAAACATGCCTGGGGTTGCTTGGTTTTCTGTGCAGAGGGGACCTGGCCTAGCAGTTCGGGCTGGGCTGCTACCTTCGGTGGCGGCAGCTGCTGACTGATTTGCACATGGCTGGTCCCCTTTTGCAATGGCGCAGACGGGCTAAAAAACGGTGGTGTGGAAGGTTGCCCAGAGCAATTGCCAGTGGTTTAGATTCATTCGAAACCTTCCACCCATCACTTTTGTGGTCAGTTTGTTTCTCCTTGTGAGAGAGGGTATGCCCAGACGTGGGTCCCTTGCTCGCTGCGCCACAGGGAACCAGGCTGCACCTCACTGAGGAGGTCCAACAAGGCCGAAACATGTCTGGGGTTGCTTGGTTTTCTGTGCAGAGGGGACCTGGCCTAGCAGTTCGGGCTGGGCTGCTACCTTCGGTGGCGGCAGCTGCTAACTGATTTGCACATGGCTGGTCCCCTTTTGCAATGGCGCAGACGGGCTAAAAAACGGTGGTGTGGAAGGTTGCCCAGAGCAATTGCCAGTGGTTTAGATTCATTCGAAACCTTCCACCCATCACTTTTGTGGTCAGTTTGTTTCTCCTTGTGAGAGAGGGTATGCCCAGACGTGGGTCCCTTGCTCGCTGCGCCACAGGGAACCAGGCTGCACCTCACTGAGGAGGTCCAACAAGGCCGAAACATGTCTGGGGTTGCTTGGTTTTCTGTGCAGAGGGGACCTGGCCTAGCAGTTCGGGCTGGGCTGCTACCTTCGGTGGCGGCAGCTGCTGACTGATTTGCACATGGCTGGTCCCCTTTTGCAATGGCGCAGACGGGCTAAAAAACGGTGGTGTGGAAGGTTGCCCAGAGCAATTGCTAGTGGTTTAGATTCATTCGAAACCTTCCACCCATCACTTTTGTGGTCAGTTTGTTTCTCCTTGTGAGAGAGGGTATGCCCAGACGTGGGTCCCTTGCTCGCTGCGCCACAGGGAACCAGGCTGCACCTCACTGAGGAGGTCCAACAAGGCCGAAACATGTCTGGGGTTGCTTGGTTTTCTGTGCAGAGGGGACCTGGCCTAGCAGTTCGGGCTGGGCTGCTACCTTCGGTGGCGGCAGCTGCTGACTGATTTGCACATGGCTGGTCCCCTTTTGCAATGGCGCAGACGGGCTAAAAAACGGTGGTGTGGAAGGTTGCCCAGAGCAATTGCCAGTGGTTTAGATTCATTCGAAACCTTCCACCCATCACTTTTGTGGTCAGTTTGTTTCTCCTTGTGAGAGAGGGTATGCCCAGACGTGGGTCCCTTGCTCGCTGCGCCACAGGGAACCAGGCTGCACCTCACTGAGGAGGTCCAACAAGGCCGAAACATGTATGGGGTTGCTTGGTTTTCTGTGCAGAGGGGACCTGGCCTAGCAGTTCGGGCTGGGCTGCTACCTTCGGTGGCGGCAGCTGCTGACTGATTTGCACATGGCTGGTCCCCTTTTGCAATGGCGCAGACGGGCTAAAAAACGGTGGTGTGGAAGGTTGCCCAGAGCAATTGCCAGTGGTTTAGATTCATTCGAAACCTTCCACCCATCACTTTTGTGGTCAGTTTGTTTCTCCTTGTGAGAGAGGGTATGCCCAGACGTGGGTCCCTTGCTCGCTGCGCCACAGGGAACCAGGCTGCACCTCACTGAGGAGGTCCAACAAGGCCGAAACATGTCTGGGGTTGCTTGGTTTTCTGTGCAGAGGGGACCTGGCCTAGCAGTTCGGGCTGGGCTGCTACCTTCGGTGGCGGCAGCTGCTGACTGATTTGCACATGGCTGGTCCCCTTTTGCAATGGCGCAGACGGGCTAAAAAACGGTGGTGTGGAAGGTTGCCCAGAGCAATTGCCAGTGGTTTAGATTCATTCGAAACCTTCCACCCATCACTTTTGTGGTCAGTTTGTTTCTCCTTGTGAGAGAGGGTATGCCCAGACGTGGGTCCCTTGCTCGCTGCGCCACAGGGAACCAGGCTGCACCTCACTGAGGAGGTCCAACAAGGCCGAAACATGTCTGGGGTTGCTTGGTTTTCTGTGCAGAGGGGACCTGGCCTAGCAGTTCGGGCTGGGCTGCTACCTTCGGTGGCGGCAGCTGCTGACTGATTTGCACATGGCTGGTCCCCTTTTGCAATGGCGCAGACGGGCTAAAAAACGGTGGTGTGGAAGGTTGCCCAGAGCAATTGCCAGTGGTTTAGATTCATTCGAAACCTTCCACCCATCACTTTTGTGGTCAGTTTGTTTCTCCATTGCACCTGTGCCACCAAGGCCCGTGCAGGGCACAGCACCACCACCACCTCCACCCGCTGGTCAGCCTGATGACACATGCGAGGCACCACCTTCGGAGGAGTCGAGTTTTGCTGGGGAGGTGGCAGCCACAGCATCCCTGACTGTGGATGACACACAGGAGGACATCTGAGGCACCATGGAGGACGATGTAATGGATGTGGTCCATACCCCAAATCAACTTGCATCCCCCTAAGTATCATCTTTCGATACCGGGACCGCCACCACCACAGAGCAGTCTGGCCATGACCACACAGGGGAACACTTCAGTCCAGATTCCAGTGTAGGGGAGGCTGAGCAGGCTGGGCATGACAGCCAGGGGCCCTATACATCCATGGCGCACCCGCAGGGCCGCAGCGTGCTGACCTGCTAACTGCACTCGTGTGTGAGTTTGTACAGGACAACAGGTAGGCCAGAGAGGAGTGTTGTATGGAGTTAGCTGCACTGGGCCGGTCCATTACGGACAACACTGCCTCCATGGTGAGATCTTTCTCGGACAACACCAACCGCCTCTGCGAGGAGGTCTCGGCCCTCCGGCAGGTGTTAGAGTGCATCGCGGATGCCCTGGAGGCAGGGCATCCCGCCACACAAGCTCAGCAGACGGCCACACCGTCGTCCTGCAGTTCCACACAAACGAGCCCGCTACGCAGGTCGGCCCGTACACAGCGCCGACAAGACATGCCACCCCCTGGGTCAGGGAGTGCCGAGTAATTGTAATGGCAGCCTCATGTAGGCTTCAGGGACTCAATGGGACTTGTGTGGGGGAGTTGTGGGGGGAAGTGGAGGGGGGTAAGGGTGTGTGGAGGAGTTGTGGGCGGAGGGGGGGAGGGTGTGTGGGGGAGTTGTGGGGAGAGGTGGAGGGGGGGTGAGGGTTTTGTCACTTCAGTTTACTTTTTTACATTTAATACACCGATTGTGTGAAAAACAAGACCTGAGTGGACATTCATCATTGCGCATGTGTCAATTATTCAGTTACAGTGCATGGTGTAGTTGTACCCCCACACCCAGTGCCCTCTGTCCAACCATCATGTCACCCTCTGCTGCCATGTGTGTCACAAATATTGTGCAATCACGGACTTGCACACAGTACGTGCCTCCTGTGCATCGCCACCGCAATGATGTCCAGCCACGTCTTCTTCCTCCCCTTCGTCATCACCAGGTGGTAGCAGTTCAATGTCAGGGGGCAGGGGCACGTTCCGGCGTATGCACATATCGTGCAGCTCGACACATGCCATGATGATCTTGGCCACCTTCTCATGCCTGTAGCGGAGTGCCCCACCCGACCGGCTGAGGCAGTGAAATCGTGCCTTCAACAGGCCAAAGGTCTGCTCGATGTCCACACGGGTACGGGAATGGGAACAATTGTAGTCCTCGTCGTGCCTGTTCTGTGGGTTACGGACAGGGATGAGGAGCCACGGCTTCAAGGGATAGCCACTATCACCTGCATGCGAGGCAATTAAAGGTAAATGTCATGCGAATAATGATGGACAGCTGTACTAGTCACACATGCCAGCAGATTATCGTTGGTCACATGCACATGTCCCTGGTTGTATGCAAGCATTTTTAGGCCCTCAATGTGTCCTGTGCCATGGAATAATGGTGTGGGTTGCATCTTCAAGATGATACACGGTGTGCTCTGCCGTATTGTAGCTCATGCATTGTGTACGCATATTGCTGTGTTTGTGTGATTTTGGTGATTTGTTGTGTTGTGTAGGATTTTCTGATGGTGAGCATTGGCAGTAGCGTCTGCAGTTTTTGGCATTCTGCGCTGCTTTTTCCCATGGTGACATGCAGCATTCCTGTGGTTGATCCGGGATAGTGTGCACCACAATGTGTGATGATCTTGCTTGCGTCACCTTCCATCTCCACCTGTTAATGGTGATATAGTTTGTGATTGCGTTAAACAACCTCCATGGCATGGAGGCCACATTTTGTTTCTAGTATCTCCTGGGGAGTTTGTGGTAGAGATATGTATTCCGTTGTGTGCTTGAGGTGGAGCACCGACAGTACCTTGAGTAGAGGGGGGTTGGCGGTGCCTATTTCAATGAGACTGACAGTCGTATATCATGTCCACAATGGTGTTGATGGTGTCACAGTCCAGACGGTATGGGGTGGCTGCGGGGTTGGGTTGGAGGGACCGGCTCTGATGTTTGGGATTGGGGGCTGCATGCGTGGTTAAGCTGGCTGCACTGGTGGGGCATGCAGGGCCTGTCTCACCCTCCTTCTCCTGCTGTGTCTCCTCTGTGGTGCCTGCTGTTGTTGTTGGTGTTGTTGCTGGTGTTGCAATGCATGCATGTCCTCCAGCTGAAGTGTTGATGCTGCTATTGTATTGATCTTGGTGTGCTAAGGGGTGTGGTGTGTGGGTGTGCTCATTTTGTAGTGTGGCAAACTCCATTGCCTCCACCTGTGCTGATTGTGTGCACCTGTAGCATTTGGGATCACTGCACATGGCATTTTACGGTAGGTCTGCGATGCCGGTATTGACGGCATGCCGGTAGGCACTTTTAACGCCTTCATGAAGCCGTAATTTGCATGTCCACTTACCTTTTGATCTACTCCAGTTTACGGCATGCCGCTATTGCCGGCATGGTGGGTCGTGTGCCTGCACCCAGACCGCTATTAACGGCACCATACTTTGCGATGCCGTTAATAGCGGTCGGGCTGGTCAGAATAGCCCATAGCTGTATTCGATGCCGGTATTCCTTTACCAGAATCGTTGTTCCCTTAGCACCAACTTCAGAATGACCCCGACTGTCTGCCAATCCATGGGTGGAGTGGAGCCACGGTGGGGTGAATGCGGGAGGAGGCTCAGCCTGTACGCCCGTATAGTGTTCTCTGGAGTTCGAGCAACCACTCAAGAACTGCAGTGCGGGCATTCGCACCTGACTTGGAATCATAGAAGCAAACCTAATTCACTGGCAAAGCTAAAGGGAGGCTTACGAGCTAGGACAGCTGGCCATAATTATTCCTTCGTCTAACTGGTAAACTGAGTATTTGGTTGCTCGGGCCATGGGAACCAGCCTGACAGATGACCCAAATCAGAGGTTTACTTACAACACCCAAGAGTTTGAGTCGACGGCAGATGGTAGGTGTTGAAAATGCCTTGGCAAACTCACCCACAAATCAGAAAACCGTGCTGAACATTTCTTCAATTGGACCTGAATATAAAATAAAGTGAGAAATGACCTAATGTGTGGGTTTTGGGTTGGGAAACAGGACATCAATCCTTGAGAAACTAGAGCAGAGTGCAGTGACGATATAAATAAGTAGCAGTGCAGCCAGACAGGGAAGGTGCAGTGTTGAGTCAACAACAAGAAAGCCAACTAAAAAGCCAGATTGACAGAAGGGAAATGCTAGACCAGTGAAGACTTAGATGGAGGGAAGGTAGGATGAGCATTCAGGCAAGTTTGAGATGCTTGCGGTCCAGAGCGCACTCACAGACTGGTAGCTAGGAAACCCTTACAGTACTGGAATAGGAAGCAAAGCAAGTATTGAGAAACAGGAGAACGTTAGCTGGGGGCTATAATCCAGACCTTTGTGGGAAAAGAGCAATGCCACACGCTCAAATCAAAGAGTTGCTGTAGAATAGAACTACAAAGCAGGCTAACAAATTCCGCCAAGCATTTCCCTGTATGATGAGGGGAGCCTACACACTTTGCAGAGCTTTAAGCACCCCAGGTGGAGGCAACGCAAGGTCTTACCAAGAAGATGCACAAGGCAGTTGCCGATCTGGTGAACTGGCCGGATTCATCATGATAACCTCTGGGGGTAGCAGGCTTATAGGGACAGGGCTGGGCCAGGGGCAACTTAATGTGCCTTCCCGAAAGACCAGGTAATTCCCTGGCTCCCCCAGTGGGCCTTTATCCACAGTGAGGAAGTTAAAGCATGCCTCAGTAACATCCACCTGTAATAATACAGGTCTCATTGGAAGTAGAAGCCCCTCTCCAGTATTGTGTTCAAGCAAAATATGAATGTTCCAGTAGACACAGATATTGCTATGCCGCCTAAAATTAGGTAGAATATTTATCCAGCATGGAAGGCAGTAAATCATGCAACCACAGGAGTCCATTGACTAACATAGACGGGTTAGGCAGAAGTGGCACAAATGCTCACCCGACTCAAAGTCCAACCGCATGCAGTCAAATGCAACATCAAGGTCCGACAAAACTGCAGCCGTGCCACTAGGCAAAATTTTCTGGAACCCCTGTCATAGTCCATGGGATTTCCAAGATGGTGCTGCACGCTACAGACACTTGAGAACATTCTCAGTTGCAGGGTAGCGGATAGGATATACATGTAGCCATTGGGCAACATCAAGAACCAGTAATTAAAGAGATGTTAAGAGGAAATGAGATCACTAGCAAGTATAACCAATTCTAGGGAGGGGGCAGAGCATACTAGAATGTAACTAATCCTTTCAACGTACCCCCAGGGGAATAAGAAGAGGCTGGGTTATGTCATTCAGGGTCTTGTAGACCTGGAGGACGTGTATGGGGCTGTTGATGCTCTCTTGATACAAGAGGAGGAAGCTGGAGACTGGACTTCTCGAGAGTCTGCTAGAAGGACTGCGGCCTGGAGGAAGGCTGTGCCAGCCTGGAGAGGATGGGAGGAGAGGGGTTTGCTGGAGGAGGGAAGATAATCTGAAGAGCACCACAGCCCATCCTGAGTCCTTGGAGGAAAGCCAAAGTTTACAGCTTTCCATTTGCGACCCCTCGGAAAGATAATAAGAATTTCTAGGTCCTGGCAGGAGCTGTCCACGATCAAGAGAGCTAACTGCTGTAAACGCTAACCACAAGTCCTAAGAGAGAAGCCTGTTGTGAATGTCACAACCTATGAGAGAAGTCTATTACAAATCATGTGATCTTTGTACTAAGGAGGCAGAGAAAGAAAGAACCCTAATACAAGGGGACATGTGAGTCCTGTAAACCAAGGCATAGGCGAGAGGCCTGTTGTAAATGCTACAACCTGAGTCCTATGAGAATGGCCTGCTCTGAATCCTGTACTCTTAACACCAAGAAGAGAGAGGAAGAAAGAACCCTGATAAAAGGGGAGATAGATGATGGAAGCCCAGGATTGACTCTGCCATGAATTCTGAAATCCAAAGTCTTAGAGGGGTCTGCTGTAAACCATGACAGACCTGAGGAACACATTTGTTTGTTTTGCAATAGAATAGGGATGGACTGTGAAGAGTAGGCTTTGACCTTTTACTCGCCAAGTCCTTTGAACTTTTGTGCTATTAGCATATGGTAGCCAATGCTAACACTTTGCACTGTTTTGATTAGATATTTCTTGTCACAAACATACCTACTAAACCAAATAGGGCGTTACTCAGGTTGGGAGTGCTTTGAGCCAGGGACAAGCCTCTTAAACCCGTAGATAATGGGAGAGTTGTTATGGTTGAACATATTACTTGAGGACTATCCTACTGTGTGGAACGCCTTACTTCAAGACAGCCTCCTTTATGATGCCATCCTTTGCTTTATCCCTTCATTCCGACTCTTAAAACTCCCTCACCAACAAGGCCTCTTTATGTTGTATTTCCTTTTGTATTGCTCCTCAATCTGGCTATTGAAATAAACTATTTTTTGAGAAACGTATTATCCTGTGTCTGAGTGATCTGTTCAACAGTGCCTTTTGACAGTTTGCGTTTTCTTGTGATATTGTGAGCAATTCTATTTCACCCTTTCGTGTGTTATCTGCGCATCTTGTTCGTGCCTGTTGTGCTGAAGTATATGACATGCTTTTTCTTCTGAAAGTGGTGTTCATGGTCATGTTGTCTGTGTGTAATCTGGGCCCTTTGTTGTCAATTGTATTACACCAGTATGCACATGGTGTGTATGCGTACTTTAGAGCCTGTTGTCTACCTGCTGAATTGTATTATTTGCTTTTTGTTCTGATTGAGCATGTTCTTGTTGGTCATAGTGTACTCCTTGATTCTCATTCCTTTTATGCAAATTCGCTTATATTTTATGCTACAATCTTAATTTACTGTGAAAAAGGTAACAATCTCAAGGTAAATACAGTTACCGAATGTAATAAATGGAGGCACACCGTACAATTACACCTTTGCCGCAAAGCATGTAGTAACAGTTTTTAATGGCTGCAGCATGGACATTGCACCTGTAAACAACTGGAAGTGCAGGTCCGCATCTATTAATAGCAATACCGGAAATGGAAATTCCCTATTTCTAGAAAATAACACGCGTCTGTGCAGCCATTACAGGAATACAATCCACAGTGAATCTGGGCTTCTGGACCACCCAGATAGAATGAGTGACACAGCTGAATCACTAAGGCTAGTAGGTCACATTATTGAAGCAACAACCCCTGCCAAACGTGCATTGAAAGGGTCCGAGCCGTGTCTGCACATCCCTGTACAACCAGGAATGTGTAGAAGAGGTGGAATGTACTTAAGCAGAGGGTCCACTCCATCACAGTGGACCACCAGAAGGAATGCCTAGTAACTGGTGGGGGGACCATGTCAGACTCATATCTACAACCCTCGCAGACAAATGCAGCCACTTTGAGCAGTTGTTGAGTACACAATATATGCTCCCACTGGTACGTGTAGAAAGTGCTTGGAAGGAAACCCCACAGCATGCCCCTGTGCCCACCATCCACTGAAAGGGGAGGGGGAAGGTGTCCACCCATACACAGCACACCATCCCAGACAAGTCCCAAACACTTTGCTATTCTGCATGAGAAAGTATGCCACTGCACCATACCTGCTGGTGACATATGAGAACCAAAGAATGGTTAAACCATATGCAAGAGACGGTGGACAGTCATAATGTCGAAAAAAAAATGTCGACAGACAAAAATGTCGACAAAAAAATTTCGAAAAAAAAAATGTCGACTTTCCCTTTTTTTAATTATATATTTATTTTAGGGGTTTGGGAGATAAAAAAAAGGGAACAATTAAAAAAAAAATTAAAAAAGGGGGGTTGGGGGGGGAACCCCCCCCATATATAAAAAAAAATGCATTGGAAAAAAAAGTCGACATTTTATTTTTCGACATTTTTTTTCGACATTTTGACTGTCGACATTTTGACTGTCGACATTATGACTATAAACCGCAAGAGACACCCTTACATGCAGATCAACTAGATAAGCATTCATGCCAGCAAAGCATGTGTGCATCAATGGTGCATGATATGATATGATATGATATGATAAGGCATTTGTAACGCGCCTATACACAAGTGTTTCAAGGCGCGACGAGGCAGGGGGGGGGAACACGGGGAGACAGACAACGATCTTACTAGGCCAGGTGTCATTCAGATCGCGCAAGTGCAAGGGTAGAGGGGAAGGGAAAAGTGCATGGGGGAAAGGGAGAGGGGAAAGTGCAGTACAGGGTTATTAGCATACAGCATCGAGGATAAATAACAAGGGCCAGCTGGTGGCAAGTGCAAGGTAAGTGCAGACAAGTGCTGGGAAGGGGGGCTGTATGGATACAGACACAGTCCCGTAGTGCAGGGGTTGCCGTGGAGGCAGTGCAGGGGAGAGTGGCTGGGCCGAGAACGGTGAATGGCCCAGTTGCAGATTCAGTGCAGTTTCAGTAGTATTAGCAGGGGAGAGGGGGAGAGAAAGCGGAGGCAAAGAGGAAGGTTTTGAGGTGCTTCCGGAACCAGAGGTGGTTCTCCTCAAGTTTCAGGGAGGCAGGAAGGCTGTTCCAGAGGGAGACCCCTGCAGTGGAAAGAGATCTGCCCCCAACTCGTTGTTTGGAGAAGCGGCTGACGCTGAGGGAGTTGGAGGCGGATGAGCGAAGAGCTCGAGAAGGAAGATATTTAGGAAGATAGAGTTGAAGGTATTTTGGCCCAAGGCCCCAGACGGCCTTGTGGACAATGCAGAGGGTCAGAGTAACTGATCATGCATGCGTTGTCAGAGTAACTGATCACATGTTTTTTCATGCGTTTCCACAGAAGACACCTCCAGTGACCAGGAGGTCCTGTCAGGCATCCAAACATCTGCCCCAGCCCTCACCGCCACCATACCAACAGCTAAAACAGGAAGTAAGTCATCTTTGAAGTCAGCAGCCACACCTGGTGCAGAAGCCACACCAGCATGGGTCACGACACCAGTCATATCCCTTTAGCGGAGCACCCGGCAGAGAGTTATTCACAGGCCCCACCCGTACAAACCAAAGGTCCACTTCTCTCAGAAGCAACCAAGAGGCCCCCTTCCACCCATGCTCTGCCTACAGAGGTAGGCCAAGACGTGTTAGCACTCATCATACAGTCAGATGTCTTGGCAGTGGACATTGGGGATGACGAGGGAGAGGAGGGCATATACACTCCACTGTGAATACCTATTGGAGGTGCCACAAATAACTCTGATGACGACCGGCCACTACTGCGGTTTGGCCACCTGAATCACATAGGCCTGCCAATACTGGAAAACAAGTGGCACCTGTATTACTGTCCGCACCTGTTTGCCGTGCACCCCACTGGTCAGCAGGGAGCACTGAAGCCACTGACCTATTATAAGCTATTATAAACATATAACAGTGCTGTCTTTCAGACTTACAGTAGAAAGCTCTCATTGCATTGTGGATAGATTTACATAACTGTTGTCTCTGATGTTGTCCCCTAAATGTATGCTTTACCATTTTTATTTTCTCCACAAAATATACCGATGTAGAATGGTCTTTTTACATTTTTTTCGGAACATCATTGTTCAGCTGGATAGTCACTGTCTTACAATTTTGTATATATTTCTATACAAATTACTGAGAGGTATATTTCTGTTTCTGTATACACTATGCTGGCAGACTGTCATTTTACATTGTATGTCTTTAAATTGCACCTGATGAAGGGAGGATGAATCCCGAAATCCTTTATGCAGATGACACAAAATATAAAAAACATTTTACACACTGGGCTACTGTTGATTAGAATTATTGTTATATTTTAGAACTAGAGATATACGATCCCTGGGCTTGAGGACAAGGACAAGTCTTGCATTCCTGTTCTGGATAAGTTGTAAAGGTCGAAGGGTGGAGACAGGCAGATTTAGAAAGAGGCTGTTGCAGTAGTCCAGCCTAGAGAGGACTAGCGCTCTAGATCTTCCAGGAGACGGCAGATGTCAGAGGAATGTTTGACATCGGAGAGAGAGTTTAGGGTAGGGATGTGGAACAGGTTGCCACCTTGGAAAGACGTCCGTGGAGGGGTACAGGCAAGAAATTCACCCGTGGAAGTGTTGGAAGTGTCTGAGGGTGGGCAGAGGAGGAAGGGAGAGATGACAGGGTAGAAAGAGAGGAGGAAGAGAGTGCCAGAGAGGTGGCAGAGGAGGGAGGCGGCAAAGCGACCAAAGAAACAGCAGAGTGTGCCCTAGAGTTGGCAGAGGAAGAAGGTGGCAGAGGAGCCAGAGTGGGGTGGGTAGGAGTAGCAGAAGAAGAAAAGAAGTTAATTATTTAATGTTACTTATCTATTTATGAAATCGTATATTTTTCACTAAATCTTGGCTGATTTTTTCTGCAATAAGGTGTGCAGGGAATGGGAGTATGCAATACTTATTGATACTTTTCAGTTGCAATAGTAGAAAGGTCCACATAACTTGAGCTAATGCTGACCTTTCCAAGTACCCAGTAATTACTGCATGCGGTAATGGTAAATAAGTTTGGCGGTATTAACAGAAGTAATACTGCCAAAATCATAATAAGGCACTCGTTTTCTGGCAAAAATCTCAAATCGAAGCAGACACTTTCCAGATAAGTGCCACAAAAGTGGGTTATTTGAGGGTTTAAGGAAAAAACTACTTTAATTCAGCCTTTATTTCTTACAAGAAACTTCACTAAATTTAGCATAAGCGTTTGCATCTGGCCAAATCAAATGCTTGCCAAATTTGGTGACATTTCATCGATGAGGTCAAACATTACAGAGGAAAACAACTTCTTGTTTTCCTATGTAAAGTGTCATGTAACCTTATGAACAGTGTTGCCACCACAATATTATAACATCTGTGTTTACTGAAAAAACTTTAATTGAAGAGATGTTCTGGTTAACGAACTGTAATCAAAATGTTAAAAATTCAGTGGAGCAAAATAGTCAAAATTACGTTTTGGCTGCATTGCAAAACCATATATAGATATTCACTGAAAAAACTTTGTTAATGGGAAGTTATTGTTAAGTTGCACTAATAAAAACCTATGAAATTCAATGAAACAACTTTGTTAAAAGGACGTTAAAAACTCAGAAATTCGCCATTTATGGCACACTAAGCAACCATAACTCGTGCCACCCTGCACTAGTAAGACTAACAAGCAGGACATCAAAGATGACATCACAAATGACATTGATGACATCCTGACACCACACATCTGGGCCCCTTGTTTCTGTTCACTGACATATCTAGGCCAGGTGGTTTTGTTCACTGACAGTCCAAATATTAAAATTCAAAAGGTGCTATATATATCTAAACGTTAACCTTGTCATATGTTCTTAAAGTACTTTCCTTAGGGTTTGGTCTCAGCTCATGGTGCACACACATGGGGCAATAAGCAGGCCTTGAACACACAATTTATTTGTATACATAAAGATAAACTTTAATGTTATTAACATTTTAAGATGATGCTGTTTCTTTCTTCCTCACTTTAGTTTCACTGTATGTGCCTCTGATTTGTGTTCATTGTGGGTATTCATGTGTATTGTCTGTACTAGCACAACTGTGTAGTAAGTCTTGAATTGTTAGCTAGTTATTACATTTTTAACATTACTAAAAACTCTGATGAGCTAGCATTCATTATTTTACTATCCAAAATTACAAGATTATAAATATTGTACTTCTATGGTGCTTGCTGCAGCCATTGCCTATGTGTATGTATGATTAGGTTCCTGTATTAACAACAACACTCCAATACAATGTTGTTTAGATGAGCACATTCTTTAATAGATTAAGTAATTCATGATAGGTCTATTTTCTTACAACTTATCATACTTACCCCAATATAGCAACATTAATGTCCAATTTACAAAGTTGAACCTTCAAACTCTACCATTTCCCACATTCTAGCATAATTTTGAACACATCTATACACATTTTGTGACTTTTTCCACAGTTTTTGCATCCATCGACATCTGGGAATGTCTGACGTCATCGCAAACCATACGAACAGTGCCACGTGACCATGCGCACGCGCGCGGCATGATGAAGTGTCCGCGAACGCGTCTGCACTTTGCAAATGGTTCTGTGCTTCGAGGACAGTGCTGAACTGCATTTTCTGCTGATCTAGGAACTTTCAAGCTCAAAATGTACCCTTGCAAAGCTCCTACTCCTATACTTACTCATTATCCATTACCAATCTAGTTCAAATCACATACTTGGAAGAATATTAGCAAAACTGCTAATCATCTTAAAAATGGCATCAGCTATTGCCATCCCTCCTCCACAAGAGCCACCACCACCAGCTGGAGGACCTACACAACAAAAAAAGTGCAGTACTTCCAAAGACAATGAAGAGGACCAAGAAGATGAGATAGAGGACGTGCCTACCTCTAGCACCCCGAGAGAATCATGGGTGTAGCAGTCCTTTACCACTGTTGGGTATGTACCAAAGGCAAAAGCTACCAAAGTGAAATGCACTAATCAGTCGCAGACTACTTGGACAGTATTCCTATGGGACCACCTCCAATGCGCGCCACATCAAATCCAACCACTGCAATGCTCCCAGGAAGGTTGTTCCTTTCTTAGCAAGTAGTGGGCTGTCTTCCTCCACCTCATCTTCCTCAGCCAATGTTGTAACCACACAGCCTACTTCTGTGGGACACAAAATCCCACCAGCTACCTTACAAGCAATAAAAGAGGCTGTAGGTCCACATCTTTTCGAAGACAGCGGTCCTCTGTATATACTGCAACACACCACTCTGCAGGGGGAAGCAATTCCGAAGTGCTTTTGAAGCTGTAATCAAGGAGCATGTGAAACACTGCCCCCTACCATAGAAGTAACACACATGCAACATCTCCCCCTGTCCACCTGCCCCTCCATATTAGTGCTTGATGCCTCTTCCCTCATTTCCCTCCCCACCTTGCATTCTAACCTCTCTTGCAAACATTTCTTTTTTAAAAACAACAGAAGAAAGGTTCCTTTAGAAACCACCTTTCAGAGTTAAAAAATAGAACAAAAAAAAAATCTTATAGACTCCTTCTACTTTACATGTCTCCGTAAAGTACATAGACTCAATAAGATTTTCCAACATTTCCATTAGCATTTTGTGTTATGCTAATGGGAATAATGCGGCATTCATAGACTGGAACGGGGGATAACGGCCCTGCAGCCCAAGTTAGCGGCCCAACCGAAGCAAGGGCGAATAATGAGGGCTCTGGACCGTTAACCTGCAATAGGGGATGAAGGCCGTTAGCACCCCGAGTTCGGTGCTAACAAAAAAATTGAGTTTTCTTCCTACAGTGGGACGCCGCATATGGTAAACATGGAAAGGGAACCATGGGAAGGAGAGAGAAGGCTGTGCTCTGTACAGAGCCCCTCTTCCCTTTCCATTTTAGCATACAGAAGGCGAAGAAAGAACCCTATGACCATATTACCACAAGCACATTTTTTTTCCCTTTCAAACCTATCCCACTTTCGAACACCTTTACCACATAGCAGGTCCCAGGTGCACATGGCCACTTTAACCCCATTTGTCATCCCTCATGGTCATGGCTAGTAACTGGATTGTCCGGGTCATGACCTTATGTCATGTCCCGGAAAATCTGGCCACTTCCCATGCCCGCAGGCTACCTCAGTCACCAAAGGTATATCACTATTTTGTGTGCCTACCTTATGACACTTGTCAAAAAATAAAACATCAGCACATTTGAAAAACCATGCTTAAAAGTCCTTGCCAATGCTTCTTACACGGGTTTCCTGGAAATCTGGCCATGTTTTATTTTTTCAAAAGTGTCAAAATGTATGTACATACAATAGTCACTTGACAAAATCGATTTACACTTGAAAAAATCCCACCAAACTTTACATAAACAGTTATATCTAGATGAAAAATCTTTTTTGCAAACTTTTGTGTAGATTTGTCAAATGGCACCACATTTATAAGCCTTTACAATGTTTTGGGACCACCCCCACCTCTAATTTTGGCCCCTCTTAACAGAATCCCACCAAACTTTGCAAACACATTTATGTCTAGATTTAAAATCGTTTTGCTAACTTTTGTGTAGACACGTCAAACGGCACCACATTTATAAGCCTTTACAATATTTTGGGACCCCCCTCTAATTTTGTTCCCTCTTGACAAAACAGCTCCACACTTTCCAAAACCATTCAGTATCAAGTCTAGAATAGAATTCCAAAACTTCATGCAGTTTCATTGAGTGGCGCCAAAGTTATAAGCCATCCAAAAACTGCTTTTCATCAACCCTGTAATGCAGAAATAGGCATAGATGCCCCCGAACAGCTGAAGTATTCACGAATATCAAAGGATTGTACCGAACATCCAGACTGTTCGAAGATTTCGGGGGAAGAAAAACACCAGTTTTTTTTTGCTTCTTACGGCCATATCCCATTCCATCCTCAATACCCCTCACCTCCCCAGAGATTGCTTGATAAGTTTGACAAGTGTAATGTTGTGTTTTTTAATATGTTTTTACCGCAATGTTCATGGACACCACTCGCTTCCTCATTGATATAGGAGCGGTATGTGAGGCTCCACCTCTCAGCCCATAAGTTATGTGACACCATGTTTGAATAACGCTAATGAGCGTAAATGCAATGAAATCAACCATGTTAGAAAGTGCATGCCCAATCTAAAACAGCATATTGCTGATGTATCATAAAGCACTAGTGTGCAGCCTAATGATTTAGGCATGGTGAGAGGCCTAGCCCAGACGGCGAGTGGGAAGTGCCAGGGGGGAGGGGGTGGAGAAATGCAGGTAGCACAGTCAGTGCCAGTGGGGGGGGGGGCAAGTATTCAATAAGTGCAGCTGGAGGGTGGTTCGTAAGTGGGACTGTAGAGTTACAGATACAGGCCCTTAAGTGCTGGGGGAGCCCAGAGGCAGTGCAAGGGCAACTGGACCTGCAGGAGCCTTGATCCGAGTTCAGTGGGAGGCCAGGTGACCAGTGCGCGGAACAGTCAGGAACATCAGCAAGGGAGAGGAAGAGAGAAAGCAGTAGCAAAAAGGAAGGACTTGAGTTGCTTCCGGAACCAGAGGTGGTGCTGCTCAAGTTTGAGAGAGGCAGGGAGGCTGTTCCAGAGGGAGGCCCCAGCCGAGGAAAGAGATCTGGCCCTAACTCTCTGTTTGGAGAAGCGACTGACCCTCAGAGAGTTGGAGGTGGATGAGCGGAAAGCGCGAGAAGTAAGATGTTTAGCAAGAGAAAGTTGAAGTTAGTGCGGTCCCAGGCCCAACAAAGCCTTGTGGACAATGTAACGGGTCAGGAACTTGATCCTTGCAGTCACAGGGAGCCAGTGAAGAGATTTTAGAACTAGAGATATACGATCCCTGGGCTTGAGGACAAGGACAAGTCTTGCATTCCTGTTCTGGATAAGTTGTAAAGGTCGAAGGGTGGAGACAGGCAGATTTAGAAAGAGGCTGTTGCAGTAGTCCAGCCTAGAGAGGACTAGCGCTCTAGATCTTCCAGGAGACGGCAGATGTCAGAGGAATGTTTGACATCGGAGAGAGAGTTTAGGGTAGGGATGTGGAACAGGTTGCCACCTTGGAAAGACGTCCGTGGAGGGGTACAGGCAAGAAATTCACCCGTGGAAGTGTTGGAAGTGTCTGAGGGTGGGCAGAGGACGAAGGGAGAGATGACAGAAAGAGAGGAGGAAGAGAGTGCCAGAGAGGTGGCAGAGGAGGGAGGCGGCAAAGCGACCAAAGAAACAGCAGAGTGTGCCCTAGAGTTGGCAGAGGAAGAAGGTGGCAGAGGAGCCAGAGTGGGGTGGGTAGGAGTAGCAGAAGAAGAAAATAAGTTAATAAGGTGCAGGAAGCATCTATCAAAGACAAGGACATTGGCCTGAGGGCCCTGGACCAAGACAGTGCCATTTAAGTAGACATGAATGATGGTCTTAGAGCAGTGGAAGGGGGCCAGGAGGGCCTCCCACTGTGTGCCACCCTTAATGGGACAAGAACAAATAGGATAGAGAACAGAGACCATATGAGGGGTCAATGGGCCTGGAGAGGGAACAACACAGAGTAGGTCAGTAAGGGTTTGTCTGGAGGAAGCACTGGTGTAGGAATCAGCGATAGGGAGGCCTGGGTTGGAGACCAGGATGTCCCCTTTGAACCTCTTCCTTCTAGACTTAGTGAGAGTGATAGGATAGTCGATAGAGTAGCAATTATAGAAGATGGGTGAAACAGAGAGCACCATAGAGGGTGCGAAGCAGAAACAGGGGGAGCCCAAGCAGGGGGAGGGGAATAGCACAGGGGGGGGGGGAGACATGCAGGGAGGGGAGCACATCACAGAACACAAAACAACAGAACTATGAAAACAGTTGAATACAGAACCTTCAACAAAGCAAAAAATCAGATGCAATACAGCACCTTCAACAAACCACAATAAACAACAAGGAACCTAGAAGTGGGAATGCAGGCAATGTAGGCAATGCAAAACAGCACCAAACAGCAAACACTGGAGCTACGAAGTAGAAGAAAACAGAACCTTCAACAAAGCATGAAATCAGATGCAATGCAGAACCTTCAACAAAACACAATAACAACAACAATAGAGCTATGAAGTCAGAAGAATGCAGAACCTTCATCAAATCATGAAATCAGATGCAATACAGAACCTTCCACAAAGCGCAATAACAACAAGGAACCTAGAAATAGAGAATGCAGGCAATGCAAAAAACCAAGGGGAAAACACTATGTCAAAACAGAAAAGAAGGGATGCGTGGAAAGGATGAGGGGACCTACGATGAAAGGCAATGCGGATGGCCTAGGAATTGGCGAGGAATGATGCGAGGGAGCGCATATGACTAAGAAGCAGGGAGCGTTCATGGCCTAAAGTTGCGAGGGAGTGCACGTGGCCTAAGATGGGTTGCAACCTGATGCGACGGAGTGCATGCGACTTACAATAACGGGGAGCACTCGCGGCATAAAGTTACGAGGGAGTGAACATGACCTAAGTTGCGAGGGAGCACTCACGGTCTAAAGTTACAAGGGAGCGTACATAGCCTAAGTTGCAAGGGAGCGTGAGCGGCCTAAAGTTATGAGGGAGCGCATGCGGCCTGAAGTTGCGAAGGAGCGCATGCAGCCTAAAGGAGGGCACACAGTGTAAGGTTGAAAGGGAGTGGATGCAGGAGAAAGGGGAAATGAGTGCGGTGTGGGGGGGTGTGAGGACCTGCAGCAGAGGGAGTGGGGAACAAGGTCAGGGGGTGTGCATGGAGTGTAGCAGTGCTAACGCTCCCCGCACCTTCTTACCTTGTGGCTGCAGAGAAGAGGGTGAGCTTGTCCATGCTCACAATCTGTGCCGCTACCTCATCGCCACCAAACACCTGTGTCGCTCAACACTGAAGCCTTGTCCTGCGAGGGATTTTCTGCAGAGCGTCCGAACCTTGGTTCTTAAAGGCTTGGAAGCGTGGATTTAGCGATGTGTGCTACGTGTAATCGGGAAGCGTCTCCTGCACACCTGCATCACTCAACAATGCGGCCTTGTCCTGCGAGGACACGGCTGCAGTGTTTTTTTTATGTCATTATATGTAGTTGTGGTCTGAAATGTATTGGCTCAACGATTGGCCCACAAAACCCGAGAATATTGCAACATAACAGAGCCATAAAAAATGCAGACTTACGCTACCCTTTAACTCAACATGCTATGGAGAAACATAATGGTAATGTATTGGACATGAAGTTTCTAGGAATGGCACATATCCCTGAACATGAGAGAAAAGGAAATAGAGAATTGAAGTTGAGGCAGTAAGAAGCTAAATTGATATCCAAATGTAACACCTTAAGACCGATCACTAGGTTATTAATGGAGATTTGTATTTGTATTTATTGAATTTTATATAGCACTTTTAGCCAAAACGCTTTACATGGAACAACAAGTAATACATTACAAACCAAGTGAAAAACTTTACATGAATCATGAAGCAGAGAACAATATACAGAACAATTTACCATAAAACAGTCAGTACTATAAATTTGCGCAGGGCAGGACAGTGGTCAGATCAGGGAAATCAGTCAGGCAGGTGACTGGAGTAGGTGGGATTTTAGAGAAGTGCGGAAGGAGGAGTAAGAGGTGATGGAGTGGGAAAAGGTTCCAGTGAAGTGGGGCAAGAAGTTAGAAGGAACGGAAACTGTATTGTGCACAAGGTGCAGGCGGAACAGTTATAAGGAAGTGATCAGCAGAGCGGAGCGAATGAGAGAGAGAATAGAAGGAGAGGAGGGAGGTGAGATGGGGGGTGTTGTTCTGCTCAATTTATGCTTAGTTCAAAATGGCGCGGGAGCACAATGTATTCTGGGAGTGCTCGGAGTCATGTTGGATATTTACTTCACTCCGCAGTGAAAGGCTGCACACATTTTGCTGAAGTGTTAGATTCACAGTGCTGAGACAAACATGCTTTTTTTCAAACTTGGTATGCAGTCAAGGCCATTTCTGCTGGGAAACTGTTCTCCTTGGAGCATGTTTTTAGAGCAGGGAGGCCCTGCATTCCTTGGGGGGGAGCTCTCGATTGACCCAGCTGGCAACCGACGGCTGTCCCTCAACTGGGCAGGTGCAATTCCAGAAGGTTCGAGAATTAACTCCTTTTTTTGGAGTGCCTATATAGGTGGAAACCTGGAGGAGTCAGGTGATACTTCAGCCAGAGAAGGACGCTCCGTCTGGCCTTCCTGTGAGCTGTAGCACTCTCTTCCTGGCTGTCCCCCCGGAGTCTTCCAGCCGCTTCTGGACGAGATGAGGACAAAATTTACGCTCACGGTGATGTATTTCTTTTGCTTTCTTTACTTATGGCCATGTTAGTTTTATGAGTTATTTCTATGTACCTGTAATCTTTGAATAAATAGCCATAAAGAGCTGATTATCTTCTAAAGGGTGCGTGGCTGTGAATTATTGTGTCTGTCTGTTTTTTGGGTTGAAGTATTTGCTCTTTAATTGCATTGGTGATTTATGGTAGTTCCGTGCGCTTTTCAGAGGAGAGCAATACAGGTGTCTGTGCCGAGTTTTGAGGACAAGACAGAGGAAGTTGTACTTGAGTTGAGAGTGAAAGGAGAGCCAGCCAAGTGAGGTAAGGGATGAAGAGATAGAGTCCTGGTGAGAGAGAAGATGAGGGAACGGATGGCAGAATGGTAGATGGATTTAAGAGGTTCTAGGTGTGAGGAAGGGAGGCTGAAGAGGGGAACAGAGCAGTAGAAAAGCAGATAGAAGATTAAGGAAGATATCAGAAGTTTAGTGGCGTGGAAGGTAAGGAAGGGATGAATTTTGCATATGTTGTACAGGTGGAAGCGACAGGCAAAGGAGGTAAGGGAGATGTGGTGAGTAAAAGATAGGTTAGTGTCAAAGCGGAGACCAAGATTGTGGGCAGATGGGGAAATAGGGAGATGGGAGGGAGGAAAGAGAATGGAAGGAGGAGGGAGGGTATTGGCAGTAAATAATAGAACTTCAGTTTTCTAGGTGTTCAGGGTAAGAAAGTGGGAGGACATCAAGGATCTGATGGCAGTAAGGCAGGATGATAGTTTATGATGCCAGGGGTGAAAGAGGAGAAAGAGAGAAAAAGCTGAGTGTCGTCAGCATGGAAGTGGTGAGATACACCAAAGGAAGAGATGATTGGAGCGGGGGAGGAGGTGTACAGAGAGAAGAGAAAAGGGGCAAGTACGGAGCCTTGGGGGACACCATAGTCAAGAGGGTAGGAGGGGGAGGTGCAGTCGCTATATGAAACAGCAAAGGTGCGGTTGGAAAGATAGGAGGTGAACCAGTCAAGGACAGAGCCACTGAAGCCGAAGGAGGAGAGAGAGTCAAGAAGTAAAGAATGATCTACTGTGTCAAAAGCGGCTGTAAGGTCAAGGAGAATAAGAACGGAAGAGTGTTTGGAATAGCGGGCTGAAAGAAGGGAGTTAAGGACGTAGGTGAGAGCAGTTTCAGTGGAGTGCCGGGGCGGAACCCTGATTGGGTGGGAGGGAGGAGTGAGAGATTGGAGACGTGAGCTGAGAGTTGTGAGTTCGAGAAGCTTGGATAGGAAGGGGGAGAGGGAGATGGGGTACACATTTGAGACCAGGAGAGGGTTTGCTGAGGGATTTTTCAGAATGGGAATGATGATTGTGTGTTTGAAGGCAGAAGGAAAGGTAGGGGTAGCAAGACAGATGTTGAAGAAGGAGGTAAGGTACAGTACCAGGAGTGAATAGGGTATGAGAGAGGTGGGAAGGGGGTCGCAGGGAGCAGCGGTTGCGTGAGTTTTGGAAAGGAGAAGGCAGAGTCAGAAACAGGAGTAAAGTTAGAAATGGAGGTGGGGGGGTTGTGAGAAAAGGAGGCAGCGAAGTGTATGAGGGGTTTTGTATGATGTCTTGGTGTTGAGTGTGCACCTTAGAGGAGAAGAAGTTAGTGAGACCGGTAGCTAAGAGGGGTGAGACAGTAGAAGGATCGGAGTGGGGGGAGAGAGAAGGCGAGTCAGGGTTTGAAAGATACGATGGGGGTGAGAAGATTGAGTGTGGAGGAGGTCAGAGAAGTAAGATTGTTTGGCAGATTTAATGCAGTTGTCATAGAGAGTGTGGTAGGAGAAGTAAGTAGCCTGGTTAGCTACAGAGCTGTGTTTAAGCCAGTTTCTTTCAAGGCGGCGGAGCAGGCGGCGCATATAATGGAGAGATGTGGTGAGAGCCAGGGTCGGGCGAGTTTGGTGGAAGGACGGAAGGAGGTGAGAGGGTAGAGTTGGTCAAGAATGGTGGTGAGGGATGAGGAGAGAGTGGATGTGGCCTCATTTGCAGAGAGAGAGGAAAAGTAAGTGAGAGGGGGGAGGGAGTTGGTGCAGGTGTCGTAGAAAAGAGAAGAATTAAAGTTACGCAGGTCACGTCGGGAGAAGAAGGTGGAGGGTGGGGGAGAGAGAAGGAGTGGGGGATAAGGGAGACAGAGAGTAAAGAATGATCAGAGAAGTAGCTAGGGAGGTCAGAAACAGAAGAAGCTGTGAAAGTAGAAACAAATATTAGGGCTAGATAGGAGCCGGAAGAGTGAGTGGGTGGAGTAGGGAGAGGGGTGAGAAGGTAGGAGACAAGAATTAAGAGGAAGGGGGAAGTTAGTTGAGTGGTGGAGAGATGGAGGTCGAAGTCGCCAAGAATGATCAGTGGTGAGGGACTAGGGGAGATGTGGCCGAGGAGGTGGTCAATGTCATCATAGAAGGATCCAAGTGGGCCAGGTGGACGGTAGATAATGAGAAAGGATATGGCGTGTGGAGAGTTGAAGATTTTGTACATGTATCGGAGGATGGAAAGGCTGGGAGAGGTGTTGGACAGGGAGTAGATAGGTGCTTAGGGTGATAAAGAAGACCAATGCCACCACCACGTCCAGTGGAGCGGGAAACATGGGCGAAAGAAGAGGAGGAGGAAGTGAGAGATGCAGGGGCTGTAGTATTGTGGGGGATCCATGTTTCAGTAATGCAGAGGAAGTGAAGGTTTAGATGTAGAAATAAGTTCAGGACAGCAACGGTCTTGTTGCAGAGGGATCCTGCATTCCACAAAGCCAGGTCAATGATGTTGGAAGTGTCTACGATTTGGGGGTAGATAAGGTGTTGTCGAGCTGGGGGAGGCGGGCGGTGGACCAACTGGTGGTTGGGGGTGAAGAATGGTTGAGTGTGGAGATGGTCATGGTAATTAAGCACTGTGCTTTGAGAGAGGGCCAGGCAGCAGCACGGGGTGTGGTAGAGGAAGTTGGAGGGAGCAGGCGGGTGTGACAGCGCATGCCTGAGAGTCCTTTAGGGAAGTTAGGGAGGGGCTGGAGACACTCCTTGGTTGCTGGCTGGATCTTTTGAACTTTTTGAGTCTTCGTGAAGCTTGTGTTTGACCAGAATGATGGGGAGCAGAGAGGAGAAGAGTTACTAGGTCCTGCTTTCCTCTGGTGGCCAATTGGAGAAGGGAGCAGGAGAGTGGATGAGTTGCACTTCGATTGGAGGCAAGCGAAGGGGAAGCTGGTGTGCAGAACTTCAGAGTACTTGGCTGGTCAAATAGGCAGGGAGGAGGTGGACCTGGATGGGAGGGGATAGTTCAGTGGGGCTGACTCTTAATGTCAGTGTGATTATGAAGCCTTTGGCGGGAGCATAAGTGGGTCTGGGAAATCTGCTTATGGGCTGTGGAAGGGAGCACAGGTTGCAGTGCAATACCGGTGGAAGGTGAGATCTGGATGAAACAGAAGGCAGCTTCAAGTGGTGTGTTTACATTATACTTGCACCTTATGCAATTTAGAAGCATGCATGAGGAGTGACTGTGGGCTTCTTGTATTATAAATATTCTGATGGCACATCAAGGAATGTACTCAGTGATGACTAAAATAAGGTTTCTGTTAGCACTTGAACTTTGATATGCATTATGGAGCACAATGCACTTAACATGGACATCATTTGATGAACTATGTGTCTTTGGGATTAGGTAAGATTGTATCCCTATCCAATTCCTTATGCACCTTAATCATATGCCCATTTTGCACAGATGATCGTTAGAGTGAACTGTTTATTGGATGCTGTATTGCACTTAAAACTAACACTTGTTGAATGTGTATTGTTTGATGTTGTTTAAACACATGGTGAAGCACTGGCACTTTAATAACCATTACATTAATGAAATTGTCAAATAGACATAACAAGCAGAAATACCTTATGTCTGCCGTGCAGTGCTGAAATTGAAAGCACTTACTGCACAGATTTTGCTGCAAATTGCATTTTGCACATATGCCATTTTTGTGTACAAGCATGAAAAAAATATAAACATATTCACTAGATTCAGAAAGTGAATATTATATGAATAGTTACACTCCGTTAAAATTAATTGACATTCGAGATCATGCTTTCAGTGGTGCTGTTTAGAATTCATGGTAGAGCTAGAGCTCTCTACTGAGAATAACCATAGAAGAACAAGTTACTTCTTACCTTGTAACGTTCTTTCGATGGGATGTTCCTCCGACGTATTCCTTATCTTAGATATCTCCTTCCAGCTCTGCTGGCCTCGGAAAATTTTTCTCTAGAGGGAGCTGCGCGTCGACGTCCGCCGAGTCGATGTCCCTCGACAGCCGCCGTATCGACGTCGACGTCATCCTGCCTATAAAGGCCACGTGCAGCGTCCGTTGCTCAGTTCCGTTTTGTAGCCCACAGTATTTCTGTCTGACTAGACTAATCACCCTGAAGGAGCGTAAGCTGTAACAACAAGGGAAGTAGAACTGCGGGGATGGATGGTAGGGTCGATAAGGAATACGTCGGAGGAACATCCCATCGAAAGAACGTTACAAGGTAAGAAGTAACTTGTTCTTCGAAGGGATTGTGTCCTCCGACGTATTCCTTATCTTAGATAGGCTCCCATAGCAGTATTCTATTATTGGAGGTGGGAGTACTGACTTCATGCTGCCTTCTATTGATGAATAGAGTGCAATACTGCCCTTCCAAACCTAGTCTCTTGACTGGAGGAGGAATCCAAGTTGTAAAATCGTGTAAAGGTATGGACGGACGACCATGTGGCGACCGCACAAATGTCTTTAACCGGCACTCCTCTTTTGAGGGCCGATGAAGCTGCAATACCTCTGGTCGAATGAGCCCTAAGGTTTTGAGGGGGCTCTTTTCCTGCCAGTTTATAACATTCCAAAATGGCTAGAATGATCCATCTGGAAATGGTCTGCTTAGTTATCGGTAACCCCAGCTTGTGACCTGTGTAGCCTACAAACAGCTGGTCTGCTTGTCTTATCCTGGCCAGTCTACTGATGTAAAAAACTTAAAGCCCTTCTAGGGTCCAGTCTGTGTAACCTCTCTTCCTCTTTCCCCGGATGAGGAGGAGGATAGAAAGATGGCAGGGTAATCTTCTGAGTGATATGGAATTCAGAAACCACCTTTGGGAGGAAATTAGGTTTCACTTGCAGGACAACTTTGTCTTTGTGAAAGATTGTATGAGGGGGTTTACAAGAAAGAGCTTGTAACTCGCTCACCCTTCTAGCAGATGTAAGTGCTATTAATAAAACAGTTTTAAGGGTAAGAAATCTTAACGAACAAGAATGGAGTGGTTCGAAAGGTGTGCCCATCAGGAAAGTTAAGACTAAGTTTAAATCCCATAGGGGAACCTGGAATGGTCTTGCGGGATAGACGTTGGTTAACCCCTTTAGAAACTGTATTACCAAGGGTAACTTGAAATAGGATGGTTCTTCCGCAGTGCGCTTAAAGATGGATAGCGCTGCGAGATAGCCCTTAATGGTGCCAACTTGAAGGCCTGAATTCGCCAAATAGAGTAGGAAGGACAAAACCATTGGTGTACCACATGAAAAAGGGTCGATATTCTTTTCTCTACACCAGCTGCAAAATCTGTTCCAACGGCAGCGGTATAAAGACTTTGTTGCTGGCCTCCTTGCCGAAAGCAACACCTCCATAACATCATCAGGGAGGTCCCAATCCTTGTACCTCAGCCTTTCAGAAGCCAAGCGTGAAGGTTGAGGGTTTTGATGTCTGGATGGAGAACCTGAGCTCCCTTCTGTGAGAGTAGGTTCTCTCTGAGTGGAAGTCGAATTGGAGGGCAGATGGACAAGTCTAGAAGGTCTGGGTACCACGTTCTCCTGGCCCAATCCGGGGCAATTAGGATCATGGTTTTCCGGAATCTTCTCAACCTCCTGATCATTTGAGGAATGACAGGGACCGGTGGGAACGCGTACAGAAGTGGAAACTCCCAGTCCACTATGAACGCGTCTCCCAGAGCTCCTCTCGGGGGAAATTCCCTTGAGCAGAACAGGTCGCACTTCCTGTTGACACCGGTGGCGAACAGATCCACCTGAGGGGTTCCCCAAAGGGCGAAGATCTCTTGAAGGACTTCCTGAGCTAGTTCCCACTCGTGGGAGACTGTGCTCTGCCTGCTCAGAGCGTCCGCTGTCAAGTTCTTCTCTCCGGCTAGGTCAACTGCCGATAGAGAGATTCCTTCTTGGATTGCCCAAAACCAGAGCTGCATCGCCTCTCTGCACAGAGGTAGTGATCCTACGCCTCCTTTTTTGTTGGGGTAATGCATGGCCACTGTGTTGTCCGTCATTATCAGGACATTCTTTCCTTGTACAGATGGCAGAAAAGCCTTCAGCGCAAGTCTGATGGCCCTCAGCTCTAACAGGTTGATGTGTAGTCTGGACTCCGATGGAGACCAACGACCGCTGATGGTCAAGTCGTTGGCGTGGGCTCCCCACCCCGTGAGTGAGGCATCCGTGACTACTGTTATCTCTGGCCAAGGTTGCCAAAACTGCTCTCCTTTCAGAATGTTCTCCTGACAGGCCCACCACTGAAGGTCTCGAGCCACCCTGTCGGGAACCTGAAGAAGATCTGTCATTCTTCCTGAGAATTGTGACCACTGAGTCCTCAGTGCCCACTGGAGAGATCTCATTCTCAGGCGAGCCTCTGGCACTAGGAAAATGCAGGATGCCATGAGGCCTAGCAACCTCAAAAAGTCGAAGGCTGGGAGACGTTGGGCATTTTGGAACTTGGTAACCATCTGTAGAATATCTTGAGCCCTCACCTCTGGTGGCGAGGCTTTTCCAAGGGAAGTGTCCAGGATCGCTCCGATGAACTGGAGTCTCTGTGATGGTATCATTTGTGACTTCTTTAAATTGAGGGAGAAGCCCAGTCTGTGAAGGGAGTGGCAAACGTGATTTAGCTGGATCTGAGCTTGTTCCGAAGATACAGCCCTGATCAACCAATCGTCGAGGTAGGGGTAGACGTGAATCCCTTCCCTCCTTAGACTTGTCGCCACTACCGACATTAACTTGGTGAAGACCCTCAGGGCGGAGGTCAGCCCAAATGGCAGTACCGGAAATTGATAATGAGAGTTGCCAATTGCGAACCTCAGGTATTTCCTGTGTATGAGATGGATAGGCACATGGAAATAAGCGTCCTGGAGGTCCAGAGATACCAACCAGTCCTGGAACTGAAGGGCCTGAAGGATCTGAGAAAGAGTTACCATCTTGAATTTGTCTTTCCTGAGGAATTTGTTCAATTCTCGCAAGTCCAAGATGGGTCTCAGTCCTCCGTCTTTCTTCGGAATGAGAAAGTAAGGGGAGTACCAGCCCTTGATCCACTCCGCTACAGGTACCAGTTCTATGGCACCTTTCTCTAGCAGGTCTAAAATTTCCTGCAAGAGGAGCGGATCTGGAGCTTTCTGAGAGCTGATCCCCGGTGGATGACTCTGAGGTATGCGTAGGAGAGGCAGGCAGTAACCTTGGGCAACTGTTTCCAATGCCCAAGCATCTGACGTGATAGCCTGCCATTCCGCCAGATGTTGAGTTAACCTGCTTCCTACAGGTGTCCTGTGAGGGAAGTCTTCAGAGTGGTTTTGGGGCGGCTGATGCAGATGCCGATGGTAAAGAGGCACCTGCTGTTGCTGCGGCTTTTGAATATCTACCCCGTCCACCTCGGGTAGTTCTTCTTTGTCCCCTTTGAGCCGGTCGTCCTCTACCTCTTCCAAATGCGGAGTAGAAGCGAAAGGACTTGCCCCTCGCATAGGTTCCTGTGGGACGAAAAGGTGTCTGACGGATTGCAGCACCTAGGGATTTTGCTGCTGCTTTTGATGTCTGCAGTTTTTCTAAACTGTCATCCGCCTTTTTCCCAAACAAAGAAGAGCCATCGAATGGCATGTTCAAGAGCCTGGCTTGCACATCTGGGGCAAAACCAGACTTTCTCAACCAAGCGAATCTCCTGGTTGTTGTACTTGCCGCCATTGCTCTGCTGATACTGTCAGCCGAATCAATGCCCGTCTGGAGGGATTCGCACATAGCGTCTTTACCGTCCTGTATGATATTTAGGAACGCCTCCCTTTCTTCTCCCTCCGGGATGCAGTCAGCCGCTGTAGAAGCACACTCCCAAAGTGTATGGCTGAATCTAGCAAGGGTGCAAGTAGCATTAACAGATTTTAACGCCATGCTACATGCCGAAAAAACTTTCTTTCCCATAGCATCATATTTCTTATCGTCCCTGTCCTGTGGGACGGTAGGGTAAGCAGTCTTGACGTCAGTAGAAGATGCTGCCTGTACCACCAGACTTTCTGGGGATGGGTGTTTTGACAAAAACTCCGGGTCTGCAGAAGATACCCTGTATTTTGTAGACAGCTTTTTATTTACTGCCGGGACGACATGTGGGGTTTCCCAGTTCGTCATAATCTTCCTCTGAAGAGCTTTATGAAAGAGCACTACAAGATCCTCCTGTGGACCTTTGCCAAGAATATCTGTGAGGTCATCTTGTTGGAAAGCCTGTGAAGGTGTTGACCACCCCATAAATTCTGTGATCCTGGCCATTAAGGCTCTATAGGGGGTTTCAGCATGCTCCCCCGGGTCTGGCCTAGCAAACTCCACCTCAGGGGAAGTGTCTAACCCACTTGCCTCATGTAAGGAATCATGAAGATCCTTTAACCTGCGTTCTTCTGAGGATAACTCCTCTCTAACTGGAGTTGCAGGTCCCTGCAACTCAAATGTGTCTTCCTGTTGTTCAGATAGTTCTCCCTCTTCCAAAATTGAGGACATAGTTCTCAATTGTTCTGAACTCACAAAGGGTGTAAAACCCATCTCCAAGGCAGAGGGTGCCAAACTTGTCATAATCGGCCTCGAAAACGTTGATGTCGACGCCGACGTCGAAGGCTTCGGGCGTGGTGTCGAAAACAAAGGCGGAGGACCTGGGGATAGTCACTGGGTGCGTCGTAACCGTGACTTTCCTTGGCGTCGACGCCGGTGTCGAAGATGGCGTCGAGTCGACAGACCCGTGTGTCGAAGGTCCCTTCGACAACGGCGTCGAAGACACCGACCTCGGCATCGACGGAACATTCATTGACGGCGTCGACGGAACCTTCGAAGAAGGTTTCAAAGCCATAGCTTTACTCGAGGGTTTGTGACGCGCTTCCTTCGCCGGGTACTGCGACTCGCGGTGCTTTTGACCTTCGGGTCTTTCGACCAGAGCATTGCTCTCGGCAGTCTTCGAGGGGGTCGAGGCCGCTTTCTCGAAGACGCTCATCATATTTTTGTGGAATTCCTCCCATTCAGCCCGGGAACTATGTTTCGTGGGGCAAGGGATTCTCTTAGGAGAAACAGAGGAAGAGGAGCGGAGAAGGGGATCTTCGATGTCTCCTCTTCGAGTGCTTCGATCTCGAGGAGTGATGGGACCCACTCCGAGACCCGGAGCGCGAATGGTGACGAGGAGACGAATGTCTCGACTTCGTCGAGGAAGAAGAAGCTTTTGAAGTCTTACCTTTCTCCAGCTTCCCTCTACGCTCCTTCAGGGCCTTAGCTGTCATGGACATACAGTCCTCGCACTCCGAACAATGGTGTTGGCATTTTTTGAAGCCGGACCGGGGGGTCGTCGGTTCCGACGAGGAAGCCATCGAGTACGGATCGAATATCTCGAGGTAAATAGGATAAATTGTCTACAAAACTGAGCAACGGTATTATGAGGCACAGAGTAAGCGCGGAAAAACGGAACTGAGCAACGGACGCTGCGCGCGGCCTTTATAGGCAGGATGACGTCAACGTCGATACGGCGGCTGTCGAGGGACATCGACTCGGCGGACGTCGATGTGCAGCGCACTCTAGAGAAAAAATTTCTGAGGCCAGCAGAGCTGGAGGGAGATATCTAAGATAAGGAATATGTCGGAGGACACTATCCCTTCGAAGTAGGAATTCTTGGTCCTTGAAACCAATTGCAATAAAGCAAAGAACATTGAATGAGGGCAATGCTGCTGCTGATCCACACTTGGGATTAGCCCCAACTGCAGTTGATATTTGATGAGGCAGTGACAGCAAAGATGAAATGTAAAGCAGACTCGTGCAATATATTTGCCTAAATGAACAATAAAAAATTAAAGCAGTTTCAAAAAATGCCCAATACATTTGATTAGAGAAGATAGTTCTGTGACATTTAGAGTCGTTTTTTTTTTAAAATCTCTTTATTAGTATGTCATTAAATTAAATCACAGAAGAATCAAATACAGAAAGGAATAGTGAACCAGAGAACACAAATTAAAATTATTCAATTAAAGAACATATCAATAAACAAACAGCATAATCAAATGATCCCTCCGACATACTAAGAACATTTTCATTTTTGTAAACAATAAAAGTGCAAAATACAACAGTCAATAAAAACATTTAACATAGAACATACACACAAACACCAACAACACACAAACACTAAACCAAATCCCCCAAAAAGTATAATAGTGAGAAGAAAAAAAACAAAAAAAAATAATTAAAAAAAATAATAAAATTATCTTTCCCCTCTTCTTTTCCCCTTCCCTATCTCTTTTCCTTTCCTCTTTCTTTTCCCACTATACCATTTCTACCCACTCCTCATACTAATCCGCAGCCTATATAGTCAATCATACAAGGCATTGAATGGACCCCAAAACAGATTGTACACCTCTTCCTTGTCTTTCACTCTAAATGAGAACCTTTCAAAATTCGATCAACTAACGAATCTTCAACTGTAGGCTTCTTCCTAGTTTTCCAAACTCGAAGGATCAGTGTTATGGCCAACAATAAAGCCTTATTTATCCAACCACTATATTTCAAAGAACGCCTACACCTACCTCGATGTAGAAATAAGATAATGTTCCCACCTGATCTCTGTAAAGCTACATCCAAAATTAAATCAATTCTATCAATCACATCAGTCCAGAAAGTCCGAACTCTAGAGCAATCCCATAGAAGATGCATAAGGGTGCCAACATCATTTCCACATCCCCAACATAGATTATCAGTTTGTAACCCCAGTTTATACATTTTAACTCTTGTCCAGTACACCTTACCCACCACCTTCTGTCTAATCAGACGCAAGTTCAAATCCGTACCCACATTGGCACTTACCCTAAGAATATCCTTCCATTCCCTGTCCATAAAATACATATTTAGATCATCCGACCACACCATTCGCAATTTATCCCACACTGCAACATGTTTATCTTCCAATTGCATAAAGGTTATATATGTACGCACAGAATATTCCTGTCCTGTAAGCAATTGACACAGTGCGGGTTTGATTCCCAATGAATTGCCAATCATCCTTTTCCTAAGATAGATTAGGGAGCTCAGGTCTTCATATTTTTGTCTTTCTCTTTCATGCAACCCATATTTCCTCTGTATGTCCCCAAATGCCAAAAGATCATCACCATCCAATATATCACCTATTGTCAAAACCCCCTTCCGAACCCAATTTTGCCAAATCAAACATTTATCGTTTAATTGTAAAACCTCATTTTGCCAAAGAGAAGCATCTTCACTAAAACCATACGACTGGCTATTCTCTCCAAACCATCCCTGCAAGATTTGCCTGGTTGCCACTATAGACTTCAACTTTAATCTATTAACCGACATATTACCCATGGTATAAAGGCTATTTAAACGATACAAATTGCAAACGGCTCTCTCCATGCGTAGCCATATAGCACCTGCAAAGTCATCATTCGTATAATAATAAGTACCCTTCTTGAGCAGGAACGCCTTACTAGAGTCACTTTTTATGTAGCATTATGATATATTTCTTATATCTTAAATCTTGGGAGGATAGCTCAGCAGCAACATGCTTGCCTTGGAAGAAAGACGATAAGGAGCAACACAGGTTCAAACCCTGGATCAGCGCTTAGAAACCTCTGGTTATTAAGCACGCTATAAATAACCTATCATATCATATCATAGACGTTACTCAATATAAAGATGGCTGCACTCATAGTGCGCACTACTCTGGTGAAATCACGTGATTGCAAGAGGTGGGGCAAAACGTGGTGAACTGTTTGTAGAGATATATATCGGCAAACACACGAGAAACTAAGATTTATCAAAGCCCGAAGAAGCTCTTGTATTGAGCAGAATGCGTGGTGTTTTTAGCCCGAATGGGGGAGTGAATCTTCCTTCTCTGGTTCACCATGATTGTGCAAGTAGCCAATCTTTAAATAATTTAGTGATGAGCCTAAATTAATAATACATTTTACCAAGCACTATCTACGTGTCCCCGGGCAATTATTCGTTTCTCAGTATAATATGTGGGGCTAGTGCCTCATTCAGTTTGGGAGACTGTGCTATACATAATTATATATATATATATATATTTATATATATATATTTTTTTTTTTTCAGTAAAAAAACGTTGTTAAAGGGACGTTATGGTTAAGTTGCGCTACTAAAAACCTATGAAATTCAGTGAAAAAACTTTGCTAAAGGGACGTTATGGTTCCAAGTAAAACCGAAAACCCCCTGAAATTCACCAGTTATGGTAAGCTAATCAACCATAACTCGCGCCACTGCCGTGCACTGCTAAGACTAACACCCAGGACATCAAAGATGACATTACAAATGTCATTAAAATGGGAGTGTCCGCAGGACACGACATCTGTTTGCATGTCCGTAATTATTTAAATTAAGGTGTCCTAAGAACATCCCCCTGTTCGCAATGTCCGCAACCAGAATGGATATGTCCGTAGAATAATTATCCCGTCCGCCTGTCTGCAATGTTATGACGCACATTTATTTTATTTGGGGACTTCGACACTGTCCGTGGAACACCTGCGCACATGTGCGCCACACCCATGGGTCCTATGAACATTGCGCCTGTCCTCGCACATGTGTCGCACTTTTAATGCGTTCGGGGACTAGAACACTGTCCGTAGAACACCCGCACGCATGCGCACAACTGATCCTGCACATTTGGTGTCCTACGGGCAACCGTCCCATTCGCGAACGTGTCCGCGACGTCATCATGTGACCGCAACCACGCTGAGCATGTGTCCTTATTTGTGGACACTGTCCGGGCCCCCGAACATTTAAAAAGTGCTTTTTTGGGCAATCTAAGGGATTTTACAGTAAAGGTTCACCATTGCACATGTCCTAGACAATGTCCCTGGCGATCTACATACTTTTTGGAACTTTTTGAGCCCTTTTTTGGTGTTTAACGTGTCCGCGGGTGTTCGCAGAGCGCGCACCTGCACCCCTATAAAAGGCCACACCCCAGAGCTCATCCTCATTGTGCTTCTCACTAGCTGACAGAGCATTGCTTCTGACCTGCATTCACTGCATTGCTGGTGACTTCTGCCTGCTGTTATCCAGATGGCAACTATGGCTGCTTCAGCTTCATCACCACCCCCACCCCCTCCACCACCACCACCTCCCCAAGGGCCTGCAAAGGGGAACAGGCGTGAGAATGCGGAGGAGAGGGATGAAGAGGATGAGGTAGTGGAAGTCCCTACTGCCAGCACTCTTCGTGAGTCTTAGGTGTGGCGGTTATTTATCACTCTTGATGGAGTGCCAAAAGCTTGTGCGAATAAGGTGATCTGGACTCAGTGCCGCATGCTGTGTCGTGGAAGGCCCAGTTCGTATAGCTTTGGTACGACATCAATGAAGCGACTCCTGAGGTCATTCCATGGTGGGGCTCTTCGTAAGGTTGTACCTTGCGATAAACGTAGTAGGTTGAGTTCCCCTGCAGCATCCTCTGTTTCCGCTCCTGCCACCACAAGAGACACTCCAGTGGGACAGCGCATCCTTCCAGTTGCCTCGCAGGCCATTCATGGTGCTGTTGTCCCATATCTTTCAAGGGTCACAATATTGTGCATGTGCTGCAATATAGTACTCTGCAGGGGGGAGAATCTTCGGAGTGCTTTCGAGACTGCGGTCAAGAACTGCCCACTACATGAATAAGGCCCACCCTACATCTTCCTCTCTCCACCTTCCCTTTCTTATCCCCGCCGTTGGTGTCCCTACCTTACCCTCCTTTCCTTGTGTGTCGAGTTTTAAAAACCCTAACAATATATAAAATAACAAAAACAAAACAAAAAAAATGGCTCTTTTCAGAGCACCACTCACAGTTTAAAAACAGAAGATCCACTTGAATTTCTAATGTACTTACTACAAGTACTGGAAAACAAAAACATACCTATAAATGAAATCTTCCAGATTTCATACATGTGGAAACATACATGCACTCTCTGCAGCCATGTGGCACAGGAACAAGTCCCTAATGAACGGTTGTACGAAATGCAAACCATGGCAGATTAAGTACTACCTGCAATTCAGATAAACGCTCCACCTTACAAATACAGACACATAGTAAATACGTAATAGTAATGCTTTTATGTTACAATGCAGATGGTACCAAAAACAACTGCAAGCTGACTGGATTCACACATGGTCAAGTATCACTTGGTAAGAAAACCTTCACAACAATAGGTATAATCTACCACGCAGGAGCCACAACCAATGCAGGTCACTACACTGCATATATAAAAAAGAAATGGGGATGGTTTGAATGTAATGATACTACCATTACTCTAAAACAAAGATTACCAGCAAATCTTGTAAACGCTTATTTAATATTCTTAACACCAAAATGTAATAACTAATCTGTGCATAAACATTAACAAAACCTCAGTTACAAAACTATAAACAGTTAGAATACGCCAACAGATATCTAACTGCCCCAAGATTCTGCAACAACCAAACAGATAAATCAATACCACTAAAATGTAACAAGAAATAAACAGTTAGAATACGCCAACAGGTAATTAACTGCCCCAAACAATCTGCAACAAGCCAACAGATAGAAGATTAGCATGAAACTATAAGTAAACAATTAGAATACACCAACAAGTATCAAACTGCCCCGAAAATCTGAAACAAGCCAACAGATAGAAGATTAGCAAGAAAAAAGAAATAAACACTGAAAACAAAGAATATATTGTATCATAACAAAAAAAGTTTTTTTTTGCTCGAGCATGGATTTTTTTCCCACAGTCCCAATGATTTAATAAACATGCACAGAAACTGAGCAAATTGCACAGTACACTGGTTTGAAATATAGTACTTCTAAAGTACTAAATATGAGGGTCAAAATAATGCAGAAATGTCTATTATGCAATAACTCATTATGAACTACTTCCACTAACATATGATATTTTCTTTTATCACAGAGATTGAAAAAGAATATCTGCTCCAGTTACCCATGTCATGAAAAAATATATCCAATCACAAAAAAGTCAAACAGTAAGTATATAATAATTACACTCACAAATACTGCTGCATAACACAACCATTCAATCAAACATCTAACCATACACCACAATCCAAAATGTTTACTTCCATGGGTATGTTATACTGCTGTGCCTGTTACCAAACTCTACAATCTTAGTTGCATGACCTAGCCAAAACTTCACATACAAACTCTACAAATCAAACAGTAAACAAACTTTTGGGTTGTGGATATTTGATGAATGTTTGATTCTATGGGTCTGTTATGCTGCGGTGGTTGTGGCCAGGCCTAGAGTCTTGGGTGCATGGCGCAACCACTGCAGCATAACATACCCATAGAATCAAACATTTTGACTGTGGTATGTGGGATCCTTATAGGGGATATTAATTACAATCAATGCTCTAACAACAACCGAAAACCAACATCATACTAAAGTAAAATAGCTAGTAGAGCGCTTAGCATTTAGTATATCCACGGACAGACGCGGTGACCGCAGACATAACGAACACATCAGGGGCACCTGCCACCTAAATAAATACAGCATTTGACCCATCTCTTACTCCCCCACCCTCCCCAAGCACTCCTACAAACCAACACACTATCCGAAATTGTATTTTTCCTCTGTTCGATGCCGCGCCGTCACCCAAGATGGTGGGCGCATCAAAACAATGTGACGTGCCTCACGCCTCACCCCAGCCAATCAGCGCACACGTCCCTTGTCTGCAGACATGACGCAGGCCGATTAACCAATCGGTGTCCTGTCCACGGAGCAAACAGGGAAATGTGTCCGCAGACTAAATATCATTAATTTTTTGAGACCTACTTTTTGGTTGTTTTAAAAATTTGGGGAAAATCCGTCCAGCGGTTCTAGCTGTAGGCGTGAGCAAAACATTTTCCCCATTCACTCTCAGAGTGGGCCATATACTTTTTTTGCAAAGTTTGGTGAGGAATCGTCCAGGGAGATCGAAGTTATAAGCCGCCCAAAAAGTGTTCTTCCTATTGGATTAGCAACTTAACCATAACTACATGGCCGCTACCGCAGGTGATATATATAGATATATTGAAGAAAAATACTTTAGTTGTAGGGACGTTAAGGTGAGAACTTAACAAAACAAAGCCCCTGAAATTCAGCTAAAGCCACCTTAACTTCGTGCCCCCTGATGCAGCCTATGACCACAATGATGCTTCCGGCCATGCCCACTGTCCATTTTACAACACTACCAGAACACTAGCCATAGGCACGGCGACTCTATATTTTAAAACACTTGCAACCCATTGCGCATACATTCATCCATAACAAACTCATTTTGACCTGTTTTGACAGTGGTATTGTTATATATAAAAGATTGCAGGCTTTGAGAGCTCACAATGTCTTTAGGCAATGTACATTGAGATTAAATTATCTGCTATTTGCCAAGGAACACACACTTTGGTTAAACAGCATGCTACAAGCCCCACGTTTTATGGCCGGCCCCTTGGTGACTATTGCGATACATCGCATGACCCCAACTAACCATATGTAAGCAGCACGGAAAAGGGAAAATAATGACCGGCTGCAACAACACATATGCCCAGGTACTTTGGCCGCCATAGCGAAAATCAAAAGCTGGCAGCCATGAATATACGCATATATCTTAAAGTGAAATATACAAATGTAGCCTAATTGACCTTTGCCTTAGAAGAAAGTGCACAAGTCAAAATAGTATTGGACTTTTAAAAAAAGTAATGAACACTAGAAAAATAACATGAGAGAGGAAATGCTTCAATAAATATGTTGACAGAGTATAAAAGATGCTCATCTTTTAAACCCAGCAATCTGTCGTGAAATATTCCCTGGAAAACAAAATCCCAACACGAAACAAGTGGTTGTGGTCTTGTGGGTATGCGTCTGCACTGGGAACATGAAAACCTGAGTAAAATCCTGGTAGCCAACCTAAAAATAAACAAGGGATTGCGTCCGCCCTCTGAAAAAAAGCTATGCAGTCCACCCATATGTGTCTTTTACTTGTGCCCTGAAAAACAGATACATTCAGGGGCAAATAACTGCACCAGTGTCCAGGATTGCAAACTCCCAGATCGTGGGAAAATACTTATGACTTACTTGACCTCTCATCATTTCCCCTCCTCCCTCTCATGTCTGGCTTGCAACAATACTCTGCTTTATAAATATAACTTGAAAGGTACACCTACCACAGTGTCACTGAAATATATAAATCCTTATAGAACGATATTAGGCAAAGAATGTACAATTGTGGCATTATTCCCCTTTCTTGACTGACTACAAATACCAGAATGAAATTCAGCAAAAGGCAAATAAATTGACTTTGAGTTCAATACTTTCAAGGACTCACAGTGACTCACAGTGTATAGCACGTTTTGCATCGGGTAATGTCTCCCATCCATGCAGTAACTGGGACTGACCCTGTTTAGGAGCCAGCCCATCAGGCCATGTTGCTGTAAGTGGTCTTGTAACATGGGCTCATTTATTAGGCCGCATGGTTTGAGGGGGTGTGCCCCCTTCTTTGCTTTGAAGCTAAGCAGGTTCAGTCCCAGTTACTGCATGGATGGGAGACTCAAATGCATATCATGTCACTGACCATGGCCAGTGATTTTTAACGTCTGAGTTCACTGTAGCTGTAAACACAAATATATATTTTTATTTTATTTTCTATAAGCCACAGGTTCAGAACTAAAGATACCCTCTTCTATCTGTAGTCATACCATAGCCATGTATATTGTACAAACGGCTGGGGAAAAAAGCTTTCTTGACCCCCAGGCCATCACCAAGTGTCCCCCTCCTCTTTGCATACTCTTCACACACCCGTGATGGCCTCCTCACTTCCCATGCCCTCTACCATTCCCCCGGACACACATTGTTTCCTTGATGCAGTTTGCTTTGAAATGTCGGCTATTCTGTCTATAGACCAGGCTACAGAAAAACGTTGCGTTGCAAAGTCATTACTTAGTCCCCTCTTGCTCCCAAATTTCACTTGGTGTCCTCTTACTTCTCCAGTCTCTAGATGTATGGCATTTGCATGTGTTTGACCTGCAAATGGCTTTTTTCCTGCATTTCATTTTCCGATACCCTCGGCTAAATCTACGGCTATCTCTTGCATCGAGCAAAAACAAAGATGGTGGCTGTTTCATTTCTAACAACAGCTGGTTTTGGCAATTTAACCGAGATATAGCTATCTATTTTGGAGAAGGGGGCCCCCTTTCTCCATCAAATATTTAAATCACTACTGGACGGAATAACTTCAGACCACAAAAAGGCCTCAAGTAAATTCTTCGTGGTCAACTTGTTTTGGACCTGGTCCAAATCCATCCATTGGTTTGGGTTGTGCGGTCTGACAAAAATGTGCCTTTTTTGTCTATGAAAAATGAATGGGAAGTAGGCCGCAACTTTGTTTTTTAAAAATAAAATCTTTCTTAATAACTTTTTTATTTTAAAAAAAATCTTTACCAAACTTTTCAGTCTGCAGGAGGTGGGGGGCGCACACATCACATTTTGACTTCAAAATGTCAGCCAAATCTATCAGACAAGTCAAAAGGTAGTAGCATTTCATTTTATCCAGGTTTCTATGGGAGTCTGGCTCACCTTAACTATAGGGTGACGACCGCCACCCTATAATATATATTCTCTTGCAAAAAAGGAACCAGAGATGGAAGGTCACACACAATCATTTTACATGCAGAGACTATACCGGCTACCATACCGGGTATCCATACGAGATGCTAACTGTTGTCTGGCACAGAGATATATTCATAACAATGCAAAACTGAACAAATGTTGCCTACGTGTTCTTGCAAGCATCCCCAACAAGGAATCTCAAAAATAAGCCTTACACAGTATATAGTAGAAAAATATAAGTCGTTTATTTAAAGCATTGTTAAAACCCAACACATTTTTCCCTCTACTGGGGGCTTTCTCACAGGTCCATCATCGTCAAACACATACATTCGTTTCACAAATAAATAGGATTGAACATGAATGAAAGTCCTTCATTAGTTTCAACAAATGGAAACTTGTGACATAAAGTAGTGCAACCTTTTGGCCATCTTATAACGTCTAAATCAGTACTGTATCTGTATATGTTCATGTATGTGCAACCGTTTGCTGTTTTCATAGAGTCATAGCTCACCTTTGTACATTAGTACTAATTTCTGTCCTTATTTACATATTAATTTATGTAACAAGATTTCACTCATATCTCATTGATTGTTGGAATTAATTGATTATTTCATGTAATAATTGCCAAGTGGTGAACCACTCAAGGGGAGGGATAAGGCAATCTCAGTTGCCATATATATGCTTTAAGACATCCCATGGGCAGTGCCCGGCAGTCAAATTCCTTCCTAACTAAAGTACCTGAATCCACGTTCACCAGATTGAGGCCAGAAAGCAAAAACACATCACTATAAAAGAACACAGCCTCAGTCTGTCAGTGTAGGACAGGGGTCTGAAACCTGCCACACTGCAGATTTTTTCGACGACTCCAATGATCCATCACAGTTAATTATGCTGACTAGTAGTGCTGTGAGTTGTAGTTTAAAACATTTAGACTGCCAAAGGTTGTAGCTCTCCGGTGTAAGTGTTTGGAGAAGGAGCTGGTGAGTGGAGTCAGAAGACTGAAGTAGATTCGGAGAAGGTTGGAGGGAAGAGTGAGATGAGTGTGAACAGGAGCAGGCACACAAGAAGTGTAAGAGAAGTGGAAGCAGAATGCAAGGAACAGGGGAAAGTTGGCCACAGTGAATAAACATTAGGAATTGGAAGGATTTGGAGGATGGGGATTATCAGAAGTAGTGGGAGGTGGACATAAAGGAACATCAGTTGAGGTGACCGGATGATGGTGTTGAGATTGCAAAGGCAGAGGAGGTTGGACTCCAAGAGGAGATTGGTGTAGTCAGACATGAGGATGTTGGAGGTTGATGAAATTGATCAGGCAGTGGTTGGAGAGGGTGGTGAAGAGGAGGTTCATTAGGTTAATCAGAAGGCGGTTGGTGAACTTGATCATGAAGTGGGGACACGTGGACAATCGAAAGGCGAGAGTTGTCAATATCAGACAGAGAAGAAACAAGAAAATTAGGAGGTGGCAGGAGGGGAAAAGCAGGATGGACATGCTGGAGGAGTCTGAATAATAGTAGAAAGAATTTACTGTGTAGAGACAGGAGCCACAGGGGTTGGAAAGAGAGAGAAGTTAACCTCAAGAGAATTGGAGAATTAGGAGACGGTGCCCAGAGGGCAGTGGTCAAAGTGAGCGGGAACGGCCGGGAGAGGCGTTCCACTACTTTTAATTTTTACTGTTAACAGTTCCACTACTTTTTGCAACCATTTTCACCACTCCCGGACTGTTCTGTGTGAAGTTAAAGCACTCTTTTCCACTTTCTCCCCTTTACTTCCCAATAGCAGTTACAGCTAAACTGAAATCTGTTTCAACTCAATTGGCTGCCAATCAGCATGGCTGAAACCATTAAACAAACGTGTTACCCGTTGCTCCCTTCCTGTCTTCTCTGTCCCCCGCTGGGGCCACAGTTCCACTACTCTTTTGGTACACTTCTAACACTGCCAAAGGGGTAAAGAAGGTAAAGAGGTACAGAAAGATGTTACTTAGAGTAAGAGTGGGGCAAAGGCAGGTGAAGAAAATGAAGAGGCTATGATAGCTGTGAGTTAAAAGATGGGTGGTGCCTGGAGAGGCGAAGGAGATAGGAATGAGGCACTATGGTGTCTGGGGTGTGCTCAAAGGGGCGAAGAAAGCAATAGAGATTAAAGAGGAATGGGGACAAAGTTGAAAGTAATGTGATGTAGTTAGGGAAGAGGAGACAGGAGAGGTCAACGATTGTGATAGAACTGATTTGGGAAACAGACTATTCATCATCATCAAAGTTTATTCAGATAAAAAGAAAATCCATAAACCAGCATTAAAAAACAACATTAAAAAAACATCATTATAGCAATACGCACATCAGTAAAAACAAGGACCAGGTTAAATCACATTATACAAAATATTAAAGGAAAATAACATTTAAATAAAATACAGGTTCAGTTTCAACCATCAAGCATTTTTTATGCCGGTACCAACCGTTTCTCAGGAATTCTAGACAGCCCCATGCAACTGGGGTGGTTTCTGCTCACAGCAGGAATATCAAAGCAGATCTGGCTTGGATAAAGCCAGCATTTTTTAGCAATGGGACAATGGTCCTCTTCCTAATGTCTTGATAGGAGGGGCAGAATAAGACAAAATGCAGAAGGTCTTCTTCTGGCCAATTACACAACGGGCAGAGTGTGGACTACACAGCACTCAGACAATTTTTAGTTCTCGCCCTAAGCATAGTAAATTAAAATGAGCCCTAGTCAGTGCCCAACGATCTGTAACATTATTGCTATGCAGAAGGTAGGGCTGGATATCTTCTAAACCTGAAATAAACAGATGTTTTCTGTTTGACTCCACTTGAAGCCCAGATGCTTCTCTATTAGTAACAGCGATAGAAAGACATATCTGCTTGAATTTTTTCACAATAACAGGAGTTAGAAGGAAAAGCGAGCACTGCAAGCTCTGGGCCTTTGGCTGTAATAAACACTGTAAGATGAAGTTCAACCATGGTATTTTACACCATGACAAACTCACACTCAGGGTTTTGACAATCATGTGCGTTAAACTAGCTTTTGGGTTTGACCAGAGCGCCAACCAATGTAAAAGTGGGGTCAATTGCCAATCATCACCTACGTGAGAGATTCTCAGTTCAATGTGTACGGCATAATTTGGTGCCGAGCTCGGTATGCCAAGTCGTTTTTTTAGAAAGGTGTTTTCTATTGTCTCAATGGGAGTGATTTTCTCAATGCTCCAAAGGGCTGCACCAAAATTTGTTGCAGCCTTAGTTTGTGCTCAGTAAACCTCCAAGATCCTTTTAATTGGCTGGCCTAAACACATGTGCCTAAAACGAGAAAGACCCCCTAGGGCTTGTTTAATTTTGGAGCACTGCTTCTCTATTTGTGAGGATCCCTGGCAGTTTTCACTAAAGGTGACTCCCAGATAGTCACCTTTTTCTACCCGTTGGATGGTTTCACCATTACTCCACATTTTTCTCAGCTTTATGCCTCTGCCTCCTCTGCTCGAACACACCATCACTGCCGACTTTTTAGAATTTACTGATAGCTTGAGATTTAACATAAAGGCAGTGTAAGCATCTATTAGGTGTTGTAGGGCAATTGGGGTACAAGCAATCTGGACTGTGTCATCTGCGTAAGCCAACACAGGGAGGGGCAATGCGCCAATCCTAAGAAAATCAGCGTTTATTTCCATCGATCCCTTATATAGGCCATTAATATAGAGGGCAACCAACAAAGGGGCTACCACACAACCTTGGCGCACTCCCGAAGCCACCTCAAAGTAACCTGTACATTGGCCCTGTTCACCAAATCTCACACATGCACTAGTGTCCTCGTGGATAATCTACAGTACTTTTACCAGCGCTGCTGGGCATCCTATGGACCTGAGCAAATGCCACAGCAATGCTCTATCCACTTTTTCAAATTCTGTGCTGAGGTCCATGAATGTCAGGTAGAGTGGTTCACCCCTTAAAAAAATAGAGGATGCTCCCGCCAGGTACAGATTAAGGGCTTGGTCTCGAGTCCCCAAGCCTGGACGAAAACCATATTGGATGTTTACAAGAACCTCACTATCAGAGATCCATTGTTCAAGGTGCTCCAGAACTGCACGTCCAAACATCTTAAAAGATGTATCCAGTAGGGAGATGGGCCTATATGATAATGGGCTTCCAGGGTCATCCTTTTTAAAAATTGGGTACATTATTGCTTTTCTCCAGGACTGGGGGTATTCACCACAGTTCCAGATAAGCGTTGAAACAGTTAGTCAATAATGGGGCCCACAATTCTACTTCCTCCCAAAATAAATCTCCAGGGTTTGCATCTGGGCAGGGCGCCCGGTTATGCATTTGTCAATTGACTGCGGTTTGCAATTCCCTCAGAGTTAGGCGGAGTGTCATACTCGGCCCCCTATCCTGAAATCTAGCTGCCTGACCTTTAAATAAAGACCCAAACTGGTCTGACCAGGTCTTAGCACTCAGTTTGTTCTCTCAGTGGGTCTTGCTCCTCTTATAAAACAGGTCATCCGCTACAAATTCCCCAATTCTTTTTAGAGTTTCTGGCCGAGACAGCCATAAGAAGTTCTTCCCATGCCTGATCTTCTAAGCAATTTTTTCTAGAAGCCAGGGTACTTTTGGACTGTGCCCAGGCATTAATTATCTCTCTTCTAGTGCTTGCCCTATCCCACAGAATCCCCTTCAGATTATTCTGTGCTGCCCTGCATGTTTCATCAAACCAGCTGTGCATATTATTCTTCACGGCCTTGAAATCATGTTGGATTGGATCTGTAAGGGATTTGATATTTTTTGTGAAGCAAGAATGGTTGCCCTATGTTCATCATGAGATAGAATTAATACAATATGCTCCATATTGGGTGGAACCGCCTTGAACTGCGTAGAAACTGGGTCGAGCTTAGTCCATTTCACCCTGCGCTTACATAGGGGATTAATTACACAAAGGTCCAAATGCGGATGATTAACTGTCGAAGTCCCAGTATAACCCACCCTCTACACCAGCCTCAAAGGGAAGTGGTCACTGTGGAGCTTATCTAGGACTTTGAAATCCATAATTAGGGGCCAGTGTTGCACACACATACAGAAATAGTCAATAATGGATGTACCTTGGGTACTTGCAAATGTGATCTTCCCCGGTAAATCCGAACCTGTGGTCAAATTCCCCAATCCATAAACCACGTGTTGAGCTGAATGCCCCTAGCACACATTCTCTCAACAGTCAGTTGGGGAGTGGGATCCCATAAGCAAAACCTACGCCCGGGTCCACCAAGTCAGTTGAGGTCCCATTACCCAATTTGGAATTAAAATACCCTCCCAGAACCACAATTGTATTTTGATTCCCCGGGGACATGTATTCTGATTAAGAGTTCCTTCAGTGCCCCTAAACAACCCTTACACGTGTGGGCTATTATAGAAATTTACCAAGATCAATTCCCGGCCATGCTCAGGCGAGGATCTCACACACTGTAAAGTGGGGTTTTTCAATTCCATCACCGTTATTACATAGTTTAGGGAAGACTTAAACAAAATTGCCACACCCCCATAGCAGCAGCCTCTCACACCCTTCTTCGCTGGAGTACATATAGAGACATAGCCATCCAAACATAAGATGATGTCATAAAACATGAAAAGTGTGACCACTTCCTTCTTCAAAAGTTTCATCCCTGCACCAGCGATGTTCCAACAGAGGAATGTCATATCAAACCCTGTGGGGGGGACCACGCGCACATTTGTAAAGCTGCACCTTACCAAGGGGTCTTCTGCAGGCCCTTCAGAGTCCGGGGTCCCCTCCCTTGAGGAAACAGGTCAATCCAACTCCTCAATACCTGATTAGGCCTCAAAACAATATGCATTAAAGGTTACCCCACTCCCTTCCCCTGGTCCTCCCTGACATAGCCCTTACCCCTTTTGGGTTTTAGAAACCTCCCACCCCTGTTTTGGTGTAAAAGGGATGGTATGGGGTGGGTAAAAGGCAGCTAAAGGGAGGAATGCACTCTTGTGGGCACTGGACATCTTAGTCCACCAAGCTGGATGGAGTGCGGAAACCAGGTAGTCCAGCATAGTCGAGACAGTCATTGAAACTACCAAACAGTCCCCCTCCGTCCATTTTTGGGACTTTCTTACCCAGGACATCCTTCTTGCCATCAGGATGCCCCTGGGGTTGATCTTCAACCCCGGTAATCGAGAATGTATCCATTGGCTAGTTTTATTTATGAGGGAAGTCGTTGTTTCTTCAGCACCTTTTTCTAAGCATGGCAATCCTGTTATGACTCTCACCAAGGGTGCTGCTTCACGACGGAGGTCAATAACTACTTGTGTTATGCCCTGAGTAGTAGATTTCTATATTGGGTATAGCCGCGGGGAAGTAGCTGGCTTTGGACCATTATTAGGTGCCATAATGTCTCGGGAGGATAGCTCAGGAGCACTGTGCTGGCACTGGAAGCAAGACGTCATGGAGCAAAACAAGTTCGATCCCCGGGTCCGCGCTTAGAAAGATTTGGGTATTAAGCATGTTATAAATAACCTATCATATCATATCATAACAGGGCCTTCTAGAGCTTCCCCATTCTGATGGTTATGGACAGGGGCTAGCAACGGTACACGCTGTTTAGTTTCACAGCTCCCCTTCTGGGCTAAATTAGGGGGTTTATTCACTGCGGTTGAGCCAGGGTCAACCACCTTAGGGATGTTTCTTGTTCCACCATTCCCTTGAGTTCCTTAATATCGCTCGTTAGCCCCCTAATTAAATCATCAATAATACAGAGCGATGTAGTCAAAGAATTTTTAAGTGAGGCAATTCCAGAAAGGACAAGAGCCAGTTTTCTGTCTAGGGAAAGGTTGTCCAACATACGTCCCGCGGGCCACAATGTGGCCCTCCAAGCCATTTGATGTGGCCTGCGAGGCTGAAGAGACAAACAAAGGAATCATACATACATCATCAAACAGGCATGGATTGTGATTTGCATTGGCTGAGATACAGCCAATGGAAATAATGGTGCCATGCAAGGCACGTCATAGTGAGAAAAAAAAAGAAAATCCTTGCATGCTCACAGTATTTCTATTGGCTGTTTCTCACCCAGTGGAAATCACAACACGTAATGTGTGTGGGTGGAGTGAAGGGCATACCGCGCCACCTTCACACTTCTGTTCCAGCCTGCATGTTATCCAGCACCCCAGCCCAGCATCACAGTGACCGAGGCCTGCACCTGGTAAGTTTTTTCAATCTTTATCTTGTCCAGAGCCAGTTACAGGCCACGGCCCGGTTTATTTATTTATTTCGTCAATGTTTGTTGGGTCTGTGGACTCGATTAATTTATTTATTTCTGCAACGTTGGTTAAATACGGTACCCGACCAACATTGCAGAAATAAATAAATTACCCGGTCCGTGGCTGAGGCCTGTAACTGCCTTTGGTGCCCCCTCCAGGGGTCACCAGAGGCAGTAACAGTCCTCCGCCACGTCCCGTTCCCCTGCCAGGACCTGATTAATTTATTTATTTCTGCAATGTTCGGGTTGTGGCAGAGGAGCGGGACGTGGCGGAGGACTGTTACTGCCTCTGGTGACCCCTGGAAAGGGGCACCAGAGGCAGTTACAGGTCACGGCCTGGTTTATTTATTTATTTGGTCGATGTTTGGCGGGTCCGTGGTCCCGATTCATTTATTTATTTATGCAATGTTTGTCGGGTCCGACCATCATTGCTGAAAGGGGGTACCAAAGGCAGTTACAGGCCACGGCCCGGTTTATTTATTTATTTGGTCAATGTTGAGAAGGAGTATGTGGGTATAACCTAAATTGTGTTTCAAAAACAATTCCGTACAACAGATCTGTTGGACTGCTAATACTTTGCTGTCAGCTCAGGTGTCCAATTGCATTTTTTTCAATGAGCCTTGCGCTTGTCACCCTAGGATAGGAAGTCGTGCCCTTGGACATACAATTGTTCCTCACACGCCCTCACCTCTCAGGGAAAAGAGGCAGTATCTGAATCCCAACCGGTCAACCTTGTGACCTCTGTAAGTGAGTGGACCTATAGCAGAAGAATGGAGGTTATGAAGAGAGTGTGCGGAAAGGGTCTTGAATAAAGTTGCTGAAACAATGGTGTTGCTTGAGCCAGAGTTGGCCATAAGGTGTGCCGAAACACCACTGATAGACATGTTGCAGTATGGTTTCTTGTGTCTCCCAGGATTGATACAGTTGGTGAAATGAAGAACCAAATTTTCAATGGCATCATCAAGATCATTTGTACCTTTATCACTGTTGACTAAGGCAACACACTTAGACTTTCTCACGTCACACTTTGGCAAACGCGCTACATATTTTGAAGGAAAAAACTGGCTTGGTTTTGGCAAGGGAGCCATTGCTTTTAGCCATGTGACCGGACTGTCCGAGAGGTTAAATTTTCTATTGACAACATACACCAGTGGCATAGGATGTGAGTAGCCTACACAGTGCAAGTCCTTGAGCATGGAGTAGGTCATTGAATGACGCAGATCAAAAGCGTATGCCGCACTAAGAAGTGTTACCAAAGATACCTAGGTGTGACAAATCACTTTCTGGGGCACCAGTGGTCCAGGGATGGATATCGGTTTCTAAACCATCAATCAGCCCCACACCTCTAGTACACCAGAAGGGATCCAAACAGATTGGAACACAAGCACATTTTAAACCACCTTGTACAATTTTTGGTAACGTGGACTGAACGGCAGGCTTATCTACGCAAGGGATTGTTGGTTAGTTGCAACACAGAGAAAATACAATTATTACCCAATGATAAAAGGGACTGTCCAATCAAGACATCTTCTAGAGTTGGGAAATGTGGAGGATCCACAGTTGCCTCTGCCAGGTTTTACCTTCAGACCTTTTCGCCCTTTCACCAGCACTACAATGTGCTTCGAAGGGCAGGCTTGAGCCATTCTGTTCAGCCCAGTGCCCTGTGGGGAGGCCCAACCGATTAATGTATTTATTTCTGCAATATTGGTCGGATACAGGTACCCAACCAACATTGCAGAAATAAACACGTTAACCGGGTCGTGGCATCAGCAGGAATCAAATTTAGGAGGGGCACAGAGGGGGCCAAAGGCAAAAGTAGGGGCCATGGGCAACATAGATACAGAATATGTAAAGAATATTTACTTGGCAACAATGGGCAAAGCTATTATCTGCATAGTGAAGTACCTAATCACCAGCGCCATGGAAGTGGTTTAAGGTGGAATTGATATGTAGTTTGGGAAAGAAGCATCATGAAAGAAATTGCGCCTCCCCACTTATTTAATGATATTATGTGTACTGGTTAATAGCCTTGCCTTTAATTTGCAGCACTACAAGGCTGGAAGACTCTGTCCACAAGCACGACATAAAAAATAAAACATGTTGTTGTTCTCCTCAACAGGCATAATTTGTTGATTAAGCAAGGCCACCTCCAACTCGATCAGCTCGCCACAGCAACAACGTTTCTGGTTTACCTGACAATATCGCTGACCTTCCTCTCTGAACTCCACCAGGTAAGAGCACTATCCTCTGAGTTTATCTGCGTTAGAACAAAGCTGACAGAGCAATTACTAATTTTTCAGTGGCATTTTAGTGTTTCAGCTCCCCTCTGGCTGCCTGCTATGTGAGAATAAGAGCATTCCTTTGTATTCATTCGTATTTAAGTAGCATCTCAAGGGTGCCACAGCCTGTGTCCGCACCCACCCCCACTGACTTGTATATCACATGCCAAACACTGCTTCTCTATGGGCATTGTTATATATTTGTGGGACAATACTATGAGTGAGACATTTTTTAATCATACCATACAGTGTGGCCCAATGTTCTACCGATATTAAAACCGCAAAATAGTAACACAACTAAGTATGAATTGTTTTTAATGTAATAGGCCTGTGACAAAGTAGTTTTCATATGACTAAAACCTACCCAACTATCAATAGATGGCGAATCAGAAGAAAATAAAAATTGATGTTGAATGTCGTGTTTTCAAGGATAGTTGGGCCAAGCTTTTCTTTGTGATGGAACAAAGGGGGAACATCCTGTGTCTGATTTGCCAGGAAAAAGTAGCTGTCTGCAAGGAATACAACGTTAAGCGGCATTATACTACAAAACATGCCACTGAATTTGACAACCTTATTGGCCAGATTAGGATTGATCGGGTGAACTCACTAAAGCAGACCCTGATCGGGCAACAATCTTTCTTCAAAGCTGGAAGACAGAACTCTGAGGCAGCAACCAAGATAAGTTACTTAATATCCGAGGCCGTAGCGAGGAGAGGGAAACCATTGTCTGATGGAGAATTTGTCAAAGATTGCTTGGGAATATTTATATCTATGGCATTCCCTGACAAACAAGCAATGTTGGAGAAAATCAGTCTCTCACATCAGACAATTGCTAGCTAGACGAATAGATGACCTATCATCAAACAATGCAAACATACTGATGAAAAGATTGAGTGCCTGCCAGTTTTACAGCTTGGGGGTGGATGAAAGCACAGATGTGAGTGATACTGCCCAAATGGCGATCTTTGTACGAGGAGTGACCAAAGAATTCCAAATTGTTGAGGAGCTGCTTGACCTATGTTCAATGAAAGGCAAAACAACAGGACAAGACATTTTCAATGAAGTGAAACGTGTCTTGTTGAAATTCAATCTGCCAGAGGACAAACTCTGTGGTCGGACAGCTGATCGGACCCCTGCTATGATCGGCAAACACAATGGATTTGTCAGTTTAATGGCAAAGTCAGTTCCCCAGTATCTCATCACACATCACTGCATCATTCACCAGGAACAACTGTGCGCAAAGGCCCTGGAGATGACGCATGTGATGGAAAAGGTTGTTTCTACAGTGAATTTCATAAGGTCAAACGGGCTTTTGATATTGATATTGATATTTTATTTCTATGGCGCTCGTACACAAGTGTTTCAGAGCACGACAAAGCAAGGGAGGGGAACAGGGGAGAACAAAACAGCAATCTTCCTAGGCCCAGTGACATTGAGAACACGCACATGCATGGGAGAGGGGGAGGGGAAAAGTGCATGGAAGGGGGGAGAAGTGGAAAGTGCGAAGCAGAGGAGAAACAGATAAATAACAATAAATAAATAATAAAGGCAACAAACAGTGGTAGTGCAGCCAGCAATTTGCAAGTGGTAGGTTTAAGGCAGCAGACAGGGTAGGTTTGATAAGTACAGGAAGAAAAAGGGGGGGCTGTATGGGTACAGATACAGACCCCAGTGCAAGGGGTGGCCCAGAGGCAGTGCGGGAGAGTGGCAGGGTGAGCAGGTACCTGGGCCCGAAGGACAGAGGGTGGCCAGGTGCACGGTGCCAAGAGAGAACAGATCAGCAGGGGAGAGGGGGAGCCAAGGCAGAAGAAAAGAGGAAGGTCTTTAGGTGCTTCCGGAACCGGAGATGGTTCTCCTCAAGTTTTAGAGTGGCAGGGAGGCTGTTCCAGAGCGAGGCCCCAGCCGAAGACAGAGATCTACCCCCAGCTAGTTTCTTTGAAAAACGACTGACCCTGAGGGAGTTGGAGTTAGAGGAGCGAAGAGCTTGAGAGGGGAGGTATTTGCGGAGGGATAGCTGAAGGTATTTTGGACCCAGGTCCCAGAAAGCATTGTGGACAATGCAGAGGGTTTTGAATTTAATCCTTGCATCTACTGGGCTTAATCATAGACAGTTCCAAGCATTTCCTGCAGAGATGGGAGAAAACCATGATGATGTTACCTACTTTTGCCAAGTTCGTTAGCTTAGCAGGGCAGCCACACTATCCAGATTCTGGTCACTGCTTAATGAAATTAAAACGTTCATGATGAACAAAGGGAAAGATTTCAGCTTCTTGGATGATGATAGCTGGTTAAATGACTTGCCATTCCTTGTTGACATAACAAAATATCTTTCGGACCTGAATATAAAACTGCAAGGGAAGGATCAGTTTGTGAACAGGCTGTATGAGCACATCCAATCCTTCGTTCATAAACTGGAATTGTTTCAGAAACAGAAGAATGAATAAATGCTACTCATTTCACAGTACTGGTAACAAGATCTGCTCACAGCATCAACCATGACAAGTATTCTGCCCTGATTGGGAATCTTTTGGATGAATTTGAAAACCGATTTTCAGATTTCAGGGAGCACAGTGATGAACTGAAGATGTTTGCAGATCCATTTGGTACTAATGTCACCAATGCTCCTGACATGTTTCAAATGCAATTAATTGACATGCAAATTAATGGCGACCTAAAGAGAGCCTTTTCCGAACATACCCTGTATACATGTTATAGTAAATACATTACATGGGACACTTTCCCAAATCTGTCTAATCATGCACTTCGGTTCATTGCACTTTTTGGCAGCACATACTGCTGTGAACAGCTTTTCTCAAGATTGAAGAGCATAAAAACATAATCAAGATCACTTTTGACAGATCGACATCTATATGGAAAACTCTGCATTGCCACTTCAAGTGTGCCAGCATATATTGCGAATTTGTGCCAACAAAAACAATGCCAAGTGTCACACTGAAAACATGTGCAGTGTTAGTAGAATTATTGGATTTCTTCCTAACTGTGCTGAATGCTTTTCAAAGACATAATAACATGCACAAGACAGGAGTATTGGCAATCTTGGTCCCATTGTATTTGGAGCGGATTATCCCAGATGTAGTAAAAAACCCTCTCTGGCCACTATTTTGGCTTTTGTTTACTTCCATTTCTCGTTTGATTGCGTGGTTTAACCTGTTCAGGAAAGGTCATCAACAAGTTACTAATCATGCAATAAAAAAAGAGAAGTAGAAGTATGAAACCCTGCCAGAATTATCAGTGGAGGAAAGGGCGGACATCAATGAATATGAGAGTGCAGTCAAGAAGATTGACAAACACTTTGAAAAGAAAATAAGCGTTATTTTGGAGAGGTACAAATTTGGCAAGAGAACACAAAAGGAGGGAGAGAGTGTTGAGAAATTCATCACTGCATTAAGGAAACTTGCCAAAACATGCAATTTCAAAGACCAACTCGATGAAAGACTAAGAGACCAGTTCATGCTGGAATGCCGGAGTACCAAAGTGAGAGAGAGACGTTGGTCAGAAAATGATCCATCACTAGATATCGTTCTTCGTGTAGCAAAGGAAGTAGAACACACTGAGGAGTGTGTGAAAGAATTAGTAAAGTAAAACATATGCAAATCGAAACCAATAATATGAAATCTGCCGAAGTGGCCTGCAATATCACAGAAGAAACAGAATCCACATCTATGATTAATAATTCATCTGCAAAACGAAAGATGTCAGCCAGACAGTACAAGCCGTCGCAATCTGACAAAGGGAAGCATAGAATTAATCAGAAGGGATATTCCAATGACTGGACCAGAAAGGATAGTCCTGATAAACAATCCACAAACTCAGGAAGAAGACGACAAGGAAGATGCTATAGATGTGATAGCGTCAATCACTGGGCCGATGATCCAGAGTGCCCAGCCTTAAAAATTATATGCATCAGATGCAAAGGTAAAGGTCATTATTCGAGGTGTTGCAAATTCTGCAAATCTTCTACAAATTGGATAGGAGGGAATTCGGACTGTGGTCACAGTTGTGGAGAGGAAGGTGAAGAATGTGTATTATGTCATCACTGGTGATGATGATGAAGAAGTCCTGGAAAGTCCCAAAGCCATGGTTTCAGTTGATGGTGTGGAATTGAGTATGATGATTGACACTGGTGCAAAGTACACGTTATTGCCACAACAGTTATGGAACAAAGAAAAACATGAATATCTGCATGAGACTGATATCAAACCCAGAGCTTATGGTGGAGTAAGAATTGACACCATAGGTTGGTTTTGGGGGAAGTTGAAATTTAAAGATAGGAGAGCCAAAGGCAAAGTTTACATCACTAGTGTGGGCAGGACACGACTATTGAGTTGGACTCATCAGAGTAAACTGCAAGTCAAGGTAGATTCCACTGCTGAAGAATCTGTTTTTGCCATCAACAATGATGTGGGAATTAGCTGTGATAGAGCTAAAGAGAACGGCATGGATGTCATGCAAGCTGTTTTTCGCGACGGTGTGGGATGCCTACATGGTTATGTACACGAAATACAGTTGAGACCAAATCATAATCCAGTTGCTCAGAAATAGAGGAACGTTCCGTTGTCCATGCGTGATGAAGTCAGAAAGGAGATAAGAAGCATAGAGGAACAAGGAATCATTGAAGGTATTGATGCCAGCAAATGGGTTTCACCACTTGTGGTCATAAGTAAAAAATCAGGTAAACTCAGAATCTGTGTAGATATGCAGGAATTGAACAAGTGTGTTGTACATGACCGTCATCCTCTCCCCAACATACAAGAAATTATCTCCACAATTGGGCCGTCAAAGTTCTTTTCCACTTTGGATTTGACCTCTGCGTATCACCAGATTAGATTACATAAGCAATCCAGACATCTCACAGCTTTCATTATGCCGGATGGTCTTTACCAATTCAAGAGAATGCCATTCAGTTTGGTATCCGCCGCATCAGTTTTCCAGAAGATAATGCACAATTTGTTTGAAGGCGTACCTGGTGTAATTTGCTTCCAAGATGACATTTTAGTTTATGCTGACAACCAAAAATTACATGATGAGAGACTTAAGTATGTATGTGAGAAGTTATACAGAGCAGGGATGACTTTGAGCAAGGATAAGTGTAAAAATTAACTGCTCTGAAATAGAATATTTAGGGCACAAGATTTCTGCCGAAGGAATTTCTCCTAAACCTTAATTAGTCAATACTTTCAATAAGATGCCCAGACCATGAAACAAAGAAGAGGTTCGCACATTTATTGGAATGGCAGAATACTACTCCAAGTTTGTTCAAGATTTTGCCATTCATACGGTTCCTTTATGAGAAGTACTCAAAAAGAAGAGTTTTGAGTGGAGCAATGACTGCGAAGAAGAGTTCAATTTCATTAAAGTTGCAATAGGTTCAGCTCCAGCGTTGAAGAATTTCTGTAGCAGCAGGAGAACTAGTATCACAGCCAATGCAAGTAATGCTGGCCTGTGGCCTGTTGTCACACAAGAAGATAAAGGGTGTGAAGTTTTGATTGCATTCGCCTCAAGGTTGCTGAAAGGAGCTGAATTATCATATGCTGCAATTGAGAAAGAAGCGTTGGCGATAAAATGGGCAACTGAAAAATTCAGGAGTTTCATATGGGGTAGTGAAGTGGAATTTCGTACTGACCATAAACCTTTGATCCATGTATTCATGTCAAAAGGTTTGGACAAGGTTTCTAATACAATCAGGAGGTGGGTGATGCTTCTTCAAGAGTACAATGACACAGTATGTTACATGCCTGGAGCTAAGAATGTCAGGGCTGATTGTCTGTCACGCCTAACAAATATTTCGGAAATCACTGATTGAGAAGATGACATGGAAGTTGTATTAAGCGTAGAAGCAGCATCGACATCAAAGATGGAATGGTATAATGCTGAACGTGAAGATAAAACATTTAAATGCTTGACAGATCGACTCAACAGTCAAGGTCCATGGAACAAGACTAAGTTCGAAGAAGCAAACCTGATGACATATTGGTCTGTTGCTGATGAATTACATGTGCGCGATAAATTCATCCTGAGGGGAGATAAAATAATCCCTCCTCCGGGTCTACGCCAGAGAGTGATCAAACTTGGACATGAAGGCCACCAGGGTATTATAAAGACCAAACAAAGGATAAGGAATGATTTCTGGTGGCCCGGATGTGATCTGCAGATAGAACGCTACATCAGAGACTGTATCCTTTGCAGTAATAGTGAAAAAAGCTGTATGGGGTGAAACAACCTATGGTGATCACTGAGATTCCTAGTAAAGTGTGGAAGGATGTAGGCATGGATATTTTAGGTCATGTGAGTAGCAATGGAGTGCAGAAATGGTGTCTGGTTGTTAAAGATCTCATCACCAGGTGGGTGGAAGTGTTGATTGCACCTAGCATTACTGGTAAAACTGTGACTGATGTTTTCTCTACTGTATGTGAAAGAGAAGGATACCCGGGGAGCATTCTTTCTGATAATGGTACCCAATTCAAATTAAAAGAGATGGCAGATTTCTGTAATAAATACTCCATCGCACATAAAAGAAGCGCTATATATCACCCCAGACAAATGGTATGGTGGACCGTTTTAATAAGGTATTGAAAGAGACTATTAGAATGGCTTGGTCCAATGGTTTGAACTGGGAGGAAGCGGTAAAGGATAGAGTAATTGCTCACTGTTTTACACCGCATTCCACCACAGGTATTTCTCCTTTTGAGTTAAGTAGAGGAAGGAAGGCCAACACAAAGTTAGCACCATTGTGGCTAGATAACAAAGGAAATGTGGTGGAAAAGGATGTTGGCACTGTATGTGATAAGATCAGGAAGGTACAAAAAAAGAACAAATGCATCCATGATAAAAGGAGGCATATTGATAAGTATGACAAGGCTTCTGTGATGGGGAAGTTGGTCAGAATTCCACTTCCTCCCGCTCTCAGAATGGGCCTGTGTAAGTGGTCTAGGCCAATCAGAGTTATAGAGACATTTCATCACGCTGTCAGAACGGAAGATGGAAGGATATGGAACGTAGAGAGGCTATGGGTATGTCGAGGCAGCAAATATGACTGTCGTGGTGGTGAGAATATCAGATCGGGTGTGAATGGTTCGGATGAAGGTTTAAATGGTCGAGGAAATGATGTTGGAGTGAAAAGTATGGGAAAGGTACTCAGAACAAGGGTTGTGCCAAGAGATGTGCTGAAAGTGTGTCCAGTCAAATCTGAAGTTGTTTCCTTGCCAGCTCTTTCCAGAGACGCTGCCTGCAAGTCCAACTGGGGAAGGACATATCGTGTACCTAAACGCATGGAGGACTATGTGTGATTTTGTTTTTGTTTAAGACTTTTGTTTTTGTTCTTTTGTGTTTGCTATACATTACAAAGGAAGGGAGATGTGTAGCATCCATCTACGCAAGTGTACACCTGCCTGACCGAAGATACCTGCCTGATCAGATCATGGCTCCTTGCTCTGGAACCCTGTGACAGCAAAGCCAGCACGAGCTGCTAGCTCGAGGTCTGGAATGGGAAGACAAGATTGAAGAGCAACATCTTCCAGCTGCGGAGGAGCAAGACGTCTGCCTCCTCTTCCCTTATATATATATAATACTTGTAACTCCAATAAATACAGTTTCCCCATTTATGAATCATTAATCTGTAGAGCCTGTCATTTGAACCTCGATACTACGGTCACTAGCATTAAGACATTGGGATAAACTGGGAGGGCTGTTATTTGGCAAAGGTAGGGATAACAATATGTTCTCACGGTCACTTGTGTGAGAGATGGCAACCTCAATTTCATTTTCCGTATTCTGGATGCGTTCCTCTATTTTACCTGCCATCTATTTCAGGTAATCATTCAGGGTTTGCTGATGGGGATTGAAGCCAGATCCAGAAGGAACCTGGCTGTTTTTACCTTTCTTGGGTTTACTTGCGGCTGGGATGGGATCTATCCTAGCAACTGACTGGGCTTAATTTTTTGGTTTCATACACAGTGGTAAATCTTTAGCTTGGCGCTTGGACATAGTGACCACCGGTGAAGAACAACTTGAGCAACTATATAGGCAGGGGGTGTAAGGACAACCAGAATGCTAAGTAAAGTGCAGGTGCAACAAAAAGTAACTCTAATGAGCATAAATCTTCATATCTTCATCATAAAATACATACAGCACTAATTACACAATAGAAAAGATTAAAATTGGTCCAGTTAGAAAATTGATCAGAAAATACACAATTAAAAATACAATTAGTTGATGATGAAATGCTGAGATATGGGAATATGAGAACAAACAGAGTTGGGCAGATCCGGGAGCAAACAGCAGTCAAAAAACACACAGTAAAAGCTGGCACTAACTATCAGAAGCTACCAAGCTACCAAAGGGTTTGACAATCTTTAAAATGGCACAGCCACGGGGCAGTCAGCAGGCTTGCTCCAGTTATTCCAGTAGGTGAAGTCCACTAACTCTAACCACCTACCACCTTAGCTGCCAAGGTGGAGAGAACACTCACAAAGCTCTCGCAGCCCCCGTGGCAGACAATAGTCTTCACAGAGGTGGTTCCCAGGTGGTGCCCAGTTTTTCAACGCCAGCAGTGTGTTTTACAACAAAACAGGGAAACAGCACACCACAGGAATAAACCAGCCGTGAGCGTCCACCAGAGGACTAGAGTATTAGATAAAATAGGTGACTCCGAGGACAGGGTACGCCCGACGGCTTGAGGAGCCGCCTTAGTCCATCTCCCCCCCCTGTCCTTCGGACTGTAGGACTTGCGTTCTTATGGTTAGCAATTCAATTCAGTTAACATTTTCGCAGTTCGTAGTTCAGAGAAAGGAAGAAAGGGAAAGCACACATCAGCATAAAAACTCATAGGCAGCTTGGTCCTTCTCGCCATGTCCACATGTCCATGTGCATATCGAGGGCTGTAACAAGGGTTTCAAGGCACAGTGGTTAACCTTAAACAACCACAACCACAAGGGGGGCGTCCATATTACTGCTGCTTTCTGCGCAGACTGTGCAGACTGTAGATGACTCTGTCCCCGACTCTGCCACGCTCAGTGGGGGGAAACGATTTTGTGTAGATAGCCCCGCCTCTACAATGAAAGCAGACGACTGACTGCAAGCTCCAGGCAGGCTCCATGCACACACAGACTGCAGATGATTCTGCCCTCGACTCCAAAATAGAATATTAGAAAAATGACAATCTTGAATCTGTCCTTCCCGGGACTTTTAAAATGTTTCGGGTCCAAGATGGGTCACAGTCCTCTGTCTTTCTTGGAACCAGAAAATAAGTGGAGTACCAACCTTGGTATTATTCTGCTACAGATACCCTTTTCACTGCACCTTTCACCAGCACAGTAAGAATCTCCGGCAGAAGGAGTGGGACTGGTTCCCAAAGAGTTTGCTCGCTTAGGGCACAATCTGGAAGCCTTTTTAGAAATGGGAGCCAATACCTTTGAGCCACTGTCTGCAGCGCCGAAGCTGTCGAAGTAATGTGTTGCAATTTTTTTGAGATGTTGAGGTAACCTTCCTCCCACCGAAGTCTTGTGAGTAAAGCACTCAAAGTGGTTTTGGGGCTGCAGCTGTGGCAGAGGGTAAAGAGGAAGTGAATGTCTGAGTTGTTCCTCCTCTATGGCCTCTTGTACCACATGTTCCTCCTCCTTGGCCGTCTTTTGGCAGAATGGCCTCTACTTCTATGTCCAAATGAAGAGTAGAAGTGAATAGAATGGCCTCACCAACTGAGGAGGGGGATGGTGCTGTTGAGGTTAACGGATGGCTGCACCCAAGGATTTTGCAGCCTCCTTAGAAGGTTGCAGCTTCTCTAAGCTTTTGTCAGCCTTTGCCCGAAAGAGGTTTGACCCCATGACTCTGTTGGATTTCTCCATGACCATCAGTCTGGCTTTAGATCCGGCAGAAGCACGGGAACTGCTCTCCTGAACATCCGTGAAGATCTGCTTTCCAACCTTGACTCTAGCATTCCCTCTGTCCTCATCCTACTCATTCTCTCCTCTGCCTTCAACACGGTCAACCATACCATCCTGCTCAACCGTCTCCGTAATAACCTGGGCTCTGGCCTGGCTGACCTCTTTCCTCTCTGATCGACCCTCCCAGGTCCAACTTGGGTCCTTCCTATCATCTATCTTCCTCTCCACCTGTGGTGTTCCCCAGGGGTCTAACCTCTCGCCGTGGCTTTTCAACCAATACCTAGCAGCTCTCGCCCGCTGTATTGCCATTTTCTGCTCAAACTTTCAGGCTACGCGGATGACACTCAACTCATTTTCAGGCTGCCCTCGGGCAACTCCTCCACCTCTCTCATCAATGATTGCCTAACTGCCATTCAAGATTGGTGTGCCGCCAATGATCTTTGTCTGAATGCCAGCAAGACTGAGATCCTCCTCATCGGCACACCATCACCTTCCTTTCCCCTCACTCTCTGGCTGGCCTCCCTTGGCCCTCCTCCAATCCCCACCTGCGTGGCCAAGAACCTTGGTGTCACCTTTGATTCCACACTCTCCTTCTCCGCCCACATCGCTGATGTATCAAAAAAGTCTAACTTCCTACTGCACCTCCTCAGAGGTACTCTTCCTTTCCTCTCATTCCTCCAGAAGCTCACCGTCTCCCAAGCTCTGGTTCTCTCTAAGTTGGACTATTGCAACAGCCTCTTTCTTAATCTACCTACCTCTACTCTCCGCCCTTTGCAACTTATCCCGAACCGGACTTCGAGACTTGTCCTTGACCTCAAGCCCTGGGATCGTATCTCTCCAGCTCTGAAATCTCTTCATTGGCTGCCAGTGGATGCAAGGATTAAATTGAAAACCCTCTGCATTGTCCACAAGGCTTTCGTGGGCCTAGGTCCAACATACCTTCAGCTATCCCTCCGCAAATACCTCCCTTCTCAAGCACTCCGCTCCTCTATCTCTAACTCCCTCAGGCTCAGTCGATTCCCAAAGAAACAAGCTGGGGGTAGATCTCTGTCTTTGGCTGGGGCCTCCCTCTGGAACAGCCTCCCTGCCACTCTAAAACTTGAGGAGAACCATCTCTGGTTCCGGAAGCACCTCAACACCTTCCTCTTTGCTTCTGCCTTTGCCCCCCCTCTCCCTTGCTGATTCTACTCTCCCTTGGCACCATGCACCTTGCCACCCTCTTGCCTCCGGTCCCAGGTACCTGCTCCTCTTGCCACCCGCACCCACTGCCTCCAGGCCACCCCTTGCACTGGGGTCTGTATCTGTACCCATACAGCCCCCACCCTCTTTTTTTATGTTCTTCCTGCACGTATCAGACCTACCCAGCCTGCTGCCTTAAACCCAGCACTGCCACTTGTGGCTGCACTCCCTCTGTTTGTTGCCTTTTTTATTTATTAATTTATTTATCATTATTTATGTTTTTTTTCCTCCTTGCTCCGCACTCTCTTTTTTGTTCCCCATTCCATGCACTTCTCCCTCTCCCCCTCTTCCATGCACTTGCGCGTTCTCAATGTCACTGGGCCTAGTAAGATCGCTGTTTTTGTTTCTCCTCTGTTCCCCTTCCCTGCCTTGTCACGCTCTGAAACACTTGTGTATGAGCGCGATAGAAATAAAATATCAATATCAATATCATTATCATTTAAGGGAATGTCTGAGAGTCTCAAGTGGACATCAGGAGAAAATACAGATTTGTGCAGTCATGCACATTTTCTCGTGACTGCAGTCACTGCCATAGAGCGACCAACAATCGGAAGCATTGTGTCCCGATTGGAGAGATTGACACGCAGCCTCCTTTCCATGACTGATGATGTTCATGAAGCTGTCCCTCATTTCCGCCTGAGGAATATTTTCAGCTACTTGGGAGACAACATCCCACAAAGTGAATGTGTATTTGGCTAATGCGCAAGACACATTAATGGCCTTAAGCACCATACTCCCAGAAGAGAACACCATTGTTCCTAGTATGTCATTTTTGTTGACATTCCTATCAGGTGGGATGGTTGAATAAGCAGCTGCTTTAGATGTGGAAGTAGCTGCTTGTACCACCAAGCTCTCAGGGGTAGGGCACCAGGAGAGAAAGTCAGGATCAATAGTTGATGGCTTATATTTCTTAACAACGCCTTCTTGACAGCAGGAATGGATCCGGATTCTGCCAATTTTCTAAGATATTATTCTTGAGTGCAGAATGGAAAGGCAGTACAGGTTCTTTAGGGGGTCCTTGTACAGGATATCTGTAAGGTCATTCTTTACTATATCCTTTGCAGGACTTGCCCCAACCCAAATATTTAGTGATCGTGTTCATCACTGACCTGTACGCCGCACTTGGAGGATCAGCAGTGTTGCAAATTCCACTTCTGGAGAAGTGTCTAAACCACTAGCTTCCTTAAGGCAAGCAACCAAGTCTTCAATTCAAGATTCCTCAGCGACATTGGGTATGCCAAAATGTTCATACATGAAGGGTAGAGCTTCTTCATCATCTTCTTCCTCCTCAAAAACGTATCCAAAAGTCTTATAAAGTCCTTCTTCGATAACAGTTTAAATCCAAAGATGGATCAGAGAATGATGTTGATGGCTGCGACATTAAAGACCTCGACGTTGAGTCATTGGACAGGGAAGATGTGGAAGCCTTTGGCTTTGATGCTTCTCTTGCGGTCGACACCGTCGACGCCAGTCGAGTAGGCATCGCAGAAAGCTTCTAACCCGTGCTCCCGAGCAGGCAAATCTGAGCCTTCGACGATTTCTTGCCAGCTTTAGAAGGCGCAGTGGGATCGTTAGCCTTTATTGGCTCTTTTGACAGACCAGGAGGGGCCGCCTTTGAGAAAACATCCATCATCTACTGACAGAACTCTTCCTAATCTATTGCTGAGGCAGACTTGTCTGGGAAACCTATCTTTCTCCTGTCGGACGAGGAATCTGATGACGAAGAACGATGGCGTCTCTTCTTGGATTTTCTTCTAGAACACGAAGAGTGATGCGAATTGTATCTTTGGAAGATGTCCTCTTCTTAGTATTAGAGGACGGGGATTTTGACAGCGACCGACCTAAGGTTAGTTTAGACTTCCTCTCCGTTAAGGCCTTACTACCCCTGGGCTGACAGGAACCACAGTCGTTGACTTTGTGCTCTTCAACGAAACACCAGAGACATATCCTGTGTGGATCTGTGATCGACATCTTCAGGTCACAGTCCTCACACCTCTTGAAACCCATCTTCGGGGGAGACATACTTGAAGATAACAGAAATACGCAGTAGAAAAGAGTCGCTGAGGCGAGTTGAACCATTACGAAGTGGAACTGAAGCAACAGAAGCAGTGCGTGCTATTCATACCAACTTGGACGTCATTACTGAGCATGGGAAATTAAGAGCATGGGAAATTAAGTCACCGAGGGACATTGACTCGATGTAGTGTGGTGTCCTCTAACACCAGAAATGTTTCCAAAGCTGCAAGCAGGAGATCGGTATATCGAAGATGAGGAATCCGTGTGAAGTCACAATCCATCAGAAATGGGAGTTAGTTGATGGAGTTGAGATGTTGTGGACAGTGGGATTCAGAGGCGCAAACAGACTGGGAGGAGATTGAAGCAAGTATGAAGTGTCAGGTGGCAGAGGGAGTACTAAAGGAGAAGAGAGGACAAGGAAAGGAGAAGAGCTGAGGAGAAAAAGAGCAATGGAAGATGAAGATGAATGGCGTGGAGTAGGAGAGAGAGAGTGGCAAGGAGAGCACACAGACAGGAGAGGGAGTGGAAAAGCTAGGAGTCAACAGCAATGGAGCCCACCAAAGTAACCAAAGGACAAACCAAAACTGTCACACTATCTGAAAGGATAAGCAACAAACAAAAAACAAAATTCCCTTTATCCTGTGCTGCTTCCCCAGAACCCCTGGCCAGCCACGCCCGAGCACAGACTTGCTCTACCCCGAGCAAACAAACTACCTACGCTCCTGACCAACCAAGAAAACAGTACTCCTTCTACCCTGGACTGCCCACCCAGAGTCCCAGACCTTCCATGCCTGAGCGCAAACCATGCTCTCCCGTGAGCAACTAAACGACGACCAAAAACCTGCTGGACCGGAAAGCCACTAACATTTTGCCACCTGTAAACAACACTTAATTTCAGAACTGCACCAAACCGCCACAACATTTGGAAACAAAAAAGCATAATTTATTTTATTTTTTATTGTGTAAAGTGCAGACCTAGCTCGAGAGCAGCAGAGTGCTGTACAGAGTGTGGGTAGCCGGCATTTGGGCTGGCATCTTTTAACAGTAGTGCTGTTAAAAGTAGTAGGTCTGTGTGTCCATTGGAATTAGTCCTTTGTGAGGTGTTGTTGAAAGAGACATGTTTTGAGGGATTCGTGAAATTGGAGAATTGTGGTGGCATTCCTAGCTGAAAACGGGATTGAGTTGTAGAGGGTGCGTGCGTGACAAGAGAAGGATTGTTTAAGGGCCTCTCTTTGCGGACAAGTTGTGAATCAAGTCGGTTGGTCGAGTTGCGGTGCGAGGAGCTTGTGCCACAAGATATGTAGAGCTTAGCCAATAGGTATGATGGTGTGCTACTTGTGACTGCTTCAAAGGATAGAGATTCAGGCCAGGCTATTTGGGCCTTCTTGGCTATGGGTTTCTGGAAGGACAGCTGCTGTCAATGGGGAAGCCTAAGGATTTTTCTGAGTCTGAGAGTTGTGGATCAAATCCTTCTAGGTGCATTTCATTGAGCCATTGTTGGACAAGGTGTTTTTAGTGGGCGCCCCAATGAGGACAAATTCAGTCTTGGATGGGTTTAGTTTGAGGTAGGCAGTCGACATCCAGGACTGGATGATGGCTAGATAATTGCAGAAACTAACAATGTCCTGCACACTATTTACTCTCATGTACAACTGAGTATTGTCTGTGTATTGGCGGATGGCTATATTGGGATCTTTGAGGAGAGTGCCCAACGGCTCCATGTAAACCAAAAACTCGCAAAGATAAACCCCATTTGGGGGATGGGGGGTGCTGTTGTGCAACAACAGGAATGGGTACGGCCTGAGAGAGCTCCGGCACAGGCTTGAATATCCTTTTTGTAAATCCTGTCTCCCGGTGATGAATTCCCTCCAGTTCGACGAATTCTGGGAGTGGATGCGTCTGTTGAGTTCTAAGCTGAAAACCAGAGCCTGAAAACACGGTGGACCGCAGGCGTAGCCCGAGGCCTGTAGTGGGTGACGCCGGTGTATGGTGTAAGGCTGGTGTAAAGATTCTTAAGCACTCCCGGGCTGCGGTGGCTGCGAGGTCCCTGACAGCAATATACTTGGTGCTTGGCGGTGGAGCGTGGTGTTCTTGGCTGCTGACTCACCTGAAACCTTTGCCTCTACACCGGACGCAGCCATACCCGCCTTCCTGACATACCGCTTTGTGTCCCTCGGCATGGAGCCTGGATTGCGGGCTGAACCGGGCAGTGTGCGCTGCTGCCTGTGGGCTTCCCCCCCGGTACCTGCACTCCCGTGGGGCCTCGTCCTGGAGAATCTCCTTCGACCATCTAAGTGGGGACCGGCGAGGGGCGTGGGCTCGGCTGAGTTCTGGTACCAGGGGCTGTCACACCCGCTAATGCTGATCAGGACACCACTGGGCCTTCTGTGTTTACGAGCAGACAACGGTTCTCCATGAGGCTTTACTGGAAAACTAAGTAAATAACCATTCAGAACAGGTGCGTGTGGGTGCCAACCTACCATATTCCCGGTCTGGGCTGGGTGTGTGGTGAATAACCATAGGCTGCAGACTAATCCTGATATGTACTCCTCACCTGCCCTCTGATATCGGCCTGGTATGGGGCACAAGCTCCTTGGACTCTAAATAACAAGTGGATCACCTACCCTGGGGGCTCTGGTCGCTGCACATCTTTGAGTGGTGGTGACCAAGCGTTCCCACCAATTTTTATCGATCATATCGTTCATGGAGTAACAGCAGACTACAAGGGCAAATAACATCATGGTGAACTCGAAGAAACAGATGAAAATGGACCAGTTCACCAAATCTGATGTCCCTCCTACATCTCCATCACCTGCCTCTGGCCCCTTTCAGCTCGATGTAGCTGCTCTGAATCAGACTCTGGTGGCCCTAAAAAATAGCGCTGACATTTTGGGCACAAAAATCAACACACTCACCTGTAAGGTCGATATATCTGCGGTACAGATTGATAAACTATGCAACCACATGACCGAAGCAGAGGCCAGAATTAGTGAGAGTTAGGATAACATATCCACCCTGCAACGTGAGGTCTCCCACCTATAGCAGACTGTGAAGAAAATAGCGGCTAAAAATGACGACCTGGAAAGGAGGTCCCAGATTAACAACATACATATCATCGAGCAAATGGAGCAATTTGTAGAAAAATTGTTAATGGAAATTCTGGGGGACCCCCCGGTTTTGAAGATACTCCTGGTGGAGCAAGTACACTGTGTCTTTGCGACTAGAACCCTCACCCCCTGGGGCACCGGAGTGGTCCATCATTGCACACATCTTCAATTACCATGATAGAGATGTCCTTCTCAAGGTGGCCAGGGAGCGCGGCAAACTTCGCTTGGGCACAGCAATCATCTGACTGTTTCAGGACTTTAGCTCTCATGTACAGGGACAAAGGAAGACCTTTCAATCGGAAAAAACATGCTGTGGTGCAAGGGCATTGTTGTTCCCCGCTAAACTCTGTGTGGTACATAATGGGAAAGCAGTCTTCTTCACCACCCTGAAGTAGCGGAACAGTTTGCTATTGAGCTGCCGAGCCCCCATGGCTCTCAGAGTCAGTCTCCCTAACACTGTCCTGTTCCGTATTATGCTTTAAATGTTCCCCTTGCGGTCTTGGAGTGACTGTGTTGCACTTTACGCTCTCCGCTCCTGATGTTGATACATCCTCAGGGAATTTGTTTATGTGAAACTGGTGAGCCCGACCCCATTGGAGTCTGTCAGCCGCATGTGCCATCCCGATCTCGCAGACACTGTGGTCGTTATGTGTTTCAGCTGTTATTTAAGCTGTGTTGTTATTCAGGGTGATGCCGGTATGCTGTGGTTTCTGGCATAGGAGGATGGGGAAGTTGGGTTGTTCACAGGAGGGGGAGGGAGGAAGGGAAGGCAATATTAGTATACGGTTTTACAAAGCTTCACTTCTGAACCAAGGTAGATATACAAAGCCTATAGGGCATGATGGATTCCCCCACTGCGTGGTGAAAGGTTGCGCTGGGTAATGATCATGACAAGATATCATCTCCCCGAATCCTGATGGGGGATGAAATTAGATTGCTTACTTGGAACATACTGGATTTTATCAATCTAAAAAAAACTAGACTGATAGCGAACTATGCTAGGAAGCATGGTGTGAACGTCTTATGCCTGCAGGAGATGCATTTGGGACCAGACTGTCTGCTTCCTAATCTGCCTTGGTGGGGCGTTCATGAATATGGTTCGGCTTTCTCTGCACACTCACGAGGGATGTCCACATCCATACATTGCTCATTAGCATTTAAACTGTACGACCAGATCTGTGATACAGCTGGCGGCTTTCTACTTCTGGTGGGTGAGATACTGGGTTTTCAATTCCTAATAGTAAACATATATGCCCCTAATTCTGATTCTCCAGAATTTCTTTGAGAATGTGCCGGCTACTTACGCAAGATCTCAACTTACAATATCATCTGGGCAGGTGACTATAACACGGCCCTGTTCTTGTCCCTCGATAGGTCCACGCGCAACAGACCGCACTACCCAAGGCCGCGGTTACATGGTTAGACCTTGCAGAGTACCGCAGTCTGAGTGACGTGTGGATGGTTTTGCACCCTTCTACCTTCTACCAAGGAATACTCAGTCTACTCTGGGATATAGATCGATTATGTTATGGTTACCTCAAACCTTCTTCCAGTATCTCTGACGCACATATCCTCCCATGGTCCTTTTCAGATCACTCCCAGTAAAGGTCCTTCTTACCTGTGCCCCACATCCCCCAAGAGGACCTTGGTGGCAGTTCAGGGCAAGTGCTTCCTTGAAAACATTAGGCAAGATATACAAACCTTCTTTGATACAAAAGTGGGATTTGTTCCTGATAACAAAGCGGTGTGGGAGACCTTTAAGGTGATTATCAGGGGATGTTGCATGTCCATGGAGGGTGAAGTACTGAAGGCTATCCGCAAGTCTATGTCTAGGTGTGAATGAGAAATTAGGGAGCTTGAAACAAAACAGGGAAACTGTGACTCCCCCACAATTTTTGAATCCCTTACGGAATATCGGGAGGAGATGCGTCACCTCATGGAAAGGGAGGAGAGATTTTGACCATATCAGGGCCGCGACTTATGGGGAAGGTGATCGGCCCAGCCGCACTCTAGCATGGGCGGTTCGACAGGAGCGTCTGTCCGCAGATATTGTTGAGATCGAAGGTCCAGAATGTACTGCAGATCGTCTCCTCCCACATATGCCAGCCCTCGTTCTCCTGGATCAGGCAGTCTTTATCCTGGGTAGATCCACACAGAACAATCTGCATCGATTGTTTACACCTTTGTACAACATTGATCCAGAGGTCCCCATCATCGTCACCGCTTTGGACGCAGAGAGAGCCTTTGACTCAGTGGAGTGGCCCTCTTTTTTCTGAGGTCTTGCGACACACCGGTTTGGGTCTTGTATACCTCCAATGGGTCCGATTGCTATACACGGTGCCCCGGGCGGCGATATACACAAATGGGCACCTGTTGAGATGCATTACACCAACCCGGGGCACCAGAAAAGGGTGCCCATTGTCCCCTATCCATATTGCTATAGAAACTCTCACCTGCCACCTGAGGGAATATCATATGCACTGGGGGTTCAGAGTACATTTTCACGCCTCGATCATGTCACGCTACACAGACGATATGTTATTATACCTGAAACATCTTTAGACACACCTACAGCCAGTTATAGGAGCTATTGAACACTACAGCAATATATCTGGCCTGTGGATCAACTGGGCTAAATCGGAGGTGTTCCCTCTGACCCCTAAGGCCCGGCGGGAAGATATAGTGGGCAAATTTAGATGGTGCCATGCGGGCATGCAATACCTGGGCATTCACATTAATACTTCCACGAAAACCCTGTTTGAAGATAATTGCTCAAAGGTTTGAATGCAGTTGGAATACAAGGTTGAGACCTGGATCCGGCTGCCCATTTCACAGGTGGCTCGGATGTCCCTAGCTAAAAGGATATTGCTGCCGAAATTCCTGTACATTTTCAAAAAACGCTCCAATTTGGCCTCCCATGAGTTTCTGGACTAGACATAGGAAACTGATGATCCATCCTGTGTGGGCAGGCTGCCAGGCTAGAGTATCCTATGCGGTCTTGACGCTGCCCTACAAACTGGGTGGATTGGACCTATACCTATATTTTCTAGCTGCTCAATTCAAATATTCTATTTGGTGGTGGTCCCCCGCGTCTGATCTTCCACATACCTTTCTGGAAAAGGTGATTTTGTCACGAGACGATCAGAGAGGTCTTCTATGGAAGGCGCTTCCCTACATGGGACCAAGCAGAAATCCAACCAACAGCACTCACTTGTAGAGTGTGGTAAAAGGCTACAGATGTAATGGGGATGGCTGCTTCCTATTCTCCAATATTCGCTATTCACAAAGTTAGGGGTCTACCGCTCACACATGATAAATTATTCAGACACTGTTTGAAAAAGTGGGGATATGCTTGTTGGGGGACCTTGTGATTGATGGGAGTTTGATAACCTGGGAGGCTCTGCAAGCTAAAAGTGAATCAACTATGGTTACAATGTTCTTATATTACAGGCTGCGTGAAGTCCTTATGTCGATATGGCCAGACTACCCCCTGTGATTTCTCCAGTACTGCAAAGCATTACCTCATCGACACCCACTAGATCACTAGTCTCCAACATATATAAGGGCATCAGGGTGCAAAGAGTCCCCCATACTGATATAACACGCATCAGATCAGAGGTAGCGTTGGGCAAAACTTTCACAGATACTCAGTGGACACGGATTTGCCAACAGATGAAATCCCTTTCTTAAAACAATGGTTTACAGCCAATACACTATAAGTTCCTGCATCAGGTGTACTATTCTCTGCTAAGACTACATACATTCTACCCAGAAAGGTCATCCACAGATGCCAGGTGTGCTATAGAACAGGCCTGGTCCTGTCCACCGGTGATACTGTTTTGGACCTCAGTGGAGGCAGCACTGTCAGCTATGCTTGGTATTACAAGGCAGAATTCCCCAGAGTTCTGGTTGCTCGCCCTGATAGACACAGCCCTGAGAGCAGAAAAAAGACTTGCCGGAATGACGTCTATCACTGCTAGGACTTTAATAGCAAAGTCCTGGGGGAAATCCAGAGTTCCAACCCTCCGAGAGTGGGTGGCCCATATGAACATGTGAGGATATAGAGAAACGCAAAATGCTACTTCCCTCCAAATATGCAGCAGGCCATTGGACTATTGCTCTCCCTTTTTGGAGCTATACATCCACGATGATGGAAGCATAATCCATTCTCTTCTAGGGAGGGGTGGGTTGAGGGGTAAGCGCGAAAACACTCAGCAAGAGAATAAGCACCGAACTGGACGGTGGGAATTTAAACAGGGCATAGTTAAATGGAACTAGTTCACTGACAGTTTTATAAGGCATTGAATTTGAATGTCTCTGATCTATAAATAAAGATGTTAAAAAAAAAACAACAGGCCAAACCAGATGGACACAAAAATCAGACAACAGATGAGAGAACACTACCATGTGCCCATTGTCCATCCTCCCCTCGCCCTGATGTCCAAAATGAACAAAAGGACATTCCTTAGGACAACATTACATAACATTACATGGTCCACAAGTGACAACAAAAATGGCACCCTGCACCCATAGCCCAGCCCTAAAATGTTGTGTACCCCAAAATATCAAAAAGTCCAAGTCCAACCAATACAGCCCCCAAAACAAAACAAGAAAACCCAGGTTCAGGTTCCTAACAATTTCCCTAACATGAGGCTACTACATGTACACAACAAAGATACAGGCCTCCAAATCCTGACATTTCCCCTCCTCCCCCACAGAGTTAAAACATGTTTTTCCCAAAACCCCATGAGACCACAATACAAAACACGAACAACAGTTCTCCAAAACAACACTCTCATCCTAACCCATTACTCTTCCTCCTCTCACATGCCTTAGCTCTCTGAATCATCTTCCATAACTCAGGCTCCCACAGATGGAAATCTCCATAATAGTCTGAACATGTGAAACACATATTTCCTTCACCTCTCGGAGCTTCTATACTTCCTGAAAACAAATCACAAACAACACAGTTCATTCCTGCGGCGCAAGGTCTTTTCCTCTGGCCAGGCACCATCTCCCCATCAGCAATGCCATGTTTGGTAGCCCCTCCTCTGCCCTTGCACTGCACTGTCCTCCATCCAGCAGTCAGTGGACTCGCCGCACAGGACCACGTTAGGCCATAATGGCAGCCCACTGGATGCACCTCACCATGTTCTCCGTTATCCGTGCTTCCTCCAGTGGAATTCAAAAATGTGCCCGATCACACAAGAACACCTGACGTGACAAGAAGAACCTTTGCACATCGGCGCACAAAAGCCCCTCTGCGATGCTGACATCACCATTCCTTGTCCAGCAGCAGACAGTGAAAGATCTCCTGTCCTAATGGCTCCACCGGATTCTGCCACCAACTAGCCTTGCAACATGCCCCCACTTTTTCCTTCCTGCGCAGAGCCAACCAACACAGGGACCACCACCTGCTTGGTCAGGTTCCACACTCTGAGTTCCTTTCTCTGGCTCCTCATGGCACAGTACTGCAGCAGGCCCAATCACAACTAGAAGAGGGTCAGAACTGCCCCGCTCCAAAGCATCTCCATCCGTGGCACCGTCCTGCAGGCGTATGTTAACCCAAAGTTGCTGGCTCCAAAGTTGCTGTGGCCCATTCACCTTGGCCCCCTCCTCCTGCCAGCTTCCACTCCAGCACCACTAACGCGGTCTGACTCATGAACGGCTGGAGTCCGTCCTGCTGTCCCCCTTGCTCGCTGAGGGCAGCTGGATGAACCTTTGGGAGACAGTGGTTATGGAAACTGTTCCCTTCACAGCTTCCCGTGCCAGCTCTTTCACCACGTTGCAGGAGACAAGCTTGTCGCCAAAATGTTGTAGGTTTGTCCATTCTGCAAGTACCACGCCTGGACCAGGTGATTGAGGTAAGTGCCTTTATTCCAGTATAAAATAGTTCCTTAGTATAAACCTTGCAGCCCTTATGTATGACACAGGAAGCAACAAGTAGAGATACAACCACTGGTATCCAGCACCACAGCTAGCTACCTTCCAACTGCCACTCTATGGAACACTCACTCAGGCTCACGCACCAACATTCCAAGCATGCACCACCTCCTGCACCATACAGTCTGACAGGCCGAATACAACAAAAACCTTTACAACACAGTAAAACAATGCTCGCCGAACTGCTTAAAGAGTCTGCACACCTCCACTGTAGAACCATGGGCACTTAACGAGGGTAAGAAATCAAGTAGCAGCACCCGGTTTGGGGGTTGGGATGAACAGGGTAAACCAATCTCCAACTGGACAGATCAGCTCACCCATGTGGACCCACTCAACCTGTTGTCACTACCATTGCTCAACCATCCAGAGGAAAAAAGGCCCTCGGAGTGAAGAAGGGAAGTAAGGGAAGTTTGGAAATGCAGAGCAGAACAGAAGAGTGGCCAAGAAGAAAGATTAACAGGGAAAGAAAGGCATACCAGGGAGGAAAGATCAGAAAGCAGGATGGAGGAATACATAAAATAAAATAAATAAATAAAAGCTAGAAGGAGCGAAGGAGAAGCCAGAAGTAGGGAATGCAGGTAGAAGTCATCAAAATGAAGGGGGAATGAAAGACCAGGAGTGGGAAGGAGGGAGCCAAACAGGAGGAACGAGAGGAGTTTGAGGAGGAAAAGAGGGAAATACAATCAAAGCCAGAAGGAGTTATGTAAAAACAGATGGTGGACTGAAGTCCTACAAGAAGGCTCAGCATTGTCCATGCCAAGACAGCATAGTCAGTGTGTCCCATGTTAGGGACACGTCTAGGTACGAGGGCTGAGTCAATTAAGAGCCTTGTGAACCTGGAGACGAGGAATGGTAGGGCCCAAGCCTACAGACCCTGATCATTAAAACCTCTAGGTCATCTTCAACTCCACACTTTCCTTCTCTCCTCACATCTAAGACGTCTCTAAGAAGTGACACTATCAACTTCACCTCCTCAGAGGTATACTTCCCTTCCTCTCCTTCCCCCTGTCAGGTGCGGACAAAGGCAGTGAATATGGCAAGGGAAATGTGCACAAAATCACACAGTGAATAACTTTGAATCAAACAACGTGCACACAGGAACCAAGACTCATGTATACTAAAACCCAGGAGTGCAGATATATAGTGTTACAACAATACAAATATATGAAAAGGGATGTGGGGTAAGCACTTAGAAACTCCTTAGGACTGCAAGGAAAGTCGGCAAGCTCCTTACCCACAATTACTGTTACAGGTACTGACAGCGCTAAATCCACATAGAAGGCAAGCAACAACAGGATCTGTGAGCTAACAGCCTTGATGGTATTGAATATGAGAACTTAAAAACAGTACTCACGAGGACGAGAAATACCACTTGAATGTCAGCAAGCCCACAAACCCTGCTGATCAAACAGGGACCCAGAAAGGCTATAACAGCAATGGGGGGATAACTAAATACATAAGACTCAAGACAAGGGGCACGTAAGAATAGTGATTACAGAATAGTGAGGAAAACACAGGCATTCACACAGGAGCTAGCTACAACATCACACCACACCTAATAATCAATCGGAACCAAATGCAGAAGTGCAAGAGAAAACATGGAATGGATTCCAAGAGAAAGTAAAGGAGCAGGTGCAGGGAAAAGCTGCCTGTAAACAGAGGAATACAGAAAGGGAATCTAGGAAGCAGAAATCGATTAAGCACATAAATTCGAAATCCAGGGTTAAGGAACAAGGAATAGAAACTTTGAACTAGGCACAAAGCTAAGAACCAGGAACAAGGGACCAGTCACAAACAGGAACACTGCATCAATGACCAGCGCTGGACTGAAGCAAACTGAGGCTTTTGAAGCTGCTTAACGAGCACACGCCTCAGGTGTGCTGCTTGATGCACCTGCAGCCACACGTGTTGCCTATCCTCCACCCAACCTTCTCCTACAAGGGTGGCGATGAAGCAGTGGGCCAGGCATTCTGGGAAGCATTTGATTAAAGAAGCATGCTGGCTGCCAAAAACCTGGAATGGATCCGGAAGGGAAGTATCTTGGAAAATAAGGATTTAGCGCTCCCAATTCATCACAGCACTGTAGCATAAGGTTCGGAGGAAAAGTCCAGTAGAGAATAAACCCCAAATAATGCCCCAAAGTGGTGGGAACGGGAGCGAAGGGAGCGAGTCATGACACCCCCAGAAGCTCACTGTCTCCAGAGCTCTGGTTCTCTCTAGGCTGGACTGCTGCAACAGCCTCTTTCTAAATCTGCCTGCCTCTACTCTCAGCTCTCTGCAACTTATCCAAAGCAGGACTGCAGGACTTGTCCTTGGCCTCAAGCCCAGGGATCGTATCTCTCCAGGACTGAAATCTCTGCATTGGCTCCCAATGGCAGCAAGGATTAATTTCGAAACCCTCTGAATTGTCCACAAGACCTTCTGGGGCCGGGGACCTCAATACCTTCAACTCTCTCTTCCTAAATATCTTCCTTCTCAAGCTCTTCGCTCAGGGTTAGTCGCTTCTCCAAGCAGCGAGTTGGTGGTAGATCTCTTTCTTCTGCTGGGGCCTCCCTCTGGAACAGCCTACCTGCCTCTCTGAAACTTGAGAACAACCATCTCTGGTTCCGGAAGCCCCTCAAGACCTTCCTCTTTGCTTCTGCTGTCTCTCCTCCTCTCCCCTGCTGATCTCCTGGCTGAATTTGTAATTGCACCGGTTACCTGGCTACCCTCTGATCTCGGGCCCAGGTCCCCTCCCCACCAGTTAGATGCCTGCACTGCCCCCTGGGCAACCCTTGCACTCAGGGACTGTTTCTGCATCACTACAGCCCCTACTAGCACTGCCACCTGATGTCTTCACTTACCCTTGCACTGGCCTCCAGCTGGCCGTACTTTTATTTATTTATTGTCTTTATTTACTTACTGTTATCCTACGTACTGCACTGCCCCCTCCCCCTTCCCCGTGCATGTTTCCCCTCCCCTGCACTTGTGCGATCTCAATGTCACCTGGCCCAGTAGGATCGCTGTCGGTCTTCCCTTGTTTCCACTCCCTTGCCTTGTCGCGCCTTGAAATATTGGAGGTGTATAGGCTCGTTATAAATGCCATATCATATATTAATGAGAAAAGCTGACAAAAAATGATCAATGACACTAAAGTATGTTTTCTCACACAAGAGGGAGAAAAGAAGAAGAGAGATGAAACAGAATAGCCAGGAGTCATAATCTGGGCCAGTTAGGCTTGGAGAACCCAACAAAAGAATAAAAAGACAACTTTTCAAGGTGTTGCCATCCCAAGTCTGCTGACTTGGAGGCTTCCTAGGGACCTGTTCCCAACTGGTGTTCCTAAGGTTTGACCCATAGCTCAAAAATATTTAGAGAACACATAGCTTTCCTACAAGACAGAATCTAGAGAAGATTGATTAAAGCACCACCCCTGTGACCTAGAAATTGCACTTGGCAGGAGTTATAAGGATGACAGCCTGAAAATATTCCCAGGACAGATGAGGAAGAAATAGACTGTTAGAGTGAAACTGACAATCTGGCCTGTAAGGATCAGCCTTTGCACCAAGGAGTATTTACTTCACTCAGGTTCTCAGGGCCCAAGATCCGAGAACTATAACAGACTATATTTGATCTAGGGCATTGGGAACCAAGATCAGAGAACTGTAAGTGGCTGTATTTGATATAGCACCCATGAAAAATAGGTCCAAAAAACTGTGAGAGATTATGCTAGATCTAGGGGTCTCTGTAGACAAAACCGGTGATCTATAAAGAATTTGGTTAAATTTCCTCAGGAAAAATCCTTCCTGACCAACACCCTGCTAAAGAGTTACTTTTCTGAACATCCCCATCACTTGTTAATTTATCTTTGCCTTCAGATCCTTTCAGGGATACATATCCAGTTTGGTTTGAGCTTTGCTCTAAAGCCAAATACTGTATTTAACAATAAACCTTCTTTTATTTACCACTTCTTTGGAAAGGTTCATGCTGTTCCATCCACAGGGAAGACATTTGAAATGACAAACATGTTTTTTAGACCAGCCCATTAACTTTGCCCTGCCCTGCATTGAACCTTATGAAACTGAACAAATAAAGCTATATGTATATATGTATACACACACACACATATTCATATTACACGGCCCGCAGTAGCAGGCGTGTAGTTATAGTTAAGTTGCAAAATCCATAGGAAGACTACTTTTTGGTGGCTTATAACTTCGCTCCCCCTGGACAAATCATCACCAAACTTTGCACAAAAAAAGTAAATGGCCCACTACGAATTTTTGGCAAAGTCTGGTGAAGTTTCGTCAAGGGGGGAAAAGTTATAGAGGGGGTCTCACATTTTTTTTTTCTATAGACTGAATGGAGAAAATGTTTTACCTACAGCCCAAACCGCTGGACAGATATTCACCAAATTTGCGGCAGAAGCGACGTATTGGTCCCGAAAGTGTGCTTTTGTAAATTTGGTGAAAATCCGTCCAGTAGTATTTTTTTTAAATGACCAAAAAGTAGGTCCAAAAAAATGTGTGATATCTGGGTTCGGTCTGCGGAGCCATTTCCCTGTTCGGTCTGTGGACAGGGCTCTGTTTGGCTTAGAAGGCAACGTGATGTCTGCGGACATTGGACGCGCCCAGTGATTGGATGATGAAAAGCGTGAAGTGCGTCAGATATTTGGAAACGCCCGCCATCTTGGATTCACGGACAGCTGCCGGTGTCCGCGGACATCGCGGTAAAAACATATTAAAAAACACAACATTGCACTTGTCAAACTTATCGAATAATCTCTGGGGAGGTGAGGGGTGATGAGGATGGGATGGCATATGGCTGCAAGAAGCAAAAAAACTGGTGTTTTTCGTCGTAAAAGTCAGCGAACAGTCCTGTGAAGTTCGCAGACACCTCTGCATTACAGGGTTGGTGAAAAGCAGTTCTTGGATGGCTTATAACTTTGATGCCACTTAATGGAACTGCATAACATTTTGCAATAATATTCTTGTCCTTATTCCGAATGAGTTTGCAAAGTTTGGTGGGATTCTGTCAAGGGGAGGCAAAATTAGAGGGGGGCCCCAAAATAATGTAAAGGCTTATAAATGAGGTGCCATTTGACGAATCTACACTTAAGTTTGCAAACTGATAATAGATCTAGATAAACATGTTTGTGCAATTTTTGGTGGGATTTTGTCAAGAGGGGCAAAATTAGAGGTAGGGGTCCCAAAATATTGTACAGGCTTCTAAATGTGGTGCCATTTGACAAATCTACACAAAGGTTTGCAAAAAGATTATAGATCTAGATATAAATGATTTTGAAAAGTCTGGTGGGATTCTGTCAAGAGGGGGCAAAATCAGAGGGGGGATCCCGAAATATTGTAAAGGCTTTTATTCGCGAGCATCAGGGCGCGACAAGAACACGAGAAGAAGAGGTCACGGGACTACATGGAAAAGAAAAGAGAAGGACTCAGGGAGTCCGAAGCTGAATATATGACAACTTACCGAAAAAGTAAAGTTTTCAGCTGCTTTCTAAACGAGGAGTAACTATTTTCCAATCTAAGATTGTCCGGAAGTTCGTTCCAGAGGGCAATAGCTTTGGTGGGAAAAGCCCTCCCAAGTCCAGTAGCTTTGACTCTGATAAGGCTAGCTTTCAGTAGCCCTTTTTTGTCTGATCTTAGACTGCGGCTAGGTTCGTACCAATGGAATTCCTTTTTAAGGTATGATGGAGCCGTACCGTACAAACATCGGTGAACCAGCGTCAGGGTCTTGAATTTAATGCGCTCCTCTATGGCGAGCCAATGGAGGCCTGTTCTGTCTTGAGTGATGTGTTCGCGCTTGGATTTCCCGGTGATGGATCTAACAGCGTTATTTTGAATTATCTGGCATTGTTTAATGCAGGTTTTACTTGAACCAAACATCAATGCATTCCCATAATCCAAACGGGACAGGATGGTGGCTCTAGCGATTGTGGCGCTATTTTTACCGTTGAGGTATGGCCTGATGCGGCGTAGTAGTCTTTGGTAGTACTGGCAATTTCTTTTGAGGTATGAAACCTGTGCTTCTGCTCCTAATGAGGATTGCAGGTATATGCCAAGTGTTTTAACTTTATTTGTGACTATAATATTGGAGTCTTTAATGTTGAAAGTGGAATAGGCTGGGCCCAGATTAGATAGGGCTTTTGTGGATCCAAATGTCATAAATTCAGTTTTCGAACCATTTAGACACATCCAGTGAGCCTTCATCCAGCTCTCTATGGTGTTATAGATGGCTGATAGTCTGTTGTTATCTCTGGTGTGGTCTCCGCAGAGTTCTATAATCAGTTGTGTGTCATCTGCGAAGTTGGCGAAATAGATCCCCAACTGTGAAAGGAGGGCGCAGAGACAACGAATATATAGATTAAAGAGGAGAGGGGAGAAACTGGCTCCCTGTGGGACGCCACAGTCCACCGGGTTAGTACTAGTGGAATGTCCACCCCAGGTGATTTTAGATTTTCTGTCCTCCAGAAAAGAGGATATCCATTCAATGGCTTCATCAGCGCAGTTTCCTGCTTTTCCCAGGGCCTCAGGGAGCTTCGCATGATCTAATAAATCGAACGCTGCTGATTCCGTGCTGTGTGCACTTCTAAATCCTGATTGCTGGGGGTGTAGTAAGTCGTGCTTGTCCACGTACCCTTGAAGTTGGTGCGTGGCTATTTTGTCGAGAATTTTCAACAGAAAATTACAGTTAGTAATGGGTCGGAGACCAGGCTTTTTAACCAATGGTGTCACTGTTACTGTTTTTAAGCCGGTGGGAACATGCCGATCTCTAAAGGATGAGTTTGCCATGTGACATAAAAAAGGTGAGAAGATTCCTGCATTATCTAGGATGAATTTAGGGGGTAGTATGTTTTCAGGGCAAGAGGTGCAGTTCATGTTGGAGAGGGTTTTTAACATGATTTCTGGTGTTATCGATGTAAACTGAAATTTGGGTACTTTAATTTCAGTGTCAACCTTGATATGAGCAGGTGAAGTATCTATAACTTTGCAGTTTAGGATAGTATCTCTAGCTTTTAGAATCTTTTGTGAAAATGCAGTTTGGACTTTTTCGCAATCCATCATGGTTGGCTGAAAGGGAGGGGTGAGGGTAGGCGGCTTTTCAAAGGTTTTTAGAATTTGAAACAGTTTTCCCGTAGAATTTTATGCGCCTGTGATTTGTTCGTTGTAGTAGTTTTTCTTTGTTTCAATTATTTTGGTTCTGTACAGGATGTCGGATTTCTTCCATATCTCTTTGTTTAGTTCTGCAGGGGTTTTAACCCACTGTCTTTCTAGTTTCCTTTTGGCTGTGTTAAGGGTGCCTAGTTCCGTGGTGTACCAACTTTGGTGGTTAAGGTTGGGGCGCACTTGTTTATTTTTTAGAGGGGCTTTCTTATCTAGCAGCTCTTGAAGGTGGTTATTATAAGTGGTGATAATAGTGTCACAGGGATCATCATCTGTGGTGATGTCCATGATGTGTGAGAGCCCCTGCGAGAGAATGTCTGGCGTGATATTCTTGAAATTTCTACTCTGGATTATTTTGGCTAAATTGTCAAGATGAGTTTTTTTGAATGACAAGGATAATGTGGCTTTGATTTTATAGTGGTCGGTCCAAATACAGGGCTGTGTATTTGTTACTGTGAGGTCTACGTTATTGGTAATAATCCAATCAAGTTGGAGGTCTATAAATTACAACAAAATAGATACAATGGTTTTGGGAGAGGGTGAGTTTGAGATGGAGGACTTCACATCCAGGGCATTGGATGGGTGAGGTGAAAAGTTGTATACCTTGTCTAGCTATTATGGCAACTCTGCCTCCCTTTCCTATTGCTCTATTTTCAAAATGGATGCTATAGTTGGGGGGGACAGCTGTGCTAATGGTTGGACCAGTAGGTTCCTGTAGCCAGTTTCGGTAAGGAAGAGAAGGTCTAAATTGCCTTCAAGGATATAGTCATGGACATTTTGGGCATGTTTGTTCAGTGACCTCGTATTTAGTAGTGCAATTTTGAGGACATCTGGATTGGGAGGAGTTTTCGGTTGTTCTACGGTCACAGTCCCACTAAATCTTGAAGGTTGTGTAAGATCTGGGTGTGACAGTTCCCTAGTGTTGGTATAAAGTTTGACAAGTTGTTCGTTCTCTAATCGATTGGCTTCAGTGAGTAGGTGCAGGAAATTTAGGTATCCCATCTTTTACCTTAGTTCGCTGGTGGCGTGAAGCAGAAACGGGCAGAGTGGGAGGCCGATAGCCGATGTTCGCTGTGGACCGGCGTAGACCAGCTTCGTTGCAGAAGCGCCGGCGCTGAAGCGCCTGATGTTTCTTGATGTAGCCGTGAAAAGCTTATGAATGTGGTGAAATTTGATGAATCTACACAAAAGTTTGCAAAAAGATTTTAGATCTAGATATAAATGTTTTTGTAAAGTCTGAATGGATTTTGTCAAGTGGGGGCTAAGTTATATGACTATTGTATGTGCATACATTTGACACTTTTGAAAAAATAAAAATGGGTGGCTTTCCAGGAAACTTGTGTAAGGAGCATTGGCAAGGACCTTAAAGAATGGTTTTGTAAATGTGGCTGTGTTTTATTCTTTGACATGTGTTATAATGTAGCTACAAAAAATAGTGATATACCTTTGGTCACTGAGGTGTAGCCTGTGGCCATGGGCAGTGGCCACATTGTCTGGGTCATTGAATAAGGTCATGATCCGGACAATGTGGCTACTGGCCATGACCACGAGGGACAACACATGGGTTTAAAGTGGCCATGTCCACCTGGGACCGGCTTTGTGTTAAAGGTATTCCAAATAGCTTTTACAGGGAAGAAACATGTGCTTGTGGTAATATGGTCATAGGGTTCTCTCTTTGCCTTCTACAGGCTGCCATGGAAAGCGAAGAGGGGCCCTGTATGGAACCATGCCTTTCCTTTCCATGGTGGCCATCTTGGAAAGGGATTTTCCTTCCTACACCGGGACGCTGCAGGCATCCCGGTGTAGGAAGAAAAATCATTTTTTTTAGTACCCAGGGTTCCCGCTTTCGGAACAAGGGATGCTAATGGCCTTCATCCCCCATTTCAGGGGCTGGAATGGGGGGATAATGGTCCGGAGACCTCGTTATCCACCCTTGCTTCGCTTGGCCTGATAACTTGGGCTGCCGGGCTGGTATCCACTGTTCCAGTCCCTGGAACGGGGGATGAACACCACAATATTCCCATTAGCATAACACAACATTCTAATGGAAATTATGCAAAATCCTATTGAGTCTATGTACTTTACTGAGAAATGTAAAGTAGATGGAGTCTAATTTATTTATTTTTGTTGGTTTTTGATGTATTTATTTTTTTGGCAGAAGAGCTTAGAACGAAAGGTGTGGAGGGAAAAGAGGAAGAGGCACAAAACACTAATATGGAGGGGCAGGTGGACTGCGGAAGATGTTGCACATGTGTTACTTCTAAGGTACAGAGCAGTGTTTCTCATGCTCCTTGATTACAGCTTCAAAAGCACTACGAAATTGCTTCCCTCTCCAGAATGATGTGTTGTAGTATATACAGAGGATAATTGTCTTAAACAAATATGAGTCAACAGCATCTTTTATTGCTTGCAAGGTAGTGGGTGGAATTTGGTGTCCCACAGAAGTAGGCTGTGTGGTTATAGTATTGGTTGAGGAAGATGAAGTGGAGGAAGATAGCCTCTTACTTGCTAAGAAAGGAACAACCTTTCTGAGAGCATTGCATTCATTGGATTTTGATTGGCAGCACATGGAGGTGGTCCCGTAGGAGTACTGTTAGGGGAGTCTTTGCACTCAGTGCATTTCACTTTGGCAGCTTCAGCCTTAGGTACATTCCCAACAGTGGTAAAGAACTACCACACCCATGATTCTCTCTGGGTACAAGAGGTATGCACTTCCTCTACCTCATCTTCTTGGTCCTCTTCATTGTCTTTGGAAGTACTGCATTTTTTTGTGTGAAGGTCCTCCAACTGGTGGTGGTGGTGGCTTTTGGGGAGGAGGGATGGCAATAGGAGATGCCATGTTTAAGATAAATAGCAGTTTTGCTAAAATTCTTCCAAGTATGTAGTGTGTACTAGATTGTTAATGGATAATGAGTAAGAATAGGTGTAAGAGTTGTGCAAGGGATATTTTGAAGTTGAAAGTACCTAGATCAGTAGCAAATGCAGCTCCGAACCGTGAAGCACAGATCTGATCGTGAAGTGCAGACGCTTTCTCGGACACGTCAACATGCCGCGTGCAAGTGTATGGTCACGTGGCACTGTCCGGAATGTCCACAATGATGTCAGATGTTCGTGGAGATCTACGGACAAAAAATCATTTGAAAACGTTGCAAAAAGTGCATATAAGTGTTCAAAATGATGCTAGAAGGGGGGAAATGGCAGAGCTTTAAGGTGAAACTTTGTAAATTGCACACGAATGTTGCTATATTGGATAAGTATGATATTATTAAGTTGCAGGAAATTAGCATGCACTGGTAAAAACCCATGACATTCACTGAAAAAACTTTGTCAAATGGGCATTATGGTTTAGTTGCACCAATAAAACCTATGAAATTCAATTAAAAAAACTTTGTCAAAGGGACCTTATGGTTAAGTTGCCCTAATAAAAACCTACAAAATTGAACATTTTTTGTTAAAGTGACATTATGGTTACAAGTAAAACCCTAAAAAACCTCAGAAATTCGCCACCCACGGTAAGCTAAGCAACCTTAACTCGCGCCACCACTGTACACTGCTAAGACTAACACCCAGGACATCAACGATGACATCAAAAATGTCATAGATGACATCACTGATGACATCACATGTGAAATTAATTTTGATGAAAAGTCCCTTCAAGGGGGTGTTTTTAATGTTGGTAACAAGATGTCAGGGGTGATCGGGAGACCTATCATGAACTACTTAATGTATTAAAGAATGTACTCATCCAAACAACATTGCATTGGAGTGTTGTTGTTAATACAGGAACCTAATCATATATTAACATAGGCAATGGCTGCAGCATGCACCATAGACGTACAATATTTATAATCTTGTAATTTTGGAAAGTACAATATTGAATGCAACCTTATGCAAGTTTTGAGTAATGTTTAACATGTAATAAATGGCTAACAATTCAAGACTTACTACACTTGTGCTAGTACATATGAAGAACCAAAATGCATACAAATCAGAGGCACATACAGGGAAACTAAAGTAAGGAAGAAAGAAACAGCATCATCAGAAAATGTTCATAACATTAAAGTTTATCTTCATGTATACAAATGAATTGTATGTTTGAGGCCTGCTTATTTCCCCATGTATGTGCACCATTAGCTGAGAATAAACCCTGAGGAACGTACTCTAAGAACATATGATAAGGTTAATGTCTAGATATATAGCACCTTTTCAATTTTAATATTCTAACTGTCAGTGAACAAACCCCTCTGGCCTATATATGTCAGTGAACAAAAACAAGTGGCCCAGATATGTGATGTCATCAGTGAAAAAAATCTGAAGCTACGAGGTAAGCCCACAGGCTTATTCCGACGCACATCTAAAATCAGCAGTTTTATTTACCTAAATACGGCGGAACACATTTCTACCTTGAGAGATTGATTAATGTGCAGGAGGCATCACTCTGAATGAATACTGTGTAAATCCTCAGTATTACATAGTGGTTTTTACCCAGCTCTTCCTCCATTAGGCACCACGAGGCTGCACTTGCAAAGATGGCCGCTCCACATCCCATCACTGCACCTTCAGCCCAACTTTGCCCAGGCTGTCCATCCTGACCACGTATTGGCCAGCCAGTGCTACATCAGCACCTATCTGATGCCGGTAGGCGTCAGCCGGCCCATGTCACCAAGGCCCAGGAACTAAGACTGTTTCCTGTCTCGAGCCTGTAGGAGCCGGGAGGAACAGAGGAACCTCTCTATGACCTTTAGAGAAACGTTTCCGCATTGAACTGTGAGGAATAGTGTCACGTGAATTCTGCTTACCATTGCAAATTTACAAAACGCGAAAGTCTGTGCCTGATTCCCGATTGCCTGCCCGCACTAAGTAATGCATTACCTACAGCAAGCTACTAATGGTCAATAGTGCAAGGCATGGTTTGCCTCTAAAGGAACAAGCGGTCTTGGGACACCTTAAATCATTTACTCATTGTTCCCTACTATAACTACATTAGTATGAATGTATCACTGAGGCTCATTTCAGCCCACTGTACTCATTAGTAGTTAGTTGGTTTCACTTGTAGCTTGTGTATTGCCTGCGCCTATTATTGCTTTCCATATTGTTGCACAAATGTACAGTATTGACATGATTGCCTACCTAATGAGATCTGAGGACTTATACTAGTCCACATGTAGACTATTGCAATATAGGTAACACTAACACTAATGTTCACCGAAATGCATGATCAATCAGGAGACGCACACACAGCTCTCTGACAATGCGCAATGCCACTTCCTGCTAAAAGTGACCATACAGTACTATATGTCTAGCCCAAATATATATTGTAGCACCACAGGAACCCTCATCTGACTCTGCCGTGCCCACAATTGACTACTTCCGCTCTTTGCTGCCCAAACCACTGTCCAAAATTGATTATGGATGCTCAGTATTGGCCAGAATTGATGATTGTTGCTAAGCATTACCCACAAGTGATTATTGCTGCTCAGTACTGCCCACAACTGATCCTTAATGCTCCTGTACCGCTCAATCTGTACCTTTAACTGCCCAACATGTATCGCACTACGTAACCTGTGTCAGACGTATACTGTTGCTAATTTACAAGATGCATTGAGACAGTATTTCCATTGAATGCAATTACCTCAATTGCACGCCCTCCTCATACAAATGAATCACAATCCGAGCCTCACCCCAGCTCCCTTGCACTCATTCCAAACACCACGCCCCACCACCAACTGGCTCCTCCTCCTCACGCAAACACTCCTCTTAACCACATTCTGCCTCACTCACACCTTGCCCGATACTCACTCATACACTACACCTCCAACTCCACAGCTCCAATCCTGGTCAACCCACACGCTAGCTTCACTCCACAGCCAAATCCAAGCCAAACCTACTGATCATCCCACCCTAACCACCAGACTGTCCAGGCTTAGGGCTCGCACAGTTCCTAGCACACACCCCCACATCCCACTCACCACCCACCTCAGATTTAGCTTCCACACCCCGTCACATCAGCCCACCCTCTACTGAATCCCACTTTCACACCTACCAGCTCACCTCCCCGGCTAGCCCAGCACCTCCTGCCCACCTCTACGAACCACAAGCTCGCCACTGAAATGTGCCCTAGTCAACGCCCACTCTCTCCCTGCACACACCCTAGAGATCAGTGACCTCATCAGCTCCTTAGATCTCAATCTGCTAGCAGTCACAGAAACATGGCTACATGAAGCTTCAGGTCCAGCCATCAGTCTCGCACTACCAGCCGGCTACACCATTATTAGACGGGTCCGCAAGACCTCCAAAGGTGGAGGTGTAGCCCTCATCGCTAAAGAATCCCTCTCCATTAGACTCTGCAACCAACAATGGGAAAACAACGCAGATCTTATTTACGCCAAGCTCACGCTTTCCCCTAACTGCACTATAAATATCATTACCACGTACAGACCACCTGCCACAGCCCTAACTTCCAAAAGCACCTCCAACACATTCTTAGAAACAACCTAAAAAGCTCCACAAAAACCCTCCTACTCAGAGACCTCAATCTAGGCCTTCATGTCCCTAAGGAAAAAATCAGCCACCTCTTTCGCCAAAGACCTCAATGACTTAGGATTCTCCCGTAAAGTCACAGAACCCACTCACTGCAAAGGTCGCTCCATTGATTGGGTCGCCGACCATAACTGCACAGTTACCATAATCGAGAATCGAGAATTCAGCCCTCCCGTGGACAGACCACCACTGCATACAATTCACTGTTCCAACCAAGCCCACTACTAAAGTACTCTTGTACGCCCCACCAGCCAAAGTCAGAAATTACAAAAGCTCACCAAAGGCAATCTCCTCCCCTTTCCTGACATTCCCGAATTCAAACCTCCATTTTCCAACAACCCTACGGTTCTCGCCAACATCTTTTGCCTTACTCTTACCAATGCCATTGAGACCATAGCTCTGCTAGAGGATAAGAAAGAAAATAAATCTATGCACACTAACTCCTGGTTCAGAGGAAGAACTAGCAATCCTACGCAACAGCAAATGCCTTGCCCTAGCTAAGTGGCAATCATCACCCACCCCCTCCACCCTGACAGAATTCAAAACATGCTTCACTAGGTACAAAAAAGCAATTTCTAAAGCTAAATCCGAATCCTTTAATCCCAGAATAATCAATGCCAACTCCAAAACTAAGGAAATGTTCTCTATCTTCAAAGATCTCATTACCCCACCCACCAAATCAGACAAAATATCCAAAGATGAAGCCTGGTGCTCCAACATTCAAGCAGCCCTCCTTAACAAAATTAAACTTCTTCAAGGAAAAATCCATTCTCAATGCAAAGCCTTACCCAACCAGGGCAACGTGCCCCCTACCACCCCCCCTCTCCTCATCCCAACACCACACTCTTCTCATACAGAGAAGTCTCAGAAAAGGAAGTCCCCAACCTCCTCCAACACATCAAACCTTCCACCTTTAAAGGTGACATATGCCCACCTACTATCATCAAAGAGTGCGCTGACACTCTTACCCCTATCATCACTGTGTTCATCAACGCTTCCTTCTCCTCAGGCATTGTACCTCAAAGCCTAAAAGAAGGGTGGGTCCGCCCTCTCATAAAAAAACCCTCCCTTGATCCCTCATGCCCCAACAACTACTGTCCCATCACCACAGTCCCTTTCCTCCTCAATATCCTTGAGAAAGCTGCCGACACCCAAATCCAACACTATCTGGAAACTAACGCTATCTTGGGTAATAGATAATCTGGTTTCTGGAAAGGTCACAGCACAGAAATCGCCCTACTAGATCTCAAAACCCAAATCACTAACATCATGGACAAGGGCAAACCAGCCCTTCTGCTTCTCCTAGATCTCTCAGCCATGTTTGATCTCATAGATCACAACATTCTGACCTCCCACCTCTCCAACGCAGCTCACTTCTCGACAGAAGCAACCTCATGGATAACCTTCTTAGAAAGTGGAGTCATGAAGGTATGCTCCGACCAGGCCAATGCGCCCCTGACACCATTCAATGCACTGTACCCCAAGGATCTTGCTCCGCCCTCACCTTGTACAACTTGTTTACCAAGCCACTGTTTGACTTACTTGACTCGTCAGGCATAGCATACACGAACTATGCTGATGACACACAAGTACTGCTCCCCCTCTCTGGTGACTACGACCAAGACGCAGCAGCCCCCCTCCAAATCTACACCACCATCCAAACTAAGATGGCAATCAATGGTCTCTGCCTTAATGGGGACAAAATCGAGATCATACTCCTGGGTCATAAGGAAAGCTTACCCAAACTCAACAAACAATATGACAACTTCACTATCGACAACACCATCATTCCCTGTTTCCACCTCCGTAAAAACCCTTGGAGTCTACCTAGACTCGACCCTCTCTATGTCACGACAGTTTAGCGCCATTGCTTCAGCCCCAGCCCACACCACCAAACTCATCAATGCCATCAAACCTTTTCTCTCCACCCAAAACTGCCTCTCCATCCCCTGTGCCACCATCAGAGCTAAGCTGGACTACTGCAAGGCCATCCTTTCAGGCACCTCAGCCAAAAATCTCAACAGGCTCCAAATAGTGCAGAACAATGCGCTCCGTACAGCTCTCAGCATTCCCAAAAGAATTCACATTACTCATGCCAGGCGAGCTGCTCACTGGCTACCCGTTGAGGAACGGGTCAAATAAAAAATCCTAACCATCACGCACAAATGCATGAGTTGCACTGCACCAACCTATCTAACTGATACTATCAAAAGAGTCAGCTCTACCCGCCCCAAAAGAAGTCAACATGCAAACCAACTGCAAGTCCGACTCATCAAAAGAGCTAACGCCGTAGGTCTGGGCTTCCCCCACATAGCTCCCAAACTATGGAATGCTCTCCTCAGTGAGCTTAGAGCAGAACCACCCCTGCTCATCTTTCGTAAAACTCTCTAAACTACTCTGTTCAACTAACCCTGCTCGCCCTCCTAGCAAATTCGGTAACTCTTCCCAATTAAGCACTAAGTCATGCATGTATTCAACATCTACTGCATCCAATGTAAACTAAACATGTAACTAATATTCACTGTAACCATTGTAACCACCATGTATACTATGTCCTGTAACCACAAGCAAAGCTACCCTGTCACCACTAAGATAAGCTGCAGCATGTAACCACTATGCTCTCCACCTTCTTTGCAACCATCAGGCCTCTACTTTGTAACAGCGCCACAATGCCTAAGGGCTGCTGTGCGCTCTATAAATGCTAATAAATAAAATAAATGAATAATATAATCAATGACATCTGTGATGTCATCTTCGATGTTCTGGGTCTTAGCAGTGCACGGTGGTGGCGCGAGTTGTGGTTGCTTACCATAACTGGTGAATTTCTGAGGTTTTTTCGTTTTACTTATAATCATAACGTCCTTTTAACAACGTTTTTTCAATTAATGTCATAGGTTTTTATTATTGCAACTTAACCATAACGTCCCTTTAACAAAGTTTTTTTCATTGAATATATATATATATATATATACATATATATATATATATATACATATACAATAGTGCAGCAGTCGGTGCACTACAGTTGAGATTCAAGATACATGGGCAAACTAATAACTTCTGACTCGCATGACAGATGTGGCTGAAAATTTGCAAATAAAATGTTTATCACGTCACTCCCACCAACCCACGCCCTGCAGACTAGACATCTTGAGAAAGATCCAATAAAAAATGAAAATGTTATTAAGAAAGTATAAAAATGCTGTTTCAGCCTATTCCCCATTAATTTTCCAATAGGGAAAAGGTCTACATTTCCGCACAGCACACAGCAGAAACCGCTGCATGTTACTGGACCAGGCATGAAACAACTTGGGCACAAAGCGTTGACTCGATTTCTGGAAGGGGTCTGGGGTTATTGCATCCAGTCGTTTTTAAAATATTTGATGGAGAAGGGGGTTCCCCCTTCTCCCAAAATTGTAGCTATATGTCTCATGGTGCTTTGCAGGAGAAAGGCTTTTCAGAAATGAGGTGGGGGCACTTTGTAAGTGCCTGAGAGGGCAGGGAAGAGTTTTGGATTGTGTGCCCTTTTTTCAGATACCCGCAGTTATTTACGGGCACCTCCTGATAATCGCAGTTGTAGTGCATTGCTAATATAATCGCAGTTATGGGAAAAAAGGTTTTTAAAGAGTTAATAAAATGTATTAACACAAAAAATAACTAGTGTAAAGCAAAAGAGATTCCAGGACTCAGCGCCATCAAATATATGTTTGTTTAATTGTGTTGTATTGTCACACATTCAAAAACGAAAAAAAGCCCATAAACGATAACATGTTTCGGTTATGCTAAGCCTTTTTCAAATCTGGGCCGTAGTAGTATGAGACCAATCCAAAAGACTACTGTCACTGTAGTAGTAACAGGGTTAGATCCCCAGAACAGAATCTTTACTCTACGAACAGGTAGTCACACGAAGAAGTAGCTGCTTCTTTTTTTCGTTTTTGAATGTGTGACAATACAACACAATTAAACAAACATATATTTGATGGCGCTGAGTCCTGGAATCTCTTTTGCTTTACACTGTGTATGATGACGGTTAGGCTTTACTACCGTCTGGATACAGTGACCTACGACATCCGTGTTTTTTTCTACATGATCTCATAAACATGGCATTCTATCAGTAATAGTCGACCGACATTTTACTTCTGGGATTATAAGGCGTCGCCCCCCAGAGCGCCAGTATTTCCAGTTACAAAAATAACTAATTTTACAGCTAGAGTGAGGTGGGGGATAATGAGTGTGTATTTAAAATATACAGTGGGCTTGGCCAAAGGCTGTGCTGACTCAACAGGGAAGGGCCAAAAAAACATGTAGAGTGGCCAGCCACCTAGTAGGTCAAAATGAAACATATTGGGGGAACATATACAGTTGCCATGGCCGAAGAGTGTGGCCACAGGCCACGGCTTGTGGCTCGGTAGTGTCTGAAAATATACAGTGGGCATAGCCAAAGGCCCTGCTCACTGGCTAGGAACAAGGGACATGCTAGTGGCCAGTAAACACTGTGGTATAACAAATCCCTTGAGATTTAACGCATCAGAACTCTTGAAATTCAGCAGATGTGGGAAATCATGACCAGCTTATCTCGGCACGTTCCTGTTGCAAAGACCATGTGCACATCCATATTATAAGAGAAGGGATTCACAATTACATTTTTGGGCCCAAAAGAAACATATTGGGGGAACATAGACAGTGGACAATGCTGAAGGCCATGTCCAGTGGCCCGGTAGTGTCTTAAAATATATAGTGGGCACGGCCAAACGCCCTGCTCACTGACCAGGGTCAAAGGCCATGGGCTAGTGGCCCGTGAACAAAATATGGTATTACAAAACCCCTTGAAATTCACTGAAAAAACGTTCGTTCAGTTGAGCAGATTTAACACAACAAAACCCTTGATATTCAGCGGATGTGGGAAGTTATGACCAGCTTAACTTGGCACATTCCCATGGCAAAGCCCATGATCACATATTTATAAGAGAAGGGAGTCACAATGACATACAGATTGGTGTTATGGCGACATAACATTATGGGAGACATCAACGGGAGCGTGCCGAGTTAAGCTGCTCATGACTTCCCACATCTGCTTAATTTCAATGGTTTTGTTGCGTTAAACCAGCTCAACTTAACTACACCTTAACTAAAGTTTTTTCTGTGTGTGTATATATATATATATATATATATATATATATATATATATATATATATATATATATATATATATATATATATATATATATTTATATATACACACAAACATATTCATTAATCGTTTTTGTATTTTTGAAAGTGTCATGCAAATCTTTTCAAGGGGGAAAAACATATATGTCTCCCAAAATGTCCTTCTATTAATGTTTCTGTATCATTTATTAGGGGAAGCAACAATCTGCATACCAACACTCCCCTCAATCCACAGAGCCACAACTAGGTCCACATTTCCTAGTTCTTTTGAAAGTATCTTATTCCGCCTCTCTGAGTCATGCCCTTGTCCTCCCTAGGGTCAGAACAAGCCACGGGGGGCTGCTACATGCCCACTGCAAACAGTATTTCAGTACAGGTTCTGAATCCATGATGGTGGTCAGCCAAGCACATTTCTGCATCCTTATTATTTGTGTCAGCAGACACGAAATATCTCTTAAATCATTTTTGCACTTTTCAGACACTTTTTAGATTTTTTTTATTTACTAATTGGTTGATAGATTTTCAGCAAACTAAGAGAGGATCAGATTGCACCTTCTTGTATCGGTATCGTGTAAATATGTCCCATAGTTTTTATTGTAGGTAAGACCAATAATAACCGTTGGGAGGTTGCATGGTGAAATACAACGCTTATGATGCCCCCTTATAGCCTGACCCCTCAGGTTGGAACATTACAAAATGTTAAAAAAAAATTAAGTTAGTTGCATATTATTTTTGAGATATTGTGTACAGTTTTGTCAAACTGTGTCAAAGTTATTGGCATCTGAAAAGTTGGTCTACCTATGAGTAGTCCATCTGAACCACAAATACAGCGTAGCTATCGTAGATTTCATAACATATGTAAATAGCAGTTAAAGTTACAACCTACGAAAACATGATTTCTGCAGAAGTTGGGAAAGCAAAAGTTAAGGTACTCTGTCTAAATGAGGTACCTAACATTTAAAGTTAGTTTTGTGAAGTAGTGGTGAAGAAAGGTTTATTTGTGGTGTGCCTTCCTTTGTATCAGGGAAATACCTTATTAGGACAAAGTGTTTGTGCCTTAACATTGGCATTCCCATTGCTAGACTCCACATTCTTAGAGGTAGTAACCTTAACTAAAATAGTTTTTTTTACCAAATGATTTCCTCTTTTTTTTACTTTTGTTTTTTTCTGTGTATGGTGTGCAGAATTTGTGTGAGTATTGTATTTTGGGTGTCATAATGCATGTTCTGTGCGTATTTACTATATTCCACAATCAGATGTATGATACAAGTATGTTGTCTGAGGTATTATTCAGAGCGCATTGATGTTGGTCACGATGTGGCCTTGAATGCAACTGTTGCATACGTGCGAAAGAGCCAAATACGAATATACCACCATTGGCCATGAATGTTTTGTGTGTGTGTGTATATGTGTGCTTTTCATCCGTTAATTGTGATTTTTGGTGTTTAGTTCCATTTTATAGACTGTTCGCGTTCATGTGTTTTATGCTTTTTTTCAGACAATCATTCCACAATTTGGTGTTTTGTTTAATTTCTTCTGCCGATTATTTTTGGTGTTTTTACACATGAATTTCAGTGTGGTATTTTGTATCCTGAAAGCCTGTTTTTGTGGATTTATGAAAAATCCAATGCAAAAACACCCTTTCAACATTCTTTTTCTACATTAGAATCTTCATGATAAGTCACCAAGTCTGCCATGGGTGACTGGAACTGGCCAGATATGTTGCTCGCCAAATTTGTTAGCCTTTCCTTGACATGGTCAAAAATTAAATAACTCGTTTTTTTCAATGTAAAATGACATGCAACTGTAACTAAACTGCTACAACCGCGGCAATATAATGTATCTATCTATCATCTATATCATTCTATATATGGAGAGAGAACACAGGGGAGGGAAGCAGAGAGAACTTGTAAGTGAGGCAAAGAGAGAGCTGAAGAGACGTTTGCAATGTTCATCTCACTATTCCAAAATTGTATTTTTGGACTGTATTGCAGCTTACCATGCATATATTTGTGACATCAATGTGAATAAACCTAGTCTTTTTATTAATTCACAATATGTATTTCACAGGAGGAGTGATGACTATTTCCATTAATAATGGAAAATAAATAATTGCTATGATATTATTCCTTTGTAGCTGCTGCTCTTACTACAGTCACAACATCCAAACATGTAATATGTATTTTCAAAAACGGCAGCATAGTATTCACAATTGTCCATGCACTAGCAGAAGTCCTGTGGAATTGGAAAGAACATATTCGTACTTTCCTACATCAAACACATCTTTCACACGCAAATCACAAAGGGAAGGCTGTATGAACCTGCTCCAAAACAATCCTCTTTTCCTTCTTCTGCGCCCTAATACCCTTGGGTCTGGTGCGCTTTATAAATAAACAAACAAACAAACAAACAAACAAACAAACAAACAAACAAACAAAGGGAGAACGTTCTATTGTAAATGAATTCCAAAACTCTGAAAATCAAACTCCAGTTATTTTATGAGGGGGGAGGAGAGGGACTTATGAATAGGTATGTAGGAAGAGGACCCCAGGAGGTGACCATGACTGGAGCAAAACATTTAACTTAAACGGTCTTATGTGTGGGTCCACAGATATTCTACGATGCAGAAAAGATATGAATAACAAGTATGTGCTTGTAACAGACTTTCTTGCTACATGGTCAAGAGCGTGCATTAACACAACATGGTATGATATTTAATGCCACTGTGAAAGAAGTCATACTATTGTACCAAAACTCTCATTGTTTTTTGTACAAAAGAACATTTTTGGATGCAATTCTGTCCATTTTTCTAAAGGTTTGTAAAGGTGCAGGATCACTCTATTATCCCCAAATTTGGTATTTTACTGGATTACCCATAACACTCTTAAAGCCTGTTTTACAAAACGTGTTCCAATGGGATTTCGCCATTGTAAAAGACTTTTGTAAATTAAGGCCCTCATACTCTAGATAGATATTTAGGAGTCAGTAATATTGACTCTCAAATTTATTTTCAATCGTCAATTCCATTATAAATGGAAATTGTTGATGGGTCGATAATTTACAATAAAACATTATTCAGACGATTAAGAATGGCCATGTCAAGTATGGTGAACATCGAATTTGGGGATTCAAAACTTGCAATCATTGTGTCCTGACATTTTTCCTGTTCAAATTTCCAAACAACTACCCAGACATAGCCTGGCATCTTCTAAAGTAGACTTTTTCAAAATTAAACATACAGAGTGCTGAGATTGTTTGGATTTAAAAAAAAAAAAAAAAACTTGTTTTTCGTTTTCAGAAACTCCCCCTTAAAAATAGGAATACATCTATAAGATTTGTACATTGGCCCCCAAATCCACATTTTGGACCGACACTGAAATCACAGAAGAACCATCTGATAAGACGGAACAAGTTGAAGACTGAGCCCATTTTTGAAAGCGTGTGAATTCCTGAAAGCTTTTACTATTTTCTAAAGGTTCAGAACTGCAGAAAGGTTCACAAATGCTGTTGGGTCCCTGGTCATTGTCAGATTACGTTAATTTCTTCAAGTGGAAGTGGTTGCATACACCTAGATTAGAAAGCTAAGAAATTCATGAAAAAAATAAATGACCACAATTAAAGAGGATCGGCGAGGTGCTACATTGCTCCAAAGCTGAACAGGAAATTACTGACTTACAGTTACACCAGCAAGCGAAGAAGACCCTCATATAACACCAACTTAAGACCACCAATATTTACTCTCAGAATCCAGATCCACCTTGTGAGCAACTGAAGAAATTGCTGAGATGGGAGAGCGCTGTGACAATAAGATGGGAGGGGGTTGTCTTTATGCAGTGCCTGCCCCACTGCAACACTGACGGAAATGACATAGTATTCGTCTTCATATCGAAACGAATACAATATTAAATATGTGAGAACTAGTGGATCAAATGATAATCCATTAAGTGTTGAGTGGCATATTAACACCAATAAGAGAAATCCGAGCAAAACATCCCCCATTTATAAGGAAAGAAGGTGAGGGATTGCTGCACACATTGGCAAGAAAGATGTGTTTATAAATATTTAGTACATACGATGGAACTTCCCGTAATGGTTAGGGATTTGGAGAATATCAAAGTTTTGTCAAATATCACCTCTATGCAAATACACCTGTCTACATGATAGTCATTTTAAAGTCCCTTTACAGTCCTAAAATAAAGCAATCAAACATGCTATCACATCATTTAAGTAGAGAAGAAAACAAAATGTATGACACATAAAACAAATATGGAAAGTGACGAAACAGATATAAGTTTTATCTTGCTCTTGTAAATATTAATTGCCAGTAACAAAAACCATCCCAAAAACATTCCAATGAGAGTAATCAAAGCCAGTTTGTAGCAAGCTCACAGTATAAACTGTGGATAACAGTTATTAAAGGCAACATGCGTTTAAATAAAGCCATGCACAAAAGAACACTACAATGTTGTTAAAATGAACTGAGAGTCGACCAACTAATCACACCCAGTGCATATTCCGAGATTCTGTTTGCTAAATAAACGGACTGTTGGCTAAATCAGGCACGTACTGCTCCCAAGCACAGTGCTCATTCACAAACCGTATGTCTCATATGTAGAGTTTCATCATACTATACCTGTGTATGCAACAGGCTGCAATTTTGGAGGTGGCACATGGTCAAAGGTGCATTTGTGGCTGCAAACTGACCCATAGTACTTTCAAAGGAAGACACAGTTTATAATAGCTTTTTTACTGAAGTTTAAGATCGCTTTTAAAACATGGAGCAGAAACGATAGCCATTTGCTTGTTTTGTGCGCAAGAAGCAGCCTTGGCCGAATTTGGTAGGAGCCCAATGCTGTAACCTAGAGGTAGACGTTTCTGAATGAGTATCTACTGGTAATTGATCTGAGAATGTCTTTGGCACACCTTGTACCCTGCAAAAGGCCATAGTTTAGGGGGTGCATATTGTAAATTATTCCTCGGGTGCTCGTCTACATGGGTTCCTCAAGGGGAAGAAGTGGTACTGGAAGTGCTGGTGACTAAGTGGCATCAATATTTAGCTTGAGCCTTCCGCGATAAAAATTCCGGGAAGCCTCACAAATTGATGCAACATTGCATCTGGTACTACAGAAGGACCACACATCGCCTGTGTAGTTACATGATTGGCGAGTGCCAAAAACAAGTACAAAGCCAGTCTAAACCTGAATTTTGCAGTGGGTTTGCAAATTCATATTTTCTGAAATATACCTCAAGTGATTTTCACATACAGACCCTAAAAACATGCTTGCATCTGGGGAAACGTGGAATCTGTTAACATAACTGATTCAGGCCCCAGTACAAACGCATCATCTAACCTTCAGAAAGCCCACCAAAACTTGATTGGTCAGAAAACAAATGTCCATTGCATTCTTTTCATCCTTTTCGTTCATCTTACTCTAGTGGTGCTAAGATGTTTTCTATTATATAGGTACCCTAAAAGTCAATAATCATTAAAAAAATATATAAACATGTTTTTTCTTCCTTTTTAACAATGTGACATTTAGTGCAATATGCAGTGAATATTACACTGCAATGTCTTTCCTTACTAGGTTATTCTTTATGATGCAGTGACAAGCTACGCCCAGCAGTCTATCGTGGTCCCATCTGCTGAAGAACATGAAGTAAAATCAGGAAAAGTCTATTTCGTTGGTGTATCTTTCAAGACATCATTATTCAAGTGGTGAGGAAAGGCGATGATAGTAATTATAAATTGAACACTGTAATCGCCAATTACTCAAGTCTCTAGCATCATCACTATGATCATATACTGTACGACGGTTAACTTACAGGAGAACCACAAAGCCACTAACACGAACAGCAGTGGTACATCACGTGTACGTCTAAGAAATTGACTGTTAAAAGTTTAAATATATATATAATGTTCAATCAGCCATTAGCAGAAGAAGAGAGGTGAGCAATAGAGCACTACTAAAAGTACCTTTTTGTAAATAAAAATAAAACATTGCTTTTGTTGCAGAAACGGAATAACACTACAAACGACAGACACGTCTCTCTCACTTAACTTTCTTTATTGAGGGAAGATGCTGCATATTTACCAAAACGGCTCTGGTCACCAAGACACATATGACAACATCAGCTTTTATAAAAACTTACATCAAGTGACATGCAAAAAGCATGGACGGCAATTGACTACATATTGTAAGAGCACTAGTGGTTATGCAGAATATGGTCATGGCAGTACACTTTCTTTTGGGTCGTATAGTGCTAGCAAACGCATCTGAAGCCCAGCCTTACATGTCCACGAAAGGTTTGGGAATAATTTGATTGAAAATGGTTTAGCAGTTGGCGTGGAGGCGACTGGACATAATCACAAACCTGATTTGTTGTTCATCCTTAGCTGAAGTTAAGGGCAATGAAATGAGGCAGTTGTACACATTTTTTATGACCACCAAGCAGCCAGTATACAATAAATATGAACACATTTTCATCAGTGGGTCCTCATTAAAAATCGTAAACACAGAATATCTCAACGTATGAGTGGGACCCCGATGATAAAAAAAGGAATTTCATTTACAAAGGCAATACATATTCAGCCAAATTAAAACAGCATTAATTCGATTTTTAAGGCAGAAAAATGCATCGTTTTGAGCCTGCTTTGCACTAGCAAAGCTATGTACACCAAAGAAAAAAACGAAAAATTCTCATTATGTACATAGGTCAAGGACAATGCAGGACCCTGATGCTTTAGGAATCTGCTAATGAGCAAGGCACATAGGTTTCTGCAGTGACATTCACCCCACAATTCATTTTTCCCGATCTATAGTGAGGACTCTCTGAACTCCTCTGGCTTTTTAACCACAAATGTATGTCAATTATGTATTTTTTATGAGCGAATTTGGAACTCACGCAAGACTTAGGCCTTCAGCTATCCACTGTCTCCTTTACTTCTTCATATCCCTGTTTAGCCTGCCCTCCTTGACAGATGTTTAGTATGTGGGGGGAAGGAATGCCAAAAGAGGATGAGCAAGATGAAGGCCTTTATTGGTTTCCTGAAGATGCCATGATTGAGGAATGCAGTCCAGACATTTTGTTTTGCTTAGAATGTGTGATAGGCTTTAACACCATTAGGCTTTCCCTTAAACAATGGCATCACCTTCAATTAAGTTCTTATTTGGGAAATGAAGAAGCTCAACATTGCCACTTCTTAGTAGCTAAGAACGTCTCTATGATTTCCCAGACCTTTTACTCCAGTGGATAATATGTCTGTGGCATGATCAAAGAAAATAACCCCCCATGGGTTCATCTTCCTCATCGTTATCACATCCTCCAAATAAGGGCAGCAGGAAGATGGATGATAAAAGTGTAGCTGACTTTCTTCTTCTGCCTCAAGTGCATCCATTGCTACTATATTACTTGGAAGGTGTGATAAAGCCCTCTGGAATTCAGAAGAACAGCTAGTCCAGTATATGCCAATAGATAAACAAGGGGATTTGTAGGAGTTTGTATGTGAGGGGAAATTGTTTCTAACCAGTTAATATCCCTGCTGATACAGATCAAACTTCCAATTAATGGAGAACTGTCACAGATTGTCCAAGAGGCATCCTGGGTAAGATTGCCATCTCTAAAGCTGGAACCACAGTTGAAACATTTGGGTCTTCCCTCCTCGTTATCTTTTCTATTCGGAGCCCAGAAGGTGAGGAGGCTCAGAAGATGAAAACCGAGAAAGACACATTGCAATCATTTGAAATGGATAAATGAAGGAACTCCATTGCCAAAATCCTAGACGAGGGCTTTCCTTGAAAATCCATCTGCAAGGTGTCCAACTGTCCCTCTGACCTAAAAGTCTTGTTACCAACAAAGTTAGAGGCATAAAGGGTGTGGAAAATGAATCAGAAGTGAGTAAGCCTGTTCCACAGTCTCAGTGACTTGGCACTCCCTCTCCCACTAACAAGCTTGCTGGTGGGAGGCGAAATTCAGCATCATTCTCCGGCGTGGACAAACATCGCAAAATCATTTGGGTGCTTTTGATGATATCCCCTGCCTGTCACTTAGTGTATGTATGGGACAACTCAGAGTGGGTACAATCACTAGCAGTGCGATATGGGGCTCAGACGTGGTATTGGGGGATCCCATGGTTGCCCACACAACAATGTTGTCAACAGGCTAGGGCTCATAACATTTGACTCCAAACTAGTGCTGCTCCTTCTCAGGAAAGGCTGTATCATGTCTGTAATTTGCCCGATCCAGAAGATGCCAAGGACTCTAATAACCTTTAAAATGCTACAACAAATAATGCTTTTGTAACTCTTAACCGCGGTTCTGCAGTGCGAGAGGTCTTCCCAACAAATGAAGAACAGAGAGGGAGCATGCAAACAGCACAAGTATTGTGTGCGAGTTTCTGGGTATATGAGTGACTGCAAATACCAACCAATGTGGAAACCAATATGGTGAATGCCAGCCAATGTGGAGTGACCGCAAAGGCCCACCCAAGGAGGAGGCTAGGCATTCCCTCATCTGATTTCAATCAAGATTACACATGTTAGCTTATAACCAATCCTGCATATACAATAATGACAAAAAAGCTGCAGACCTTGACTCTAGCCCAGCCTGTTGGGTAGAAGAACATGTCTGTATAAAGTGGGAGCAACCAAGGTGTAGTCTGGGAGTTTGTAGTAGCACAGCAGTGAGCAGGGGAGCAGGGGAAAAGGTAGAGGTGCAGGAGGTGGAGTTGAATGAAGAGTGGTTGAGGAAGCAGGAGAGGATTGATGTGCAGGAGAGGTTGGAGGTGGGGAAAAGATGGAAAGATCTGGAGAAGTTAACAGTAGAGGATGAGTTGTTGAAGGTAGATGTGGCGTTAAGCAGGTGCAAAGATGCGAGAGGCGAGGAGTTGGGGAGAGATTAACATCAGTGGAGGAGAAAGGGAAGAGGGGTGGAGAAAAGGAAGAAAAGAATAGGTCAGGAAAGAAGAAAAGTTTGGTCTCCTTTCGAGGAATAGGGACAGTGCCAGTAAGGGAAAAACAAAACTCATGTCCACAGGTTGGGACAGATGGGAGGAGGAATGAGCATGTGAAAGAACGTGGCAGAGGCTAGCCAAAAGTTAGCCTGGTGTTCAAAAGGGAGGATAAGCCCATGGGTGACATTAAGCATTGGACCATCGAGGAAGAGTCTAAGAGCAGTTTTGGTGGCTGCAGAAACACAACCATGGAGCAGGAAGGTGATGAGAAGCCCAATAGTCAACTCATAGGATATCCTAGCCAACCTCACCTCTGAGATAAGTTGTGGAAACTGTTGATCAGAACTGTGGCACTAAAAAACAACTTGCTCAAATAAACCCCCATCAGGGCTGACTGGGAAACAAAAGAGGCACTGGAAATAATTATGTAATTGGCCCCATATTACACATGTTAAGCAAGCCCAACTGCTTTCCCATAAGAACATTTGGAAATAAAGGGGCATGATCAGAGGCCCGCCAGAGTTCCCTGTAGGGCAGTCCTCTTCTGCTCCCCATCTGCTGGGCCAATGGGGAAGCCGCCCTCCTGTCATCAAAGAGGAAATTTTACAAAGGGACACCAGTGATAAACCTGGAGAGACTGTTTAAAGAAAGACAGAATTTTGACTGTCTTCAGAAACAATTTGATTTGTTTATATCATGTATGACCTTTAAGCCGACTCAAAATTGTTGGTAGTCCCAATAAAACACTTGACACTGAACTCTTGATGTGTCTCCTCTGTAAAGTCAACTTGACTTTGAGACAAGCTCAAAATTGTCAGCCAGTGATGTGCACTGAGGCTCAAGTTCACTCCGCCAGCTACGTCACCAAAAAAAAAAACACCTCATATGTTCATCTGGGAAGACACAGCCTGGAGAAAAAGCTCATCTTGTGAAGAACACAATAGACTCATTACCTGTAAACCAAAGAGGAAAAGGAGTGTACAAGGGAGGGCAAGTGGGTCCCTGATAGAACTGTTTGCCACAGCAGCAAACACAAAATGTCCAGACTTCATCTCAAGGTTTTAAGAATGCTGACACCTGGGCATTGCCCCTTTGATGCTCTGGTCTGGAAAATATATTTATGTCTTTGCTCCAATTCCACTGATCACACAGAGCATCTGGAAAATGAGGCAGCCAAAGGGCAAAGATGATCCTTATAGCACCGGCCTGGCAGAGAAATTGGTGGCAGGTATACAGATCTACTTCAGATAACTGTTGCTTCACACAAAATATTGCCATGCAAACAGAATCTGGTGATGAAATGCGAAGCAGCCTACTCAACCTGAAACTTTAATTGTTGAGCTTGGCATCCTGGCTCGAGGTCCTTTAGTAAGGACATTTGAATCCACCTCAAGACTGTATGAACATTTTGAAAGAAATCAAAAGGGCTTCCATAACTATATGCTAAATATTTAGGTGGAAGCAATTCTACATTTGGTCCGTGAGGAGGAAAGTGGATCCATGTAAATGTCAAAAGAATGAGGTATTACCATATTTAAAACATTGAGCAAGAAGTGGCACACAATACCCCTCCAATAGGATTTATCTTTCAGCCATTACGGTTTAGATGAAGGCCTATCCCACACCTATACCTTCATTATCCCAGTCATCAAAGACTTTTTGGAAGGTCTGAAAAAGTGATTTTTCCTGATTAGAAAAACATCTCCACCTTGGGATCTCAATGTTGATTTGTTCAAGATAATATGGTCCTGCTTTGAACCTCTTCCTATTGTTGATTTGCAGCATCTTACGTGGACCGTGGCCTTTTTAGTTAGCCTGCTGAGTTAGTGTAATACAGGCAATGTGTTCTTACAAGTCCCGCTTTGTATTTCAAAAGAATAATGTAGTTCTTAGGACACACCCTTCTTTTGTTGCCTAATGTGGCTTTGGATTGCCAGGCAAAGCAAACCATACCTTTACCTGCTTTCTTCTCTAATGCTTCCACACCTGCTGAGCAAACCGTGCACCATTTAGACATTAAGAGACAATTCACATTTTGTTGTGAGAAGACTAAGGTAATTAGAAAGACAAAACCAACATTTTGTGAACTATTGACTCATTGATAAGGGTATCTTGGCATTTTAGCAGTTCATTTCTAGTAGGATTGTATCTTGAAATATCCACTCTTATAAGAAGGCAGATAGACACCATTCCAGGCAGATAAATTGCTCACTCCACTAGAGTTGACTACTGTGTCCTTACTTAGCAATGTCCCCATTTTGGATACTTGTAAAGCGGAAATAAATTCACATGTTCACAAAACACTACTGTCTTGATTTTTTACATTAGAGAGGATATGTAGGTGGCTCATGCCTACTTGAGAAATCTTCTCAGTTGTTTAAATTATCCATCCAGGAGCTGATTCTTAAGAGGCAGAGCCGTGCATTGGCTAGCCGTGCATTGGCTTTTACCTACGATCATAGTGAGCCTATTTTTTCTTTCATCTTTTTATTTTGTTTACATGGCTTACCAAGTTCAAAGAAGTCATAAAAAAGACAGTCTCCTTCAAATATATTTCTGCCATAAAAAGGAACCAGTGCAAACTGTATTTGGCCATTTATATATTAGCTATAAATCCAATACAAGTTGTTTAATTAAATGTGGTATGGGCCAAGATAGGCTATTTGTATGATTCCAATGAAGATATCTATAATGAATCACAGGTAAGTCATTTTCCCATCTTGACTAACCTTTTTAGATCCCTTTGACCACTGAGGATATGACTGCCGGATGCGCTTGACTGCTTGAATGACTATTATAATGTTTTATTTCCCAAATAAACATCAGTTTTAACATGTTATTTCATAAGACAAATCTAGTATAAGATCAGTGTGTTAGGACTCTACATGTTCAACATCATCATTTGCACCTATCAGTTGTAAGAATAATGATGATCTATGCTTGTTATTGTAATACAACATATACCCCAAGAGAAAGTATGCCAGTCAGATTTGGAGAACAGAAAAGAACATACTTGTCTTTGTAAAAATGAATTACTTATTTTTTCAGTGTCTTAAAGAAGCCAGGAAGCAGAAGCTCTCGGTGTGGTTTTGGTTGGTTCTATTGACAGATTTTCAGTATGCTGAATAAATGAACCTTTTCTACAGAGACATGCTTGTTTTCCTCTTCCATTCTTGTACAACTGAAACTGTGATGAGCATAAATCTGCACTGACTGATTCAGAGAGATTCAAGCGCTTCGAATACACATGTAAAGAACATGTAAAGAACACAACAGTGATGCATACTTTTTAATACAAAATAATCAAGAATATCATGCTTTATAACATCACACATATTCTTCCCAACCTAAACCAATATTTGCCATGAGCGTCTTGTGCTTTCTCTTATTGAAATGTACCACATTCACATCTAAATTGATACAGCATATACTCCATAAAACAGTTGGTACCCACATACACAGAGCATTGACATTTATCCTTTGTTGCAGAAATGTATTGCACTCACATAAGAAAATATCTTCTTTATAATAAATATGTTCTTTGTTGGTTGAGGCTTTACATATTCACGTTTGAATAATTAATCAGGTTAGTGCTAAGCCTCTGGTGCGAGCGTGCGGAAATTCACTTTGAAAGGTGAACGATGACAAAATGGTAAACAGAATTCGTTTGGGCTGTGGAGCATGTTGACAATGGCACAATAGTCACACATGTTAGTAATGAGGGAGAATTATTTCCTAATATTAGCACAAGCATGTTTTCCCTTCTTTTGTACCATTACATTGTACATAGAAGATGAATTCTTTGATACTGCTTGATTAAACCCAGGACGTAAACTAGGAAAATCATAGACAGATTAACTATACTGGGCTGCGAGCAAAGTGTATTTTAAAGTGAGAATGGGGAAATCATGCTTCCAGTCATTGAAATTATTGTTAAACCACTGTTCAGCAAATCTAGGAGGGATTCCAACCAAATCTAAAATTGTCACAATTTCTTGACTTCGTTTTTTATAACTTTAAACTACTTCAAACTGTAGAGTTCTTTTGTATCCAGTATGGTCAAATTGGCACAAGTCATTTGGAGCCCATAAAACGACAAACAATAAACATGTTGGGGCCAATTCACAATGGCATTATAGTGAGTAACTCTGATTTGTACATTGTAAAGGAAATAACATTGAGTAACATTCAGTTGCACCAATGGTGTAAGCTTTTTGTGAATAGCATAATCCACTCCATGGGTAAATCAACGATAAGGCAAAATGACTCTGTGCAATATCTTTGTGATTGGAAACTTTGTATTTTGATTCACAGATGTGTAGGTATAGTTTGGCTTATAAATATGCATTGGAAGTCACTACCATACGTGCTACTATGATGTACAACATTGTTGTTTGGGGTGTAAGGGTTGGCTGGGTAAATGGAATTAACAAAAGAAAAGTGGATTCAGTCAAGGGTTGGCAGCGGATAATCTCTATACCAGAGTGTGTTGGTTACAAGTAGGAGAAACAGAAAATTCTTTCACACATTGGCCGCGCCACTTAATTCATAACAGAACTACGGTAGTGGTTGCTGTGTGCAAATGTTATGCTTTTTTATTTTAACATGCTGGCCCTTCGTGGAAAAACGTGTTTCGGCACGTACTTGTGCCTTTTTCAATCAGGGCTAATGACCACTGTATTTACAAAATAGTAATTGCGACAAATCATATACCACAGACGAAACAAAAATATATTGAATCCACATATTTGAATAATTGAGATCCAAAAACAATTTGCAGTAACATTGAATGGTTGTTTATCACCGAGATGAGGGATGGGGGCGTGGATTGTAAGTTAAGAGAAAATGCACATATGTACACAATACCATTTGGAAAAGAAAATGCAAATAAAAATAATAATAATAATGAAACAGACAAAAGTGAAAACGAGAGAGAAACCATAATGGTCTCAATTAGTTCTGGTATACATTTGGTGAAGTGCCCTTTTTTGGGGACCATATCATCTCATTGATCTCATGGCAATATTCGTTCTCACTAAGGAACAAGACTCTGTTTACTTAGTAGTGGGATCGTAATGCCTGTGTGCGGTTACAAGCTCACCAGTGACACGGCACTGCATTTGCATGCAGAACGCAATGAGTCAAAGCAACAGTAAAATTGGTTTAATGTATAGAATGGAGACAAAAATGTAATGCTTGCATGCCGACTCAAGGCTAAACATGTTATATGAATGACCAGATTTAGTTTACTCGGCCATGAGACCGTAACGCTCACATATATTTAAGGTATTACCAGTAAGAAGACAATAAGCAAAGTTACATATAAGAACTGTTTAGATTATTACTCAGTCCGTTGTGCCTCATTATAATTGGAACCGACCAAAAGAAAGGAGGATTAGATTAAAGTAAATCGTAAACCGTAAACAAGGTTACTAATGCAGTAGATAGACTAAATCTGATTATTTTACCATATTAAATCTTAGAGGGATTTAACCCGTCACTACCATACCCTTTCTGATGAAAGACCTGCAAGACAAATAATTGACAAACCACTTTTGGTAAGGAACATACTGTGATCAATTAGATGATATGATATGGCCCCCTAAAAACGGCAGTTCACCAAATTTATACCAGAACTAATTGAGACCATTATGGTTTCTCTCTCTTTTTCAATTTTGTCTGTTTCATTATTATTATTATTTTTATTTGTATTTATATTTTATTTTCCAAATGGTATTGTGTACATATGTGCATTTTCTATTACCTTACCATCCACACTCCCACCCCGTCATCTCGGTGACAAACAACCATTCAATGTTATTCCAAACTGTTTTTGGATCTCAATTTTTCAAATATGTGGATTCAATATATTTTTGTTTCGTCTATGGTATATGATTTGTCATGATTACTATTTTGTAAATACAGTGGTCATTAGCCCTGATTGAAAAAGGCACAAGTATGTGCCAAAACACATGTCTCATTACTTAAGTGGTGTGGCCAATGTGTGAAAGAATTTTCTGTTTCTGCTGATTAAAACGGAGCAAAGGGAAGTCTCTGTACTTTCAAGGTAATGCAACACATCTCTCATAGGGCGCAGATCAATTTAGGTTGATATTTCAAGACCCCTCTTGGTTACAAGTAGGTTGGCCACCTGCTGTCGAGTTCTGTGTTCAAGGTTCAAGTCATAGAATTCAATTAATGGACTGACTTAACATTTGCACTTTCGAATGTACCTAACATAGGTACACATTATGCTGGGTAATAAAAGCACTTAATGAATTGCCAAAGGAACATCTATCTGTGCCTTTCTTTATGTAAATGGCCAGCGTTTGTATTACAGATGTTAGACAACTGCCCATTCTCATGATACAAAAAAATGGCTCTGGCTTTTGTTGAATTATTATTTTTAAAGAATGAATCACAAAATCAAAATGTTGATGTATATCAACAATAGTAGATTAGTGGAGATAAAGCACTAACTGCTATCTAGGCTCTGACTAACACACTGAAAAGAATAATTTTTCTTGAATATTAAAGAACATATTTTTGCTTTACTGAAAAAAAATGGCTCTTCATAAATTAATTGCGTTATCTCTACTACGTAGATTTGAGTGTTTATGTTAAGGATAGTTATGATTAATCTTTCTTGGCCAAGTAAACAATTCTGACTCCACTCTCTGATTTCAGGTGAGGGTGGCAGGATATGCTGGCCACGTTGTATATTTCATTAAGGATCAGAACCCCAGAATTGTATAACACTTTGGAATTGAGCTACATATGGAGTCTAAAACGTACATTACCTTTTCGAGCAGACTATGTTAGGCTTTAAATATTTAGCTCCATTATGAATGCAATATCTAACTAGCTCAAGTAATTCAAGCTGAAGTGCACCTGCGTTGTTTAGACAGGGTTAAATCAGAATCAGGCCAGTTCACTCAAGCCTAGTTTAAACTCAAGTGCCAAAGATTTCAATAATACAATATACATTAGGATTCGATAAATAATTACATAGTTGGTGTATGAAGCTCTATAATGTCTACTGGTATGACTTACCCATGACAATCAGTTTGAAACACAGATCTGGTTGTCCGCATGCTGGAGAGCTAGCTGTCTGCCTCAGGTTGATAAAGCCATGTACAAAGTAGCGATGTCCTATAATGACAATTATCTCTGATGGAGCTAAAATGCAAGCTTTTTAGCCAATTTGCAAGCTCACAATGGACTACTTTGTGGCTCTGAACTGGAGGCAAACTTTCAGGGTTGGCTAAGAGGTGATGCTGTGGTTGAAAACTAAACTTACCTATTCTACGCTTACCCGTGGCAGATATTTAAGATATGCATCCAAGTCCTCCCACTTTGCTCTTCAGAAGCAAATAACTAACCATACATTGACTGAAATATATATTTAAATGCCACTGATTTAAATTGAAATATACTTCAATAGATTTTTGCTCTTGCTGACCAGTTTTTCTGCATGCAGACAGCCTTCTTTCTTCAGTTAATATTTCCTATAATCGTCTTTCTCTCTTTACACCATTCGCTCATTTTAATTATGACTATTTTTATGTTCTGAGCATTTATGTTTTGCTTACTCAAGATTCAATACCTTTAGGAGCAGACCTCATTAAAATTGTATCAACAAATAGTTTAACTATTTTACTGTAAGTTATATTTCTGCTATGACCATAATCAGGTATGGTTTTAAATCTTTTACATTATTTTACAGAAAACATGAACATGATTGCAAAATGTTTTCTTTTATCTTATTTCATGTCTATGTTTGAAAGACTAAGACATGTAAAGAACATTTTAGATGGTCAAGCTTTACAGCTTTATGGGCGTAAAAATCAAGCAATGCATACAGGCAAGATGTTTCGTTTCTGGAAATGATTTGGAACAGGTGCACACGTCCAATTACCAAAATAACAATTGTAGGTAAAGTGAAAAACACAAAATACCAATGTTTTGTCATTTCTTCCTGTACAGAGGATGGTGTTTCCAATCAATACATTATAATCCTTAATAGGACATCAATTGACATTTGGACAGTTCAAGCCAGTCCTTAAGACATAATCAGAAACCCAACACATGTCATAAAAAATTAGAATCTCAGTAGGTTAATTACATATATTGTCTGTTCTCCTGTTAAGACTTTAAAAATGTTTTAGAACATAAATGTATTATTTACAACATTTCATGTTATTTCAAATTGAATGAAAACCTGTAATTACTTTTTAATGATTTTTTTTCAAAGGAGAATAATGCACAGGTATTCACGTTGACAGCATATTGCTAGGAGAAAATAGGAATTTCAACTAGAACCTGTTTCTGTTCAATTCCACCATCTAGCAACATGGTAGGAACAGAACGCTTCAGCACTCCCCCGAGCCTACAGGTTCTGTCCAAACTTAACATCCTTCAACATCCTTCACTAAACAAGCTTGCAAAGGGAACCTCTGCACTTGTCATGTCTCGTGAAAATGAGATACTGAGTCTCAAGGGTTGACTCCAAATGAGCAAAACATGATTCAAACAAACACATTTCATTTGCATTTTGGAATCAACATATTCAACTGTTTGTAAATTGTACTTCCATATGCTAACAAAGTCACCAATTTTGATTAGGTTTGTGTTTACTTAGAAAGCGATCTAGAACAGGCAGCATTCACCAGCCTAAACCTAATCAATGGCCATTGATGGTATTCTGTTACAATTGTTTCAACAAGGAGAAGTAAACTGTAGCACAGATTGAATGAAGGAATATGCTTTTCGGCTGAAGCTATACATAGGTCTCTCTGAGTGGACTTTCTATACCAGAACCACTTCCATCACATGTTAGATTGTTAGTGTCCCAATTAATACCAGGTGCTACTTCTGTTTCTACAGTAAAACCAACAGTGTCATGATTTGTATGGACTTGGTTTAAGTTCAATATATCGATGTCTGATTGATGCTTGGCAGGTGTCATTTCTTTGTGGTTGCGTCTGTTGTCACAAGTTGGGCGAGTGATAGATTGTTTTGATAAATACTTTCTGAAGGCCCTTTGGATTTTTATGGCAGAAACTTCTTCTTGCTTCCTTTTAAGCGTGGTGGTGATAGGCTCACGGGAAACCTTGGATGGATTGGCTGCCATGAATTTCTCTTCCATTGACTTTTTCAAGGCATCCATTTCTCCAGAGTCACCTAACACCTCTTTTGTCAGAGCAAACAGAAGGTCTAAGCAGTGGATTTTATCCCCAGTGATTATTGGCAGGTCCATGATCACCAATTTAATTGTATTTGGTTTAGGGATTCTGAGGGGTGGGTCCAGTGTGTCCACAAAATCAGACAGTTCACTATAAGCAACACATTGAGTGGCATCAGGATCAAACTTTGTCCACGTTTCATAAAACATTTCAAAATCATCTTCACAAAGAGGTTCTGCACTCTCCTCTGTGGCCACGTTGAAGTTCTCAAGAATAATGGCAATGTACATATTGACCACAATTAAAAATGAGATGATAATGTAACTGCAGAAAAAGCATATGCCCATTGATGGATTTCCACAGTCTCCTCTAAACGAAGTGCCGGCATGAACTAAATTGGGATCACAGTCAGGAGGGCCACTGTTCATAATGGGATTTAAGAGACCGTCCCAACCAGCAGATGTTGTGATTTGAAACAGACAAATGATGCTGTTGCCAAATGTTTCGAAGTTGAATATGTCATCAACACCAGACTCCTTTTTCACATATGCAAAGTTTGACATCCCAAAGATGGAGTAGATGAACATGACTAGGAAGAGCAATAGTCCAATATTGAACAGGGCTGGGAGGGACATCATCAAGGCGAACAGTAGTGTTCTGATTCCTTTTGCCCCTCTGATGAGTCGAAGAACACGCCCAATCCTCGCCAGCCTAATAACCCTGAAAAGGGTCGGTGACACAAAATATTTTTCTATAATGTCTGACAATACGACACCTGAAATATAATGAAAGTATTTGAGTTCTGTGCTTTTCAAAATACCTACTAACAAACACAGTTCTAAATATTCATTTTAATTAGGAGACCTTGATTTTTGATGTGTACATTTTTGGAATCTGATGACAGACTGCATAGCAACAACTACAGTTAGAGAGATGTGCCGTCATGTTTCGAATATCTGAATTTATTTCTTTGAACACGTACTGGAGTATTGATCCAAATTCAAACATTTTATTTCTACTCATTTTAAATGTCACGAAATATGTGCTCTTTGGGCCAGAACTCCACAACCCAAATTATACTTTTCATTCTCCAGCATTTCATTCTCAGAATTGTTACTTGTTCAGGATAATTCCACAATTGTGTTAGAGAGAAGTCAGTTGGTGATAAGGAGGAGAGTCTGACAGATACAAAAGGACAAAAAAGAGCAACACAGACAAGTGGAGAGAGACACTTCAAAGATAAACACAGAGTCAAGTGGGACAGAAATAATGAGAGTGGCACATAACAAGAGATTGAGGAAGAGAGAGTGAGGGGAAAAAGAGCAGTGGAGAGAGGCACATCACAGTGAAGCAAGCATGGGTGAGAGTGACAGAAAGATAGAGATGGGTAGGAATTTAAGGGGACAATGGCTTTCAGGGGGCTCAGTGCCACCAATCTCCAAAATATTTCAACATGAGCTGGGACTCTGCCAGTTCTGCCCAACCTGATTTCTTAGCATGCTAAAGTATTTTAAAAGATGAGTGACAATACTACTCGTTTAGACTTACATCATCATTTAGCCATTTTTGATTTGGTTATTTGGTTTCCAACACGGGAGGGAAGGTATAATATAAGGAATACATTGTTTGATTTTTGAAATCTTGTCATTAGAATGATTTAATAAAATGAAAATACATAAGAATCATTATTTTGTTTCAAAAGAACTGAGGAAGCGGAACATGAATGTATTTATTTTGATTGGATTTCAATTTTATAATTGAATATCTTTATTTTAGATTTTAAAGTGACCTTAATTATATTTAACACATCTTCTATATAGATTTTACTCACTTTAATTCCAGGTACGAGCACCTGACCACCTGCGTTAGGTCATTACATTAATTACATGGGCACCAATCTTTTAAAGTTTTCGTTAGATGCTAGAGAGTCTGAGGCTACTCTAAAAATGTCATAGGCCCCACCCCAAATATTGTTTTGCAATGCATTAGGGCACACTTGAAGCACTGAAGAAGGGGTGGGGTAGGGATACTGTACCCCAAATCTCCACATGTGGCGCTCCAATCTCATCCCCCATTCCTCTCTCCACACAGATCACCTATTGCCCCAGCACCTTTATTTGTAACCCCCTGTGTGGGTTCCTGAAGTACAGCGCTATCTGGCTTCCTAGCTGGGTTTGCACTTTATAAATCCCATACATAGAGACATACATACATACATACATACATACAGGGACAGTTAAAGACAGAAAACAATCAAAGGGATCTAAGAGAGCTCATTGACAGAGGAATTAACAGAAATATAGAGTGAGTTAAAGGAACATACAGAAAAGAGAGAGAATCGGAACAGGATCTCAGATGCATACAGAGAAACATTGAGATGAAAGAGAGAGGAGGGAAGGAAAGGGGGAGATAGACCGAAAGAAAACAGAGACATAGAGACTTGAAACATGCAGAATTGGGCAGAGAGGAGGGGGATAAAAGAGGGAGAGAGAGAGAGAGTGTGAAAAGGAGATACCTTGCAGTCACATAGACCTGTAGAGAGAGGCAGAAATAAAGAGTGAGACAGAAAAAGATATGTAAACCAGAGTTCAAATACACAACCATGAAGCATAAGAAGAAGAGGGTGAGTAAGATTGAGAGGAATGGCCAGAGAGAAGGGGAAATACACACAGTTAATGAAATACAGAGACGAGAGGAAGAGAGGGAGTGTTTGTGTGTTTGAGAGTGAAAGAGAGAGAGAGAGAAATGGCACTGCAGAGAGAGGCATAAAGGAGAAGTGGAAAACAGAGATAGAGTGAGAGAAGAAGGTGTGGAGTGAAATTACCTTTTTTTTAAAGTGAGAAATAAATTGAGTTAGTGTGGTGTCGCTAGTCTCAATGCGTTTGGAGGACGAGTCCTCTGTCTGTTGCCATTGATTAGTGGACTGTGACCCACGGGAAGTTAAGGGGCGGGGTTACCGCCCGACCGTTAGTTCGAGATACCCAGTTGATGAATAAAGACGTGTTGCACCCCAGCTCTGTGTCGGCTCATCTTTAGTGATGTGTTGCATGAGTGACATGACAGCGTGAGGCGGTCCACGTAGCAGAACATCACATTGGCGACGAGGCGGACACAAAGTCCCACCGTGCCTGCCATCTCGGGCCCACCGCGTGCGTGGTGTATCACTCGGCGCCGCTGGTTGCGCTGGGCCCCATCCTGCTGGGATCATCTGGAGAGCTGGGTGGAACGTGAAGGCGTCCCCACACTGTGCGCACCACACGAAGCTTTGGCGCACATACCTCCGGCGGGTGGAGCAAACTGTGAAAGCTCCCCGTGCAGTGATCCGTCCGGGCGGTGGAGAGTGAACGTCTCCCGCCAACGGCAACGAAACCCGATCTGTGCACGCGTGTGCACGGCGGAGCACTGGCAGGTGGAGCAGCGACTCCCTACTCACATTCTGGGCGGTTGAGAAGCACTGGCCTCCTGCCGATGCCAACGACAAAATCGATCAGGAGATGAGCGGTGGAGGCGTGATCCTCCCGCTCCAATGCGAAACCACACACTAGGCCTCACAGACTTCGCTAACACGCGGCACAGCGCCCTCCTCTTATGGCGCGAAACGTCGCAAGACACCGAGCGGAAAGAAGTTCACAAGCCACCAACATCTAGTGCAGCGCCCTTAACCAGCTCCACTTCATCCAAACCCGACGAAACTTCTCTCCAGCTCATTAAGCAAAAAGAAGGGTACGAGTGGCGACAGCTCATGAGCGGCTCGGAAGGAGAGTCACTAACCGTTCCAGTGACTCCAGCCATACCAGAACACCGGAAAATGACGGACAGCCTTCTAGCTCACCTGCCAGCAAATTTCGATCTCACAGACACCGGCACCCTTGGATCTAGATGGAAAAGGTGGCTGAGGGACTTTGAAGTGTGCCTAAAAGCAGCTGGCCCACTGGAGGATGAACAGAAGCTCGACCTCTTAAACCATGCGGTAGGGTCAAACGTGCAAGACATCCTAGAAGAAATACCTGAGAACAACATTGACACATACACCAAATTGAAGACAACGCTCACTGAGTACTTCACACCCCACACAAATGTGGACTACGAACGACACGTTTTCCACACCACAAAGCAAAACAAAGGGGAAACCATTGATGCGTTCGTCATGAGACTACGATCAAAAATGGAACACTGTGATTTCAACAATGACTCCAACGACGAGGCCCTCAGGTCACAAATCATAGTGGGCTGCGAGAGCGCTGACTTCCGCAAACGACTACTGCAACAGCCACGCAACCTAGAGGAAATTCTACGCCTGGCGCGATCAGATGCTGCTCTCGTGGCTCAAGTAGAGGGCCTGGACGACATAAAGATCACCCATGGAAAACACGAAAGCCTCAACAGACTAGAAGGGACTGCAAGAAACAACAGTGACCCCTTTTGCTACCGGTGTGGACACGAATACCCTCACGAAGGAACGTGCCCAGCAATGGGTCAGACCTGCTCCGCGTGTGGCGGTGAAAACCATTATAAGGCTGTATGCTTCATATTCCGCAGCAAAATGAGAGGGGCAGGAAGAAGTAACAAACCCACAACAGAACCAGAACAAAACCTGCTGCCACATCACCACCGGACCGCGCACCAGCCCCAAGATCAAACGCGCCACAGACACTACGAAGAGCCACTGGTAAGGAGACAAGACAACAAGGATTGGAGGGACAACAAGACCACACCTTCCAAGACAAGGAGAAGACCCCGGAGGTACATACAATGTCTCATCGAGCAGTCACAATATGACAGTGTGTCAAGCGCTTCATCGGACGAGAGAGCCCGCCGACCCGACAAGCAACAAGAAACACAGCGGAAAAAGGGAAACCTATATGCCCTCAGAAACAACACAGCAAAAGAACATAGCTCAATACTCAGAATACAGGTCAACCAAACAGCAGCAGAATTTCTAATAGACACAGGAGCAACCGTAAATGTAATCAGCGAGGAAGTCTATGAAAGTATACCAAACGCCCCCCACCTCCAGCCAGCACGAGCACTCATCTACCCATACGGCTCAAAGACCCCCCTAGCATGCAAAGGATTCTTCATGGCATCGTGCCGATACAAAGAACATGAAAAAAACATCCCCATGCATGTGTTAGAAGCGGCTACCGAGAGGGGATGCATACTGAGCTATCCGGCAGCCATAGAAATGGGACTTATCCACATATTATATCGCCTCATGGTCACAAATATCTAGACCCAACGGCAAGCATTGACCAAGTCTTCCCGTCACTATTCAAAGGCCTTGGCAAGTTGAAGGACAAACAGATCGAGCTCCACATCGACACCAGCATCCCACCCATAGCACAACACTACCGGGGAACCCCCATCAACATTCAAAAGCAAGTTGAAAATGAACTGACCAAACTACTACATGCAGACATCATTGAGCCCGCAGAAGGCCCCACTCCATGGGTCTCCCCCATAGTACCCGTGTCTAAAAGAGACTCCTCTGACATTTGAATATGTGTGGACATGAGGAGACCAAAAGAAGCCATTCTGAGGGAACGTCACCAAGCCCCACGAATTACAGATATGGTACACCTCCTGAACAGGGCGACCGTGTTCTCCAAATTCGACCTAAACAAAGGTTACCACCAGTTAGAACTCTGCAAGAGCTCCCGATATAAAGCAACGTTCGCAACCCACCTACGGCTCTTCCGATACAAGCGGTTAAGTTTCGGGGTGCCCTCCGCGGCGGAAATTTTTCATGCAGAAATTCACAACGTCATCAAGCACGTGCCAAATTGCTTGAACTACAGCGATGACATACTGGTCTTCGGCCAGAATCAAGAACAACACGATGACACGCTAATGAGAGTATGTATGGCGTTAGAAGACGCAAAGCTCAACCTAAACAAGGAAAAATGTGAGTTTCGCAAGAGAAAACTTCGTTTTTTGGTCACATATTTTCCGAGAAGGGCATGACACCAGACCCAGAGAAGGTCAGCGCGCTCCCAGAAGCGGAGCCACCCACCACCACCTCAGACCTCAGATCATTCTTAGGACTCGCAAGTTACTGCACAAGATACATACAAGACTTCGCCTCTATCAGTGAACCTCTCAGAGCTCTCACCAAGCTCAACACAGAATTCGTCTGGTCACCTCAATGCCAAAAGGCTTTTCAGATCATCAAGGTCTGCATTTCCGACGCCAGGAACATGGCATATTTCGACCCCAAGAAAACAACGGAACTCATCGTTGATGCAAGTCCGTGTGGCCTAGGTGCCATCCTGACACAACTGGGTGACAAAGAAGAGAGCGAAAAGCACATAGTATCATACGCCAGTCGAAGCCTCTCCAAAACTGAACAAGCCTACTCTCAGGCGGAGAAGGAAGCTTTGGCAGTGGTCTGGGCCTGTGAACATTTTCACTTGTTCCTGTATGGAAAACCTTTCATGGTTGTAATGGACCATCAGGCTCTCACCTTTCTATATGGCAACCCTCAGGCAAAAATGCCGCCCAGAATAGCCCGATGGGCACTTCGACTACAAGATTACCAATTCACCATCACACACAGACCAGGGAAAGCACAATACCCTGCAGACTTCCTCTCACGGCACCCAAAGTAAACATGCGGGCCAGAACCCTCCATCGCTGACCAGTACATAAAATATATCATCCACAGCAACACACCCCAAGGGCTCGACATGGATCAGATAGCTCGAGAATCCAACACCGACCAAGGAATACAAACCATACTGAGGTGCCTAGAAACGGGACAATGGAAACACGCTAAACAAATTCAAGAATCAATGAATGATGACACGAAACAAGACATCACCTGCTTTCTGGCCGTGAAGGAAGAACTGGCAAAATCAGATGAAGAGCTACTGTTGAAAGGCACCAAGCTCGTAATTCTGCAGAGCCTGCGACGGAAAGTACTAGAAATGGCCCATGAAGGACACCGAGGGATAGTGTCTACCAAAAGGATGCTAAGGCAAAAACTATGGTTCCCCCAATTAGACACCTCAGTGGAAGAACTACTGCAAGACTGTCCTACGTGTGCCCTAGTAAAGCCCCACACATCATCTGAACCCTTGAACATGACTGCACTGCCAGAAAGCACCTGGGAGGAAATAGCTGTCGACCACTTCGGACCCATGGAAGGGGGAGAATACATATTGGTGGCGGTGGACGAATAGACGAGATATCCCGACCTGCAGATAGTCCCGTTCACATAGGCTCATCACACCATCCCAGCCCTAGATTGAATGTTCGCAACCTACGGAGTGCCCAAGGTAGTAAAGTCTGACAACGGACCTCCGTTCACTGGACAAGACTTTCAAAGATTCGCGGAATACATGGGTTTCCGTCACAGGAAAGTAACACCCCTGTGGCCAAAAGCAAACGGGACAGTCGAAAGGTTCATGAGCAATGTTAAACGCACAACCCAGATTGCACGCATCACAGGAGAACCTGTCGAGAAGCTGTTATACCAACTCATGCGAGATTACAGAAACACCCCACATAGCACCACCGGGAAAATACCATCAGAGGTGATGTTCGGGCGAACAATTAGGACACGACTACCACACATAGCGGTTGGAGGATCAATATGAAAAGGACACCGAAATGAGACACAGAGACAAACTCATGAAAGAGAACATGAAGAAGGCTGCTGACCCCACTCGCAGGGCCAAGGAGAATGACCTGACACCAGGAGACCTGGTTGTGGTCCGCCAACCCCAACAGCGCAAAAACATGGCACCATTCAGCGAAGAACCCCTCATCATCGTCAAAAGGAAGGGATCACTCATCAGCGCAGAAGGAGACAGCAGATCTGTAACACGAAACTCATCTCACTTCAGGCGAGTGCCCGGAATCCCACCCTCAGGTGACATGAGCAGGGATGGCACCTTCTCTCAATGGGACGCTCCCTATGAAGGAGACAGAGAAGACTCTGAAGGTGACCCGGCGTCAGGAGCCGAGACCGGCTCACCAGCCAGATTGGAATGTCGACCCCAGAGAACAAGGAAGAAACCACATCGTCTCATTGAAGAGATGAACTGATAGCAGGACTAAATGTTTAGTGGCGGGAGGGTGTGGTGTCGCCAGTCTCATTGCGTTTGGAGGACGAGTTCTCTGTCTGTTGCCATTGATTAGTGGGCTGTGACCCACGGGAAGTTAAGGGGCGGGGTTACCGCCCGACCGTTAGTTCGAGATACGCAGTTGATGAATAAAGACGTGTTGCACCCCAGCTCTGTGTCGGCTCATCTTTAGTGATGTGTTGCATGAGTGACATGACAGCGTGAGGCGGTCCACATAGCAGAACATCACAGTTAGAAAGACTGCTTGAAGACCTAAATCGAACTGGCATGCCCCTGGACGTACTTCTGTTTGTGTCCAGGGGCATCATCAAGGGGTGACCAAGGAGGGCCACAGCGACCCTTAAAAAATGCTGCCCCCCCCGCCTAATGGGCCGATTCAGTTATGTGTGTTCTTTTGGTGTGCCACCCCAAGATTTCCAGTGTGGCTACCCCTATCAAAAATGTCTGGCGGTGTCACTGTTTGTGTCTACGTGTGACTGTGTATTGGAGGGCATTTGAACAAAGGGTGGGGAGCAAACAAGGGTTTGGCTAAAAGAAATCAGTCTTTTTCGTGTGCAGCTGTCAAAATGCAGAATAATCACATGGAACCGAGAAGAGGGGCGATGGGAATGTGACAAAGAGAGGGGCCTGAAAGAATGATGTCCAGATAATGAGAGAGAGACGTGTTAAACCAAGTAGCAGAGGGAGAGCTCGCAGACTAGACCTGTGTCGCAGTGAATTGAGATGAACAGGAGGAGAAGGCAGAGAGAATGTGCATGTTTGTGAGCGAGAAAGGACGATAGAGCTAGAGCATGTGGGAGGTAGGTGGAGAGCCATAAATGTGTAAAATAGGACATAGAACTTAGCGAGATAGCCAGAATGACTGACAAGGTGGGACAAAAAAGAGATCAAGAAGTGCAGAGACCCGAGAGAGAAGGGTGGAGGGCCCTAGAAATGTGTGTGTGCGCAAGAGAAAGAGCCCAGACGAGCGCCAGGGGACCACTCCGGTGGTGATAGTGTGAGGTACAAATATCCTTTAACATTAACATTAACGTACACCGGCTACGGACCAGAAGATTCGATGTTTGGGTGCGTGAGTTCAACACGGAGAGTGGGGGGAATGAAGAAGAGAATTAGAAAGAGGCTGAAAATTAGCTCATTGTGTGAGAGACACAGCACACAGACACGAGAGAAGGAGTGAGAGATCTACTTGGGAGAGGGAGAGCGAACCCAGAGGTCTCTGACAACAGCTCAGGGACACATATCAGACTCGTAAGAGAGAAAAGGGGCATGATAGAATGAGAAAGAGAGATCGAAGAGATCTGAAATACATACAATGAAAGAGAGCTCACTCTAGACACTAACCAGATAATTACATTTTTGCTTGAAGACAGAGTGTGGGGAGGGAGTGAGAGAGGGAGAATGGGGCAAGAGAAGGAGGAGGGGGAAGGAGAGACACCTGATATCCATGGTGAAAAAGAGAGAGATCCCTCATAAACACAAACAACTAGAAAAGAAAGACAGAGCTCAACGAAAGAGAGAGATTAAAGACTGGAGTAAAGGTGAAGGAGGGAGAGAGACATAGTGAGGGGTTACTAAGATATATCGAAGTAGAGAAAGAGAACCAAGAGATCACATGGAGAGTCATTCCAGATACTCAGCAGGTAATGTACTATTATGCTGTGGAGGTGAGTTATTTGGGGTCTCAGCATGGGAGAAAGAATGAGGGATGTATATCAAGCAAAAGAGAGAGAGCAAGAGGGAGGGAAAGAGTGATAAGAGTGACTGGGGGACTTCAGAGGCAGTCTTTGGACAGTAAAGTGAGAAAGAAAGAGAAAAGGAAAGAGAGCACAACAGCGCAAAACACAGGCAAAGAACCCCGATACCTGAAAGCAAACTCAGAGACAAGCGAGAGGTTCAAAAAAGCATATTCACTTGGAGGCGCAGTGACCTACTGAAGGGTGAGTGAGACTGAAAGAGAAAACCAAACCCAGAGACATCAGAGAATGAGAGCGAAGAGACCAATCCCCGAGTCATGAGTGAGAAAGAGAAAAAACGATGATGACGGATAGAGATCTGAGAGAAAACGAGACTGAGACAGGAGACAAAATGAAAATGAATGAGTGGTGAGAGAAAATCTTGAATGACAGATATGCAATGGATAATTCCATAATTGTTTGAAGTCTGGGTGTGAGTGAGGGAGAGAATGGCTAGGGAGAAATAGGCGAGAGAAAGAGACAGTGATTGACAAAAAGGAAGAGACCTAAGAGGCAGGGAGGCATAAGAAAGAAGGAATCTGCTTAATCCATATTTGTTTAGGTGGTAGGTGAGCTGATACCAGAGCGTTGGGAGGGAGGGGATGAAAGAGAGCAAGATAGGGAGAAAGAGAGAGAAACACAGAATGACAAAAGAAAGAGAGATAAGTGAGAGAGGGAAAGAGAAAAAGCAATAATCCGGATAACCACTATATTTTTTCCATATTTGTATTAGGTGTACATAAAGAAGGCAGCAGGGAGTGCGTTTGAGGGGGGAGACAGAGAGAGGGGAAGAGAGAGAGAGGGGGGAGTGGGGTGGGAGGGGGTAAGAGAGGTGAAGGGAGAGAGAGAGAGAGAGAGAGAGATAGAGAGAGGCAGGTTTGGGTGTGTAGAGGGGAGGAGTCGAGAAATCGAGATACAGTTACATGGACAGCTAGAAAGATAAACCTGAGAGAGGCGAGAGCTCATCCACTCCATGTACTCACCACATAACTCCATGATTGTGCTGGTAACAAGTGGATTTGGGACAGAGGGTGGGACAGGGAGAGTCTAAAAATTATAGCACGAAAGGTGAATGCAAGAGTTGTACAGTGAGATAAATAGGGAAGTGGATTGAGAAGAGAAAAATGCCCTAGATATGAGAGAGAGCAGGAGATAACTAAGAGACACTGAGACCTGATTGTTCCTGTTATATGTTAATACCCTGCATTGGAGCGAGTAGTTTAGGTACATTAATAATTACAAAGTGGTTCAGCAGACAGCATTCTTACTGATTGCTGCACGTAACGTGTATCAAGTGTTCTCTCGGGAGTGTACAAAGAATGCTCAGTTCCATATGCAGTCTTGTTAGACAGAAGTACACTATTACATTATGAGAGAGGCTTCTCTTTCAAGCCCCAGTCAGCTAATTATCTTGCTGGCTTGCCAGGAATAAGAGGAGATACAATTTGCTCTAAGCAGGGAATGGAAAATTGTGTAACCTGTTTGCAATCATCTTTGGGTTGACTGGTATTTAAGACTAAAAAGGAGTAAACGAGCAATAAGGTGTGATAGAGCTCAAACCCAGATCAGCAGAAGATAACCATTGGTCTGTTTGTGGACGTAAATTAATCCATTATGAAATAGACTTGTAAGGCGCATCATTGCCACCTAAATCACCTCCTGGCACTTTGTAGTTTGAAGGGATATATACACAAATATTTCAGGAAATGTGTTTTTGCGGTTTCTTTCTGAAGAGAAGTTGACAGGTCTTGGTGTTGCAAATCTACTGTCCATAAAGTCTCGTTTTGTCCTGTAGAGTGTGAAATATCTGATTGGATAAGTGCCAGGAGCATCAGGTGGATCAATGGTTTATTATGTTTTAGATTTATTTTTCGCCTTACCCTTAAATACATTTGTGGATCCAGTGATGGGCGTTACCGATGAGATACTAGAGAGAGTAGAGAGAGGGTAAATGGACACACATTGCTTCAGTGCCAGTTTGGCTGCGGCGCTCTAAACCATTTTTATGTCGAAGTGACATTCATGCAGGCTGAGTTAGAAGGAGTTAGCATAGTGAAGGCAAGAGTTGAAGTTAGTTCACTCTATTACCAGGGGTTCCTTTGGCATGAGAAGGAGAAGAGAACAAAGGTAACTGTGAAATGTTGATCTGTTTTATCGAGGGTTAGGTGTTTGACAATACAGCTAACTGTGATTGAGAACGACTTGGTGATTGCATGCTTGATAGGTATGTTTAACATTAAGGGGAAGTTCTGAAACGATGCAATTTATAATCAGAAGCATGCTGGTATCCAATATCTTCTGGCATACAAAATTCCAAGGTCTGGTATTAGTTTTGTTTGTAGATGATGCATAAGTAAAAGTGTGTTGCAGGCAGGCATGCTACAAGTAGTTGTGGTTATAAATTGTCTTCAAAAGGGAGGCGGTACCTTTAGTGCTGGCCTGCTACAGATCATGACAGTTGCTTGCTTTAAGTAAATCGTACCTGTTTTTTGTAATTCAAACACTGTTTACCAAGTATTTATGGGGATGGGAGAGGGGGCAAGAATCAGAACACTAAGGATTTTTGTTATTATGATTACATTTTTTAGAAAATCATGCCCTTCCAGCCCTCAAGGAATCTCACATCTCACAGAGCATTTTGCTTAGTGGTCCCAACTCACAACTCCTCGATGCTAGGTGGATCCTCCTTCTCCGTCCAAGTGGCAATCATCTGAAACGCCCTACCCCTACACATTCGCAACACTGAAAACCATATGAAATTCAGAAAGACCCTAAAATCCTGGCTCTTCCCATAATATCCCCCCTGAATCCCTGCCCCCCTCGAAACCACACAGCCAAAGCCTGTCAGGCCAGCCAATCAAGAGAGGACACCCTAACACCAACTACAACACAGAGACGGGCAGCATTCGCACCGGCTCACCTGACATACTGTCCCCCATACACAACAACATTCATTACCTAACAAATACACCGGGGAAGCCAGCAGCCTTTGCTGTGGCACACCACAATAAACTCCCCCGCGCTCACCACCCCCAGACCCTCCACAAGAGAGACCACGGATAATGAGACAATTAGACCAAGGAAGCCAGAAAGCCCTCACCCACCCCATTCCACCCATGCATGCAAACCTGAGAGACCTCCTCTGACCGAGCGCCAATCATCTGGAACGCCATAATCCTACACCTTCTCAACACTGAATACCATCTGAACCTCAGAAAGGCCCTAAACATCCTGTCTCTCCCCAATATCCCCCTGAACACTCGTTCCTCGAAACTACACTGCCAAACCCAACATCTCATTACACCAATTACAACACAGTGGCCGGCAGCTTTCGCAGCGGCTCATCTAACACACTATCACCCCATGCACAACAACATTCCTACCTGACAAATACACCAGTGAAGCCAGCAGCCTTTGCTGTTGCACACCGTAATAAACTCACCCATGCTCACCGCCCCCAGATCCTCCACAAGAGAGACCACGAATAATGAGACAAATAGACCAATGAAGCCAGCACCCCTCGCTGAGGCACACCGGAACAAAATCACCCATGCTCACCGCCTGCTCAGACCCTCACAGCAGAGAGACCATGAACAACAAGACCACGCCGTCCACACTGGACAAAGATCGCTCCAGCGGAACAACTCCGAAGACTACAGTAAGTATAACATTGAAGACTACGGTCCGAATACCTCACACCACATCTGTGGACACAGGCCGCAGGCACAGCCAACCATTCATGCACTGTAAAATGCAGCTATGGCTATGCTTTCCGGTCTACCAGCAGATATAGCTGTCCACACTGAAACACCTGACGTACCTCAACACCCTTGCTACTAGCATACAGCGACAACCAATGAAAGAAATTCGGTATAGCTGGCCACACATTTACTCTCCCAACAATAGCACTCTATCGCAAACCACCAACAGCGCCCACCCACGTGCCTGGCCTCTTTTTAGGCTGCTTAGAAGAGCCTAGCCGGCCACCCAAGTCCTAGACCTGCGAAAATGCACACATGCATCTCCTAATCTAAACTTTTTAGAATTTTCCAGAACATTGACTGCGGTCACCAAGGGCTTTCTAACCACAAAGCGCATTGAAGCCATACAAATGGGGAAAGAGCGCTATATAAATAACCACATACAATACAATACAAGAGAAGCCACATGGATTTGTGAGACTGTCCATGATAACTTGTTCGAGAACGTAGGGGTCACTTGGTAGACCCTTGTACAAGGACTGATTGCACTCCAGCTTTGCCAAAATTGCAAAAGGTTATTCTTTAAATTATTGTGTCTCACACAGGCGCACAGTTACTAACTTGTTTGCACAAACTGGCTTATTTAAGGTGGATTTAAGGGGGATCTCCATACAGTATGTGACATAAAACATGTAACATTGTAAGGCAATAACAAAGTTACTCACCGTAGTGACTACCTTACTCCTAGTCCATAGTACCCTTTCCTTCATACTTTTGGGACATTCCGTCCCGTGGGACGGGACCGGAGCACTTTTTGTAAAAAAGCATCAAATTGAAAAATGTGTCCTTCTCTTTTTACGCTGGGGCCCCGTGCATCGCCCTTCAGTCCTTTTCTATCGCCAGGTCTGAGACCATTTAAGCAATAATAGAGGATACTTATTAGAGGGAACGGCGGGCGGCGTATGGGGGAAAGGGGACTATGGACTAGGAGTAAGGTAGTCACTACGGTGAGTAATTTTATCATACTCCTACCTCCCGTCCCCTTTCCTCCATACTTTTGGGAGATTACCATACAGGATAACGGGTGGATGGAACTCCTTTACTGAAAGAGGTTTTTAAGAACAGCTTGCCCGAACTGAGCATCAGTCCTGGAGCTCAGGTCGAAGCAGTAATGCTTCACAAAAGCTGATGGGGAAGCCCACATGGCTGCCTTGGCAATGGCTTCCCAGGGAACACATGTTTGGAAGGCAATGGCAGCTGCCTTACCCCACACATGATGGGCATGAATTCCATTTGGAGGTTGAAGGCCCTGAACAGAAAACGCTTCAGAGATGCAGGAAGCAATCCATCGGGAGATAGTTGCTTTCGAAGATGGCTTTCCCTTTGGATCCCTGAAGGTCACCAAGAGCTGGGAAGAGCTCCGAAGATTAGATGTTCTGTCCAAATAAAACTTAAGAGCTCACCTTACATCCAAATTATGCAGTACCTCTCGGCATCTGAAGCCGGTTCTGTGAAGAAAACTGGTAAGGGAATAGACTGGTTCAGATGAAAATCAGATACCACCTTTGGAAGGAAAGAGGGATTGGTCCGGAGGACAACCTTATCCTTGTGAAAGTTGAGGAATGGGTGTTCTACCGACAAGGCCTGAAGCTTGCTTACACGTCTTGCCGAAGTTACCGCAATCAGAAAGGCAATTTTCCATTTTCCATGAAAGGAATTTCAAGTCTGCAGTAGCCTTGGTTTGGAAGGGTTTATGACATGAAGCAGTAAGGACCACATTCAGATCCCACTTAGGTTGCGGGCTGCGCACAGGTGGATACAGATGCAACAGACCTGCAAAGTGCCTTTTAATGACAGGATTTGTCAAAGAAAAAGAGCAAGAGTCCGTGGACAGGTAGGCGGCAATAGCCGACAAACATGCATGCCTGAAGCTGCCAGATGAGAAATGAAAGACAACACTGTGTCGATAGCAGTTTCTCTGGGGTCCAACTTTTTTGCTAAACACCAGTGACAGAAACTGAGCCATTTGCTCCTATACTGAGACCTGGTCAAAGGTTTTCTAGCTGCTTGGATAATACACATATTATCCACTGAAAGATTGAAACTCTCTAAAGATTTGAACTCAGGCACCAGGCCGCCGAGCTGAATGATTGTGGGAGATGTGCGACAACTGCTGATCGCTCTGGTGAAGCAGGTCGGGAATCAGCAGAAGCCTAATCGGTGAGCAGACTGACAGATGCTGAAGCTCTGAAAACCAGAATCTGGCTGGCCACTACGGGGGTATGAACAGGAGAGTGCAATTCAATGTATTCCTGAGCTTGCATAGTGCCCGGTGAATCAGAGGAAGAGGCGGGAAGGCGTAGGCCCTCATGTTGTACCACGGAATCTCGTGAGCATCCCCCGGGGAAGAGCCCGTTCCTGGAAGCATGAAGAGGAAGTTTCCAATGACATCGCAAAGAGGTCCATTTCTGGAGTGCCCCAATGGCGAAAAAGTTCGGAGAGGATCTGCATGTTCAGCTCCCACTTGTAGCTGACCACCGGTCGCCGGCTGAGAGCGTCTGCGTTACATTCAGCTGACCCGGAACACTGTGCTGAATGGCCCATTCCCAAATCTGAATGGCTAGATCTACAAAGGGAGGTGACCTGGTACCCCCCTGCTTGTTGACGTAAAACATGGATACTGCATTGTCTGTGCGGATGCGGACCACCTTGTTCACAATCCCTGACTTGAAAGCTTTGAGCGCCAGGAAAATCGCCAGATGTTCCAGATAATTTATGTTTAATTGTCTGTCCTGCGGTGACCACAGGTCGAAAACCTAAAGATGATCCATCGTCGCGCCCTACCCGATAAGGGAGGAGTCCGTCGTAATGGTCACCTGTGGGCAGGGCTCCTGAAAAGACGCACCCACCGATAGATTGCTGGAAGAAGACCACCAAAGGAGATCTGTCATCATGTAGGGTGGAACCGGGATCATTTTGGTGTCCGGGTCCACCACCTGGAGCCAGGAGCTCCGAAGAGCCAACTGCGTAAGTCGCATCTTGAGATGCGCCAGGGGAGAGCAAGCACGCACGAGGCCATGTGGCCCAGAAGCATCTGGAACCACCAGGCGGACATGCTCTTTGACTGAATGAAGACTTGACACGTGGTTAAAAGATCCGCCATCCTGTCCACTGTCAAGTACACCCGGCAGTGGATCGTGTTCCAACAGACACCCAGGAATATCAGGTCCTGAGAGATCGTCATGGAGGATTTCCGGCAGTTCACCGACAGCCCAAGACTGAACAGGAACTGAAGGAGAGACTGAAGATTGCTCGAGACTTTCACCTGACAGGGACCGGGCAGAAGCCAGTCGTCCAAATATGGATACGCATGAATACCCTGTAGCCTTAAAAAAGCCGCAATGACTGACATCATCTTTGTGAAGACACGTGGTGCAGAGCTGAGACCAAAAGGGAGCACTAGAAACTGATAGTGATCCTCTCCCAGGGAGAACCACAGATATTTCCGATGCGGGCTCCAGATCAGGATATGCATATAAGCATCCTGAAGGTCCACAACGCTGAGCCAGTCGCCCTTCTGAAGAGAGGACTTAATTTGACAGGGTGTAATCATCTTGAATTTCCCTTGGGGAAGAGAAAGGTTGAACTGAGAAAGGTCTAGAATGGTGCGCAAGCCAGTCTGGTTGGGTTTTGGCACCGTAAACAGACGAGAGTAGCAGCCCTCCCCTCGTTCCACTAGGGGAACGGGTTCTATAGCCCTGAGATCTAGAAGCTTCTGGACCTCGGCTCTGAGGGAGGGTGTGCCCGACTGCTGAAAAGGAGGATTGAAGGGTGGAGTAGGGGGAGGGGCAAGCGGAAGCCCGCCCGAGCGTTGGACAAAACCCACCAGTCGTCGGTGGCAGTTTGCCACGCCACCAGATGAGACGAGATTCGTCCTCCCACCGGAGTCTTGTGTGAGCGCCAAAAAATATAATTTTGCAGACTTTTCGGCAGAGAGACTACCTGTCCCTGAAGAAGAGGCTGACGACCGAGAAAAAAATGGCCACGTGGCTGCCTCCGGCGGGAGTTACCCAGCAAAAGATCAGTCCTGCGCGACCTGCGTTCTTGGAACCCTCTAAAGCCTGAAGAGGATCGAGATAGGGACCCAGATCTCTGACCTTTGACTGGGGCCTTCACGAGCAGCGAGAGAGACTTGACAGTTTGCGTGCTCGCCTTAGTTTTGGTGAGCTCGTCATCCGTTGAAGAATGAAACAACTCTTTGCCATCAAAAGGCATGTCCAGAACTTTATCTTAGACCTCCTTCGAAAACTTTGTTGCATGAAGCCAAGCCTGACGAGAGGTGTCCACCCCCAGCATGAGGCCACGAGCCTAGGAGTCAACATGATGCACAGCAGCCTCCAGCATATCCTGCGCCAACACTCTAGTGTCTGACAAGCCGCCTTTACAGTCTTCTAACCTGTCGACAGGAATGAACTCCTGGAAGTCATCCAAATCTCTCCACAGTTTCATATTCATCGCCACCAGGATGAGCTCTGCGTTGGCACGTTGCAATTGCAGCACCGAATCGGCAAAAATCTTCTTACCCAAGGAATCAAGCAATTTGTCCTCCTTGGACAGAACTTGACCCGCAGCTGCGGAAGTCGCAGAGGCCGGCTTAGATTGCAGAGTGGCGGCTGCTACCACCGTCGAGGACGGGAGCGGGCATGACGCCAAGGTTACTTCCTCGGAGATGTGAAGCATGTAACGGGCGTCAATTCTTTTATTTATGTGCAGCCCGCCTGATGTGGGGTTAATCCCAGACCTTGTGGGCCACTGCCAGGACGTCCCTCTGAAGGAACAGGCCAGTGCGCTCCTGTGGAGACAGGGTCAGTGCCCCCCAAAGCACCCCTTCCTGCAGAGCGGATGCCTCAGGCACTAGTATGTCAAGGAGTGACATAATGTCCAGTACCCGGTCGTGAAATGCTCATACAGAGCGGGGCTGGTCCTCACTGTCCTGATCAGCCAAAGGATCGTCTAGAGCATCCGGATCCCCCGACTGTGACTCAACAGGTACTAAAACGAAAGGGGTTGTACCTAACGGACAGGTAATAGCCACTTAGTACATTTATTTTTTCATGAATACCAATAAATGTTCAAATTTCATTTCTAAAAACGTTTATTCTCATAATAAATTCATATACAATACTAAAACATTTCAATAAACAATTAAATGTAAATTCAACTCAGACTGATTCACTCCTACCATTCATACTGTTTTTACTTTTTGTAACACACTAATGACATGTGTATATTTTGGCCTCATATATAGAAGGCCTCTTGCTCTATTGAGACAATTCCACAAAAGTCCCCCATTCACTGTTCTGATGGTTCCGTCTGTGCGTGCTTATCACACCGACATTCGTCTACACATGTTTCAGTTGTCTATTTTCGGGACGTCAATATTCGTCGACCCTTAATTCATACAACCTTGTTCAGGACAAGATTAATCGGAGTTTGTTTATTCCCACAGATATCAAGTAGGGTGAGTATCACCACCTAAAATACAATAAAAAACTTTAGAACGCTAAAAGACTAACAAAACATTTAAACAGATTTCAAATTTATTCCCTGTAGGCTATTCCCTCTTATTTAGAACACATTTATTATGAAGATATGATTCTAAAAAGTAATCATGGTACAATATCCATGAGTGATTACCTTTACACCCACTCGTATTGCTACCTGGATAAATCCTATTTACATTTTCAATTAGTGGCCACCTCAGTCTGCCCACCAACCTAGATGCAAACAAACAGACCGTTCTTTTTTATTTTTTAGAACGTGATACTTACTTAGAATAGAATCCAATTGATTCTCTCTATTTATACGATCTTTTGGCCCTTTTATTTCTTCAAGAGCGGTTCTTTGCAACTCGGGTAGTTACCTATGAGGGAAATGGGAGAGTGTTACAGGGGAGTGAGTATTTGAGTGTATCTCTGATCGGGCGATTAGAATGGGACTTACAGCTAGCTTACTAAGAGGGAATAGCCTACAGGGAATTAAATTGAAATCTGTTTTAAATGTTTTGTTAGTCTTTTAGCGTTCTAAAGTTTTTTATTGTATTTTAGGTGGTGATACTCACCCTACTTGATATCTGTGGGAATAAACAAACTCCCATTAATCTTGTCCTGAATAAGGTTGTATGAATTAAGGGTTGACGAATATTGACGTCCCGAAAATAGACAACTGAAACACGTGTAGACGAATGTCGGTGTGGTAAGCACGCACAGACGGAACCATCAGAACAGTGGATGGAGGACTTTTGTGGAATTGTCTCAATAGAGCAAGAGGCCTTCTATATATGAGGGCAAAATATACACATGTCATTAGTGTGTTACAAAAAGTAAAAACAGTATGAACCAGTCTGAGTTGAATTTACATTTAATTGTTTATTGAAGAAACACGAGTCCCAACGGTAATCCGTTCCCAGGCACTCCAAGCAGAGAGAATGGGGATCCGCCCTAGAGAAGTGATGCTCGCAAGAAGAACAAGTGGCAAATCCCAGACACTCTGGCATAAATGGAGGACTATACGACCGCAGAACCGGAGCAGCGGGAAAGAAAAAAGGTCTTCCAGGTGATGCTAGTGTGTCCAGCCCCGATCGCGTTGAGAAAAGGACAGAAGGGCAATGCGCGGCGCGGAGCTAAGGAGGGCGGGGTTACGGCCGCGTGCTGCACCCCACGTAAAAAGAGAAGAAGGACACATTTTTCAATTTGATGCTTTTTTACAAAAAGTGCTCCGGTCCCGGCTCACAGGACGGAATGTCCCCAAGTATGGAGGAAAGGGGACGGGACTTAGGAGTAAATAGGAACATGCAGAAAATGACATACAAACAATAGGTTATTATTGATTCTTATTTTTATGTAAATTATACCACTTCGATTTAACTACATGTGTAAAAACAAATATCAGATATCACATCATTAATACGGATGACAAGAGTTTGCCTTATAAAGTTTTAGTTTTCTACATGAACACAACTACCACTCAAATTAATTGAGTGAATATATGTCTCGAATCCTTTATGGAGCGTAAGGTTGAATTTTATGGATAATTATAGCATTGTATAACTAGTTGACAGTTGTAATGGAACATATAGCAACTTGCAAGAGGCTATGGGCAGCTTTTAATTAAGGAAGATTCAACAATTTAAGCAGTTTCCGTTCTCAATACATGTCACATTATATGGTGATGTACCAACCTTGAAAGCAGTGCCAAAACACACTGTAATACTTTGTGTGTGAAAAACAAAACATATTTGAAACTACAAACTTTTGGAACTTAATTACATTCGGAGTGTGTCCATGACGAACAAGTCACTATTGCTAAAGTTGTTCTATAATAAGAACGAATGACGCTCAGCGACATATTTTTCCCTGGGGTACAAGAGCTTCAGCATGGAGCCCAACCAAAAGGTTTTTGCGATCTGTGCTTAAATGGTTTTAACAGTGTCAGTTTATGTTGAAATGTATACCGATGGTGTACCGATGAGCTTGAATGTTTTCATGTATTATTGTGATTATTTTGAAGCAGAAATTAATAGTTAACTGTAACTGTAGGTCTACACTGCTGGTATCGTTCATAGATTCACATGCTTTAAATACTTCCCTGTAATTACTCTGGGAATCATTGTTAACAATAAAGCAAAGGCAAAAGCAAAACAAACAAAAAATGATTAGTTTATACACATCATGTTGTGTCCTTTGTGCCCTGACCAGTGAGATCGGGTGCGTCTAGTAGCCGGTTTTGCGTCTAGTAGCCGGTTTTAATAATAATAATAATAATAATAATAATAATAATAAGATTTTGCTAAGAAGTTGTGCAGCATAAGTATTGGATCCACTTGCGTCGCTGGGGAAGCAGACGGTTGCATGTGAACCTATGACAAATACAGAAACTAAGCCCACAGGTACAGGCATGTAACTCATTTTAGGTCTGGAAGAGAGCTTTTTTTTAAATAACTTTTGCACCCTTTTATAACAGGGTCAGAGGTTTCAAGAAGCTGCTCTGTGATGCTGAAAAGGCATATCCTGCTCAAAGGTCTGATATAGTGTCAACCCTCTTGAAGAACCTAGTACAACTATGAGTGTTAGAGAGAGAGAGAGAGATTTAGTGCTGCTTTAAGAGCTTCTTTTACTTTCATGCGGGTTGGTACATTAATGTTTTATCCACTTTGTTTTGCTATTATTGTTATTTATGGTGCATGACACATTTAAGAGTTATTGTTATTGTTTAGTTATGAGAACCAGCCTTTTATTTGTCCATGACTCCCACTATTAGTGTCATTAAAGAAAATAATGAGTCCTACAATTCATGACAGTTGCTTCATTATGTATAGTGCACTTCATTGGCCCACTGCATCTTAACTGAACGCTGCATTTTCAAAGCACCATTTTGGAATGGGTGGGCACGCCTGGCAATGCTACTGTTGATTTTGAAGCTCCATGCCAATCTTTCTATTCATTAAATGTGCAAACGTAACTTTAAGCGTGTCATGCAACCATACATTGCACTAAATACATTGCTGCATTACACTGTAGGAACATTTTCGCTTACAAAATAGTGTTTTTGCAAAATAGTGTATTTTTTTCCATTAGGTTTTACAAAGCTACTGGGAGGTGAGGGAGCTGCATGTGCATTATTTATGTTACTGCAGTTTGTGATATTGGTTATCATGAAGAAAGAAAGTAGGTGATATAATCTACATAACAGAGTGTCATGGGTATGCATATGAGTCCTGCCAGATTTCTGCATTGTGTTGGTCAGAAAAAAATGAAACAAGAATAAGGCTGCAGTGAAAGCAAGGAGCTCAGCAATATGGCAGACATTATTAAGTGGAAGCATTGGGAATTCGCTTCAGTGGCAAATCTACTGTAACATAGCAAAAGGCCGAAAGGCGTGTCCTTGAAATTATAGAAGGTACGACTTTTTTGTCCTTGATGGCTCTATAAACACACTCTCACCCTTTGTATTTACAAAGGCAGACCTACTGAGTTGCCAATCCTTGTTTCTATAGCTTTGGACCTTACAGAGATTCACATCTTTTGAATAGATTATTTGACAGTAATGCATGAAAAGGTAGGAGAGATGGAAACACAAACATTTCACAAGTGCAAAAGATGTGGAGAACTGATTGTCACACCATTGCTTTGCTTCATTCATTATCCAGGCAGCAGTACTTCGTAAGGTGCGGTGTTCACTGAGTGCCTTTTTTGTGGATTGCTTGCATAAGAATTCCAGTGTGAAATGTCGCATCGCAGCCTCATCAAGCAGTTTGCCCTCAGATGCTCGTCAATATTTGATACATGCAGTCATCCAACTAGAGAGGCGCTGTTTTGACAGGGGTGACCTGTGAGGTTGTGTCACAAGGTTGTTGAATAATCGCAGTTTCACTGAGAGAATATAGTCTTGTTCACAGGTTAACTTTTATTATCAACATACAACTTGTATAATAATCTTTTTTATGCTTTCTTTCAGATAACCCAATAAAAGGATACAGGTGGTTTCCGGTTTTCTTCTTGAGTGGATCAAGTTCTTTTGGCCAAACTCAATTTTATATCTCAGGTAAGTCTTTATCGGGGTTTGTATCTTCCTTTCTCAAACGTCTATAATATTTGTTAAGTTTCCTATGATAACTAGACTTTTCTCTTTCTTCTTTATCCCTTGTCTCCCTCTTTGTTTTCTTCACTCTCTCATAATAGTCTATATTCAGTGTTTTCCAATATACCCCTCTGCGCTTTGCATTCAGTTACTAGCATAATGATATCTCCTCAGTAACTCGTAGCCTGATATTCTTTATCAAATACATAGCGTAACGGCGCCCACTTTCCTCGTTAGAAATCGACTACATAAGGTTCTATCGGCAGTCTTTCAATTTCTCTTATAACGGGGTTCGGTCTTTCAATACAATTGCTTACCGCTAACCAGCTGCGTTACTTCGATGAATCTTCCGAGGGCTCCTCCGCTGACACTCCCCTGCTTCATTTCTCCGCATTGGGTCTATGCCCCTTCAGAATCTCGCCTTCGATCTCCTCGGTCATCCGGCGACAACTTTCGTTCGGTTTCACCTCCAGGTTATTTCGATGCGATCGTCACTGTCGCGTCCTCTTCATCATTCCCGACAGACGATCAGCTAATCGTCTGGGATCCCGCCAATGTTAAACAGACTTCTTTTCTTTATCGGTTCAACGAGTCCTCAGCTGCTCGGCTCGGTCTGATCTTCACTCCCCTCACAGATCAGCTGTTCCCTTCGGACGCGGACTTTCCTTTCTTCGCTTTCTCTCGGCCTCCCGTGGTTCAAAGTCAATAGCGATTTCGAACTATCGCCTAAGTTATATATATATGTATTTCGTTAACTTCTGTTCATCTCTGTGCAACGGCACAACTCCCTTTCTTTATTCCTGCTCTCTCAATACGCCCAGCTCCAACCGTCCTCCTTCAAAAGCTCCTCCTCCGTCTCCTGGCAACCAAAAACAAAAACAAAGAAGGGACAATTGTTGCCATCCAAGTCATCCCCCTGAACTCTGCTCTGCTATTGACCCAGTGAGCTGTCAATTACTCCCTTTCTTTATATCTCAACATTTAACCCTTCATATGGACTTTCTGCCTAGTATCAACAGAGCCTGACCCAGCGGGTGTTTTGGTTATGAACTCTGTCCCATTTTATCACATACCCTCCCCTCTAGTCCCTTACGTTTGGTAAGGGGATTGTTTCGGGATAAAAAATCCGCCTGGGTCATTAATTTTCCTGGACGATGAACAGTCTTGAACGTAAAAGGTTGTAGTGATAAGAACCATCGTAGTACTCTGGGATTAGTATCTTTGTTGCGTGCCAACCATACCAGAGGTGCATGATCAGTCACCAGAGTAAACTCTCTTCCTAACAAATAATAGCGTAGTGCTTCTATGGCCCATTTCACTGCAAGACATTCCTTTTCAATGGTAGCATATTGTTGTTCATGTGGTAAGAGCTTCCTGCTTATGAAAAGTACGGGTTTCTCTGATTCATCTTGCCCCTGAAACAATACCGCTCCCAGCCCTGTTCCAGAGGCATCTGTGTGTAGGAAGAACGGAGCTGAGAAATCTGGGCATTTTAAAATGGCTTTTTCAGATAAAGCATTCTTCAGGTTATTAAATGCATTCATTGTTTCTGTTGTATACCAGTCCTTCTTCTTGCTAGATGAGTTTTTCAACAAATCTGTCAGCGGTGATGCTATTGTTGAAAAATGGGGTATGAACCTTCTATAGTACCCAATAAAACCCAGAAAGGCTCGCACTTGTCGGAGGTTTGTAGGAAATTGTAAGCTTTTTATGGCTTTCAGCTTGTCTTCTTGTGGTTTAATCATCCCCTGTCCTACAAAGTATCCCAAATATCTCGTATAGGAATTAGCCATGAACGTTTTCTTTGGGTTTATGTGTAGACCAGATTCTTGTAATAGCCCAAGTACCTTTTCCAAATGGGTTAAATGCTCGTCCCAAGTTTGACTGAAGACAATAATATCATCAAGGTATGCTCCTACATATTCTTCCTGTCCTCTAAGGATTGAATTCATGAGCCTTTGAAATGTTGCTGGTGCCCCATGCAACCCAAATGGTAAGACGGTAAATTGGAACAGACCTGATGGTGTGGAGAACGCAGTTTTTTCTTTATCCTCGGGGAGCAACGGTATTTGCCAATATCCTTTTGTTAAGTCTATAGTTGTTAAGAATTTAGCCTTCCCTAGCTTTTCTAGTAAATCTTCGATTCGTGGCATAGGGTAGGCGTCGAACTTGGAAATTTCATTCAACTTCCTAAAGTCCATGCAAAAACGAACCGATCCGTCAGGCTTCGGCACCATTACCACCGGGGAGGACCATTCACTATGAGAGGGTTCTATTACTCCCATCTCCAACATTTCCTTAATCTCCTTATTGATGGATTGGAGTTTTGTCTCTGGAATTCTATAGGGTCTAATTCTTACTACTTCTCCTGGCTGAGTTACAATACGATGACATACCATGTTCGTTCTCCCCGGTAAGGATGAAAAAATATTTGTATATCTCCTCACCAACCCGAGGAGTTTTTCCTTCTGTAACTCAGATAAATTTTTATTTATGTTTAACGCTTCCAATCCTAGATCTTCTTTTAACCTTGGAAAAGGTTCGAATGATGTTTCTTTAGTATTAATCACTGCCACCGTCGTTACAGGTTCTACCCATTTCTTTAGTAGATTCACATGATAGGTCTGTGTTGGGAACTTTCGGTCATTTTGTCTCACCTTGTAAGTTAGTGGACCTAGGACCTCTTCTATCTCATAGGGTCCCCTCCACGCTGCCAGCATCTTGTTCTCAGACGTCGGAAGTAAGACCAACACTTTATCTCCTTTGTTAAATGATCTTAATTGAGTGTTTCTATTGTAGTAGTATTCTTGTTTAGTTTGTGTTTGTAACAGATTTTCTTTTGCTATGTTCTGTAACTTTTCTACTCTTTCTTTAAGTTGGTATGCATATTCAGTAAGTGAGATTTCTTGACTCGGCTCCTCTTCCCAGTTTTCCCTCAAAACATCGAGTAGTGTTCTCACTGATCTTCCGAACAGAAGTTCAAAGGGTGAAAACCCTGTCGATGATTGGGGGGTATTCCTTAAGGTAAGGAGTATCCAGGGCAGCAACCTGTCCCAATTCTTTCCTCCTGGTTCTCCTGTTTTACGCAACATTTGTTTTATGGTCTGATTGTACCTCTCTACAAGGCCATCAGTTTGAGGATGATAGACAGCGGTTTTTAAATGCTTCATTTGTAGAATCGTACATACTTGTTCCATCACTGCCGACATAAAGTTGGATCCTCTGTCGGTAACAAACTCCTTTGGTATTCCTACTCGACTAATAAAGGGAATCAAGGCATCACATATACTTTGTGTACTAGTAGACCTAAGAGGAAAGGCCTCTGGATACCTGGTAGCATAGTCAACAATCACTAAGATATATTTATGGCCTCTGGATGACGGTTCTAAGGGGCCAACAATATCTAACCCAATCCGATGGAAAGGTTCCAACACGACTGGCATCGGCTGTAAAGGTGCTTTCCTCACATTGGCTTTATTTTTCTTCTGGCATTCTGGACATGCTTGGCAGAAACGAGCCACCTGAGCATAAAGCCCCGGCCAATAAAACCTGGCAAGAATTTTCTGGGTGGTCTTCTCTGTTCCTAAATGACCTTCACCAATTTGTAGGTGGGCCACTTCTAACACCGTTTGATAATATTTCTTGGGTACTAGCAACTGTTTCAGAACTGTTCCAGTGGCATCCTTGCTAGTTCGGTAGTATAATCCTTTTTCATTCACAAAAGACGTCCCATTTCCCGATACCCCTGAGTTAACTGCAGCCCTAGCATTTCCTAATAATGGATCTAGTTCTTGTGCCATTCTGAAAGAATCTCCCGCTTCGTCAATTTTCCAGTCAATTGCAATGGGACATACATTCTTTTCTGCCCAAACTTTCTTTAACTTTCTTAAGTTCGACTTCCCTTTCCTTTCTTTCGTTAATGGCTCAGCAATAGTCTCATGGGCGAAAGGGGCACATTTTAACCAATTTTCTTCTATCGACTTTATGATCCGTGAAAAATTGGGAACATCGGACCCAATAAGTAGAGGCTCTGGTAATACTGGCATTAGGGCGGCCCTCACCTCCATCTGTTCCCCGGCTACTTTTAATCTAATCTCTTTGGTCGGGTAAGGTTTGACATCTCCATGGACACAACGTATGGGAATTAGTGTGTTCGAGTCCCCAGTATTCCCCACAAGTTCTGTACTTACAACTGTTTGCAGACTTCCGGTATCCACCATAGCTCTTGTAGGTTTCCCATCAACTTCTGCTTCACAAATATAAGAATATGAGGATTTAGGGAGTGTTATTCCTTCTTGATATTCTCCTTCTCTTGGGACCTCCATGTTTCCCACGTCCATAGGTTCAGCCTTAACTCTTTTGGGACACATTCTCGCTAGGTGTCCCCATTCACCACATTCAAAACATTGAATGACTTTCGGGACCATACTGGTGGGTCTGATGCCTACAGGGCTCTCACTCGTTGGTCTCCCTTTTGGAGCCTCCCACTCCGGCTTTCGTAACATCGAGTTCGGCCATCTTGACACATTAGTTGTTCTGAGAGAATGGTTATTCCAACTGGTTGTGGGAGTTGGTTTGTTGTTTGCTGTATATGTCAGGGATCTGCCTTGCCCAGCCTTTTGATAGGCTGAAGCGATGTTGACAGCTTCAACCAGACTGGGTCTGTGATGTTGTCGTACCCAGCGTTGCATTGGTAAAGGTAAGGCTTCTACAAACTGTTCCATAACAATTTTCTCTGACATCTCATGAGCGGTACTGGAGTTAGACTGCAACCATTTCTCCCCTAACTCTTTGACTCTATAAAATAGCTGCCTTGGTGTTTCTTCGGCTTGTAACTTGACTTCTCTAAATTTTATCCTATACGCCTCTTCATCATGACCCAAGCGCTCCAGTACTACTCGTTTCATATCCACATATGGGGTTTCCCCGGTTGGATTGGCTGCTTGGAAAGCACTCTGCATTTCGCCTGTCATGAGTGGCGCTATGTAGTGACACCAGCTATCGTTTGGCCATTGAGCGTTTCTAGCCACTCTCTCAAAATTTACAAAGAAGTGAGCTGGGTCCTCTCCTACTGCGTACTTTTGTAAAACTGATGCTGGAACCTGGGAATGTCTTCGTACGGTGGTCGCCTCCATTAACTGAGCTTGTTGTAGTTGGATGGCCTGTTGAAATGCTTGTCTATCTGCTTGGGCTTGTTGGTTCTGTAATTGTAGGGCCTGTTGAAGTAGTTGTTGTCCCTCACTTAACGTTTTAATGAGTTCCTCCATGGTGTTCGTCTTTAGATCCCACTTCTGACACCAATTTGTGAGGTTGTGTCACAAGGTTGTTGAATAATCGCAGTTTCACTGAGAGAATATAGTCTTGTTCACAGGTTAACTTTTATTATCAACATACAACTTGTATAATAATCTTTTTTATGCTTTCTTTCAGATAACCCAATAAAAGGATACAGGTGGTTTCCGGTTTTCTTCTTGAGTGGATCAAGTTCTTTTGGCCAAACTCAATTTTATATCTCAGGTAAGTCTTTATCGGGGTTTGTATCTTCCTTTCTCAAACGTCTATAATATTTGTTAAGTTTCCTATGATAACTAGACTTTTCTCTTTCTTCTTTATCCCTTGTCTCCCTCTTTGTTTTCTTCACTCTCTCATAATAGTCTATATTCAGTGTTTTCCAATATACCCCTCTGCGCTTTGCATTCAGTTACTAGCATAATGATATCTCCTCAGTAACTCGTAGCCTGATATTCTTTATCAAATACATAGCGTAACGGCGCCCACTTTCCTCGTTAGAAATCGACTACATAAGGTTCTATCGGCAGTCTTTCAATTTCTCTTATAACGGGGTTCGGTCTTTCAATACAATTGCTTACCGCTAACCAGCTGCGTTACTTCGATGAATCTTCCGAGGGCTCCTCCGCTGACACTCCCCTGCTTCATTTCTTCGCATTGGGTCTATGCCCCTTCAGAATCTCGCCTTCGATCTCCTCGGTCATCCGGCGACAACTTTCGTTCGGTTTCACCTCCAGGTTATTTCGATGCGATCGTCACTGTCGCGTCCTCTTCATCATTCCCGACAGACGATCAGCTAATCGTCTGGGATCCCGCCAATGTTAAACAGACTTCTTTTCTTTATCGGTTCAACGAGTCCTCAGCTGCTCGGCTCGGTCTGATCTTCGCCGCCGCGAGCCCCTTGACAGTCACTCCCCTCACAGATCAGCTGTTCCCTTCGGACGCGGACTTTCCTTTCTTCGCTTTCTCTCGGCCTCCCGTGGTTCAAAGTCAATAGCGATTTCGAACTATCGCCTAAGTTATATATATATGTATTTCGTTAACTTCTGTTCATCTCTGTGCAACGGCACAACTCCCTTTCTTTATTCCTGCTCTCTCAATACGCCCAGCTCCAACCGTCCTCCTTCAAAAGCTCCTCCTCCGTCTCCTGGCAACCAAAAACAAAAACAAAGCAGGGACAATTGTTGCCATCCAAGTCATCCCCCTGAACTCTGCTCTGCTATTGACCCAGTGAGCTGTCAATTACTCCCTTTCTTTATATCTCAACATTTAACCCTTCATATGGACTTTCTGCCTAGTATCAACAGAGCCTGACCCAGCGGGTGTTTTGGTTATGAACTCTGTCCCATTTTATCACATGACCCCAGAGAGGGCTGGCCGAAGGCAGCGACGACTTGGTCTGACATCCTGAACGTCTGCTGTTTTGTTGATATACTGTTGAAGGGCCCTTCTAGAATCTAATATCTATAGGATGTAATTTGCAGGTGTTGGATGATTTTTTTATAAGGCTCACCTGTTCTTCATATTGTCAGTCTGCCAGTTCACACGCGGAGCACGACCAAGAAATTCTGCACCATACGAAAACTGAGACCTCCCCTTTAGCTGTTCCAGTCTTCAGCGCATACTCTTGCTGCTGGCAGTAAATAATCATGATGCAAATCTCCATTATTTTGCACGCCTTTTCGTGTCAAGCTTCGCACTGGCCATGAAGATACCAGGCTGAACACAATTATGTTTCCCATATACCTGAGACAAAGCAGTACAAACAGATGGAGGTCCCAGAACCACGAACGCTCCAGGCCATCCGCGTTCAGATGTAACATCACCATCTGGTCGAATTGCAGAGAGAGAAAAAATATAGCATCTAGAGAGTCTACTTTGAATCACTGGTCCTGAAGAAGGCAACCACTGAGCCTATAGAATGTTGCTGAAACGTTTGGTAAAAATACAATTAGATTGCACGTAATTGTTAACCTGCTAGAAGGGCCTCTTTTGGGCCCTTATCAATTACATTTAGACGTAGACCAGCTAAAAAGCACTCACCCTTTGATAAACTGCAATAATCAATTGTGTGAATCATGTACAATTGAAGAAATCAATCTATTTATGTGAAAGTTTTGTTTATTATTGTTTCATGTTAAGTGGTGAAATAGTTTTTTCCTTTATCATTTGATTGAACAACACCATTTGTACTCAACATTTTCATTGTTATGTTGTCTTTGACAATTGGAGAATATTTTTGATGACTTAGTGCTCACTGTATGTCTAGTGTTAGCGCATCAGTACAAAAATAGGATTAAAAAATATATATTTTTCTAATAAGGTGCGTTGGTTGATCCCTAAGGAAAATTATTACTCCCTCTTTCTGGGAGCCATCTGCCAAGTATAAGGGGACATTACATACATATCTAACTAACCCTTCCAGCAGGTGTGATTGGCAGATTTGACAGAGCCCACTCTGTTGTTTTAAATTGAACCACTACCTCGCTTCCCTGAGAATAGAGCTGGAGAAAGCCAAATACCTGACACGGGGAAGGAAAACACACCGTAACACTTCAGGCATACCCACATACCTGGTGAAATAAAACACTGTAAAACCTCAGCCTCGCCCACATAGTACCTCCTCCTCAGTCAACCGCAACAGCACAATAGACCCCCACTTCTATTCAGAAACAGGGCTTGCACATACAAAATAGTAGCATGCCCTTTAACCACCAATTGAAATACCAAAGGGGAGGGAAGCAAGCAGTCCCAGGAAATTAAAGCAGGCCACTCAACAAACTAACACGAAAAGAAGATGGCATGAATTCAAAATGGTCCCAAGTTTTTTTAAAGCCCCATCCCGGAGTCCTGAACTGCAGAGTGTCATTCCTAATCACATCACTTCAGTGATCTGAACCATCTGACTAGCAGAGCCAATCAAGGAGTAAACACCTAGTCCGGGAAGTATAGAAGAGCTGTGAGACCTGAGCAAGTGAAAAAAACAGGAGAGTTGGAAGACGGATCCAAGTCCTGAGGAGGCAGTCAAGGCCAGGCCCCCATAAAACCTATATGGCAAGAAGGGTACCCTATACCTTGCAGAGAAAGAAAACTGACAAGAGAGGGTGACTCAGGGGATGAAACAGGCCTTGCAAGAGAAACGTACATAGGAAGAGAACCAGGTGCTGGGAGAAAGCCAGATCCAGGTAGAGAACATGACCCTAGGAGAGACGGAGAGCCAGAACACCAGTGAGAAGCCTGAACGCCTGCTGGAGGTTCTATACCAGACATTAGAGGAAACAAAGCAAGATAGCGAGGAAGAGAGAGAACTAAACACCTACTGTGAGCTATATCCTAAACACTGGCAGAGACTAGGCACATAGGAGTGGAGAAAAGCAGAGACAGCATGACAAAAGTCTGCAAGGGACTGTCTCAGACCATAGAGGAGCTGGAGACCATGGAGGAGAGCCCAGAGTCTGACACAAGTGGAGTATCTTGGCCCAGAAGGGCAACCTCAGGGTGAGAGGTTAAATATATGACATCAGACAATAAGCCTAAACTAGGGGGAACAATTACTTGATAGTAGAAGTATGGCAAAGAAACCACCATAAGAAAGAGGGGAGTAAATGCATGTCATAAAGGAGCATGACACTAGCAATACCTTAAAGCAAAGGGGGAAGGGGTAAATACTTGCTCGTAAGAGAAGCTAAGTAGTGTGCAGGTTACTATATCCCTGCGAATGTAAATTCAATAAGTGAGCTGGGCCCAATATTCATGTGATAATGGAGACAAGCAAGGTGGGCACTATAACCCTAAGACTGTGAGTGAAAGCAAACAGGCCCTAGAAATCCCAAAGATTGTGTATTAGGCACAGGAATCTTAGAAGGAACAGTGGTTCCTAGATATGCTCATAGCCCTTTTATTAGTTCTCCATCCGTTAGTTCTCCATCCATTAGTCCTTTCCTTAGTTGTCTGTTTTTAGTAACATTTTTGGTTTCTTAAGGAAATTATCCCGAGTATACAGAACCATGAAGGGGAGCCCTTGTTGAGTTGAGTTCTTACAAGACCTTGCAGTTATCCATTCTCACACTTGGCTTTTCAGTTTAAGGAAAAAACCCTAGGCACTACAAAAAGTCCATCCCACGTACCCAGTTTTGTTCATCAATAATGTTTTTCAACTATAATGGTGTCTGAAGTATTCTACTGCTCCTTTGTGTTACACAAAGGCGATGTTCAAAGATACGAGTGCAGTATCTGGTTTATACTTTGGTTTCGAAGGGTACTTAACAAGGCTCAAGAGAATGCATCTCAGGATGCCACCAGCTCAGACACTCATGGGGAAAACCCAAGGAATCCTTTCAGGAGCTACTTAATAATGGTGTGTGATATCAAGGATGGACTTCCACCTTTTTGCATTGCGATTGTGGAGAGATGCGCTGTGTGGAACACATGCAGAAGTCTAGTTTTTAGCAAGTGTAGTAGGGAAGGCAGAATTTGGTGAGCCCTCGTTATTAGTGGCTGCAGCTGTCACGGCTAGGGATTTGGGATCATGGTGAAGATGTTTACATTCCTCTGCAGTCAATAACCTTGGGTTCTGTCTAATATTCACCCCCACTAAAGGCACCAGACCCTTCATGAGACTTGAATGTTGTTCTCTTGGTGTTGGCTCATAAACCTTTTGAACAGATGGCCACAACAAAACAGATCTGTTGCTGGTGTCTTGAAAGAAGGTTGTGGGCTGCAGCATTTGATTGCTCCCCTATGCCTGAGAGAGCTTATCTGAGCACCTCAAATATGCCTGAGCTACGCACCCATGTTGGTGGTCCTGGGTCGGTGAATATGGCTTAGAACTAGTGCATTACTACACTTAAAACACTCATACTTTCCTGAGGTGCCGATGATCTCAGACTTATACAAATCTAGCACTGATCTGACACAAATCAGACACTGGGAAAGGAAAGGGGTTTACAAAGCGGGGGAGTTACATGAAGAAGGTAACTTCAGGGACTTTGCATCGCTCCAAACTGTAGATGGCATACCAGGATGGCAATTCTTGTGGTACCAGCGAGTCAAGTGGACTGCACGGATGAAATGGGGTGAGTGGCCTGTAGAGCCCGAGGCACAACCCCTTTTGACATTGCTGTACAACCTGGGGGACGGCTGGAGATTGGTATCCCAGATATATGGCCAACTCATAGATAAACCCAATTCCAGTAGCACTGATTTGAAATCTAGATAGGAATCAGATCTAGGGCAGGCAATCACAGACAAAGAATGGGAGAGAGCTTTAGCGTTCCCCAGGGAAGTATCCAGAAACGCAAGGTTAAGGCTGATACAACTTAACATACTATATCGTACATACATGACCCCATGTAGAATAGCTCAATTCAGCAAGCAAGCCCCCCCAGATGTACGTGGTGTAGCACAAAAAAAAGGCAGACCTATTGCACATGTTCTGGAGATGCCCCAAGGTATGCTACCTTTGGTCCAGAGTAGAGCATACTTGCAGGACAGCTGGCATAACTAGGTACAACTGGTCCCCTAAGGAATACCTGTTGGGTACATACCCCCGTCTGGCCAAAGTAAAACATGAAATAAAACTTATGGATATGGCTTGTGCGTTAACTAAAAGGACTATTGCAATGGCTTGGAAACGGGTGAACGGGCCACAGTACCTAACATGGCATGGGGAGATGAAGCGCTGGGTAGAAGCAGAGACCTGAGTCTGCGAGGACGGAGTCTTCAAATCCCCGGACAGCACTAGTGTGGCATTTGACGCATGGAAAACCCTAACATGGGACTTGTTCCATCCCTCCGATGATAAACCGCCTTGGGCAAACAATTCTGCTGATAACAACGTGTCAACCCCAGAGTTGTCCTCCGGGGAATGGCTGCATATTGACCAATGACACTTCACCATCTCCCCCTTCCCCCTCCCGACTTCTCACTTGCATCCACCATGCACCCATCACATTTAGCTAGCTGGATTATGTACCTCACACCGGAGACTACCGCAGTTTATTCGTGTTGTTTTGTTGTACTTTTATGTTAAAATGCTACTATTGGAAAGTTATGTCGATAAAGATGCTGTGAATGTAATGTTAAGAAATGCCAATAAACAAATTTAAAAATAAATTGAAAGAAGGTTGTGGTCAAGGCAGGGCGCAGGGTGACTGAACTTCAGGCCATGGTGAACTCTGAGCCCTTCACAGTCTCCCATGTAGATCAGGTGATCCTAAGAAGTCATCCGTATTCTCACTTTCTTTCTAAGTCGCAGCTCCACCTGTCTGGACAGTCTGAACTTTTGCAATACCCTCGGAATTAGAAGAAGAGGGGGGGAAGCATAAGCAAATAGATTGTTCCATGATATCGACAACATGTCCCCCAAAGAAGCCCTCCATATTCCCTTCCATGAGCGAACTAGGAACATTTCTTTTTTTTTTTATTTACTTGATTCAATTTTACAAAATAAAATGTTTACAAGATAACGAAAAACGAACATTTCCCATCATTTCCGGTTTTGTTATGTCCATTCCAACTTTAGGAAAGAAAACGATGAGGATGAAAAGCAGAGGTAAGAAAAAGGAATAATCCTTTGCACTGAGTTAATTGTAGACTTGAGGAAATGTCTCCCTTCCCGTCTGGTGGAAAAAATAAGGACTCTCGATCTGGCCTCATTCGGGATCTTCAAGTTTCTAGTTCACAAAGAATTGTGAAACTGCAATCACATAAGAGGTGTTGTCTCCCTCTATTAATCTATTCCACCAGTCCTCTTCTCCACATATAGTTGACTCTTTGAATATGTGTGCTAGGTGTCTGCTTCGCAGATTCGTCAAGTTTGTGCATGTCAGTAACAAATGTCGCAATGTCTCAATTTGAACCTTCTTTTTGCAAAAACGGCAACTGTTTTCCACCAAGATTTTCCTTATCACTCTGATTTTGTTTGTTAGCAGGAGATTAATTCGGAATCGCATAAACACATTTCTCAGCCGTCTGTTCGAGAACTTTTTTAGATAATTCGACATGTCGTTTATCTTCCTTGTTGTTGGTGACTGGTGTTCTATTAGTTTACTTCTATTTTCTAGAGATGTCGTCTGGATCCAGTCTCGTTCCCACAGTTTTTGTTTGACTTTGTCTAGATTTTGTAACAGTTCTTCCTCAGAGCTTTCTATCTCCTCTAGGATTTTTAGATTTTCTTTCACCCAGATCGTCAACAAGCTGCTTCTTTGGTCTTCAAGTTCAGTGCGGATAATGGTCGCTACATTTGGGCAATTGGAAATTATAATCCTTCTGTGTAGCATTATTTTGTTTCTTACCACCATCGACTCTAATGATTGTAAGCCAAGTTCTTGACGTATCGTTGAAACAGGCGTTGACGCTGGTAGGTTCAATGTACTTCGCCAGAAGAGCCCTTCAATGCGCTTTCAGAATTTGTGCGGAATCATCAGCATAGCATCTGCGCCATAGATTAGGGAAGGAACCACTTTGCCCTTGTAAAATTGTATCAAGGGGATTGTTGTGAATTGACAGAATCTTCCGTCTATCGCTTTGGCCTGACTTGCCAGCTTTTTCTTTCTTTCCAACAGATGTTTTTGCATTGGACATTCTTGTCTGTTGTTGCTAAGGATCACCCCTAGGTACTTGAATTCCCGCACCTGTTTGATCTTCTCCCCTTCCAGGGTCCATCTGAATGTTTCGGTATGGATGTTATGTTTTTCCATGGTCATTACTTTGGTTTTCGTTTTGTTATTTTCCAAGTTGTTCTTCTTTATGTAAACTGCCAGCTCGTTTAATTGACGCTGCAGGCCAATCGGTGTGTAATCCAGTAAAATGAGGTTATCTGCATAGAGTAGTCTCGAGATCTTAGATCTTCCTACTGTTGGTGGAAATGAGCGGATCACTAGTTCTCCATCTTTAATATCCCACAGGTATGCGTTGAATAGCGTCGGGGCAAGGGGACACCCTTGCTTTACTCCTCTGGCCGTGTGAATTTGTTCTGAAAGGAGCCCTTCTCAATTTAAGCGTACCCTTACAGAGGTGTTTTGGTGAAGAGCTCTAATGGGTTCCAAAATGCCTTCCGGGCAGCATTTTGCTCTTAATTTTTCCCATATAATTTCCCGGTTGACCTGGTCGAAGGCCTGGACCAAGTCAACAAATGCCAGATGGATTTTAGGACTTCCTTTGCTGTTTCACTCTGTTGCAAACAAGTCCACCTGAGGATGGACTTTGGCAGCCCACAACTCCCTGAGAATGTTAGCATTGAGCTCCCGTTCGTGGTTGGCCACTGAGCTCCAGCTCAGCTTGTCTGCCTGAAAATGTTTTGCTCCAACTAGATGCGTCTGCCTGTACTGAAATGTTGTGGCTCAGAGCTCATTCCCAAGGCTGAACGGCCATGGCACACAGCTTTATTGATTTGGTGCCTCCCTGCTTGTTTATATAAAACATTGTGCCCATGTTGTACTTCAGAATGAGGACCCTTGAGCACATGATGATTGGTAGAATCACTGGAGTACCAGGAACGCTGCCTTCAGCTCTAACAGGTTTATATGCTCCTGAGCATCTCGATTGTTCCATTTGCCATGGATCTGAAGGTTCTTTGCCCCCCATCCTGACAATGAAGAGTATGTTGTGATGGTACGCTGATGCAAAGTATCTTGAAAATGCATTCCAATTTGCATGTTGGAGCTCTCCGACTATCAAAGTAGGCCTGGATGCAGCCGTACTTAAATAGGTACTGGAGACGTCAATGGTTCTGACAATTGAGACCATGAGGCTGCCAAATGCAGTTGTCTCTAACATATTTGAAGCCTGGGCAGAGACACTGGCAGGACACATGCTGCCATCAGGTCCAGCAAGCACAGAAACCACCATGCTGTTGTCTGAGTGTGTGATAAGAATAGCAAGGATGCTTACAGTACATTGCAAATCCTTTCCTCTGTCAGAAAGACTTTGACCTTCTCTGAGTAGGACGTGGTGTGGTCAATCTTCATTTCCTTTGTGTGGAATGGCAATTACGGGTGAACAATAGGAGAGCTGAGGATTCGAGCCAAGTTCAGCAAATGCTGAGGGTGAGCTCTCGTTCTTGGTTCTCCTGGCCTTTTTGGTGGAGAGAAAGCCCTGAGTACTTCTTCTTATTTCTTTTTCACACCAATGCTCATAAGGTTTTTTTGTCTCGGAGTGTAGTGCGGAGAGTGGGGTGGATCCCGATGGCACTACTAGGGCAGAACCTGGAGAGAGGGCATGGATGCTGGTATTGGTGGTTGGATAGTGGGGTAGTGAGTTAGACAGTGGCAATGTCATTTTGCCTGGTGTCTACCAGGGGTGACTATGGGCTAGGCATGTGAGCCCCAGGCAGCCTCCTTTCCCTCTTCCAACTTAATTTATGCTTACGTATGATTAATCTGTACTTAATCTGTAGGGGGCGCTAGTGAGCCCAACCAGCATGGCCGCGAGTCCCTGAAGCTCCTCTGCACAAATAAATCCTGTTGCTAATCCGGACAGTATCCATTGCCCCACCAGCATACACTTGGCACGATTTGAGAGCGGGGAGCTTTGTGCCCCAGCAGGTGTGTTTTTGAGGAGATTTGGGCCTGAGAGACTTCAATCCGGAGAGAGAGACCCGCTGCTGCGGAGAGGCCGTGGCCACGCTGCCGAGTGGGGAAGGTGCGCCGCTGGCTGGTACCAGTCCTCTGAGATGAAGGAAAGGCGTCCGTCCCACGGAGCCCCGGCGTTGGCGACCTTGCAGAGAGAAAAACGCCCAACAGAAAAGGCGTAGGAGGGAGCTGCAGGGAGCCTGGACCACTGGAGCTTGGCGCCCTGAGGGCTATCCGTGACTCGGGAGGCATACTGGTGGTCCGGGGGACCGTGGCGGGGCTACGGGGGGGTCCACGTAGTGTCGGCTCCAGCTGCATTGCATGGGACCCTGTAGCCGTTGCGGGTGAGCAGCAGAGCGGTATTCAGAGCGGCGGAGGTGGGGAGCCAGTGCCGCGGATTCTGGCGGAGAGAATTGGCGACAGGCCCCTGGACGGAGGAGCAGCTGTACCGCCGGCGTGCAGGGAAAGGCAGCCCTGATTGAAAGGGGAAGAGAAAGTGACCCAGAATCTTCTCCCGAGTTGCGGCCGCATCAACTGGAGTGTGCAGAACATCGGATGACTTGAGGCGGCAATCACACAACGGGAGAAAGAGGGAAAAAAAAAGACAGTGGACAGATGTACAGATGTCAAGAAGTGCGGCCGCGATGGAGGGAGCACCAGAGGAGCCCAAGCAGCAATATTAACGGCTGGGGGAACCCCCCCGGGTGTCATAAGGGGGAGAGGAACTCAGCCTTTACCTACTCGAACTGCCTTAGACCCGGACCTGCTGAGGCAGTGTGCAGTGAGACCCTGAGACCAAGGAGGAGCGGCAGCTTGGGGGTCTGCTGTGCCTCGGCCTGAACCTGGTTGGAGCGACCCTGACGACCGGCGACCACAATTGCAGGGCACTAGGGCTTGACAGAGATCACGGGCCGTGAAGGCGATGGCGGCACATCTGGATGGTCACATGGCGGCAGGGCATCTGTCATCAGCCAGCACGAAGTGAGGAGGTCAGTGAAATCCTGCGTTGTGGGGGGAGATCCTTCGGCCCTTGCAGGTAGTGTGAAGACACAGGGTGGCCTCACGTGGATCGCTGCCCCAGCTCAGGCCCTGTGTAGTGGAGGCTTGGCTGCTGTAGAGGACAGTGTGACACCCTGCAGACCCCTTTGGATACATCTGGGCCGCGTGTAGGACTGTATGTGCACGACGCAGTGAAGTGGGGTGTGTCTGCCTGCTGCTGGGCCCGCCAGTCAGTCATTGGGACATCAGGGCGTGTGGAGGACGCGGGAGGCCCCTCCTGCGCAAAGAGATTCAACACGGCCCACGGATTGGCGGAAGTGCACAGGACGGCGGCTGCTACACGGTGGGCCTGAGACTGGTGCTGATTACAGTCAATCTTGTGGAACGGGGTGCGAGGTCCCGAATAAGCACAGTGGTGGTCGTCTCGCCCCTGTTCCCTCACCTGGGAATTGAATTGCACGGAACATTTAGCAGGCAGGAGGGAGGAGATTGATCGGACCGGGGTAGTGTGGGGCTCCGCTCATATATATGGATGGGTGATTGGCATCTCCCCCCCGAATCCCAAGCGAAATGTGCAAAGCAGGTAAAGGTGGGAAGCAGCAGGCTAAATTGAACTTTGACATGTCGGTGCAGACGAAAGGTAACAGGTCGGCGGAGGATCATCAGGAGGCCCAGCTGCCGGCGTTCCCTGCAGACCATGCAACAGCCTTCCAGGATATTAAAGATATGTTTGTGCAGTTGCAGTCCGGTATACAGTCGCTGGATGGGAAACTGGACTCATTGACCTGAAAAGTGGACCATATGCAGGTGAGACTAGATAAACATGGGGAGTGATTTGATGAAGAGGAGGGTAGAATATCGAGAGTGGAGGATGAGGTGCGAGACAAGGGATTAAAGTACGTGATGTTGTATCCTGCAAAATTAAGAGTTGAACATGAGGGCAAGGCATTGTTTTTTCAAACACCGGAGGAAGGCAGTTGCTTTTTGGATATGTTACCGAGGTCTTCAGGATCCCGGGTCAATAACGCATGATACACCTGCAGAGATCATGGGGTGGTTTGAGTCACTCGTGTTTCTCCTGAGGTGGGGTATTTCTCTTTTGGATACGAGATATCTAGTATGTGCGGAGTGGGTCGGCTCCTAGCCGCCTCTGAAGCGAGAGCTTGATTACTGCTATGGTTGGGGTTGTTACTACTCCGAGTTGGGGGAGTAATCAGTGGGGGCGGAGGGGAAGTTGGTCTGTTTGCAAGGGGAGTAGGGGGAGTCAGAGGGATGGAATAAGACACCGACAAGTTGGGGGGTTGTTGGTAGGGGTGGGGGGTTGGGTTACGGTAGTATGGATGATTTGGGAGTGCAAGCAAGCGGGAGGCAACTTGAATAGGCATGATGATCTAGTCATAGATGGCGACACTTTGACTTGGAATATTAGGGGCCTCAACAATCCACCTAAATGTCGGCAAGTTCTGCAATATTTGAGGCATTACCAGATAGGGGTAGCATTCCTCCAGGAGACCCATTTGACGGGGGATACAGAGTCCAAATTTGGTAAGAGCTGGGGGTGTCATCGGTATTTTTCGTCTTATTCTTCTTACTCCAGGGGAGTAGCTATCCTGGTGCATAGCTTGGTGGGTTTTCGGCAGACAAGGATGCTGAGGGACTGCGAGGGAAGGGTATTGATAGTACAGGGGATGATCCAGTGGAGGCTCTACACTTTGATTTGCTACTATGGACCTAATCAAGATGTGCTGGATCCTCTGCAGTGGGTCGAGAGGCAGTTGGGGGAGATCCCAGAGGGAGATATTTTGTGGGCAGGCGATTTCAACACGGTCCTGGATCCTGCTCGGGACCGGCTGGGCAATGCCCTACGCCCGATGAGTAGAAGCTCGGACAGAATTCGGGGCATGATGTCGGTGTGGGGAGTGGAAGATGTGTGGAGGGTGAGGAATCCAGCGGCGCGTCAATTCACGCACTTCTCAGCCCCACACAATTCGGCCGCTCGGCTGGAATATTTCTTGATTTCCCGCACGCTGCTGGGTCAAACTAGGGGGATAGATATACTAGCCCGCACCCTCTCGGATCATACCCCGGTTGTGCTGAAACTTCACTTGAGGGGACGGGTGGAGTCGAGGCCCCCTTGGAGGTTCAAAAGTGATAGCCTTACAGACAAGGTCTTTAAGGAGGAATTATCAATTGCCATAGATATGTACTTCAAGGAAAATGTGGGGTCGGTCACGTCAGCTGGGACCCTATGGGCAGGATTTAAGTGTGTGATTAGGAGGGTGTGTCTAGCCAAGGAAGTGGGTATTCTATGACGTATAAAGAGGGATCTTGCCGACAAAGAGGAGGAGATTTGTGTTTTGCAAAGAGATAACCCCACCCAGACAAAACTCCAACAAGGGGAATTAATGCGGAAACTGCAGGAATTTCACATCCTCGCTCAGAGGGAGGTGAAGTATCTGTGGGACAGGGCAGCGCCTCCTCAATATGGGGAAGGTCAGGCTCCGGGCCGGTCACTAGCCAGAGCCACTCGGCTGGGCTAGCAGGCACATAGAATAGCAGCAATCACTGATGAGAGAGGGGTGAATCAATTCGAGGATGACAAGATCATTTGCGAATTTCATAAATTCTACAGTCATTTATACTCTACCCAGTCGCAGGCCACGCAGTTGGCTATAGACTCCTACTTGGATGAGTTGGGGCTATACTGGTGCTCTGAGGGGCAACGGGAGTGGTTGAGCAGACCCTTAACATTGGAAGAGGTGATTGGGGCCATTAAGTCGCTGCCGAGTGGGAAATCTCCCGGGCCGGCTGGCTTCACGGCTGAATTTTAAAAATGTTATGTGGACAAATTGGCACCACACCTGCTGCAGGTATAGCAACAAGCAGTGGTCGAGGGCAGACTGCCGGAGTCCCTTCGAGAAGCAGTGGTAGTTGTGTTGTTAAAATCGGGGAAGCCCGCTGAGGATTGTTCTTCGTACCAGCCGATTTCTCTCATTAATCTTGATAATAAAATATTGGCAAAAGTGCTGGTGACCAGATTGGCGCCACTAATGCCTGCTATGGTCAGAGCCGATCAGGCAGGGTTTATTCCTGGGCTGTCAACATCGTTTGGGCTGCCTAGGATGTTTGGACTGATGACGGCATTGCCTAAAGATGAGCCAACGGTTGCTCTATACCGCTGGCTGGCACACATTTCCATATAACCAGACAAGGACCAGTGGAAAATCTTGAGAAATGCGGAAGAAGTTGTAAGCAAGCAGCAGCGGCAGCAAAAGCTATTCAGACACATATTGGAGAGAAGAGCAGTCACACAAGGAATGTCCTAAAACCTGCTGAACCTCGGCCCAAACTGTTTATAGGAGCTGCACCATGCCCAATTATGGGAAATCTGACTGAAGAATAATTAGCGGCCGAACAGGGGGGCACCATTCCTGTAATTTCACACACTGAGGAAACATGCATTCGGGGCAGGCACGTGGCTGTGAATACAAACTCATAATATGAAGTTTCAGACTTACTGGCTACAGTAAATTACTATTTTATACAGATTTTATGATCACTTTTAATACTCTTGCAACTATGGATGATTTCTTGAATAATTTAAAACAGAGCTGACTATGTTTAAGGATATCTTTAGGAACACTCAAAACACAAATAGGGCTGTAACTATCCCTAACACGGCTAGTAACATTAGACACACAGACCCATCTCCTTGTAAACATACTGTTGTTACCAAAATAGATATACATGCTCCACCCAATCCTGTTACTGAACAGGGCCAGTCAGGCCCTCTATCTAATCACAGAGCTGACGAATCGTCTAACGTATATCACCTTCTTCTGGCTGCATGAACCCTAGTGGGTGTCATTATTAAATTCACACCATTGACGCCTGGCAGAAAAAAAGAACATTCGGCTCTAATCAATACATTGACACAGTGGATAAATACCAACATTAGTACACTTCATATGCATCCTTAAAAGGTATGCATGGCCAGAAGGGTCGACTGGGTGGGTAACTCCAATAAGAGCATTAAGGGGGATTGTATAGTGGGCACGTTTGCTAACCAGAGGATGGCTAACTATGTAATTAATTCGAATTTGGGCAACAACCATAATGGGTCCGTCTTGAGGATTTTTCCCCCAACCTTTTTCTATCCACTGGAAGGACGAGGATTGTTTTACCCAAATTCTGGTCAACAGTTGTGCCACAAAGATGATAAATCCCTAAAGATGCCATTATTAAGCATGGGTCTTTGTTGGATTTTACCCACCCTCAGAAACAAGTTCCAGGCATAATCAGGCCCTGCATATCTCTACTTTCTGCCGGGTCAATCCCACTGAGAAATCGTTTAATGTTTGACAGATATTAAAAATATTTTCATCAAATGTCTCTTGGAATATTATTCCACCCATGCCTAATGTCTCATCGAGCATTGTGAGAAAAAAGTCAGTACATGATAATATCACCTGCGCCATCCACCGTTCGTCATTATGGTAATTTCCTGGAATGTGGCAGGGAAAAAATAAATTTTTAAAAGAGCTGATATCTTGGCGTTCTTGTTTCAAGGAGATATAATTATGCTCCAAGAAACGTGGTGACAAGATAACATAATCATTGATGGCTTTTATAGTTTTCATACATCTGCAAAGAAAAATGCATAAGGACCAGTCAAGGCGATTCACCAAAATGCCTGGGGTAGTGGAAGTGACATCACACACCTGACTACATGACCTTCGACCAGATGACATCAGTTCCTCTTTAACCCTGGTGACATCACCGGAAGTGGACATATGCCATGCATGGGGTCATGATATGATATGGTTAGACCCAATAGAATCAATATTATGCCAATTATAGCTGCATGTCAGGAATTGTCATTACATGATAAGTAAATCCCCTACATTGCCAGTTGCTGCCATATTACAGTATCCAAAAATTAAATAGATGCAAGTCACCTACAGTGCATTAATGCTCTGTTTCATGATAATGATTTGTTATTTATATTGTGCTTTTGCCAAAGTACTATACATAGCACATACTTAAATACAATTATCATCCCAACCAAAGTTGGTGCACCTTTCTCAACCTCAGAAGAATGAAAGGCTAAGTTGGCCTTGCCGGAATTCGAACATTGTAACCTGCAGATCACACATAGATCACTGCACTGAGCGCTCAACCCGCTGAGCTATGTTACTGCTTTGCTATTAAAAATGCAAAGCCACACTAAGAAGACATTGCAGATCTGGCTGCACAATGTAGGCCAGACACATACTTATCATGTTTGCTGTAGCATTGATGATGCCCAGTAATAAATGCAATGCCACAGTAAGACATACCTAGACGGCTGCACCAAAATGACAATCTAACCACATAATAACACTTATCATGTTTACTCTATCATAGATAGCCAGAAAAATATACCATGCCACAGTAAGGAAAGGCTAGATTGGCTGCACCCAAAAGCCAGATTTGCCAGGTATTACACACATCGTGATTGCTTTATCAGAGTGGTCCAGTAGAAAATGTCAAGCCACAATAAGACATAACTGTACTAGCTGCACCAAAATGCTAGTCTAGCCACATAGTAACACTTATGATACTTACTTCAATATGCATACCCAGAAAATATGCCATGACTCAGTAAGAAAGGGCTTGACAGGTAATAACACTTATCATGCCTATTTTTATTTTAGATGCCCAGTAAAATTGTCATTCCACAGTATGAAGTTACTAGAGCTGTATCAAAACTCGAGTCTAGCCACTAATACATATCATGCCTGCTGCTTTTCATGGTATTATCTTATTGATTGATTACCAAATCGACTTACTCAGAATTGACTGAATTTTTTGGGTGGAATTCATTAGGTATTTTGGTTTGTTTTCATTAAATATAGATGTGGGGTGGGGTGGGGTAAGGGAATAAGTTAAGGTAGGGTGAAGTGGTGGGGGTCTCCCACTGCATTATTTAAAAATAAAAAAAAAAACAAAAAATATTTGGTCAGTTCTCCAATAGGTCATTTTTTCAATCAATTCACAGTAATCCCTTTCCATTGATGAGCATTATGAATTTGCTCACCCTCTCCTGACCCACCCTTCCCACACGTCCCCTCTCCATCCCACTCTCCTCCTCCAACCCCCAAAATCATCTCCCTCGCCCAGAATTACCTCCATGTCCCTCATCCTCATCCCAGTGCTTATGTATGTGGCAAGGATCCTCACTATCACCACTATACTTCAACATCTACCAGACTCCGGTTATACGAATCTTCAAAAAATACAACATTACATGCTACAACTACGCAGATGATACCCAAATCATCTACAAAATCAACCTTAATCAAGTGTCTAAAAGAAGTCTTCAACTGGCTGACTGCCAACAACCTGAAAATCAATCCAGGAAAGACTGAAATCATGATCATATCCAAAGACCAAGAGAAAGAAACCGCCATCCTGTGGCCAACGGAAATGGGAACCGTACCATCTCCATCTTAGGTAGTAAAAAACCTGGGAGTCCTGGTGGACAACTCCCTAACCTTAGAACCGCAAGTAAATGCAACAGTCAAGAAATGCTTTTTCCTCCGCCACACGGCAAGAAGAATCCTACCATTCCTCTCGTTCACGCACAAAACACTCACTATTATCGCCCTCATCATGTCAAGTATCGACTATGCAAACAGCCTCTATCTCAGAATTTCAAAATACCTACTGAAGAAACTACAATGGATCCAAAATGCAGCAGCCAGACTACTCCTCAAATTATCAAGAAGAGAACACATCACTCCCGCCCTAAAAACACTACATTGGCTCCCAGTAAAACATTGCATCACCTTCAAAACAATGTGCATAACGCACAGGGCAATCAGTGGACAGGGAGCAGAATTCATACGAAAGAAAATAATCTACAAGTCAACAAGACTCTTCAGATCAAGCAACGAAATCGGCCTGGAACCAAAACCATACCTCAAGAAGAAACTAGGAGACACCTCCTTCTTCCACTTAGCCGCAAAACCTGGAACAACATCCCAAAACATATGAGAAACAGCAAAAATCATCTAAAATTTAGGAAATTACTAAAAACCTGGCTCTTCAACACCACAGACTCAAACTGAAACAGAAAGGAAAAAGGACGAATAAACTGACACGGACAACCGCCAATACAGTCTATGGACATCTCCCTATGTGAAGAAGCTCCCACGGCACCTGGACAAATCAACAACATTTCTGAGCTGTGGACATAGGCAGGGGCGCTAGCCGTATGAGTGGGAAGGGAAGACGGAGGGAGGAGAGGGCCAGATGTGAAAGGGACCTCGGAGGTCGGATGGACCCAGATCAGGACAGATGCGCAGGGGTGCTCCAGAACCCACATGGGGTGATTACAGAAGCCCAGCACCTCAATTCAGGATAATTGATGCCAACTAACCAATTGCACTAACAATTTCCCCCCTCTGCATACACCTCTCAAACTCCAAACCAAAGACAACCACAAACCTACAGCACAACAAACCGCAAAAAACTTCACTACATGGCAACAACAAAACAAAAAACACACATAGACCCGCAAAAGTACACGACGACTACCGGCTGCAAAACACCCCAAACCCAGCCGACGGACCCACCGAGCTGAGGCCAACAGCACATCACTGTTCTCTTGCACTTTTCCAGCTTCTTCCCACTAACCACCCCTCCCTTCCTCTTTCAGAGCCGCCAGAGCACCAGGGGACCACTCTGGTGGTGATAGTGCGCGGTACAAATGTCCTTTAACATTAACATTAACAAGGTGCGTCATAGGCAAGTACTGGGACGAGGAAGAGTGGGGCTAGGAGTAATAAAGATTACCAGTACGTAATCCAGAATTTCAACACAAGCACACACATTTACGTGCTCATTTACATGTCCACCCACTGACCATTCACTCACACATGCACCCCCAGCCACCCATACATAATGCACTCTTTCACACACATTACATGCCATATACACAAACGTACAATGTAGAATATACACAGACACACTTTTACACTTAAAAAATACATTTCCTTACCTTGCCAAATTCGTTGCTCCTCCTCTGGAGGCAAACCTTTGGCTCCCATGCTCCAGCATTCACGCAAGGAACCAGCTCCGGTTCCTGGCATGCACAGCAGAGCAGAGGAGCCAGAGGGCTCCTTGCCCTGTTGAGGTGGGGGGGCTCAGATTTCAAAAGGAAATCATTTCTTTTTTAAGTCAGTGACTTCAAAAAGAAATTATGTATTTTTAAATCTGAGCTCTCCCCCATAACCATGGGTCGCACAGGGGTTGTCAAGGGGTCGAATATGCGTCCCCTAGAGAACCCCAAATGACATTGATAACAAGGACGTCTCTATGGAGGTATGGCCACATTGTTGAAAACAAATCTAGCTAGCCAATTGATACCTGTTGAAACATCAATGATGTTTATACAAATGGTCAGGGTAAAATTGTGTAATGCCAAAGTGGCACTACTGGTTAACGTTTATAACAGCCCTCATCCCCATTATGAACAAGGATGTTTACCTTAACTGATTGCCCAGTGATAAAGACCTTGATCAAGAACGATATGATTTTAGTTTTAGGAGGGAATTTCAATTAAAAAATGGGGAATGGCCCTCCTTGTTATCTCTATGATGAGACAGACGATAATGTTTTAGGAGTTCCGATGCCTATCAGTGCAGACCCCATAACTCGCGGACATGGTTTACAGACCAATGGGCAGTTTGTATGAATGCGGTCTAAGAGCAGTGAATGGCCACCTCCCAAAGGATAGACCAGGCAAGGCGACGTTTAGCTCCACTCAAGGCACCTTGATTATTGACTATTGCTGTTTCCCAATAAAACATTGAAAAGTAACTGTAGACTTTTATGTTGTGGAGGATATATTTAGCCACCACCACCTCATTGTGCTAAAATGTGAACTACCAGAAAGGCCTAATTTGGCGTATGTGCCGCAATGGAGTATGACCCATTTGGCCAACTCTAAACGAAGGGTGAAGTGGCACATGGCTGACCAGGAGTAAATACTAAAAGGTATAATTTCCTCAAAAGATCATATTATTGTTACACTTTTGGACGGGTCGGACAATTAAAAAAGTACCCTTATTAATTCTAGATTGCTAAATACCAATTTATCGAACACATTCACAACTATTTATTAAAACAAAAAGAGGCCTAGACTACCTCGCTGGTTCAGTTCTGAAAGTACTAAGGCCAGGACCAGGTTAATAACCTTTGTTAAAAAATCCTGTCACCCCTAGGCAACAAATCATAGAGGCCAAGGCTGCTTATAAAAAATGATAGTCAAAAGAAAACAAGAAATAGAAACGAACACACAGTCTGATCTTGTAAAAGCCTCAGAACAAAAAGACACAAAATTATTGTGGGAGATTGCAAGTCAGGGGCCGCAATAAAAATACAAGGAACAAGGGCTGAAAACCATGGTGCCTGACCATGTGTGGATAGAACACTTTTCAAACATGTTTTGATACAAGTGTAACACCCCAAGTGTGGAAAGAGGTTTAGGCTGCGTACATTGTATTAGCAGGAAGAGCTGGTCACAGGGGCGTTGCTAGGGGGGGTAAGGGGGCTATAGCCCCTGATCTTTTGGTTGTAGCCCCGGATAGAATCTCAGGAGCTACAGCCAAAATACTAGCTAGCCCCCAGTCCCAACAGTTCTGACATCAGCTTAGCCCCGGGTCCTTTCCAGACCTAGCAACTCCCCTGGCTGGTCAGTTAGTGTCATTTTCTTTCCATTTGGTTTGGCAGTTCTGCACGTGTGTTATTTGGAGTTAGCATTGACACATTTAAGAGGGCATCACCAAGCCTTACACAATGAAAGAAGGAGCAACAATGTAATAACTTTGCTTATTATATTTAGAGGTTAAAGTCTGTGCATGTTTAATAGTTTTGTATTTAGTAGTAGTGATTGATGTGCTTTGGTTGTACTAAAATGATCTTAGAATATGCCATTTCATTTTATATTTAGGAAAGTTTTTGGTAGTTGTTAAAAAGGTAGCTGAAGTGTTCAGCAGTGAGATAGGGTAAATGTTGCGCTTTAGTAACATGAGGTCTGTGTGCTGCGGTAGCAAGAGTTCTGCCATGTTGGATTAGGCCCTGTTGACCCTTGAGGTTGCAGCTTCTGGTAGTTAGAGAATTAGGCCACCAGTTGGAGCTTTTGCTCTGTTCATTTAATTAGAGTTTATGCATCCTTCCTCCAGCGACCTATTAGACAGTCAAGGTTATGGAAGAAAGCAAATGTGCAGTGCAGATAGCAGTTAATTGTACCAGGCCAAGCAACTCACAGGAGCTCCGAACGGAATGTTAGTTTCTGACAATTAGATTAGTGCTGCAGCTGTGAAGGACACATCTTTTGAGAACAGGGCCTGGTGTCGGGGACTGCTGCAGTGTTGAGTTAGGTTTGGAGTAATAGTGCCCCATTTGAAAAGTAGCCAGTCAGTTTGAACTGTGGGTGTTTGATTAAATAGAGCAAATAAATATGAGAATTTCATTCCCAAGAGCAGTGTCTTGACTGCGTTTTTTATAAAGTACCTGATTCGCAAGAGTGATAGGGTAGATGGCATGCCAGGGATGCAATGTGTTCTAAGCCGGGAGATGCAGGAGGTGATGCCAAAAGAGTACAGTTGCAAGGTTAAAAAAGCCATTGGGGAGTGCCAAATCGTCTGGTCTAATGAGGAACCCATTGTATTATCAGGCAGGGTTAACCTCACTGTTCACATTCGTTCCCTTATTGCGTCCACTCGAGGGGTATGCAAATCACGAGTTGACCAAAGTTGTCTTGACTAGTAAGCAGAGTACATTATCGCAACAATTTAACTGAATATGGTGGACCAATAACATCACAGTGTTTCCTGCTGACCAAACAATTAGGTCATCTTGTAAAGGATTGTATTTAGATATGCATGAACAATGGGATAATTAACTATAGCAGATGTTTAGATTTCGGTATAGGTGTTAGCCAATGGGGAACGTGAGATTATATTGTATCTGATATGCTTTGCTTATGCTAATTTGTGTTTTTCTGCTATAAAAGATGTAACCTGAAAAGGGGGCGTGTCGAATGTGATTTCAGTTCTTAGTTCTATGGGACTGACTAACACTCCTGGATGTATTTGCATCGGTTTTTGGGCCTGCCCTACAGAATCTGGCGACCCTGACATGATTCCAGATCCTCTGTGCGGCTGAAGCTTCTCGTCCGCGTATACTGGGTTGCAGCGCCCGTCTGCATTGTCCAATCCATGTGCACACTCTGAAGAGTACCGCAGGCGCTGTGTTTCCAGAAGGCCTGCCTGATCCTTGGAGCAGAGTTATGCGCCCAGCTATGCAGGCAATTGGAGGCGGGGCACCGCATTAGAGGAGCTCGGGAGAATGCTTTGAAAATGAGTGCACTCTTGGGGGGAAATAAAAAGGGGTGACAGTTGTAGTTTGGGTGTGTATGACTGTAAGGAAAAGCCACATTGTGACATTGTGACATTAAATATGTTTTTGAGTAGTATTGAGGTGAATCTCCCCTGCCACTGGGAAAGATGATGTAATAGAAGTAATAAAAGAGAAGAATTGATGTTGTATATCTCCTCTTAGGAGAGGAAAGACAGCAATGTTGTTAAGGTTACGGTCCTGTAGAGAAAGGACCCGGTATCCCTCCATCCTATATAAAAGGGGCGTGAAGAGGGTTGAATTCCCTCCTCTCAAGAGTAGGAGACAGAGGAAGGGTCTACACCATTGTGTAAATAACTGTGTTTTTATTTGATGATTTTGTTCATAGAAGTGTAGGTAGAAGTGTTTTGGGGTGGGGCAATGGTTCTTTAGTTGTGTTGATAGGAGTTGTGTTGTGGTGAGTGTGTGAGTAGAAGTGAGTTTAGGAGGGGTAGGGTTTTGATTTTGGGTTGTAAGGAGAGGGAGGTGGTTTTCTTGGGGCATTGTTTTTTTGGAGTAAGATCACTGGACCAGTGGTCGGTACACCCAGGGCTTTAAATAAGGTTGGATTTGACAAGGATGAGTACTCCATTAGAACATATGTGTGAGGCACTGCCGCAGTACACGGGACAAATCTTGAAGTATCATTATGAGTGGGTTTAGGGGACTGAAGGAAGGATGTTTAAACCTTGGCCCAAGGAGGGCATGAACAATAAAGCAGTCATTGAGCACATGTATACTTATTTGACATCAAAATGTAAAGAAAAAAAGTCCAAAAGGAGCCAGTGTATACTTGAAATATGGATAATGTTTGAAGATTTAGAGAACGCCCATGACAAGAGCAAGGAGAAAACAGACCCAGCACACACATAAATCGTCGCCCCCACCACCCTGCCTCCTTATGGGTGCTTTCCTTTACAGATACACCAATCCCCAGTATGCGAGTACCGAGCCCAGGCATGGAACCCCAGCAGGGCGTAACGATACAACAAGGGACCCATTGATTATGAAAGTTGAGAATAGGGTGTGGAGAGGGAAACGGCACTGAAGAAAACAGAGGAGGTGCTAGTACAAGCGACGCAGCAACAAAGGATGGGACAGAGCGCAGCAATAGGCATAGACCAATAGAGAGCAGGAAAGATTCTTTTTAGAATTGATAGCCGAGTCATCAAGGATATTCAGGCAGCAACAAGTGAGGAACATGGAAAGACCCAGAGAGTCCACCACAGGGAGTGGCACGCCCCAATAGTGTAGATTAGTCGAGGTCGTAGAAGAGGGGTGGGTGATGGATGAGGATCAGGGGTAGACCAAGGGGCAGAATAGAGAGAAGGGACAAACAGCACTAGAAAAAGGCAAGAGGGGAGGAAAAATGCCACAGGCTACGAAGATGGGAACACAGTTCTCTTTGTTGCACAGGGACTAGGGAAAGCCCACTACATGCCCTGGGCTCACATGGATCAGAAAGACTTAATGAAGGCACTACCCTCACTCACAGCAGGAGTGGGCAAGTGGATTTATGTACTCGAAAAGGAGACAGCAGGGATCATGTTAGCTGTAGGGGACATGAAGAGTTTGTTTGCTGCACTGCTGGGGGAACAGGTGGACGACACATGGAAGAAGGCAGGGTATCCAGAGGTACAGGTGAACAGTGACAATCACGGTGGAGCACCATAAAACAACTATTGAGCACATACATGGAAAGCTTTGAGGGTGGTATACCCAGACACACCTGACATAAATTCAATCATGACCCGCAGCATAAAGGCAGATGACGACCCTGAAATGTATGTTAATCAGATTCAGGAGATGTGGTGAACGGAGACTGGGGAAGCATGGGACAGGAATATAGCTTATATCATATGTTACTTAATGGTCTCCCCAAGTAAGTGCAAAACAATTGCATAAGGTGGTTGGTATTGAGGTGAAGGGATGGGCCGAAATTCGTGCACACATAGTGCATTATTGAAAAAGGAGCCAAGAGAAGGAGAGGGAGATAGCAGAACAAGCAGAAAGGGCAGAATCAAAACTGGTACAGAAAAAGTTTGCTAAAGTGAGTGTGGAATGAGCTATTATTACTAGTAAAACCCAAGGGCAACCCAACCAGAGACCAGCAAGGGAATGGGCCGAGGGGTGCACTTGTGACAGAAGGGAAATGGGGAGTTTACAAACGGGATGATTAGGGTTTCAGAGAGGCTGGGCAGGTGAATTTGGAGGGATGAGTCCTAGATTTGGAAGACAGTATTGGTCCCGTGGGAGATGGGACATTTTGCATGGGAATGCAGGAGCAGACCAGACTACTCTAGCAGACCAGTGTTTGTGCTCACTTATCACCCCCCCAAAGATGCTGCCCCAGTTACCCGATACCCCCAGCACCCATGCCTGCCCCAACCCAGTGAAACCGCAGATGTTTTCTGCTAATTCAGTACCCAAGACCAAATGTTACACAGTTGTATGTGCAGCAACTGCCCCTGCAGACCCCTACATCTCCTGCCATAACGTAAAGTGATGCATTACACAGTAGCAAGCATTTTGGGTTTAACCCTTTCCCAATTCCTGGAAAATATGTCTACCCCCAATAGGTCAGCCCTCCGAGAGCTCTGACATGCCCAGTTCTATCAGTCACTACTGACTCGGAAGAGGAACCCCAGGTATAAGTGAGGATAGGAAATAAAACATTCCCATTTATGGTTGACACTGGAGCTACAAAGTCCTGTATTTGGGAAGGAAAGTTTCCTTTGTCAGGTAAGATAATGGACATGCAGGGATTCTCTGAGGCATTTATGTTGGTTCCTTTTACTGACGATTTACCCATCAATGTAGGTACACCGGAGGTGTCAGCTCCCTTATTATGCTCCAAAGATACCCCATTAAACCTTTTGCATAGGGACTTCCTGAATAAACTAAATATTACTATTTAATTTACTGAGGAAGGCATAGTCAGCTCAACGCCAAGGATATACCATGCAAGGAGCGCCACAATATTAAGAGCGCATAAAAGCAACAGTGCCATAAGAGGAGTGCCCTTAGATCCAGATTTATTTCTTTATTGGGTGACAGTGTTATTAGGATGGGTGCCAAGAATAAAATATAGGATACTGCGTGTGCCTAGTGAGTTTATGTTCAGGCCAGCTATCCCTCAGGGATGTGCCTCAGGAACCATAATTACATTATATTTGGAAGCAGTGAGCAAGAAAAAGAACAGAGTAATTCTGATGGGAGCATACAAGAAAGAGGACGAATGGCACACAGTTGTGTACATTGACCCAACACAGCCACTGAGAGGGATGCCTGGCAAACAGCTGTTCTGGAACACTGAGGACACAGGAGAAATTATTTTTGAAATGTGCATACCCTGACAAATTATGATAAAACACAGAGAGGTGATTGCTAAAACATTCCCACCATGTGTGTATGGAAAAGGTACCCAGTAGCTTGTGGACTAGTAACCCCACAATGTAGGAATATTGAAGAGCATAGGGGCAGTTTGAATCAAGCTCAAGCAAGGCGCAATGTTACCCATAGTGAGACAATACCCCAGAGATATCAATTGAAAATGGGGTGAGACAAGGTAGCATTCTCGACGCCTTTCTTTTCAATCTTTATCTGGCAGATCTTGCTGATTATTTACATGCGCATGCGCTTGTCTGCCCAACAATAGGCAAAAGCACAATTCACTTTCTCACCTATGCAGATGATATAGCCTTGATTGATCATACCCCAATTGTATTACAACACTTAATAAAGGCAATGGAAATGTATGCATGTGAAAATGATCTAGAAATTAACCCCTCTAAATCTAACATAATGATTTTCAGCCGACATTCCAATAGAAAACAATTACCTAATTGATACATGAATAAATAAACTCTGCCGATTGTAAATAAAATAAAATATCTAGGCTTCCAACTCAGTACAACTCAGTCATTAAAGGACATGACTGTAGAACTAGAGAGCAAAATAATACAATATATAAGTCAACTGAAAAAACTATTGAAGACAATGGGCCTCATTACAACCCTGGCGTTAAGGGGTTAACGGCACCGTAAAAGGCTGCGGCGCCGTTAAACCCTTAACGCCAGATTCCCACTTTAACGCCTGCTTTTTGCAGGCATTAAAGTCCAAGGCGCTAAGCGACCTTGGTGCTAATTACGGCACCGTAATTTACGGTGCCGTAATTAGCGCCTTCCCCATCTCCATTGAGTCCTATGAGGCAAAAATGGGAATGGGCAATGGTGAATGGGGATTTACCGCCCCGCCAACCTTGGAATGGGGCAGTAAATCCGCCATCCACCATGGCGGAATCCGGCATGGACCATGGTGCTAATAGCACCATGGTCCAACGCCAGGGTTGTAATGAGGCCCATTGTGCAGATTTTCGCTCCTACCCTTGTTACAATTTTACAAAGGAAAAGTGATTCCGGCAATCCAGTAGGGGATGAAAATTAATCCCAGTGCCCGTAAATTTAACTGGGCATACCTAGAAGGCTGTATATGGAAAAAAACACTATCTTTACCCATGTCTCTACCCATAGCCCGATTGCGATATGAATTAAGATTTACACTCCCTTCAATCACATTTCAATTGGAAACTACTGCTTCTATACAGATCTATTTTAGATCCATGTAAGAATTCTTTATATGAGGATATAAGGGATCACACAAAGTCACATAAGAGTGAATTCTTGTTAAATTTGCAAAAAGACGCTGAACAAATTTGCGAAGTAACAAGTGATATTCTGGTTGCAAATCCAGAGAAAGCAAAGCGTGCCTTGATGAGAACTGACTGAATTGCAACCAGAGCTTGATTCTGTGACATGAAAAGTACAATAAATGTCAGTGTCTGTGAGAAATCGGGCAAATATGTATTGCCCTATCTAAGAAGATTTCTGAACCCTACCTGGCGTGCAGAACTCTAGCGTTTCTGCCTAAATTTGGCTAAAACAAATCAAACATCAAGAATTTGACAAAGCCTAGATCATAAGAAAGGGCAATGTGATCTGTGTGGAGAAGGATATATCCAAGATGTAAGAGACCTCTTATTTCTTGCACATTCACACTAACATTAAGAGAAAAATACTTTGCTAGATTTGTCCATCAGACTGAGTGGCTCAGTACCCAAGAATGCTGGCATAGGCTGTCGGCTGGGAAGGAAATCCTCTCATCAATTTAGCTTTTAAAATGATTAAATGGACTGCACTTTGTAAAAAAAAATCCATTATAATGGTGAGTAGCAGACATTTAAATTCAGATACAAAAATGTTCTTATGTACATCATTTTAAGAAAGATGGAACAGCACTGTTTTAGTTGAAAGTGTATGTATTGTTGTTTTTTTCTTTTTTTTCAAATTTGAGAGATATATGTAAAAAGTGACTAACGACACAATACAAAAAGAATCAAAAAAATACCCCACGTCAAGGGAAAAGATGAAGGAATCTACGACACCATTCTAGAATTATGGCAACAGGGCATAATACAGCCACCTGAGTCCCCATGCAATGCACTTTACACCCTGTGAAAAAAGCAAAGGGTTCATCACAGAGGATGGTGCAGGCCTTACGCCCATTTAACAATATTGTAGAAGCAAAATTTACAGTGGTACCCAATCCCACCACGATTCTTTGCAACATACCCACTGAAGCGACACACTTTACTGTTGTAGATCTCAATAATGAATTCTTCTCCATTCCGCTGCACCCAGATTCCCAATATCTGACAGCAATTACATACTGTGGGCCAAGATTCCAGCACACATGCTTACCTCAGGGGTACTGTGAGTCCCCCAAGTTCTTTCAACAGGATTTAGGTAATATACAAGTGGTTAGCACAATAATTCAATATGTAGATGACCTTTTGTTCTGCAGCCCTACAGAAGAACAATGTAGGACAGATTCAGTGACACCTTTGACATTACTTGCAGAAAAAGGATACAAAGTAGACAAAGAAAAATTACAGTATTGCCAGAAAGAGGTAGCATACCCAGGGCAAATAATATCCACAGCAGGAAGGAGAGTAAAACCAGAGAGAGCAGCAGCAGTACACAATACACTATAGCCAACAACTGTCAACAAATGCAACAGTTTCTAGGGTTATGAAATTATTGTAGGTCATGGATTTTTGATTACTTCAGTTACCAAAGCCCTTGTTGCAAGGGCTCAAAGAAGCATAGAAGGATAAGGGAATGATCACCTGGACAGGAGACATTATCACATGTTTTCAGGAATTCAAAAATGCGATCATCAATGACCCAGTCTTAGCAACACCAGATTATGTAAAGTAATTCCTCTTGTTCTCACATTCTAATGGCCAAGTAATGACAACTGTTCTCACGCAGCAAGCATCCATGGGACACAAACCCCAGGCCTACTACAGTGGACTTTTAGATCCAGAAATGCAGAGTCTTATCCCAATGCGAGCAGGCTCTAGCAGTAGCAGTTTCTGCAATACAAAAATCCTCTACAATCACCATGGGATGCCCAGTAACATTATATGTAGAGCACACAATTTCTGCTATCCTAGAGAGATCCAAATCAACCCTCACCACAAAGAGAGCGTCCAGCTATGAGGTCATATTATCCAACTGTTCCATTCACATTGTCAGGTGTTGAACAGTGAACCTAGCAACATTCATCGCAGAACCCGTACAGCCAGGTCAGTTAGTACACGATTGTGTGACATACAAAGGGCCTTGCAGATGACACAACCCAAGTGAGGGAGGATGCTCTTGAGGAGGGGAAGGTGTTTTTCATTGATGGTTCGATGATTCATCAAGAGACGGGACATAGACACACTGGGGTAGCAGTAGTGAGCCTTGTAGAGGGGGAGTACAAGGTCATAATAAAACAGAGATTGACCACACATTATTCTGCTCAAGCCACAGAACTCATACCACTCATAGAAGCTTTAGAAATGTCAAAAGTTACTTTAGTTACCATTTATTCTGGCTCAGCATATGTTACATCCACCGTGCATTCAGAATTGTCTAGATGGCGCAGGAGAGGGTTTAAAAAATCAGATGAAGCACCCATGCAGCATGTAGCATTGCTAGCTAGCTAAATTGATGCATTAACTGGTCTCTCAGTAGTAAAATGTGTGGCCCATACGCATAATACAGACCCAATTGCTAATGGGAATGATGCAGTGAAAGAAACAGCCTTCCTAAAAGTACCAGATATCACAGCATAACCAGAGGTCGCATTTTAGCAAGCACAGCTGTCAACATCATACAATACAAGCCTCCTAACACAGAAAATTGAACTGCTGGGATGAGCACCACAAGACCTAATTTGGAGGCAAAATACTACAGGTAAAGTAGTAATGCCCCAAGAATTGCTTACAGTTGAAATTGAGCAATTGAACTATCCTACACATATATCTATGCAATATATTGCAGCAGACATTCACGAGGACTGGTCTTTCCCCAATCTTCAGTAGCATGTAGACCATTTTGTAGCTAATTGTATTACCTGCCACCCCTACAGTTCAGGCCCCACCCTCAGAACGTTAAAGGGAACATTGCTCCACCTATAATGGCCTTTTGAGAGCTCTACATCGATTATGTTGACATGGTTAACAGGTGCTATAACTATCGTTATTTGATTGTTGTAATATGCCAATTCTCTCATTGGCTTGAAGTAGGACCATGTGCCTACCCTGATGCCAGATCTGCCCTAAGGTTTTGGTACGCAAGGTATTTTCTCACTGGGGAATATGTGATGTCCTGAAATCAACAATGGGACACACTTTTTTAATGAGCTGTTCATAGAATCTACCTCCCCATTAGGAATAAAATACAAACTATGTTCAGTTTACCACCTGCAAGCCAACATGATTGTAGTGCGTCTTAATGGTTTATTGAAACAACACTTGTCTAAAATATGCCACTCTTTGGGTAAGAACTGGCTCCAGTGCCTTCCCCTCCCCATGTTTAGACTCAGAAATCAGCCAAGGAAAGAGCATCATTTGACCCTCACAAAATTGTGACGGACAGGAGACTGCACACACAACTCACACGTGCATGCATGGCCTCTGACGCTCACAAACAGCTGATCTTTTAGGGGATGAATTTCAGGGATACCTTAGGGACTTAACCAAACCATGTTCACAAAGGCCGGCTGCAACAGACACCATCGACCCAGCATCTCTGCAACAACCCCAGCTCTTTCCAGGAGATTCAGTGTTAATCCGCTCATTCCTCAGGAAGTGGGATGACACACGCTTCCACAGGCCCTACAAGGTTGTCTATGCAACATCATTTGCAGTGAAAGTTGAAGTACCAACGTACTGGATCCAACTCACAGACATCAGAAAGGAAACCAGCACTGTCCCTCCTCCTCAGGACACACAAGACTAAGGGCCTGATCAGTAGTGTTACCGCCACATTTAAGGGTCTGCCCAATCACGATTCTGCCATGTTTACCCCCAGCTTATAGCTGGGGGTAAACACACCATAAAAATGCCAATTTTCAGTGCAATTATCGCTGGCAGTATTACTGCATGGTAACTGTGATATAAATGGGGACTAACAGTAAGCGCCCAACCCTTGACCCGGCGGTAATACCGCCAGATAGGTGGGCGCTAACGCTAATAAAGTTGGGCGGTATCCCAGGCCCTAACAGCACTAAAAGATGTGTTTTACCCATCTGTTTTCTGTAAGGAATGTGTCCCTTTGGACAAACCATTATTAACTCTTCTTCTCAGCCTCCAAGAGCAGCGGATCGCAGCAAGAATATGATGTTGTGTATTGGATGTTTCACTCTCTCTCTCTCTCTTTCTTTCCTTTCTTTTCTTTTGGCAAGAGTTATATGGTCGGGGCATATACAGAGGGGATTAATAATGACACTGAGGTAGTATCTGTGTTAGAAAATAGGAGTGTGGTAGTGCCCAGAAGCAGAAGGGAAACTGAACATCAAGGGGTTCTCTTTCACACTGTTGCAGATGTGCATCATCCCAACATGGACAACCTTTTGGTACAATCATATAAGGGAGGTGGGAAGGCTAAGGTCAAAGGATTCCTGCTATATATGTTCCCTTATCCCACACAGACCTGGTACTCCCATATTGTTTATTCCCAAAGAAATGCCACCTCTAGTAGCACAATTCTTAGTGCACCTAGACCTATGTAGGTTGCAAGGGTTGTTCCAGGGACACAAGTTTGAAGCAACCATACGAGAAGCAGACACCAGTGAGTGTTCAGGGAATAAGGAGCCGGTGCAGTATCAAATCAGACAGCAACTATAGTTGGGAGGTGCAGTGCTCTCTAACAACTGATGGGAGGAGGGGCTGGCGAGCTGCACATCAGGGGGACTAATGGGGTTCTCGGACGAAGTAGCAGCACACCTAAACAAGACCTGTTATGATGTATGGAGCAGATACTGAAGTTAACACGGATAAAGTTGAATGGACGACCTGCTAAAGTACAGATACTTACACGCATCTCCTTGTGTTTCAGAGGCAATGGCAGCGTGCCTGTTGGCACTAATGAACACTGAAACTGTACACTTTATATTGCAGACCTGAATGGAGGCACTGCACCGCTCATGGACATATTTTGGATCTGTGGGAGCTCTGCATATCTCCACCTTGTGCCATTTTGGAAAGGAGCGTGCTCCCTGCCAACGTTCCATTCCACTGTTCTTATCGTGCCTGATGCTCACCTTACCGTCATAAATGTGCACAGAAATCCCAAGTTACAACTGTGCCTCCTCCCCACCAGCGTGCCCATTGGTCAATGAGCTTCCCTCACTATAAATATTCAAATTATTTATCCTAAGATTCTGTTGTTAAGCTTAAAGCCATAACGGACCAGTAACGTCTTTTCAGCAAGACGTAAACATTCTTTACCTCCCTTCTCGTTCTAGGCATCCAGACTGCATCCACATTGAAATGGCTGCAGATAACAAGAGGGGAGATGCTACAGATCACGTATGAGACGGAGCATGGCCTCAACTCAATCAGAGAGAAGCTGAAGGCCATCCGATTGATGACGCTCCAGACCCGGTACATATTGGACCTCCTCACAGCCATGGATGGGGGTGTTTGCAAGAAAATAAGGAGCGGTGAGCATGGCCAGGTGGCAGACCGACCTGGCAGGTCTGCTGTAAGCTCCCGGGTGAGCTTCCCCGTGTGCCCGTACACAGAGTTAATATGCCAAAATGGCAGCCGCTGCCGGACAGTGAGGCGGAGACCCACTCCGGGGACTGGTAGTGGCCGGGGACCCCTTCTGGCGCCTGCCGGGGGCTGGGAGAGGACTGGCGAGGTCCCCTCAGCGGAGCAGGGGAGCCATGGACCTGCCGTGATCACAACTCCGGGTAAGCAAGGTGGTGGCTGAAGGTGTGTTGTGGGCCCGGGCACTATGTAGGAGTTGGCTGCCACACGCCGCCTGACTTGAACTGCCCATTATTAAGGACTCAGAGTGTTGAATCTAGGCTAATCCCGGGCCTCCACGAAAGTGTGCGGCTCTGCTCCCGATTGTCCCGCAGTACTACGGGACATAGAATTCAGTGCAACATGGCCCAGAGCATGTCGAAGCCCTCTGCCCACCTGCGGCAGGGGAGTGAGGACCGGCACAGTGATTCCACCTGTAGATGAACTCTGTGAGGCGGTGACCGAAGCCGCACCGCCAGTAGCTGTTTGTCAATTGCGGCCCTAACCAGCTAGAGATGCAGGTACCATGGGTTAGCTGCACCTGATCTGCAGCCCTCAGATACACACCAACCTGCCTGATGCAGCCCCAGGGAGCGCGGAGGGCCATGGACTAGACTTGCTGCAGAGGGGCTAGAAATCAGCACAGCAGAGTAGCCAGCGAACCAGCATGTAGAGGGTGAGTGTTGCCACCCTACAATAATCGGATAAGTGAAGCAGCAAACCCTGTAGTGAAGGACATATTGCATACTCAACTCCCTGTGGCTGATCCAGGGCTGCCACCCTTAGCAGAGAGTCCTTGTGCTTCTGGCCCTTCCACTGGGGCTCACACACCAGTCAGCAGGAGAAAGGTCTCCCTGTCACCTGGAGAATTGGTGTCTTGAGGCTGGCCTGTCTCCTGGCCTGGTGAGGGCTGAGATTGGCCAAAGCACCCCAACCTACAGTTCATTTAACCAGCCTTGTGTAGAAAGAGTTGAGCATTTGAGCTCCCTGTCCGGCACAGGAATAGCCAAGACCCCATGTAAACTGAAGCAGAGAGATATTAAGGCCATGCTAACCACACAAGACCCCAAGGAGAAGTGTGTGCTGCCGGCCACCACACAAGTCCATGCATTGGAGTCAGCAGGCGATCGTAAGGATGGACTGGCTAACAAATCTGACCTGAAGCTGCTGTTGGCAGAGCTCAAACAGGAAATACAGAGCTCGGAAAACAGGCTCTCTAAGTCTATAGCAGAGCTAAATGACCATGTGCGGTCAGCGGAAAAAAGGTTAGATGACCTGGAGACAGCGCACTGCGAACACGAACATGGGCAAATAGAACTCCAGCAGCGACTCCTTACCGTGGAGGACCAAGTGGAGCAAATTGGGATCTGCCATGAGGACATGCAAAACCGCTCCTGATGCAATAATGTCTGCATTCAGGGGATCCCCCTTTCCGAGTGAAAGACCACGGACTATAGGAATACGTGCATGAGCTTTTCTGCCACCTTCTAGACCTGGAAAACAAGGAGAAACTAATTTTGGACAGAACCCATAGAGTATACTCCTTTGCGCAGATACAGAGGAAGCTACTTCCTGAACATACTTCCTGACTCCTACTCCTTGAGCGCTTTTAAACACTTGAATTGTGTATAGGCACTTTACAAATAAACATTACCATACCATACCCATGTGAGTCGGACTTAGTCACACTAATAAATCAATGCTCTGCGACTGCCACTGGATGTCAGCCTATGCATGGCATGGGAATCTGGGCAGATACAAGCATCAGAAATACGATTACGGTGAGTAATGAATGCTATATATATATATATATATATATATATATATATATATATATATATATATATATATATATATATATATATATATATATATATATACACACACACCTCAGTTGGGTAACCCACTATGTGTTACACACTACTCTAGAAATACAGTTGTTCACACAAATGCATTCACTAAAGTAGGGAGAAGAGAATTGCTAATTGTTTGGAAAGTTGTCTCTTGGAGCAGCTTTTCCTCCATATTTGCTCACTTGTTATGGGGAAACTGACGTGTCCTTCAGACTGTCCGTATTTGGAAACTGTTTGCCTTGTTCTATTTACATGTTCTCATTTTTGGGTAACTTTATCATGCTGCACACAGCACCTTACAGTGCAGTGTAATGGGGATACTTTTGTATCACCCTAGACTACACTCGAAGGATTTTTGTTTGTTACTTTTAAATGTGCCTAATGACAAGCTGGTGGCAGCAGTTACTTTTTCACTATTTTTACTGTATTGTATTTTATTTTTACCGCGTTTGGCTACTAGGCTAGTGTCCTAACAGGGCCAAGCCACAATGTTTTTCGCTTGTTCTTTGGCCATTCTGTCTCTTAGCCTTCTTACTACCTTCTCGGGTCAATTAAATCCTTTTATGGTCATACATTTTCCCAGGAAAGCAGTGCTTTTCGCAGGATGGTGCACGGCATGTGTGTTGAAAGCCAGGAAGTGGGTTCGGACTTGCTGGTCCCAATACACAAACTGGGTTCTGTATGTCTGGAGTGTATTCATTAGTTTCACCAACAGTTGTCTCGGATTGGACCACTGCTTGGGTGTGTGTGATAGGCAGTTTCTGTGCTCACCTGCGTGTTTCCATCAGAAGACAAGTCATGCAGCCTTTGTCCAGAGATCTGAAGAGGAGCCAAGTAACTGTGAAGACTTTGGAAGACACGTGGACCGATCCTGAGAAGGCATGGTGACCAACGTTTGCTGCAGTGCCGATGTAGCCCTGATTGGCTACTGATCTTAGAAGACCATCCTCAGTGCTTCGACCCTTTAGAGTGGTGGGTTCTACCATTCTTGATGTCTTCTTGGTGTCCTGTGATTTGGAGTCTTCGGAAGCAATCCTGGGCCATCCAGTGGAGTGACAAACTTCAATTTGGGCTACCACAGTACACGTGTAATTTCGAGTTTCGGCCTGGAACTCCAGGGGTCTTCAGCAAATAGCAAGATGTTGGCAGCCAGCATCCAAGGGTCCCCCGATAGAATGCTTCAACCACCACATCTCTGACGCCTGCTGTCACTGTGCATTGGTGACTGTCTCTGAAACTGGCTTTCCCGCATCTAGTTGAGGATCCTAAAGAGTCCTTCACTGGTGCCTGCTGCATTGTTCAACAAGAAGAGGTTGCACACAGCTCCTAGACATGACTGGAACTCTTCTTATACCAGCAGCTCCTGGGCTTCTTTGACCATAACCAACGACAGGAGAACTTGCCTCAGGCGACCCTCCAATGACCTTCCAAGTCTGAGGAAAAATCTGAGTACCGGGGGTTAAGTTACAATGGTATTTACCTGCAACCCCATCTGTAACTTGTGGCTTTGGCAATACTTGTCTAAAGCCCTCCAAAAGGTGGAAAAAGATTTTTTCTCACCAGTGACTTTCTTCATCTGCCTTCTGGAGCCTTCTTCACATCCACTGGATCCTCCTCCTAACTTTTACCCAATCCCTAAAACACATTTGGAAACTTTGTGAACTTCTGGGCACAAGCCTCATACAACTTAAGGTTGGACTTTTGAAGTTAGGGTTGTTAATCCTGTGGACTGTTGGTGTACTGACTAATCACTTCCCTTTCCTTTCCGGCATAGGAGGGCAGGGGGTGAACTGATTATTGTACACTAACTCACTGTGATTGTATATATGTATTTTACCAGAGAACTAGTCTCCATCCGCAGGTAACTGGAACCCCCCTCCCCCCCTCACCCCCCAGCATCCTCAAAGACCCAGCCTGGTGCGCTAGCATACAGAATGCTATGTTGCTAAAGATTGACATGCTTCATAAAAAAATACTCAGCAAACAAGCTAGCCTTAAACACAAGTGTTGGAGTAACGTTGTCATGCTCATGTCCACTTCCAATATCCCAAGATGCCCCTTGTTTAGGTTCAGCGAAATTACCAGTCAGGAACCCTACACATCCCAAAAAGTTTGAAACCATCAAGGTGCAAAGGGAATGCCCTCCCTGCCTCCCTCACAAAGACTTTGCGGAAACCTTGGTGCTGTTTATCATGGCTTTCATCAACTCCTCCTCCTCCCTCCCCAATTGCGAACCTCAGGTACTTTCTGTGTTTGTGATGAACTGGCACATGAAAGTAAGCATCCAGAAGATCTAATGACACAAAGCAATCCTGAAGTCGAAGGGCCTGAAGGATCTGTGAAAGAGTTACCATCTTGAACTTGTTCTTCCTGAGGAACTTGTTCCATCGTCTCAAGTCCAAGATGGGTTGCAGTCCTCCGTCCTTCTCAGGGATTTGAAAATAGGGAGAGTACCAACCTTGATTACTCTCTGCAGCAGGTACTGACTCTATTGCACCTTTCTCCAATAAGGTAAAGATCTCCTATCTTTCAAGGCTTGGCCCCCTGGAGGACAATCTGGGGGTCTTCTTATGAAGGGGAGGCAGTAACTGTGAGCCACTGTCTGCAGTGCCCAAACATTGGAGGTTATGCCCCAACAACTCTCCAAATGCTCAGTCTGCCTGGAAACCACCACAGTCATGTGAACAAGGACTGAAAGGGGTTTTAGGGTTGTTGCTGACGTCTAGGGCAAAGAAGCAGAGGCTGAGAGAGAAGTTTTCCCTTCTTGTCCTTGTGATCCACAGGAAGCTCTTCTTTGGCCCCTCTGTGCAAACTGGCCTCTTACTCTAGCAATTGAGGAGTAGAAATGAAACGGCGGATCCCTCCAGCCATGGGGAGGCCCTTGAGATTGTTAAGGTTGGCATATCGCTACTCCTAGCGATTTAGCCGCCACCTTGGATGCCTGTAATTTTTCTAGGTTCTCATCGGACTTGGAGCCAAAAAGCTGGGAGCCATTGAATGGCATGTTCAAGAATCTTGACTGGACATCAGGTGCAGAGATTAGGGAATAGAGTGTTGCAGCACTTCAGGAACATCATTTGGTTGCTAGGGGTCTCAGCTGCGTCCTCTGACAACTCTTGTGCGACGTCTAGCAATGCCTCTGTGACCCCCTGGATAAGGGTTGCAGAGACAGAGAAACACCAAAAGTAAAGAGGGTTTAGATGAGAGCCCTTTAACTCACTCTGGGGCTTGGTCAGTGCAGCCAAAGACTGTGCGCTATTTATCTTCTTGTTCAACTTCATCCGTATCTGGACTGAAGAGTTCCACCCCATCAAACAGAAGGTCCATAATCCGTTCCTGTCTGGAACCTGGTGGCTTTCAGAAGTGCTTGGCACCTCAAAGACAAACCTACTGCCATACCTCTTGCAGCCATATCCAGATGATGATAGGCGAATTCCATTAGATATTGTGCCACTTGGCAGGCTTCATTTAAACATGACCGGAAACCTGCCTGGTAGTTTGAAGCAAGTAGCAAGTTGTAATCACTCAATTCACTCCAGAACTTTAGATTCACTGCCACCACCACCACTCACTGTTAGCCTGTCGGAAGCTGAGGGCAGAGGTTTGGTACACGTTTTTGCCTGGATTGCTCTGGAGGCTGTTTTCTTGACCCAAAAGGTTCTGCGAGGAAGCTGACAAAGAAGAAGACAACGATTGGCTCTTACCAAAGAGTGTCGCTGCAACCACTATCATGGAATGAGCTGAGGATGGCCCAACGCAGATGTCTCTGCAACCCTTATCCAGTACACCCCGTGGATGACAATGGTAAATCCAGGTCACATTTATTGGTGATCTAGATCTGACAAGGGCTGTTTTTCCTACACTTGTAAATACTGCATTGGCAGACTTAGATCATATCCATGGGACAGAGACTGCGGTTACTGTAATGAACCTCAGCACGCCACCCTTACCTACTACAAAAATCAGATTCCTCTTGCTGAACACTAGATCGCTTGGGAAGCATGCCATAGAGGTTGCCACCCATATAGAAGAGAATAGCATTGATGTGTGTGCCATCTCTGAAACCTGGGCACATGCTGCCGCAGCACCCTCGCTTCATTTGGCCATTCTTCCTGGGTATGGGATGCTAAAATGCGATAGGAAGGAGGGCAGGGGGTCGGTGTTGCTATTATCCGTAGGTTGTCAATCACTGTGTGGGAAAGAAAAGGATACATTATGGAAGGGGTTGAATTTCTGTGTCAAAATTGGTCTGAACGCAGAAACTACGATGAATGTGTTGCTAATATACAGACCACTTACTCTATCTGAAGACTTTCTGGCGGGTATCTCTAGCTTTCTTCTTTCTTCCTTCAAACCCAATTCTAGTTTTCTGATTATGGGTGATATTAATTTATGGATAGATCACAAGGAAGATGCTGCTGCGCTTGAGCTACAACTGGCTGTGGCTGAGTTAGGTTTTAAGCAACGCATTCTTGAGCCTATCCATAATCTGGGTCATAACCTGGATTGGGTAGCATGTCACAAAGTTACGACAATGGACGTATCCGTATCCTCCAGCCCGTGGTCGGATCACTCCTTTGTGGAGTTTATTGTAATGGCTGACTTCCCCAAGAAGATAAAACATAGAAATGGCATTGAAGCCCTGAACAAAATTTGAATAATATCACAGCTGATAAGATAGAACCACTACTCCACCCATTGGTGAATCTTTCTGACTTGGACTCCCCCGAGGAGCTATAAAGGGCCATATTGTCCAACTTGGACATAGCAGCGAATACTCTACCTCCAATAAAAAAAAAGTCTAAGGAGGGAATTAGACGTAATTTGTGGTTCACTCCTGAACTACAATGTTTAAAATCACTAACCCTTAGACTTTTCTACGACTGGAAAACTCACAGAACTCAGATTTCCTTAGCAGCTTACAAGACTGCAGCCAAAAGCTACAGAGCAGCCATTATTGAGGCCAAAAATAACTTTTTTAATAACAGGACAAAAAACGCTCAGTCAGATACTAGGGAACTTTTTAATATCTTAAAGGAGCAGGAATCCATGAGTCATACTGACCCAGAACGGATCATTAAAAATAATGCCTGGTTTGATTTAATGCAACAGGGTATGCAAGATAAGTTTTAGCAAGGGTGGGGTTAATCGTGGCGGGACTCCATTTCTACCGTGCACCTCCTCTTTTCTTGTTTCCGAATCTGACCAGCAGCCTGGATCCTGGTTTGTCGAGGAACCAACTCCGGGGTTCCCATTTATTTGTGAGAATTGTGGGGATGACAAACTCTGGATCAGTTGGGCGCTGGTAGGGTATGGTGGTCCAATGGTCGCTGTTGAGCGATTTGATCAATTATATGGGCCAATCAGGTCATAGTCATTAATTTGTTTATTTTTGGTTAGTTAGCACCAAAGAAAACATCATTGTAGAAATGAATGACAAGTTTTTGACATGGTAACTCGCTACACAGCCGACGCGCGTTTCAACCTAAGTCTTTTTCAAGGCCAATTGAGTTAAGGGGAGGACATCAAAATGCTGTAAACTGTTCCTCCCAGATAAGGGCGCCAGGGGGGCTGGATAGCCGATCGTTGGCCGGGTCTGGCGAGTTTGTTGCGTGCGAGCGTTCTCGGAAATCCGTGTGCATCAGAGAATAAATTACCAAGAAAAATAACAATTTAGTGGACAATGATTTTGAGAAAATAGGTTGGGCCTTTGAGAGATGCCCCCCCATTCCTGTTTTTAACTTCACCCCCATCTCCGTAAATGAATTGACCCTCATAATTAAACAACTCAAGACTACCAAGTGTAAAAATGATGTCCATACGGCCATGATCATTAAAACCTGCCCTCCCACACTGCTAAGCACAATCTGCAAGTTTGTTAATGCCTCAATGGAAACTTTTATTGTTCCACAGGATCTGAAAAACACCTGGGTTATGCCCTTTCCGAAATAACCAGCCCTGTTGGCCGATCTGCCCAATAATTACAGGCCCATTACAAACACAGCTTTTCTCATGGATATCCTCAACCGTGTAGCCTATGGGCAGATAGCTGAGCATCTAAAAGCTCATCCGGTCTTGAATGACCTTCAATCTGGTTTCCGGGTGGATTTTGGAACACAGGCTGCTCTCCTAGAGCTAAAATCCAAGCTATTAGCTTTTATGGATAAGAAGGAAGCCTCTCTGTTGATGCTGCTTGATCTTTCGGCGGTTTTCAACCTGGTGGATCATTCCATCATGTCCATCATGTCCACCAGGTTGAAGAAGGTTGCATATTTTTCACCCTTAGCTGTCCAATGGATCACTTCATTTCTCGGTAACCGAGAAAGTAAGTTCTGTTTCAGGGAGGCTGAATCTGCTCCTATCTTTGTTGGTTTGGGTGTACCACAAGGCGAATGCACTTCACCCGTTTGTACAACATTTTTACTGTCCCCTTTTTTGACATGTTAGCTCATGAGGGCGTGACATTTTCAAACTATGCCACGATGCGCAGTGCATCATCCCTCTGTCTGGCAATTATGATCTCGATGAAGTGGCGATTAATAAGACCTATGTCTTGATTGAGACATGGATGATTCTTAATAAATTGGCTTTTAATAAAGAAAAAACAGAGTTACTGGTAATTGGCTCACGCCACATGCTCCAGAAAATGGGTCTCTGCTATGAAAGCTTTTATTTAGGTGTTACACAAATCATTCCACTTAAGAAAGTTAAAACTTTGGGGGTAATATTTGATCAGCACCGCACTATGAAACCTCATGTAAGCAGTTTAGTGTCATCCTGCGCCTAATATATATAGCTGTTGGATCATCTATACAAATTATTTCTCAGGACAATGTAGAAACTTTCACCAGAGCGATTATAGGGGCAAACATTGATTACCGTTCAAGTTTATTAATTGGTATTGATAAAGCTGCTTGCAATAGACCACAGGTTTCCCAAAATGGCGCTGTAAGAGTGGTGATGGGTCTCGCGTGCAGAGGCCATGACACCGCTGCAAGACGTGCTCTTCTTAGGCTGCCAGTTGAGTCCAGAATTCTCTTTTAATATTCTGACTATCACACAGTGCAGACTTGGAAAAATGCCTGTATACCTCCACGAAGTTACTGGTTACTAAAACCTGTGGCAGATCATTGAGATCAAGTAATCAGAGTTATCTAATTATTCCTAAATGTAGAACCGTGAAGGTATCTAACAGAGCCTTTTTTGCAATTGCCCCAAAGCCTTGGATTGACCTCCCATTGGAGCTAATAGGCATTGAATCAATAGAGATATTCAAAAGGAAATTAAATAACCGCCTGTTTACATAGGAAACAAAGATCATGATCTCTACATGAAACTCTAATTTGTATATTATACAGACCTCAATTGTTGCCTGTTGTCTTGTCGTGTTGCGTTCCTAAGCCCAAGGGATTATGGCTGCACATAACAAATCTATTAAAATAAAGTAAAGAATGTATCCAATGGGAGGGACCTTACCTCATGTCTAGCCTCTTTGCCACCAGTTGGACTGATGCTGGTTTTGCCAGATCTTCCGAGCTTCTTTCACCACGTTCGGTTGTAGATAAATACTAAATCTGTCTCTGGTCTTCCTGGAGAGGACCGAAGAAAATACTCCCTGGTCCACCTGTGGGGTTTCCGGAAACTAGATCACCATGTTTTCCAACAGGTCTTGTAATTTAACATGGAATGCCTTGAAAGACATGAGTATTTCCTGACCCTCCTCGTAGAATCATCCAGATTGTCCGCCACGTCATCATCTTGTGGGTCATGCGGTAGTGGAGGTAATTGGGATGAGGGATCCTTCAGTAAGGGGGGGCAGCTGCTCCCCATGGATTGTACCCCATAGTCTCCCAACAGTGCAGGCGGAGGCGACGCCTCTGAAGTTCCAGGACAAGGCAGCATGCGTTGTGCTCGAAGTTCCACCAGCTGCGGTGCAGGAATTAACAACTCCTTCATGAGGAACTTAAAATAGTGCCTCATAGGTCCTGAATGCATTAGTTCCTGGAATTACTTAAAGAATCTGTCTTCTGACGATGGACCAGGAGTGGAGGGACCTGGCAAGGCTCAAGGGGCCCAATTGCTAATAGGCACTGAAAACGGTGGTGCGGAGTATCCTCTGAAAGTGTGTGACCATAATGAAAAAAGCAGTAGCCCTGTGGCAGTAGAGGCACAAACATATCTGTGTTACCCAGCATGTGCTCTGACAGACCAGGGATCCAGCATCAGGTGTCTGGCCCGAGTCTGACACAGCAACTGTGACGGGATCTGCGCTGAGCCATGGACTGCTGAGGATGAGGTAAGGCCTGGGTCGACACACAGGCCGCATTGCCTCATGAGGAGATCTGAGGAGCAGAGCTTACCAAAACTGCAGGCCTTTGCCGGCCCTCAGGACTTTTCCCGGTATTTGGAGAAGATGAGTCCACGCAATGGATGGTATGAGGCAAAATGTCCTCAGAGACAAGGTCCCCGGTGCCAGCCTTCCTGCAGGAGGTCTCAGAACAGTGCCCGGTAGAAGATGACATGCACTCGGAGACAAGGTCCCAAGTACAAGACATCCAAGAGGAGGCCTGGGAACAGTGTTCGGTAGAAGGCAAGTTGCCCTCAGGAATGGTGCCCAGGTAAAAGCTTTTTCAGAAACTGAGGATCTGGACCCTGACAGGTCCTCTGAGACGGAGGCGGTACGAGTATCCACAGAGACCTCAAACTGAACCCCAGTAACACAGTGGCTAACCACATTAGGCCCTGGATGGGCCCTCCCACTTCGGTCGACCAAAGGGAAGGAGTTGCCTGGGCTGGTTGCCAAAGAAAATAAAGACTTACTCACCTTCTTGGACTTGACGTAGGGCTTGAGGTGTTCTGGGAGCTTCGCACAGAAAATGTCTTCCCACTGCGTCAGTCAACTCCTGAGGGACTTGAAGGAAATTACACCACAGAGCGCACATGTGTCCAAGCGATAAAGCTGGTCCAAACACTCTAGACAAAGAGTGTGAGGGACCGCCGCTGAGAATGACATGTGACAAAACCAGTGCACACAATATAAACCCCTTTAGCCAGCATGTTGCGGGGAAGCAGCTGAAGAAAAAGAAAAAAGAAGAGGACAGCTGCATCAGGCATTGGACCTGTCTGGCGCACAGAAAGAGACTGAGGGGAAAGGGCACCAGAAGCAGGGCTGTGGGCGTGGTCATGCTGCACACATGTTGAACGTCCCAGCTCTCTTTAACATTTAAAGGGGAAGTACGCTGTGCTTGCTGAAGGCACTGATCCCGTCCCCGCTCTGGGGGAACTCCCATAAGTTTGGAGGAAAGGGGATAGGATGAAGGAGTATATTTGACTGGGGGGAGACTGTTAGTTTTAATTTTTATACAAACAGTAACAACTATCAATTGTGTTAAAAATTCAATGCTATTCAGATGTGGTCTGAAGCAGAGGAGTATGTGAATGATTTTCAGTAGGTTAGAATGAAGTCAAGAATAAAGCTGTGTGCAAGTAGGTGTGACGAATCCAGGAAATCCCAGGGGGAGTGACCCACCTTTGGGACTAGGGAGGTGAGCCTGCTATGCAATGCCCGCACTAGATGACAGGGCAAGTGGGATACCACTGAGGGTAAGGCCCACCTCTGGGGACAAGGAATGCCCAAGAAGGGATTTCTTTTCACCTCCTCTCACTGCAAAGTATGTATTGATTACATGGGAATTGAACAAGGCAATCATATACAGAACCCCTTTAAGGTGGATGGCTTGGTTTCTGACCTGTATTTGTTGGTGCCTCTTTGTGAAAACCGGGACCAATGGAATCTTCCCTTCCTCTCTAGAAGGGGCCTAAATACACCTGCATGTCAACGGAATGAGGGAGAATCAATCAGCCAGAGAGCGGGACATGCCAGCTTCTGCATCCACGCAGCGGAGGGAGTCTCCCCCTCGTATGAGGACCAGAACAGGAGAGCCCGTTGGCTGGTGGCTGGAGACCCAAGGCAACCTACAAAATGCTTCCATTTCGATGAAAGCAGAAATTCTGTTGAGCACAGGACCGCTATAAGAGGAAGTAAAACCAAACGAATGGAGACGTATCAGTGTCCTGCTTCTCCAATGCTAGTGCCAAAAGGAAGGACTGATGTGAGGAAGCCGATCGAGCAATCTAGTTTCCAGGACAAGAACACGTCTCCGCACTGGCCAGTAAAACCATGTCCACTACTGAGCAGCTGGAAAAAAGGTAAGCAGCTACACACACGAAGTGGGTGGAGGGCAGTGAGGCCCCAACCAAGCCCACACAGGGCTGGACATCCCAACACCCCATGAAGGGGTGCCAGATCCGACAAACAAACCAAGGTTATAGAAACCCATAGCCTATACTGGGCTGATAATCGGAAGACCCCAGAAGGGGGTGAGAGAAACCAAAACCTGAAGCAGGGCTGAGCATGCCCGTAGCCCACGTCGGGCTGACATTCCAAAAACCCCAGAACGGGGTGAGAGAAACCACAACTAAAGCAGTGCTGAACAGGCTCGTAGCCCATGCCGGGCTAATAATCTGAAGAACCTAGAAGGATAGCTCAGAGGCAATGCTTTTGACTTGGAAGCAAGCGTGTTACGAAAAGATTAATTAAGTAATTCATGTAATTAATTAACCCAGGAGGTGTTGCAGGAAACCACAACCAAAGCAGGGCAGAACAGGTCCTTAGCCGACACTGGGCTGGGAACACGAAGACCACAGGCAGGGGTGAAAAAAGCAACAACCTAGTTGGCCTACGCAGGCCTCCTGCCTACCTGAGGCTGAAAGTAGAAATATTTACCAAGGATAAAGAGAAAGTTGTGTTTTGTTAATATCGACCTTTAAAGAACAGAAGAATCTGTTTTTGTATAAAACATCCCTGAAAAGGGGATGCATCAGAAACCTTTCAGGCTGGCTAAGAAGGCTGTTGTTTACTACAATAGTGCTAAGAGAATTTTTTTGTTTGTTTACTGGAACTACCAGGACAAGAACTGGAAAAGACTTTGAGAACTCTTTGGTGGGGGTCAGAAATCTGGCCGCCATTGATTTACCTGAGGGGGAGAGTAATCCTCTTCTAAGCTAAAGCTTAAAGGCTAAAGCATAAATTCTCTTTCTTTCTTTTCATAGTGGTAGGGCAGATGTTAGGACAGTATAAGTATGACAGAGGAGAGACTTCATTTGTAAGAGATCCTGGCGAGCACCTGTTTGTTATTTTTTTAGATTTGGGAATCCATCATACAGGTAGGGTTTACAAGAGGTTTTCTTTACTTTCTAAAATATCTTGTTAAAACAGGTCCTCTTGTCCTATGTCTGACTTATCACAGAGAGTTTAGTGAGGTTCTTCTTTGACCTCTGCCATGTTACCTTTTCTTTGGCTGAGGGCTGTGCTCAATCAACACTGAGCAATCACTTGGCTCTTAGAGAGCTTTGGTTGTGTTGGGTTATAGGTAAGTCAGATTCATACAATGTAGGAACAGTTGGAGTTGTTGTGGGAAATGATTTTGGCGATTTCTTGCTTGTTATTTACTGCAGGTAAGGTGATGACAAAGATTGGATTTCTTTCCATGCAGCGGGACACTGGTGATGATTACATTTTGGACAACTCTTAGTTGGGAATTTCTGGTAGGGAGATGCAGATGTTGTGGAAGAGGACTCCAAGTGCATGTGCATTTTGTGGCTATCCAGATATTTTGGACTGGAAGTTGAAAATCTATAGGGACAAAACATGAGGAACCATGTTTGAGAGTTGTCATGGTTATTAGTGAGCGCTGCTTGACGTGTCTGTTGGTAAGTGAAGCTAAACATTTCTCTGTTCATGAGTAGTGATGCCAGTGTGTGTCTTTCTTAGTCGTGGTGTCAGTTAAAGGGCGTGGGTAGAAAGCAGTGCCGATTATTTTTTTAAATATTGTTAATGCAGAAATGTCTGCATTAACAATATTCAAAAAAGAAAATGGGCCTCATTACACGGTAGGCGGTAAGGGTTTACCGGTACCAGTATTTTACCGGTACAGGTAAATCCTTACCGCCTTACTACAAGGTCCCTTTGCGGGTTGGGGAATTTAACGCCTGCTTTTTGCAGGCGTTAAAAACCAACCCGCAAAGGGACCCAGGGAGCTAATTACAGTATCGCAATTTGCGGTGCCGTAATTAGCGCCTTCCCCATTCCCATTATGCCCTATGGGGCAAAAATGGGAATGGGGAAGGGCAATGGTAGAAGGGGGAATTACCGCCCCGCCAACCTTGGAATGGGGTGGTAATTCCCCTTTCCACCAAGGCGGTGCCAGTATTTTACCGGCATGAACCATGGCGCTAATAGCGCCATGGTTCTCCGCCTACCGTGTAATGAGGCCCAATGTGTTTGTGTTTGGACTATTAATGACAATTGATTATGGGAAGCTAACTAAGCACACCTAGTGAATTGATTGCCCGCTAGCGCTCCCACACGTCTGCATTGGGTGCTATGATACACACATTAAACACATTAAAAGCATAATAAAAAATGAAGGAGAAATTACATTACCGTAAAGTTCTTACTATGGATTCTTCTCCCGCAGATTCCTCATCTAATAGATATTCCCTCCAGCTTCGCTGCTTCAGAAAAACTTTTGATCGTGGGTGTAGTGGACCTCGACCCGGCCGTTGACCCAATCCGTCTTGCTCGGCGTTTGGTCATCGGCTCCGGACATGACGTCAGGCGTCGTATAAGTAGCACGTCACTACACCCCAACCTCAGTTCCCCCTTTTTTCCAGAGCACCACACACTGCACAGGAAAGCAGTGAGAACAAATGGGCTAATTAGTCCTTTAAACAAAAAAAAGGAAGTAATTATAGGCCTCCGAAGGAGGAACAATTGAAAAAGAACACTAAGAGTAGTGTTAGAAAAAATCTATGTTTTTAGACTGTGGCAGGAAGAAATAAAAACGGACACCTAGGACCATCACCAAGTCAACCTTTTCTGAAATAGAAGGATGCACACCAACCACCGACTTTGTGAGCGGGGAAGGATGGGAGGGGAGATGAAGAATCTGCGGGAGAAGAATAAATAGAAAGAACATTACGGTAAGGTAATGTCTCCTTCAATGGATTGCTTTTCTCGCACAGATTCCTCCTACGATAGACACGCAAAGCAGTAACGAGGAGGCGGGCAGAAAGTCAGAGTAAGAAATTTTGCAGCACTGCCCTGCCAAAACGTGCATCAGTAGGGCGAGCCAAATTCAGGCTTTAGTGCTTTGCAAAGGTATGCAAAGATCACCATGTCGTTGGCCGACAAATCTCCCGGACAGGGACCCCTCTCTGCAATGCAGTGGATACAGAGACCCCCTTTGTGGAATAGGCCCTTTTGCCTGCTGGTAACTCCTTCCCAGCGGCCTGGTAACATTCATCTATGCAGAAAATTATCCAACGGGATAAAGTCTGCCTCGTTAAGGGGACGGCCCATACGAGCCAAGGAAAAAGCCAAGAAGAGCTGCTCAGCTCTCCTGAAATCAGCTGTCCTGGCAATATAGTAACTCAATGCCTTCTTAGGTTCTAGACGATGTAACCGTTCCCCCTGCTTAGAAGGGTGAGGAGGAGGACAGAAGACCGGAAGGTCGATGGACTGTGAATAGTGAAAAAACAAAACTGGATCTGGGGATCTCTTAACAACAGACAAGACCGCCAAATATCCTTTGACTGTGGTAACCTGAAGGCCTGCAGAGGCCATTGACAGAAGGAACTCCATCACCGTAGTGGTGGATCAAGAGATGGGGTCAACCTCACGTTCCCTGCACCACGCCTCAAATCTTCTCCATCTGCACGCGTACAAAGATCTTGTAGATGGTCTGAGTGCAGCCAGCAACACCTCAAGTACTTCCTCAGAGAGGTCCCAGAGTCATATCTCATCCTCTCAAGAGCTATGCATGTATGTTGAGAGATTCCGGGGTCGGATGGAGTATCCGGCCTTCCGACTGGGTTAGGAGATCCGGGCGCTGAGGCAACCGGTGAGGTGGACAGATGGACAGATCCAAGAGGTCGGAGTACCATGTTCTCCTCGCCCAGTCCAGGGCGAGCAAGATCATGGTTGCTCGAAACCTCTTCAACCACTGGAGAACCCATGCAATGACGGGAATCGGAGGGAACACGTAAAGGGGAGGGAAGATCCAATCCACCAGAAACGCGTCCCCCAGTGCACCGTTTGCTGGGAATTCCCTCAAATAGAACAGTTTGAATTTCCTGTTGGACTCTGTTGCGAATAGATCGACTGCTGGGGTAGCCCAGAGAGTGGAGACCTCCTCTAGGACTTCCTGGCACACTTCCCACTTGTGTGAGACCATGCTCTGCCTGCTCAGAGCATCCGCCAAGTTGCTCTCAGTGCTGGCCAGATGAACTGCCGAGACCGAGATCCTGTTCTCCAGCAACCAGAACCAAAGCATCATTGCCTCCGGGCGATGGGGCGGGAGTGCACACCACCTTGCTTGTTGAAGTAGTGCATCGCCACTTGGTTGTCCGTCAGAACGAGGCCATGCTTTTCCTGCAGAGAAGGATCGAATGCTTTCAGGGCTAGCCTGATAGTACGCAACTCCAGCCTGTTCATGTGCCACCTGGCTTCTGTCTGTGACCAGAGTCCCTCACCTGCAAATCCTTGCAGTGAGCGCCCCAACCCTGCAAGGACGCATTCATGACCACTCGAGTCTGAGGCCAAAGAGGCCAGAAGGAGTCCCCCGCCAAAAGACTGTTGCAGTCCGCCCACCAGGACAGGTCGTTGACCACTGACGTGGACACTCTGTGGAGATCCAAGAGAGTGCCGAGGTACTGAGACCACTGATCCCTCAGTAACCATTTCAGGCATCTCATGCGCAACCTGGCCTCTGGCACTAGAAAAATGCAGGAAGCCATGAGGGGTAGAAGACGGATGAAGGAAGTCGCTGGTAGAGTGGCATTGTTCCGGAATAAATCCACCATCTGTGTCAAGCTGACTACTCTCTCCTAGGGAGGGAAGGCCTTCCCTACCCAGGTAGCTAGGACTGCTCCGATGAACTGGAGCCATTGGAATGGTGTAGTGCGGAACTTCTTTAAGTTTAGGTAGAAGCCCAGCCTGTGCAGCCGCGAACAGTTGTCTTGCAGATGGGACAAGACATGCACTGCAGACTTCCTTCGGATCAGCCAGTCGTCCAGATATGGAAATACGTGGACTCCGGATCTCTTAAGGTGAGCCGCAACTACCGCCATGAGCTTGGTGAAGACCCTTGGGGTGGAGGTAAGACCAAAGGGAAGTACCTTGAACTGATATCTACTATGGGGAACCTTATGAACTTCCTGTGCTTTTGATGGATTGGCACATGGAAATAGGCGTCCTGTAGGTCTATGGACATTAGCCAGTCCTGAAGTTCGAGAGCGTAGAGAATCTCTATCAATGGCACCATCCTGAATTTGTCTTTCCTCAAGAACTTGTTCAAGGCCCTGAGGTTCAGAATGGGACGGAGACCTCTGCCTTTCTTGGGCATCAGGAAATACTGGGAATACCAACCCGATCCTCTCTGCTCGGGAGGTACCTTTTCCACGGCACCCTTCAGCAACAGGGCTCTCAGTTCTTCCTGGAGCTCCTGTGCCAGTTGGATTGGGAGTGGGGGTGGTCTGTCTGGTGGTTTTCTTAGAAAAGGCAGACAATCACCCCATTGAATGAGCTGTAAAGGCCAGGCAATGGAAGTAATTCCCTGCCACTGTAGCAAATGCTCCGTCAACCATCCTCCAACCGGTGTGCTGTGAGAGGAGAAATCCAAGCAGCTTCGGAGGCTGGGCCACCGCTGACGCTGCTTGTTGACCTCTAGAAGCCCCTCTGCCCCTTCCAGAGCACGAGAAACGCTTCTGCCCTAGCCTGGCCAGTGGGAGCTGCGCTCTTCTGCCATAAGGAGCATATCTCCTGTAGCCCCGTGCCCTAGAGGCGAAGCTAAAAGCAGGTTTGGCAGCGAGTTTTGATTCTTTGAATTTTTCCAAGCAATTGTCGGTTTTGTGGCCGAAAAGAAGAGCGCCTTTGAAGGGCAGGTCCAAAAGTTGTACTTGGACGTTAGGTGAAAAACCAGAGGTTATCAAGTAGGCCTGCCTTCTCAGGATTATGGCCGAAGCCATAGAACAGCCCACACAGTCGGCGATGTCCAGGCCTGATCGCAGCGACTGCTTGGCCACTTACTTTCCATCCTCCCCTAGCCGTAGGAAGTCCTTGCGGATCTCTCCTTCTGGGACATACTGGGAAGCATTTTCCACCACTGTCCATAGACCGAAGGAGTATTTGGCAAAACTGCTTGCCACATTGGTAGCTTTGAGGGCCATGCTACCCAAATTGATTGTCTCCTTTGCCAAGGCATCTACTTTTTTTTGCTTCTCTGTCTGGGGGCAGAGTGGATGTAGATGATGCAGGTCTGGAAGAGACCATAGCAGATTGCATAATAAGCCCCTGCAGTTAAGGGTAAGAGGAGAGGTATGAGGGCTCTCCTCTAACCGGCCTGTATTTCCCGGAAATGGTGGAGCTGACGGGAGGAATTGAACATGGGGTTTCCCATAGAGATGTCAAAGAATCGACAATGGCCGGGTTCTTAGGCATATGACGTTCAGTGGCAAGACCTTTCTCTAGGATGTCGGTAAGGTCATACCCTTGTGGAGGCGCCACTATTGAGTGCAATCAGAGTGTCAATAACCCTTTCTACCAGAGCCCTGTATTTAGTTATATTGTGAAGATAGGTCTGGGACTACTGAAACTCTAGGTCAGGCAAAGCGCCCAGACCACTGACGTCTTGGAGGCCTTGAGCTAGTTGTAAAAGCTTGTTCTGGTCATCAAAATAGTCGACCCCACTGTAAAGGACCGGACGGGGGTGTCTGTACTTCTGCTCTCTATATGGTAGAGGAGAGGCACAGAGGACCCCAGCCAAGATTCTCTATGCGGTAGCTATGGTCGAGCAATCAAGGCCTAACTAAAGTACAGTGTAGTCCCCAAGCCACCACAAATGAATGTCCACGCACTGTATTACTGAAAACACAGTCTTTATATAATTAATATTCATATTTATGTACACTATCACAATAACTCACTTTGTACTCAGAAATCAACAATGGCAAATATATACAATTCTAAAGTGGTACCACCAATATTATCAGATCTCATTAAAGTGCATCAACTATACTGTCAGAATGTCACACAGATCAATAACAGGGAAACCAGCAATAGAGATAGGAAGGAAAGCAAGATGGTTGACACAATTGGCAGAGTACTGGCCCCTACCCCCTAGACACCATTCTGTGTGGAGATCCCCCTACCTGGGCAACCTGTAAAATAAAGATATAGCACAAGCCCTGTCCAGATATTGCTCAATAGTCTTATTTCCTCCTATAATGTTTTTACCTCCCCCCCCCCAATGTACCTGGTGGAGCAGAGTTCTTCCAAGAAGCGTCAATGGATCCTTCTTGAGTGACTGCCTTTAAAGCAGGAGCCACGGATCGTCGAGAGGCGTCGAAGAAAGTGAACTTGGTGTCAACGGCGTTGATGAGAAGTTCGAGGGTGCCAAGACCACGGTGTCTACCCAGGCGGTGCTCGCCGGCGACGTCCTGCGAGGATGAGGTGTGCGGGGCACGTCAGCGTTTGATAGTTCTGGACCGCAAAGAGTTTCAGAAGAACTGTGGCCCAGCAATGGCGTTGAGTAGTCGAAGTCTTTGTGGCCTTCAGGTGGCGGGAAACCCACCGGCGGATTCTCCTCAGCGCATCGGCAGCCTTGACTCTCTCCAGCATGATAAAGCAGTCGTCAGTGCGGACAAGGGAGTCCTTCAATTCAAATGTTCTCAGGAAAAGGAGCGGACGGCTCTGGTCGTTGTCGGCACGGCGTCAAGCGGTCCCCTCTTCTGGGGCAACACAACTTCGACAGGCCTTCAGCGGTTACACAAACCTGCGAACTCTCGTCGACGGCAATGGACTTCGACGGCGGCGAAGTCCGGGCGCTTCACTTCGATCTCCTCGGCGGTCCCGTCTCCGGTCGGCAGCCTTTCGAGGGTCTGACTCCGAGGGAGCTTCGGCGAAGGTCAGCGGTGCTCGATGGTCCCTCAGAGCACAGGAAGAGGGCGCCTTACCAGGTCCTCTCTCGGATCAGTCTTCGACGAATTCGGCAGCTTTCAGATCAGGTCGAAGCAAATGCAACAGCAAGTCTTCTTCTTCCAGCTGGGCGTCGAGGATCAGCAGTTCCAGTTACTCTTCAATTGTAGACACAGCTTCTGAACAATTTCCAGTGGTGAGAGGTCCCCAGATATACTATCCTGTCTCTCATCCACACTGCTGGGTCACACTCAGCAGCCAATCATACGGAAGGGCATTCATGCAGACAGTCAGCCAATCAGGTACACAGTGCATTCAGTCCATCCTCCTCCCTATCAGACACTCACAACAAGGAATGTGGATTGGGACAAGTACCCAGCCATTCAACACTACACACTGCATTCAGGCCAGTTTCGGGCAGGGCTGTCTCAGTCTTTGGGCCTCATTCAGAGTTTGGAGGTAACCACACTGCTATTTGCGGCATGGCTGCCTCCAAACTCTTTCCGATTCCGCCCTCGTGAATGGAGTAATTACCGGTCCATTCCAAGGTTGGAGGGACCGGTAATTCCCCATTCACCAGGGCCCTTCCCCATTCCCATTTGAGCCCCCATAGGGCTCAATGGGAATGGGGAAGGCGCTAATAACGGTACCGTAAATTGCGGTACCGTTATTAGCACTAAAGTCCCTTTGCGGGTCCCGTCCTTAACGCCTGCTAAGAGCAGGCGTTAAGGAAGGACCTGCAAAGGGAACTCGTAGTAGGGCAGTAAAGGTTTAAAGGCACCGGTCGCGTTACCGGTGACCGTTAACCCTTACCGCCCTGCTCGGAATGAGGCCCTTTGTCTTTCATACCAGAAACCAGACAACCACAACAAGAAGTGCATATTGGTCACGCACTCCATTCACCCAGGTCCCACCCACAGGGTGTACCCACAACATACAGTCACTGGGAAGGCTCCAGCCAGTCTGGACTGGACTTCACAACACCATATATGGAACTTCTACCCAACAGCCAGTCAGGGGGAAGGGACAGAATCAGGGCTTCCCAGGACTTTGGGAAAACAAGGTAACAGGCCATAGAAAGCAAGAGGCCACAGGGGCCATCTTGTTTTCTATCAGGAATCAACTGATTTCAATGGCAGGGCCTGGGTATCCCAAAATGGAGGATACTCAGAGCACCTGTCAAATTCAGCATGGAGCTGCCACCAGCCCATACCCTGCTCTGTGGGCCACCCACAGGTGCCCAAAAACATACACTAGGGGCACAGGGTTGTACCCCCACCCATGGGTGCCATAAGGGTATCCCATGGGTCTGTACACCAAGCCAAAAACAGGAAGAGCTGCACTGCCAGGAGTCCCACATGGACTCCTGGGCAGAAAACAACACAGAACACATATGAAAAAGGACTACAGGACAAGGACAGGGAGGCCCTGTCCCTCCAATGCATTTCCAGCATCACACCCACCTGAACCCAGGAACACCGGGTCGACATCGTGGTCATCGGTGTTGTGTTCGCCGAAGATACCCATCATGGTCTCGAAGAATTCGGACTGGGGTTGTGGTGTAAAAACTGTCGACAGACGTCGATGTTGAGGGTTTGTCTTTAGGCGCTGTGATGGTGGATGTTGTTGTCGATGGAGATGCAGTAGTGTCAACATCTTTGGACGCATGGAGGTAATCTGGCTTCCACAGTATTTCTTTCAATGTCAAAAGATTAATCGGCGCCGACATAGTCAGTACCGGGGTACTAGAGGGGTCGGGTACACCGAGCGCCGCTCTTGGCTCAGAGGCATGCTGCGTGGGGGTGTGAGCAACACCGACTGCAGCATGCTGCTTGACCATTTCAAGCATCTAGGATGTAAAATCCTCCCACTCCTGGCGGTTGGTAGGCCCAGCTGAAGGCTTACCTTTTTCCGTCAACGAATCCCAACGATGCCGCCTTTTTTTTTTTTTTGGAACGAGGACGAGAAAGAATGGCTCCTCGAGCGAGAACTTTCCTTCTTCCGCCAGTGTATCTTGGGGGTATGGCCCTCGGTTTCGGCCACCAAAGATCGAACCGTCTACCGTGCCAGAGATTTGGAGGGCAGTCGACCTAGAGCGAGTTTGGCAGCTCGGTCGCGAAGTGATTTCAGTTGCATCTTGGAGCACAACTGACACCGTCAGTCCCGTGACCCATGCCGGGGCACCAGAGACACAACTCATGTAGGTCGGTAAGGGACATCTTGGTGACAAAGTCGGAGAACCAGTTCAAACCAGACACCCGTGCGATATCTCGCGTCAAGGAATTACGAAACAATTCCGTGTTTTCAATCTTGGCATGTGGCAGAAATCTCTGGCACACAAGATGTCCTCGGGTGGGTTTCGGTGATTGGGAGGTTGAGGACTGGCATTGAAGGTCCCAGAAAGGAACTGAGGTCGCAGCTTAGTAACTCGCTAATTATACAAAGCCCGACGTCACGTCCGTAGCTGACGACCAGATGCCGAGCAAGACGGATTGATGGTTGACAGCAGAGACGAGGTCCACTATGCCCCTATCGAAAAAAAAATCCGGACCCCTGAAGCTGGAGGTAATATCTATCAGATGAGGAATCTGTGGGAGAAAGGCAATCCATTGAAATGTAAAATAAACTATAACAAAATGAAAATCATTGTTGTCTAGAAGTGACTCATTTAAAATATTGTTTTATTACAGTACTTAGCCGACTAAAGTTGTGTACAAATAAAAACGGCGGACTTCGCTTTATATTAAACACACAATGAAATCATTGTGCAGCTAACAAAAAAACCTTATAATCCAGATCAAAAAGATATTTTGATATATTTATTGATCCACAACACTTTGAAGACCACAGAATCGTTCAAAAGAAGGGGATGTTAATACAAAATGCAAATGTGACCAATGTAGTATTAACAACACATCGAGTCACACAGATAACATGCAGAGCAAAAAAGTGGCACAATATGGTAGAGGCCATTGCATGCATCCGGGGAGCTTCATACATTTTAAACTCACAATCAACATGCAATCCATTGCATGCATCCGAATTCTGCATGCTTTTGGGTAAATCTTAACTGCATGCTTTCATGGGATTACGTTAAGAAAGGAAAATGACATCAAATACTGCCTCCTTTTGCTATGCTGAGAAATACTGACAAGGTGGATACTGAGTTCATATTCCAATCTATTGATATTCAGTCTGACCGCTGACGTTTAACTTGGCATGTGGCAGAAATCCCTGGCACACAAGATGTCCTGGGGTGGATTTCGGTGATTGGGAGGTTGAGGACTGGCATTGACGGTCCCAGAAAGGCAATCATTCCTGGATACGTGCCGGTGCCTCGCAAGAGGATGGAAATGATAAATAAAGTGATTGGTGTAGAAATTAGTATTTAAGTATAATATAGCTTTTTTCTTTGCTGATTCTACTGCAGTGGAATAATAAGCAACTACTCAGAGTACCACTAGGAGGGAAGCACTGCGAGAGTTGGCGGGATATGGGTGCCAAACGCCCCAACTGCTTATGGGGCATCTACCATAATTGTAATTTGTTCGTCTAGAATAGCACGATCCTTGCACTGCTCGTATAACGTACCTCCAAAAGACAGAAATCTAATAATGAACAAGAATTAAAGTAAACTGACAGGAGGTGAGCAGGAGAAGCAGATACCATGAACACTACAAACATTGTCAACGCCAACAGTTTTGGCTTTTCTGTAGGCATAGGACAGGCATTTTCCAGACACAGTCATATGGTACCAACTGTACATAAGATGGAAACAGCTAAAAATTGGTGTTAGTACCTAGGCATATGGTGATGGTGCTTGCCAAATGGCTATCTAATGCATTTATAAGATCCAAAACGGATGGCCTTGCCATTGCTTGTTTAACAGGAATCTAGTGAAATGAATGGATGCAGGGACATACATATAGCTTATAAACCCAGTGGTTGAAGGCACACTTGGTTCAGACATTTTTACTATGGGAGGGACTGGTTTGTAGCTGCAAATAAGCCAGCAGCTTTCAGAAGACTGCCCAGAAAGTATAGAGCTAGCTCATAGAGATCTCTTGGGGATGTTTTTTGGGTCTGCAGGGGCAATTAGTGGATGGGAATGGTAATAGGACTAGCAGGGCCATGGACGTGCAAAAAGCCAAACACCCACAGGCTGTATGTCTCTCCCTACGTCCCTTCTGCTTCAGCTACACTTCTAATGACATTCGTTTCGGCTCATGGCTAGTGCTTACTGTATGTACTGTGCCACCAAATACCCAAAACTAAGCAGCATTGGCACAGCCAACAGTTTTGCTTTTTGTGAGGCATGTGATCAGCATTTTCCAGGCTCTGCCATAATGGTACTACTTACTCACAATATGGCAGCAGCTAGCACATGTTGGTAGTACCTGGGGATATTATTGCAGTGCCTGGCAAATGCCTATAAAATGCCTTTACAAAAGCCAACACTGTTGCCTTTGCCAATGCTTGCTCTAACAGGAATTCATTAAAAGAAGGACATGCAAGGGCACACATACTGCTTACAAATCAAGTAGTTGAAGGCGTACTTGATAAAGGCATTTGTAATACACCAGAAGCTGGTGTATAGCTGTTATTAAGCCATTACCTCTCAGAAGGCTTCTCAGAAAACATGGAGCTAACACAGAGATCGCAGGAAGGATGAGGGGGGTATTTTGGACAGGGGAGAGGGGGGGCAGCAGGTAGAGCGTGGGAATGGCCACAGAGATTAGCATGATCATGGACAGTCAATAGGTGGGCGAGAATACCAGTCAACACTCCTTCACTTCCCGTCACAATAGTTTTGGCATATAGGCAGCACTTACTGCTCTTACTAATAGCCAAAGGACACAGAGAAATGTAAACCTCATAGAATTCCTTAAACAATGCCCACTGTATTTTTCAGAGCATAAGTGGAGAAATGATTAAGCTAGGGTCCCCTCTTGCTCTTGTGCTCGTGATGAAAAATATATCTCATCGCCAAAATAGCCATTCTGATTAGGCGATCTTGTAGACAGGGGTGGGAGACGGTGGGGGACAGGAATGAAAGAAAGTAAAGCTTAGGGAAGATCACAGCTCCACTACGACATCAGTAGAAAATAAGTGGGACAGCCGCCACCCTGTCAACAGTCTAGGTCTCTCCTCCCACCCCAAATCTCCCCCCCCGCTCCTGCCCCTACTCTACCCCCTCCCTCTACCCCCCTACCTCAACCCCCTCCTTAATCCAAGCTCGTTCAGTGGCGAAGTCCTCCCTCATCAATGTCTCAAAGGCACTTTTCCTCATTATGTCTGTCTTTTACATTTGTTGGCTCCCTACGGGGTCTCTCCCCTCTCCCTCCCTCCTCAAGTCCCACTCATTAGCTTATCCGACCCCTGTGGTTTCCACCATCCAAACCCCACTTGAGCAACAGAGAGCACCACTCTGCTTGAAACTCCTCCATCTGTCAGCCTTTCCATTATCATCATGTATTGTACTTTCCCCTCCCAAGCCTCTTTCGAGGGGAGCGTTTCACTTTTCCAACACTGTACTATGCACAGTCTCCCTGCCCTTAACATTGCTTCCCACATCTTAGGGAGTCTGTATTCTTGGCTAACTTTTTGCGGATTCCCTAAAAGACACTGCAACGGGTCCAGACCCAACCCTATTCCCGTGATCTCGTCCATCCAGCTCAACACCTCTTTCCAAAACATTTGCACCTGGGACACTGCCACCACATGTGGGCTGAGGAACCCCGGCTCCCACAACCCCTGGGGCACATGTGAGAATCTCCAGCAAACATCCTGGACAATCTCACTGGGTCTCTATGCCAGCCCATTAACATTTTGAAGTTGTGTTCCATTGTGGAGGTGAACAGACCACCCTGGAAAACAATTTTGTAAATACGTGCCCTGTCCTCCTCAGAAATCTCTTACCCCACTAGATCTACCCAGTATCTCTGGAATGTTTGTCTCTCCTGTAAACACATCTCGTTCATAGCTTTGTACAACTTGGACAGTATACCCTTTCTTGTTGTGGACGAGCCATTTACTTTTTCCTCTCTTGCCACCAATCCACCCCATTTCAGGTCTGTTAATTTATCCTTAATTCAGAGATATTCAAATACTGAAATCGAGTCTGTTCCCAGTACCCCCCGAACCGATACCAGCTCCAGGAAGACTCACTTTTTGAACATTTGTCCCACCCGCTCAAGGCCCAAATCTGACCATGTCTGCGAGTGGGCTAGTCCCTTTGTGTCCTAAGTCAAATGGGGGCCCCCATATGGATTACATAAGGGAGGACCACATTGTGTACCCCTGGGTACCTTTGGCAGCATGCCAGACTGTCCCAAAAAAACAGCATGAGCCGTTCCGGGATTGACCTGATTGGAGACCAAAAATAATCCCTCACCTTCAGTGGGTGTGCCGCTAGGTCCTCCAAATAGGTCCAATAGGTCATCCCTCATGTGTTCAAGCATCACTCTAAATTGGGCCGACTTATAGTACAGGCGGAAATCCAGGAACCCAAAAGACCCCTTACCCCTTGGGAGGGTCAGGGTTGCCATGTTTACCCTTGGTGTCTTATTTTTCCAAATCAATCTACGGAGCTCTCCTGTAACCTCCCAGAAGAACTTCTCCGGGACCTCCCTCTGGATGGCTTGCGAACAGGTATAGCAGTCTGGGGAGCACATTCTTTTTTTATTGCGGTCATCCTACCGTACCAGGTCAATATCAGGGGGTCCCATCTCTTTATATCTATCGTCAGTTGGGTTCGGAAGGGGTCATAGTTGGCAGCGACCATCTCCTAAAGGTAGCTAGTGACTTGAATACCCAAGTACTTTGGTCTACCCGGAATACTTGGTATCTCCTTTTCAAGTTAAGGAGGGGGCTCTGCTCTAGTATCAGCATTATTCCTGATTTCCCTACGTTGATTTTAGAGTTGGCCGTATCTACTCCGCGATCTGGGTCATGAGCGCTGGGAGGGAGTCCGCAATGTTAGTGAGGTAAGCCAATATGTCGTTTGCAAAGAGTGAGAGTTTGCACTCAATCCCCCCCCCACTATACCCTTGATTTGCACATTTTCCCGAATCACAATGGCCAGAGGTTCCATGGCTAGGATGTATAGCAGTGGGGAGAGAGGGCATCCCTGTCTTGTATCTCCAGCTAGTACAAAGGTATCCGTGAGTCCCCCATTAACCCAGACCCTGGGCGTATTGTAAAGTTCTGCCACCCATCTCAGGAAATCCGTTCCCAACCCCATCCATGCCAGAACCTTCATCATGAAGGGCCATTCGACCCTGTCGAAGGCCTTCTCTGAATCTAGCGAGACTAGACATGCATCTTGCCCTTTCATTTGCGCCCCATGAATCAGATTCATGGTCTTCCAAATGATGTCTGATCCTTGCCTTCCCCTGATGATTCCCACCTGGTCTCTATCGTACCTCCAATCTTGTTCCCAAGACTTTCGCCAAGATCTTTATATCCCCATTTAGTAGGGAGATAGGTCGATAAGAGGAGCACCTAGTGGACCCATTCCCATCCTTAGGAATCACTATGATCGTTGCTAACAGCATCATGAGGGGGCAGGGCCTCCCCTCTCAGGCATGCATTAAACACCATCATGGGGCTAACAATGACCTGAATAATAAGTAGAATTTTGTCGAAAGGCCAACCTCCCCAGGCGCGGACCTGGACTTCATCCCCTTAATGGCCTGCAGCACCTCCTCGACTGTTATGGGGCTCTCTAGGCTTTCCACAATTTCCAGAGTCCCGGGAGGTGCAGACCCCCCCAAGATTTCATCTATCTGTACCTCGTCCCCAGTCCACTCCGAGGAATAGAGGGTACTATAGTACTTTGCAAATTCGCTGCCAGTGCTTTTGGTGTCATAGACAGACCTGCCCTCCTCAGTCTTTATAGGCCCTATGGTCCTCCGCATTTTTTCCTCCCTCAATCTCCAGGCAAGGATCTTATCTGTCCTAGCCCCTTTCTCATGATATTTCTGTTTCAGGAACAAGATTTTTTTTTTCCATGTTCTGGATGAGGATGGCCTCTAATTGTGTTTTATAGCGTCAAAGTTCCTTTGCTTCTGTGGGTGATATATATCTTCCCTGGGTACCCTCGGGCTGTATTTGCTCTATTTTCTGACAGACCAAGTTCTCCTTTTCTCCCCTTTCTCTTTTTTGTCCTAGAGCCTATTCTCATCAGGACCCCCCAGATAGTTGCCTTAAAGCCCGCCCAGACTGACTGAATACCTACCTCTCCAGTACCATTGAAGAGGAAGTACTCCTTTATTCCTGTGAGTAGTCCCTGCTGCACCGCCATATCCTTTTACAGGGAGTCATTTCATCTCCAACTCCCCGCGGGGCCCGGTGACCGCCCCATTTCCACTGAGACTCTCACCATGTCATGGTCAGACCACGGGATTAGAGCGACCTGGGAATTCAAGACCTGTGCCTTTAAGGTGAGTCCACCTGGACGAGGTCTTTAAGGAATCATGCACCGCCAAGTAAAAGGTATACAGCCTATCACCCTCTAGCAAGGGCGAGAGGGAGCCACACAAGCCCAGCAGATCATTTACCTGTTTAAAGTGTTCTGAGTCACCCATATTTTCCCTGGAAACCGGTCCCTCTCCCATCCTCTTACAGTCCCTTATTGGGTCTAACAGCATATTAAAGTCCCGCCCGATCACCAGTCGCCCTTCTGCAAATTCAATTATTTTGTCCCTGACCTTTTCCCAAAATTAACTTTGTCCCACATTTAGAGCATACACAGAACCCAACGTGAGCCTGGTACCATGCAACTGACCTTTTACAAACACGTACCTCCCATTCGGATCAGTTAATACCGATTCAACCAAGAAGCCCAGTCAGGATGAGAACAAAATTGCAACCCACACATTTTCTTGACATCAGAGGCCATAATCTCTTCCCACACCACCCGGTAGCGTAATCTAGGTTCCCCACTCTTCTGCCAATGTGTTTCCTGAAGACACATCCAGTCCAGTGAGACCCTCTTGAACTCGCGAAGTACCAATGATTGTTTGCTCGGCCAGTTGGGGCCCTGGACGTTGAGGGAGCCAATGATCATTTCACAGGGGCCAGGCATTGCCCCCTTTCCGAGGCTTCACATTACCACCCCCATCTCCGAGACAGTTTCACGGTGGAGCCCCTGCACACTGGGCCCCTACTTTGTACCAGCCTATGTGAACAAACAACCGCTGAACATTACCTCCAACACCCCGCTTAACTCCCACCCACCCCCAGCCATGGCATCCAATCCTACCCAGCTCCATCACCTCAGATGGGATTAAATCACCAGATATCCTCCTAAACCAAGGGCCAGCTTAACTAAGATCTTTTTCTCGAGCCCCCCTCTCTTTGCCCCATTTTGCATCGCACAGCATAAACAAACAAAACTGTTCCCCTCCTCGTCGGACATACAAAAGCTCTTATCCAGCCAACCGGTCATGATTTTCCAGTTCAGGTTAGACCAGCTGAGGGAGAGTTGAGTTTCATGAATTTCCTTGAACCTGGGACTTTGCGCTTGTTTGGCCCCTTTATGCACCAACATCTATCCTCGCAGCTCTTCTCCTCTCCTTCCATCCTTGGTACACCCCCTCCCAGCAGATCTCCAGTGACCCTTTGTATGACGTCCTCCGTTACCAGCTTGTAGTTATAGCCGTCAACTTCAAAGGATAGGGAAAAGGAGAAACCCCATCTATATCTCACCCCTTTCTCATTGAGCCATTTCATGAGGGGGAGCATAGGACAGATCCTGATAGATCACTATTTTCACGTGACCCAGGGTCAATGAACTCTGCCCCCTTGCCTTTTCCAGGATTTTGTGCCTATCGGGTAGTAGTGGAAGCGGGCAAGCAGTGAATGTGGCCCCCTGCAGGCTGCCCCTGCTCTGTGAACCCTTTTGATTTTAGGTTCATCCATGTTCTCGTCTCCGAACGATACGTTCACCGCCTCATGGATAGTACTTCTAAGGTTTCTTTCCATTTCCCCTTCCTTCTCCGGAATTCCCAAAAATCTCAAGTTGTTTCTCCTCTCATGGTTTTTCGAAATCATCAATTTTCAGGACCACCCCTCCCTCTCTTCTCTCCAACTCCGCCAACTTCATGTCTATTTGAGTCTCCATTGTCTCGAGGGAGGTCTGGTTGTTCTCGACTGCTTGCAGTGTCTTGTCCATTCCGTCAATTCTGACATTTATTCTATGTCGGCCCTCATTCTCCTGATCTCCTCCAGAAGGGAGGTAATGTCTCTCTTGGTGAACACCGTGCCACCTCCGACATGTTGGAGTCAGCTTTGTTACTCTCCGACTTTGGCCTCTGGAATTCGAATTGTCCCAGTTTTGCCCTCCAGTCCATGGGCAGGTTGGGTCCTTTAATTTGTGGTCTGAATTCACCTCTATCGAGATCAGTGGTAACCCTCCTGAGTGCAGACGGGGTTCGCCTTCGTGCACAGGACCCTACTCTCTGTGCCCCACCATGTCTCCTCTTAACCTACCCCCTTGCCTGTGTGGGGCCGTGAACTCGGACGTCCTTGCACCCGGGATTCCTGGGAGATCTCCCCCCAGGGCCATCAGGAGGTAGTCTGTTTTCTTCTTTGTACGTTGCGACCTTCACTTGGTTTCTCCACCTTCCCCCGAGGACCGTTACCACACGCTCTCTCCTCTTCAGGGCCTTCCCCCAGGTGGGCACACTCCCCGGGTTCTATTCCATGGGCCCCCACCTAAGCACTGTTCCTTTTAGCTGTTTCTTGCCCTGAGGCCAAGGTTTTTAAATGGCAGGGGTGCAGTGGGGCGGGCACACACCACTCCTCTCCTTCAGAGTGTCTATACCTCTTCCACCTGCTTTCCAGCTCTCGAGAGGCCCCCTGCCTGGGCCCTGTTTGTCCCAGGTCTCCACAGGCCTCAGTGTTTGCACCATCATGCTTGCTGCTCTTTCTAGGAGTGTGTGGTGTTCTATCCCCAGCTGCACACCCCATATAGGTGTTCTGGTGGTAGGGTGGGAATCTTTTTCTGGGCGGGCACACACCCCAGGCTTTGACCATGGGCCCTCACCCTCTCTCTGTCCCTTGCAGATTTGGTTAGAACGCCGTAGGGCATGGGTCCAAGTCCCTCACAGTGGGCTCCCCCATGCATGGTATTTTCTCCCAGTTCTGGGTTCTCTGCTGCTGAGGGCAAGGGGGGAGTTCAATTGCCAGCGGGCACTCACCCAAGGCTGTTACCAGGGGCTCACACCTTATCCAGGACCCTCACGGGTGAATGGTCCGCCGTGGGGTGAAGTCCCTCACTGTAAGCACACCCAAGTTTCACATGCCTCTTGTCAGGCCCTCTGTTGCGAGATTTCCACATGTTCGGGCTCCCCCAAACTTCCCCCGACACTCCCGGTGCAAAGTTCATCCCCTTTCAGGTGCCTCCTGGTGCCCTTCCGGTAGGTGCTTCTGCTGGGCAGGGGGTACAGGGGGAATCGGTCACCAAAGGCCCTTGGGCCCATTTCCCTTGGGCATCCTCCTCGGCAGGACCACTGTGGTCAAGGCTGTCTTCCTCGAGCTTCGCACCAGCAGGATTACTTTTGCTTTCCCGCTGGCAAACACAGCTCGGTTATCTCGGGCACCCGGTGTCTGTTTCAATCCGTTGTTGGACCGGAGTGTAGCCCAAAGTATCCGGGGCCACCTGGTCTGCGGTTGCACCTTCCAGGGGGAGCAAAGCGGGAGCTCAGTCCACTTTATGGCCCTTGGGGTCGGAGGAACGCGATCAGGCTGCGTTCATTCGCATGTCCCCTGGTGGCCTCCATGTGGATTGTTTTTAACATGTGTTTCATATAGCTTATTAGAAAATATGTGTCGTGAAAGGTGTGTAATAAACTAATCATGAAAATGATCATAAAAAATGTATAGCAGGAAAAGGATGAGATGCACCAGCCTTTTATGGCATGCTGCAAAGGTTTCCTTAAGCAAGCCAATGTGAAGATAGATTCGGCCCACTAAAACCCAAACTTTGCAAGAAAGAGAATTGGTCAATTCCAACTACTCAAAAATCACTCAAACAATATGTGAAATGCCTCCCTACATTGACATCTGCAATGGTGTATTTAAAAACATTTTCAGGCCCAATATTTAGAAATTGGTTTCTAAGATTTCAATTAAGGAATTTGGATCATTATCAACATAAATGTAGGCTGCGCAAAATGATTTATGAGTGAACACAGTGGCATATAGTAATCCAGTGTGCTGCTTTAGTAGATAGTACGAGATAACATTTTGAAAAGTTTGCACTCTCAGGTACTAGACTAATTTTGGAGTCTCCTTTGGGTAGACTTATGCACGGCAAACAACCTACCCTGACCTTAGACTTGGTCGCCTTTCTTAGAGAGATTTTTACGACAATGGTAGAGGAATTCTACTGAGTTCTGAATAATGGGTTGAATGGGTGTCTAGATTTAAGTGAAGTGCGATCTTACAGCAGCTGACACTATAATGTTGAAATGGCAGCTTGTTAAAAAAAACCTGATTTTTCTTTTAGTTGAATTAATTGTTTTTTGTAATTACTTTTCTAACAGTTTCTACTTTACAATAGGGTATTAGAAGTTTGCCATCTTGGAGAAAGTTTTACAAGGGGGTTTCCCATTCTTCTTGACCTGGTCCCCCCACCATGCGATCCTTTGTAGAACACCACCCCCAGAGTCAGGATCAGAAAGCCTGAGCCTTTGCTTGGCCACATAAGAAGGGATCAAGGTCAGGTTTTCTGGGTGAATCATCTCTGATTCATCACACCATGTATCCAAAGTCTAACTTTTCTACATGCTACTGTGTCCCAAATGCAGGTGTTTTTTCCTACTTGCCAGGTACTGGGGGGGGGGGGGATAATTGCAGCACTCCACAATTTACGACAAGGGAAGGGATATGGGCGACAGTTAGTCAAAACAGCAGGGGTAGGAAAGAGCATTGCCACTAACCAACCGTATTAAAAACTCACCCTTCTGCATATGCCTCTCAAACTCTGGACTAAACACAACCATACCTCTACAGCACAACAACGCGCACACACTTCACTAACCACAATAACGAAACACACCACACATAGCCTCGCCCAATAGAGTATGGTGGCTACCAACCTAAAAACACACCTACGCTCAGCGGACAGTGTCAACCGAACTGAAGCCGCCAACAGCAGATCACAGCTCCCTTGCTTTCTCCCGCCCAGTCCTACTAACTTACCCACCCCCGATTGCCCTATAGATCCACAAGAGCACCAAGAAACCATGCATGTGGCAACAGTGCGTGGTATAACAACTTTTAGCATAACCTAATATTGCACAGGCCACTTTATTGAGAAAGTACTGTAGGTCCGTTCAGTTTTTCTGTTTAGCGAAAGTGGAACTATTTGCACTTCAGTTGAATTAACTGTTTACAGAATTGCACAGGTCACTTTTATTGCAGAAGCACTTCGGGTTTGCCAAAGCAAACTATATCTTAATGATGGAATGGAATGCTGATATAATTATGTATGAAAAGTAATAGGTCAACTAACTTTGTAGTATTTTTTCATACCTGGATTTCTTCTGGATTGGTGTGATTAATAACGAGTGGAAGGTTTATATTGTACTGTGATTAATATTGTGTGAAAAGTTTAAAATATGAAACCAGAACAGAAATAACAAAATAAAATAGAGTAAATTGACAGAATAACCAAAAAGGAACGAATAAGTGAGCCTATGCTTATCTTAATACTTTGGGGAAGAAACTTCAGTACATTGGAGGTTTGCCCTCAGTCTGTGAGTCTTCAACCACCCTCAAAGCAGTGAAACAAATGCATGCCTTTAAACTTTTGTGGTTTATTCATTTATATTGTGTAATCACATTTATAAAATTGTGAAACTGATAACTCTTGACCACGAATTAGTCAGTATACAATTTATGAACAGAATGGAAACTATATGTTCAATGAAACATGCCACAATTAGCTTTATATATTACATCAATAACTGATTTGTATTACTGGCCCCTGGGTATCCAACTGTGGTCACCAACAATCACTGACTAGATGCCTGCAGTATTTTTTTTTTTAACAGATCCAATGTAAATCTACAGACAGAAGAAGCTGAATCTTCTAACTTCTAAAAAGAGTATAATTGCTGTAATGTGGAATCATTCTAATTCTCACAATGTATTAGGTGTTCCATGCACTCAAGGGAGATGTTACAGAATGTATTATTAATAAGTACAGAAACCCAGTTTTTACTTTAACAATCATGTCTTTTCTGAATGCCATTTAAATAACTTGTTGCAGCAAGCCTACCCCGTTCTTCTTATATCTTCATCAAATCATGATATGCTGTTCATGAAAAACAATTACTAAACAAAAATTCCAAAATGACTTTTGGCCACCATTAACACCAATGTTGTCTCCGGAATGTGACCTTAAATTAGACTCCTTTTTACTGGTGGTTCTAAGCAGCCTTTTGCCCATGTGATGTAAAAAGACATATAAATATGCCTAAGCTAGTGATGTATTGAACTAAAAAACATTTTTAAAAAGTGGTCCACCAAGCTAAGGATGTCTAGAATATTGAATACTTCTTCCCAGTTTCAACCACACAAAATTTAATTTTGAATCGCCTTCACAACATTTGCAGTCAAGGAAACCATCAGCCAATGAATCCTGACAACTGAAGAGCTCTGTCTTAACTTAAGGGGTAAAGTGCATGGCCAGCCTCAATCTGCTTGAGGAAATTGTGTTTAGATTGTTGCATATATTGTTGAAGACAATATTCTAATTGCTCAAAACTGCCGCTTACCCAGATTCATTGGTTATATAATCTCCATCACTGATGTAAATGTTTTGGATGAATCATAACGTGAAATGGGAAGCCTTCGATTCCATCATTTTTAAGGATGCTTCAGACGCTCAGTTGGGACCAAAATGCTACTGTAAGTCACATCCTTTCTGTACAAGACCGCAACTACCAGATATTTTTTGGCCTCATTGGGAATGGGAATCTTTGGTGGGAGGAAGCTTGGCACAACAAGATCAGAGCCCAGATCTGGGCATACCTGTTCTACTCAGGGAAACCTTGGAAGACTGGGTCCTGTCGAGCCAGAGGGCTCAAGAGACAACAACAAGCCAAGTGGTATGGTTCAAAGGCATTTTCTTTCACAGAACAGAAAATAAGGAATTAGGGTAATTGGAGTCACGAATAGGTTAGGTTTTGTGACAAATCTGGGTAATGTGCCCCTTCTCCCAAGAGGGAAGCCACCTCCTTAGAGGCAAGGGACATGAGCCCCCTCAGAAAGAGCCTCCATACGGCTCTGAGCAAGTGTGACCTCACTGGGAGTGACTTCCCACTTGAGGACAAGGATTCCCATCCTACAAGGAACCCCCGGTCCAGAACACATTATACGTCTACATGGGAATTGGAAAGACTGTTGTTAAGCCTGTTTTGGATTCACAGAATAGTGACAATGATTACCCATTTAAGAGTCAAAAGTAAAGCCCTTGCAAGCCAAGCATGGGCTTTAAACCAAAAATGTGGCCGATTCTCCCGGTAGTAAGGTACTACAAATTGCAAGTGGTCCCCTCCTTGACCTACGGAGCAGAGGAAATGTTTAACATTCCAGAGTCAGTATGGCCACAGTTGGAGGGCCTATTTTGGAAACGTTCTGGGTCTTCCTTCATCTATCTCGATCCAGATCATTTTCCGTGAGTTGGGCCTCCAATCTTTAAAAGATACTGTGGACTGGAACAGTTTAGCTCTTTACAGGAAATATCTAGACTTACTGTACAAGGAGATAACATCTTCTAACAGTAGAATGTTGAACAACTGGACAAAGAAAATCACCAAGAAACTGGGAGTCATTAGGCGCTCACTTGAGGTGCTACTTTCAAATCCGACATGGATAAAGAAAAAACTGAAAGAGCACGACTGGTTTTCAACCCTGGAATCAGCAGCTAACTACCAGTCGATAGCACATCTGGTGAAGGAGCCGCATGAAGTGGACATTCTACCTAATTACCTAAATCAATTCCCTAATAGGAAGTTCTGGGATATATATCTAAGAGCATGATTAAACCTGCTTCCTAGTTATGCTTCCGTGGTCTAGCTCGAGAGAATAATTGTCGCTTTTGTAAAGAGTCTTGTGTTGTGGAAACTGTGAAGCATCTCCTCCTTCTTTGCCCGTGAACCAAAAAGTGAATTTGATGTCCGAGTACTTGACATTAGACCCGGAAGTATGGTGGAGTATACTGATGAGTGGAAGTAAGACTAGATACATAATTGCAGTGGTCACATTTTTAGCTAATCTGTTTTAAGGACAACTTGAAAGGTTTCATCGAAAAACTTTAGGACGAAACTAGGCTGGACACACTGTGTCTCTTTTTTTATTGTTTTCTCTGTCAAAAAATTGTAATCAATTGAATGCAAATAAAAAAATAGTGACATTTCTTCAATAATCTCTTTGGCTTCAGGTAATGCTGGATCCCGCCTGAACGCCACTGTAAAAAAGAACGACACACCCCTTTTGCTTGTGATGAGGTATATAAAATCACGAGGAATCTTGAATGGGACTGAGAGAATCCTAGGCAGAGGCCAGCCTCTGACTGAAGGGCGTCCTGGAGAGGCAGAGCCATGCGCTACTGTGGAGCCAGCGGTAGCGTGGAAAGTGAACGAATCACTTGCAAGATGCCAGAAGGCTGCCGTCCTAACCAGCGAAGAAGCCAAGATCGAGAAAGAAATGGAGACGGTAAAGTGATGGTCTCGCCCAATACTGAGATCAGTCTGCAGCGGAGAACCCGGAACTTCTGCACGAGAAGTGCATTCGCTGTCGAGCCAAGCATTGGAAGGGAAGCAAATGCTTCCGAACAGGTAACGCCACTTAGAGATGCAACAGTTATAATCAAGGCAGGGAAAGCCACAAAAGCTACGTGAGCCTGATAAACCCGAGCGGGCAGATGCCCTTCCTAAATCAAGCTAAAGCAAGCCTATCAGAGGGCTTCAGAGAGCCCTAGGAAACTGAGAGACTTTAACATTCAAGGCTAGGACAGACAGAAGGGTTACGGGAGCGGAGGAAATGCAAATGGACAGACGCCCCACTGAGGCCGAGATAAAACAAGCCTATCAGAGGGTCAGAGGGCTTTTGTGAGCCCTGAAAAAGCGAAATACATTAATGTTTGACTAGAACAAACCAATCCGTACCACAGCACAAATTTAGATTTTTGGAGACACTCTAACCAAAGTATAAGACATGTAGTTATCTTGCCCTGCGCAATTCACCAACCCTTGCCAAGCAACATATTTCCAATTTTGGAGGCATTGGGGAGAGCTTCTGGGTTATGTGTGACCCTGCAGGTTTGATTTCTTATATTATCGAACAATTGTCTAAGAACCAGAGCTCACCCACCAGCGTTTCTACCCCACTCTTCTCATATAACATTAATGTTTTAGGTTGGAGAAGCCACAAAGGTTATGTGAGCCAGATAAACCTGAGCGGGCAGATGCCCTATCTAAGCCAAGCTAAAGTAAGTCTGTCAGAGGTCCAGAGGGGTTTGGAGAGCCCTGAGAAACCGAGAAACATTAAGAGTCGAGGCTGGGAGAGCCACAAGAGTTATGGGAGCCAAGGAAACCAGAACGGGCAGACGCCCCACCAGGGCCCCAATAAAGTGAACCTGTCGAGGGGTCAGAGGCCTTTTGGGAAGCACAATAAACATGAAATATAACGAGCAAAACTGGAGAAAGAGAGAACCTGGAGGATTCCAACCCTTAACTACAAAACAAGAACATTGTCATGTACTCTTAAACAGTGGAATTGTATTAAGAAAACCATCTCTTCATGGAAAGAGGGAACCATATGTCCTTCAGTGCAAAACAAGAACATTGTCAAATACGAAGTCGGAAATGGTAGATTTGTATTAAGAAAACATTTGCTTACTGTAATGAGGGAAATGGATGGAAACAGGATTTTACATACAGAACCTGCAGAAAGGTTGTGAACTGTGTTGTGGGACATTGACAAACTTTTAAAATCTCTTGGAGAAGGGATCCAAGAGATTGGGACAGGCCGAAGTCAAGGACAGAAGCTGTTGCTCAGGCCCCCTTTCATTTTGTTATATTTTCTTAAGTGATAGGGACTCGTTAGGTAATAGGATTTGAACTAAGAACTATTTTCTGTGGACATTGATGAGCACCCTCACTTTAGTTGGTTAGGTAGGGAACTTCCCTCAAAGCAGTAAGGTTAGCTAGGGGTTTTCTTTTTATTTAAATAAATATCCAATCAACATGGCACATCTTAGTCCGAGTCCTTCTTCTGGTTCGCCACAGTTGCCAAACATAAAAAGAATCAAGTTTATTCTTTGGACAGTGGTCATCAGTTCTCCCCTCACTCGCTTGGGCCTCTGTAAAAGGTGACTCATAGTCCTTTGGTTTTACATGCTCCACACTTCTTTCTTGACTCACTGGAGTGACTTTCAGGAAAGATGCTGCTCGTCTGTTTCTCTTCCTGGAGACATAATGCTACAATCCCTGGTGTCCTGGGTCATCTGATCACGGGAAAAGCATGAGACCCTCGTATTTGCATTGGGTTTTTAGGCTTAATCATTCTTCAGGTTATCAAGCACTTCTGATTGGGTGCTGCTATTCCACTAAGCAACAAGCATCTCCATGAACTTGAGCCTCAACCAACTCCTCCTCTTGCTCGCGTCTACCTCCTGAAGCCCATACTTATTGTTCCTCCTCCAATCTTCTTTGACGGAATGCTTTACTCCCTTAACCTTGGTGTTCTTCCCTCTTTCTCCTTCAACTTTCCTTCTTCCTCCGCTTCTTGACCTTCTCTTGTCAGTTCCTCCTCCTCCACCTTCCCCTCTGTCTCCATATTCTCTTGTATTCTCTGTATGACGTCTTCTCACCTGCTCCAACGCCTCCTTAATTTTTTCCTCTCTTCCTTCTCCTTCCAGCTCCCCCACCTCCTCTTTCAACTCTCTCCCCACCTCTTGTTGCCTCCTCTTCTGCTCATCTACTTCGTGTCACCACTCCTCATCCTCTTGATGATTTGTCAAAACTCTCTCTAGACCCCTCCATCTCGCCGATCCACCAGTACTTAACCTTACTTCCTACTTCGAACTCATTACTTCTACTATTCCTTTCCGCCATAACCCCCCTTTAGGGGGAATGATCAGGGCTACTTAACTGTGCAAGTTTTGTCAGCTTGGGAAATCGCGCAAGCAGCATTGCGATTGGTCACACAAGGGAATTATAATTCTTCAATGTGTAAACAAATTGGCAGTGGGTCCTGGCATTGCTGTGCCATCTGAGGCTACTTGAATAGAAGGCGCCATCTTGGATTGAGATGGTCCACTGCAGTGTTTGTTGGCGCTCAGTCCTTTGCTTTCCAATAGTTAGGTTAGTTTCTATTCTCCAGGTTCTATCAGGGCACTGCAAGCTCATCCAGAGAGGGACTGAGAACAGGCATGAAAGCAGGAATATTTATTTGAAGTTTCATTTCAAATCAGTCCTCTTATTTCACAAAGCAGGCTCCGCTGACACCTAGGATCATGGGTCCATGCATACCTATAGTTTAGGTGTACATGGTGATGTTCTTTCTCAAAAATGTCCATCCCGATTATGGTTTAATTAATTCTCCTTCCGTTCCAGCAAGATTATGGCAGCTGAGCTGCATTATACCATAACGAACAAAGAGCTACTGGCCATTAAAATATCATTTTCAGAATGGCAGCATTACCTGTTACGAGGCAAACATCAAACTGCGATGTATATCAACAATCAAAATGTGCATGGCCTAGTCAAGCCAGGGTCACTAATGAGAGATAAACCAGGTGGCGATTGTTCTTTTCTGCTCTCGAATTTGTTGTTGTTGTTACGTAACGCCCAGGGATAGAACATAGCAAGGCTGAAGCAGTACAAGCAGATATCTGAACCATAGGAGCAGCAGGCTTTCCATGGGAGGAATTGTTTAAAACAGGCAGTTCAGAATGCTGGGTGCTGGTGCGGCTTGACAATTCATGTATCATGTGTACTACATGTCACATTTCAGGGTTCTTTCCTCGGACTGCCCCTCACCCTTGTGCTGTGCCGTGCTCCGCTGAGTTGCTGTGTGGCTCTGGCGGCAGTTGGAATGCAAGAACCCAGAAGGTCCCTGAAGGACCCAAAGCATCTTGGAGTCAGTGAGCAGAGGTTAGCAGAGGCTAGCAGAGGCGGTGGAACAGTGTGGGGCCGATCTTCCTGTACCTGATGTTCTGCTGTGGTCCCTGCAGGGTTCCGTGGGGCGAGACCCATCCTGTCCGGTATCCTGTATTGCCAGTTTTGATCCTGGCCTTGGTCCCGGCCCATGCTGGAGCCTGTTGAAGGGTGGGCTTTGCTGTACAGGTATTGGCCAAGTAACGATTGCTGCTTCCTATTCCACCTTACACTCTCATTGTTGTATCCTCGTTCCATGCCTTTGCTGTTCAGACTGCAGACCTGCAAGCCCCCTTACCTGCAGCGAGTGCAACGGGACCCAGGAGTAAGCCCTAGTTGTGTGGTGTTACTAGAGATTGCAGGAAACATGTTTGTGTGTGGGAAGGTGGTGGGTAAGGGTAGATTGACCCTTGATGCCCACTACATAGATTGGGTGCACTGTGTGCTCCAGTTTTGGTGGGTGCCTCATCTGTGTAGACTTTGACAATTTCCCTATCTGAGATTTAGCGTAGCTAGTAACTAACACAGTGAGCATAAGGGTTTTAGTCTAAACCTCAGTCTTTGTACCCTTGGAACTCGCTTTAATTTCGCTAAAATGAAGAAACGGAAGGTGCCTAAATAGGCTTGCGTAGTGCCATGACAAAGGCAAAGAAACAGCCACCTAGCTCGGTGCCCCGGCACTCTCCAAAAAATATTTCTTCTGCATCCAGGAAAGAAACATTAGTTAATAATGTAGCCGAACCCAGACAAACCATTATAAGATTGCCACGGCTAATCACATTGGTAGCCACAAATGAAAGGGGGTGTTACTGTCAGGAGCCATTTGTTACCTGTTTACAGCTAGCTTTTTTTAGACTGCAAGTCTTGTCTTGCGTTAAGGCTAAAGTAACAACCTCTCGAAACCACACAGATCGCCTGGAGGAAACAGGTGACAAACGATTTTGGGCAAAATCCCTGGAAAAAATCAATTGTTTCCTATTTCTTCAAATCTCATGATGATGATATTGTGTTTAACTGTGTTGAATGCTGCAGAGAGGTCTAGAAGTATCAAAGCAGTACTATTGTCTGAGTCTGGGTTTGCCTTTAGATCATCCCAGATGAGAGAAGTGTTGTTCCGTTCCTCTCATTGGTCTACAGCCTACTTGTGCCTGGTCCAATAGGCAGTACGCGTCTATGAATTCTTGGGTTGTTCTATATATGTAGGTTTCCAGCAGTTTAGCTGGGTACAGGATGTTGGAGATAGGTCTGTAATTGGAGAGGTCCTCCATGTTTCCTGCTGTATCCTTGAAGAGCGGCTTGATGTATGCTGATTTGAAGGATTGTGGCACTTTCCCTGTTGAGATTGATTGGTTGAAGACGTTTCTGTAGTAGTCCACGGGTGTTCCTTGTGAAAGGATTGATTTGTATATGTCTGGGGGGCAGGGATCCATGCGGGAACCTGTTTTGTTGCTTTTGATTACCAGTTTTACGAATGTCTCCACTGATATTTGGGGGAAGCTTCGGAGTTTGATCAGGCTTTCCTCGTAGGGGTGGGTGCGTTGCATATTGTGGTTGCATGGTCTGCTTTGTATGGTCTGTTCTATTATCATGATTTTGTTTTTTTAAATGGTCTGCAAGGTCATTGCCTAGTTTCTTCGATGGTATTTGAGTGTTGTTGCAGCCAGGTGGTTTTCTTTTATTCATTTATGATTTTAAAGAGTTATTTTTGAATGTTTGGTGCTTTGAAGATTCTGTTGTAAAACAGATGGTACATAATGCTGAAAGGGAGCAGGATGAATGAGGAAATGGAGAGAGAGGGAACAAGGAGAAGCTGGGTACGGGAGCAGGAGGCTGAGCACAAAGAGGTAGGACAAAGGCAAGAAGGTAGCAAGGCAAGAAGGAGAAGACTGCCAAAGCAGAACTCACAGAAACAGTGCCTTCTCAGGTGGTATTTTGAGTGTTGCGACGTGAAGAGGGTCCACTGTTGCCAGTTTAAGAATGCTGTATGTGTGCAGGCACCATGTTGAGTGAGGCACACAGCGAACGTTTACTGCTATTTTGAATAGGGCATGGCAGTGAACAGCACAGGGCAACCAACACAGTGAGCATAAGGGTTTTTGTCTAAACCTCAATCTTTGTACCCTTGGAACTTGCTTTAATTTCACTAAAATGAAGAAACTGAAGGTGCCTAAATATGGCTTGCGTAGTGCCACGATGAAGACAAAGAAACAAACAGTCACCTAGCTCAGTGCTTTGGCCCTCTACAAAAAATATTTCTTCGGCATCCAGGAAAGAAACATTAGTTAATAATGTAGCCAAACCCACGCTAATTAATGAGATTGTCACGGCTAGTGACTCTGGTGAAAGTGCAAAAATCCCAGATTACTACAAATTGTCTACTGATGGCAGCACTAGAGGCTGCAACAGAAATGTAACAGTAGCTGGCTTGGAATCATTGGCAAGCCTGTGTCTGACAGGGGAGGCACACCCATTGAGAGCGTGGTGGGCTCTCCACCCATTGCCAATAACAACTCCTTACTGAAACTCTGCATGGGATTAAAGGAACCAGCTGGCAAGACGGGGCAAATGAGGACTTCCCAACCCAATTATAATAATGTCATTGGCACGCCATTCTCAGGCACGCCAGATTTGGAATGTTTATTATCAAGTACATCATGTTCCTTCTCAAGCAGTAGTGATTGTGATATGGCTTACTCGCCCCAAACTTGTTCGCCTAGTGCTATTTCTAGGGATATCACTTGATCAACCTCCACTTTAAACGCTGATGCTTCATCTGTTGATGCACTATTTACTCTATGCTCCAAGATAGCCAATGAGAAGAATTATCTGAAATATATCCTTGGGAGGATTGTGGACATTATCCTTGTAAATTCTAACTTCCCATTTTCCATCAGCAGAGATGCATCAGTCTCTGATCTGCTGGACATTATCCACCAAGAAGAAATTGTCCCTGTACAGGACTCAGTGTTGAATGTGCAGGCTGGGGCATTTAGCCCGCAAAGCTCGAAGGTCACGCTATCGAAAGTGGAGGAGCCGGTTGAGGCACAGGCCTGTGAAGTGAGGGTGCCTACTAATGAGTGCGATCCTGGTAGAAAAAAAACCCAGAGGGGACATAGACCAAAGGCTATTAAAACAGGCCCCCTTTTAGTCAGTGCTATATGCTTTGAACCCTCACTAGTTACAGTGGGGCTTGCTAGCGCACAGCACGTTGCTCCTGAGCTGAAAGCAGTATTAAAACCTATGGCATATGCCACCTCGAGACAAGCACTTTTTTTACGGGGGCCTATGGATAAGTGGGTGCAGCCATTCCCACAGGCTGCACCTAGCGAATTACACCTGAACATTGCAGTGTGTATTAATGAACATAATAGGCCTTTGTCTGCCCCATCATCAGTGGGTTTGAGCAATATCCACGAAATACCAGCTAGTATGCACCCGCTACAAAGTAACGCAGTTAAAACAACTTCTGATTCCATCAAAAGTGGGAGCTCTTGCCCCCTTGAAAAATGGGTCAAATTAGAAGAACTGTATCCAAATAACTGCAGCCATTTTTTAATCGCAATTTCTCTTGGAGCTCTTTGAAATGGAGGCCTTAAAAAACATATGTTCAGACGATATAAAATATATTCAACTACCGAAGGCCAATAGCCCCACTAATTGGGGCATCATTTAATTTTCATCAGATGCGGTGGTGGCCCTATTTAGTTCGCACCACTTAGACTTTAGTAATTTAGGATTCAAACTAACTGTCTGCCATAAATGTGTATCATTAGTACCCCACTTGAATGAGCAAATTATGGGCACGGAGCTTCCTGCTTCAATCAAATGAAAATCAGTTGACCTGCCCAAAGAACATATTTTGATGGCATCTGTTGCGCCCATTCATTCAATCAGGAGGGACACTAAGGAAGTGGCTAGTTGGATTCCCTGTACTTTTGAGAGCGAACAATATTGAAGCTCTTTTAAATCGACTGTATGCAAATGGTTAACTTGGAACACGAAGGGGCATCATTGTTTTTTTTACCAAATCCTTTGGGCATTTCCACAATCTTGACAAGTGATATTTTTCTTAACAATAGACTTGGCTGACAGAATCATTCAGTGTTGATGGGAATATTGTTTTTAGCTCTCTTGCTAACCATAATGGCAGAGGCCGTGACTTGGGTGGTTTAGCGATTGAAGCTAAAACCCATTTCAACACAAAAATGTATATGTGTGATTTTTCTTCTCCTTATATGCTCATAGTATATACCACAAATGACAGCTTATCTAATAGTGGCCTGATGATTGTCAACATATATGACTCTCCAGATGCGCAGGCAACTAAAACCATCCATGAAAATGTAGACGCTTTGATAGTGGCATGGTTTGATCAGTATCCAGGTGGCAATGTGGTGATTGCCAGTGATTTTAACGTGCATCTCTCCTTTGAAGTTCAGAACTGTAGTGACTCTGATGATGTTGAAGTACCTTTATCGTACATGGTACCCAGGGAAAACAGGTTTGACCACTGATATGGGGAAATGGTGCAACTCAATTGACTTTGTATGCCTCAACAAGAAGTCATTGAGGGGCCAAAAAATGAAACGGACGTGGACTAATGGCACTTATTCATCTGTTGTTGATTATGTTTTCTTGGATTGCTCATTGTGTACTGGCTCCAGCCCTGTTGTAGTGACAGAACTGCGAATTAGCAACCATTTCCCAATTTCATGGTCACAAACCCTTTGCAACACTCGTACCTTCAAATGGGTTGACCCTAATTGTGGGTGAACTTACAAGGGAACCGCATAATATGGTCAGAAAATAATGTGGGAAAGATGTCTGCATTGATAGGCCTTGAATTTCATTCTCTGGAAGTTTGGCTTAGAGAAAATGATTGGGACTTGGGTGCGTTTATTATTCATTTGGGTTGTTGATTAAATTTAAACCCCTGAAGAGAAAATTCCAAGCGCTGCCGTGAGGGCGTCTTTGATATGGCCATATACCAATGCAAAAGGCTATACAATGAGGAAAGAACAAAGATTAGCAAAGATGAAACCAAAACAGAGTGCGTTAAGGTTAAATCACTTGTTGCCCTAAATACTGGTAAAAATGGCGCAGACGTGAAAAGCACAATGTACATTGGAAGTTTATTTTTGGCCTCCTAAAAACCAATGACAACAAGAAATGTTGGGCGTACTACAGACAGTACTTAACTGATGCAAGCACTCTGGAATTAAATGTGGTGTCCGAAGAAGCATGGCTGGAACATCTTTCCTCCCTATATTTGGATGACTCTTTGCAATATCTTAATCTATCCTTCAATGCTTCTGTAAGGGGGGCTATCCCTAGTTGGGACGCAGCTGACATTCTAGCATTTATACATAAATTGTGCCATCTAGGGCCCTCATCGCCAATACCATCGCAAACGTGGTTTTGATGGCTAAACCTGAATTTTGGGCACTCCAACTGTGTAATCAATTCCATCGAATTATGGCAAGTGGTCTGATACCTAATAGTTGGAGGGAATCCATCAATTATAGATTACTTGCAATGCTTGATTCTAGCTCTAAATTATTTGCATCTCTGCTATTGAAGCAACTGTCCCAATGAGCAGAGGAGAAACATCTTCTCAGTAAGTTTCAAACAGGCATTTAGAAAGGGTCACTTCACGATCCACAAACTGTGCAATACATGTATTGCCCAATGAAATGTATAGACAAACTAATGGGAAGCTATATATAAGTTTCATAGACTTCTCTAAAGCGTTTGTTTCGGTCTCACAGCCTGTGTTATGGCACAAATTTAGAACCTGGGGCATGGACACTACCCTTTTGTATTTTATCCAGTCTCTATACAGTGACACTAAAGTGACCGTTAGACTGAATCAAGAGGGTGCCCTTTCAAAGCAGGTTAGCACAAATCAGGGATTGAAGCTGGGGTGCGTTTTGGCACCCCTGCTGTTCAATCTCTACATATCGGACATGGCTAGTGCCATTGGCCAGGTGTGCAATTTTCCCCTGTGTATAGGAAAAGAAGCAGTCCTGTGGATCCTTTATGCAGACAACACTGTTCTGATTGATTGCATCCCTATTGGTCTGCAGCGGTCTATAACTGCTCTTTCTTCTTATTCTATGCTAAATCACCTGTTCATTAATGAAACCAAAACAAAATCCTGATATTGGGCAGAAAACAAACTGCATGATGCAACTTCATCTGAGAATGAAATCAGCATCCTCTGGAGGTGGTAGATAGATACCTGTATTTAGACTTTCTCATAAAACACCATCGAGCAAAGCCTTTCTATGAAGACCACATTTCCTCAAAAATGTGGAGGAAGTGGGTAGTAATTAAAGGTTTACTGCACGAAAATGAGGCAATAATTTAGAGGGGATGTTGTCTATATACTGTACAAGCATTGAGCCCGGATTATTGCATGGCCTGGAGCTACTGCCAGAGAGGTATGGGGTAAAGGTAAAATATTGTGCTCCATTTTAGGTGTGCTATAATTAGTGCCTGTTGAGGCAGCAAGAAGGGAGCTGGCCGTTATGTTAATTAGAACCCACTGGTTTATCCAGCGGTGCAAGTTATACAGTCAGCTCTCTGCTTGCTTGCCTGGAGATTGCACTTTAATGGGACTTCTCGCAACACGGACAGGTGTCCCTTGTTTGAATGGATTTCTTGATGCATTAAGGGAAACTGCTCTGTCTCATTTCAATAACATTGCCCTCATGATTGATCAAATGTTGACCAACCCGAATGCTGGACTTGTTTTGGAAAAAAAGTTGCTACATTGGGATATTGTTAAGATCACAAAAAATCTGCTGGGGAAGAAATGCTAGGGTGTGTTTATTCTCTAGAGCCACCAACATGGAACCCCTTGTTCATATCTTTCTAAACTTTGTGATAGGATTCTAAGAAGGTTCATAATCTTTTTACAATTTAACATCCTTCCTATTCGGGAGAATACCAGCAGTTGCCTGAAAATACCACTTAATGAAAGACACTGCAGGCTTTGTAACAGCATCGTGGAAACTTCTCTCCATATTTTAACAGGGTGCCCTGCTTTACAATCTTCCTATGCCAAAGGATATCGCGATTTGTTACATAATACTGCATTTGTCATATCAGACCAACTTTGGAGTTCCATCTATTCTGCCAAACCACTGGTTATTACTGCTGCAGCGTTTTACATATGGTGTGAATTTTTAGCTTTACCTGCAAAGTATTAATCAGACCTTTTAAATTGTTATTGGATTTTTTAAAGTTTTTTAACTGTGTAGAATAACGATGAATTGTGTTAACTGCTTCTTTTTATATTGGTATGTCCCTAAGGTTATGATTAGCCAAGTGTACTAATACATTTATTTTAAAGAAAATAGGATCAGCAACTTTGGGCTATGGGAAAGGCGGGGCCCGAGAAAGCAGCCTGCAGTACTTCTGGACCAGCTTACCGCCAGTAGAGACTCGCCACCCCAACCATTGAAAGCTAAATACTGAAGGCCTTTTCTGGCAAGAGGTCCGGAACCATGTGGCAATATTGACTAAAGTTCTGGTGCAATCTCGGCTTGAAGGCCACACAGAAACAATGAAAAAAAGAGCACAACAGCCTTTCCAGAAACCCACAACCAACCACCAAAGCAAGCGAATTGAGACCCATGAAAACTCTTTCCCTCCCTCAGAGATTGCGATTGGCACCAGAAAGAGACATAGAGAGCCTTTGAAAGATATTCCTTTTAGCTTGGAATTCAAAACCTTTAAAGGAATTGCCATTCTGACAAATGCTTTAGGACAATTACTGTATCACACCTATGAACCTGATTAAGGGAAGAACAAGGCGGAGAGAGTTGAACAGGCTCGGGAGGGCTTTGTTTAATTTTCTTTGTTGTCTTATCTTCATTGACCTACTGTATTGGGAAACCAAGGATACATGTTACAACTAAATTCTAAATTGGTCTGGCCTGGTATTATGGTCCCATGAGCATATGCTTACAAGGAGGGGGACCGGTCCCATTTTCAGTACCTTTGGGAAGGGGCCTAATGAGGGGAACATGCTGATGTTGAGAAGTGTTGTGACTACTTCACCTGCGGCATGGGCATGACATCTGTGGTGTGCTTGGCGCTGTTAGTGTGCTGGATTATCTTGTCTATCTTTCTTGTCTGTGAAAAAGCTGTTCATGGCATTGCATTTAAATTGGCTTTTGACATTTTCAATGGGGTCTGACATGGAGGTCAACATGATGAGGTTTCCTTCCAGTGTGTTTATGAGGACGTAATTGAAGGAGTGGGGGTATGTGTTGATTGGCCTGGGTTGGGAACCCCCGGAGAGAGGTGTGTTTGGTGGAACAGGATGAGTATGACTGAGTGGTCTATCGAGTCAAAAAATTCAGGGGTAGACATTTGATGTTGGACAGATTGTGAAAACTGAGTCAAATGTGTTGCATTTGTTGTGAGATGGTTCTGTGATGAGTTGCTTGATGACCATGGTATCGAGCAGTTGGAGTAGAGAATCGCTGGCTGTCTTGGTGGCTTGGTTATGGCCAGGTTCAGGTCTCTGAAGAAGATACTAGTTGTTTTGATGTCTGTTGCTGTTGTGAATACATGTTTGATTTCATCAAGAAAGGCCTTATAGTTTTGGAGTAGTCGTTAGATCAGGAGGAAGGATGCTCTCTGAGCGTTGGTGAGCAGGTAATGGTAGGTGAGTATAATAGGTGCAGGTGTAGGGGGCTTCTGGAGGGCACATGTCCATGAGGCCCTGTTGATAACTGCAAGCTCTCAGTCAATCTTCTCTTTGCGGTCTGTGTGTGGGAGGCTGTACTGTGGGGCTGAGGACATCCAGAATGTGTGTGAAGGGGGAAGAAGAGGAGCCATGTCTCTGTGATAAATCGTATCTAGTTTGTGAGTGGTGATGTGATCGACAGTGTTTGCTGATTAGTGCTGCGGAGTGAGCACTGATGAATATGAGCCTGCATGTGTGTTTTGGAGGTGGAGTGTGTGCTATGATGAATGAAACAAATGAAGCCATGAATATGAGGCATGGGCGATCAAACTAAAAGTAGAATCTTTTTTTCTCTTTGACAGAGATGTCTTCAAACATCTACACCCTCCCCCTGTTTAGAAAAGTGTACATGATTACAAGAAATTGAAGTGTAGTAGAAGTCTGTATTAGTCTTGAAAAAGCCTTGGTTAAGGTGAAACATGAACAAGTGCACCAGTATCAGCTTTTTACATGTAATTCCATTAAAGGTATTATGTTAACAGATTAATCTTTTCTTTTTATGCACAACTGTGCCGCCAGGGCATCATATGTAAATATGTAACTACCATAACTAGCCTTGCATTCGAGCCGACAGCACCTTGGCAGCAGCTGTGCAGTCCGGTATTTTCATTTTTACACATCTTGGGGTCCTGGTGACAATAAACCCTCCCTCAATATAGTGATATAGATAAAGTAGTGTGCACATAACTCCAGGAGATAAGTTAACAACACAGATTTATCTTCTTCAGGAGAATATATGTTGATCAGGGTACTCTTGATTAAAGATAGCCTTGCACCAAAACATAGTGCCCCTCAATGTCAGCCAGGATGTTTTCTTGTATAAGGGCAATGTGCTTTATTAACATCACCACCCCTCTTTTCTAGGCTGTAAAGAGGCATGAACAATATGACCTATCAAACCTTTGGTCGCCTTTGCTGCTGTCATGCGCCCCGGCGCATGGCGTCTCTGGCATAAGTGGAAGGTATACCGCCATTGATTGTGCCACCACGCCTTGTGCACGTCTCTCCGTGCGGTATAGTTGTTATCCAAGATGGCGGCCGCCAGGAGGTTCTTATTCACTTCCCTCCCGGTGGCCCGATGCGTTGCAACTGTGGCTTTGCTTTTCGCTGCCACCACAACGCTAGTTCTATTGCTTTTCCTGTTCCACCCCAGAACGCTGTTCTGTTCTCAGTCCGCCTTCTCGCAGGCTCCTCTCTCTATCTCTCTCCCTGCTGCTTGATGGTTTCCCATTACCGTCCCTTTCCGCTACTTCTTTACCTCTCGTTACTCTCACTCTCTTGCTTTGTTTCATTGTATCAAATTATCCTGCTTGCTGGCCGTCTGCCGGCGCCAGTCCCCCTGCGGGGTTCCATTACTTGGATACTATTTTTCGTGCTCGGGCACTCCCTTCAAACTACAAACTGTTTACAGCCTTCTCCAGAAGGCGTAGTGCATCACTTCTCTCCGCAAGCTCAGAGTGGAGTACAAGGACCTCTCGGAACCCAGCGACGTGATCACAACCTTCTTACCTTACTATGCTCTGTTTTTTTTTTGTGCCTATTAGGCTTTTTCGCCAATCCGGCTATCCCAGAAGGGGGTCCTGTTACTGCCTAATCTGTGGGAAAAGTTACGGTGGCTTCTTATCGGGGTATGCCACCTTTCAACAAAAAAGAAAGAAACTTCAATACTCGGAGGAGATCACTGAAGAAAGAACTGGAAACTGATATCTCAGATTCAGGTGAGGAGGGGGAGTTCAGCGGATCTGGGGAAGAAGATAAGGGAATTGACAGATTGCAACACCTAACAGCTACCATAGCTACTGCTGAACAAGTACAGGAACTTATAGCAGCCGTCCAGGGATTGAACATGGAGATCCAGAATCTGAAGGATGAAAATACAGTCCTTAGATAGCTTGTGACCAATCGAGATCATCAACCAGAAGAATTGCCTCCCATGGCTTTGCCCACCGGGAAGTACAACGGTATACTCAAGAAATTGAAAGAATTCTTGGATGCATGTACTATCCACTTTAATTTTCGAGCCACGACTTATACGTCAAGAGTATGCCCGCATAGGGCTTATGATTTTGAATCTCACAGGCAACGTCTTGGCATGGGCCACACCGCTTGTTACAGGGTCCAGACCTCTTCACCATGACTATGGAGGGTTTGTTGCCCAACTCAAACATGCATTTGAACGATCAGAAATATCCTACACAGCATGCGAAGAATTATTGGACGTCCACCAGGGATCTGCCGATCTGTTGTCCTACATCACCACCTTCAAAAGGCTAGCAGCAGAGGCAGGTTGGCCGGAACAGACCCAATATTCTATATTCAGACGGGGCCTCAGGGAGGAAATAAAGGATGAACTTGCAAGGACCCCAAGACTTCCCACATTCTCAGATCTGCTTTCTTCGGTCCTACAGATCGACTAAAGGATACAGGAACACTGGACAGAGAGACGGCGTCATCGCAGCACTTACCCCATCCCTGAACTCCTACCGCCTACAACTCCAACACAGTCCCAGGAATAGCCCATGCAGATAGGAGCCACACAGGCTCTGTTAACCCCCAAATAAAGGAAGCAAAAAAGGGACAAGGCGTTGTGCATCTCTGTGGTTCTGAAGGTCATTTACTGTGGGACTGCCCGGAAGAACCACCTCGGCGGTTGGGAAATGCCAGACCTCGCTCCTAGGGGATCCTGAGGTTATTCGCGCAGTCCCTACGCTACCCCATCGGTGGCCTTCTCGACTCTCAAAGAAGATGCCCGGCTCATGGTAGTGGCAATTTAGGTACTCTCCGGACACCGTAAGATTGACTCCATGGCACTCCTGGTCTGTGGGGCAACCGGAAATGTTGTCAACACCATATGGGCAGACAAGGTGGGCCTCCATCGCCTACAAAGAATAGAAGGGCAGGAAGTGGAAGGGGTTGATGGTAACCCCCTCAGTTCGGGACCTATTACCCAAACCACAGAAGAACTGCAAGTCACGGTCTTGCAACATACTGCGCATCTTCAATTTGACATAATCCAGACAGCACATTTCCCAGTCGTCTTGGGAATCACTTGGCTGCGGAAACACAATCCCTGTATAGATTGGACCAAAAACCTGTTGGAATTTAACTCCAGCTACTGCAAACAACATTGTCTAACAGGGGTGACATACAGCACAGTACAAACTGTCCTTGTGGATCAGGACACCTCTCTTTGCCTCCACCATATACCCAAGGAACTAACAGCCTACCACCAGGTCTTCGTAGAGAAGATACCACAGGAACTACGACCCCACATTCATGAGGATTGCGAAAAATCGATCTGGTCCCTAATGCACTAGTTCCGTTCTGCAGGATGGTCTCGCTCTCTCTCACGGAAAATGAAGCTCTTAGACGATACCTGGATACCAACCTACAAAATGGACTCATCACACCGTCTAAATCCCTGGCCAGAGCACCTCTATTCTTCATACTAAAAAGGGACTCCACCGAACCTCGCCCCTGCATTGATTACAGAGGCCTTAACAAGGTAACAGTAAGGGATCGGTACTCTATGCCCCTAATCACAGACATCATAGAGGCAGTCCAGGGGGTCAAGATCTTCTCGAAGTTGGACCTCCGCAGTGCTCACCACCGCCTCCAAGTTTGCTCAAGGGATGAGAGGAAAACAGCATTTTGCCCTCTCTTCAGATTGTTCGAGTACAGAGTGATGCCTTTCGGGTTGGTTAACGCCCCTGTCATCTTCCAATGGTTCATGGACAGCATATTTTCGGACATGATGTTCGTGTCAGTCATAATCTATTTAGACGACATCCTGGTTTACTCGTCATCTGCCCAAGAAGATACAGACCATCTGCAAAAGGTACTCAGTCAACTTCAAGAGCATCACCTGCTGGCAAAACCAGAGAAGTGTATTTTTTGTGTTTCCTCCGTTCCATATCTCGGGTTCGTGTTGCCCCACGATGGGATCCGGATGGATGAAAAGAAGGTATCTGCCATTCTTGACTGGCCATCACCTACCTCCGTCAAGGAGGTACAGAGGTTTCTGGGTCTGACAAACTTTTATTGTCGTTTCATACCCCAGTTTTCCGAGGTGGATCTACCCATCACGGCGCTCCTTTAAAAGCCGTCTGTGCCTTTCAACTGGACTCCCCAAGCAGAGCAGAGTTTCCATCGCTTAAAGAAGTTGTTTTGTTCAGCTCCCATATTGAGACAACCAGACCAAAGACAACCATTTGTCATAGAAACAGATGCATCTGCTTCTGCAGTTGGAGCGGTACTTCTGCAATGCTATCAGGATCTAGAAAACCCAGTGGCTTACTTTTCAAAGACACTCACTGTGAGTCAAAGAAACTACTCTGTTATTGAAAAAGAACTTCTCGCAATGAAGCTGGCATGCGAAGAATGGAGACCCCTTCTCCAAGGAGGGATGCACCCATTCCTCATACGCACAGACCATCGGAACCTGCAAGTCTTACAATCCATGGAGTGCGTAAACTCACGTCAGGCTAAGTTGGCAATTTGTTTTGCCCAGTATGATTTCCAAGTGACTTATCTTACATGCAAACAAAATACACTGGCTGACACCCTTTCTCGCAAACACACTGCAGATAAGGTTACACAATACCAGCCGGAGAGGATACTCCCTCAAAGAAGAATTGTGGACCAGGTATCCTTATTCTTACAAAGGGTCAGGGAAGCAACGAGGGCGGAACAGCAATCCTCTACATTGGTGGAAAGAGACAGACTTCTATTTTTTGGTCATAGGTTGTTCATACCGACAAACCAATTCTAGCCTATGGGCTTGAAATGTGCTCTGGTCAGTTAATTAGACAATGGTACTGCCAGTTCTGAAAAGTTGCGGATTAATCTTTGGTAATATCCCACTAGCCCAGAAAAGCCCAGATGTCCTTTTTCATTAGGGGTTGTGGGAAACTCTGAGCAGCTTCCACTTCAATGTGCTGTGGCAGCACCAATGAATTTCTTGCCTAGAATCTGAGGTATTATATAGTTGACTGGGCCAATTAATACTTTGCTCGGTTGGCAGTGAGGTGGGAATTTCTCAGTTGGTCACAGACTGCTGTCAGGTGTTTCAGGTGCTCTTCCAAAGCCTAGCCATATACAGCTATTTTGACTAAATTTGGCACAGTGAAGGTCCAACATTGGGTCGAGATGCTATCCAACAGCATTGGAACCAAACGGCGGCCCCATGGAGGCCAAACGGTATAAATGTGAATTGAAAGAGCCCTTCTTGTGTGGAAAGGCAGTCATTTTATAAGCATCTTCATCAATGGGCACCTGCCAATAACCCTTTGTGAGGTCCAGTTTTGAAATAAATGTTGCATCTCCTAGGGTTTTCACCAGTTCATCTATCCACTTCCTGGTTTATGTAGTGAAGTTGAAGCAAAACCTCAGTTATTGTTGGGTTTTGGTACCAGAACAATAGAAGAGGATCACTCACAATAGAATCTGTCAATTACACCGAGGTCCAACATTTTCCTTCAGGGCCTCAGGTAGCCAGTACAGTTTCAATCTAATCACTCTTCCAGGTGGGTTTTGGATCTTGTGTGCCATCCCTTGGACCCTTCCTAGCTTTGGGTAGAACACATCAGTATATATATCCCAAGCAGTATAGCCAGTTCTTTGTGGCTGAATGGGGAGGCCTGGAGGAACAGTGACTCCTCGAACTTGAGTTGGTAAGTGAATCTCTCTGGTATTGTTCTCATATAGAGCCAGGAGCTGTGGGTTTGCTGTCTTTTTGCCAAACTTTCAGCATATTGATGTGATATAGCTGAGGTGGTTTTCTCTCATGAGCCTGTTAGACTTTGTATGTGAGGCGAGACACGACATCTGTGATGACGTATAATCCAAGCCATCTGGCTTATAACTAACAGTGCTGGGAAGTAACACCATGGCTTTGTCCCAACTTGAAAGGTTCACAGTTTTGCTTCTCAGTTGTAGGCTTTACCCTGGTGATCCTGACCTGTTTGTAGATGAGTGTTTAACTGGCATCATACCTTTGCCATATATTCTCAGGTATTTTATAAAATGGGTTTATCGCTGGTCTGTTGACTACGGGCCCTTCTAATTCTTCTCTCTTGTGATCAAGCACATCTCAGTGGTTTCTGCCATGCACCAGCTGAAAAGGCGCGAATCTCATGGATGATTAGGGCTTCTTTTTCACAGCAAAAAGGGCCCATGGGATTAGGTTGCCACAGTTCCTACCATCCTCTGAAACCAGCTTTCATGATATGATATGATAGGTTATTTATAACGTGCTTAATACCCAGAGGTTTATAAACTTGGACCCGGGGTCAAACCTCTGTTGCTCGGAGTCGTCCTGCTTCCAAGGCGAGCACCTTCCCCTTCAGCTATCCTCCCGTGACTCATTAGATTTGTTGGTCTGGGATTGGTACTGTGAAGTTCTCAGGGTCTTAATCTTCATGACCTTAATCTTACCCATCAGCTTACACAAGAAACTACCGCCTTGATCAGTGAGCATTACTGTTGAGTAGTTGACTCGGGTGATGGTATGAGCACCTTACGAATAGCCTTGGTGTTGTTGCTCCTCAAGGGAAAAGCCTTTGGGTATCTGGTAGCGTAATCCAATATCACAAGGATGCACTTGTTTCATGCCCTAGAAGGCTCAATCAGCCCTACAATGTCCATCCCAATCCTGTAAAATGGGATTTCAATGATCAGCAATGGTTGGAGGGTGTCCCTAGGTACATCGTTGGGTGGCAGACGAGGCAGGTTGTGCAGAACTGTTTGGCCTGGGCATCCACACACGGCCAGTAGAATCTGCTGAAGATGGTTTTCTGCATTTTCTCTAGGCCCAGGTGTCTGGTCATCAGGTTGGAATGGGCTAACTCCATCACTGCTTTCCAGAATTGACTTTGGGATCAGGAGTTGCTAATGGTTGGTAAAATCCCCCCTTGGATGCATGTCCACTTGATACAGCAGCCCCTTCCTGTCAATGAAATTGTGAGTCTTCAGAATTCAACTCTCATTTTCAGAGACAACATTCTGACAAGCTGGTTCCAAAAGAGGATTTGGTCTCGGTGCTTCAGAAAAATCTATTAATGCAGGGCCAGGATCTCCTAGGGACTGGAAGTCTTCCCTCTGTGCCTTGGTTATTGCTACAAACCCAGATTCAGCTTGTTCTGTCACGTCCTGATCTTCCACCTCTTCAATCTCTGGTACTAAGATCTTCACACACACCAAGTGAGCAAAGGGTTTGATTAGTTTTATGGCACAGGCAAGAAAGGTACCCCAGGTTAAAGAAGACTACCTTCACCACTCCTCTGTTATTTCCCATCAGTGACTCCAGCTCCCACTTTCAGGGAAGGTTTATGAGCCAATCCTGATTTTTTGCAATTCGCCCATATGTTCCTTCATGTACTTCCACCGTCAGATCAATTTTGACAAGCGTCTTGCACCAGGATGTGAATATCAACTCCTTGTCTCCATGCAGGTCACATCCTGCAGTCCTAGGTGTTGACCTAGTGGGGACTCAGGTAGTCTTGGTCAGTCACAGTATCCTCAACATCTCTCGTGTGCCAGAGGATAGCTCTGGGGCAATGCGTTTGGCATGGAAGCAAGACAAAGCTGAGCAACACAGATTTGAATCTCGATTTCATGTATTTAGCAAGTAATACAAGATTAATTAATGGGTGACTGCAATATCAGGGTCTGGATGATCCCACAATGATACCACATGTCACAAATGGCATCAAGAACACACCAACTTTCAAAGACAATTAAAGGATTTTTACTGAAATAAGGTAGTAGGGGCTCCATAAGGGCTGTTAATCTTTCTCTCATCTCCCCTGGACAGGTCCCTTTCTAATCCCGGGATTCTCGCCGGATTTCTGTTCTCGGGCCCTTGTTGAGTTACTGCTCTGAAGTCGCACTGGTGGTCAGAAGTTATCCACGCTTCCCATACCAATGATCTCAGTTTTCTTCTTCGGGCCTGCTGCCCACCATGCTGTACTTGTGGTCACGCCACCACCAGATAGCTTGTTCCTCTTTCCTTCCTCACAATGCCTTTCTCTCATTGGCACACACCGAGCCTCTGGCATCTCGTACTTACCTTTGCTCCACCTCCACAAGGCGTAATGATGTCAGGGGGCTTCCCCTGCGCACCAGACTCTCTTTTTCTATCCTACTCGTCCTAGTTAAATATACGTCTCTTGTAAAAGAGACAACTTCTTTTTTCTTTTACAAGTTGATTTCTTTTTGCATTGCCTTCAGCCAATGGTAAAGAGGCCACATTATTTGTTCCAACAGGTAGTCCAATGTATGTGGCTATAGTAGATGGCCTAGGGAGTTCCTCACAGGAGCGGGAGTCCTTGTCCCCAAAGGGGGAGTCTCCCTCAGTGAGGCCCCACTTGCCTCTGCCCCTAGTGAAGGTCTTGCAGAGTGGGGCCAACTCCCTAGCCTCACAGGGGGGATGCCCCCCCTATGATCATTACCAGACCGTACAGGTATAGCCCTTTAAGGACGCTGCAGCCGGGTGCCTGGAAGTTGGCATGGCAACGCTGGCGTTCTGTCCTTTCCTCCTCCACGTACCGCCGACATTGAGCAACGCGTAGCGTTGTCACCTGATCATGTATTTAAGCACCTCCCACCTGATTGCCGGTGCTTCTGATTCGAAATTGGTGGCGCTACGGAGAATTGCTTCTATTGCTTCTTGTTTTCCTGAATCCTTGCCCTTGCAACTTTCCTTGTCCTTAGACCCTCTGTGCCCCTTGTCCCTCCTTTCTGCCCTTCCCCTTGTCTCTTGGATTAATTCGTGCCTTTGACCCGGACCGCTACCTGGATTACGTTTTGGATCGCCTTCTGCTACTTTCACTGCCTGCCTCGTGTTTTGACCATGGACTGCTAACGGGCCTGCTCTGTCCTCGCTCCTGGTGTTGTGCTGCTGTTTTCGTTCACGGCTGCTCCTGACCGTGTTTCCTTGTGACTCTGCTGCTGCCAACCTGGAATGTTAAGGATTTGTAACCGGAACTGTATTGATACTTTGGATTGTGGGATTTTGGAACTTTGACTTTCTGGAACTTTGACTTTGTTCACTCAGTACACGGACTAGAGACTGCCACAGTGTACTCAGACGTCCTCGTGCCATCGGGATAGGGTGCGATTCTTGCTATTTTGATTTTGGACCTTCCTCGCTTCTCTGCCTGGAATCCACAAGTGACTTTAAGGAGAACAGTCATACGGTAAGCCTGTAAGGGGATTCTTGTGGCGGGTTGTGAGCCATAAAAAGGGGAGGGGGCTGATATTGATTGTTAGGACTCCGCTTAAGCAAAGACCACGTTGTACCCGCATAGTCTGACTGCATTTGAGAACTACATAGTCCCTTGTATTTTGGGTTTTTTTTCTGAATTAACCTCGGACTTCACTTGTAGGTTCACTGCGTGTCCTGTACTCTGCATCTCATCTTACCTCGTCGGCACCTGCTTCTGAGGCATCTGTCTACTATTGCGACACCTGGGTCTCATCTGGTATCCTTTCTTTCCTCTGATTTACTACTCTGGTTGTCTGATTATAGGACCAGAAGGGTACATCAGGAGGAAGAACTAATCCACTACACTACGTTGGCAACCCGCATCTGACAGGGGACCCTTGGGGAGAAGGGATGAATATCTGCGATTCATCAAAGTTGCCACTATTGTCTAATAACTAACTGGCTGGTTGTGATGCCCTAAGGCAAACACTATTTCTCCCTCTTGCATTCCTTCTATTCTCTTCCTCTCTTCTACTTCTTCTCTCTTTCCTCCCCTTTGCCCTTCCAACGCACCCTTTCTTGCTCCCTCTCTTCTCTGTTTTCTACTATTAGTCAACCCTCTCCATGAAACTACTCTCTCATCTCCACACTAGTTCGACCCCTTTCTTTAAGCCCCTCCCTCTTAACTTATGCAGGTCCATCAGCGTTTGACAGCGGTGTCCCACCAACATCATAGTCAATGTAAACGTTCACATCTTAGCCTGTTTTGAAAAAAATGGTGTCTCTTTAAAAGTGTAATTATTTCAAAAGTTTCTATGAGGAGATATCAGTGTGTCGGGGTTTCAGGTTTTTTGGGCAGACCATTCAGTGGTCCCACTGAAGGTATGATCAGTTTCCCAGTATACGTTCGGGTTGCGTAGAGCATCTGAATTGCCGGGTTGCTCTGTGGGCCACCACAAGTTCTTGCAATTCTTTACCAGATCTCTCCCTGTTGATTTGCTTGTGCTCTCTTCCACTGCCCGGTCTTTTGAGAGATGAAGTCCCAAGCGACAAGCAGAAAGAAACTGGCCAGCATTTTGCATAACAGGTATGGGGCAAGAAAAGGTGGTACTTAATTTATTTAGCTAGGCACATTTAGAAGGGACAGAGACTGCCCATCTCCCACCCAGACTCCCATACTTCGCTTCTATGACAGGGCTATCCCTGGTAAAGACCTGAGTAGGCCTCCTGCCCCAGGTTGAGAGGGATAGCCATCCCCGTTTCACAGGTTCAGGTCCCTGACCCTCTCACAAGACATAGTTAAGGGACCACAGGAAACACTTTACGAGGTGGGCACATCTTCCCATCGGGCCTCATCATGAGTTTGGCGTGAGCCCTTAAATACGGCAATAACGTCATTAACGCTGAATTTAAGGGCTGGTGAAATCACAAGTTGGGCGGAAAATGACATTTTTACCTTCAGCTTTTTGACAATTCTGTGCTGTTTTCTGTGCTATTACCGCCAGTGCAAATACCGCCGGCAGTAATAGCGCTCCCCAACACCATTGGGCCCAATGGGGAATGGGGATTTACATCCCCCCGCAACTCGTGATCCGGCGCAAATCGCGGCAGACCGAGTTGCAGTAGCGAAATTCGTGATGAGGCCCTTTGAAAGAGTGTGAAGGGTAATGCACAGAAATTCTACTGCGGGGTAGGTTGGGAGCGATGATGAGGAATACGTGGGAGGAATATCTAATTGAAAGAACGTGACAAGGGTAAGTAACTTGTTCTTCAAATAGATTGTGTCCACCCACGTATTCCTCATCTTTTGATAGACTCCCAAAGCAGTGTCTGATTTGGAGGAGGGAGTAAGACCTTTAGAAGTGCTCTTAAGATTTGTCATGGACAGAGTGTAAAACCACCTTCCCAAATCCTTCTTCCTGGCTTGAGGATGAATCCAGAAAGTAATGTTTAGTAAAAGTGTGAATGAAAGACCATGTGGCTGCTGCACAAATATCATGTATCGACACCCCCCTTTGTAAAGCAGAAGAAGTTGCCATGTCCCTTGTGGAATGGACCCTGAGGCCTTCTTGGGGAGCTTTCTCAGCCAATCTGTAGCATTCTGTAATGCCCAATATAATCCCTCTAGACAAAGTTGATTTACTGACTGAAAGTCCCAACTTGTGACCTGTATTCCCAAAAAAAAGTTGGTAATTTTGACGTAACTTAGCCATCCTAGAGATGTAAAAGCTAAGAGCTTGTTTTGGATCGAGTCTATGCAGCATTTCCTCATCCAAGCCAGGATGTGGATGCAGATAAAAAAAAAGGTTATATAATTTCCTGGGATAAATGAAAATCTGATACAATTTTCGGCAGAAAAGTTGGTTTGATTTTAAGAGCTACCCTGTCCTTAAAGAAGGTAGTATATGGAGGCTCACAAGATAAGGCCTGAAGTTCACTCACCATGCAGGCTAATGTTAACGCATCTAAAAGGATGGTCTTAAAGTCAGCAATCTTAATAAACATGAATGCAGTGGCTCAAAAGGAGCACACATAAGGAATTTTAGAACAAGATTAAGGTCCCAAATCGGAACCTGGAGATGGAGGGAATACGTCAGTAAGTCCCTTTAGACATTGTATGACTAACGGTATCTTGAAGTATGATAACTCCTCCGATGTGCGCTTGAAGATTGAAAGCGCTACCAAGTATCCATTAATGGTCTCAATCTGGAGCCCCAGATTTGCCAAATGTAACAAAAGGACAACACCATAGGTGTACTGCACATAAAAGGGTCCACATCCTTTCCCTACACCAGCTGCAGAATTTGTTCCAATGGCAGCGGTACAAGGATTTTGTTGCTGGCCTTCTGGCTGAAAGCAAAATCTCCATTACATCATCCTAGAGGTCCCAATCCTTATATCTCAACCTCTTAGAAACCATGCATGAAGGCTGAGTGATTTGAACTCTCGAAGGAGAACCTCACCCTCCTCTCGCGAGAGAAAGTCCTCTCTTTTTGCGGAAGGCGCATTGGAGGGCCGATGGACATGTCCAGAAGGTCCGGGTACCACATCCTCCTGGCCCAATCCGGGCAATTAGGATGATGGATTTTCTGAACTTTCTAAACCCCCTGATCACACGAGAAATTTCAGGGACTGGAGGAAACGCGAACAGGAATGGAAACGCCCAGTCCACTAAGAATGCGTCTCCTAGAGCTCCTCTTGGGGAAATTCCCTAGAGCAGAACAGTTTGTACTTCTGATTGACACTGGTCACAAACAGATCCACTTGAGGGGTTCCCCAAAAGGGTGAATATCTCTTAAAGGACTTGCTGAGCTAGTTCCCACTCATCGGAGACCGTGCTCTGCCTGATCAGTGCATCCACCACTGTGTTCTCCACTGATTGTTAGATCATTGGCATGGGCTCCCCACCCCGTGAGTGAAGCATCCGTCACTACTGTTATCTTCGGCCATGGTTGCCAAAAAGGTTCTCCCATCAGAATGTTGTCCTTGCAGGCCCACCACAGGAGATTCTGCGCGACTCTGCTTGGAACCTGAAGAAGGTCTGACATCTTAAAAGCAATAGCAAGAAAAAAACTTGATTCTCAAGTGGCACCAAAAAGGGATGCTTACGGACGAGGAGAAACTCTTTCTCACCAAGACCACCATTTATGCATACTTTGTATCTATTACCCAAGATACATAAACCGTTTGACAACCTCCCATCAGTGAGACCTATAATGAGCGGGAAAGGGGGGGTCACTGAGAACTTAGCAACCTACATTGACTCATGCATTAAGGATTTAGTTCCAACAATACCAGCTTTCTTGAAAGACACAACTCATGTGTTACAGATTCTGAATAATATCTGTATGGAAATCGAATTACCATTTGGTCACCCTTGATGTTACTGCCCTGTACACCTCAATTGAGCACACATTAGCTATCAAAACATTGGACCACTCCTTTAGACTACACTCAGCATCATACACAACACATGTACAAATGCTCAAGAACCTTGTTGATTTTACTCTAAACCACAATCAGTTTATTTTTAATGATGAGTACTACACCCAAACCAAAGGGATTGCCATGGGAGCTAAATATGCTCCCGCCCTGGCGAACCTCTTCATGGCTTTCTTCGAGGACTCACATGTGTTTCACAACAATCCATACATCAAGCTTATTCCAGTTTGGAGAAGATATATTGATGATGTTTTCTCAATATGGGCAGGCACACCTGATCAGTTCAAGGACTTTATGCAGTTCCTTAACCATAACCAATTTGGAATACAATTCACAGGCCATATTGATGCTACTGAAATTGAGTTTTTAGATCTTAGAATTTATGTAGCGAACCAAACCTTGCAAACTTGTACCTTTCGAAAAACAACTGCAGTCAACTCCATTTCGCATGCAAAAAGCAGCCATAGAAGAAATGCGATTAACAATATTCCACGAGGAGAATTTCTTAGAGCTAGGAGAAATTGCAGTGAAGACATGGCCTTTCTCTCAGAATGTAAGTCTATAGGAACCAGATTCCAAGAAAGAGGATACACGAAAACTAATATTAATCATGCCCTAAGGAACGTGAAAACAATCACACGATCTTCTCTACTCACCCAGTCCAAAAACAAACAACTTGCTGAATTCACCCAACATGTGAACTTCATAACGAAGTACTGCAGTGACTCTAAATTTATCTATTACATTCTTAACAAACATTGGAATATTTTACATTTGGATCTAGATTTGGAGACCTTTATTACTGAAAAACCAAGAATAATCTTTTCTAGAGCCCCCACACTCAGAAACTTACTGTGTCCCTCGTTTATGAAACCTGGTTCCGACAGACAGACCAATTGGCTTACGCAGAGCATTAAACCCAGCGGATTCCACAAGTGTGGGACCTGTAATTTTTGTCAATTTGCCTTATCAACTACCAAAATATTTACTTGTCATGGTAATTTAACTACCAAAATTAAGGACTTCATTAATTGTCGCTCCAAATACATTATATATGCAATTATTTGTGTCTGTAAGAAGGTTTACGTTGGCAGTACCATCAGGGAACTGAGGGTCAGAATCAGAGAACACCTAGCAAACCTTAACAGTCAAGACTTCAAATTACCATTTGCAGTACACTGGCAAAAAGAACACCAGATGGCGCACAGAAAGGAAATCAGATTTGTAGGTCTGCAACACATCAAACCACATGCTAGAGGTGGTGATCGACAACTGTATTTACGACAAGCGGAAGCCCGGATCATATGTAAACTAAGATGTGTTCAACTTGGATTCAATCAAGAACATGAACTGAATGTTTTTCTTTGATATGTCTAATCTCTATACAATGTTCAAATTTAAGATTACTTTGTGAGCGAGCTGTTACACTACAGAAGGGTGGACAATCCTCTGAGACTACAATCATGACACATCACCAATTGGGTCATTATTTGTATTAACCGTACCTTGCTCGCATCATGCCAACCCAGTAGATTAGGGGGTCATTACTAAAATCCCTTTCTAACCTACACTTGACTTATTCTATTAATATAAAAATTAGTTTCACTATACCCTACCAAACACTAAACCTTATGCTATTTGAGCAATTACCCTGGTAATTACCTGTATTAACCAGATTTATTTGAACATGAAATATTAGCTATATTTCATTACCATCGCTATCATAGCCAACTAACATGCAGACTTGGCTACCTGACCGCTCATTCCCCTAATACTAACACTGGTCCCCGCACTCATTTCGTTTTTTCACCAATCTAGTTATTTCGCATAATTTCAATAATATGACCCTACAACAATCAATTAGAACCTATTCAGTATGTTTTAAAACTAATCCATGGGTCCCAGTCCGTATATCACTTTACACACATTCTTTTATTTGATGCTCATATATTCTTATTGTTAAATAATTTACATGCAATACCAACTCTCATTCGCCACTTAACGCTACTAATGCGCAAACTATACGGCATAATCTGACCACAAATCTTATTCAATGGCCCCCCAAACACTAGGTTGCTGGGGTTCCTTAGGACTCAAATGGGAACATATCCTTTACTCCCATATTACGCTGATGTAGCGGTGAAAGTGTAAGAATTTAATTACGCCTGTTTCCCAGTGGGTGCAAATTAAGGAGCACCGGCATTAATCACGTTTTAAGCATTTTCGCTAGATACACTTGTAAACCCGAGTACTCCTCTGACACACACTAAGTTGCTAGGCAACAGCAACTGGACGGTCACATGACCGGAATTACTAAACAGCCTGGCTGAGTAGCTATAGGCTAGCCCAGCCGCACCCACATTCCTTCCAGGGAGTTGCAGGCAGACGGCAGAAATCGCCGTGCTGCACACGCATTCAGGCGTTTAAAAGTAAGAGCTACGAGCGTCCTTGTGAACAGTTAATTTTCTAATATTATGAAATGCCACCCAGCACATCTTACAACATTCCCCCATGTATCTCTTCTGTTAAAACAGATTTCGCTCGAATATTCAAGACGCTAGGACTATCCAGCAAACTACTTCTCACCGAGTTATAATCAAGTTACCTAACCTTAGGTAAGCGAACAATCACCACTGTATTACATGGATTGGCACTTGAGAATTTCGCAGTTGCAATTATATCTCAGAACTGAGAGTATCTATAAAGCTACAACTTGCACTTATATATTTTTACAGGCACCAGTAAATATACTCATTGCAGATTGACTGATGCTATTACTCTCCCAATTCACAACTATCAGGTATGCCATACTAATGGACTGTCCACGCTGTCTATAAGGTGTAACAACCTGGCTTTGTTTAAAACTAACATTACAGACTGTGTTAACAATTAGGAATTTGTAACTTAGTAACTAGTGATTGTATAATATCAATTCACATTTAATTTGAAAATATTATTTTTCTCTTCTCTCCCCCCCGACCCCTCTCCCTTGTTTGTCTCTCTCTCTATTCCTCCTTTGTATTGTATATATTACCAGCTTATGTTTTCATTCAAATTTTGACGGACTTAATTGATTATTGCATTATTTTGCAATACATAACAATGTGGCTACTCACTGTTTAAATGTAAAGGGGCATGGATCATAAATGCTTCTTAAATGTTTCTTAACAGTTACTGACCATCTCAATGATAATACGCTCTGAGGACGGCCCGGAGAGGGCTGAAACACGTGTTGGCGTGCAGTGTCCACTTTTGAGAATAAATACTTGTATTTACATCTCTATTTACATTGGAATGGACTAATTACTATACCAAGTTATACCTGGAATTGACTGACTTTATCTGAGGGGGCGCAGACTGGCAGGCCCTATTCATTTTGTTTAGGTCTGACATCTTGCCTGAGAATTGAGACCAAAGAATCTTGGGAGCAGATTGGAGGGATCTCATTCTCAGGAAAATGCAGGATGCCATGAGTTCGAGCAACCTTAGAAGGTCGAAGGCCAGAAGACGCTGGGCACTCTGGAATTTGGTGACAATCTGCAGAATGTGCTGAGCCCTCACCCCAGGTGACAAGGTTTTTCCCAAGGATGCATCCAAGACCGCTCCGATGAACTGAAGCCTTTGAGATGGTATCATGTGGGACTTCTTGTAATTGAGGGAGAAACCCAGTTTGTGGAGAGTGACAGGTGATGCTCAGATGATCCAGGGCTTGTTCAGGAGAACATGCCCTGATCAGCCAATCGTCCAGGTAGGGGTAGACGTGAATCCCACCTCTGCTGAGATTTGCTGCCACCACCGCCATCAGCTTGGTGAAAACCCTTGGGGTGGAGGTCAGTCCGAATGGCAGAACTCTATACTTGTGATGGATAGGCACATGAAAGTAAGCATCCTGAAGGTCCAATGACACCATCCAATCCTGGAGTTGGAGGGCCTGATGGATCTGAGAAAGCGTGACCATCTTGAATTTGCCCTTCCTGAGGAACTTGTTCAAGCATCTCAAGTCCAAGATGGGTCTCAATCCTCCGTCCTTTTTGGGGATTAGGAAATAAGGAGAGTACAACCCTTTGTTCCTCTCATTTACAGGTAGTGGTTCTATAGCACATTTCTCTAGCAGGCTCAACATTTCCTGCACAGGGAACAGATCTGGAACTTTGAATGAGTGAGTCCCCGGTGGATGGTCTTGAGGTCTTTTTATAAAGGGGAGGCAGTAACCCTGGGCTACTGTTTCCAATGCTCACACATCTGAAGTAATAACCTGCCTTTCTTGCAGATGCTGTGAGAGTCTGCCTCCCACCAGGGTCTTGTGGATTAGGGCATCAGAGAGGTTTTGAGGCGGCTGAAGCAGCGGCTGAGGGAAAAGTTGCTATTGCCTGGGCGGGCTTTGCACCTCTTCCTCGTCCACCACGTCCAATCTTCTTTCCCCCCTTTGACTTGCCAGTCCTCCCGCTCTTCCAAATGAGGAGTAGAAACAAAAGGACCTACCCATCCAAGATGATCCACTGGGGTGAGATGGTTGTGGCTGTCTGATAGCGGCACCAAGGGATTTGGCTGGCGCCTTCGAGATCTGCAGCTTCTCTAGACTTTCATTAGCCCTGCTGCCAAACAGCTGAGTGCCGTCAAATGGCATGTTGAGGAGCCTGGCGTGCACATCCGGTGGAAATCCTGACTTCCTCAACCAAGCAAATCTGCGTATTACTGTGCTTGCTGCCATGGCTCTGCTGATACTGTCAGCACAGTCCAGTCCTGACTGAAGAGCCTCACACCTCCTTTTCCGTCCCTGACAATATTCAGGAAGTCATCTCTTTCTTCCTCTTCGGGAATATGCTCAGCCACCATGGCTATACAGTCCCACGGGGTGAACGTAAATTTAGCTAAGGCACAAGTGGCATTTGCAGATTTAAGAGCCATGCTCCCAGCAGAAAACACTTTCCTTGCTCAAGCGTCGAAATGCTTATCATCCCTATGTGGGGGACTTGTTGGATAAGCTGCTTGTTAAGAGGTAGAAGTCGCAGCCTGAACTACCAGGCTGTCTGGCATAGGATGTTTAGACAAATAGTCAGGATCACTACTGGATGGCCTGTACTTTCAGGGGAGGTTTTTATGCACCGCTGGGCTTGCTTCAAGTGCCTCCCAGTTGGCCTTTACCCTTTTTTGCAGGGCAATATAAAAAGGGATTACCAGATCCTTCTGAGGACCCTTATCAAGGATATCCGTCAGGTCATCTTGCTAGAATGGGGGAGCAGGCCTGCCCCATCCTTGAAACTATGACCCTAGACATAGGATGTCTGTATGGGGCATCAGTGTGTTCTGCCGGGTCTGTTTTTACCAAATTCAGGTTCTGGTGAAGTGTCAATCCCACTGGCTGACTGAAGTGTTTCATACAAGTCTTTTAGCCTCAACTCTTCCGAGATCAGGGCTTCTGAGATATTTGGTGTACCATATTATAAACTAAAAGGAGGGGTATGTGTCTGAAGGGTCATGTTCTTCAACAAATGAAGACAAAGACTTGAAGAAATCCTCCTTCATGACAACGGCATTGATGTCTTCAACACACATGGCATCGATAGTTTTGACCCTGATAATGTTTTGAATCCAGTCTTCGGGGTTGATGGTGTTGATGATGAGGCCATCAATTTCGAGTATCTCGCAGTTTATAACTGGAAGCAAAGTGTGCCATAATTCTCAAAGCGTTAACTATCGCAGAAAAACTGAACTGAAGCTAATGGCCAATGTGTATGCTATATGTGCCAGTGATGCTGTTGACATTGAAACAGAGTCCCTCGAAGGACATCGAGTTGACTGCATCAACGCATGGCGACCTCTAGCAAAATGTTTTTACTGAAGCAGCTGAAGCTGGAGAAAAATATATCAAAAGATGAGCAATACATGGGAGGACCCAATCCATTTGAATGTCATATTTTACCAGACCTTCAAACTAAGTTAGATTCTCAAACCCCAAGAGGGCCTTACTTCAGTTCATCAAGTGGTTACATGTGTTAATATCCCCAAAACATATTGCGATACAAAAATATCACCATATTTGTGCAGCGATATTGACCCATGGACCCTGCGGGGGACATCCCTGCAACCCCTGCATTATTTTAAAATGTGAAATATCGTCTATGGCGAGGCAAACGCCCATATGTACGGCAATATTTTTGGTGGGGATATTTTGTAGGGATACCCATCAAGTGGAAGACAGGTACTGGTAGGAAGAGATTCCTATCCTTCTCCATCAGGACAACAACCTGTCCAGTCTTGAACGGAGCCACTCTTCCGCATCCTGCTGCAGTGGCCGAGAAGAAGAAGAATATACTTCCTCGACCTTGGTCCCACCATTTCCATTACAGTACGGTGCCAGACTTTCATCATGCAATGCAAAATCCATTTCTGAAATTATCCTAATGTGTATAACACTGATAAGGCCAACGTGGCCTTCATGCCTTTGAATCTAGATCAGATGGCACTCACATGTACCAACCCTTATGTGATGACCCCTATCCTTGAAGACTATGCCAGATTCAATTAAGCTTTTTAAGCTATGTTCAATCATCAGCATGCGCACCAATTGGTGCAAACACGTTTCTAGCGCTGAAACAGGGTACAAGTGGGCTACTATCCTTTGCCTCCCATTTCTGGATCTTGATGACAAATTGATCTGAAGATGTTTATGTCATTGAATTTTACCTGGGCCTTAGACATGACCTAAATGATGCACTAGGCCAAGTGGTCGCACCACCAGATAAGATAACCCTGATGTCTTTAGATATCCAATTAGATCCACAGCAAGGGGATAGAAAAGGAGAGTGAGAGAGGTGCTGCCAGCTCAGCCTCAATGTCTACTATGGAAACAATAGCCCACCAGGTCACGCTTAGGTACCAAGAGAGATTTCAGCAGGGTCGGAAATGACAAGGCTGGTCAGCAGATAGGGAGATGGTGGCAGCCCCAGTTGCTCCAGTCCACCCCACTTGCCTAGGATCAGTAGCCCTCAATCCCCATATATCTATAGAAGATACAATAAACACCACCACACAACCCTCATAGATTGTGGAGCTCCTGGGAAATACATAGAACAGGGATTGATCCAGCAACAAGTGATCCTGTTATTCCTCAAGGAAAGTACTAAGCCCAATCTCTCCGTAGATGGTTCCACTTTGATGTCAGGGCCTATAACACAGCACACCATTCCCTTACACATAAAATGTTCCATAAGGCAACAGGAAGAGATCTTGTTTCACGTCATTGCAGCTAGCCATTTTGAAGTGATCATTGGGATTCCCTGGTTTCGGATGCCACAATCTAGTCTAGTCATAGACTGGCAGAAAAGTGGGATTCCTAACAAAGCAGGGACATGTCCTGTGTGGGTAGTTGGGGAACATCTTCATGAAAACATTCAGGCGATGGAAGTTGGCCAGCCAACATCCACTGCAAACATGGCTTTGTTAAAAAATGTGCCTCAGGAATAGCAGGAGTACATGATATATTTAGCACCCAAGAAGCAGCAAACCTACTGCACATCACCCATTTGACTGTAGGATAAATTGATCCCAGGGCCCAGATATGCTACGGCTAGACATATGCATTTACAGAAAAGAACGCCATTTTAAAACAATACATTGACAACCTGGCTCTGGGCTTCAACAGATGTTCCACATCCCCAGCAATTACACCCCTCTTTTCAATACCCAGAAGAAATAAAAATGTAAATCAGGCCTTGTATTGACTATCAGCAGCTAAACGCCATTAAGGTCAAGAACCTATACTGCTTTCCCCTCATAAATATTCTAATGGACCAAGCAAGGCACACTCGTATTTACTTGAAACTACACCTATGGGGCCCTTACAATTTGGTCTGTGTCTATCCCGGAGATGAGTGGGAAACAGGCTTTTGCACTCATTTCAGGCATTATGAATATCTTGCGATGACTTCCATTTTGTGAAATTCCCTTGCTGCATTCCAGCGATTCCTTACTTAGGTATTTTGGAGCATCCTGGATGTGTAAACAGAGGTTTATCTGGACAACTTCCTCAACTTGTTAGCAGATAAAAAGCAGCATGACCCCCACATCAAAGTACTATTCTTCCAAGTGCAGTTTCCATATAATGCAAGTGGCATTTCTAGGCTACATCCTTTCACGGGGCGGCACTGAGATGGACCCATGCAAGATACAAGCCATAATAGACTGGCTAAGCCGCAGGAATCTCAAAGTATTCCAGGGGTTGATGGTTATTCACTTGTCATAGAGCCCTTTACCAGGCTACTCAAAAAAGGGACAATTTAGGACTTTAAGGAAGAAGCTCAGATTATCTTCCAATGGTTGAATAAACTTTTCAGTATAGTCCCTGTGCTTGATCCTGACCTAGCATTAATTGCTGAAGCATGCACTTCAGAGGTTCGCCAGAGGGACCACGAAATGGAGGGGCAGCATCCAGTGGCATACCATTCCTGCACTTTACCCAAAGCGCAACTGAACTATAGCATCTTTTAAGCAGAACTACTGTCAATGAAAGACACTTTCTTTGTATTGAGGCACCTCCAGGAAGGAGCCACCCATCCATTTAGTGTTATCACCACAGATCAACAAAATCTGGTTTTCCTGCATACGGCTGGGCAAGGAACCAACATCAGCAACTGCTTTCATCCAACAAGTACAAGGGTTTCAACTACATGGATCATCCGAGAAGGTGGTGAATGATAGAGGAACCAAGTTCAAGCCCCACTACTGAAGGAAACCCTGTAGCCGCCAGAGTGAATGGCGTAGCAAGAGAGCCAATCAAACTATGGGGCAGTAGCCTAGAATGTTGTTCAGCAGAAAACAACATTGAATGGTATCCTTCTTGCCCTTAGCATAAATGGTATATATAAACTCAATTAATCTCTACCTCTAAGATTCATCTTTTCATGTGTCCAATCCATTTTTCCCAAAGGTCATATGACTCTGAGAACAGTCTTTCCCTCAGCCACCTTCTTTGTCACACATCTGAAGGAATGTTTTTGGAAAGCTTTAACACATAGCTAGGCACCAGAAACTGCCAAAAGGTTTACAGATAAAAACAGATGACCCGCACCTGCATACAAACCACAAGATCAAGTATGTCTCAGTGAAAGCCATATGATCGTCCTGGCCTGTACAAGTCAAATGAAACCTACATAGATTTGGCTATTCAAGGTGGAAAAGGTTCTGAAGCCTGCCACAGTCTGCTTACCCTTAGACCCATGCATCTCTGCTGTAACTGTTCCAAGACTCCCCTAGGAACCATCATCACAAACCATCCCCACCACCAGCTGTCAGTCCTTGTGAAACTGTACACAATCTCTAAGTTCTTGGATTCCTGACACTACCGGGAGAGTGTCCAATATTCCATAAATTGAGAAGTTTATGGGCCAGAGGACAGGAAATGTTTGAGCCAAGGTTGGTGTGAATCTTTCATCACTTAAACCCCTTGAAAGCAGGCCCCTCATTACAGGTAATGGGGGTGGATGTCCTAGAAGGGGGGACAAACTATTCAAACCTTACCAATTGGCTCTAGAGGTGTAGCCAGTCGACTCCTCTCTAGGAAAGACTGTTTGCCACAGTAAGAAGGTACGAGTAGAAATGTAGGAGCAGGGCACAGGGGTGAGGCTCCAGGGCCTGCCCTCCCTCTCATTGTCTCCAGACAACTATGGTTTCAGGCTCAGCTAACACAGCATCGTATTTCAGGCAACAAAACAGGAGGTTAGGCAAGGATCTTGAAGTAACCTTACTCACAGAGTAAACAATCCTGCAAAACAGCATCAACGACCGGCTGCTGCAACTTATTAAATGTCGCGACCACAAGGAGACGACCACCAGGACTTATCACTTGCCACCGAAGAGAGGCCCAGGGGGCATTAAGTACTATGGGATTCTTGTTTAACTTGTTCTGATTACTTTTTATTGGGTTCTTGAACCAGCCTGAGGGGAATATTAGTTGAAGCACTCCTCCACATTGCCAACCTCACCTTCATAGCATGTGAAGGAACAAGCACTAGTATAGAAGTCAAAGGGATCCTCCTCCCCATTACACAAACAAAACTCAATAGCCATTAAGACCTGTAATTCTTTTCGTCTCCTTCACCGAGGCACGAGATATACCACATTTAAGAGCTTGCCTTTGCAGACAAGGGGTAGGAGGAACAGCATGGATGGATTCAGGTGGCCCTGGAGACTGATCTCTTATTTGCCTGCCCAATTCCTGAGTCATGGTGTCACTATGTAGGTTGTATTTGTTTTCTTACTGGGGGTGGGGGAGGGGAACCCGATGATTTGCGTATGTGCTCTCCACAATTCCTGGTAACCTCTTGCAACTTCACCTGAATACCAAGCAGATTCAGGAAGGATTCTAGCAGGCGCATTTACCACACAGAAAATGCTACAAATAGCACCACCAGAGGGGAGGTTCATAGATGAAGATGTTGCTCCGAATGGAAACTCTAGGGAAGAAAACAACTCACACACACACGATTTAAATAAAATTAGGTTTGTAAAAAGAATGAGTTCCGCAGTATGGACTAATTCTGCTCTGAAATACACACACATGTCTGGTGAAGAGAGATTAATCTTCACAGCATGATCATTGTGAATATATTCTCTTCTGTACTGTAAGTGAAATGTATCTACTCCAGGCATGTTTGTGCATGGCATAGCAGAATAGAGGGGAGAGGTATTTGATGAAAAGGGCCAACCAGGGGACATTCTGAATCACAAAGCAGCTGCTTGACACTAGGGGCCCTTCCCCAAGAGCTCTAGGAAAGATCCAAAGCGCTTAACAAGACCTAACAAGGGTACAATGGTGAACACATTATGGAGCAGATACACTACAGGGGTACATCTAGTGCCCTAAGAGAGAGTGCTGGCACATTTTGGGCACTCAGTGCACAGCATATATACAGCAGAGCCAGCCCCTTCATACATACTCATGAGCCTTGTGTGGAACCGGATTAGTAACATGCTGCTGGGAATCTGCAGGTCTGATAGGAACAGCAGGATTAACTGCACAATCTACATGAAGGTGTACCTTAAAGGGCGATTCTGGTATTATCCCTTCTGCATTACATAACGTTCATAAATAGCACATCATTTCACAACAGTGCCCAGCCCTTTTCTGTCATTTCTTTTGGTAATCTAATTTGGTATTTCAGGGTGTCACGTGATCGGGACTCTATACACCTAAAAGAGGAGAGCAAACAACTGTGTAGTGGCAGTGAGAAGCAATGCATTCGTCTATCCGAGATCATAAACATTCACAGCATGTGTTATCCCTAGCACACATTTGGTGCAATTTTTCCTTGTCACCGTTTATGTTTGAGGCACCACAAATCCCAATTACATATGCAAAAGGTTATGCAAATGTGTTTGTCAAATTTAATATGTCAATCTAATCCGAGTAAAACTAAACCCTCTCAAACCTACCAACCTTCTAACATGCCAGAATCTCACTTTAACTTGCATAAGCTTCCTTTCAAGAATAAGCCATCAATAGCTCGGTCAGGTTTCTACACTGCAATCATGGACTTACACGGTCCTACAATATAGAAAAGAACTCAAGACCCACCTCTTCAAGGCGTCTCTCCTTCTGAACCCCTAGGCCATCACGTCGCTCCTTGCGCTTCCTGACTCGCTAGACGCTGCCAATCCCTCCCCTTCCCGCCAGCCAGTACAGCTGTACCCCTCCTCTGTGCCCCTCTGTATCCTACCCCTTTTGTATCCTACCCCCACTGTATATCTGTTCTGTTGTTATCTCAGAAAAGCACACCGTTATGCATCTGTAATATTGTATACCTCTGTAAAGCATTCTGTAATGTATCTGTATTGTTGTAAACCTCCATAAAGTGCTCTGTTGCTTCTCAAAGCTAGGTCTGCGCTCAATAAATACCATAATAATAATGGAACTTGTTACAGACACTTTGCATTGGTGCAAGTACAATTAGCAGTAGGGCAAAAATGGCCCTATTTCAAATCAACATTCTAATAAACAATTTTTGCACAGGGGAAAATGTCCCGCTAGTGCTAAGACTATGGCAACTATTGCCCTGGTGCACAAATGTATTTAAAGAATATGCTTTTTGCACTAGGTCACTAACACCAGTGTTAGGTTTCTGTAATACCTCCTCATATCTTATGTTCTATCAGGCACTTCATTAAGAGATAGTTTGCGTTCACATTCTGGGTGATTTTCTGTACATTCATAATAATGTGAGGCATGACTTTTGGAACAACAGGTTTGCTACTAAGAATGTCTTCCTGGATGTCATGTTTGCTTCTTTAACACACTGTTTTTCTATAACCTAACTCCAACACATATGATGTTTTTGAGAAAAGTGGTCTTTTTACATGGGGCTAAGCCCATTTATAGTGAAACAGAGTAACTGAATGAGCAAAAGGTTTTGATTTAGAAGACAAAATGCAGCAACCAATATTGACCTAATCTCGATAGCCCTAAATGAAACAATCTTGCATGCTTCAGTCAGAGTAGATACATTGCCAGAAGCTGTTTGAATTAAAATACAATAAAATATGGACACCCCTATATGCATCATCAAGCAACTTTGCTGGAAACGCAGTTGCAGACCTGTTCTGTTGTTTATTGCCTAGGTGAACGTATGAGATAATCACTGAGTTGGGATAGCCTTTATATTAGTAGTTTATTTTGACACATCAAATGTTTACTAGCCAGTACAGCATGCAAGCAGGATTAATCAAACCAGAACCTTTTCCAATGTGACACCTTCTCCATGACTAACACATCTACACAATGTGATTTTGGGCAGATGTGGACAGAGAGAGGCTAGTAGCTGGGCTTGGTCTTTTGGATGTCGACACTACTTTACATAGGTTGCTTGTCAAGAGGGATTGCAAAGGAAGAGAGAGAGACCAAAGGTATCTTCTGGGCTTGTTCACTCACCCCCTTTGCGCGATGCTCATTAAATCAGGTGGCACTGAGTCATGAACGAGAGTGCTCCAGTCTTTCCCATACTTAAATTTAACATTGTGAAATGGTCTTCAAGTTCCACTCCTAGTGTTTGGCACCCCAGGGTTACAGGTGAATTAATACCTTCATCGCAAATTGCCTCATTTCCTAAATCATCATGATTAAGAGGACCCGAAAAGTGTAAGCAACACCCAGGCATCCAGTGGTACATTAATATCATTTCTAGGGTTGTACATTTATATGTTTTATTTGTTCCCCGACTCCTAGCGTGCATCTACTATTTTCCTCAATGCATGATGTATGTATCACTTTAATGCATAGTAGGCCTGAAACATGTACCTCTGAGCAGCTTTGTCTTCTAGCCATTGGCCACTAGACTTCAATAATTCAACTCTCTGTTTGCTTTGTGAATGACAACATTCGAAATGGCGACTTCCTGTGTCTGGAAATGATCTTTACTTTGAACGATCTTGAAAGAAATAACTTTCACTACAAAGTAGATCACTTTCTGTTCTTAGATTTATGTTAAGTGGGACGGTGGGAGGTGAAGGGTCACTGTGAGAGTCTGCTTCCTCTGGACAGTGACCCTTTGCATGTAGACAGAAATAGAAAGAGCATTAACAATTCAGAGAGATTTCACTTGGTTAGCCGTGTTTTTGTTTCTATGCTCTAGTTTAGGATTGAAGTGAAAGTTCAGAGGAGTGCCTTGATGTTGGTGGCTGCGCCGGTGTTTTGTCAATTTTTTACTTGCTTCTGGATAGTTTACTGAAAACATTAAGCATTGAAAAACTTACCTGCAATGGAGAGGATGACCACCACAAAATCAAAAATGTTCCAGCCGATGGTGAAATAGTAATGACGTAGTGCAAACATTTTCAGCAGACACTCTCCCGTGAAGACAATGATGAAAACCAAATTAATCCAGTAGAGAATCTCGATCTTTTGCTCACTTTGGTCATCTGTTTCTACCATCATGGTCACCATGTTGAGGCAAATCAGGACCATGATAACAATGTCAAACACTTGCTTTGTCACAAAATCAAAAACCAATCCTTGAAGTTTGTTCTTGAATTAAAGGATGGAGTGAGAAGTTGAAGGTAACAGAGGCACAGCACAGAAAGGAAAACCACATTTAAACAAACAGGCCACAGACAAAGATATAAAAAAGAAAAGGAAAGGGGTGTTGAGAAAGTGAGCAATAAAAGGTGTGGGTGTATCTACATGCACAGCAATGGGAATAAGCATGCTTTGTAATATGATTAACTTAAGCCCCAATAAACATTGAATCCTTGCAACTGGCATACATGAGATAAGTTCAGCCAGAATTAGAGGTTCTTGGAAATGCTTTAGTGTGTGCATACCTGCCTTTTGGTTTGTGCTATATGCGCACAACTGATTTTCAGGGGTAAATCCCTTCTTCTCAGTGCATCTATGTTGGCCAGAAGGGATAATTCGCACTTGAGGCACATTTAATACAGGCTCAATGCCCACTGTTATACACTGAGGTTATACTTTGGCACTGACAGTCAAGATGATCCATAATTTTTCTGTAGGTCTGTGTTTCAACTTGTACTAGCAAGGAAAGCCAATGGTTGTTAAGAATTTGACTGTGCAAAAGGAAGTCAAAATAGTCAATCAGAATTCTGAATTTCCATTGACTTGGATCACTGCATTTCAAATCAGTTTACATGCAGGACTTGACCGTCCGACTGACAAAGGGGATTGTCAATGTCCAACACAACTGCAAAATTAGCGACCCAGTGCTGCTTGACATGTACTAGGGCAATACAAATCAATGGCCATTTAGATTGTGACTGTCACATTGCAATCCAGCTTACCCATAAGACTTCAAAAGGATCAATCGAATTACGAATGTCCAATGAAAGCAAATAATCCGTCAGAATTCAGATTGGGCACTCTGAATCTCATTTCCAAGTATTGATTTCATGAATGTTAAACTCAGCAAATCCCACTGAGTCTCCTTTTAACATTTAGAAACTTTTCACTCATGAACTGTCTTGCTTCCCTCTTACAATTGTGGCAGATATGGCTCAGGCATTTCTCATCTTTCAACAAGTATCATTATGAGAAAAGGCAATTGAAGAACCTTTTATAGGTATCTATTATTTCATCTTTTGAAGCCTTGGAAAGAATATAAAAATTAAATTTGACATAACAGCCTCATGAGCAATCTCTTTAATCTCAGTCTATTAAAAATCCCTACCAAGAATTCTAATAATGCCTTATTTAAAGCAAGTACACCTGTCCAGAACATGATGCTCTCTTTAAGAAAAGTATAAAGCTTTTCAATATTAGTAAACATTAGCAAACATAGCACTGTAAAGAAATATGTATTGCATAGATAAAAACAGATCATAATGCACTTAGAAACAAAAGTTCAAGAAACAATACTAAAAACAACTATTGATACATTTTACTCAAACTGTCTTGCAAGGATTCGATAACCACCAGAGGGTTCTGTCCTCTGTTTAATCAGAAAAAACATCATCAACAGTTTTAAAATGTGTATCTTTTAGCAGAGATTTGATGAAAGTTGTTCTTATGAGCAAGCATAATTAAGGAGAAATTAGACCACATGCAAAGAGATTCACTCACAACATACCACACCATTGTGAGCTTCATCGGAATAGATAGAGGCACAAGGGTAGAATTTTCATGAGAGTCTAATTATCATGCAGCATTGCAAAACAGGCAAAGACTACAGTGATCGTTCACTAACTTATGCCTTCATGCAAAAACAGCAAACTATTGAAAATTAATTCTTTTGGATTTTAGGCACAAGCAAAATATTAGAAGAAAGGGGCTTTAAGAAATGGGCAATGCGGCATAATTGGAAACGCTTCCACTTTTAGCAGAATATATGTATGGCAAATTACATATGTGTCCTTAACAACGCTCGTCAGAATGGTTTGTGAGATATTCTCTCTATTGCACCAATATTTAGATAATATAGAGCTAACAGGTTTGAATTCCAACGTAGCACCGGCAGGCTTTCATTAAGAGGTCAAAAACAAGAGTTCCAAGTAGATTTGGTACCAGAAGAACAAATTACTTACCCCTCGTAATGTTTTTTTCTGATGGATGTTACACTGACAATTCCTCATCTAAGATATATTTGTATCCTGCTTGGTAGTCTCAGAACTTTTTTCAACAGCATTGGGCGCTATGTTGACTCATTGCTGATGTCCCACGATGGTTACCATTCCTGCGTTCGGACGTGATGACGATGATATTACCAATACCACGCACTGGAAATATTGCTTCAGTGCCTAGCTTTTCCCTTTCTTCTCAGCCGTCCTGAGGAATTACTAACCCGGATGGGCGTTGAAAGAGAGGAGTAAACAAACATTTGCTCACAGTCCGAGGTGTAGGTTGGGAGGGCGATGAGGGGGTAAATCACCAACCCTGCAAGCAGAAGTGATGCCCACTAAAAAGATGGTTTTCCAGGTTATGAGCCTGGGAGGATAGGAATGAAGAAGTTCAAAAGGCACACCCATTAAAAAAGTAAGTACTAAATTCAAATCGCAGGACGGAACCAGAAAAGGGACCGATGGGAATGTATTTGTCAGTCCTTTCAAGAATTGTATCACAATAAGCATCTTAAAATAAAATCCTTACTTCGGCGAACGTTTGAACATAGATACAGTCGTCCAGTATGCCTTAAAGTTAGCCCCCTGCAGCACCTAATGGGCCAGGTGCAGTAAAAAAGAAAGCACTTCAGGTGTATTGCAAGAAAAACAATCTATAACATTAGCGCTACACCAGCTACAAAACTTGTTCCAACTGCAAAAGTATAGGGCTTGTGTTGATAGCCTTCTAGCCAAAAGCAACACCTTCATAACACCTTCTGGGTGATCACAATCTTTATATCTTAGCCTCTCAGAAACCAAGCATGAAGGTTCAGTGTTATGATTTCTGGGTGAAGAGGACGGCCTCGCGCTAGTCAGAGTAGATCCACTGTATGTGGAAGAAGTAATGGAGGGCGATGGACACGTCTAGAAGGTCCAGGTAGCACATGCTCCTGGCCCAATCCAGGGCAATCAGGATAATGGATTTCCCGAACTTCCTTAACCTCTGATGACATGAGGGATGACGGGGAATGCGTATAGGAGTAGACATTTCCAGTCCACCACAAACACGTATCCCAGAGCTCCTCTATGAGGAAATTCCCTGGAGCAGAACAGGTCACACTTCCTGTTGATACTGGACGGGAACAGATACACTTGAGGGTTCCTCCAAAGAACAATGATCTCTAAAAGGGCTTCCTGAGCCAGCTCCCACTCAGTGGAGATGGTGCTCAGCCTACTGAGAGCGAACCTGTATATAATTGGAAACCTAATTGCAATCTTGAAAGCGAGCTCACTATTGTTAGCTTTCAGTAATTTCTGATAAGATATCTGTGGCTGCACGGTAATAGAGTCATTGAGGTTGCCCAATGGTTGAGGTAAATTAAAAAGATGGGTATATTACCTTAAATGTTGCGCCTGCAGATTTCTGATAGTTTTAATAATACACAGATACACACAGTGTGATTGAATCTTTTTATATTTAATTATTTATTAACATCTGATCTTTTTATTAATGTATCATGTTTGCATACCGGTCACACATTGGTTTGGTCTGTATTAATGATTTAGGCCAAAATGTTTGGAGTCACTAGTGTTCCTTCACAAAAGAGAATTGTCCATAGTATCTCTTTCCTTGAGTTTGGCCATTAGTTCAATTAGGTATGCGTTAGTGATTTGAATACAAAGTTGGAGTCCTTAATGTTGCTTCAATAGAAGGTACTCATAGTTACTTGTTCCCTCGAAGGTTATTTGTTTCCTCTAAGTTGAGTGTACATTGCTGATTTAAATCAAAGTTGGAATCCTTGGTGTTGCTTCACAGAAAGGTACTCGTAGTTACTTGTTCCCTCGAAACGTGTTTCCCCAATAGTTTTGTATTGGTTCTTCAGGAGGGTAATTAATTGTTTATTCATTAGTTTTGTTCCTTATGTTCTGATGATTATTTGCCATGTTAATTATTCCACATTGGCTAAATCGGATTCTGTTGGTTGCTGGTAAAGAAAGAATTGTAAGTTAAGTAATGATGAGTTGAAAGATATCTCTTTTTTCTGATGAGACTTGCGTGATCTGCTTGTAAATCTTAAGGGAGATAAGGTCAATAGCATGGGCTGGACAACTGAGCATGCATTAGTAGCTAATTCATATGTTGTGTAATTTTAGAGTGGTTACCAGTTAATTATTTATTTATTTATTTTGATTTATAAATAGAATAGAATATTCAGTTGATGCATGTTAAATCATTTGTTACAAAGGAGAGATTCAATGAACTGTGTTGACAATTGTTCCGAGGTTACAAAGGAACAATGATGTTGGAAATGCAGTGTAGTCTTGGTTTAGTTAAACAGCTTTGTTTTTAGTGCTTTTCTGAAAGTTGTGAGGGATTCTTCATTTCTTGAACTGAGCGGAAGCGAGTTCCCAGCTTTAGGGGCTAGTACTTCAAAGCTGGTTCCGCCAGCTTTAACTCTGTTGAAAGTTGGGACTGCGAGTCGGTGTGAACATCGGTCACGTGTTGGCCTATGAACCGATAATTATTCACACTGAACCATCAAATCAAATTAGAGAAAGGAGCGCTTACTGGTCATGTCAATTATTCCACACTGATTGGTTCATGTATCCATTTAATATTGACATTTTTTTTTGTATTTTATAAAGTGTCCATTTTGCTAGTCCTCGTTTGTTGAATTTATGCGCCCTAATTGAAAGAAATTATCATTTTACGTACATTAACTGCTAGGTACTTATTACTTTGTAATATAGGTTTTAAAAAATTGGTTCACGGAGCGGTATCAGTCTTACCTTGAATGCGAAACAATGACGTGCCGTGGTGCCGGTACAGTGTAGGTTTGCTTGTCCTTGTTATTGTTTTGACAAAATGAATAAACCCTAAAGGGGGATAACATATAACGTGCATCTTAATACTTGGTGCGGTCTGTATATGGATTTTAAATTAGGTTCATAGGGGAGCGTTTATTCTAATGTAGAACTTACCTTCAGTTTAAGGAGGAGAGCACAGAGATGCCGGTATGAGAGCCGCGATTCAAAGAATTCACTGAGGCGCCATTGTAGATCGCACTGATCGTATTTATTTAGCGCGATGACGGATACGCAGCGTGGTGACGTGCCAGTGTTTCACGACGGGTTGGCGTAAATTACGTCGACACCGCCATTTTGGATTGGGTTTGATGATAGTAGTGCCGTGTTGTGTGACTTGTATGCCGCAGATTTGCGGAGTAATAGTTGTCATTGCTGGGAAACTAGTTTATAACAGAGATGTCATCCATTGTAGAATATGTTTAACTCAATGTGTTTCACAATCTGTAAATTGTGGAGTGGAAAATTCTAGTTGCATACAAAGTAAAACATTTTTTTTGAAAAAGTGAATAAAGAAAGCATGTAGTGGTGAATGATTATTGACAGTTTGAATTGGGCACTGTGGGTGACGCTTAATCCTTGTGGGTCCTATGAGAAGAGTTTAAAGTGAAGCTGGTAATATTAATTGTTACCAGACTTGTTTCACCTTACTAAGGCTATCTAGATACAGTATAGCAATATGATAAGTGTAGATACAATTTCATGGTGTTGAATATGGAGTCAGTTATTCTGGATAGTATGGTCAGGGTCATATGTATTATTGGATAACAGAAATACAAATTCAAGTCCTTGAGAAGGGTTAAATATTTAGAGGAAATGACCCAATTTGCTGTCCGAATTTAAGCCAGAGTGGCAGCAGTCCATCAGGCAAATCCACTTGGCTTCTTGTTGTCTTAATCGTTGTTCCCAGTCACCCACTCTTGGGGGTCGGTTGACTTTTTGAATCCCAAAGAATCTTATTGTCTCAATTTTTGCTTTCGGGTGTACAGTGTGTAAGTGGTATGCCAAAGGTTTCTGAATTGTACTTCCTATATATAGTTTATGGCAAGGGCACTTAATTCCATATATTGTAAATTTGGTGTTGCAGTTGATGAAGTTTTGAATGGTAAAGTCTCTGCCATTAGGCATTTTGAATTGGCAGATGAATTGGCAGATGTTACAAGTTCCAGATTTGTAGTTGTCTTGTCATTTTTCATGATTGCATAGTTGTGGGAGACCTTGTTCTTTGTTGTGCAGATGGAAATGAGAGGGGCAAAGTATGCTCTTGAGGTTGTGTGCTCTTCTGAACGTTAGGTTCGGCGTATCCGTTAGGTGATCAAGTAGATCTTCGTCTGCTTTGAGAATATTCCAATGTTGGGAAAGAATGTTTCTAAGTTTTAGTGCTTCACTGTTGTAGGTGGTTATAAGTCTTGGTGAGGTTAGTTTTTGTTCCTGGGCAGTAATTTCATTTTGAAGCAGTTCTTGTCTTGATCTGTGTGTAGTTTTGTATCAGACTTTTTTAACTAGTTTGTTGAATCCTCTTAGTTTAAATTTGTTTTCTGCCTCTGTCACATGTTTGTCAAATTCAGATTCTTGTGTGCAATTTCTCTTGATTAGCAAACATTCTCTGAATGGAATGTTATTAATGATGTGCACTGGGTATTTGCTATTGGCATGCAAGATACTGTTACCTGCTGTTGGTTTTACATACAATGTTGTTTGAATTGTGATGTTTTCAACATAAAGCTCTAGGTCTAGAAATTGTATTTTGTTATTCAGAGCGAACCCCAATCATATTCCCACTGCTGGCTAGATGAACAGCCGACAGAGAGATTCCCTTTTGTAGTGCCCAAAACCAGAGCTGCATTGTCTCCTTACCCAGTTGTAGTGACCCTACACCTCCTCTTTTGTTGTGATAATGCATGACCACTGTGTTGTCCATCATTATCAGGGCATTCTTTCCCGGAATGGAAGGCAAAAAGGTCATCAGAGCCAGTCTGATCGCCCTCAGCTCTAAGAGGTTTAGGTGTAGTCTTGATTCTGCAGGGGACCAAAGCCGCTCATCATCAGATCACTCATGCGCACTCCTCATCCCATGAGTGAAGCATCTGTGATAACAGTTATCTCAGGCCATGGTTGCCAAAAGGTTTACCTTATCATCACGTTCTCCTCGCAGGCCCACCCCTGTAGGACCTGTGCTACCTTGCTCGGGACCTGAAGAAGGTCCGTCATCCTGGCTGCGAATTGTGGCCATTGGGATCTGAGGGCCCATTGGAAGGACCTCATCCTCAGATGGCCTTCTGGCACCAGGAAAATGCAGGGTGCCATGAGGCCCAGCAACCTCAAAAAGTCAAATGGTGGTAGATATTGGGTGTTTTAAAATCTCATTACCATCTGCAAGATATGTTGAGCCGTCTACTCGGGAGGCAAAGCCTTCCCAGAAGAGGAGTCCAGGACCACTCCAATAAATTGAAGCTTTTGAGAAGGTGTCACCTGGGACTTCTAGAAGTTGAGCGAGAAGCCCAGTTTGTAGGGGGAGTGGCAGGTGCTGTGCATATGGTCCAGAACCTCTTCAGGAGAACAAGCTCTGATCAGCCAGTCGTCTAGCTAGGAAAATATGTTAATCCCTCCCCTCCTTAGATTCACTAACACCACCACTATCAACTTGGTGAAGATCCTCAAGAGAGCTGACCCCGAAAGGCAGAACTCGAAATTGATAGTGAGAACTGCCAATGCCGAACCACAGGTACTTTTTGTGCTTGGGATGTATATGCACATGAAAGTAAGCATCCTGAAAATCGAGAGACAACATCCAGTTCTGTATCTGAAGGGCCTGGAGGATCTGCGAGAGTGATCATTTTGAATGTGTCGTTCTTGAGGAACTTGTTCAAGCGCCTCAGGTCGAAGATGAGTCGCAATCCTTGATCTTTCTTAGGAACTAGGAAATATGTGGACTATCAACCATAGTTCTGTTCCGCTCCAAATACCTTCTCTACAGCACCTTTCTCCAACAGGGTGAGAATCTCCTGTAAGAGGAGCAGATCCAGATCCTGAAGTGAGTGTTCACTTGGGGGACAATCTGGAGGCGTTTGCAGAAATGGGAGGCAGTTCCCTTGGGCTACTGTTTGTAGAACCCATGCATCAGAAGTATTTGCGCTCCATTCTTGAAGATACTGGGTCAAACTGTCTCCCACTGGGGACTTGTGAACAAAGCGCTAAGTGAGTTTTTGGGGTTGTGGATGAGGGCAAGAGGAGGGGATTGCTGCCTGGACAATCTTTCCTCCATGACCTCTTTGGGCATGTGTAAATCTTCTTTGCCCTTGCTTTTGTACATCTGACCTCTTCCCCTTTGACCAAAGGAGGAGTAATAATGAAAGGACCGCCCTCGCTAGCTCTGTGAGGTTCAGTGTTGTTGCGGCTGACAGACAGTTGCAGAGGTTTTGCTATACCCTTTGAAACCTGTAGTTTCTCTAGGCTGTCGTCCTTCTAGGGGCCATATACATTGCACCCATCAAAGGGCATATCTAGAAGCCGCGATTGGAGATCAGGGGTGAACCCTGAATTACGCAGCCATGCAAACCACCTGATTACTGAGCTAGACCCTATGCATATGCCAACGTAATCTGATGTGTCTAGTCCTGATTGAAGGGATTGACAGGAAGCCTTCTTTCCATCATTAATCAGGTTATTAAACCCTTCTGCATCTACCCTTCAGGAATGTGTTCCGCAACTTGTGTAATCACATTCCATAATGTGTAGCTATTTTTTGCCAGTGCACAATTTTGCAATGGTTGTTGATGAAAAGACCATTTTCACAAAGGGCGTTCTAACGCTTATCGTCCCTAAGTGGAGGAGTGGATACGCGGAATGGCAGCACAGGCTTCTTTGGAGGACCCTGGTCAAAAATATCTATTAAATCATCCTGAGTAATGTCTTTTTGCAGGACGACCCAAACCTAAATATTCTCTCTCCCTATTCATTACAGTCCTATATGCTGCATTTGGGTGAAAATGCAGATCTGCTGTGTCAAATTCAACTTCAGGGGTTATCTGAGCCACTGTCATCTTTCAGGCATGAGGTATACCATCTAGCTGTGCTTCTTCTGGAATCAATTCTTCTGGAACATTTGTTGTTCCAAAACCTTCATACCCAAAGGGGATGATGTCATCTTCCACCTAGAAAATTGATCCGAAAGATTAAAAGAAATCCGTTTTCAATTCGGGTTTACATTTTCAAGTCAACTCTGAGGCAAGCATCGATGTTGAATGTCCCTTCGAGGTGACTCCTCTGAGGTGGATGACCTAAGCATTTAGCTTCGATACTAACTCAGCAGTAAACGCTGTTGACACCACTCAAGTAGACATCTTGGAGGCCTACTGACTTGTGATTTTGGGCTTCGGGACGAAGCCTTATTCAATTCCCTGCCGGTTTTGGAGGATGGAGTCGGATCAACAGCCTTCTTTGGCTCTTTTGAGGGACCAGGAGGGGCTGCCTTTGAAAATACCTCCAATATTATCTCATGGAAATGTTTCTATTCAGCCACCAACATGGTATTTTTGGGAAAATGTACCTGATGTCTGTCGGACGAGGAATTCAATGATGATGAAAAACAGCGTCATTTATTACTCTTCTGTGACGATGAAGAGGAGGAGTGACGGAAATCACTCCTGGATCTCGACTCGATCTCTTCGATTGTTTGGATCGCTTTTTGGGTTTTTCCGAAGACTTCCCTCTGATTGAACTGCTACCTTCGGAGGACTTTCTTTTTGAAGGGGTGGAAGAAGGAGATTTTTAAACTGACCAAACTAGGGTGAGCTTTGATCTTCTTCCTTCAAGTCCTTACTGGTCATCGATTGGCAGCAGCCGCATTTGATGACTTCATGGTTCTCACCAAGGCACGAGAGACAATTCCTGTGCGGATCAGTGATCGACATCTTCAAATTACAGACTGTGCATCTCTTGAAGCCTGTTTTCGGCATGGACATTGTGATAAAACCACAAAAATATTCAAAAATATTACGACGTTCATCGAAGAAACTCTCTGAGACGAGTCAAACCATTCCAAGAGCGTGCTGTGCATGCAGAAAATGCAACTGAGTTAACGGGCGCAGTGCATGAGATTTATACTACCATCGACGATACCGCACAGCGCTCATTGATGGCGAAAATGTTAAGCAGGATACAAATATATCTGAGATGAGGAATCTGTGGGAGCACACAATCCATTTAAAATTGTGCTTAAACATTGAAGACACTGTGGTGAGAGTACTATAGTGATATTGTTATTATAGTAAGAAATGCTGGTTCCCAAAATTCCACCAGTGTTAGAGACAGAAAAGGCAGGCACTTTAGAAACATTCCTGGTTGTAGACTGACATTTGAAGTCAATCTAATTACTAGAACCACCAATACTTGTTGAGAGCTGTACCAATAAATGTGGACTCATCAATAGAACATGATGGAGAAGGTTATAGCTAGAAACACTGATCACTACCATGATCGCAAAACCATGATCGCGCTTGCTGCTAACCAACTGAGTCAAGACTTCCTTTTCTTGAGTCTCGAGAGATTTGACATCTCCTCATGGACACTATGCCTTATATCTTTTAGGAACCATGCATTCAGATCACTGCAAATGTGTACATTTTGTCTTAAAGAATGGCGCTAACAATAAGCAAAGAGAACTATTCATACAATGTACGAAAATAATTTGCAATTTTAAGATGGTTCTAGTATTCTTAGTCCTTACCCTTTTGCTCCCTCACAACTTATCACAGGGCCCTGCTTCTCTAGCCAGCTGTTCCAGAAACAGATCAGTTTAAATAAATGCTGCAGCTTTACATTTCCTAAATGGGCCCCTGTTATGTGTTACTCTGAATACACCTCCACTCTTCTCCTAATCTCAATATCATCAGGGTACAAATGTCACATCTCAAAGGTTTTTAAACCAAGCAGACATGTTGTGACTTACCGAATGCTGTTGCGGAAGGTTGACTGGGTGATGTGAAGGAAAGAGCAAGGAATACTGCTATAGCTCCTCCCTGACTTGCTCGTTTTCAAAGAACTAAGTGACCAGAAATCAACGATTAAAGTTGCTTTGTTGAAGCTACAAACCACAAGACTAGAATAGGAGGCAGGCTTTAATTTTATTTAGAATTAACCAATTGGGCACTTTGAAGAAGGTGCGTCCCAGATGGGGACGTCCACTTAGTTAATGTGGGTGTAGTCTATGTGAAGAACCAGACATTTTGGAAGCTCCTAAACAAATGTTTATGCAATGTCCAAAGACTGGGGATTTTTATAAGGTAGAGTTTGGTAATTTTGTAAACTTTGTAGAGTTCATCAAAAAATAATAATTTTGGAAAAGATGGATGAGTGGATAACAAATATTCTTGTGCCTGACTGTACTGAAACTACTCTGACTAGCCGGTCCGATTGCACAGCAAGTAGAGCGCTCACTTTGACATCTGTGCAGAGCCTGCTGACGCAGGTTCGAACCCCCGCAGGGCCAAACTCAGCTTTTCATCCTTCCGAGGTCGATAAATGAGCACTACACACAAGCGCTCAAATGCCTGAGGGTTTGTAGCGTTATATAAATGCTAAATTATTACTATTGCACCAGATTATGGTAATGATACATGTGTAATTGTTTTGTATTATGTTTAAAACTGATAATATTAACATGTTTGCAATAGGGAGTGTTTAATTAATAGCTTTTTGTATCTCGTAATTTTTCAAATGTTTGCAATGTGGAACCTTATCTACACATAAATAAATAAAATAAACTTGAGTCCGCAATATGAGAGGCTGGTGTTGGTTGCAGTGAGCCCCTCAAACATTATGAAGACTCTGTTGTTACAAGTATTAACAGGTGCAGTGTTAGAAAGGGTATATATACTCTTTAGATAGTGTTTGCCTTATAGACACCATAGAAAAGATGTTGAGAGGTAGTCTCTTCCCAGTCTCCTCAGAGTACAGCTTTGGCACATTGCTGACAATTGAAACTGGGTCTTTTTAAATGCCTTGTAAAAAGTACTACATAGAACGAAGTGACCACTGTGATAGGAAATATTTCTACTTGGAATGGACATGTATCTTTGTATATCCAATGCCTTTAACTATAACAATATTTTTTGATGGCCATAAAAATGCATTTACTGATGTAGAGGAATAACGTTCTTGGGTGCTAAGTATTGCATTACTTTATGGGTTTTCCTGCAGTATTGTGCCATGTACCTCAGGCGTTTTAGCCTGTATACTGAGAAATGTGCTACCAAATGAACCAGTTTCCTTCATCAAAAAACTGGTAGAGGGGAATCTCACCGTAGTCTCCCCGGCATTAAGGTTCAGTTCATGTAATACACTCTCTTGCATGGCTCAATACAAAGTCTAAGAAGAAGCAGAGGGGCCAGTTGTCCTAACAGCTCTGACTGTGCTGATGTGGTATGCAGAGGGAAACAATAGTCAGTGGTATCCCTGTTTCAGCGTCTGCACTTAGTGAACAAAGAAAGGAGCCTCTTTTATGTAAAGACAGTGAAAAAATAAATTCCTCATGCTTGCACGTGAATTTGATTGGGCAGATTCTTTCTGATTGCCAGCCAGATCCAGCCCTTGCAGACCACGACAATCTCATAATCCCTTCATGTATGGCTATGAATAAATGTGTCTGGTTCTGACAAAGTGGGTGTCCGATGGCATGTCTGTCCCCCCCTGGTGATAAGCAAGGGATGCCTGATTCATTATAGACAAACCGTCAGTGTCAAAGGCAGATACATCCACATCCTTTGTACCAACAACAGTGTAAGAAGTTAAACATGCATGAGAATTCCTGTTGGTCTTTCTGAAGGGTTACTGTTCTTGGACTTTCTTGGGCTCAACCATGATATGATATGATATGACATTTATAACGTGCCTATACACAAGTGTTTCAAGGCGCCATGAGGCAAGGGAGTGAAAACAAAGACAACGATCTTACTAGGCCTAGTGACATTGACATCGCGCAAGTTTGGGGTATAAGGGAGGGTAAAAGTGTCAGGGCAAGGGGAGTATCTGACAGGTGGCGATGGGAGGGGCACAACCTATGCCGCATGCAATAGGTGCTGCAGAAAGGCAGTCTTGAATTTTGAGGTCACAAGCAAACATTTGGGAAGAGAGAGAAGACGTTTTATCATTCGTCCCTCTCAGCAGGAATCTTTCAGAAGAGGTTTTCAGTGCCTTGTGGATAGAAAGCATTTGCTGATAGACTAGCCGTCCAAGGCAGTCTAAAAAAAAGTCTTGTGTGGTTAATCGCGTGGCGCAAATGGGGTAACTTGTGAATATCTGATTTGTAGAGGTTCTCAATCACTTTATTCAAATTAAACCACTGTGTGCAAATAGCATCGGTAGCACTGAAAACGAGTGGGCTAACGGAAAGTCCTGTTGAACACATTGAAGATATTTTCATGAAAAGGCCATGAAATGGCCTCATGGATTTTACTTGAAAAACAACCCATAGAGGGGAATAGAGCAATTTACGGTCCAGTTTACAGAAAAAGAACTCTGTTTCTATAGAAAAAAAGTGGAGGGGCTGTCACAGATGGCTCAAAGAACCGCTCAACTCCCACAGAAAATTCAAGGGTTTTTATTGATTTCTTTGTCAGGGCAATAGGGCGATGTCTCATGCTCTTGTCTAAATGCAGCATTTTCCACCCTGGCCCACGTGTGCGGAAAACCCAAGATTTCTTTATATAGATTGTTATCCCCTACTATCTAATTTCTAGAAAGCTAGCACAGGTAACTTAAAGGCATTTACCTTCTCTATTTAAACTCTCTCCAGGACTTTCTAAACTATATCTACAGTATCAATGTTGGGAGTACCTACATCATTTCTAGGTCTGTACCTTTTTAACACATCTCCTTTCTCTCACACCTTAATGTTCCCCACCCGATGTCTGATGGATATTCTCCTCTCGCTATTCTCCTGATCCAACTCCACAAATCTTCTCTCACCCTTTTCCTGACGCCTTCCTCCTCTGTTCCTCTAATGTCTCTCTCTTATTTATTTATTTATTTATTTTAATGTTTATAAAGCGCCACACGCCCATGGACCTCAGAGCACACAACCTCTCCTTCTACTACCTGCCTCTACCCTTCGATGTTGTGACTCCCTACTCCACACTACGACTCCCTCCTCAACACTACTACTACTATCACTCCACACTATGGGCCTCATTACAACCTGGCAGCTTCGGATCTCGGTGATTCCGTGATGGCGGTAATAAAGTTTCTGTGTCCGCAAGGTTGCGGAAAGACCGTCCGATTACGTGTTGTCGGTCGCGCACACCACACGGACGCGGAAACGTTGTTACCGCCGTCACGGAAAAAGCCACGGAAATGGACATAGCGCTGCCACAAGTAGCGCAAAACCCGTGTCCGCCTCCGTCGCCACGGAAACGGAACCGGAAATACCATGATCGCCAAAAACCGGAAACAGAGAGGCGGCCATCATATAAAGCACAATCCATTGCCATCCAGAGTCAGCACAAGCACAATCCATACTGTGAGAATGCAAAAGGGACCACCAGCATGTCTGCCAGGATTCCAGCGCAGAGGCAGCGCACACAGCGCTTCAGTGAGGCGGAGCTAACTGTGCTCGTGGAGCACATAGTAGAGCATGCAGAGATGCTGTTCAGTGCCAATCAACGGCGTGCCACACAGCAGCGGAGGAAGGAAGTGTGGGCAGAAGCAGCACGCAAGTGCACCACTGTGGGCGTGACAGTGAGGAGCGTCAAGGACTGCCACAAGCGGTGGGACGACCTCAGGCTGAGGGTTCGTAACCTCATCTCCACACACCGCCAACGCAGCAGTGGGACAGGTGGAGGACCCCCTTCCCCACTGAGGCTGCAAGCATGGGAGGAGCGTTGCAGCAGTGTCCTCCACCTTGAGGGCATTCATGGGATCGGGGAGGCTGAGGCAGGAGTGAGCCCACCTGCAGATGCTGGTAAGTGGTCAAACATGAATGCCATAAAAGAATATGTTGATGGCATTACAGTGCCAAAGGACCCATTAGTAACCCCCCCCCAGGCAGTGCATGACTGGCCCAAAGGACCCATTAATAACCCCCCCCAGGCAGTGCATGACTTGCCTAAAGGACCCAATAATAACCCCCCCCCCAGGCAGTGCATGACTGGCCCAAAGGACCCATTAATAACCCCCCCACCCCCCAGACAGTGCATGACTTGCCTAAAGGACCCAATAATAACCCCCCCCCCAGGCAGTGCACGACTGGCCCAAAGGACCCATTAATAACCCCCCCCATGCAGTGCATGACTTGCCCAAAGGACCCATTAATAATTCCCCTCCCCCCCAGGCAGTGCATGACTTGCCCAAAGGACCCAATAATAACCCCCTCGCACCCCCAGACAGTGCATGACTGGCCCAAAGGACCCATTAATAACCCCCCCTTCCAGGAAGTGCATGACTTGCCTAAAGGACCCAATAATAACCCCCCCCCAGGCAGTGCATGACTGGCCCCAAGGAACCATTAATAACCCCGCCCCCCCCAGGCAGTGCATGACTGGCCCAAAGGACCCATCAAGATCCGTATGGCACCCAATATCAGAACAATGCATACCCCAAGCAATCAGATGCATGTAACGAACACCATACAATGACCAACCTGTATGATGCATGTGATGCACCCATCAGCCACCACCACAACACTAATTGCATGTCCTCTGTATCCCCCACAGCCGTATCCAGTGACAGTGACACTGCACAACAGGCCAGGCAATCAGCACCGGCAGGTGCCCAAGCCACCGCCCCCACACAAGAGGATGCTGCCAGCAGTTCGGCATCCCAGCCCCCCCTACCAACTGCAACAGATGTGCCGGCCACTACCACCGACATCCCCAACGTCTCCACGCTGCCTGAGGCAAGACAGGAGCCATGGGAACCCACCATGCCCACCCAAACCAACACAGAAGGCAGCTGCACTGCAGAGGAGGCGGTCTGTAGTGACAACAGTGCCCCGGTAGAGCACTCTGATACTGGGCCACAGGGGGTGACGCCCACATTTGATGACCTGGGTTCCTTCCATCAGCTGGAGTTTAGCCCCACTTCACTCAGAAGTCCCATGAGGTCACCCGCTGTCATGATGCCCGCTCCCGGGGAGCCGGTTCAAGCCCGGCGTCCCCGAAAGCAGACATCCAGTCCCCAAGGAAGGACCCAGCAACCCCATATAGGGGCCCTTTGGACAGTGTCCTGGCGCCTATGGCGCAAGGCTCATAAAAGACATCAGTCCTGGCGCCATAGGCGCCAGGCTCATTATGGGAATGCTTGGGTGCACTTACCTGATGCAGACCATGCTGCAGGATCCCAGCCTCCTTGAGGCCTGAAAGGAACTACTTTACCTGTGGGACTAATTTACCATCCGGGAGTGGTCGGGGAAGGATACATACCTGATTGGAGGAAGGATACATACCTGGAACTTCTTCCAAGGCTATTTAAACCCCACCCGAACAGCCACACGTGCTTCGCGTTGTTCTGCATCTAGCAGCTGGACGCTCACCGTGTCTGCTCCTGCATCCTGACTTCTGCCACGCCTGCCAGCATCCTGGATCACCTGCAAAGGAAGAGAAGAAGAGAACAGAAGAAGGAAAAGTCCTTACCTGCTAAATCCGCATCCCAGAGACATCTCGCCGACAATCCTGAAAAGGAAGACTTTAATTTAAAAGCTCATCGCGTCGATCGCTGCAGCGCCGCATTCCACTCACCTTTACAGGGCGCCTCCATGTTCAGCAGCGATCATCCGGATTTGCAGTCACGCCCCAGCGCCTAGGGAGAAAAAGACCAGAACAAAAGGTGAGAGAGAGAAGGGAATAGGGAAAGCTAAATCTCCATGTTAAGACTTACCTGTTGATTCATTCCCTCTTCATTTCGGGTCCGCGCCGCATCCTGGCATTTCCGGACCCCGGCCCCTAAGGGGAAAAAGAGACATCAGCGTTAATGAGCGAATGAAAAGACATTACCAAAAAACGCTCATTAAAGACTTACCTGATTTCTACAAGGATTTCACCTCTCATCTCGGGTCGGTGCCTGTTCCCCGGCATTCCGTACCCCGGCCCCTATGGGGAAAAAGACACTAGCATTCGTACATTAATGCATGGACACAAGGGGATCCTCTTATCAAAAAACTTACCTGGAAGCCAAGCAAGTTTGGTTCTCACCAATCCGAAAATCCAGTGAAGTAACTGGATACCAACGCACCCCTGCATCAGAAGCAGGATGGAGAGCTCGTCCTTCCAGACCCTAAGGTGAGACGCTACGAGAAATCACAAAAGGGTTTCAAGGAGGGTGGGAGGCCGATTGCATTACCCCGCAGACAGTTAATTCCCTATTTTCGCCTACAGAAGGATACTTCTGCGAGCCAGACAAGCCAGATTTGGGGGCCCGGTCCAGTCCGTCTTCCGAACCCTGTGCATCACCTTAGAAGAGGTCACAGCAGCGCGAACCAAGCCAGCGCCTCCGTGGGAGTCAGGTGAGCGTAACACCCTCCCCATCCATGGCAGAGCTGAATTCCCGCATGCAGCGGATGGAGGAGCAGCAGGCAACCCTCACAAAGCTGCTGGAGAGGCAGCTTGAAGAATCTAGGCTGCAGAGGGAGTGCTATAGCACGTCAGTGCGTCGCCTCTCAAGGTCTATTGGATGCTTTGCAAGCACAATAGTCACCCTGGCAAGCCATGTGCGTGAGGGTAACGACAACACCTCCAGGCTCATTGAGGCCATGTTGATTGGGCAACAGGCAAATCTTGCACGGATGCCATCCATACCGGATTCTGTGCCATCAAATACCACCACCCCATCAAGCTCCACTACTGCCAGTCCAAGGAGGCGCTCAAGTCGGCTAACGGGGCTCTCGGGCAAGGATGCACAGGCACAGAAGCGCACACGGAAGTGATGATATGTGTGTGGGGCACTGCAGGACACACGTGGACTTGAAGGGTGTGAGGGGTGGGTACGTTTGGGTGGTGGGGGAGGTTGTTTTGGGTGTTTGAACATTGGGGCCTGGGTGGGGGTGGGTACGTTTGGGTGGTGGGGGAGGTTGTTTTGGGTGTTTGAACATTGGGGCCTGGGTGGGGGTGGGTACGTTTGGGTGGTGGGTGGGCTCGGGTGTACAGCTTCCCTAACCATTTCACCTCCTTCCCTGTTGTGAATTCATCAATATATCATCATTTGAAAGCAAAACATACATGTGTGGACATCTATCATTTCATGTGCAGTACAACTAATCATTTATTGTCATCACTCTATGCATTGCTGTGAATGTGCTGTGTCTCAAAAGTAAATGCGAATCAGCTCATCCCGTGCTCTTTGGCCATCAAGGGCACCCCCAGGGGGAGGTGGTGCCATCCCATCCCTATCTTCTTCATCTGCGTCTGGGGGCATTGGGATGTTACTGCGCAGGCACAGATTGTGCAGCATGGCACATACGAGCGTGATTTTACCCGTCTTCACTGGGCTATACAGCAGTGATCCCCCAGATCTGCTCAGACAGCCGAAACGGGCCTTCAGTAGTCTGAATGTCCTCTCAATCATTCCACGTGTGCGGACATGTGCCCTATTGTATGCCTCTTCATGCCTGTTCCTTGGTCTCCGTACAGGTGTCATCAGCCATGGCGTGAGTGCATATCCAGCATCACCTACATGGGATGAAGATGGGGGGACATGTCAGTGTTTGTGGTATCATGTCTTAATCTGATGCTGTGTTATCTTGTATCATTGTTCATTCATGCATGTGTGCCATGCAGTGGTTTGAAGTGTTCATTGGGCATCACAGTGGATGTCCCCAACTGGATATTGGCCTACACATTTATGTGCATGTGTACTGTGCCCTGCGGGTGACATTGGATTGTGAGTATGTCATAGTGCAGTGATGTACACACATGGCAGAGTGACTCCCCTGTACTGAAGTAGTCAATGCACGACGTCTCATTTACAGGCATCTCGTGCATTGGGAGGGCAGTGTTCCATTTGTGGGTTGGTGTCTGCAGTGGCACAAGGTGTATGGGACAGTGACAGGATGGGCTGTAGCAGGGTGTGTACAGGCACACTGTGGTGACCTGTCATGTCTTCCTTTGTGATGTTTGGTATCCGCTGTCTATTTGGTAGATGGGAGGCGGGGGTGATGCATGTGCGGTCCAGCGGCACACGCACATTGCTCATTGGCCTGGACACATACATAACGCTTCAACAGGGTCAGAGCATTGTCAGCTAAACTCACCCAATAGCCATGTGCTTTGTCCGGCATAGCGTTCCATGTACCGTGGCAACGTGGAATTCCGCAGTACCATTGAGTCATGGGTTGAGCCTGGGAAACGTGCGCAGCAGTGTGTAATCAGTAGCGTGGCCTCACATACCATCTGTACATTCAGTGAGTGATACTGTTTCCTATTGCGGAACACCATCTCAATTGCACGTGGTACTGTCAGCTCAATGTGGGTGCAGTCAAGTGCACCTATGCAATTTGGCATGCCTGCTATGGCATGGAAGGCCAACTTTGTGGCAATGACCTTGGGGAGGGTACGGGGTAGGGCTATGTGTTCCGACACATGGCGCAAAAGGGCATCCAGTACCTGTACCACGATTTTTGAAAAACAGGGTTGTGATATGCCGTGCAGCTCACCGACCATGTGTTGATAGGTGCCAGTGCCAAGGAAATGCAGCACAGACACAACCTTCAGGAGGGGGGGGGTGGCAGTGGGGGTGTCTATGTGGCTGCTGATGTCGTCCTCAATCATGGCAGTGATGTACAGGATTGTTGGGCGGTCCAGCCGGTATAGTGTATGGATCTGTCTTGGGGTAAGGTTCCAGGGTGAGGCCCTGATGCGTGGTATTGCAGGCTGCCTGTGGGGTAGTGGTGGCTGCACAATGGGGTTTGCCATAGGTGCAGGGTTGGCTGGATGGCGCCTGCGCCTCCTCCGCCTCCTCCTCTGCACCATTACTGCCATCATGTGCAGTTCTGCCTGTTGGTTGAGTAGGCCCAGTCCAAGTGCTACTAGAGCTGCTGCCTGCATCGTTCTGTGTTGTGTTGGGCTGGGTGTGGCCCTTTTGTGGGCTCCCAGTGTGCTGCTGGGTCCAGCTGGGCTGATTTGGTGCACCTGTGCCCTGATTCTGTTCAGCAGGCACTGTTTAATGTCATGTTCGCGGTGGTGGCGGTACCGCCACCGTGATCACGGTTTTAACGCCATTTTTCTGGCGGTGTTTCCATGTCCGTGCTAGTTGTGATGCTCGCGCTGTTTCGTGTTGCCGGTAACGGAGGGGTTTCCGTGCAGGTGGACTTTACGGGACCCTTAACTCCGTGGTGGCAGTTTGAGAAGGTGCTATTTCCGGGGCCGCGGGTCATGATTGGGCGGACGTGGAAACGGTGCTGGTATGGTTTTACCGCCAGCGTTAACTCCGGACCGGTGTACTTGTAATGAGGCCCTATGACTCCTTCCTCCATACTATTACTACCACCACAACCCACCTTTCCCAGTCACCCTCCTTTCTAACACTCACTTTTCACTTACTCTCTACACTACCTCTAACACATTCTCTACCTCACCTTGCACGCAGACTCACCACACAGTACTACATCTCTTCTCCAATTAAACTCCAAACTCCACGTCACTGTATTTCCTCCGGCTGGTCTCTTGGTCTGCCATCACCTCCTCTTCCTCCTCTAACCTCACCCGAACAACCTAAAACCTCTTTTTTCCACTCGCCCCTCTTATGCTCAACCTCCTTCTCCCATTTGATTAGTGGGCCTGACCAATCTGGCTGTCTCTTCCCTGCAGGAAGATGTTACAATCATTAAAGTTACAAATAGCAAGTTAAGCCCCACCCTGTTTCCCTGTGTGGGGCCAACATGCAGCAACAATGGCAGCCCAGGTTACAAAGTGTCCCACCGCTTTGTGGCACATCCTTGATGTAAAATATCTGGTACAGAGGTTCGGCTACTGCATGTGCTGGTGAGCGGTGCACGGCATGTATCGCAGCCACATAAACTCTTAGCCTCTTTCTTCCCTGGCTCTCCCTCCCTGATGGTTCTGCAGCTCAAGCGACTGTAGACAAATAGCGTGAAGCGCTGATGGTTTGCAGTCCTGTGGGTGGCCTCTCCATGTTGCTGCTGCCTCACTAAAGGTTCTAGAAAAGAAATAGAAAACTTGACCAGCATTTCTATCAAGATGTATGGGTGAGGCAAGATGGTACTGCAAATGTATAAGCAGGAAGTTGGGGGAGCAGGAATTGGGGCCCCTCTCAACTGCCAGTGTCGTCCTCTGGGGTAAGACTGGCTCTGTCAGCCTCCCTGGTAGGTCGATCACCCCAGGCTTAGAGGGGTTTGTGAGAAACCGGGAATGAGACACAGACACAGAGGACTCATAGTAGTTGCTATAAACCTTTATTTAATTAATAAAAGGGTTGGGACAAGCTTCTTGTCCCTACTCTAGGAAGTATTTCCCTACCTCAACCAAAACTAAGGGTCTGTCCTGTGTCAAGATGTCCAAAGCATAAATGGCCTGTGTCTGAAATCTTATCCCGGCCCTCGCCTTCTAGAAACTAATTCTAAGGGGTGAAGGACATGTTGTTGATCTTGAAGGTGCACAAAATGTTCAAGTTCAACAAAAAGGTATAACGCCAACCAAAGTAGATAATGTTCACAGTTCCAGGGAATGACTCCCTTCCCCAGGTTTCTTCACAGCAAAACAAAAGTTCAAAGAAACCAATTCAATCCAAGAGAAACTACTTTGTTCCCCAGACTTTTTATGGCATTCAGAATTACTCAAATCCTTAAGGCATGGATCTTCCTTGGGATTCTCCTGTCAAAAACAACACAACTTGAACGCAGGTCCCAGGCTTGCAAGACACATGGTATACTCTCCTGCCAGGTTCTTTTCCACATTTAATGCCGTTAAAAAATATGAAGGCCTTGGGATATTTCCATTACTCAAATCCAAAGGCAATGAATCTTCTGTGGGATTCTTCTTTCAAAACAACACAACTTGAGTGTGGGTACCAGACTCGTAAACACACATGTATACTCTTCTGTCAGGTTTCTGTCATGATCTCTGCTTCCAAAAGATCAGGACTTGCCCGACTCCCTTGGAAGCAGACCCATAACCCCGGTTCCGAGTGCCAGCCAGTCCCAATTGGGACCTTTTGGACCCTGTCCTGGCGCCAGTGGCACCAGGCTCATAAAGATGCCCAGTCCCAGCGCTGGAAGCGCCGGGCTCATAATGCTTGGGTGGACTTACCTGCAGCAGACCATGCTGCTTACTTACCTGCCAGTTGAACCCCTGATCCTCTTCTGTTTGGGACTACTTTTCCTGTTGGGTGGGGCAGGAGCCACTCCCTAGGTTCAGAATACTGGAACTCTTCTGGAAAGCATGAACTCTTTTCTTACCTAGGCGTGGCTGTGGAAGGAGGCACCTAAGCACTACAGGAGGCTATTTAAACCACACCCGATGGATGAATCTTGCTTTGTGTTATTCTGCATTCTCTGCAGCAGAACGCTCATCGTGTCTTCTGCTTCTGATCCTGGGCCTAAGGAAACAAAGGCTTACCATCCTGGAATCCAGTCTTCAGCAGCACCTGTAAAGACAAAGAAAGAACAGGTTAGCACTACGGTCTTCAGTGGCAGCGCATCTCTTACCTGGTCCATCGGCTGTCACCAACGCCTCGCGCTGCATTCCGGCATCTGAAAGACAAAGGCTTACCTACTCTTCGCATGCTCCGGAGGTCTTCGCACTGCATTCCGGCATCTGAAAGACAAAAGCTTACCAGCTCTTCGCACGCTCCGGAGGCCTTCGGCGCTGCATCCCGCATCTGAAAGACAAAAGAAGGTGCGTTTAAAGACATTGGGCAACTTTATTACTCACGTGCCATTACTCCTTCCCACGCCGAATCCAGTGGGTATTCCAGCACCCTTCAGCTTCTCTAAAGCTCCTAACTTGTACCTGCAAGATAAAAGGGACAGTTAGTGCGCATCGTGAAGCAGGCTACAAGCGCTTACTTACGTGCTTCCAGGCGCTTCTATTCCTCACGCGGGTTCGATCCTCAACTCTCATCAGCCCGCCATCCGCCATCGCCGGAACCCTGCAAAACAAGAGATATCATTACAAAAGACTTTTAAGACATTTGAAGTGCCCAGAACTTACCGTTCGTGCAGTTAACGACGGACAGCAGTCCTCTGAGGTCAAGAGGCCTGCACCCTTATCCAGTGAAGAAACTGGTTACGGCACCCTGCCCCGAGGCAGATGGAGAGCTCGGCGTTCACTTACCTAAGGTGAGGGCGTTAACCTTTGGGGTTCTACAGGAGAAGAGAAAGGGAAGAGGAGAGAGGCACCCAATAACCCCAGTTCATTAATCCATATTTTCTATCTGCAGACATCTTACTCTTCGAGTCAGACATACAGTGCACAGAGGTCCAGCCCAAAGAGCCAACCGTGTGTTACACATCACCTTTGAAGATACAGCATTAACCCAGTCAAGACCGGCGCCTCTGCGGGAATCAGGTGAGTGTTACAGTTTCTTTCTACATTCAATATAATTAAAAAATTCTAAGGGCCCTTGGCTTGGCCTGGTATACTCCTCTGCCATGACTTTCTTATGTAGTTCACTCTATAATAATGCAGTACACTTTACACACTTGACTTTGCCTGGTATACTCTCCTGCCAGGACATTCTTATGCGGTAGACTTTATAATGCAGTTCACATTACACACTTGACTTGCCTGGTATACTTTCCTGGCAGGACTGTCTTATGCAGTTCACTTTAGGTGCGGGTGTCAGATGGGTGACAGACTCACACAACCCACGGGTTGGGACCACAAACCTCTGTTTGTTAGTTTGTGGTTTACTTTCCACTTGTGAAAGGTTTCCCACTCTCCCATTCAACTCCTTTAGGGCTTCTCAGGCTGTGCGGTATTCGCCGTTATGCGCCCTGGTGTCTTACCTCCCCCCTTTGGTCTCACCTGTTAACTGGGATCGTTTTGGTGGCTTTCACGCTGCTTGGCTACTGTTGCTGCTAGCCGATGGACTGGAGGAGTGCCTCGCTCCTGCTTTGCCGATTGTCAGGTTAGTGTCCTCTAACAGACTTGCGCTGTCACCGGCCTCACATTGCCTGACCTCCAGTTCTCTGGCATGCAGGAACAATGGTTCCTGCAGTCCTCTTGGTTCGGGCAGCTCTGCCCAGGCCTTCTCTCCACCTGATGGGAGCCACCTGCTCATATTGGCTTCCTTCTCCGTTCCTTCAGTTTCATGGTTTTAAATGTCCCAGAAATGCGTTCTTCTATCCAATCACTACAGTGCAGTGCTGGCTTCCGTGCTCTAGTGATCCTTACTACTCCATTCCTCTTCTTCATCCCAGTATTTTCAAAGGCTTTATATACATGGGCTTGAAAATCAGTTCTTGTCATTTTATTGATGTTGAAGTATCCACTTTCTCATCTAAGTCTTTGTGATTCTTTTGATTGCAGGATTTTGAAAGATGGCATCAGCATGTCTTGCAGGTTGTTGAAGGGCGTAATCACAATAGGCCATCAAGGCATGTAAAATGGAGGGCACATCCCTAAATGGGAAAGGGGGATACCATGTCTCATCTGATATCTCTTCTCCTCCCTGAGGTTTAACTTCCCTCATGTTATCCTTCCTCGTATAGCCACTCCTAGGGTCAGGATCTGCTAGTGGCTGCTGTCCCCTTGCCACATGAGGAGAGGCCAACCCCGGGAAAGTAGTGATGACATCATCAGATTCATCACAGCTTCCTGCCCCCTCATAGCATAGTCAGATTACTGTCCTTGTCACACAGTCAAAGCCTCTAGTTACGAAAAGTTTATGAAACACCATAGGTTTACTATGGGTATGTGCATCGGTAATCTACCAAAATAGCCTCAATACCTCTCATCTACTTAAGGCACTTGCTCTCAAAATTAAAATAATATGGACCCCGAACCCAAAAAGAAGGTGATACTAGCAATCTCACTAAAATGCAAAATTAGTGCCCTACTATGCATTACCAGAAAAAGATGTGCTCTGACTGAAGTCTACAGAGACGTCTGTACACAAATAATGCAACTGTGATTGTGGTTGTGAGGTCAGAAGATTGCTTATTCCTTTTCTGGATAGAGAAAAGCATTGCTGTGTTAGTTTACAGTGCACACACCTGCTTAGTAGAACATGTGCCAATTAGAGACACTGCAAGCCAAGATTAATATTTCTTCCACTCATGTACCTGTGGCCTTGGTATAGGCTTTTGTGGCTTCTTGGATCCAAGCTTTTTCATAGCGTTGTAATATTTCTTTTGCTCCTCTGTCATAAAGATGTCCTTCCCTCCAAAGTATAAAAAGAGACAACATTATTATACGTGGTCACCTTACTACTGGATGTCTGTATTCTGTACAGTTTAAATAACAAGGCACGTACCAGGACCGGGTCTAGATTCCAGGAATATGGGGAACATTTTTTGAATGTATGTGTACTTAATTTATTTTTTATTTACTTTGGAAGCACATCTTAAATATCAAGCTTCCTGTGAGGGAATGTAGAGTTCTCACTTTGAGAGCAACCTTTCTCACTGCACTGGTAATGGCCCAAAGTTTCACAGTAAAGGTGTGCTAAAAATGGACAAGGCAACCATTAAGAGTATTTGACAGCTCAGCTTAAGGCTTGCTGTGAGTGTTTAACTCAATATGGATTCAAGGATATCTGGTTCACCCCAACAAACAGAAAATTGAGCAGTGCACAAATAACCCAACACTCAGATAACATATCAAAGAAACAGACCATGTTTTAAAATGTTTTGGTACCCCTTTGTCTTGTTTTAAGCCGACGCAGATGCGTTCCAAAATGTTCACTAAGGGGCACTACTGGGACTATAGCATCACTTTATTCAGCTACAGTGATACCATTTGGATTTACGTGCTAATTTTCTGTAATTATATTAATTTTGTTTTGTGTATGTGAACTATAGACCTTTGTGTTTGAATGACTCTAACCCAGAGAGCCTGCAGCCATTTGCAGCTTAATAGCAAACACCATTCAATTAGATTGTGCTGAAAACAGTCACCAAAGAGAATTAAATGTTGAAAAAACCGACTGCATTTGTTCACACTCAGCGCCACTGTTGCTCACCCATGGGTCATAGCATGATCATAACATTGTTCGATAAGTATGATTAATCTTTCCATGTCCTAGATACCAATTGATGTTTTACTATATCTTCTGTACAAACGCTGTGTTACCCAAGGGTTTGACCGTTACATAAATACATAAATAGATATAGTGTAAATACTTTTATCAACCTTCATGCGATTGAGGTAAGTATGTGCACTATGCCAATTACGAGTGGTGAAGGTATGTGAAGTAGCAGGGCACTCATGGGGGATACTCTCCAAGGAAGAGTTTAAATGAGAACACCTGAGGGAGAAAAGAAACCAAGGAAAAGGTTGCATCACAGGGTATGTGGCCTACCATTGTTACAGGCATTGCTACTACGCATGTGGTACCCCTGCCCCCATGCACAGTGCACTCTCCAGCCCCCTTTCTAAGCTGCGCACTGGACCTCTGAAAATGAGTGAAGCTTTCCGGCCATACCAAGCACAAGTACAAACAACTCTGAGGAGCATCCGGGGGCCCAGCTTTTCGAATGACAGACTCTGGTAATTTGCACCATATGCTATTATTCCTTTAACAGTATCTGTGCAGCACAGATTATGTACAATACAGGTGACTGTCAGGTAGAATCCCTGCTTAAGGTTCCTTGTAATGAGTTTAGAGGATAACTCAGTAGCATTTTCTTTTGTGAGCTAATAGTGTGTAAGGGTATATTTTTTAGTGCCTTACAGTTTCCGTGATTCACATTCAAGAATTCCTAATGTGATGTGTGGGGGGGAGAGCAATATTAACCCTAAGTGCCTACACCCAAACCTATCGCTCCAGAGTCATGCATTTCCACCTGACAGAGGCTGTTTTTCTTCTCCTGTGCATGGCAGGCTATTCACCTCCCTTCCCTGCTCTTTGCCATACCCATTTTCTTAGATTACAAATCAGGACCTCAGTTTGGGTGACTTTCTGCTTATGACCACAGTGCTGAACTTTGACCAGTCATGCCTCAGTTTGCACAATCAACCTATCCCTGGTCCTCACTTCTAGCAGGAGTTGGTGAGTACGTCTTATGGGGTCATATTCTTTAAGATGAGAATATTTCCTTTTCATTAGCCTTCCCTTTACATATCATTAAACTGTGGCCATGACTGTCGTAAATGGGTACTGTAATCTAAGATTGTGTGCAACCAAGCATTTATTTGAATTTAGTCTCGGATGGGCTTACTAAAAGGCCTAGGGGAAATCACTAAAAACACAAAAGTCTATTGAAAATGTGCCAGGGCTGGGCCAATACAATGTGGGGGGGGGGGGCAAAGTGTTCCAACCTTGAACCTGGTGTTCAACTCAAAAGAATCCAAACCTGCTCCTGCTTACTTCTCGTCCCTCCAGAAACACCCAATAAGCAATCCAAAACAAACATTTCAATGCAATAGCCAACCAGAATGTTCCAAAATCTGATCTTAACAGTCCTGTTAGGCCCTACACTAACCTTAGGTTTCTTCTGGCACCATCTATACAGGTCTCTCTATCACAGGCCATAGATCTCGCCTGGTGTCCTCTCTGCCTGGCCTTCTTGTCAAAAGTTGCAGATTCTTCCTTCAGACTTTTCCCCGAATTCATCTCTGCATGCCATTGTTGTTCAGTTCACTTCAATTGAACTCAAAATCTCCCACAATAAATCTATCTTTTCACAGGTGAAGTCCTTCCTCCTCTCTCGGGGTTGTTGTACCAGGATTTTGCAGCTCTCCCTGGCTTCCTGTAGTCAGGCAGGCCTTTAGCTTCCAGGAAGGGAGCAGTGGTAGGTAAGCCTTACTCCTCCAGGCCCACGAAACCAAATGGGTGCCTTCACCCTCATTTACACTCATGAGGCTGTGGGTTCTCTTGTGAACTGACTGCTGATTGTCACTTTCCTCATCTTCCTAAATTTCTTATTTATGATCTGTCTTGTAGTTCTGGGTTTTCAATGGTATCTCTTATTGGATAATTATTTATTTTCCAGCAACGGACCATTTCATAAGGGCCACTTAGCCTGTGTAAGTGTTACCTTATTATCTCTGGGTGAGGCTTTAAAAAGGCTTGTGTACTCAGGCGGTTTATTGTTTTTCTTTAGACGCTGTTAAGGAGCTGGGTGCTCAAGTAAAGTGCATACATGAATGGACTCGGCTTTCGTCACCATTCGCAAGGAGCAGGCCGCTGGCACTTGTCTGCTTGATCCGGACCTCTCATGTTTAAATGCTGACTAGGTCGAGCAGCGCTAGCTCCTGTGACAAAACTAAGGTATTTATCCCTTCTCCCCATGGGGGAGACAACCCCTTTGAGGCTAGAGAGGTGAGCCCGCTCTGCAAGACCCTCCCTCGGGGTCTAGGCAAGCGGGCCCTCACTGGAAATTACTCCCCCTTAGGAAACAAGGACTCTCATTTGCACGAAGAAACACTCTAGACCACACCGTGTATGCATATATGGGACTGCCGTCCATAAAGAATATCCATTTAAGAAGAGATCTGTATATAATTGAGACAAGTGGATCACAAGGGGAGAGAGACTCCAGTTCTCAGGGGAGGTCCCCCTGACGTAATCACGCCTTGGAGAGGCAGATTAGGATGAAGCTGCAGAACCTTTGAAAAGCGAAGAACGCCAGCTGAAAACATTAGAGGCCCAGTGAAGCAGACAACGGGGAAAGCCGTTATGAGGATGGGGAGAAAAGACCTGTCTGACATGGTGGCATGACCACGACCATCTCGTGGTGGGACAAACGCCTGTCTAATCAATGCCAAAACCACTGGAGCAGGGAGCGCTGACAGCTCCCACCCTCCAGCGTCCCTCGACCACAGCCTCCCGACAGAGGCATGAGGAATGGAACGTCGGAGAAACCTTAGACCAAGAAATGAGAACGTTAATCAAATTACCTGAGTGAGTGCTGAGTCATGTGACGTCACTCTGGACAATCAAAGGTACGGGGTCGTGAACGGGAGAGGCGGGAGGCCGCCAGGACAATTTATTGTAAAGAGAAGAACGTGTGAAAGGCCTGGGGGAAGACAGTCGAATAGTAAACACGAATAAGTCGATAAGTGAGGAACAAATAAAGCGCTTGACAAACAAGGCTGAGTGGGAAACAGATGAAAGGTGGAAATGAATACCCTGAGAAGAGGGGGAATAACCAAAGGAATTCAGTGTTGAAGAGTGGGGAAGACACTCCATATCCAAGTGTAATAAAAAGTATGATTTGAAACTGCCAAGTGAATTAAATAACAATTGAAAGAAACCAGTAGAGTAAACCCAGGAGAGGGGGATTCCTAACACAGATAAAATCTTACAAATCCTAAGAAAGGTTGCATCTCAAGAACGTTAGAAGCCTGAAAGCAAAGTAAAGACTGTGAGAGTGTCTTCAGGAGAATTGTTACAAGCATACCAATAACAAGAGTAAAAGACAGATGAACAGTTGGGATGAGAAACAAGAGCTCATGAAGGAAACTCCAAGAGAGTGTCAGAGAAGATCAGCATAAGCAACATATTTCTAAAACAGAGACATTTAGTTTACTGACAATATGAGGAGTCAAGATAAAAGCCCTGTGAGAGCCGCAGCCAAGAATGCGCAAAGGTAAATGACCACGAGTTGAGAGACAGTCTTTAGGTCAACTAGTTGTTTGTATTTGTGGCAGGGTCAGGTAGAGTTAGGTTTAGGACTGAGGACATTTACTTTGGACCTCCTGACGACAGACAAGCACCTTTAGTCACTTTAGTAAGGCAGGGAAACCCCTTTAGAAATAGGCAGAGCCTTTTCTTTATAATTTCATTAAAAGAAAGTGTTCAGGTGCTTTCCTCTAGCTGTAGGACGAGGTGCTGCTGGAGGATTCACTGGACCTTCTGTGCTTCATGCTGTCCTTCGGTGCCTTCGAGCCCCGCTGAGTCCTGTTGAACCGTGACTGGGACCAGGATAGGCGAACCCCCTCCCAATGGGCGGCACACAGTAAGCAGATATTCTACAATCCTCAGTGCGACCGTATCTCAGAGCCCTGCTGAGGCACTTAACCATCAGGGCGGCTATACTCTAATCCCATCGGCAACTAGTCTCTGCCACACCTCTTTATCCCCACACCCACCCTTCTGGCACTTGCGGTCCTGACGCAGTGAGTGCAGGCTGCACCTGCTAGAGGCACAGTGACAGTGGCAGAAACAGTAAGGGGTAGAGGGTGGGTAAAACATCAGTAGCAGAGTGGAGTGTCAAGTGGCTTCACAGTGTTCTGAAGTGGTGCTTCAAACAAGTTAATCACCTTTTTGGCTCTCAGGTCCAGCACTGTACATCTTGATCCCTCGGATTGCATACTCTGCACTTTTGGCTTTTCTGCGATAACCATGCCGAAGCATGGCGCATTAACTGCTCATAAGACACGCGCAGCCAAACGCAAGGCTGGGGAACCAGCAGCCCTCACTACGCCTGAACCAACCCCCTCCCCACCTCCCAGTGGTCCTGTGCGTGTGAGTAGTTTCACCTCAGCATCACGGCTGGCTAAATCACTAATAATAAGGGATGAAACTATCAAGGTGGAGGGGGCTGAGGTGATTAAAGTCCTTCCACATCCCTCGTTTTTCGAAAGCATTACCTCAGCGCATTGTGGCTTTGAAAAATCCAACAAACAATAAGTGCAAAGCCAAAGCTAATCTTAAGACTAAATGTGTTGCTAAAATGACTGACTTCTTCCCCCGGCTGAATCCGGACAACAGGGTCAGGGACAACTGGGTCAAGTCACTCCCCTGGACTGGGGTCATAGCATGAATGACCAACCAGGGGGCGGGGATCGGATCTGAACTGCTAAATGAGATGCTAATAGCTCTGCCATGTTTGGGTACAAAAACAATTGAACATGTGGATAAGGCATTAATCACTCCTGGCTGGGGTAAGTCGTGGCCTCAGGTTTCATTCTGTGGAGATTCAAAGGCAGCCTATTAGTCATTAACTCTGCTCATTTAACTAAATGAGCAGGTTCTGTAGCAGCCGCTTACCTCAATGACTTCTCACGCACTGACATGGACGAGCTGCTTTTGTTCTATTATTTTTTGTTTTACCTCATCTTTGGACTACAACCACTCTTGGGTATGTGTTATGACATTTTCAATTCTGATTGTAATTTACCTAAGATTGACAGGATAATTGGGACATTACTTGATTGGGTACAACTTTGTAATGATGTGGAATTATGAAATCAGTGGCGAAAGATAATTAATAGTGCCTAAAGCCCTGACGATGGACGGAAGTCCGAAATGCATTGGCAAAAGATAATTGGGCACTGATGAGTCAGGCAGAAAAACAAATAACACCTGATATTTGAGAAACTATACAACAACTTCCTGTTCTTTAGTTTGTTATTGAACGTTAATGACATTAAAGCAAAGCAATGCATGAACATTTAATTTAAGTATAACTCCGGAAGTAGAATCTAGAGTGAGCACACTCAGGAACAGAAGCAGTCCGGTCCTATTTTCTCAGATATTGCTAAAATCTTGTGCCAAGGCTACAGGGTGTGCTCCCAGCAAATATATTTTTTGAGAAGAATCGAACATATTACAATTTTTGAATATATTTGGAAAATATACGAATAACAGCGGTGCCCATCCTACCTCCCCCCACACCCCCGTTTGATGACATTATTCATCCAAAACTGCCCGTACAAGAAAATAAACAGTGAAAAACAACATTGGAACTGGGACGGTGGAAAAACGTGCATGTTTATCAAATTGAGCAACTGTTCCACACATGCAAATGGAGCAATTGCTGTAGAGTGATATGGGAGGAAAGAACAACTAGCCTGAAAATGTCGGCACCACCTCTAGTCAAAGCCAAGCTGGAACTTGTAAGGGCCCATCTAACATTAAGCAATACGATGGTTTAAAACGCACCAAGAAGGCCAGGGCTCGAAATAACAAAGACAAAGGAATAACAACCTTTAATTTGCAAGTTCATGTGCCTCAAATAGAGGGTGGCGGGTCAGTGGCTGCAGTGTCTAACGCTGCTGTACAAACCGACCAGGGCAGCTTATCTCTGAAAAAAAAGGTGTGAGCCTGGCCCCTGCAGTGCCTGATTCGCAAGCTAAATCTAAAATAGTGGCACTACAAATCCAGAGTATATTTGGCCAGGACAAGTGTGCCTATGTGAATCTATGCCGGGTTTTAGAACTAGTTCATTCTGTGATAGCCCTTTGATTCATACACACAAATGACATGTGCATTGTCGATACATGTGACCTTGCAGGCAGAGGTGAAACTGCAACTTCCAATTACTTCTTTCATATTAAGGGAACACTGTCATAGGTCTTGGAACATCGTCAAGCATTGCTCAAACTGGGTTATGACTGTATGGCTCTTGAGGTCTTTGCCCACACATTTTTAGACATTCCTGGTAATCATGAGACAACTAACAATCATCCTACCAGAAGATGGGGCAGAAAGTCTGCAATTGATGATATTGTTTCAAGCAGCAACAGACAAGCCGGAAATCGGAGTGATGAGGGGCACTGGGCCTGTCTTGCCAATTTGGTGGACCAACACGGCAGGCCTAGCTCCTAACCCCAAAATGCTGTGTTCCTCCTATATGCTCAGTTGGAACACCCGGTGCAATTCCCATTTACACGAACATTGAGGGCTATTGACTCACGTTCCTAGAGAAGATGCTTTGGCAGTGGGGGAGGGAACTAACGCTGAAGGCAAGGTCGATAGACAAGATATACTTTGCTTCAAACTCCTCTAAAAAGCATGCAGTGGCAATTATAGTGGCTAGTAGACAGAAGTTTGTGTTTAGCGCTGAGATGACAGATCCTCAGGGACGGTTTGCGATGGTAATGGGGACGTTCAAAGGTAATTTGATAACTCTGGTGTCGTAGTACTGCCCCAATGAGATTCAAGAACAATTTTTGGATGCAGTGAAGACTACGATTCAAACATTTGTGGAAGGTGCTTTGATTATAGGGGGGGGCTTTAATACGGTCTTAAACCCGGACCTGGACAGGAAAAGAGGGAACCCACATAAGGTGTCCCATGGGGAATACAGGAGGGCTCTCCAATTTCAGCAAATCAACACGGAATTGGGTGTGGTGTACTCCTTCACTAGGGTTCATGGCCATGATCCCTCGTTCACCTATTACTCAAGAGTTAACAACGCTTTCTCTAGAATAGACTACCTCTTTATTGAGAGCCCTTTAAAAAAACAAAGTGTTGGGATCAACCACGGAAGCCGAACTATGGTCTGACCATGACCTGGTGCTAGATACCTTAGTAGATTGTTTTACGGAAAAACATAATGGTAGATGGTCCTGTAATGACTTGTTGTTAAAAGATGAGGAGCATGGCCTAGCTGCTGGGGGCAATCAGAGAATTCTTTCAACTGAATGATAATGGCGAAACGGGGTCCCAACCATATGGGAGGCCTTTAAGGCTACGATTTGAGGTGTCCGAATGGGAATGAGAGCCAGGAGGAAAAGAGAGAGAGCGGAGCAGGAAGAGGAACTCAGGGGGGAAATAGAATCCCTACAAACAGGGGGGGGGGGATGAAATCCCAGATGTTTCCTGGGAACCTGGAAAAATTTGAGAAATAAAAAGCGAAACTGAAGGCCCTTATGATCCACTAAACGGAGCGAAAGCTAGCGTTTCCAAAACAGAAGTACATGGAGAAGGGGGAGCGAGCCGATAGAATTCTAGCCTGGAGGTTAAGGGAACAAAAAAAATGCAAGAAGTGTTGCTGAAATTCAGCTCCCAGGAGGGGTGAAAAGGGTGGGTGATGCTTTGATAGCAGAGGATTTTCATACATATTACGAAACCATTTATAAAACTGAATATGAAGAAGGGGATTCTCATATTGACAAGTACCTGAACTCTCTCCTCATCCCAAGTCTCCCGTGTGATAAAATGGCTGCACTGGAGGCCCCTATTACTGAGGAGGAAATAGCGGACACTATTGATAGTATGAAAGGGGGCACGGCACCATGGGAGGACGGATTTACCATTAGATTTTACACAAAGTTTAGATCCACTTTGGCTCCATTTATGGCAAAACTGTTCAATAATGTTCTAGAAACAGGCGTGCTCCCGAGATCTATGCTTTTGGCCCTAATAATAGTAATACTGAAGGAAGGTAAAGACCCATCCGAATGCCATTCATATCGCCCTATTTCACTGCTAAACACTAATGTAAAGATCTTGGCAAAAGTGCAAGCCAACAAGCTCCATCCTCTTATGCCCTATTTAATTCACAAGGACCAGGTGGGTTTCATCTCGGGTCGGCAAGGCTCTGACAATTTAAGGAAGATGATCGATTTAATGCACGAGGCACAACATCAGGGTTTGAGTGCATATCTGCATATCTGGTTTTCGTAGACTCTGAGAAGGCCTTTGAACAAATGCACCCATATGGGGAGAGTCTTGCAAAAGATGGCGTTTGGTCCGAATTGTAGGCAATGGATCTCTGCCCTATATAATGGCTTGATGGCAAGGGTGGCAGTGAATGAGGTTATGTCGGCTCCTTTCCGTCTCTCTAGAGGAACTAGGCAGGGCTGCCCCATCTCTCCTCTGATATACACAATGACGATGGAACCATTGGCCATCACAATTAGGGAAAATCCAGGGATAAAGGGAATTCAATGCGGGGACCTCAACTTCAAGCTATCATTATTCACCAATGGCATTCTATGTTACCTCACAGAGGCGGATAAATCCTTACTGGAGCTTCTTAAGCAAATTAAGGCGTTTGGCAGCTTGTCAGGTCTGAAAATAAATGTCCCAAAATCAAATGCAATGCCAATTGGGGGAGACGACCTGGAATCCAGAGGTAAGAGAAGTCTTTGTGGGATGAGAGTGGAGAATTCCGGCACACCTTAATTAGGGATTACCACACCCAGAAATCTTCTGACGTAGATGGAGACTAATTGTGACCCCATTTTCAATAGAATTGGAATAGATCTCTTAAGAAGGGCCCTCTTAACGCTCTCCTGGTTTGGTCGAATGGTGACAGTAAAAATGAATGTTTTACCCATTTACTTTATCAATTTACATCCCTCCGGACCCCTCTCCCAGAATCGTTCTTCTCCAACTTGAATGATAAATATATTTATTTGAAAAGGGAAGAAACCCAGAATTAAAAGGAGCACCTTAACCCTACCCAGAGAGTTTGGGAGTTTTGGCCTCCCTGACTTTGTTATACCACAGAGCAGCCGAGTTGCGGGTCATGTTGGAACACCTTAGGGATGATCTAGGTACATAATAGACATATATTGAAGACCTATATACCCATACATTGTGGTCCCCAGTGAAAGCCATTCCCGACAAAATTAAGAGACATCTGACGCTTGCAGTGCAATGGAGTCTTTGGAAAAATGGCAAATTTAATGAGCTCCTCTCTTCCTTGCCTTCCCTGTTGAGCTCAGTGTGGGGGGCCCCACTAGACATTGGGAGTAGGGGCTTCCGTCATTCACAAACACGGTCGGACGAAGGGTCGGTGAGAGCAGGACAATTATACTCTGCAAAGCAATATCTGGAATACGAACCCCTGACTGAGGTACTGGGAGCAGGATCGTTGAGTGTATTCGAGTAATACATTATATAGAATTATGTCAGACCCAAAATGGTGCAGCAAGATCTCACGACCCCTGACCCCCTTTGAACGAGTCCGAAACAAAGCTACTTCTAGAAAGGGAATACTCTCCAAATTATACTGTGGAAATCGATATTATTTTGTGACCCCAATCGCATTGTTTAAATGTATGTTGGCCTACGCCAAGCTGTCTAAAGAATACCATGTACATAGGTTCCGCGGCAAGGTCTTGACCTTAATGTATTGTGTAAGCCGCCATCTTGGATCTAGCCGCCATTTTAGGTACTCTTGCAGTGTGGAAGTCACCCTGAATCACAAAATGGAGGCCGAATGACATTTTGAGTAAGACTCCGGCCATGGTGACCTCCGCACACGTGAATAAATAATATGTCCGCAGGCCACTTGTTAGGGTCACGAACTAAGACCTTGTCCTCTCTTTAACCTGTGTGTAAATATGTAACTGTATCAGCGGAACTGATCAAATTATGTAAATTGTGTGTTCGACCTGGCTACGAACCCTAGCCACGGTTCCAAGAATGGTTAACTTGCGAGAGGGCTGGCCAATGCAGGACAAAACGTATAAAAACCCAAGCATCCCGATGATCGGTCTCTCCCACTTTCAGTGCGAACCTTACGTTGAAGGTTCGCGTGTTAGTCAGAGGGCCGAATAGCTATCCGTATGTCAATTGACTTTGGTAACTTTGTAACTTTGAAATAAAGCGCTTTGTATGTCCTTTGTAACCTGTGTTGGTGTGTTTCCTTTTGGGCTTCCCGGCCTCATATCAATTTCTCTGTTTCCACAGTTGGCGCCCGAATAGGGACCCTCAAGATTGATGCCGGATCATTGAAGGTTGACGCAGACTATCGAATCGGGATCGGACGGTGTGATTCTGCGGGCCCGACCGATCGAGACGCGATACCTCGGCAGCGCTGCACGATCCGATCCTTGGGCGATAGTCGTGCGGTCTGACACGGCATCTTGACGAGGGTCCAATTCCGAGGCGGGCAGATTTGCCGAAACCACCGAACGCAGGTAAAAATTCGTTAGTTGAAGTCCTTTGTAAACCGTACGGTCCTCCTTAGGTTTGGTCAGGTGCAGTCGTGACCCGGCTCTTAATTTAACCCTGACAATTTGAATTTGGCGTATTGTATCTGCAGACACAATTATTGGACCAGGTAACACCAATTCTTTGAGAAATGCCTGGGAAATTGTCTAGCTGCTTTAGGGCTCTGTTCCGCAGCGATCGACAATCTTTGGAATTTAGCCGTCCGGCACCACAGGAGGGGTCGCCGGCGTGTACTATGTACTGTAAGTATGGCATTGGTAGTATTGTATTTAATGACATTTGGCACAGACAGACCAGAAATGCCTCCGAATTTCAGTGGCCAATCAATGGTAGTTTTGAGATCCCCCGTATTGAATACTTAGAATCGATCTTGCTTAAGAAAAAGGCTAGGCCAGCAGCCTTTGATGTGTTACAAAATTGGAAAAAGGAAGCATTGCAGCAGCTTAAAAGTAGGGATAAACATGCACGTCGTCATAAAACAAATGCCGAAAAGGCATTGTTGTATGACAAGGAAAAACGATTAGAAGAAGCCCAGAAAATGGATAGAGCTTTCTCGCTCGGGGTCCAGAAAATTTACCCCTCTAAAGATTTCCATGTTTCCGAGGAGTTTATTGAGAAAATATTGAACGAACGGAGGCCTGATTCTTCAGCGCCACCTCCGTATGCTCCTGTTGTGGGCACCTTGCCCGTTCCTGCTATTGTTCCCGTTGCTATTCCTACTCCCCCTGCGCAGCCTACTGCTCCTAGTTCTTTGGTTGTCGCTCCTCTGTCTATTACACTGCCTCTCTCCCCTGCACCCTTGTTAAGTCCACCTACACTTTCGATTCCGGGGAGTCCCGTGTTCGTTAAAACAGATCCCGGTGCAGGGTCAACAATTGTGACTCGTAGTACTGTTCCTGCGGGCAGGAAACAGGAACTATTTGCTTGGGCTAAGCATTGCATGGAAAAAGGTGATCAAACTGATGTATTTTCAACATTATCTAATTTGCACGATTTTCCCGAGAAAAATGTTTTTATTGAAGGACTGGGGATTCACTTAGGTGTAATGTGGGGTAGATTGCAGACTTCGGATCTCCCACAAGGGGTGAGAGATCTGAATGCTTTGGCACTTTCGAGGGATACAGAGCAGAAAGTATATGGACATGTTGATAGGTTGTTTGAGTTTAGGAGGGATTTTGAAAGGTTACAAAACGAGGATGATGAGGACGATAGGATATATGTACAGAAACGGTTCCTTTCGTGCCGAAGATCAGCACCTGAGGAAGTACGAATTTGTACCAAAGACGCGATTCGATGGATCTCGGATTCATCGATACCGCCAGATGAGGTGTATGACACATATAGTCAATACACGGTAGAGATGCAAAGAAAGGTAATCCAAGTGATGGTACAGCACTTACAGGAGGAATGTATAAGGAAGAAGGTTGGTTGCCCCATAGAGTTATTGGGTATTTGTAAAAGAGCTTTTTCGCCCGACACTTCTACAGCTGCTTTAGCGCTCGATTTGGCCCTATTGCTCAGTAAGCGGTCCGAGGTCCCTATATCTCAGTTGCCTATGAGAGAGGTCCCTCCGACCCTTGTCCCAAAAGTAGAAATCCCCGCCGACGCGGCGGCTGGTACTCCCGCGACGGATATCCCTGCACATTACGTATCGCAGTTTGTTCACGTCCCGTTCTCTCGACAGGAAGTGAACACGATTAGACAATCAGTCCCTGATATTAGGAAAAACCCGACAGGGTTTTATAAAGAAATAGAATCCGTCTTACAGTCTTCTGTGTTCACCTTAAGTGACATGGACTTATTGTTTCCAGTGCTTTTGCCAGTTGATGTATGGAAACAGGTACGGACAGTAGATGATGTGCCGGGGCTAGGGGATACATGGGTAAATCTGATTAGAATAGATGGGGAACGACCAGCTGGTGAGAAACCACCCCAGGTAATACTTACCTTACCCGATAGAATAGTTGCTAAACTAAAAACTATAATCCCAGAAAAAAGGATTATTTGGGACAAGCTTACGGCCTGCGTCCAAGGGAAAACTGAAGGTACTATTGAATTCTTTAATAGAGTTGAACAGGTGTTCTCTGACTTCAGTGGACAGGATTTAGGCACAGAGTCGGGGAAGAGGTTGTTTGTGGACAAATTTGTACGTGGATTGTTGCCCGACATCCAGTCACAAATTATGTCCTCAGAGAGCGCTTGGCAGGCAAAATCTCAGTCAGAGGTTTTGCATATGGCTCAGTATTATGAGAATCGGGTTAATAATGAAAAAGAGAAAATCGAAAAAAGAAGGGGTGACTTAAAGACTAAGGTATTGTTGCAGCAAATTGTCCGAAACCCCAGAGGAGGTACGACACAGACTAGAGGTCAGTACATTCCAAGAGGAAATACTCCTCCAAATTCTATAAATATTAATCAGTGTGCTTATTGCCGCCAGGAAGGTCACTGGCGAGCACAGTGCCCTGCCCTTCGTCAGAGGTCAGGAGGCACATTTGGAGGTATGGGTAGGCGACCAAGGGGCCGCCCCGGAGCAGGGGGCCCTGATAGGGGTCAGCTTCTACCAGATCCCCAGCAACCTTTTTCACGGGAAAATCAGACTCCGAGTATGGACTCGAGAAATATATTTGATCACCCTTCTGCTGCCTATCTTTCTGAAGAACTTCCCTTTGACGAAGTTCTGCCTTACTAGGATTGCCCGAAGCATCGTTTGGAACCTTTACCTATTCCCGTTATTCAGAAGGGCCCCTACGTTGAATTATTGGTGGGGAATAGGAAACATCAGTTCTTGATCGACACTGGAGCACAAAAGTGCTCCATTGACCATTCTAGGGTTCCAAACATCCCACTGTCAGGGCAAACAAACGTTTCTATAGGGTTCTCTGGTATACCAACTGTTTGTCCGGTTTCTGCGCCGGTATCTGTTTCTTTGGGTCCTTTCACAGACCAGTGCCCTTTTCTTCTTACTTCAAACTGCGGAGAAAATTTGCTAGGGTTGAATTTGTTAAAGAAACTGAATGCAGTGATTCATTGTTCCCCTGACGGAATAAGATTAACAGTTTCACCACAGCAACCCTTTAACTCCCAGTACTTGACCCGACCTCTACCTCCCGAGTTTGACATTGTCCCGGAATGTTTGTGGGCAATAGACGACAATGATGTCGGGATATTGCACATCGAGCCTGTTAAGATAGTCTTGAAACATGGGGTTAAGCTACCGCGCATTCCGCAATATAAAATGTCAATTGAAGGTGAGCGTGCTCTGAAATGCATTGTCTCCGATTTTGTACATCGTGGAGTGATCAAAGAGATAACAGGTAGCTTATGTAATAGCCCGATCTTGCCAGTATATAAGAAAGGCGACAATGCAATTCCGTACCGGTTTATAATAGATCTTCGTGCTATTAACCGAGTGGTAGCCCCACAATTTCCAATAGTGCCTGATGTAACTACGATCGTAACAATGATCCCTGCTACGGCTACACACTTTAGTGTCGTAGATTTGAAAAACGCCTTCTTTAGTATTCCGATACATGAGGAGAGCAGGTATTTGTTCGCGTTCACCTTGGGGGGACGCTCGTTTACATTCACAAGGGCACCTCAAGGGTATACTGAAAGTCCTAGTATCTATAGTAGAGCCTTAAAGGAGCAGCTCGACACCCTTGAATTGCCACCTACTTGCACGCTGCTTCTATATGTAGACGATTTGCTCCTGGATGCAGACTCTGAGAAAGCTTGTAAAGAAGGCACTATATTGTTGCTTGTTCATCTAGCTGAAAATTGTCACAAAGCTTCGCTTAAAAAATTTCAATATTGTTGCCAGGAGGTTGCCTGTTTAGGCTACCTCCTGTCAAAGGAGGGGAGAAGATTGACACCTGAACGAATAAAACACATTTCTGGCATGTCTGTCCAAAAAACACAGAAGGAAGTCAGAGCCCTGATAGGGATGGCGTCCTACTGTAGACTGTGGATCCCGAACTTTGCACTAGTGGTAAAACCGATGTTGGCTTTGACGAAGAAGGGCATTTCTCTGCCACTGCCATGGGAATCGGAACATCAACGATCATTTGAGCTTCTCAAAACCGCGCTATGTTCAGCACCGGTTCTGGGTACACCAAATTACGATAAGGCCTTTGTGTTGTTTGTGCATGAATGTGATGGATGTGCTTTGTCTGTGTTAACACAGGAACATGGAGGGAAGAATAGGCCGTGCGGCTATTATTCCTCCGCCCTCGATCCTGTTGCATGCGCTTTGCCGCGATGTCTGCGCGCTGTTGCTGCTGCCGCTGCGTCTGTAAAACAGAGTGAGGGGATGGTCCTAGGCCACGATTTAATCTTGATGGTACCTCACTCTGTTGATATTCTATTGAATATAACTCAAACGCAACACCTTACCTCTGCCCGGTTGACAAGGTACGAATTAGTCCTATTTCCTCCTCATATCCAAATTAAAAGGTGTTGTGTTCTCAATCCGGCTGAACTCTTACCTCTCCCGCAAAATATTGTTTGCGGTGATGAAGGATCACATGACTGCCTGTATGCCACCGAACAAGAAACAAAGGGCAGGATAGACCTCTCAGATACTCCTTTGGAGAATGCGGAAGGGGAGCTGTTTTGTGATGGCTCCTGCTTCAAACTTCCGAATGGCACATCTACAGCTGCTTATGCAGTTACTACTTTGAACAAGATTGTTGAAACTAAAAGGATTCCGCATAACTCAGCGCAGGCCGCGGAGATTATAGCGTTGACCCGCGCTTGTGAGCTCTCCCAAGGGCATAGAGTCAATATTTATACGGATAGCCAGTACGCCTTTGGGGTGGCTCACAACTTCGGAAAACTGTGGTCGGAAAGAGGGTTTCTGACCTCACATGGGACCAAGATTCAGCATGGTCCCTTAATAGTACAACTACTTTCAGCGCTCTCACTCCCTGAACAATTAGCGATCATGAAATGTGCAGCACATCGCAAGGTCATAGACAATGTGGGCAGAGGAAATGCTTTTGCAGATTTGATAGCTAGACAAACAGCCACAGACCTTAGCACAGACATGTACACCTCGAGGGAAGTGAGAGATGTTTGTATAATAGATGAAGGCATTGGGTCTGTGCGAGATATGCAGACTGATGCCTCAGTTGAAGAGTCTAGGAAGTGGGCTGAAGGCATGGGAAAATTGGATGATGAAGGGTGTTGGGTGGACGCATCCGACGGGAAATGGTTGCTTCCTGATTCTTATGTGTTAGCAATGGTTACAATGGCACACGGTCCAACGCATGTGTGTGCCCAGCAAATTACGAAGATATTACAGCAGGTTTGGGTGAATGATAAAATTTTGGAAACTGCAAAGAGACATGTTCAGAATTGCATGATTTGCCTCCAGCACAATGTGGGTAAAGGGACAGTGACTCCAAGGGGAAGTTTCGGGCCCCCCTCTGTCCCCTTTGAAACCATTCACCTTGATTTTATTGAAATGGAGCGATGTAATAACTTGAAATATGTTCTTGTCATTATTTGTGCTTTTAGCAAATGGGTCGAGGCTTTCCCTGTCAAAGATGCTACCGCCATGACTACCGCAAAGATCCTGGTGAAAGAGTACTTCCCTCGATTTGGGCTCCCGAGGATAATTTGGTCGGACAACGGCCCCCATTTCATCGCAGCCGTAATGTTGCAAATATGTGTTGCCCTAGGGATTGAGAAACGTTTTCATTCAGCTAGGCACCCTCAAAGTGCGGGGTTGGTAGAGAGACACAACGGTATTTTGAAAAACAAACTTGCAAAAACATGTGCCGACACTAAACTAAAATGGCCCGACGCTTTACCTATTGTGTTGTTAGCTATGCGCACCACACCCCAGACTAGAACTGGGCTCTCTCCGTTCGAGGTGGTAATGGGAAGGCCTGCTAATATCTGGGGTCTCCCTAAACCTAAAGCCCTGAGGGATGTGGATAATGTATTGCTCATAGATTACTGTAATCAATTGACTCAAAATCTGTATTTCATTTACCACCAGGTGAATGCTGCCTTACCTGTACGGTTTACGGGCCCAGGACACGATATACTGCCCGGTAGCTGGATCCTGGTGAAGGCCTACGAGAGGTCTTCCTGTCTTGCGCCTCGCTGGCGCAGACCCTACCAGGTATTATCGGTCACCAGGACGGCAGTGCGGGTGGCAGGAAAGAAGAACTGGATAAATGCAACGCATGTTAAGAAGATCCCTCACCCGACGCCACACGCTACAGAAGAAACAGAACCCCTCGCTGGTGCTACAATCTCTGATCTCGGAGTAGCAGGCAGCGTTGTGAGTGCGTCGGAGAAGTTCTCTGAGCCTGAGGAGCTCGGGGAGCCGTCCATTTTGTCTCCGCACTCTCTTGATCAATCGCTTCCGGAAAATCTTGTTTCGAGCTCTGCGACTTCCGTCGCCACCGACACGACGCTCCCCTCAGGGAGCGACGATACTTTGCTTTTGGATTCAACAAACTTGGGTACCATCAGGTACAACCTTCGACCACGGAAATAGAATTACCGCACAAGTGTCGTGCATCTGGAAGGAAAAGAGTGATTGAAGTACTGTTGTCTTTCTTTTTTCGAACAAAGAAAAGGAGGGTTCTGTTGGCTAGGGTTGGGAAGGACTAAGAAATCGCACGGCCGAAGTTCCGCCAGCAACGAACATTGGGGCCGTCGATCGGGATGACCATGATGCCTGCCGCCTTCACCGCTGCTCCCCGTATTGAACTATTAGATAAGGAGGTGACCAAATCGAACAATGAACAATGTGCCTGGGCCCCGAAAACGTACTGTTGTGTTCTCGTTCTGATTATTGTTATTTTTGCAACTGCTGCCGTGGGACTTTGGTATTTTGAAGAAATTTATCCTTTGAAGCCTCTGTTACCGACCAAAATCGTACCAACTGTTTTGACTCCCTCTGTACACCTTCACACTCTGTCCCCTAGGGACTCTCGGCATAGACAGAAATATCATAATAACACTTTGATGATAGTGATGAATGCTACGCACGCTATTTTTAATAAGAGTAATTGTTGGATCTGCACTCACTTACCACAACATGGGAACAAGGGACTGGGATGGTATATACATCCCTTACCTTTAACAACTTCTTGCTATGCCTCTCTTAGAGCACTCTTCTTTGGCCGATGGAATGATAGCATCTCAGGGAACTTCGATGGGACTAATTTGAATAAATTTGAAAAACGTGAATTGACTCCCCTGGGATGCTCGCTTTTCGCAAATAGAAGTAAACCTAACGTCGCTTCTATTAGGCCGTCTGATAAACTATCTTTTCCTTTCCAAAATCTAGTTTCTTTTAAGATGGCTCCGATAGGCAATAAGGATGCCATGCCTCCTTCTTATTCTGTGAATCATAGTCCTGATTCAGTTCCTTTCTATGTACAAAGAAATGGCACTAGGCCAATGGGAGACTTCGAGCCTTGTGTAAATACTGTAAACTTGACTGGGGAAAATAGGCCTTTGCATGTAGGGGGACCCGTTTATTTTGTTTGTGGTAGTTTAGCTTTTCCCTAGTTGCCCAAGGATTGGCAGGGGGACTTGTTATTTAGGGATATTGTTACCAGGTGTATTTATAGCCAGTACCTTAGAGGTATCTAAGGCTCGCCCGCGACGGGATAGTAATGGAGACACCCCTGGACAAGTGTTCGGGGATATAGCCAAATCAGTAGTGCCCTTTTGGGGACAAATATCAAATTCAGAAAACATTAGGGGATTAGCGAGGGTGTTGGAGAAAACGATCAACCGGACCACGGACATACTTTACAATATGACCTTAGAGCAAAAGGCGATAAGATTAGTAGCACTTCAAAATCGAATGGCATTAGATGTCATTTTAGCCGAACGAGGTGGAGTATGTAAATTAGTGGGGTCCGCTTGTTGTGTTTTCGTACCAGATTCTTCGCCAACAATTTTTAAAGCAATTCAGAATTTACACACTCTCAGTTCTGAAGTCCATATCCCTGTAGGAGACTGGAACCTTAGTACTTGGTTTTGGGATTCTTTACGATCTTGGGGGTGGAAGGTGCTTTCTGTCATTTTAGGTATTTTAGGGATTCTGTTATTTCTTTGCTGTTGTTTTCAATGCCTCCCGAGTATATGTGGAATGATGGGGGGATGTTGCGCTCAGGTAATGAGCGCAATAGAGCATAAGATATACACCCCGAAGACAGCATCTAAAGAGTTCATGTTGCAAGAAGTTCTTATGAACAACTTTATGGCTATTGATATTTCGGACAATGATGCGGAACCTATGGATGATAATGCCTTCAGTTATTTTCGAAAGTATTAGGAAATGAATTATTAGTACTTGGCATAGGCCAAAAGGAGGGTCTGTGGAAATCGATATAATATTGTGACCCCAATCGCATTGTTTAAATGTATGTTGGCCTACGCCAAGCTGTCTAAACAATACCATGTACATAGGTTCCGCGGCAAGGTCTTGACCTTAATGTATTGTGTAAGCCGCCATCTTGGATCTAGCCGCCATTTTAGGTACTCTTGCAGTGTGGAAGTCACCCTGAATCACAAAATGGAGGCCGAATGACATTTTGAGTAAGACTCCGGCCATGGTGACCTCCGCACACGTGAATAAATAATATGTCCGCAGGCCACTTGTTAGGGTCACGAACTAAGACCTTGTCCTCTCTTTAACCTGTGTGTAAATATGTAACTGTATCAGCGGAACTGATCAAATTATGTAAATTGTGTGTTCGACCTGGCTACGAACCCTAGCCACGGTTCCAAGAATGGTTAACTTGCGAGAGGGCTGGCCAAAGCAGGACAAAACGTATAAAAACCCAAGCATCCCGATGATCGGTCTCTCCCACTTTCAGTGCGAACCTTACGTTGAAGGTTTGCGTGTTAGTCAGAGGGCCGAATAGCTATCCGTATGTCAATTGACTTTGGTAACTTTGTAACTTTGAAATAAAGCGCTTTGTATGTCCTTTGTAACCTGTGTTGGTGTGTTTCCTTTTGGGCTTCCCGGCCTCATATCAATTTCTCTGTTTCCACAGTACAAGGTGATGGTTACGTCAGATTTAGAGGGGTGACAGACTTTCAAGCGTCCTTGGGTAGAACAGGCAGGTGGGGAAATCTCAGAGGTCACTTGGAGTAGGATATTCAAACTCATGTTAAGTGGTAACCTATACACTTCTGCAATGGAACACAACTTTTAATTATTGCATGCCTGGCACCTCCCGCCTCTGAGGCTGTCCAAAATGTTTTTGGGAGGAGCACGGGAGGGAAAGCCCAAAATAGAAACAGGACTATGGGCTGATGAAGGCTGTAAAATGTTTGTGGGAACTTCCCCTCTTTGCCCCAGGGAATGCGGCCAACCGGGCTTGTGGCTCCACTTGTGGTGGTCTTGCCCTAGAATACAAGTTTACTGGGCTGAAGTTCTTAGTTGGATTGAAGTCACAGTTGGGATAGCCCCCCACTTGGATGGATCCCCTGCAAGTGTTGTTGGGTGTTCCAGGTGAAAACAGTAATGAATTTCGATTTGCAATACTGAGTGAAGCTATGTTGAGAGCGGAAAGAGTGGCCGTAGCCCAGAAGTGGAAGGATAAGTACACACTCTCAAAGAACGACAGGATGAATAAGATCTCGGATATATTCACATATGATAAACTGCCAGCAATGATTGTGTGGAATCGTTTCATGTGGAGTGGGGAATCTTTATCCTGAAATTGGAGAGTCTAGGCAGCGGGAGGCTGAACCCTGAACCCTAGACTCGATGGGGGAACAAGGTGATATGATCTGAACCCTTGCTGCTGTGAAGTTCCGAGTTGTAGCCTTTGGTGTTGGATGTTTTGTCCTGACTAGTAGAATGTTATTCTTTAATTGAATCGTGTCGGGGGTGGGTTGAGGGGAAAAGTTAAGGAAACCTCATGATGTTAACTTTGTGCTTAAAGATGTATGTTTTTTTGAAGAAACTGTCAATAAAAATTTAATAAAAAATTGGCAATCAGACTTTTTTTCTCCTCCTGCAATGAGATGGCATTGGTCAAAATATCCATCCAATGACCTTAATAAGCCAAATGTCCCTTCAACGGGTAGCCAAAGTCTTAGGGGAAAAGTATATGGAAAACCTGAGGGGTTTTCCACCTATGACCTCAGGGGATCGGCAGTCCCGGGGAATAGGGTGGGTGTGCTTAGGGACCAAAAACAAAAAAAAGTCAGGCGAGACATGGCATAAGAAGGGTAAGGAATACCTATTAGAGTCCTTTATGGGATATTTGGTGGAGTATTCTATTGAAACAGATCATTCTCCCCTTATCTGGGTAAGTCAGAGAAGAGAATTCAATCTACGGGATATGCGATGGTTCCTGGACTTACATCCATACCGTTTCACAGTAGAACGCTGGAAAGGTAAGCAGAGTAGGTTTCCTTTCAAGGTTCCCCTGTGAAACAGATATGTCCACATCGCGTAGGGGAAGGATATGTGAAAAACCAGAGGGAGTTTCACAACCCAGTTCCTGGGAATGCCTTACTCAGGTGGCTAGGGAAAGGTTATCGATTTTGGATCCCGAACCTGCGGATGGACAATGCGAGGGAGGATCACCTGGTTAGGGGGTTCTCAGGAACTGGGGAGAAGCAACCAATGGTGAGACATGGTATCCCCCTTTTCACAACCCATCTAACCCCTATCCTGGCATATTTTATGGGAAACTGCAGCTCCCATAATTCCTCCCCACTTTACATTGACAACACTACTGAGCCAAGGAAGATGAGGAATGAGTGTCACGACCCTCGCCCAAAACCCCCTCTGGCAAACCCATTGGCCAGGTGGAGTCAGGACTCGGGCCTCTAGAGCCTCGCATCCTCTTCCAAAACCCTCTTGGGCCACGCCTGGCGCCTATGGCGCCAGGCTCAAACACCATGAAAAACATGTGCTTGGGAACTACTTATTGTGTTGTCAGCCAACATGCAGGCATCCACATAGCTTGCTTCCCAGGAACCAAGCTGTGCGGTCTAGTGTTTTGGGTGTGGTAGCCTAGGGACTACTTTACCTGGACTATTTTGTTGGGGCTATTTAAACCACACCCGAGCAAGACAACACGCTTCACGTTACTTTGCAGTTTGCAGCGTGACGCTCACCGTGTCCAGCTATTTCCTCGAACCTCGGAGAAGCAGAACCTGCAAGGAGACAAAAGGAACATCATTAGCAGCAGCATCTTACCTGCATCTTTAACCACTCGCAGCTACTGAGAACAGCTTCCTCGAATCTGCACGCCTCCCGGACAGAACGACCTGAAAGAGGAAGATAGAGGCAACATTAAAGAAAGCAGTAGAGATATTTGTAAATTACGAACTGCTCAAAAGGCTTACCTGGCTAATCGCCTCACGACTGGCACCACTCCAGACATTCCACTCGCGCTGAAGAACCCGCGACCTACAAGGAAGGAAAACAAAGTTAAGCAAAGGCAAGACTTTGCAGCGCTGTGCATAGCGCTTACTTACCACATCATAGCGCTCTTAATGCGCCATCATTTACCAGCGGGGCTCAACCAAGCCAGTTCGCCGCGCTGAAGCTCTGCATAACTAAGGGAGAAAAAAGAGACATTTTAAACAAAGAAAGGCATGCAGGATAGCAACAAAACTAAAGAACAGCAATAAGACCTACCTGAACAATATCAAACGGGCCGGCGTCAGTGAAGTAACTGGACCGCACATGCCCATGAAAGACAACGCACCCCTGCAAAGAAGGCAGGACGGAGAGCACGCCTAACTCTACTACAAGGTGAGGAGAGGGCCCCAGAGGGGCTGAAATCATAAGGTGGTGGAGGGAGGATACTTACCCCGGTCGGTCAGTCTTGAACACAGTCCTCCTGTATTTTCAGGCAGAACCTTCCCCGCAGACCACATCTGAGCAAAGCTGAGAAGCATACCAGCGAGTAACCCGGCTGGGTGGCGTCCCTGTGGATACCAGGTGAGCGTAACAATGAGGCCACAAAGATTACCTGAACTTACTTGCAATGTCTCTGTCCCTGTAATAGGGCCAGGCAGGGTCAGGCACGTAATCCTAACAATACACACCTGCCACTTGTTAACACACCCTGTCAGGATAAAAGATGGCGTGCACAGGCACACTCTGAGCAAGGCTGGGTACGAGAAGGAACAGCTCTTTCAGGGCTGATGCAAACCAGGCTCTGGAATTTGGAAGACCAAGGGACTGATCTGCAGTTGCAAAGAACGAAAGAGTGCCATGTGGGAATTCCACACTTTCGGGAAGCCTTAAGCATTCCAAGACTGAAAGGGAGTGAGCAAAGAGAGAAACGTTCAAGGTACTTCGAAGTGGCCTGTGACCCTCCCGGGAGAACGGCAGATTTGGGGAAGAGCAGAGGAGGCGTTGGAAACGTCCTTGAATGCTGCATGAAATGCGTGATGAAAGAAGACGAATTAACATGACCAGTGAGTTATCAAAGGCAACAAAAGCCCGGTTTGCGTTGAAAGTAAAATTAACTGTAACCAAAAAGTTGACATTTGCACGTGTGCCGATAAAAGCCATAATGAAAAGGACAATTGCTGAATTGTAAAAGGAAAGTATACAAAGTAACAGAGTCGTCCTCCAGAATTGTAAAAGGAAAGGATACAAATTAACAGAGTTGTCCTCCGAGGCAAAATTGCATATTCAAAAGTCTCTGTGAAATGTTCTGAGTTGAAGTGTATTACAACGGGAACCAAAGACAAGAAAGCAATCGCAATCCCGAAAGAAAGTTGAATATGGGAAAAGCAAAGGATGTGAATTCTGAATATGCCAAGAGGGCAAAGCATATGAACATTGAAAGCGGCCAAGAGGGCAAGAAATACCAAGAAGCCAAGAGAGCAAAATAACGAGAAAGAAATACGAAGAATTATTGGTGTTGTATATGAACTTTGAATGATGCCAGGAGGGCAAAGTAAGGAGAATAATAAACTACAAGTACCAAGAGGCATTGGTGTTGAAAGATGAGAAAGATTGTTGATTGTAGAATTGTGTAAAGAGAGGTCAAAGTGGTCATTCAGAGGTCTAAATAAAATCCTTGCAGTTTCAAAAGTCTTCGACAGTGAAAAGACTCCTAAGACAAACCGTGGGCAAGCGAACCCCACGAAGAGATAGGCAGGCTTGTGTCCGGCAGAGGGAAGACAGTGCAGAACTGTGTGATAAAGTGAAAAGGTGAATAGACAGGCTCAAGTCGGCAGAGGGAAGCCTGTGCAGAACTGTGATAAGGTGAGAAAGTGAATGTGAAAAGAGAGGCAGGCTCCAGCCCGGCGAAGGGAAGCCTGTGTTGAATTGTGGGAAAGTAAAGGTCAAAAGTAGAACTGTGTATATATGATAAGGCGGACACAGAATAAGGATGTGATTGAACTACCAGAGGCTTGAAGCCCAAGCCTGAAATGTTAAATTGTACCAGTAAGCCAAAGTGTGCAAGACTGATAGAAATGTGGCATCCACCTATCCTTTTTAAGAAACTCTGAAGACGTGGTGCTGAACGTGGGGAAGGGAGTTGTTACTTAAGCCATTCTAAAATTTCTTTTGAGACACTATTTAACTTTTGTATTCCCTTAACACATTTGTCATTTTGAGAAGGAGGGCAAAGTTAGGTTTTTAGTAGAGGCCTGTTTATTTTGATTAGACTGACTTGGACTTGTTTTGTTATTTCTTTAATGGCCGAGACTACTCCCATTCTAGAGTTAGGGCCAGGTAGGAATTCTACCAACCCAACCAGAATACCAAATAAAGGTTTTTGAAACTTGTATCCATTATGTCTGTGTCTACTACTTGGTACCATGCCTTCCTTACAGCTGTATTAAATTGAACTTGGGGAAGAGCCAGACAACAGGTTAAGGGAGTCATTCTCCTGTGCTTTGGTTGTTATTATAGTGGCAGGGTCAGGATAGAATAGTTTTGGACTGCAGACTGAGCATGATTTGGGACTTGCACCGACGACTGATGAGCACCTTAGTTAGCTTGTTAGGCAAGCTTGTTAGCCTCGGGAAAGATAGGCGTTTGCAACTTTTTGTTCAATTAAGACCTCTATAAATGGAAAGTCAGAGTCTGTGTACTCCTTCTGACCTGTCACAGTGGGTAACCCACCCCTGCTGAAACAACATCTCGCCTCTGTGGGAGCCATTAGCACCAAGTAGCCATTGAAATGATGAACATTACACTTTACAACTTCTTCGACACATCGCTTAAATGGGTAGTTCACTCAAACATTGTATTGGTTAAAAAGATTGGTCATAATAAAAAATATATATAAAAATATTTTGACAAAAAGTTCCTATGAAATATTTTGGGGAAATCAGTCTCAAAGTTTGCACTAAAAGGCATCAATTTTGTACATTTAAGCAGCCTCCTGTGTTAATGTTAAGCTCTGCTCTCACAGCACTAATCAAGCAGAATCCCCCTACTAGGAGCTTTTGCTTATTGCTGCCGGAGAGCAGAGGTATGCCTTTATTGAGGTCACATCCCTTCTGCACATAAAACTAATTGCTGGTACTTTCGTTTTAAGTTTCCGGGGAAGACCGTGAAATTTAAAACAAAAGTCACAGCAATTATGAAGACTCTGCCGCCTGCCAACAGAATATTTATAATTGCCAGTACTTTTGTTTTAAGTTTCCAGGGAAGCCAGAGAAACGTAAAACAAAAGTCACTGCAATTATGAAGACACTGCAATCATATATTAATGAACTCAGAGAACCCGAGTTCATTAATATATGACTGCGGCGGATGGAGTAAATGCAAATAGGGGTGGGGGCAGCACTCACCGGAGCACAGGAACAAGCCTCCAGCTGCAGTCTGTCTGCATTCTCTGCTCTCCGGCAGTAATAAGCAAAAGCCCCCAGTAGGGTTTTTTTTATTGTTTCGTGCCGCGAGAGCAGAGCTTAATATTAACACAGGAGGCTGCTTCAATGTACAAAATGGATGCCTCCTAGTGAATAAAAAGGCTAATTTCCCAGAGATTTTACATAGGAACTTTTAAAAAAATATATATTTTTATATATATTTTTCATTATGGCAATCATTTTAAACAATACAATTTTTGAGTGAACTATCCCTTTCAAAGATAACAAATGTCTGCAAGTTAGGGCTTCATTCCGAGATTGGAGGTAGCCATGGCGCTAATAGGCCATGGCTGTCTCCAATAATGGTACCGAGTCTGCCCTCATTCAATGGGCACTTACTGTCTAGCCGGACCTTTGCGGGACCGGTAAGTCCCCATTGAAAATACCTTTCCCCATTCCCATTTGAGCCCCCATAGGGCTCAATGGGAATGGGGAAGGTGCAAATAATGGTACTGCAATTTGCGGTTCTGTTATTTGCTCCCTGAACCCTTTGCGGCTCCCGCTAAGGCCGCCTGGTAAAACCTGCAAGGGGACCTCGGAATAGGGTGAAAATTGATTATTGGCACTGGTGTCCTTACCGGTGCCGGTAATCCCTTTGCGCCAGCCTCGGAATGAGGCCCACAGTGTTTGTACAAACATACCATGATGATACAAGTAATTATGTGGTATGTAGAGTCTATTTAAGGAATAATGGTAAATTTGCAGCACACTTTAAGATATCTTCATCTCAATAGAACTGATTTTGATCAAAAACTCTACACTATGTCTATCAGTAATGCAATGTGTGGGGAAATAGTAATTACAATGTGTGGTTTAATTGTGAATTTGCTTTTTAGAAATATGCTTCCTAAAAATTGCATTTGGTTCATAAAATGTTTGCCTTGGGTTCCAATGGCTCCTTAGGCAAAAAGGTAGGTTGAAGTTTTTCTTATGAAAGACGTAAGTCTTGAGGCCTGTCTACCATTGCACCAAGCCCATCACCCACTAATCAAGCCAACAACATGTGTGACAGCATCATAGACTTGACCATGTCAAGGGGGGATGGGGACCCCTCTCAACCTGGGGCAGTGGGCCTACCACAGGATTTCCCAGAGCCAATCCTGCCGCGCAGGTGGAAGGGCCCCAGTCTCTGTCCCTTCGGCCTGTGACTGGCTGAAAATGTTGAGTACTACCTCTTCTCGCTCCATACTTGTTATGCACAATGCTGGCCAGTTTTTTCTCTCATCTTCCCTACGACCTCCAGTGTGAGGGTTCCTACCGATGGGGACCCGAGTCTGCAGCTCAACAGAGAGAAAGGCGGCGACAAGCGAAGCAGCTAAGGAACTTTGCGCAGATCAAAACCGCAATACAGATGCTCTGCATAATCTGTAAAATGAGTGAGATTAATGGAGAGTTAGAGGGTGTGTGATTGAGAGTGGTTGATAAGGGTGCCTGGAAGTGAAAGAAATGTGACTGTGGGAGATGGTGTAGGCAGAGTTGATTGCAGAGAGAAGAGAGTGTAGCAGAGTATGGTGGTAAAGTGGACAGTAGTGGCAGGAGAGTGTAGTGGCGAGTAGAGGGAAGGGTTTAGGGGTGTTTGATCGTCTGAGAATTGATTGCAGAAAACTGTTCGAAAAAAAACAGCACGCATACGATCAATTCTCAGATGATCAAACAAGCTCACATCAATTGGGAGTCACTGAACCTAATCTTAAAGATGATTGTTGTTTCTGTGGGATCTCTGGATAAGAATTAGCTTGCAATTCCCAGAGAGAGTCAGACAGACAAGACATTTGCATTCAAGCCATCACAAACAGCAAGTCAGCTCAGACAGCGGGTTTTATCAATCTGCAATGAGTACCTTGGGGTTTAGGGATGCCTAGGCTAGAGAGTGCAAAGACAATGGGAAAAGACTATGGGAGACGAGAGAGAGAGGGACAGCCTTTAGTGAGTCCCTTTACAGAAACCTTAACAAAAACCATTGAATCTTCTATGAATCTTGGTGTGTTACTGTGTCCATCTGTGCATGTTACCTCAGTGTTCCTTGGCCTTACAAATAATGCCAGTACTTTACCTTGGGCACTGAATAAGTGTGTGTAAGTTTAAATGCCATGGCTCACTTCTGGCCTTCCCCTTTTGGGACCGGGTTTTGCTACAATCTTCCCAGCTGTGCAATCACAATCAAATGTTGTGTTTTTCCCCATTTCATTTCTGCCAAGGAACTAATCGACTCAGAACCATCACATGGCAACACATGGCAGCACATGGCAACACATGGCAGTGATATATGTTCCTTTTTGCCTCATTTATTTGTTTTGTAGAGCACTACTTGTTGCCTTCAGGGAAAAGCTGGTTCCCCATTTGAAAAAGGGTCAAGTTGAAAGTAGGAGCCTCAAGTTGATAATGTGTCCTGATGGTCTGATAGGGCGATAAGGGATTCTATCTGTTCTATGACCGGTGGGGCCTTGTCTTCGACAAACATGTGCGGTAGTCCCAGCCTGGCATACTATGAGGTGCAGCTTTTAATCGGTTCCCATTGTTATAAAAACTGGAGGCATTTATAGGTAGAATGGTTGACAGAGCAAACAAATGCAATTGTAGGACCCCACCTAACCTCAACATGTCCTGCCATAAATATCAAACCAGCTCCAGTGGGTTTAAAAGAGGCTGTTCTTGTCTCTGGTGGTGCCTAGGAGAGAGTAGAGAAAAGATCCCCTTGCTCACTGCTTCACCCATAAACTACAAGGCTTTACAGGCAAGAAACCTTGGTGGAACTAAGGGCACTTTTTAACGAGGAAAGGCTTTGATTTATTTATTTTCTGGGGTTTTGCAACATAACAGAATGTAAGCAAGCCACTGCAGGGCACCAAGAGCAAAAAGCATAAGGAGAGGAAGGGAGTTAGGGCTAAAAAAAGAATGGGAGGTTGAGAATTGCTAACCCTAGTTGGCATTCATACCTACCAACAGATCATTTACAACCAGATATATACCTTTTGTCAATAATCATACAATTGTTGTTCTTTGTTTTAAGGTGTAGTAGTGACTGGGGAGAAGAACAAATTACTTACCCCTGCTAATGTTCTTTCTGACGGATGTTCCTCCAAAGGATTCCTCATTTTTGATATACCGATATCCTGCTTGCAGTCTTGGAAAATGTTCAACAGAAGAGGGGGCCATGCAGCATTGAGTCGATGTCCCTCGATGTTATCCATTCCCGTGCTCAGATGTGACAGAGATGATGGCATAAATAGCAGGCATTGAGCCATTTGCCTCAGTTCTAGTTTTCCCCCTTTCTGCACAGCTGACGTAAGGATTACAAAAACTTGCATTGGCATTGAAAGAGAGAAGTGCATTAAACAATTCACCCACAGTCAGAGGGGTAGGCTGGAAAGGTAATTAGGAATTTGTGGGAGGAACATCCATCAGAAAGAGTATTACCAGGGGTAAGTATTGTGTTCTTCTAATGGATTGTGTCCTCCCACTGATTCCTTGCTTTGGCAAATAAGGTCACTGAGTACTTGGGTTAGGGGCGCCCTGCAAAGGACATAGTTTAGGATGATCTCACAGACATCTGTGATAAAGGCCCTACAAAGGAACCTGTGCTGCCTTTTCATTCTGCTCTCAAAAACACTATTTTGGAGAACTGGCAGAAGCCCAACACCACTCCTGCAGTTCATAAGAGATGGTGAGAAAATACTTTGACTTCGATGCAGTCTCAGTGTTCAACACCTTCAATGCTACTCAAAACGGCATCTCTGGGGCCTTCTGACTTGGGCTTTTGGGTCAAAACCTTTGACGATTTCCTGCTGGCTATGGCACGGTGGAATTGTAAGCCTTTTTGGCTCTTTCAAAGGGACAAGAATGGGCCATCTTCGAAAAAACATCCATCATCTTTTGATAGAACTTTTTCCTTTCGGCTGCCTAAGCAGTTTTATCGGTAAAACGTACCTGTCTCTTGTCAGTTGAGGAGTCGTAAGACGAGGAGCAATGGTGTCTCTTCTTCGATTTTCTTTGTGAACAAGGGTTGAAGAATGACACAAATCGCTCCCACATCTCGATCGCTTGGAGGGTTTGGAGTTTCTTTTTTACCTTTCGGAGATTTATAAACCTGTAGAACTCCTGCCTTTAGAAGATTTTCTCTTTGAAGGGGTGAAAGACGGAGATTTAGAAACCAACCGACCTAAGGTGAGTTTCAACCTTCTCTCATTAAAGGCCTTGCTGGCCATTGACTGGCAGGAGCCACACTCAACGACCTCATGATCCTTGCCAAGGCACCAGAGACATATCCTGTGCAGATCTGTGATCGACATCTTTGAGTCACAGGCAGCACATCTCTTACATCCTGTCTTCGGCATAGACATTATCGATAATTCAAAAAGAAATGCGTTGATAGAATTGCTCAGGCGAGTCAAACCATTCCGAGAGAGTGCTGTGCATGCAGAAAATCCAAACTGAGGCAACGAGTGCAGTGCGTGCTATTTGTGCCATCATCAATGACATGTCGAAGCGCAGGAATTGATACCATCGAGGGACATCGACTTGATGCCACACAGCACCCTCGGCTGTTGAAAATGTTCAGAAACTTCAAGCAGTATATTGGTATATCAAAGATGAGGAATCCGTGGGCGGACACAATCCATTAGAAACACCAATTCTTTAGGTCGAAATTTTATTGTCGAGGTGGGAAGAACCTGAAGTTGGTTACTGCAAGGGGTGAGATAAATCACCACTATCAGAAGAACCAATTGGATGGATTTGCAAGTATGTCTTCCGTTTTCATCAGGGACACAATGAAACAGGGTGGAGCCAAAACACCTGGTGAATGCCACACAGGGTAGGGCTGAATACTGTGGGGGAGGATGGGTTGTTTGGGAACATACAGAGTAGAGCAGTACTGAGGATGCACAAGAAGCTGCACAGTGAAAAGAAATGCTGAGTAAACAGAAGCTGAAGTTTGCATGACGGCCCTTGCTGTGAGAGAACACCGAACTGAAAAACGCTGAGCAATATGGAGAGGCCACTATGAGGAGGAGTTTGCAAGTGCCAGTCTGCCGAGAACTGCCATCCCACCGAAGCACTGAAGGGGAGTGGACTCAGCGAAACGACACAAGTAGAAGAACACAGGGAAAGGAACTTGCCAACCAAGAGTGGATGGCAATACGAATGCCAGATGTGACAGGAACAGGTGCCAGTAACAGAAAACGGGAAATGAGAGTGCACAGACAAAAAATCTATGCCGAGAGACAGAAACCAAAAACAAAACCAAAATGAACTTGATGCTGGGATTTTGTGATGCTTCGTAGGAGTTGTAGTTCTTGCACTTGGTATCAGAGTGTAGTTGACACTCAGAGATAGAAACAAAGCAAGGAAACTCTATGATTGCAGTTTTTGTTCCAGCGTTTGGCATCAAAATGTAGGTGGCACTAACAGAGAGGAAAACATGATTTAGCAGCACAAAGTTGCGAGCCAAGCACTACAGGAGCCCTGAAAGTCTTCCTTTGCGGACAGTTAGGACTACTGCACTACTATGCGTTTACGCGGGATCAGCATTCAGCAAAGGAGTGCAGAGAGATTTATTTAAACTCCACCCTGGTGCGATACTGCAGAGCCAAGTGCCTGGTCTTGTTGGTGAGCATAAGGACTACAGGAGCCCTGGAAGTCTGACTTTGCTGCCAGTAACTTTTACAACATATTTACACTGCATCAGCATTCAGCAAAGACTTGGGGAGAGATGTATTTAGAATGTACACAGGTACAAAATCGATGAGCAAAGTGTCCGGTTGTGATGGTGAGCAGAAGGACTAGTGAAGCCCAGTAAATCTTCCTTTACTGGCAGCTAGTGCTACTACACTGTTATGTGTATATGCTGGATCGGCATTCACGAAGTAGTGAGGAGAGAGTTAAACTCTACACAGGTGTGAAATTGCGGAACCTTGGCGGCTATGTGGTTCTGAGACCTTAAGTTATTTCTGATTTTAACACACTTGTGTTCTCTCTAATAGGGAAGCTAATGGTTATAATCTGCACAGCAGTTCCTGTGAAGACCATTGTGCTAATCTCACAACAACTACTGGTAACACCTTGCAGGAGGCTTTAGACAGTGATGGGTTTACAGATTACGATGAGGTAAATGCTAGCATGGATTGTTAAAAGGGGTTGGACACAAATGAAGACTTTGTAGTTCTTACAAGATACTGCCATTATTAAGAAACAAAAAATCACGTTGTTGTTCTCTGCGGTTTCCAAAGCTCTACCCCTTAATGAGCAAGATGGCAACATAAGCGGGGGTAACTCTACACCTCTACCACAACCACTTATACTCTTCATTCACTACTCTAGTTCAGCATCAAAGATGCTGCTCCTAGGAGCTTGTCTAAGTCTTGGAAACGAAACTGACGATGCTGCCTCAACTTCAGCACTCTTAGCTCATAGAAATAAAAACTCAATATATAAGCACACCTCAATATTATTTGAACCTTTAGTTATATCACCAAGATGAGTTCCACAGGGACTGTAGCCATCCCATTAAACTCTCCCTCAACTTATTGACACCTTCCCTTTTTCTCCAGGTACTTTGCACATGGTTTTACAGTCCCTGGTTGCATCATGATCTTTTGGAAGATGTGAGGTCCAATAAAGCCATATTGGAAAATTTAACTTCAATCTGCATAGAACAATTGTTCTCGACTAAGCTGCAATGCAGAAATAAACCCTAATAGGGGCAAGAAGCTATGGGAACATTTCTGCCTGTAGCCACATAGCAAAAATACAAATAGATGTTGTTCAAATGGTAAAGGAAGCACTTATTTAGTTCCAAGCCACAGAAGAAGCATTGCTGGAGAACAACGTCGATAAGGACTTGGCTAAAGTATTTGACCGCTAGCCTGCAGATCTTGGCCAAAAGCAACCATGACAATGCATATAGTGCCATGGTAAGCAGAAGAGCAATGTTAAAAATGCTGGTTCCAAGCAATAGAAGGACAATGCAATATCGTTGAGTTGGATAAAGTTTCCTTAAAATGAGCACACAATTTAATCTCAAACACCATAGTGCGGTCAACAAAGAAAAAAATATAATCAATCACAACCTAAGCAATGCGATCTGCATATGTGAAATGACCCTGTCAAGGTGGAAATAGGGATCCTTCCCTCTCTTGGGCAAGAGCATCAACAGAACAAATGCCTGAGCCAACCCTGTCTCAGATTCGGGAAAGGGGAATTGTGGGGGCCCAGTTCGTGAAACCTTCCGTGTGCCGCAAATGGCTCCACTGGCACCGCTCGTTAACTCCCAAGACCTCCCAGTGCATTGTATGCCCACATTGTTTTCTTTTCCATTGCATGACACCATCTCCCACAATGCAACAACAGATAACTAAGAAAACCTGGATGGAGCCAGGAGAGAAAAATCTAGCACCAGCACATAACAAACTGAAAATCTCCATAACAAACAAATCCAACACCTGAGTTTGTCATCGGAGAGGACCCCAGGTAAATGTGGCGGGCAGCAAGCAACGAACTACGAGTGAAGAAAGACTGCAGGGGGACAGCAGGGACACAGAAACTCTCTACAAACCAAATTGCCATCAAACCTCTGGAGGAAAGCTAAAAGAAAAACAAGCAGTCTGAGCCACTGGCTTCCACCACACCAGAGACTGTTTTAGAAACCATGTTGGAAAAGGGGAGGGGCTTAGATGTGATTTTAAAGCTTCTCACTGAGTCCTGAGTAAAAGACAGGTACCGATTGGAGTGTCAGGTGAGCACTGCAGGCAATGGAACAGGGAAGTGGACACAGGACCACCTGCTCCACATTATGAAAGGAGACAAAAAGGAGAGGCAGGGTGTGTGTTGTTTGGGTTAGGTCACAGGAGGCAGCGAAGGTGGATCAAGAGAAAAAGCTTAGGATGGACAGAGGAGTGGGGTGTTGGTGAGTTGGTGGCAGCTGAAGTATTTGTGAGAGAGCGTAATGCCAGTTGTGTGTAGTATAGTGCAGGAAATGGAGAGGGGGCTGAGAAGAGAGAACAGGAAATATAAATATATAGGGGGAGATAGCAGAAGGGGAGTGAGGGTAGTTAGTGTGAGAGGAAATGAGAGTTAGTGGAGAGTGGTTTATAATTGGAATCAACCATTGCTTCCATTCGTGCCAGAAAGTAGTCACCGTGGCTCATGATAACGTGCTGGCGGTTGAGGTCTGGCAGGAGGGAAGCGCGGCTGATTGGAAACTTTTGCTAATTATTGTATATATACCCCCCAGTATTAAAGAGTTATATGATGTTCACAAAGCCCTCGGGGAGCTACTGGTGATTGGTGATAGCGAGAATGTTGAAAGTGTCGATGAAAATGAATATACACCCTATCGCAAAGTCTCTAAAAAGTGTGTCATGACCCATGAAACAGGGAATTGTAAGGGCAAAGAGTGGGTAATGTTTTTGCGACATTAGAATCTAGTTATGCTAAATGACAGAACGGATGGTGATGTTCCAGGGAGATATACTTGGAGAGGAAATGGTAGCGAGGCTACATTGGATTATTATTTTAGTAATAATGCTTGCTTACTTGTGGCGAGGGCTCTAAGGGTTCTTCCTACTGATTTTACTGATCACAATACTATGTCACTATCTATTAACCTTCAAACACTAGACTTGCTGAAAGTAGGTGCATAAATGTCCACACTAACCATGCAGGTAACTGTATTCGCTGGAATGCTAAGCACTTACAAGTAATGGATTATATGCTCTACGAATTGAGCAATAATGATTCCACCACTTTGGGGTTAATGCAAAGTGATGAAATTGAGAAATTGATACATGCACTTACCCTTAAAACAGCCAGCTGCTGTCGGGAATAAAACCCAGAGTGCAATCTGTGATAAACATTCACATGTATTTGATGTTGCCATAAGAAACGCCAAGAGAGCCATGCGTAAAGAACTACGGCTGGTGCGTGGTCTGGGGTTGGCAGCTCAGCAGCTGACAGGCGTGTAAATGCTGTTAAAAAACAGTATCAAAGATGGCTTAGGAGATGGAAACATTCTGCCCTCAATGCCACCTGGCAAGAAATGTTTGCTGCGCTTAGTGGTGCTGACCACAAGAACATTTTGGATATGGTAGTTAAAGCTAAGGGAGACAGAAATAAGCATCAAGTGAACCCCATACATGAAAATGATAGGTTAGACTATCTTAAAAAACAAAGTGTGGTCAACACGTCAGCCCCGCATCCGGTATATATGATTGGTGGATGGCCCCTGGGCTTTGCAGAGGATGATATCCTTCTAATCATTAGGAAACTTAAAACGTCCCAGGCACCTGGCCCAAACAGACTTTTGCCAGACAACTACAGGCTCCTATCACTACGACCTGTCACCGGGAAGATATTTTTTCTCCCTTAGTATTGAGGGAACTCCAGACATGGGCTGAGGAGGCTGGCATATTACAATTTATGCAGATCGGGTTTCGGCCGGGTAGTTGCAACCATACAAAATTTGAGAATGTTAGATGCATTGATTAGAGGTGCATTGGAATCCAGAGAACGTACATTCTATATTACTTTTTCACAGCTGCATTCAATGAAGTTAATCGTACTTTGTTGTGGGACAAATTGCTTACCTACGGCTGCCAAAAAATTGAATGTGCTAAGGTGGCTACATTTTAATAGCAATGCCTGTGTGCGCTTGAATGAAGAGGGTGGTCTTTCTAGGCCCGTTTCAATTGAAAAAGGGGTGAAGCAGAGTTGCACTATTGTGCCCGGCTTCACAATCTGTTCACGTCTGATCTTCCAGTTCGGCTCACAGCTGATAGTGGGTGCTGTCCCAAGGTTGTTGGTAGAAGTATCCCCTGTATGCTGTACGCTGATGACCTGGTCATGTTGAACCATACATATATGGGAGCAAAGGGGATGTTCAACTCACTGATCGAGTATGCAGTCGAAAACGCAATGTCTATAAACATGGGCAAGACAAAAGATTCTGGTTGCCTCCTAAAAAAAAGTGAAACTTCAGGATTTTAACACATGCCTAGGGAAGTTTGAGCATGCTGTTTCCTATCCCTATTTGGGATTGGACATGAGCAGTAGCAGAGCCTATTCTTACATAATAGCTACTAAGAAGGCTAAGGCTTTGCGTATGAACTAGCACATTTTTTATTTTGAAAAAAAAACTCGCTGGGTTCTCAATGGAGGGTAGTATTACCCTAAATAAACAATGTTTTTGTCCAATGGTCCTATATGGACTTGAGGCGCTGAGGATGACAGATCTGCAGTGGCTGGGGTGTATTGAAGGGGCCTTTTGGAAACCTATATTAAGGTTGAGCAAATCCACTCCAATAGAATATATCCAACTGGAATTGGGTCTGACATTGCTCAAGAGTGAGGCATACAACTCATCAGAAGAGACATACTTCATATTAAAATTCATACACAACCGAAATGGCAATTGCTTGGATTCCTGGGGACAGATTCAAAACTAACTCAAGGAGGTGGAACAGGCAATTTGATATCCTGGCTATTAGCCCGTACAAGGATATTGGATGGTGTCCTGACTTCTCCAGAGGGTCAAGTCATTTTCAACTAAAGTGTGTTCTCAAACGCAAAGTCAAACAGTGGGATTGGGCCAACAACTATACCCACTTGGCTACGACTAAAAGTTATAGCTATGTTTCCAGGGTGTTGCACTATTATCTAAAGCCTCAGAGGTATCTGAGGAAGAGCCCGAACCTATCTATGCAGAGCTTTCGTCTAAGATTAAAAACTAATCAATTTCCAATATTAGTCTCTATGGGTGCACGTTGTGGGATTCCCCTCAATGATATGTAAAACTCTTGGAATATTAGAGACAGCAAAAGATTTATTTACGGAGTACCCTGCTATGAGTACTGAATATATGAACATGCTAGGTCACATGGTTTATTGCTATTACTCTATAAAGGAAGATTGATTTGGGGATTATTGCCTTAATACCAACACGGAAAGTGTGCAAATTGCACTTTATCGTCTATGGACTAGCATAAAAAAACACTTTTGAATGGATAAGTAACCTTTAGGTTGTATGGCAGATGGTTCTTTTGTGTTGCCATGGACTAGTTAGAGTTTTAGATTTAGGATTTTAGAATTTTAATATATGAATATTAATTTCTTAATGAAATTTGCTATGGTTATCAGTTTTTAGTTTATCTGTGTTGGGGGGTCTTCCCTCCCTTCTGGAAAGATCTAGAGCAAATTGTTCTGTCTGTATGTATAGACAGTGGCACATGTATAGCTATATTCATTGACTACTAAATGATTATATCTCTAAGTGTTCATTTTAAATCGTGTATATCATCTACATGTGTATATATGTTGAAAGCCTGAGCAAGTCAAGGGCGAGCTGCATTTTACCTGGCAGTTTGGCTGTTTGCTGCTTTGCTGGGACGCTGGCCCAAACAACCAAAAAACAAAAGAACAAGTTACTTTCTTACCTGGTAACGTTCTTTCGATGGGATGGTCCGTCGACGTATTCCATATCTATGACAGGTAATGTCCACAGCTGTGCTGCTTGGGAAAATCTTCGGTTCTGCGTCCTGCGTCGATGACGTCGATGCGCTGTCCCCGAGGACCTCCTCCGACGGCCGACGTCACCTGACGTAATAAGTAGGACGCACGACGCCCATAGCCTCAGTTGTAGTTTTTTCCCCCAGAACGTGTACCACCAGTTTTCTGCCAGTCAGACACACCAGGCCTTGCGGAACGCAAGCTGCAATCGCAAAAGAAATTCTGCAGCGGGAAAGGTAGGGAGGGAGCGATATGGAATACGTCGTCGGACCATCCCATCGAAAGAACGTTACCAGGTAAGAAAGTAACTTGTTCTTCGAGGGGATTGGGTCCTCCGACGTATTCCATATCTATGACAGACTCCCAGAGCAGTACCAAGCAAGGAGGTGGGAAAAGAATTTAGAACACAAATTGAGCATGCCCAATCAAATTGCGGAATAAAGAACTGCCTTGCCAAAGGCCAGATCCTGCCTCGGATGGAATCAAGGGAGTAGTGCCGTACAAAAGTATGTACTGAAGCCCAGGTGGCTGCATCACAGATGTGACGAATAGGAACACCCCTCTGCAGGGCAGTAGACGCAGCCACTCCCCTGGTAGAATGGGCCCGCAAGCCAGCCGGAGGGTCCTTACCCGTCAAGCGGTAACACTCGGAGATAGCTAAAATAATCCAACGAGACAAAGTCTGTTTCGCCACAGCTTGTCCCAAACGCTTTCCAGCGTAACCAATGAAAAGTTGATCGTCCACTCTGACCCGGGACATGCGCGAAATATAAAAGCTCAACGCTCTCCTAGGATCAAGCCTATGGAGCCTCTCCTCTTCCTTACCAAGATGTGGACGAGGATAGAACGCTGGAAGAACAACCTTCTGGCTCAAATGAAATTCCGAAACCACCTTCGAAAGAAAAGAAGGACGAACTCTAAGGACAACCCTGTCCTTATGAAACACAGTGAAGGGTGGCTTAACTGAAAGTGCCTGTAACTCACTCACTCTGCGAGCGGAAGTAACCGCAACCAAAAACACAGTTTTCAGAGTTAACAGTCTCAAAGGGCAAGAATGCAAAGGCTCAAACGGAGCACCCATAAGAAACTTAAGAACAAGGTTCAAATCCCAACTGGGCACCAGAAAAGGTGACGGAGGGAACACATTAGTGAGCCCTTTCAAAAAATGAGAAATGAAAGGAATCTTAAAATAGGAACATTCTTCAGACGCGCGCTTAAATATGGACAGAGCCGCCAGGTAACCTTTAATGGTCCCCACTTGCAAGCCCCTGTGGGCCAAGGAAAGCAAAAAAGACAGAACCATGGGAATGTCACATTCAAAAGGATCCACATTCTTAACTCTGCACCAGTCGCAGAACTTTCTCCAACGGCAACGGTACAGAGACTTTGTTGCCGGCCGCCTGGCCGAGAGTCCTCCATCACGTATTCAGGGAGGTCCCAATCCTTATACCTCAACCTTTCAGAAGCTAAGCGTGAAGGTTGAGGGATCTGACCTCTGGATGGAGAACCTGACCCCCCCTCCCGTGAGAGTAGATCGTCTCGGTAGGGAAGACGACGTGGAGGGCAGATGGACAAGTCGAGAAGGTCCGGGTACCACGTCCTCCGGGCCCACGCCGGAGCAATGAGGATCATCCGGGAACCGAACCTCCGTAACCTCCGCAGTACTTGCGGGATGACGGGGACTGGAGGAAATGCATATAGCAGTGGGAATGACCACTCCACCACGAACGAGTCTCCTAAGGATCCTTTTGGAGGAAATTCCCACGAGCAGGACCTTGCGCACTTCCGGTTGACACTGGAGGCGAAGAGATCCACTTGAGGGGTCCCCCAAAGAGCGAAGATCTCCAGGAGAATCTCCTGAGCCAGCTCCCACTCGTGAGAGATCGTGCTCTGCCTGCTCAGAGCGTCCGCCATCTCGTTGTCGTCTCCGGCCAGATGAACAGCCGAGATCGAAACTTCCTGCTGGATGGCCCAGAACTCGAGCTGCATCGCCTCCCTGCACAGAGGAAGTGACCCTGCCCCCCCCTTTTTGTTGAGGTAGTGCATGGCCACCGTGTTGTCCGTTAGAATCAGGACACTCTTTCCTCGCACAGTCGGCAGAAAAGCCTTCAGGGCAAGACTGATGGCCCTCAGCTCCAACAGATTGATATGGAGTCTGGACTCAACGGAGACCAATGACCGCTGACTGTCAACTCGTTGGCATGAGCTCCCCATCCCGTGAGGGACGCGTCCGTCACGATTGTCACCTCCGGCCAGGGCAGCCAAAATGGGGCCCCCTTCATCAGATTGCCTTCGACGGCCCACCACAGAAGGTCCTGGGCGACCGACGGCGGCACCTGAACAGGGTCCGACAGCCTGCCGGAGGACTGAGACCACTGGAGCTTGAGTGCCCACTGCAAAGATCTCTTTTTTTTTTTTAATTATTTATTTATATTATATATAATATATACAACATATCAGCAACAGCAATATTATCCAAAACCAAATACAGAAAGTACATAAAAAATAATTAAAAATATAAACACTCAAGACAATTCAAGAATTAACCTAAAAGAAATCATTAAACACATTCCAGATCTTCTCATATGTAGAACATTTACCTTTCAATTTGTAAATCATTTTCTCTGTCCGTGACAGGCTATGCATTTCCTGTATCCACTCCTCACAGGAAGGTGAGACCCGCCCCTTCCACCCACGGAGAATCAGTCTCTTGCCCACAATGAATGCACGAAAAATCAACTTTTTGTGTGCAGAGCTGACATCATCCAACCCGGAAACATCACCAAGGATTACCGTCCTAAAATCAAGGGCCAGCCCACCTCCTGCAATCCTGTCACACACATTACAAACTTCACTCCGAAAATCTCTGACTCTCACACATTCCCACCACATGTGTTCCAATGACCCGACTGCATGAACGCACCCCCAACAGTTAGAATTGTCAGACATACCTCTTTTATGCAATGTTTCAGGGCACCAGTATTCCCTGTTCAGGATCTTGATCTGTCGAGACCGTTCACCCAGATTCAGGGAGCACAAAGATACATTACGACACATATTCTGCCAGACATCCAAATCAATCTCTGATCCAATTTTCTCACTCCATACTCTCCGCAAATTGTCATTACTCCGAAAATTTGACACCATTAGTTTGTAAAGCCGACTGGCCAGACCGCCACACTTCCCACTCGAATCTGTCAGCAGCGCGCACACATCCAAAGAGTCGGACCAATCAACCTCGCCAACCACTCTCTTAAGCCGTCTGTATGCAGAGTCCGATAAACCTTCAAAGTTCCATCTCTCTCTCAGCTCCGCTGCAGTCAACCATCGATCCTCATTCCCCAAATCAGAAACCTGTTTAATATCCATCAGAAACCATTCAGGCCAAAAAACTGTCCTCAAATTGTCCCTAATCTTAGGATTCAACCAAATAGAGGCACTCTTACACTTAAATGCATCTCGACCAAGCCATGATAAAACTGCAGTCCATGACTTGCGCAAAAATGACGTTGCTAACAAATCACCACCCTGAATCTTGGTATTAGTGGTCAACAAGGCTGTCGGTCCCAGGGGCCCATAGGCACTCGATTCTGCTACCGCCCAGTTGTCCAATTCACTAGTTAAAAATGGAACAAAAGACTGAGCGGAAAAGGCCAAATGATAGGCCCGAAAATTCGGTACTCCCAGTCCACCTAAATGAACTGGAAGCTGCAACTTCCACAGACTAAGTCTTGGTGGCTTTTTTTCCCACAAAAATTCCTGAACTAGGCGGTCTAAATCATTCCAGTAACTGCTCTTAATACTCAGAGGAAGCCTATTAGATATGAAGTTGATCTTAGGAGTTGTATTCATCTTCAGGGCATTAACTTTACCCCATAAAGAAAGATTAAGCAAAGACCACCTTTCTAATTCCGATTTACATTCTCGAATAACCACACTCATGTTTTCATCTACCATCTTGGAAAGAGGATAAGTCAGCCATACCCCTAAATAACGCATGCGAACCTCACACCACGTAAATCCCTGCCCCGTAACCAGGGTCTTATCGCATCTATTCGTCAGAGGCAACACTTCAGATTTCAAACGGTTAATTTTATAGCCTGAACAATCATGAAATTCCGACAAAAGCCTCATCAAACTGGGTATGGACACTTGCAAATTCTCCAATACCAATAAAAGGTTGTCCGCATAAAGCCAAGCCTTCTGAGTCACCCCCCAACAACTCACTCCACGCAGATCTGGGTCATGTTTGATGCAAACAGCTAAAGGTTCAATTGCCAGAATGAACAACATAGGCGAGAACGGGCAACCCTGATGCGTGCCGCGCTCCAAACTGAAAGGTTCTGAAATTACTCCATTAGTCCTAACTGCCGCAGTTGGTCTTGAATATAGAAGAGCAACCCAAGAGATGAACTCCTCACCCAAATTCATCTTCCTCAGTACAGAATATAAATAATCCCAACTCACTCTGTCGAACGCTTTTTCTGCATCAAGCGACAGGACAGCGGCATCACAGTTCGTCATATCCGCCATTTCCATAGTAGGCAATAACCTCCTGATGTTACTAGATGTACGCCTATTTCTCATGAAACCAGATTGTTCCTCTCCAATCAAAGTAGGCAGTAAATGCACCAGGCGTATAGCAAGGACCTTAGCAAGTATCTTATTATCAGTATTGATTAGGCTAATCGGACGGTAACTGGCCGGGAGATTACAATCTTTACCTGTTTTCAAAAATACCGAGACAGACGCATGATTAGTACTTTTAGGCAGCGTCCCAGTCTGTTTGCTAGAAACAAACACGTCTCTCAAGAGTTCCAAGGCTGAATTCGGAAGAATCCTATAAAACTCACAAGGGAGGCCATCAGGACCGGGGGATTTACCTGTATTCAGCACCGAAATCGCCCCTTTGATTTCTTCCACCGTAATCTCAACACCAAGTAGATCACGATCGTTATCGAAAACCTTCGGCATCGGCAAATTACCAAAGAAGTTCTCACCCTCACCGGTAATACCCGCCTCATTGCTATATAGATTCTCGTAGTAGTCTCGAAATGTCAAGTTAATTTTATTTGGATCAAACGTAATTCTACCATCCTTGTCAATAATAGACGTAATTGCAGATTCCGAAATCCTTTTCTTTAACCTGTATGCCAACCATCTGTCACAACGCTCCCCCTTCTCAAAATATGTACATTTAGAATAGAACAAGCCTCGTTCAGCCCTCATTGTCAAAAAGTCCTCCATTTCTTTTTTAAGTTTCTTCAAAGTTGCCAAGGAAACAGAATTAGACGGATCAAGCATCAGATCCCTCGAGATCCCACTAATACGCTGATCTAAATCACGCCTCATACGCTCCTCCTTTTTTCGTTTACCACACGACAGTCCTAAACAGACACCACGCATACAGCATTTAAAGGCTTCCCACGTGTTCTCAACACTGATCTCTTCCGAGCGATTCTCCAAAACAAAGTAATTCGCTTCCGAAACAATTCGTTCTAAAATGTCATCATCTAACAGGATGGATGTGTTCATCTTCCATGAGAAACTTCTTTTACACTGAAATTTAAGTCTCAAATGCATCTCAACGGGGGCATGATCACTCAGTAAAATATTACCAATACCACATAAGACGACACTTTCTGAAACATTCCCACCAGAAAAAATCATATCCAATCTGGAGAACACACCATGTGCACTGGAAAAGAAGCTGTATTGCCGTTTATCCGGGTTCTCCAAACGCCACGTATCTTTCAAATCATGTTCCTCTAAGAGTGAGTGAAGTGCTTGATGGTGATAATCACAACGCAACACACGCCTGACTTGACTTCTATCCTGATCAGGATCAACTACCGTATTGAAGTCACCCCCAAGCAGAATATTAGGATTATTCAAATCTAACAGGGTCTGTGCCACCATTCTAAAGAAGGAGCCATCGTCAATTGTGGGAGCATATACGTTGCAGAGGGTCAACAACTCCCCTTGAATCTCTACCAGCAATGCAATCATCCTGCCATCCTTATCCGCACATTTCTTCAAAACTTTAACAGGCAGTTTCTTACGCAACAAAATGGCCACTCCCCTCGACCTTGACGAGAAGGAGGATCCATAAGCTGTTCCCACCCACTCCTTTTCCAATTTAGGGATCTCATCCTCCAAAACGTGAGTCTCCTGTAAAAAACATATGTCAGCATGCATATCTTGTAACATTTGGAAAACCTTCTTCTTCTTCAACATATTATTGACCCCGTTCACATTCCAAGAGACAACACACAGGTCATTTGAGGTCCCACTTGTGCAAGAAGTCATTATAACTTGAAAGTCAGGAGCATCCAAAGCAAAAAGAAAGTAAAAAGAAAATGAATAAAAACCAGAGAAAGAATACGAACATGAAACTGAGCCAAAAACACAAAACAACAAACTAAAAGAACAGATAAGACTGTGAAGTCCGTTCAGCTTAAAAAACAAATGAATCCACATTCAGAACCAATCCCAGGACCCCTCCCAATATCCAATAACCAGAGCAACCTTACCCTACTTATATAAATAAAACAGTACATAAGTAAAATCCCTACAAGTAACATTAGTGCACCCCCGACCCCCACCACCAATGACAACTCCTAAATGTGCAAGAGAATTATAGCGCCAGACATTAACCAGAAGCCATAATCAATCAACCCACCCACCAGCAACTACCATAATAATAACACCTTCCAAAACTGGACTGAGACCATTGCGTCTTGAGTGCCCACTGCAAAGATCTCATCCGCAGGCGAGCCTCTGGCACCAGAAGAATGCAGGATGCCATGAGGCCGAGCAGTCTCAAGAACTCGGACGCTGGGAGATTCTGGGCAAGTTGAAACTTGTGCACCATCTGCTGAATGTGAAGAGCCCCCACCTGGGGAGGAAAACACTGCCCCAGGGATGTGTCAAGCACTGCTCCGATGTACTGGAGCCGCTGCGTTGGCGTCAAATGGGATTTCTTTAAATTGAGGGAGAAGCCCAGCTTGTGAAGGGAGTGGCAGGTGACGGACAGATGATCCAGGACTTGCTCAGGAGTGCTCCCCCTGATCAACCAATCGTCCAGGTAGGGATAGACGTGATTCCCCCTTTCCTGAGATGCGCTGCCACCACCACCACCATGAGCTTGGTGAAAACCCTCGGGCGGAGGTCAATCCGAACGGCAGGACCTGAAACTGAAAGTGTGAGTCGCCAACCGCGAACCTCAGGTACTTCTTGTGCTTGGGATGATCGGCACAAGGAAGGAAGCGTCCTTGAGGTCGAGAGACACCAACCAGTCCTGAAGTTGAAGGGCCTGGAGGACTTGAGAGAGAGTAACCATCTTGAACTTGTCCTTCCTGAGGAGTTTGTTCAAACCGCACAAGTCCATGATGGGTCTCAATCCCCCATCTTTCTTCAAAATAAAAAAATAAGGGGAATACCATCCCTTGTTCCTCTCCGCTACAGGCACCTGCGCAAGGAGCGGATCCGGACTCTTCAAAGAGAGGTTCCCAGGTGGATTGTCGTGAGGCCTCTGGCGAAAAGGAAGACAGTAGCCGTGGGCTATGATCTCCAGAACCCACACATCTGAAGTAATGGCTCGCCACTTTACAAGATGCTGCACCAGCCTTCCCCCAACCGGCGAACCATGGGACCTGGCCTCATGACTGAGTGGTAGCGGCTGCGGCGTTCCCTGAGGGCAAAGAGGCAACTGCCCGAGCGGCCTTGGCACCTCGAGTACCCTTGTTTCCACCTCTGGCACTCTTACGGTGGCCTCTTTGACTTCTAGCTCCTCTCGCTTTACTGAAGGACGAGTAATAGCGAAAGGAACCTCCCCTCCATTGCTGTCCCCTAGGACGAAAAGGCGGAGGTTGTCGAACTGCAGCGCCCAATGACTTCGCTGCAGCTTTGGAGGTCTGCAACCTCTCAAGGCTCTCGGCAGCCTTGCTGCCAAAAAGATGTTCACCGTCAAAGGGCATGTTGAGGAGCCGGGACTGCACATCAGGAGCGAACCCAGACTTCCGCAACCACGCAAACTTGTGTATTACGGTGCTCGCCGCCATGGACCGGCTGACACAATCTGCCATGTCCAAACCCGACTGAACGGCCTCACACATGGCATCCTTGCCATCCTGAACCATAGCAAGGAAACCATCCCGTTCGTCCCCTTCGGGAATACGTTCAGCCGCTAATGCAACACAATTCCACAGAGTGTGTGTGAAACGAGACAAGGCACATATGGAGTTGGCCGCCTGAGGCGCCATACCCCCTGAAAAAAACACTTTCTTCGCCCATCCGTCAAAACGTTTGTCGTCCCTATCCGGAGGGATGGTCGGATACGACGCCTGCGTTGCCGGGGCCGTAGCTGCCTGCACCACCAAACTCTCCGGAGTGGGGTGCCTGGACAAGTAGCAGGGGTCGCTACTGGCTGGACGGTATTTTCACGACAAAGACTTGCCCACTGCCGGTAGACTCTCCGGAGCAGTCCAAGCCGCCGCCACCCTTCTCTGCAGAGCCATATGAAACGGCAATACCGGGTCAGTGGGGGGAACAAGATCAAGGATGTCCGTGAGATCATCCTGAACGAACTCCCCTGGTGGAGCGGACCAACCCAAGTACTCGGTGACCCGAGACATAAGGCGCCAATATGAAGAATCGGCATGAGTGCCAGGCTCCGGCCTACAAAACTCCACCTCCGGAGAGGTGTCCAGTCCACTGGCATCATGCAATGACTGCCTAAGGTCATCAAACTGGCTATGGCCCGAGATAAGCTCATCTGGTACCGTAACCGGAACCAAGCCGTCATCAGAGCCTTCATCACCCTCTGAAATGTACTCCAGAGGAAGACATCTGGGGACCAAAGCAGTGCCTGACCTTAGCCAGAGCTTTTCTAGGGGCTAACCCCGTGCACGGAGCCCCTCCGACACCACCGCATGGAAAGGCATTGAGGGCGCCGAACGAGTTGGCACCGACGTCGACAGAAACGGCGTCGACGTTGAGCGAATTGGCGTCAACGTCAGCTGCAGCGCCGCCAGCATCGACGGCGTCGACACAGGCCTCGAAGCCGGAGCTCCGAGCGTGCCTCTCGACGACCTAGGCGCCGACAGCGTTGACGCCCCCTCGGAGGCAGAGCCTCAAGAGAAATCGTCGATGACCATGGCGCCACAGGCGTCGACGTCTTCTTCGAAGACGGCACAGGATCACGCGTTCTCAAGCGCGTCGAGGACCGGGACCTGGAACGGGCATGACGAGAACGGCTACCCTTGTCCGAGCGGGACCTCTCCCGCGAGCCGTGCCGACCACCCGAGCCCGAAGGCGTACGAGCGGTGTCTCTCGACCGGTGCCGACCGACCCACTCGGAGGCGCGGATGGACCGGTGCCCTGCGATTCAAGAATCGCTAGCATCTGCTTCCCGAAGGAAGCCCATTCCTCCGGTGTCGTGTGCATGGTGGGATAAGCGACCCACCGACGGGCGGAGTCCTCGGAAGAGGACGGGGAAGGCAACCGATGCCGGCGTTTCCGGGAATGCCTAGAAGTGGTGAGACTGACTCCTGGAAGGAGACCCACTGGACTTCCAACGATGACGCGGAGAGTCGCCTCTCGAGTCATCCGTCGAAAGCCCCATAGACCTCGACTTCCGGGGCTTAGACACCCGACCTACCGACAGCTTCTTCTTGCGCTCCCACAAGGCCTTGGCCCTGAGCGACTGGCAGTCGACACAGTCGTCCGTATCGTGGGCCTCCCCGAGGCACCAGAGGCAGGCGTCGTCCGAGTCTGTGACCGACATCTTGGACCCACAGTCCCCGCATTTCTTGAAGCCCGGACGCGGGGTTGAAGACGAAGTAGACATCGCCACGAACAGGTCTTCACAAAAAACCGAACAGGTTCAACGAACCGAGACGAAAACAGCAAACTCCAAAGAGTCGAGGCGTACCGAGATTCACGAAGCAAACACGTTCGCGGAAAAAACGGAACTGAGGCTATGGGCGTTGTGCGTCCTACTTATCACATCGGGTGATGTCGGCCGTCGGAGGAGGTCCTCGGGGACGGTGCATCGACATCATCGACGCAGGACGCAGACGATTTTCTGAAGCAGCACAGCTGTGGACATTACCTGTCATGGATATGGAATACGTCGGAGGACCCAATCCCCTTGAATAAAGGATACTGCATCCAAAGAGGGAAAAACACAGCGCCGCAAGCTACAACTACCCTTTCACCTTTTAGAGGAGCTGCACTCGTGCGCAAAAATGGGCCGTCTGACAAGCGATCCCACGGATCCCACGGATTGGGAGCCCGTGGTGAAAACGCGGCTTCAGGTAAGACAGAGGTTAGCCTCCCACCCTTCCCTATCGATGTCTGCATCACCTTCTAGGACCATGAAAAGTAAACTTATGCCGCCCCTAAAGCAATCGCGACTTCCATTTACGAAAGATAGACTCCCCCTGGAGACTGGTCAGAGTCCACCCCTGCCCCGCCCCTGGAATTATCATGTACACCAATACCACCTAGGACACCCAAGAGAGCGGAGGTAGTTAAAGAGGGGTCAGAACCTGGGGATTTGACCCAAACAACTAAAAAGGACATGGAAACACCCAGAATGGCAGGTGATGCAGAGTCCCCTATACTGACTTTGAGCACAGAGGCCTCACACGGGGTGCTGGGCACAAGCGAGGTACCCAGAACGTCAGAAAGGGGGTAGCCAATCCCAAGGGAGATAGAAGACCCCCTTCCATCATTTCAGCCCTTGGTCATAGACATTGAACAGGAGGTCGGTGACAACACTGAGGAGGTTGGCTATGCTGCCCAATTAGACATAATAGATGTGTCGCACAAGGAAAACCCCACCGTTAAAACCGGATGGGGGAGGAGGCACAGAAACTTGAGAATAACTGACCCAAAAGCAACGAATTGGAAAAAAAGGACCACGCTGTTTCCATTCCATCGACTAGCCCATGTGCACTAGGGCTGGCTATAGAATTCTTGGACAAAGATATGGCCACAATGGTCCCAGAAGCTGAGATAAATTCAGAAGAGAACTCCCCAGTACTGGCACATATATAAAACTTTTCGATGGCACCTGAAAGAGAGAAAACCACTGTTAGTCTAGCGAAAGAAGCCAGAGCCAATGTCGAACCAAACGCTGATTCAGATGCATTTATATTAGAACTCCCAATAGGTTCACAGAAGACATCAGGCTCACCATCTTGTATTTTGAAGGACATTAATCAGCAGATGGGTCAGCGCCCTGAAAAGGAAGCTTATGAAAGTCAAACAGGAGAGATCAGTGAAATGGAGCCAACAACCTGGCAGGATGAGGCTTTCTGGGCAGACATGGACAAATCACCTCAGACCCTGATCTTAATTAACAACAAAATGCCAAGGAATGTCCAGATAATGTAGACATTTTGGACATCGAGAGTGGAAAACGACTTAGGGGGCTTATTGAGCGCTCCAAATGGGAAGGTCCGAAGGGAATGGAAGACTACAGGAAAAGCACAACAAAGTATTTCCAGCCTGGCAGAGAAACTTATTCAGGACATATCCAACTTAACTGGTAAAATTACATTGCTAAAAAGGAAAAGCTTATCCTTTATCAAAGAAAAAATAGCTGCCCTAGACCTGGAGGACCCTTTTGAAAGGAGCTAGTCAAAGACTTTGTGGGCAAAAGGAAATGGACACAAGCCCTCCTGTGAATAAACGTATCAATAGGATAAATGAGGATACCACCCAGGTGTCAAGAGAGAAATTGGAATTGAGGATTGATGAAAACTCCTTGGAAAAAATAAGAGAGCTGTGCAGTAAGGGGAGAATGGATGTCTTTGTACACAGTCAGAATGTGGTGATGGCAGCTTTGAATATTGCAATTGCCCCCTTCCTTAAGCTCTATGAGAACATCAACAAATCCCTGCAAACGGTTCATTCGGCAAATTCCAAAACAAGGGAACAGATTAATGAAATCAAAGGTGTCATGAAAAGATTAGAGCTGAGAATGGACAAGGAAACGGACAAATCAAATAAATGGCAAGATCGACTAAGCGACATAGCACGTCGCGACTCCAATGATAAACAACTACTTTTGGAGGCGGTGCTAGAAGAGCACAAGTGGCTAAGGAAGACCTGTCAACAAAACACTCCTAAAGGTCCTACGACTGGAGAACGACTGGTTCTGCCGGGGGAAAAAAACAGAGACCGACTAAAGGGGGCCCCTTGTTATTAGGCAGGGGTCTCGGTAAAACCAAAGCAAATCAAAATGGAAAAGAAACCCTACCTATTGATCTCCCTCAAGTACCCACACAGGAAGTGGGTCACGGCGAAAGCTCCAAATCAAGTTACGCAATATTTCAAGAAGCACTGAACGTGACTAAGAAATCATCAGTAACTGTCCTGAAGATGTCTCTAAAAGATTCGCAAAACAAAATGCAAAAGAAACCTAAAAACCAAACGACTAAACGGAAGGAATGTGGCTCAAGATCCTTTTTAAGAAACATTAAAATACCAGTAGGGGAAGAGCAAAGTCACCCAGCAAAGAAGCCAAGGCTTGAAATGAAAATATGCAACTCATCAAACGACAATGAAACCCCCAAGAACTCAGTCTCCATTGAAATTGAAAGTGACCCGGAGTCAGATGGACATTTGAGTTATTTAATCGAAATGATAGAAGAAAACAATGAGGATGTACACTGGCAAAACATCAGTCTGTCAAGTCATAGATAACCATCTACACCATTATGAAATGGAAAAAAGAGAAAAGGAGACGAAAAACGCAAAGGATCTGAGAGGGGCGGCAAAAAGGCTGAGGACTCGAGGACCCATAAACTCAGGAACCAATCTCGCAGTGAGGAAAAGAAAAAGGAAAGAAAACAAAAAAGAATGGATTTTTGGAATTGTTTAGAAGAAAGAAGAGGGACGAGACTCCAATCAGTGGGAGTGACTCGAGGGAGGGATCCAGAAATAAGCCGAAGCAGCAAAGTAACGGAAAAAACCAACGGACAGATGAAAATAAGATGGAGTTTGCTGGTGGAAAAAAGGTCACCCACAGAATACATAAACTAAAGTTGGAGAGAGTAGCAAAAGCCTCGAAAACGATAATCCTGAACAGAAAAAATTTGATGACTATTCTTAACCAACTTACATCACTTAGAAAGGTCTCATCGGACAACATTTTGATAGTCGAATTTCCTCATGAAAAGGGGCCAGACGTGATAATACTCCACCTGAGATCGCATAGGACAAAAGATATAACACTAAGAGCAAAGGGAAAGCTGGCAGATGCTGGCTTTAGATTAACAGACGCTGAGTCAGTAGAAGAGAGCCGAAGAAAGGAGAAATTTGTTAGCTCAACATACGAAAGCAATAAATCAAGATCAAAAGTGCCGAATGCAGAACCACAAAGAAAATACCACAAAAACCCAGTAAGAGAGTACACTAAAACCAGGCCCGTGGAAAGTAACAGAGAAGAAAGGAGTGTACATCGAACTACTGGGAGAGAGGCCCCAAAAACTAAATTTGCTACGACAGCTCTGCGGACCAAATACTATAACCAGTGAGACGGTCTCAAGCCCCTTGCCGATACTCAAACGGCAAAATTGAGATTCACGGTGGACAACTCTAACTCTAAGGCAATAACACAAGGAAGTCAAAACTCAGGACTGAAACAAGGAGTGCATGAGTTAAAACCAGAGAAAAAGAAACAATAGGCTAACATCGAGGCAGTGAGGGAAAAATCCCTACTGGCCTCATGGAACACCAGGGGCTTTAATCATCTTTACTCTGGAGACAGTGCTTTTTTGGGGAAATACGAAGTAATCTGCCTTCAGGAATCCTGGATAAGATCGGTCCCTCTATGTGAGGGCTATGATGTGTTCATGAACCCTGCAAAGAAAGGCCGGCTGGGTAGACCACGTGCTGGACTGCTGATGCTAGTAAAAGGCGAGAATGACCTCCAAGTCCTGAGTCATCATACCCCAAAACCGTATGTCCAGATTTTAAAGATCAAGAAAAGGATGGAATCCCAGGACATTAAACTCCTTTTAATTAATACCTATTGGAGTCAAACGGACTGTGAAAACGAAACATATTTGTCTGACATTATGGAGGCAATAGATGAATCTATGATAGAAGAACAAAAGCAATTTATCGTTATATGTGGAGACTTGAATTTAAAGCTGCTTGATAAGGAAGGAAAACTAAAACCAAACTTGCAGCTGGAGGGAAACGAAAAACGATGGACAGAAGAAATGGAAATAAGAGAGATGAAAATCTTAAATGGGCGGATGAAAGGAGATCTTGAAGGAACCACTACATGGTCTAACAACATAAGCAGTGCGGTCTTAGATTATTGTTTCGTAGCCGGAAACACCCAAAGGTTGGATAAACACATTTAGAGTTAAGAAACAGAAGGCCAGTGACCATGCTCTACTAGAGATTGAACTTAACTGGGAGTCTGGTGTCGTAACAAATTGCACCCTCCCCCCTCTGGAAGTGACATGGGGAAGAAATCAGCTCAGAATAAAGTTGCAGGCTATTGCTAAATTAGCGGATGGTTTCAATACCCAGGTAAAAAGAAATCTAGAGGAAGTAGAATATAAATGGCTACTAAAGGAGTACAAAGTACACTGCGATGGAAACAAAAACCCATCAATCTCAAGGAAACACGCGTATAATGCTGAATTGGTGGCCAGGAGAAAGATACATCGTGCCGAACTAAGAGGCATAAGACGAAGCTTGCTGCATAACAAAGAAGAATTAATGCAGAAATACAAAGAATCCTATAAAAACTGGCTGATCTCATCGAAGGCCTGGAGAGCTCAATTTGACTCCGAGAAGATGCTAGCAGCAATTCAAACAGCAAATGCACGCAGCCTATGGGAGATCATCAATAAAGGCGACGCCTTCCAACCGGCCTTAACCACTTCTCAAGTCCCAAAAGATCTATGGGTCAAGCATTATACAAACCTGTTCCAGCAGAATTCAGCAGTAGAAACAAACACATACTCAAGGAAAAAAATGCCCTGCCACATTAAATGTGACTATGATGACATCCTGGGGAAAATAAAAAAGTTAAGCTCCTCAAGAGCTGCTGGGCCTGACGGCATATCAAATCATATGCTCAAAGAAAATGGAGAAGCCTGGGCAGTTTTCATTTTACAGCTCTTTAACCAAATAAAGAAAACTCGAACCATCCCTTTATCATGGAAGGAGGCACTGATTGTCCAAATATTCAAAAAAGGGGTTCATGGAGCCCCTAAGAATTATAGACCTATTGCTCTCCTGGAATCCATTGGAAAATATTTTGCCTCCATCCTTCTGAGGGACCTAAAAATGTGGGCCATAAAGGAAGGTCTTTTGGACAAACGCCAAACAGCTTTCGTAAGTGGAGTTGGAACCTCCTTGAATGTATTCATTCTGAATATTTTAAAGCTCCAGGCCCTCAAAACAAAAACAAACGTCTATTTGATCTTCATCGATCTAGAACAAGCTTTTGACGGAGTCAGTAGAGATCTCCTTTGGGCAAAATTGAAAAACTGGAATTTCCCAGTGGATCTCATTGAAGCTATTCAGGAATTGTATACAGACACATCAATTCAAATAATAACAACAAAAGGAGGAGTCACCACTGAAAAGATCCAGACATTTAAAGGAATCAAACAAGGCTATGCCTTGACACACTTCTTATTCATCCTATATTTGGCGAACATGGTCGAGTCCCAGAGTAAGATCAGAGCATTTCCACCAACAATTAAAGATGAGGAGCTGTCCTGGATCCTATATGCGGATGATGTGGTCTTTATAGACCAAACGGCTATAGGCCTGCAGCAACGCATTACCGAATTCAAAAATTACTTGGACAGAAATCATATGAAGATAAGCATAAAGAAATTAGTCATCTTAATCATGAAGTCGGCTCTGGGACAAAAGTTTAAAAAAAGAACTTTGTGTGGTCCATTGACAATCAAAAACTGGACATAGAAGATTCTACAATCTAACTGGGGACAAGAATAAACACGAGTGTAAATGAACAAGGCCAATACACTCTCATCAGAGAAAAACTGATAAAGCTGACAAGCCAAGGGCAAGCTCTCCATCGAAGATATGGAACATATTCAATGATGCCAATATTTACATTTTACAAGCAGAAAGTGGTGGCGGTTCTGACTTATTCAGCGGAGTGCCTGCTAAATCTTCGATGGGAAACCTGGGACTTAGTCAAAGCTTTTTTTTTGCGGAAAATTCGAAGACTTCCAAATTGCTTGTCTATTTCGACAATAAGGCACGAACTCAGGCTCCAGTCCATAGGATTGACAGTCCTGTTGAAGTCCATCTCTTTCTAAAGGAAATGCATTCTTAACACGCTATCACCCCCTTTTGAGATCCTGGCAAAAAAAACGGTGGAGAAGCGGGACAAAAATCTCCAACTTTGGAAAATCGAAATGTCAGGACATTCTATCGCATTACAACATTGAACAAGAGACATTAAGAACGAATCCTGACAATGCAAAGAAAATCTTGCGAGAAAATGACTGGGACGAAACGAGTACGCTAAAGCAAGCGAATAAATTGTGTCATAACATCATTTGGGAGCATAAAGCTGTGAATGACCCGCCACCATATCTGAGGAAATTTCCTTCATCCCGCTACAGGGATTTGCTGATGCGATGTAGGCTAAATATCCTACCAACTAAAGAAGTACAATTCCAAAGAAAACAGATCCCGCACATAGATGCCGGATGCCGATATTGCGGAAATGCCAACATTTTAGAAACAACTAGGCATTTGGCATTGTCCTGTCCAAAACTCCTAGCTCAAAGGAGAAAGTGCCTGGGAAACTATGTCTGTTTAATCAACTTGAAGACGGAGGAGGAATATTGGGAAAGGTTGATAACAGTGGAAATAATTGGAAGGACACTCAACGCCCTTAAGTTCATAGATCAAATTTTACTGCTGAATATTCTCTAATGGGTTAAAGAACACTTGAGGATGATAGACAGGGGTCTACGACTGCCTTGGGTGTCAGGCAGGGCATGAACCTGTCCGTAAATTCCCTACTTCCATCCCTCTCCTCCTCCTTTTCCTCCTTGCTGCTTTCTTTGTTGCAATTCCAATATGGAAGGACTTGGTTATCAGACTGAAAGTAGAGCGTGACCTCCCAAGACTGATGCCTCGTACGTATGTTTCGTTAGGTTTCAGAGGATTCATATTTATGTTAAAGGTTTACATTTCTTATTATTTAACCAATAAAACATGTAAATAAAAATTAAATATTTGAGTCAATATAGAAAAGCAACAAAAATGTCTTTGAGACAAGGAGGACTACGAAAAGGGAAGAGTCCTCACATTCGCAAAAAGGTTCGATACCCTGAGACGAACACTGCCAGTAATAACACCAAATGCGGAGAACACAGCACCCAGTATGCCATCATCCTCTGATGTAGACTCAACAGAAAGTGAAAATGATCAGCCCCAAAGAAAATTGAATTTTTTAGAGGAGATGAGACTCTTAGGGATGGACGGCAGAAGCGGAAACAACAAAAAAGCAAGAGGACGAGGACGGGGAAAATCAACCAAGTCCCGAGGCACAAAAAAACAAGGAGGAGCAACCACCTCAGACATCGCGGTAGCAGACAAGCCGGACAGACTAACACGCTCTGGAACAAAAAACTGATGACAACACAGAGCCAACAACCAGACATGTCCATCGTCAATCTAACATCACATATTTTCTTAGCAGAAGAAACTGAGGTGCTTAAACTTGGTTTGAATTTCTGTCCCTCCTCTCCATATAATTACGCCGAGACAAGAATTGATTTTGATAAATATATGTGTAAGATCCGCTTGAAAAAATTCTTTGCACTCAATCCACCTAAAATGAAAGAAGATGAACCACGACTAGGATACACCCCGTTGCTCATCGAAGACATGAACATACTACCAGATCTCATCCACCTAGAAACCGAATGGCAAGAAAATGAGGACATAAGTGATCCCCAATGGGAATTTATGAACATCTGCACGGACTGGCCTTGCAAGAGCAATCTGAAACTCAAATCACGCTTTAACCCCATGTTCAATCCTGGTGGCAACATCGAAGCCTTCCAAGATTTAGTCATAAATGATCTCAAAAAGTTCAGGAGAACCAAAATCAGCATTTCTAATAACCTAACACGACGAGAACAAGAGATCCTATCCAGTATGAGAACATTGAAAGACTACATCATGAAACCATCTGACAAGGGGACCAACATTGTCATTATGAACAGGTCTGATTACATCAGTGAAGCCAATAGACAGCTAAGGGATCACAAATGTTATCAACTACTGGATACGGACCCCACAGTAGAAATGAATGATAAACTTTTTGAGTTGTTAACAAAATGGAAGGAGAAAGGCTTACTGGAGGAAGACATGTGTAAATACCTGCATCCTAAGTTTCCAACGATGCCCACCATTTACTTCCTGCCAAAGGTGCACAAGAGCAAAACAAGACCACCAGGGAGACCTATCGTAACTTTGTGTGGGGCACTATTGGAAAATGTGTCTAAACTAGTTGATGAAACATTGATAAAATTTGTCACCAGCCTGCCGTCATACTTACAAGATACGAAGGATTTCCTGAATAAAATTGACGGCATACCCTGGGAAAAGACATATCTACTAACCACACTCGATGTGGTCTCCTTATATACCTCAATCAATCATAAAGATGGACTGCAGTCTTGTGAGTACTTTATTAAGACAAGATCGTTGAACTACCTCGAGCATGGAAAGATGATTTTAGAAATGATCAACCTCTGCTTAACAAATAACAGTTTCTTATTTGATAATAAGTTTTACACCCAGTTGCAAGGAACAGCCATGGGGACGACATTTGCTCCTTCAAACGCAAATTTAACGATGGGTTGGTGGGAGAAATCCGCAGTGTGGGTCCCCTCAAACAGCCACCAAACGGACAAAGTAGTCCTGTGGCTTCGTTACATAGACAATCTATTTGTGATTTGGGATGGCCCCACAGACGAATGGTTGGATTTTGTCAAGTCACTAAACATAAACGAATATAATCTACAATTTACTGAAAGTCACAGCAAGACCACCATTGTCTATCTAGACATAGTGGTAACTGTGGCCCAGGACAGTTTGGTGACTGAATTGTACCGTAAACCTACAAGTGCCAACACACCCCTCCATGCCAAAAGCAACCATCCTACATCGTTAAAATGAAGCATCCCCTATGGTGAATTCATCCGCATCAGGCGAAACTGTTCACAAATAGAAACTTTTGATAAGGAATGTAGATCTATGACATTGATATTTCAACAAAGAGGCTATCCGAAGAAAGTGTTGGAGAGATCCTATTTAAAGGCACGACAAAAAGACCGTTCGATTTTGTTGATGCCTAAGGTTCGAATTGCAAATGAAATGGAAGAGATGGACACGAGACTCATCCTTACATTGGCATGTACTTAAACAAGATGAGCATCTGGGGCGAACCTTAGGGGAAAACATCAACATCACCTACAGATGCTCCACCTCTTTGAAAGATAGCCTAGTGTCCAGCTATATGAGTCCCAGAACTACATTATTAGCCCCGAGTTGGCTAGGCGCCAATCCAGAAGGTTTCCATAAATGTACCAAGTGTAAGGCCTGCAGGTTTGCTAAAAATACCAAAAACTACCAACATCCAATATTAAAAAACAACGTGAACATAAAATCAAGGATCACTTGTGATACTGAGTATGTTGTGTATGTCCTCACCTGCCCGTGCAACCAGTGGTATGTCGGGAGTAGGATCGGAAAGTTAAAATTGAGAATTTTACAACATATAAGAGCGATCAAAAACACTGACCCGATATACCCCATGGCTCTACATTTCCAAGAGAAACACGGAGGGAAACTGGAGGGATTTGGGTACTTTGGGATACATGCCATACAAAAATCTGCAAGGGGTGGCAACCTAGAACTTCTTCTGAGACAAACAGAGACAAAATACATCCTGGACTTTGAAACCAAGAAGCCACATGGCCATAATCTTGATGAAGAATTATATACATTCCTAGGCACCTGATCTCTTAATGTATCTTTGAACTATTCTTATGAATGATTAGCTTGAGCAAACCCCACAGCACAGCATGTACTGCTTGGTTCCTGTGTCTTCAGATTATGTGTGTTTTAGATTCTCTTAATAATGAATTTAATCATTAGCCTCATGATAATGTAAATATGAATACTCTTCGTCAATTATTAGCTTGCTCAGAGCACAGCCAGAAAATGGTTTCCTCACAAGTGTAAAGGTTGAAAGGTCTTCAACAAAAAACATTTTTCCTTCACAAACTCAAGTATTGAATGTACTTAAGACCTTCCTCTTTCCTTTACTCTTTATTTTTAACATTTAAATTCCTTTTACACTCTTTTTTCTTTTTTTGTCAGGGCAAGCAACCCACTTTATGTTGAAGTATGTATGAACAAAGGAACTTAACCACCTACATGTACAACTTTTTCTCTCTCTTTCCTCTTTTTTGTTTTTCTCCAATTCTGGTTGTAACATCGCTTGGGTTAGTACTATTATGCATTATTCATTCTGTAACTGAAATCGTATCACACAAGGTCAAATGGCTTGATGGTAATTTAGAATTATCTATTCATGCAGTATTTTAAGATATCTGTGTATTTTTAAATGTACAAAAAAGCTTTTATGCACTAAGCTATTTATTCTATTCTCAAATGCAGAATAATAATGTCAGGCTGCTAAATGCACGAAGCACTTTATGCATTAGGATTTGTATTCCACGATTGCTGCTAGCACTAAGCACTTTAATAGCATATTTTGCGAGTCTACATAGACATTTGTACCAAAAAAATCAATTTAAATACACATGAATTTTAACATGAATAATTTATGCACACTAAGCGCTATATTTTTCAAAAACCCTGCATTGTTCCAATATATATAAATTTTAAAAAACCATACTGGTCAAATGAAGACACCTAATATCTGTGTGATTTCGACTCTGTAACATGTTTTTATCGATGTTCAAGAATGGCAGCTTCAAAATGTTTTGCTTTACTCTACCATCATGAATGGTTTAGTTTTTGTACTCAACCCAAGATGGCTGATCTATGTAATAGACCAATAGGAAATGAGAGTGACTGTCTTCACTGAAATCATAGAGTTAGAACGTGGTTAAATAGTCCTTCCTTTGTGTTTCTTGCCCTAAACGTGAACAAGCGGTTTGTTACCGCAAAACGCGTCGTTTTTTGTGTTGGTTTCTCTTTTGTCCTGGACATATGCTTAATTAAAGTACAATTTTTGGCTGACTCAATGGTTTGTTGCCTCAGTGTTTTGTCGCAATTCCTGCCAGCAGAACTGCTTCCTGGAGTGCCTTCCGCTTTCCCTGTACCTTTGTACAGGGTTTACCACATATACATATATATACATATGTTGAATTGAATTGAATTGTACTGGGTTGTTTTATTTTGAAGTTTTTTTAGAACTAATCATAATTTTAAAAATATAGGTGGGTGAGAATCGTGAGAGTAAGTGAAGTAGAAGGGAGAGCAGGGCACCATATGTAATGTAATGTAATATGGAATTTCTGTAGCAACTAGTCCCACTGGTACAGCATGTAGGTGAACGCCCTTGGGGGACCGAAGTCCGTGGTATGGGAGCTTCGTCAGAGGTGTTTAGGATGAGTGTGGATTTAGTCAAAATGAAGGTAGGTAAGGGTTGGCCAAGTCCATGGTAGCGACTCAGGTCGAGCCAGCTTGTGGATGGGTGGGGTGAGGTTCTCGGGAGAGTATGCAAGTTCGGGAGACTGATTATGTGTCCAGCTAGACCGAATTTTTGTTGTGTGACTTAGCTGCATTATAAGGGCAGCGGTGTTGTGCGATGTATCTTCAGTTAGCGCATGATTGCAGATGCATGCGGGTGGGTGGCCGTGCTTACTGTTATTTTCCATCAACAGGAAGTGTGATATGTATCCGCGCGTTCTGGTTGGTTTCTATTTTCGTTGATGTAGTGTGGATCCTGTCCTGCGATCTGCTTGATTCCTTTCGCTGCATCGCTCAGTAAATTCTTGAGGGACTCAATAATGTTACAGCCTATCCTGCAGGGGGTTAAATAGCTCGAGGGGCGGAGTGAGTTCATCAGGATGCAGGGGTGAAAAGCCAAGTCTTGAGGACCTTTCGGAAGACAAGGTGATCCTCTAACCATCGGGTGCTAAGGGGAAATCGCATTCACATATCATTAAGTTTGAGGAAGAAGAGGGTTGTAGCGGGGGGAGGTGGGATTAGTAATAGTGCAGAGTAGGATGGGTATTGGTGAGGAGAAGGGAGAGTAGTAGTTGTGCAGAGTGATTAGTAGTGTGGAGGAGGGAGAAGTAGAATGGAGAAGGGAGTAGGAAGATTGCAGAGAAGGTTGTTACATCAGGAGGTAGATAGTAGAAGGAGAGAGAGACATCAGAGAAACAGAAGAGAGAGATATAGGAAGGGAAAGGTGGATGGAGTTGGGTAGAGGAGAGTAATAAAAAGAAGCGTGTTGCTCAAGGATAACAGCATACCCGTATATCACCCTTTAGAAATAACCATTGGTAGTGTAGGGCTATTTAGGAAGTCACTGTTGGAGATTTAGGGGAAATCATTTAGCAGCACTAACTAGGGTTAGAGACACCTGGGTTATGTAGGGAGGCCCCACAGGAGATAGGAGAGAGCAGGATGACCCTAGCGCTGGTCCCCAAACACCTTTTCCAACCCACTGCACTCTATTGAATCATCTACATGTTTATGTTGAATAATCTACACAATGAGAAAAAGAACAGTCAATATACCTTTTCTTCTGCAATCCTTAAAACAACTAGTGTTAATTCCTGGCAACTCTGTAAGTTATTAAAGCCATCCGCGACATATATATGACACTTCTTGAACTGCCTTCAACAGGTCATGTGAAATCAAGAAAGGGTGTGATTTTTCTAAACAAGTGGTGTCCCCACAGCTGTCCAATAGCTCAGACAAAGCTACAGAGGAGGAAGCCTCTTTGGAAACAATGAACTCAAATTTTACTTGACCAAGATGATACAAACTCATCATGCAATGGGGCTGATAGATCTGAAGCACTTGTTAACCTAGTTCCAGAAAAAGCCTTTTTTCTCAAACCAAATGGGGGCTAATAGGCATTACCAGGATCTTGATGCAGTCAAAAGTTTTCTGAAGGAAGACTGTTGGCAGGAGGGCGATCCTCTCATTTAAAAAATGGAAGCGTTATTTGAAGATTCCCTTCTTCATACAAAAGAGACAAACTACCCTATGGACTTTGATTCAAGCCCCAGTTCTCAAACTAATCGTCTCTCAGGATATAACAAGTGTTGAATTTTTCCAATTTTTCCGGATTGAATATTGCAACTAAACATTTGACTTCATCCGCAGTTAAGTTAATTGGTGCTGAAAGGCATTTTTTGCCGATTATGATATGATAGGTTATTTATAACGCGCTTAATACCCAGAGGTTTCTAAGAGCGGACCTGGGGATTGAACCTGTGATGCTCTGTGTCGTCTTGCTTCCAAGCCGAGCACGTTGCCTCTGAGCTATCCTCCCGAGATTATATGTTTTGACATTAGATTTTGTGTCCTGCGTGTGGATCTCCACATTTATGTATGATAAATCACGACAATGGGTCCTCCAACTTCTCAAATGTGAAAGACAACATTATAATTCAATGCCCAGGTAGTAGGTATACTGCTTCCTAGACAGGTGCGTGTATAAACATTTTCAGTTAATAATTCTTCTAAGAGTACTGACTAGTCCTGTGTAACCAGTGCTCTACAGAGAGCAACCAAGTATTAATGGGCCTCATTACAAGTTGACGGTGCAGGAAAAAAGTGCAGGTAATTCCTCTATCTTCATTTTTCCAAGTTTGGTGGAATTACCACCAGCGGAATTACTAAATGGTAATTCCGTGGATTTTTGTAGGTAAAGTGGAGGAGCACCTCCAGGTATATCCTCCACTTTACCTCCAAAAATTGGTGTAACTCCATTGGACTCCATTGGGGATGTGGTCATTCTACCGGGGGTAATTCCTCCAAAAATCCATAACATGGGGATTTATACCACCTACCACCAATTGTAATCCTGTGATAAACCCACGGGACCAAGCGGCGGTAACGGTAATTCCGTTTGGTGTTCTTCTGGCAGAGTTACCGCCGGAATACCGCCAAACCCGTAATGAGGCCCATTATTCTTAACCACAGGCGAAAAACATTAAGTTACTTTGTTGAAACTCTAGGAGGCATAATTGTTTGTGTCATAACGAAATATTGAATTTTCTTGCTTCTCATGATTCTATTTGCATACAAGAAACTTGGCTCCTTAAAACCTGCCAACTCAATGGATGTTCTTGTTATTTTAGAAGTTCTAGCAAAGGTCTCTCTGTTTTCTGATATGAACTACAACTTTGATTTCAATGTCATCTCCCGATTTATTGGCAATTTTCGTTAATTGGAAATGTTCTGGCTGTAACAAGAGATGCTTAACTATTGCACTTTATAGTCTTCCTTGGAGGAGGGAGGAGGCATTAGTCACAAAATTTGATCTCAGTTACAGATATTCCCAAATCTTGGTTAGACAAGAGGGGCGGGGGGGCGTACAAGTTATAATCTTGGGTGACATTAATGGATTTTGGTTGGATCTTTCTGAATTCATAGAGGATGTCCCTGGTAATGTCTCCTTACAACCTTCCATCAGGCAGCTAGTGAGATCAAATGATCAGTGCAGGGAATGGTCCGACCTCCTGTCAGCTTAGGGGCTATTAATGCTAAATGGAGGCACACCAGGAGACTTAATAGGTGCTTCTTATATTGTCTACCTTTCTGTTTCACTTACACTTATTCAACACATCTCAAATTTTCGAATAGTTCCCACTAGGGCCAATGATCATTTCTTCTTGATTGATGATTTGTATTTGACGCGATTGAAGGAAATGTTAAGGCCACCATCAGCTACTCGCATGTAAATCATGCTAGGAATCGAGTAAGATGGAGAAAATATAATATAACCACCCTACAGGGATGACTTGAACATGCTCTGAGACCCCATACAACTCATACACAGAATTTTGCTAATTGGATTTCTCCAAACCTCTTTTCGGAGTCAATACAAGCATTCACAGCATCTTTCAAACCTAAGCCTTCTATGATAGCACTTTTTATGCATGGACAAAGGTCTGCAACCTACGATCTTGGGTGACATTAATGGATTTTGGTTGGATCTTTCTGAATTCATAGAGGATGTTCCTGGTAATGTTTCCTTACAACCTTCCATCAGGCAGCTAGCGAGATCAAATGATCAGTGCAGGGAATGGTCCGACCTCCTGTCAGATTGGGGGCTATTAATGCTAAATGGAGGCAAACCAGGAGACTTAATAGGTGCTTCTTATATTGTCTACCTTTCTGTTTCACTTACACTTATTCAACACATCTCAAATTTTCGAACAGTTCCCACTAGGGCCAATGATCATTTCTTCTTGATTGCTGATTTGAATTTGACATGACTGAAGGAAATGTCAAGGCCACCATCAGCTACTCGCATGTAAATCATGCTAGGAATCGAGTAAGATGGAGAAAATCTGATATAACCACCCTACAGGGATGACTTGAACATGCTCTGAGACCCCATGCTACTCATACACAGAATTTTGCTAATTGGATTTCTCCAAACTTCTTTTTGGAGTCAATACAAGCGTTCACAGCAGCTTTCAAACCTAAGCCTTCTATGATAGCACTTTTTATGCATGGACAAAGGTCTGCAACCTACGATTTGCTATTAAGAAAGCATAAAGGCTTGCTCCCCCACGACATCTGCAATCTGGCTTCTAATCCGGATTTAGCGAGAATAAAATATGCAAGAGCCTGCCTTGAAAGAATATGTATATTTTTTCCTGCCCGTTGCGAGATGTCACACTATCAAAAAAGATTTCCTAACCAACCTTATTTGAGTCTTTTTATCAATTCTGGTTCAACCTTCTTCTTACTTCTTACTAATGAAGTGTTAGGAGTTATACTAGGCTTAGAGAGATCGCTCAGGGTTTGTGAGTCATCTGTACATCTATTAACACTTTTGAAACTCTGAAGCATCAAGGTATTAGAGTTCCCAGTCGAAACAACCTTGCTCCATTTGTTTCAAATGAGATGACTCTGTAGACTAATGCATTTAGGGAATGATTGATGGCAGGTAGACCGGTATCATTAACTTGGGCTTTTTGTAGATGATTAACTATTGTCTTCACTGATTTTATCAAATGATGATGTCACTCGCTTTCATCTATTTTTGTTTACATATGAATGTATCTTTTAGAAACATGTTTCTTGTGAACGGTTTAGCAACAAAAAAGAAAGTGCCAAAGGGACATGCATATTGGGAGCTGTTGTTAGGGCACTTGGCAGCGGAACATAGGTGCCAGTAAGAGACAGAATAAAGCCCAACGAGAACTGCCTAATGGGAGTTTTGGCTTTGGTAGATGGTATTAGAGAGTATGTGCCACCTAAGAGACCGAAGAAAGTTTAAGGCAGTTGCATGATGGAAGTTGTAGTTCCAGCACTTGTCACCAAAATGTGAAGAAATGCATGCCAAGAGTATGGTTTATGCACTTGCCATCAAAACGCAGGTCGTTCTACGAGAGAGTGCTTACTGAGATGGAGCTTGTGTCACGTCGCCATTTTGTAGTTAGCACCAAGTATAGGCTCAGCCATTTTAGCTACTGGATTTGAAACTGAGAGATACACATGAATTATGAAAACGGGTGCACGCTGCGAACAGATGTGCATTTTATAATTAATGAGCAGTGGGGGATGAAGACATACAAGGTTGTTTGTGAACTACTGCCAGGCCTTGTTTGCCAGCACACAGATAGGGCAGGGAGGCTTCTCTATGTCAATGATCAGGATTCGGTGTGTCCTGGGAACCAACACCGTCCATGTTTACTAGATAAAAAGATGCACACAACGATTGATTTATATGAACTTTGAAGCTGTTTTCAGGCATGCAAACAATCAAAGAGAAGAGAACATTTTGATTAAATATTTACACGTTCTTCCTTGTTATCGCATATTTTTGTTCGCAGTTTTGAGTGAGAAAAGCAAATGGGACAATAAACATTTGCGCATTATTCTGAAATCAGACTGCGTGTGTGGAGCTTGTTTATTTTGCAGTGCCCTTCTCCAAAAAGCTCTTCCACAAGCAATAGTCTGAGATATGCAAAATGATATCCGAAGACGGGCCGACTGGCTGCCAAGGGGCAGGGACCCATGCTCTAACACCAGGGGTAAGTGCCATACATTTTGCTCCTTACCCCGCTGCCACTGTACGTGATTTATTTATACTCTGCCACCCCCTCTAAAAACACAAGGTACATACTCTCATTTCTGAATAGGATGCCCGGGTTTTGAAAGGAGAAGTTTTTCAGTCAATAATTTATATTTTATAGTCTGTTGTCTTGTCTTCGCTGGGAAATTGTACCGCTATGCCTTTCTCTTTGTTGTCTCTGGGCAGTTGTGGCTACCCTTTTCCTTTGTTTTCACTGGGGAGATTTTCACCAGCGTATTCCCTTAAAATTGGGTAATACTCAGTCATGCATACACTATGTTCAATACTGAGCTGACACACCTGCAGGCAAAATAGAAGCAGCCTATGGCAGAGAATCAGTGAAATGTGTTGTTAAGTGGCATACATATACTGCTGACAGGCAGGGGATTAAAGAATTCCCACAAACAGGTTTGTTTGACAAGGGGGAATTGAATCCAATCTATGTCCTACTGGACTCTAAAAGATATAAAGCTCACCCAAAGGATTGATCAGCCTTTCACTTTGGACTACCGAATCATCACAAAAACACAGGGAAGAAAAGATCAAATTACAGAAAAAAATGCATGATAAAAAGAAGATTGATAAAAATTAGCATGCTCTTTACCCGGTCCTTACAGCCATTAGTGCATCCCCTACCAATGATGTAGGTCCTCCATCTATCAAATATCCCCCGGCGGCACGACAAAATCAGGCCCTTCTCTCAGACCCATCACCACTTCAGTCTTCACCCACATTATCCACCTATATACCGGTCTAATCGCCCAACAAAACTACCCCCAATGTTCTAGAAAATCTGCATGGGTGCCATGTGCAGTACAAACAATACAGAATCACTTAGAGAGCCCAGATAGGGCTGTCTCTCTCTCCACAATGTCTCCTCAAGAGTTGAGGAACTTAAGGATATATAAGGGAAGGTATCATTACATACATAAAATGGATTTGAAGAAGACTTAAGGGAAGTGGTGTCATACAAGGGTAAAATGGACATTTACTGCACAATGTTTAGATGAATCAGAGAAAGACGATGGATTAGGTGCATCACCACCACTTATATAAGAAGACATACCACTTCTCAAAGGGGCAGCTATGGGAGCACATGTGTACCCAGTCAGGATAATACCAGCACTTGAGGGGTTCCACACTGTACCATACCACATAGCTTGGATACCAGATCAGATACAGTCTTTGAAGGGTGCCTCCCCCGCCTCACTTCGCACCTAAACCAAAATGTTTACTAGGGAACTCGAAAGCATCATAGATTCCCATAATCCTACTACCCCTGAATTGGCTGACTTGCTTAAACAGATACTTAAACAGGAGCAATTTCAAACAGCTAAGAAATAAGGCACAATGGGCTCAATGGTGTAGAGATCTGTTAAGAGGAAATGATGGTGACATGAATTTAAGATTAAACATGGAGGAAGTTTTTCAGAAAAGGGATGAGATATTAAAAATAGTAAAGGAATTAGCAAAAGCTACAACAGACCGGTCAAAGGTGGAATCTTTAAGGCATGATGAAGCTAAATATCTTGAGGATTTCTTATCAAGGGTCATTGCACCTTCAGAAGACCATTCTAATATAGAAAATGTCACCCAGCCAGCTCCGAAGTTGGTAACACAGTATTTTGTCGCTGTCTTTTACCAGCTATCAAAAGTGATGTTGAAAAAGCAGTCATTGATTGGAAATGTAAAGAAACATCAGAAATAATGCCACTGTACACATGTATAGTTTGCCTTCAGATAAGAAAGATCAGATGGCAGAAAAGCTGCTGACGCTGCAGTTAGCTTAGTGCGATCGACGCAAAAACAAGCTCCTGCAGGACCTGGTGCACGTGGCGCAAGGATGAGGGGGCCCATCAGACCACAGATAACTGTTGTCCCGTTCAAACCCCCATACCAGCCCACGCAGGGTTGTCAATGCCACTACTGCTGAGGGTTTGGACACTGGAAAGCAGAATGTCCTAATAGTTTTACACCATGCATGCCACAGGCCTCTCCCAACACATTTGAATGATCTAGTCAGACTCAACGGACACCCTGGAATCCTAGCCCACTTACACAGCAGACACAGCATCAAGGACCCCCGTATTAATAATAATGTGCAAGGGCAACCCTAAAATCGGGCAAGCCAATTAAATCCACAAGCAATCCCCCTCCCCCAACTGCATACTCAGATTTCTCATGTTGATATGAGGATGCCCCAGTTCCACGTGTTATAAAGCCCATTTTCAAATTGGACACATGCAATCCTTCACTGCCAGCTAGAATGGAGGTGCACCACATAGGCCTCGTAGCGGACACAGGAGCCTCAACAAGCACCCTTAAAGCACACAAGGTTCCCCTACCACATTCAGGGAAAGCAGTAGTTGCCATGGTAGTAGAAGGTGTCACTAGACCCCTACCTTTAATCACCCCAACCACATTAACCCTGGGGCACTTTACAATTACATAGGCATTCCTGCTAAGCCCAACTACCCCTAGAGATCTCTTGGGTATGGATTTCCTCAGCGTCATGGGCGCAATGATTTACTGCAGACAACACTGCTCATACATTTATCTACCTTAAGATCATGCATTGGCGGTAGATCTCCTCATAGCAGTAGAAGCATATACTCTAGCAACACACACAACTTCACAGATACTTTTACTGATTGGCTTCAGGATATTCCACAGCAATTATGGGCCAGCGGCTCAGATGATGGTGGGCTCATTACTTTGATTAAATCAATAGTGATACCTTTAAAGGAGAACATCACCTTCCCTAAAGTAAAACAATACCCTCTTACGCCTCAAGCAATACAAGGTGTTGAACCTATTATTAATGACCTGCTGACACTTGGGCCTCATCAGCAGTTGAGAGGATTGTGGGTGAGTACAAATGACCGCATGCATGCACTGCGGAGCACCTGACCAAATTTGGGGTGGGAGGATTGTGGGGGTTGTGGACATGAACACTGACACAAAGCTTTGCATGATTCATTTCTGCAAGAGTTTGACCAGTCCACCTCCCATACCAGCATCACAGTACAGTCCAGGTACCATGCACATGTTGCACCCAACATGAGGGATGAGCCCATGTACACATACATAGTAGGAATTGTAAACACCAACATGCCTACAGGTACCAGGATGCAACATGCAAACACAGCAATGTTTACTAAATAAGAGCTACATGGAACCTCGCAACAGCAGCCCTGCAAGTACAATGGACATGCACCCTTGTACACCTACCCCCCAATGGCGAGTCACTGCACCCAGAAGCGTACAGATTGCTGATAGTCGACCCAGCATGCACCATGCACCAGAGAAGTACACCCACACAGGACTACCACCATGTCGGCATCACATGTCTCTGACAGACACAGCAAGTAACACAAGTCTGTAGGGGACATGGTGAATGTGAAAAGAAAAACATGCATCATATGAGGTACACAGTATGCACGGACATAGGACAGACACATTCCACGGAATGATGCTGCATATAGCTCAGGACGATGTCCATTTCCATGATACTGTAAAAGTCCACCTCCAACCCCTTTTTACACAGTATCTAATGACTGTGTCTCTCCCCATGCAGGTGACTCTGGATATCCGTAGTTGCCTTGGTTTATAACCCCTGTGTGGGATCCCCAAACACTGCCAGAGACAGAGTTCAACCACTCACACAACAGGACCCGTAAATGCATTGAGCGCACCTTTGGCATGCTGAAGGCACGTTTCCGCTGCCTTGATCAAAGTGGGGGGACACTCATGTATGCCCTTGAACAATGTGGCGGAATTATGCTACTGTGTTTCATTTTGCACAATATTTGCATGCAGTGAAATGTACCGCTGCCCCCTGATGTGGACATGCCACCCCCAGGGGATGAGGATGCTGATCATAATACAGGGGCTGCAGTACGCATTAGCAGATATGATGTCAGGGATGGCAGAATTGCATGCCAGGCCCCCGTGGACAATATTTTCTAACATATGCACATGGCACAAGACATTTACCACTGAGCGAGACCCACTACTGTGAATAAACACAGCTTTGACACAATCAACAATGTTCTCACATTGATGCAGTTCAATAGCTCCTTTATTGCTACCAACTCAACAGCACACTATCCACTCTCCCACCACCAACTCCTCAGCACACTATTCCCGCTCCCACCACCAATTCCCCAGCACACTACCCCTCTTCCCACCACGGCCACTCTGGGGAAAATTTTCACAATGTTATTTCCATAGCCTCTTTTACCCATGCCAGACACTGGTGATCTGGTAAACCCAATTGGCACTGGGACAGGCGCCTGGATGTGCTCTGCTGCGAGCCCTCGGTGGTTGTCTTGGAACTGGAGGGTATTGACCCTGGCCCCCGGGTGTGCTGCAGGATGACCTTTATTCTATGACGGATGGCCTCTGCAAGGGCCAAGACCCCTTCAGTCATCTCCCTGAATCTCTGGCCATAAACCGTCAGAGTGGCAGTACTGGCAGCTGCCTCTTCTTTGTTTCTTCCCATGGCTCTCTCAATCCTGCAGGTGGCCCCTTGCAGGCAATCACGGATTGCCTGGAGGTGTTCCGAATGGGTGTGCCCAATGGCCTCCATATCCCTTTTTCACCTCTACATCTCAACCAGCCTCTGAAGGATGGTGTTGCTGGGTGGTGTGTGCTGGATGGGAGTGGGGCTGTGCAGTGGCTCTGGGCTGAAGTCCGGTGAGCCATAGGATGGCATGTCCACTTCTAGCTCTGGCTTCTAGGCCCGCTTGCAGCACTGCAGGCATTCTGGGGTGTGTGCCCCTTCTCTGTGCTGTGACACTGGGCTGATGTCCCCCTGTGACTCAACAGTGGGCCTGCCGGAAGGTGTGGCCTCTTTGTGGGACACTGCAGTTGCAGGAATGGGTTCAGTGGGCCTGAAGGTGCTATTGTTGGCCTGTGGTGTTGCTGTGGGGCCTGCAGTGCTACCTGCAGGCTTGGCCTTGCTGGGCTGAGGTGTTTAGCCACAGTCCATCAGCCTAGCTGTAGCCTGTGTGTGCCTTTGTGGGGTGGTGGTGGTGGCTGCCCTTGCGGGCCTGGAGGCACCACTTTCAGATGGGCCTGCCCCTTCGTCCTCCTCCGATGCCTCTGGTGATGCATGAGTGCCTGTAGGGGACATAGGAAACTGTGTCACATATAGTTCTACAACGTGTGTTGGCATACAAGACACATTTGCTATGGTACAGGGTGAGACCCCATTTGGACTGATGGACATTGTTGGTCTGGGGACATTGCATGTGTGCTCAGCATTCTGGGGATGGTTGCAGCAATGTGTGTGAGACACATGGCCAGGTGGCCTTTTGCATTTGTGTGGGGATGGCAGGGTGTCCATACTGGGGATGATGATGAATGGCATGCATACCTGTGGTCATTTATGCCCTTCATCCCTTCCCCGGGTGGCACTCACCTTGTAGGAGTGGTGGATTTGTCTATGACACTCCTATGGCTCTATGGGGCACTGCTGTGCAGCCAGCAGTGTTGTGCTGTGGTGTACTGTGTTTGGCTAGCTGCGCCCATGTCGGTGTAGGGGGACATGTACTTCTGTGTGGCTCATCTGCCATACCCACATGAGGCAGGCCAACTGGGCCTGCAACATCTTGGTGTGACTGCTGCATGGTGTTGTGGTTACTCGTGCACCACATTCCCTCTGGCACCGGGTGCACCAGCAGGGGTGTGGTGTGGATGGCACTTGGATTGGCCACTTACTACACCTTCACAATGCTGTCACACTCAGGGGTACCCTTTGGTTCCCTGCCCCATGGCTGCTGTGGAGGCGGCTGATGTGGCACCCTGTCACTTCACCCAGATTGGCCTGCCCAGCTGCTGGGTCTGCTGACATGTGTCCTCGTCCACTGAGGCATCTCGTGCTAGGCTGACATTTGTACATGGACTTGGGCTGGGGTGGGCAGGCGGGGAGTTTGACTCACCTCCTGCCTCTTGGCTGCTGACACCCACCTCCGCACCTCTGACTCCCTCAATGGCCTCCATGTCAAGGACTGTGCTGCACTTGTCCTCCCAGACAGTCAGGACCATTGGTTCCTCAATACCATCTCCAGTGGCCAGGGACTCCAGACGGTGTTGGGATAGGAGTTCTGGCACCCTCAGCTGAGATTGTCCCAGCGCTTCCTGCAGTCCTCACAATCACAGGGAACGCTGGACACTGCAGTCAGCTTCTGGCTGATGGTATGCCAGATGGCTGTTCTGCGCTTCGCCAGTGTCTTCATCTGCCTGCTGCCATACAGTTCGTCCCTGTGTGCCACAACCTCATCAGTGAGGGCCACCAATTCTCTCTCACTGAACTTCGCTTTACTGAGACGATTTTTGGTCACCTTGCCTCAGATTCTCTCCTGTGAAATCTTTTGATGACTTACAGGTGCGGATGGCTGCAGGAAGTGGAGATAGTTAATGGAATGTGTTTTTCAAAATGGCCACCTCAATGCTTCCTGTTCTGGCGATGATGCAATTTCCAACGGTGCTAATAGCGCCGGGATCAGCAGCGGTAGCACCATTAGCACCGGTTTTACGATGTTAGCTAATAGCATTATCACCAGAGTCAGGGGCGTGTTCACGCCAGGTTGTGATGCAGCGCTGATACTGCCACACAACAAAGCAGTAACGCTATTTCCACTCAGCAGAATTCGTGCCACATTACCACCCAACTTGTGATGAGGCTCAATGTATCTTGATAAGAATAATAAGGTTTTAGATTATCTGCTTTTGGAAATAATATGAATTATTTGCCTGATTTGTTTTCAGCAATATGGTGTGCAAGGGATAAGAGCATCCTTAATTCTACAATACTAATAATTTCATATTTGTTTCTTATATTGTTTGTGCCACTTACCCCCTCAGCACCTAAATTGGTTAAAGTTAATCAATACTTTTTTTATTAACTTTCGGTTTTAAAATATGTGACTTTAGGTGGGCGCTAGAACATCTTTGTATAATCTGTCCTTGTGTCGCCATGTTTCTTGGATCTTGTTCCTGCTTTTGAGGAGCACCATATTGGAGGTTTTTGCCCTGACTTGGCCAGGATCACCACAGTACCCCTGTGCATCTCAAGTTAAAAAGTGACTTGTCCTGCGACATGTTACCATCTTGTGAGCTATCCAGTCTACTGGCTTTCTGTTTAAATGTCTCTCACCAGCTAGGGTGCTGGAGTTAGGTTGTTTTTTCGTCCGCACCGGTCTCCCTACCTCCATTTGAAAAGAGGTTGACTTTTTAGAATGAGGTTAGGGAGGGCACGGAAGGGAATGAAGTCCCCCAAGATGCATGGTACAGAGGGAGTTGAAGTTCAATTGTTCCACAGTGTAGTGTAAAAAACACAAAGAGAGAGAAAGAGAACCAGTTAGAAGTGTGTATAAGTAGTAGTTCTAAAACTTATCCAGGCAAAGTGGTGGGTGCTGATAGTTCTCCAGAGTACCAAAGTGAATTGTCTTCTGGAAGCTGAAATCTGGTCGCTCCCCAACATGGCACAAGAAGCGGTCAGAGAGAGTGTCACTGTTTAACGAAAAAGGAGAGTAGTAATTCCATGATTGAAAATCAAGGAGTACAGAGCCACATAAACTGTAAAATAGAGCAATTGCTAGACAGAGAGAGGGCCAGGAGAAATAGAGACATAGAGTGAAAGAATGATTAAAAAGAGAAGGAAAAGAAGGGGAAAAAAGATAAGACTTAATGAGCCAGATTCTTGCTTTTGTTGTGATATAAAGAAAATTAAAGTGAGGGTGTTTGCTCCTGCAGGAGCAGGGGAGCTGAGAAGTTATTTCTTTTCATTTTAAATTTCGCAGCAGGTTGCCGCTGCTGCCAATAAGCCCCGCCCACCCTCCACAGCATTTCTTCAAGTATTCCCAGCACATCCGTGAGGGTGAAGCCTGCACAGGGAAAACGCAGAGCTGTTCGATTCCCAGCAGTGGCCTGGCCGGATGAAAAATCTATTGTGATCCCTCCTGCAGACGACATCCGTGCTCTGACCAGGATCAGGTCCTGGACTCTCCAACTATCTAAATGAGGGTGTGCTTCCCCTTACTCAGACCTTCCTACACAATGCGCCTATTTAGGTGAGAGGCACAGGGTTGAGCGGGGCTGGCTGGGGGCGTTTGAGTATGTGATTGCACCCTTGCCTGACTGTTTGCCTGTGAGTCTAGCCAATCCAAGCTAAGAATGTGCACATCCACCCCAGCTTCCCCTCCTGCTCCACCTCTGTCCCACCATGCAAGATTGAGCAATGACCAAACGGAAAATACTAACTCTCAAGCGGCAAACAGTGAAGGAACCCTCACTATATGGCTGCTAAGGAAAAAGTCCATAGCCCTATACAAATCACAGGTGGGACTCACTCCCTGATTAAAGAAATTCACCAGTTTTTTGGTAACAACCAGGATGGTTGGTGATCCAACCAACATATCACGGGACAAACCATACATTCCCAGCAGTGGCGTAGCGGCCATCCATTCCACTGACCATCTGGCCAGAGCCAGCTCAGCGGACACTGTTGTCATATATACTTCATCTGATCTACTGCAGTTTAAGGACTCCTCCAGTGTTCCAGGTGGGCGCGACCCCAGCAAAGTGAGGTGCAGGGGGTGGACATGGAAACGACTTAATCACCCTGGCCACTGAGGATTTGACTTTCAATAATTATCCATCAACGACTCCCATCACCACCCCTATCGACATCCCCCAGCTATGGACTGTAATGAACTAGCGTTTGTGTCTGTGTCAGTGGCGATGAGCATGGGCCAGAATCCTACACCCAGTCCACCCACCAAACTGGCTACCGGGGTGGGGTAGCTAATCAGGAAAAGCCCAAGGAGAGATCATAACGTTAAGGAAACAAAAAATGTATGTGGGCCCAAACTAGATCTCAAGACGCTGGCATCACCCCAAGCCCTGGACAGTCTGGCTGCACCCATGGCTCAAATAGAACCTGATGACGTCGAGGGTAAACTGCCCCGTACGCCACCTTTGATATTAATCCACCCCCCCTTATAGGCAATAGCCCTGAGTTAAAAAGACACAGACTTGTGCCCTGCAAGAAGCCCCCTGTTGGGTTTCAGCCCCCCAGTTCGCCCAGCAGTCCCCGCCAAGGGAGGCCATGGGGAGGGCCACCCATGCGACGCGCAGATGCCACAGGGTTAACCAACCATTTCGCCTATGGTAATTTTGACGCCCTCACAAACTCAAACATAAAGAGCACTAGTACAACGTGGTCGGGCCCATTTGCATACATGGAGAAATCACCAGTCCTACAAGGCCTTGGCTCACCAGGTGTCCTAGCTCTCTATTTATTCTGGTCGCCCTCCTCCAACCGTAATACCATGGAACCAAGTTGCGCAATGACCCTTAAGCCTAGACCCAGGAGGGCAGATTATGCTTCTAGCACCAAACCAAAGAATGACAAACCAGCTAGTAGACCATGTTATGCAGCACAAAACTATGTTTCTAATTATTCTAATCATGCCTGTCCTAGGGTATGCAGATTACAGCCCTGGGAGTTTATGATTAACAACCAGGCAAGGGTGGTGGGGTAGGGGGCAACAGGGGCATAGTATATCTGCACAATATCCCCAAATTGGTCCCAAACCAACTGGAATCTAGGGATACGCTCACAAACAAATGTACACACTGGCTCCGCACTGTACGTGGCTATTCATTTGTAACCCTGGAAGCCCTCCTAAATGACATCAGACAGCACTACACGGGGGAGAGCGGTGCGACTTTCTCCAAATAGAATTCTGGGATCAGAGAGTGCCAATGGCACCATGGGCGTCAGCCGTCAAACGTCCAATAGTATGATTGTATTTAGCCCATAATCCCATTACAACACGACTTATCCCTTTGAACCTAAGGCCCCATCATTTTGTGCTATCTGGGGCTAATGCAACACCACTGGGGATAAGGACCGAGGGCAATTGTAATTGGTTAGGGGCACGCAGAATCTAAATCGATCTTTAACTGAGCAATGGGCTAGATGTCAAGCTGTGGGACTCTGGGACTATTGCAAATGAATGCCTTATTATGTTATGGAAGGACATTGATTATTGTAATTCTTTTGTAATTTGTGTGTGTTGGTATGCACTTTTATGGCCCTATGGCCGAGATAAAGTTCATGACTAACTACTGATCTAAAAAGAGACTTGTGATGGCATCGGTATTCTGGCCCTGTACCAGTTCCTTGAGGTTGCTCTGAAAACCAGTCTATCAGGAACCTCGAGCCAGTGCCTTGAGTTAACTGGAGATGGACGGATATGCAATTCCCAGAGTCATCCTCCCAGTTTACAACCCCTAATTATGAATTGTTTAGGTACGCCCTAATGGATGACTAGAGTAAGGTTTCTTTTCACTTTCCCTTAGCCCGTTTCCACATTGCTTTATTGGGCCAGTAACAGCACCACCCTATACTTAGGCAAATGAACAGAGTTTCAATTATTATAACCCCCTTCACATGCAAACAAGTGCCTGCTTTAATCAGTGCAAAACCCTGCTTCTGTATTATATGGTTCCTGCTGTATAAACACCCGAATTAGAACCTCCACTTGAGCCCATCCACCATGTTCGGTCTGAATAACTGTGGAGGGCTGGTACATTGGAGGATTTGGCATCATTGCAGCCAGCAGGACTATGCAGTGAGCAGACACCAAACTGCACAGGGGACAGCACTCCCATTTGCTTCTTTAAACTGGGTGGAGCACACCAAGGCTGCTGGTAGGAAAGATTATGCTATTAACATGGAAAACCAACCAGAGGGGTTCAAAGGAAGAACCATTGAGTGTAACCAATACCATCTTGTCATTACGATAGCACCACACATGTCAATAAAAATGGCCTCCTCAAACTGGTCAAAGTGTGTCTGTTATCAGGAACCAACAGGGCGAGTAAGAGGGCAGGAGTAGAGAAGGAGAGAACCACAAGAGGGGAAACAGCTTGAGACAGAAGGCCGAACTCTACATTTTACACCGACTGATCCACCTGCTAGAGCTAAGTGAACAAAGCACACTGTGAGGCTCCAGGCTGCTCAGGAGAAATCCCACTGCAGAAACTAAGAGATACAATAGGGCTTGGCAAATCCACAAACACTAAGGAGCCTAACAGACCTAGGTCTCCTGAGGAATCTCTTATCATTTGAATGTTGCCTATAGGGCCAATCCAACTTCAGAGTGAAAATATTTGGGGTTCACTGCAAAAGGGATCAGGGTGTTATATCTCTTAACGATGTATTGAGCTGGGTACTATATCCCTGAGATTGTTTAGGAGGGAACAGAGCATTATATATCTCTGAAAGTGACCTGGACGCTATATCTCAGGGAGTTTACAGATAGTGAGCTGGGCACTATATTTCTGAAACTATTAAAGAGTGTGAGGAAAAGTGACACCCAGGTGTCTTGCCCAAGGGGTGCCAACCCAGTCCAAGACTGAGATTATCTCAGGTTGGCTATGTTGCGAAGTCCCCTATCTGATTATGGAGGCATCTAATGGGGTTACCACAGAGGCTGAGTGCCTCAAAGCTAGAGGATGATGGACCTAGAGGAGGTATTCGAGAGGCCTCTAGTCACTCACACTTTTAGCCGCCATCACATTGCAGGGGATAGTCACAGGGGCAACCTTACTCAGGACTTTGGCCATTTAAAGAAAATCACAAGGACACCAGGGGTGCGGCAAGTACTTCCATTTACTCAGTCCCACCAGTCAAGTCCTCTCAATGACAAACAGGATGTTCCTGCTGGGCAAAACAACAGCTGTGACTCTGTCCCTTGAAGACAATAGCACTTGGAATGCCAAGAAGTCAAGATATGTAGACCCTCCTCCCCTCCAAAAAACATCTGAAGTTCCCAGAAGACTGACCCAAAGTCCCAGAGAAAAATATACATTTACACAGCATGAACAGTAATCACACTCCAACAAAGAAATAAGTCAAACACACACACTGTGTCACATGCTCTCTGTGGTCATTGTGACATCGCTGAAAGCATAGAGAACATTCTACTAGATGCCAGCCATGTTTGTTCTGAATGTAGTTGCGGTCTAGCTTTCTTAACTTTCTTCCAACATGGCGGCCGGCACTTCCAGCTTTCACCTATGCACGGCAATGACTGGAGCTGCGCTCCACATCGTAACCCTCTCCACTACTATTGATTGTGCAAGAGTGCAGAAGTACGGCTCAGACACAATGGTAGCATGTTTTTGGGTATAAAAGTTCATTAATTAAAAGAGGGTTGGAAAATGCCTCTCTATCCCTAAAGCTAAGAGGGGTTTCCCTGCCTCAAAGAAAACTAGTGAAATTGTCAGCAAGACAAAAATTAAATGTTGATCACTGTCATGCCTAAAACCTACTTCTGTCTCTAAAGCAACTGTGCAAGGATGATCTTTTTTCAAAGTAAAAAGTGTTCTTTGTGCTTTCAACCAGCAGCAAAAGTCCCCGTCTCTCTGGTAATAAAAAGTTATGGTTGTACTCCTTTCCCCCAGACTTCTTATCTTATGCCGATTCCTTGAGGGTTTCTGAGTCCCTTTTATCCCTTGTAGGTAAAATGTCACTGGACAATTCATAAGTTATTGTGTTTTGTCTTCACGCCTTTTCATCCTACCAATTTAGCATAGTTGGCTACGAAGCATAGGAGTTCTTCTGTCAGTTCCAGGATTCTTGTCACTTACATTCTAAACCTCCAATGTGGGTTGCTTTAGATTATTAGTGGATTCACTCGACAGCAGCCCGAGTAGTCCTCTCGTGCTGGACCACCTTCAGGTCCTCTCTTTCCTCCGGTTACTGCTACCCATCTGGCTTGCATCAGCTGCTCCTGTGTACTGCTCCAGCTGTTCCTCCTCAGCGAACCGCTCTCTCCTCTCTGCATCCCAGTTCAACCGCTTTCCCACTCCCACATGGGATTGTTGTACTGCTTTGGCACAATCACTTGTGTTGAGAAGCTAGACCACTCACTCTGCTTCTCCAGCATGACCCTTGGACTCACCGTCATATTCTTCTTCACAGTATCAGTTTTAAAAGTGAATGCATGATTCCAAAAGGAGATATATCGGTTTATTTGGAAGAAGAAGAGGCCCCGTATTTCTAGTAAACTCCTAACAAGGGGGAGGATGATGGGAGGGTTGGGCTTTTCCTCGATACCGCGCTACTATAGAGCTGCACAAGTGGCAATGATTCTTTCTTGGGGTAACTCGCCGGACCCTCCTAAATGGTTAGAGATCGAGCAGGCAGCTGCTCCACTTCCTCTGGCTCACTTTCCATTCCTCCAAAAAGAGGCGCGTAATTATAGAGGTGGGATATTGCCAACCACCTTATCCACTCTCCAGAGCTGGGATAAAGCGCGTTCACAGAGGGGCATCCATCGGGTCTGGGGCCACTATCCCCTATCACTCAGAACCCGGCTTTCCCTCCAGGACTTGCATCTTCAGCGTTCCAGATCTGGGTCCGGGACAAGCCCCTGCACCTGGAAGACTTATACGTTGATAAAGCGCCTTTAACCTTTCAGGAATGCAGGGAAAGGTTTGATCTCCCAGAGACGGAACGTTTTCGATACATACAATTGCGCCATTGGATTACTAATAGAGACACTCGCAGAGCAGCTGGAAGGGCCCCTCTGGGAATCGAACTTAAAATTCTTGAAGGTCAGCAGTCCCACAGGATCTCACAGTGTTATAAACTATTAGGAAATGCTTCAATAGATGAGAAGCTCCCATACATGAAAGCCTGGGAGAGAGAGCTAGGCCTGGAGATTCCAGAGGATTCTTGGCAGAAGATCTGGCACCGAACTCAGACTAGCTCTCGCTGTACCCTAGTAAAAGAAAATGCCATCAAAATTTGCTTCAGGTGGTACTTTCCCCCCAGCAGACTCCACTCCATCAACCTGGAATATCCGGACACTTGTTGGCATGGATGCGGCGAACGAGGGGATATGGGCTCATATGTGGTGGCATTGTCAGATCATCCAGTCATATTGGCTGGAGATGAGGTTTAAAATTAAAGAAATCACAGGTTCCTTGCTTCCCATGGACCCCAGGATATTCCTGCTGGGAGATGTCCCAGAAGATGGGTCCTTCCCTATGTCCGGAAATAAAACAGGTTTGATTTCACACTTACTAGTGGCTGCTCGTATCACCAGGAAAACGATAGAGGGCCCACAGATAGCCTACTGGTGGATGAAAATATGGGAATTGTTGGGTTTAGAAAAGCTTACGGCAATGATGGAAGGAAAACTCTCGAGATTCCAGAGGACCTGGCGCCCCTTCCTAGACTTTGTTTCTGATAAGGAACACATGTTCTTCCAACCACATAGATTGGTAGCCTTGCACTTATGCACTTTTGATACAGAATATGCATCAATGTTAATCAAGTTTATGAACTCTTGATACTTGATATTGTTTAATGAATTCATGTCGCCAATCAACTAAAGGAAAGATAACTGACTAATGAACTTAACCTTTTTTTTTTCTCCCTACCTCCCCCCACCCTTTCTCTCATTAACCCCGATTAATTTACAGAAGACATATTACACTATATACTTTGTATCTAACACTGTTATTTAATGCCAAATATGTGAGACATTGTGGAATTGTTGGGGATATAAAAGATTTTTCTCGAATGAAAGGAAATTAATTGTTGGTTGAATTGTTTGTAATGCCTTTCATGTTGAAAATCAATAAAAATATTTAAACAAAAAAAAGTGAATGCATGATACTTTGTACTTTCTCGTCTTTCGGTCTTGTCATGTATGTTAATTTGACACGATTTGGCAACAGAACACATTGGCTCTATCTAGAGAGGGGAAGGAGAATTTAGTGTGGGGGAAGGGGTTGAGTGTATTGGAGCATAGTCATACCGCCTTCTCTGATGAAGATCATCCACAATTCCATAGAGGAATCCTTCCCCATGTGATCCTCCCTCGGTGCACTACCCCCAGGGGGACTATTGTACTGTGGATGCACAGTACAATAGTCCCCCTGGGAAAGTCCTCCCCGTAGGGGAGAAGGGACAACATCCTCAGATTCGTCACAATTGATACTGTCTATTCCCTCCAGTTCCTGATCGAGTAAGTCACTGCCTGTATCCTCTACTTCGCTACCCACATTGTTCCCCTCAACACTTCTCCTATCATGTACTTTTTCCTCCTGTTCTTTTCCGCGCTTCGCTCTTGAACTACTTTAATTACCAGCGTTCAGCATTCTTCTTCTCCAAATTCCATTCACCACAGCTGAATTCTCATCTTGGCTAATTCATTGCATACTACCTATTACATGGTTCTTGTAAATCAGGCTTTTACCTCTATGTTTGGCAGGGTGTTCCTCCGGGTAAGCCCTTGCTCTTCCTATAAAGTTCAAGTGGGCATGGAGCCACCCGGTAGGGATCGATCACCCTTATCTATATCCTCAACACCTCTTCTTCACGACCGACTCATTTACAGAAGATGAGGATTTCCATCATCATGCTCATTGCCAGGTGAGCCCTCCCAGTAAGGTTAGTGAGACACTGTCACCATTGCCAAGAGATCAGCGATAAGGCAGAACCTACATTAAAGACGCAATGAGGATTTTCATGGAACGGGCATACTCACGAGTTACACAATGTTATCAACCCGTTGTTTAGCGACATCATTTTCACTCATGGATGATATAAAATTTCAATCTCACAGTGACCTAGTATTTCTTGCACACAAGGTTTCAGAATAATTTTTAAAAAGATTTACCAGTTTCATTCTCACATGCTTATGCCAAAGGAGCTGTACACCTCTTAAGAAGCCTTTGCCAGCAGCAGGAGAGTAGGAAGGGTCAAATAAATGCTTGGCTCCACCCCCTTTGCCCAAATCAGAGGCAGGTGAGTCAGTTAATGGCAGCCTATTACATACCCTCAGTAATTTGTTCAAACAATTTCAGACCCGACAGCCCAGGAGGTAAGGTGCTATAAAATCTCATGCTCTCAATCAGGGTGAATTCCACCGGAAAGAAGCCAGGAGTAAGGAGGTCATCAGAAGATGTGGGTTGTATAGTACAGGAGCTGGAACTGAGTAGGTTGGAGCTTCTGTGCAACCAGGAAAAGAACTAGCGGCATGAGTCAATGCTGCAACTGAAGCCCATGCACAAGGAGATGAAGTGTGTGTAGCAGGAGTATGAGGCAGGTTTGGAGCTGGAGCCTAGACATTAGTTACAAAGGTGCGAGGAGCAGGAGCTGGAGATCTTTCAACTCCAGAAGACCCAAATCTGGAAAGGAGACACAGGTGGCCGGGAAAGGCTGGATACTTGAAAGGGGAGGATAGGCCTAAGAGTGCTGAGACAGAAGCTAGGCAGATTCTAAATTGTGGTAAGAGGGTTAAGAGGGGTAGCCAGGGGGCTTATAAGGTCCCAGGATGGGCTAATTGTTGGTTAAAAAGCAAGGAGGGAGAACATAAGTATAGAAGAAGGTGTTGAGGAGGTGCACACGTGACAGTGGGGGCAGGAGATTAGCAGAAGGGTGAGAAGGAAAATTGCATGAGAGTTAACGAGGCAAGGATTCCATCCTATCCCAAGTGAGAGAAAGAACCAAGTATCCATCAATAATGGGAAGGGTTGAAAGATCAGAAGCAAGCGCAAGCAGAACATCCAGAGCAGGAAGGAAGTATGGTTCAGGAGGGCAAGAGGGAAAAATATCAGGAGGTGGGTAGAAGCTGTCTGTCTGAGACACTAAACTCAGTGGCCCAAAAGGGCGAAGAAGGTGCAAAGAACCGGAAAGGGAAGACAAGGTGGCAAATGGGAATCTCACCTAAAGGCAAAAAAGAGTAGGCCTCCTCAATAACTGGAGAGTAGTGGAGGAGAAGAGGGGGGAAAAGGGCGAGAAGATAGACAAGGAGTGTCCACCAATGAACAGGTAGAGGAGCAAGCAGACAAAAAGTGGCAAATTAAAGAATTGTGGGTGGAAAGATGGGACACAGAAGAAGCAGAACAAATAACTAGGGAGATGAAAAGAGGGGAGACCCGTGATAAGGAGTGAGGTAAGTTACCCTAAAGAACTTGGGAAACTCACCGAGTGGTGTGGAGGTTGGCTGGGGAAGATCAGCCCACTATAGTTGGCCCCTCTCTCAACAATAGACCTTAACAGGCGCACCACTGAGGTACTGAAGAATGTCATAGCCTGCAACCCAGCCCTTCCATCCATGCAATCGAACCAAGTGTGAAGAGAGATGCAAAAGTCAATTCCTTTTAAAGCTCATTGAGGGATGGCCAAGGACTTGATGCTGCTAGTCTCGTTCTAGGTCAGAAACTAAACAGAAAAGGAGGATTCAGGAACCCCTCAAATCAGCGTTGGAGAGATTTACACTAGAAACCAGCAGAGCAGAGAGCTGGGGTCAAGAGTTTGACCCTTATCTGGAACAACCAGGAAGCATTCCAGTAATGGGATACGATCAAAAACGAAGGATCTTCTTTTTGTGATAGAAGCAACATCACCTTAGAAGAATTAGAGGCTGTGAAGTGAAAGCCTCTCCTACATTTATAATATTGATACATCCAGAAAAAACTTCAAGTGCCAATACATATATCTTTTTGGAATCAATTTAATTATACCCACACATCAGATTACCAAAACGGATAATTTTTTGGAACCTTCCAACCATGGGGTCGCCGTGAAACAGGCTTACAAAATCGTTATGCTCCCTTGTTCAAAGATTGATGCATTTAGGAAATGATATCAAAAAATTGTAAAATTAATAATTAATATCCAGGAGCCATTTCCTCATTTCTAATTGAGGCCTGCATGTGATTCACACTGTGGGCTCATTACGAGCTTGCTGATAAAAAGCCAGTAAAACCGTTACCGGTGGGGCGACCGCCAGAAATACTGTTGTGTCAAGAGTCCTTGGGGCCGTGTGCACCCCTCCCCCACCGGCATGACAGTATTACTGGCGTCTGTAGCCATCTGCCAGTATTACCTGCATATTTGTGCCAAACTGCCGGTATTACCAGCGCCAGAAACAGTGTCACCGCCGGAATGGGAAGTTTGCCAGTAGCCATTATTAAAACTCAATTGGCCCCCGAATCTCCCATTTCCTGCTGCCATCCACTGCTAAAGAAGGTGCCATAGTCATGTCTGAGAGCAAGAAGACCCGGGTGCCCGACCTCCGCCTGAGAAAACCAAAGTTCACTGAGGCAGAGATGACTGCACTAGCGGATGCAATGGTGCAGCACTCTGAGGCACTGTTTGGGGCTAGCCACAGGAAGACCAGCCAGCAGAAGCAGTCTGCCATTTGGCAGGAGGTGATGACAAGGGTCACGGCCATGGGAACTGTCCCCTGCACAATCAGAGGCTGCCAGAAGTGATGGGACGATCTGAGGGTACAGAGCCTCATCTCGCACCACAGGAGGGAGAGCACTGCCACAGAAGGAGGGACAGTTGCACCCCTCCGCTACATGCCCTGGCAGGAGACGTGCAGCACCATCCTGCCCATGGAGGGCACTGTGGGAGTCAGGTGGCAGAGGCTGGAGCAGGGACCCAAGGAGATGGTGGTAAGTACAACAAACCCCTTGTAAATGTAAATGTTGTGTTCAAATACAAGCACCCCAAAGTAGAGGACCACCTAATGTGCAAGGGAACTGGCCCAGCAAATGTCAGTTACAGCAAATGGCCAGGCGATGTAGGCAGATACAGCCATGCACAAGCAGCGTAGCTAAAATGTACAGCCCCACACATGGACACATGCTAGGCGTCCATGACATGAATTGTTGGCCCACTGCACACACATCAACAAGGCACATTGGTAGGCCAACAGGCAAGGTGCACTCTTACCACCTACATGTAGGAGCACACATTGGAGCCAACACATCAAAGAAGCCACATGAAAAGAGCAGGACACACAGTGGGGGTCATTACGACCCAGGCGCTAATTGCGCCAACTTTACCACCATGGTGTAAACTATGTTTACACCATGGTAGATGGCGGATTTACCGCCCCATTCCAAGGTGAGTGGGGCGGTAAATCCCCATTTCCCATTTTCCCTCCCCCATTCCCATTTTTGTCCCATAGGGCATAATGGGAGTGGGGAAGGCGCTAATTACGCCACCGTAAATTACGGTGGCGTAATTAGCATCATGGCAGGTTAGCGCCATGGATTTTAACGGCTGCTAAGAGCAGCCGTTAAAATCAGAATAGGCGTTAAGGGTTAACGACGGCGTTAACCCTTAACGCCTGGGTCGTAATGAGGCCCAGTATGTTGCATGAGTGTAATACAAGCTCACAGACATGACTCCCAGATGACTACGAGCATGCTAATCTCTTCCCAACAGGTATACAGTCCACAAACAGCGACGAGCTGGACCATCGACATCTGGGGCAGCAGCTGCAGCAATACCTGCTAAGGCCACACGCCTTTCCAGCAGGGACAGGCAGCAGGGCAGGGCTACTGGTCCATCACAGCCACCACCAGCCCCACCACCATCAGCTGTAGCAGCCCCACCACCATCAGGTGCAGCATCCCCACCACCATTAGCTTCAGCAGCCCCACCAACATCACCACCTCTGCCATTACCACCATCACCACAATCACAATCACCACCCACTGCTGCAAGTGGCATACCAGTGGTGTCTGTCGCTGCCACCGTCACCACACCAGGGGTCGGTGGCCCCACCATAATCCAGCAGGGAGACACCCCAACCCCAAGAGCCACCTCTGCTAGGCCTGACGAGGCCCCAGTCTGGGGACACTGTGCTGCCGCCCCTCCTGTTCCCACAACACCACCACAGACACTGCAGCCACCAGGACATTGTGGCAGTGCCCCTGTGACCACCACAGACGAGGAGGAGGATGACACCTCTTACCGATCGCCATATTACAGCCCCGGCCCACTACACAGCCCTACACACCTCTGCGTCTGCCTAGTTTGAGGTCAATGGATGCACACCTGAATGCCATCGAAGAGCAGCAGTCTGAACTGTCTGATATTCCACATCAGCAGCTGGAAGAAATGCCCCTGATGCGTGAGTGCATGCAGGGGTCCAGCCGCAGGATGGCCAGGTCTCTTGGCCGTATCACTGCTGCCCTGGTTACACTCACTCAAAGGGCGCGAGAGAACAGCAACACCATTCAGTTGACCTTGCAACACATGCAAGGCCAGGGTTCTGACCCCTCAACCTCCATCAGCACCACATAGGGCTCCCAGCCTAGAACCCTATGGCGCCACTCTCAGCGACTCCTGTCTGTGAAGGAGCCATCATAGAGCCCCACGCACATGAGGCGACACAATGACTCTGAACATGGGCAGGGTGCATCACTGGGTGTGTTTGGGGAGGGCAGAGGGAGGGAGGGTGTAGGGGGAGGGCAGGTGGAGGGTGGGTGTTTGGGGAACGTGGGGGGCAGGTGATAGTTGAATGGTGAATCTGTTGTGGTGTAGGGCATGTGTGAAGTCACGTTTGAAATGGAGAAATTACTTACCGTAATGTTCTTTCTATGGATTCTACTCCCGCAGATTCCTCATCTGATAGATATTCTCTCCAGATGTGCTGCTTCGGAAGTTTTTTGACATGTGTCATCGTGCTCGGCATCTGGTTGTCGGCTCCGGACGTCAGGCGTCATATAAACACTTTGTCACTACGCACCACACCTCAGTTTCCCCGTTTTTTCCCTGAGCACACCACGCTGCATAGGAAAACAGAGAGAACCAATGGGCTAATGAAATAACTATAGACCTCTAGAGAAGGAACAATTTCAACAAACACTACAAGTAGCGTTAGAAACATTTTTTTTTCTCTTTTTTAAAAGAAACCTGTGGCAGTTAAGACAGAAAACTGACACAGAGGACCATCACCAAGCCAACGTGAAAGAGAAGATGCGCATCAACCACCGACTTTCTGAGCGGGGACGGACAGGAGGGGAGATGAGGAATCTGCGGGAGAAGAATCCATAGAAAGAGCATTACGGTAAGAAGTTTCTTCCTCAATGGATTGCTTTTCTCCCACAGATTCCTCATCTGATAGACTCCGAAAGCAGTAGATGAAGGAGGCAGGCAGAAAGTTATACTGAGTCATTTTGGCAGACAACACTGCGCTGCCAAAATGCGCATCAGCCTTACCCCGAGTGAGACTTTCACTGTATGAGCGATTCCAACTCACCATTTCAAAGGGAGGAGGCCCAATTGGTTATGAACTATTAGAGAACAGGTTTTTTAGTGCAGCCTATCCGAAAACCACATCTGACCTCGCACTAGTGTAGAGGCAGTAATGTTTACAGAAGGCCGAAGGTGAAGCCCATGTGGCAGCCGTACTTGTCACGCCCCATGGTACTTGTCTTTGGAAAGCAACCTTTGTGGCCTTCACCCTGACAGCATGTGTATGCATACCTGTCTGTGGTTGCTTGACCTGTAATTTAAAAGATTCTGAAACAGCTGCTGCCATCCATCTGGCTATGGAAGCTTGAGGCCCTGTAGAGGAGCCTCCAAAAGTGACAAACAAGGTCTCTGCCTTTCTGAAGTCTTTGGTCATGTCCAAATAGAATTGTAATGCCTCGGGACGTGTTTATGGCAACAGCGTACTGTACCCTCAATGATCCAAGCTCCTCTGGCGTTTGATGGGGCTGAGACTAGACCTCACTGAGGTCAACGGCACCTTTCCTGCCCTCCGGGGCGCTGTGCCGGCCATGTTCCCTAGTTACTTATTGGTCTTGTCTCGCCCGCAGCGTTCGGCTAGATATGGAGACCTATCTGGAGATCCGCCCGCAGCAGAACCTACATCAGGCAGCACATGCTGCCCTACATATTATTCTAAGAGCCGCCCACACGGCAACAGCACACCTACTTGCGATTGCAATGTTTATGTTTTGTTGGTTGTCATTGCTTATTTGCCCCTGTTGGGCTTTGAATGGGGCGTATACCGGTTGGATTACGCCCTCCGACCTCTGCTTCTTGGGGAGAGTTGGGTTTACTGATGGCACTGGCACGGGGGGGTGGGGGACTTACACTGCAAGTTGGGGGTGGGCAGTGAGGGAGGGGGGCGGCACTGTTGGGGTTTTGAGAAATGTTATCGGAAAAGGCAGAGGCGGACCGGCAGGCCGCATCACATCGGGTCTTCTACACCCGAGAAGGCTCAATCTCACATTTGGACTGCGGCGACGGTGGTGGGAGGGCTACCCCCTATGCGGACTCTTCTCACTTAGGACGTGGTCCCGGCTGCGACTGTGGGATGTACCCTAGGCATTTGAAATGTCCACAATAGTGATGTCCTGGAATGTCCGGGGTTTAAGCAACTACACTAAAACGCGCAGGATCATGGCCTATGCCAACAGGCACGGCTGTAAGATTCTGCTTTTGCAGGAAACACACTGTAAAGGCCGACTGGCCAGGAGCATGGCACCCTCTTGGGGCCCCCACAGATATTCTACCGCTTACTCGACCCGCGCCAGAGGGGTATTAACGATGATCCATAGGTCACTCAAGTTCGTGCTCCATAAGAGCTACATTGACCCGGAGGGGAGATATGTTATCCTACATTGCGCAATAGCCAACAGGGAATATCTACTAGTTAACACATATGGCCCCAATGTGGACTCCCCCGACTTTATTGACCAGGTGGCCTCCATATTGCTGGGATACATCGGGGTCCAGATCATCTGGGGGGGGGACATGAACTTCATATTAGACACCACACTGGACCGAACAGGCTTGGCCCCTAGGCTCCTTTCCAATGCAGCTCGCAGGCTCCTTGCGCGCAGCACAACCCTCGACATCCAAGACCCATGGCGGGTAATGCACCCGCAGCTGCGTGAATATACTCACTATTCCTCGGTCCATGATAGCTCTTCTAGAATTGACATGTTCCTCCTGTCCAGTGCCTTGCTGGGGAGGGTGGTAGAAACTCAGATACTGGCGCGCACCCTATCGGACCACTCGCCGATCCGATTATCTCTCGACTTGGGTGGGCCCCCCCCCACGATTAATACATGGCGCTTCAAGTCCTTGGCTTTACAGGACATAGTCTTTAGGGCTGACATTCTATCCGATATCCAATCTTATTTCGAGCTCAATACACCCCAGGCTACCTCTCTGGGGGTCCGGTGGGAGGCTTTCAAAGTCTTCATCAGAGGAATGTCCATTGCCAGGGAGGCGGGAGCCCTCAAAGCCATTAGGGCTGCCCTTGCTCGCTCTGAAACCAAGCTGCGCGAACTTGAGAGTGCCTATCCTGCATCCGTTGACCCTGCCATTCTGTCCCGGATCGGCGAGGAACTCCAATTCTTTAACGAACAGGCTACGAGGGAAGTTCACTACTTTAGTCGCCCGCAGGCTGCCCGTAAATATGGGGAGGGAGACAGGCCCGGCAGGACGCTGGCGACGTTGGCCAGGGGTGAGTGGGGCCAAGCCCAGATACCTTATATCAAGGACCCCAGGGGGTCGGAACTGTGGTCTGACCAGCGTATTTTGGAGGTCTTCACGGACTTCTATTCAGAATTATACACCCAGCCCCCCGAGCATAGCGAGGTCCAAATGCGCAACCTCCTCGAGCAGATCCCCACGACTATTATTTCTCCCGCAACCAGAGACCAATTAGATTCCCCCATCCGTTTGGACGAAATAACTGAGGCTATATCTAAATTCCCTAAAGGGAAGGCACCTGGTCCGGACGGGCTGACAGCCGAGTTTTATCAGGAGCACGTGGCCATTCTGGCACCCAAACTACTGGAGGTTTGGAACGAGTCACTCCGGCTGGGTTCCCTTCCCCCGTCATTACGTGAGGCTGTCATCACTGTCCTGCTTAAGCCTGGTAAACCTGCTAACGAATGCGGATCATATAGGCCCCTCTCCCTAATGAACCTGGACACCAAAATCTTTGCCAGGGTGATTGCTGGTCGCTTCCTCCCGGTCATGTCGTACATGGTCCATGACGATCAGTCAGGGTTCGTCCCTGGGAGATCAACATCCCATAACATAAGAAGACTGTTTAATGTAATGGCACGCATTGACCAGGGAGTGAGTGCGGTTGCGGTCACACTGGATGCGCAGAAGGCGTTTGACATGGTGTCGTGGAAATATACTTGGTTGGTTTTGGAGAATATGGGCATAGGACCCAAAATGATAGCATACATCCAGCTACTATACACTTCACCGGTGGCCAGAGTTCGAGTTAACTCCCAGACATCCGGTCTGTTCCCCCTCTTCAGAGGTACTCGACAGGGTTGCCCATTCTCCCCGATTCTGTTTGCCTTGGCCATAGAGCCGATGGCCGATTATGTCAGGGAAAGACATGCGCGCAAAGGGGTGCGGCTGAAAGACCCCCCTGAAATTATCTCGCTTTATGCGGATGATGTATTGCTCTTTGTAAGAGACCCAACGGCCCACCTAGACCCAATTCTGCGTGACATCACCCGCATCGGTACGTACTCTGGGTTTACTATAAATTATACTAAGTCTGAGATCCTCCCCCTCACCAGCTCCACGACACAGCCCACCACCGAATACTCGCTCCGCTGGTCCCCGGATGGAATCAAGTACTTGGGGGTTCAGGTGTCCCTCTCCAAGGACTCACTCCTGGCAGACAATTACCGGGCTGTTGCTGAGCAGGCCGAGACCAAGGTTGCACGCTGGCGTGCTCTTCCACTGTCATTGGCCGGAAGACTCTCGCTGGTGAAAATGATACTGCTCCCCAAGCTGCTTTATGTATTTAGTAACGTCCCCGTCTGGCCAGGAAGAAAGTACTTCCTGAACCTGCACAAACTGCTCGCTCAATTCCTATGGCACTCGGGTGCTGTGCGTAAAAAGTGGTCGGCTATGTCATTACCCTATGACAAAGGGGGATTTACAGCTCCGGACCTGTTGCGATATTGGACTGCCTCGCAGGCGCAGTACGCATCCCACTGGTATCCGGGGCCTCCACCCCGTCCCCACGTCAAACTAGAGGTCCTGGCGGCAGCGGGCACCGATGTAATGTCCCTGATTCTAGACCGGCGGTATGTGCCAGACTCGCCCATTGACCCGGTCCGGACTACGGTGCAGGCTTGGGGCCAGATATTTGAAACCTGCGACGAGCAACATCCCTATTACAAATGGCTCCCCGTCTGGAACTTCCCCGGGTTGGAACCCACACACGATACCACCCTGGCGCGACACTGGGAGGCCCTGGGCTACCGTGCCCTCACTGACTTCTATCCGGAGGGACAGTTCATAACACCGCAAACGTGGAGGCCGGGACACTCGGGCTCGGTTCTGGAGCTTCTGCAGTTCTACAGACTTCGTGCCGCCTTTCGAAATGCCTGGCCTGTCTTCCCCATTGAGCCCCAGGACTCTCCTGGAATTGCTTACATTGCTAACTCGGGTGGTGCTCACGGGGTAGTCTCTTCACTGTACAAGCTCCTCCTGTCCGCCGCTTCTCCCCCTCCATCCAGGGCTCGTACTGATTGGGCCTCCGAGCTAGACCTGGTTCTCACAGATCAGCAGTGGGAGAAGATGTGTTCTCTCACTAGCAAGGTGTCCCTAAACTTCCGTTACCGCACCATACAATATAAATTACTCAACCGGTTATATTACACTCCAGGTAGAATCTCGAGGTTTGCCCGCTCTGATCCTAGACTGTGCCCCCGCTGCGGTGCGGAGGGTGCCGACCACCTGCATATGTTCTGGGACTGCCCGGAGCTGGTGACATTTTGGAGTAAAATCATAGAGACACTGTCCGCAATCACTGATACTGTTGTTGACCCAGATCCAATGGGGGTTCTGTTTGGGGTGTGGCGGACTGGGGGGGCTGGAGACACTGTTAGGTTCCTAAATGTGAGCTGTGTCATAGCCAAGAAATGTGTTTTACAAAACTGGAAAAACCCTTCTCCCCCTACATTCCAAAAGTGGTTAAATTTGCTTACGTGGTCCCGAAACTGCGAGGAGGAGTTTCTGTGTATGCTCCCAGTACGTTCTCGACCTCGTAACATATGGTCGGCCTTCAACAGTTACTTGCTCAATTCAAATGACACATCTTCAACGGATGAATCCTCCTAGTCCCTCAGTCAGAGACTCCGTGTTTCGGCCACCTGTGATATGCTCCTCCCTTTTTTTACTGTCGCCGCATCTTTGCTAATGTGTTCTGTATGTGTATGTACAAGCCACAACTTTATTCATATGCCTCTGATGTGTCTGTTTGTGTTTGCCTCTGCCAGCAAAAATAAAAGTCTAAAAAAAAAAAGAATTGTAATGCCATACGCACATCTAGACAATGCAAAACTTTGTCAGCTGCAGATGTGGGATTTGGAAAGAAAGTGGGAAGCACTAGCTCCTGGCTGAGGTGGAAGGCTAAGACTACCTTAGGTAGCAAACCCGGGTGGCTTCTCAGCACCACCTTATCTTTATGGAACACTTTGTACGGCTCCTTTGCCGCTAACACCTGAATTTCACTGACTCTGCGAGCAGACAAATGCTAACAAAATTATAGTTTTCCACATGACTAGCTTAATGCCACTGGATGCCATTGGCTAAAAAGATGTATGCGCCAATGCCGCAAGAATTATATTCAAGTCCCACACAGGATGAGGACGAGAGATAGGTGGATACATTCGCGTCAGTCCTTGTAAATGTCTTTTGACCACAGGGTTAGCTGATGATAGCAGTAATTTGTCACAATTTCTATATGTGTAAATGGCAGCTAAATAGGTTTGACAAGTACCCCTGATTGTGCAGGATGTGTCAAGAAAGATAGGACATCATTCAGCGAGCACTCCAATGGGTTGACATTGTTGTCCGTAGCCCAGAAGCAGAACCGCAATCATTTACTTTTATGCTGGGACCTGGTTGATTCTTTCCAAGCTTTTTGAATTATCTGTAAACTCTGCCGTGAAAGTCCTTTGTTTTCCAGGGTTAATTCTTCAGGAACCAGGCCCAGAGAGATAAATTGTCTGGGGCAGGGTGAATCACAGATCCTCCCTGTTGGGTTAAAAGGTGAAGGTCCTTTGTCTGCGAATGAATGGGAATATTCTGAGCCAGGTGTAGGAGATCTGAGAACCATACTCTGGCAGACCGTTGTGAGGCTATTAATATCATTGTGCAGTTCGATGAGTCCTTGCGCTTGCGAATGACCCTCTGAATTAAGGGGGATGGGAGAAATGCATACCACCAAAGCCCTCCCAGGGGATCTGGAAAGCATCCCCCAGAGATCTCTTGCCCTGACCTGTCCAAGAGGCAAATAGAGAACATTAGGTGTTCTCCCTTGTGGCAAAATATTCTACATTTGGAAGTCCCCAAGAACTAAACACCCTTCTGAGATCTATCTGGTACAGGTCCCATTCGTAAGTGGTGGTTCCCAGCCTGCTAAGCTTGTCTGCTACTGTGTTCGCTTCCCTTGGTAAATGGACAGCTTTGAGATTAATGCCCGGACGTATAGCGCAATTCCCTGTCTCCATTGCTACTCAGCATGGAGATGAAGACCTTGTTCCCCTCTGCTTGTTGACATAGTACATTGCAGTGGAACTGTCTGCTCTGATGAGGACAGCCTTGTTTGTTGTGATAAGCTGGAACAATTTCAGCACTAGATTAATAGCCAATAGCTCCAGATAGTTTATGCGGAAATACTTTTCAGATGGAAAAAAATGTATGCTGAATAGTGAGCTTGCTAAAGATGGCACCCCACCATTCCATGGAAGAATCTGTAGTAATCATCACTACATGGGGGGCGTGCTGAAAGGGAGCCCCTCTCATAACACTGGACTCTTGTTTAAACCATGTCAGGTCTTGACCCAAAGAGGAAGGGATAGAAATACTGTCTGATTGATTCTCTGTTTCCTGATCCCAAGAACTTGATAAGTACATTTGGATTGCTCTCATCTTGAGTCTTGCCAGCGGTACTCTAAGGACGCAAGATGCTAGGAGCCTAAGTATGTATTGGTACCACCATGCTGATGTCAGATCGCTCACGAAAACGTGTTTGAACGCTGAGACAACATCCCTGAATCTCTCTTGGTAAGGAACAGTCTCTCTGATAACGTGTTCCACCTTATCCCCAGAAACACTAAGTTCTGAGATGGTACCAACTTTGACTTCTTGAGGTTGATTGAAAAACCCAGGTCAAAGAGTACTTGCATTAGCCAGTGACAGTAGATCATCATATTTTCTGGCGATCTGGCTCGAATCAGCCAGTTGTCTAAATACGGATATATGTGGTGTCCCTCCAACCTGAGTATTGCAGTAATGCCATTCATTATCTTTGTGAAAACTTGTGGAGTAGAGTTGATGCCAAATGGAAGCACTTTGTATTGAAAGTGTTGACCCATCATTGTAAAGCAAAGTATTTGCCTGTGCAGTTGCCAAGTTAGGACACGCAGGTAGGTGACTTTAGGTTCAGGGAGCACATCCTCTCTCCCCTGCAGAGAGCCTCGACTATGCAGGCTGGTGTCACCATCTTGAACTTTTCTAAGGGGAGGGAATAGTTGAGGTATGATGATCCAGAACTACTCACATGCCCGCCTCGTTCCTCTTGTGAGTCTCGAAGATTCATGAGGAGAAGCATAGACCCTCCTCTGCTTGTGGGACTTTTTCCAGTGCCTGCCCATGAGCCAGCTTTAATATCTCCCTTAGAAGAGCTGAAGAACCTATTTGCAGAAGAGGAAGAGATGACAAGGGTGGAGTTGGAAGTGGGAGACGAAAACCTGTGGAAGTGACTGATATGAGCCACACGTCCTGCAAGGAGTGACACCAAACCGACACATGTCAGGCTAATCTGCCGCCAACCGGGTTATCGTGAACCTGGACGCCGGCCTCATTGTTGTTTAGGATCTAAGGCCTGCGATGAGGAGAAGGGATGAGAAAAAACACTTGGTTGGTGTGCACCGTTGCTTCCTGCGATGTGTACTGGACAACCGGTCAGGTGCCTAGTCCTCCTATCCTGAAAGCGGCTAAAGCCACCAAATATTCGTGCTATCTGGTCAGATCCTAGTTGCACATTTAAAAATTGCTTTGGCGCAGGTTTAGACAAGATCACCAGGGATTAAGCTATCTGGGTGCTTGTTTTTCTTGGTTAATTCCTCATCTGTAGAGGATTGAAAGAGGTCTGCTCCCTCAAAAGGATGGTCTAATATTCTATCATGGACATCCACTGTAAACTTAGTTGCATGCATCCATTCTGTGCGTCTCATGTGCCAACACACATGGTCCTGCTGGCTGTGTCAATGTGAGACACTGAAGCCTCAAAAATGTCCTGGGCAATTGCTTCTGCTAACCCTGCTTTAAATGCCACCTGCCTTTCGATACAACAATCCAGGAGAAAATCTCTGATCTTTCTCTATAGCTTTTGATTAGCTGCAGCCAGTATTGCATCTGCAGTGGCTTCTCTGAGGTGTGAGCCTGAATTTAGGTACAACTTTTTGCCAAAGGATTCCAGAGGTTTATCCTCTCTGATTAAACAGGAATATGATGAATCTGCTGACAAAGCTGACCCTGCAATGCGCTTTGAATATAGGGAGGCTGCAGATACCAGCAAGGAATGTGGTTGGGGATGAGAAGCTGTTAGGCAGAAACCTGTGCAGTTCCCTCTGAGACCACTGCAAAAGATTTAAGTCTACAGGTGTTTGGCAGTAAACCCACTTGGTAGCAGTCTGTACCACACAGATTCACTTGGTAGCTGTGGCTGAGCAGTCAGACTTCCCTCAAGAAGAGTTAGGCAGTATACAGAGTATTCACAATAGGTCAAAAGAACATAGTAGAACAAGCAAACACGGACCAGAGCTTGGTGTAAAAGAGATATCATTATTTATTTAAAACCACATCTAATAAAACACACAGGCACTAATATTAAGCAGGTCAAAAACACGGTTACTAAAAGATATACACTCCCTTAAAAGAATATTAGACAAGTCTTAAGTAAAGCCCCACTTATTTTCAGACAGCGGTGAGCGCTTAACGCAGATGGCACTCTAATAATTTGGTTTAAAAGGGAGAGAAAGGCAGAGTATAAATTGAAACAGATCCCAACACTTTCACAAGAACACAGCAAGAGAGGAAGACAGAGTCAAACCGGGAAGTTAGAGTTCAGAAAGCCGGATCCACTTCAAGAGGATCAGAACGAAATGTGTCCAAGGTCACACGGTTGAAAAGTGCACAAAAGTCTCGAAAAGGTTCAGAAAGAGTTGGACCAAAAGAAAGGGACCAATTAGATGGTCAAGGCGGCCAGCCCAGTCCAGAAGGTTAAGGGATTATTATTACCTTGTAGCAATCTTTAGAAAGGGAGGCCTGGCGGACACGGTACATTAAAGTGGTGAGAATACTCCAGCGGGGGCAGTTGTTCCTGGCAGCAGATGCAAGTCGGTGCTTCATCCGGGGGAAAAGAGGATCTCGTCGGGGAGGAAGACAGGAGTCAGTTGCACTGCCAGGGAAGAAACCAGCCACGGAGTTCTCAGTTAAAAGGAGCGGTCCTTTTATCCGGTTGCCGGGGTGCTTGGCACGGGCAATTCGACCACAAGACGTCCTGGGATGCGAGGAAAAGAAGGTGCACTGGTTGTGCCCACCAGTCAGGGGAAGAAGACTCTCCAGCCGGGAGATCTTCTCTGTCGTCGGGAAGTGGTGAGTCGGTTCCGCAGGGCTCCACCGGTGGTGTCGTCGTAGCAGGTCGGCTCAGCTTCTCCCTCGTCGGATTCTCAGGTCCTGTGGCGACTTCTGAAGTTCCAGTCCCCAAAGCCCTGCTATTATGCAGCACACCCCCATTCACTCAGCCTAGCTGTCAATCAAACATGCTCCCTTGGGCCAATCACACAAGAGTGGGACTTGAGTTACCGAGGTAACTCAGTCCAGGGTGCCTACACCCCCTCCCGCACCCGCTGTGGTACCCAGACAGAGTGGCACCACTTTTGGAGGCTTTTGTGGAGAAGCCAGCCAAAAGTGGAACAAAGGGCTCGACTTGGGTTGGAGTCACAGAAGAGAACACAAACGCCATTTTAGAATCGAGTCCTGGCAAAAAATACCAACCGGCGAATTAATATTAAATAAATAAACCGGCGGTATGTTCGAGGCTATGAGAATTAAATAATTAAAGTTGGTAGCCTCGAACAATGGGAAAATCCCATAGGGATATATTTGCGGTCGAATATAAAAAGTAGTATCCACTGCCACCAGCCAAAACTCGATCAGGGGGGACGGAAACGTTCCCCCTCGACTAACAGACCCCGGGCAATCGAATTGCCCCGACCAGTACGTCCACAATATGATGGTTTGTACTGGTTTCTGTTCATAATTTGGGACTAGTAAAGCCAATGGTGACTTTACATGCCCTGGGAGACAGTACTCAGTCCCAGGGTACGGAGTCTATGGTGGGGTGTCACTATGACACCCCTGTGTCACTGCACGGAGGGTGCTGTGTAACACACATAGTAAAAACACATGAGACCCTATGGAGTAAAGGACCCCATAGCCCATAAAACACATTAACAGTCAAAGGAACACCATAAATCATGTCCAAGAGTGGGAGAAAAAGAGTCTCACTCTTGGCAGGAGAAAAAACAAACTCCAGAAATCCAGCAAAGCTTCTGGGGGACTCACTAGGTTAGGAAATTCAGCCTAAACAGAGAATTCTCCCTAACAGAAGCCAACAGCACAGATTCGCCCTCCAGTTGATGAGGCGTTTATTTATCAAAGGAGTTGAGTGAAGCGTAAGCCACAACTTTTTAGCAACTGCTAGCACATCTTTCTGCAACTGTATGCCTAAGTAGTTAGCCGTTCTTAGCGATAGAATCTCTGATAAAACTCCTGCTTCTGGCTGTTCCTGATGTGGTCCCAGGACTCCCAGGAATCCAGCCAGTCCTTCCATGTGGTTGTGAAACGCCTTAGCAGAAGATGGCATATCCTCCTTGTCCTCTGTCTTCAGTCTCTCTGTGTGGAGACTTTCCGTCTTGAGTACCTAATGCCAAAGCCATATTCAGGGGAGAGGACTCAAGATGTTGTACTGGTGGAGCCTGGGTCACAATACGAGCAGTCTGTGGTGGTGAAAAATTCACCTGCACAGGAAGTGGTGGAGGAGGCGGAGGTGGAGGCATGAGGGCCATCAACTGTGGCTCTAGTCGCGGCCTCTGTGGTTGAACCTGAGATTCGACTTCCATAATGACAGTTTTTAGAGTGCCTGTCATTTGTTGTGACCTCATAATCTGCATAAAATGGTCAATAAACTGTTCTTCAAATGCTGCTTGAGGGGATGATTGTGCAAAGGGTCTCTGACTTAGCAGATGCTGACACCACAGACATTGGTGTATAAAAAGCTGAGGGCCTTTTTGAGGCGTATCGTATCATGCTCTCACCCAATAGTCTTTTGGTGTACAGGCACCCGTTGAGGCATAAGCCTGGTATTAGAGCTACGAAGCCCCTCAGACTGCAGTCCAGTAGAAGGACCAGTTGGCCCCTCAGTGCCTGACCTTGTAGAGTCTGCTGACCCCTTGCTGCATGCACTGGCAGCACTAGGGGTCTTAGGCCGAATGCCAGTGTCAGAGGCCCGAGGACCCCTCCCAACAGAGAAACTCCCTGGGAAGGAGTCTCCTCACTCTGGCGCTGTTGAAAACATTTGACTTACCTGTTTCAGTCTTGACTTTTGTCGAGTAAAGGCACTGAGATGCTCTGGCGGCAAACGCAAGAAGATATCCCTCCAACTTGGCAGATGGTTCTTGAGTGACCTTGGGGTAAGTGCATCACACGCCACGCAGGAATCCCACAGGTGATCAGCCCCCAGATGCTGTAGGCAGAGTGAATGGGGGTCTGAAGCCGGAAAGGATCCCTCGCAGGATGCGCATCTGGAAAACCCTTTCGCACCTGAAATACACCGGGCAGCAAGGCGCCAGAGGCTGATTAAAGAAAAAAAACACAGGAAAAAAATAAGCTACGCAGCAAAACATTTATGAGCAGACACAAGGCAGGTCCGATCCAATCCGAGCAGAAAAGAGGACTGAAGTGAGGCACCGGTGGGCAGGGTTAGCGGGGCCTGGTTACACCTGTGGCCACACCCTGCATACTCTAAATGTAAAGGGGAAATTGCATTTTTTGCAAGGCATTATGGTTATGGTGGTCCCTTCCCCGTACCAGGACGATCATATAGTATGGAGGAAAGCGGACGGGACGTAGGAGTATAGCAGATACAAATGTCATCACACCCTTACACAAGGACAGAGACTCTCCACTCATGATGTTATTCCATATTGCCTCTAGGGACATATGGGGTAAACACTCTTTATATTTTTCAAAGAGCAGTGTGCGTTTGTGTTGAAGAGTGTGAAAATACAGCACTATATGTTATACTGTTTCATTCTTGGTGGTGCCGCCAGAAAATCTTCAGGAACCCTTGTGGTGAAGTGTTTTAGTTCTTATACTGCTGATTTCACGAGTGGGAAGACATTTCACTTGGAATCTTAGGAAGTTAAGCCTCAAGTTCCTTTAGGATATTTCCTCAGATAAAGAGGTACATCACCCATTTTTTTTTATCTCAAGCAAGCAAGTAAAACGAAATAGTATAGTTTAAACTCTGTTTCTCCAATTATTAAAAGCTGTACAGGGCTGTTGTGCTCTGAGCTCAGAAAGTCTGACATATAACAAGTTAGGAGGTGGATTAGACACTTTAGAATAAAGACGTAGTTAACAAAAGCCTGTAAAGATTTTAAACCAATCTTGTAATGTAGGGTAGCAAGGGGACTCCCTTAGGCTAATTTAAAGTTTTTATCCTGTGGTGGGTCAGAAGGAGGAGACAGACTAGTAGTTGTCATTTCAAGATGTGTTTATTTAAAATAATAAGAAAAGGCCTCACTTTCCCTATTCTATGGGTTTCCCTGCCTAACAAAACTAACTAGGGTGCTCATCGTCAGTCTGTGAAGTCCACAAGTAAAGTATGTCTTTGTTCCAAAACTAAACTATGTTGACCTTACCACTAAGACAAAACAACTAAAGACCAGGAGAATTACTCCCTTCTCCTGGGCAGCGTACCCAGCCTTAATTGAAGTCCAGGGGAATGACTCCCTTTTCCTGGACCGGCTTTCTCAGCTCAGTTCCTTTTAATAAAGGATCCTCTGATAGTTATTGACTATCTTTCTCACAAGTTTGTTCATGAAGGGGACTTCCCAGCCTTCTGGCTTCCCCTTACCCTGGTGTTGAAAGATCCTTTTGATTTAAGTTCACCTTCCTTGCCGTGGACTCTCTTAGTCTTTCTTGGATATAGATAAAAGTCTCTCTTTCTTTGGTTGGTATAGATAAAAGTCTCTCTTTGGTTGACTCACTCTCTTGTTCACTCACTTTCTCACTAAGGTAACGATGGTAACAATGGTAAATCCAGTATTGGTTCTGACTATGATGGATACAATGGTGATTCTCACTCTCCTGAATATTGATCCCATCACTGGGACAAGTATGATGCTCCCAGTAATGATTCTCTTGATTACTGGTCCTTCCAGTGGGACAAGTCTGATGTCCAGAATAATGATTCTCTTGATCACTGCTTCACCCACTGAGACAGGTATGATGCCCTCAGTAATGATTCTTTTGATTACTGCTTCACTCACTGGCACGAGTATGATGTCCACAGCAATGATTCTCTTGATAACTGTTTATCTCACTGGGATAAGGACAAGTATGATGCCCACAGTAATGATTCACTTGATTAATGCTTTTCTCACCGGGCCGAGTATGATGGGCCAACAAATCATTATATTTTTTCTTCTTAGTTAAAGAGTTGCAACTATGCCATTCGTTATATTCACTCCTTCCGCTGGGACTCAGATGATCACTGCAATCATTATATTAATTTTTCTGATTGTACCGCATACGATTATGCCAATGTTTACAAGCACCTCGCTGCCCGGGTCTCCTGCTCTCCCCGTTACCTTCTGTGTAATAGGACTGCCTCACTGGGATACGCTTCAGCACCTTCCTTCACCTGCGGTATCAGTGCTGAAAGGAGTTTTCGTTCTCGCGGTTCCCTGCTGGGACTTCTCTCATGTAGACAGACTCTAATGGGTCATCTTTTAAGCAGTACATCTCAATCACTTCAGCGTTATGTTTTCTCTCTGGTTGACAGGCTCGTCTGTCTCTCCAACAGTGCAACTTAGGCACTTCTTCCTTCCAGCTGCTCGTGGAAAGCAGCGTTCTTTCCGGGTTCCCAGCTTCCCTAACTAAGCTGGTTTGAAACTCCTGGGTCTCTCTCTCTTGCTCTCTCTCTCCTCCCACTTTTATGACACTGCTCTGGGGCTTCCTCAGTGGAGCACTGTACTCCTTCTGTTTTTGAGTTGTATTCATTATAGCTTTGTGGGTTTTCTTCGTCTGAGCACAAGGCAGTTACTGTTTTTTAGTCAAAGTATCACAATAACAAATATACATAAATTCTTCCTGTTTTCTCCCAACTGGATTGACATTGTTGTTATAGAGTTACTGAATGGGTTGGGTAGGGAGTTCGTCATCGGAATGGGAGTCCTTATCCCCATGGGAGGAGGTTCTCCTGGGGAGGTCCTTCTTGCCACTACCCCTAAGAGGGTATTGCGTAGCACGCTCACCTCCCTAGCGTCACAAGAAAAGACTTCCCCCTGGGGAGAAGCGACTGAATCCATCAACTCGTCACAATCCATATATTGCCTTATTCTCTGCCAATCGATATTCAAAAATCTAGTTTCCGCCCATTAAATTAGACAGGTGAACAATTTTCCCTTTGTAAAAGCGAACAAGCGGAAGAATGGAACATTTTTCACATTTACAGCCTCATTACAGTTTTGCCGGTCCAGCAAAATTGCTGGTATAATTGCTGTTAATTCCAGCACCGGCAATTTAACCAGACCGGCAAAACACAAGTTTGCCAGTGGGGGCACTGATTTACCTCCAGTCAAGAGCTGGAGCTAAATCGGGCCCTACCGGCAAATAAATGCCGAATTACTGGTACAGGTATTACTGGGACTCCATAGAATGGGGATTTACCGCAGTTTCCGTCACCTGTAATATCCTGGTAATTCCAGGATATCATCTGGCAGAAATGGTAGGGGCCGTTTGCCGGTATGCCGCCGGAAATTGCAAACTTGTAATAAGGACCTTAGAATCAATTTTCTCATTTGAGATACAAGTGACAGAGATTTGGTTTAAAGTTCTTTCTCAGCAAACTTTGGATAACTGTTTTGTTCTATGGTAACCCCTTAGATATTTCCAATGTTCCACCTAATTCACATATTCCTTCTTTATATACCATTTAAATGTACTTTTCTTTTTACCTAGGCCCAACTGAGGCACTGGTGCTCCCACCCCAGACCTGTGCGGCTGCAACACAAGCCCCCACCCCACTAGAGCTTACAGTAAACAACCTGCCAGCCCGGGGAAAGATCTCGGCCCTCTATAAACTGCTGCAAGAAGACCCCTTCCACACTAAGCCTTCTTATATGTCCCAATGGGAGGCAGACCTAGGTCAGGCTATAGAGGACCACACATGGGTGGACATCTGGACTAGAACGCGCACAGCATCCCGCTGCATCACTAATCAGGAATGCGCCCACAAATTGCTTTTGCGCTGGTACTACCCCCCCGTACGCCTTCACCACTTTCAGCAGGCCTTGGACCCCCACTGCTGGCGTCTCTGCGGCCACCCAGGATCCTACCTCCACATGTGGTGGACCTGCCCCAAAGTAAGGGAGTTCTGGACCCAATGCCTTGCCACAATAAAGGACATCAGCCAAGTGGCAATACCGCTAGCGCCCGAGCAAGTCGTCCTAGGGATCCCGTTCCCAGACTCTTACCCGAGAACAGGAAGGAGGGCAACATTAATATCCCAATTTTTGTTGGCAGCCAAAATCTCGGTGGCCCGCACCTGGAAGTCCGTGGAAGGACCCCTGATGACCCTCTGGTGGGCTAAACTTTGGGACATTCTAATAGCCGAAAAGGTCATGGCAGCAAAAGCGGGTCTGCTCCACCGAGTTATAAACATTTGGACACTAGTGCTAGACTATGACCAGAACTACCCGGCCCTGACCCATAAACCACGCCTGATCGCGAGAGCCATCCACTCTACCAGCGAACACTCTCCACCTGGCCGGGCCGAATGAGGGCCGAGAATAATACCCACTTGGGAATACCGGGGGTGGGATGATGGGACATCATGTCTTACGCATTCTGAGAGGTTACAAGCAAATGTTACGGTATATGTTCACCTGTACGCTGAGTCATAAATAAACACATTTTTAAAAAGAATTTACTTTTCTTGCTGGACCATGGATTAAAACCCAATATTTTTGTTTTAGAAGCATTGATTTTTAGGTCATTGTCAGTCATGTACTTATATTCATAGATAAAGCTGTGATAAAGTAGAATCGGAAGTTCATACAGGATTTCTATAAAGATTAACAAGTAACAAATTATTGCAAATATTGCTAGAGGGATGCTCTCAACTATTTGGAGCATCAGAATCTCCGACATATATGACTCCCAGTGATCACATTTCATGTTGTTGGTAGTGCGTATTGAATTTGAAGACCTTTAGGCGTTCGGTCAAAAACTACGACATCATCCTCACAAACTAGATGTTGTATATGAGAAGTGGGCCCAGCTTTGGTGGGTAAGAATTACTGCTCGGTAAAAAGTTGCCAGAGTCTGATATATATAAGTTAAAAAGAGAGGGTGCAAACTGCCACCCCTTGCAGAGACCTAAGTTAGTTAAGATAGGGTACAGCAGGGCGCCACTAGAGTCCAAACGACTCCTTACTAGTGTGTTTGAGTGTAAGAGGTTCAGGTTGTTAACAATGAGAGTTTGACAGCTAAGGGACAAAAGTTGGCCCAGAGTTTGAATCTGTTTACACAAATACCTGAAAAAGATCTATGAGGGGCTTTTGGAAATGCAAGACTGTTGGTTAAAGATCGAAAGAATTAGATTATTTAATGAGGTTTCCATGTCAGGTCGTAAGCCTGATTGGAAGATATACCGTATTGATTCTCTTATGATCCATTTGTTCAAATTTTCGAGGATAACCAACAAAAGAATGTTGCTCTTGGTATCAAGGAGCGCAATGGGCATATAGTTGGTAGGAAGCTCTCCATTACCTTTATTAAAAATAGACACAATAATAGAGATTTTCCTGGAGTTAGGAATTATTCCAGGAGATATGATAGCAGAGAATAGATCAAATACATTTTAGACTATAAAATTCAGGTTATTCTTAATTACCGTCATGTGGATCCCGTCTGTACTCTGGGCATAAGATTTGATAAATTTGATCTTTGCATACAAGAATCGACTGTTCAGATGTGTTCACTAAACACAATTTACAGTTGGTAACTGGGGGTAGTAAAAAGATTTCACTAAAGTGGGACTTCCATATCTTCTCAGAAATAGTTTGGGCTTCTAATTGAAAAGAGACTTGACTGTTAACTAGCTGCCAAAAAAATTAAGTTTGGCAGATTTAACACTCTCAGACTACACTCATCGGGCCTCATTAGGACTCCGGCGCTAAACCATGGTGCTATTAGCACCATGGTCCATGCCAGAGTTCGCCATGGCGGAATGGGGAATTACCACCCCATTCCGAGGTTGGTGGGGCAGTAATTCCCCATGCCGCCATGGCCCTTCCCCATTCCCATTTTTGCCCCATAGGGCTCAATGGGAATGGGGAAGGCGCTAATTACGGTACCGCAAATTGCGGTACCGTAATTAGCACCAAGGTCCCTTTGTGGGTCCCTACTTTAACGGCTGGTAAAACCAGCCGTTAAGGTCGGGTTCCGCAAAGGGACCTCGCAATTAGGCGCTAAGTGTTTAACGGCGCCGCAGCCTTTTACAGCGCCGTTAAACACTTAACGCCTGGGTCATAATGAGGCCCATCATCTATTTGATATTAAACTGCTTCATGCGCTTTGTGACAATTTTCATACTTTAGTTTTAAGGCTTCGTGAGTGGCTAAAGACTCAAAGTTGTTATTTTGATGAAATTGTCTCAAGTTGAATTTTAAGTCTCTTTTCTTAAAAGCTACTTTTGTGTCAAAACAGTGGAGATAGGTTACAGGAGGATGGGATGGGTAGCCATTATCTTGTAAATTTATTTATTTATTTACTTTAATTCTCAAAAAGCGCTACACACCTGTGGGCCTCAGAGCGCACCAAGAGAGCGAGATGAGAAGTAGGGGACAGGAAAGGTTTGAAGGCAAAAGACTGAGGTCAGCAATTAGTCAGCAAGGTTTAACAGCATGGTTTAAACATGGTCAGTGATTCAGAAGTGTTTATAGCAAGAGACAGGGCATTCCATGCATGTGGAGCATTTAATTCAAAACTGCAATCACCAAATGTATTTAGGCGGGATCTCGGCTGGTTAAGCTGAAGATTGTCAGAGGAGCGCAAAATTCTGCCAGATTGTTTCTGTGATAGCCTCTTAGTGAGATAGTGGGGGGCACTCTGATTCTGACATTTATAAGTGAGCGAGAGGATTTTGTGTCCAATCCTCTGCTTCACTGGAAGCCAGTGCAGTTCCTTCCTGAAAGTAGTGACGTGATCATGGGCCTCATTACGACCTAGGCGAAGCACCATGGTCCATGCCGGTGTCCGCCATGGCGGAATGGGGAATTACCACCCCATTCCGAGGTTGGTGAGGCGGTAATTCCCCATGCCGCCATGGCCCTTCCCTATTCCCATTTTTGCCCCTTAGGGCTCAATGGGAATGGGGAAGGCGCTAATAACGGTACCGCAAATTGCGGTACTGTTATTAGCACCAAAGTCCCTTTGCCTACTACTGGAAAAACCAGCCGTTAAGGTCGGGTCCCGCAAAGGGACCTCATAACCAGGCGTTAAGGGTTTAACGGCGCCGACACCTTTGACGGCGCCGTTAAACCCTTAACGCCAGGGTCGTAATGAGGCCCCATGCTTGGATAGACCAAACACAGCCCTAATGGCCCCGTTTTGAGTGGTCTGAAGATGTTGGAGGTTACCTTGTGATGTACCAATCAATAGACTATTTCACTAGTCAAGACGTGAGTTTACAAGAGATGATGCCATAAGAGACCTATTTTGTATGGAAAGATATGGCATGATTTGGTGGAGCAATTTAATTACATGCCCGCATAATGAGAGGATCTGAGATACCTGTTTCATCATTGATAGGTCAGCATCTAAGATGACTCCTAATGTTTTAACTGATTTTCTCACAGTAATTGAATTTCTTGCAACCTCAAAGTGAGCATATTGGCCATAATGAGCAGCTCAGTTTTTATATCATTGTGTGCCATCCAAGCTTGAATTTCGTGGTAAACACCATGCACAGCTGCAACATCCTCCCTAAAGTCGTCAGACAACTCAAAAAGAATTTGGGTGTCATCCGCATAATTTGCAAACTGGACACTCAGAATGTCTAGAAGATCAAGGGAAGGTCTAATATAAATGTTAAAAAGCAATAGAGAAAGCATGACCCCTGTGGAATGCCAAGTGTAAGAGAGGTGGGGTTAGCTTGAGCCCTCTCAGCAGGCACTCTAGAAGTTCTGGGACAGAGAAAAAAGGCAATCCACTTGGCGGCACTTTCTGACCAGTTAGAGATAGTTAACAGACTAGATTGTGAGCGATAATATCAAAAGCAGTCTATAGATCTAACAGCAGAAGTCATGCTGGGTGACTTCTTTCAATAATTCCAACAATATTTGACCTAAGAGCTAAAAGGGCAGTTTCTGTTCCATGCGAAAATAGAGTTTGAGGTTTAGTTCAGGATGCCGCACCGGCCAACAATGGGAATTATCCCTATTTATTAGTGAGGAAAGTTTATCATTACATTTTTTCGATAGTCTGGGGGCCCAAAAAATTCTGCTTCTTTGGTTTTTCACCACATGATTAGTGTAGGAGTGGTAGGAGCTGTTCATACACCAGTTTAGTTCAATCTTTAAGTAAAGCAACGTGTGATCACTGTCCTTTGTTGGAACTCCTCAGAAAGCTACTGTTTTTTAAAAGGTTTTTTGAAAAAAACATGTAGTCAATTATTGAGGAAGTAAATACTCTTGACTATGTGGAGTGGACAGGTATATTATTGCTTATTTTGCTATTGGCCACATCAAAGCCCCAGAAATCCATAACATTCATTATTTTTTCCCTTTGTGCTTAGATTTTCTGGTGTATTGTCCAAACTATTAAATCAGATACAGAGTCTGCGTTTACATGTCCTGCCACTAGAATCCCGCCTGTAAAACACAAACCACATTTTTTAAAATCTGAGATAAAAATAGAATCGGAAGTTCATACAGGTTTTCTATAAGGATTAACAAGTAAAGCATTGCAACTATTGCTAGAGGGATCCTCTTAACTAATTTGGAGCATCAGAATCTCTGAAATATAGGACTCCCACTGCTCATATCTCAAGTTGCGAGTAGTGCGTATTGCAATCAGCACCACCCCTTTGAAGGTCGCCCTCTCGTGCCTTTGCAAGCAGGTTGTACAAAAACAGAAAATCCACTGAGATAAGGCTTGTCCAACAACCACATTTCCTGTAGGAAACGAATATCATTAAACATCCTATTTAAGGCGTTTGGATAGTTGTTGAACAAATGAAAATGGCCCATGTAATTCCACAAGATCACTAGAGTCTCAGAGATAGTCAGGCAAATCTTGCATCCCCATGGAAACCCTTGAAGAAATGCATTGGGTTTGTGAAGGGCGGAAGATATTAAGGGCCCATTTTCATGATTGGTACATGATTGAGGGATAAAATTCAATTGTAATACTTGTCCCTCAGGTAGAAAAAAAATCATCATTAAAAGTAATGTGTATATTCTTCACACCCGTCTGCGTTTTGTCAGACAAAGGATTCAATCTTTTGTTTTCAAAGCATGGGCGCTCTGTAACTTCACAGTTATAGATGTGATATCCTAAAGTGTGAAAAGACTGAGCTTCTTCAGGAGAGTGATGGTTAGTCTTAAGTAAAGATGAATACTGACCAAGTCGAGCCTATTTGGGACAATAAATTCCACTTGTTTTATATCCGCAGACGATATCATTCATGACGAGGAATTTCGCAAAGCAAGTACAGGATCATTTGTCTATTTAAGGTCAACTGGTAATCTTGGGGAAAGATCCAGTCCAAGCAATCATGGCAGATACGTTTGTCGTTATTTGTCTTTATAAAAACAGTTGTCTGTCTTCTACAGTAGGACATTATTGCTCAGAAAGAAACTGAAAGGCAGGTTTCCTGTTTATATTCAGAATGGTGGATTGCACGTGTTAGTAGGTGGACCAAGAGACTCCTTGTCTGAAGGCAAGCTGTATTTTTAATGGTGAAGGGGTGAGTATCTGCCTTTCATTCGATTTGTCTTCGGTCTCGGGAGGATAGCCCAGGGACAACGTGCTCGCCTTGGAAGCAAAAACGACACAGAGCACCACAAGTTCGATCCCCGGGCCCGCGCTTCGAAACCTCTGGGTCTTAAGCGCGTTATAAATAACCTATCATATCATATTATGCAAATGAATTGTAAGGAGGTTCAGATCTAGAATATCATTATGCTGCATAGCATTTTCCAGAATAGGTTTTGAATAATGGTTTATGGATAACTAAGAAACCCTCTTTGGGCCAGGAGGCAAGAGCCTTTCATTGGTTGTTAAAGGTGCAGTTATTGTCTAAAAATCAGGTTTGGATTTTGTAATTTTGTTTGGGAGAGAAATAGTTTCAGATTAATTGATTGTGTGGTGTTGTGAAAATAACCATTGCCTTAGGTTCCTTGAGCCTGTGTTTTTACGTGTAGGAACGTTCTTTTGTTTTTTTGTTTGGAAATGGGTTTGATGCTTTCAGCATTATCCATCACAAAGCTGATCGTATTAGGTAACCCCTCTTTGGGTGCTGCATCCTGACTAGATGTTTTTGCAGATCGAGGTAAATCTTGAGAAATAGCATTATGAGTCACTCATTTAAGTGCCTGTGAAATGGTATTTATTTCAGTATTGATGCACTCCCTTACATTAATCCTGTCCTCAGGAAATCACAGCATATTGGATTCAGAATATGCACAAATAAAGCCTTCGAGAAATTGCATTTTAAAATGAAGTGAACTTAGCAAGACTTTGTGATCTTTGTGGATGTTTCCATAGTGCTTAATCAAGGAGGTAAGTAACAAAGTTTTAGGCTAAAAGTGATGGTTGCTGTAGGGTAGATGAATCTCCAGGAGGTTCCCTCAGCTGCGGAGAGTGCAGCTGGTTTAAGGAAGGTTCATAAGAAAAACTCGAAAGATTAAAATATCTGTTTATATTATTGTTCTCTGACCTGAACAAATTGGGAGACAATGCAAGATTATCATCTCTCCTTCAGGAATGGTCAGAAAAATTCCTTGCAGGGCTATCATCGAGTTCCACCATTGTAGACAGCATCTGCGGAGGGATCTTTAAAGGTGCAGAGTGCGGTAATACAGTGGTGAGTGGGAGGTAGCTCTGTCAATAAATTGCTTTTCTTTTTGGGTGATAACAGGAGTTTAATCCGAAAAAATATCTGAAATAGACAAATCTCCCACATTATGTAAATAAGCTGCAATTTTCACCTGAGTATTTAAGGTAGATTATTTCACATTAGTGCCCATGATCTTTTACGCTCCGATTTAGTTTTTGGAAGTCGTTTTTTTTTTCTTTTTTCTTTGTATATGGTTACACAACCTTTTACAAAAAGAGAACCATTCACAAAAAAACTAAAATGGAAAAGAAAAATGATGAATGACGAATGCAAACAGAATAATGAACTAACAAACATCTCACTACACGATCTAAAATTTACAATATAAAAATCGAACAATTTACAAATATAAAATATGAATTTGTATCAGAGATAAAGGAAAAGAGAAAAAAAAGAAACAAAAGAAGAGAAACTTCCTATCTATAGACCGAAGTGCAACAGGTAAACATTTCATCTCTTTCCTTGAGACTTAATAACCAAGCAGACCATTCCCAGCCAGAACGTATACAGAGTCAGTGATTTCAGAGTACAAAATATTTTTTTGCCAAGACTTGGACCATGAAAATTGTTAATGCTGTATCATATCCAGAGATCAGTCTGTACCAGAACATATCAGAGAGTATTCCCAACCACAAATCTAGTAAACAGCACTGATCTGGCTGGCCAGGTGCCCTCACACCCGATCAACAGATATTTTAGAGATTGGTTTGCCAGATTTTTACAGATATTACAAAGCATGTTAGTAGCCTCCCTTTGCCCCCTTTTAACAAGGACCTCTTCTGTGTGAACTAAATTCAGCCGTATTCTAAGGATATTTTTCCTAACCTTCCAGTCTGGAAACTTCATTAGATATCTCAGGAGAGTCCCCAATCTCTTATAAACTTTCAAAAATATGTTTAAGGGAGCTAGAGACCTCATATTATCTGTTACTGTGATCCAATCCATCAGCTCTAATGCCTTTTTGGCTTTTACAGGATTGGTGATCAATGTCTCCAAATCAGTATCTGCCTTGTTGAGGGACTCCTTGAACTTTGTTTCTAGGCTTAACAACATTTTTGATTTTGAGCGGTCCAAGTGGGCCTTAATATCTGCATATAACGTGTGTTCCTGAGCAGTAATGATTGAAGGGAGGCCAATTGCCATTCCACGAGCGCTCTCAGCAACCTTAGGCCCGACGCAAATCTAAGGCTGGAAATGGAGAGACTCATAGGAAGCCCAAGAACTTTCTTCCAAACTAGACCTTCCAGTTTTTGCCAGTTTGCATTCCACAGAAGTGGTTTGGCCTCTAGGTCATAGAGGATCACTGGTATTACCTTTGCTGTGTAATATTTAATCAGAGGAAGGACAGAGAATTTACAATATTTGAAGAGTACCTTTTTCATTTGCAGGATTAACTGCAAGATTTTAGCCGGCATGTCCAGCTTTACCTTACATAATGAAGGTGAGGCATAGACCATATATCCCATGTATACTACTTCCTCCACTCTTGGAATCACTTGTCTGGCCAGAACCCATCTGGAGTAATCAACCCTTTTGCGTGCATGCCTGAAAACAACTATTTTAGATTTTACTGGGTTTATGGAGAGTCCACTTATCTTGGCATATTCACCCAGCTTGTTACGCAGGTGTTGCAACCCCACAGCTTTATTGTCAATTAGAGCAGTGTCGTCGACATAGGCCAGCCAGTGAATCTTGGTCCCAGTGATCACCGGACTGGCCAAGGCCAATGATTCCAAGAAGATTCCATGTCTGCCAGATACAAATTAAAGAACAGAGGTGCCTCTAGACACCACTGTCTGACTCCCTTCTCCACCCTGATGGGATCCGACAGGTGTCCTTCTTCATCAAGTCTCACTCTCATGGAAGTGTCCCTGTGCAGCTTGACTAACATTGATAGAATGCCATCAGGAATTCCCCAATTTCTGAGCTTGTTCCAGAGGCGATCCCGATTGACCTGATCAAAGGTTTTTGAGAAGTCCACCCATGCCCTGTATAGTTGAAGAACTTCCTTACCCTTAGTGCTCTCACTCATAAGAACCAGGGCCAACCCCTTCAGGTAAGTAGATAGACCTCTTCTAAACCCTGTTTGGAGCTTAGACAAAATGTGCGCACTCTCGACCTAGCTTTCTTACAGAATCTTCATGAAAAGTTTGCTTTCAAAGTCCAGGAGGGTGATCGGGCGATAATTCACTGGTTGAGAGCGGTCACTCCCCTAGAAAAGCGGGATGATAGTGGCAGTTTTCCACGATGGGGGGGACGCATTTGCCTTTTAAGGATCTCTTTAAAGAGCCAATCTAGCATTCTGGACTATAAAGCCACATTGTTCTTCAGTACTTGATAGGTCAGCCCATTTTGACCTGCTGCTTTCTAAGAAGATGATTTAGAAATCAGATCTGATAGGTCCTGTTCATCAAAAGACAAGTGCCTAGTGACAACTTGATCCGGGCTACATAGGGACTCAACAGGATTTTCAAAATGTTTTGTTAGGTATTCTATCCACCTAGCCCCAGGCACCCAATTACAGTGGGTGTTATTGGGGTTTTTCTCCAACTGGTGGATAACCGACCAGAAGTTTCTGGAGTTACTGTTGCAGATTATATTAAACATCATTTCACCATCGTGCTGGAGACGAAGCATCCTTCTACCCACAGACCAGTGCTTGTACTCAAGAGTAAGAATCCTAGAATTTCTCTTCAGCACCACCGGACTAAGATGCAATCTCATCAAATCTCTCAACTTCTGTCTTACGATCTTCTTATGGAGCCAGTTTCCTCATCAAATGTATGACAATGGAAACATTGCCTCCCCCCTCCTCCCAGACTAATTGGCCAGACAAACTTTACAAATGTGTCTGGCTGACAAATTTTTTTATGAGCAATTCTCAATAAATTGTTGTTGTGAACCCTGCCCTCCCAATCTTTACTTGGAGAGGCGAACTCTGCCTTTTTTTATTTATTAAAGCCTGTGACTGTTTGTCTTGCAATCTAATGGCTATATCAGAAAATGGCAATTCAAGCCGGGAGTGGTCACTCCCTCCGTCCGCCCTAGTAGCCAATGATGCACTTCGAGATAATAGGCCTGCTGACACAAAAATGTAATCTAGAGTAGAGGAGGACTGCCCTCGGTGCCAAGTTGGAGCTGGAGGAATATCCCCCAATATCAACCTGTTTATCATGTTCAAGCCCCAAGCGCTCATAAAATCCACCCAGCATCTTCCCTTATTGTGGATTCTCTGTGATCTCAATACTTCCTTCTCCTGTGTTAATTGGACACACTGGGTATTCAAGGCCCCGGCAATGATTATATGAGCTCCCCCATATTGAAGTTTGATCTTTTCTAACAGATTCAACAGTGTTGCTAGAAAGGCCTGAAGTTCGTTCCAGGCGGGGCTCCAGTAGACATTGATGACTATCACTTGGAAATCTGGCTTTTGAGCTCTTAAAAGTTACTTTACAGGCTTGAATGCCCATTTTGTTGTTAATAATGGGGGTTATAGCTCTGCATGTGAGATTTTTTAAAGCCACCAGCAGTCCCTCAGATGGCCTGCCTTTAGCTTTTTGAAGGGCAGCTAGAGTATGCACTGTATAGCCTTTGATTGCTATTGGATTAACAAGAATAATAATGTCAGTGTCGCAAAATAAAGAACCTCTCAATTTCTTTGATGTAAAAGTATTGGGACCCCGCGTGTTCCAACTTATCAGGCAAAAGTCATTCTGCCTAAAGAGATTGCACTCCTACCCACAGTTTCTGCAGCACTTGAGTCAGAATTTCTGGGAAGAGGGTAAGAGCATTATCTTGAAACTTGTCTCAGGAGTCTTTTTTCCTTCTTGGGAAATCTGGGTCCATCAGATTTTCTGCAACCCCCACAGTAGACTTGATTGAGCCACACGGGTCAGAATGACTCCCCTTATTTGTTCCTGCTGGAAATTAAGAAGATACTAGTAGTCCAGTTAGTTCTCTTGATGCACCCAAAATAGTATCTTGTGCTTTTCTTGATGTTAGCCCAAATTGCACTATTTAAAAGTTATGGATATTTGGGAATCGCACAAATTCTATATCCTTCGAAGCGAAAAGATAAAGATATGACACCTTTTTGCAGTATGATAGGATCACACTCCTGCTAAGAGACTTGTGTTTGGTATTCTTTGCGATCAGTGTGAGCCAGACTCTCGGGACCGCAAAGGCGAGAGACCCTACTTCGTTGCTCTTCTGAGAGGCAATGAGCCTCCCCATAGCTTGTTCAGCTGTAATGGCCAAATCGCCATGAGCCTCACTCTCAGTCGATTTTCCAACTCCATTAGACTTCGTGATGATCAGAGACTGCTTGCCTTGCCCAATCCTCACTTCCTCAATACTGGTGGTTTTTGCTGACTTCCTGCCTAGATGTTTTATGAATACGGGGGCTTGTTTCACACTTGCCCCCTCCAGATGGATTGTGGCTGGATAAGTCGTTGACCTTGAGGTGAGCGAGGAACGGATGTTCTTTAAAAAAAATTGGAGCCCATGGAAACCTTGTAGCTAATGGTACTTACTGGCCCATTGATGTATTGTTTTTTCACCAAATCTCCAAAGCGAGTCTTGACCTTCTTCAGGTTTTCTTTGTTACACAACCGGTCTAGGTTTTTAGAAAGGGACACTTGAGTGTCTGTCTGAAGCCCCACACTCACACTTACGATCTCAATCGTTTTTCGAGTCGCTTCTGAGGGTTCATTCTTCATTTACTTTATCTTTTTACTTATTTTCCCCTTCTTACCCTCCACCGGGATAATTTCTCTTAAAACCTTCCTGGTCACAGCTGTTGAGTTGAGGTAGTCTTTACCTGCTGAGTCATCCTCACGTGAAGTACTCGATTTAGGGAGAATTCTCTGTATAGGCTAATTTCCCAAACCTAGTGAGTCCCCCAGCAGCTTTGCTGGATTTTTGGGGTTTATTTTTTTCTCCTGCTAAGAGTGAGACTCTTTTTCTCCCACTCTTAGGCATGATTTGAGAATGTCCTTTAACTTTGTAATGTGTTTAATGGGCCATGGGGTCTTTTACTCCATAGGGCTTCATATGTTTTTGGTATATGTGTTACACAGCACCCTCAGTGCAGTAACACAGGGGTGTCATAGTGACCCCCAAACATAGACTCCATACCCTGGGACTGACTACTGTCTCCGAGGACATGTAAAGTCACCATTGGCTTTACTAGTCTCAAATTGTGAACAGAACCAGTACAAACCATCATACTGTGGAAGTACTGGTAGGGGTAATTAGATTGCCCCTGGGTCTGTTTTCCAAGGGGGCACTGTCCAGTCCTCCCTTGTTGAGTTTCTGGCTGGTGGCAGTGGATACCACGCGAAATATTCCACCGGAATATTTCCTATGGGATTTTCCCATTCATTTTAAACGCACCACTTTTTTGGTGCAATGTTAAAGATACCGCCGGGTTATTTATTTAATATTTATTCCTCGGTTGGGTCTTTTTGCCAGGACTCAGTTTTAAAATGGCATTTGTGTTCGCCTCTGTAACTCCAACCCAAGTCAAGCCCTTTGTTCTACTTTTGGCGGGCTTCTGCACAGAAGCCTCCAAAAGTGGTGCCACTCTGTCTGGGTCTACAGGATGTGTGGGAGGGGGGAAATAGGCACGCTGGACTGAGTTGCCTCAGCAACTCAAGTTGCACTCTTGTGTGATTGGACCAGTGGTGAGACGCCCGGCTCACCACTTAGCATGTTTGAGTGACAGCTATGACTGATGAATGGGGGTTTTCTGCATAAAACCAGGGCTTTGGGGACAGGAACTTCAGAAGTCGCCACAGGACCTAAAGAATCCTAAGAGGGAGAAGCTGAGCCGACCTGCAACGACGACACCACCGGTGTAAGCCCTGCTGAACCGACTCACCACTTCCCAACGACAGAGAAGATCTTCTTCCAGGAGAGTCTTCTTCCTTTGAGCTGGTGGGGTTAACCAGTTCGCCATTTTTTTCGCCTTCCTGGATCGTCTCGTGGTCGAATCGCCCGTGCCAAGCACCCCGGCGGCCGGATAGCCATGCTTCACCACTACCGCGAATAAAAGGGTAGTACTTTTTAACCGGGAAACTGTGCGGCTGGTTTCTTCCCTGGCAGTGCAACGACCTCCATCTTTCCTCCACGTCGAGATCTTCTCTTCCCCTGGATGAAACACCAACCTGCACCCGCTGCCAGGAACAACTGCCCCCGCTGGAGCTTTCTCACCATTTCTGGTACTGTGTCCCGCCTGGTCTCCTTTGCAACATACTGTTCAAGGTGTCCCGTAAATCCTTGACTCTCTATCCTGGGGTGACCGCGGACCTGTTAACTAACTTTTTCTGAACTGATCTAACTTCTTTTGGAACTATCTGCAAAGACTTTTAAAGTGTACTTCAACTGTGTGGTCTTGGGTACATTCTGCTTTGCTCTCTACAAGGGTGGGCCTGGCCTATGAACTTTTCGCTCTACAGTAGACCCTGCCTTTCTTGACTTGCTGTGGTTCTTTAAAAAAGTGTTGGTATTGTGTGTTTTCCTATTTCTGCCTTTCCTCTCCCTTTTTAAATCATTATTGGAGTGCCATCTATGGTTACGCGCTCATCTCTGCTTTGCTAAATAAGTGGTGTACTAACCTAGACTTGTCAAATAATTAATTAGGGAGGTGTATATATTTCTAGTGACTGTGTTTGAACTTGCTTGACATATTAGTGCCAGTGTATTTTTATAAGTGTGTTTTTAAATAAATAATTATATACTTTTATACCAAAGCTCTAGTCAGTGTTTGCTTGTGCTACTGTATTTTTGTACCTAATGTGTATACTCTCTATATTGCCTAACTCTTCTTGAGAGAAGTCTGGCTGCTCAGCCACAGCTACCAGGTAAATCTGGGTGGCACAGACTGCTACCAATTGGGTTTACTGCTAACACCTGTAGTCTTAAACTTTTAGCAGTGGTCCCTAAGGGAACTGCACAGGTTTCTGCCTAACACTCGATATGGACTATAGAAAGGAATTTGTCTCTGATTTTTTTGGTTTGACATTTTTTTGCTTCTTGGTTTTTTGGAATCTTTCCTGAGTGGTAAGGAAAGTGTATTCAATCTCTTCTTTCTGATTTCTCTCTTTCTTACTCTCCTTCTTCCTCGGGAGTGTTGGTGCCCTGCCTCTATCCAATTGGAGGCAGCGGTATCTTTCTCTCTGGGATTGTCCTCTGGCACAGTATGCAGGCGGACTGTATCTTCTTCTACAGTCCACTCAGCCACATTGGCTAATCTTCTGAATTCCTACAGGATCGTCTCGGAGAGAGGGGTATCATCAAAGGGGTGAAGTGATTCCTCATCCATCCTTCCCTCTTCAACTCTTACGACTGGTGGATTTGGTTGTTTCAGGTGAATCAGGAGCTCGTGTAGCAATAAATTGTTATCTTTTTCTGCTTTCCTTTTTGCTCCTAGGGCTAATTGGATTGCCAAAAGGTCCAACACATGTTTGGCCACCTCCAGCCATGAGTCTTTCAATGTGGGGATCAGTACTGAATTAATTACATTATTTATCCTCACCAATGATGAATCGCAGTTTGCTGTTTCTTTGGTTAGTTTGAGCAATATCCCTACTTGGGATTGCACCTCCGATTTAAGAAGTTCAAAGACTGAGACCAAAGAATTTAGCACAAAGTTCAAGGCCGAGAGTGTGGCTTCATTTGTATGTGGGTTTACCAGCTTCTCGGTGGTGGCTGGAGATGTTCTTAGATGTCCTATATTTTCCCTTCTCCTCTCTTCTTCCAATGTATCCCCTTGGGAATTAGTGGATACCTCCACCCGAGAGGCTTGGTATTGTTTTGGCTCCCTTTCGGTGGTGAAACCACTCTGGGTGTCACAACCCACTAAAGGGTCTCCTTCCCCTTCAATTTGTAAGACCGTTGTAACCAAAGTGGGAACCACACCTGGTTCCCCCTTTTGATCATTCACATTCCTACTCCTTATACTGCCGAAATGATCTTCAATTTTTGTTTATATTTTTTTTGTAGTAACCTTGTATTCCAGTCCACATTTCCATTATTGTTTTAGAACTGAAAGCCCCTCTTTATTTAATTCCCCTGCCATGGGCATCTGATGGACTTGATGATCGTGGACTTGTGTTTGGGCTACTTGAGTTAAGTTAGCCGGCGAGGAATTCATATTAGCTAATGGAACCTGGGTATTTGGTGTGGTCAATGTGCCCGATGAATCCGTAAAGAAGCCGTCCCACTTTGGGGTACTAATATCGTCCATGAGGATAGTGCTACGCAGCTTCATTGTTTGCAATTCCTAGATCAGCCACACGAGAGGTGGATGTCCCAGGGAGTCTGTGGGTGATGTAAAACCGTAAAATTCCCGCCTTATCCCCATTGGACTGCTAAACAATTTCTGATAATGTAGTTCATCCAGCAGTAAGCCCTCTAGCCTAAAAGTCAGTAGAGATTTTTAAAGCGTTTGGATCACTCTGTTGCCTTAAGTTGCAAAGCTGGTTCTGAGCCAAGGACTGTTCACTTTCAGAGGGCAGAAACAGAAGAGCTTGCCCGGAAGACCGCGGGAGACCTCAAGGTTGAGCCCTTGTGCCAAATACAGGTAAGCAGATATCTACTGCAGCGTCGCGCCCGCTGCAACGACCGCTGCGGCCAGCTACATTCTGCGAAGGGTAAGGCTCCTTGATAGCAAAGTCTTGTCCAGATTAACGCAATCGCTTGCACAGTCACTCAGGCAGCCGAAATCCCCAGCTCTTGTCCTTACTGTTGCCTCACAATGCCTTGGTCTGCCGTGTCTTGAAGAGGACAGCTGAACAAAGGACGTCTGTCTTCCGTACTGCAAATCCTACGAAGTCCGACAAGCCCGAAAGACCCAAAGACTTGTCAGCCGACTCCACCGACGCTCTGCGGCATGGAGCGCTTATATGCGTTGATGAACAGCAAAAGGGGACCGTAGTCCAAGGGGACTACGGTCCAAAGCAGCTCCGCACAGCAATAGGAGAAACAGAGTCACTTGCCAAAGACAACCGCGGCATAGAGGGATTTTAGAAGCACAGCATTTGAGTTTATCCATTGGAATTCACCTTTGGCTGCTACCACGGCCAGATCCAGATCTCCCAGATCACACTTGCGCTAACACTCTGCTCGGTGCTCCGCGCTGGTGGCTGCATTTCTAAAGTGGTTGCACTTCCAAAAGACTCTTTTGTGGCCAACAAGATCAGGTTGGGTTCCTGCTGCTGCCTCTGCCACCAGGACCGCACTTGAGCTAGCACTGCGCTCGTTGCTTCGCGCTGGCGGCTGCTTTTCTAAAGAGGGTGCGCTTCCAAAAGACTCTGTGTATCCAACAAAGTCAGGAGGCTCGGGTTCCTGCTGCTGTCTCTGCTGCCAAAACTACACTTATGCTAGCACTCTGCTCAGTGCTGTGCGCCATCGGATGCAATTTTAAAGCGGGTGCGCTTCCAAAAGACTGTGTGTGTCCAAAAAGGTCAGAAGGCTTGGGTTCCTGCTGCTGCCGCCTCTGCCGCCAAGACCGCCAGATATATGGGGCATACCTTTCCTTAATTTCCGAGGTAGTTGTATAAAATCCGGTTCTACCTGCATCGGAGGTTTTCCACAAAAACCTAGGTTTGTTTTTAGTCAGGTTCTTCTCCTCTTCCAAGGTGTCTTTTGACACACTTATCCGAGCTACTGGTTGAATTCCTGAAAAGTCTGTTTCTGAATAGCAGGGCTTCTTGTAACTCCGGGATTACCCTAGCCTCCATCTCCCATGATCCTTTTCCCCTCTCTATCAACACCTTGGTCATGTAGCAAAATTCCCCACACCCATTAATGCTGATGGTTGATTTGATTTGAATGTATAAGGCGCTGAAGCCTGCAGGTACTTTGGTTTTCCGCAGCTGGTTTTCCTGAGTTAGCATGTTTGGGTGAACCACATGCCCTTGACTACCAGAGTCTAACTTGGCGATTATGTTCAGCCTATTTACCTTTATGGGTACCCTGAATCTTCTCTGGGTCTTGTCGGATGGCCTATATAGATACTCAAGGTTTTTCTTCTTGAGAACCTTCTTGGGGACTGGTGTCCTTTTGTCAGAGTTATGGATTCAACTTTCTGAACATCTTTGGTGGTTTTGATAGATGATTTATAGATTGATTTATCGGTGGCATACATTCATAATCATCTTCCCTCATCTTCTGGTTTCTTATTGCTTTCTGACATACAGGATGGCAGAGAATAGGAAAGGACATTCAGATGGGGATTTGGAGCAAATACCCCTGCTTGTTCAAGCATTTCTATCAGATCGTCTGGGTTTGGATCCCTTCCACACTACAAATCAGTTTAAATGATAGACCTCCGGTGGCATGTATTTTAGAATACTGCCTGGCTTTAATCATCATAACCGTCAATTCATTGGGTAGGTTATTAGTGTAATAAGCTGACGTTCTCTTTCCATCAACTTTGGCTGTGGGCATAGTTCTGTCCAGTATATCTCCTAGGGGGACTAGGGCCTGATCCTCTCAACTGTTAACTATCAAACCTTTTTCAGATGACTCTTGTGCTGGTGGTCTGATGTTCTCTGGGTTATGAGCTTTCTCCTTTTTATCTCTCTTAAGAAGTTTCATTAGCTCATGCCTTGTCTCATCGAAGTGCAAGGATCGTCTGAGATCCTTTTCCAACACCTGGACACCATTGGGCTGGCTCACTGGGTAGAGGTCTTCCTCTAACCGTGGTGGATATTCCAAACCTGTTGGATTTCCTAGGGTTTCTTTGATGGCAGGTTGTCTGGAATGTTCACTTTACTTTGCCCTCATCTGCATCAGGGCACCACAATGGATTTCTTTCGGGATTTTCTCAAAGGGATTCCTGACCTTTGTCAAGTGTCCCAAATGTCCTCACCTCTGTGGAGTTCTCCTTCTCTTTGCTACTTACTCACCTTTTCCAGAGCTAAGGACTCCCCCCTCTGTTCTCTCTATCTTCACCTTAGCATACCCATTTTCTGGGCTCAGTGGGCTCCTCTCCCCATCACTGGAGCACACTCCTCCTCTGTGGTTCAAGGGGCACTCCTCTTCAGTTACACATCCCCTCTTCCAGAGATCAAAGAATCAAAGTCACTCTCTCACTTACTATTTTTCACGCCCCCATTCTCTTGGGTCCCCGGTCGCTTTCTTCTGATCTCAAGGAACCCTACTCCCACTCACTGGAACAAACCCTCTTCTGGGCTCTTGGGGTGCTCTTCTCCCTCACTGAAACAAAACCCCACTTCTGGGGTTCCAGGAGATCACATGTTCCTCACATGAGCACACCCCTCCTCTGGTGTTCAGGGGGCTCTTCTTCCACTCACTATAGCACACCCCTTGTTGAGGGTTCAAGGGGATGCCCCCTCACTGGAGCACACCCATCTTGTGAGGTTCAAGGGCTCTTCTTCCACTCATTGTAACACACCCCTCTTCAAGGATTCAAGGGGATCCCCCCTCACTGGTGCACACCCATCGCCGGGGCTTCAAGGGGCTTTTCTCCTCCTCACTGGAGCACACCACTCTTTTAGGGTTCAAGGGGATCTTCTACACCTCAGTGGATCACACACCCTCTTCTAAGTTCGAGGGGCTTCCATGCTCTGGTGCTCTCTAGCTATCTCAGCAAACTCATTCCTCAGGCCCATCCCAAAAGACACAGTTTGTGTTTCTTAGCCTCACTTTTAAAGACCTCACCGTCCCCCCATTAGCTGAGGCAAGCTCCTGAATCGATTGTTTAATTGGCTTCCTATTCCAAGCCAGAGGAAGAGGTTTTTTAAATGCTTGCCACCATTTCCAATGCAGAATATGGTGTTTGCCTGCTGCTCGGCTCCTGCCTTGCCTTCTGGCTGCCCCCCTGCACAGACAGTGGGCCTCATTACGGCTTTGGCGGTACCCATGCCGCTATTGGCGGCATGGCTGCCTCCAAAACCGGGTCCGGGTTCCCTGAATGGGGAATTACCGGGCCATTCCGAGTTAGGAGAGCCCGGTAATTCCTCCCTCAGGGAACCCGGGCCCGGTCTTCCCCATTCCCATTCGAGCCCCCATAGGGCTCAATGGGAATGGGTGCAGGGAGATAACAACGGGCCGATTACGACCGGCCCGTTGTTAGCTCCCTGGTCCCCTCACGATACCCAATAACGATGCCTGGTTTTACCAGGCATCCTTACCAGGTCCCGCGAGGGGACCTCGTAATCAGGCGGAATGGGAATAACGGGTCTGCATCCATTAGCAGACCCCGTTAACCCATTCCGCCTGACTCGTAATGAGGCCCAGTGTGTTTTTCTGGAGTATAAAAGGAGGCCATCATAATAAGTTCTGACCTATGCACAATAACTTTTCTTTTGGGAAGGTGGAAGGAAGTATTTTGCTCCTTTAATTCTGCTGCTGCAGGTTGACAGAAAAACATTCTTCTTCACAAGCATTGTTGCTGGGAGGATCGGGATTGGGACAAGTCGGGGGTTTTCCTTCTATGATCCACACCTGTTGACTAAGGGGCCTCTCTGGATGTGCTAATGTTTCTCATAAATGTATCTTTTTGTGAATCTCTGAAAAACATTCTGGGATCTGCTCCTGGTTTTAGATTTGTAAACATGATGAATCTTGGTGGATACAGTCCCAAATGGCCTGGTTCTTTGGGTCCTGTAGCTACTAACTAGCTGCTCTCTCAGGGAGTTCAGGTAAAGCTCAGGGCTTGTTTGCCTAACATCCTAGGTCTAGTTTAGACAGACTCTGGTATGGTGTTTGGGGAGAACCATGCAGGTCTATTCTACAAGGCCCACTCTCCCAATGCAGTGGTATATGTTATCGCCACATTTATCCCGCACTGCTCAACGTGTAACAAGCCCCTATAGTGACAAATTAGTAACTATTTTAATCACTATATGAACTCATGTAATGCTAGTCCATAACCCACTTTTCTCCCTTTGACCCAACCTCTCTCACTGATAAAACGATAGCTTGAGCACGTTAATTGCATAACGTGCTGTAAAAGAACCAGCGCTGGAGTGTCTGCGCATATGATATTCAGATTCAGGCATCTTGTTTAAAAAAAGGACTACTCTGCAATTCCCCTGTCCCATCAACGCGGGATGATATGCTTAATAGGCGGAAAGGGAACTATGATTTAAGAAGAGTGCAAGAATCACTGTCATGAACAACTTCTACTTTAAGTGGACTCCATGTCCTATCTATTAAATGATGCTAGAGTGCAGATCAAATATAGGACATCTCTAATGGCATATTGTAAAGCCAACCCTTATGGGATCCCGTTAAATTGTTGTCTGATAGATGGCTGGCTACAAGTTGAAATGTCTGCTCCTATATCCAGGAATAAGTATCACAGGACCACATTACGAGGTATGCCAGTAAGGGAAAAACGATGCCGGTATGTAAGTACCGGCATCATTTACCGTTCCGTAGCATTCCGACCAGGAACCCCGGTATTAGCGGCATATCAAACAACGGTGCTGCTAATAGCGGCATAGGCGCGTACACGCTCCTCTTCAGGTAGTAAATACCGGCATGCCGGTATTAGGGGGTAATTTCAACCCACGCAAACATGCAAATACCGGCATTGCGAACCCGGTAATAACGGGCTGCATGATGCCGGCAAAACAGGCATCGCGGACCACCCGCAAACAGCAAGCAAGATACAAGGCAGCTGCCACAGGTGCACACAATCCCCACAGGTGGAGTCAAAGGAGGCTGTGCCAGTATGAACTGAGCACACCCACATACCACAACCGCCCCCCCGGTGTAGGCAATGCAGAGTTGCCCAGTACAAAAGGAGCACAACTAAACACCACACCCCTTCCTACACCAAAATGCCACCACTAGCATTTGCAAACATGGCGCAGGAGGACCTGCCTATACTGATACAACTACAGCAACAACTGCAATAACAACAAAAGCAGCAAGAACAGGCAGCACAGAGGAGACACAGGAGGAGAAGGAGGTTGAGACAGGCCCATCCATTACCACCAGCGCAGCCACCAGAGCCTCGTAGGCAGCCAGCGATACCTCGCAACAGACCCAGCCCATTCAACCCTACCCCTGAGCAGATCCACACCCTGTACCGGTTGGACCGTGACACCATCACCACCATAGTGCACATGATACAGAACGACATTGCCAGCCACATACAAATATGCACTGCCATCCCCCCACTACTAAAGGTGGTGTCTGTGCCACACTTCCTGGCCACAGGCACCTACCAACACACAGTGGGCCAGCTGCATGGCATTTCACAAGCACTATTTTCATGCATGCTGAACCAAGTGCTGGATGCCCTCCAGAAGCACGCAAGCACCCACATATCCCTACCACGGACTGCCCAGGAGATAGCCATAACCAAAGTAGGCTCCCATGCACTGGCAGGCATGCCCAATTGTGTTGGTGCGATCGACTGCACCCATGTGGAATTGATAGTCCCCCATGCCATAGAGGCCGTGTACCGCAATCGCAAACAATACCACTCCATCAATGTGCAAATGGTATGTGACTCCAGGAAGATCATCACCCATTGCTGCGCCCGATTTCCTGGATCAACACATGATGCCAGGTTACTGGGTAAATCCACGGTACCCCATCAAATGGAGCGACATGCCAGACCACGTGCCTGGCTGCTTGGTGAGTTGCACTACCGTCCCATGGCAGTGCTTTGGGGTACTGATGTGTGGGGATGCATAAGGGGGGGGGCAATACTGCACCTGGGTGGGAATAGCCAGTGATTGGAGAATGCATGCAGAGCCAAACACTCCTGACCTGAACCAGTCAAACGGTACATGACACTTCACTGGGCCACATATCACAAATAATGCATATCAATGAGAACAAGTAAGAGGCACAACCAGGCCACCATGGTGATGGCAAGCAATGCATGAATGAACAGGACGGCAAGTGTGGCTATGTGGGCACTGTGACCATGCATAGTAAATAATGAACAGCATGAACTGGAGTCAAAACATTGTTGCACTACCACAGCACATCTGCCTCAGCATGCATGATTACACCCTGCATCATCTATTGAATGCCAACCAGACTACCACACCTCGTGACAGTACAGATTGCACCTAGATAACATTTTTTCATGCTTACAGGGACATGTGCATGGCCACACCAAATAGCTGGCGGCATGACTGTGCTCCCTGAATTACGGGAGTTCAGAGTGACACACACCTATTTGAATCTGCTTGCAGGTGAAGGAGGATATCCCTTGAGGCCGTGGCTACACACCCCTGTGCCTAACCCGCAGAATGGCCATGAGGAGGAGTACAATCGTGTGCACACCCGTACCCGTGTTGTCATTGAGCAGACCTTTGGCCTGTCGAAGGGGTGGTTCCGCTGCCTCAGCAGGTCTGGTGGGGCACTCCTATATAGGCCTGAGAAGGTGTCAAAGATCACCATGGCCTGTGTCATGCTGCACGACATGTGCGTTCGGAGAAATGTACCATTGTCACCTGACATTGACATGCATGGGCCGGGTGAGGATGATGAGGATGGAGACGGAGGTGAAGTAGCCCCACTGCCAGTACGTGATGCACGGGATGGCCATGCTGTACGGCAAGCGCGAATTCAAGTATACTTCTGAAACACAGGGACTATGAAAGACTTGTGTCAGTCAGACACTGGGCCAATGTGAACATGCACACAGGGAATGTTGGGAGTTGGGCACTGAACACCTTAACACATTAAATGGATGCACACGAAAAATAACAATGTCCAGCCATGGATTTTTCTTCTCACAGCTTGTGTATTATTTAAAACTGCAAAAATGTGCCCACTCCCCCAACAAACTCCCTCACCCACCCCACAAACCCCAGAAAATACCCCAACAAACTCCCTCACCCACCCCACAGATCCCAAATGTCCCCATTTGTGCAACAAACAGTGTTCCCTTCACCAATGTAGTTCTTCAAATTGTCATTGCCCATACTGTTATTTCTTTGCGACTTTTGGGTCTGGGGGTGCCATGGCCGAGTGCCGTGCGCTCCTCCGCGTTAACCGCACAGGGCTCGATTGCACCGAGGTGGAAGGGGTTGTTGTAGTGGAGGTGCCTATTGTCAGTCCCATGGCTGGGCCAAGGTGTGGCCGCTGCATTTGCGGGATGTTTGCAAGAAGGGCCTGTGTCAGTGACCCCATGCACTCCCTGAATGCACACGTAGATGCCTCTACAGCAGCTGTATTGGCTGCAATGGCCGTGGCTATGGCCCTCATGGCCTCATTCCCAGCGTCGACCTGTTGACGCATGATTTGCAGCATTGACTCTTGGCGGGCCTCTACCCTTGCTAAGCGAGCCTCGAAGGAGGTGTCGGCCGCAGGTGTACTGGTGGCTGGCAGGGTGGTGGCTGGCAGGGTGGTGGAAGGCACCTACGTGGGGTCCTCGTCCTGGACACTGTCCTCCTGGAAGATCCCAATGTCTGATTCTCCAAGGTCAGAGTCATGAAGACACGGATCGTCCAGGCTCTCAGACTCTGCAGGTGGGTGGGGGCTGGCAATGGGGCTTGTTCCAGACATGATTCCAGCCTCATCATACACCTCTGTGGACACTACATCCGTGGTGGCTGGCGGAACGGCTCCCATTGTTGTGGGTGCCTGCTGCTGTTCTGTCGCTGCAGGTGCCCCCTGCAGGGTTGATGCCTTGCGTGGCACACTGGGTGTTGCTGCAGGCATTTTCTTGAATGGGGGGGTGGCGGTGGCCCTGGTCCCTTTGCGTGCACTGGATGTACTCACACCCCTGTCCTGTGTTCCACCTTCCTCATCAGTGCCTGGGAGATAGAAGAGATGCAGGTCATCAGTGATGCTGTCAAATGGCAGCTATGATGTATTGCGGTGTGATATGTTCATACATTCAGGCATCATTTCATTTCTGGTGTGTGGCATTTGGTGTATTGAGGGGACATGTTGGCAATCAATGCATGGCTGGTGGCATAGCATTGGTTTGGTGTCTGTGTGGTGGGTCCCATGGGCATGGTTGGGTCATGTTGCCCCCTGTTGGGATTGGGATTTTCACTCAGCATGCGCGTGGTGCAGGGTGTGGCACTCATTATTCTATGGATGTGTTGATGTAGCCTTGGAACATGCATTGCCTTGCCTAGTCTGACTTCCACATCACTTGTGCCACATCATGTTTTGGTAGACGTGGATGTGATGGTTCACTCACCTTCCTCTGTGGTAGTTGCAGCGCCGGACTCCTGGTCTCCTATTCCCTCTATGGATTCCGGGTCAATGAATGCACTTGCGGTCTCCTCCCATGCGGTGAGCTTCAAAGGGGAGTGTGGGCCACCGCCTGTCGCCATTGCGGCCCTCCTGTTCTCAGCCAGGATCTTACTGACCCTGAGGCGGAGGTCGTCCCAGTGCTTCCGGCAGTCACGTACACTCCTTGGGGTGCTCCCCACTGCCGACACCCTCTGAGCGACCTCCTGCCAGACATATTTTTTTTTGGTTTAGGCCGCATGCTTGAGGTCTGTGCTCCTGATTGTGTCTGCATGCTGTTCGAGGGTGTTAGCAAGCATAGTGAGTTCAGCATCCGAAAAACGCTGCTTCCTCTTCCTTTGGGAGGATTTACTGGTGGCCTTCGACATCCTGCTTCAGTTGTGGCACACAACAACACGAGTGTAGTGGTTATGGAGGATGGCAATGGATTGTGTTTTTGAAGATGGCCGCCGGCTCATTTCCCCTTCCTGCGCGATGACGAAATTTCCGGGTCCTTTTTTGCGGCCACGGTAATACCGTGCCAGTATTACCATGCCGGTGTTTAGTGGTTGTTATGACGCGGTTACGGAATGGGCGGTACCCGCAATGCCGGTATAGGGGGGTTGGTGGGCCGTTACCGGTATGGCGGTTTTGCCACTTCCGGCATAGGGGAACGAGCGTGCTCGCGCACTCGTAATCACCCACTGTTAGCGGGTTCATGCGGGCACGGTCTCGCACGTTCCGGCATGCCGATAATGAACACGCTCTTACTGGCCTACTCGTAATGTGGGCCACAGTTCATATCCCACTTGACACGTTTTTATCCACTACAAATTCCCAATAGATTCTTACTGCTAATGAATTGTAGGCACCACAATGTGATTTGTTAAGACTTCACAACTTTCTAGCTAGAGTTTTTTCTAATTGAAAACTCTGTAAAAACCTCCAATAGAGAAATGTATGCAGAACAATTGCAAATCCAAATAATCTTAATTATATCATCAGTTCAGGGATGCGTGCTGGCGAAAAAACTGATAAACCATACACAGCATTTCTCAAAGTATATCCAGTAGATCTGACAGTCTTGTTTGATACCACTATTTGAAAGGAAATGTTCTAGCACATAGATGGCAGAATGTGAATGCACAGTAAGTTGGATACTTATCTTTTTCTTTTGCTGGTTGAAGTTGTCAATAATTACACCAATAAAAAGATTCAGTGTGAAGAAAGCTCCAAAGATGATGAAGATGACAAAGTATAGATACATGTACAGGTTGATCTCATACTCTGGCTGCTCTCCTTGCTGAAAAAAGAGAGTGAACAGTGATTTAGATATCTAATAACCAGAAGTTAAAATCTGCCATGATAAAAAAACATTGGGAACCATCCTCTCATTTAAAATGTGCATCATGTCTCAAGGCAAAAACAGAACAAGGATTAAACAGAACAAGGCTTTTTTTAGTGTTTCAAATGCATTGGAGAGGCACCCATTCATGTATTTATTCTGGGTTTTTGTTCAGCCTGAGTAAGACCGGTTTAGGAACTGGAGAGTTGTACAGCAAGTGTGTGTCTTAATATCTTCCTACTTGTTAAGACGATACTATTTGTATTCATCATTCCATACACAGCCATGTATGTACAGAGATGAGGTATGTATAATAACGTTGCCCATCAAATAGTGAAATATATATATATTTTTGCTTTATGTGCTACATAATTATATTTGCATATTGAACATTGTGACAAATCTAGCTAAGCTTAACAACCCTAGGGGACGGCACAAGCGGGATCCAACTGGGAGTGACCTCCCCGCTTAGAGGACAGGCTATCCCTTGAAAAAGGCAGGTGTTATCCTCCCTTGTCTCAGGAAGCTAATGTTATTTATCACCTATGCAGGGATTACACCAGACAACTATGGGAATTTTTATAAAGAGACAACTGTTATAGTTTCTGACCCTTTACTGTTGCCCTCATTGTATGAAATGAAGGACCAAAGGAGTTTTCTGTCTCCTCTCAGGGAAGAAAATAATGGTCCCATGAGAAGGACCAGAGGGAGGGAGAACAGGAGAGAGGCACACAAACCTGCCGAGCCTAGATGCCTAGAACACTGCTACCTCACACCATGCCAGAAGCTTAAGTAGTTCGGCCCTGCCGGACAAGGGAAGACACCACATGAAATGTGGTTGACCAGCATTGCCAGGAGCCAAATCCAAGGTCCTGCCACAAACTGATGGGAAGCACCTAAGCCACCCACTGATGTGGAAGACAGAAGAGAAGCCAGAGCTGTGCTGATGCCTTTTCTGAGGAACGCCAGCATAGCAATCCAGGTAAATGGTGCATTCGGGGAACCAGGAGGAAGGTGGATAGGCCCACATATACCCCAAGCTGGGTTAGAATCTAAAGAGCCCAAGAGGGACTGAGGCACCTGACATCTTGAAGCAGGGCGAGAATCCATATGCACAAAACCGGGATGAGAAGGTGAAGTGCACAAGAGGAGCTGAGAATCCAGATACTCCACGTGGGGGTATGAAACCCGAGATCCAGGGCAAGGAGAGTATCCATCGGGCCCAGAGCTGGTCGCCAAAAAATCAACACCAAGAGGGTGTGTGCAACTCGAGACACCAGGCAGGGGTAGCAGCCAAAGGGGTTCTGAACCAAGCTGGACAAGGCCCGGTACTGACTACGAGGGCAGGGGGCATAGAGATATTCACTACTCCATTTTATATTGGGCGGGAAGCCCCAAGGAGACTTATTGAACATTTGTGCTGGAACTGTGGATTGGGCGAAAGACCCAGAGACATTTGCTGGTGATAATACTGGAATCCAACTTAAGGCAAGAAGCCCTCGCCTAATCCTTAGATACTCTAGGGCGGGTCAGAAACTAGCCAAAAATATACTATTCTGGGAGAAGACCCTTAACTTGTTTTGTGCTCTGATTAGATTATTTTCCTTTGTAGCGGTAGCGCTAGGGTTCAGGCAAGTTTAGGTTTCTAAATGGTGAAGACTTTACTTTGTATGACACGTGATGTGCACTCTTTTAACTCTTTTCATTTCCTTAGTATAGAGACCAGAGTCATAGGGCTAGTAATGGGTTTTTGGATTTGAAATAAAACTATCGAGTATAAACCACAATGAATTATCCGCCTCCTGATTCCAATATAAAAACAAGTGGTGTCAGAAGTGAGATCTGCAAGACACGATAAAGTCTCAGACCCCGACAGACCACCATACGTCCAGAACTATTGATAAATTGTCTCCTATAGGACAGTGGGGCATCAAGCCATCCTTGGGCACAATCAGGAAGCAGCCTTGCATAGTTACTTAAAGCCATTCACCACCCCAACCTGCCATTCCCCTCCCTACTGAACTCCCTGGGACTTCCGAAGACAAGGACAAACTTGGGTCCCCAGGACCTGAAGGCTTTTCAAAAACTAGAGATAGTGTAGTTGTGGATCTAGCTCAAGAACTCTCTCGGTTGAATATGGCGTCTCCCCATCTTTAGAGTCTCTCATGAAGAGAACAATCAATAGTTATGAGCCGACCAGTGCCATCAGGAAACTCTCGAATGACTAGGTCCCTTCCCCATGGAGTATTACAACTGTATAGGGAAGGGGAAGATTTGAGTGCCTTTTTTGTAAACTTTGAGAGGCTACCCACACAATTCCACTGGGACGACACACTTAAAAGTTGTTACTTGGCACCATTAATTAAAGGAGAGTTACAACTATCCTACCAGGTAACCAATACAAGTAGGAATTCCACATTTAATGAAAAAAAAGAAAGCCCTACTGGGAAAGGTAGGACAGTTTTTCTTCCAGAGAAAACTTCAGAACACCCAGTGTCAGAAGGTGTTCTCACCCGAGTTAGACGAGCAGTTCTCGTAGAATGCAGATATGGACAATCCTCATGAGATGCGATCCTGCCAGCATGGAACAACACTGCAGTGTGGGTGACGTCCCAAGTTAATGCCCTCACAGAGGAAATAGGTAAAAACTACTCAGACAGAAAGAAGCAAAGTGGATCACCATCATGGATACTTGCTCCACAGGATTGAACCAAGACAATGAACCGTTCAACTACTTATGATGCAATTATGGATGAGCTTTGCAATTTCTGCCATACAAGACACTGATTACTTGACCCATCAACAAGATAATTGTGTATATAGTCTCTTTTTTCAGACTTGTGTACAGCGATATGTGATCATATGCACCCATGTTCCTTATTTCTTATCACAGCATCGTTATTCTCATCTAGATCTATTTTCCACATCTTATTTACAGGTTCAATTCACTGCATTCTCTTAAACCAAGCAACTCCATGCGTCCTCACCCTCAAAATAATACCAACTTCCTCTCAATAATGTTTGAACTGTTTTCGATCACTAAAATTAATATTGAAAACAAAATGTATGTGCATTCTCCATGTTACAAACTTTCTATGGCCACTTGCATAGGTTGGCCCTAACCCGGACAAAAAACGATCTTCATAAAACTAGGAGGCCCTAATTGTAGAGATTTGCGATTACAACTCACAATGACAGCATTGCGCAAACTTAGCTTAAGCACGATTATGCACGGAGAACCGGTTCCATTCCATCACGTTAGCAATGTCATTTTTTTAACTTTTTGTTTAGGAGCGATTGTAAAACATGATGACATCATGGCGCAGACGTAATTCCAAGGCAATTACGTCACACGCATTCTTATCACGAGAACCATTTTGCAAATGCCGAATCTCATCGGATCAGCAATTTTCTCTACTGAGAGGCACTTGGAATCATAATTCCAGTCAGATATATCCAAGAGAGGTGAGCTGCAACCTTTAGCTCTCATTGCAATTGCGATAAAAGCACTAATAAATCATAAAATCGCCAAACCACTGATCTTGTTGTTAGTTATTACGGCTACAGATCTAAACTCAAACAAACCTGTAGTTGGCACGGAAAGTGTGCTCCAATTTCTATTCTTCAACTACAGTGACTATTGGGCAGACACAATATTTGCTGCACTAATGTCATGGCCGCAGAGCAAGGACCACAAGCTCCATCACATAAAGGGTCCAGTTGGACCAAGTCCTGGCGCCATTGGCACCAGGCTCATGAGAAAGTGTGCTCTGCACACTTTTATTCTGGTGCACGTGTTATTTCCTCCCCTGAAGGGCCTCCATGTACGTCCAGGGGCGTGGCTGGGACCAGGCTATTTAAGCCTGCCCCACCCACATGCAAGCGCTTCGCGTTAGTCTGCTTATAGCAGCGTAACGCTCACCGCCGCCTGAAGCGTTTCTTACCTGATTCCAGTGATACCATCGCCTGGAGCGCATCTTACCCAATTCCAGCAATACCATCGCCTGAAGCGCATTTTACCTGATTCTAGCAATATCATTGCCTGAAGCACATCTTACCTGATTCCAGCAATATCATCACCAGAAGCGCATTTTACCAGACTCCAGCAATACCTTTGCCCGAAGCATGTCTTACCTGATTCCAGCAATAATCATCGCCTACAGCGCATCTTACCTGGTCCCAGCCGTCACCGCAGTTGGAGCGCATCCTTACCTGTTCCGGGCTTCCAACACTTACTCAGGAGCTCATCTCAGCCAGCAATCTCGCTGATCCAGCCATCCATCACCCGCCGGCAGATCTGCGGATAGCTGCTCCCCGTCTGACTTGGCCAGGCCATACCTGCAGGAGAAAAGCACAAATAAGGTTAGAAACAACTTAAAGACATTATGCTAAGGTTGCACGCATCACAATCCTCGCGCTTGACCTTAGAACCAAACTTACCATCTATTTGGGACATTGTAAACTCCTCAGGCCTCCATTGGGCTTGCTTCCAGCACTGCAACTCCGCTGGGCCTCTCATCACTTATTGGGGAGAAGGAAAGACATTACAAGGGATACGGACAATAATCACGGAAAAAAAGATATTGCAAAGAATACAGACAATAATCATTGTTGAAGAACACTTACCTTTGAAGTGGTTCAGCCACAGCCGGTCAGGGCTGCCACACACATGGACCAGTGAATAAACTAGGTCTATCTACGGCGCCCCTGCACTTGAGAAGCAGGACGGAGAGCTCACCCTCATAAATAAACAGGTGAGACTATATGGGTAGGTGCATGCTCACCACATTCTGGGAAGAAGAGTTCGAGGGAAACCACAGTCATATCACAGCATTCTCACGGCCTCTCGTATTCTCGCAGGGGCAGTATCAACATCCAGCGCAGTCCACAACGCAGGAGCAGGGGAAGAAGCCTGACCCAGGGAACCCAGTTCCATGGAGGGCTGCAACGGTGCCCCAAAATCCCTGCAAAGAGCAGGTGAGCGTAACAACTAAGCCAGTGACAACAACACCAAAACACAAAAAGGTTTGTTCGCCATAGGTTTGAAATATGCCTGCACACCTCTAAACAACCAATACAAGTAGGAATTTGCATTTAATTTAAAAAAGCAGGCCCTCCTGGGAAAGAGAGGACAGAGTTTTTTTGTTCCAGAGAAAACTTCAGAACACCCAGTGTCAGAGGGTGTTCTCACCAGAGTTAGACAAGCAGTTCTTGTAAAATGCTGATATGGACAATCCTCATGAGACGTCATCCTGCCAGCAAGGAACAACACTGCAGTGTGGGTGACGTCCCAAGCTAATGCCCGAACAGAGGAAACCTTTCCAAGAAAAAAACCCTGGGAGGAAGAGATGGTGCTTTTCCTTGAAGACAGGACTTAAACGAAGGAGTTGGAGCCAATAATAGAAGACATCCAGGCAGAGGGAGTTAGGGGATAGAGGGCTCTAAGGACAACAAGGGATCAAGGAAGAAGACGCAAAAGACAGGGGCAAGGAAGAACACAAGGGCAGGGAACTGCACAGTGTGGTAACAAGACCTGGCAAAGATGGAGCTTTGTGACGTGCAGCTTCTTCGGAATCCATCTCTCTTCAATCGGCAACAGGAGGTGACCCGGAACTGTTGACTTTGCCAATCCCCTTAGGGAGGAGGGATCTGTGATGTGTGTGTGCCTCAAAGGCACCACATGATATTAGCTGTTGTCACAACTGTGCCACTGGAGCACCAATTGGCATCTATTGTGGGCTATTTGGCACATGCACCACCATAATCCTCCCCGGACCATACCTATTCATATTTTAGTCTTTACTTTCCGTTTACAAGACTTTGGTACTTCATTATTTCATTTCACAAACTACCTATCTCATAATGCACCTTGAGGCAGTTCTCTGGCTATTCCTATGCAGCAGTCTTAGAACGGCAATCCCCAGAAATCTTAGAGAACAGTACTGCTTTCACTTTCCCAGGACCAGAGAGGGAGGAGGTTGTTTACCGTCAGGTATGGTGCTTCAGGTGCTGATAATGAGCCTACTTGCATTACAAGAATCTCTCAAAGAGCCACATCTCACCAGACCATGACACTATATGTCCAACACCTGACATAATGTCTTTAAATATCAACATGATAAGGCGAGGAATTGGAACCAAAAAACAGATACAGACCCATACAGAGCAGATGGAATACCTGACCTTAGCATATGCATACCAGTTAAAGCTTAACACAGATAATTAGCTTACAAGCCAATTGAACACAGACTTTTGTACAGCTAGTGAAGAATTCACTCCTCCTGTTGCCAAGACAGCTCAAACTGTCATTATGCCACAAACCATGTGTGATCTTCTGAGTGAAGATGCTGGGGATTCAAGAGATTGTGCAGTTCCTATCCTGGATGATGGCCATTTACTTACACACGCAGCCTCTATTTAAATCCCAGGATCTCGGATGTACGTGCTTCTGCGTTCTCGTTCTTCCTGTCATTGATTCTTCGGGTCACCTTCCGACCTGTTGCCAGACAGGCTTGGGCGCAAGCTCCTCCGTCGCCATTCTTGGAATCTCTGTCTGCCAGGTGTGGAGATTGGCGCATTCTTGCAGACGGCTCTGAAGTGGTCCATGCCGCCACAGGCAGCGCACTTCTGTCCTACTACGGGGCATTCTCCTGGGTGAGGATATTCATAGCCGCACCTGAAACATGTGGCTTTAGAGCATTTCCCGCTTTGGGACGGTGATATTGACAATTTGTTTATGACGTTGCGGTCTGTCGCCGGGTTTTGGATTGTTATTTTTCCCAGACTGTCAAGCTGGGACTCAACAGCTGCCTCCATTCTGGCCAGTGCAAGGATCTCCTCCAGTGATCGCTGTTTTTGCAGTAGTTGTTTCCTGAAGGGCTGCGACACGCAGCCAGCGATTACCTGGGACGGCAGGGCCACCTCATTGGAGTAACAGTGAAACTCACAGTACTTGAGTTTAATGCAAAGTCTCATGACAAAGTTCTCGAGGGATTCGACCTTTACCTGTCTCTTGGTGTGAAAGATGTGTCTTTCATAATCAATGTTGGTGTGCGGGGTGAAATATTCTGATAGCTTGCCCTGAAGGTCTCTGTATGATGCGGTGTCCAGATTGAGAAGCTCTCCTGCAATATCTCGACTGTAGGTCCTACCGCCATGTTCTTCAAGCAGGCATCATCAGTGAGCTCTATGGCTCCTACTGTAACGCTCACCTGGTATCCAAGGGGACGTCACTCAGCCTGTTCTGACCTCTTACGACCTTGAACGCTTCCCTGGAGGCTATTCAACTGCAGACTGGGCTTGAAACAAAGGATTGGTAGAGTTTAACTCCCTATTGTCTCTGTGGGCTTGAACCCTTCTTCCCCGGGGTACAACCCTTCCTTTTGATCCACAGCTCACCTTGTTTTCTTGGATAGTGTGCTCTCTGTCCTGCTTTCAGCGCAGGGGCGCGTTGATTGATGCAGGCTCGTTGCTGCCTAGTTACTTCACTGGCAAGACTCCGACAGGTAAGTATAATGAGTCTTTTGAACAGTTCTCTAACTTCGTTCCTTTCCTTCTTTAGATGATGGCCAGCGTCCGGGGATGGCGGCGTGCTGCTGTGATAAGTAGCGCTGAAGGTGAGTGAGAGTGCGATGCGCGATGCTCCCCTTTCGTATTTGCATTGAACTGAGTTATTTTCTGTGTCTTTTAGGTGCTGCGACGTTTTCAGCGTGGATGCCGGTTATGAAGAACAAATGCGGTGGGTAAGCGCGGTATGCAGCGCCTCTAGATGTTTCCACGCTAATCTGGAGTGTCTTTTCCCTCTTGCAGATGGATGAGAAGTTCCAGAGACAGAGTTCTGCAAGAGCGGCTGGGATTCAGGTAAGCGTTTGAAGATCGTACAGTATTTAAAAATAAGTGAAGATTTGCAGAATGCTTACTAATGCCTTTTTTCTGTTCTTTTCCCTTTTCCTTAAGAAGCGGCGTGCCAGGATGGCAATGACACCGCCGAAGATGCCAGCAGAACAGAAGGAGCGATGAATGATGGGCAGAAGCGCCGCAAGGTAAGGCTGTTCCTAACAGTGTTCTTGTTTTTGCAGGAGCTGAGCGCAGAAGAAAGATGCAGGCCTACTGGAGACCGATCCAAACACGGTGAGTGTCACACTGCAGGTGCAGAAAACGCAAAGCATGTTTCTCAGCCTGGGCGTGGCTTTAATAGTCTCTGGGTATCCCAGGTGTCTCTGGGCTGAACCACACCCAAAAGACTAGACTGCACATGCAGTTCTGGGAACCGAAATATGTGGGGGCATCCATCTTGTCCCCATCAATGCACTACAAGTCCAATCCCCAATGTTATCCTATGGGAGTGAGTGAGTCTGGTGCCACAAGCGCCAAGTCTGACTCCAAGTGGGTCTTTGGAGGGATGGAGAGGCCCTTGAGGGCCATGTAGGTGATTGTGGCCTGGCTTCAGCTTGACAACTTGGTGGGCTGGGGACATGAGGGGCAGGAATCATGACACCTACATAGAACTTGAAGTCTCTTAACCATGTACCCCATCAGGGTACTAAGTTGGTGGTGTCGTGCAGATCAAAATGGTGGCCATGTGGAGTACCTGTGATGTACCCTCTGCTGCTTGTGTTGTGCTGGGGGCGCCCCCTGACGCATCATCTGCCTCTGACGAGGATTCCTCTTGAGTGGACATGGCGCCGCTTGGGAATAGGCCTCTGTCGTTGGTTAGGGTGTGGGCTTCCTTCACCCCTGGGCCCTGGCTTGGGCCTTATGGGCTATGTATGTTTCTGAATCTTTGGGAACACCTGCCCCTTTCACTGCTCTTTTTGGGGAGATGTGCCCCCACCTTTGGCCATTGTCACTAGGCCTTTTACAATATGGGTATGTCTCCCCCTGTGGGATGCTGCCGCTTGTCTTTTTAAGTTTCCAGTGTCCCCTGGGTCCTTGATACTTCGATGGGCCTTTCCGGTGCCTCCATGGCGCTGTTGCACACTTGTAGTGTGTGGAGTTGCTCTCTGAGCCCCTCAGGCTCATGCGCGGCTCTCTGCAGATCTCCATGCAGACTTTGCCACAGCTGCAGGCTCGTCGCAGCCTTCACAGGGCAAAATGGGCCAGCGCAAATGCGCCGCGGCCTTCATGGGGCTGGGGGACGGGCCGTAATGTTCGGCTCCCTCTGTGGCTCTCCTCGCGGTCTGGCAGGCTCGGGGCGGGCCGCAATACTCGGCTCCCTCTGGGCCTTCAGGCTCGTCACAGCCTTCATGGGGCAGGAGGGGCTGGACTTTCTGTTGGAGGTCTGGACGGTGCCTGCACTCCATGACCACTGCCTGTCCAACTCTCTCAATCTCTTCCAAGTAAGATGCTGTGTGTCGGATTCTCCTCCTGCAACCTGGAGCCACCCCAGGCTTTTCTCATTGCCAGTCTCCTTCCTTCATTATGCGTGACATATGCTTGAGACTTCCCCAGCGTATGTCTGGGCCTTTCTATATCGCACTCGCTTGGTCTCTTCATCCCAGTTGAATGGGATACTTCATTTAAAGAGATATTTACATTTCTGGGTGACACTAGCAGATAGTGGTTTCTTCTTCATACATGTTCTCATAGTAAAGGTTCTTAGAAGAATTATTGAGAGGTTCTTTTTTTAGTTCTTTATCAGAACGGGAGTTCTGTACCCAAACGGGCAGTCTTTCGTAGTGAGGTCCTACTTACCTCTACCCATAGGGAGGCTATTGCGGAGCAGGCTCCCTTCCCTAGCCTCACATGGGGGGGCTCTCCCTTGGGAAGAAGGGATGAATTCCTGCAATCGACACACCACTCATAAGGAACTGGAAATAGAGGACAGACATTGATTGGTTACAAAGTGTCGCTTTGTTTCGGATAGGGACGTGAAACGCTAACCAGATGTGTCGTGTTTAGGATAGGATCATACCATGGGGCTACTATAAAGGCAAGTGAGTTGGAGGGCGGGTGGTTGGGCATAGTGGGATACTGTCTATATGTTGGCTTGCAAGTCAAATAAATGGTTCTTGATTCGTCCATTCTTTTCCAAGCTTCTTAGTTGTCTCCTTGTTTCCTTTTACTTTGATACATGGTGACTGCGACTCAGACTTTTGCGCAATGCTGCAGGCCACCGTGCACCGAGAACCTCCTCCTGAACACCCCCAAGAGCACTCAAGACAAAAGGTAAAAGACCTTCTTTCAAATATCTCCAAAGGTGGCCTCCAAAGGAGGATACCAGGGCTAGTGAGCGTGCATGCAGGGTCACACAGGGTACCAACCTTCCCTTTTGGGACAGCAGGATGGACAGCTCGGGTGGGATGGTTTTAGGGGTTATTCCGAAATGGGATTGAGATCGCAGGCTGGCTATCTGATATTGGTTGTAGGGTAAGCCTGTTTTACAGTGGTGGTTCTTGTAGTCCTGTCATTCTTTTACTCTGAAATAAAACTGTGAAAATATCAATATTAGGATTAGATAGATTGTGGGTACTGAGCTCAGTAGGGGGAGTTCACACTAGGAGACCGGACCTCCAAAGACACTGTAAGGAAGGCATGGTATCAAGAATAGACAGACACAAGTGATCACAGTTCAACAGTGTTTACTAAAATGTATAGGTAGGGTGGAAAAATGCCTAATCTAAACCTAAATCTAATATGCGAGCTACAACCATCAAATCAAAATAAGGCCGTCCTAGTGGTGTCTTGACAAAATAAAAGGGCCTTTTCTAAAATAAAACTATTGCCAATCCTTACGCTATGTATAAAAAGAGTGTGGGATAGGATTCACAAGAAAGAAAGAAGTGTTCACATAAAGATAAGTCAGGATGTGGTAGCCGGGGGTCTCCCTTCCCCACGTTTTGTGCACGGGACACGGTGGGACATCTGAGCACAGCACAGTCTCGAGCTTTCCCAGAATGAGGCGACAGTTCCACTATGAAGTGAAAGGATCTTCGGTGGTTAAGCCTCTTTTCTACAAAAAGTCTCCTTCCTCCGAGGACCCGATGGAGATCAACAATAACAAACAAAGTTCCTTTCAACCTGTACGTTGGGTGATGCCTCTTCACCCCTGGATCTCCCTCTTCCTGGCTTAGATCAACAAACAGTTCTCAGCGGTATCAGGCCCTTCAGTGATTAACTGTGAATTATTGTGAACTACTGTCCATGGCACCTCAATACACCACTACTACCCTATCTAACCATCTGCTGAACCTAGCATGGTTCACACTAAGCAGCTCCTTGACAGTCTCCTGGCCTTTAATACTCTGCATTTATATTTCTCCAGTGAGCTATCTGATCGCCTGCCTGTTCAGAAAATGCCTCGGTCTAGCCTGATTAAACCTACACCATTTCTTCCTCCTTTACAAGTAACACGTGTGACCCCCCCTAGCAATCTGACTCCATGCTTAACCCATCAAGCCACCTTTGACAAAAATCAGACCAGCCTAACTAATCCTAATGACCCATATTACCTCACGCCTCTCCAATGGATTGAGCGATTTACGGCCAAACCCACTCCTAACCAACCATGCCATGGGCACCTTAGAAACTTTAGACTTGGATCCATACTCCTGATTGATACCAACCTAGTCAACCCCTACCTGGAAACAGCTGCACAACCTCATTCAATTCCACCCCCTACACCACGCCAACTCCTCCAGACAACCACCAATGCAGCACAAAAAAAACATAAGCAAAAGCGGGAAAGACCTCACATATCCTCGCCAACCAAACACACCAACACCCCAGTGCCTACCATTAAAGGAGCCTTAATAAACGCAAGATCTCTAGTTGAACATGCAACAAACATAGCAGACCTAATTACTAATAATGAACTTGACTTCTTAGCAATATCTGAAACCTGGCTTCATGCAGCTGCTGGGCCATCCTTAATGGTAGCCATACCTTACTCCTATACCATTATTCAAGCTGATAGGCAGACCTCTAAAGGAGGAGGAGTTGCCTTCATAGCTCGGGTTGATTTGGCACTCAGACTCTGCCCTTCTCCTACATTCAAGTCCTGCAAACTTATCACAGCCAAATTAACTACCTCCCACTCCAGCACCATCACTCTCCACCTCATATGCAGGCCTCCCAGACCTACTGCAGACTTCGAGGAGGATATTATTACACTGCTTTCTGACAACACCAAACCCTCATCCCAAATTATATTCCTAGGCGACTTTATCCTAGGCCTATCTGACCCCAATGACCAGGCTGCTAAATCCCTTGAAGTTGCCTTGTGCAAACTTAACTTCAAACAAAGAATCAATCAACCCACACATGTGAAAGGACGAATCTTAGACTGGCTTGCCGACTACAACTGTGACATATCTATATCCGCCATTGAACCTATGTCTTGGACAGACCACTCCCTGATCACTTTTTGTTTTCCACTTTATTTTTATTAAGCTTTTCATCAATCAACAAATCGCCAGTCAACCCTGGCATTCCCCAACAATAATAAACTGTAAAAAGACGGAACATACCAATTTTCCCCCCCACCCCTACCACGCCCCACCCCACCCCCCCTTCCCAACAAAGGCATACCAGGTTTCCCAGCACAATAAATACATGAGGCAAGAAGTTAGAGCAGGACACAAATGCAGACCTTACAGAGCGACCCAAATGAAGTTAGGACCCAGGAGGCGTGGCGAACTGTCTCAACTTGGAAGGCCACCAGCCACATCCATGCTCCATCTGAAAACATTGCTACCCAAAATAGGTCAAAGCTTCAAAGCCTCACAGTCTGTACTAAGAATACCCACAGTCCAATCCTCCAGAAAAGAAGACATTGGGCCTCATTCCGAGATTGGAGGTCGCCATGGCGCTATTTGCGCCATGGCTGCCTCCAATACCGGGTCCAGCACTGCTCTGGTTCAATGGGGACTTACCGGTGCATTCCGACCCTGGAGGGACCGGTAAATCCCCATTGAACCAACCATTCTCCATTCCCATTTGAGCCCCCAAAGGGCTCAATGGGAATGGGGAGGGCACTAATAACGGGCTCGCGAATCGCAGGCCCGTTATTAGCGCCCTGGTCCCTTAGCGGGACCCGTAAAGAACGTGTGGTTAGACCATACATCCTTTACGGGTCCCGCTAAGGGACCTCGGAATTGGGCGGTAAGGGATTACCGGCAACGGTCTCCTTACCGGTGCCCGGTATCCCTTACCGCCCAACTTGTAATGACCCCCATAGTGTCATTAGCGATGGCTGTCAGTTTCTCATAAATGAAAATAGCAAGCAGTTTATTAAACCACTCTGCCTTGGTGACGGCAGAGGGACTCTTCCACTTTTGGGCCAGAGCCAGTCCCCCTGCCCTCAACATAACCCCCATCACCTTATAAAAAGGTAAGAATTCACTATCCGGCATAGGTGTGCCCAATGAAACTTCTAGGGGGTGAAGGGCAGGGCTCGTTTCCAAAGTATCCTTAATCCAAATGAGCAGCTCCGCCCAGAAGACCCGGATGACCGGACATTCCCACCACATATGGAACCAGGTGCCGCGGCCAGAACACAGCCTAGGACACATCGGCGACACCTTAGCAAACATCCTAGATAGGGTGACGGGGGGACGGTGCTAAGAATGAAGAATCTCGAAGTTATGTTCCATGGCAGCCGTATTCAACCTTCCCGAAAAGATTGACTTAAAGACCAAATCCCACGTATGGTCATCAAGGGCAAGGCCCAATCTCTCCTCCCAGATCTGCTTGAACGACTGTCTGCCCTCGAGATTAGCAGTGACCAACACGCTGTAAATCTTGGAAAGAATGCCCTGCCTCAATTTGGCCTCCACAACGATCCTCTCGAAGGGAGACAGTGGCCATGTCAGCTCAGCCACCCAATTGGCTTGAGTGAGGATCCCCCTGAGCCGCAAATACTCAAAAATAGAAAAAGGTTTGTCCCGCAACACCTCCTGCAACTGATCATACTCAATAAAGACGCCCTGGCGAAAGAGTTGGGCTACCCTCTCCAGCCCCTGGTCAGACCACGACTGCCTTTCTCTGAACCCTCTAGCACCGAGATCAAATGGGGGGCCCCACACGGAAGAGGGGGGGGGAGGCCAGGAGGAGAGAATCTTGTTTTCCTTACTTGGCTTCCAGGATGCCCATAGAGCAGCTAGGACTCGGTGCGACCTAACCGCCAAAGGAATGGACCTCGGGGGAGCCCATATAAAGTCCCTGACTTTTTTCGGGTGAACCTGAACATCTCCCACATATGACCAATACGTCCTAAGGTCGTCTCTTAGGTGTTCTAACATCACATGCATCTGAGCTGCCTTGTAGTACAACCTAAAGTCAGGGAGACCAAAACCTCCAAAAGATTTAGGCAGAGTCAAGGTGGAGTATTTCACCCTAGCCCTTTTGCCATTCCAAATGAAGCAAAGAAGGCTAGACTTCAAACGTTCGAAGAGAGTCAGGAATTAAGCAGGGGAGGGATGAAAAAAGATAGAGAAGCCGAGGAAGAACGTTCATTTTGATCGTCACCATTCTACCAAACCATGAGAGGGTAAGGGGGGACCATCTCAAGAGATCGCTTTGGATCTTCGCCTGAAGTGGGAAGAAATTCAGCTCAAACACCTTCTCCAGGTCTCTGGGAATGTTGGTGCCCAACACGTCTACTCTATCTCGGACTTCACGGTACAATTTACCCATAGGCATTAAGCAAGACTTGGTGACATTGACCTTTAGCCCTGAAAAGGAGCCAAAGCGGCGAATGAAGTCCAATAAGCGTGGGAGGGATACATGAAGATTGGTCAGGTACGCCAAGATATCGTCTGCGAACAGGGATAGCTTGAACTCACATTCCCCACATTCCCCACAGAGCACCCCAGAGATTCCACCGTCGGCCCTGACTGCAATGGCAAAGGGCTCCATTGCCTCCCTGATCACTTTTACTGTTAAGGCTACCCGACCAGTCAACAAAACCAGGAGCATGGCTCCACCATTACCTACTAGGAACAAGCGCAATATAACAGCCGAGAACTTAACACTGATCCTGACCCCAATATTGAACTCTTCCACCACCGAAGACCCGGAAGAACTAATTAACCTATTTAACAACACACTGACCAACGCCCTTGAAACCATTGCCCCCCTGAAATTCTGCAAAGGCAAACCGAAAGCACAGCTCAACACGTGGTTTACCCCACACTTAAAAACCCTAACATCTGAAAAAAGGAAATGTGAGACTACCTGGAAAAACCTACCCACCAAAGAGAATAAAGATAAAATTACTGAAATCTCCTCTATCTACAAACAGATATCATTAAAACTAAACACGAAACTTACAAAGACAGGATTCTAAACGCAAGTTCAAGTATCAAGGAACTATACGGAATTCTCAGAGAGCTAGAATCACCTACAACCCCTGATGACTCTCACCCTAAAAATAAAGATTGGTACACTGGGATATAAAATTCCCTACCAATAAAATTGTCACCTTTCAAAACAAAATTGCCACCAAACGACTGAACATTAACTGCTCTGAGACTAACAACAAACTTGAAAAACCTTTAGCCTTCAATAGCCTATCTGAATTCAAATTTGCCCAAGTCACCACATCTGAGGTCGAAAAAATTATAGCTTCCCTAAAACCCTCTTGCTGCCAAGGAAACATCTGCCCATCACAAATCATAAAAGATGCGGCTAGGGATCTTGCCCCCTTCATTACAAGGATCATAAACGCTTCCATCAAATCATGTCTGGTTCCTACCAACCTGAAAGATGCCTGGGTTCTGCCCTTACTAAAAAAAAGCCTCACTCAACCCCACCATCCCGACCAACTACAGACCCATAACGATGGTCCCTTTTCTTCTGAAAATTATTGACAAGGCAGTGTATATTCAAATTCAGACTTACCTTGAAATGAACAACCTCCTAGGGCTCAGACAGTCCGGCTTCATACCCCTTCACGGAACGGAAACACCCTTAATTGACTTGAGAACACAAATCGGCCTTTTGAAAGATAACAGACAATGTGCCTTACTCCTCTTGCTTGACCTCTCCGCTGCCTTTGACTTGGTAAACCATAACATACTCTGTGAACACCTCACCTCATCTGCCAACTTCTCACAAGAAGCATCTAGTTAGATTAAACCTTTCCTCAAAAATAGAACAATGAAGGTTTTCTCCCCTACGCACTCGGCTGACCCCACTCCCATCACTTGTGGAGTGCCACAAGGCTCTTGTGTCTCCCTCACTCTATACAATGTCTTTACCAAACCCCTATTTGACATATTGGACTGCCTTGATCTACACTAATTATGCAGATGACACCCAGATATTGATTTCCCTATCTGTTGACTATGACTCTGACAACGCCCTACTCAACCAAATCTACCTTGTCATTCAAGCATGGATGGCTATCCAAAGCCTTTGCTTGAATGATGAGAAGACTGAAATTCTCATCCTAGGTGCCCCCCGCCCACACCTTAACAAACTAAATACCAAATACTCGTCCTTTAACATAGACGGCAACATAATCAAAACGTCCAAGGAAACTAAAACACTAGGCTTGAGTTTGAGGAAACAAGTCAACGCCTCAGCCACATCCTACACATGTAAGCTGATTAATGCCTGCAAAGCCTCCCTTTCTATAAACACCTTTCTATAAACAGCCACATCATACTAGCTTGTGCACTAATCTTGTCTAAACTTGATTACTGCAACGCACTATATGCAGGATCCAATAAACAAGTTTTAAATAAACTGCAAACCCTACAAAACAATGCTCTGAGAACAGCTCTTAGTATTCCTAGGAAATAACACATCTCTGAAATAAGACGGAGCTACAAATGGCTTTCAATTCGAGATAGAATATATTTCAAACTTGTCTCCACCACCCATAAACACCTCAATAATGCTGCCCCCCAGTACCTCAAAGACAAAATCATCAGTAGACCTTCCTCAAGACCTACCATGTCAGCCAACTCCTGCTGCATTATCAGTCCTTGTTACAACCTAAAAAGAGCTGGTGGCTCTAGCTTCCCGGTTCAAGCAGCCTCAGCGTGGAATGCCCTCCCACTTAACTTAAGAACGGACCAAGCTTTCCACAGTTATAGACTGAACACAAAAAAGTGGCTCCTCGCTAGTGACGTTTCTGTTCCACTGTTAGGACTCGATAACTGCCATTCCACGACCACTATACTACTCCCTTTTTACCACTGACTGTCAATGTATGATTGTAAATTATTGTCACTTATTTTTGTATCCCTCATTTTTGCTTGTGCATCGCATGTCTGTCTCAACATTTGCTGTATACGTATCTTAAGCTGTCTTGCAATGCGCCTAGTTATCTCAGGGTCTGGAGCGCTTTATAAATAAAAAAACAAACAAACAAACCCTCTTGCTTCCGATGGCCTGATGGGCCAGTGGTTAAGTCTCTTTTCTACAAAAAGTCTCCTGCCTACGAGGACCTGAAGAGATCAACAATAACAAACAACGTTCCTTTCAACCTGTACATTGGTGGTGCCTCTTCACCCCTGGATCACCCTCTTCCTGGCTTAGATCCACAAACAGTTCTCAGCGGTATCAGGCCCTTCAGTGATTAACCCTCTTGCTTCCAATGGCCTGATGGGCTCAAAATAACAAACAAAAAGTTCCTTTGGGATTGCACTTGTGTTGATGATTCCTCACCTCTGGGTCCCCCTCTTCCAGGCTCAGACTCCTCTCGAATATCAGCCTCCCTCCAGTCGGGTTCACTCTGGCTTATATTCAAACACTTTCCCGGTTGCATTTACCTTGTTGTTGGGGTGATTGCTTCTCACTCCTGGATCCCGCGCTTCCGGGTGCAGACCCTTTTGAAACATTTGCCTCCCTCCGTTGGGTTCACGACGGCTTTTCACAAATCGAATTTCTCTTTTGTCACTCACAAATCTTAATGTATTTTTAAACAGTTCACCTTAGACATCCCTCTTCCGGGTTCACTTTTGTCAACACACTGTTTTGTGGGACTTTAGACTTCGTCCCTCTTTTGGGTTCACTCTTGCCATTTCACAATTCCTTTTACTTTCTTCTGATGCAGGATTCACTTCCCTTGTGTCCTCAATGGTTTCTTGGTCAAAGACTTTCAACTGAACGGGGATTTTTGCAAGAAACCTATATGACCACTTTGACCTATCTTCACGGCACACCTAGGGCCTTCTGGTATCAGTTGTTTCTTTCAAAGACGGGATCAACCGGAGTCTCTCGAGTGAGCACCCACGGGATGCCGGACCCCTCTGCAGCCGGTCTTCCCTAAACAATTTACAGTTCTTTGAACTTTCCTCAATGTGCCACTTTGCGACTGTCATTCAACACAGTTTGGTTTCTTTATGGGTTCTCCCCTCGACTCACTGGCTGTGATGGACCGCTTGGCTTTCTTCATATTGCGAGTCAATGCTGGTACCACGGTAGCAGGCGTCTCCCTCTGTCTTATCAGCATAGGCACGGTCTGTGTACTGTTGACATCTGCTGCAACACACTTAGGCTATTGTTCACAGTCTTACGATTCCTTCCATGGAGGTCTTGCGGGTCTGGGGCGGAAAGGGCAAGCTTGCTTCTCTCCTTGTCAGCCTTTTGGTTCTTGCTGACATTCTCCTCCTCTTGAACAGCCGTGCCTGGATAGCTGTCTCGTCATGCGGTCTGCCTTGCTCGTCTTGTGCTCTTGTGCGCCACCTTTTATCCCTGGATGGAAAGGAAAGGGCTGTCAGGTGTATGTGGTTCTGATCAATTGCCTGACTTTGCCTGATCCTTAGATTGGGATATGTCAGATAAACAGCTTAAGTGTTAGTCTGTTGTCTTTCTTGTCGTGAAAAAGTGTTTGTGTCGGAAAAGTGTGGGGGGTAGTTGACATGAGGAATGATATTCTTCGTCCATGGGGGTTTGGTAAATTCAGAAGGGTGAGATTGGCAGGGTTTGTGAAACAAACAGGAATGACCGGGATTATCATCATAAAATGACCAGGGGTAATTGTGGGAATGGTAGTGTTTCTTCTGAGCAGATTGGGAGTGCAGGAAATAATAATCCGAGGGACATGGAAAAAAATGACCGGGAGTAATCGGGTAGGACGAAGGAAAACAGGGATTCTGGGAGAGATCATTTGTGGGTGCAACAGGGTTTGGAATCCTTGAGGATTGGATATATACAGGGGTTTGATGGTGTCTGGGCAAGAAAGATTCAAAGAGAGGAAGGGAGGCAGATGTAGTGCAACCTGCAAAGGTCTTAGGGATATCGTCCTCCTCTCGTCCCGGTATAATACCATGTCTCACCTGAGGTATTTACCTGAGCGCAACCCCGGGCTCCCCCATCCAGGTGATCCTCTCTCGCTTGTCCGCTCCTAGGTTTCTCACAACACTTGCAACGCATGGGAACTAATAAGGGAGTAATATATTGAAGTACGGAGGGTAACAGGAAGGAAAAGCAAAAGCCCCAAGATAAATAGGGAGAGACAAGTGAATGCATGGTGAGAGTCCTTATCCTTTTCAGGACTACTCTGATGTGTCTCTGGTTATAAAATGTAAGCCCCTTACCGCTCAGGAACGAAAATTAGTGACAAAGAACAAATGGAACAGGGGAGCCTGGGTAACGGGGCCATTATTGGGAGTGACCGTTGAATAAACTAGGGAAAGGAGAAATGAGCAGGCAACAATCGAAGCAGGGGGAAGAACCCCCAAATGTGTCATTGGCCAACTATATGTTTAAACAATTTAGTAGTACTATGTGCTATTTTTTTGCCTTTTGACATTTTTTGACTCGACACAATAAACATACCCAATTTCCTAACCCATTGAAGGGACTTTTTTCAAACAAGATAAACTGGGAGCACTTAGGAGGGTGACAGAGGCACGGGGAACAAAGAAACCACCAGTACAGTGTTGAGCTTTTGCCATGTGGCTGGAGAAGGCAACAGCTATAAAAGATAACACCCATGTTAAAGGCACACCTAGCAGGAAGGCTTCTTTAATGATGTGCATAGGCTGTGCAAGACATTCTGTGGCTGTGAAAGGCTTTCATTTTCAAAGTCTTTATACTGCAGCCTTTCCCCCCAATATTAACTGTCACTGGAAGGTTTTTCACAGCTTTGCAATTCTTATTTTTAAATTCTTTTTCATCTGGTATTGGGTGGTGGGTTACAGCTTTATGCAGCTCTTCATTGTGCTTCATTCAATAAAAATTATCCCTCAAGCCACTAAGCACTGAACAGTCTTTATGAGTGGCCAACACACTGAAGAGCATAGAACAAAACTGTTCAAAAGCTTCATGATGGCAGTCCTGTGCCAGCCCTTATGCCTCCCTGTGATGCAGCCTGGCCTAGTGGACCCCATTGACTTTGACTTCACAAAATTAATTTTACTATTTGACATCCTATTCCCAGAGGAAGCTCAGAAACTCTCCTCTGCCCACCCCATGCCACAACCCACCTCCTCTTCTTCTACTTCAAAGTGTTAAGGGTGTAAAGAAAGAAATCACAAGGCACTAATTAACATTTTCAGTGAGGGCTTCTCTCGCATCTACTTAAGTAGACTAACCTCGTTATAATAACCGAAAGGCAGAAATTATGCAATCACTATGAAACACTTCATCACGTTATGTCCAGTTTCAAAATTACCTCATTCTCACCTAGCAGATCAGTGCTAACCTTCATTATATCCAGTTGGCACATCATCAGAAATTGCCAGTATACCCGCTTAGCACATCAGTGCTAATTGACATTATGTGTATGTTTGTTTTTATTTATATCATACACTCTGCGCACTGAATTGCCACTTGGTGCTGGCATGATAGGAAGATAGTGCAAAGAGGGGAGAAGAAAGGAAAATAAATGAAGAACCGAGATAAGCCAAGGGGTAAAGAGGGAGCAAGGTAGCAAGATAAAGCCACCTTTGAACATAATTTCCTGTTTCATTATGTCCCACATAGTATCTATTATTCATTATGTCTGCTTAAGCCATCATGGTCTGACTTTACCTGCTGCTCTCTCAGCAGGTTTTACCTTCTGTTGTTAATTCCAAAATGAATTGAGGTCAATGCTCCCTTAGGTGGATTAGAGCCTAAACAGGCATGGAAGCTGCTAACAGCGCAGGCATGGCAGTAAAAACTGCTGTTCGCAAGCAGTGTCTGCTATTGGCTAGGAGGCTGATTGGGATGAGAGGAACGACCACGGCCTGTCCACATCAGCCAGCTTCCAGTTTGCACATTCTTCAGTCTGCACATGACATATCATACCCTGGCATTTTATGACATGCCATGGTATTATGTACATTTATACAAAGACTATATCGTTGAAAATGTCTAACATATAAAATCAAGAATATAAAACAAAATGATAAAAGAAAAGAACAGACCACTAACATACATCTCAAGCAGCATATATCATGATGTAAGCATCCACATTAGTTTAGGGCTAGCAAGTACAATGCACATTCAAACATCATCAGTCTTCGCAAGATTGATCGCACCCTGCTCCGATACCCTAGTTATTTTAGCAAAAATAGTCCTCAATACCCTAACTAGGGCAAAGGTAAGAGACGAGAGAACCAGTCATGAGTCTGCCCCATAGATCCTGGGTTAAAATCTGGGAAGTTGAATGACCAAATCGCCCTAGAGTTTGGATTCTCAGGTCGAGAAAGGCAGGGCAGCGCATCAAAAGATGAAATACAGTCTCAAGACCCCGGCCACATACTCTGCATACTCGCATTTCTCTGGGAATACCAAGCTTTGGCCGGATAAAGTCCAAGGTCGGGAGGCATCTTAATTTGAATTTCAGATACCAGTATCAATGTGTTTCTGATGGAAATCTAACTAAGTAAAGTCTTGTGTCAGTTAGCGGTAGATAGAAGTGTTCCTTAGCAGAGTAAAGTTTTAATCTGCCTCGATCTTGAAGACCCATCACCCCATCCCAATTTTTGATCTTTTTTTTTCAGAATGCCATCTGGCTCCAGATCATTCCAATCCACAATCGCACACAAACATTTACATTGCATGTTAAAATTATTTAGATACGGATTAGATTCCTTTGCCAGTAATGCCATTATGTAGAACACCAACGAAGATTTACTTGAATGCTCTAAGTTAGTTAATAAAGAGATGCTCCTTCTGATGTACTGTGACCATCCTGAGGTCAGTCCCAGCTCCAATCTGACGGCGCTGACTGGAACAGAAATTGGGAGCCCCAGAGCACACTTTGAGATTTTGGACTCCATAGCATCGAAACATTTACTGTCACCAACATTCCACAACCATAGAGAAAAAATGGGTGTAACCTTGGCAATATAAAACTCTACAAACGGAATTAGTGAGTAGGCACATAGTTTCCTTTTGGTATCCTTCAGAAATTGGCTAGAGGAGCGAATATTCTCATCCAATCTTAGTTTGAGATGTTCGCGATGTTTTTTTTACACATATTGTGAAACTGAGATAACAAATTGTTTCAGCTCTCTGTATAAAACTTCTTGGAATTAATCTAGAGGTGATTTATATTCAGGTACTGTTCTATGCCCATAAGCTGACACTGAAACCCTGCTGGTGTAAAATTCATTAGAGTTAAATAGTCAGCATATGCAATGCAGCTCATCCTCAGGCCTGGCCACAAGGGGACGTAAACCCCCCACCCCCACTCACCACTATTTGACCATAGATCGGCAAGATATAGATGAAATAGGGTGGGGGCGAGGACTCACTTCTGGTGCACTCCCCTTTTCAGATTGATACTTCTCGATAAATCATCTAACAAGTTCAATCTGACTTTTATAGAATTATTAGAATATAGCAGTTGGACCAAACGCAACCAACTTGAATCTATCCCCCAGCTAGACAGTTTGGACCATAGCATTGAAATATCCACATTGTCAAAAGCTGAGGATATATCTATTGTTGCAACATAGAGTGATCAACCAGAGGCGGACCCGGTGTCGGATAAACAAGCCGTCATGGCTAGCCTACTCATCACCGTACCAACACCCCTCCTGAAGCCTGTTTGTAGTGGGCTCAGGAGATTGATATCCTCCCGCAACGTGGTTAATTCCCTTAGTAATAATGTGGGGAAAATGTTTGATGTAGTGTCAATCAGTGAGATGGCCCGGTAGCAAGTGAGATCTTCCAGTCTGCCTTTTTAAAAGATTGGAACCAATATAAAGGTAGACCATGAGGGAGGAGACATAATCTTTAACAATTTGAGTAAACAGATGATACAAGATATCGGACAGGTTTTTCTTAACAATGCCGTTCGTCACCCCATCCGGGCCGGACGGTCTTAAGTTATTTAATTTATTAATAAACAGCTCAATGTCAAGTCGATCGAAAGACAAGGTCCAGGATGACGAACTAGCATCAGTCGTACTCACAACCTTAAGGGTATTACACGTTGCTTCGTATTTATCATTGAAATACTGAGCCCAAACCTCCTCTGTTACTCCAGAGGATTGAGGGAAAGATTGATTATTATCTTTTAGTGTCCACCAAATAGCACGAGTATCCTGAGTGACAATTTTGTTCAATATGTCTTGGTTTTTTACAATTTATTTCTGATGTTGATGTAGTCTACACTCGTTCCTGTAATGTTGTTTCACCACAGTTTTCCTTCCTTCCTTCTCCTCCCAATTTTCACCCAAACATTTAATCAGGAACCTAATTTATTTCCTCATCTGACATTTTTTATTTTGAATTATTGTGTTTTGCATAAAGGGAGATATTATACTGGCCGATGCAATGACTTTCTTAGATTTTTTTTTATAGCTTTGACAGCAAGTTTGAGAATTCACCTACCGCTGAGTAGATAACTTAATCTTCCTCCGTCAAGTTGCTCCAGACAGGGCAACATTAACTTGCTTTGAATTTATGCTATACTGAGCAACCCTAGCACTCTGGCCCAAGATCACCAGAGACCCACTATTCATGAACTCAGCCACTTCAAGCGGGAACCTTGAGCATAAGGCTAATTTTAACATTGCATGGTTGCTTAGACTCATCGTTTCTATCTCAAATTGGAGTACCTCATCCACCCCAAACTTCTTTAAAAATATATAAACTATAGTTGATGATGCAAAAGCATTGGACCATGTTGAAGTCTCCTGAAGGGAGCCTTGAAAAAGCAGATTGGTCTGTAAGAAGGTCCATCTTGAAAGAAATTTGGACAAAATCCTCCCAATGTTATCTCTACCTGATGGGTAATTAGATGATGCTGCACCGGTATTGTTATAGAGCTCCTCCCACCCGCCATCAGTTACCACACATTTACAATTAAAATCCCCAGCCAAAACAACAGGACCATCAGGATGAAGTGTGAACCAATCGGTCAATGGATTATCAATCTCATGAATAACAGTGTCCAGATCCATGATAGTTCAATTAAAGTAGTTATTAAAGTGACTACTTGAAGCTTAGTATCCCCAAACTTATCAAGAGGGCAACAGAGTGTGTGGGCACCTTCACAAAATAGCAAAATGTTTTGATTTTCACAACAGTTAAGAATTCTCCCAATAGTCTCTCCCCTCATCCCTTTTTTAGCTAACATGTAGTGAGTTGAATATGCGTCCCATATGAGACACATCCTGAGAAACGTCTCCCACAGAAGGATAATGTCGAAGTTATCAAACACCTTCTTCGTATCTTCAGTCAAAGAAGTGTGACCCTGTGAGTTCCAGCTCAGTAATTGCAGTGTTTCCCTCAAATCCTGGGCGATCTCCTGTTAAAGTTGGGAGAGCTGCGGCGAGCCAGCCCCGACTTGGAGAATTAGACTGGTAGTGGATAAATCGTTTGGTGATCTGCATCAAAGTAACATCTCACTGTAAGGTTGGGCCTGTGATGATTTTCCAAAGCGGTTCTTCCAAGGCACTCCTGATAACATTGAAGCCTTTTCAAAAGGATTTCCTCTTGCTGATCAACTTCCAACTTCTCGATCATCTTAAGAGTGAAAGTGAACGGCACATTTCCTCAGACGAGCTCGATCAAAAAGGTGGACAAACTTTGCATCCCGCTATGAGATTGAGCTTAACTCTGGGATCGACCTCAAAAATCAACAACCTTCGTCCATGTGGAGGGAGAACCCAATCCTCTTCAAATAGAGGTTCAAACATTAGGATTTGACAACCTTTTTATTAGGTAAACCAGTGTGAGCAGACAGAGTGTGAACTAGCCCTTTTTCCTCACACTGCTGTGGGCTAACTTCCCATCCCTCATTCACTGGGAATTGGTTACATTTGCTTCATCCGGTGTCAGCTTTTCCTGTGAAGCTCCGAGGACAATATTAACCTTTGTTTGCCCCGCTGCCCAGTCCAGTCACATGTCGCAGAGGGGGTGCCACTCTAGGCTCTCCTAACTCCAGCCATTGGCTCCAAAGTTGCCACATCTGGCAAGTCCCTCCTTTCAGCCCTCTTAATTTTCTTTTTCTTTGGACCAAGCTCGAGGCATCAGAGTAAAAAATTGGAACGCACTCCCCACCGCCTTAAGAAGCGAAAAATCATACCATGCCTTCCGTAGACTACTCAAAACCACGCTGTTCCACTAACCCCGCCTCACCTGTATTCTCACCACTGTAATTATGGAAATAACAGCAAATGTATGAAAAAACGCGTCTATGCTAATCTGTATATCTGTATATTCACCATGTATGCCTCTAACAAGTAAGACTTCTTAGCGCCACGGCCACGATGCCCCCGGGCAGATGTGCGCTCTACAAATCCAAATAAATAAATAAATAAATAAGAGTGGCGGAACGTGCCTTAGAGGAATGTCATCTTGTTTATCCACACCAGCACCCACAGGATTTTCAGTTCTCATGGAACTCATTGTGTCATTAATAGTTATCACATCCCTGCACATAGGGCTTCTCTTTTAAAGCAGCTTTATGTGCTGCTACCATCATTTTAGTTAAGAACTTCCATGATCATTTATTCCTGGGTTTAGACCCCATTTTCATATTCCTTTTTTATTTATTTATTTATTTATTTTTTATCAAAAATTTTATTGGATTTTCAAACATAAATGAACATTACAAATAACACTTTGCATAGCAGGGAAACAAAGAGAGAGGAAATAAAAGTGAAACAGAAAGAGGAAAGAGCTGCGTACACTCTGCGTTCCATTGTTGCGCATATGTCTACATCTGTGACCCACTGGTCGTAGCTCGGTGTTCTCTCTGAGCCCCACAGCTGCGCAATGTTCCTTCTGTGTACCGCTGTGGCGGTCTACCAGAGCAATTTCTCGTATCCTGACAGGTCGCATTCGTCGGAAACCCCCAGTAGGAGTTGCTTTGGTCCCCTCCGTATTGTCTTGCCCATGACTCTGGACAGTTTATCGCAGCATTTCTGCCAGAGTTGTTGTATGTTGTCGCATTCTCATAAGATATGGAAGAAGGTTCCTTCCTCACGTTTGCAGCGCAGGCATCGCGATTTCCGAGCTCTGCCCCACCGGAACCGTGCCACTCTCCATTTTCATATTCTTGAATTTGTATGTTTTTTTTTATACTGAGTGTGGTTTTAAGCAGGGATCCATATTAGCTCCCTACCTTTTTTTTTTTTTAATTTTATTTTATTGTTGTTTTTCGATAATATATCTTTACAACAAACTTTTATAAAATTAATATAAAAACAGCATAAAACCAGCATAAAACCAATCTTCTTATTACTTTTCATTACTAGTTTACAAAAATTTCATGATACCAAGCATAATTACAAGGCAAGTAAAGAGAAATATCGCACAGATTTAAATCATACTTATGACATAACTATCGACAACCTACTCATACCTTAACCCATACATAACGAGGAATTTTTGGAACATTACATTCAATTACTGTTTAGCTTTTACTGATCACTTTATCTCATCCTCACTGATAATTCATGCTTATTATTGATTCTTTTTCCAGATTGCTTTCAATAGCAGTTAAAAAATAGTATAGGTCAATAATCAATGATTTCCTGTATCCCCACATACATTGTAACCACAGAGATTCAAAATCATAAATAACAGTTTCATTCCCATAATTCCCAAGATGGATTTTCCTATCATTTGCAAAGAAGGGACAGTATATTACTAGGTGTTTCAGACTCTCTTTTGTTGTTGATTTACAAAATCTGCAACCTACTACACCTATTAATAGGCTATGCTGCCAATTTTTGATCCGATCGGCTGTTCTGAAAAGGTTGAATGTAAAACGCATATATATAACACAGATCTTTTGATCGGGCACGTGCTTGATGTATTCCAGTATTGGTTTTTGACTATGCCGAAATTTTGCATATTCCTTATACGATGTATAGGATCCAATTGTGTCAGCTGTAACTGCCCAATCATAGTGACATAATTTCACCTTCACGATTTGTGGCCATTTGTGTCATGATGCCTACCTCCAAGGAGCCAGGTCCTACCCAGCAACCCCAGAGGCAGGCATCATTCCCCCCAGGGAAGTTCCAGCGGGCTCAAGCTGGGGCCCTTTGGACGCAGTCCTGGCGCCTTAGGCGCCAGGCTCATGTTGGACCCCAGTCCTGGCGCCTTAGGCGCCAGGCTCATAAAGCTGGACATGTGTTCAAGTTTTTTAGTGTGCACTTACCTGATGCAGACCATGCTGCTACATCCAGGCCCTCTTGAGGCCTGAATGGGACTACTTTACCTGTGGGGACTACTTTCCACCCGGGTCTGATCGGTGGAAGGATACATACCTGGAACTTCTTCCAAAGCTATTTAAACCCCACCCGAACAGCCACACGTGCTTCGCATTGTTCTGCACCTAGCAGCTGGACGCTCACCGTGTCTGCTCCTGCTTCTGGACTTCAGCCACGCCTGTCAGCATCCTGGGAAACCTGCAAAGAGTGATAAGAAGAGAAACCGGAGAGGAAGAAGGCCTTACCTGCTAAACCTGCATCACAGAGACATCTCACCGACGATCCTGAAAAGGAAGACATCATTTTTAAAAGCATTTCGCTCCGATCGCTGCAGCGCTGCATTTCACTCACCTTTCTTGGGCGCCTCCATCTCCAGCAGCGATCATCCGGATCCGCAGCCACTTCCCAGAGCCTAGAGAGAAAAAGACAAGAACACAAGGTGAAAGAAAGAAGGGAATAGGAAAAGCTCAGTTTCCTTCTAAGACTTACCTGTTGGGTCATTCCCATTTCATTTCGGGTCTTGCTGCTTCCAGGCATTTTCCGGACCCCGGCCCCTATGGGGAAAAAAGACATAGACATTAGATGAGCGAATGCAAAAACATTACCTGAGCGCTCATCTAGGACTTACCTGATCTTTACTGGAACTGCACTTTTCACTTCGGGTCGGTGCCATATCTCCGGCATTCCGAACCCCGGCCCCTATGGGGAAAAGACATCAACATTAGCGCTTTGTTGCTAGAAGTCTCCAAAGGAATCTTCATTCATCACCTGAAAAAGACAATGAACATTATTATTTAAAGCTTGAACTTTTGAACTTTTACAGCGCCTTACCAGTATAATCAAGCTTACCTGAACTCCCATCCAACCTCAATCCAGTGAAGTAACTGGGTTCAACGCGCCCCTGCGTCAGAAGCAGGATGGAGAGCTTGTCCTTTCAGACCCTAAGGAGGATATTCCTGCGAGCCAGATTAGCCAGAGTTGAGGGGCCCGTCCTATCCATCTTCAGAGCCCTGCGCTTCACCATTGAAGAGGCATCAGCACTCGAAACCAGGCCAGCACCCCCATGGGAATCAGGTGAGCGTGACAGAACGCGAAGCCTACCCACAATTTCCCACCCGGGCGCTATGGAGACTTCCGAGACTGACCAGCTGGCCCAGCTTTTGGGGGAATTACGGGCAGAGGTGCACTCAGCCCGCCAGGAGACTAACGCTCTCAAAAGAGAACTGATCATATCCAAGGAAAGAACAGATGACCTGGCCAAAAGGTTATTGCAGGCCCAGGCAGGGCACACTCCTTTACCGAATTCCGGTGGTACTTCCACATCAATGGGTTTGAATAACCCGGTACAAATCAATCTACCCGGACACATGCCTTTGGCTCCGCCTGAACGTTTTGCGGGGGACCCCAAGAAATATGCCGTCTTTATGAACCAATGTTGTTTACACTTTCTATGCAGACCCGGGGCCTTCCCTAACGACCAGACCAAGGTAGCCTTTATACTATCTTACCTCAGTGGCAGTGCTGCCGATTGGTCTATTCCATTGGTAAATCAGGATGATCCCATTCTCCAGGATTTTCAGAGCTTTCAGGCCAGCATGGAAAGATTGTTCGCTCGACACTCTCAAGGACAGGCCCTTGATAATGAACTGCTATCCTTACGACAAGGTAATCAGGATCTCCTGTCCTACATTGCCACCTTTAATAGACTGGTTGTGGAAACTGGATGGCCAGAAAATAAAAGGATCACATTGTTTCATCGAGGCCTGCGCGGAGAGCTTAAAGATGTTCTAGCTCAGATAGTAAATCCACCCCAGGTCTGCGCAGACTACATAGACTTTGTGGTTCAACTTGATCACAGACTTCAAAATAGAAAAGCAGATCGGTTCAAGTACGAAACCCGAGTACCGATCAAAACCCACGCTAACTCCAAGAGTGCCGATGTATCCGAACCTATGCAAATCGGCAGTGTTAAAGGACCATTAACGCAGAAGGAACGGGAGAGAAGGCGGCAAATGCAACTTTGTCTGTATTGCGGGGGTTCCGGTCACTTTCTTCGAAATTGTCTGGTTAAACCACCTAAGAAGGTGGTTGGAGCCACTGATAACGATTTATTGACACCTGATTCGGGAAACGACCTAGCCCGACAAGCGTAGGGGTCCGCTTGCCGAGCTTGAAAACAAACTCTTTGACCTCGCATTTTGTCATGGCAATGACGCTCGTGGACCCAAAACAGCCTCAGCAGTTGCATGCTATAAAAGCATACATCGACAGTGGAGCTATTGGAAATTACGTAGACCGTGAATTGGCTTCCAGGATTAAGCTCCCTCTCCACCCGAAAGTAACCCAAGATGTCATTACTACAGTAGATGGAACCGAAATAGCCTCAGGGCCTGTAACGCATTCCACTGTTGAATTGACACTGGTGGGTCAGGATGGACATCGGGAAGCAATCATGTTTGATGTGATCAAGGCCCCACAATTTCAAGTAATTCTTGGAATTCCTTGGTTAGAAACACATAATCCAAGAATAGACTGGCGAGCAAAGAAGATAAGTTTTCCTGATTGTGAACCAACTTGTTATCCAAGAAATTCAGCTATGGGTTTAGCCTCAGCAACTTCCACCTCTGTACAGCTACCATCAGAATACCAAGAATTCCAAGACGTTTTTCAGAAAGAACAGGCTAACACGTTACCTCCCCATCGATCTTATGATTGCCAAATCGATCTGGTACCCAATGCTCAACTACCTTGTAGTTGGATTTATGCTCTTACGGAACCTGAGAACCTGCATTTGTGTCAGTATTTAGATCAGTACCTAGCCAATGGTTTTATTCGCCCGTCCAAGTCTCCTGTCTCTTCAGCTTTGTTCTTCGTGCCGAAAAAAGAGGGCGACCTTAGAACATGTATAGACTATCGCGCCCTAAACCAAATAACGATTAAGAATCGTTATCCCCTGCCCCTGATCCCTGAGCTTATCGACCAGGTGAAAGACGCTAGTGTGTACACCAAGTTAGATCTCCGAGGAGCTTATCACCTGGTGCGTATAAAAGAAGGCGACGAATGGAAGACTGCATTCCGCACCAAATTTGGGCTCTTCGAATATCAGGTGATGCCCTTCGGTTTGTGCAATGCACCTGCCGCCTTTCAGTACTTTATGAATGATGTTTTTCGGGAACTTATTGATGTCTGTGTCATTGTTTATATTGACGACATCCTGGTGTACTCTTCTTCAGAATCCGATCACAGAAAACATGTTAGGGCACTTCTTGAGAAATTGCGCCAGCACAAACTATTTGCCAAGCTCGAAAAATGCGTTTTTCATACCACAGAAGTTGAGTTTCTCGGATTCATCCTGACACCTCAAGGAGTCCGAATGGACTCGCGAAAGGTGGACGCCATCCTCAAATGGCCATCTCCTAGCTCGGTGAAGGGAGTTCAGAGCATGCTTGGCTTTGCCAATTTCTATCGAAGATTCATCCCAGAATTTTCCCGAACAGTCCAACCCATCACAGCTCTCCTAAAGAAAAATAAACGCTTCGAATGGACTCTTGAGGCCGAACAAGCCTTTCAGGACCTGAAAACCAAATTCACCTCTGCACCTGTATTGAGGCACCCGCACCCAGATCTCCCTTACATTGTGGAAACCGACGCACCCAGTTCGGCCATGGGAGCTGTCCTGTCGCAAAGAGACCCAGAAACTAACCAACTACACCCTGTGGCCTTTTGGTCCAGAAAATTCTCTCCTCCTGAAATCAACTACGCAATTACCGACAAAGAGTTACCGGCTATTAAATCTGCTTTCAAGGCTTGGCGTCACTACCTTCTCGGGGCCAGACACAACATCACCGTAATTACGGACCACAGAAATTTGCAGTATTTAAAGACGGCCAGAGCTCAATCTTCACGACAACTCCGATGGGCTCTATTCTTTGCGGAATTTGATTTTGTAATTACCTATCGCCCTGGCTGCAAGAATGGTAAAGCAGACGCCTTATCCCGGATTGGCATGCAAGAACCCAATTCGAGTTTAGAACCTATGCCAATCATACCTGAACAAAGAATCTTAGGCTTAACTTCATTGCAAACTATTGAGGATATCCAAACGCAAGTAAAACAACTTCTAGACTCTTCAGCCTTACTGGAATGGAGTCAAAAGGGTCCTCATTACACCGTTAAGGAAGATTTACCCTACTTCCAGGAGCGGTTGTTTCTGCCAAGTAAAGAATTGCAGGAACTTGTTATTGCCCATCATCATGAATCATTAATGGAAGGCCACCCTGGTATCGCTAAAACAGAGGAAAAAATCAAACGCCACTTCTGGTGGCCTTCTTGGAGAAAAGACATAAAGTCTTTTGTGTTGTCTTGCGGAATTTGCGCCCAAAACATGGGTCAAAAGAAAAGGCCAGCCGGCCTACTTCAACCCTTGGATATTCCACCGGCACCATGGCACACCTTGTCAATCGACTTTATAACTGACCTGCCTCCTTGTGGTGGTTACAACACTATCCTTGTAATTGTGGATCTATTCTCCAAAATGGCCCTCTTTATCCCTTTAAAAGGGTTGCCTTCAGCTTCCACCTTGGCCAAGGAATTTCTGGAGAATATAGTTCGCATACATGGTTTCCCTTCCATATTAGTCTCAGATCGTGGAAGTCAATTTATCTCCCATTTTTGGAAGAAGTGTTGTCAACTAGCACAAATAGATGTGCGGTTATCCACCAGCCACCACCCCCATACCGACAGACAAACCGAGAGAAGCAATCAGACTCTCGAGCAATATCTTCGGTGCATGTTACACCAATCCGAGTTGAATTGGAAAGACATCCTTTGGATCGCAGAATATGCATACAACAATTCAGTGCATTCTGGAACCGGACAAACTCCTTTTTATACTTTGTATGGTCACCATCCTCGGACCTCTGACCTAGATCCACCTCTGACCCTGGGAATGCCTGCAGTAAATCATCTGCATTCCACAATAACCCGAGCCTTCAAAGAAGCTGCAACTCATTTACAGCAAGCCAAGAAAAAGTATAAAGAAAACGCTGATTTGCACCGAAATAAAACTCCTCCTTACCAAGTAGGAGACCAGGTATGGCTAGCAACTAAACATTTACCCCTCAAGGGCCCGCAAACCTTCAATCCCAGATTCATAGGACCTTATCCCATCAAAGCTATAATCAACCAAGTGGCCTTTAAACTGGATTTACCGTCCAACATGCGTATTCATCCAGTTTTTCATGCGTCACTTTTGAAGCCAGTACAACTAGGAACCCGACTGTCCAAGCCTCCAGACCCAGTTCAAATTGAAGGGGAATTAGAATTCGAAGTTAAAGACATTTTAGACTCCAAGGTGTTAAAGTCGAAACTCTTCTATCTTGTTGACTGGAAGGGATATGGACCTCAGGAGAGATCGTGGGAGCCTAGTAACCATGTTCACGCACCTCGATTAATACAAAGGTTCCACCGGAGATTTCCGAACAAGCCAAAACCCCCGGAGGGAACAACCTTGGGAGGGGCCTTGAGGGGGGGTACTGTCATGATGCCTACCTCCAAGGAGCCAGGTCCGACCCAGCAACCCCAGAGGCAGGCATCATTCCCCCCAGGGAAGTTCCAGCGGGCCCAAGCTGGGGCCCTTTGGACGCAGTCCTGGCGCCTTAGGCGCCAGGCTCATGTTGGACCCCAGTCCTGGCGCCTTAGGCGCCAGGCTCATAAAGCTGGACATGTGTTCAAGTGTTTTAGTGTGCACTTACCTGATGCAGACCATGCTGCTACATCCAGGCCCTCTTGAGGCCTGAATGGGACTACTTTACCTGTGGGGACTACTTTCCACCCGGGTCTGATCGGTGGAAAGATACATACCTGGAACTTCTTCCAAAGCTATTTAAACCCTACCCGAACAGCCACACGTGCTTCGCGTTGTTCTGCACCTAGCAGCTGGACGCTCACCGTGTCTGCTCCTGCTTCTGGACTTCAGCCACGCCTGTCAGCATCCTGGGACACCTGCAAAGGGTGATAAGAAGAGAAACCGGAGAGGAAGAAGGCCTTACCTGCTAAACCTGCATCACAGAGACATCTCACTGACGATCCTGAAAAGGAAGACATTTTTAAAAGCATTTCGCTCCGATCGCTGCAGCGCTGCATTTCACTCACCTTTCTTGGGCGCCTCCATCTTCAGCAGCGATCATCCGGATCCGCAGCCTCTTCCCAGAGCCTAGAGAGAAAAAGACAAGAACACAAGGTGAGAGAAAGAAGGGAATAGGAAAAGCTCAGTTACCTTCTAAGACTTACCTGTTGGGTCATTCCCATTTCATTTCGGGTCTTGCTGCTTCCAGGCATTTTCCGGACCCCGGCCCCTATGGGGAAAAAAGACAAAGACATTAGATGAGCGAATGCAAAAACATTACCTGAGCGCTCATCTAGGACTTACCTGATCTTTACTGGAACTGCACGTTTCACTTCGGGTCGGCGCCATATCTCCGGCATTCCGAACCCCAGCCCCTATGGGGAAAAGACATCAACATTAGCGCTTTGTTGCAAGAAGTCTCCAAAGGAATCTTCATTCATCACCTGAAAAAGACAATCAACATTATTATTTAAAGCTTAAACTTTTGAACTTGCAACAGAACTTTTACAGCGCCTTACCAGTATAATCAAGCTTACCTGAACTCCCATCCAACCTCAATCCAGTGAAGTAACTGGGTTCAACGCGCCCCTGCGTCAGAAGCAGGATGGAGAGCTTGTCCTTTCAGACCCTAAGGAGGATATTCCTGCGAGCCAGATTAGCCAGAGTTGAGGGGCCCATCCTATCCATCTTGAGAGCCCTGCGCTTCACCATTGAAGAGGCATCAGCACTCGAAACCAGGCCAGCGCACCCGTGGGAATCAGGTGAGCGTGACAGTTTGATTAAGTCGTCTGTGTTCATAGCAATTTTCTAACGTTATTCTGCATTGTTGACCAGTATCATATACAGATTTTGGAGTTCCCTGTTTTAACAGGTCTCCAAGATCTTCATACAATGAATTTGACACTGGGTCTAGCATTTTTACGTAACTGGCCATTTTGCGTCACAAATATTTCGTAGCCAACGTGATGAGCCCCAATTCATGAGTAATTATCGAATTTGGCAGAGATATAGGTAAATGCAAGACTTGCTTCCATATTTTGCCTTGCACCTTATTAAGAATTATGCCAATTTCAAGAGTACATAGGTCTAGCCCATAGATGATTATTGGCTCCACTTTAAGCGTATAAAAATCAATTAGTGGGACTAATGAAAATTGACAAAGGTTCTTGTGTATTAGTTTCATTTGAGAAATTAATGGCGATGCTTTGGTGATAATTTCCAACTGCCATTTCGCAAGTAAATCAGCATTTGTCAAATTGTACCCTAGATATATCAACCCCAGTGCCCTTGGAATGCACAGCCCTTTGATGTTCCATTTGTAGTGAATTAGCTTTTTCTTGTTAGTAAGAACCATAATATTTGATTTCCTTGTATTTAGTTTCAAATTGTGATTGTCACAAAATTCAACCAAACATGTCAGTTTGTTTTGGAGTCCGAATGGGGTAAGATCAAATAGTATTAAATCGTCCGCAAAGGCCATCAAATCCAGACGCAATGCTCCCAGTTTAACCGCGAAAGAATTACAACCTGACCATATTGCACCAATCTCTGTTAAATACAGGTTAAATACAGGTTAAATAGGGTAGCTGCAAGGTTGCAACCCTGCTTAACCATTTTGATCTATTTTTATCCTGTAGTTCGTATTAGTTTGAAGTACTACAATCATTGCTATAATTTGAGATGGTATATTAAGCTCTTGCATTCTTCTCCAGAGGATTTTTCTTATTACCGAGTCAAATGCTCCAGATATATCAAGCAGAGCCATATATATCAGCCCATGATCTTTCATCCTAGATAACTTTAATAGATGAGCCAGTATGGTAGCGTTTAATTGCGTGCCCATCCCTTTCCTGAAACCAGTTTGGAATCGAGAGAGGATCTCGTGTTTTACAATAAAGATGTTTAAATCTTTTAGAATTAGGGCAGCAAATACTTTTGCTGTTGCATCTATAAGAGCTACCGGTCTAAAATGTGCTGGATCATTGAGTGGCCCTTTTTTGTGTATAGGGATCACAATGGCCGATAACCAGGATACCGGTACACTCTTGGTTTGCAAGACACATTCTATGCTCCTCAATATAATGCACGCCCACAACTTGGGATCATCTTTTAAGACACAGGGAGGGATACCATCCGGGCCAGCAGCTTTTGATGGTTTTAAGTTCCTTATTATCATTTCTATGTCATCCAGCCCCCATGGGCATTTTAGTGGCAGATCTGACATATTAACCTCAGTCTGCAGATGTCTAAATTTAAATGGCAGTGCATATTTGTTGCGATATACCTCTGTCCAAACCTCCCCACTTACAGCCGAACTCAAAGGTGATATTTCCTTCATTAAGGGATCTCTTAACATTACCCAAATTTCTCTTGTGTTTTTTTGAATAAGGTTATGTATCATATTCTGATTAGCTTTTTGATATTTAGCCAATTTTATTTGTTTGATATCATATTTGTAACTTGTCATGATAGCCTTTTTTTGTATGCTGTATGATGCATTACCATTCCAGAATTTCATGAGGTTACGCAGTGCTAGGTTCTTCTTCTTTTTCCTAGTAACAATTTTGGCGTTATGCAACCCCTTTTGATTTTCCTTTATATCATTCCTTTTTTTTGCTGCCAACCCTTCAATATGCCTACGTATCATGTTAGCATTTTGTAATTCGATGGTCTTAACCTCGGGTATAGTCATCATATGCGGATTCGTTTTAACACTGTCCCTGTTCACCAAGAAGTTCAATTCCCTATACAATCTCGTGTTCCATCGTATGGATAGGGGTTGTCGATCAATTTCCAGAAACGACAGAGCAGGTAACACGTTATATGTGGGAAGAGTACATGCAAATGAGCACTCCAATATGCAGTGATCACTTAGTTGTGAGTCTATAATATTACACCTAGATGCAGTATTAGCTAGGGATCCAGACATCACAATAAAGTCAATTGTAGATTTTTTGTCACCACGCGACCAAGTGAATAGTGGATCCCTATCAATATATGGTATTGTTTGCATGTCCCATTGCTCAAAATACTTTGACCATATTTGTCCCCTTTCAAAGGAAGCTGCCGCATAACCATAATTAGCTGTTACTTCGACCACACTACTTTCAGAAAGATTACAATTAAAATCACCACCTATAATGATCATAACATTCGGAGAGTCTTCTACAACTGCCGACATTACATTATTTAATTTTTCAATTATAGCATCTAGATTAATTACCATTGGATTCCAATATAACGAAATCAGTAATATGTGTGGATGCATTACATTACTTGGTATGAGTTCTATTGAGAGTATGTCAGCAGATGTGAACACTTGCCATGCTTTGACCGCATATGTATGTTTTACAAAAATTGCAAGTCCACCAGATGGTCGCCCAGTTACGCCCCTCACTGCATGTGCACAAAATGCTGTGTAGCCTTCTAAATAAATATCCTCGAGAGCCATGGTTTCCTGTACTACCATTATCGCAGGCAATTTACAATGTTGTAGTTTCTGGAACCATGCATTCAAGTTCTTCCGGCCACAGCAATTCCATGAACTTATATTCAATGCATCATTTTATAGATTTACTTTACTTGGCTGCTCACCAATTAGAGTCTTCATTAATGGTTCAAGCCATGCAAGGCTTGTGACAATTTGGGCCACTGCCTCCGATTGTTCTCTTATTTTTTTATGCATATTTACAAATTCATTCTCCCTTACGTCAGCATTAGATTCATTTTGGCATAATGGAACCTGATATTCAACAAAACTACTTGCATCTTCCATTGAGTAATACATCGATAGTTCATAACCCAGCATTTCAAAATCCTTTACATGTTGCCATATTAAAGAAGCAATTATTATGTTTTGATATTTACACAACATCCTACAATAAGGAACATATAGGAGCCTAATCCAATCAATATCATTTGATACCAGATTACGCAAGTTTGGAATTTGGTGAAATACTTTCATCAGAGAAGCCCGATTTAAATTTGGTTTTTCAACCTTTGACGGATCTACCGTCCACCCCATCACCAATTTCATCTCTGGGGACCCTTGTTTATGGTTGTTCATACCATTTTGGTCTTGTCCATACTGTATCTTGATCTCTATATTGGGTTTCTCTTTAACATGTGCATCTAGTTGTATCATATTTGTCTGCGAATTACCAGAACCAGCTGCCTTAGATGGCTCCATATCTTTTTTCTCATTTTGTGCGCAACTAGAATCTTTACTATTCGCAGTGTCTGAAGTCTGAATCATGTCTTCAGTATTAAGGACAGTACCATAAAATGGATGAGTTAGAGAAGTTATTTTTTTATCCATCTTTTTGAAAAAGCGTTGAAGCTGTAGTTTGTATAAGTAGGGGTGTAGATATAGTAGCAGCATCTTTAGCAACTACCAAGGTGTCTTCACTGCATCTCTGTTCTGGTGTTTTATTAGACCCCTTTTCAGATACGGCTGCAGACCTCTCCTTTACTATACCATCATTGACCTCCAGAAGTGCCTGGCTTTCCATATTTAATTGGGTTAAGTCAATGACTGTTTCATCCTTTATTTTGTTTACATTTTTTTTTGTTTTTTGTTCCCATTTTTTTCAGTTATGGTACACCCCACTTGTGGTAAGCCCTTTTGTACTCCTGTGAGAGATTGTCTCTTTTTTGCTTTCGCATGAAGTTTTTTTGCTTTGCGAGACATAAAATATAGTGTTTGAAGTTCATTGGGCTCTTCAGTTACAATTTTGATAGGCTCATGTGCTTTCATATTAGCTCCTTCATGTAAGTCAATAAGATCAGTGAGAACCGACGGGCTATCCGGACCACTGTGGGATAAAGAGACAACGTTATCACCATATACAGCCTGTTCTCCACATGGAACTGCAGCAGGCACTAAGTTTGCAGCCAAGATTATTTGTTCCAATGCCAAGATTCTCTCATGTTGGAGTTTTGCAATTTCTGCATACGGGGGAATCTGGTTTATGTTTTTTACAGATGAGCAAGGCTCTATGTTTACTTCCAAGATATTATCCGTATACCCCAAATTCGTTTGTGTAAATTGTGATTTTAAGACAGGTGCGGTAGAGTTGTTTTACGCTCCTATCGGTTCCAATACATTTATGTCATTTCTTGTATTGCCTCTAAGAATTTGTTCAGCCCAAAATGTATGGCATTTTTCCTGTGCCATCATGTAGCCTTCAATTCTGCTCAATCTAGAGGCAATATCAGTAGTTGCTGTACTAAGTGCACCAATTGCTCCATGGGTATATTCGTGTCCCTTATCGAGCAGATTTAAGATCCTTGCCAACACAGGAAAATTTTGTAAGTCTTGTTGGTTAAGATCAACCAACTTATCTTCAAGTGGGAAAAGTGGTAATGAAGAATTTGGTTGGCGTGCTGAGTCAGACAACCTTTTCACTGGGAGTGGTTCAAACCCTAGAACAGGTGAGTGTGGATATGTTATATCAGGTGGATTGCTCACCAAATCATGGGCAGGTGAACTTGCATTTTGTTTTTTTTCTTTTTCACCCCAGGCCATCTCATTTTTTCTTGTTTCTTTTAATTGATTGAGATTGGCCGCTATTGCTGCATGAAAGTGAACCTGTTCTCTCAAACCCCGTGAGATCGCTGCGGGAGTCGAGGGACCATTTGATAAACGGGTTCTGCTATGTAATTCTGCCAGAACTACTGGTGCAACTAATGAAGTATCATCAGTAATCAAACTATATCCCTCGCTTACCGCACCCAGCAACAAGCTATCAGTAATGGGTATATTACATATAGGATTTGGTGGATATATCAGTCCATCAGTGTTCTCCATGTGTATTTGAGCTAGTGTCTCTATTTTTTTCGGTGCCTAATTTGAATTTACCATCTCAACAGGTGGTAAATTCAAAGTGGGTGTGTTTGTTGGCATTGAAGCTAGTTCCTTGTCACTTGAAGTCTTACTCATACTTCTCCCTTTTTTTTTCGTTTGATTTATAGTGTCTTGAGATAACTCATCCTCTAACATGTTTCCTTCGCTTATCATAGAAGGAGACCCGTTAAGACACCTTTTCCCGTTTCTTAACTTTTTAACCATGCAATATAGCCTCAAAGCACACATTTCTATCGGTTACAGATATTACAAGGTACCCACACGGTCAAACAAACACAATGCTTTCCAATATTGCTATAAGTATCTTGTGTTAGGGTCCCCCCAGTCACTCAACGGTCTCCTTATGTAAATTCCCGCTTATAACTTGAGTCAGCCCTGCTTTAAACACCTTGTAGTTTACAATTCATACTTCCATCACTGCAGGCATCAAATAAGTGTCTGTCTTTTGATATCACCCCTATTTACCCAGACCCCGCACTCCGCACCCCGCGAACAGCAAACAGTACTTGATGTACTTGCTGGGTGCGCGCGCAGGTGCGCTGATGCCGGTGCTTTTGTTTGGTAGCGCGCACGCCAAGGGGCGGGGCTAGACAATGAATACCTTCAAACAACAAGAAAAAAAAAAAAAGGGACGTGTTGCGTTCTATCCAATAAGTTGCTTGTCACTCCCCCTCACACCACGCTGTTGTCAACGTGCCCAACACAATTACACCACTCTCATTAGTAGCTCATTAGTAGCTCGTATGAGCGACCAATATTAGCCGCTCGTATTGGCAGATTAAACAGTCACCTTTTCTATTTCTGAGAGTCAGGCAAGTCCGTGTTGCTGTATCAGACGTCCTCCTTGTGGACAAACAGCAGCGCGGCAGTAATAACACCCTGCTCCACGTTCCAATATACTCCGGTCTAGAAACCGCAGCGCAGGTCCCACAAAGTCCTTCTAACAGCAAACAGTACTTGATGTACTTGCTGGGTGCGCGCGCGGGTGCGCTGATGCTGGTGCTTTTGTTTGGTAGCGCGCACGCCAAGGGGCAGGGCTAGACAATGAATACCTTTTTCTATTTCTGAGAGTCAGGCAAGTCCGTGTTGCTGTATCAGACGTCCTCCTTGTGGACAAACAGCAGCGCGGCAGTAATAACACCCTGCTCCACGTTCCAATATACTCCGGTCAAGAAACCGCAGCGCAGGACCCACGAAGTCCTTCTAACAGCAAACAGTACTTGATGTACTTGCTGGGTGAATTTGTTTTGTTCCAGGAGTTTGAAATTGGGGGGATTATTCACAGATTGATCAACCAGTATTACTGCATCCTGTTGCATATCTTTGTTGGTTATGTTTCCATCATGCGTAGGGCCTCTGGATTTATCTCCCTCTGTTGGTTTCAAGCCAGGAAGCTTGCATATCCGAAGATCACGATCGCAACTACAATGCTGATTTGTCTCCAGGAACATATTCTTATCTCATTTAGTGTAGCGGAATTTGTTCTGACTTCGTGAGCCACCGTATTATAGACGCGAATAAATTATTGCAGCACTGAATTTAGTGCTGCCAGTGAGCTAACGCGTGTCCAGCAAATCCTGAATGATGGAGTCATCCCCCAGGAAGGGAGTAGTTTCTTACCTGTAACTCCATTTCTCCAGCGTTGGTATCTTTCATGGATTCACATGCTTAGAATATTCCCCGTCGTCAGATTGGGAACCCTCGGTACACATATATAGTCGTTTCCTATAGGAAAAAACTTCCGACACTTGTGTGTCCTATCCACATCTACGTCCTCCCCGGGGACGTCCACGCATGCCCCATAGGACGTAATGGTATAAAAGCCCGGCCCCCGCGGGTCCCGTCAGATTTCGACCCTTCCAAAGAAGAAAGGGGGAAACCTGTTTATGCACATATCCTGCACATTGCATTTCGGGGAGGCTGGTGGGTGCATGTGAATCCATGAAAGATACCAACGCTGGAGAAATGGAGTTACAGGTAAGAAACTACTCCCTTCTCCAGCATTGGATCTTTCATGGATTCACATGCTTAGAATAGATTGTATAGCAGTATCCTAGAAGAAGGAGGTGAGAATGCAATGCAACATACATTACAAAAATAAACCACTCCCAGTCCACATATATATATATATATATATATATCCACGTAAGCAGTAACATATTTATATAAAGGGGATACATCAAGGAAAAAACCAAACATCGGCAAGGTAAAAGACAATAGTTTCACCATTTGGCTTACCTCATTGAAAAAGATGGGGCAGCACTGCCCTCCCCATCTGTACTTCATCCGCATGCTGCCTTTCCAGGCAGTAATGGCGTGTGAACGTGTGTGGAACTGACCACGCCGCCGCCTGGCAGATGTCTGTCAGAGGAATTCCTGCCCATAGCGCAGCGGAGGAGGCTGTCGATCTCGTGGAGTGGGCTCTAGGGTGCCCTTGTAGGGGTCTCCCGGCCTTAGAGTGACTAAAAGCAATTGCCGACGAGACCCATCGGGCCAGTCCTTGCTTGGAAATTGCCCTTCCTCTCGTCGACGGACCATATGCAATGAACAGCTGTCTGGTAGTTCTGAGTTCTTGCGTTCTTTGCAGATAAAACTTTAACGCTCTTTTCACATTGAGCGTATGAAGAGCCTTTTCCGCCGTCGACGACGGGGTCGCAAAGAAAGTAGGGAGAGCAATGGTCGAGTGCTTGTGATAGACCGTCGGTACTTTCGGGATGAAAGTAGGATTAGTTGATAGTATCACTTTATCTTTAAAGAATCTCATATATGGAGGGTCTATGACTAATGCCTGTAATTCAGACACTCTTCTAGCTGACGTAATGGCAATTAAGAAAGCCAGCTTCCACGATAGGAACTGCATGGATGAAGAGGACATTGGTTCGAAAGGAGGTTTCATTAAAGCCGCCAACACCACATTTAGAATCCACGACGGTGGGAACCGCTTCGTAGGGGGAAAAGTTCTAAAGAGACCCCTCATGAAATGTTTCACCAGTCTGTCGCTGAATAACGGTGCGGAATGTCTCCTTCTCGTGAACCTTGAGATGGCCGCCAGGTGCACCTTGATAGATGACGAGGATAGGTGCAGAAGATACGGTAAAATTTGTTCAGGAGTTACTTCCCCAGGCCGTATTTCGTGCTGTGTTTGCCACCACGTACAGAACCTTCGCCACTTGCATATGTATGACTTGTTAGTGGAAGGAGCCCTAGCCGCCTGTAGAATTTTCCGGCAATCCGACGAGACTTTCAAATTGCCAAATTCTGCAAAGTCAGGAGCCATGCCGTCAGGTTGAGGCTGTCCGGATTGTGATGCCACACCGTTCCCTTGTCCCTGGATAGGAGATTCGGAACTTTCTGGAAAGTTATTGGTTGTTCCAACGACAGGTGTAGTAGGTCGGAAAACCACGGTTGTCTCGGCCAATACGGTGCCACCAGAATGACCCGGCATTTGTATCTGCGAATCCACTGTATTGTCCTCCGTATAAGGGGAAACGGAGGGAAGGCGTACAGGAACTTGTCTGTCCACGGAAATGAGAACGCTTCCCCTAGGGATCCTTTCTGAGGCCATCTGCTCGCGAACTGCTCGCATTTCTTGTTTTCTTTCGTTGCGAAGAGATCGACTGAGGGGTGACCCCACCTTTTGAAGATTTTTTGCAGCTGAATGGTGTCCATCTCCCACTCGTGTATCTGAGCCATGCTCCTGCTCAGGGAATCCGCTTGTACGTTCTTCACTCCTGGGAGATGGTGAGCCACTATAGATATGTTGTGTTTCAAAGCCCAATGCCATACCTTTTGAGCCTCCACAGAAAGGGTCCTGGATCTCGTGCCGCCTTGTTTAATCAAGTAGAACATGGCTGTCGTGTTGTCTGTCAGCACTCTCACTCTCGACCCCTTGATATGTGGGAGGAATGATTTCAAGGCCCATCTCACTGCCCTCAGTTCCAGTACATTGATATGTAGGCGTGATTCGGTGGGAGACCATCTGCCCTGGGTTTGGTGGTTGTCCATGTGTGCTCCCCAGCCCGTCAGGGATGCGTCCGTGATGATGGTATTCTGAAATTCGGGTTCTTGTAGAGGAACGCCTCTGTCCAGGTTGTGAACGCTTTTCCACCATTGGAGGGCTCGGATGATTTTGTCGTCGTCGACGGTTAGCCTGTCCGACCACCGACCCGTGGACTGCTTCCATCTGTCCGCTAGGAATTCCTGAAGCGGCCTCATGAACAATCGACAGTTGGATACTAGATGGATGCAGGAAGCCATGGAACCTAGGATCGCCACATACTTTCTCACTGAGAGTGTGCCATGTAGACGTAGTTGACTCGTCAGCCGATTGATCTTTGACATTCTGTCTAGGGAAGGCTTCACTATTCCCGATTGGGTTTCGAATTGAGCTCCCAAGAACTTTAAGTTTTTTGATGGCCTTAGAGAGGACTTTTCGAAGTTCACTGCGAACCCCAGTCGTTGCAGAAGCTGTAAGGTAGCCTGTACGCTGTCGTTGGTCGACGCCGAGGAGGATCCCCTCACAAGCCAGTCGTCGAGGTACGGGTATACATGATGCCCTTTCTTTCTCAGCCAGGCTGCCACGGGCGCCAAACATTTTGTGAACGTTCTTGGGGAGGATTTGAGACCAAACGGGAGCACTGCGAATTGGTGGTGTGTCTGACCTACCATGAACCTCAGAAACTTCCTGTGTTTTTGACACATAGGGATGTGGAAGTACGCGTCTTGCAGATCTAGAGATGCCAAAAAATCTCCCACTTGAACAGACCTGATTACTTCCTGCAGCGTGAGCATTTTGAATTTCTGGCTCTGTAAGGTCTCGTTGAGGTCGCGTAGGTCGAGAATGGGACGCCATTTTCCGTTCGGCTTTTTTACCACGAAACACCGCGAGTATACCCCTTGGCCTTTCTGCGATGCAGGGACTAACTCTATGGCACCTTTCTGTAACATAAGTGCTACTTCCTGCAGCAAATTGTCCAGATGTGGTTGGGGTAGGGGTATAGGTGGACACTTTGGAGGTTTGCATTTGAATAGTAGAGAATGTCCGTACCTCACTGTGTCTAACACCCACTGATCTGTCGTGATGTTTTCCCATTCTTTGACGCAGCTTGACACTCTTCCTCCCAGAACGGTGCGCTTTCCGTCATTGCTGGTCTTTCTGTTTGCTCGTCGACGACGAATAGGTCGGTCGTCTCTTGGATGACTGGAAGTTTCTGCGCCGGCTTGAGTTTTGAGAGGCGCGTCTATATCCCTGGGAAGGGTACGCCGATCTGCCGAAGGATCTATCCCTGGGTGTAGAAAATCTTGAGTTGCCAGATGCCCCTCTAAAGGGACGAAAGGATCGAAAGTGTTTACCACCCTGAAGAGCACCCAACGACCGTGCCGTATCCGAATCCTCCTTCATGCCCTTCAAGGCCTCGTCTACCTTTTTTCCGAAAAGAAGGTCACCTTCGAAGGGCATGTCCAATACCTTATACTGCACCTCGGATCTGAAGTTGGTGCACTTAAGCCAAGCCTGGCGTTGTAGAACAACTCCGTTGTTTATCTGCTTAAAACCCGAATCTGCCAGGTCCACCGCTATGTTAATAGCATGATTCAACGCTTCTTCGCCCTCTCGTACCAGAGACATCGCCGTTCTTCTATGTTCTTCCGGAAGGTGGTCCAGTATAGGGGCCAGTCTGTGCCACATCTCCCTGTCGTACCTGGCCACAATAGCCAGAGAGTTGGCTGCTTTCACAGTTGTAGCACCCACGGAAAGAACCTTCTTACCAAACACGTCTTGGCGCCTTGCCTCATTATCCGGAGGGGTAGAGCACTTGTGTTGAGCCTTGGCTTTCCTCGTCGCCGCTGCCGACACCACTGAATCAGGTGTAGGTTGGGATGAAAGACACTTCGGGGTAGAGTCTGGCACTTTAAATTTCTTTTCAATGCAGCCTTTGACGGCCGGTTCAGAAAACGGGTGACGCATGGTTTGAACACCCTCTTTCCAGACATGATCTAAAATGGGTATTGAGAATATTGAGTGTCTATTCTTACCCATATGATCGAATAGAAAGCAGTCCTTTTTCTCCTCCTGCTGGGCCAGGCCAAACTCCTTACATGCTTTTTCCATCATTGAATGAAAAGCGCCAATATCGTCTGGTGGCGATGGATGAGTGGGGCTCTTTGGTGTTTCCAGTTCCACATCCGAAACCCAGGATGGATCCCTAGATGGCGACAGGGAGATATCCGATGCTGACCCACGGTCAGATAAAGAGTCCGAAAGCTCACCCTCCTCCTGGACTACTGGAATCACCGGAATTCCGCTCATTTTGGTTGGACAGTGTGACGGGCCGGGTTCGTCGACGGGGGGGGTCGATGCCACAGGTGGAAGCCTTTCATCCAACGATTTTAGCAGCGAGTGGAAGGAGGACAGGACCTCCATGGACAGGGCCGATTGAGAGTTAGGAATATTGGTAAACACCTGAGAGCAGGTTGCTCCTGATGGCGACTTGGCTCGTAGCCCAAGGTCTTCCGGGCCCGCAATCCTGAAACCGTCGTCTTCCTTCGAGGAAATCAACACTGCTTGTTCCTGCAGTAACGTGTCCGGCAACCCCATATCAAAAACTTCTGGTCTCCAGGCCAGAACTTCGGTCGACGAGGACATTGTCGCCGTCGTCATCGGGTTGATGACGGGGGAAACCAACTGCGCCAGAGGCAGTGAGGGCACTGACTGGTTCGTCGTCGTCGACGGTGGGCCTGCAGGTGGCTTAGGTGGGCCCGCCTTAACGGTGCTCTCCCTGCGTTTATCCGATTCTCTACTCGTGGCAGATCTATGAGGATCGCCCGAGGAGGATTTTGGCCTTTCCTTTCCTTGTTTTTTCGACGATGATGATGATGGTATCTTTTTTGAAGATTCTTTTGAAGACTCCTTGGAAGAGTGACTTCGTGGAACATCACTTTCCGCCGGTCGAGTCTTCTTCGCCGGTGGTTCCGACGAGGTTGAACGGCGCGGGGCTCCCGATGTTTTCGTCGAGGCGACGCTGCGCACAGAGCCCACCTCCGACTGAGGGTATGCTCCCGCCCCGTCATTTAACCACGACACCAGCCGCCGATTCCGATCTTTCAGGGTTTTCTGAGAAAAACCCTTACATATTTCACACTGGTCTGCGGAATGGTGAGGGTGGAGGCAATAAATACAATCTAGATGGCCGTCCCCCTCGTAAACCTTCTTCAATCCGCACGTGGCGCACGGGCGAAACAAAGGTTTGCCCGACATTCTGGTAAGACCAAAAAAACCTCAGAGGCTCGTCCGGTCAAGCCAGCGAGTAACTTCAACGATAGCCTAGAAAGTAGAGACTACGCGAGGAGATCCCACTATCTTTGGAGACGGTTGAAATCTGACGGGACCCGCGGGGGCGGGGCTTTTATACCATTACGTCCTATAGGGCATGCGTGGACGTCCCCGGGGAGGACGTAGATGTGGATAGGACACACAAGTGTCGGAAGTTTTTTCCTATAGGAAACGACTATATATGTGTACCGAGGGTTCCTAGTCTGACGACGGGGAATATTCTAAGCATGTGAATCCATGAAAGATCCAATGCTGGAGAACGGTAAAGACATCAGTTCCCTTGTTGCGAAACTGTCATTTGGAATATAGGTTGCAGGTATTATTGTGTCAGGGATAACTTAATTTGAGTTCTAAATATACCCGGCGACACACTCAAATGATCTTGTGTATTTCTTTTTCCAGGCTCATGCAGGTATGGAAGGCAGAAGTATTCATGTCATGCTCTACTGATGACAAAACAGGACCCGATATGTCGCATTCCACCATACTCACATTAACTGCTCTCACCAGCGTCTTGTCCGAAAACATGCCCTCTCCTTGCGTAGCCTGAGAATACATTTTTGGCAATTTTATGGGGAAGAATGAGGAGATTTTCCCCTTCTCAATAGTGGGAAGAATAAGGACATTTTTCCCTTCTCAGTAGTAATTGCAGCCGGCTCTTGTTGTAGGGCAGAAGTAGTAGCAAGTTCTGATGGAATAACATCCTCTCTCCCGAGATTGTATCTTTTACTTTTCCCTCGCATTGTCAGTTTGGATTTCCCAGAGAAATGGATCAAAGGGACTTTTCCCCACAGTCTCCAAGAATAGCGGGCAGTTTATGAGCTGTTACTCGAGAATTTCTTTTTAAAGGAAACCCGCGTTCAGCTTAATGCTGAATCCTCGGGGCAACCTGGTGGGGTGCCAAACTAGCACAGCTATGCGATAATTCACAATATCCAATGTTGCAATCACTGACCACGTGGAACACCAGTAGTCATTGATGCAGGAGGGCAGAGGAACACTGCAGAAGAACAGCTTGGGAGTGAATAATGATCAGGAACGGGCATTACAGAAGCGGCTCCCCGCACACACTGCACCAACTGTCTCACTCTGCTCTGCCCTTCTTCGCAGACTCTCTAGGGTTTTCAGTGAGTCCACCTCCAGTGGGCTGCAAAAACAGACCAAACTGAGGAATATATATATTCCAATAAACTGCAATTGCTCAAACTTGTGGCCATGTTAATGTGTGTTTCAATGCACTGCGACACAATCTGTTCTGCTGCCTGACATAGAAATGAAATTGTCTTTGATGAAAATAAAATAAGCAAAGACGAAAAGACACCTCACCGTTGGCATCCGTCTGCATGAGCACTGCCCCCAGACTAAACGCGCTGGCATCCACCACAACTTCTGATGATCGGGCCGGTTCAAAGAAGGCCATGGTGTCCTCTGCTGTCTGCGCCCCATTCACATCCTGAAACGCAGCCTGCTCCAAGGGTCCCAAGCCGCGTGTATACCGCCGTCTCTGCTGCATTTGGAAATGGAGAACCAAGAAAAAAAAAATCACTGCCCCCTCACCGCCTTGCCCGGGTGGGTGTCCCACCTCGTCGCCACTGTTACAAGGCTCCGTTTTCCTCCGGGGCCCCCATGGGCCCCCCACCGCACACATACTCACATGACACACACGGTTCGGGCTCCCCGGTCGCTCTGCGGCGCCCGGCAATGCCCCCTTTGTTTATACCACATGCGGCAAAGTGAATGTCAAGGGGCAGCCACCACACCCAATTAGTCGGTCTTTTATCTCTCTTGCTCTAGCAGGGTGAGGAGGAGTATCACAGAGTATGTGCGGAACCTCGTGGCAGTTTAATTCTGTGTGCCTGTGCTTTCTAAAAGCTCCAGATCACCGCCGTCTGCATAGGCCCAATGTTCCATCTCGCCGAGGCCCATCCATTCTCGCCCCGATCATTACAGTAAATATTGTAATGTCAAGCCAAAACAGTGTGCAGTTTGCCATCAACTTGTAAAGAGGCCGAACATGAGCCATGTACACCTATTAAAGGCACCACACAATGTCTCTGGAATAGAATGTGGAAGAAAATGACTAGTTTGGACATGTGAAGAGCAGTGTTTGCTTTGCTTAACAAAAGTCTTACGACTAGCGTGATGTTTGAAGGAGCTGAGGAGCAGTGATGTGGACAAAGCTAGAGTGTCTGTATTTGGAAGGGTTAAGCAACGACTGTGCCACCGGTGAGGGTTAACTTGAGTGCTCTCTTTAATTGGCCCTTTCTCCTGTGCCTAACAAGGGGCAGCCGAGCTCCCGAGCAAGCAACCCTCTCACTCTTTGAAAAGGGAGTTCAAAGCCTGCCCCCCGCCTGAGAGAACCACCAACAAGAGACATAGGAAATGTAGGGGAGGATTGGTCCAAAAGACCCCCCCTTGCCTACATCCCCTCCCCCGGTGAGAGCCATGGCTCATCAGGCGTCCCCTCCTTACCACCAGGGCCCATGTGGTGGATGGCTCACCTGTTGAAGACATTGCCCAAACATATTGAATTTAGCTAGGCCTCAGAAACCATTTTGTCTAATAAAGATCGTGTGAGCTCAGCGCACAACAGCGCGGCCCCCACCTTTGGAGAGTTTCAATTATCCCTGTGGTCACAGCTCCCTGACAGATCCGCTGTGAGCCCGTTCCCACGAGCAAGACGGACATGAGCTAGTGTAAGATACCAACACTGTAGCATTTCACCTTCCGCAGTGTATCACTGCTCCCAACATGACCCGGCCAGCAGAACCTGGGTGGAAAAAAGAACTGTAAAATGGCCCTCGGAGAAAAGTAAAAGTTCCCAAATACTAATGCCAAAACTACCTGCGATAGGCGCATTTTCTCCACAAACCTCTTTGATTAAGAAAACCTGTAAAATGTATAAATATGGTAGAATGCATGTTTACATGGCATTAGCAATGAAGCACCCACACCACTACAGTTATGTACAAATGGTAGCAGCGTACCGGGGGGTTATTTGTTATGCGTATCATTGAAAAGTTTACACCCCACGGTCCCGCGCCATAACCGAACTAATGCTGCTAGAGTGCAAAGAAAGACAAATGCAACCATACTGAGGGCTCATGTGAAGGACGCGCGGGAATGCACCCTTCATGTGTGTATGTCCAAGCCCCTTATGTGCCACTACCGTCACGTACGGTGGCGAGTCGTTTTCTATGTGCTCCACCAACCTCACTACTACCTCACTTACTGCAAATGTATATGCATATAACAAAATGTTGTAGTTGTTAAAACATAGTGTACAAATAATGTGCTCGGACTGGCTATATTTGAGAGTCATTTAGCAAAGTTAAAATGTAAGCTTTGGAATGATTCAATGAGTATTGTATAGTATTCGAATGTTTATGATGCTTTCACCTAAAATCGGCAACACACGAGGAAGATACCTTTTGTGAATATGTGCAAGGCCATTCCCCCTCCCTCCCTGCGAAGCCTGCCAGACAAGAGAGCAAAGGGCCGCGCCGCGCTGCTCCACCTCCCCCAACTAGGCTGGAGCCGCTTCAAAGATTTGTAGTTCCCTCTGCAGCACCCAAGGCCACGGCCCGCCACCTGCATTATTTACAGCCCAGCAGTAAACCTCTGCCTGAATACACAAATCCAGAGGCGCCCTCTCTTAAACCCCACAACCCACCGGATCACCTTAGGTTAATGGCCCCTGTAAAATTAGGACACCCAATATTATGGCAACATTACAGCAACACATTCATAACGACTTCTAACAAGACAGGAGGACATGTACCGTCTGCCCCATGCCCTGAGACCCAGCCCCACGACCTATGATACCCAGTCAACAGGACACTGGTAACCATGTACTGATGAATAGCCATTAAACCCCTCTCAAGGTGCATTCCTCCTGTGTTGCATTAACCTGTAGCATAACCTATTGGGAGATTTACTAAAGAGGATAATATTGCAAATGACTGAATGACTGCGGTGTGCATGGCCTAGGGCAAAGAAGTCAGGAAAAGACATTCATCTCTGACACTGGCCACAATGGCACAACACCACCGCCCAGATGGACCCAGCTGACCCGCCAGGCCCAGCCCAACCCACGAGGCTGACCAGTGACGTCCTCCAGCCAAGGCCAACCACATCACAGCAGCACCTATAGCTAGTCCTCGCCACCCAATCCCATTGAACTTTTTTTGTTTTGATGAAGTTTTTTGTAAATATATACGCCTGTCTTTGCTATTGTCAGACAGAGCGCTCTCGGAGTTTGCAGAGTTCTTTGCATGCCCTATTCTGATTGATAAACTCCCATTTACGCTCACCCGCACTTGTCTTGGCCTTATTCCCATTCTGGGAGAGTCCATCATTGTCTCTCATTGCGGGGAGGATCATGCTGGTTGGGGACGCATGCCTTCAGAGAGAAAGGTCTGGCATACTCGCAAAACATTGATCTACCCATGAGCCTTGAGGGCACAACAGAGGACATTCCGAGGATCAAAAAAAGAACTGCAGGAATGGACCATGCTCCTCTGGGATATGCTGAGTGGAAGATAGAAGCCCTGCTTGAAGAAGTGAGAATTTGATGTAATACTTTTGTTTGAAAACTGGGAGCACTTTGAAACTTCCTTAGGGATGGGACCGGAACGTTTTTTCTTCCAAAAAAGAGCATTTCCCCTTTTAAATGTATGGGCACGCATAGGCCCGATGTCCACACCTCAGTCCCCCTGTACATGCCAGATGGCTATTCCAGTCTGACCTATTTTAAATGAGGTGAGGACGGAGGGTGTTAAGAAAAAGCATGTAGCCGGTAGCACAATTGAAACCAAACCCCTATATGAAGCCAAGATACTGCCTAATGCCAGGAGACTGCCTAAGATTAGTTGCATAAGAAGGCTTATTTGTTTTTGTTGCAGGAAATGCCCAGGAAGCAAGATAACTGCTTCTAGACTACATTACCCAGAAAGCCTGTATCAGCACAAGCCTTCCAGCCTTGCTGGGGACACACCCAGGAACGCGCCCATGCATGCACAACACCCGCAATATGATATGATATGGCATTTATAACGCGCCTATACACAAGTATTTCAAGGCGCGATGAGGCAAGGGAGGGGAAACAGAGGGAAGACAGAGACACAATCCTACTAGGCCAGGTGACATTGAGCTTGTGCAAGTGCAGGGGTGGGGGGGAAGGGAAAAAGTGCAGGGGGAAAGGGAAGGGGGCAGTGCAGTACATAGGATTGTAAGTGACTTCAATCCAGTAATCCAACTAAGTCAATGCTTAGGATGGGATGCCCAATGGAAGCCCTTATTTATATATTTTTATGTCAAAAGTTCTTTAAATCTGGATGATGAACCCTTATATAACGCCCCTCTCTTTGGATCTCTCCGACCTCACTGAGCCAAGAAGTAGGTTTGTTTTGCAAATTAAAAGGTTTATTTGAATAATTAAACAATATATATATATCACACTTTTATGAACAAAATAATATTTGAATAGCACACTTATGAATATGGATGGTAATCAACACTGGATAATATTACAAAAGTAACAATCTCTTTAATCACTTATGGAGTATGGATATGAAGGATACTGTAGCAGAGAATACTTTATGTGATTCAAGGAAATGCAATAATGGGAAAGAATGCAACACAGAAATAGACTTCATATGATTTCAATCAAAAGATAATATGGTCACTTTTCCCCTGTGACTGCTCACTCCCCCCCCCAAGCAATATGAATCGGTGGAAATGAGGGCACACATGTTTCAGGAATATAATCAAGAATACAGTTCAATTCCAGTTCCCCCAGCAAGCTTAGAGAAAACAGGTATGATCTTAAAACACAGGTCAAAATGCTTTTGAATGTGAAAGCAATGGATGGGGAATTATGCTAAAATGATTTTAATTCACTAAAGGATATTCAGGATAAGTGATAGTTACTTTAGATTGGTTCAAGTCAACACTAGCAATGATGCATGAATGATTATCAGATTGAAAATGAAATTCAGCAGTTGCAAACAAGAAACGGCTATTTTTACAAGTGGTGAAATGGAGCTAAATTGCAATTCGTGGCAATTTTTCCGCATGCGTAAATCGCGATTATGGAAAAACTATAATGAATTGGGTTGGTTGGAAAGCTTAGGAACTTAGCTTCAAAATGACAGTTAAATTTCGCTTCTAGGATGTGCGGTTCAAAAGTTATGGATGTTTTGTGAAGGTAGATTTTGCAGAAATAAAGTCAAGATTTCAGAAATGACAGATGCGCTTTAAAGATTCAGAACCAATAGGATGGACACAAGATTCTATAATGCAGTTCTGGACAGGTTAAAATGGTTGGAAGAGGGTTACTTTAAACTAAGAGATTGTTATTGACAGTTCTAGACTAGATACTCACTCCTAGGCTGTGGAATGGAATGGGCCTCGTCAAAGATCTGGTCAACGGGTTTCACTCTCGCCACCGGACAGGTCTCAGGCTCTCGGGGTTCTGCGTTCAGCACTGCACGGCGGTCAGCGGCCTCTTGAACTGGATCTGACGGGTCTTAGAAATACAGCACTGCTTTCTGGGATCCGGATCTGGGTTCTAGCACAGGGTTCTTAGCTAGAATAGAACAGCTCAGCCCGGCTGTTAAAGGTGAGAGCCCCTGGAGAGTTTAGGGGTTAGAATCAGATTTTCAAAAGATTCTGAAGCCTGCTGAGAAGAGTTCAGCTTTTGGTTTAAGCCCTTCTGCTTCAAAGTTCTGGATTCTGGGTTCTGGAGTTTGGTTCTAGAGTCTGGCCTCTGGACCTATCTGGATTCTGGAGTCTTCCGGCAGAGTGCTGCGCAGGAATCGGTGAGTAGTGGAAAGTCCCCTATCTGTCCTAAACAGTCTCTTTTTATGTGTTTCCAAAGTGGGTGGGTAGGCTGATTCTCTATGCCCAACCCTCTAAGGATTTGATAGGTCAGAGAATTTTCTGGGTTCCGACTGGAGAAAGGATCAGCGTGTCATGAGGTGTCATCATGATGCTGTGTTTATGGCTTAGCTGACATCCCTCCCCTCTGCTTTTACATAGAAAATCCATTTTTCATAACAAACATATTTCCAAGGTGCACAACTTGTTCATAATACATATACACATCACAGATTGATTAAGGCACGTCTCTGTTAAAGTCCCATGTTCCTACGAGCTTGGGTTCAGAAATGACCACTTATTTGCGCTTTTGGTGAGTTTCCCAATATTGGTTCTACACCAAATTTGACATATGCATGCAGATCCTCTCTGGGCATATTACTGTAAGTTCTGATGTTCATAGCAAAAACAATGCAGCTGCGATATTAATAAATTCCGGGGTTTGGTCTCAGAACATCACACAGCGTCCAGCTTAGTCTTGAACTGTGAATGAATTTGTCATTTTAAGAATCCCAAAGTTTCATATTTTTGTCAGCTTGGTAAAATTTGTACGCAATTTTATAAAACATATATTTGATTTCAATTCAATACACACAACAGTTTGTCTCCATCACCAGAAGCTTGGCTGCCTCAAAGGTCACATGTCCTGTCCCTCCCAGAGCAGTTCTTGACCAGTCACACTCAAATCAGCATATTCTATTCATCCCAAAGAATCCATTGTCTTGTCTGAGAGCAACATGCCAGGGTGCCTTGGCTAGTTCCTGTTCACACCAGTCTGTCAATCTCTTGGCCAAGGGCAGAAGGAAGCTTCTTTTGTCCAGAGAAAAGGTGTGGAATCTGTTTAATCCCAGTGTGGGAACACCTTTTAACTCTGCAACCAATGTCTACAAATTGTCTCTTCTTACAATATAACCCACATTTATAATACATACATTAAACAATTGCTTCCTTCAAGTCATTTCAGAATATAGTTTTACATTGACTCCACCCTTCAGCAAGTCTATACTGGCTCCCTGTGGCTGCAAGGATTACGTTCAAAACCCTCTGCATTGTCCACAAGGCCTTCTGGGGCCTGGGGCCAAATTACCTTCAACTCTCCCTTCCTAAATATCTTCCTTCTCGAGCATTTCGCTCTTCCGCCTCCAACTCCCTCAGGGTCAGCCGCTTCTCCAAGCAACAAGTTGGGGGGAGATCTCTCTCCGCAGCAGGGGCCTCCCTCTGGAACAGCCTTCCTGCCTCCCTGAAACTTGAGGAGAACTATCTCCGGTTCCGGAAGCACCTCAAAACCTTCCTCTTTGCTTCTGCTTTCTCTCTCCCTCTCCCCTGCTAAATCACTGAAACTGTACTGAATCAGCAACTGGGCCACTCACCACTCTCGTTCCTTGGCCCAGCCACTCTCCCCTGCACTGCCTTCCTGGCAACCCCTGCACTGCGGGGCTGTCTCTGTATCCCTACAGCCCCCCTTCCCAGCACTTGTCTGCACTTATCTTGCACTTGCCACTAGCTGGCCCTTATTATTTATCTTGTTCATTACTAACCCTGTACTGCACTTTCCCCTCTCCCTTTCCCTCTTGCACTTTTCCCGTCCCCCCTACCCATGCACTTGCGCGATCTGAATGACACCAGGCCTAGTAGGATCGTTGTCTGTCTCCCCTTGTTCCCCCCTCCCTGCCTCGTTGCGCCGTGAAACACTTCTGGCAGCTCTGGAGCCAGACTGATAGTCATGGTGACAACTAACATATTCAGAGTGAAGATTAAGCTGGGAGATGGCCAGCTTTTCCAGGAGTTTGCCCAGGAAAGGAGTGATGGAGAGCCGGGCAGGAAGGGTTGGCTGTGGGTTTCTTAAGCAGAAGGTAAACAAGGGAGTGATTTAGGGGGAGGGGAAGACTCCAGTGGCAAAGGAGTGGTTGCAGAAGTCAGCCAGGGTGTCAATGTGGTCCTTGATGGTTTGGAGGTGAAAGAACAAAGAAATATCGAGGCTGAGTACAACAAATGAAATACACCAATCACGGGCTGTACAGTTTACAAAGCAAAACAGATAGCTATCTGGCCCCAACACCTCGCCGTGTGTACCAGCCGACACAGTGAGGAGAGTGAGGTACTGGACATCTAAACACTGGCATTTGTATACATTTTGTACAATATTGTCCAGCCTCTCTTCATGTTAATGATTCGTGTCTAGAGTTTGTGCCTAGTTCATATGACAGATTTTACAATATTATACAAAGGATTACATGAATTTACATTTACATTAAAAATACAATGGTGGTATAGGTTCTCGGATCAGCAGTAAGCCTTGTTTCAAGAACCTCTTACAATGTAGTTCAGCTAAAACATACGATCGTCGTTGACTCTTCATTGTTTCAGTGTTTGTACAAGGATGAGGCTTGTGAGGGCAGACAACACTCGAATAGCAGTTCATAGGAAGCACAAGGTTTCTTTGCTTTGCTTAAACAGTTGGCTGGCAGACAACCTGAACATTAACAGAACTCAAAGGTTGGTCGTCTCAACTTGCGAGACGAAAACACAGACCACCATTTTAGAATATGGAACACAAGTGAAAATCAAAATGGCGGATGAATCTTAAAATGGCGGCGAAGTAAAAACTCCTCAAAAATTTGAGCTTTTGCAACGCGGTTTTCCGTGTAACGCGATTGGGCTTAGGCCAATATTAAATATAAGGAGGCACTATATAATTACGGTTTAACAGAGGAACAGGGGTGAACCTGTTTTGACGAGACTTTCATAGATCAGACTTGTCTAGAAACCTCGTCTGAGGAGAACAGGGGAAAGGCAGAGAAGGAGGGAGGAGAGGTGGCCGAAGAAGAGCCGGGAGTAGAGGGAGGAGAAGGAGAGGAAGAGAGAGAGAGGACAGGATGTCCAGAGTTTTAGAGATAAAATGAGAAGCCAGGGCAGTGCAGAGGGCCTGGGAGGGGACAGGAGAGGTAGAGACTGCAGCAGGATTGGCCAGCTCCTTGCAGATTTTAAAGAGTTTGGCCGAGTTGTTATATGCCGCGGAGACGCGGGCTTGGATGTGGGCTCTCTTCTTGGTGCAGACAGAGAGCAGGTATTGCCTTTAGAGCAGGCGGCAGGCCAGTTTGTCAGAGGATGTACCAGAAGCATGCCATTTCCTCTCAGCCACCCTGCACTTGCGTTTAAGGGTGACTGGGTCTGAGTCATACCAAGAGTTGCACTTGGCTTTGGGCTTCAAGCGGATCCTCATGACAGGGGCAAGATTATCAGATATAGCAGAGTGGAGCGTGGGAAGGGCTGTGTCAGGGTGTGAGTCAGCCAAGGGGGGAGTGGGAGTGAGAAAGTGGCAGTGAAAGCCTCAACTGACACAGACTTCATGGGTCAGATAACCAAGAAGGTAGGGAGCAATGACGGGTTTGGCTTGGCTTGAGGGGTAGAGAGGGTGAGATGGGAGGACAAGAGAAAGTGGTCACTCCATGAGAGAGGAGTGGTGAAAGGGGTCGAAAGGGGTCGAAAGGGGAAGGTCTGAAGGGATCAGAATATCCAGAGTGTGCCCTGCAGAGTGAGTAGGACCAGAGGGGAGACTAGAGAGTCACAAAGGTCACGAAAGAGTCCTGAAGAAGGCCAGGAAGCATCCAGGTGGATGTTGAAGTCTCCAAGAAGGAGGATTGGTTGAGACCAGGAGGGAGGAGGAGAGGTCCGCCTACTCAGAGAGGAAGAAGATCTGACCTGGTGGCCGATAGATGGTAGCCACAGTAAGGGAATGGCCAGGAGAGAGAGCCTGCAGATGAGCAATTCGAAAGAGGAGTGAGGCATTCGCTCGCGCTACTTACTACCTAGCAAGGCAGACGTGTCTCCCTCAAGCTCCTGTTACTTGAATTTGCGCTCTCGTACTACTAATAGAAGGCGACTACATGCTCTTGTACTATTAATAGAACACGATTACGCATACAGCAACAAACAGTAGGAACAATCAAGACCGCGCTGAGAAACCAAGAATAAGTGCGTAGTGGCCGGACTCTGGCACCCGTGTAATATTAGGGACAGCTTCCGCTGCGCACTGTCATTGACTCCTGACTTTGTCTTCTAGCAGGGTTTGCAGCGCTGTGTAAGGTGCAGAATTTGGTGCAGGACACTCGCCGTGCTGGTGAAACGCTACGTGAAAACTGCTGACTGTGGCAAAAACGACCCGCAGCCAAGTGGTGTTTCTACTTACTTACCTAATCACAGTTCTGTACTGGAGTGTGTTAACTGCTGTTCTGCTAAGTAATGAGACAGTTATAGTTATGGAGTAGAGGAACGCTACATGTCCCTCTCTGCGAGCATGAAGTAATGGTAATGTGATTACTGCTTGTCATTGTCATAAACACTGGGCCAAACGCTGAATGTAAAGTGAAGCCACACATGTGCCTCTGTAGTTCTGGGGGTTTAGAAGGTTGTAGGTATAGCAGAGGCTCCTTGCTTGGGAAACTGCCAAGTGTCTCAGTTTCTTAGTTTTGGTGTGCATGTGTGCAGTGCAAGGGCAGCGTTCTACCACCGGAGGGGTCAGCGGAGTCGAGGAGCATTATTTTCCCTAAACCCCTACACCCATCCAAACCCTAACCCACTTTCCGGTTACCCTCATCCCCCTACCTATAAAAAACAACAGATCCTAACCCTCTTTCCCTGGCGGGTCGCGATGGGCTGGGTTACCGCTAAACCACAGGTGCCAAAAGCTAACGGGGAGGTAGGTGTTCGTGCTGCCTCTATGTAACACCGGGCAAAAATCTGACAGAGTGTCCTATGGAGGAAAGGGGACTATGGATTAGGAGCATGTTAGTCACTACGGTGAGTAATTTTTAATTACACCTACGTCCCATCCCGTTTCCTCCATACTTTATGAGCGACTGCTACCGATCTAGCCCTTAGGGAGGAGTGTAGTTGTTCATTTAGCAAACAAGTCCTTAAGGACAGCTAGTCCAAATTGGGCATATATCCTGGTACTAACATCTAAACAGTAGTGTTTGCAAAAAGCAGATGGCAGAGCCCATGTGTCTGCTTTACTAATGACCTGGCCATGGCACCTGTCTCTGGAATGCAACTGCTTCCGCCTTAGCCCTTACCATGTGAGCATGAATATTCCCAGGGCATGACCTTTACTGCAGTTTATCCGACTGAATGATTGCTTCCACCATCTACCTGGCTATAGAAGCCTTGGATGCCCCCCTCACCCCCTCCCGGTGAAGTACTGCCAAACGTGTCCAGAAGTGCATCTGACTTCCTGAACGGTTTAATCCGGACAAAGTTGAACATGAGAGTCCTCCTGACGTCTAGGCAATGTAAAGTCTTCTCCACCTCGGATTGAGGATCTGGAAACAAGGTTGGGAGTACAATTTCCTCGTTGATGTGAAATGAGGAGACTACCTTCGGCAAGGATTTTGGATGTGTCCTCATGACCACTTTGTTCTTGTGGAAGACTGTGTAAGGCTCTGACCCCACCAACGCCTGGGTCTCGCTAAAGCGCCTGGCTGACATGAAGTCTACCAATAGTGCAGTTTTGAGCGTGACCCACTTGATGTCAATAGTAGTCATGGGCTTGAATGGTTTGAGCACCAGCACTGCCAGTACCCGATTTAGATCCCACACAGGGTGAGGTTTTCTGATTGGGGGATACAGCCTGGTCAGCCCCTGCAAATGTCTCTTTATCACCGGATTAGCCGTGTCCAAAGATTGTCCTTCTGTGTTATTGTATGCTCCGATTGCCGCCAGATATATCCGACAATTCCCTACCTGCACTCCAGTGCTGGCCAGGTGTGCCGAGAAAGACAGTATTTGGTCAAGCGAGCAGAACACATGGTCCAACTCCTTGGCACAGTAGCAGAACCTGGTCCACTTACTGTTGTATTGAAGTCTAGTAGACTCCTTTCTTGCCATTTGAATGATAACCAGATTGGCCTGCGATAGTCCTAGCTGTTGTATTTGCAATTGCTCAGGGATCATGCTGAATGGCCTAGGGACTCTGACTACAGGTGAAGAACTGCCTGACCCTGCTGTGACAGGCGCAACAGACCTACCGTCGGCAAGGGAACAGGCCCCTGCCCTGTCATCCTCACCAGATCCGAGTACCACATCTTGGCTGGCCAGTCCGGGACCACCAGTATCATGTGGCACTGTGTCACGTCCTGGAACTTCCTCAACACCCTCTGTATCTATGGCGTGGGAGGGAACGCTTAACACCACAGTTTGCACTAGGAGATTTGAAGGACAGCCCCTAGTGAGTGCCTGCTCTTCCCCATCCACGACACAAACTGCCTGCATTTTGCATTGCTTTCTGAGGCGAATAGATCCACATCCGGATGGCCCCAGACCCTGAACAAGGTATTGAGGACCTGTGAGCCCTTTTACCATTCGTAGTTATCCGCCTCCATGTTGCACTCTCCCGGCAGGTGGATGGCGCTGAGATGAATGCCCTGCTCCAGGGACCACTCCCAGATCTGAATCATCATATTGCACAGAATCGGAGACCTCATTCCACCCTGCTTGTTGAGTTAAGACATTGAGATGGAATTGTCTGTCCTGATAAGACTGCTTTGCTTCTGAATAACAGGAGAAAAGCCCTTAAAGCAAATTGAATTGCCCTCAGTCCCAGAACATTTATGTGTTTGTCTTGCCGTTGAGGAGACAATAGGCCGTAAACTGTAAGTTCAGTGTGGCCCCCCCAGCCCTCCAATGAGGAGTGCGTTGTAATGAACGTTGCCTATTCCGTTTGGCAAAACAGGAAATGCCCGATCACTCTGAGGATCATCCTGATCCTTGAGTTGGGAAAATCCTCTGTCTGTTTTTGTACCAAGCCAGTCCAAGAAAACTCAAGGACTAAGATGGGGTAAATTCTGACTTGGTCTGGTGTACTGGGAACCTCAAGTGGTAGAGAAGGTCTTGGTCTTTGAGGCATTGCACTGTGTTGCATGTTGCCTCTTGTGAGCTGCCCCTGATGAGCCAGTCGTCCAGATATGGATTGAGATGATGACCCCTTGCTCGGAGCAGCGCTGCTATGGTGTTAATCAGTCTCATGAAGACCTGAGGTGCGGAGTTGAGGCTGAACAGCAGCACTCGATATTGGAAGTGCCGCCCCATCAGTGTGAATTGCAGGAATTGCCTGTGCAGCTGCCAAATTGGGATGGGCAGGTAGGTGACCTTTATGTCGAGGCAGCACATCCATTCTCCCTCAGAGAGCCACCGCAATCTGCGCTGGTGGTATCCTCAATTATTTGAGTGGCAGGTAAAGGTTAAGATAGGACAGGTTGTGTACGAACCTCAGGCCAGCCTGGTTCTTTTTGAGGATTGCAAACATTCTAGAATAGTAACCAGAGCCCATTTGAGTCTGGGACACCTGTCCACTGCCTGCTTCTGAATGAGAGAAGCAATTTCTGACATCAAAACCGGGGAACCTATCTACAGCAAGTGGGGAGAAATTGGGTGCGGGGAAGGACAGGGAGACGTAACCATCCTGAAACCAAAGAAAGCACTGATGGGTCTTTTACAAGAGAACGCCACTGCATCTTGTGAAGAGCCAATCTAACACCCACTGGTGAGCGGTGGAATGGGACGCCACCCTCCCTGCCTCTTGGCCTTAGAGGTTGGGTTGGAGGAGGGGGACTGAAGGAACCCTTTTGAGGTGGTTTGTTGGTGCTTGTGCCTCTGTGGATTGGGCGACCTGTCTAGCTGTCTGGACCTACGGTCCTGGAAACCCCTGAAGCCTCTGAAAGACCGCTTCTGCTGGTCTGACCTGCCCTGTGACTTAAAAGGCTTCGCTGCCAGCTTGGTCAAGATTTCCAGTGATTTTGCTGTCTGGGAGCTGGTCTTCTTATTGAGTGCCTCAGGAGTGGTGAGCTCAGCCCCCTCAAAAGGGAGATTGCACATCTTTGGTGAATTTAGTGGTATGCATCCATGCTACTCGCCGCATGTCTGTAGCCACGCATATTCCTCTTGCTAACGTGTCAATGTGTTCCAGGGTTGAGTCCAGCAAGTCCTGTACCACTACTTTTGCTTCGGCCAGTCCTGACTTGCACGCGGGCGGCCTGTTGAGAGGGATGTCCGGTAGAAAGTCTGTGATTTCCCTCCACAACATTTGATTGGCGGGTGCCAAGATAGCGTCCGCGTGTCTGTCTGAGGTGAAGGAATGAATTTGCATACGCCTTCCTTCCATAAGCCTCCAACAGCTTGTTTTTCTTGCTGAGGAGGGCTGCAGCCAAAGACCCCGATGCCCCCGAGTTCTGTGGCTTAGCGTACAATGACGCTGCAACAATTACAGATGAATGTGGCTGCGGGTGTGAGGAGAGGAGCATGGACTCTTCCTCCACCTGTCTGTACTTTGCGTCCAACCTCGTGTTCACCGGCTGCATCGAGTGTGGCTTGAGTCAGCCTTTTGTCGCTAACTCCGACACATCCTTTTGTAAAGGTATGCCCGACTTGCTGTGTGTCCCGTGTGCCAGCACCTCCACCAGCACGCCGGCTGCACTTGCTGCGGGGCAGGTACCCCCAGAAATTCGGCTAGCCCTTCCCTGCAGCCATGGAAGGCCTTGACCAATGCTGAGCCCTCCACATCCTCGTCTACATGTGTCTCTTTGTCTGTTTCACTGTCTTCCCTTCGTGCCGCATCCCCTTGAGCCCCCGACAGGTATCAGGGTAGGCTCTGCTGGTGCCTGTGGGCAAGGTGCGCCCTCAGCTAAGGGAGTCCCGGCCGGGGCCCCCTTGTCTTCCACAGGAGGGGTAGGTTGAGCCTGCCTCGGTTTGGGTGTAGCTTGCGCCTGCTGCTGCGAAGGCGCCGGCAGAGGCAAGGGGAGCACCTCTTTAACTAAAGATTTAAGTAGGCCCATCATCTGCTGGGACCTCATGAGCCCCATAAAACGTTCAAAGAATGCGTGCTTACAATGCCGTAGTTTGGCATGGGGCAGTAGGCCTCCGATGAGTCCCGCAGCTCTGAGTATACCGCAGTGTGGTGGGCATGGTGAAGTATACTGTGCATCACTGCACTTGGGCAGCAGACCATTCCTCCCTAGGGGTGAAATCTGGCTTCCAAATGGTCAAAGGCTGCCCCGAGGAGCAGCTGACCATAGGGATGTTACTGTCACGAGATGACACCCTGAAAAGAGAGGCACAGGACACCCAGGAAGGGTTTCAGGTGGTTGTGCCGAAGTAAGGTGGACCGAATAGTACACACACAGCTGAAAGTAATAAGAACGAAGAGTAGTCAAGTGTAGCATGGAATAAGGTACAACAGAATGGATTCCCTCTAGGGGTGTATGCAGATATAATATAGGAAAAGAGTATTCCACGGACCTTAGGAAAAACTCTAGCCTTCTGCACAGTTTGCTATAACAGAGGCCCACGCTGTTTGCTCATGACTTGGAACAACAGCTATGGGTGTCTGTAACGTAGAAACGAGACAAGGGAAGGGGCAAAGGTTGCCTGATGGAAACCAACAGACAAGCTCTGTACAAAAGGGTTTACAAACAGTACAAGAGAAGATACTTACAGACAAATCCAGGAAAAGGAAGTTGATAGCAAACTAGCAGAAGGAAATGAAGGGAAATTCATGTAACAGGATTGGATAGCAGAGGACAGTAAGGAACAAGGTTGAGAGCTCAGAGGAGCAGGAAAGCAATGAGCAGGCCCACAGGAGCAGGGCTGTAAGGTAGAGAGCCCAGAGGGAAAGGGCTTAGGGCAGCGGAGTAAAGCAGGATGAGCAAGCCCATAGGAGTAGGGCTGTAAGGTAAAGAGCCTAGAGGGAAAGGGCTTAGGGCAGCGGAGTAATGCAGGCTGCACGGTAAGGAACCCAGAAGGGCCGGGCAGCAAGGTGTGAGCCCTGAGGGGCAGGGCTGCTGACCGTAGAAGGTGGCAGAGGACTGTAGAGGGCTGCTAGGCCGAGAACCCAGCGGAAAAAGGTAGGTAGTAAGCAACGGAACGTGATCAGCTGCAAGGTAGGAAGCCCAGAGGACAAGGGCTGTAGGCAGCCGGAGTGAGGCAGGCTGCAGAGCAGGGAGCCCAGAGGACAAGGGCTGTAGGCAGCCGGAGTGAGGCAGGCTGCAGAGCAGGGAGCCCAGAGGACAAGGGCTGTAGGCAGCCGGAGTAAGGCAGTCTGCAGAGCAGGGAGCCCAGAGGACAAGGGCTGAGGCTGGGAAGCAGCAGAGCGTGATCAGCTGCAATGTAGAGAGCCCGGCAAGGCAAGGGCGGAGGCTGGAAGGCAGCAGAGTGTGATCGGCTGCAATGTAGAGAGCCCAGCAGGGCAAGGGCGGAGGCTGGAAGGCAGCAGAGCGAGATCAGCTGCAATGTAGAGAGCCCGGCAGGGCAAGGGCGGAGGCTGGAAGGCAGCAGAGTGTGATCGGCTGCAATGTAGAGAGCCCGGCAGGGCAAGGGCGGAGGCCGGAAGGCAGCATAGCGAGATCAGCTGCAATGTAGAGAGCCCGGCAGGGCAAGGGCGGAGGCTGGAAGGCAGCAGAGCGTGATCAGCTGCAATGTAGAGAGCCCAGCAGGGCACTGGATCCAAAGCCGGAGTAAGGAGGAACCGCATACAAGATCCGTAGCTCAAAGCAACAAGGTGCCGGAAAGACTCCTAATGCAAGAGACTGAGCTCCTGCAGACAGCAGCTTTTATACCTCCCAGCCCAGCACAGAGGCAGGCTAATTGGTCGCACCTGGCTAAGCACACCTGTAGACAATCGGCCACCTCCCTCTCTGTTCCTGAGCTGGTGGAAGCAGAGGAGATCCCCTGGGCTTCTGGGGATTGTAGTTCCGAAGATGGCGAATAGGAATGGCCAGGAAAAGATGGTTATAGCCAAGTGCATTGTGGTAAGTGTAGTTTGTTGGAAAAAACAGAAAAGCACCAAAGTCTCGCAAATGGGAAATAAGGTCCATATTGATCGTAAATTATGCGCCCATGGCACAGGCATGACAGTATGCCCCTCTCCAGGCCCCTCTCCAGGCTCCCTGAAAGTTGACCAACAAGAAGAATGTCTGTCACACCGTGAAAGACTCTTATTCCAAAAAGGCACATCATGAGGCACCAAATACTGTTTAAGGTTGTTAGGTGGGAGTCTTGAAGGACGGAGACAGTATTAATGTTCTGAACCTTTGAGGTAGAATTCCGAAAAGACAAAGTCTTTGGAGCATAAATCCCAACAGTGTGTTCAGATTAACTGTGAAAGACTGCTGCAGGCTCCATGGCAAATCTTACTTTGAAAGGCAACAGTAAGGTGTTGGAAGGTGGAGCCAGAGGTACAGCAGAGTTGGTTGCTTTAGGAAGGTTTTCCAAGGCATCAGAAGCACCAATGGCTAAGTCGAGATTAGCCGCAGAAATTACAGAAGTCACAGTGGAGGGTTCTCCATGATTTGTAGGCAGTTCAGAAACCTCAGCATCAGGGAGATCATGAATGGCTGTAGATAGTTCTGATGCTGTAGCAACTGAGAGTGTAGGTGCCGTAGAAGAACCAGTGGGCAGTGACGCACCTGAGACTGATAGAGTTGAGTCTGGTAGTTTTAGTGCTGCAGAGGCACCAGCAGGAACAACCGGAGCTGTAGTCCTAAAAGAAAAGTTGGTATCGGACTCAGCAACAGGTTCTGTCCTTGCAGGCAGAGAGGAAGAGGGTGCTTCTGCTGCAGAAAGAATGATGTGAGATGCTGCAACAGTAGCAGAATTTGAAGTGTTAACAGGAGGAGCATCAGAGATTGGGTTAGCAGATACAGTAACAGGCAGTATGACAGATGTGGGGTCAGGATAGGGTAGGAGTTCTGAAGGCTGAACTTCAAAGTCTGGTGTGCTCAGATTGCTAAGTGGGTAAGGGGTATAAGAACCCTTAGAAGTAGTGTACATTTCTGATTTGATCACTTCAGAAGAGGCTGTATGTGTGAGTAAAGGACAGTAGTCAGAGGTAAGAGTGGAACAATCCTTTGACTCAGGAGGGGTACACACTTGTCTTGTGGTGTAATGGCAGTGTGAGTGATTTGGCCCACCGAAGGAGTTAATTTTTTGCTGTCTGAACAACAACCTGAGTTACTGTAGTTTGAAGGTAAAGGAGCTGTGTCAGACTTTAGAAGGGATGCATATGCTAAATTTAGGTCTTCCATCTGCTTGGTATAAGTCTGTATTCTTTTCTGTGTGGCAATTCCAGACCTTATCATGTCGATCTCTAAAGACAGAATATCAGGTGTAGGACATAGTGTCAGAAGGTCTGGAATCTTGTGTCCCTTCATTAAATTTTTACTATGTATATAAACAAAGTCATCATAGAGATCTTCGGTCTGTCTTCTAAGGCGTAGGAGTTGTTCTTGAAGCAGGTATGTACCGTTAGCCTGATCTAAAGCTTCAGAATCTGGTGTATCAGAAAATGTGGTTGTAGCAATAGGAAGACTGACCTTAAGGTTATTATGGTTAGTAGATACTGGGGAAGTATTAAGACAACCGATGGTCAGTATTGGTCTTTTGTACCCAGTACCAGGTCCACTAACCTCAGGATACTTAATGCCGTGTCCTGTTAAATGAGTGTTTCCAGCAGTCTGGGGAGGTTGTGTAGCTTGCCAAGCTGATCTTGAGCATATCACCTTGGCAACAGCATACTCTGGTTGAGAGTCTCCCACAATGAGGGCAATATCCTTGGCTGTAGCAGTGTTACGACATTGGTCCTGAGACAGGGTAGCCTGGGATAAAGGAATACCAGGTTTGTGTACCGGCTGAATGTCGAATGCAGTGTCTGAAGAAATGTCAGAAAACGTATGAGTGTTTTCCACTGGTGAGACTAATAAAATCTGCAGGAATTCATTTACTTGCTGTAGTTCTTCTACAGATAGAGACTGTGGATCATAATTGCAAATGTCATAGTAGTTACACATAGAAGGGTCAGCGAGCCAGTGAGTGTAGTACTGCGCTTGTAACCCTTTGTTTACTAGGGCGAGACTGTCTTTTAGACTAATGTTTTTGTTTGATGTCTTAAGGGAAACAATAGATTTTTGTAAAGGTTTCTTAACCCGAACAGAAAGCATCCTTGGACTGTGTGTGCCTTTCCTGCCTAATGAATAAGACATTTTTGTCTCTTGCATTCTGTCACGAGATGACACCCTGAAAAGAGAGGCACAGGACACCCAGGAAGGGTTTCGGGTGGTTGTGCCGAAGTAAGGTGGACAGAATAGTACACACACAGCTGAAAGTAATAAGAACGAAGAGTAGTCAAGTGTAGCAAGGAATAAGGTACAACAGAATGGATTCCCTCTGGGGTGTATGCAGATATAGGAAAAGAGTATTCCACGGAACTTAGGAAAAACTCTAGCCTTCTGCACAGTTTGCTATAACAGAGGCCCACGCTGTTTGCTCATGACTTGGAACAACAGCTATGGGTGTCTGTAACGTAGAAACGAGACAAGGGAAGGGGCACAGGTTGCCTGATGGAAACCAACAGACAAGATCTGTACAAAAGGGTCTACAAACAGTACAAGAGAAGATACTTACAGACAAATCCAGGAAAAGGAAGTTGATAGCAAACTAGCAGAAGGAAATGAAGGAAAAGTCGTGTAACAGGATTGGATAGCAGAGGACAGTAAGGAACAAGGGTGAGAGCTCAGAGGAGCAGGAAAGCAATGAACAAGCCCACAGGAGCAGGGCTGTAAGGTAGAGAGCCCAGAGGGAAAGGGCTTAGGGCAGCGGAGTAAAGCAGGATGAGCAAGCCCACAGGAGCAGGGCTGTAAGGTAAAGAGCCTAGAGGGAAAGGGCTTAGGACAGCGGAGTAATGCAGGCTGCACTGTAAGGAACCCAGAAGGGCCGGGCAGCAAGGTGTGAGCCCTGAGGGGCAGGGCCGCTGACCGTAGAAGGTGGCAGAGGACTGTAGAGGGCTGCTAGGCCGAGAACCCAGCGGAAAAAGGTAGGTAGTAAGCAGCGGAACTTGATCAGCTGCAAGGTAGGAAGCCCAGAGGACAAAGGCTGTAGGCAGCCGGAGTGAGGCAGGCTGCAGAGCAGGGAGCCCAGAGGACAAGGGCTGTAGGCAGCCGGAGTGAGGCAGGCTGCAGAGCAGGGAGCGCAGAGGACAAGAGCTGTAGGCAGCCGGAGTGAGGCAGGCTGAGGCTGGGAAGCAGCAGAGCGTGATCAGCTGCAATGTAGAGAGCCCGGCAAGGCAAGGGTGGAGGCTGGAAGGCAGCAGAGCGTGATCGGCTGCAATGTAGAGAGCCCGGCAGGGCAAGGGCGGAGGCTGGAAGGCAGCAGAGTGTGATCGGCTGCAATGTAGAGAGCCCGGCAGGGCAAGGGCGGAGGCTGGAAGGCAGCAGAGCAAGATCAGCTGCAATGTAGAGAGCCCGGCAGGGCAAGAGCGGAGGCTGGAAGGCAGCAGAGTGTGATCGGCTGCAATGTAGAGAGCCCGGCAGGGCAAGGGCAGAGGCTGGAAGGCAGCAGAGCGAGATCAGCTGCAATGTAGAGAGCCCGGCAGGGCAAGGGCGGAGGCTGGAAGGCAGCAGAGCGTGATCAGCTGCAATGTAGAGAGCCTGGCAGGGCACTGGATCCAAAGCCGGAGTAAGGAGGAACCGCATACAAGATCCGTAGCTCAAAGCAACAAGGTGCCGGAAAGACTCCTAATGCAAAAGACTGAGCTCCTGCAGACAGCAGCTTTTATACCGCCCAGCCCAGCAAAGAGGCAGACTAATTGGTCGCACCTGGCTAAGCACACCTGTAGACAATCGGCCAACTCCCTCTCTGTTCCTGAGCTGGTGGAAGCAGAGGAGATCCCTAGGACTTCTGGGGATTGTAGTTCCGAAGATGGCGAATAGGAATGGCCAGGAAAAGATGGTTATAGCCAAGTGCATTGTGGTAAGTGTAGTTTGTTGGAAAAAATAGAAAAGCACCAAAGTCTCGCAAATGGGAAATAAGGTCCATATTGATCGTAAATGTATGCGCCCATGGCGCAGGCATGACAGTTACGCTCCCTGGGAGAAACTTCATGGCCTAAGGCCATCTTGTCATTCAACGCCATTTTTCTTGTGGAAGATTTATTAGAAATGCGCAGGGAGGTACTCTCCAGTGTAGAGCCTCGGTTCCCAGATCCCAAAGGGCCCTTGAGCTGTAGCTCGGTACTGGATATGACCTTGGGAGGACTGGCAGTAGGATTGGCGCCCTCAGCTTTTGCCCTTGTAGTCAAACGTAAAGGCGTCCCCTCAGGCCTAAGCCGGGTTACGAGAGCGTGTGTGCCCCTCGGGATGTGTCCCAGTATCTTAGCATTGTTGCCCCTCAGCCCCTGTCTCGGGAGGACCCAAAGGTCCCTCGGTCCGAGGACCGGTAACTCTAGAAGTCTCAAGATGTTGGCGGTGCTAGGGTCCTCAGCACCGCTCCTGCTTGGTGGAATCCCCAGAAAGGAATCCCCCTTGTGGGGTGCTTTAGTAAAGAGTTTTGCACTTACCTTGCCCGCCTTGCTTCTGCGTCACAAAAGTAATTCAGATGGTCTGGAGAGGATGCCGAGAAGATGTCCTTCGACTGCACCAAACGGTGCTTCAATGAGCATGGTGTATGGGCGTGACGGGCAGCGCAATCTTCCCACCGATAACCGCAGCACAATCTTCCCACAATCTTCTCACCGATAACCCGCGTCTACACACTGGAGACAAAGCGCATGCAGATCTTACGTGGGATATCAAATCTCGCAGTAAGAACACCGGCTGAAACCTGTTTATGCCGTCATGCGCCGGGGCAGGCGAGGCACCGGAGACTGGTAGAAATTTTAAAAAGCATTGTGGAAAGCTGAAATAAAAATGCAAACTCTGTCGAGCCTTTGGGAAGATGGTCTGATCATGTCAATGTGGAAAAGGGGACTGAGGCCAGGGGTATAAGCCGTGGTGACGTAGCCCATAAATTTAAAGGGGAAATGTTCTTTTATAGAAGAAAAAAAAGGTTCCAGTATCGTCCCTAAGGAGGGACGCCCATACAGTATGGAGGAAAGGGGACAGGACATGGGAGTAATGCTTAGTGATAATATTATTGCCCACCAAGTGAGGTTCCTCTTCTTGGTCTACTCAATCTATCTGGAGAACTCGTTTCATGCAAGGCAATCCATGTGAAAAATATTGTGTTTTTAAAATTCTTTACGGAAGGCCATCAGGGTCATTTATTGTGTTATCAACTGTTATTTAGAGCATGAATTTAGAGCATGAAATGTCTTTTGTTACTGCAAAGAAATCGATATGCCAATCAAAGATTTAGATTGCTGGTCTTAATATGCCTTGGTGCTTGTGTTTAGTCAACCTGTCATGGATATAAGCACAGCCATTGCTGCACTATGCCTTGCATATGAGGCATAGCACCTTAAATATAACGTTTGTAGTGGGCTTGATATGGACGCTCAGTGGAGTATACATGAGAATAGTTCTGACTGCTCCATTCACACAAGCACTGACTTTGGCAACCAGCTCAACACATCCCTGATTAGGAAAAATACATTGAGGACCCGTGGATACACACTGAGGCATAGTACCCACATTTATGAATCCTAGGCAAGTTAAAGACCTGCTGACTGAGTTTATGATTGACTGGTTCACCTATTTTTGAGTTACAAGTGGAGACATATGCGATCTCGCTTACTATAGCAACCATATACATATGTTAACACAATGAATCAAAAACGTCTGCCTCAAGCGTCACACATTTGTCTAGAATTATGCACTTTTTCTATCATTTTTTCCCAGTTCGGGAGATAGATGGAACTCTGAATGTGTCTATGCATAAGGTACTGAACACGATATGGTGTAATTTCACTGTGTGAATCTGTGTATTATGAAATGGTAATATGTAGACCGTTCATCACATTTTACTGGGTTTTCTGCTCCACCAAGAGATGCCCAAAGGGATCAGATAATTCCATGCAATTAGAACGCCACATGCACTCAGAGTTGTTGTCTTGGTTTACGCTGTTTGAAGGCAACTGTACCAAAGTACGGTTATAATATAATCTGTCTATGCTTTTTACGTAAATGTAATTTCCTGCCTATTCTTACATTTAGGGTCCTTTATTCAGCCTTCCCTTGATGCTTTTCTAATGAAAATGATCACTGGTGCTACCTTGGAGTTAAAATGTACTGCAATGGAACTGACACAACGAGATTACATTATACCATAAATTGCTGACATAACATGTTGTGTAAACCAATCACAAACATATTTGCTAGAGCTGCCTGTTTAAATATACAATACCCATTTAGGAGAACAATAGGATTTTGAAATATTTAACCTATATGTCAAAACTGTTCATTATAAAGCAATATCAAATCAGCTCCGAATGCATATCTGCTATTGCTGTGTATGTCTAATTCCACAGGCAGCGAGGGTAGTAGCAGTGCAGCATGATGGCAGACGTTGAAACCTACAATGAAAACATGGTTAGTAATTGGCATTTTATTTTTTGTAGATCTTACCTCACGAGAATCTACTGCTGCATACATGATATCCATCCAACCCTTGAAGGTGGCCTGCATGAAGAACACAATGAAAGAGGCATGATGACAAATGCAAGTTCTGTTCCCACAGCTGATTTCGCAATGCAATATATAGGGAAACACTCAGGATGTGCAAAGCCTTTAGAATTGCAGATTCTGTTTTTCACCATTGGAGTGAAGCCAAGTGGAAGTTGGCCATGCAGTGCCTAAGTAGAAACACGCCTCTCTAGTTATCAACTGTGCCATCTTCAATGTTATGCCGTTTTGGGGTAGTGCTACATTTCCTCTCATCCTAGAATTAGCCATAGTTGCCATAGGTGGAAACATTCATGACCAGAGACAGGCCTAAGCAAGAAACTGTGGTTGAAGCATCATCTGTAGAGATGGACATTTGAGGAAGAATTTAGAGAAAAGGGCTTGGAAGTTCGCAAAGGTTGAGTTTGTGGTTTAGGTTCGATTAGGGGGATTTCAACTGCATCAGCATTTAGTTTAAGAAATGTGCCTTGCTCTGCCTTAAAATGTAAGCACAGAGGGCTTCTTTGCTACCCGAATGTTATAAGCATAGGAAATGTCAGATGCCCCATTAAATGAAAAAATACCCTGAAATAGATATACGCATAAATGAAACCAAAAGATGAGGGGAGGGAGCCACGAGAAATTCTATAGTAACTGTTATATCTGGCAGATCCATATGAACCAATCTTAATCTTTGCTATCGACTGCCTGAGAACCATGCTCATTTAGTTAAAAAATATCTTATGGCATGTTTTTCGGTAGGATGCACTTAGAAGATGCACTTGGCTCCAAAGGAAATTGGAGCTGTGAATAAAATCTGTATATGAACTATATTATTTTACAGAAAATAATAGCACTGTAGGGACCACATTGTGCTTCTCTACTATAGACTCTGTTCTTCGAAAAGTTTAAACACCGACCTCTCGCTTTTTGTTGGTTACACACTGACAACACTAACAAATAGCATACATGGATTTAACAGATAGTGCTAGATATGCTGTCTCTAACCAACCTCTGAAGTGGGAATTGTAATCATGCAATGGCAGTGAGAATTTAGTTACTCTACAATATTAGTCATTCGCCCCCATAAAAGTCTGTTTTCCTGCATATACAGTGCAGTTGCTCTACTCACCACCTGCAGCAAAGAGAGGTATCCCAAGCCAACATTGTCGAAGTTCACTTTCACATTGACCCATCGGATTTGTTCTGTCTCATTCAGAGCCATACAATCTGAGATATTGTTCACCACATTTATTGGAAAGAGCTCTGATGTTGTGGTATTGATACATCGGTAGAACTTCCCGGCAAACAGGTTCACACCCATAATGCTAAATATCAACCAAAAGATGAGGCAGACTAACAGGACGTTCATAATGGAGGGAATGGCCCCAAGAAGGGCATTGACCACGACCTGTGAAGAAAAGATGCCCAAGTGAGAATATGGAAAACAAATGTATATCTGCAGTATTTTCATGGTACAATGCATATGCTAGTTTGGACAATGGTAATGATACAGCCATATGGTTTTCATTCTTAATTGCATCAATATTTTGCACTGTTTTCGATATGGATTGTATAGAATGGATACCAGGGCTTGGCTTGTCAAGACATCAAATCATAATATCCAGCCATGTTTTCAGGATGACTAAAAAAATGCAAATATTCTTCACTGAAAATCTTTGCATGCTATTCTTTCTCATATGTATTTATCAGCAACATCATGTATCCCGACTGGGTTTGATTATTTGATGGGTCTATCAGCCCAGCCCTAACTTGTACTACTCGCCTAACTATGGAGATAGCAGTAGAATAGTATAATTTACATACATTGAGGTTACGCCCTATTTTACAGACATGTCTGCTCCTATGTTTTGTGCATATGTGCCCTTCATGTAAGTGCACTGTGTTTGTGCCCCTCGTATATCTATGCATCGTTCACCTGTAGGTATGCCTTTTCTATATGTGTTAGTCCAGCATGCCCAAACCTTTCTTGTGTGGACGTTATTTTTCTATATGTTAACTAGTGTACAAGACCATGTACACGGCCAAAGTGCAGGTTTTCATTGACACAGTAGGGCCACAATATAGCCTAAACAAACAGCTCCCTCTAGTGGTGACAATAGGCGAAGCTACTGCATCGGACAAACATACAGGGACAAATCTGGCCTTTTATAATATTGTTAGATTATTGCCCTGCTTCTGCAGCCTTAACCTGTATTTGCCTTTGCCAATGTGCTTGTTCTTCCCATGTACTTTACATCTGTTATGTCTCCTGGTGCATTGCTTTTTACGTCCACTCATTCTCAATACTGTGATCTCCATCAGTATTAATCAACACTACATGTCTTTGCCTATGTGCAGGGTCTTTCAACACATTTTACCAACAGAGCCAAAATGTTCTTATTAAAATAGACAAAGGACATAGCATATTTGGCTTCAATGTTTTATTTAATGTATTTTTTTATCAATTCCATTTCAGAAAAACATACCAATGCTGTATAACCCAACCTTAAATAAACAGAGAAAAGGAAAAGGAAAAAAATTATGCATGTGTGCTAAACATAGAAATACTTAAAGCAGCCAAATTGCTATATCATTCCATCATGCACCGCAGTAACAGTCAGTATGTTCTGCTTTATGGTTCAAGGTCTCTGTACACCATATAAAGCCTCCTGCGATTTTATATTTAAAATTGTCATATTGTGATCTTTTTTGGTTTCACTCCATGTCTTTAATTGACCAATTGCCTTTGAAAATGTGTTGGTGTATATACGTTAATTTCTGCTTTGTTTACACTAAGGTGTCATCCCCTAGCACCTCAGAAATCAAGTATGATAGCTGTGTTGAGAGAAGATCAAGGAAAGAAATGAGTGCTCCCTACATTGTTATTATTCTTGAATTCCAAACTATCGCAGAAACTCATATTTCTCAGAGGAAGCAAACATGGGGGACTATAGTAAAGGGAAAGAAGCTAAACTAGGACATATTGGGAGTTCATGATTGCTGCATACTTAGAAGATGCGAAGATGGAGGAATACACCACCATGACACATTCTGCACACCCTAAGGTTCTTCAGAACATCAGTGGTGTAATTCCCTTCAGGAACCTTCGCATTAAGTGGGCTCCTGAATTTTGAGCGTTGATATCAAGAGGCACTTCATTGCAGAGAGATCTCAATGTTGAAGATGCCCTTGATGCTGATAAGGCCCTTGACATTACTAGATCATTCAATACTGAGAGCCCTCAACTCTCAGCATTATTGATCATCACTTCAAGCAATGGTCAGGAAGGATGAACCGATTACTTTGTTAACTTTCTCTGACCTTAGCTGACACTAGCAAGGTGTTGACAGACCAGCAACGACTTGGATTAGCCATGATGCCGAGAGGCCTTGATGTCTAGGCACTATGGATCCTCAGGCCACCTGTGGACAGGAGACCCAGCTCCAGGACTGATGGTTCCAAAACCAGCTCTCACAGCTCTCTTCCCTTGGTCCCAGATATATTGGCCCTCATTCCGAGTAGGGCGGTAAGAGATACCGGGCACCGGTAAGGAGACCGGTGCCGGTAATACCTTACCGCCCTACGACGAGGTCCCTTAGCGGGTCCCTTCCTTAACGCCGGCCCATTATTTCCACCCTCCCCATTCCCATTGAGCCCTAATGAGGCTCAAATGGGAATGGTTTGGTGAATGGGGACTTACCGGTCACACCAAGGTCTGACTAGAAAGGTAAGTCCCCATTGCACCAAACCGGACACGGTACCGTTATTGGTAGCAGTCATGGCGCAAATAGCGCCATGACTACAACCAACCTCGGAATGAGGGCCATTGTGTCAGTTAATGCAAATCTCATTGTGCTGATCTCAGAGCTCTGTTATTCAATCTCAAACACCATCAAGGCTATCTCTGAGTCACGTATGTTGTGACAGGATCAGGGGCTTGACCCTGCCCGGGGGCGGGGGAACAGGGACCCCTCCAGCCTCGGGTAGATGGACAAGGGCATATGTCAGAGCCAGTCCTACCCCAGAGGCAGGGTGAAGGAGTTGTGGGCCACAGTCCCTGAAGCCACAAGGGTGCATTGCACATGACTAGTGGTACCACTGTCCCTTCCACAATGCCTGCAGCCCCTCTTCTGGCCAGAGTTCTTTTTTGTATTTTCAGAACCACAACTCTCAGAGTTCACCTGGACGCAACCTAGAAAACCCAGACTGGAATCAGGGAAGTGGATGTAAGACAAGGAATGGCCAACAAAGATGAGACACGCAACAACGGACACACAACCCGAGAAGGACTCATGGTAATTGTAGGGGAACAGAAAATAAAATGAACTGGGAGTGAGAAGAGAATGCAGGGGAGACACCATAAATCCTTCTGAAACCATTGTTGGGAAGAGGGGATGATCGTCCCAGACCCGCAAAAGGTTTTGAATGCCGCAAAGGCCCAAGAGTCTGTTGTATGTGCCTGGTAGGGCTATAGGGAGGAGAGGGGTGTCAATGGAAGTTGCATTATGGGTAGGTTAGTATGTATGATATATTTTATTTATATTGCGCCCATACACAGGTGTTTCAGGGTGCGACGAGGCAATGGAGGGGTATAAGGCAGGACAAAAACAACAATCTTACTAAGCCCAGTGACATTGAGAATGCACAAGTGCATGGGAGAGGGATGGGGAAAGTGCAAGGTGCAGGCGGGAAGTGGAAAGTGCTGAAAACATGATAAAGTAACAGATAGTGCAGCCAGCTGGTGGCACAAGTGCAATAATATGCACAGCCAAACAGTGTCTAATAAGTGCAGGAAGGGGGGCTGTAGGGTTGTAGATACAGACCCAAGTGCAGGGGTTGGCAGGAGGCAGTGCGGGTACACGGCTGAGTGGGCAAGGGATCTGGGCCCAAAATCGGAGGGGACCCAGGTACCCAGTGCCGAGACACAGATCAGCAGGGGAGAGGATGAGAGAAGACAGAAGCAAAGAGGAAGGTCTTGAGGTGCTTCTGGAACTGAAGATGGTTCTCCTCAAGTTTCAGAAAGGCAGGAAGGCTGTTCCAGAGGGAGGCCCCAGCTGCAGAAAGAGATCTACCCCCAACATGCTACTTGGAGAAGCGACTGACCCGGAGGGAGTTGGAGGAGCAAAGAGCTCAAGTAGGAAGGTATTTCCGAAGGGAGAGTTAAAGTTAATGCGGGCCTGGCCCCAGCAGGCCTTGTGGACAATGCAACCGGTCTTGAACATAATCTGTGCAGCCACAGGGAGCCAGTGAAGAGATTTCAGGGCCCGAGAGATATGATCCCTGGGCTTGAGGCCAAGGACAAGTCTCGCAGTCCTGTTCTGGATGAGTTGCAGAGGGCGGAAAGTAGTAGCAGGCAGATTTAGGAAGAGGTTGTTGCAGTAGTCCAGCCTAGGGAGAACCAGAGCTCTAAAGACACTGACCTTCTGGGGGAACGAGAGGAAAGGAAGAAAACCTCTGAGGAGATGCAGCTGATAGTTTGACTTCTTAGAGATGTCAGAGATGTTTGGAGAAAAGGAAAGCATGAAGTCGAACCCCGAGGTTCTTAGCCTCACAGGTGGGAGCAGGGAGAGGGCCAAGGGAGGCAGGCCAGAGAGTGATGGGAAAGGAAGGTGCAGGAGTACCGATGAGGAGGGTCTCTGGCATTAAGGCAGAGGTTGTTGGTGGCACACAGCTCCTGGATTGCAGGCAGTCAGAGATGAGAGAGGGAGAAGAGGTGGCAGAGGGGAGCCTGAAAACGAGCCGAGTGTCATCCGCATAGCACTGAAACTTGGAGTAGATGTAAATGGGTTGAATAATGTGAAGAAGAGAATGAAAGTGTTGCATTATTTGGATGAGTTAAAGGCGGATATTGGTTTCTTACAGGAGACACATTTAATGAAAGATGAGATTGAAAGGCTGAGGAAAGGCTGGGTGGGGAAGGTTTATGCTGCTTCATTCAATTCGAGATCAAGAGGAGTTGCGGTACTGATTAGGAGGAACACTCCTATAAAGGTTTTGAAAGAGATGTCGGATAGGGATGGGCGGATGGTGATTCTGTTAATAGATGTACAGGGCCAACTGGTATCTCTATGTAATATTTACGCGCCGTCAGTGGATGATGGAACTTTTTACAAGACATGGGTTCGCGGGACATTATCTTGGGTGGTGACTTTAATGTTGTATTTAACTCCAGTATGGACAGGAGTTGGAATTCGGCTAAGTGGGGTGCTGACAGGCAGCACTTGGCTTTGGATGATTTCGTTTTGGGACATGATCTAAAAGATGGTTGGAGGTTGGAGCATCCGACCTCTCGTGAGTATACTTTTTTTTCAGGAGCGCATTCTGTGTATTCTAGGCTGGACATGTTTTTAACGGCTGGCAAGATGACAGAATCTTATAAGAAGAGCGAAATTGGCAGTATATTGTTGTCTGATCATGCGCATGTGACTCTGCAGCTACGGTTGAGATATGCCCTAAAGAGGCGTAATTCCTGGAGGTTGAATGTTGCCTTATTGCATAGAGATGACGTGGTGGATACGTTGCAGAGGGAGACAGATTGTTTTGTGGCGAGTAATCATACGGGGGAAGTTCATCCAAGTATGGTTTGGGAGGCTCTGAAGTGTACAATGAGAGGGCACTTGATTGCTGTTTCTAGTGGACTTACGAGGCAGGCTGATGACAGGGAGGCATTGCTGGGGGGAAAGTTGAATGATCTATCCAAGAGAGTTATGGCGGGCCAGGTTGGGGCTGAAGTGATGGCAGAATTGAAAAAGATGAGAAGAGAGCTGAAGTCAATGATAGATGAACGTGCAGACCGATGTCACTTTTATCTTAAATGTGCTTACTACGAGAAGGGTGAGAAGTGTGATAGGTGGTTGGCTTATAGACTGAGGAAGAGGGATGCTGAAAGGGCAATACCGGCGATTCGTGATGGGAATGGTAAGATTACATATCATCCTGGTGAAATAAATAAGGTTTTTGAAGACTTTTATGTGAATCTGTACAAGAATGAACCTGAAGTGACCGGGAGGGGTGAAGCTTTGATGGATAGATTGGATCTCTCGAGGATAGGTGACCGTGATTCAGCGCTACTGGAGGCGGATGTTACAGTTGAGGAAATTGAGAAGGCTATTAGTAAGTTAAATGTGGGGAAATCCCCCGGCCCTGATGGGTTTCCAGCTGAATTTTATCGATTGCTCCCTCAATCGACACTTCGGCTCTTAAGAGACTTGTATTTGGAGTCGTTTGATAATGGTGTCCTACCAGATTCTACTAGGCATGCTATGATTTCTGTTTTTCGGAAGAAAGGAAAGGATGATACTCTGCCCGCGAGTTACAGACCTATTAGTCTTTTAAATGTTGATAACAAAGTTCTGGCAAAATTATTGGCAATTCGGATTGAAAATCTGCTCCCGACACTGATTCATGTTGACCAATCTGGATTTGTAAAATGTAGGAAGACCTCTAGTAACATTAGGAAGGTATTGAATACTATTAGGAAGGTATTGAATACTATTTCAAAATCGGAGGGACGTCAGGGAGATTGTGCTATGTTGTCGTTGGATGCTGAGAAAGCTTTCGACAGAATAAATTGGGATTTTCTTTTTTCGGTTTTGTCAAGGATGGATTTCGCCGCGAAATTTGTTTCTTGGATTAGGCTGCTGTATGCTGCTCCCACGGCTGAGGTTAACCCTAATGGTTTGCGATCTGGGAGGTTTGTGCTGGAGAGAGGAACTAGACAAGGGTGCCCTTTGTCGCCGCTATTATTTGTGATTGCCATAGAACCATTAGCTGAGGCGATTAGGGAGGCAGATGAGGTGGTGGGACTTTCGAGTTGGGATTTGAAACAAAAAATGTGGCTGTTTGCAGATGATATGCTGTTGGCTCTGGATGATCTGGAGAGGTCTGTCCCTGCGCTTATTAGGGATTATGGCTGATTTTCAGCTGTGCTCAGGATTTAAGATTAATTGGACTAAATCGGAGGTTATGCCTTTGACACCTTTTGTGGACAAGAGATTTATGGTGGGCCTGGGATTTCGTTGGTGTCCTGATAAGATGCGGTACTTGGGGGTGTGGTTATCTCCCGTGGTTAGAGACTTGATCTCGGAAAATATGAAATCAGTATGCAGTGGGTTGAGGGTTGAGCTTGACAGATGGGGTTTATTGAATCTCTCGCTGTGGGGCAAGGTGAACGCCCTGAAAATGATCTCAGCCCCAAGGATTAATTATGTTCTGGGTATGCTTCCTTTGGTGTTACCATCTTCATTTTGGAAGGATTTGGACAGGATGCTTCAAGAATTTTTGTGGGATAAGAAGCCTCCAAAATTAAAGTTGTGGAAATTACAACTGCCATTAAATGAGGGTGGTTTAGGGGTTCCTAATTTCAGGGCCTACCACTTGGCCTTCATGTCTGATTTTTTGGTTCCGTTCGTGGATGAATTGCAGGATGTGTGGGTGGAGGCTGAGACTAGCTTTGTTGGACCGTTGACTCCACGGGCGGTCTTGACTTCGGTTTCAAAAAAGAAGTGTGGGAAAGATCCGCTGATTGAGAATTTGAGGAGCGCATGGAAAGGTATTTGTGAATGTTTGGGTGTGGACGCATTTAGAGAACCTGGTGCGTCGTCGTGGTTTAATCCTGCTATTCGGATCAATGGTAATGTGGATTTTTGGGCGGATTGGTTTTTGGGTGGAGTGCGGTGGGTGGCTGATCTGTTTGAGAATGGTATTTGGATGTCTGCAAGGGAATTGCAGCGGCACTTTGACATAGAGAATTTTAAGATCTCAGATTATATGAAGCTGAAATGGGCAATTGGGGTTGTGGACTTTGACAGTAAAATTGATCTGTGTTTGTTTACTAGGAAACCGATTGGGAGGGAAGGTGGCCTGGCCAGTCGAGTCTATAAAGAGATTGTGTCGCACTACAATGGTAATGACTTGCTGAGAGAGGAGTGGGGTAGGAGAATTGGTTCGGATATTTCTGAGGATTCGTGGCACAGGATGTGTGAAAATGTTAAGTTATGTTCTTTGGGGCTCACGGAGAGGTCGAGACAGATAAAGATTCTTAATCTGGTTTTTTGGACACCGGAGAGAATGGTGAGTAGGGGGATGTTGGAGAGCTTGGATTGTTGGAGGTGTATTCATGTGGGAGGTACGTTGGAGCACATGCTGTGGGACTGCAGGTTGGTGAGATTGTTCTGGGGTGAGGTTGGTCGGGTGTGCGATGTGGTGATTGAGGGTTTACCTGCTTTGGATTTCAAAATGGTGATATTGGGGGGTGATGAGTCTCTGGAGGATCTTACTTAGAATCAGAAGAAGTGGTTGTTCCGAGGGGCAATGATCGGTAAGAAAATTGTTTTGCGGAACTGGAAGTCGGTATTGACTCTGAATATTGAGACGTGGTTGACTGAAATGCATGACTTGGCGGCTATGGAGAGGACACTTTACAGAAGGGAAGGGAAATTGGTTTTATTTGAGAAAATTTGGGGTAAATTTCTTCAGCTATACTAGACTTGGTGCTGTACTTATGTAAATAGGGGCTGGGGGGAGGTGACTGGGGATGTGGTGAATTAGGCTGGGGGCTATGTGTGGTTATATGCTTCAATGTAATTAGTTGTTTTTTAAAAAAAATGTGTTTTGATGGTTTCAAGTACTTTAAATGTCTTATGGAGTGTATTGTAATGTATGTGATTTTATAGTTTTGTAAATAAAGTTTCCAAAAAAAAAACAAAAAAAAAAAGAAACTTGGAGTAGAGAGCAGCAATGTGGTGGGCGAGGGGTGTCAGGTATTGATTGAAAAGCCAGGGAGAGAGGTTAGACCCCTGGAAAACACCACACGTGGAGAGTGAGAAAGAGGAAAGGAAGGACCCAAGTTGGACCTGGGAGGGACGGTTGGAGAGGAAGGAGGTCAGACAGGCCAGGGCCTGATCAGTGATACGCTGGTTATCACAGAGGCGGTTGAGCAGGATGCCATGGTTGAACGTGACAAAGGCAGAAGAGAGATCGAGTAAGATGAGGACAGAGGGGAGATTAGAATCAAGGTTGGAGAGCAGGTCTCCACGAATATTCAGAAGAGCAGTTTCCTTGCTACTGGCTGCTCTAAAGCCAGACTGATGGTTATGGAGAAAACCAACAGAGTCTGAAAGAAGATTAAGATGGGAGATGGCCAGCTTTTCCAGGAGTTTGCCCAGGAAAGGAGTGATGGAGAACTGGCGATACTTGGCCGGGCACGAGGGGCCGGCAGTGGGTTTCTTTAGACGGGGGTGCACAAGAGTGCTTCAGCGGGGAGGGGAAGGCTCCAGTGATGAAAGAGTGGTTACAGAAGTCAGCCAGGGCAGGAGCGAGAGTGTCAATATGATCCTTGATGGTTTTGAATGAACTGGGAAGAACCTGTTTTGACGAGACTTACATAGATCGGACGGAGGAGAAAGAAGGAGGAGAGGTGGCTGCAGGGGTGGTAGAGGTAACAGACAGAGAGGAGGGAAGAGGAGGAGAGGGAGGAAGGGAGGAGAGGGAGGGAGGCAGAGAGGACAGGATGCCCTGGCTTTTGGAGATAAAATGAGAGGCAAGGGCCGTGCAGAGGGCCTGGGAATGGACAGAAGTAGAGACTGCACCAGGATTGGCCAGCTCCTTGCGGATTTTAAAGAGTTTGGCCGAGTCGCTGGATGCCACAGAGATGCGGGCTTGAATGTGGGCTCTCTTCTTAGTGCGCATAGAGAACGGTATTGCCTTTGGAGCAGGCGGCAGGCCAGTTTCTCAGAGGATGCACAAGATGGCAGCCATTTCCTCTCAGACACCCTAAATTTGCGTTTAAGGGTGACTAGGTCAGAGTCGTACCAAGAGTTGCACTTGGCTTTGGGTTTCAAGCAAATCCTCATAACTGGGGCAAGAACATAAAGAGTATCAGAGATAGCAGAGTGGAGCTTGGAAAGGGCAGTGTCAGGATGAGTCAGCCAGAGGTGGTGGAGGAGGAGTGAACGTGTTAGTGAAATCCTCCACTGACACGCGCTTCATGGGCTGGATGACAGAGAAGGTAGGTGGCAGTGCTGGAGCTGGCTTGGCCTGCGGGGTAGAGAGGGGGAGATGGGAGGAAAGGAGAAAGTGATTGCCCCAGGAGAGAGTAGTGGTGAGAGGGTTAGAGAGGGGGAGGTCAGAGGAGATGAGAACATCCAGGGTGTGACCTGCAGAGTGAGTCGGGCCAGAGGGAAGAATAGAAATAGAGAGAGAGTTGCAGAGGTCGCGAAAGAGTACAGAAGAGGGACAGGAAACATCCAGGTGGATGTTGAGGTCTCCAAAGAGGAGGAGTTGAGTGGTCGAGGCCAGGAGTTAGGAGGAGAGGTCAGCCCACGTGGATAGGAAAGCAGTAGTCTGACCAGGTGGCTGATAGATAGCAATTGTGCGAAAGTGGCTGCAAGAGAGAGAAAGCCTACAGACAAGGCATTTGAAGGAGGAGTAGACCTGCGTAGGAATCACAGAGGCAGGAATCCACTCTGGGTAGATCAAGGCTACTCCCCCGCCAGGACAGATGGATCTGGGCATGGAGAGGATCTTGTAGCCATCAGGGTAGACAGTGTCAAAGCTTGTGACCGAGCTGTCTGTGAACCATGTCTCGGTGAGACTGAGGACCTCGAGGTTGAGTTCTTCTAGGAGACGGCAGATGTCAGAGGAGTGTTTTGACAGCCGAGCAAGAGTTGAGAGTGGCAATATGGAGAAGGTTGCCAGCCGTGAAAGACTTCCAGGGACGGGACAGGTAGAAATCGGAGGTATGCCCTGCAGAGTTGCCGAAGGAGCCCAAGTGTGGGCCGAGGAAGAAGCAGGAAAGGGTGAGGTAACCAATGAGGAGGTAGAGGTGGGAGGCAAGGAAGCCAGAGAGGGCACAGCAGGAGAAGAAAGGAAGTTGATGAGGCGTGGGAATCGTCTATCAAAGAGGAGCAGGTTGGCCTGAGGACCTTGGACCAGGACAGTGCCATTCAGGTAGACATTAATGATTACCTTAGAGGAGCGGAAGGGGTCCAGGAGGGCCTCCCACCGGGTACCACCATTAATGGGTGAAGAAGAGAAAGGAGAGAGTACAGAGACCATATGAGGAGTCCACAGGTCTGGTGAAGGAATGACAAAGGAATGACAAAAATGACAGTGAGGGTCTGATTAGAAAAAGCGCTGGTGTAGGTATCAGCGAGTGGGAGACCAGGGTTAGAGACAAGGATATCCTTTTTGATCTTCAACCTACCAGACATGGTGAGAAGTGTTGGATATTCAATGGAGAAACAGTTAGAAAAAGATAGGAGAACAGAGAGCGCCATAGGTGAAGTGGAGGAGGGTGAAGAGGAGAGAGAGTAGCAGAGGGGGGCGGGTAGGTGAAAAACAAGATCATCAGGACAGGGTAGCACAAGGTAGTCACTGGGCGCAGGCAAATTTAAAATGTTAACAGAAGGCGCAAACGCAGATGAAAATGTAATTGGGTGTAGATTGCACTAAGGATGAAATGCAATCTTAGAAAATAGCAGCCGTCTTGAAATCGAGGCCTGGCGCCGCGCTGCATCCATGACAGTAGGCCCGGGCACAGAGCATAGAGATGCGTGTGTGAATGCAGGGTAGGGTTGCAGTCTGGGCAGCAGCGAGAAAGGCCAAACCTGCTGAGATTAATAAAGCTCTCATTGTCACACACTGTTAGCCCTTCTAATCCAGATGGAATGCACCCTGCAAGGCCATGAGGGGGCTGAGAGCTCCCTGTGAACAATTATCCCATGAGAAGGAGGGCACAAGCCTCTGACCTGTACCAATCCAAACCCTAAGTTATAGTGTTTACAGGCCCCCGCCCCAAGACCCCAGCATTCCAAGGTACAAGCCAGCCCCAGACGACCAACCATAAAACTGTTAGATTGCCAATCTATCAGGGAGATCACAGCAGAAGGATATGCTCTCAATGTCCAGGACGCCTGTGATTTGTGCTGCAAGGTGCGGGGGGGGGTAAAAAGTAACAAATCTTAAACCAGGGTGGGAAGAGTTGGAAAGGCGCTGACGCGTCTGTGATTGAACTGGGGTTTGCAAGTTAGTGTGACCTCGAAAGTATCCTATGCGCCCATGTCTGCAGTACTAGGTGCACATTAGGCCAAAGATAGGAGATGTACTAAACTGTTTTTAATTGGAAATTATGGGCTCTGTGCTTGATGACATAGGAAGAAGATGGACAGGGGACGCTGGAACCAATTACCCTTATGGAGCAGGCGCCTATGTATAGGGTCGCACCAACCAGCTACGTGGGTTTGTAGCCTGTGTGATCTAGCTCAGTTGTGACATGTTTTATCTTTAAAAAATACTGCTTATGCGTCTTTGTTTTTTCTGGAAATAATCCTTGTTCTCCTTGCAAGGGGTGTGCTGGGCCTTTTTCCCTAGTGGGTTGTATTTTTCTGGTGTGAGCATTGAGGGGCTTCTCTACACCTTGCTGGAAACAAAGTTTACCAGGCTATGAATAAACCCACAAGGAAAAGGAGCAGCTTGAGCATGTGACTGCCATCCCTTAAATGAATTAAATGAAGACTGAAATGAAGACTGAAAAGGTGGGCTATGCTAAAAGCCTTCTGGAGGAAGTCCCAACCACCAGAGGGATAGCTTAGCGTGAGATTGGCCACGGGGAGCCTAATGCGAGCTTGGAGTAGTGTTGTAAGGGGTAGACTGGGCTATAAAAGTCCAGCAAGTACTCATGAGATTAAAGGTGTCCGACTGAGGGTGGAGCGGTGGTGAACCAAAAGGCCAGGCGAAGGGCATAGCTTAGTTTTGATCTAGTTTCAGCAAAAACAAATCTGCATTTGGGCTTGTTGACAGACAGTTCTCATCTATTGAAAGATAGCTCATCATGCCTGTTGGATTTCAACAACGCATATTTCCTCATTCTGCTTGTCAGAAACCTACATATTGAAATAAATGTATGCTGCAGTCTTATTACCAGCTTATATAAAAAAGGTAGCAGGCGCCCCTCTCTTGAAAGAACACGGCGTGATAACCTGTTCAGTTTTAACCACTTTGAGAGTTCGCAGCCATCTGCTTTTTTGCTCGCTGTACCTTTGACAGATGGGGAAATATCAATTTGCATATCAGTCTTTGTCCCGCCCACATGGGCAGTACAGCACCGAAATGCTTTGGCAATTCCCTTCTGAACAAGAGTACCAACAGCAGCCCCATGCACGTGTTTCAGCTAAACTGATACTGCACTTCGCTCTGGACACAGTTCAAGTCTTCTCTAAATGCATGTCAGTGTTAGCGGGTACCTTGAATTCCAAGAATAGCTTTATATCTACTCATAGAAGTACAAAAGACTCATTGAAACAACCTCCTTCTGTAAAGATCATAAGGTGGCACTGTTGGCTCAGTGTTAGAATTCTCACCTAACCGATCAATGGCATGAGTTTGTTAAATGGCTATGCAATTGCTCTTTTCTGGACCCCTTGAAGGTCCCTTAAAACCTTGCCTAGACATACGAGATTGTCAAGTCCAAATCGATTCATGTATACCGGATTTACTGCAAATGTTACCTTCAGGGAAAGACTGGTTTCTACTTAGCAGACGGGGACTCTAAATTGGTAACACACAGAGTCAATAACCAAACAATTTTCTTCACTCGTAGGTTTGACAGGGATCTGACATGGCATTAAAGTAATTTCTCTGGGGACTCCAAGAAGATGAACAAGTAGAAAAAATTGCCTTTTACAAAACTAGCAATGTCCCAGTTAGGAACAGGACCACTGCTCTGAAGTACGTTTTAATTAAAAACACACATCAGGCACTTAGGATGGATGCTTCTGTGGAAGGTATGGTAGAGATCATTGACCAAGTAGTGATGGATTAGAACTGGGCAGATATGGAAAAACCAACCATACGAACATGCTGAAATTGACTGTGGTCAATTGGAGTCTAAAGGCTTATCTTCCATCCTGCTTTTATGAGCAAACAGTGGTACAGAAATGTATGGCAGATTAAATAAGCAGGAGATTATTGACGTCACCCCTTAAGTGCCAAGGACGAACAGAGGGTGCACAGTATCAGATCACTTTATTGGCACATCACAAGATATAGTTAAAATAAAAATCAAATAATGGTGGCTATGATTATGTCCCAAAGTATCGTCATGATTGTGTCTTAATACTTTGGAACTAGAGGCCCAAGTCACAAAGCACCTCATTATTTGGTTCCCATGCAGATATCTAAGTTACTCACATGAAGACTCAAGTCAAAACTTTGACCACTTTGACCTGGTGCAATAAAAGGAGTACAGACTGCCGTGTTAACCATCAAGGAAGAGCGATTACTCAAACAAGGGCCAATCAAGCTATGGGAAACAGCTACAACACTATCAACATAGGCCCCAGTACCAACAAAAAGAAAAGTGGAGATGAGAAACTGGCTTCCGTATCAGCAGTAAAGTGCCCTGGACCATCTTGAAGCAGAACAGTGAGCCTCTAACATAGACCGTCCCACAGTGCACCCAGATAGAAGGGGGAACATGTTTGCCTCCTTTCATTGCATTCCAGGGTTAAAAAAACGGTATTTGTGTGCCTAAATAGGGCACAGAAAGGGATAACTATATAATTTGCCTCCTCTCTCCTAGTAGTAGTATAAGTTAAGTTTATTCGGCTTTAGCCATTAACACATAAAAATAGTTTACAATAATCAAGTAAAATAAAAAAGAAAAAGAAAATTAAGCTATCTTCTTCAAGAGTTTTCCAAAGGGCTACTGTTAAATAATAAAAACGTATACAAACCTACATCATTACACCACATTAAACATCGTCAGTGTCCGTACATGTCCTGATATTTTTTTTTAAATTTAAATATTTTTTATTAATGGTAGATGAAGTCAAAATTTACAAACAAAGGTAATTACATAACTTGGTACATTCAAAACGTGTACACTTGTAATGAGTATATTTGATATTGAAGTTATATTTAACGTACTATGACAAAAATAAATAAGATACAATTAAGATAATAATAATATTAGGGGGAATTTAAACATTAAGACCACACATGAAACAAGAGGGAAGAGAAGAGGGAGGGAGGACATTATTAAAATAATTTATCTATTACATGAATATTCAAGTATTTTATGAATCTATTCAATTTCTTATTAAATGTATGCATATAGTCAAATAATGAGGCATGACATTGTTCTATACGATGAGTAGTGCAGATAGAGTTCCACCAAAGATTGTAAGAAAGAAGATTGTTAGCATTTTTCCAATTGCATGTAATATTATGAAAGGCAATGTTTATAAACAAGTTAAACAGAGAAGGAGAGTCAATTTGATTTATAACAGGATTGATTATAGGACCAACCATTAGATTAGCAAGTGTTAAAGATTCTGTAAAGTGAAACATTGATTGCATTTGAATCCAAAATTTAGACCAATAAGCATGAACATATGTACATTTGAAGATTAAATGAGTAAAATTAGTATTGAATTCATTACATGACCAACATTTGTTGGATGCGGCAACAATATTTTGAGCATTCCGGGAAGGAGTGAGAAAAGCCCGGTGAAAAATAAAAAATACGTTTGGGTGAGATTGGCGGAAGTAGATGTGCACGGACATAACTCCCACATTTTAGTCCAGTTATCTACGGAGGGCTGAAGATTCCCATCTGTTTCCCAATATCTAATAGTACAAAGATTAAGTGAATTAGGGGAGGGAGGATCATTTAGAAACATATAACGCTTTGCAGCTTTACTAGAGGGATTATTAATTAAAAGATTTAAAAAGGAAGAAGGGGATTTCTGCTGAAAGGTAGAATGAAATTTAGCGATGGATTTGATTAAGGAAGTGTAAAAGGAAAAATCAGAAGTAGGAATATTGTATTGTGTACATATCATTGGAAAAGGGATTGCTTCTGCGTTTTGAATTAGTTGTTTGATGAATTTAATCCCTGAAGTGCACCACCTGTGTATAGTTAAAAGGTTAGATTTTGTTTATTAAACCATAAAAAAAGAATCTTCAGGATTGATTGTATTGAAGGAATTAGCAGGAAGATTATTCCAAATGATTTTGAAGAAGTGAAGGATAAGAAGTTATATTGAGCCAAGAAGATGTAATTAGGAATGAGAGATGAGTGTGCAATGAGGAATGAGTGCAGATATAATGCTAGCTTCAATGACAATCCAGGTAGGAGCTTTATCAAGGTAAGACAGTAAGTTGTTTTAGAGCAAAAGCTTTATGGTAGAGTTGGAAATTAGGGAATTTAATTCCACCTGAGGATTTAGGAAGTTTCAATTTGTTAGTTGCAATGCAAGGAGTCTTATGGTTCCACAGAACATTTTGAAGTAATGAGTCAAGTCTTTTGAAAAAGGAAGAATGAATTGCAGTGAGGATCGGGAGAGCAAATAAAGGACTATGGGACTAATCATCATTTTGATTGTGTCTAGACGACCCCACCAAGAGAGAAAAAGAGGAGACTATCTTTGTCATTTTAATTACTTTTTCAAGTAAGTAATTTATATTAAGATCGATAGTGGTGTGAATGTCTTTTAGCAACTAAAAGTCCTAGGTATTTAATATGAGACGATTACCATGATAGACCCGATAAGCGGGTATTGATTCTATTGCAAGTATAAGTAAGGGGCATAACTTCCGATTTATCAAAGTTTAATTTGTAGCCAGAAACGACGGAATAATCATTAATAGTAGAAATTAAATGTGGTATAGAGGAAGCAGGATCAGAAAGGTAGATTAGAATATCATTGGCGTAAGCAGAAAGCTTGGTTACTATATTGTTTATATAGATTCCTTTGATGCAAGGGTTTAATCTGATATTTTGAAGAAGGGGTTCCAAGGCAAGGTTGAACAATAAGGGAGAAAGAGGGCATCCTTGATGAGTACCTCTTTCAATTCTAAATGAGGAGGAGAGAGAATTATTAATGAGGATACGGGTGGTGGGTGAGGAGTATCGAATTTTAACCAAGTTGATGAAGTGAGGAGGGAGGCCATGCCATGTTAGTGAATGGAACATGAACAAGCAGGAAACGCGATCAAAAGCTTTTTCAGCATCGAGGGCCGAAGGTTAATTTGAGCTGTGGGATTGTGCTAGAATGTTAAATAATAATCTTGAATTGTCGTCCTTTAACAAATCCAGATTGCTCAGGATGTATGAGATTAGCGAGGAAGGTTTCTAGATGTTTGGCAAGAATTTTTGCATATATTTTTGAATCTGAATTAATAAGGGAAACAGGTCGATCATTTTTGATAATTGAAGGATCTTTGTCAGGCTTGGGGAAAAGAATAAGGAGGGATTCAATAAAAGATCCAGGACTTTGTCCAATAGTAACAAAGTGGGAATATAACTCTAAAAGTTTAGGAGAAAGAGTCAACAAAGGTTTTGTAAAAATCTAGAGTGAATCCATCAAGACCAGGGGCTTTGTCAGGTTTAAGATCAAGAATGGCTTGTTTAATTTCCGAAATAGAGATAGGCGAGTTAAGGGGAGAAGAATTCATTATGTCATGTATATTAGTTTTTTTATTAGTTTGGAGGAAAGATTTGATATTTTCAGAATTAATAGATGAATCGTCGGTATATAATTTAGAATAGAAATGAAGAAATGTGTTTATTTCTTTAGGATTAGTTAATCTGTTACCTTCAGGGGAGATTATGTGGGTTATAAGAGATTTTTCTTTTTTCTTCTTGAGATATGAGGCTAACATTTTGCCAGCTTTGTTGTAGCGTGGCATAACATTTTGTTCTAGATCTGAGGATAGAATTGTCAGCTTTGTCCGTGCATATTTTATTGAATTCAAGGAATTTAGTTATAAGGGTTTCCAATATAGCCGGATCTGGTTTTGCGTAGCATGATTTTTCAAGCTCTTTTATTGACGCTGAGAGAGTTATGTGTAGACTCAGACTGTCTCTTTTTGATGGCAACAAACTGGATTATGAATCCCCGAAGGGAGGCTTTAAAAGCATCCAATTTGTTGTGTATCGATGTATGTTCAGGAAGATTGTTAAAGAAAAATTCTTTAATGAAGGAGGTCGTTTTATCAATAAAGGATTGATCTTACAAAAAGAATTAATTGAATCTCCATTTAGGTGAGAGTTTATTGAGAGGAGTCCATTCGTGAACAGTGGACACTGAGGCATGATCGGAAATGGTTATAGGATCAATTTCTGAATTTAGAACAGAGGGAGCTAATGGTGAATTAACAAAAATGTAATCAAGCCTAGAGAAGGATTGATGAGGTGGGGAGGAAACAAACAGTCGGTAGTTTCAGGGTGGCAGAAACACCATGAGTCTATTAAGTTTAGATTTTGTATTACATTTAGGAAGCTGGATCGGGATTTAAAGTTGATAAAATTGGATGAGGATTTTCAGTCAAGGACAAAATCAACAACCTGATTCATATTGCTGCAAAAAATTAGAATGTCGGAAGTCTTCTGTGCATGTTCAGTGAAAAGAGAGCACCAGAAAGAAGGATTAGGGGCATTAGGGCCATATACATTGATAATAGTTTCGGGAACATTATGACAGTCTCTACAATTATCCATCTCACTTCTGGAGCTTTTTCTTCACTGACTAGAGTGAAATTTAAAATTAATATAGATACTCCAGTTTTTTTATCCAAAGCATCAGCAAAAAATGTGTGACGGATCCAGGGGGCTTTAATCATAAGATTCTCCTTATCAGAGCATAAGTGTGTTTCTTGTAGGCAAATAATATCAGATTTTTGTTTAGTTAATAAGGAAATAATCTTGCTGCGCTTGATAGGGTGGCCTGGCCCTTTAACATTCCATGTAGTGAGTTTAATAGACATTAGAAGACATTAAGAAAATCTTAACTGTAGTAACATATAAAGCTAAAATACTATCATAAATATAAAGAGGAAAGGAGGAGCGTGACATTGACTACCGGTTCCTTTTGAGCATACCTGTTATCGGCTACCAAGGGCCTAGATGGAGTTTGCGCAACAGGTCTTAACATTTTCTTGGGGCCTGTTGTAGAGCCGATTGGAGTAGTGGATATGAGGAAACGTTTGCCTACGAACCGACAGGGAGGGTGCCATGTTATCAGGGCCTCTACTGGAGAAGGTTCTGCCCACCTCATCGTTGGTGAACTCGATTAAGTCGGGTTCAGTTGCTTGCTGCCCGCTTACAGTAATACAGTGGGAAAATGAGGTCTGCTGACAGTTTTCTGCATACTGTCAATCCAACGTTCCAGTGCCTCCAGAATCTATCTATCAGAAGGGACAGCAGAAGGGTCCAGTGGAGAAACGCTGCCACTTCCAGGGGAAGGGCTTTTTCCTCTAGGTCTATCCACAAGGGGGCGCAGGGAGTTGAGGTTTTACTAAAGTTTCTCCCATACCCATATTTTCCATCTCAGACTCCTTCTCTGTGTCAATAGTGTGTGGCACACTCCTGCATAAACTTGTTTCTAAGAGTAGAGAAAGCAGAGAGGAATGAAGAGAGGAATGTCTTGCAGCTTCTGCCAGCCATGATGTTCACATACATGAATCTCCAGCAGCTGTTTCTGGATTAGTGTTTGGGCTCTTTACGCCCGTTGTGAGCTTTAAGTCACTTCTCTGCGGGTTTCTGCTCTGACTTCTTGATGCCTATTTGATTGTTGGCTGGGTGTAGTTGTTGGCTCCCCTCAAATTGGAAAGTTGTGAGGGGGGGTTTACTCTCTTGCCTTTCACTGACCATGCCTTTTTGGGTTTAGGCCTTCCGGCCATGAGCTACTGTGGATGGTAATTGAGCAGGACTAAGAAAAAGACTGTCAGAGACATAGTCGAAACAAATCCGATGAACAGCAGTAGTCAGCAGTGAAGATTGAATCTGATCATGCAGGCTCCCCCAGCTATCCCTCCAATTCCTCCAACACATCCACCAAGAGAGTCTATGAGGGCTGCTAAACTGCTAGTATGCTAGAGGCTGCAGTCACCAATGACAGTGGACAAGACATGGGCTTTAGTAGCAGAGCCAGAAACAGGTAGCGTGTATCTGGGTGCCCTCTTAGGGGCCCCTGCACACCAGAGGGGACAGCATGCATCCAGCCACCGGTCCCAAAGACTGAACGCAGACAAGTGACAGGACCAGAGCAAGGGGGAGCAGAGAGAGTGGGACAGGGGCTTGGTCAAGGATCACTCAAAAATGGGCCTCCGACCTGCAGCCCACCAGTCCCACTCACAAGTTCCATAAACTTCAGAGGCACTCCCTGTGCCCCTCTTCAGTGGCCCTTGCAGGGTGCCGAATGCACTAACTGCTAGACACTAGCACAGAGGCAAAGCTGACGTAAAGGACCACTCCGACAGGATCCGCTACCTCAGGTGCTGGCTCCAGAGCTCAGGTCACCCACTGGGGTCTGCAACACGCCACACCACATGCTGTGTGTCTTTGTCTGCTACCAAATTAATCCGAGGGAAGAAACCCGAGATGTTAGGCCGTCAAGCCACACCACATTAGCAGCTGCTTCTGAACGCACATCCCTGGACAGGACAGACGGGAAGGCAGCAAAGCTGCAAGGCAGGGCATTGGTGGTCGGATCCAGAGAAGCAAGTGTTGCTATTTAAGCATTCCTCAAAGGAAAGGGTCATTCATTGACAAAAGAACTAGCTGGCCCTCAATGTAAAGCTGATAATTAAAAAGGCAGTCATAGAAGAAGTTCCCAAATTTCCGGAATCTCTTCCTCCTACTTTCTGAAGCAATAACATGGCATGGAGCAGCAATAACATGGCACCTCACTGAGGAGGCCCAACAAGGCCAAAACAGCCTGGGGTTGCTTGTTTTCCCGTGCAGAGGGGACCTGGCCTTGTAGTTCGGGCTGGGCTGCTACCATTGGTGGCTGTACCTGACTAATTTGCATATGGCTGGACCCCTTTTACAATGGCGCAGACGAGCTAAAAAACAGTGGTGTGGAAGGTTGCCCAGAGCAACGCCAGTGGTACAGATTCATTCGAAACCTTCCAGCCATCACTTTTGTGCTTACTGTTTGTCTTACTATGTGAGAGAGGGTATGCCCAGACGTGGGTCCCTTGCTCGCTGCGCCATAGGGAACCAAGCTGCACCTCACTGAGGAGGCCCAACAAGGCCGAAACATGTCTGGGGTTGCTTGTGTTTCCGTGCAGAGGGGATCTGGCCTAGCAGTTCGGGCTGGGCTGCTACCATTGGTGGCAGTACCTGATTGATTTGCATATGGATGGACCCCTTTTGCAATGGCGCAGACGGGCTAGAAAACGGTGGTGTGGAAGGTTGCCCAGAGCAACGCCAGTGGTACAGATTCATTCGAAACCTTCCACCCATCACTTTTGTGCTTACTGTTTGTCTCACTATGTGAGAGAGGGTATGCCCAGACGTGGGTCCCTTGCTCGCTGAGCCATAGGGAACCAAGCTGCACCTCACTGAGGAGGCCCAACAAGGCCGAAACATGTCTGGGGTTGCTTGTGTTTCCGTGCAGAGGGGACCTGGCCTAGCAATTCTGGCTGCGCTGTTACCATTGGTGGCAGTACCTGACTGATTTGCATATGGCTGGACCCCTTTTGCAATGGCACAGACGGGCTGAAAAACGGTGGTGTGGAAGGTTGCCCAGAGCAACGCCAGTGGTACAGATTCATTCGAAACCTTCCACCCATCACTTTTGTGCTTACTGTTTGTCTCACTATGTGAGAGAGGGTATTCCCAGACGTGGGTCCTTTGCTCGCTGCGCCATAGGGAACCAAGATGCACCTCACTGAGGAGGCCCAACAAGGCCGAGACATGTCTGGGGTTGCTTGTGTTTCTGTGCAGAGGGGACCTGGCCTAGCAGTTCGGGCTGGGCTGCTACCATTGGTGGCAGTACCTGACTGATTTGCATATGGCTGGACCCCTTTTGCAATGGCGCAGACGGGCTAAAAAACAGTGGTGTGGAAGGTTGCCCAGAGCAATGACAGTGGTACAGATTCATTCGAAACCTTCCACCCATCACTTTTGTGCTTACTGTTGGTCTCACTATGTGAGAGATGGTATGCCCAGATGTGGGTCCCTTGCTCGCTGCGCCATAGGGAACCAAGATCCACTTCACTGAGGAGGCCCAACAAAGCTAAAACATGTCTGGGGTTGCTTGTGTTTCCGTGCAGAGGGGACCTGGCCTTGTAGTTCGGGCTGGGCTGCTACCATTGGTGGCAGTACCGGCTGATTTGCATATGGCTGGACCCCTTTTGCAATGGTACAGACGGGCTAAAAAACGGTGGTGTGGAAGGTTGCCCAGAGCAACGCCAGTGGTACAGATTCATTCGAAACCTTCCATCCATCACTTTTGTGCTTACTGTTTGTCTCACTATGTGAGAGAGGGTATGCCCAGACGTGGGTCCCTTTCTCACTGCGCCATGGGGAACCAAGCTGCACCTCACTGAGGAGGCCCAATAAGGCCGAGACATGTCTGGGGTTGCTTGTGTTTCCGTGCAGAGGGGACATGGCCTAGCAGTACGGGCTGGGCTGCTACCATTGGTGGCAGTACCTGACTGATTTGCATATGGCTCGACCCCTTTTGCAATGGCGCAGACGGGCTAAAAAACGGTGGTTTGGAAGGTTGCCCAGAGCAACGCTAGTGGTACAGATTCATTTGAAACCTTCCACCCATCACTTTTGTGCTTACTGCTTGTCTCACTATGTGAGAGAGGGTATGCCCAGACGTGGGTCCCTTGCTCGCTGCGCCATAGGGAACCAAGATGCACCTCACTGAGGAGGCCCAACCAGGCCGAAACATGTCTGGGGTTGATTGTGTTTCAGTGCAGAGGGGAGCTGGCCTTGTCAGGACGTGACATCGGCTTCAGCATAAATAGCTTGCACCGCATGTCAGTTGTGCGCCTTACCTATGGTACTGGTTTGGCCTTTTCTGGGAAGAGGTAGGGTCTGTCCCTTTGGGCAGCCGGCTCGACCCTGATAGCACAGGGGTTGAGAGAGGCTGGTCCAAAAGCCAAATCCAATTTCAGGGGGAAACCATCTTTGTAAAGGTGTCGATAGTGACCATTATGGCTGTCTTCCCTTTAGAAGGGGGCAGGTCTACAATGAAGTCAGTGGATATGATCTGCCAATGCTTAGAAGATACAGCAGGTTGTAGCAGTTTTCCCATGGGTTGTTGCCTAGGAATTTTCATCTGGGCACAACGATTGCAGGAGTTCACATAGTTCAAAGTATCCTTATAGATACCTGGCCAGCCTTAACTGCTGTGTTAGGGCCTCATGAGAAGTTTTTATTCCATGGTGTCCTCCTATCAGAGTGTCATGAAACAATGTAAGAAGACTAGACCGTAGAAGTTCTAAGGGAATATACAGTTAGTTCCTTTAAACAACAGGCCATCCTTGCATTTTAGCGTCCATTTGTCACAAAAATCATGTGTTGGAGGATTGGCAAGAAGGTCAGAAGGAATGCATTGTATGGTCGATTATATGGCGTAGACAAACTTAGAGTACGGTAGCATCTTCAGCATCTTCTGACCTTGAAATTGAGAGGCAACATTCTCCTGACCCCATCGAGATAACGTGTCTGCTACAAGGTTCTTTGAACCCGGTAGGCAAGTAAGTTTGAACCGGTATTGGGAAAATAAATGAACCCAAATGATTGGAACGTTTGTAGATTACGGTGGTCCGTTCTGATTTCTATGACTTCAGATGCTCTCAATAACAAGTGACGCCACTCAGTACATGCCAGTTTTGTGGCAAGGAGCTCTGTTTCCAAGATGGGGTAGTTACGTTCAGATTCCGATAACATTAAAAAAAAATAGGAGACGGGATGCACTTCTAAGTCTTTTGTAGTTGTTTTAAGACGGCATCTACAGCTTTATCAGAGGCATCTCACTGCAGGATAAATTGTCATGTTGTATACGGATGAACCAGTTCAGGGGCTGAAGGATAGCAGCCCTTTAGAAGTGAAAAGGTATTGTCAGCCGCAGTGTCCCAATTGAACCGGCAACCTTTTTTGAGATCTCTCAGGATAGGACTTTTTTTTAAAAGACTGGGATGAGTCTATGCTAAGAATTAGCCAGGCCCTGGAACTGTTGGATCTCTTTTACATAACGTGGTGCTTTCCACTACATTATAGCATGGATCTTCCTAGGATCCATAGCAACACCATGAGGTGACAGTATGTAGCCCAGGTAGTGAACAGAAGATGAACCAAAAATACACTTCTCTGGTTTAGCCTTTAAGGAGTTTTCCTGAAGACGACATAGGACCTCTATCACATGCTGTTGATGTTCTTCAGGGTTAAGTGAGTAGATCAATATATCGCCCAGATAGACTATTACAGTGTGCTGTAGTAGGTCTGAAAACAAATGGCCCATGAACCTTTGAAATATGGGTGGGGTGTTGGGAAGGCCAAAAGGAATAATGCAGTATTCAAAAAGTCCAAAAGGTGTTCTAAATGATATTTTCCATTCAAATGCTAAGCCCCCCCCTTAAGTTGAGCTTTGTGAATACTGTAGGCAGTGTCAGAGTACCAAAGAGAACATTTGATGATTAATAGAGGTGTCCTATGAGATCGGGTTGGATGCATAGTTGCAAACTACTGTAAAGAGGGACATGCTACAGTCCCCTGAACCTCTGTCCCTTTTAAAGATGGGAGATGGTGTTTCCCTGATGTCTAGGTCGAGCCAGAGGACAAAATCGGAAACAAATGGCTGGAAGAAACGCAATACATACAAAACCCTTTGGTCCGTCGATGTGTTCTTTCTGCTTCGGATAGAAGGCCTCTTGCAGAACCTATTTGCATAGGTTCGGATGCATCAGCTGTAAGACCCATGCTTACTTCAGCAGACTGCACGGGGGTGGATCGCTGTATGAAAGGTTTTCCTTTCTTCCATTCTGCTTTCCTCTCTTGTAGACAGAAATCCATCAGTAGTATCAACTGCATTAGTTGGTCAAAAGAAGAAGGTCTCGGGACTCTAGCCAGTTTGTCCTTTAATTTGTCGGATACACCTCGCCGAAAGAGTAAAGTGGGCATCTTCCAGCCATCTAGCTTCTACAGCTAATTGTTTGAATTGTGTTTTATATGTCTGGACATCTAGATTTCTTTGATGGAAATTTAGAAGCCGTTCATGAGTTGTATAGGCTAGATGCGTTCTATCGAAATAAATTTGCCCTGAAGGCAGTCACAAAGGCATTAAAGACATATAACAAGGGGTGTTCTCTTGTAACCAGAGGGGTAGCCCAGGAAAGGGCACTGGAGGCCATGTGAGCGACTAAGGAAACCCACTTTGGCTTGGTTAGTCGGAACAAAAATAAACATGTTACAGGCATCAAGAAATGATTTTCATTTTTTAGGATCCCCATAAAACTTTTCAACTTGGGGGCCTGTTGCAAGTGAACCTACAGGTAAGGTATCTCGTGCAGCTATGGTTTGACCCATTACAATGTTTTTGTTTTTTAGCAGTTGGACCTCAGCTGTTAGGTTCTGCACGGCGGCTACCAGATCTTGCATGTGGCTATGGTTTCTTCTTTTTGGCAACAGAAGTTGTCAGGTGCGCCTTACCTGTGGTACTGGCTTGGTGTTTTCTGGGAAGAGGTAGGTTCTGTCCCTTTGGGCAGCCACCTCCACCAATAATAGCACAAGGGTAGAGAGAGTGGCTGGTCCAAGAGCCAAATCCAATTGTAAAAAAAACTACTTATGACAAAATGAATCTGGAAGAAGGCTAAATTAATTCTGAGTAAGGCAACACTGGATTCAAGCAGTAATGGTGTATAGAAGCTGAATACACAAGAGGAATGGCCTGAAACAAGAGGATCCAGAATAGCTAAGAGAAATAGATAGCAGCAATGACAAGACGCAGAGGAAAAGGAAAGAAAACAGTAACTCATGGAACGACTGGGCAACGGAAAGTAGTTGTGATGCATGGGTTACCGGAGCCTTGATATTTTCATGGTGTTTCCTTGTGGGCGGTACTTCTGGTTTGGCGTGACATGCCTGCACGCAAAGTGCAAACTGGCGGCCATACTGAGATGGTTGACACGTCCATGCATGGTCGCCATGTTGCAGGCACATTCGGACACTGCATTCCATTAACTCAGTTCCTCGTTTTTTCCCTGTGCTCAGCTGCGTTGGGGAATTATAAAAAGTGTTGAAAGAAAGAAGGAATGAGAGAGCGCTCTTTAACAGATGGGTATAATGGAGGGCGATGAGTAATCTGAGGGAGGAACATCGATCAGCAATAACATTACCAGGGTATTTTTTTTTCAAATGGATTGTGCCCTCATGTGGATTCTTCATCTTAAGTGGACTTGCATAGCAATGCTTTCTAAAGGCGGAGGGAAAGCGAAATCTCATTAACTGTATAAGTAATTTTGCAGGGTGGCTCTTTCAAAATGTGCTTTCTGACCCATCAGAATTTCCAGGCAATAGTGCTTTGAGAATGTATGTAGGAAAGACCATTGCGCCTTGGAAAATATTCTGAACATGTATCCTTCTCTGGAGTGCTGAAGTAATCACTACTTCTCTCATAGAATGATCTCTTAATCTTTGAGGAATGTCCTTTCCTAATATTGTGTAACATTCCAATATGCATAAAATGATCCTTCTGGATAATGTTTGCTTGGTCACTCCTCTACCTAATCTGGGACCGGCGAAGCCAATAAAAGATTGCCAGAATGAGCAACTTCATATTGGAAGATCAAAGAAAAACATAATGCTCTCTTTGGATCCAGTCTTTGGAATCTCTCCTCTTCCTGGGAAGGGCAAGTTGGAGGACAGCACGCAGGAAGATAGATTTGGATAGAGATGGAATTCAGAAACAACTTTGGGAAGGAAGGAAGGCAGACCCTATTCATTACCTTCTCCTTTGTGAAGATGGTGGTTTGCAAGAGAGGGCCTGAAACTCGCTCACCCTTTAGCAGAGTGCTGGTAGAACTGGAAGGAAAGAGATCCGCCTGAGGGCTTGTACAGGGGGTGAAGATCTCTAGAAGGAGTTCCTGAGACCACTCCCACTCATGGGAGACTGAGCCCTGCCTGCTCAGGGCATCAGCCGTTCTATTCTCCTTTTTGGCTAAGTAAACTGCCGTCAAGGAGATCCTGTTTTGTAATCCCAAAACCAGGGCTGCACTGCCTCTTTGAACAGTGATAGTGACCCCACTCCTCCTATCTTGTTGAGGTAGTGCATGGCCACCAAGTTGTCCGTCATGATCAGGACATTTTTCATTGTATCGAAGGCACAAAAGATACCTGCGCTGGTCTGATCGCCCTCAGCTCCAAAGGATTTCTGTAGTCTTGCCTCAGTTGGGGACCACAGCCCACTAATTGTCAGTTTGTTCGGGTGCACACCCCAGCCCTTGATGCAAGCATTCGTGATCACAATGATCTCCGCCCATGGTTGCCAAAAAGGTTCTCCGGTCATCAAGTTCTCTTTGCGGGTCCACCACAGAAGGTCCTGTGCTACCCTGCTATGGACCTGAATAAGGTCCATCATGCTACCTGTCAATCCAAAGACCACTGAGATCTGGGGGTTCACTGAAGTGACCTAATCCTCAGTAGGGCCTCTGGCACCAGAGAAATGCACTAAGACACAGCAACCTTAGGAAATCGAAGGCTAGCAAAGTTTGGGTGTTCGGAAATTTCATGACCATCTAAAGGATATGCTGAGCTCTTATCGCAGGAGAAAAAGCCTTTCCACAGGAGTCGTCCAGGACTACTCCGATGGATTTCAGTGTTTGTGAAGGAATCACCTGGGACTTCTTAAAAGTTGAGGAAGAATCCCAGTTTGTGTAAGAAGTGGCAGGTGCGCTTGAGATGCTCCTGACTGTTCCGGGGAACACGCTTGGATTAGCCATTCGTCTAGATAGGTAAAGGCGTGGATCACCTCTCTTCTCAGACTGGCTGCCACAGCCGGCAACAACTCAGGGCTGAAGTGAGCCCAAAAGGTAGAACTCGGAATTGATGCGAGTACTGCCAATCACGAAGTTCCTGTGTTTGGGATGAATTGGCACATGAAAGTAAGCATCTTGAAGATTGACTGACACTAACCACTCGTGGAGCTGAAGAGTCTGGAGGATCTGTAAAAGAGTGTTCTTGAAATTGTCTGATTGTCTGTCTTCCTTTTAAGCACCTCCGGTTCAAGATGGGTCGCAGTCCTCTGTCCTTTCTGTGTACCCGGAAGTATGTTGAGTACCAAACCTGGTTGCTCTCTGCTGAAGGTACCATTTCTTTGGCACCCTTCTCCAGTAAGGAGAATATCTCCTGCTTGAGTAGTGGATCTGGAGATGGAAAAGGATGCACAGCTGGAAGGCAATCCAGGGGTCTCTTTAGAAAAGGAAGGCAGTAGCCCTGGGACACTGTCTACAGTACCCATCCATCTGAAGTAATGCTGTACCATTCCTATGAATACTGGGCTAATTTTCCTCCCACTGGTGAATGATCAAAGAATTTCTTAAAGTGCTTTTGGGGCTCTGTATGCGGCTGATGACTTAGATGGGATGGTTTCTTGAGTGGTTTTATACCTCGACCTCTAGGAGTACTTAAAAATCTTCTTTGTCCCTGTTTATGGGTGGCCTGTCATCTACCTCTTTGATTAAGAGAAGAGAAGTAACACAAAGTTTACCCTTCCATCCTTGAGAAGGAATTTGTTGCTGTTGCTGTATTGCTGCACCTAGGAACAAATCTGCAGCTTTTGATCCTCGAAAGCTTATCGAGGCTGTCACCAGCCTCAGGGCGAAATAGATTTGATCCATCAATGGGCATATCCAGTCATCTGACCTGAACATCTGGTGCAAAACCTGACTTTCTGAGCCTTGCAAATTGTCTGGATGCTGCACTAGAGCCCATGCGCCTTCCTATGCAGTCAGCTGCATCCAAACCTGACTGAACAGACTGACATGCCACCACTTACGATCTATGATTAAGTTCAAGAAGGTCATTACAAGTTGGTCAGTGCAGTAATAACGTGCTGGTATTAACATGTACTGGCACATTACTGAACTGGCCAACTATGTGTTTTCCGGTAAATTGGAGGATTGTAATTCCAGCAAAATGCCCCATAGAGTCCTATGGACTCAAAATTAATGGGGACTAACTCCGGCACTGCCACTTGTAATCGAGAGGTAATACCGCCGTACCGAGTGACGGTAACAGTAATCCAGTTTGGTTAAATCACATCGGATTTCACGGTGGGATACCTCCAAACTTGTAATGAGACCCAATGTCTCTCACCTCCCCCTCTGGAATGTGTTCCGCTGCCTCCGTTATTGTCCACAAAGTGTATGAGCGGCGCAGGAGGCATTCTAAAGTGGGGTGTTTTCAGAGAAAGCCACGTTCTGAAGAATGTTTTTTTTTTTTTTTAACCTGGTGCTTGTGAACCACAGAGGCTGTAGGCGTTTCTTCCATACCTCACAGAGGGGATCTTTAAATGCTGCATAAAAAGGCATAACCAGTTTTATTGGTCAAGAGCAACATCAAATCTGTGTCTGACATTCAACAAACATTCATTTGAGAAGTGTGCATAAGGGCTTAGTAATTATCTCTTCCTATTGGCTGCCTAGCCGAATATAAGCAGCATATACGCTTGGCTTCTGGGCTTGTCCCAGACTTGTTTTTGGTTTCCTGCTCCTGCTTGAACAATGGAAGAAGATTCTGCTCATCCTTGGAGCCTTTCCTGGAACTGTAGGAAGACTGTTTATTGATGCCCATCTGCAAGGACACCAGGTAGGAAGAAGGCCCCTGTTATTTTAGGACATCTAAATCACTGGAAATATGAAAGGCCATACGTATTTGGCAACCTGATTCTCTGCTATTTCAACCTGTTCTGCATTGACCATCTTTACGAGCACACAGACTTGGTGCCCAGGCATACCTGTGACCCATAGTTCTCTGCTGAATCAACCTGGCTTTGAATCCTCCCACGAGTTTTCTAAATATGGCTCTGCAAGACCATATGCATTAAGCTTCCTGGGATACTGATGTCCCATAGTTCTCCACTCTATCAACTTTGCTTGATTTCTCAGTGGAGTTGTTGCACTCATTGAGCTGGACCCTTCATGGAATGACTTGTTGAACTCTGGGCTCTTGAAAATCTGGACCCGGAATGCGCGATTCAGCAAACACTGAGAGAATATCAGTATTCTTTGTATTTTAATCACGCTCTTAACAGTTAACGATCATGAGAATATCCCTGAATGAATCCTTCTTATACACAATTGCATTCTAGTGCTTTTGTTATTTTTTTCTAAACTGTGACTTGACAGTTTATTTTGTATGAAGAGTATTGTTATATGTAAGGTTTACATATTACACATGTTATAATTTAATCTTTACTAAAGACTTATTCTGAAACCCAATATCAATTGTCTGGTGATTCTGAGTGTTAAGATGTGGGTGGCCCCCAAGAGATTGGGCCAATGCCCATGCTCATCTCCTTCCACAAGAATTTTCATTGTGTCTCCCCTTCGCCTCCACATGAGATCCCTCCAGGAGTTAATCACGGATCAACAGTCAAAAGATAGACTTTGGACAGGACACTTGTAATAAGGATTCTAGCAATGTAATGGTTGAAAGTGTTGTACTAGCATCTCGGGAGGGCAATGTCATTGCAAAACAAATTACCTCAGCAAAACGTGGTGAGGGATGCATTAATAGGAGGCTGGGGAGCATACATGAATATTCTTGACAAATTAAGGATGATGGTTGGAGAAAGAGAGGTTATGCCATATCAATATGCTTGTGTTAGGTCAGACCATTTAGCTCTCAAAGCTTCCCTGCCTTCAAGTCCTCCCCCAAATTAATACAAACTGACAATGCATCTACAATTTAGTACTTCAACATGCAATGGGGATGGGGAAATATATGGGGCACTCTCACGAAACTAGAATGGTTTGGCATTTTCGAAAATAATTGTCCAACAACGTCTGTCCATCTGCAAGTGAAACAGCACTTTTAAGTTGACTTCATAAACAGATACCTGTAGAGGAGTCCAAATGAGTCCTAAATTAATACGTTCTAAATAATATCTTCAATGAATCTGAAAAGCCAGATCTGGAGCTCTTTGCATTGATAGAAATTGCAAAATGTCAAACCTTCGCCCTTAGATATTCAACGCCAATGTCCAGGTGTAAGGCCTTTCTTGTGAGCTAACCAGGAATGTTTCTTTACATGTTTCCCCTCATCCCTCTGTTCCCTGGTGTGATTCAGATGCTGAGACAATTCAGAATGACAAAAATACTAATAGCACCAGCTTGACCTCACCACTTGTGGTAATCTGATATTCTTATGTACCAACGTAACCACATTGGGCACGTCTGTGCAGGCTGAATCACCTTACCAGGATAAACATTTTTGTATCACACCACAACTTCGGTCAACGAACTTGACTGCATAAAGTCTAAGTACATTTACATGTACGGTCATCACTCAGGACTAAAAAATATTCAGAACATTATATTATAGTTTGCCTTTAAGGGGAAGAGGTACAACCTGCGGTGCTCAGATAAAGTGGTGGATACCACGATGCGTTAGGGTGAGATAGAATTGCCATATGTTTTTACTTGACAAAACCTGGCTTGCAGCTTTCTCCCATAAAGGTACATCTATTACCACTCACATCCTGTATCTGGATTCCTAAGAGTGATTTAAACATACATATCTCCTCCAGTTAGACATTATGCTTGGCCATGGAAATTAACCCGTATTTTAGCTAAATTGATGGGCCCCTCATGGGCCAATGCACAAGGCACAAGGCATACTTGCAACTCATTTCCTTAACATCAGGCAGGGTAGTTGCCGAGATTCGGGCCCTTGTACTCACAAATCTTACATGTATTCATAATTATATGGAAGCTCTTAGAACACACCATTATTTACTTAAAAATGATTTCAGATTTCCATATTAATCAAACCATTTAATTGCCTTTATTTTTTTCGAAATCCCTGCACACTGGCTAAAAGACATCTTCATGCCCTGGATGTGAAGAGAGCATTCAGATATTATCTTGAAAGAACAAAGGGCATTGGGAAATATAAATACATGTTTGTCATTTAGAAGTAGTTACAAGAGGATCTCAATGTCCGAGCAATCCATTGATAAATTGATAGGCTCTTACACACTACTATGTTTTATCAGAAGGACGAAAAGTTCCTGCTGGGCAAGCCTGCGGGTCACTGTGCCAGAGATAAAGCTGCTAATGTAGCTCTTCTAAGGAACATCCATATTTCCAAGATATGGAAAGCTGCTATTCTAACAAGATTACAAATCTTGGCTCATTACTGCCTTGATTGCGATGCATCAGTCAGAGGTCTACGTGGGTCAAGCATCTTTCATAATTTATTTCAATTTTGTTTAAATGTTTATTCATGTACTGTTGTAATCGGTTTACCTATCCTTTGTTTCTATATCTTCTTGCTTTCTCAGACACTCATTCTTACAGTAGGGATGGGCTTGCTATTCTGTTCAATGTAAATGAATAATAGTGGAGCTCTCATGATGGAGAAGAACATGTTACTTCTAATCCTAGTTAACCATCATATGCATCTTCATTACATTAATTCACAACCTACTGCTACAAAGTCCCATTAGTAGGGCTGGACAATGGGCTAGAAAATGGGGTAGCCTCCTGCCTACCCTGGAGGAAATAAAGAGGATCTACCAGGCTCTCGACCCCATTTCCAGCTTCTGTAGTAAGCCCAGCCCTCATCACATCAGCAATGAAATAGTAAGGAATACATATAGTCAGTGGTCCAGATAAGATTTTGATGTGAGAGTATTTTACTCCCTAGTTTTTAACTTTGAGAGTAAATGTTATTTTAAGAGAGTAAAAATGACTTTTTTCCTTTGCAAGAGAGTGAAATGTATGTGACATCCAGCCGTTGTGTGCAAAAACAGTATGGAAATCATTACTATGCAGCAGATTTCTGCATTGTGGCAGAATACACCTATTTCTCTAAGGTCTGGCCATTTGATCTCTCCTGTATATGTTTAAATGTTGAAAACACAAAAACCTAGCCAATTGTATAGTAAAGCAAGCATGAGTTATGTTGTGTGTTTTGAGGTTCAATATTGTCTTTTGATGTTTAACGAAAGTTCACTTTTCCTGGAGCTAATATTACCTAATGGTATGCCAATGTTAAGATACAACAGTGCAGAGACGCAAGAACTCCATGCTAAATTATATATCTAATTTCACGGTCAAATGGTTATTTATATAGCGCTTTTGGCAAAATGCTGTACATAGAACATATTTATCACAATTATCACCAAACCGAAGTTGGTACTCCTTTATTGACCTTGAAAGGATGAAAGGCTAAGTTGGCCTTTCCGGGATTCAAACCTGCAACCTACAGATGACACACAGATTGCAGCAAAGCATGCTCAACTGGCTGAGCTATTTTATTGGCTAGCATCCTTCAGAGGTCGGTTTACTGAGTATCGACTGAGGTATAATAATCACAGTGCTTAGATGTTGGACGAAGCATGTATGAAGCGCTACATAAAGTTAAATACCTATCTGGATTATCACAGGGACATGTTTTGCTGAATTTATTTTTCCATTTAAAATGTAACTTTCATTTGTTTGATTTTGAACAGCGCTTGCACTGTCAGGTTTTGGCTGTTTTAATTGTAGTCTTGAAGATTTGAGAGGCTAGAGCACAGGTGATTGATGTAATGACAATCACTGACCTTTGAACAAAGACTCTGCTGCCACTGACAATTTATAGTAATGTACCCCATTGACTGCAAGGTTAAATGGATGTAAACTAGACTGTGCATAGTCATTATTTTACACACTGTTTTTATAATGATAGTGTGCATTAAATTATAAGTGTAAAAATTATTTGCCTCCACATGATTATGCACAGGAACTCTGAAAAATACAATTGTGCAATACTGGTGTACGTTCACTGGCAAAAAAACATAATTTGTTACAAAATATTAACTCTCAACTGCAACTTAGTTTTCCATCTTATTCATTTTACAATCCTAAAATGCTAGGAAAATAAATATGCACAGTGCTTCTGTTTGCTCCATGAGCAGAAACAGAAACGGAATTGAAATAAACCATTCCTTTTATCAGTGTGCAGTTTCTTTTTTTGAAAGGCTTCAGAGAAATACCTTCTGTTTCAGAGACGTTTATCCATGGCTTGCAATTACATCCATGCAGATAAAAATCAAAAGAAGCCTTCTGGTTTCTGTCAAGTAACCTGACCTTTGCACTATCCTCTGCTCTAAACTTGTGTGTAAATGTACACAGGAAATAATAAAGCTGTCGTATTTACAAGATTTTCATGCGTAAAAAGGCCGAGTACACACCTTATCTGGAGGCCTGCATATAGTAATTCTTGTCCAACAGACTCGTAGTTTATGCTTTTTATAAGCAAGCAAGAGTGACAAGTGCAGAGAGATGATGTGTGCAAGCTTGCGGCCTGAGGAGCAGAGTGCAAACTCTACCTCACCTAGAGTGCCCATGAGGTCAGGTGGCTGAAGGTGCTGTGAACGCCAAATATCAGAAGCTGGGGAGAGAGCGCGAGCAAAGCCACAGATACAGAATGAAGGATGAAGTCACGGAAGAACCTAGTTACAAAATGGTAGCACCCTTCTTGTAATGTCTGCTTGTGGAACTGCGGGTTGACATCTGCATCTTCCGAGTGGGACCAAAACAAATCCTCCAATCCCTAAAACTGAAGAATGGGCCCACAAATGTGTCTCTCTGTAGTGAATTAACCAGTTACTTAAGCAAAGAGTCAGAGTATAATGGGATGCTGGTTCAAAAAATATTGTGGGATGTCGAAGACGATGTGGCAAAGTAAAGGCGAAGCAGGAGGAAGGAAAGGATGGAGGGTTGGGAGAGGCACAAGTTAGAAAAGGGCAAGATCAGGAATGGGAAGGAAGGATGTAAGAAAGGGATGGAGCACACAGTTGAGAAGGGTAGGATCAGGAGGAGAAAGCTGACAAAGGCGAGGAGGGAAGAGGTGGCAGAGGAGGGGAAAAGGACAACATTAAAGGTAGAAGGAAGAGGGAAGTGGCAGGAGGTTGCGTTGGAGAATCTAACCCAGGAAAGCGCATACTGAGAAAGTCAAGTCTTTGCTAAACCAAGTAGATAATAAAACGGACATGAAAGGTGAAACCAGTGGGGACTAATCTGGGGAGAAAGAGGGGTCTTTTGACTAATACAGTTGAGAGCCTTGTAGATCTGAGGTTCATGGTTAGTAGCGTCAAAATCTCAAAGCCCAAGAAAAAGTGACAGATCAAGCAAACAAAACAGTATTGTAACTGAGGGATCAGGTGGGGGGATACACAAAAAGGAGAATAAAGAAAACTTGCCCACAAGAGAAACAGAATAAGCTTTGCCAATTGAGAACCCCACTGAAAAGGGTTCACCCAAGCCAGGAATGCTTGCCAAGAATCTGAGACGGGTTCAACCGAGCCACATGGGCTCCTTCAGAACCCTTGCCAGAAGGGTTTGCCTGAGCCAGGAAGTCTCACCAAGAACTCAAATCAGGAGAGCTCATCGGACGCCCAAGGCACAAACAATGTGGGGATCTGAGTTCTCGACTGGTTAAGGCCCAGGATTATCTAAAACACTGTCTTGGGCCTTGAAGAGCGCCATCCTGACCACAGACTGGTGAAGAACCTGAAGACCAAGAGCCAAGGGACTCACATAAGACTGAAAGTGAACTTTGTTAATAGTCCACACACCGATTTAGTTCTCCCTTAACTTCACCCTGTTTTACAGAATACATCCCACCTTTGATTGCCTCAATGTTAAACTCATCCCAGTGTTTCATCACAATAAATCCTGTGCTGTGCACACTGAAATCAGTCTAGAGTCCCTCCTACTTTACACCACGCACTTCTGCATGAGGGACTAGAAGTGAAGCAATTAGAGACAAATAATTGTTCACAAAGCAAAATATTGGACTGAGTTCCACTCTCGTGCATCATAGAATGCTGGAGCTTAATGGCTGCCTTAAAAGGGCAGCGGTTTCTTTTCATTTTTACAGGATCTACCAGTCTGAGATTTTTCCTGTTTTTGTTGTCAAACTGAAAGGAATTAGCTCACATTTACACACTGTCACATTAGCATCCTAGATTAACTGTTGCCACACTCTATGAATTGTTCAGCCAAATGTAATGGTTGCCCTATTGTATGAATTATTTTATCAACTTGTTGCTCCACTATATTTAGCTCCTTAGCACTGTAAAAAGTGTTTGCTCTGGTTGAACTGTTTGACATAGTTTAATTCTTTCCCTCAATGTATTTTGCTCCCTTCCAACAAAGAATCATTGTTTGCCCAGTATGACCCTTTTGCCCCAACTTCATCAATTTCTTCTTTATGCCCAAACACACTACACATAGACCAATTATGCCACTTGCACACAGTGATTTAACATCTCTCACAACAACCATCAAACAAGCAAACTCTACATCTGTACAACCAATTTACATAACCTTCCAGCCAATGCACCCTAGCACCATGGGCAATCGTGGCTCCCATTTGCACAAAAATTCCACCATGGAATTGACATAGAGCACCCTAGAAACAGGCCACACACATCAACTGGGAACTGTTGAACTACACTTGTCAACACAACAGCAAAACTATCTTGCTTTTCCCCCTGGCTTACCACTAACTTAACCCCCCTTAGTTTCATATGCACATAGGTGCCTGCATACCCTTCCAATGGCAGAGGCTACAGTAAACATGTGAGTAACATAACATAACATAACATCAAAGTTACAAATGCAGCTTTCCATGATGGAGAACTAGGATAACTGGTAAAAAATAACGATTTTTTTATCTGTTAATCCTACTCCTTCATCCTTAAACATTTCTGTTTCATATCTGCATTTTCCTCGAATATCTAGCCTTCACCTTCCCTACCATATTCACGGCACTAAAGCAGTGTTTCTGATTACCGAGACCAAAGCTGCTTACTACTCCACTACCATTACGGCAGCCTCTAATAGGAACAAAGCCCTCTTTGAAGTAGTAAAGCATTCCGCCTAACCCTCGCCTGCCCCTGAGGTATCAGCCACTCAGGAAAAATGCAACGGAATCAACACATTATTTATTGAAAAAATAGACAAAATCCGAGAGACCACTGAATCAACCTCTCACTGCATTAGCATCCCATGCACCCTGGCACGCACACTGCCCCTCTGGCTGAAATCTCTACACTCTCTCCCCCGGGTCTCCTAAAAATGATTGCCTCCCTACCACCTACTTCTTACTCTGACGATTTAATGCTGCCCTCCATCATTAATCGATTGACGGACCTGGCACTTAATGCGCTCCTCATCATCAATGCCTCCCTCAAAGAAGGGTCATTCCCAGACACCCTCAAGACTGGCCTCACACAACCTCTTTTGGAAAAAACAACCCTCGATCCAGACGACCTGGAAAAACTACCGGCCCATTACAAACTTGCCATTTATTGGCAAAATCTTGGAAAATGTAGCTGCTACACAACTACTCACCAGAATCGAACAACTCCACCTCCTAGATGACCATCAGTTAGAGTTCTGCCCGAAGTGTAGCATCGAGACAGCCACCATCAAGTTGTGTAATATTCATTGATAAAAACACATGCTTGCCTCGTTGCTTCAATACTCTGAGCAGCACCCTAACTTGCAGCTATTAATCCATAGACTGGCAAACACTCTGCCCATCTTGCAATGATCCATAGATACACTGAAATGAGGCCTCCTTGAGTTTTTCTCTCCAGTCGCAACTACCTCAAAGGAAATATCAATACATATGACAGTCACAGCTTATCCCTGGCTATACAGGTATTGAATCCCCCTAACATGGCCTCTTTAAACATCAGTTGTACTACCTTTACTGTCATTCGTACTAGTATGTATGCCCCCCTCTTTCATTATGCTCTCTTGCTGCTGCTCCCCCACACTCCTGCCTCCCCAGTCAACTCGCTTTGGCTTATCTGCCATTTTGTCAGGTTCAAGAATTCACCTTCCTGGCTTAGTTGTGATAGAATAATGGTGGCTCATCCAAGATTGGCCCCACTGCATCACCTGTTATGGAGAAGCCATCCCAGTGAATATGTTGGGTATCCCCTCAGAAGCAGCAAGCAGTTGAGAATGTGTGCCTGGGCTGTGTTTTAGGGAAACGTTCCTACCCACCCTTGAATAGCCCATTGGAGGGAAAAAGTCAGGAACCAAAAAGGTGAGGTGTTCGATTGACACTGCCTTCCTGGTTCCTGCTGGAGTGCACACAAAGGGCCACAGAGTAGTATTTTGCAGCACTGGGTTCCAGAGTGTAGAGGACTGGAAGCATCAAGCAAGAAAGAAATCTTTATGTATGTATGCATGCAAGTATGTATGAGAGGGGTTTTCTGTATGTGTGAATGAGAGTACAGTGAGAGTGCAGTGTGCATGGTGTATATGCACGCGTGTGTGTGTATGTGTTTAAAAGAGAGCAAGAGAGTGTGCGCTTGTGTGTGAATGTCATGTGAATGTTGAATGTGTATGAATGTGTGTGCATCAGAGGAGGGTTGTTGATTGCTTTGAACGGGACAATGGAAGAGTTAATGAAGTCCTGGAGCACAAATGTTATGTGGGTGTGATTCTGGCCTATAGGGGAATAGCCTGCATAGATATGTTTTCCTTCAGTGGCATGACATGTGTACAGTCAGTATGGGCAAAGCCATCCTGATGTGTTCTTACATGGGGTTGAGATCTACATGAACTCAGGCTGCATGGACATAGTCTCTTTCTGTGGCATGGTATTTTTACTGGTATTATGGACAAAGTCTACATGGTGAGTGTTTTATGTGGGGATACTAGGCTACAGGGTCAAGTGAGGTAGGGACTTATTTTCTTTCAGTGCCATCGCATTGCTCATTATGGGCTAATGCATGATGCGTGATCTTACATGGGGATACTGGCCTATACTGGTACAGCGGCAATGCATTTTAACTGGCTTTATGGGCAAAGCCACCATTGATGAGTGTTCTTACAAAAGGATGCCAGACATTTATTGGTGCAGCCAGCATGGACATATTTTTTAATAGTGACATGGCATTATTTATTACTGACATTGGGCCTCATTACGACCCAGGCGGTAAGTTACCGCCTGGGCCGTGACTTTACCACCATGGCGTAAACTACGTTTACACCATGGTGGTTGGCGGACTTACCGCCCCATTCCGACCTTGGCGGGGCGGTAAGTCCCCAATCCCCATTTACCCTTCCCCATTCCCATTTTTGCCCCATAGGGCATAATGGGAGTGGGGAAGGCGTTAATTACGCCACCGTAAATTACGGTGGCGTAATTAACTCCATGGTCCCTTAGCGCCATGGATTTTAACACCCGCTAAAATCGGGTGTTAAAACCTCCATGGCGCTAGGGGAACTCGTAATTGGCGGTAAGGGGTCGGCGCAGCTAACGCTGGCGTTAACCCCTTACCGCCAGGGTCGTAATGAGGCCCATTATGAGCAAAGCAAGCATGGGCGTTCTTACTTGGAGATACTGGCTAATAATGGTGAAGGCAGAATGGGCATGCTTTACTTCATTGATAATACTTGCATTACAGGATGATGGGACAGCAAGAATATTTTCTTTTACACTGATAGAATACTTGCATTAATTGTGGGCAAAAGCTGCCTTAAAATGCACTTGAAAATGTTCCTGTGCAGTGTTGGTGATCTGGCATCTAACTGATTTGTTTTCATGCGTTACCCAACAAAAAAGGTTTTAAATTGTGTGGAGTTCTACACTTTTTTCGCAAAGTTTGCTATAAAATACACCATAATAACCCTTTATTGTCAAAGATTTGTTATGGAGAAAACCATTGGTTGGTTGGGGCGGCTCCTTCGCAAAACTCTGTTGCTCATGCACATTCAAGAACCAATATTTACACCTATAAAATTAAACAATGCACCAACTGTCACCATGGCCCTTTCCATCCTCCAGCTCGATCTCTATTAAATAGCTAACAATTCCTTGGTCAGGCCTGTGCGCCCTGTGCTCAGGCTTTTTTATGCTGTTACCCGTGTGCACCTGCAGCCTCCCGTTCTTTTATGACATCCACCTCTGTCGGGATTAGCAACACGACTCCACAGTTTAACTGTGAGTGACAACATTCCTCCTGAGGTTCCCTCCTGCTACTTGAAGTGAAGCCCATATTTGCAATGTAACTTAATATAACACACAAGATATAAATAAGTTAATGGATCATTTTCAATGATGGATGTATGAAATTAATATTTCATCTGTTCCATATGTGGTGCAGGCACATTACCCGATTCCGTCGATGTGGTCTGAAAGACTTACCCTCATGCCTTCAAATCTTGAGAGAGCTCTCAGCGGTCTCAGTGCCCTCAATGTTCTCAGTGACTTGATAGGACCGAGTTCAGAGTATCCCAACCAGTTAGCAGTCAGGCTGATGAGTGAGACCTGAAAATATCAAAGGGGGACCATTTGAAACACAGAGAGGCGGCAACATAAGACACACCTAGGTATTAAAGATGTGAACAGCATACCCATGTGTACAATGCCATATTGATTAATTGAAATGAACATTGTTTCTCGCTGCTGAACATATTTGCCCTTTGTCTATTATTTTGAACTGGGGAATACAAGCAAACTAACGAGGGGTCATGCATATTGGTCTCAATTCAAAACCATGGGATGTATTTAGATGGGGGCTAGAACGCATACATTATTCCAAGTTAGACAACTACGAGACTGAACATGTGCGCACTGCACTGGCTGGTGAACCATTTACCATGCATTGTTTTCAGTGGTGTCATATGACCCCTGACCATTTCAGGTGCATGGAGGTCTGGATATATACATTTCAATATATTTCAATGTTTCTGCCGTATTTGTGCCTACATTTTAAAGGTAAAACTTCAAGCGTGTGCAAAATATATTAATTGAAACAATGCATTTTGCAATATTGCATTCAAAGACATCATATTCCTGCATGCCAAACAGTGAAAAGATTTTTTTCCCAGGTATACCATCTTGACAACACATACCTATTCCTTATTTATAGTGTATTCTCCTTTACTGATTTTAACACATTACATTCTATCCAAATATACACCCAAGGATGTACTACATTGTCATGGCTCCAAACAGGCAATACAAATCTGGAATTCGGAAGAGTACCTATGAGGAACATTTTTTAAATGATTTCTAACAAAATAATCTGGCAGACAGCTTTCTTCAAGAACAACATATCTAAAGTATGGATTTGATGCATATGCACCTTATGTCATGCGGCCACATGTTTCTACCCTCAAACAAACAGACCCCAAAGCAATTGTTCTCTGTAGCAAACAAGCACTAAACATACTAGTAGGCCTGGCTTCATGAATATAGATTGTACTGCTGAGTAGTATACGCGTTAGAAAAAGAACAAAAACACTGTAGTAGTACAATTGAAAAAGGTTATCCTGTATATATTATTTGTGGACTTGGATGCTTTCTGCAGTCTTCCAAGAAGTGAGATGTGCAAATATGTCAAACTAAATAATATCCCAAAATCTCTAACAGACCCCATAAAGGTGATTTACAGAAACAACCATGTCTGAGCAGGGCAGAGAAAATACAATAAAATACAAGTAGTTTGAGATAGAAAACGTAACCTATTTTGAGTATATGGGGATGAGTTTCGGAGAGAGAAATTGGAGCAAACAAATAGGGGGACGTAATGTATCCTTTTGCTGGTCTGCACGTTCACAAGATAATAGAGCAGTGAAACTGACTATTGCATTTTATAAACTGCAGGCCCCCTTGCAGAGGTGTATGGTGCTGAATTGTGGGTTTATAACCAAGTCCGAAAATTACTAGCCTCTGGAAATGTGTTCTTAACAAATGTCCCCAGGGGCCTAAGAAGTGCAGAAAATATTTCATATTTATGGAAATGTACTTGATTAATCTGAAATATACAATTTTCATGTTACTGGATTTACCTCTCGTCTTCACTAAGTTTAATAGTTCACAATGAGGCGTTGCTAGATGTGTTGAAGATTGAGAATGCGTAGGGTAACTCCACAAGAACCAGTCATAGAAAAAAAAACCTGTTAGCGAAAAAAGCTAGAGCACCCTTTTTTCAAGAAGAACAAGAGCTTTATTTTGTATACAAAAAGGAAATGGCAACAGGGTATTACAAGCTGCCACAGAGCTCTCTCTCCTCATCAAAATGGAGTACAGTTTATAAACACAAGAATCGTCATCCATGACGCACTCAATATATAATATTAATCCCCCACCCTGATTGGCTACCACTGATTTACATGCTAATATTTACATTTGTATTTTTATTTATATACATATGGACCCTTTGCCGTTTGGTTGTCTCGTCTTCTCCACACATGGGTAACAAGCTCTTCACCTCAAAGCGCTGCAAGGTAATTGGTAAATCTTAAAATGCACAACCCTATCTTCGCTCCTAATCATGTGATGTGCACCTAGTCATCAACATGAACTCAGTAGATAACCTCAAGGTCAGCCTGGTCCTTGCAAGCAAGGCAACTCTTTTTACATCCCAGACACGTAGGCACCCCCGTCATGCCTCCCCATAGCAATCTTATAACTTGGCACCACCCTTTGCTCTCCCTGGTACAAATCACAGACCTTGTTGTGCTCTGCTCTCCCCGGTATCAGTTACCCCTCCCGGAAAACAGACCGGGTGTCCCACAAATCCATCCAATTCATGAAGGATTAAAGAGCACTATTCAAGTACATCTGCTAGTTCAAATAGAGTGGCCATTCTCCTGGGGGGCGCAAGTGCCCTAAATCTCAGTTCCTGTTTTGGAAGCCCTTTGCCCAAGCTCCCATGAGTATGGCCTTCGTACTGCGCCGCGGCTGTTCTCCCATTTAATTTCTGACATTCCTACCCAATTGTTCAACGGACTAACTTGATACATTTATATGTGGATGTACGTGCATGTTCCTTGCTGCGCCTGGGAATTGGAATGCAATGATCAAGCAAGAGATGAGGCCTTGTTGTTCTGTGTTTCCAACACGACCTGCGAGAATTCAGGCCTAACCTTAAGTATAGCATTATTTTTTTTGTATTTTGTAAATGTCGCACACATGTAAGTGACACTATCGCAAAGCAATGGTTATTCTCCCTATATATAAACTCTTGAAATACATGTGTGTCCCGCCAACTTCCACCCATAGTTCACCCCTCTCCTCTACACCACCCTCTGCACATTCTGCGGGTTCCAATATATTTTCCCCAGCCTGACTCTTTTGGGCGGGGTGGGGATCTGGACATGCATCCCAACATTCCCCCCTTTAGTTCATCCATTAGTAACTAACCCAGCTAATTCCTTTCTTCTATAATCATCATCTTTGTCTACATGACTCAAACTTCCCCCATCTTGGGCATATTTTTCTGGGGTACATGCGAGGTAAAGAGAATCCATATCCCCTGAAAAATTTACCCACTGCTCCACATAACTCGCTGGGTCCAGTGGGGGTGAAGCCAAGGTCTACAGGGGGTCTATGGGCCTCTCAATCCTCACCATCGCTGGCTTATTTGGGTCCTCTGTTTGAGCCTGTGCATCATTTGTACCTAGGAGAGCAATTCCTGCCCCAATAGTAACCCTCATCATTGCACTGTTCGGAATAGTCTTTGAACAGCATCAAAGCATCATATTACATGTGTAGAACACCAGCAGGAGCACCACAATCGGAACCAATATCTTCACCACTGCCTCAAGCCAGGATGGTGCCTATGAAAACAACGTATCGAACCAATCTTCGGCCTGCACACCTGCTTCACTTTCCATATCAGCCCTTAACTTGTGCAAGTTCTCATGATGTGCGTTAGGGAGCCGTTTTCAGCATCATTTGGAGGTATGTACGTTAATGTTAAAGGATATTTGTACTGCACACTATCACCACCGGAGTGGTCCCATGGCACTCTGGCAGCTCTGAAACGGGAGGGGGGGGTGAGTTAGTGGGCGTAAGCAGGAAAAGTGCAAGAGAGCAGTGATGTTCTGTTGGCAGCCTGAACACGGTTAACACTGTTCGCTGGGCTTGGGGTGTTTTCCGGTCAGTAGACATTTGTGCTAGTCTATGTGAGGTTTGTTTTGTTGTTGCGGTGTAGTGAAGTTGGTGCGGTTTGTTGTGGTATAGGATTGTGATTGTGTCTTGTTAGAGTTTGAGAGGTGTAGGCGGAGGGGTGAAATTGTTAGTGGATTGGTTATTGACATCACTGTCACAGTACGTGCGAAAGATAACCTTATCTTCCATACACCCGCTGCCTTCCATGGCCATCTGGAGATCCAGGACATACCGGTTTTGGAGCGTCATGAACCGGATCGCCCTGAGCTCGCTCTTGATAGCATTTAAACCTTGCTCGGTGTCATTCGCCAACTGGATCACTTCCCACCGGACAATCTGTAACCACTTGACGTTTGCTGCAGCCTGGATCCCTGGAACCAAGAGGGACATAAAGAACACCTCTGTCTTATAGTACAGCCGGTATTTGTCTGCAATTGCTTTGAGCAACTTGGATGAATCTTCCAACAGATAGTTTGACCTCCTCCTTCGCTGCTTCAGCAACCGTTACTTCTTCGTTGTTTCGGGGAGTTGGATGGAAGCTGAGACATATTGCGACACTCCACACTTTGATGCTATCGTCAGATGAGCTTCAGGCACCACTAGGATAGCTGAGCGCAATGTTGTTAATGCACACATTCCTAACCAGAAAGGAGGGAGATGCAGGTATGCGTGTTGACTGCATACCCAGTACAAGTCCATCAATGCTGCTGTTCCTTTTGCAAGATCTGGAATGAACATTGTCTTGTTGTACTTGGTGTTAGTGCCTACAGGGACAGTTCCATGCCCTCAAAAACAAAACTGATATTCTTACATTGGTTAAACTTTTACTCGTGTTTCTCATGCTTCAATCCATATTACTGTTGCTGTTTATGCAATCCATATAGTGAAACAGTTCTTATGGATGTTCAATATCACTTCTTCACCGAGCCCTGCCAACCCCCCTGCCGCACAGCTCACCACTTCCTTCTCCCAATCTGTTTGTCACAAACAGTACTCCTTCCAATTTTAAAATGGTCTGTGGCTTGCATTGGGGTGCGCTGTTGACTTTGATACACTTCTATTCATCCTTTTCCATTGGTACAACTTGTACCTTGTGCCCCTGGGCCAGACTACGAACCAGACACAATGCTAAAAATGCACCAAACACTGGACTTCGAAGGGCAATATTTCTTAGTGTACTAACATTGTAGGTGCCCCAGACGCTTGGGGGATGAGGGAGCAGACATAACAGTTCCTGTTATTTAAAAAAAAAAAAATTAAGCATATTTGACAATTTAAACTTTTTATGCTAAACTGACATTAATTACCAATCTTCCTAAAACATTTTAAATTTGATGTAGCTAATGGAATAAAAAGGAGAAATAGTAAACGAAACAGTAGAACTTTGATCACAGGAAAGGAAATAGAAGGTAACACAGGAAGTGCCTAGGCATAAGAAGGGGAACCCAAAGGGGAAAAGATAAATGTCCAGGCTTAGTCATTGTCTTTTTGTTCACTGCCCGTAATCTTATGACTCTTTCCTTTTTTCATAGGCTTTTCAGAAATGTCCTTTAAGAAAGCTAGCAGTGCTAATGTCACAGTCACATTTGTTCTCTTCCCTTGAGTCAGGAAGTCCCACTCTTCTTTGGGTGTCCTTGTAATGGATTCCGCTAGAAATGTACCCAAGTATTTCATTCTTAAGTCGTCCAAAGCCGGGCATTGTATCGTGAGGTGAAATAAAGTTTCAAGTAGCTCAGAGCAGAATCTACAGATGTAATTGCGCTCGCTTACAGACTTGCATCTTTCAGTTACTTCCTTTGTGAGATACAAGTTGAAGCAGAATCTCATGAAATCGTGTCTCAAAACAGGTGATGGAAACAATGGTCGAAGTGGGCGTGAGCGGTTGGAAGCGGTGCTCCTCTACTTTTTGAAATTACGTTTTACTGTTCCTATACTTTTATTTTAAAAAGAAACCATTCCGGAATGGTTCCGTTTTAAAATAAAAGTGTAGGAAGCAGTTGAAACTTGCACTTCAGTGCACTGCACTGAACATTCTCTTACACAGCAGACACATTTGTTTGGGGGTTTGTATGGTGCATGGGAGGGGTGTGGCGATGGGGGTTGTGGGGAGCAGGGCAGGCCAGCAGGGAACATAGTTCCACTACTTCTTTTCATACCCTTCGACCACTGGATGGAAATGTATTTAAGTAGCTCGGAATCACTCCAGTCTAGAGGTTTTGTATATATACTTCTCCACTCAAGCAGAGTCCTTTCATGATTTTCCAACAAGACCTTTTTCAGTGCTTCGAAGCCACTTTCCCCAGAGGGACTCAAGCATTTCTGTAAGAGTGATAATGTTTTCCACTGCATGACTGCATACAACGATGTTAAGCCCAGATCTCTCCATATCACTTTGACAGGAAGTGACTTGGGCATGTTAAAGACTCTCCACCCGAAGATGCCCTCAACTTGTTGCCAGAGTGACCCTGCAAGCATAAGTTGTGTTTCAGCACCGTATGTGAGTATAGGCGTCACCTTCAGTTTGTAGAACTGGATTACTCGATTACTGGAGATAGTGTAAATTTGTAGTACCTTTGCTTAATGATTCTTGCCTGGGTAGCCAGATTCGTTGCTTTAGATTTTACTGCTATCAATCCAAAGGAGTCGTTAATGCTGTTATTCAAGGAGGATCCAAGGTACACCATTGATGTGACCTCTAGGACTTTCTCCCCTTTCAAGTACTAGGCTCGTTTAGTGTAGTGTGTCCCCCTGGCGTCACCTAACGTCAAGACCTTGGATTTTTGGGGATTTATTTTTAGTGCATTGGAGTCGACGTAGGTCGTCACTGAGTCTAGCTGTCGCTGCAGCCCTAACTCTGTTTGATCCAGTAACAGAAGATCATCTGCGTAGAGAAGTCTACCCACAGCTGTTCGAGAGATGCGCGGTGGGAAATATCTCACACTAGTGAACACCTCTTCAATATCTGAGATGTATAAATTAAATAGTGCCACTGCCAATCTGCATCATTGCTTTATTCCTTTTGATGTTTGTATTTCAATTGACAGGGTGCCTTTCTTGTTGAGTCTGACTCTGGTTGTGGCTGAAGTGTAAAGTAATTCCAAGGCTTCTCTTAGGTCAGTCGGGCATCCCCACTTTTGCAGTTGTGACCACAGTATTGTTCTGTCTATTGAATCAAAGGCATGTGCCAAATCTATTGATGCAATGTGGATTTCTTTATTCTTAGTGGCTTTAACACTGTGGCTTTAACAATGCATTCGAAAAGGTTAATCAAAAATAAGTTCAAGGCTGTACCTGTGCCCTATTTGTATACTGACTGCCAAGGGTCTTGGTGTTTCGTGGCCGTCATACCTGTTTCCACACTAAGCTCCTATGACTGTACCATATATTACTGAATTACGAGTGGTGCACATCAGACATTGTATCAAACACTACACCTTTGTGTTACTTATATTCATTTTCCCCACCGAAACCCCTTCTAACCCGCAACTTTAATCCATAGAAGAATCCATAGAAAGAACATTACTGGTAAGTCATCTCTCCATTTCAATAACAGGAATGAATCTGCAAGTTAGTAAGTGAGTGTGTCATTGAGCGGGTGAATGAGGGAGTGAAGGGTGACTGAGTTGGCATAATGAGTATGTAGATAGTCACAGCACATAACCTCAATGTATCAATGTAGCCTGTGTTGAGTGTGCTGTCCCACTTAGCTCTATGATAGTGAGTGTGCAAATTACTCATACATTTACTACACATTCAAAAAGCTGTTCCAAAGATGCTTTTAGAAATATAACATAGTAAGTCATGTAAGGGCATCGTGGATCCTATGACATGATCATCAAACACAACTTGAGTATGCTGTAAACTGCCCTGCGGGCTATTTCAATGTTCAGATATGCAGAGCCCAAGAAAGCCTATGTACTTAAGTCACATGCATTTAGCCATTGACAGAAGCTGGCAGCTTACTGGAATATGACCCTATCAAAAAACCACTATCAAACTAGGGTAGGCAGCCTTCTAGGGCCATGTCTGTGCCAGACTTGCCCGAAAGGTGGTGTGAGAGAAATTAGAGGAACCACAGCCCCTAGCTCGTGGGTATGTTTGGAGTCACACATCAATACTCCTATTTTATCTTCCCCACAACCCAAGAACTTGCAGCCTGCATGTACCATTTTTTATTTAGCAACTGTTGCCCCATATAGACTCACTGAGTTGTGAACTTTGTTGCCTAGCCATGTCTCACATCTAGGAGAACTGTTAGATAGTGATATTACACATCTAGGTGGACTGTATTCTAAATGTGCTCGCTAGTCCAGACACTAGCTTGCACCACATATAGACAGAAATGTGAATCTTAACTTGAGTCACATCTAGACAGAAATGTGAATATTGGCTTACATCACATCTAGACAGAACTGTGAATATTGGCTTGATTCACATCTAGACAGAAATGTGAATATCAGCCATTTCCCACATCTAGGTGAACTGTTAGTTAGCCATTTGTCACATCCAGGTGAACTGTGTTAGTTAGCCATTTGTCACATTTATGTGAATTGTGTTAGTTAGCCATTTGTCACATCTAGGTGACTGTGTTAGTTAGCCGTTTGTCACATCCAGGTGAACTGTGTTAGTTAACCGTTTATCACATCTAGGTGAACTGTGTTAGTTAGCCACACACCACATCCAGGTGAACTGTGTCAGTCAGCCATATGTCACATCCAGGTGAACTGTCATTCAGCCATCTGTCACATCCAGATGAACTGCGTTAGTCAGTCACTCGCCACATCTATGTGAACTGCATTAGTCAGCATTTGTCATCTCTGGGCAAACTCTGTTGCTTAGCCATCACTTGCTTCTGGTTGAACTAATAACAACACTGAACCCTTTACATACACCTCGCACATACTGCACTAAATACAACCAGAACTCCTCAGCACAGCAAACCGCAAATACTTCACAACACTGCAACAACAAGACATAGCACACATAACCTTGCACAGCAGCACACGACGGCCGCCTCTGAATCCCGCACCAGGCACAGTGCACGGTCCATCCCAAATAAAGCTGCCAACAGCACATCCCAGCTCCCTTGCCCTTTTCCCACTCCTCCCACTAACCTTAACCTCTCCCCTCCTTATTTTTTCCCAATCGTAATGACCCTGACTGTCTCTTTCTCTCTCTCTCTCTACCTTTGTTCCTTCCCTGATCTTGCCTCTCTAATCACTACTCCCAACTTCATTTTCTCCTCCTACTCCCTTGCTCGATTCTCCTTCCTTCATTCTCACCATCTCCACCACCCGCTCTCTTCCCTTTCTACTCCCTCCAGTCTTTTCACTCCTTCTCCTCTGTCTTGCTCTCTCTCATCCCACGTCTATCCTCTTCTACCCCTCCAGTCTTCTTACACTCCTCTTCCCTTTGTTTCTCTACCACTTTCTTCCTCCACTGACTACTTCCTCCTACCTCCCCCTCTACGACTCCTTCCTCTCTCTCCTCTCCTCCTCACAGTCACAGTTGCCTAGCCTCTTTCTCTCTCTCTTTCTCTCTACCACAGACTTTCTACTATTACCTTCACCATCTAAACTCCCACACTACAGGTTTTCCTTCCACCCTCTAAACTCACATACTACCCCATCTACACCCTTCTCTGCTACCACTCACTCTCACATACAACATCACAGCAACACTCTTTTCACTTATCTCTCACACACAATGCCTCATGTGACGATAATCATCTTTTCGTCTACCTCCCCCCAAGGGAAAGGCATGCTATTTGTGTGAGCATATCACAAGGCACTGCCCCCTCCCTATTTTTAGCTCCTCTGACCTCACCAATGAAACAAAGTACCAAATGATCAAGGAGGTCCTGGTAGAAACTCCCCGGCTGTCTTTGCCACTGCCCTGTACGCTCAGACATCAACCCTAACGTCAACTGTCAGAAAAGAGGATCAATGTTAACCTCTCCCTTAGGTTAGGAAATCAGGGAAAAAGCCCAAAAACAACTATTTATGCACAGGAACCTAAAATATCGATTGAATACCTGCCACCATCCAACAACAGAATGTTTAGGCCTAGCTGGATAGTGGGAGCCAAGGATGTGCTATATGTCTGGAATTAATACCCTTAGGATGGAATAAAACACGAAAGGAAGAGGTTCCGTGCATCCATGGACACACTGAGACTTGCCCCCTGAGTAAAATCCATATAACTATCTTGGGGAAAGAGATGCGGATAACTGCTGCAGTAATTCCAAGGATACCTGCCCAATTAATCATAGGTAGTAACGTACCACAGTTCCAACAGTAGTTGTTCTGGATCACCCAGATATACCTTAAAATAAAATCCCTAGTTTCTTTTAGCCATAAATCTACACATAGGGAATTGATCCTTGATAAGAAAGAAAGAACCATCTATGTGGACCAGAGAAACCCAACCTAGAAAAGAAGGGGAAGACGGGCTCATAGGGGAAAGGGTATACGATGATTCATGGGATCTTGTCACTTCTCTCCAGAGGTGAGCCCTTGCCTGTTAGGCTAGGGAGGTGAGCCCGCTACACAGCACTCCCCATAGGGGTGGCAGCAAGCAGGACCTGACAGGAACACTATCCTATTGGGGACAAGCATTCCCATTACGTCAAGGTACTCCCTAAGCCCCTTTAAGAAAAGCCCACACTATCATCAGGATTTCTTGAGAACCATCCCACACAAGTCTATGTTTGTTATTGTAACGTCACAGAAAACAACCAACAGAAAGACAAATATACTGAGAAGTGTTTGGAAGCCAAACATAATAGGATGAAGAAGTCCAAGTAAACAATAAGGACCGCTCAAGCAAGAGAGACAAAGGACTACAGGTCTATGCAACGAGGACTCAGCACTTACCAATAAAAAGGAAAGAAGGACCAACGTACAATGTTGGTGTAGCCTGGGAGTTTTGATCCTGCAGAGACAAAGAAACCAGGAGAGTCTGGGAGGTCCTCGGTCGAGAGGACGCTGGCAACTGAGGAGGGAAGGAGGCATGGAAAATGCAGGGAGCCAGTACATGTATGCCGAAGGAAAATCCAGGCGGTGACGTAACCCAGAAGAGGTGGACCATCTGGTCCTCAACCAACACAGAGACCGCGACAGAACATGCTCCACGGAGCCCAACATTGAAACAGGAAGACAGAAGAGATGTTAGAAGCGTTCAGATGGGGAAGCCCGACTCCACAGGATGAACCAGTGACACCAACCCGACAGAACAAAGGTAACAGGAGCAGCGGGAGGGGCACAGGGCAGAATGAGTATTAAGGGACTCATCATACTCGTCTAAGTGGTTGGGAATACCTTAAAGAAAGTAAAGAGTACTGGGGCCTCTCTACATCCAGCTTTCCCTCCCTAAATACCTCCCTGCCAGAGCCCTTCAGTCCTCTGGCTCCAACTCTCTGCAGGTCAAGTGTATCTCCAAGCAGAGAGTGGGAGGTAGATCCCTTTCCTCAGTTGGTTCCTCCCTCTGGAACGGCCTCCCTGCCCCCCTCAGACTTAAACCAGATCTTCATAAGTTCTGGAATCTTCTCAAGACTTTCCTTTTCTCCTCTACCTTCCCTCTCTCCTTCCCGTGTTAACATTCCCTCTGCAACTGTGACTGGCGCATGGTCCCTTCAGAGTCATAAAGGGGCCAAATCGCCACCCTACCTCCCCCCAGCATCCCTCGAAAGCACTTGGATGCCGTTCCCCAGACTAGCCCTAACCTGGTCCACCCTGTCCACCGCACTCATCCTCCCTTCCCACACTCTTCCCCCTGGCACTTGCTGTCTTGGCCCACCCAGCGCTTGATCACTCCCCTGCCTTTGAGAACCCCACTCCTGCACTTCTCCCCCTTGAACTTTCCACCTTGTCTTGCACTTGCACAGTAGGATTGTCACAAGGCCAATATAACCGTTTTTTGTTGTTCTACTTCCTTGTGGAGCCTGGAAACACTTGTGTATTGGCGCCATGCAAATGTCCAATAAATAAATAAGGGACTCGCCCTAGTGGTCATGATTACCTTAAAGAAAGGGGAGAATATAGAACAACTCAGTACACTCATCCCAGTGAGTGTGAACATCATAAAGATAGTAAAGGATATTTGGAAGCCCAATTGAGTCGGCTCAGGAAGTGGTCGATAATAAAACCAAGTGTGGAAAGTAAGAAAGAGACACTAGAAGAATCCCAAAGGAATAGGGGTCAATACCCTATCTTGATTTCCCAATAACTGTATCTAAAGAATGAACGAGGAAACTCAAATGGTTGAAGAGTCCATTAGAGGATCTTAAGGAACTGGTTCATGTAATCACAAAGAACAATTTGAAGATAGAATCATCTTAAAACATTTTTTTTATTGTCTTTATTTATCAATAACAAGTACATGCAAGATTATAATACAAGGCAGATGTATATATTAACATCTGCATATCTTATCATATACATCTATTAAACAACAACCATACCCCAAAACATATTCATAAACGAATTAAACATACACTCATTAGGGTCATAAAACGTATTCTAATAACATAAATCCCCAACAAAAGGATTGTCCAAATTTCTTAACATTCAGACAAGAGAAAAAACATGAAACCAACACTTACACACACACACACTAATTACCATAGATAATAAAAAGTACTTTTTTAGTATCCGATTACTTAGGTTAATGAGTTATACATTCGATGCACCATTACCATATAAATCAATACAAGATTTCCATAAAATCCAATAGGCTTCCTCTTTACCCTTTCTTCTAAACATGACTAATTCAAAATCAGATAATATCACTACATCATTAATCCAATCTTCCACTGTTGGTTTCTTACTGGTCTGCCATACTTTCAATATTGATGCTATTCACTGCTATCACTAGGATTCTATCTATCCAAGATCCATACAGACAGGCCGTTACACCGCACCCATTATTTGCTAAGAGCAAGAACTGTAATAGCCTTCTTGGGAACTTAATAGATAAGGTCACATCCAGTCTGTCAAGCACCTCACACCAGAAAGTAAGTGCTCTGGGGCAATACCACAACATATGGAGTAATGTTCCCTTCTCTTTCCCACATCCCCAACATAAATCATCTGTTATTAACCCAAAAGTGTGCATGCGGTCAGGCGTCCAATACAATCGTCCCAAAACCTTCTGATGGATAAGTCGTAACTTGAGATCCAATTTGCTACTGTGTCCAATCTGCCACACATATTTCCAGATTTCTTCAGTGATAACACAACCCAAGTCTGACTCCCATTTCCGTTTCAAGTTACTCCATGATTCTAACAATGGATCATTCTCTAGCATGAGCTTCAAGTAAGTAGAGACATTACGTGGCGACAAACAAAATATGGTCCATCCTGCTGGTTCCTTCTCTATCGGTACAGACAACATACTGAATACCCGGGTCAAAAGGCATTCTAATTCCCTAAACCTATTCTTTTCCTTCCCACCTAATTGGAACAATCTTTGAAGTTCTTCAAAGGACAGCAAATGTCTGTCTCGCATTAAATCCCCTAATGATAAGATCCCCTTTGAAATCCAACTTCACCAATACAAAGTCTTGTTGCCGATTTGTAACGCAGGGTTATGCCAAATAGATGATTTATGGTTCAAAAACACATTCCCATTAATATTAAGTAGCCACCATGACATTAAGTTTTTAGCCACCTTAACAGCTGGTAACTTAACAGACCATTTAGGTCGTGTTTCTATAGAAAAGATATTTTCCAATCGAAATTGTAACAAGGCATCCCACTCAATAGCTAACCAGTTTGGTTGCTTTTCTGTCTCCAGCGTCACATATAGGGCCGCTTTCTCCAAGATAAATCCCCTGTGATCTTTTTCAAATTTGGACATCCAAAACCCCCCTCTTTAGTGTCTTGTTGCAAAATAAACTTTGGAATCTTAGGAGCCTTTTTCTCACCCCAGAGAAAATCTTGGAAAACCCGATCAATGTCCTTAAGTAAGTTCTTTGAAAAGCTAAGGGGTATTGATTGCATAATATATAAGACCTTTGGTAGAACTGACCTTTTAATCGTATTAATCTTTGCCCAGATCCCTAAATTTAACCTCAACCATTTCCTAATATCTCTCCTAAGACTTTCCAACAGTTTAGTTAAATTAAATGTAACCATCTTTCGTATGTCTCTAGTAAGGAAGATCCGCAAATACTTAACATGTATCTCCGACCATCTACAATTCCAATATGAAAAGTCCCCTCTTCTAAAAGCCGTCAAAAGCGGGAAAACCTCTGTTTTTTCCCAGTTGATTTTATAACCCGTAAACCTGCCCACTCTTTCAAGTACTTCCGTAAGAACGACACTACCCCTCTCAGGATCCGAGAGCACCACCACCATGTCATCAGCCTAAGAGAGCACTTTTACTTCCCTTGTCCCAAAGTTCAGCCCACATGTCCTCTGCTCATTTCGTATCAGGGCTACCAAAGGTTCCAAGGCAATGTTAAATAAAAATGGTGATAGAGGACAGCCTTGTCTCGTTCCTCTAGTAAGACTAAAAGCATGCGACAATTCACTATTGACCCAGACACGTGCCTTAGTAGAGCTCTGAAGACAATGAACCATCCCCCTAAATTTACTGCCAAACCCCATTTTCTCCATTGTAAATTCTAGAAAGTCCCAGTTTACCCTATCAAATGCCTTCTCAGCATCCATAAAGACCAAGGCGGCATTGACAGGTTCATTACTGTGCAGACTTATTATATCCACTAATGCCCTTCTTCATGAACCCCACCTGGGATTTATGAATTATTTTCCCAATACAGTCACTCAGTCTATTTGCCATTACCTTGGTAAAAAGTTTGATATCCACATTTAACAGAGAAATTGTACTATAGTTCTTAAATGTTTTACTATCCCTCCCTTCTTTTGGTATCACTGTAATCATGGCCTCAGTCATTGATTGGCACAAACTCTCGCTTGTAAAAATGAATTAAACAGCTTACATAATATTTGGGCCAAAAATGTATCAAATTTCCTATAAAACTCCACTGGCAACCCGTCTAAACCCAGAGATTTTCCCAACTTGAGTTGCCCAATAGTTAATCAAACCTCATCAATATCAATATCAGCCTCCAACACTCTATTACCATCCAATGATAGTTTTTTAATATCAATATGTTCAAATAGGCTCTCCAAATCTTGCTTTGATATTGATTCTTCTTCCATATATAGTTTTGTAATAATTTCTAAACCCTGCACAAATCTCAGTATTCTTCCACACTAACTGATAATTTTCATTCTCAATTCCCTGAGCAAAGGGTCTGCCATTCAAATCCTTTAACCTATTTGCCAATAAACGTCCACTCCCATCACCAGTATCCCATTTTTTTTAATTATGATTTATACTTGGTCACAAATTATGCAAAGAGGGATGCGCTCAAGAGCCCGATCAAGATGGCCACCGGGTGATCGAGCTTTTTGGCAGACAGGCTATATTACACTAATATTTCCCGTTCACCATCATCATTTGACTGAAACAATGATCCCAAGGCGTGCATGAACATATGGAGAAGCTGCAGGCAAAATCTTCACGGTGAGCAGATTCCCTAGAATGCTGAGCCGCTACTTCTACGGCTGTCTGTGTCAGCACCTGAGCAGGCCGGCTTCCCATGCACTGTGGTTGCAGAGGCCAGAAACAGCGACCCTGATTCGGGGTCTGCAGCTGCAGAGGAAAATGCTCAGAATGCAGGATGCTGGAGAGACCAGCTCATTCTACCATACCCCTGCCACTGCCCGCGGAAACCAGCCTCATTGGTGAGAGTACCAGGGGCCGACTACTCATGCCTGCTGAGCACCGACAGTGGAGGCAGGTGCTGCCTAAGGCTGATCCCAGCCAGTAGTTCCTGGAGAGACTGAGCGGAGGGGCAAGGTATAGGCTACTGTTGCGTGGCATGTGAAGCTAGCGCTGCTAGTCGCAATGCGAATATGGAGCTCCACGCAATACAAGTATGGTGTGCCTCCACAGTGGAATTTTATGTGACTCGCCTAAGAACCTGGACTGGATGGCTCTATAATGGAAAGCTGTAGCACTTGCCCCCAAAACCCTGAGCCATGAATGCGCATGCTAGCGCATGGACTGATTAGACCGTGGAACTGAGGTATTAGCACCGTCATAAATTAGCAGGTTGAACAAGGAACTGCGGGCCACTAGGCTGGCGGAAGAATATTACTGTGCTCAGCTCTCCCACCCCTGCAGCTACGGAGAGGAAAGAACTGCAGTGCAGTGTGCACCAACTTACACCTCTTTTCTAGTCCCCAATGGCCACCCGACCCCAAGACACCCTCACGGATGGTGTTGATCCAGGCATAGCGCTGGGGAAGACTGGATGGGTCACGAAAGCTGATCGGCCTATCCATACTGCCACTCAGACCCAAATGGCCCCATCATAACCAAGAGCCTCCTCCCATATGAGAGCGCTAGTGGGTTGTATCATGGCTACCATTCTGACACTCTCCTTTTGGTCGTTTCAGTAAGTGCCAGTTCAGGTCGCTCTAAAGGTATTGGGGCGGCACATCTTTGCAGTGGTGCTCATGCAGAGGCATGTTGATACCGCTGTAACAGCCACAGGAATCAGCTGGCTCGAGATCCCTGGACAACGCACAATGCCTAAGCCCGCTGACATTGGTCCCTAAACTATTGCCTGCCCGGAATCGGATGGCCAGCGGACTCCCCGGTCTGGAACCACAGGGACACTAAGACTGCGCACGCTAAGCACAGTGCTGGGGCCTACCTATCCAGGAGACCTATCAGTGGCCACTAAGCAAGTCTCTGATCTGCCACACGCTCTGAGGGCACAGGGGCATGCAACGAGCACTGGGTGATATTGATTCCGGTAGTGGGGAAGACAGCAACACCACTAGCACCCCGCTCCGCAGATGCTCCAGACATCACCAAAAATGGATATACAAATGCAACTGCAGGTGATACTAGGAGGAATGAAGCTTATGGGCCAATGAACACAGGAAACCAACACCTCCGTCCAGGACATCAAGAGGGAGATTCAAACATGTGGGTGAAAGCCTAGGATCACAGAATTGCAGACAACGAGCAACTTATTAGTACACTTGAAGACAACTATGAGACAGAAAATACGGACCTGGATGGGCTCATCACAGAGGTGCAACACCTGGGGGGCCAAGCTGGAGGACAAGCAGAACAGGTCTAGGTGCAATAACCTCTGCCTGGTGGGGCTTCCAGAGAACGCTGACGGGAACGAGCTGGAGGGCCACGTATATGGCCTCCTGCACTGCAGGACAAACTACATCTCAACAACACCGTTCCTTTATCATTGAAAGGGTCCACAGAGCCCCCATCTCCAAGCCACCACCTGACGAGTTCCCGCACAATATCACAATGCGCCTACTGAATTTCCAGCACAAACTGTCAGTACTCAAAGCATACCGGGAGGCTAGGGCTATAGGACTGGATAATTGCACACTATTCATTTTCAACAATTACTCCCTAGAGATCTCCAAGCGCAGACGGGCCGTTAACCTGCTCTTCGCGGCATTAAAAGAATCTGAGCATAAACATTATCTCAAGTTCCCAGCAGTATGGTCCATCCAGCTTAATCGCCCAAAGGAAGCATGGCGTTTTTTAAAACTGCGGGATGTAATCACCTCAGAGTATACCTCAATGGAAGAGAGGCCAGCACAAGGGGAGGGGCGCACCCTTTCCCTCATGCACAGCGACAGACAAGATCTCGAGATGGCTGGAAGAAGGCAGGCAGAAATTCAAGCTGTTTGGAATTTCAACAAGACGGCCTCACAAAATGAAAAGCATGGGACAGCTTATAAGAGAGTCGACCATAGCACAACGATGTCCTGGGCCTACCCTATAGGAACTCGATGGTCTCCAGGAATGCTTGAACAGGTTGACACGACAGCGGCATGAGATAGGTGCACTGCCGCCACCTGGACGCTGAAGTACACTTAAACCAAGCTTGCATGCCCGCATGCCAGCTAAAGCTCTGAGATTGGGCTGAAGGGATGAGTCGCTATACAGAGCTCGACACCCGAGGGACATTTGTGGTCCCTACATATCTGTTTCTGCGCTCATGCACTTTTCAGGTAACTTGACCTGCGCTCCCAGCTGGGGAGAGCAGGAATGCGAGGCCAAGGGCAATGTCTATGGGGCCTCGCCTGCCCATAACCTTGATTTGGCTTTACTGTTTCTTGGAAGTTGTATTGTAGTCGGGTTTATATACTCCAATGTTATGCTGTTTGGTTGGTGGGAGGGCGATTTTTGGGGGAATGTCACCTGCGGAATATACCAAGGACCTTCCGCATATGGGTCTACCAATGCTTGTGAAGGAGATATAAATTACATGAGACCACTTTCATATCGTTGCAGACCTGGTTATGCCCGACCACCTGTCTCTTTTAGATGACCTCACTTACATATTTTTTCCTTAATGTTCAGGGGATGGGGCACCCCATTAAACGGCGGCACCTACTAAACAGGCCTCATGGGACCTAATTCTGCTCCCGCTCACTGGATGGAATTAATGCCATTAAAATTAATTCAATACCCAAACTGGTTTACCTGGCATTCTTGTTACCCATGCCTCCCCCCAGAGCGCAATTTGCCGAATTTGACCCCCAGATGACAACATTTCTCCAGCATGGGGTCTGGCATGGATTCACATGCTCATGAATATTCCTCGTCTTCAGGCTGGGACTCCTCTGTAAAGATAAAATCTGTTTCAATTTTGTTTCTGAACTGTCTTTCCTACTAGTAACCAATCACTGGTCTCTGGGTCATACTGGCCCCAGCCAATGACGGCCCTCTACCTAAGCCCCTCCTCTGGCAGCCATCTTCAGATTTTTACCACACATTCAAGTGTTGGGAGTCCTCGTGCTTAGCTCTCGCTTTTACTGCGTATTCCCTTATTTTTAAAGAGTTTACTCTTATTTTTTATGTCAATTCGAGCCTCAGGTTCCACCGATTCTTTGGAAATTTCTATGCCCCTCAAGGGTGAATTTTTGTCGAATTCCACTTCTTGGAGGATTCCGGAAGATCTTTGAGGCCTACCCCGCATGGACACGGCCCAGGACAAAGGATATTTGACTTGATCCAAGCTGTTTAGGAACTGCCCAGGATGTGGACTGCAGAACGTCTTTAAGGAGGACGAACACTCTCGGTGCCTCTACTACCTGCACGCGGACAAGTCGCACGTGGAGGAGGACTGTGCGTTCTGCAAGAACATGTCCATCCGGACCATGAAGGACTGTCGTAAACGACTCGCTGACTGGCTGGAGGCAAAGAGCCCAGCAGCAGGTGAGAAGAAATCAGACCGGTCTTCTAAGACCTTTGAGGGCGCTCCGGCGACAGGAGCCCAACAAAAGGCAAAGCACTGCAAGTCTGTGGGCACCGGGAGCACCGTTGGTTCGGGCTTCTCGGCTCCCAGGCAGGGCTCGAAGTCACAGACGCCGTCAACCACGAGCCAACGCTCCGGCTCGGTGAAACGGATGTCAGAGGACCCGGGTAAGCTTCGGAAGAAGCCCCGGTCGATCCTGACAGACAAAGCCAAGGGGGAGCAAGGTGGTGACCCCCAAAGGTGAAGGCCTCAGACGCGCCCAAGGTCATGAAGGCCCAGATTCACCCAGCTAAGGCCTCGATTGAGTGAGTAGTGGCGGCCCTGGCGAAGCCTACAGGGGCGACCCCAGTGGAGACTACTTCTGGGCCTAGAGTTTCCCTGCCTCCCCAGAGGGAATCGTCTTTCCAACCTATCGAGAAGACCCTCGTAAAACCCCGGGATCAGAAGAAGGGGGGGCACGGTAGCCCTAACAGACTCAGATACCTCCTCCGAGGATGAGCTGTCTGGCGTCAAAGCTACTATCCTGGACAAGAAGTTTGAGGAGGTCAGGACCTATGAGAAGGATCCTGACGAGGCGGACGTAGAGAGCGAAGGTGGAGCCGACCAAGAGCGGTGGGCCGAGGAGGAAACGGAGGACACCACACCGTAGTCGACACTCCCTTTGCAACCAATGCCTCCGCCGCAGGACAATTCGGGAGCAATCTTGATGGCTTAGCAGACCCTGTGCACAGAGATAAGGACAAGGTTGCCCTTACCTCCAGCGGATGATCCAGCGATGCCTGGACCGTCGGGGAGCCCTCCGAACAAGCGGAAGCGAGTCCATCCTCCCCCAACCCTTCCATCCTTCACCTCCATCCCCTCCGCCGAGGGACGAGACGGAACGGAGACGGACGACGGTGGCGAAGACGGAATGGATCTCCCGTCACCCCCCACCTGGGTGTCCCCTCCAGACGAAATTGGCTCCTTTCACGCCATGATCGCCAAGGCCTCGGATTTCTTCCAGCAGTGCCCTGAGGAGCAGAAGAAAGAGGGATTTATTTACCAACGACAGGAAGCCAAGAGGAAAACCGTACTCTCAGTCCTGCTGTTGGACGACATATGGGAGGAAGGGCTGTCCCTTTTGAAGAACCCATCCACGGCCCCTGCGAGGAGAGACCGGTACGAGAAGAAGTACCAGGTCCCGGACTCCACTCCTATGTGCCTCAGAGCACAACCGACCCCGGATTCAGTGGTCTCCGCGGCAGCCAAGAAGAAAGCGGCAGGGGCGACAGCGTCATCTTGCACATCCTCGCTGGACGGCGAGGGGAAGAAGCTAGATGCCATGGGTCGTCGGGTCATCTCGACGACCAAGGCGGCCAACGCCCTTGCGATCGTGGCCCACTATGATAGGGAACTGTGGTTCAAGATCGCTCCTATCCTGGACTTCCTCCCGGATGACAATAGGGCAGAAGCCCTGGAAATCCTTCAAGAGGGTGAGGTGGCTTCGGATCACGCCATCACGGTAGCTACGGATATCGCCGATACCGGATTTTGTCAGATGGGCAACAGTGTTTGCCTGCAATGATGTGGTTGACTCAGGGCCACCGAGTTCCATCAGGACGTGCAGACCAGGGTACTGGACATTCCCTTCGACGGAAACAACCTGTTCAGCAAAGCAGTGGACGAGTCACTGCAGGCCATCAAGGCAGACACCGAGACGGCCAATGCCTTTGGGCACTCTCCATCAGCGACGGCCGTCCTCAAGGTGCATCCAAAGGATTCGGCGGCAGTTCCTCTTTGTACCGCAAAGTGGCCCGTTCCTCATTGCAGGAAGCATACAGAGGCTGCAGCAAGGCCAGTGGATACCATTGTCGTCACCAAGGAGCCCAGGATGGCAAGGCCTTGGCGAAACAGGACTGAACCGGCCGTGAGGTCGGGCCCCACCTGAGCACCCCGATGGGTGGCCGGCTGGCGAACCTCGTCAGCGTGTGGAGTCCATCTCCACCGACTGTTGGGTGCTGGATGCCCTGGCCCACGGACACACTCTGGAAGGAAGTGCCCCTGTTTCCCACCTGTGGCCAGGAAAGAAAACCACATTCCACAGCTGCTTCTAGAGGTACGAGCCATGGTGAGAAAGGGCGCAATCAAACTCGTCCCAAAGAGGCACCGGGCCTCCAGAGTATACTTGCGGTACTTCCTTGTCCGAAAGAAGACCGGTGGCCAGCGACCCATCCTAGACCTTCGCCGCCTCAACAAATGCATCAAATCCCAGAAGTTCTGGATGGTTACACTACAGCACGTGCTGAGACAGATGGAGGAAGGCGACTTCCTGTCCTCGCTGGACGTGGAGGATGCCTACTTCCACATCCCCATACAAAAAGGACATTGAAAGTACCTACGATTCGTGGTCCAAGGGCGGCACTACCAGTTCAAGGACCTGCCCTTCGGGTTACAGTCGGCTCCAAGGGTCTTTACCAAGGGCCTGGCATGGGTGGCGACTCGACACAGTGGCGCGGTTGGCTTCACCATCTGAGGAGAGGACGAAGGCCATCCTGGGCAAGGTACAATGGCTGTTGACCATGGAAGTGGCCAGGGTGAGGTCCATCAAGTCCCTGCTCGGCATGATGTCATTGTGCATCTACCTCGTGCGTCTGTGTAGGTTGCGGATGCAGCCACTGCAGGAGTTCCTCGACACCCGTTGGATGCAAGTGGCGGGAAGCTTCGAAGACAAGATCTCTCTCAACAAGACTTTCCGTCAAGCGATCCGGTGGTGGAGCACCAGCGCGCATCTCGCGGCGGGCATGGATTTCCAGACCCCAGCGTATCAGGAAACGGTGACGACTGACACCTCCCGGGAGGAATGGGGAGCGCATACCGGAGATCTCCACGCAAGAGGCCTTTGGCTCCCGGAGGAGAGGTCCCTGCACATCAACTTCCTGGAGCTCCGGTCTGTGTTCTGGGCCCTCAGGTCTTTCCTTCCATCCCTCAAGGGCAAGGTGGTACAGGTCTTCACTGACAAAACCACCTCTATGTTCTACATCCAGAAACAGGGGGGCACAGATCCCCAGCCCTATCCAAGGAAGCGCAGGATCTGTGGCACTGAGCCATCGCTCAGGGGATGTTCCTGGTACCTTTTCATCTGGCAAGAGTAAAGAACACTGTCGCCGACTCACTCAGCAGGGAGCTGCGCTCTTGCCACGAGTGGAAGCTTCGGCAGGATCAAGTGGAACTCCTATTCCGACGGTGGGGCAATCCCCAGATAGATCTGTTCGCAACGGCGACAAACACCAAGTGCCGGAGGTTCGCCAGCAGATTTCCCCAACTGGGGAGCTTGGGCAATGCGTTCTCCTTCCCCTGGGACGGCCTGTTCCTGTATGCGTTCCCACCGTTGCTGTTGCTTCTGCGACTCATCAGTCAACTCAGACGGTCCTGGTGCAGGATGATCCTCGTTGTGGCCGAGGCAGATATGGTTCCTGGATTTTCTGGACATGTCAGCGCCCGCCCCAGTCAAACTGCCAATGGACGTGGATCTTCTCGCCAGGGAAGCAGGCGCCATCATACATCATGACCCGGGATCGCTGAACCTGCAGGCCTTACTCCTGCAGCACTAGAGTTCTCTCTCTCGCCTACCTATTCTCTTACTGTGGCTACCATCTACCAGCCTCCTGGTCAAATCACCTAATTTCTCTCTGAGTGGGCGGACCTCTCCTCCACCCTCCTGGCCTCTACCATTCAACTCCTCCTGCTCGGTGACCGCAATATACATTTAGACTCTCCTTGTTCCTCCTCTGTACTCTTCTGTGACTTCTGCGACTCCCTCTCCCTGTACATCCTCCCCTCTGGCTCGACTCACTCTGCAGGGCACACACTTGATGTCTTGATCTCCTCTGACCTCCCCTTCCCCATCCCTCTGACCACTCCTCTCTCCTGGAGTGATCACTCTCATCTCTCCCTCTCTTCCCCCCAGGCCAAGCCTACCCCAACACTGCCACCTACCTTCTCGGAAATACGGCCCATGAAGCATGTGTCAGTTGAGGCTTTTGCTGCCACTCCTCCCTTCGCCCCCCTCCACCTCTGGCTGTCTCACATCCTGGCACAGCCCTGTCTCTGCTCTACTCTTCAATTTCTGATACTCTTGATGCTCTTGCCCCTGTCATGAGGATCCGTTTGAAGTCGAAAGCCAAGTGCAATTCCTGGTATGACTCTGACCTAGCTACACTTAAACGTAAGTGTAGGGCGGCTGAGAGGAAATGGAAGGCTTCCAGTTCATCCTCTGACAAACTGGCCTGTCGCCTGCTACAAAGGCAATACCGACTCTCTGTCCTCACCAAGAAGAGAGTCCACATTCAAGCTTGTGTCTCTGCGGCATCTAACAACTCGGCCGAACTCTTTAAAATCTGCAAGGAACTGGCCAACCCTGCAGCAGTCTCTACCCCTCCTGTTGCCTCCCAGGCTCTTTGCAATGCCCTTGCCTCTCACTTCATTTACAAAACCTCCATCCTTTCCGCCCCAACCCCTCCTCTCCCTTCTCCATCAGTGCTTGATGACCCTCCTTTAGCCACCACCCCACCATCCTCCTCGATCTCTCTTCTGCCTTCGACTCAGTCAACCATACCATACTGCTCAACCGTCTCCGTGAAAACCTGGGTATCACTGATCAGGCTCTGGCCTGACTGACCCCTTTCCTCTCTGATCGACCCTCCCAGGTCCAACTTGGGTCCTTCCTATCATCTATCTTTCTCTCTACCTGTGGTGTTCCCCAGGGGTCTAACCTCTCTGTCTGGCTTTTCAACCAATACCTGGCACTTTCACCCAGTGCATTGCCATTTTCTGCTCAAATGTCCAGTGCTACGCTGACGACAATCAACTCTTTTTCAGGCTGCCCTCGGCCTCCTCTCCTTCTCTCCTCTCTGATTGCCTAACTGCCATTCAAGATTGGTGTGCCGACAATGATCTTGGTCTGAATGCCAGCAAGACTAAGATCCTCCTCATCTGCACACCTTCACCATCCTTTCCCCTCACTCTCTGGCCGGCTTCCCTTGGCTCTCCTCCTACCCCCACCTGCGAGGCCAAGAACATTGGGGTCATCTTTGACTCCACCCTTTCCTTCTCCGGCCACATCTCTGAGGTCTCTAAAAAGTCAAAATTCCTGCTGCACCTCCTCAGAGGTACTCTGCCTTTCCTCTCCTTCCCCCGGAAGCTCATGGTATCCCAAGCTCTGGTTCTCTCTAGGTTGGACTATTGTAACAGCCTCTTTCTAAATGTACCTGCCTCTACTCTCCGCCCTCTGCAACTAATCCAGAACAGGACTGTGAGGCTTGTCCTTGGCCTCACGCCCTGGGATCGTATCACTCCAGCTCTGAAATCTCTCCATTGACTCCCAGTGGATGCAAGGATTAAATTCAAAACCCTCTGCATTGTCCACAATGCTTTCTGGGGCCTAGGTCCAAAATATCTTCAGCTATCCCTCCGCAAATACCTCCCCTCTCAAGCTCTTCGCTCCTCTACCTCTAAGTCCCTCAGGGTCAGTTGTTTTTCAAAGAAACGATCTGGGGGTAGATCTCCGTCTTCGGTTGGGGCCTCCCTCTGGAACAGCCTCCCTGCCACTCTAAAACTTGAGGAGAACCATCTCCGGTTCCAGAAGCACCTCAAGACCTTCCTCTTTTCTTCTGCCTTTGCTCCCCCTCTCCCCTGCTGATCTGTTCTCTCTTGGCACTGTGCACCTGGCCACCCTCTGTCCTCCAGGCCCAGGTACCTGCTCACCCTGCCAACCTCCGGCACTGCCTATGGGCCACCCCTTGCACTGGGGTCTGTATCTGTACCCATATAGCCCTTTTTCTTACTGCACTTATCAGACCTACCCTGTCTGCTGCCTTAAACCTAGCATACCACTGTTTGTTGCCTTTATTATTTATTTATTTATTATTATTTATCTGGGAAGACTGGGTTTGCTCTCACACCGCGCACACAATATCAAATAGAAAGCACAATTTGCTGATTATATTGAGTGATTTTAATCAACAACGTTGCAGCCTGACACGTGTTTCGAGCTTCATGTTCTTCTACTGAGGCTGCTTAGACATAATTTTGATGAAAATAATTATTACACAATTCCAAAATCAATGGTAAAAATTAAAAAAAATCACGTGATGACAGAGATTATCATGACAATAGGGTATACACCTATCAACCCAAATATGACCAGGTCTCTCGCTCCTGCACAAGTAGCTTAGCATCATCCCAAGCGAGCTTTGATGCCGAGAGTGATGGCGACAAACGCAATTCTGTAACAGATCTTGATGCAGTCTCAGCTATCTTTGAGACTAATCCCTCAGATGAATTGGAGTCAAAAGAAGGCGAACAAGCGCCAATTATTCAGCCTATGCCTTTTTTAGAACAAATTTGCAGATACAAGAAAGGCAATCGTCAAGCCGCAATAGCAGCAGCCAAAAAGGTTTGGTTCCAATTACCTCCACCCGCCAATACTACAACCCCAGACTCAAGCCTCGGGGCACAAGGGGTGGCCAACCAACCAGTCGTAAACGCCCCACTTGTCCAACGCAGAGTCACACGGGCATTGTACCAACAGACTCTCAAGAACCAAACCAGATAGATTTAATTCATAATTTGAGTAGCTATTCGCTCTCCTCTGATGAACGTGCAGTCCTCAATCGAGGACTTTCCTTTGCACCAAAGGGATTTAATGAATATGTCCAGATCCAGATTGAGCTTTTCAAATTTATTCGGAAAAATAAAATTAAAAAAATTCTTTGTGACACAAGTTAAGTACTACAAAGGTAAGCCCCAAGAAACCCTACCGTCCAACATTACATTACAAACTATGTTGAGCACTCATGTACTGATGTCTATTGATAATTGTGAATTTGATTGCAATAAAAATGTCATGGACTTATTGCATGACTTGAATATCCAACAACAGCATTTGAAAATTAAAGAACTCTCAAGCAAATCCAAATGTACTCCTGTATTTCCTAAGGATAACTTAATCGATACATTTCATCAAGTGGTAATCAATGACATTCATAAACTCCAAGATTCAGTCAAACGAAAAAGCAACAAATTCAAGCTCTCACGTAAAGAACATCAAGCTTTACACAATTTGGTCACCATTGAACTATTATCATTAAGGAGGCAGACAAGGGAGGTAACGTTGTTATTATGGACAAAGCTGATTATATTACAATGGGTCTCACTCATTTAAACTCCCCGGGTTGCTATGTAACCCTACCTGGTAACCCCACGGCCACTCTTCGATCAACCATTAAATCAGTAGTAGACAAATGGTACACAGCAGGACTACTAACTGATGTGGAAAAACAATTTTTAATTGTAGAAGGGCCGACTATGCCAACAGCGTATTTTCTGCCTAAAATTCATAAAACATTTACCAAAATACCAGAAGGGAGACCAATCCTAAGTGGCGGTGGAGGCATCTTGGAGCCCACCTCCCTCTATATCAATGAGTGTATTTCATCACTGGTGAACACTATACCAACTTTCATCCGTGATACGATGCATATTCTTCAGATGCTTGAACAGCTACCTATGCTACACAATTTGGTCTTGGTTATACATGATGTTAAAGCCCTTTACATCTCTATCAACCACCAACAAGCAATCAGCAGTATTGACTTTATCTTTAGAGCACACTCAGTTTCGTTCTTTGAACATATAGAAATGATTAAAGACTTACTAATAGTTGCCCTTTCCAATAATGTGTTTCTGTTTAACAACACCTACTATAAACAAGGTATTGGAATTGTGATGGAGGCAAGCTATGCTCCTGCCCTTGCAATCATTTTTATGCATAACTATGAACAACCATTCTTTCAAACCACATATCCATATGTGGAAGAGATATATTGATGATGTGTTCTTGGTGTGGCAGGGTTCTATTGAATGCTTAAATGAATTTGCCACTTACCTTAACTCAAACAATTGGGGCATCCAGTTTACACATACATCCAGCTTTACGAGTATCAATTTTTTGGATCTTACAATCAGCATTTCAGACAATCAGTTTGTGACCAAAACATACAGAAAATCTACATCTGTTAACGCAGTTCTACATGCCAGTAGCTGTCACAGGAAAACTGTGATTTCCAATATTCCGAAAGGGGAATTTATCAGGGCTAGACGTAACTGTCTGTTGAACACAGATTTCAATGAGGAATGCTCAACAATACGTCAGAGGTTTCTAACTAGAGGTTATGACTCTCGATCAGTAGCTTAAGCTGAGCAAGAAGTATGAGTCATGACGAGGCGCGATCTACTCACACCGAAAGTACGGAATGAGACCATTCACTCCCAGAAACTGAAATTTATCACCAGATTCAATTCGGATAATTCAGTACTCTACAATATAATCAAAAGACACTGGCACATTTTACAACTCGATCGGGACATTACTCCTTGGGTTGAGAGCACACCAAGCTTTATTTATACCAAGGCAAGCAATCTTAAGAACATTCTCTCCCCCTCATTCATGCCAACATCATCACAACACCAACAACAAAAAACATGGTTACACCAACCCTCACACCCAGGTTTCTACAAATGTGGGGGCTGTTCTGTGTGCCCACATGCACTTGAGACCACTGCCATTGACTTTGGACATATAGGTACACACAAGATCAATTATTTTATTAATTGCAACTCTAAAGTTTGCATTTATTGTATCAAATGTGTTTGTGGTCTTTATTACATTGGCAGTACGATTCGTCCATTGAAAATCAGCATTAGGGAACATTTCTATTCTATTGCAAAATCTGACTCCAAATACCCTTTGCCATACACTGGCAAAGTGTCCATCAAATGGACAACAAATCAATGATCCAATTTGCTGGGATCATGAAGGTTTCACTCCTGCAACGTGGAGGCAACTTGGTATTAAAACTCTGGCAATTAGAAGCCTGTTTAATATGCCAATACCGTACTGTTGATTTTGGTCTAAACACAGACCATGAACTATCAGTATTTTTGTGATCACATATGCTTTAGAACCATATTGGATGTGATCTGCTATGTGCTATTAATTAAGGGTTTGCTTAAACCACTATATACTAGTAACAATGGAGATCAGTCAATCAATACATGTGTTTGCATACGATGTTTTAACTTTTATTTTTGACCCGGTTACGTAATTAGTAACCATCATAGATTCAAGGTAGGATTCGCTAATTGGCTCCTCCTCTTGCATGTTGGCTCCGGAGCCCGTCACTTGTACCAAATGTCTCTAATCTTAATGTTTATAAAACGGACCGGTCCCTTTTCCGTATGTCCTGGCTGTTATTTCCATATGTGCATTTCACGGGCCTGTTTACATTCAGCCCTCAAATTATAATTTCTATATGCACACGATGCTCTTAATTAATCATCCATTCAAATGGTTTCCTCCATTGGCTTGTCGATTATACTTCTAAAAATTACCAGTGGCTATTGCCACTTTCTTACATACCTTTCCATTGCTTCTCTTCTGCACAATTGCAGAGCACAACACCAGTTTAACATGGCGGCCCCGTTGCCATACTCTTAATTTGTCGGCATTCGGCCTTCTTCGCTGTTGCCGGCCCTTTCTGTTCCATTCAATTATGGACACAGAACCTCACGCGAGCGGCTCCATTCATTTCATTTAGCAGCGGACGCGCTGGTAAGTCATCGCTCAGTTAGTTTGCAGATGAACCCTAGCCTATACAGGGACCTAAATCAATTCTGTGTTAGTCTAGACGACCGCCGGAGGCAACATCCAATTTGCTAATTGATGTCTCTCTTTTGCTCTTCTTTCTCTTTACGGGATGCTTACCACTTGGATTTCGGTCACATTTCAGCATTGCTCTAATTGACTAAATACGTTCTCCGTGCAACTGCAAGTTATTGGTATGTTGCCTTTATTTTTCAATTTCAATTATGTGCTATTTTTTCTCGTTATGTCTGCTAATAGGCGCTCAAAATTTCTTTTTAAAAAAATTTCTTACATTTTTCTTGTTTTATAGGGAGCCCACGTATAACTTTTCATTTCTATTTAAGGTCCAATACCTGGTAAGCCTTTCTATGCTTGGCAAAGTTTTTGTTATCCCTTGACTTATTTTCATTTCAATTCATTGCGCAATTATTTCCATTAGCACGAGATTTGCAGATTGACCAAGATTAAGATACCCCTATACAATTTGGGCTTTACACATGTACTTTTTGGCTGATCACCATTGCAACCCTTTTCCTCAACTAATGTTCTTTATTTATTTTTTTTATTTCTCTTTATTAACCTGATATCCTTTGACAAACAATGCCGCACTCCATTAGTAATATGCTTTTTACCTTATGTTTCATTCAAATGTATTTTTTGTTAACTTCCTATTCAATTGCTATGGCATTGTGGTTGTTTTGATTTTCATTTGGTTGGTACACCATACCTGCTCCATGTGTTTTGGGTCTGGGGTTTTTTGTTCTATTTTTACCATTGATTTTGGAATTGCGTAATAATTATTTTCATCAAAATTATGTCTGAGCAGCCTCAGTAGAAGAGCATGAAGCTCGAAACACGTGTCAGGCTGCAACGTTGTTGATTATAATCACTCAATATAATCAGCAAATTGTGCTTTCTATTTGATATTGTGTGCGCAGTGTGAGAGCAAACCCAGTCTTCCCTCATCTTTTACTCTGTGGGTAATTTGGCAGGTTCCCACTACCGCTCTCAGCCGCAGCCCATTAGCAAGCACCCAAACTTGCCATCCATGCGCTGCACCCTTTAGGGTCCTTTCTCAGCCAAACTTCTTGTTATTGTTTATCTGTTACTCCTCTGCTTTGCACTTTCCACTTCTCCCCCCTTCCATGCACTTTCCCCCTCCCACTCTCCCATGCACTTGCGCGTTCTGAATGACACTGGGCCTAGTCAGATCGCTGTTTTGTTCTCCCCTGTTCCCCTCCCCTCCCTTGCCTTATCACACTCTGAAACACTTGTGTACGAGCGCAATAGAAATACAAATATCAATAATAAAAGTATCAATCTAACCAATAACAAAAGGGCATTCTTGATATGGCAGCTGCATGGGCACTCAACGGAATTAGATTAAAATTGACAATTGAAATAAAACGTGGATCAATGTCAGTCGGCACGGTACTTTGAGTTCTTTTAAAATGCCGAGATAGATCAAACATTACAGTTGGAAGAATAATGCACTGAGATATGCCTCAATAGAGGATGTAGAAAAATGTATTCCCCCAGAAGGACTCATAAGTACTGTTTACTAGGGCGGCGGGTTGTGATTTGCAGGCGCTGGATTTTCTTCAAAGTCCTGTGAAGGCTCATTGTTCGACTGAAAAACCACCTGAGTTACATCAGGAGGACGTCTTTTTCTGCAGCACTTCGCTGCCTGGAGTTACCAACACTAAAAAAGGTGACTGTTCTGCACCTATGTGCACGTTTAGAAAATGGTCTTGTGCACGTTAGGCTTAACCTAATCTGTGCACGTTTGGAACTGCCTCTCGAGACCTTGCTCGCAATAACATTGGTTCTGACACTGTCCCTTTGTGTTTTCCCATAGGACTGTGTTCAGGGCTCCTCCTCCAAGGTGCATACGGCTTCCTCCCTTGTTACTGATATATACCAGCTGACCTGCGCACCCGCGCGCGCACCCAGAAGTACTCATAAGTACTGTTTACTGTTCACGGGGAGCAGCGTGGGGTGCGGGTGTCTGAGGTCTTCCATTGTTTTGGGGGATTCTAATATGATTACATTGTTGTAGGGTAAGCTTTGGCCTAGAGGCTTAGGTGAAAGATTTTGGACCCCCTGCTCCAAGAAAACAAGCCACTGATCTGGTGCGCACGGGGGGGCATAGTCTGCTGTGCTCCTCAGAACTTTTGAATATTTGCTATAATTGGGCGGAAATGCCATATTTGTTTTTGTGGGTATTATTGAAAAGTGTTTGAAGGCAGTTAAAGCCTACGTTTTATTGGGATTTGTGCTACATAAATGCCACATTGAGTAAACCCAGTACTATTTGTTTTGATGGTGGAGTATGGTGGGCACACTCCGAAATGGTAAATTGGTGAGACCCATACAAGCAGCCAAAAAATCCTATCCTTTGGCCAAACCAGTTTTTGTGTATAAAATGGATCATTTGTTGGCGGAATGCCCATTGTCAGATCCCACTCCAACTAAAGGCCCTAGTGATGATAATTCACCAGATGAAGAATTGCACCCACATCGCTTGATTAACGGCACAGGTATCTCCCTTCCAGCTGGGGAGGTTGTTAATTTGGGGATAAAGTCTCATTATACCGGCCCAGCAGCTATCAAGACACAGAAGAGTATGTCAGGTACACAAGAGAAGTCGCGTAGATACTATATGGGGAAAATAGAGGAAGGAGGAAAACCCATAAAAGGAGCCGACAATTCTCTCTTGGCACCGGTTGTTAGGGCCGAGTTGGATAGAAGGGTCCGGCTGTCAAATGAGCCATCCACACCTATTAGACCAAGAGCTGGGGGTTTCGACAATGTGCACTTACATGAACCTACTGAGGAGGCTCCATTCTCCCCCGAGCATCCTCCTAAGAGGGATAAAAGAAATTGTGATATCAGTTATGGGAATAAGGAGACAGAGCCATTATTGGGGGGTGATGGGGGACAGGGTGCGTTTGTGCCCATCCAGATAAAATTCTCCAGTCCAGTCTCACATGTGTCTTCTATGCTAAATCAATCTTTTGGAACTATAGATCCCCAGAAAGGACCATTCTTTGAGGGCATCAATCAAGAGGACACAGCTGTGTCATTTGCTACCTTTCCTGTGCTAACCAGGATCCTGAATCTTCTAGATAAGGGTCACGATCGTACCCATCTGGATATTCAGGAACTTAGATCGATATTATTGGTTAACACAGAAAAGATTTGCAAAATGGAGGGCTTCCTTATGGCAATAGGAAGATGCATACCTATGGGAGGGCATGGTAATTCTCACATGATCTCCCACGACCAGATGGTACAGACTGATTGTGAGCCTGTGGTCTGTCCAAAATCCTACGCAGAAGTCCTTGCACAAGGAAATAAGGATTTGCACGCTGCTTGGCTGCCTGTACTGGTCGAGCTCAAGGGAATGGTCTCTACTAATGGCACACAGATCACGAGTCTAGGTGAAAAAATTGAATTGGTTTGTACAAATGTTGCAAGACTGGATGAGAAATTAGTATCTAGTATAAGCAATCGAGAGGCCTCAACTAATACGGATACGGATAGTCCATCTGTATTAATAAGGGCCCTAGAGGAGGGAGAAGAGCCAGGTGGTGATGAAAGGGGTGCTTTGGACGGGGACTCTACCCTAGATAGTTCAACTAACCATAACCCACCGCTTTCTAGAAGAGAGAAAAAAATTAGGGCTAGGGCCATTAGGCGTAGGTTGGCCAGGACAAATGGCACAGTAAAAAACTGTGAGAAAACAAAACTAAGAATTTACCAGCATTAAAAATTCACAATTCCAATGCAAATCTGAAAGATATATGTGGTCTGGCGGTTGAAGGTTGTATTGACCTTTCTCAACTGGACGATGAAAGCAAAAAAGCATTGGAATTGAAAGAATTGGAGGCACCAAATAACGTTAGTCAAGGAGAGTTGGATCATCATAGTTCAAGTCCTACTAGCCACTCAGTAATTGTAGATGGTGATTATGGGGAAGCATCTGACACCTTGATTGATGTTATGACTCATAAGGGAAAGGTTCAGGTATGTAAGCAACAAATAAAAAAAGACAAAACAAATAAAAAAGAAAAATCTCTTGACAAAAAACAACTGGGGGGAAACCAGTCCAAGAGTCTAAGAATGTCACAAAGAGATCTAACTGTAACAAAAATGCCAGGGTTGCAAATGATAAGATGGACAGTAAGCTTTTTTTCAACTCCAAATCCAAAAAAGCCTCTGTGAGCAGCGAAGAGATTAAGAGCTCTTCGCCTACTCATACTTCTACTCCACCACAACAAGTAATAAATAATCCCCTACCCGCTAAGCAAGAGAAGAAGAAAGGAGATAATGCAACTGTAACGCTCACCTGATTCTCGCAGAGGCGCCGGTCTTGACTGGGCGACTACCGTATCTCCAAAGGTGATGTGTAGCACCCGGTTGGCTCTTGGGCTGGACCTCTGTGCACTGTATGCCTGACGTGTAGAGTAAGATGTCTGCAGATAGAAAATATGGGGTTAATGAACTGGGGTTATTGGGGTGTCCCTATCTCTTTCCTCTTCTCCTCTCCTGTAGACCCCCAAAGGTTAACGCTCTCACCTTAGGTAAGTGAATGCCGAGCTCTCCATCTGCCTCGGGGCAGGGTGCTGTAACTGGATAGGTAGCGCAGGCCTCTTGACTTCAGAGGACTGCTGTCCGTCGTTTACTGCACGAACGGTAAGTTTTGAGTCATTCAAATGTCTTTAAAGTCTTTAGTAATGATGTCTCTTGTTTTGCAGGGTTCCGGCGATGGCGGATGACGGGCTGAAGTGAGTTGAAGATGGAGCCCGTGTGATGAATAGAAGCGCCTGGAAGCACGTAAGTAAGCGCTTGTTGCCTGCTTCACGATGCGCTCTAACTGTCTTTTTATTTTGCAGGTACGAGTTCGGAGCGGCTGCAGGGTGCCGCAATACCCACTGGATTAGATGTGGAAAGGAGTAATGGCACGTGAGTATTAAAGTTCCCCAATGTCTTTAAACGCACCTTTTTTGTCTTTCAGATGAGGGATGCAGCGCCGAAGGCCTCCGGAGCGTGCGAAGAGTTGGTAAGCTTTTGTCTTTCAGATGCCGGAATGTAGTGTGAAGACCTCCGGAGCGCACGAAGAGTAGGTAAGCCTTTGCCTTTCAGATGCCGGAATGCTAACCTGTTCTTTCTTGTCTTTATAGGTGTTGCTGAAGACTGGATTCAGGATGGTAAGCCTTTTTCCTTAGGCCCAGGACCGGATGCAGAAGACACGATGAGCGTTCTGCTGCAGAGGTTGCAGAATAACGCAAAGCAAGATTCATCCACCGGGTGTGGTTTAAATAGCCTCCTGTAGTGCTTCGGTGTCTCCTTCCACAGCCACGCCTAGGTAAGAAAAGAGTTCCTGCTTTCCAGAGGAGTTCCAGTGTTCTGAATCTAGGGAGTGGCTCCAGCCCCACCCAACAGGAAAAGTAGTTCCAAACAGAAGGGGATCAGAGGCTCAACTGGCAGGCGAGTAAGCAGCATGGTCTGCTGCAGGTAAGTCAACCCAAGCATTATGAGCCCAGCACTTCCAGCGCTGGGACTGGGCATATTTATGAGCCTGGTGCCACTGGCGCCAGGACTGGGTCCAAAAGGTCCCAATTGGGACTGGTTGGCACTCGTAACCTGGGTTATGGATCTGCTTCCAAGGGAGTTGGGAAAACCCTGACCTTTTGGAAGCAGAGATCATGACAGTACCCCCCCTCAAGGCCCCTCCCAAACCGGGCTTCTGCGGGGGTTTTAGCTTGTCAGGAAATGTTCGGTGAAATCTTTTGATTAGGCGAGGAGCGTGGACATATTCAGCAGGTTCCCAGGATCTCTCTTGGGGGCCGTAGCCTTTCCAGTCAATTAGGTAGAATAGTTTAGATTTGGAGATCTTGGAGTCCAGAATGCTTTTTACTTCAAACTCGAGTTCTCCATCAACTAGGATAGGTTTTGGAGATTTGGTTAGTCGGGTTTGAGGTTGCACGGGTTATAATAGAGAGACGTGGAAGACCGGATGTATCTTCATGTGCGGGGGCAAGTCCAACTTGACCGCTACTGGGTTTACTATGGTAGTGATGGAATAGGGACCAAGGTATCTTGGGTTGAATGTGCGTGGCCCTTTTAGAGATAGATATTTGGTGGATAACCAGACTTGATCCCCTACTTGATAGTGAGGGGCTTCCTTCCGATGTTGATCTGCTCCTTTCTTGTATTGTTCTTTAGCCCTTTGAAGGTGAGAAACAGCTTCCTTAAAGGCTTGGGTGATTGTAGAATGCAGGTAGTCTACTGCTGGTGTTTCAAGATCTTGGAGGGGATCCAACTCCGAGGTTCGAGGGTGACTGCCGTACAAAAGAAAAAACGGGGTTCTCCCAGTTCCCGAATGGACAGAGTTATTGTAGGCATATTCGGCTATCCAAAGGATATCTTTCCAAGTTTTTTCAGTTTGTTGCAGCATGCAGCGTAAATACTGTTCCAGAGTTTGATTGGTCCTCTCGGTTTGTCCGTCGGTCTGAGGGTGGTGACTGGTCGATAGTCTCACATCAATTTGAGCCGACCGACAGCAACTTCGCCAAAAATGAGAAATAAATTGACTACCTCGATCCGAAATTAGAACCGAAGGAAAACCGTGCAGTCGGACGATGTTTTCGAGAAATTCTCGGGCCAGAGTTGCTGCTGTTGGCAAGCCTTTGAGCGGAATGAAATGCGCCATCTTGGAGAATAAGTCCACGATTACTAGAATCGTATTGTATCCGGAGCATGGAGGTAGATCGGTGATGAAGTCCATAGAAAGCGTATGCCAAGGGCAAGGTGGGATGTCAATAGGGCGTAAGAGGCCTGCTGGTCTTTCCTTTTGACTCTTGTTTTGGGCGCATACTCCACAGGACATTATGAAGTCTCTGATATCTTTCTTCCAAGACGGCCACCAGAAGTAGCGCTTGATCTTTTCTGAGGTCTTGGCCATACCGGGATGACCTTCAATTAAAGAGTCGTGATAACAAGAGATTACTTTTTTCTGTAAATCTGTGCTGGGTAGGTATAATCGTTCTTGGAAATACAATAAGTTGTCCTTTACTGCAAAGTCCTTTCCCTGCAGATGCCAATTCTGTATGTCTGCTGGAGTTACAAGTTGCCTGGCTTTATCCTTAACTTCCTCTATGGATTCGGTGGCGATTACACCCAGAATTCTTTGTTCGGGAATGATTGGTACAGGTTTGGGGTTGATCAAGTGTTCTTCCACTCCCATCCGAGAAAGGGCATCAGCTTTACCGTTCTTTGTACCAGGTCGATAGGTAATTATGAAGTCAAACTCGGCAAAGAATAATGCCCAACGGAGTTGTCTAGAGGATTGGGCTTTTGCGGTTTTCAAATATTGCAGGTTTCGGTGATCCGTAATCACAGTAACGGTGTGTCGGGCCCCCAGCAGGTAATGCCGCCAAGCCTTAAAGGCAGACTTGATAGCCAGAAGTTCCTTGTCAGTAATCGTGTAATTGATTTCAGGAGGCGAGAATTTGCGGGACCAAAATGCCACGGGATGCAACTGATTGGTTACCGGGTCCTTTTGTGATAGAACTGCCCCCATGGCAAGGCTTGAAGCATCAGTTTCCACGATGTAGGGGAGTTCGGGGCGAGGATGTTTTAAGATTGGTGCAGAGATAAATTTAGTCTTCAAATCCTGGAAAGCTTGTTCCGCCTCGGTAGACCATTCAAAACGTTTGTTTTTCTTTAACAAGGCAGTGATGGGCTGGACTATTCGAGAGAATTTGGGGATAAACCTGCGGTAAAAGTTAGCGAAGCCTAACATGCTTTGCACACCTTTTACGGAGGATGGTGATGGCCATTTGAGAACTGCATCGACCTTCTTCGAATCCATACGCACTCCGCCAGGTGATAATATGAATCCCAAGAATTCAACTTCAGTCACGTTGAAAACACATTTTTCCAACTTAGCGAAAAGTTTGTGTTGACGCAATCTTTCGAGGACCATTTTCACGTGTTTCCGATGTTCAGATTGCGATGAAGAATAAACGAGGATGTCGTCAATGTAAACAACAACACATACATCTATGAACTCTCTGAGGACATCGTTCATAAAATATTGAAAGGCGGCCGGGGCATTGCAAAGTCCGAAGGGCATGACCTGATATTCAAATAGCCCATACTTGGTGCGGAAGGCCGTCTTCCATTCATCGCCCTCTTTTACTCGTACCAAGTGGTAAGCTCCTCTAAGATCCAGCTTTGTATATATGCATGCTTTTCTGACTTGGTCCAGGAGTTTAGGGATCAAAGGTAACGGATATCTATTCTTAACGGTGATCTGGTTCAGGGAGCGATAATCGATACAAGTTCTAAGGTCTCCTTCCTTTTTTGGAACGAAGAACAAAGCTGAAGAAGCAGGGGACTTGGAAGGACGAATAAACCCATTTGCCAGGTATTGATCCAGGTATTGTCGAAGGTGAAGGTTCTCAGGCTCGGTGAGGGCATAAATTCTACTACAAGGAGGAGTAGATCCAGGTATCAGGTCTATCTGGCAGTCATAAGACCTATGAGGAGGTAGAGAGTTAGCCTGATCCTTCCGGAAAACATCTTGGTATTCTAGGTATTCGGGAGGTAACTGGGGAGTCTCTGAAGAAATTGCGGCCAGTGCAACACCAGGTGGAGGGTGACAAGTAGAGACACATTCTGGAAACTGGACCGTTCTTGCTCGCCAATCGATCAGAGGATTGTGTTTCTCTAACCAAGGTATTCCTAGAATAATCTGAAACTGAGGGGCCTTGATCACATCGAACACGATCATCTCATGGTGTCCATCTTGACTTACTAGCGTCACCTCTTGAGTGGTATGCGTTACTGGCCCGGAGGCTATCTCCGTACCATCCACCGTAGTAATGACGTCCTTTACAGCCTTGGGACAAAGAGTTAGATTCATCCTCAAAACCATTTCATGATCCACATAATTGCCGATGGCACCGCTGTCGACGTAAGCTTCAATTGCATGTAATCGATCCGGATTATCAGGGCTAATGAGGACCATAGGTATCACGAAATGCGAGGTCACGGAACTGGTTTTCACGCTCGGCAAGAGGACCTCTATTCTTGTCGGGCGAGGTCGTTTCCCTGCTCAGAGTTTGTAACTTTGGTAACTGCAGCTCCTACTGCCTTCTTGGCAGGTTTCACCGGACAGTCTCGAAGAAAGTGCCCTGAGTTTCCGCAATATAGGCATAATTGCAACTGTTTCCTCCTTTCCCGCTCCCTTTGTGTTAGAGGACCTTTCAGACCCCCTATTTGCATGGGTTCCCCAGAGTCTACTCCTTTGGAAGGAGTTGGTGGTTTGGAAAATACTCGAGCATCAAACTTGGAACGATCGGCCTTCCTGTTCTGCAGCCTGTGATCTATTTGAACGACCAAGTCTATATAATCCGAACAGTCTTGTGGGGGATTCACTACTTGGGCTAAAACGTCTTTGAGCTCTCCACGTAGACCTCTATAAAACAGCGTAATCCTTTTGTCCTCAGGCCATTGAGTTTCCACTATTAGTCTATTGAAAGATGCAATATAAGCCAAAAGGTCTTGATTACTCTGTCGCAACGAAATAAATTCATTGTCCAAGGCCTGCCCCTGTGAATGTCTTGCGAACAGTTTTTCCATACTAAGCTGAAAGGCTTGAAAATCATGGAGAACCGGATCATCTTGATTAACTAGAGGGATCGACCAGTCTGCCGCATTGCCACTAAGGTACGAAAGTACAAAAGCTACTTTTGCTTGATCAGTTGGAAAGGCTGCTGGCCGGCATAAGAAGTGCAACCGGCACTGATTGATAAATACTGCAAACCTCTTTGGGTCACCAGAAAATCGTTCGGGCGGAGCCAGAGGTACATTCCCAGGTAGGTTGATCTGCACTGGATTCATAGAGGATGTTGAAGGAAGATTTGCCCCTGATGCGGGTAACGGGGTCTGTCCGGCTTGTGACTGTAGCACTTGTCTAGCAAGATTGTCTGTTCTCTCCTTGGAAATAATTAGTTCCCTTCTTAGAGCATTCGTTTCCTGACGAGCTGCATGCACTTCTGCCCTTAGTTCCCCAAGTAACCGGGCTAGGGGGTCAGTATCCGAGGTTTCCATAGCGCCTGGGCGAGAGTTTTGCGGTAGGCTTTGCGTTCTGTAACGCTCACCTGATTCTCGCAGAGGCGCCGGTCTTGACTGGGCGACTACCGTATCTCCAAAGGTGATGTGTAGCACCCGGTTGGCTCTTGGGCTGGACCTCTGTGCACTGTATGCCTGACGTGTAGAGTAAGATGTCTGCAGATAGAAAATATGGGGTTAATGAACTGGGGTTATTGGGGTGTCCCTATCTCTTTCCTCTTCTCCTCTCCTGTAGACCCCCAAAGGTTAACGCTCTCACCTTAGGTAAGTGAATGCCGAGCTCTCCATCTGCCTCGGGGCAGGGTGCTGTAACTGGATGGGTAGCGCAGGCCTCTTGACTTCAGAGGACTGCTGTCCGTCGTTTACTGCACGAACGGTAAGTTTTGAGTCATTCAAATGTCTTTAAAGTCTTTAGTAATGATGTCTCTTGTTTTGCAGGGTTCCGGCGATGGCGGATGACGGGCTGAAGTGAGTTGAAGAGGGAGCCCGTGTGATGAATAGAAGCGCCTGGAAGCACGTAAGTAAGCGCTTGTTGCCTGCTTCACGATGCGCTCTAACTGTCTTTTTATTTTGCAGGTACGAGTTCGGAGCGGCTGCAGGGTGCCGGAATACCCACTGGATTAGATGTGGAAAGGAGTAATGGCACGTGAGTATTAAAGTTCCCCAATGTCTTTAAACGCACCTTGTTTTGTCTTTCAGATGCGGGATGCAGCGCCGAAGGCCTCCGGAGCGTGCGAAGAGTTGGTAAGCTTTTGTCTTTCAGATGCCGGAATGCAGTGTGAAGACCTCCGGAGCGCACGAAGAGTAGGTAAGCCTTTGCCTTTCAGATGCCGGAATGCTAACCTGTTCTTTCTTGTCTTTATAGGTGTTGCTGAAGACTGGATTCAGGATGGTAAGCCTTTGCCTTTCAGATGCCGGAATGCTAACCTGTTCTTTCTTGTCTTTATAGGTGTTGCTGAAGACTGGATTCAGGATGGTAAGCCTTTTTCCTTAGGCCCAGGACCGGATGCAGAAGACACGATGAGCGTTCTGCTGCAGAGGTTGCAGAATAACGCAAAGCAAGATTCATCCACCGGGTGTGGTTTAAATAGCCTCCTGTAGTGCTTCGGTTGCTCCTTCCACAGCCACGCCTAGGTAAGAAAAGAGTTCCTGCTTTCCAGAGGAGTTCCAGTGTTCTGAATCTAGGGAGTGGCTCCAGCCCCACCCAACAGGAAAAGTAGTTCCAAACAGAAGGGGATCAGAGGCTCAACTGGCAGGCAAGTAAGCAGCATGGTCTGCTGCAGGTAAGTCCACCCAAGCATTATGAGCCCAGCGCTTCCAGCGCTGGGACTGGGCATATTTATGAGCCTGGTGCCACTGGCGCCAGGACTGGGCCCAAAAGGTCCCAATTGGGACTGGTTGGCACTCGGAACCTGGGTTATGGATCTGCTTCCAAGGGAGTTGGGAAAACCCTGACCTTTTGGAAGCAGAGATCATGACAGCAACCATTGAAATGCCAAGGGGGGAGGGGCACTTGCCTAACACGGGGGGGAAGAACCAGAGAGGGGAAGCACATTTAATGGAAGCAACACTGGGAAGGAGTTTGAAGGGGGAATTCATGTCATCCTCGACAGCCTCTATGGTTCCGAGTGAGGATATCAAAATCCTAGTAAAACAAGCATTACAGAATCTGCTTGAAGACTCAAGGAGGGCAGGCACCACAGTAGCAGATATCCAAAATTGGACTGAGGTAAGGAGTCTGAGCAGTGGCAACATGATTAATCTAAAAGGAGTGCTTGGGGATGGTATCGGAACCCGTCACATATAGGATAGAGAAACAAAAGGTCTACACCCATTTCAGCCGACAGCTAACAATGGACTGGGCAGAGATAAAAAATATTTTGTCACGGAATCCGGAAGACTTTGTTGGACAGGGTGGGGAGCTGAATGTCTCATCCTCGCAGACGGTTCATGGAACCCAATCAGGTCAGGAAGCCACCAATTTGGTCCCCAAAGCATGGATGAATTTGGTACAAGCTGTACACCATAGTGAGGAGGGTAACTCTAAGGCGCTTTTGACGGAGGAACGGGTTCCCAGCAATTAACTGTATAAAGAGGTGGTGAATACTACCGGGTTTGTACCTAGGACAGAGAGGGAAGCCACATCCCCTAAACAAATGGCAAATAATAGATGGACTAACAGAATGGACTGGAGACCGCCAGCCTTCACTGATTGCCCTAGCATTATGTTTTCGCAGGGGGGTTCTTCCTCTCTGAATCGCCATCGCATTCTAACCTTGTTCAGTGAAATATGAAGGCTCTCTATGATCTCCTCAGATGATATCAAACTCGTTGATTTCATACATCCACTGAGACTGGACTGTGTACGACTGGTATTCTTTTCCCAGGCTATCATGGATCTAGTCACATCAGAAATAGACGCCTTCCACCCCTTTGGACTTGATTTAGAACCATTCAATAATCAATTGATGAGCAGAGGAGTGGTGGTCGAGTCCTCTGAACATGCAAACGTTGATTCTAACATGCATTATGAAGAAGGGGAGGTCCCCATCACACAGAAACAACCCTCTGAGGCGGATCTAAAATGGCTTACTCAAACACTAACTGAGACCTGAAGATACAGGTATTGAATGTGAAATCATAATCTGAGCCAACATTCTCAGTGGTATCCTGGAATTCACGAGGCAATAAACCTTTGAGGACAGAGTCTGAAAGTTTACGCCTCCTTACGGATGCTAGCATCTGCTGTATTCAGGAAACCTGGGCTCTTTCTCCGTTGGTGTTGGATGGGTATAGTCTACACCAAACAACACCGGAGAAAAGGTCCAGGGGAAGGCCTTCTCGGGGTCTTCTTATGGCGATACAAAACACCATGATTTTTAAGTGCCTGAAAGTTTTCTCTCCTCATAAAGGATGTATCGCTATGCTATTACATTTTGCACTGCCCGTTATTCTTGGTTACCTACTGGTAGTTAACATATATTGGAGTCCTGAGTTAGATCTAAAGGAATTCATTAGTATGGTGGACGCAATTATTCAAGAGTGTCAAACAGCATATCAAATTCTGAATATTATGGTTATGGGTGATTTCAACTCAGATGCGGGCACATATTCTTATAACCCTGGTTCATCAAGGAAACAAATACAGGGCCATGTATTTGTGGAATGTCTTTTTGAGAAATTGGGGCCTAATCTGTGTAAATGATTACCTGGGTAAGGATTTGAGTGCTTTCACATGGTCTAATGGAAATGAATATTCTACCATAGATTTCATTTTTGTAAGCACGTCTTTAAGATATTCTTTGCTTGATTTTAAAATTATACCATCCTTGATTAGTGACCACAGTATCCTCAAACTCACCATGAGGGTACACCCTTCCCCGGAATCCTCTTGTGCTCTTCCCTTGACGTTGGAGCTAAACTCAGCTAGGAATAGAATAAACTGGCACTTGGATAATGTTGAAAAGGTGAACAAGGTCTTTTTTGAGGACTATAACAAATACGGCTGTGAAAAAAAGAACTTGATGTATGCACATGGGGAGTTTAACAACTATGTCAGGGAGGTTATCCTTGGGACAAAAGGTATTGGGAGATCTTCGAAAAATGGCACCACTCACACCCATGTTCTTGATCCGGTCATCCATCAGCTTAAAAAAGAAAGGAATCGTGAGATTCGTAAACTCCAGAAACTCCCATTTACTCAATCTCTGGGAGAAATGATCAAAAAAGCAAAACAACAATGGAGTTATAGGGTACGTGCACTACAAGCAAACATGGTGCAAAGAGATACACAAAACATACTGGAGGCACTCTCAAAAACCAATACTCAGCATTTTTGGTCCCTAGTTAATAGACGCGGGGAGGCGCACACCAAAGAACAAGGTGTGTGTTTATCCTCGGATATTTGAGAAGGCCACTTTGGCTCAATATATAAACCTTCGGTTTGTAATTGGGTGGTTCCGGAAGAGATCTCCTCATGTCCATGGAATCTCCCTTTCTCCTTACAGGATGTGCAAATAATATCTCTAGGTGCTCGTCTTCTCGTGCACCAGGTCCTAATATGTTAGCTAATGTGGTCTTCAAAGGTAATACGATTCTCTGGGCCAAAATTCTCTTTTTACTGTTTAAGAACATTGTCATTACCAACTACTTGGCACATATCTTATGTGGTCCCAATTTATAAAAAGGGCGATAGATCTATACCAACCAGTTATAGACCTATCGCCTTGCTGGATGCTGACTCTAAGATATTTGCCTCCCTGGTTCTTGAACATATACATGTGTGGATGGAGGAAAATGATGTATTGTCAGCACAACATTTTGGTTTTAGAGAAGGGGTTGGAACTGATGGACTTCTCCTAACTATCATGCAGCAACAGACCAGACAGAGAGGTAGCCAACCTATCTACTTGGCTTCTATTGACCTCTGTTCAGCCTTTGATCTAGTGGATAGAGACACATTGTGGAGAAAACTGTTTGCCTTAGATTTGCCGTCACAGCTCCTAGCGATCTTATATTATCTTCACTCAGAATCTAAGATAAGAGTCTGATTGAACACCGAGGGATCCCTGTCTGAGGAAATAAATACAGGAAACGGTCTCAGACAAGGGTGTATTTTTGCCCCTACGGTTTTTAATCTGTACTTGTCTGATGTTGGTCCGCACTTGGATGAGGCATCGTTTGCGGCACCAAAGTTGAAGGTACTAGGATTGCGTGGACTGCATATGCAGATGACGTGTTATTGTTTGACTTAACACCCATGGGCCTGCAACGAGTTCTGTCTGCATTTAAGAAGTACACGGCAGACAATGCTTTAGATATAAATCAGTCAAAAACGTTTATCATGCAACTCAGTTATAGGAAAAGGCCAGCAAAATTTGCATGGTTTTTGGATCACGTCAAACTCACCATACGTCATGCCTTCAGGTACCTAGGTTATCCCATTTTTGAGACTGTCACCAGGGTCAATTTACGTAACTATTTGGATAAAAAAGTGACACCACTGATTTCTCAATTACTCAAAATTGATTGCAAATATGGGAAATTTTCAATGTTACCATGTATAAAAATGTACCGTAGTAAAACGATTGCCCAGTTTAGCTACGGAATGGAACTGGTTCCGTCATGGTTTAGGAGCGAATTTGTTAAATATGAAGCACGTATGCTAAGGTCACTGGTTTGGTATCTTCCGAAATGTGTTCCATTAGCAGCAATACGTTTTGAACTTGGGCTATACTCCCTCTCAAGCATAATTCTCTGGCGTAGAGTCTCTTTGTTTAGGAAACTGCTTGTAAATAAAGAATCCACTCTATATGGAATCCTTGGACTGTGTCAAGTTGCGGGAAAGGAATCTTCTGTAGTAGTGTGTGATTTGGAAAAAGAGGTTCATGAAGTACTGGCATTAGTTGGGGTCTCTAAAGAACTGCTTATCAACAACCCTAGCAAGATGAAGATACTTCTCCAGCACGCAGACTGGAATCACACTGTTGATATAATACAAAGCAAAAAACTATATGCGCATTTGGCTGGCAGTCATAAAAAAATTGTAACAACATATCCTTATCTCATAAAATTCCCCAGCAAAGGGCATAGACAGGAATTTATGCACTTTCGTTTTAATGTCCTTAATACAGGTGAGATCATGACTATAAGGCAAACCTTGCCACCGCAAACAGTTAAATGTCTATTTTGTGATTTAGACATTGGAGCAGTAACTTTACAACACCTGTTGACACAATGTTTGGGTCTAAGATCGGCACGCATTGATTACTTTATTAAATATGTGCCTAACCCAGAGAATGTTGATCTGGTTGCCCTATGGAAAGACATGTTGTATGGATCTAGGGTCAAACTTCAATTGGCCATACTGCGCTTTCTAAAAGCTAAATGTGAACTATAGAGAGGTAGTTCAGCTACAAAAATGTGTATGCTTATGCATCTTGTATGTCTTTTTTCATTCTGTTCTAGTATGGTTCATTTAGATGTATAAACCATTTATACTTTTTGGTTGTATTAGGATGTATTATAAGGAATGTATTCGATTCCATGTAACCAAAATTTTATGTATGTATTTTTAAGATCTGTTCTTATTTGTTTTATATTGTTTTTGTAAAGGTTACTATGTAACCAAAACAAAAAAATGTTTTTTTTAAAAGTATTCCCCCAGGTTGAATCTAAACAATTCTTTGTTTTTTTTAATAGGAATACTTCGAGCTGCGCCTCAAAATTTTAGTACAGCAATTGTTAGGTTTGCTTCATGACCACTAACCGTCCTATCCAAGAACTCCTTAGTTTGGACACAGGCTGTATCATGACTATATATGCTGAAATACTTGATTCTAAGCAGTTGTAAAGCCTTGCATTCTATGATTAGATGTTGTCTGGATTTCAAGAAGCCCACTTTCCGAAACAGACCACAAATCCGTTGGTCTGGATGGACACCTGCCCGTATGGCTGTGATCGCGCTGGTCTGGAGTAAATTCAGCCTGAAGTGTAAACATTGCAGTCACCAACGTCATACTCGAGACAGATGGCAGACGTTGAGGGACACAAAGTTGGCGATGATGATGCACAGTGCCCTCTGCTGTGAAAAGTTTCCAAACTGCAAGCAGGATATTGGAGGAATTTGTGTTGTGCCTTTGAAGGGGATTGCAACCTGGAGAAGGGAGTCATTCACGCAGGAAACAGTCCCTCCAGTCAACTGGAACTGTAATCGCTCCTCAGAAGGAGAGAGATGTTTTTGGACACCCTGACCAAATTCTTAGTATTTTAGTTGAGGAAGAGAATCCCCTCTTAGAGATAGGTATAGCACGTTTTTTGTTAAAAATGTCTTTAGCCACAATCATGCCACCTCTGTGTCCGTCTCATACTTTTACACCCTTATATATGGTGTCAGGCATGGGAACAGACCTGGTTGACACAAACCGGGGAACCCTAAAATATACAAAACTCACTGAGTGAGCCTCAGACTCCACTATTGCTACGAAAGAATCCATTGGCTTTGATCTCTCGAGCAGCAGATACTTAACTGGTGAGCCGCAGAAAGACAACTGGTCCCCACAGGTTTAGTCCTAGCTCCCCCTAAAGGTGAAATATTAAAATAGTCTCCAAGTCAGGTTTGGTATAGAATCATGGTCTAGATATGATGCCAGGGGTGATAGATCCGGACTACAGAGGGAATGTCAAAGTCCTGATACAAAACAATAACAAACAGGCTTACCAAGTACAAACTGGGGAAAAGATTGCTAAAGCGATCTTAGAAAAAACCATGTTTCCCAAGTTCTTAGAAGTCCCAGATACTGATAGAGCGATCAAAGATTTTTGATGAAGCCGATAGAGACCCTGATACTGACATAAACCTCCCAAAACACCATCATGAGGAGAAAGAACACAAAATAGTTCCTGATTTAGCGTTTCCCCAACACAATGGGCCTCATTACACGGTAGGGATTTAACGTTACCGGTAATGGAATACCGGTAACGTTAAATCCCCATGCCATTTACGACCCGGATCACCTCTATTAGTGGCACCGCTAAGTACGGTGCCACTAATAGCGGCCAGTCTGCGTGCGTGCGAGCCTCCATCCCATAAATAACGCCATGCCGCTAATAGCACACCATCACAAGCCAAGCGGACATGCCAATAGCGGCATGGTAAAGCCCCCAAAACCCCTTACCGCCATGGCGCTAATACCGGCATCGCGAACCACCCGTTAAGAGAACTGAGCAGTGTTCCCACCTGCCACAGGTGGACACAATCAGCACAGGTGGAGGCAATGGAGACTTTGGCAGCACAAAAAGAGCACACCACACCCCTTCCCACACCAAGATGGTCCCAATACTAGCAGCATTACATGGGCTGGAGGACATGATTGCAGTGCAGCAGCAACAACAACAGGCAGCACAGAGGAGACGCAGGAGGAGGAGGAGGAGGAGGGAAAGACAGGCACAGCCAGCACCACCACGGCACCTAGTCATACCACAGAGGCAGCCACCAATCCCCAGGATCAGAGCCAGTCCATTTAACCTAACCCCTGAGCAGATACACACCCTGTACCGTCTGGACCGGGATACCATCACCAGCATCGTGGACATGATACATGATGACATTGTGAGCCTCATAGACATAAGAACTGCCATCCCCCCTCTACTGAAAGTGGTGACTGTGCTCCACTTCCTGGCCACAGGCACCTACCAGCATACAGTGGGGCACATGCATGGCATCTCACAACCAGTATTCTCACGCAGGCTGAACCAGGTACTCGATGTACTCGATAGATCTAGTGTTTCAGAATCTGCAGCGTGGTATTACTTAACATAAAGAAAGCCTCAGGATAACGAGTAGCATAATCCAGTATTACCAGAATATACCTATTTCCAAGCCTAGAAGGTTCCAATGGCCCCACAATATCCATCCCTATTCGGGTAAAGGGGACCTGTATTACCGATAAGGGATGTAGCTGTGCTGGTGGAGGATGATGTAAGGTCGTTTTTGATATCTGCGTACACCCCAGGCCAATAGAATCTGTTTGCTGCTTGCCCTTGGATTTTTGCTGTTCCTAAAAGTCCAGCCATCAGGTGAGCATGTGCAATCTCCAAGACTACCCTCCAGTGAGTACATGGAACTACTATTTGGGAGTGAGGGGTCCCCTCACTACTGTTATACCATGTATACAATAACCCATGGCTGAGGAAGAAGAATGGTCCCTTACTCTTTCTACCCTCTTTCTCAGGGATAAAACAGGGTAATTGGGCCTCATTACATGTTGTGCGGTAAAAATCGCAAATTACCGGCATGGCGCTATTAACGTGTCCGCCCTTGCAAGAGGCCACTAATAGCGTACCATTACGAGTATGTGGACACGAGCATAGCGCCATGCCGGTAATGACCCTACCACCATGCCGCTAAAGACCCCAAAAAGACCCTTACCGGCACCGATGAAAGCGCAGATAGCACTTCCGACCTCCCGCAACATGCAAACAGCGGTCACCGCAATTAGCGGTCCCTGTTAAAAAGCGGAACCGGAAATAGCGTCATCGCACAGGAACGGGAAGGAACACGGCGGCCATCTTTAAAAACACAAACCATTGCCATCCTCTCTCCCCTGGACCTGTTTTGAGTAGTTTGCTATTGGAAAGCCACAAAGACACCCTAGCCATGCCTAAGGCCGTTAAAAAAAACACCGACCGCCAGCGCAAGGAGAAGTTCACCACGGAGGAGCTAATAATGCTCACACAGACCCTTGCTGCTAATGCCGACGTGGTATTTGCGAGCGACATGCGTCGGGAGACCCTTATCCGCAAGAAGGCATACTGGGCAGAGGTTGCCTTGAAAGTGAGTGCAGTGGGCACCACCACCCGCAATGTCCGTGAGTGCAGAAAGCGGTGGGATGATCTCCGCCTCCGGGTCAGAAGCATCCTGTCTGCGAACCACAACATAGGCACAGCAGGTGGATCTGATTCGCCGATAAAATTAAAGGAGTGGGAAGAGACCTGCGCCAACCTGATTGGAGTAGAAGCAATAGAGGGAGTCGGGACAATGGAGCCTGGTGTGGCAACCACTTCTGATGGAGATGAGTGTCCACATGAAAGTATGCACTGTGAATGTTCAGGTCCCCCCAAATGTGAGCCCAGAATCACCTCATGGATGCCGAAACATCCACACATGCATACAACCCTGGCCATGTCAGTGTCAAACCCAAACACACACACATGCACACATCACCAGAGACAAGTGCCACACACAACCATGCATGGATGAGCCACTCAACAGACAGATCACCTGCATCCCTACCAATGAAGTCCAAATGCCCACAACTGCATGATTGACGTATACTGCATTAAGTACATAGAACCGTAACCAATGCCATCCCCCTCTTTGTCCCCGACAGGCTCACATACAGACAGTGAAGATCCTGGCACTGCAGCTCAGGCACCCCCTGCCAGAAAGAAATCAAGGCCACAGGACACAGGGGACACCCCCACGACATCAAGGGGCAAAGGGAGAAGAGTCCCCATGCAGAGTGGCAAACATCGGTGGAGCGCCACTGCCAAGATGCAACTGTCCACAACAGCAACAACTGCCCCACCTCCTGAAGTGAACCCCCCACCACAGATCCCAGCCACGGAGGGCCCACCCTCAGCTGCAACAAGTTCCACAGGAGAGGCGGCAGCCACAGCGCCACTCTCAGATGTGGAGGATCCGACAGATTTCCACATGAAAATGTACACCCCAACCCCCCCTGGAACCCCAGAGGCAACACCACAGCAGACACCTGGGTCCAGTGTCCCTGGCGAGGACAACATGGGAGGGTTCAGTAGCCCACCGGTGGCTTCACCAGTTGTCCTGGTTGCATCGGAAGGCGCAGCAGCCACACCACCAGAACGCCACAGTGCCCTTGACCTGGCCAGCATCAGGCTGCGCCAAGAGGACATAACTTTGCTGGTTGGGCAGTATGTGGAGGAGGCTGCCCGTCTCAGGGGGGAGATTACAGAGACAGCCAGGCACTCCAGGGAGGCGATGGAAGCCTGTACCAACAGGCTGTGTGGGGAGATTGTCCAACTCAGGGAGGTCCTCACGCGGATAGCGGATGCAATGGACCGCCAGTTCCCACCACCACCACCAGGACAGACAGCCACATCCTCATCCGCCAGTTCGAGGCAGACAAGCCCCCTCAGCCGCTCCACACGCACCACCAGGCGCACGTCTAGCCAGCCTCCTAATGCTGGTGATGGCAATGGCGAATAGGGACTGCAAGGTCAAGCTTCCACGTGTGTAGCTGGACAACAACATTGTGCCAGACACATAAGAGACTGTTGTGGGGGGAGGGGGGAAGGGCGTTTTTGGACTGTTGTGGGGGGAGAGGGGAAGGGTGTTTTGGGACTGTTGTGGGGGGCGGGGGGAAGGGCGTTTTTGGACTGTTGTGGGGGAGGGGTGAAGGGTGGTGGGATGTTTGGGGACATACACTTATACATCTTTACATTCCTTAATACACTGGTGTTTGATCAATACACAGGCTTGGAATTCTTCATTGTGTATGTGTACTTTATTGGCGACAGGGTCCATTGTGCGCTTCAAAACAGACACCAGTGCATTACTACCCATATACATCCTACAGAAAGAAACCATGTTACTCAGAATATTTGGTTGATCAGATGCTGTCTCACAGCACGTCTCTCCTGGCCATCCCCTCTTGCATGATCTGCTTCCCCGTCACCTCCGTCCTCATCACCATCATCATCATCCTCATCAAGTTCTTCTATTTCAACGTCAGGGGGCAGTGGCACAATCCGTCTGATATACATATTGTGCAGCATGACACATGCCATGGTGATCTTGGCCACCTTCTCATGGCCATACAGGAGAGCGCCACCAGACCTGCTAATGAACCTAAACCGTGTCTTCAAAAGGCCAAAAGTCTGCTCGATCACGACGCGGGTACAGGTATGTGCACAATTGTAGTCCTCTTCGTGCCTGTTCTGTGGGTTCTGTACAGGGGTAAGGAGCCACCTCTTCAGGGGCTAGCCGCCATCATCTGTATGCGGGGACGAATGGGGTCCTGTTACTGTTCACTTCAAGAGCGGCCTGTTTATATCACACAAATTGACTTTGCATTGTGATAGAAGTCCACAATTAACAGCATGCATGCAGATGTTCTGTGTGACTGCAATGTGCAAAGGTGAGCTCGACCCTGCAAGTAAACATGCCCCATTAATGCCTCCAACAGTAATTGACATGTCCTCGGTGAGGCCAGGTCTTAGGTGTCCCTGGGCCCAGGCAGAATTGGTACCACACTGCTAGTGTACTGCCATTCCAACATTGATGTTGCCATTCTGAGAGGCATCACTTCAGTGGTGCTATAGGTGCGTGGTTCAGTGCTATGGCTAGGGGTAATCCCTTTGCATGCATTCAAGGGCACATTGCATTATTGTTGTTGTGCTGCGCTAATTCTGTATTGAATGTTGTGCTATGTGGATGTGGGTGGATGTTTAATGTTTCTAGACCTGGATTGTTCTCTATGTTGTGTAGCTTATACCTGCATGTCAGTTCATCTCAAGTATGTTGCGGCCTTCCCAGATGGACATTGGCGTACATCTGTATGTGCATTTGTCCTACGGACAACAAGCTACACCCATTTTGATTATGTATCTCCAGTTGCAGTATGTATCCCCCCCCAATCACACCTAGTTAGAGTATGTATCTCCCCCCCAATCACACCCATTTTGAGTATGTATCTCTCCCCCCCCAATCACACCCAGTTGGAGTATGTATCCCCCCCCCCCCAATCACACCCAGTTGGAGTATGTATCTCCCCCCCCAATCACACCCAGTTGGAGTATGTATCTCTCCCCCCCAATCACACCCAGTTGGAGCATGTATCTTTCCCCCGCAATCACACGCAGTTGGAGTATGTATCTCCCCCCCCAATCACACCCAGTTGGAGTATGTATCTCTCCCCCCCCAATCACACTGACATGTGCTTGCCCTGCTACTCACCAAGTAGCCACGAACGTTGTCCGGCTTGTCGCTCCATGTAGCGTGGGATGGTTGAGTTCCGCAGGACCATGGAATCATGGGTTGATCAGGGAAATCGGGCACATGTGTGATTATCTTGTTGGCGTCACATACCATTTGGACATTGATGGAGTGGAATTGCTTCCTGTTACGGTAGACTACTTCATTGTGATGTGGGACCACCAATTCCACATGGGTACAGTCGATGGCCCCAATGCAACTTGGGGTGCCTGTCAGTGAATAGAAGCCAACTTTGGTGTTTGCAATCTCCTGGGCAGTCCGTGGCATGAATATGTGTTCAGGCACCTACCAGCATACAGTGGGGCACATGCATGGCATCTCACAACCAGTATTCTCACGCAGGCTGAACCAGGTACTCGATCTACTCGATAGATCTAGTGTTTCAGAATCTGCAGCGTGGTATTACTTAACATAAAAGGTATCCCTTTTTTATCTAGAGTAGTCTTCCCCAAAGAAATCTTGACAGGCCTAGGCACAACTTTCAGGAGTAAGATCATGGCAAAAGTAAAACAAACCTTACAGATAAAGATCTTACAAACCTCTGTCTATCACCCTCAGACTGATGGTCTTGTTGAGTCTTTTAATAAGATCCTAAACATATACTTAGGAAACTGGTGGAAGCTGATGTTAAGAACTGGGATATGATGATTCCCTGGGCCTTGTTCGCCATCATAAAAGCCCCCAAGCCTCTATAGGGTTTTCACCTTTTGAATTATTATATGGGCGAGACCCCACGGATGTGCTAGATATGTTACGCAAAACCTGGAAGGAAAGGGGAGAAGCCATTCTACCCTTGTCCCAAACTGCACAATGGATCCTTCTCTATTGGACAAAAAGTCCTAGTGCTACTCCCAACCTCTGAGCACAAAATGCTATCCAAGTGGCATGGACCGTAAGAGGTCATAGAACAGACTGGTCCTGTAACTACTGCATTGCCCAACCTGAGAGGAGACTCAAAACTCAGATTTACCATATCAGTCGTTTGAAAGAATGAAAAGAAGATCTGGTAGAGTCTTCCTCTCTTAGTGGAAGGAACAAATGAATTCAATCTAGTACCGAATGAACTTCCACAGAACAAACAACAAAATATCCAAGATCTTTTGGATCAATTTCCTGATGTTTTCAGTTGTGAACCTGGTAGGGTGAAGGGGATGTTTCACTACATACGCACTCCCCCTGGAACCACCATTAACCTTATGCCTTGTAGAATTCCTAAGGCCAGAAAGGAGTGATACAGGAGGTAGAGAAAATGTTGGAGGCAGACATTATTGAGTCATGCCATTAGTCATAGTGGCAAAACCGGGCCAATAGTGGAGAATTTGTCTAGATAACAGAAAGCTTACCGCTATTTCTCAATTCAACAACTACCCAATGCTGCGGATAGATGCTGTTATTGATCGGCTGGGTACATCTGTAAACCTCAATGATTGATCTCACTGGGGGCTATTGGGAGGTACTGTTAAACCCTAAGGACAAAAAAAAACTGCCTTCTCTACCCCTAGGGGACTTTTCCAATTTCAGTTACTACCTTTCGGGTTACATGGTGCACCCGCAACTTTTCAAAGGTTGATGGACTAAATCTTGCGCCCATATTCTAGTTTCAGTGGCACTTATCTGGACGACATTGTCATATATAGTAAAACCTGGGAGGAACATATGGTCCACCTGCATGAGATTACCAAAGCCTTGAGACAAACCGGCCTGACTGCCAACCCAATCTAGCCCAATTGGCAGTAAAGTACTTATTTTTGTAAGGAATGGCCTGGTTCAGCCACAAAGAAAGTCCGGACAGTACAAGAACTCCAGTTCCTAAAACCAAACATGATCTGAGGGCTTTTCTAGGACTTGTTGGTTATTATAGGAGATTTATCCCTAATTACTCTTCCATTACCTCCTGTTTAACTGATAAGTTGAAAAATGCTGCGCCCCAAAAGTTACAATGGATAAAAGATCAAGCCTGCTTTAATACCCTAAAGACGATCTTATGCAGTGAGCCCATACTCAAAGTGCCTAACTTCAATAAGGAATTTATACTCCAAACCGAGGCTTGTAAGGTAAGATTAGGTGCTGTCCTTTTCCAGATATATGATGAAATTGAACACCCCATGCTTTACATCAGCCGGAAAGTATTCCCTCGGGAGCTGAACTACGTAACCATCGAGTTAGAAGTGTTGGCTATTAAATGGGCCATACGGTATCTCAGATACTACCTGACAGGAAGACAGTTTAGATTAATACCAGAACAGACCATTCACCACTTACATGTTTGAGCCTCTGAAAGGACAGTAATCCCAGGATAATGAGCTGATTCCTCAATCTTCAACCTTTTTTGCTTCAGTGTGGAACATCGCAAAGGCAAAGAACAAAGAAACACAGATTCTTTATCCTGTTTTCCTGTAAAAGACTAGGAAAACACCAGAAATAGGGGAAGAGTATGTGACAAATCCTGTGATGGTGTCCCTTCTCCCTGAGGGGGAGACCATTTCCATAAGGCCAGGGAGGTGAGGCCGCTACCCGATAGTCCCCCTAGGGGTGGTACTCAGTGGGAGGATCACGTGGGGAGTGATTGCCCCTCTGCAATACAGTAAGAACATCATGAGCCAAAGCTGTATTTTCAACACCCAGACACCTCTTACACACTTCCTTCCTTCCTTAGCTTCCTCTACCTTAGCTCATTCAACTTTTTATCTTTGGGATTACCCATGTGAAATAGACCTGAAGACTGAGACGAAGAAGAGGCGCAGCGCAATGGAGAATGCACCGCGGAACAAAGTAAGCCTTCTAGTCAATAAGGATAATGTAAAAATATGTGTAACATAAAAAGGGAAGAAGGACTCGAGATGGGGCTCATCCCTCCATTGAAGAGCCGTAAGCAGGTCGGAGGAAAGGCAAAGGGAATCTTGGGGAACCGAAACACGAGGCGAGAAGCTGAAGCCTCAGTGCAGGGTCAGAACTGGAAAGACCCTGATCCCGACTGGAAGCAAGCTGCTAAGCCCAATGGAAGAAAAGGGACTCAGCAGTCCGTGTCGGAAAGGCAGACCAGCGGGAAACAGAGCCACCGTAGCTGGAATGGGCCACACAGAGAGCATGTGAAGATGGAGACGGAGTCTCTGGACCATCCGGAGCCCGAACAGGAGCTGCCTGGAGGTATGGGCTAACCGGGGCTAGTTGGTGGGGACAGAAGAAGGGCTGAGGGCCCTATAAGTAAGGGAGAAGATACTCTGAAGACAAGGGCTGAGAAAGATTGTGAAAAGGCAATTAGAAGTGGAATAAGGGTCAGGGAACCCGAACAACACGAAAGATAGTCTAAACATTGTATAGAAAATCACAGTACCTGACAGTTTAGTGACCCAGGGATGCTATATAACAAAGAAGCTCAAGGGTCTTCGACACACACCGACAAGGCAGGACACCAAATGAAACATGGGGAGAATGTAATCTGAATGTTATAAAGACCAGGGGAAGGGAGTCATTCCCCCTGGCATTGTGGACATTGTGAGAAAACCTGAGAAAGGCCAGGGGAAGGGAGTAATTCTCCTGGCATTGTGAGAAGCTTAGGAAAGACCACAGGAAGGGAGTCATTCCCCCCCCCCTGGTGTTGTGAGCATTGTGAGAAGCCTGAAACAGACCAGGGGAATGGAGTCAGTCCCCCTGGTATTTCAGGAAACAAAGTAACGAAGGAAGCTTGAATAAAGCAAGGGGAAGGGAGTCATTCCCCTGATGTTATGACCTGTACTTAAGAAGTCCAGGAGAAGGGAGACATTCCTCCTGGAAAAAGAAACAAAGCACTTGGAGAAGGGAGGCATTCTCCGGGGCACCCATGGTGAAGAACCACTATGCGCAGTAAGGAATGTTGATGCTTTGGAATTGGAACATTGTTTTATAAAATAACTGAGACTTTTAATCTCAAACTTTGTGTTGTGCCTTTGAAGAGGATTGCGACTTAGGGAAGGGAGTCATTCCCTCTGGAAACAGTCCCTCTGGACCATGGTAACTGTAGTCCACTCTCCAGAAGAAGGGAGACGTTCTTCTATACCAAGAAGACTCACCAATCCTTTAGTTTAGTTATACGTGTAAGGGAAGGAAATAGGTTTCTGATGCAGGATGGTGGACTGTTTATTTTTTAACATCCTGACTGAATCCTTAGTGTTTTAAATGAGGCAGGGAAACCCCTCTTAGAGATAGGGATAGCAAGTTTTTTCTTTTTTTTGTTATATTTACAATAAAGGTCTTTACCCACAGAGCCTTTTGAGCTGTAGACAGTATAGATGGTTAATTCACTGTCTCACTCGACTGTCCGCAAACATCTGATTAAATAACGCAGTAATGGCAGCCACAAGTAACCCAAAGTAGACAAGGGCAATCGGAGGGTGCCATGAGCCCCATACCAGGTTTGGACAGAATTCGGACAAGGGAATTGGATATATCGGCGAAAGACCCCTGTGGTTTTTGGTACTGTCTGGGCCCTGTCTATGACGCGACAGGAGTCCTGGAGCACACACCTGCAGTTCCTGTGGAGGCCCACAGATCGACTGAAGCAGTGCCCACTAGTGCCAGCACCCCCTGCAGCAAACTCACAGTGCCCACTCAGGGACTCCCGGAGGACCACCCGACACAGCGTGGATGCCGGTGGAGAAGGGAAACAGCAGAATAGGGATGATGAAGGTGCAGTGACAGCTAGTCACAACCCCAGAAGCCTGGGAGCACAACTGACAACAGTGCCTTCAAGGTTAACTCAGTTCTCAGAGCACCGGGGTGTGTGGGAAGACCACTGGGCTGATACAGCTCGTGAGCGCTCCCCCGGTGGCAACTCCTCACAGCCAGTGCTGTGGGCCACTCAGAGCTGGTCCGGCCCCAAAGACACCCAGCAAACATGCGCAAAGAACCTCTGGGGTCACCCTCTCCTCGGCGCACAGGGGTGCTAAGATGCCCAGAGAAGGAGGAGGAAATAGTGGCAGATGACAGTGCTGGGCTACAATCGCAAGCAGTGACCATCACACGTTGCACACGTTGCACACCTACGGAAGCCCACATATATGGCCAGACCTAATATCAGAAAAGTATGAAGGAGCCACAAGGGCCACAACCTTGCGGACCCCAATGGTCCCCGACCCTACAGGCTAGTATCCACACAAAGGGGCAGGGGGCATAAGTGGGCAAGAACTTTGTTACTTATTTTATCTGACACATAGGCCTCCTGCCGGCACACACTGCGCCGCTCCAGCCAGTGAGCCTACTGGAGCCCTGTAACAAAGACAGGTGGGCCGGTGAGCCACACCGGAAAATAACAGTCACACGGCCTTAGACCAAGTATATCGGGGGTGCCTGTTGGGGGACACGGCCAACCACCAGGCGCACAATCCCAGGTGGGTGACGACATACAAAACAGTTGATCCCGACCCACCCACTGAGAGAGGTTCATCAGGGTTCGAAGGCAGACACTGCCACCCATTACATCCTGGACCCGGGCATGGCCTTTCGCCTGCACGGCTTCTAGAGTCCCACTAGGGACCACGATGGCCCAACCCATGACAAGAGATGACAGAGAGGGTTCCACAAAGGCAGACAATTGAACGCTCTTGGAAGAAATCAGATCGATAAAGACAGGTTTATCAGTCGCAATTGGACGGTCTGCAAGGAAGAGTCAAAGTAGAAGAAAAACTCAAATCTACTGAAAATTATCAGCTATCCATGGATCTCATTGAAATGAGATCTGAGGGTCGTATGCAGGAAATAGAACAGAAAAAGAGAGGCCTGTGCTCTGCCCGTTCAGAGCGTCCACTGCTGTGTTTTTCTCTCTGGCCAGATGAATTGCTGATAGAGAGATTCCTTCCTGTAGTGCCCATAACCAAAGCTGCATTGCCTCTCTGCACAGGAGCAGCAACCCTAAACCTCCCCTCTTGTTGAGGTAATGCATAGCCACTGTGTTCTCTGTCATTATCAGGACATTTTTCCCCGTACACAGAGCAAAAAGGCCATCAGCGCAAGTCTGATTGCCCTCAGCTCCAAAAGGTTGATATGTAGTTTGGACTCTGATAGAGACCAGCGTCCGCTGATCATCAATCTGTTTTTATGACCTCCCCAACCTGTGAGGGAGGCGTCTAACCACTCTAATCTCCATCCATGGTTGCCAAAAGGGTTCCCCCTTCAAAACATTCTCCTTTATGGCCCACCACAGGAGATCCGCTGTACTAGATCCATCATTCTCTCGGAGAACTGTGACCACTGAGTTCTGAGACCCCACTGAAGAGACCTCATTCTCAGTCAAATCTCTGGCACCAGAAAAATGCAGGATATCATGAGGCCAAGCAACCTCCGAAAATCGAAGGCTTGAAGACTTGCAGCACTTTGAAATGTGCTCACCATCTGCAAAATGTGGATAGCCCTTACTTCGGGTGGCGAAGCTTTCCACGAAGAAGAGTTCAGGATCGCTCCAATGAATTGCAGCTCTTGGGAAGGTGTCATGTGGGACTTCTTGAAGTTGAGGGAATAGCCCAGTCTGTGGAGAGAGTGACTGACAGGAGCTTGTTCGGGTGAACAGGCTCTGATCAGCCAATCGTCCAGATAAGGGTAGATGTGAATCCCCCGCCCCTCTGTAGATTTGCTGCCACCACCACCATCAACTTGGTGAAGACCCTCGGGGTAGAGGTCAGCCCGAATGGCAGTACTCAAAACTGATAATGAGAACTGCCAACAGCGAATCTCAGGTATTTCCTGTGCTTGAGATGAATTGGCACATGAAAATAAGCATCCTGAAGATCCAATGACACCATCCATTCCTGGAGCTCAAGGGCCTGGAGGATCTGCGAAAGAGTGACCATCTTTAACTTGTCCTTCCTGAGGAACTTGTTCAAGCATCTCAAGTCCAATCGCACACCTCTGTCCTTTTTTGGGATCAGAAAATAAGGGGAGTACCAGCCTTGATTCCTTTCCGCTACAGGTACCTGTTGGATTGTAATTGCTTAAATTGGTGTATTTGGAGTGTTAACGCAGTCCCATATTTGTTAGTGGACTGCGAGTATGAGATCTTGTCCACCTATGGAAATTACAACACGAAGGTCATGAGATTCCTTAAGTCTATAAGTATGTCACATGTTTAAGTATGGGGATGAAGCTCGTGGCCACTAAACTAACCCCAATGTCTTTCCCTTGGTTTTGTTGTTGTACCTGTCCGTTTGCACCTTTCCCCAACAGTGTCTGAACTTCCTGTAGGAGGAGCAGATCTGGTACTTTCAAGCACTGGCTTCACAGGGAACAGGTTGGAGGTTTCTTTAGAAAAGGAAGGCAATAACCATGGGTGATAATTTAGAGAGCACAAACATCTGTTGTAATACTTTGTAGTACTTTTTCATTCCGTTAGATGCTAGGTTCATCTGCCTCCTTCTGTAGTCAGATGGTTTAAGTGGCAGCTCCTCTTCCGCCACGTTCTCAACTGCCTCCCTCACCCTGATTGCCTTCTCTGTCCCTGCGGTGAAAACTGTCCTCTTGTTCTTCCCACAGAGGAATAGTAGCGAAAAGAGCGTTTTTTCCATCCCTGGTTGAAAGATGCAGCTGTCCGACCTTGCTGAGGCTGCCGAAATTGCCAGACTCTGAGATTTGGCTGCAGCCTTAGATATTTGCAACTTCTCAAGGCTTTCATCTGCTTTAGAACCAAACAAATATGATCCTTCAAAAGGCATATCTCACAGCCTGGCTTGTACATAGGGAGCAAACCCTGATTTTCTCAGCCAAGCGAATCACCCGAGTACAGTTCCTGCAGCCATATATCGGCTAATACAATCTGTAGTGTCTAAACTTGACTGCAAAGATTGACATATATCGTCTTTCCTGTCCTGAACCAGTCTCATGAAACCATCCCGTTCTTCACCCTCTGGGATATGTTCAGATGCCATAGCAATTACCTCCCACAGAGTGTAGGTAAACTTTGCCAATACACAGGTTGTATTGGCTGCCTTCAGTGCCATACTTCCGGCAGACAGACTTTCTTCCCAATATAGCATTTTGTCTTCCCTATCAGAAGGAACCATACGATAGACGGCTCCTTTAGAGGCAGCTGTTGGTGCTTGTACAACAAGGCTCCGTGGACTCGGATGTTTAGAAAGAAAATCAGGGTCCAATGAAGAAGCTCTATATTTATTTGAGAAATTCTTGTGGACTGCAGGAATTGTCTGGTCTTACCCAGTTTTCCAAGACTTTGTTCTTGATGGCAGTATGAAAAGGGAGGATTGGGTCTTCAGGCTGCCGCTTATCCAAAATATCTGTAAAATCATCCTTTTAATTCTCCACAGTCGAAGTACCCCAGCCCAAATAATCTATCATCTTTGCCATTACTGATCTATATGAAGAATCAGTGTGCCCTGAGCAATCTGAGGTGCCAAATTAAACTTCTGAAGAAGTATCCAGACCATTGGCTCCATTAAGGTGTCCCCCAAATCTATCATTCTGGATTCTTGGAATATAAACTCCTATGGAACACCAGAAGTATCATACTGCAGTCCAAACCCATAACTAGAACTTTCCTCCACCACATCCTCCATATAAATTGAGGTCATGGATTTTAAAAAGCCTTTTCTTTCCAGAGGCTTGTAAACCTTTGACTTTTCCAGAAAGGATGTTGATGGTTTCGACTCTGTCTATATCGGCATCAAAGAACTCGACTTCGATTCCTTTGACAAAGTCGATTGGATTGGAGAAGACGTTTTCCGTTGAGGCCATGAGAGGCGCACAATGTGCTTTCGAGGATTTTGAATCTTCCAAGCCTTTGAATCGCTCAAAGCCCTCAAATCTTTTAGACCTTACAGTTTTTCGAGGCCTTCAATGACCTGCTGTCGGGGCTCTTGGGCGTGCAGTCAACATTTTCTTCTGACTCCCTGTCGGCCAATGACACAATGGAGTCATGAGGCTAATATTGCCACCTTCTCAAACATCTTTAACATTTGCAGACAGAACTTTTCCAATTCTGCTGCACTAGTCCCCTTTTTTTGGAAAGCTAACCCGTTTCCTATTGTGTGAGGAATCCGACGAGGACGGACTGGAGTGATGACGCCTTTTTTAAAATCTCCTCGATGAAGAAGAGGAATGTCGAGATCCCGAACACTTAGCACATTTACCGTGCTTCTTGGCCCGGTGCGGAGACGTTTCTCTCGAACATTTATCTTCGGCCGATCTTTTTGTAGATTTCGGGGAGCGTTTGTCCAAGGCAAGCTTTCCTTTCGTCTCTTTTATCGGTTTTCCAATCATCACGAGCCACAATCTTCGTCGATGTGGCCCGACCCCAGGCACCAGAGACATACCCGATGCGGATCGGCTTTGGACATTTTTTCAGAACACTCAGCCCATCTCTTGAAGCCTGTTTTTGGTGTATCAGTCGACATTATATGAACTATGCAGTTTTTTTTAACACGTCGAGGCAAAGAACCGCTTCGAGCTATGCATGGAACAATGGAACTGAGGCAACAGGTGCAGTGCGTGCCTTTTTATACCAGCGTACGACACCACACTCGAGGAGGACAGAAGCCCTCGAAGGACACAAGGTCGCCATAGACAAGGCACAGCGCCCTCTGCTGAGGAAAACAGTTTCCGAGCTGCAAGCAGGATATCGAAGTATATCAAAGATGAGGAATATGTGCGAGAACACAATACATTCGACTAGATTGTTCACGCCAGTCACTTTGGGAGAATGGTTCTGGGTGCCGCACAGGCGACTACCAATGAAAATCCGATCCTAGCAGTCCTTTGGCATTTGTGGAAGCTCTCTAGCGAAATTAATAGAATCACATCCTGGCCATCCCACCTAATCTGCATTTGGGCTCCCCCCATCAGGGCCAAGATCTCGGAACCTCTCAGGTTTCAACCATATTATGAAGCAGGCTTTTCCAGGGTGGGCCAAATGTGGAAGGCAGGTATTTCCAGACCCAAACCCGAGCTGGAAGAAGCTCCGAGTGTCAGTAGCATTCCCCCACTGACATTTCTTCAATTGAAAGAGGCCCTGACTGAGCAGGCCTGGGTTAATAATCCAAGTCGCCCACTGACTCAATTTGAGCAAATCCTTAACTCCTACACAGACACAAAAGTTCTTATTTCAGCACTCTATGCCTCCCTCCTGATCTGGCACCACATCTCCGCCCAAAACACTCAAAGGCAGTGGTCCATAGACCTATCCTTGCCAGATGAGCCGGACCTGTGGCACACCATTTACTGAGCGGTATGGTCTGCCTCCATCGCTACACAATACAAAATGCACAATGGTAGGCTCCTTTTCAGGTGGCATTTGACCCTGCAAAGGCTCTCCAAATTGTACTCTAACGTTAGCCCCCTGTGCTGAAGAAACTGTGGCGAGGTTAGCACTTATTGGCACATGTGGTGGGGATGCCCACTGTTACTCCAATACTGGAAGCAAGTGCTGGGGTGGATCAAAGACAGACAAAATAAATAGGTTACTGACACGTTTACTGGTCCTATTTGGGTTGGAGGGCAGGGAAGAGGAACACACCCTTCTGCCGCACATGGTGAGGAATCTCGTTCTGGCAGCGAGTGTCTGTGTCACTTTCCACTGGAACAGAAACCGCCTCCCGACTCACCAAGAATGTCTTGCAAAATCATACGAAATTTACGATACGGAAAGCCTGACAGCCATCCTATTATAATCACACAAGGACATTGACGCACAGTGGATGCCCTTCTTTGAACACTACCGAACACATACCAGCAGGGGACACTCTACACCCATAAAGGCCGCAAGACCCCACATGCCTGTGAGCGCCCCCACGCACAAGTGCAAGAAGCCCTGTAAGACTGCCCCATTCCGCAACACGCACCAACCCCGCTGTCCGACCCATGTTCACTAGCTTAGGAGAAATGGTTTCCACCTACCCATCTTGGGGGGAGGGTTAGGGAGGTGGGCTGGGGGAGAAGTTCTTAAAGGTTTCAGGAAGAGACAGGGTGACAATGGTTTTTACTTCAGCTGGAGAATGGTTGTGAGTGAGCTGCTGATCCTTAGGCGCCTCTCCCACGTGGGAGCTCCCTATTTTGTTGGTTGTTATTGCATATTCACAACCAGATTGATTTAATTCTGTTTCTTGCTGTATCACAATCTCTTGCATGTCGTTATTAAGAATTAATAAAAACATATTGAAAAATGTCTTTAGCCACAATCATGCCACCTCTGTGTCCAGCTCATACTTCAGCACTCTTGCACAACCTAGTCACTCCCTACCCACCTTCTGTGCTGGATAAAAACACAAACTCATTTTTAGAAATCCTCTCTTCATGTCTCCCATGACTGACTATGGTCTTCAAAAGGCTGTTCAACTACACAGCGCTTCTTTGACACACCAATGGCATATTAGAGCATGTAACGCATTATATAGCTGGTCAGATAGCACAGCGAGTAGAAAGCTTGCTTTGACATCTGTACAGAGCCTGCCGATGCAGGTTCGAATCACAGCAGTGCCAAACTCAGCCTTTCATCCTTCCAAGGTCGATAAATGAGCACCACACACCATGGGTAATAAAAAGCAGCGCTCAGATGCCTGAGGGTTTGTAGCGCTATATAAATGCAAATTATTATCATCATCTTTGGTTGAAAAACACAATATCACATATAGAGAAACAGAAAGACAGAGACTTATAGACAAAGGGTGTGGGCTACTTGTTATGGTTGAAGAATGGTCTATCGAGCTACAGAGTTGGAAAATAATTGTGGTAGATCACCAGACAAATGTATACAGAATTAGACAAATGCATAGAGAGTGATGATGATAAAGATGACTGATGAAGACAGATATAGATGCAGACGGAGAGATACACTTTGAGATTGATGTATAGACCAATCTTTTGAGGCATATATAAAGATGCATACATGGAGAAGAATACATGTAGATGGATAGCAATCTATCAACGTATACATTGATAGATATATATGAAAACACATGAATATAGTTAATTTGCAGGGAGAGATGGATAGAGCCATCGAGACACGCCTATGGATCAAGGTTTATAGACTGACAGTGATGGATATGTACATTGATATATGTATAAAGAGATACATTCAGTAAAATGCATAGAGAGATATGGATAGACAACGACAAACGCATAGATGGGATTGTATATCTATCTTAAATACCAGGCCTGCGTCCAGCAGGTGGCGCATGAAAGTGACAATATTGGAAGGAGTGCAATCAACTGGATTGATTTGCTTATTCTGGCACCAGATAACAAATCTTTTCCATTTATCAAATTAACAGTGCCTCGTGTTAGGTTTCCTAGATTCCTTTAGGATGTCCATACATCTCTGTGGTAAATTGAGATGTCCAAACTCTATGACTTCAGGAGCCCTGCTGCCAGGTTCATTGAGCTGGGTTGAGGATGCACTGTTTGACCTTGGTGCTGGGACAGTAGGTTGTACCAGCACGGGAGTCTGATGGGTTCCCACACTGCTCATCTGCATAGGTGTGGGAACCACGATTGCCTCGCCCACATGGGAGCAACTAGGATGAGCGTCATCGATTCTCTGTGCATCTTGTTGACCACCTTCCTCATGAAAGGGGTTGGTGGAAAAGTGTAGGCAAACATCCCTGACCAGTTCATCCACAGGGCGTTCCCCTTGGAGTCTAGCTGGGGGAACCTGGATGCGAATCCCGGGCATTGCCTGTTTTTCGCTTGGGGCGAATAGGTCTGTAGTGGGGAAACCCCACTGTGAGAAGATGTCTTCTACAATTTCTCTGAGTAGACACCATTCGTGTTCTCTTGGGAGGGGATCTCTGCTCAAAGCGTCCACTAGCGAATTGAGATCCCCTGGAACGTGTTGATATGACAGGTAAATGTTCCGTCTGAATGCCCATTTCCAGATTTTCTGGGCAAGCTTGGACAGATTTGGCGAACAAGTCCCTCCCTGTTTGTTTAGGCAAAACATCGCTGTTGTGCTGTCTGTCAGGATCTGCACTGACAGGTTCAACAGGTGGGGCTTGAACACTTGAAGCGCTCTGAATACTGCCAGAAGCTCTAGCAGATTGATATGATTCTTGGCAGGGATGCGTCCGTAGTGACTACAGCCTGTACCTCTGGATCGTAAAAGGGTTTCCCCTTTGACAGGTTCTCTCTTGTCCACCAGTGAAGACTTTGTACAAGTGTTGGCGAAACGACCACTAGATCGTCCCACTGACCACTTACCTGAGACCACTGTTTCACCAACCATTCTTGCATGGGTTGCATGCGCAGGCGCGCGTGGTGGACCAGGTAAATACATGACGCCATCATGCCTAGCAAACGCATTACTTTGCGCACCCTTATCTGGCGACCGGGCTGATATAGAGGAATTTGCAGTAGTAGATTCCGAATTCTTTCCTCTGATGGAAAGGCCAACCCCTCTTGAGGGTTACCAGTCATTTGGTCGACTGACCATTTGGTCGACACCAAATGGTCGAAATCCAAATGATCGAATTTTTTTTTTTTTTTTTTTTTACATTTTTATTTTTTGGGGGGGTTTTTTCCCCGCCCAACCCCCCTTTTTATATATATTTTTTTTAACCGAACAAATCGAAAAAAAAAATATAAATAAATAAAATAAAAAATTCAACCATTTTTTTTCAACCATTTGGTTTCGACCAAATGGTCATTCGATCTTTTTTTTTCGACAAAATGAGCGGACACCCCTCTTGAGTGTTTAGGACAGCTCCCAGGAACTGTTTAGAGGTGCTTGGCTTCTCGTTTATGTAGAAACCCAATTCGAAGAGGAGGTTGATCGTTCTTTGAATGTTTGATCTGCAAATTACTGGGGTCTCCCCCGTGATGAGCCAGTCATCCAGGTAAGGGTACACTGGGATTGCCTCCCTGCGTAGGTGTGCCGCACCCACCGCCAGTACCTTGGTGAATACCCTTGGAGCCGAGGCTATACCGAAGGGCAGCACCTTGAACTGGTAGTGCTGACTGTCCTTCTTGAAGCGCAATAATCTTCTGTGCGCAGGGAACATGGAAATATGAAAATAGGCATCTTTCAGTTCCAATATTGCCATGTAATCCCCCTTTGTTAGGAGGGGGATTACCTCTTGGAGAGTAGTCATGCAAAACTTTTGGGCCTTGACATACTTGTTTGTAGGGCGTAAGTCTAATACTGGGCGCATTGTCAGATCTTTTTTTGGCACAAGGAAATAAGTTGAATAAATACCCTTGTTTACCTGGTTGCCCAGGACGAGTTCTATCGCATCCTTTGCTAGAAGATTGACGATCTCCTCGAGGAGGATCTTCTGGTGGCCTGAGGAATGTATCTTTTGACGTGGAGGGGGGTTTCTGGGACGCTCGAGTAATTCTATGCAGTATCCTGCAGACACTGTGGACAGCACCCATCTGTCTGATGTGATCCCTTCCCAAGCTTGGGTGAAGTTGGTAATGCGTCCCCCTACTGGGAATGCGTGAGAAGGGACCCTGTACGCGGCGTCACTGTTTTGCGGGAGACGTGCCGCCTCTGCTGGGGCTGCCTCTGCCCTCACCACGGCCCCTCTTGTTTCCTCTGCTGTAACTCTGGGTAGACTGCTGCTTGTTACCCCAAGAAGTACCCTGCCCCTGTGAATAGTTGGAGCCTCTTTGTGAATTTTGGCCGCGTGGGCGATGAAAATTACTATTGCCTCTTTGATTAGGGGCCTTGTTGGTCAACTGTCCCAGGGATTTCAGTGTCTCATACTCATCTTTGGCATTTTTTAATGCGTCCTCTACCACTTTGCCAAACAGTAGATTAGGCTCCACCGGCATGTCGATTAGGGATACTTGTGTCTTGGGTTTAAACCCTGACTGTCTTAACTAAGCATGTCTCTTAATGACAGTGCTCTCTGCTATTAGCCTGCCGGCGTTATCTGCGGCATCAAAGGTTGCCTTAAGGATGTAACCGGACACGGCTCTCCCCTCCGATGCAACCTGGGCCAACTGGCCCTTTAAGGGTTGCAGTGCGGAGTCGATGAGGGCAGCTACTTGCTCCCACTGGTGGCAGTTGTAACTAGCCAGCAGAGTGGTGGAGTTGGCAATCCTTGCCTGATAAGCGGAAGTGGAGGCCACCTTCCTTCCCAACCCGTAGATTTTCTTGCTCTCCTTGCCGGGGGGAGCCTCAGATGATGATAGAGGCGTTCCCGCCCTCTTCCGGGTATTAGTAACTACCAGGGAGTCCGGCTTCAGTTGCCCCCTTATGTAAAGCAGGTCTGATTGGGCTGCCCTGAACAATTTCTCGACTCTGGGGTTTACTGCCCTGGTGAGGTTAGGAGTGAAAAGGGAAGGGTCAATTCTCCGTTGGATGGACTTGAGAATTGGAATGGCTTGGGCAATGGGTTTCTTTTCATCAGAACACGTTGAACGTTCCAAAGCCGCTAAACATCAACACTCTCAAAACATTTCCGTCTCAGAAACCTCTTCGTCTGATTCTTCGATCATGGAGCGCCCTTACCCCAAAATTAGATCTAGCAGACGCTCCAATCCTTCAAAACAAGTACGTATGACCAGCAAGCAAGCAGTCCCTCGAAATTCACCTATCTCCAAAGATCTACAGGCTGTAATCATAGCATCTATGGGAATTTCTATTGCGCATTTTTGAAACTCTACGAGCAGATGAACGAAAACATAAAGGACCTTTCAACCCTAACCGCGCTTCTTAACGCAAAAATAATCAAATTAGAAAGAAAAGAAACGAAATATCAAACTAACTTAACCTCTACAAATGACAAAATTGACCGCATTCTAAACTCTGTCTGCAGTTTTACTGCAAACAATAATGAGGACAAAAAACTGTTGGCAGAAGTAGCTCGTGAAGCTTTAAAACTTTTCAAAGAGCACCCTGTGAAGTCTGTGTGTAACACAAATTTGGAAGCAACTGCCTCAGTTAAGACGCCTAATGATATAGACTGTGTGCTTGACGTAACAGCCACAAACTTCACAATACCGCAAGGAAACCGAAACTGGACGAGTTCCATTCCTGTCACCAAAAAGCAAAACATAAGTATGGACCTCTCTACAACGACTCAGTTGGCTAAGAACTCAGACAGGGTTGGAGGTCCACACTTACAGAAGGAGAGCGTTGTCCCAGTGCCTAAAGTATGCGACAAAGACTCTTCTTTGCAAATGGTAGCCACATTCGATGAGATGGTTGAAATTAGTAGACAATCATGCAACCCTGCAATTGCTGACCCTCAATTGGCATCATCTTCAGGAATTAAACCTGTCCCCCAGCTAAAAGGCTTAAATGATGGTAAAACATCGACAAGATTGAGCACTGTGCCGGCCTCCGCTAGTGTGGAGGTATACGACATCTTTGAAAAACCCAAACGGCTGTCAATGCCAGCATCTACACTCACTGTTGGGAAGCCTGCTAATTGTGAGAAAAAGACTAAAAATCTACCGCTCAACAAAATGAGACGCGGAAATGGCTCCAGGAAATTTCTGCGGAACCTGAAAACAGTAAACTTAACAGTCTCTAGCACGGGATGTAAATCCTTCAACTTTGCCAACTCAAACGCTTTGCAAGAAATTGGAAATACTAATGTTAAAACCAGTTCTCCCGAAATAACTTTAGATGATGATCTTGATTTGGTAAACCTATCTATATATGAGGATGACAAAGAAAACTCTGTAGACGAGCCTCTAGACCTTGTAAACAAGAGCCTAGTCTCACAACACGTAGGAGTAGAATCCACTAGTCTGGGCTGCTGTATTGAGAAGTCTCGGCCCGACGTCTCACTAGGTGCACAAAAATCATCAAAGCTACGACGAACATGTACTATTGTCAGTGCTGCTGCTATGACTCCTAAACTGAACAATGAACCGGATTCACCATTTGTAACAATGGCTGAAAGACGACTCAAACTGGTGGCTATGAGCATTAAGGACCTTGAACTTGAAACATGCCAACCAAAGGACTCTCATATGCCCACAAAAAACGCTGCTGACAAGATTTCTGAAGCGAACGGTAAACCAGACTCACCTTTTGTAACACTGGCTGAAAGGCGATTTAAGCTGGTGTCGAAGAGTTTGAAGGATTCTGACTGTGATACCAGTCAATCGAAGGTCTCCAATATGCCCACAAAAACTGGAAAAATTGGTTTGACAAGCTCAGGACGTTCGACCTATCAATGTCAATCTGTGCACGGAAAGCTTAAAGATGAAACTAAATCAAGTCCTGAAAACATGATGCCAAATTCAAAAATAATAAAAAAGGAATCTGGAAAGACTTGATTCCTGTGACAACTTGATTTTAAATCGGCAGTATCTGTCTAAATTATTTTATTTGATACCGAGTTTGCGAACACTCAATTTTGATGATGTGAAAATAGTGGAGTTTCACCGTGAAGAAAGAAACGACTCTGCACCTCGCATCCAAAATTATTCGAGAGATACTGATGGACGCGGTACCGGAATTTCTGTCCCTAGGTTTTGATTTATATCCACAGAGCCTAGTCGACAAAATTCCTGAGTCTTCTTCAAACAATATGTATGATAAATGCCAGAAAAATGTAAAGAAAATAATAACTACGAGTACAAAACCCACGACATCAAGTAGAACTGAGACTAAACTCAAGGATACAGAAGTAACTCAGTTCCACATAAATGACCAAATTCAAATAACTGTTGAAGGTCTGAATCAAAATATCGAGTCTACTCAAAAGAATGACGCAGAAAATGGAAATCGGGCATGGTTGGCTGCAAACCACAACAAAAACTATGATTAATATCTAAATCGGAATTCGCCTCAGCTCCTTAATTTTGGATCATGGAACACACGGGGTTTTGTTCACTTATTGAATTCCCTCTGGATGAGTAATCTAGATCTGATTTGTTTACAAGAAACTTGGCTGACAACTTGCCCGCTGTCGCCTGCTTTTGAGATAGTGGTAAATCCAGCGGTCAAACCACCCAAAGGTAGGCCGATGTCTGGCCTTTTGATAGCGGTCAAAAAAGATTGCGGACTCAGAATTACTGAGACAGAAAATGTTTCACCATACATACAAATCGCCAAAGTGAGTATTTCCACCCTCGACAAATCAGAGTCCATGCACATAATCAATCTTTATTGGAATCACACTACAACTGGCGTTGTCAAGTTTATAGATCAGGTGACATCTATATTGGGCAACATAATGGAAAACTCAAGCAGAGCATCTATTCTTCTTTGTGGTGATCTTAATATAGACTGCTTGAACCTGAACACCGTGTCAAAAATAAATTCCTTGACTTATAAGGCCAATGAAAAAACAGGATATCTCTGGATGAACGAAATGAACTTGAGAAACCTTACACTTTTGAATGGGAATACACTGGGTGATATTCCGGCACATCCCACATGGAGACGTGAAAACCAATCCTCAATTATAGACTATCTTTTTGTGTCTGAAGATCTTGTAGCCAAAGTACATCGGCTCGAGATCACTAAAATGAAACACAGTGATCACGACATGCTAAAGATGTCGTTCAACACCTACAGTCAGCCATCCCAACAATCATGGCCTCACGACACTACGTACCGATCTGGAAGAATTTGCCTCAACTTCAAAACAAAAGATATAAACTCGGTAACATCTGCCTTGGAGGACACTCCAGGCGAGACTGAATATCAACATTTGTTGACTCAATTTGTGGAACGCAAACAAGGCCTTAAACAACATAAAATACAGCATAAACACAAGTTTGATCTACAGGTGTTGCAACAAAAACGAACTCTACGTAAAGAAATAAGGATGATATCAAGAGGTAACAAAGAGTTATACTACGCAGCCAAAAAATGTATAACACAAAAATATAGAAACTGGATACTTGCAGAATGACTCTGAAGAGATGATGCGTAATCTTAAGAACAAAAACTCAGCTGAATTTTGGCGTGTAATAAACAATCTTGCCGCCCCACAAGTAGCATTGCAAGCATCTCCAATTCTTCAAGAAACTTGGGTAAAACATTATACGAACTTGTTTAACACGGTTGAAGTGGAAGATAAAAGTACAAGCGAGGCCAGAACCCCGTGGGTACTGGAGTTCGATATAAACGACATTACAAACTCAATTAAGAACTCCAATGCGTCAAGAGCCCCAGGGCCGGATGGCCTTACGAACTACTCAATAAAACAAAATCCGAAAGAATGGGCGAAGCTCTGTCTACTCCTCTTCGAAAGAATAAAAACGAAGCGTGCTACCCTAGATCTTGGAAAAATGCTATAATTGTTCTGATTTTCAAAAAGGGGAACAGACTGGACCTGAGAGACTATCGACCTATTGCCCTGTTAGATGTAATGGGAAAAATCTATGCAACTCAACTGCAACAAATGTTAAAATCTTGGGCACTTAAAAGTCACCGTAATGACCCACGACAAGCGGGATTTGTCAAAGGCGTAGGTTGCGGTCTTAATACCCTTCTGCTGAATCTCTTAAAAATGGAGTCAATACGAACTAACATTGCCACCTATGTTGCATCTATTGATCTTTCACACACTTTTGATAGTGTTGATCGCCACATTTTGAGGGAGAAACTCAAAGCTTGGAAGTGCCCAGCGGATCTTAGAGATGCAATAAAAGAGCTCCACTCTAAAACCACCGTGCAAGTCAGACTCGACCAAGGAGGCTCCTTATCACCCTTGATTCCAACTTCTAAAGGAGTGAAACAAGGATGCCCCTTGGCTGCAATTGTTTTCAATCTCTTTATTTCTGACATAGGCAATGCATTAAATGAGGTAGCAGCATTTCCACCTAAAATTCACGGCTCTCAGTTGGGTTATTTGTTGTATGCTGATGATTTAGTACTCTTGGATGTTACACCGGTCGGTCTACAACGAAAATTAGATGCCCTAGAAAGATATGTAACGAAAAAAAAGCTCTGTCTAAACAAGAAAAAATGTGAAGTTTTGATATTGCGTAACCCGACAGCCTATAAAAAGAGATCAACCCAATATGTGTGGCACTTGGAAAAAATACCGCTTCGGATCTCTACTAACATTAAATATTTGGGATCCTTAATAAGTGCTAACATAAATGACAATCCTTGGGTCGAGGCCACCAAAAGAAAATGTCAGCAACTGGCTTGCCAGGCCGCGATCATAAACAAAAAATTCAGAAAATTCTCTATAAAACCTGTGATAAATTTTTACAGACAAAAAGTAATACCGACCTTGATTTATGGTTCTGAAAATATGTCTGGTTGCTCACACGAGTTATGGAACACACTTGAAAATAATTTTTGGACTAGAGCGTTACACATCTCTAAAGGATGTCCGACTAGTAACATAAGATTTGAATTGGGTCTGACATCCATACAAGCGAGAGTTTGTTGGAATGCCTTAACTTTATACAGGAAGTCGCAGCTCTCTAATGCAGCCCCTCCATTTGAAATACTACACAAGTCGGATTCAGATCCCGAATACACAATGCTTGCCAAATGGAATCAGCAATGTTCTGAAATTCTGGATGCAAACGATATCGACATTACTACTTTACTTGAAAATCCTAATAAGGCTAAACCTAAACTATGGAGCGCAGATTGGCATCAAACCTGCACTGACAGATCTAGTTCTCGCCTCCTAAGAGATGTACCACCACAAGCAAGAGAGCTAGACAAACTACAACTGTATCTGTTACAATCTCCTGATCAGAACTCAAGATTACTATACTTGCATTTTCGACTTAACCTTTTTATGACCAAAGACCGTACAAGTACTTGGTCACTTAAAGAACCTGCTGATTTAATCTGTCGTTTTTGCAAACATTCGACAGAGACACTAAAACACTTGACGTTGTTTTGTCCAGAGTTTCGCTCGTTGCGAACAAAGTTGTTCGGACCCCTTTTTGAGGCACGCAGCACCTATATGGCTGAAGATTGGTGGAAAGTTATGCTTGAAGCTGCTGACCGAAAAATTATGTTTGGTTTAGTTCAATTTTTGAAGGACTTGAAAACCCATCTAAAAGAGCCGATTCCGGCATTAGGTGGGAACGATTGTCAAAGCCTCTAATAACGTGTGTTCAGTGGGGTGAAGTACGAAGAAGTGTATCTTGTTTTCTGTTTTAAAAGGTTTTCTTTTGTAAACCATATAAAATAAAAAAATAAAAATTGTTTTTTTCTCCCACTAGTTCCTCAGCAAAGTCCCTCTCCTCCTGTGCTCCCTGAGTGTCTATGCGGAAGTGCTCTAGTCAAGACCTCATTTAGGAGGGGCTGGTTGTCGTCTGGAGAGTCGGTAACTTGCGGTTCTTTGCTTACAGGGGAGTCTATTCTGTAGACTTCTGGGTCATCTTCCTCCTCATCTTGGTCCTCGTCGTCCCCATAATAGTCCCCCCCAGTTTGGTCGTCTAACGTTACCAAGTCTGGATCCTCATCCTGAAGTGGATTCTCACTATACTGGATGTAAGGCTGGATGTAAAAAGGGACTGAAGACAGACCTTGCGTTGGAGTCTCAAACCGAGGTTTCTTACCAGGGGGCTGCAGGTCCCTAGATCCTGAGGGAGTGGCAACGTCAGAGGTATAGGTGAGGAAGTGTTCTGGGTTCTTGGAGTAGAAGTCAGCCAGGGAAGACATTCTTGTCATTACCCTGTCTATATCTTCACTGCTCCATTTTCTGGAGCTGGGAATGCCAATTCCATGAGAGGGTTCCCCTTCTATTCCCAAATCGTGAGGAGTAGGAGGAACCAGTTTGGATTTAGGGGCAGGGACAGAGGTCTTGGATTTTTGCTTATCTGAAGACTTTTGGCTGTCCTTAAGTGTTTGTGGTGCAGAAGAAGAGAGAGATGGCTTCTTCTGCTGTTTACCCTCTTCCCCATGAGTAGAAGAGTGTTTCCCTGGTGTTTTCACCTTCTCTGAGCTATCCGACGCCTGGCGTCGAGATTCGGGGGTACTGTCTATTACTTTAGAGTGTGCACGTCGGGACTCGGAGGCAGATGCCGAATGGGCTGCCGGAGCCGACTTCTGGTGTGTGGGCTGGGGGTGGAGGTTGGATTCGTCTTCTGACGAGCGTACCTCCATGACTTTGGTGAGTGAGGCATCTTTGGCAACTGTGGACGGTTGCCTGGTGTCGTGCGGCGATCTTGACCGAGAACGCCCAGAGGACACCGAATCGGTGGACCGCTCTCTGCGTGCCTCTTTCCGAGAACTCGACACGCGTGTCGAGTCTCGGTTGGACTTTGAGTGTTTAGGTGTAGAAGTGGTGTGGGTAGCGCTCGTGTCGCCGGGTGTGTTCCTCATAACTGCCCTGCCGGACAGCCTTCCGAGGTCGGGGACTTGCGCTTGGGCATCTTTCGATGCCTCGTTGCCCTCGCTGTCCGAAAGTACGGCGTCGCTGCCATCACTGAAGGTGCCCTCCCTTCCATGGCCTCGCGTTGCCTGGCGTGGTGGGCCCAACGTTTGGTCGAGCGGTCCTTAAGTGTCTTAGCCTTGAACCAGCTACACGCTCTGCAGTTCGCCTCAGGGTGGTCCCTCGGCAAGCAGAGGTTACAGGTGGCGTGTTTGTCAACCCAAGGATACTTGCGGTTGCACTTGGGGCAGAAATTGAAAGGGGTACCCTCCATGCGCACCCGGTAGCAGCGGGCTAGTGTGTGTAGGAAAATATATACGAGTGTAGAGTATGTTACCACCCCCCACTCTCCCTACTTGCAGGGCCGAGGCCAGAGGCCTTCCAAGGACCAGGCCGAGGCCAGCGGCCTTCCTAGGCCCAAAGTCCGTCGTGCAACTCTCGACGGTTGTTTCTTCTCCGGGCCGGCATTGAACTTCGAACCTCGATAATTCGACGTGGGAGTGGAAGAAACAGGGAATAATTATTGATTTTTAGCAAAATATGGCTGAAAGCCAGGGAACTCCGTGGAATGCTTCCGCCAAGTATGGCAGAAAAAAACAATCTGAGGGTCCTACACGCGTGAAGGATCATGGGTACAGTGGACGTCACACTAGGGATAGTATTACTGGCACGCCCTGTGTCGACGCCCATTTTCGAGTTTCGAAAAACAAACTGTAATACTCCGCAGCTTCCACTAGATGTCGGCCTATGCACAGCATGTGATCTAAGCAGATTCCACAAGCCTCAGAAATATATATATACATAGACAACTAGGTATAAATAAGAGAAGCATTGCCCATCCTTTAAACAGAAATATAGAATATGTACAAAAATAATATACATTTGTGAAGCAATGTCAGTCTACACAGAGAAGCAAAGACAGATGAATAGAAATATGTATATGGCCTTTTGGACGAAGGTACATTGACAGATTAATAGAGACCTAAGTATGCATACGATGCAGAGGCACAGGTGGATATAGGTAGATAGACAGATTCATATACATTTGTAAACATTAGTAGAGATGTACACAGATAAAATGATGGAGCGCAATGTAACTGTTCATATAGATACATGCAAATACAGATCGACAAGGACAGACATAGAGATATGGATACAGCGAGATATACAGATGCATTGATATTGATGGGAAAATAAGAGGTTGATGGATTTATAGAGACAGGCACATATGAATTGAGATCACTATATATAAAAACGAACACACTTTATTGCCATAGATTTGTGGAACAGTCAGTCCGTACCACTTCAATGCCTCCATGCCTTTTCAATGTGACTGAGCAGTATGAGACAGAGCAAGTAGTGGGCTCATACTGAGGCGCCAGGCATACCACCTCTGACATTAGAGCAGGCTAAAGCCTCTATGGAGCTAAAGCCAGGAGGACTACTCTTGGCTGTTGAGTTATAATAACTTCAGTCAGAAAATGGCCTCAGCAAGAGGGAGAAAGTAATAGAAAAAACATGCATTGAAAGAGGGTTAAAATATTTTCACCCAGGTATCCCATCATGAGGACAATTGAAACAAGAAGCAAACACGGAGAACAGAAAACAGTATACTAGGGCGTTATAAACACTCTGACAGTGATTTAGAAGCTCATCATAAATGTGTTGTACCCCCAAAACTGTATTTCATTTCTAGATATGCCTTGGACATTTAGACTAGGACTTTATATTATTTTAGATTGGATGCTGCCACCAGTTATATCACTCCACCCTGACACCTTTGGACATTAGATCTCACCCTGCCACATTTTGTTACAGAGGTTCTCCTATAGTTCTTGCTGGAGGTCATCCAATCCTCCCTATGAGAAGAATGTTGGACCCATTATCTGCGTCTAGAATGTACTATTTTCACACCGTTATACATGTACTATATAAACAATCAGGAAGGAACAAGGGTGTTGACTCTCTCCAATGTAGCACAAGAGTTGTGGACATTGGCCTTCAAACATCAGACAAGAATGTGTGCATAACACCCATGAGGGGTAAATAGCATTAATGCAGACCGCTTCAACAGGAGTGTCCTGGAAATTCATTAATCAGAAGTGGATTAGGACAAGGGGTGTATCGAATAGCAGATTTAGGCATTTGGCCGAATACCGAATACTTGAACAAGTATTCGTCCGGACCCGAATATGGATCCAAATAGTTGCATTTTTAATAAATAAAGTTATGTAGACAAGAAAAACCGTGAAAGGAATACATTATCAGAAAAGAAACTGTTCAATAACAGCACAGTTTGGATTTTTTGTGCATTAATAGGTGTTGCTTGTTCGGCAGGGCCCAAGTAACTAACACTAGCCCAAAAGGTTATCATCTATGTAATCACTGTGAGGGGAGACTGGGATGTGCCTACTTGTACTTTCAAATGTTGCATTTGGGCCTGCCCATCTTTAGCCTTCTGGCTCTAGCAGGGCACTGAAAGGAGTCATCACAACTCCAATTACTTAAACATTTAAATATTAGACTAGGCCCTGCTTATAACAAAGAAACAACTTAGAGCACTTTCCCAGTCTTTCCAAATGTAATCCAAGCCCCCTTAAATAAACGTGGAAGCCCACTTTGCGAAATAGTGTTCCTTGCCTAGTGTGCTGAGAGCCCAGTAGATGCATGCTTGTCTCCCCTTTCGTTCTGCAGGGTGTGCCCTGAAGGCGACATTATGGGCACTGCGGGTGGTGGAGACTGGCGAGAGGAGGGAGAGAGTCCTGCTTTCAGTGCTGTGCCAGCCCCTTCTACCTTTTGTGCAAAGCACATTGACAAAAGGAGCTAGGCCGAGGGCAGATAATTCACACTTTTAGAAAAGGCCCCGAAAGAGACATCATGGGCACTGCAGTGCGGGTGGTGGAGAGAGGAGGGAGAGCGCTGCTTTCCGCTCACCTTTGAGGTCTGGCTCAGAGTGGAGACGGCAAACTGCATGCTCCCACATTTCCAGTCAGTGCAGCGCTGGTGTACACAACTGCTGCGTGATGAAAAGGCACATTTTGAGGACTTATTGTCAAATGTTTCCACCCAAACACAGCACAGGGACAATCGACTGATAACATCACAAGCATTCACAACTATGCCTGGCTTTAGCCAGACAACTTTTGTGATGTCAACAAAACCCACACCTCTGCCCCGAACCATAACCAAATCATTGCCTCAGTAAAGTGCACACCTCAAGTAACACGGAGGATACTGAACTAAGTAAGCTTTTCAAATAACAGAGCAACTTGCAGCTGTGGATCTCCCCAAAGAACAAGACCAGTGGAATGGAATGGGGTGGGGTGTTACAGGGTCCCCATGTTCAGTTGAAGGCATGATACTATAAGGCTTCAACAACCGCTCTTCGGGCTCACTAGCATCTGGTGTTTAAAACCATAATTTATGGATCATGGACTGCGGTGAGTAAAATGTATATATTCGTATAGGATAGCTCAATGGGTTCGTGCGCTGCAACTGAAAGGGCCCGAATGCAAATCTCGGTGTGACTGTCGCCCTTTAATTTTTCTCAGGTTGAGAAACTGAGTAATCATAGTGATTTTATTCAATGGGGCGGGCAGGTGAAAGGAGGAGTCGGCTCGCCAGAAATCACGTGTGTCTGACTCTTGTACATTATATAAAGACGTCGGAAGCAGGCGTATGAACCCGCAGATCGCTTTTGCTTGTTTCAACACCCTACCTTTGCAAACAAAAGTGAGGATAAGTGCCCCACTCAGGTGTATCTCTCCAGCTGTAACAGGCCTGGGTGCTTCTCATGCAGCTGCCGGAAAGTGTGAATACATCTTCAATGGCCAGGGAATACAATTCCTAATTATTGCAGCAGTTAGGGGAAGAATCAGTAACGATGCGCCATATAAAAAGTGATCACATTATCAAATATACCAAAGGCATTCACAAACCCAAAATGCAAAATCTAACAAATTAAAAAGGAGGACTACACATGAATTTCGCTTTGGTTTAGATGCCAGGCAAGATGGCATTTGCAGCCAGAACACCAAGTGTAAACACAAGTACTTATTTTTTAGAAAGCTGCCATCTTTTGCATTGCAGTCCTGCAAAAAGGAACGTTATTTTCACCACAAAGACCCCATGATGGTGCATCGAGGAATACGGTACATAAATTACACTTCAAGCACTCGGAGGAGGTGTGTTAACAGCTGCTCTGATTTATGTAAGCTGCTAACAGGATTCCCGAGTAATGTAACACTAACGGACCGTACCCATAGCGAGAGCGACACTCTCAGTCATGACCTCACAAAAGATCGCAATTACATGCAGAGCATGCAGCTGCCTCTCTCGAGGTGTATGTATGGCTGCCCTACTCATTCAGCTCTGTTCATAGACAATGTGTGTGCCCGCACGTCAGGCACACAATGGACCTGCTGCTGCCCTAAAAAGCAGCCCTGCTCTTGAGGCCAGCCAGTAACTGCCAGATCTTGCTGCCAATGCCACACATCCCTCACACCCGCCAACGAAGAAAGTCTAGGGGTGTAACTTCGGCTATGAGTAAGTATTAGGGTAAGCATTCAGTCGAAACCGAACAACTGCTTTTTGGCCGGATACTTACTTGTAGCTGAGTTTCGGTACACCCCTAATTAGGACACAGTGGACTGGCTGGTTATGAAGTGAGGGTATGCTGACCCCTTTTGTACAGCAACCAATGCCAAATGCTTGGCATTCGCTTCAAGATTTACTCAGAATGGGTCATTGAGAGGGGGGGGGGGTTACATTATCAATGGACTGAAATATGTTTATTTAGATGTTCCGTATACGGCCACTGGTGACACAAGTTATTTGGAATTTGAAGACAGGACAATCTTGATAGCTTTGATGTGTGTGAGACAGTTCTAGTACTCAGATCTCCTGGCACTGTTCATAGCAGGCCAAATGTTAGCAGAGCACACCTAGCGCTGTTCACAATACAAGACAGTGCTGTCCCACACCATAAAACGGCCTCCTGTAAATCAGCAGCCTGGATATTGATGTGTTAAAAAAATAAAACATACTTCAGCAATTGCAGAATTTTATGCGTCTTGTGTAAAGGTACATACTTGAACACATATCTACTAGTTACTTACCTGTGGCAACGTTCTTTCGATTGGATGTTCCTCCCACGTATTCCTCATCATCTTATCATGAAATATCTTTACAGCTTCAGCTGCTTTGGACATTTTTTTCAACATGGGGTGCTGTGTGCCATGTCGTCTAGTCGATATCCCTTGAAGGCCTTAGTTCGTCTGTTGACAGCATCATTAGTATAAATAGCGTACACAGCGCGCACCCGCTGGCTTCAGTTCTGTTTTTCAGCCTCCTGTACATGAATTACCAGGCGTACCATAGACCCGTAGGCTTCAAGAAAGTGCAAAGTGTAAAGACACGTAAAATTCTACAGTGGGATAGGCTGGGAGGGGTGATGAGGAATACATGAGAAGAACATCCAATCGAAATAACGTTTCCACGGTAAGTAACTTGTTTTTCGAATGAATTGTGTCCTCCCACATATTCCTCATCTTATGATCGACTCCCAAAGCAGTAATAATTTGGTGGAGTATGAATTTTACTTCGTCCTTAACTGCTATCATGGACTGAATGAAGGACCGCTTTCCCAAATTGTCCTTCTTGATTGGAAGATGAATACAAGCAGTAATGTTTTACAAGTGTGAACAGACGACCAAGTGGCCTCTGCACATATGTCTTTTACGGGAACACCTCTCTGAAGAGCAGCAGAGGTTGCCATGCCCTAGTGGAATGTGCTTTCAAGCCTTCCGGTGGGTCTTTGCCCGTTAACCTGTTACATTCCCCAATAGCCAGGATGATCCATCTGCATAGGGTCTGTTTTTTTGAAGCTAAACCCAATTTAGGACTTGTATAGCCAATGAACAATTGGTCATTTTGACGATTTTTTGACATTCTTGATATATAAAAGCTGAGAGCCCTTTATGGGTCCAGCCTATATAATATTTCCTCCTCCTTTCCAGGACGAGGAGGTGGGTAGAACGTTGGCAAAATTATATTTGGTGACAAGTGGAAGTTGGAGACTACCTTTGGTAGAAAAGAAGGTTTCACCCTTAGAACAACCTTGTCTTTATAGAAAACAGTGTGTGGACGTTTACAGGAAAGGGCCTGCAACTTGCTTACCCTGCGGGCTCATGTTATTGCTATTAGGAAAACCGTTTTCAAAGTTAATAGTCTTAATGAGCATGAGTGTATTGGCTGAAAAGGAATGCATGTTAGAAATTTTAACACCAGGTTAAGATCCCATGTAGGGATTTGGAATTGAATGGGTGGAAATAGATTAGTAAGACCCTTTAGGAATTGAACACTTAGAGGGATTTTAAAATATGAATCCTCCTCTGAAGAGCGCTTGAAAATAGACAGCCCCACCAGATAACCTTTAATTGTTCCAATCTGGAGCCCCAGATTCGTCAAATGTAACAAAAAGGAAAGCACCATAGTTGTTTCACAAAGAAAAGGATCCACATTCTCATCCCTGCACCAACTACTAAACTTGTTCCAACGGCAGCGGTACAAAGATTTCCATTATGTCATCTGGGAGGTCCCAATCCTTATATATCAACCTCTCAAAAAAACAATCCCTGAAGGTTGAGAGTCTTGACCTCCGGATAGAGAACCCAACCCTCCTCTCGGGTACCATGTTCTCCTGGCCCAATCTGGGGCAATTAGGATCATTGATCTCCTGAACTTTCTCAACCTCTTGATCACGTGAGGAATGATGGGGACAGGAGGAAACGCGTAAAGGAGTGGAAACTCTCAGTCCACTACGAATGTGTCCCCTGGAGCTCCTCTTGGGGGAAATTCCCTGGAGCAGTACAGTTCACATTTCCTGTTGACACTGGTCATGAACAGATCCACTTGAGGGGTTCCCCAAATGGTAAAGATCTTTTGAAGGACTTCCCGAGCTAGTTCACACTTGTGAGAGACTGTGCTCTGCCTTCTCAGAGCATCTGCTAACGTGTTCTCCTCTCCGTCTAGCTGAACGGCTGATATGTAGATTCCTTCTTGAATTGCCCAGAACCAGAGCTGCATTGCCTCTCTGCGCAGTGATAGTGACCCTACACCTCCTCTCATGTTGAGGTAGTACATCGCCACTGTGTTGTCCGTCATTATCAGAACATTCTTTCCCCATACAGAGAGCAGAAAGGCCTTCAGCGCTAGTCTGATTGCTTAGCTCCAAAAGGTTGATGTGTAGGTTGGACTCCGATGGAGACCAACGACCGCTGATTGTGTGAGTGAGACGTCCGTCACTACTGTTATTTCGGCCATGGCTGCCAAAAGGATTCTCCCTGCAGAATGTTGTCCTCGCAAGTCCACCACAGAACCTGAAGAGGGTCTGACATCCTGCCTGAGAATTTGGTAACCATCTGCAGAATGTGTTGAGCCCTCACCTTGGGTGGTAATGCTTTTCCTGAGGAAACATCCAGGACTGCTCCAATGAACTGGAGTCTTTGAGATGGTATCATGTGGAACTTCTTGTAATTGATGGGGAAGCCCAGTCTGTGGAGAGAGTGGCAGATTACGCTGAGATCTTCTTAGGGCTTGTTTGGGTGAACATGCCCTGATTAGCCAATCATCCAGCTAGGGGTAGAAGTGAATCCCCCTTCTCCTGAGACTAGCTGCCATCACTGCCATCAACTTGGTGAAAACCCTCGGGCAGAGGTCAGCCCGAATGCCAGAACTCGAAATTGATATTGACCCACCAACCGCAAACCCGTGTTCCTCTTTGCTAGAAGTACCTGTTATATAGCTCCTTTCTCTAACAGGGTCAAGATTTCCTTTATAAGGAGCGGATCAGGAACCTTGAAAAAGCTATTTCCTGGTGGATGATCCTGAGGCCTTTTTAGAAGGGGAAGGCAGTAACCCTGGAATACTATTTCCAATGCCCATGAATCTGAAGTAATACCCCGCCATTCTTTCAGATGCTGTGAGAGTCTGCCTCCCACAGGGGTTTTGTCGACTAAGGCCTCAGAGAGGTTTTGAGGTGGTTTATGGTAAAGTAGCCTCTGCCTGGGCGGTTTTAGCACCTCCTCTTCCCCATCCACTCTGGGGGAAATCTTCTCTGACCTCTTTGATTCGACAGTCCTCTCCTTCTTCCAACTGAGGAGTAATAGCGAAATGACCTGACCCTCCAAGCTGTACCAATGGGGCGAATTTGTGGCTGTCTTATTGTTGCGCCAAGGGATTTGGCTGCTGCTTTGGCGGTCTGCAACTTCTCCAGGCTCTCATCAGCCTTGCTGACAAATAAATGTGTTCCGTCAAAGGGCATGTTAAGAAGTCTAGACTGCACAACCAGACTTACTCAAGTCTGAACCTCTCCCACCCAGCAAGTGAGGCCGATTTGGTTGGGCAAGAGACCCGCTCCAGGGAGGAACTTGACGACGAAGCTGGCAATCTGTGGCACCTTTAGTTCAACTGCTGTGAGGATGAAGACGAGTGGTGTGAGCCACTGCGTGATCTGGACCTTTTAGCTTTTTTCCGACCAAGAGAGTTGTTGCTTTTTCAATGGGGTTGTCTAAGGGGAGTTATGAGGGAACTTCCCTCTACGCTCTTTCAGGGCTTTCGCTGTCATGGATAGGCAGCACCCACGCTCCTATGTTAAATGAGTGGATCCTAAGCACCACAGACATACCCGATGGGGGTCCGTAAGGGATATTTTCGCTGCGCAGTTGTCACCTCTTTGAACCCTGATCTCTGAGTCGATGATGCTGATGCCATTTTTACTAAATACGAAAGGTTTCTTGTCAAGGAACGGAAGTGCGCCGATCTTTCTGAAGCGATAGCTCTCGCAGACAAATTGAACTGAAGCCAACGGTCGATGACGTTGACACCGAGACAGATACTCTCAAGGCAAATTGAGTCGACAGCCATCGACGCGCAGCACCCGTGTTGGGAAATGTTTCCAAAGCAGCTGAAGCTGGATATGGAGATATCATAAGAAGAGAAATACGTGGGAGGACACACTACATTCGATAAAAGGGATTTGCTGTGCAAACAAGGTTTTGGTCCCATTCCAGATGTATTGACACCCCTTGTTGTGGAAAAAAGCTAATAGAAAAGAAGTACAGCAGTCACTACAATAAGTAATTTTACCTTATGCAAACAAAGTACAGTTCTTGTCATCAACATTTAAAATATCAGCCCACACAGGATGCACCAGTGCCCTAATACAATAACCTTCACCTCAGCGAGTGACATATGGCTGATATATTTCTTTTTTTACACCATCAATAGGCCCGAAGCAGAACTAATGACACCTCTCCATAATATAACCCTAGATGGAAATTGTGCCTTCCTTCTGAAAGGTTTTCTTGGAGCTGAGTGAATGATGATGTATGATGATATGTTAATGCTCATCTATGCTTCCACGGACCGCAAGGTTACTTCATTGGTTGGGAAGTAGTTTGGATGCTCGCATGCTGAAAAGAGAGCAGCCCTCTGGGCTAGGTTCAAGCATCCCCTTGCATGTTGCAGGGGAGAGGGTACCAATGAGAGAGAAGGTTACTAGGGCTGGAGTGGTTGAGAGGGGGCTTTTTCTATGAAAAGAATAAAGCGAGGACTAGTTTAAGAGTGTACATTCGAATTTGATATTATAAATATTTATTTCATAACCATTGCTTCATAAAGACATCAGCAGCATATATACTAAAATCATCATCAATGTATCATTGTTACAATAACATCAAGCAAGACCCGAAAATACATACATCTACGTGGTTCACAGTTTGGCATGTAAATACAATAGTTAAGTTAAAGAAAAAAGAAGAGAGGACTAGGTTCCTCAGCGCTCTGCCACGAATACAAATTGTTGCTTTAAAGTTCTAAAAAAAAAGGTAAATACAAAGGCAATAGCATGAGTTGAATGTATTTCCTTTGAATCAACAAGTGTTTCAAGCCTAGCTCTTCTTCAAGGCTCAAGATACAGTGTGATCATTCAAAGTTCAATTGATTGTCATTATAAATCAGATGTGTGACCATGTGGTGTTAGTAAACTTATTAGATGCATACTATTTAAAAAATAAAATGAAAAACCAAGAGTTATATCAAAGAAACAATGAGTTGATTAACCAAATAATAAAGACCAAACCCATCACACATCAACATTCAACTGAGGAAAAGCATAAAGACAAAATAAATAAATGTAAAGAATTGTTGAAACACAGTTAGGTATGATCCTTAAAAACTCATATATATTTACATTATATATATATATATATATATATACATATATATATATATATATATATATATATATATATATATATATATATATATATATATATATATATATTACTAGTGGTACCACCCGGTTTTGCCCGGACCTGTAGCTGACATGCACGTGGGGGTCTGCTACAGCCTTCTGTATGTTTTATTGTGTCCTAACTTCCTATTTTTGAAAAATCGCAATCTCCCGAAATCGCCTATACTGAAAGCACGGGGCCGGACCACGCTCAAACCCCGTGCAGGGCAAATGGGTGGGGTTGGTCAAATGTCACTATCGCCAGTACACCCCAGACTGGTATGCTGACCTTGAGCCAACATTTCAGCCCACCAACTATTGCAGGGCTGGAGCCAGCAATCGCAAAATCAGCAACCTCCCGAAATCGCCTATACTGAAAGCACAGGGCAGGACCCCGACTTGTGCACGGCGAAAGGGTGGGGATTGGTCAGACTTCACTATTGCCAGTACACCCCAGACTGGTATGCCAACCTTGGGCCAACATTTTAGCCCACCAACTGTTATGGGGCTGGAGCCAAACCCGAACATACAAACAAACTTTCCCAAATATATATATAGATTAGTCTTTGTTGAGAACCCCGCCCCAATGTGCCGCCGTAGAGTGCGCCAATACCTTGCCCTTAAGTCATTAGATTGTCAGTTAATAAAGACTCAGTCATGCCGCCGTTTAGTTCGGCTAGGCTTCTGCCACCTACAATATGAACAATGTTGTTAAAGTTGGGTGCAAAACGTATACTATCTATGAAACTCTAATTTGTACATACCCTCCGGCCATCCCACTAAATGTGTCTCTAAGCGAGTTCTATATGTATACAGTGTAGCAAATACTGAACAAGTTCTATGCAAAATAAACATTCATCTTGGGCACTCATGAATTTTTACATGTTGCTGTTTGTATCCAATTCTGTGGATTCCAAAAAGGGTTAGCGCAAACAGAATAATCAACTAATTGTGAAGACAATAGTAGAACACGCGGATGGGGACCACACAAAAAGATGGGTAAAAATGTACCTTGTGCAAGTTTGTTCTTTATTGGCACTGGGTATGCTTGCTAACACTCCCGGGAGATTGTACTGATTTCTGTTAAGGATATGCGCATGTTAACGCAAGTTTAAGTGGTGTCCCCTGCGAGTGATAATGAAATCATATTATTCATGAGAAAACAAATCTATTGCAATCTCTCTCGTAACAAGATTTCGGAGGCTTGTGGATCTGCTTAGATCACATGCTATGCATAGGCCAACATCTAGTGGGAGTCATGGAGAATTACATGATTTGTTTTCGAAACAGGAAAAGGGATGTAGATTGGGCGTGTCAGTAATACTATCCCTAGTGTGACATCTTTAGTACCTATGGTCCTTCACGTGTCAATGTCCCTCAGATTGTTTCTTTCCGCCATCGTAGTCGGACGCTAGTTTGCAGAGTTCTTCAGGCTAATGACTTTGATTAGAAAAAGTTTTATAGAATGTCTTACTATTCTTTCGCTAACCGCACATCGTCCGCTGCAAGATCATCTGCAGCGGATTTTGCCAGACAGAGCCATCATCGACGACGACCGAATAATCATCTTGACGAACATTGACCTCGGCCTACACAGGCATCACCGGGCCTCGGCCCATCACAGTAGGGAGTGTGTGGGGAGGCTATACTTTCTTCTTCTTGTAGAGAATGCCTAATCTTTTCCCCTCATTTCCTTCTCTTCGCAACACTGCTTTTTCCACTAATCATCGAAAATACACCTTTTTATGTTTTGTCCATCCTGCAATAGGAAGTACCCTTGGGTAGACAGACACAGGGTGTGTAACCACTGTCTCCCATGGGATCACCCCAACAAGAACTGCAAATCCTGCAAAATCTTTCAACCAAAGACATAGAAGGACCATAGAACAAAACACTGGGCCGCCCACAACATGCAAGCCAAGGCCTCCATTGACGTGGAGGGAGCTTCCAGTAATGGCAGCGTCAGTGCCCTAAGTGATGCCGAGGGCAAATGGGATTCCACAGACTCCCACGTGTGATTTCCCCCCCCCGAGTCCATTATAGAGGCCGGCGGTCCTGTTATGGAGACTACAGCGAAAAGCATGTGTCTAAAGGAGCTTTGACGGCCCCTTCCAGTACCTCTAAAATGTGAGAACTCATTAAGAGGCACGTCCCGGGCCTCTTTAAAAATCTAAGATGATGAAATCTGCAAACAATGTGACGCCTCTACTGTAGAAGCCCTCCAATTCCCAAGATAGTTACTCCTCTAAATATAAGGACACCCCCTCACCCTTAGATACTCTTTCAGGGAGAATGCACCACAAGAAGCCTACACCCTTACAGGACACTCCTACTTCGGTATTTCTATTTCCAAAGTCATCTGAGTGGACCCCAGAGAGCTTCAATAGGGTCATGAGGAAGATGTTCTCTTTTGTAGACTTCTTGGACCGGCACCCTGAAGAACTGTTTAACCTTCAGGGCCCATCACACAAAGTAGCGGCTAGGGATGAACCAGCAGCCAAGAAGGCATACCTGGACTCTTTTCAACCCATCACCTTCCCCCAGAGCCAGGCTACCCCACTGGTCCCCCTCTCAGAACTTATATGTTGCAGACACCGCAGGTTCACTTGATCCTGGCTCTCAAAGAGATCAAGGGGATCAGTATGACCAGGACCAAGGTGACCAAGACCAATATTACAATGATAATGATGACGACGCCTACGTCATCCAGTCACTAGATCATCAAGATCAACCAGTGGCTGACTTCCCAGTCGACAACCAGCTCCAATATAATGAGCTGCACCTCAAGGCCGCAGAACATTGCAACATAGACAACCGCGAGAGGAGGCCCAAGTTGATAAAGACTTGGTGGAGGGCATTCTTGGAGACGAGAAGTCTGCAACCCAATCCATTCCCCTCCTGCAAATTATTCAGAGACACATTCAACCTTCTCTCCTAACGCCAAACCTTACTCAAGCAGTCAATCCCTGCATCGAGAAGGCGTTCAGACCAGCCCCTGACGACCCTCTATACATCAGGGGTCAGCTGAAACCCAACTCCCTGGGTGGTTAACACAACTAGAAAAAGGGCAGGCATACATCTAGCCTCTGCAGAGACTCCTCTAGATAAAGAAAGTAAAAAGATGAACAAGTTACTTACCAACTGTAACGTTCTGCGCGTCAGTGACTGTCGAGTCGTAGTCCATCAAAGGCCTTCGTCTCGACGTCAATGTCATCACTGGTATAAATAGACAAAGATAAGGAATACGTGGGAGGACACAATCCATTCGAATTACACTTTGGGCAGAAAGGTGGCTTCCTCGGCTACCATTTTGGCTGGCTACAGTTGCCATAAGTGAGACAAACTGCAACTACAAATTGAGGCAGTCACAGAGCCCCTAAAATCTCAGCTCCTAAAGACGGTAACCGAAGGCAGGCAGGTGGCCAACTGCAGCCTAAAAAAACACCTGGATGCCGCGGACAATGCAGGCCTTATGATAGCTGAAGGCACGTTCATTAAGCGGCATGCCTGGCTTAGGCAATCGGGTTACTCAACATGTCTATTGAACCTAAAGCACTGTTTGGTAAAGCGGTTGAGGATGCCCTTAAAAGCACGAAAGAAGAGTATGACACTCTAAAATCTCTTGGGTAGCTGTCCAACAAGCTGTTTGTGCAGAGGGGGTCTTTCAACACAAGACGGTTCCATGGGCAGGGCCCACAACGCTCCTCCAGTTAGGGGCAAAGTACCCAATCTACATCATGGGGCACCATGCAGGGACAATCTTCTACCTCCATTTTTCAAAGAAGCTAAAAAGATCAAGGAGCAGGGGTAGGGCATTCTCTGCAAGGGACTCCACCCCTCCCAAACAATGACAGCCCGCTCCAGGTCCCCTCCCATGACACTCCAGTGGGAGGTCGCATCTCACACTTCATCCATGCATGGGAGGGGATCACCTCAGGCAAGTGGGTGTTATCCACCGTGGTGGGGCGGATACTGTATAATACTTCTAGAAAAACCATCCAACCACCCGCCTCAACAAAGAAAATGAACACAAGAGGAAAAACGCATACTACTGGAGGAGGTGAAATCACTGCTGAAAAAGGACGCAATAGAAATCGTCCCAGCAAACCAGGGTATTTATTCAACGTACTTCCTTGTGCCAAACAAAGACCTAACTATGCGCCCAGTACTAGACCTGCGCCCAGCAAACACGCATGTCAAGCCACAAAAATGTCGCATTACAGCCCTTCAGGAAGTGATTCCCCATCTAAAGGAGGGGCACCTCATGGCAACATCGAATATGAAAGATGCATACTTCATATTTCTATGTTCCCAGCGCACAGAAAATACCTGCGATTCCAGATAGCGAGGGAACACTACCAATTCATGGTGCTCCCCTTCGGCACAGCCTCGGCTCCAAGGGTGTTCACAAAAGTGCAGAGAGTCCATCCCTGTGTATCTAGACAATTGGCTGATAACAGGGGAGACCCCTCAAATTTGCAAATTCAATACCCAGAGAACAATCAACCTTCTGTTCCAATTGGGTTTCTACATCAACGGAAAAAAACAAGTCTTGTACCCAGTCAAACAAAACAATTCCTGGGTGCAATTAAAAGACAAAGGAAGGTCTGGTCTTTGCCTCAAATGAAAGCGTTTGGAACATGCTGATAAAAATACCTCACTATCTAGCCGGTTGCCAGATAACCGTACGCAAAGCAATGCCCCTGCTCGGGATGATGGCCTCATGCATCTACCTATTTCCAAACACGTGGCTGCGCCTGCGCCCAGTGCAAGAGTGGTTATCAAAACAACGGTCTCAGGCAAGAGGACAATGGGATGACCTAGAGGTTGTTTCACTAACCCTGGTACAGGCTCTTTGCTGGTGGTCCAGAGACAATTTATTGAAAGGAAAACCCTTTCGCAATCCACCAACTCAAGCGATACTAACGACAGACGCCTCACTCTCCAGATGGGGAGCCCATTTTCTTCAGGCAGAGCTCATGGGCAGTGGACACGCACCACATCCCAAAACCACATCAACCTTCTAGAACTTCTAGCAGTTCTCAAGGATCTGAAATCCTTTCAGCTGCATCTACTAGGTCAGACAGTACACGTCCTCACAGACAGCACCACTGCCATGTTCTACCTAAACAAGCAGGGAGGCACACACTCTCTCCAAGTCTGTCCAGAGGGTCCCAACAAATTTGGAAATAGGCACTCAAGCGGAACATGCTCCTAGTTTCTCAACACAATCATGGAAACTCAATGATCTAACAGATTCTCTGAGCAGAAATCCTCTTCCAGAAGAACATGAGTGACAGCTCAACAAATATATTCTAAACAAAGTCTTTTCCCTGTGGGGTTATACCCCTTTAGACCTGTTCGCTACAAGCCAAAATAAACAATGGGCAGACTTTGCATCCAGGTTGCCCCAACTATGGTCCAAGGGGAACGCCCTGTGGATGAGTTGATCAGGGAAATTTGCTTACGCTTTTCACCTGACACCACTCCTCAGTAGAATAATGCACAAGATGCACCAGGAACAAGCCACACTAATCCTGATAGCTCCAATGTGGGCAGGACAACCATGGTTTCCACACCGTCTCAAATGGGTGATGTGCAAACCAACCAAAACAAAGCCTCTAAGCAAACAGACCAACTCTTTGTTTCCATTGCAACTGGCAGGGAAGGTGATGACATTTGAAAAAACGCTATCTCCACTTGGATAGTCAAGTGCATACAACTATGCTATTCATTATCAAAAAAGACCCTACCTTTCACACCAAGAGCCCACTCTACAAATGTCCCCCTAGACGGTATTTGCAAAGCAGCTACTTGGAGTTCTGTATATAACTTTACTCAGCACTACTGCATTGACACACATTCTAAAGCAGATTCACAGGCGGGACAAGCGGTGCTAAAACATCTATTTGCTGCTGTACCTTCTCACAACCCACCTCCTTCTCCAGATACTGCTCGCTAATCTATGCATGTGATCTAAGCAGATCCACAAGCCTCAGGAGGGATACATTACTCAGCGTAATTGTATTTCTGATGATTTGATCTGCTTAGATTCACATGTTCCCAACCTTTCTCCCCTCCTGGAGTCGAGGGTGCATAGATGTTCTTGCTCCTTTGCTATTTTCTGCTTTATTACATATGTACTCACGCTACATTTCAATCTGAGGGACCTCGACGCTTTAAGGACCATGGGTACAATGATTGTCAGACTAGGGATAGTATTACTGACACACCCAGTAGACGTCCCTCTTCGAGTTTTGAAAAACAAATCATGGAATACTCCACGACTACCACTTGATGTCGGCCTACGCATAGCATGTGAATCTAAGCAGATACCAGCATCCGAAATACGATTACAGTGAGTAATGTATCCCATACATTACGACGCGTAATCCCTTACCTTTGAGATGGAGAGCCTTATTTCTGCAGCAGACAGTGGTCGTAGTGGCTAACGGGACACTTACTCCATTGCCTTTATTTATATTGCATTGACCGTGAAAAAAATCTATGAATAATGCCAAACATAGACAAAGGACTAAGGATAGAAAACAAAAACCAAGGCTACTATAATGCAGGGCGCCATCTTAGATTACAAGATATGCCCAAAATACATTATCTAAATACAACCAATGTACAAGTTACCATTGATACTCCATCTGATGGGTGGAATCAGACTGAATATAGTGTGTCAATTCGTGGGATCCAATAATAGATCACTTACGCTGATACCAAATCAATGTCTGGTCCTATGTCGGCCCTCTGTGGTATAAATTGTAGGTAACTGAAAGTAATTCAAAATAGGGAAATAATCCTGAATGGTGAAGATTCCTGATTGCTAATGCGGTCTTCACTGGACCTCTTTAGCATGCATAAAAGAGGTGTTTCCTAAAGAATAAACTGTGCCTAATGTGTTTTGTGGACTCACGGTAATGAATGCACCATGAAAATGGATTTTGGATAAGAATACTAATGTTGCACTGTGCGACCCATGTTAGATCGTAAAAGAATAATTTGATGACTATCATAATGAACGAAGAAGGGCATTGGTTGACTCATCCGGCACACGCCACAGAGTGCAGGCATGTCCCCAACAAAGGCCAGAAATGTTCTTCAAATTATGCCATTGATGACGGCTAACACATGTACACTTGACTTAAGACCAAGGTCTATACTCATTGAAATGAATATATGTCCAACGACAAAGGAGGTATATATAACTGAAGATGTAGACACATTTGAAAAAGTGGGATGTGTACAGCTGAGGACAACATAGTCATTGGAAGAGAAAATGGGGTTGCAGATATATAAGTAAAGCCTGAGAGATTAAATCAGAAATACGTTGAGTTCATTGTACTTATTCACGGCAAGTGTAGTTTCTTTCAATTCAAAGATAAACCAGGCTTTCTTTTTTCTCATCTGCAGTTCTCTGTTGTCACATCTTGGGTCTCGCTCAAATCTCCTTATTCCCGCAAAGCGTATGTTCTTCATATTTTCATTGCTGTGCTCCAGGATCCAGTGCTGTGCCAAAAGATAGTGGGTGTTTCCAGTGTATTGGATGGGTGTTTCCAGTGTATGGATGGGAGAGTGCTATAAGGAACCTAGTCATTTCTTCTTTTTTCTATAGTGTTCAATCATGGGGTTGTTAGGGAATCGCCTGAAATTCTGGGTTCCTCTGCAACCCCTGCATCACAGAAAGCTAACTACAAGCTCTCTGTTTTACAATAATTTAGTTAACCATGACTGCCCAATAGATTACAGATATTTAACATTTTGGTATATACTAAAATTAAGCATTTCATATGAATGCAGTAAAATTAGCATTTTACTGTATGCAAAAATCACCAAATTCATATACATGGAATAAAATAATCATGGCAGTATATGATAAAATCACCAAAGCATAATAAATAATCTTTTCGTTGGTCATTCATGGAAGCCAGCAAGAACATTACAATGTAATAAACATATGCCCATTTATAGTCTTAAATTGATGGAAACCCATGGCAGAACAAAGATGTGCCGATGCTTGGGGATTGCTTTTTAGGGAGCAGAATAGCACCACAAATCCCAGAATCTCATGTAGAGTCTAATAGATGAATAGAAAGAACTGCCATAGGGTTTTAATGACCATTTTAGTTACAGTTGAACAAAGTATGCCAGCACACTCCTTTACTAGTTGAGTTGGAATTCATCGCATAAGACAGGATGGTGAGATCTGTGGAGTAGAGCATCAGCTTGTTTGGGAAAATGGTTTTAAGAAGTAAAGGAGTGGATTACAGCGGTGAATAGTGTAGGGTTGGTTATATGGTTGGTATTTAAGGCCTATGGTGATGCTGTACCCAGCATTGGTGAGGAAGAATAAGAGTGGAGCAAAGATCTTGGGAGGTGGGATGGGTGATGCTATATAACTAAGATAGTGCAAGCTTTGAATTGCCATAAAGAGCTTCAGGATGCTGGGAGGGGCAATTTTGAAAGCTGTCTTGTGAGCATTATATTCAGGTGTGCAGTGTTATGGTCGCAGAAAGTGGTAAAGGTGGTGTTGTGAAGGATGTTCTCCACAAGAGTTCAGAATTTGTTTTAGGATAGCATGGCCTTGGCCCTCAACAAATATTGTGGTGGTTATTTTCATTGTTTTAAGACGAGGTTGAGTGCATTATCTGTCCAATCCTTAAGAATGGTGCTAAAACAACTGAGTGAAAGATTACGTCTTTGAGAGTGGGAATGAAACAAGGGGTGTTAGTATGTGGGCTCATACAATGTTCTTTTAATTGTGATGTGATGACTGATTTGGAGGTCGGGTCATATGTTTTAGATTCAGAGATATAACATCTGGTTGATTAGGAATGCCCAAAGTCCGAGAGAGTTTTGTGTGTGAACGTGTGTGGCATTGTAGTGAAGGTGGGGAAAGGTATGGTATGGTATGGTATGTATTCAAAGACATACTTTCAGCTTTGAAGGTAGGGTAGAGTGGAAGAATGATTACAGTTATGGTGGTCATGTGGATTATGTTTTCCCACCACCTTTTCAGGTGGGTTCATGCAGTCACCTGATGCAGCAGTCTTGTTGGGTCAGATGTTTTAAGGTGGAGCTGATCTACAGGGGCCAGCTAGGTTAATCACCTCTCAGTGCTCAAAAATCATTTGAGCCGCTATAAGCCTCAACGTTGAGGTATGGTAAATATGTTTAATTTCCTCAATATTCGCACACATATGGTAAAAGTATACTAAAACAATATTCTCCCTTGGTCTTATACCAGATTCAACTCCATGTCTGATATTGGCTTTCAGAGCAGGGAACATAGAATAATTACCTATAATAATTATAAATATAATAATTGTGCTTCTTACATCACTCTACCAATCCTCATGGGACGAAGTCAGTGAAAATAAAATAAGCAGTCTTTTCTGACATCTCAATTAACCAGTTTTAAAGATTATTTTGGTAGTGAGTAGGTTTCCTTCTGCTCTTTTTTCACCTCAGGTGTCTTAATTTGTAAACATCAACAGATACTATCATGTTTTGCCTCTGAAGAAGATCCTGTACTCTGGAGGGATCTAAACATCTTACGCTTGAGATTAATGGGATTTCCACACAATGAAAACAATTAAGACAACCTAGGAGTCTTCTGGACCCCTGCTGAATTGTTTTCTACACAACATTGTCTAATTTTTGTACATATTTTGGTGTTATGAGTATATTATTACGTTCATTGAGATATGTATGATGCTTACTGAGTCATGAATATACTATTATATGGGCTTTGAAAAATTACATATTGTCTTTTTATTTGTAAAGCCATCACCTATCTTTGTTAGATTATTTGTTTCTTAAGTACAATTACACGCTGTTCATTCACTTGTCTCTATACAGAAAACAGTATATGCTGAGTTGATTTATCAAAAATCATATAGGAAGTACACATTAAATAGTTTTCCTATGTTCTTACACAACTAATCACTGATTGAAGCCTATGTTTTTGTTGTATTGAGATTGACCCTTTGTCCAGTTGCATCAGTTTAATTAAGGGACCTCACTTTTGTTTAAGTTGCCAGGTAGGTTACGACATCCGCATATGCGTCAGTGCTACAAGGGCAGCATATCCCAATAAAGGAAGTGACAGGGTACTTCAGTGTCTGCAGTACATGGATTGAAAATAAAAATCCCAATGTCATTTGCTTGTTGCGCTCACGCTACTCCCTTATCACACCTGTGCAAAGACACAGCTCTTAATGTTTAGAGCACTTGATAGGGAATGTGATCAGGCTGGACAATCAGTGGGTTGAAGAGCATTAACTCTTAGCACTAGCGACAGAATTTCCATCAATCAAAACTGTGCAACTAACCTTTCACATCCTTGGGTAGCAGTGCACTGGATCTGATCACAAGAAGCAGTCTTAATGTTTTCAGGATGAGCACAATTGACATCCTTTTCCTTGGATAAAGTTTCCATGTCAATGTATAGATTTAAGACTGTTTTGTGGAATATCCAAGACGGTTAAGGATGATGTACTCTTCAAACATTTTTATCATCCTCAAAACTAATTCATAAATGTGTGCCCTTTCAAAAACACCTCAAGGTCTGATTTGTGTTAATTGGTAACGGCACACTCCTCTTTTCCCTTCTAAGTCAAGTATTCCTTTCCCAATCCAAGTGCTCTTAAAATCAATCCAAACAAATCATACAGGTACAACCTTTCGAGACATGGCCTTTGAATACTTACCACTGGCGGCACCTAAACAGAGGTAAACAAACGAAACAGATCCCTGGTTGTCGCCAGGATTTAAGAGGGGATACAACTTTCTGCTCCGTCCCTAAATGTGGATGAACATATATTTATGCATCCTAAGGAGAAAGGAGAAAAAAGCCTGCAATATGTCTTAAAATGACTAGCAGGGTTAATAGTATGTTTCATATTGATCTATTTTCAAAACCTATACTTTTCAGCCAGATAATTTACATTTGTGGTAACAACTCTTAACAAAGTAGATACATTTTAAATCAATGAAAGTAACTAAAACCATGCCTCAGTTGTGGTAGTTACAAAAGCAGGGTTGTGGGCATGTTGCACACATATCTTGAATATTGCAACTATCAACAGTCACGCAGGTACTTACATCAACAATGAGGAAGTCAAGCCAGCACCAAGCATTGGTGAAGTATATTTTGAAACCATATGCTGTCCATTTTAGAAGCATTTCAATGACAAACACATATGTGAACACTTTGTCAGCATATTCCAGGATTGTTTTTATAACTTGTCTCTGCTCGATGTAGATGTCCTCAAACGCCTGGGTAAAAGAGATAGGGAACTGTTCAATAATAATTCTAGAAAACCAATGGTTCATGTATAAACAGGTTCTACTAGCTGCTCCAGGCAAACTTCAATCTTCCTAATTCCTCCTTCATCAGAATATATTTGGACAAACCCACTATGCTACACATTAATCGTGCACATTTGTACAGCAGTTAATTCTACAACTTATACACTGGGGCAGAATGGACATAGGTCACAAGTGCACCTCCACAGGCTCTACTTCCTGTTAATGTTCATGTCATAGCTATCACACGTGCCATGATCTGAATGCCCTACTTCTGTAGACATTCACAAAGTATGGCCTCAAATGTCATGTACTCGTAACCTAAAAAAAGAGAAACCTGGAAGAGGTTCAGAATTGTATGTGCTAAGCGGCAAACATGCCTGTGCCTTAAGCAGGATTTTTGAGGAATGAAACACAAGGACTGAAAAAACTGTTGCTTTTTGTTAATTGTACAAATGCGCATTACCAGGATTGATTACATCATGTAAGCTCTTCTTTTTAGAATTGACTAAATGAATACATGTTGCCCTTTGCAATGTGTATGCAAATCATACTTGCTTCGTGAATGAGGAAACAAGCTTTGATTACTCCAATGCATATGAATTTAGCTAAGCATTAATGTATTCAACTACAACAGGAATGCAGCTTAAGATTTACCTATGTTCTACATGGATTTGGCAGTACATCTTTGGTCCGTCCTGCCAGTTGGAGACATGCAACACCTGCTACTTGAATGGTACAAAGCATTTTCCTGTCCTTAAACATGCAACTGCCTTTTAACCAGTCTCTTGTAAACCACCCGCAATGGATACCATCAGACCACTCAAACATGCTCCCACAAGCAATTCTGAGGAAAACTTCAGAATGCCCAGGACAACGTCAGATTTGATGGGAAACACAGAGAAGCTGCCCACCCATGTAATGATGAACTGATCATATTTCCCTGTATCATGAAGAGGAATCCCCAAAACACAGTAACATGTGCTTCTAGGAAGATGTATCCATCCAAAAACGATAAGGCAGGACTCTGGAATGCTGATCACAAAAGTAAAGAGAAACAAAAGACCTAACAATATGAAATATCCATAATTAAATGCATTCCAAATTTTCACCACAACTGAACAACCAATGCCCAGAACAAACCTTCCCAATTTACAAAGAACTACACAACCACAGAGCAATCACCAATGAGCCTAACCTATCCGTATGCAGGAGCTGGCAAAAAACCTGGCTAAATCCTTCCAGGAAAAAGTTATCTAAATTCCAGAAAACAAACCAGGAGCAAAGTAGATAATCAAAAGCCCAACAATAGAACACACTTTCGAGGACAGATTTGATACATTCAAGCCCATAAACACCCCAAAAATATCAACTGTTCAGTCCCTAAAGCCCTTATTATAACAATGATACCCAGACCTGGATACCCTTATCAAAGACAACATAATGATTTTAGCACCAGAACATACGTGGGTCAGTATGCTGTGATCAATGGGCTGGCCATAAAAGTGGAGAAAAGTAAGAAAATGGTATTTACCCCATCCAGGAAAAACTACAGCATTTACCCCTGCATGCTAAATGGATTAAAGTTGGAGAATGTTGATACCTACAAATATCTTGGTATCCATCTCCAGAGTAATTTAAAATGGGAGTATCATGTGAAAGAGATTAAGGGTAAACGTAATCAAGTTGTAAATGTGTTAAACAGATTTGTGTCAAGACAGAAAAGCATGTCATTTGAGACTGTACTACTTTTGTATTATATGAAAGATTGTTCCATCATATTCTATGGCATTGAAATTTGGGGACGAAATCTCCTATCATCCTTAAGACGCTATGAAGCAACAGTCTTGTGCAAATTGTTTGGTCTTCCGTCATCCTTATCAGTAGAATTGCTATACTTGGAGTTTGCATTACATATGATGTAATAAGGAAAAACATTTTGTTCTGTGACAAATTAATGAAATTTATGAACACTACTATGATTGGTGCCTTTGTAGAAGCTTTTTGTGCTCTTGAATCTCATCAGCCCGTAGGCACCCTGGGAAGATGATCCACACCCGCATGTATTGGCAATCTGGTTGGTGTGGTGTAAAAAAAGACCAGCTTAAAACATAAAATGCTTGAATGTAGTAGAGAACAGTATTTGATTAACTTTTATGCAGGAAAATATCATACTCTATTCTGCGATTACATCAGCATCAGAGAGGGCAAACCTAAATATATGATGGCATTTCCAAGTAGTGCGATAGCCAAGCAATATCTAAGGCTGAAATGTAATGTCAGCATAGCCCTACTGACCCAGGGAGCACGGATGGGCATACTGCGCAGTAGACGCTTATGCAGGCTGTGTGGTGGTGATCACATTGAAACGTTAGAACATTTGTTAATAGTATGTGAAAGTCTACCGAAAATCCAGTCAAAATACTTGAAAGCTTATAATAATATGATTAACTTTGATGACATACCTATGATATGGTCTGAATTTTAAAAAGGCTGTGACAATAACCACATTTTTCACCTTGTCAGATTATACTGGAAATGTGTTGAAATTATGACTATATTGGACATTGAGAAATGACTCAACTATTTTAATATTGAATTCCTATAAAGTGCATAATCTACGCAGACGACCTGGTCTTGATGGACAACACTCAGATCAGTCTCCAGCGGTTGCTTAGGAAACTCCACGAGTATCTCTTGTCTAACGATCTTGAGATAAATACAACCAAAACCAAGATACTTACAATCGGTCACCTGAATAATAAAGACAGGTCGTTCAGGTCGTCGGTTGATGGAGTAATTCTTAGCTCTGTCTCCTATATAAGGTATTTAGGAATCCAATTTAACAACTCAATATGCAAACAGCCGTGGAAATTCGATCTCAAAACCCGGATGACAAAGTTCGCATTGCAAGGTGCCAAGATTAACAAGGGCTACTGTAAATTTTCGCTGGTGCCTGTTTTGACTTTCTACCTTCAAAAGGTAGTTCCTGCCATAGCATTTGGCGCAGAGGCTGGATGGAACATCGATTAAGGCACTTGGCAGACACTGGAGGGTCGTTTTTGGCGTTGTGTCTTGAATCTGCCGCAGTCTGCCTCAACGACAATCTTAAGATATGAATTGTCATTAAACTCCCTTTACACCAGAGTTCTGTGGAAATCTCTTGTGGTAATGCAAACAATATTTGCACCCTTACTGATGCTGGCCTATCAGATCCTTGCAAAAGATAAAAATGGTTGCCAAGCCGGCCTAATAAATTCTTGGGTGCATCAACTTCATGAAATCCTACATGCAGCCGACCTAAAGATTTCAGAGCTAGTTCACCGCCCCCAATGTGCAAAGAAAAAGTTTGAGTCTTGGTCCTGGATAATCAACCAAGACAAAAGAGCTAAGATGCACTCTGCTATTGCCTTAGGTGTGAGTCGACACAAACTTAATGTTCAGCCTCGTTATCTCTTCCATAGTCCTTCACGACACCATAGAGCCCAATTCTTAGGATTGAGAATGAATCTCTTGGAGACGAAAGAAATCTTATGGCAAAGACGTGATAAGGCTGTGAAAGACTATCTTTGTCGCTTTTGTCGGCTTTCTATAGAGTCATCTAAACATCTATTAATTAGCTGTGTAGGCACTAGTAATCAGCGTTCCTTATATCTCGGGCAATATGCGCCCGTCGATGAGGACATGGAAGCCTGGTGGTCCACGATCACTTCAGGGAATGACATTAAATTGTCTTGTGTCGTCGTGGACAATATGAACTTCTTGTTAAAAATGTAGACTTAGAAAAACATCTTTTACATTGTTGGACATTGGAAGCAAAGAACCTTAACTTTAAAGGGCCAAATGGTCCATTGGATCAATTTTTTTTTTTTTAGAAGTTTAACAAGGAAACAAACTCAATTGCTTGGTAGAATGTTTGAAACAAAAGTTTAAATTATTTTTGTTTTTGAACTGCAGTTTTCAATAATAAAAATATTGAATTAATTGATGGTGTAACCCAATAAAAAAAAAGTAGGTACTATGTATTGGTTCTGAAACATGAAGTTTTGAAGTTGAAAACCATGTCTTACTTTTTGTTTTAATGTTATGTATTTATGTTGTATATGCAAAACTATTGTTATATGCATATTAAATAAATAAAGTGCATACTTATCTTTGCAGTAGCCTCTTCAGGAGACAATGCATCCCTACTTCTTTTAACTTCAAACCCTTTGCAGCATCCCATTGCTTGAAACGATCATGGAAATAGCGGATTTTCTCAAGAAAGTCTTCCTCTTGTCTTGTCCGTATAGATATAGTTAAGAAAAATAGTTTTTATCTGTGCCTGCAATTTGCTAAAATTGTATTTCTATTTCTTATGAGGATTTTTAAAAAAGGTACTCCGTTCTCATGGTCTTAAGGAAATGGGTACATTTGCTGGGTTAATAGTCAAAAATAAGTTGGGAGTATTGCATCTGCTTCTATGATGGCTTTCCAGCTGTCATCCACAATTGTTTCAGCTTAGCAAGTGGCCAGAAGGCAGATTTCAAGGAGACCGATGAGATAATACAATGTTTCAGTAACCACAAAGCCCTTTATTAGCTCACAGTTAAGGACCAATCTCTGCTTTAATTTTGACTGCCTGTTCATTAAATGTGTCCATTGGACATGTCCAGGTTATTTGGTAAAAAGGAAGCCCTGTACATTCCTGACAGTACCCTGTCTCCTCAGGATCAAGATGACCGCGTTATTGGCTCTGCTAGAGCCATCTCAACAGACCTGAGATGCTTCTCTGTTGAAGCGATTAGTAATTTAATTTCTTTAACATTGCATCTTTTTGAATGACATTTTTTAAAATGCTTTCATAAACACCTGAAAACACTCTTATTTTGCGTTATTTTGTACTTCTTTACTTTGAAAGTAAAAACCATCATAAAAGAAAAATTATAAAATTAAAACATAAAAATAACATACTCCGTTAAGCTTACAATAACCCAAAAAGTTCAAACCAAAAAAGGTGATTAATTAACAATATATTGTCAAACTTCAATAGTGCTCTTTCAGTGTAAGAGTACACAGCATATGTGGCTTGTTTATTTGATACAGGGCACAAATATGTTTTCTCATCGGCAACAGTTTGGGAATTCATTTCTTTTATTAGTACCTGGCAGTGGCAGCCTCTCAGCCAATGAGGAGGCTTGGAATGGGTGAATTACCAGCGGTAATCCCCCCGTCCGAGCCGCCTCACGGCTTGAGGCCACCATTTCCCCCGCCGGGGAACAAGATAAGTGTGGTCCCCATCCACAGAATTGCACCACCACCCTGACTTACCTTCTTTTCAGTCCATTTTGGGAGCAGAGCGCTGGGAACACTTCTGTCCCCAGCACGTCCGCTCCCGATCTGCGAGAGGAAGAAGGCACTAAACGTAGTCAACTTCTCTCCTTTCCATGGCAGCCATTTTTCTGTTGACTTCTTTAATGGGCACCATGGAAAGAGAGAAGGGTCTACCCGTTTCCATGGTGGCCATTCTTTTGTTTACTTTTTTCAATGGCTGCCACGTAAAGGGAAAACAGTCTATATTTTCCTTTCCCCAGTGACCATTTTTTAAACTTTTTGTTTTCTGTTCTGAAACGACCGTATGTGTGTGGGAAGAATATTGCCCTTGTGTATAGAATGTTAGCCAAAGCCAAATAGGTGTGAAGAAGAGAAAGAGTTCTTATTAGCATTTGGTTAACAATACAAAGGGGAACAAGATTGGCAGGAGGGCTGCCGTTCTGATAAAAGTGGTTCAAGAGGAAGGAAGCATTGCCTGTCTGCATGTGGAAAACACTTAGCTGTAGTAAACAGAACCAGAGTGATTCTTTGTTCCCTTGAAGACATTTTCAAACCTAATTGTGTGAAGCAGAAGACATTGTTAAAACGTTTAAAACTGGCCCATGCCATAGAAGTATTGAAAGATGGTAGCTTGGCCTGGCAAGGGAGTATACCAGGTCCTGGAACTTTGTAACAATTGGTTCTATTTGGGTAGGGGAGTATTCCCAAACAGAGAACTTCAGTAGTTTGTCTTGGCTGGCAGGAGAGTATACCAGACTCAGAGTTTTTGTAACCATTGGTTCTGTTCTGGCAGGACTACACGGAGCAGAGAGTTGTAGTAGTAGTAAACCTAGCATGAGAGTAAACCAGATGGAAACCCATGAAGTAATGTGGTGGGATAAAGCTTATGAAAACGTAATTGGAGAATCACTGAAGTGTTTTGGTGAAGTAGTACTGAAACAAAAGTAGTACCAAAATATCCTGACAAAGACATTTGTTTTATTATATGATATGATAGGTTATTTATAACGTGCTTAATACACTGAGGTTTCTAAAGCGCGGACCCGTGGATCGAACCTGTGGTGCTCTGTGTCGCCTTGCTTCCAAGGCAAGCACATTGCCCCTGAGCTATGCTCCTGAGACAATGAAACTTATGAAGATCTGAAATATTCTTTCTTGATGAAAAGAAACAGTTTCAAGATTTGTGTTGAAGTATGCATTGGCGATGACAAGAAACTATTTCAAGATCTTTGTTGAAGGATGCATTGCTGATGACAAGAAGCTGCCTCAAGACCTTTACTACAAGTGGGAAGAGGAAAGCTTTGTTAACAATTGTTATTTACCTTTGGAATCCACATTGGAATTGTGTATTGTCAAGTTGGATTAGAAAGAGAACTGCAGTGGCCTTTTACTTTATAATTCAGGATTTCTTTAACCGGTCTGAACATTTAAAGAAAAAACTGCTTGAATCTGGGGAGGGGGAGTTCGTCCAGGTTATTAGAAGAAGCAGCTATGATAGTGCAAATTATACAGTTATGTTTGTTGTTGTTAAACTTCCATTTATGTCCTTATTGATTTATTGTGTACGTAAGTGTGAGGGACAGACACCTTTTTTATGGAGTATTTCCTTTAGTTTATTTTAGGCAGGGAAATCCTCATATGGGTAGGGATAGTGAGGCGTTTATCCAACCTTTTGAGATAAACAAATGGCATCTTTTGAAAAACCTTAACAAAGTTGTCTGCCTCACATTTCTGACCTCTCACCAGTGGCAATGTCATTACCACCATTTTTGGCCACAGCCAAACTCATAATGAGGGCTATTGTCCTACAACACACACTCTTACAACACATACTCCTACCTCACAGGGGCCTACAACATGCGCTCCAATCACATACACGGAGCGTATCAGTTTTACAGTCATATACGTCTCTTGTACTTATTAAAAACCTACATTAAAGTTAAAGTTCAGCTGGCATACTGAAGGGAGACGTAAAGTGTATATGTAGAATGGAGGCATATTTTATATTAACACCCTACTACCGTCCATATGTGAGATTAAAATTGTGCTTATGACTAATAACACAAACTCTTACTATCCACCTTCTTAGAACACATGTTCATAATGCACATGCTGTAATCACATGCACTCCTATGACATGTGCTCCTCTGACACATGCTCCTTCGACACAGGATCCTACAACATGTGCTCCTTCAACACAGGCATCTACAACCCATACGACATAGAATCTTATGACACACGCTGTTATGGCTCTTACAACACAGAAACGTACAATACATGCACTTACGACATACACTTCTACTATGCGCTGTTATGCTGCTCTGCCACACAGAAGCACTTATACTACATGTTCTTGCCACACATGCTAGTATTACAACAAACGCTCAATCAATAATCAGGTAACCGTAAAAATTATTAGAAAAAAACTAAAATATAAAAGAGTTAAGGTTAAATCAACAAAAAATTCAAGTCAGCATAAATCATAAAGTTAAGGTAACAACCTAATTAACTTTATTAATACATTCAAACAGATATTATAATATAATCACCCATACACTTAAAACCATACAATATTACCATAAAATCATAACAAATTCACACAAATTATTCTATGAAATGTAAAACCATTCAAAAGTTCATTAGATATAGACCTATAATATATGTTAAAGGAAAGTACAAAATGTTTGTTAAAAAAATGACTAGTTAATAACACATTTAAAATATAATATACACAAACATAATTCCTCCCAAAAACTCAAATTAAAAAATATACAGTATCTACAAAAACAAAATATACATAAGCATTCAAGTGTTATACTTTACACATGCAAGGTACATGTCATCATTGTAAATAAATATAATTTAATAAATAAGCATAATATCAAGAAAATATACACTAAACTAAAAAAGTATTACAATATTTAAAGTAAAAACTTAGTAACATTTACTTCTACAAATAACAATATATACATAGTTATTGCCATTACACTGTTCATAATAAATTGCAACGTGTGCTAAATTAAATTTACTAAATAGTTGAAACTGTAAATATGAACAAAATCAGCACACACGTAATACAAATTAAAAACATAAATACATAAACAGTTTATACAGTTTAAACTTTTCAGTAAAAACAAATATTCACACAGCACATTACTTTCTCCATAACGCATTATAGAGCAAAAACAAAATATTACAAAACAAAAACCAGGTGAGCTAAGATCAGCATGATATTTTATCTCTGATACCTTAACTTTATTATTTCTGATGTTTGTAGCTTTTGTTGGTTTAACCTTAACTCTTCAATACATTTTTTCCCAAATATATATATATATATATATATATATATATATATATTGTCAATTCTACCTTAGGGTAGCCAAGTCGAGCTGCACTCTCCATAAAGCCATGCTTGCCCAATTTCCACCAAACAGCAAACAAAGGAGGGGGGGGGGAAGTAAAACTCCACACCAACCGCTTTCCGTTTTGTTAATTTTCTTCTTTTATTGATCCACACGGGAAAAAATATTTAAAAATCATGGAAATCCATTTCAGAAAGTAGAAAGTATGACCCCAATGTGGGTCCTCCCAAGTGCAGCACTCGAGGCGTGACGCGTTTCGCGGCCAACTCGCCGCTTTTTCACAATATATATATATATGACATTTGTGATGTCATCATTGATGTCTTGGGTTTTAGTCTTAGAAGTGGTGGCACGAGTTATGGTTGCTTACCTTACCATAATTGTCGAATTTCTGTTTTTTCCAATTTTACTTGTAACCATATAGTCCCTTTAACAAGGTTTTGCCACTGAATTTCATAGGTTTTTATTAGTGCAACTTAACCATAACATCCCTTTAACAAAGTGTTTTCACTGAATTTCGTAGGTTTTTATCCATGCACCCTAATTTCCCACAAATTCTTTAAACCTGTTTTAAATGATTATACCTAAATATCATACTCGTCTCCAGTGTAGCTGTTCTAGTGTCCGCGGACAGTATAAAAGTCTGTGGACAGCAGGTAGCATCAACCAAACCCAGAAGCACAAGACACAACAGAATATTTTGTACCCTTCAACCAACAAACACATATACATAAAACAACATTACTTATATTTAGTACACCCAAATATATCTTTTTGTACAATTCAACATTTCGAAATGTAAACATTATTTTTTCATTTAGCACACAATTCATGTAATGTACCAAGCACAAACAATAACTGTACACCTCATACTATCAGTTTAGTGCAACTCTTCATACACACTGAGATACATCTGGAGTTCATTGCAAAATAACCTCTTACTAATTTATTTCTCTATTATTACCATTCATTATATAAACATTTCTCAAGCGCAAATATCACAATTTTTTATTTTGACAGAAATGGCAAACTCACTTGAGTGGCTAGAAGAAAATTTTACCAAAGAAGAAATGAGTGAGGACGAAATCTCTTATGGTAAACCATACAACTTTCAATATAAACAAATTATGTAATTTATACAGAGCTCATTGAAGTAATAATTTCTTATTTTCTTATAGTACATAGTTAACCTGAAGAAACTACACCACAGATTAATTATGGAGAATCCCAACAATCGGACAGACAATCCCAATCCCCAACTGAATCAAATCATGGCCTTAAGCCTCATTACAAGTATGGCGGTCTGGAAATAATGATGCCGGTAGCAATGTACTGGCACACTTTCCGTAACACCATACTCATGGATGAATATCAGGCAATGGCAATGGTGTTACGGGTTGGCGGCAAACCTTGCGGTAGCACTGGTGGGTTACCGTCAACCTCGTAATGAGATCCAAGCTTGTCTTCAAAATTGGATGATCTTAGCAATGACTGTAAAGAACTTCTAAATTATGTTAATAATCATATTAGAAATGTTGATTATCACTGTACTACTTGTACCTGTCCCTCTTGCCCCCAGCAATCACCCCAATCAAATTCATAAAACATAAATCAAAGATGGTCTCATGAAACATCTCTCCTTCCCTCCCCTGATGATGACTTTATTGAAATTCCAAATTCTCCCATTTATGTTTCCCATTCCGTTACAGCATTCCTTTCATAAATAAATACATTTGTTATACTATAAATATCTTGTATATTATTCTGTCATTCAATTTATTTTTTTATTGATAGTCAGCGGTATATACGAATGTTCGGGTCTGCTTACGCAATGGATGACGTTTGCAAATGTCATGCTATGTCCGGTCATGTTTGGTCTTGCATGACGCCCTTTTAATTAATTTGCAAACGTGTGCGCCGGTTATGACGTGTCCACGATCGGTGCCTGTGCTTCGCGGGACATTTTGAAAGTGCATTTTCAGCTGATCTAGCAAGTTTCAAGATTAAAGTTTACCCTTCCAGAGCTCTTCAGAGAAAGAACCAGCGATTCCAGCATTATTAACATTTGCAACTAAGCACCAAAACCAGTATTATCCTTTTTTATTTACCTACAGATTCCATAAGCACTTTCCGCAATTGTACTACAATCAAAAATACCATATATGCTTCAATGATCTCATCCCACCACATTACAAATACTGTTTACTCCCCCTACAGTACCGATAATGACTATACACATACTACTATAGTGTTTGTGGTATTTACAATACACCTCCAAATAACAAGACTCACCCAGAACCCCCCAATCCCAATGACGTCCGTGGACAGGAAAATTTCCTGCAGACTCGGTGGCACCTACACAGCTTTTTTCACCTATGAAAACAACTCCATACCAACTTTTGTACACTTTCTAGTCACTCTTTCGGCCCCAAAATAACCCCAAATGTATTTTCCACACCCTTTTCTCACTGTACTGTCCACGGACAAAGGCGTTCTCTGCGGATCCGATATGGCGACCGTTTCAAAAATTATAACGCACCTCACGTCTTTCAACATCCAATCAGCGTGCGTTTTTTGATATCCGCGGACACCAAGTTAGCCCCTAATTGGGCCGGAGGTGTCTGCGGACTCCAAATCAGGAAATGATTCTGTATACCTGACCCAGATATCACACATTTTTTTGACCTACTTTTTGCCCATTTAAAAAAAAAATTAAAAAAAACTGGACGGATGTACACCAAATTTGCAAAAGCATGCTTTTGGCACCAAGCTACCGCTCCTTGCGCAAGTTTGGTGATAATCTATCCAGCAGTTTGGGCTGTAGGTGTGAGCTAAAAGGAAATTTCATTGTGTCTATGAGGATTTCAGAGGTTTTGGGACACCACCTATATCTTTGCCCCCCCAGACAAAACCACAGCAACCTTCGCAAAATAAATCCAATATACCCATATACTTTATTTGCAATGTTTGCTGAGGATTCATCAAACGGCGCCAAAGTTATAAGCCACCCAAAAAGTGTACTTTCAATGAATTGAGCAACTGAACCATAACCACATGGCCGCTACCGCATATATATACTTTCAAAGACAGTTGAAGAGTTTTTATTGAAAAGTTGGAGAAGGGCTTAACTATGGGACATTCAGTCAGTCAAACAACTTTATTCGGCCGAAAAAGACCATCAAAGTACATCCTGCAAGAACACTTCTAAAAATGAGGGTACAATTCTGATACAAAATTACAAAGAATCAACAACAAAGAAAACAAGAGGGCAGTGCAAACAAACTACCCCCTCCATTGGAAGCCCTAAACATATTTTAGGGCCAGTAATCAGTCCCACCATCCCCTTGCCTCCGCCAATACCCATGGTGCCTCGGGCCCAAGGTAATCAGATTAGCCCCAGAAAGGGTGCTGTTGCTGGAAAAGACCCCAGTATTTGCTATGGCAGATCTGAAGGGGGCAATAGAACTGAGAAAAGGGGGCATACTGATTGAGATCCCACTCTTCGATGACTGGCCTGCCCGTCCACAACCTTCCAAAACCCTGTGCCTTGTACTACAATCCCAAAAAGTCAGTTTGATACTGTCCAGGGTGTTCTTGCCCGTACTAATAATTCTGCTGCACCCCGCCAAAGCCTCTCTACGTACAAACGGGCAACCTCCAGAGGTTTTCAACCAAAATAAACATTGGTTAAGTAGGGCGTCCCTTGGCTCCTTCTTATCTACTGCCAATTTGGGCACCCCCTGGAGAAAGACTATAGTGCGTTTAGGCTTTCCTTGTTCAGGCAGCTTGTGCTGACCCCCCGACTTCCACGAACCCTGAGCTTTGGATTCAGTGCATTCGGGGCCCAAAGAGGCCTGAGCAAGGTTTTGGTGAACGGCATTCCCTTTGGAGGTGGCCAGAACCAGGGGGACCTGTACAGGTAAAGTTTCCAGGGGTGGGAACTTGTGCCCTTTGGCAGCTGAGGTGGCGATCATGGGCTCCTCCTCCTGGACAATTCCACCACCCTTCCTTTGGGCCTCTAGCAGGGTTTGAAACAAATCCTTAATGATGGCTAGTTCCACCAGAACTTGGGTACACCCACACCCCCTATGGAAGGGCGCCTCCTTGGTGAATCGGTCTGAGGTCAAATTGGGCTCATGGTTGCTGGCAGCAGTTGTTTGGTTAATGACCTCGACCATCCGGAGTGGGGTCACACAGAAGGGGGGGCTAGCCCCTGAACTTGTAGACGAGAGTATATCACTCCACAAGCTGTTATGGGAGCTTGAGGAGGGATTGCCCCTTTGGGCAATTTGTATCAGTCTGTCCCCCACAGCCAGGAGGGAAGTCACAAGGGCTGGGGGGGTACCATGGGTAAGGAGATCGATGGTAGTGGCCGGGACCACAACCGTAGTTTGGGTCAAAGATAGACTTAATTCCGGTTTGCCACCAGTAACTGCACTGGCTTCCAGAGGTGGTTCCGACCATAGACCCTGGTGGCTATAAAAAGGCTCCCCAGGTGCAGCTGGGCCGTTCCTTGGGGCAGATTAAGTGTCACTACTGAGGTGCCAGGGATAGACGAGGGCTGATTGAAAATAGACTTAGTAGAAAACAAACCGGCAGATGGCCCAATGGCCCCCATAATAATGTCCGTTGTGGTGGTTGAGGGTGCCCCCCCCACCAGAGGGCACTGCCTCCTTAATACCAAAGTTTTGCGCTGAGATTTCTGCATGGGGGATTCATGGCTAATGAGAGGGGGGCAGAATAGGAGCGGGGGAAACGGGGATATGGAGTCAGTAGTCATCTGCACCCTGGCCGGTTCCTGTAAGGCTACTGTTTCCAGAAACTTTTGGGGGGGGCACCACTCGCCTCCATCGCGGTCCTCCTCCCGTGCTGACCTCTGTGCTGACCTCCGTATTCAGAGTCCTGTGTCCAGTGTCCATTGCCGGTCCCTCAAGGCTTCAAACTTCAGCTGCGCCGAACACCACGCGTCGCTAAACACCGTGCCCTTGCTTCGCCGCGGGCTTCACCGCTGCGGGGCTGGGAAGGCGCTGGTAAGCCCAGGGGGGGCGTGGCCAAACCAGGAAACGAGGATTCCCTCCGGGGAAAGCGCTACACACCGTGCCCTTGCCCCACCGTGGGCTTCAGCGCTGCGGGGCTGGGAAGGTGCTGGTAAGCCCAGTGGGGCGGTGGCCAAACCAGGAAACGAGGATTCCTCTCTCTCTATCTCTCTCTCTCTCTCTCTTCTCCTGTGGACTTTTCCCTCTGTAGCGCACACAATAATAACACAAGAGATCAGTAACCCCTACTATCTAAGAGCTGACTAGCTGGATGTGATGGCCTATAGGCAAACATATTGGGAATTCTTAGGTGAATCCTATGCAAGGGGGGCCTTCCAATTGCCCAGGCCCCACTTGTACTTCCCTCCCCCAACCTCTTATTCCTCGCCCTGATGTTCTCTACAGCATTCCGCCCCTCCGGAAGCTCAGACTGCATGGTGTGTTACAGCTTCACTACTGGCAGTCTGGCAACTGGCAAGGACAGGCCGTTCCTCCTTCAAGCTACACAAAGTTGACGATCCCTGGTAAGGTCTGTTGCTAACACTCCTCTCCACATTACTATTCTCTCCTCCCACTCTACTACTCACTATCTTCACTCTTTTAATTTCTCCTCCCACTCGACGACTCCCTCATCCCACTACACTACATTACACTCCACCCACACCTTCTCCCACAGGCATTTCATTTCATTTTCCAAATCACCTTTTCCAAGCACTGTCCCTAACACCCCTACACTCTCTCTTAGTCTCACTCACCTTGTACACACTCTTACACATACGCACCACTATCTCTCACCAACCAATACCTCACTAGGCACACACCATCTGTAATCTTCCTCCTCAATCCTCTGCAACATCCTTCCTCTGCCTGGTTTTTGGTCTGCCTTCTCCTTCCTTGGCCTCCTCCAACGATCTACACTGCCTTTATCCTTCTGCCACTTTTAATCTTGGACCAAGCACTGGCTTCCTTTTCCACAGGGGACAGGTAAGAGGTATCAGAAACACATATGACAGGCTTTGAGCCTCTACCCCTTTTCATAGACTGGTCTGCTGACTTTTGTTGATGGCTGCCCTCAAACAGTAAAGTCAAGTTTGTAGGAAGGATAACACAGGGGCAACGCGCTTATCTTGGAAGTAAGACAACGCAGCGCAACACAGGTTCGAATCCAGATCCCCCGCTTAGAAACTACTCGCTAGTAATAAGCGCATTTATGAACAATAAAATTACATTAAAATAAACAGTTTGACTGAAGTAGAACATCTGGATTACTGGTCTGGTACAACGTCCTTTCATCGTGGGATGTTTTTTCGCAGGGTTTTTTACCACAAATTTATTATCGCAAAAACCCATCGACATTTTATTGGGGGGGGTTAAAAAAATATATATGTGGGTTTTTGGTAATAGATACAAACTGAAAGGCAATGGGGACCCCCCCAACAAATGACAAAAATGTGATGGGTTATTTCAATAAACAATTTGCGGTAAAAAAAAACCTTGAAAAAACATCCCGCGACGAAATAACATTGAACCGCTGGTTTGATGAGCGCAGTGCCCATTTGCTGTTCTGTATGTTGCTGTGTCTCTCCCAAATGAGCTGCCGGTTCGGGTTTCCAACCATAGGAATCCTGGTCTGTGTAGTACTATGAAAGAAGAGAAAGAACACAGGCCAGCGTTGGGAACACCAGGTATGGGGTGAGCAGAAGTGGACTTAGGTAATTTAACCAGGCACAGCTTGAAGGGACAGTAACTTCCTTCCCCCACACCCCACCTCTGGGGAAGGACTGACTCTGGACAATACCCTGGTAGATCTCCGGCCCCAAGTTGCAAAAGATACCCATCCCCGCTTGAAATGGTCAGGTCACTGCTCCTGTCACAATTATAAGTTACTCACTGCAGTGACTAACGTACTCCAAGTCTATAGTCCCCTTTCCTCCATACTGTATGGACATCCCTCGCTAGGGACGGGAAACTGAACTTTTTTCACCAGAAAAAACAGTCTTCCCTTTGAAATTTAGATGCACGTGGGGGCGCGGCCCTGGGAGCATGCGCTTCCCTGACTCTGCCCACCGGCGCTACTCCTCAGTCCCCCTTGCTGCATCGACAATATTTCGATTGCCTAATGACACCGATTGTTACAGGGGAGGACGGTGGGACGTATGGAGGAAAGGGGACTATGGACTATCAGTACGTTAGACACTAGGCTGAGTAACTTATAATTAACCCGACATCCCGTCACCGTTCCTCCATACTGTATGGGCAATTACAACTGAATGCAGCCCTGGAGAGGAGAGCTGCCCCTCTAAGAGAACAAATTCTACAAAATTGCCTGACCAAATGCTGTGTCCGATCTGGCGCTGGCATCCAAGCAGTAGTGTTTGCAAAAGGCTGATGGGGAAGCCCAAGTAGCCGCCTTGCAGATCGTCTGCTATGGGACATGTCTCTGGAAAGCCACTGCCATGGCCTTGGCTCTAATGGCATGGGCATGCATGTTTGCTGGCAACGGCTTGTGTTGCCCCTCATTTGCCTCCTTGATGGCCACAACCATCCACTTTGCTATAGAAGCCTTGGAGGCTTGACAGCCTGGATTTGATACGCCAAATGTGATGAACAAGGCATCCTATTTACGGAAGCTCTTTGTCCTATTCAGCTAGAATCTTAGAGCACGCCTGACATCCAGACAGTGCAATACCTTCTGGGCCTCATCCTTCGGATTTGCAAAGAATGTAGGGAGTACTATCTACTTTTGAATGTGAAAGGAAGAAGGAACTTTATGGAGAAAGGCAGGATGCATCCTGAGCACCACCTTGTCCTGATGAAACGTGGAATAGGGCTCTGAAGCCACCAGAGCATGTATCTCACTGATCCAGCCTGCTAAAGTAAGGCCAACTAGAAGGACAGTCTTAATAGTAACCAGCCTGATGTCTGCTGATGCCATGGGCTCGAAGGGTTTGTGAGCCATGGTGTCCAGCACCATGTTAAGGTCCCAGACCATGGTGAGGACGTTTGACTGGAGGATATAATCTGGTCAGACCTGCCAAGTGCCTTTTAACCACCAAGTTGGAAGAGGAGAAGAAGTCGTCTTTGGAATTCTTGTAGGCCCCTATGGCCACCAGATACAAATGGCAGGTGTCCACCTGCACACCAGAATGAGCCAGATTCGCCTAGAATGATAACGCATCGTCCAGTGAGCAGGTCAGAGGATAAATCTTGTTTTTCTTGGCCAAGTGGCAGAACCTGGTCCACTTGCTTCTGTACCGACTCCTGGTGGATTCGCCACTTGCCCCCTGTATGATAGCCAGTTGTCCTGTGACAAGTGTAGATGCTTCAGGGTTACCTTTTCAGGAACCAAGCTGCTAGGGCTAACATCTGTGGAGCGGGGTGAATGACTGTGCCCCTCTGGTGGGAGAGTAATTGGGCTGGTCCCAGCGGGAGCTGTACTGGATGTTGGTCCGACAGTTGGAGGAGTTCCGAGAACCAAGGTCTTGCCGGCCACCATGGCGCTTTCACTCCCGGTAAGGACTATGCTGTTTGTCCCAGCTGCCGGATGCCCAAAGTTCCTCTTGCGGTTCCTGGCGTCTCCCCGCAACACCTTTCTCGCTACACATTTCTTTCCTTTTCTGCTGCAGAGCTATTTTGCACCCCGCCACACTGACACATGCCTCCAGCTTCTGCACACTGGCTCGTGCTTCCAGCTTACACACCCCGGCTTGTGCCTCTAGCTTCTGTCCACCTTCAATCGAGATGCCACATCTTCTTCTGAGCTCCCTCTCCAAGTTTGGTTGCCATTTTTAAATGTCCCACACACAGTTGTTATCATCCAATAACTAGCACTGTAATTACGTCTGTTGCTCTGTATTAATTATTTCATCCTCCTTGTCTCAGTACTTACATAGTTGTGGGAATTGAAGTCTAGTAATGGTTTCTGATGCATTGAGGGTTTTTCTCTATGATTCTATATGAAAGATCAGTTCTACATGAAGTAATACTAGCTTGGCAATAGGCCATTAGGGTTTGGGGTAACAGAGGGTCTTCCTCATGGAAAAATGGGGGATACCACACCTCATCCAATGAAGTCATGACATCTCTCCGGTGGCCTTCTCATCCCATGTGATCCTCCCTCATATAGCCACCCTCCGGGTCAGGATCAGGTAGCAGCTGCCGGTCCCTGGTCACATTGAAGGAGGTGACTGCTGGGGAATACGTGATGACTCCATTTGATTAATGACACCCTCTTTTAATTTTCTCCCCTCTTGAGGAAATCCCACCAAACTTTGCAAAAGCATTCAAAGTATTTGTTTGACAAGTGTAATGTTGTGTTTTTGAGTATGTGTTTACCAAAGTGTCCGAAGACTATGGTGTAATTTACGATTCCAACATGGCGTCTTGTTCAAAATGCACCCTCACGTTTTTAATTGACCAACCAGTGGGCACTTACTATGTCTGCAAACTTTACGCAGCTCCATGACTGGCTTAGATGGAAGTAAGCCTGCAGATAGGGCGGAGATATCACTATTTTTTGTATCTATATTTTGGGCATTTTTTTAAATATCTATTGGACACATTAACACACCATGTTTTTAAACATAATTAAACATTTACAAAGCATATTTATAAACACATAATCAACTAACTCCATCTTGCTCATTCATCTGAATGAGAAATAGAAACGCAATACAGTAAAGCAGACAAAAAAACACTTCCTCAAATACAGATTAGTTAAAATATTTCAAATTAGACTTTACACAGTTTAAAAAACCTTACGACCGCCACAATCATTGCAACAGAGCTCCCATTTAGCAAAGATAACCATATCAAATCAATTCTTTCTAAATTGTCAACCAATCTTCTGAAGAATGAGATTCGGAGGGGGAGCAATTTAGGACAATAGAGTAACAAATGTTTCATATTTTCAGTTTCCCCAATCGTTCTGCAGAATCTATACAGTACTGATTCAGAGGGAATTACTAACCATAACATCTTTGGTACTTAAGACATTAAAATGAAACCTCATTAATCCAGTCCGAAACTGGGTATCAGGGAATCTCTCCCTCTATATATATATGATTCGACTCTTCCAACTCGCTTTTGTAGTTGATTTAAGTTCTCATGCAAATGATAATTATCCAATCGTTCCCCTGTTATTATCCAGTCACCGAAACGTATCACTAGTTTGACTTGGTCTGGATTTAATAATAAGGTTTCCTCTGACAGATCTAGGTCTTCAAGCTTTTTTTGCACTGCAGCGCAAACTCCCTAACATGGTTGTCCCTCCCCGGCAAACAGGCTTCCCTCAAATACGTATACAACAAATCATTCTTAGAGTCCAACAATTTCTGAGTGTCAGCTGTCACCAAACCACTCTACTCTTTAGTGACTGTAGGCATAGTACTGTTCGAATAGCCACAAGCGGCACACATTTAGGTAAATAATAGAGAACTCTCCATAACGCCAGTGCCTCCATCCTATCAAGCTCCTCCACTATCCACGTAGGGTGCTTGCATTCCATAAAGGAGTTCAGGGATCACCTTCCTGTTATAGAACATTATATGGGGCATTATGGAAAATGTCATATATTTTTATCTGCATCTGGGCCGCTACCACAATTATTTTCCTTTTTATCAGCGCCCGCAGAAATTATTTTTGAGGAAAAACCATAATCGGGAGCCAAGGCACACCAGAATATCAACTGTTTCTAGCCATGTACCTTTTGTGAATCAGGTAAACCTACCTCTCTTCCTTTTCCCACTAATGCTGAAGACTTTAGTCTTCTTGGGATTTATCGCTAGTTTATTTACATTCATAAAGTTCACAAATGCTGTTCATAACGGTTGTAAACCAATCGGGGTCTTATCAATAAAAATAAATCGTCTGCACAGGCGAGGCATGCTACCTTCAAGTCACCAATATAGGGTGGGACAAAAGATGCCCTAATCAGTCTGAGGTAATGGGGTTCTTCTGTTCACAACCCCGCTGGAGCCAGGAGGTAAGGTGATGGTGAGTGTATTCCATGACTGTGAGCATACAAGTAAGATCTGAGAACATATGTAAGACATATAGGACAGAGTACTGGAACAGCCATCCAGCCAGCTAACACATAGAAGACAGTCACCCACCAACACTCCAACAGTGCACGTGACATCACAAATGCCAATTACAACACTTCTCCCTCCCTAACAATAACAAGAGGGAAATATCAACTACTCAATCAACCAACCTCTCGCACAATCTATGTGTGGCCAGCACACAGATCACTTAAGACAATCAACAAAACTTCCCAACACAACACAGAAACACAATTAACTATGAGCCCCAGGAAGGTAGGCACTAACCACAAGGCAACAATTAGCCGACAGCTATCACAAACCTTCAGAACTCATCCAGCATTCTGTAATACACCAAACACTGTAATCAACAGTGAAAACTCAAACAACTGTAACTAACAGCCATCCCAGAACTACAAAAACCACCAGGCATTCTGCATAACACCAAGCACTGTAATCAACAGTGAAAAAACATAACCACATTCTGTAACCAACAGCCCTCACAATTTAAAGAAACCACCCAGCATTCGGTAAACCACGCATAGCTGTAACCAACAGCTTCTAAAGAGAGCAAACCTAGCTCTCGCCTGATGAGGTCCACTGAGACCGAGTTTGGAAGACCTAAACCCTCATCCTATTGCACTTACAGGGTTTATCTTAGTAGGTTTATGTGTAACTTCTTGCTTGGGAGGGTTAAAAGGGTAGCAATCATGTCCATCAGTCTGACATATGGCCTTTTGCATCCAGGGTAACCCTTGCGCCAATTGATAATCCCCTGATGAAAAGGGAAGATTAGGACAACAACCAAGCCTCTCTTCTCCTTTCCAAGCAACCAGCGATTTCGTTGGTACAGTATATAATAACTATTTTAACGCTAGCGGTTTAATCAGGTTGGTTCATAGCGGATCCTTTACCAGTCCCACCTTAAGGATCTTTATAAGACTTTGAATGGTTTGGGGGACAGTCCAACTGGGAATCCATTTGACAAATAACATGCAGCATTTTAGGTACTACTATCGGCACTGGTTCAGCCCCCCAAAGGATGGAATCATAGCTCGGTTTATGGCCACTCCATCATCCAACGTTAAAGTCATATTTACCACTTCCATCCCCGTTCCTTTCCCCTTCCACTTACTTTTTGGAGGGAGTCGATATACTATGACCCCATACCTTTTGCCAAACGCTTTGCAATGAGAAACTCCCCACAGTTAAAATTGAGATGCATTCCTCCTCCTCTATGCACATCGACTGAAATCATGATTAGAGTTTTCAATAGTCAAAATATCATCTTTTTGAAGTTTCTTTTGAGTTTTAAAATGCTCCTGCATTGTACGTAAACATTTTCTTGGGGATTTTGCAGCTGGGTGTTTATTCTTTCATTTATTAACCCTTTATTGTTACTCTTATTCTATTGATTCCCTATTTTTGTTGGAATAGCACCAATCTTCTTTATCGCGGCATGGTGTTGGTTATCCTGTATAGATTACGCTTCCCTTCAAGCGTGGTTGGTGATGCCTGTATGCCCTCTGTACTTGCCTGCCATATAGTTTGAACGTTTTGAAGACCCACCAGAATTTTAATTAAGCAGCTTAATTGGTCTTTTAGCTAATCTAAAATACCTTTACTGATTACATTTATGGCAGTCCGCACAACGGAAACATCAAACGGCGTAGAGGGCATATTATCGGCTCGCCTATCTGAGCTAAGGTCAGCTGAATTTTTAGTATCCTGTTTGTGCTGGACTAGCTCCTCAGAGCCATATATCAATAAATCTTCACCAGTAAAGATATGCTGCATGTAAAACAATGAGTCGTTCAATGGGGAAGGTCTATGTTGTTTTAGATTGACTGCTCAGACTAACACCAGATTTGCAAAAGCACGCTTTCGGGACCAGGCTGCCCCTCCTCGCGCTGGTTTGGTGCAAATCGGTCCAGCGGTTTGGGTTGCAGCCGTGAGCAAAAATGTTTCAATTCATGTCTATGCGGATTTCAAAGGTTTTGGGACCCCTCCTCTAACTTTGTCCCCCTTGACGAAATGCTACAAAACATTGCAAAATAATTCGGAGTTGGCTGCATACTTGTTTTGCAAAGTTTTGTGAAGATTCGTCGAACTTCACCAAAGTTTCAAGCTTGTCAAAAATTGTTCTTCCTATGGGTTGAGCAACGCAACCATAACTACAGCAGTGCTAACGCAGACCCTTTAATTACATATGCACACTTCAATGAATCGTTATATTTTTTGGCCTACATTATGCAAGGTTCTAGGGAGGCAGCTTGCCTTACACAGGCACAGCCATTGTTTGACGAAAAAAAGCAGCAAACGACAGATGTCCATGCCAACATACCAGGTGTTGCAGAACTTCCCTCCAGTACAGAAATGTCTCTTCTAAGAGAATTAGAAAAATGTCAAAAGATGGAAATTTCAAAGTCGTGGGAGGAACACTCCCCCAGAATTATTTGGATGTGGGACAAATTCCTAGAGGGTTGCGCATCATGATTACTTGCTCGTTTGAGGACCAAGATCCTGCTATGTTGCAGGAGTGGGGAGAAGCAACAAATGACTGCTTGGCAACATTTTTAACCAGGCTGGTGAAATATGCAAAATTGATAGAGCGATCAAATTGAATCGCATATCTGCCATAGAATTGCAATTGAAAGACATCAGTGCACAGAGCAGGGTAATAAAATGAGGACAACTGCAGATTCTAGTCTGGTAGAATTCGAGTAGGATATCAAACAGCGAAAACATCGCACATTTATTTGCGATAAAAATTAACTACGAATCAGGCTGCATTTATACCTTCGTGAGGAGGTTTGATAATTTAAGGACACTTCCCACTGACAACAGCTGAGCTGTAGCGTCCTCCATGGTGGCTCTTACATCCTCTGAATCAGTTGTGTACAACAGTGATACTGACACACATGGGCTAAAATATTTTTTTAGAGGAAATGCGGCTCCTTTGCCAGCTTGGCAAATTACAGAAATTGGGCAGGGGCAGCAAAAGAGGACCAGCACGCACTGCAACGACTGGAAAAAGATTGGCCGTGGAAAATGGGGCCGGGGCATCAGGGGTGGTACGCAAATCAGGCCAACCCGTTATGGGGGCAGAGGCATGTAATAACCACTTCCACTGATACCACAGTGGTCAATCTCTCTTTACACAAATTGACAAAGAAACAGCTAGAGGTGTTGCAATTGGGTTTTAAGTTTTGTCCCTGAATTAATTATGAATATGTGCAGCTAAGTATTGGTTTTGATCAATTTATAAAGAAGCTCAAATTAAAGAAATTCTTTGCCTTGAATCCAGGAAAGCCCACTCCTAGCACGTTGTGCACTGACAAAACGGATTTAAAAATGTAGGCCCTTTCATCCTTAGCTGACCTGGTGCCTCTGTCTGATATCAATGCCACAAATGTGATCTCTGAACTAGATTTTGCAGAGTTGGATATCAATCCTAAATGGGTCAGCTGTACTCATTTTAAGAATAAATCCAGGTTTAATCCAACTTTTCCAGTGGGGGGATGTCAAGAAGCATTTGAAGATCTGGTTAAAGACGATTTGTGCAAATTAACATCCACCAGTTTGACCAGTAGGAGATGCAATTTAACCATACATCAGTAAGGAACTTTGGACATATTACAGCAGCTCCCTTAAGTTATTTTCAAACCTTCGGATAAGGGAGCCAATATAGTTCTATTAAATAAATGTGATTATGTTGCTGAAGAAGATCGACAATTGAGAGATAGCACATGCTATTTGAAACTTGATGCCAGTCCATTTCCAGATATACAAATATGCCTGAATTAGTTGTTAAAGAAATAGACTGAGAGGGGCATCCTTGATCTTGACATGTGCGGGGTTTTGTCACCTAATTTTTTCACTATCCCCAACATATATTTTCTGCCTAAAATTCATAAATCTATGATTAGACCACCAGGCAGACCAATTGTGACATTGTCAGGGTCGTTGCTTAAGAACCTTTCTAAATTTATCAATGACTCTTATCTCCTTTGTGTCTATTTTACCATCTTATTTGTGCGATACTAAGGATTTTCTCAAACATATTAGTGAGGTACCTTGGAAGCCAGGCCTTATTATGGCCACATTAGATGTGGTCTTCCTGTACACGTACACCTCCATTGAACATCAGGTGGGCATGAAGGCTTGTAAAAATGTTTTGAGTCAACGCTCCCTTAATTTCCTTTCACACACCGACATGATTATTGAAATGTTGGAATTGTGTTTTACCAATAATGTTTCCCTTTTTTTAACACCAATTGTGGGGCACAACAATGGGAAGTATCTTCGTCCCATCTTACGCCAATTTGACTACGGGGTGGTGGGAAGACACAGTAGTTTAATAATTCATTTGCATACAAGGTGGACTCCAGGTGGCATTACATACATGATTTGTTTAACATTTGGAAAGGTGGTAGCATTAAATGGTGTACATTTGTCAAACATCTCAATGTCAATAATATCAATTTTCAATTTACTGAAAGTCATAGTGACTCACAGGTTATATTTTTGGACATGATGGTTAATTTGAACATTACTGGTTTCAATACTGCCCTTTATATAAAACCTACCCATTCTGGAATTCCCCTCCATGCTTCCTGCAATCATCCTGTCAGCTGTAAAAAGGGCACATTAAATGGTGAATTTGTCAGATATCGCCGTAATTGTACGTATTTGAATGATTTCGATACAGCGTGTTTGAAGGCTGCATCCAGATTTAGGGCACAAGGTTATGCACCTCACGTTGTTGAAAATGCATATAAAAAAGCAAGGGGTCTTAATCAACTGAGTTCAAGTGATCCCCAGCCACCCAATTTTTTAGGTTCGCTTTATATTGACCTGTGTGTTCAATTAGAGCTACCATTCAAAAAACTGGCATGTCCTTAAACAGGTTAGAGAATTGTCTTGTTTTCTCCCTTCTAATCCTTGTCTTACATTTAGGAAAGCTCCCAGTCTGATGGATGAATTGTTCGCTAGTTTTGTTGTTCCATCAGCAGGCAAGGAAGTGGGAGGTACCTGGTTATCTAATCCGGTCAAGGGCTTTTTTAAATATACTAAATGTAAGGTGTGTTCTAATGCACTGTCTTACAAAATGTATGTGCATCCAGCATTGGGCACCATACGGACTATCCAACATTTCATTACATGTAATACCACATTTGTTGTTCATGTTCTCACCTGTCCTTGCGGAAATTGGTATCTGGGGAGTACAACATGTAAGCTCAAAGCACGAAAACTCCAGCATTTGAGAGCTATTAAACATGTGGATCCCACATAGCCCATGGCAAAACATGTCTTTGTACATGTGCTGCCACACCCTCAAGGTGGGAATACGAGACTAAAATTGAGGCAGTTGGAGACAAAAATGATATTGGACTTGAACACCAAATACCCTAATGGGCATAATGTCAATGAGGAGCCTTGCATATTTTGGGGTGTCCAGCCTTTCAGATTTTATTGTGTAGAATATTTTCCTGTTGGCATTGTTACCTGCTGTTTCCTGTGTTCCCTCTTCTTTTTATTTGTTCTTATTGTTGTATTTCATTTGTGGGGTACACAATTATTTGAATGATGAGTATTGGTAAAACAAATAGTTTTTAGGTTGTAAATTCACATCTGTGATTTCCCTTTAGCTGAGTATTTGTGGTGTTTGACACATGCAGGGAGTACTCTGGCTGTATATTATGATGATATGTGTGTTTCAAGGATGGCTTATTTTATGCGGGTTGGGTATTTGTTTACCCCATATTTAGACATATGTATGCAAATGATGAATCATATCTTTGTAAGGATTTACATTTTTATGGCAATGGTCATTTATCCAGTGTATGCACATCTCTTTTTTTGTCCCCCCATTATGATAAATGAGGGTTGCATAGCTCCTTTTACCATCAGGACTTCATCTATTAAATACTTATATGGATTGTATGATGCCATTTTGGCACCTTTTCTGGACGAAGCACTTTATGTTGCTACTATATACTATCTGTTCTATTACCAATTAGGCAGAACTGTACTTTAATAGATATTTAACTTTTCCCTGCTGATCTGCATCGAGATTTCTTATCTCCGGACATGCACCATGCACTTTAATGAGATTGAAATATGACTGTGGCCCATGTTTATTTGGCTCACTGAGCTCCAGTTGTTGCTATGTCATTTCCACTTTAGCACTCCAGTCACTTTTCAGTAAATTGTGTACAGATTTTTCTGATGCTCATTTGCACAAGGATGTTTCGTCTCTGCATATACACTAAGCACTTTATATGGAGTTGTATTGACTAGTTGACCAATATTATATTACCTTTCAATGATTCAACAGTGTCCTCTATTTGGGGGATTTTTTTCATTATAATGCCACATACACATTTACAACACTACATTTCCAAAAGAAAGGGTTGCATACAGGCACAACTACACAGTGAAACTGACATTTTGCCATTAGAGTTACCTGTCTGCTTTCCCATCGATAGTCACTTCGCCCGTGCAGCTAATTTTGCTGCCCGTTCTTTTCCCGTTATACATACCAGTATGACATCTAGCCTTGTCAGTGTCCCTTTTTCAAGCTCACTTTCTTTGCTATGAACAACCCTGTTTACCGTCAGTTCAATACATTGGTGACATAACATGTTGAATTAGCAAATTTTCAATTTCTGAACAGCACAGAGCACTTTATGACCTTTTGCCCTCTTGCACAGTGTTTTAGGAGGGTGCAATTTATCAAAACATCTTTGCTCCTTTTAATAGGGTGATGTCAATTTTAGAATCTGAAATCTTTACAATGATATCTGGCCTGTTGTTTTGGGTAAATTGTTACTCTTTTGGATAATTTTAAGAAAGTGCTCACTGCACGTTGTCTTTGATATAAATGAAATGCATTATGAGGTTATTTTCTACTATGTCTGTTGTTTATATTTAATGCCAAACACTATTCTAATATGGCCAACAGATTAGGAGCATGACTTTAAAACTGATGAAGGACGTATGAATATTTTAGTTTGGGCTGAAAGAGCTACCTTTAAGCCAAAACTATTGTCATTAAAATAAGGGCTTTAACATAAGAGCTTGAAATATGGGCTTTGAATAAAGGTCTTTAATTCTTTTCAATGGAGATGACATTTGAGGAGGGATACAGAGTTTTTGGTGGTGTTTGGTTATGGACCCCCCATTCCCTGCCCCTAGCCATGCTAATTCCTATGGCTAATCCCACCCATTCCTGCCCATCTCGGAACTCGTTGAGCTCTGAGTTCTTCCATGGAAGCAGCCATCTTGGATGACTGTCTCTAAGTAAGCTCTCTGGAAACAAGCTGAAACTACCGCCCGTCTTTGAATAGGAAAGATACAATGCATCTTAGTGTGGAAAATCTGTATTCAGAATATGTTTGATCTTTCTTTTGCTGAATACAATGTAAGTCCATGCCTTCATATTGATCAATTTTCCTCTATCTCTCTAGCACTAGGGTTGTTTTTTCACACTTCGTATGGACTAAAATCAATGCATATTTCGTAGTCCTTGAGCTGTCAGGTCCTGTGAGAGGTACAGTACAAAGACAAGCAAGGCCTCTTCCCACATTGGGCGCTCTGTGAGAATGGAGTTTAATAAGCAGTGGGGAAAGAGCTCACGCAGCAGGTACTTTTTGCTCTCACTGCATCCATTTGATTGCATCCAAGAAGAGGGCCTGTGAGCAGCACGCTGTGTGCCTTCTTCGTGACAATCCCCAGGCTCGGCTGCTCCAGCTCGTCGGAAAAAATTCTGTACCCAAATGGGCTTTGTTCCTCCTGTAAAACAGCCAAGCTTCATAGCATGTGCCCACATCCATGAAAGGAGTTTACGTTGAATAAATTAACATTTTCAGAAGTTTCAAGCTCAATCAGGTATGTGACAAGCGCAGCACCTCTCCTATCTCAGACGAACCCATTTCGCACTGCAGCTCAATTGAACTTTTATGAAGAGAAGACTTTTTAAATCTTAACATCAGTATTGGAGGCACTTGACCTGTGTGTACTTTGTCCAGCAACTGCGCTTCAGCACCACGTGCCAGTTTGCAACTGTGTTCCGAGGTTCTGGTTTCTGTCACTGTTAAGCTGCTTCCCGCCTTTTTGTACATTACCAGGGGCTGGCTTGTGTCACACCTCCCTTGCATTGCAACAGGCAGTTTGTTTCTTTGGTAATCTAGCACACTTTCAAATTACATTATAAAAAGATTTGAAACAAAAACATCTTCCGGTCTTCATCTGACACACGTGTATTGTGCTTTCTTGGTTCGACCAACGTTAACAATTGTGAAGCACTCAGTGCTTAGTTACTTAGCATATTTGGAAAGTGTTCCTTAACTCTGGCCTTCCGCAATGGTGTCTCCCCCGCTGCCTCCTCTGAAGCCAGAAACCTTGGAGTCATTTTTAACTCCTCTCTTTCTTTCCTCCCTCACATTCAGCACATTGCCAAGAAGTCTCACTTCCAGCTATTCCTTCTCAAAGGAATTCTCACTTTTCTCACTTTCCCCGAGAGGCTCAATTTTACCTGAGCCCTTGTTTTCTCTAGGCTTGACTATTGCAATAGCCTTCTCCTGAATCTACCTTCTTCCACTATGCAACCTCTTCAGCTAATCCAGGATAGGGCAGAAACACTTATCCTTGGCTATAACCCCAGGGACCGCATCTCTAAAAAGTCTTCACTGGCTCCTGGTTGCTGCAGGGATTAAGTTCGAATCCCTCTCCATCATCAACAAGGCTGTCTGGACCCGGGAATCCCGCTACCTGAAACGTTCTCACTAAATATATCGCCTCCAGACCTTTACATTCCTCTGGCACTAACTCTTTGTGTGTAACGCGCTATGGTGAACAGAGGGCAGGAGTTTGATCGCTTTCCTCAGCTGGCTCCCTACTTTGGAACAGCCTCCCCCTCCCTCTACGCCTTGAGCAGGACTTCCTTAAATTCTGGAAGCTCCTGAGGACGTTCCTCTTTACCTCCTCCTTTCCATCTCCTCTCTTCTGCTAATCTCACAGTTGCTCTGATTGGTATCCGGGGTCCTTTGCATCCTCAGGGCCCCTGACCTCCCACACTCAATCGCCCCAGCTTCTGTCTACTCTCAGCACTTGCCATGGCACTCCCTCTGCCTGGAGGCACGCACATACATCCAACATGGCTCCTGGCCGTGTAGCACTTACCTGACCATGCACGTCATCTGTTGCTCACTCATGAGCATGGACACTCCAGCACCTACACCCTCTGCCCCTTTCCTTGCAGCATTTCCACGTTCTGAATTACTCACAAGGCATAGTAGGTTTGTCCTTCTCCTTTCCCCTCCTCTGTTTGTATTCAATATGTATCACTCTCTTGCCCTGTGGACGCTTGGAAGTCTTAGTTACTTACCTGTAACTGTATTTCTCCAGCATTGGTATCTTTCATAGATTCACATGCTTGAATACTCCCCGTCGTCAGACTGGGAATCCTTGATAAAAATAATTATTACATTTTATTTTTAATATACACCCATTGCTACATAGCAATGCATGTACATAGCCCATTATGGCCTATGAGCCATTCTATTGTGTAGTTCCCTCCACCTCGCTTTGGTCCTTTATGGCCCCAACCAATGAGGTGGCAGGGCTTAAGCTCCGCCCCCAGCAGCCATCTTTAGATTTTGAACCGTAGAGACTACTGTATGATGGATGCTGAGCATAGGAGCAGCCTCTCAGGGGAGGCGGGCGGGCGCATGTGAATCTATGAAAGATACCAATGCTGGAGAAATACAGTTACAGATAAGTAACTAAAACTTCTCCAGCATTGGATCTTTCATAGATTCAGATGCTGAAGTAGAATATCAAGTAGTTAAAACATGCCACCATCATATACATATATGCATAAATACAGAAAAAACATATTTCTGATCAAACCTTTACCATGCAGCAACACAACGGTTCCATACTCCGGGAAAGGTGGGAAAAGGAGGCTGGTCCTACTTTATGCAAAGAGATGGGGGAGCACTACCTGTCCAACTGCAGTTTCTTTGTTGGTATCTTCAGCCAGGCAGTAGTGTTTCGCGAACATGTGCAGAGTGCTCCACGTGGTGGCTCTGCATATGTCCTTCAAGGCCACCCCTGCGTGGAATGCTGTTGACGCTTCCCTCCCTCTGGTGGAGTGTGCTGATGGTGATTTAGTTAGAGGGTCGCCTTTCATCGGATGGCAGTGGGTGATGCAGGACGAAACCCAGCATGCCACACTTTGCTTAGAGATATGCTGGCCCTTGGTACGGCCAGAGAAAGCAACGAACAGTCTGTTTGAGGAGCGGAACTCCTTGGTTCTCTGCAAGTAAAACTTCAAAACTCTCGCAACAGCCAGAGAATGTAATGTTCTTTCTGCTTCAGAAGCGTGATTCTGGAAAAAAGTTGGTAAAACAATGCGGTCCGTGAGTGTCATTTTCCGACAGCACCTTGGGAAGGAACTTAGGATGTGGGCTTAAGATGACGCGGTCCTTCTGGAACAAAGTAAACAGAGGTTCAGACGACAAAGCTTGCAACTCACTGATCTTTCTGGCTGATGTGATGGCTATCAAAAAGGCTGTTTTCCAAGACAAGAACTCCATGTCGCATCTGTGTATGGGTTTGAAGGGAGGTTCCATGAGGGCTTTCAAGACGGTGTTCAGGCTCCAGTTCGGGACTGGCGTGGGCGTAGGAGGATAAGTACGCATCAGCCCTTTCAGAAAGACTTTAACCCCCGGCAAAGAGAGCAAGGATTGCATCTCCGGAGTTGTTGTGTACGCCGCTATGGCTGACAGATGGCCCTTGATGGAGGACAATGAAAGCCCTGTTTTAGCTAGGCACAATAATTAGGGTAGAACTTGGTCAACCGAAACAGTGAGAGGATCCAGGGCAGATCTCTCGCACCACTTGGAAAATCAAGTCCACTTACTGGTGTAAGTGACTCGTGTCGACGTGGCTCTCATGGCCCTGGTGATATCCCAACATTCTGATGGTAGCTTAAGATTCATCGGTTTACGCTGCTCAGGAACCATGCCTTGAGAGACAGGCTCCTCGGGTTGTGGTGGAGGACCTTTCGGTTCTGTTGCGTCAACAGATATTGAAGCACCTTGAGGCGAATCGGGGGCCGTCGGGATAGATGCTTGAGAGCCGAGTACCAGACTTGTCACGCCCAATCCGGCGCAATTAGGATCATTGAACAATTCTGTTCCTTTAGTCTGCGTAGTACCCTCGCAATGAGAGGAATGGGGGGAAAGGCATAGAGGAACTTTCCCGTCCAAGCCACTGAGAAAGCTTCTCCCAGTGATTGATACTCCGGGTACCTCGAGGCGAACCGTCAGCACTTCTTGTTGTCCTTGGTGGCAAAAAGGTCGATCTGCGGGTGGCACCATAAGGCAAAAATCTGTTGGGTTTCCTTTTCGTCCAGCTCCCACTTGTGAGACGACGTGTATTCTCTGCTTAGTTTGTCCGCTAGGACATTGTCCACTCCCGGAAGATGTTCTGCCTTGATCTGCACTCCGTGGTGCAAGGCCCATGCCCATAGCTGTTGTGTTTCTTGTGACAGGATCTCTGACCTTGTGCCTCCCTGCCTGTTTGTGTAGTGCATTGAGGTTGTGTTGTCTGTCTGGACTGTAAGTACCTGTCCAGCTACCACAGGCAGGAAAGCCTTCAGCGACCACCTTATGGCCCTGAGCTCTAACACACTGATGTGGAGTTGGGACTCTTGTGCCGACCAAGTGCCCTTGGTTTGGAGGTCCGCAAGGTGCGCGCCCCAACCTGATAATGACGTGTCAGTCCTCAGCAGAAGGGTCGATGTCGGTGCTTGAAATGGCATCCCTTGTAGAAGATTCCGCGGAACATTCCACCATCGAAGGGCCTTGTGTAACCTTGTTGGAATCTGGATGACGTCCTCCCAACATCCGAGAGCTTGTTTCCATTGGTGGTCCAGGGCCTCCTGAACCGGTCTCATGCGAAGCCTGCAATTTGGTATGAGGAATATGCATAAGGACATCATGCCCAGAAGGGATTTGTAAGAGCGTACAGATGTCTCTCTCTCCAGGAACCACAAGGTTGAGTGTAGAATTTCTGCTACCCTTTCCGCCGATGGTCTTACCCTGGGAATGCTGGTATCGAACTTGGCACCCAGGAAGAGAACTGTCTTGCTGGGAACGGGGCAGGACTTTGTGTTTATGGAGAATCCTAACTCTTTTAGGAGGTTGATAGTCCTTAAAACTGCTGAGCAAGCACTTGCGGCGGAACATGCTTTTATCAACCAGTCATCCAAGTATGGGAAGACCTCCGTTCCTGTGCTCCTGAGTTTTGCAGCTACTGGTGGCAAGCATTTTCTGAAAACACTCTGTGTCGATTTCAGCCCGAATGGGAGCACTCGAAACTGAAAATGAAGCTCTCCCACCGTGAACCTGAGGAACTGCCTGTGAGCTGAATGGATCGGTATATGGAAGTATGCGTCCTCCGAGTCTAAAGTGGCCAAGAAGTTGTGCTTGTTTAACCAAGGAAGCACTCCTTGCAATGCTACCATCTTGAATGTTATGCGTTTGATATATTTGAGTGCCCTCAGGTCCAAGATGGGTCTCCATTGACCGTTTTTCTTTTTGATGAGGAAGAAGCGGGAGTAGAAACCCTTTCCCTCTGGTGGTACGGCACCGGCTCTCCCACTGCTTTCTTGAGCAGTTTTTGACCTTCGGACATGACCTGCCTTAACCTATGCACCCTGCGCGAAGTTGGAGGCAGGGAAGGAGGTTGGTCTAGAAATTCTAAGGTGTGACCCTCTCAGATCACCTGCCACACCCATTTGTCCGATGTAATTGACTGCCAGCGTTGGAAGAACTGGCTTACCCTTCCCCCCACCGGGGTGTGACGCTGAGGGGAACGAATCGGATAGTCAGTTTTGTTTGCTTTTTGACTTCCCTGCCTCTATGGGAGTATCTGTTGGAGGATCGACACTTGTTCTCTTGGTACGTGCTACCTTGCGCCTTCTGACCATAAGAGGAGCGGCCGTACCCTCTGTACTTAGAAGATGAGCCCCTAAAGGGGCGAAAAGACCGACAGTCCTTATCCTTGTCCTTTAAAGAACTGATGGCTCGGGCCGTGTCTGATTTAAATCCCTTCAGGTGGTCGTCTATTTTCTTTCCGAAGAGCTCTTGTCCATCAAAGGGCATGTCCAATACCTGCGCTTGGACTTCAGGCCTGAAATTAGTAGCCTTCATCCAGGCCTGTCTTCTGAGTACTGTGCCATGGGCCAGCTGTCTGAAGCCTGATTCGGCCACATCAACCGCTGCGTCAATCATATGATCCGAGGTTGCTTCACCATCGGCGATTATCGATCTAGCCTCTTCCTGCAGCTCTGGTGGTAACTGCTTAGCCAATTTGGACATGCAGAGCCAAAGCTCGCAATCAAATCTCACAGTCATGGCCAGCGCATTACCCGCTCTGATGGTAAGCGACACCGAAGCTGATACCTTCCTGCGCATGGCTTCTAACTTACGTCCGTCCTTATCCAGTGGTGCTGACAGCGGTGAAGCGGGAACCGAGTCCGGTTTTGTATGACATCTCAGACAAAGCGGTGCAGACTTCGGTGCTTTATATTTCTTCTCTGGTCTGCACTCCAGAGCCGGAGTAGACAAGGGCGTAGATGAGATCTTGGATCCGGACTCCCAGATGGTGTTGAGGAGAGGAATGGTGGTCACCGTCCTCCTGCGTTTGTCCCTGCGCTCATAAAGCACCTATTTCTTTTCCTCTGATGTAACCTGAATTTTGAACAATTCTGCAGCCTTGCCTATTATGGTGTGGAAAGAAACCAGATCATCGGGAGGTGAAGCATCGCCTGGGGAATCTCTCCTTCTGGGCTTCTCGACATGTACTCATCCCACTCACTGGCTGCGTCTGGCTCCTGTGTAATCCCGCCTTCTTCTGGATCAGAGAATTCTCTAAAAGGATCCTCCTGCCAATCTGAGACTGAAACGGAGGACGGCACCATTGTTGGATCCCTATCCGGAGATCGAGGTCTATGCGATGATGGTGGTGATGGGACCCTTACATCAGGAAGCTCTGCCATGTCCCCCCAAAGGAGAAACTTGTGCTACCGTTGCATCAGCAGCGTCAAGGAAACTGTCCTCAATGACAGGTGTCACCCTGGCGTGAGCAGGAGGCGCCTCAGGCTCCAATTCCTCCGTAGATGCAGGAACTTGCGGTGTTGCTGACAGTGTTGTGGTCAATGGTACCTTCGTCGACGAGCGTCCCGCCGACGGTAGTTGCAGCGACGAATGCGGTTTGGATGGTCGCTCTCCCGTCGATGAGTGCTCCGTGGACGAGCGTTTCGTTGGCGAGTGCCTTGCGGTCGAATGGTGTGTTTCCTTCGTTGAAGATAAATCCGATAACGGGATCTTGTCTTATGTGTAATCGTCGTCGACGAATGCCCCCTCCCCCCGGTTTTTTGCAAACTCCTCCTTGATATGATATGATATGGCATTTGTAACGCACCTATACACAATTGTTTCAAGGCACGACCTTTGGAGGTAGATTTTGCTGACGAATGTGATTTCTTCTGGCTCGTGGAGTCCAGTGGAGGTAGAAAGGGTATTAACTCCAGCTTCCTCTTACTTTTGGCAATGGGAGAGGAACTCCTTTCCACTGAAGAGGACCTTCTCTTTGAAGTTTGTCTCTCAGATGGAATGTTGGAGTGGACAGGAGCTGTTCTGACAGACTCTTCAACCGAAGATTGATCCCTGGCTTCCAGATGTAAAAGAAGCCTTCTGTGCCCGTCTTAAGGCTCTTGTTGGAAAAGGTCTTGCAAATATCACATTTATGAATGTCATGCGGATACAAGCAGTAAATGCAATGTTCATGGGGGTCCTTCATGTAAACTAACTTCTTCTTGCACCTCGTGCAGTCCCTGAACAGGGAAGGCTTCTTGACAGCCTGAGATGCAGCCATTCTGCAGAGAAGGTTTACACAACGATTTTGGGTCAAAAACAAAAGATATTTGTCCCAAAAAGTATCTGAGACCAAAGCCCCTTAGCAGGGGAACAAAGTAGAAAATATTTGAAAAATATATTCCACACAAAAAGTAGAAAAAGAATCGAAGAGATGTCTGTTAGACTGCTGTGAAAAATCTGAAGATGGCTGCCAGGGGCAGAGCTCAAGCCCTGCCACCTCATTGGTTGGGGCCATAAAGGACCAAAGTGAGGTGGAGGGGCTACACAATAGAATGGCTCATAGGCCATAATGGGCTATGTACATGCATTGCTATGTAGCAATGTGTGTATATTAAAAAAAAAAAAGTATAATTATTTTTATCACCGAGGATTCCCAGTCTGACGACGGGGAATATTCAAGCATCTGAATCTATGAAAGATCTAATGCTGGAGAAACAGAATGTACTTGCTGAATAAGGGGAACCTATCAAGGTTCCCTGTGCCTGACAATAGTCAGGCACAGGGCTTTCTAAGCCTTCCATATTCTGGATCGTGGATTTTACCAAGGGCTCAAAGCCCAATCTTGCAGCTCTCAAGCATTTGTATCACAGCTATTGACTTCTGCTGAGACTGACCATTAATCAAAATTTCCCATAATTGATCTTGTGCCCAGTGTGTTGCCTCAGAGACGAATTTGCTAAAGTACTGTGTCTGGCCCATCTAGTTCCTTCATACTCCATCATCAGGTGTTTAATAGATTGGTTTTATGGGTTTTTGCAGATCTGGTAGAGATTTAAGGACAAGTGCCCCATTCCTCTTCTTGCTAACACTTCACCAGTATGTAGGATGTTCAATCTCAGTCTTAAGAATGTGTTCCTAATTCTCAAGTCTGGAAATTTGATTATGTATTTGCTAAGAAAACCCAACGTTCTATCTATTGTTTGTAGAGGGTTAGGATTGGACCCTGATCTTACTTTTTCAATAGTATGGATCCAATCCATTTCCTCCCATTTTCTTTTTGCCTTTATTGGGTTTTCTTGCAACAATTTGCCCTCTATATCCGAGAGGATAGAACGGAAAAGTGGATAGCACAGAGGAGAGAATGAGTGGATTGTGCGGATGAGTGGATAGGGCAGATGAGTGAATAAAGTGGTTGAGTGGATAAAGCGGATGAGTGTTAGAGCATATGAGCGGATACGTGTACAGAGTGGATAAGTGTACAGAGTGAATGAGTGTACAGAACGGATGAAGGTATAGAACAGATGAGTGCAGAGATGAATATTTAGAACAGGATATTGATGTTGAATGCGTGAAAGACACGAGTGCTTAAAACAGATGAGTACGGGGAACAGATGAGTGCGGGGAGCAAGTGAGTGCGGGGATCAGATAAGTGTGTAGAAGGGATTGATGCGTAGAGGGCTGAGTGCGTGAAAGGGGGTCGAATTGCGTAGAGGGGTTGAGCGCGTAGAGAGGAAGAATGCGTAGAGAGGAAGAATGCGTAGATAGAAAGAATGCGTAGAGGGGCTGAGCGTGTAGAGGGGCTGAGTGCGTAGAGGGGTTGTGTGCGTAGCGGGGCTGAATGGGTAGAGGGGTGAGTAGGTAGAGGGGTGAGTGTGTACACGCTTGATGCTGACAAGAGTGCAGGCGTGAGGCTGACAAGAGTGGATACGAGGGCATTGAACGGACTGAAGCGCATAGAATTGGGTAACGTATAAAGTTTGGAACGCAGAGAACGCTCAAAGTGCATTTAACCCACAATGACTGGAGCAGGCATGGCGAACTGGAGCGCACAGGAGCGAACTCGAACACACGCGGCAAGCAGGAATGAATGAATGCGTGACCGAAATACATGGAACAGACTAGGATGCATGGAGTGGATAGGAGTGCAAGGAACGGACGTATATAGTATGATTTGGAATGCAGAGAATTTCTGAAAGGATATATAACCCATCTTTTCCCACCACCACGCTTACTTTCTCCTTACATCACCACTCAACTAAAACACAGTGATACTATGACACCATTCGGTATAACTGTTCTCATACCAACACTCGCCGCTCACTCCACATCATTCTAAGTAATTACTGCTGGTAACACACCCCCAGCCACACGTTCTCCTCAGGCCTAACGCAGCCACATCCGTTCTGGATAATTCCTGCCAGAATGAACACATACTCCCGACCTCACAACCAGCACACCTACCGCTAGAATGCAGCTATTACACGGATACCGCATGAGCTGCATACATACCCGGTGCCCACATGCACCCTTTTGACTCTCTCTTCTCTCTCTACTGATATGAACTTCGGTTCCCAAGGGCGTTCAACCTACCAGCGCCTTCAGACCATACCAATGGTATATAAGACGCTATATAAATGCAAGTTAACAATAACAAGTAAGTTTAACTTTTCCAGAGATTTTGATCTACCCACCTCTAGGTGCTTCATCATATCTGTATACAATGAGTTATCTTAAGCTATGATAATTTGTTGTTGTAATAGTATCAGTTTCCAACCAACTTGGCATTTTAAGGATCTAAGACCCAGCTCAAATCTGAGATTGACCATCGCCAGGCTCATTGGTAGACCCAAAGCATGTTTCCACAATAGCCCTTCCCATTTTTGCCACGTGGTGTTCCATAACTGGGGTTTAGCTTCAAGACCATTTAGCAAGACGGGAATTACCTTGGCCTGATAGAACTTCAGTTCCGGGATGATTGAAAATCTCCCATACTTCCACAGAATTTTCTTCATCTGTGCTGCAAAGGGTTTTATTTTTTGTTTCGATATCCAACTCCACCTTACAAATTGCCGGGTTTGCATAGATTTTATACCCCAAATAAACCAGATCCTCCACCCTTGTTATTACCTCATCCCCCCATTGACCACCTGGGGAAGGCAATTTTTTTTATTTTTTTGCTTGAAGACCATAACCTTAGATTAATTTGGATGTAAGGAAAGCCCGTTTTCACCTGCATATTGGTGTAGACCTTTGAGCAAACATTGTAGACAAAAGGCTGTTCTGTCCAGGACCACCACGTGGTCTGTATTGGACTTGCAACACATACGGCGCTAAGTAGTCACCCATGTCTGCTGTATACATATTAAAGAATAAGGGGGCCCCCAAGGCATCCCTGCCTGACCCCCCCAATTCACTCTGACTGGTTGTATTCAATATGTATCACTCCCTTGTTTCCCTCCCTTGCCCTATGGGCGCTTGGAAACAGTATGTACTTGCTGTATAAGCGCCTAACAAGCCACCAATAAATAAATAACCATTTCTGAAGGCAAATTTAAAACAATTATATATCATAGAGATCGCTTAACACCCGTTATTGAAAATATCTGTATTTCCTCTATGCCCGTTTATAGTGCGGGGGAAGGGAAGCTATTTTAGCATTAAGATGATGATATAGCTCAGCAGGTTGGTGTACCATTTGGAGAAATATGTGCAATATGCTTTTGATGGGTTTGAATCCTATTGGAACACAGACCTAACTTCAGTTAGACACTTTTGGTGTTCTTTTAAGTCACGAAGAAACCAAAACATTCCCAACCTAGAAATGATGAACTCAAAGGAGGTCATTGTCCATGACTATTAAATTGCATTACAACGGACGATGTCCGTTTGCACTTATGTGAAAAATTGCAATTTTTGCATTTCCAAAACAGAGTGAAAATGCTAAAACACAAGCAAAATGATCTTTGCTGTTCACATTTCCAATCCATCTTTAAACAAGCACTGGCAATGCCAACAGTTTGGGGTTTTCGGTAGGCATGGGAAAGAACAAGTTACTTACCTGTAACTGTTGTTCTCCAGCATGGGTCTGGCATGGATTCACATGCTCATGAATATTCCCCGTCGTCAGGCTGGGAATCCTCGGTAAAGAAAAAACCAGTATCAGTTTCGTTTCTGATCTGTCTTTCGTAGTAATAACCAATCACTGGTCTCTGCGTCATACTGACCACAGCCAATGACTGCCCTCTACCTAAGCACTGCCTCTGGCAGCCATCTTCAGATTTGGAAGCACGTGAAGTGGCAGTATGACCAAGTGAAGAGCCGCAGAGGGGTAGGCGGGAGGGTTCGCATGTGAATCCATGCCAGACCCATGCTGGAGAACAACAGTTACAGGTAAGTAACTTGTTCCTTCTCCAGCATGGGGTCTGGCATGGATTCACATGCTCATGAATAAAGAATACATAGCAGTACACACATGCACAACCACGGGAGGTGGCAAAGGCTCAACATTAAGCATTACATCAAACTCAACATTAAGCATTTTACCTCCTCACCAGGCTCACCTCAGGCGAACAGGTTGCGCAGCACTGCTTGGCCGACCCTGGACTCCTCCCTGGAATCCCGGTCGACGCAGTAGAATTTCGTGAAGGTGTGCGTCGACCTCCACGTAGCAGCCCTGCATATGTCCAGCAGGGGCACACCAGATAGGAACGCCGTGGTAGCTGCGATCGCTCTGGTGGAATGGGCTCTCGGACAGCCAGGCAGCGGTCGGTTTGCCAACCGGTGACAGGACATGATACAGCCGGAGAGCCATCTGGAAATGGAAGCCTTCGAGAGAGCCTTCCCCTGATTGACAGGTCCAAAGTTCACAAAGAGTTGTGACGTCTTCCGAAAACACTTCGTGCGGTCTACGTAGAACTTCAGCGCTCTAGCCACATCCAGCGAGTGCAAAGTCCTCTCAGCCGGCGACGAAGGCGACGGGAAAAACACAGGCAACACCAAGGGTTCGTTGAGATGGAAGTCCGACGGTACCTTGGGCATGAAGGAGGGGTGCGTCCTGAGCACTACCCTCGTGTCGTGAAAAGTCAAGTACGGGGCCTTGCAGGAAAGGGCCTGGATCTCTCCCACTCGTCGTGCGGAGGTGATGGCCACAAGAAACGCTGTTTTCCACGACAGAAATTTCAACGGAGCCGAGTGCAGAGGCTCGAACGGAGGTCCCATGAGCTTGGTCAGCACCACGTTGAGCTCCCACGCCGGGGCCGGAGCCTTCACCGGCGGGAACGATCGGAACAGTCCCTTCATGAACTCTTTCACCAGACGATGAGACCACAAGGACGTCCGCCCCGTGGTTCTAGTGTATCGGGAGATCGCAGCAAGATGAATCTTGATGGACGCGTGTGCCAGTCCAGCTTTGGCCAGCGTCAGCAGGTACGGCAGTACTTGGGGAGCCGTAATCCGTAGAGGGTTAATCTTCTGTGTGTGGCACCAGACAGAGAACCTCTTCCATTTGTGTCCGTAGCATTTAAGAGTCTAGGACGCCCAGGTAGATGCAGGAAGACATCATTCCGAGGAGGGACTTGATGGACCTCACCTTGGCCGCGTCGGCCACCAACATCCGCTGCACCCTGCCCAGGATGGTCCTGGTCCTCTCCTCCGACGGGGAGGCCAGAAGGGACACTGTGTTGAGCCTCGCTCCCAGAAACAGAGCGTCTTGCGCGGGTACCAGGTGGGATTTGGCGTAGTTCACGGAGAATCCCAAGTCCGTGAGAAGTTGGACGGTCCTTGCCGTGTGAACCACGGCGAGCTCCCTCGTCTTGGCTCGGATGAGCCAGTCGTCCAGGTAGGGGTAGACGTGGATCCCTTCGCGGCGCAGCTGCGCCGCCACCGGTGCAAGGCACTTGGTGAACACCCTGGGTGCCGACCGTAGTCCGAAGGGGAGGGCTTTGAACTGGTAATGACGTCCTTGGACCACAAACCTGAGGAATTTTCGGTGCCCCTTTAGGATGGGAATATGGAAGTAGGCATCCTCCAAATCCAACGACGACAGGAAGTCTCCTTCCTCCAGCTGACCCAGGACGTGCTGGAGGGTGACCATCCGGAACTTTTGCGCCTTGATGAACTTGTTCAGACGTCGCAGGTCCAGGATGGGGCGCCATCCCCCCGTCTTCTTCCTCACGAGGAAGTATCTCGAGTAAACTCCGGAGCCCCGAAGCCTTTTTGGGACGAGTTCGATGGCGCCCTTCCTGAGCATAGCCTTTACCTCCAGGAGAAGTTGAGGGACGTGAAGTTCTTTCCTGGCCACGGCGGGGACGCGCGGACACCTTCTTTGAAACTCGAGCGCGTGGCCCCGGGACAAGGCGTCCAGCACCCAACGGTCGGTGGAGATGGACTCCCACACGCTGACGAAGCTCGCCAGCCGGCCTCCCACCGGGGTGCTTTCAATCCTGCTTCGACGAGGCTTTGCCGCCTTGACCTCCTTGGCGACGACGGCGGGGTCTGCCAGACTTGCCTCGTCCTGTGTAGGCCTCCTGAGACGACGAGCGGGCCGCTTGACGGTAGGTGGAGAAACCGCCGCCGGAACCTTTGGAGGCGCCCTTGCCTCTGCTGCTCCGAAAGGGCGTCCGTCGTTGTTGCAGAACTCCAAGGGCCCGGGCCGTCTCGGTGTCCGCTTTAATGGCCTGAAGGGAATCGTCCACTGTTTTCCCAAACAGGTTGTTCCCATCGAAGGGCATGTCCAGGACTCTGGTCTGAACGTCTTGACGGAAGTCCGTAGCCTTGAGCCATCCACGCCGCCTAAGGCAAACGCCGTTGCCCAACTGGCGGAACCCAGTGTCGGCGATGTCCGTCGCAACGGTAATGGCGTGGTCCGAAGCCACTTCGCCTTCCTGCAGGATCTCCAGGGCCTCTGCCCTCTTGTCGTCCGGCAAGAAGTCCAGCAGGGGAGCCAGTTTGTACCAGAGCTCCCTGTCGTAGCGGGCCACGATAGCCAAGGCGTTGGCCGCTTTAATCGTCGTTGCTGCAGACGAGATGACTCTGCGTCCCATAGCGTCCAATTTATTTCCCTCGCCGTCCGGTGGGGAAGTCGATGTGGAGGCCGCACCCCCCCCCGCTTTTTTCCTGGCCGCCGCGGAGACGATGGAGTCCGGGGTAGGCTGCGCCCGGAGGCACAGGGGGGCCGTGTCCGGGACCCGGTACTTTTTCTCGTACCGGTCTCTTCTAGCTGGCGTCGTGGAAGGGTTCTTGAGGAGGGTGAGGCCCTCATCCCAAATGTCGTCCAATAGAGGTCTGCGAGGACCGTCTTCCTCTTGGCCTCGCACCGCTGATAAAGGTAACCTTCCTTCTTCTTCTCCTCAGGGCAGAGTTGGAAAAGCTCGGATGCCCTGGTGATCATGGAGTGGAACGATCCAATCTCGTCGGGCGGAGAAGCCCTGGTGGGAGGCGACGGCGGTACATCCTTGTCGTATACCTCGTCGTCCGTACCCGTCGCTGCCGTGTCAGTCCCCGTATCATCCCCTCGGGTGGACGGGGAGGAGGGCTCGAAGGGGCGCGACGGCTGAAAAGGAGGCGGAGGGTGGATCCTTCTTTTCTTGGTAGGGGGAACACCAGAAGGTCCCGGTTCTGGGTCCCCCGACGGGAGAGGTTCCGTCGGCAACGGTAGTCTCGTCCTTATCTCAGAGCATAAGGACTGTATAGCCAACAAAATGGCCGCCGAGTTGTCTCGCGGCGCTGGCAGAGGGGAATCCGACGGGCGATCAGGGGCCCCGTCGGTACCCTCGACGATGTCGTCGTCACCTGCGTCGGGATCCATCCCGACGGGCCGGTCTTCTTCCACGCCGAGGCCGTGGCTTAAGACCTCGACCAGCTCCTCCTCCGAGGTTGAGGCCGAATCTACGACGACGCCCTGCCCCCCCTTTTTCTTCCCCACGGGGGATTTCACGGGGGTCCTATCGATGGGCACAAAAGAGGACTCCCTCCGAGGTGGCAGGGAGACTCTGAGCCCAGAGGTCGCCACCACTGGTGTAGCCTCCACAGGCTGAGCCAGGGCCGCCGCGACAGTTTCGATAGAGGGCTTGGCCGGATGGATTAAGGCCTTCACCACCTTAGGTGCGCTCACCGCCTTATCCTTGAGGGGGGGGACACTGCCTCGCTCCCCCTCCGCCTTTGAGCTCGACCGGGGCCTCTCCAGGAGCCTCGCCGGGTGCTCGGCCTTCCTCTTACCCGACCCAGAGCGTTGGCTCGTGGTTGATGGTGCAGGGGAGGGTGTGCCCAGCCTGGCGCCCGTAGAGCCCGACCGTTCGGCGCTCCCGGTGCCAGCGGACTCGCGGTGCTTGGCCTTATGTTGGACCCCCGTCGCCGGGGCGTCCTCAAAGGTCTTAGAAGACCGCTCGGATTTCTTCCTCTTCTTCTCGCCGGACGGGCTCTTCCCTTCCAGCCAGTTGGCGAGACGTTGATGGCGGTCCTTCATGGTCCGCTCCGACATGTTGCCGCAAAACGCACAGTCCTTCTCCACGTGCGTCTTGTCCTCATGTAGGCAGTAAAGACAAAAATAGTGTTCGTCCTTTCGCTCAAAGATCATTCCCAAGTAGCAATAGTTTGGTACTACTTCAATTGGAATAGAACCAATGGTCCAAGCAAACGACAAAGGCCCTAGGCGCCTGGGTCAGTATTGTACAATTTGCGTTTTAGATGAGTTGATTGATAGTTCATTCAACTTTACATATTCTAGAAACGCATCAAGTAAGCGCTGTAATCCAACCTGAGTTTTAGAGATTAGGACCAAGTCGTCAGCATACATGAGCGATTGAATGTATTCATTGTTTATCTTGGGAGAATCTGAGATGACCTTTGACAAAGGTTCTTTAACATCATGTATATAGTAGTTAAAAACGGCAGAGGCCAGCGAGCATCCTTGCTTTAATCCCCGATAGTTGGGAATTTTTTCTGACAACAGCCCATCCACTGTTATTCTAATGCAGACGGATGTTACATCATGTAATGAGAAAATTATATCATATAGAGTAGATGGACAGTTATTTCTCAGTAACTTTTCCATTAGCAGACAGCGACTGACTGAGTCAAATGCTGCATTTAAATCGATGAACGCAAAAAAGACCTGCTGCTTGCTTTGATGGCATTAAGGGACAATAGATTGATGTTTGTTCCCATTCCCGCCAAAAACCCGGTCTGTTTTGAATCGCAATGGTTGCAGGTCCCTGTCAACTGTTGAATTCCCGAAGTACCAGCCTTGTAAAGATCTTACCCAGAGTGTCTAAGACCGCTATTGGGCGATAGTTAACTGGAACAGTTTGATCGCCTTTTTTAAAAATGGGAATGATTATGGAAGATTTCCATGACAGTGTTATATTACGTGTCTGTAATATATCTGTGAGAATGGTGAACAGTATATAAGCCCAAATCTGTGGGTATGTTTTAAACATCTAGTTAGATAACCCATCGGGCCCTTCTGCTTGTGATGTGCATATGCTTGAATACAACATTATTGATTGCTGGGGTTGGTTGTTTCACAGTGTATGCAAACCCTAAGCTGTGCGCAGCATCTTAGAAGAACTGCCAATCTTTTATTATGAGACGGCCAACCCATAGAGGACTGGTTTGGTCCAGCTACTACCCAATGTGCCTACCAGAGGGTTGATGGAGCTGAATTCCTTGGCCTTGTCATCCCCTCTGAGACACAGTGTAAACAATTAGTCACAGTCCCGAAATCCGTCCCCTTCTGCGCCCATGTCTACAAGGAGTGCTCCCCGTGCCTGCATGTACTCCTGTTTCTGCTATGCAGCGTGCCCCATGTTTCAGGCCTGGAAGGCCTTTTCAAGGTTGCCATGGTCACATTTCTCTCAGTGGTGGTTTGGCAGGATTCGCGGTCACGTTGTCCTGCGGTTGCCATTGTCACGCTACGCGTCCTAACACCGCGCCTGTATTCTGGTCCAGCTGACATGAAGTCTAATTGCGTGACACCTGGTTTCAGTTTGTGCTGCCGTCGCGCTGGTTCATTGGGCCAGCGCGTTTAGCACACCCCACCTTGGGACCAATAAATGCAACAACGCCTTCCACGGCAGCGCTTCTGATTGTTTTCTGGACATTCTAAGCTTTACTCCATTATCCTGCATCCTCGTTCTTGGACTTCCTGTGCATCGACCTTGCCTCGTTCATCGGACCACGTGTTTGCCTGTCGTCTGGATCCTTCATGACTGTGTGTTGCCGACCATGCCTGGTATCTGGATTCCTATTGCTTTCGTTTTGTCTTTTCATTTGACCGCACGGCTTTCTGACACTGGCCTGTTACCTGGATTATCCTTCTCTGCTCCTTCATTAATCCAAGTATTCTCTTTGCTGCCTTTCCATTCCCCCTACCCCTTTACCCTCCCCTCCCCTTCAATTCCCCTCCTCCTCCTCGCATGCTCCTTGGCACATGGACTTTGGACACTACCCTGTTTTCTACTGTGCTGCAACCCGACCCGAGAGCGACCCTCGTGCCACCCGGCTAGCTCCCCTACTAATCTACCCTTCCTTTCTTTCTGGACTCTGTTGACACAGTTCATGCTTACCCTTCCCACCCTTGGCACTTCTCATGAGACTACGTCTTGATTATTTTGGAATCTTCACTTTCTTCAGGTTAGTGTTCCTTCGTTATGTCTTGTGTCATTGCTGTCCCATTCCGGTAGTTTTACTAATCAGAGCTTTTGGTTGCTTTCTTCAGCTTTCTGTGGGGTTGAGTGGAAGTGGGCACTCATGCCTTTTCAAGCAACATACTCATCTGTCCTGTTAATTAATAGGCAGTCAGGTACATTGCTGGGAAGGTCCCTCAAGTTGAGGGGGCCCAGGCTGTTAGGGAAGAACCTGCTAGGGCAGTCTGAACTCCTGGCTAGCCACCCATTAAGTTTTCCAGTGAGCATTTCTCTGCATATCGGTATACCTATTGTTGGCTAATTGAGAATCTGACACAATTCCCCTTCGGGGACCCTGACTCCTCAGACAATGAAAGAGAACTACACTCCCTAGGAACCCTTGGCCTGGCTTCGACAAACCACTAACTGATTTTAAAATCAAGTGCAAAAATTTAGGAGAGCCAATCCAGCGGGAAGGAGGATCTCAGACCCCTGGACAACCATGTGGTCAGGCATCGACACCACTGCAGCTCACTCAGTGAAGTCAGACAGCTATGCACACCTATGGAGTGGCTCCAAGATGGATGTGATGGGCTAGAGCATAATGAAAGCCTCAGAACCAGTATTTTGGGAAAATAGAATCCATATACCTTTTACACAATACTGAATAAGGAACAACAATGGTAGGACAATACAATTACAAAGCCTATGTAGAAAGAGCAAATCAGAGGTCCTGAGACAGGTCAACCAAGGGGAATACACAGGATGACTGCTACTTTGACAGAAGTAGCATGCTTGATGTTAAGTGTGCAGCAGAAGCTCAGTCAGCTGCAAGGCAGGGACCACACCACAAGGACTCATGGTGGACATAAGGTGGAACCTACAATGGGGTTCTCCCCCAGGAACCCGAAAAGAAAAGGAAGGCAAGAGCACTGAGCACTTCCACAAGACTCTTAAATCAATTGAAGCTAAGAATGAGAGACCATTGGCAGGGGGTAAAAATATAATCTGCCGGACAAATACCCAGACTTTGGGGTGAAATCCTCTTTGCATCCAGTAAAGTCAAGAGACTGTAAAGAGGCCTGAAGAAATGTGTTGCAAAGGCAACCAGAGACTGTGGCGAGATTTGTGTGTTTAGGGAATACCAAGAAACCTTGACGAGGTCTAAGAATTTTGTATGAAGAAGAAAGAGGGAGTTTGAAATGTCTAAGAGACATCAGAGATGAGAAGAAAATAAATAAGGGACTGCATGCATATATGTAAAGTCAAGATGCCAGAAAAAGGTCTGGAGGAACAGTTGCTGAGAAAAACAAATTACTTACCCCTGGTAATGTTCTTTCTACTGGATGTTCCTCCCACAGATTCCTCATCTTTGATATACCGATGACCTGCCTACAGCTTTGGACGTTTTTCACCAGCAGAGGGCGATGTGTGGCATCTAGCCGATGTCCCTCAGTGGTTTCCATTCCTACGTTCGGGCGGGTCATTGACAAGGGTATAGATAGCATGCACTGCACCCGCTGTCTCACTTCTAGTTTTTTCCTCTTCCTGCACTGTCGACTTGAGGATTTCAAAAACTTGTATGGGAGTTAAAAGAGAGAGAAGTGTATTATTCACTCACAGTCAGAGGGGTAGGCTGGGAGGGTGATGAGGAATCTGTGGGAGGAACATGCAGCGGAAAGAACATTACCAGGAGTAAGTAATTTGTTCTTATAATGGATTGTGTCCACGGATTCCCAGCTTTGATAGACTCCCATAGCAGCAGTTTGATAGAAGGAGGTGGGACCAGTGGATTCTTTTGTTCCTTGTTTATATTGTGCAAAACAGCCTTCCCAAACCTAGCGTCCTGACCCGACAAGGTGTCCAGTCAGTAAAGTTTTGTAAAGGTGTGTATCGAAGACCAAGTTGTAGCATTACAAATGACCTGCACTGGTACACCTCTATGCAGAAATGAAGTGGTTGCCCCTCCTCTTGTGGAATGTGCCCTTAGATTTTTTTTTGGGAACATATTTCCCAGCTAAATAACATTTTGAAATACACAGCTTGCTTATTCACGGCCTGGCCTAATCTGTATACAGTATAACCAATAAGGAGCTGGTCATCTTGCTTGACATTTGTAAATCTGGAAATATACAAAAATGAGAGCCCTTTTTAGGTGAAGTCTATGCAACCTCTCTTCCTTCTTGGAAGGATGGGGAGGTGGATGAAATGCTGGCAAGGTAATCTTTTATGTCGGATGGAATTCGGACCCCACCTTGGGAAGGAAGGAGGAACAAAACACTCAGTACAACTTTCTCCCTAGAAGATATAGTGGTAGGAGGTTTACTTGACAGACCTTGCAGCTCACTGACTCTGCGAGAAGATGTTCCTCCGACGTATTCCTTATCTTTTTTTTTTTTTTTTTGCTTTTATCATTTTTATGATTTTGCAAAATTGTTGTAAAATTGTTGTTACGTTTCATTTCTTTCCACTTAATTTCCTTTTTCGTTTGTTTATTTATTTCTTGTTAGCCCGTACGTTTGTGGGTACTATTCACTGACGTTGACCAAACCTTTCTTTGCGCATTCGTCCAGCGCGGCATTAAGAATTTTGGCTGTCGCTATAGACCACGTGGTTCGTGAGCCACTCATTAAACGGGACCACCACACTTCTTCATCATACTGTGAAAAAGGTTTCAATAGAGGACCTAAAAACGCTCTTCTCCATTTGATGGTCTTAGGGCAACTCATGAGAAGGTGTTTCACTGACTCCTTTTCGGATTGTGTATTACACAGTCGACAGAGGTTTGAGTCAGAAAGGCCTCTTATGGCCCGTATTTCGTTGGTAGGCAAAAGATTTAATCTCGCCCTTAGAAGGGTTGAGTGGAGAGCTCTATCCGGAAATCTTTTGATTATTTCAGGAGTCTCATCCAATTTTTTAGGTTGAAACGGGAGATGTTTTAGAAGTTTGTTCTTTTCGGCCATTGTGTGGGTTTCAACCCAGTCCTCTTGGTCCATTTTTTTTTTACTTTGACTGGGTTACCAATCAATGTCTCTTCTGTGCATGCGATGTTCTCAAGAATAGCTCTTTGTTTAGACGCCCATGTGGTCAGCATCTTACAGGTATTGATGCTCATTTCTGTATTTAACAGGTTGTATAGCGGAGGTGACTCGGGCATAAGTATTTTCCTGAATAGTGACATTTCTCCTGCCTCTTTAGCTGCTTTCAGCGATCGAAGACCTAGCTCCCTTCTGATACCTGCAATCGGTGCCGAGTTTGGAAACTGCAGGACCTTCCGCCAGAAGTACCCCTCCAGTTTTCCCCATAAAGCCATCGGGAGGGTGGGAAGGGCATCGCCTCCGTAGACCAGGCAAGGAACTACCTTACCCTTGTAGAATTTAAGCACCGGCATCAACGAGAAGCGTCCGAACTTCCTATCTATGATCCTCGCCTGTGTTGTTAATTTTCGTGTTTTGTCCCACAGATGGTGCTGCATGGCGAGTTCAGATTTGGAGCTGTCAATCATTACGCCGAGATATTTATAGGTTTTGATACTCTCCAAGGGTACTTTGTCAATGTTCCAGCTTGGTTTTTTTCTTTGCTTCTTCCCCTTGCGTTTTTCTATTATCAAGATTTTCGTCTTCTCCTTATTGATTTCCAAGTTGTTTGCGGATATATACGAGGCCAAGTTGTTGAGTTGCCTTTGTAGGCCAATTTCTGTTTGATCGAGAAGGATAATATCGTCGGCGTAGAGAAGCCTGGCTAAAGGTGTTTGGCCAATTTTAGCTGGAAAAGATCTTATTTGGCTTGTGCTTTCTTTGAAGTCCCCCATAAAGGCGATAAACAGGGCCGGTGCAAGGGGGCAGACCTGCTTTACCCCTCTGAAGGTCGATATGGCTTCAGAAAGTAACCCTTGACGGTTCAATTTTACTCTCATAGAAGTTGCTGTATGGAGAGCTTTAATCGGTGCCAATAATGATGCCGGGCAGTTCCAGGCTGATAGTTTGGTCCATAGCAACTCTCGATCGACTTGGTCAAAAGCCTGGGTAAGGTCTATGAAGGCTAAAAAGATCTTCCCGGACCCTTCGATGACTTTACTCTTCAAAATGCTGAGAATCAATATGTTGACTTGGGTTCCGCAGGTTTTCAAAAAGCCCGCTTGGAAGGGATCGTTACATTCTGCCGATTTGGACCACGATTGAAAGCTTTTTTGGAGAAGCGACCCGTAGATCTTTCCAATAGTGTCCAACAAGGCGATTGGGCGGTAATTGGCCGGGGTCGATCTGTCCCCTTTCTTATATATGGGGGCAACAACTGAAGTAGACCAAGACTCCGGAATTGATCTAGACAGAGTACATTTCTTGAACACTTTGCTGATAAACAAGGCCCATTCTGCTGGATGGTTTTTTAGGTCGATGTTAGTAATTCCGTCGGGGCCCGGCGCTCTGGATGGTTTTAGTCTTTTTAAGGCTAGCCTGATGTCGTCAATGTCAGAAAGATCCTCCCAGGTGTTGTTTGCAACTGGCGATATTCTGTTCTTAACATTCGTCTCAGGGGGTTTGAAAATGGACGAGAAATGGGATATCCATGCTGCCTCTCCTACACAATTTGAGGTTGCAGTTAACATTTCAGTGCCGTCGTTTTTTTTTATCAGTTGCCAAAACACTCCCGAGTTTTTGTCTGCTAATTTCTTAAGCATTTCTTCGGCGTCCTTTTGGTACAAAGCAAATCGATGGAATCGTAACCAGGCTTTATAGCTTTTTTGCTCTTGGATATAAAGTTTCACAGCGTCAGTCGTTCTTAAGTTTGCCGCCTGTCTTTTCAATTTCCGGAGCTCTCGTCTTTTAAGTACTAATTCTCTGTTGTACTCGTGAAAAGGATTAATTGCAGTTCTTTTTGTTTGGGTTTTAGAATAATATGGAATTAGCAGAGGTTGGTAGTCTGCTTGATGGTTTAGGGGATCCACTTCTCTGTACTGCAGCCTTTCATACGCACTAGTCAGTTCTCTAATCCTTTCGCTCGTGAGTTTGAGTCGGTTTCCTTGCAGGGTAGGTTCTGAGGCTTCAGATAGAAAAAGTCTTGCGTCTCGCTTGGATGGCCAGCTAGTTTTTAAGATGTTATGATTGCTAGCCCCAGAGCGCAGAGTTTCAAACGAGGTCATCCGGGCTAACAGGGCCTCTGACGAAAAAATGTAATCTATTGTCCCCTTTTGCGTGCCTCTTTCCCAAGACGGGATTGGGTTTGTTGGAAGGAGTGCTTCCTCGATGTTGTGAAGGTTTCTGGTGTTCATAAGTGACTGCCATTTTTCCCCTCGAGAGTCAGCCTTGATTTTTTCTTTTGTAGAGATGTTGTCTTGTCCCATTCTTGGGCATCTTGCGTTCAGGTCTCCCGTTATTATAATCAGCGTATCTTCTTGGGTTGTTAGAATTCGATCTATCTCAGCTTCAATGATGTTAAGGAATTTCTCGTCCGTAATCGACTGTGGGTTCCAGTACGTCGTGATAATGGCGAGGCAATGTGTCTCTTTATGTTTGTTTTTTCTATTTTTATTTTCATCTGTCGTTACTTCAGAGGATTGTGACCATTCGACAAGCACAGCTAGATGATTTTGAGTGGCTCCCAAACGCTTCTTGATTGTGAGACCTACTCCGTTTCTTACTGCTATCAGCAGACCGGAAGAGGGGCGTCCCACACGACCCTTTCTAGCTGGTGCTACCATGACTGAGAATCCATCGATTCCTGGTTTTCCTAGGAGCCATGTTTCTTGCAGGGTGATAATGTCATAATCTACTAGGTTAACCTCACCAGGTTTTGTAAGGTGGTTAAATCCTCTTGTGTTCCAAGACATCAGCGTAATATCCGAGCGTTCTTTGGGCGTTAAGGTTTGTGAGTCTCTCGAGAGTAGTTGAGAGATGGAGTCATTATTTCACGGACTCACTGATGATGATTGCTATTTTTTCGTTGATGGCTTTGGAGCTTGAGGGAGCCACGCAAGAAGTTGTTTTAAAGGGGCAAATGATGATTTGGTATTTCCTACTTGTTGGGGTCTTGACCTTGACTTTTCACCTATCGTGTTTATCTCGGTTCTTTTGGAACTGGGCTTGTACAGTGTTCTTCTCTTTAATCTCTTACTACTGCCACAGGTGTTTGGTTTACTTTCTCTTTTGGGCCTCCCCCCTCTTTATCGTTGTTAAGTCTGTAGAGTGTCTGTTGACCTGAAGGTTTACTGTAGTCACCGGTACTCCTGTTTCTTTCTCTTTCTGATTTACCTTGAGTAGCTCGTCGGTGTTGCCCAGACTTGGTTTCTTTATCTGGTGTGCATAACCATTCAGTGATGGTATACCCGCATTTGCAGAGATCGCTGTAATCGTCCCTATTACTCCTCCTTACCGCTTGGTGTTTGACAATTCCTTATCTTTGATGTTATCCATTCCAGCTTGCTGGCCTCAGAATTTTTTCAGTAGAGGGCGCTGCGCGTCAACGTCCCTCGAGTCGGTGTCCCTCGACAGCCTCCGTACCGGCGCCAACGTCATCATGCGTATAAATAGACTTGCGCAGCAGCGTCCGTTGCTCAGTTCCGTTTTGAAGCTTAAATTTGCTTTGCATGAATTGGTTATTAACCTTGAAGGAGCGTAAACTGCAACTACAAGGGAAGTTTTACTGCGGGGATGGATGGGAGGGGCGATAAGGAATACGTCGGAGGAACATACCATCGAAAAAGAACGTTACAAGGTAAGAAAGTACCTTGTTCTTCGAAGGGATTGTGTCCTCCGACATATTCCTTATCTTTGATAGACTCCCATAGCAGTAGTGTAAAGAGGAGGTGTGAGTAAAAATGAAATATTTCTCTTTAAGAATGTACAGAATGCATCACAGCTTTCCCAAATCTTGTATCCTGGCTAGAGAAGGAATCCAAGCTGTACAATTTGGAAACGGTATGTGCGGACGACCATGTGGCAGCCGCACATATGTCTCTAATTGGAACCCCTCTTTGGAGAGCCGAAGAGGCTGCAATACCCCTGGTTGAATGAGCCCTAAATGTTGAGGGGGTTCTTTTCCTGCCAATTTGTAGCATTCTAGAATGGTTAAAATGATCCACCTTGAAATGGTCTGTTTCGTGATTGGTAATCCTAATTTGGGCCCTGCGTATCCTACAAACATTTGGTCTGCTTGCCTTATCCTAGCAAGTCTGCCAATATAAAAACTGAAGGCACGCTTTGGATTCAGCCTGTGTAACCTCTCTTCCTCTTTCCCTGGGTGGGGAGGAGGATAGAACGAAGGTAAGGTTATTTTCTGAGTAATGTGGAATTCAGAGACCACCTTTGGGAGAAAATTAGGCTTCACTTGTAAAACAACCTTGTCTTTATGAAAGATTCTATGAGGAGGTTTGCAAGATAGAGCTTGTAATTCGCTCACTCTTCTGGCAGATGTTAGAGCCACTAGAAAGACTATTTTAAGAGCGAGAAATCTTAATGAACAGGAATGGAGTGGTTCAAAAGGAGTACCCATCAGAAATTTTAAGACTAGATTTAGGTCCCACAATGGAACTTGAAAAGGCTTTGGGGGATAAACATTAGTTAACACTTTCAGAAATTGGATTACCAAGGGTAATTTGAAATATGAAGGCTCCTCAGCAGTACGCTTAAAGATTGACAGCGCTGCGAGATAGCCCTTGATTGTACCAATTTGAAGACCTGAATTTGCTAAGTAAAGCAAGAACGATAACACCATTGGTGTATTGCATGAAAAGGGTTCAATATTCTTTTCTCTACACCAGCTGCAAAATGTATTCCAACGGCAGAGCTATAAAGTTTTAGTTGCTGGCCTTCTGGCTAAAAGCAACACCTCCATGACGTCATCCGCGAGATACCAATCCTTGTATCTCAACCCTTCAGAAACCAAGAATGAAGGTTGAAGGTTCTGATACCTGGATGGAGAACCTGACCTCCCTTCTGCAAGAGAAGGTCCTCTCTTTGCGGAAGACGAATTGGAGGGCAGATGGACATGTCCAGAAGGTCCGGGTACCACGTTCACCTGGCCCAATTCGAGGCAATTAGGATCATGGCTTTTCAGAATCTTCTCAACCTCCTGATCATTTGAGGAATGACAGGGACTGCAGGAAACGCGTACAGGAGTGGAAACTCCCAGTCCACTAAGAACGCGTCTCCTAGAGCTCCTCTCGGGGGAAATTACCTTGAACAAAACTGATCGCACTTCCTGTTGATGCTGGTGGCGAACAAATCCGCCTGAGGGGTTCCCCAAAGGGTGAAGATCTCTTGAAGGACTTCCTGAGCTAGCTCCCACTCGTGGGAAACTGTACCCTGCCTGCTCAGAGCATCCGCTGTCAAGTTCTTCTCTCCGGCTAGGTGAACTGCCGATAGAGAGATTCCTTCTTGAATTGCCCAAAACCAGAGCTGCATTTCCCTTCTACACAGTGGCAGGGACCCTACGCCTCCTCTTTTGTTGAGGTAGTGCATGGCCACTGTGTTGTCCGTCATTATCAGGACATTCTTTCCCTGTACTGATGGCAGAAAAGCTTTCAGCGCTAGTCTGATTGCTCGCGGCTCCAACAGGTTGATGTGTAGTCTGGACTCCGATGGAGACCAACGACCGCTGATGGTCAAGTCGTTGGCATGGGCTCCCCACCCCGTGAGTGAGGCATCCTTGACTATTGCTATCTACGGCCATGGTTGCCAAAACTGTTCTCCTTTCAAGATGTTCTCCCGACAGGCCCACCACTGAAGGTCTCGAGCAACACTGTCAGGGACTTGAAGGAGATCTGACATTCTTCCTGAGAATTGCGATCATTGGGTTCTTAGTGCCCACTGGAGGGATCTCATTCTCAGGCGAGCCTCTGGCACTAGGATGAAGCAGGATGCCATGAGGCCTAGCAACCTCAAAAAGTCGAAGGCTGGTAGACGTTGGGCATTTTGAAACTTGGTGACCATCTGTAGAATATCTTGAGCCCTCACCTCTGGTGGCGAGGCTTTTCCCAGAGAAGTGTCCAGGACTGCTCCAATGAACTGGAGTCTCTGTGATGGTATCATCTGTGACTTCTTTAAGTTGAGGGAGAAGCCCAGCTTGTGAAGGAAGTGGCAGATATAATCTAGCTGGATCTGAGCTTGTTCCGAAGATACTTCTCTGATCAACCAATCGTCCAGGTAGGGATAGACGTGGATCCCTTCCCTCCTTAGACTTGTAGCCACTACTGACATTAGCTTGGTAAAGACCCTGAGGGCGGAGGTCAGGCCAAATGGCAGAACTCGAAATTGATAATGAGAGTTGCCAATTGCGAACTTCAGGTATTTCCTGTGTTTGAGATGGATTGGCACATGGAAATAAGCATCCTGAAGGTCTAGAGATACCAACCAGTCCTGAAGCTGGAGGGCCTGAAGGATTTGAGAAAGAGTTACCATCTTGAACTTGTCTTTCCTGAGGAATTTGTTCAATTCTCACAAGTCCAAGATGGGTCCCAGTCCTCCGTCCTTCTTTGGTACTAGGAAGTAGGAGGAATACCAACCCTTGTTCCTCTCCGCTACGGGTACCGGTTCTATGGCACCCTTCTTTAGCAGGTCTACAATCTCCTGCATAAGGAGCGGGTCTGGAAACTTCAAAGAGTTGTTCCCCGGTGGACGACTCTAAGGAATGTGTAGGAAGAGCAGGCAGTAACCTTGGGCAACTGTCTCCAATGCCCAAGCATCTGATATAATAGCCTCCCATTCTGCCAGATGTTGAGTTAACCTGCCCCCTACTGGTGTCTTGTGAGGGGAGATCTCAGAGGGGTTTAGAAGCGGCTGACGCAGATGCTGAGGGTAAAGTGGCACCTGCTGCTGCTGCGGCTTTTGTACCTTTTCCCTGTCCACCATGGGTGAATCGTCTCTGACCCCTTTGAGCTGGCTGTGCTCTGCCTTTTCCGAATGCAGAGTAAAAGCAAAAAAGACCTACCCCTCCAGGAAGCTCCTGAGGGACGATTTGGAGTCTGCCGGATTGCAGCCCCAAGGCTGCCTTGGATGTCTGTAATCTCTCCAGGCTGTCATCAGCCTTGTTTCCAAATAAAGAAGTGCCGTCAAAGGGCATGTTCAGAAGTCTGGCCTCTACATCTGGAGCAAAACCAGACTTCTGCAACCATGCAAATCTGCAGATTGTGGTACTTGCCGTCATGGCCCTGCTGATGCTGTCAGCAGAATCAATGCCTGTTTGGAGGGCCTCGCACATTGCATCCTTTCCATCCCTGATGATGTTTAAGAATGCATCTCTTTCTTCTCCTTCTACGAGACAGTCAGCCCCAGATGAAGCACACTCCCAAAGTGTGTGGCTGAATCTTGCTAGCGTGCAAGTGGCGTTAATCGATTTAAGCGCCATACTACTATGAAAAGACTTTTTTTGACATGGCATCAAATCTTTTATCATCCCTGTCCTGTGGAATAGTAGGGTATGTCGACCTACTGTTAGATGAAGTTGCTGCTTGTACAACTAAACTCTCTGGAGTTGGATGCTTGCTCAGATATTCCGGATCTGAAGCTGATAACCTGTATTTAGCATAAAGTGTTTTATTTACTGCAGGGATAACTTCAGGAGTTTCCCAATTTGCAGAAATGTTTCTTTGCAGAGCAGTTTGAAAAGGAACAACAGGATCCTCCTGTGGACCTTTATCTAAAATATCATTAAGGTTATCCTGCTGAAAAGAAGGTGTAGGTGTAGACCACCCCATGAATTCAATTATTCTGGCCATTAGAATCCTATAAGGGGTCTCAGCATGCTCTCCAGGGTCTGGTTTAGCAAATTCTACTTCTGGAGAAGTATCTAAACCACTTGCCTCATGTAGAGAGTCCTGAATGTCTTTTAACCTGTTCTCCTCAGAGATGAATTCCTCTGGCATGGGTATTGTAGTCCTTTGTAAACCAAAGGGTCTCTCATGGTCGGAATCCTCCACTTCCTCATATATAGAGGACAAGGCTGTAAAGTAGTCAGATCTAGGATATGGTTTAATACCCATTTCTAGAGCAGAAGGAGCCAAATTGGTTGTCACTGGCTGTGAAAACGTCGAGGTTGTCGACGTGCAAGTCAAAGGCTTCGCAATCCTGAAAAAGGCGTCAAAGTTTGAAGGGACCTCAATGCACTCAAGAGGATCGGAATCTACTCGGCGTCGTCGAGATTGTCGATGGCATCCTCGACGTCATGGTCGAAGCTTTCGACACCTCTAATGTCTGTAACGTAGTGACAGTTGTAGGTTTGTCTGTTATCGGAGTCGACAGTGGCGTCGAAGACGGCGTCGATGCATCCTATTTATGCGTCGAAGGACCCTTCGACAAGGGCGTCGATGACGCAGATTTGTGAGTCAAAGAAACCTTATACGACGGCGTCAATGACGCGGTCTTACTGTTTTTACTCGAGGGTTCATGACGCTCTCGAGTAGTTTCTCTTGCCGGGTTCAACGACTCGCAGCGTTTTGATCTTTCGGGTCTTTCACCCAGGGTATCACCTTTAGACGTCTCTGAGGGGGTTGAGGCCGCTTTTTCGAAGACGCCAAGCATTTTTATACAGAATTTCTCCCACTTAGCTGGAGAGCTGTGTTTCATGGGGCAGGTGACTCTTTCTGGGGAAGTAGAGGAAGAAGAAGAAGAGGGAGATCTACGACACCTCTTCTTAGAGTGTTTTGATCTCGAAGACTGATGAGAACCGCTTCGAGATCTTGAACGGGAATGTTTCTTTTCTCAACGAGGAGACGAATGTCTCGACTCAGCCGAAGAAACTTTCGAGGGAGTAGAAGTTTTAAAGCTCTTACCTCTTTCTAACTTCCCCTTACGCTCCTTCACAGCTTTCGCCGTCATGGACATACAGTCCTCGCATTCCGAACAGTGATGCTCCGATCCCAGGCACCACAAACAGATCCAGTGAGATTCCGTTAACGACATTTTCTTCCCACAGTCACAACATTTTTTGAAACTGGACCGTGGAGTCGATGGTTCGGATGAAGAAGCCATCGTATAAAGGTAATAATCTTCAAAGAATAAGAAGGTTTTTTCTGAAGAAAGGAACTGAGCATCACGTTTCCGAGGCCCACGAAGCATGGAAAAACGGAACTGAGCAACAGACACTGCGCAAGTCTATTTATACGCACGATGATGTCAGCGCTGATACGGAGGCTGTCGAGGGACACCGACTCGAGGGACATCGACGCGCAGCGCCCTCTACTGAAAACATTTCCAAGGCCAGCAAGCTGGAATGAATAACATCAAAGATAAGGAATACGTCGGAGGACACAATCCCTTTGAAAGATTGTTTTGAAGGTTAATAACCTGAGTGGGCATGATGTGATATATGATAAATTGTTTATAATGTGCCTGTACACAAGTGTTTCTAGGCGCAGCAAGACACAGAAGGGAAGACAAAGGGATCTTATTAGGCCCTGTGTCATTTAGATCGCGCAAGTATGAGGGGAAGGGAGAGGAGAAGTGACAGGGGGCAGAGCTCAAATAGTTGCCTCCGGGATGGCCGGCTCAATTAAGTGCAAGGAGGCAGGGGACTGTAGGGTTGTAGATACAGTCACTAGTGCATGGTAGGCCCGGAGGCAGTGCAAGGGGCTACTGGTCTTGGAGGAGCCTGGTGCTCATTAAGGTTCAGAGAGTGGCCAGGTAACCATTTAGCGCAGCAGACAGGTATATGCGCAGGGGAGAGGGAGAGAGAAAGCAGAAGCGAAAATGAAGGTCTTGAGTTGCTTCCGGAACTTTAGGTGGTCCCGCTCAAGTTTGAGAGAGGCAGGGAGGCTGTTACAGAGGGAGGCGCCAGCGGAGGAGAAAGATCTACCCCCACTCTATGCTTGGAGAAGCGTCTGACCCTCAGTGAGTTGGAGCTGGATGAGCAGAGGGCTTGAGAAGGAAAATGCTTAGGAAGAAAGAGTTGGATGTAGTGTCGTCCCCGGCCCCAAAATGCCTTGTGGACAATGCAGAGGGCCTTTAACTTGATCCTTGCAGCGACCGGGAACCAGTGGAGAGATTTCAGGGCTGGAGAGATACGATCCCTTAGCTTGAGGCCAAGTACAAGTCTCGTAGTCCTGTTCTAGATTAGTTGCAAAGGGCGAAGAGTTGAGGCAGGCAGATTTAGAACAAGGCTGTTGCAGAAGTCCAGCCTAGAGAGAACCAGGGCTCTGGAGACAGGGGGAAAGTGAGAAAAGGAAGAATACCTCTGAGGAGGTGCATCTGGTAGTGGGACTTCCTAGAGATGTCTGTGATATGAGGAGAGAAGGAGAGGGTGGAGTCCAAGATGACATCAAGGTTTTTTGCCTCGCAGGAAGGCACAGGTAGAGCGCCCAGGGAGGGCGTCCTGAGTGAAAGAGAGAAAGCGGGAGCAGGGCTCCCAATGAGAAGGATCTCAGTCTTACTGGCATTAAGGCAGAGATCGCTGGAGGCACACCATTCCTGAATCACAGCTAGACAGTCAGGAATGAGAGAGAGAGAGGAGAGGAGGCTGAATGATCGGGTGGTAGTTTGCTGGAGAGGAAGGATCGGCAGAAGGGTTCTTAAGGAGGGGGTGCACAAGGGAGTGCTTCAAAGGGGGAAAGGAAAGTTCCAGCAGAAAAAGAGTGAATGCAGAAATCAGCCAAGGCTGGAGCTAGGGTGTCGATGTGGTTCTTGATGGTTCTGGAGGAGCAAGGGAGCACCTGCTTGGATGAGACTTTCATAGATTGGACTTCTCTAGAAATATCATCAGCAGAGAACACAGCGACAGAGGAGAAAGGAGGAGGAGAGGTGCTTTAGAGGGGCCGCAAGAAGGAGAGGAAGAGGGGAGAGAGGACAGGATGTCCTGACTTTTCGTGGTGAAGTGAGAAGCCAGTGCTGTGCAATAGGTCTTTGAGGGAACAGGAGAGGTGGAGACTGCAGGTGAATTGGCCAACTCCTTGCAGATTTTGAAAAGTTTGGCCGTTTTGTTAGAGGCCGTAGAGACGCTGGCTTGGATGTAAGCTCTCTTCTTGGACAGGACAGATAGTCTGTATTGCCTTTGGAGCAGGTGGCAGGGCAGTTTGTCAGAGGATGGGCCTGATGCCCACCACTTCCTCTCAGCCACCGTACACTTGCGTTTAAGGGCGGCGAGGTCAGAGTCATAGCAAGAGTTGCACTTGTATGTGGGCTTCAAACTGATCCTCATGACAGGGGTAAGGATATCAAGAGTGTTAGAGATGGAGAGGTGCAGGTTGGAGAGGGGTGTGCCAGAGTGTGAGTCGGCCACAGGCGTAGGAGGATGAGAGAAAGTAGCAGCGAAAGCCTCCACTGACACACACTTCATGTGCCGGATGACCGAGAAGGTGGGCCGCAGTGCTGTGGTCGGCTTCACCTTGGGGATAGAGAGCGTCAAGTGGGAAGATAGGAATAAAGTGGTCAGTCCGAGAGAGAGTAGTGGTGAGAGGGTTGGAAGAGAGGAGAACATCCAGGGTCTGTCCGGCTGAGTGTGTTGGGCCAGAGGGTAGAATAGAAAGAGAGAGAGAGAGTCGCAGAGATTGCAAAAGAGCCCTGAGGAGGGGTTTGACATATCCAGGTGGATGTTGAGGTCTCTGAGGAGGAGAAGTTGGGAGGTAGAGGCAAGGAGAGTGGAGGAGAGGTCAGCCCACTCACAGAGGAAGAGGGCGACTTGCACTGTAAATGGTGGCCATAGTAAGAGAGGCCAGGAGAGATAGAGCCTGCAGACCAGGCAGTCAAAGGAGGAGTAGGCCTATGTAGGAATGACAGAAGCAGGGATCCACTGCGGGAAGATCAAGGCTACTCCACCTCCTGAACGGTTGGTTCTGGGTTCGGGGAGGATCTTGTAGCCATCAGGGAGGAGAGTGTCAAAACCTGTGACAGAGCAAGAACGGAGAGGTTCAAATGGTGCTCCCATCAAAAATGTTAGTACCAAATTCAGATCCCAAGCCGGGACTATGAAAGGGACCGGTGGGAAAATATTTGTCAGTCCATTGAGGATCTGAATTACGGTGAGTATTTTAAAGAAGGAGCCTTGTTCTACCATGCGTTTGAAGATGGATAATGCTACCAGGTAACCCTTGACAGTAGCCACCAGGTGTAGCAAAAAGGAAAGCAGTGCATGTGTATTACAGGTGAAAGGATCAATATATTTAGCTCTACACCAGCTGCAAACCTTGTTACAATGACAGCAGTATAGTGCTATTGTTGCTGGTCTTCTGGCCAAAAGCAACACCTCTGTCACGTCTTCTGGGAGGTCCCAATCTTCGTATCTGAACCTCTCAGAAACCAAGTGTAAAGGCTCAGAGTTCTGATTTCTGAGTGAAGGAGACAGCCTCCCTCTTGTGAGGGCAGTTCCACTCTCTGGGGAAGATGGAATGAAGGGCAGATGGACATGTCCAGAAGTTCTACGTGACACATCCTCTTAGCCCAATCCGGAGCAATCGGGATCATGGACTTCCCAATCTTCTTCAACCTCCTGATGACATGAGGAATGATGGGAACTGGTGAAAACGCATACGGAGTGGAAAGTCCCAGTCCATCACGAACATGAATGCGTCTCCTAGAGCTTTTCTCTCAGGAAATTCTTTGGACCAGAACAGGTCGCATTTCCTGTTGAGACTGGGTGCAAAAAAATCCACTTTAGGGGTTCCCCAAAGGGTAAGGGCCTCTAGAAGGATTTCCTGAGCTGTTGGGAGATCATGCTCTGCCTACTCAGACCGTCTGACATCGTGTTCTCTTCTCCGGCTAGGTGAACAGCTGATGGAGAAATTCTGTTTCGTAGTATCGAAAACCACACCTCCATTGCCTCCATGCACAGTGGTAGTGACCCTACACCTCCTTTCTTGTTCAGGTAATGCATGGCCACTGTGTTGTCCATCATTACCAGGACGTTCTTCCCCTGTATGGACAGCAAAAAGCCACCAGTGCCAGTCGCCGTCAGCTAAAAAAAATGTGTGTGTAGCCTTGATTCTGAAGGGGACCAAAGGATGCTGATCAGAAGATCCCTCATGTGAGTCCCCATCCCGTTAGGGACAAAACTGTAACTAAAATGTTTCCCTATCATCACATTCTCTTGCGGGCCCACCACAGGAGATACTGTGTGACCTTGCTTGGGACCTGAAGAAGGTCTGTCATCCTGCTTGAGAACTATGATATGATATGAAATAAGTCATTTATACGTGCCTGTACACAAGTATTTCTAGGAGTGACAAGATAAGGGAGGGAAGACAGAGGGAGGACAAAACAAACGATCTTACTAGGCCTTGTGTCATTCAGATTGTGCAGTTGCGATACGCAAAGTGCAAGGTGGGAGTAAGAGGGTAAGTGCAAGGGGGAGGGAAAGCGAGAAGTGCAATCACGACAGCTTTGCTCTGAGTAAGTGCAGCCAGGGCAGTACGGTTATGGGTAAGTACAAGGAGACAGGGGACTGTAGGGTTCCAGATACAACCCCTAAGCGTGTTGTAGGTGCTGAGGCAATGCAGGGGGTACTGGTCGGAAAGGAACCTGTATGCAGTTAGACTCTGAAGGTAGCCAGGCAATCAGTCAGCACAGCAGACAGGTAGGTCAGCAAGGAAGAGAGACAGAAAGCAGAAGCGAAAAGGAACCATTGGGATCTGACGGCCCACTGTAGGGACTTCATCCTTAGGTGGATTTCTGGCACCAAAAAAATGAAGGATGCATGAGGTCAAGCAACCTCAGAAAATCTGAAGCCGGTTGATGTAGGGCATTTTGAAACTTAGTCACATATGCATGTTGAGCCGTTAACTCAGGAGGTGAACTACAGACCTGCTCCAATGAATTGCAGGTTTTGAGAGGGTGTCACCTGGGACTTCTTGAAATGGAGGGAGAACCCTATTTTTTGGAGAGAGTAGCAGGTGATGTTGAGATGTTGGAGAACCTGTTTGGAAGAACAAACTGACGATCCTTCCCCTCCTTAGATTCGCTGCCACTACTGCCAACAACTTGGAGAAGACCCTCGGGCGGAGGTCAGCCTGAAAGACAGTACTTGGAACTGATAATGAGAACTGCCAATGGCAAACTTTATGTACTTTCTGTGCTTGGGGTGTGACATCATCCAAGACCTGGAGCATAAGGGCCTGGAGAATTTGCGAAACAGTGACCATCTTGAATCTGTCCTTCCCGATTAACTTGTTCAAGCGTCTCAGGTCCAAGATGGGTCGCAGTCTTCGGTCATTCAGGGGAACCAGAAAATAGATGGAGTAACAATCTTGGTATTGCTCCACTACAAGTCCACTTTCCACTGCACCCTTCTCCAACAGAGAAGGAATCTCCTGCAGAAGCAGCGGATCTGGTTCCAGAATAGATTGCTTGCTTTGGGGACAATCTGGGGGTCTTTTTAGAAATGGAGATAATAAGTACCCTTGGGCCACTGTCTGAAGTGCCCAAGCATCTGAAGTAATGTCAACCTGTCTCCTACCAGAGCCCTGTGTGCAAAGCACTCAGAGGTTTTGGGGTTGTGGCTGTGGCAGAGGGCAATGAGGAGGTGGTTGCCCAAGCAGCTCTTCCTCAATGTCCTACATGAACATTTTTGATCAAAAGATGTGTAGAAACGAAAGGAACGCCCTCTCCAAGCCTGGGAAGGCAGGTGCTGCTACTGTTGTGGCTGACCGATTGCCATCCCAAAAGATTGTGCAGCCTCTTTAGAAGCCTGAAGCATCTCTAAACTGTCAGGTTAGACCCATCAAAAGACATGTCCAGAAGCCTTGACTGGACATCAGGGGCAAACCCAGACTTGCACAGCTATGCAAACCTCCTGATGACTGCACTTGAGCCCATAGAGCGACCAAGGCAGTCAGATGCATCAAGTTCTAATTGGAGTGATTGGCATGCTGCCTCCTTGCCATCACGAAAGATGTTGTTAAAGTAATCCTTCATCTCTCCTTCCGGTATGTTATCTGTTGCCTGGGTGATTACATTCCACAAACTGAATGTATATTTTGCTAATGTGCAAGATGCATTAATAGCCTTGAGGGCCATGCTCCCAGCAGAGAACACCTTTTGACTAGCATGTCATATTTCTTGTCAGCCCTGTCAGGTGTGATGGATTTTATTGTGGCCATTTACATAGCGCCCTTTTCCATTTGTATGGCCTCAATGCGCTTTGTAGTAGGAAACGCCCTCAGGGATCGAAGTCCAAATATTGGCAAGTTCTAAGAGGAGGCTTAAGATGCGTGTGTGCATTTGGCCAGGATTAGGGCATAGGAGGACTGGCTAGTCTCTGGTAAGCTACCCAAGAGGTCATGCATGTGGACGGGTGCTGAGGGAGGTTGTTAGGCAGAATTATATGCAGTACCCTTTGGAAACACCACTACAAGTGACAGTACAAATTCACCTTTGGTACAAGCCTGTACTACACAGTAAAGTGGTAGGGATGGCTGAGCAGGCAGACTTACCTCAAGAGTAAGTGAGCATTATCAATAGTTACACAAAGGACAGCAATTACTATGATTCAAACAAAAACTGACTCAAGGTTTCTTAGTAAAAGAATATACATTTATTTACACATCAGTTGTAAAACATTTCACTAATGTAAAGCAGTTGAAAAATCACACTCTTAATACACTACACCACACCCAATTGTTCTGGACAAGTTAGGCTCAAAATGAAGTGTGAGCAAAATGGCACTCCAGCAATTTAAAAGGGAGGGAAAGACAAAGTTAGGCAAGTATTGAACAACACCACCAAGTAAGTAGGCAGGGCAATCTAGAAAAAGGAACTACAGTGAGATTCAAGGGACCTGGCCCAAAGTCATTGGAACAGAGTCTTTGCTCAAGATCACACAGTTCAGGGTAGTTTGCGGTTAAGTCTTTGCCAAGAGTTCAGAACGAAGTTGGTCAGATGAAAGGTTACTTTAAAGAATGGAGTAGGACAAGCCCTCGGATTGGCAAAAGGTTTCACACTCTTTCACTGTGGATGAACGAAACGGACAACCGGATTTGAACAGTACCTTAAATGCCAAAGGCTGTAGCTGAGGCAAAAAAAAGTTCCTGGCAGGTCCTGCAGGCTCATGGTTCCTGAAGTGACTGTCAGAATGACATGAAGTAGGAAGACTGGAGGGTCCTGCACTGCCCAGGGAAGAAACCAGCAGCAGAGCAAAGCAACAAATAAAAGGTGCGCTCCTTAAAACGCAAGCAGGGTCCGTTCCTCCTGGCTATCCGGTTCACTGTAGCTCTTTACAGCAAATTCGACCGGAGAAGGGAGGCATGATGAGCAGTTTGGTAAACTGGTTGTTCCCACCAGCTCAAGGGGAGAAGATTCCTTGAAGATCTTCCCTGTCTTTGGAGTATGAAGATTTGGACCTGCAGCAGGGCTTCACCGGGCGGTTCAGTCATTGTAGGTGTCCTCTTCTGTCAGCTCCTCTTCGGTTCTTTTGTTCCAGTGGCGACTCTGCCTTTCCAGACCCAGAGACCTGCTTTTTATGCAGTTTTCCCCCATTCACACAGCCTGGCTGTCAATCACACAGCAGGGTGGCTGTCCAGCCGGGACAGTCACCACAGCCAATCATATTAGAGTGTGACATGGGTCTACAAGGAGACCCTGTGCAGGGAGTCCTAAACCCCTCCCTCAAATCCTGCCCCCTCCAGACATACAGGCACCTAAGGAGGGCTTCTGTGTCGAAGCCTGCGAAAGGACGGCGAACAAAGGAACCAAACTTGGTTTGGCGCGCAGAGAAAAACACGAGAAAGACTTTTACAAAAAGAAACTGCAAATAAATCCAGCCGGAACCGTATAACACCGGATATGGTCTAGCGGGTTTAAGTTTGAGGCTACCAAGATAGCCTAAACAATACCAGGGCTATTTAAGATAACCGCGGTAGGAAAAATAGGCTAGTTACCACTGCCACCAGCCAAGTCTTAATGAAAAGGGAGTGAAACAATGCTCCAAGAGAAACAGACAAAAATGGATAAGTATTAACCCTTTCCAGCACTCTGTGTAAGATAGTTTGTACTGGGTCTGTGAGTTTTAAAAGAGACTAATAAAGTCAATGGCAACTTTACATGTTCTGGGAGACAGTAGTCAGCCCCAGAAAATGGAGTCGGGTTGGGAAACCAAAAAGACAACCCTGTGTCACCGCACTGAAGGTGCTGTGTAACACACAGTAAAAAGATAATGCCTATGGAGTAGGTGAGGCTCCACAGTCTATGAACACAAAGAATGTTAAATACACACAGCAAAACACATGTAAGAGTGGGGAGTGGGAAAAAAAGGCTCACACTCTTACCAGGTGAAAAAAAAATCCTAGAAATCCAGCAAAGCTGCTGGGGGGAAATTAGCCATTCTGGAGAATTCTCCCTAACAGAGGTCATGACAGAGCGCTATTGCAGAAGAGTGGATATGTACCCAGCTAGACCAAAATTAGATAAGCAGCTGCCTTGGAAGTGGAGATAGCCGCTGGTACCACCCAGCTCTCTGGATTAAGGTGCCTGGAGAGAAATTCAGGATCAATAGATGGTCTATATTTTCTCACCAAATCCTTATTGACAGCAGGAGTGGTGTTGGGCTTTCGCCAGTTCTCCAAGATGGTGGATTTGAGTGCTGAATGAAAAGGCAGCACAAGTTCATTGGGAGGGTCTTAATCAAGGATGTTGGGAGGTCATCCTGAACTATGTCCTTTGCATGATGCCCCCAACCCAAATACACAGTAACCTTGTTCCTAAATGTCCTGAATGCAGCATTTGGAAGGCATTTATGTCAGGTGAAGCAAATTCCACTTCAGGGGAAGTGGCCAAGCCACTGGCTTCTTTAAGGCAAGTAGCCAAGTCCTCCTAATGAGATTCCTCAGAAATTAGCTCTTCCTGGACATTAGATGTGTTAAAACGTTTGTTTCTGACGGGTATTACATCATCTTCCAGATCTTACTCAAAAATAGGTTCAAAAGACTTTTAGAAATCCTTCTTCGATTGTGGTTTAAAGCCATCAGTTGGATCCGAGGTCGACGTCGAGGACTTCAAAGCGAAGTCCTTCGTTAATAAAGGTATTGAAGCCTTTGGCTTTGATGCACTCCCTATGGTCGAAACTGACTTGGGCTTTTGGGCACACGGTTTTAAGCCTTGAAAGTTCCCTGCCTGCTTTTGAAGGTGTGATGGGATCGCTATCATTTTTTTCGCCTCTTTCCAGGGACCAGGAGGAGACACTTTTTTGAAACAACATCCATAATTTTCTGACAGAACTTTTCCCAATAGGCTGGTGAGGCAGACTTATCTGGGAAATGTACCTGTCTCTTGTTAGGTGAGGAGTCAGAAGCCGATGAACGATGGCGGCTCTTCTTTGATCTTTTTTGTGAAGACGGAAAATTACACAAATCGCTCCTTGACCACAGCCACTTTGAGTGTGTGGAGCATTTTTTAGGCCTTTTGGGGTGATGTGTCCTTCGAACTTCTGTCTTCAGAAGATGTCCTCTTCAAAGGAGTAGAGGAGCGAGATTTTGAGACTGATTGGCCTATCGTGAGTTTTCGTCTTCCGCTCTTTCAAGGCCTTGTTAGTCATCGACTGGCAGGAGCCACACTCAATGATTGACAATCTGTTGGTTGCCGCCATGACCATTAGTCTAGCATGAGAGCAGTCAGAGCACGGAAACTGCTCTCCTGAACATCCATAAGGATCTGCTCTCTAACCTTGATTCTAATCTCCCCTCTGTCCTTGTCTTATTCAATCTCTCCTTTGCCTTTAACACGTTCAACCATGCCATCCTGCTCAATCGTCTCCGTGATAACCTCGGTATCACCGATCAGGCCCTCGCCTGACTGACCTTGTTCCTCTCTGATCGACCCTCCCATGTCCAACTTGCGTCCTTCCTTTCTTCTATCTCACTCTCTACCTGTGGCGTTCCCTAGGGTTCTAACCTCTCTCCCTGGCTGTTCAACCTATACGTGGCACCACTCGCCCATCACATTGCTGCTCTCTGCTCCAACTTTCAGTGTTATGCGGATGACACTCAGCTCGTTTTCAGGCTACCCTCTGCCACCTCTTCTATTTCTCTCATCTCTGACTGTCTGCTATCCAGGAGTGATGTGCCGACAATGATCTCTGCTTCAATGTCAGTAAGACTGAGATTCTCCTCATCGGCACACCTGCACCCTCCTTTCCTGTCACTCTCTGGCCGGCCTCCCTTGGTCCACTTCCTGCTCCCACCTGTGAGGCTAAGAACCTCAGGGTCATCTTCGACTCCACACTCTGCTTTTCTCCTCACATCTCCGATGTCTCTAAGAAGTCATGCTACCAACTGCACCTCCTCAGAGGTATTCTTCCTTTCCTCTCCTTCCCCTAGAAGCTCACTGTCTCTAGAGCTCTGGTTCTCTCTAGACTGGACAACTGCAACAACCTCTTTCTAAATCTGCCTGCTTCTATTCTCTGCCCTCTGCAACACATCCAGAACAGGACTGCGAGACTTGTCTACGGCCTCAAGCCCAGGGATTGTATCTCTCCAGCCCTGAATTCTCTGCATTGGCTCGCAGTGGCTGGAAGGATTATGTTCCAGACCCTCTGCATTGTCTACAAGGCCTTCTGGGGCCTGGGTCCCCAATACCCCAATCTCTCAAACTCTCGCTGCGTAAATACCTTCCCACTCAAGCTCTTCGCTCCTCCACCTCCAACTCCCTCACGGTCAGTCACTTCTCCAAGCAGCAAGTTGGTGGTAGATCTCTTTCTTCGGCTGTGCCTCGCTCTGGAACATCCTCCATGCCTCTCTTGAGGAGTACCATCTCTGGTTCCGGAAGCACCCCAGACCTTCCTCTTTGCTTCTGCCTTCTACCTTCCTTGTCCCTGCCGATTTCCTGTCTGATAGTGCACTGGTCACCTGGCAACCCTCTGGTTTCGGGCCCAGGTCCCTGCCCGCCCAGTTGCACACCTGCACTGCCTCCTGGCAACCCTTGCACTTGGGTCTGTATCTGTAACTCTACAGTCCCCCTACCTGCACTTTGGACACCTGCGGTCTACACTTACCCTTGCACCTGCCACCAGCTGGCTGCACTTCTTGTTATTGTTTTGATCCCATGTACAACACTACCCCCTCCCCTTTCCCCTGACACTTTTGCCCTCCCCCGCACTTGGGTGATCTCAATGTCACTTGGCCTAGTAAGATCGCTGTCTCTGTCTTCCCTCTGTTCCCCCTTCCTTGCCTTTTCGCGCCTTGAAACACTTGTGTATAGGCGCGTTACAAATGCCATATCATATGTCATATCATATCTTGTGCTCTTTACCGAGGCACCAGAGGCATATCCTGTGCGGCTCTGTGATCAACATCTTTAAGTCACAGTCCGCAAATCTCTTAAAACCTGTCTTCGGAATAGACAGATCTCAAAGAAATAAGTAGACAAAAACACTGAGGCAAGTGGAATAGTTCTGAGCATGTGCTGTGCATGCAGAAAAAAGAGAACTGAGGCAACAAGCGCAGTGCTTTTTATCTATACCATCGTCAATGTCACATCTGAGCGCAGGAATGGAAACAACTGAGGGACATCGACTCGACCCCGCCGCACTGCGCCCTCTGCTGTCAGAAAATGTCCAAAACTGCAAGCAGAATATCGGTTATCAAAGATGAGGAATCAGCAGTAGGACACAATCCCTTAGAAAAGAGACTCCTAAGAAAATTGTAATCTAAGAAGGATCCACAAGACCATGTGAAGGTCTGTAGAAATAACTTGTAACAGTCAAGCTTGTGATTATTCCTGGGAGGGCATTATCAGGAAACGTACTTCTCCATGGTAGAAGAGTCTTTATACCTGATCAAAAAGGACAGAATTCCTTAATACCCATTGTCCATGCTTAGATAAAGGAAGTAAAACACGCTCTGAAAGACCTGTGGAAGTGGCAGATGTCTTGATCCATAAGAACGCAGGTCAGAGGAAGAGAGAGACCATGGAGTGGTCTGGAGAGTATATATAAAAACCTTTATGAGAATAAACCAAAACACCTGAAAGAGTCAACTGACCATGGAGAGTTCATTCTCATAACACTTCCTGGAGGGGACTTTCCAGGAAAACATGTTATGTGTCATTGTAGAGTTTGGCTGGACATTGATAGAGGGTTGCAGACGATTGTTGTTTGCCAGGACTTTAGAACATTTCTGTGCAAGTATTGGGTAAGTCAAGAGCCTAAAAAGCATATCAAGAATATGTTTGAACTTTGTCAATCCCCACCTTTTGGCTTGGTCTATTAGAATAGCGTGTCTGAAGGAACAGAGGCTTGTAAGATTTATTTAGTTATACATTTATAGCAGCGCACCAAATCCTCAGGTATCAGGGTGCGAGTTAGAGTAAGTGCGAAGTGAAACATTCTTCATCGTGCAAGTCCCAGCATAAGGGTTGCAGCATACAGAACGTTCTTGAAAAGCATATATTGACACAGCCTCACCTCATGTTACAGGGGCTACAACAGTTACACAGGGTAAATCAGGTAGGTGCATAGTCTGGCACGTTAATCCTCATTGTATGGGGGCTACAGTTAGACAGGGTAAATCAGGTAGCTGCATAGTCTGCAAGCCACACCTCATGGTACGGGTGCTAAAACAGTTATAAATGGTATGTCAGGTAGCTGCATAGTCTGGCAAGCCACTCCTCATGGTACAGGGGATTAAACAATTATACAGGGTAGATCGGGTAGGTGCACAGTCTGGCAAGCCACACCTCATGGTACGGGGGCTACAACAGATATGCAGGTAATGTTACGGATAGGTATGATAAATAAGCGGCGCAGGCTGGATGAGGAGTCAAATACGGTAATTACAGTTGGGTAAAATGCAAAAACACCACAATGCAGGATGATAGGTCAAAGATGGTAGTTGCGGATGGGTGAGGATGCAACATATCTAACGCGGCTGACAGGGTAAGTAAGAGGTGGTCAGCTAGGTACACAAGCTGCGTTTGAAGGTGGTGACATTCAATACATCGGAGGTGCATCAGAAGCACAGATCAGGGTCACGATACAGCACAGCACAATAGACACATTGGATAGATTAACAGCTAACGCAAAGTGTGTGTAGGCAGCATGATACATCTTCTGCAGCCTGAGGCTATGATTTTTATAGTAAATAATGTCAGGTTGGGATCGAACGCAGAGCCGTGTTGCTGTAAATGCAGAGTTACAATCATGCTAGTAGCCGATGCGTGTGCTGAGAGCAGACGGCAGGGCTCATCTTCCATAGCAGAAATAGAGCGCTGGAGATGCTGAGGATGCGGCTGCAATAGGGTGGGGCGGCCAGCATGCCAGACAGTCCCGGACAGGGCAAGAAAGGCATCATGGCCCTTAGAAGCGGCCCTTCGGAATGGACCGGGTGCCCCTGTGACTGAGACCTTTTATGTTGGAGGGACACTATACCTTGAAGTGAAGGGGGCCCCCGGAGAACCCTGCTTTATGTTGTTCCATTCTTGAACCTGTTTGAAAAATCTTATTATTATTTTTAGGCCATTCCCTTAGATTCCCTAAGCAGTTTTCAACCTAAACTCGGTATCACAAATAGCAAATACAGGTACGCTAACTCAAAAACCTCCCTTGTTCCAATTTCCTAGAATCGATACGCCATTTAGTTTCCTGGACCACTGATTAACGGTAAAGTCACTGTCCAGTTCACATTCCCATTTGGCTTTGAGTGTCACAGATATGGAGCTTTGGTAAATAATATCTCTAAGAGCAGCAAAGCATCTAGAAGATACCCCCTAGCATTACCCCATTGAAGGGGCAAGTTGGCCAATGGTGAACTAAAGACTGGCTTTGGCTTTGTCAATTTTATTGCCTTGTCCAAGCAACATTTCACTTTTATGGATTGCCAAATGTTGTAGCGTGATACATTTAATCATGTTTGCAGTTTCTCAAAAGAGAAGAATACATAATGTTGCACAAACATCAGATAATACTTAACACTTCATGTGCCTCAATCATCCCATACAAAGGTTTTTCCTTCAGTTTTAAACTTGATACTATCCCAATGTTATATTCTTTGTGGAAATTTGGATTAATGAGTAGGAGAGCATGCATCTTTATCAAACTATGACACAATGCAGGTGTTACAGACCAAAACCAGATTGTTAGGAGTTACCATTGAAAAAAACATTAAGCGGCGGTCGATTCTGAACTGTATAAAAACTTTTCAAAGTTAATCAGATTACTTGAAATTGTATTTGGAATATTTCAATGTAAGGTATCTAGACAGAGTCACAGTGAAGGATAAATACCCCCTTAGACTAATCTCGGACATCGTGGAGGCTATCCGTGATGCTACCATCATCACTTAATTGGATCTTAGGGGAGAATACCACCTAATACACATTAGATCCGGGGAGTGAACAAAAGCTTTTAGAACATCTTAAGGGCATTTTGAGGATATCGTTGTATAACAGACAAAACAACACAAAATGCAGCAATGTTTCCTTCTCGCCACACAGACAGTGCCCTTCACCTTTGTATAAGGTGTCTGCTCATTTGCAGGTTTTAACTTTTAAGTGAAAAGCATTTAGCCGAGGCCTGGTCAGAACAATCTGATGATATGTAGTTGAGACTATAACAAGATACTCGGCTAATCCACCAGCAGGACACAGCGGTAGTTCTATTACTAAGCCTAGCAGCACGAGTGGTATTGGTTTTATTAATACTTCTGCTACTGGTAGCAGTGCTACTAGTGCTGGTCATAGCAATGCTACCAATGCCAGTAATGTTAGTACGGTAGTAGTGATAGTTATACAAGTAGTAGAAGTGCTGCAAGTACTACTGCTGCTGGCAACAATGTTACTGTTACTACCAGTACTACTAGTAACACTGGTTTTAATATTGTTGGTAACAGTTATTATACTTTTTTTATAATTATTAATTATCACTAATAGTAGCACTACTACTTCTGGAACTAGTACTATTAGTGGGGAAGGATTCATAAGTGAGGGGACTTGTTGGTATAAAGTAAAACAAATTGACATTTTATTTTGTACTTCGTTCAGGCTGAATTTTATCTAATCCTATGATGAAACTTCCTATTTTAGAGCTTGAATACTGCTCTCAAAATGGAGGACAACCACTACAAGAAACATGCTTACAATAAGTCTTGAAAATAAGACAGATGGGAAAATAATTTGCTGGAAAATTGTCAGAGGATAGAACATTAACCTTTATGAATAACATATAAAATTGCAGAGAGGCAGTTTATCCCCAACTGGGATTCAGAGGGGTTGTGAATGACATCTGATAGAAATCAAGAGTGAAACTTTTCTATTTTCTTTTCTATGTCATCTCACAGAACCTAGAGGTGAAATGTTCCCTGCAGTTGAAAGCTACTCATCTATAATGTTATGTTGTATATGGCCTGCCTGCCCCTCTTTCCCACCCCCTTTGCTGTCCTTTATGGGCCCGCAATTAGAGGGGTTAGAGTGGAGGCACGAGGGACCACACACCATCAAACATACGAAAGTCCTCGTTACGAGTCATGTGGTGTGAGAAAAATAGCAGTAAAGTCAGTGATATCAACACTGCGACTTTACCACCAATTTCCAGCACTGCCAAATTCCAGGTTTGGGGGTAAAATAGAGGCAATACCTCCAACACTTGCAGGATGTTTTTCCTCCACTTTACCACCATAAAATGGAGTTCACAGCAGGCAGTATAACCACCTACAGTAAAACCACATTTGAGTTCTTTGGAGTCCAGAAATTAAGTTTGACACTACCATTCTGGCATGCACAATCAGGCTGATTTACAATGATGGCTAATGGTAGAATCAGTACAACATTTAATGTGGTCACGTGCCCCCCCCCAACCCCACCACATGGCACCATAAAATAAAATGCAAGGTAGAAATCCATTGGAACTTTGGGACTGCAAGATCAAAAACTGCCCAGTTCCTTAGCACCTCACGACTCTCTAAATGGGCACATTAGTAGAGAGTAGGCCTCTCAGTGCTTGAACTGCCTTATGTGCCGGACAACTAATCTTAAACTAAATTCAGACCCTTAAACAGGGGACATGATTAATGGTATTCCTTTGACTGGTAATGTGTTTTATGGGCTATGGGGTCCTTTACTCCATAGGGTCTCATGTGTTTTTCCTGTGTGTGTTACACAGCACCCTCCGTGCAGTAACAGAGGGGTGTCATAGTGACACCCCACCATAGACTCCATTCCCTGGGACTGACTACTGTCTCCCAGGGCATGTAAAGTCACCATTGGCTTTACTAGTCCCAAATTATTAACAGAAACCAGTACAAACCATCATATTGTGGACCTACTGGTCGGGGCAATTCGATTGCCCCGGGGTCTGTTAGTCGAGGGGGCACGTCTCCGTCCCCCCTGATCGAGTTTTGGCTGGTGGCAGTGGAAACTACCTTTTATATTTGACCGCAAATATTTTCCTATGGGATTTTCCCATTGTTCGAGGCTACCAACTTTAATTATTTAATTCTCATAGCCTCGAACATACCGCCGGTTTATTTAATTAATATTAATTCTCCGGTTGGTATTTTTTGCCAAGACTCGATTCTAAAATGGCATTTGTGTTCTCTTCTGTGACTCTAACCCAAGTCGAGCCCTTTGTTCCACTTCTCCACAGAAGCCCCCAAAAGTGGTGCCACTCTGTCTGGGTACCACAGGGGGTGTGGGAGGGGGTTTAGGCACCCTGGACCGAGTTACCTTGGTAACTCAGGTCGCACTCTTGTGTGATTGGCCCAAGTGGTGAGCCGGCAGGCTCACCACTTAGCATGTTTGAGTGACAGCTAGGCTGAGTGAATTGGGGTTTTCTGCATAAAAGCAGGGCTTTGGGGACTGGAACTTCAGAAGTCGCCACAGGACCTGAGAATCCGACGAGGGAGAAGCTGAGCCGACCTACCACGACGACACCACCGGTGGAGCCCTGCATAACCGACTCACCACTTCCCGACGACAGAGAAGATCTCCCCGGCTGGAGAGGCTTCTTCCCCTGACTGGTGGGCACAACCAGTTTTCCTTTCTTTCTTCGCACCCCAGCCCGGTTTGTGGTCGAACTGCCCGTGCCAAGCACCCCGGCAGCCAGATAGCCACTCCCCACTGAACCGCGAATCACCGGACCGCTCCTTGTACCTGAGAAACTCAGCGGCTGGTTTCTTCCCTGGCAGTGCAACGGATTCCTGTCTTCCTCCACGACGAGATCCTCTCTTCCCCCAGACGAAGCACCGACTTGCACCAGCTGCCAGAAACAACTTCCCCCGCTGGAGTGTTCTCACCACTTTAAGGTACCATGTCCGCCAGGCCTCCCTTTCTAAAGATTGCTACAAGGTAATAATAACTCCTTAACCTTCTGGACTGGGCTGGCTGCCTTGACCCTCTAACTGGTCCCTTTCTGTGGTCCAACTCATTTTTGAACCTTTACAAGACTTTTGTGAACTGCAACCGTGTGACCTTGGACACATTTCGTTTGGATCCTCTGAAAGTGGATCTGGCCTCTTGAACTCTAACTTCACGGTTTTACCTTGCCTTCTTCTCTTGTTGTGTTCTTGAAAAAGTGTTGGGATCTGTTTCAATTTGTTCTCTGCTTTTCTCTCCCCTTTTAAAACGAACTATTAGAGTGCTATCTACGTTAAGCGCTCACCGCTGTCTGAAAATAAGTGGGGCTTTACTTAAGACTTGTCTAATATTCTTTTAAGGGTGTGTATATCTTTCAGTGACCGTGTTTTTGAATTGCTTACTATTAGTGCCTGTGTGTTTTTCTAGATGTGATTTTAAATAAATAATTATATCTCTTTTACACCAAGCCCTGGTCATTGTTTACTTGTTCTATTGTGTGCCCTTGACCTATTGTGAATACTCTGTATACTGCCTAACTCTTCTTGAGGGAAGTCTGACTGCTCAGCCACAGCTACCAAGTGAATCTGTGTGTTACAGACTGCTACCAAGTGGGTTTACTGCCAAACACCTGTAGTCCTAAATCTTTTGCAGTGGTCCCAGAGGGAACTGCACAGGTTTCAGCCTAACATTATCCTATAGCCTTTGTGGGGTTCACATGGACATTATATGGGGTAACATTAACATAACATAACATAATGCCCTCTCACTGCATTCTTATAAGTGAAAAACTGAAATACATTTCAATGTAAAATGTCTTTACTTGCCATTCCTTTAATTTCTGGTCAAGAAAGGCAATTCATTTGCATAATTATTACCCTTCATTACAAGTAACAATAATGAAAGGACCAACATTTAATGGACACCGAACTTAGTACCCACAAATTACAAATACAACGAAACAATGAAAGTGTAGGTGAGAAAAGGGAGAGGGTTGAGGTAGGATGCAAAAAGGGTAAACTGGATGTAGTGTGAGGAGAATTATTCCCAATTGCAAAACTAATTACATGGAGACTGCAATGCAGTTTTAATAAAAATAAAACAGTGAAGTAATCACCAGTTGAAACTCAGAGAAATTTATCAGCCTTTAGTATCGTAATTCCCTCCAAAACAAGTTCTTCAATTTGCTTCTGAGGGGAAACATTTTACAGTGAATCTTTGCAACTGTTTTGAAAGTAAAACACCAGTTTACGGGTGTGTGATTTTTGTCACAATGTAGCAATATGAGCTGTGACAAATCTGGACTTTTCATCCCTTCTCCCCACCCCTTTTATTTGTGATACTATTTTGGATTCACAGATCAGTGACATTTACTCAATCCCTTTGGCTTCAGGTAATGCTGAATCTCACATGAACTCCACTGTCAAAGAGGAAAGATACACTCCTTTTGTTTCTGATCACGTACATAAACCCACAAGGAACTTTGAATCAGAGAGAAAGAATCCTAAACAGAGGAGAACTTCTGACAGGAAGATTTCCTGGAGGGGCAGAGCTATGCTAGACCACAGAGCCGGCAGTGGTGTGGAGAACGAGTGGATCACTAGCCGTATGCCGGAAAACTGGCGTCCTGATCAACTGAGAAGCCAAGGACAAGAGAGAGACTGAGACAGTAAAACAAACGTCTCATCTGATATTACTGCCACACGGGAGCCGTGGTGGGCCTTGTGCCCGTCAACTGATGCAGAGACTAGTCTTCAGGGGAGAGCCTGGATTCCTGAGCTCTGCATAAAAAGTACATTAGCTGCCGAGCAGCAGAAGGGAAGAGAATACTCCCAAAGAGGTAACGCCGCTGCGAGGGACGAACAGAGGTATCGAAAGCTATGACTGTTACAGGAGTCCGATAAACCCAAGCAGGCAGAGGCCCTATTTAAGTTGAGTTAAAACAAGCTTATTAGAGAGCCAGAGGACTTTTTGAGAACCCTGAGAAGCCGAGAGACACTAATCTTCGAGGCGAGAGAAGCTGCAAGGGTTGCAGAACTGAGAAAACCCAAACGGGCAGATGCCCCACCGAGAGCGAGTTAAAATAAGCCTGTCAAGAGGGCCAGAGGTTTTTGGGAAGTCCAAGAACTACAAAATATAACTAACAGAACTGGAGAGAGAGAGAACACGGAGGGTTCCAGTCCATAAGTATAAAACTAGAACATTCTCAAGCACCAAGTCAGAAATGGTGTGATGGTATTAGAACGAAACCTTTCTTCCTGGAGAGAGAGAATCATAGGGAATTGAGATTTGGATGGGGTGTGGCCTGAGCTCATGCAGCAAGGCTGTAACTGCTTGGATCTCCCACTGCAATCCTTCTCAGATCCTTCTAGCGGCAACTAGAGCTGTCTTCCCTTACATCAATTGACATTGACTTATAGGAGAAGGAACAAGTTACTTACCTGTAACTGTTGTTCTCCAGCATGGGTCTGGCTTGGATTCACATGCTCATGAATATTCCCCGTCGTCAGGCTGGGAATCCTCGGTAAAGAAAACATCAGTATCATGTTTTGTTTCTGATCTGTCTTTCTTAGTAGTGACCAATCACTGATCTCTGGGTCATACTGCCCCAAGCCAATGACTGCCCTCTGCCTAAGCCCAGCCTCCGGCAGCCATCCTCAGATTTGGTAGCACGCCAAGTGGCAGTATGACCAAGTGAATAGCCGCAGAGGGATAGGCGGGAGGGTTCGCATGTGAATCCATGCCAGACCCATGCTGGAGAACAACAGTTACAGGTAAGTAACTTGTTCCTTCTCCAGCATGGGGTCTGGCATGGATTCACATGCTCATGAATAAAAGAATACATAGCAGTATACACATGCACAACCACGGGAGGTGGCAACAGGCTCAACATTAAGCAATACAACAACTCAAGATTAAGCATCTCTTACCTCCTCACCAGGCTCCCCTTAAGCGAACAGGTTGAGCAGCACTGCTTGGCCGACCCTGAACTCCTCCCTGGAGTCCCGATCGACGCAGTAGAATCTTTAGAAGGTGTGCGTCGACCTCCACGTAGCAGCCCTGCAGATGTCCAGCAGGGGTACACCAGACAGGAATGCCGTGGTAGCAGCGATCGCTCTGGTCGAATGGGCTCTCGAACGGCCGGGCAGCGGTCGGTTTGCCAACCAGTGACAATGCATGATGCAGCCGGAGAGCCATCTGGAAATGGAAGTCTTCGAGAGAGCCTTCCCTTGATTCACAGCCCGAGGTTCACGAATAGCTGTGACGTCTTCCGAAAACTCTTCGTGCGGTCCACGTAGAACTTCAGCGCTCTAGCTACATCCAGCGAGTGCAAAGTCCGCTCGGCCGGCGTCAAAGGCGACGGGAAGAAAACTGGTAACACCAAGGGCTCGTTGAGGTGGAAGTCCGACGGCACCTTAGGCATGAAGGAGGGGTGTGCCGTAAGCACTACCCTTGTGTCATGAAAAGTCAAGTATGGAGGCTTGCAAGATAGGGCCTGAATCTCTCCCACTCGTCGTGCAGAGGTGATGGCCATGAGGAACGCTGTCTTCCATGACAGGAACTTCAAGGGCGCCGAGTGCATAGGCTCGAATGGGGCTCCCATGAGCCCAGTCTGCACCACATTAAGTTCCCACGCCGGGGCAGGAGCCTTCACTGGCGGGAATGAACGGAATAGTCCCTTCATAAATTCCTTTACCAGGCGATGAGACCACAAGGACGCCCGTCCCGTAGTCCTGGTATATAGGGAGATGGCAGCCAGATGTATTTTTATGGAGGCGTGAGCCAGTCCAGCTTTGGCCAGCGACAGTAAGTACAGCAGCACTTGAGGAGCCGTAATCCGCAGAGGGTTAATCTTCTGTGCACGGCACCAGACAGAGAACCTCTTCCATTTATGACCGTAACACTTGAGAGTTGAGGACGCACTGGCCTTTGCAAGAACCTCTCTGCAATCAGCCAGGATATCGTACCCTCCAAACTCTAGCGCTGCAGGAGCCAGGCCTGCAAGTTCAGCGACTGTGGGTCGTGGTGTAGAATGGCACCTCCTTCTCTAGAAAGAAGATCCGCGTCCGCCGGCAGCTTGACTGGTGGGGACGTTGACAAGTCCAGAAGGTCCGGGAACCAGATCTGCCTCGGCCATGCCGGTGCGACGAGGATCATCCTGCACCTGGACATCTTGAGCTGGCTGATGAGGCGGAGCAGCAACGGCAACGGAGGGAACGCGTATAGAAACAGGCCGTCCCAAGGGAACGAGAAAGCATCGCCCATGCTCCTCGGCTGTGGGAACCTGCTGGCGAACCTCTGGCACTTGGAGTTCTTCGCCGTCGCGAACAGGTCGATCTGGGGTTTGCCCCATCGTTGGAAGAGCCGATCCACTTGATCCAGGCGCAGTTCCCACTCGTGGCACGAGCGCAGCTCCCTGCTGAGTGAGTCGGCAATGGTGTTTTTTATTCCTGCCAGGTGGAAGGGAACCAGAAACATCCCCTGGGCGACGGCCCAGTGCCACAGATCCTGGGCCTCCTTGGATAGGGATGGGGATCTGGTGCCTCCCTGCTTCCGTATGTAAAACATCGTGGTGGTGTTGTTGGTGAAGATCCTCACCACCTTGTCCTTGAGGCACGGGAGGAACGACTTGAGTGCCCAGAACACTGCACGGGGCTCCAAGATGTTGATGTGAAGAGACCTCTCCTACGGGAGCCAAAGGCCTCTTGCGTGGAGATCTCCGGTGTGGGCCCCCCAACCCTCCAGAGAAGCGTCCGTAGTCACCGTCTCCTGAAACGCCGGGGTTTGAAAGTCTGTGCCCGTCGTGAGGTGAGCCCGGGTGCCCCACCATAGGATCGCCCACCGGAACTCCTCGTCGAGGGGAATCCTGTCCTCGAAGCAGCCCCCTGCCTGAACCCAGCGGGCGTCGAGGAACTCCTGTAGCGGACGCATCTGAAGTCTGCAAAGGGGTACAAGGTAGATGCATGAGTACATCATCCCGAGAATGGACTTGATGGACCTCACCCTGGCCACGTCCGTGGCTAACAGTCGCCGCACCTTGCCCAAGATGGTTTTGGTCCTTTCCTCTGAAGGGGAGGCCAATTGCTCCACTGTATCGAGCTTCGCCCCCAAAAACAGTGCTACTTGTGACGGAACCAGGTGGGATTTGGGGTAGTTGATGGAGAACCCCAGCTCCGCGAGCAACCGGACGGTCCTCGCCGTATGATCGACGGCGAGTTCCCTTGACCTTGCCTGGATTAGCCAGTCGTCCAGGTAGGGGTAGACGTGGATCCCCTGCAGGCGCAGCCGCGCCGCCACTGGTGCCAGGCACTTGGTGAAAACCATGGGTGCCGACTTTAATCCGAACGGTTTTGGGCTCTGAATTGGTAATGGCGTCCTTGAACCACAAACCTGAGGAACTTCCTGTGCCTTTCTAGAATGGGGATGTGGAAGTAGGCATCCTCCAGGTCCAGCGACGATAGGAAGTCGCCTTCCTCCAGCTGTCCCCGTACGTGCTGGAGGGTGACCATCCTGAATTTCTGCGCCTTGATGTATTTGTTTAACCGACGCAGGTCTAGGATGGGGCGCCAACCGCCTGTCTTCTTCCTGACAAGGAAGTACCTTGAGTACACTCCCGAGCCCTGGAGCCTCCTGGGGGCGAGCTCGATGGCACCTTTCCTGAGCATCGCCTTTACCTCCAACAGCAGTTGAGGGACGTGATTCTCCTTCCTGGCCAAGGGAGAAATGCGAGGGCACTTCTTTAGGAATTCCAGTGAGTGCCCTTTGGCCAGGGTGTCCAACACCCAACAATCGGTGGAGATGGACTCCCACACCCTGACGAACTTCGTCAGTCGGCCTCCCACTGGGGTGCTTCGGTGGGGGCCCGACCACCCGGCCGGGTCAGCCTTGCTTGGACGCGGCATTGCCGCCTTGGCCTCCTTGGCGACGACGGCGGGAAACCCCTTGCTTGCCGCGACCTCTGTAGGCCTCCTGGGAAGAGGAGCGGGCCGCCTGGCGGTAGGTGGAGGAGCCACTGCTGGATCCCTTGGAGGCACCCTGTCTGCCTCCAGAGCTCCGAAAGAGCCGTCGCTGCTGAAGCACTCCAAGGGCCCGGTCCGTCTCTGAGTCGGTCTTGATGGCCTGTAGAGACTCATCCACTGTCTTACTGAAGAAGTTGTTGCCGTCGAACGGCATGTCCAACACTCTGGTCTGGACGTCCTGGCGAAAATCTGTCGCCTTGAGCCATCCTCGTCCTCGGAGGCAAACTCTGTTGCCCAGTTGGCGAAATCCGGTATCGGCAATGTCCGTTGCCACCGTAATGACGTGATCCGTCGCCACCTCGCCCTCCTGCAGAATTTCTAGGGCCTCCGCCCTTTTGTCATCAGGCAGGAAATCTAGCAGGGGAGCTATCTTGAACCAGAGCTCCCTGTCGTAGCGGGCCACGATCGCTAAGGCACTGGCCGCCTTAATCGTCGTCGCCGCTGACAAGATGACCCGTCGTCCCATGGAGTCCAACTTCTTGCCCTCGCTGTCCGGTGGGGAAGTTGAAGTTGAAGCCGCCGCCCCCGCTGCCTTCTCCTTAGCCGCTGCCAAGACGACCGAGTCCGGCGTGGGCTGGGCCCTGAGGCACAAGGGGGCGGAGAGGGGTGGACTCTCCTCCGCTTGTTCGGAGGGTTTCCTGACGGGCCTGGATCTGGATCCTCCGTCGAGGTCCGTGGTAATCTCGTCCTTATCTCAGTATATAAGGATTGGATTGCCAACAAAATGGCCGCCGAGCTATCCTGGGGCTCGGGCAATGGCTGCGACGGACGGGATGGCTGTTCCACTGGGCCCTGTTTGTCCTCCTCGTCGCTATCTTCGATCACGTCAGCAGGGACTGTCCCCTGGGATCGAACCTTCTCGAACCTCTCGTTGATGCCTATGGACCTTTCGTTGAGGCCCCTCTCAATCTCCACCAGTTCCTCCTCAGAGGCTGATTCCGTGTCTGTAGCAGCCACCGCCCCCCCCTCTTTTTCAGCCGGGGGCTTCACGGGGGTCTTGGCGGTGGGCTGGAAAGAGGATTCCCTCCGCAAGGCAGGGATACTCTGGGTCCAGAGGCCGTTTACATTGGCGTAGTCTCAGCCGGCTCCGCCAGGGTCGCAGAGACCACTTCGGTAGAGGCCTTAGCCTGGTGGATCAAGGCCCTCACCACCTTAGGTCCGTCCTGGGCCTTCGCCTTGAGGGGAGGGTCAACGCCTCACTCCCCTTTCGAGATCGACAGGGTCCGCTCCAGCGGCTTACCCGGGTTCTCGGACTTCCTCTTCCCCGAACCAGAGCGCTGGCTCGTGGTCGAACGTGCAGAGGAAGTAGCGCCCGCTTGGCAACCGAAGAGCCTGACCTTTCGGCGCTCCCGGAGCCCGCGGACTCGCAGTACTTGGCCTTCTATTGGGCCCCCGTCGCTGGGGCGCCCTCAAAGGACTTAGAAGCCTTCTCACTTGCTGTGCCCTTCTCCAGCCAGGAGGCGAGGCGGGAACGACGATCTTGTTTGGTCCGTTCCGAAAGATTCTTGCAGAACGCACAGTCCTTCTCCACCTGCGTCTTGTCCCCATGGAGGCAGTAGAGACATCGCGAATGATCGTCCTCCTTGAAGACGTTATATAATCCGCATCCAGGGCAATTCCTGAACAGCTTGGATCCGAGCATCAAGCTTCCTTTGTCCTGGGCCATGTCCGTTGAGGTAGGCCGCAGATCTTCCGGAATCCTCCAAGAAGTGTAAACTCGACGAAAACTTCACCCTTGGGGGCGTAGAAGAATTCTGAAACGGAAGTAGAAACGGTGGAGCTTGAGGCTCGATTAAACCTAAAAAATGAGAAAATCTCCTGAAAAAGCGTGAAAACGCAGTAAAAAAACTCGAGAGATAAACACGAGGACTCCCAACACTTGAGCGTGTGGTAAAAATCTGAAGATGGCTGCCGGAGGCGGGGCTTAGGGAGAGGGCAGTCATTGGCTGGGGGCAGTATGACCCAGAGATCAGTGATTGGTCACTACTAAGAAAGACAGATCAGAAACGAAACTGATACTGATTTTTTCTTTACCGAGGATTCCCAGCCTGACGACGGGGAATATTCATGAGCATGTGAATCCATGCCAGACCCCATGCTGGAGAAATGAGTGCCCGCCTATATAGCCCTTCTTCGCCAAAAATCAGATCATTGAGAACTTTGGTCCGAAACTCGGGTCCAGTGGAACGCAAGATGGCAGTCGCAGCAATCCTGTGAGATCTCCCTGGCGGCTTATTAACACAGTGGGCTGTGTTATTGATTGCAGGCAAGTCATACCTCACAGATTTTTTTTCACCTGCTAAATTGCCTAGTGGAGGCGGCGACCCGCGAGGGCAGCTGTGCTGGCCTTGAGACCTTACCTGCAGCGCTGTCGGGCACGCAGGCTGAGACGTGCACCCTACCTCCAGCTGAATGTAGACGTGGGGCGAATGCTGGTGGCTGCCGCACCTCCGGAGTTGCAGTTTACCCAGGAGGGCCGCCTGTATCTCTGACGCCTGTGCACTGAGCGGGATTGCCGCTTGCTGCATGTGTGCTGTGGTGAAATCAATCATTTGGTCACCTGCGGAACCCGTGAGACACCGCCTGTGGATGTCTTGAGGAATGCGGCCCCGCCTGGAGGGACTGCGAGCACCGGTACCGGCTACCTCCTTCGGTACTCCTGCTGTCACTGCCTAGCCGCCCAATAACCTGGACCTCTCCGGCCATACTTTTACTGAGTACGCACTGACCTTGCGTCTTTTCTGGGTTGCGCTGGGACACGGCCTGACTGCTTGGCGGGGGACATCCTGTGAATGCAGTGGACTTGCAGGGCGCTACCTTGAGGCACATACTGACTCATGAGATACTGGTAACGCACGTTTGCCTGACCTCTCGAGGTGGCATGTACATGAGCTTTTGGGAGCTGGTTCCACCTAATATTGCAATGCCAGAGAATTCTCCTTATGGTGATGGCAACTGTGTTTAGGAATCCCTAATATTACTATCTGCCTGGCCTGCGAGGGACACCCACTGTAACTGAAGTCACATCAGGAGAGAGAAACTGTACTGTGTTGACAAGGCCCAGTTACACAATCCATCCTTAATTGAGTTATTCTGGTCATGCAGTGTGGTACTACACATACCAGCCTGCTCCTGTTTCAGACTCGTACAATGTCACCCACCAAGAATAAGGGCAAGCCAACCATCATGGACTAATTTGTAGGCCAGTGTAAACGTTGCGGTGCCCCCCAGACTTAGGACACTGAGTTGTCTGAGCTGCTCACCCGTGTACAGAACCCTCAGGAGGACCAGGTTCTTGCTGCGATAGCTTCCCTGCGGTCCTTGCTGGAGACCAGAATTGACAAGGTCAAAGTATATGTTCAACTTCTCCGGCAGGACATCAGACAACTGGCTGAGATGTTCACAACTGCGTAATTGGTGTTAAGACAACAGGCACCACCAAAGACCTTGTGGCACGGGTCAAAGAACTGTAAATTAGAAAAACATTGGAACTACATGCAGAGGATGCTGAGGGCAGGTTCCGCAAGAACAATATACGCGTGCTGGGTCTTCCGGAGTGTGCAGAAGGCCTGGACCCGACCTCATATGTTGAAAAATTGTTACTACAGGAAATTGGGCCTGGCAAGCTGTCACAAGGTTTTGCAGTTGAAAGAGCTCACTGATCCCGCCAAAAAAGACCTGTGCCTGGATTCCACCCCAGATCGGTTATAGCCAGGATCCTGGACTTCTGCGACAGAGAAATAATCCTAAAATATTCTAGGGATGGAGGCGAGATACAAAGGAACAGTTCCAAGATTGCTATTTACCCGGACAATACGCCTGCAGTTCAGAGGGCCAGAAATTCACCTGTGCCTGCTAAGGCCAGACTCAGACAACTGGGCCTCAAATATATGCTCATGTACCCTGCCAGGCTAAAGCTTCTTTACAACGGCAGATCAAACTATTTTGATAGTTCTGATGCGACGTCCATGTGGATGGAGCACAAAGATGTTTCTAGTAAGAGCAGTGCAATTAAAGTGCGATTCCACCAATTCCCACTATGCTGCCTGATGTCTCTGTGCCTTTGTGCTCCCCTTGCAGATGTGGGGAGGCCTTGTGTGAAGGGATCAAGGGATCCAAGTACTGTACTTTACTTATTCAAGTGGATGGGCCATTACTCCTGGTGTGACACCCAGAACGCCCCTGAACAATGTTACATTGACAATGACCCGAAGTCGCCTAAGATGCCCTTTCTTTTCAGTGGGGGCAATGCCCAGTTACCAACTGTTGGTCTTATCTGCCTTCTCAAAGTTGATACTGGGAGTCAGCCTGTTGCTCGTTTCCCCTACCTGGTACACCATGGCCAAATTCGGCCTTGGAGGTATGGGAATGCCTGAACAATATGTTTTTGTTGGGCATTGCTACATAGCTTTGTTGTTATCGTTATTATTATGTTTAATTCATGCATTACGGCTCACAAGGTGCTACTTTTGGGTAAGTGGGGGGCAATGAAGGTGCATTTATGGACTATCCATAACCATGCCAGTTGCATGGGTAACCAGGATACTGGTTTGACTACGCTGCTCAGGGGAAGGGGGTGGGTTGCGTGTGATTGTTGTGATATGTTGGTGGAGGGGCTACTTGAGCTCTGTTGGGGTTACATATTACATTACACAACAATGGGCCCCGTCAGAATATTAACCTGGAATGTGCGAGGGTTGGGTTCTTACCTTAACAGAAACAAGGTGAAATGTTACCTATAGCGTAAAAGAATATCCATAGCTTTAATCCAGGAGACCCACCTGCTGACTGACGAATATAAGGCGGTCTTGAATCACTGGGGTGGGACGGGTTATGGCGCCACATACTCCAAATTTCACTAGGGGAGTGCTTACATGGATTGATGGTTCGCTATCTCTCCAACTACTACAAGTGAAGATAGACAGGGAGGGGCGGTACTTAATCTTACAGGGTTATCTTGACCACAAAGAAATTTGCATTGTGAACTAATATTTTCCGAATCACAATACCCGGTCCCATGTACGTATGTACGTACGTACATTATGTAATTAAGTAGTGTCCAGACGCGAAGGTTTTTTTCAATGGGGGTACATTTTAAATGCGGCAGAGACGCTGCACTCGATAGATCGTCCCCTCCCTGTGGGGGTCCATCCCCGGCTACCATTGCTCTGAACGCAGCACTAACTGACCTAGATTTGGTGGATGTCTGGAGGTAACTGCACCCAAACACTTATTCCTTCTCCTCATCTCCCCACAGGCTACACAGCAGAATAGATTATTTCTTCTCTGGGCTGTGACAATTAGCCGAACTCGGCAGTGCTGAATATATGGGTTGCTTAATATCTGACCACTCCCCCCTTGGTGATTGAATGGAACATTATGAGTTCTAGACCCCCTATCCCGACGTGGCGCATGCCTGTTGGTGCTGTGACCAACGAAGCTTTCAAGAAAGCATTACAAGACTCTCTGACTCATTTCTTTGAACATAATGATGGGAGCGTGGATGAGTGGGGCACTATTTGGGAAACCATAAAGGTGGTGACTATGGCCGAGGTAATAGCGAGTGATGGGACATTCGCTGGACATTAAGTGTTACTCACTACAGTGACTAACGTACTCCTAGTCCATAGTCCCCTTCCCATCCAGTATGGGCGTCCCTCGTGAGGGACGGAAACGGAACTTATTTTCCACCAGAAAAAGATATTTCCCATTTAAATTTACTGGCACGTGGGGCGCGGCCTCCGTTAACACCTCCAACCAGCCCCTCACCTCAGTCCCCTTTCGACGTGTCGGCTGTATTACACTTTAACAACCTCACTTGTCTTATTTTAGGGGGATGGCTGGTGGGATGTATGGAGGAAAGGGGACTATGGACTAGGAGTACGTTAGTCACTTGGGTGAGTAACAATTACATTTATGTCCCATCCCCTTTCCTCCATCCTGTATTGGCGATTATAACTGACACACCGCCCTGGGGAGGAGAGCCTGACCCTCTAGGTAAATAGACTACACAGCACCGCTTGGACGAATGCTGCATCTGCCTTGGCACTGGTTTCCAAGCAGTAGTGTTTGCAAAAGGCCAAATGGGTGGCCCATGTTGCTGCACTGCTGATCACCTGCCAGGGAACGTAGTACTGGAACGCAACTCCGGTCGCCTTGGCTCTTACTGCATGCGCAAGCATTCCCTGTGGCGGATCCTTACATTGCAACTTGTATGCCTCCTGGATCGCTGCTGTCATCAATTGAGCTATGGATGTCTTGGAGGCTTGCTGCCCAGGCCTGGAGCCTCCAAATGTTACAAACTGTGCATCCAACTTGCGGATGCCCTTCCTTCTGTCCAGATAGAACTTCAACGCTCTCCTGACATCCAGACAGTGGAGCGTCTTCTCTGCTCCTTCCTTGGGGTCCGGGAAGAATGTGGGGAGCAGAATCTCCTTGTTGATATGAAAGGATGACACCAACTTTGGAAGGAACTTCGGGTGTGTGTGAAGCACAACCTATGTCTTTGTGGAACCTAGTGTATGGCTTTGAGGCGACTAACGCCTGGAGCTCCCCTGCGAGCTGACGTAAGACTGAACAGAAGGGCTGTCTTCAGAGTGACCAGTTTAATGTCTGCTATGGCCATGCGTTCGAATGGTTTGTGGGCTATAGCACTTAGCACCACGTTGAGGTCCCACACGGGATGCAGGCATTTGACCAGGGGATACAGCCTGGTCAGGCCCGTCAGGTGTTTCTTTACTATGGGATTGGCCGAAGACAATATAAGAGAGTCAGAGGGCCTGTATGCGCCAATAGCGGCCAGGTATGTCCGGCAGGTATCCACCTGGACCTCCGATCTGGCGAGATAGGCCAAGAATGATAAGACTTGGTCCATATTTTATCTGATCCATATTACAAACATTGCAAGTTCATTCTGAGTAATTTCCACTGACATTAGTGGACATGTGCTCCTCTATGGTCCCTGGTGAATAAGACCTGGGGTATATAATGTATAGAGGAGCACACTTCCACTTCTCAGTAGAAAAATACTCAGAATGAACTTTGGAACATTAGAGGTGTAACTACAAGTCTAGAAAAAAACGTTTTTAGATTTCCACTAAGCCTAATGCTTACGCTACACACAGCTTAGTAATCAATCACTTTTTAATTCTTTACCACTTATAGTGTTTTGTTAAATCACTTTGTTTATGTTTACATATGAATTTTATATTTGTATTAAGTATTTTGGATTGAAAGAACCTCTAGCAATTAATGCATGTCACAATGTATGTAATATAGATCAGATGAAAATATATGCAGGAGCATAAATTGTTAAATGCTGCATAGTCCGTCAGTGTTTTGCACTAAAAGCAAAAACAAGTTTGCGTTTAAATAACTTTTGAAAAATGAAAAAATAAGAGGATGGGGATCGATATACCATTGCTCTACACAGAAATATAAAAGAAGTGAAATCATAATTATTTGGTGATTGCAATTTATTGTTGCTAACAAATGCTGGCAATTCAGAGACATTAAATGTATACAAATAGTAAAAACTAAATGCACTCAATTGTGCTTCTAAACAAAGCAACTAGGACAATTTCACATTATACAGTACTTAGACCCCAGGTCCTAGCATTGGGGGTTACCCCTCCAGTTAAATATGTAGAGTGCACTGGACGTGGTAAAAGCGATATGTGAAGTACATATGTTTGAAACTGTTCTAGCTTGTTTCAACTCTGCAATAATGACCAATATCCTTTCTTACTTAATTCAATTAAGATGCACTTGTATTCAACATACCCTCTCTTTCCCACACCGTCCTTCGCTAACCCTCACTCATAGTTACCAGTGCTCCACTGCTCAGCAGGATCATAAAGATGATAAAGGTCTCAAACCAGTTGTGCTCAACAATTGTAAAGCAGGTCTTCCGGAGATTCCACCATCTTTTCCCTTTCTCCTGCGTGATGTCAACATAAAGGAATGGGCATCTGCGAACACAATCTGAAGACAGAAAAGAAGATTTCCAAAGTTGGAGTGAACTGTGCAAAAGGAACATTCTCTGATTGTTAGTAGTGTGTATCAGTAACATCATGAATAATGTGGTATCTGCTCTAATGACATGCTACATGGTTCAGATTCATACTATACTTGAAAAGATAAACATATTAGCATAGTACACAGAGCCCTTGCCACGCTGATTCTTCTCCCACCAGGGGGCTGGTGGGTTTCACTTGGGGATATGGATACACCCCCAAGAAAAGAACAAGTTACTTCTTACCTGGTAACGTTCTTTCGACGGGATGTTCCTCCGACGTATTCCTTATCTTTGATAATACGTTTCCAGCTTGCTGGCCTTGGAAATTTTATCTGTAGAGGGCGCCGCGCGTCGACGTCCACCGAGTCGATGTCCCTCGACGGCCACCGTATCAGCGCCGACGTCACCATGCCCATGAATAGCTACGCGCTGCGTCCGTTGCTCAGTTCTGTTTTTTCGCGCTTCGTGGGGCCTTGGAACGTCGTTGCTCAGTTCAGTCAGGTTAACTATCTATTTCGACTCGAATATTCCTTATCATTCTCGAAGGCTTCTTCATCAGAACCGACGACGCCGCGATCCGGCTTCAAGAAATGTCGAGACTGCAGTAAAAAAATGTCAATAACGGATCCACATAGGGGCAGTTTATGGTGCTTGGGGTCCGAGCACCATTGTTCGGAGTGTGAGGACTGCATGTCCATGACGGCGAAAGCCTTGAAGGAGCGAAAGGGGAAGCTCGAGAGAGGTAAGTCAGCCAAATCCTCCTCGAAAGTTTTGTCGGCTGAGTCGAGGCATTCGTCTCCTCACCGTCGAAAACATTCACATTCGAGAAATAGCCATAAAATAGAAGGTCCGGGTACCACGTTCTCCTGGCCCAATCCGGGGCAATTAGGATCATGGTTTTCCGGAATCTTCTCAACCTCCTGATCGTTTGAGGAATAACAGGGACTGGTGGTAACGCGTAAAGGGGTGGAAACTCCCAGTCCACTACGAACGGATCTCCTAGAGCTCCTCTCGGGGGAAATTCCCTTGAACAGAACAGATCGCACTTCCTGTTGGTGCTTGTGGCGAACAGACCCACCTGAGGGGTTCCCCAAAGGGCGAAGATCTCTTGAAGGACTTCCTGAGCTAGCTCCCACTGGTGGGAGACTGTGCTCTGCCTGCTCAGAGCGTCCGCTGTCAAGTTCTTCTCTCCGGCTAGGTGGACTGCCGATAGAGAGATTCCTTCCCGAATTGCCCAAAACCAGAGCTGCATTGCCTCTCTGCACAGTGGCAGTGATCCTACGCCTCCTCTTTTGTTGAGGTAGTGCATGGCCACCGTGTTGTCCGTCATTATCAGGACATTTCTCCCCTGTACTGATGGCAGGAAAGCTTTCAGCGCTAGTCTGATCGCTCTCAGCTCCAACAGGTTGATGTGTTGTCTGGATTACGATGGAGACCAACGACCGCTGATAGTCAAGTCGTTGGCATGGGCTCCCCACCCTGTGAGCGAGGCGTCTGTGACTACTGTTATCTCCGGCCATGGTTGCCAAAACAGTTCTCCTTTCAAGATGTTCTCTGGATAGGCCCACCACTGAAGGTCGCGGGCTACCTTGTCCGGAATCCGGAGGAGATCTGTCATTCTCCCTGAGAATTGTGACCACTGACTTCTCAGTGCCCACTGAAGAGATCTCATTCTCAGGCGAGCCTCTGGCACAAGGAAGATGCAGGATGCCACGAGGCCTAGCAACCTCAAAAAGTAGAAGGCTGGGAGACGTTGGGCATTTTGAAACTTGGAGACCATCTGTAGAATATCTTGAGCCCCCACCTCTGGTGGTGAGGCTTTTCCCAGGGAAGTGTCCAGGACCGCTCCAATGAACTGGAGTCTCTGTGATGGTATCATCTGTAACTTCTTTAAATTGAGGGAGAAGCCCAGTCTGTGAAGGAAGAGGCAGACATAATCTGGCTGGGTCTGGGCCTGTTCTGAAGATACGGCCCTGATCAGCCAATCGTCCAGGTAGGGGTAGACGTGGATCCCTTCCCTCCTTAGACTCGCCGCCACTACCGACATCAGCTTGGTGAAGACCCTCGGGGCGGAGGTCAGCCCAAATGGCAGAACTCGAAATTGATAATGAGAGTCGGCAATTGCGAACCTCAAGTATTTCCTGTGTTTGAGATGGATTGGTGCATGGAAATAAGCTTCCTGAAGGTCCAGAGAAACCAGCCAGTCCTGGAGCTGGAGGGCCTGAAGGATCTGAGCGAGAGTTACCATCTTGAACTTGTCCTTCCTGAGGAACTTGTTCAATTCTCGTAAGTCCAGGATGGGTCTCAGTCCTCCGTCCTTCTTTGGTATGAGAAAGTAGGGGGAGTACCAGCCCTTGTTCCTGTCCGCTACAGGTACCGGTTCTATGGCACCTTTCTCTAGCAGGTCTATAATTTCCTGCAAGAGGAGCCGATCTGGAACTTTTAGAGAGCTGTTCCCCGGTGGATGACTCTGAGGGATGTGTAGAAAGGGTAGGCAGTAACCTTGGGCAACTGTCTCCAATGCCCAAGCATCTGACGTTCTAGCCTGCCATTCCGTCAGATGGTGAGTTAACCTGCCCCCTACAGGTGTATTGTGTGGGAAGGCCTCAGAGTTGTTTGGGGGCGGCTGATGCAGATGCCGAGGGTAAAGAGGCACCTGCTGCTGCTGCGGTCTTAGTACTTTTGACCCGTCCACCTCGGGTGGATCTCCTTTGGCCTCTTTGAGCCGGCTGTCCTCTGCCTTTCCCGAATGCGGAATAATAGCGAAAGGACTTTCCTCTCCCAGAGGTTCCTGAGGGGCGAAAAGGAGTTTGGCGGATATCAGCTCCTAAGGATTTTGCTGCTGCTTTAGAAGTCTGCAACTTTTCCAGACTGTCATCAGCCTTTTTCCCGAATAATGAAGAGCCGTCAAAGGGCATATTCAAAAGTCTGGCCTGTACATCAGGGGCAAAGCCTGACTTTCGCAACCACGCATGCCTGCGGATTGTTGTACTTGCCGCCATGGCCCTGCTGATACTGTCAGCAGAATCGATGCCAGTTTGAAGTGATTCGCACATGGCATCTTTGCCATCTTTAATAATGTTAAGGAAGGCTTCCTTTTCCTCTCCTTCGGGTATGCAGTCAGCCGCTGATGAAGCACACTCCCATAGTGTGTGACTGAACCTGGCGAGTGTACAGGTGGCGTTGATGGACTTCAACGCCATACTACAGGCAGAGAAGACTTTCTTTGCCATAGAGTCGTACCTCTTGTCATCCCTATCCTGTGGGACAGTAGGGTAAGCAGTCCTACTGCTGGATGAAGTTGCCACTTGAACCACCAGGCTCTCTGGGGTCGGGTGTTTTGACAGGTATTCAGGGTCAGCAGCCGCTACCCTATACTTGGTTGACAATCTTTTGATGACTGCAGAGATAACTTTGGGAGTTTCCCAATTAGATGCAATTTTTCTTTGTAGGACTGCATGGAAGGGGACCACCGGGTCCTCCTGTGGGCCTTTGTCCAATATATCTGTTAGGTCATCCTGTTGGAAAACAGGTGAAGGCGCAGACCAACCCATAAACTCAATTATTCTTGCCATCAGGGTTCTATATGGTGTTTCGGCATGTTCCCCTGGGTCTGGCTTAACAAATTCCACTTCTGGGGAAGTGTCCAGCCCACTTGCCTCATGTAGTGACTCCTGTAGTTCCTTCAGCCTTCTTTCCTCAGAAGTGAAATCCTCTGCAGTAGGCAGTGTGGTTCTCTGTAATCCGAATGTTTCCTGGTCAGAATCTTCCCCTTCTTCATGAATTGAAGAAAGTCCAGGGTATTCTGACCTCTGAAATGGAGTAAAACCCATTTCTAAGGCAGAAGGAGCCAAACTCGTCGTTATTGGACGATAAAACGTCGATGCCGTCGACGCCGATGTAACAGGCTTCGAAGGCGCCAAAAACGGCGTCGAAAAAACTGGAAGGGGTCTCGAAGAACTCGAGAGGATCGGGATCCTACTCGAGGCCATCGACGACGGTCTCGGCGTCGTGCCAGAGGCCCTTGAAATCACCGTTGGCTGAGGGGTGGCCTTGGTCCTCTCTTTCATCGGCGTCGGCATCGACGATGGCGTCGAGTCGATCGACCGATGCGTCGAGGAACCCTTCGACAACGGCATCGATGGCGCCGATCCGTGCGTCGAAGGAATCTTCTTACGGTGCCTTCTTACCCGATGGCTCATGGCGCTCTCGGGTGGAATGTTTCGCCGGGTGCTGCGACTTGCAGCGTTTTGATTTTTTGGGTTTTTCACCCGGGGTATCACCCTCAGCTGTCTTCGAGGGGGTCGAGGCCGCATTCTCGAAGACGCTTAACATTTTCTTTCTGAATTCCTCCCACTGAGCTTGAGAACTGTGTTTGGTGGGACAGGAGACTCTTTCTGGGGACACAGAAGACGACGAGGAATGGGACCTTCGACGTCTCTTTTTTGAGTGTCTACATCTCGACGAATGGTGGGAGCTGCTTCGAGATCTCGAATGTGAATGTTTTCGACGGCGAGGAGACGAATGCCTCGACTCAGCCGACGAAACTTTCAAGGAGGATTTGGCTGACTTACCTCTCTCGAGCTTCCCCTTTCGCTCCTTCAAGGCTTTCGCCGTCATGGACATGCAGTCCTCACACTCCGAACAATGGTGCTCGGACCCCAAGCACCATAAACTGCCCCTGTGTGGATCCGTTATTGACATTTTTTTACTGCAGTCTCGACATTTCTTGAAGCCGGATCGCGGCGTTGTCGGTTCTGATGAAGAAGCCTTCGAGAAGGATAAGGAATATTCGATTCGAAATAGATAGTTAACCTGACTGAACTGAGCAACGACGTTCCAAGGCCCCACGAAGCACGGAAAAACGGAACTGAGCAACGGACGCAGCGCGTGGCTATTCATGGGCATGGTGACGTCAGCGCTGATACGGTGGCCGTCGAGGGACATCGACTCGGCGGACGTTGACGCGCGGCGCCCTCTACAGAAAAATGTTTCCGAAGCCAGCAAGCTGGAAACGTATTATCAAAGATAAGGAATTCGTCGGAGGACACAATCCCTTCAAATGCATGTTTTATTTTCATCTAACTTAGGCAGGCATACCTAAAATGTAGAGCTCTAAGTATATAAGCAAGCTCATTTATAGCAACATGACTGAATCCTCTGCCTTGCTCTGGGGACATCCAATGGGGTGACCAAAGGAGCTTTCCAACCTAGTGAGCAATAGTGCTGCGGGTGGTATGAGGATGCCATGGTTCCCATCACTTAGCACCTTATCTTAGGAAAGGGGACAGTAACATACCACCAACTAGGGACACGGTTCCTTAAAAGGCATTGCCCCTTCACCTGAGAAAAGTAGAGCATGTTGGATAAGGACACAAGGCTCTCTCCAAAGCACAGTGCTTTCGCTTTGACTGGAATTGGGGAATCTAAGGCTAGGACCCTCTTAAGGAATCCAGCAGAACCAGCAGCCACATTCAAACGCCTCTAAGCCTGTGTGGCTGCAGGATTCCCAGCTATATCTACAGAGGATGGACCTGAATTAAGAAGTAAGACTCAAAAGACAGCCAACCATCATATACACCTGCAACCTCATACATTTAAGAACAGATAGGCTAACATTGGGGGCAGGGGAAGACTAGCCAGGCCCAAGTCCCACATTAGAATTTGAAGCCATCTTCAGGGGTGAGACTTACCAGCCAATCCCTGTACCAGCTTCCTGAAGAGACGCTTCTGAGTAACCTTACCCCAGAGAGAGGCTGGAAGGCAGGAGGACCAGGGTGTGGCAGGCAGGGAGAGGACTGCCCAAACTCAAGTCCCATAACAAGGCTTTAAACTATCCCAGGAGGCAGAGCCTGATTGCAAATCCTCATCCCAACTAACACACCTGAATTTCCTTTCACCAGAGAAAGGCTGGAAGGCTTGAGCACAACACTATAAAAGCACAAAGCACCACTCTGTCAGTGTAAGTGTTTGGAGTAGAAGCTGAAGAACGGAAGCAGTAGGAGTTTTAGGGGAAGGCTGGAGGAAGCAGTGACAGGAGTGTGAATATGAGCCCTTGAGTTAGATGAAGGTATGGACGCAGAAGGCATGAAGACGCAGAAGAGTGAAAGAGAGGTGGCCAAAGCTGGAAAACCTCAGAAGTGGTTGGTCAAATTGATATGATAAAAGTGGTTCAACAACAGGAAGTTGCTCAGGCTGATAAGGCAATAGTGGGTAAAAAATAGAAGAAGACTTGTCAGGTTGATCAAACAGAAGTATTTAAACAACAGGAGACAATAGGCAGACTGATAGGGTGGGGGTTGTTAAACAACAGAAGGCGGTTGGTCACATTGAAAAGGCAGAGGTGGTTGAACATTATGAGAAGGTTTGTGAGCTTGATGAGTAGAATGTGGAAGGTGGCATAGTAGAAGAGTTTAAATATCTGGACAATGTTGGTGAAGCTGGTAAATGGAAGGAGGCTGAGCATCAGTAAATAATTGGTGAGATTAAGAAGACTGGTGAAGGCCATGATGAAAAGGTGTGAAAATCTGAAAAAGGTTAGTGAAGCTAAGACGGAGAAGCTGGTTGATCATCAGAAAGAGGAAGTGGTGAACTTCAGGAGGATGTTAGAGAAGGAGGATGGATTTGAACACCAGTGGAAGTGTGTTGGAAAAGGAAGGTAGAGAACATCATGCAGGGTAAATGTCAGAGATATTATACAGCAAATTTAAGAAGGTTCCAGAAGGCCAGCTCGGCCATAGACAGGAAGCAGAAGTGGGAGGAGGAACAAGCATGGGGCAGTGAGATTATAATGGGAGTGGGGAGAAAACTTTGTATACTAGAGATGGTAAGAGAAGGAAAGGGCTTTTGAGGAGAGACACAGAAAACTGGTCAAAAAGATGCTACAGGAGTATGACGGCTTGAATTTAGGAGTAAGGGCTGACTGAGCAGTGCTGACATCCTCAAAGAGAGGGTTGAGAGGGACCAACTTCTCAAGTTGCATGGCTAAGAGATGCGTAACGAGAGTAGTCGTCAACCCTCCCATCCTGTCATGGTCCATGCCCCAGACTTGGAGTTGCCACACCCGACTCCAAAAGGAGGAAGAGAAGAAAGGGTAAAACATCACTCAACTGATTTGAATGTTCCATGGCTTTAAAAACCAGTTTCCTTTTGCCCCCTCCCGTTGCACTTTGGGGTACTTCTAATAGGTAGTGCTTTATAAAACACCATTAAATAAATTGTGTATATCTTTTACACTTGCAAGATGCTTAGTAACTCTACCTCGTTTACAACATTGTCCTCTCTGGAATAATGGTTTTCACTGTCGCGAACCATGAACTAGTAGCAAAAATACAGAATTGCTAAACATGATGTTGGGAAAACCGACAGAAATACACTTAAACATCATGACTCCCCATCATGGGTCCAATGATAAGTTTTGTGCTAACTGAATTACCAATCACATTAGAGGAAAATTGCGTTGTCACTGAACAACATGAGTTAAGAAGGGGACATAAGAGGATTATAGAGACTCCTCTTATCAACTCGTTTTCTCTGCTCCGTTTTATTTTTATCTACAATTTGGCACAGGTCCTTTGACACCCATCAAATAGGTTTCAAAAATCAGTCTGCTGCAAGTCACATGACTTTAAATGTGACCACAGAGCAATATTATCCATGTGATGGGTGTGAAATCGTGCCTTTTCGGGTTGTCTCTTCATAACTATAAGGAGGGTGGTGCCAACTTTCGGAAAAAGGGCGAAACCGCACTCCAGTTGTCATGCTAACACAAAGTGATCTCTTACTAGACACATGAGCTCTCATATGATAAGAAAGACGCTTCCTCTGTGGGCATGATATGTCACCACACAGCACCAAGCATGCAGTGAGCTAAGAGACTCACTTGCCATTTTCTAACTGGAGATGTATGCAATTAGACATTGGCCCTCATTATGAGTCCGGCAGTAGCCCGTGCCAGTAAAACCGGACTCGTGGGGATTTACCGGTGCCGAACGTGCCGGAATTACCAGGGCATTACAGCCCCGGTGGTCCATTAATTCTGGTGCCGGCATTCCGTTACTCCCCATTCCCGTGGAGTCCAAGAGGACAGGGAATACAGGGGAGGAACATCCAGTCGAAAGAACGTTACCAGGGGTAGGTAACTTGTTTTTCGAATGGATTGTGTCCTCCCGCGTATTCCTCATCTTTGATGGACTCCCAAAGCAGTATTAGATTTGGTGGAGGGAGTATGAATTCAGTTTTTTTATAGCTTTCATGAACTGATTGTAGGACAGCTTTCCCAATGCTTCCATCCTGACAGAGGGAAGACTCAAGGTAGTAATGTATTGTGAATGTGTGAATAGTAGAACACGTCGTTGTCTCACAAATATTTTTTTTATCGGTACACCCCTTTGCAGGGCTGTAGAGGTAGCCATGCCCCTGGTGGAATGGGCCCTTAACTCTTCAGGAGGATCCTTGTCCGCCAGTCTGTAGCATTCTGAAAGTGCCAGAATGATCCACCTGGATAAGTTCTGTTTAGTAACAGCCTGATCCAGCTTGTGGCCTGTATATCCTATGAAAATCTGATCATCAATTCAAAGTTTTGATAGCCTAGATATGTCAAAGCTCTGCGTGGGTCCAACCAATGCAATCTCTCCTCCTCTTTGCTAGGATGAGGGGAGGATAGAAAGTAGGTAAAACAATTTTCTGCTGACATGAAAATCAGAAATGACTTTGGGTAAAAATTAAGGCTTCACCCTCAGAACAACCCAATCCTTATGGAAGATAGTAAAGGGTGGCTTGGATGAAAGTGCCTGCAATTCACTCACTGTACAGGCTAAAGTTAATGCTACCAATAAAATTGTTTCTAAAGTTAACAACCTTAATGGAGATGAATGTAAAGGTTCAAAGGGTGCACACAGTAGAGATGTTAGTACCAGATGAAGGTCTCAAACTACAACCTAGTAGGGAAATGGGGGGAACATATTGGTGAGCCCATTTAGAAATTGTGTCACCAGTCGAATTTTGAAATATGAACATTCTTCTGACGAGCGCTTAAAGATGGATATCGCCGTCAAGTAGCCCTTAATAATTCCAACCTGGAGCCCCAGATTGGCTAAGGAAAGTAGAAAGGATAATACCTTTGGTGTTTTGCACAGAAAAGGGTCTACAATCTTGTCTTTGCACCAGTTGCAGAATTTGTTCCAATGGGAACGGTACAAGGACTTAGTTGCTGGCCTTCTGGCCGAAAGCAAATTCTCCATTACATCATCCGGGAGGTCCCAATCCTTGCATCTCAGCCTTTCAGAAACCATGCATGAAGGCTGAGTGTCTTGACCTCTGGATGGAAAACATGACCCTCCTCTCACGAGAGAAGGTCCTCTCTTTGTGGAAGACGTATAAGAGGGCAGATGGACATGTCTAGAAGGTATGGGTACCACATACTCCTGGGCCAATACGGGGCAATTAGGATCATTAATTTTCCGAACTTTCTCAACCTCCTGATCACGTGAGGAATGATGGAGACTGGAGGAAATGCATACAGGAGTGGAAACTCCCAGTCCACTATGAACGCGCCCCTAGAGCTCCTCTTGTGGGAAATTCCCATGAGCAGTAGAGTTTGCAATTCAAGTTGGCGGTGGTCACGAACAGATCCATTGAGGGGTTCCCCAAAGGGTGAAGATCTCTTGCAGGACTTCCTGAGCTAGTTCCCACTTGGGGGAGACTGTGCTCTGCCTGCTCAGAGCGTCTGCCGCCGTGTTCTCCTCTGCGGCTAGGTGAACTGCTGATAGAGCGATTCCTTCTTGAAACGCCCAGTACCAGAGCTGCATTGCCTCTCTGCACAGTGGTAGTGACCCTACACCTCCTCTCTTGTTGAGGTAGTACATGGCCATCGTGTTGCCCGTCATTATCAGGACATTTTTTCCCCGTACAGAGGGCAGAAAGGCCTTCAGCGCTAGTCTGATTGCCCTTCGCTCCAAAAGATTTGAATGTAGTTCGGCATCTGATGAAGACCAACAACCGGTGACTGTCAGATCGTTGGTGTGGGTTCCCCACCCTGTGAGTGAGACGTCTGTCACTACTATTATCTATGGCCATGGTTGCCAAAAGGGTTCTCCCTTCAGAATGTTGTCCTTGCAGGTCCACCACAGGAGATCCTGTGCGACCCTGCTTGGAGCCTAAGTAGGTAGGACATGTTTCCTGAGAACTGGGACAATTGTGTTCTGAGGGCCCATTGAAGGTGTCTCATTCTCAGGCGGGCCTCTGGCACCAGAGAAATGCAGGATGCCATGAGGCCGATCAACCTCAAAAATGCAAGGCGGGGAGAAGCTCTGAAACGTTGTCGCCATCTGCAGAATGTCTAGAGCCCTCACCTTGGGTGGCGAGCTCTTTGCGAAGGATGGATCCAGTACAAACTAGATGAACTGGAGCTTCTCAGAAGGTGTCATATGGGACTTCTTGTAATTGAGGGAGAAGTCCAGTCTGTGAAGAGAGTGGCAAGTAACGCTGAGATGATGCAGGACTTGTTCAGTAGAACGCACCCTGATCAGTCTATCGTCCAGGTAGGGGTAGACGTGAATCCCCCCTCTCCTGGAATTCGCTGCCACTACCGCCATCAGTTTGGTGAAAACCCTGAGGGCGAAAGGTAGCCCGAATGGCAGAACTCAAAACTGATAATGAGAACCACCAATGGCAAACCTCAGGTATTTTCTGTGCTTTAGATGGATTGGCCCATGAAAATAAGCATCCTGAAGGTCCAATGACACCATCCCATCCTGGAGTTGGAGGGCCTGAAGGATCTGAGAAAGTATGATCATCTTGAACTTGTCCTTCCTGAGGAACTTTTTCAAGTATCTCAAGTCCAAGATGGGTCTCAGTCCTCCATCCATCTTGGGGGATTAGGAAATATGGAGAACACCATCCCTTGTTCCTCTCTGCTACAGACACTGGTTCTATAGCGCTTTTCTCTAGCAGGGTTAAAATTTCCTGCACAAAGAGCGTATCTGGAATCCACAAAGAGTGGCTCCCCGGTGGACTGCTCTGAGGTCTCTGAATGAAAGGAAGGCAGTACCCATGGGACATGGTTTCCAATGCCCATGCATCCGAAGTAATGTCTCGTCATTCTTGTAGATGCTGAGATAGTCTGCCTCCCACTGGTGAACTGTGACTCAAGACCTCAGAGAGGTTTTGAGGCGGCTGATGCAGTGGCTGATGGTAAAGATGCCCCTGCTTGAGCGGGCTTCGCACCTCTCCCTTGTCCACCCAGAGGTATCTTCTTTGGCCTCTTTGACCAGCCATTCCTCTTGCTCTTCCAACTGAGGAGTAGTAATGAAAAGATCTACCCCTCCAAGGTCGTCCACTGGGGAGAAAGGGCTGAGACTGCATAATGGGAGCACCTAAAAATTTGGCTGCTGCCTTTGAGGTCTGCAACTTCTCAAGGCTTTCGTCAGCCATGGTGCCAAAAAGGTGAGACCTGTCAAGGGGCATGTTGAGGAGTCTGCATTGCACATTCGGTGAAAATCCTGACTTCCTCAACCACACCAATCTCTGTATTACGGTGCTAGTAGCCATGGCTCTGCTGATGCTGTCAGCAGAATCCAGACCCGACTGAAGAGACTAACACATGGATTCTTTACCATCTCTAACAATAGCCAAGAACCTGTCTCTTTCCTCCCCCTCAGGATTGTGCTCTGCCGCCATGGAAATGCAGTCCCATAGAGTGAATGAGAATTTTGCAAGGGCACATGTGGAGTGGGCTGACTGCAGCGGCATACTCTCTGCAGAAAATACCTTTCTTGCTCATCCATCTACTCTTTTGTCAACCCTATCTGGAGGGATGGTAGGATATGCTGTCTGCTTGGAAGTTGCAGTAGCTGCCTGTACCACCAGACTCTCTGGAGTGGGGTGTTTAGACAGGTAGTCAGGGTCACTATTGAAAGGACGGTATTTTTTGGTCAGACATTTGTTCACTGTCAGATTAGTCTCTGGCGTCTCCCAATTTGGTGCCACCCTTTTTTGGAGAGCAATATGAAAAGGCAGTATAGAATCCATCTGTGGGAGCATGGCTTGCCCTGGGTTTTTGTTGTTCAAATATTTTCAGCATTTCTGCTCTAAATGCTTCCCATTCGACAGGTGTGGAGTCTTTAGTGGGGCAAGATACCATCTCAGGGGAAGTGTCTGATGACGAAGGTGAAGAAGGCGACCTATGGTGCCTCTCTTGACTTCCTCGACGACGATGAGGAGTGGTTGGAGCCAATCCTCTATCTTTATCTTTTAACTGTCTTCCTCCAAGGAGAGTCGACTCTCGACTCGTCCGTCAAAGGTTTTTTGGTGGGGGTAGATGGAGATTATTTGGCGTTTCTACCTACTGCCAATTTCCCCTTTTGCTCCTTCAGGGCCTTTCCGGTTATAGACTGGCACTTGGAGCAGGCCGAGGTCTTATGCTCCACCCTGAGACACCATAGACATATATACGGTGTAGGTCGGTTAACATTTTCGAGTCACAATCTCAACACTTCTTGAACGTGGTGTTCGGGGTAGTTGGTGTCGACGAAGAAGACATTATTGCGAAAAATAACAATGAAGTGCGCCGTATTTCTCAAAGCGATAGCTTACGTAGAAAAACGGAACTGAAGCCAACAGGCGCTGCACGTGCTATTTATCCCTTCAATGACATCATCCTCGAGACATAGACCTTCGAGGGACAAAAGTTAATATTAACGCTATCGGCGTGGAAAAAAATTAAGACGACAGTCTGTGTTATTTTTGGATGCTGAAAAAGCCTTTGAACGGATTGATAGGAGCTTTCTTTTCAGAACTATGGAGATATTAGTTTAGAGCAAGACTTCTTGAAATGGGTTCAATTGCTGTACACAAACCCTACAGCATTTGTTACATTGAATGGTCTTAAATCCAGTGAGGGATGTCCGCCTTCACCATTGCTTTTTGTGATCGCTGTTGAACCTTTGGCAGAAAGGATAAGGGATGTTAAGAGTACCAACAGAGTTAACTTTAGGGGTTCCGAACCAAAACTCTGGTTGTATGCAAATGACCTGCTACTGGTGTTACAGAACCTGGAGGTTTCATTACCAGCATTGATGGAGAAAATTGACAGCTTTGGGTGTCTCTCTGGATATAGGATTAAATGGACAAAAACTGCTCCGATGCCGACTACAGAATACTGCCACAGAGAAGATGTGCCAAAATGTGGGTTCTGTTGGTGTGCAAATAAGTTAAAATATCTGGGGGTTTGGCTCACAAAAAATCTAAAGGAAATGATGAATGTGAATATGGCCTTGACTTTAGCTAGACTTAAGGATTATTTGGGGAAGTGGTCAGTTCTAAATCTGTCTTTATGGGGTAAGGTAAATGCAATCAAGATGACATATTCCCCTAGAATTACATATGTGATTTGAATGATCCCTCTTTTCTGCAAAATAAGTTGGTTTAAGGAATTAAATGGAGCATTTCAAAGATTTGTATGGGATGCAAGGCCCCCTAGACTGGTGATCTGGAAATTACAACAGGGGGTCAGTAGAAGGGGTGTAGGTATATCACTTGGCATTTTCAGTATTTCACATAATGCCATTCTTCAACACTCCACCTGATGATTGGGTAATCTCTAGGTCCAATTAAGTTTTTCCTTTGAAGCCGTTGTAGTGATTTTTGTGAGCCAACAGACTTTCTGAGATGGTGCTGGAGAGCTTTGCCACAGAATGTAGGTGTAGACATGATTATAGTGGGGAAGGTAACTCTGTGCTTAAAGCCAAAGATAATAGAAAAAGATAGTGTTGTACTGGACATGCTAGCATCTAGCAGGAGCTGATTGGATAGAAGATTTATTTTTACTGGGAATTGGATCCCTTTTGGGATATAAAAAAAGAAGCATGGATGAATGTACTTTCAGTCATTATAGAATGTTAAAAAATGCAATAGCCAGGAAGTGTGGATTGGATAACGTCGAGCTGGGGGTGGGTGGCGTGGGGGATGTAGGTGAGGTGGGGGAGACACAGTGAGAACGCTAGTGCAGACTTGTTCAGGTTGCCTCAATAGTATACTCTTTGCTCCAGACTTTGCAGCCCTGGAATACGGGATTGTTGTCTAAATGGTCCCAGGTGGTAGAACAAGAGATCACAGTGAGCGAATGGTCTGCATTATCTGAGAATATCGCGCTATGCATTATGAATTTGAGAGAATGTTTGAAAGAGGTATGTGTGAATTATGCTGTGGTTGTAAACATAAAAAAGGCACATTAGAACACATGCTGTCGGAGTGCTCCCGAATCAGCATTTTTTTGCAGTTGTCAACTGAGTCAATCAATACAGTGTAACACACAGACCTGAATTTCACATATGATACATTTATTGTAAGCAGGAACGCACACGTGGAGAATCATGTCTTACGCTCAGACTTGCTACTTGTTTAGAGCGACTATGGTGGCAAAGAAATTGATTTTAAGAAAACAATAAAACCTCAAAAGGAGAATCCACTTAAGATTGAAGGACAGCCTTTTTAGGTTGCATTGCCTAATGCATCTGAAAGAAATGAGAGAGCAAAGCAAGCTGAGACTGATGAGAAAACAAGGCCACTGGAGGAGCCTGAAGACATCCAAAAGTTTGCCACTGCTACACTGCCAGACAAACTCAAAAACCTGGGTCTTCTGAGAAGGAGCTGCACACTAGAGAGTCCCTTGAAGTGAGCTGGGGCCTATATCCCTGCAGTTTACAGCTTGCACGCTCTTCAGTAGCTCCCTAAGACTACGTTTAGAGTGTCAAGAAGTGTAGTGTGTAAGAAGCATGCTGGGCTCTTTAACCCTAGAACAAGGGGGGGAATTAGACAGAACCAGAGGCGAGTTAGTGTCCCTGCAAAACGAGAAAACCCTGATGCACTATGGTTTATCTAATTACTACTGCTTCTGTTAGACTTTTCAGAGAGAAGAACCCCTTTTTCCTTTTGTGGAGAAGCCCCTTGAAACCATATGCGTTTATTCCATTACTCATTCTAAATCATAACATATGCTGTGTGTTCATTGATACATCACATTCACTAACTGCTTGACCATATTACCAACTTGCAGTTACCAATACATATTATTATATTCTGTTACTTAAAAAAACTTCAGGCTCCTGCGCTTTTCATTTTCATTGAGGAATAAGGATTCTCCCTGCTGATTATGCCCAAGGGAATAGCAGTTCATGAAGTTATGTGGAAATCACTCTGTCCTATGCACTGAAGAATAGATTTTCACAGAGATGTACTAATAACTCTTTGCTGCATGCTTGAGGAGTACTGTTTCTTACAACGTACCAGACACATGCAATCACATTGTAAAACTTTCGGTGAAAGGTAGTTGAGCTTGTGCCATGATCTCACTGAAGGGTTCTAGCTTGTGTCTGTTGTTCCAAGATCTACTCGACCTTCCTGACAATGTGCACTGCCACCTTGTGAATGGTATATATGTATAGGTCTGCGTGTTACACTCTTATTTCAGCCTCCTATATGTTTGCACTTCTTGAGTTCACAAAATGTCACACAAGTCAATATTCGGTGGCCTGTTTAGTAGACTTTTTTTCTGGGACGTAGAAGGCCACGTGAACTATCACTTGATTCAGGGATCTGGCTGCTAGTGACAAATTTGACCATCAAGGCAATTCACATACTTGAATTGCCTTTATGGTCAAGTTTGTTGGAAAAATCAGATGCACAGTTCAGCAGATGTTTGCTGGAAGAACATGAATAAAGGAATGACGTTCTCCAGCATGGGGTCTGGCATGGATTTACATGCTCATGAATATTCCCCGTCGTCAGGCTGGGAATCCTCGGTAAAAGAAAAACCAGTTTCACTTTCACTTTAAAACTGTATCTCTCCTCTAAACCAATCATTGTCTTCTAGGTCACACTCCCCCCATCCAATGACAGCCCTCTCCCTAAGCCCCGCCCCTCTGGCAGCCATCTTCAGATTTTTACCGCACAGTTCAGTGTTGGGAATCCTTGAGTTGCTCTCAAGTCTTTGTGGAGGACAAACATCAAATGTGTCTGTACTGCCTGCACCCGGACCACAACGAGGATAGGTGTAAGAAATGCCTGGGATTCTCGAAGAAAGACAGTTATAGCAGGCTGGCAGCATGGCTCAAGTCGAGCAAGGCTCCTGACCCCTCCTCCCAGCAGGGTAATGCCTCACTGAGGACCCGACGCCCCATCCGTGGAGGTCCAGTACAAGGCCAAGAAACGCAAGGCCGATTCCGCTGGGTTTGCCCCCCTGATGAGTGTCCCAGATCAGATCGCCATCGCTGTCTGCCACCTCGGAGGAATAGAAGAAGGCCTCACAGCAGGCTCACCCTACGCAGCCAAAGATACTGTCAACCGCTTTGACAACATCCTCTGCGGCGACCGCTACAGCGGGTGGTTCTGACTTGACTATGGTAGTCTCTACAGCACAGACAGTATCCCTGCTTCCCAGGCATGACGTGGCTGCTAAGGCAGCAGCAAAAGCTGCGGGCACCCCTGGAAGAGGGGGGGGGCATCAGTTCACTTCCTGGTACATAGTCATCAGGTGGAAAAGGGGAGGGCAGCGATGAGGCCCCAAAGCAGCCCTCCAAGGTCCCATACCATCAGCCAATGGACATCTACGCTACGGATGAAGATGACCAAGCGTCCGTCCATACAATCCATGAGGAGGATGGCGGCAGAGGGCTTAGCACTCTATCATTCCCTCCACAGCAGAGGGATATATCAATGAACATCCTGTCAACTCTCCACACTCTAGTGACTGAGATCCAGCAAAGGTTGCCACCAACACCGGCACCTGTTGTACCGCAGTCCCCTGACATCCTCCACTTAAGAAGAGGAAGCATCGCCCGACGCCACCGCATAAGCATCCATTTTGGACGACATTTGGGAGAAAGTCCTGGCCCTCATGAGAAACCCATGCACGGCTCCACCCAAACAAGACAGGTTGGAGAAGTAGTACAGAGTGCCGGACTCCGCACCCAAGTGCTTGAGGTCACAACCTCCACCGGACTTGGTAGTGTCGGTCGCTGCAAGAAAACATTCAGCCAACCCTGCCTCTGCATCATCTTGCCCCCCCGGACAACGAGGAGAAAAAGATGGATGCCATGGGGAAGAGAGTTATCTACACAGTGGCATCCACGAACGAAGCGGCTAATGCTATGGCTATCTTGTCCTGATACGACCGCAAGCTTTGGTACAAGCTGGGCCCTATCCTGAAATTCCTTTCCAATGACAAGAAAACCAGGCTCTCACCCTCTTCCAGGAAGGGGTGGTGGCGTCGGACCATGCCATTCTGGTGACAGTGGACATCGCAGACACAGGCTGATGGGGAATGGTGTTTGCTTTCATCTGCAGGGTTGGTTGAAAGCCACTACCTTTCACCCGGACGTACATGCAAAGGTGCTGGACATGCATTTCGAAGGCGAATATCTGTTCGAGAAGGCAGTCCAAGAATTCCTTCAAGCCATAAAGATGGACATGGAGATGGTGTAAGGGAGGAATGGTAGTTTTGGTCCCCCTATACATTCGGCACAAAGAAGAACTACTGCTCATGCAATAGTGGGGAGATGTCCACCATTGCCCTTCCCTGGTGACGGTGGAAGTGGGGCTATTGCACGACACATTTGGACTCCATTTTGTGTCTCTCCCGACTCCATTTTTGGACCAGGCCACACTCTGATCGTTGTGAAGCCTCCTCTCCCCTGTCCAGCACCGTGCACAGCTAACAAGGACAGCCCCCACCTCTCCCTCCTCCCGTGCCTGCCTGATCCAAGCTAATTTCTCACAGATGCTCTGGCACGAATTGTTACAAGTATATATTGTATTCTTTTTCCTTTCCTCTAAGCTCATTGCCCTGTGTGTGACCGGAGTGAATCTTGCCTTGTGGCCCATTTGTCTCCACAAATCTGCTTTTGCTCCTCTCATCCCCACCTTTGGAAGATATTGCCTGCAGAACCTTTTGCCCCTGCATTCTCCCTTTGATGTAACAGAAGTGTGACACTTCCCCACTGACCACTCCTGAGTGCCCCCCCATATAACTGGTTTCATGTCATCATATATTACACTTAAAACCAACAACTATCAATCTGTCCATCCGAACTCTGTGGCACCTTGACCAATAAATCCCAGATCAAGACCTCTGATAACGCACCTGGAGGGCAAGACCCTTGTACCCATTACTTCTACAAAGGCCTGGAGCAGAAATATGCTCATACATGTCTACAATTTATAAGTGTTCACACATTCTGAACGTTGTTTTACGTTTCTATTATTCTTATATGTCAGGAGATGTTATGTAGCTTAATTAGATAGAATGAACCCCTCCTGTGGAGCCGATGTGACCTTCACACCGCCCAGATGAGCCCAGCCAACCCACATGCAACACGAAGAAATAGTTCCAAACCAACCCATCCTGTGAAGCCGGGCCATATATTTGATATACTGTATTGTAACTTCTACCAATCCTGATGTAGTCTGATGCACCTATAGGGAAACGTCACTAGTGTAGCTAAAAATGTATCATGCTTGTACTGTTTGGCAGAGCGCTCTCAGGCAGCAGACTCCTCTGCATGCAATTATCTTTATAAAGAACTTTGTCTTGCTCAAAACCTTTCTCTTGGTCTCATTCCCTACTGGGGTTTGTCCTTTATTATAAGTTTATAATTGTGTTTGGGGAGTGAGCACCTTCAACGGCACGTTCCCTTGGCACTCTGCAACAGCATCGCTCATCGTCTTTGCTCCTCCAGGGGACAATCGAGCAGATCATCCAAGGGATACTCCACATCATACAGGCAACATACCCAATCCTCCACGCAGGAAGCCTACAGGGGTCGCTCCCAAGCCTATGGTAGCGGAGGTCAGTGTCAAGCCTGAACCAGCCAAGAGGTTGGGCACCATGGTGGGAGGCCGGTTGACGAGTTTCATCAGCGAGTGGAAGAAGATCACCACTGACAGATGGGTGCTGGACACTCTCACCCAGGGACACACCTTGGAATTCCAAAGCAGGTGCCCTCATATTCCATTGGTTCCCTGCCAGGAACAGCACATCCCTCAGCTCTTAGAAGAAGTGTGAGCCATGTTACGGAAAGGGATGATAGGGCTTGTTCCCCATTGACTCAAGGGCTCCGGAGCCAATTCCAGATACTTTCTGGTCAGAAAGAAGACAGAGGATTGGAGACCCATCCTAGACCTACGCAGTCTGAACAAGTACCTGAAGTTCCAAAAATTCAGGATGGTCACCTGCTTGGCCAACTGGAGGAAGGGGATTTCTTGACATTGCTGGCTCTAGAGGATGCATACTTTCATGTCCCCATCCACAGGAAACATCGGAAGTTCCTACAGTTCGTGGTAAAAGGCCAACACTACCAGTTCAAGGCCTTACTGTTTGGCATAAAGTCAGCCGCCAGGGTGATCACAAAATGCCTGGTGCTGGTGGCGGCACACCTGTGTCTGCAGGGCATACACGTATACCCGTACCTGGACGAATGGCTGATAGGCGCCCGCTCCCGGGAGCTGGCCGACGAGCACACGAAGGAGACCGTCTGGCTACTGATGGAGCTGGTGTTCTCTGTAAACTATCCAAAGTCCTGCTTAATGCCATCGCAGAACGCACTGTTCCTCGGCTCCAGACTCAATACAGTGGCCTGCCTGGCATTTCCTCGGAGGAGAGGCTAGCGTCCATTCAAGGAAAGGTGCAGCAACTCTCGTTGGCGAAGACGGCCACGGTTCGGGCCATCAAGTCGTTGCTGGGCATGATGTTGTCCTGCATCTACCTCGTCCGTATCTGCAGGTTGAAAATATGACCCCTACAGGAATTCTTGGATGCACGTTGGATACAGGTGTCTGTGAGTTTTGCAGACAAGATCCCCCTCAACAAGTTCCAGCAGGCTATAGAGTGGCGGGAGGTACGCTTCCACATCGCCCAGGGGATGGGAAGTCAAACCCTGCCATACCAGAAGACGATCACCATGGACGCCTCTCTGGAAGGTTGGGGAGCTCACACCAGACGTCTACACACCAAAGGTATGTGGCTTCCGCAGGAGAAGGATCTGCACATCAACATCCTGGAACTTCAGACAGTGTTCTGGGACCTCTGATCGGCAAGGTGGAGAGGATCTTCAAGGACAACACCACCACCATGTTCTACATTAGGAAACAAAGGGTCACTCGATCCCCAGCGCTCTCCAAGGAAGCTCAGGGCTTGTGGCATTGGGCCATCGGACAGGGGATGTTCCACGTCCCGTTCCACCTGGCAGGCGTTAAGAACACCACTGCAGACTCCCTCAGCATGTAACTGTGCTCCTGCCACAAGCGGGAACTTTGTCAGGATCAGGTGGACGTCTGTTCGTCAAATGGGGCAGCCCTCTGATCGATCTTTTTGCCACGGCTGCAAACTCAAAATACCAGACGTTTGCCAGCAGATTCCACCAACCAGGGAGCATTGGGGACGCATTCTCCTTCCCATGGGAAGGTCAGGTTCTGTACGCTTTTCCCCGTTTCCTCTCCTGCTCCGTTAATCAACACATTTAGACAGTGTCGGTGCAAGATGATACTCATCGACCCGGCATGGCCGAGGCAGATTTGGTATCCGGACCTACTCAGCCTTTCAGTGTCGCCTCCAGTCAAGTTGCCAGTACTTCCGGATCTGCTCACCTGAGAGAGAGGTGCAATCCTTCATCGTGACCCAGGATCTCTGAACCTGAAGACATGGCTCCTGCAGCCTTAGAGTTTGGAGGTTATGAGCTGCCAGCGGGCTGCAGTGAAGTCCTCGCCAAAGCCAGGCCGTCGTCAACACTAAAGTGCTCCAGTCATAAGTGGAAGTGTTTTTCTATGTGGTGCCGGTCACAGAAGATTACCCCTCTGAGGGTCACGTTCCCCCAGATTCTACCATACTTGCTTTCCTTGGCAAAAGCTGGTCTGGCAAACACGTTCATCAAGGTACACATGGCGGACATCTCACGCTACACCAGATCCCCGGGAAGATCCTCGTTGTGGTCCTACAGACCCATCAAGGAGTTTGTCAAGGGTTTTTTTGATCATTCCCGCTGATCAAGGCACCTGCCCCAGCATGGGAGCTCAACGTAGTACTGGCAAAACCCTTGGATGCACCTTTCGAACCTATGCATCAGGCCCCACTCAAGTTTCTCTTGAGAAAGACAGCGTTCCTTGTGACCATAACCTCAGCCAGACGAGTGGGTGAGTTCCAGGCCCTGCTCTGCAAGCAGCCGTATCTGACTTTCCACGAATTGAGGGTGGTGCTGCGTACGCACCACACTTTCATGCCAAAGGTGCCATCGGAATTCCACCTCACTGAGCCTTTGGTTTTGCCTGTTTTCTTCCTGAACCCTTTGTTGCCAGTGGAGAGGACCTTGCATTTGCTGGATGTTGCTCGTGCATTGAAGTTCTACGTGGCATGCACAAAGAGTTTTCAGAAGACTTCTTAATTGTTTGTGAACTTTGGACCTGTGAATCATGGGAAAGCCTTGTCCAAGGCTTCCATCCCAATATGGCCCTCCGGCTGCATCATGCGCTGTCATCGGCTGGCTAACCGTCCTCTGCCAGGCCGTCCGAGAGCCCACTCCACCAGAGCGATAGCTGCAACAGCGGCGTTCCTTTCTGTTGCGCCCCGCTCAAACTGTGCAGGGCCGCAACGTGGAGGTCCATGCATACCTCCACGAGGTTCTATTGTGTCGAAAGGGATTCCAGGGAGGAGTCCAGAGTCGGCCAGGCAGTGCTACGCAACCTGTTTGCTTGAGGTGAGTCTGCTCCAGGGGTAAGGGTTATTTGCTTCTGTTGAGCCTTGCCACCTCCCGTGATTTTGTAATGTGTACTGCTATGTATTTGTTATTCATGACCATATCCCACAAGGTTTCTGCCCGTTGCCGCTACTTTTTAATTTGTACATTTGACCACTACTTGATCTCCTTAATGAGCTGGGAGTACAATATACAAACTACTCAGACAACACTCAGGTTGTTATCCAGCTCAGCGGCCTATATAAGAATGATGTTGAAACCATCAATAACATCTACAAAGCCATCCAGGATTGGATGGCCTGTAACTCTATGGCTCTGAATAACAAAAAAACAGAGCTCATGATAGTATCCTCTAAGAACATCCAGAACAATCTAGACACAGATTATGCCAATTTCTTAATTGCGGACAACGTCATTGCTGTCCAAAGGAAAGTAAAAACATTGGGAGTCGTTCTAGATGATGAGTTATCTATGAAACCTCATGTCTCTAACATCAGATCCAGCTGTGGACTGATTAATAAGCGAATCAATTACATTCGCCCATTTATAACAGCTTCTGTCCACGGTGTTGATAAACTCCAGACTGGACTATTATAACAGCCTACTAATCGGCACCACTGCCAGCAACATTCATTCTTTACAGGTGGCTCAGAATAATGCTGTGCGTACCATCTTTAACCAATCTTGCTGCATTCATATTTCTGTGAATGCAGAAAGAGGCATCATTTCTTAATTTGATGATGTTTAAAAGGAAAGGGGGAGTTTGGAAAAAAATGAATCATGTTTGTTCCATTCCTTTTTATGCATAGATTTTTTTTTTATATAACATATTTTATTATTTTAAAACCTATAACAAAATTGAACATAATTCACGAATATGCCTGGAGGTCCAGACAAGGAATAAATAGAATCATGACCATGATAGAATATTTCACCCTCCCCAAACAGAGCGTATGATCGCCTGTTTAGCTAGTCTCTTCCCATTTATTGCTTATTTTCTGGAATTTTACTGGGCAGCCTTGCACATTATACACTCTCCTTTCAAGTAACATACATAAGTCTACATCAGCAATCCATTTACAATATTGAGGATTCTCAGATTTACCCCACACCATAGCTATAGGATGATAGCAGTAGATAGAAATAATTTCTCAAAATGATTATAGGAGGCAGCACCCCATATTCCCAACAAAACTTTAGCTTCAGTGGGTATAACTGCCCCCATGATGGTTGCCAGCCTATCGAGGGTCTTTCCCCAAAAGTGGCGTATCTGCGGGCAGTCCCATATTATGTGGAAAATGGTTCCATCCGAGCTATCACTTCAGACATCGCGGGTGGGCCGTCGGCCCACATCTAAAAATCAATGTGTGCAAGTAGTACGTCCAATGAAGTATTTTAAGTTGCATTAGTCTGAATAGAGAGGCAATTGACAGCTCTCTTGGGAACATCTGTGCTTCCACCCAGTCTTTCGGATTGATGACACCCACCTCTGTCTCCCATTCAGCCTTTAGATGAAATAAATCTTGGGCCGAGAAAGATCATATACATTGGTACAGTGTGGAAGTGACCTTCATAATTATTTGCTCTGGCAACATGTTGGCTTCCACTGGGGAGCAGGGTGGGGTCTCCCTGATGTCCTCATGCTGTGCATGTAGTGTGTGACTGATTTGGATATGGTGATACCGCTCTGTATCAGGCAAACCATACGTTTGTTGAAGGTGAGTGGAGGAAATAAGATTCCCTGCACTTACCATATCTTTCAGAGTGACGATATTACAGAGGGCCCATACTCTAAACACACCAATTTTGTTAATTTTGTGTAGTATTTGTTGTGCCATAAAGGATGTTCCAGTGTTTTTTTGCCTAACCCAGTACACTGGGTCACATCTTTCCAAATCTTGACTATATGTTGAGTTATGTAGTGAAGCGCAAGATCACCCTTTCCCCCATACAGGACTTACATCGGCATAACTCCTTTCATTCATGCCTGTTCAGCCTTAACGTGAGGCAATCCGGGATCGCCATGTAGCCAACCATTAACCACCACCACCTGGCTTGCCCAGTTATAGTATGTATTATTTGGGAGTCCAATGCCTTCCCTCCCACACCGATCGTTGTAGTGTAGTCAGGTCAATTCTAGGCTGCCCCCCGCCCACTGAAGCTCTCTAAGGGCAGAGTCCTGGGGCGACGTAAGGAGTGCTTAAGAATGTATGTCTAGCTGGGCAACATGAGCACTTTGAATAATGCAGCTTTCCCCACGAGTGTTGACGAGGGGTGACTTCCAATGTTTCACATCTTGCGTAAACCGAACCGTGATGGAGTATAAATGATGAACTAGGAAGCATAAGTGATCCACACCAATTTGAATGCCCAAACATTTCAATTCGTCATGTGATATGTGGCAAGGGCAGTCGGAGGGAGAGCTGAATCCCTCCCTTGTATCGGGAAAAATACTGATTTGTACCAGTTCACCTTAAGCCTGCTAAACGCCCATATTGCCAAAGGTGTCTAGCTATGATTGCACATGAGATCAACGGGTTGGCCAAATTAAAAGATCATCCGCATATGGGGACACTTCATGATCATGCCCCATTGGCCAGTGGAACCCTGTCCAGGATGGGTCTGACCTTAGTTGTTTTGCCAGTGGGTCAATGGCCAGCATGAACAGAAGGGGGGAGAGTGAACACCCCTGTCTGGTTCCTCGTTCTAGGGGGAAAGATCTGGATGTTATTCTGAGTTAAAGTTATTCTGAGGAAGTTCTGTCCGAATCCCATCCATGCCAGTACTTCCCATAGGCAACCACACAAGACTGAGTTGAATGCTTTCTCAAAATCGAGGGAGAGGAGCGCAAGGGGCTCTGGGAAGATGGATGACAGGCCAATAGCTAAGTGCAGGCATCTAATATTCATTTGAGTGGATTTATCCTGCAAGAAGCCAGATTGGTCGGTCAGAATAACTCTCAGTATTCGATTGGCGAGTACCTTTGCCAGTATCTTGGTCACCCCATTAATGGGGAAATAGGTCTGTAAGAGGAGTATACACCGGGGGCTTTGCCTTTTTTGGAAATGACCACAATGGTGGCTTGTCGCAGGTCTGGAGGCAGGGTACCAAACTCTCTGCTATTCCAGAATAGATTGAGCAGGTGTGGAACAGCCAAGTTGCCCATTTTCTTTTGCACTTAACTGGGATTCTGCTAGAGCCTGAGTTTTCCCTGAACAAAGCTGAGAGATTGCTTCTGCGATCTCTTCCTCTATAATCACAATCTCAACCGACGGGGTAGGAGATCTAGATCTATAGGCACCTCATGTCCCTGGGGGTCCCGATACAGGGCTTCATAATAATTGGCGAAGGCCTCCACAATTCCGGTATCCTCCCTGATCACTCCTCCATTCCCACCCACCACTTCTCTGACATGCCTACTCCCTTCGTCCCTCCTTTCGAACCATGCAAGCATCTTCCCCGCCTTGCCACCAGTTTGATACATTTTACTCAATTTGTCCCAGTGTGCCTGATTTGCGTGGTCTAAATTGATACAACGAAGCACCTCCCTAGCTGACCGGAGTAATCTATGTGTGACGGGGGAGTCAAAGTTAAGGATTTCTTCCTCAAGCCTCTCGTCTGCGAGCTCGGCATCTATGATCTTTTGCATCTGGATTATACGCTTCACCGAGATCAGGAATATAATTTCTCCTCTGATTACTGCCTTATAGCCCTTGAGGAGCATTATTGGGCTGTACACCGATCCAGAGTTAATTGTAAAATAATCTTCAGTTTTGGTGGTGATCCCTTTCCTAATGTCTGGGAAGCCGAGATAGTAGTTATTAAGATGCAAGCCTATCTAGGTTTAGTTCTGTTATCCTTAAATTCCATAAGGAGCCGTGCATGGTCTAAGATTCCTCTTGCCAGGAATCGCACCAGAACTATTCTGTGTGCCTTCTGCCTGAGAACAAAGAAGTAGTCGATTCCAGACATATCCTGTCAATGCACTGTTCTCCATGCATTGCAGAGGTCAAGTGCTGATACAAAAGTATGTATTGTGGTGGGTATGTTGGGGTCCCTACCTCAGAGGTGTGTCCGATCTATTTGTGGGTCCATGACATAATTAAAGTCACCCCGAAGGATCCATAAATCAGTCCCATGGGCTATGAATAGACTTTGAATGCTACCCAGGAGTTCCATATAAAGTGGCGGAGGAACATATATGGCAAGGATGCCCACAGTGGTCCCCCAGAGTTCCCCCCTGATCAGAACAAATCTGCCTTGCGGGTGCTGTTTAATTGAAAGGGTTTTAAGAGTTAGCCTTTTATGTATGAGAATCAATACCCCCCGCCCAGAGCCTCTGGAAAATTCAGCATGCACTGTGTGTTTGTAGTTTGATTCCCAAAGAAATTGCATTCCGAGCCAGCCAGGTTTGTTTCGAGAAGAAGAGCGACATCAGGTGAATATCTGTTTAGGAACTGTAGAACATGGCCTCTTTTAATGCGGGAGCTTAAGCCATTGGCGTTCCATGTCAAAAGTTTCACATTTCTATCTACAACCTTGTTCCCCCATCTAACTCCTAGGTGAACCATGTTTTAGGTCAACACAAAAAAGCTGTGCCTAGAACTGCCTGGTTCTCTGAAGAACTTGGGGAACTCAAATCGCATATGCTGAAATGTTTTTATGATTGGAAGAAGAACCTATCCTCCCCTTCCTCCTTAGCTATATACAAAAAAGCTGCAAAAGATAAAAAACGTGAATATTAATGGAAAGAAAATCTTTTTAATAATAGAATCAGTAATGCACAATATGAAACTAAGGAGCTTTTTAAAAGAGTAAGATATCCCTTGTACGCAAGAGACATCCACTATTACCAAGGACACAGCCTGGTGCACATCAATTCAGGAAGCAATGCAGGGGAAGCTTGACAAAAAGATTGGCTATTGTTTGTAAAAAGGCTATGTATTCTGATACTCTTGGAGCAACTAACCAAGTTTATTCAGCATTGAACTTTCAAGTCCCAGAGTTCTGTTTTACTTCTATAACGGTGGAGGAATTAGCAACCATTATAAAGCAACTTAAGTCTACCTCGTGTAAAGGTGATCCATGCTCCGCTATAATTATTAAATCCTGTTCAGCTATCTTATTGGATGCAATCTGTAAGTTTATCAATGCATCCTTTGCTGAAAGTCGGGTGCCAACGGTTTTAAAAAGGGTATGGATTATGCCTATTATTAAAAACCCACAGCCTATCTGAGGATAACCCATTGAATTTCAGACCCATTACAAACACTTTTTTTTAAATTGAAGATTCTTGATCGAGCAGCCAATGTCCAGTTAACTGCCCACTTGAATTCTCCCCCAATTCTTCATTCGCATCAATCCGGCTTCAGGCAGGGGTATGGAACCGAATCAGCCCAATTGGAACTGAAGTCGAGACTGGTTGATCGCATGGATAGAGGCTTACCCTCTCTTCTCATGTTATTAGAGTTATCGGCCGCCTTCCACATGGTGGATCATACTGTATTGATCCCCAGGTAAAAGGAGTTGGCAAACCTCTCCAAAGGGGCAGCCATGTGGCTCTCATCATTTCAAAGTGATAGGGAATGTAGGGTTTTTACGGTAGAGGCTGAATCTCCACTGACAATTTAAAAATGTGGGATACTTCAGGGGGCTTGTCTCTCTCCCTGTGTGTACAACAACTTCACTGTTCCATTTTTTTTAAATGTCTTCATCTTAATGGTATAGAGTTCACTAATTATGCTGATGATTCACAGTGTTTGATACCACTATCCGGCAACTTTGAGAAGGACGAATGTTACCTTAACCACGTTTACTCCATTGTGGAAAACTGGATGATTCAGAACAATCTTGCTCTTAATAAGGACAAGACAGAGGTCATGGTCGTGGGCTCTCAAAACTTGTGAAATAAAATTAGGTCCAGCCTATCTTTAACCTCAAGGAAACTAACATTACCACAAAAAAAGGTTAAAACACTGGGTTTAGTGCTGGCCCAACACTTCAATATGAAAGATCATATCAGCTCCATTGTGTCGTCGTCTGCATCCTTTTATTAGCCAACAGAACATGGAGACCATTGCCAGAGTAATAGTGGGCACCAAAATAGATTATTGTAGCAGATTATTGATCAATAAAGGAGATTTCAAGAGATTTCAAGAGATTACAGGTTGTGCAGAATAGCGCAGTGAGAACGGTAATGGGTAACGGGAAATGCACAGACCATATCACAGAAGCTCGCCGTAACCTTCACTGGCTCGCTGTGCAGTCCAGACTTGTATACCGCCTTGCCCTTATTGTATGTAAATGTCAGCAGGGCAAGATGCTGGAGTATCTTCAGGCCATGATTAGTGATAAAGTGCACCTCAGGTGCCTAAGGTCTAACAATACCCTCTTGCTGCATACTCTGAAATTCAACACTGTCAAGGCCAGCAAAACGGTTTTCATGCATGCTGCCCCTAGAATCTGGAATGGACTACCCTCTGAGCTTAGGGAATTGAAATCCATTGATGTTTTTAAAAGTAAACTCAAGACTTGGCTTTTTCAATAATTTGTCTTACTTCAGCTTTTAACTGGCCTCTGCAACCCTTGACACCCTTACTTCACCCTTCTCTTATATGTTTCATGTATGTATGTCATATTGGCGTCCTTAAGTCTCCGGGTCCATGGATAGCGAGGTATACATTTTTTTGTTGTTGAACTTCTCTTTATTAGGTTTACAACAGAACACATCAATTCCGCATAGGTTCAAATCCACAATAAAGTATTCACTTATATATGAAAGACATGAACAAGCCATCTAACCAATTCTTATAAGAAAATCAACTATACAAAACTTAACCAAACTAACCCCGTCAAGTGTTCTACCCAATACACACCAGACAACACAGAGACAACACAACCGTCACGAGAATAAGAAAAGAAAAAGGGAAGAAGAGAAGAAAACAAAAGAGACCAAAAAGAAGAAATAGATGAGAGAGAAAAGAAAAAAAAAGTACCTATTTACTTCATACACCACCTATCGACCCGTTCTTCACAGAGTGCAGAATCAATCTTATAGGGCATCAAACGATTCCCACAGCAATAAATATTCCTCCTCCTTGCCCTTATTGTTCAACGAAACCTTATCATATCTAGACAAAACCCTCAGGTCCATCAACCAATCCTCTACACTAGGTTTTTTTCTAGTTTTCCAAATCCTGAGGATTAATCTGATTGCAATCATCACTGCCCTATCAATCCAAAAGTTATGTTTTCTAATTTGAACACTCCTCTCAACACGTGAAAGCAATATGATATTCGCCGCAGATCTAGGCAAACTTATTCCAAAAATGAAATCAATCCTATATATCAGCTCACTCCAAAACGACAAAACCCTCGGGCATTCCCACAATAAATGTAAAAGCGTACCTCTATTAGTACCACAGCTCCAACACAAGTCATCCAATCTCAACTTCAACTTAAACATTTTCACAGGCGTCCAATACAATCTCCCCACAATCTTCTGACAAATTAGTCGTAAGTTCATATCTGCACCCAAATTCACACCTACCCTCAAAATGCCTTTCCAATCAACATCAGAAATGACTCTATTAACATCACTCGACCAAGTCTCTCTCAATCTATCCCATTCTAATAAGTATTTTACATTCACTGGCATGAAATTCATATAAATGTGTGCACCATATTCCGGACCATCCAATAATTTACTAATCTCAGGCTTCTTCCCAAGTGAGCCGCCTGTTATAGCAATCCTTTGTTCAATCATTGAGACCAGACTCCGATATCTAGTTTTTTCTTGACCCAAATCAAATCTCCCTACCTACTCCTTGAAGCTCAACACCCGGGTCCCATCCAAAACATCTCCCAGTTTCAGAATACCCCTCGAGATCCAACTCTTCCAATGAAGACATCTGTTATCAATCATTAATGCATCATTATGCCAAATTGATGCATCTGCGCTAAAGCCATAAGCCTGACCATTCTCTCTAAACCAAGAGCCTAAAGTAGTAGTCCCAACTGGCTTCAAAACCATTTTTCTTCCAGATAGTGTTTCCATACAGTATAGATTATCTAAACAGAATGGCGCACACATTTCCCTCTCCATTCGTAGCCAGAAAGGCTCCTTAGCAGTTGCAGCCCTAAAGTAATAGGAACTCTTCTTTAGTATAAAGGACTTGTAATAATTAAACAGATCAGGGTAGCCAAAACCACCTTCTTCCACTTTCTGCATCAACATGAATTTTGAAACACAAGGTCTTCTCCCAATTCCCCACAAAAAGTTTTGAAAGAGTTTCTCAATCTTCAAGAAATGTTTCTTATAAATCAACAATGGAATAGATTGAATAATATATAATATTTTAGGTAACAGCACCGTCTTAATGGCAGTTATTTTAGCCCACAGAGTTAAGTTCAACCTTTGCCATTTCCTGACTATTAAGGTGATGTTCGCCAACACCCGATCCAAGTTGCATTGTACTATTTTAAACAAATCCCCAACAACATGTATCCCCTAATATGTGACTCCCCCGGGTGACCAACTACAACCCCAAATGTCTTTTACTCCACTATTACACAATCTGGACAAGGGAAAGTATTCAGCTTTCTCCCAATTAATCTTGTGGCCCGACAATTTACCAACCTCTTCAAACATTTGTCTTACCACCAATCCGCATTCATCCGGGTTGGACAACAAAATTAACATGTGATCTGCATAAAACAATAGCTTAACTTCAGTCTTTCCAACACATATCCCCTTTATTTGTGCACATTGCCTGATATAAGCTGCAAGCAGTTCCAACGCTAGATTGAACGAAAATGGGGACAACGGGCACCTGAGGCGTACCTCTCGACAGATTAAATATCCTCGAGATATCTCCATTAATCAACAACCTAGCCCTAACATCATTATGAATACACTCTATCATAAACACAGGCCCAAAACCCATTCGTAATAACGTATATTCCATGAATTTCCAGTTGACTCTGTCAAAAGCTTTTTCAGCATCAAAAAACACAATTATATTATCTGAGTCCTCCCCATAATGCACACCAATCACATCCAACACAGTCCGTATATTATCATACCCAAAACGCCCTGGTACGAAACCCACTTGAGATTCATCAACTAACTCACCTATACATGACTTCAGTCTAGTAGCCCAAATTTCAGTAAACATGTTCAAGTCCACATCCAGCAGAGAAATTGGTCTATAATTTCCACATCTCTTACTGTCCTTGTTCGTTTTTACGGAATCACAATAAGCAGCGCCTCCTTCATCGACTCACACATTTCACCCGACTCCATAAATACATTATAAACTTCACACAGAATAGGAGCCAAGTCAGTGTCAAATTTCTTATAAAATTCTGAAACGTTCCCATCCGGTCCTGGGGATTTACCATCATTCATTTGTGCGATATCATGCTGTATATCCTCCCTAAACAGGTCCTCATAAAACCCCCTGAAGTATTCACAAATTTCTCCTGTCTTATTCAAGATAACATTAGAATCTGTCAGAATGGACGAAATAGTCATATCCACCGTTAGTCCGCCAAGTCTATTAGCCAACAGTCTCCCATTCCTATCACCAAATTCCCAAAAGCGTTGTTTCGAATAGAACATGCCTTTATCTGCCAAAACCTGCACATAGCTACTCACTTCAGTTTCCAGCTTCCGTAGGCGTGTCCTGTTTGATTCCGAGTCATGATCAGCACAAACCTTTTGCATAGACATTACCTCTTCTTCCATCCTCCTAAGTTCTTCCTGGCCTTTTTTCCTAGCATGAGCTGTTCTGTTAATCAATTCACCCCTAAGAACCGCCTTAAAACAATCCCAAACAGATTTAACCCCGGCTGTACCGCTATTATCCTCAAAGAAATGCTGAATGAAGTCCCTTAAACCTGATGAAACAACATTGTCCTTAAGTAAAGCAGCCTGCAATCTCCATCTCTTAGCCCTCTTACCCAAATCACCAAGTTTCACCTGCACATCGATCAAAGCATGGTCCGAAATACCTCTTTCCTGAATATTTGAGCCCACCACCTGATTAACCAACACCTTACTCATGAAAATATGATCTATCCTTGAGTAAGAATTATGAATAGGGGAATAAAATGTATATTCCTTGACATTTGGATGAAGGTCTCTCCAGACATCCACAAGTCCATATTTAGATACCAATTCACGCAGTTTTATACTGACCTTCTCCCCATAGTACCCACTTTCAGATCACTATTCATCACTACATTAAAGTCCCCACCCAAAATAAACATCTCTCCCTCCATCCTACCTAACAGCAAATCCAACCTGGTGAGGAAATCAATAGTCGGTGAACACGGGGCATAAACTGATCCAAGTGTTAACAGCTTCCCATCATAGACAACATCAAGCAGTAAAATCCGGCCTTCCTCATCCATTATTGTTCTTTTCACCGTCACTAAAAGACCTTTTCTAATCAAAATACTCACTCCCCTAGACCTAGAATCATAATAATTAGAAATTATTTGCAAGTATTTTGGACTGACCAAGTAACCACCAGTCTGCTCCGTCAAATGAGTTTCTTGAAGCATAACCACATCTGCTCTACTTCTCCAGATCCTCGCCAAAACCTTACGCCTCTTAATAGCTCCTCCAATCCCCTTCACATTCCACATAGCAATGGTTAACGAATCCATACTATAGTCTTCAGATTCAAATCATCCACGCCACGATCATAATACAATAACACAACTAAAAGTAGTGGAGAAAACAATAAAAAGGTACAATAAATAACAAAAGAAACCTAAAAAAAGAGACAAAGAACAGAAACACAGACAAACACAGCTAACACATTCCATAAATTGAAAAGTCCAATATACACCGGACTTAATAAAATTATATACAACAAGGTCGCCATTCCGAACCATTCCCACTAGAAAACTATCCTATGCCCAGTAATAAAAAACAAATTAAGCAAGTGTTCTCTAATAACTAAGCTAATGGCGAATCTACCAATCTCCCAAACCCCCCATCAAGAAAAGAAAATTATGAGAACAGAATATATATACAAAATGAAGCTAAATAATATATACTCCGATATGGAGAGCATTACTTTTATATTACATCTCCCACTACCTAAATGAAATTTAAACGATAAATAAATAAATAAATAACCGCCAAACATCTAACAAAGTAAACATTGCTTCATTCAATCATATTGATCAAACACAGGCAGGCATTCAAAGCCACATACCCCGCTACTGCAGTACAACTCTACCTACAATAACCTTCCACCATCTACATTAAGAACTTCACCTCCCCACCCTCTCCATCCACATTATGTATCCCCAGTTTAGAGCACAAAATTAAGGCATACATATAAATATGCATAACGTCCGTAATCTCTTCCAATTCCCAAACGAGCACTGACCAAACACAATTCAAACCACATATATGGTATACACTAACAAGCATTCCTACCAAAAACTGTTCAAATTCTAGTCCTGCCAAGATCAGCAGGAACCGGACCATTGACATAACCACACTGCCCAGAGGCTCAGCAAGGGAGTCAACACGGTGGTCAGCCCTTGCCTGGAAGATTTATGGAGAAAAAAAAACTAAGATTAAGAACTGTGTTCAAACACCGTCAGTTAACCTCAAAATAACCCAAAGTTCACATGTAAACATTACTGAATTGGAGTAGCCATATGTCGATTGTTATTCCAAACAAGGGAGAACATCAGACAAAGATTATCATCAGTGTCTCCAAGAACTCCAAAAGTACCTCCCCAAAGTCGATTGACAGGGCATCAGAATTGAGCATTTCCAGGCCAGACAGTTGGAGATTCCTTCCCCCTCCCGTGCCCCCACCAACACACATTATAAAACCTCTCCCAGCAAACCCCCAAAATCCAGCCATACAGTTACATATTGCTTCCGGGACATTATCCAACTCCATTTGGAGGCCAACTATTTCCAAGCAAAATGCAGCAGGACATTGATTTACAGCACGGCTTACAGTTCATGTCCAGACCAACGTCCGTGCATACCCCAGTTGTACAAGTGTACATATTTCCGTAATGTTCACGGTGCACAGCCCACGAAAACATGTCTGCAACAAAGCACCTCACCTTGCTGTATTGCAGTGCCACAGTCATCCGTTGCCCCCAACGACAGAATATGCACAGGCATTCACAAATTATTCTTTGCCGCCTGCCCGGAAACACGTTTACAAACACGGCAGGCATTTTTTCCCAAAAGTAATTGCAGCAGCTCCGAACGTATAGATCAGGTCTGCCCACCGCATTTGAACACAGTAAAGCAGCTTGTCACATGAAGCAGCGCGGTGGGGAGCAGCTACTCATACTCCCGCAAGCAGCACTCCAGTTCCGCCTGCAATTGACCGGAACACATCGCGCGAAGGATGAAGATCAGTTTCCTGTTGCATTACGCATGTAACGCAAATTCCGAAGAAACGTAAACAAAGGGTGCTTTCCTCAGGCATTGAAGGGCAATTACTCAAGCTTATATTCAAGTTGTAATGGCATTCCAAGACAGTTAAATGAACAACGAAGTGTCACAGACGCCATTTTGAGCCCATATCATTAATGAAAGTAAACTAAAATACAAATCCAAGGAAAATAAACAAACAGTAGTTCCATACGATCTACAGATTTATGAATGTCTTTCAAAATCCGACCTTCCCTTTCTTTGTCTAAATTTTGAACTAAAAGTTAAGTAAAAGATATTTCTGATGCTTGTTAACCTGCTTAGAATCACATGCTGTGTATATGGTCCGACATCCAGTGTTAACCGCAGAGTATTGCATCTTGTCTTTCAGGGACCGAAAGGGGACGTCGGCATAGGCGTGTCTGTAACACTATCCCTATCGTGACGTATGTAGGTCCCAAAATCCCTCACGCGCCGAGGTCCCTCAGATTGTTTTTTTACGCGCCCAGATAACTGGTCGCCCTACAGCGGAGCTCTTACTAGAGACATTGTTTATCTTTACCGAATTTTCGGTTTATGCCCCGTTAAGTCACTTCGCCTAATAAGAACATCTTCGACGAAGACTACGGAAGAATCGTCTACGGCTGTGGTCTCGGCGCCTAAGATCCGGCGGCCGGATTTCCACGTGATCGGGCCCTCTGGCCGATCTATACAGTAGGGAGAGTGGGTTCGGGGTGGCCATATTGTTATTATGTCTTTCCTCCTTTCCACTTCTTTCCCTTTCGGTCTGGTCAACCTTCCCTTTGGCTATGGAAAGGACTCCTTTTAGATTCTGCCCTAAGTGTAGGGTCAGATATCCTTGGAAGGACGAGCACAGGACATGGAACGCCTGTCTCCCCCTAGAGCACGACGAAAAGCGGTGTTCGGTGTGCAAGCGCCTTAAGCCTAAAACACTTAAGGATCGCCGTGTAAAGCGGTGGGCCGCGTATGGCATGTCACGCGTGGAGCCTCCCTCCCCTACCACAACACCAGCCGAAAGTGACGGGGGTACTTCGGATGAGCAAACGCCCAATGCGGATGTTATAGACCTTGAGGTGAATATTTCTAGGTCCGCCACGCCCGTCCCCGACCCTTCCAGGCTCGACTCTGGTCTTACTACAGGGACTACACCCGGCGACAAGGGCGTACATAAACATCGCACTAAACACACAACCCGTAGATCGAAAGCTTTCCCCGCATCCGCAACAGTGCATGACGACTGGGCAAACGAAAATTAATAAGGGCGCTACTCCTCAAACTACACGCGCCGAAGTTTTGGAGTCTGAAACTTCGACGATTTACAAGGCCTCTATATGCCCGAAAGTTACGACTAGGCCTCTACCCGGCCCTCCGACCGCTGGGCCTTCTGGTGCCGCGGACGGCGTTTCGGCTACCGCTACATCGTCGGAGGCTTTGTCCCACGACGATTCGGTGACTATCAGGAAGAGCATCAGTAGGATCGCAGCGGCGGTGGGCCTTACCCCGGTACTGCAGAAAGTTATGGGCCAGGCCGCGGAAAGATTTTCGAGGGACTTGGGCCGCGATTCCGATGACTCTTATGTGGATAGTCAAGAGCCTCTCTCAGATACCCTGAGAAGTTTGTCTCGACGCCAAAGGGCGTAGAACGTTGTTTCTCCCCACCAAGGCCTTTTTATGTCCTCGAAATGGACTACTGAAAAGTTTGAGGGATGCATGGATCGGCTGGAGCAGATTATCAGTTCTGCTGACCAACCTCTGCCGAAAAAGGCTTGGGTAGACCCTAACCTTTAAATACAAGATGTGCAGCCTCAGGTTTTCCAACAGGAAGACGTGGCCCACATGGACACATACAGGGAGATTTATACTGAAGAAGAGGAATCCTCTTTTCTGGATAATTATGGAGAAGATCAACAAGAGACTATGGAGAACTGGGAGGAAACCCAGCAAGAAGGACAGGATCCTTGGTCACATCAAGATCAGGACTCTGATATTTTGTGCGTTGATGCTCCTCCTTCCACTCCGGCTTGCTAGGCCTCCCCTGTGGATGACCAAGTATCTTTCAACACCATGTTGAAAAAAGCAGCAGAATTCTTCAAAATTGCCACTCAAGAGGCTTTGCCTGAGCAGGATTTTGTGGAAGACATTATTAAGGAAAAACCTTCCGCAAGTCAATCCATTCCCCTCCTTAACTCTGTTAAGAGGCGGATAGCTCCATCTTTAGTCACACCTGCCCAGACAAGGGCCATGAACCAGAGAGTTGAAAAATTATTTCGTCCTTCTCCTTCCGATCCTCTATATATCAAGGGGCATGCCATCCCGGACTCACAGGTGGTGACCACTACTCGTAAGAGGGCAGGGGTAACCCTTGCCACTGGAGAATCACCTCTGGACAAGGAGTCTAAAAGATTGTATGCCCTAGACAAACGTGTCACGTCAGCAGCGGCATATACCATTCGGGTTGCTAATAATACTACACTATTAGCAAGCTATGCCGATGCCCAATGGAACCTGCTCCAAGAAGGCCTTCAGGAGGTCCCGGAACCGGCCAGGACCAAGCTTCTCGCCATTGTTGCGGAAGGAAAACTGGTTAACTAGAATGTGGTCAAAAACATCGTGGATACTGCAGAAACATCTGGCACATCCCTTGCACAAGGAACTCTTCTGAAGAGACACGCATGGCTGCGTACATCGGGTTTAGACCTGAAACTCAGGCCTCCCTCATTTATATGCCCATCGAAGTGTCTAACCTCTTTTGGAAGGCAGTTGATGAAGCATTGGAGACAGCCAAGAAGCAGCATGAGACCTTAAAGTCTCTGCAACAAATTACACAAAAACCCTCTTCCCAGAGGGGTAATAACTCTCGGCGGTCCTTTCGAGGACAAGCTCGTGCCGGTCAAAACAACTACGGCACGGGCAGCTTCAATAATAACCAAACATCTGGAAGCCCTGCTTACTATCCCGCAAGGGGTCAGAAACGCGGCAAGGGTAGAGGCAGAGGCCCCAATCCCAGAAGAGCCACGGCCTCGGGTCAGAAATGACCAACAAGTCCAATTCCCCTCCCATGCCTCCCCGGTCGGGGGGCGATTAACATCTTTCTTGAAGGCATGGGAGGGGTAACTTCCGACCAGTGGGTCTTAAAGACGGTCGCCCATGGTTATTGCGTGGAATTCTCCCGACCTCCACAGTTCAGACTGCCACGCTCACGGCGCCTTTCACCGGACCATCTAAACATCCTGATTCAAGAGGTGGAAGCACTGCTGGGAAAGGACGCCATAGAAGCCGTCCCTATTCTTCAGGTAATCGAGGGTATTTATTCAGTGTACTTCCTTGTACCCAAAAAGGATCTCAGCATGCGTCCTGCTCTAGATCTGCGCCCAGCAAACAAGTTCATAAAACCCCAGAAGTCTTGCATGGTAACACTACAAGAAGTGATCCCATTGCTGAAACGGGGCAACTTCATGGCAACATTGGATATGAAAGATGCATACTTTCATATTTCAATGTTGCCAGCGCACAGAAAATACCTAAGGTTCATGATCCAGGACAAACACTACCAGTTCAAAGTACTCCCCTTCGGCATCGCCTCGGCGCCAAGGGTGTTTACCAAAGTCCTGGCAGTGGCAGCAGCACACCTGCGCAGATTATCAGCCCCAGTTTACCCTTACCTCGACGACTGGCTCATTACGGGGGACTCGTTCGATGCTTGTTTTTCGAACACCCAAAAAACAGTAGATCTCCTCTTCAGCCTGGGCTTTTCAATCAACGAAAAGAAATCCAGCCTAGTCCCCAGCCAAGTAAAACTATTTCTGGGGGCACTAATCCAGACGGAAGACGGTCTTGTCTTCCCCTCCAGCGAGAGGGTTCAGAACATGCTCTATTAGATTCCTCAATATGTAGCCAGTCGAGAGGTGACGGTACGCAAAGCCATGCGGTTGCTAGGGATGATGGCGTCATCTATATACTTGGTTCCCCACGCGCAGCTGCGCATGCGTCCCATGCAAGAGTGGCTCAACAGCCAGTGCTGTCAGGCCAGTGGACAATGGGAAGATCTGGTAGTTGTCTCGCCAGCCCTCGTTCTCGCTCTGCAGTGGTGGTCGAGGGAAAACCTCCTGAAAGGGAAAACCTTCACCACCCCTGCAGTGGAAGCCACACTCACGACAGACGCAGCTCTCACGGGGTAGGGGGCTCACTTGCTTCAGCAGACAGCACACGGAGTGTGGTCCCCTCAAGTAGCGTCCAATCAAATAAACTTACTGGAGCTATTAGCAGTGTTCAAAGCATTGAAAGCCTTTCTGGTACAACTGCAAGGGAAGACAGTGCTGATCTTAACTGACAGCACTACAGCAATGTATTACCTGAACAAACAGGGGAGCACTCACTCTCCAGGGCTTTCCAAGAGTCCCAAAACATTTGGATATGGGCACTCAAACACAAAATGTTTTTGTTGTCCCAACATGTTCCAGGGGAAGTCAATCTTCTAGCAGATTTTCCTCTGCCAGAAGAATACGAATGGTGGCTGCACGAAGACATTGTATCCAACGTCTTCACAGAATGGGGGTTCTCATAGATCGACCTGTTCGCTACTCAGGAGAATGCCCAATGCCAAGACTACGCCTCGAGGTACCCCCAGAACCGGTCCAAGGGGAACGGTCCCTGGATAACTTGGTCGGGGAAATTTGTCTACGCTTTTCCCCAGACTCCCCTTCTCAACAAGATAGTGCACAAGATGCACCAGGAACCAGTTACCATTATACTAGTGGCCCCCATGTTGGCCCACCAACCCTGGTTCGCTCACCTGATGGAAATGTCCCTCTCCCCACCAGTCAAGCTGCCCTGCCCGTACAACATGTTGTCTCAGGACAGGGGGCAAACCCTACACCCGTGCTCCCAAACCCTGAACTTAGCAGCCTGGCTCCTGAGATCATAGAGTTTGGACACTTGCAACTCCCTCAGAGGTGCATGGACATACTCAGGGAAGCGAGGAAACCTAATACACGTTATTGCTACGCTAGCAAGTGGAAATGTTTCGTCATCTGGTGAAATTCCAAGGGTGTCAATCCTATCGATTGCTCACCCTCACACATTGTGTTGTATCTAACCCATCTGTTGGACTCTGGGTTAGTCTTTAATTCCCTAAAGGTTCATCTGGCTGCTTTGTCAGCCTACACCACATCACAGCAAAAGGTATTGTGGTGGAAGATACAAGTAATTAAAGCCTTTATGGAAAGAGTTAAGAGGATTTATCCTCCCATCTCTCACCCAGCCTCTGGATGGGATCTGAATGTGGTTTTAACCAGGCTCATGGGAGCTCCCTTCGAGCCTATGCATAAAGCAAGTCTGAAAGACCTGACTTATTAGACAGCCTTCCTAGTGGCTATCACTTCTATCAGAAGGTTTAGCGAACTACAGGCTCTTTCTGTTTTAGACCCCCTTTGTTAGAGTCCACAAAGATAAGGTAGTTCTGCGCACACATCCCAGGTTTGCGCCTACATTTATTTCGAAGTTCCATGTGAACCAGTCAATCGAAGTACCCACTTTCTTCCAGAACCCTACTAACATGGCCGTAAGAAGCCTTCACACACTAGACGTGCGCAGGGCAGTCATATTTTACATGGAGAAAACTAAACCACTAAGAAAGACTAAACAATTCCTTGTTTCAGTGGCAGCTGGTAGAGAAGGGGATCCTGTCTCTAAATCAGCTATCTCAAGGTGGATTGTCAAATGCATCAGACTATGTTACACTCTTGCAAAGAGAGAACTGCCCTTCAAGCCTAGAGCACATTCTACTCGAGGCACTTGGGCATCCATAGCATTCATTGCAAATGTTCCTCTCGAGTCCATTTGCAAAGCGGCAAACTGGAGTTCTGTACACACCTTTACAAAACACTATTGCCTAGACACTCATTCTAGGTCTGATGCACAGGTGGGACAAGGAGTACTAAGACATCTTTTGTCTATTGTTCCTTATCACAACCCACCTCCAACTCCGGGTACTGCTCGCTAGTCTATGCATAGCATGTGATTCTAAGCAGATTAACAAGCATCAGAAGACATGCATTACTTACCGTAATAGCATTTCTGATGATTGTATCTGCTTAGATTCACTTGCGGCCTCCCTACCGCCCCGCTCGGAGTGGAAGGAACATAGACTTCTTACTACTTTCTCTCTTTATGTACTCACTCACTATAGCCTTGGGCTCCCTCATGGCAGAAAAAATACAATCGGAGGGACCTCGGCGCGTGAGGGATTTTGGGTACTACACCCGTCACGATAGCGATAGAGTTACAGACACGCCTATGCCGACATCCCCTTTCTGTCCCCGAAAGACAAGATGCAATACTCCGCGGTTACCACTGGATGTCGGACCATATGCACAGAATGTGAATCTAAGCAGATACAATCATCAGAAATGCTATTACGGTAAGTAATGCATGACATCTATTTTTTTTTTAAAAACATTTTTGTATTGCTATTAGGGACATTATCGACACATTAACATACAATACAGTGCAGACAGGGCAAATATTTTAACCGTTCAATTCAAGCCAACAAGATTCATTTAACATTGTCTCAGATGTCAATGCATTCCTGAAAAGTCAACAAATAATAAACAAAACAAAAACATTTACAACTCCAAAAAGAGTAAATAAGGCTTGGTCAATGTATGTATTTTGAGGGCAATCCCATTGCTAAGCAATGCTTCAGAGGTATGCTGAGCAGGTATCATATGAACACTTTGTGCCCGGTTTGGGCCAAGATCATCAAGTCAGTGTGAGGTACTTTTACGGATTTGGTGCATCAGATCAGACACCAGTTGGCTGTAGTACTCAGGGTGGCATATCATCTGACGGGTGAAACAATGCACGAATAAGGGCGTTCCAGGCATCAATGTTAACAGATGCTCCACAGGCACTATTGCTCAGAGACCAAAGCCAGGCCGTTTTTCCAGCCAAACACCAACGTTCAAAGTCTTTACGTCATGTTTTATATTGGGGGCGTTGTTTGAGTTTCCAAGACATGACTATACGTCTCTTAGACAGAAGACACGCAAGATCCATAAACTTAGTTATATGTCAGTCTTTTTTTGGTCGGGGTATGCGCCCAGCAGGCACTCAAGTGGACTCCAGGTATATCTTAAAATTCCAGATTTTGTACAGGATTGCTTCACTTGGGACCACAAATCACCCACCTTACAGCACCTCCAGAACATGGGAATCAGATCCGCTCTTACCATTTGGCACCAGGGACAGTTTGACGTTACTTTCACGTGGAAGTTAGCCACTCCATATGGGGACATATAAGTACGGGGGAGCACATTTAGGTGGACTAACCGAAAGCGTGCATTTCGGGACACATTTTTAATGAAAATCAGTGCATAATCCCATTGTTGGCCAACATCGTCTCTTGTGTTGTGTGGTTGTGTTTTTTTTGTTTTCTCTCTTGTTTTCCTCTGATTTTTTGCTAGTTATCATTATAAATTAGGTTTGTTGCGATTAGTAGAGATAATTGATAGGTTTTTCTTATTTATTCTGTACTATTTGTATCAACTTGTATAATGCTTTTTTCGTTTTATTTGTCGTTTTCTTGTTATCATAATTGTTGTTTTGGAATGATATGTATTTCTTTTGATAAATCTTTAAATAAAGTTGTCAAAAAAAAAAAAACCTTGCAAACATCTATATAACATGGACAGAGAGCGCCAACTGTCTTCCAGCTCATACATTAAGGCAAGGAGCGTCAAAGCCTCAGGTTCTGCAGGACACCCATTCCACTTTTTCTTGCCCACTTTAGTTATTCTTACATATCTGATGGATTGACCCTTAAGGAGTCCTTTCCTCTGCATCAGACTCTTCAAGACCCTGATCGTCCCATTTTGATACATGTCTCCCCATGTGAATAGGCACAATTCCCCCCATCTCCCATCAGTGCTCAGTTCAGCCATGCTCGCACAGACATCAGCTACAATGGGGACATGTGACAAATAGAGGTGTTGAAGGTGTAGTAGTTTAAATGTTCTGGTCCAGACCGGCCTGTCCAACTTAACCAGTTCAGTCTGGGCACCTAGACAGCTTTCAAAAAATCCACAATGTCTCATTTAGCCATGCAGGATGCACTAGCGGTTGGAGCAGTCTACTGTCTGGGGTGGGATCATCAGACAGCCACGTTGCCAAGTGGGTCATTTGAACAGCTAAGAAATAGAGCTCCAGTTTTGGTAGTTGCAGGCCTCTGTCTCTATAGGGTAAACACAGAGTGTCAAGTGCTATCTGATGACGGTTCACTAAATATAGTGTCTAGGGCATGACAAAATGTTTTTCTATATAGTAATATAGATTAATGAAGGCATAAAGTAGCCCTGGGAGGATAATCATCTTGACTATGACTGCCCGACCCATAAGGGAGAGTGGTAGCTTGGCCCAGAATTTCATGGATCTTTTAACACCATCCATTGCCTTAAGTGTATTGCCAGCATGCATTTTCCTAGGGCTGTGCGCTATCCACATACCCAAATAGCTGAAGGAGTGTGTCTCCCATTTCAATCCCAGATCGGGCAGGTCTGCAGTCTCGTATTCACAAAATCCCGCTAGAGGACAGGTGCATGACTTTTGCCTGCTAAAGGAGATCCCAGAGAACTTCGCAAAATCATCTAACACTTCAAGGATGATGGGCAGGTTATATTCCGGCTCGCATAGATATAAAAGCTCATCATCAGCATAGATGGTCACCAGATGTTGAACCCCCTCCAAACTTTATGCCTGCCAAGTTATGTTTTCTAATTTGAACACTCCTCTCAACACGTGAAAGCAATATGATATTCGCCGCAGATCTAGGCAAACTTATTCCAAAAATGAAATCAATCCTATATATCAGCTCACTCCAAAACGACAAAACCCTCGGGCATTCCCACAATAAATGTAAAAGCGTACCTCTATTAGTACCACAGCTCCAACACAATTCATCCAATCTCAACTTCAACTTAAACATTTTCACAGGCGTCCAATACAATCTCCCCACAATCTTCTGACAAATTAGTCGTAAGTTCATATCTGCACCCAAATTCACACCTACCCTCAAAATGCCTTTCCAATCAACATCAGAAATGACTCTATTAACATCACTCGACCAAGTCTCTCTCAATCTATCCCATTCTAATAAGTATTTTACATTCACTGGCATGAAATTCATATAAATGTGTGCACCATATTCCGGACCATCCAATAATTTACTAATCTCAGGCTTCTTCCCAAGTGAGCCGCCTGTTATAGCAATCCTTTGTTCAATCATTGAGACCAGACTCCGATATCTAGTTTTTTCTTGACCCAAATCAAATCTCCCTACCTACTCCTTGAAGCTCAACACCCGGGTCCCATCCAAAACATCTCCCAGTTTCAGAATACCCCTCGAGATCCAACTCTTCCAATGAAGACATCTGTTATCAATCATTAATGCATCATTATGCCAAATTGATGCATCTGCGCTAAAGCCATAAGCCTGACCATTCTCTCTAAACCAAGAGCCTAAAGTAGTAGTCCCAACTGGCTTCAAAACCATTTTTCTTCCAGATAGTGTTTCCATACAGTATAGATTATCTAAACAGAATGGCGCACACATTTCCCTCTCCATTCGTAGCCAGAAAGGCTCCTTAGCAGTTGCAGCCCTAAAGTAATAGGAACTCTTCTTTAGTATAAAGGACTTGTAATAATTAAACAGATCAGGGTAGTCAAAACCACCTTCTTCCACTTTCTGCATCAACATGAATTTTGAAACACAAGGTCTTCTCCCAATTCCCCACAAAAAGTTTTGAAAGAGTTTCTCAATCTTCAAGAAATGTTTCTTATAAATCAACAATGGAATAGATTGAATAATATATAATATTTTAGGTAACAGCACCGTCTTAATGGCAGTTATTTTAGCCCACAGAGTTAAGTTCAACCTTTGCCATTTCCTGACTATTAAGGTGATGTTCGCCAACACCCGATCCAAGTTGCATTGTACTATTTTAAACAAATCCCCAACAACATGTATCCCCTAATATGTGACTCCCCCGGGTGACCAACTACAACCCCAAATGTCTTTTACTCCACTATTACACAATCTGGACAAGGGAAAGTATTCAGCTTTCTCCCAATTAATCTTGTGGCCCGACAATTTACCAACCTCTTCAAACATTTGTCTTACCACCAATCCGCATTCATCCGGGTTGGACAACAAAATTAACATGTGATCTGCATAAAACAATAGCTTAACTTCAGTCTTTCCAACACATATCCCCTTTATTTGTGCACATTGCCTGATATAAGCTGCAAGCAGTTCCAACGCTAGATTGAACGAAAATGGGGACAACGGGCACCTGAGGCGTACCTCTCGACAGATTAAATATCCTCGAGATATCTCCATTAATCAACAACCTAGCCCTAACATCATTATGAATACACTCTATCATAAACACAGGCCCAAAACCCATTCGTAATAACGTATATTCCATGAATTTCCAGTTGACTCTGTCAAAAGCTTTTTCAGCATCAAAAAACACAATTATATTATCTGAGTCCTCCCCATAATGCACACCAATCACATCCAACACAGTCCGTATATTATCATACCCAAAACGCCCTGGTACGAAACCCACTTGAGATTCATCAACTAACTCACCTATACATGACTTCAGTCTAGTAGCCCAAATTTCAGTAAACATGTTCAAGTCCACATCCAGCAGAGAAATTGGTCTATAATTTCCACATCTCTTACTGTCCTTGTTCGTTTTTACGGAATCACAATAAGCAGCGCCTCCTTCATCGACTCACACATTTCACCCGACTCCATAAATACATTATAAACTTCACACAGAATAGGAGCCAAGTCAGTGTCAAATTTCTTATAAAATTCTGAAACGTTCCCATCCGGTCCTGGGGATTTACCATCATTCATTTGTGCGATATCATGCTGTATATCCTCCCTAAACAGGTCCTCATAAAACCCCCTGAAGTATTCACAAATTTCTCCTGTCTTATTCAAGATAACATTAGAATCTGTCAGAATGGACGAAATAGTCATATCCACCGTTAGTCCGCCAAGTCTATTAGCCAACAGTCTCCCATTCCTATCACCAAATTCCCAAAAGCGTTGTTTCGAATAGAACATGCCTTTATCTGCCAAAACCTGCACATAGCTACTCACTTCAGTTTCCAGCTTCCGTAGGCGTGTCCTGTTTGATTCCGAGTCATGATCAGCACAAACCTTTTGCATAGACATTACCTCTTCTTCCATCCTCCTAAGTTCTTCCTGGCCTTTTTTCCTAGCATGAGCTGTTCTGTTAATCAATTCACCCCTAAGAACCGCCTTAAAACAATCCCAAACAGATTTAACCCCGGCTGTACCGCTATTATCCTCAAAGAAATGCTGAATGAAGTCCCTTAAACCTGATGAAACAACATTGTCCTTAAGTAAAGCAGCCTGCAATCTCCATCTCTTAGCCCTCTTACCCAAATCACCAAGTTTCACCTGCACATCGATCAAAGCATGGTCCGAAATACCTCTTTCCTGAATATTTGAGCCCACCACCTGATTAACCAACACCTTACTCATGAAAATATGATCTATCCTTGAGTAAGAATTATGAATAGGGGAATAAAATGTATATTCCTTGACATTTGGATGAAGGTCTCTCCAGACATCCACAAGTCCATATTTAGATACCAATTCACGCAGTTTTATACTGACCTTCTCCCCATAGTACCCACTTTCAGAACACTATTCATCACTACATTAAAGTCCCCACCCAAAATAAACATCTCTCCCTCCATCCTACCTAACAGCAAATCCAACCTGGTGAGGAAATCAATAGTCGGTGAACACGGGGCATAAACTGATCCAAGTGTTAACAGCTTCCCATCATAGACAACATCAAGCAGTAAAATCCGGCCTTCCTCATCCATTATTGTTCTTTTCACCGTCACTAAAAGACCTTTTCTAATCAAAATACTCACTCCCCTAGACCTAGAATAATAATAATTAGAAATTATTTGCAAGTATTTTGGACTGACCAAGTAACCACCAGTCTGCTCCGTCAAATGAGTTTCTTGAAGCATAACCACATCTGCTCTACTTCTCCAGATCCTCGCCAAAACCTTACGCCTCTTAATAGCTCCTCCAATCCCCTTCACATTCCACATAGCAATGGTTAACGAATCCATACTATAGTCTTCAGATTCAAATCATCCACGCCACGATCATAATACAATAACACAACTAAAAGTAGTGGAGAAAACAATAAAAAGGTACAATAAATAACAAAAGAAACCTAAAAAAAGAGACAAAGAACAGAAACACAGACAAACACAGCTAACACATTCCATAAATTGAAAAGTCCAATATACACCGGACTTAATAAAATTATATACAACAAGGTCGCCATTCCGAACCATTCCCACTAGAAAACTATCCTATGCCCAGTAATAAAAAACAAATTAAGCAAGTGTTCTCTAATAACTAAGCTAATGGCGAATCTACCAATCTCCCAAACCCCCCATCAAGAAAAGAAAATTATGAGAACAGAATATATATACAAAATGAAGCTAAATAATATATACTCCGATATGGAGAGCATTACTTTTATATTACATCTCCCACTACCTAAATGAAATTTAAACGATAAATAAATAAATAAATAACCGCCAAACATCTAACAAAGTAAACATTGCTTCATTCAATCATATTGATCAAACACAGGCAGGCATTCAAAGCCACATACCCCGCTACTGCAGTACAACTCTACCTACAATAACCTTCCACCATCTACATTAAGAACTTCACCTCCCCACCCTCTCCATCCACATTATGTATCCCCAGTTTAGAGCACAAAATTAAGGCATACATATAAATATGCATAACGTCCGTAATCTCTTCCAATTCCCAAACGAGCACTGACCAAACACAATTCAAACCACATATATGGTATACACTAACAAGCATTCCTACCAAAAACTGTTCAAATTCTAGTCCTGCCAAGATCAGCAGGAACCGGACCATTGACATAACCACACTGCCCAGAGGCTCAGCAAGGGAGTCAACACGGTGGTCAGCCCTTGCCTGGAAGATTTATGGAGAAAAAAAAACTAAGATTAAGAACTGTGTTCAAACACCGTCAGTTAACCTCAAAATAACCCAAAGTTCACATGTAAACATTACTGAATTGGAGTAGCCATATGTCGATTGTTATTCCAAACAAGGGAGAACATCAGACAAAGATTATCATCAGTGTCTCCAAGAACTCCAAAAGTACCTCCCCAAAGTCGATTGACAGGGCATCAGAATTGAGCATTTCCAGGCCAGACAGTTGGAGATTCCTTCCCCCTCCCGTGCCCCCACCAACACACATTATAAAACCTCTCCCAGCAAACCCCCAAAATCCAGCCATACAGTTACATATTGCTTCCGGGACATTATCCAACTCCATTTGGAGGCCAACTATTTCCAAGCAAAATGCAGCAGGACATTGATTTACAGCACGGCTTACAGTTCATGTCCAGACCAACGTCCGTGCATACCCCAGTTGTACAAGTGTACATATTTCCGTAATGTTCACGGTGCACAGCCCACGAAAACATGTCTGCAACAAAGCACCTCACCTTGCTGTATTGCAGTGCCACAGTCATCCGTTGCCCCCAACGACAGAATATGCACAGGCATTCACAAATTATTCTTTGCCGCCTGCCCGGAAACACGTTTACAAACACGGCAGGCATTTTTTCCCAAAAGTAATTGCAGCAGCTCCGAACGTATAGATCAGGTCTGCCCACCGCATTTGAACACAGTAAAGCAGCTTGTCACATGAAGCAGCGCGGTGGGGAGCAGCTACTCATACTCCCGCAAGCAGCACTCCAGTTCCGCCTGCAATTGACCGGAACACATCGCGCGAAGGATGAAGATCAGTTTCCTGTTGCATTACGCATGTAACGCAAATTCCGAAGAAACGTAAACAAAGGGTGCTTTCCTCAGGCATTGAAGGGCAATTACTCAAGCTTATATTCAAGTTGTAATGGCATTCCAAGACAGTTAAATGAACAACGAAGTGTCACAGACGCCATTTTGAGCCCATATCATTAATGAAAGTAAACTAAAATACAAATCCAAGGAAAATAAACAAACAGTAGTTCCATACGATCTACAGATTTATGAATGTCTTTCAAAATCCGACCTTCCCTTTCTTTGTCTAAATTTTGAACTAAAAGTTAAGTAAAAGATATTTCTGATGCTTGTTAACCTGCTTAGAATCACATGCTGTGTATATGGTCCGACATCCAGTGTTAACCGCAGAGTATTGCATCTTGTCTTTCAGGGACCGAAAGGGGACGTCGGCATAGGCGTGTCTGTAACACTATCCCTATCGTGACGTATATAGGTCCCAAAATCCCTCACGCGCCGAGGTCCCTCAGATTGTTTTTTTACGCGCCCAGATAACTGGTCGCCCTACAGCGGAGCTCTTACTAGAGACATTGTTTATCTTTACCGAATTTTCGGTTTATGCCCCGTTAAGTCACTTCGCCTAATAAGAACATCTTCGACGAAGACTACGGAAGAATCGTCTACGGCTGTGGTCTCGGCGCCTAAGATCCGGCGGCCGGATTTCCACGTGATCGGGCCCTCTGGCCGATCTATACAGTAGGGAGAGTGGGTTCGGGGTGGCCATATTGTTATTATGTCTTTCCTCCTTTCCACTTCTTTCCCTTTCGGTCTGGTCAACCTTCCCTTTGGCTATGGAAAGGACTCCTTTTAGATTCTGCCCTAAGTGTAGGGTCAGATATCCTTGGAAGGACGAGCACAGGACATGGAACGCCTGTCCCCCCCTAGAGCACGTCGAAAAGCGGTGTTCGGTGTGCAAGCGCCTTAAGCCTAAAACACTTAAGGATCGCCGTGTAAAGCGGTGGGCCGCGTATGGCATGTCACGCGTGGAGCCTCCCTCCCCTACCACAACACCAGCCGAAAGTGACGGGGGTACTTCGGATGAGCAAACGCCCAATGCGGATGTTATAGACCTTGAGGTGAATATTTCTAGGTCCGCCACGCCCGTCCCCGACCCTTCCAGGCTCGACTCTGGTCTTACTACAGGGACTACACCCGGCGACAAGGGCGTACATAAACATCGCACTAAACACACAACCCGTAGATCGAAAGCTTTCCCCGCATCCGCAACAGTGCATGACGACTGGGCAAACGAAAATTAATAAGGGCGCTACTCCTCAAACTACACGCGCCGAAGTTTTGGAGTCTGAAACTTCGACGATTTACAAGGCCTCTATATGCCCGAAAGTTACGACTAGGCCTCTACCCGGCCCTCCGACCGCTGGGCCTTCTGGTGCCGCGGACGGCGTTTCGGCTACCGCTACATCGTCGGAGGCTTTGTCCCACGACGATTCGGTGACTATCAGGAAGAGCATCAGTAGGATCGCAGCGGCGGTGGGCCTTACCCCGGTACTGCAGAAAGTTATGGGCCAGGCCGCGGAAAGATTTTCGAGGGACTTGGGCCGCGATTCCGATGACTCTTATGTGGATAGTCAAGAGCCTCTCTCAGATACCCTGAGAAGTTTGTCTCGACGCCAAAGGGCGTAGAACGTTGTTTCTCCCCACCAAGGCCTTTTTATGTCCTCGAAATGGACTACTGAAAAGTTTGAGGGATGCATGGATCGGCTGGAGCAGATTATCAGTTCTGCTGACCAACCTCTGCCGAAAAAGGCTTGGGTAGACCCTAACCTTTAAATACAAGATGTGCAGCCTCAGGTTTTCCAACAGGAAGACGTGGCCCACATGGACACATACAGGGAGATTTATACTGAAGAAGAGGAATCCTCTTTTCTGGATAATTATGGAGAAGATCAACAAGAGACTATGGAGAACTGGGAGGAAACCCAGCAAGAAGGACAGGATCCTTGGTCACATCAAGATCAGGACTCTGATATTTTGTGCGTTGATGCTCCTCCTTCCACTCCGGCTTGCTAGGCCTCCCCTGTGGATGACCAAGTATCTTTCAACACCATGTTGAAAAAAGCAGCAGAATTCTTCAAAATTGCCACTCAAGAGGCTTTGCCTGAGCAGGATTTTGTGGAAGACATTATTAAGGAAAAACCTTCCGCAAGTCAATCCATTCCCCTCCTTAACTCTGTTAAGAGGCGGATAGCTCCATCTTTAGTCACACCTGCCCAGACAAGGGCCGTGAACCAGAGAGTTGAAAAATTATTTCGTCCTTCTCCTTCCGATCCTCTATATATCAAGGGGCATGCCATCCCGGACTCACAGGTGGTGACCACTACTCGTAAGAGGGCAGGGGTAACCCTTGCCACTGGAGAATCACCTCTGGACAAGGAGTCTAAAAGATTGTATGCCCTAGACAAACGTGTCACGTCAGCAGCGGCATATACCATTCGGGTTGCTAATAATACTACACTATTAGCAAGCTATGCCGATGCCCAATGGAACCTGCTCCAAGAAGGCCTTCAGGAGGTCCCGGAACCGGCCAGGACCAAGCTTCTCGCCATTGTTGCGGAAGGAAAACTGGTTAACTAGAATGTGGTCAAAAACATCGTGGATACTGCAGAAACATCTGGCACATCCCTTGCACAAGGAACTCTTCTGAAGAGACACGCATGGCTGCGTACATCGGGTTTAGACCTGAAACTCAGGCCTCCCTCATTTATATGCCCATCGAAGTGTCTAACCTCTTTGGGAAGGCAGTTGATGAAGCATTGGAGACAGCCAAGAAGCAGCATGAGACCTTAAAGTCTCTGCAACAAATTACACAAAAACCCTCTTCCCAGAGGGGTAATAACTCTCGGCGGTCCTTTCGAGGACAAGCTCGTGCCGGTCAAAACAACTACGGCACGGGCAGCTTCAATAATAACCAAACATCTGGAAGCCCTGCTTACTATCCCGCAAGGGGTCAGAAACGCGGCAAGGGTAGAGGCAGAGGCCCCAATCCCAGAAGAGCCACGGCCTCGGGTCAGAAATGACCAACAAGTCCAATTCCCCTCCCATGCCTCCCCGGTCGGGGGGCGATTAACATCTTTCTTGAAGGCATGGGAGGGGTAACTTCCGACCAGTGGGTCTTAAAGACGGTCGCCCATGGTTATTGCGTGGAATTCTCCCGACCTCCACAGTTCAGACTGCCACGCTCACGGCGCCTTTCACCGGACCATCTAAACATCCTGATTCAAGAGGTGGAAGCACTGCTGGGAAAGGACGCCATAGAAGCCGTCCCTATTCTTCAGGTAATCGAGGGTATTTATTCAGTGTACTTCCTTGTACCCAAAAAGGATCTCAGCATGCGTCCTGCTCTAGATCTGCGCCCAGCAAACAAGTTCATAAAACCCCAGAAGTCTTGCATGGTAACACTACAAGAAGTGATCCCATTGCTGAAACGGGGCAACTTCATGGCAACATTGGATATGAAAGATGCATACTTTCATATTTCAATGTTGCCAGCGCACAGAAAATACCTAAGGTTCATGATCCAGGACAAACACTACCAGTTCAAAGTACTCCCCTTCGGCATCGCCTCGGCGCCAAGGGTGTTTACCAAAGTCCTGGCAGTGGCAGCAGCACACCTGCGCAGATTATCAGCCCCAGTTTACCCTTACCTCGACGACTGGCTCATTACGGGGGACTCGTTCGATGCTTGTTTTTCGAACACCCAAAAAACAGTAGATCTCCTCTTCAGCCTGGGCTTTTCAATCAACGAAAAGAAATCCAGCCTAGTCCCCAGCCAAGTAAAACTATTTCTGGGGGCACTAATCCAGACGGAAGACGGTCTTGTCTTCCCCTCCAGCGAGAGGGTTCAGAACATGCTCTATTAGATTCCTCAATATGTAGCCAGTCGAGAGGTGACGGTACGCAAAGCCATGCGGTTGCTAGGGATGATGGCGTCATCTATATACTTGGTTCCCCACGCGCAGCTGCGCATGCGTCCCATGCAAGAGTGGCTCAACAGCCAGTGCTGTCAGGCCAGTGGACAATGGGAAGATCTGGTAGTTGTCTCGCCAGCCCTCGTTCTCGCTCTGCAGTGGTGGTCGAGGGAAAACCTCCTGAAAGGGAAAACCTTCACCACCCCTGCAGTGGAAGCCACACTCACGACAGACGCAGCTCTCACGGGGTAGGGGGCTCACTTGCTTCAGCAGACAGCACACGGAGTGTGGTCCCCTCAAGTAGCGTCCAATCAAATAAACTTACTGGAGCTATTAGCAGTGTTCAAAGCATTGAAAGCCTTTCTGGTACAACTGCAAGGGAAGACAGTGCTGATCTTAACTGACAGCACTACAGCAATGTATTACCTGAACAAACAGGGGAGCACTCACTCTCCAGGGCTTTCCAAGAGTCCCAAAACATTTGGATATGGGCACTCAAACACAAAATGTTTTTGTTGTCCCAACATGTTCCAGGGGAAGTCAATCTTCTAGCAGATTTTCCTCTGCCAGAAGAATACGAATGGTGGCTGCACGAAGACATTGTATCCAACGTCTTCACAGAATGGGGGTTCTCATAGATCGACCTGTTCGCTACTCAGGAGAATGCCCAATGCCAAGACTACGCCTCGAGGTACCCCCAGAACCGGTCCAAGGGGAACGGTCCCTGGATAACTAGGTCGGGGAAATTTGTCTACGCTTTTCCCCAGACTCCCCTTCTCAACAAGATAGTGCACAAGATGCACCAGGAACCAGTTACCATTATACTAGTGGCCCCCATGTTGGCCCACCAACCCTGGTTCGCTCACCTGATGGAAATGTCCCTCTCCCCACCAGTCAAGCTGCCCTGCCCGTACAACATGTTGTCTCAGGACAGGGGGCAAACCCTACACCCGTGCTCCCAAACCCTGAACTTAGCAGCCTGGCTCCTGAGATCATAGAGTTTGGACACTTGCAACTCCCTCAGAGGTGCATGGACATACTCAGGGAAGCGAGGAAACCTAATACACGTTATTGCTACGCTAGCAAGTGGAAATGTTTCGTCATCTGGTGAAATTCCAAGGGTGTCAATCCTATCGATTGCTCACCCTCACACATTGTGTTGTATCTAACCCATCTGTTGGACTCTGGGTTAGTCTTTAATTCCCTAAAGGTTCATCTGGCTGCTTTGTCAGCCTACACCACATCACAGCAAAAGGTATTGTGGTGGAAGATACAAGTAATTAAAGCCTTTATGGAAAGAGTTAAGAGGATTTATCCTCCCATCTCTCACCCAGCCTCTGGATGGGATCTGAATGTGGTTTTAACCAGGCTCATGGGAGCTCCCTTCGAGCCTATGCATAAAGCAAGTCTGAAAGACCTGACTTATTAGACAGCCTTCCTAGTGGCTATCACTTCTATCAGAAGGTTTAGCGAACTACAGGCTCTTTCTGTTTTAGACCCCCTTTGTTACAGTCCACAAAGATAAGGTAGTTCTGCGCACACATCCCAGGTTTGCGCCTACATTTATTTCGAAGTTCCATGTGAACCAGTCAATCGAAGTACCCACTTTCTTCCAGAACCCTACTAACATGGCCGTAAGAAGCCTTCACACACTAGACGTGCGCAGGGCAGTCATATTTTACATGGAGAAAACTAAACCACTAAGAAAGACTAAACAATTCCTTGTTTCAGTGGCAGCTGGTAGAGAAGGGGATCCTGTCTCTAAATCAGCTATCTCAAGGTGGATTGTCAAATGCATCAGACTATGTTACACTCTTGCAAAGAGAGAACTGCCCTTCAAGCCTAGAGCACATTCTACTCGTGGCACTTGGGCATCCATAGCATTCATTGCAAATGTTCCTCTCGAGTCCATTTGCAAAGCGGCAAACTGGAGTTCTGTACACACCTTTACAAAACACTATTGCCTAGACACTCATTCTAGGTCTGATGCACAGGTGGGACAAGGAGTACTAAGACATCTTTTGTCTATTGTTCCTTATCACAACCCACCTCCAACTCCGGGTACTGCTCGCTAGTCTATGCATAGCATGTGATTCTAAGCAGATTAACAAGCATCAGAAGACATGCATTACTTACCGTAATAGCATTTCTGATGATTGTATCTGCTTAGATTCACATGCGGCCTCCCTACCGCCCCGCTCGGAGTGGAAGGAACATAGACTTCTTACTACTTTCTCTCTTTATGTACTCACTCACTATAGCCTTGGGCTCCCTCATGGCAGAAAAAATACAATCGGAGGGACCTCGGCGCGTGAGGGATTTTGGGTACTACACCCGTCACGATAGCGATAGAGTTACAGACACGCCTATGCCGACATCCCCTTTCTGTCCCCGAAAGACAAGATGCAATACTCCGCGGTTACCACTGGATGTCGGACCATATGCACAGCATGTGAATCTAAGCAGATACAATCATCAGAAATGCTATTACGGTAAGTAATGCATGTCATCTATTTTTTTTTTAAAAACATTTTTGTATTGCTATTAGGGACATTATCGACACATTAACATACAATACAGTGCAGACAGGGCAAATATTTTAACCGTTCAATTCAAGCCAACAAGATTCATTTAACATTGTCTCAGATGTCAATGCATTCCTGAAAAGTCAACAAATAATAAACAAAACAAAAACATTTACAACTCCAAAAAGAGTAAATAAGGCTTGGTCAATGTATGTATTTTGAGGGCAATCCCATTGCTAAGCAATGCTTCAGAGGTATGCTAAGCAGGTATCATATGAACACTTTGTGCCCGGTTTGGGCCAAGATCATCAAGTCAGTGTGAGGTACTTTTACGGATTTGGTGCATCAGATCAGACAACAGTTGGCTGTAGTACTCAGGGTGGCATATCATCTGACGGGTGAAACAATGCACGAATAAGGGCGTTCCAGGCATCAATGTTAACAGATGCTCCACAGGCACTATTGCTCAGAGACCAAAGCCAGGCCGTTTTTCCAGCCAAACACCAACGTTCAAAGTCTTTACGTCATGTTTTATATTGGGGGCGTTGTTTGAGTTTCCAAGACATGACTATACGTCTCTTAGACAGAAGACACGCAAGATCCATAAACTTAGTTATATGTCAGTCTTTTTTTGGTCGGGGTATGCGCCCAGCAGGCACTCAAGTGGACTCCAGGTATATCTTAAAATTCCAGATTTTGTACAGGATTGCTTCACTTGGGACCACAAATCACCCACCTTACAGCACCTCCAGAACATGGGAATCAGATCCGCTCTTACCATTTGGCACCAGGGACAGTTTGACGTTACTTTCACGTGGAAGTTAGCCACTCCATATGGGGACATATAAGTACGGGGGAGCACATTTAGGTGGACTAACCGAAAGCGTGCATTTCGGGACACATTTTTAATGAAAATCAGTGCATAATCCCATTGTTGGCCAACATCGTCTCTTGTGTTGTGTGGTTGTGTTTTTTTTGTTTTCTCTCTTGTTTTCCTCTGATTTTTTGCTAGTTATCATTATAAATTAGGTTTGTTGCGATTAGTAGAGATAATTGATAGGTTTTTCTTATTTATTCTGTACTATTTGTATCAACTTGTATAATGCTTTTTTCGTTTTATTTGTCGTTTTCTTGTTATCATAATTGTTGTTTTGGAATGATATGTATTTCTTTTGATAAATCTTTAAATAAAGTTGTCAAAAAAAAAAAAAACCTTGCAAACATCTATATAACATGGACAGAGAGCGCCAACTGTCTTCCAGCTCATACATTAAGGCAAGGAGCGTCAAAGCCTCAGGTTCTGCAGGACACCCATTCCACTTTTTCTTGCCCACTTTAGTTATTCTTACATATCTGATGGATTGACCCTTAAGGAGTCCTTTCCTCTGCATCAGACTCTTCAAGACCCTGATCGTCCCATTTTGATACATGTCTCCCCATGTGAATAGGCACAATTCCCCCCATCTCCCATCAGTGCTCAGTTCAGCCATGCTCGCACAGACATCAGCTACAATGGGGACATGTGACAAATAGAGGTGTTGAAGGTGTAGTAGTTTAAATTTTCTGGTCCAGACCGGCCTGTCCAACTTAACCAGTTCAGTCTGGGCACCTAGACAGCTTTCAAAAAATCCACAATGTCTCATTTAGCCATGCAGGATGCACTAGCGGTTGGAGCAGTCTACTGTCTGGGGTGGGATCATCAGACAGCCACGTTGCCAAGTGGGTCATTTGAACAGCTAAGAAATAGAGCTCCAGTTTTGGTAGTTGCAGGCCTCTGTCTCTATAGGGTAAACACAGAGTGTCAAGTGCTATCTGATGACGGTTCACTAAATATAGTGTCTAGGGCATGACAAAATGTTTTTCTATATAGTAATATAGATTAATGAAGGCATAAAGTAGCCCTGGGAGGATAATCATCTTGACTATGACTGCCCGACCCATAAGGGAGAGTGGTAGCTTGGCCCAGAATTTCATGGATCTTTTAACACCATCCATTGCCTTAAGTGTATTGCCAGCATGCATTTTCCTAGGGCTGTGCGCTATCCACATACCCAAATAGCTGAAGGAGTGTGTCTCCCATTTCAATCCCAGATCGGGCAGGTCTGCAGTCTCGTATTCACAAAATCCCGCTAGAGGACAGGTGCATGACTTTTGCCTGCTAAAGGAGATCCCAGAGAACTTCGCAAAATCATCTAACACTTCAAGGATGATGGGCAGGTTATATTCCGGCTCGCATAGATATAAAAGCTCATCATCAGCATAGATGGTCACCAGATGTTGAACCCCCTCCAAACTTTATGCCTGCCTCACGGCATTCCTGCCATAAGTACACTGCCAGGGTTTCCAGAGCCAGTATATACAGCATCAGCGATAGTGGGCACCCCTGTTGTGTCCCCCTTTGTATGTCCCACAGTTCAGACACCTGTTTGCTGGATTTTAGTTTGGCAACCAGTTGTGTATATAGTACCTTGCCCCAGCAAATGAAGCCCTCCCCAAACCTGAAACCCTGCAATGATGTGTACATCCATTCCCAGAAGACAGAATCAAAAGCTTTAATAGCATCAAGGGAAGCCGGAACATGTAGTTCATCTTTCGAGGTGGTTTGATCAATAATATGTTGTAATCAGGGCAGATTTAGTGCAGTACTGTACCAGGCACGAAGCCTGTTTGATCCCTGTGTATCAGGGTGTTAATCACTTTACACAGCCATCCAGCCAGCAGGGTAGTGGGCAAATTAAGTTCACAGTTTAGCATGGCTAGAGGACGATAAGACTTGCATCGATTAGGTGATTTCCCAGACTTAGCAATAGGGATCACCATTGTTTCCCTCATCCTGGCAGGGAGCAGGCCTTTCTCATAGGACTCTTCAAAAACCTTCATTAGTGCTAGAGCAAGTGTGGAGCAGTACCCCTTATAAAATTCAGCCGGGAGTCCATCACTAGTCGGTGTCTTACCAGAGGTGAGGGAGGCGGCAGCTTAATTTAGCTCTTCTGCCGTGAAGGGCTGCTCCAGAAAATGGACCTGGTCAGAGGCAAGCCTCGGGAGTCGAATCAAGGAGAATGCAGAGTGGATCTCCTCTGAGGAAACTAACGTATCGTGTTTGTACAACTGGGTGTAAAAGGCGGTAAAGATATAGTTTATTGCTGTCTGGGATCTCCACTGGGCATCACACTCATCGAGTAGCAATGCAAAAGCAGTTCTAGGTCGCTCCCTCTTGCATAACCAAGCCAACATCCTTCCTGATTTATCGCCCTCAGCGTGAGTTCGCGCCCCAAGTGCTGTGTGGTCAAATGTACACAGTCTCTCCCAGGCTTGGGTGCATTGTAGTTGCATCTCAATAAGATCCGCCTCTGTCCCAAGTCCCTTGTGCAGTGTAGATTCCAAAATGCAAATCTTGTCTTCCATGGTTTCCAGGTCATTTCTCTGTTTTTTCCTGATGCCCCCAGCACCTGCTATCATTTCGCTCGTGATGACCACCTTCAGGGTTTCTCAAATGGTTCCCCAGCCATCAATGCTTCCCACATTAAGTCAGAGAAAATGGTTCAAGGACTCCCGCATTTGTTCCCTAAAAGAAACATTGTTTAGGGCGTCGTCGGGCATGCACCACATCGGTATAGGTAACCTGGGGCCCCTATTTTCCCATGTGATCAGTAACAGGGAATGGTTGGATATTGACCACCCCATATACTCTGCTCAGTACATTCTTTAAGGTGCTCACTGCCAACAAACAGATCATCTATTCTGGTTTACAGCCCGTGGGGAGTCGAGTAAAAGGAGTAGCCCCTAGTGTTCGGTGCAGTTCCCTCCAGTTATCCACTAAAGTTAATTCAGACAGTGCCACATTTAGGGCCCCAGTAGCGAGTGAGGCCCCACCCTGTTGGGAGGCGTAAATCAGTCTAGTATCGCATCCTTGACACAACTGAGGTCCCCTCCCCACAGGAATAGTGTGCCCTGTCTTGGAACCATCATACCACACAGTGAACGCACATGAATTGGAATCGAATGGTTAGAAAAGTAAGAGTTTACAATAAATAGCTCTGGATGACCTACATAGCCGTGCACTATCACATACCTTCCCTCTGTGTTCGTCTTGGTTTCTAATAGTTGGAATGGGACCCGCTTATCCATCCACACAAGTACTCCTCTAGCAAACTTAGAGTATGTAGAGCAGTAATCCGCCCCCCCTCCACCTCCATCGATCTGCGACCATCTCCTGTTCTGCAGGCATTGTGTTTCCTGTAATAATACGATAGCTATCTTTTTCCTGTGCAGATAGAAGCGCACTCGATTTCTGCACATATATGAGCCCAAGCCCCTGACATTCCAGGTCAGAATTTTAAGTGACGCCATAAGTAAGTTGTAGTAACCATTCCAGTGATTCCAGCCAGTTAGTGTGGCATGGTCCCCAACTCGCCAGCGCTCCCTTGCTTGCTCTCACCCCCCATCCGCTCCCATGAGCATTTGCTCCATATGGTGAAGCCACATTGTGCATTCGTTCCCAGCTCTAGGTCGCGCCCAACATTCCAGCAACAGTACATTCCTTACACACACTGTAACAAATAGCCCACAAACCAGGGGCCAAAAATAGACCCAATAGCAACACACCATTTGGGTCTACTAGCACCTCCAAAGCCCTTCAGGGCCATTGCGTGCTGGGACAGGACACCAGCAACAGGCCAGTGCCAATGGTCCAATTGTATCAGGGGTAGCAGTGTCTCATCCAGCGTGTAGCAGTGCCCAGCTCCCACCTCCTTGCTTTCTGCGGGTAACAAATCAGCCATACCATATGTGGTGTCCTTGACGGCACCTGTTCATGTTGAACAAAAAAAAGGTTGTAGCTATCAAGCAGAGCAATCGCTCCTGTCTGCCAGCTCGGCACATCAGCCTAGGTTGGTTCACGTCAGAGTGCCACTTCGAGCCAAAAATGGATTTCGTAGGCCATTAGTGTTGTATCCGTAAGCAAGAGTTATTCCTTCAGATGGGTTAAGTAATTGTTCCCAAATCACCCTAGGGGGCTAAGGGGCTGCACCTTTGTCATTTTGAGTCTTGCCAACCTCTTCAACCAGCATTCCATTGTTGTCCATCCACATGTTCACTGCCTCTGGGCTATCAAAAAAATGTGTCTTTCCATTATGCATTACTTTCAGTCTAGCAGGGTACATGATCAGGTATTTGAGGCCCATTTGGTGTAATCTTACCCTGGTAGGGACAAATGTGTTCCTCTCCATTTGCACCATAGGTGTATAGTCAGGATACATGGCAATCTCAGAGTTGGCTCTCTGTATTTTCCCACCTTACCTACAGAACTGCAACACCACCTCCCTGTCCGTGAAGTTTAAGACTTTGGCGATAACAGGCCCGGGGGACGACCCAGGAGGGCCTCCTCTGAAGGTTCCGATGAGCTCTCTCAATTGCAAAGCCTTGCGATAGTTTCCCGTGGCCCACTTCCTGCAGTATCTCAGTGTAAGTGGTCGGGTCCATGCCTTCATTTCCCTCCGGCAGGCTAAGCACACATATGTTGTTTCTCCCTTCAGGGACCCCCATACATATGACACCGGTGTCATGAAACCTCGCTTATGCCCCCTCTGGTCATCCTGGTCTATATGGCATCATACCAGAGTGCCCTCACATACCCCCCCAACATGGCAAACGCCGCTTTCAGATCCACGGTCTAGATCCTGGGAAAACAAACACAGCTAGATAAGCGCATTGACCCTGCGGTACGGCGCGTGCCAACGCTTGCAGTTCAGAGTTCCGGTCGCTGTTTTCCTAGTGTCCGCCTACCTTGAAATCACTTCTCTAGCGGTTCCATCCTGTTCCACCCTTCCATCCTGTTCCACCCTTCCTGGACTGTTCGACTGCGTCCGCGTCCTGCAGCCTTACCGCGGTTGCCCGTGGACCGCGGCTCCTCCTTCCTGGACTTCCTACAGTCGCTGTGCCTTCGGACCGCTACTACTCCTCCCTGGGATCCTGCATCCAAGAACTTATGCGGTTGCTCTGACCGCTCTGTCTCTTCCCTGGGAATACTGTCTTCACATCGTATAACTGAACTTTTACCCGACAATGGCATCGGAAGAAACCCGTCCTTACCTCCACGAGACCCGCACCTCCAAGAAGCGCGGGCAGCTTGAGTCAACAAAGAAGAAAGACTCCAAGCTTTCACAGGTGAGCCCACAAGCAGGTTGTGACAACCGGAGCCTGCTCTCCTCTCAACCTTCTCTTTATTGCTCCCCCTTTCCCTTTGTCCCTCCCCTTCCTCCCGCCTCCCAGTCTCGGTCCCTTTCTCTTAAAGGGGCTCTGTCCTTATTCCCTTGCAAACCCCCCCCCCTCTTAACATGAGACTTCCCGGGCTACATTTGCTCAATCAGCCGTTGGGGTCTCCTTATGGTTTGGTGAGCCCTGCTCAGTGGCTCGTGGGTCTCGCTCGCATCTTCTCGTTGCGGTGATTCATGCGTCTCTCCCCTCTCTATTCCTTCAATCTCGATCACTGCCTTTTGCATTGGTTCAGGTTCCTCCAGGTATAACGCAGGGAAGAGGGAGGCCGTTGTTGTCATTCCTCCGTGGTCCTTGATTGTGGTTATCACTGGTTCTTTGTCCCTTGTGCCTCAAAGGGGGACTGCGCGGTATGTCACTTCTTCAGCTTTCCTTGTCTCTCCCATCTCTTGTTCAGACGTGTGGTCCTTTACCTTGGCGCCTGCAAAGGATCTATAGTGGATGTTGATGAGGGAGCGCTGTAGTGCCGTCCGATGACTGAGGCGTTTGTGCCCTATGGCGGGACTCGGTACCATGTGGATGGCGGCGGGTATTCAGGTGGTCTTCCTTGATTGGGTTGCAGCATGACTGTCTCTTTGGTTGTACCGGCTGGGCTGTTCCCCACTGGAATGTATCGGCTTGGGACTTGCCCAGGAGGTATACTTGTTCCTTGTTGACGTTGATTGTGGCTTCTGCGTAATGCCCCCGAACCCCCCACCGTTTCGGCATCTCGTAGGGTCCTTGGTGGTTCAACTGCGGGTGGAGTGGGTGTTTGTGCTTGCACGGTCTGGGCGGGATGATCCTCATGCCGGCTGCCTGGGCCACCAGTTGTATCGGGTATCTCTCTTGCAGCAGCGGTGCCCGGATCCTTCTGTACGTTGACCGGGCATCGGGCCGTCTCGATGGGTCAGGACCTCTGGTCAGGCTTGGTGGTGGTGCGGGACGGCATGCAGGATTTGTAGGCGGTCGCACTCTGCACATTGCCTGAAGGTAGCTTTCTTGGCCGCATCACCAGCATCTCCGCCCACTGGCCGGACATGATTGTCTGTGTGGGATATCCAATCCGCACTTGTGGCAGTGCGTCTCGTTCAGGGCATGGTGTAGTGGGTTTCTGAGTCCTCATCTACTCCTTGGTCTTGTAGGCCAAGGGTATCCCGGCTGTCCTACTGCGAGGCCCGCAAAGGAGTCACTTTGGTTTTTGTTTTCAATGGTGGCTGACTGTGCGTCTACTCGTTCATACGTTCTTGCCAGGTTGAGTATCTTCTGTAGGGGTAGAGGCTTTTTGAGAAAGTGTTTCCTGAGTGTTGACGAGGTGCACCCTTCTATGATCCTCAGCCGTATTGCCTCCTCGTCATTGAAGTTGTCAAAGTTGCAGCTGCTTATTTTATGCTGGAGACGGATGACAAACTCACCAATGGACTTGTGCGGAAGTTGCATGCGTTGATTGAATGCGTAGCGCTCACAGTCCTTGTTGGTGTGTATGATCAGCTTGTCATTGACTGCTGCAATGAGGCGTTGGTATGTGTTCCTTTCCTGCATGGGGATCGTTTTCATGATCCTTTTGATTTATTTTCCTGCCAGGTTGGTGAATATGGCTACTTTGTTTGGCGGGTCGTAGTCTCCTAACGCCCGCATGATGTACTCAAACTCTTCGATCCATTCTTCCCACCTTTGGCTATGATTGTGGTGTGGATGGAGGGTAAACTGGTTGGGCCGTTGTAGGAAGGTGGTGTGGGAAACATGCTTTACATCTTCAAGGGTACGTGCACCCGCGTCACCAGCTTGTTGTGTATAGTCTCCCATCTTGATGGGTTTGTCTGATGTTGGTACCTTCTTTCCGCTTGTTGCGGGCTTACAGACGATCAGGGGTGTCATGTGGCCATGTGTGTTTCGTGCTTTGTACTGTTCTGGGGTGCGCTGGCCTGGGGCCTGTGTTGTGGGCTGGTGGTCTTGTGGTTACAATTATCCGGGCTCGGTAGCCTTTTCCTTGTGGGGTCGGTGGCAACTCAGCAGGTTGCTGTATAGAGTGGAATGGACTTGCTGCCCTCAGCCGCTGGGGCCGTAGTTTGGGAGGGTGCACTTGGTGGTGGCACCTGGGATGCCTTTTGTATCCCGTGGGCACTTGCGCCTTGTGGCGTTGTCTCACGTCTGCATTGCTGGTGCAGTATGTTTTGGGCTCTTTCCACACCTCTCTCCCCTCGCACAGTGGCGTCCCTCATCGTGTGCTAACTGCTCGCCATTGGGGCGGTGGATTGTGTAGGTTCTCGTGTGGCTTTTTTGCCGTTGGTGCTGTTGGCCGTATTCACAGTCGGGCGTTTGTGCGGCTAGTCCAGTTTGGGTGACACATGGGTGGCTTATTGTGTCACGTACTTGCAGGTGTTGTGATACTCGCTGCTTTGTAGGTGTGCGTACTATGCTTTTATGGCATTGGGTGGTGGTACAGGCTCAGTTGCGGCCCTGGCTGCCCTGTGGCGTTATTGTTTGGTGGTAGTGGATCTTTTCACCCAAGAATACCAACAGCCACGCTGTGTCGCTGTCCGTATGGTCGTTGTTGGGTGCGGTCTGTAGGGGAGGCTGCAACCCGCGTAGCAAATAGGCGGGTGAGCAGTTCTTCATGGCGGGCGAGTGTGGGTGCTTACTCGTTGTCTGCCGTGGTCCGTCTGCGGGCAATCGTTGGCAGCTCCTCCTTTGGGCATGAGGTCCGTCCGTTCTCACTCTTTCCTTTCTTGTCGACAGATACTCTTCACTCGTGTCGCGTTTGGGCTGGATGCCGGGTCCTTCGGCTTGGTGCGAGGGGCTGCCGGTCTCACGTGCACTGCTCTTTTAAGCGCTCTTCTCCTTCTAGTCTTGGGCCCTTTCTCTCAAAGGGGCGCTGTCCTTATTCCCTTGCAACATGTGTGGCGTGCCCTCTGCGTCCTCAGCACGTAGTTCCAGTGTTGCATTCTTCGCCTCTAGGGTCTTTAGCCTTGTTTCCAGGTCGCAGGACCCGAGCAGTCTCATTTAGGATGGTCTCCGCACTTGTGACGCTCTCCGCCAACAAGAATAGGCCTTGCTGCATCAGTTGTACATCCACCTTCATGTCATCCATCTTATTTTCATGCGAGGTTCGTAAAGCGGATGTCTGATTGTGTCTCTGGGGCTTCTGCACATCCCAGGGCCACGGTTGAGGCAGAGCTTCTCTGCTTCCCCTGGCTCACAAAGGATTCCAAGTTCGTGCCTTTGGATTTCTGTTTAGTGGATGGCATGGCAGAGAGTGTATCTGGGATGCAGGTCACAGCTTCTAGGTCAATGCTTAGAGGGTAAGGTAAGTATATTTCTTGTAGGAAATGCCTCAAAGAAGGGTTTGTCCTATTCCAAGTAGTAGCGTGCAGGAATGGTGACATCACAGCATCCATAATGAGTTCAGCATATTCTTTCAGGGAGGCAGTATGTCACCAGACACAAGCTCCAATCCCTGAAGGTCTCATAAAGGTGGCAGACGCAAGCAGTTTTCACACCAGTTATGCAGGTGACTGATAACAAGGCAGTGTTGAGGGCAATATCCATTATGTTCCTCAACTGGAGTGTCCCAGTGAATTTTCCAGTGTTGTGCACTTCCAGGGTATTCCCTAGCAGGTTTGTATCCGATAACCATCTGCACAGCTTTGCTTAACTAATTCCATGGGCTTAAGGATGGTTTCAGCTGATTGATGCCTGACCTGTTCTGAGTATGAACAATACAGGGATACTACTGAATTATTTCATAAAATGTCACTTCTAATGGGTTTTATTAACTTTCCTGTTATATCCACATATTTATATCACACAAAACAAGGACAGGAAAGGCTTTTATTATGCAGATAATTCTTTTCCAACTATTAATGGATTACCTAACACTCACCGTGGCTCAAAGAACAACCTTTCCCTTCATGATGTTGCTTGCCCTAGATACGTCTGTGGCAACGCCTATCTAATAGGGATAGGAAGAGGGATCACGTGCCAAATTTGACGGGCGATCTGTCTGATTTTTACTACTTCAAGAAATCGGTCCTGATGAAGATGGCGCCTTGAAAAAGATGTCATTGAAACCAGTCGACCAGACATTTTTTTAGATGCCTCTGAACCAAGAGAGACACGGAGAGAAACCATTGAGAAAATAGGTTATCTCCTAACAATTAAGAGACTAAGCCTTAATTGCATCCCTAGTTTCTTCATTTTGTCGTTGGCCATGATGAGGACCCCCAGAGCAACAGGAGAGCCAAGTATCAGTAAGGGTTACAGTTGGTGGATGAAATTGGAAGGAGGAATTGTCTCCTGTTTTTTATATTTGGTTTCTGACAACGAAAGGTGAGGCACAGGTCTACTGAGTGCTATTCCACATTGTAGGTCTGGCAGGGGGTAAGTGTAGGTCTGGCTGCTGGGTTATCTGGGGCCCTAAAGAGCTGCCACGGCACAGTGCACCCCTGAGTTAGAGTGAAGTATTGTCACAGTGATTTGACGGATTTGCTGTTCCCCAGCTGGGAGGCTGCAACAGTGCCTGCTACTACGTCAATAGGCTGTAGTCCACTGTCTCAAGCAGGGACACCAGTGATTCTCCCCATGGTCCGAGGCACTTGGGTGGGGTGGATTTCAATAGTCAATCCCCTCACAGGCAGAGGTGTAACAGTGAGCCCATTGAGGAACCGCTGGTCTGAATGAGCTCATACCGCCAGTGGGAGTGAAATGCCAAAGGGGTTCTGGTTATCTCTGCTGATCACAGAAAGATGTGCGCAAGGTGATCAGTGTTATTCCTCACCTTCCCACAATCCGTTCTTCCCCACTGCCTCCTCCTTACCTCCCGTATGTATTGGTGCTCCGTGAACTGTCCCCTTTCTCATGGGCTCACTGTCCGATTAAGTGGGAGCACCTGGTCGCTTCTGGCACAGACATATGGGTCCAAAGTAGATCCATACCCAGCCGGGGCGCAGCATGCCGTTCCAAGATGGTGCTCCCTATATAAGCATCTTTGATAGAGATGCCGAATTTATTCTGATTGCCTACACAATTTCTCCAACGAATCGGGTCGAACGGGTAAGAACACCTTCTGTTCCCGCTCAAGCCGAAATCAGAGGGCGAGATCCGTTAAAGCAGGATCAATTCAGATAGGATAATGCAGGCTGCGATGTAGCTCCCAAGGGCCGCATTCTCATACGTTCGCTGCTCGACAGCATCCCCAATTTCTAAGCATTGATGGTGTCAAGAATCACTTTATGCTATCAAAAGACAATACGTTGATCCAAGGTTAGCCCTCGGCTCATTTCAAAAGAGTTAAAGCTGTTACTGTTGCTCTTCTGAGTATTACTTCAGTTAACAGAATATACTGAGTGCCAATGTGGAAGTCAAGCCATACATTTGGAAATCATGATTGCTTCGATTTAGATGAAAGCAAAGATACTCGAATACAGCAGACATCTTTACGCAGCCAACTCAAATAGTTGGCTGCGTAAAGATTTCACTTCCACTCATTTCTAAGATTTTCACCCGTTTGCTTTCCTATTCAGGAGCTCATGATCAATTGAGCTGTAACGTGAATGCAAGGCGTACAAGCCTTGGGTAAGGCTTTAACGCCTTGCATTCACGCCACAGCACATTTCACAGGATTTGTATGGCAGAGAAGAGGGGCAGAATGCAACTTGCGTTTCCGCTGCTCTCTTGCTCTCCACCATACAAATGCTCCAGCATCGCCGCCAGCATAGATTTTAATGCCGGTGCAAGTGCTGGAGATCCCTATGGGGTTTGCCTGCTTTACGCACAAGCATAAAGTGGGCAAGCTCCATAGGGATCCATTGTAAACCTCACTTGCCATGCTCCGATGGCAGGGAGCATGTACAATTGAAATGAAGCACTGAAGATTTCATTTCAATTCGGAATACTGATTAACATGCATGGATGGTAAGCAGTGTTCCTTGTTGAAATGAAACACTCCCCGGCAGCTTGCATGTCGGCTGGGGTTTCATTTTAACTGTGAACACTGCTTGACACGCAAACATGGCAACCGGTGCTCACAATGGAAAGTAAACGCCGCCGAGCATTTCAGCACGCCAGGCAGCATTTACTCACTTTGCACTGGGGAGTGCAAATGTGAATGCCAAAAGTAGGCATACATGTTTTTACGCCACCATTTGCCCTTTACAAATGCAACCACACTGCAACTGACGAAAAGTTGATGGTGGGGACCTGCTTACGTTACAGTGTACATGTAACAGGTCCCCACCGCCAAATTACACACAGTAGCAACATGAACTACTATGAAGATCCCATTAAAGGAATGGTTCGGTCAAAAAATATGATTGTCCCTATGGGTCGGCCATGTGCTTTTAACCATAATTCGATCGATTGTACAAACATTTCCTATGCACCTTACCCGAGTTTTCGTCTCTTGAACACAAGCAAAATCAGGCAGCAGGGTGCAGCCATCTTGTGATAATCTTATCACTTTCCGCATCGCCCTGGGTGACCTGCGTTTGCAGCACTAAATCATATCCCCCGCCCCTGAGCCTGACATCACTAGACGCATACTGCCCATTTCACAATGCCAAAGCACGTCTAGTGTAAACATTCTCTGCGCCTCAGCTAATGACGTGTCACCATGGAAACAGCAGGAAGCCTCTTTCCTCGATAAGTATAAACAGAGCGTTTCACAACACACAACAGCAGATTTTCTCTTCCATTCCTCTCGCTTTATTTCTTTGAGTATTCTGTGACTCGTTTCTGTGCTCTGGTCAGCTAACTTCATTGCTTGTAGCCCATGTGAACAGATACCAGTACGACCGCTATAAATTATTTTCGTTTCTTTACCACACAATGGCAACAATAATGCCCTACCTGTACGAGCCCGAGTATTCCGAGGAGGAATTACTGGAAAGAGCAAGCTCTGTAAACGATGGGGATTTGGACAACAGTTGGGCGGACGTTTCAACAGATGAAGAGCCTGGGCCTAGTTGCATGGATGCTGTTTCCACCTGGTGTACCTGCAATCGGTGCGCGCTAATGCCAACCAAGGTGGAGAACTGCTGCTGCCGAGAAAACTCTGGATGCTTGGCCTACATATCGCAAGGCGATCCACAGCCGCAATGCGTTACCGAGCTGCCAGACTTCACGGCAGTCTGTCTCACACGGTCCGTGTTGAGGATTTTGATGGTGCTTATGCACAAACTTCGCGCAACAGTTCGCCCTCGTAATCCAAGTAACAAGTAAGTGTAGTCTGGTTGCGAGGTCAGTCAGGCCATTTCACGGTTGTCCCCTATATTCTCGTAACTTCAAGATATCATTGTCATATTCGTTTCGTCTTGCAATTCTCTAGTAATAGTCGCATAAAAGTCGTTCAATATTGTGCAGTGTCTAGTCAGCATTTGTCCTGGCAAAGATGCCATTGCATACAAGAATTGTCATTGACAACTAAGGTTTAATACATATATTGGTCATTTAAAAACAGATTGTATCTTTCTCTTTCATAGGTGGTACCGGCTGGTGGCCTATCGTTCGTACACATGGTGGCTTCATGGGAGGCTTGGACACCGCATTCGACGAGTAATACCTGCCTGTGTTATTGGCGCCATTAGACAAACTTTCCCCAGTGACAGCGGTCAGTACAGGGGATTTTACTTCGCTGAACTGTAACCAGACTTTTACAATGTCTAGTATTTTTGTGCCATCAAAATAAGAAACCAAATAAAACACAACATATTTGTTATCAATGGTTGTTTCAGTTTTTAAGTGAATCAAGTGTGTCTCCATTCAGCAGTGTTTCGCTGCCATGTCTGCACGCCTCCCGGCCCATCCATCCCACCCCCCACTATCAAAGGGAGTTCGCACCAGTGGATGTGCGCTGCCATGGGGTGCTGTCAGGGGCGTGAACAGCCAGGGTGCCAAACAACATGTACACTTCACAAGGTATCCTACGCCCAGAGGCCATTGTTCACATGGCCTCCCCAGACTCTGTGTCTCCAGGCAGGCTCCCTTGAAGCAGACAAACCCCCCTGCAATGTACATAATACCACGACATATACACGTCATTCATTCACAAACACACCCCTTTTTGTTATTCTTTATAAACCACTGGATATTTACCATGAGAACATCTTTGAGCACTGCAAGTCAACTTGGGAACGTGCTACTCTATGACCGCTTCGAGTGCACCCGTCAGTGTGCTACCTGTGAACATCTCCCTGTTCTCCTGCCGCTAATCAGTCTGCTTGCTGAATCCAACTGTTTGTTGGTCAAGGTAAGGGCATGTATCTTAATCATATCTCCTTCATTTGTAAATGTATATCTATTCAGAAGTATCGAACTCTGTAGTACATTGCTATTGACTTGGGTTTCTTTTGTTATGTTATCAATATATCAATTTTTTTCAGTGTCCATTGGCATTGTATTGCATCCTTCGCAGACTGTGTCTATAATATAAGCATGTTTCCTTTTCATGCACGATAGTACATTCAAGGGACAAGTAACATGTTCTGATTTTCAACACATCAATGAATCGCTTCTGCAATTTATCCCATAATACAGCCGCACACGCTGCACTGGTTTTGCTGTGGTGCCCAAAGGAAAGCGTGCAACAAACAATGTATGGTCCAATTCATTCTTTCTCACGTGTTTATGCAAAATAATTTTCTAATAATGTTGACCTTTATTTTGCAGAATTTACAACAATGCCTGCATGTTCTATTTTCGGTTGCCCTTCGAAGACCCATGACAAATCCGAAGGCATTACAATGCATCTATTCACTAAGACTGTTGATCGAATAAGAGAATGGGTCAGACGTTGCGGATATCCACCGGAAGAGCTTGAAAGTAGAGTCAAACAAGTCTTGCAGGACAAGAGGGGTCATCGATACCACATCTGCAGCCTGCACTTCGACCCGGATATCTACGACACATCCTTGTACACAAAGAGGAATCAACTGAGAACAATTCTGAAATTGCTCCCAAACGCTATTCCGACTTTATTCGTGAAAATCCCGCCACAGGTGAGTCACGCTTCCGGATTTAGCTTTACGCCTGTATTTTTGGTGTAAATGTCACTTATGGTACTTTCCATATTTATGTGATTGAATAATGACTATTTTGCTAAACAATAGTCCTTGTTTTGTAGAACCCACATAGAAAAATTATTTATGAGGACGGATAACTATGCTATTTTATGCATTTCAATAAGTGTCATTTTCTCATATTCAGTATCCTTACATGCCATTTTGTAATGTTGGAATTTCTAAATCGAATAATACTATCCCTTTACCACTCCATGACTATCCACCGAATTCGAAGGAACAAGATTCAACATCCATGTCTTGCCGGGAGTCATCAACCACTTTGAGCGCGCATCAGGCAATCATATCTAGCTATTCTGTTCCAGACTGTTTTTATGCACGGAATTCTAGATAATGTGATAATATTTTCACAAAGTATCATTTCTTTACACAATGTTTCATTCCTACTTTACTGCTGATATGTACCTTTGTCGTCTTTCCAAATTGTGTGTCCCGTTTCCAATCTTTTCGTCCTTACTAATTCAAGTACTGTGTTTCAGGGAGATGCTGAAGTGTCCACTACAATTACAACATCCCTCTTAGTCGATCCGGTGCCAGTGGTATGGGTCTTGATAGCTTAATAGGACAAGATAATCTGATCATATTTTCATATCGTGTAATTGTTTTACACAATGTTTTATTCCTACTTTACTATTGATGTATACCTTGGTCGTCTTTCCAAATTGTGTGTCCCGTTTCCAATCTTTTCATCCTTACTAACGCAAGTACTGTGTTTCAGGGAGATGCCGAAGCGTGCACTACAATTACGACATCCCTCTTAGTCGATCCGGTGCCAGTGGTATGGGTCTTCATAGCTCAATAGGACGAGATAATCTGATCATATTTTCATATTGTGTAATTGTTTTACACGTTTCATTCCTGCTTTATTATTGATATGTACCTTTGTCGTCTTTCCAAATTGTGTGTCCCGTTTCCAATCTTTTCGTCCTTACTAATGCAAGTACTGTGTTTCAGGGAGATGCTGAAGCGTCCACTACAATTGGAACATCCCTCGTAGTAGATTCGGTGTCAGAGGTATGGGTCTTCACATTTCAATAGGACGAGATAATCTGATCATACTTACATATCGTGTAATTGTTTTACACAATGTTTCATTCCCACTTTACTATTGATATGTACCTTTGACGTCTTTCCGAATTGTGTGTCCAGTTTCCAATCTTTTCGACCTTACTAATGCAAGCACTGTGTTTCAGGGAGATGCTGCAGCGTCCTCTACAATTACATTATCCCTTGTAGTTGTTCCGGAACCAGACCTTACAGTTGATCCGGAGCCAGAGGTATGGGTACTGACAGTACCATCTAATGAAAGAAAGTCGGTCTAATTATATGTGTAATGCCAATGACTTATTTTAAATGGATACTATTTTTTGTAGGGATGTATACTAGATCCGTATATTGATTTGGAGGAACGTGGATCTGAGTCGGTACGCCAGTTTGCTGATGTTAGAGTAAAGAAGGTTTCAAAGAAAAGAAATAAAAATAAGGTTAGTTACAAACACTTTATATTGTTGGCAATAGTTTTGGGCTAAGGCCTTCATTATGTGCCTTTTTTAATGCAAATTGTACAACACTGTATGTTGGATTTACACTGAACATCCCTTTTCCTATCTGTCCTGTAGTTGCCCAATGGAGTACGGACTAAGCAGACACAGACAGCGATACAAATGACAGATGCTGCTTGCCAAACTGATTTCCCCATGGAGGAACTATTCATTGAGGCGTGTCATGTTCACACTCGAGATGCCCATGTCCAATGGCCAGAAAATGAATCTAATATGACCGGCGATTCCAGCAAAGTGTTCTTGGACCATTGCTACAATGCGCCTGCTCCGCCAGAGGAAGGTGAAATTGAATTTATAGATGATAGTTTAACATTACTAGATGAGCACTTGACACAATCGACCCCCGTCAAAAAAATGGCCCCCAAAAAACAGTCCACATTGATGTTTTCTCCTATCCATCGTCAAGTAACAGATGTTGAAATGACAGAAACTGAAGCATCAACAATATTGACCGACGAAACAGACAAAGATATCGACTATAGTATGTCCGGTTTGGCTGATATGTCCACAACGGTTCAGTCCGAAACAACAGTGTTGCCAGATGACAGTACAATAAAAGAGGCCAAATACATAGTATTCGACAGCAGCTTGATGGAGATTATAAAGATGCTGAAATGTGTGCATTCATTGGGAGGAGAAGTATGTGGAAAGCCATTGGTGAGCGTGACTCGTCTAACACAAGACAGTAACCTCAAAATACATGCCACCTGTGAAAAGTCACATAAAGCATTTTCATGGTCCGCTCCACCGATGCTGGGGAAACTGCCTGCTATCAATCTACTGTGTGCAGCAGCTTTACTTTTCAGTGGCTTTAGTTTCACGAAGTTATCCAGTTTCTTTCAGTTTGTGGGAATCCATTTCATTTCTAAAACGCAATACTACAAATACCAACGTGATTATCTGTTCCCTGCCATTAGTGATGCTTGGAAAATTGAACAACTGGCTATTCAAAGTACATTCCCCAACAAGCGGTTCAGGCTAGCCGGCAATGGACAGTGTGACAGCCCCAGATTTTCTGCTAAGTACTGCACCTACCATCTCCAGGACATGAAAAGTAAGAAAATTGTGAGTTTGGTGGTCGTGCAGGTGTCCAAATGTAAATCCTCGGTGGCCATGGAGAAACTTGGTTTTATAAAATCACTGGAAGATCTACAATCGAGGGGAATGCAAATCGACCTCATAGCCACGGACAGACACATTTCAATAGCCAAGACAATCAGAGAGCAGTATCCAAATATTAAACATCAATTTGATGTATGGCATGTTGCCAAAAAATCGCAGCTGCAGGGGAAAGAAAAAGGTTTGGAAGGTATTTCTCAATGGTCCCAGTTTTTCAGCAACCATCTTTGGTGGAGCTCAAAAACGTGATGGATCTGTGGAAATTCTACTGGAAAAATCGCGGTCACTAATGCACCACTGTTCCAACATTCACCACTGGACAGAAAAACAACATTTCCACCAATGTGAACATGGCCCTTTGTCTCCAGAGCAGGCACGGAAGAAGAAGTGGTTGATCCCATCTACACCTCCACACATAGCCCTTGAGAAGATTGTGTTTGATAAAACTCTATCAAGAGATCTTATGGGACTCCGAGAATTCTGTCACACATGAGATTTGGAGGTGTTCCACAATATGTGCCTAAAGTACAGACCAAAGAGATTGCATTTTGGCATCCAAGGGATGAAATAAAGGACTTTACTTGCGGTATTGGCGCATAACGAGAATGTAGGCCGGGAAAAATCTAGGACTGCAGGAAACCTAGGGATGCTTCGCTACAATATGGCCTTTACGAAAAGAAGCAAAAAATGGGTTGTCAAACCAGTATAAGAGAAAATGGAATTCGATTTTGTGAAAGATCTTATTGTAAATGTCGTCAAGATGCATACTCATGGAATTGCGCACAAATCTGTTCAGAGCACACATACATTGCCACAAAACATTGCCAGCATGCCATGTCCACCCAAAGTAGAGCTTGTTAAATTGTTCAAATCACAGTTGAAATGATTACTGTCTGTTTTTATTTTTCAAAAAATGTTTCTATAAACTGTACAAATAAAGTTTGCAATTTCTCTTTTGAAATCTTTCCTCTCAGTGCTTTTCTTAAAAATATATTACAATTATTACGATTGCTTTCACATTTCACAGTTAAGTCGAGATAATGTGGGACCTTCATTTTTTCGTGTTAATGACCAATGGGTAACAGTGTTTAAGAATATTTGGGTTTTGGCAGTTGACTTGCAAAAAAGTTCAGCGAAAAGCTGAATATCTGCTCGTCCTACAAAAGGGCTTAGACCTAGGCCACAAAACATTCTAGGTACGCAAGAAGTACTGACTGTGAAAACATGCCATGGGGTAGGAGGCCATGAGATAAGCAGAGGTGGGCCTATCACTAGACACATTTTATGTGTTACATCGACTATAATTTCGGAATCGGGGGCATTCTATCGTTGTCAATTTTTCCCCTACAGCTCAGCAGCACCACAAAAAACAAGCAGTGACAGCCACAAAATTCCCTGTGCCCGTGCTTCAAAATTCATGTCTCATGGATGAGTTGACACTGGATTTTGCAACGTAAGAATGTATGTTCATTTTGAGTGAAGGTCACCAGCTTTGAATTTTTGCTTGGGAGATGGGAGGCCCACGTGTCCAGCGGACAGTATAAGGTTGTATTATTTGTTTACCTTGAGAGGCAGGGACCATTCCGAAAGGGATTGAATTGAAGGGGGGTGTAATAACGTATGATGTGATAAGGTTCCCCATTCCGAAACTGAACCTAGTTACATATAAGTTCAGTTTATGAGAAATCATTGACACGAACGGAGGAGTCTGCATTACGGTCTGCAAAGCGCCAAGAGAATGGAAATGCCGAGTATAATGTAAGTTTCTCTTTAGACGATTCCATACCAGAACTAGTCGAAATAGCTGACCGTTATTGCTGGGTCACATTGTACTTGTTCGTTCTGTGTGGCATATTGCAATAATAATTAATAATAATTAATAATAATAATTAATAATAATAATAATAAATTAATGAAGTGCTAGTACAACCTTTGTGTGCTGGGCTATCTACCGGGCACATGGGCAGGCCAGCATCGAGACGCATGTAGACCACCACTCGTTTCTCCCTGGCTCTACGCTAATAAATCATTACATTACACCTCAAATTCTTGCCCCAGTTTACGCATTACGTTTAGAGCTCAACATTCTCGATCGCACTAGCCTCGGAAGCAAATAGCAGAGTACTTTCATATTCCACATTGTATTCTCTTGGTTCACGTTGTGTCACCTCTGCACTAATAAACAAAATGATTAATTGATTGTAATAAAGATCGGCTACTGAGACACATTTCGATTTTTATCTTTTGCAAACAGGTACATCGTGCTGTTATGCGATTGTCATCTATTCCAGACCCCGACCGATGGCTTCTTCAACCACCAGTTGCAGCTACAAGTCAATCACTGGATCTACTTAACCGTATTTTGGGACGATAGACAAGTACCAATCTGTCGGTATGCAGTACCGGCGATTAGGAGCCACGTAACAACGTTTACGGTGGTCTAGTGCCAAGTTGATGCACCAGCCTTGCAATTCACTGAGAGACCGAAGTGCTTCATTTAGACAAAACTAACACCCTGTGTACCCAAAAGGAACAGCGCGTGACTCACAATAAACATTTGCGGATTTATGGAACGAGAGCAAAGAAAATGATTTCCATTTTCTAAGATTATGTCAGACGCCGAATGTTATTGAAACAATTAATGTGAAATAAATGTACTTTACCAATTGTACAGTCTTGCTTTTTCCTTTTAAAGTACAGTTTCATATTCCTAATTGTGACGCGCTGTGCTGTGAGATGATGTGTGTTGTTTTCCGGGTTCCGCGTCTAGTCGCATAGGTGATGACTGGGCACGTTTGGCTATGCTGCCCAGCAACGTCACAGAGAGAGGCGGAGAATATAAATGATTTGGTGATGTCAGGCTCAGGGGCGGGGGATATGATTTAGTGCCGCAAATGCAGGTCACCCAGGGCGATGCGGCAAGATTATCACAAGATGGCTGTGCCCTGCTGCCTGATTTTGCTTGTGTTCAAGAGACGAAAACTCGGGTAAGGTGCATAGGAAATGTTTGTACGATCGATCGAATTATGGTTAAAAGCACATGGCCGAACCATAGGGACAATAATATTTCTGACCGAACCATTCCTTTAAGGTGAAAAAAAAAGACTTACTTGGAATCCTAGCTTTCCACCATGAATTTAGTCATTACATTCCTAAATAAACCCTTGCACCACCAAAGCCCCCTCAAACCCCTCCTTTGTGGCTCAGCAGTAAAAGAGAACATTTTACCTTTTTCATGGAAAAATAAACCCAGGCTTAACAGGCACCACAATGTGTGTTGGGATACTGGGAACGTCTGACTGTCATGAATAGCGAAGAGGAGACCTCTGGCTTCAAACCTAACAACCTAATTTATTTCCTTGTTCTTTATTTCTGAGGTGCACAGGCACTGTTCTTTTTGTATCAAAGAAGCACAAAGGTATTTTATGGAGGAAATATATATTTTTTTCAATGAACAGTAAACCAGATTGGGTGGAGGAACGATAGGTGGCTTTTGTTTATTTCTGTACATAGATTTCTTTTTAATCTACTTGGAATTTCAAAATTAAATTGAAATCAATGTGTTCAGAGATTCTGCCCCAGTGCAGAACGTTTTAGGGCTTGTGAATCTAACAAAGATACTCCTAATCGAGAACTAGATACATATCAATCTTGATCTTTGGAATTGAGTTTTAAAAGAAATGGCTGGATTTTCCATGACCTGTTCTTAAAGGTGTAATTTGCCTGCTTGTCTCTGACTCCTCCTCATTCTCATTGCTGAACTTTGATCATATAGTCTATGAAGGGGAGTTAATAAAACCTCAGGCCGCCATATCGAAATTTATTTCTCTATGGAGCTGTTTGGTCATTCAGTGTTCTCTCCCTCGTATTTACTCTTCCTCAGATGCCATGGATCCCATGCAGTATTGACCCATTGCTAACACATTTACACACCAGAACAGATTTGAACTATCCACTTGACTATTTCCGATCTATCTGTTTCTTTGCAAGATTGTTGTTGACAGTGTTTTACAACTCTACCCTTTTTTTCTCATCTCTGTTATATTCAAGGTATGTGACTTTGCTGGTGCCAGTTACCAGTCTACCTCCTGCTGTAACAGGAATTTGATGCTTCACCAGTGCACAGATCACTGGTTGGACAAACGTTCTTGGGCAGGAATGATCCCTCTCCAACCCAACGGACGAGCATGTCATGATTTGAGTGAGAATTGCTCCCTCCGTCACATTTAGCAGCTGCCCGCCCCCTCAACCCCATTTATGTGGACAGAGCCAGTAACAGCGCTATGGTGAGTGGCCAGTGTAATTGGTAAAAACACTTGATCAGATGGAGAGCATGCATGTGTGGGGGGGGGAGTTGCAAGTCCTGTCACAAGTGGCATAGCTCTTTCAATCCACGAGAAAGTAAAACCACACCCTCCGAAGGCGTGTGTCACAGATTACTCTCACTTCATATTCTGAATTTCTATTTACCAATATCGGAGGACAGTTTGGAAAACTTTTGGCTGAAACAATCTGGGATGAAGCACTTGGGAAGGGAAGCATGGAACACTGGATGTATACGCCCGGAAGGAGATAGCTACGGTCGGACTGCCACTGAAGATCAGCTCTGGATGACCATAAATGTTCCCAAAAAGGCATGGCCCAATTTCGTGGGTACATGTTGCATGGCTATATCCTTGGAGACATACCATACTGCCAACTTGGTTAAAGGGTGTGGGGCTGCGCTATTTATCAGTCTGACATTTTTGGAACTACTTTCCAATATGAGTCTGGCCAACTGATGGACTTTCTGGATTTGTTGGCTCGCTTTATCAGCAGAGGGAACAGTGCTCAGAGAAATAGCTGCCATAGGCAGTACCTTGGGATGATGTCTGAATGTGCAAAATTATGACTATAACCAGTTGCAGGCCAGACCACATTATTATGTGTCTCTTTAACAGAATCCACATGAGTACTCCAATTGGACTGTAAGGTACTGGAATAGCATATAAGGTATTGCGCCAATATTTGGTTAGACTGCTTGGTCTGCCCTTTGGCTTGAGGATGCAGTGCTTAATTTGTAAGAAAATAGGTGCCAGGGCCCAAATATTTTCTTGCACGTCACTGACACATCGGGGGACGGGGGGGGCACCCAGCCCACTGGCACCACCCATGCCTGCTCCATACAGTACCGACATAACTGGTGTTAAGGCTGCAAATACCACTGGTTCATTGAGGGTGATGGATGCATGGGATGATTTACAGATACCACTCAACATAACATATTGTGCCTTGAAATAATATAAAAATGTATGTGTTTCTGTAGAACACATTATTGTTAATATTTTGCTCTGATCCTATCAGCAGCAAGTGGAACATTTTAACAATCTATTAATAGAAAATAAGAGCCAACATGCTTTCCTTCTATGGTAAATAATTGGACAAATGCAGGCAAAATCATTACTGATCTGATGAACGTGCCTGTCAAACACTGCAGCAAGATCATTTTCCTTGGTTTAGTACTCATGCTATATTGGTCTTTTCACTGACCTTACCCCTGTGTTGTGGCTGCTAGCTGGCAAGCCACTTTGCTAGTTATTACAGTGGAGAATTTGCAGCAATGTCAAGCAGGTTGATTGGAGCAATGTGTGCCAAGGCCAGCATCAGTGACCAACATTGTCACCTTCTAACTGATTGTTATCCATGAAAATGGATAAATAGCCATGCCCTGCAAACCCGAGTTATCAAGTTTGTGAATGAAAATAAGCAAGCACAGGATGAAGAGATCCAGGTCAGTGCACACGGGTGTTTTTATATTTCTATGACATTATTATTATTTATTTAATTGTACACGGTTTGAAACAAACATTTACAATCTCATTTACATTAAAACTCTGATGATCCTTATACACAAAATTCAAATCATTATACAACGTCGCCCATTTACACACAACAGAACCTTAAATTAAATTCATATAGTACAGATCATGTAATCTTTAATGTTCTAAGAAGATGTGTAAGAGTTTTAAAATAGTTCCAAAAGGGTCAAAGTTCTAATTGTTGTTAAAACAAATTGCAGCATTGACAAAATCTTCCAACTGCTAGTGTCACAGACTTGCCAACCAACATATTTAGACCCTAAGTTAAGTACACACTTTCCAAAATGTAAAACACGAAGTAGCAATAGGGCAGGACAAGATAAAAGCAGGTGATACAAATTAATAGGATTTTCAAGTAACATATCCGCAGTTGCATCCATTTCCGAGAGCAGCTTTGCATAATAATCCCCAAATTCCTGTAAAGGGATATCGGGTTTCTCACTCCCCATTTTCCCAAAATCAGCATAAAATAGGGAAGATAGAGAATTTAAAATCTTTTGATATAATCCTTACTGCTTCCACCGGACACTAATGCAAAGTGATTGTAGCCCTAACTCGTAGCGAACTAGTGCTATTGGTACACATGCTGGAATAAAATACAAATCTATTCTCCAAAGAATATCTTCATATCGATCTAATTCATTAATACTCAGATAGGCAGAATCTTCAGCCGATTAATGAATTTAGGGATCATTTTAGCAAGGTAAAACTTTAATACTGGAACCAGAGAAAACTTTCAATATTTTACATCAACCTTTGCAATCTGAGCGGCTAACCTCTTGGCTTTATTTTTAAGACAATTTCGATAAAAAGATTTGCACGGGTGCGCTAAAATTGGAAATCCTACATCCGGAACAAGTTACTTACCTGTAACTGTTGTTCTCCAGCATGGGTCTGGCATGGATTCACATGCTCATGAATATTCCCCGTCGTCAGGCTGGGAATCCTCGGTAAAGAAAAAATCAGTATCAGTTTAGTTTCTGATCTGTCTTTCGTAGTAGTAACCAATCACTGATCTCTGCGTCATACTGACCACAGCCAATGACTGCCCTCTACCTAAGCCCCGCCTCTGGCAGCCATCTTCAGATTTGGTAGCACGTGAAGAGGCAGTATGACCAAGTGAAGAGCCGCAGAGGGGTAGTTGGGAGGGTTCGCATGTGAATCCATGCCAGACCCATGCTGGAGAACAACAGTTACAGGTAAGTAACTTGTTCCTTCTCCAGCATGGGGTCTGGCATGGATTCACATGCTCATGAATATAAGAATAAATAGCAGTACACACATGCACAACCACGGGGGGTGGCAAAAGGCTCAACATTAAGCAATACAAAAAACTCAACATTAAGCATCTCTTACCTCCTCACCAGGCTCACCTTAGGCGAACAGGTTGCGCAGCACTGCTTGGCCGACCCTGGACTCCTCCCTGGAATCCCGATCGACGCAGTAAAATCTCGTGAAGGTGTGCGTCGACCTCCACGTAGCAGCCGTGCAGATGTCCAGCAGGGGCACACCAGATAAGAATGCCGTAGTAGCAGCAATCGCTCTGGTCGAATGGGCTCTCGGACGGCCTGGCAGCGGTCGGTTAGCCAACCGGTGGCAGTGCATGATGCAGCCGGAGAGCCATCTGAAAATAGCAGACTTCGAGAGAGCCTTCCCTTGATTCACAGGTCCAAAGTTCACGAACAGCTGTGATGTCCTCCGGAAACTCTTTGTGCGGTCCACGTAGAACTTCAGCGCTCTAGCCACATCCAGTGAGTGCAAAGTCTTCTCGGCTGGCGACGAAGGAGACGGGAAGAAAACAGGTAACACCAAGGGCTCGTTAAGATGGAAGTCCGACGGCACCTTGGGCATAAAGGAGGGGTGCGTCCTAAGCACCACCCTTGAGGCATGGAAAGTCAAGTACGGTGCTTTGCAGGATAGGGCCTGGATCTCTCCCACTTGTTGTGCGGATGTAATGGCCACCAGGAATGCAGTCTTCCACGACACAAACTTCATCGGTGCGGAGTGCATCGGCTCGAATGGGGGCCCCATGAGCCTGGTCAGCACCAGGTTAAGTTCCCACGCCGGGGCCGGGGCCTTCACCGGCGGGAACGACCGGAACAGTCCTTTCATAAACTCTTTTACCAGTCGATGGGACCACAGGGATGTCCGTCCTGTGGTTCTGGTATATCTGGAGATCGCCGCCAGATGAATCTTAATGGAGGCATGGGCTAGCCCAGCCTTTTCCAGCGATAGCAGGTACGGCAGCACTTGAGGGGCAGTAATCCGTAGGGGGTTGATCTTCTGTGCTCGGCACCAGATAAAGAACCTCTTCCACTTATGACCGTAGCATTTGAGAGTCGAGGACGCCCTGGCCTTTGCAAGAACCTCTCTGCAATCGGCCGGTATATCGTAGCCTCCAAACTCTAGCGCTGCAGGAGCCAAGCCTGCAGGTTCAGCGACGCCTGGTCGTGGTGGAAGATGGCGCCTCCTTCTCTGGAGAGAAGGTCCGTGTCCGCCGACAGCTTGATGGGAGGGGACGTTGACAAGTCCAGAAGGTCCGGGAACCAGATCTGCCTCGGCCACACCGGTGCGACGAGGATCATCCTGCACCGGGACCTCTTGAGCTGGCTGATGAGTCGAAGCAGCAACGGCAAAGGAGGGAACGCATACAGGTATAGGCGTCCCAGGGGAACGAGAACGCATCGCCCATGCTTCTCGGCTGGGGAAACCTGCTGGCGAACCTCTTGCACTTCGAGTTCGTCGCTGTTGTGAACAGGTCGATTTGGGGTTTGCCCCATCGTCGGAAGAGTTGATCCACCTGATCTTGGCGCAGTTCCCACTCGTGACACACGCGCAGCTCCCTGCTGAGCGAGTCGGCGATGGTGTGGCTTTCTCCTGCCAGGTGGAAGGGAACCAGGAACATCCCCTGGGCGACCGCCCAGTGCCACAGATCCTGTGCCTCCTTGGAAAGGGCTGGGGATCTGGTGCCTCCCTGCTTCCGTATGTAAAACATTGTCGTGGTGTTGTCCGTGAAGATCCGCACCACCTTGCCCTTGAGCGACGGGAGGAACGATTTGAGAGCCCAGAACACGGCTCGGAGTTCCAGGACGTTAATGTGCAGGAGCCTCTCCTCCGGGAGCCAGAGGCCTCTTGCGTGGAGATCTCCGGTGTGGGCGCCCCAACCTTCCAGGGAGGCGTCTGTCGTCACCGTCTCCTGGTAAGCCGGCGTCTGAAAGTCCTTGCCCGCCGTGAGGTACGCTCGAACGCCCCACCACTGAATCGCCCACCGGAACACCTCGTTGAGGGGGACCCTGTCTTCGAAGGTGCCCGTCGCCTGCATCCAACGGGCGTCGAGAAATTCGCATCCGTAGTCTGCAGAGGCGCACCAGGTAGATGCAGGAGGACATCATCCCCAGGAGGGACTTGATGGACCTCACCCTGGCCACGTCCGTGGCTAGCAGGCGCTGCACTTTGCCTAGAATGGGCTTCGTCCGTACTTCCGACGGGGCCGCCAGGCGCCTCACTGTATCAAGCTTTGCTCCCAGAAACAGGGCCACCTGCGACGGCACCAGGTGGGACTTTGGGTAGTTTATGGCGAATCCCAGGTCTGTGAATAGCTGGAAGGTCCTCGCAGTGTGTTCAACGGCGAGTACCCTCGTTCTTGAGCAGATGAGCCAGTCCTCCAGGTAGGGGTAGACGTGAATCCCCTGCAGGCGCAGCCGCGCCGCCACTGGTGCTAGGCACTTGGTAAAGACCTTGGGGGCCGACTTCAATCCGAACGGCAGTGCTCTGAATTGGTAGTGGCGTCCCTGGACGACGAACCTGAGGAACTTTCGGTGACTTTTGAGGATGGGAACGTGGAAGTATGCATCCTCCAGGTCCAACGACGATAGAAAGTCGCCTTCCTCCAGCTGTCCCAGTACGTGCTGGAAGGTGACCATCCTGAACTTTTGTGATCTGATGTATTTGTTCAAACGACGAAGGTCCAGGATGGGGCGCCAGCCGCCCGTCTTCTTCCTGACGAGGAAGTAACTTGAGTACACCCCGGAGCCTCTTCGGGACAAGCTCGATGGCGCCTTTCCTGAGCATCGCCCGTACTTCCAAAAGAAGTTGCGGGACGTGATTTTCCTTCCTGGCCACAGGTGGAACGTGAGGGCACTTCTTCAGGAATTCGATAGAGTGTCCTCTTGCCGGGGTATCCAGCACCCAACGGTCGGTGGAGATGGACTTCCACACGCCGACGAAAGGCCAGGGCAGCCGGCCTCCCACCTTGGTGCTTCGGTGGGGGCCCGAGACCACGGCCGGTTCAGTCCTGCTTGGAGGTGGTGGCCTTGCCGCCCTGGCCACCTTGCCACAGGCGGAGAGGCGCTCCCTGCTTGCCGCGACCCCTGTAGGCCTCCTGAGACGAGGAGCGTGCCGCCTGGTGGTAGGACAACGAGCCACCGCTGGATCCCTTGGAGGCACCCTGTCTGCCTCCGGAGCTCCGAAAGGGCCGTCGTTGTGAAGGGCTCCTCGGGTGCGGGCCGTCTCCGTGTCCGTTTTTATGGCTTGGAGGGATTCGTCCACCACCTTCCCGAACAAGTTGCTGCCGTCGAACGGCATGTCCAACACCTTGGTCTGGACGTCCTGATAGAAGTCGGTCGCCCGGAGCCAACCCCGTCGTCGTAGGCAAACACCGTTGCCCAGCTGGCGGAACCCGGTATCGGCAATATCGGTTGCCACCGTTATGGCGTGGTCCGACGCCACCTCGCCCTCTTGCAGTATTTCCAGGGCCTCGGACCTCTTGTTGTCCGACAGGAAGTCCAATATGGGGGCCACCTTAAACCAGAGCTCCCTGTCGTAACGGGCCACGATCGCCAGGGCGTTGGCCGCTTTGATCGTCGTCGCCGCCGACGAAATGACCCGCCGCCCCATGGAGTCCAAATTCTTTCCCTCGCCGTCCGGCGGGGAATTCGACGTTGAGGCTCCTGACCCCGCCGCTTTCTTCTTCGCCGCCGCCGAGACGACCGAGTCTGGCGTTGGCTGGGCCCTGAGGCACAGGGGAGCGGTTTCGGGGACCCGGTACTTCTTCTCGTACCGGTCCCGTTTGGCTGGTGCCGTGGAGGGGTTTTTGAGAACCGACAGGCCCTCCTCCCAGATGTCATCGATTAGAGGCACCGCAATGACAGTCTTCCTCTTGGCCTCCCGGCGCTGATAGAGGAAACCTTCCTTTTTCTGCTCCTCCGGGCAGAGCTGGAACAATTCGGATGCCCTGGCGATCATGGCGTGGAATGAGCCAATCTCGTCGGGCGGCGAGGCCCGTGCGACGGGAGACGGGAGACCCATTCCGTCGTCATCGCCGTCGCCCTCAAAACCCGTCGTCGAGCCCAACGCACCGTCATCTCCAGACTCTTGGGAGGATGAGGAGGGAACTGTAGGCCTTACGGGGGCGAGCGGAGGAGAGGGTTGGGTCCTCCGTCGTTTGTTCTGAGGACTTCCCAACGGGCCAGGCTGCGGGTCCTCCGGCCTGGGCCATGGGAACCTCGTCCTTATCTCAGAGCATAAGGACTGGATCGCAGACAAAATGGCCGCCGAGCCATCCAGAGGCCTAGGTTCCGGCTGCGCCGGAAGGGAAGGCTGCTCTTCCTCGCCATCGTCGTCTTCCTCGGTTATTTCCCGAGGATCTTCCTTACGGGATCGAACCTTCTCGAATTGGACTTCGAGGTTCCTCACGGCCTTGGTCAGTTCCTCCTCCGAGGCTGACTCCGAGCTCGAGGAGGCTACCGTGCCCCCCCTCGCTTCTTCCATCATGGCGGCCACGGCGATGGGCTGAAAAGAGGATTCCCTCCTTGGCGGCAGGGAAACTCTAGTCCCGGAGGCAGTCTCCGCTGGTGGGGTCTCTGCCGGCTTGGCCAGAGTTGCCGCGATCGCCTCGATAGAGGCCTTTGCCTGCTGGGTAGGGGCCTTCACCACCTTAGGTGCGTCCCGTGCCTTCTCCTTCGGGGGAGGGGCGACGCCTCGCTCCCTCTCTTCCGAGATCGGACGGGGCTTCTCCCGAAGCTTACCCGGGGTCTCGGACTTCCTCTTCCCCAAACCGGAGCGCTGGCTCGTGGTTGACGGTGCCGGGGAAGGTGCGCCCTGCCTGGTGACCGAAGAGCCCGACCTTTCGGTGCTCCCGGAGCCAGCGGAATCGCAGCACTTGGCCTGGTGTTGGGCCCCCGTCGCCGGGGCGCCCGCACAGGACTTAGAAGCCGGCTCGGACCCTTTCTTCTTCTTCTCACCCAGTGAGCCCTTCTCCAACCAGCTGGCGAGACGGGATCGACGGTCCCTCATGGTCCGCTCCGACAAGTTCTTGCAGAACTGGCAGTCCTCCTCTACGTGAGTCTTGTTCCCATGAAGACAGTAGAGGCATCGCGAATGTTCGTCTTCCTTAAACACATTCTGCAGCCCGCATCCCGGGCAGCTGCTTAACAGCTTGGGTCCGGGCGACAAACTCGCATCCTGGGCCATCTCGAAGTAGGCCGCAAATCTTCTGAAATCCTCCAAGAAGTTGATTCGACGAAATCTTCACCCTTGAGGGGCGTAGGAAAATCCTGCAATGGGTAGCCGTTAACGGGAGTAGAAATGGTGGAGCTTGAGGCTCGATTAACCGAAAAAATGTGAAAATTCACCTGAAAAAGCGCGAAACACGCAGTAAAAGCTCGAGAGCTAAGCACGAGGACTCCCAACACTTGAAAGTGCGGTAAAAATCTGAAGATGGCTGCCAGAGGCGGGGCTTAGGTAGAGGGCAGTCATTGGCTGTGGTCAGTATGACGCAGAGATCAGTGATTGGTTACTACTACGAAAGACAGATCAGAAACGAAACTGATACTGATTTTTTCTTTACCGAGGATTCCCAGCCTGACGACGGGGAATATTCATGAGCATGTGAATCCATGCCAGACCCATGCTGGAGAATTGATATTATCAGTAAAAGACAATCTACTATTGTTTACAAACCAAATAAAATTATTTTTCTTCTCCCTTCTACAAAATTTCATCACCTTGGTTTTTGAAGGATTGATTTTCAATTTATAGTCCTCCTGCCGAAGATCATTCCTTGTTTCAATTGATCTAGACATAACACCTTCATTGTTCAGTCTGACCTGAACCGATGTTCCTTCATGCATGTACACCAACATTTTCAACAGTCCCAACGGTAACCCCACCATTCAAATTTGGACCACAACAAACAATGATCGACTAAATTAAATACCATAGATCAATCAATTGAAATAGCATAAAGAGCTGCAGAATGTTCTCCCCATGCTAACTTTTGAATACAAGACATTAAAAAAAAACACAGTCTGTACCATCTGCCGTCTGAATCCAGTTTGAAATTGCACAAAAATACTATTTTCCTCAACCCACTCCTCGACTTTCTCCAAAATCAAAGCCACACATATTTTGGAGTCTGCATCTATTAAAGTAATTGGACGATAATTACTTGACAGTTTTATTGCCCTTTTTAAAGATGGGTATTACGTATGCGGACTTCCACAAGGAGGGGGCGAGCATACCTTTGACTATGGGCCTCATTATGAGTTCGGCGGGAACCCGCCGGTGCTATCGGTGGGTTGCTGCCGAACTCATAAAAATGTTCCGCCGCCTGATATCCCGGTGCCACCAGGAGATACAAGTCCCGGTGGCCCAAGATATCAGGGGGTAGAAAGTGTAAGTCCCCATTCCTGTGAGTCCCATAGGACTCCACGGGAATGGGGATACGAAAGCACCAGCAGCGTTGCTAACAATGCCAGTGCTTCCGTGACCAGCATGTCTGCAGGGACTGGTGCCTCTGGCGGGGCAAACCTGCCGGCAGCAATGACCCCTGCAGGCATAATCCTAGTCTGGCGGTCCGGAAAGTGTGCCAGTATGTTTCTACCGGCACCTTTTAAAAATTGAAACATATTTTTACTAACATTTCATATAACTTAGACATTTCCACGTCACTTTCATTCTGAACAAATTTGGTGTCTGCTTCCCTTGTTCCCACCGCACCAACTCCCCCCAGTGCTCCCCCTCAGCCTACACCTCCCATTTTGCAGTCTTGCACTATGAATTGTTTGCCCATACCCGATATCCTGACCATGATCACTTTCCTGGTGACGGTGACATGTTTGGGTCTTCCTTCTATTTTGTGTCATGTGCTGAGGCCCATAGTTCTTGTAGCATTACTCTCCAGGAGTTTAAGTTTGTGTTCTGCTCTCCGTGTCCGTGGCGAGCGGTTTCTTGCCAAACTGAGGATTCTGCCAGTGGCCATTTCTGAGATCCCCCCACCACCATTGTGCCTCCAGGCTTCTATGTGTTTCCAGTTCATTGCAATCCTACGTTTAGCGAGGATATACACCAGATCTTTCAGTTTGCTGACATGTCTTGCCTGCTTCGGTGTTGGGAAGATGCCAAGCAGGCATGCCATAGGAGAATGTATGTCCAATGTTATGTCTGCTTTGGCTAACATTTGTGCTATGTCGTCCCAATATTGCTGTATGCTTCCACAGGCCCAAAACATATGAACCATGTCAGCATTCGACCAGCCCGCATTTCGGGCATTTCTGTTCCCTGCTCTGTTAAAACACGCAATTTTCAGAGGGGGTTAGGTATGCTCTATGTGTCACATATAATTGTATTAGCTGGAGTCTCGCGTTCCTAGACACTGTTTTATGATAGGCTATCGCTCTACTCGATTCCTTGTCTGTAAATGGTGTATGCAGTTCCTCTTCCCAGTGTTGATGGGTCAGCTCTAGCTCCCTTCCAGGCTGGGTTGTAATTAGTTAATATAGTTTTGATACTGTGTGGCCCTCTTCTGATATATCATATAATGTTCCAAGCACTTTGTTCTATATTAACTCCCCTGACCCCTCTGTCCATTTCTGGTTCAGCCCCTTTAGCAAGGGGGCATGCAGTAGGTGTTGCCCTTTGTGTAATCCCGTTTGTACAGTGAGTGTGAAAAAGTCTACTGGCTTCCCGTCTTGTAACAAGCCTCTTCTTGAGGTTCCCAGTATTTTCTCAGCCCTATCCTGTTTTGCGCATCTTCTTACCCTAGCGCTACCAATGGGATCTGAGTAGGGTGTTTTGTTATTTATAGCTGACAAGCTTTTTGCCATATCTTTTTGCTTAGTGTCAGTAGGAGTAGAGGCCTATCAAATTGTGTCTCGGGTATCCATATCACTTCTTTGAGGAAGAGGGGCTGCACATGCAGGCTCTAGTAAAGGAGTGTCCTGAGACTGCTCGTTGGACAACCACCCTGTGACAAACTGTAATTGGCACACAACAAAATACGCCTTGAAGTTTTGCCAGTGCTAGTCTGCATATGAAGTTACGCCATAAGAACTCCCGACACACAGTGTCTAGTTTCCTAAAGAAGTTTTGTAGAATATCATATGGGACGTTAGTGAAATAATGAAGGAGTCTCGGGCACACCACCATCTTCAGCAATGCAGCCCAGCCCATCAATGAAAGAGGTAGTCTAGCCCATATTTTCCCACTTTGTCAACAATCTTCTGTGTGTTTTGTGTGTGCTCTATTTTCTGGTCATGATAAATGTCACCCCCCAGATATTTGAATGGTTCAATCTCCCATCTTACCGGAAGCGTCTGTAATTAGTTCACTGTACTACTTCTATAACCCCCAAGGGGAACAAGCATGATTTCTGCTTGCTGATTATTATGCCTGAGAGGTCTGTGTAACACTCAAATACATCCAATAGGTATTGTAAGTTAGTTTCTGGGTGTTGCACGTATAGGAGCATATCATCTGCATATAGGGAGATCAGGCTCCATCTACCATGTACTTTTATACCAGCCTCCTGGTACTCGTTGCGGAGGTATGCTGCCAAATGTTCTAATGCCAAAACAAACAGCATGGGATACCATGGACACCCCTACCTCGTGCCTTTCTCAAGTATCCATTGTTCTGAAATTTGGTTGCCGTTTTCACTCTTGCAACTGGTGTGCTATATAGCAACCTCACCCATTTAATATACACTGGTCCCCTGCCAAATTTCTTTAGTGTGGCTAGGAGCCATGGCCATCTGACCGAGTCAAATGCCTTGATCGCATCTAGCGAGCCTATTGCATATAGATTAGTACTGTTTTTCGTGTAATCAATGATGTGGTGCAACATACGCAGGTTCCATGTAATATTTCGGTTTGGCACATAATAATATGATAATTGATTCTCTCAGTGTTTCTAGCAAGATCTCTACATTGAATGCTTCGTTTAACATTGCTAGCAGCGGGGGTAGGAAATCTGCACTGTATTCCTTGTAAAATTCGCTGGGCAACCCATTTGTGCCTGGTGTTTTACCAGTTGGAAGCCCTTTGATGGTGTTCTCTAGTTCTTTCAGGATTATGGGGGCCTCAAGTCGCTTGGCCACTTCTGGATCTAGTTTCAGGTCTAACTGCGCTAGGGCCTCGTCTTTCTGTGAGGGTCGTATATTTGATATCTCTGTGTATAGATTTTTATAATAGTCTAGGAAGCAATTGTTTATACCTTCTTGCGTCCCACACAGTTCCCAGCTTTGTTTGTAATCGAGTTTATCATGTGGTGCTGTTTTTCAACATATTTCGCATAGTTTAATGTACCCAGTCTGTCCCAGTGTCTTAGGCATTCATGCTTCAGCCGGCAGGCCTCACAGGCTCGATTGCCAGTTAAGCCATCTGTCTTGTCTATTACCTGTAACACAATTTCTGCTTTAACTATGTCCTCCCTTATTGTCGCTAATTGTCGCTTTTATGCCCCCAGCTTCAGCTATTGCTATTCCCGTGATTACCACCTTAAAGGCTTTCCATAACGTTCCTGCAGATGTTGCACTCCAGTGTTGTGTGTAAAGTAGTCTTTATGCCTGTCCAGAAGTGTTCGTGGAATGCCTCACTTTTCAGGGATTTGCTTCTAAGCTTCCAGGTCGGAATACATGATCTGGGGGGGAAGAACACACCACTTGACTATTAACGGCGCGTGATCTGATAGTACTCGTGCTTTCTATTCAGCAGTCGTGAATTCACTGAAAGTTTCCTCTCCTGTAAAAATGTCATCTAATCTAATGAGTAAGTCTTTCAGGGCCGTGTAATGTGAATACCCACGAATCTGTGGGTGGAGAGCTCTCTATATGTCTGTCAGGTTAAACGCCTGTAGCAGGGTGTTCAGGGCTTTGGCAGCAGGGGCTGAGTGCATGAGTTTGACATTCGATATGTCTAGCCTCAGATTTAATGTACAAGTAAAGTATCCTCCCCATATTAGTGTACTATTTCTGTATGGGCCGATCTGAGGCTCCAAAGACCGGAAGTAGGCTGCGGTATCGTGGTTCGGGGCATAGTTGCTAATAATACACACTTCTTTTTTTGTCCAGAAACCCATGTACCGTGATCATCCTGTCCTCCATATCTTTAAATGTCTTAAGGACCCGCAAGGGGACATTCGGTGATATCCACACCATCACCCCTCTAGCATATGCTGTGTATGGTGGGCCGAGTGTGGTGCCACTCCATTTGCCAGCCAGGGCTGTCTGTTTCTCCTCATTGAGGTGTGTCTCTTGCAGGAGCGCTATATCTATCTTTTGGCATTTCAGGTATGTCATAATCCTGTTCCTTTTGATGTAGCTGTTAAGCCCCCTGACATTCCTCAAGACATATGTAACATTTACTGTGCGTCCTTGCAATCGTAACATGAATAGCGTGTGCATAATATGTGGCTGAATCCCAACTAACCCTACTAACTTCCCTCTCTCCCCCACCTCCAACATTTGCCTAGCTCTGTACCTTCTGCTTAGGCAAAACCGCTTCTCGATCCTTTGCCAGTTGTCCTATCTCCTTATCTCCGGAATGTAGGGGGCAGATACGTAACAGCTAGTATCCGTCAACTATAACCTAATTTGGGTGAAGGACACTCTTGCAGTGTGCTCCTGGCTTCCGGGAGACTGTTTTGGTACTCTGTTGTCATTCTGCTCTTTACTAACAACACTGCGCCAAGTATTTCTTGTGTGGATTGTTTCTTCCTGCATTCACTTCCCATGTGCTATACATGTTTCTGTCCAGGCATACGGTGTGCTCGCTCACAGACCCGTTGTGTCTGCTGTTCGATCCTTTGTTCCTGTCAGGAGGTTTTCCCTGTGTAACCATTTGTGTGCTTCCTCCGGTATCTCAAAGAAGACAGCTTGGACGTTTCGTATAATCTTCAGCTTTGCTGGGTACAGCAGCATGTATTTGAGGTTGGCGTCTCGTCAAAGTCTCTTTTTTACTGAAGTGCATCAGTTGTTTTTATACCTGTAGGGTGTAGACGGGGTATGCCATAATTGTTGCAGATGCTTTCCGTATCGTGCCGCCTTTCCTGAAATGTTCTAGGATTTTCTCTCTACCCTTATAGTTTAGTTTCTGAGCTATAATTTGCTGCGGTGGGGCCTCTGTTGATGGTTTTCTGGCCAGAGATCTGTGCGCCTGTTCTACTGTGAAACCTTGGGATAGGGAACCAGGGCCAATTTCCTGCAGCAACATGTTCTCATCGAAGTTTGTGTGGTTTGTTCCTTCTTCACCTTCGGGAAAGCCTATAATTCTGACATTATACCTTCTTGCAAAACTTTCCACATCTTCAACCCTCCCTCCTAAGTTCTTCATTTGTTGTTGTAATATTGCAGTGTCTGTTGTGGATTCCTTCAGGCACCCTGTGTTCTCTGCAACCTGTTTCTCAAGAATTATTGTTAGTTCGGCCAGAGATCTGACGTCTTGCCGCAGTAGATTTACGTCTATGCTTATGGCATCCATTTTGGCTTCCAGCACAATTTTCAGGGCCGCATTAGCTGCTAGAACTTGGTGATCTCCCTTCGCTTGCACTGGCTCTTCCTGTTGCGTTGGGTCCATTAATGTAGTTGTTGTGCTTATGTTGGCTGGTTTCGTAAACGTATCTAGTGTAGGCTGTTTGGATTTGTTCTTAGAGGCTTTAGCTGCCATATGTGCAACCTTTGTTGTCATTTTATGCCTTCTTCGCTGGCGGAATACTGTTGTCTAATATGATCGAGGTTGGACTAACCTACTGCTTGTATCTAAGCCTGCTGTTTGTGCGGCGCAGGTCGGTGCTCCACAGCGGGTTGTAGCTTGCGTCTGCGGAGCACCGGCAGTGGCGTACCTCTGCTCCACTTGTGTTAGGTATGGCGACTTAGTATTGCCTTCTTTTCCACAGTATTCTGTTTCTGCGCTCTGGCGGCTTGGTTACTTAGTTTGCATGTATCGAGGTCCACCTATGCATATTTTGCATTATGTTTCACTCTGTTCCTTTACATCATGTGGGTCCGGGGTGGATGCCAGTGCGTATGCGCTTCTTGTGGCTCCCCCTGTGGTATTTCCTACCAGGACTGCCGTACTATGCTTATCTCTCCCCCCTTTCTGCGATGTTGCCACGGTTTGTTATGAGGACAGGCCAGCGCTGTAGTACAGTGCAATTTCACGCTGCTGCACTCTTCCTTTGATCACCTCCTTTTCCCCGGCTAATGGTGTGTAATGGGCTCCTACAGTATTGCTTATGTTACTGCTTGTCACGGCCGCTCACCCGGCTCTAAGTACTCACTGGGTCCAGCCTGGGGTCGGGCTTGCGTCTGCTTCCTTCCTCAATGTTTGCGATCGTGGTTTTCCTTCGTGTCGGGAGGCAGATCTGTTTCCACCGGCTTATGTATTCCACAAGGCGCCGGAATTTGCAGATCTGCCTCATCTTAAACCTACGGCTGCATTGGCACCGTTTAGCAAGCTCGCTTCTTGTCGCATTTTCCTTCCATCTTCAGGGATTTTGCTCTGGTTCTTCTTGCAGCCACAAGCCTTCTGCTGCGCAGCGTGTCTTTGAACCTGCCCCGGCGTCTGCTTCCACTCGTCGCGCTGCAGTGATCTGCAGCACCTCTGTGTGTTATCCACCCACACACCACACTGGATTACCTTGACATCTGCGTGGTCCGCACCTCACTGCCAACGATATCCACTGTGCCTTGTTACTACGGGTGGGTCGGAGCAGGTTGCTGTGTGCTTCTGCCGCCATCTTGTATCTGCATATGGGCTCAAGAGTGCTTTTGTCAGCGGCACGTTCCCTGGTCTGTGGCTTCCAAACGTTTACAAACGTCACCCCTGTGGTCTCTCAGTGTTGCTCAACGGAGCACCACACTTCTGGGTCATATGTCGTTCAGGATCTGCATTATTGGCACAGATCTTTCCGGATCAACCAGAAGCTACGATTAGAGCCTCCTCACTGCATAGCTGCCTAGCCACGCCCCCCTTGCTACCAGCACCCTTATTTCCTGACCGCCAGACTTGGACCGAGGCCCTATATCCTTAAACAGAATGTTCCATTTAATAATGTCCCTGCAAAAATGTTGCCTGGCAAAAAACTTGCCAAAAAATTACAGGGACATTATTACAGTGAACATGTTTTTTTTCCAAGGGGAGCGGAGGACACCCCTGCCCCCTTGACTCCCTATATATGGTCACCATATATAATGTCACCACAACCTTTTCCCAGCTACATTATGTATGGCGACCACATATATGGGGACGTTATTACCTGATACCAAACAAATAGACAGGATATTGGACCTAAGAGCAGGAGCCTGTTTGAAGATTTTATTTGAGAGGAGATTCGGTTCCCCCCTGCTTGTGAGTCACAAGCTTACACAATATGTCTCTCTATGTCTTCTATAGAGAAATCCAAACACCACTCATCCAGAGCAAACATTTTCCATTGACCCACCTCACCATCCTGCTTTCCGTACAACTGGAGAAAATAGTTTACCCATACCTCTTCAGAAATGGGATTGGACTGTGCTACCAACTGATTAAATTCAACTGCATTAACTAATTACCAGAAAGTAGACTCCCTCCTCCCACCCGCTATAGCGAGCATTGCTTCTCCATCTTGTTTGATTAATTGATGCTGATGCGATTTAACCCATTTTTTAAATTTCTGTTTTCCTTTCCTAATACAGAAAATCTTTGCATCTGCATTCATATCACTACATTTAATCCTTCATTTTAATCCTTCATATAGTTTTCTGACAAAACTGCTTATGATCTTCAACACACAAATCAAACCTATGTTGATAAGGTTTACCTAGAACACACAGGGTAAGTCCTTTATTTAATTACTCCATTGATCTCTGATTAGGCTGACTTATTGTACTCACAAACAAAGTACTCAACTTTAACTCTAAGGGAAAATGTACAAAAGTAGTCCTCAGAGTCTTATTAAAAAGATCTATCTTTTTACCATGCAATTTCAATCGACAGCGGCCAGCATTCACTGTCACTGAGTTAAGACAACAACTGTTATGCATTTTCATTTTAACCCTAAATTCAGAAACCAACACATTATGAATGCAAAAATTATTGTTAATGATCCTAAAATCTGCATATTGATCAAGAAGCACCTTACTAACAAACATATAGTCCACAATCGATGAGGAATTACCTTGTGCCATGTCGGGTGGCTATTAATCTCTCCACTCAAAACTACATTCATCATACTTAGGCCACAGTCTTCCATAATCACTACAAAGGTCGCCCTGTTTAATTTTCTGTATTTTTTCCTAACTACAATCACCTGTCCTCTAAGATAAACAGAAAACCAAACCTCAAATAAAACACGCAATAGATTCAATACCTCAATTATGTCCTCATTTAAATGCTACCAATAGATATTCACCAAAAGAAAATTTGTAAATACTCCCAGCTCTGTCTTTTTCAACCTATTCGCTAAAACTCCTTTGCCCACATTTTGATGCTTAAATATGTCGAACCCAGAGTCATTTCTTACTGCTACTATCAGGCTTCCTGAATGTCCACCCCGTTTCCCCCGAGTTGCCAGTTGGAAAGATATATGAAATCCATCTGAAACTAGACACGAGAATAGCCAAACTTCCTGCAGGAGAATAAACATAAAATATCTTAAATACATACATAATTCCGGTTTTGCCAATAAGGCAGAGAATCCCTTCGTATTCCAATCAATAAATGAGAGAACGTGCTGTACCCTTAAGATGCGGTTTCTTTCCTTCAGTTGCGTAACTGGACTACATTGATTCACGGTGCGTCACCCTTTCTCATGGTGGCCATGAATCATGCTGTTCCCATCTTCATCTTGTAACCAGGCTTGCAACATTATGTGTTACTACTGACTTCTGCAATTGTATTCGCTCTCCCCTCTTGCTTATCCACTCTTTTTGACGGCTTACTCTCTGTTCTCTCCTCCTCTCCCTTTCGCCTTTTTCTGCCCTTTTCATATCTCCTCCCCTCCTCCCCTTACTTTCTTTTATGCACTTACTCTATCAGAATTGTCCCTGGACCTAGTATGATAGCAACTTTGTCCGTCTCCTCCCCTCTCCCCTTACTGGTTCCCCACCCCAGCACTATCTGAAATGTTGTCAGGCCTACTATTGTAGTCGTTTGTTTTGTTCCACCCCCCCCCCCCCGTTTCTGCACCCCTCTCCCTCACATTTTGTTTTCTCTGACTCTACCGGAAATGCTGTCAGGCCTAGTACGGCAGTTACCTATCTGTTTCCATTTCCATCCCACTATCCCCCTCCCTTCCTTCTCTATATCTTAGCTCTTGCACTATCTGAAATGTCGTCAGGCTGAGTATGATAGTTAATTTCACATCCCTACTGTTCATGGCCTGTAAGAATGTCATTGTATTTTCCCTTGTTCCCTCCCTTGTCCTGAAGCACTTTGAAACACATTGGGCCTCATTACGACCCTGGCGGTACGGAGTGAACGCCGCCGTAAAAGGTGCTGGCGCCTTTCACTCCGTACCGCCGCATTACGAGTTCCCCTCGCGGGTCACGTGAGGGGAAGAGGGAGCAAACAACGGACCATCTCGTAATGGCCCGTTGTTTGCTCCCTCTCCCATTCCCATTAAGCCCTATGGGGGCTGAAATGGGAATGGCGAAGGACCGTGTCCGGGTCCTTGTAGGGAGGAATTACCGGGCCTTCCGAACTCGTAATGGCCCGGTAAGTCTTCATTCCGAGGACCCGGACCCCGACGCGATTTCGGCCAGTAGCGGCATGGTTACCGCCGAACTCGTAATGAGGGCCATTGTGTACAGGCACTATATAAATAAACTGTCATATCATATCATAACTGACTCCTTTAATGAAAGAGCCAACCATCTCCATTTCCCCCGATCAATAGGATTAGACTCCTGCCCCTTTGCCACCCCTTTAGAAATAACCTCCGTCTCCGTACCTGACCTTCCAGGAGCATCCCTTCCCCGGATCCGCTCTCCTCCCCCCCACACTCCTTAATGGCCCTGAGTGATCACTATTCTCCCAGGCCATAGATTTAAAGGGGGTAAGATCACAACCCAATTTACATAGACTCAGGGCCTCCCTAAGCAGAACCTCATACACCAATCTTGAGGCTACAGCCAAGTAACTCGGTCTAACCTTGTAGAATCTACAAATTCCACCAGTTCGATACCACTAGTTGTAATTAATTGAAGACCAGGCACCTCATTGGATAATGCCAAAACCTGAGATGCCAGGTCCACCTCTAATGAACATATACTCCAACAATTTGTGGGTACCAAAAAGGCTTACATCGTGCACTTGCCCCAACTCCTTTCCAGAGACTATCGGAGAGACCACATTAACATCCGCCAGAGCTCTCTTTTTCAAATCAACTATGAACAATGTTTGACATTAAGTGTCCTGCTTCAACGCCTGTTTCTGCCCAGAGGCTAAACCGGCACCCACTTGTTGAACCATTTCACAAGATGCTTTTAACCCCCCTTCCCAAAAGCTTAGAAGACATACACATATCAGTCTAGCATTACTCATTCACCCGCACCAGACCCTGTGACACTTGAGGAAATATGTCAAATAAAGGAGGACCCTTCCACGGTTCCATTGAAGGGTTGAACCGTAGACACTGGCAGCCCCCCTTTCCTATCTTTTTCAAAGGTAGTCCTAACCTGGAAGGACACTTTCCCATCTCGCTCTGTTGTACCCACTTTTCAAATGACCCCACAGTGATTATTGAAACATTATCCTCTGCTATTACTTCTGCTGTGTCCAAAATGTGTCTTTCATAAGGCTTTGATGAACATTGATCTTCAACGCTAGGCAAAATAACCTTACATAAAAACTTTCTGGAAGATATGAATACTTGTTTTTGTTTTATTATTTGCCTTTTAAGCTTTTTTAGCCGGCTTCTTTAATTGGTGATTTAGCCGCTCATTTTCATTTTCATTTCATTCCACTCAGACTCCTGCACTTGGCGAAGATCACTGACTTCTTCACATGTTCCTCAGGGAGCGATATCAAGTATCGGTTGGACCCCTTTGAGCCATAAATGTTTTTAAAGACTCCATAGCTGCCATTTTTAGGGTCATCAATCGCACTGTGATATTAACCTATCTGCTCCTTAAGCTCCCCACAAATTTTTTCACACAGTTTTTCTATTGAGGCAAAAACCAAGTGGAAATCTGCCCATGTAGGCATTCCATCAAAATGCTGTCAGTCAGTTATAAAGTCATCACTCCTGCTTTCTTGCTTACTCTGTAAATGTTCGGATACTTCAAAGAGGTTGTTTTCACTCCCAGTGAAGATCGGAGGTGTAGTCCAAAGGGAACAGCTCAATGCAGGATGAGTCAAAGAAATCGCCTGACAGCCGGCAAAACATTGTGACCGAATATTTGAATTTCCCCTGATGAAGTTAATGTATCAAAGTCACTGTCTTCAGAAGCGATAACCACAACACTCTTATTTCTTGATATTATAGGAAAAAGGTCACTCATTTTAACGTTGCCCTCCTTTTTCCCTTTTTACTGCCCTTACCAACTAGACCTTGATTCACTCCTCCCGTTGGAGACAGAGGAAGAGGCAAAGTCATTGACAAGCTCAGGTGGTCTTTTCGCTGAGTAAACACCCGGGGAGCTGAAATAATATCAATGCAAGATAGTTTGCCCAAACCCTTTTTCCTGATAGCATGCTGTGAAGTCCTCTTAGTATTCCGGCACATTCTCGCAGTTCTTCCAAAGAGCTGATATACGGCTCAATGGGTTTACACAACGTTCACAGCCAAATAGCACGGTGAACAAACCAAAGTTGGCCAACTACTGCCTTATGCACCTCCCAGGCTAACTGCCAAACTCGCGGCGGGGCTGGTTTTATGCTGAAGAGGTGAGAGGGCGTCCGTGTCACAAACCAGTCCTAGATAGATGCTCACAGAGCACTTAAGGCAAATAGGTGCAGAAGTAGGTCTACCCGCAAAAAATGTTCTTCTGCAATTTATGTCTGAGCAATTAAAAGCCATATTGTAATCACATTTTGTTCACCTCAAGACTCTTTTTGGATAAGCGCAACTTAAGGGCTTGCAATATTTCTTTAAGTCATATATATATATATATATATATATATATATATATATATATATATAGTCCAGACCAGTCACAGGACATAGCCCCAGTTAGCAGCCTACCAGGAGACTTCATATAATTTGCTGGATAGCGCCATAGCTGTTGAAGACTGGATATTCTAATAACTTTTTTCATTGAACTTATACAGCAGGCAGCATCCATAGTTCTAATCATTTACACCAAACAAAGGACTCATCATGTTGAGTAACTATACACAGAGAGAAGAAGTGGCTGAACTCTTATTTTCCGGACCATACCCAAGGGAACCCACTGTGGAGGGAGAAACCACAAAATCATTACATAAACTTAAAGAGGAATTCTCAAAGTGGTGGGAAATCAAAACTCTAGAAAAATACTTGCAAGTAGATCGCATACCACGCGGATTGCAGATATGCATCCTCCCGCCTTTTGAAAATGATGACATTGAAGGATTACAAGACTGGGAAGACATGCTCACTACCACATCGAAAGAAATGATGCACAGGTTAATCAAAAACGCCAAGCAACAACATGACAAACTCATAAAGGACATCACAGCAATAAAGGAGGAAATAGAACAACTCAGCATCACAGAAAAAACTTTCAAAAGCTATGAGATACTGGATGAAATTATAGACAACTATGAAAAACAAATAAAAGTCAAGAAGCAAAGACAATTTTTGCACGATGAATTAGACTATAAATTCAAGAGTCTACACATTTCATAAACGCCCCAACCAACAGGCAAGACAAACATTCCAAACAACCTAAAGGGGCAAAATCCACACCTACCACACGGTCTACTTCGGATGCAGACACTAGTAGTGATATTGATTTGGAAGAAGGACTCCCAACAAGAGTGGAAGAATAAACCACTAGAGAACCCTCGTCACAAACTACCACATCAAAGGGCAAAACATCATCTTTTTTAGAAGAAATTATGCAACAAAAATTAATGAAATGCCATGCAAGAATGGATGCAAACCGAAGCAGTACATCAACAACCAATCCAAGTGCAAAAGGGGCAGAAGGGGAAAGGATTAAAAAACAAGTCTAACAAAAACAGGAGTAAAAACCAGATCACAGAACTCATTCCTCCAACGCAAGACTTAGTGATTAACTTGACAACCAAAGATCTTTCATCTCATCTCATTAAGGCACTCAACAGAGGACTGACATTTTGTCCAACTAACAGTTATAACTACTTCTCCACCACAATGGATCTATTCTACTTCTGTAGAAAACTAAGACTTAAAAATATTTTTGCACAAATGAAAATGAAGAAACATCCAACAACATACAGCACACCTTCAGACCTGACAGTGGAACACATTGAACAAACAGTGCAATTACTTAATATACCAGACCCTGATGAACAATATACTTTGGAATCATGTGCATCAGAACAAGAAATCAATATGGGCCTTTCAACGACCACTACTCTGAAACCTAAGTGCATATTCCAACCAATGCTAGCACCTGATAATGTAATAGACACTTTCTTCAAAGTCACTCAGCAAGACTTCAGAAGAATTTATCTGAAAGGCACAAAACATAAACTTCCTCATAATCTAACTCTACTTGAAAATAAAGCACAAAAGGAATTGGAGGATGACTCCAACATCACAGTTAGAATTGCGTACAAAGGAGGTAAAATAGTACTGCTTGACACTGAAGACTATATAAAAATGGCCATGGTACATCTCGAAGACCAAGAATGTTATGAAAAATGAACCACTAACCCACTGCCTAAACTAGAAGAAGGTTGGAAAATTATGAGTCAAATTTGTCGAGATTCGGATCTAATTACAGATGAAGAATACAAAATATATGAATACATCCTTCCCAATAAAATCTACAGTATATTTTGTACCAAAGATCCACAAACCATTTACACATCTACCACCCACTCGACCCACCATTAATAGCATTGAATCTTTGACAGAACATATATTGGAATACATAGACCACCAACTTCAACCTCTAGCAGCCTCATTATCCTCCTATGTCGGTGATACTAAACATATAATTCAGCAACTAGAAAACCTACACTGGGAACCAAACTACTGGTTAGTCACTATGGACGTTTCTTCATTATACACAAGTATCCTTCACTATAAAGGTCTACATACAACGGAATATTTTCTGAAGACCAGATCTATCTCTTCCTATGACCAAAATATTATGATCTTGGAAATGTTACATTTCACCATTAACAACAACATATTAGTTTTCAACAGACAACTATTTAGACAAATCCAAGGTACTGCCATGGGTGCCAAATTCGCCCCATCGTATGCTAATTTATACATGGGGCACTACGAGCTTGAACACGCATGGAGGCACCCATCATTCACAGACAATAACAATGTCATCTCTTGGGCAAGGTAAATCGACGCCATTATCCTAATCTGGAATGGCAGTCAACAACAACTTAACAACTACTTCACCTACTTGAATACAAATACGTATAACTTAAAACTGACAATGCAAAGTAGCCAAAAATCCATCAACTTTCTGGACATCAACCTCTACCTACAGAATGATATGATCTTCACAACGTTATATCTCAAAAGAACAGCAGTAAATAGCACCTTGCTTGCGACAAGTAACCACCCTAGGCACGTCATCAATAACATCCCTTTTGGTCAAACCTTAAGGATCAAACGCAACTACCACCCAAGCAAATTTCGAAATACATATACAGCCAATGATGAAAAATTTCCGTTCAAGAGGGTATAGCCAGGCTTTGATCTCAAAGAGCTATCACAAAACATTGAGAAGAACTAGAGAGCAAGTATTACAAGATAAAAGTCCACAACCGGCCACAGTTAACCAACAGAAAACAAGATTTATCACTACCTACAGAGCAGATAACCATATCATCAAAAAAATCCTATACAAAAACTGAGATATTCTCAAAGTAGATCAAGACCTAAACACAGTTCTAGACGAACACCCAATCATAAATTTTCACAAATCCTGTCACGATCCATGCCCTTGACCCCCTCAGGTATAACGGCCCCCTGGCAGCAGTGGGGCTAAAGCCCTTCACACTGGCCCCAAGGGCCTTAAAACTCCATCAGAAACATACATGGAGTCAGTCCTGGCACCTTTGGCACCAGGCTCATTATCAGGAATAAAGCAATACCAGTTGTGGACCTTAATCCAACATGGAGGCCTATTACACAGCTCAGTTCCTTAGAACTAAGCCATGCAGTCTAGTGTTTTGGGTGTGGCTGGGGCTGGAACTACCTGGCCTGGAACTACTTTACCTGGGCTATTTAAACTACACCCAAACAGCAGAACACACTTTGTGTTATTCTGCACTCCTGCAGCGTAACGCTCACGGTGTCCAGCTCCTGCTCATCTGCTTCTCCGGCGGCCCGATCCTGAAGCCCTAGATCTGAATTTCATTCATAACCTGGAAGAACAAGAACAGCATTAGCGAGCAAGAACACTTACCTGTGAAGTAACCGGTCTTGAATCCATCCTGCGCTTCGCTTACCTCACCCATCTCCAAGTTCGCCGCAACCTACAAAGGTAAAGAAACAAGGACAGCATTAATAACAATTCTTACCTGGGCAAGCAGCGAGTCCTGCCAGCACCCTGCGCTTCTCTTACGTCGCCCATCCCCGGGTTTTACCGCAACCTGCAAGGGAGAAGGAACAAGGTCAGCATTAACAAAGCACTTACCTGGGAAAGCAGCGCTTCGATCGCACATTACTCCGTAACATCACCGCAACCTGTACAAAGAAGAGAAGAGAACACAGGTTGGCAATTAACACCAATAGACAGTGCAGCACTCCACATCAATAACTCATCGTAGTCTTCGCCATCAGCGCGGCAACTCTGAGATCGCAACCATCCCTGTGAAAACAAAAAGAGACATTGTTAGGGAACAGCGTAGTGGAGCAAGACGCTGAGAAGACAGAGAAAACGGAGGGAAAGAAAGAGACAGAATAAAGACATCAAAGACCTTATAACTCACCTGGAAGACAGCAAGCAGAGTCGGAGTCACAGCCGGTCAGGACCCGACATAAGGGTACACGGACCAGTGAAGTAACTAGGTCCAGGGGAAAGCCCGTACCAACCACACGACCCTGCACAGAGACGCAGGACAGAGAGTTCAGTGCACAAAAACCTAAGGTGAGCAATAACCCCAAGGGAGGGGGTTTGGACCAGAGGGAGGTGGGAGTCCACCCATCACAGAACCAGTATCTTAACCCTCCATTCTCTTGTTATAGGCGCTACCCAACGTCTGGCACATAATCAAGCAGAGAGGGGTCCGGGATAGCGCTTAGACCTCCATCGAGTATCGTGTGGCGCCAACGTGGATACCAGGTCAGCGTAACAATCCAAGAGCCTCAGAGTCAAACTAAGTCCATCTCATTTTTAACACAGACACTCAGAACCATCTAAAACATATTCACTGTGGTTACAAGCACCCCTACGGGGAAACTACAAGTGTGTCCAATGCCAGATATGCAAATACTCAGAGAACGCCAAGAAATCCATTCAAATGCCTAACACACAACTTTTGACCTCAAACAATTGATAAACTGCAACAGCACCCATGTTTATTTATGACATCAAATGTGTTTGTGAGCTCACATATTTTGGAAGCACGATTAGACAACTCAAAAAAAGAATAGGGGAGTATAATCAATGAAGATACAAAAACACCACTATCAGCGCATTTCCAAACCAACCATACTCCAGATCAACTCAGTGAACTGAGATTCTTTGGAATAGAAAAAATCAATATTCCTCTGAGAGGAGGCAATGTGGACAAGATCTTGCCCAAACAGGAAGCAAAATTGATCTGTAACACGGCCACATGCCATTCTGGATTGAATTTGGACCAAGAACTTTACCATTTTGTTTAACAATCCTATCTTGAATACTTTCCCACTTCTCAATATGGACATAAATAATTCTGGTCAATAATATTCATATATCATTGTTGAATTTGTTGTTTGTCTCTCTGATTGTCTATTCATGTATTGCATAAGTTACACTTTAGGAGCAGGTATTATTGACGCAGTCATAACCACACTACTTCAAGACACACTTCTCCAGTTCAGTCTCTGATCCAGCTCAAATATAGAGCTTGATAACTCACCTCCACCTATTAGCCCGGTTTCAGTCACATCTAGTGTTATTAGGGATTTACCAATTCCTTTTTCATTGTCAATTTACACAATATAATTATTTCTTATCATCTATTGGCCTATATTAGCCTTTTACTGTAGTGATAATGGGGCCTATTAATTTGTCCCATAATCTTCACATTCAAAATATATTTTCTAATTCATCTGATCAGTACCCACAATATCGTGGATCTAATCCCGACCCAAAATGGCAGATTTACGCCTGCACAATGACGTCACCACGTACGTTTATGCAACAACGTCACCACGTTGGATAAATAGAGCTGAATTATGAGGTAACAATGGCGACCTCACCATTCGATTTTACAGAATTCCCAGACCATTTAACTCGTTCAGGAAAGCAAAGTCTAAATGCCTTCTTGTAGACATTTAGTTTAAAACAAGCATTCAAATGAGGATCACATTATCTTTCTAGATGCCGCCAATACACAGTAGTATAATTTTATCTATATTATCTCTCTAGGACCAACTCTAGACCTTATATTCGTTCCTTCCAACATTATTGGCTGGATCCTTATACCTTTGATACATGACAAATACAACATAGTAAGTACACATCTCATCCTCGTTATTTAACAATATTCAATCTGTTCTATTTACAACTATTGCAAGGCCCCTAAACCTCACTCAGAAAACTATTCTACCTTTGTCTTTGTATCACAGGGATAACAGCCTTCTTGTTTATAATTTGAGAAAGGATTTAATTGAAAGACTTTCAGACACTCTGTCACGCCTCCTGAAGAACCACCCACAACCACGGTGGGGAAACGTGTCGAGGCACACATCCATCAATCATTATTTGGAAAAATCTAAAGAAACAATATTTGCTATATATCAGCAAAACCAAGGTGACTCTATTAACTCAAACTGAATTAACCCAGGAAAATAGATGCTTGCTCTTGATTTAAGTGTCCTAATTGGAAATTGAAAGTTTAACAGTGGTGCAACTGTAACCTGAGTCTATCTATTTTTTGTTTTCTTTGGAAGCATCAAATGTACTAAAACATTTTTCTTTTGCAATTTATGTTTGAGCAATTAAAAGACATATTGTAATCACATTTTGTTCACATCAACTCTTTTTGGATGAGCGCAACTTAAGGGCTTGCATAAATCATATATAGTCCTGACCAGTCACAGGACATAGCCCAAGTTAGCAGCCTACTAGAAGACTTCATATAATTTGCTGGATAGCGCCATAGCTGTTGAAGACTGGATATTCTAATAACTTTCTACCAGTAAAAAGTGAAGCAAAACGAAGAGACAGAGCCTCCTGCCAAACTGTCATTGCACTTTCACAGCACTTGCTGAGAGCGTGTGCGCCGGAGCACAGCAAGGTTGGTTTTATGCTGAAAAGGTGAGTTGGCGGTTCGTGTCCAAGTCAATCCAAGATAGATGCTCACAGACTACTTGGAGAAAATGGGGGCACAAGTAGGTATACCAGCAAAAAGTGAAGCAACACGAAGATATGGAACCTCTGGTCAGACTGCATTTCCAGAGCACTTGCTGACAATTAAAATAACAAAGTTGCCAAAATAGTACAACATAATCAAGCTAGGAGTAGAAATAAGTGCTAGGGCTGAGCCCTGGCAACCCAGCCCCGGCCCCCAAATTAAGCACTGTGTGGATTATCACCAGAACAAAGGGCCCTTTGTACGCTGATAAATGCACGAAAGGCATTCCAGAAAAAACACAGGTACTGAGTCCCTCTGACAGATATTTCATTCTCTACAAGTCCAAGAAGATGATATATGTCGTGTAAAAGATACTTTCCTATTGGACATCTGAAGGCAGAGCATCCAGTTCTATAAAGTGCACCATGTTATGTTATGTTATGTTATGTTATCGGGATTTATAGAGCGCACGCACGCCAAGAGGCATTATGGCGCTAAGAGAAACAGGAGAGTTCAATAAGATAAAAGTGAAGTGCGCTCTAGAATAGTAAAGCTTTCAATTTCCCCCGGAAGACAAGGTGATCAACAATCATCGGTAGTGAAACCACCTGAGTGAAACAATCCACGATTATCATTAGGTAGGTTTTTCCATGAAAGGATGGTAGATCAAAAATAAAATGGGTTGCTATGATATGCCACTGGCATGGTGGTGTCTCCACTGCCTGCAGCGGACCAACTGGATTTATAATGGTGTTTGGGCCTGTGCACTGAGCAGGATGTTACATGATCACGGACAAGACCAGCTAGCGCAGTTCATCACCTACATTCGTCAAACTCATCTTTGTCCCGAGATCATTGAATCTTGAAAAACAGAGAGTATCCTAGTGCACATTTTCATTGAAGAAATATATAGCCTGTTCTGATTGAGGTTCTGTGATCTCTGCCTCTGGTAGACTCAGGAACTGTGTCGAGTGTCCCGAACAGTGTCTTCCTTAATTGCTTCCAGGATTGGGAAGAGTAGCAGAAAGAAAGAAAGTATCTGAAGATATTGAGGGTCCAGGCTCACCGGGTTTTTCAATGGACAATGCTAAAATAAGGCATACACTAGGATATTTTGAGCTTTGGTATATAAGTAAAAACGCAATTGTACTGGTGAAAAGAGAACTTCCAACAAGCTTTTCAAGTGTTCTGGCAAAGCAGAGACTACTCATAATGAATGTTACGGTCATCGGTTCTGACCTTCATGGGTTACAGACCCCTGCACATGGCATGATCTTCTTTGAAGAGTAGGGACTTCAGTTCCTTCCTGAAGCGTAGGATGGAGGGAATCAGTCTTATCTGCAAAAGTCATATTTCCTGTTTTTTCAACTTGCATTTCTTTGTTTCCAGCCTCACCATTTTATGGCTTCTGGTGGCTTTGTGTACCCTTTTATCATAGGGGATTTTCCCATTAATTATAGCTAGTATTGTATGAAAATCCAGGGGAATTCTGTGTTAACTAAAGAACAAGTTACTCACTGTAGTGAATTCTGTACTCTTAGTCCATAATCCCCTTGCCTCCATACTTATGAGAGATCCATACTATGGGGAAGGACCGGAACACTTTTGCACAGCACAAAAGTAAATATCTCCTTTAAGAAATGTAGGATGCATGGCAGGCAGCAGAGCGTCAGCATGGCTAGCCCTGCTGACTCCTCCTACCGGCAACACCCTTCAGTCCTTGCATCTGGTAGAAGGAACACCAGATTAACAGCTTAATTAATGGGGGACGGCAGACGCAGCACATGGAGGAAAGGGGACTATGGACTAAGGGTACAGAGTCACTATGGTGAGTAACTTGTTCTTACTCTTAGATCCTGGACCCTTTCCTCCATACTTCTGGGAGATTACTTACCACTAATCCCCTTGGGAGGCTGGCAATAACCTAGGAAAACAGGTTCTGTAGCACTGCCTGGCCAAATCTGGCATCCGCTCTGGCTGCAGTGTCGATACAGTAGTGTTTGCAAAACGCAAACCACAAAGACCAAGTTGCTGCCTTACTGATGACATCCCATGGGACGCTCCTTTGGAAAGCAACAGCTGTTGTCTTAGCTCTGACTGCATGGGTGTGCAAGCCGTTGGGTATTGATTTCTTTTGTAGCTTTTAAGCTTCATAGATGCAGGAGACAATTCATCTTTCTATTGTAGCCTTCGAAGCCTGAAGGCCCGCGTGTTGACCACCAAAAGAGACAAAAAAGCTGTCAGATTTTCTGTAAGCGCTTGATCATCCCAAATCAAATTTAAATGCCTGCCTCACGTCAAGCATATGTAGAACTCTTTCCGTGTCTGTCTGCAGGGATGGAAAAAACATAGGCAAAATGGTCTCCTGGTCTAAGTGAAAAGCTGACACTACTTTAGGCAAAAATTTAGGATGAGTGCTCAACACCACCTTTTCCTTGTGAAATAAAGTATATGGCTGTGTTGAAGACAGAGCTTGAAGTTCGCTAATCCTTTTAGCGGAAGTAATGGCCATAAAAATAGCGATCTTCCACAAAACAAGATTTACGTCTGCTGATGACATGGGTTTGAATGGTTTATGCAAAATTGCAGCTAATACAACATTGAGATCCCATACCGGGTGAGCTTTAGCTTTAGACAGAGGATTCTGCAGGGACAAGGTCCCGAATACATATATCAGTTTTGTCATCTGGGTCATTTTTAGCACCAAAATGCTACCTTCCATGAAACCTCTTGCTGATCTCAGCGTTTTAAGTCCTCAGTACATGACACTGACAAGGCGGGATGGTGGGCAGCAGGCGATAACCGGATACTCAAATAGTTCATGGGATCTTTTGGCCAACAAATCAGGGACAAACCCTTCATTTTTGTTTGATTTTCCCAAGGAAAAATAGACATCCAGACCCTGAGGTATATCCCCATTAATCTTGAAGCCTGAGACCCCTTCAAATTCTCCACAAACCCTTATTGCAGCCGGGAAAGAGGAAACCATATTGCCTATAATAAGTGCAATATCATCGGTGAAAGGCGCAGCTTTAAGGGAAACCCCTTGTATATCTTCCTGGGCCCTAATGGCATATGCAAGTGGCTCAACTGCCAGTCCGGAAACGAGCAACGGCCCATGAGAGTTGCTCTCCAAGAGCTGTCTGTTTAATTTTATTCTAGTCGTAGGAATTTGGTATCCCTCCTGCAGAAATCTCCTGAATTGTTCCCCATAGCCTAAGGCACAAAACACCCGTCCAACGCTAGCCCAATGAAAAGAATCAAACACCTCATGAATGTCCGAAGCAGCAATGCCAGTCTATTGGGTGTCCTGTGCACCCGGGTAAATCCGCCAGGATACCGGAAAATAATAATACAGTTACCAGCACTCGGTCCAGCAGTATTACTTCTGGATTATGAGTCCTGCCAATGGTTGCACATCCTCATTCCATGGAGTCCAACTGGACTCCAAGCAGGGATTTGTTGGTGTTACCAGAACCGGTAGGTAATACAGTGCTGGTAAAACCGGCGAGGTTTGTCGGTAAGGCTCCTGACTTGCCTCCAGCTTCTAGCTTGTACTTGACCGGTGCAGAAACGTGCCGGTATACAGTCATACCGCCATGTTAATTCCACACCAGCCAAGTTGTAATGAGGCCCAAAAAGACTGGATCATAGTGGGATATGGGTACATTTCTCTTCACCATTTCCTAAGGCTTTGCAGCTTCCTGCAAAAGGAAAACTCCCATCTCAATATTGTGTTGGAATTATGAGATGCTGTAACCCCAAAGTACCCAGAAACTATAGACTTGACCTCAAACTAGGATTCTAGTCCCATCTTTTTCCCTCACTTTAAGAAGACTACTAACTTGCTTACATTTTTTCTTTTTCCCTCCCAATGTATTAAGGCCTCACTTCACTGTCTTTTATTTTGTTTGTCTTTCATTAAGTATTGTGTTGCACATTTATGTGATTGTCAAGCTGTTCAATAGCATATGCTTGTTTTATTCTATGTGCACTAAAGTCTGGATTGGTGAAATGTGTTTCACTAGAATCTTCAACTAAACTCTGACTAGCCATCTTGTACTAGGCTTCCTTGCAGTTCATGATCCGTTTTTCTTTGTTAACTCACTTTCCAAGCTCTTGCCTAATTTGTTAATCTGGCTCCTTATAAATCTGCATCCAATTCAGGGCATCTACAGAGACTAGTCGACGCAGTATGCAGCCGAAGACTAAGTCATTCTTCCCATTTCCTATCCATTACAAAGCTCTCATGTCCTTCGTTAGAGCAGCTCAAAGCCTCAAATGCCTTAAATGTCCACAATTGAAAGATTTCCAACCACTGTCCTATCAATACCATCTTAGCCATCAACATAAATACCATCATCTCCATACCCTGCAATTTAATTTTTAAATGATTTTTTCTTTGTGTTTTATAATGTGCAACATGTATTAAAGATATGTCAATGTGCACATAAGGAAGTGCTAGAGAGGAGATGGGATAGATAAGAGCAAGCAAACAGACAGGTTCACAGAGACAAATAAAGTTACATACCTTCAAGGTGATAAACTTTTCCCCACCTAAAAAAAACATATCCCTGTCTTGATACAAGTCAACATTCTATTAGTAACGTTAGAAGATAACGGTGTAATTAATTTAGCAAGGTTTACACAGTGATTATATCACGTCATACACACTCTGGGAAGGCCTTCTCAAACAACATTGCATTTAAGCCATTCCAGAATTTCAGGTCAGGTTCTAGATTGAAATTCCCTGAGCTATATCCACTGGGACCAATAGTAATTGCCATGACACAATGTTTGTGAACTATGTTCTTAATCCTTCACCTGACACATTAGTGTCTTGTCTTAAATTAAGTAATTTTGTTTTTTAAATGAAGCAAATAAAATGAAGCATAGTGTTGGGAGTCTCGGTACTCACCTTCTGTAAAGCACTCCTCTGGACCTTCTTCCTCCTTGTGCTCGGCTGCATCTTCTTCCTCTTCCTCCACAGGAGGTTTGTAATTTGCAGTACTGGCTATGGAGGAATCACCATCGTTTATTTGTTTCTGTGAATATAAATGAAAAGTTAACAATACATTTTACAAAGTAATTAATTGTTCAAAAATATTCAAGGATGCAGTTAATCATACCCAAAAATGATGGCCATACATTTTGTTTTACTTCTGAATATGAAATTCTCATTTGTCTTTAATATAAATAAATACACACACACACACAAATTCACTTTTGCCGATTCTTCGATTGGAATTAAGCCTTTATGGCATGTGTTGCACATGGCAATGGGAGATCTACTACTAGACTCAATTTAAGGCTTACCCTTTTGTAAACTTAGTCTGTCCCCTGCTGTGATGTGATCATGTAAGACAAGCAGAAGTGCACTACCCAAAGTACAGCTGTGCAGATTCTGCCCTAGCCCTACCGCCTGGTAGGTATTTGCACCAGATGCAGGGTAAAAGGGCAGGCACCCAGCACAGAAACCTACCAGTTACTTCACTACAAATTTAGAAAAAGACTCTGTTACCCGGGGCTCAAGGGGTTAATGCTCATGAGCCCCCTCCGTTGTAAAGGCGGAGTTTAGAGTGGGCAAGGGAGTTATGGGGCACGTGCGCAGCCAGCGCCAGTTCCTGCTTGGTTGTAGAAGAATAAAGAAGTTCCTCCTATCTCTCCGTGTGTGCGTCCTTCATTGGGCCTAGATCCCTAGGCAACATTTGGCGACGAGGATTTCTCCCGCACACTGGAGTCCTCCTCCTGCAGCAGCCCGCTCGTGGTGGGCAACCCAGCGAACCTCCTCCTCCTGCTCCACCTCCGCTCAACACGGCACTCCGCCGGTTCCGCCTCGCCGGACCTCCTCCACCGAAGCTCCGCGGAAGCGATACCGCCCACGCCTCCGTCCTGTACCCTGCCTGTCGACACCTGGCCGTTGAAGAGGCCTGAATCGGCAAAAGCGGCGGACTCCCTTTGCCGGGCGCCGGGTGCACGTAGGCTCGGCCTAGGCCCGACTACCTCGCCCCACGCGTCGCCTACGCACGTGCGGGCCTCGTCTCCCAGGCGCCATGAGCACCTCCAACCCTGGGTCCAGCCAGGGCTCTCCTCAACTGCCGCGGGCGGCGAAGTCGATTCAACTACGTCTGCCCCCGCCGTTCACCATGACTCCTCAAGCCACCAAAGGCCCCAGGTGGACCGACTGGATGGATGATTTTCGTCATTTCGTGAGAGGATCCGGCGACGGGGACTCCCCCAACATGAGAGACATTTTCCTCAACCTGGTAGGGGGGGAAATCAAAACGGTTGTCAAGGCCATTCCGGCCGCAGAGCAAGATACATTTCCCAAGTTGATTGGTGCGTTGGACAGACTGCTGATTATTGAGGTCAACCGGGACTATGAAAGATATTTGTTCAACCAGTGCACCCAACTCCCGCAAGAGACTGTCGACGAATTCATCACACGTCTACGAGTGAAAGGGGCGAACTGCCAATTTGATGCGTTCTCGCTAGAGGAAGCCATTCGACTGAGGGTAATCGAAGGGTGCCTCTCCCCCGCACTCAAGAAACAGCTACTCAAAAAACCGCTCACCATGCCCGAGGTCAGCGAACTTGCCCGCATTCACGAGAGAGTGGATGCGCAGGCCTCAGCCATGGGACACTCCAGCAACCCTAAAGCAGATACGGGGGAACTTGTGGCCGCCATACTGCCCCCCCGTCAAGGCGACAGGGGCCCTCAGCCATACAGGCCGCCGACACCCTCTTCGACGTCCACCCCGCGTCTACAAAGACAGTGCTACCGCTGCGGGATGTCCTTCCCCCATTCGGGGTCCTGCCCGGCCCTGTCCCAGCGATGCACCAACTGCGGGAGAGAAGGACACTTTCACTCCGTCTGCAGGGAGGGCGTACCTTTTCCGATGCGACCCCAGGCGGCCCCCAGAATGCTTTTCCGGCCGCAGCCCCTGCAGTACAGTCAGCCTAGACCATACCAACAGGGTTTCGGGCAGAGGCGCTACGTTCGAGCGATGGATGAATACCAAGCGGCAGGATACGCCCCACCGTACGATCAGGCTGATCAGCCTAGACACTTCACAGACGAATATGACAACCCTCCTGCAGATTACAGGCCTGAGACCCTCTACCAAGAAGACCAGGCGATGGCCTACTACGCACCGCAGGACCAATACGACCACGACGAGTTTGTGAACCTCATACTCGATAACAAAGAGGCCAGGGAGGCCCCGCAAATCCCGCTCAAGATGGGGAACTGCCAATTTCAATTTATGATTGACTCCGGGGCCACAGTGAACATCATGGGTGAACAAGACTATGATCGTATACCATGCCCACCACAGCTCAATCCGTCCCGTTAAAGAATTTTCCAGTGGGGAGCTGCCACCCCGTTACAGACGGTGGGCCAATTCACCCAATGCCTTCTCCTGAATGGGCGGCAAGTGGATGCGACCATTCACGTGATACGGTCTCTCGCCAGGAGTCGATGCCTCCTCAGCTACCACACGGCGTCGCTTCTGGGGCTGATCGAGATCCACGTGAATGTGGGAGACGTAATCACCGCCGCAGCGGCCTACCCCAGCCTGGGGAACGCTGTAGGATCGATAGCTTCTCATCAGACTCAATCGCTCGTCTCACAAGAAGACATCGTGGGTGCTTTCCCCAAGCTATGCGAGGGGCTAGGAAAGCTCCGGGGACCCCCCATCAGGCTCCACATCGACCCCGACGTACGGCCAGTGCCGCAACATCCCAGAAGGGTTGGTTTTCACCTCCAGGAGACTGTTTCGGAGGCACTCCAGCAACTGCTCCATGACGGCATCATCGAACCGGCGACGGGGCCGACGCCGTGGGTGTCCCCCCTCGTGGTAGTACCCAAGGAAGGGGGAAAGATCCGGTTGTGTGTGGACATGAGGGTGGCCAACACGGCGATTCAACGGGAGAGACACCCGGGACCATGTATCGAGGACATGATTGTGCTGCTGAACAGTGCACAAATGTTCTCCAAACTGGACCTAAATCAGTTGGAGCTCCACCCTGATTCCCGGCCCATAACCACGTTTGCGACCCACGATGGGCTTTTCAGATACCGGAGACTGAACTTTGGAATCTCATCGGCCGCTGAGATTTTCCAGGAGGCAATACGCCAGATCATCCGACCTATAAAAGGGGCGCTTAATTACAGCGACGACATTCTCGTCTTTGGATCGTCCAAGGAAGCCCATGACAGGGCACTTCATGACACTTGCGAAGCCCTTCAGAGAGCCGGCCTCACGCTTAACATCTTGAAGTGCCGGTTCAGTAAAACGAAACTCAAATTCTTTGGACACATCTTTTCCAAGGATGGCATGATGCCCGACCCCGAGAAGGTCGAGACGATCTCCAACCTCGGCGAGCCCCGGCAGGTGGCGGACGTCCGCTCGTTCCTCGGCACGGCAGGATACTGTGCGAGGTACATCCCCCACTACGCCTCCATCACAGACCCGCTGAGGAAACTGCTGCAGAAGGAGTCGTCGTTCGAATGGACACCGGCCTGCCAACAGGCCTTTGCGGACATCAAGCAAGCCCTTGCGGAGGCTCACCGTCTAGCATACTTCAACCCGCTGTGGCACACCGAGGTGGTAGTGGATGCCAGCCCCGTAGGCCTCGGTGCCATCCTGGCCCAGACCAGTGGTGCGGATGTTAACCCCAGACACGTGGTTGCATACGCGAGCCGAGCGCTGTCGACGCCTGAACTAGCCTACTCCCAGGCCGAGAAGGAGAGCTTGGCAGCGGTCTGGGCGTGTGAGCACTTCCACAACTTCATAATCGGCAAAAGGTTCACGCTGGTCACCGACCACCAGGCACTTTTATCACTGTTCGGGAACCCGCACACCAAGATGCCACCGAGGATTGAGAGGTGGGGCATCCGCCTCCAGGAATATGATTATGACATTGTACACCGCCCGGGGGGCGACCTCAACCCCGCAGACTACCTCTCCCGACACCCCGTAGGGGCCCCGCTTGCACGGAAGGGCGACGTCGCGTATGTGCAGTACGTGGCGGCCCAGGCGCTGCCTCCGGCGCTGTCCCTTGAAAGGGTAGCGGCCGCATCGGCAGCAGACCCAACGACAGCCCTGGCGATTAGCCTCACGACGGCCAGCAAGTGGAAAGATCACCACAGAGCCATCCTAGCTCACCCGGGGGTGAACAAACAAGAAATCGAACGGCTAGCCCGTGTACATGGTGAACTTGCGGTGAAGGACAATAATATCCTGCTCAGAGGATGCAGGATCGTCATCCCCGCCACACTCAGGAGCGAGGTGGTCAGCATAGCGCACGAAGGTCACAGAGGAGCCGAGAACACGAAGAAGCAGCTCAGGTGCCACGTGTGGTTCCCCCTCCTGGATGTGGCCGTTGACGAGTGGGTAAGGAACTGCCACGCCTGTCAGTGCACAGCCCCTGCAGAACGTCCGCCCCCACTCCAACATACTCAAATACCTGATCACCCATGGGAACGAGTAGCCATGGACTTCTACGGGCCGACTGAAGCGGGTGACTACATTTTACTCTTCATAGATGAGCACTCAAGGTTCCCGATTGCCAAGGTGGTCAATTCCACGGCGTTCACTCAAGTGGCGGCGACGATAGAAGAGGTCTTCAGTGAGTGGGGGATCCCCAAGTGGGTCAAGTCCGACAACGGACCACCATTCTGTGGACACGAGTTTGGAACACTGGCAGAGTACCTGGGGTTCAGGCACATGAAGATCACACCACGCCACCCCCAGGCAAATGGAATGGCGGAGCGCTTCATGGCGTCGATCAAGAAGACCCTACAGAGGGCACGGCTTGACGCAGTCGATACACACCAAGCGCTATGCCGCCTGTTAAGAGACTACAGGAACACTCCCCATGAGGTCACAAATAAGACGCCTGCCGAGCTCATGTTCCGATATGAGGTGCAAACCCGCATCCCGAGAAGTACGGCGCAGGCAGAGCCGGCCGACCATGATCTACTCCAGAGAGACGCGGCGGCAAAGGAAAATGCAAGGCTCCGTACCGATGCACGGAGAGGAGCGGTGCCGCCGGAGCTCCAGGTAGGAGATGAAGTTCTGGTGCAACAGCCGGTGAATAGAAAGACAGATTCGCGGTTTGCTCCAAGCCCCATGAGGATCGTTGCAGTGAAAGGTACAATGGTGACGGCTGAAGACCAGAATAGGACCGTCACCAGAAACTGTCAGCAGTTCAAGCAATATGCAAGAAGAGAAAACACAGAAGGACCTCAGAGGGCACTCTCACCAGAACCATGGAGGCAGAGGGATGATGAGTGGTTTCCCCCGGAAGGAGATCCCGGGGACATGGGCCAGAGTGGGGCGACTGAAGAGGAGCCAGATCTTGGGACTCGAGGTGAGAGGCCGAGACGACTCATAAAGAAGCCGATGAGACTTGTTGAAGAGTGCTGAGTTATTGTTTGGACACAGAGTGTCAAGTTGATGTTTGGACATATTGTCCGGGGGTAGTGTTACCCGGGGCTCAAGGGGTTAATGCTCATGAGCCCCCTCCGTTGTAAAGGCGGAGTTTAGAGTGGGCAAGGGAGTTATGGGGCACGTGCGCAGCCAGCGCCAGTTCCTGCTTGGTTGTAGAAGAATAAAGAAGTTCCTCCTATCTCTCCGTGTGTGCGTCCTTCATTGGGCCTAGATCCCTAGGCAACAGACTCCCTTTCAGTTCAGTATATTGTATTTATTAACTAACAGTGATTGTTTTTAAATATTTGGGAGGAATATCAAAATAGATACAGATTCAACATTGCAAAACTACAGTATCATTTTTGTTTTGGCAAGGACAAATGTCCCCTGAACAAACTATGCAAAGCAAAATCACATGACTCAATCCAAATTCAAACTCACAACAAAAGACTTTAATTTAAAGCAGGTGTATTTGCCTTGACCAACCCGATTGTTCTTAGATGATTAGAGACATTCAGTGATGATATTTGAGAAGATGAATAACACACTGGAAGGTAAGTTGTGGGGGGGGGGGGATACACCAAAGTGACAGGCACTGGAAGTCAAAAGAAAAAAATATGGGAAATTGGTTAAAAAAAAAAGGGAAAGTGACTAATTGTGATAATAAATGTTGCTCAAGTACATTGAAAAGTGTAAACTATATACAAATTAGTGGTACCACCCAGCGTTGCACAGGTTTGTAGCTGACATGCACGTGGGGGTCTGCTATAGCCTTGTGTATGTTTTATTGTGTCATAGCTTCCTATTTTTGAAAAATAGCAAAATCAGCAATCTCACGAAATCGCCTATACTGATAGCACGGGGCCGGAACGTGCACTACCCTTGTGCAGGGCGAATGGGTGGGGTTTGTCAAATATCACCCTCACCAGTACACCCTAGACTGCTATGCTGACCTTGTGTCCTAACTTCCTATTTTTGGAAAAGTCACAAAATCGGCAATCTCCTGAAATCACCTATACTGATAGCACAGGGTTAGACCCCGCCCTGTGCAGGGCGAATGGGTGGGGTTGGTCAGATTTCATAATCGCCAATACACTCCAGACGGGGGTATGACCTCGAGCCAACATTTCAGCCCACCCACTGTTGTGGGGCTGGAACCAACAATCGCAAATCCGTCAATCTCCCGAAATCGCCTTTGCTGATAGCACAGGGTGGGACCCTGCCCTGTGCGGGGCGAATGGGTGGGGTGTGGTCAAATTTCACTATCGCCAGTATACCCCAGACTAGTATGCTGACATTGGGCCAAAATGTCACCCCACCAACTGTTATAGGGCTGGAGCCAACCCGAACATACAAACGCACTTTCACAAATATATATATATATATAGATAACAACAAAGACAAATTAAGGAATCAGTACTTGTGCTCACAGTTATAAAGGAATCACTAGTAGATGGAAAGATCTTTCAAGAAACACATTCTCTGGATTGAAAGGCATTTACTGCAACATCACTGAATTGATAAAACGTGCATCACTGACTAACAAATCAGAACTAGAGGGTAGCTATTTTAGTGGATGCATCACCTAATAAACATTCTAAACTGACAAATAATGGGTCCTAGGTGCAGGTGTGCCAGGATGCAAACTGAAAATCACTAAAGAAATGGCTTACATTTATCATTATATTTTGAGTATTATTTTTAGCAACAAAATGCTGTACGTTTGTAGGGTTTACAGCCCTACATTCAATGTTCAAGGGTGGAAAGGTACTTCAAGACATTATTCAGAGAAGCTATCTAATGTTATCCAATATTTATAGTGTGCCCATCCCCACCAAAGTGGTTTTATGATGCAGGGCCTTGTCTGCCACGGTGTCGTCAGCCCTGGATCTGTTAAAATGAAGGTTACCTGATAAATAGCAGTATTAAATTCTCAAACATGCAAAAAGAGAAAAAAAATGCAATTGCAAATCATAAAGTATTTTTATATTTAGGAATTAAAAAGAAGTGGAAAATAAATGAAAGGCGACCTATGAAAGAGCACTTAAGGCCTTTTATTTGGATGCTGTTGGAGGCAATAGAAAAGTAATCTAGTCAAACAGGCACCTTTTCAGAAATTAACAGACAATGCCAAAGCCCCTCAAAAATAATTTATTAACATCCTAACTGAACTAAGGAAGCCACAGAGTAACATTTTGAGGACCTCCCGAAATCAAGCCCCCTGGGATGATCTCTAACATTTCTTTCAAGAAAAAATACAAAAGATGTGCCCCTACAAAGAAATTAAATCCTAACATGTTCTGGTTGTGGGGATTTCCCCAGTAACAGTGCCTATGCACATGCTAAATGTTTTACATCTGCAACTTTGGCTTATCCTCAGAAATGTGCTGCTTCCAGCAAACCTTTCCGGTTCCCCTTAGACTTATGTCAACTAATATTTTCAAAAAGACTATTGCTTTGACTCATGGTCATTTGTCACTGTGCTCAGCATTCGTACCCACATCCCTCAAAAAATGTATTGTTATAACCCTGCTGAAGAAACTAAAGGCAGATCGGAGAAACCTGGCAAATTATAAGGTAATATCTAATTGGCCATTCATGGCTAAACTGTTGTAGCGTGTTGACTTTTTGTAATTACAAAATTATATCGCAAACAGTGCTCTCCTACATGGCAACCAGGCTGGATTTTGTCCTAAGCATGGAACTGGATCTATTGTATTAACAGTCCTTCATCACCTATGAGCATTGATGGATGGTGGTTGTAGTGATGCCCTGATTCCTTTCGCAGAAATCAATGCCATTGACCATGAGATCCTGTTGCCTAGGCTTCAGGAAATAGAGTTCCATAGCCATGCTTTGGCCTGGTTGGGCTGTCCCTGACAAAAGCAATCAGGCACTCCTGATTTCCCCCTTTTTAGATTATCTTTCAGTAGGAGCAAATGTGTAGAACCACATTACAACCTATACTATTTAACATTAACATGCTCACATTAAAGAGAATCCTGGAGAAACTAACCATGTCTGTTTAAAACATTGCTGATAACGCACAGCTGCTGATTAGCCTACATCCTGACAAAATGCAGCTTGTAACCATCTTGTATCAAGTCTTCTTCAAGTTGATTTATGGATGGAAAAAAAAGCTGTAAGTAAATGCCTCCAAAACAGAGGTCATGATTGTAGGTATGGCAAGTGCCTCTATTTTGGACTAAAGAACTGAGCGGTTCTGTTTTTACCGGCCAATTTTTCAAAGCACATTTTTTATACCACTGATTATTTACCTTTTGTTTGCCATAAAATGCAGGGAGAGACCCCTGCATGCCCCATGCCCAAATATTGCTGTATCCAAACACATCACCCTGCATTTAGCAACAAAAGAAAATCAGTAAAAACATTGGTGGTGAAAAAAATAAGAAAATGTTACTCACCTTTGGGACTTCTGTACTTGCATCCTTGGGGGTGGAACCAGAGCTCTTTTTGCACAGCAAAAAAATACTTTCCCTTTTTGTGTTGAGGGGTAGGAGTAGCAGTGTGGACGTGGCTAGTCCCGGTGACCCCGCCCCCAGCAACACACGCCAGTCCTTAGAACCACTAGATGTGTCACCTGAACTAGAAACCTAATTTGGTGGATTGCGGGTGAATGTGTTGAGGAAAGGGGACTATGGACTAGAAGTACAGAAGTCATTACAGTGAGTACAATTTTCATATTCATACAAAGCACCAAACCATCCCGGCAGGCAGGAATATATATCTAGCCAAATACGTTTTGAAGAACTGCTCGTCCAAATCTGGTGTCTGACTTGAGGTTGTTTTACCTCTTTTTCATGCCCTCTGTATAATGTGAGGTATGGCCTACAGCCACCACCTTGCCCCTGATGTCTGCCCAGATGGCATTTTTTGCACTGCTAGGTGGTCTTACGATGTTGGGCACTACAGAATTCATCTGAGTGTGCCACCACCTGCTCCGCTAGTACTGTGAGCTCTTGGTCATTGAATTTTGGTTTCCGCATCCGCATATCGGGGACCTTAGACTTGCTTTCCCTGCAGAGATGATTTTGATGGTCTCTAGAAATGGATGGCACTACTACAGGCTGATTTTAAACGGATTGCGTTTGTAAAGATGGCTGCCGCAGTACTTCCTTTTCCTGTGCTGATGTTTTTCCACCAACGGAAATTCCTGTGGCGGATTTAGTGTTGAATAATCCGGTGGTAACAGTAATTCCACTGATAAGTGGCAGATTTACCATTTTTCTTACTATGTTTTTGGCAATAATTCCACTGGACTGAATTACAGTTACTGCCAATGGTGCGTGCGCACTCCTGCCATGTTGTGATACAGCATAGATTCTGTAACACACCACGGTTATAACGGTAATTCCACAGTGGCGGAATTACCACCGTTTCGCAGCCATACTCTTAATGAGCCCCATAGTGTTTATCGTTTTCTGCCTTTTGAACTTTTAAGAAAACCACAGTATCTGCAAGAGGCTGCTGCCTGGGCCGTCATGAGCATCTCCAACTCTCTGCTCACTACACTGACTACTACTGCAAACAAGCATTGGCAAAGGCAATAGTTTTGGCTTTTACTGCTGTTCTTTGAATTTTGCATTTATAGGCACCCGGATACAAGGATGAGAGTGTAAAGTTTGAAAAGATGATGCGATAAGGGGTTCGGGTGTGCAAGAGAATGAGACGGATGGGGAATAAGCAAGGGAGGAAACGATTGAGAGAGGGTGCCATCGATGAAGAGCAAGAGGAAATCTGAACGAAAAAGGTTAAGAGTGAGAGGGTAAGAAATTAAGCAAGAATGTGAGACGAAGGATGAGAGGGGTAGAGAGTGGGGATGGTGTGGGTGGCAGTAGATAGAGTGTAAGTAGGGTGTGTGGGGTAGAGAGAGTAGGGGTATGATTGGTGGGAGTAAAGAGAGTGGAGGTATTGGGGGTAGAGAGAGTGGAGGTAGGATGGGTGGGGGTAGAGAAAGTGGTGGTAGGGTGGGTGGGTAGGGGTAGAGAGAGTGGAGGTATTGGGGTAGAGAGAGTGGATGTATTGGGGGTAGAGAGAGTGGAGGTAGGATGGGTGGTGGTAGAGAAAGTGGTGGTAGGGTGGGTGGGTAGGGGTATAGAAAGTGGAGGTAGGGTGGCTGGGAGTACAGAGATTGGAGGTAGGTTGGGTGGGAGGGGGTAGAGAGAGTGGTGGTAGGTTGGGTGGGTGTAGAGAGAGGGAGTAGGGCTGGTGGGGTAGAAAGAGTGGGGTAGGGTGGATGGGCTAGAGTAAGTGGGGGTAAAGAGAGTAGGGGTAGAGTGAGGTAGAGAGTGTGGGTAGGGTGGAGGTAGAGAGTGGGGTAGGATGGGTGGGGATAGAGAGAATCAGGGGAGGATGGGTGGGGTAGAGACAGCAGGGGTAGGGTGGGTAGGGGTAGAGAGAGGGGTGGGTGAGGGTAGAGAGAGGGGTGGTAGGGTGGGTGGGCAGCTGTAGAAAGAGTGGGGGCTAGGGTCATGAGTGGGGTTAGGGAGACTGGGGGTATGATGGGAGGGCGGGTGGTGGTAGAGAGAGTGATGGTAGGGTGGATGGGGTAGAGAGAGTGGTTGAAGGGTGGGTGGGTGGAGGTTAGAGAGAGTGATGGTAGAGTGAGTGAGGGTAGCAAGTGGTAGTATGCTAGAGAGAGTGGCTGTAAGGGTAGAGTGAGTGGCAATATGGTGGGTAGGGGTAGGGAGAGTGGCAGTATGGTGAGTGGGTGGGGGTAGGGAGAGTGGCAGTATGGTAGAGAGTGGCAGTAGGGTGGGTGGGAGGAGAGGAAGGGTGGGTGGGAGGGGGTAGAGGGAGTGGAGGTAAGGTGGGTGGGAGGGGGTAGAGGGAGTGGAGGTAGGGTGGGTGGGAGGGGGTAGAGGGAGTGGAGGTAGGGTGGTTAGGAGGGGGTAGAGGGAGTGGAGGTAGGATGGGTGGGAGGGGATAGAGGTAGTGGAGGCAGGGTGGGTTGAGGGGGATAGAGGGAGTGGAGGCGGGGTGGATGGGAGGGGACAGAGAGAGTGGTGGGGTGGGTGGGAGGGGACAGAGAGAGTGGTGGGGTGGGTGGGAGGGGACAGAGAGAGTGGTGGGGTGGGTGGGAGGGGACAGAGTGGCAGCGGGGTGGGTGGGAGGGGGCAGAGAGAGTGGTGGCAGGGTGGGTGGGAGGGGGCAGAGACAGTGGAGGCGGGGTGGGTGGGAGGGGGCAGAGACAGTGGAGGCGGGGTTGGAGGGAGGGTGCAGAGAGAGTGGGGGCGGGGTGGGTGGGAGGGTGCAGAGAGAGTGGGGGTGGGGTGGGTGGGAGGGTGCAGAGAGAGTGGGGGCGGGGTGGGTGGGAGGGTGCAGAGAGAGTGGGGGCGGGTTGGGTGGGAGGGTGCAGAGAGAGTGGGGGTGGGCGGGTGGGAATGTGCAGAGAGAGTGGGTGCGGGTGGGTGGTAGGGTGCAGAGAGTGTGGGGGTGGGTGGGTGGGGGCAGAGAGAGTGGAGGCAGGGTGGGTGGGTGGGGGCAGAGAGAGTGGAGGCAGGGTGGGTGGGTGGGGGCAGAGAGAGTGGAGGCGGGGTGGGTGGGTGGTGGCAGAGAGAGTGGAGGCGGGGTGGGTGGGGGAAGAAAGAGTGGAGGTGGGGTGGGTGGGTGGGGGCAGAGAGAGTGGAGGCGGGGTGGGTGGGTGGGGGCAGAGAGAGTGGAGGCGGGGTGGGTGGGTGGGGGCAGAGAGAGTGGAGGCGGGGTGGGTGGGACGGGCAGAGAGAGTGGAGGCGGGGTCGGTGGGAGGGGCAGAGAGAGTGGAGGCGGGGTGGGTGGGAGTCTCAGAGAGAGTGGAGGCGGGGTGGGTGGGAGGGGCAGAGAGAGTGGAGCTAGAGTGGGTGGGAGGGGGTAGAGAGAGTGGAGCTAGGGTGGGTGGGAGGGGGTAGAGAGAGTGGAGCTAGGGTGGGTGGGAGGGGGTAGAGAGAGTGGAGCTAGGGTGGGTGGGAGGGGGTAGAGAGTGGAGCTTTTATAGAGTGGAGGTAGGTGTCACGTCGTGAGGGCGACTGACTAGCCCTGCATTGTTGTTGTGTGGGAGGGCTTGTGTTGGGGCCATATCCCAGGGGAAGTGATGTTGGGGTTAGGGAGGCGGGCGAGGGGAGGAGATGGCAGTTCCAGTATGTAAGGGGAATTCAGAGGACTTTAACTGAAGCCGCTCTGCCACTCATGTCTTTATTGTCCCTCGAGGGGACACCCTGTGTGCGTGTGGCTGCCGGACAACAACACCCCAGCACCTGGACCTTCCGCTGGTAAGGAGGTCACAGGGTCCAAGAGCAAGGGCTACACTAGTGTAGCAGGAATGCCACCAGATCCTGGGTCAGCCAACCAGCAGCCCATAGCTAGAAAGAAAAGGCACCATACCACATGCCCAAGATGTCGGATCAGGAGGCCTCCTCCACATCATCTGATGGCACGCAGGAAGGTGTCCCAGGACCAGCAAACCCTTCAGGAAGTGCCTCGCAGGCACTACACCTGCCCCACGCCTTTGACTTGCGAGACACCAGTAATCTGGGGCCCCGATGGGCTATTTGACTAAGGGACTTCAAGTTCTACATGGGGGCCATAGGACTCACAGACGATGCCCGCCTAAAGAACACCTTGTTCATGGCAGTCGGGCCGGCTGTACGAGACATTGCAGGGGAGCTACTCAACCTGGAAACGGCATCATATATCAAACCTGCATGAAAAACTGTCCGAATATTTCGCACCCCACACCAACATAGACTATGAGAGGCACATCTTTCATACAACACGTCAGGACAAAGAGCCTCTCGATTTATTTGTAATTTGTGATTTATTTATTTGTAATGCGCACCAAACCCGAGGGTAGGAGGGCGCAGGAGCAGCAAGGTTATTCAAAGCTTAGTTACACTTCACATATCATTACATTGCAGTATTTGCAGTAAATTACCATCGGGTAGAAAACAGTTACAGCAATCATGATAAAGACAAGGAAGTATGCAGGTTACAAGAGTAAATATATTTACAAGGTGGGTATGCAGGTTTACGAGTAAACTTATTTACAAGGTGTGTACCGGGTCTGGATAGGATGGGATTAGCAGTCATTGCTCTTTGTCCAGTGTATGTATTTGTGCCTAAAGTGTGAGTAGGTTTGGGGTGTCCTTAGTGGGGGTGGTAGGGAGTTCCAGTGCTGGGCTGCTTTCACTTGGAAGCTGTTGCCCCCCATTTTGGTGCGTTTGAATCTGGGGACGGTGAGTAGATTGGCGTTGGAGGTTCTGGTAGGTCTGTTGGACGAGTGTTTGCTTATTCTGTTGACTAAGTAGCTGGGGGCGGCGTTGTTGAGGCACTTGTGTGTAAGTGAGACTACTTTGAGCATGATTTTGTCTGTGGTTTTGAGCCAGTTATGGGCTCTCCTGGTGTTGGAGATGTGTTCTTTCTTGGGGATGCAGCGTCTGTAATTTGTTGATGATCTGTTTGCTAGCTCCTACGTAGAGGGCATTACAGTAGTCCAGTTTTGATAGTATGAGGGCTCTGGCTAATGTAATGCAGCTCTGGGTGGATAGGAAAGATTTGGCTGCTCTTATGAGCTTACATGTGTAAGCCCTGGAGGAGGCCAAGGAGCTGATCTGTTTATGGAAAGAGAGGGAGGAGTCAATGTATATTCCCAGGGTTTTTACTTCCTTGGCTACTTTAATTAGGTTTCCGTCTATTCTGAAGCTGGTGTAATTGTGGTCTAGTTTGGCTAGGTTTGCAGTGGATCCAAGTATGATGAGTTCAGTCTTGTCATCATTCAGGCATAGACTGTGTGACGCCATCCATGCCTGGATGATGAGGTACACCCTGTTCACCAAGGCCAAATCATGGTTGTAATCTCCCGTCAACGGGATGAGGATCTGGGTATCATCGGCATAGTTAGTGTAGGTGATACCCAGACCATCTAGATCATCAAACAAGGGCTTCGTGAACACGTTGTACAGTGTAGGTGAGACGCAGGAGCCCTGGGGTACTCCGCATGTAATGGGGACGGGGTCTGCGGCCGCTGTGGTAGAGAAGACACGCATGGATCTGTTGCTGAGGAAGGACTCGATCCAGCCGATGGCTTCTTTGGAGAAGTGGGCCGCAGAGTCGAGGTGATTGCATAGGATTTTGTGGTCGACCAGGTCGAATGCTGCGGATAAGTCTAGGAGGAGCAGTAGGGCAGTTTTCCCATTGTCTCTCAGAGTGTCGATTTGAGCCTTCAGGTCGATAAGGGCTGTTTCTGTCCCGTGTTGGGGTCTGAAACCTGATTGCCGAATGCCGAGTAGATGGTTTGATTCGAGGAATTTTTGTATTTGTTGGTAGGCTGTCTTGTCTAGAATCTTGAGAAGGAAGGGAACGGTGGTAATGGGTCTGTAGTTGGTGGGAATGGACGGGTCGAGGGAAGGTTTTTTGAGAAGGGGGAGGACCCAGGACTCTTTGAGGTTGCTGGGGACGGTGCCTGAGGAGAAGGAAGCGTTGATAAGTCTTGTGATGAATGGCGAGAGGTCTCTTGCCGCGTCTTTAATGATTTGAGGGGGGCAGAGGTCGCCCTGACAATTGGATGGCTTTAGACTAAGGATGATTTTTTCCACTTCTAGAGTGGAGACCTTGGAGAAGCTAAAGCGGGAGGGGGTGGGCAACGGGAGTTGGGGCATGGGGCGCGGGGTCGTGTTGGTAGGGTTGGTCTGTTTAGTTAAGGATTCTTTCTTGTTTTTAATTTTAGTTTGGAGGTTTGTGATTTTATTGTTTAGGGCATTTTGGACACTAGTGCACCATTGTTTGTCCTTCACACAGGTGTCAGGAATTAGCACTGGTGTTTCCAGTTCTTTAATTATTGTGAATAGCTCTTTGGTACTGGAGTTAGATTGCGCGATTCTCATGTTGTAGGATTCTTGCTTGGCAGCTATAATTTCTTTTTTGTAGTTGGATCTTATTTTATTGAGTATTGATTTATTGAGGTCTGTGGGAGATTGTCTCCAGGCCTGTTCCTTTTTGCGTTTTTCTGTTCTGAGAGTTTTAAGGTGATTAGAGAACCAGTGGTTGAGGTACTTTTTGGGTTTGCATTTTCTTAGTTTTGAAGGTGCAATGGAGTCTAAGGCTGTGCGCATGATTTTGTTATAGCCTTCGACGAGGTCATGGGGGTTGGGGGTGGCGGGGAGTTGGTTAAGTGTAGGGAGGATCAGAGGGATCAGATTTTCCACTGTGATCTTTTTCTTGCTTCTCGTGGGAATGGCAGAGGCTATCTCGTTGTTAATGATGGGGCTCGAGGCTTCGAGGGTGAAGGAGAGTAGGTGGTGGTCGGACCAAGGTTGGGGGGATTTGTCAGTGATGGCGGCCACGCAGTTGAAGTCTGCGACCCAGTCAAGGGTTCTTCCTTTGTTGTGGGTGGGGCCAGATACTTTTTGGGTGAAGCCTAATTCAGATAGGGTATTGTTGATGAGGGTGGCGTGGTGATCTTTGGGGTCTTTAAAATCTAGGTTGAAATCTCCAAGGAGAAGGCTCTGGGAGGAGTTTTTCAGGTTGTTAGTGAGGATGGTGCTAAGGTCTTCCTCAAAGGATCCTAGAGGTCCGGGCGGTCTGTAGAGTAGGTGGATGGATATAGTTTGGTATTTAGTAGTGGGCAGCTTGGCTGTGAGTGATTTGCATGATGGGAAGTGGGTAGAGGAGTCGAGTCTGATGTTGAGATGTGTTTTGGCAATTATAGCCAGGCCACCACCTCTTGATTCTGTCCTATCCGCTCGGAGGATGGTGTAGTCGTGTGGGATGGCTAAGGAGAGTGCTGGTCCGGCAGCTGTGTGGAGCCAGGACTCTGTTATGGCTAGGAAATCTAGATCTGCTGCTAAAATAATGTCCACTATATCTGTAGCATGGGCTATTATAGAGCGAGCGTTAATGAGGGCTCCTTTTATGGGTGCGTCTCTTGTCTTAGTGGGGGTGGTGGTGGTGGCTGTGTTGTCGGTTTTGTGTCTGGACGTAGTAGTTTTTGGGGTGGGCTTGGGTCTTTTCATCGTAAGGTTGGCACAGGTGCTAGCGAGATAGGAGCAGTTGGTGAGTTTGTGTTGGGTCAAGTCCCTGGCTCGTGGCTCGTGCAGTTTAGGAAGTCTGGATCGTAGTCTAGCGTTTCTTTCAGAGAAGCTGCATGGCAGGGAGGTAAGGGGTAGCATGATTGTGAGGGGAGGATCTGAGGGGGGTGGTGGGGTGGTGCAGATGGAGGCCAGGATTAGGGTGGAACTAGAATGCAAGTGAGATTAAAGAGGTGGAGAATAGTTCTCAGCAGTATTGAGTAGGTGCCTGGCAGGAACATTGTATAGGTGGTCTGTGCTAACACAGTGGCTGGGTTCAAGATACAAGGTAAAGTGAAGCAATGTCTAGGTTCACGGTGCAAGGTAAGTTGAAACAGTGCCTAGGTTCAAGATACTAGGTAAGTTTAAACAATGTCTAGGTTCAGGATGCAAGGTAAGTTGAAACAGTGCCTAAGTTCAAGATACTAGGTAAGTTTTTAAACAATGTCTAGGTTCAGGATGCAAGGTAAGTTGAAACAGTGCCCAAGTTCAAGATACTAGGTAAGTTTAAACAATGTCTAGCTTCAGGATGCAAGGTAAGTTGAAACAGTGCCCAAGTTCAAGATACTAGGTAAGTTTAAACAATGTCTAGGTTCAGGATGCAAGGTAAGTTGAAACAGTGCCTAGGTTCAAGATACTAGGTAAGTTTAAACAATGTCTAGGTTCAGGATGCAAGGTAAGGGAATAGTTTCTTACCTGTAACTCTATTTCTCCAGCATTGGTATCTTTCATGGATTCACATGCTTAGAATATTCCCCGTCGTCAGACTGGGACCCCTCGGTACACATATATAGCCTTTTCCAATAGGAAAACTTCTGACACTTTTGTGTCCTATCTACGTCCTTTTAGGACCCGCCTACGCATGCTCCGTAGGCCGTCCCAGTATAAGAGGCCCGCCCCCGCGGCTCCCCTTCAGATTTCGGCCCCTCCAAAGTAGGAAGGGTTAGACTTATCAATCAAATACATTACATTCCGGGGAGGTTGGCGGGCGCATGTGAATCCATGAAAGATACCAATGCTGGAGAAATGGAGTTACAGGTAAGAAACTATTCCCTTCTCCAGCATTGGATCTTTCATGGATTCACATGCTTAGAATAGATTGTATAGCAGTAACACTTGAGACGGCGGTGAGAATGTAATGTAATATACCCTCAACATACTACACAATGCATATGTACAGTAGGAATAAGTTAGCTCAAATAACCTAACCCACATAGAATAAACTGTCATTAAAAGGTAGACAACATATTCTCCACAGCGTGGAGCTTACCTTACTGAAACAGATGGCGCAGGACAGCTCTTCCCATCTGCACCTCGTCCGCATGCTGCCTGGCAAGGCAGTAGTGGCGGGTAAACGTGTGGGGCACTGACCATGCCGCAGCTTTGCATATGTCCGTCAACGGAATTCCTGCCCATAAAGCTGTTGAGGAGGACATCGATCTTGTAGAATGGGCTCTAGGATGTCCTTGCAGTGGCCTTCCGGCCTTAGAGTGACAAAACGCAATCGTCGATGAGACCCATCGAGCCAATCCTTGTTTAGAGATTGCTTTTCCTCTCGTCGACGGACCGCACGCGACGAACAGTTGTCTAGTAGACCTGAATTCCTGTGTACGATGTAGGTAAAATTTCAGAGCCTTCTTAACGTCCAGGGTATGAAGAGCTTTTTCTGCTGCCGATGATGGTGTGGCGAAGAAAGTAGGGAGAACAATGGACGAGTGTTTGTGATACACTGTCGGAACTTTTGGGACGAACATAGGATTAGTTGCCAGGACTACTTTGTCCTTAAAGAATCTTAGGTATGGAGGGTCTACGACCAGCGCTTGCAGTTCCGAGATTCTTCTAGCTGATGTGATAGCAATCAAGAATGCCAACTTCCACGAAATGAATTTTATGCCGGACGTGGCCATAGGCTCAAAAGGCGGTTTCATTAAGCCTGCCAACACTGTGTTGAGACTCCAAGTCGGGGGGGAACGTTTTTCCGGGGGAAAAGCTCGAAATAAACCCCTCATGAAGTGTTTTACAAGTCTGTCGCTAAATAGAGGAGACGACTGCCTTTTCCTTGTGAACCTCGAGATGGCCGCCAGGTGCACCTTTATCGATGTGAAGGATAATCCCCTCTCCGCTAAGAGGAGCAGGTAAGGTAGAACTTGTTCCGGCGTCACCGACAACGGTTGTAGGCCCTGTTGTCCCCTACACCATTCACAGAAACTCCGCCACTTATATGAGTAGGATTTGTTTGTAGAAGGGGCTCTAGCCGCTTGCAGAATTTTTTGACAATCCTCCGAAACGTCTTAAGCACCGAACTCCGAAAATTCAGGAGCCAGGCTGTAAGGTTGAGACTGTCCGGGTCTGATGCCACACCGTGCCTTTTTCCCTGGATAGTAGGTTCGGGGCTTTGGGAAACCCTATGGGATGTTCCAGCAACAGGTGAAGCAGGTCGGAGAACCACGGTTGCCTTGGCCAGTATGGTGTCACTAGGATTACCCGGCAATTGTATCTGCGTATCCACTGTATTGTCCTCCCTATGAGGGGGAACGGGGGAAAAGCATAGAGGAACATGTCCGTCCATGGGAAGGAGAATGCCTCCCCCCTGGAGCCCTCTTGAGGCCATCTGCTTGCGAATTGCTCGCATTTCTTGTTGTCTTTGGTCGCGAAGGCGTCCAGAGGGGGGTGACCCCATTTCTCGAACACTTTCATCAGGTGAACTGTGTCCATTTCCCACTCGTGTATCTGGGCCATGCTTCTGCTGAGGGAGTCTGCTTGGGAGTTCCTCACTCCTGGAAGGTGATGAGCCACGATGGAAATTTCGTGCTTTAATGCCCAATGCCATGTTTTCTGGGCTTCTATGGAAAGAGTTCTTGATCGAGTCCCTCCTTGTTTCCTCAGATAAAACATGGCCGTTGTACTGTTGGTCAGTATTCGTACTCGCGAGCCCCTGATGTGTGGTAGGAATGCCTTCAAGGCCCATCGTACTGCTCTGAGCTCTAACACGTTTATGTGTAGGAGTGACTCCGTTGGAGACCAGCGACCTTGCGTTTGGAGAGCACCCATGTGAGCTCCCCATCCGGTTAGGGACGCATCCGTGACTATGGTTCGCTGAAACTCCGGCTCCTGTAGGGGTACGCCGTTGTTCAGATTGTGGAAACTCTGCCACCACTGAAGGGTCCGAAGCAGCTTGTCGTCGTCGATGGTTATCTTGTCTGACCACGATCCTTGAGCCTGCGTCAGTCGGTCCGCGAGGAATTCCTGGACTGGCCTCATGAATAGACGACAGTTTTCCACCAGATGGATGCAGGATGCCATGGCCCCTAGGTCTGAAACGTATTTTCTCACTGAGATCTTGGTGTTTCGCCGTAGTTGGCATGCTTGTTGATTGAGTCTTGAGGTTCTGTCGAGAGAAGGTTTCACTAGTCCTAACTGGGTCTCGAACTGTGCCCCCAGGAATACCAGCGATCTCGATGGCTGCAGAGAGGATTTTTCGAAGTTTATGGCGAATCCCAGCTGTTGTAGAAGCTGCATGGTGGCTTTTAAACTTGTGTTGGTCGACGCCGGGGAGGATCCCCTTACCAGCCAGTCGTCGAGGTATGGGTATACATGGTGGCCTTGCTTCCTTAGCCAGGCCGCTACAGGAGCCAGGCATTTCGTGAACGTTCTGGGGGAGGTCTTGAGCCCAAAAGGAAGAACCGTGAATTGGTAGTGAGTCCGCCCTATTACAAATCTTAGGAATTTCCTGTGTTTCCGACACATTGGAATATAGAAATACGCGTCCTGTAAATCCAGGGACGCTAGAAAATCCCCCTCTTGAACGGCGCGGATCACTTCCTGCAGAGTGAGCATCTTGAATTTCAGGCTCTTTAAAGACTTGTTGAGATCGTGTAAGTCTAAAATGGGACGCCATTTGCCGTTCGGCTTTTTTACGACGAAATATCTTGAGTAGACTCCTTGACCTCTCTGTGATGTTGGAACTAATTCTATCACGCCCTTTGCTAACATGAGTGTTACCTCTTGTTGCAGTATCTTCGGATGGGAATGAGCGGTGAACGCAGGTGGAATTTGCGGAGGGCTGTGTTTGAATTGTAGAGAGTGTCCGTTTCTTATAGTATCCAGCACCCATTGATCCGTCGTTATTCGTTCCCATTCGTCGACATATGCTGAAACTCTTCCCCCCAGAACGGTGTGTTGTATGTCACTGCTGATCTTTATTTTGCTTGTCTCTCGACGACGACGGATATGATGGTCTTTTCCTGGAAGTCTGGAAGTTCCGGCGACGGTTTGCCGTTTGGGAGGCACGTCTGTATCCCTGGGAGGGGTAAGCTGATCTGCCAAAGGATCTGTCTCCAGATGCAGAGAATCTTGAATTACCTGAAGCCCCTCTAAAGGGACGAAAAGACTTGTAGTTTCTGCCACTCTGGAGGGCACCCAAAGAATGTGCCGTGTCCGAGTCCTCTTTCATTCCCTTTAGACCACCTTCTCACCGAAAAGAAGGTCTCCCTCAAAGTATTGTACTTCTGGCCTGAAGTAGGTACACTTAAGCCATGACTGTCGATGTAATACGACCCCATTATTGACTTGCTTGAAGCCTGACTCAGCGAGGTCCACCGCAATGTTTATTGCGTGATTTGAGGCTTCCTCACCTTCTCGGACGAGTAACATCGCTGCCTTCCTATGCTCTTCCGGAAGATGATCAAGCAACGGAGCTAGCCTGTGCCACATCTCCCTATCGTATCTGGCAACAATTGCCAGAGAGTTTGCGGCCTTTACTGTGGTCGCTCCCACGGATAGCACTTTTTTGCCAAAGGCATCTTGGCGTCTCGCTTCGTTCTCAGGAGGAGTCGCGCACTTGTGCTGGGCCTTCGCCTTCCTCGCCGCTGCCGCCGACACCACCGAGTCTGGCGTTGGTTGGGAGGATAAACACTTGGGGGTAGACTCTGGAGCCTTAAACTTTTTTTCCAGGCGTCCTTTCACTGCCGGCTCTGAAAACGGGTGACGCCTTGTCTGCAACCCCTCCTTCCATACATGGTCTAGTATTGGTATCGAGAACACAGACCTCCTTCTCTTACCCATGTGGTCGAACAAAAAACAGTCCTTTTTCTGTTCTTCCTGGGACAAACCAAATTCTTTGCATGCCTTCTCCATCATAGAATGGAATGACGCAATGTCGTCCGGAGGGGACGGGTGAGCTGGGCTTCTAGGGGTTTCCAACTCCACCTCTGATTCCCAGGTTGGATCCCTGGAGAGGGATGATGAGATATCCGACATGGCTCCCCTGTCAGACTCCGAATCTGGCAGCTCACCTTCCTCTTGTGCCAGCGCTGAGATTGGCGTGCGTAGGTGCGCCGGTTGACGGGACGGGCCCGGCTCGTCGACGGGTGCCTGTGGTAGGTTTGCCTGAGGTAGTCTCTGGTCCAGCGACTGTAACAACGACTGAAGCGTGGACAGAATTTCCAACGACAAAACATATTGAGGATTGAGAAGAGGGGCAGATACCGGAATAACGGATCCCCTCGTCGACGACTTGTCAGCCACTCGTAGCCCTAGGTCTGCTGGGCCAGCTATTCTCTCATTCTCGTCCTCCAAGGACAGCAACACAGCCTGTTCTTGTAGTAAAGTATCCGAGGGGATCGGATCAAAAATTTCAGGCCTCCAGGCCTCCTGTAGAACCCCCGTCGACGAGGCCATCGTCGACGTCGTTGTCGGTGCGGTGGATGCCACCTGCGTAAGTGGCAGGGTGGAGGCCGATGACTGGGCCGCCGTCGACGACGGTGAGTTAGCAGGTGGTTTTGGCGGTCCCGCATTTTCCACACTTGGCTTGCTTCTACTCGACTCTCGACTCGTGGTCGATCTATGATGATCGCCCGAGGAGGATTTCCTTTCCTTTTCATGCTTTTTTGATGAAGATGATTTCTTTGACGAGGAGTCTCTCGTTGAGTGACTTCCAGACGACTCTTTTTCCGTCGGTCGAGATTTCTTCACCAGTGGTTCCGACGAGGTAGCGCGGCGTGATGTTTTCGCCGATTGTGTGGAGCCTACCTCCGAAGGGGGCTATGCCCCCGCTCCATCATTCAGCCATGCCACCAGTCGTCGACTGCGGTCTTTTAGGGTTTTTTGAGAAAACCCTTTGCATATTTCGCAGTTATTCGCCGAATGATGAGGGTTGAGGCAATATATACAATCCATATGTCCGTCCCCCTCGTAAACTTTTTTCAAGCCGCACGTCGCGCATGGGCGGAACAGCGCTTTTCCTGAAACGGATGACATTTTCTGTACTCAAATTCCAGTAATGCAACCTTGTACAAAATAGTAAGACAACGCAAGGAGATCCCACTACTTTGGAGACGGTTGAAATCTGAAGGTGAGCCGCGGGGGCGGGCCTCTTATACTGGGACAGCCTACGGAGCATGCGCAGGCGGGTCCTAAAAGGACGTAGATAGGACACAAAAGTGTCGGAAGTTTTCCTATTGGAAAAGGCTATATATGTGTACCGAGGGGTCCCAGTCTGACGACGGGGAATATTCTAAGCATGTGAATCCATGAAAGATCCAATGCTGGAGAAGTTGAAACAGTGCCTAGGTTCAAGATACTAGGTAAGTTTAAACAATGTCTAGGTTCAGGATGCAAGGTAAGTTGAAACAGTGCCTAGGTTCAAGATACTAGGTAAGTTTAAACAATGTCTAGGTTCAGGATGCAAGGTAAGTTTAAGCAGTGCCTAGGTTCAGGATGCGAGGTATGGTAACACAGGACTAGAGGAGCATAGTAGGCTGAGGCAATGTCTGCAGGTGTACAGGGAGGAATGTCGAGGCTAGTCTTGCGTGCAAATGTGAGCCTAGAAATACTTTAGCAGTGATAGGCTGGCTCTAAGTAAGATGCACTGGCTACGACAGCATTCACAGTATGGCTATCAAGACAGTCAGCGATCAAAATCAAACAGGAAAGCAAGGACACAGTTAAGATGCAGTGCATTCGTGATGCACGGCGAGATACAATATTGTCTTTTGAGCCGACATGGGATGATGGGGTGGAGGGTTCTTAGCAGCGCGGGGCTTTAGCGACCATGTGTTCAGTTCGGCGGTTGAGCCTCATGACGATAACCTCGTCATGAGGCTATGTATCAAACTCAAGTACTGTAAATTCCACCGGCATTGGAACGAAGAGGCCCTGTGGTCCCAAGTCATAGCAGGTTGCGTATCGCAAGCAGTCAGGAAGAAGCTGCTGCAGAAACAGCGGTCGCTGGAGGACATTCTAGCGTTGGCTCGGATGGAAGCAGCGGTAGAGTCCCAGCTTGACAGTTTGGGGAAAATTACCATTCAGCATAAACCTACAGAAACAGACGCCATCAATTAATTGTCTACGGCACCAAACCAACCAGGCAGAAGGTCAGAAGCCACGTTTTTTTCCAGAGCGGACATGAGTATCCCCACAAGGGCGAATGTCCTGCCCTGGGGCAGAAATGCGTTGCATGCGGTGGAGACGACCATTTTAGGTCTGTCTGCAAAAATGCACCAGTCACCATGACCAGCAGGCAGAGGTTCAAAGAACAATGGAGAAGCACCTGGGCGAGCCCGCCAGGCAACAGGCTGGGAGGTGAACCCAGGAGTCAGAGGAGGGAAGAATGAGAACACTGAAGCACATACACCTAGGAGGACCGTCGGCCCTCTGATGGCGCCAGGCAAAGCGGCAGGAGAATATTTGCCCGATTATATAGAGATGAGATCTCCATCGAGCAGTGAGTCCCTGTCATTGGGAGACAACCAACGAAAGAAGGGCTACTTGAGGGCTCTCAACAACGGTACCGCTACCAAACACAGCCCCGTGCTCACACTACACGTAAATGACACCCCGCTGTAGTTCCTCTTTGACACAGGGGCGACAGTCAATGTTATTAGCGAAGAAGCCTACAACGCCCTTGCCCAGCCTGTGAAACTCAAAGTGCCGACAGTGGACATTTACCCGTATGGGTCGACCACGCCCCTACCCTGCAGGGGCACCATAACATCCTGGTGCACTCACAAGACCCACGCGGCCAAGATCCCGCTACACGTCCTAAAGACTGAAGTCAACAGTGGCTGCATACTCAGCTTCAGGACGGCAGTCGACATGGGGCTGGTACACATATTATACCAGTTGATGGCCCACAAGTACTTTGCCATTTCGAAGATGTGGAAGCAGCATTGCTGAAGCTGTTCAAAGGTTTGGGAAAAATGGAACACAGGAAGATACAACTGCATATTAATCTGGAGGTTCGACCAGTGGCCCAACACTACCGGGGCATACCCGTGAATATACAGAGGTAAGTGGAGGAGGAATTAGACAAACTCCTACAACAGCAGGTGATTGAGCCAGTCACTGGCCCCACCCCGTGGGTGTCACCCATAGTCCCGGTGCCCAAGAAGTTGCCTGGCGGATCCATACGACTATGGTGGACATGTGGAGAGCCAACGTAGAGTGCGAACGGCACCAAGCACTAAGGATCACTGACATGATCCACCTACTCCACGGAGTGAAAGTGTTCTCTAAACTGGACGTCACAAAAGGGTATCACCAGATCGAGATAGCACCTGAATCTCGATACATCACCACATTTGTGACACAACTGGGGCTATTCCAATACAAAAGACTCAGTTTCGGCATCTTGTCGGCAGCCAAGATATTCCAGGAGGAGATCCACAAGGTCACACAGTACGTACCCAACTGCCTCAACTATTCGGACAATGTGTTGGTCTTCGGAAAGTCCAAAGAGGAACATGATGTGGCCCTGCATAGGGTGTGTTCCACACTCGAGGCACCCGGCCTCATCCTCAACAAATCAAAGTGCGAATTTGAAAAGGGTTGCTACGATTTTTCAGGCATATCTTTTCCGAAAAAGGAATGAGGCCTGACCCGGACAAAGTGGCAGGACTCAACACGGCACAGACCCCTCAGAACACGTCCAAACTACGATCCTTCCTGGGTCTAGCAAGCTATTGCTCCAGATATCTGAAGGATTGTACCACAGTAAGAAACCCGCTTCGACTACTCACCCGCAAAGACGAGCCGTTCAAATGGTCAAGGGACTGGCAGAGTGCGTTTGAAACGATTTGCAACAACATCACCCGGGCCGAGGACATGGCGTGCTTTGATGCACAGAGGAAGACCAAAGTAATCGTGGATGCCAGCCCTGTGGGGCTGGGAGCAATCTTGACGCAGAGAGACCCTGCCGACCTCTCCAATGTATTCATCATAGCCTACGCCAGTAGGAGCCTCACGGCCACGGAACAGGCATACTCTCAGGCGGAGAAGGAGAGTCTAGCGGTGGTATGGGCCTGTGAATACTTCCACCTGTTTCTCTACGGGAAGGCATTCACAGTGATAATAGACCATCAGGCCCTCTTAACGATCTATGGGGATCCAAAGGCCAGAATGCCCCCCAGGATCGCCAGATGGGGGCTGCGCCTGCAAGACTATAAATTCGACATCCAACATCGCCCAGGCAAGGAGGACATCCCAGCGGACTATCTATCCCGCCACCCGACAGGCCCGGCCTACGTGGTGCTATCCATTGCGGATGCGTATATCAACTACGTGGTGCACCACCTCCAGCCACTCCCAGTGGACTGGGCTGATCTTGCAGCTACATCCAAGCAGGACAAGGCCCTTAGCACTGTGACTCATTGTATCAAATCGGAAAGAACCTCACACTTCAAGCATCAAGCCAGGAATGAGAACGAGGCTGTACAAGATGACATCCAGTGACTAGACCTGGTGAAGGACGAGTTGTCCATCGTTGATGACCACATCGTCCTCAAAGGCTGCAAAGTGGTCATTCCAGAGGCACTACAAGAGAAGATAATCAGGTTGGCACACAAAGGTAACCGGGGGGTGGTGTCAACAAAGTGTCTTCTTTGACAAAAGGTGTGGTTTCCTAAACTGGACGCCATGGTAGAAGAAATGGTAGGGGGATGCCCCGCGTGTGCGCAAGTGGCTCCGCCTCCACACCCACACCTGCTACAAATGTCCCCACTACCTGAGAACATCTGGGACGAGTTGGCGGTGGACTTCTTTGGCCCTCTTCACAATGGCACCTATGTTCTCGTGCTGATAGATGAACACTCCTGTTTTCCGGAGGCCCAGCTGGTCGAGAGCATGTCGACCACGTGCGTCATCCCAGTACTGGACTGCATGCTATCCACGTACCGAATCTCAAGAGTTATAAAATCAGATAATGGTTGGCCATTCACCAGCCAGGACTTTCAAGGCTTTGCAAAGTGCATGGGGTTTCAGCACAGGAAAGTGCCCCCACGTTGGCCTCAAACCAACGGCATTGTTGAGAGGTTTATGCCGAGCATTAAGAGGACTCTGCAGATAACCTACATCCTCAACAAACCCTTTGAGCAAGCCCTGTATCAGCTGCTGCTGCTGCTGGAATACCGTCACACCCTCCACAGCACCACAGGTGTGTGCCCTGCCAACTTCATATTTAGGCGCCCCATCAAAACAAGGCTACCGGAAGGACCCTCCTTGGCCGCTCGAACAACAGGCGAGAGACAAAGATCACAAAGAAAAGAGCAAGATGAAGGATCGAGCTGATACCCACATGCGTGCTCAGGACTGCCTCTTCGAGCTAGGAGACCAGCACTGGTCTGTTAACCAAAGGGTTGAAAGGAAGATGCCACCTTTGATCCTGACCATCTGATAGCGAGCCACAGGAAAGGCACCATGATTACAGTCAGTGGGGATAGACAGTCTGTGACGAGAAACTCGTGCCACTTCAAGAAGGTTGGGACCTCACCGGCCCTAGGGTGGGAATAGACTTGTGACAGTCTTGATGAAAGACATTCAGATGAATCCTACCTTGGAGACGGGGAGAAATAAGAAGCAGAAGATTGCGGTGGGAGAGGCCTCGCTCCCGCCGGTGACTCGCCTTCCTCAGAGATGTCGAATTAAGCCTCCGAGACTGATTGAGGAAATGGACTGACACATTTGTGAGTGACCTGTTATTTTAAAAAGGGGGGAGATGTCACGTCGTGAGGGCGACGGACTAGCCCTGCCTTGTTGTGTGGGGGGGCTTGTGTTGGGGCTGTATCCCAGGGAAAGTGACATTGGGGTTAGGGGGGTGGGTGAGGGGAGGAGAGGGCAGTTCCAGCATGTAAGGGGAATAAAGAGGACATTAGCTGAAGCCACTCCGCCTCCTGTGTCTTTATTGTCCCTGGACAATTGTCAAAAGTATAGTGAGCAGGGCAATGCGGAGGACACCCCCGCAGCCCCCATTTTTTTTTTCTTTTTACAATGCTACCACCAAAGGTTCGTACTTTTGGTGTTTGAACCTTTGGTGGTAGCATTTTTAGAACTTTTGGTCGTTGCAACCATTTTTTGTCGGTACAATCGTCCTAAACCGGACAAACCATGTATGAAGAGCTACACAAAGTGAAGCACCTATCTGGTTTATCACAGGGACAGGCTTTGCTGAGTTTCTATTGCAATTACAAATGTAATTTTCATTTGTTTGTTTTTGAACAGCGATTGCACTTCTTGGAGAGCCAGGTTTTGTATGTTACAATTGTAGTCTTGGAGATTTGAGAGGCTAGAACACCAGTGTTTGGTGTAATGACAATCACTCACCCTTGAGCAAAGACTCTGCTGCCACTGACCATTTATAGTAACGTTACCCCATTATCTGCAAGGTTGAACGGATGTAAACTAGACTGTCCATACTCATAATTGTACACACTGTTTCCATAATTAGAGTGTACATTAAGTTATAAGTGTAACATGATCTGTCTCCGCTTGATTATTATGCACACAGCACAGGAACTCTGAAAAGAACAATTGGGAAATACTGGTTTGCTTCTACTGGAAAAAAAACATAATTTGTTGCAAAAGATGAATTCTCAATTGCAACTTAGTTTTCCATCTCATTAGTTATACAATCCTAAAATGCTAGGAAAGTAAATATGCAGAGTGCTTCGGTTTGCTCCATGAGCATAAACACAGCAGACGCTGAATGGAAAGAAACCATTCCTTTTATCAGTGTGCAGTTTCATTTTATGAAAGGCTTCAGTGAAATACATTCTGTTTCAGAGGCTTGCAATTACATCCATGTAGATAGAAATCAAAAGAAGCATTCTGGTTTCTATCAAGTAACCTGACCTTTGCACTGCCCTCTGCTCTACACGTGTGTAAACGTACACAGGAAAATAATAAAGCTGTCATATTTACAAGGTTTTCATGCGTTAAAAGGCCTAGTACACACCTTATCTGGTGGCCTGTCTATACCCTTGCCGCACACATTTCTCTGCTATCATGAGACTTCCGCAGTTCCCAACTTTAAAAAGAATGCAGTGTCGGGGCAACACTTTATCGTTTTGACAGCTACACTGTGGAATAATCTCCCACAAAACGTGCATTTTTTAAAGATCATTTAAGTTTCGGAAAGACCCTGAAAACACTTATTTTCTATCTATAATACCTTTTGGATAGATTTCACTTTCATATTTGCAGGTTTCCTTGTTTAAGAGCGAGAACCCAGTTATGGCAGTTGTTGAGCTAGTCAAAAACTCTTAACTTAAAAATAACACACAAAATAGAAAAACAGAGACGTGAAGTTAAAGAAAGTTATGAAGTAAAAATAAGAAGGAAATAAAACAACTGTTTTTTTTAAATTGGCATCCTGGCATTTCTTCAGGCAAAACAATGACATGTGTATGAGTATGTTGCAAACAAATATTATTTGTGATACAATACGCATGGTGTTAGAGAGAATTCTCAAAATGTTCTAATTTCCCTTACCTTTTGAGACCCCCAGCAACTTTGCTGGATTTCTAGGATTTTCTTTTTTTACCTAGGAAGAGTGTGAACCTTTTTCCCACTCTTCCATGTATTTTGATGTGTGTTTTACTTTTGTGTTCTTTGGTTATAGAGTTTTAAAACAACTCCATAGGCATCATCTTTTTCCCTGTGTCAAACAGCACCTTCAGTGCAGTGGCACAGGGGTGTCTTTCAGACTCCCCAAGGTTTAATTACCTTCTCTGGGACTGACTATCATCTCCCAGAGGATGTAAAGTTAAATTGACTTTACTAGTCTCTTTAAATTTATAGACCCAGCACACACTATCTTCCTATAGAGTGCTGGAGGGGTTGCCTAGCTTCCCCTGAGTCAAAACACTCATGGAACAGTCAAATGTTAAGGTTTCCTACTTTAAATGGCTGGTGGCAGGGGGTTTAGATCAAACTACCATGATTTTTCCCGACCGCTAACAACGGTAGCTAAAAATCGGTTCAGCCATGTTTTCCAATATGGCGCCCAAGACCTATCTGTATAAACAGATTCCGGTCATCTTTTTTCGCCATTTCTTTTAGGAAAGGTTCTTCTTGTGCTTGTCTCTGCGCGCCAAACCAGGTTTGGTCCCTTTGATCGTTGGCCTTTGGTGGGCTTCAGTGCTGAAGCCCTCCTCTGACGCCTGAGTTTCTGGGATGGACAGGATGTGAGGGAGGTGCCCGAAACTCCCTGTGCTTAGTCTCCTAGGAGATCTGAATGCACTCTGGCGTGATCGGCTGGCTGTCCGGCAAGGGCAGCCACCCTGCTGTGTGAGTGACAGCCAGGCTGGAATGAATGGGGAAAAACTGTTTAAAAGCAGGTCTCTGGGACTTGAAAAGCAGAGTCGTCCACTGGAATGAAAGAACCGAAGCTGGGCTGAAGGAAGAGGACTGCTGCAACTCCTGGACGACCGGTGAAGCCCTGCTGCAGGTCCGAATTGCCTGAAACTCCAATCGACAGAGAAGCCCTTCAAGGTTAACTTCTTCCCTTGAGTTTGATGGGAACAACCAACTCACAAGCCACCTGGACAACGTCCCCATCCTGGTTGAATTTTCTTCAGAGTGCTGTTGAAAACCAGATAGCCAGAGTGAAGGAAACCAGCTTGTGGACTTAAGGCACTCACACCTTAAAACCACGTTTTGCCAATCTTGTGGCCTCATCCCTGGGCAGTGCAGGAACCTCCCGACGTCCTCCTTCTTGTCCCTACGACTGAAGCTCAGGGACAGCGACTTCTGCTCGAACTGCCAGGAAAAACTGCCTCAGCTACAGCTCTTCTTCACTTTAAAGGAACTGTGCAAACGCGGTCCGGAAATCTTTTTCGGCTACAGTGAAAGTTTGTGAAACTTTTCCAATTTCGAAGGCTTGTCCTTCCCTAAGCATTCGTCTAACTTTTCGTCTGACCAAATTCTTCTAAGATCCGTGGCAAAGACTTAACCGTTTACTACCAGAAGTGTGCTATCCTATACAAAGACTCTGTACCATTGACTTGGCCCAGGACTATGAACTGAATTGCTGGTTGTAGTTTACTGAAACCCTTTGCCCTGACTATGCAAGCATTTGTGCTGCTAATTCTTATAACCTTGTCTTTTTACCCGTTTTAAAAGTACCTGAAGTGCTATTTTGCTCCCACTTCAGGGGAGCTGAACTTGTTCAGTAACTTATTTGTTTGTGTATCTGTGATTTATTAGTATATGATATTGAGTTGCTCTTGCTAGTGTAATGTTTTCAAATTGACTGTGTAAATACATTTATATTCTTTTACCAAGAAACCTTGAGTAAGTGTTTGTTTGAATCACTGAATTTGTTGGTCCTATGTGTAACTTGTTCTACTGCTCACTGAACTCTTGAGAAAAGTTTGGCTGCTCAGCCACTGCTGATGGAGGGTTAGGCGGGGAGGTGCACTCACGTATGGATAATTACTTCTAACTCAGAAAATCTCTGTTAATCAATTTACAAACAATTTCAGGTGCTCTTTGCTAAGTCTGTGCTACCAGACTGTGAATCTAGACAAAAAGGAAATGGTCTTCCATCTCAAAAGGAGGACATGGCAAAGGCACACCTTATACTGATATAACATCAGCCAAAAAACATAAATTAATCACTGTTAGGCAGAAACCTGTGCAGTTCCCTTGGGGAACACTGCAAAAGATTTAAGACTACAGGTATAGCAGTAAACCCACTTGGTAGCAGTCTGCACCACCCAGATTTACCTGGTAGCTGTGGCTGAGCAGTCAGACTTCCCTCAAGAAGAGTTAGGCAGTATGCAAAGTATACACAATATGTACTCAGACACAATAGCACAAGCAAACACTGACCAGAGTTTGGTTTCAAAAATATATAGTTATTTATTTTTAAGAACACATAAGTTGAAAACACTCTAGCAAAGTATAGTAAAAACACTTAAAACACAGTTATAATGAAAGCAGTTTCAACCCTTACTCCTATCTAGACAACTCTAAGTTAACACCACATAATTAAAACAGAGGTGAGCGCTTAACGTTAGATGACACTCTAGTAGGTTTAAGGAAGGGATAGAAAAAGAAACAGAAACGGGTTAAACACACCACTCTAAGGTCCAGAACACTTGCAATAGGCTCAAATAAGTACAAAGTCACAGGTGAGCAAAAGTCACTAGGCAGGGCCCACTCTTAGAGTAGCCGGAGCGAAAATGTGCCCAAGATCACACTGTTAGTAGGGATTCAGAGTCTTGCAAAGAGTTAGCAAGAGTTTAGAGTGGCTTAGAAAGTTTAGCCAGGGTGTCCCAGGCACTCCCAGGTTCGAAAGCCGGGGGCTAAATCTACCCCGTACAGTCGGTGGCAAGGGAAGCCAGGCGGAACACGGTACCTTAAGCGGAAAGGATCCTCCAGCGGTGGCAGTTGTTCCAGGCAGTGGCAGCAAGGCTCGACGTCGGTCAGGGGAGAAGAAGTTCTCGCAGAAGAGCAGAAGAAGAAGGTCGTTGCACTGCCCGGGAAGAAACCAGCCGCGGAGTCCTCCGGTCAAAGGGTTGTACCGACTTTCGTGGTTGGGGTAAAAGTGGTGGGGTTCCGGTTGCCGGGGTGCTTGGCACTGGCAAGGCGGCCACGAGATACCTCGAGAAGCGAAAAGAAGGCGAAAACTGGTTGTCCCCACCAGTCAAGGGAAGGAGCCACTCCGTTAAGAGTTCTCCTCGGTCGTCGGGAAAAGTGGTGAGACGGTTCAGCAGGGCTCCACCGGGTGGTGTCGTCGAAGCAGGTCGGCTCAGCTCTTCCCTCGTCGGATTCTTGGTCCTGTGGCGACTTCTGAAGTTCCAGTCCCCAAAGCCCTGCTTTTATGCAGCAAACCCCCATTCACCCAGCCTAGCTGTCACTCAAACATGCTAAGTGGTGAGCCGGCCGGCTCACCACTTGGGCCAATCAGGACGGAGTGCGACTTGAGTTACCAAGGTAACTCAGTCCAGGGTGCCTAAACCCCCCTCCACCCCTCCTAAGTACCCCAGACAGAGTGGCACCACTTCGGAGGGCTTCCGTGGAGAAGCCCGCCAAAAGTGGAACAAAGGGCTCCACTTTGGGTCAGAGTTACAGAGGCGAACGCCAACGCCATTTTAGAATCAAGTTTTGGCAAAAAATCCCAACCGGAGTTATACTAATAAATATATAAACCGGCGGTATGTTTAAGGCTACCGTAAATAAATAATTAAATGTGTTAGCCTAAAACAATGGGAAATCCCATAGGAAAATATTCGCGGTTGAATATAAAACGTAGTTTCCACTGCCACCAGCCAAAACTCGATCAGGGGGGACGGAGACGTGCCCCCTCGACTAACAGACCCTGGGGCAATCGAATTGCCCCAGCCAGTACGTCCACAATATGATGGTTTGTACTGGTTCTGTTCAGGATTCAAGACTAGCAAAGTCTTTGGTGACTTTACAGGCCCTGGGAGACAGTAGTCAGTCCCAGGGTATGGAGTCTATGTTGGGGAGTCCCTAGGACACCCCTGGGTCACGGCACAGAGGGTGCTGTGTAACCCACATCACAAAAATACATGAGGCCCTATGGAGTAAAAGACCCCATAGCCCATTCAACACAAGGTTTAACCAAGAAAACACACTTCAACATGTCCAAGAGTGAGGGTAAAAGAGTCTCACTCTTGGCAGGAGAAAAAAAGAAACCCCAGAAATCCAGCAAAGCTGCTGGGGGACTCACTAGGTAGGGAAATTCAGCCTAAACAGAGAATTCTCCCTAACACTCGCCCCCCCCAGACTAAGGGACAGGAGGATTTAATCCACTCCTGGATGAACCTCATACCTCTAGTCGATGATATACATCCTAGAGAGTCCATCAGCATTTTGATGGTGACACCTTGACCTATGCTTAAGGGAGAACTCAAAGGTTTTCTTTTGCAAGCTAAAGGACCTACAAACCCTTTGAGGAACATCAGTCTTTTTGTTATAGGGGATCTGGTTGACCAGTCCCTCAGAAGTTGGTACAACTTCTGAACCTATGTTAGGCTTTTTGAAGGGGTCCTTATAAAGGATTCCCTTAGATCTAGAGGGGCCTCCAAGGTTCCTCACCACCTCTCTTGTGGGAGCAGGTTGGGTCTTAGGCCTCTTGGTTGGAGGGGTTGGGGTTAGGCAATGTACCTGCTTCCCCTTCCTCTTAGATCTACCCTTACCTATTTTAGGAGTTTCCCCCCTAATATTAGGATTTGAGTTGGGGTCTTCAGTAGAAGGTCCAACAGTCTGAAGGTTTTTGGCCTTAGACTTTTCTTTTCTGGTTTTCCACCAGCACTGAGAACTACCAGTTCTCTCAGGTCCAGATAGGGGCCTAGTTGGTCTATCCGCCTCTTCCTCAGAAGCAGGGGGAGTCAGAGACTCTGAGACTAGGGGAACAATGATGGAGCTTGGTTGGGGCGCCCATGTTCCTAGCATACTATCCTGAAATGTGCCTGGGTTAGAGGTCAACTTACTAACACCAGGGCTTGTAGTGGGGTTCTCAGTAGAGGGTCCCACAGGCTTAGAAGGGTCCTTCAAGGTAGCCTTTCTAGCCAATTTGGTTAAGTTCTGCTTCTCCATACTGGGAGGCCTGGGGGTATGTGACACTACTCCTAGAGTTCTTAGGTCATTCCCTAACAGGACCTTCCCAGGTACCTCAGTCTGAACACTGACAGGGATCCTCACTGTCATGTTGTTACACTGAATGAGGGCTGGTAGAATAGGAACCATTTGGACAGGGCCTCCAGACATCTTAGTGGGACCTTTGGGTGCTTTGGCCACATCCTCAGGTTGAAAGAAGCTTTCATCCACTACTGTTCTGCTGGCCCCAGTGTCTCTCCTGGCAGGAGTATCCTGGCCATTGACAAGAACACTGTCCACATAATACACCTTAGAGTTAACAGGTAGGGAGTTATACACAACCCTATTCTGGGGACTAACCAGACCCATAGGCTCTAAGTTTACAGTTGCTTGAAGACCCAAGGGTTCTTCAGCAAAGAGTTCAAAGTGGGCACTAGCCATCTGTACTTCATCCTCAGGAGTGAAGGCTAAGGAGACTGTGCTGATCCCTGCAGGTTTACCCTTGCACTTGGGATCTCCTTTGATATGGTCAGTACCCTGACAGACATAGCATTGTCCAAATGCTCTCTGGAAGGGTGGCTTGTTCTGACCTCCTTCTGGCTTGTGGCCAGAAGGTACACTAGCCTGATTCGGTTTACCCTGGGGCTTACCCTGGTTATTTGGTTGTTTGTGGCCCTCTTTGGTATGGGAGGTATTAGAATTCTCTTTGGAGTCCTTTTTAGGCTGTTTCTCCCCATCCTTCTTCTGAGTGACCCCAGAATCCTTGTGAGTGGCCCTGTTGGCAACCCACAAGTCAGCAGCCTTAGCTAGTTTCCGGGAATCTAATTCCCTGGAATCAGCCAAGTGTTGTCTGAGCTCAGGAGAGCAGGCATCATAAATAGTCTCCAACATAAACAAATTCTTCATACCTTCATAAGTGTTCACCTTGTAACCCTTAATCCATCCCTCTAAGTTTTTCAAACATTCACTCACCCAGGTAGCCCAAGGGGTACCATCATGCTTTTTGAGGCTCCTAAACCTCTTAAGATACTGGGAAGGGGTCTTCCCAAACCTAGCTATCAAAGCTAGTTTCACACATTCATAGTCCTTCCTATCCTCCTCCCCCATCTCCATTACCACATCAGTTGCAACAGGGGGAAGCCTAGAGAACAACCAGGTGAGTAAGTCATTTCCTGTGATGTTCTGGAGCCCATGATTATATTCAAACAGAGACAACCAATCCAACACATCCAACTTAGGCTCATACATACCAACCAATTCTTTAGGCATCCGGGGTCTTTTAGGACTGGAACTTCTAGAGGAGCCAGAGAGAGAAGCATTCTCAACAGATAATTTCTTCATTTCTAAGTCATACTTGAGCTCCATTTCCCTTAGCCTTAGTTCTTTGTCAGTTTGAGCATTAAGTTTCTTATACTCCAATTCTAGTTTCATTTTCTCCAGTTCAAAGTACTGAGGGCTAAATGTGGGACCTGGTAAAGGTCCAGTAGGTACAGCAGGTAGAGCAGGCAGAGGTCTAGGGGGGACAGTCATAACAGCCTCACCCTCCTCTTCTGACTCTTCCTCAGAATCATCAACATTTTGCTCCATGTTAACTTCAATGCTCTCATCTACAGTTGCTGGAGTGGTAGGTTCCTCTGAACCATCACCCAGACTTTGGTTAGCTAACAATCTTTCAATCAGCTCCATTTTCTTGCCCTTAGTCAGGAGATCCTTATGTTTACAGAGCACTCTTAGACAATCAGCAGTTTTGGCTGCAAGGGACTCTTGACTATAGCTTTCTATAACTGACATGTTAGAGGATTACTTTTACAGTGCTAAGCTTTGTGGTTAGTTGCACTAAGGTATCTAAAGCATAATAAAATGTACACTCAATACAAATCCCACCGCTGTACACCAGTGTTAGGCAGAAACCTGTGCAGTTCCCTTGGGGAACACTGCAAAAGATTTAAGACTACAGGTATAGCAGTAAACCCACTTGGTAGCAGTCTGCACCACCCAGATTTACCTGGTAGCTGTGGCTGAGCAGTCAGACTTCCCTCAAGAAGAGTTAGGCAGTATGCAAAGTATACACAATATGTACTCAGACACAATAGCACAAGCAAACACTGACCAGAGTTTGGTTTCAAAAGTATATAGTTATTTATTTTTAAGAACACATAAGTTGAAAACACTCTAGCAAAGTATAGTAAAAACACTTAAAACACAGTTATAATGAAAGCAGTTTCAACCCTTACTCCTATCTAGACAACTCTAAGTTAACACCACATAATTAAAACAGAGGTGAGCGCTTAACGTTAGATGACACTCTAGTAGGTTTAAGGAAGGGATAGAAAAAGAAACAGAAACGGGTTAAACACACCACTCTAAGGTCCAGAACACTTGCAATAGGCTCAAAGAAGTACAAAGTCACAGGTGAGCAAAAGTCACTAGGCAGGGCCCACTCTTAGAGTAGCCGGAGCGAAAATGTGCCCAAGATCACACTGTTAGTAGGGATTCAGAGTCTTGCAAAGAGTTAGCAAGAGTTTAGAGTGGCTTAGAAAGTTTAGCCAGGGTGTCCCAGGCACTCCCAGGTTCGAAAGCCGGGGGCTAAATCTACCCCGTACAGTCGGTGGCAAGGGAAGCCAGGCGGAACACGGTACCTTAAGCGGAAAGGATCCTCCAGCGGTGGCAGTTGTTCCAGGCAGTGGCAGCAAGGCTCGACGTCGGTCAGGGGAGAAGAAGTTCTCGCAGAAGAGCAGAAGAAGAAGGTCGTTGCACTGCCCGGGAAGAAACCAGCCGCGGAGTCCTCCGGTCAAAGGGTTGTACCGACTTTCGTAGTTGGGGTAAAAGTGGTGGGGTTCCGGTTGCCGGGGTGCTTGGCACTGGCAAGGCGGCCACGAGATACCTCGAGAAGCGAAAAGAAGGCGAAAACTGGTTGTCCCCACCAGTCAAGGGAAGGAGCCACTCCGTTAAGAGTTCTCCTCGGTCGTCGGGAAAAGTGGTGAGACGGTTCAGCAGGGCTCCACCGGGTGGTGTCGTCGAAGCAGGTCGGCTCAGCTCTTCCCTCGTCGGATTCTTGGTCCTGTGGCGACTTCTGAAGTTCCAGTCCCCAAAGCCCTGCTTTTATGCAGCAAACCCCCATTCACCCAGCCTAGCTGTCACTCAAACATGCTAAGTGGTGAGCCGGCCGGCTCACCACTTGGGCCAATCAGGACGGAGTGCGACTTGAGTTACCAAGGTAACTCAGTCCAGGGTGCCTAAACCCCCCTCCACCCCTCCTAAGTACCCCAGACAGAGTGGCACCACTTCGGAGGGCTTCTGTGGAGAAGCCCGCCAAAAGTGGAACAAAGGGCTCCACTTTGGGTCAGAGTTACAGAGGCGAACGCCAACGCCATTTTAGAATCAAGTTTTGGCAAAAAATCCCAACCGGAGTTATACTAATAAATATATAAACCGGCGGTATGTTTAAGGCTACCGTAAATAAATAATTAAATGTGTTAGCCTAAAACAATGGGAAATCCCATAGGAAAATATTCGCGGTTGAATATAAAACGTAGTTTCCACTGCCACCAGCCAAAACTCGATCAGGGGGGACGGAGACGTGCCCCCTCGACTAACAGACCCTGGGGCAATCGAATTGCCCCAGCCAGTACGTCCACAATATGATGGTTTGTACTGGTTCTGTTCAGGATTCAAGACTAGCAAAGTCTTTGGTGACTTTACAGGCCCTGGGAGACAGTAGTCAGTCCCAGGGTATGGAGTCTATGTTGGGGAGTCCCTAGGACACCCCTGGGTCACGGCACAGAGGGTGCTGTGTAACCCACATCACAAAAATACATGAGGCCCTATGGAGTAAAAGACCCCATAGCCCATTCAACACAAGGTTTAACCAAGAAAACACACTTCAACATGTCCAAGAGTGAGGGTAAAAGAGTCTCACTCTTGGCAGGAGAAAAAAAGAAACCCCAGAAATCCAGCAAAGCTGCTGGGGGACTCACTAGGTAGGGAAATTCAGCCTAAACAGAGAATTCTCCCTAACAATCACGTATTTCTTTAAATTCAAATTGTGTATTTGTAGGTACAAATAAAGTTTTTGATTACTTTTTTCATCAAAAAACATGTATCAGATAATGTTCACATTTCTCATCTGTTGTTCAATGTTCTCACAAGTCGATACGCATAAATTCAAATTATTGGTCTCAAATCATATACAAAACAACAAGTTTACAAAATCATTAGTTTCATTATTTCATGTGAGGTGATCATGTCTGTAATCCATTCATCTCAATGAATGCTGATATCTTGTTTTTAACTTGATGCTCAAAGTGTGAGCCTCTAGGATTAACACTACGCGTTTTGGGCCAATACCAGCCCTTCTTCAGGTGGGGATATCAGTACCTTCATTAGTTTGTCTAAAAAGGAAAACTAAACTACAATTAGACTCATTTTTACTAACACTTATTTTTATATATTTGAAGCACTGTCACTGTACCAACCTTTACAGAATGAGTGTTGGGCATGAAAGACGCTCACTCGTGTGTAGACTGGATCATAAAATTCGCCCCTTAGCGTGATTTTGCTTTCTCTCTTCTCTCCTGTCCTAACTATGAAAATAAGACACTGTTTTAAAAGACCTCTTTCCTGACACTGAAAATGGACAAAGTTTAGTGATCACGAGCGGGATCCGTCGCTAAAAAAGCGATGGGTCCCACTCTGCGATCACATAGTTCATTGAGACTTAGTTGTAGTTTACAGAATCTTACCAGACAGTTTCAGTTGATTCCGTCTAGTCCTCGGATTTGGATCGCTGCAGCGTGGAGTTCTTGATTCTGTGAAAGAATCATGAGGTAAAATTAACTCATTTGTTTCCCTATCCCGGACTCTGTAAGGTGAGTGTGTTTCTTAAAATGACATAAATAGTCATACCTGAATACACATTTCACTCAGATGACTAGTGTAGTCGTGGTTACTACCGGACTCCAGCCGGCGTGTGAATTGATACATCGAGTGCTTCGCCAGTTCAACGTATGGCTGCTGTCTATTCCCGATACTTATCATGCGACACCGTCGCTGTAAGCAGATATACATTTAGTTTACTCCCATGGTTGTTCTAAATGACTGAATTTAACACGCGTAATATTTCTAAACTAATCTTGACCTTGTTAACGGCGCCTGCAACCCATATGTGGCCTCCGGAGCTCTGTGTTACTTCTGACTCGCAGCTGCGGCATCGGACCATTGCTAAGCAACTCGCCGAACTAGCCCGCCTACTTTAATGACTACGTTTCTGTGTTACTGTCCTTTTCCGCCCGCCATCTTGGGTGTTTGTGCGCTTACTCGTTCGTGTGAATTGCCATAAATATAAGTCACAATCTCATGAATTCCACTTATCCTTAGTGCTATAGTTCCTTGTAAAAACCCCTTTGGGAGACGTAACTCTTCAGGCCTATGAGCGTTTTGACCTCGTAGTGTAGGTGAGGAATTCTTCCAAACAATACAACTTCCAATAGTACTGAAGGACTATCTTGGAAGGTGGATTGCCTGAAAGATGGAATTTTGCCCCAGGAAGACCGTAGCATGTAGTTGGTAATAGCACCCGAGAGCACAGGCAGCAATGGAAAGACATGCAATCAGTAATCAACGTGGTAATAAACAAAAGATATTCAAAAGAAAACAAGCCAGTAATAACTCGCGTCGATTCTAGTCTTCCTGTAGTTTGAATAAGTACTCCACTAACTGGGCGATTCCTACAGAAAATAGGTCAGAATTAAAAAGAGGAGGATTTTAAACTGTTCTATGACTAAACAGGAAGGTGTACACAAATCTTACCATAAGTAATCTTGACCAGAATCCGTGAAGCACCAAAATCCAAAACAAGAAGTCTTAATGTTGACTGAAATGCAAAGTTCAATCTAAGAAATTGTCCCAGAAAAGCAAACCTAACCCCGCTGTCACGAGGACGCCTAATAACGTGCTCATATGGCAGTCCCTAGTCCGAGCACATAAGTCCGTAGAAAAGTTTGTAGCTGTAGAAAAGTCGCGATGATGAGGGAAACCAAAATAGCTTCACAAGGTCGGCAATGTTCCAAGAATCTCCAGTTGACAAAACGTGAGGAAAGGCAAATCCAGTATGCAGAAACAAGGTCCAGTAACAGCGTTTCATTTCAGGCAGAAGGCAGCAAGCAAGACAAGTCGAGGCAGCGTTCCGAGGTCAGAGTACGGGTAACATCCAGCAGAAAACCATGCGACGTAGCCAGGGATCAAGAAAAACAGTTCTGCTAAAGCAAAAAATGGGTCATAGGTATCAATAACAAACCGTGAGTCAATAAGCTTAGGGCTAGCAAGAAAGTAAATTCAGAAGCAACGCTTCCTTGAACGGGCAGGGTTTATATTGCTGTCATGTGATCTGTATCAGCGGCATGCCGTCGATGGTAACGTGACCTGACCCATCTGTGCAACGACAGCCAACATTTCCAACGCAACCTCCAGCGTTGTTGGAAGGAACGAGGCATAATTAATGGAGGTTTGTGCACTACCTTACGTACTCCAGGAGTGTTAGGGTGTGCGAACGGCAAAAGAGAAGAGAGACGGGGATGAACATGCTGTGTATTGGTCACAGGTACATTTCCAAACTTAGAGACAGAACGTCCTGGATTCCTAACATTCCTACGCTATGGTGATGTTAATTGTGAAAAGTTACATACTGCATAGAATTTCATGCGGTTTAAAAAATGTAGTTAAGAAACAATGTTCCATTAAATTCAGACACATAGAACCATAAGAGCAACCTTCAGGTAATAATTACAATGCATAATTGTACGCCAAGGTGGAGTCTATCCATTATGAATATATACTATACTTAATCTAAAACGTATAACATAAGTCTTGCATAAGTTCAAATGTGTATTCAGATGGGACAAATTTATCACAACTTTGTATCTTTATCGGATTCATCATCTACCATGAACATTTAAGGTTATAAGGGGAGACGATTTATCTGACTTCTGAGATAAATCTTTACCTTGTCCTATTGTCTCAGTACTACTCTGTATTAGACTGTCCTGTAGAACACAGCTCTTGTTAATTCTTTCATAGAAAGCGACTCAGATCCCATTCCATATTCATCCCACAGGGATGCATACTGTCCAATTTTTCAATCCAATGGATTTCCCTCTGTTGGAGTTTTTTTTAATCAGATTACCTCATCTTCATGGTAGAGTCAAATGTTCCAAAATCACAAACTGAATTTGTGCAATCGTGTGTTTTTGTTCCTTAAAATGTTGTGCGACAGGTAATTTTACCGATTGTTGTCTTATGTTTGATTTATGTTCACACCATCTTCTTTTTGCCTTTCGTCCTCTCAGTCCAACATAATATATGCTGCATAGGCATTTGATCTCATATATTACATTTGTAGTGTCACGGGTTGATGTATGCAGTAAGGGTATTTTATTTCCTCTTTGCGGGTGATTTATTGAGTTCCCTTTGATTACATTATTGCAATTGCTGCATGGGATAGTCCCCTTATGTGTCCTGTTTTTTTTATTCTTAATGTGGCCAAGATCAGATTTCATTAGATGATCTCGAAGGGAAGGACTCTTTCCATATGAAAATAATGGTGGTTTTGGGAATAAGGCTGTTAACGTGGGATCCAATTCTAGTAGTTTCCAGTTTTTTAAAATTATTTTTCTTATACTGTTCCTTTGCTGAGAGTAAGTAGTGACATATACCAATTCTGATTCAGTGTTTCTCGTCTTAGATTTCATTGCTTCCATCCTAGGCGTCTCCCTTACCTAGGCTGCATGCTTTAATACAGAGTCTTTGCTATTTCCTCTTTCCCAAATATGTTTTGGTCAATTCAATCACCTTAATGTCATATTCTTCCTCTTTAGATATAATCCTTCTGTACCTCAGAAATTGGCTTATAGGAATACTCTCCAGTGTGGTCTTGGATGAAAGCTTGATGCGAGGAGTAGACTGTTCCTATCTGTTGTTTTAGTGAAAATGGTTGTCTCTAGCTTATCAAACTCACGATAGATCCATCACATCGAGGAATTCTTTTGAGGTTTTGCTGTGTTAATGGGTAATTGTTGATTCCTTAATGGTATGCATGAATGCAAAAAAGTATTTCAATTATTCTTCTGTTTCACTCCATAGTCCTAATAGGTCGTCTATAAATCATACTAGGCATTTAAGTTTTAGTAGGTCATGAGTCTCCTCTAGCTATGTCATGTAGGTATTGGCGTAACTTGGGGCCATTGCAGTTCCCATGGAGGTCCCTGAAATTTCGACAAAATATCAATTTTCGAACATTATGTAATTATTGTTCAATACTATCGTCAACAATTTCAGTATTAAAAAGCGATCACTTCTCAATACTTCTTTGGTTTTAAGTAGAAGCCATTCCATTGCTCCGAGACCTGCCTGGTCGTTGATGTTTGTGCACAAGCTCGTAATCCATTGTGAACATGATATACTTATCTTCTTCAAATGTAATGGATTCCAGTTTCTTCAGGAAGTGATTAGTGTCTTTGATGTATGTTGTTGCCTTCTGTGTTAATGGTTGAATCACTTTATCGACATACTGTTCTAGTGGTTCCAACAAGCTGTTCTTTGCCGCAATGATAGGACGACCTGGTAGGTTTTCTAAGTTCTTGTGGATCTTCAGTAAGATATAGATCACGGCATTATTGGGTGTGTATTCATCAGGAATATTTTGGTCTTGTGTGAAATAATATCATTTGCTTCTGCCCCTTCTATTGGCTTTTTAATTATTTCCCGTACCTTTTCTGTGGGGTCCAGAAACACTTCTAAATAGGTGTCTTGGTCATTCAGTTGTCGCTCAACCTCTGTTCTGTACTTGTCAGTGTCAAGAATGACAAGCGCTCCTCCTTTATCGACAGGTTTAAAGATATCAGAGTTCTGCTATGATTTCTCCAGAACTTGTTTTTCTCTGTTCGTGAGGTTGGAACGTATTATGTCTTGGAATTTGACTTTCTGAAAGTCTTTCAATACTATTGTTTTAAATGCATCTAACAGTCAGTTCTGAATAGGAGGGCTAAAGTTGCTCTTAGATGTCATTTCAAGGTTTTCCGACCTTGGTATACTTTCTTTTAGTTCTAGGGAGTCAAAAAATATTGTCAGTCTCATTTTCTGAGTCAATTTGAAGAACTCTATCTTTTCTTTGAGTAAGGTGCTGTTATAAGTGGGGACAAATGATATTGCTTTCTGTAGTGTTTTTCTTTCAAACTTTGTCAGTTGATAACTGGATATGTTCACTACTAGGTTTTCTTCTAGGTTTTCTTCTGTTGTAAACTGGCTTTTCTTGAAGGACTTTTTTTTCCCTATTCGGCACGGATTCAGTCTAAAAAAAGAGTATGAAGATGCTGTTGTTTCTGTGTGCTGGTTGGCTGTAGTTGGTTCCTGACTGCTTCTCGGAATTCCCCTAGTACTTTAGAGCACAACGAATCCCAAGAGGCCTAAGAATCGAATTGGAACCTACTCTCTGATGAAATTTGAACGAAAAACACTACAGAAAGGAATATCATTGATGACGATAGTATTGAGTAATAATTACTTCATGTTCAAAAATCGTTACTTTGTCCAAATATCTGGAACATCCATGGGATCCGCAATGGCCCGGAGTTACGCCAATACCTACATGACATACCTAGAGGAGACTCATGTCCTACAGAATCCAAAGTGGAAGAACAAACTTAAATATGGAGTGGAACGGAAGAAGAATTGAAAGACTTTTTTGCATTCATGGATACCATTACCGGTACACCTAGAATCAAATTTACCCATAAACACAGCAAAACCTCAATAGAATTCCTCGATGTGATGATTTATCGTAAGTTCGATAAGCTAGAGACAACCATTTTCACTAAAACAACAGACAGGAACAGTCTACTCCTCGCATCAAGCTTTCATCCCAAGACCACACTGGAGAGTATCCCTCTAAGCTAATTTCTGAGGTACAGAAGGATTATATCTAAAGAGGAAGAATATGACAATAAGGCGATTGAATTGACAAAAACATTTTTGGAAAGAGGATATAGAAAAGACTCTGTATTAAAGCATGCAGCCTAGGTAAAGAAGACGCCTAGGATTGAAGCAATGAAATCTAAGACAACAAACACTGAATCAGAATTGGTATATGTCACTACTTACACTCAGCAAAGTAATAGTATAAGAAAAATAAGTTTAAAAAACTGGAAACTACTACACTTGGATCCCACGTTAACAGCCTTATTCCCCAAACCACCATTATTTGCATATGGAAAGAGTCCTTACATTCGAGATCATCTAATGAAATCGGATCTTGGCCACACTAAGAATAAAAGCAACAGGACACATAAGGGGACTATCCCATGCAGCAATTGCAATAATGTAATCAAAGCGAACTCAATCAGTCACCCGCGAAGAGGAAATAAAATACCCTTACTGCATACATCAACCCGTGACACTACAAATGTAATATATGGGATCAAATGCCCATGCAGCATATATTATGTTGGACTGAGAGGACGAAAGGCAAAAACAAGATGGTGCGAACATAAATCAAACATAAGACAACAAACGGTAAAATTACCCGTCGCACAACATTTTAAGGAACAAAAACACACAATTGCACAAATTTAGTTTGTGATTATGGAACATGTGACTCTACCATGAAGAGGAGGTAATCTGATTTAAAAAAACTCCAAACAAAGGGAAATCCATTGGATTGAAAAATTGGACAGTATGCATCCCTGTGGGATGAATATGGAATGGGATCTGAGTTGCTTTCTATGAAAGAATTAACAAGAGCTGTGCTCTACAGGACAGTCTAATACAGAGAAGTACTGAGACAATAGGACAAGGTAAAGACTTATCTCAGAAGTCAGATAAATTGACTCCCCTTATAACCTTAAATGTTCGTGGTAGATGATGAATCAGATAAAGATACAAAGTTGTGATAAATTTGTCGCATCTGAATACACATTTGAACTTATGCAAGACTTATGTTATACGTTTTAGATTAAGTATGGTATATATTCATAATGGATAGACTCCACCTTGGCGTACAATTATGCATTGTAATTATTACCTGAAGGTTGCTCTTATGGTACTATGTGTCTGAATTTAATGGAACATTGTTTCTTAACTACATTTTATAAACCGCATGAAATTCTATGCAGTATGTAACTTTTCACAATTAACACCACCAGAGCATAGGAACTATAGCACTTAGGATAAGTGGAATTCATGAGATTGTGCCTTATAGTTAACTCAATTCACACGCACGAGTAAGCGCACACACACCCAAGATGGTGGACAGAAAAGGACAGTAACACAGAAACGTAGTCATTAAAGTAGGCAGATCAGTTTGACAAGTTGCTTAGCAACGGTCCGATGCTGCAGCCGCGAGTCAGAAGTAACACAGAGCTCCTGAGGCCACGTACGGGTTGCAGGCGCCGTTAACAAGGTAAAGATTAGTTTAGAAATATTACGCGTGTTAAATTTAGTCATTTAGAACAACCAAGGGAGTAAATTAAATGTATATCTGCTTACAGCGACGGTGTCGCATGATAAGTATCGGGAATAGACAGCAGCCATACGTTGAACTGGCGAAGCACTCGATGTATCAATTCACACGCCGGCTGGAGTCCGGTAGTAACCACGACTACACTAGTCATCTCGAGTGAAATGTGAAAACATGTATGACTATTTATGTGCTTTTAGGAAACACACTCACCTCACAGAATCCGGGAGAGGGAAACAAATGAGTTAATTTTACCTCATGATTCTTTCACAGAAACAAGAACTGCACACTGCAGCAATCCAAACCCGAGGACTAGACAGAACCAATTGAAACTGTCTGGTAAGATTCGGTAAACTACAACTAAGTCTCAATGAACTATGTGATCGCAGAGTGGGATCCAGCGCTTTTTTAGCGATGGATCCCGCTCGTGATCACTAAACTTTGTCCATTTTCAGTGTCAGGAAAGAGGTCTCTTAAAACAGCGTCTTATCTTCACAGATAGGACAGGAGAGAAGAGAGAAAGCAAAATCACGCTAAGGGCCGAATTTTATGATCCAGTCTACACACAAGTGAGCATCTTTCACGCCCAATACTCATTCTGTAAAGGTTGGTACAGCGATAGTGCTTCAAATATATAAAAATAAGTGTCAGTAAAAACGAGTCCAATTGTAGTTTAATTTTCCTTTTTAGACAATTTAAGGAAGGTGCTGATATCCCCACCTGAAGAAGGGCTGGTATTGGCCCGAAACACGTTGTGGAAAACCTAGAGGCTCACACTTTGAGCATCAAGTTAAAAACACGATATCAGCATTCATTGAGATTGATGAACAGTTAAGAGTGGTTTACAGACATAACCACCTCATATGAATTTATGAAACTAATGATTTTGTAAACTTGTTGTTTTGTATATGATTTGAGACCAATAATTTGAATTTATGCGTATCGACTTGTGAGAACATTGAACAACAGATGAAAAATGTGAATATTATCTGCTACATGTTTTGTGATGAAAAAAGTAATCAAAAACGTTATTGGTACCTACAAATACACAATTTGAATTTAAAGAAATACGTGATTAATTTATGTTTTTTGGCTGATGTTATATCAGTATGAGGTGTGCCTTTGCCATGTCCTCCGTTTGAGACGGAAGACCATTTTCTTTTTGCTCAGCCACTGCTACCACATAACTGTGTAGTAGAGGCTTGTACGAAAGGTGAAATTGTACTGACACTTGTAGTCCTAATTGCATGTATGCTCCCCAAGGGTACTACATGTGATTCTGCCTAACATATGGGTTTCAGTAGATTTTTTCAGAATCTACAAAATATGATGCACTGTATAACAAAATTATTCAGGAGAAGCAAGGGAAGGGTGTCATTGGGATCACAGTGCTGGGAAAACCGCCTGCTTCATGATGCTTTTCCTGGTGGAGGTAGTACATGGAGGATACTCAAGAGCCTCTGTCAGCACAAGGAGGTGTGGTTTCAAGTTTGACTGCTTTTAAAACAGGTCGGGACGGGGGGTGTGGCCTGGAGCACCAACGATGCAGACGCTCCTCTGATGGCCTCCGGTGGATGCCTGCTGCTTCGATAATTAAATGCGGCCGTAGTGCTCAGCCGGACAAAGCAAAACCCAAAGATGCTGCATGAAACCTACGGGCATATGTTAATAGATTCCCAAGTGCCGCCAACCCGAACTGTGCGACACACAAGCAGGAATCTCCTGCCGCTTCTCCGCCCGCCACGGCAAGGGTTCCAAAATGGCAGACGGGACTGCAGAGCCCGAGAACAGCGGGGGACAGAGTGAGGGAGGAGGGGCGCCCACTTGCTCTAGGCCCTTCAGCGGTCCCCTACCATCGGAGGGCCCCCGTATACGGCGGCTGACACCCCACCTGGCAGGCCGCACCGACCCATACTTGGAGGAGGGGCCGGGGAGCTCTCTCGTTCTGCCCGCCCAGCTCCGCCTTCGCCTTATAGCGATACAAAAACGTGCATGCCGGTGCAATGAAGATAACCAGGGAGCAGCATTAAAGTGTGTGGCCAAATACCTGCGACCCCAAACAGCTGCCCGCCACCGTGGCTCTCCAGAGGAACAGATCGCAGAATCCCCTTGGATCCAAGAGCCCCAGCTGGCTGCTGCCGTGGATAAATGTGAGAGAGTGACACAAACCTCAGACGGTAAGGCAGCCCAAGCCCTACTGGCGACCTTCCAAGAAGCTGCGAGGGCCCTCCGCCTCTTGCTCCCTCACCACAGGGCGACACGTGGGGACATGGACTGCCTAATCTGTGGCAAAAAAAGGAGTAGAACCCCAGTTACCATCAACATTCTGCCTACTTTGCCTACCCAGCTCCTCTGCCCCCCCCCACCTTCTCCAGAACATCTCATGGGGCGCCCCGGCCTACTTCTCGACCTCCTCCCCCTCCTGTCTTCACCTATCTCTCGGGGGAACGGAGAACCCCCCCACAAGTAACTTTGGCATCAACATCCGCAACTCGCCCTTACTCAAAAGGGTCCTGCGCGGCACTGAAACTACCCTACCAGCAACTGAAGGTCGGAATCTCTCACCACTCTCTCTCCCAGAGGCGTAGGGCCCTCGCTCTGCCCACAAAAAACACGATGAGCAAACAATCAAAGTCTGGCAAGAACCCAGACATTGCTGCAATATTGATGTCGTCCGAAAGATCCAAGAAACAGGATCCCCCTACCTCCTCTCCACAAGAAACTTCAGATGACAAGGGGTCTGTCGCAACTAAAGACCAAATTGTCGGGCATTCATGGCAGACATCAAATCTGAATTCAGATCTTGCATGACTGAACTTATCACCAAACTAGAAAGCACCGATCAAAGAGTGACGGAGGCTGAACAAAGATTGGGAGAAGTCGAAGAACGGACCCAGGATCAGGCATCCACCTTGGTGGAAGTTCAGCGCTCAATCAGAATCCTCCAAGATAAATGTGAAATTCTAGAATTCAAACAAGAGGACTTGCAAAATAGGGCCCGAAGTAATAACCTCAGAATCCGGTTATTTCCAGCCTCGGTCCGAGACAAAACTTTGCCGGAATATGTGGGTGACTTTTTTCAATCTCTCCTTCCACAACTAGAGAAGCCACAACTACTCCTAGACCGCACACACAGGTTGCGGCCTCGCCGCGGAATGGAATCGGACGCTCCACCAGACGTTATTACCAGGGTTCACTACAAAAGAAGCCATCTCAGCGATTGGTCGCACCAGGGATGAAATAACCTTTCAGGGCTCTCCCCTTCAGATCTATAAAGACCTATCTCTCCTCACCCTCCAGAAAAGACGATCTCTCCAACCCATAACTATCTTCCTTCAGGACCAACAAATCCGTTACAGATGGCTCTTCCCCACAGCCCTACAGTTTTCTTACAAGGGCAACCAGAGGAGGATTAGCCACCTGGAGGACGCAGAGAAGATGCACTCAGCCTCGCCTAAATGCCAGTGCCTCCGAAAACATCACTGACACGGACCTCATGGCTTCCCCAAAAACTCAGCAGAGCTCTTGGACAAAGGATCCGATGTTTAGAAGGAAGAAATAAACGAACGTGGAAATGCAACAAACTTCCTGAAAGATCGAAACTCTAAGCAGTATGAGACCGGACCTTGGCCTCTGGGACTGTTAGGGAGGATTCTCTCTTTAGGCTGAATTTCCTAACCTAGTGAGTCCCCCAGCAGCTTTGCTGGATTTCTGGAGTTTGTTTTTTTCCTCCTGCCAAGAGTGAGACTCTTTTTCTCCCACTCTTGGACATGATTCATGGTATTCCTTTGACTGGTAATGTGTTTTATGGGCTATGGGGTCCTTTACTCCATAGGGTCTCATGTGATTTTCCTATGTGTGTTACACAGCACCCTCCGTGCAGTAACACAGGGGTGTCATAGTGACACCCCACCATAGACTCCATACCCTGGGACTGACTACTGTCTCCCAGGGCATGTAAAGTCACCATTGGCTTTACTAGACCCAAATTATTAACAGAAACCAGTACAAACCATCATATTGTGGACGTACTGGTCGTGGCAATTCGATTGCCCCGGGGTCTGTTAGTCGAGGGGGCACGTCTCCGTCCCCCCTGATCGAGTTTTGGCTGGTGGCAGTGGAAACTACTTTTTATATTCGAGCGCGAATATTTTCCTATGGGATTTTCCCATTGTTCGAGGCTACCAACTTTAATTATTTAATTCTCATAGCCTCGAACATACCGCTGGTTTATTTAATTAATATTAATTCTCCGGTTGGTATTTTTTGCCAAGACTCGGTTCTAAAATGGCGTTTGTGTTCTCTTCTGTGACTCCAACCCAAGTCGAGCCCTTTGTTTCACTTTTTTGGCGGGCTTCTCCACAGAAGCCTCCAAAAGTGGTGCCACTCTGTCTGGGTACCACAGGGTGTGTGGGAGGGGGTTTAGGCACCCTGGACCGAGTTACCTTGGTAACTCAGATCGCACTCTTGTGTGATTGGCCCAAGTGGTGAGCCGGCCTGCTCACTGCTTAGCATGTTTGAGTGACAGCTAGGCTGAGTGAATGGGGGTTTTCTGCATAAAAGCAGGGCTTTGGGGACTGGAACTTCAGAAGTCGCCACAGGACCTGAGAATCCGATGAGGGAGAAGCTGAGCCGACCTACCACGACTACACCACCGGTGGAGCCCTGCAGAACCGACTCACCACTTCCCGACGACAGAGAAGATCTCCCAGCTGGAGAGGCTTCTTCCCCTGACTGGTGGGCACAACCAGTTTTCCTTTCTTTCTTCGCACCCCAGCCCGGTTTGTGGTGGAACTGCCCATGCCAAGGACGCCTGCAACAGGATAGCCACTCACCACTGAACTGCGAATCACCGGACCGCTCCTTGTACCTGAGAAACTCCACGGCTGGTTTCTTCCCTGGCAGTGCAACAGACTCCTGTCTTCCTCCACGACGAGATCCTCTCTTCCCCCAGACGAAGCACCGACTTGCATCCGCTGCCAGGAACAACTGCCCCCGCTGGAGCGTTCTCACCACTTTAAGGTACCGTGTCCGCCAGGCCTCCCTTTCTAAAGATTGCTACAAGGTAATAATAACTCCTTAACCTTCTGGAATGGGCTGGCCGCCTTGACCCTCTAACTGGTCCCTTTCTGTGGTCCAACTCCTTTTTGAACCTTTACAAGACTTTTGTGCACTGCAACCGTGTGACCTTGGACACATTTCGTTTAGATCCTCTGAAAGTGGATCCCGCCTCTTGAACTCTAACTTCACGGTTTTACTTTGCCTTCCTCCCTTGTTGTGTTCTTGAAAAAGTGTTGGGATCTGTTTCAATTTGTTCTCTGCTTTTCTCTCCCTTTTTAAAACGAACTATTAGAGTGCCATCTACGTTAAGCGCTCACCGCTGTCTAAAAATAAGTGGGGCTTTACTTAAGACTTGTCTAATATTCTTTTAAGGGAGTGTATATCTTTTAGTGACCGTGTTTTTGAATTGCTTACTATTAGTGCCTGTGTGTTTTTCTAGATGTGGTTTTAAATAAATAATTATATCTCTTTTACACCAAGCCCTGGTCAGTGTTTACTTGTTCTATTGCGTGCTCTTGACCTATTGTGAATACTCTGTATACTGCCTAACTCTTCTTGAGGGAAGTCTGACTGCTCAGCCACAGCTACCAAGTGAATCTGTGTGGTACAGACTGCTACCAAGTGGGTTTACTGCCAAACACCTGTAGTCCTAAATCTTTTCCAGTGGTCCCAGAGGGAACTGCACAGGTTTCTGCCTAACAGGGACCCTGGGCCCAATCCTTGCTCGGCCCGACCCAGCCTGCCTCCTCCATACTCCCGGAACTATTTGTGGCTTACCTGGGGAGCTTCGTCACCTACGGTCATGCAAAAGGAACCTTGACAGCCGGAGCAGCGGGCCCTACTCCACGGCCTGTGCCCATTTCCGAGGTACAATCCACCTATGAGTCCTTGGAATACTCTACCCTTAATTCTAGCCATGTTGGCTAAAAACAGTTACTTGGCCAAGTTGGCCCGGGGTAGTGCCGGTCCCACAAAACTGACCCCCCCAATCCCCACTACTTAAATCGCAGTCCTCCCGTTGGAGGCCTGAGCAACAATTTGAAATACAGGTAAATGTGCGGCTGCAAACCCTATGAAATGCCGTCTGATTCATCTTCACCTCACTCCCCCTCTCCGAAAGCACCAACATCCTCACCTCTCATTCAAGAACACCCCACCCTGAGGTTTGTCCCCCTGAATGTTAAAGGACTAAATTCTCCTGCCAAATGCAAATCAATTCTGCAAAAGCTCCAAGACGAAAATACAGCGGTGGCCATGCTTCAGGAAACACACCTCTTGCCAGCAGACTTTGTGCGTCTACGCTCCCAATTCTTTCCGAAACAATTCTGTGCCGCGGGAAACACAAAAAAGGGGACACAGCAATTCCCTTCAGGAGGGGGTTAGATCCCCAGATATTAGATACAAAACTCTGCCCGATGGCCGATTTACAGTCGTGAAGTGCTTACTGCTGGGACAACTATATTCCTTAGTTTCAATATACACCCCGAATACAGGCCAAGCCGCCTTCTATAGACTCTGAGCTCCACTCTCTCCCCCTTCTTAGAGGGTCAAATTATTATCGGCGGCGACTTTAATGGAGTTCCAGACCCCACAAAAGACAAATCACATCCGCCTTCATTCGGAGACTTCGCTTCTGCACTGGCACTCCTACAGCTTTTCAGGACTCTGGAGGTGGTGGACTCATGGAGAGTACTCCACCCCTCAGAAACAGATTTGTCTTTCTACTCCTACGTTCATAGGACATTTTCCAGAATAGACCTCTTCTTGGTATCCCCACAGATACTCGCATTCGCCAACAACGTTACCATAGACTCAAGGATCCTGTCTGACGACGCCCCAGTGACCCAAGAAATCCGAGTACATGAACCATCCCATACCGTGCAACGCAGATAAACACTCTACGACCCAAAACTCAACGAGATGCCGCTCAGAGACTCCATCGCAACCACTATTAATGTCTTTAAAGAAAACCCTAGTGAAGATACTTCCCCCGCTAATACCTGGGACGATATGAAAGCGGTAATACGCGGGGAACTGATAGCTCAGGGAGTAGCTTTCGCTAAGAAAAGGTGACAGATTGGCTCGGTCCTCGAGGACGACATCCAGAAGGCAGAGAAGATCCATAAAGAAAAACAATGGTACCCAAGAACACAACAAGCTATTCGCATGCCAGAGAAAAAGATCGAAGCCCACTACGCCAAACACATGGCACACCAACTGGTGAAAGCCAAGCAATTCTATTATGCGAAGAACAACAAAGCAAATAAATTACTGGTAGCCAAACTTGCTAAAGCAAAACGAAACAACACAGTCATTGGACTGCGGGACTCACAAGGCAGAATGCAGTACGCCGAGCAGGACCAACAACGCTTGGCAGCAGATCACCTGGCAAAGGTAATGACCGCCCAACACGAGATATGGAGGAACAAAAGGAATACTTACAAAAAGCAGCACTTCCTCAACTGCAAGACTCAACCCGAGACATCTTGGATGCCCCAATCTCATGCGAGGAGGTAGACGAGGCCATAAAATCCCTCAAATCCCAGGCCCCCGGCCCTGATGGCTACTCAACCAGATTCTATAAGATTTTCAAGCCCCAACTACTCGCGCCATTGGTGCAACTATTTAATTATTTTAGTGACACTGGGGTTATAACCCCCTCCATGCAAGAATCATTTACAGTCCTCCTACCTAAGACTGGAGGGGATCCGTGAAATCCGGCCTCCTAAAGACCGATCGCCCGACTAAACATTGACGCCAACATCTATTCTGAGTTCCTAGCGACACGCCTATCCCATATCTTGCCATACATAATAAATTCCGTCCAGAGTTGATTTCTCAAAACCGGTATACAGCCGACAACATCCATAGAGCTTTGAACTTGGTGGACCTGGCTTCCTGGGATTCACAAGGATAAGTACTCATGGCACTTGACGCGACCAAAGCGTTTGATAAGGTGTACTGGACCTTCATGAGGCTCACCATGGAGGCATTTGGATTTGGCTGGAATTTCGCACCATGGTCCTGGCTAACTATAAATCGCCCAATCAAATCAATCAATGGCAACCTCTCCGCTCCTATCTCGCTGTCCTGTGGTCCAGACAGGGATGTCCGCTGTGCCCACTCCGATTCGCTCTGATCATGGAACGATTTGCCCAACGGATTAGGCTGAATAAAGGGCCTCCGAGCTGGTTCCTGATACCACAAACTAGCCCTCTACACGGACAACGTCCTGCTGACCATTACAGAGCCCACTCCATCCCTGACACATACCTTAGCGGAAATAAACAGCTATGGAAGGGTCACTAGATTCACTATCAACTTTAATAAGTCAGCGGCACTGGGGATAGGGATATCCTCGAGGGAGCGAGAAGCCTTGATTCCAATGTGCCCAATCCAATGGAAGAGGAAGACTATTAATTATCTAGGGGGCCAGGTTCTGGCCAAATCAACAGACACTTAGCACGCAAACTTCCCCTTTAAAGAACTGGAAAGTGACCTGAAACGCTGGGCGACCCAAGAAATATCCTTATTGGGCCGGATTACTGCTTGTAAAATGAATCTGCTCCCGAGATTTTTGTACGCATGCTCTGCCCAGTTGCGATCCCAACTTTAGCACTCCGAAACTTGCAGAGAAAGATGCTACAATTTATCTGGAGGGGAAAAAAGCCAGGATTCCTAAAGACACGATGCTGGGGAATGCAAAGCTTGGCGGTTTAGGGATCCCAGACCTACAGAGATACCAGACAGGCAGCTCAATTGGCATGCATCTGGGAGTGGCAAACAATTACTAATCGTCCCAGGTGGGTGAACCTGGAACAATCACGCTTAGCCCTCCCTCTACGCTTTCTCCCGCACATCCCTCCATCGACACAGCGGCAATAGCAAGGACTACTGTTGGCTACTAAACCCACCATCTCTGTCTGGGACAGAACCCTAAAGAAAAAGGGGATTCCAAGAGGACTCAGCCCCTCATCCTCGGTATTCCTGAACCCAGCATTTTCACCCGGGACAACCCCACAAAACTTTAAAACCTGGATTGCAGGGGGACTGGAGACTTTGGGGCAGCTCTTCGAAGGAGGACAACCATGTACCTATTAACAATGCAAAGAAATCTTCCAACTTCAGGAAAAGGACAGATTTACATACATCCAGCTACACCACTGGTGCTCCCACCCACAGACACGCCAAGCAGCAACCCGCCCTCCCACATTGATAGAACTAACTCTTAAGGAACTCCTGATCCGGGGCAAGATCTCTGTGCTACACAAACTCCTCCAGACGGACTTTCTTACCTCGAAGTCCCGATCCATGGCACAATGGGAGGCAGACCTGGGCCACCCTATAGAGGACCAATCTTGGGTAGACATTTGGACCCGTGCCCAATCGTCATCCGCATGCATTACGAACAGAGAATTTGCATACAAAATCCTACTGCGTTGGTACTATCCCCCTCTAAGACTCCATCATATGAACCACACTCTTGACCCGGCCTGCTGGAGACAATGCGGTCAGATACGGTCCTTCTTCCACATGTGGTGGACTTGTCCAAAAGTCCAAAGTTTTTGGAAGCAGTGCTTGGAGACCATCGCTGAAATCACGTAAACAAGACTTCCCTTAGACCCCGAACCCATTCTCTTGGGCGTCCCGGTCCCCGCGACCTACCCAAGATCAGGATCCAAAGCCAAACTGTTGTCCCAATGCCTTCTGGCGGGAAGAATTGTGGTGGCCCGTACATGGAAATCTGTGGAGGGTCCTCTTTTGCCCCTCTGGTGGGTGAAACTATGGGATGTGCATAAAAGGTGACGGCAGCCAGGGCAGGTCTCCTTCACCACTTCCGGAACATCTGCATGACCGAGACTTCCCAGCCCTGACCTACAAACCCCAGCTGGCCAGAAGGGTCTTGGAGAATGCAGATACCCCACAGGAACAGGAATAAAGAGCGTGGCCTTGGAGAGGCCCAGCAAGCTCAAGGAGGGAGGGGAGGATGAAAAGACATGTCTTTACTGTGATGCATAACAGGCGTTGATTAAAAAATTCTGTTTTGTTACTACCTTGCCTTGTTAAAAAATAAACCTATTTAAAAAAAAAAAAAACAGGTCGGGACATTTGGCATAAAAAAGTAGACTGCAGGAGGAATTTTAGGATTGAAATAGCTGGATTCGTTTGGTTTTGAGGCTCTTTATGTGAATTGTAATCCTTGACAAGGTATTTTTTAGGCTCTTGATCCACTCAAAGATTGCTGATAAAATGAGTCATCCATGGGCTGACAATTTTAAAGAGGCATTTTGTCTTTTCTGGAGGATGTCTGAACTGAAGTTCGCCTTTCAACTGACTACTTACCTGACAAGATCTGTTTATCTTATCTCTTAGATGTAGGCCAAGATTTCCCGAAACTGGGCAGAAGTAGGAACAGAAAACTGAGACATCTAGATTATGATTAACTCTGGAGCTGCTTAGACATGGTCAGAGCTTAGAATTCGTAAATAGGAGTTTACTAGAAGGGCTTCTCCCTTGTTGAATGTTAGGCAGAAACCTGTGCAGTTCCCTCTGGGACCACTGCAAAAGATTTAGGACTACAGGTGTTTGGCAGTAAACCCACTTGGTAGCAGTCTGTACCACACAGATTCACTTGGTAGCTGTGGCTGAGCAGTCAGACTTCCCTCAAGAAGAGTTAGGCAGTATACAGGGTATTCACAATAGGTCAAGAGAACACAATAGAACAAGTATAAACAATGACCAGGGCTTGGTGTAAAAGAGATGAACAAGTTACTTCTTACCTTGTAACGTTCTTTCGATGGGATGTTCCTCCGACGTATTCCTTATCTTAGATATCTCCTTCCAGCTTTGCTGGCCTCGGAAACATTTTTCTCTAGAGGGCGCTGCGCGTCGACGTCCGCCGAGTCGATGTCCCTCGACAGCCGCCGTATCGACGTCGACGTCGTCCTGCCTATAAAGGCCGCGCGCAGCGTCCGTTGCTCAGTTCCGTTTTGTAGCCCACAATTTTTCTTTCTGGACTAGACTAATCACCCTGAAGGAGCGTAAGCTGCAACAACAAGGGAAGTAGTACTGCGGGGATGGATGGGAGGGTCGATAAGGAATACGTCGGAGGAACATCCCATCGAAAGAACGTTACAAGGTAAGAAGTAACTTGTTCTTCGAAGGGATTGTGTCCTCCGACGTATTCCTTATCTTAGATAGGCTCCCATAGCAGTATTCTGTTATTGGAGGTGGGAGTACTGACTTCATGCTTCCTTTTATTGATGAATAGAGTGCAATAATGCCCTTCCAAGCCTAGTCTCTTGACTGGAGGAGGAATCCAAGTTGTAAAACCGTGTAAAGGTATGGACGGACGACCATGTGGCAGCCGCACATATGTCTTTAACCGGCACTCCTCTTTTGAGGGCCGATGAAGCTGCAATACCTCTGGTCGAATGAGCCCTAAGATTTTGAGGGGGCTCTTTTCCTGACAGTTTATAACATTCCAAAATGGCTAGAATGATCCATCTGGAAATGGTCTGCTTAGTTATCGGTAACCCCAGCTTGTGACCTGCGTAGCCTACAAACAGCTGGTCTGCTTGTCTTATCCTAGCCAGTCTACTGATGTAAAAACTTAAAGCCCTTCTTGGGTCCAGCCTGTGTAACCTCTCTTCCTCTTTCCCCGGATGAGCAGGAGGATAGAAAGATGGCAGGGTAATCTTCTGAGTGATATGGAATTCAGAAACCACCTTTGGGAGGAAATTAGGCTTCACTTGCAGGACAACTTTGTCTTTGTGAAAGATTGTATGAGGGGGTTTACAAGAAAGAGCTTGTAACTCGCTCACCCTTCTAGCAGATGTAAGTGCTATTAATAAAACAGTTTTAAGGGTAAGAAATGTTAACGAACAAGAATGGAGTGGTTCGAAAGGTGTGCCCATCAGGAAAGTTAAGACTAAGTTTAAATCCCATAGGGGAACCTGGAATGGTCTTGGGGGATAAACGTTAGTTAACCCCTTTAGAAACTGTATTACCAAGGGTAACTTGAAATAGGATGGTTCTTCCGCAGTGCGCTTAAAGATGGATAGCGCTGCGAGATAGCCCTTAATGGGGCCAACTTGAAGATCTGAATTCGCCAAATAGAGTAGGAAGGACAAAACCATTGGTGTACCACATGAAAAGGGGTTGATATTCTTTTCTCTACACCAGCTGCAAAATCTGTTCCAACGGCAGCGGTATAAAGACTTTGTTGCTGGCCTCCTTGCCGAAAGCAACACCTCCATAACATCATCAGGGAGGTCCCAATCCTTGTACCTCAGCCTTTCAGAAGCCAAGCGTGAAGGTAGAGGGTTTTGATGTCTGGATGGAGAACCTGACCTCCCTTCTGCGAGAGAAGATTCTCTTTGAGTGGAAGTCGAATTGGAGGGCAGATGGACAAGTCTAGAAGGTCCGGGTACCACGTTCTCCTGGCCCAATCCGGGGCAATTAGCATCATGGTTTTCCGGAAACTTCTCAACCCCCTGATCATTTGAGGAATGACAGGGACCGGTGGGAACGCGTACAGAAGCGGAAACTCCCAGTCCACTATGAACGCGTCTCCCAGAGCTCCTCTCGGGGGAAATTCCCTTGAACAGAACAGATCGCACTTCCTGTTGACACTGGTGGCGAACAGATCCACATGAAGGGTTCCCCAAAGGGCGAAGATCTCTTGAAGGACTTCCTGAGCTAGTTCCCACTCGTGGGAGACTGTGCTCTGCCTCCTCAGAGCGTCCGCTGTCAAGTTCTTCTCTCCAGCTAGGTGAACTGCCGATAGAGAGATTCCTTCTTGGATTGCCCAAAACCAGAGCTGCATCGCCTCTCTGCACAGAGGTAGTGATCCTACGCCTCCTCTTTTGTTGAGGTAATACATGGCCACTGTATTGTCCGTCATTATCAGGACATTCTTCCCTTGTACAGCTGGCAGGAACGTCTTCAGCGCAAGTCTGATGGCCCTCAGCTCTAACAGGTTGATATGTAGTCTGGACTCCGATGGAGACCAACGACCGCTGATGGTCAAGTCGTTGGCGTGGGCTCCCCACCCCGTGAGTGAGGCATCCGTGACTACTGTTATCTCCGGCCAGGGTTGCCAAAACTGTTCTCCTTTCAGAATGTTCTCCTGACAGGCCCACCACTGAAGGTCTCGAGCCACCCTGTCGGGAACCTGAAGAAGATCTGTCATTCTTCCTGAGAATTGTGACCACTGAGTCCTCAGTGCCCACTGGAGGGATCTCATTCTCAGGCGAGCCTCTGGCACTAGGAAAATGCAGGATGCCATGAGGCCTAGCAACCTCAAAAAGTCGAAGGCTGGGAGACGTTGGGCATTTTGGAACTTGGTAACCATCTGTTGAATATCTTGAGCCCTCACCTCTGGTGGCGAGGCTTTTCCCAGGGAAGTGTCCAGGATCGCTCCGATGAACTGGAGTCTCTGCGATGGTATCATTTGTGACTTCTTTAAATTGAGGGAGAAGCCCAGTCTGTGAAGGGAGTGGCAAACGTGATTTAGCTGGATCTGAGCTTGTTCCGAAGATACAGCCCTGATCAACCAATCGTCCAGGTAGGGGTAGACGTGAATCCCTTCCCTCCTTAGACTTGCAGCCACTACCGACATTAACTTGGTGAAGACCCTCGGGGCGGAGGTCAGCCCAAATGGCAGCACTCGAAATTGATAATGAGAGTTGCCAATTGCGAACCTCAGGTATTTCCTGTGTTTGAGATGGATAGGCACGTGGAAATAAGCGTCCTGAAGGTCCAGGAGATACCAACCAGTCCTGGAACTGAAGGGCCTGAAGGATCTGAGAAAGAGTTACCATCTTGAATTTGTCTTTCCTGAGGAATTTGTTCAATTCTCGCAAGTCCAAGATGGGTCTCAGTCCTCCGTCTTTCTTTGGAATGAGAAAGTAAGAGGAGTACCAGCCCTTGTTCCTCTCCGCTACAGGTACCGGTTCTATGGCACCTTTCTCTAGCAGGTCTAAAATTTCCTGCAAGAGGAGCGGATTTGGAGCTTTTTGAGAGCTGATCCCCTGTGGATGACTCTGAGGTATGCGTAGGAGAGGCAGGCAGTAACCTTGGGCAACTGTTTGACGTGATAGCTTGCCATTCCGCCAGATGTTGAGTTAACCTGCCTCCTACAGGTGTCTTGTGCGGGAAGTCCTCAGAGTGGTTTTGGGGCGGCTGATGCAGATGCCGATGGTAAAGGGGCACCTGCTGTTGCTGCGGCTTTTGAATATCTACCCCGTCCACCTCGGGTAGTTCTTCTTTGTCCCCTTTGAGCCGGGCGTCCTCTACCTCTTCCGAAAGCGGAGTAGAAGCGAAAGGACTTGCCCCTTGCAGAGGTTCCTGTGGGACGAAAAGGTGTCTGATGGATTGCAGCGCCTAGAGATTTTGCTGCTGCCTTTGATGTTTGCAGTTTTTCTAAACTGTCATCCGTCTTTTTCCCAAACAAAGAAGAGCCATCGAATGGCATGTTCAAGAGCCTGGCTTGCACATCTGGGGCAAAACCAGACTTTCTCAACCAAGCGAATCTCCTGGTTGTTGTACTTGCCGCCATTGCTCTGCTGATACTGTCAGCTGAATCAATGCCCGTCTGGAGGGATTCGCACATAGCGTCTTTACCGTCCTGTATGATATTTAGGAACGCCTCCCTTTCTTCTCCCTCCGGGATGCAGTCAGCCGCTGTAGAAGCACACTCCCAAAGTGTATGGCTGAATCTAGCAAGGGTGCAAGTAGCATTAACAGATTTTAACGCCATGCTACATGCCGAAAAAACTTTCTTTGCCATAGCATCATATTTCTTATCGTCCCTGTCCTGTGGGACGGTAGGGTAAGCAGTCTTGACGTCAGTAGAAGATGCTGCCTGTACCACCAGACTTTCTGGGGATGGGTGTTTTGACAAAAACTTCAGGTCTGCAGAAGATACCCTGTATTTAGTAGACAGTTTTTTATTTACTGCCGGGACGACATCTGGGGTTTCCCAGTTCGTCATGATTTTCCTCTGAAGAGCTTTATGAAAAGGCACTACAGGATCCTCCTGTGGACCTTAATCAAGAATATCCGTAAGGTCATCTTGTTGGAAAGCCTGTGAAGGTGTTGACCACCCCATAAATTCTGTGATCCTGGCCATTAAGGCTCTATAGGGGGTTTCAGCATGCTCCCCCGGGTCTGGTCTAGCGAACTCCACCTCAGGAGAAGTGTCTAACCCACTTGCCTCATGTAAGGAATCATGGAGATCCTTTAACCTGCGTTCTTCTGAGGATAACTCCTCTTGAACTGGGGTTGCAGGTCCCTGCAACTCAAATGTCTCTTCTTGGTCAGATAGTTCTCCCTCTTCCATAATTGAGGACATAGTTCTCAATTGTTCTGAACTCACAAAGGGTGTGAAACCCATCTCCAAGGCAGAGGGTGCCAAACTTGTTGTAATCGGCCTCGAAAACGTTGATGTCGTCGACACCGACGTCGAAGGCTTCGGGCGTGGCGTCGAAAACAAAGGCAGAGGCCTCGAGGTCCTCGATAAAATTGGGATTCTGCTCGAGGAAGTCGACAATCTCGACGCCATCGTCATCGAGGACCTGGGGATAGCCACTGGGTGCGCCGCAACCGTAACTTTCCTTGGCGTCGACGCCGGTGTCGAAGATGGCGTCGAGTCGACAGACCCGTGTGTCGAAGGTCCCTTCGACAACGGCGTCGAAGACACGACCTCGGCGTCGACGGAACTTTCGAAGAAGGTTTCGAGGTCATAGCTTTACTTGAGGGTTTGTGACGCGCTCGAGAAGCTTCCTTCGCCGGGTACTGCGACTTGCAGCGTTTTTGACCTTCGGGTCTTTCGACCAGAGCATCGCTCTCGGCAGTCTTCGAGGGGGTCGAGGCCGCTTTCTCGAAGACACTCATCATATTTTTGCGGAATTCCTCCCATTCAGCCCGGGAACTATGTTTCGTGGGGCAAGGGATTCTCTTAGGAGAAACAGATGAAGAGGAGGACGGAGAAGGGGATCTTCAACGTCTCCTCTTCGAGTGCTTTGATCTCGAGGAGTGATGGGACCCACTCCGAGACCTGGAGCGCGAATGGTGACGAGGAGACGAATGTCTCGACTTCGTCAAGGAAGAAGACGTTTTTGAAGTCTTACCTTTCTCCTGCTTCCCCCTACGCTCCTTCAGGGCCTTAGCTGTCATGGACATACAGTCCTCGCACTCCGAATAATGGTTTTCAGCTCCCAAACACCACAGACAAACTCTGTGAGGGTAAGTCAGCGACATCTTTTTCCCACAGTCTCGGCATTTTTTGAAGCCGGACCGAGGGGTCGTCGGTTCTGACGAGGAAGCCATCGAGTATGGATTGAATATCTCGAGGTAAATAGGATAAATTCTCTACGAAACTGAGCAACGATATTCCGAGGCACTGAGTAAGCGCGGAAAAACAGAACTGAGCAACGGACGCTGCGCGCGGCCTTTATAGGCAGGATGACGTTGATACGGCGGCTGTCGAGGGACATCGACTCGGCGAACGTCGACACGCAGCGCCCTCTAGAGAAATTTTTTTCAGAGGCCAGCAAAGCTGGAAGGAGATATCTAAGATAAGGAATACTTCAGAGGACACAATCCCTTCGAAATAAGTATTTATTTAAAACCACATCTAGAAAAACACACAGGCACTAATAGATATACACTCCCTTAAAAGAATATTAGACAAGTCTTAAGTAAAGCCCCACTTATTTTCAGACAGCGGTGAGCGCTTAACGCAGATGGCACTCTAATAATTCGTTTTAAAAGGGAGAGAAAAGCAGAGAATAATTTGAAACAGGTCCCAACACTTTCACAAGAACACAACAAGAGAGGAAGGCAAAGTAAAACCGTGAAGTTAGAGTTCAGAAGGCCGGATCCACTTTAAGAGGATCAGAACGAAATGTGTCCAAGGTCACACGGTTGAAGTGCACAAAAGACTTGAAAAGGTTCAGAAAGAGTTGGACCAAAAGAAAGGGACCAGTTAGATGGTCAAGGCGGCCAGCCCAGTCCAGAAGGTTAAGGGATTATTATTACCTTGTAGCAATCTTTAGAAAGGGAGGCCTGGCGGACACGGTACCTTAAAGTGGTGAGAACACTCCAGTGGGGGCAGTTGTTCCTGGCAGCGGATGCAAGTCGGTGCTTCGTCTGGGGGAAGAGAGGATCTCGTCGGAGAGGAAGACAGGAGTCTGTTGCACTGCCAGGGAAGAAACCAGCCGCAGAGTTTCTCAGGTACAAGGAGCGGTCCGTTGATTCGCGGTTCAGTGGTGAGTGGCTATCCAGCCGCCTGGGTGCTTGGCACGGGCAGTTCAACCACAAACCGGTCTGGGGTGCGAAGAAAGAAGGTAAACTGGTTGTGCCCACCAGTCAGGGGAAGAAGCCTCTCCAGCCGGGAGATCTTCTCTGTCGTCGGGAAGTGGTGAGTCGGTTCCGCAGGGCTCCACCGGTGGTGTCGTCGTGGTAGGCCGGCTCAGCTTCTCCCTCGTCAGATTCTCAGGTCCTGTGGCGACTTCTGAAGTTCCAGTCCCAAAAGCCCTGCTTTTATGCAGCATACCCCCATTCACTCAGCCTAGCTGTCAATCAAACATGCTAAGTGGTGAGCCGGCCGGCTCACCACTTGGGCCAATCACACGAGAGTGCGACTTAAGTTACCAAGGTAACTCAGTCCAGGGTGCCTAAACCCCCTCCCACACCCCCTGTGGTACCCAGACAGACTGGCCCCACCTTTGAAGGCTTCTGTGGAGAAGCCCGCCAAAAAGTGGAACAAAGGGCTCGACTTGGGTTGGAGTCACAGAAGAGAACACAAACGCCATTTTAGAATCGAGTCCTGGCAAAAAATACCAACCGGCGAATTAATATTAAATAAATTAACCGGCGGTATGTTCGAGCTATGAGAATTAAATAATTAAAGTTGGTAGCCTCGAACAATGGGAAAATCCCATAGGAAAATATTTGCGGTCGAATATAAAAAGTAGTATCCACTGCCACCAGCCAAAACTCGATCAGGGGGGACGGAGACGTGCCCCCTCGACTAACAGACCCCGGGGCAATCGAATTGCCCCGACCAGTACGTCCACAATATGATGGTTTGTACTGGTTTCTGTTAATAATTTGGCACTAGTAAAGCCAATGGTGACTTTACATGCCCTGGGAGACAGTAGTCAGTCCCAGGGTATGGAGTCTATGGTGGGGTGTCACTATGACACCTCTGTGTTACGGCACGGAGGGTGCTATGTTACACACATAGTAACAACACATGAGACCCTATGGAGTAAAGGACCCCATAGCCCATAAAACACATTAACAGTCAAAGGAACACCATAAATCATGTCCAAGATTGGGAGAAAAAGAGTCTCACTCTTGGCAGGAGAAAAAAACAAACTCCAGAAATCCAGCAAAGCTGCTGGGGGACTCACTAGGTTAGGAAATTCAGCCTAAAGAGAGAATTCTCCCTAGCATTGAACTAGGTCTGTCATCCCAGGATAATCCTGTTGTTTTCTGAGGTCATCTGTATTTAAATGCCCATTCAGTTCTGCTCTGTGGCACCAGATTGCTCATGCTCTAACGCTTGGAAAAAATCAACTGCTCTCTTTCGCATGCCAGCTGCATCTTCTCAGACCCACTGTGGTTGAAGTAAGATTAGTGTATCAGTGGCGTTGCACAGGCTCCTTGCCTGTGTTCACCGAACCACTACCTAAAGAGGTGTTCCCTTCAATCCGAAGGATAAAGGAAAGAAGGTTAGTGTTTGATGGCACTGCACAAGCTCTGATGTCGGCGTATGTTGAGACAATGCTCAAAGAAGTGTCCTTCTCCCACTCCAAGGTAATCTTAGAGTGTAAACACCCACAGGAGGAGAGTAAGTTCCCCAAGGGAAGTCTAAATTACACTAGTGTTCCTGTACAATAGGAGGAAAGAGCGACATAGAGACCTAATTTAGTTTAGGATACCTTATGAGTATTTGTGTGTAGTTTCACATGCATTAGTTATAGTTTGTTAGGGTTAAAATTCTAAATAGAGTAGGTTAGATTAGATTAGGTAGAACATTTCTGAAGTAGAACATATTTACATGTTCATTCTGAAGATTTAATTAATATTAACAGCATTTTAGGGAACTTCTGAATCTTTAACTTTCATCCAGAGCTATAGGAACGATTTCAGGTGGGTTAGGTCCTCGTGGGGAAGCACAGAAGTGTTTAGGTTCGCGCAGTGTTTAGGTTCGCGCAGTGAGGTAACCCAGGTCTATTGTTTTTCCTCATAGAGACCAATCCTTTCGAAAAGAAGAGTTGTTGAGGTGGATTGTCTCTTGTTTGTTATTTTATCCATGTCCCCCTTCTCCACCATAGCACCCTGTAAGGAGCCTGTACATTCCAAGGGTTTCTGGTACTGTGTGCTGGGGCATATGTGGGCATAGTGGCCCCTGCAGTGGCCTTCCCTGGACTAGTCCTGACAGACTCCCACCTGCGCCCAGCCTTGTATTACTACGCATATACATTCTCCCCCATAGTGTGTGATTCTTTGATTTAGGCACGTATACATACACATGTGCAACAGATGCTCGCCGACCATTGGCAAATCACATAGGAGCACTGAAAACAGAGTTCAGATGCTCCATGTCTAGCCCCCACTGGCTCATTTTCCTAATAAATAACAATATGAAAGAGAACATACCCAGATCCGGGAGAGGGTTCTATGAGAGCGGTGCACAGCAAAGAGGGGCCAACATGTAGAAGGAAGTAAAATGGAGCAGGGAAAGGAAGCCAGTGCAGAAGGCCAAGAACAAAGATGTGGAGGAAGGTGCAGGGAAAAGAAAGTGGAGAAGGCAACATTGAAGATGAGGATTATGGAGGATGTATCAGAGAAAGGAAGGAGGGGGAAGGACGCTACATCTGGAAGGTGGAGGAAGGAGGAAGGATCAAAGAAAGAACATACCTGAAGGAAGACATAGGAGGAAGCGTAAAAAAATCAAACCAAGAGGCGATGGAGGGAGGTTATAATCGGAGGACGGGAAAGGTTGGAAACAGCGGGCCAGAGTGGCGGAAGAAGCTAACAGCCAGGTCCAGCATTGACCAACCTAAGAGGACCAAAGGATGATGGGTGTGCTGAAAGGCAGGAAGTGAAGCCAGTGTGACTTGAGCTTGTAGAATAGAAACCTGGGCAGCAAGTGCTAGAAAGGTGAGAGGTGTTTTATCCTAGCGCAAGACACTGGCAGGACCAAGACCCAAGAAACTCCAATAGTGAATGAAAATTAAGTGAGGTTCATCAGTCATAATCCGGATTATCGTGGCAATAGCAAGAGAAGCAATACATTTTACTCACTGGAGCGAGGGGGGAATGAAGTGAGGCCGGTTGGGAGTCCTAATCCGGATGTTGGTGGAACTACCAAGCCAATCAAGAAATCCAACCCTTGCCAGTGAACTGCCCAAGCCTATAGTTGGCTCATGAGAAGCATGCACCTGTGGGATGCTCTTAAGAATACCAAGTCTGTGGTAGATCTGTGAGAAGATTTAGAAAGTCTGTTGTGAACTCTGGGCCAATAGGAGCTGGTGACAAGATCGAAGCACAGCACACAGCTCTTGGCTGGATGTCGTCACAACAAGGACTGCAGAGTAAAATAACTACCTTCAGGGAGCCAAGTGACAAGGAGGTCCAACGTTCACTGGCAGAACCTACAAAAGCATCCCTGGCTCTGAAGAAACCCATCAAACCCATGATTTATGCAAATCTCTCAGGGAAATAAATGGTCCCAGACCTTGAAGACCCTACAAAGACTGTGAGAGACTTTGTAAAATACCTTCAGAGGCACCACAGCCTGAATATAAACTGGTGTACATTGGGACACTTGGACTCTGGACCGCAGTTCTTTTGTATGTTAACATTTGCCAGTAGGATATCCCTCTCACCTGTGCACACTTTCGTGGAGAGGCATCCTTGCTTGTTATATCAATACTGCAACCCCTGTGTTTGTCTTAGTTAATTACCTGTATTTCTCCAGCATTGGTATCTTTCATAGATTCACATGCTTGAATATCCCCCGTTGTCAGACTGGGAATCCTCAGTAATTAAAAAAATAATAATAATTAAAAAAAAAAAAAAATATATATATATATATATATATATAATGGTTCCCATAGGAAAAGGCAATACGGATTGCCCATTATGTCTAATAAGACATTCCCTTATGTAGTCCCTCCACCTTACTTTGGTCCTTTATGACCCAAACCAATGAGGTGGAAGGGCTTAAGCTCCACCCCAGGCAGCCATCTTCAGATTATGAGCCGTACAGTGCCTGCATATACGATGACTGCCAGGCCTTGGAGCACCCTCTCAGGGGAGGCGGGAGGGCGCATGTGAATCTATGAAAGATAACAATGCCGAAGAAATACAGTTACAGGTAAGTAACTAAGACTTCTCCAGTATTGGATCTTTCATAGATTCACGTGCTTGAATAGAATACCAAGCAGTGGAAGCATGCCACCTACTTCACTTGTACTTGAAGCGAAGGAGGGAAGGAACAAAGGCTGCTCCTACCTCAAGCAAACATCTGCTGCAGGACAGCTTGTCCTGACGCTGACTCCTTTCTAGTGTTTTCTCTTAGACAGCAGTGTTTAGCGAACGTACAGAGCATGCTCCAGTTTGCACCCTGCCTAAGTCCTTCATGGCCACTCCCTCCTGGAACGCCAGTGTAGCTACCCTCCCTCTGGGTGAATGGGCAGTAGCTGTACTGGTAAGCGGATTGCCCCTGATTTATTGATGGTGGTTAATGCAGTACACCACCTGATAGGGCAAGGCATTGTCTAGAGAAGTCTGGCAAATATGGGGCCCTACAACTGAAATGAACAATCTGGAAGACACTCTAAAGGGCACTAGTGTGCTGCAAGTAACATTTACGTACTTGTGACTGGTGCAGCGAATGCAAGGCATGTTGGTATGCCTGCCGACAAACAAATGGCAGTTTGGTGCATTCTGACAGAGTGATATCCGATACCGCCTTGGGAAGGGTAAACAGAGGGTAAGTGGACAAGCTTGCAGTTCACCGATTTGCGTAGCAGACGTGGTTGCCACTAGTAAGGTAACCTCCAAGGAGAGGAAGTTTAGATCGCATATCTGGATGGGTTCATATGGAGGATCCATCAATGCTGTTAGAATTGTAGAACTCCAGTAGGTGCTGGCATCTGTTGTGGGAAGGTTATTAACAAAACCATTCAAGAGGGTTTTTACTGCAAGGTTGGAGACGAAGGAAGTAGCTCCAGGACCCCTCGAGAAAGACGTGATAGCTGAGACATGAACCTTGAAGTAAAACCCTGCGATAGGTACGCTTTAGGCCAGTGGAGCAGGTAAGATAGTATGACAAAGTTACTCACTGTAGTGACTACCTGACTCGTTGTCCATAGTTCCCTTTCCTTCATACTTGTGGGACAGTCCGTCCATTGGGATGGAACTGGAGCCCTTTTTAAGCATAAGCATGTCCTTCTTTTATTTTTACGCGGGTCCGCCGCACATGACTGCAGCCCCTCCTTCCTGAGCTCCACCCCACGCATCGCCCTTCAGTCCTTTTCTATTGCCAGCTCCAGGACCATTTAGCAACAATAGAGGATACTTATTAGAGGGGACGGTGGGCGGGCATATGTAGGAAAGGGCACTATGGACTAGGAGTAAGGTAGTCAGTACGGTGAGTTACTTTGGCACACTCCTACGTCCTGTCCCCTTTCCTCCATACTTGTGGGAGATTCCCAAGCACTGACCAAAGGAAAAAACGGGGTGGATGGAAATTTCCCTTATTGGAACAAATTCTTAAAAACTGCCTGACCAAATTGTGCATCAGCCCAGGAGCTCAGGTCAAGACAATAATGTCTGCAAAAAGCCGAAGGGGAATCCCACATAGCAGCCTTGGCTATGGACTCCCGAGGGACGTATTTTTGGAATGCAACAGCAGCCGCTTTGCCACGGACCAAATGTGCATGAATGTCCTTTGGGGACTGACGGCCTTGAATTTTGTAGGCCTCAGAAATACATGAAGCTATCCAACGAGAGATGGACGCTTTTGTGGCTGATTTCCCTTTTGGGTCACCAAACGGAACAAAGAGTTGTGAAGAACTTCTAAGTTTCCTTATTCTGTCGAGGTAAAACTTCACAGCACGTTTGATGTCTAGGTTGTGTAAAACCCTCTCAGCATCAGAGACCGGATTTGGAAAGAAAAACGGTTAACATATTGGGCCTCATTACAAGGTTGGAGGTAGCCTTGCCGGTAAAGCCGGCAAGGCTACCTCCATACCGGCAAGAAAGTCTGTCACCCGCGAATGTGCAATTACTGGGGTATTCCAGCCCCTCTGACCTGGTAATTGCCCTTTCGCAGGTGCAGGAGCCAGTAGATCCCCATTCCCATTTACCCCCATAGGGCTCAATGGGGATGGGGATGCCTGTAGCACCGGCACAGTTCATTACCATGCCGGTGCTACAGGCTTGCTGGGTTCGCGGGTGCCTTTCATTCCACCAGGTCAGACCTGGAGGAATGAAAGGCACCCGCGAGCACAACTCAGAGTTTGCCGGTACGGATACAACGGTACCAGTAAGGTTACTGGTACAGTTTTATCTGGCCCGGCAAACCCGTAATGAGGCCCATTGACTGGAATTCTGAAACAACTTTGGGAAGGAAAGAAGGGTGAGTGCAAAGCACAACCTTATCCTTGTGGATAGTTGGAAACAGATGTTTGACAGAGAGAGCTTGATGCTCACTTATTTTTCTGGCAGATGCTACCGCAATCAAGAAAGCCATCTTCCAAGAAAGGTACTTGAGCTTAGGAGTGGCAATAGGTTCAAAAGGCTTATGACAAAAGGAAGGGAGGACCGCGTTCAGATCTCATTTGGTATGAGGAGGCCGAACCGGCGGAAAAAGATGAAGTAGACCTGTAAAATGTCTCTTGACGACTGGGTTTACGTGCTGCTTGAATTATGCGCATGTTATCCTCAGAGAGGTTGAACTGCGCTAATGATCGGAATTCAGGTGCAAGGCCGCCAAGCTGAAGGGTAGGGGTGCCACAACTGGTGATTGCTTTGATGAAGAAGGTCGGGAATATGCGGCAAACTGATCGGGGAGCACACCGACAGGTGCTGCAGTTCTAAAAGCTAGAACCTGGCTGGCCACCAAGGGGCTATGAAGAGGAGAGTGCAGTTGGAAGCACTCCTGAGTTTCCAGAGCGACCGATGAATCAGCGGCAACGGAGGAAAGGCGTAAGCCATCATGTTGTCCCAAGGGATCTTGAGAGCGTCCCCCAAGGAAGACACTACCAGACCGTCCTTGGAAGCATAAAGAGGACGTTTCCTGCTCGTTGAGGTTGCAAAGAGGTCCACCGCGGGAGAACCCCATTGCTGGAAGATCTTCGTGAGAACATCTGTGTTCATCTCCCACTCGTAACTCGCAGCAGATTGGCGGCTGAGGGAGTCTGCAGCCACATTGATGTGACCCAGAATGCGCACTGCCTGAAGCCAGACATTGTGCTGGATAGCTCAATACCAAATTTGGCTAGCTAGGTCCACCAGAGGAGGAGACCTGGTGTCCCCCTTCTTGTTGATGTAGAACATTGCTACAGAATTGTCTGCAAATTCGAACCACACTGTTGGTGATAGAGGGTTGAAAAGCCTTAAGCGCCAGAAAAACTGCCAGGAGCTCTAGGTAATTGAGATGGGAACGCCTGTCCTGGAGCATCCACAAATCGTACACCTTGAGGTGACGCAGTGTCGCTCCCCACCCTAGAAGGGAGGAGTCTGTAGTAACTGTTACTTGTGGGCAGGGCACCTGGAAGTAGGTCCCCACTGAAAGATTGGTGGTGGACGACCACCATTCAAGATCCACCATCATGGAGGATGGAACTGGAATCATCTTGGAGTCCGGATCTGTAGCCTGAGACAAGCAGCTCTGAAGAGCAAGCTGAGTGCGCCTAATTTTCAGTTGGGCAAGAGGTAGAGCTAACACAAAAGAGGCCATACGCCCAGTAGTCTCTAGAACCAACAGGCCGACGTGTGGGAGGACTGCAGGAAGAGCTGGCACGTGGATGAAAGGTCTGCAATCCTGCACTCCATCAGGAACACTCTGGTACTGACAGTATCCAAACGAAAACCTAGAAAGATCAGGTTATCGACGATTTCCGCCAGTTCACTTACAGCCCGAGATGGAACAGGAGCTGGAAGAGTGACTGAAGATTGGCTGTTGTCACTTGTGGCCAAGGACTACGCAGGAGCCAATTGTCCAAGTATGGATATACATGAACTCCTTGCAGTCTGAGTAATGCTGCATTGGCTGCCATCATCTTCGTAAAGACGCGGGGCGCCGAGCTTAGACCAAATGGTAGCACATGATATTGGAAGTGTTCTGTTCTCACAGAGAATCACAGATATTTCTGAAGTGGGCTCCAGATCGGGATATGCATGTAGGCGTCCTGAAGGTCTACCACACTGAGCCAATCGCCCTTCTGGAGAGAGGACTTTATCTGGCTGGGTGTACTCATCTTGAATTTCTCTTGGGGGTAGTAAGAGTTTGAAATTGGAGAGGTCGAGGATAGTGCGCAGGCCAGCCTGCTCTGAGGACTAGAAGTTTCTGTACCTCGGCTCTGATGGAGGGCACCCCAGTCTGCTGAAGAGGAGGGTGAAAGGGTAGGGGGGAGGGGCAAGCGGAAGCCCGCCCGGGTGATGGACAAAACCCATCGGTCTTCGGTGATGGCTGCCACGCCTCCAGATGAGACGATATTCGTCCTCAAACCAGAGTCTCGAGCGACCAATGGAAAACCATCATGTATATGGTTTATCGGTAGGGAGACCACCCGTTGCTGAAGAGGAGGCTGTTGACCGAGAGAAAAAAACAGCCACCTTACCTTTGCGGCTTGCGGCGAGGGCACCCGGAGCATCTGCCCGGCATGCACAGTGGTCCTGGAACCCTCTGAAACCAGAGAAGGACCTTGTTTGAGACCCTGACCTCTGAGTATAAGCTGCCTTAGCTGGGGTTTTGGAAAGAATGCTTGTCTTGGTTTTGGCGAGTTCCTCATCAGTGGAGAAGTGGAATAGTTCCTCACTTTCGAAGAGAAGATCCAGTACTTTGTCGTGAACCTCCTTCGAAAACTTTGTAGTAAGCAGCAATGCTTGGCGGGAGATGTCTACTCCAACCATAAAGCCCCGAGCTGAAGTGTCAACCTGCTGGGCCGCAGCCTCCAGCAGGTCATGCGCCAGAACTTTGGCATTGGATAAGCCACCCTTAAAGTCTTCGAGCTTATCAGGAGGAATACATTCCCGAAACTCTGCCGGCTCCTTCCACAGCTTGAGATTAGCAGCCCCAGGATGACCTTGGTATTCGCCTGACACAGCAGAATGGCCGAATTGGCAAATACTTTTTTCCCCAATGTCGTCAATAAGCTTGTCTCCGAAAGGACTTAGGACGCTGCAGTGGAGAATGTAGAGGACGGCCTGGACTGGAGCGTAGCTGCTGCCACCACCGTCGATGAAAGAAGTGGACATGCAGTCAAGGATATGTTTTCAGACGCGTGTAGCTTGTAGCAAGTGTCAATTTTCTTGTTTAGGTGCTGCCCGGAATGAGGTTTTTCCGAGAGCTTGCAGGCTTCGGCCAGGACATCTTCTGTGTCAGCAGAGTAAAGGCTCCAAAACGTACACCTTCTTGTGGAGTCGGAGGCTCGGGTATTGGGATATCTAGCAACGCCATCATATCCACAACCCTGGTCATGAAAGGCACTAATAGAGCGGGGCGGGTCGTCCCTATCCTGATCCGCTTGATCTTCATCCAGTGCGGCGGAAACAGAATCCTGATCCACAGCACGTGGCACCTCAGACCCTGTGAGCAGACTTGTGCAATCGGGGCCTTTAGCACAGGTGAAAGAGGAGGCAGTGGAGGCGAGGGCCCCGCTGGAAGTGGTGGATGGGGCGGCACTATCAGGACCTTCAGAGGGATTGCCGGAGCAGGATTCGGTTCAGGTGGCTTAGGATACATTTCTTTGAATAAATCCTTAAAGTATGCCTTCATGGGATCAGAGTGCATAAGCGTCTGAAACTTGCCAAAAAACACATCCTCAGAAGAAGGCCTAGGCACTGGAGAGGGTAGAGGACGCTCTGAAGGGGCATACCCCCAGGACTGCAAAGAGGATGGTTGCCAGGATGGCCCCTCCACCAACTGGATCCACATATACCAAGGGAGTGGACGTAGGAGGGAGCGAGACTGTGTGTAGCAGTGTAAAACAAGCACGCCAATCCACTGGAGGGCGGTACGGATTCTTATTATCCACAAAATGTGGAAAAGGCTGCTCAGCCCCAAAAACAGGCTAGTCGGTACCAGCCGTTGAGAACGTTGGTGTGAGAGAGGTCATCAAAATGGCCACCGCAGATCGTGGGGGTTGGACCATCATTTTGTTATTGCCTGTGGTGAATTGTGTCACAGGTGTCAGTGAGGCTGTGGTCACCACAGTGGTATGAGGGAACTTATGTTCCATTTTAGCCCTGTGACAGTGAACCTCAGCAGAGCCGGTGCTAGCAGATCTAGAGTGCTTTTGTGACCACTTAGAAACCTCTGGAGAATTAGCCCTCAGTGAAGGAACGTCGGAGGAGCCGGTACTTGAAGACTTAAGGTGTTTAACCAGCTTCTTGGCCCCCTCAGCAGGATCGGTTCGACTACAGGCCTGAGTGTGGGAAGGCTTGGGGTCACCCCCTGTAGCCAGAGCCCTCGGAGAGTTCCCCTCGATCTTGCCGGTCTTAGATATAACCCCAAGTTGGGGATCCTTGGGGGTAATCCCGGTGCGTTTAGTCACCTTGACAGGGAACCTCGAGACGAATCTCGGGTAACAGTTCCAGATTTGGAAACCTCAGGAGTTACCCCTGTGCCAACAGCCCCAGAAATACTGGTCTTAAAGTTACCCCCCAGATGGGGAACCTTGGATGAAGATCCGGTCCTGGTAGCCCCCTTACAGGGAACCTCAGAGAAATCTCTGGAGTCCAGGTTAGATCCCTTTTGGGCTCCCTGGTACCAGAGCCACTTGGGCCCCTCCCGGAACCAGAAGATCCCGGGAAGGAGTCCCATGGCCGGGGTGCCCTGAAAAGGAAGGAACTTACCGCTGCTTCCTTTTTTCTTCAATGAACTGCTGTAAATGTGGAGGAAGATCCCGCTGGAACACAACCTCCCACCTGACAAGTCGACACTGGAGTGCCCGGACGGAGAGGGAGTCGCAGTAGAAGCACGAGTCCCACCGGTGGTCCGGGCCCAAGCACTCCAGACAGCGAGAGTGGGGATCCGCCCTTGTGAAACAACATTTGCACGAAGAACAAGACACAAATCCCAGATGCTCCTGCATCGACGGAAGAAAGAAGACCGTGGAACTGGAGCAGGAATATGAAGGACAAGGGAACAAAAAGAAAAATATTCCCTAGGATGCAAGTGCATCAGACCCCGACTGCACAGAGAAAAGGACTGAAGGGCGAAGCGCGGGGCAGAGCACAGGAAGGCGGGCTGTGGTCACGTGCGGTGGCACTGCGTAAAATTAAAAGGAGGACAACAAAGTAAATTTTTTGATGCTTAAAAAGTGCTCCGGTCCTGTCCCGATCGATGGAATGTCCGACAAGTATGGAGGAAAGGGGACAGGACATAGGAGTATATTGTTATTGTGACCAGAAAACGGGTGGAGCTGCTGTGTTGCACAGTATGTTGTAAACGTTTTCTATTTCTTGTTATATGTGCCTACTGTGACCAAAGACGGGTGGAGCTGCTATGTCCCACACACAAGGTTATAAACCTTTCCATTTCTTGGCATACATGTTGTCTGTGGAAGGTGTTTTGGAAGACTGAAATTATATCCCAACATTCATCTGGCAACGTTGGGTTGGCATGTTTTTGTTGCTCAACAAGCAAGCCCTTAGTGATAGTGACGCTGGGTTGTGGTGAAGGATGTGCTTGTTCCATTGCATAAGCAACGCTTGGTGTGCTCTGAGGCGGATGGGCATGGACTCTTCATTTGTAGGAGAGTCGGATACCAGACTTGCCTGGCTCAGGCTGGAGCTACGAAGATCATCCTGCAGGGTATCCTGTGATCCGTCTGAGCCCCCTGGACAGCAAGGGTAGCAGCGTGAAGTGTAAAGGAGCTTGGCTACCCATGTGAGGGAGCAGGCATCCCACAGTGAATTTATGTCGGGTAGCTGGATGCAAAATGGAGGGCAGAAGTGAAGGGGACCCCATGTTCTGAAAATGTGTTCGACCTCATTCCAATCGAGTTCCGTTCGACCTCGGTCCAATTGAGTTCCCAATCGTGGGACGTGGAGCATCCCCATCTCAAATGATTTGCCAGAAAGTTGTCCTTCCCAGGAAGGTTTTCTGCTCTGACCAGTGTGTTGAGGGTGAGGGCCCATTTCCAGGGTTTGTGCGCCTCTGCAGATCGCAATGCTGACCTTATACCCTGGTGCATGATGGTATAATGCATAGAGGTGGTGTTGTCTGTGTAAGGTGACCACCTGTCACGCAAGGATAGGTTGAAAAGACTTCAGAAACCAAGAAAAGGCTCTGACTTAAAGGACATTGATGTGGAGGTTTGATTCTTGTGCGGGCCATGTGTCCTTTGTTTGTAAGCTTTCGAGGTGGGCTCCCCATCCTGACAGGGATGCATCTGTTATGAGCAGAAGCGTGGAGTGGGGGCCTGGAAAGGCTTGCCTTATTCTAGGTTCTGCTCCCTCCGCCACTATGGTTGAAAGGAAGTGGTGGATGGACAATGTCCTCCCACAAACCTGATGCTTGGATCCACTGACAATATAGTTCTTCCTGGATCGGCCTCATTCTCAACCTGCAATTTGGAAGCAGTAGTATACATGATGATATTACGCCCAGTAAGGATTTGTAGTGATGCGCCATGTTGCGCGTGCCTTTAAGAAAACCGATGACTAGCTGGGGGATCGCTCTTGTTCGGAGGATAAAGTCACCCTCGGAAAATGGGTGTCCAGTTCAGTTCCCAGAAAGAAAGGGTACGTGCTTTTTTTTTTTTTGGCTTGACCACTGATTTACTGTTGTGATGGAAAAAAAGGTCTACCTTGTTGATGGGCTCCTTTGTGTACATCCTTGACCTTGCCCTGATGAGCCAATCATTGAGGAAGGAACAAGTTACTTACCTGTAACTGTTGTTCTCCAGCATGGGTCTGGCTTGGATTCACATGCTCATGAATATTCCCTGTCGTCAGGCTGGGAATCCTCGGTAAAGAAAAAATCAGTTTCAGTTTTGTTTCTGAACTGTCTTTCTACTAGTAACCAATCACTGGTCTCTGGGTCATACTGCCCCCAGCCAATGACTGCCCTCTACCTAAGCCCCTCCTCCCGCAGCCATCTTCAGATTTGGTAGCCCGTAAAGTGGCAGTAGGACCAAGAGAAGAGCCGCAGAGGGGATGGAGAGAGGGTTCGCATGTGCATCCATGCCAGACCCATGCTGGAGAACAACAGTTACAGGTAAGTAACTTGTTCCTTCTCCAGCATGGGGTGTGGCATGGATTCACATGCTCATGAATATAAGAATACATAGCAGTAATACATGCACAACCACAGGAGGTGGCAAGGCACAACATTAAGCATTTCAACAACTCAACATTAAGCATATCTTACCTCCTCACCAGGCTCACCTTCAAGCGAACAGGTTGCGCAGTTCTGCCTGGCCGACTCTGGACTCCTCCCTGGAATCCCGGTCGACGCAGTAGAATCTCGTGAAGGTGTGTGTCGACCTCCACGTAGCAGCCCTGCAGATTTCCAGCAGGGGCACACCAGACAGGAATGCGGTGGTAGCAGTGATCGCTCTGGTTGAATGAATGGGCTCTCGGACGGCCGGGCAACGGTCGGTTTGCCAATCGATGACAGTGCATGATGCAGCCGGAGAGCCATCTGGAAATGGAAGCCTTTGAGAGGGCCTTCCCTTGGTTGACAGGACCAAAGTTCACAAAGATCTGTGATGTCTTACAAAGACTCTTCGTGTGGTCCACGTAGATCTTCAGCACTCTAGCCACATACAGAGAGTGCAAAGTCCTCTCAGCCGGCGACGAAGGCGACGGAAAGAAAACAGGTAACACCAAGGGCTCGTTGAGATGGAAGTCCAACGGCACCTTAGGGGTGCGTCCTCAGCACTACCCTCGTCTCGTGGAATGTCAGGTTTGGAGGTTTACAGGAGAGGGCCTGGATCTCTCCCACTCGTCGTGCAGAGGTGATGGCCACAAGAAACGCTGTCTTCCACGATAGGAACTTCAGTGGTGCCGAGTGCAAGGGCTCGAATGGGGGACCTATGAGCCTGGTCAGCACCACGTTGAGCTCCCACGCCGGGGCAGGAGCCTTCACCGGCGGGAACGAGCGGATTAGTCCTTTTATGAACTCCTTCACTCCTTCACCAGGCGGTGAGACCACAGCAACGACCGCCCTGGAGTTCTGGTGTAGCGGGAGATAGCCGCCAGGTGGACCTTGATGGAGACATGTGCCAGCCCCGCCTTGGCCAGCGACAGCAAGAACGGCAGCACTTGAGGGGCCGTAATCCGTAGAGGGTTGATCTTCTGTGCAGGGCACCAGACAGAACATCTCTGCCACTTATGTCCATAGTTTTTAAGAGTTGAGGGCGCCCTGGCCTTTGCAAGTACCTCCTTGCAGTCCGCCGGGATAGTGTAGCCTCCGAACTCTAGTGCTGCAGGAGCCAGGCCTGCAGATTCAGCGATCTCGGGTCGTGATGTAGGATGGCGCCTCCTTCCCTGGAGAGAAGATCCACGTCCGTCAGCAGTTTGACTGGGGGGGACTCTGACAAGTCCAGAAGGTCCGGGAACCATATCTGCCTCGGCCACGCCGGTGCAACTAGGATCATCCTGCACCGGGACCGTCTGAGTTGATTGAGTCCCAGAAGCAACAGCAACGTGGGAACACGTATAGGATCAGGCCATCCCAGGGAAGGAGAATGCATCGCCCATGCTCCCCAGCTGGGGAAACCTGATGGCGAACCTCCGGCACTTGGTGTTCGTTGCCGTTACGAACAGGCCGATCTGGGGACTGCCCCATTGTCGGAATAGGAGATCTACTTGATCCTGCCGAAGCTCCCACTTGTGTCAAGAGAGTCGACAACAGTGTTTTTCACTCCTGCCAGATGAAAAGGTACCAGGAACATCCCCTGGGCGACAGCCAAGTGCCACAGATCCTGCGCTTCCTTGGATAGGGTGGGGGATCTGGTGCCCCCCGGCTTCCGGATGTAGAACATCGTGGTGGTGCTGTCAGTGAAGATCCGTACCACTTTGCCCTTGAGGGACAGAAGGAAAGACCTGAGGACTCAGAACACGGCCGGAGCTCCAGGACGTTGATGTGCAGGGACCTCTCCTCCAGGAGCCAAAGGCCTCTTCCGTGGAGATCTCGGGTGTGCGCTCCCCATCCCTCCAGGGAGGTGTCCATCGTCACTGTCTCCTGATGCGCTGAGGTCTGGAAGTCCATGCCTCCCGCGAGGTGCGTGCGGGCGCCCCACCACCGGATTGTTTGACGGAACGTCTCGTTGAAGGAGATCTTGTCTTCGAAGATGCCCGCCGCTTGCATCCAACGGGCGTCGAGGAACTCCTGCAGTGGCCGCATCCATAACCTGCATAGACGCACAAGGTAGATGCAAAATTACATCATGCCGAGTAGGGACTTGATGGACCTCACCCTGGCCACTTCCGTGGTCAACAGCCGTTGTACCTTGCCCAGGATGGCCTTCGTCCTTTCCTCCGACTGTGAAGCCAACTGCGCCACTGTGTCGAGTCTGGCTCCCAGAAACAGGGCATCTTGCGACGGTACCAAGTGGGATTTCGCGAAGTTGATCGAGAATCCCAGATCCGTGAGCAGTTGAACGGTCTTCGCTGTGTGATCGATGGCGAGTTCTCTTGACCTTGCTCGGATGAGCTAATCGTCCAGGTGGGGGTATACGTGGATCCCCCGCAGGCGCAGCCGCACCGCCATCAGTGCCAGGCACTTGGTGAAGACCCTTGGCGTCGACTTCAACCTCAAGGGCAGGGTCTTGAACTGGTAGTGTTGCCCTTGGACCACGAATCATAGGAACTTTTGATGTCCTTTGTGTATGGGGATGTGGAAGCAGGCTTTCTTCAAGTCCAGCGATGACAGGAAGTCACCTGCCTCCAGCTGTCCCAGCACGTGCTGAAGGGTGACCATCCGAAAACTTCTGGGACTTGATGAATTTGTTGAGGCGGCGAAGGTCTAGGATGGGCCGCCAGCCGCCGGTCTTCTTTCGGACAAGGAAGTACCGCGAGTATATTCCGGAGCACCAGAGCTTCTTCGGGACGAGTTCTATCGTACCCTTTTTTAGCATTGATCGTACCTCTAGAAGCAGCTGTGGCACATGGTTTTCCTTCCTGGCCACGGGTGGTAGACGGTGACACTTTCTTTGGAACTCCAGAGTGTGCCCGTGGGCCAGGACATCTAGCACCCAACGGTTGGTGGAGATGGACTCCCACACGTTGATGAAATTCGCCAGCCGGCCTCCCACCGGGGTGCTCGGGTGGGGGCCCGATGTCACGGCCGGTTCAGTCTTGCTTCGCCGAGGCCTTGCTACCTTGGCCTCCTTGGCGATGATGACGGTGTCCTCTGGCCTTGCTGCAGCCACTGTAGGATTCCTGCGACGAGGAGCGGCCCGCCTGGCGGTACGAAGCAGAACTGCCGCCAAATCCTTTGGAGGCACCTTGAGACTTGCCTCTGGATGTCCGAAAGGACGGCCATCGTTGATGGAGAGAACCCAAGGCCGGGCCATCTCGGTGTCCGCCTTGATGGCCTGCAGTGACTCATCCACTGCCTTGCCGAACAGGTTGTTCCCATTGAAGGGCATGTCCAGTACGCTGGTCTGCACGTCCTGATGGAAATCGGTGGCCTTGAGCCAACCGCGCCGGCGGAGGCAAACACTGTTGCCCATCTGGCAAAAGCCAGTGTCGTCGATATCTGTGGCCACTGTGATGGCGTTGTCTGAAGCCACCTCGCCTTCCTGCAGGATTTCAAGGGTTTCCGCCCTCTTGTCGTCTGGGAGGAGGTCCAGAAGGGGAGCGATCTTGAACCACAGCTCCCTGTCGTAGCATGCCACAATTGCGAGGGCGTTGGCCGCTTTGATGGTCGTCACTGCCGACGAGATGACCTGTCGTCCCTTGGCGTCCAGCTTCTTCCTCTCGCCGTTCGGTGGGGAAGTGGAAGTTGATGCTGTCGCACCTGCTGATTTCTTCTTGGCCGCCGCGGAGACCACCGAATCCGGGGACGGCTGTGCTCTGAAGCACATAGGGGCAGAGTCTGGGACCCGGTACTTCTTCTCCTACCGGTCCCTCTTTGCAGGAGCCGTGGACCGGTTCTTCAGCAGTGACAGTCCTTCATCCCAGATGTCGTCTAGTAACGGGACTGAGAGGACGGTCTTCCTCTTGGCCTCCCATCGTTGGTAGAGGAAACCCTGCTTCTCCTGCTCTTCGGGGCATAGCTGGAACAGCTCTGATGCCCTGGCGATTATGGTGTGAATGGAGCCAATTTCGTCGGGTGGGAGGGGTGCCTGGGCAGGGGGTGATGGGAGATCCGTCCCGTCGTCACCACCGCCGTCGTCGTCCATCGTCTCCGTTTCTGTTTCCGTCTCATCCCTTGGTGGGGGGGATGGAGGTGAAGGATGGAAGGGAGGGGGAGGATGGATTCGCCTCCGCTTGTTCGGTGGGCTCACCGACGGTCCAGGCGCACCTGGATCGTCTGCTGGGGGTAAGGGCAACCTTGTCCTTATCTCCGTACACAGGGTCTGCAATGCAAAGCCATCAGGATTGCTCCTGAATTGTCCTGTGGCATAGGCATCGGTTGCGAGGGGAGCGACGGCTGGGGTGCGGGGTCCTCCGTTTCCTCCGTGGTCCGCTGCTCCTCATCGGCCCCACTGTTGCCCTCTACGTCCGCCTCGTCGGGATCCCCCCCGTAGGACCTGACTTCCTCAAACTTCTTGTCCAGGATCTTTTTGACGCCAGCCAGCTCATCCTCGGAGGTGGTATCTGTGTCCGTTATGGCTATTGTGCCCCCCCTCTTTCTAGTCCCGGGGTTTCACAGGGGTCTTCTCGATAGGCTGGAAAGATGATTAACTGTGGGGTGGCAGGGAAACTCTAGGTCCGGAAGTCGTCTCTACTGGGATAGCCTCCACAGGCTTCGCCAGGGCCGCCACGACTCCTTCAATCGAGGCCTTCGCTGGGTGAATCAGGGTCTTCACGACCTTGGGCGCATCTGAGGCCTTCACCTTAAGGGGAGGGTCACTGCCTTGCCCCTCCTTGGCTTTCTCCATCGGGATCGTCCAGGATTCTCCCAAAGCTTACCCGGGTTCTCCAACTTCCTTTTGCCCGAGCCAGAGCGTTGGCTCGTGGATGATGGCGTCAGTGACATCACACCCTGCCTGGCAGCCAAGGAGCCGGAACCAACGGCACTCCCGGTGCCCGCGAACTTGCGGCGCTTTGCATTTTGTTGGGCCGCCGTCGCCAGAGCGGCCTCAAAGGTTTTAGAAGACCGCTCGGACTTCTTCTTCTCACCTGCTGCTGGGCTCTTCCCCTCCAGTCAGTTGGTGAGCCGAATACGACGGTCCTTCATTGTCTGGACGGACATGTTCTTACAGAAAGCACAGTCCTTCTCCACATGCGACTTGTCGACGTGAAGGCAGTAGAGGCACCAGGAGTGCTCATCTTCCTTGAAGACATTCTGGGGTCCATATCCTGGGCAGTTCCTGAACAGTTTGGATCCAGTAGGTGTTGAATCTCCTTTGTCCTGGGCCATGTCCATATCGGGTAGGCCTCAAAGGTCTTCCGGAATCCTCCAGGAAGTGTAATTCGATGAAAATCCACCCTTGAGGGGTGTAGAAAATTCCGAAACTGGTCCCCGTTGATCGGAAGAAGAATCTGTGGGGCTTGAGGCTCGAATTGACTGAAAATATAAGAGTAAACTCTTCGAAAAAACGCAACACGCAGTAAAAGCTCGAGAGCTAAAGCACGAGGACTCCCAACACTTGAATGTACGGTAACAATCTGAAGATGGCTGCCAGAAGAGGGGCTTAGGTAGAGGGCAATCATTGGCTGGGGGCAGTATGACCCAGAGACCAGTGATTGGTTACTAGTAGAAAGAAAGTTCAGAAACAAAACTGAAACTGAATTTGTCTGACGAGATCTTTGGCCAATGATGTAATGGTGGCTGATCTTCCCTTCCACTGGGGTGCGATGTGGGTGGAGATGGCCCGTCTTGCGCCTGCCCTCGCGCAATGTGAATTCAAGGAGGAATGCTGGTACCTTGTGGACGACAGATTTGCTGAGGTGGACCTCTGCGTGGAATAGGGTCTGTTTTAGGATCGAACTTTCCATGATACGCCACGATAGGGCAAAAGGTACTCTTTTCCTTGTCTTTATCTCTTAGCAAACGGATGGCCCTAGCTGTGTCAGTGTTCGTCTTGATCCCCTTTAGGTGATCGACCCATTTCTTGCCAAGGAGCTGTTGGCTGTTGAAATGAATGTGGAAAATGTGCACCTGTACTTCATGTCTGAAGTTGAAGTCTTCATGCATGTTTGGCATCGGAGGACCGCTCTGTGAGCTAACTCTGTGAACCCAGACCCAGCTGCATCCACTGTGAGTGAATCATGTGATCGGGAGGTGTTTCTTCATTTTGAATGATGGCATAAGCCTCGTTTTGAAAATTCAGCTGGCAGTTTCCCCATGAACTTGGACATCTTGTCTCCCCTTTGTCTGTCATATCTCAGTGTTAGAAGAGAAGTGGCACCCGAACAGGGACTCGAATCCTGGACCCTCAGATTAAAAGTATGATACTCTACTGACGGAGCTACCCGGGATCTGCGAAAGCAAGGGCACTGGCTGTTGTAATAGACAACGATGCTGAAGCTGAGCTGTGTACAGCCTCAAGTTCCCTGCTTTCTTTGCAGGCGGAGCCATTAGTGGTGAAGCAGGATTTGTGGGTTTGTTCCTGGCGGCCACAGTGGAAACTGAATCAGGTTTTGGGTGTTCCCGCAACATAGTGGTGTGTCTTCTGGGGCCTTGTGGGGGTATGGTTATAGCCGTAAACCATCCCCCTGCTTTTGACTCTATCCTGACACAGCCCTGACTTATTCTCTGTACACGATACTTGGAGATGAAACATTGCTGCGGTCTTGCAGTTTGAATGGATTGAAGCTATGTCGTCTGGTGGTGAAGAACTGCCAGGGGAGTCACGTCTTTTTATTTCTCAATGACGTACCCCTCCCATTGGTAGGAGTCCTGCTGGGGTGAGTTTGGAGAAATCTCCACCTCTTCAGACAGGTCTGTTTTTGTTTCGGGCTCCGAAAAGGGATCATGAAATCGGTTCCTGCCAGTTAGTCAGACATACCGTAAAGAAGGTGCCTTTAAGGACTGTGTTGGGGAGACACTTCCTTGTGTTCATGGTGGCCCAGGCGGAGCCCCCTGAATGACTGTTGAGCGTGTCTTTTGCTTTTGGAGTTTATTCATAATGCTTTTAGAGGATTGTGCTGTGCTGTAGATGTAGTCGTGGACAAGGGCTCCCGTTGACGAGGACTTCGGGTTAGCCCTGGACGGGGCTAACCCGTTAATGACGGGCACGGTGTTAGCATGCTGGTCTCCTCGCAAGACCGGCAAAGGACGTCTGGTCTGACCAGATGTCCAGAGCAGATCCCGCGAGGGGACCTCGTAATGAGGCAGTACTGGGTTAACGGCGCCGTTACCCTCTTACTGCCTCACTCGTAATGAGACCCAGTATGTGTAGAGCAGAAGACTCTCTCTCTGATAGTGAAATATTTACTTGAAAAAAGACCAGAAAAAACTGAATAATAAGACGAAGCTCAGGAGAGCTGTGGAGGATTCCCTAGTTACTAGACTGCAGTGAAAAATCTGATGCCTACCTGGGGTGGAGCTTAAGTCCTGCCACCTCATTGGTTGGGGTCATGAAGGACCAAAGTGAGGAGGGGGGACTACATAAGTGAATTTTTTATTAGACATAATGGGCAATCCTTATTGCCTTTCCTACGGGAAAAATGTGTGTATATATATATATATATATATATATATATTTCTGAGGCTTGTGGAATCTGCTTAGATCACATGCTGTGCATAGGATGACATCTAGTGGAAGCTGCGGAGTATTACAGTTTGTTGTTCGAAACTCGAAAATGGGCGCCGACACAGGGCGTGCCAGTAATACTATCCCTAGTGTGACATCCACTGTACCCATGAGCCCTCACGCGTGTAGGACTCTCAGATTGTTTTTTGTCAAGCCCCAAAAATTTTGCATGACTACTCTCCAAGAGGTAATCCCCCTCCTAAAAAAGGGGGATTACATGGCAACATTGGACATGAAAGATGCCTATTTTCATATTTCCATGTTCCCAGCACACAGAAGATTCTTGCGTTTCAAGGTGGACAGTCAGCACTACCAGTTCAAGGTGCTGCCCTTCGGTATAGCCTCGGCTCCAAGGGTATTCACCAAGGTTCTGGCAGTGGGGGCGGCACACCTACGCAGGGAGGCAATCCCAGTGTACCCTTACCTGGACGACTGGCTCATCACGGGGGAAACCCCAGTAATTTGCAGTTCAAACATTCAAAGAACGATCAACCTCCTCTTCGAATTGGGTTTCTCCATAAACGAGAAAAAATCAAGCCTGGTGCCAACCACCTCCAAACAGTTCCTAGGAGCTGTCCTAAACACTCAAGAGGGGTTGGCCTTTCCATCGGAGGAAAGAATTCGGAATCTACTACCGCAAATTCCTCTATATCAGCCCGGTCACCAGATAAGGGTGCGCAAAGCGATGCGTTTGCTAGGCATGATGGCGTCATGTATTTACCTGGTCCCCCACGCACGCCTGCGCATGCGTCCCATGCAAGAATCGTTGGTGAAACAGTGATCTCAAGCAAGTGGTCAGTAGGACGATCTAGTGGTCGTTTCGCCAACACTGGTACAAAGTCTTCACTGGTGGACAAGAGAGAACCTGTCAAAGGGGAAACCCTTTTACGATCCAGAAGTACAGGCTGTAGTCACTACAGATGCCTCCCTGTCAGGGTGGGGAGCACACCTCCTTCACCACACAGCTCAGGGTCTCTGGTCTCACACAGTGGCCAAGAATCATATCAATCTGCTAGAGCTTCTGGCAGTATTCAGAGCGCTTCGAGCATTCGAGACCCACCTGTTGAACCTGTCAGTGCAGATCTTAACAGACAGCACGACAGCAATGTTCTACCTAAACAAGCAGAGAGGGACTCGTTCGCCAAATCTGTCCAAGCTTGCCCAGAAAATTTGGATATGGGCACTCAGACGGAACATTTACAAGTCATCTCAGCATGTTCCAGGGGATCTCAATTCACTAGCAGACGCCTTGAGCAGAGAGCACCTCCCAAGAGAACATGAGTGGTCTCTACACAGAGAAGTCATAGAAGAAATCTTCTCAGAGTGGGGTTTCCCCACTACAGACCTATTCGCCACAAGCGAAAACAGACAATGTCCAGGATTCGCATCCAGGTTCCCACAACCAGACTCCAAGGGGAACGCTCTGTGGATGAACTGGTCAGGGATGTTTGCCTACGCTTTTCCATCAACTTCTCTCATGAGGAAGGTGGTCAACAAGATGCACAGGGAATCGTTGACACTCATCCTAGTTGCTCCCATGTGGGCAAGACAACCGTGGTTCCCACACCTACGCAGACTAGCCGTCTGTGAACCCATCAGACTCCCGTGCTGGCACAACCTACTGTCCTAGCACCAAGGACAAACAGTGTACCCTCGACCCAACTCAATGAACCTGGCAGCATGGCTCCTGAAGTCATAGAGTTTGGACATCTCAACTTACCACAGAGATGTATGGACATCCTAAACTTTAGCATCCTAAGCTTCAATACCCTCTCCCAGTAAAACACCAAGGATAGTTCACTTAAAAGGGTTTGCTAACCTAATATACAGTGCTGTGCTAGGTATTAGAGGACAATACCATTTTATGGAAATATATGAATTTCTTTAAACTGCATTTGCAAGTCCCAACATTTATAAATAAATGCACAACAGTTTCATCAATTCAATACTTGAATGCGGGCGAATGATGCATGCAATTCCTCAGCAAATATTGCGCCAGCCAATACATGACTGCAAACATACAGGTTGACTCTTGCTCATCTCAGTGACCCCATGTATATTAAAGGAGTCAGTCTCCCATCTGGGAAGACAATTATATTTCGGTTAAAACACTCTAAATTCTCACTCCAGTTTTCTCGATCTATAGATCCATACTATATTAATTCATTATGTGTGCAGGGGTGATAACTTGTGTCTGAGAGAGTTCATTCTTTCATTCAGGAGTGAACATGCCTGTTGCCAATTGAATGTAGCCAGATCTACTATTGAGACATGGGGCCAGTGCCATGAACTCACATTGATGGTGAAGAAGCAAACAACATACAGAACACAATGGTATAGTGTTGCAGTCCTGCTGAGAAATGACAATTTGTTCTCTTTAAATGTAAAGCAGAGTGGCTGCGAAGTACACGCACTGTGCCATTATTAAAAATAAAGAAGCTCTGGTGGGCGGAAGTGCTGCTTCCATGGCATCAGAGTATGCAATTCCCTATTGAAGTATAGAAGCCCTATTGAGAAGTGCCATTAAAAGTGAAACTGTCCAGGTTTCACTTTCAGTCATATGAGTTACTTTAAGAAACGCAGGGCTCTGGCGAGGAAGTCCCGAGTGGGGGCTTCCTCGCCAGAGCCCTGCCTTCTAAAAATAACTTGCATGACTGCAAAATAGCCCAGGGTCGAAACGGAGACAAGCAGCTATAATGCTGAATGTCTCCGTTTCGCTCTGGGTCAGTCATTTAAGTTACTTTAAGAAACGCAGGGCTCTGGCGAGGAAGTCCCGAGGGGGGCTTCCTCGCCAGAGCCCTGCCTTCTAAAAATAACTTGCATGACTGCAAAATAGCCCAGGGTCGAAACGGAGACAAGCAGCTATAATGCTGAATGTCTCCGTTTCGCTCTGGGTCAGTGGCAGTCAATTAAGTTACTTTAAGAAACGCAGGGCTCTGGCGAGGAAGTCCCGAGGGGGGCTTCCTCGCCAGAGCCCTGCCTTCTAAAAATAACTTGCATGACTGCAAAATAGCCCAGGGTCGAAACGGAGACAAGCAGCTATAATGCTGAATGTCTCCGTTTCGCTCTGGGTCAGTGGCAGTCATTTAAGTTACTTTAAGAAACGCAGGGCTCTGGCGAGGAAGTCCCGAAGGGGGCTTCCTCGCCAGAGCCCTGCCTTCTAAAAATAACTTGCATGACTGTAAAATAGCCCAGGGTGAGCGGAGACAGTAATCAGCTCCATTTCACCCTGGGCTCCTTTCTGCCAAGCTGCCCAACCCTCCTCTGACGGCATGTGGACACATGAGAGGAGGGGCCGCAGTTAGGTACACAGATACAAAGAAAAACACACACATTTCACCTCCCCCCCACCCACCCGACCTCACCTCACCTCAAACTCAGCTTAGGCAGCCTCTGTTTACCTCTATCCACACTCCAAACGCCAGGGCAGCCACAACACGAAGAAAAAAAAAACGTGCGCCACGGTGCTTTTAAAAGAGAAAGCCCGGGATTTCCTACACAGCACAAAGGGAAACCATTCAGCCAATAGGAGCACAGCTTGCACAGCAAGAAACTTGCTCTGGCCAATCACAGGATGCATTCCATATGCTGTACAGATTTGCAGGCCTGTGATTGGTCAGAGCACTTCCTTGTATCTTTTTTTTTTTTTTTCTGAAAGTCAAACGCGAGCGACTTCAAAGGCTCTGGAGAGCTACCAGTCGCTCGCGATCGACTGTTTGGAGACCCCTGTGACCTAAAGGAATCTAGGAAAACGAACACGAGGCACTGTTACTTTGATAAATGGAAAAGATTTGTTGTCTGATGCCAGAATAAGCAAATCAACCCAGTTGATTGCACTCCTTCCAATATTGTCACCTACATGCTCCACCTGCTCGATGCAGGCCTGGTATTTAACTCACTGAAAGTACATCTAGCAGCGCTATCAGCCTAGACCACTTCCCACAGCAAGGTTTCGTGGTGGAAAGTACCAGTGGTTAAATAAAGCCTTCATGGAAGGGGTAAAGAGACTCCACCCTCCAATTTCAAACCCACCACCTGGTTGGGACCTTAATGTGGTGCTTGCTAAGCTCATGGGCCCACCAATCGAACCCATGCATAAAGCCAGTCTCAAACACCTGACCTATAAAACTGCCTTCTTAGTAGCCATTACATGCATAAGAAGGGTCAGTGAAATTCAGGCTCTGTCAGTGCAGGATCCTTTCTTTACTGTTCATAAGGATAAACTGGTTCTACGTACACACCCTAGGTTCTCACCTAATTTTATTTCTAAATTCCACGTTAACCAGTCCATTGAGCTTCCGGCCTTCTTCCAAGAACCCAAAAGCTCTGCTGAGGTGAAACTACACACTCTAGATGTGCGAAGAGCGGTCCTCTACTATGTAGATGAGACCAGGCCGCTAAGAAAAACAGACCAACTGTTTGTCTCCGTAGCTACAGGCAGAGAGGGAGATCGCATCTCTAAAGGTGCCATCTCTAAGTGGATTGTAAATTGTATCGAGCTGTGTTACTCCCTTTCTGAAAAAACTCTGCCTTTCACACCAAGAGCCCACTCTACAAGAGGCATTGGGGCCACTATGGCTTTCATTGCAAATGTACCCCTTGACACCATTTGCAAAGCAGCTACTTGGAGCTCTATTCACACCTTTACTCAGCACTACTGCATTGACACTCATTCCAAGACAGATACCCAAGTGGGACAAGCGGTTCTAAGACATCTGTTTGCTCAGGACCCTTCTCACATCCCACCTCCTTCTTCTAATACTGCTCGCTAATCTATGCACAGCATGTGATCTAAGCAGATTCCACAAGCCTCAGAAGGGATGCATTACTCACCGTAATCGTATTTCTGATGCTTGTATCTGCTTAGATTCACATGCGATCCACCCTTCCTCCCCTCTGAGAGAAGGCACATGGATGCTTGTAGTCTTATCTTCCTTCTATCTCCTTGGAGAATCTGTACTCACGCTACTCCTCATGCTACCTCATGTCAGAAAAAATACAATCTGAGGGTCCTACACGCGTGAGGAATCATGGGTACAGTGGACGTCACACTAGGGATAGTATTACTGACACGCCCTGTGTTGATGCCCATTTTTTCGAGTTTCGAAAAACAAACTGTAATACTCCGCAGCTTCCACTAGATGTTGGCCTATGCACAGCATGTGAATCTAAGCAGATACAAGCATCAGAAATACGATTACGGTGAGTAATGTATTCCATATATATATTTATTTTTTAATTACAGAGGATACGCCTGATGACGGGGAATATTCAAGCATGTGAATCTATGAAAGGTCCAATGCTGGAGAAGTGGATAAAATCCTTTTTTGTTTTAACCCCTATTTGTGCCTCAAATCATTTGTTGATCCCTCCATCTGTGATAGCTGTCTCATATGGCAAATAAACAAATGCGAATTGCATTAAACAAACAGATGCTCTATAAATGAAATGGTGGATGGGAGTTAAAACACTGTGTGACAAGGTCAGTAATCTGACCTTGTCGAGAACAGATGAGAACCCCTCTCGACCAGAGATGGGAGGCCTTCCATGTTGGACGCCTGGGCAAATCCTACCCTAGAGGGGGACAGTGGCAATTGAGAGGGCCCCAATTCCTGACTCCTTCCCAAGGGCTTGTTTATTTCTAAATGGTACAACTTTGTAAAATGCCATGCCTCTGAAAACAAATGCTTGCCAGTCTTATGTAGGCAGCCACATACCCAGGTATCTGGTCGGACCACCCACAAGAACATAGCCCATCATAGCCTCCAGACCAAGCATTCCAGTCAGTAGTGTTCTCCACACCGCAAGACAAAAGTGAACTGGCAAACGGAGGGAGCAAAGATCTGTGTAGCCACAAGGAACAAGGTGCACCGGCAAGCATCAGCAGCACAGGCCATGCTTCAGCAATGACGACAGAGTCCCTTCCAGAGAGATTCCTTTTACTGTGCTTTGGAGTGGCTTGTTACTACCAATTCTCCAATACTTATCCGGAAATTCCCCTCAATGCTTCCTACTAACTCAAACTGGGACACTGGCCAACGCTGGCTGCCATTGTTGTACCATGGAGGCTTGTAAGCAAGAAAGGGATGTTGGTTAACAGTGTTTTTGAAAATGCTGACAGTTGTAACACCTCCCGTGTGGCGAAAACAAAACCAGATGGGCTAGGACAAGAAGGATGAAGGTGTGGGTTATTCATTTGAGGTCAGAGGAAAATGAGGCAGCAGGAAGAGACCAGCAGGAGAAAGTGTGATGGAGGGAAGTCTGGAGGCCTTTAGAAGTAAAGCAGAGTCATTGGTTGGTGAGAGCAAGTGGTACTGTGTTGTGTGTGCATGCAATGTGAGTGGGAATGTTAGAAGGAGTGTAGAGGGTGAGTGGAAGGTATTTGAGAGAGTGAAAAGAGAGTGTCTGAGAAGAAGGTGGCATGGAATGGTAGTAGTAGTGTGGAAGAGAGAGCAGTAGTGTGGAGAGAGGAAGTAGGAGTAGGTAACATTGAAGGGTGGAGGTAGGTGGTAGAAGGAAAAAATAGACATCAGAGGGAAAGAAAAAGTAACCAAAGCAGTGACTAACATAATCCTAGTTCAGAGTCCCCTTTCCTTCATACTTACGGGACATTCCATCCACCAGGACAGGACCGGAGCAGTTTATGGTAGCACACAAAAAATTGAGTGCTTTTTAAGTTTTTACATGAGGGCCAATGCATGCGCAGTAATAGCCCCACCTTCCTGAACCCTGCCCCGGGCTTCACCATTCAGTCCTTTTCCAATCACCAAGGTCGGCGAGGTACACTCAATTAAGGACCATTAGAGGGGAAGACGGATGGGTGTATGGAGGAAAGGTGAATCTGGACTAGGAGTTTGTTAGTCACTTTGGTAAGTAACCTTTTCTTACTCCTATGTCCCGTCCCCATTACTACAAACTTATTGGAGATTCCCAAGCACTGGACCAAAACAAATGAGTGGATGGACCTCACTTAATGTTACTTGAAGAGGTTTTTCAGAACTGACTACCCAAACTGAGCTGGAACTCATATAAAGGCAGTAGTGAGTATGGGATGCCTAAGGAGTAGCCCATGTGACAGCTCTTGCAATGGACTCCCAGGGGACATATTTTTGAAGGGCTACTAAAACCGTTTTTGCCCTCTCAAGGTGTGCATGAAGACGTTTCGGTGGTTGAAGACGTTGAACTGAGTAAGCCTCCGAAATACAGGAAACAATCCACCAAGATATGGTGGCATTGGATGCTTAAACGTCTGTGCTGGAGTTTCCCAACAAAACAAAAAGAACGGAAGAGCACCTTAAGTCCTTTATCCTATAAAAGTTGAATTTAAGAGTCCTCCTAACATCCAAGTTATTTCTGTGCCAGAAGATGGTTCTGGAAAAAAAACTGTTAGGGAAATCTCTTCATTTATATGAAACTCTGAGACTATATTGGGCAAAAACGATGGATAGGTTCTAAGGATATAAGGACAACTTTATCATGATGAAAGGTTTTGAAAGACTCTTCAGCACAAAGGGCATGCAACTCACTCTTCCTGCAGACGTTATACCTACACGAAAAGCGACCTTCCAAGAAACCAATTGAATATCTGTTTTAGTCACAGGCTCAAGTTGTATTTTACAGATAGCTTGAAGAACATTATTAAGATCCCACTTAGCATGAAGGGATTTAACAGGTGGATACAGGTAACACAGGTATGCAAAATGGCACTTTAGCTCCGGATTTGTCAAGGAGAAGAGAAGGATTCTGAAGACAAATACACCCCAAAGGCAGACAGATAGATCCTACAGGAGTCTATTTGAATCATTGCAACAGCAAGTTCCAAAATGAACAACAGAAAGTGATTTAACAATGCTGACAGAGGATGTATCCCCTTTTCCAGACACCAGTGGCAATAAAACATGCCATTTGCTTTTGTACTGCACTTGGGTGGATGGTTTACAAGCCACTTTAATGACTAGAAGGTTTCCCTCAGAAAGACAAAGTTGACATATTGATCTGATATAAGAACATCGCCAAGCTCAGCGATTGTGGGGAGAGTTGTAGTATCAGTCTGTTGTTCTGATGTTGGAGAGTCGGAAGACCCAGCAGCCATATCAGTTAGTGGAATGAAAGGCTCATCAGGTCTGAAAACCAGAATCTGGCTGGCCATTGGGGCTGTGAACCGTAGGGTGCATGTCACAGACTTGCAGAGGTTCAGTAAAGATCGATGGATTTGAGGAAGAGTAGGGATCGCAAACACGCACATGTTGTTCCACAAGATCTCCAGAACATCTAGAGAATTCCAACTCGGGTCCTCTCTGGAGGCATATGTTGGAAACCTTTTTGTTTTCGCTTGTAGCAAATAGATCAATCTAAGGAGTCTCCAAATGTCTGAGAACCTGACGCAGGTGTAATGCTAGTGTGAAAAATGCAAGCCAGAATAACATGACGTTGATGCCCAGCCATTTTGAACACTCATCTCCCATTACAGTAATAAAGTCTGCGTTTCCGCGGGCCTCACAGAATGAGCAAGTAGCAGTGAAAACAGAGCAAGGTCATATAAATATAATCCAAGTGTGCTTACTGCAGAGAATAGTTATGGTATTGTCCATTGAAGGACAAATACAAAAAGGGAGTTGGAGCATACTGCAGGTGCATGATAAGGGGTCTGGGAATGCATGAGGGAGAGGGGCGCTGGGTTTTCCACTTCTAACCAGATTTTTCCACCGTCTGGCCCTTCGACTTGTGATCTGCTCTTCGGCCGAGAGCAGAATGCAATTGGGAAGGGTGGGGGAATGCCCCCATAAAGGAGAGGGTATTATGGAGAAAGTTGTTGGCGCAGTCTCGCTGGAAGGAAGGACGATCCGCTTCATACCCCGTTGGACGTAGTGATCTTTTTGCCTACCTGCTGAGGGACTAAGCATTGTTGCTGGTGGCCAAGATTAAGTTTTCTTCTGCTTCCTTCCTAACAGTGAAGTTACCTATATTCTAAATCCTATCTGTATACATATATTCGCTTGTCTATGTTTATTGATGTTTGTATAGTTATATGGTATAAATAAAGGGCCTATAATGAGCCGTTTTATAACCTTATATGATGTATGTGTGTTTTTTCTGCTAGTCTGAGTCCAATTACTTATTTTTTGTGAAAGGGTCTGGGGAGACGTGTTAGTGCTTTCCCCTTAGGGCCAAACAGACGCAAAACAGCAGCAGGACATGGGTGTTCAACTCTCACTGTTGGTCCGCTGCTGCTTGGCGACTAAGTGAATATGCATATGAATTTTCAAGCATTGGAATGTGAACTGCTTGGTTCCATATGCCTCTCTTATCACCCATTACCAAATCGGTAACGTCAGCAGTACTAGGGGGCAAGACTTGGTTCCTCCTTGTTCGTTCATGTAGCAGATTGATACTTCATTATCGGTCAGACTCCAAACTGTTGTGTTCATGAAGTTCGGCTGGAACACTTTGAGGGCCAAGAAGATCACCAAATAATGTATGTGTTCCGTCCTCTCTGGAGGAGACCAATGATCGACAACCTCCAGTTTGTCTAGATCCTAAAGTGGAGGAGTCGTTGTAATGGAAACTTGGTATACAGGCTCTGAGAAGGGAGCACCCATCACTAGGTTGGTTGGGTTCGACCACCAAGGCCGATCCCATTTCATTTCAGTTGGAATTGGCAGTAGCTTGGATTGAGGGCCTGATGCTTGAGACCAAACCTGCATCTGTGCCAAGTGAGTTCTTCTCATCCTGAAACTCACTAAGAGAGCAGCTAGGACACAGGATGCTGTTAGCCTTAGCAGCATCTAGAACCACCAGTCATGTGCGAAGAGTGCAGAAAAAGTGAGCAAGTTTGATGTAGGTCTGCTATTCTGTCCATTTCGATAAACACCCTGGTTATTGTCATGTTCTAACAGAATCCTATCAAGTAAAGGTCCTGAGAGACCATCATGGAGGATTTCGACCATTTCACAGAAAGGCCTAGGAGGTAAAGCAGATGCAGGTGGGTTTGTAGATGGAGAGCTGTAAGGCGCGGGCAGTGGGACATCAGGAGCCAATCATCCAGGTATGGATGCACATGGACTCCTTGAAGTCTGAGACGGATCACCAAAGCCAACATCATTTTTGTTAAAATCTTGTGGAGCCGTGGAAAAAACAAGGAATTTTCTATGCTGGGGCCAAATCAGGATGTGGAGGTGTGCATCTTTCAGATCCATTGCACAGAACTAATCTCTCTGTTGAAGGGTAGATCAGATCTGTGCAGGGGCGACCACCTTGAATCTCCCATGTGGAAGGTGAAAATGACACTCACGGGAAGGAAGAACAGGATGGAGAGGTAGACGGAAGCCTTTGCAGGCAACTGAAAGGACCCAAACATCTGATGTGATGGTCCTCAATTAGTCCAAATGGTTGGAAATATGTTCCCGCATTGGCATTCCTTGGGATCAGCCATGGCCATCACATTGTGGCTCTTTCAGTAGAGGCAGTGGGCGATACAGCTGAAGAGGAAGAGTTCTTTGTTGCTTTTTCTGCTCTATGCTTGGGGAGCGGTCTGGAAGCCTCGCTTTGTGAACCTGAAATCCACAAAATCTTGATGATTTTTGAGCTTGAGTTTTGTAAGTGCTGACAATGTCTTCAAAGTTAAAGTGCTTGGCTTCTTTTTTGTGAGCCCATCATCCATGGACGAGTGCAAAAGGTCTTTCCCCTCAAAGGGGAGACCTAAAACCCTGCCCTGGACATCTTTCTCAAACTTGGTAGCATGCTTCCATGCTTATCAACAAGAATCAACACCAACAGCCAAGCCTCTTGCTGTGGTATCCACATGGTTGGCCGTGGCTTCCAGAAGATCTTATGCCAACACCTGTGCATCTGCCAGCCTGCTCTTAATGTCTTTAATCCTGTCAGGTTTAGAAAATGCTCAAACTCTGCTACCTCAGAGTTTCAGATTGGTAGTGGTCAAGATTGCCTGCGTATTCACCTGTCTTTGTTGCAGGGCAAATTAGGGAATACCTTTTGTATTACTGCCTCAAAATCCTGTCCTCTTTAGTTACTATTTGTGATGTAGGGGAGGATTAAGATGAAGAACCCTTCAAATAGAGTGTGGCTGTTCGAGGCAGGTTGTTAACAGAACATCGTCCGGGGGAAGAAGCCTATAACAAGCATCAATCCTCTGATTTATGTGGGCACCATAATGTGGTTTCTTCCACACTTTTTGGCGTTCACCAAAACATCTTTCTGCAAGTAAGTTCTGAGATCGCCGCAGATTTGAGGGATGTGGCACCAGACAGGGGTGCTGGTTCAATAGGAGAGGACTCTGGACTCGAAATCTCAAGGAAAGCCATGAGACCAATCACTCTGGTCATAAAACGCACACACTGAAGGAGAGGTTTCCTCTTCATCGCCCTGATTAGCAGTGTTGTCTTTATCCAGAGGAGCCTCCACTGGATCCACTGGATCCATTGGTAGAAGGAGCTGAGGCTGTAGATCAGGCTCCTTTGGATCTGGAGGGTATACTGGGAAAAGCTGTGACCATCACTTTATTGCTCTTTCAGTAGAGGCAGCGGGCATCTGTAGCCAAAGGGTGGACATACTGAAGGGGAGAATACATGGGAGGAAGGGCGATTGTAGATGGCAACAACATCCTCGTGTGTGTTGACTGCTTAACCCAAGGGGCAAAAGGATCTCTGCCCAAGGACACAATTAGCACGCACTAGGCCTGGCATCAACAAGAAGGGGTGCTGAAGATGTTGGAGAAATGGCTGCCGCCAATGAATCATGTGGCACCAACATTTTGGAATTTGTAGTTGTGAGGTGTGTCACAAACTTGCCTGAGGAGGCAGGTGTTTTGACCTTTGTCTTTGCAGCGTTTTACTGGACTTTTACGGAGGATTCAAAGCTTACATGGAATCCTTTTTTGTGCAAAGACTTTTAGCCCAATTAATGGAATCCTCAGCACTGCTGGTCTTTGAAGTCTTCAAGCAAATCTCCAACCTTTTAGCCCTCACAGGATCCACGGTGTGGCCGGTACTTTTTTCAGATGGGGATCCTCGTCCTTGCCAATAGGTTTTTAGCCCCTGGAAGGGGATCCTTGTATGTTACCAACCCTGATAGGTTTAGCCCCTGTTCCGGAACCTCAGAGGGGCCATTGTTATTCAGATTAGTCCCTTTACAGGGTACCTCAGGACATATACTGGCGATTCTAGGATCTATACGACCCCTTCCTGTAGCAGAAAGACCTGAAAAGGAGTCTCCCAACCCAGGGTGCCCTTAAATGAAGAGTACTTTCCATCGACAGCCTTTCTCTTCAATGAAGTCCTTCGGATGTACAGGAGGAATATTATGGAAGAGTTTCTCCCACTGTTGATGTCTTCTTTCGAGTGCCTGCATGGAAAGAGCATTGCAGTAGAGGCACAGGGTCCAAACATGATCAGGGCCTGAGGCATTCTAAACATAAATTGTGGAGATCCGCTGCTGTGTAGTGACACCCTCAGAAAACACACAAGGCAAACCCTTTTGTTTCAGCATAGGTGGAGGGGAAAAAGGCTGACCACAGAAACCGGGCAGGAACATTACATGACTGGACAATTAAAAACACGGGAAAAAACACTGCAGTTACAACAGAGTATCCGATCCTGACTGTGCGCCAAGAAGGACTGAAGGGTACGGCCCTCACTACAAAACTAAAAAAGGACTACCTTTTTGAGTACTGCCAAAAAGTGGTCTAGTCCCGTCCTGGTGGACTGAATGTCCTATAGATATGAAAGGAAAGGGGATGGGACATATGAATAAGAGAAGCAAGATGTTGAACGATGGGGGAGAGAAGGTGGGGGAGGTGGAGGGAAGGAAGCAGCTGGAAGAAGGGAGGAGATTAGAGAGCTATAGGGAGATAAACATCCTGCAGATGTTTGGATAGAGAAGGCAATAGCCTTTAGGCACTCATTACCAGCCAGGTAAAACGAGATAGCGGGGGTCAATGAGCTCTATATAATAACCAGAGAAGTAGGGACAGCTGGGTTGGAAACTGCTTACGTTAGACGAGAGAGCCAAGGACGACGATTAGCGCCTTGCAAAAGATTTTAATAAAGACTCTTGAACCATCGCTGGGAGTTGGCATGTTCTTTAGGCCATCTGTGACAGATAATTGACAGATCATTGGGATGTCTAGCTGAGTCAAATTACACCTTTGCTGGCAGTGCTAGAGGTCGGACCTTCAATAACTGTCATGCTTGGCAGTAAACAAGTCTGCAGACTCCCAAATAAATATGGTCAACCTGGTATTGTGAGCAATTCAGACTGAAAGTCCTAGAAGCCTACTGTGTTTCAGGGTTAAAAATAAAACAAACTGCACATGTTTAATATCAGTAAGCACTTTGGTCAAATCAATTTTTTTTCCCCAAAGGTTTTGATACTCAATATTGTAAAAACAATGTACAGGTAAGTCAACTGATATAAAATACACAATTTATAGCAATTAAATCTATGGGTATGTATGGGCTTTTTGTTTTATCAAGATATGCCCAGTTAAAAGAAAAATATAAAGGCAACATGCAATGATGGAATATTAGCATGTAAAATGATATAGAATAAAATATATAGATGATAATATAAATTGTGGTTAATTTATTCATACAAAGAGAATGTTGAAGTGTATATTAGATTACAGTGTATACAGCAAAACAGTGTATCTTTTTGATTGATTGATCGATATTTTATTTCTATCGCGCTCGTACACAAGTGTTTCAGAGCGCGACAAGGCAAGGGAGGGGAACAGGGGAGAACAAAACAGCGATCTTATTAGGCCCAGTGAAATTGAGAACACGCAAGTGCATGGGAGAGAGGGAGGGGAAAAGTGCATGGAAGGGGTAGAGGTGGAAAGTGCTAGGCAGAGGAGAAACAGATAAATAACAATAAATCAATAAAAAAGGCAGCAAACAGTGGTAATGCAGCCAGCAATTTGCAAGTGCTAGGTTTAAGGCAGCAGACAGGGTAGGTCTGATAAGTGCAGTATGGGTACAGATACAGACCCCAGTGCAAGGGGTGGCCCCGAGGCAGTGTGGGAGGGTGGCAGGATGGGCAGGTACCTGGGCCCAAAGGACAGAGGGTGGCCAGGTGCATGGTGCCAAGAGAGAACAGATCAGCAGGGGAGAGGGGGAGCGAAGGCAGAAGAAAATAGGAAGGTCTTGAGGTGCTTCCGGAACCGGAGATGGTTCTCCTCAAGCTTTAGAGTGGCAGGGAGGCTGTTCCAGAGGGAGGCCCCAGCCGAAGACAGAGATCTACCCCCAGCTCGTTTCTTAGAAAAATGACTGACCCTGAGGGAGTTCGAGGTAGAGGAGCGAAGAGCTCGAGAGGGGAGGTATTTGCAGAGGGATAGCTGAAGGTATTTTGGACCAAGCCCCAGAAAGCCTTGTGGACAATGCAGAGGGTTTTGAATTAAATTCTTGCATCCACTGGGAGCCAGTGGAGAGATTTCAGAGCTGGAGAGATACGATCCCATCCCAGGGCTTGAGGCCAAGGACAAGTGTCGCAGTCCTGTTCTGGATTAGTTGCAGAGGGCGGAGAGTAGAGGCAGGTAGATTTAGAAAGAGGCTGTTACAATAGTCCAAGCTAGAGAGAACCAGAGCTTGGGATACCATGAGCTTCTGGGGGAAGGAGAGGAAAGGCAGAGTACCTCTGAGGAGGTGCAGTCAGAAATGTGACTTTTTAGAGACCTCAGAGATGTGGGCGGAGAAGGAAAGGGAGGAGTCAAAGATGACCCTGAGGTTCTTAGCCTCGCAGGTGGGGGTAGGAAGAGGGCCAATGGAGGCCGGCCAGAGAGTGAGGGGAAAGGATGGTGAAGGTGTGCCGATGAGGAGGATCTCTGTCTTGCTGGCATTCAGACAAAGATCATTGGCGGCACATCAATCTTGAATGTCAGTTAGGCAATCGGAGATGAGAGAGGGAGAGGAGGTGGCAGAGGGCAGCCTGAAAATGAGCTGAGTGTCGTCAGCGTAACACTGGAAATTTGAGCAGAAAATGGCAATGCAGTGGGCGAGAGTTGCCAGGTATTGGTTGAAAAGCCAGGGCGAGAGGTTAGACCCCTGGGGAACACCACAGGTAGAGATGAAGAAAGATGAAAGGAAGGATCTTGGCACTTTGATTACCCTGATTACTCTCGATTAGTGTCCATTTGCAAAAGGATGTTAGTGCTAGTGACAGATTCTGTTTTTCCTTAACCTTTTTGCATGCAAGATATTTTTATGTATGTGGTTCACTTCGGTTTTACTATGGCTTGACGAAGGACCTGCAAGTTGGAAAGGCCCCAACTTTGTCGTCCCTTGACACCTCTGCACTCTCCTAATCCTCTGGTTTGTATCTTGTCTGAGGTCATGTATGTTTTCTGGGTATTTCACTGCAGGTTTTACATGGTGCACTAGTTTTATTTTCCATTTACTTTTATAAACCATATTGCTGAATACAGGATTATGTAACTCAAACTTCATTGTCTAGGAGTGGTATCTATTGATGTTATACTGCATGATCATTTCAGTAGCCTTTATAAGGATCAAGAATATTTAATACTGTTAATGATGACATTCTGGTAGTGGGGATTCCTCAAAGGGAAGTACTAGTACTTACACTGAAGGAGGTCATTCTCGTCCTAGAAACCCAGAAGAGAAAAAAAGACCCTGGCCCTGATAAACCGTTGATGGATCTATTTAGAAACAAAACAAAAATATGGGAACCGTATTTTACGCAACTATTTAGCGCAATCATGGCTATTAACAAACCACCAAGCTCATGGGTAACAGCCGAAATAGTCCTACTTTACAAAAAAAGAGGACGAGACGAGCCATCAAATTACTTTGATGAACAGTAACTGTTTTGTGGTAAAACTGGATTTTTGGGGATTTAATTGTTTTTGATTTAAATAGCATAGATACAAGTACCCAACGATAGTAATGTAGCTCCTAAAAATACAAGGATTTGTGGCAAAACCCTCAGATGATATGCAGGTTAATCCTGAAGTGTCTCCTGATCGCTTACGATTCATGCATATATGAGAAAAACAAAGTAGGAGAAAGGAAGAAAGACACTGATAGTAAGACTGTTTTGAAAACATCAAACATAATTATTAGCACAGATTAACAAATTACTTACTCGTGGTAAAGTTCTTTTGACTGGCTGTTCCTCCCACGTATTCCTTATCTTTGATATTTCCAATATCCCAGCTCTGCTGCCTCGTAAAAAATGTTCAGTAGGGGGCGCTGTGCGTCGATTCCTGTCGAGTCGATGTCCCTCAGAAGGCCTCAGTCTTAATGTTGACGTCACCGCAGATATATGTAGCACACGCAGCGCTCGTTGGTTCCATTTTAACGAGTGCAGCATTACATTACACCCAGCGGGAAATTCTACTGCGGGGTAGGTTGGGAGGTGTGATAAGGAATACATGTGAGAAACATCCAGTTGAAAGAACGTTACCATCGGTAAGTAACTTGTTCTTTGAATGGATTGTGTTCTCCCACGTATTCCTTATCTTTGTTTACCTAATTTTGAGGTGGGAGTAGAAATTAGTGTGGCATCAATATTTTATGGTTGTGTATGCATTGAATGCAATACTGATTTTCCAAAAGAAGAATCTTGGCCTGTGGAGGAGTCTGAACTGTAATGTTTAGTAAAGGTGTGCACATATTTAAAAAAAAGGCAGCAGGCGCTCCTCTCCAGAAAGAACATGGCATGATAACCTGTTCTGAGATGAGAGTTTGCAGCACACGCTTTTTGCTCACTGTACCTTTCACAGATGGGAAATATCCATTTGCATATCAGTCTTTGTCCCGCCCACATGGGCAGTCCAGCACCGGAATGCTATGGCAATTCCTCTCTGAACAAGAGTACCAACAGCAACCCCATACACGTGTTTCAGCCTTGTTGGGCCTCATCAGTGAGGTGAAGCTGCGCCTCTCTGAGCACAGTGAGCAGGGAGTCCACGTCTGGTTGCCCCCAGGTTTTTTTAAAGGTGTGCTCAGACGACCATGTGGCAGCTGCACATATATCTTTTATCGGAACTCCCTTCTGTAGGCAGACGAAGTTGCAATGCCCCTGGTCGAATGGGCTCTTAGATGTTCTGCAGGGTCTTTACCTGCCAGTTTGTAACATTCTGATATTGTTAGTATAATCCACCTGGATATAGTTTGCTTGGTAATTGCGAGTCCCAATTTGTGAATTGAATAGCCCACAAATAACTGGTCATCCTGTCGCAATTTTGCCATTCAAATGGATTGTGTCCTCCCACGTATTCCTTATCTTTGATAAATCCACTTCCAGCTTGCTGGCCTCGGAAAAAAAATTCACAGTAGAGGGCGCTGTGCGTCGACGTCCCTAGAGTCGTTGTCCCTCGAAGGCCTCCGTATCGGTGCCGAAGTCACCATAGGTATAAATAGTCTTGTGCAGCGTCCGTTGCTCAGTTCCGTTTTTCTGCACTTCGTAAGCCTCAGAGACGCAATGCTCGGTTCTTATACTATTCGAAAATCTTCGAAATCTTCGAAAATCTAAAGGTCCTATGATGGCATCTTCGTCCAAAGCATCGACGCCACAATCCAGCTTAAAAAAATGTCGAGATTGTGGAAAAAAGATGTCAGTAACGGATCCTCAGAGGATCTGTTTGTGGTGCCTGGGATCAGAGCACCAGTGTTGGGAATGTGAGGACTACATGTCTATGACGGCGAAAGCCTTGAAGGAGCATAAGGGGAAGTTAGAAAGAGGTAAGACAGTTGAATCTTCTACCCCTTCAAAATTGTCTGCAGCTGAGTCGAGACATTCGTCGCCTCACCATCGAAAGAAACATTCCCGATCGAGATCTCGAAGCAGTTCCCATCACTCTTCGAGATCGAGACACTCTAAGAAGAGGCGTCATATAGCTCCCTCTTCTTCATCCTCAAATTCCCCAGAAAGGGTCACCAGCCCCACTAAACACAGCTCTCCAGCTAAGTGGGAGGAATTTCATAATAAAAATCCTTAGGGTCTTCGAGAACGCAGCCTTGACCCCCTCGGAGATGCCTAGAGATGATACCCCGGGTGAAAGACCTGAAAAACAAAAACGCTGTGAGTCGTCGAACCCGGCGAACAAAAACCCTCGAGAGCATCATGAACCCTTGAGTAAAGACAAAAAATCATCGAGTAAAGCTGCGTCATGAACGCCATCGTCGAAGGTAATTCGACGCACAAATCTGTGTCATCAACCCCGATGAAGGATATGTCCTCGAGGCCTCAAACCTCAACTACGCCCCTGGCACCAGAGGTTTCGAAGGTCCTGCCCAAGGCGTCGAGAGTGGCGTCGACAATATCGACAACACCGAGTAGGATTCCGGTCCTCTCGAATACATAGAGGCCCTTTTCGAGTTTTTCGACGCCATTTGCGGGTTTGTAGAGACCTATAACATCTACATCGAAAACCACAACTTTTCCCCAAGCAGTATCCACCAATTTGGCTCCTTCTTCTCTGGAAATGGGTTTCACCCCTTATCCAAGATCTGATTATTTCAGAGCTTTATCCTCTATATATGAGGAAGGGGAGGACTCTGACAATGAGAGACCTTTTGCGTTACAAAGAACAACAGTATCCATTCCAGAGGAACTAATTTCTGAGGAAAATAGATTGCAAGATCTACAAGAATCTTTACAAGATGCCAGTGGCATAGATACCTCTCCAGAGGCAGAATTTGCCAGACCATAACCTGGAGAGCATGCAGAAATGCCTTGCAGAGCCCTTACGGTTAGAAGTATGCAATTTATGGGGTGGACAACACCTGCAGCCTCTTTCCAGCAAGATGATCTTACTGACATCTTAGATAAAGGGCCTCAAGAAGACCCTATAGTCCCTTTTCATGCATGCTGCATTGAAGAGACAAATAGCTGCAAATTGGGAGACACCTGAAGTTATCCTTGCAGTAAATAAAAAGCTCTCTGTGAAGTAAAGAGTGTCCGCCTCAGACCCTGAATTTTTAAGTAAGCACCCAACTCCAGAGAGTTTAATAGTGCAGGCAGCGACGTTGTCAAATAGTAAGTCAGCATACCCCACTATACCACAAGACAGAGACGACAAACGATTTGATGGCATGTTTAAAAAAGTATTTTCAGCATGCAGTATTGCACTTAAGTCTATTAACACCACTTGCACGCTAGCTAGATTCAGCCACACCCTTTGGGAGTGTGCTTCATCAGCGGCTATGTGTCTCCCAGAAGGGGAGGAACGAGACGCATTCTTGAACATCATCAAGGATGGGAAGGATACGATGTGTGAGTAACTCCAGAGCCATGGCAGCGAGTACCACAATCTGCAGATGTGCGTGGTTGCGGAAGTCTGGTTTTGCTCCTGATGTGCAAGCCAGGCTTCTGAGTATGCCCTTTGACGGCACCTCTCTATTTGGCAAAAAAGCTGATGGCAGCCTGGGGAAATTGCAAACCTCAAAGGCGGCAGCAAAATCACTTGGGGCTGCAATCCGAAACACTCCAAATCACCCTACAGGTACGTCCTGGAGAGGGAAGCCCTTACGTTTTTACTCTGCATTCGGAAAAGGCAGAGGGCAGCCAGCTCAAAGGGGCCAGAGACGATTCACCCATGGTGGACAAGTCAAAGGTACCAAACCCGCATCAGCAGGTGCTGCTTTACCCTCAGCATCTGCATCAGCTACTTCCAAACCCCTCTGAGGTCTCCCCACACAAAACACCAGTAGGAGGCAGGTTAACTCAACATCTGACAGAATGGCAGGCTATTACGTCAGATGCTTGGGCACTGGAAACAGTTGCCCAAGATTATTGCCTGCCTTTCCTACACACTCCTCAGAGTCATCCACCAGGGAACAACTCTTTGAAGCTTCCAAACCCACTCCTTATGCAGGAGATTTCAGACCTGCTAGAGAAAGGTGCCATAGAACCGGTACCTGTAGTGGAGAGGAACAAGGGTTTGTATTCCCCCTATTTTCTAATACCAAAGAAGGACAGAGGATTGAGACTCATCTTGGACTTGTGAGAACTAAACAAATTCCTCAGGAAAGACAAGTTCAAGATGGTAACTGATAATGAGAACTGCCAACGGCGAACCTCAGGTACTGTCTGTGCTTGTGATGGATCGGTAGATGAAAGTAAGCATCCTGGAATTCCAATTATACCATCCAATCCTGAAGCTGGAGGGCCTGAAGGATCTGACAAAGGGTTACCATCTTGAACTTGTCCTTCCTGAGGAACTTGTTCAAGTCTCAATCCTCTGTCCTTGGGAATTAGAAAAGATGGGGAGTCCCAACCCTGGTTCCTCTCCGCTACAGGTACTGGTTCTATAGCACCTTTCTCTAGCAGGGTTAAAATCTCCTGCATAAGGTGCGGATCTGGAACCTTCAAAGAGTTGTTCCCCGGTGGATGAATTTTTGATGAGGTTTTGCTTGGGGCGGTTTGGAGTTTGTCTTATTGCAGCCCCAAGGGATTTTGCTGCAGCTTCTCCAAACTCTCATCAGCCGTCAAAGGGCTTGTTGAGAAGCCTGGATTGTACGTCTGGGCAAATCCTGACTTTCGTGACCAAGCAAATTTGCGTACCAATGTACTAGCCGCCATAGCTCTGCTGAGACTGTCAACAAAGTCGAGATCAGTTTGGAGGGATTTACACATTGAGTCTTTCCCATCCTTGATGATGTTAAGGAAACTGTCTCGATCCTCCCCCTCGGGCATATGGTCAGCCGCCATAGAACTGCGCTCCCAAAGGGTGTGTGTGAACCTTGCTAGCATGCACGTAGCATTGGCAGATTTTAAAGCCATACTGCCGGCTGAAAAAAACCTTTTTTGCCCATGGCATCATAGCGTTTGTCATCCCTATCCTGGGGTATTGTAGGATGGGCATTTTGTCTACCCGTGGAAATGGCTGCCTGCACTACAGGGCTTTCTGGTGTTGGGCGCTTGGACAGGTAAAAAGGTTTAGAGCTAGAAACTCTGTAATTAGCCATCAGCTATTTATTTACAGCTGGAATAACCGCTGAAGCCTCCCAATTAGAAGCCACCCTCTTTTGCAAGGCTTGATGAAAAGGGACAATTGGGTCCTCCTGTGGCCCTCTGTCCAATATGTTGGTGAGATCATCCTGCTCCAAAACAGGTGTGGATCTCAACCATCTCATATATTCCATGAACCTGGACATTAGCTGCCTGTATGTTACCTCAGCGTGGTCACCAGGGTCTACCCTTCCAAATTCAACCTCAGGAGAGGCGTCAATCCCATTAGCCTCATGAAAGCATTCTTGCAAGTTCTTCATGCGTGAGCCCTCTGATATGAGTTCCCCAGGTAATGCTGGTGTCCCATATTGTAACCCAAAGGGTATTTCTTCATCAGAGGACTCCTCTGCAGCTTCATAAATTGAAGAGAGGGATTTGAAGAAGTCTGGACATGGTAGAGGAGTATACGTTTTTGTTGATGGCTGATGGCCTCGACAAAAGCTTTGATGGTCTTGACGAATGCGTCAATGGTTTCGACGACTGTGTCGATGCGTCTATAGCTTCTCCACAGGTATCGGCCCCAATGGCGTTGATGACGCGCTTTTTGGTTCTGTCAGAGCCAAATCCTTCGATGTCGATGACGTCAGTATTTAAGTCTTTGAGGAGATGGGTGTCATGACGCCTACCCCCAGGCATCCGGACCAAGCCCATCAGCCCTGGGAGCAGGCATCTAGACATTTAGTAAAAGCGCAGTAGCCCCGGCTAGGGTCTATCTGGGTTCAGTCCTGGCACCTTAGGCGCCAGGCTCATAGTAGAAATCAGTCCTGGTGCTAAGGCGCCAGGCTCATAGTCATTACTTACCTCAGGCAGACCATGCTGCAAATGACTCCAATCCAACATGAAGCCTGAAAGGGACTATTTTTCTACAGGGACTATTTTTTACTTGGGTGTGGTTCTAGGGACTTCTTACCTGGGACTACTTTTGAGGCTATTTAAACCACGCCCGACCAGCAACACACGCTTCGCGTTATTCTGCATCCAGCAGCGTAACACTCACCGTGCCTGCAGCCTGCATCCAGTCTTCTGCCACGCCCCCCTCGAATCCGGAGCTCCTAAAACAAAGAGAAAAGAAAGGGACAAGGTTAGAAAACAAACTTATTTCTATTACACACCTGATTCTGGATCCATCTCGTCTCCGGACCTGTAAAGAACATCATTTCTGCATGCGCCACACCTCCAGCTGCAGCGCTGCGCCATACTCACCAGTCTTCACAGCATCCTTCTGGTCGGCGCTGCCTCCATCATTTCTTCGCCGAACTTCGGCACCTAGGAGACAAAAGAAAACCACAAGGTGAGCCGAGGGAACCAACAAATATAATTCTTACCATCATAGACTTACCTGATTTACCACTGGAGGCATCCTTTTGTGACTCTCCATATTTTCACGTGCCGCATCTGTAAAGAGAGACAAAACAACACGTTTTCCACGTGCAACATTTACCGGACAGTGCCGGGTAATACAGACTCTTACCTGAGCGCCACCAGCTGCCACAAGAGCATCTTTTCACGAGCCAGCTGCAAGACAAGAAAGGAAGGGGGGAACAAGAGTGAACATCGGACATATTGAACTCTATGAACTTAATACTTACTGGTCCTCACCAGGAACCTCAGAGTCAATACTCTCTGGAACTCTCCTGAGCCTTCAAACCAGTGAAGTAACTGGAATCGACGCGCTCCTGCAAATCCATGCAGGATGGAGAGCTCATCTTTCAAGAATATAAGGTGAGATTGCTGTGAGGGCATTTCGGAGGTGATTAGTTGGGGAGGACTGTGGGGGTGCCATCACTTGAATCCACAAGTGGCTAAATCCATTTCTCCACTTGCAGGAGAATATTTCTACGGGTTAAGCAGACAAGATTAGGAGGGCAGATCCAGTCAGTCATCGCTGCACTACGCATCACGTGGTTGGAGACCGCAGTTGTCCGGGTCCGACCGACGCCCCAGTGGGAGCCAGGTGAGCGTAACAGAACGCGAAGCCTATCTACAAATCCCCACCCGGGCGTTATGGAAACCTCAGAAACCAACCAACTAGCCCTGTTGTTAGGGGAACTTAGGGCAGAAGTGCACTCCGCGCGCCAAGAGACTAATGCCCTCAGGAGAGAACTGATTGTGTCAAAGGAGCGCACTGATGATCTTGTTAGACAATTACTGCAAAACCAAGCTGGGCAAATACCATTACCTGGATTTGGGGGGAATCCAACTACTGTTTCATCGAGCAATCCTGTGCAAGTGGTTCTACCAGGGAGCATTCCTTTAGCTCCACCCGAACGTTTTGCTGGGGACCCAAAAAAGTTTGCTGTGTTTATGAACCAATGCCGCTTGCACTTTTTATGCAGACCTGGAGCTTTTCCGAACGACCAAACCAAAGTAGCCTTTGTACTATCATATCTTGTTGGCAGCGCAGCGGATTGGTCAATTCCATTAGTTAACCAGGATGACCCTCTTCTTCGGGATTTTCAAGGTTTTCAATTGAGCATGGAAAGACTATTTGCCAGACATTCAAAGGGACAGGCCCTGGATAACGAACTTTTATCATTGTGACAAGGTAACCAGGATCTACTAACCTATATCTCCACTTTCAATAGGTTAGTGGTGGAAACCGGATGGCCAGAGGTAAAACGAATTACATTATTTCATTGTGGACTTCGGGGTGAACTCAAAGACGTTTTGGCCCAAGTTGTGAAGCCACCTCAGGATTGTGCAGAATATATAGTCTTAGTGGTCCAGTTAGACCACCGACTTCAGAATAGAAAGGCTGATCGAGCTAAATTCGAGAATCGGGTATTGGTTAAACCCAATGTTACCCTCAAAGGAACAGATGTATCAGAACCGATGCAGATCGGGGGGGTCAAGGGACCCTTAACTCAAAGGGAAAGAGAAAGAAGACGGCAGATGCAATTTTGTCTGTACTGTGGGGCCTTAGGACATTTTCTACGGGATTGCCCTATAAAAACATCGAAAAGAGTAGTCGGAGTTACTGATAAAAATCAAACAGAGCCTGATTCAGAAAACGACCATGCCCGACAAGCGTAGAGGTCCGCTTGCCGAGCTTGAAGAAGGATACTCAGACCTCGCACTTCATCATACCAATGGTCCTTATAGATCCAAGGCAGCCATCACGTATGCACGCAGTGAGGGCATACATTGATAGCGGGGCCATAGGAAACTATGTGGACCACGAGTTGGCTTCTAGGATGAATCTATCTCTCCGCAAAAAGACCACTTCGGGTTTTCATCACCACAGTCGATGGAACTGAAATTGCCTCTGGGCCTGTAACTCATTCCACCACAGAGATGACACTATTGGGTCAGGATGGGCATTGAGAGACTATTGTGTTTGATTTAATCAAAGCCCCGCAGTTCCAAATAATACTGGGGATACCTTGGTTGGAAACACATAATCCTTGTATTGATTGACGAGAGAAGAGAATAACCTTCCCGGATTATGCACCTACTTGTTACCCAAAAAACCCTTGAACCAAGGCTTGGCCACAGTCGCTACTCCAGTCGTGCAGTTACCTCAGGAATATCAAGAATTCCAGGATGTTTTCCAAAAGGAACAGGCAAACACCCTACCACCTCACAGATCATACGATTGTCAAATCGATCTCATACCCGGTGCACAACCTCCATGTAGTAGGATCTGCGCCCTTACGGAACCCGAAAACCTTCACCTACGACAATACTTGGACCAATACCTTGCTAATGGCTTCATTCGTCCATCCAAGTCCCCTGCATCTTCAGCTTTGTTCTTCGTGCCTAAAAAGGAAGGTGACCTCAGAACGTGCAAAGACTACCACGCATTAAATCAGATCACGGTTAAGAACCGATACCCATTGCCTCTGATCCCCAAATTATTAGACCAAGTAAAGGACGCTTGCATCTACACTAAATTAGATCTCCGAGGGGCGTATCATCTGGTACGTGTAAAGAAAGGCGACGAATGGAAGACTGCTTTTCGCACTAAGTACGGGTTTTTCGAATACCAGGTGATTCCCTTCGGGTTGTGCAATGCACCTGCAGCCTTCCAGTATTTTATGAACAATGTCCTTCGTGAACTCATTGACGTCTGTGTTGTTGTATACATAGACAATATTCTAGTGTACCCCTCTTCAGAATCAGACCATGTGAAGCACGTTCGTGCAGTCCTTGAGAAACTACGCCAGCACAAGTTATATGCAAAATTGAAAAAATGTGTTTTTCATGCTACGGAAGTTGAATTCCTTGGATTTATCCTGACTCCAAAAGGAGTCCGAATGGACTCTCGAAAGGTGGATGCAATCCTCAAGTGGCCATCACCCAGTTCAGTTAAAGGGGTACAAAGCATGCTCGGATTTGCTAATTTCTACCACAGATTCATTCCAGATTTCTCACATGTTGTACACCCTATCACAGCACTTTTGCGGAAAAAAAAACGCTTCTTGTGGACCGAAGAAGCTGAAAAGGCCTTCCAAGAGCTGAAAGCGAAATTCACGTCTGCACCTGTCTTAAAGCATCCACGCCCGAACCTCCATACATAGTTGAAACTGATGCATCCAGTTTAGCAATGGGAGCTGTCCTGTCCCAGAAGGATCCTGAAACCGGTCAACTTCACCCAGTAGCATTTTGGTCCAGAAAGTTCTCGGCACCCGAGTTAAACTATGCGGTTACCGATAAAGAATTATTAGCCATCAAATCCGCCTTCAAGGCTTGGCGGCATTATCTTCTCGGTGCCAGGCATACCATTACGGTAATCACCGATCACCGGAACTTGCAGTATTTAAAAACAGCCGAGGCCCAATCGTCGCGTCAACTTCGATGGGCATTGTTCTTTGCCGAGTTCGATTTCGTGATCACTTATCGACCAGGTTGTAAAAATGGCAAAGCAGATGCCTTATCCCGAATAGGGATGGGAGAAGCATATGCAAACCCGGAACCGGTGCCTATAATTTCAGAACAAAGAATTCTTGGCATAACCACTCTACAGACACTAGAGGATATTCAAGTAAAGATCCAACAACTCTTCGATCCAACAGCCCTGCAGGACTGGGTTAAGAAAGGCCCGGACTACTCAGTCATCAATGATCTGCCTTATTATCAAGGGCGACTATTTCTACCACACAAGGAACTACAAGAACTAGTCATCTCCAATTATCATGACACCCTGATGGAAGGACACCCAGGTATCGCAAAAAATGAAGCTAAAATTAAGAGACAATTCTGGTGGGCCACCTGGCGAAAAGACGTAAAGTCATTTGTAATGTCTTGTGGCATTTGCGCCCAAAACAAAAGTCAGAAGAAAAAAACAGCTGGCCTCTTACAACCTTTGGATATTCCGCCTACACCATGGCACATCTTATCGTTAAGACAAAAATTACAATTGAATAGGTACAAAGAAGAGTGCTCTAATGAAAACACACTGTTTCACCCCTTATTACCCTCTGCATTAAAGGAGAAAAAGAAAGAAACTCACTTTCTTTGTTGTTTGGAGAAAATAATAGTTTGTTTATCTATGCAGTTGAAAAAATCAACATAGAGTGAACAGTTCTCCAAACAGCATAACATCACATGGTTTAATGAAACCAACCGTACAGGCTTATAGGATATATTTACAAACACATGGGGTCACATAGTTTGACACAACAGTCGTGTAGGTAATGCAAACTCAATCAAAATACATAGTTTGTTATGGTGATTCATATACTTCAGTATAAAACAACACAATTAGACAAAGTAAGCAACAACAGAAAAAAAAGGGGTTCGTGAATTGACAATTGGTAGTGGACAGTGACAATGCACTGTTGTTCGGGGTGCGTCTACACCAAGGTGTTTCGGCCGTTTAGGTGGACCAATTATGTCCCAGCATATGTACGGCCTTCATCAGGACGAAGTGCTGCACGGGGTGGAATAGGTGCTGCAGGGGACAGGGAAAAAATCGTCAGGGGAGTGTGTTCGAGCGTGTATCATTTAAACAAAGGAATAAATCCAATACTGTGAGGCCCCAGCTTACCTGTGGATAATTATTTCCACTGGCACGAATTTCTAGTATTACGCCAGGCGTGGGAAGGATCTTAGTGTAATCCTATTAAAAAGCAAAGAAGGGCACTCAATAGTGATCTGGTGTCTTACAGATACTTAAATAACAAATTAGTTATAGGTCAACCAATCTTACCTCACTTGTGAGGATCTTGGAGTGGGATGGACTCTGATTTTAAATATGCGGTCCTCGCGCGGAAACCTGAACACATAAATGAATAAGGGGCATATTAGTGGGGGTTCCACTCAGGGAACAAAATGCCTGACCTAATGGTGGTGTGTCTACAAAGATCTTACCTTTGTGCATAAATCACGAATAGCGGGCCAGTGGAGAGCGCTGTAGAAATGTGCTGACTCACTCCGGGGCTCGAAAGGGGCCTGGCGGCATAGCGTTAGTAACGCTGTTACTAGGAGCCTTTTCTATTTATACGGTGGCCATTTTGGATCGAGTGCGTCCGAAAATGACAGATAACTCAACCATTAGGGCTCGGACTGGAAAAATACACTATTATCAGTCTTGGCCATGGTATGGCCAATCTAAAAACGTAATTTAGAATGTAAATTTGAAAAATGATATCTATGTCGGCCATGTTGGATTGAGTGCGTCTGAAAAAGACAGATAACTCCACCATTAGGGTTCGGATTGGAAAAATACACTAATATCAGTCTTGGCCATGGTGTTGCCAATCTAAAAACGTAATTTGGAATGTAAATTTGAAAAATGATATCTATGTCGGCCATGTTGGATCGAGTGCGTCTGAAAAAGACAAATAACTCCACCATTAATGCTCAGATTGAAAAAATAAACATTTATCAGTCTCAGCCATGGTGTGGCCTGTCTAAAAAAGTAATTTAGAAGTGTAAAATTGAAAAATGGTTTCCATGGTAACCTCAGAAGCCTTGTTGAAGAACAGGGCGTATTAGTGAAACTAAAGGGAAATTAAAATAAATTGGAACACTGAAAGCGCTCCTTGTGCTTGAAATGACTGGCAGGGTAGTGACATGACGTGATGTTGACATGCTTTTAGTAATGGAAAACAAATCCACATAGTAGCATAGCACAATTTGTACACATGTTCGACAAGGGACAATTTGTATACAAGTTTGAGTGGCCCAGTCAATTCAGTGTTATGATTGCCATTCCACATTATTTGGAAATCTTTACAGCTGATAAACACTGATAGGCATCTTAATTCATTCATAGCCCTTTGGTAGAGATTTCATATTACATTTCTTGACTGCAGGTCATAGGCATTTTACAGGTGCATATATATAATGACGCTGCCAATGTTTGGGATCTACAGAAAAGATTTCCATTCTACCGCAATATTCAAACCTGCGTGCACAGTGTTTAGTTTGTGGACCCAACGCTGTTCTAATTGCGTCAGTGTTTTATTTAAGTCTCCCCCCCGCTTTGCAGGTGTTACTTTTTGTAGAATGAACCATCGTAGATCTGTATCTTTGTGGTTTTTGTTGGTAAAATGTTCTACTAGTGGCTTGTCGGCAACTTTGTTCCTGATACAGGACCGATGTTCCGATATTCGCATCTTGATGGCCCGTATGGTTTTGCCTACGTATATCAGGTTGCAAGGGCATTGTATCACGTAGATCACTCCCTTCGTGTTGCAGTTAGTGAAATCATTCATGGTCCATTTTACTCCGTGATGTTCAAAAAAATTTTTCTATAGAGTTAAAGGGCATGCTACACAGTGGCCACACTTGTGGTGGCCCACTAAGGGAGGCATATCCCATAATGTGGCTTGTATTGCTCGTGGTGGTTCTATGAACGTGTGAACCAATGCGTTTCTTAAGCTTCTGTTCTTTTTGAATGCAAAACATGGGACCTTGTCCAGTGTCCCCGGATGTTTGATCAAATGCCAATTCTTTTTTATGGTTTTCTGAATCAATGGACTTAGTGGTCCAAAGGTTGTGACACATACCATCCTGTTCAACTCTTTCTTGGGTTTATTTTCCAGACAGATATCTCTTCGTGTGTTTTTGGCTCTTTTTCGGGCCTGACTGATGGCCTTTCGTGGGTAACCCCTGTTGATTAGTCTTTTTCCTAAATCCTCTGCATGCAGTTGAAATTTTTCCATGTCTGTGCAGTTCCTCCGTATTCTTAAAAACTGCCCGTAAGGTAGGTTATATTTTAAGCCCATAGGATGGTAGCTTTGAAAATGGAGAAGACTGTTACGATCAGTGGGTTTCCGAAAAAGTTCTGTCTTCAGCCGGTCGCCTGTTTTGTAGATATGTAGGTCTAAAAAGTCGATTTGGTGGTGATCCCATTGTATTGTGAACTTTATGTTGGGATTTCTTGAGTTTATCCAGAGATGAAAGTTCTGTAATTCCAGAGGGGTCCCTTTCCATATGATGATAATATCATCGATGAATCGTTTCCATAAGGAGATGTTTCCTAGGAAAGGGTTCTCTTCACAGAATACATTTTTGCTTTCGTAGTGTGACATATATAAATTAGCAATGTCAGGGGCAAAAGTGGCTCCCATACTAACACCCTTAATCTGTTTGTAGATCTGGTTTTGGAAAAGGAAGAAATTCTCCGACATCGCAAGTCTGGCACACTCCAAAATGAAATTCGTCGGGGCGGACTCAGTATCATTTCTAGTGTTCAGGCATTCTTGTATGGCTTCTAGACCATCAAGTTGGGGGATCGATGTGTATAAAGCCTCTACGTCCATTGTGGCGAGTAGACTGTCGGTGCTCAATGTGAGATCGTTTAGCAGATTGATAGTGCTCGTTGTATCCTTTAAATAGGAGGGCATCTTCAGAACAAAGGGTTTTAGAAAATGGTCTGTGTAAACAGATAGTGGTTCCAGAAGTGATTCACAGGCAGACACTATTGGTCTGCCAGGGGGTTTTTTAACATTCTTATGCATTTTGGGCAGAATGTAAAATGCCGGAACGCGTGGGTTTGTTTTATTTAAGAACCTTTTTTCTTCTTCGCATATCCAACCCTGCATTAGAGCATGCTGTGTCAGGCTGGCAATTTCTTCCTGAAGATCTTTTGTGGGATTATGATCCAGAGGTTGATAAGCAGCTCGATCGTCAAGGAGGCGTAGGCATTCGATGTTATAGTCAGCGGTATCCCAGACGACTATCCCTCCTCCCTTATCTGCTGGTTTTATTGTAATGGACTTATCGGTTTCCAAATTCCTCATGGCTATTCTTTCTTCTTTATTGAGATTGTCTTTGTAGTAGTTGTCCTTTCTGAAACCAGCCATTATAGTTTTAGTGACCACTTTCTCAAAAGTTATTATTTCTCCAGGGGTACATCCCAGGGGGGGGGCAAAATCTGATTTTTCTCTTAGGCCAGTAGCGTTCTCTGCTATTTTTCCGGACTGTTCAGGCTGTGAATCCCTGGTCGAAGGTAGATATACTTCGAAGAAGTGTTTTAAGCGTATGTTCCTGAAAAATCTCCGTAATTCCAGCTCCAGTTCAAAAGGACGTGCTCTTTGTGAGGGGACAAAAGATAGACCTTTTCCAAGCAGAGTCAGTTCAGGAGCGGTCATGGACCTGGGTGATAGGACGAAGACTGGTATGCCATGTTCGATCCTTGGTTCTGGTACCAATGTTGCGTTCGCATTCGCTGTCCAGATGGTGGTGGGTGTCTCCTGGGTCTTCTTGTCGTTAGACTTTATTACAGATCTACCTCCAGGTAATGGATTTAACACCATTCTAGTTATTGTGGATCTATTTTCCAAGATGGCCCACTTTATTCCTCTAAAGGGATTACCTTCTGCTTCAATTCTGGCCAAGGAGTTCCTCAAAAACATTGTTCGAATACACGGATTTCCTTCCGTATTGGTCTCTGACCGAGGTAGTCAATTCAATTCACATTTTTGGAAGAAATGTTGTCAACTGGCGCAAATCGACGTGAGGTTATCAACCAGTCACCATCCTCAGACCGATGGTCAGACGGAGAGGACCAACCAGACCCTTGAACAGTACCTACGTTGCATGCTACACCAGACTGAAAGTAATTGGAAAGATATTTTATGGATTTCCGAGTATGCATACAATAACTCTGTACATTCAGGAACCGGACAAAGCCCCTTTTATACCATATATGGACATCACCCTCGAACCTCAGAACTAGATTCGCCTCAGCATTTAGAAATGCCTGCAGTTAGTCATTTGCATTCTACTACTACACAAGCCTTTAAAGAGGCAACAGAACATTTGAAACAAGCAAAAGAGAAATATAAGAAAAATGCTGATCAACATAGAAGTGCAACTCCACAATACCAGATTGGGGATCAAGGTTGGCTGGCTCCAAAGGGAACTCGGACTTTTAACCCTAGATATTTGGGACCTTACACTATTAAGGCCATTATCAACCCGGTAGCCGTCAAATTGGAATTACCCACTAATATGCGCATTCATCCTGTCTTTCATGTTTCACTTTTAAAACCAGTTCAACCAGGAACAAGATTAACCAAACCACCCGACCCCATCTTGATAGATGGAGAACCTGAATTTGAGGTAAAAAATATCCTGGACTCCAAGATGGTTAAATCAAAACTTTTTTATTTAATCGATTGGAAGGGATACGGACCACAAGAAAGGTAATGGGAACCTAGTGACCACGTCCATGCACCTCGATTGGTGAAAAGATTCCATCGGAACTTCCCAGACAAACCAGGGCCCAGGGGAAGAACAACTTTAGGAGGGGCCTTGGGGGGGAGTGCTGTCATGATGCCTACCCCCAGGCATCCGGACCAAGCCCATCAGCCCCAGGAGCAGGCATCTAGACATTTAGTAAAACCTCAGCAGCCCCGGCTAGGGGCTATCTGGGTTCAGTCCTGGCGCCTGAGGCGCCAGGCTCATAGTAGAAATCACCTCAGGCAGACCATGCTGCAAATGACTCCAATCCAACATGAAGCCTGAAAGGGACTATTTTTCTACAGGGACTATTTTTTACTCGGTGTGGTTCTAGGGACTTCTTACCTGGGACAACCTTTGAGGCTATTTAAACCACGCCCGACCAGCAACACACGCTTCGCGTTCTTCTGCATCCAGCAGCGTAACGCTCACCGTGCCTGCAGCCTGCATCCAGTCTTCTGCCACGCCCGCCTCGAATCCGGAGCTCCTAAAACAAAGAGGAAAGAAAGGGACAAGGTTAGAAAACAAACTTATTTCTATTCCACACCTGATTCTGGATCCATCTGGTCTCCGGACCTGTAAAGAACATCATTTCTGCATGCGCCGCACCTCCATCTGCAGCACCGTGCCATACTCACCAGTCTTCACAGCATCCTTGGGTTGGCGCAGCCTCCATCATTTCTTCGCCGAACTTCGGCACCTAGGAGACAAAAGAAAACCACAAGATGAGCCGAGGGAACCAACAAATATAATTCTTACCACCATAGACTTACCTGATTTACTACCGGAGGCATCCTTTTGTGACTCTCCATTCATGTGCCGCATCTGTACAGAGAGACAAAACAACACGTTTTCCACGTGCAACATTTACCGGACAGTGCCGGGTAATACAGACTCTTACCTGAGCGCCACCAGCTGCCACAAGAGCATCTTTTCACGAGCCAGCTGCAAGACAAGAAAGGAAGGGGGTGAAGAGTGAACATCGGATATATTGAACTCTATGAACTTAATACTTACTGGTCCTCACCAGGAACCTCAGAGTCAATACTCTCCAGAACTCTCCCAAGCCTTCAAACCAGTGAAGTAACTGGAATCGACACGCCCCTGCAAATCCACGCAGGATGGAGAGCTCATCTTTCAAGAATATAAGGTGAGATTGCTGTGAGGGCATTTCGGAGGTGATTAGTTGGGGAGGACTGTGGGGGTGCCATTACTTGAATCCACAAGTGGCTAAATCCATCTCTCCACTTGCAGGAGAATATTTCTATGGGTTAAGCAGACAAGATTAGGAGGGCAGATCCAGTCAGTCATCGCTGCACTACGCATCACGTGGGTGGAGCCCGCAGCTGTCCGGGTCCGACCGACGCCCCTGTGGGAGCCAGGTGAGCGTAACAATGGGATAGCTCTCAAGGAGACTTGGCAGCAGGGTCCGAGGACGCACAGCTTTTGTGCTTTCGAGGTCTTTCGACAGGAGCATCGACTTTAGGCTTTTTTGAGGGGGGCAAGGCTGTGTTCTTGAAAACCTTTAACATTAGGAGTCTAAACTCCTCCCACTAGGCTGGTGAACTAGATTTGGTGGGGAAAACTACCCGCTCCTGTGAACTAGACAACGAGGAAGATGGCGGCCTATGGCGCCTTTACTTTCCATGCCTCAAAGTCGATGAATGGTGTGAACCACTTCATGAATGGCTATTGGCCAATAATTTGCTAAAACCGTATGGTCCAATGTTGGCTTTAACAATGGTGTGAGGAAAGATTTATTTTGAACGCAAGAGGAACACAACCTTATGACAGGGAGGCACCTATACAAAACATCAGGGGTTTACTAAGAGCCAAGGCGTGCTGTTTTACCAAATACGCTGGAATTGGGTCGTAGCTAAAATTTGTGGGTTTGAACTTTTCCACATATTAATTAATTTTGTCAGTCCCAACGGCAGAGAAAGAAACTAGGACAGAGTTGATGCGGTGGGGGTAGAGGGGTATAGAGTGGGGAGTACTTGTGTCAGCTTCCGTAAGGGCTGGGCAGGTAGGCATATTCGTTCTAATGGTGTTGACTTTCTCCTGAAAGAAACTTTTGAATTTGTTGGCCAGGGTGACTGAAAGAGAGGGAGGAGACTGTGGGGAGGGGCGGCGGGGTGTTGCCCCTATTTTAATGTGTAATGGTGGCTAGCAGTTGAGGGAAAATTGGGTTAGGCAGGTGATAGCATGGGTGCAAGGCAATCTACTGTTTGTGTGTGGTGAGGGTTTTATTTATTTAATTGGATATTTATAAGGCGCCTATACAGCAATACACGTTTTCAAAGCGCCATAGGGCATGTGGGAAGGGAACAAAGCAGCAAATAAACCATGAAATTGATGAAGCGTAAAAAGAGTAAAGCGATCCTACTAGGTCTTGTGAGGGTCGCAGGGCGTATGGGGTGGCGTTAAGTGCTGTTGGGGTCCCCTAGCGGAGTAAGTGCCAGAGGTGACTGTGGCAGGAAACGGCTAAGTACATGGGTGGTGGCATCCCATGCAAGTGAGGTCTATGGCTGGAGGTTGCAGAGTGGAGGCAACCACCGCCCACAGGGTAGTGCATGAGGGGCGGGGGGTGCTGTGGACAAAACGGCCAGGACTCTATTGGACCCTTGAGGGACCAGGCCGACAATCTCAGTGACAGAGGGGAATGGTTAGCAAGGGAGGAGGGGCAGAGGAGTTGTTTGCGGAACCTGAGGTGGTCTGGTTCAATATAGAGAGAGGGGGTTAGGCTGATCCATAGGAGGGAGCCAGCTGTGGAGATCTGCCCCCCCTGGTCTCTGCTTGGATAAGAGTTTGATCAGCAGAGATTTGGAGCCAGAAGATCGATAAGATCTGGAGGGAGAGTATTTAGTGAGAGACTAAATCGGCTAACATTGTTCAATTTGTGTTCAGCCCATATGTTCAAACGGATATAAAAAGGGCCGCCTACCAAAAAGGAAAAAAAGCACAATTAGCCACTTGTATAGTGCAGGTGGCTCTCTTGGGGAAGAAAAGGCTAACAAATGCCTTTCCAGATGGTCTGCCACGGACGGTCGTCCTAAATGGGCCCATACAGCACAATCCAAGACAACAGGTACATCAGAAACTAGTAAACCGAGGGAAAAAAAATATTAAAACAATGCATACGACTACAAAAACGACTTTTGGAACAGACCGAATCAAATAGAGTTCGGCAAACATTTCTTGACTATCCGTGCCTTTAAAGATCTAGGTACATGGGCCATTTTCCTCTTGTGATTTTCGTCTGGTGAGTGCCCCTGAAGTAGCAGGTCATCTGCTTTATTTTTTTACTGTAAATTAGCTCTTCTGCCGCCTAATTTAACTCCCGCAGCCCTCTCCTGCTCCCCGCTTCCTGCTCTGCCCACCTCCCGCCTCCCAACCCGCCCACTGTGCCCCGATTGGCCAGTAGGCTGTGTGTGCAACAACTAGTGCTCGTTCCATAGTCTGAGGCCCCATTTCCCCGTTTGATTTTCGTCCGGTGAGTGCCCCTGAAGTAGCAGGCCATCTGCTTTATTTTTACTGTATATTAGCTCCTCTGCTGCCTAATTTAACTCCCACAGCCCTCTCCTGCTCCCTGCTTCCTAGTCTGCCCACCTCCCACCTCCCAACCCGCCCACTGTGCTCCGATTGGCCAGCAGGCTGTGTGTGCAACAACCAGTGCTCGTTCCATAGCCTGAGGCCCCATTTCCTTGTGTGATTTTCGTCTGGTGAGTGCCCCTGAAGTAGCAGGCCATCTGCTTTATTTTTACTGTAAATGAGCCCCCCTGCAGCCTAATTTAACTCCCACAGCCCTCAACTGCTCCCCGCTTCCTAGTCTGCCCACCTCCCGCCTCCGAACCCGCCCACTGTGCCCCGATTGGCCAGTAGGCCGTGTGTGTAACATCCAGTGCTCGTTCCATAGTCTGAGGCCCCATTTCCTCGTGTGATTTTCGTCCGGTGAGTGCCCCTGAAGTAGCAGGCCATCTACTTTATGTTTTACTGTAAATTAGTCCCCCTGCAGCCTAATTTAACTCCCACAGTCCTCTCCTGCTCCCTGCTTCCTAGTCTGCCCACCTCCCGCCTCCCAACCCGCCCACTGTGCCCCGATTGGCCAGTAGGCCATGTGTGCAACATCCAGTGCTCGTTCCATAGTCTGAGGCCCCATTTCCTCGTGTGATTTTCGTCCGGTGAGTGCCCCTGAAGTAGCAGGCCATCTGCTTTATTTTTTACTGTAAATTAGCCCCTCTGCTGCCTAATTTAACTCCCACAGCCCTCTCCTGCTCCCCGCTTCCTAGTCTGCCCACCTCCCGACCCACCCACTGTGCCCCCACAACCATCTTACCTAGGCCATTACCGACCTTCCCAGGGCAGCCCTCTGCCCGTGCAGCCCCATTGGCTAAGGACCCCAAGGCAAAGGACAGCTCCAACGAGACGGCTCCAGATCATATCTGCAGGTATCCGCAGGAGGAGCAAGAAGCCAACAATAAGTAAGTGTGGCAAGGGCAGGGACTGAAGCAACTACTTCACGCCATGCTACCCTACCACTCATCCGCCGAAAGCTAAACCGTTGTAATCTCTTCCATGTATAGTTTAACAGCATATAGAGGTGTGCCTAATAGCATGCCCTGGTTGAATCTAGAAGTGTGCCTAATAGCGTGCCCCGGTTGACTTTAGAAGTGTGCCTAATAGCGTCTCCTGGCTGAATCTAGAAGTGTGCCTAATAGAGGGCCCTGGTTGACTTTATAACTGTGTCTAATTTCCTCTCTGTGTAAAGTTGAATTTAGAAGTGTGCCTATTAACATGCCCTGGTTGACTCTAGAAGTGTGCCTAATAACGTGCCCTGGTTGAATTTAGAACTGTGTCTAATTTCCTCTCTGTGCAAAGTTGAATTTAGAAGTGTGCCTATGAGCGTACCTTGGTTGAATTTAGAATTGCGCCTAATATCCTGTCTGTGCAAAGTTGAATTTAAAAGTGTGCCTACTAACATGCCCTGGTTGACTCTAGAAATGTGCCTATTAACGTGCCCTGGTTGACTCTAGAAGTGTGCCTAATACCGTGCCCAGGTTGACTTTAGAAGTGTGCTTAATAGCGTGCCCTGGTTGACTTTAGAAGCGTGCCTAATTTCCTCTCTGTGTAATGTTGAATTTAGAAGTGTGCCTAATAGCGTGCCCTGGTTGAATCTAGAAGTGTGCCTAATAGCGTGCCCTGGTTGAATTTAGAACTGTGTCTAATTTCCTTTCTGTGTAAAGTTGAATTTAGAAGTGTGCCTAATAACGTGCCCTGGTTGAATTTAGAACTGTGTCTAATTTCCTCTCTGTGCAAAGTTGAATTTAGAAGTGTGCCTATGAGCGTGCCCTCATTGAATTTTGAAGTGTGCCTAACATGCTATCTGTGCAAAGTTGAATCTAGAAGTGTGCCTATTATCCTCTCTGTGCAAAGTTGAATCTAGAAGTGTGCCTATTAGCGTACCTTGGTTGAATTTGCACCTAATATCCTCTCTGTGCAAAGTTGAATTTAGAAGTGTGCCTATTAACATGCCCTGGGTGACTTTAGAAGGGTGCCTAATAGCGTGCCCTGGTTGAATTTAGAAATGTGCCTGATAGCGTGCCCTTGGTTTACCTTAGAAGTGTGCCCATTAGCGCGCCTTAGTTGAATATCCTCACTGTGCAAATTTAAATTTGGTTGCCTAATATCCCCATTGCAAAGTTGTTTTAGTTGCCTATTATCCTCTTTGTGCAAAGTTGAAGTTAGAAGTGTGCCTAATAGCGTGCCTTGGTTGAATTTAGAAGTGTGCCTGATAGCGTGCCCTGTTTGTTCTTAGAAGTGTGCCTATTAGCGTGCCTTGGATGATTTTAGAAGTGTGCCTAATATCCTCACGGTACAAAGTTGATTCTAGAAGTGTATATAACAACACCACTCTGGCATAGCGTGATTTGCCAGTGTCCCTAATTACGTCACTGTGCCAAAGTATAGAAAGTCTGCCCTATATCGGGTGAGCGGGTGAAGTGGATGCCCTATATCGGGTGAAGTATGTGGATGGAACGGGTGAAGTATGTGGATGGAAAGGGTGAAGTATTGGGATGGAACGGGTGAAGTATTGGGATGGAACTGGTGAAGTATCTAGATGGAACGCATGAAGTATCTGGATGGAACGCGTGAAGTATCTAGATGGAATGGGTGAAGGGGTGTGGATGGAACGGGTGAAGTGTGCGATTAGAAAGGATAAAGTATGTGGATGGAACGGGTGAAGTATGTGGTTGGAACGGGTGAAGTATGTGATTGGAACGGGTGAAGTATGTGGATGGAACGGGTGAAGTATAAGGATGGAACGGGTGAACTGATGTAGAATGGGTGAAGTGGGTGGAACGGGTGAAATGGTAGAACGGGTGAAGTAGGTGAATGAACGGGTGATGTGCTTGGAACCGGAGAAGTGGGCGGAACTAGTGAAGTGGATGGAACGAGTGAAATGGGTACAATTAGTTGTGAATGGAACGTGTGAAGATGACGTATGTGGATGGATGATGCATGGAGTAAGGATAACATGGGTAGAACGAATAGTAGTGCATAAAATGGTGGAGTGCATAAAATGGTTGAAGTACATGGAACGGATGGGAGTGCATGGAACTGATGGGAGTGAATGGAACGGGTTGGAGTGAATGGAACGGGTTGGAGTGCATGGAACGGATTGGAGTGCACAGAATGGCGTGACGTACATGGAATGGTTTGGAGGGCATGGAATGTCTTAAAGAGCATTGAAAGGAACGGTCTGAATGCTTGAAACGGTCTTAATGCACGGAACAGTCAGAGTATATGGAACGGATGAAGTTCATGAAACTATTGGAGTGGGCGCGATCTCAAGCACCTACAGTAAACCACCATATTCACATCTCCACGCTTACTCTCTTCTTTACACCACCACTGAAATAGAACACAGCGATTACTATGACCCCATTCGGTATAGCTGTTCTCATACCAACATCTGCCTTATACGCCCCATCACTCTAAATAAACACTGCTGGGGGTTTACACCCCCCCCCCCCAGCCAGGCGTTCTCCTCAGGCCTAACGCAGCCACAATCAGTCTGGATAAATCCTGCCAGAACGAACACATACTCTTGACCCCTCAACCACCACACCTACCGCTAAGAGGCAGCTACTTCACGAATGCCACACCAGCTGCACACATATCCGGTGCTCACACGCACCTTTGACTCTCTATACTCTCTCAACGGACTTGAACTTCAGTTCCCAAGGGCGTTCAACCTACCAGCGCCTTCAGACCATACCAATGGTATATAAGGCGCTATATAAATGCAAAGTAACATAAGGAACAAGTTACTTACCTGTAACTGTTGTTCTCCAGCATGGGTCTGGCATGGATTCACATGCTCATGAATATTCCCCCTCGTCAGGCTGGGAATCCTCGGTAAAGAAAAAATCAGTATCAGTTTCGTTTCTTATCTGTCTTTCTTAGTAGTGACCAATCACTGATCTCTGGGTCATACTGCCCCCAGCCAATGACTGCCCTCTCCCTAAGCCCCGCCTCCGGCAGCCATCCTCAGATTTGGTAGCACGCCAAGTGGCAGTATGACCAAGTGAAGAGCCGCAGGGGGTAGGTGGGAGGGTTCACATGTGAATCCATGCCAGACCCATGCTGGAGAAAACAGTTACAGGTAAGTAACTTGTTCCTTCTCCAGCATGGGGTCTGGCATGGATTCACATGCTCATGAATAAAAGAATACATAGCAGTATACACATGCACAACCACGGGAGGCGTCAACAGGCTCAACATTAAGCAATACAACAACTCAACATTAAGCATCTCTTACCTCCTCACCAGGCTCCCCTTAAGCGAACAGGTTGAGCAGCACTGCTTGGCCGACCCTGGACTCCTCCCTGGAGTCCCGATCGACACAGTAGAATCTTGTGAAGGTGTGCGTCAACCTCCACGTAGCAGCCCTGCAGATGTCCAGCAGGGGTACACCAGACAGGAATTCCGTGGTAGCAGCGATCGCTATGGTCGAATGGGCTCTCGGACGGCCGGGCAGCGGTCGGTTTGCCAACCGGTGACAATGCATGATGCAGCCGGACAGCCATCTGGAAATGGAAGTCTTCGAGAGAGGCTTCCCTTGATTCACAGCCCCGAAGTTCACGAATAGCTGTGACGTCTTCCGAAAACTCTTCGTGCGGTCCACGTAGAACTTCAGCGCTCTAGCTACATCCACGAATGCAAAGTCCTCTCGGCCGGCGTCGAAGGCGACGGGAAGAAAACTGGTAACACCAAGGGCTCGTTGAGGTGGAAGTCCGACGGCACCTTGGGCATGAAGGAGGGGTGTGTCCTAAGCACTACCCTTGCGTCATGAAAAGTCAAGTATGGAGGCTTGCAAGATAGAGCCTCAATCTCTCCCACTCGTCGTGCAGAGGTGATGGCCACGAGGAACGTTGTCTTCCATGACAGTAACTTCAAGGGCGCTGAGGGCATAGGCTCGAATGGGGCTCCCATGAGCCTGGTCAGCACCACATTAAGTTCCCACGCCGGGGTAGGAGCCTTCACGGAATAGTCCCTTCATAAATTCCTTTACCAGGTGATGAGACCACAAGGACGCCCGTCCCGTAGTCCTGGTATATCGGGGGATGGCAGCCAGATGTATTTTTAAGGAGGCGTGAGCCAGTCCAGCTTTGGCCAGCGACAGTATGTACGGCAGCACTTGAGGGGGCTAATCCGCAGAGGGTTAATCTTCTGTGCACGGCACCAGACAGAGAACCTCTTCCATTTATGACCGTAACACTTGAGAGTTGAGGACGCCCTGGCCTTTGCAAGAACCTCTCTGCAATCAGCCGGGATATCGTACCCTCCAAACTCTAGCGCTGCAGGAGCCAGGCCTGCAAGTTCAGCGACTGTGGGTCGTGGTGTAGAATGGCGCTTCCTTCTCTGGAGAGAAGATCCGCGTCCGCCGGCAGCCTGACTGGCGGGGACATTGACGAGTCCAGAAGGTCCGGGAACCAGATCTGCCTCAGCCACGCCGGTGCGACGAGGATCATCCTACACCTGGACATCTTCAATGGCTGATGAGGCAGAGCAGCAACGGCAACGGAGGGAACGCGTATAGAAACAGGCCGTCCCAAGGGAACGAGAAAGCATCGCCCATGCTCATCGGCTGTGGGAACCTGCTGGCAAACCTCTGGCACTTGGAGTTTGTCGCCGTCGCGAACAGGTCGATCTGGGGTTTGCCCCATCGTTGGAAGAGTCGATCCACTTGATCCGGGAACAGTTCCCACTCGTGGCACGAGCACAGCTCCCTGCTGAGTGAGTCGGCGATGGTGTTTTTTATTCCTGCCAGGTGGAAGGGAACCAGAAACATCCCCTGGGCGACGGCTCAGTGCCACAGATCCTGGGCCTCCTTGGATAGGGCTGGAGATCTGGTGCCTCCCTGCTTCCGTATGTAGAACATTGTGGTGGTGTTGTCGGTGAAGATCCTCACCACCTTGTCCTTGAGGGACGGGAGGAACGACTTGAGCACCCAAAACACTGCACGGAGCTCCAAGATGTTGATGTGAAGAGACCTCTCCTCCGGGAGCCAAAGGCCTCTTGCGTGGAGATCTTTGGTGTGGGCCCCCCAACCCTCCAGAGAGGCATCCGTAGTCACCGTCTCCTGAAACGCCGGGGTTTTAAAAAGTCCGTCCCCGTCGTGAGGTGAGCCCGGGTACCCCACCATAGGATCGCCCGACAGAACTCCTCGTCGAGGGGGATCCTGTCCTCGAAGCAGCCCCCCGCCTGATCCCAGCGGGCGTCGAGGAACTCCTGTAGCGGACGCATCCGAAGTCTGCAAAGGGGTACAAGGTAGATGCATGAGGACATCATCCCGAGAAGGGACCTGATGGACCTCACCCTGGCCACGTCCGTGGCTAACAGTCGCCGCACCTTGCCCAGGATGGTTTTGGTCCTCTCCTCTGAAGGGGAGACCAATTGCTCCACTGTATCGAGTTTCGCCCCCAAAAACTGTGCTACTTGTGACTGAAGCAGGTGGGATTTGGGGTAGTTGATGGAGAGCCCCAGCTCTGTGAGCAACCAGACGGTCCTCGCCGTATGATCGACGGCGAGTTCCCTTGACCTTGCCCGGATTAGCCAGTCGTCCAGGTAGGGGTAGACGTGGAGCCCCTGCAGACGCAGCCGCGCTGCCACTGGTGCCAGGCACTTGGTGAAAACCCTGGGTGCCGACTTTAATCCGAACGGTAGGGCTCTGAATTGGTAATGGCGTCCTTGAACCACAAACCTGAGGAACTTCCCGTGCCTTTCTAGAATGGGGATGTGGAAGTAGGCATCCCCCAGGTCCAGCGACGATAGGAAGTCGCCTTACTCCAGCTGTCCCCATACGTGCTGGAGGGTGACCATCCTGAATTTCTGCGCCTTGATGTATTTGTTTAACTGACGCAGGTCTAGGATGGGACGCCAACCGCCTGTCTTCTTCCTGACGAGGAAGTACCTTGAGTACACTACGGAGCCCCGCAGCCTCCTGGGGACGAGCTCGATGGCACCTTTCCTGAGCATCGCCTTTACCTCCAACAGCAGTTGAGGGACGTGATTCTCCTTCCTGGCCAAGGGAGGAATGCGAGGGCATTTCTTTAGAAATTCCAGTGAGTGCCCGTTGGCCAGGGTGTCCAATACCCAATGATCGGTGGAGATGGACTCCCACACCCTGACGAACTTCGTCAGTCAGCCTCCCACTGGAGTACTTCGGTGGGGGCCCAACCACCTGGCCGGGTCAGTCTTGATTGGACGCGGCCTTGCTGCCTTGTCCTCCTTGGCGATGACGGCCGGAACCCCCTTTCTTGCCGCGACTTCTGTAGGCCTCCTGGGAAGAGGAGCGGGCCGCCTGGCGGTAAGTGGAGGAGCCACCGCTGGATCCCATGGAGGCAACCTGTCTGCCTCCAGAGCTATGAAAGGGCCGTCGCTGCTGAAGCACTCCCGCTGCTGAAGCACTCCAAGGGCCCGGGCCGTCTCCGAGTCGGTCTTGATGGCCTGTAGAGACTCATCCACCGCCTTACCGAAGAGGTTGTGGCCGTCGAACGGCATGGCCCACACTCTGGTCTGGACGTCCTGGCGAAAGTCTATCTCCTTGAGCCATCCTCGTCGTCGGAGGCAAACTCCGTTGCCCAGTTGGGGAAATCCGGTATCGGCAAAGTCCGTTGCCACCGTAATGGCGTGATCCGACACCACCTCGCCCTCCTGCAGAATTCCTAGGGCCTCCGCCCTTTTGTCATCGGGCAGGAAATCTAGCAGGGGAGCTATCTTGAACCAGAGCTCCCTGCCGTAGTGGGCCACGATCGCTAAGGCATTGGCCGCCTTAATCGTCGTCGCCCCCGATGAGATGACCTGTCTTCCCATGGAGTCCAACTTCTAAGTTGAAGCCGCCGCACCCGCTGCCTTCTTCTTAGCCGCTGCCGAGACAACCGAGTCCGGCATGTGGGACCTGAGGCACAAGGGGGCGGCATTGGGGACTCAGTACTTCTTCTCGTACCTGTCCCTCCTGGCGGGTGTCGTGGCAGGGTTCTTGAGGACAGCAAGCCCCTCGTCCCAGATGTCGTTGAGTAAAGGCACCGCGAAGACCGTCTTCCTCTTAGCCTCTCGTCGTTGGTACAGAAACCCCTCCTTTTTCTGTTCTTCAGGGCAGAGCTGGAAGAGCTCGGATGCCCTGGTTATCATGGCGTGGAAAGAGCCAACCTCGTCGGCTGGGGACCCCCACGGGGGGGTGACGACGGGATGTCTGCTGTGTCATCGCCGCCGTCGTCGTCCGTCCCCGTAGCCGTATCCGTTGCCGTATACTCTCCCAGCGAGGGGGATGAGGGGTCCACTGGCCTCGCGGGCACGAAGGGCAGAGAGGGGTGGACTCTCCTCCGCTTGTTCGGAGGGTTTCCTGACAGGCCTGGTTCTGGATCCTCCATCGAGGTCCGTGGTAATCTCGTCCTTATCTCGGTACATAAGGATTGGATTGCCAACAAAATGGCCGCCGAGCTATCCTGGGGCTCGGGCAATGGCTGCGACCGACGGGATGGCCGTTCCACTGGACCCTGTTCGTCCTCCTCGTCGCTATCTTCGATCACGTCAGCAGGGACCGTCCCCTGGGATCGAACCTTCTCGAACCTCTCGTTGAGGTTTATGAACCTCTGGTTGAGGCCTATGGACCTTTCGTTGAGGCCCCTCTCGGTCTCCACCAGTTCCTCCTCAGAGGCTGATTCTGAGTCTGTAGCAGCCACCACCCCCCCTTTTTCAGCCGGGGGCTTCACGGGGGTATTAGTGGTGGGCTGGAAAGAGGATTCCCTCCGCGGCGGCAGGGATACTCTGGGCCCAGAGGCCATTTCCATTGGCGTAGTCTCAGCCGGCTCTGCCAGGGTCACAGAGACCACTTCGGTAGAGGCCTTAGCCGGGTGGATCAAGGCCCTCACCACCTTAGGTGCGTCCTGGTCCTTCGCCTTGAGGGGAGGGTCAACGCCTCGCTCCCCCTTCGAGATCGACCGGGTCTGCTCCAGCGGCCTACCCGGGTTCTCAGACTTCCTCTTCCCCGAACCAGAGCGCTGGCTCGTGGTCGAACGTGCCGGGGAAGAAGCGCCCTGCTTGGCAACCGATGAGCCCGACCTTTCGGCGCTCCCGGAGCCCGCGGACTCGCGGTGCTTGACCTTCTGTTCGGCCCCCGTCGCCAGGGGCGCCCTCAAAGGACTTCGAAGCCTACTCAACCTTCTTCTTTGTCTTCTCACTTGCTGTGCCCTTCTCCAGCCAGGAGGCGAGGCGGGAACGACGATCTTGTTTGGTCCATTCCGAAAGGTTCTTGCAGAACGCACAGTCCTTCTCCATGTGCGTCTTGTCCCCATGGAGGCAGTAGAGACATCGCAAATGCTCGTCCTCCTTGAAAACGTTATATAATCCGCATCCAGGGCAGTTCCTGAAAAGTATGGATCTGGGCGTCAAGCTTCCTTTGTCCTGGGCCATGTCCGTTGAGGTAGGCCGCAGATCTTCCGGAATCCTCCAAGAAGTGTAAACTCGACGAAAACTTCACCCTTGAGGGGCGTAAAAGAATTCCAAAACGGGTCCCCATTATCAGAAGTAGAAACGGTGGAGCTTGAGGCTCGATTAAACCTAAAAAATGAGAAAATCTCCTGAAAAAGCGTGAAAACGCAGTAAAAAAACTCGAGAGCTAAACACGAGGACTCCCAACACTTGAGCGTGCGGTAAAAATCTGAGGATGGCTGCCGGAGGCGGGGCTTAGGGAGAGGGCAGTCATTGGCTGGGGGCAGTATGACACAGAGAGATCAGAACCAAAACTGATACTGATTTTTTCTTTACCGAGGATTCCCAGCCTGACGACGGGGAATATTCATGAGCATGTGAATCCATGCCAGACCCCATGCTGGAGAACATAACATAACATAACGGGAACATATCCAAAGCTGTAAGCGTGGAAAAACGGAACTGAGGTCAATGGGCGCTGTACGTGCTACATATACCTGTGGTGACGTCGACATCAAGAGGGAGGTCTCCGAGGGACATCGACTCTACAGGCATGAACGCACAGCGCCCCCTGCTGAAAATGTTTTCAGATGCAGCAGAGCTGGGATATTGGTAATATCAAAGATAAGGAATACTTGGGAGGACACAATCCATTCAAAATGTCCTTTTTGTTTAAACCAAAGAAATACCTAGACAGAGATCCTAGCAATAGTCAGCAAACGCAGACCAACTAATGATAATAGGTCAAATAATAATAAAGAAGCATTGTACTAAACACCAAGACTGGCAACTGAGGAAAGACCACAAGTATGCAATTCATCATCATCCTGTTTATTTCAGAGATGTGCAAAACATTCCATAAACTTTCAGCGCCTAGATGCCCCTGGGCTAAGTGCGCTTAACAAACAAATACATACATAAAAACAGTACAAGAAATAAAATACATATCTGTGCGGATAACAAGAATAAAATGTTTAAAAAACATACAAATAAGCAGGTCATAAAATATTAGGCAACCATATGAATCCTCATATCATGTCATGCTCTTAAGCAAACGGTTTCTAATATAAAGTGCTGATATCAGATAAGTTAGGAGACACCAACCCACGCGTGGAGATTCAGCCCAAAGTAAGTAGATCAAGGCAGGTCGATATTGAACAAAACCCAGCTCACAAAGCAAAGGTCGTAACACAGAGCCTCTCACTCTGATATACACAGGACAGAAAAATATGAAATGGGGAAGGTCCTCTAATGGTGCATCGTATATAGGGCAAGACTGATTAGCACCCACCACATACATTGCTGCCACCACTGCCTGTAACAGAACACAGTCAAACCGTGCCCTTGTTATAAGGCACGGGCGGGCTTTGAATCTATGGGGTTGAATCTCTCTCCATTTTTGTATTTTGCGGACCCCGGTAATTTCACAAATTTACGATCATTTTATTGTTCAGAATTATTTGGCATCATAGCAGTGCGAAATGTTATCATAAGTCAGGCGAAAAGAGAGCTTTTTGCCCACCCCGGGGCTCTGTAATGCCCCGGCCATCTTAAACAGTGAACAGCCATCTTAATGGCAGCGCAAGCTATGCCACTCCAAAATGGCAACCACATTAGTTAGCCAAGTCCAAGTACCTCTAGGGACTAAGATAAATAACAGGAACCAATGAGACCACGTTGCTTAGCAACAAGTGTGTTTACTGCACGTGCGTGTCGAGCAACGGCAGCAGGAATCCTTGATCGAGCAAGGCACTCCACCCAATGGTAAGCAACACCCGTTTTAACATCAGAATTAATGGGCACTGCACAGCCGCTATAAGCACGGAGACCGCCGTTTACTTGGCCTGTTATAGTTATGCCACGTGCACGCACGAGCAACTGTAAAGAAAAAACTCTCTTTGATTGGGGACAACACCTCCCCAGTATGGTCAAGCATAAGACCTGGTGTTCAGGAATCCAGCAGGCTATGCATGAGAAACTGAGCAGGATTCTGGCAGATATTGACATGAAACAATCTACTTTATCTGGTGCCGGCAATCTCAACTTAGATTGGGTCTTTGAGAGATGCCCTTCGATTCCCATCTTTAACTTTAATACCATCTCAGTTAAGGAATTGGAACTGATTATAAATCAATTAAAGGCCACTAAATGCAAGAATGATATGTCGGCGACCATGATTATCAAAACCTGTTCTCCTACTCTATTGGCATCTATCTGTACATTTAGTAATACTTCCTTGAAGACAGGAGTCGTCCCACAAATCTTAAAAAAGGCTTGGGTCACACCAATATTTAAAAAAACAGGTCTTTCCACTGATATTCTTAATAACTTTAGGCCTATCACGAATACACCTCTGCTCCTGAAAATCTTAGATCAGGTGGCCTATCAACAGATATCGAAGCATGTGAAAGAATATCCCATTCTTAATGACCTTCAGTCAGGTTTGAGGACTGGATTTGGCACAGAGTCAACACTCCTAGAACGTAAATTTAAACTACTTCATCGTATGGGCAATGGTGAGGCCTCCCTTTTTATGCTGTTGGATTTGTCATCATCATTTGACCTGGTGGATCATCACATCTTAGCCACCAGGTTGGGTGAGGTTGCTAACTTCTCCCCTGAGGCTCTTGCACCTCGCCTTACTTATATAACCACTTCAGTGTTCTGTTATTTGCGATGTTAGCCCATGAGGGGGTTATTTTTACGAACTATGCGGATGATACACAGTGTATCATCCCTCTCTCTGGGATTCATGACCTGGACAAAGTATTGATTAACAAAACCTACCAGCTTATTGAGTCATGGATGGTTCAGAACAAACTAGCCTTGAACAGATGGAAGACTGAGCTTTTAGTTGTTGGCTCGCCTAATATGCTTCCTTTTAGGAGATTTAAAAATCTGTCCTCTTAATTAAGTAAAGACATTGGGGGTCGTGCTAGACCAACATCTTACCATAACGCCTCATGCCTCTACTATTGTCTCATCATGTGCCTATTATATTAGACTCCAGGCTCAACTTAGGCCCCTGATTTTGCAGGCCAATGCAGCTACGATAGCAAGAGCAATAATAGGAGCTAAGATCGATTATTGCTCGAATCTCTTGATCAAAATCAATAAGTCTATCGGTAAGAAACTGCAGGTAATCCAAAATGCAGCAGTAAGGGTGGTATTAGGACTCTCTCGCAGCGACCATGTAACAACGGCAAGACGCTCACTTCATTGGCTTCTGGTGGAATCCAGAGTTCAGTTTAGAGTCCTAGTTATAACCCAAAAATGCAGCCAGCGTAAGATGCTGGCATACCTGCAAACCCTACTCACCAAAAAAGTCATGGTAGATTGCTGAGGTCAAATAATCAGGATGTGTTGTTGACTTCTAAATGAAGAACTGAGAAGGCTCTAAAGAGACCCATCTATGCAATCGCTCCCAGGCTATGAAATGATCTGCCCAGGGATGTGAGAAGCATAGAATCTACAGATATGTTCAAAAAGAGGCTAAAGTCTCTATTGTTTGCTTACATCTCTTTCATGGTTTCTGATCATTGCACCATTCTTTGCTATATTCTTGACTGAATCAGCACTCTTTTTGAGTTTTTGTTGTGAGTCAGTCTGCGACCTAAAGCCTATGGGTCAATGTGTGCACGTTACAAATTTAATAAAGTAAAGTAAAGTATCACGCCTAGCGTGTATACATCGGATAAGAGGACATACCACTCTTGAACTCTTAACCGATATAAGGATTATTCAATTCATGCCACCATGCACGAGTAATATGAACATATTTTCCACACATACATGAATTATTATTATTACTGCACAGTTAAATACTGATGATGGAACGTAAGGCAGGCTGTGGGGTGCAACCACACAACACCCTGCACGGTAATAACAAGTTGGGTGTCTCAGTGGCGTAGTGGGGCTCCATAGACAACCGTGAAAGAGCATCAGCACAAGTGTTGATGTGGGCCGGGCGATAAGTAATCAGGAAATTGAACTGGGAGAAAAAAAGGTGCCAGCGCGCCTGTCAAGTCGTAAGACACTTCATGGACTTAAAAGCCAGGAGGCTCCAGTGGTCAGAGTACACTGTTACAGGATGACTTGCCCCCAGGAGGTGATGCCGCCATTCCAAGAAAGCCCCTTTATCGCCAGCAATTCCCGTTCGGTGATGGGGTAATTCATTTCGTATGGTGTAAGTTTCTTAGAAAAAAACACCACAGGATATACCTCCCCGGATTCGGGACATCGGTGAGACAGAACAGCCCAATGGCGGAACCGGAACATCAGCCTCGACCAAAAAGGGCAGTAGCGGGTTAGAGTGTTGAAGGACCGGGGCCGTGGAAAAGGCAAAATGTGTCAAAAGCCTCCTGAGTCTCTGAGTTCCACTGAAAAGGCCGCTTAGAACTGGTCGGAACTGTGAGTGGGGCCGAGAAAGAGTGGATAAAGCGCCTATAAAAATTGGAAAACCCTAAGAAAGACTGAAGCGCCTTGACCAATGCTGGTATTGGCAACTGGAGGACCGCCTTGACCTAGGGCTGGCTCATTCGAATGCCATGATCCGTAAGGTTGATAGCCCAAAAACTCAACTTGTGTAGTATGGAATACACATTTTTCGGCCTTCACAAAAAGATGATTATCTCTCAACCTTTGTAGAACAAGACAGACTTGTTCGGAGTGGGATTCCACGGTAGGAGAATAAATGAGTATGTCATCAAGGTAGACCACCATGAACCTATCCAGATAGTCGTGGAAAATGTCATTCATGAAGGCCTGAAACATAGCCGGGGCATTACAGAGCCCGAAGGGCATAACTAAGTATTCGAAAAGCCCATAACGTGTCTTGATAGTGGTCTTCCATTCATCCCCCCTCATGCGTACGAGGTTGTAAGCCCGCGCAGGTTCAGTTTAGTGCAAATGGCTGAGGACACCAGTTGATCTAGAAGGATGGAGATGAGCGGGAGGGGGTACTGGTTTTTTACCATCACTGCGTTCAATGCTCTGTAGTCAGTACAGGGACGTAGGTCACCCTCCTTCTTGGGGACAAAGAGGGGGGGGGCGGCAGGGGACTTGGACAGTCTGATAAACCCCATGGACATGGCTTTTTCTATGTAATCTTTCAGGACCTCATCCTCTGGAACCGTGAGAGAGTAAACTCTGTCAGACGGAATCTTGGTACCAGGGACCAGATCAATTGGGCAGTCATAAGGCCTGTGGGGGGACAGGTGTTCAGCCGCTTTCTTGTCGAACACGTCTTGATAGGCAGAATACTCCTTTGGGATACTTAACGCAGCATGGGATGTAACATCCCCGATGAAGGCCATAGAAGCCACCACTGTGAAGATGAATACAGCGATACCATTCTATGGCTAAAACAGGTCTCATTGCACACCTGCGATGGAAACTGCATGGTTCGTTTGGACCAATCAACCGCTGGATTATGGTGCTGTAACTAAGGTATCCAAAGAATTACCCTGAATTGGGGTGCCTTGATCAAATCAAAGGACAGTGTCTCTGTATGGCCTTCCTTGATTTGCATGCAAATAAGGGATGTGGTCTGAGTAACCAAACCGGATACCAATGTAGTACCATCCACATCGTGGACCGCCTCCGGCCCCTCTTTTGTTAGCAGCGGCATGGCATTACTAATGGCGTAGTCATCATCCATGTAGTTACCAGTAGCCGGAGTCTATAATAGCCAATGCCTGAAATGTTTTCTCAGGCAAGGGAGAAAAAAAACACAGGAAGACCAACTGGTGTGGTGGGAGAAACACCACCAATGAAGGAATCCAAGGAAAACACAACCGGCGTAGGGACTCCATCTACTGCCGGGGTCGAGTGTTTCCCGATTTCTTGACAGGTTTTTGGGGCAATCCCTGAGGACATGTTCAGCTGAACCACAGTACATGCACAAATTGTGCGCTCTACGATGTTCTCGTCGAGCTGGCATCAAGGGGCCTTTGATAGCCCCTACCTGCATAGGTTCCGGAACCGATGTCCGAGGGCCAGACTCCAGGGTAGGCAGGACTGGTTGTACCTGTCTTTTCTCTCCTTTGCGTTCGGCTCTACGAACGTCGATATGCAAAACCAGATCTAGGAGTTTGCCATAAGCCGTAGGGACCACAGGAACGGTTGCCAGAGTATCTTTGAGTTCGTCAGAGAGCCCCTTCTAAAACACTGCCGACTTCTTTTCCTCCGACCAGACGGTCTCAGCTGCAAGCTGATTAAAGTGAGTCAGATAGGAGAACAATGAGGAGGAGCCTGTGACTTGTAACGGATATCAAATACCCTATTCATTGCTGTGATGAGCGCATCGCAGTCGTATAACATGTAACTGTTTGTCTCCAATAGAGGATTTGCCCATGTAGCAGCCGTGCCTCCCATAAGAGAGAGCATGAAAGCCGCCTTAGTGGTGGAGTTAGGAAACGCTGTAGAATGGAATAGAAAGAGAAGCGTTCGGGTGGAGCCAACAGAAACTGGGTGGCCATAAGGACTTGCGTTGGGTCACGGCCTGGGAAGGAAGAGCCGGAACCAGAGGCCGTTGCTCTAGAGGGATCGAGCCCCGAAGGGCGGGAGCTTGCCATTTCCTGCAAGGCATCCATCCTATGGTGCATTGCATCATTAGCAGCGATCATGTCAGCTCGAAGATCGTCCACCAATTGCGTCAGGGGATTCAATGGGTCTGCACCCTCCATGGCTTCCGATTCTGTCACTCACTGGGTGGAATGTCTGGTGATCCCGTAGAGACACGACCTGACTTGATTGCAGAGCCCTAGTTAGACCTAAACCAGGGCCTCCTCTCTGTTGAGGGATAGAACTCTTTTCAGTGATATGCCCCCAGACGGATCTGAATAGACAGTCAAGTGAGGCCGATCGCTTAAAAGAGCGGGAGCACACACCGCTACGACCACCAGCTGAAAAGCAATAAACACTGTTTAATATTAGGTGAATATGACTATGATATACCTGAACTAAAACAGTGGCTAGGTCTTCCTCTAGAAAACCCCACCCTAGGAAAGAAAGGAAACTAAGATATCTATGTACTGGGTGATTAAAGGGCAGACAATGGACAAGGAAGGAAAGAAAAACTACAATGAGGTTCTCACAGTCCTTACCGTGTTGGTATAAAGACAGTAAGAGGAGAGGCAATGTCCACAATGACTGGGATAAAATAATAAAGGGGAACTGTTAGTACAGGTGCTACCCCAACGGAACGCGGAATGCACTAGTGTCGGGTTGGTGCACGTTACTGCAGAGCGTCCCCAAGTGCCCTTGCAAAATGGAAGTCTATATCAGGAGATTGGCACAGCATGGAAGTTGGTACAGAAGAAAGAGCGTCAATTGGTAAATGATGCAGACACACGAGTGGGGTAAATAGGAGGAGATACAGGTATCAACCAGAAGAGAATACTTGCTCTGCAGTGCTTTGTAGGAGCCGTGGTCGGGAAAACAGTCCGAGTATGCCGGCTGGAGGTCCGGTACGTTTGCAGTAGTGATGATGGCAAAAACAAGATACAAGGCAGTCCGTGTGAGCAGTCGAGGGGTCCGGTACACAGGAAGTGGCAACAAGGACAGGACAAGATCCAAGGCAGTCCGTGTAGGCAGGCGAGGGGTTTGATACACAGGAAACAAAGTCTCAGGGCAAAACGAAGACGGAACTTCACAAGAACAAAAATGCCTAAGCAACTTCAATCATAAGCAGTGTTCCGCATTCGTCATGGAGTTTTGTTAGAATCCAAGCTAGGCTCTGAGCTCCCATTGGAGGAATCAGGGAGAACATCCAGGGCAGATGTGAAACGTAGTCCTGCCGTGCTGCGTTAGGCAGCTGCCATGGCAACAGCCCTTTTCCACGGCAGAATCCATTGTCTGTGGAACGGGGCAGCAAATCGATGGATCCTTTGGCAAAAAAGGTTGCCAGGCCATTGAAACTGCTTATGGATAGCAGGATGAGCGTGCACAATCGTCCTGTGAGGAATTGGTGCACCCCGAACCGTAACATCATCTTGGTGAAAACCCTTGTAGGGTGGGGGGTCAGCCCGAATGTCAGTACGTGAAATTGATCATGAGAAACGCCAACGGCGAGCCTCAGGTACTTTCTGTGCTTGTGATGGATAGGCAAATGAAAGTAGGCATCCTGAAGGTCCAATGACAACTTCCAATCCTGTAGCTGGAGGGCCTAAAGGATCAGAGAAAGGGTGGCCACCTTCAACTTGTCCTTCCTGAGGAGCTTGTTCAAGCAACTCTAGTCCAAGATGGGTCTCAATTCTCGGTCCTTCTTGGGGATTATGAAATAAGGAGAGTACCACCCTTTGTTCCTCTCCTTCACAGGTACTGGTTCTATAGCACCTTTCTCTAGCAGGCTCAAAATCTCCGGCATGAGGAACAGATCCGGAACTTTGAACAAGTGGCTCCCCGGTGGATGATCACGAGGCCTTCTTAAAAATGGGAAGCAGTAACTCTGGGTTACTGTTTCCAATGCACATGCATCTGAAGTAATACCCTGCTATTCTTGCCGAAGCTGTGAGAGTCTGCCTCCCACCAGTGTTTTGTGGGCTAGGGCCTTAGAGAGGCTTTGAGGTAGCTGAAGCTGCGGCTGAGGGTAAAAGCCGTTGCTTGGGTGGACTTGGCAGCCCTCCCTCATCCAAAACAAGGGAATTTTCTTTGGCCCCTTTCACCGGCCAGTCCTCTCGCTCTACCAAAAGAGGAGTAGTAACAAAAAGACCCATCCCTCCAATTTGGTCCACTAAGATGCGACGGTTATGGCTGTCTGATAGCGGCGCCAAGCGATTTGGCTGCCGCCTTCGAGACCAAACAGCAAAGGGCATGCTGAGGAGTCTAGACTGCATGTCCGGTGGTAATCCAGACTTCCTCAACTACGCAAACATGCGTATCACTGTGCTTGCTGGCATGGCTCTGCTGATGCTGTCTGCAGAGCCTAGTCCTGACTGAAGAGACTCACACATAGCCTCCTTTCCGTCTCTTACAATGTTCCGGAAGCCGTCTCTTTTTTCCCCTTCGGGAATGAACTCAGCAGGCATGGATATACAGTACCCCAGGGTGGATGTAAACTTAGCTAGAGCGCAAGTGGCATTTGCTGATTTTAGAGCCATGCTCCCGGCAGAAACACTTTTTTCACCCCAGGCGTCGACACACTTATCGTCCCTTTCTGCCGATATGGTTGGATATGCAGCTTATTTTGATGTTGATGTTGCTGCCTGAACTACCAGGTTCTCTGGTGGTGGCTGTTTTCATAAGTAGTCTGCATCACTACTTGAAGGCCTGTACTTTTTGGTGAGGTTTTTATTTACTGCTGGGTTTGTTTCTGGTGCCTCCCAATTTGTCTTTACCCTTTTCTGTAGGGCGATATGAAATGGAAGCACAGGGACCTTCTGAGGTACCTTATCAAGTATATCTGTAAGGTCGTCCTGTTCAAAGGAGGAGGCTGGCCTGCCCACCCTAGACATAAGCTGCCTGTATGAAGCATCTGCATGCTCTGTCAGGTCTGGTTTGCCACATTGAAGCTCTTGCGATATATCTATGCCACTTGCTCACTGAAGGTTTTCATAAAAGTCCTTTATTCTAGACTCCTCTGAAAAAGGAGTCTCTGGGATATTAGGTGTACCAAATTCCAAACCAAATGGAGTATCTTGGTCTGATGGTTCATGTTCTTCATGAATGGAGAATACAGATTTGAAGAAAACCTTCCTAGGTAGTGGCTTATAGGTTTTTTTGACCTCCTTCGAAACATCCAAAGGTTTAGTAGGTAAAAGGGGTCGACGCCAATGGGCCTCATTACACGGTAGGCGGTAACCATGGCGCTATTAGCGCCATGGTTGCCGCCGGTATTTTACCGTGTCCGCCTTGGTGGATGGCGGAATTACCGCCCTACTCCAAGGTGAGCGGGGGCGGTAATTCCCCATTCACCAAGGCACTTCCCCATTCCCATTTTTGCCCCCATAGGGCATAATGGGAATGGGGAAGGAGCTAATTACGGTACCGCAAATTGCGGTACCGTAATTAGCACCAAGGTACCTTTGCGGGTCCCGTCCTTAACGCCTGGAAAAACCAGGCATTAAGGGAGGACCCGCAAAGGGACCTCGTAGTAAGGCGGTAAGGGTTTACCGGTACCGGTGCCCTTACCGGTACCGGTAAACCCTTACCGCCTACCATGTAATGAGGCCCATTGACACTGATGTGTTGATGGCTTTGACACTGATGGTCTCAATGCTAATGGCATTGATGATTGCAAAAATTTTAGCTTCGACAGAGCCCTCGAGGGGCTCGACCCCTGACTCAATAGAGTCTTCAACTGTTTATCGCCGAGTTGACACCTCAACGGTTCTCGTGGGATTTCAGGCGTGCGTCTGGGCTCGAGTGTGCGCAGGATTTTGCCTTAATCCTTTTCTTGTCAACTTTTGACTGCGCGACAGGAGCATGGCCTTTCGTTTTCTCTTTCGAGGGGATTGGCCGCCTTCTCGAAGATTTTCAGCATTTCTTGTCCGAACAGCTCCCATTCAGCAGGAGTCGGGGACTTGTTTGGGCAGGCTATTTTTCTATCAGGTAAGGAATTGGAGGAAGTGGAAGGAGACCTATGGCATCTTTTCTTCATCTTTCTGGATGAAGACGAACAGTGGTGTGAACCACTCCTGGATCGTGAGCATTTTTTGGATCTCTTCCTTCGAGGAGAGTCGCCTCCCGACTCATCAGACAAGCGCCTTTTTGACAGTGTCGTTGAGGGGAATTTTGTAGGGGGCCTACCAGCTGGTAATTTCCTCTTAAGCTCTTTCAAAGCCTTACCTGTCCTAGACTGGCAAGAGCCACAGTCTGCCGTCCCATGCTCGACGCCAAGGCACCACAGACACACTCGATGAGGATCGTTGAGGGACATTATGGTGCTGCAGTCATGACATTTTTTTAACCCGGCCTTCAGGGCTGATGATGAGGTCATCTTTCAAATATGTCACGGTTTCAGTGAAACAGTAGCACACCGCAATAATCAAAGCGTTCGCTATTGCGGAAAAACAGAACTGATGCTGTCTGGTGCTGCGCGTGCTATATATACCAATGATGACATCGATCTTGAGACGGAGGCCCTCGAGGGACATTGAGTTGACTGCATCGATGCACAATGCCCTACCTAAAGATGAGGAATACGTGGGAAGACACAATCCATTCAAACATTGGAAATATGCCCGATCTATTGGGCCAATAACATTCCTGAGAGAACTTCTCCTTTAAGGATAGCGGTTCTTCAGGATAAGCATCTACATCTCCATGAATGCAAGTTATTTTAACTTCTTGAGTACATTGTATGTCCTCAAGATACAGGAGGTTGGCTCTGGCAGCAGTTTGCCGGCTTCCTGAATCTATGAGGGTATTCGCCCATATCCCATTTACTTGCACCTTCTCATGGGTCTGAAAAGGTTGAGACCTTCAGTAATACATTTCGGTTCTTATCTCAGTCTATTTCGGTTTCTTCGTCCTCTCTTTCCCATGACTCTGCTGTTAGCCATCCTATCTCCATAGGTTCGTCTGGGGTATTCTTTGGACAGAACCTGACAATATGTCCCTTTTCTCCACAAAAAAAACACAGAGAGGGACTGGGAAAGGAGGGTTTCATTCGCCCTAGCTCTTCTCTGGGAGTTATTTGAGATTTCGCTAATAGCAAGGGAGGGTTTCTTTTCATGATCTCTTCCTTACACAGATTTTCCCGGGGAGGAATTCTCTTGGTTCTTGGCCATTTTTCTGGCGATTCAAACTTGGGGCTAGACATCACATCTATCTTTATTTCTATTGGTCTTGCTAGATGTGTTAAATATTTGACCGCTTCTGAAGGGGTTTGTGCTACTTGAATTGCAGTTGCCAGCGAGGGTTGATGTTTTGCAGTATACCCCATTGCAAAGATGGAGGAAGGGAGTGGATACATTGCTCTAATTAGGGTCTCAAGGACCTCTGGAAGGGTTTTCTTCCATAACCACGGGGCAAGCATTTTCGGTATACAGCCAGCCAATTCTAATGGATTTTCATTGGGTAAGAGATGAATATCTTGGAACTTTAATCTGTAAAACCCATCCGTCTGCCCCACAATGCCCATTTTATTTCAGAAAAAGGAGTAGTCCCTAGTGGATTGGTATTTTGATAGGAGGTTTGCAGGTCTCCTTTGGACAAAGGGGCCAGATAACAGGTTTTTACGCCCTAGACCCAATTAAATTTGACATCAAGCCATTCGAAGTTTTAAAAAAATGCCCCCAAATCTTCCCTTTCCTGGTATGGTTGTAGTACACAATGCAGAACTATTGTATGGGAGGGATTTGTTTGTACTTGGTACAACCCATCCTAAAGTCGCCGATCAACCTGGATCTGATGCTCTATCAACGCTTCAGGAGGGTCTCAAAGGAACTCATTTTTATGCCAGGGTTCCTATCACTCGTTTGATTTCTCAGCGACTTCTGTGTTACTTTCTATTGCTTCTTCCGGGTCTGAATTGTCAGGTAGCTTAGAACTAAGGGCCATAGGTAGCACTCTTTCCACTATGACAATGGATTTTCTTTCTCCTAAAGAAGGTCTTATATCTAACAGTCCTATTGGTGGAAGTTTATCACTAGGTTTGGCCATATACCCTTGGGATGCTGGAAGTTGTCTCTATATCGGGACTTTAGCATACCACCTCTGACACCATAATGGCAAGTCAGAATGAGGACGCGGACACTTTGAGGACACTTCCAACATGTGTTTATTCAAGAATAAGGCCCAACTTTACCTATCGCTATGGCGTATTCCATCCCTATTTTACTGACTAAGGTGCTTGTCAGTTGTCAGTAAAAGTCGAAAAGAAGAAGTCGGCTGTCCAAAACTAATGCTAACTGGCCCTACCACTATTCTAACAAACTAAGGCCAGGAGAATGACTCCCTTCTCCTGACGGTTGCTTCTCACACTTTTCTTCTTTAATCGTTCTTGTTTCATGTTAAAATTACATTTTCAAATATTTTCTTGTTATTTTCTGTGCAAATATTCACTTGTTACTTTCTCTACCAGTTCCTGTTGTTCTCCTTGCAAACTTTTTGCTCTTTAATGATTACTTTCTTTGGTCTTTGCAAAATCCTTTGAATCGTATTTATGTACTCTGGGTAACTGTGGAAAGTGTCTTTTCCGTGGTGTTGTTTACAATTAGGCTTCAACCTTTCCTGGCATAGTCTGTTTTGTATATTATGTATTCCTGAAGCTTCTCAGTCCATCACTTTATAATATTCTTTCTCTACTATGTTCCACTCAATGTTCATGATTATTTTCTTTGGTTCAGGCTAATTTAGTATGGATAATCGTGGAAAGTGTCCTTTCTTGTGTGTCATTTGTTTACTGTGCAATTATGCTTCAACCTTTCTTGGCATAGTCTGTCTTGTATTATTTACTCCTGAGTCTTCTCTGTCCTTTACTTTAAAATATTTCTCTGTTATGTTCCTCTCAACATTACACGAGTAACTGGGCGTTTTCCTTTCTTAGTAGGCTAGTGTAACCAATGTTTCACTGATCCCTCTTTCAGGATTATTTATGAAAATTCTTCTGATTTTATCACTGTTCAAATTCATCAGATTTAGTTTTATGACTTCGTCAATTGTTCTGAGACAAGTCTCTATGCTTGCATAATGAGCCCTGCTCGGTCTCCCAATTCTCCCGTTCTCCCCGTTACATTTAGTCTGTCGGTGGAACGTCACCAGGGCCTGTACAGGGTCTACATGTGGTTTCTCTGCCGGCTCTCTTCCTGGCGTCTTCTCCTTGCAGTTCTCTCACTCTCTCTTGGTGTTTCGGTATCCCGACAGGACACCAGAGCGTTTGCCAATTCCTGCTCAATACGGTGACAGCGTTGCTAGACAGGCAGCCTACCTACAACGATGTCTCCGTGGTCACGCCACTGTCTCACTTTGACTCAATTTGTCTCTGCTTCTCCTTTTCTCCACATGCTGGGCTTCCAGCATCTGTTTACCATGTTTAGAGCACTTCTGAACGGCGCAAGCTCTGCAGCTCTCTCCAGTTCCACCTTGTCCAGCTGTGACACTCCATAGGGGCCTCACCTGCCTGCATATGTGGTCATCTCTCTCTCTGTTTCGGTCAGCCTGCACTATTTCTTCAATCTCCTCGTCCCAGTTGATTCGAGATTTTAATTTAAAGAGAGATTTGTTTTCTTCCTGGTGATGGCATAAAATAGCTTTCTCTTCAGCCAAGTCTCAGGACTTGACACTATTTTGGATATTAGATATTCCCATGTAGGCCATCATGTGACATGGTTTAGGAAGTTCCTTACAGGAATGGGAGTCCTTGTCCCCAAAGGGGGAGTCTCTCCAGTTGAGGCTCCACTTGCCTCAACCCCTAGGGAGGGTATTGGAGAGCGGGCCTACTTCCATAGCTTCAGAGGGGGTGGGGCTCCCCAACTGGAACAAAGGAAACATTCCCTCGATTCGTCACAGTACGTACTGGAGTGTGGGGGTAAGAAAAATAAAGACAAATTGCAGCATGAATCCTTGATGCAATGAATCCTCTAGTAGTTCTTCTGGCAGACACGGGTGACAATGAACGTTACTAGTAGGCCAGGAGTAGGGATGTGTGAGAGGGCTGCAGGGGGATCTCCCCCCCACATTTTTTGTGTTTAAATGTGGTAAATAAAATTGAGCAAATGGGCTCTAAACACAACTCTAAACATGGTTTTGGCTACATGTTTTAAGTCTCCAGAATGATTACTCTGGACCTTCTTGTCAAACGAAAAGAGTGGGCCTGCAAAGTACTACTCCTAAGGTTGGAGGCAATTCCCCCTCCTATATCAGGCTGTAACCTAGTGTCTTAATTGTTGCTTGGTCCATCCCTATTCAGTCCTAATTACAAATAAGGTATGTAAAAAAAAGAAATCAAGATGGCAGATGGATGTTTTATCATGTTGGTTAGCTGAGCTATGATGTGACTGCTAACAGAGAACTAACACCTGATGAATCTGTAGTCCCGGTGGGTTGATCCCAATCTCCAAGCACACTCCCTTGTCCTTCACAGCTGACCATCATTGACCAGTCAACCATCTTACTGCCACTTCGAAATACTGATAAAAAGTGAGTATGGCTGAAGACTTGTGTGGGGGTTAGCAGTGTGGAGAGTGAGACAGAGATCGTTGTGTGAGGTGCAGTGAGATGGAAAGGAAAGACAGTGAAGAAGAGGTTAAAGAGGGAGGGCTGAAAGTAGAGGTGAACAAGGGAATGTCAAAAGTAGAGGTGATAGAGAGAACACTGAGAACAGAGGTGAAGGATGTGAAGACAGAAGGACAGTGCAGGGGAAGGATGGAAAGTCAAGAGCGGAGGAAGAGGAGAAAGAAATTAGTTGTAGGGAAGGTGAGAGAGTCAGGAGTGGACAAGCGTTAGGTAAGATTTTTATAGTAATGATATTATCTTCCTGACCTGTGTCAACCCCAGAACGTTTTGCTTTACTGGTGAATTATATTTTCCTTATACCTCAATGAGTGGGAACCTTTTTCACATTAAGAGTATTTTGCTCTTTTTACGGTGTCATGTGTAAGACTCCCCATTGTGTCTTTTTAATTGCATCCTCTTTGACAACTTTTGGCAAATCCCTGCCTATTGTTGCTGGGTTGCTTTTGGTGCTCCCCTTTTAACTTTCTCTGGCTAATCTTGTGAGAACTAGAGTGCCCAACTGTAGAAAGGATCTTTGGATCCCTTTACATTTTATTAGGTGAGACCAGCACCCTCCACCCTATATGTAATGCTGAGGGGATACTGGGTATCCCCTTTCTTATTTTAAATGTAACATTTATGTTACAAGGACAAACTGAACTTTAATGGCTGTGGCAGTGAACATTTTTATTAATTCGGTGCACCTTTGTTATGGGCTGTTTCCACAGCCCGGTAAAGGCACCCATGGGTGCTCATTTTACCAAAATGGCACTTGTCTTCTTCTTTTGCCATTTCAGTGTTCCTTGTCCTTTCTTGTTCCTCTGACCTCTAGGGCAGGAACTTCCTTTGGATACATGTTTATCTTCGGCAGGAGTCCTGTGGACTCTTCGCCCAGGCTCCAGAGTGTCTGTGAAGGCAGCAAGCGAGGGAGGAGTTCAAAACTCTGCAGTCCTTTGTCTTCCAGCCTGAGTCTGAGAATCCAGTTCTAACTGGGAGTCTGGCTGTCCTGAAAGGATTGCCAACCCCCCAAGTTTGAATGTCGCAAGGCTATATGATTGCCTGGGTTCCTGTATAAAAGTCGGATTCTGGAAGCTGAAGAGGTAGTCGACCACTGGAACTGAAACCGAAGAGAATGATGAAGAAAATGTGGCTTTGATGATTTCCAGCGGCAGAGAGCCTGCTGTGTAACCGGAGCCTGCTGTTACCCTTCCTTCCAATAGACCAGGGGACTCCAAAAACGACGACCTGACCCAGATCATGATGAGACACACTAGACTCAAGAAGACCAGCATTTTGAGTCATCCTACATCGTGCTGCAACCTTGCGGGCTGCAACCCCAATACCCTGGGACCTCAAGCCATTGTGCGATACACGATCTTCCAAATTTCAAATCTTGCTGAAACTTTGTCAGCATCCTGCTGGACCTCCAGAGACGAGAATCGAGTCTGAAAAATCGCCTCAGCAGAGTGCTGGACCTTGCAAACAATGGGAATACGAACAGCGATATTCTGTCTTCTTCTGTGCTCCTAAAATGGGACCAAATCCATAGAGCTGCGTCCAGCCATGAAGAAACCCTTGCCTGAAGCCTTCTGTGTCCATCTCTGCTGAAAAAGCTAATCTGCATCCCATCTTCTGTCCTCCTGACAAAGAATGCAGTGCCTGGGGTTTTGGCTGCAGATCCTGAAGTTCTCCTGCTGCAGAATCTTCTTCAGTGCTGAAATACTATGGTGGCATGGGTATTTACTTACCTTAAGTCTCTTGTGTTTCCTATGTAGTTTTGGGGTGTTTTCTGTGTTTGGGAGGCTTATTGTCCAGTTCACCCAGGCCCACTGCTGGAATCCTCCTAGGGTGTCTTCTCTGAAGTCCCTGTACCCTCAACTAACTCTAGAGTAAAATACTTACTTGTTTGAACAGTCTTCCTGTGGATCTCTGAACCTTTTCTGCAACTGAGCCCTATTTCATCCTGCCTACAGCTGGCTCCTAGACCATTAGGGTCCCTCTTCTGCCTCTGAGAGAACTCATGTACTAGAATTAGGAAGGGCTGCATACTTTATAGGGTCTGCCTTGAAAAGAAAAACAAGTGTTGAAAAGTTTACTTACTTGTAAATGAGTTAGTTGGTAAGTTTAAACTCTCAGAATGAATAGTTACAAATGGTTATTAGATATGTTCTGCCATTCTGAAAAGTATATATAGGATTTACTTACCTTGAATAAGCTCTGTGCCTTCTTAAAAAAAGTATTCCCATGGTCTTACTTTCTTTAGAAACTGTCTACCCATATCTGAGACTGGGTGATCTGATCTCCGCTGTTTTCCCCCCGGTTACTTGTAGATTTATTGCTGACAATGAAATTGCCCTCCCACCCCTGTTAGATCCCCTCTCCCTTGTTTCTCGGCTTCCTAACCCTGTTCTTCCCCCTATGATGGTAAAGTGCTCTATTGCTTCCCAGCGATAGGTTTGTGCTCAGTAAGTACCCTAATAATAATAATATATGCCAGAGAAGAACGGGACATTGGAGGCAATTTTCACTTCCTGTTTATTTGGTTCTATGTGAAAATCGCACCTGGAAAATGTTGTCAGGGAGGCGATTCTTATGTTCCTGGCTGCTAAAATGCCTTTCCCACATTTTCTACGACTAGTGTTATTTACTATTCTCAACTCCATTCTTGGAATATTTGTGTAAAGTGCTTGCTTGTAGTCAGGGTGCATACATGAGTAAATATCGCCCTTAGCGACTTTTTCCATGGCAGGATTTTCATTGGATACTGTTTATTCCATTTCTAATGCTATATGAATTAAGTGTAAATAAATCGAGGGGACAACTCCGTGAGCCCGCTTTCACCTCATCACTTCCTCTTCTACCTCTCACCCAATTCTCATCTCATAATTGACAGTGCAGTGTAATAATGCCCATACAAGTTTATTATTATGATTTTCTGTTTACGGTTTATTTTTCCCATATGCTTATCAATATCTTACTTAATTGTGGGGCCTCTCCCTCGAACACCCAGCCTACCTAACCTTTGTTACCTACCCCTTAACACACTTCAATCATCTATTCTCTCAAAATCTTTATTTTCCCTACACATCATTCTACACAATGTAATTTGCTTACAATATGAAAAGCAAAGAATATATATTTGGCTCTTTTTTACCCATATATGTTTTTTGTACCAATATAATCACTGGTCACCTTTTCCCGTTAGGAAGGTGGAGATGTAAGTTCGGAAGCCTAGCCAATCTATATTCCACTTGTGAGTCCTACACAATCCCTCAGTTAATTCTTTATTTTACGTTGTTTCTTATAAAAAGGTTTTGACCTTACATATTGTCAATAAGCTATGTGACAAAGCCAGTACCGTGGGCTTATCAAGAGGGGGTCGGAATCCCTCTCAGCTGGTGGTGGAAGACCTACCAAGGAGAATTCCACAGCCAGTCCTTCCCCTGAGGAGTATGTTGGCAGTTGAGAGGGTGTCATGGTCCTTTGCTATTGTGGGCGTGCAGGCGCCCACTGCGCCTTCTGCCACAAGTGCAGGGTAGTGGTTAAATGTTTCACCTGCCCGGCGGGATGCAACTTCTTCGGTTTCAGGTACGCTGCATTTTCTTTCTGTCCTCTCCTGAATCTTCCTCCTTCTGCTACCTGTTCCACTCCTTCAGCTACCTCCTTGTTCCTTGGACCCTCTCCTCCTTGTCCTATTTTGCCTCGTCATCCGTCTTACTTGGACCCACCTTCATGCTCCCCGTTCTGCCTCTGTGTTCATCCAAAAGCTCTGCCTCCTCATGGGTCAATATTCTCTACAGCCCTGCCTCTGTCTCTGCCTGTCTCCTACAAAAGCCCTGCATTGAAGCTGGCTCACATCCTCTGCAGTACATCCTTTGTACTGGCCTATCTTAGACCACTAAGCTATACAGACCACAAACCTCTTCCAGTTTAAGGATTACCTCCCTTACGTTACCACCAACAGGATCCTGATTTCATCTTGGGGATTTCTTCCCCACAAGGGTTTCCCCTATTATAGGCTTTTCCTGGACCAGGCCCTCCTGATACCCAAAGTAATATGGGAAACTGGCTGGCCTCCTACAGGGATCGACCTTATTTCTTCATGTCAAGACGCAAAGAACAGAGATGGGTAAGGGGATCTTCTGCTACCACCACTAGTGTGGGTCCCATTTCTGACAGTTTGCAACACCATCCCATTACTGAAATAGACACGGATCAGATGCAGACCCTGATGGAAGCCATGCAGAGACCGGCTACTGAAGTGCAAGAGTTATGACTAGAGAACACGACTCTAAGACATGCCATGACCATCCAAGAGAACCTACCGCAGGATATACCGGCAGGAAATACAGGTGGTTTGAAGTATGATCATTCACCAAAGATATTCAACGAGTTTCTAGATCATTGTATGATTCAGTTTACTTTCTGCGTGCATCAGTTTCTTTCAGATCACTCAAGGGTTGGATATATGGTTACAGGGAGTGACAATTATGGACTCTATCTGTACTAAATATGCACCTATTGTACCTCAGATTTAAAAGAAAAAATTAATTCATGGTATTCATTCCTTTAGCTCTATTAAGTAAACAATAGTGGGTAATGGAAAGAAAATGGAGGAAGTCTGGAACAGGAGCTATGGCCATGAATGCTAACATTTGCTATGAAAGATTAAAAAGGGGCAATCTTCAAAGCCAAGTCAGAATTCCTGCATATAAAATGGAATCAGTTAATAACCGACGAGACCCCTAACGAGGACTAAACTGGATATGGGAGGCTCCTCCGAAGTTCCCCTTTCTGGAGCTAAAACAAATACCGGGGACATCCCAGAAGATCCTCGATTAGGGCCTAAATCTATTACATGGAAGGATGAGGATCCCTTTCTTAGGGCTAAACGAACCAGAGTAAAATCTGAAGATCCCCAAAGAAGGGCTAAGAAAAGCACCAGCCATGCCAAGGAGCTTAAAGGTCGGATGCTTGCCCAAAGACCTTGCAGAGGATCCCTCAGTTATCTCTAATTTCTTCCATCCAAGCAGCATTTCCTCTGGCATTGTACCATAAAAACATCAAGCTAATGCATTTAATATGTTCTTTATGAACACAATTAAAGCAATTCAAGAGAAGATCGAACAGAATATGCCATCAGTCTTACATCTAGATAATGAAACATCTCCACTCGATACTCTGAGGAAACCAGATAGCCATCAGTTTGACTTTAAAGTAGTATCAGAGGATACTATCTTGAGCATGATGCAGAAACTCAAACCCACCAATAACTTATTATTTGAGCTCCCGGCATTTGCAGCACCATGTCTTATGGCAGAAATTGCCCCCTTTATGACTTTATTTGTCAATGTATCACTATCACAAGGTCTTGTTCCATCCAGGCTTAAACATGCTATTATATCTCCCTGTTGAAGAAACCCAACCTGGATCCAAATGAACTACAAAACTATCGACCGATAGCAGTACTCCCTTGGCCAGGAAAAATTCCCAGCTCCAGGAGCACGTACATAAATATGCTTTATTAGATTCTTACAAATCTTGGTTTCGACCTGTATTTGGTAGAGAAATGGCCTTGATAGCTATTTGGGATGAGCTACACCTGTTATCAGATGTGGGTAAGATGTCTTTGTTAGTGATGCTGGACTTGTCCGCCACATTTGATATTGTAGATTACGGTATCCTACTAGACCAATTTAGGAGGGTTAAGAAAGCCTCAGACCATGCTATTAAATGGTTTAGTCCTTTCCTGACCGAACACCAGCAGGGGGGTGCAGGGTGACTGTCACATTCCCTCCCTCAGAGATGTGGCATCATGAGGAAGCATTAAATTGGATTTCAATCCAATGCCAATGACACCCAATAGTTGGTCAATTTTAAGGATTTGTTTTGCAGAATTGGGCAGTGTTTGGAGGAAGTAGGAAGTTGGATGTCCCAGAATTGGTTTCAACTCAATCCCAGTAAAATGGAAGTAGCCCTGTTTGTGCCGAAACACCACTTAATGGATGATGTAAAGTGCCCTCTGTTACGCTCACCTGACTCCCACGGAGGCGCAGGCCTGGTTTGGAGTGCTGTTGCCTCTTCTATGGTGAAGCGCAGGACTCGGAAGATGGACAGGACCGGACCCTCAAATCTGGCTTGTCTGACTCGCAGAAATATCCTTCTGTGTGTGAAAAGGGAGTATTAACAATCTGCGGGATAATGTGCAAGCCTCCCACTCCCTTCTCACCCTCCACGATACCCTTCTGCGATTCCCCGTGAAGTCTTACCTTAGGGTCTGAAAGGACGAGTTCTCCATCCTGCTTCTGATGCAGGGGCGCGTTGTAATCCAGTTACTTTACTGGATCATGGATTGTAGAGAGTTCAAGTTTGCTTGACCTTCCCGGTAAAGTACTGTGAGAATTCTGTTTATAAGTATGAGCCCGAAATAATAATTGTCCGTTGTCTCTATTTCAGGTGCAGAATAAAGATTCCGAGATGAGCAATGGAACCGACGAAAGAAACTCAGGTGAGTTGTTTGATGAGAGGTTCCTTTAGTGTCCTTGCATTAATGCACTAATGCTTGTGTCTTTTTTCCCCTTCGGGGCCGGGGTTCGCAAATGCCGGAGATATGGCACCGACCCGAAGTGAGAGGTGCAGTTCCAGTAGATATCAGGTAAGTCTTTAATGAGCGTTCAGGTAATGTCTTAGCATTCACTCACTAACGCTGATGTCTCTTTTTTTCCCTTAGGGGCCGGGGTCCGGAAATGCCAGGATGCGGCACCGACCCGAAATGAAGTGGGAATGACCCAACAGGTAAGTCGTATGATGGCAAATTAAGGTTTTCTTATTCTCTTCCCTAGCTCACCTTTGTTCTCGTCTTTTTCTCCCTAGGCGCTGAAATGTGGCTGCGGATCCAGATGGTCGCTGATGAACATGGAGGCGCCTAGTAAAGGTGAGTGGAATGCGGTGCTGCAGCGATCGTTGCGATGGGCTTTTAAAATGAATGTCTTCCTTTTCAGGATCGTCGGCGAAATGTCTCCGGAATGCGGATTTAGCAGGTAAGGACTCTTCTTTCTCCTATTCTCTTCTCTTCTCCCTTTGCAGGTGTTCCAGGATGCTCGCAGGCGTGGCAGAAGTCAGGATGCAGGAGCAGACACGGTGAGCGTCCAGCTGCTAGATGCAGAACAAAGCAAAGCGTGAGTTGCTGCTTGGGTGTGGCTTAAATAGCCTTCAAAGTAGTTCCAGGTATGTATCCTTCCTCTCAGGTATGTATTCTTCCTCCGGCCACACCCGTGTGGTTAAGTAGTCCCCAAAGATAAAGCAGTCCCATTCAGGCCTCTAGATGGCCCGGATGTTGCAGCATGGTCTGCATCAGGTAAGTTTACACCAAGCACCTTTAAACACAAAGGGCCTCATTACGACCCAGGCGGTAAGTTACCGCCTGGGCCGTGACTTTACCACCATGGCGTAAACTACGTTTACGCCATGGTGGTTGGCGGACTTACCGCCCCATTCCGACCTTGGCGGGGCGGTAAGTCCCCAATCCCCATTTACCCTTCCCCATTCCCATTTTTGCCCCATAGGGCATAATGGGAGTGGGGAAGGCGTTAATTACGCCACCGTAAATTACGGTGGCGTAATTAACTCCATGGTCCCTTAGCGCCATGGATTTTAACACCTGCTAAAAGCAGGTGTTAAAAGCGCCATGGCGCTAAATGACCTCGTACTCAGGCGGTAAGGGTTGGCGCTGTTAACGCTGCCGTAAACCCCTTACCGCCTGGGTCGTAATGAGGCCCAAAGTCATCTTTTATGAGCCTGGCACCTATGGCGCCAGGACTGAGTCCAAAGGGCCCCTACTTGGGGCTGCTGAGGCTTCCCTCGGGGACATGATGTCTGCCTCTGGGGTAGCTGGGCCTGGTCTGGCTCCTTGGAGGTGGGCATCATGACAGTACCCCCTCCCAAGGCCCCTCCCAAGGTCGTTCTCTCCGGGGGTTTTGGCTTGTTTGGGAATTTTCGGTGGAATTTTTGTATTAATCGCGGCGCGTGTACATGGTCGCTTGGTTCCCAAGATCTCTCCTGAGGTCCAAACCCCTTCCAATCAACTAGATAGAAGAGTTTTGACTTTAACACCTTGGAATCCAATATGTCTTTAACTTCAAATTCTAATTCCCCATCAATCTGAATTGGTTCTGGTGGTTTGAGCAGTCTGGTTCCTGGTTGCACCGGTTTCAACAGTGAGGCATGAAAAACGGGATGAATTTGCATGTTCGCTGGTAGATCGAGTTTAAAGGCCACCGGGTTGATTATAGCTTTGATGGGATAGGGTCCTATGTATCTGGGGTTGAAAGTCCGCGGTCCTTTGAGAGGTAAATGTCTAGTTGCTAGCCACACCTGGTCCCCTATTTGGTACGGAGGTGCTTCACTTCGATGTAAATCAGCATTTTCTTTGTACTTTCTCTTGGCTTGCTGAAGATGAGTCGTAGCTTCTTTGAAAGCTCGGGTTATCGTGGAATGCAAATGATCTACCGCAGGCATTTCCAGGTTTTGAGGAGGGTCCAGGTCTGAGGTTCGAGGATGATGACCATACAAGGTGTAAAAAAGGGTTTGTCCTGTTCCAGAATTGTTATATGCATATTCTGCGATCCAAAGAATGTCTTTCCAATTGCATTCAGATTGGTGCAACATACACCGAAGATATTGTTCAAGGGTTTGGTTAGTTCTCTTGGTTTGGCCATCGGTTTTTTGGATGGTGACTGGTGGATAGTCGTACATCAATTTGCGCCAGTTGACAACATTTCCTCCAAAAATGGGAAATAAACTGGCTTCCTCGATCCGAGACTAATATGGATGGAAAACCATGCATACGAACTATGTTCTCCAGAAATTCCTTGGCCAAGATGGAGGCTGAGGGTAACCCTTTTAAAGGAATAAAATGGGCCATTTTGGAGAAGAGATCCACAATCACCAAGATAGTGTTGTATCCATAGCAAGGAGGCAGGTCGGTAATAAAGTCCATCGACAAGGTGTGCCAAGGTGCCGGTGGAATATCCAAAGGTTGTAGAAGACCGGCTGGTCTTTTCTTTTGACTTTTATTTTGGGCGCAAACTCCGCAAGACATCGCAAAAGATTTTATGTCTTTTCTCCAGGATGGCCACCAGAATTGTCGTTTGATCTTTTCCTCAGTTTTAGCGATACCAGGATTTCCTTCCATTAATGTATCATGATAATGGGCAATAACGAGTTCTTGCAGTTCTTTGTTAGGCAGAAATAATCGCCCCTGGAAGTACGGTAAATCGTTATTAATGGAAAAGTGTGACCCCTTTTGGCTCCATTCTTGTAAGGCTGTGGAGTCTAATAGTTGTTTAACTCGAGTTTGAACATCCTCAATAGTTTGTAAAGAGGTCAAACCCAAAATTCTCTGTTCAGGTATAATCGGTACAGGTTCTAAGCTCCAATTTGTTTCTTCCATCCCAATCCGGGATAAAGCGTCCGCTTTGCCATTCTTGCAACCAGGGCGATATGTGATCACAAAATCAAATTCCGCAAAGAATAAAGCCCATCGGAGTTGACGTGATGATTGGGCTTTGGCCGTCTTTAAATACTGCAAATTTCTGTGATCTGTAATCACTGTGATGGTGTGTCTTGCGCCAAGGAGGTAATGACGCCAAGCTTTGAAGGCGGACTTAATAGCTAGTAACTCCTTGTCGGTGATTGCGTAATTAATTTCAGGAGCCGAGAATTTTCTGGACCAAAAGGCTACAGGGTGTAGTTGAGTAGTTATTGGATCCCTTTGAGACAGGACAGCTCCCATGGCTAAGCTGGATGCGTCGGTTTCAACAATGTAAGGGAGATCTGGGCGTGGATGCTTCAACACAGGTGCGGAGGTGAATTTAGTCTTTAGGTCTTGAAAGGCCTGTTCTGCCTCATGAGTCCATTCGAAGCGTTTATTCTTCCGTAAGGGAGCTGTGATGGGTTGGACCACTCGAGAAAATTCCGGGATGAATCTTTGATAAAAATTGGCAAAACCAAGCATGCTCTGAACCCCCTTCACAGAGCTAGGAGATGGCCATTTGAGGATGGCGTCCACCTTTCGCAAGTCCATTCGGACTCCTTTAGATGTCAGGATGAATCCGAGAAACTCGACTTCTGTGGTGTGAAAAACGCATTTTTCGAGTTTTGCAAACAGTTTGTGCTGGCGCAATTTTTCAAGAACTGCCCTGACATGTTTTCTGTGATCGGATTCCGAAGAGGAGTACACCAGGATGTCGTCGATATATACGATGACACAAACATCGATAAGTTCCCAAAGAACATCATTCATAAAGTATTGAAAGGCGGCAGGTGCGTTGCACAATCCGAAGGGCATCACCTGATATTCAAAGAGCCCATATTTGGTGCGGAATGCAGTCTTCCATTCGTCGCCTTCTTTTATACGCACCAGGTGATAAGCTCACCGGAGATCTAACTTGGTGTACATACAAGCATCTTTTAACTGGTCGAGAAGTTCAGGGATCAGAGGCAGAGGATAACGATTCTTAATCGTTACTTGATTTAGGGCGCGGTAGTCAATACATGTTCTAAAGTCGCCTTCTTTTTTCGGCACGAAGAACAGAGCTGAGGAAACAGGAGACTTTGACGGGCGAATAAAACCATTGGCAAGGTACTGATCTAAATACTGACGCAAATGAAGGTTCTCATGTTCAGTAAGAGCATAAATCCTACTACAAGGCGGTTGAGCATTGGGTACCAGATCGATTTGACAATCGTACGACCGGTGGGGAGGTAACGTGTTGGCCTGTTCTTTTTGGAAAACGTCTTGGAATTCTTGGTACTCAGCCGGTAGTTGTATAGTGGCGGAAGTTGCTGAGGCCAGGCCCATATTTGGATTTCTTGGATAACAAGTTTGTTCACAATCAGGAAAGGTTATTCTCTTTGCTCGCCAGTCTATTCGAGGATTATGTGTTTCTAACCAAGGAATGCCTAGAATTACTTGAAACTGTGGGACCTTGATTACGTCAAACACAATAACTTCCTGATGTCCACCCTGACCCACTAGTGTCACTTCTGTAGTGGAATGAGTTACCGGCCCTGAGGCTATTTCAGTTCCATCAACTGTAGTAATGACATCCTTGTTAGTTTTCGGACGGAGAGGGAGATTAATCCTGGAGGCCAATTCACAATCTACATAGTTTCCAATAGCTCCACTGTCGATGTATGCCTTTATAGCATGCAACCGCCGAGGCTGTTTCGGATCCACGAGGACCATTGGCATGATGAAATGCGAGGTCAAAGAGTTTGTTTTCAAGCTCGGCAAGCGGACCTCTACGCTTGTTGGGCTTGGTCGTTTCCCGAATCAGGTTCTGTTAAATTGTTGTCAGTGGCTCCAACCACCTTCTTAGGTGGTTTTACCGGATAATCTCATAGAAAGTGACCAGAAGCCCCGCAATAGAGACAGAATTGCTTTTGCCGCCTTCTCTCCCGTTTCTTCTGCGTTAACGGTCCTTTAACTCCACCGATTTGCATAGGCTCTGAAACGTCGGTACTCTTGGGGTTAGCGTGAGTTTTGATCAACACTCTGGTTTCAAACTTGGATCGATCTGCTTTTCTATTCTGAAGTCTGTGATCAAGTTGGACCACAAGGTCTATGTACTCCGCGCAGACTTGGGGTGGATTTACTATTTGGGCTAGCACGTCTTTAAGTTCTCCGCCCAGACCTCGATGAAATAATGTGATCCTTTTATTCTCTGGCCACCCAGTTTCCACAACCAACCTATTAAAGGTGGCGATGTAAGATAAGAGATCCTGGTTACCTTGTCGTAAGGATAGCAGTTCGTTGTCTAGGGCTTGTCCCTGAGAGTGTCGAGCGAATAATCTTTCCATGCTTGCCTGGAAGCCTTGAAAATCCTGGAGAATTGGGTCATCTTGATTTACCAAAGGAACTGACCAATCGGCAGCACTGCCGCTGAGATAAGATAATACAAAAGCTACCTTGGTCTGGTCATTAGGGAAGGCCCCAGGTCTGCATAGGAAGTGTAAGCGACATTGGTTCATAAAAACGGCATATTTCTTGGGGTCCCCAGCAAAACGTTCAGGCGGGGCCAAAGGCATGTTTCCAGGTAGATTGATTTGTACCAGGTTATTCGAAATCATAGAAGTGGGATTACCCCCGGAACTAGGTAAAGGAGTTTGTCCTGCCTGACCCTGCAACAACCGTTTGGCCAGGTCATCAGTTCTTTCCTTAGATAGGATCAGTTCTCTTTTGAGAGCGTTAGTCTCCTGGCGGGTGGAATGTACTTCTGCCCGTAATTCCCCCAAAAGCTGGGCCAGCTGGTCTGTCTCGGAAGTTTCCATAGCGCCCGGGTGGGAAATTGTAGGTAGGCTTCGCGTTCTGTTATGCTCACCTGACTCCCACGGAGGCGCAGGCCTGGTTTGAAGTGCTGTTGCCTCTTCTATGGTGAAGCGCAGGACTCGGAAGATGGACAGGACCGGACCCTCAAATCTGGCTTGTCTGACTCGCAGAAATATCCTTCTGTGTGTGAAAAGGGAGTATTAACAATCTGCGGGATAATGTGTAAGCCTCCCACTCCCTTCTCACCCTCCACGAAACCCTTCTGCGATTCCCCGTGAAGTCTTACCTTAGGGTCTGAAAGGACGAGCTCTCCATCCTGCTTCTGATGCAGGGGCGCTTTGTAATCCAGTTACTTTACTGGATCATGGATTGTAGAGAGTTCAAGTTTGCTTGACCTTCCCGGTAAAGTACTGTGAGAATTCTGTTTATAAGTATGAGCCCGAAATAATAATTGTCCGTTGTCTCTATTTCAGGTGCAGAACAAAGATTCCGAGATGAGCAATGGAACCGACGAAAGAAACTCAGGTGAGTTGTTTGATGAGAGGTTCCTTTAGTGTCCTTGCATTAATGCACTAATGCTTGTGTCTTTTTTCCCCATAGGGGCCGGGGGTTCGCAAATGCCGGAGATATGGCACCGACCCGAAGTGAGAGGTGCAGTTCCAGTAGATATCAGGTAAGTCTTTAATGAGCGTTCAGGTAATGTCTTAGCATTCACTCACTAACGCTGATGTCTCTTTTTTTCCCTTAGGGGCCGGGGTCCGGAAATGCCAGGATGCGGCACCGACACGAAATGAAGTGGGAATGACCCAACAGGTAAGTCGTATGATGGAAAATTAAGGTTTTCTTATTCTCTTCCCTAGCTCACCTTTGTTCTCGTCTTTTTCTCCCTAGGCGCTGAAATGTGGCTGCGGATCCAGATGGTCGCTGATGAACATGGAGGCGCCTAGTAAAGGTGAGTGGAATGCGGTGCTGCAGCGATCGTTGCGATGGGCTTTTAAAATGAATGTCTTCCTTTTCAGGATCGTCAACGAAATGTCTCCGGAATGCGGATTTAGCAGGTAAGGACTCTTCTTTCTCCTATTCTCTTCTCTTCTCCCTTTGCAGGTGTTCCAGGATGCTCGCGGGCGTGGCAGAAGTCAGGATGCAGGAGCAGACACGGTGAGCATCCAGCTGCTAGATGCAGAACAAAGCAAAGCGTGAGTTGCTGCTTGGGTGTGGCTTAAATAGCCTTCAAAGTAGTTCCAGGTATGTATCCTTCCTCTCAGGTATGTATTCTTCCTCCGGCCACACCCGTGTGGTTAAGTAGTCCCCAAAGATAAAGCAGTCCCATTCAGGCCTCTAGATGGCCCGGATGTTGCAGCATGGTCTGCATCAGGTAAGTTTACACCAAGCACCTTTAAACACAAAGTCATCTTTTATGAGCATGGCACCTATGGCGCCAGGACTGAGTCCAAAGGGCCCCTACTTGGGGCTGCTGAGGCTTCCCTCGGGGACATGATGTCTGCCTCTGGGGTAGCTGGGCCTGGTCTGGCTCCTTGGAGGTGGGCATCATGACAGTACCCCCTCCCAAGGCCCCTCCCAAGGTCGTTCTCTCCGGGGGTTTTGGCTTGTTTGGGAATTTTCGGTGGAATTTTTGTATTAATCGCGGCGCGTGTACATGGTCGCTTGGTTCCCAAGATCTCTCCTGAGGTCCATACCCCTTCCAATCAACTAGATAGAAGAGTTTTGACTTTAACACCTTGGAATCCAATATGTCTTTAACTTCAAATTCTAATTCCCCATCAATCTGAATTGGTTCTGGTGGTTTGAGCAGTCTGGTTCCTGGTTGCACCGGTTTCAACAGTGAGGCATGAAAAACGGGATGAATTTGCATGTTCGCTGGTAGATCGAGTTTAAAGGCCACCGGGTTGATTATAGCTTTGATGGGATAGGGTCCTATGTATCTGGGGTTGAAAGTCCGCGGTCCTTTGAGAGGTAAATGTCTAGTTGCTAGCCACACCTGGTCCCCGATTTGGTACGGAGGTGCTTCACTTCGATGTAAATCAGCATTTTCTTTGTACTTTCTCTTGGCTTGCTGAAGATGAGTCGTAGCTTATTTGAAAGCTCGGGTTATCGTGGAATGCAAATGATCTACCGCAGGCATTTCCAGGTTTTGAGGAGGGTCCAGGTCTGAGGTTCGACGATGATGACCATACAAGGTGTAAAAAGGGGTTTGTCCTGTTCCAGAATTGTTATATGCATATTCTGCGATCCAAAGAATGTCTTTCCAATTGCATTCAGATTGGTGCAACATACACCGAAGATATTGTTCAAGGGTTTGGTTAGTTCTCTTGGTTTGGCCATCGGTTTTTTGGATGGTGACTGGTGGATAGTCGTACATCAATTTGCGCCAGTTGACAACATTTCCTCCAAAAATGGGAAATAAACTGGCTTCCTCGATCCGAGACTAATATGGATGGAAAACCATGCATACAAACTATGTTCTCCAGAAATTCCTTGGCCAAGATGGAGGCTGAGGGTAACCCTTTTAAAGGAATAAAATGGGCCATTTTGGAGAAGAGATCCACAATCACCAAGATAGTGTTGTATCCATAGCAAGGAGGCAGGTCGGTAATAAAGTCCATCGACAAGGTGTGCCAAGGTGCCGGTGGAATATCCAAAGGTTGTAGAAGACTGGCTGGTCTTTTCTTTTGACTTTTATTTTGGGCGCAAACTCCGCAAGACATCGCAAAAGATTTTATGTCTTTTCTCCAGGATGGCCACCAGAATTGTCGTTTGATCTTTTCCTCAGTTTTAGCGATACCAGGATTTCCTTCCATTAATGTATCATGATAATGGGCAATAACGAGTTCTTGCAGTTCTTTGTTAGGCAGAAATAATCGCCCCTGGAAGTACGGTAAATCGTTATTAATGGAAAAGTGTGACCCCTTTTGGCTCCATTCTTGTAAGGCTGTGGAGTCTAATAGTTGTTTAACTCGAGTTTGAACATCCTCAATAGTTTGTAAAGAGGTCAAACCCAAAATTCTCTGTTCAGGTATAATCGGTACAGGTTCTAAGCTCGAATTTGTTTCTTCCATCCCAATCCGGGATAAAGCGTCCGCTTTGCCATTCTTGCAACCAGGGCGATATGTGATCACAAAATCAAATTCCGCAAAGAATAAAGCCCATCGGAGTTGACGTGATGATTGGGCTTTGGCCGTCTTTAAATACTGCAAATTTCTGTGATCTGTAATCACTGTGATGGTGTTTCTTGCGCCGAGGAGGTAATGACGCCAAGCTTTGAAGGCGGACTTAATAGCTAGTAACTCCTTGTCGGTGATTGCGTAATTAATTTCAGGAGCCGAGAATTTTCTGGACCAAAAGGCTACAGGGTGTAGTTGATTAGTTATTGGATCCCTTTGAGACAGGACAGCTCCCATGGCTAAGCTGGATGCGTCGGTTTCAACAATGTAAGGGAGATCTGGGCGTGGATGCTTCAACACAGGTGTGGAGGTGAATTTAGTCTTTAGGTCTTGAAAGGCCTGTTCTGCCTCATGAGTCCATTCGAAGCGTTTATTCTTCCGTAAGGGAGCTGTGATGGGTTGGACCACTCGAGAAAATTCCGGGATGAATCTTTGATAAAAATTGGCAAAACCAAGCATGCTCTGAACCCCCTTCACAGAGCTAGGAGATGGCCATTTGAGGATGGCGTCCACCTTTCGCAAGTCCATTCGGACTCCTTTAGATGTCAGGATGAATCCGAGAAACTCGACTTCTGTGGTGTGAAAAACGCATTTTTCGAGTTTTGCAAACAGTTTGTGCTGGCGCAATTTTTCAAGAACTGCCCTGACATGTTTTCTGTGATCGGATTCCGAAGAGGAGTACACCAGGATGTCGTCGATATATACGATGACACAAACATCGATAAGTTCCCAAAGAACATCATTCATAAAGTATTGAAAGGCGGCAGGTGCGTTGCACAATCCGAAGGGCTTCACCTGATATTCAAAGAGCCCATATTTGGTGCGGAATGCACTCTTCCATTCGTCGCCTTCTTTTATACGCACCAGGTGATAAGCTCACCGGAGATCTAACTTGGTGTACATACAAGCATCTTTTACCTGGTCGAGAAGTTCAGGGATCAGAGGCAGAGGATAACGATTCTTAATCGTTACTTGATTTAGGGCGCGGTAGTCAATACATGTTCTAAGGTCGCCTTCTTTTTTCGGCACGAAGAACAGAGCTGAGGAAACAGGAGACTTTGACGGGCGAATAAAACCATTGGCAAGGTACTGATCTAAATACTGACGCAAATGAAGGTTCTCATGTTCAGTAAGAGCATAAATCCTACTACAAGGCGGTTGAGCATTGGGTACCAGATCGATTTGACAATCGTACGACCGGTGGGGAGGTAACGTGTTGGCCTGTTCTTTTTGGAAAACGTCTTGGAATTCTTGGTACTCAGCCGGTAGTTGTATAGTGGCGGAAGTTGCTGAGGCCAGGCCCATATTTGGATTTCTTGGATAACAAGTTTGTTCACAATCAGGAAAGGTTATTCTCTTTGCTCGCCAGTCTATTCGAGGATTATGTGTTTCTAACCAAGGAATGCCTAGAATTACTTGAAACTGTGGGACCTTGATTACGTCAAACACAATAACTTCCTGATGTCCATCCTGACCGACTAGTGTCACTTCTGTAGTGGAATGAGTTACCGGCCCTGAGGCTATTTCAGTTACATCAACTGTAGTAATGACATCCTTGTTAGTTTTCGGACGGAGAGGGAGATTAATCCTGGAGGCCAATTCACAATCTACATAGTTTCCAATAGCTCCACTGTCGATGTATGCCTTTATAGCATGCAACCGCCGAGGCTGTTTCGGATCCACGAGGACCAATGGCATGATGAAATGCGAGGTCAAAGAGTTTGTTTTCAAGCTCGGCAAGCGGACCTCTACGCTTGTCGGGCTTGGTCGTTTCCCGAATCAGGTTCTGTTAAATTGTTGTCAGTGACTCCAACCACCTTCTTAGGTGGTTTTACCGGACAATCTCATAGAAAGTGACCAGAAGCCCCGCAATAGAGACAGAATTGCTTTTGCCGCCTTCTCTCCCGTTCCTTCTGCGTTAACGGTCCTTTAACTCCACCGATTTGCATAGGCTCTGAAACGTCGGTACTCTTGGGGTTAGCGTGAGTTTTGATCAACACTCTGGTTTCAAACTTGGATCGATCTGCTTTTCTATTCTGAAGTCTGTGATCAAGTTGGACCACAAGGTCTATGTACTCCGCGCAGACTTGGGGTGGATTTACTATTTGGGCTAGCACGTCTTTAAGTTCTCCGCCCAGACCTCGATGAAATAATGTGATCCTTTTATTCTCTGGCCACCCAGTTTCCACAACCAACCTATTAAAGGTGGCGATGTAAGATAAGAGATCCTGGTTACCTTGTCGTAAGGATAGCAGTTCGTTGTCTAGGGCTTGTCCCTGAGAGTGTCGAGCGAATAATCTTTCCATGCTTGCCTGGAAGCCTTGAAAATCCTGGAGAATTGGGTCATCTTGATTTACCAAAGGAACTGACCAATCGGCAGCACTGCCGCTGAGATAAGATAATACAAAAGCTACCTTGGTCTGGTCATTAGGGAAGGCCCCAGGTCTGCATAGGAAGTGTAAGCGACATCGGTTCATAAAAACGGCATATTTCTTGGGGTCCCCAGCAAAACGTTCAGGCGGGGCCAAAGGCATGTTTCCAGGTAGATTGATTTGTACCAGGTTATTCGAAATCATAGAAGTGGGATTACCCCCGGAACTAGGTAAAGGAGTTTGTCCTGCCTGACCCTGCAACAACCGTTTGGCCAGGTCATCAGTTCTTTCCTTAGATAGGATCAGTTCTCTTTTGAGAGCGTTAGTCTCCTGGCGGGTGGAATGTACTTCTGCCCGTAATTCCCCCAAAAGCTGGGCCAGCTGGTCTGTCTCGGAAGTTTCCATAGCGCCCGGGTGGGAAATTGTAGGTAGGCTTCGCGTTCTGTTACGCTCACCTGACTCCCACGGAGGCGCAGGCCTGGTTTGAAGTGCTGTTGCCTCTTCTATGGTGAAGCGCAGGACTCGGAAGATGGACAGGACCGGACCCTCAAATCTGGTTTGTCTGACTCGCAGAAATATCCTTCTGTGTGTGAAAAGGGAGTATTAACAATCTGCGGGATAATGTGTAAGCCGCCCACTCCCTTCTCACCCTCCACGAAACCCTTCTGCGATTCCCCGTGAAGTCTCACCTTAGGGTCTGAAAGGACAAGCTCTCCATCCTGCTTCTGATGCAGGGGCGCGTTGTAATCCAGTTACTTCACTGGATCATGGATTGTAGAGAGTTCAAGTTTGCTTGACCTTCCCGGTAAAGTACTGTGAGAATTCTGTTTATAAGTATGAGCCCGAAATAATAATTGTCCGTTGTCTCTATTTCAGGTGCAGAACAAAGATTCCGAGATGAGCAATGGAACCGACGAAAGAAACTCAGGTGAGTTGTTTGATGAGAGGTTCCTTTAGGGTCCTTGCATTAATGCACTAATGCTTGTGTCTTTTTTCCCCATAGAGGCCGGGGTTCGGAAATGTCGGAGATATGGCACCGACCCGAAGTGAGAGGTGCAGTTCCAGTAGATATCAGGTAAGTCTTTAATGAGCGTTCAGGTAATGTCTTAGCATTCGCTCACTAACGCTGATGTCACTTTTTTCCCCTTAGGGGCCGGGGTCCGGAAATGCCAGGATGCGGCACCGGCCCGAAATGAAGTGGGAATGACCCAACAGGTAAGTCTTATGATGGCAAATTAAGGTTTTCTTATTCTCTTCCCTAGCTCACCTTTGTTCTTGTCTTTTTCTCCCTAGGCACTGAAATGTGGCTGCGGATCCAGATGGTCGCTGATGAACATGGAGGGCCTAGTAAAGGTGAGTGGAATGCGGCGCTGCAGAGATCGTTGCGATGTGCTTTTAAAACGAATGTCTTCCTTTTCAGGATCGTCGGCGAAATGTCTCCGGAATGCGGATTTAGCAGGTAAGGACTCTTCTTTCTCCTATTCTCTTCTCTTCTCCCTTTGCAGGTGTTCCAGGATGCTCGCGGGCGTGTCAGAAGTCAGGATGCAGGAGCAGACACGGTGAGCGTCCAGCTGCTAGATGCAGAACAAAGCAAAGCGTGAGTTGCTGCTTGGGTGTGGCTTAAATAGCCTTCAAAGTAGTTCCAGGTATGTATCCTTCCTCTCAGGTATGTATTCTTCCTCCGGCCACACCCATGTGGTTAAGTAGTCCCCAAAGATAAAGCAGTCCCATTCAGGCCTCTAGATGGCCCGGATGTTGCAGCATGGTCTGCATCAGGTAAGTTTACACCAAGCACCTTTAAACACAAAGTCATCTTTTATGAGCCTGGCACCTATGGCGCCAGGACTGAGTCCAAAGGGCCCCTACTTGGGGCTGCTGAGGCTTCCCTCGGGGACATGATATCTGCCTCTGGGGTAGCTGGGCCTGGTCTGGCTCCTTGGAGGTGGGCATCATGACAGTACCCCCTCCCAAGGCCCCTCCCAAGGTCGTTCTCTCCGGGGGTTTTGGCTTGTTTGGGAATTTTCGGTGGAATTTTTGTATTAATCGCGGCGCGTGTACATGGTCGCTTGGTTCCCAAGATCTCTCCTGAGGTCCATACCCCTTCCAATCAACTAGATAGAAGAGTTTTGACTTTAACACCTTGGAATCCAATATGTCTTTAACTTCAAATTCTAATTCCCCATCAATCTGAATTGGTTCTGGTGGTTTGAGCAGTCTGGTTCCTGGTTGCACCGGTTTCAACAGTGAGGCATGAAAAACGGGATGAATTTGCATGTTCGCTGGTAGATCGAGTTTAAAGGCCACCGGGTTGATTATAGCTTTGATGGGATAGGGTCCTATGTATCTGGGGTTGAAAGTCCGCGGTCCTTTGAGAGGTAAATGTCTAGTTGCTAGCCACACCTGGTCCCCGATTTGGTACGGAGGTGCTTCACTTCGATGTAAATCAGCATTTTCTTTGTACTTTCTCTTGGCTTGCTGAAGATGAGTCGTAGCTTCTTTGAAAGCTCGGGTTATCGTGGAATGCAAATGATCTACCGCAGGCATTTCCAGGTTTTGAGGAGGGTCCAGGTCTGAGGTTCGACGATGATGACCATACAAGGTGTAAAAAGGGGTTTGTCCTGTTCCAGAATTGTTATATGCATATTCTGCGATCCAAAGAATGTCTTTCCAATTGCATTCAGATTGGTGCAACATACACCGAAGATATTGTTCAAGGGTTTGGTTAGTTCTCTTGGTTTGGCCATCGGTTTTTTGGATGGTGACTGGTGGATAGTCGTACATCAATTTGCGCCAGTTGACAACATTTCCTCCAAAAATGGGAAATAAACTGGCTTCCTCGATCCGAGACTAATATGGATGGAAAACCATGCATACAAACTATGTTCTCCAGAAATTCCTTGGCCAAGATGGAGGCTGAGGGTAACCCTTTTAAAGGAATAAAATGGGCCATTTTGGAGAAGAGATCCACAATCACCAAGATAGTGTTGTATCCATAGCAAGGAGGCAGGTCGGTAATAAAGTCCATCGACAAGGTGTGCCAAGGTGCCGGTGGAATATCCAAAGGTTGTAGAAGACTGGCTGGTCTTTTCTTTTGACTTTTATTTTGGGCGCAAACTCCGCAAGACATCGCAAAAGATTTTATGTCTTTTCTCCAGGATGGCCACCAGAATTGTCGTTTGATCTTTTCCTCAGTTTTAGCGATCCCAGGATTTCCTTCCATTAATGTATCATGATAATGGGCAATAACGAGTTCTTGCAGTTCTTTGTTAGGCAGAAATAATCGCCCCTGGAAGTACGGTAAATCGTTATTAATGGAAAAGTGTGACCCCTTTTGGCTCCATTCTTGTAAGGCTGTGGAGTCTAATAGTTGTTTAACTCGAGTTTGAACATCCTCAATAGTTTGTAAAGAGGTCAAACCCAAAATTCTCTGTTCAGGTATAATCGGTACAGGTTCTAAGCTCGAATTTGTTTCTTCCATCCCAATCCGGGATAAAGCGTCCGCTTTGCCATTCTTGCAACCAGGGCGATATGTGATCACAAAATCAAATTCCGCAAAGAATAAAGCCCATCGGAGTTGACGTGATGATTGGGCTTTGGCCGTCTTTAAATACTGCAAATTTCTGTGATCTGTAATCACTGTGATGGTGTTTCTTGCGCCGAGGAGGTAATGACGCCAAGCTTTGAAGGCGGACTTAATAGCTAGTAACTCCTTGTCGGTGATTGCGTAATTAATTTCAGGAGCCGAGAATTTTCTGGACCAAAAGGCTACAGGGTGTAGTTGATTAGTTATTGGATCCCTTTGAGACAGGACAGCTCCCATGGCTAAGCTGGATGCGTCGGTTTCAACAATGTAAGGGAGATCTGGGCGTGGATGCTTCAACACAGGTGTGGAGGTGAATTTAGTCTTTAGGTCTTGAAAGGCCTGTTCTGCCTCATGAGTCCATTCGAAGCGTTTATTCTTCCGTAAGGGAGCTGTGATGGGTTGGACCACTCGAGAAAATTCCGGGATGAATCTTTGATAAAAATTGGCAAAACCAAGCATGCTCTGAACCCCCTTCTCAGAGCTAGGAGATGGCCATTTGAGGATGGCGTCCACCTTTCGCAAGTCCATTCGGACTCCTTTAGATGTCAGGATGAATCCGAGAAACTCGACTTCTGTGGTGTGAAAAACGCATTTTTCGAGTTTTGCAAACAGTTTGTGCTGGCGCAATTTTTCAAGAACTGCCCTGACATGTTTTCTGTGATCGGATTCCGAAGAGGAGTACACCAGGATGTCGTCGATATATACGATGACACAAACATCGATAAGTTCCCAAAGAACATCATTCATAAAGTATTGAAAGGCGGCAGGTGCGTTGCACAATCCGAAGGGCATCACCTGATATTCAAAGAGCCCATATTTGGTGCGGAATGCACTCTTCCATTCGTCGCCTTCTTTTATACGCACCAGGTGATAAGCTCACCGGAGATCTAACTTGGTGTACATACAAGCATCTTTTACCTGGTCGAGAAGTTCAGGGATCAGAGGCAGAGGATAACGATTCTTAATCGTTACTTGATTTAGGGCGCGGTAGTCAATACATGTTCTAAGGTCGCCTTCTTTTTTCGGCACGAAGAACAGAGCTGAGGAAACAGGAGACTTTGACGGGCGAATAAAACCATTGGCAAGGTACTGATCTAAATACTGACGCAAATGAAGGTTCTCATGTTCAGTAAGAGCATAAATCCTACTACAAGGCGGTTGAGCATTGGGTACCAGATCGATTTGACAATCGTACGACCGGTGGGGAGGTAACGTGTTGGCCTGTTCTTTTTGGAAAACGTCTTGGAATTCTTGGTACTCAGCCGGTAGTTGTATAGTGGCGGAAGTTGCTGAGGCCAGGCCCATATTTGGATTTCTTGGATAACAAGTTTGTTCACAATCAGGAAAGGTTATTCTCTTTGCTCGCCAGTCTATTCGAGGATTATGTGTTTCTAACCAAGGAATGCCTAGAATTACTTGAAACTGTGGGACCTTGATTACGTCAAACACAATAACTTCCTGATGTCCATCCTGACCGACTAGTGTCACTTCTGTAGTGGAATGAGTTACCGGCCCTGAGGCTATTTCAGTTACATCAACTGTAGTAATGACATCCTTGTTAGTTTTCGGACGGAGAGGGAGATTAATCCTGGAGGCCAATTCACAATCTACATAGTTTCCAATAGCTCCACTGTCGATGTATGCCTTTATAGCATGCAACCGCCGAGGCTGTTTCGGATCCACGAGGACCAATGGCATGATGAAATGCGAGGTCAAAGAGTTTGTTTTCAAGCTCGGCAAGCGGACCTCTACGCTTGTCGGGCTTGGTCGTTTCCCGAATCAGGTTCTGTTAAATTGTTGTCAGTGACTCCAACCACCTTCTTAGGTGGTTTTACCGGACAATCTCATAGAAAGTGACCAGAAGCCCCGCAATAGAGACAGAATTGCTTTTGCCGCCTTCTCTCCCGTTCCTTCTGCGTTAACGGTCCTTTAACTCCACCAATTTGCATAGGCTCTGAAACGTCGGTACTCTTGGGGTTAGCGTGAGTTTTGATCAACACTCTGGTTTCAAACTTGGATCGATCTGCTTTTCTATTCTGAAGTCTGTGATCAAGTTGGACCACAAGGTCTATGTACTCCGCGCAGACTTGGGGTGGATTTACTATTTGGGCTAGCACGTCTTTAAGTTCTCCGCCCAGACCTCGATGAAATAATGTGATCCTTTTATTCTCTGGCCACCCAGTTTCCACAACCAACCTATTAAAGGTGGCGATGTAAGATAAGAGATCCTGGTTACCTTGTCGTAAGGATAGCAGTTCGTTGTCTAGGGCTTGTCCCTGAGAGTGTCGAGCGAATAATCTTTCCATGCTTGCCTGGAAGCCTTGAAAATCCTGAAGAATTGGGTCATCTTGATTTACCAAAGGAACTGACCAATCGGCAGCACTGCCGCTGAGATAAGATAATACAAAAGCTACCTTGGTCTGGTCATTAGGGAAGGCCCCAGGTCTGCATAGGAAGTGTAAGCGACATCGGTTCATAAAAACGGCATATTTCTTGGGGTCCCCAGCAAAACGTTCAGGCGGGGCCAAAGGCATGTTTCCAGGTAGATTGATTTGTACCAGGTTATTCGAAATCATAGAAGTGGGATTACCCCCGGAACTAGGTAAAGGAGTTTGTCCTGCCTGACCCTGCAACAACCGTTTGGCCAGGTCATCAGTTCTTTCCTTAGATAGGATCAGTTCTCTTTTGAGAGCGTTAGTCTCCTGGCGGGTGGAATGTACTTCTGCCCGTAATTCCCCCAAAAGCTGGGCCAGCTGGTCTGTCTCGGAAGTTTCCATAGCGCCCGGGTGGGAAATTGTAGGTAGGCTTCGCGTTCTGTTACGCTCACCTGACTCCCACGGAGGCGCAGGCCTGGTTTGAAGTGCTGTTGCCTCTTCTATGGTGAAGCGCAGGACTCGGAAGATGGACAGGACCGGACCCTCATATCTGGTTTGTCTGACTCGCAGAAATATCCTTCTGTGTGTGAAAAGGGAGTATTAACAATCTGCGGGATAATGTGTAAGCCGCCCACTCCCTTCTCACCCTCCACGAAACCCTTCTGCGATTCCCCGTGAAGTCTCACCTTAGGGTCTGAAAGGACAAGCTCTCCATCCTGCTTCTGATGCAGGGGCGCGTTGTAATCCAGTTACTTCACTGGATCATGGATTGTAGAGAGTTCAAGTTTGCTTGACCTTCCCGGTAAAGTACTGTGAGAATTCTGTTTATAAGTATGAGCCCGAAATAATAATTGTCCGTTGTCTCTATTTCAGGTGCAGAACAAAGATTCCGAGATGAGCAATGGAACCGACGAAAGAAACTCAGGTGAGTTGTTTGATGAGAGGTTCCTTTAGGGTCCTTGCATTAATGCACTAATGCTTGTGTCTTTTTTCCCCATAGAGGCCGGGGTTCGGAAATGTCGGAGATATGGCACCGACCCGAAGTGAGAGGTGCAGTTCCAGTAGATATCAGGTAAGTCTTTAATGAGCGTTCAGGTAATGTCTTAGCATTCGCTCACTAACGCTGATGTCACTTTTTTCCCCTTAGGGGCCGGGGTCCGGAAATGCCAGGATGCGGCACCGCCCGAAATGAAGTGGGAATGACCCAACAGGTAAGTCTTATGATGGCAAATTAAGGTTTTCTTATTCTCTTCCCTAGCTCACCTTTGTTCTTGTCTTTTTCTCCCTAGGCACTGAAATGTGGCTGCGGATCCAGATGGTCGCTGATGAACATGGAGGGCCTAGTAAAGGTGAGTGGAATGCGGCGCTGCAGCGATCGTTGCGATGTGCTTTTAAAATGAATGTCTTCCTTTTCAGGATCGTCGGCGAAATGTCTCCGGAATGCGGATTTAGCAGGTAAGGACTCTTCTTTCTCCTATTCTCTTCTCTTCTCCCTTTGCAGGTGTTCCAGGATGCTCGCGGGCGTGGCAGAAGTCAGGATGCAGGAGCAGACACGGTGAGCGTCCAGCTGCTAGATGCAGAACAAAGCAAAGCGTGAGTTGCTGCTTGGGTGTGGCTTAAATAGCCTTCAAAGTAGTTCCAGGTATGTATCCTTCCTCTCAGGTATGTATTCTTCCTCCGGCCACACCCGTGTGGTTAAGTAGTCCCCAAAGATAAAGCAGTCCCATTCAGGCCTCTAGATGGCCCGGATGTTGCAGCATGGTCTGCATCAGGTAAGTTTACACCAAGCACCTTTAAACACAAAGTCATCTTTTATGAGCCTGGCACCTATGGCGCCAGGACTGAGTCCAAAGGGCCCCTACTTGGGGCTGCTGAGGCTTCCCTCGGGGACATGATATCTGCCTCTGGGGTAGCTGGGCCTGGTCTGGCTCCTTGGAGGTGGGCATCATGACAGTACCCCCTCCCAAGGCCCCTCCCAAGGTCGTTCTCGCCGGGGGTTTTGGCTTGTTTGGGAATTTTCGGTGGAATTTTTGTATTAATCGCGGCGCGTGTACATGGTCGCTTGGTTCCCAAGATCTCTCCTGAGGTCCATACCCCTTCCAATCAACTAGATAGAAGAGTTTTGACTTTAACACCTTGGAATCCAATATGTCTTTAACTTCAAATTCTAATTCCCCATCAATCTGAATTGGTTCTGGTGGTTTGAGCAGTCTGGTTCCTGGTTGCACCGGTTTCAACAGTGAGGCATGAAAAACGGGATGAATTTGCATGTTCGCTGGTAGATCGAGTTTAAAGGCCACCGGGTTGATTATAGCTTTGATGGGATAGGGTCCTATGTATCTGGGGTTGAAAGTCCGCGGTCCTTTGAGAGGTAAATGTCTAGTTGCTAGCCACACCTGGTCCCCGATTTGGTACGGAGGTGCTTCACTTCGATGTAAATCAGCATTTTCTTTGTACTTTCTCTTGGCTTGCTGAAGATGAGTCGTAGCTTCTTTGAAAGCTCGGGTTATCATGGAATGCAAATGATCTACCGCAGGCATTTCCAGGTTTTGAGGAGGGTCCAGGTCTGAGGTTCGACGATGATGACCATACAAGGTGTAAAAAGGGGTTTGTCCTGTTCCAGAATTGTTATATGCATATTCTGCGATCCAAAGAATGTCTTTCCAATTGCATTCAGATTGGTGCAACATACACCGAAGATATTGTTCAAGGGTTTGGTTAGTTCTCTTGGTTTGGCCATCGGTTTTTTGGATGGTGACTGGTGGATAGTCGTACATCAATTTGCGCCAGTTGACAACATTTCCTCCAAAAATGGGAAATAAACTGGCTTCCTCGATCCGAGACTAATATGGATGGAAAACCATGCATACAAACTATGTTCTCCAGAAATTCCTTGGCCAAGATGGAGGCTGAGGGTAACCCTTTTAAAGGAATAAAATGGGCCATTTTGGAGAAGAGATCCACAATCACCAAGATAGTGTTGTATCCATAGCAAGGAGGCAGGTCGGTAATAAAGTCCATCGACAAGGTGTGCCAAGGTGCCAGTGGAATATCCAAAGGTTGTAGAAGACTGGCTGGTCTTTTCTTTTGACTTTTATTTTGGGCGCAAACTCCGCAAGACATCGCAAAAGATTTTATGTCTTTTCTCCAGGATGGCCACCAGAATTGTCGTTTGATCTTTTCCTCAGTTTTAGCGATACCAGGATTTCCTTCCATTAATGTATCATGATAATGGGCAATAACGAGTTCTTGCAGTTCTTTGTTAGGCAGAAATAATCGCCCCTGGAAGTACGGTAAATCGTTATTAATGGAAAAGTGTGACCCCTTTTGGCTCCATTCTTGTAAGGCTGTGGAGTCTAATAGTTGTTTAACTCGAGTTTGAACATCCTCAATAGTTTGTAAAGAGGTCAAACCCAAAATTCTCTGTTCAGGTATAATCGGTACAGGTTCTAAGCTCGAATTTGTTTCTTCCATCCCAATCCGGGATAAAGCGTCCGCTTTGCCATTCTTGCAACCAGGGCGATATGTGATCACAAAATCAAATTCCGCAAAGAATAAAGCCCATCGGAGTTGACGTGATGATTGGGCTTTGGCCGTCTTTAAATACTGCAAATTTCTGTGATCTGTAATCACTGCGATGGTGTTTCTTGCGCCGAGGAGGTAATGACGCCAAGCTTTGAAGGCGGACTTAATAGCTAGTAACTCCTTGTCGGTGATTGCGTAATTAATTTCAGGAGCCGAGAATTTTCTGGACCAAAAGGCTACAGGGTGTAGTTGATTAGTTATTGGATCCCTTTGAGACAGGACAGCTCCCATGGCTAAGCTGGATGCGTCGGTTTCAACAATGTAAGGGAGATCTGGGCGTGGATGCTTCAACCCAGGTGCGGAGGTGAATTTAGTCTTTAGGTCTTGAAAGGCCTGTTCTGCCTCATGAGTCCATTCGAAGCGTTTATTCTTCCGTAAGGGAGCTGTGATGGGTTGGACCACTCGAGAAAATTCCGGGATGAATCTTTGATAAAAATTGGCAAAACCAAGCATGCTCTGAACCCCCTTCACAGAGCTAGGAGATGGCCATTTGAGGATGGCGTCCACCTTTCGCAAGTCCATTCGGACTCCTTTAGATGTCAGGATGAATCCGAGAAACTCGACTTCTGTGGTGTGAAAAACGCATTTTTCGAGTTTTGCAAACAGTTTGTGCTGGCGCAATTTTTCAAGAACTGCCCTGACATGTTTTCTGTGATCGGATTCCGAAGAGGAGTACACCAGGATGTCGTCGATATATACGATGACACAAACATCGATAAGTTCCCAAAGAACATCATTCATAAAGTATTGAAAGGCGGCAGGTGCGTTGCACAATCCGAAGGGCATCACCTGATATTCAAAGAGCCCATATTTGGTGCGGAATGCAGTCTTCCATTCGTCGCCTTCTTTTATACGCACCAGGTGATAAGCTCACCGGAGATCTAACTTGGTGTACATACAAGCATCTTTTACCTGGTCGAGAAGTTCAGGGATCAGAGGCAGAGGATAACGATTCTTAATCGTTACTTGATTTAGGGCGCGGTAGTCAATACATGTTCTAAGGTCGCCTTCTTTTTTCGGCACGAAGAACAGAGCTGAGGAAACAGGAGACTTTGACGGGCGAATAAAACCATTGGCAAGGTACTGATCTAAATACTGACGCAAATGAAGGTTCTCATGTTCAGTAAGAGCATAAATCCTACTACAAGGCGGTTGAGCATTGGGTACCAGATCGATTTGACAACCGTACGACCGGTGGGGAGGTAACGTGTTGGCCTGTTCTTTTTGGAAAACGTCTTGGAATTCTTGGTACTCAGCCGGTAGTTGTATAGTGGCGGAAGTTGCTGAGGCCAGGCCCATATTTGGATTTCTTGGATAACAAGTTTGTTCACAATCAGGAAAGGTTATTCTCTTTGCTCGCCAGTCTATTCGAGGATTATGTGTTTCTAACCAAGGAATGCCTAGAATTACTTGAAACTGTGGGACCTTGATTACGTCAAACACAATAACTTCCTGATGTCCATCCTGACCGACTAGTGTCACTTCTGTAGTGGAATGAGTTACCGGCCCTGAGGCTATTTCAGTTACATCAACTGTAGTAATGACATCCTTGTTAGTTTTCGGACGGAGAGGGAGATTAATCCTGGAGGCCAATTCACAATCTACATAGTTTCCAATAGCTCCACTGTCGATGTATGCCTTTATGGCATGCAACCGCCGAGGCTGTTTCGGATCCACGAGGACCATTGGCATGATGAAATGCGAGGTCAAAGAGTTTGTTTTCAAGCTCGGCAAGCGGACCTCTACGCTTGTCGGGCTTGGTCGTTTCCCGAATCAGGTTCTGTTAAATTGTTGTCAGTGACTCCAACCACCTTCTTAGGTGGTTTTACCGGACAATCTCATAGAAAGTGACCAGAAGCCCCGCAATAGAGACAGAATTGCTTTTGCCGCCTTCTCTCCCGTTCCTTCTGCGTTAACGGTCCTTTAACTCCACCGATTTGCATAGGCTCTGAAACGTCGGTACTCTTGGGGTAAGCATGAGTTTTGATCAACACTCTGGTTTCAAACTTGGATCGATCTGCTTTTCTATTCTGAAGTCTGTGATCAAGTTGGACCACAAGGTCTATGTACTCCGCGCAGACTTGGGGTGGATTTACTATTTGGGCTAGCACGTCTTTAAGTTCTCCGCCCAGACCTCGATGAAATAATGTGATCCTTTTATTCTCTGGCCACCCAGTTTCCACAACCAACCTATTAAAGGTGGCGATGTAAGATAAGAGATCCTGGTTACCTTGTCGTAATGATAGCAGTTCGTTGTCTAGGGCTTGTCCCTGAGAGTGTCGAGCGAATAATCTTTCCATGCTTGCCTGGAAGCCTTGAAAATCCTGGAGAATTGGGTCATCTTGATTTACCAAAGGAACTGACCAATCGGCAGCACTGCCACTGAGATAAGATAATACAAAAGCTACCTTGGTCTGGTCATTAGGGAAGGCCCCAGGTCTGCATAGGAAGTGTAAGCGACATTGGTTCATAAAAACGGCATATTTCTTGGGGTCCCCAGCAAAACGTTCAGGCGGGGCCAAAGGCATGTTTCCAGGTAGATTGATTTGTACCAGGTTATTCGAAATCATAGAAGTGGGATTACCCCCGGAACTAGGTAAAGGAGTTTGTCCTGCCTGACCCTGCAACAACCGTTTGGCCAGGTCATCAGTTCTTTCCTTAGATAGGATCAGTTCTCTTTAGAGAGCGTTAGTCTCCTGGCGGGTGGAATGTACTTCTGCCCGTAATTCCCCCAAAAGCTGGGCCAGCTGGTCTGTCTCGGAAGTTTCCATAGCGCCCGGGTGGGAAATTGTAGGTAGGCTTCGCGTTCTGTTACGCTCACCTGACTCCCACGGAGGCGCAGGCCTGGTTTGAAGTGCTGTTGCCTCTTCTATGGTGAAGCGCAGGACTCGGAAGATGGACAGGACCGGACCCTCAAATCTGGCTTGTCTGACTCGCAGAAATATCCTTCTGTGTGTGAAAAGGGAGTATTAACAATCTGCGGGATAATGTGTAAGCCTCCCACTCCCTTCTCACCCTCCACGGAACCCTTCTGCGATTCCCCGTGAAGTCTCACCTTAGGGTCTGAAAGGACAAGCTCTCCATCCTGCTTCTGATGCAGGGGCGCGTTGTAATCCAGTTACTTCACTGGATCATGGATTGTAGAGAGTTCAAGTTTGCTTGACCTTCCCGGTAAAGTACTGTGAGAATTCTGTTTATAAGTATGAGCCCGAAATAATAATTGTCCGTTGTCTCTATTTCAGGTGCAGAACAAAGATTCCGAGATGAGCAATGGAACCGACGAAAGAAACTCAGGTGAGTTGTTTGATGAGAGGTTCCTTTAGGGTCCTTGCATTAATGCACTAATGCTTGTGTCTTTTTTCCCCATAGAGGCCGGGGTTCGGAAATGTCGGAGATATGGCACCGACCCGAAGTGAGAGGTGCAGTTCCAGTAGATATCAGGTAAGTCTTTAATGAGCGTTCAGGTAATGTCTTAGCATTCGCTCACTAACGCTGATGTCACTTTTTTCCCCTTAGGGGCCGGGGTCCGGAAATGCCAGGATGCGGCACCGACCCGAAATGAAGTGGGAATGACCCAACAGGTAAGTCTTATGATGGCAAATTAAGGTTTTCTTATTCTCTTCCCTAGCTCACCTTTGTTCTTGTCTTTTTCTCCCTAGGCGCTGAAATGTGGCTGCGGATCCAGATGGTCGCTGATGAACATGGAGGGCCTAGTAAAGGTGAGTGGAATGCGGCGCTGCAGCGATCGTTGCGATGTGCTTTTAAAATGAATGTCTTCCTTTTCAGGATCGTCGGCGAAATGTCTCCGGAATGCGGATTTAGCAGGTAAGGACTCTTCTTTCTCCTATTCTCTTCTCTTCTCCCTTTGCAGGTGTTCCAGGATGCTGGCGGGCGTGGCAGAAGTCAGGATGCAGGAGCAGACACGGTGAGCGTCCAGCTGCTAGATGCAGAACAACGCGAAGCGTGAGTTGCTGCTTGGGTGTGGCTTAAATAGCCTTCAAAGTAGTTCCAGGTATGTATCCTTCCTCTCAGGTATGTATTCTTCCTCCGGCCACACCCGTGTGGTTAAGTAGTCCCCAAAGATAAAGCAGTCCCATTCAGGCCTCTAGATGGCGTGGATGTTGCAGCATGGTCTGCATCAGGTAAGTTTACACCAAGCACCTTTAAACACAAAGTCATCTTTTATGAGCCTGGCGCCTATGGCGCCAGGACTGTTGTCCAATATGAGCCTGGCGCCAAAGGCGCCAGGACTGAGTCCAAAGGGCCCCTACTTGGGGCTGCTGAGGCTTCCCTCAGGGACATGATGTCTGCCTCTGGGGTAGCTGGGCCTGGTCTGGCTCCTTGGAGGTGGGCATCATGACACCCTCCCACTACATGCTTTATGGATTCTAACCTAAATGTTGCCCCCAAAATTAAGATTCTGGGCTGTATCTGGCATGCTAACCTTGGATGTGAAAGCCAGGTAGGAGTGAAACTTCAATCATCTGTTTACTCCCTGTGATTGCTTCATCTAGCAATTCCATATGTCCCTCATGAAGATCATGCCACCGTTGTGGGAACACCCGTCAATTCCCATCTCGACTATGGAAATAGCATACTAGCTGTTATCCCAATGAAACATATGAACCGGTTACAGAATTCACAAAATGCAGCAGTTAGATTCATTTTTAAACTTCATAAATCTACCCTATTTCATCCATGCGTCGCTCTCTCCATTGGCATTCGATGAGCGATAGAATCGATTTCAAAATTCTTTGCCTGTTCTATAAATGTTTAAACAACTTGGCTGTCAGAAGAATTGACACAATAGCAACCGTCCCGATCACTGCGCTCCGCTGATCAATTTCAGTTGGTGATCCCGTCCTCTGACTGTATCTTTAGGGGAGATAGAAGGTGTGAAGTATATGGCTCCAGATTGTGGAATAAATTGCCCTGGGATCTTGGGAACAAGAAAAAACTAATTCTGTTCTGAAAACCCCTCAAAACACACCTGTTCAAATAACAAATTGAGGATTGGATGTGGCTGGAAAGTCTAGTTCACGAGTGATAAATTGGAGTTTGTTTCTCAATCATCTGCACCCAGATGCAGTCATATCTGTTCGTACTTGTGCGTTATAAATAACTCAAAATTAAAAAATAAATAAAAAAACCAACATGTTTGGAAACAATTTAGCCTGGGCCGTACCATTGGTAACTACTGGGAATCCAGTGTTGGATAGTTGCCCTGCCTCATTACAGCAATGAGAACGATGCTCGAATGACTAACACCACTCAGGAACATCCACTCGATTTCTGCCAAGGCAATCAAGACATCCTGCCTTATGTAACAAAGTTTCAGAAACTTCCTGATGAAACAGGATGGCACACTGAGACTCGATTCACCCTGTTCAGAAGGGGATTATCAGAGGAATTAGAGGAAGAGCTGCCTGCGTTCTTTCGCCCTGCTTTTTTCCCTGAGCTGCTAACTACGGTTCTGCAACTTGATTACCGCCTCCAGGAGTTGAAAAACAAATGTAGGAGACATCGACTTCCTATTCCTATACTAAGCACAGAATCTACCTTGTCTCAACCATGTTTTGAACCTGACCAATCAGAACCGATGCAAATTGGGGTAGCCAGGGGACCCCTTACGAAAGATGAAAGAAAAAGACGGAGGTCACTGGGTCTCTGTATGTACTGTGGTGGTAAGGGCCACCTGGTGAAAGAGTGTCCAGTGGCCCCTGGCTGGCGAACGGGAAACTACATCTCACATTCCTGAATGGTGCCTTGGCTCGGGAGAAGGTAGAAGGTCATACTTCATTGAACCAAGGTGCAGAAGAAGAGCGGATTGCAAGAGGGAGGGAGTTCCAGTGCAGGGGGGCTAGGAGTTGGAAGGAGCAGAAACGGGAGGGGGCACAAGGGGACGGAGGTACAGTGAGAAGGAAATGGTCAGCAGACCGAAGGGAACGGGAGGGGGAGTAGAGAGAGATGAGGGAGTAGAGGTAAGGGGGAGCAAGACCATGGAGTGATTTGAAGACAAGGCAAAGGAAGTGAAATTTGATTTGAGAGTGAAATGGAAGCCAGCCAAGAGAGGAGTGGGAAGTAGTGATGGAGTCTCGGGTGGTAAGGAGACAGAGAGTACGAACAGCAGAGTGGTAGATGGATTTGAGGGGGGGCGAGATGAGAAGTAGGTAGTCCGAAGAATAAGGAAGAGCAGTAGAAGAGGCGGGAGAAGATAAGGGAGGAGATTAAAAGTTTGGTAGCATGGAAGGTGAGAGAGGGACGGACTTTGCGAATGTTGAATAGGTGGTAGCGACAGGTGCGAGAAGTGAGCAAGATATGGTGGGAGAAAGAGAGAGAGGGGTCAAAGTGAATGCCTAAGTTACGAGCATGGAGAGAGATAGGGAGATTGGAGGGAGGAAAGTGAATGAAAGGCGGAGGAGAGGGAGAGGGTAGAGAGTTTGAGGGAAAAACTAAGACTTCAGTCTTATCAGTGTTAAGGGAGAGAAAGCGGGAAGACATCCAGTTCTTTATGGCAGTAAGGCAGGAAGAAAGTTTTAGGTGGAGGTCAGTAGAGAAAGAGGAGAAAGAGAGGAAAAGTTGAGTGTCATCAGCATAGAAGTGGTGGGAAATGCCAAATGAGGAGATAACAGGGGCTAGGAGGGAGGTGTAAAGGGAAAAGAGGAAAGGTCCAAGCACCGAACCTTGAGGTACGCCGTATTCAAGAGGTTGGGATGGGGAGGATCGGCCACCCCAAGAAACAGTAAAAGAGCGGGCAGAGAGGTAAGAAGATAGCAAGTTGAGAACAGAGCCTTTGAACCCAAAGGAGGAAAGAGTGTGGAGAAGAAGGGGATGATCGACCGTGTCGAAAGTAGCGGAGAGGTCGAGGAGAATAAGAATAGAGGATTGCTTAGAGTGCCTAGCAGAGAGGAGGGAGTTAAGGATATAGGTGAGAGCAGTTTCAGGAGAGTGTTTAGGGCGGAATCCAGATTGGGACGGGGTAGGAGAGAGAGATTGGTGACAAAGGATGAGAACTGGGAGTAGGCGAGGCGCTCGAGAAGCTTGGAGAGGAATGGGAGAAGAGAGATAGGTCGGTAGTTAGAGGTGAAGAGGGGATCGGCAGATGGTTTTTTCAGAATAGGGATGATCGTGGCATGTTTGAAAGCAGAGGGAAAGGTAGCTGAGGAAAGACAGATGTTGAAGAAGGAAGTAAGGTAGGGGATAAGAAGAGGGTAGATCTTAGGGATGAGAAGGGATGGGAGAGGGTCAGTTGGGGCGGACGTGGGGTGGGCTTTGGAGAGGAGGGTGGAGACTTCAGAAGGGGAGATAGGTGAGAAGCAGGACGTGCAGGATGAGGGGGGCACAGAGGGAGGAGAAGAGGGGAAGTCCGAGGAGCAGTTGATTTTTTGCCGAAGGGTGAGAATCTTGGAGGAAAAGAAGTTAGCAAAGTCAGAGGGAGAAAGTGTGGAAGAGGAGGAGGGATCAGGAGTGGGAGGCGAGAGGAGTCGAGAGAGAGTTTGGAAGATACGGCGAGGGTGGGAGTCTTGGGAGTGGAGAAGGTTAGAGTAGTAGGAGCGTTTAGCCGAGGCAAGACAAGAGTCGAAGAGAGCGTGGTAAGAGAAATAGGAGGTTTGGTTGGAAAGCGAGGGGGTTTTGAGCCAGAGTCTCTCTAGACGTCGGAGAAGGCGCCGCATTGAGAGGAGTTGAGGAGTGAGCCAAGGTTGAGATGGTTTCCGGGTTGGGCGGAAGAGAGAAAGGGGGTAAAGTTGATCAAGGGAAGTGGAGATGGAAGAGGAAAGAGAGGATAGAGCATCATTCGCTGACACTAAAGAGAAGTCATGGAGAGAGGGGAGAGAATAAGAGCAATTGTCAATAAAGAGGGAAGGATCAAAGTTGCGAAGGTCACACCGTGAGAAGATGGGAGGAGAAGGCCTAGTAGAGGAGTGTGGGGTGGGAGAAAGAGAGAAGGAGAGTAAGGCATGGTCGTAGAGATAGACAGGAAGAGTAGAGACTGGGGAAGAGGGGTAGGAAGAGTTGAAGATGAGGTCAAGAGTGGAACGAGAGGAATGAGTGGGGGAAGAAGGAAGGGGGGAAAGGAGGTAGGGGTCGAGGATGGAGAAGAGGGGAGAGGTATGAGGGGGAGAGGGGAGGTGAAGATTAAAGTCACCAAGTACAGTTAGAGGTGAGGGGGAGGGAGAGATAAGCGAGAGGAGGTGATCAAGATCTTCATAGAAGGAAGAAAGAGGACCAGGGGGACAATAGATGATTAGAAAGGAAATGGGGTGAGGAGAAGAGAAGGATTTGTAGAGAAATTCAAAGGAAGGGAAAGAAGGAAGAGATGGTGAGGAGGAGGAGGAAAGGTATTTGGGGTGGAAGAGGAGGCCAATTCCTCCACCACGGCCAGAAGCATGAGAGATATGAGAAAAGGAGGACAAGGAGGTAGTTAGGGAAGCAGGGACAGAAGTATTATGGGGGGGGTTCAAGTTTCAGTCAGACATAGGAAGTGGAGGTTGAGGCGAAAGAATATGTCGAGAACTGCTGCAGACTTGTTACAGATGGATCTGGCGTTCCATAGCGCCACGTTCATGAGGTTGGGATGATGAGCGGTGGGGGGGTAAAGAAGATTAGGATGATGAGAGTGGGTGGGTGTGTATAGGAGGGAGAGAAGAAGGTGGGGAGAGTAAGAGATGGGAGGGGAAGGGAAGAGAGTGCGGTGAAAAGGTGAATTAGCGGATCGCATAACCGAGAAATTAGAGATGCGTGGAGCTATGATGGTCTGTTGTTGTTGAGAGATAGCGAGAGCAGGGACCAGTGTGGTAGCTTCTAGAAGAGTCAGCACTCTACGGACACGCTTGGGTGGGGAAGGGGAAGAGGATTAGCAGCAGGGGTTGGGCAGTGGAAGGTAGGTAAGTGCAGAACTTGCTGGGTCTGGGATGAGGGACTTGGAAGAGGAAGGGGAAGTTGATTGGTAGCCGGGAAGAGGACAAGACAGGGGGTGGAGAGGGTAGACGGGCGTCCCAAGTAGTTATGAGATTATGAAGAGGGTGGAGGGCAGCTGGGCAGGAGGAGGCTGGATGGTGTGTGGTAGGTGAGAGCTAGTAAGGAGGAGGGCAGGGGGTATCACGTTCCAGGACTGGACAGTGGGGAGGGCCGCAGGTGAAAGCAACTGAGGCGGGGGGGCTGAGGAACCAGGTGGGCACCGATGGAAGAGTTGAGGTGGTTGAGGTGGAGGCAACAGAAGGCACCAGATCTTGGATAGGGGCACCTGTGGATGGGCCCAGGCAGCTGAGGCAAGCAGGCTAAGGTTCCAGTTGGGTACCAGTGGAAGGGCCCAGGCAGCTGAGGCGGTCGGGCTGGGCAGCAGTTCTTGGAGGCACTAGAGGCACCAGTATAGGAGCACCGTTGGAAGAGCCCAGGTAGTTGAGGCGGGCGGCCCTGTGAAGACACGCCTGGTCTTGAGAACTCGAGGGCCAATTTAGGGGCACCGGCGGAGGATGCCTGGCGCCAATGTAGAAGGGCTAAAGTTGTGATCCTGGGCAGTCGTGTTTGTGCTTGAGCGGGGAGGGCCGCAGGTACCAGGATTCAGGTAGAAGGCGCCTGCAGAGAAGTCTTTGGCAGCTGCGGGGGGTAGGCTGAAGTCGCAGTCCAGGGCAGCCGCGCCCGCTCTCAGGCGGGGAAGGACCAGATCCAGAGTGTAGGCACTGGTGGAGGACCACATAAAGGGTTATGTCCTTTGGGCTAGCTAACGCTGCAGCAGTCTTCAATGCTTTGTTGACAGGATATTCTCTGACCTATTATTCTGTTCTATTATCATCTATTTGGATGATATTTTGATTTTCTCAAAAACACCTTCCGAACACTAGAATCATGTAAGGGAAGTTTTGCTGTGTCTTCATTTGAACAACTTGAAGGCCAAGCCGGAGAAATGCTTGTTCAATCTCCCGTTCCCTATTTGGGATTTGTACACTCTGTAGATGGTGTTGAGATGGATCAACGCAAGATCAAAGCAATCATACAATGGTTGGCTAAGCCTTTTCTGGGATTGTCAAATTGTGGTAGGAAATTAATTCGAGACTCCTCAGGCCAAGTTCAGCCTTCGACACGCCTCTTGCAAAAGGATGTCAACAATTTTTCATGACCAAGCAAAGCTGATATTGTGTTTTATCATCTACAGGAGTCCTTTACTAAAGCCCTGATCCTGTACCAACCCAACACCTTAAAACAGTTTATTGAAGAGGCAGATACCTTGGATAGCGCAGTAGGGCCTGTCCTCATTCAACTCTAGGTTAATCAGCAAGAACACCTTTTAGCCTATTACTCTCAGTCTCTCACCACCAGTGAAACGAGGTATTCGGTACTGGAATCAGCGTGCCTTGAATGGACAAACTTGCTACTGGGAACTCTGTACCCAATACCATTTTAAACTGATCACAAGACTCTTTAGACTCTCCAGAAATATGAGTGCTGATACAGCAGACAGGCTAGGTGGGCCTACTTTTTCTCAGTTCGATTTCTTCCTAACCTACTTACCAGGTTCAAAGAACATTCTAGCATATGCCTTATCTACGAAAGATACGGTCCTTGCACATCCCTCTGAACTTAGTGGACTGCTGTTGACGGGAAAAGGTACTAATTTTTAACTTTCGGCCCCTTCTTAATCAAGTCCTGCAGGCTCCTAAGGAGGCCAGAGTTGACGCAGAACTCTTACGCCAAGAGATCGGGAACTTGTTGGATCATGATGGATGTGCCCTTAAGTGCAAGAAGATGTTCATTCCCACCGAAACCTTATTTAGACAAGCCTTGCGTCTTTGTCAGGACTACCCAGCTGCTAGTCACTGTGGAAGATCAACCACGTGTAACATCCTATCAAGGTATTTTTGGTGGCCTAAATGAGGAAGAAAGTTACAGACTATATTTATTCATGTTCAGGGTGCTCTCAAAGTAACTACTCCAAACACGCCAGTGTCGGAAAGCTGCTCACTCTTCCTGTTCCATCTAGCCCATGACATGTCATTAACACTGACTATCTGTTACACTCACCTGGCTCCCACAGGGGCGTCGGTCGGACCCGGACGGCTGCGGTCTCCACCAATGTGATGCGTAGTGCAGAGATGACTGACTGGACTGGACCTCCGAATCTTGTCTGCTTGACCCGTAAAAGTATTCTCCTGCAAGTGGAGAGATAGATTTAGCCACCCGTGGATTCAAGTGATGGCACCCCCACAGTCCTCCCCACTTATCACTCCAAAGAGCCCTTTCAGCAATCTCACCTTATACTCTTGAAAGATGAGCTCTCCATCCTGCATGGATTGCAGGGGCGCGTTGATGCCAGTTACTTCACTGGTTTGAAGGCGTGGGAGAGTTCCAGAGAGTATTTACTCTGAGGTTCCTGGCTAGGACCAGTAAGTATCAAGTTCATAGAGTTCAATATGTCCGATGTTCACTCTTGTTCCCCCTTCCTTCCTTGTCTTGCAGCTGAGTTCGTGAGAAGATGCTCTCGTGTTAGCTGGTGGCGCTCAGGTAAGAGTCTGTATTACCCGACGCTGTCCGGTAAATGTTGCACGTGTTTAACGTGTTGTTTTCTCTCTCTTTGCAGGTGCGGCACATGAAGATGTGGAGAGTTATAGAATAATGCCTCTGGTGGTAAATCAGGTAAGTCTATGGTGATAAGAGTTATATTTGTTGGTTTTCTCGGCTCACCTTGTTGTTTTCTTTTGTCCCCCAGGTGCCGGAGTTCGGCGAAGAAATGATGGAGGCAGCGCCGAATCGGAAGATGCTGCGAGGACTGGTGAGTATGACGCGGCGATGCAGCTGGAGATGCGACGCGTACTGAAATGATGTTCTTTCCAGGTCCGGAGGCGAGATGGATCCGGAATCAGGTGAGGAATTCGAAAATAGTTTGTTTTCTAACCTTGTGCTTTTCTTTCCTCTTGTTTTTAGGAGCTCCAGATTCGAGGCGGGCGTGGCAGAAGACTGGATGCTGGCTGCAGGCACGGTGAGCATTACGCTGCTGGGTACAGAATAACATGAAGCTTGTGCTGCTGTTCGGGCGTGGTTTAAATAGCCTCCAAAGTAGTTCCAGGTAAGAAGTTGCCCAGGACCACGCTCAAGTAAAAAATAGTCCCTGTAATAAAATAGTCCCATCCAGGCCTCACGTTGGCTTGGACTCACTTGCAGCATGGTCTGCATCAGGTAAGTAAAGTCTATGAGCCTGGCGCCTAAGGCGCCAGGACTGATTCCTATGATGAGCCTGGCGCCTAAGGTGCCAGGACTGAACCCAAACAGCCCCCGGCCGGGGCTGTTGGGGTTTTAATAAGTGTCTGGATGTCTGCTCCCGGAGCTGATGGGCTTGGTCCTGATGCCTGGGGGTAGACATCATGACACTATCATGGAGTTGCCTGTTTCGGAAGATATGACAACTGTTATGGTGACCGTTGATCATGTCATAAAAATGGAACATTTTGACACTCTGAAGAAGCTATCACTACATCAGACATGGCAGAGGTCTTTTTACGGGGGATTGTCTGACTGCATGGCCTCTCCACATCTATTGTTTCTGCTCGAGGCACCTAATACAACCTCGAAATTCTGGAAGCATTTGTATTCTAACCCTACACATCGAATGCAATCTCTCTTCAGGCTATCATCCCAAGTCTAGCGTGTCTACGGAAAAGGTGAAGCAAGTATTAGAACAATACCTTTGTTGCTTTTCTACCGCTGCAGCTGATAATTGGGCCCGCCTGCTACCAATAGCTGAATTTGCCTATAAAAACTGTATTCATTCTGCCATCTTTCGGAAACCATCCTCTGATGTTTCCCATGTCCTGCACTTCGATAACTGACTTCCACTGTGGATGAGAAGATTGCTGTAATCCAACAGTGACACAAGGATGAATCTTCCAGTCTTCTGGAAGCTTGAGATACCATGAAGGAACAGGCGGATCAGCACAGGGCTCCGGACCCCCCATTTCAAGTAGGGGATTGTGTCTGGTTATGTTCCAAGTTTCTTCCCAGGCATTTGGTACCATCCAAATTGGCTCCCCTTTTCCACAGTCTCTTCAAGGTCCTTGAGAAGATCAACCCAGTGACCTTCCGATTGCAACTACATGCTTCATGGAAAAGGATTCCTCTTGTTTTCAATTCTTCCCTTCTCCAACTCTTCTTGCTGGACTGTTTCTCCTGTCCGTACCTTTACGTCCTCCACCCATGACATTGGATGGATCTCCCAAATTCGAGGTCTCAGCCCTCTGTGATTCAATAAATAGGAGAGGCGTTATACCATACAATACCTTGTTGAATGGAAGGGTTACCAGCCTAGTGATCGCACTTCTGAACCCGCTTCTCTTGTACATGCCCCAATATTGATGCATAAATTCCATTGCCTGCATCCAGGAAAGCCAGGTTTGCAGTGCTGGTTGAGGGGGTATGCTGTCATGGTCCCTCTGTATCGTGGCCGTGCAGGTACCCGCAACGCCTGCCGGCACAAGCTTAGGGTAGCAGTCTAGTGTTCTGCCTAACACGCATCAACACAATGGCACTTATCATTGTGGCTCTTAGGTTGAGGGTACGCTGTGTTTTCTTTGTGTCCTCTGTCCTCTCCGGGATCTTCCTCCTTCTGGTTCCCGCATCCTGCTCCCCTCCTTCAGCTACCTCTTCGTTCTTCTGACCCTCTCCTCCTCATCCCAGTTGACCTCCTGTCATCCGTCCTACTCAGCCCAACCTTCATGCTCCTCTATGTTCTGCCTGTGTTCTTCCACAGCTCTGCCTCGTCATGGGTCTGTATTTTCTACAGCCCTGTCTCTCGCCTACAGTAGCCCTGCCTTCTAGCTGCCTTATATCTCTTGCAGTACATCCTTCGCGCGGACCTACCTTAGACCACTGAGCTATACAGACCAAGAACCTCTTCCAGTTTAAGGAAGAGGTTCTCTCCCTTATGTTACCACCAACAGGACCACAATTTAATCTTGGGGTTTTCTTCCCCTCAAGGGTTTCCCATATTCTAGACATTCCCTGGGGCACGTCCTCCTGATATCCAAAGTAACACAGGAACTAGGCTGGCTTCCTACAGGGATCGATCTTATCTGTTCACGTCAAGATGCAAAAAACACAGATGGGTAAGGGGATCTTCTGCTACCACCACTAGTGTGGGTCCAGTTTCTGACAGAGGATTCAAGTTCCTACCCCCATTGTGCCAGCATGCTTTTATGCAGTATCTCTATGTCTCACACCATATCTCATGAACAGACTTCTGATTTTTCAGCATATGCAATCTGAGCCAAGACAAGCAGCACCCAAGAGAGAGCAGCTCTCCAGCACCACGTGCAGCCTGCATCCTGTAATCAGAGGTCTCGACCCAAATAAGTGAAAGCACCCTCCAGCATCCAGCACTGCCACAGATGCACCCCTGGAGACAGAGACCCAATGGGGAAAGATTAAGCCAGTTTGTCAGCAACTACGGGGCTGCAAGAGAAGCCACACACTACTGTCCAGTGCCACCCACAACCCAGCCAGTGGTTTGCTCCCTAGACCACCAGGGACTAAACAACAGGGCTCTGACACCCAAACAGACAGCATTTACCGTAGGGGAGAACATGAACTTGGACTCTGAACACCTCGCAGAGCAAGAGGCGTAACTTAGTCCTATATTGAATAGTTATCTGATTGTGTCACCTCGCAGTCAATGAAGACAGGGCCATATAGGCATAAAAAGAGGAACAGGAAGCAGGACATTCTGGGTTGTTCAGGGGAGACCACAGGAAGAGGAGGAGGCTGGCCAAGGGACAAGCAGGAGAAAGGAAGGAGAAGTGGATTTAGATGGTGGTTAGTGAGTGTAAGTGGCACTGCATTGTGACTGTGCATGTGAGGGTAAGGAATGTGGCTAGGAGAGAACGAATAGGGAGTATATTTGAAGTGTTTGTGTGGGTGAAAGAAGGGTGTCTGAGTAGACAGGTGGGTTTATTGATAGTAGTAGTCTGAAGGAGAGAGAAGTAGTGTGTCTGAGGGTGTAGCAGTGCGGAGGCGGGAGTAGATGGGAGGCAGCAGTAGTAGCGTGGAGGAGGGAGTAATAGTATCTGGGAGGAAGCAGTAACATCAAAGGGTGGCAATGAAGCTTAGGAGTGAGAGACATCAGAGGGCCAGAGGAGGAAGATGCAGGGATTAGAAGGTGTGAAGGATGGTGGGGTTGGTAGGAAGAAAGCGGGGCAGGGGGGCATAAAGCAGACCGAATTGGGCAGAGTGTCTGTAAGTTACAATACAAAAGCCCTATTAGGCAACTTGGATAGAGTAGGGACAGTTAGGAAGTCCCTGAGCTCAGAAAGAGAAGGTGTTCTGCCTTTATGTCATCACGCATAGCATGATAAAGAATTTAGACAGTAGGTTCAAATCTGCTGTATATACTAACCCAGGAATTATGGACACCTCGGTTAGGGAAGATTGGTATGTATTAGACGAGAGCGAGAAGGACGGCCATAGAGCCTATTGAATTCCTAATAAAAACTCTTGAACTTTTGCTGTGCATTGGAATATTTCTGTTGATCCCCCAGCCCAGACACTAGAAACTACTTGATTACGTTTCTACCTATTTTTAGGTTTTGACTCATGGGTGTTGCTAGAAGATACACTATAAGTAGTTGTAATGTGTCGAATATACATTAGCCTTAGTGATGTGTCATTATTGGTAGCTTTAGTATGTTTCTCAGATTGCGGTTTACTGAAAGGTAAACATTCTGTGTGCCTTAATTGCAATTGGTTTCCTCTATTGCCAGTCTAATGCAAAGAATTCCAGATGTTATATGTCAGAGGCTTGGCAAATCAGTGTTCGTTTTGCTCTACTCCTTTCCAGTTACATTTTACTGAAACTTTGTTTACAAGACATCTAGATAGCATATAACATCTATAAGAGGAATCGTGCACTGTGTATGAAATCCATTTTATCACCTCCCACAAAAATCACCCTATTAGCCTTTGTCTCTTGCTGTAGTTAATCCTTATATCCATGGCTTCTGTTGAGCTACCTTAAAAAGGAAATGCCTATCTAAAGCTAATGCTAACAAATATGTTCTACTACAGTGAAACCAGGATGTAAACACCGTCTTCCATAGGTGGGTTCCCCTATGATTCTATATATAACATGTCTGAGTATGCTACAACTAAATACTTTTTAATTTGTATCCTTTTTGTTAACCCTCACATACATCTAAACAAACATACAAAACAGTTTCCAGTATTAATGCAGATAAAATGAATTTGTCCTTCTCCAAATACACTTTCAAATAGGCTTGCTAAAAAAAGAAAATATTTACTCTCTGAACTTCAGCAAGGTGGAGAGGTATATTTTGTAATAATTGGTTGCCACTCAATTTCCACTTTAAAATGTTACTCGTTAAGCTGATGTGTTCATTTTTCTATGCTCATAATGTTGCTTCAATAGCTAGTTTTCGTAAACAATACCTACAAAAGATGTTAAACTTGACAGGCTTTTCAGTGGCCAGATTTCTTTTTAATCCATCCTTTTCATTACAAAGAAAACAAACAGTTGTCTGCCAATTCATTTCAGACATTAGTCCGTCATCAGGGTAAATGCCTAACATCATGTAGATAATTATCATTGACAAGGTAAATTTGCATAAGCGTTGTAAAAAAAAAAATACAAATATCAATGGAAAAAAGGCAGAACAAAGAGAAAAAGAGAAATCATTAATCAACCCAATCTGTCACTCACTAAAAACCCTTTTTTGATTTGATATGAATATGCTTAAAATACATCCCCTAAATACCGGTATCCATAAAGTTCTCATTTAATCTACAGTAAAAAAGAAAAGAAAAAGAATTTTGAGAGTGTTTATGTGTGGAAAAATAGAGAACTAAATCTGTAAAACAATTCAGAATTATTATTTTTAAATGTAAACAGTGCATCTTACCTGACCCACTCTATCTCCTGAGAAGTGAGGCCAGTGCATTCTATAACTTGTGAATATACATATCATGATGTACCACTCAATAGTCCTAGTGTGGTGGAAATGACAGAAAATGAAAAATTAATCTTATATTTAAATTGCAGAAACTCGCCTAAAAGCAAAAAACTGCCCTGACGACGGACTAATGTCCGAAATGCATTGGCAAGCAATGACACATCACAAGTGTCTGTTTTCTCTGTAATGTAAAGGATGGATTCTGGAGACTTCGTATCTTCTTCCCTAGGGGAACCCACCCCCTTTGAGACTAAGGATGTGAGCCCACTCAGCAAAACCCTCCCTAGGTGTGAAATCTGGGTTGTGCATCAGCGGCGTGTATGGGCCCATTCCGCTCGGAATGCGTTTCTTCTTCCGGGCTTTATCCCAGCTTTGCAGTGACCATTTCGTCATTTCTAACAGCGCACCTCTACTCTCTCGATTTTCTTTCCTCAGGCTCAACAGGGTTAATAGGGGGGCTAATGAGGCTATTTGTTCGATTCTACACCATCCTTTATGTTTCTCTGGTTTTGCCCACCTCAACATTGGTGCTAGTTGTGCTGCCAAAATGTATCTGTCAATTTCTGGGACTCCCAGGCCGCCCAGGAGTGGGGAGCGCATTAGGATTCGTTTCTGGATCCTGGGTTTCTTACTGTGCCATATAAATTTGAATATCGCGTTTTGCAACTCTCTGACCTTGGCTGGCGGTATGGGCACTGGTAGTGAACTTATTACATAAAGGAGACGAGGGAGCATGGTCATTTTGACAGCTGTGATGCGGGCAAACCATGACAGCTCCTGAGATTCCCATCTGAGCATGTCTTCCTGTATCTGTTTCCACAGCGGGATTATGGTTGCCTGATATAGATTGTGTGGTTCTCTGGTAAGGTGGATCCCTAAGTATTCCAGTTTTCCCTCCACCCAGCCCATCGGGAATGTCCTCTCCAATGTCTAGGTCTCTTCTCTCCTTGCTGTTATGTTCATGGCTTTTGATTTGGAGAAGTTCATGGAGAACCCCGAGACCTGTCTGAATTCCTCCAGTTGAGCCATCGCTCTGGGCATCGTATTTTTTGGGTTTCCCATGAAGAGCATAATGTCGTCCGCGTACAGCGCTATTTTGTGGGTTTCCTGACCAATCGTAACTCCTCTGCTGCTAGCATCCTGTCGGAATTGCATTGCACATGGCTCCATCGCCATCGCAAAAATCAGAGGGGAGAGAGGACAGCCCTGTCGCGTGCCCCTTCTGATCTTCACAAACTCTGTACTCTGTCCATTGATCCTGAAACTTGTCGAAGGGTGTTGGTAATTGGCAAGCAGCATCTTGGTAAATTCTGGGCCACAGCCGTAGCGCTCCAAGATCAGTTCCAGATAGCACCAGTCCATGCTGTCAAAGGCCCGGGTGGCATCCAGAGCTGCCACTGCAAACAACTGTTGTGTTTGTCGCCCTGCATCTCTGACGTCTACTGCCCTTCTGATGTTATCTTGTGTGTGACAGTCAGTTATGAATCCCGCTTGGTCATCGTGTATTATGCTCGGCAGGATTTTCATTAAGCGAGTTGCTAGAACTTTGGTAAAGATTTTTGCGTCGGTGTTCAGCAACACTATGGGACGATAGCTTGCACAGTTGTGGGGATCTGTACCTGGCTTCAGGGGCAGTATCGTTATAGACCTCCCCATATCAAGCGTAACCTTTCCCTCTTCTCTGATTGTATTGAATAATTTTGTCAACGGGCCAAGCAATTGTGTGCGGAATGTCCTGTAATAACCGTTGCCAAGGCCGTCTGGACCTGGAGTCTTGTTTGCTGGTAGTGCTGAGATGGCATCTTTGATCTCTTGTGCTGTAATTGGATTCCCAAGATTAGTTCTGTCTTTCTCAGCGATCTGGGGCAGCGGGACAGTACTGAGGTAGGTGAGTTGGCGTTCTGGATCAAGGTTCTCGCTGTTTAAGAGTTCCTTATTATTTCTTTTTTGTCAAGCTCTGCTGTGTGGGGTTTTCCATAGACGTCGTTTAGTTGTACTATGTAGTTCTGGGTTTTTTGCTTTCACAATTTTGCTGCCAGAAAACGATTTGCCTTGCCCCCATGGATATAATAGGATTGTTTTGTTTGTAGCAGTGACTGGGCGATCCGGTCCGCTGTGTGATTCTCCAGTTGAGCTCTGATTTTCCGAAGCACTCTTAGGGATTTCCTGGAACCGTGGGCTTTGTGTTGGGCTTCTGCAGCTTTCACCTCCTTTTCTAGTTGGTTTGTCACCAATGTTCTTTCACGGTAGTATGCCGCTGCTTGTGACATGAATTCTCCCCTGATCACTGTCTTTCCAGCGTCCCATATTACCCCTCAGGGCCGTTTCCCCGTTGTCGTTTTCTTTAAAGTAGTTGTTGATGGTTATCTCCATATGGGCCCTTAGCGCTATGTCCTTCAGGAGGATTTTGTTTAATCTCCAGGGTGGTTTTGCTCTACTCCCTTCCACCCCACAATCAACACCCACCAACACTGGCGCATGGTCTGAATGATATTCCACTCCTATTTCTACTTCCGTTATTTGCGGGACTAGTGTTGTGGATACTAAGATCATGTCTATCCTGGAGTACCCGAGGTGGATGGCTGAGTAGTGGGTGTACTCTCTCCGGTCTCCGTGGAAGAATCGCCAAGTTTCAATTACTCCTAATTCTCTGAGGAATCGACCCAGAGCTGGTCTGTTTTTCTGATCTGTAGTTGTTGGGGGGAGTGTTTGTTCAGCATTGGGTCCATAACACAATTGAAATCCCCGCCTACTATCAGTTGGCCCTCGCACCAGCTGCCCAGTTTGCCCAGCAAATCCATTATGAACACATCTTGGCGACTGTTTGGAGCGTAAATAGATATGATTGTGTACAATTTCCACTTTATCAACCCTTTGAGCCCCCAAGTACCTGCCCTCTTTGTCTTTACGGATTTGTAGTTTTTTGAAGTCTAGTGCCCTCCCAATCAGTATAGCTACTCCCCTTTTTTTCTCTCCACTTGAAGCAAAAAATTGTTGTGGGACGTTCCGATTGGCTATTCTCTTCTCATCTTTAGGAAGGAGGTGTGTCTCCTGTAGGAGCCCAATCGCCGTCTGCATTGTTTTCAGCCTGTCTAGTATCACCCGTCGTTTTATTGGCAAGTTCAGGCCCTGTACATTCAGAGATATTACTGTTGACTCAGCCATTTTTGTGTTGAAGACGTTGCGCTGTTACAGACTGGAAATGAGGTGCTCCAGTGACTTTCTCGTATCTCCTCCCCCATTTTATCATAAACACTACGGGCCCCATCACAAGTTGGGTGATAAGCCCTAAAAGTGGAGGTCACAGAATTAGCGGTGCCAGTACCGCTCAACCGGATCAGGAGCCGGCACAAATACCGCCAGCTGTAAAATCATCCGGAGCTATTACAGCCGGCACTATTACAGGCAGCGGTACCTGCACCGGCAACATGAAGCGCAAACACAGCTGCATCACAAATCCATGTACAGCGGTATTAGCGCCGAAAACTGGCACAAATACTGCCGAAAACATGGCAGAATTACCTCCAGCTGGAGGTAAATGAACACAGCACAGGTGTCTGAAATGAAGCCACAGGCGATCCCAATGCACTCCAGCGGGCTACATAAGGCACACCCCACCCCAAAAACTATTTCCAACATCATGGTGCCACTAGCTACTGTGAGCTGGGACAGGTAGCTGCTCATGCTGCGCCTGGAAGCAGAGACACAGGACAACCAGGCTAGGGCACAGGGAGTGCAAGGGGAGGGAGGAGGAGGAGAGCCCGAGCAAGGCATGCACCAATCCCCAGGCCCTCACCCCAGACCCTCACTGACAACCAGTTGGTCACCCTGTACCGCCCCAAAAGGGTGACCATAACTGAGCTGCTCCCCACAATATTGGACGACATATGGAGCAGCATCAACATCCGGACAGCTGTGCCCCCACTGCTGATGCTAGTGTCCGTCATACAATTCCTTGGAACTGGCACCTTCCAGCACTCCATGGCCATGATGCACAGCCTGGAACAGCCCACATTCTGTGCAGTGTTGGCCCAGGTGCTTCAGCCCTCCTGCAGAGCCACATCTCACTGCCTACTTCCCCAGCCCAGGTCAATGCCATGAAGGCACAGTTCCATGCCGTTTTCCCAAATGACAAATGTGATAGCAGCCCTGCACTGTACCCATGTTGGGCTGGTGGCCTCCATGCCAACAATGCAGTGTGCTGTAACCAAAAGCACTACCACTCCTTGAATGTACAGGTGACCTGTGATCCCAACCTGTACATCACCCACTGCTATGCCCGCTACCCTGGTTCCAACCAGGATTCCATTGTACTACGGAATAGTACCCTGCCCCATGGGTACTGTGTGCTGTGGCGCGTGTCCAATGTGCCCCCACATCACTTCACCCTGTTGGTATGCCTAGCTTCTGGGTCTGCTGACATGTGTCCCTGGCCACTGGGGAGTGATGTGCTAGGCTGACATTTGTGCATGGGCATGTGCTGGGGGGAGGGTAGAGTTTGACTTACACCCTGCCTCCTGGCTGCTGGCACCCGCCTCTGAACCTCTGACTCCCTCTATGCCCTCAATGTCCCAGCACTGTGCTGCACTTCTCCGCCCAGGCAGAGAGGACCAGTGGTTTGATGGTGCCTCTTCCAGTCACCAGGGACTCCTGGTGGTGTTAGGACAGGAGTCCACGCACCCTGACCCTTAGATCATTCCACAGCTTCCTGCAGTCCTCCCCGTCACAGGGTACGCTCACCACAGCAGTAACCTTCTGGCTGATGACATGCCAGATGGCTGTCCTATGCCGTACTGTGGTCTTCCGCTGCCTACTGCCATATAGCTCATCAAAGTGGGCAATGACCTCATCAGTGAGGACCAGCAGCTCCCCCTCCCTCACTGAACTTTTGTTTTTACAAATGATTTTCAGGAACCTTGCGTCTGGTCCTCTCGTGTGACATTTTGGCTTGTTTCGAGGTCCGGATGGCTGCAGGAAGTGTAGATTCTGGATGGATTGTGTTTTTAAAGATAGGCGCTGCAATGCTTCCTGTTCTGGTGGTGACGCAATTTGCTCCAACGCTAATAGCGCCAGGGTCGCCGGCAGTAGCGCTATTAGCACTGATAGTTCGGTGGTAACTCTTATTTCTGTACTGTTTCCGCCGGGCGGTAAAAGCATTACCGCCGGAGTGGGGCGCATGTTCATGCCAGGTAGTGATGTGGAGCTAATACTGCGCAGGACCCGGCGGTAACGCTATTTCCCCTCGGCGGAAATTGTGCCAGAATACCGCCCAACTTCTGATGAGGCCCTACATCTCTAAATAGCAGTTGGGTACATTGCCAGTAGCCCCTACTCGTCTGGGTGTGTCCCATGATCTAAAACCATGCAAAGCATATGATGATTCAACCAACTTTTTATATGTATCTCCCATGTCTGGACACAGTATTCTCTGCCGGCCTCCTAAATGAGATAATCAATCCCATTATATGTAAGGTGGGGAGAGAATTCATGTAAAGCCATTTTCTCTGGGGTGCAGGTCTCTCCAGATATATGTGCAAAAATGCTTATTTAAAGACTGAAAGAATCTCATTGCCTCGTTATTGCTACGTTTCACTGCTCCTTCATGTAGGGAACAGCAATCCAAGGTTGGATCTAAAAATGTGTTAAGCTCACCTTCAATCACAGTCAACCCTTCAGCCCTGTTGTGAACAACTTCAAACAATTCTGCTACAAACGTCACTTGTCCCTAGTTAGGAGCATAGATTAAGACCAAAGTAAACTTTGTAGTTCCCCATCTCCCTTTTACCAGCAACTTTCTCCCACCCATTGCTCTCTTCACTTGTGCGACTTCTATATCGAGATGAGCTGGATAGGATCATCCCTACCTCACACCTCGTTTGCCGGGTCAAGACCCAGTTTGTCTGGCCTACCCCCTGCCAAAAATGTGATGCTCTTCTCTCCTTCGATAATGGGTTTCGTGAGCAAACATGACCCCTACATTTTACTTTCTGAGTTCTCTCTCCATTAAGGACCTCTTCTGCAGTTAATTTAGTCCTTTAACATTAAAAGCGGCAACTGTTATGCTGTGCTGAGATCTAACCGTTCTCCCAAATATCATAATCACAATCGAAGGACATTCCTTTATATGGACAATCCACCAACCATAGATCAGAACTACTAGTGAACTGCAGCCCATCTACACCCCATTCATCCGCCCCATTTGATCCAAAAGAAACCGAGACACCCCCAAAAAACCTGGGCAGCCATGTTAGAGACCCACCTCTTCATACAAACCACATCATATTTTCAGGAACCTTTTCAATATTAAGCAATTTTGAATCCATTACAAATATTACACATTTATACACCAAGAATTACATTAAGTGTCCCTCAGGGAGCTTTAATTAATAACTCTTCCAATAGTGGGATGCTTTAATTGTATTATGAAAGGTGTATTTAACCTCCTGTACTTATGAGTCACCAACATCTTCTGTCTGGTCGAGTTGTAAGCTTTCTTGCTATTTCCCCTCTCTGAATGACTAGACCACATCTGTTTGTTTATTTCTGGTTTCTTTTCTTGCAAGTCTTTGAGTAGATGTGGACCTTTTGTATCCACCTCCCGGGACTGAAATTCCCCACACTCAAAGGTTTATGAAAAGGGAAAACCCCAACTTAATCGTATACCCTTGTTAGTGAGCCAAGTTGTGAGGGGCTTACATTCTTTCCACTTTGTTAGTGTCCATGCCGAGAGGTCTGGGAAAATTCTGAAGCTTGCACCCCTGATTTCCACTCCCTCCTAGTTCCTCCACTTTGTCAGCCAATCAATTTCATCATGGTAATAGCTGGAGCTTGGCTATGATTGAAAGGGACCCTGAGGCAAACGTCCACCTCGGTCTGACTGATCCAAAAGCATTTAATTTCCATCTGCATATTTGTAGATCATGTTCACAACATCTTCAACTGTAGTTTTGACCTCCTTCTCCAACTTGCCTTGTCTCGCCTGTGCCACCATATGCGAATGTTGCACCTTCTCTGACTGTTCTCCACATCATCACCCTTCAACTGCTGCTCATGCTCTATGTCAAACAATTGTTTTAACCTCTTCTCAAATTTTGCCTCCAAAAGATCAGCAGATAACATTCCTGAGCTTCTATCTTGTCTTCAATATTATCAACACTGCCTTTGAGCTCCGACATTGAACTCTGAATGTTTGATCTCAAAACCATGACTTCTTCTAGGATATTGCATATGTCTTGATTCGTGGTTTGTGGACATGCTAATTGAGATGGATCACTTCCTGATGTGACCTCTTGCTCTTGGCTCCACCTAAACCTTTGTAGTGACTGTGTTTCTCTCTTGTTCTCCAACAGTGAGCGAAGAGCTCTTTTTGTCTCCAACGCACACTCCAATCATGCCTGTGTCCCTTACTTCAGGGGTACCAAATCAGAGTACATCATCTCTCTAATACCTTTACCATCTACATCATGTACCATGCTGCCTATGCCCTTCTTCCAACTTCAAGACTTGTCATGATTCCTGCCCCTCATGTCCCCAGCCCTCCAAGATGTCAGGCTGGAGCCAGGCCAAAATCACCTACATGGGTCTCAAGGGCCTCTCCATCCCTCCAAAGACCCACTTGGAGTCAGACTTGGCGTTTGTGGCACCAGACTCACTCACTCCCATAGGATAACATTGGGGATTGGACTTGTAGTGCATTGATGGGGACAAGATGGATGCCCCCACATATTTCAGTTCCCAGAACTGCATATGCACTCTATAGTCTTTTGGGTGTGGTTCAGCCCAGAGACACCTGGGATACCCAGAGACTATTTAAGCCACACCCAGGCTGAGAAACATGCTTTGTGTTTTCTGCACCTGCAGCGTGACACTCACCGTGTTCGGATCGGTCTCCAGTAGGTCTGCATCTTTCTTCTGCGCTTAGCTCCTGCAAGAACAAGAACACCGTTAGGAACAGCCTTACCTTGCGGTGCTTCTGCCCATCATTCATCGCTTCTTCTGTTCTGCGGGCATCTTCGGCGGTGTCATTCCCATCCCGGCACACCGCTTCCTAGGGAAAAGAACAGAAAAAAGGCATTAGTAAGCATTCAGCAAATCTTTGCTTATTTTTAAAGACTGTACAAGCTTCAAACGCTTACCTGAATCACAGCCGCTCTGGGGGAACTCTGTCTCCGGAACTTCCCATCCATCTGCAAGAGGGAAAAGACACTCCAGGTTAGCGTGGAAACATCTAGAGATGCCGCATACCGCGCTTACTCACCGCATTTCTTCTTCATAACCGGCATCCACGCTGAAAACGTTGCGGCACCTAAAAGACACAGAAAAAGAACTCAGTTCAATACAAATGCGAAAGGGTCGCATCGCGCATTGCGCTCTCACTCACCTTCAGCGCTACTCATCTCAGCAGCACGTCGCCATCCCCGGACGCCGGCCATCATCTAAGGAAGGAAAGGAACGAAGTTAGAAAACTGTTCAAAAGACTCATTATACTTATCTGTCAGACTCTTGCCAGTGAAGTAACTAGGGAGCAACAAGCCTGCATCAATCAACGTGCACCTGCGCTGAAAGCAGTATGGAGAGCAAACTTTCCAAGAAAACAAGGTGAGCTGTGGATCAAAGGGAAGGGTTGGACCCCGGGGAAGAAGGGGTTCAAGCACAAAGAGACAATAGGGAGTTAAACTCTACCAATCCTGTGTTTCAGACCCAGTCTCCAGTCGAGTAGACTCCAGGCAAGGGTTCGAGGTCGTAAAAGGTCAGAACAGGCTGAGTGACGTCCCTGTGGATACCAGGTGAGCGTTACAGAACACAAAGCCTCACATCAAAATCCACCTGGGCGTCATGGAAATGTCAGAAACCGACCAGTTAGCCCACATGTTGGGGCAGCTACGTTCCGAAGTACATGCAGCCAGGCAGGAGACCAACACCCTGAGGAGAGAGCTGATAGTAGCCAAAGAACGCACTGATGATTTAAGCCGGCAACTTCTCCAGTCACAAGCAGGGCATGCACCATTTCCGGCAAGCGTGCCCTCGATGCCAACACCATCAGCCAATCCCGTTCATATAACCCTTCCTGGGGCAGTTCCCTTGGCCCCGCCCAAACGATTTACGGGGAATCCCAAGAGGTTTGCAACGTTCATGAACCAGTGCCGCCTGCACTTCCTTTGTAGACCAGGGGCCTTTCCGAATGACCAATCACGGGTCGCTTTTGTGCTATCCTACCTGAGTGGTAGCGCCGCGGACTGGTCTGTACCCTTTGTGGCCCAAGACGATCCTTTGCTCCATGACTTCAGGGGCTTTCAGCAGGAGATGGAAAAGCTGTTCGCCCGCCGTACTCATGGGCAGGCAATAGACAACAAACTTCTGTCCCTACGCCAAGGGAGTTTCCAGGAACTCAAAGCAAGATTTACATCTGCCCCAATCTTACGCCACCCTCGCCCTGATCTCCCATACCTGGTGGAAACGGATGCCTCAAGCATGGCTATGGGAGCGGTCCTCTCACAAAAGGACCCCGAAACGGGGCAGTTACACCTGTTGCCTTCTGGTCGCGTAAATTCACACCCCCTGAACTCAATTACGCTATCACAGACAAGGAACTCTTGGCCATTAAGGCAGCCTTTAAGGCATGGCGGCACTACCTCTTGGGCGCCAGACACACAATCACTGTAATAACTGACCACCGGAACCTCCAGTACCTAAAAACGGCAAAGGCCCAATCCTCACGACAACTACGTTGGCCTCTTTTTTATGCTGAATATGACTATGTGATTACATTTCGACCAGGGGTGAAAAACGGGAAGGCCGAAGCCCTTTCCCGTATGGGGGTGGAAGAGCAAGGGTATCAGACCCCTGATCCAATAGCAATCATCCCGAGTGACAAGCTCCTAGGAATCACAGCAACCATAACTCAGAAAGAATTACATGAAGAAATCCAAAACCTGATGAGTCCGGAGCAATTACAAGCGTGGAGTGCACAAGGAGAACATTACATGATAAAAGATCAGTTGCCCTACTTCAGGAATCGTTTATTCTTACCAAACCAAGAACTACGAGAACAAGTCATGTCCGGTTATCATGATTCCTTGATCGAGGGCCACCCCGGAATCGCTAAAACCCTAGCCAAGGTAAAATGAAATTATTGGTGGCCCATGTGGCGTAAAGACATTATCCAATTCATCCTATCTTGTGGAGTGTGTGCTCAAAACAAGTCATCCAAGCAGAAACCGGCTGGGCTATTACAACCATTGGAAATCCCAGCAGCACCCTGGCACACGTTGTCCCTCAATTTTATTACTGATTTACCACCCAGTCAAGGGTTTAACACTATTCTTGTGGTCGTGGACCTATTTTCAAAAAATGGCACATTTCATTCCTCTTAAGGGGCTCCCAAATGCTTCCACTCTGGCAAAGGTATTTCTTGAAGGCATCGTACGGCTCCATGGGTTTCCTTCAGTTTTAGTCTCAGACCGAAGTACTCAATTTGTATCTAACTTCTGGAGAAAATCCTGCTCTATGGCCCAGATCGACATCCGGCTATCCACCATTCACCATACCCAAACGATTGGTCAAACTGAGAGGACAAATCAGACGCTCGAGCAGTATCTGCGTTGCATGTTACACCAAGCTGAAGGAAGCTGGTTTGACCTATTATGGATAGCTGAATATGCTTATAATAATTCCCTACACACCAGCACTGGGCAGACACCCTTTTATACCATGTATGGCAGGCACCCACGTACTTCTGAGTTGGACGTTCCTACAACCCCGGAAATGCCAGCAGTCAAAACCTACCACACGACCATTTCTCAAACCTTTAAAAGAGCAGCTGAACACCTACTTCAAGCTAAGAATCGCCAAAAGAAGTTTGCTGATAAACACAGAGCAAAGGCCCCCAAGTACCAAGTGGGAGACAAAGTCTGGCTGGCGTCTAAACACGTGTCCATTAAAGGAACCCGAACTTTCCGTCCAAGATACCTGGGTCCATTCACCGTCACCTCCGTGATAAATCCTGTGGCGGTCAGACTAGCTTTGCCGTCAAACATGCAGATTCATCCTGTGTTCCACGTGTCTCTCCTTAAACCTGTTCAACCCGGGTAGCAACGCCACCGCAGCCAGTAGTAGTCGCCGGGGAGCCAGAATTCTAAGTCAAGCACATCCTGGATTCAAAGTACGTCAGATCCAAATTATACTACTTAGTAGACTAGAAGGAGTATGGTCCACAAGCCAGGACATGGGAGCCTTGTGAGTACATCCATGCACCTCGCTTGCTTAGACGATTTCATCAAAACCCTCCAAACAAACCAGGACCAGACAGAACAGCCACCTTGAGAGGGGTCTTGGGGGGAGTGCTGTCATGATTCCTACCCCTCATGCCCCCAGCCCTCCAAGATGCCACGCTGGAGCCAGGCCACAATCACTTACATGGCCCGCAAGGGCCTCTCCATCCCTCCAAAGATCCACTTGGAGTCAGACTTGGCGCTTGTGGCACCAGACTCACTCACTCCCATAGGATAACATTGGGGATTGGACTTGTAGTGCATTGATGGGGACAAGATGGATGCTCCCACATATTTCGGTTCCCAGAACTGCATGTGCAGTCTATTCTTTTGGGTGTGGTTCAGCCCAGAGACACCTGGGATACCCAGAAACTATTTAAGCCACGCCCAGGCTGAGAAACATGCTTTGTGTTTTTTGCACCTGCAGCGTGACACTCACCGTGTTCGGATCGGTCTCCAGTAGGCCTGCATCTTTCTTCTGCGCTCAGCTCCTGCAAGAACAAGAACACCGTTAGGAACAGCCTTACCTTGCGGCGCTTCTGCCCATCATTCATCGCTTCTTCTGTTCTGCGGGCATCTTCGGCGGTGTCATTCCCATCCCGGCACGCTGCTTCCTAAGGAAAAGGGAAAAGAACAGAAAAAAGGCATTAGTAAGCATTCAGCAAATCTTCGCTTATTTATAAAGACTGTACGAGCTTCAAACGCTTACCTGAATCCCAGCCGCTTTGGGGGAACTCTGTCTCCTGAACTTCTCATCCATCTGCAAGAGGGAAAAGACACTAGGTTAGCGTAGAAACATCTAGAGGCGCCGCATACCGCGCTTACTCACCGCATTTCTTCTTCATAACCAGCATCCACGCTGAAAACATTGTGGCTCCTAAAAGTCATAGAAAAAGAACTCAGTTCAATATAAATACGAAAGGGTCGCATCGCGCTCTCACTCACCTTCAGCGCTACTCATCTCAGCAGCACGTCGCCATCCCCGGACGCCGGCCATCATCTAAGGAAGGAAAGGAACGAAGTTAGAGAACTGTTCAAAAGACTCATTATACTTACCTGTCGGACGCTTGCCAGTGAAGTAACTAGGCAGCAGCAACGAGCCCGCATCAATCAACCTGCCCCTGCGCTGAAAGCAGGACGGAGAGCACACTTTTCAAGAAAACAAGGTGAGCTTTGGATCAAAGGGAAGGGTTGGACCCCGGGGAAGAAGGGGTTCAGGCACACAGAGACAATAGGGTGTAAAACTCTACCAATCCTGTGTTTCAGGCCCAGTCTCCAGTCGAGTAGACTCCAGGGAAGGGTTTGAGGTCGTAAGAGGTCAGAACAGGCTGAGTGATGTCCCTGTGGATACCAGGTGAGCGTTACAGACTTGAGGGATTAATGTGGGAGCTCTTTTATTCCTCGTAGGTTGTGCAATTGTCTCCTGGTCTGCTCCTTGTTAGTACATAAGCAGCCTCCTTTCCTGCCATTTTGCAAACCTCTGCACCCCTCATAGCTCTTTATATGCAGGGCCACCAGAACCAAGACACCATCCCTCCTTCCACCGACCACTGCCAAAAAAGTATTCCAAGTGCCAGAAATGTACACTTCAGAGACAGAATAGCGCTGAGTCACTCCGTTGTTCCATTGCCTGGGATGTCCGACGTCTCTACCAACTCTGGTGGCTTCCATAGCCGAGAAGTAGACAGCTTTGCCTAAAGTGAGAGGCCATGATGATCTCCCCTCGCTCTCCCAGTGCGCACCATTCAACTCAAAGAAAGCTTGATGTTTGGTACTCATTGCGAGTCCCTTAGCTTGTAGGCTCCTTCTTCACTGTGTACATTTCAGGGTCAATGGATCGGCAGCCCGGCATGGGCTGCGACAGCGCAGTGTTACCAAGCCCAACAACTTCAGGAATTCTTGTGCTTGGAAAACAGATCCTGCCACTCTCATGTACTAGGTCTGGCTGATCTCCCAGCCAAATTACACTCCACTAACTTCTATAGAGCTACAGGGTTACTTATTCAAACCAGCTGAGTCCTGGGGGGTTCACAACACTTTATGAGTTATTTTTATTTTACTGTTAATTTATAACGCATTTAATACCAGCAAGTGGTTTCTAAGCACAGGATCGGGATTCAAACCTGTGTTGCACTGTGTTGTCTTGCTTCAAAGACAAACACAATGCCCCTGAGCTGTCCTTCCTCCCCTTATCCCATTGCAGGTTTTCTAAGGTTCTTGAATGCAAATGTTATACTTAGTGTGTGCACATTTGTAGTAATTGCGCTAGACGACCATCTTGTGCATGCCTCCCAGAGGTCTCCTTGCGCTTTTCTTTTTGGATGTGTGGGTCTTTTTTGTGTAAAGTACATTTGTGATTGTTATTGCTTATAATAAAATATATATGGATAAGCACTGGTGTGAAAAGGGCTGGTGCTGTTTGGCTGTTCGGCGTGGTCGGCTACCGGGTGTCAGTAGAAAAGAATATTAATCTCTTTGAAAAGACGACCCTGACTGCGGATGGCAGCCCCCAGACACGCCTTGGTCCGCCATGAAAGCAGCCACGGCTGGGAAGGAAAAGGTAAGCAAGTGTGTTAATTCACTTTTGCCCCCGCAGCCTACAAATCAATCATTGCCCCAAACCGGCAACACGATCGATGCCTATCTTGACACTCTTTCATTTCATCAATGCCATTCCTGTGCGGAAACGCAAAACTATACGCCCGCAAGTATGGGAAATGGTGAGGGTGTGCACAGCCAGCAAGTTGCTGGAGAGGTTACCGGAAACTGCAATGGACTTGAATTGTCGTTACCAAAAAAAAGTTCACCTTGTTATCACTACGCGATTTGGAATCAACAACCACTGCAGTAACTCCTGCAATTCAACTGCCACAATTACACCCAATGATGGCAATGACCACTGACAGTGGCGAGACTTCTGATGCTTTTTCTCACCATTCTGTGTTACAGATGCTGAACTTATCTGTCTATCTAACGATGACACAGTGACTGGAGGGGTTGGAAATAATTACGTTCCGGAGCTCATTGAGCATGCTTCACAACAAGTATCAGTATCTTGAAATGGAAATGAGAATCAACAACGTCTCATAAGTGAAGCTTCAAATATACAAAACTGCATATCCATTCCTGCTGCTTCCCTTAGTTCGATCTGAGATAGCCACTTTACACGAGAATATGCAGGATGTGACAAATGCACTAAAAAAGGATGTAAGAGCACGGGCTACAGAAAAAAATAATACTAACAACTTGAATAGATTTGCAAATAAATCTCTGGGAACTTCATTTGATGACATACAAGAACTTGTTAACAATGATCAGTCCAAGGAAAATGGCAATCAAAGTGCCTATGCATGTCAAGTGCCCGAGATGAAAGGAAAAAATTCCCAGGAAACTATTGGCATGGAGACTGAGCGGGCAAATGTACCCGCAAACATTTTAAATGCAGTACAATCAGCATCGAATATAGATACTGCGGATTTGAGCGATACGGGAAGAGCTCACAGATTACAACGAATTGTAGAGCTAAAATAAATGTTTAATCAGTTGACATCGAAGGAGCCGGAAATTTCGTTCATAAATGCAAGCACCCCACGTCCCAAAACAAAAAGCATTTCCGTCGAAGCTTCAACACACAACAAACCACAAAAATGTCCTCCCCTTGCCACACAATATAACATGGAAAGCCCATACGTTTCACCAAACAGGAACGAGTTGTCAATATCAAATTAATTAAAATCCAGTTTATCCGCTGATGCTATAACTCAGATACACAATAATGTTTTAGCAGCCTCTACAGTTGCGATGCTCCCATTTAAAAAACTATATGAATCTCTCATTGCAGCAATCAGCGATTAAGGGGCTATGCTGTCAAATTTTGCAAAAAAAATGGAAAAATTTGAACTTTTTACAGGTTTCTTGCAAAAGCAACTGGAAAAGGAATCTGAACTTTCTGTGTGATGGCAAGAACGCCTCTGTGACTTAGCCGCCCGGCATCATTGTCAAAATGACAATTTAATGGACGGTCTCCATGAAACGGTGAAATGGCTACGTCACAGTTCTGGTGAAGTGAAAGAAAATGAAATGAATACACGAGAAACCATTAAAGCGAAGGAAACTGCACCTAAAGTACCAAGTCAACAAAATCTGCCCAAATTGTTGCAGTATCCCAAGCGGCTGACACCGAATGAGGCAGAGATAGATCAAGGTTCTTTGCCAACTGAAATCTTATCCCCGAGCTCACTAAATCCAGTCCAAGAATCTGATACCATCTCAAGTAAAAACTGTAACCAAACGGGTGAATTTCATCCAAAGAAAATTGCTTCCTCTGGAGAAAAGAGCCAATGTCTGGCTGGTCGAGCTGTGGAACCAATAAATTCCAATCTATGCCCTGTTGGCATCTCCCATGGGCTGGTAAACTCAAATAAGATTACAGCCTCCAGCAATCAACTGATAGTCGATGCAACTGTCGTACCTAATAATATCACACAATGTTCGTTTGGCATCTTTAATAGTCTGGCCGAATCAATCCCAATGAATGGGAAGCCTACAAGCAACCCTAAAGACGCTAAAGATGGCCAAACCAAAGGATCAAAAACTAACAAACTAAAGGCTGCTCGTCCAAATGTCAAAAAATTCATAAGGAATTTGACTACGCCGACAAAAATTATCATGTTTGAACGACCAAGCAGCACAATTCAGCCAGCCTCTTGGCTGGCATCCGACAAACGTTCTCTCAAAGATTCCAGCAAACTATCAAACAAACAAACAGCAAAACGCTGCTTTGACTCAGAGGAAATGAGCAATGCCAGTACATCTATATCTTCGGTGGTTGATCTATGTGACCTCTCTACGTACTCAATTGATGCTGAAGACGCAGCTCAGATCATGAACCAAAGTCTTGTCCCGAAATCTACAAGACTTCCGTGCATTCAAGTGTCTGAAAATCAGAGACAAGCAAAATTACCTCATCATAAAAAACAAAGTGAGAATGCTATCGCAAGGGAAAGTGACAAAACTCTGCAAACACCAATGTCAAATCTAACTTCCAAACTTAATCCTAAATTGACTATGAATCAGCAGAAACAATGAGTACATTATCAGTCCAGGGTGCACTTAGACAAAAGTCCAAGGAAAAACAGCCGCCTCTGGAAATTGCGTCTACAAAACATTCCAACCGATGGCAACGGGGTTAATCTAAATAGAGCCAATGTAATGAAATTATTTGGCTGCATACCATTATTGCGAACAATAACCTCGGACGATATAAAAATCGTTGAATATCCAACAGAAAAAACCTCTGATCAGGTACTATTGCACATTAGATCTTTTGCTGTGAAAAACATGATATTATGTTTGGTTTTGATATTACATTGGAACCTGACCAAACACTGGACAATGGCAAAATGGCCCTACAAGAAAGTGAAGATGGTGACAAAATTGATGAACGACGAGCTGCACTCAGGAAATCATTATCACATCCTTATTTAACCCAGAATGAAGGCACCAATCAGGTCCCTTTGTTGAAAAAGAGAAATGGATCTCAAACAATTCATGTTAAACATCAGTAGCAAAGATTGATGGGGGACGAACAAACTGTGTTATCATGGAATACACAAGGTTTTGTTCACCTGTTCAACCATTTTGAGGTACCAATGATTGATATTCTTGCAGTATGTCTGCAAGAAACCTGGTTACGTGAACCACCAACACGTGAAGAATTCAGTATCTTTTTAAATCCTGCTGGAAAAAATGCAAGGGGACGCCTTTTTTCAGGTCTTGTGACCTTGCTGAAAATTCATAACTGGCTCACTCCTCTGGAGTCCAAGGAACAACAGTGCAAATAAGATCTTCAAAAAATAGCAAGAAGAAACATTTATTGTTAATAAATGGATATTGGAATCCAGCTATGATAACCACAAAGTACTTTATAAACACAGTAACCTCTTTAATTGATGAAGCGATACTGATTTATAACAATCTGTCATTAATATTCTGTGGTGATTAAAATTGCAGTTGGTTTGAATACGACCAAAGCAAAGCGATAAACCAGCGGATTCCAGACCATGCACTTCCAAATAGAGGGAAAATTGGTCAGACGCTCTTTCAATTAGAACTTGCACAATGTTAAATGGCAATACAAAAGACGATTAGCAATGTAAACCAACGTGGCGAGGACCACTAAGTCAAACCACATTGGATTACAACTGGGTATCCAGAAATGTCTTCGAAAGGGTGGTTGACTTAACAGTAATTGCAATGGCAAATCGATCTGTTACGTCTATCTTGGCAGGCTGATTGGGATGAAGCAGCCTCCATATATGAAGCCCTATTGTCAAAAAATGCAGCGGGCAATCGTTTGAGGATAAACGGCCCACAAATTGAAAGACTACTTTTTGATTTAAATCAATGAAAGGATGTGGACTACGCACCTTTGCTGATGGATTTTACGACAAAGTTTGTCTCGTCAAGAATCCTTGGCCACACTCGCAAACATCTATTTAGTAAAAAAATTGTACAAGCAAAAAAGGATCTAAGAAAAGAACTGCGGCAAATTAAGAAGACAAAGCAAACAGCAGAAAGCAAATACATTACAGTTAAAGAAAGATGTCAGGCATATCGTCATTGGCTTAAAGCCCATGCGGCGGAAATGGAGCAAAACCGTGCTGAAATAATGCTAGAACTCTTAATCACTAAAAATATGAGACACATCTGGGCAATCTTAAATAATGTAAACACAAAATCCCTGCCCACAAGTATAAATGAAATTGCCAGTTCGAAATGGGAAGAGTATTTTTCTGAGATTTATGAGAAGCCACAAAGTGAAATCCAGCCAGAAGTAGATCATCCAACCAAAGCATGGAACATTAACGCCGTCAAGAGACGAAATTGAATTAGCTATACAAAAGCTAAAAAACTCCAGAGCTGCCGGTCAGATCAAATCTCAAATGTAATGTTAAACACAAGGAACAATGGGCAAAGTTCATTGAACACTTATTTAGTAAAGTATCTTCCAGCAAGACTGTTGCAGACTCGTGGTTGATGGCAATTGTCGTCCCGATTTATAAGAAGGGCAATAGGGATGATCCTGCAAATTACTGCCCTATTGCCCTTCTCGACACAATTGGGAAGATCTTTGGCTCATTACTTCGACAGAAGCTTGCTACGTGGGCAATCGAAACAAGGATAACAGATATCCGCCAGACAGGCCTTACCGAGAGAGTGGGAGTTGAAGTAAACTTATTAATATTAAACATCTTAAAGTTGGAGGCTCAAGTGTCAAAGAGAAAGATATGTTTTGCATTTATAGACTTGAGGCAGGCTTTTGACGGAATAAATCGTGAGACATTGTGGTTGATACTACTCAAGTGGAATTGTCCATCTTTAATATTAGAACCACTAAGAGCTCTTCACGCAAAAACAACTGTACGAATAAGGTTGAATCAGCAAGGTGATCTGTCCCAGCCAGTATCAACGTTTAAAGGCGTTAAGCAAGGTTGCCCTTTGGCAGCTGAATTGTTTAAATTATTTATAGCTGACTTGCCATCGTGGCTGGATACAGTTCATTGCTTTCCTCCGAGGTTAAATGGAACCCCAATAAAATGCCTCGTCTATGCGGATGACTTGGTGCTGACCGCCTATACCCAAATTGGTTTGCAACGACTCCTGAATCGTTTATGAATATCTGAAGGAAACTGAGCTGGTGATAAACACAGAGAAGAACAAGTTACTTCTTACCTGGTAACGTTCTTTCGACGGGATGTTCCTCCGACATATTCTTTATCTTTGATAATATGTTTCCAGTTTACTGGCCTTGGAAATTTTTTTCTGTAGATGGCGCTGCGCGTCGACGTCCGCCGAGTGGATGTCCGTCGACGGCCACCGTAATCGCGCCGACGTCACCATGCCCATAAATAGCCACGCGCTGCGTCCGTTGTTCAGGTCCGTTTTGTAGCATAAGAAAAGTCATGCCTGAATTGGTTAGTGACCTTGAAGGAGCGTAAGCTGCAACCACAAGGGAAGTTATCACTGCGCGGATGGTTGGGAGGGGCGATAAGGAATACGTCGGAGGAACATCCCGTCGAAAGAACGTTACCAGGTAAGAAGTAACTTGTTCTTCGAAGGGATTGTGTCCTCCGACGTATTCCTTATCTTTCATAGATTCCCATAGCAGTGGCATGTAATTGGAGGTGGGCGTGATAGTGTTACGTATCCCTTTAGGGATGGACCGAATGTAATACAGCCTTGCCAAATCTGGTCTCTTGAGCAGTGGAGGAATCCAGATTGTAAAATGTTTGTGAATGTATGTGCGGACGACCATGTGGCAGCCGCACATATGTCCCGGACCGGTACCCCTCTTTGGAGAGCCGAAGAGGCTGCGATACCCCTGGTTGAATGAGCCCTGAGATTTTGGGGTGGCTCTTTCCCCGCTAGTGTATACCATTCCAGGATGGCCAAAATAATCCACCTGGAGATGGTTTGTTTTGTTATGGGTAGTCCCAACTTGTGACCTGTGTATCCTAAAAACAGTGGGTCTGCTTGCCTGATCCTAGCCATTCTGCTGATATAAAAGCTGAGAGCTCGCCTAGGGTCCAGCCTATGTAGCCTTTCCTCCTCTTTCCCCGGATGGGGAGGAGGGTAGAACGAAGGCAAGGTAATTTTCTGAGTAATATGAAATTCAGAAACCACCTTTGGGAGGAAATTAGGCTTCACCTGTAGGACAACTTTGTCCTTGTGGAAGATTGTATGTGGGGGGTTTACAGGAGAGAGCTTGTAGCTCACTCACCCTCCTAGCAGATGTTAGTGCTACCAATAGGACAGTTTTAAGCGTGAGAAATCTCAGCGCGCAAGAGTGAAGTGGTTCGAATGGAGTGCCCATTAAGAAGTTTAAGACTAAATTTAAGTCCCATAAGGGAACCTGGAATGGTTTTGGAGGGTAAACATTAGTTAGTCCCTTGAGAAATTGTACCACTAGAGGAATTTTGAAATACGATGGTTCCTCCGCAGTGCGCTTGAAGATAGAAAGCGCTGCAAGATAGCCTTTTACAGTGCCCGCTTGAAGGCCTGAGTTTGCCAAGTAGAGTAGAAACGATAGCACCGTTGGTGTACCACATGAAAAAGCGTTGATATCTGTTCCCTACACCAGCTGCAAAATTTGTTCCAACGGCAGTGGTATAAAGACTTTGTTGCTGGTCTTCTGGCCGAAAGCAACACCTCCATGACGTCATCAGGGAGATCCCAATCCTTGTACCTCAACCTTTCAGAAGCCAAGCGTGAAGGTTGAGGGTTCTGGTGTCTGGATGGAGAACCTGACCTCCCTTCTGCGAGAGAAGATTCTCTTTGAGTGGAAGACGGATTGGAGGACAGATGGACATATCTAGAAGGTCCGGATACCACGTTCTCCTGGCCCAATCCAGGGCAATTAGGATCATGGTTTTCCGGAATCTTCTCAACCTCCTGATCATTTGTGGAATAAAAGGGACTGGTGGGAACCTCCTGATCATTTGTGGAATAAAAGGGACTGGTGGGAACGCGTAAAGGAGTGGAAACTACCAGTCCACTACGAACGCATCTCCTAGAGCTCCTCTCGGGGGAAATTCCCTTGAACAGAACAGATCGCACTTCCTGTTGGTGCTTGTGGCGAACAGATCCACCTTACGGGTTCCCCAAAGGGCGAAGATCTCTTGAAGGACTTCCTGAGCTAGCTCCCACTCGTGGGAGACTGTGCTCTGCCTGCTCAGAGCGTCCGCTGTCAAGTTCTTCTCTCCGGCTAGGTGGACTGCCGATAGAGAGATTCCTTCTTGGATTGCCCAAAACCAGAGCTGCATCGCCTCTCTGCACAGTGGCAGTGATCCTACGCCTCCTCTTTTGTTGAGGTAGTGCATGACCACCGTGTTGTCCGTCATTATGAGGACATTTCTCCCCTGTACTGATGGCAGGAAAGCTTTCAGCGCTAGTCTGATCGCTCTCAGCTCTAATAGTTGGATGTGTAGTCTGGACTCCGATGGAGACCAACGACCGCTGATGGTCAAGTCGTTGGCATGGGCTCCCCGCCCCGTGAGTGAGGCGTCTGTGACTACTGTTATCTCCGGCCATGGTTGCCAAAACAGTTCTCCTTTCAAGATGTTCTCTGGATAGGCCCACCATTGCAGGTCGCGGGCTACCTTGTCCGGAATCCAGAGGAGATCTGTCATTCTCCCTGAGAATTGCGACCACTGGCTTCTCAGTGCCCACTGAAGAGATCTCATTCTCAAGGGGAGCCTCTGGCACAAGGAAGATGCAAGATGCCATGAGGCCTAGCAACCTCAAAAAGTCGAAGGCTGGGAGACGTTGGGCATTTTGAAACTTGGTGACCATCTGTAGAATATCTTGAGCCCTCACCTCTGGTGGCAAGGCTTTTCCCAGGGATATGTCCAGGACCGCTCCAATGAACTGGAGTCTCTGTGATGGTATCATCTGTAACTTCTTTAAATTGAGGGAGATGCCCAGTCTGTGAAGGAAGTGGCAGACATAATCTAGCTGGGCCTGGGCCTGTTCCGAAGATACGGCCCTGATCAGCCAATCGTCCAGGTAGGGGTAGACGTGGTTGCCTTCCCTCCTTAGACTCGCCGCCACTACCGACAACAGCTTGGTGAAGACCCTCGGGCGGAGGTCAGCCCAAATGGCAGAACTCCAAATTGATAATGAGAGTCGCCAATTGCAAACCTCAGGTATTTCCTGTGTTTGAGATGGATTGGCACATGGAAATAGCCAGAGATACCAGCCAATCCTGGAGCTGGAGGGCCTGAAGGATCTGAGAGAGGGTTACCATCTTGAACTTGTCCTTCCTGAGGAACTTGTTCAATTCTCGTAAGTCCTGGATGGGTCTCAGTCCTCCGTCCTTCTTTGGTATGAGAAAGTAGGGGGAGTACCAGCCCTTGTTCCTGTCCGCTACAGGTACCGGTTCTATGGCACCTTTCTCTAGCAGGTCTATAATTTCCTGCAAGAGGAGCTGATCTGGAACTTTTAGAGAGCTGTTCCCCGGTGGATGACTCTGAGGAATGTGTAGAAAGGGTAGGCAGTAACCTTGGGCAACTGTCTCCAATGCCCAAGCATCTGACGTTATAGCCTGCCATTCCGTCAGATGGTGAGTTAATCTGCCCCCTACAGGTGTATTGCGTGGGAAGGCCTCAGAGTGGTTTGGGGGCAGCTGATGCAGATGCCGAGGGTAAAGAGGCACCTGCTGCTGCTGCGTTCTTAGTACTTTTGACCCGTCCACCTCGGGTGGATCTCCTTTGGCCTCTTTGAGCCGGCTGTCCTCTGCCTTTCCCGAATGCGGAATAATAGCGAAAGGACTTTCCTCTCCCAGAGGTTCCTGAGGGGCGAAAAGGAGTTTGGCGGATAGCAGCTCCTAAAGATTTTGTGCTGCTGCTTTAGAAGTCTGTAACTTTTCCAGACTGTCATCAGCCTTTTTCCCGAATAATGAAGAGCCGCCAAAGGGCATATTCAAAAGTCTGGCCTGTACATCAGGGGCAAAGCCCGACTTTCGCAACCACGCATGCCTGCGGATTGTTGTACTTGCCGCCAAGGCCCTGCTGATACTGTCAGCGGAATCGATGCCAGTTTGAAGTGATTCGCACATGGCATCTTTGCCATCTTTAATAATGTTAAGGAAGGCTTCCTTTTCCTCTCCTTCGGGTATGCAGTCAGCCGCTGATGAAGCACACTCCCATAGTGTGTGACTGAACCTGGCGAGCGTACAGGTGGCGTTGATGGACTTCAACGCCATACTACAGGCAGAGAAGACTTTCTTTGCCGTAGAGTCGTACCTCTTGTCATCTCTATCCTGTGGGACAGTAGGGTAAGCGGTCCTACTGCTAGATGAAGTTGCCGCTTGAACCACCAGGCTCTCTGGGGTCGGGTGTTTTGACAGGTATTCAGGGTCAGCAGCCGCTACCCTATACTTGGTTGACAATCTTTTATTGACTGCAGGGATAACTTCGGCTTCGGGAGTTTACCAATTAGATGCAATTTTCCTTTGTAAGGCTGCATGGAAGGGGACCACCGTGTCCTCCTGTGGGCCTTTGTCCAATATATCTGTTAGGTCATCCTTTTGGAAAACAGGTGAAGGCGCAGACCAACCCATAAACTCAATTATTCCTGCCATCAGGGTTCTATATGGTGTTTCGGCATGTTCCCCTGGGTCTGGCTTAACAAATTCAACTTCTGGGGAAGTGTCCAGCCCACTTGCCTCATGTAGTGACTCCTGTAGTTCCTTCAGCCTTCTTTCCTCAGAGGTGAAATCCTCTGCAGTAGGCAGTGTGGTCCTCTGTAACCCGAATGTTTCCTGGTCAGAATCTTCCCCTTCTTCATAAATTGAAGAAAGTCCAGGGTATTCTGACCTCTGAAATGGAGTAAAACCCATTTCTAAGGCAGAAGGAGCCAAACTCGTCGTTATTGGACGAGAAAACGTCAATGTCGTCGACGCCGATGTAACAGGCTTCGAAGGCGCCGAAAACGGCATCGAAAAAACTGGAAAGGGTCTCGAAGAACTTGAGAGGATCGGGATCCTACTCGAGGGCATCGACGACGGTCTCGGCGTCGTGCCGGAGGCCCTTGAAATCACGTTGGCTGTGGGGTGGCCTTGGTCCTCTCTTTCATCGGCGTCGACGATGGCCTCGAGTCGATCGACCGATGCGTCGAGGAACCCTTTGACAACGGCATCGATGGCGCCGATCCGTGCGTCGAAGGAATCTTCGACAACGGTGTCGAAGACGGTGCCTTCCTACCCGATGGCTCATGGCGCTCTCGGGTGGAATGTTTCGCCGGGTGCTGCGACTCACAGCGTTTTGATTTTTTGGGTTTTTCACCCGGGGTATCACCCTCAGCTGTCTTCGAGGGGGTCAAGGCCACGTTCTCGGAGACGCTTAACATTTTCTTTCTGAATTCCTCCCACTCAGCTTGAGAACTGTGTTTGGTGGGACAGGAGACTCTTTCTGGGGACACAGAAGACGACGAGGAATGGGACCTTCAACGTCTCTTTTTTGAGTGTCTTGATCTCGACGAATGGTGGGCGCTGCTTTGAGATCTAGAATGGGAATGTTTTCGACAGCGAGGAGAGGAATGCCTCGACTCAGCCGACAAAACTTTCGAGGAGGTTTTGGCTGACTTACCTCTCTCGAGCTTCCCCTTGCGCTCCTTCAAGGCTTTCGCCGTCATGGACATGCAGTCCTCATACTTCGAACAATGGTGCTCGGATCCCAAGCACCATAAGCAGATCCTGTGTGGATCCGTTATTGACATTTTTTACCGCAGTCTCGACATTTCTTGAAGCCGGATCGCGGCGTCGTCGGTTCTGATGAAGAAGCCATTGAGAACTATCAGGTATATTCGAGTAGAAATAGATAATTATCCTGACTGAACTGAGCAACGACGTTCCGAGGCCCCACGAAGCACGGAAAAACAGAACTGAGCAACGGACACAGCGCGTTGCTATTTATGGGCATGGTGACGTCGGCGCCGATACGGTGGCCGTCGAGGGACATCGACTCGGCAGACGTCGACGCGCAGCGCCCTCTACAGAAAAATATTTCCGAGGCCAGTAAGCTGGAAACGTATTATCAAAGATAACGAATACGTCGGAACACACAATCCCTTCGACTAGACTAGAGGACACGTTTTGGCGCCAAGCTCTGAGGCTCCCTAAATATATTTCAATGATTGCACTGACATATGAATTGGCCACCAATTCATTATACATGACAATTATATGGAAATCTCTTACTTCCTTGAGGAAAATGTATCTTGGTGGGAAAATTCCGGCATATCGAATCTTCGCGATTGAAAATAAAGGGACCCAATCCAACCTAATACAAATGTGGAAGCTAAAGCTAGATGCCATCATGGAAGCAGCCTGTATAAGCAGATCGGAGCTACTTGATCGTCCACAAAATGCAACAAAAAAACTTAAAATCTGGGACTGGATTATACATTCAGAGAAGCACAGAAAACTTAAAACTGTGCTTCCATCATCAAGAGGAGAAGTTAAGCTACATGATCCCCCGAAATATCAACTAAATTGTCCATCACGTCACCACAGAAATCAATTCCTTGGATTCAGGCTAAATGCTCTGAATAATAGGGAAATGCTGTGGTTAAGACGGAATAAGGAAATCACTGATAACATCTGTAGATTCTGAAACACTGGAGAAAGTGAGTCTTTAAAGCATTTAATAACTGCTTGCACTGGAACAAACAGTCAGCAGAACCTACACTTGAGTAGCTTTAAACCACAAAACAATGACATGGAAGAATGGTGGGATTACGCTGCAGCAGGCCAAAACATCAAGCTATCATGTCGATTAATTGACTATCTATCTAGACATGATTCTGAGTGTTTAACAGAAAGTGAAATGAAATTAAAAGATTAGACGGTCAAATATTGAAAGATTCAAACTGTGGCCATACTGCTAATTAGCTTCTTGACCAACTTTAAGATGAAATAAGCCTTACGATCTTGGTCAAGACAATTGGGGTCATTACGAGTTTGGAGGTAGCTAATAGCACCATGGCTGCCTCCAAACCCGTGTCCGGGTCTGTGGTGTCGGAATGGGGACTTACCGGGACATTCCGACCCTTGCGGACCCGGTAAGTCCCCATTCCGAAAACCATTCCCCATTCCCATTCAATCCCCCAAAGGGCTCAATGGGAATGGGGAAGCAGCTAATAACGGGCCCGCACATTGCAGGCCCGTTATTAGCTCCCTAGTCCCTTAACGGGTCCCGCTAAAGGTGGCTGGTAAAACTAGCCGGCCCTATTGGACCCGCTAAGGGACCTCGGAATGCGGCGGTAGGGGGGTTAAAGGCACTGGCATCCTTACCGGTGCCGTTAACCCCCTACCGCTGTACTCGTAATGACCCCCAATGACTTTGATCTTGATCTTGAGTCTGATTTTGACTCCGACTTCGCTCCGATTTTGAGTTGGATTTTGAAAATGTTTTGGAAAATGAGCACTGACAATGGTGATTGTCTAACAATGTAACAAAAGCTCAGTATTGATTTACTGTTCTGAAGTTTTACAATAAAATAAAAAATAATAAAATAAACTTTATTACTGTTCTGTAGCTATGGCATCTTTAGCCATGGAAGTCTAATAGGTTTTTAGCAACACATGTTACCTCTGCTGAAGAGAATAATGGGTGCTCCCTTTGCTTCTCAATGTTTTGCTGAATTTTATCTGAGAATGCTGTCCTGGTGAAGCTTTGAAGTTTGAAGTGGTGCAAGATCTGATAATGATATCAGTTAACCCTGTGCAAAGTGTAAGGCTTATTGTTGGCTGACGAGTTTTATTAGTAGGTCTTTTGATAGTAAGCATAAATCACTCAAACAATCAAAAGCATATTTACGTTTGATGACTATACCAGGCTTACAATGGCATATTTCCGGTCTTCAAGAGTGGCATATATTGGTAGATCCTGGACCTTTGGGGCTATACCTTATGAAGGCATTATTTGGATTTTTAAGGCTGCATTTGTGGTACTATATTGTTACATTAACAGATTGGTACACACTTGTACTGCGCCACCTCCGTAAATAAATGAAATTTAGTCACACATGATTCGGTGTTGTCGGACAATTTTTTATTTATTAACTCCATTGCCCGTTTGTTGTTAGTAGCTGCACCCAGAGCAAAACCCCAAATCCAATACCTACATTGTTACATCGCCAGGCTTTTTTTCGCTGAGTTTTTTGCTGAATAAAAAAAACTCAGTGAAAAATATGGGGGGCTTGGGGAAGGGGATAAAAAGGGTAGCGGGGTGTGTAGAATAGGGACTCGATAATAGGAAAGGGGTGGGGGCTATTTAAAAAATTCAGCAAAAAAAACTCAGCAAAAAAAAAAAAACATGGCAATGTAAGAACATAGATCCGCATTTGCAATGTGGCAGACTATATCTTAGACATGATGACTTGCCAAACATATAAAGGAATTACTGGTATGTTTGAGGCTGCACTTAGCATATGATGGCATAACCTGCTCATGCTGAGAAACTTCCTAAAGTATGTTGCCTATACCAGGCATTTGGTGCCATTATTTGGCCATTTGAGGATGCAGTTGACATATGATAGCCAAAGCGTATTATTGACTTTCCCATGCAGGTTTGATTCTGCATTGTACGTGTCTGTTGTGCACAGCGTATGTTTTGTGTAAGCAGGTTGTGCAGTGTACATGTCTAATGATGACATGGTGGTGTGCATCATTATTATTAGGAGTATTAATATTTTGGCATTTGTTGGGCATGGGCCTGGCTTCGGGGAACAATGGAGTGCTTTTCAAATCATAGGAGAAGGAGACAGTGAGGGAAGCAGCCATAGAAGCGATCAACAAGCAACCAGGGAAGGAAACTGTGGGTAGCAGATCACCCATATAAGGTGGGGAGTTGAGGGGAGTGGGATGAGGTTTTAGGGAGGAGCCATTTCTTGTAGAAAGAGCACTTGAGCTTCTTCCTGAAATGTAGACGCAAGGGGCGAGTCTGGTGTTGGTACGAGGAAGTTCCAGAGTCTTGGAGCATGGACAGAGATGGACTGGTTTCTGGTTGTTTCTTTCTTGCACCAGCTGAGTTCAAGTCTACACATGCCCTTACTTCTGCTGGATCATAGGCTTGCGTAGATGTTGAGTTTCTCAGTGTATTGTGTGTGGAAAGGTTTGGTATAGTCTGAACTTTGGAGTATGCTGGCATTGGGTATATATGTGCTTTTGTTGTACAGTATTCTTGCTGAGGTACATTTGTGAATGCAAGGAGATTTTATGTACCATGTAGCATGCATAGTTTTAAGATTGCTCTACTTTAAAAGCTGTTTAAAGGTGCCTGAAATCTGTCCCCTGTCCTGTGCATGCAGGCACATTCTATTGCTCTAATTACCTTTGCTTGGGTTGGCTGCGTGCATGTGGCATTCATCCCTCTTACAGTATCCTGCAAAAAGATAGAATGTGTAGTAAGTTACGGGAAGTCCAATGATTTTTAACTTTTGCAATACAAAACAACGTCACAGTTGTCGCAATTAAATGAAGCATTGGCACAATCAATAATATTTGTATTAATGTAGTCATAGCAAAGAACATCTTGGAAGAGGGAGGAAAAGAAGGGTAGGGGGAAAGTGGGCAAAGAGGAGTGAGGAAAAGAGGGGGAAATAGCAAAGGAAAGAGGGTAGTGTGGGAGAGAGAAGCAAAACACTAACTGTAGTACTGTAGTAATATTTAAATCCAGTGTTGTGTTGTGATTTATTTCATCTGCTCCAGATCTATTGTACCGTAACCCGGCATCTCCTTTGTCTTTGCAGGGTCATGCACGTATCTCTCCTTCACTACTGTGTCTCCCCAATGCTCCTTCTAGGTCTATATAGGAGCAGGCCGTCTACTGTGATCCCAATTCTACCTTCCTGCAACCATGGTGCACATACTCCCCATGACCCAGTGAGATGCGTAGAAACTGAGTTTACAGGTATGATCCCCATATATGGGTCAATGAAGTTCTTGGGTACAGATCCCGATTTAGATACTGATACATTTCCCTCTGGCACTTATTCCTTTGTCACCCAACAGGAAAGAGACACACGGTCCTTAGGACTCCACCTGCTTCTCTCAGCGCAAGAGAACCCTTCCCCCATTCTGCTTCCGCCCCATCGGTGTCGGGAGAGGGATAACTACAGGTTAGTACAACTTTGGCTGCATTCAGCAGTGCACAATGGTCTGTCTATCCACGCTGTATGACATAATGACTAAAAGGGGACTCAGTGCCACACAGAACCTACCCATTCCTGTTCCAGAGGAAGACTTCAAGCAACATAAGCCGAAACATCCAGGGAAGAAGGATAGCAGAACTTGCTGTCCTCAATACAGTACCTGAATTATTAGCTAATATCTAGCAACGTCACCTTGGATAGGTACCATGTTTGAACTAGCCAACATGGGTTTATACTAAATTGGACCATTGAGGGTTTGAAGGCAGAGAAAAGAACACAGAGCCCATTGTTCAGCAATCTCGATACCACATTTTTGCCTTAAATTCTGTTGAAATTTGTTGCTTCCTGCATTAAGAATTGTCTGTATTGAAGCATTGAACTGCAATGTTGTCTGCGTAAACTTTGTTGTAATGGATGTTAAACGGACAACACATGATGGGTCAGGTATTGAATAAGGGGCCCTTGTTTTGAAAAGTAACGGCGTGATGTGCATATTGTACTACATTTTGCATATTTTGCACACTGTTTGTATTAACAAACCGTGTGTCTCTTTCCTGTTGGGTGACACTTAGATAAGGTATTTTCTTTCATTTCAGATATTTGTATGTCTTCATATCAGGTAATGTTTTTTGTTTAGTAAAGTGTACATGTTCGTTTTTAGAACTGCGTTACATTATTTTCGTCAAGACATTTTTCAGAAAGCAAAATGCTTTAGTTGTAAATAAATGGTGAAAAAACATTAAGAACATATATAACATGAAAATAAGATAATAAAAAGAAAGCATGTGTGATTAGCACACTTTCACACAGCCTTTTGTCTCCTTTGATTGGTTTGTCAGACCACTTTTTGAAAGAAGTAGGCATTGAAAGCCACATATGAAATAATGCATATACGTAAATTGCACAAGATTCATTTTGTTAGGTCAATCTTTTGTTATATTAGTTCATGGTTCTAGGACCTAACAATAAGGGCACTCCTCCCGTTTTACATACTTGGTAGAAAATTAAGATCAATTCCAATCATAGCATTAGAACATAAGTGCTACTATGCCCCAGGTTTGCAGTTCTGGGCATTAATTTCCTGACAAATAAAGGGTAAACACAATCAACGCGTTATAGTGCATAGGTGCTACTGGGCATTCATTGCCGAGCATGTAAGGAGCCACCATGATCATAATGTTAAACACAATTGTTACTGGCAACCGGGTTCTGTGTCTTGGTCATTCTTACCTGCCCAAAGTGTTGGATTCTAGGCCATTTCTTAGCTGCAGCGGTTGGTCCGGAGGCATGGTTTCGTGGGGGAGCGAAGGTCAAACTCGTCCTTTGGACCATTTAGGAGAAAAGCCAGATTCTGTGTGCTTTCCCGAATGGCATGTATTCTAGGATGTTTTGAATGAGGGGAGGCAGTGAGTGCCTGATTGTTGGCATCAGGGTTGAGTCGGCGGACCCTCCGATCCGAGTTGCATTGGAGGAAGGGACCACTAGGAAGAGGGCAGTGCTTGACCTTAGACTGCAGTTTGGGAGGTAAGGCATGATCTTTTTTGTATATATCTGGGGGCAGCTTTGTGCACAGCTCAGTGAGTAATGCACAGGATTTTTAAGGTGCCCGTCGCCCAATTGGGAGCAAGTGTAAGGTGTGGAGACTATGTGAGATGTGATCCCTTCGTCCGAGGGCAAGGAGCAGTCTGGCAGCAGAGGTTTGAACTCTTTGGAATTTGTTTAGTTGGTAGGCTGGTGCACCCAGGTAAAGGGAGTTTGCATAGTTGAGTCTGGGCATGACAATGGACATAATTGCTACCAGCCTATTAGGGTAAGTGAGGTAAGGGAAGATGGATTTCAGAAGCCTAAGGTGGAAGTGGCAGGATTTGGATACATTGTTAATCTGGTGTGACAGAGTTAGGTCAGAGCACATTGTGCAGACAATGTTTTTGACAGAGGTGGAGGTAGAGGTGGAGGTGGGGTGGTGAGGGAGGGTGGCCAGGGAGACGGTTGTTGGACTAGAGCTGTTTTACTGTGCACCATGATCTCTGTTTTCCCCCAGGTCGAGAAGGAGATGGTTAATCATCATTCACAGGTCGATGTCTGTAAGGCAAGCTGCTAGGTCAGGGTGAGGGTCGGAGGTCGATTTGGGAATCCTCAGGATGACTTGTGTGTCATCGGCGTAATTATAACAGGTGATGTTGTGGGAGTGGATGAGCCAGGGCAGAGGGGTCATGTAAAAGTTGAAGAGAAGGGGTGAGAGGCAGGTGCCTTGGGGTACTCCTATGCTCACTGGGCGTGCAGTTGTTAAGTAAGGAGGGAGTTAGGTTGTTTGATGTCTGTTAGTGAAGAACTAAATAATACAGTTGAGCCCGAATCTCGGATTTCTTGGGCCTGTAATCTGTCAAATAGGATGACGTGGCTAACAGTGTCAAACGCTGCTGAGAGCCCAAGAAGATCAAGTGCAGCACATTCTAATGTGGTCCTGATGTGCGAAGTGGGGGAAACTAAATACAACTGGCAAGTAAAGAAAAATAAGCATCACTTTAGCAGATGCCACAGTCCCTTTGGGCATTCCCAATTGCACATTAGGGGGCAAGTAATCGAAAGGGGTAGTAAAGAGCGCAAAGGTCTTAATTTCAAGAAAGTTTCTGAATAAAATTCCCCTAAACCAATCAATACAGAGCTCTTGGTTTGCATCCCGCAATGCCCTTATTTGTTGTTTTGCCCAGGTTGCAGGTTTTTGGGCTCTCAAATCGTCTTCTCTGCTGATAGTCGGTAAGGTCCTCAAGGCCCAAAGATGCTGCTGGATAGACACAGCCTCAGTTTCTCCTCTAGAAAATTGGATGTGCTGGGTAGTCTGTTCCAAAGACAGACTCACCCTCTCTGCACTCTACTGAGCTGGATCTCGAGCCCCTGCTCTTGGGACATCAGCGCCAGACTCTGTACTGGACTACGAGACTCATTACATGTCTGGTGATATCCCACCGGTAAATCCGGTGGGATACCACCAGACAGGTATAACGTTAATGCCACTTGGTCCGCCGGATTTACTGACAGATCACAAGTGGCAGTAAGCGTATGGACTTCGCCATTCCATGGAGTCGACTCCATGTGGGGAATTGCTGGTATTACTGGCACTGGTAATACCGGTGCTCTTAATACCAGTATTTTGTGGTGGTGGGGTTCCGGAATTACCGGCATCTCCAAGCTGCAGGTCAATCCGGCCACCCCACAACCAAACTAGTAGTTTGCCGGTCTGATATTATCCCTCCTCCTCCATAAACTCTATCTCCAGACGGTATCCCTCCTCTTCTTCCTCTAATAGCTCTCTCTAGATGGTAACCCTTTTCCTACCTCCTTCCTCGCAAGATGGTAACCCTCCTCCCCCTCTAATACCCCTTTCTCCATATGGTATCCTTCCACATCCTACTCCAATAACTCTCTCTCCAGTGGGTATTCCTCCATCGTATCCAATAAATCTCTCTACCTCCAACTCCATCAACCTCCTTCCACCTTGTTTCGACTCAAAAGACTTGTCACTGACCAATCACTTTCAAACACCTACCTCCAGCTCCTTTTGAATCACCCCGCCCTCATAGATTGAAGGAAATGGCTTGTATAGTCTTGGGGTTGCTTAGAGTCATGGATTACATCTGTGTAGTGCAGGCAGAGCTAGCATGTGATTGGGCCATATGCTGGGGTTATTTGGGCTGACAGGGGTATGGCTTAAGGCTACATTAAGGCATCCCGCCATTTGGGATTTTACAGTGAACTTGAGTATGTGGGTGTCCTCCTCTTGCCCCTGGAGCTTTGCTAGCATGACCTGCTTTGAACTTTGACCCCATGTTTCCCCAGCATCTGAATTGGAAGCCCTGGGAGCGTTCGATAAGCACTTGACATTGTCTTTTGGTTGCTAGACAGCATCCATCAGTGGAAACTGGCAATATTATTCCCTAAAATGCTAGTGAGAGCAGGAGAGTCATGTACGTTTGGTTACCTGCCCATGTGGTAGGCATACATACATTTCCTGTTCTTTAGAATGTTTAAGTGCAACTTTGTTTTTGCAGAAGTCTCAGGGACTGCACTCGTGTTTGCGAGCCTCCTGCAAAGTGTGCTTGCTCTCCCGTCTGTGGGCCCTCTGCAAACCTTGCTTGTCCTTTGATTGTTTTGTGAGTCTTGCTTGTTTTTTTGCAGGAGTCCCACAAGCTGTGCTGGTCTCATTAATTGCTTTAGCTGATTCCCTTGGTAACGGTGCCAAGGAAGAAAATGTTTCTAAATACTAGCTGATAAATCGGGAATGCTGCAAGTCTGTCTCTGGAAAGGGAAATACTTTGATTTCCATAGAGAGGGTGTGGGTCTAGCTAGAGGGGTGGCATAGCACTCCCTTAATGTCAAGATCAATTATAGGTAGATTTTCCCAAAAAGGGGCTGATGGCTATTCCCTTCTCCATAGATTGAGCTGAGTGGCGGAGGGTGGTGAGTGCTTCTGTGGCCACCACCTGTCCTTAGTGTGGGTAACCAACTAAGGGTGGTGTGGGAATCCCCCATATACCTCCTCTGCACCCATCATCTACTAGTTCGGGGTGGCAACCATCCCCTTGGACCACCTCACACACTGTCCCAAGTGTTAGGCAGAGGTCTAAATCATATGCTTAATGCAAATAGCCTTGTCATTTTGTGCTTTTATTTCTGTCATTTACACTCACATTTCTAGTTGGCCCTTTTGAGGATAGCCAGTTGCCTGGTATGACTTGTTGTTGGCTTTGGTAGAAAATGTCAGCAGTTTAAGGATTGTAGGAATCAAGGTGTTAAACGCTTTGGTGATAACTTCTTCCAAGGTACTTTAAATAGCATTAATTGCCCAGTGATGAGGAACAGACTTCCATGAAGGTCGGGGCTATGACCCGTTTAATGGATTGATCTGGAATGGGGTCTCTGGTGACTATATTGGAAGGCTTATTTTTTGTGATGACTCTGTACAGCTTAGGCTGCATCAGGGAGTGATCTGTATAAGGGAGTGGAGTCTCTCTGATGCCTAAAAGTGGTTGGAGGAGAGACTAGAGCCCAGACCAGAGTGTGCCTGCAGGTCTAATAGGTTTTGGTAGAAACTTGCAATTCGTGCTTTTGGTGTATTGCAAGAAATAAATTATAGTGGTGTTAGAAGGACAGTCCAACTAATTATTCAGGTCATTCGTGAGGAGAATACTGTCTGAGATAGATTGTTCACTGGTGACAAAGTCTGGCCATTCTTTGAGGAAGGACGCTGAATCGTCTGGAGACCTCTAAATGGCAGTAATGAATAGTCTAGTGTTAAAGATTAAGGAGCTTCTACAGAGTAAACCTTCAAAGGAAGCTGTAGGTGTGGTATGAGCCTGCGCAGCCTACGGAAATGTGTGTAATGCTTCCCCCCCAGACGATGTGTTCTGTTCTTAGCTAGGATTGTGTAGCACGCTGGATGAGAATGTCTATGAAAGTGGTGAAATTAGCCGTAAGCCATGTCTCAGACATGGCATAGATGTTTTGTCTATGAGGGTAGCATGTTCGGCTGTCGATCTAGTGTTCAGCATTCCAATGTTCACGCTTGTTGTCAACTTGATTATTTTAGCAGGAGTGAGAACGGGAAAGGAGCTGTATCACGTTCGGGTGATGGAGATGGCTTGCCAGGCATAACCACTTGCTAGGCTAGATTATGCAGATAGTCACCCACAGGGTGTGAGTGTCCTTCTGAGGTTTGTTGACTTTGTTAAGCTTTAGAGACTAGGATTAGTTCAGGTTATGGAAGAAGGAAACAAAATCGAGGATCAAAAGAGTCAAAGAGCAATATGTTTAGATCTTAAGTAGCACAAATAGCGCACATGACTATTTTTTAAATCAGATCCTGTCAACTCAGAAAAATCACATTTCAAAATGTATCTATAACTTTGGCATGCAGATTACAGTCAAACAAACACAAACACGCATGTAGACAGATAATGTAGGCACAAATACACACACGTGAAGGACCACCATGCAGAATTATTCAGAATGCACACAGAGATGGATAACACATATGCAAAACACCAATGTATGATAAATAAACATATTTCTTCAGGCATACACAGAAAACACATGTGCACAATACACATAAACGACCAACAACTGTATTTCTTTGGAGCTAGCCGCAGATATAGATAATGTATGCATAAACAGACACACTTACGACTTCCACCTGGTTCATTCGGATATGCGCAGGGAAAACACCCTAACGCATAGGAATACAAACAAACATTTGTGGATACACAGAATGCACAGGAAATACACTAGCCCATATATGAATAAGAAGCACCGAAATCTTCCTTCATTTTTGAGGAACAAAAAAATATGGCATGAAAAGAATTTAGAAGGAAAACACAGTAATACAGAAAAGGAATTGCACACTCTAAGTGGGAAATATATGTGCAGGGTCACACAAAACTGCTACTTAACAAGGCACATTTTAACTATAAAATAGATGTAAACTACATCACATTTCAAGTGAGTGTTGTGAGGTAGTGGTGTAGTGTAGTAAAGTTGCATTTTGTTGTTTCTTGTAGTAGGGGAAAACTTAATTTGGGATTTGGACAAGCATTTCCAACCACTGTAGACTTTACAGTTTGTTACCTTTGGAGTGATGGGTGTACCTGAAAGTTTTCATACCCAACGTTTGCACAACACACTTTTTCAGAGTTTAGTGCTTAACTTGTTTAGTGTAAACTGCTTAACAATGTGGATGTAATTTGTCTGTATGTCGCGTTTTGGGTGCATGTTTGCATGTTCAGTGCATATTGCCTATTTGTTGTGTGACACATCTGGACTATGTGTCCCTTCTCCTCAGAGGGGAGCCACCCCCTTTGAGCCTAGGGGGGTGGTTTTGCTCAGAAAGCCCCTCCCAGGGGTATGGGCAAGTCTGACCTCATTGGGAGTGACTCCCCTCATGGGGACAAGGACTCACATTACAAGACGAAACTCCCAGCCCAGAGTACATTGTCTGCCTACATGGAATTGGAAAGACTGTTATTACTTCTGTTTTGAATCCACCGGAAAGTGACATTTCTTAAATCTCGTTGGCTTCAGCTAATGCTGGATCTTGCCTAAACTGCACAGTCATAGAGGAACAACACGCCTTTTTTGATTGTGATGACGTACATAGAACCACAAGTAACTCAGAATTGGAGAGAGAGACTCCTACACAGAGGGATCCTCTGACAGGAAGACATCCTTGAGGGGCGGAGCCACGCTAGACTGCATAGCTGGAGGCAGCGTGGAGAGTGAGCGAATCGCTAGCCAGAAGGCTGGCATCCTGACCAATGAAGATGCCACGGTCGGGAGAGAGACAGTAAAGCGGCTGTCCCGCTTGGTGGCATGACCACACTGAAGCCGTTGTGGGCCTGGGCCCCGTTGACTGATGCTGATACCAGTTGGATCCCCAATCTGCACATAAGGAGTGCGGTAGCGGGCAAGCTGAGCAGCGTAAGGGGAGCAAATGCCCCCAAAAAGGTAACGCCATTGAGAGGGGCGAACAGTGATACAAGAGGCTGGAGAAGACACAAGGGTTATGGGAGCCCAGAAAACCCAAACGGACAGACATCCTACCAAGGCCCTGATAAAGCAAGCCTATCTGAAGGCCAGAGGGCTTTCGGGAGCCCTGGGAAATGAAGAGACGTTAACTCGCAAGTCTGGAGAAGTCACAAGGGTTACCAGAGCCCGAAAAACCTGAATGGGCAGACGCCCTACCGTGGCCCGGCTAAAGCAAGCCTGACAGAACCAAAACCAAACCCTATAATACTAACACGAGTCCTTATTTGATTCCGCTGCCATGGCCTTTCCGCGACAACCCAGCGTGAGTAAAGTGGGAGTGGCGTAGCCCACTTCTTATGCCTCTGCAATGCACATGCATGCCATGGGTGGGAAAAACAGTGCCAGACTGGCCAGGGAGAGAAGCTAAATCCCCAGGAAAGAAGGGAAATATAAGGGAGGAGCAGGAAGCAGGAATTGTGGGTTATCCGGGGAGAGGTCAGTGGTGGAGGACAACCAATATACTAGCAGAAGGGAGGAAGGCGTGCTGGTCTGCGAAGCAAATTTTGGAGTGAGACATGGGCTAAAGAGTGAAAGTGGTACTGTGGTGCGCGTGTACGTGTGTGTGTGTGTGTGAAGGTGGGTGTGTGTAGCAGATGTGTAGAGGGGTTAGAGTGAGGAGTGCTTGTGAAGTGGATGGTACTGATTGAAAGGAGGGAGTTTGAGTAGCGGTTTGGAGGGAGGAGTAGTGGTTTGGAAGGAGTAGTAGTGAAAAGTGATTTTGTGGGTGTAGTAGTGTTTTGGAGGGGGGAGCAGTGGTTTGAAGGAGGGATAGGGTTCTTGTCAGGGGAAGAGTGGTTTAGTGGGAGGGCTAATAGTTGGAGGGAGCAGGATTAGGAGTGTGAAGGAGGGAGAAGTGGCATGGAGGAGGGATTAGGGGTGAGCAGGAGGGAGGAATAACAGCAAAGGGTGTAGACAGTGTCGGATTTAGGCTTTCTGCTGCTCTAGGCCCAGGCCCAAATAAGTGCATGTCCCCCCCCCCAACTTCACTCCACCTCTGCCAGACTTTGCACCTTCACCAGATTCTGCCCCTTCAACAAACTCTGTCCGTGTTGTCCAAATTACCCCCCCTTTTCCCCCATCTTGTCCCCCATTTTGTCTCCATAATATTATAATGATGTTTTTAAGGTTGCAGGGAAGTTATTGCTTGCTCTCTGTTTATTCAAGCCTGTCATCTTCTATATTATGTTAGTTGAAAGAGTGTTTTCAGATCTCTGCATCCCAAGATCTGGAGAAGGCACTGTGTTCTACAGTTGAGTGCACTAGAAGTAATTGGTAGGGCTAATTGTCTGCATTCGGTTAGGTCCGAAAACATTCTTTTAGAGGAAGCAATATTAACATAAGATGTCTTCCAAATGGACACAAGTGAGGGAAGGTTGGAACGAGGAATTTTGGTTTCAATGCCAATATCTGGTTTCTCTCACAAATTGCCTGCTGTCACTCGATGAAAAGCACCTAGACTGGTCTGTAATATTAATACAACATAACACAATTTCTACATCCACTCTTGTCAAATGGTAAAGTTTACATATGAAAAATATGCAAGTGGTAAAAACATATCTTATGAAAATGTTTGAATAAAATAATCTCAGCCCCCTTCTCATGTATACAGCTCTGGTGTTAGCAGGGGGAAAAATGGAAATAAAGCAAGTTGCCTGCTGCAGCCGATGCACCTCCAATCCCTTGAGCTGGAACGCCATTAAAATATGTCAAAATCACAAGGGTAGTTTGTAAACTCTGCCTGGGCACAGACACCTCAGTAGAGTAAAGACAGTTGGCGAAGGTTCTTGGAATCTTTGGCTGTGCATTCTCATGGTGGAGTTATGGATAGGAACTGAACATTCATGTGTGGGAACCAAAAGCATTCCTCATAGCTGCATAATGCAGCCCCCTTTTATAAAAATTGATGTGGTACATACTGTTTAAATAATTGCTGTTTGTGCAATTGTTCCAAATATCCAACACTCCAAGAGTAAAACTGAGCAATGGATTGGGCGTTCAAGAACAATATTACTTTGTGGGCCCAGGGTCTTGCCATATTGCGTTTAAGGTAATTTAAAATGTTTGGTAACTCTGTAGAGTTGGTTGGACTCTACAATACATAGGAACATTTTGAGATATGTGAGTACAGATATAGATGTCCTTCTGTCGTCTGAAGTACTGTTTCATAGTAAAAGTCTGACCTTTATTTAAAATATAATTAATGTAAAGATTACTTATAAGCATCAGAGTTATGCATTGTGTTACATACTTTGCAGTTGGTTCTCCTGGTAGTACTGAGCGTGCAGCAGAATGTCATCAAAGACACATGATAAACTCTGCAGGGATGCTTAGCACTGAGCAGCTTCTGTAAAGATGGCTGAATGGATATCTTTATTGAACACCTTTACAGCTGTGAAACAGTTTGTACCTTTGGCACACCATTTTTGTTCACTCCCTTCTATGGCTTTGGGCATCCTTTCACAGGTTATTTGATGCAATTGTGCATTCAGATTTACTCTTTGACATTTTAACTTCTCTATGATCTATTTCATGCTTGCACCTTTTGGGCGGCCACAGACCTCTGAAATGTGGGGCCGGGAAGGGAAAGGAGTGTTTGCTTCTGAACATCATTTTAGTGCCACCTGTGGGAACTCTGTGCTGCACTTAAGCTTTACATATGTCTAATATTGTAAAATGATGCATCATTTATAACCTTTACTTTTCTGACGGGAAAACCCTCATTTTTGTCGTGTATTTGAATATAAAAGTGATTGCTTAACAGAGTGTATATCTGTGTATTGATTAGAAAGAACTCCAAAGATAATGTGAAGTGGCACCAATAAAACCAATGAGGTTTTGGCTGTTTTGCATATTAAAGAGCATTTTGGGAATATAAGAATGACCAAAGAACATTATATCTGTCATATATGTCAATGCGAGTTGTATGACTGAATCACTAAATAAGTAAAACATGCTAGGTTCGTTACGCATTTCCCATTTTTTTTAAATAAACAAATGGCACCCTAACAATAAGCTTTTGTAAATTTCAAGCATATGTACAAGTTTGGCCATCAAAGACTTTAGTTGTCAGAGTGGAATGACTGCTAAAAGCTCAACATTACCCATAGTGTTCTGGATCATCCAGTCATCCAGACTCAGAGGAACAAAATTGGCTTTATATTTAAAACATGACAACCAGTAAATTCAAAATAAACTGCAATAAAATGCTGCGCCCCTGGCAATCTGCCGCCCTAGGCCTGTGCCTAGTCGGCCCTGTTGTAAATTCGTCCATGGGTGTAGACAGGATCTAAGAGAAGTGAGAACATCGCAGGGACAGGAGAGGATAAGATGAAAGTGTAGGGAAAGGTTGAAAGTGAACATGTCCGATGGAGGCTGAATTGAACAGGGTATTTGTGGCACAATCCCAACTCCCAATAGAACACTAACATCCGGATAGAGTAGGGACAGTTAGGAAGTCCCTGAGGGAGCCTTACGTAGAAAAAAGCAGTTTTGCCTTTAGATCTCCATCATCAGTATAAGACAATAGGGGGCAACCTTCGATATCTACAAAGCCCAGGGATCAAGGATGTTTGGGTTGGGGGTTGAGGGTCAATATAAGATGAGAGAGAGAAAGGAACAGCCCTAGCACCCACAAACACGTCAATAAAAACCCTTAAAAAATATTAATGTTCTAGTTCACAAAACCATCACTATATAATTAGAAATAATTTGTACGGGGGCGTGGCCTGGAGCGCCAGCGATGAGGCAGCTCCACTAATGGCCTCTGCATGGGCCAGCGGCTAAAAGCAATTTTCTCCGGGTTCCTGCTATGCCCGCCATGAATACCGAAATACTGGGGAATATCCCCAGCACCATCGCCTGCAACCTGGGAGCTTAACGCCCCTAGGATCGCTGTAAACGCGACAAAAGAATCGCTCCTCCAGCGGCCGGCATCGCAACCAAGATGGCGGCCGCTCCCCTGAGCCCACGCTTTGGCACCCTGCCAACTCCTCTTCCCGGGCACACGGCAGACATCAGAAATCGGAGCCTCTCCGGTGCGCTTTAGGGGGGCGCTGGCGGCCCCTGCCCCGCTCGCCCGGGGGCCCAGACTACTGTCCGTCATTGGACCCCGCCCGACGCCTCGGTGAGCCCGCCACCCGCATAATCCACGCACCAGGAGCCTGGGACGAGGAGCTGAATTTGCTGTACGCCCTCCTGGGAAAAGGGCCCCGCAGCCTACCATTCATAGCGCAGCCCTCGCGAGGGGACCGCGCGCCACCTAGGTGAGCCCTGTTGCCCTCCAACAGACGTGGCAGGCCCTGCTTTCTCCTGCATCGAGGGCTTTGGAGACTCTCTCTTTTTTTCCCTGCTGGCTCCATTTGCCTTCAGCTGTCCTTTGGAGGTCTCCCCTGCTGGGGGTGTCCTAGCCTTCTGAGGCTCGCAACATCTGCCCCCCCCAGCGGCCTGCTAGTCCATGCAGATCTACGCTGCCCCCTCCTTGTGGGGCCGTGACGCCTCCCTTGCCTTCCTGGGGCACCCCTGCCCACTTCCCTTCTTCGCCAGCCGGGGAGAGCCTGCTACCGCCAACTGCATCCTGGTCTCTGCCGCAGAGGGCCACCTGGAGACCCGTGGCGACTTACACCGCCTCCTGAAGGACTGGGGGTTCTTCCTACCTACTCAACCTCCTGGGGCGCTCCAGCCCACTCCATCCCCGCTTGCCTTGGCTTTCGCCTTTCCTGGTCCCTGTGGCACGCGGATCCCGGCCCGGGCCCCCGGAGCGTGCCCCCTCACTCCATAGCCATGTCCAAAGCATCGAAGTCCTCCAAATCGGCTGACATTTCCACCATGCTACAGGCTTCGGAAAAAGGAAAGAAAACAGACCCCCCCCTAAACTTACACCTCAGAAGGCGACAGACGACAAAGGGATGCTTGCAACCAAAGAGGACCTCCAGGCCTTCATGTCGGACATCAAGTCAGAATTCAGAACCTGCATGACGGAACTCAATGTTAAATTGGAACAAACTGACTAAAGGGTCAGTAGCATTGAGCAGGGGATGGGGGAGGCCGAGGACCTGGCCATAGATCACTCCAACTCACTAACGGAGATGCAGCGCACTGTCCAGACGTTAATGGAGAGAACCGAAATTCTCAAATTTAAACAGGAAGACATGGAAAACCGCTCACGCTGCAACAACCTACGCATCCGAGGGATGCCTTCATCTATCCTTGACAAGGAGCTCCCTGAATATGTAAGCAGCTTCTTCCAGTCTCTATTGCCGGACCTGGACGAGGCCCAACTTCTACTTGATCGAACCCATAGATTACGCCCCCGCCGGGGAGTGAACACAGACCCCCCTCTGGATGTAATTACAAGAGTCCACTTCTACACCACTAAGGAGGCCATCGCAGCAATGGGCCGATCAAAGGATGAGCTCTCTTTCCAGGGCGTCCCTCTACAGATCTTCCAGCACCTCTCCCCTCTAACTCTCCAGAAGCGCAGGATGCTTCGTCCACTCTCACTCTTCCTCTGAGACCAGCAGATCCGCTACCGGTGGCTCTTCCCCACAGCGCTACAATTCTCATATAAAGGCACCTCCCGCACCATCAGCGCAGCATCGATTCTCTGTCCGGACTCGCCCGGCACCTCAGACCAATCCTTCCCGGGCCGCACGAGTCCGGCCCCGAACACTACCTCCCCAAAGCCATCCAAGAGGCGGCCCCCCCGCATTTGACCCCGGCAGCCAGGGAAGAACTCGAAGCGCCCATTACAACAGAGGAAGTGGAGGCAGCAATCAAAAGCTTGAAAACCAGAGCCCCATGCCCGGACGATGCCAATATATACTCTAAGATCCTGGCCAACCGTCTTGCACCTATCCTTCCGAGCATCACAGACCCAGATCAAACAGGGTTTATAAACTACAGGTCGACAAAACATAACATCCGCAGGGCACTGGACCTAATAGAGATCACCAATCAGGACTCCCAACAATTGGCCCTACTGGCGCTAGACACCACTAAGGCCTTCAATAGGGTGGACTGGTCTTACCTGCGCCTCACCCTAGAAGCTTTCGGCTTTGGCCCGACCTTCGGGAAGATGATCTTCACGAACTACCAAGCCCCTAGGACCAGGCTCAGAGTCAACGGCCGCCTATCGGACCCGATCCATCTCACATGCGGGACGAGGCAGGGATGCCCATTATCCCCGCTGCTCTTTGCCCTGGCCATGGAGCCGCTGGCTCGGTGAATTCGCAAAAACACCCGGATCAGTGGCCTGAAGATTGGCTCAGAGCAACATAAAGTTTCCCTCTACGCAGACAATATTATGCTAACCATCACGAACATCGAAGGCTCCATGAGGACGGCCCTGGCTGAAATCCACGACTTCGGGAGGGTACCGGGATTTGACATTAATTTCCAAAAGTCAGTGGCACTCTGAGTGGGCCTGACCCCAGCCGGACGTGAGGCCTTAGAGGAACGAGGCCCATTCCAGTGGAGCACCCACTCGATCCCGTACCTGGGGGTCCGGATCCCTGCTCACCCAACGAAGGTCTATCAGGCTAACTTTCCGCCGCTCTTCGAGGAACTGGAGAAGGACCTGACCCGATGGCAATTGCAAGAAATCTCCCTGCTAGGCCGCATCACGACATGTAAAATTAACCTACTCCCTCGCTTCCTCTATGCCTGCGCCTCCCTCCCAGCCCAAATTCCGCTCCTCCCTCTACAGCGGCTCCAAAGGAAAATGGTTGACTTCATCTGGAAAGGGAAGTAAGCACGTATCCCGTGAAGATCGATGATGACCAGCACGAGACTGGGTGGATTGGGGGTCCCCAACCCCCGAAAATACCAAATGGCAGCACAGCTAGCTCACCTCCAAGCATGGGGGCTCGCCAGGGGGCGGCCGAAATGGGTGGAGATTGAGCAATCCTGCCTTCCTCTCCCCCTCCGCTTTCTCCCGGTTCTCCCTTCCGCCTTATGCCGGAGCTGGCCGGGAATACTGACTGCCACAAAACAATCGATAAAGGCTTGGGAGTGGGCCCGCAGGCATCGTGGCATTCCGTGAGACCTGAGTGCACTCTCTCCAATCTTCCTCAACCCAGCTTTCTCCCCCAGAGCCCATCCAAGGAACTTCAGGAACTGGGTCGCAGGAGGCCTTGAAAGACTGGGGCAACTCTTTCATCGGTACTCCCCCCTAACCTCTGAACGATGTAAATTGGCATTCCAGCTAGCAGAGACAGACAGATACTCCTACGCCCAACTCAGGCACTGGTGCTCCCACCCCCAGACCCGAGCAGCGGTCACGAGCCCCCTTACTGCACTGGAGCTAACAGTGAATGACCTGCCGGCCCCGGGGAAGATCTCAGCCCTTTATAAACTGCTACAAGATGACCCTTTCCGTTCCAGGCTCTCCTATATGTCCCAATGGGAGATGGACCTTGGGCATGCCATAGAAGATCACACGTGGGTGCACATATGGTCTAGAACACGCACAGCATCCCGCTGCATCACCGACCGGGAGTGCGCCCATAAACTGCTTCTGCGATGGTATTAACCCCCCTGTGCCTCCATCACTTCTAACAGGCCCTGGATCCTCAATGCTGGCGTCTCTGCTGCCTCCCCGGATCATACTTCCATATGTGGTGGACCTGCACCAGAGTACAGGAGTTCTGGTCTCACTGCCTAGCCACTATAAAGGACGTCACTCAGGTGACCATTCCGCTAACACCTGAGCAAGTCCTCCTGGAGATACCGCTGCCAGACATATACCCGAGATCAGGGAGGAGAGCATCCCTAATATCCCAATTTTTGCTGGCAGCCAAAATCACAGTGGCCCACACTTGGAAATCTGCGGAAGGACCCTTGATGACCCTCTGCTGGGTCAAGCTCTGGGATATTCTGATAGCTGAGAAGGTCACTGCAGCTAAAGCAGGACTGCTTCATCGATTTGTGGACATTTGGGCACCAGTATGAGATTATGACCAGAACTTCCCAGCCCTGAAATTTAAACCAAGCCTGATTGCCAGAACCCTTAATTCTATGGACGATCCGTCGCTGCCGCCGGACCAGGCCGAATGAGACTCGAGAATGGTGCCCACTATGGAACATTGGGGGTGGGGGAGGGGATTCTGTGCTTTATATGTTTTGAGAAGCTATAAGTAATATGTATGTATAAGCTCCTGTGTGTTGATTTATAAATAAACAAATAAAACAAATAATTTGTACACTTATCTGTGTTTTGAAGTTGAAAAATGCCATCGTTAAAGAAATAGTGCGCTCAGAAATATTATTGTTCCTAGGGTTCGGGCATGTGTTTTTAAGCATATGTTGATAGATCGTACAAACATTTCCTATGCACCTTATCGTAGTTTTCCACTTTTGTACACATGTGAAATTAAGCAACAGGGCGCGGCCATTTTGTGATAATCTTATCCGTTGTTGCATCGCCCAAGAAGGACTGCCCTTGCGGCACTAAATCATATCCCCCGCCCCTGAGCCTGACATCACCAAACCTAGTGATATTCTCTGCCTTTCTCCGTGACGTTACTGGTCAGCGTAGCCAAACGCACCCAGTCATCACTTACGTGACGTGACGCAGAACCCAGAAATCAACACACATCATCTCACAACACCGCGTGTCACAATTTGGAATATAAAACTGTACTTAAAAGGAAACAGCAAGACTGTACAATTTGTAAAGTACTTTTATTTCACAATAAATGCTCTGAGAAGATCCGGCTATTGCCATATTCAATCAAATTGGAATTTATTTTCTTTGCTCTCGATCCACAAATGTTTTTTTTCCACATGAATTTTTTTTTATGAAGCATTTACCATTTTCAAGAAACAGGACATAGCCAAAATAACACTGATAGAAAACAACGTCAAAGAACACCCAACCAAAACCCACACTACCCCCTCCCCCCCCCCAGCTCATACAAAACCGTACCCAGAGGAACAATGGAGAGTCAAACATCACACAAAGTCGGGCCCAATTAGCAGTCACTGCTGACGAATCAGGCCCGCCTCATAAAGACAAAAGGGGACAATGCCATGATAGGGAACACTACACATGGTGAAGGTTACTTAAGTTTCTCAGAACTCAGAGTCTCATTGATTCACAGTCTTCATGGAGCCGAACTACCATCCAATCTTGCAGAAACGAGTTCATGGTGTTGTGAGTGAGGGCTGAGAGTTTTTCATATGTGAAGATCGCCCAGAGTTTTGCTAACCAGTCAGCTTTAGATGGCATCACAGAGCTTTTCCACTTTTGTGCCAGAGCAAGCCTCCGCGCACGCAGCATGGCCTGCTGGACCACCCACGTCAGGGATGCCTCCTCTTCGTTCGAGGCCGGAACGCCAAAGAGGAATACAAGGGGCTGTAGAGGCAGGTCAGCACGAGTAATCTCCTTAATCCAGCTCAGGAGCTCCGACCAGAATAATTGGGTAACGGGACATCCCCCACCAAATGTGGAACCAGGACCCATGCTGACCACATTCCCTTGGGCAGAGCGGGGAAGACCCCGAATACATTCTAGCGAGCCTCTCTGGTTACAGGTGCCATGCATGAAGCATCTTGAAATTATGCTCCATTGCCGCTGTGTACAGGGTTCCAGAGAAAAGAGCCTTGAAAATGGCCGCCCAGGTAGACTCATCTATTTCCCCTTCCACCCATCTCTTCCACTGTTTCTTAATGCCCTATCTGGACTCTACATCTGCTGTAATCAGGGCACTGTAAATTTTAGAGAGGGAGCCCTTCCTAGTTTTGAATTCAATTACCACTCTTTCTAGCGGAGTGGGGCAGCGGGTCAGGTCATCCACCCACTGGGGATCCGTCATGATACCCTGCACTCGTATGTAATCAAAAATAGGGATCGAAGCTGCACCCAGAGATTCCACCAAGCTATCATAATCAATAAATACACTCTGCTGGAACAGTTGAGCTGCTCGCTCCAACCCCCCATCTGACCATTCCTGAGTCCCCCGAAGATTCCTCTTACCCAACTCAAAAGGGGGTGCCCACACCGAGGACAGGGGGGAGGGCCAGGAAGAGAGGATTGCATTTCCCTTGTTTTTTCTCCACAGTGACCACAACACCAACAAAGTGGGATGCATTTTTACCACTTTTGGGAACGGTATATCCACGGCCCATAGGAGATCCCTAACTTTTCTGGGGTGGACATGGACATCTTCAATATATGACCAATAGGTCCTCATCTCGTCCCTTAATGCTCCAGGAACACCCTTAACTGAGCCGCCTTGTGGTATCGTCGGAAATCAGGCAGGCCAAAGCCCCCATACGATCTAGGGAGAGTTAAAGTTCCGTGCCCAACCCTCGGCTTCCTTCCTTTCCAAATGAACCGGAGCACTTCCGAGTGGAGAGCATTAAAGAATGAGTCCGGAATAGCGACTGGGAGATAGGAGAACAAATAAAGCAGGCGAGGAAGTATGTTCATCTTAACTGATGCCATACGGCCGAACCATGAGAGCGTCAAGGGAGACCAGCGCCGGAGATCTGCGACAATCCTCGCAAGAACGGGAGGGAAATGAACTTCAAAAAGATGAGTCAGGTCCCTCGGGATCAACACACCCAAGTAAGGCATAGCCTCCCGCTCAATTCTACTACCCTCCCAGGCGTCCCTCCCCCCCACTTCCAGGTCTGCGCTGCCCATAGGCATCAAACACGATTTTGCTAGGTTAATTCTCAACCCGGAAAAAGAGCCAAAAGCGCTAATCAGATCTAGAAGGTTCGAGAGCGATTGCCAAAAGTTGGTAACATATACTAGGAGGTCATCCGCAAAAAGTGAAAGCTTGAAATCAAGCTCACCATGCCGGACCCCTGCTATCCCCTGATGGCTTCTTACAGCTATGGCTAGGGGTTCCATCGCCAGCGCATAGAGAAGGGGCAAGATCAGACAGCCCTGCCGAGTGCCTCGTGAAAGGGAGAATGGAGCCAAGGTCAAACCATTAACTGCCACACTGGCCGACGGACCATTGTACAGCACTGCAATTCATTTTACGGAATCTTACCGCAGCCCCATTTTCACTAAAACCTTGGTCAGGTAGGCCCACATGACCCTTTCAAAGGCTTTTTCCGAGTCCAATGACAGAAGATAAGCCTTCTTCCCTTTAAGGGCAACCTCATTCATCAAACCAAGCGACTTCCTGATATTATCACCTCCTTGCCTCTCTGGGATAAAACCCAATTGGACGCGATGTACCAATGCCGGGAGATGAAGAGCTAACCTATTTGCTAACAGTTTGGCTAATATCTTCACGTCTGTGTTAAGCAAGGAGATGGGATGGTATGACTGACACTTTCTCGGGTCCTTCCCCTTCCTTGGGAATTACTACAACACGGGCCGAGAGCATAGATGGAGGGAGGTGGCCCGAGTCGAGAACACTGTTAAACAGTCTAGCCAGAAATGGGGCAGGACATTGCGAAATGATTTATAGAAGAAGATCGTGAATCTGTCATCCCCCGGAGTAGTACCTGCTTTCATAGCACCAATAATATTTATGACCTCTTGGGGCGAAATAAGACTTTCCAGGGGGCGGCTTTCTCAGGGGGAAGGGAAGGAATTGGAAACGGCTCAAGGAAACTGTCTATATCCGTCCCATCTCATTCATATTTAGTTTTGTACAGGCGCTCATAATACTGACGAAATTGGTCTGCTATCCCCAGGTTATCCCGACACCACTCACCATTTGGCAGGGAAAGCGCGTCCAACTCTCCCTGAGCTTGCGAAGCCTCCATGCTAGGATTTTCCGGCCTTTTCGCCCTTCTCCATGTATTTTTGCTTGAGGAAGGACAGCTTCCTTTCAGTTTGTCCCACCAGGAGAGACGCGAGTTTCGCTTTGATTTGTTGGAGCTCAGCCCACTTCCCCGGAAACATCTGGGACCTCAATTTGCCCCTGGGCTGGATAGCCTCAATTTTATCCCTGAGGCGCCTCTCCTCCCCACTTCTGTCCCGCTTCCTCGACGCTCCCAGCCCTATAAGAACCCCCCTGATCGTGGCCTTGAAGACCTCCCAGACCCCCTCCACGCCTACCTGCCCATTGTCATTGAACTCAAAGAATTATTTTATGGTGGGTAGGATAGTCCGAACTAGTTCCTTGTCCTTCAATAGGAGATCATTGCAGGTCCACCGCCTCGGCCCTGGAACTGCAAAGGGAATCCCCAACTGAACCCTTACCATGTCGTGATCGGTCCACAGGGTCACTTCCACCCTCACTTTCGAGATCCTGTTGTAGAGCCCCTTATCAATGAAGATGTAGTCAATTCTAGAGAATGGCGTTTCGAAAAAAAAAGTGAATAACGGTTCTCGTCCTTGGCGAGCCGAGTGGGAATCCCTGAGCCCTAGCTCATCATTGGTGCTCTGGATAGAGGCCGCAAGGCGCCTCTGCAGTTGGGAGTCTACAACCGGACGGGGCTGGGTAACATGTCACACGACTGATCGAGAACCATATTAAAATCTCCTCCCACCACTAACGCACCCTCCGTAAATGTAATAAGTTTGAGCTTAATTTCCGACCAGAACCGGTCCTGGGCCTCATTCGGAGTGTAAATGGAGATCAAGGTCACCTTGGTTCCTCTACAATCCCCCTTTAACATTAACTAACGCACGCTCCGTAAATGTAATAAGTTTGAGCTTCATTTCCGACTAGAACCAGTCCTCGGCCTCATTCGGAGTGTAAATGAAGATCAAGGTCACCTTGGTTCCTCTAAAATCCCCCTTTATAACATTACATAGTGACCCTCTGGATCCCTAGATTGGGCTTGCAGAGAAAAGTGGGCTTTCTGGGAGATTACTATCGCCACACCTCTCTTCTTGACCTGGGCTGATGCATGAAAGACTTTTTGTATTGACCATGCCCTCAATGCGGGTTCTACACCTCTCACCCAGTGGGTTTCTTGGAGGAACAGAACGTCAAGCCTCAGCCTATTAAACTCCTTTACCACCAAGGACCTTTTATATGGAGAGTTGAGGCCTTGCATGTTTAACGAGCCCAGCGCCAGCAGATGATTACATTCAGCCATTAGGTAAGTAAGGTCTAGCTGTTGGACCCTGGGATTTCAAGCTCCCTAGGGAATACACTCTCAAAAGATTCTCCAATAGTCCCCCAAAGCGTAAATTACTAACAAAGTGAACAAAACTCCAAACGGTTGATGAACAAAAACACCCCCATAGACCCATGAGAAAACACCCCAAATTCCCCCCACCTCCCACTTTCCCGAGCGCCTGACGTAACAACGAAATCTAACTGCTGCACCACCACACCACAATTGGCCGCCTCCACCAGGGCTGCCAACAACATGAAATAAATCACAGCGTTCTGAGCCCCCCCTGCACACCAAAGACAAACAAATGTTCCCCACAGACCCCCTACCCCCCACGATTTTACTGGTTGCCTAGACACCCCCCATCAAGGAGCTACGTTGACCAGAGTACCCCAAGGAAACTCAGGACCCCCAGCCGGTTCTTATGGATCCCAGGAACCCTTTAAGCCACCCATATAAAAAGCAAATTTCCTGCTCAGGCTAAGATTCAGGCTGCCCCGGGGACGGTGGTGTCACTTTTCTATACTTCCTGTGGCCCCGGATGCGATGCCTTTCCACAAATTGAGAGGATTCACGGTGGTCAGCTCCTGCCCCGCTCCCACCTTCTTTGCCAGGGCTCAAGGTAGAATCTCCCAGGAGTTCGCTGGTCACTCTCTGGATGTTGGATTACGTGACAAGGGAATATTTATAGCCTTCAACTTGAAATGAGAGGGAGAACGGGTGGCCCCACCTGTATCGCACTCCCTTAGACTGCAGCCACTTCGTCAGGGGGCCACAGAGCCTCTGGCGTGCGAGAGTGAGCGCCGATAGATCCTGATAGATCATTCTTTTAGAGCTCTCCCAGTCGATGGGGCCTTTTTTCCGCGCTAGCTCCAGGATCTTGGCCTTCTCGGCGTAATAATGGAATTTCGCAAGGACTGATATAGGACCACCGGCACAACCTCCTGCTCTATGGGCTCTATCGATTGTCTGCTCACTGGTGTTGCCTCCGTCAAACAGTTCACTTATAATTCCTTTGACTGCTCTCATGATGTCCGTCTGCGTCTCTCCTTCCTGTTCCAGAATGCCAAGAAACCTTAGATTAGAGCGCTGCTCTCTATTTTCGAGGTCATCAAGTTTGAGGGTGACCTTCTCCTCCCGTCTCTCCAACTCCGCCAGGCGCATGTCGAACTGAGTTTCAAAGAGGTCAGTTGAGGTATGATTGGCCTCCAAGGCTTGGACCCGGTCATCAACAGCATCTACCTTCTTGACTAGGGAGTCGAGCCTTCTGCTAATGTCTTCTCTGAAGCCTCATATCTCCTCCTGCAGCGCTGCCATGTTCTGACTCATTGATTGCGCCTCCATAGACTCTGGCTGGGTCGTGGGCTGCACATTGCCCCTTTCCTCCGCCTGCTGAGGGGAGCGCCGGAACTTCTGTAAGGATTGGGACAAGTCCATCAAACACGGAGAAGACGGGCCCGAAGAGCGGCAGCTCCGAATAGGCAGAAGACCGGCCTCTGGAGGTCCAGGCCAGAGGCGAGCTCCTCAGGGATCCACCCTCCGCACCCAGCCAGCAGCTCAGTGTCACAGCACCGGGGGTGCACCAACAGCCATTCACGAAAGCGTGGGGTCGCAGAGAGGTAAACTCCCCCACCCGAGCAGGGAAGGAGCCAACCGGATCTTGCAGGATAGAGCGCCGGTGGTATCTGGAGAAGTTACCCGCTGCAGCACACCCAGAGGCGGGAACTGGACTACTCGAAGATTCTCCTTGCCCTAAAAACGCCAGCAAGAACCCCATCAGTTAGAAAGTTGAATAGGGAGGGCTAGTCCATTAAGCACAATGTGAAGAAAAGCGCAGTTTTATTCCATAGGAGGGGACAAAAGCTCAGGGGAGCGGGTCCCCAGCCGGGCCGCTGCAGTGACGCTGGAAAGTCATCAGACAAATCCAGTAAACACCCTGCAGGTTGGGCCAGGTTCTCCAGGACAGAATGCCACCACCGCTCTACACAGACACTGCCTCACTGGCCGGCTCCGCTACCACTTGAAGCCGCCTCTCCCCGAGCCGTGGACCAGCACAAGGGTCCCCACTCTGCCCACCACCTCTCAGCCTACTAGTGCGCACCTACTGTTCTGAAGGGCAGGCGTAGTCTCTCTGTATCCGGGGCGGGCACCTATGTCAAGTGAAACTCAGCAGGTTGGCATCTCGGGCCACAGGGACACCCCACCTGCCAGGAAGCTCTCTTCGGTCTCCCCACTCCAGTGCAGGGGACACCAAGTACCATACAATCTGGTGTGGGCCGGGTAATCCGCTCTTTGCTTGGCAAATACTGCCGCCGCCCGGGCCACCAACGTACCCCCATCCGCGCTCCTCCTCTCCACGACACTCTGGAGAAGTTACAGCTGGCTAGTGGGAAAAGCTGGGAACATCGGCTGCCCGTCGATACTTGCTCCTCTTCAGATCGCCCTTGCGGCTCCGGCCACTTCCGCGTTGGGGAGACGGGCAGCTCCTCAAATGTTTGCGCGGGCGTCCCTGCGACTGCTGCCAGGGAGGGGAGCTGGTCCCAACCCCAAGCCCGTGGCTCCCACTGACCGAAACTTGTGAGGACGCTGGCTGGTGCAGGCTCCCCCAACAGTCTCCTCCTCCAGCGAGCGTTCTGCCCCGGGCTGCAATACACAGGGGGGATCCTCTTCTTAACGGCTGCTCTCACTGCTGTGCACTGCTGCTGGGACTGCGGTCTCGATCGCCGCTCTCCCCCACCGACACACTGGAGAGCCCGCCGCGGGGCTTTTCGGCAGGGATGCTCTCCTCTCAGTCCCCGCTCGCCACCAGGAAGAGGTCTTTCTCAGGACAAACGGTACCTCCGGGCTTCAGGAAAACGCTCAATTGGCGCTCGGGGGTGTCAGCATGCTTCAGTGGGGGTCAGGCATCCACTACCAACAGGCTGGGGGGGCTCGGATCTCTAATTTAGGTGCCCCGAGGTGGAGACTGGCTGAGAAACGTCAACACATCTCAGCGCCCCCTGGTGTTAAGGATGTTATGTTGCTCCTAATGGCTGGTACCACGTAAGGGCATATCAGCCATTGGCGATCGTCCCAAAGAAGAGTCAAATATATCCAGTTATAGAGATGTATCTGCAGCTGCCGGTTGAAAAACATATCAGTTGGTATCTGGAATCAATGACAATCGCAAAATGGCAGGATGTACCTGTTTGGTGTTACGCTCACCTGATATCCCCGGGGCGTCTGGAAGGCTCTGAGATCTGGAACCCTGGATGCGTAGTTACCCAGTGCTGAATAATGAATCTTAGTTATTTGTAGGGTGAGCTATCCGTCCTGCGTTTCTTGTGCAGGGGCGCTTGACTTTTTTGGCGAGCTGCCCGAGTTGCTTCACTGGTGCAGTACGCCTTCCTTGAGCCCACGCCTGCTGTGACCCCGAATCTGCTGGTAGGCAGGTAAGTTTGTTAATTGTAAGTCTTTGTTCTGTTTATAGTGGGAATTTGTTAATGTCTTTATCTCCTACTTTTCAGGTGCGAAGGTCTTGATGCTGGTGTGCTGGATGGAAGGCACGTTTTCTAGGTAAGAGAAAGTTCGAAGCGCAGCGCCTTTATTGTCTTTTAAAGCTAACCTGTGTTTTCTTCTTCTTCTTGCGAGTGGATGGGAGCGCGATGAAGAACAGGCCCCCGGAATCCGTTAAGGTAAGCACAGCGTTGTGCGGTTATTTAATACTGAAAGAGAACCTGAATGTCTCTTTTCTTTTGCAGATGTTGCTGTGGTGCTCCGGATGGAAGCGTGGCGTAGCGCGATGAAATTCAGCCAAGACTGATGGAATTCGATGTTTTGGAAGTGCACTTTCTAATATTGTTTTTCCCTTTCTCGTTATTGCAGGTCGCAATGTTCGAACAGCAGCTGTGGTAGCGGTTCGCTGGAAGTCCTTAAGCTAGTACTCACAGGTGAGTGATGTTTCTCCTTCTCTCGGTTTCCACAGATTGCAGCCCAGTTGAGATGCTGAGTGCTGGATGGTGTTTTCTCAGGTAAGACAGAATAATCTTGTTCTTGTTCTTGCACGATTACAGGAAGATGCTGAAGACCAGAAGCTGGACACGGTGAGCGTCACGCTGCGGGTTGCAGAATAACACGAAGCGTGTTCTGCAGTCTGGGTGTGGTTTATATAGCCCAGGTAAAGGAGTACCAGGGAAAGTAGTTCCAGGCCTGCCAAACCCAAAACACTAGACCACGTGGCTTGGTTCTTAGAACTAGACTGTGTGGGTGCTTCCAAGTTGGATTTAAAGGCCCATGTACATAAATGGGAACTAGTTTGAACATCCCTTGCTTCCTACATATGAGCCTGGTGCCAAGCCAGGACTGGCTCCAGGAGCCCTTTTGCAGTGGTTTTAAGGCCCTCAGGGTTCTAGTGGGAGCCTGCTTGTGGCACAACTTGTGCCCCGTCACAGTGGTGATGACATTTGGAAAACATAATAGAAATGTGTCTCAGTAGCTGATCTTTATTACAATTGATCATTTTACTTATTAATTTGGCTTCAAGTTAAAACTAACGATTACCACAGACGTGAAACAATGTGAACAGAGAGAAAACAACGTGGAAAGTACTACACAATTTGCTTCCGAGGATAGTGCTATGGAGTATGGTCAGCTCTAAATGGGATGTGGAAGCTGACGCTACAATTCGAGGTGCACATAGATGGCATTTTAATAATATATTAGCGTTGAACCTGGGGGAACCAAGTGGTGGTCTACATGCATCTCGATGCTGGAATGCCCATCTGCCTGGTAGGAAGACCAGTACACACAAAGGTTGTATTTGCGTATCGTTGAAATATGTACACAGAACAAACGAGTACAATGTAACCCAGCAATAAAGGTCAGCTAATGATAAGTTGATGATCGTTCTGGTAAAAAATCGTTGAAAGGCAAACTTACATTATATTCTGCATTTCCATTCTCTTGGCGTAATGCAGACCGTAACGCAGACTCTGTTCGCATCAACGATTTTTCATAAACTGAACTTACATGTACTTTAGTCCAGTTTTGGAATGGAGAACCGTATCATATCTTATGTTATTACACCCCTCCTTAAATTCAATTGCTTTCGCAATGGTCTCTTTCTCTCAAGGTCAAAAAACAATTGAACCTTATGCTGTGTGTGCGATGCGTGGGCTTCCTCACCTCGCAAGCAAAAATTCAAAGCTGGTGACCTTCACTCAGAATGAAGATACATTCTTAGTTTGCAACATCTTGGCTCACCGCATCCATGAGAACTAGAATTGTGAAGCACGGGCACAGGACGGAAAATGTGGGGGCTGTCATTGCTCGATGTTCGTGGTGCTGCTGAGGGGTAGGGGAAACTTGGCAATGACAGAATGCGCCCTACTCCAAAATTGGAGTCGAGGGTACATAAAATGGAGTCAGTGTGTCTAGCAATAGCCCCACCTCTGCTTATGTCACGGCCTCCTTGTCTTATGTAGCCTAGGTCTCATCCCTTTTGTGGGACGAGCAGTTATTCAGCTATTTGGGCAACTGTATGGTAAGGCAACTGCCAAACCGCAAAGTTTCTTTCACACTGTTATCCACCTGGCCCTCCCACGATCAGTGAAGGTCCCACAGTAGCTCGACGAAACTGTGAACTGTGAAAGCACAGTGTTACATTGTATGGCAATCGTAAAAATGGTACTAAAAAAAGGACAAAGAGGATACATTTTAAAAGACAAATTGGATGCTTTATTTGGACACTTCATAAAAACATTGTTGATCAAAAAAACAGATGGTAATCATTTGTACCTGGATTTGAACTGTTCCACGAGCTCTGCTTTAGGTGGACAGGGCACGTAGGCAAAGTTTTGTGGCAATGTATGTGTACTCGGAACAAAATCGCACGTAATTCCGTGATTATGCAACTCCAAAACATTAATAATACGATCTTTCACAAAATTGAATTCCATTTCCTCATATACTGGCTTGACAACCCATTTTTTGCTTCTTTTCGTAAAGGCCATAGTGTAGCCAAGCATCCCAAAGTTTCCTGCAGTCCTCGATTGTTCACGGCCTACATTCTCGTTATGCGCTAATACCGCTATTAATGTCCTAAATTTCATCCCTTCAATGCCGAAATGCAATCACTTTGGCCTGTACTTTAGGCACCTATTGTGGAACACCTCCAAATCTCCCGTGTGACAGAATTCTTTGAGTCCCTTCAGATCTCTTGATAGAGTTTTATCAAACACAATCTTCTCAAGGGCTTTGTGTGGAGGTGAAGATGGAATCAACCACTTCTTATTCCGTTCCTGCTCGGGCGACAAAGGGCCAGGTTCACATTGGTGGAAATTATGGTTTTCTGTCCAAGAGTGAACGTTGGAACTGTGGTGCATTAGTGACCACCATTTTTCTCGTAGAATATCCACAGACCCATGACAAGTTTTGGAGCTCCACCAAAGATGGTTGCTGAAAGACTGGGACCACTGTGAAATACTTTCAGAACCTTTTTTTTTCCTGCAGGTGATATTTTTATATTGATGTATTTGGCAATGTGCCATACATCAAATTGATGGTGAATATTTGGAAACTGCTCTCTCATTGTCTTGGCTATTGATACTTGTCTATCCGTGGCTATGAGGTCGATGGCCACTGAGGATTTACATTCGGACACCTGCACGACCACCGAACTCACAATTTCTTTTACTTTCCATGTCCTGAAAGTGGTATGTGCAGTACTTTGCTGAAAATCCGGGGCTGTCACACTGTCCATCGCCAGCTAGCCTGAACCGTTTTTCAGAGAATGTACTTTGAATAGTCAACTGTTTGATTTTCCAAGCTTCACTAATGGCAGGGATTAGATATTGTTGTTATTTGTAGTACTGCATTTTAGAAATGAAATGGAGTCCCACAAATTGGCAGAAACTGGACAACTTAATGAAACTAGAGCCACTGAAAAGTAAAGCTGTTGCACACAGTAGATGCCAGCTGGCAGTTTCCCCAGTATTGGTTGAGCGGACCATGAACATTTTTCATGGAACATTTCACAGGTGGCATGCATTTTGAGGTTACTGCCTTGTGATACACGAGTCATAATCACCAATGGCTTCCCACATATTTCCCCTCCCACTGAATGCACACATTTCAGCATCTTTATAATCTCCATCAAGCTGCTGTCGAATACTATGTATTTGGCCTCCTTTATTAGACTGTCATCCTGCATTAATGTTGTTTCTGACTGAACTGTGGTTGACATATCAGCCAAACTGGACTTACTTTAGTCGAGATCTTTGTCTAGTTCCTTGGTCAGTTGTATTGATGCTTCAGTCTCTGTCATTTCAGCGTCTGTTACTTGAACCTGAATCGGAGAAAACATCAATGTCGACTGGTTTTTGGGTGGCCCTTTTTTGGCGGGTTGGATTGTGTCAAGTACATTCAGTTTCATCTTCATCTGGTAGAGCAGACGCATTGTAGCAATGGTCCAAAAGCACTTTGCTGGCTTCGCCAGTCACATTAAATTAATTTTCTGGCTATTGGGCAAATGCATCTTGAGTCTGAACATGCCACATTTCAATTAATAGTTGGCTCCATGGTGAAAACAGTTTGGCAAGCAGCATCTCTCATTTGTGTCGCTGTCTGTGTCTGCATAGTCCGTACGGACAACTAGAAGACAGGTTGGAAAAAGATGTTCAATGTAAATCCAACATACAGTATTGGACAGTTTACATTTAAAAAAAGCATATTATGAAGGCCCCAGCACAAAACACTGGTTAAAAATTGAAATTGTTTATAAATTACTTTATCTTTCTTGCTTTTCGTTGAAACCTTCTTTACTGTAACGTCAGCAACAGCAAGCTGGTCCGCCGACTCTGTTCCACGTGCCTCCTCTTCTATATCTGGAACTTGTGTACATCCCTAGAAAAGAGTATCCATTTAAAATAAGTCATTTGTTGTTCAAAATCAAATTATTCCTTCACACACATGGCTTGCACAGATAAACTCGTACATTGTGTACATCATTTAGTCAAAATATACATTTGGGATTTCACCTGATTGATGGCTAGTTTACTCGATAAAAGTTGACTGTCCAAAGCACACTCTTCGAAATGTTGCACTCAAGCAATTTGCAAAAACTGTCACTGTCTAATAGTATCAGATCTAGGATCGACTTTCTATCATTCGAGGGAACTGTCACTGCGCATACCTCTGGAACTGGATCAACTCCAAGGGATGATGTAATGGTAGTCGAAGCTTCATCATCTACCTGTAACACAGTACTTGTATTAGTATGGTTGAAAAAATTTGAAATTTAACACTCACAATGTGACAGAGACAATGCTACATATCTATAAAAGAAAACACGAATGAAACATTGTGTAAACGAATGACACAATATGTAAATATGATGAGATTATGTAATTCGATGGAACTGTCAGTACGCATACATCTGGCTCTGGATCAACTACACGGGATGATGTAATTGTAGTCGAAGCTTCAGCATCTCCCTGAAACACAGTACTTGCATTAGTATGGATGAAACAATTGAAACTGAACACACAAATTGTGACGCATACATTGGTACATATCAATAGCAAACCACGAATGAAACATTGTGTAAACGAATGACACAATACGTAAATATGATCAATTATCTCAAATTGTTCGAAATGTTGCAAGCAAGTAATTTGCAAAAACTGCTTGTTTCTAATATTGTCACTGTATAATAGTGTCAGATCTAGGACCGACTTTCTTTCATTCGAGGGAACTGTCAGTACGCATACCTCTGGCTCTGGATCAACTACAAGGGATGATGTAATTGTAGTCGAAGCTTCAGCATCTCCCTGAAACACAGTACTTGTATTAGTATGGATGAAACAATTGAAATTGAACACACACATTGTGAGCAGACATTAGTACATATCAATAGCAATCCACGAATGAAACATTGTGTAAATGAGTGACACGGTACGTATATATGATCAGATTATCTAAAATTCCATGCATAAAACATTTCCGGAACTGAATAGCTAAGCATGACTACCTGATACGCGCTCGAAGTGGTTGTTGACTCCAGGCAAGACATGGATGCTGAATCTTGCTCCTTCATATTCAGTGCACAGTCATGGAGTTGTAAAGGGAAAATATAATTTGATTTAGAAATGCTAATCTTAAAAATTGGCATGTAAGTAGACAGATTATGAAAACATTATGCTTATTTCAAAGGACACTATAGCATAGTTATCTGTGCCCATAAATTAATTTTCCATGAGCCTTCTAAAACCAAGGACAGATGTTTAGCAAAATGGTCTTTATTTAAAAAGCAATACCATCTTACTAATATGAAAAGTATTATAAGGGACAAAAACACCTAAAACACCAATCCGTCCATTTAGTTACCTGTTCATTACCCCAAGGGCTACAGCTAAATCCGGAACCGGGACCCACCTGAGGCGGCATGTGAACGAATAGAGTCGGTATTGCATTTGGGAGCAATTTTCGGGTAGTTCTGAGTTGATTCTTCTTTTTGTACATGCATGGGTCGTACATATTCTGGGTAAAGTGCAGGCTGCAGAAGCGGAATCGATCACCCCTCTTGTCCTCCAAGACATCTTTGACTCTACTTTCAAGCTCTGCCAGCGCATATCCGCAATATCCGACCCATTCTCTTATTCAATCTACAGTCTTTGGGAATACATGCATTGTAGTACCTTCAGATTTCTCATGGGTCTTAGAAGGGCAACCGAAAATCACACATGCAGGCATTGTAAATTCTGCCAAAAAAAAAGGTCAACATTGCTCTAAAATTACTTTGCATAAAAACGAGAGAAAGAAGGATTATACCATACATTCTTCTATGCAAGGTATGTTTTGGTCACCACAGCAAAACCAGTGTAGCGTGGGCGGCTGTATTATAGGATAACTTTCAGAAAGAATTCTTTGATGTGACGAAAATCAGAACATGTTACTCGTCCCTTGAATGTACTGTCATGCATCAAAAGGAAACATGCTTATAATTTTGACACGGTCCGCTAAGGATGCAATTTGATGCCAATTGACACTGATGACAATTGATATATTTATAACTTAACAAATTAAACTCAAGTCAATGGCAATAAGACGAATGAACATAACACTACTGGGTACGTTTGCTCGAAATAGATAGAAATTTAGTGATCAAGGAGATATGATTAGGAGACATGCCCTTACCTTGACCAACAAACATTTAGATTCAGCAAGCCGGGTAGTTAGTGGCAGGAGAACAGGGAGATGTTCACAGGTAGCACGACGACGAGCTGAGTCGCAGTGGTCACAGAAGTTCTCAGGTAGCACGACGATGAGCAGATTCGCAGTGGTCACAGAAGTTCTCAGGTAGCACGACGACGAGCAGATTCGCAGTGGTCACCGAGGTTCTCCGGTAGCACGTTCACGAGTTGACTTGCAGTGCTCAAAGATGCGCTCATGACAAATATCAAGTGGTTTATAAAGAATTAGAAAAGAGGGTGTGTATGTGAATGAATGACGTGTATATGTAGTGGTCTTATGTGGATTGCAGGGGCGCGGCCTGCTTCAGGGGATCCTGCTGGCGACAGGGGGTCTGTATAGACCATGTGTAGAATGGCCCCTGTGCGGAAGATACATTTTAAGTGTACATGGTGTTTGGCACCTTGGCCGTTCACGCCCCTGCCAGCCCCCTTTGGCAGCGCACATCCACTGGTGCCAACTGCCTTTGATAATGGAGGGGGGATGGATGGGCCTGAGGCATGCAGACAAGGGCCGGAAAACACTGCTGAATGGAGACACACATGTGGATTGCAGGGGCGCGGTCTGCTTCAGGGGATCCTGCCTCCAGACACGGGGTCTGTATAAGCCATGTGTAGAATGGCCACTGTGCAGAAGATACCTTTGAAGTGTACATGGTGTTTGGCACCTAGGCCATTCCCGCCCCTGCCAGCCCCCTTTGGCAGCGCACATCCACTGGTGCCAACTGCCTTTGATAATGCTGGGGGGATGGATGGGCCTGAGGCGTGCAGGCAAGGCCCGGAACACTGCTGAATGGAGACACACTTGATTCACTGAAAAACTGAAACAACCATTGATAAAAGTTCTGTTGTGCTTTATTTTGTTTCTTAATGTTATGGCACAAATGTACTACATATTATAAAGTTCAGGTTGCAGCACAGTGAGGGAAAATCCCCTGTATTGACCACTGTCACTGGGGAATGTGTCTCTAATGCAACCAACGGCACAGGCGGGTATTACTCGTCGAACGCGGTGGCCAAGCCTTCCATGAAGCCACATGTGTATGGACGATAGGCCATCAGCCTGTACCACCTGTGAAAGAGAAAGATACAAACTGTTTTTAAATGACCAAGATAAGTGTATTAAACCTTAGTTGCCAATGACAATTCTTGTTTCCAATGGCATTGTTGCCAGTGCAAATGCTACCTAGACACTGTACAATATTGAACGACTATTATACAAATATTACTAGACAATTGCAAGACTAAATTGGTTTGACAAGGACATATTGAAGTTACAACAATATAGGAGATAACCTTGAAATAGTAGTGGCCTAAGTGACATCACAACCAGAGTATACTTACTGGATTCCGAGGGCAAACTGTTGCGCGAATTCGTGCATAAGCACCATCAAAATCCTCAACACGGACCGTGTGAGGCAGGATGCCCTGAAGACTGGCAGCTCGGTAACGCATTGCAGCCATGGCTCGCCTTGCGATATGTAGGACAAGCATCCAGAGTTTTCTCGGCAGCAGCAGTTCTCTTCCTCGGCTGGCACTAGCGCGCACCGAATGCAGGTACACCAGGTGGAAACACCGTCCATGTGACTAGGACCAGGCTCTTCATCTGTTGAATCGTCTTCCCAACTGTCGTCCGAAGCCCCATCGTTTCTGCATCTTTCTCTTTCAAGTAATTCCGCAGCGGAATACTGCGGCTCGTACTGGTAGGGCTGTATTGTTGCGATTTTGGGGGAAACAAACAAAAATAATTTATAGTAATGGTACGGGTATCTATTCGCACGGGCTACAAGCAACAAAGGTATCTGACCACAGCACAGAAATGAGGCAGAGAATACTCAAAGAAATACAGTGAGAGGAATGGAAAAGAAAATCTGATGTTGTCTGTTGTGAAGCGATCTGTTTATACCGATTGAGGAAAGAGGCATCCTGCCATTTCCATGGCGAGACGTTATTAGCTGAGGCGCAGAGAATGTTGACACGAGACGTGCTTTGGCGTTGTGAAATGGGCGGTATGCATCTAGTGATGTCAGGCTCAGGGGCGGGGATTTGATTTAGTGCCGCAAGGGCAGTCCTGCTTAGGCGATGCAGCAACGGATAAGATCATCACAAAATGGCAGCGCCCTGTTGCTTGATTTCGCATGTGTACAAAAGTGGAAAACTACGGTAAGGTGCATAGGTAATGTTTGTACAATCGATCAACGTATGCTTAAAAACACATGCCGGAACCCTCGGGACAATAATATTTCTGAGCACACTATTCCTTTAATCAGATTTACATAATCATATGGTTGGAATAACAGAACACAAGAAACGGTCATGCTGACACTGCGTATAAGCACAATAACAAGTTGAAAGACCATTACCATCAAAAATGAAAACAATTTTTCTTGATTAACCACAATAGTCAACTAACTGTCTTGGTCATAAATGTGGATTCATATACAATACATATTATATATATATATATATCAGAAAACAACAATGTACCTAAGTACACGAGAACGGAATGCATTGCAGAGAGCAAGCAACCCGCCGTAATAGGCAGGCTGTAAAGAAAGACACCATCGAAATTCACTAACTAAATATTAAGTCTATATTGGTGCAAAGGAACAACACAGAAAGTGCTCGGAAATTGACGCGTTTCACGGCTGTCCAGTTGCTTGATCACAATGAGGAGTGCGTGAAACAGAAGGGTATTTAAAACTGTACTGGCTGCTCTGAGGTTCTGAGAAACATTAAACATAGGAAAAGTACACAGAAAGAATGACATTGTTAAAGGAGAATTCAAAGCAGACATCTTGCAATGAGTAAATGACAAGCCAATGTAATACACAATACACTGTATTAAAGAAAGGCTAAATACAGAATATGCTACTGTATAAAATAAGAGCAAACAAACAATGATCATGACTTCATAAAGTTACAGAACACGATCCTTACTAAAGTTTCAAACGTTCGCTAAAATGCGTTCCGCACAGTTGCTGAACCCGTATTACCATGAGGACCTGCGGCTGTGTCAACCAGCTTAATGATAGCATTTGTCTGATTAGCTCTCATGATGTGCACTATGCATCAATCTTAGAGACCGACTTGTAATGCATTTATGATAAAATCATAGCGAGTGCAAATATCAAATAAAGTGCTAAGTGCCAAGTTATACCCCAATGTCATCCGTGATGAAACAAATCCCTCATAATAAAAGGTTTTTAACCGTCAGAGAAAAAAGCTCATGTGAAATTACTAATGATATCTGCCCAATGTTAGCTCTACCGAAACAGTGAACAGCTCAGTGCTAACCCAGAGATATATATGTTTGGTAATACATGCTCAGGTTTACAGAAACTGCGCCCTAATGGGACTAGCAAGTATAGAAAAAAGTCATATTCACATTTAAGTAGCTGCAACTGTTAGAAACCAATAAGAGTGTAAAAATGGGATGACAGAGCAGTTTGTGCAAAAATGTGCAAGTAAACATATCTACATAAAAATGCATGTGCAAACAATCGCAATACAGTACATAAAATAAAGTGCATAGTGCTTCATGATAATCATCAGTATTATACTGGAGCTAGTACAGACATACCTGCACAGGAATTATATGTGCAAAAAGATGCAAAACACTGCATCAAACAAAGTGCATCAGACAAAGTGCATAAAGCACAATGGTATCAGACATCACAATGAAACTACGAAATATACAAAATGCCAAACCCATAAAACCTTGATGTACATGTAAAGATTTCCAGACCAATCGTTCGGGTACATAGACAAAAAGTATTAACCTAATACCCTGTTGAATACACTAAAAACATCTCCTCAACGAGAACGGATTAATAAAAAATGTGGGAAAGTAATATCCCATAATAAAAAGAAAAAAGGAAGAGCGTAAGCCTACCCAAGACAATTCATAAATCAAGAATAAGAGAAAGGAAGGAACAAGAAAGAGAGAGCGTGAGAGACAGAAACAGATACATGAGGTTTATAATCAAACATGCCACAATGTAGATGACACACTGATTAATCAAAAATTATATCTCAAGCCAACTTCTGAAATAAAAAAATATGAAGAAAAAGAGGAAAGATAAAGGAGAAAGGGACTAATCAATATCAAAACTTCAATAAATATAAAATCAATCTCTTAAGTACCGAAGAAAGAATAAAGCTCCTCATCAAGGTTGTTTCCTTTGCGATTTTTTGTTTCATAATCAAGAATGCATTTGGTCTCACATTGTCTCAGAAGCAATTCTCTGTTACCACCTCTCAGTGGCTCAGAAATGGATTGTATCCCAAAGAATGCAAAGCTATCCATTTTGCTGCCATGAATTTTCTTGAAGTGCATCGTCATGGGATAGGTAGGATCTACATTTTTGATGGCCCGGATATGTTGTAAGATCCTCAATTTTAGTTTGCCTTTAGTGCTGCCCACATATCATTTCCCACAAGAGCAGCTAAGAATGTAAACCACATAGGTTGTGTCACATGTGATTCTAGATGTAATCGGTATATCAGAAACCAAAATGGGATGGCGAAAGCTAGTCTTATTGGCAGCAAATGGGCATGCTTTGCATTTGGTACATTTAAAAAAGCCTGGAACTTGGGTTGAGCCAACTTTCAGCCCGTGAGATAACCGTTGACCTCCCATAGCTGGATACAAAATATCCTTGAGTGAAGCGGATTTTCGAAAAGTGATGTTCAACCTTTCACCTAATAACCCATTCAAATGCTCATCCAATTTTAGCACATGCCAATGTTTGCTAATGATCCGTTGTATGGCACTGGATCCATTACCATAGGTCAAAATCAGGCGTGAATCTTGCTCGATTGATCCAGTTTGAGAGGTTTGATTAGATATCAAAAGTGATGTTCTATCTTGCTCACAGGCTTTCATGTATGCTCTTTCTAGAATTTTCTTGGGATATCCACGCTGATTGAATTAATGGGCGATAAAGGCGCATTTGGTGTAAAAATTTTCAATTTTAGAGCACTTTCTCCTGATACAAATGAATTCACAGTAAGGTATGCTCCATTTTAGGGCTGCCGGGTGAGTACTTTTGGCATGGAGGGGTATGTTAGAACTGCTCGGTTTTCTGTACAGTTCTGTGACCAGCTCATCTGTAAAGCTTACCTGGGACTCCGCGGGAGCATAATGCCTTCTCAGCCAGAGAATCTGTTATTTGGGCACTTGTTGAACTCTTTTTCTGTGACAATGACAATAATAACAATATAACTACTGTAATTTCTATTTTGCTGGGAAAAGAACTGTATAGCAGTGCACCTTTGATATTCCCTCCCTTCTCACCTGTGTTTATGTTTTGTGGAGCTCTCTATTAGGCAGAGTTTGTTTGCAGTACCCTTTGGGACCACTGCACACAACTATGACTACAAGTGTAAGCAAAACCAACCTTTGGTATAAGTCTGTCTGTACTACACAGTTTTTGGTAGTGGAGCTGAGTAGTCAGGCTTATCTCAAGACGGAATGTGAGCTGTAATGATGTTACACAGAGGTCTACAATCACAAGTGTTCAAATAAACTCTTGCACTCAAGGTTTCTTTGTTAAATACTTATTAATTTATTTAACTGACAGTTATAAAACATTCATAAGAAAGAGGCAATATAATCACACACAAATACACTCTAAGTTTCTGAGGCATTCAGAAAACTCTGAAGGAGGAGCAAAAAGGCAAAGGATATCAGAACATAGAAAGAATACAGTTATTTCTTAGGTATTGCAGATATTTTGAGTACACCACAAGAGTCAATTCAATTCAATGGGCTAGGCCGAAATCAATGGGCTAAAGTCTTGGATAAGATAAAGCAGTTCTGGTAGATAAACGGAAAAGTCTCTGCAAAAGGTCTTAGGAATAGTTTGTAGCAAGAAGAATAATATGTACGGTCACAAGCTGATTGGGCATGTGAGTTGGGAAAGTTTCAAGCACTTTCACTGCGAGAGGTAAGTACTCTCAGTCTGGTTTTACAGTACCTTTACAAATGAAGAAAAAGATGCAGCTGGTGACCTCTGTTCCTGGCAGTTCCTGTAGATCTCACTGTTCCTGGGCCTCAGTCGTGGGGACAAGAGGGAGGAAGTCGGGGGACTCCTGCACTGCACTGGGACTGGTCAAAAAGCTGGCAACTGGCAAATCTTCAATTCCGGCAGCAGTAGTCAAGCACACAAGCTGGTGTCCCACTCCCTGGTTATTGGGTTTCCTGCAGCGCTCTGAGGAAAACACAACCAGCTCCGAAAATGGTATCCAGGTGGCTTAGTGTCGAGTTGATTGGTCCCACCAACTCAAAGGGAGAAGTCGTCCTTGCAGGGCTTCTCTGTCGAGATGAATTTAGCGATTCAGACCTGCAGCAGCAGGGCTTCACCGGGCAAACCAACAGTCCAGGAGTTGCAGCAGCCGTCCTCTTCAAGCTCGTCTTCGGTTCTTTCGTTCCAGTGGTCGACTCTGCATTCCAAGCCAAGAGACTTCCCTTTTATTCAGTTCTCTCCCATTCATTCCAGCCTAGCTGTCACTCACCCAGCAGGGTGGCTGTCCAGTGTGCATTTGGGTCTTCTAGGAGACTAAGCACAGGGGGTTTTGGGCACCTCCCTCACTTCCTGCCCAACCCAGACACTTGGGGGTCAGAGGCGGTCTTCAGTCCTGAAGCCCGACAAAGGTGTATGAACAAAGGAACCAAACCTGGTTTGGCACACAGAGCAAAAATCTAGAAGGACCTGTCCACAAAGAAATGGTGAAAAAAGAAGACCGGGACCTGTTTTTACAGAGGGGGCTCAGAGGCCATCTTGAAAAACATGGCTCCCACGATTTAATGCTACCAGTGTTCGCGGTCGGGAAAAATCATGGTAGTTTGTTGTAAAACCACTGCCACCAGCCATTTTGAGAGAAAAGGGTAGACAAAGGGGATACTAAGTAACCCCTCCAGCACTCTATTGTAAGATAGGGTGTGCTGGGTCTAGGAATTTAAAAGACTAGTAAAGTCAATTTCACTTTACTTACTCTGGGAAACATTAGTTTATGCCAGAGAAGGTATTTAACTTTGGGAAAGCCTGTAAAGGTTTTCTTGTGCCACTGCACTGAGTGTGCTGTGCGACACAAATGAAAAGATGATGCCTTTGGAGTTGTCTAAAACTCTGTAACCAAAAGAAACAAACACAGAAAACAATTAGAATTGAAAAGTACAAAGTCCCAAAGTTCAGCAAAAGAGCTGGGGGTCTCTAAGGTAGAGAGGAATTGGCACATTTTGAGAATTCTCCCTAACACTCTCCATCCTGTCTTCTACAGGGGCGCGTTGGTTGAAATCTTTTAACTTGAAAGGCTCCGGTGAATGAATGATTCTTGTCAGAATAAAGTCATTGCCTTTCTAGATTTATCTTGGATAAGTATTTGGTGAAAAAGGATTTTAGTTCGTCAGATTTTGAGCAGTCCCTACGTTGGAGAAATCTCTCTTTCTAATATTTTCCCTTTTATTTTGCAGGTTCTTGGTTCTCCGAAAAGGTTAAATGCTGCGGAATGGCTGCAAGTATACTCGGTTCGAGGAAAACGTTTAGCAAACGTAAGTCCATCTTAACTGTGTAATTGCAGCCTTCAGAGACGAGCGCTGTAATAACAAAGCAAAGAAAACTTGCTGGAACTTCAGGTAAGCAACGTATGTAAAACTTCTTTCTTATTTCTATGAGTTCATTCTTTAATGAAAAAATACCTTTTGTTTTGCAGGTTTTCGGAAAGCTGTGGATGAAATACCTGCAGATGATGCAGAGTCTGCTGAAGAAACTTCTTAATGAAGGCACCGCGAACGAAAACTGGTGTGAAGAAGATGCTGCAGCCGTAAATGAACTTCTGACAGAAGATGCAGAGACTACGAAATAAACAGCTGACTGAAGAAATACTTCGGAATTACTTCGGTTCGGTAAGACTTTTCAAAAACTATGGAATTCTGTTGATTTTCTGTGGAAACTAATGTCTCTGAACTTTCTTTGACAGGTTCTGTCAGGAGATCGTTGGTAGCGTTACCCGCTGTCAGCGGAGAAGACGCAAAGCGAGCGCCCCAGCAGAGGCGGGGCTTAAGCAGCTCCCTCTGCAATTGGTGTATTATGTGCTGTGAGTTAACAATGGACTTGGCGGCAGCCATGTTGGGTGTATGAAAACCAATGTAAGCGCTATGTGAGCCTATGGGTGCAATGCTATGAATGTGATAAATGCCATTTTTGCCAGGCTTGTATCCACTGTTGACCCACTGACTAATGTGAAGTTCCTTGCTTCCCTGGTATGCCTGAATGGGAACTGTGCTCCTTTACTGGGATCATGACATCATCTTGTGCCACTGTAACCAGAATGTCTAAAAATAGAATATCTGTCTTGCTGTGGTTTTCAGTAAATTGTAAGTTGATCTGATTTACATTAAGAATCTTGACAAATTCCTGCCATTCAGTCAAAGTACCATCCCAGATGACGAACAAGTCGTCGATATACCTCAGCCACAGTGCAATCTTTTCGGTGTATTTACTGTTCTTTGGGTGCCACACCTCAAACTTCTCACACCAGCCCATTGTTAGGTTGGCGCACAAGGGGGCAAAGCTAGAGTCCATAGCTGTCACCTGGAAATTATTAAAATAACTCTCGATTGAAAAGGAACGTGTTGTTGATTAAACACAGACCTATCATTTCCAGGATCATTTTGCTATGTTCCAAATAGTTCATAGATTTGGTATGTAAGAAATTCTCACATGCTCTTAATCCATCTTTATGTTTAATAGATGTCAAAGAGAAACCACATCTAAGGTGGCAAGTAAGAAAGTTGGTTCCCAAGGGATAATCTCTATTTATCCAACAAATCTTTTGTGTCCCTGAGATATGAAGGCAAGGTGGTGACAAAAGATATCAAGTTTCATCCACAAATTTAGAAATGTTTTCAAGCAGAGCTCCACAAAGGGTGACAGTTGGTCTTGTCATGTTCTTGTGGAGTTTGGGCAGAAAATAAATAGTCGGCATTGCCCAAAAATTAGGATGCAAAAATGTGCACAGATCTTCGTCCAGTAAGCCTTTATCAAACCACGTTTTGAGGAGCTCAGCAAGTTTTGCAATCATGTCTTCAGTGGGATCCTTTTTTCAGTTTGGCATAGCAGGCTTGATTATTAAGTTGTCTGTCGGCCTCCTTGATATAGTCATTGATATTCTTTTGGGCCATCTTTGGGTGGATTCATAGCAAAGAACTTTTTTAATCTTACTTTCCTCATATGCTTGTCAAAATCAATTCTGGTCTTAACATAGTTAAAAGAAGCAGTTGGACAGAAATTAAGTCCCAATTGAAGTATCTTAGATTCTGCAGAGGTAAAGGTATGAGTGGATAGATTCACTATCAACATGTCTGATGAGTGTACTGTTCATTGAGTTTTCTTTGCTCCAGAGTGAGTCTCTCAGATCCGTCCATGTCCGAGGTGCTTGAAGCGTTTCCCTGTCTTGTTTTTTTCTTCCTCTCTATCCCATTGTTTTACCTCAGCCTCTGCTTTTTTTGTTGTTGTTGTTTCTCCCATCTAGCCCCAGCAGTCTCATCTCTTCTAAAGAATTCAACTTACATTGAGACTGCCCACTTTCACTTTCAGTAGTTGTAATGTCTGAAGAGGAGTCGGAGGTTTGATTTTCTTTGGGCAAAGCCGAAGGAAGAACGGGTAGGTTACGCCAAATATATATATATATAGATACACACACACACACATATTTACATATATAGTCTGTCGTTGCTGTGGTTGTGTCCTATATGTGTGTGTTGTACTTACATTGGAATTAACTAAAGGATACTTTATAACAGTTTTTTCAGGTTTCATTAGAAATATTATCTCCAGCTATCCGGCACATCAATGGGCTCTGCTATGGCCCCAGCCTATGCAAACATCTTCATGTTTGAAATGACACACATCCTTGATTATCAAATTTGGGCTAACAACATAGCCCTATGGAAGAGATACATTGACGACATCTTTGGAATCTGGAAAGGTCAGAAAAATGATCTGAAATGTTTTCTCTTAAACCTTAACAAATGTCACCTTAGAATTGAGTTCACACTAGAAATAGGTAATTCCTGGTGTACATTTCCTTGACGTAGAAGTGACTCTGATTCTGGACAAATTGAAGACAGCCATTTACCGCAAACCAACAGATTTTAACAACACATTGTACTCAGTCAGCTTTTGAGAGTGAGAAGGATTGTTTCTAATGACAACGAATATAGTGATGCAGCAAATATTCTGATAGACAGATACAAAGGTTATCCTGAGTCAGTCTTAACAGAAGCCAAAACAAGACCGCTCTTAAGACCAACGCCACTCTTCTAAGACCAGAAGTTAAGAAAAGGGACCCGACATTGATCCATCGGATGACATTTTCCAGGCAAAGTGCCCAAATTAATAGGCTACTGAAGAAAAATTGGAAGATTACCAGACTTGCTACTCGATTGTCTAAACTATTCCTGAACTCACCGATGGTAGCCTACACGAGAGGTAGGAATCTTAGAGGTAATGTAGTGAAGGCAGAAAGAACAGAATCATCGAAAACAGCTATTTCTCAAAACACCAAAATGCAGCACTTTTCACTGTTTGAATTGTAGTCACTGCAATAACGTACAGAAAAGCAACCACATCAGACATCCAAGCACAGGACAAAAAATCAACCTGCAGAATTATGCTACTGGTGATTCTAAACAGGTAACCTACGGTCTTATTTGCTCATGTGGACAATTTTATGTGGGTCAAACCACAAGAAACATTCAAGAAAGACTCAATGAGCACAAATCAAACATCAGAATGCAGAATGCCTAATCGCCAGTTGCCAGACACTTCACAACAAATAGACACATGATAGCGCAACTGAAATATGTAATTCTGGAAGCAGTTAAAATCCTTCCAAAAGAAGGTAACTAGAATGAATTACTTATGCGAAGAGAAATGCACTGGATACATAAACTACATACACTTGAACCAATGGCAATGAATGAAGAATTCCGTTTAACACAATTCCTATAATTCAGTTAAATAAACAAGAATTATGATCTGTGAATCTAGAAAGTGAGCGGAAGTTCTCATTGTCACACAGGGTAACCACTACATTTAAGGTGACCAAGAAAATGTATGTAGATATATTTGTAACATCGTTCCTACAACTTAGTATAATATAACCGTTATTGTGATTTTTGAATCTGTATATGGAGTGGGTTTTCTCATTGTTGTTTACCCACTTATGTCCACCTCAGTTAAGGTGACTGAATAAAAAATAAATTATATATATATACATTTACACACACACTAACAAAAACGTTGTTAAATGGACGTTATGGTTAAGTTGCACTAGTAAAAACCTATGCAATGCAATGGACAAACGGTGTTACAGGGATGTTATGGTTACAGGTAAAACCGAAAAGAAAAAAAAAAATCGCCAGTTATGGTAAGCTAAGCAACCATACCTAGTGCCACCAGTGTGCACTGCAAGGACTAACACCCATGACATCAAAGATGCCATCACAAATCTCATTAATGACATTGCTGATGCCATGGAAACCAAAAAGAAGGCTCCAAAGTGCACTACCATAACATGTACAGTTGCCAAAGAGGCCATGTGTCAACATTCTACAAGCACTCCGCCGAAACAGCACGATTCGACACTGCACCACAAAGTGTCCACTCCCTCTAAACCAAATTGCCACAAAAGCCTTCTTGGAGGGCATACACGAACAGATCTTCCACAAAGGCATCACCCACAATGAAAACTGTACCTCTTGCCATGTTTGCCAGCCGCACTGCACAAACTAATGCAAACAATGATTCCCGCCCTTTCCTGTGACGCCCACCCCGCGCACCTGATTGGACATTCCCCACAGTCCCATTTGCATTGTCCACCATGGTGAGAAGCGCAGAATGTGGCACGTGCCTTTCCCCAAGTACGGCGAGGGCCACGTCCCAGTGGAGCAGGAGGAGTCCTTCTCCCTATTGGTGCTCTTGCCTGTGACGCACACCCTGCGCACCTGATTGGCCAAAGACCATAGTCTCATTGCCATTGGCCAGCATGGTGAGAAGCGCAGAATGTGGCACGTGCCTTTCCCCAAGTACTGCGAGCGCCATGCCCCAGTTAAGCAGGAGGAGTCCTTCTCCCGATTGGAGCTCTTGCCTATCACGCAAACCTTGAGCACTTGATTGGATAAAGGCCATACTCCCATTTCCATTGACCAGCATGGTGAGAAACCCAGAATGTGGCACGTGCGCTTCCCCAAGTACCAGGAGGGCCGCAGCACAGTAAAGCAGGAGGATTCCTTTTTTCGCTTTCCACTCCAGCCATGCAAGCAAGGCTCTAGGTCCTCCCCACAAAAAACACACCATAGTACAGGCTATGGGTAAATGCTCATGACATGAGCACTGTACTTCCGATCTGCAATTCAGCCTGGCAACTTTCGCCCGGGCACATATTTGCACGCATGGCTGCATAACATTGGGTGTGCTGAACTGAACAGAATGTAGGAGCCTGTGTACGTTAGCCATAGTTTATATGTGTGCTGCTGAGCACAGCCTTTCATGCTGCAATATCTTACAGCACTCCCAAAAGCAAGGTGATTATAAGGGCCAAACAGGAAATGCACATGGTGGCATGAGGCTCCCTATTGTGCAACACGGGCAAAAATGTACACTGTATGCTAATGTACACCTACCAGCTCACTTCTGCTGGTGTACTAAGTCTGCAATGTCCTCCACAACCATTGTGTAAAAGTCACCAACTTCAAATGTATGCAGACACCATCGTACAGGCTATGGTTAAATGCACGTCATGTGCACTGCACTCCCCATCTGCAAATCAGCCTGCCAGCTTTCACCCTGGGCACATATTTGCACGCATGGCTGCATAACGGTCCGTTGGGTGTGCTGAACAGTATTTAGGAGGCTGTATAGATTATCCATAGGTTACATGTGTGCTGCTGGACACGTCTTTTCATGCTGCAATATCTTAAAGCACTCTGTAAAGCAAGGAGCTTATAAGGGCAAACCATATGAAATGCACATGGTGGCATGTGGTGGCCTATTGTGCAATAGGGGCAATGATGTACGCCATATGCTAATTAACACATAGCAGCTCTCTTCCGCTGGTTGACCAAGTTCACAATGTCCTCCACAACCATTGTGTAAAGTCACCAACTTCAAATGCATTCAGAGTGACAACTGCATGGCTGCAATAGGTTGTGGTAGCTGTTATAAAGGTCTACGCTGTTGGGTGCAGGTGTTGTGAACGGTATGTAGGAGGCTGTGTGCATTGGCCATGTTTTACATGTGTGCTGCTGAGCATGTCCTTTCATGGTGCCATAACTTGCAGCACTTCCTAACGCAGGGGTCTTCTAACGGCCTAACCATAGCAAACGCAAATGGTGACATGTGGCTCCCTATTGTACAACAGGGGCAATTATGTACACTGTATCCTAATGTACGCATAGCAGCTCACTTCTGCTGCTCTACCAAGCCTACAATGTCCTTCACAACCATTGCGTACAAGTCACCAACCTGACATACATGCAGACTGACAAGTGCATGACTGCATTACATTGTGGTGGCTGTCATGAAGGCCTAGCCTGCTGGGTGCATGGCCTACGGCCTTCGGCCATGCACCCAACAGTCTAGGCCTTGCCCACATCCACCACAACATAACAAAGCCATGCAGGCGAACATGTAGGCATGTGCCACAAATCAGAAAGCCAACATAGGCACCAGCACTTCTACCCAACCACTGCACCATACAGCAGGAATAAATGCACACAAATTCCATATACCGTAATGCACAAACGTACCACAGGGTTTGCCACCGCTACCCACTTCCATTCAGAAACCATTGTAATAATGCCAACCAAACAACACAATCGTTGCAACATTGGTCCTGTTCTCCACACTGGACTACGTACACACAAGCAGTACTGCATAGGGCACTGCAACACTTGCTAATCCACGCAATGCACACTACGCAAGCACATGTAAGAACCAATTGCACCGTAACCTCTTCCATATTTAAACTACTCCATTAGTGCACCCAGTGGACACAGTACACGACTGGTCACTGCAGCATCTCTACCCATACACCGACAACTGTACGATGTTCTACGAATCATCACACCCATGCAACCAACAATGTGTGCAATGCAGCCAAACCATACACACAAAGCGACCATGTGGCTCCTACTTTCAACCAGTCCACATACTTTTTCAACCAGTGGACATACTTTTCTGTGCAAGGTCTGCAGCATGCATTAAAGGGGCTACCCACTTACCACACACAGCACACCATAGCACACCCTATCTGTAAATGTGCATGTCTTGTGGAATGCACTCCTCTTCTGCAAATGTGCCTGCCACCACTTATCACAGAAAGACATTGTCGCTGCAGCTGGCATGCCATAACGAAGGCTGCCTGCAATAACCACACAAGATTGTTGCCTCGTCAGATAAACGCAAATTGGCGTAGTATGCACGGATACCACTGGCACACTACCATCGTCTTCTAATGAAGATGTGTCACTTGCAACACTTCTCACTCCCCCACCCTTTCCATCCTTTCTTCCCACCACCAGATGCCGTAAACTATGTTTTCCATGCCTGTTCACCGCTGCACTGCCCTCGGAAACAACATGCCAGCGTTATCGAAACTATTCACACACAACACCTCAGCGTATACTAAAGGGCAATCACATTTTTCACTGTGCAGTGAACAGGGAAAAGGGACGCCAGAGAGGAGGCAGATATGAGTACTTTTAGTGGCCCCACAGTTACATACAAGAGGCCCAGCAATACACACAAAATGCATTAGGCGCTTGCCACACACCACAACACTGTCCTCTGATACACCATGGCTTCCCTCCAGCCAACCACCGGCTGCGTCCACTGTTCGCCGCCGTCACGGCGTACCACAGGCCAATGATACTTCGGTCTGTGAAGCAATTAGGGAAATGGGTCCGCAGAGCGGACCCAGATATCAGTAATTTTTTGGGACGTACATTTCAGTTCTTTGCAACAAAAAGTACTGGTCCGATTTCCACCAAACACACAAAAGCACGATTTCTGACCCAAGCCCCCACTCGTGCCGCAAATTTGGTGAAAATCCGCCAAGGCTTTTGGGCTGTAGCCATGCGCAAAGTTTAACCCCATTCAGTCTTTGGAAAAAATAATAATTTTTGGACCCCCTCCTGCACGAAACCTCACCCAACTTGCCGAATGGAATCAGAGCGGGCCATATACTTTTTTTTGCAATGTTTGGTGAGGATTCGTCCAGGGGGAGCGAAGTTATAAACAGCCAAAAAAGTGTTCTTCCTATGAGTTTAGCAACTTAACCAGAAATACACGCCCGCTACCGCGGGCCGTGTGAAACGTATTTACATCTTGTGACTGGAACTAAATAATAGTCGAAATAACATCACTTTAATAATCCGCTGTCTCAGGTGACATGACATCACTGTAATAATTAGCTGCAATACAAATCGCCTACCAAAATATGTTTACCTCAGTTAAGGTAATTAAGAAAATGTATGTATATGTAATAGCAACTCGTGCTCTGACCTAAGATACAAGCGAAATAACATCACTGAAATGATTAGCAGTCTTAGATGGCATGACATCACTGTAACAATCAAGTATGTAAACGCAACAAATATTTGATTAATGTATCGCATTTCCATACACTAACTACTTACCGTCATAATTGCAACTAATGTTAAAAAACCGTTTGTCCCATAGATACACCACTGATTCAATTTCCTCATTGTATTGTCTGAATATTTAAATGTGTAACTCATTGCTATTTCCATGTGCATAAGGAATTGTCAGAAAGTTCATAACTCAAAGAGACACAGAATACAAAAACATGGTGCTTGATACACTTGGATTACACCACTGATGCTTTATCATCATTGTATAATTGCCCAATATTCTGAACATTTGAATGTGTAACTCAATAATGTTTCTATGTGCATAATGAATTGTCAGTTAAGTTCATAACCCAAAAAGACACAGGATACGAAAACATGGTGCTTAGTTCACTTGAGTTCACTCTTAATGAAAGAATATCCATACAAGCCTGTCGAGATCAAGAGCGACCATGGGGCTTTGTTTACAATTTTACAACACTCCTGTGACGTCATCACGCGTGTCATGATGCTTTTTACGCCGCGCCTCATATAGCAGCCATTTTGGACCCACAAACGTGCCTGTCCACACTACAAACTGCCTGTGAATTTGCTGGTAAGTGTTCCTTCTAAGTTCTCTCAGTCTTGCTTAATAAGAAAGTATTGTTCTAGCTAACCACTGTGGTCCAGGCGTAGCCCGGTCTACATTTCAGTCGTTAATGCTCTCCTATAGACCACAAACTCCTGAGGACCTTCCTTATAGACCTGTGATGACACCTTCACCACTGACCTAAATTGATCCGACCAAAGCAGAACTATTAGTATGTGAGTATACACTCAATCTTTTAAATTACATCAACAGTGTCTTATTAAGGTGCCAGAGATCATTTACACTAATGCACATATATGCATATTCACAGAGAGCAACAGGCAATATTCTGCTGAGTACTGGTTTTAGCATAGGGAATCTAAACCCCTTTGAATTCTTCATGAGCAAGTGTCTCCAAGCCTAAGGTATCCATTTTTTCATCCACTAGCAAAGGAGATATCTGCAAAGTATAATCTACTAAACAGAAAATGTACACATTATAGAAGATGGAACATATTTCAAGTCGTCCTGATACCCTCAGACAACTCCACTATTTGAAGACCCTATTACCTCAATGATCCTGGTTCAACAGCTAAGGTGATGCTTTATTGCACGAACAAGAACTTTAATGTAACTACTTGTGTATTTACCAATCAGAATACTGATATAACTTTATGTACTTAACTTCTGTAGAGACACAAAGCATGAAGTAGGTAGATAATGTGCACTAAATTGGAAGTTTACTGCTCCTGATGAAGGGACTTAGTGCCGAAATGTGTAGAGCTCATTATTATTTATTTTGATGATTACTGTATATTCAATATTACTTGATTATATTCAAAATTAAACTCTGACACTTGTCAGAATCAAATTAAGAAACGTAGTTGTACTCAAAATTACGCGTAAGTATCAACACATTTTGACTCAGTAGATCTCAGTTCCTTTGGTGTGCAGGGGACGGGAGTGTCCATAATGGGACACTACTTCTCTCTTGTGCATACTGGTTGCCAGTGCTTTCTGGACCCATTATGTTCAATTGCAATCTGTCATTATGCAGATGATGCATGCCATTGCTTGGTGTTCATGGCTATTGTGCAAATTTGTAATCTTTACGTTCATGCTGTGTGCATGTATCGGTCATCCTTGTTGTCTTGGCTTATTCTGCCAATATACTTGAAATCCATGTGTGATAATCATGCCTGTCTTCTTTGGGCAGTGTGATGCACTGTATCTCACAAATGTGTTATCTGTGCATATGGTGGTACATGCAATTATCCACATTTAGCCTTGGCCCATTATGGTTAATTGAATTCCACCATTACCCATATAATCTGTGTGTGTTGTATGATAAGTCACAGTGCTGCGACTCACACAATGGACTTGGGCGTAGTAGCTGCCTGGCGGCGATGACTTTCCTACCCACTGACGTGGACACCAGGGAAGATGGCAGCAGCAATGGCACAGCTCGTGCAATGCAGAGGGACAGCAGTACGTCTACCCCACAGCGTTCCGTGCTGGAGCACCAGGAGCCTGGATGCCGGCATGCTAAGCAATGCAGGATGGAGTTGGAGAATCGCTAGTAGAGAGGCATTGCAGGGCCTCGGAGGAAAGGCCCTAGCCTTTTCCTTTGGCAGCACCAGCACAAATACAGGATGTTTGGAACACAATAGAACCTATTGACATGTTCCTGTGTTCTATGGGTCCTTTTCAGGTCTGGGAACCAGTCCCAGTGAATCAATTCTGGGGCAAAGCTAGCCGTTGTTCCTGCACTGCCAGAGGTGATAATTATTGGGACAGACTTTCCAACCTTTCAAGACTTACTCCATGCAGATTCCACGACAGAGATCCAGGAAAAATACTCCCCTCTGACATCCTGGGAAACATTTCTAGAAGGAATCCCTGAAGCACCATGGAACTGGCAGAAAGGTATGTTTCGCCAAATCTAAAACCCACAAGAGGGTGGGTCTAAACTAACAGAAGGGCTATGTGACAAATACAGGGATTTGTCACCTCACCCCAAAGGGGAGCTACCCCTTTTGGGACTAGGGATGTGAGCCTGCTAAGATAAACATCCCCTAAGGAACAGGGCAAGCGTGATCCGATGGGTGTGACCCCTTGTCCTTGGAGGACAGCTCATACCTTGATGAGGGTATTTGTTATCCTCCCTTGTCCCAGGAAGCTAATGTTTATTTGCTATATGGGAATTTCATCAGATAACGATGGGAATGTTCATAAAGAGGTAAATGGTATGGTTTCTGACACTTTAGTGTTGTCCTCATTGCATGAAATGCAGGACCAATGGCCCCTCCCCCACCACTACATTGTAGAAATGAGAGAAGTACATTCTTTATGGGGTCCATCCCTCCCCCGCCGCTATACTGCAAGTGGGAGAAACACTATTCACTAAGACTACCCTACCAACCATTTCCTGGAACAGTAGAAGAAGAGATAAATCTGCAAGCTCAAGAGGACAGGAACATGCTCTAACTGAAGATGACAACGAGCAAGTGACATCGCTGCCAAGCTGAAACACGAATATTCAATAGACATGAAGCAGATATGCAATCACCATGAAGAAACGCAGACACTAGGTCAAACTTACCTTTAGACATGGAGAATATTATCTGCACCAATTGACACTAGTAGCATTACAAAATCATTGTATACGCCGAAACGCAAGATGAGCAAAATACATATAAAGCTTGCTAAATGTAGAAATGCAAACTAACGATTGGCATGTTGGACAAAACGAATGGCGAAACCATGTTAGAGTGAATGGGTAGCATCGAAGAAGGCTCGAAGCTGCAGGGAGATTGGGCTCGCTGAATTAGCTGAAGATACAGACCTTTGCAGGCCAGACAGTAGCTGCACAGCCTACGCATTCAAGGATTATAGAGACCTCACTAGTTTTTCTTTTCCCTTTTTACCTTATAGAATATTGGGTATAATTGATGAACAGATTGGGACTAAGTCTATATGATTTACACAAGACGGAACTGAAGTATTCATGTTGGTCAGTAAGATACCAACCAATGAAAATCCCTAAAGGTATGCCGCCCTGTAAATGTTGCAGTAGCCAATTAACTGTTGTTTAACAAGATGTCTTTCTTATTTGTATCATTTTGGGGGTGGTCCAAGGTGGGGCCATCAGATAACCCTGTCCAATGAAAAGACTAACACCTATGCATCATATATGCAGACAATGCCCTTAACCAATCCCCAGACCCCATAGGTTTTTGCAACTAAGATTGTAATGTTGTTTCAGATATGATGCATTTCTCGTTTATAACTCATTGTTTTGTATTACGGATTTAAGAGCGCTGGAGACTTGAGTGCTTTTCTGCTGTCCCTGTTTTATATCGATTGTTAATACAACAGGCCTCTGCCGTATACCTTGACTGTTTCCGTTATTGGGTGCAGGACTTCAGGGCCTGTCTGTTCCGCTAGCACTGGGACTTTCCAGGGTGCCCTGTACATAGCCCAAGAGGGGCTGAGGAACCAAACACCCCAAACCGGGGCAAGAGTCCCTATACCCAAGCTGGGGTGAGAAGCTCAAGAGCCCAAGAGAGGCTGATGTACCCAACAACCCAAACCAGGGCAAGCATTCCCATACCACAATCTGGGATCAGAAGCTCAAGAGCCCAAGTGGGGCTGAGGCAACAAACAACCTAAACCTGGGCAAGAATCCATATGCCCCAAGTCGGAGTGAGAAGGTAAAAAGCCCAAGAGGGGTTGAGAGACCAAATAGCCTAAGCGGGCTGAGAGACAAGACACCCTACGAGGATGTGTGAAACCCGAGACACCAGGGTGGGAGAGAATCAGTCGGGCCCAAAGTAGGCCACTATCCGATCAACCCCAAGAAGGGGTGTACAACCCAAGACCCTAGGAGGGGGCAGGAGCCAACGAGGTTCTGAATCAAGCAGGACAATGCCTGACTAAAAGGGCATTTGAGAACTCATTACTTTATTCAGGACTAGATTTAAATAGCAGGCCAGGAGGCCTTGAGGCATTCACTGACCCACTGTAACCCAGGCAGGAATCCCCAAGGGGACTTAATGAAATGTTGTGTTGGAAGTGTGGTTCAGGGGAAAGCCCCAGAGACATTTGCTGGTGATAAGATTGGAATCCTGCTAAAGACAAGAGGTCGTTGTCAAATCCTGAGACAGTTTAGGGCAGATCAGAAATCAACAAAGAATTTACCATTTGGGTAAAATACCCTAAGTGATTTTGAACTCTGATTAGATTAAATTCAAATGTCATACCCAAAAGGGTTGTTTACAGTATGAAGGCTTGCACTCATCCGCTAGAATAATGTGGTTGGATACAACTAACATAATCATCATTTGTGACTGGAAATTCTAATACCTATCAACATGCATATGCTACAACATAATAAAAAAACTAATTATACATAATAAAACATTGAATTATACATTCCTTTATTATATACAATTTTTAAAAATCAAAAAGCATGTTGCTTAAATAATCAGAATGTACACATCAATTAAAATAATATTATATACAATGTATTCATATAAGCATTGTCCACAGTACCACAATACAAGGGAATACTAGCCTATCCCAACATTTATGGGAAAAAATACAACAGTTAACCGATACAGAGGTGTCCACACATAAAGTGCTACTGAATCAATACCATAATACATACAATGACAATAAACCACACAAAAACCCAAGTATACATCTCAACACATTACAAATTCACACATAACGCGGGCCGTGTAGTTATGGTTAAGTTGCTAAACCCATAAGAAGAGCATTTTTTCGGCGGCTTATAACTTCGCTCCCCCTGGAGGAATCATCACCAAACTTTGCAAGAAAAGTTTATGGCTGGCTCTGAAATGTTTCACCAAGTTGGGTGAGGTTTTGTGCAGGGGGGGCAAAGTTATAGGTGGGGCCCACTTTTTTTTCTCCATATACTGAATGGGGAAAAACTTTGTGTGCGGCTACAGGCCGAAATGCCAGACAGATTTTCACCAAATGTGCGGCAGGAGCGGGGGCTTTGGTCAGAAAGCGTGCTTTTGTGTGTTTGGTAGAAATCGGACCAGTACTTTTGTTGAAAAGAACTGAAATGTACATCCAAAAATATTATTGATATCTGGGTCCGCTCGGCTGACCCATTTCCCTGTTCGCTCTGCAAACCGAAATCTCATTGGCCTGCGGTACGCCGTGCTGTCGGCGAACATTGGAGACGGTCGGTGGTTGGCTGGAGGGAAGCGTGCTGTGCGTCGAAGATTTGGGGAAACGCTGCCATGGTGTATCGGAGGATAGTGTTGTGGTGTGTGTGGCAAGGCTCTAGGCCATTGTGTGCATGGATGGGGCTCTTGTACGTATCAGTGTGCGCAGTAAAATTAGTCATGTCTGGCTCCGCTCTGGCGTCCCATTTCCCTGTTTGCTGTGCGGTCAAAATGTTGATTGCAACGCAATGTGCAGTGACGGTATGTGTGTCAAAAGTGTTCCATGACAGCAGCATGTTGTATCAGAGGACAATGCGGCGGCGAAAGGGGCTGAATAACGTAGTGTACAGCATCTGGAGGTGGGAAGAAGGGATGGAAAGGGTACGGGAGTGAGAAGTGCTTCATGTGATATATCTCATTAGAAGATGGTGGTATGCCAGCGTATCTGTGCATGCTCCGCCAATGCGCGGATACCTCAACAGGCAACAATCTTGTGTGGTCATTGCAGGCAGCCTTCGTTATGGCATGACAGCTGCACCGGCGATGTCTTTCTGTGATGAGTGGTGGCAGGCACATTTGCAGAAGGGGCGTGCATTCAACGAGACATGAGGATTTAAACACAGAGTGTACTATGGTGTGCTGTGTGAGGTAAGTCCGTAGCCCCCGCGATGCATGGCTACAGCCCTAGCACAGAAAAGTATGTCCACTTGTTGAAAAGGTATGTCCACTGGTTGAAAGTAGGTGTCACATTGTTGCTTTTTGTGTGTGGTTCGGCTGCAGTGCACACAATGTTGGTTGCATGGGTGTGGTGATTGGTAGAATAACCTACAGTTGTCGGTGTATGGGTGGAGATGCTGCCGTGACCAGTCGTGCAGTGTGTCCACTGGGTGCACTAATGGAATAGTGTACATATGGAAGAGGTCAAGATGCAACTGGTTCCTTTATGTGCTTGCATAGTGTGCATTGCGCAGATTAGTAAGTGTTGCGGTGCACTACGCACCATTGGTTCTATGCACGTACTAGAGTGTTGGGAGCAGGCCCAATGTTATGAAGAATTTCTTGTTTGGTTGGCATGCTTATAATGCTTTGTGATTGGATGTGGGTGGCGGTACCAAACACAGTGATATGTTTCTGCATTACGGTAAGTGGAACAAGTGTCCTTGCCTCCCTGCTTTATGGTGCGGAAGTTGGGTGGAAGTGCTGGTGCGTATGTTTGTGATTTCTGGCACATGCCAACATCGTCGAAAGCATGCATCGGTTTGGAGAGCTGTTACCTGGAGGTGCTTTCACATGACACAAGACCTGAATGTGTAAAGGTACGTCTGCAGTGCAGTGCAGAAATGATACTGTTCGATGTGGAGGTCTTGGATGTGAATACTACATGCATGTGTGTCTATTGCATACTACCTAATGCGGGAGTGTTACATATACAATAGTGGAAACGGAATAAGGAGTGCCTGTGCTTTACTGGGGTCTGGCCCTCGCTGTAGCTGGGAAGGCGCTGGGAATTGCTACAATCTGCCCTTTTGAGCATTGTGCCTTTGCAAATGGAACTGTGGGGATTATCCAATCAGTTGTCGAGGGTCTGGGTCACAGGAAGGGGCGGTGATATATTTCCCCAAACCTCGATGCAGTGAGGTTGACAGAGATGGACAGACACAGAGTGCTTATCGTGGGTGATACCTTTGTGCAAGATCTGCACAGGTATGCAGTGGAAAGAGGATTTGATGCTCATTTTCAGTTGGAAGGAGTGGAGGTTTTTTGGGGCACAGTGTATGGGTGGGGTTTTGGTGCCATGGTTCTCCTTTGTTCATGTGTGGCCTCTGTCAGCAGTGTGGATGTTGCGGTCGTGCATTATGGAGCGCTACATTTGGGGTATATGTCATGCTCACGGTTGCTCTGTCACCTCAAGAAGTTGATGACAGGAGTGATGAGGATTTTTCCCACTGCCAAGGTGATTTTCTCCTCCATACCACCAAGAGGTGCATGGGACCATGCCAATGTAATTTTCCAACAGCCAGAGATCTGGAGGTGTTTCATACACAGAAGCATGTGTGACTTTATGTGCAATGCTGGGATGTTCTGCACCGACTATGACAGCATTAACGAGCAAGATTTGCAGTGGTTCCAAGGAAATGGCATTTTTTTAACTTCCATTGGCAATGCTGTTTTGTTTGCCACTCTGCACGCAACGTTGCAGACAATCCTGTAGAACTGTAAGAGAAGCGTTGACGTTCAGTCCGTACAAATGTGAGGAGGAGAAGCAAACAGAAAGTCACCGAATGAGATATAAAAAGAAATTATATGCAAGCACGTACATAACAAAAACAGGACAAAAAAATAAAAATAAAACTTTTGTTTTCTGAGACAGTACTACAGACCAAAACCCCTACCCTGTTTTACATTTACCCCCCCCTCACACTGCCCCTAACCCCCTCACTCCCTAGCACGAAAACTCAGCGGATTACGCTGTACTTTCACGCATCCACGTGCCACATCCAGCCATTTTCTGGATGGGAGCCATGGAAAGGAAATTGTGGAGCGAAAGACACTGCTCTATAAGGTTGGTGGGTCTGATGTGTACGCAATCACTGTGCCAGAAGGTCTCTTTGGACAAATAAGTGCAGAAGGGTATGGTGGAAGTGTGCAGGGTAAGGGGCAGGCATCTTGGGTGTGCAGTTACTGCAGTTAGTAACATGCAAGCTGTGCTGCGTGTGTGCGATATTTTTTGAAAAGTGAGAAGTAAGTGGGGTACTGCGGAAAACAAAAAACAACTTTGCAGTGTACACGGTAAGTGGCAGGCATCCTACTGTGGTTCATGCATTTTGTGTATGATATCATATGATGTGCAATTGTATGCTATGGCATTCGTAATGCGCCTACACACTTGTCTACCAAAGTGCAACGAGGCAAGGGTGGGGAAATAGAGGGGCGAAAGAGACAACGACCCTACTAGACCAGGTGTAACTTACATCGCCCAAGTGTATGGGTGGGGGGGAGGGGAAGGTACATTACATGGGAAGAAGAACAAATGACAGTAAGTAAAAATAAGGGTCTATTGTGCCAAGTGCACGGATAAGGGCACACAACAGGTGGAGGATGCACTGTTAGGCATACAGAAAACAGTCCTCAAGTGCTGGGTTTGCTAGAAAGCCAGTGCAGGGGTTTGCCTGGCGGGGGGAAGTGACATGGGCCAGACATCACAGAATCGCCAGGTAAGTAGTGCAGAATCAGTTTAAGTCAGGCAGTTAGCCAGGGAGAGGAGCAGAAACAGCAGACGCTAAGAGAAAGGCTCTGAGGTGCTTCTCAAACTGGCGATGGTTCCCCACAAGTGTCGGGGAGCCAGGGAGGCTGTTGCAGAGGGAGGCCACAGGCGAAAAAGCACAACTACCACCAACAGTTTTTTTACAGAGGCACCTGACTCTGAGGGTGTTGGAGTCGGATGAGGGAAGAGCTTGCGCACGCAAATATATAGGGAGTTACAGTTGAAGGTATTGAGGTCCCAGGGGCCAGAAGGCCTTCTGCATAATGCAGAGGCTTCTCACTTTATTCCTCGCAACCACTGGGAGCTATTGGTGACGGTGTCTAGTCAAATGGTCAACAGACAAATGGTCGACACAATTTGGTCGACAGGTCAAATGGTCGATTTTTTTTTTATTTATATATATATTTTTTTAGGTTTTTGTTTAGGGAATAAAAGGGGTTTTTAGCAAAAAAAAAAGGGGGCTAGGGGGGAACCCCCCCAAAAAAGAAAAAAATGTGGAAAAAAAAAAATTCGACCATTTGACCTGTCGACCTTTTGGTGTCGACCATTTGTCCTGTCGACCATTTAGATTCGACCAAATGACCTAGAACCATTGGTGACATTTCAGTGCAGGAGAGATACCATCGCAAGTCGCGCACTCCTCTTCTGGATGCGTTCCAGAGGGCGGAGAGTAGAAGGTGGCAGATTTAAAAAGAGCTTGTTGCAATAGTGCAGCATAACCAGAAGTACAGCTGTGCAGACAGTGATCTTTTGGAAAGTTGCTTTTGCTTGGTACCATACAATCAATGCTGCTATTGCTGGCATTTTTTTACGGTTTACATAGGAGGTGGGTTTGTGGGGAAAACATTTTGTAGCATTGTCGGAAGGAAAGCAGAGAGTTCCTGTTTCGATATTACACTGTATGATATGGCTAAATGAGAATGTTGCAAGCACATATCACTGAAGTGCCTCTTCATGGTAGGGGATGGAAAAAAAACAGTATGCTTTTAAAGAACGTTATGGGCGCTCAGTGGCAGATACCGTGGGCAGACGCACTTATAACCCAGTCATACACATAGTGCAGAAAAGGTTTCGGTACCTCCATTTTGTGGTGATGGGTGCGCAAGTGGAAGAATGTGGATGCACAAATCTTGCAATCTTTTACTGAACTTTCTACTGGACAGCCTGCTAGTGTGCTGTCATCCAGTGACAGCACACTAGCAGGCTGAATTTGTAAAGGTACATATGCAGTGTTGTGCAGATCTGACAGTGTTAGAGGGTAACGTCTTGGATGGCATTGGTGGAATCGTGTGTGCCCATTTACCTGTACCCAATGAGGTTGCGCTGGACAAAAGATAGTGGAAGGGGAAGAAGGACTGCTTCTGCTTTACTGGGGTGCAGCCCTCACGGTACTTTAGGCACTGCACGTGCCACAATCTGCGCTTCTTACCTTGCTGGCCAATGGACATGGGACATTCGGGATTGTCCAATTAGGTACTGTGGGTGTGGTTCACAGGAAGGAGCAGTCATACTGCTGTACATTACACTCTGCTTAGTGAGGCTGGCTGACCTGGCGAAGCGAATTGTGTTGCCTTTAGGTGATGCCTTTCTACTAGATCTGCACAAGTATGCCCTGGAAAGAAACTTTGCTGACAATTTTGTATTAGAAGGAGTGGTTGCATTGTGGAACTGTGTCTACAAGCATTTGCCGACATCTTTGCACTTTGCAAAAACCTGGCCACTTTTGCTAGAGCTGATTTTATCGTCATCCACTACGGCCGAATGCATATGGGTTAAATGGTTTGTTTAGGCTTGTTCCGTCGACTGAAGAGGTTGCTAAAACTAGCGAAGAGGCTTTTTCCCACTGCCACTGTGCTTTTCTCATCCATAACACCACAAAGAGTATGGAAAATTGCTCCTGGAAGTTGTTCCGAGCCAGAGGCAGGAAGGTGTCTGATCAACAGAAGCATGTATATTTTTTTGTCCGCTGCTGGGATGTTCTTCTGCAACAATGACCTCACTAGTTGTGGAAATGTGTAATTTTGCCAAGCAAATGGCATTTCTTTGTCGCCCATTGGTAATGCTGTTTTGTTTGCCCGTCTACAAGATGCGGTAAAGAGTTTACTGTAACAATGTCCGCACAAGAAAACACAAAAAAGCAAATGAAAAGTGAAAAAAGGTGTTTCTCTAGAAGCATCTAAAAAATAAAAAAAGCTCTTTTCATAGTCGCTACTTACACCAAACTCCTCCTACCCTGGTTGCAAGTTATTCCCCCAAGCACGAAAGCCACATCTGCGGATTCTTAGGATGGGGCCCATGGAAATGGGACTGTAGAGCCACAGGGATTGCGTAACAACGTATCTGGGCGTGGTGTGTACGCAGAGGACTGCTGTACAGAACCGATACTGTTACATGGAGAGCACTTCAATGTCATTGGTGGAAGCGTGTGAAACCTTTCAACAGTATGCAATGACGGCGTGCTGCAAAGAAGACACTGGAAAGGGAAGAAGGAATGTTTCCGCTTCGTTGGGGCACATTCCTCGGCGTTCTTCGGGAAACGCACATGCGCATACTCCCCTTTGCCACTAGCTACCCATGAGATTGGGACAATGGGGACTATCTCAGCTGCGGGTGTGGGTCACAGCATGGTCTGGTCATAATTTTCTCCATTACTGTGAGTACTCAGCCGGACTGACATGGTTGCTATTAGTTGCAGACGCACTGTAACACAACAGATTTGGTGCCCCATTACTTACAGGGCAAACCTATATGGCCTGCTACTCTGTTCTGAAAAGCTGCAAACAGATTGCACAGCACCTCTGCGGTGTGACCTTTTGTAGGGTTGCAGTGGGCAACTTCCACCCGGAAAGCAGGCCTACATTGTTCCAAAAAATACATACATGTGTTTGTAAGCGTGTACTTTCCGAAAAACGCTCTGTACATTGCTCAACCCTGCACTTTGCCGGTGTTCTAGGGTCTGGCTCCTGTCCCCGAAATAAGGGCCCACGCGCAGTGTGGGTGTGGTCTCATGCTGACATCGACAATGTTCTCCTTTGGGACGATTTACCGCTGGATGCGTTTTGGGCGAAATGTGTTGTGCACACGTACATGGGTGTCCTATGCACACCGTTGCGTCTTCTCTACTGACTAAAAGTGCGCCACACGTGCGCCGACCATTTTGGGTGACGCTGGCTATTTATAGGGTAGAGCAGGTGGGATGTTTATGTGTATAGCTACCTGTAGGGCGTGGGTGGATACCCCGACCTAATTAACGTTCCTTCGCATATGCTGCACAATGGCGATGTTACCATGACACAGAGGAACATATACACATGCGTGTACTTACACTACGCACAAATGTATGCTCCCGCACGCATTGATACATGGTGGACAACATGCAGAGCCTGCTGGAGGCGTACGGATACCTCCATTGTCAGTGTGGATGGCCAGACAGCTGCGGTGTCCGTAGGACACCTACCTTTTTCTTTCTTGCGGTCATTGCAATGAGGACTGTGTGCCGCTGAGTCAGAACACCATTCCAGGTAAAAAAGAATACCACACAAACACTCAGCAACATTCTCATTATTACTGTTTACTTGTACACATGAATACACCCCATTTGGAAAGGGAAGGGGTAGCAGAAGTGAATACTTATTGTGGGGGAAATGGGGATTTGCACAACTTGTTTGTGAGGGGAGGAAGATGTATTACCGTAACGTCTCCCATGAAACGGTTTTTGAGGCAATGGTGGGCTCTGATATGGTGAAGGAGTACACGTGCAGGTGTGCCAGTGCTGTTTCATTTTGTCCAAAATATATCCTTGTACGCAACCTTTAAAGCGGCACAATTGTTCACTAATTTCTCCACTTTGACTTCCAAACAGTCCATTTCACTATGCACAGAGTTACTTTCCTTTCCTATGCCCGTATGCTGCTGTTGAAGGGTTGCCGCTTGTACTGCCTTGCTTTCCAATATGTTCTCTTACCAAAAAGAGAATGTGTTTGGTGTACATGAAGCAATATATATTACATCATTTATGGTTCACAGCACTGTGCGTACCAATGGGGTTACTATAGAAAGTAATTGCATCATGAGGGACATTTTCATCCTGCCACTCTAAGGTGCTTGCCATTGCTGCGTTGCAAAAAGACACATTATGCTTCTGTACTATTGCATACTGCAGCACCTGTGCAATTATTATACAAAGTTTAGAGTCCTTACTACATTGTAGTGACGTTCAGGTCTTATCACTTTCCAGTCGTTACTATGGCCGTTCGTTTTTTGTTCCCCTTTACAGTAGCAGTGCGGTTAGATTGGTAAAGGCAGTCGTCACTTCTGTTGTTCATGCATTCCGTTATGGTGCACTCCCTATGCCTTTGTCCTGTTTGCTTCTGTTACGCTCACCTGGTAGCCACAGGGACGCCACCCAGCCGAGTTATTCGCTGGTATGCTTCTCATCTTTGCCCTGATGTGGTCTGAGGGAAGGTTCTGACTGAAAATAAAGGAGGACTGTGTTCAAGACTGACCGACTGGGGTAAGTATCCTCCCTCCACCCCGTATGATTTCAGTCCCTCTGGCGCCCTCTCCTCACCTTGTGGTAGAATTAGGCGTGCTCTCCCTCCTGCCTTCTTTGCAGGGGCGCATTGTCTTTCATGGGCGAGTGCGGTCCAGTTACTTAACTGACGGCGGCCCGTTTGATATTGTTCAGGTAGGTCTTATTGCTGTTCTTTAGTTTTGTTGCTATCCTGCATGCCTTTCTTTGTTTAAAATGTCTCTTTTTTCTCCCTTAGGTATGCAGAGCTTCAGCGCAGCGAACTGGCTTGGTTGAGCCCCGCTGGTAAATGATGGCGCATTAAGAGCGCTATGATGCGGTAAGTAAGCGCTATGCGCAGCGCTGCAAAGTCTCGACTTTGCTAACCTGTGTTTTCCTTCCTTGTAGGTCACAGTGTTCTTCAGCACGAGTGGAATGTCCGGAGTGGTGCCAGCCGAGAGGCGACCAGCCAGGTAAGCCTTTTGAGCAGTTCGTAATTTGTAAATGTCTCTACTGCTTTCTTTAATGTTGCCTCAATCTTCCTCTTTCAGGTCGTTGTGTCCAGGAGGCATGCAGATTCGAGGAAGCTGTTCTCAGAAGCTGCGAGTGTTTAAAGATGAAGACTGCAGGTAAGATGCTTATGATGTTCTTTTTGTCTCCTTGCAGGTTCTGCTTCTCCGAGGTTCGAGGGAATAGCTGGACACAGTGAGCGTCACGTTGCAAGCTGCAAAGTATCGCGAAGCGTGTTGTTTTGCTCGGGTGTGGTTTAAATAGCCCCAACAAAATAGTCCAGGTAAAGTAGGCCCTATGCTACCACACCCAAAACACTAGACCGCATAGATTGGTTCTTAGGAACCAAGCTATGTGGATGCCTCCATGCTGGCTGACAATACAATAAAGTAGTTCCCAAGCACATTGTTTTTCATGGTGTATGAGCCTGGCGCCATGGGTGCCAGGACTAGCCCCATGAGGGCTTTTGAAGAACATGCCAGGCTCTAGAGGCCCGAGTCCTGACTCCACCTGGCCAATGGGTTTGCCAGAGGGGGTTTTGGGCGAGGGTCATGACAGCACTTCCCCCTAAGGCCCCTCCCATGGTGTTCCTTCTGTCTGGCCCAGGTTTGGTTGGGAAGTCCCGATGGAATTTCCTGATTAGACGTGATGCATGGATATTCTCACTGTGCTCCCAGGATCTATCTTGTGGTCCAAATCCTTTCCAATCACCGAGATAATATAGCTTGGTCCTAGAGTATTTAGAGTCCAAGATATCTTTGACTTCGAATTCTGGTTCTCCATCAACAAGTATGGGCTTAGGTGGTGTCCCAATCCGTGTGCCAGGTTGCATTGGTTTCAGGAGGGACACATGAAATACCGGGTGGATGTGTAGATTAGGTGGTAAATCCAGTTTCACGGCTGCTGGGTTGATAATTGCCTTAATGGTATAGGGTCCTAAGAAGGGCCATCTTCGAGATTAAGTCCACAACTACAAGGATGTTGTTGAACCCTTGGCTTGGAGGTGAATCAGTGATGAAGTCAAGGGAAAGAGTGTGCCATGGAACTGGAGGAATTTTCAATGGTTGTAGGAGACCAGATGGTTTTTGTTTCTGTGGTTTATTTTGTGGGCAGACACCGCAGGACTGAATATACTGAATGATGTCCTTACGCCAGGTAGGCCACCAAAAGTTCTCTTTCACCTTAGCTAGGGTTTTGGTGATCCCACGATGCCTTTCAATCAGTGAATGGTGATAGTTTGAAATAATATGCTGTTGTAATTCCTTCTTGGGTACATATAGGCGATCCCTAAAAAAGGGTAGATGGTCCTTGATGGTATATTGTTCTCCTTGAGTTTGCCATGCGAGGTAGGCATCAGGATTCATTGTCCGTTGGATTTCTTTTTGTAGTTCTGCTTGCGTTAAAGCTGTTCTGATACCCAAGAGTTTGTCTTCAGGTATAATAGGTACTGGGTCTGGAGTTGTATATACTATTTCATCTATGCCCATGCGAGATAAGGCATCCGCCTCTCCGTTTCTGACTCCTGGTAGAAATGTGATTACATAATCATATTCGGCGAAGAAAAGGGCCCACCGTAATTGGCGCGAGGACTGGGCCTTGGCTGTTTTGAGATATTGCAGGTTTCGGTGGTCTGTGATTATTGTAATGGTGTGTCTGGCCCCCTGAAGGTAGTGCCTCCAGGCTTTAAAGGCGGATTTGATAGCCAGGAGTTCCTTGTCCCTGATGGCATAATTAATCTCGGGAGATGAGAACTTTTTCGACCAGAAGGCCACAGGATATAGGATATAGCTGGCCGGTTTCCGGGTCTCTCTGTGAAATGACAGCCCCCATTGCGAGACTGGACGCATCAGTTTCAACCACATAAGGGAGGTCTGGACGAGGATGTTGCAGGATTGGAGCGGAGGTAAACCTTTGTTTAAGTTCCTGAAAGGCTTCTTCTGCTTCTTCGGTCCAAGCAAACTTTTTATTGTTTTTTTGTAATAGTACTGGATTGGGTGCACAACCTGAGAGAAGTCTGGGATGAACCGGCGGTAGAAGATCACAAAGCCCAGCATGCTTTCTACCCCTTTCAGAGACGTCGGTGAAGGCCATTTCAGAATGGCATCTACCTTGTGCACGTCCATTCTGATGCCTCCTGGAGTAAGGATAAAACCAAGAAATTCTACTTAGGTGACGTGAAAAAAGCATTTTTCAAGCTTTGCAAACAAGCAATGTTGACGGAGCTTGGTGAGGACTGAAAGAACGTGCCTGACATGATCTTGTTCCGAGGCTGAATATACTAAGATATCGTCTATGTACACTTAGGCGCACACATCAATGAACTTCCTTAAGACGTCATTCATGAAATATTGAAATGCCGGAGGAGCGTTGCATAACCCGAAGGGCATGACTTGATATTCAAACAAGCCGTACTTAGCACGGAAGGCGGTTTTCCATTCAACTCTTTTTCTGACTCGGACCAGGTGGTACGCTCCTCAATTTGGTATAAATCTGGGCATCTTTAACTTGATCTAGCATCTCAGGGATAAGTGGCAAGGGGTAGCCGTTCTTCACAGTGATCTGGTTCAATGTGCAGTAGTCAATAATACAAGTTCTCAAGTCTCCTTCCTTTTTCAGTACTAAGAACAAAGGACTGGCTGCAGGGGACTTCGAAGGACAGATATATCAGTTTGCAAGGTACTGGTCTAAATAGGATTTCAAATGAAGGTTTTCTGGTTCTGTGAGAGCGTAGATACTGCCGCAAGGGATTTGTGCACCAGGAACAAGGTTGATCTGACAGTCATAGGGCCTGTGTGGCGGCAATGTATTGGCTTGGTCCTTTCGGAAAACATCCTGGAAATCATGGTATTCACTTGGCAAGTTATTAGGTGCTCCTAGGGTTGATACTGTCGCTCCGGGAGTCATGGGAATACAGACGTCGGGTTTCTCCTCTTGGTAATAGCAGGCAGGGGAGCAGTCACCGGAGAAGGTTAATTTTCAGGCCCGCCAGTCTATCAAAGGGTTGTGAGCAACCAACCATGGCATCCCTAGTTATAGCCTGAACTGAGGTGCCTTGATGAGATTGAATGAAATAGACTCCGATGTCCGTCCTGGCACAGCAAGGTTACCCTGGCTGTGCACTGGGTTACTGGTCCGGAAGCAATTTCTGTCCCATCCACGGTGGTTACCTTGTCCATAGTTGGCTTAGAACACAAAGGAAGCCCCATCTCTGCTGCCAGTTCTTGATCAATATATGCTTCAACGGCATGCATTCTTGACGACTGTTGGTGGTTAATTAAGATCACTGGTTTTGCAAAGTGCGAGGTCAGCAACTCTTTCTTCTCCCTCGACAAACTGACCTCTACGTTTGTCGAGCTTGGTAGTTTTCCCATTCCTTAGCTTCATCCTTCTCTGTGGCCCGACTGCTCTTCTTGAAGGTTTTACTGGACAGTCCTTCAGGAAATGCCCTGGTTTCCCACAATACAAACAAAGCTGTTGTTGTCTTCTTTTGTCCCGCTCTTGTTTTGTTAATGGAGGCCGTATCCCTCCAATCTGCATGGGTTCTACAGCATTTTCAGGTACACAGGGTGTGTTTTCCCTTGGTCGAACATACACGGTCCGAGGGTCCGTCTTAGACCGGTCTGCCTTTCGGTCCTGCAACCGGTGGTCTAGCTGCATGACCAGTTTTATGAATTCTGCACAGTCTCTGGGTGGATCAACCACCTGGGCTAAGACGTCCTTTAATTCGCCTTGTAAGCCTCGATGGAATAACGTGGTTCTTTTGTTTTCTGGCCACCTAGCTTCGGCAACCAGTCTGTTGAAGGTAGCAATGTACCTTAACAAGTCCTGATTCCCCTGTCGGAGGGACAAGAGTTAATTGTCTATTGCTTGTTCCTGCGTATGGCGAGCAAAAAGTTTTCCCATTTCTCTCTGGAACCCCCCAAAGTCATGTAATAGAGGATCGTCATGGGTTACCAACGGCACCGACCAATCTGCTGCACTACCACTCAGGTTTGATAAGACAAAAGCTACCAGAGCTTGGTCGTTTGGAAATGCTCCAGGCCTACAAAGAAAATGAAGGTGGCACTGATTGATGAATGATGCATACTTCCGTGGGTCGCCTGAGAACCTTTCTGGTGGTGCCAGGGGCACTGTTACAGGTAACTTGATCTGTACCGGAGTGGGTGGTATGGCAGGGTTTTGCATCGTTGGATTGCTTCCAGGTAGAGGCGTCTGTCCTGCCTGTGATTTCAAGTATTGCCTGATAATCTCTTCAGTGCGTTCTTTGGTAACTATTAGGTCTCTCCGGGGGGCATTAGTCTCTTGTCGGGCAGAATGAACCTCAGGACGAAGCTCTCCTAGTAATTGGGCCAATTGGTCCATTTCTGATGTCTCCATGGCGCCCAGGTGGATTTGTTATGGTAGGCTTTGTGTTCTGTTACGCTCACCTGGTAGCCACAGGGACGCCACCCAGCCGGGTTACTCGCTGGTATGCTTCTCAGCTTTGCCCTGATGTGGTCTGCGGGGAAGGTTCTGCCTGAAAATACAGGAGGACTGTGTTCAAGACTGCTGACTGGGGTAAGTATCCTCCCTCCACCCCCGTATGATTTCAGTCCCACTGGCACCCTCGCCTCACCTTGTGGTAGAATTAGGCGTGCTCTCCGTCCTGCCTTCTTTGCAGGGGCGCGTTGTCTTTCAGGGGCGAGTGCGGTCCAGTTACTTCACTGACGCCGGCACGTTAGATATTCAGGTAGGTCTTATTGCTATTCTTTAGTTTTGTTGCTATCCTGCATGCCTTTCTTTGTTTAAAATGTCTCTTTTTTCTCCCTTAAGTATGCAGAGAATCAGCGTGGCGAACTAGCTTGGTTGAGCCCCGCTGTTAAATGATGGCGCATTAAGAGCGCTATGATACGGTAAGTAAGAGCTATGCGCAGCGCTGCAAAGTCTTGCCTTTGCTAACCTGTGTTTTCCTTCCTTGTAGGTCACAGTGTTCTTCAGCGCAAGTGGAATGTCCGGAGTGGTGACAGTCGAGAGGCGACCAGCCAGGTAAGCCTTTTGAGCAGTTCGTAATTTGTAAATGTCTCTACTGCTTTCTTTAATATTGCCTCTATCTTCCTCTTTCAGGTCGTTCTGTCCAGGAGGCATGCAGATTCGAGGAAGCTGTTCTCAGTAGCTGCGAGTGTTTAAAGACGAAGACTGCAGGTAAGATGCTGCTGCTAATGATGTTCTTTTTGTCTCCTTGCAGGTTCTGCTTCTCCGAGGTTCGAGGGAATAGCTGGACACGGTGAGCGTCACGTTGCAAGCTGCAAAGTAACGCGAAGCGTGTTGTTTTGCTCGGGTGTGGTTTAAATAGCCCCAACAAAATAGTCCAGGTAAAGTAGGCCCTAGGCTATCACACCAAAAACACTAGACCGCATAGCATGGTTCTTAGGACCCAAGCTATGTGGATGCCTCCATGTTGGCTGACAATACAATAAAGTAGTTCCCAAGCACATTGTTTTTCATAGTGTATGAGCCTGGCCCCATGAGGGCTTTTGAAGAGGATGCCAGGCTCTAGAGGCCCGAGTCCTGACTCCACCTGGCCAATGGGTTTGCCAGAGGGGGTTTTGGGCGAGGGTCGTGACAGCTTCATAAGTACACAATTTGCAAACCTACTCTATTTTCCCTTGCAATTCTTGCACATGGTGCTGTTTGTCTATGTTCTTTGCTTTTGGTGATTGGTACCACTATGTAAGAGAGCACCTGCCTTCCTCCGCAGGTTGGATGCCACACGATCTCCGCAAACAGACGCATAGTCTGTGACTGCTATCCGCATTGACATGGTGCCAGCAGTTGCACTATGTTGCACAGTTCTTGTTTACAAACTAACGTTTCCAGCTAAAAACCAATGAAATTAACTGACAAAAAAAGTTGTTAAGGGACGTTATGGTTAAGTTGCACTAGTAAAAACCTATGCAATTCGATGGACAAACATTGTTACAGGGACGTTATGGTTACAGGTAAAACCGAAAACCCCAGAATTTCGCAGGTTATGGTGAGCTAAGCAACCATAACTCGCACTACCCCTGTGCACTGCAAGGACTAACACCCATGACATCAAAGATGACATCACAAATGTCATTCATGACATGACTGATGACATCACATGTGTATATAGTTTTCAAAACACCCTCCACAAGGGATTTTCATTGTAATGTTGGCAGAAAGCTATCAGAAATCATTGGAAGAACTATCATGAGATACATAGGTGGTAGCTCTTCTGTAGGTGACACCTACAGAAGAGCTACCCGCATTGATTTGGCAATAGCCTTAGGGACTCTACAAGATTGACAAGAAACATTGCCAACTGGCAGCTAGAACAACATGGGTTAAAATCCCCAAGATATACTACTATTGCCTTGATAAAGACCTTTCTGGGTTGAAACACGTGTCGGCTGACCACGTTCCTTTTACTATATGTCCACATCTTGGATAATAAAAACCACATGTGAAGACACAGCAACCTGCGTGAGATCCTTTTCATTTACAAGGGTCAAATACATCATAACTTACTGCAAGTTAACCAGGAATTCTTTGTACGTGTTCCAAAGAAAGGAGTGAAATCAGAGACCCAAGGGATGGAAAATCAAGAGGAAGAGCAGAAAAGTCATTAAAAGAAGCATTCAAATATAAACACTGGGGACAACCCCTTTAACAATTTAGAGACCACTAGCGGGCAACGTGCACATATTGCAACCACGCCCTATTCCTCACCTCCCGTGCTCCTTCTCAGTCCCTGCCGAAAGGATCAGGAGGAGCTATCAAACTCATTTTAGGAGGATCGAGGGCAGGTGTTTGGCAGAAAAAGGACACTGGACTAGAAGTACAGTAGTCACTACGAAGAGTAACATTTCCTTACACCTACGCCCTGCCCCCTTCCCCCCATACTAATGCAAGGGTATAAAGCACTACCCAAACTCCTGAAGGATGGAATTTAGACTGTTTCAAAGATATTCCTTAGGACTGCTTGTCCGAATTGGGTGTAATTACTAGAGTTGGTGTCCAGTACATAATGTTTACAGAAAGCTTAAGGAGAGCACCATGTTGATGCTTTGAATATGGCCTCCCAAGGCTGGAAGACTATTGCTGTGCTCTTTGCTCTCGCCAAGTGAACATGAAGGCATGGAGGAGGAATTGTGTCCTTCATTTGGTATACATGATAAATGTATGAGACTAACCATCTCGCTATAGTGGCTTTTGCCACTTGCTTGCCTGACTGTACCGCACCGAAGGCGGTGTGTTGGAGGACCGGTGAGGCTTAGTTCTCTCGAGATAATGTCAAAACAGTGCAGTATGTGATTTGCCCCTGTCTGTGGTTCAGGGAAAAATTAGATAGAGTAATTTCCTGGTTTATATGTAAGTCTGAGACCAGATTTAGCAAGAATGAAGGGCGGCACTGTAAGACTACTTTGTCTCTGTCAAAGGACTGGTAAGGTTCCTTAATAGATAAAGCCTGTAGTTCACTGATACGACAGGCTGATACAAGAGCCACCACAACAGCAGTTTTCCATATAACCATGCATAAGTAAACTGATGCAATTGGCTCAAAGAGATTGTGAGCCAGAGCTGTTAAGACTATACTCAGATCCTCAGATCCCAGTTTGAAATAGCATGTCGTGTCAGGGGAAGCAGTTGAAAAAGTCCATGGAACTGCTGCTTGATCACTCGATTGACAAAGGACACTAGCCTGTTGTTACTAAAGATGTATGCCCTGATAGCCGCCAGATACATTCTGTATGATGAGACTTCATTCCCTGAATCAACAAGACTTGTCAAGAAGGAAAGGGTGCCTTCTATGGGTGCGTGTAGGGGATCTTATGACTTTCCCAACATCCAATGACAAAAACGAAGCCAATTTCCTTTGTGCTGAATTCAAGTAGAAGGATGGCCCATGACCGTATGGTTATCATCTGCTAATCCCAAGTGACCATGAATCTGTTTTTCAGATACCAGAGCACCAAGATTACCGCCTGTGGGCAAGGATGGAGCACCTTCCTGGCCTGATGGTGAAGCAGGTCTGGGAGGAGGGGGAGAAGGAGCGGTGGCCCACATGCTATGAGTTGTAGGTCGGAGACCTGGTGCCTCTGCAAACAATGGGGGGCTATTAGGAGAACTTTGCAGTGATTGGAAGCTTTGGATGTCTGCAAGAATCTTGGGATCAAAGGAAGCAGGGGAAAATTATAGGCAAACAAGTTGTTCCATGAGATCGATAATGCGCCTTCCAGTGACCCTTTACCTTTGCCCTTCCACGAGGTGCAATGCCCACATTTGCGGTTCAGTTCTGTTACAAATAAATCCACCAGGGAGAGCATGCCTTGAGGTAAAGAAACTCTGGAGGTTCCACCCGCTCAGCTCCCATTCGTGTTTGGCAAAAGATCTCCTGCTTAGCTTGTCTGCTTGGCCGTTGGAGTTCTTTATCAATGGCAAGTATACCTGCAAGGATAGGAAGGCCACTTTCATTTCCAAGGAGAAGAGTCTGTTGTTTAGTGAACTGGTGAGGAGAGTTCTGGAAGGGTGTGCCCATTTGGAGGTTATTGTGATCAGCCCACCGCAGAATCTCCTACTGGACCCAGGCTGGAACGAAACTACCATTGTTAGGGGGTCGGAGACCTCAGTCCAATTTGCTACCTCATCCCAGAAACACAACTACAAAATCAGAGAGACCAGCTACTGATTGACTTGGCGATCAGATGACGAGAGCGTGTGACGTCACTTCAGATCTATGCATTCACTTTCAGTTTATGGCTTCACTTCCTGTCAGTGACATCAATTCCTGATGGTGACATTACTTCCTGTCGATGGCATCACTTCCTGCTGCCATCTTAATTCGGCCAAATCACTTGCGAAAGGCCACAACAGACTAATTTGGGAACATGTGATGACTCCTTCGGAGTCATCACAAAACTCCAGTCTAGAATCCTCTCCCATGTGGCCAGGCAGCCACTACCTGATGCTAACCCTGGGGGTGGTATTATGATGGAAGCTCCTCGGGACCCTGCTTTTCTCTTCTTCCTTTCCTTTTCCCCTCCCCTACTAACATCCCCATCTGCCACAATGACTGGCTGCCTGGTTCCCTCTGTGTTCTGCAAGGCACCAGGCCTCCCCTGCCCAGTCCACCTCCTTCCTTGCACTTAGCATTTGGACCCTCACCCCATGCAACATCTAGCACTTGCCCACCTGGCCTTCACTCAGCACTCGCTTAGCCCTGTGGCCCTCTACCCCGCTCCTCAATTCCCCCTTTTCACTTGCACTTTCTCCTTTTTGCCCTCCCTTCCCAACCTAGCACTTCGCATTTTGCGCAGACCTGCACATCCCCCCACCCCCACTCCCTCGCACTTCTTGTCACTGCACTTGCATGATTTGAATGTCAGAAGGCTATCTTCCTCACTTGCCCACCTCCCCTTTCTGCCTTATGGTGCCTTGAAACACCATTTGTTGTATAGGCGCCTTACAAATATCCAATAAATAAATAGATAAAATAAAGGGGAAGTGGTGACTCCTTTGGCAGGGACGCAGTATTCGTCTTTTTATGAGGAACCTATCATTCCAGAATACCTAATTGCATGCTGTCTCTGCACACGTCCCACCCATGAAACAAACCAAAGAACATTTTATGATAAGTCATCCAGAAAGAATAAGGTTTGCACCTTGGGAGTTCATTCATTGAATGTTTCATCCTCTAATTATCATGTTTCTGTGATTCTGTCTTAGGTAGAAGTCCTAACCCCAAGGTTAAATCACAAACCATTTATATACCATCTCCAAATCTGAATACATTCAGTTCACAAAGCAAACAGAACTAAAATAATGTGAAAGAACCAAAACCACTATGGCCTTCAGGATCCATAATTCCTGTGGTACTGGGACGAGGAAGAGGGGCCAACAGTTAGTAAAGATCAGAGTTGCTATTGAAACCGATGTGCATTGTAGTTGTTGTGAAGCAAGGCACTTATGTGGGACATTGAAATGCCTTAATGAGCCACAGCGAGGAGAAGGAGTAGAAGAGGCAGAAGCAGCTAAGAGAGAGGCCGTCAAAGCAGAAGAAAGAACGCCTTTGCCAATGCGGGTAGAGAAGGCGTGCAGTTTTGCAGAGTGCGTGCAGCAGGAAGCAGAGTCATGGAGTGCAGCAGGGAGAGCCGTGTGGGAGACGTGCTCCCAACCCGAACTGTGATGCTCAGTGATGTGGGAGGATGCAGAGACTCAACAGAGCCTGTCAACGGTATGGTCAGAACGCAGACGGCCCGCCGCAGAAGCCAGAAGTAAAGTGGAGATCCCGAAGGTGACCAGTGAGTTGACCTGAAGTAAAATGTAACCCCGGGGTGCTCTGAGAACATTTTGCAGTAGCAGATACATTTGAATTCTGAACAAGTAGAGTAAAGAGGCAACTTGGGCACAATTCCCCTTTTCTCAGATATCAACTTGGGGAAACCTGTAACCCACATTGCCAACAGCCAAAAGGCTATCAAGAAGCAGTAAAGAGACAAGGGCGCAACTCTTCTTTTAGGAGATATCAACTTGGGGAAACCTGTTACCCACATTGCCAGCAGTCAAGAGACAATAAAGACAGGCAGCCATTGTCCGACTCTCCTCATAAGGGATACCGGTGTGGAGAACCCTGGAATAAACATTGCCACTAACAGAAAAGACCAATTATAGTTGTAGGAGTTTTTCTTCCTGGCAGGTGAGTAAACCAGGAAAGGGACCAGTGCTAATTAGTCCTGGCAGCAGAGCATACTAGGAAAAGAAACAGTTGTTTTGAAGAGATGAGCTTGTTGCAAAAAGGTGCTGTGGAAAGAGACCGTTAATGTTATCATCCAGAAAAACTGTTGCATAACAAAAGACATATGCTGTGCTAGCCTGACAAAGGTATTCCATTGGAAGAATATTGCAGTATCATTATATCCGCTTTGCATTTTAGGACAAACAATTTGTGGAGGAAACAGCTGCTTTGATTTAGAACAAATGTTTTGTGAAAGAGACATTTTCTTTGCCAAGTGGAAGGATATATTGAAAGGAAAAGACATTTTGTGTTAAACTCAATAGAACGTTGATGAATCTAAATCTTTGCAAAGGATTTCCTGAATTGATCCAGGGGAAGAGAATCAATCCCTGTGCACAAGGAGCACTTTGGGGGAGTTATAAGTTTGAACTTTTGCAGGGGCGCTGTTGCGCACGAAACTGCATGCAGCTTTCAGTGTGAGCTCTGGTGGTAGGCCGGAGAACGGGACATATATCTCGTTTCAAAATATCCGGTTTCACCCGTAATTGAGCAGAGAAGCGTCGGAATGTGCTACCTACATCCGTACAAAGAATGGCTAAAATCTGAAGCGCAGAACCCAAGTTGCGCCGTGGTTGAAGTACCAGCCCCAGGAGGCCAACTGGAGTGAGCACGGTGCCACTGCAGGACCACCAGCATGATGGAGTGACTCACGGATGTCAAAGTGAACCAGCATAAACCTGCTGCGCTAGTGCTGGGATTGTGCCCTGATCTCACCCACAGTTTCAGACATCACACAGTGACTGACCAGAGAGACACCCCTAACGCTGCAGCGCCAGACCGCGTAACCCAGATGGCCCGACCCTACCCCCTCCCCGATCCTGCAGAGGCGTATACCCGCAGCACAAGAACGGGCTACCCCAACCCAAGCGGAGCAGGCTGATGTGACGGTAGGCTGGGTTCCGGGGGGTCAGAGTGGATCCACATATGCAGAGTGGCGCAGCAGGGCAGCAAGAATCCAAATCAGGTGATAAGCAGTACGCACCCATCCGACCCATAACAGAGAGGGACACCCCGGCGATTTGCCCTGAGCCACAAGGGGGGAAAATAAGGAAAGAGCATGGGCCCTAACAGACAGGAGCACCCCAGGGGAGGAGCAAGTGCACATTTCAGCAGGGGCTGTGCAAGCTACCCTGGTGTTGCCACAACCGGAGGTCCTGTGTAGAAGAAGCGAACCCCGCAGTCCCCAGTCATTAAACCATGGCTGGAGCCATTAAACAGGCAGACACATGGTGTACCCACTCTGAAGGGACTGCATTACGTAAAGCTGCTCAGCTGAAATTGTGAAATCACTGTAATTTGTTTCTCCTTGCGGCCTTGACCCCCGTAGTGTGCTGAATTTAATTAACCACTAGGCAACTAAACACACGGTCCCCTCCGGTATTATAAGAGCCGAGAATGCTCCAATGTCTGACAGCTGGGCAGTGCATGAACAGTAGAGGAACCCGTGGTGCACTGTGAACAGGGGCCCAGCAGAGGGGACAAAATTGAGGGTGAACTTGAGCATGGCTGAAGCAGCACACTGCAGCTTTCAGCCACCATTATCCCGGCGAGAGGGGAAGTCACAATAGACCTGCCTGCTCCTTATCGAGGCGGCTCCCCCAAGATAAGAAGACTGTGACAACAGGAACCATGACTAAGGGCGAACACTTTGCATAGGGCCTCTGGACCCCAAGCAGGCAGAGCGCATGCAGGTGCCCTAGTTACATCTTTGGGACAGGCCGCAATAGCCGGGAACGCTGGATAACTAGCCCCACAGCGATCATCAGACCAGACGAAGGGCAAGAGATCACGTAGGAACCCTCCCTGGAAGGGTGCTGAGATAATAGTGAACTAACCTTGGTGCAAGGATCCTGACACGACCCACCCCATACGCAGAGCTACAAACAGACCTGCTTCTGGTGGTGCGATGGAGCCGAGGCGGAACCAGCTGAGGCGGCTTGAACCACTGGTCCTCCGTATTATGGCATTCAAGAGAGAAGACATCAGCAGACCGCAATACGATGCCCAAAGGGGCAGCAGGCAAGAAAGGGGGAACAATAGAGAAATGTACAAGGCCAACCATGAAAGGCTACGGAGCAGACCACACCACCTCGCCCACGACCCCGGCGACAACTGCACCCATGGACCTGCAAGGGGTCTTCACATCTATGCAACAGGGCTTCGCCGCACTCAATGACAAACTTGATGGAATTAATATGAACGTCACTTCAATCCTTAACCAGCTGGAGAAGGCCACGGGCCACATCACGGAAGCAGAAACGAGGATCAGCGCTACTGAAGACATGCTTTTAGCACTGCAAACCACAGTGACCAATATGGCAAAGGAACTGCGCACAGTAAAACTGAAGTCCGAGGACCTGCAGGCAAGATCATGCCGCAACAATATACGTATAGTTGGGGTACCAGAAGACGCACTCAAAGGCCCGATGGAGCTCGCAGTTGAGGAGCTACTTAAGGAACTACTTGGAGATCTGGGATGGTCGGCGATGTTTGTGGTGGAGCGTGCTCACAGGTCACTGGCTGCAGAGGAGCTACTTAAGGAACTACTTGGAGATCTGGGATGGTCGGCGATGTTTGTGGTGGAGCATGCTCACAGGTCACTGGCTGCATGCCCCAAAACGGGCGCATATCTGAGACCGATCATCGAAAAACTGATGAATTACAGGGGTAGAGACCTGGTGTTACGAGCGGCCAGAGATAAACAGGAGCTAAAAGTTGGATCCAATATTGATCGTATTTTCCCAGACTATACCCTCGCAGTGCAGCAAGAAAGAAGCACATTCGCCATAGCAAAGAAGATGCTAGGTTAAGGAGCAATACCATATGCAATGGTGTACCCGGCCGAAATGCTCCTGCAATACCAAAATAAGACTTATTTTTTTACATTCCCGGAAGAAGCGGCCTCCTTCGTGGAAGCAAACATCCCCCTGACAGACAAGCAGGCTGCTGGCAGTGATGACGGATGCTCGTGAATTGGAGATGGGAGTGTCGACCGCCACGGATGATGCAACTATCACCTTACTTGTGCAGGTGTTCACAGACACTTGGAAACTGCTCTTGTAGATCATTAAATAACACTGATTACCAGCTCTTAGCTGTTGGTTGGATGAGTACTGGGAACATATATCAACCGGAACTGAAAGGTATACGATGCAAGCGTTAGTCCTAGACTCAGGCCGGCCCTGAGGCGGTCCCCCACAATCGTATGCATATGTTAGAGGGTTGGGCTAGGGAGGGGGTGGAGGGACGTTGTGAAGGGTATGGTATAGTTAAGGTTTGGGGAACTATGAGGGTAGAGGTGGGGAGATGGGGAAACAGTTGGGGATTGAAAACGGAAAAATGCACAGTGGGATGGTACAGCGTGGCGGCACGGGGCACACTATACATTAGGGCTGGAGATATGAGACGGATAGCAAATTAAATGTCGGCAAGGAACCCTGAAGAGATAAAATTACTGAGCTGGAATGTCAGAGGGCTGTATGCCGGTGAAGGCATGGAAAATAATAGCATATGTCAACAGAATAGGGGCACGGATATTATACTAACAAGAAATACATTTGCTTGGGCAGCAGGCAGGTCCCGGGGTGGGGGGGCGTATCATGGATTATTTACATCATATTCTACCAGAGCCCGCAGAGTCATGATATTGGTACATTAAACACTGCCGTTTACAGATCTTTCATGGACAGTGACCCCGAAGGCAGGTATGTGATGGTACACAGCAAACTGGGAACCGTGGAGGTGTTGCTGGTTAACATATAAGGGCCCAATAAAGATGATCAAGGGTATTATACTGAAGTCTATCCAACAGCTCACATTATTTGTGGGGGGGATTTCAACACTATATTAGATGTAGACCTTGACCGCACAGCAACCACTCATAGAACCCTAACGGGGCGGCACGCGCGATATGCACAGACATGATAGATCTTGGTGTGAGGGACTCCTTGCGAGCCCTGCACGGAACGCACCGGGCATACACCTTCTATTTGTCGGTTCACGACATGCACTCCAGAATCGAATTGTGGCTGGTGCCACATGAGATGCTGAGCTGGGTGACGTAGGCCAAGATTCTTTCTAGAACACTGTCCAACCTCTCCCCCATAACACTATCGATGGTCACCCCTCAGGCCAAACCATACAGGGCCCAATGGAGATTTAAGACGATGGCCTTAGCAGACCCAGTATATAAAACCAGCCTGATGCAAAATATAAGTGACTATTTCGAGAACAATGAAGGGTCCGTCTCCAGCCAGACAATCCTGTGGCAAGCCTTTAAGGTGTACATTAGCGGCACTGCTAAGTCCACGGAATTCTGGGTGCTTAAGGATTTAGGTAGGGAACTGGGGATCATAGAGGAAACAGTAGCTAAACTCCAAGAAACATATGTGATAGCCCCCACAGCACAGATGGCGTCTGATATCAGAACACAAGTGGACGAATTCCGTGCAGCTGCGGACCGTGAATTGCGCTATTTTGATAGACTCGCGATCGCACGCAGGTATGGTGAACAGGAAAGACCGGGTAAACTGTTAGCCAGTTGGTCCGGGGCGAAAGGGGAAGTGTAAACATTCCATGTATAACTAGAGAGGACGGAATAATGGTTACGGGCCAGGAAGAGGTCAGTAAAGTCTTCTTTGACTTTTACGCCAAACTATACTCCCCCACCAAAGCACAGCAACCGAGGAAGAAATAGACAGCTACCTGGCTAGAATACCAACCACTCTGTTATCGGGAGAAGCTAGAGAAGCCCTAGAAAGTCCCCTTACAGTGGACGAGATAAAAGAAGCCATAAAAGCCCTACCGCGTGGGAAAACTCCAGGTTCGGATGGTCTGGGGGCCGAATTCTACAAAGAATTTGTGGAGATATTGGCACCTTGGCTACACGCGATATGGTCCGAAGCACTAGAAACAGACAGGCTACCGGATATGACTCGAGAAGCGATTATAACTCTACTGCTAAAACCCAGAAAGGCATCTGAAGAATGCGGCTCCTACTCTCCGTTATCACTAATAAATACAGACGCGAAAGTGTTTGCAAAAATATTATCCACCCCACTCAACCCCCTTATGCCTTATATGGCCCATAATGACCAGGCCGGATTCGTACTGGGGAGATCTACGACCTCCAATATCTGCCGATGTTACAACTTTCTGGCAAAGATCCCAAGATATACAGAAGGTGTTGCGATAGCGCTGGACATGTAAAAGGCCTTTGACACTGTATATTGGCATTTCCTGTTCAGAGTCTTAAACAACTACGGATTTGGTCCGAATTTTATACGGTGGGTTTGCATACTATACACACAACCACACGCAAGGGTGTGGGTTAACGGGACATTATCCTCGGTATTAGAGTTAGCAGGTGGCATGAGACAAGGATGCCCACTGTCACCGGTATTATTCGCACTGGTAATGGAACCATTGACAGACCTGATGAGGGCAAAGTTCGCTAGAGTGGGGATACCTATAAGGGGTAAAACAGAACTTCTAACTCTGTACACCGATGACATAATGTTATAAGTTAAAGACCCGGGAAGACACCTGCAAAAAGTGCTTAAAGCGGCAAAGGTATTCGGCGAGCACTCCGGGTTGAGGCTGAACTCTGCTAAGTCAGAGATATTCCCGTTAACAGACGCAACTAGACAACCGGCAGAGCTATACAGACTCAAATGGGCCCCTCTGATGGTGAAATATTTAGGAGTGAATATAGCGCGCACAACACAAATGGCACGTACGCTTAATTATGGTGAACTCACAGACGCAATCTGCGCCAAATTAGCCTGGTGGAATCACTTACCGATTTTACTCATGGGCCGCTTGGCTTTGATCAAGGTGATCATACTCCCTAAGTTGTTCTCTCTGTTTAGTACGGTACTGGTGTTGCTGGGTAGGTCCCTCTTCATCAGAATACTCGGGGCATGCTTTCCTTCATATGGAAAGGTTAGCCGAGGGTGAGATGGAAGCCACTCACCAGGCCATACGAGCGGCCCCTGACTTTGAGCTGTACTAACTAGCAGCACAGGCCTATTACGCAACATTTTGGAATGAGACTGGGCTGGATGCACCACTCAAAACGACCAAAATACACAAAGAGGGCCCAATATTCCTTCTGCATAATCTAGCCAGGGGTGGATGGAGGAGCTACATGGACCCAGGACGCACCACGTGCAGGGCGTGGTCTAGATTGACAAACAACCCCAGAAACACTGTGCTATATTTCTCTGGTATGCCCCATATATTCCCCCAACTCAGGATACAATTCTGGCTATACCCTGGAGGAACAAGGGCATAGTCCGCTTTGGGGATCTATTTACCGAAAGGCTATTTATTAGCTGCGAGGAAATCAAATCGACAGTAGACGACACACCAATGCAGAAATTGCAATATCTCAGGCTACGCTCAGCCATTGCCAACATGTGGGAGTGCTTCCCCGAAGAACCCCCATCACACCCTCGTCTGGGCTATGTACTTACACCGAGTGCGGTCAGGAAATCAGCCTCTACACTATATAAAATCACACTACACGCCAGGGACACTCAAACCCTAACCATTAAAGAAGAGTGGGACGGTGAACTGGGTATCACCATTGATGAAGCACAGTGGACAGAACTATGTGGTTTAACCAAAACTATATCTTGTAATTCCAGATACCGCCCAATACACTTTAAAATACTAAACAAAGCTCACTTCACCACGGCTTGACTCCAAAAAATGTACACCACAGTCAGAGGGAAATGCCTGAGATGCGGCTGTGATGAAGGGGTTATTCTTCACATGCTGTGGTCCTGTACAAAGCTAACCGATTAATGGGCCAATGTGTGTAGAGAACTAGATGGCATGTCTGACATTTCTGTAAACTGGCATCCGGGGAAATGTGTATTGGGAATTGTCTCTAAAATGAACCCAACCTTGCGTAAATTCTTAAACCTGGGACTATTGTTAGCAAACGAGTAACAATGATGCGTTGGAAGAACAGGGAACCACCTGTACTGGGGGACTGGATGAAAGATATGGTGTGGGCGAATGATAATGAGGAGATATATACCAGTCAATTACCAGTGAATTGTCACCCTAAAGATATTTGGGGTAGGTTCAGACAGTGGGCCTCATTACACGTTGTGTGGTAATGGAATACCGTTACCGGTAATGATTTACCGGTACCGTTAATTCCCTAACCAAATCACGCCCCGGACCCACCGCTATCTGCGCACCCGTTACTTACGGTGCCACTAATAGCGGCAAGGCCGCGGGCGCGCGACCCACATGCCGGCATTAGCGCCATGGCGCTAATACCAGGCCATCACAAGCCATGCGGACATGGTATTAGCGGCATGTAAAACACCCAAAAAACCCTTACCGGCATGGCGCTAATAACGGCATCGAAAAGCACCCGTTAAGAGACCTGAGCAGTGTACCCATCAACTACAGGTGGACACAATCAGCACAGGTGCATGCAATGGAGACAGGCAGCACAAAAGAGCACACCACACCCCTACCCACACCCCTTCCCACACCGAGATGGTCCCAATAGCAGCAGCATGACATGACAGCCTTGACTACATGATAGCAGTGCAGCACCTACAACAACAACCAGCACCAGAGGTGAGCCGTAACAGGCACCCATTCCTCACACCATACAGGCGAAGACAGCCATCCACTGAGGAGGTGGCTCCTAACCCCTGTACGTAACCCACAGAACCATCAGGAAGAGGACAACAATATAGTACATCCTTCCAATGACAGTGCTCCGCTGCCTAAGCGGCCTGGGTGTGGCACTCCTGTACGGCCGTGTCAAAGTGGCAAAGACAACCATGGCATGTGTAGAGCATCACAAAATGTGCATATGATGGAATGTGCCTATGCCACTTGAAATTGACATGCAACCACCAGAAGAGTATGATGTGGCTGGGGATGAGTGCGGGTGGAATGCCCCGGCAGGACATGAAACAGGCAGTGCCAAGGAGGCACACGATGTGCATCAGCATCTGATTCTGTAATCTCATCATGCACCAAGGTGAAATAGCATGGACGTAGATGGGAATTGTTGCCCTGGTGCATGTTTCGAGGCCCACAAAGGACCCTGTCCACAATGAATGACACATACACAATAATGGAGACCACGCTTGGGTTTCAAACTCTGAACAGTGTATATTGAACATATTGTGGTACTAAAGTGCATAACCCAAACTCCCTAAATACACCCTTACCCCCTTCTCCCCTCAACACACCCAAACACACCCTTACCCCCCTCCCCCCTCAACACACCCAAACACACCTTACCCCCCTCCCCCCTCAACACACCCAAACACACCCTTACCCCCCTCCCCCCTCAACACACCCAAACACACCCTTACCCCCCTCCCCCCTCAACACACCCTTACCCCCCTCCCCCCTCAACACTCCCATGTGAGTCTCATGACGTGAATGTGTCCATTGCCACATGTGGCACACGAATCCTGGTGGCCCTATTTGCCAGTGCCTGCATCGTCATCTGGTGGTTGTGAAGCCGTGCGCCGCAGGTTCCGCATAGACCGGCGCAGGGGACTAGTCTGGCGTGAACTCCCAGACGAGGAGGGGCCTGGTTCTTCCTGGGTCGTGAGTGGGCACCGACGCTCAATAGCGTCTGCTATGCGGTTCATGGCCTGCCGCAGTTGGGCCATTTCACTGCAGATTCGGCTGGTGCATGCCTCCATGCCCTCCCTTGTCTGCTGTGCAAGTGTAGCAATGTCCTCCCTCAGGCGGGCTGTCTCTGCCACATGTTGACCAACTAGGCCACTCATCTCGGTCTACCTCTGGTAGATGGTCGAGAGGTCATGTCGCATGGTGGGAGCTGGTGGGATGGCTGATGCACCTGGTTCCATTGCACTTGCATCAGGAGAGGATATCTGGGGGCTCCATATCCCTTCAGGGGTGGGTGAATCTCCATGACTACCCGGACCTGAGGAGTACCTCGGGCTTGCCAGTAAGGGGCTTGTTGGTCTGGGGCTCTGGCTATCAGCATCAATGGCAGGTGTGTCCTCCTCATCTGAAGGTGGGGCCCTGGCTGCTGCTTCACCCGTTGAGCTGGTGGCAGCAGAGTGCATTCCCTCGATGCTGCCCTCACCTGCTGGCAGACACACTTCCGTGGGTGCCACGACGGGAGCAGCCATGGCCTGTGGATGCGTGCAACTGGTGTTCCGGCTGCTTTTGTCCCTGTGGTCATGGACACTCGTCCTGGCTGCCCTTGTGGATGTGGCGATGTCCCCTGTGGCATCCCTCCTTGCTTTTATGCTGGATGTGGGAGCAGGTGTGGAAGTGCGTGCCTCCTCAGTGTCAGTGTGTGATCCTGCAAGGGTGAGAAATGTTGACAACCATCAGTAATGGGTCGACCTGCCTTGAGCAAAATGAATATGTCATGCCGTTCTATGCATTCCGGGCTCTTTAGTGTGGATGCAGGTAATGGGGATGTTGGGTGGGTCATGCATGAATGGGTCTGTGTTGTACGGGCATGTGGTGATGCATGCATGTCTGTTTGTGGCTGGAGCCACGGCATTCATATGGACACATGATTGGGGGGAACATCACACTTCACTGTGCATTGTTTGATGCATACACTCACCTCCATCGGACGAAACGGCCACGCCATGCTCCATTTGTCCAACTCCCTCAATGCATTCCACCCCGATGGTTGATGCACATGTCTCCTCCCACTCAGTGAGCTTGATTGGCGATTCACTGCCTCCTCCTGTGCCCGTAGCCAGGTTGCGGTTCACAGATAGAATGTTCCGCACACGGAGCCGGAGGTCATCCCACCTCTTTCGGCAGTCTTTGACTGTGCGGGTTGTGGTGCCTACAGCGCTGACCTTGTGGGCTACCTCTTCCCAGATGGCCTTCTTCTTCACAATGGTCTCTCGACGCATGTCGTTGTTGAAGACGACATGAGCATCGTCTGCTAGTGTCTGCGTTAGCATAAGGAGCTCCTCCTTGCAAAATTTCTCCTTGCGTTGCCGCTCAGACGATTTTTTAACGGCCTTGGGCATCTTCACGGTGTCCTTGGTGTATTTCCCAACGTGGTTCCTGGTAAGGTGTCCTGGATAAGGAGGATGGCAATGGATTGTGTTTTTAAAGATGGCCGCCGTGCTCTTTCCCGTTCCGGTGCGATGACGCTATTTCCGGTTCCGCAATATTACAGTAACCGCTATTAGCGGTGACCGCTAATGGCGGTCACCGACATTTGCGGAAACCGCTATTTGCATGTGGCGGCAGGTCGGAAGTGCTAACAGCGCTTTCGAGGATGCTGTTAAGGGACTTTTTGGGGACTTTTGCAGCATGGCGGTAGGCTCATTACCGGCATGGCGGTAGGCTCGTGCCCGCAATCTCGTAATGGCATGCAATTTGCGGCCTCTTGCGAGGGCGGACACGCTATTTACGCCATGCCGGTAATTAGCAATTTCTACCACCTACCGTGTAATGAGGCCCAGTATCTTATGGATAAAAGTGAAATTGAAGATGAACAAGGGAACCTTGACAATTGAACATGTTATGCTCCAATAGTGTATGATGCTGCCAACAACCGTAGCGTTTATGATGTAATGAGAATACTGTAACGTGACAAACTGTGCAAGTTAAATAAAAGTTAAAAAAAAAGTTTTAACTTTTGCACTGCTTTGTTGAACTGAAATCAGATATATTTCCCTCGTACACTTTGGTTATATTTATTAGTTTGAGGGTCAGCTACATTTGGACACTAGGCCATCTTTCTTTAGTGTTTAATTTGCTAGGTAGGACCATTCACGTTAGGATAGGGACAGATAGGCTTTTATCTCATCCCTTTTTAAATTTTAATAAAATGGCAAACATTGAGAAAACTATACCTTTGTGCCCGTCTCGCATTTCGGACCCCTGACAGAACATCAAACAAGAAGAAATTGCCATATCCCAGCAACACCAGGGACAAAATCAGGGAGACCAACCACTGTTGACCAGGTGAGCAGGTGACAAGAGAATATGACGCCTTATCTAAAATGCTTAGGGCATGCTGCAGGGGGCATCACAGTTAAGGGTGAAACAGTAAAGGGTGAAGACCAGCCGTTGACCAGCCTCTTGGCCTAATCACCCTCGCCATCCTACCTGCTGCACCTGTGATTACCCCTATCTTGCTAATTATTGTGCTGTCACTCCACATTGCCATACTTAACTATATTGCATTAGCTCCTGCTGATTCTCCTACTCACCTTTCCCTATGCTTTCTCCAATCAAGTTACAACTTCCCTCTTTCCTATCCCTACTCATGCACCGAAATTCTCACTACTTCATCTCTCTTGCACCTCATACTTCCAACAAACAATGCCAACAAGCAAACCACACCTCCTCTGACACTTATCCACCACACCTTTCTTCCTCTGACACTCATCTTCTGTAATCTTCCTTACTGCATCAACTGAACATTGCTCAGTCTGTATGCAACAAAACTTCCTTTATTACGGAGTACTTTCATGCCAGCTCTCCTCCCTTAGATCTCCTTGCTGTCACTGAAACCTGGATTCCTCCATTTGACACTACCACACTTGCAGCTCTAAACAACTCCAAACTAACCTTCATTCACTCTCCTCACCTTACTGGCAGAGATTAAGGCGTCGGACACTTACTATCTTCCAGCCTTGTCACCTCACAAATCTCCACTGCCATTTCCTCTCATATTTATTTTTTCATTCCCCATCTGTACTCTTGCTCCACTTCACTCGGTTCACATCTTCTCTATAACCCTACTGGTCCCACTAGTCCATTCTATGATGAATTTGCAAAATTCCTTGATACTCACAAAAGATTACCTAATTCTCTTAGGGGCCTTTAACCTTCCCTCTACAACCACTTCTCCAAAATCTGAACTTGAGTCTTTTCTTAGTGACCAGGTTCTCCACTTTATCCATAACTTACCAACCCATACCAAGGTAACTCTTCAGATCACTAATTTATTTCCACCTCTCTCTCTCTCTCTCTCTCTCTCTCTCTCGCTAATACTACTGTTACACCATCCCTGTCTGATCACTCCGTTGTTTCCACCACCATCTCATTTCCACCCTCTGTCCTCTTCTCGCCACTTGCCTCACCTATTATAAAAAGGAAATTGAAACCTTCTGCCATTCCCCCCTTTCTCTATGGCCCACACTTCTCACCCTCCTCCTTCACACCTGATGCCTCTATCTACACATAAAATACTATGAACAATAGGAACAGATAGCTTACTTGCCCTGAAGATGGATTGTTAGGAATCCGAAACGTGTTGGCAACACACCAAATTCAAAGGAGCTATTTTGGATTTACGTACCAACTTATAGTGTACAACTACCCTTTTCTGTGTGAATACTGTCAACAAAAGTTGTTGCACATTGTTTACAGCTGGCATTGTAGCTGAGCACATCTGTCTTGATTTGAATTGATGTACATTTGTTTAACTGTTCTATTTATGTTTTTCATGATCCCAATATGATGTTTATGGATATTCTCCTTACCTTGATGAGATAAAGTTGTTATCCTTTATCACCTTTTACGGTCTCTGAATTACTTGTCTTTATCTACCCTACCTTTATGGTTCACTGAATAACTTTTGCAGTACTATGCCTTATCCAATATGAGTTAATTAACTTATTGAAACCTCTGATTTATTGAATGTTTGAGTCTACAGACGGGCGTACATCTATTGGGGTCTCCCAGACTATAGACCACTTTATTGTTTCTGGGACTAGCGGTCCCCCGAGGAATGCACCGTAGGGCTACTGTGTGGCGACACACGGTTTTGTTTTGATTAGTCTTTTTTCGTCCCGAGTGGCCTCGTGACATTTGCCCTGTTGCACCTCAAATAACGTGTTGAGAAACTCTAACAGAGACCTAAATTGGACATTACTTTGTTTTCAAAATATGCATTAGTTAGTGCCTCCCTCTCCCCCCCACTTCCACAACCTAGTCAGGGCACTGCGGTACACAGGCCATCATCAGGCCCAACAGACACAGAAACCACCACACAGTACTTTGATAGTGAGACAGTTACAGGGATACTGTTTCTATGATGTTCTTAAGTTGTATTTCTGCAGGAAAATGTTTGCCTAATGCTGAGTCATGTTGGAAACCTATGAACTAGTAGTCTCTGGGTTGGAGTGAGGGTGGATTTCTTTATATTGACCGACAGACCCAGTGAATACATCAGGTCGAGATGGAACTGTAGGTGGCAAGGGGCTTGAGCTGGAGACTCTTCTCTGTTTAGCCAGTTGTCCAAGTAGGGCTATAGAGAAATCCCTTTTAGGAGCAGGAATGCAGCCACCACTTCCATAAGCTTGGTGAAAACCCTTAGGGCCGACGTGAGGCCGAAGTGTAAGACTTTGTACTGATAATGGTCGTAGCCTATGAATAAATGCAGGTAACTACAGTGGTGAGGACACGTGGAAATGTGTACATATGTGTCTTGCAGGTCCGCAGCTACCAGCCAGTTGCCCAGCCGAAGGGATGATCAGATAACAGGGGGCATAATCCTTTTGAAATGTTCTATGGGCAAGAAAACATTGAAGTGGTAGAGGTCAAGTACTGTCCACAGGCAAACCTTGTTCTTCTTGGGAACGGTAAAGAACCTTGAGTAAAAACCCTGCCCTTGCTATGAGGTGGTACTTTTTCTATCGGGTCCATGAGCAACAGCTTGTGTAGCACCTGCGAGAGGGTGTCTGGGCCACTTTTCAGGAGGGGGAAGAGGTTTCACTGGGGAAAGAGGAAGGCGGAAGCACCTGTGTACCACCTATGCCATACACCTAGCAGCCGTGTCCAGGTGGTGATAGGAGGCCTCAATGAGGTCCTGGAATGCCTGGGGAGCCTCTGCTAAGCATTAGCTTGACACTACTTGAACTTCAGGGGGAAGAAGGAGTCACAGTCACCCATCTCTTTTTCACTATAATAATAATAATATTTATTGTGATATAGTTTAGATTATAAACTTTACACAAACTTTTGAGATAATGATATAGAAATACATGATGTAAATACAAATATACAAAAACATGTCACAAAAAACAAAGTCCATAAACATGAAATCATATGTCCAGCTTTCAATTATCAATGCAATATAAGCTTTTTTAATTAGCATCTTAAAATGTTATGCCCAAGCTAACTTCAACTCTCAGCCAGATGTTATATAAAGCTGTAAACAGGTGCATACTATTAGAGTTAATACAATGGTGCCAAAAGATGTCATCCTTGATGTGCTTGTTATCATGGACGTATCTACCAAGGAGACGATTAAATGTGCTAGCCATGGAGGCCACCAGGGGGCGCAGGCAAGATGGCTGCCTGAACCTTAAACTCCCTGCAGAGCCCCGGGAAACAAGACAAAAACCATGCTTTAAATGCCTTCTAACCCTACATGGCAGCAAAATCTACAGAGGAGAACCAACGTGGTACACTCGGCAGTTGGTCTGGACTTCGAGGAGGCCTTCGTTCTCTTTCCGACGGCCCGTGAACGGCGACCCTCCCCTCTCCCCCAACCACCCTCGCAGAAGCTTCGCGCCGGGTGATCCGTGTTCCCGGACCGCGCTGAGGGAGGAGGGATCGGACCCCCTGCCTGTGCCTGCTCACGGAACACACAGCACAACGCACACCACCATGGAGGAGACGGGCGACATACGGCCGACGCCATCAAGAGCTCACGACTGAGGGGCCGTGTGAAACACACCTCGGAACGCCCGATGGCCCTGCTCTCCCGCTGGCGGCCTGAGATCCGCGGCCTCCCGAGTCCCCCTGGCACCTCGAGCCGCATAGCCCCACCGGAGCACCAAACGGAGCCTCTGATCAGGTGAGAAGGGGCTTCCATTGGGCTCCCGGTGTCCCCCTGCAACGACGGCTCATACATTAAGGTCCTGCCGCACAAAAAGGACACCGGGCGCCACACCAGGGCCGACCCATCCCCGGTGGTATCGCCGCCCGAGCCCCCCCAGGACCACCCAGAGAGACCACCAGTGACCACCAGTGAGGGCCAGAGACCCTGGGCGGCCGGGGACTGGGTAGCGGGAGACTGCACTCCAGCCGACACCAAGGGGGTGCCGCGCAAATTGAGCTTGGTCACATCTATACGGTCCTGCCATCTGATAATCGCTCCAAGGACCTGGCACATACAACGGGCCCATCGACTCAAGACCCCAGGCACCTTCCAGAAGATACTCCACGAGGTCCCCACACCCCATGAGCTGGAGAGAAACTCTCGCACAATACCAATTTACTCCAGGACACCGCAAAATGGAGACTGGCACTCCCACAGCACAGCCCCCGGACATTAACGGCCTGCAGTGTAATAAATATCCAAATGATTCTGGAGGAGATCAGAGGCATGAGGACGGACATGGGGGCCAAACTGGCTGACCTCACGGCCAAGGTCTCTACGCTAGAAGACAGAATGGAAGGGGTCGAATTCAATCAGGCGTCGACGGCCGTCCTGGAAGCGCAAATGGACACCAAATTCTAGGAACTACACCGCCGCGAAGAAGATCTCTGCCTAAAAGTTGACGATATGGAAAATCGGGAGAGGAGGAACAACTTGCGATTCTTTGGCCTGGAGGAAACGGAAGGAGAGACCCCGGTGGGATTGGAAAGTAAAGTCCAAGAAATAATCAGAATTGTTCTGGGGTCGGACTCGGGCGAGGCCCTCCTGCTCGACAGGGTCCACCGGGCCGGTGGTGGGGGCAGGGGCCCGCACTCGGTCCTGGCGAGGTTTCATTATTATAAGGACAAAGCCAGGGTGTTGGAGAGAGCGAGAACCCTGCGTGACATTCAACACGGCAACTCCAGGGTGACGATATATCAGGACCTCTCAGCCCTCACACTCCAGATGAGGAAAAAGTGCGGCGCCGTCACCATATGGCGGGAGGAGAAGGGTGTACGGTACCGCTGGGGGCACCCATTCCATCTGGCGTTCGAGTGGCAGAGTCAGAGATACCAGCTGGTCACAGAGGCAGACATTCGTAGAGCCACGGAGGACCTCACGGGAGACATCGCGGGATCATCCGGAGACCGATTTGAGGCCGGCGGAGACCACAACCATGCACCTCGGGGCCCGGACCTCTCCCAGGGGAAGTCAAAGGTCAAGGGCTCACGCAAATTCCGGAAAACCAGACACCCCGCCATGGACCGGGGTGACCCCACATGATTACACATATGGCAATCAAGGCTTACTTTTCGAGACAAGGCCCAACTTGAGCTCCCGTCCGAGCCCACGGCGCCCGGACGGACCTGGCAGAACGAAATGTGTTCTTTTCACACATTAGGGAGAGTTCATCGTTCAACTGGCTTAAGCCAGGGTTGAGAAGTTGTTTGCAATAAGGTTGTTTATTTGGTTCCACAGAGATGTTGCTCTGTAACTCCCCACCATGAAGTGATGGGGGCCTCTGGCCTCCCCCGACAGCACGCCCCACGGGGGGGCTAGGGAGGCCGACCTTGTGCTAAGGCTTGGGGGTGCATTTAGGGGGGGAATACCACCACCAGCTTTCTGCCACCAATCACGAAGGGCCGCCAACAAATGGAGAAAAGCACGATTTAAGGCGTTATAATGAGAATTTCCCCTTTTTTTTTCCCGGGGCCGGGGCAGCGACCCTGGCAGTTCGTAGCCAGTTACAACCCCATCAGGGGTGTCGGCGACGAACACCCTAGACAATGGGTAAGGAGAGAGGAGGGGGGTGAGGGGGGAGGGGGGACGGGGTTCTTTATAGGTTTAAAGGGGTGGGGGAAAACCAGTTCAAATCACAGACACTTGCTTGTCAACGGGCTCTGAAATGTAGATGCCATGAGGGGTTCAAGGTGCACAAACTAAAAGACGATAATGATTGAGGGGAGGATAGGCACGCTGAACGTCAAGTGCCTCAACTCCCAAAATAAGAGGTCCCTTACCAGCAACATGTTCCGCAAACAACACCTAACAGTCCTTTTTCTACAGGAAACACATTATAGGAGGGGAAGGGAATCGAGAATTAAGGGAAAGGAGATCGGTTGCAACTACTGGGCCTCACACGCGAGCTCCAAGAAGGAGGGGGTGGGTATTCTCTTGGGCAGGGCATTCCATCTCACGGGGGTAGAAACCAAGAGGGGTTTTGGGGGTCGATTCTTGGGGGTCAAGGGATTCTGCGAGGGACAACGCGTTACCCTGGCCACCTTGTACGCACCCAATTCAGGTCAGGTACAGTTCCTTACTCAGATCTTTAATGTCATGGCTGAATGGGAGGAGGGGGAAATGATACTGGGCGGGGACTTTAACCTCTTGGCGGACCCCCGTCTGGACTGGTGGTCTGCGAGGGGGGGCACCCAAGGCAACTTCCAAAGATAATCTGGCCCTGCAGACCCTCCTGAGGGACCATTGCTGGGTGGACGTTTGGCGCAAAGCACATCCGGGCCAGGGCGGTTACACCTTCTTCTCTCCCCCACACTGTACCTACACCAGAATTGACCTCCTGCTAATTTCCGAGGAAGGGAACGGGGTGGTTCAACAGCCGAAGGTGGAGGCCATAACGTGGTCGGACCATGAACTACTAGTAGCTAACTGGTCACTGCCCGTTGCTCCAAGATCTTCCCGATGGCGGTGCAACGATACGCTTCTTAGGGATCCCGTGTTTCGGGACTTTATGAAGCAAGAGATGTCGGCTTACTTTGAGACGAATGACAATGGTGAGACCGACATGTCTATGGTATGGGAAGCCGCAAAAGCTACTTTTAGGGGTCTCCTCATAGCAGAGGGCTCGAGGCGTAAGCGGGAGAGGGGCCTGGTCGAGGGCAAGCTCCGCGCGGAATTGGGTGCTCTGCGAGCCAGACTGGGCGTTCCTGGGGTAGACCGAGAAGCTCTTCTGGAGGAGATGCAGGGCAAAAGACAAGAGCTCCACACGGTTCTCATAGGGGAGGTTATTAAGAAAATGCGGTATACCAAGAAAAGATACTACGAACGGGGAGACAGGGTGGGGACTCTTTTGGCACAAAGGGCCCGGGGCTGTAGGGTTGAAAGGGGGGTTGCCCAGCTCAATGACAGGGAGGGTAGGATTCACGGGGGCCGGGAGGAAATAGCGGAGTGTTTCGCTGACTACTACGGTAAACTCTATTCCAGGCAGGCGGGCGGATCAATGGAAGATATCTCTTCCTACCTGGCGGAACACCCCCTCCCTAAGCTATCTGACGAGGATCTGGGGGCCCTCGAGGGGGAGATATCGGAGGAATGAGGTGGAGGGCGCTATTTAGAGACTGAAGGCGGGGAAGGCACCTGGGGGGGACGGCTATACGGCTGACTTTTACAAACAGACCCAATCGATTCTACTAAAACCCCTGGCCAAATTGTTTAATCAGATCAGGAACCGAGACTCGATTCCGCCGACGTTTCTGCAAGCCCTTATCCCTGTCATAACCAAGCCCGGTAAAGACCAGACGGAATGCAGTTCCTATAGACCTATCTCGCTCCTTAACCTGGATGCCAAGATCTTCGCTAGAATCTTGGCCTCTAGACTCGAGGGCTGCCTCCCCCGCCTGATACACGCTGACCAGGCTGGATTCGTCCTAAACAGGCAGGGCTCCGATAACTTGCGGAAGACCCTCCATATACTTGCCACAGCGGGGGTCCGAGATGAGGGCGCTCTCCTGCTGGCCCCCGATGCGGAGAAAGCCTTCGACAGGGTTAGCTGGGCTTTCATGGGGGAGGTTTTCACATCCCTGGGGATGGGTCCAAGGTGGCTGGGGTGGATGTCCGCGCTTTACTCTTCCCCCTCGGCTAGAGTGATGGTAAACGGGACAGAATCTAGAGTGTTCCCCCTCGAACGTGGCACACGGCAGGGATGCCCCCTGTCCCCGCTAATTTATGCATTGGTAATGGAACCATGGGCGATCTCGGTCCGCAATGATGCGGCCATTAGGGGAGTACAGATGGGAAACATGCAATGCAAAATCTGCCTATTCGCTGATGATGCCTTACTCTATGTCACCAGACCGTCCCAAACGTTCCCCCGGTTGTTACAGGGCCTCTCGCACTATGGAGAGCTATCAGGGTATAAGGTCAACCTGGAAAAATCGGTGGCGTTTATAGGCGGGAATCTGTCGGATCCGGAGATGGCCTTTGTGAATGGGCTCCCCTTTAGAAGGAAGGAGGAGGGATTCCGCTATTTGGGAGTACAGGTCACACGCGACCTTGATGAGCTATACGCGGCCAACTCCCCCCCCTCTGGTCCGCAATCAGGAGAGATGTAGAGAGGTGGGCGGGGTCTGGTGTATCTTGGATGGCACGCCTCAACCTCATAAAAATGGTTCTCCTCCCCAAGTTCTTATTTCTCTTCCAAATGCTCCCGGTACTGATCCCCAAAACATTCTTTAAGGAAACGAGGCGAGTCCTCCTCAACTTCCTCTGGTCGGGTAAAAAACATAGGATCTCCTATGAGGTTTTGACTAGACCTAAGGAGGAGGGGGGGGGTGGGTTTTCCCGACCTGGAGACATATTACAGAGCATCCCAGTTGAGGGTTTTGGTAGATCACTTCTCTCCAGATACGAAAAAGCAGTGGGTGGCCATGGATAACAGACCCCTTGCCCCTGCCACAATAGAGGAATGGCTTTGGGTCCCAAGAAAGGAGATCCCCAGAAGCGTTCTAAACCATCCGATACAAAAGGTGCTGTGGTCCCTGTGGAGGGAAGGAGGTTACTACCGGTGGCTTACAACCTGGCCTTCTCCGCTGAGTTGCATTTGGGCCCCCCCTTTCCTGGCCAAAACAGCAGAGCCAGCGGCATACCAGACATGGTTTGAGGCAGGCCTTAGCAGGACTGGCCATCTTTGGGGTGGGGGGGTTCTTTCCTGCCCTTAAGTGACTTGGAGGAGGCCCTGGGAATAGGTACCCTGTCCCCCTTTCGCTAACTTCATCTTAAGGGGGTCCTTACTGAACCATCTTCGGGTGACACCCTTAGGAGGGATCTCCTGATTTTGAAAAGCTTCTCCTATCTGCGAGGGGCTCTAAGGGGATAATATCTTGCCTTTACAAGCTCTTCCTGTTCTCTGTCCCCAGAGATCCTCCACCTGCACGCACACAATGGGGTAAGGACCTGGGGGAGGTGATTGATGATGAAAGGTGGGCAGAGATGTGCAGGCAGCCAATCGGTCCACGGCCTCCCTCCAGTATCGCCATCAAGCCCTTAAGGTATTACACCGATGGCACTACCCCCCGCAGAGGATTGCTAGGATGAAGCCGGGATATGACCCACACTGCTGGAAATGCAGGACTGAGAGAGGGGATTATTTCCACATGTGGTGGGGATGTCCAGTGGTCCAGAATTATTGGGAAAGGGTACTGGCCTGGATCAAGGGGGTAGACAGGGTTGAGCGGTCCTCCTGCCCTTGGCTTCTCTTTTTTGGAATTGACATCGGTGATGGACAGGAGGACACTCAAGATCATATGCTCCAGGTCATGCTGGTGGCAGCCAGATGCTGCCTGGCGCAAAAATGGAAGAGCCCTGGAATGCCGGGGGAAAAAACGTGGGTGACCAAGGTGCGGGCCATTTACGACATGGAGTTTCTCACACACCTACTCGATGAGTCCAAGTCCAATATCGAGGAAATCTGGCTCCCCTTCTTTGACAAATATGGCCGGCCAGTTTAATGTTTTGTCCCTAGACCGGGGGCCTTCCCGCAGGGGCAATGGGCCACTGCCCAGTGACCTGAACGCGAATCTCTCCCAGTTTGACCCATGACTTTGGCGCGCCAAGTGCACTTTGTAATGACACTGCTATGTTTTCTATGAACCCGTCAAACAAGCAACAAGCAACTAATGAGAACTTGAACTGTAGCGGGGCAGGGGGAGGGACGGGAGGGGAGGGGGTTGTGTACATGCACGAAACTTAATAAAACTTGATTTTCAAAAAAAGAAGTCAAACTAAATGTGCTAGCCATTTTCTGGCATTCAGTCAGAAGGTGATTTGCTGTCTCCAGCTGATCTTGTGCTTTACACAGACGGCATGTTCGAAATTCAACAGCAATTTTATCCTTTCTCCATGTGATCATAATAGTGGGTAATTGCTCCAATCTGAGCAATAAAATACACCGCCTAAGTCTTGCTGAAAGGCAAATGTTCAAGTATCTCTGCAGTTTCTTAAACTCATACAATCTGTACTGCACACATTGATAACTTTTTAAACTCCTTAGATGGTCGTAGTTCTCTAACCAATCCCAGAGATCTATTTGTTTTCCCAATGCCCTTTGTGCCTCTTCTGAATAACACCTCACCCAAGATTGCCAGCCTATTTCATTTAACAGTTAAGGCATCTGACCAATGGTTGTACATGAAGAGTTCTCCCTAGCCATTTCCTGGTGGACTGCTGTTAGCAATCCATTGCTTGTATCTCGAGGCATTTTTATATATAATGAGTCCCGCTTCTTCAACACTGTGGCCTTTAAAGAGATCAGCCCAAGCTCTAACCTTATTATAGCCATTGGAATACTAGGGGATAGGCCAAGAATATGACACCAGAATCTCCCTTTTATCACCTGCAGCCACTTTAAGTCAATCTCAAGAAGGGCTTCCAGCCCATATGTTATGGCCGGAGAGAAGGCTTGTACGTATAGTTGGCGAGTGCCCCATATAGTAAAACCGCCCTTCTTGACAGAAACCTATGGAACAGAGCGCTGGTCTAATGGTACGGGTTTGTTTACAAGCCACAAAATCGCCAGTAACTACAAAGTCGATGCCCAGGTATCGATATTGGGAAACGTAGGAGATGCTCACTGTGCCTACCATTCGCATCTGCATACTCCCAGAGGGCTGTCGCCGATCTACGTATCCCACTAATCGTGTAGTCAAATATCACCAAGTCGTCCGCGTACGCTAATACGGGACAAATGGCTTCACCAATTTTAGGGGGGCAGTTATTTACAGCAGATATTGCTTCTGGGATATCGTAAACATATAAGTTGTAAATTAGGGTGACACAGCCTTGTTTTACTCCCCTATTTTGGGAAACTTTAGCTGTAGTGTGGCCTTCTTGGTCTAGCTTCAATTTTACTGAATTGTCTTGATGTAATAGTCTGGGATAATGTAACAGACCTTCAGGGCAGGCCATTAGTTTCAGTTTCCGCCACAGGCGACTTCTAGGGATTGAATCGAAAGCTGCTGTGAAGTCTATATATAAGGCATAAAGGGGGGCACTCCCCTTTCTTCGCTCTAGATCGTAGCAGGTCCATAACCATGATGTTATGGTAGGTGGAGTATCCCTGTCTAAACCCACTTTGAAATTTAGACAGTATACCGGAGCCCTCCACCCATAGCTGTAGCTCTTTTAACAAAAGTGAGGCAAATATCTTCCCTGTGGTATCTAACATTGAAAGCAACCTATAGTTGCTTGGGTCAAGTCTATTTCCCTTTTTAAACACGGGGATTAATATCGCCGTTTGCCATGAACGGGGTATTTTACCTGTTTTTAGAATCTTCTGGAATAATATGCCCAGCAGATTAACCTCCGGGCGAGTGTTTGCATGCTAAATAGTGCCATTCTGTGTTGCACATGACAGTCCATCTAGAGATTGTTTTGTGACCACCAAGCCTAATCTTTGACAAGCGTAACTGATGAAAAGCTGATCATCTTGACGAATACTTGCCATTCTTGTAATGTAGCATCTTATTACCCTCTTAGGGTCCAGGCGATGTAGTCTCTCCTCCTTTGATGGATGAGAAGGTGGATAAAAAGATGATAACATGATATGTTGTGCAAGAGGAAATTCTGATACAACTTTCAGAAGGAAAGATGACTTAACTCTTAGAATGACCTTGGGCCCCATTACAGTTTTTCCGGTCCAGAACCAAAGGTGCCGGTAAGCCTACCGGCACCATTGTTTCCGGACCGGCAAACTACAACTCTGCGGGTCGGTGCCGTCCCACCCGCCAGGGTCAGACCTGGCAGGCAGGACGGCAACCGCCCTCAGAGTTTCACGGAAGCACCAGCAGCGTTTCAAGCGGTGCCAGTGCTTCCGTGGTCCCCATGGGAATGGGGACTTACAGAATTACTGGCGACTGACTTCCTGGCCACCGGGGTTGTAATACCCCGGTGTTACCGGTAAGTCAGGCACCAGTTATTATTTTCGAGTCTGGCAGCAAGCCGCCGGTATCACCGGCAGGCTTACCGCCAGACTCCAAATGAGGCCCCTTGGAAAAGGACGTGAAAGGTTGTTTGGAAGACAGGGCCTGTAGCTCACTTACCGTAGGGGCAGAAGTGATAGCTACTAAAAAGACAGTTTTTATGTTGAGCATCCTGAAACGGGGCTCCCATAAGAAATCGTGGTACTAGATTTAAATCCCATGATGGTACGATGAAGGGAATAGGCGGAAACAAATTTGATAACCCGTTAAGAAAGTGTATCACAATTGGCACTTTGAAATACGATTCCCCATCTGGAGATCTCTTAAAGATAGAGAGTGCCGCTAAGTAACCCTTCACCGCGGCCACCTGTAATCAAGAATGAGATAGATGGAGCAAGAAAGAAAGACGATAGGGAAGCTTACATGTGAAAGGATCTATTTTCTTTTCCCTGCACCAGCTGCGAAATCTATTCCAACGGCAGTGGTACAGGGATTTGGTTGCTGGTCTAGCCGAAAGCAACACTTCCATTACATCTTCCGGAAAGTCCCAATCCTTATATCTCAACCTTTCAGATACTAGGCGTGAAGATTGAGAGTCCTGATCTCTGGGTGAAGAATGTGACCTCCCTCTTATGAGAGTAGGTCCTCTTTTGGGGAAGAGGATTTGGAAGGCAGATGGCCATTTCCAGAAGGTCTCAGTACCACGTTCTCCTGGCCCATTCCGGAGCAATGAGGATAATGGTTTTCCAGAACTTCCTCAACTTCCTGATGACATGAGGAATAGTGGGGACTGGCGGAAACGCATACAGAACTCCCAGTCCACCACAAACACGTCGCCTATAGCTCCTCTTTAGGGAAATTCCCTGGAGCAGAACAGCTCGCATTTTCAGTTGACACTGGTCACGAACAGACCCATTTGAGGGGTTCCCCAAAGGGTGACATTTCCAGAAGGACTTCCTGAGCTAGTTCCCACTCGTAGGAGATCGTGCTCTGCCTGTTCAGAGCGTCCGCTGCCGTGTTCTTTTCTCCGGCTAGATGAACTGCCAGAACCACACCTGCATTGCCTCTCTGCAAAGGGGCAGTGACCCCACAACCGCTCTCTTGTTGAGGTAATGCATGGCCACTGTGTTGTCCGTCATTATCAGGACACTTCTCCCCCGTATTGAGAACAGGAAGGCCATCAGCGCTAGTCTGATTGCCCTCAGCTCTAAAAGGTTGAAATGGAGTCTGGACTCCGACAGAGACCAGTGCCACTTATTGAAAGATCTTTCATGTCCGCTCCCCATCTTGTGAGTGAGGCGTCTGTCACAACTGTCGTCTCCAGCCCTGGTTGCAAAACGGGTTCTCCTCTCATCACATTCTCTCAGTTGGCCCAGCACAGAAGATCCCGGGTAACCTTTGTCAGGACTTGAAGAAGGTCTGCCATTCTGCCGTAGAATTGAGACCACTGGTATCTTAGAGACCACTGAAGGGATCTCATTCTCGGATGGGCTTCTGGCACCAGAAAAATGCAGGATGCCATAAGGCCAAGCAACCTTAGCAAGTTGTAGGCCGGAAGACGTTGGGCACTCTGGAATTTTTACACCATCTGCAAGAGATGTTGAGCCCTTAACTTGGGTGGCAAAGCTTTACCCGAGGCTGAATCCTGCACTGCTCCAATGAATTGAAGCGTCTGTGAAGTTGTCAAATGGGACTTTTTGAATTTCAGGGAGAAGCCCAGCTCGTGGAGGAAGTGGCAGGTGCGAGTGAGATGACTCTGAGACTGTTCCAGAGAAACAGTCCTGATCAACCAGTCGTCCAAGTAGGGGTAGATGTGAATCCCCTCCCTCCTTAGACTTGCTGCCACCACTGCCATAAGCTTGGTGAAGACCCTCAGGGCTGAGGTGAGCCCGAATGGCAGATCCCAAAACTGATAATGAGAACTGCCAACTGCAAACCTCAGGTACTTTCTGTGTTTCAGATGTATTGGCACATTAAAGTAAGTATCCTGAAGGTCCAATGACACCAACCAATCCTGGGGTCGAAGGGCCTGGAGGATTTGCAAAAGAGTTACCATCTTGAACTTGTCCTTCCTGAGGAACTTGTTCAAGCATCTCAAGTCCAAGATGGGTCACACTCCTCCGTCCTTCTTGGGGATTAGAAAGTAGGGTGAATAGCAACCCTGGTTTCTCTCTGCTGCAGGTACCAATTCTATTGCACCCTTCTCCAACAGGATGAGAATCTCCTGTTGAAGGAGCGGATCTGGAACCAAGGCTGATCTGTTTTTCGGGGGGCAATTGGGAGGTCTATTTAGGAATGGAAGGCAGTAACCATCTGCTACCATTTGTAGCACCCATGCACCCATAGTTATGCTTCGCCAACTCCAGAGATGATGTGACAGTCTGCCTCCTATCACATACTTGTGGGTGAGGCAGTCATTTTGCGGATGCACCTGCAGCTAGGGGGCAATTCTGCGGGTGTTGAACAGGGAGTTCTTCCTCCTCTAGCTCTGCCTCCATTAGGTGCTCTTCTCTGGCCCCTTTGTGAGAATTGACCTCTTCCTCTAGAGACAGAGGAAAGAAAATGAAAAGGACATCCTCTCCATCCTTGACCTGAAGTTTGAGGTTATTTGATTGCCGCCCCTAATGATTTTGCTGCAGCTCGAGAATCTTGCAGTTTCTCCAGGCTGCTATCCTCCTTTTCTCAAAAAAGAGAAGTTCTGTCAAACGGCATGTCAAGCAAACGTGCCTGTACGTCTGCAGAAAATCCTGATTTTCTTCACCAAGATATGCGCCTAAGCACTGTACTGGCAGCCATGCATCTGCTTACTGAATCCAGCGTTTCTAGGCTGGCCGGTAATACTGCCTCATAGCATCTCATCCATCTTGTACTAGGCTTAAAAAGCCTCCTCTTTCCTCTCCCTCTGGAATGTGTTCGGCTGCAAGAGCAGCTACACTCCAAAGGGAGTGTGTGTGTATTTAGCTATGGCACTAGTAGCATCTGCTGATTTTAGTGCCATGCTCCCTGCACTAAATACTCTCTTTATCTGCCGGAGTAGAAGGATGAGCTGCAGCTTTAGAAGGAACAGTTGCTACTTGAACAACCAGGCTTTCTGGTGTGGGGTGCCTGTTCAAAAGAGGATGGTCGACAGGAGCAGTTCTGTATTTTTTTGTTAACAATTTGTTAACAGATGGAACAGAATCTGGTTTGAGCCAATTCTCCATAATTCTCACCCTTAAGCCTGCAGGCAATGGTAACACAGCCTCCTTAATGGGACCACTGTCTAAGATATCTGTAAGGTCATCAGTTTCCATAGTAGCTGCGGGTTTAGACCACTCCAGATATTCAGACACTTTACAAATAACAGATCTATATGAAGGATCAGCATAACCATTTACCTCTGGGTTACCAAATTCAGTCTATGGTGATGTTTCCCAGCTGCTGATTTCTTTAAGAGTTTCTACTAGATTTTGCATCTTAGACCTTCAGAAATCAGTCCTTCTGGAAAATGTGGTGTTCCATATGCATACACAAAAGGGCACTGATCCTCCTCTTCATCTTCCTCCAAAATGGATCCCATTTGCCTGTAGAGTTTAGTTAACTCTACAGTAATGTTCACACACCACTCAATCTAACTTTGAAACATCAGCTTCTAGTATGTAAAGTCTCAATTTCCGAAATAGCCCAATGACACAGCAATAGCTTACTCTGTACAGTTTAATGTAATATAATGCAAAACTCTGAGTGCCCTTATGGTACAAATGATGGCCAAGCCTTATGCATGTGTCTATATTTGCTAAATTGTAGTTCGGCATAAAACGTATGGTTAACCTGACCAACAAAACTGGGGAAACTGACTAAATGGAACGGTTAGATCCACACAAAGTACAGTTAATGTATTGTACTAGTTACATAGCACATAATCTCTTATAGAAATGTGTAACCAAGTCACTTAAACTGAGGCTCTGGAGAGGGACTGGGGACTCTGGTGGCCAGTGGAAGCCACCCGCTCTGTGATGCGACCCATGGAGGTGGTATTTGTAAGATGCCCCAGAGTCCACCCAGAAAACTTGACTTGAAACCTGAGTGCATAAAAGTGGGCATAATTCCTTCCATGTGAAGAGTGGTCAGGGATGTGTTGTCAGGTGAAGTCCCTTTGGTGCCTATGTGCATGGGTGTCATCTGACCTTAATTGTCAGGTCAAAGCATATATTTTATGCTCCTTAGATATACAAATCTTGGAGCTGAGATGTCTTTCTTAGATAACACTATGCTTTACTATGTATGTAATCGCCACAGTTAACTTTCTTTAGCCGATAAGACGTTCACAGCACTCTCAGAAATTCTAAAGGGAGAATATGATGAGTAAGGGGATTGTTCTGACTAGAATACTATAAAATGGATCCATTTTAATTCTTATTTTGATAGAGTGCTTTTTGCAAGCCTTATCTTAGGTACATATATGTGGGGAATCCTTGAAACAAATAATAAGCTCACTAGCATTCAGAGGTGACTGTGGCTACACAACAAGCCATGCTATAGATGTTGAAAATGATTTGAACCAGGGGAGCCGACTTAAGAATTTCCTGAGGGGTTCCCAAATATAAGAAGTGACGACATCACCGGCAGTTATATGACTGCATTTGCACATAGTCACCAACTTGGTGCAACCGGGGGGTGCAGAACAGTGGAAACATTGGCAAGCATGTACTGTATATACTAAAGTCAAGTAAGAAGGAGATTAAAGCCTTCCAGTTGCATTCCAGTAAGCCATCACTGCCCCTACTCCACCCCTCTATAATCATCAAGGTTGTAGCAGCCCTCAAAAGGCAGCGCAACACAACTAAGATGGGAGATCAAAATGAAATGCTAGCTATACAGAAGGTAGTCTCATCTAAAACAACAGAAAATAATTTTGCATCATGAATCTCTTTCATCAGGCCACGGAGCAAATTATGTGACATAATTGCCAGCATTTCATTTAATATGTCATGCAACATCCATTTGTACTCTATTCTTTGAAGCCAAGTTTGAGTTCTGGGAAATTTCTGCCACGAAGCGACAGAATTGCCTTTAGATTAGAGTCCTCATCAGTATGGCCCCGAATTGCAAGACCTTGCCGAGCTAAAGCCAACAAGGAGCCAAGATAGTCACCAGCGCACTTCTGTTATCCCTCATCTGCTTGAGGTGGCCCAATGACAGAGGTGCTGCAACATTCATACACCTTTTCACAGATGCTAGCGCCACTGCAGCCGCCCGATGAAGATTTGAAGTCTGATGGGGCAGCTATGTAGTGTAGAGGAGGAGCCAAAGGCCTCTACCGGAAGTCCTGCTCCTACCTTGCCTATATGTTGGGAACCGGAAATAGTGCCAAAAGCGACACCTGTAATGATGCCTATAACACGAGCAACCTTTGAAGCAAAGATTCCATTAAGAAAACCATTCTTTATGTATCCACGAAAAGCTGATATTCTCTTGGGAAAGATCCCTGAAGAGCAAGTGAAGACGAATGGAAGAGGAGACTGGTGACGTCACATGAAGTAAAGTGACGCACCTAGAAGAAGATGACAAGAGAGAAGGTGAATAGACCATACAGAATCTGATGATGAAGCAAGGAATGGAGTGACCCTTTACGTACAGAATGAATATTGCACATCTAAAGAGCATGGAAGAAAATGAAACTGTTTTATAATTGTACAGATGCGGAAACAGAATTAGACTAAGAATTCATGAAGGCTGGCTATACTTAGAGAATAGACTGCAGGCGGTGCCGCCAATATAAATATATGTGTGTGTGTGTGTGTGTATAGAATCTGGATGTTCCACAACGATTTTTAGCAAACTTGGACCCTGTGAATAGAAGGACTGAAAGTACCCCATAGAAAGTATACTTAGATGTTTCCCATTAACCAACCACAGTTCCGCATCCGTTTTTTTATTTTTCCACATAGTATGATGTCAGAGATGACGAGTTTTTAGTATGAAAGGTTGTTTTTTCTGAAATATCATTGAGCGTGCTACTGTTTGACGTCCATAGAGGTCCGTTGTACTCCCTGTTTTAGATAATTGTTATTAAAACAGCCAAATCTTTGCCAGCTTCCTGAGCCGGTTTCATGATTGATGTTTGAGTAACTTCTGCATCCCCATCCACCCTGTAGAGTGTTACCTCGTCTTAAAGGGCCTCTGTGTTCAGTAGTGATGGAGATAACAGGTGGCGACTATCATCCAACTGTACTGATTTGATCGCAGTAGTAGGGTAGGATACCTTTGATCAACTTTTGACCCTACCACTGATCTCCTATTCACTCTCAAGCCTACGTGCTGGTGAAAAAGTAGTTGTGGCTAAACACCAATGGTTTTAAGTAGCGTACACATAATCACCTCTAGGCACCTATGTGAATGCTTAGTGTGCTTGTTTTAGAGCCCATGGAACTAAGGTGGAGCTAGATCTAGCTTCTAAGCACTGTATTACTCCACCAGTATTGCAACACAAAATGCATTAGAAGTTGGAGTATAAAAAGGTGGTGGTTCAGAGGCATCACTTATTCCGCTCTCGGTCACTCTATTGAAACCCCTGATAAGGCAGGAGATTAATGCCATTTTATGATGCCAGACAGTTAATGTGTTTAGCATTAACTGCTGGCATCTGTGTTCTAACTGCAGCTAACATGCTCAAATCCCAACAAGGCTGACTCAGCCTTTCGTCCATTTGAGGTTGATAAATTATGTACTATTAAATTGGGTGATATTTGACACCTACTTTCAATACAACAAAATGACATAAAGCTTGACAACATAGGCAAAATATAAAAAGGCTGTGTAATTCTGTGCACTTGGGAACATTACACGGATATCCACTGGTCTCTAAAAAATTGCACCACTTTATGCGCCCTCAACTCTATTTAGTGCTCTGTCCAGAGCCTAAAGTAAGGTGTTTACACCTGCTTACAAGGATAAACCAAATGCCGGTGTTGTCAGTCACGGGGGGAACGACAAAAATTGCACCAAGAAGGATCGTTTCTGCAGAATTTGCAAAAATCCATCTAACTTGGAAACGGTAAAACATATCTTCACCGAATGTCCGGAATTAGGCCATCTTTATATGTCACGCCTGGGCCATTTGGTCCATAATTATGAAACAATCTTGAATGAGGACTTTTGGACCTGTTGCTTAAACTCAAACTCTACCTCAACTCTTATCGCACTGTACCAGATTTGGGAAGCTATTAAAACTCAGTTTGAATAATGAATTAAGATAAATAAGGACTGTTTTCTATCACTAAGAGAAAGGACATGGTATCTTGGTTTAATAGATGAATTTGTTCCTAGCATGCAGGATTTAAGGACGTATACGCAGATGGTCGGAATGTGCTAATTGAATTTAGTACAAGTAATATATGCTGTGTTTTGAGTTGTTAATATGTTTCTTTTTAGTTTCGTTTATGGTTGTAGGAATTCGTTTACTTTTAGTTTAGCAGTACCCTGGTATATGATACTGGATACAGATTTAAAGGCGCTGTAGCTGGCTACAGTTTATAAATATTTGAAATGCACAGTAATATATTGAAATGTTTAAATATATAAAACATATGTTTTAATGTTGATGTGTTGTATACACTATGTGTAATTATACGGAAGTTCTAATGAACTAAAACGTAAATTTTGCATTGCTTTTTGTTTCTCTTTTGCGAATTTGAAGCCTGGTGTGTCTTTCAACATCTGTGCACCCCATTTTGCATTGCATTTTGTGTCTCTTGTACAAAAATTCGAAGCCTGGTGTGTTTTTTAACATCTCTGCACCCATCTGTGGTACTAAAGTATTCCCAGTACATTTGTTTTCTTGCTTCCCTGGGCTACTAGGCCGTCTGGTGATTTTGTGCGCGTACTGCACTGTGCAGCCACTCCTCTTTCTTCCTCCTATCCTCTGCCGCCCCTATGGCACTCACCATTCCTACTATCTTTTCTAATTGCTATACTATCACCTATCCTCCCTCACTCGCAAAGTCTGGAAGAAAAAAGCTTAAAAAAAGACATCCTGACCACTAACCCTGGCCTACCTATCGCAGACACCTATGTCAGTGCAACTTATAGACAGGTCTTTACTGATATCCTCTTTTCTGTCCCCTCTCCAGATGTATGGACTCCTCATCTCATCTCTTCTCTCCCTCCTCTCACATCTTCACCCATTAATGGTGGTATTAGATGGGCAGTACTCTTGGCGGGCTTCGCATCATCCAGGTGTATCATTAATGTCTATCACACTGGCACTATCTTGGTTCAGGGTCCTCAACTCAACCTGCTCCTCTTTGACCGGTGCCTGCCATGCCTCATCAACTTTCTTCTCACACCTGCTACTCCTTGTTCCACTCTCTCTGTGTCCCGCTGCGACTGGTGTACCATGCCCGTATACCCCTCCTCGGAAAAACCTTCAAAGGTGGCAACCTCTTTCATCTAGCCACGATTAATGCTCGTTCTGCCATCAAACACTCTGCTGACATCGGCCTCCTCCTTGAAGACCTTGATCTCGATATCCTCGCTCTTACCGAGATGTGGTTCAATGCCAGCTCAAGCACTGCTTTTGACTCCCTTCTCCCCGATGGCTATAGGATCATCTCAAAGCCTCGCCCTAACCGTGCTGGTGATGGGTTGCTCTGATTTTCCCTGAGTGGATCTCTTCTTCCGTCATACCCACCCAGCCTTACTCTTCCTTTGAGAGCCTGGTTTGCAAGCTGGTCATCTCTCCCACCTCCTCTCTGACCATTGCCACTATCTACAGGCCACCTGGCTCTACCAACCTGTTCCTCTCTGAATGGGCTGATTTCTCCCCCTCTCTCCTCACAACCACCTCTAAAATCCTTCTCCTGGGTGACATCAACATCCATCTTGACTCCTCTATCACGGCATCCACTCTCTTCCGTGACCTCTGCACCTCACTCTCTCTCTCCATTCTCCCTTTTGGTCCTACCCAGTCGGCTGGACACACTATTCATGTCTTTATCCACACTGATCTTTCACTGCCCCCCCCCCCACTGATCACCCCACTCTCCTGGTCAGAGCATTCTATCCTATCCTCTCACCTAGGTCCTCTCGGTTCTCTGACCATACCTCCCCCAGCCCTGCCAACCTCGTTCACAAGCATCCGTCCGAAGAAACAAGTGTTAGCTGCGCCTTCACATCTACCTTCATCCCCCCTCTGTCCTCACTAAAGACTCTACCTCTGACTCTGCTCTCTGCAACCTCCATCTTGCCATCACTAATACCCTTGACACACTTGCCCCAGTCACGAGGGTCCGCTTGAAACATGACTCCAAGCATAACACCTGATACGACTCTGAACTTGCAACCCTGAAACGCAAGTTCAGAGCTGTGGAATGGAAGTGGCAGACCTCAGGCTCACCCTGTGACAAACTGGCCTGTCGCCTACTCCAAAGGCAATAACGACTCTCCATTCGCTCCAAGAAAAGGGCCCACATCCAGGCTCGCATCTCTGGTGCATCCAACAACACGATTGAACTCTTTAAAATCTGCAAGGAACTAGCCAACCCTTCCGCAGTCTCCTCCTCACCTTTTCCCTCACAGGCCCTCAGCAACGCACTGGCCGCACGATTCACTGCTAAAACTCAGGACATCCTGTGCACCCTTGCGTCCCTCTCCCCCTCTCCTTCCCCCCCTAGACCTCCTATGGCCTCCTATCCCTCTTCTGCCTTTCTCTCCTCCTTCTCTCCTATCACACTTGATTAGGTCACCAGAGTTGTCTGCTCCATGAAGGTCTCCTCCAAACAGGTCTCCCCCTTTTCCTCCAGAACCATTAGGGACAATATTGGCTCTCTTGACCCTGCTATTGCTGATTTCTGCAATCACTCTTTTGCTACTGGATCTTTCCCCTCCTCCCTCAAGCACTCCCTTGTGTGCCTCCTCCAGAAAAAACCTTCTGCAGAAATTCCCTCATACCGTGGAGTTAAACAGGGTTGTCCACTGGCTCCCGCCCTGTTTATTTCATTCTTGAGGGACTATCAAAACTCTGTAACATCGGTACGGGCATTTCCCCCCAAAATCAGGAATGTAGGAGTATCCAGGTTACTATACGCTGATGACCTTATCCTGCTGGACCTAACGCCAATTGGTCCGCAAAGGCAACTGGACAACTTGGCTCATTACATCGGAAAAAACAACTTAGAAATTAACAAGTGTAAAATGAAAGTCCTGATCTTGGAGAAAGCACCAAAGAAAGGGTTTATGCACAGCTGGTTCGTAGACGGAACCAAAGTCGAACAAGTGGCCCTTTTCAAATATCTTGGGGTAACAATTGACTGCTCAACAGTCAATGCTGGAATGCAAAAAGTCCTGTGGAGTAAAGTTCGCAATCTTGCAGCCCAACCACGTGCAATTGACAGAAAGTACAGCAGGTTTTTTCATTTGCCTGCCTTTCAATTTTATAAATCCAAAGTGATCCCAGCCATCACTTACGGGATGGATGCCAGTCCAGCTATTCCATCCGCATATTTGACCTAAACTGGAAGGTTTCCTCTGGCGCTGTGGCGCTATGTCCTTAACCTTCCGAAGTCAACTCCCATTGCAGTAATTCGCCAAGAACTAGGTCTGCTGTCACTCTCGGTTACCATAAATCATATCAGTATGCAGCTGTATAGAAAGATCCTAATGCCAGATAGCCCGCCAGTCTACAGATTGATGGCCCCTGAAATTGCTAAAAGAACTTGCAGTAAATTGAACATCTGGGCGGAAAAGAAAAAAAACCTTGACACTTTGATCTCTAATCCAGAAAGAGTGAATCAAAAAATGGAAGATCAGGACTGGATAAACACCCAAGAACAAACAATATCCTACAAATCCATGTCTCACCTGCCACAGATGGCACGCAAACGTAAAGACCTGCTGGCGTATCTCTCTAAAAAACAAAATACTTTATGTTAATCATTCACATTTGGTCTGCAAATTGGTTTGATTTAGCCTTTAATCTATTCGTCCAGAGCAGAGACGATGTTCAGCGATCTAATACAAAGCCCAGATATGCAATCCAGTTGACCAGCGGCTGAACATTTTTTTCAAGACTCCAAATAACTCTATGGTTTTCTGGTATATGGGGCAAATCTAATTATTGTAGTTGTGTTTGAGCTAATCATGTTATTTACATTTCAGTTTCAGAAGAAGGTACGTGGCTTGTAAAGGGAACTGGAAACTTTAAGACTAGGTTGCAGGTTGAAGAAGTTCCTTACAGCATTTTACCCTCAAATGTCTTTATGTTCTAACATCAATATAGCTCTTTTTGAAGAGGCTCTCCTGCAATTGTTTTGTAGGCCACCACCTTCAACATTGGATTGCTAACTCTTCTAGCTTGGAAATGATTTGGTGGACGAACATATTGTGATGTTGTGTGGTCTGGTCTCCTTTTCCACCGACCAGATGTCCCAGGGACTTGGGACCTAACCTGGTGGTAAGAGAAGTAACAAAAAAGAGCAGCGAGAAGGACATCCCTAAGGTTTGTTCCGTCTTTGATAAAGTGCCCTGCCTTCCTTTTTTAGGGTTTGGCAAATAGGATAATCCAGGGCACAGGGTGCTGGCACACCCTACTTGACATGGGTCTAGTGGTGGTTTGGGGAGGATCCCCTGGTGCGTGTGCATACCCACATGTGAGCTTGGTAGGAATTTGTCACTTAAGCAGTGCAGTCAACATGGCTCCATTGACAGGTTTAAGGCTGCCAGCAGAGTTCTGGAGACAGGAATACCTGCAGAGATCCCTCTTTAAATAACAGAAACTCTGAAGTGTGTGACTTGCTTGTATCAACCTGCAATAACCCTACCCAAATCAACTTGTTGATGGGCATGGACACCAGCTAATTGAACCACCTTTTTCACCCATACATTAACACACGGTTTCAGGAGGCTGCATAATAGTATGCAAAGGGCCCACCAACTACATGACGCTGCCTCCAGACGTCCAAGTACTCTGAGAATCCAAGATGGTGGACCACTGAGAAAAAGCCTATGTCTGTGGAGTAAGAGGAGTGGAGCTAAAATGACAAACCAGAAATAGCCACTGCCCAAGGAGAATTGTAGACCAATCAACACTGTGAGGGCGCATTCTGGACACCTGCAAACCAGGGGCCTAAGACCAAACCTTGAGCTGGAATGGGAGAGCATGAGAGGTGCTGAGGAAAAGGTGCAGTGAGGGAGTTTAGAGTGGGCAGAGAGTAGAAGAAGTAGACCGGAGAAGGGGACGAAAGCTTTGAACGCAGGTGGAGGATAGGAGAGAAGGTGACTGAAAAAAGGAAGGAGCAGAAGAGCTGGAGAAGAAGAGAGAAGAGTTGGAAAGGAGCAGAATAATCAGCTTGGGAGCAAGAAGTAAAGGAAGAACATCAAAGGAAGGTGCATGAGCGGGGTAACTGTAGGAATGGGAACAGAGCTACTCCTAGGATGGGGAGAGATAGCCCGAGGATGGGGGAGAGCTACAACCCAGAGGTTTACAGTGAGATAACCCTGGGACATGGGAGAGATAGCCCCAGCGTGTGGGAAGAAGAACAAGTTACTTACCCCTGGTAAAGTTCTTTCTACTGGATGTTCCTCCCACGTATTCCTCCTCTTTGATATTATATCTCGCAAGCTTTGCTGCTTTGGAAAAGAAAATTCTCGGCAGAGGGAGCTGTATGCGATGTCATCACAATAATGTCCCTCGAGGGCCTCTGTCAAGCGTCAACATCATCATTAGTACAAATAGCACATGCAGCGCACATTGGCTTTTCTGTTCTACTTTTTCAAGGAATTCACCAGGCGTACCCAAGACTGCAAGCTCTCAGAAAGCGCATAGTGTAACACACATAAATTGTACAGTGGGGTAGGCTGGGAGGGGCAATGAGGAATACGTGGGAGGAACAACCAGTCGAAAGAACGTTACCAGGGGTAAGTAACCTGTTCTTCGAATGGATTGTGTCCTCCCACGTATTCCTCATCTTTGATAGACTCCCAAAGCAGTGACACTTTTGGAGATGGGAGTATCAATTAATTTAGTCATGGACCGAATGGAGAACAGCCTTAGCAAAGAGTCCTCCTGGAGAAGAGGAAGAGTCTAAGCAGTAGTGCTCGACAAATGTGTGAATGGATGAACAAGTGGCAGCTGCACAGATGTCGTTTATTGGGACACCCCTCTGGAAAGCCGCAGAAGTTGCCATGCCTCTAGTGGAATGAGCTCTTAGCCATTCCTGCAGGTCCTTACCCGCAAGTCTATAACATTCTCCAATGGCCAGTATGATCCAACTAGATATAGTTTGTTTGGTTACTGCCAGGGCCAATTTGGGGCCGGTATATCCAATGGAAAGTTGATCATCATGCTGAATTTTAGCCATTCTTGAAATGTAAAAGTTTAGAGCCCTTTTTGGGTCTAGCCTATGAAGTCTCTCTTCCTCTACCTGCATGAGGAGGAGAATAAAATGTTGGTAGCGTTATCTTCTGCGACAGATGGAAGTCAGAGACTAACTTCAGTAGGAATGATGTTTTTATCCTGAGGATGACTTTGTCCTTATGGAAAATGGTATGAAGAGGCTTGCAAGAAAGAGCCTGCAACTCACATACCCTGCGAGCTGATTTTATTGTGATAAGTGGAACTGTTTTCAAAGTTAGGAGCCTTAAAGGACATGAATGCAAAGAGAGATTCCTTATTGAGTTGCCCAGAATCGGTGTGCAGTGAAAAAGTCGAAAACATTATGTGGAAAGTCATAATGTTGAAAAAAAAATGTTGACTTTTTTTTCAAATGTTTTCTTTTTTTATTTGTGTTTTTTTGGGTTCCGCAACTAAAAAAAAGGGGTAAAATAAAAAAAAAATAGAAAAAAGGGGGTTTGGGGGGGGAACCCCCCCATTTCCAACTAAAAATAAACAAAAAAAGACATTCACATTTTTTTTTAATTTTTCTTTTTCTACATTATGACTTTCGACATAATGTAATTCGGTAATATCACTATAAACCCCAGAATCACCAGAGGTGCATTGCCTCTCTCCACAGTGGTAGTGACCCTATGCCTCCTCTATTGTTGAGGTAGTACATGGCCACTGTGTTGTCCATCATTATCAGGACATTCTTTCCCCGTACAGAGGGCAGTAAGGCCTGAGTGCTAGACTAATTGCCCTCAGCTCCAAAAAGTTCATGTGTAGTTTGGACTCTGATGGAGACCAACAACCTCTGATTGTCAGTTTGTTGTTCTGGGCTCCCCACCCCGTGAGTGAAGCGTCCGTCACGACTGTTATCTCCGGCCATAGTTGTCAAAAAGATTCTTCCTTGAGAATGTTGTCTTTGCAAGCCCACCATAGAAGGTCCTGAGTAACCCTGCTCGGGACTTGCAGTTGGTCTGACATATTTCCTGAAAATTGGGACGACCGAGTCCTGAAATCCCATTGAAGGGATCTAATTTTCAATCGGGACTCCGGCACCAGAAAAATGCAGGATGCCATGAGACCGAGCAACCTCAGAAAATCAAAGGCCGGAAAATGCTGGGCATTTACGGAACTTTGCTACCATGTGCTGAAAGTGTTGAGCTCTCATCTCGGGAGGCAAGGATTTCCCTGAGGAAGGATCCAGGACCGCTCTGATGAATTGGAGTCTTTGGAATGGTATCATATGGGACTTCTTGTAATTGAGGGAGAAGTCCAGTCTGTGAAGGGAGTGGCAGGTGATACTGAGATGTTCCTGGGCTTGTTCGGGTGAACGAGCCTCGATCAGCCAATCGTCCAGGTAGGGGTAGATGTGAATCCCCCCTATCCTGAGACTTGCTGCCACTACTGCCATCAACTTAGTGAAAACCCTTGGGCGGAGGTCAGCCCGAATGGCAGAACTCAAAACTGATAATGAGCCCCGCCAATTGCAAATCTCAGGTACTTTCTGTGCTTGAGATGGATTGGCACCTGAAAGTAAGCATCCTGAAGGTCCAATGATACCAAACAGTCCTGGAGTTGGAGAGCCTGAAAGATCTGAGAAAGGGTAACCATCTTGAACTTTTCCTTCCTGAGGAACTTGTTCATGTTTCTTAATCCAAGATGGGTCTCAATCCTTTTTGGGAATGTGAAAGTATGGGGAATACCAACCGTTGTTCCTCTCTGCTACAGGTACATGTTCTATTGCACCTTTCTCTAGCAGGATTAACATTACCTGCACAAGGAGCAGATCTGTAATTTTGACAGAGTTGGTTCCCGGTGGATTATCTCGAGGCCTTTTTTGAAAACGAAGGCAGTAACCTTGGGCTACTTTTTCCAGTGCTCAAGCATCTGAAGTAATGCCCAGTCATTCGTTCAGATGCTGAGAAATTCTGCCTCCCACCAGGGTCTTGTTGGTGAAGACCTCAGAGAGGCTTTGAGTTGAGACAGCTGCAGCAGCGGCTGAGGGTAAGGTTTCTGCTGCTGGGGCTGATCTACCACCCTTTCCTCGTCCACCACGAGGGAATCTTCTTGGTCCCCTTTGTCCGGCCATTCCTCTTCCTCTTCCAATTGAGGAATAGAAACAGAAAGAATGGCCCCTGCAGGAAGATGAGCCTGAATAGGGTTGTTGAGGTTGTTGAATGGAGGTGCTAAGGGATTTAGCCGCCGCCTTGGAGGTCTGCAGCTTCTCCAGACTCTCATCCGCCTTGCTGTCCAACAACCTAAAGCCGTCAAAGGGCATGTTGAGCAGTCTAGCCTGCATGTCCGGTACAAACCCCGACTTTCTCAACCACGCAAACCTGCATTGTACGGCGCTAGCAGCCATGGATCTGCTGATGCTGTCACATTCTACCATTGCCTCCTTTCCATCCTTAACTATAGCCAGGACGCCGTCCCTTTCTTTGCCTTCTGGGATGTGATCAGCAGCCACGGCCACACAGTCCCACAGGGTATAAGAAAATCTTGCAAGAGTACAGGTGACATTGGTAGAGTTCAAGGCCATACTGCCTGAAGTGAAAACCTTCCGTGCCCAGGCATTTACCTTATTGTCGTCCTTATCTGGGGGGATAGAAGGGTAAGCCGATTGCCTGGTTGATGTGGCAGCCTGCAAAACCAAGCTCTCAGGAGTGGGGTGTTTGGTCAGGTATTCTGGATCACTTCTTCAAGGCCTGTAGTTTCTAGCAAAGTTCCTGTTGACAGCAGGTCCAGATTCTGGGGCTTCCCAATTTGCAGTGACCTTCCTCTGAAAGGCTTTGTGGAAGGGCAAAATCGGGTCCTTCTGAGGGCCTTGGTCCAGGATATCGGTCATATCAATCTCTTCATAGGTAGGAGAAGCTCTGCTCCATCCCATATACAACGTAACCCTATTCATGAGATTTCTATAGGTGGAATCTGTATGTTCAGAAGGGTCAGGCCTGCCAAATTCCAACTATGGCGAGGTGTCAAGACCACTAGTCGACTGTAGAGAGTCATAAAGATCTCTCATTTTTGATTCTTCATTAATGAGCTCCTCTGGAGCATTGTTAGTGCTGAACTGCAATCCAAAAGGAGGGGAATCCTCTTCATGGGGCTGTTCCTCCTCATATATTGAGGACATAGGGCCTCATTCCGAGTACGGCGCTAACCAATGGCGCTATTAACGCCTTGGTTGACGCCGTACCCGGACCGGCAGCGCCTTGGTGGATGGCGGAATCACCGCCCCATTCCAAGGTTGGCGGGGCGGTAATTCCCCATTCACCAAGGCTCTTCCCCATTCCCAAATGAGCCCCCATAGGGCTCAATGGGAATGGGGAAGATTGGCTTGGAGGCCCCTTTGCGCCCTCGACTTTAACACCTGCTCCAAGCAGGCGTTAAGGGCGAGGGCGCAAAGGGAACTCGGAGTATGGCGGTAAGGGATTACCGCCACCGGTCTCGTTACCGGTGGCCGCTATCCCTTACCGCCATACTCGGAATGAGGCCCCTAGACTTAAAAAAGTCTTTCTTCGGAATAGGTTTGAAAACCTTGTACAGAATGGGCAAAGGCCTCAACAAAGTCGAAGTGACTGTCGACAGTGTCGACGACGGTTTCGGCAATGGCGCCGGCTTACTCAGCACTGTCTTCGACTTTGGCGTCAAGATGTTTGGCTCTGGAGGATATCGAAGAAAGACTCGGTTCTCGAGTTAATGCCTTTGACGACTTGTCGTCGGGTCGAGAACTTTCTCGACGTATTGCCGGTTTAATACTCAGCTTTGAAGCAGTAGCCTTCGACTTCGCTAAAACGTCCAAAGGAGCGACCGGGGCATGGATCTTGAGCAACTCTTTCGAGGGGGTTGAGGCCACATTCTCGAAAATGTGCATCATTTCAGATCTGAACGCATCCCATTTTCTAGGGGAATCAGATTTAGTAGGGCATCGGATTACCTCCGTAGATTAATCGGAAGATGAAGAGGGAGACCTATGGCGCCTCTTCTTCGCCTTCTTCGAGGAAGATGAAGACTGCCTCGATCGACTCCTCGAACGGGACCTCTTTGTATTTTTACGCCGGGAGGTAGATTCCCCGGACTTTCTACCTTTCTGCAAAGAAGTCTTCAAAGCCGCCATCCCCACCGCCAGTTTACCTCTGCGCTTCCTGAGAGCTTTCTCTGTCATGGCCTGACAGGACCCACAGTTATCTGTACGGTGTCTGGAGCACAGACACCACAGGCAGACACAGTGAGGATCGGTAATAGACATCTACGACACGCAGTCGTAGCATTTCTTAAATCCAGACTTTGGAGTCGAAGAAGTAGAAGATGACGACATTTTCTGTAAAGAAAACTGAAGTGCACCGTTAAACACTCAAAACGAAAGCTTTCGGAAAAACAGAACTGAAGCCAATGGGCACTGCACATGCTATTTATGCTAACAATTATGTTGATGGAGGCCCTCGAGGGACATCAACGCGACGTCATTGCATACAGCACCCTTTTCCGAGAATTATTTTTTCCAAAGCAGGAAAGCTGGCGAGATATAATATCAAAGATGAGGAATACATGGGAGGACACGATCCATTTGAAATACCCCCTTGAGGTTGGGCAGAGAGATATCCATAGAATTGGGGAGGTACACATTCTAAATGTTTGGGGAGGGAGATAGCCCTAGGACTGGGGAGAGGTACACCCCGGAGACTGGGGAGAGCTACACACATCAGGCTGAGGAGAAATACACCCCAGCAGTTGTAGAGAGTCAGCCCAGAGGTTGGGGAGAAACACAACCCAGTAGTTGAGGAAATATTCACCCCAGAGATTGGGGAGAGTAAGAACCCTAAAATTGGATAACAATACCACTCGGCGTGGAACTTGAGGCACGCCTAGATTTAGGGAGAGACACAATCCTAGGATTGGAGAGATGTGCTGCTAAGATTGGGTAGGGAAGGAGAGAGAGAAAGCGAAACTCCTAGGATTGGAGAGAGAAACACCCCTTGGATTGGGGAGAGCAGTGCCCCTAGGAATAGGTCAAGAAACACCACTAGGATTGGTAAGATACACAACTTTAGGATTGAGCAGAGAAGTGGCCTACAGACTAAGAAGAAGAAGACGGCAAGGGGCAAAAAAATAGAGAACAGAGAAGAAACTCAAGCAGAGACAGAAAGTGAAGGACCTACCAAAAACAAACCATACCGCTGATGGGCCAGGAGGAGGTATGGGAAAAGCAGGATGCATCAAGGAAGCATGAGGTGTTGAGGAGAAAGTTAGCCATGTGGGGCTAGGGGAGTCTAGGGAGTGACCACAAACCCAAGTAGCAACAGTGAAGGTCCTTACCTCTGGTATCCCATACAACCTACATTGTTTAAACCACAGGAGTCCCCATCCAGATATTTGTTAGCTTGTTTGCCCATCTAAGGAGAAAACATCTCATTCTATGACTTAGTTCCATCTTTTTCTTTTGTCATTCCAGAAAAATAATCTTTTAAGCCCTTATTTTACGGGTATGCGTCTCCCTCAATCCCCTTTACCTTTCACTATGGGTAAAGGGGATGCCCTGGCTTAATCCCATTGTCAATGAAGGGAGATTCCCCAGACTCTCGCATTCCAACCTCCTAGTGCAAGACAACCTCTGTGGCAGACAACCACACCTAGGGGCCAGCAAGTGGGAGGTCGCCCATACTTCTGATGGTTCATAGCAGCTTTGGCAGTGGACTTGTGTGAAAATGATGTGGCATCAGGTTTCTCAGAATAAGTATGACAGTCAAGCAAAAGAAGTGTTTACATGCCGGTCCGTGCAATAACTAGAGCAAGTAATTTTCGAAAAAGCTTGCAGTCCCGTTCTCACTGCATGTTTATTTCAGAGCAGACATGCATCACTCAAACTCACTCCTGCTGGAATGCTGACAATAACTACAAATTCTACATCAGAGCGAAGCCAGGAAGACCCACAAATCACATGCAACATGGGGTACAGAGAGATGAAAATCACTGGCTGGGAACAGGGCTGTCCTATGCACCCTCTCAGTTGCCATATTAGTTCTGCCCGACTGCAAGATGGCAGCAAGCCATTTCAAGCACTATGCCCACTGTCTCCCCATCAATCAGCCAATTATTGAACAACAAAGAATGGGGAGCAAACAACAAATGAGAATAATGAAGGAGGAAGAGGCACATGAGGAGGAGGTGAAGATCGAATGTCCTAATTAATCGTATGCCCCAAGTTAATTAGACAATGGCTCAACCAATCGCAGACCTCATTGGGGCACTTAGACCACTGCCACAATATAAAAAGAGAGAAAAGCAGGCCAGTAGCGTGGGAGATAGGACAGCGGTCCAGGTGGTGTTTTTTAAGAGTGAGAAACAGAGGAGAGAATAGAATATTGATAAGCTAATGAGCCCACATCTATCTAGTGCTTAAGATCTTAGGAGCGAGAAGCAGAGAACACCTGCTTGACGTTATAGCATGAGACTACTGAAGAAGCAGTTTAATCAACATGCTGGAGCTGTATAGCCCGAATCATGGTGGGGTTCCTCAGTCTACCAGAGTTGGGGAGAGGGTGCAGCTCAATTAACCTGCTGGGTGGTGGGTGCATACCCAGAACCAGGTAAGAACTCACATTTGTGAAGAATGCAACAGATTTTGTGAGGCTTACATGTTCAGTTGGGAAACAGAATCTTTGAGAAGGACTGTTTTATCCTGCTGGGGCTACATTCCCATGCATAGGCTGAGAATCCGGATTTGTGCAAGAGAAATCATAGCCTAAGGTAGGCTCACTGTCACAGAGAAGTAACTAGACCCTGTGGTAGATTCAGATCTACAAAAGCAACACACATATCGGAAAAGGGCCAAATTCCCAGGATGGTGACCCTTGGTAAGTGGGGAAGAGTAACTGCAGCCTATAAAGCACCCTGGTGAGGGTGGGGGGGAATCTGTGAATTTGGGGTCCCTTTTATGGTGAGGCAACCCGGAAATATTTTTGTTTGGAAAATTAAATGGCCATTGCATTGAGACATTAAGTGCTGCTGTTATAGAACCCTGCACTTGATTTCCGTTATTGCTGACCTGTGTTTATTTGATCTGGAGAGACTGAGGTACTTTGCTTACCAACACTGTTCCCCATAGTTTTCCCCTTTTTCTTTTACTCTCATTCCATAGGTCCTGCAGGGATTCATGCAAGCCATATCCTTATGCGTATAGTCCCAGTAGGGAAGTTTGACTCATATGCAGGGGTTACAAATCTCTACCAGTACATATCCAAAAGCATCTGAATAGATAGCGAGCACTATCACTGCACTTGTATTTACTGCACACTATTTTCTTGATCAAGCTCATTAGATCATCCTCTATGGTTACCTCTTTTTTACTCATACACCTTATTTCATGTGTTCCTATGACAAAATAAAGGTGTTGAACCATCCTTCATTTGTGCAGGTTTTCTGTTAGTTTCTCTGATCGTGACAGTGCAAAATCTTGTTCATGAAACGTACACTGAAGGCTCTAGTAATGAGGTTTACATACTCTTTTTTTAGGCTATAGATTTATTGGTATAATTAAAAAAAGACAACACTTAACTGAGAGAACCCCGGGCCAGAAATTAAAAAGGTATTCAAAAGGAGTGTTAAACAAACCCATAACAAGAAACATTCCATATTTTCTTAGCAACTAACAAAATATGGTAACATAGGAACATAGATAATCTTGGTTTCATATTCTCCAAGGTACAAACTGTGAGTGTAGTAAACTTTACTGTAGAAACTACTATGGCCCATCAACAAAAGCATACATAAAACAGAAAAGTAACATCACTCAGATAAACAACACACCATCTCGCCAACCACCCCATGACAAACATCAAGCGTGAAAATCAATCCCAGTAAATGGAAGTGATCCCACTAGGCGATTCATATAAATGGTAGGCCATCCAAGAGTGAATAAATGAAATGCACCTTGATGGATTAACCCCTCAGTTGGAACGATTGTGCCAAATCACTCAGGTTCATTATAGGCAATAATCACTACTTCCAGCAATATATTAACAAAAATGGCCAAACCGCCTGGTATCAATTAACAATCCTACGTAAGATAAAACCCTCCCTCCTGAGGATTTCAGAACCACAAACCAGCCCCTGGTAAACTCACACCTCGATGGAGGGACTGCATTCGTCACTAGCGTCCTGGCTGAACACCTGGCCCCCCTTTTGGCTATTCAAAACAGCACTTTACATCTCATAATAGGAACTATGAAATCTGACCACATCTCCCCCATCCTATAAGCATTGCTCTGCCTGCCCACCCCAGACAGAATAATTGTTAAAAATGCTTGCATCACACATACGGAAACTGCTACCTCGACACAAGTCCACCAACCCACACCATTTGCGGGCTCAGGTAGGACATGCTCCTCTAAGAGCCAGACCATTGCAAGGCTGAAGACTAACTGGCGTGCAAAGAGAAAAACAGTAAACAGACCTTCCGTTGAGATGCACCAGCCTACTTAAACATCATTCAAATAGCAATCAGGACGGCTCCAGCTCTTCTGCAGTTCAGAAACGAATGCAACGCCTTGCTCTTCAGGGAAAATCTAAGGGCTACTTAGGTACTAATCCCAGGTATATGCGACCTCTGTAGTATGGGATATCCAAGCTGCTATAGCCTGTAACCTTATTTCCACAAACCTTTGTTACCCTCAAATTACTTGCACAGTGCTCTGTTCCTCCCTAGCTAGGTTCACTCTATGTAAATTCAAATACAAATGTAGAGCTGCAACCAGTCATACTAAGCATCCAACGCATCGAACGACAGGGCATTCAGCAGTCCCACCCCTTAACCACCAGGGGCTTACCATTTCACCTGTATAGGTTGTTCTGACAAAGCCCGGGCCTCTCCTATAGTTGCCTAACAAATCCTAAAAAAACTCTTGGCATTACCAGGATCCCCAAACACAATGTTGTCAGATCCCCTTGCAGCTCTGAGCTTTGTAGGAAAAGGTAGATAAATGCTCAGAACCTGGACCACAAAAGGCCATCCAGACAAGTTACAATTCCCTCATCCATTCACTGTTCACTTCACTAATGTCTTAGAAAAGGTAGATCACTCTATCCCCATAGTGGAGGATTCCTTTCTTGGCCTTCACTCATTCTAGCGCCAACCACCTCTACATTGTATTTTCCAGTTGCTTGCCTGCGGTTCCCTGAGCACAATTTGCCCCACACCTGAGTCCGAGGCAGTAATAATTGACAACCCTAGTCCAGGTGCCTATTCACAACCAACCCAAAGTTCCAGGTGCCTATTCAGGCAAGTGCTGCACAAGCCAAGTAGGTTATATGCACAAACACCTCTCGGTAATGCAATCAACTGCATGGTTGAAGTACTCTGAGAATTCTCTAAGCGCTTCCCCCAAATACTAGTGCCCTATTCTCATTAATCAGAGTCTGCCACTTCCTGAAACTCCTTTTCCGTTCTTCTTCTAAAAATGTATCTGTGCCATCATCAAGTCATGCTCCACAGCATCAACTCGTTTTTCAGTTTTATAACTGCCTCAATGTGTCTAGTTGTGCATCTGTCTTCATGATGGCTTGATTTGAGGGGAAAGGAGAGCACAAGGAAACAGCATATAGGGCGATCCCTCATAATCTGATCTACTTTATGGAAGTTACATGCCATTCTTAGGTAAACTTTTCGTATCAGTGACTGCAATAAACAAACTACATCACAGTCAAGTATGCAGGGGTCCTTCTTTGTGCTGTAGCTGTATGTTCATGAGATTTTAAAGAGCAAATGGGGGCCCACTGATCTGTAGAAAATGTCTGTCACCCTCATGGATACCTCCTCCGCAAATTGCATGGCCAATGTAAACTTAGCTGGGTGTATGCCTCCAGCCATACACTGTTATCACAACCATTACCATTGCCAGACATACCCAAGCACTCTTTGCACCGGCCTAATGTTCTGGCATCAGCGCAAATGCCACCCACTGCCCCAGATCGTTCACAGGGACAAGGGCAGCAATGCCTGAACATCACAAACCAAAATAGTGAAGAATCCCAGGCTACGTTCTATCTGGTCGATGCAGAGAGAGCTAGATCGCAGCTTCTTCTGCAGGGTAATTCATCTGTCAAATCCACTGGCAGACCACAGAGTTCTCCCACCCCGCAGCCAAGATCCAAATGTCAGGAATCAGGCAGAAAATATGTGCAGTCCACCAGGCAGTGCCGTGCGAAAGCATCTCCCTCTGTGGCTCGGCCACACCCTCACATTTCATACTATTAAAGACTTACTTTCCTCTTGTATGGGATATAGAACAGAAGGTATCTAAGTCAGTCTCTTAGAGACTAATGGGACTGAGGGTAAGGAACGGGATTTAAAATATGAAGGTACATGGCGATTAGATCCTGCTTTGCCCCTTCCTCTGTGCCTTGTAGAGTCTGCAGAAGACCAGAAGGCTTTGTTTATGCTAGAATGTCAGAACAGTTTTAGGGTGTTGAGTATTTTCAAACTTTGCCACATTGACTACAACTTGTGTATGACCTGTGCGATCCTTGCTGAACTGAAAAAGAATACAAAATTAGACTGATTAGAAACCATTAAAAAAAGCTATCTAGATCATAATTTTCTCTTCGCATTTGACAGCCCAAAGAAATCTATGTGCATTTATTGATTCATGTTAAGTATTCTTCATTTTATCGGGACTCTAAACCAGCTACAAGGGCTCCCTTTCTCATAATCGTTTGCCTAGTTTACCCTTAATGGCATAGCACTTTGCTTTTTATTTAAAAAACCATAAGAGATTTTATATAAACCCCCGTCTAGCATCTGCCTCCCAATGCACATCTTCCAATTCTTCTGATTATTATGTCACTCATTGTATTGTTGATCACGTTACCGCTTGCCACTGAATAGAAAATTGCACACTTTATTCAGTGTGCTAATCATGAAGCCTCCATCAGTGACCACTGTGCTTGCCCCTTATTTTATCTTTACCTACTCATTCGCACTGTTACTCACTGCTACAGCAAATGTTTCCACCTTTTCTTTTGGAATACTGTCCTATACGGGCAACCTTCACTCTCCATTACAGTCTAAATTGTGCCTATCCCATTCCACAGAAGCTGGTTTTCTCTCTGGCTCTAGTTATATCGATCAAGCACAACGTATTAAATGTGCTACCCGATTTGCTGATTATCCTTTACTCTTTCTTTCTCATTTTCACTATTCTTTATGTCGGCCACAACTCATAAATGGTTTCACTTTAGATTAATCAGTCATCGGTTCATTTTTTCGATATCTTGGAAAGGGTCTCTATTGACTCCTACTTGCCTGTCTGATGCAGGCCTTCACGGTCGTACTTGACTCTCTTCTATTCTCATTCTACAGAGCTATTCTTGCGGGGGGCGCACTTGTGCATGAACCAAGATGGGCGTTTGCGTTTTGCACTCTGGCAGCCCAGCAGTTTCGCACTGCGCGATAATCCTCCTCTAGTGCACAACTCGCTGCTAACATAGAGCTACATAATGCTGAAGCCTCCGGCACTCTGTTTGGGGCGTGAGAGACCCCCTTATCGGCGACCTGCACCTATGAAAGTAACGGCCCGTTCCCGAATCGGACAGAAGGCGCCAAGAATCACCAAGCCTTGGAGGTGAGACTAGCGATGTGCGGATCATGGGATTGGAGCCGAACGCTGTGCCTGCTCACAGTGACTGAGCTGTGCCTGGCCCCTGCCGCGCTGCGTGGGAAGAATCCTGTGCAGACAGATCTGACACTAAGACTCGGCAGCAGACCAGGTCGGCGAAGGCCATCTTGGAGAGGCACAGAGATGTAGCCAGGATTGTCTAACAAGTGGGGCCTGAGGCTAATGTAGTTGGGCCCACTGCAGTGACCTTTACATTTGTAAATGTCCATATAGCGCTGATGAGAGGGGATTTACAGATTTCGGGTGGGCCTTGCCCACTCAGGCCCTACCCTGTCTACGCCTCTGGAGGGGCAGACCACACTGGGTGTTGTGGATGCTTGGAGACTGTTGCACCTGATGTCCCGCAAGTTCTCTTTCTACTCTACAGTGCACGACTCGTGGATTGACAGATGGTTGCAGTCTGATACCCTGATTGGGCAGATAGATAGGATGGCAATCTTACACAGAACCTTCTCCGACTACTCCCCGGTGTGAAAAGCATGGGACTGGGCGATCGTGGAGACTTAAGCCAAATGCGCTTCTAGATCCTGTCTTTGAGTCAAAGCTCAGAGCTTCTATTGACGAATACTTCGAGATTAACTCTGGGAGAGTGGACTCTCATGCTACCCTGTGGAAAGCCTTCAAGGCATACATCCACGGCGTAGCCCTGGCAAAGGAATGCGGGATCCTGAGAGCAATCCGCCAGACCATTCAAGAGAGTGTGACCCTGCTTGCTTGGCTTGAGGCGCAATACACTATGACTCCTTCAATTGCCACATTCAGAGAGATTGGTGCCGCCCTCAATACTTTCAGGGATCGGGCCGATCAGGAACGCAAATTCCTCAATGACCCCCATGCTGCAAGACAGTATGGGAGAGGGAATGCTCTGGCAGGCTATTGGCCAGACTGGCGCGACAACAGAACATTACTCACCATATCGCCCTGATTGAACGAGCGGATGGGGCTCTAGTCCATACCATTTGCTCTTTTTATGAGTTGCTATACGCAAACAACAATACAGTACCTGCGTCTGATATCGAAACATTCCCTGACGACCTTCCGCTCTCAGGGCTGTCGATCAAAGCCAGAGTAGCATTAGATCGCCTAATATCCGTTGAGGAGACACTGAGAGCCATCCAATCACTCGCGTCAGGCAAATCCCCCAAATCTGAGGGCTTAGCCATTGAATTTTATAAATGCTACAAGGTTCGCCTGGTGCCCGGACTGTCGCTGTGTGGGAGGAATCCTGTGCAACTGGGAGACTACCCCCCACGCTACGGTAAGCGGTTATCTCAGTATTACTGAAGCCCGATAAGCCTGCCACGCAATGCAGCTCCTATCGCCCCCTCTCATTGATAAACAGCAACATGAAGATCTTCACCAAGGTACTGGCCCTTTGGCTTGCCCCATACATGACATTTATTATTCACCCAGATCAAGCTGGATTCATACCGGGGCGCTGCACGGTTCGAAACATAAGCGCTTTATTAACATTCTGGCCCGGATAGATCCAGAGGCGCAAGCAGTGGCTGCAGCACTAGACATGCAAAAGGTCTTCGACTCGGTATCCTGGCTGTTCCTGTGGGCCGTGTTGGAAAAGAGCAACTTTGACTCCCGCTTCATCTAGTGGGTGAGGTTATTTTATACCCTCCTGGTGGCCAGGGAGTACATTAATGGCCTTCTCTCTGCTCAGTTCGACACCGCCAGGGGGACTATGCAGGGCTGCCCTTTTTCACCCCTGATATTTGCAGTGGCGATTGAACCCCTGGCAGATGGAATCCGCCAGAACCATGCACACAGAGGCATGAGGCTTACAGGAGAGCCCAAGATTATCTCGCTCTATGCAGATGACCCGCTGCTATATGTATGCAACCCTGAAGCAAACCTTGAACCAATCATGAGCGATGTTCTCCTCTTTGGTACCCTTTCTGGACCCAGGGTCAATTGCACCAAGTCCAAACTGTTTCTGCTGACGGACAACACAGATGCCCCGCGGGACCTCCTTGGGTTCATCTGTCCCCATCATAGATCAAATACCATGGTCATCACGTGCCACTAGACTTCACTATATGACCGAAACAACGGGGGCTATCTTTCAACGCTTCTGCGAAAGCTAAGCATATGGGCAAAGATACCAATCATTGTGGCAGGAAGGATTACACTCCTCAAGATGGTTGTGCTCCCGCAGTTACTATAACGATTCCTAAATGTCCCTCTCTGGCTTGTGGCCGTGCTTTTTGAAAAACTTAAATCCACAATCAACAGCTTTCTGTGGCATTCAGGTGCAGTCCAGCTGAAATGGGACACGTTGACTAGACCATACAATATGGGCGGGTTGGCTGCTCCGAACTTTGAGAGATACTGGATTACAGCTCAGGCACAATATGCAGCATATTGGTTTGATTCCGATAGCCCTCTTCTTCATGTCAAGCTGGAACAGCAGGCAGCTGGAACCCGAGATATATGGTCCCTGGTTATTCCTCCATTGGACCAGTGTTTGGGGGACACTGACCCAGCTGGGGTTACGATATTTGCATGAGGTAAAATCTGGAAACAGGTGGGTGTCCCCAATCCATTGCATGGTGACCTTCCCCTGTGGAACTGTTTGCCAGGAACCCCCTCGATGGACAAGATGACTGCACGCAATTGGCCAGCGGCCGGTTATGGTCTCCTCCGAGACTTCTATGCGATCGGGTCCTTCATGGAGTGGCAGGACTTTCTCAAGCCCCTGAGGACACGTCCCTCCCAATGGCTGCACTATGCTGGCCTACGCCGAGCGATCGAGGATAGGTGGAAAGAGATTCCCCCCAGCACCCCCCTAATGACTCACTACTAGCACTAGTCATGGAGGGCACCACGACTCGCCGGGGAGTGTCCAGATTATACATGCTGCTCCAGGACCGGGCATGCCAACCACTACAGAAGCTCAGAGAGACCTGGAGTAGGGACCTGGGTATTGAAATAACCGACGAGATCTCGGACTCCATGTGTGCTCGCACCCATGAGGTTTCCTTTATCTCTAGATTTCGATTGATTTAGTTCAAGCTGCTGCATAGATATCACTACACCCCTGCTAGACTGCACCATATGTCACAGGAGTGCTCCTCCAAGTGTCTGAGATGTAGCACCAATAATGCAGGATACATCCACATGCTCTGGGCCTGTCCGACAATTGCTGCTTTCTGGGAGGGGGTGTGCGAGGGTGTGTCGGTAATGTTGGACTGTATGGTTGCACCATGCCCAAGGACATGCTTATTTCACGAGTTTCCACAGCTCTGGCGCATCAATAGGAAATTGGCTGGTATTTGTATGTTATTAGCTATATGCAGCATTTTGTTACTATGGATGCACCCCTATGGTCTCACTCGTAACCAATGGCTCCACGCCGTCACATGGGCCTCTGACACTGAGGAGCGCTGCGTCGTTATGCAATCAACAGCCAGCAGACCAAAGAACACATGGCCCACCTTTTGCACCTATCTGCAATCACTGAACACGCTGACGCCCCTGCACACCTCAAACTATAGTGAGGGTGAGAATGACTGTCACTTGGCCCTATCTCAGCCATCATATTTGCACAATGTACATGACACCAGAACTAGTCTTAGTGTGGTATACTTTTGTGATGGTACTTCGCAAAGTAATGTTTACCTATGTCTCTTTTGTAATGCCAAGCAATATAAATAAAGTTTTAATTTAAAAAAAAAAAAGGATTCTTGCTCTTCCTATTTCCTCCTTGACAGTCTGCTTGCTTAAGCAAAGTTTTGGATGGGAACCACTCTCGTTTCCTTAACCCATCAATGGCTGAAAAAAAGATCATTTTCACCAGCTTCCTCTCCCCTCACCCATTTTCTCCTTTGAAGACATTTTCCATCAAGCTCTAGCCTTATCTTATTTTTTTTTTAACAAGTGTTTGTTTTAAACCAAGGCAGGACAGTTAACAAATAGTGTTGCATGATAATATTACTAATTTTTGACAATTCCCTTTAGGTCTTACACTACCCCACCCCTCCTCCCCTCCCCCCCTCTGGTCCCCAGGCTGCCTCTCACAGTTCCTTCGTTCTGTGGCATCGTCCACTGCCCTCGCCATTCAGGTGGTGTCTTGATCCTTCAAGGCCCATCGAGTGTTGAGCGGTTTAAATGTTAAGGCGGGAAATCGCTGGTCATAGTCCACTACTGGGGCCCAGACATTCTGGAAGCGGTGCAGGACTCCCGCCCTCGCTGCGGTCACTTTTTCCGCGATCAGGATGTCCCATAATTTTCCCCACCAGTGGGCCTTACAGGGGCCGTCTGGGGATTCCAGAAGCAGACTAGCACAGTTTTGCCAGCCAGGAGGCATTGCGTTACTAATTTCGCTCTGGTTCCGGAACGGGGGTATACCACGGGGGTCGGAACCCCCAGTAGGACGGTTTCGGGTTCCAGGGGGAGTGCCATCCCGGTAATTTGTTCGATCGTTGTCAGGCACCGTTCCCAGAAATGCTGGATCTTTGGGCAGGCCCACCACATGTGAAAGAAGGAACCAGGCTGGGGGCATCCTCTCCAGCAGGAATAGTCCACCCGTGGGTTCATATGTTGTAGCCTAAGAAGGGGGCAGTACCAGCGCAGCATGAGCTTGTATGCGCATTCTTTGTTGGTGACGCAGGTAGATGAGGAGTGGGTGCGTGTCCAGATGTCCACCCAGGTCTGGTCGTCAATCGGGTGACCCAGGTCGGCCTCCCATTGGGCCATGCATCGCGTTCTTGCACTTAGGGAGTCCACCAGGAAGCGTCTGTACAAGGTCGAGATCCTGCACCGGGATGGTAGGTTTGAGCGGTAGCTCAATGGGGGTAAGAGGGCTAGCCGCCTGGAGGGTTTGGGGGTGCAAGCACCAGTGGCGGAGCTGGCAATATGTAAACCTGTCTCTTTCCTGCAGTTGGAACATCACCTTACATTGTTCGAAGGTGCGGGGTATGTTCCCGGCATATAGCTGTTCCAGGGTCTCAAGGCCACCGTCTATCCAGTTCTGGAAGTTAGAGGGGGTTGTCCCCTACGAGAAGTTTGGGTTATGAAAGATTGGAGAGAGGGCTTTGTCCTCTTGGGATTCCCTTTTGTTTCAGAGCCCAGTCCCAGGAGCTTAGCGTGTGTTTGGTTGTTAGTAAGAGTCTCTTCCAGCACCCTCTTAGGGAGGGTTGGTTATGTGGGAAGAATCGCAAGGGGAGCGGTAGTTGGGCTTGCTCCAGTTCCACCCATCTGGGGCAGTCTGTGGTTATCTGCCAAGCGTGGATGTGTGTTAACTGTGCTGCCGCCCTATAGGCCCGAAGGTCGGGGACCCCTAGCCCCCACAGTCTGGAGCTGTCAACCAGAGTTTTATGGGGGATTCTGGCCTTCTTGCCTCTCCATATGCATCCATATGCATTCTCCAGCATTTTCCTCTGTAGGTACAGAAGAGCTGGTGTTGGGATGGCTACTGCGAGGGAGGAGCAAGCGTAGAGGAATCTCGGACGCAAGTTCATTTATTTTGGCGGCTGTGATCCGTCCCATTAGTGAGATTTCCTGAGTGCACCAGCGCTTCAGGTCCCCTTCCAGTTCTCGAAATAGTTTGGGGAAGTTTGCCTGGTATGTGTCTCTTGGGTTTGCCGTAATGTGAACTCCCAGGTAGGGGAGCTCTAGCCTTATCTTGACTATAGTGATACACTGTACATTGGTTATCTTGCTGTTTGTTGTCCATTTCATTATATTTTTCATCCCCTGTCAGAATTAGTTATGAGCTCCCTTATTTTGTTCATTTTTCTACCTACCTTTCTTATATGCTGTGGCTCTCTGTGAAGTATTGTTCCAAATTTCTATTCCTATGCATTGCATTCAAACAATTCTATTAATCAATCCTGAATGCTCATTATCAGTCATATGTAACTACTCATCATTTTATAATCTAAGGTCTACCTCTTGTTGTGTTTTGTCAGCTCTTCATGCACTCCGGCCCTACTCTATATTTCGCTCATTCTCTTTATTTGCACTCAAATTATGGTATCATCTTCCTCCCACAATGTGACTGGCCCCCATAAATGTCTCAAACATTATTTTTCATTTCAAGATTTGCCTCCCTATGTTTTTGGTCGTTAAACTCTGGATAAAGAGGATCATACATTGAATAAATAATAATTATGTTTACCAGCTGCACATGCTCTAAATTGTGGTCTAAAAGACATTTCTTACCTTAGAGTCATCTGTCCCAGAGAGTGTGCTGGTCTCATCCTCATCTGGATTTTCTAGGTCTGACTCCTCAGAAGCAATAGGCACTAAGACTGTGAGGTTCGGGTTGTTGATAAAGTTGCTTGTGTGATCTAGTTCGTCCATAAGAAACTGTTCTTTTGCAAGCACGCCATCCACAAAGTTAAATTCAGATTTAGAGTCTTGACCTGTGTCCACATGATTCTGGACATAATTGTCCTTTTTCATGTTGTCATCATCCTGTTTGGGCTTCCTGCGAAATATCTTATACATGGTTTTCTTCACAAAGTCAACACCTCTGGTGATTCTGCCAATAGCAATCTGCAGATTGTTCATCTCCCCATCTTCATCAGATGCTGAAAGGTTGTCTGCACTAAAAGAGCTAAGCAACAGGGCCAGGAACAGATTCAGCACCTGAAACGAAACAAGAGATAGAGTGCTTGGTCAGTCATAGCTAGAAGGTAAGGCATTTTCAACTTCGGAACTAAGTGATAACTGCACATGGAATATGTTCCGTAGACTTCTTGCAGGCCCACTTGGGGTCCGTTAAGCGTAATTCTAAAGTTTGCGATATATTTAAACTTGGCTCTATTTTTTTCATACAGTTAATTTGCTAGATCTCTGAATATAGTGCTTTCTTGGGTTGGTGCTAGTTGAGGTTTGATGAAGTGTAATGCCAGCTCAGCCACCACCAAAATTAATAACACCAGATGCTTTAGAATCTTGGCATGGCGACAAAAACAATGTCACAAGTAGGTTTACACAAGGTTATCTATTTAGCAAGCCTAACATAGACAATGGCACATGCTATCGACAAGAACTTCCTCTCAAAAGGATATTTTAGATGAACACATTACTTACTCCTAGTAGTGTTCTTTCGATTGGATGTTCTTCCCACGTATTCCGCATTTTCTATATATTTGTATGTCTGCTTCCAGCTTCGAAAACCCTTTTCAGACTATCAGGCGCTGTGCCTTGTCGAGTCATGGCCCTCGTTGGCCTCCTTCCTGTCCTCGGCTGTGATGGTGACGCTGGTATAAGTAGCTTGCGCCGCACCAGTTGCATCAGTTTTTGTTTTTTCTTCCCTATGCTCGGGCATCTAAAAGGTATGACCCAGACATTGAAAGAGAGGAAGGTGTAAAAATACAGAAATTCTTGGCAAGATAGAGGGGTAGGATTGAAGGGCGATAAGCAATATGTGGGAGGAACAGCCAGTTCGAAAGAACATTACAAGGGGTGAGTAATTTGTTCTTCGAATTAATTGTGTTCTAGAACTTATTCCTCATCTTTGATAGACTCCCAAAGCAGTATGTAGAAGGAGGTGGGAACAGAATATATTGCTGATTAATGATTAATGATTAATGCTGTGAAGTGAAGCCTTGTCAAAGCTTGCCTCCTGACCTGATATAGAATACAGGCAATAGTATTTGCTGAACGTGTGCAAAGATGGCCAAGTTGCCACACTACAAATGTCTTGTATGGGCACCACTTTCTGAAGAGTCGATTAAGTAGGCACTCCCCGGGTGGAATACGCTCTTAAACCATTGGGCAGATCTTTGCCAGCCAATGTATAGCATTCCGAAATGCATACAATTATCCAGCAAGAGATGGTTTGTTTGGTGACCTGAATAGCCCACAAACAGCTGGTCATCTTGCCTTATTTTGGACATTCTACAAATCAATGTAATATCTCATTCTCCTCACAGAGATGAGGAGGTGGATAAAAAGCAGGCAATACATTTTTTGTAGCTAAATTGAACTCTGATAGCACCTTCGGTAAGAAAGAAGGATGTACCCTCAAGACCACCTTTTCCTTAAAAAGGGTAGTAAAGTGTAGTTTAGAAGAAAGAGCGTGAAGCTCATTGACTCTGTGGGCTAATTTAATCACCATCAGAAAAATAGTCTTAAGTGTTAACATTCTGAGCGGAAAAGCATGTAAGGGGTCAAAAGTTGCCCCATTAGGTACTTCAACACCAAATTCATGTCCCAAACAGGTACAATAAATGGAACCGGGGGAAAACTGTTTGTTAGTCCCTTTAAGAACTGAATTACTGAAGGGACTTTGAAGTAGGACCCCTCATCCGGTGAACGTGCAGCCAAATAACCCTTTACCGTAGCCTACCATAACACCTGGAGCCCCCGATTGGCCAGATTTAGCAAAAATGATAATACAGAATATGTTTTGCATGTAAAAGGATCAATAGTCTTATCTCTGAACCAGCTTCAGAATTTATTCCAACTGCAGCGGTACACAGATCTTGTTGCTGGCCTTCTGGCCTAAAGCATCACCTCCATTACACCTTCCAGAAGGTCCCAATCTTTGTATCTTATCCTCTCAGAAACCAGGAGTGAAGGTTCAGAGTATTGATTTTTGGATGAACAAGGAGACCCCCTCTTGCGAGAGAAAGACCTCTCTTTTGGGAAGACGAATTGAAGGGAGATAGCCATCTCTTAAAGTTCTGGCTAGCACGGTCTCCTGACCCAATCTGGAGCAAACAGGATCATGGATTTCCCAAACTTTCTCAACCTCCTGATGACATGATAACATGATGAATGATGGGAACTGTTGGAAACACATACAGAAGTGGAAATTCATAGTCCACTAGGAACACGTCTCGGAAGCGACTGCTTCTATATTTTCTTCTCCAGCTAGGTGAACACCTAGCAGAGGGATTCCTTCTCTTAGTGACCAAAACCAGAGCTACCTTGCTTCTCTGCACAGAGGTACAGACCATACTCCTGCTCTTGTTAAGGTAGTACATGGCCACTGTATTGTTAGTCATTATCAGGACAGTCTTCTCCCACACAGAAGACAGAAAATCCATCAGCGTAAGTCTGATGGCACTCAGCTCTGAAAGGTTGATGTGAAGTTTGGACTCCGATGGAGACTAACGACCACTGATTGAAAGGTTGTTCATATGGGCTCCCCAACTTGTAAGGGAGGCATCTGTCAAAACTGTCATCTCCGATCATGGTTGCCAACAAGGTTCTCCTTTCATCACACTCTCCCGACAGGCCCACCAAAGTAGATCCTGTGCAAACTTATACGGGACCTGAAGAAGGTCTGTCATTCTGCCAGGGCTAACTGTGACCACTGGGAACTGAGGGCCCACTGAAAGGCCCACATTCTCAAATGGGCTTCTGGCACCAGGAAAATGCAGGACGCCATGAGGCCAAGCAACCTTAGAAAGTCGAAGGCTAGAAGATACTAGCAACTCTGAAACCTTTGGACCATTTGCGAACGGTGTTGAGCCCTCAACTCGGGGACAAGGCTTTTCCCGAGGACAAATCCAGGAACGCTCCAATAAACTGAAGCTTGGTGTGAAGTAGGACTTCTTGAAATTCAGGGAGAAGGTCAGCCTGTGGAGAAAGTGGCAAGTGTGACTGAGATGATCCAAAGCCTGTTCGGGAGAACAAGCTCTGATCAGAAAATCGTCCAGGTAGGGGCAGATATGAACCTCATCCCTCCTTAGACTTGCTGCCACCACCACCATGAGCTTGGTGAAGACCCTCGGGGCAGAGGTAAGCCCGAATGGTAGGATCCGAAATTGAAACATACAAGTAAGCATCTTGAAGAGCCAATGACACCAACCAATCCTGAAGTTGAGGGGCCTGAAGAATCTGTCAAAGAATTACCACCTTGAACTTGTCCTTCCTGAGGAACCTGTTCAAGCGTTTCAAATCCAAGATAGGTTGCAGTCCTTCATCCTTCTTGAGGATTGGAAAATAGGGAGAGTACCAACTTTGATTCCTCTCCTCTACAGGTACAGTGTGATGGGGCGTCCGGATTAACGGCACTCCCGGGCTCGGGGACCTAGGCTTCGGCTATTAGCTGTATCTCTTGTGCGTCCTTCCGGTCTGGCCGCACCCGATCCGTGCAGTAGGGTCCAGCCTTCCACAGTGCAACATTCCATCCATGCAAGGCCACGCCCCCAACACAGGAAACAGTATTTCCAGACCGACTGACTGCATGACTTCGCGTTGCTATTTTTACTACGAGTAACCACACGCTCCGTGATTTTGTGCTTCATTTCTACCTAACTCTAAAACCTCCAGAGTCTTGTTCGTCCCTTCTCTGACTTATCTCAATTCCCCTGACATTCTGTGGTTGATCTTTTCGCTAGTGTATCCCTCTGCAAGCTCTGTGTTCCATGAGGGCGTACCCTCATCAGCCATCCCATCCGCCCACACACACGCACAGAACCCATATTGACAATATCAGGTAGGCGGGTAGACTAGGGGGACTCAAACGGGAAGCTTCCCATAGATCGGATTTAACTCATACCTGCTCCTTTAAACCATACCCGTTCCTTAGATGGCAGGAGGATCCGCAGCATTGGTCTCTCGGGACCACAACTCCCAGCAGTCCGCTGGAAGCATCATACGCGAGATCCCATCTTCCACGGTACGTCCAATTGGGGAAGGGTTTAGTAGCTGTCTATCACGTCCCTCTTTCCTGTCTCTCTACCCTTTCCAGAGCTCTGTAAGAAACGTTTCCTTCTCCATTGTTGCTTCCGCCACGGCCAAAGCGCTACCAGTTCCTGACTAGGGTAAGCTCTTTTGAGGACTGTGCTCCAGAGTACCCAGGAGGATCACAGAGACCTGGGCTCCTATAATCCGTCTCTCCTGTCTCGTAGCAGGATACTGCAGGATCTATCCTGAGGATCTGGCACATCTCCATACAGTCATTCGCACCTTAGATCTGACCGTAACCAGCGTTCCCCAGCAGCACACCATAGGGGTTTCTCTCCCAAGAGAGTTTCCCTGGGGGCTTCTCTCTGGGCTAGCCTAGGGCTGGGCCACGGAGGGGTCACCAGGTGGATTCTCCCTACTGTAATCCACCCTGCGGGAACAGGTAAGCGACTTCCAGTGTAATGACAGTTGGATAACTATATGTTGGGTATTTCTTGACATACATTTTGAGCCAAGCATAACAGAGAGCAACGCCTATTACAACTGTCGACACTGACAGTCGCTGCCATGGATCAGCAGGTACAACAGTTAATCTCGGCCATGCAGTCATTTGCTGCAGAGGTACAGCATTTAAAACAGGAGAACACCACGTTACGACAGCAGCAGTTGGGGCGTTCTCCTTACTGTTCTGAAGTCCCTCTGGGGCCGTTACCAGGGGCTCGATTCGAAGGGAATTCACATAAAGTTAAAGAATTTCTGGACTCATGTATGGTTCAGTTCGCATTCAAAGGCACATATTTTCTCACAGACAGAGACCAGGTGGTTACATGATTTCACACATGGTAAGTCTGGCCCTGGCATTACAACACCACTAGTCACAACCAATAACCCTATCCTAGATACCCATACCATGTTTAGTAACAGAATACGAAGTATGTTTGGGAGGCAGGAGAATACGGTGGCCTCTCAGTAACAACTCCTAGATTTCTAGCAAGGTAGCCAGGACATTCTCACATATAACAAGATTCAAGCAGATGACCAGTGAAACCACATGGCCAGATGATGCATTAACCACCATCTTCAGGGGGGGCTTGTCTGAGGATCTGAAAGACGAGGTCTCATGGGTGCCTCGTCCTCATTCCCTGACTGAATTCATTGCATTAGTCATGCAACTGGATTATCAAATGAAGGTGCGACAGATGGAAAGGAAAATAGGCTGGACAACTAGACCCCCGCCAGACACAACTCTGGCAGGAAACCGTGCCACACTCGCGGATTAATCCATGCAGTTAGGTGCAGCAGCTAGATGCCCTCTGTCACCAGAAGAGCCCTACCATCAGTTCCAAGGTGTTTTTTACACTGCTGAATACACAGAGCTACCCCCTCATAGACGGGACGACTGTGTCATTGAGCTGATCCCAGATCAACCATTACCATTTGGGAGAATGTATATCCTGTCTGCAAAAGAAAAAGAAGTCCTTCGGGAATATTTACAAACCAACCTCAAGAATGGCCTTATCACAGAATCATCCTCTGCGGCGGCAGCCTCACTCTTCTTTATACCCAAGAAGAACATCTCTGAGCTATATCCATGTATTGACTTCCGCGGGTTGAATAAAATCACAATCTCCGACCGATACCCTAGGTCCCTCATACCGGATATCCTGGAGGCCACTATTTACACCAAACTGGACCTCCGAAGGGGCCTTTCACTTGATCAGAATCAGAGAAGGTGATGAGTCAAAGACGGCGTTCCGCACACCTTTTGGGAATTATCAGCATCGGGTAATGCCCTTTGGACTGACCAATGCCCCAGCCGTCTTCCAAAGGTCTATAGATCACCTATTTGCGGACATTCTCTTACATTATGTCATCATCTACCTTGAAGATATTCTCGTCTACTTGTTCTCCTCTCAAGAACAGGAGAAACCTGTCACCGAAGTCCTTCGGCGGCTGCAGCAAAATCATTTGTTCTGCAAACTGGACAAATGTTTATTGCATTAATCCCAGGTGATTTACCTGGGGTATGTTCTGTCCGCAGAGGGAACAGCTATGGATCCCAAGAAGATCTCAGTGCTTTCACACTGGCCAGCGCCGGCCTCCGCCAAGGACATCCAATGCTTTATAGGATTTGCTAACTTCTATAAACGCTTTATTCGCCATTTCTCAACTCTGACGCAGCCCATGACAGCCCTACTGAAGAAAGGGTTTCCCTTTCACTGGTCCACAACGGCCCAACTGGCCTTTGAGGTTCTAAAGAAGCTCTTCACTCAGGCACCGATTCTTATCACTCCGGACCAGAACCACAAGTTTATTGTGGAGACGGATGCCTCACAGCATGCCTTAGGGGCTGTGTTACTACAGCTAGATGCGCAGGGTCAGGAATGCCCAGTGGCGTCTCTCTCCAAAACTCTATTGCCTGCATAACTAACTACACCGTTCTTGAAAAAGAGCTCTTGGCTATCAAACAGGCTTTTGAGGAGTGGTGTCACCTGTTGCTCGGAGCCAAGTACGCAGTGGAAGTCAGAACTGATCATCGCAATCCGCGGGCCTTAATATTCGCCCAGACGTGCAACAGTCGCCAGGCACATTGGGCACATTTCTTCTTCCCTTACAGGATTACGTTTTCCTTCATTCCAGGCCGAAGAAACCTACGGGCTGATGCCTTATCAAGGAAGGAAAGGGTAACTGAGGCTCAATTCAGAACCAAACCCATCTTCCCCAGAACGGTAGTGGTTCAAGCATTCAGAGACTTCCTGACACAAATCAAGGAACCTTCCGAGTCGATGCAGAAACAACAAGCCTCTGTCCTGGAACACTATCAGTTAACGAATAATGGAGGGTGCTTTTTCTACGGTCCAAGACCATACGTCACTACGAAAGGGCTACAGATGGAGGTCCTGGGGATGTGTCATGATTCCAAAGATGCTGAACATTGAGGGACAGCGAATACTAAGGAATTGGTACTACGCTACTTCTGGTGGCCTTCACTAAACCAGGATGTCCAGAAGTATGTGGCCTCATGTGCGGTCTGTCTCCAGTCCAAATCACCACACACTTCACCTCTCAGAGAACTGGTCAGGATGCCTATACCGACTAAACCTTGGCAGATCATTTCCACTGATTTTGTGGTAGAACTGCCTCTTTCAGGAAAGTGTTCTGCCATCATGGTTACGATAGATTCCTTTTCCAAGATGGCACATTTCATCCCGATGCCAAGTCTCCCTTCAGCAGCTAGAATGACGTGTATCTATATAGATCAGATCTTCTCTTTGCATGAATTACCAGAGGTTATTATTTCGGACTGCGGGTCCCAATACACCTCTCGCTATTGGAAGCAAGTCTGTTCTTTCCTTGGGATTTCTCATGCACTCAGCTCTGGCTACCACCAGCAATCTAACGGGCAGACTGAGCGGCTGAATCAAACACTTGAAGGTTATCTCTGTAGCTATGTGTCCACAGCACAGGATGATTGGAAATACCTCTTACCTACTGCAGAATATGCATACAACAACTCCTACCACTCTTCCATCAGGACCAGTCCATTTTACTGTTCATATGGATTTTATCCCACATCATTCCCCTCGTTGGTTCCTCCGGCTTCCCCGTTTGCCGACGTGGATCAGCTGATTGAAAACATTCAACAGGGTCACAAGGCAGCCCGAACAGCTCTCCATGAGGCACAGGAAAGACTCAAGGCATTTGCCGATCGGCGCAGAACCCCTGCACCTAAGATTGCAATAGGAGATTATGTATGGCTGTCATCACGATTCCTCCCACGTCACCTGGTGCCATCTAAACTGTCTCCGAGATACTTTGGACCTTTTCGGGTCTTGTCCCAAGCTGGGACCGCAGCTTTTAGGCTCTGTCTTCCATATTCCTGGGCTGCATAGATCCAGTGTTTCAAGTGTCATAACTGAAGCTGGATAAACAAAGTCGCTTTCATTCTAAAGTCACAACGCAACCCCCTCCAATACTCACCTCCTCTAGACCGGAATTCGTAGTGGCCGAGATCTGTGACTCCCATTACCACAGGGGGAAACTCCAGTATCTAGTAGAATGAAAGGGCTATTCTCTGGCAGCCAGCAACCGCAGTCCACGTGCCCTGATTGGTGCAGAATTTCCATCGCTGCAACCCAGGCATACCGGGGGTGGTCCCCACCTAAGAGGGGGCATACTGTGATGGGGCGTCTGGACTCACGACGCTCCCGGGCTCTGGAACCTAAGCTTCGGCTATTAGCTGTATCTCTTGTGCATTTTTCCAGTCTGGCGGCACGCGATCCATGCAGTAACGGTCCAGCCTTCCACAGTGCAGCATTCCATCCATGCCAGGCCACGCCTCCAACACAGGAAACAGTATTTCCAGACCGACTGACTGCACGACTTTGCGTTGCTACTCTCCTACGAGTAACCGCATGCTCCGTAAATTTGTGCTTCATTTCTACCTAACTCTAAAACCTTCCGAGTCTTGTGCGTCCCTTCTCTGACTTATCTCAATTCCCCTGACATTCTGTCGTTGATCGTTTGCTAGTGTATCCCTCTGCAAGCTACGTGTTCTGTGAGGGCATATCCTTGTCAGCCATCCCATCCGCCCACACACACGAACGGAACCCGTATTGACAACATCAGGTAGGTGGGTTAGAATATGGGGACTCACACAGGAAGCTTCCCATAGATCGGATTTAACTCGTACCCACTCCTTTAACCCATACCCGTTCCTTAGATGGCAAAAGGATCCCCGGCATTGGTGTCTCGGGACCACAACTCCCAGAAGTCTGCCGGAAGTGTCATACGCGAGATCCCGTCTTCCACGGTACGTCCAATTGGGCAGGGGTTTAGTAGCTGTCTATCACTTCCCTCTTTCCTGTCTCTCTCTGGTCTCTTTTACTCTCCCTCCTTCTTACCCTTTTTGAGCTTTCCGAGCATAGTAAGAAACGCTTCCTTCTCCATTGTTGCTTCCGTCACGGCCGAGGCGCTACCAGTTCCTGACTAGGGTAAGCTCTTTTGAGGATTGTGCCCCAAAGTCCTTGGGAGGATCACAGAGACCTGGGCCCCTATAATCCATCTCTCCTGTCTTGTAGCAGGATACTGCAGGATATATCCTGAGGATCTGGCACATCTCCATACAGCCATTTGCACAATAGATCTGACTGGAACCAGCTTTCCCCAGCAGCACAACACAGGGTTTTCTCCCCCAAGAGGGTTTCCCTGGGGGCCTCTCTCTGGGCTAGCCTGGGGCTGGGCCACAGAGGGTCACCGGGTGGATTCTCCCTACTGCAATCCAGCCTGCGGGAACAGGTAGGCGACTTTCAGTGTAATGACAGTTGGATCACTATATGTTGGGTATTTCCTGACATACATTTTGAGCCAAGCATAACATGCAGACTCTATTGCACCATTCCCCAACAGGGTGAAGATCTCCCTTAGGAGGAGCAGATCCAATCTTTCAAGGCTTGGCCCCCTGCAGGACAATTTGGGGCTCTTCTTAAGAAAAGGAGGCAGTAGGCATGAGCCACTGTCTGCAGTGCCCAAGCATCAGAGGTTATACCCTGCCAACTCTCCAAATGCTGAGTCAGCCTGTTCTCCATCACAGTCCTGTGAGCCAAGGACTCAAAGGGGTTTTGGGGTTGCTGCTGAGGCCGAGGGCAAAGAAGCAGAAGCTGGAGAGATTTCCATTGTTGTCCTTATGAGCCACGGGGAGCTCCTCTTTGGACCCTCTGTGCAAACCGGCCTCTTCCTCTAGCAAATGAGGAGTAGTAACAAAAAGGCTGATCCCTCCAACTGTGGGAAGACCCTTGAGATTGTTGATGCTGTCGTATCACTGCTCCCAACGATTTACCCGCCACCTTGGATGCCTGTAGTTTTTCTAGGCTCTCATCAGCCTTGGAACTGAAAATCTGGGAGCCATCAAAAGGCATGCCTAAGAGTTTTGACTGGACGGACGTCAGGTGAAAAACCTGATTTCCTTAATCAAGCAAATCTTCTGGTGATAGTACTCACCGACATAGTCCTGCTTACCAAGTCTGCAGAGTCTGGACCACACTGGAGAGACTGGCACATCTCATCCTTGCTGTCTGGCACCAGGTTAAAAAAAACTCTCTCTCCTCCCCCTCTGGGATATGGTCTGCGACCAAAGCTATCACGTCCCACAAGGTCTGAGTATACTTGGCCAGGGTACAAGTCGTATTTATGGCCCTAAGGGCCATGCTGCCTGCAGAAAATACCCTCTTCCCTAAGGTGTCAAACCTTTTATCATCTCTATCACGGGGGGTTAAAAAGATAGGCCAGTGCCTTAGGGGTTGATGTGGCTGCTTGGACCACCAAGCTCTCAGGAGCAGGGTGTTTTGATAGGAAATCTGGGTTTATTGTGGCAGGCCTCTATTTCTTGGTCATATTTATGTTGACCACTGGTGTAGTATCCAGTTTTAACCAGTTTTCCAACAATCTGTTTCTTAATGCAGTGTGGAAGAGTTACACAGGCTCCCTTGGTGGTCCACTATACAGGAATGTCATCCTTTTCCAGCATTGCCACATGTTTTCCCCATCTTAGATATTCTGTGACCTTACTCTATATGAGGGGTCAGTATGACCTGAAGAGTCAGGAGTGGCGAAATCAGTCTAAGCCACTACCATCCTTCAGAATGTCCACACGATTTTGCAACATGGTCTCCTCTGAGAATAACTGTTCAGTCACATTGGGAGTGCCATTGTCTAAACCGAAAGGTACATCCTCTTGTTCCTCCTCAAAAATCGACTCCATGGTCTTAAAGAAATCAGCCTTAGGTAAAGGCTTATAAGGCTCTGGTGAGTCCGTAGAATGCCTCGAAGTCTTCAATGGCATTGAAGGCACCAAAAGCACAAAGAGTGTCGTCAACTTGAACAGCTTCGACAGGAGCAATGACTTTGATTGGCCAGGTACCCATTCCTGTACAGGAATCGAGGAGGAAGACTTAGGCTTCAATTTATGGATCGACGAAGACTCCTTCGACAGATGTTGAGGAGACTTACTACCCGGGATCTTAAGCACTCGAGTACTAGTCTCAGAAGATACCATGCCATGCTTAGCAGACGCAGTGGGTTCTGAAGCCTTCTTCTGAAGGGGCAATTTGAGTCAGCTGCCTCTTTGATATCTTCTGTGTTTGTTTTAAATGTGAAGTTAAGCTGTTAAGTTCTAGCTTGATTTTGTTGACCATGTTTAGCTACTTACCATCCTTTTTGATTGTTTTAAATCTAAATTTTTGTATATTGAAAAGTTGATTCAATTCAGCTAAATCAATAAAAATAAAAAAAATTTGGAGTCACCTTTTGAAAAACATTGACCATTTGGAGATGACATTTCTCCTAGTCACAGAAAGATGAAGTTTACCCTTCTGTCAGGAGAGGAGCCTGACGAAGATGACCGCGACCAATGGCATTGTTTCTTCGTTTGATGAGGACGAATGACGAGATCTGGATCTCGAGCACTTCAAATGTTTGGAGCGCTTTTTCATAGGGGAAACCTCCCTGGACTTGCATGACAACCTCTTTTTGTAAGGAGTAATAGAAGGGGATTTAGAAAGGGGCCTACTTTCCATGAGGATCCCCTTCCTCTACTTGAAGGCATTTACTGTCCTTTACTGACAGGACCCGAAGTTGTCAACTCTGTGGTCCACACCGAGACACCACAGGCAGATCCGATGTGGGTCCTCAATGAAGATTTTAGCGTCACAATCCGAGTACCGTTTGAAACCGGTCTTCAGTGTGGTGTGAAGGCATCATGAAACAAGACACAGACAACAGATTCAAAGTTCAGAATCAAATGTGAGGAAGGATAGCTCAGGGGCAACGTGTTTGTCTTGGAAGCAAGACAACACAGGTTTGAATCCAGATCCCGTGCTTAGAAACCACTCGCTGTTATTAAGTGCATTATAAAAGAACAATTATAATGGTTTATTAAATCAAATGTCAGGATTGTATAAGAACAAACTTGCCTTGTGCTAATGGGGGATTTTCCTATGTGAACGAAACTAAGGAAAGTCTGAGTCAAAGAGTTCAACTGAAAAGTATGTCTGTGTCCAAAACGTATACTTGCCCTCACAACTAAAGCTAAACAATGGGTTGGGATGTCAATAATAAAAGAAATGGTGATCAATACATATTTCAGAGCTTCTTCTAGCTCTTAGCTTCTTCTCAAGCTCCCCTTCCCCAAGGTCAAGATAGTTCCAAAAATAAAATCGCAAGATTTACCTTGCACAAATTCAAACAGTTCCACAAACTTCCCGTGGTTTCCTTGCCGAAGTTCAAAGTAACACAGTTCAAACAAAAAGGGTCTTGAGGACCTGTCACCAAGACAGTATTTGTAGTTTATCAAGTCTCAGGGTTCCCTTCCCCAAAACTTTAACGTAGCGACCAATGTGTGTTTCAGCCTTTTCAAAGTTGAAATCAACTCTGGGTCAACCTGACCCTCCTTTTGGTTTGTGTCACAAGTTCACTTGTAGTGCTCCTTCTTGGTTGGTTTCACAATTTCTTTGTCTCTCACAATGTAGGGCTCATTGGTCTAGGCGCAGTTGTCAGACCACAAGGTCCACCCATCACAGGATGCGCAACCAGGAGCCCTAGGTTCCTCTGCATTTCCCCCTGTGTTCAACCTCTATTCCCTCTTTGTCGGCCTCTTGACTTTATGTGCAGTTCTATACTCTTCTGGCTCTTCCTAGTTAGCCTCCTGGCTTTGCCATAATGTATTACACACCTCTTGTCAGTCTTTGGCAATGCTGCACTGCATCTGTTCATAAGATTCACTTTGTGGTGTTCTTGTTCATGCCCCACCTTTTATTGCACTCCTTCACATTTGCTCTTTTCCCCATAGGTTGCTTTTATATAGGCATTTTCCTTTTGAGCTTTCATTAGTTATTTGCTTTGCCTTTAAAGTTATATTTCAGCTCGATATTCAACATGTTTTAATTTGAGCTTTTCAGTCAATTTGGTATTCAATATATGTTGCTTAGCACTGTTTAACACTTTCATTCAGTTTGATATTCAATATGCGCAGTTCAGTGCTGTTTTAAAATTCCATTTAGTTCAGAATTCAATATGTATAGTTTAGCGCTGTTTTAACCTCCCATTCAGTTTGATATTCAAAATGTATATCTCATCTTGGTTTGAAGCTTTAATTCATACGATGCTTCATCATTCCTACGCAGCCTGCCCAGACCGCCCGGCTTCTGAGTGGCTTTCCCCAACACTCACCGGTCTTCGGAGTCTCGCTGCGGCGGCTTTTGCTGCTTCCTTGTGATTCCCAGGATAACGCCCCTACCTCTGCGAGCCACACTTGTACACAGGTTGGATTTGTTCATACGCTGGCAATTGTTTTGTGGTTCCAGGGTGAACACGGACAGCGTCCTCTCTCCCTCTCTTGCTTATTTGCAGCCTTAGCTGCTCAATCTCTGTTACAGAGGCTCCCACACCTCGGGGATGTCGGCCGTCATCCTGGCTCCTCTTCAGGTCTCCCCACCCTGCTTCTTCACAGAAAGGGTCCCCAGGACTCTCCTACACAGACCTCCCTGTTGCTCTCTCATCTGCGCCACTGTCCTCCCTTTATACACATGCAGCCGCTAGACAGGTTGCAGGTATGAATGCCTAATTAACTTGCCTGACCATAGTTAAAGGAACATGGCTGACCCTTACAGTTCTCTGCAGGCATCTTCCTTGTCGCAGTACTTTCAGATGTCAAATGTGGGGAAATGAGGGGAACTGTTTTACAGTAAACCATAAAGGTTGTGGGGAAGGGTTAGGTTGATCTTCAATAGGAAAAGGGGATACCATATCTCCCCCTTGACCTCTCTCTGCCTCATGCTTTTCCTGGTGCTTTTAGAGTGGTAATATCCGTGGGCACATTCCGGTCAGTGGGACAGGGATAGCAATACCCCATAACTGCCTCTGGGATATAGGGCTCCCCCTGAAATAGAAATGCAGAATACTGCGTCTCAAATGAGAACATCTCGCCCTCCACTCAGGTGATCCTCCCTCGCTTCTCCACCCCCAGGGTCAGGATCCTAGAGTGACGGCCCTTCCCTGGCCACGTGAGAGGAGGGCCAAAGGGGAGTACATGTGAGGATGCCCTCAGGTTTCTCACAGTAGACATAAAATTGAACATACTTTATGAGAAAATCTCTGAGGCAATGAACTGTGCGAAGCGTGCTGAACATACAGAAAAAAAAGAACTGAGGCAACGGGTGCCACGGAAGCTACTTATGAGTGTTGACGTCACTGTACCTTTCACTGATGAGGCCCAACAAGGTTGAAACACGTGTTTGGGGTTGATGTTGGTACTCTTGTTCAGAAGACAATTGCCATAGCATTTCGGTGCTGGACTGCCCAGATGGGCGGGACAAAGACTGATATGCAAATGGTTATTTCCCCTCTGTGAAAGATACTGTGAGCTAAAGTGTGGCTGCGGACTCTCGAGTGGGTACCTTCCCAAAGTACCGGTCATTTAGCCGTGTTCATTCTCGCAGAGGAGTGCCTATGACTATCTTTTGATTGTTTAAGGGACTTAGGTTTGGTCACCTTAAGTTTCCTAGGGTCATCCAGACGTGGACCACTTGCTCATTGTGCTCAGAGAAAGGTTTAGTCACCTTAAGTTTCCTAGGGTCATCCAGACGTGGACCACTTGCTCATTGTGCTCAAAGAAGCACAGCTCCACCTCACTGATGAGGCCCAACAAGGCCGAAACACCTTTCTGGGGTTGCTGTTGGTACTCTTGTTCAGAAGAGAATTACCATAGCATTTTGGTGCTGGACTGCCCATGTGGGCGGGACAAAGACTGCTATGCAAATGGATATTACCCTCTGTGAAAGGTACAGTGAGCTAAAGTGTGGCTGCAGACTCTCGAGTGGGTACCTTCCCAAAAAAATTGTCATTTAGCCGTGTTTGTTCTCGCAGAGGTGTACCTATGACTATTTTTTTATTGTTATTTATTTAGTTTACAAACACGTTTTAAGTTTTATGGGGCATCTCATATTGTAAAACTGAAGAGCGCAGTAGTATAGTGCAGTGGCATAGTCTTACATGCTAGAATACATTTTCCCATTTCAACATGCTTTAAGTACACGCACCATATTTTTAAATGCATTAAAACATGTAACCTGTTGTTTAATAGGGATAAATGCCAAAACCAGTGGCCATTTAATATCACGCTGACATTTAATTATAAAAACTGTTGAAACACATCACTGCAAGAGTCTAAACACCACAGCAATGCAGTGGTATAGTTTAGTGGGAAGAACGTTTAAAATCACTGAGAGGGAAAGTGCCCTAGACATCCCAATAAATTATAGTTATACATACTGTAGGACCGATGGTGTTTGTCTAGGATTATATCATACGGATTCTGGAGCAGGGCCGTTAGTTGGCACTTGCTGTCAACATTTGATGTGACAGACTTCAGGAAATATAGCTGACTTGGATGATGGACTTTTAGGCAGATGGCTTATCTATTGTAGGTAACATCCTGGAAGCCAAGCTGAACTTTTGTCCTCAACACTAGGCATAACTAATTGTCCAATCCAGTTTCACATCCATTGAGGAAATGTGCTGGTCATAATAGCTTGAGCAGACTCTCTTTCCTGACACTGTACAGGACCATTGGAGTGACTACGAACACAAGTGTACTCTCCTGATCTACAGATCGATCGAAGCTGCTGCAAATTGTGATTTTATCAGCTGAAGCTCTTTGGCACTCTATTCAGATAACTTGATCCGACAAACCAGATGCTCTTCACCCTATTGTTGTGGTTTAACTTCTGACATTGTCTGTATCTCACTCACACAGACCTCAACAATGTCTAGAGGTTGCAGAAATCTGTCTCGTAGTGTTTGCCTTAGTAAACACTTTACATCAGCATTTGTCTCTCCACATTGGATATCAGTTCAATGCTGAATTTGCCATGATCATCCTAGAGGCAAGGCTAACCCCCGTTATGAGTCTCTGCACTTCCTCAGGCATTTTACCAAATAACCCCAGTGTTAAACAACCTATAAGATTGGCATACGGAGCAGAGGATGCCAGCCAATAAGCTTCGTGGAATACCAGGAAGTATGCCCCAGATTAATCCTGCATTTCACAACCGCTGATTGCAGCCCCCACATGCGCCGGCTGCATTGTCCTGTCTCTACCCACCTCCCCTTCATTCTCCCGCTGATACCCACCAGTGTGCCCTTACGCGCCCCCTCTCTCAACTTACCTGCCATCGCAGCCCTATTCAACTTTCAACACCTCACTCCTTCACTGCACAAAGCTGCAATGGATAGCGAGAAGGGACTCACTCCCGAGCCATTCTTGCCTTTCCATGGAGGCCATCTTAAAGCAGCCTGATTTCCCCGTTGATGAATGGGAGCCACATTCTGCAAGCCCATTTATCAAAGGGAACATCCTTTAAAAAAATACTTCGCACCCAGTGTACAGAGGCAGGTGCTAATAGCGTTACCCCTGCAATCTGAATCAGACTTGGGCGATAATGACCCTCACCATTGGCTCTTGCTTTGCTCAGACCTACCTAGGCAAGGGCAAGCAGGCCCATTACCCGGCCCAGCATGCCCAAAAACACAGGATTTAACATTACAAGGACATAATTTTCAGATGCAGTTGGCAACCCATGAAGGACAGGATGTAATACTAAAACCAACCCTATCACTTGGTAAGCTAGTCCGAGTGAGTAGTTGAATGATGAGATAAAACGAGAAGGATATACATTCAATGGGCCTGTATCCACTAATTATAATACAAGAAAAGCCAAAAACGTGTGCTATCTTGTCTAGCATAATTTATTTCAGAAGTTGTGTGCTAATTCAAGCACAGTTATGATATGATATGGCATTTATAACGCGCCTATACACAAGTGTTTCAAGGCATGACGAGGCAATGCAGGGGGAACAGAGGCAGGACAGAGACAACGATCTTACTAAGCCAGGCAACATTGTGATTGCGCAAGTGCAGGGGAGGGGGGAAAAGGGAAAGGGCGGGGGTGTGGAAGTGCAGTGCAGTACATAGGATCAACAGTAATGAATATATAGAATAAATAAAACAATAGGTAAAAAGTGCGGCCAGCTTGTGGCAAGTACATGGGTAAGTGCAGACATCAGTGTCAAGAGCTGGTGGGGGAGTGTAGGGATACAGAAACAGCCCCCAAGAGCAGGGGTTGCCCGGGAGGCAGTGCAGGTGTGCAGCTGGCGGGGAAGGGGACCTGGGCCCGAGATCAGAGCATAGCCAGGTGACCAGTGCAGTTTCAGGAGTTCAGCAGGGGAGAGGAGGAGAGAAAGCAAAAGCAAAGAGAAAGGTCTTGTGGTGCTTCTGGAACCAGAGATGGTTCTCCTCAAGTTTCAGGGAGGCAGGGATGCTGTTCCAGAGGGAGGCCCCAGCCAAAGAAAGAGATCTACCACCAACTTGTTGCTTGGCGAAGCGACTGACCCTGCGGGAGTTGGAGGCGGATGAACGAAGAGCTTGAGAGGGAAGATATTTAGGAAGAAAGAGTTGAAGGTATTGAGGCCCCAGGCCCCAGAAGGCCTTCTGGACAATGCAGAGGGTTTTAAACTTAATCTTTGCACCCACTGGGAGCCAGTGCAGAGATTTCAGTCCTGGAGCGATACAATCCCTGGGCTTGAGGAGTCGAGGACAAGTCTTGCAGTCCTGTTCTGGATGAGTTGCAGAGGGCAGAGAGTAGAAGCAGGCAGATTTAGAAAGAGGCTGTTGCAGAAGTCCAACCTAGAGGGAACCAGAGTTCTGGAGACAGTGAGCTTCTGGGGGAAGGAGAGGAAAGTAAGAATACCTCTGAGGAGGTACAGCTGGTAGTGTGACTTCTTAGGAAATAAGGAGAGTGCGGAGTAGAAGATGACCCGAGGTTTTTAGCCTCACGGGTGGGACAAGGAAGAGGCCCAAGGCAGGCCGGCCAGAGAGTGATTAAAAAGGAGGGAGCAGGTGTGCCAATGAGGAGAAACTCAGTCCTACTGGCATTAAGGCAGAGATCATTGGCGGCACACCACTCCTGGATAGCAGACAGACAGAGATGAGAAGAGAAGAGGTGGCGGAGGGAGCCTGAAAATGAGCTGAATGTCATCTGCATAGCACTGAAAGTTGGGGCAGAGAGCGGTAATGCGGTGGGCAAGAAGTGCCAGGTATTGGTTGAAATGCCAGGGAGAGAGGTTACACCCCTGCGAACACCACAGATAGAGACAGAAGAGAGGAAGGACCCAAGTTGTACCGGTGAGTGTCGATCGGAGAGGAAAGAGGTAATCCAAGCCAGGGCCTGATCAGTGATACCCAGGTTATCACGGAGACAGTTGAGCAGGATGGCATGGTTGACTGTGTCAAAAGCAGAAGAGAGATCAAGTACGATGAGGACACAGGGGGTATTGGAGTCAAGGTTTGAGAGCAGGTCTTCATGGATTCATGGATGTTCAGGAGAGCAGTTTCTGTGCTTCTGGACGCTCTGAAGCCAGACGGATGGTCATGGAGACAACCAACCAATTCAGTGTAAAGATTAAGCGGGGAGATGGCCAGCTTTTCAAGGAGCTTGCCCAGGAAAGGAGTGATGGAGATTGGGCGGTAGTTAGCAGGGCAGGAGGGGTCTGCTGAGGGTTTCTTAAGAAGAGGGCGCACAAGCGAGTGCTCCAGGGGGGAAGAGAAGACTCCAGTGGTGAAGGAGTGGTTGCAGAAGTCGGCCAAAGCCGGAGCCAGGGTGTCAGTGTGGTCCTTGATGGTTTTAGAGGAACAGGGGAGAACCTGTTTTGACAAGACTTTCATAGATCGGACTTGTCTAGAAACCTCATCTGGGGAGAACAGGGGAAAGGCAAAGAAGGAGGGAGGAGGGGTGGCCACAGAAGGGCCAGAGGAAGAGCGAGGTGTAGAGGGAGGAGGAGGAGAGGAAGAGAGAGAGGACAGGATGTCCTGAGTTTTAGAGATGAAATGAGAAGCCAAGGCTGTGCACAAGGCCTGGGAGGGGACTCCAGCAGGATTGGCCAGCTCCTTGCAGATTTGAAAGAGTTCGGCCGAGTTGTTGGATGCTGCTGAGACGCAGGCTTGGATGAGGGCTCTCTTCTTGGTGGGGACAGAGAGCCGGTATTGCCTTTGGAGCAGGCGGCAAGCTAGTTTGTCAGAGGATGTACAGGAAGCATGCCATTTCCTCTCAGCCACCCCGCACTTGCGTTTAAGGGTGACAAGGTCTGAGTCGTACCAGGAGTGGCACTTGGCTTTGGGCTTCAAGCGGATCCTCATGACGTGGGCAAGAACATCAAGAGTATCATATATAGCAGAGTGGAGCATAGAAAGGGCTGTGTCATGGTGTGAGTCAGCCAAAGGGGCGAGGGGGTTGAGAAAGTGGCGGCGAAAGCCTCAACTGACACACGCTTCATGGGTCGGATAACCGAGAAGGTAGGTGGTAGTGCTGGAGTTGGCTTAGCCTGAGGGGTGGAGATAGTGAGCTGGGAGGAAAGGAGAAAGTGATCACTCGAAGAGAGAGGAGTGGTGAGAGGGATAGAAAGGGGAAGGTCTGTAGAGATCAGAACATCCAGAGTGTGCCCTGCAGAGTGAGTCGGGCCAGAGGGGAGGATTGAGAGTAAGAGAGGGTTTCAGGGGTTGAGAAAGAGTCCAGAGGAAGGACTGGAAGCATCCAGGTGGATGTTAAAGTCTCCAAGAAGGAGGAGTTGAGTGGCCGAGACCAGAAGGGAAGCAGAGATGTGCGCCCACTCAGAGAGGAAGGAGGAGATCTGACCAGGTGGCCGATAGATAGTAACCACAGTAAGGGAATGGCTAGGCGAGAGAGAGAGCATGCAGATGAGGCATTCAAAAGAGGAGTAGGCCTGCATACGAATGACAGAGGCAGGAATCCACTCAAGGAAGATCAGAGATACACCCCATCTGGAACGATTGGGCCTGGGCAAGGAGAGGATCTTGTAGCCATCAGGGAGGAGAGTGTCAAAGCTTGTGACAGAGCTGGCCGTGAACCATGTCTCGGTGAGACCGAGGACATCGAGGCCAAGTTCTTCAAGGAGGCAGCAGATGTCAGAGGAGTGTTTGACAGCTGAGCAAGAGTTTAGAGTGGCAATATGGAGAAGGTTGCAGTCCTTGAAAGACATTCCCGGGAAGGGGTACAAATCAGAGGTACACCCTGCAGTGGTGTAGAAGAAGACTGAAGGGGGTCAGAAGAGGAAGGAGGAGAGGGCAAGGTAGCCAAGGAGGAGACAGCAGGGGGAGTCAAGGAAGCCGTGGAGGGAATAGAGGGGACAGCAGGAGAAGAAAGTTGTTTGGCAGTACTCTTTGCTGGTGTTTGCATTCTTTGCCAGCATTCAGAAGTCGTGTACTAAGTCAAGCACAGTTGTGGGGCAGTACTCTTTGCTGGTGTTTGCTTTCTTTGCTGGTATTTCATCCACCTTACAAGTTTCTTTCTACACACGACTAGCAAGCCTGGGAGCATCGGTTGCTCTGCATTCCATCGTGTTTTCCACGTTTCCCTGGTGACTGGAGTCAGCTGGGAGCTCAAAGCTGGGAGCCAGCGCGAATCACTTGCAAAGTCATGTGCTACGTCAAGCACAGTTGTGTGGCAGTACTATGCTGGTGTTTGCTTTCTTTGCCGGCATTTGATCCACTGTACAAGTTTCTTTCTACACGAAACTCGCAAGCCTGGGAGCATTGGTTGCTAAGCATTCTATCTCGTTTCCCACGTTTCCCTGGTGACTGGAATCAGCTGTGAGCTAAAAGCTGTGAGCTTGCGTGAAGCACGTGCAAAGTTGTGTGCTAAATCAAGCACAGTTGTGTGGCAGTTGTGGGATAGTTTGGTGTGTCGTCCACAAACAGTAAGTACTGTTTGCTCCTCCCTTGGTTACTCAGACTGATATGTATTCTCTACGAAGCCTCTCTAAAGTTTCAGGAAAAATAATTGCTGATGAAATGTTCGAAATGGCAACAAATCTTAAATTGCCCCAATCTCTGCATGAGAAAGTAAACGTGACTTTGTCCGAGCAACCGGTATGATATTTGTAGATGGGGCGGTTCCTGTACATATCCGAGTTCCATTCCATGGTAGTTCTGCAATGGGAGTAGACTTGAATTTGAATAACTCACTTAGGATTGATGGAGCACAGATCTACTGTTGGATAATAATGGGTCCTCCTCCAAAGTACGCACCTCTCAGTCTCGGTTATTTTCCTTGGAGAGTGAAGAGGAACTTTTGGAGTCTGATCTAACCGTTTCCTCATTTATGTCTACAAAGTAAACATTTATCGAGTAATCTGACCTCGCCAAATCATGACTCACCCTTCGTTGGGAGGATGCGTTGAAACCTGACAATGCTCTGAATTATGTGTTGTCATCATTCGCCTCGTATGAAGGTATTAAAAGTGAGGTGCCGTACCAGCTCAAGGAATTATGACCAAGGCAAAAACAGTAACGATAGTCATATATGACAGCTTTTCAGAAGTGGGCGACATGGTTGGCATTGCTTGTAGTGATGACCAAATCACGGACATAGAGGTGTCTGAGGATTTGGCACTTATGAAAATAAGTTCTGGAAAAGAGAGACGCACAGTGGAGGCTCTATTGTCTAATGATCAGGTAAAATGTGAAAAAGCTACCTCCACGCTCATTTTTAGTGTTTTTTCGCAGGGTACCATATCTAGGTTTAGCTTGGAGTCCCTCAGGTGTGAATCACCGACTCTCCCTATGGTTGAGGGGAAGGGGGAAATAGGTTGTGGTATCATTGTTGGGGAAAGTGCTCCTAAAGCTGCTTTAGTAAATAGTTTGTTCCAGCAGCAGGATGCAGCCATGCTTTATTAGCATGGGAATGATAGAGCTATGTCACCATTCGTAATAGCTCCAATGGTTAGTAGGTTTATAAACGGTAGTTCACATTTGCTTGAAAGTACCAATATGAGTGGGAAAGTTGGGGAACCCAATATTTTGGTGGATAAGAACAGGAAAGGGAGTCAGGATAAAGGGGCTTTAGTAAATGATGTTGATTTTTTGCATACAAACCTTAACACAAATGTTAGTTTGGCAGATCTTATGAAGAAGAACACTAATGGTAGTAGAAGTACATAAAAGCTAAGTTGTCAAATAGAACAAACACCAATGTTGGGTCAGATACAAGGGGAAGAGAGGGAGGTTGGTGGAAACAGAGTCAACAGGTTTGAGAAACAGAGCATTTGGTGGTTTGGAAACAGTCGACAGGTTTGAGAAACAGAGCATTTGGTGGTATTGCAGAGGATCCTGAACAAATAAAGGGAACTTGTCCTTGTGATGATTTCTGTATCGAAACAAAGAAAAGAAGGAGGGTCTCGTTCGGAGCATTTCTCTGATTTGGACAATAAAGTATACTCCTTTTTTGAGAAGTTGTATGTACAATCAAAACATTCAAAATCCCAAAACACTTCTGAGAAGTCAACAGTTGAATTGCAAGCCTTCAGTGTATTAAGGGGAGCGCACAATAGTAATATTAGTGTGGGAAATTTAAATCGGGAAAATGGAACCCAAAATTGGGGTTTGAAGTCTAGAAATCCACTATGTAGGGCTGACATAATTCCAACACTTAGCAAATTGCAAATTTGTGATCAGGAGTATATTTGAAGATGACAGACAGTTTGCTCTAAATTGGACTACTCTCTTGTCCATCTGCTCAGAAATCCCAAATCTGTCTGGTATAAATAGTAAGGACATAGAGAGGGTGAAATTCCATGAATTATCCTGTACAAGTTAGGTGCAGATCCATGTTAGATCTAATTTGGTGGCAGCAGTGATTAGAGCTGAAATTCCTGAATTAAGGAGGTTGGGTTTTGTGGTGAAAGAGATTTTATCCAACACGGTTGAAGATTTGGGTCACACGAAAAAAGGGACGGCAAGATAGAAGTTTGTTTCCAAAATAAAAAAGCTGGAAACAAAGGGAGAAGACCAGGGCTATTACCACACAATAGAGAACATGTTGATGATTGGTCCTGGCTGGCGGGTGCTTTAGCTACGGGGGAGACTGCAAATAGGAGGCATAGACATCTCTAGCCCCAAAAGGTTTAAAACCTTTGTCATGGAATTCAAGAGGACATAGGTCCGTTTTTCACAACAAAGAGATAATCAAATTTGTGAGGAACCATGACACAGTTTATCTTTAGGAACATTGGCTGATGAACCCACCCAGCCTGGATGGTTATACAACTTGTTTTCTGCCAGCCAGTAAGGGTATTCGGGGGAGACCGATGGGTGGTGTGTTGTGTCTCTTTAGACTGGGGATTGGTCTACATGGCGTGCAAACTGTTGAGTTAGGTCAATGCTGGATGGCCACAGAGTTTAGTATACTCAGAGAGAGTGTTATAAATTGCTTCCTAATTAACATCCATTGGCATGAAGGTTGTTGCACTCTCGATTATATGTTAATGAAACTTGAAATATGTGTTATTGATTGGCTGAGAAAAAGGTGTAACGGGAATGTGATTGTTCTGGGGGACCTGAATTCGAAATGCTCCCAACTGGAGAAAGGGCAGATGCCATTTGTGGGTAACGTGCAAAAGGGTGTAAAATGGCTGAGAAGTTTTGGTGATTTAGGCCTCCTAAAGCTAAATGGCAGGTTGGCAGGACATATCCCGGTTAAACCCACTTGGAAGCGAGGGGAGAGTAGTTCAGCCTTAGATTACATCTTTATTGATGCAGAACCTTATGGGAAATGCAAAAGTTTAGAAGTAATAGCAACCGTACTGGGTGACCATAGTTTTGTGAGTTGTGCCTACAATATGAAAACAATGTTTCTTCTTATAAATTGATGAATAATGTGAAAGGAAACCGATTTAAGTGCTTGTCTAGCCAGCAGCGAGCTAGACTGAAGCAGCGTGATGCAGAAGGGATGCTTCAGACTTTGAAATCTAAAAGTAGCATGGATTTTGGGAAAATCATAAATGTCTTGGAACAAAAGAATCAGCTACCTCAAGTAAATGCAGTATCAGAGGAAGATTGGCTGGATTATCTTACATCTTTATATGCCCATGAGCCGACAGTGGCTGTTAATTTTGGGGAGGCTGTGGCCTCGAGATTGGGTAAGTTTAGTTTAGGTATAGACTTTTCTCCCCAAACAGTGTTGGATGCCATCTCTAGAGCTAGTAATTCGAAGGCAGATGGTCCTAATGTGTTGTCCAACAGAGTGTTTAAAGACAATCCCAATAAGTGAGCGATAGTCCTGTCCCTTTTGGGGACATTATAGAGACGGGACTCTTACCTACATCTTGGAATTACTCATACATTATTCCAATTTAAAAAACAGGGGCCTCGAAATGACCCTAGGAACTATAGGCCTATTTCTATAATTGATGGCGATAGCAAAATTTATGCAGCTATTATGCGGGAACAACTAGAGTTGCGGGTGCTAAAATCAGGAAGGTTGCAAAAGTGACAGGTTGGTTTCAAAAAGTCCCATGGATCTGTGGTTAATGGTTTTCTTTTAAGATGCTTGCACGATATGGTACTAGATGGCACTTAGAAAGTAATTCTTGCGGAAGTGGCCTGTTACGCCTGTCCACTCTCTGTGTTCAACTTCCTCATCGGGTCTGTGATTTCTACCACGGCGTGAATTTGACTGCATTTGAAGCAAAAAACAACGTTTAGGCCACACCCCTTTTTCAGCTACGTTAAAAAAAGTCTGAAACTTGCGCGCCCTTGTGGAAGTGGCCTGTTACGCCTGTCCACTTTCTGTGTTCAACTCCACATCGAGTATGGGATTTCTACCACACTGTGAATGTGACTACATTTGAAGCCAAAAACAACATTTGTATGTTGAACATTGATGGATTATGCTAAATAGACCTTATCCAAACATTCTATTGCCTTAGAAAATTTTATAATTGGTATGTTTCTATTATTTTTATTAGAGGCCACGCCCCTTTCTTTGGCTGCGTTATAAAAAGTCTGACGTGCGTGCCCATGCGGAAGTGGCCTGTTACGCCTGTTGCGGCTTAGAGGCTGGAGGCAAGGGCAGGTTATATTTGCCATTTAACCACCATTCTGTTGAAGGTATGGAGACAAAGCTGGGCGGGCCAGCCTAGATTGGGGGAATCGCTTTCAAAATCTTTCCCACCCCAATTGTGCGTGTATGTGTAGGAGTGAAATGACTACAGCGACGTTCACATGGTTTTTATGGGTGGCGCCTAAAGCAATATGTTAGTATTTTGAGTATATTGCTGGTAAGATCTTGCGGGTGTATTGTCTGGAAAGTTTTGAAGTGGCATTTTGTGAATTGGTGGTACGCGCTCAATTAAGAAATGTAGTGCGGCCCGCGCACGAGAAGTGTGAAGTTACAGTGGACGCGGATGTATGAAGATATTCTCTCTGTGCATCTTGTCTTCACAGCGGTAAAAGGAACTATGCGTATGGCTCTTACAATGCCACTCCCTCCATCTACCATTGACATCAGTGACTGTGTGATGTTGTTATAACTGTTAAACTGTTAACTGTAAATAACTGTTAATTGTTAATTAAGACGTCTGAAATGACACTTAATTACCAAATTGCAAACACTGCAAATTTGTGGAATGGCAAATGCAGAAGATAAAGATCTCCCGGAGGATCCTGCCTCCCCTCGCTGGCAGAGAACGAAAATGAGCCAGTTTCGTGAGATTTTGATTCCCTGGTAGGAAGGTGAATTCAATCTGATAGGGGGAAAAAAATGAGCCCATCGTGCCTGTCTGCTATTAGTAGTCTGGGCTTGTTGAAGTACTTTGAGATTCTGATGGTCGGTGCAAACCTCCACTGGAAAGGGTCAGCCTAATAATAGATGTCTCCATTCCTCAAATGCCCTTTTAATTGCTAGTAGTTCTTTCTCGAGTACCGAATCATTTTCTTCTGAGGAGTTAAAGGTTTTTGACAGATAGGCAACAGGCCTTTCTTCCCCTTGATCCAACTTTTGAAGGAGAACTGCCCCTAAAGCATGATGAGAGGTGTCCGTTTCGACAATAAATTGTCGAGATTGGTCAGGAGTGGACAAAATTGAGGCATAGGCAAATAAATACTTCAGAGTCTCAAAGGCGTGTTGAGCTTGCTGATCCCAGGAGAACGAAACCCCCTTCTTTAGAAGTCTGGTGATAGGTAGAATTGTCTCTGAATAACAGGGAATAAATTTACGATAAAAATTCCCGAAACCCAGAAATCGCTGGATTTATTTAATGGTCATCGGGGAAGGCCAGTCTAAGACTGCAGTCACTTTCTTGGGGTCCATAGAAATACCTTGAGCAGACAAAAACGAATCCCAGATAGGTAATCTGTTGTTGGTGGAATTCGCACTTCTCTGCCTTACAGTATAGTTGGTTAGCCTGTAGACGGTCTAAGACGATGTTGACATGTTGGATGTGTTCGTCTTTATTTGAAGAGAAGATCAGAATGTCATCTAGGTAAATGATGACAAAGTGGAGGAGAATATGTGCAAATAAGTGGTCCATAAATCGTTGGAACACTGCTGCCGCATTTACTGACTGACTGACGTGGTACTCGAAATGGCCAAACGGTGTTTGAAAGGCTGTTTTCCACTCATCACCAGGAGCAATCCGAATCAGATGATATGCCCCTCGAAGATCTAACTTAGACGCCCCTTGAACTGCTTCCATAATATCCTTAATCAATGGCATGGGATACTTGTCAGGTGCTGTCCGGTCAAATGGTCGAAAATAAAAGATCGAATGACCATTTAATCGAAGTCAAATGGTTGAAAAAAAAAAGGTCGAATTTTTTTATTTATTTATATATATATATTTTTAGTTTTGGTTGGTTAAAAAATATTTTTAATAAAGAAAAAGGGAGGTTGTGGGGGGAACCCCCCCATAAAATTAAAAAAAAAATTTTGAAAAAAAAAATCGACCTTTTTTTTTCCGACCATTTGACTTCCATCAAATGGTCATTCGATCATTTCGTTTTCGACCAGTTGACCTACAACCTTGTCAGGTATAGTGATCTTGTTGAGGCCTCGATAGTCAATACAGGGTCTAAGTTCCTCCGAGTCTTTCTTGGGAATAAAGAATAGACAGGCACCGACAGGTGATTTTGATTCAGTTATGAGACCATTCTGTAGGTTCGAATGGAGATATTCTTTGAGAGCTGTCTTTTCTCATTGGGAAAGGACGTACATCCGTCCAAACGGAATCGGCCTGTCCGGGAGCAATTCTATGGGACAGTCATCTCTCCGGTGAGGAGGCAATGTAGGAAATCGGTGTGTCGAGAACACACTATGATATTGTTGATGGCATTCTGGGATAATTCCTAACTGACCAATAGAAGTAACAACAGAGGGATCGGCAACCTCAGAAGGAATCTGCACGCCTACAGAATTTTGGTAGAGACAGTGAGTTATGCAATATTCTGAACCTAAGAAAAGAGTCCCTGCCCTCCAGTTTATGGAAGGGTAATGAGTGCGTAACCATGGATGGCCCAAGATTACAGGGAAATGGGCGGCCTTTATCAGATCGAACACTAACGTCTCCTTATGCAAAGCTATCATGCAAGTTACTGGTTTGGTCTGTTCCCGAATGGGCCCAGAGCTCAAGGGGCTACCATCAACCCCTTGAATAGGAGTAGCGTAAGATTTGGCAACTCTAGCAAACCCTTTCTTAGCCGCCCATTGGTCATCCAGAAAATGTCCAGCTGCCCCGCAATCAAGTAACGCAGGGATACCCTGTAGAACTTGGTCAGGTAAAATGATGGTTAGGGATAGAACTATCATGGATTGTTTGACTGCAGATGGTTCTAGCGATGATCCAATCCTATGAGGGGAACCCTGCTTATGTGCACCTGCTGTGGTTCCCCCTATGGCAGGGGCTTGGTGTTTCCCGATAACGGGATCCGAGAACGGCGTGGAGGAACAATCGGGCAATCCCGTAAAATATGCGAAGTTGGCTTGCTCGCGATTGAAGAAGAATCGGGATGTAGATGAACCCCCTTGCCTTTCTTCCTCTCGTGAGAACGCTCTTGGAGGCGGTATTCAATCTGCATGGTGAGGGTGATCATATCAGCCAAATTTTCTGGACGCGGGACTTTGGTAACCTCATCTGTGAGTTCCGCCGAGAGACCTCGCTGGAATAATGTCAGAAGTCCGTCAAATGGCCATCCCGTTTCCGAGAACAACTGTTTCAATAGGGTGATATAAGACATAAGGTCTTTAGTCCCTTGTTTTAGATCAACGAGTTTCTCCTGGGTGGTTACGGAGATCTCTTGCCGGCTAAACATTGATTTTAGGCTATTGGTAAACGCCGGATAGGAGTCAAGAATGCCATCGCCTGAGGTGACTAATGGGGTGGCCCAAGCTAGAGCTGGTCCCGATAAGTGTGGAATTAGGAAGCCAACCTTGTCCTTATCAGTAGGAAAAAATTGGGACTTAAAGGTAAACTGAACGGTGCAACTATCCAGGAATCCCTTCAGTTTATGAGGATCTCCATCAAACTTGCCCGTGTGTAAGGTAACTGGGGGGGTCTCTGAAAATGCTCGGGCAACCTGCTGTCTCAACTGGGCATTATCTTGTTTAAGGGACTGCATTTCCAAGGACATAGACTGCATTGCTGCCATAAGCTGCTGCATTTGTTGCTCCATTGCCAATGCTGTCTGCCCACAATTTTGTTTTGAGGTGTCGCTGTTATAACTGTTAAACTGTTAACTGTAAATAACTGTTACTTGTTGATTAAGACGTCTGAACACTTAATTACCAAATTGCAAACACTAACCTGGTCAGACAGCAAATTTGTGGAACGGCAAATGCAGAAGATAAAGATCTCCCGGAGGATCCTGCCTCCCCTCACCGGGAGAGAACGACCAGCGAGGGAAAGAGCACTACCCCCAGGGAAACCCTCCGAGGGAAAAAACCCTGTGTGGACGCCGATAGATAAACTTCAGGTATAGGTCTTGAGCTTGATCGTAATCCTCTGGGCATTGGACTGTGGAATGGCTGTGGTGAGTATTCTACAGATGAAAGACAGGACAGGTAAGTATGCTGCAGAAAGAAGGCTAAGACAAAAGGATTAGGAAAAGGAAAGCAAGTTTCCACTTACTGACAGATCCTAAACGAGTTTGGTTTTAAGTCTGCGTGCGGAGTCAAATCGTAGTAAGCCAAAGCAACTACGTTCAGGAAAACAGGGCATAAGGAATCCCTAAGGAAAGAGAGAGGATTAATTTCTGAGAGTAGAGGAGAAGGGTCTCCTATAGGTCCAGGAGCGGGAGGAAGACTCACTTTCTTGAAAAAGTCAGGGACTCTACTACTTGCTGTTTGTTTGGAAGGTGGGTACAAATCGCTGGGTAGTATGCAAGTAGAGAAAGGAAGCCGTACTTGGAGCACGACAGAAAGAAGGCGCTGTTGAGGAAGTCTAGAAACAGAAATAGTCAAATGGGAAGGATTAGGAGAAGAAATGAGCACACAACAGAAGACGTAAGCTGTAACCTAGGAACTAACTTACGGAGCGCCACATAACACAGTAGCGACGCATCGAAGTGCGGTTCTTCTGTCCATATATGGAGTCACGTGACCAGCTGGTAGCGTCCCTTGAGAACGTGAAGTGACTACACTGCTGCTGCCCGTACAGCACAAGAAGTCGGCGGCCATATTGGACGAACCCATTCGTAACGATCCACACAACCGTCTGCATTGCCAAAGAGACCAGCGCCGGAATGGTGTAACAGATGTTACAACAAGAAGAGAGGGAAGGTTCCCCCATTCTTATTGAGTCGTTGTGGTACGGAGTACAGGGCTAGTGGACATGACCATAGCGGAGCAAAGGGAGACGGGGGGCCAGCAGGAGGGATCAGGAGTGCTCCTTTTTTGATACCCCACCAGGGAGAGGATGACATGATACCCTTAACTCAACCCAATCAAGAGGAAGGGGGACAAAAGGGTGGTCGCCAGGATACAGAGGTGCTTATTCTGATTCTCACGGAACTGAGACTACACACTGCTTGCTTGAGAGAGTAAGCTTCTGCCCTGGGCAAACTGTTGTTGAATGTAAATGGCATACTGAAGAAGGGTTACATCATAGCCCCCATACATATATTAGAGGGACATAGAGAAGAACTTCGGGGTGTTGATCCCTGTTTGGCACAGTTACTAGCATCTCCAGCTACCAAATTAGTAGCCGCAAATGTTGCTAGTAAACAAGAACAAGTGAATACATGCTCCGTATCACAGTCCCACATAAATAAAAGTAAAAAAAAGAAAAAAAAGACCCTGAATCAGTACTCAGTACTGAATAAAGGGGCAAAAAAAATGTTGCGTAAGAATTGAAGATCTTTAATAACAACAGTAGAAGATGAACCTGATTGCTCAGGAGGTGGCTTGGATGATGAATTAGATGTGGAATCAGTAATTGACATGGGACTTGGGGTGGAGGCTAAAAACACCTTGTCAGAAGAAATGAATCATAAAGGTACAAAAAACAATAACAATAAAAAAAAGAAGTAAAAATAAAAGTGAATTTTAATTCAACTGAAAAGCAACTTACGGACAAAGCTACATATCAATTGATTAATAAGAAATCTATTAGTTTATCGATTCCAGCTAAGTCTGCACTACAACTAGAGAGGCGTACTCTATTAACGTCTGACTTGTAAATTGGTCCCCCTACTTTTCAAGGAGGTCTTTGATGAACAAATGGGCCATATTCCACAATCATTAAAACATCAAGAGCCAAATGAGCCTATTATCCTAGAAAGGGATGCCCCAATGATGGAGGCCTCCCTAATACAGGGAGGAGGGACACCACATGATAAGGTTGAGCTAGAAATCCCCAAGGAAATGGTAAATTAATCCTCATTGAAGGCATTTATTAAATTAACCATCACACAGACAATCTCTGAACAAGTAACCTCCAGGGAACTCTCTCTCCTGCATACCTTGGCTAAAGATCAACTGCTGCCTGAATCTGGGAGGACGGGGAGTAATTCTAACCTTGTGGGGTCCACCTCCAACATAGAGTCTTGTCCCATTGGGGGGACGAGGGGGCAACAGGCAAATGAAGAATTGGAAGAAAGATCCCCTAAGAGTGATTTGAATGTGAAATCTCGAGAGAAAGAAAGTGCAGTGGCCTCAAACGTCATGGTTCTTATCTCAATACATCAGAGTGATCTAAGGTTTATTCAGTGCCGGGCACATACATTCCCTGATAGCCCAAGCATACTTCTGTATTATTTATTTGACTTTGGTGGACCTTCTGCCTTGAATAGAACTAGAGTGTTAGCACTTCTAAACAAGATACCAGCACTCAGACTCCTGTCTTCTGCAGATTTTAAGCTGATTGACTTTATACATCCGGATCAGTATGATCATGTTAGATTAGTTTTTCACTCACGTTCAGTTTATGATGCAGTTTTGTTGGAAGGGTCTCAGTTTAATCGTCTAGGATATGAAATCCTTATCTTTAGTCCAGGCTTGCCAGCAGTGAATCAGGCAGAGAGGTAACACCAACCCCTCGAGAGAGCACCAGGAATGTAAAGAACCCAAGATTCAGCAGGGGCAGCTCTCAAATGTAGATGACAAACACAGCTGGTTGGCACTCACCTTAAGAGATTCTATATCCCAGCTAAAATCCATGAATAAAGATCTTTAACCAGGACAATTACAGCAAAGACATTGGGACTCATTACAAGGTTGCCGGTCCGGTAAAATCGATGCCGGTGAGGTAATACTGGCATCGTTTACCGGACTGGAGTATTACGAGCAGCGATGCCGGAATCACTGGCATCGGTGGGTACCCGCTGTGTCCGGACTCTCCCTTGCCGGTATGAGTGCAGACACGCGGCATGGAGAGGCCAGTAAGAACGGATACCATGATGCAGTTAACAATGGCATCGCTGAGCAGCCGTTAATAGGAAGCTGCTGTGTAGAAACCTGCCACAGGTGCACACAATCAGCACATGTGGAGGCAATGGAGTCTGGCACAGCACAAAAGGAGCTCTCCCACACACCACACCCCTCCCAAATCCACAATGCTACCATTAGCAGTTGCAATACTGGTGCTGGAGGACATGCCTGCACTGCTACTCCTTGAGCAGGCAGTGAACCAGAGAATGCAGCTGAGGCGCAGGAAGAGAAGGAGGGCGAGACTGGGCCATCACATACCAACAGTGCAGGCAGTTGTACCCCACAAGCAGCCACCAATCCCTCGTCCCAAGGGACATGGACACCATATGCGCAATAGTGAACCTCATTCATGATGACCTGGTGAGCCTCATCAACATCTCCCCCTTGCTGAAGGTAGTTTCTGTGCTACACTTCCTTGCCACAGGCACTTACGAGCACACAGTGGGGCAGCTGCATGGCATCTCACAACCATGTGCTCAACCAGGTTCTAGATGCCCTCCTGAAACACGCAAGGGACCACATTCATTTGCCATGGACTGCACAGGAGGTGAATGCAACCAAAATCATATACCATGCACTGGCAGCCATGTCAAACATAATAGGTGCCCTCGACTGCATCCATGTGGAGCTGGTAGTCCGGCATGCTGTGGGGGTAGTGTCCCGCAACAGGAAGCTCTACCATTCCCTGAATGTACAGATGGTGTGCGATGCACGCAAAATCATTGCGCATTGCTTTGCAAGATTCCCGGGCTCCACACATGATGCCATGGTGCTGCGCAACTCCAGGCTTCCCCGCTACATGGCACCACAGCGTCTTGGGTGCCTAAAACTGTGACCCCAATGAATTCAACAGAATGTGTGACACAGAAAATGTATGCAGATGTGGCATGCCTACACAGCTGTGCGTACATGGAAGCAACATACACAGTGCCCACACCAGCACATGCATCAGGAACATCATTAGACATGAACCACAGGTACCACAATGCACAACCCTGCAGTCACAATGCACGGAATACATGAGCGCAGCAGCGTAAATCAGGGGACATGCAGCCATGTCTAAGCTAAATCCAACTGCCACATAAAGGACAACTCTGTCACTGCACCCACCCCACAGGTACACCGCAGACCAGTATACCTATCCTGACACCTTAAGGCACACTTCCAAATGCAATGGGTCAAGCATGGAAACTTTTGCACTCATCAATCAGTTACCACCACTAACATATGATTGAGTGGTGCAGGACTCATCCAAAGTACCTCAGTTCCACCATGCCAGAACCCACCCAGCCTTATCATAGATATGTTTCCCTTCACCGGCAGACCATGCCACCAATGTGAATGTGCCTTAGTCATATAGGGGAAGGCGTTGATGGGCATGTACATGGTGACATCAAGTATTCGGATGCATGATAAGTAAACCACTGTGTCACTATGCACTGTACATGCATAGTCCATTTTCATTTGCAACACATCCATCTGATGTGAGGACATCATAGACCTTTTGAGTTCATTTGTGTGAGTGCTGCTTCTGAGGGAAAGTTCCCTGAGAAGAACCCATCCCCCCCAACTATGGATCATCCCTAAATACACTTACCTCAATCTTAGTATAAAGAACATGCCAAGTGCAGTCATGAATAATCTGTTGCATGTGATCATGAAAACTGTACAGGCAGTGCTTACAAGGAATGACAGAATGAATCACAAGTAGACCTTCTATTGCTCCCATGCAGGTGATGCTGAGTATCTCCTGAAGCTGTGGCTCATGACCCCCATCAGGCAACCAGTGAAAAGGCACAAAGAGGACTACAACCGTGCACATGCACGCACTCGTGTCACAATTGAGCAGACTTTTGGGCTGTTGAAGGCCCGGTTTCGCTGCCTCAGCAAGTCGGGTGGGGCACTCATATACGGGCCAGAGAAGGTGGGCAGGATAGTGTTGGTATGTGCCATGATGCACAACATGTGCATCCAGCGCAACGTAACACTGCCCCCTGACATGGACCTGATGCCACCTGAGGATGAGGATGGGGAAGATGGTGCAAATCTCCCGCAGCACAATGTGAATGAAGGACGTGCTGCACGCCAAGATTTGATTGCACAATACTTTTGATGGACTGGGGAACACATGGCACTGGGAATGGGGCACACTGGGCACTGGGTACTGTACAAAAATCAATTGACATACACTCAAGAAGCAATGTCCAGTCATGTGCTTTTCTTACTCACACAAGCTGTATTGATCATATGTGAACTATGTACATTTACCATTCCTTAATGTGCACCTCTAGCCCAATGAATTCAACCCACTAGCCCCACTACCACCAACCCCAACACCCCCACCCCCAAAACCCTCACCCCAACTGCCCCCACTGCAACTTCAATACTGCTCCCTCACGGAATGCACCTGTGAGTCCCACTACTCACGCCCCCTTTTTAGAGGAGGGCGTTGAGGGTCTGTGCGGCGCAAACATCGCAGTGAGCGACACACCAGGCTTGTCTGTGTGGAGCTGGATGGTGTCGTGCTCGATGATGGAGCGGGTTGTGGGTTAGTGTTCGCATTCCTTTGCTCCGCCATAGCGACCGCCAACTGCGTGACGGCGTGAGCCATGGCGGTACACGGCCCGGCTCACCACCCTTGCATTATCCTGCAGGGCTTCCTGCATGGCCCTCCGTGTAGCTTCCCTGTCCGCAACGTACTGCCTCCCCATGTCCTGCTGCCGCCCCTCCATGCGCAACAGCCGCCCCTCCAGGTTTTGTGCATCAGGTGGTTACATGGGAGGTGGTGTGTGTGGGCTTCCTGGGCTGTACACAGCTTCCTCCATGTTGCTGTCAGGGCCACTGTCCTCCATTGTGCTGTGGCCATCTGAACCATGTCCCGTTGTGTAGAGTGGGGTTGCCTGCATGGGTGGCATTATTTTATGGTCCTCATACGTGCTGTTGCCTGGGGGGTCTGCCACCTCCTCCTCACTGTGTTGGGCAGATTGGGCCACCTCACCCTGCTCACTTGTCGCGGATGAGTGTAGGTCCTCCACGTCACTGGCCACTGGGGATCCCAGCTTTTCCACCTGCAGTGGTTCCTGTGCCCCAGATGTGCTTGTTTTGTGTGGGGCCTTCGTTCCAGGACTGGCTTTTGTCTGGGGGGCCTTGCTGGGGGGCCTTGTTGGCAGCACTGGGTAATTGCTGGGGGGCCTTGGTGGCACCAGTGGGTAATTGCTGGGGGGCCTTGCTGGCAGCTGTGGGTCTTTGCTGGGGGGCCTTGCTGTGGGTAGGTGGTGCCTGCTGGGCAGCCTGTGTGTCCTCTTGGCTGGGGGCCTGTGGCGCGGAAGCTGTGGAACGCTTCAGTCCTGCCCTTGAGGTCGAAGGCCCCTGGCAGGAGGCGCTGTCGCCACCACGGCTCTGGTGTGCAGCGGCTTTCTTGGGTGTTGTGGCCTGTTCAGCCTCGCTGTCTGTTCCTGTGCCTGTGGGAGACAGTGTGGCAGGGCATTAGTCATGGGTCACCATACATCCTTCATACATCGATGCTAGTACATTCTGAGTCATGCACATTCTCATTGACATGTTTGAGGGCCATGCATGGTGCACACAGGATTGGGGGTGGGGGTCAGTGTCTGAGCATCCTTCTGTTGTGCATGGTGTCTATTGTGTAGTTCACAGGTGTCTAGTGGTTTTCATGTTGAGGCCATGCCATAGGGCCTGTGTGCCATGTGGTGTTCAATTGTAGGATTTATGTGCTCAAATTCTGTACGTATATGCATTGATGTGTACACTGCGTGTATGGACATGGTGGGTGTGTCAGATGTGCAATTGGCGGTGGTTATGTGTGCATCATGCCATAAGATGGCACGGTGGTGAGGCCTGCATCTGTACAGTTATGTGTATGTGCGCATGCAGATGGGGTTTGTGTTGGGAATTGGGGAGTCATGTGGGTTGTGTCAGTGGGGTCTGTTGTGTGTGTTTGTGGCAGGGACATGGTGGTTATGTCGTAGGTGGTTTTAGGTGGGAGGTGATGGGGCATGTGTTTGCTCTCATCCACTTGCCTTTTGGACTTCGCCATTGAAGTTGGGGTTGAAGGTGTGTGTTGTGACTTTGGTATTACGCTAAGGGTCACTCACTGTCATCGTCTGATGATGGGACTCCCGTCTCGGTGTGACTGACACCCTCGATTCCCTCCATGTCCATTACTGTGCTGCACGTCTCCTCCCATGTGGCAAGTTTTATTGGGGCTGGTGGTCCACCTCCTGTGGCCAGCCCCTGGCTGCGATTGGCAGAGAGGAGGTTGTGGACCCGCATGCGGAGGTCATCCTACCGCTTGCGGCAGTCGAGACTGTCTGGTGTGTTATCCCCACCTCAGAAACCTTTTGGGCAACCTTCTCCCACACAGCTTTCTTGCGCAGTTGGGCTGCCCGGCGCAGATCTGCATAAAAAACAGCATCTGCATGTTCCAACAAGGTGTCAGCCAGCATATTCAGCTCTGTGTCGCTGAACCTTGGCTTTCTGCGACAGACTGTCCCTTGTCTCGATGCCATCTTCCTCGGCTTGCTTCCTGTCTGGTCTTTTCTCCGGTCCAGGTGCTGTAGGCTGAGGATTGCAATGGATTGTGTTTTTAAAGACGCCACTGCATTTCTGTGATGATGTAACTTCCGGTGCCGGTACTACCGGCATTGGCGTACCGGTACTTACGGCATCATCAGTGCCGGTGCCTGCGGCATTGTGGATGCCGGTATAGAGGGTTTTGGGACCATTACCGGCATGCCCGTGCTACCATTACCGGCATGCCAGAATGCGCGTGCACGCTGACTCGGAATCTACCATGGATTCCGGCAGTAGTGCTACACGGCCATGGTAGCACCGGCATGCCGGTAATTACATTTTTTTAGGCAAACTCGTTATGAAGCCCATTGTATTTGTATCATGGAACTCGAGATGTATGTCCCATTTGTCATCTTCGACTGAATTAAGCGCACATTTTTTAAAAAGTAATATACTGTGTATCCAGGGATCTTGGATGACCACGGAATTTAACCTTGATAGTTTTGACTGTCGAGCACAGCCAGCAAAAAAGGGGCTAAGAGGCCTCCCGTTTGGCGGTCTCCTGGTGGCCATAAAGAATGAAGAGAGGTGGAATATTGTGGAAGTTACGTCTACCTTCAATGGACTGCTTGCAGTTGTAGCAGAGCTAAAAAGAGGGTATTTTACTTCCTATATTCTTATTGTGAACATATATTGGAACCTTGGGCAAGATTTCAGGGATTTTTTGGATAAGCTGAATGAACTTTTAACAGAGATGACAATAAAATACAGGGACCTACATTGAGTAGTGGCCGGGGATTTGAATGCTGAGATACCAAAAGAAGTAATGGTGAATCAAGACCATTTATCGGATTTGGGTGTATTAATTGTTACCAAAGAGGAGGATAGTTGTAAAATAGTAGGAGTTCCTGGGGTCTCACAAGGAAGATTTTGCAGGACCACATATGGGTTAATCTATTCACAAATTGGGGCCTGTATCATGTCAAATCCTTTTAAGTTCGGACACTGATTCCCATACATGGTCCGATGGGGGCAGGACATCGGAGATTGATCACATTTTCATGTCACAACAGCTATTTGAGGCGTGCCATACATTTAAAATATTGGACAGTGCACTAAGTGATCATCAACCACTGGAAGTGATAATTAAAATGGACCTGGAGCAGACTGTGGCCGAGTCTTCTCATATAGACTTGGAAGTAAACATGGCAAAAAACTGAATTAAATGGCATGACTGTAGTGTAGAAAAAATAAATATGGTGTTTGTGACAGAGTTTAATAATAACCCTTTGGATAAAAGGAGTTCTCAATTTGCACACAATAAATCACCTGGATATATAGGTAATCTTATTGCCAAATTAAATAAAAACAGGTTGCAGGAAGCCCTATATAGGCCCCCGTTTGCATGTGTTTAACCCTAGGGTCAAATTTCGAAAAAATCTTTGTAGAAAGGAGATTAGAGGTGTGCTGAATAGTAATATAACTTGGGAACGGAAGAGCTTAGGAATACAACAATAGAAACATTGGTTGAAGGGCCACAAGGCTCATATGTTGCAAATGGATAATGAAGCCACGGTATCTGCCCTGACAGATGGTACAGCTCACCAATTTTGGCATTTGATAAATAATATTGAATCCTCCCAAGTCTCGGTACAAACGAACTGCATATCTCAGGATGTTTGGGCCGGACAATTTGGCGCCCTATATGCGGAAAAATCTTCTATGCCGGCTAGAATAACAGAGCTAATAAATCAACCCTGGTCGTATAATTTCACAGTACAAGAGATTGTAGGGCAAATTAAAAACTCAAGCTCCTCACGAACCGCTGGCCCAAATGGTCTAGCAAATGTCATCTTTAAGGCCAATCCTGAGATCTGGGTAAAGACAATGATGATGCTGTTTACGGACATCATCATAACAAGACAGATTCCGATATCATGGCACTTATCATACATTATCCCAATTTATAAGAAAGGAGATAGGAGTCTTCTGTCCAATTACTGTCCGATCGCTTTGATGGATGCAGATTCTAAGATCTATGCTGGCCTGGTCTTGAAGCAAGTGGTTGAATGGTCAAATACTAACTTGATCCTGTGGAACAGACAGTTTGGCTTCCGTAAAGCAATGGGGACTCAGATAGGGGACCTCGTAGTAACTCTGTTGCAAGAAAAGGCTTGCAGCAAGGGCGCAGCACCTATATTCATGGCAGCTATGGATTTATCACTTGGTTTGACCAGGTCGCTCGAGTATTACTCTGGTCCAAACTTCTCTCTTGGGGTCTTCCCTGGGAGGTTTTGGGCATATTAGTACAACTACATGAGGGCTCAATGGTCCAGGTCCGTATGAATAGTGAAGGTCAACTCTCTCATTGCATCCTTTACGGGTAATGGCCTTCTACAACAGTGTATTTTCACCCCCACATTATTTAACTTATACATTTCAGATGCCGTAAATATATCAGACGCTGTGTCCTTAATTTTGCCTAAAATAGAGTATCTGAATATTGATTGGTGTGCGTACACTGACAATTTCTTATTAATAGACAGCATACCAATCGGATTACAGCGAAATGTAAAAGCCTTTGCTAATTATTTGACCGAGAATGAGCTGATTGTAAACTAAAATAAATCTGTCATTATCTGTCTGACCAATTGCAAGAAACAGCCAGTATTCAGTTGGTTTTTAAACAAGTATAAATTGGAAATAAGGAGGCTATTATGGTATCTGGGTTATCCGGTTTTTGACTGTTCAAGTAACAAACAATATTGGCATTGTCTTTTAGAACGTATGGGGTGTATGATAAATCAAATGAAAAATGTTTATCATAAATTTCATTCCTCCCATTGCTACAATTTTACAATCTAAAGGTCATTCCAAAGCTATGGTATGTCTTGGAATTATCTCCTTCAAGGATACAAATGTATCTCCATAAGATCAAAGCTAAAATAGGTAGAGCATTGATGTTTTTTCTAGCTAAATGAATACCTCTGGAAGCCATAAAATAAAAATTGGGGCTTCAATCTGTAACTAGCGTGGTGGAGTGGAGGAGACTCTCCTTATATAGGAATCTAATGTTGGAAACGGGGCAAGGTCTGTATCATGAATTGGGGACCAAATTAAGAGGCGGAAATACTATCTCTCAGTTGCTCCTGGCCTTGCATGATAATTGCTCATTGATCTTGGGTAAAATAAGAACATCTTTAGAGGTTTTGCTAGGGAATCCATTACGCGCGAAGCGCATGTGAAAAAAATAAAGTTTTGGCATATACTATGGAGCGAATAAAATAATCACCAATATATAATCAATTGGTGATGAATTGGAAATCCTTGGGGACTGCACAATCATACTTAGTCCAAGTTCCTGATCCAGAATGGAGAATAGCATTCATGAGATTTCGATTTAATGTAATGCTAACAGGAGAAATAATTGAGATCAGGAATAACAAAGCCCTGTCGCTTTTGCAACAGCACCATAGATAAGGAAACACTTAGACATCTGGTTGTGGACTGCAAATCCCTTAGTGGAGAAAGACTGAGCAGCTTCGGTAAATTTGTCTCAAATACTGAGAGAGTCTTTTCGGACACATTTTGGTGGAATATCCTCCATGGTAATTCGGTGGCCATGAAGTTGGTAGTGATTCGCTATTTATCCGGGGTATGTGGACTAACCATGCTAAGTTGCAATATTGGATGTAAGGATCTGTTGAAAGGATCTGAATAGGGAGGGTCTCAACTCCATCAGGCTAGGCCCTAACTGTAATTGCAACTGTAACTGTAACTGTAACTGTAAGCTGAATTTGACCTTTAATGATAAATGCTTATGGCACTTTCATGATTTAAAACCGCCTGTATTGTTCCACAGGGATTCTTCAGATGATGGTTTAAATGTGAAGGGGTGTTTATCGTATAGGAAAGAGGAATAGGAAGTAAATTGAAAAGAAAGTTAGGCATAGTACATCTTTACCCAAGTAGAAGAAGTAGAAGAAATTGGGCCTCATTATAAGCATGGCGGACCGGGAACTATGGTACCGGTAAGCATGCCGGTACCGTAGTTCCCGGACCGCCATACTATGAGCTGTGCAGATAGCGTTAAAACCCATAGTCATAATCGTGGCCCAGAGGTCCGGTTCAGATAAGAACAGGTCTGCTGGAACATTATCAGGGCCTGAAGCCCTATTTCACTGTTGACATTTTATGACTCAAACAATTTCCCCTACTTCCAAAACTAATTTGCTATTCACTGAGTGTGGCAACTGCTGGGGCTCTGTGGCCAGTGGTTGTTCAATGGAAGCAACCGCCTCACCCACACTATATAGGGCAGAAAAATGAGCCACCCATGCCTGCTTAGAAACCATGACCTCAGCATCTTTTAACTTACATTTGTAGAGAGGCTGTTACTCTCACCTGGCTCCCACAGGGGCGTCGACCGGTCTCCTCCAAAGTGAAGCGTAGTGCAGAGATGACAGACTGGACTGGCCTGCTTAATCTCGTCTGCTTGACCCGTAGAAGTATTCTCCTGCAAGTGGAGAAAGGGATTTAGCCACCCGTGGATTCTAGTAATGGCACCCCACTGTTCTCCCCACTAATCACCTCCGATATTCCCTTTCAGTAATCTCACCTTGTGTTTTTGAATGATGAGCTTTCCGTCCTGCGTGGAATGCAGGGGCGCATAGATACCAGTTACTTCACTGGTTCAAAGGCGTTGGAAGAGTTCCGGATGAATATTGACTCTGAGGTTCCTGGCGAGAACCCGTAAGTATAAAGTCCAAAGAGTTCAATATGTCCGATGTTCACTCTTGTCCCATTCCCTTCTTGTGTTGCAGCTGGGTCCAAGAGAATATTGTCTTGTGGCAGCTGATGGTGTTCAGGTAAGAGTCTGTATTACCCAACACTGTCCGGTAAAAGATGCGTGTATTTAACTTGTTGTTTTCTCTCTCCTTACAGGTGCGGCGTAAGAAGTTGCGGGATGTTAAAGAATAATGCCTCCGGTGGTAAATCAGGTAAGTCTATGGTTGTAAAAAGAGATTGTATTTGTTGGCTCTCTCGGCTCACCTTATATTTCTTTTGTCCCCTAGATGCTGGAGTTCGGCGAAGAAAATGATGGAGGCAGCGCTGAATCGAAAAATGCTGTGAGGACTGGTGAGGACTGGTGAGTATGGTGCGGCGCTGCAGCTGGCGCTGCAGCTGGCGATGCAACGCGTGCAGAAATAATGTCCTTTCCAAGTTCGAAGACGTGATGGACCCGGAATCGGGTAAGGAATTAAAATAATGTCCATGTTCTAACCTTTCCTTCTTCTTTCCTCTTTTTCTATGAGCTCTGGATTCGAGGCGGGCGTGGCAGAAGACTGGATGCTGACTGCAGGCACGGTGAGCGTTACGCTGCTGGATGCAGAATAACGCGAAGCATGTGCTGCTGTTCGGGTGTGGTTTAAATAGCCTTCAAAGTAGTCCCAGGTAAGAAGTTCCCCCAGGACCACACCCAAGTAAAAAATAGTCCCTCAAGTAAAATAGTCTCATTCAGGCCTCACGTTGGCTTGACTCCATTGCAGTCCAACTGGTCAGTTGGAGGATAACACTGAAAGACATTCCCTGCCAAACTGTGCATGGAGACTATTATAAAAATTGACGGCCAGCACATAACTCCCACCCATCATGCAGATTCTAACCACCTGCAAAAATGGATGAGAAGACTCCAGAGGGAATAGTTTGCCAATTAAGTGTGTTTGGACCAAAATACACAAACCTCCATAGCAATATCCCCTAGTATTCTTCCGGGCCGCAATACAATATGCCACAAACCCATCCACAGGGACATCCTCCACTGTCCAGGTCTCCTGTAATAGGACAATATCCAACTCCTCAAGAAAAAGACCTAGTCTCAGGGCAGCCCAATCTTGATGTAATACCGGTCAGATTCTATGAGACAATCACCTCAGGTTTAGCTAACTGGGTAACAAGGGACCGATCAGACACAATATTTGACAAGCCACTACTCACTTGGCCCTCTGATGGGTGGAGCCAATTCTCACGCTCCGCTATCACACCACATTCCAAGCTGTATCGAGGGTGACACCAATATAGGGAATGCATACACGCTCTCCCTTGCCCGCTTGGAGACCTCAAAGCTCTTTGGGAAAGGCCTGTATATGAACCCGGGGTTGTGTTTGGAAGTGATGTTTGAATGGAGAGAATATCTCTCTATCTTTAGCCATTGTTGTTTTTTTAAGCAGGTTGAATTTGATTGTGTAAGGAAATGAATTGTGAAACTGTGTTTCTCTACTTTTTTGCAATGGAATATGTGATGAATTTGTTTATGATATGTATTTCTTTTCAAAAGTGTTTTTGTTTTTATATTTTGTATTGTTAAGGTCAACGTTTTTTGGCCAACTTTGTTTGGCCAATAAACAATACAAGAACAAAATGTTTACTATCTAACTGAAAAGCTATTTAATCGTGCCTTCCTAGTAATACCAAGGATCATATGCCTTTGGGCTCATAGATTATGCTTAGTGGGCACTTCTTTAAGGCAAGCATTACAACAAGAACCAAGACTCGTCTTAGCTCTTACTTTTTCTAGAAAGGCATTGAAATGTATTTATTACCTTATGCCAAGATTGTCCTTGTTAGAAAATGACTTCCTCTTCTTATCTCTGTTTCTCTGGTTGGCAATTAAGTCCGGTAGGCAGTCTATAGAATCGGCATCCTCCAGCTACCCTACTGAGCATTCAGTGCAGGCCTGTGTGCACTGCTGGCTATTATATCATTGCAAGACAGGGAGTCTAAGTGTTACAATGCTGTATAACAGAGCATGAGAGAACTACAGGTTGCAAGCATTCAGTGTACGCCTCGATAAGCTATTAACCCTATCCTGCCTGTGCAGGTTGTGTGCCCAATTACAGTGTGGCTAGCTCAGCAGGTTGCATGCCTGCGCAAAACCTGGGCATTATTTGTATTTGTATTTATGAAATTTTCATGTAGTGCTTTAAGCGAAAGTGCTTTACATGAGCAACAGTAAATACATTACAAGCATTACATAACGAAACATGAATCAAATAACCGACAAAGAGAACAATTTACATGAGAAGAATGAGTGAACTTGTGCAGTATGGCAGTTGTGAGAGAGAACCATAGGGAGGTGTCAGGTGAAAGTATGAAGATGGTAAGATTTAAAGAAGAACGGAAGGAGGAGTAACAGGTGGTGGAACAGTAGAGAGAACAGGTATCAGGTTGGAGTATGAAGAAGAAAGGATTTTTAAGAGGAGCGGAAGGAGGAGTAAGAGGTGGTGGAGCGGAGTGAGGGAGGGAGACGGTTCCAGTGAAAAGGAGCAAGTAGTTGGAAGGAACGGAAGCGGGATGGAGCGCAGGGTGCAGGTGGAACAGATTAGGAAATGATCAGCAGAGCGAAGTGGGCGAGAGGGAGAGTAGAAAGAGAGGAGGGAAGAAAGGTAGGGAGGAGCAAGACCATAGAGAGGTTTGAAGACTAGACAGAGGACGTTGTATTTAAGTTGGTAGTGAAAGGAGAGCCAGCCCAGTGATATGAGTGAAGAGGAGATGGATTTGTGAGGAGAGAGAATCCAGAGAGTATGGATGGCAGAGTGGGAGATAGATTTGAGGGGGGGGGATTAGATGGGAGGAGGGGAGACCGAAAAGAAGAGCAGAGCAGTAGAACAGCCTAGAGAAGATTAGGGAGGAAATTAGGAGTTTAGTGGCATGAAAGGTGAGGAAGGGTCAGATTTTGCGGATGTTGTAAAGATGAAAGCGACAGGCACAGGAGGTAAGAGAGATGTGGGTGAAGGAGAAGTTAGAGTCGAAGTGCAGGCCGAGATTGCGGGCGTGAGGGGAGATGGGCAGCAGGGAAGAGGGAAGAGGATGGAGGGAGCGGGGGAGGCATGGTGTTAGCAGGAAAGAATAGGATTTCGGTTTTGTCAGTGTTTAGGGTGAGAAAGTGAGAGGACATCCAGGATTTAATGGGAGAGAGGCAGGAAGAGAGCTTCAGATGGATGTCAGGGGTAAAGGAAGAGAAGGAGATGAATAGTTGGGTTACATACCATACACCTATCCACACAAGGCTCCCTTAGTGCTTAAGCGATGAACATAGATGATATTATTACCCGACTCACGTGGCACTCAAATAATCAGTATCAGAGGAGGAAAGTTTGTGTGGTTCATGCTGAGATTTGAAGATTTGACAGTACGATGCACACACTGAAGCCTTTACTTAACTGCCCAGATACAGTGAGAGACCGCGCGTCTACATTCATTTCAGGAAAGCCTTAAAAACTGCAGGATGGATGAACATCAAAGTTCACTCAGCCACATTTTTGTCACAATCTACTCTAATGTAAGATCTCCAATGTACTGAATGCAATTTTGGGGAAACTAGTAAAAATTGAGGCAATAAACCCCAAAACTGAGAGCCTGTTTTTAAATAGATCCTTTCAGCTTGGCCAATGGAAACAGCTTCCGGGCCTCTCAGCTATTACTAGTGCTGACATACAACATGTTGAAGTCCCAAATTGGTCCAGTGCTACATACTGGGTTTCAATGAGTTTGTATCACCAGTGGTAAATTCCTTATTATATATCTGTTCTAACATATTGCAACACTTGAATTTTTGGCTATTAGTAAGCCACAAGCAAATAACTAGGTCCAATGATGATGGTAATCTCAGGGGTCCTGGGATGATTCCTCTGGCCCATAGTTCTACTACTGACTAATCGTCTGAAAGATGTACCTGGTTGACCTCAGTAGCTGGTGCTCCGATTAATACACACAGGACTAGAGAGACCACATGGTGGGTTTCAGAACTCCCCAATATGATCAAGCAATGACAGCATAAACATCTCAAGTCTGTACAATGGGCTTCTTGGAACACATATGGTTGAGTTATTTTTTAGAGCTTCCTGTTGGTATTTCACACCCTCTAACATGGTCTTTATAACACAGGAATCTTGGTCCACCAGTGATGTTCACAGAGCTAATCCTGTGGATTCATTAGTCTCTACTGAAATGCAAGGACCCTCAATAACAGCTCATGAGGTTGTGCATGATATTCACTCAGTGACAGCGCCTTCAATTTAACAGATTGCATAATTTGAATCTCTGCGCTTGATTTTGTGTAACATAGCCGGTCTGCAGAAACATATGGAAGATATGGTCTGGTTAGATCTGGTGCGTTCCTACGATATAATAGCACTGCAAGAAACCTGGCCCGTTGTGGCCCACGATATCCAGGGTTTTGCAACTTTTTATGTACCAGCTTCAAAGGGGAAGGAAGGGCGCCCAATTGGTGGATTGGCTATCTGGGTTAATGTGAAGTTATTCACGTCAATATGCATGCACCCCATTGCCTCAGGAGATTACATGGAAGTACAACTGTGCCGTCTTGACGGATCTAACTTTGCTTATCAATTTGCATAACCGCCATGATAATACTCCTAGCAAATCCTAGCATCCATTGCTGGAGGAAAGAGTCACTTAATGGAGGGCAAGTCAAACTGGGCCGGTAAAAATCATTGTTTTTGGAGACATAAATCTCCAATTTGAACTGGTTGAAATCATGGTGGGGCTTACTGAGGAGGAAGCTGTGACATGGATGGAGTGTGGAGGAACTGGTGGCAGTTGGTTCTTAAAGGAATTCTAGACTCGCCGAGGTAGCAGCAAGTGTGTTCTTGGCCCTTGGCCTTAGGGCCTGTAAATTGAAGATTTCCAAGTGATCGTCCAGCGGTTAAAACCTTTGGCTCACTCTCCAAATGCAGCCTGATAGACTACATTTTGGTGAATGTCGGATCCTGGGAACACTTACAGGACTTTAGGGTGTTGAATAGGCCCCGAAAGTGATCATAATCCTTTTGTTGCCTTTGTATGTGAGCATTCAGATCACTTGATAAAAGTGCATGAAATTATTGTTAGTACCGTGGGAGACAGGCTGAGCAGGCCTCAGACCATTGTGGGCGACAGGGCAGTACGCAGTGCCCCATGTTATGACAGGGAATGCAGAGCTGCCAAAAGGGTATTGATCGAGTAGGCCAAAGGCCTTCGGAGAGGCGGCACATTGGCCTTGGTTGTATCCAGGGCCACATATCGGAAATTACTCCAAGCAAAGAAGGAAGAGCACTCCGATCAACTGTGGGACAATCTCCTTCAGGCCTCTAGGGAAGGTGAACCTAGGGGCTTCTGGCAATGTGTTGGGGTTGGGAGGAGCAGTGACCGAAACTTAATTCAGAACAGCATCTCTGAGGCAGCTTGGATCGCCCATTTTGGAAACCTTTATAAATCAGATAATCTGGCCGATAATCTGGCCTGCAATATGGACATTGGGGCTGTTTCTGATAGGCCTGGGGGGGGGTGATGTATCCCTGGTGCTGACAATGCATGACATTGAGGCGGCTCTCATGTTGCAGAAATTGGGAAAAGCACCTGGGCTGCACATGGTCCCCATCGACTGGTATCGACGGTATGCAGGGATTTTAACGAGTCAAATTAAAGGAAATGTTATAAAGAAAATATCAATTTGTTTGTTTAAAATGTATGTGGGGATGGGGTTAAAATGGTGGTGTGGGGATTGGGGTGAGTTTAAAAACATAGGGATACAGGGGTTTGGGGGGACCCCCAAAATAAAATTTAAATAAAATTCAATATTTTTCTTTGTAACATTTTCATTATTGCAGCATTCTCTGTAATTTAATTAATTAAAATCACATATAACCGTATCTACAGGAGGTGGGCATATGGGTCCCCTACTTGTTAAAACGTTTTAATGCCCTGTTGGAAGGGGATAAAGTTCCTTATTCACAGACTCAAGCAATACTTGTCTCCATATATAAGAAGGGAGATAGGGGTTGCCTGGCTAATTGTCGGCCTATTTCCCTCCTTGATGCTGGGGGCAAGGTGTTTGCTAAGGCGGTGCTGGGTCACTTGGATGCATGGAGTGGGGAGGAGGGGGCTTTACACCGCCTCCAGGCTGAATTCCAGCAAAATGTTAGTACAGTAGACCAAGTTCTAAGGCTTTATCTGATCGTGGAAAAATATGTTGTGCTGTGATCCATGAACATTTACACGGTCTTTGTTGATTTAAAGACCGCGTTTGACAGTGTGCCCAGAGCAGGACTATGGAATGTCTGACTAAATTGGGTGTGCCGTTTGGTATTTTAAGAGCAATCCAATCACTTTACACCAACAACGGGGCAGAAATCAGGCATGCATTGGACAGCCAAATTACCCCCAGAATAAAGATTGATGTTAGTGTCAGACAGGGCTGTGTCCTTGAATGAAGTCTGTTCTTGCTTTTTATTAATGGGGTCATTGATTTACTGGTGGCTAAGCACACTGACGCACCATTGTTGGCAGATGTGCGAATCCCAATCCTTCTATTCGCTGACGATGCAGTACTTCTCTCACTGACCCCGAAGGGTTTATGGAGGCAATTGACAATTTGATAGTTTTTGCGAGAAATATGGACTCTCAATAAATGTTCAACAACACGCAGTCAATGGTGTTTTATAGAAGCAGGCTTATGAAAATACCACGGCTCACAATTAGTTTACAAGGTGGTGCTATTGAGCAAGTCATGAGCTATGACTTCTTGGAGGTACGATTGGCAGCCAATTGTGCATGGAAAGACCAGGTGTATCAGGCAGGCTTAAAGTTGATTAGGCATTGTGGGAAAGTTGATTGGGCATTGTGGGGCTGTATCCAGATTTATCCTGGCCCATAGGGAAGGCCCAGCAAGTGTTATTTTGCAGATTTACAAGAGCCAGGCCAGGCAGGCCGCTCTTTATAGAGCAGAACTGTGGGAAATGTGTAATTCAGGTATGGTCCAGGTTGTGAACAGAAATTCCTTAAAACAGCTCTGGGCCTGCCTGTAAATATGCCTAATACTCTGGTTTTCTGGGAGTTGGGCCTGCAGAGCATTCGCTTCATATGTCAAATGAGGCCAGTGTTCCTCTGGGCTAGAATCTGGACAAATGTCAATTTGGGTTATTATAGAAGAGCTGTTAGGGATGTTTTAACCCATTTGGGAGGACCTAATTTACCCTGGCTGTCGGTTATTAGACATTAGTTGATTGCCTTTGGGATGGAGAGTTATTGGCTGCTGCCCGAAATAATACCAGGAAATGTTACAATGCAATTAAAAAAGGCCTATGAAAACAGGTGGGAGAGAGAAACCTGAGCAAAACTTGTGAGTTCAGTTAGGTTAGTCCCATACCTGTCCAGAAAAGAACATCCCGGTGTTGAATGTTATCTGGATAGAATGCAGCTGAAGTTTATGAAAGTCCTTTATATGAAGCTACGTATTGGTATTCTTCCCGTAGCCAGTGTAAACCACAATTGGAACTTGAGTAACCCAGAAGTCTGCCCTTCTGTCCAAATGATACCAAAAGTGTAGTGCATTTTATTTTGTTTTGTCCAGAGTACTTTTATATAAAAATTGATACTACCTTTTATACAGATTTATGTCAGAAGGGTAATTGATGCACTCAACGTTTGCCTGGCGGTGGAAAGTGAAATAGCAACCATTGTATGGGGAACTATTTACTCCAGGCTTGCAGGAGGAGACTCAAACATGTTACTCTAGTGGCGAAAAATCTCATAGTCTCGTATGCCTAGTCAACAGTTTTTTTTTTACTTGTTATTTGACGTGTCATACTACCGTGCTGATGTTGTGTTTTATGACTATTTAATATTTACTGTCATTTATAATTTTGTACATTTTTGTATGGGATTTATGGTCTGCTTTGGATCGAAAAAAAGTTGGAATGAATGAATGAATGCGATGAATTAGTTTTTAACCCTGTAATGTGTTTTCCAGCCTCCATATGCCTGTTTAGTACCACGCCTAATACTGTCCTTACACCTTCTTCTCCCCTTTGCCAATATTGGTGCACTCAAGTGACCTGCTTACATGTGCTGAATTACAGTTTTTAAATAAATACATAAATGAATACAATACATTCATAGTGTAGCAGAGATAAATTGGCAATTATAAGACCTCCTGCAACAACGGCGAGTGATCTGGGGAGCCCAGGCAAGATTGGTGGGTGAGATACGCTGAGGCGGCGATCAACAGAACTTGGCCAGCAGAAATGGCGCCGTGCAACGTGTTGCCTGGCCGATGCTGTGATGCCGTGCAAATGGCTCTGTGACGGTATGGAAGACTGCCACTAAGGCGAGCGCACCCTGGCGTACCCCAAACAGCTATAAAAATACTGCGCTGAGGAACAGATCCAGGTCAGTTGTCCTGGGCTCCCAGCCAATATGAAGGAGACATGCACCGGCTGCCCCGCAGACCAGGTGGAGCCGGAGTGGTGAAGCGGATCACAGATTCGCAATGTGCTGAGGCTGCTGTTCTCACCAGCGAAGACGGGAGCGGGCGGTGGCGGCAGCCTGTTGTCTGCGCCAGCCCTACCGGACGGAAAATATAAGCAGCCTGCGGTAGCACAGCGTGCAGAGGCAGGCGAAGCTAGCGGGGGACCTCGTGGTGATGGACACCTGACGCTGCTGGCTGCCGTGACTGAAGCCGAATACGACACAAGGCTCCGGGCTCCGAGCCGAAGGAAGAGAGCAATATCTTTGAAAGTGCAGTAAGGAGCGGGGGAGGAGGTGGGACACCTGCCCACCCCGCTGGAGGACAAGTCTGTCTATGTCAGCACCCTCAGCCCATATTGTAAACAACGGAGGGTTGCATCGCTGATGCGCAAATTGGAAATTTGCATGGAATTAGGTGAATTGAACATGCTCCCCCCCAACGAGCCTCAGGGGGGTTGCAGACTTTTAGATAGAGTCAAGTCCATGTGCACGGACTATTAGGGCCTAGCTCATAGTAGGGGTGGCTGCTCACTACCAAGAACCCTTTCAAGCTGCGGGAGAGCAGGAAGATAAGGCTGGCTGAGGCGCCAGTGCGCGGGTATATGCAACATTATACTGTCGGTGTGCAGGGTCCTCCCTGCAATTTCATGCACGACAAACACGAGTACTGAGGCCCTCCCGGCACGCAAACAGATTCACTGGAATAGGGCCATACTGATACAATAAGGGACAGAAGACGAAACCGTACACAGACTATAGCGGGCGCACAATAATTTAAAAAAGCATTGATAGCTTGAAAGTAAGGAGTGGATGATCCGAGACCACAGGGCCTGGACACAATAATACTCTTTTGACCCTGGGGACGGATCAGCCTCTGAGGGATAGCCATAAGGCAGATAGCACCTCGCAACACGCCTCGAAGGCCCGTCAGCTGCCTGGTGAACACATCCCAAAGGCCCAGCAGCAGCCTGGTGAGTGGCAAAGAACAGCATTGACGGGCCAAGGTCAAGGCCGACACGAGGGGCTGCCCTGTGGCTGAATAGAGTTGGCAATCACCCAGCTGATTAAGCCAGTCACAGGATTGTTGGCAGAAAGCGCTAAGACGAGAATAGAGGGGCTGCTGGGTTTGAGCAGCCTTGAAGATCTGGAGACGGCAAACAGAGAGACGATGGCGACAAAAGGCAACAAAGGCAAAAATAAGCAGACCCCGATGGAATCCTTTGCAAAAGGACAAGCAAGCCCAGTTGAGACCAGTGGTGACGACAGAGAGGCGGGCTCCACCATTTGCTGCAAAGAAACAACAGACTTAGGGAATCAGCAGATATTGAATGCTATCGCAGCACTACAAGCTACCCTGGAATGTAAGATCGACGAAGAAAGAATTGATGTAGGCCTCTTGCGACAAGATGTTAGAGCCCTGGCAGAGCGCACGAGCAAACTAGAAGAACAGGTCCAAGAAAACACCTATGCAAGAGTGCAAACGACCAAGGATGTTGATATCCTCATATAGAAAGTGAAATTGCTGGAGGACAGAGCAGAGGATGCGGACGGCCGGGCGCGCCGGAACAACATCAGGATAGTGGGCCTATCCGAGGGAATGGAGGGGTCTGACCCCACCACGTACATTGAAAATTTGCTATTGTATGAAATAGGCACTGGGAACCTAACACAGGGGTTGACTATCAAGCGTGTGCACCATTCCTTGATCAGGAGACCACCACCAGGAGCTCCACCCAGGCCCATCATCGCCAAGGTCTGAAATTTTCAAGGACAGGGAGAAGATCCTCGCTTTTACCAGAACCAGAGGGAACATACAAAGAGCCTCAGCAAAGCTAACAATATTCCCAGACTATTCCTTTCAGGTGAAAAAGAGGCGAGCCCAATTTATCTCAACAAATGTCAGACTCAAGAAAGCGGGTCTAAAATATATGCTAATATACCCAGCTAAATTGAAGATCTTACACAATGGCAAGGCCCTCTTCTTCGAGATACCATCTGAGGCACAAGATTGGATGGATAGTGTGCAGAACCATGAATCTGAAGAGCATTGACTGGGAACTTAGGAATGTGTCGGAGGATGCCGGGAGGGCTCGCAAGAAGAATCCAGGTTGATAAGGAACACATCACAAAGCAATGGAAGACATACACAAACGTTAAACCGGGGGTTATTGCCTCTGGGGCATATGGATATAGATAAATATGCTATTTCAAGCTGAATTAAGATGCAGGAGCATTGCAGTATAAACACAGAAGCCTGGTAGAGGGAACACAATCAGCAGACCCCTCTACTGCCCCACACTTGTTTTTTCCTTAGGGTACTGAATTGTACCCGTTGGGCACCAGGAGCCAAGTCCTCTGACATGATCTCAGGGAGCAGAAGCAGGGAAGTCTTAGCCTGCGCAGCATTGCTGGACAGTTTCAGTATGGGTGTGTTGTGTTGTTAGTTGTGGGGAGGTGGGGAAGCCGGGTATAAGATCATGTAGACTACACACAATCCCGGCCGATGACTGAGGCAGTGTGGCAGCCCCGACAGTGGCCAGAGGAATTACTATGTGATGGCTGGAGACATCAAAATGATGACCTGGAACATCCAGGGCCTGAATAATTACGTCGAAAGATATAGGGTGATCACGTATCTAAGAAGGCACAAAGTGGGGATTGCATTATTACAAGAGACACATCTGAACAAATATAAACAAGGGAAGCTGGCTGGCACATGGGGCGGGGTGGTGGTGGGTTCCACATATTCGACATATGCTAGGGGTGTCCTCATCTGGGTAGCCCCATCTATCCCCCTCAAAGTTCTGAATACTAAGATCAATGATGAAGGGAGGATGGCTATAATACACAGTATGTTAGAGAACCGGGAGGTATTCATAGTTAATACCTACGCACCCAATCATGATGCCACAATATTTTTTAAGTTACTGTATGCGAGACTCAGACCCTATAGAAATGGAGTCATGATATGGAGCGGAGATTTCAATTGCACCCTTAACCCCACACTTGACAGATCGGACATAAGGTACAAGAGGCTGGCCCCACCTGTCCTAGGCACCCTTCTGGGTCATTTTCAGTTAATGGATATCTGGAGGCCACTTCATAGATCTCTCATTACTCAGCCCACATAAAGTTCACACGAGACATGATTATCTGTTCACAGTAGAGGAACATGTGACAAAATTTATAGAGGCGGAATACCTAGCCAGGGTGCTGTCAGACCACGCCCCGCTTCTAATAAAATAGATGATTACTGCCCGAGACTGCCTATACCTACCTGGAGACTCAGGAGTGAAGCATTATTGGACAAGGCATTTAATGAGCACATCAGGAAAAGCATGGTAGATTTTCTGGAAGTGAATGGGGGAAGTGTCAATAAAGTGGGCACAATTTGGGAAACATACAAGGTTGTGATTAGAAGTGAGATGATAGCAAACAGGGACTCAGGGCAGGGGTGCGGGCACATTGGGAATCTTGCAGTATCGCTATGATAGGAGACCTGAGGAAAGAAAATAGGTTGCTGGAGTTCAAGGAATTGCAAGATTCTTCGGGTATACACGAGGGTCAATTTCTACAACATAGGGCCCTGCTAAGTACAATAAAGGGTAGGTGGCCAGCTGTCACGGAGGACACACTAGGGTGTGAAGACATACAAACTATCATAAATATCTCTGACGGGGGGCACGCTATATACTGTATATATGAGGTTTTGATAGAGAGCAACTCGAGGGTTGACTTGAAGTGCAGGGGAGGATGGGAAAAGGAATTGGGGAACGCCTTTCAAGACAAAGAGTGGCAAAACATAGTCCTATATCATAAGAAAGTCTCTAGACAGCTGCTCCAACTTTACATTACCCAAAGGGCATATCTAACGCCAGCAGCAATAGCAAAGTTCAAAGGACTGGGTGTTCAGGCCTGTCCTAAATGCAGGGAAGAAAACATAGGCATGTTACACATGTTTTGAGAATGTCATAGTATACAGGAATTCTGGAGGCACGTAGCACATGAAGTGGCCCCTGGAGGCATTACCCATGACATCCAGTCCCCAGAGGCATGCATATTGGGGCTCTCTAAGAGAAGCACTAAACAAAAAAACATGGGGAAGATTAAAGACCTAATATATGTATTGCCAAAAACGCAGCATAGCCATGCAGTGGAAAGCCACAAATAGCCGGAGCATCAACAGATGGTGGGAAGACCTGAGGAAATGGTCAACGGCAGAAACGGGGCGGGGGGGGGGGGTTGGTAGAAATCACTAGGGGAGCAAAAGCAAGAACTCGGTGCAGACATACTACAGTGGATTGCCCTTACGGTAACATTGTTCGATCAGAGTAAGAGCGAAAGTGCGGCCCAGACTATACAAGACTGAGCAGAGGCGAGAGTGTTGTAAACTGAAAACTGAATGTTGCAAGTCTATAAGGCAGTTGAGGGACGGGGTAGGAGGCTAAAGGGGGATTGGTTTCCTTTTGTTACGTTGTTAAGAATGTGATTATTAATTATACTGTATTGTAACTGTTACATGTTACGAAAAGCTAATAAAGATATCTTTTTTAAAGTCTGAAGGGGGCAAGCAGATCGGGGAATGTTGGAAAAGAATATACTGGAAAACGAAGTACAAGGAGAGGGAATAAGAAGGTCGGTGAGAGGATGTAAAACACAAAAAAGAGTTTGAGATGCAATAAATGCTCTGTTCAGTCCTTCTTTGTACTGTGTGCAAGGCGAAAGCGAAGGCAAGCCTCCTTGTGATTGGTTGCTGGATTACCAATACCATAGCGTTATACAAGGCTTGTGCAGAGAGCAGGCACTGGTCTTCTCTGCATGCACTTGGTTTTGTACATGGTGACACCAATGGAACGTGCAAGCCATGTGGCCATCGAGCACAGATATGATGGATTCCAACACTGACCTTGCTAACCCTGCATTGTAACAGCACAGTGCATACAGCATGGAGGGAGCATGCATTGCCAGCAACCCACAGATGCCTCATTGCCAAAGACTATGGTGTAGACGCCAGATGGCAAATCCCTGGTGGCAAAACCTTTCTCTGCAGATAAGCAAAGATGAGGAGTGCTGAGATGTGACACCTTAGTAGCGACTGGTTAGCCTCCTTTTAGCGCTGGAGTGCACTGACAGTTGATGCACTTAAAGTTAAAGGTAACCTAGTTTTATAATGTTCATTTAAGAATAAATGAAACAGCAAATGCTAGTTCACCAAACTTACGAAACAATATTCCAAACCAAAATACAATAACCATGCATCAATACAGATATGTTAACAATATTAGAAATCTGATTTAAGAGAAGAAATGTGCAGATTAGTTTTGGGACATAGGTATGATATAAGTTATCTGGCCTTGAGAATTAACAGAAAAGAGATATGGCGTGATCAATGTATGACATTGGATCTAATTTTGGCCAAAAATGCAGGAGCAGTGCTGAAGTTCACACCTTAAAAAGGTGTCAGACTGATACAACCAGCTTTAACTGTGCACAAAGCAAAGGCTAGACAGGCCTGCATCTATGGAGCTGAAATATGGGGTTGTGCAAATCACAAATCACTGACAGTAAATGAAAATACATTTTTAAAACAACTGCTAGGACTATTCATGTTAGCTTGGTTACCATTCGAAACACTGCCTGCAAGGAGGCCGGTCCTATATTGGCTAAACGTGCACTCTGACTCAGAACTATCAATCTTCAGAGATAAACTGAAGCCAACGTGGACTATTACATATCCTGTGGTTTAAACATGTGAAGACCAGTCTCTATGAAATGAGTGAAAAGGAGAAAAGGAACAAACCTGAGAGCATAAACAAAATCTCTATACTTATTGTAAAACAGAAACTTCTAGATTGGCATCAGGAGAAGTTTTTTAGCAAACTGCCCCAATAGCAACCGTTTGCTATTTATCTATAAAAAAATCAATAAAAAAAACTGCCTGCTATGAACATTACCTTGATTATGCATATAGCCTTTTTATAAGAAGCCTTTTAATGAAAATTGAGATTGAGCCTTTTAACAGTATCAGAAGTACAGACAAAATGGAACTCTTGGTGCTCAAACCTCTGCCAAATATGCAATCAAGACTTAGAGAGCACCCAACACTTTCTTTTACCATGACCGGCATATTCAGACATTCAAAACACACACCTGAAACCCTGGCTGAGCAGCAAGGGCATACACACACTCTATGCTGCTTTGAATCATTGCAAGTTGTTTTCAAACTCGGGCTGCATTTTTGCCATCTCTTAAGAAATGCTGTATATTTATTTCAAATGTATTTCTGCTACGTCCAAAATGATACATTTGATCACATGCTGTAAGGAAAAACGGTGTCATTTATATTCTCAGCTATAAAATACCTGGGTTTTTAACCTAGTTTACAAAAGCAAACTTATTTCTTGATTATTATTGTTAAAGGATAGTTCCGGGACTTTTTTTTTATTGTCCCTACGGGTCGGCCATGTGTTTGTAAGCATAAATCGGTAGATCGTAGGAAACTTTCCTATGGACCTTACCCGACTTTTCGCCCATTATCGCACTCGAAATCAGCCGCCATTTTGTGATAATCCTATCATTCCGCCGCATCGACCTGGCTCACCTGCCTTTGCGGCACTAAATCAAATCCCCCGCCCCTGAGCCTGACATCAGCAGACGCGTACTGCCCATTTCAAGCACGTCTCGTGTCAACAATCGCTGCGCCTCAGCTATTGACGTGTTGCCATGGAAATGGCAGGACGCCTCTTTCCCCAATAAGTATAAACAGACCGTTTCACAACATACAGCAGCAGATTTTCGATTCCATTCCTCTCTCTGTGTTACTTTGAGTATTCTGTGACTCGTTTCAGTGCTCTGGTCAGCTACCTTCGCCGCTTGTAGCCCGTGTGAACACCTGTACCATCTCTGTAAATTATTTTACTATCTTTACCGCACAATGGCCACAATAATGCCGTATATGTACGAGCCCGAGTACACCGAGGAGGAACTACTGGAAAGGCAAGCACGCGAAAACGATGGGGATTCGGACGGCAGTTGGGAGGACCAGTCAACGGATGAAGAGCCTGGACCATGTCGCATGGACGGCGTCTCCACCTGGTGCACGTGCAATCGGTGCGAGCTAATGCCAACTGAGGAGGAGAACTGCTGCTGCCGTGAAAATTCCGGGTGCTTGGCCTACATTTCGGAAAGCGAGCAAAGTCTGCAGGAAGGCGAGCAAAGTCCGCAATGCATCACCGAGCTGCCAGAGTTCAGGGAAGCCTGCCTCTCACGGACAGTGTTGAGGATGATGATGGTGCTTATGCACGAACTTCGTGGCACTGTTCGTCCGCGTAATCCGAGTAACGAGTAAGTATACTCTGTTTGTGATGTCAGTGATGCCACCACTATTTCATGGTCGTCTCCCACATATAAAATTACATTTACATATCATTCGAACGCATGTAAATTGGTTCCATATAGTGCATTTTCTAGATATAATTTTTTTCTAAGAAAAATGACATGTGTTACCTGAATCGACATTGATAAGAAAGTTTGGTCAGTTTAATACAGTTTGCATCTTTTTTTTTCACAGGTGGTACAGGCTGGTGGCCTATCGTTGCTTCACTTGGTGGCTTCACGGGAGGCTCGGACACCGCGTTCGGAGAGTAATACCTGCCTGTGCGGTACTTGCCATTAGACAACATTTCCCCAGTGACAGTGGACAATACCGCGGATTTTCCCTCGATGTGCTGCAACCTCAACTTTACAATGTGTAATGTTTATTATTTATGTTTAACTAAAATCTAAAATAAAGCCCAACATATATTTTAACAATGGTTGTTTTGATTTTTTAAATGAATCTAGTGTATATTCTCCTGGGAGGGTGAGGTATTTATAAACTCACCCCCCTGCCTTCCATGTAGTAGATCCTGCAGCCATCCTCTTACATTCAGTTAGATGGCCTCTCCTTGGTGAGGCCCTGCGGCAAACGGGTCTTGTCTGCACGACCACCGCCCCGATCCACCCCCCCCGCCCTATCAAAGGCAGTTCGCACCAGGGTACTTGCGCTGCTGGCAAGTGGAGCTGTCAGGGAGCGATAAAGGCCAAGAGGTGCCAAAGACCATGTACACTTCAAAGTGGTCTATAGAGCATGGGTTGTTGTTCCCATGTCTACCTCCAGACCCCGTGTCTCCTGCCAAGCATCCCCCTTCACGCTGGACGCCCCCCTGCAATCCACATAAGTGTGTCTCCATTCACGAGTCTTCCTGTGTCTTGTCTGCACGACCACCGCCCCGATCCACCCCCCCCCCCGCCCTATCAAAGGCAGTTCGCACCAGGGTACTTGCGCTGCTGGCAAGTGGAGCTGTCAGGGAGCGATAAAGGCCAAGAGGTGCCAAAGACCATGTACACTTCAAAGTGGTCTATAGAGCATGGGTTGTTGTTCCCATGTCTACCTCCAGACACCGTGTCTCCTGCCAAGCATCCCCCCTCACGCTGGACGCCCCCCTGCAATCCTCTTAAGTGTGTCTCCATTCACGAGTCTTCCTGTGTCTTGTCTGCACGACCACCGCCCCGATCCACCCCCCCCCCACCCTATCAAAGGCAGTTCGCACCAGGGTACTTGCGCTGCTGGCAAGTGGAGCTGTCAGGGAGCGATAAAGGCCAAGAGGTGCCAAAGACCATGTACACTTCAAAGTGGTCTATAGAGCATGGGTTGTTGTTCCCATGTCTACCTCCAGACCCCGTGTCTCCTGCCAAGCATCCCCCCTCACGCTGGACGCCCCCCTGCAATCCGCATAATGCCACGACATATACACGTCATTCATTCACAAACACACCCCTGTTTCGAATTCTTTATAACCCACTTCATATTTCTAATGAGAACTTCTTTGCGCTTTGCTAGTCAACCCGTGAAGGTGCTGGTTATCTGCTCTTCGTCTCTGTGAACTTCCGTGACCACTTTGAGCAAACTCGTCAGTTTGCAACCTGTGAACTGCTCCCTGTTCTACGACAAGAAACTACTCTGATCCCTGCATCTAACTGTTTGTTCGTCAAGGTAAGTCCATGTACCATAATCATTTTGCGTCCAATTTTTTAATTTATATCTATTTGCTAGTAGTCATCAAATTGCATCCATGTTTTCTTTTCGTTCACGACAGTACATGCAAGGAACTAGTCACATGTTCTGAGTTTAGTCAAATTACTTTTTCTATTTTTTGAAAGTTATTGAAATACTTATCCGCATGTGAATAACGTGTATAGTTCCAAGAACCAAAACGGACCTTGCATTGAACCTTTTATGTGTCATTTAATGTTTTAACACATTGGTATTCATAGACAATTGTTGATCTTTACTTTTCAGAACTTTCCATAATGCCTGCCTGTTCCATTGGCGGTTGCCCTTCGAAGACTCATAACAAATCTGAAGGTACTATAATGCATGTTTTCCCTAAGACAATAGATCAGATAAGAGAATGGGTCCGATATTGCGGATATCCAGCCTCTGAGCTAGAAAGTAGAGTCCTAGAAGTCTTTGCGGACAAGAGGGGTGATCGATACTGCATCTGCAGCAGGCACTTTAGCCCAGACATGTACTCCACATCATTGCTAATAAAGAAGAAAACACCGCGAGCGAGGCGAAAATTGCTCTCAACCGCTATTCCCACTCTATTCGTCCACATCCCTCCACTGGTGAGTCAAGTTTACGTATTTGTCTCTCGGCCTTGCGGTAGTGTGTAGCATTAGCTAACAATAATTTCCCCATTTATGTATCCACTCAATATGAAGGCGGAAGATTCTCCATCCGTGTCGTTATTGCAGTCATCAGCCACTTCAAGCGCCTATCGGGTAATCTTACTTAGCTATTCTGACACTGACTTGTTTTAGGCATGTAAATCAATAGTTTTAATTGATCGTGTAATTATTTTACCTAATGGTACACCACAGTACTCGTCCTCTAGTCTTTGTTTTCAGTTATAATTATTGTTATCCAAAATAATGCAAGTACTGTCTTTCAGGGAGATGCTGAGGAGTCCAACGCATTGACGACAACCGTAGATGTCACTCAGATGCTCGAGGTACGTTTCCGGACAGTTCCATCGATGGAGATCATCAGATCTTGCATTCTTGTAGCGTGATTGTTACACACAATGTTTCTTTCGTTTTTAGCCATTGGTATGTCCTTCTGTCGTCGCCCTCCTATGTGTCTTCTTTTTTCAATATTGTGTTCATTACTAATGAAAGTCCTATGTTTCAGGGAGTCGATGGAGCATTAGTCCAAGAAGAAGGGGGAGCATGCAGTTACGGGTCGGCGCAACAGCTTGCAGAAGTGTGCACCGCAGTTACAGCGTCCCTTGATGTTCTTATGCATTTCGAGGTATGGATACTGACAGATCAATCATGCGAGATCAAATGACGTGATTACATCCGCTATACTTCCTTCTTTATTAACGCAAGTACTATGTTTCAGGGAGCTGACGGAGCTTCTTCAACAAGAACATCACCCCTAGTAGTTGATGCAGATCTCTGGGTGGTGACACTTCCAACGATGGAGCAAATCGAATCATATTTAGATATCCATTATTTATTTTAGACAACTGATCATTTGTGCAGGTCTATTTAGATGAGCTGTTGACGCTTGCAGAAAGTTTATGTTCTTTTAAACAAAATAGAAAACCATACTAATGCAATTACTGTGTTTCAGGGAGTTGCTGAAGCGTCATCTTCAATAATATCATCAATGGAAGTCTATGCGGAGCCCGAGGTATGGATCTTGACAGTTCAATCTAACTAGATCAACAATGCGTGAACTATTGTCGTTTGAATGTTCTACACAATGCGTTCATTCGTGTTTTGCTATTGAGATGTACGTATGGGTATTGGTCCCCAAGTACATTTTGTGTTTTCAATATTATTATACATACTAATGAAAGTTCTATGTTTCAGGGAGTCGATGGAGCCTCAGTGAGTGATGGATGTGCTTATCATGAAAATATAGTCGTTGCAGCGCGAGAGGAAGTGGAGACATGCACACACGAGTCGGAGCAACAGCGTCCAGATGTTGAAGTTCGAGGCAAGAAAGTTTCAAAGAAAAGAAAGCAAAAGAAGGTTAGTGTCCTGTTCACTATATTATGTTGTCTTTCACTGTCAATAGTTCAATACTGTAAGTTGTGTTTAAACTGAACATCCCTTTTCTAATCTGTCCTCTAGTTGCGAGTGGGTGTAAGAACTAGATCTACACAGACAGTGAAGCGAACGAGAGATGTTGCTTGTCAAACCTTTTGGCAGGGACTTGAGACTGGAGATGCATCGTGCCAATGGGAAGAATATGAAGTGATTGACAACGGAGCTATACCACCACCAGCCATTGATAGTGAATGTCCTCCTGGTAGTTCGGATGCAGTTGGAGATAAATTCACAGAATCCACACCCGCAAAAAATAAGAGCGCGCGAAAGTTGAAGACATTGTTTTTTTCTCCCATCTCCGGACAAGGAACAGATGTTGCAATGGAAGAGAATGAAGTGGACGACAATGAAACACCATCAATATCACTCAGCATAGCGGAAGACGATATCAGAGATTGTACCTTTCATGCGAGTGACATGTCCTCAACGTTACAGGCCGAACCAGCTGGGATGCAGAGTGACAGTATAAGGAAAGAGGCCAAATTCATTGTATTCGATAGCTGTTTGATGGATATTATTATGATGATGAAATGTGGGCATTGGGTTGGTGGGGAAGTATGTGGGGAGCCATTGATTAATGTGACTCGTGCAATTCGAGGCACTAACCTTAAAATACATGCCACCTGTACACAATATCATCCGTTCGCATGGTCTGCACAACCCATGCTGGGGCAACTGCCAGCAGGCAATCTACTTTGTGCAGCGGCCGCACTTTTTAGTGGTTCAAGTTTTAAAAAGTTACAGTATTTCTTTCAGTTTGTGGGAATCCATTTCATTGCGAAAAGTCAGTTCTACAAATACCAAACCAATTATCTATTTCCAGCCATCAGCGAAGCTTGGAGAATGGAAAAAATGTCAATGGAAAGTACATTCGCGGGCAAACGCTTCAGGCTAGCCGGTGATGGACAGTGCGACAGCCCAGGATTTTCAGCCAAGTACTGCACCTACCACTTTCAGGACATGGAAAGTAAGAAAATTGTGAGTTCGGTGGTCGTGCAGGTGTCACAAAGTACATCCTCAGTGGCCATGGAGAAAGTTGGCTTTGTAGCATCATTGCAAGAACTACAATCGCGGGGAATGGTGATCGACCTGATAGCCACGGACAGACACGTTTCAATTGCCAAGACAATGAGAGAAGAGTACAAAAATATAAATCACCAATTTGACGTATGGCATCTTGCAAAAACAATCAATAAAAAATTGTCGGCTGCAGGAAAAAAAAAAGATATGCAAGGTATTTCACAGTGGTCCAAGTCAATCAGCAACCATCTTTGGTGGAGCTCAAAAACATGTGAAGGGTCGTTGGAAATTCTACTGGAAAAATGGCGGTCAGTAATGTTGCACTGTAGCAACGTACATCGATGGTCGACAAATGAGCATTTCCACAAATGTGAACATGGCCATTTGTCCACAGAGGAGGCACGGAAGAAGAAGTGGTTGATTCCTTCATCACCCACTCACAAGGCCATTGAAAAGATTGTATTTGATAAAACTATAACAAGAGATTTGAGGGGACTCACGGAATTCTGCCACACAGGAGATTTGGAGGTGTTCCACAATATGTGCCTAAAGTACAGGCCCAAAAGATTGCATTTTGGCATGGAAGGCATGATAAATCGGACTCTTCTAGCGGTCTTGGCACATAACCATAATGTTGGCCGTCAACAAAGTAGGACGACCGGAACTTTAGGGACGCTTCGCTACAATAAGGCCTTCACTAAAAGAAGTAAACAATGGGTGATCAAACCAGTGTTTGAGGATATGCAATATGAGTTTATTGAGAGACTTATCGTAGATGTCCTCGATAGGCACATACATGGAGTGGTGAACGAACCTATGCAGGGGACAACTGCATTGCCACCCAACATTGCCTCTGTTCCATGTCCACCTAAAGCAGAGCTCATTGAGAAATACACATCACGGTTTAAATGATTGTAATTTGATTGTCTGTTCTCTCGAGTCTCCTCATGTTGCAGGCCCATTGCAATTAAACCAAACAGTAATATAAATCATTTTTACAAAAATTATAGAATGTTTCCGTATTACAAACACATGGCCGACCCATAGGGACAATAAAAAAAAAGGCACGCAGACAAGATGCCCTTACACTAACTGCAGCTAACTAGAAATGTGTGCTCGCTCAAAGTGAAGGTCAGCTGCTTTGATGTTTTGCTCGGGTGGCGGAACGGCCCACGACCCAGTATAAGGTTCTATTGTGATTTGACCTTGACAGGCCGGGACCATCCTGAAAAAAAAAGATAATGAATAAAATTTCAGAAACGAAACGATGAGCCACGTTCATTAGAAGAAGTAACGTCGGCAAAGAAGGAGTGGTGTTTCGGGTCTGCCCTACACAGAGACACAATGGAAAATGCAAATATAATGTAAGTAACTTTTGATGAGTTTATACCGCAATTTCATTACTATACAGTGGCTTTAAAGACGGGTTCAGTTGTACTTGTTCGTTTTATGTGGCATATTGTTTTCTACCGCGCACTAACTTGAGGAGAAACATCTGCTTTTACTGAAGCACCTCAAAACCTTCCTCTTTGCTTCTGCTTTCTCTCTCCCTCTCCCCTGCTACAACTGGTCCACTGTCTGCGACCTCGGTCCTGGGCCCTTCCACTCTCCACCTGCACTGCCTCCCTGTCAACCCCTGCACTGGGGGACTGTCTCAGTATCCTACAGCCCCCCCTTCCCAGCACTTGTTCTGCACTTACCTTGCACTTGCCACCAGCTGGCCCTATGTATTTATTATTTTATGCTACTTACCTTGTACTCCACTCCCCCCCCCTCCCTGCCTCGCCACGCCTTTAAACACTTGTGTACACCCAGTAGCGCTGTCCTCGCTATGATTTTAATAAGGATCTGATGGTGAGACTAATTTCATTTTTTATGTTTTTAGGTACATCATTCACTACTGTCTGTGTCACGAGTACCGGACACCGGCGGACGGCTTCTACAGCCGCCAGTTGCTTCTCCGCGTGAACAACGTTACCACCCTGACCATTTTATGGGACGATCGCCAAGTACAAGTATGCCCTTACGCGGTACTAACGGTTAGATGCAACATACCTACCGTTGTGGTGGCCTAGTGCCTCGTTGTTGGAACAGCCATGCGATTATCAGTGCGACCGAAGAGCTTATTTTTATCGTAAAACAACACCCTGTGTACTGCACACGAACATCGCTTCCCTCAAGACGAACTAATTTGGATCGAGAGCAAAGAAAAATGCAAATCGCTGAATATTCTCTAAACATTTGATGTCCAATAAACGTACTTTGCCAAATGTACAATCTTGCCGTTTGCTTTTAAACCACTGTTTCACATTCCGAATTGTGGCGCTGTATTGTGAGATGCTCTAAGACCCTGTGTACAGCAAAGGACCATCGCGTTCCTCAATACGAACTTTTTGGAACATGAGCAAATAAAAATGCAAATCGCTGAATATTCTCTAAACATTTGATGTCAAATAAATGTACTTTACCACATTTACAATCTTGCGGTTTGATTTCAAAGTACAGTTTCATATTCCGAATTGTGGTGCGCTGTATTGTGAGCTGATCTGTGTTGATTTCCGGGGTCTGTGTGGAGTCGCGTAGAAGACGCCTGGGCGCGTTTGCCTACGCAGCACAGTAACGTCACGGAGAGAGGCGGGGAATATGAATGTTTTGATAAAGTCTGTTTCAGGGGCGGGGGATTTGATTTAGTGCCGCAAAGGCAGGTGAGCCAGGTCGATGCGGCGGAATGATAGGATTATCACAAAATGGCGGCTGATTTCGAGTGCGATAATGGGCGAAAAGTCGGGTAAGGTCCATAGGAAAGTTTCCTACGATCTACCGATTTATGCTTACAAACACATGGCCGACCCGTAGGGACAATAAAAAAAAAGTCCCGGAACTATCCTTTAATTATGAATAGTGTTTGTTTTTCTGTGATTTTATGACAATAAAGATGTGATAGATTTTCATAATGTTCAGTTAAGAATAAATGAAATAGCAAGTGCCAATTCACCAAAATTACGAAACAATATTGCAAAACAAAATACAATATCTGTTCATCAATACATATATGTTAACAATATTACAAATCTTAATTAAGAGAAGAAATGAGTAGATTCGTTTTGGAACATAGGTATGATATAAATATGGAAAATTACCTTCATGGTGATTCAGGTTCTCTTAGTCCAGGCTCTCCTTCCTTTACAACTGGTTGGGACCAGACTAACTGGTTGGGACGTCTGCATCTGCAGGCAGGCCAGAAAAGCCGGCTGAAAAAGATAGCTGTCACTTTAAGAATTTTAGAAGGGGAAGGACCTACGTCACGAGTGCGTGCCTCCCCGCGCCGGGCCCACACCTTACCCTCACGTCATCAACGGTCCACACCCAGTTCCTGTGGTTCTGCCGAGGCAGTAGAATTTAAGTACATCTGTACTGTAGGGGATGGATGGGTGGGTGTTGTGAAGGAGGGAGAGCCTAGACTAAGAGAACCTGAATCACCATGAAGGTAAATTTTCATTTCTCTATCGTCCTGGCTCTCGCTCCTTCCCAACTGGTTGAGACCAGAGTAAAAATCCTTTGAATAAGCAAAGGTGGAGGAGACAGCATGTACAGGATTCAGGCAAACAAGGTGCAGAGAACCTCTTTGCCGAATTTTGCATCATTTCTGGACGATGTGTCCATAGCATAGAGCTTGCAAAAGGCAAGCGGGGTAGCCCAGGTAGCTGCTTAATATATGTCTACAATGGGAACGTGCCTGGTAAAGGCTTCAGATTCTGTCTTGGCTCTGGTAGAATGAGGCCAAAGTCTCTGCAGAGTCACAAGCCCTTTCAAGTCGTAAGCCTTGGAGATACAGGAGACAAACCATCTGGCAATAGAAGCCTTTGCTGCTTTACTGCCAGGAGAAGGACCACCGTAGGTAACAAAGAGCTGATCTGCTTTTCTAAGCGGTTTGGTCCTTTCAAGGTAGAATTTTAAAGTTCTTACTACATCTAAATTATGCAATTTCTCTTCAGCCGCAGGCACGTGTGGTCTAGGAAGAAAAACGGGAAGACATATTTCCTGGGTTAAGTGAAAATCAGAAACGACCTTAGACAGAAAGGAGGGGACCGTATGTAAGACAATTTTCTCTTTATGGAACACAATACATGGCTCCTTTTGAGGAAAGGGCCTCGAGATCACCAATTCTTCTAGCCAAAGTAATGGCCACTAAGAAGGTCGATTTCCAAGTTAGGAATTCTAAATCACATGAACCCATAGGCTCAAATGGTTTTTGCATTAGGGCTGCTAAAACCACACTGAGATCCCACCAGGGTAGAGGTTCATGAATAGGGGGATGTAAATGTAAAAGGCCCTTGAAGTGCCTTTTAATGGCCTTGTTGGAAAGAGAAAATGACTTGTGTTCTCTATTCAGGTAAGCACCAATGGCTGATAAGTCATGTTTGCACTTGTCTACCTTGACACCGGTGGAAACAAGACAAGACATGAAGGACATGACATTATCAATGGAGGCCTTTAGAGGGTTAAGGTGTTGATCTAAGGCTCAGTGACAGAAACGAAACCATTTGCTATGATATCGCTTCCGAGTGGAGGATTACCTGCAGGGCACATAATAACAATGTTTTGTTCTAACAAATGCTAGTGGGAGAAAGCTAGCTTTTCAGGAACCAACCTTCAAGCTGAGCAATTGAGGGGAGGGGTGAAGAACCTGCCCCTTCTGTTGAGTCAAAAGATCTCTCGAAAGTGGAAGATCTAAGGGGGGATTCCCTGCTAACTCCAGAAGATCTGGAAACCAAATCTGGCATGGCCAGAACTGGGCTATTAGAATCATTGTCAGGTTGTGTGACATTTTGTATCTCAACAATATTTTGTGAATTAATGGAAGAGGTGGGAAGGCATAAAGTGTTTGATTCGACCAATCCAGATGTAGAGCATTTCCCAGGGAGCGAGAACCCTGACCTTGCCTTGATGCAAACTGCGGGCAAGTGTGTTGTGTTGGTTGGCAAAGAGGTCTACTGATGGATGGCCCCTCTTCTGAAATATCATGTGTGCTACTGATGGTTTCAGCTCCCATTCATGCAGAGCGGACTGTAACCTGCTTAGTTTGTCCGCCAGGATGTTCTTCTTCCCCTCAAGATTGGACGCCAACAAGAACATGTGTTTTTAAATGGCCCAATAGCAAATTTGTTCAGCTGAGAGACACGGGGGGGCAGCGAGCCCCCCCACTTGTGGTTATTAAAACATTGCAGTGCTATTGTCTGTTTGAATTTTCACCACCTTTCCTTGAAGTGAGTGAAGAAAAGATTTAAAAGCAAAAAATATGGCTCTTAGTTCCAGGATATTTATGTGGTCCTTCCTTTCCTGTGAGGACCAAAGACTGTGAGCTGTTAGGCTTTGACAATGAGCTCCCCAACCGTACTCTGAAGAGTCTGTTGGTATGACTATTTGGTGAAGGGGAGGTTGAAAGGGAGATCCTGTTAGAAGGTTCTCTGGGGAGTTCCACCAGCGCAGAGAGTCCTGAACTTGGCCTGGAATTTGGATCTTTATTTCTTGGGAATCGGAGAGCCTATTCTAGTTGAGAGCAAGATGCCACTGGGTCGTTCTCTTATGGAACCTGGCAAAGTGAACTAGGTTTATGCAATAGGTCATGAGGCCTAAGAGCTGTTGAAACCTCCAAGCTGTTAGTGACTGGTGGGTGGAGAACCAAACTATGGTTTGTTGAATGGCTTCCTCTCTTTCCAAAGGTGGAAAGACTTTGTGCATAGTAGTGTCTATAACTGCTCCCAAGAATTGAATCCTTTACGAGGGACTGAGTTGGGATTTTGTCACATGCATGGAGAACCCCAGATTGAACAAAGTATGGCAAGTCAGTTGCAACTTCTGAAGCAATACCTCCGGAAACTGGGCTTTGAGAAGCCAGTCATCTAGGTAGGGATATAGATGGATTGTCTGCAACCGGAGGTAGGCTGCCACTGACCCCAGAACCTTTGTTAAAACCATGGGGGCAGAATTTAGCCTGAAGGGTAGACATGTGAACTGGTAATGAGACCTTCCTATGGGGAACCTCAGAAACCGACGGTGGTGTTTGTAGATGGGGATGTGAAAATAATCATCCTGTAGGTCTACAGATGCCATCCAATCGTTTGGATGTAGAGAAGCCAGAATCTGAGGAATGGTTATCATATAGAAAGTCTACAGAGACAGAAATTGGTTAAGGTATGAAAGGTCCAGAATTGGATGGATCCCGCCTGATTTCTTTGGGATCAGGAAGTAACGCGAGTAAAATCCCTGACCTACTTCCTCTTGGGGAACCAATTCAATTGCTTCTAGAAGAAGGAATTTTTGAATCTCTTCCAGGAGCTCCGGGGATGATTTCTGGAGCTTTGGAGGAGAGGAAGATGGAACACCCAGAAGAGCAAGGTGGTAACCATGTTGAATAATATTTAGACCCCACTCCTCTTGAGTAACGGTTTTCCAAAAAAGGATTAAGTTAGAATGCCTTCCTGCTACTGGGTAGGTATGCTCCTGGAGAATGGTTGGAGTGGAAGGTAAGTACATACCTGGGGGGAAGTCAAATAGACTTCTTTTGCTCTTGAGCAGAAATAGAGGCAAAGGGAGGGGCCGATTTATTCTTGGGTCTATACCTTCTCTTTTTGGAAGAGTAGCATGATTTAGCAGAAGTGGAAGAACCACTGTTGCCTTATGTATGTGGTTTAAATGCCCTGAAGTTTTGGTGATATGGTTGTTTCACCGAGATGGAGCTGAGAGTTTTAGCTGCTGTGACACTGGCCTCACATTTCTGTAGGACCTCATCTGTAGATGGGTCAAACAATGTTTTGCCATTGAATGGGAAGGTCAAGCACCTTCTCCTGGATATCCTGGTGAAGGGAGGAGGCAGACAGAAATGCGTGTCTTCACATGCAGACTGCAGTAGTACCCGCCCTAGCAGTTCTGTCAATTAAGTCTTTAATGACTTGAAGCTGTTGCATAGCAGCTTCTCTGCCTTCATAGATCCAGAAAGAAAACTTTTCTGTGGATTCCTGAGGTAGCATGTTGGTGAAGCGCTCCAGATTCTCCCAGTTAAGGATATTAAATCCCGCCAGAACTGTAGCAGTGTTAACCTGCCTAAGTTATAAGGTGTAAGACTTCTTACATTGGGTATCCCATGCTTTTGCATTTTTGTCAAGCACTGAAGCTGGAGATGGAGAAGGGCCATTATACTTTGTGCCAAGGGAAGCAGAGACTACTGCTGATTGATCTGGAAGATTTCCCATAGGTATGAAGGGTTCATCCTTGGGCACCTTGTATTTATTGTTTATGGCCTTGGAGATGTGGGGATTGGAATGAGGTGTTCCCCAACGAGCTAGAGCTTGCCCCATAACAGGCAATTCCGTGGGCAGTGAAACCTTAGACTTCTGTGATGGCAGTTTCCCAAAAAACACCAGCCGTTTCTGGCTTATCCTTTGGGAGGATTTCAAGAGCCTGATTGGCTTTAGTGGCAATGTCATGGAACACCTTAGAAGGTGAATGAGTGGTGTCCTCCACTGAATCTGAGTCAGTGTCCTTTGACATTTTCAGTTTTTTGGGTGGAGGAGCAAGGTCCACATTGTCCACTGGTACCGGTACAGGGTCGGGAGTAGGGTCTACTGGAACTGATCCCTGAGGTAGTGCTGGTGACATTTTGTGCTTGATGCGTTGAGCCAGGACTTTGAGGAAGGGGTCAGAAAGCATTGTTTCTAGCACAGTGTTAGTGATGTTGTTTGCCATTTGGGAAGGGCTAGGTAGAGGTTCTTCCAATTTTATAGGAGAAGTAGAAGAGTCAGCCCTATTAAGTGGTTGGCTAAGATTGTAAATGTTCAACACCACTGGTCTAGGAACCTGAATGTTGGTTAGAACCAGTTGGGGTGCAGGTTGTGATGGCACCAGTGTAGGTTGACCCAAATTGTCCTCAGACTGAGGAGAAAATTGAGGCAAAATGTGAGGAGTGTGAGCTCCTACAGGAGTGCTGAACAATTGTTCTGGTGGAACAGTAAAACATTTGGAAGTGTCAAAGTCTTCCACGATAAGAAATTAAAGTTGAACTGTCTTTCTGGCTCTCCGGTACCGAGCCAGAGCCCGAGACAGAAGCCACAGGAGATTTCTTCTGTTTGTGTTTTCGTGGAGAATTCGGTACCGGACTAGATTTTGAATGAGAGTGCTTATGCCTCTTATGAGAAGACTTATGAGTTGTCCTCGGTACCGAGGAGCTTGCAAGCTTAACTGCTGAAGTACCAGAAGTTTAATGTTCAGAAGCCGACTTGGCTTTTTCTGGTGCAGAGGAATTGGAATGGACCGAATCAACCCCGGGTGAGCAAGCCTCTTTGCACGTACCCTTGCCTGGTTGGTGTAGCGAGGCAATAGAGGGTTTTTCCATTACTGTTGTTATTTTGTCCGGAGTAAATAACTCCTCCGGTACCGGGTGGGTCTGCTGTGGCCCTTTCCCACCGAGAGGTACTAACACTTCCCCACCTGGAGGTACTAGTGCTTTCCCACCCAGAGGTACTTTCAGGTGAATGGGCCAGGGGTTTCCCCCTGAACATCCCTGTGAAGACTCTGGAACTGGGGAGGCAGTCTTTCCTTGGGTACCGACAGCTGGTGCCAAAACTAGTACCTCACCTGAAGGTATAGTCTCCCTCTTACCGATATCGGTCTCCCTTCTGTTCCAAATGAAGTCCTCTGTTGCCTTTCTTACTGGTCTCAGCTTGGACATGGAGAGAAGAAGAGCCCGCAGAGACCTCAGGTGAATTCCACAGCAAAATATGCAGGTAATCACTGGGTGATGTATACCCAGACAGCGGACGCAGTCATGGTGGGTATTGGCCGCTGAACAACTCTTCCGGCAACGGATGCACTGCAGGAGAGTGGAGAAGCGCAATACCGGATCCCTCAGAGGTGGGAAGAAGCGCTTCAGAAACTGTGCCTGACCCTGGGGGAAGAAAGCACCATGCGGCCATCGGCCCAGATGCAGCAGTAACACTGGGCGAGTCTGGGCAGAACGGGTGTTGTGGAACAGCAGAATTTGCAGACGTCATGTGGAGCCTCATTGACTCTCCTCAGAGGAAGCAGGTGCCCTGCATTGAGCGGCCGGGCACGGAGTGGGGGGACGTCATGTAGAGGAAAGAGGGCCTGAAAAAACAGATACCGGCAGACACAAGGTGAGGAGGTGTGAGCTCCCCCTCCCGTTCCTCCCACTGGGCTGCACAACTGTAGACTGGAGAATCGTGGAAGGAGGCTCCCGGGCGCTCGATGGATGGATCAGGAACGGCAGTCCACAAGTGGTACATGGACCTTTGGAGGGAGTGCCCCCACGGGGGGTCTACAGAACATACTGCGAGGGAAGAAGGAGGACTCTAGCTCGGGCTGAGTCAACCAGAAGGGCCCAGAGAAGGGCGCCGGGCCGAAACTGGTAAGGTGAAAAGACAATAAGCCTGCAGACATCACGTCGATCCTCCACTGTGCTACCTGGTGGAGGCAGTCACCCTGTAGAGAGCGGCTAGGCATGGGGAGGTAGGACATGGTGGTGAGGTGAGGGGGCCCAGGAATGTGGAGACCAGCAGACATAATATCACGAGGCGCAAGCTCCCCCTGTCCCGGCTGCCCACCGGGCAACGCAACCATACAGTGGAGAGTGGTTGAAGGCACCCCCGGGCATTCGTCGGCGGAGTCAGGAACGATGAGCCCCTGTTGCACAAAGACCACTAAAAGCACTGCCCGGGGGAGAGTAAAAGAACGTGTTGGGAGAATAGAGGAGAGATACTAATCCGGGTTGAGCTAACAGGCAGCATAGCAAAGTGAAGAGCCCCGAGGGGACCGATTCGCAGGAGTTGCGGGCATAAAAGAAACTGGGCACTCGCAACAGCTTGGAGCTCCTCGACACAAGGCGCTGAGTGGAGGGAAAGCAGTGAGAGCCCCAGAAAGAGGCAGCGGGAAGGTGGACGTAGCGGGGGGCACCCAAGGGGAAGTGAGCTCGCCTGCATAGGAGAGGCCCCTAAGAGGGGAATTAGCCCTCAGAGCGGCAAGACTACGAGCATACAATAACAGACAAGAGATGGCAACAGGAGGTATGAATGCCCTAAAACAAGATGTGCAGGCCATCCTATTGGAACTTAAAGCATTCAGGACAGAGATGCAGACCTCCTTGTGGGTCATCGTGGATAGGGTCTCAAAGGTGGTATATCGGGTGAAGACCCTTTAGCACAATCAAAAGTCAGTGCATATATCCGATGTGGCCATGGAAATGAGGGTCAAATAGCTGGAACACAGGGAGATAAAGGCCAGGGCCAAGATTTATGATGTGGAAAACAGGGAGAAACAAAATAACCTGCAGATATGGGGCTCCCTAGTACAGAAACTGAATGTCCAAGAGACCTGGAGCTTTTGCTGATGCGACTGGTGAGACAGATGCTGGGAGGTGAGACAGAAAGGGAGATTTGCTTGGATAGGGTTCACAGAGGTGCCGGAACAGCGGGTAGACCGCGTTCAGTAGTGGCAAAGTGCCATTACTATAGTGACAAAGCGGAGAACCTGCAGAAAGCCAGGGAGGTGGGAGAAATAGACTGGGAAGGGCCCACTGGGACAATCTTTCAGGACCTATCATCATACTCCTTGGAGCAGAGGAGGAAACGCAGACCCCTTACTCAATGGCTTCGTGAGGGGAGGTTAAGTATTGTTGGCGATTCCCCTTTGAGTTGTCCTTCGACTATGATGGGGAACATTACGAACAGGGAGAGGAAGCAGGTCCGCTTTTGCAAGAGCTTCAGAAAGGGGGGCAGCAGCAAGACCAGGAAGGCCAACTTAGGCTGAGGGAGTACTTCAATAGTGCCTTCGCTCAACCGAGAGGGCGCAAAAGAGACGGCAGCGCGAGAAAATCCAGGAAACCTCAAGCATCGCAGCCCAAGGGACACGGATGAAATAGGGCTCTGTCCTGCAATTGGTGTGCTACTTTGAGCGAGGGAGGAGAGAGGGGGAGAAAAATGTTAAGATTAACTGGGTGGGGCCCCCACAATGTCCTAGCAACCCGGAAATATTCGGAGGTCTTAGAGAGGCTGGGTTCAGGGCTTGTTCTTCACAGGCAACACGTGGGAGAAGTTCACATTAAGGTAAGGTTGGGGGGAGGGGTGGGAACACATGCAACAAATGTCCAAGGGCTCGGATCAAAGCTCACTCGAAGAGGAATGGGTGACAGGTGCAGACTTCACCAGGCAAGCTTATGGTTAAATTGAAGATAGCGACACTAAATGTAAAAGGGCTTAATTCCCTGAATAAGGGGTCCCTCATCACTGCCAACGCAATTCGTAAATCCAATTTGGCAGTGTTATTTCTTCAAGAGACTGACTATCGTAAAGGGGAGGAGAGGGCTCTGAGGGGGCCAGAGGTGGGGCAAATGTACTGGGCCTCTCATGCAGCATCAAAGAAGGAGGGGGTAGGTATAGTATTAGCAAAGGCGACGCAACTAAAGGAGGTCCAAATGAAGAGGGGCTTCGGGGCCAGATTTATTGCAGTTAAAGGCAAATTGGAGGGGTAAATGGTCTAGTCTCAATTTATGCGCTGAATGCGAATCAAGTGACATTCTTAAGAAAGGTGTGTGCAGTGCTGTAGGATTTGGGGGAAGGGAATATGATGGGGTGGGGTGACTTTAACATGATCTTGGATCCAAGTCTAGATTGGTGGTCCGCCCATGGGGACGGGGAAATAACGAGAGATAGGGACCACAAAGATTTCACGCAGTTGCTGCAAGACTACTTCTGGGTGGATATATGGAGAATGCACCACCGGCAGCCAGGAGGTTACACCTTCTCCCCACCGCACCAAACATACGCCAGAATCAATCTCTTGCTGACATCACAGGAACAGGGAGACCTAACCATTCACCCTAAGGTTGAAACAGTAACATGGTCAGACCATGAGATGGTGGTGGCGGAATGGAATGTTGGGAGAGATCGGGGGGTACCCAGGTGGTGTTGTAATGACAGTCTCTTGCAAGACCCCACCTTCAAGGAATTTATGGAGAAAGAAAATTGCTGCTTTTTTGACACTAACAATAACGGTGAAACAAGTTAAAGCATGTGTGAGGTGCCAAAAGCCACTTTTAGGGGCCTTTTGATAGCAGAGGTGGCACGGAAAAAAGGGAAAGGGCGTTGATAGAACAGAGGTTACGGGGAGAACTGCAGAATATGCAGGCCTGCCTAACGAGCCCTGGGGCTGACAGGAAGGGGTTCCTAAGAGATATGAGGGACAAAAGGCAGGAGTTGCACTCGCTCTTGATAGGAGAAGTACTCAAGCGGCTGCGATACGCCTAGCAAAGATACTACGAGAAAGGGGATCGACTGGAGACACTCCTGGCAAATAGGATTCAGGAGGCGAGGGTGGAGAGGAATCTAGACTGAATTAGGGATGGGGAGGTCGAACGTACACATCAAGGGACGACATAATGGATTGCTTTGTAGAATACTATGAAAACCTTTATGCATGACCCCACGGTGAGGGTGATGCGAAGGTGCGGGAGTACTTGGATCGTCTCCCTATACCTCGGCTGACAGAGGAGGAGAGGTCGGTTCTAGAGGGGATATTACAGCAAAATAGGTGTGTCAGGCGATAGCTCAACTTAAGTCAGGTAAAGCCCCGGATGAAGATGGATACACTTCAGATTTTAATAAACAGTTTCAGGAATTCCTGGCCGAGCCCCTAGCCCAACTATTTAATTCTATTGAGAGACCGAGAAACATACCATTCACATTCCTGGAAGCATTGATAGCGGCCATCCCCAAACCAGGAAAGGATAGGGAGCAATGCTCCTTGTACCGACCCATCTCACTATTGAACACGGACGCCAAGATATTCGCAAGAATCTTGGCATCTAGACTGGAAGTGTATATCCCCAAACTGGTCACCCTGGATCAAAAAGGATTTGTCCACAACAGGCAAGGATCGGACAACATGAGGAAAACTCTGCATGTCATAACCAACGGCACCTGAGGTGCGATGTAAAGGGGCCCTATTTCTGGCCCTCGACGCAGAGAAGGCCTTCGATTGAGTTAGCTGGGTCTTCATGACGGGGGTCTTGGAGAAAATTGGTATGGGAACCAAATGGCTGGGCTGGATCGTGGCCCTATACTCGGCGCCTACGGCAAGAATAGTGGTTAAGGGGGACTGTCAAGGGTTATGGGGCTGCAAAGGGGTACTAGACAGGGATGCTCCCCTGTCACCCCTGCTGTACGCCCTGGACATGTAACCATGGGCGCTAGCGGCATAGGGAGACGATACCATCACAGGGGTCCAAGTTGGGAATATGAGCTATAAAATGAGCTTGTTCGCGGATGACACCTTGCTCTACATTACGAACCCACATGTCAGTCCCCCGCCTCCTGCAGACATTGGAGGAGTATGGAGCATTATAAGGATTCAAAATAAATATATAAAAATCATTGGCGTTTTGGCTCGGGTAGTGGAGCTAAGACACAAAGGATTATGTCACGAATTTAGGCATGCAGATGCAACAGAAAGGGTTCCGGTATTTAGGGATTAACATTACAAAGGACGCCGGGGACCTCTTTGCAGAAAACTATCTCGCGCTTTGGAACAAAGTGCAGCTCGATTTGCGACATTGGGGTAGAAGGAATCTTTCCTGGATGACGTGCCTCAATTGCATCATAATTACGATACTCCCTAAATGTATGTTCCTTTTCCAAATGCTCCCAACCATAGTTCTGAGCTCCTACTTTAGGACGGTGCGTAGAGCCCTATTGCACTTTTTCTGGGCAGGGGCAAGGCCAAGGGTGGCTTACAGCACCCTATTCCTAACACAGGAGGAAGGGGTGGTAGGCTTCCCAGATATCGAAGTGTACTATAAAGCAGGGCAGTTGCGAATAATGGCATATCACCTACAGGGCGGAACGCAAAAGCAGTGGGTTCAAATGGACAACTCGATATTGGCCCCAGTGACATTGGGAAAATGGCTGTGGGTCCCACAAAAAGAAATACCCGAATGAGTGCTGACATACCCTGTACTGGAGGGGTTTTGGGCAATATGGAAGGAATGTAATGCCACACGCTGGCTATCATCTTGGCCATCCCCGTTTAGTTGCATTTGGGCTCCTCTCCTGTGAGACCGAATAGTTGACCCAGGGCGGTTTAAATACTGGTACGAGGAAGGCTTGACTTGGGCAGGATAGATGTGGGCAGACGAGGAATATTTACCCTTGGAGAGTTTGGAGGATTGTCTACAGGTGGGCAAGCTATCCGTATTCCGTTACCTGCAACTTAAGGGGGTGCTGATGGAACAAAGGTGGGGAAACAACTTGAGGCGGGAGCTTACGACCTTTGTGAAAACACTGCTGCAAAGCACCGATACCAAGGGGTGCATTGCTAAGCTATATGAGGAACTTCAGGGTAGTGATGTGAGAGGGTTACTGCCAGTGCGAGCTCGATGGACTGCGCACTTGGGCTGGGATATCTCGGATCAATTATGGGCCAGGTAATGTAGAGCAGTGAAGGCATCCATAGTGTCACCACAATACCGGATGCAGGCGATACAACTCATCCACTGCTGGCCTTATGCCCCGAATACACTAGCGAAGACGTACCCGGGAGTGGATTCAAGATGTTGGAAGTGTAGACAACCGCAAAGTACATGCTACCATATGTGGTGGGAATGCCCCTGTATCCAACAATACTGGCAATCAGTTTTGGCATTGCTGGAGGGGGTTGATGGGAGGCGAAGGGAAATGTCCCCCCTAAAGTTACTCTTTGGAGTAGAGGATGATGAAAGTGAGGGACACATTATACGTCCCCCGATGGTGACCATGAGAAGTTGCATAGCACAAGGCTGGAAGAGAAGTGTAGCCACCACGGAAAAAGAATGGGTTACAAAAGCCTGCGCCACAGATGATGTGGAGTTTTTGACACATATGTTGGACGAGACAAAGACGAATATTGAGGGGGCCTGGCTTTTTTTTTTTTTTATACTTTGGTTTTATTGGCATTTTCTTTAACAAACAATAGGGCACTCAGCATATTCAAATGATGTACAAATGACTGGCCCAACGGCCCCCGCTCTTCCCGCCCCCACCTCCCCAACAACTTAGACCCCAGCGATCCCCCTTGTTGGGGAGTCGCGTTGCAAGCTCTGTAAGACCGGAGCTTGGGAATGAGCGTGAGCGTTGACTTCCTGTATGGCTATATTTCATCTGCCGTTTCCTGGGCCGCGGGCACCCAGTGCATCTCGGTCTCTACCAAGAGGATCAGTGGACATTCCATCCCCATGACTGTTGCACCCAGTACCAATTTGCTTGAAATGAGGCGGAGTCATTGTTCACCATTGCCGTTAATTTGTCCATCAAAAACATGTTTTTAACTTTCTGTAACCAGTCCTCCTTCGAGGGGTTATCTGGCCTCTTCCACTTCTGGGCCAGGGCAACCCTTCCCGCCCGCAACATTGTTTCCCACATTCTGGGGTACCTCAGTATGTCCGTGTCCTCTGGGGGGAGGCCCAACAACATAGTCAGAGGATTCTGGGGGAGTATTTCCTCAGAGACTTCAGCGATCCAGCCCCTTACCTTCTCCCAATATGCCTGTACTTTTGGGCAGTGCCACCACATGTGTGCCCTCGATCCTACCTGGTCACATCCCCTTGGGCATGCGGGGGACACTCCCGGGAACATTTTCGACAACTTCGCGGGGTCTCTGTGCCATCCCTGAAGGATCTTGAAGTTGTGTTCCATGTCCGCAGTAAATAAGTTCCCATGGAAAGCTATTTTAAATATCCTGGACCATGCGTCCTCCAAAATCTCTTCCCCTGCCAAGTTGTTCCAAAAAGAACGGAAACGCCTCCTCTCCCCCAAGTTGACAGTGTTCAGAATTTTATACATCCCTGATACGCCCCCTTCCTGGAGGACGCTGTGTCAAGTAGCTTCTCAAAGGGGGTCAGCTGTCTCCACAAGTTTTGGTCCCATGCCTGGTCGCAAAGGATACACTTCAAACGGAGATATTCGAATATGGAGAGTGAACCCTGCCCGAGAGCTTCCCTCAATTCCTCATATGATAAGAATTCCCCTTCCTTAAACATCCGCCCCGCCCATTCCATCCCCGAGTCGGTCCAGGACTGTGCGTAACGGAATCCCCTACTTCCCAGTTTGAGGGGGTGTCCCCATAATGAGGACATCGGGGACGGCCATGACGTTAAGTATGCTGTCTGGGAGCCCTCACGCCAAATCGCCCAGAGAACACCCAGTGTAGGGTGGGACTTCAATATATTTGGGATGAACTTGCGCGGGGCCCATAGGAGGTCTCAAACTTTTAGAGGGTGGGCGTCCATGTCTTCCAGGTATGACCAGTATGTGCCCAACCCCTCTTTCATGTGCTCCAAGAGGACGCACAACTGGGCGGCGCGATAGTAAAGTTGGAAGTCTGGCAGCCCGAACCCTTCCTCCTCCCTAGGTAAAGTCAGGACTGCCTTTGCGGTCCTCAGGGTCCTACCCTGCCAAATAAACTCTCAGACCGCGTTTTGAAGGACCCTGAAGGTTTGATCGGGGATGATAGTAGGGAGAGAGGTAAAGAGGAACAATAACCGCGGGAGTATGTTCATCTTTACTGCCGTCATGCGGCCATACCAGGACAGAATCATTGAGCCCCATCTCCTTAGGTCTGCTGTAATCCCTGCCATGACAGGGTCGTAATTCATGGGGGCGAGATTGGACAGGTTCCTGGGGAGGAGGACACCCAGGTATCGGATAGAGACCTTCCCCACTGTTATCCCTTCCAGCTTGTCTAGGGAGTCTAAGCCCGGGTCACACGTCCTCTTGGGGAGCAGGACCGATTTAGATGCGTTAACCTTAAGCCCCGAGAAGCGCCCGAATGTGGCCAACAGGGACGGGAGGGGGGGGAGTGAGGACCGAGGGTCCACCAAGTAGGCCAGGATGTCATCCGCGAACAGTGATAGCTTAAATTCCACCTCACCTCTCCTAATCCCCTTGATATCTCTATGAGCTCTGACTGCGATGGCCAGGGGTTCCATTGTAAGGACGTAAATTAGGGGGGAAGTGGACATCCCTGCCTGGTTCCCCGCGAGAGGGAGAACGGGTCGGACAGCCTGCCGTTCACTTGAACCCTGGCCCTCGGGGCCCTGTATAGCGCAGCCACCCAGTCCCGGACATGTGTCCCGAAGCCCATCCTCTGGAGGGTGAGTTCCATGAATCTCCATTCGACCCGGTCAAACGCCTTTTCCGAGTCCAGGGACAGGACACTTGCGTCAAGGTCCGACACTTGGGCATTGTGAAACAAATCTATGGTTTTCCGGATGTTATCTGAGCCCTGTCGACTCCCTATGAACCCCACCTGATCTCCATGGACCAGTCTCGGCAGGATCCCCTCCATCCGCCTCCCAATCACCTTGGCCAGGATCTTTACATCAATATTCAGCAAAGAAATCGGGCGGTAGGAGGCACATTCTGAGGGGTCCCTACCGTCCTTAGGGAGCACCACTAAGATTGCCTCCATCATGGAGTCCGGGAGAGACCCCCCTTCCAACACCTCATTGAACACCTTAACCAAATGTGGAGCCAGGGTAGAACGAAACCTTTTATAGAAGAAGACTGTGTAGCCGTCCTCCCCCGGGGAAGTGCCCACCTTCATTCTGCTGATCACTCGTACCACCTCATCCTCGGTCACCGGGTCCTCCAACCCCTCCGCCATCTCCCTGGTCAGGGTTGGGACTGTATAGAGTCCAGGAACCCCTCGATCTCCTCCTCGTCCCCTCTATATTCGGACGAGTATAGTTTTTCGTAGTATCGGCGGAAGGCCTCACCTATATGAGCTGTGTCATGGCCCAACTCCCCCGCCTCGTTTTTTACTGCTCTCACCAATTTACTCCTCTGTACGTACCTCAGTTTCCAGGCCAGAATCCTGTCCGCCCTGTCCCCCTTCTCATAATACCTCTGTTTAACCAGTTGGAGACTTCTCTCAGTTTTGTGAAGGAGAAGATCTTTCAGCCGGAGCCTATAATCATCCAGGGCGGCTACCTGGTCGCAGTCTAAGGGCTGCGTAGGTGGGGGCCCCCGGCTGGAGTTGGGCAATTTTCTCCCTCAGATTCCGTTCCTGGGCTGCCCTTACCCTTTTTTCCCGGGCTCCCATTTATATCAGGACTCCCCGCAGGGTAGCCTTGAAGGCATCCCAAAGGGTGTGCAAACCCACCTCCCCATTATCATTGAGCTCAAAGAATTCAGTGATGGCTTCGAGCACCTCCTGTGCGAGGACCTCGTCCTTCAGCAGAAAGTCATTACACTTTCATCTTCCTCTGCAGTCGCTTAGCCCTTCCCTGGCTATAGTAACTCTGACCAGATCGTGGTCCGACCAGGGGACTGAGTCAACCCTGTGGCCGGTTATGAATGGGTACAGGGACTCGTCCACCAAGATATAGTACATTCTGGAGAACGACATGTGGATCGCTGAGTAACATGTGAAGGAGGGGGCGTCGGTTCTATGGGTTGGGACCGTGTCCACCAGGCCCAGTTCTGAGTTGACCCTGAGGAAGGTCCAAGCCATGATCTCATCTGCTAGCCTGGGGGTCTGGGGGCCTGCTCGTTTCCTGTCCCTGGTAGGGTCCAGAACCATATTAAAATCCCCAACCACCACCACCGTGCCATGAACAAAGAGCTTGAGTTTGTCCCTCATCTCCTCCCAGAACTGAGCTTGGCCTTCGTTGGGGCCATAGATGGCGGCCAGGGTAAGTGGGGCCCCCTGCAGGGATCCCCGAACTAGCAAATAGCGCCCCCCCGGGTCCTTCAATATGGCTTCTTTTTTGAAGTTTACGTTCCTCGCTAACACAATAGCCACCCCTCGTTTCTTTCCCTTGTGGGAAGCACTGAAGACCTCCCCAATCCCTCCACCCCGCAATTTGGGTTCCTTCCCCCAAGGCCAGTGGGTCTCCTGCAAGAAGAGTAGGTCGAGACTGGCCCTTCTAAACTCCCTACTAACCAGGGATCTTTTCGTGGGGGATTTTAAGCCCCGTACATTGAGGGAACCCACACCCAGGGCGGGCAGACTCTCAGCCATAATCTAGGTATCCCTCCATCGCGGTCAACGACATCACATTGCTCTTCCCTGCGTGCTCCTTTGATTTTGCTTTGTACTCCCCTTCTACCCCCCCCTAGCCCCCTGGGTTGGCATGAAACAAGACCCCAGCTTCCCCCTTTCCTAGGTCCAAACTGAACGAGCCCAACTGTCGTGTAACCCCCCCTTCCCCCTCCCCGGCGTCCAGCCAATTAGTTCTGCCAACATTGGCTTTTGGCCGAACCACCAGCCTGCCAGGCTAATCACATTAGAACCTGATCATCTTGAGACCCCCACGCCCCCTCACAGCTGTGTTCCATCTTTGAATCCCGTATACTTGCTGTTTGTGGGAACGCCGATAATAGTAGAGCCACCGAATGCACAAAAGGACATAAAGGTCTTAACGGGTCGACCCCATTCTCAGTCCTCAGAGTCGTTCCGTTCGCCTTCCTTCACTTGAGATGGAGTGTTCATTTTCCTGAATTTCCGCGGTCCGGTTCTCCTTCTTCTGTCTCCCGATGGGCCGGGGTCACCGGGTCTGTCCCTCTCTGGCCCCGAAGGACCTCCAGGGGTTCGTGTCCAACACGTATTCCTGAATCGCACCACGTATGTCCTCTTCGGTGATCAGGGTCGTTCGATGGCCCATGTATTCAAACGTCAAGGAGAAGGGGTAGCCCTTACTATAGCGAACCCCTTTTTCCTTTAGCAACTGTGTGAGGGGACGGCACATTCTCCGCTTGGCCAGTGTGTAGGCGGAGAGGTCCTGGTATATTGAGACCTGGGCATTGTTGTAGCTGATTTCTCGGGCCTTCCTAGCCTCCTTCAACACTTTTGTCTTTTCCGAGTAGTAGTGGAACCGGACCAAGATCGACCGGGTGCCCCCCACTCTGCCCCCCGCCCTGTGCACCCTGTCGAATATGAGCTCTGTTGTCATCTCCTCTGCAAACAGGAGGGTAATAATGTCTCGCACCGCTCTCGTGACGTCCCTCTCTGTTTCCCCCTCCATTTCGGGCACTCCAAAAATTCTGAGGTTGTTCCTCCTCTCCCTATTTTCGAAATCGTCCATCTGGCGGGGTCTCTCCTCGTCTCTCTTTTCCAGGGCCTCTAGCCTCATGTTTAATTGTATGTCTTGGGGCGTCGAGGCAGATTGATTAGTCTCGACCTGAAGCATTCTGTCTTCAATCTTGTCCACCCTCTGGTCTATTTTTTCAAACTTCTGGGCTATGTCGGAGCGCATGTCCCTGATTTCCTGCAGAATCGAGGCGAAGCACCTTTCCATTGCCGAAGAGGAAGGAGCCGCATCTTCCGACTGGGCCATGGTTCTTTTCAGGATCGTACCTTTATCGCCACTTTCGCCCTCCTGGTAGCGATATCCCTGCAAGGACTCCTGCCAGCTCATCAGGTGCCTCCCCGTGGTCCGCGGTCCAGATCTCAGTGTCCCTGGCGGGTGGAGGGGAGCCCCCCTCGGCTCGGAGTATGACTGACTTCCTGGGGTGCCCAGAGGGGGGGCGACCGAGGAGGGGGTGTTGAGGCCAAGGGACCTCTCTCTGGAGCGGACTGACCCCGGGCAGCCTCCAACAGGGGTTGATGTATTTCGCGGGGGGGCGGGCACAGGCGGGGGCCTCACACCCCGTCCGATTTTGTCGCGGGAGGCCGGGGCATTCCCTGGGCACCCCTAGGAGGGACGCCGGGAGCCCGGGAAACCGTATGGCCAGGCCCGTGGGCCTCTCTGGGTTTGCCAGGGGGAGGGGTGCCGCAGCACCTGCACTCAAACTGCGGGAGCTTGACGGTTTTGTCTGTACCTTGTTCACCAAATAGGGGGGTTGGGGGAGCCAACTCCGGGCGGGCACTCGCCCCACCTTCGACAGGTGGGGGCCTCGTACCCGGGCAATCCCCCAGTCCGGTGGTGCTGTCTCTGTGTCGGGGGGGGGGCAGCGCGTTCCTCTGGCGCCTCTCGGGGTCCGCCGGCGCGTCCCTGGGGCCCCCACCTGCCTTGGATATGTGGGAGGAGGGCCCCTTACCTATGCCCGCTCACCCGCGGGGAGCGTGTCCTGGGCCTCCTGGGATCCCGCCGCCTCGTCCTCCATAGGGCCGTGGCGGCCTGCGTTAGAAGTTCTTGGGGGGGGGCCTCCGCTCCCCGACCCGCCCCGATGATTCTGCTCAGTCCACGTGGACCCGGGGGGGGGACCCGGGCTCTGGATCCTCCGTTTTGGGCCCCCGGGTGCCGAGTGTCTCCCTGCTGTCTGCTGCACGGGGGATCCCGGCCTGCTGTCTTCCGAGCCGGGAGGAGGTGCAAAGGGCGGTGGGAGCCCGACTCCGGGGCCTCGGCAGCGTCTTCAGGCCGTCGGGGGCCCGGTCTCCGTCAGGGCCGATCCTCCACGCCAGAGAAAGGGGCTAGTCACGGGGAGGGGGCGGGAGGGATCGAGCGTCCGTGTAGATGCGGGAAGGGTTCGCCTCTTTCTCTGACTCCGCGGCCGCCCAGGCCTTGCTCTGCTCTCCGTCCTGGAATCCCGGGTTCTGATCTCCGGATCCCCCAGGACCCCGGACGTCGCTCCTTCGCTCGGGGGGTGCCCAGGGGGGACACCATGCAAATTCTTCGAGTTGGGCCTGCTGGTGGGGCTCGGGGGGGGGGGCTCAATCCCCTGTAAATGCCCGGTTATGGCGGGAGCTGTGCACTCAGGCAGCCATTGCCTGTGCGCCCCCTGGAGGCCTCCCGGCTTTTGTTTTTTAAGAAATTATGAAAACTAGATTGCCGAGAGAGAGTTGCAATGGTGAAATAATTGTTTGATAACAGGGACGAGCCAATAATGGGCATGAAAGAGTAAATGTGTGACGGTGGAGAGTGGGAGGGGATTTCCAAATAAAATGTCTTTCATGTTCCATTGAAGGTTTGCTAGCAATGTGGCTACAGGTTTAACTGTGTGACGTAAATGTTAATAATATTTTATTTGGAGAAAAAAACAGTACAGAAAGAGTATAAGATAAAAAGCAAAAAGGCAAAAATAATGACTCGGCAAAGATGAATGAATGTTTAGAACATTAGTCATAAGGACAAAACCACAGCAAATTCAATCTGTGCCCTCCTAAAAACACTGCACTTCAATGAAATAGTGAAAGGATACACCCACAATGCTGGACACACCCTGGACGCAATCTTCTGCAAAGATGAACTCTCAAGCAGGGCTCCACTGGTACCAATGATATGGAGTGACCACCACCTGATACCATTCTCTGTCAAACTCCCGACCCACATATCGCCTGGAAACGCAATACTGCACACTACAAAGAAAAGATCTCTGGGCTACAATTTATATGAACTAACTGGACCTGCAGAGGTGGCAGCTTTCCTGTCTATTTCTAAGGCTAATGGTGTTAGGGAGACCTCTGACTCAACAAAAATAAACACAGGGGTGGGAATTGATTGCTCATTAGTTGCCTCTATAACCACCCAGGAACAGGACTGGTCATGGTTAGAGGCGGCAATTAACATGTTCAAAAAAGCTAGAGAGTCCTCAAAGAGTCTTTAACTCAACCTAACAGTTGCTTACTTCTTCCTAGACCGTGTGTGGATTTAAATTTTTTTAAAATTTTTTTAAAGGTAATTCATAGTGAGACTTTGCTCTTTAATAACCACATTCATATGTTCCAGGAAATCATGGCAACCCACCATTTAAACATCGAGGGGTTTGTAACTTTTTCAAAATTGGCAAAAAAGGGACAAAGACATAGATCCAGTGGTGGCCTGCTTACTTCTGTAGATTAGAATCTAAATGTCCAATGTTCTGAGATTACCACTGTATTTGTTGACCTCTTGGCAACTCAAGCGAGTTTGGTGCCCTGCAGGTGACCTTTTCTGTTTATTCATGTGTACTGGATACCAGCCTCTAATAAAGGATCTGTAATTTTGGCCCTGTTGAGTTTCATGATGGCAGAGTGGTTAGGCAGGGCATCCGCACAACATTATTGTTGGGGGGGGCCTTTAACTTGGACTGCCATTGGGGGACACGTGTGGGGAACTGTCCCGTGGTTAAGGCATCTGTGAGGTTGTCTACACAGGTTTCTGGGTATATGTGGCATTCTTTTTTGAGCCAATGGGGGCTGTCCATAGGGGAGGGATAATCAACTTATAGTTGACATTGGGGTGGTGCTCGGTCATGGATATACTATATATCTATCTATATATCTATCTATCTATCTATATATATATATATATATATATATATATATATATATATATATATGTATTTCTCTGAGGCTTGTGGAATCTGCTTAGATCACATGCTGTGCATAGGCCGACATCTAGTGGAAGCTGCAGAGTATTACAGTTTGTTTTTCGAAACTCGAAAAATGGCGTCGACACAGGGCGTGCCAGTAATACTATCCCTAGTGTGACGTCCACTGTACCCATGATACCTCACGCGTGTAGGACCCTCAGATTGTTTTTTTCCGCCATACCTGTCGGAAGCATTGCACGGAGTTCCCTGGCTTTAAGCCATTTTGCAAAAAATCAATATTAATTACCCCGTTCTTTCACTCCCACATCTAGAAATCAAAGATCGACGCTGGTCCGAAGAACAAACAACCGTCGAGAGCTGCACGACAGACTTTGGGCCTCGGATGGCCTCTGGTCTCAGCCCGGGCCTCGGAAGGCCTCTGGCCTCGGTCCTGCAAGTAGGGAGAATGGGGGGTGGAAACATATTCTACACTCTTTATTTTCCTACACACAGTAGCCCGCTGCCATAAGGTGATATATGGAGAGTACTCCAATTAAATTTTGCCCCAAGTGCAACCGCAAGTACCTTACTCTTGGGTTGACAAACACGCCACCTGTAATCTCTGCTTGCCAAGGGACCACCCCGAAGCTAACTGCAGAGCGTGCAGGCTTTTTAAAGTTAAAACACTCAAGGACCGCTCCACTAAACGTTGGGCCCACCACGCCAGGCCGCACGAGGCCATGGAAGCGGTGGGTGCCTTCAGTGATGGCAGCGACGCTGCCCTTTCGGACGGCGAGGGCACAAGGGTGTCTAAAGACACCCAAGGGCTAGTCCCCGACCTCGGAGGATTGTCTGGTAGGGCAGTTATGGGGAACACACCCGGCGGCACGAGCGCTACCCAATCTTCTTCTACATCTAAGAACACTAAGGCCAACCGAGACTTGACACAATTGTCGAGTTCACAGAAGTAAGAGGCACAAAGAGAGCGGTCCACCGAATCGGTGTTCTCTGGGCGTTCCAGGTCGAGTTCGCTGCATGACACACGGCAACCGTCCACAGTTGGCAAGAGTGCCTCGCTCACTAAAGTAACGGAGGTATGTTCGTCAGAAGACGAATCCGACCTCCATCCCCACGACATACACCCAAAGTCGGCTCCGGCAGCCCGTGCAGCGTCTGCCTCTGAGTCCCAACGTGCGCACTCAAAAGAGAGAGAGAGTACCCCCGAATCTCGCCGCCAGGCATCTAAAGATTCCAGAAAGGCCAAACTGTCAGGGAAACACTCTTCCACTCACGGGAAAGGGGGCAAACAGCAGAAAATGTCTACACATTCAACTTCTGCACCCCAGGTACACAAGGACAAACACAGGTCGTCAGATAAGGACAGATCTAAGACCCCTGTCCCTGTCACTACACCCAGGCTCATCTCTCCCACTACTTACGATATGGGATAAGTAGATGAACCTCAACAAGAGGTTGTCATCCCCAGTTCCAGAGTATTGAGTACTAAGGACATAGACAAGGTGATGAGGAGAATGTCTTCCTTAGCTAATTTTTATGAAAAAAATCCACAGCATTTTCTTAGTTATACCCCTGACAATGCTACTCCTTCAGGATCCAAGGACCCTCAGCCTCCTAATAAGAGATCTCGGCTTGATACTCCAGCTCAGGGACTGTCTTCAGACCCGTACTATATTCAGCCTTACTAACAGTATGAGGATGACCCAGACGTACTGCTGCTGGACGACCAAACTGGGGTCAAGTATTATGGAGATGACGAGGGCCAGGATGAGGAGGAGGAAGACGTTGCGGAAGTCTACAATACGGACTCCCTGGTTAGCAAGGAACCACAGGTTACTGACTCATCTATAGATAACCAGCCCCTTCTAAATCAGGTCTTGGCTAAAGCTGCACAGCACTTCCACATAGATACTCAGCGGGCACAGGAAGAGAGGGACTTTGCAGAGAAGCTAGTGGAGGACAAAAGACCATTGCTCAAGCCATTCCTATTCTCAAATCTATCCAATGTAGAATTGATCCTTCCCTTCTCACTCCTAATCTCACCAAGGCTGTGAACCCCAGAATTGAGAAGATGTTTAGGGCCGCCCAGTCAGACCCTCTTTACATAAGGGGTCAACTGAAGCCTGACTCCTTGGTAATCACAAACACTAGAAAAAGAGTGGGGACACCTCTATCATCATCTGAGGCTCCCCCAGACAAGGAGAGCAAAAGAATGTATGGGTTAGGAAGGAAAGTAGCTTCCGCTTACCAGGCAAGGATCGCCAACACCACCACTCTGCTGGCAAGCTATAATTGCCACCAGTGGGAGCAGGTAGCTGCTCTCATTGACTCCGCACCGTAACCACTAAAGGGTCAGTTGGCCCAGATCGCGTCAGAGGGTAGAGCCGTGTCCGGTTGCATTCTGAAGACAACCTTTGACGCCGCAGATAATGCAGGCCGGCTCATAGCAGAGAGCACTGTCATTAAAAGGCACGCTTGGCTAAGACAGTCAGGGTTTAAACCTGTGACCCAGGCAACCTTTATTGACATGCTGGTGGAAACAAATGTCTTGTTTGGCAAAGCGGTAGAGGACGCACTAAAAACTGCCAAAGACGAGTATGATACCCTAATGTCCCTGGGACAATTGACGAATAAGCCCACTAATCAAAGAGGGAATAGTAATTTTCGTCGCTCACGCGGCCAAAATTCCCAGAGGGGCTCCAATTACGCACAGGGACAGAGCACATCATGGGGTGGCAACCAGCAGGCTACCCAAAGTTACGGCAGAGGTAACAAGAGGGGCCGTGGTAGAGGTAGAGGCAGCCCCGGTAAGGGGGGTAGGCCTCCCGCAAAGCAGTGACATTCTGCTCAGGGTCCCTTCCCACGCATCCCCAGTAGGGGGGCGCATTTCCAACTTCACCCAAGCATCGGAAGGGATCACATCGGACAGATGGGTGCTGTCCACAGTGTCCACAGGATACTGCATCGAACTGCTAGAGCGCCCCCGAAACCACCCTGCATGGCAAAAGATACATTCACTGGACCACCAGAAGATCCTCCTCGAGGAAATCGTCAATCTTCTCGCAAAGGACGCAATAGAACTCGTCCATTCAACCGACTTCCTTGTGCCAAAAAAAGATTTGACAATGCGCCCAGTATTAGACTCACGCCCTGCAAACAAGTATGTCAAGCCCCGAAAATTATGCATGACTACTCTCCAAGAAGTAATCCCCCTCCTAAAAAGGGGGGATTACATGGCAACATTGGACATGAAAGATGCCTATTTTCATATTTCCATGTTCCCAGCGCACAGAAGATTCTTGCGCTTCAAGGTGGACAGTCAGCACTACCAGTTCAAGGTGCTGCCCTTCGGTATAGCCTCGGCTCCAAGGGTATTCACCAAGGTACTGGCGGTGGCGGCGGCACACCTACGCAGGGAGGCAATCCCAGTGTACCCTTACCTGGACGACTGGCTCATCACGGGGGAGACCCCAGTAATTTGCAGATCAAACATCCAAAGAACGATCGACTTACTCTTTGAATTGGGTTTCTCTATCAATGAGAAAAAATGAAGCCTGGTGCCAAGCACCTCCAAGCAGTTCCTAGGAGCTTTACTAAACACTCAAGAGGGGTTGGCCTTTCCATCAGAGGAAATAATTCGGAATCTACTACTGCAAATTCCTCTATATCAGCCCGGTCGCCAGATAAGGGTGCGCAAAGCAATGCGTTTGCTAGGCATGATGGCGTCATGTATTTACCTGGTCCACCACGCGCGCCTGCGACCCATGCAAGAATAGTTGGCGAAACAGTGGTCTAAGGCAAGTGGTCAGTGGGACGATCTAGTGGTTGTTTCGCCAACACTTGTACAAAGTCTTCACTGGTGGACAAGAGAGAACCTGTCAAAGGGGAAACCCTTTCACGATCCAGAGGTACAATCTGTAGTCACTAGAGACGCGTCGCTGTCGGGGTGGGGAGTACACCTCCTCCACCACACAGCTCAGGGTCTCTGGTCTCACACAGTGGCCAAGAATCATATCAATCTGCTAGAACTCCTGGCAGTCTTCAGAGCGCTTCGAGCGTTCGAACCCCACCTGTTGAACCTGTCAGTACAGATCCTAACAGACAGTACGACAGCAACGTTTTACATAAACAAACAGGGAGGGACTCGTTCGCCAAATCTGTCCAGGCTTGCCCAGTAAATTGGGACATGGGCACTCAGACAGAACATTTACCTGTCATCTCAACATGTTCCAGGGGATCTCAATTCACTAGCAGACGCTTTAAGCAGAGATCCCCTCCCAGAAGAACACGAATGTTGTCTACACAGAGAAGTCGTAGAAGACATCTTCTCACAGTGGGGATTCCCCACTTTAGACCTATTCACCACAAGTGAAAACAGGCAATGCCCAGGATTCGCATCCAGGTTCCCTCAGCCAGACTCCAAGGGGAACGCCCTGTGGATGAACTGGTCAGGGATGTTTGCCTACGCTTTTCCACCAACCCGTCTCATGAGGAAGGTGGTCAACAAGATGCACAGGGAATCGATAACGCTCATCCTTGTTGCTCCCATGTGGGCGAGGCAACCGTGGTTCCCACACCTACGCAGAGTAGCAGTGTGCGAACCCATCAGACTCCTGTGCTGGCAAACCCTACTATCCCAGCACCAAGGTCAAACATTGCATCCTCAACCCAGCTCAATGAGCTTGGCAGCATGGCTCCTGAAGTCATAGAGTTTGGGCATCTCAACTTACCACAGAGGTGCATGGACATCCTAAAGGAATCTAGGAAACCAAACACGAGGCACTGTTATTTTGATAAATGGAAGAGATTCTTTATCTGGTGCCAGAATAAGCAAATCAACCCGGTTGATTGCACTCCTTCCAATATTGTCACCTACATGCTCCACCTGCTGGATGCAGGGTTGGTATTTAATTCACTCAAGGTACACATGGCGGCGCTGTCAGCCTACACCACCTCCCATAACAAGGTTTTGTGGTGGAAAGTACCAGTGGTTAAAGCCTTCATGAAAGGGGTAAAGAGACTCCACCCTCCAATTTCTAACCCACCACCAGGATGGGACCTTAATGTGGTGCTTGCTAAACTCATGGGCCCACCCTTTGAACCCATGCATAAAGCCAGTCTCAAACACCTGACCTATAAACTGCCTTCTTAGTAGCCATTACATCCATAAGAAGGGTCAGTGAAATTCAGGCTCTGTCAGTGCAGGATCCTTTCTTTGCAGTCCATAAGGATAAACTGGTCTACGAACACACCCTAGGTTCTCACATAAGTTCATTTCAAAATTCCACGTTAACCAGTCTATTGAACTTCCGGCCTTCTTCCAAAGAACCCAAAAGCTCTGCTGAGGTGAAACTACACACTCTAGATGTGCGAAGAGCGCTCCTCTACTATGTAGACAAGACTAGGCCGCTAAGAAAAACAGACCAACTGTTTAACTCCGTAGCTACAGGCAGAGAGGGAGATCGCGTCTCTACAGGTGCCATCTCGAAGTGGATAGTCAATTGTATCCAGCTATGTTACTCCCTTTCTGAAAGAACTCTGCCTTTTACACCAGGAGCCCACTCTACAAGAGGCACTGGGGCCACTCTGGCTTTCATTGCAAATGTACCCCTTGACACCATTTGCAAAGCAGCTACTTGGAGCTCTATTCACACTTTTACTCAGCACTACTGCATTGACACTCATTCCAAGACAGATACTCAAGTGGGACAAGCGGTTCTAAGACACGTGTTTGCTCATGACCCTTCTCACATCCCACCTCCTTCTTCTAACACTGCTCGCTAATCTATGCACAGCATGTGCTCTAAGCAGATTCCACAAGCCTCAGAAGGGATACATTACTCACCGTAATCGTATTTCTGATGCTTGCATCTGCTTAGATCCTCATGCTACCTCATGTCAGAAAAAATACAATCTGAGGGTCCTACTACACGCGTGAGAGATCATGGGTACAGTGGACGTCACACTAGGGATAGTATTACTGGCACGCCCTGTGTTGACGCCCATTTTCGAGTTTTGAAAAACAAACTGTAATACTCCGCAGCTTCCACTAGATGTCGGCCTATGCACAGCATGTGAATCTAAGCAGATACAAGCATCAGAAATACGATTACGGTGAGTAATGTATCATATATATATATCTCCCACGAGTTAGAGATCTCCTGTTCCCCCCTGAGCCTGGTTGATTTATGCATTAGTGAACATTGCAATCACTCTCCCAGTAAGTCTGCATGTATTCCAGCCTTTCTCTACATTCCTTGATGTTGATAGGGGGGGTCTCAAACTTTTCCTCTTGTTCAAAATTCGTCAGGGCACTACAGAGAGAAATAGATGTGGGGATCATCTTAGAGAGGGGAATATCGTTTTCATTTTTCAATGCTTTCATGTTTCGATGTTTGAGGGCTGCTTCTAGTAGAAAAAAGCTCCATTACACAAGGACTCAATCTCACGTCTCAGATTCTAGGATAGTGAATGCTAAACACTAAAAAAGACAAAAATTGAGGCAGTTGGGTAAGGAAATCATAAGAAGTTCCTTAAATCCATCAAGTGGAGTAGGCACAATAATGACAACTGAGGGATGTTGGAAACACTTAGGTCACGTAATTGTGCAGACTTTTGGTCTACGATCAACAAAAAGCCGGCCACTTCTGTGTCCAAACTGGTATGTCTGATACCAGAAGGAACTTGGGTTGAGTACTTTCCAAAAAAATATACTGGCCCAGTTACGAAGGAGACCTGGGAGATCCCTAGTTCAGAGGCTGAAATCTCAACACCTTGCATGTGGGTAGAGGATGACGTTGAATGGGCTATCAACAAGGCAAAGGCCTCCCGGGCGCCAGGCCTTGATGGACTGGCTCCCGTGGTGATTAAAAGTGATCCACACCTATGGGCTGGGGTGTTGTGTTCTCTGCTTAGGACCATCTGGGAGTACAACTTGGTTTCTACTTCTTGCCGGAAATAGTTGATCATTTCGATACATAACAAGGGAGATGTTGGTGATCCCAATAACTTTAGACTTTATAGCGTTGCTTGATGCTTCGAGCAACATTTTTACTGCTCTTTTATTGAAAGAACTTAATGATATGTTTCAGAGGTTGGGGGCGATTTCCCGCTACCAAGTTGAATTCAGGGCAGGCATGGGCACCACGTTGAAACCAACTATCATGGCTCATCTTAGGGCCTGATTAGGGGGGTGGTCGTGGCTCGGCCTATATGGACTCTTTGGACATGAGTTCTGCTTTTGACATAGTCAATCACAGCACACTATGGAAGAAACTGTTGAAAGGCAGGTCCCTATCAAATTGTTTTTTCTGCTGGAGCCGTTACGCAGAGATACATCAAGTCAGAATGGGACGTTTGAAGCTTGATTGGATGGCATTTGCAGACAATCAAGTTCTTTGATCGAACAGCAATCGCTATGCAAAGGAAGCTCGATCTTTTTTAAATGTACACAGCAGAAAACAACTTACTAGTGAATGGCTCAAAGTCTAAGGTGGTGATCTTCTTCAACAGCTCTAGACCTAAAACCATGTGTTGAGTTGTAGGGGAACAAAGACTGGAGAAAGTCCTAACCACATGCTAAGGCAAAAGTAAAACCGTTTGTTTCACAATTAATAGTCTTCCCTGTAGATTCTCTCTCTCTTACCTCTAATACAATTCTATCCAGCCAAGGTGATATGATTTTTTTTGTATATGATATTTTATTTGTATCGCCCTTGTACACAAGTGTTTCAGAGCGCGATTAGGCAAGGGAGGGGAACAGGGGAGAACACAACACAACAATGATCTTATTAGGCCCAGTGACATTGAGAACGCGCAGGTGCATGGGAAAGGGAAAAAGGGAAAAGGTGCATGGAAGGGAGAGAGTGGAAAGTGCGGAGCAGGAGAGAGCAGAATAAATAATAATAAATTCAAATAAATAGAACAATGAGGCAATAAACAGTGGAGTGGCAAGTGCCGTGTTTAAGGCAGCAGACTGGGTAGTCTGATAAGTGCAGAAAAAGAAGAAAATAAAATGGGGCCGGGGGCTGTATGGGTACAGAATACAGTCCCCAGTGCAAGGGGTGGCTGGGAGGCAGTGCAGGAGGGTGGCAGGGTGAGCAGGTACTTGGGCCCAGGGGACAGTGGGTGGCCAGGTGCACAGTGCCAAGAGAGAGCAGATCAGCAGGGGAGAGGGGGAGTTCAGGCAGAAGCAACGAGGAAGGTCTTGAAGTGCTTCCGGAACCAGAGATGGTTCTCCTCAAGCTTTAGAGTGGCAGGGAGGCTGTTCCAGGGGGAGGCCCCAGCCGAAGATAGAGATCTGCCCCCAGCACGTTTCTTTGAATAACGATTGACCCGGAGGGAGTTAGAGGTAGAGGAGTGAAGAGCTTGAGAGGGGAGGTATTTGCGGAGGGATCGCTGAAGGTATTTTCGACCCAGGCCCCAGAAAGCCTTGCGGACAATGCAGAGGGTTTTGAATTTAATCCTTGCATCCACTGGGAGCCAATGGAGTGATTTCAGAGCTGGAGAGATACGATCCCTGGGCTTGAGGCCAAGGACACGTCTCGCAGTCCTGTTCTGGATAAATTGCAGAGGGCGGAGAGTAGAGGCAGGTAGATTTAGAAAGAGGCTGTTACAATAGTTCAACCTAGGGAGAACCAGTGCTTGGCAGACAGTGTGCTTCTGAGGGAAGGAGAGGAAAGGCAGAGTACCTCTGAGGAGGTGCAGTAGGAAGTTTGACTTTTTAGATACCTCAGAGAGAAGGAAAGTGTGGAGTCGAAGATGACCCCGAGGTTCTTAACCTCGCAGGTAGGGGTAGGAGGAGGGCCAAGGGAGGCCAGCCAAAGAGTGAGGGAAAAGGATGGAGATGGTGTGCCGATGAGGAGGATCTCAGTCTTGCTGGCATTCAGACAAAGGTCATTTGCAACACACCAATCTTGAATGCCAGTTAGGCAGTCAGAGATGAGAGAGGGTGAAGAGGTGGCCAAGGGCAGCTGGAAAATGAGTTGAGTGTCATCAGCGTAGCACTGGAATTTTGAGCAGAAAATGGAAATGCAGTCGGCGATAGTTGCCAGGTATTGGTTGAAGAGCCAGGGTGAGAGTTTAGACCCATGGGGAACCCCACAGGTGGAGAGGAAGATAGATGATAGGAAGGACCCCAGTTGGACCTGGGAAGGCCGCTCAGAGAGGCAAGAGGTCAGCCAGGCCAGAGCCTGATCAGTGATACCCAGGTTATCACAGAGACGGTCGAGCAGGATGGTGTGGTTGACTGTGTCGAAGGCAGAAGAGAGATAAAGAAGGATGAGGACAGACGGGAATGTTAGAGTCATGGTTGGAGAGCAGATCTTCACGGATGTTCAGGAGAGCAGTTTCCATGCTTCTGGCCGCTCTGAGGCCAGACTGGTGGTCATGAAGACAGTTGTTCTTTATGGTTTGGACTTTTCATTACTGGACCTGAGAGACATCTTTGACTCTGTTCGGGGTATGGTCTGGAAAAAGACCTTGAGCTTGCTGCAGGGGCTTCCTAATGTAATAATATGTAATGAGCTGGTTTCAATGTATGAAGATCTGGGGGCCATTTGTCAGCATGAGATGGTTGCCTCGTTGGTTTCATTTAAAAATTCTATGTGCACTCACCTGAGTGAAATTAACCTGTCTGAATAAGAACTGGCGAACAGATCGGCTAAGACAAAATGCTAAATTTTATGTTTGATTGGGGAAGAACAACTGAAAAACTGGGTTCTTATTCGTTCTCTAGGGAGTATTCAAACTTTCCAAGAAAAAGGGGTGACTTGTCTATGTATATCTGTTTGTTTCCATGACCTAGTGTTCAAAACCTATATTTATGGTTTAAATTAAACATACTTCCCACATAGGACCGCACAAGCAAATGGGGTAGTAACTTTATACGTCCTTAGTTTGTCGTTTATGCAAACAATCAACTTGTATAGAGATATTGAAACATTGTACGCTTTTCTAACCTAATATGACAGAACGTAGAACATTTCATTTTGGAGGCTTTTGGGGGTCAGGGGGGAGACTTCGAGAGATTTTTTTTTTGGGCCAGTTTTATGTGTACAATACTTCACTTGTTTTAGCACTTTACAACTTTCTACGGGAAAGTACATAATACTATTTTGTTTTTGGACATTTGGACAATGTTTTAATGAATTATGATGTAATAAATAATTGTGATTTTCTACTGTCTGTGAAAGGCTTGCTGTGTACATTGTTCATTGAATGAATACTTTATTGACTCAGATTTCTAAATTAACAAATACAAAATTTAAAACCAAAATAACAAGCATAAAAACAGATACAGAAACATCATAATGCCATCTGGTTAAAAGACAAAACAAAAACAAACAGCCCCGGCCCCTCAGAACCAAGTCCAACCAGCCCAATCGGGCCCAGTAATAAATTGGCTAAATTACTACAATTTTTTGTTCGCCTGATCAGAGCCAGGCTCACATAATTACACAATTTATAGATAAAATCTTTATCCGTGCAGTTCAGGATGAAGTACAAAGCCCCCTCACAGTCCCGAACATTGTTTTTTTTTATTTAAAAAAGGGCTTTAGCAGAACCCTCTGCAATTCCAAATGCCATTTACAGATACAAAAAAAAGAAATGGAGCAAATCCTCATTTGCTGAAAACCCCCAAGAGCATAATTTTACCGGGTCATCCTTTACCCCAATCGAACGAGCCTTCAGGGGGAGCATATTTAGAGGAATCGTCAAAATCATGTGCAGACAATTTGGCAATGGGATTGTGCACACACCATCGCCCCCTCATTGCTAGATCTCAAGGAGGAGAACAAGCTCAGAGAACCCAGGGAATAGGATCCTCTCTGATCCTCCACCTGATCCTAAGTGAGTACACTCCTTTTGAGCTCATTCTTGCTTTAGCACTAACTAGCTCCAGATGTTCACCGACTTCCCATTGCTTTCGAAAACTAAATCCAAATAGCAAAATGAGCCACATAATAACTCCCCAGACCCCTGAATTTCATAGCTCTACTACTATTATCTTTAAAGATATTTGGTGTACCTTTTCTTGTAAGCTTTAACTACTCAAACTTCCTGACAAGCCAGCGCCATCTGTCTTCATCCTTTGCATCCGGCGTTTAACATAGCCTCAGAACATGCTATATTTAATGAGGAAGTGACATGTGTAATGCGTGAAGTGCCGTCTATTAGCACCTCTGGTATGCCCAGTATTTCCCTTTGAGTTATTTAAGGAATAAAATAGGAAGTAACTCGGGTGACAAAGTAAGCGAATCCAGGTGAAAAATAGAGGCCGATCGGGTGCAACTCGATCGCTATAAATATGAAAGAGTTTGGACATTGGTGGGGGGTATTTAAAGAGTCTATTTGAATCGAATGGCATGTGCCAAGTGCAAGCAGCCCGGCCTTGGATTTCAGCATCCCACCGTCTCAGATGAGCGCCTGGCACGCAGGGCTGCACACGCTGACAGCTGCAGGAGGGCCCTGCACTCCGGGTACTGCTACAATGCTGATGATACTGTCCCGGGGAGGCCCGCGGGAGGGCTTCTGGATGTGTCTCTGTCAGGGTACATACATATGGAAACACTATACGCGCGAAGAAAACACTTGGGCCTGATTCACTAAAGCGTTTTTCAATGGTAAAATCCCATTGAAAACACAAATCAGGACCTTGGTGTGCGATTGCTTACAACCAAGTGCAACGAGAGATGTGCACAAAAATAAAGTAGAAAGTGAGCAACTCAATTGAGGGAGTAATGATATGAATCGAGTCTGTGCACCACAAAATATCGTTGTGCCAAAACATGATATCTCGGTGCACAGCGCCAGCTGCTCAACAGACTTCATGCACAAGGGCTGACTGGGCAACTGGAGCATGCTTGACATGCAGTTGACCCCCTATCTTAGCCCTACCGATTTTATGGATGTTTAGTGCTGAGTGACACTGAAACTACCAATCACTCTAAAGATCAGCTGATCTCAATGCTCCCTTGCCTGTTTATGTGCACACTTTTATATTGGTGGCCCAGCCTAGTGAAGTAATCTTTCACTAAGTGTCAAATGTGTCGTTGAAAGTGATGTCACAGGTAGGGAGAAGTGACGGGAGAGGCAAAGCACACACAAGTCAGTGTTTCTTTTTTCTTTTCTTTTTTTTTAAATTAGCATTTGGTTTAAAAAAAAGGTAACCCATAAGCTATTTGAGAACATTTAAAAAAAACAGAACAATCCAGTTCAATCACATTAAATCACACAAAGCCAACAAAATTAATGAAATGAAAGGAAATATTAACATTGCTCTCTGCATAGAATTCAAATTCTTCACACCAAGTACTGCTTTTCTGCTAACAGTTCGAATACTTCTTTTACAAAAAGCTTGCAGAGCTAGAGTCAGGGAGATTTAGAAAGAATACATCAACCGTCCCCAGTCTGTTTCAACATTGTTATTTTTTTCATTGTATATAACAAGTCTTCCCTGCTCGACATGCCTTCCCAAAGTTCCAGAGTAAGAATCACTAATGAATATACTGAAGGAGCTGCCCATTTGCACCCTTAGTCCTCAAAGAAAATATAGTAATGCAGGTCCCATGTTGTCTCCTGCCAAGGTTGAGCTGTTCTGCAAATTGTGGACATTTATTTAGCTTATGTCACTCCCTACTCCTGTAAAGTACTCAGGTCAATTAGCCAATAAAATGCATGACTACATTAGGAACAGTGCTTCAGTTGGGAATGCTGCTGGACTGAAATAAATTAATTGCACTGGTGTAGCTCTTCAATGGTAACACTTTAAAGGCAGTCATTTCAAACAAAAACATACAAATGTGTGTGTGGGGGGGTTATAACGAGTTAAACGACAAACAGTAAGAAATAGGAAAAACGGAAAAAGAAAGGAGCTAGAACCACTGTTACAGATGGTCACAGAAAAGACCACCAATGAAAGTACACGAAACTCCTTACAGCTTACAAAAAGAAAAATTATACTTATTTTGAGGTGCGGTCTAAGAGCCATAATCAAGAAGGGGACGCCTATGAAACTAGGAAAATTACCTAGTGGCATTTGTCTTTAACCGAAACGACACATGTATTACAGAAAGCGTCGTGCTTGTTCCAGAAATGTGTGTGTACGAATAAGGTTAAAGGTTCTAACCCAAGGGCATCGTTCAGGGGTTAATTATTTGCAGAGCTATGTGTGCAGCCAGTAGGACATAGCTTCATTATCGAAATTCTAACTTGCTACCTGCTGTATGGACACATCTCAGGAGTCAGCATTTAGGATTATATGTGGAAATATAATTATGGGTAAATATCATCCACAAAGTGACTTCTGCTTTATGCTTGCTACTTACAGATAGCCTAAATATGTTCAGTTAGAGAGAAGGACAATTGCTGAAACCACTGAATAGGTCACGGCCTCCAACCGCTACTAAACATTATTTTGGGATCCTCTGAAACACACTGTTAGTATAGTTAGGGGCAAGTATCTTTTTTACATTCTCTCCCTAACAGTCTTCTAATTTCGCGTTCGCAATGATTCTGCAGATACATTAATTGAGGAGGCAAAGGTGGGGTCGATGACAGGTGATAGCACGTGCCTTGCATAAATCAGGGGCACATTTCATTGTATTTCACTGCTGACACATGAATAGTACGAGGTATCAGAGAGACCCATTTTCGTGCACAGGGTGCCTAAAACGACACACAGCACAGGGAAGGAGGCAGGGGCATAGGAGACCCATAAAATCTGGGGGGCACAGGGGACACTTTGGGGACTTTGCTTTTTAAATGTATTTATTGTGTTTTAGTCAAATAACTCGACTTTTCACAAAGTTAAAATAGCAGTACATATTAAATTAGATATATCATCACTGTCTAAAACAAGAAAAAAGAAGAAAAGAAAACAGAAGAAAATTAAGAACAAGAAAAGCAGTTCAGAGTATAAAATCCTTCAATTTGGCGTTTCACTTCAGAATGCTCAGTTCACATAAAAATGTTACCACTTCCCAGGTCAAAAGGCTTTCATGGGCTGAGCATAGCTGGTACCATTCCTGGCTTGTCCACAAATCTCACAAACTTTACAACCCTCTTAACGGGGGCTTTGCTGCAGGCACAAACCACCCAGTAAAATGATCTTCCAATTATTTTGTAGTGAGTGGTCGCTGCAAACCACTCCAGGGTTAGCCACCTCCCCGCCCACAAGTGTTTGACTGTTGCTAGGACATGTTGTGTGATTCCCAGGTCTGGGGAGTTGAGCCCAGAGGTGTGGAAGTTAATTATTGTATACAGTTGGGCCCAAACGGGAGGTTACTTGTTGGAATAGGGAATGGAAGAGGTTCCCAGAACAGGGACTAGCTGGGTGACGCAGGATAATTACATTGTGTGGGCAAGTTGTTTTCCAGAGCCCCCCACCCATAATGGACACAACAAGTGGAACTCATTTGGCAGGGTTCAGAGCGGCTTCATGCCAAGACAAAGGTGCAAGTGGGAGATAAGAGTTAAAAAGGGGTTCCAGGCTGCTGCTGAGCAACAGATAGAACGGGCTATTTGGAGATATCATGGCTTGGGTCCACAACCCCACACCCAACAGTACAGGGGACACAGGAAAATACATTTGGGGAAAAGTAAGTCAACCAATACTTTGGAAAATGATGTTGTGCAATACATTGAATACAGTGGGGAAATTAAAAGTTGTGGACTACATTGCAAATGAAAAGGGATATAGAAACTGCCATTTCCACAGAGTGACCTAGAAGATCGAGCAGAAGGTCACAGGGGTAGCCGAAGAAAGATGAGAACAGTAGGATGATAAGCAAGGGGGAGATGTTCTGGTCATAAATACATATGGACGCCCTTAAGAAGAATTACCTCATGGGGAAGGCAGAAATTGGGGGCACGAGGGAGGAGGGAGGAAGAGGAAGGGCTACTAGAGTGAGCCCAAAAATCAGATTTGGAAAGGGGATTCAATTATAAGGTTCAATGATACTGTGGCTCTGTGTGCCTCTATACAGTAGAGTGAATGCTCAGAGTGTGAAACGAAGAGGTACTCCTTCCCGCGTGGTATTAGACAGAACAGTTATCAACAAACTGATCCCTACAGAAATCGCCAGCCTTTGTCCAGGGTCCACTTGCCGCCAGAAACCAGCTAGAGCCAGTTCCGACACAAGCGACGTTTAGGAAAATTAATCCAGGTGTACGCACCGAAATGCGCTGAACTTTTAACGTAGAGCTTAATAGAATACTTTTAGCGTCCTGAGACCTTCTGGAGGACCTGAAGCAACTGGGCCAGCCCAGATAAAGTACTGCCGTACACACACCAATAAATGTTCCCATGGGCAATACTTGCCGTCATAGCCCCGTGGAATGTACACGGCCGAAAGTGGCTGTCCCTCCTTAAAATAAATCAAATGTGTAATGAGCTGCCGGCTGTCTGGTCAAGATAGGCAATAAAATGTATAAATGATATGTTTCTTGTTAGAGGCCATCGCAGTCGACACCATATAGACATGGTGCCTAGATTGCACCAATGAAAATGTATTTATTTTGAAACTCCCACCTTCTTTTTCAGTGGGTCCAATCACGATCCTTCAAGCTGCATCGAAGCATCTTGTTAATGCCGTCGGATGCCTCATCTCACACGTGTTTTTTGCTTATTTACATGGCGCTTGTTTCAAACGTAATTGCTCGCCTCCATTTGCAGCACGAGTAAGCAATCTACAGTGCTTAGCCCGCTTAATTAAGTCTTTTGGGCAACCTGGAAGCAGTTATGATGGATTTCCCAATGCGCCTTGTTATGCCAAAAGGAGCTATGCTGGAAAGTGGGATTGTGCCTTAACTTCAAAACCGAGGAGCTGTGTAGGTTGTGACGTGCTGGCTCAAGACAGTGTGGCAGCAAATCAACTGCAGCCAAAGGCCTCAGTTTCTCTAGTTGGGCATCACAAAGAGACTGACAGGCTTGTGGCAACAGCTTAATGTAGGGTAGACGCAATAAGGGAGGAGGAACAGAATCATGGTCCCCAATGAAAATCCTAATTGGTTTCAGGGTGCCAAATGTGCATACAATCTCTCCAATGGGTGGCCTGGGGCTACTGCTAGCTAAATGCCAAGTCTTTTACCAGCAAAGACCAACTTGCACCTCCCCACATGCCCACCCACACACCAGAACAAAATGCCCCAGTGTTGATTTATGCGAACTGGCCATGTTCAGTGTTAAGTTTAAAAACAGTAGACTAGGTATTTCCTAGCATTCTAGGCAGTGGTTTAGTTTAGGGAAACCCTTTGTCTACCGCACACTCGGTGGGTGCCGAATGTGAGGGTGCTCTGAGCTCCTCTTGGACGGTTTGAAACCTCTAAGAACAATGTATGGCACATGATCTCCACCTCAAGTGTGGAGACTGCAATGGTGCAAAGCAAGAGGCAGGTGGCCCTGCTCAAAGCATTCCTGAGTTCATTTGGGGAATTAAAGCGCTCAGCGTCCGATGTACCTGCAGGGCAAAGCAGATGCAATGCGAAAAGCCTGTGCGCAGACGTTACTCCACCCGGAGAGGGGTTTAGGAGCAAATTCCAGGTGACTGAAAACAAAATGCCACAAGCTCAGCTCGCTAACAATATGATCTCAAGTGCAGAGCCGCTAGATACAGGAATACCCAACAGAGCGATAATGATCCAAGCCCGACAGGGGGGGGCTTTAATTTATTTTATAAGTATTCTTAGCAGGGAGAGAACTGCACTGCCGTAGATGCAGAGACAGTGGCCATCAGGATCCCAATCCATGAATGTGATAATTGAGGAATTGATCCTCTCTTCAGACCCAAAGCTGGCATAGCTCAATAGGCTAAGTGACTGTTGCAGAAATCTCACCTCTTCCAAGTGCTTGTACACCCTACCCTATGCTTTTATCAATGTCTTCTGAAATAACGTTTCCTAAAATGATGCATCTTTTCTTTTCCATCCATTATTAAAGAAAAATTATTTCAAACGTGGCGTCCTTAAATGAATCGGGTGCGCTGCTTAGGCGTGTGCCAATATAAGGTGAGTCTCGTGACACATACTTAGGTGGTCTGAAGGGGGAGAGGCACCCATGCTTAGAACTTGCCCTCTGGTCTGTAACTGCCTTGCCCTGATTTCTGGAGTCGGGGGTTAGGGGCAGTTTCACACATCACCCACCTTGTCTGAACAGCAGTGTGCATGCGCCTCTCCCCACTTACCCCCACACAGTCCTGGATAGAGGGTCTTCACTGCACTCAAGGCAATGCGAGACTTGTGCTCCGATGGAAGTGCAACGTTCCCAATCTGCACAGACACCACAGGGGTTGCACGGGATACTGCAGGCGCCACCACACGTTAGATCCCAGCTGCATACTTGGACTTTTAAACATCAGAAAAACATGCTTAGGCGTGTGCCAATATAAGGTGAGTCTTGTGACACATACTCAGGTGGTCCGAAAAGGGGGGAGGCACCCATGCTTAGAACTTGCCCTCTGGTCTGTAACTGCCTTGCCCTGATTTCTGGAGTCGGGGGTTAGGGGCAGTTTCACACATCACCCACCTTGTCTGAACAGCAGTGTGCATGCACCTCTCCCCACTTACCCCCACACATTCCTAGGTAGTGGGTCTTCACTGCACTCAAGGCAATCCAAGACTTGTGCTCCGATGGAAGTGCAACGTTCCCATTCTGCACAGACACCGCAGGGGTTGCACGGGATACTGCAGGCGCCACCACACGTTATATCCCAGCTGCATAATTGGACTTTTAAACATGAGAAAAACATGCGTAGTCGCTTTCCTACAAAACCTGTAAATACACGACATGCCTGCCCCCTGACACATGGACTCACCAATCTATCAATTTTATGTTGCTAAAAAAAGAACACACCACAACATGTGACACACACTAAATAAACACACCTTGAAGGTGCCCGATCCCGTCAAGGAAACATTAATGTGGACCCGAAGAGGCGATGCGGGAGTGGGGTGTTTACCGAGCGGTAATCTTGTCAGGCACCGCCATCATGACTGTTAGCGGTGTCCGGACTCCGCCGTCCGTGAGCCCCCCACCCCCCGTGATACAGAGACACGGAGACAGCGATCTTGCTCGTGTGGGCTCCCCGGTGCTTCTGATGTCACCGGGCACGCCCCGTTTATTTAACTGCGCACGCGACTGAGTGAACGTCACCCCGTCGCGTGCAAGCCCTTAAAGGGCCAACGCCACACTCCTCCTTTTCCATAACAACAAATTGGAAACAGGAGGGACTAACTATCACACATCTATAAAATACGCAACTATGCACACACCAAAAACCCCCATTTATTAACAGCCACCCTGGATCCCCCGAGGGTGCCTGTCACGGCCTGACCATTGTCCCCAGGTCAGCCTGTTAACTAGTCTGTGAGACGGGCAGGTTTCCCCCGCCCTGTTCTCAGGGGGTACCTCCTGCCAACATCTCTGGCCGGTGTCTCTTGACCTGGTCTGCCCCGAGCAGGAGAGTCCACGGCGGGGCTTTCACCCCCACCTTCATCCAAAGCATCGTCACCCTCTCGGTTGTCCGGGCTGTCCACTCTCGGGTCGCCGATTCTCCTGAAGAAGGAAGCATTCCTAGTCACGGATGATGTCCCATCAGAGGCTGTCACCATAGAGCCCTTCACCGCCACGACATCCAGGGGGGCGGGTTCATACGTGAGGGATAATTTGCCTTGTGGGTGGCGATTCCTCACCAGCACCTCATCCCCCAGCGCGATGTGTGGGGGTCTCAGGCCTCTCCGGATGTTTTCCATCTGCGTCCTTGTTCGTCTGTCCTCCTCGACCTGTTCATTGTCAATGACGGCGGGGTCCCTGTCCCCCACCTCCGGTATGACGTCTCTCGGGCATCTTTGGAAGAGAGCCTCCGCCGGTGCTACACCCGTTGAGGAGTGGGGTGTGGTCCGCTATCCCCGCAGGAAGACATACAGGGCCCTCTGCAAGCACTCGCCTTTTCCGTGGGCAATCCTGAAGACTTTGTTAAGGGTGCGCATCATGCGCTCTGCTTCCCCGTTGGCCCGGGGCCACAGTGGGGTTACCCGCCGGTGCTGAATGCCATACTCCTTCATGAGCTCCGCAAAACTCTCGCCTTGGAATGGCGCCCCGTTGTCGGAGCACAGCACGGAGGGCAGGCCATGGGTGGCGAAAATCTTCTCCAGCGCCACCACCACGTTCTCAAATGCGACGGACTCTATGAACTCGACCTCCGGGTATCGAGACCACTCGTCCACCACAACTAGGAAGTGAGTGCCTCTCGACGTGGACCCGGAGTCTGCGTGCACTACTTCCCATGGCCTAGTCCCTCTCGGCATCGTTTCAATGGACGGTTCCCGCTGGGCTGGTGCCGCAGCCTGGCACCATACGCAAGAATCCACAAATGCCTCCACCTTCCGCTCGAGCTCCGGGAACCACACCTTCTGGCGGAGGCGAGCTTTTGTTTTGGGTGCCCCTTGGTGGCCCTGGTGCGCCAGGGCGATGACCTGTGCAACTTTGGCCTGGGGCACTACGATCCTCTCACCCCTTAGTAGCAGCCCCGACTCTGAGAATGTCAGTTCTTCTCTCACTCTCCATAACTGCTCGAGAGCCACTCTGGCTTCACATGTCCTACGTTCCACCGCTTCCAGCACCATCTTCCAGGCACCCCGCTGCATTGCTTCCCTCAGGATGGCGAAACACTCGTCGCTCTTTGACGCAAGCTCTAGCTCCTCCACCTGCATGGAGTTTGGGGTGGCCGTTTCCACGACCAGGCGGACATGTTCGTCGGCCTCTTCAGCCGACGTAGACTCCTACGAGTCCCCTCTTGGGTGTCGAGAGAGATAGTCCTCCGCGTTGTTAGCCCCTGGGCGATATGTCAACGACACTCCATACTCGAGCAGGGCAAGCATCCAGCGCTCTATTCTCACTGGTGGACGGGACGATGAGCCCGCCATGATCGGCAACAGTGGTTTGTGGTCCGTGACCACCGTCACGGGGCGCCCCAGGATGTAGAGGCGAAAATGTCTGCAACCCCACAGCACCGCCAGGGCTTCCCTCTCAATCTGGGAGTATCTTTGCTCGTGTCGGAGAGCGCCTTGCTGGCGTATGCTATGGGTCGAATCTCCTGGTCACTCCCCACTTGGGTAAGCACTGCCTCCAGGCCATAGGGGCTGGCATTCACTACGATCTCTGTCTGCAGGCTCGGATCGAAGAACGCCATAGTGTCGTCCGCCGCCAAGGCACCCCTGATATCATCGAATGCCGCCTGCTCAAGGGGGCCCCACTGCCAGACGGTATCCTTCTTTGTCAGAGATTTCAGCGGCTCTGAACGAGACGCCAGATTCCCGATGAAACGACCACAGTAAGTGACCATGCCCAAAAAGCTCCTCACCTCTGCAACATTTTCCGGCGGACGAGCCTCCTTTATGTCCCTCACTTTGCGGGGATCCGGCGACACCCCATCCGCCTTAAATACGAATCCAAAAAACTCGATTGTTGTTTTCAGGAACTCGCACTTGTCCTTGTGTAGGGTGAGCCCCAGCGAGCAAAGGCGCTCAAAGGTCTTGGCCAGGCATGCCAGATGCTGCGTCTCTGACCTGGCATACACCGGGATGTCGTCGCTGATGTTGAGGACTCCATCCAGATCAGCCAGTACTCCTCTTATGATGTTTTGGAACACCTCTGCCGCAGAAGACACCCCAAAACTCAACCTCTTGTATCGGAAAAGACCTCGATGAGTGGTAAACGTTGTGATGTAGCAGGACTCGGGGTGCAGGACCACCTGGTGATAGCCTGCTTTCAGATCCAGTTTGGAAAAGAACTTCGCCCCTTGCAGTTCCGCTATAATATCATCGATGGTAGGGGTCAAGTGCCGTTCCCTCTTTATGGCCTTATTGGGGAGTCGCATGTCCACGCAGATCCTCACCGCGTCGGGCTGTTTGGGCTTGCGTGCGATGACAATGGGAGACACCCATGGGGTGGGGCCTTCAACCTTTTCAATAATGTCCAGCCCTACGAGATTGTCCAGCTCTTGATCCACCAGATCCCTGAGATGAAAAGGAACTCGCCAGTGCTTCAGCGCCACTGGTTGGATCGACTCATCGATGTGGAGCCGGACCGGCTCACCCACCAACTGTCCAATGCCTTTGAACAGGGAGCTGTGTTTGGCCAGGAGCACCTGAATGTCGTCCAGGTACACTGAATAGGCGAATGTTACAATTCCCAGAGCTTCGGCCGCAGCACAGCACAGCAGTGTGTTGTCGCTCACCGGCGTGACATAGAACCTGGCCCGTATATGTGAGTCGCCATATTGAACATCAGCCACGAACACGCCGTCCAAGGGAATGGGCTGGTCGCCGCCGAAAGCGAAAATGCGTGCCCTTGGCGCGGTCAGCCTGGGCGGGGTCTGCATGGTATCATAGTGCTGTCTGGCCATCACATTCACAGACGCACCAGTGTCCACTAGCATTGGTATAGAGTCCCCATTGACCAGCACATTGCATCTGGGCTGCCTCTTGGAGCGGAATTTCAGCATGCTCACACTGGACACAAAGAAAATGTTTTCATCATCCTCTTCCTCCTCCTCCCCCTCCTGAGGGGTCCCTTTGTCACCCTGGTCCACTTGAGCAACGTTGGACGCCCTTTGGGGTCGGAAGAAACCGGCTCGAACAGGCCCCCTGGGCACTACCCTAGGGGCCGCAGATCGGCACATCCTGGCGAAATGGTCCGCGCCTCCGCACCTCCCACACTTCACCCCAGTCGCAGGGCATTCAGCCGGGTGCGGGAGATCGTACCCACACTTTGGGCACGAGGAGGTTGTCCCATGCAGGCGCGGGCCCTGAGCGTTCATGGGGCGCCTCGCTCCATGGCCTCTTCCGACCGCGCAGACTTCCTCCACCTTGCCTGGGCGGGCACTCGCTTCCATTCTGGTCGCCCGCAGTCCAGACACTTCGTGGCATCTTCCCAGTTCTAAGATGCGGGGAAGGGTGATACCCGGCTCGCGCAATATCTGGCGCCGCAGTTTCCCAGAGGCGCACCCCTGAATGAGTTGGTTGCGAATCATGACTTCAGGGTCGTTCCACGCACATGGCGCCGCCAGTCTCCGCAGCCGCCCGTAGAACACATCTAGAGTCTCGTCATCCTTCTGTCGAGCCGTCCCCATGAGAAAACGTTCATAATCTGCATTGGCCATTGGCAGAAAATGATTATGGAGTGCATCCTTTGCCGCCGCAAACGACCCATCCGCTGGCTGCAGGGACAGAAAAATCTCATGCACCGCCGGGCCAGCAGAGTACAGGAGAGTGGCCAGCTTACTGTCGTCGCTCGTCTCCATCGTGGCCCTGAAATACATCTCGAGTCTTTCCATCCACATCTTCCACCTCTGTCCAAGGCTTGATGGATCGCCCGAGGTATCAAACTCAGGCATTGGCTGTAGGGACCCAGGTGGTTTCAGCGGGAGGGCGGGCGGAGGCTGAGCAGCAGGAGCAGCAGCAGCTTGACTCATGGTGGATAGCGCACAGGCACCCCAGATGAAATGATTAACGGGGCCGCAACTCACCACCAGCAAGCAGCCTCCTGATACGGTCTAAATTCTGCCTCTCTCCAGATGCGCCCCTCGTGGATGTACCGCTCCAGTCAGCAGGCAGGACAATGAAGCGTCCAAAAATTGAGCAGGGGGAAGAGACCCCGAGTGCATTCAGCAGGCCTCCAATGGAGTCTCACCCATTTACTCGGTGAAAAACAGTGAAAATGTCAATGATTCATTTTAAAATTGACACGTGCTGTTTCCAGTGGCTGTCCGCCGCTGGAATGTCCAAAAATTATGTCCGGATGGCTCACCGGCGCTTCGTTATGAAGCCGTGAGTATCCGAGGCCTATTCATCAAAATGGCCGCCGGCCGCGTGCGTCTCTCCCCTCTCCGCGGTCAGAATTCGCTGAAGCGCTCACGTAGGATCATCTACGCTACGAGCGAATGTCTCCGCCTGTTCCAGAAAGTGATCCCGGCACTCGTCGCCACTGTTAGCGGTGTCCGGACTCCGCCGTCCGTGAGCCCCCCATTCCCCATGAAACAGAGACACAGAGACAGCAATCTTGCTCGTGTGGGCTCCCCGGTGCTTCTGATGTCACCCGGCACGCCCCGTTTATTTAACTGCGCACGCGACGGAGTGAACGTCACCCTGTCGCGTGCGAGCCCTTAAAGGGCCAACGCCACAATGACCAAGACCGCGGCTCCACACACAGAATGGGCAGTGCAGGTTAGGTTAGGGCCTGTGCCAGGAGAGGTCTCACGGGTGCTAACCTGCCAGTGCCATTATATGGCCAGGGGGGTTCCTATTGCCGTCAGGGCCTGTTATCCAATGGCCCTCATTACGATACTGGCGCTAAACCATGGCGCTATTAGCACCATGGTTGGTGCCGGTATCGTAACGAGTCCGCCAATGTTCAATGGGGAATTACCACCCCATTCCAAGGTTGGCGGGGCGGTAATTCCTCATTGAACATTGGCCTTCCCCATTCCCATTTTTGCCCCATACGGCTCAATGGGACTGGGGAAGGTGCTAAGTGCAAATTGCGGTACCGTACTTAGCACCAAGGTTCCTTTGCGGGTCCCTACTTTAACGGCTGGTCTAGATCAGCCGTTCAGGTCGGGTCCCGCAAAGGGACCTCGTAGTAAGGCGCTAAGTGTTTAACGGCGCCACAGCCTTTTACGGCGCCGTTAAAAACACTTAGCGCCAGGGTCCTAATGAGGCCCAATGTCTTCTCCCACTGCCTCCATTCTGGAGTGAAACCTTGATGCAAGGGACGCAGTGGCGCCCCCAGAAATGTTTCATAGGGGTGGCCTGATGAGGCCACAGGAAATCTTGGGGTGGCACACAGGGTGCCACACAGGGGTGGATCCAGCCTCAACATTTTGGCGGGGCTGGATGGAGGTTTTGAAAACCGTTAGTTTAAACCTTCTGCGCTAGTGATTTCCCCCCAAACCCACCCATCCTACCTCCCTCTCCCCAAGCCCAGGAGTCTGAGTAGATATCACGCCTTCCTTTGGCCCATTAGATCCATCTTTCACCCCAACTCACCAGAGGCTTAGCTATTATTCTGTAACAAGTGGGGCCTGGAGCCAATGTAGGATGGCCTACATTAAGAAGAGTCTGCGGAAGGAAGGCACTTGTTCTGCCCCCAGCCAAATGCATAGGAGTGACAGAGAGTAGTGGGGGAGGGCGAACCAATCAAGGGGGGTTTGTCCCCTTGAGAAAAGGTTTTAAATAATGGGTTAAAAAAGTGCATTTTACAGTATACTTTCTGTGATAAATTAGGTAAAAAGCCACACAGTTTACATTCGGTTTTGTAGGGTAAGGCATACAAAGTACGTTAGATGCCAAGCCGCCAACAATGCATAGGAGCATTTTCATTTTGTCTGCTATATGCCAGTACTCTGCAAGTGTAAAAAAGCATTTTCATATTGATTGTGGTCACACATGTCCATTCTGGTGCACTTATATATGCCACTATTCCCACATAGGAAAATACTCATGTTTGCTTTGTTCATAATGCCAGTAACCATACTATGACAAAGTATGTTTATGCTAGCTCTCCCAATACATGCCAGTATCTCCATGTAAGAACATACTCCTATTAGCTTTGCCTTAATGCCAGTGAAAAAAATCCATGCCCCAGTAAGAAAACATATCCATGCTGGGTACACAAATCCCCCACTCCCCATATAAGAACACTCATGTTGTATTTGCTCCCTAAAGGCAGTAAACATCTCATGCCACAATAAAAAAAACAGCTTTACAGGCAGCACAAATGCCCCCACCCCAATGTAAGAACACTTATGCTGCCGTTGCCTTAACACCAGTAAGAAACTGCAATGCCACAGAAAGAAGACATGCTCTTGCTGGCTAGCCAGTAAGTTGCTCAGTGGGCTGAGCGCATGCTCTTGTAATCTGAGTGTGATTTGCAGGTTCAAATCACGGCAAGGCCAACTCAGCCTTTCATGCATACTTCAAAGTGACCTCCCTGATCTCTACCCTCCTCTACAGACCGTCTACTATTACGTTGCTTGTGCACCTTGTTACCCCTCTCTTACTATGTACTGTACTCTTTTCCCTGCTCACCAAGTTGTATCACTGCCATGATACTTACGGGTTTGGGCGATGTCAATAAATGCAATAAATAAAGCTCATTAAATGAGTGCAAACTTCGGCTGGGTGATATATTTGATGTAAATTTGTTCTCTGTACATCGCTTTGGCCAAAGTACTATATAAATAGCATATCATCACACAAATCCCCCCATATAAGTACAATCATGTTGCACACATCATGTTATATTCCCCATGTAAGAATATGTATGTTGCCTTTGACCTTAAACACCAGTAAAATAAAGACCCAATTGAAAATAAGGAAACATGCGCTCCCCATGTAAGAACACTCATCATGTTGCCTTTTACCTCAATGTGAGTACAACATTCTATGCTACAGTAAGACCCAGTCAGGTCAGCCCCACTGTAGTATTCTCCCTCCTCTAACCCCCACTCCAACCCCACCATCACATAAAAACACTCACATTGACTTTCCTTTGCCCAAAAACGGCAATAAAACATGCCATGCTCTTGTCAAAAAATGTCAATGCTCCAATGCCCCTCCTCAGATACACAGTGATATGGAGACATTCAGACACATGCACCCACACAGCTGATCTGTCATTCACACGAGTACCCAGAACATTTAGTTTGTGCGCTCGTTAACACGCACAGTCACACCATCAACACTGCATTCATTCACAGGTGTGCACTTGCAGACAAGGCCTAGCATACAAACATACAACCACCTACACACTCCATTGCATGCATGCACACATACATTCATCCATGCATGCCTACATACATACATACAATCCCTACATGCACACAAATATACGTTTTCTTTTGTTAATGGTAATTATTGAAAGCATGGGCCATGTAAAAGCTGAGCCAGCAGTTAAGCCTTTAGCTGCAACATGGGGGTGGAGGGAGTCCTACTGATGGGCTGGCAGGCTTTTGTACTCAGCCTTCACCCTTCGCTTCAATGCCTGTTTTCTCACCTCGGAGAGCAGTGTATTTGTTTAAGATGACTGCTGTGTCAGAGGGGCAGGGGGCTTTAGCCCTCCCAAGCCCAGGCGCATGGGAGGGCCCAAATAATCCATGCCAGAGTGATATTAACTGGCCATTGATAGTAGCAGGTGCAAACGGTGTGAGTGCCTGGGCATCTAATAGGAGTGCCTTGCAATGCCTAATAGGTCTACACAAGCCAAAACTGCTGACTTTGCCAATACTTGTTTTTAACAGGACTTCAACACTGGACACGCATAGTGTTTATAAATTGGGTGCTAGACCTGGTTAAGGCATTTCTATTACATAAGTAGCACATTTCATTTACAGCACAAATGAAGTCATTAACACTCAGAATACAGCCCTTGAAGGGCCTGCCAGTGTTTTCTTCAAAGCAAAGTTTGATGGCAAACCATGAACAAAGAGAGCTCAAAGAATTCCCACTAGGAGGTGCTTTGGCAGGGGTTGGGGAGAGGGGGAGGGTACTTGGTTGGAGGGACCATAGGGATTAGAATAGCCATGGGCAGGCAATGGGAGGGTAAATAACCAAACATTACATTAAAGCTTTGTTTCCCTCCTCATATGCCATCTCCCCCCATCTGTACTTCTAATGCAATAGTTTCAGCTTTTAGGTGGATCTGCCACATAATAGCCCAAACTAAAAAGGGGCATTTAAAAAAGGAGCCTTGTAAGGCATACTCCAACTCATTGTAGGGTTAGGGTGTGCCTTAGAGTGGTCTAACTGCCTCTTTTTAGCCAAGTAGTATCAGATTTGGCAAAGAGATCAACGGACAACACAGGATAGTGGGCCAGTCAGAGAGAAAAAGGCAAGTCTAGGAAATATGGCAGTAGTAGTACTGCATGGCATGCTCGGATATGAGGAAATACAATACGTTAGAAACGTGGCACGGATGTGGGGTAGTGCAACATAGGAGCAAAAGAAAACATGCTAGTTAGACGACAGAGTGCATCATCTTTATTTAGTTTTGTCATAATGGGTTGGGGATACAGAACTATCAGGGAAAAGGGTCTTTCCACAATAAAATAGGATATTGTTCTCTGAGAACACTAAGAACAGAGTCAGAATCGGATCTATTATTTATTGAGTGTCACGATTTCTAACCTAATAGGGATACTGGACACCCTTAGAGGCTTCTATTCCAGTACACATTTGCTAATTTATAGCCCACCTGTCCTCGAACATGCTTAGTTCTAGACAAAGGTAGGGTTTGGGTTAAACACCTACAGGTTCAAGGGGCATTACATTAGAACTCATAAAGGTTAATTCCCTATGATAAATGTGGCAACCCCTGGAGAGACACATTTTGCTGATCATCCTAGCAATGACAACACTGATCTTTCCCAGGATTCCCAGATTCCTGAGTGGTCTTGCAGTGCCACCCCCCTGGTGCCACACACATACTATCCTCAGCTGGCTCTGAAGTGTTTGCCAGGAACCATTCAATCCCTCAGTCAGCGACACAGCCCAGGTCTCCTTTTCATAGCCTGGAACACAGCCTGGAAGCACGAGCCAAAGAAGAAATGCGCGCGCTCAGGCTGTGTTTCCGGGTCCATTGAGCATGCGCAAATCGATCAATGGGGTGCAGGGCCACCATGTCTCTCTGATCTGACTAGAGTCCATCCAAGGTCGCAGCAAAAAAGAAAGATTTGTTTTCGCACTGAACTGGGCATGTTATTGTTCATGCACAGTTCAGTGCGAAAAAAGATTTTTTTTTTTGCTTTTTCGCTGGGGTGGCCACCATTTCTAAAAGGGTGGCCATGGCCCCCCTTGGCCACCCCTTGGTGGCGCCCCTGAAGGGACGGCTACTGATGGTGTCTCATATACACATTCAGCAGCCGACACAGTTTTCGCCCTTGGTACCTTCGTAAATAACTATCCAGAGCTGTACAGGCTGAAAGGCTGAGTGAAGCAGGCAACCCTCTTAGGGTTCAGACCTGGGACATGCATGTCCCTGTTCCTAGACTCCCACCCTTGGGATGTGGCTGTCCACAAAATATGTTTCATTAAACTTTAATGAAACGTATTTTGTGGATAGCCACATATTTCTCTTTCACCAGAACGTGGAGGTCAGCACAGTGACACCAACGAAATGCGCTGGACACACAGGCTTTGTCATGCCCAGGCCAGTCGAGTGACCAACTCAAGGACAGGGTACAGATGGATTACAGAATTACACTTCACTTACCTTGGTACATAGTAGCTGCTCGAGTCAGAGTCTCACTCTCTCTCCCTCAATCAGCATGAGCACGCGTTGCTGCCTGGCTTCTCCTTCGTTCTGGAAAAACAAAGGATGAGGCTCAGGCTGCGCAGCAGTGCTCTGCACAGGGGCACGTGCAGTTTGTTCCCTGGCCTGGGCACGTTCAATTGCGCAGGCGCGGGGAACGCATGTGTGAGCAGCAGAAGTACTTGTTAGTTATAACTTGTACTTTTGCTGTTTTGCACGCACACAGCACTGACATGACAGCTGCATCCTGCAGTCTGTCTGCAGGCTGCCTGCAGACGTATTTTGATGCTGCAGGGACACAATTTTGGGGGGGAATTTTGTGGGGGATTTTTGGGGGGATAAATGCCATTATATCCCCCCACTTAAAATTGTGGGGGGGATTTGTCGCCGCTGTCCCCCAATGCACATGGAAAGAGGTACTTTGCCTCAGCCCTGAAGTTGTCTCTCACATGGTACGTTGGGAGTTCGTTTGTTGACCCAAATCCACCCTGATTCAGAAGCAGGGACAGCGTGAGTTGAATATTATAACTCAGTCCTAGGTCTTTGCCCTCCTGGGCTGGGCTCATCTTCTAGCCCCACCCAGGAAGGAGACCATAGAGCACTGCATGACCCTCCCCTCACCATTGCCCATAAATGATATGGTTAAACTCAAAGGGAACGTGGCCTTATCTGTGGACCAAAAGAAAGGGGTAGTGCAATGGGGCAAAGTGGCATGGGCCAATCTGAGGCAGTATTGAATGTGAGAGGGACAATCATCTGAAGGAATATGAAAGGTGGCACAGAAGAACAAGTTACTTACCCCTAGTAACGTTCTTTTGATTGGATGTTCCTCCCACATATTCCTCATTTTATGATAATATAGCTCTCCAGCTTTGCCGCTTCGGAATGTTTTTTTTTTTTTAGACAGAGGGTGATGTATGCAGTGACGTGGGAGGAACTTCCAATTGAAAGAATGTTACCAGGGGTAAGTAACTTGTTTTTTCGAACAGCAGTAATAGTTTGGAGGTGGGAGTACCAATTAACTATATTTAATCATGGACCGAATGAAAGACGACTTTTGCAAAAAGTCCTTCCTGGCAGGAGGAAGAATCTAGACAGTAGTGTTTCACAAAAGTATGAATAGACGACCAAGTGGTCGCTGAACAAATATAATTTACTGGGATACCCCTTTAAAGAGCTGCAGAGGTTTCCATGCCCCTTGTGGAATGGGCCCTTACGCCCTCCAGCGGGTCTTTTCCCGCCAGCCTGTAGCATTCACCAATGGCCAGGATAATTCATCTGGATATTGTTTGTTTGGTGACTGCAAGACCCAATTTGGGACCAGTATATCCAATAAAAAGTTGAACTAAACTAAAAACACAGCAAACATATGGGCCATATTAATTCACTCTATACATGGTCCTCAATCCATCGTCCAAGCAAATGGGGTATCCGAAGCAAAGTGGATTTCTCACTTTAGTCAACTATACTCACTTGTTTCTGGAGGCAGCAGTTTGAATTTGGTTGATGTGGCTATTTAATTTCATCTCGAATTTCAGTTAGATGATATTCGTTTTCATATTGATAAAATAAGTGGCTCCCGAGCTCCAGGGCCTGATGGTCTTTAGAATTCTATGTTCAAGCAACATCTGGAACTCTGGGCCTCTATTCTTTTTGACATCTTTACAGCCATCAACCGCTCTCAGAAGCTGCCGCAATCCTGGAAGCACTCGATTGTTGTACCGATATATAAAAAAGGGGACCAGATTTTTTTTACCAACAAGCTATAGGCCAATAGCTCTGCTGGATGCCCCAGGAAAATCTTTAGTGGACTCATCTTGAAGGAACAGAATGCCTGGACCCTTAAGTGTTGGATGCGTGACCCTTTTCAATCTTGGTTTGTAGCTGCAGTGGGCACTTCGCCTAATATTATTACAGTCAACATGCTTAAAGCACAATATGCACAGCAGAAGCATCCTCTATATCTGGCGTTTGTAGACTTTAAGGTAGCTTTCGATTCCATCCATCGCGTTCTCCTATATCGAAAATTGCAACATTACAAATGTCGTTAATTGCATTGATCATGCATCTTCATACGGATACTACAATGCAAGTTAGACTGTCCCTTGAGGGGCGGCTATCTTCAATCTTTTCCACATTAAGAGGGCTCAAACAGGGGTGTATTTTGGCCTCAACATTGTTTAACCTATTCATATTAAATATGGGGGAAACATTGATAGAGGCAGTAGGGGATGCTCCAAAGCTTGGGCTGCAGAAAATTGTTTGGCTTTTGTATGCGGACGATTTGGTTTTGTTGTCCCAAACACCGAGTGGGCTTCAGAATTTACTGTTTAAACTAGAAATGTATGCTGCCACAAGCCATCTATCTATTAACACTGAAAAAATGCACATTCTTATTTGTAATAACAGTCACAGTACTAGACAAATGAGATAAAAATGGAAACTACAGAATACCGAATTGCATGTTGTCCCGCAATACAAATATCTGGGCCTGTTAATTTCTTGCAACGCTGAACACGATACATATGGTTGGACTTAAACAACAAATTGCGTACACTAACACCACAGGCTAAAATCTTAGTGTATAAATATGGGAAATTCTCATATAAACATATTCTTATGTTTTATCAGCAGAAAGTAATCCCCATATTACTACATGGTTCGGAAACACGAGCCCCGAAAGATCATGCAGGTTGGGACAAACTGGGATCGCAGTTCTGGAGACAAGTCCTGCGACTACCAATTTGCACTCTACTACCGATCATACGGTTTGAATTGGGTTTAATGTCAATTCACTCTCAAGTCTTGTGGTTTATGTGTTCCTTACTAAGAAAATGTTTGATGGACATTTCTGCGGCAAACATGTTGAGTGTGGTAGCACGTTGTATATTAGTTTCCAATGATATATTTCCATCTCATTGGCGACAACACATATTGAATGCCTTGTCAGATGCGTCAGTTACTTTTAAAATGCTTTTACAAAATCCTGGGCGGGCCAAAATCTAAATTTTCCAGTTTGATTGGTGTACCAACCAAACAAAATGTTGCGGAACGCAACATACACTTTAAAGGTTTGCTTGCCATTTTTTGCCCACTTGAAGTGAAGCAAATTTGGCAAATGATTTTTCCGAATACCAAGCAAACGATTAGAGTGGCAGTAGTCCATTTTTGTGACTTGATTTTCCCGGCAGGTGGGAGTGTGGCAATTAAATAAATCCACCACAGGTATCCTTAGTGTTTCAAGGATTTCTTAATTGTTATTGAGACTTGGGTTAAATATTGAGAGCCGATTGCAGAGTGGTGTTTAATTGTTTTTATATTAAGAGTTACTTAGTGCTGATTTGAATTTGATTTTATGGAAAATGATTGTTGCTTCGACCTTTGTATGCTTTTCTTCTCTTTTCTTCTCTGTTCTTTTAATATATATGCATCTGTTTTTGATATTCATTGAGTTTGAATGATTTAACATGTAACAATTACGTGATGATTGATGAAATTTTACAAACTGTAATAAGGATATGAAATATTTGAAAAGTTGATTTATCAGCTAACCAAATAATAAAAAAAATAATTTAAAAAAAGTTGATCAACCTGGTGAAATTTAGCCATCCTGGATATATAAAAATGTAGAGCCTTTTTGGGTCTATTCTATGTAACCTCTCCTCCTCTTTAACTGGATGAGGCGGTGGGTAGAATGTTTGCAAAGTCATTTTCTGTGACAAGTGGAAGTCGGAGACTACCTTCGGTAAAAAAGATGGTTTTACCCTGAGAGTGACTTTGTCTTCATAGAAAGTGGTATGAGGAGGTTTGCAAGAAAGAGCCTGCAAATCGTTTACCCTGCGGGCTGATGTTATTGCGATAAGCAAAACTGTTTTTAATGTCAAGTGCCTTAAGGGGCATGAATGTAAAAGGCTCAAATTGAATCCATGTCAAAAACTTTAATACAAGATTGAGGTCCCAAACAGGTACATTAAATGGAACTGGAGGGTATACATTAGTAAGGCCCTTCAAAAAATAAATGGACAATTAAAGGAATCCTAAAGTATGAATCCCCGTCCAAGGAGCGCTTGAAAATGGAAATCGCTGCTACGTATCCCTTAAGGGTTCCAATCTGGAGCCCGAGATTGGCTAAATGTAACAGAAAGGAAAGCACCATAGGTGTCTCACATAGAAATTGATCCACATGTCCTTGCCCCAGTAGCTGAACTTATTCCAACGGCAACGTTACAGAGATTTAGTTGCTGGCCTTCTGGCCGAAAGTAAAATGCCATTACGTCATCTGGTAGGTCCCAATCCTTGTATCTCAGCCTTTCAGAAACCATGCGTGAAGGCTGAGTGTCTTGACCTCTGGATGGAGAACTAGACCTTCTTCTTGAGAGAGAAGATCCTCTCTTTGTGGAAGACGTATTGTAGGGCAGATGGCCATGTCCAGAAGGTCTGGTTACTACTTCCTCCTTGCCCAATCCGGAGCAATTCGGATCATGGATTTCCCAAACTTTCTCAACCTCCTGATCACTTGAGGAATGACAGGGACTGGAGGAAATACACACAGGAGTGGACATTCCCAGTCCACTACGAACACGTCTTCTAGAGCTCCTCTTGGGGGAAATTCCCTGGAGCAGTACTGGTCGCACTTCCGGTTGACCACGGTCGCGAACAGATCCACTTGAGAGGTTCTCTAAAGGGTGAAGATCTTTTGAAGGACTTCCTGAGCTAGTTCCCACTCGGGGTAGTCTGTGTTCTGCCTGCTCAGAGCGTGCATCGCCGTGTTCTGCTTTCCGGCTAGGTGAATTTCCGACAGAGAGATTCCTTCTTGTATTGCCCAGAACCAGAGCTGTATTGCCTCTCTGCACAGTGGTAGTGACCCTACAGCACCTCTCCTGTTGAGGTAGTATATGGCCACTGTGTTGTCCGTCATTATCAGGACATTCTTTCCCCGCACAGAGGACAGAAAGACCTTCAGCGCTAGTCTGATTGCCCTCAGCTCCAAAAGGTTGATAGGTAGTTTGGACTCGATGGAGACCAACGACTGCTGATTGTCAGATCGTTGGTGTGGGCTCCACAGCCCGTGAGTGAGGCGTCTGTTACTATCGTTATCTCCGGCCATGGTTGCCAAAAAGATTCTCCCTTGAGAATATTGTCTTTGCAAATCCACCACAGAAGGTCCTGAGCAACTCTGCTCGGAACTTGCAGTTGGTCCAACATATTGCCCGAGAACTGGGACCGCTGTGTCCCGAGAGCCCATTGAAGGGATCTCATTCTCAAGCGGGCCTCTAGCACCAAGAAAATGCAGGATGCCATGAGACGGAGCAATCTCAGAAAATTGAAGGCCGGAAGATACTGAGCATTTTAGAACTTTGTTACCATCTGCAGAATTGTTGAGCTCTCACCTCGGGAGGCGAGGCTTTCCCCCAAGGAAGTATCCAGGACTGCACCAATGAATTGGAGTCTTTCGGATGGTATCATATGGGACTTCTTGTATTTGCATTTATATTATTGCATTTAAATGCAGCGCACATAACCCGTAGGTATCTAGGCGCTAGTTTCATTGTGGAAGGGCAGGTTATTTATAAAGCACTTCGTTTTTTTCCAAGCGCGAGTCCGGGAATCGAACCAGTGTTTGCTCAACATGGTCTTGCTTCCAAGACCCGCGCGTTGCCACAGAGCTATCCTCCCGTTGAGGGAGAAGCCCAGTCTGTGGTGCAGTGGCAGGTGATACTGAGATGTTCCCGGGCTTGCTCGGGTGAACAAGCCCTGATCGGCCAATCGTCCAGGTAGGGATAGACGTGAATGCCCCCTCTCCTGAGACTCGCTGCCACCAACGCCATTAACTTGGTGAAAACCCTTGGGGCGGAGGTCAGCCCGAATGGCAGAACTCAAAACTGATAATGAGAACTGCCAACCGCGAATCTCAGGCACTTTCTGTGCTTGAGATGGTTTGGCATAAGAAAGTAAGCATCCTGAAGGTCGAATTAAACCAACCAGTCTTGGAGTTGGAGAGCCTGAAGGATCTGAGAAAGGGTAACCATCTTGAACTTGTCCTTCCTGAGGAATTGTTCAAGTTTCTTAAGTCCAATATGAGTCTCAATCCTCCGTCCTTCTTGGGAATCAGAAAATAAGGGGAATAACAACCCTTCTTCCTTTCCGCTACAGGTACATGTTCTATTGCACCTCTCTCTAGCAGGGTCCACATTTCCTGCACAAGGAGCGGATCCGGGTGTTTGACAGAATTGTATCACGGTGGATGATCCTGAGGCCTTTTTGGAAAAAGAAGGCAGGAACCTTTGGCCACCATGTCCAGTGCCCATGCATCTTCAGATGCTAAGAAATTCTGCCTCCCACCGGGATCTTGTGGGTAAAGGCCTCAGAGTGATTTAGAGACGGCTACAGCAGCAGCTGAGGGTAAGGATGCCACTGCTGGGGCTGCTTTAGCACCCCTTCCTTGTCAACCACGAGGGAATCTTCTTTGGCCCCTCTGTCTGGCTTGTCCTCTTCCTCTTCTAATTGAGGAGTTGAAACGAAAGGACTTACCCCTCCATGAAGATGAGCCCCAAATAGGGTTGTTGAGGTTGTCTAATGGCGGCGCTAGGGGATTTAGCCGATGCCTTTGAGGTCTGCAGCTTCTCCAAACCTTCATTCGCCTTGCTGCCAAACAACCTTGAGCCGTCAAAGGGCATGTTGACCAGTCCTGCCTGCAAACCCTGATTTCCTCAACCACTCAAATATGCGTAATACTGTGCTAGCAGCCATGGATCTGCTGATGCCGTCTACAGTATCCAAACCTGACTGGAGGCATTCACTCAGTGCCTCTTTACCATCTTTAATGATCGCCAGAAAGTCATCTCTTTCTTCGCCTTCCGGGATGTGTTCAGTCACCATTGCAGCACGGTCCCACAGGGTAGACGCGAATCTAGATAGTGTGTAAGTGACATCAGTAGATTTTATGCCATACTGCCGGCAGTGAAAACTTTACGTGCCCAGACATCTTTCCTCTGGTCATCCCTGTCAGGGGGGGAGGGTGGAAGGGTAAGCTGATTGTCTGGTTGACGTAGCTGCCTGAACTACCAAGCTTACAGGAGTCGGATGCTTGGTGAGGTATTCCGGGTCACAGCTGGAAGGCCTGTACTTCCTTGCAAAGTTTTTGTTATCTGCAGCCGCAGCTTCCTAGGCCTCCCAATTAGCAGATACTTTTTTCTGCAGGGCCAAGTAAAATGGTTAAATCGGGTCTTTTTGAGGACTCTGGTCCAAGATGTCCGTCATATCATCTTGTTCATATGCTGGGGTAGGCCTACTCCATCCCATGAACTCAATGACCCTTTCCATTAGCTTTCGGTAGGATGAGTCTGCGTGTTCAGAGGGGTCAGGCCTGCCAAATTCTAGATCTGGTGAGGTATCCAAGCCACTAGCTGACTGGAGATTGTCATACACATCTCTCATTCTTGATTCGTCTGAAATAAGTTCTTCTGGCACATTGGGGGTGCCAAATTGCAGACCAAACTGTGGTGAACCCTCATGAGAGGGTTGGTCCTCCTCATAAATTGCAGACATAGGGCCTCATTACACGGATGGCGGAGAACCATGGCGCTATTAGCGCCATGGTTCATGCCGGTAATTTACCGGCACCGCCTTGGTGGAAAGGGGAATTACCGCCCCATTCCAAGGTTGGCGGGGCGGTAATTCCCCCTTCCACCATTGCCCTTCCCCATTCCCATTTTTGCCCCATAGGGCATAATGGGAATGGGGAAGGCGCTAATTACGGTACCGCAAATTGCAGTACCGTAATTAGCTCCCTGGGTCCCTTTGCGGGTTGGTTTTTAACGCCTGCAAAAAGCAGGCGTTAAATTCCCCAACCCTCAAAGGGACCTCGTAGTAAGGCGGTAAGGATTTACCGGTACCGGTAAAATACCGGTACCGGTAAACCCTTACCGCCATCCGTGTAATGAGGCTGATAGACTTAAAGTAGTCTTTTTTAGGTACAGGTCTATAAACCCTATCTTGAATCAATGGCTTCGACAATGTTGAGAAATTCATCGAAGACGGTGCCGGTTTACTCGGCGTCGACTTTGACTTCGGTGTCGACAGCTCTGACTATGACAGAGTTTGCAAAGTTGTTGAGGTCTTTGACACTTTGTGCTTTTTTGTCAGAACCAAAATAGGACTCAGCTCTCGACTCCTCGACACTCTCGACGAGTCGAGAAATTTCTTGAGGCGACGCCGGCTGTGAGCACGGCTTCGAAGTTGTAGCCTTCGACTTCCCTTTGTCATCCTTCTGAGCTACCGGACCATGGCTCTTTTGCATTTCTTTCGAGGGGCTCGAGGTCGCAATCGTGAAAATGTGCAACATCTTCAAACGAAATGCGTCCCATTGTGATGGGGAATCAGACTTCGTCGGGCATCTGATTACCTCCGTGGAGGAATCACTTGAGGGTGAAGGAGACCTATGGCATCTCTTTTTTGCCTTCTTGGAGGAAGAAGGCAAAGATTGCCACGATCGACTCCTCAATCAGGACCTTTTGGACTTTTTGCATCGGGAAGAGTCTCTTTACTCACCAGTCTTTTTATCCCGCTTTGAAGAAGACCTCGATGTTAACCTCCCCACCGCCAGTTTACCTCTACGCTCCCTGAGAGCTTTCTCTGTCATGGCCTGACAGAACCCACAGTTGTCGGTTCAGTGCCCAGTGCCCAGATACCACAGGCAGACGCAGTGAGCATACGTAATCGACATTTTCTATCTGCAGTTGTGGCATTTTTTTAAACCGGACTTGGGGGTTGAAGGAGTACATGAAGAAGAAATGTTCCCACGAAAATCTCACTGAAGCGTGCCGTAATTACTTGAAGCATAAGCTCAGAACAACGGAACTGAAGCCAATGGGTGCTGCATGCACTATTTATACTGAGGATGACGTCAACGGAGGCACTCGAGGTACATCTACTCGATGCCACTGCATACAGCATCCTCCGTCGGAAAAGAAAATGCAATAGGAATAAGTGCAAGGAAACAGGACAAGCTGCTGGACTAATGCAAAAAACTAGCAGGACAATGTGGAAAAATGCCCAATGCCATAGCGGTCTTTAAACTAACAGGCTGGATCATACATGTTTGAGTAACCCTCAAACATACTTAGGGAGAAAACTTGCATGTGCTGACAAATCCATCACATTTATTACCAACTCTGATTACATTTTATATTCTAACATTTGTAATTCGATTATGACCAATGTTGTTTATTACATTGCGGGCATAGTATTTAAAGCTGTTTTAATTAGATTGCCTTTTACATTATTTCAAACTGTTGTAGTTTCTAGTGGGATATTATTTATGACTGTAATTTTCCCAGTGTAGTAGTGACAAACTTTATCAGGGACTGCTTCAGTTATGTTGCAACAGGTATTTGTGCTGGTCGCAACATTTACTGAAAGCATGAAAGAGGGGAGGAGGAAAGGAATAGGCTTCCTTTCATAGTTATGTCCCACCTGTTTGAAAGTTCACCAGCTGACACTGCAAAGATGCAGTAAAAGCTTTTTATCCTGTCTGTACTGGAAGCTAAAACTTAGCTAGCGATGACTTTGAGCAATATTGTTCAAGGATCTTTCACCTAATAATTTCAATTACTCAAACCTCCGATCTGTTTGAGTCTTCAGAGAACATATCCTTTAAAAGGGGTTTAGGAGTATGCATGTCATGGGGATGGGTTCTTCCATGGGGCACATTCAAGTAGGCTTTATTGCACACCAGTCCTAATTTATTTACTAGGAATGTTTAGGAAAAGGAAATAATATCTAAAACACGGTTTACTAAACCTAACCCCCTGCAAAGAGAAATACTGCTCAAGCTCTTTGTGATCATGGAATTGTACAATCCTTAGCTTTGGACATCATTTGTCAATGGCACAGGGTTACAAGGGTAAGCAAAGAAAATAACAGAATATAGTTTAGGTATTTGCAAAATCAATTCACTATCAGACGAACCGCTTAATTGTTGTTCTGTTTTTTGTAATACTTTTGTTTAGTTTGGCTTCAAGGTCTCACCTTCCTCCACGTAGCTGTTATTTTAAAGGATGGTTATCTGGACACATATTAATTCTCTCCTTGAGGTGAAAGTTGATTTGCATCACCAATTTAATCAATCCTTAAAATATGTATGAGCGCCATACTGTGGACAACTTGTCCTTGATGTCAGCTAAACAACATGCATCATGTCCTGTCCAATCAATCAGATTCTGTAGCTATTTGCTTGAATTATGTGGCGTATGAGCATTCAAATATCTGATGTACTGATTGTACTACAAAATATTATGTCCCGACATATGAAATACTATCTTTTTTTGAGGCTACTCGAAAGTTAGTCAAGATGTTGTAACATTTATAAAGTGTGGGGGCCCCTTTACTGAGAACGAACATGGCTCAAATAACCTGTTTTATGGTATGTATCCGACTCAGGAGTGTATACAACTACGTTTTAGCTCGGTATACCATTCACAGAGGAGAAAAATCCATTTGCATAGCAGTCTGGTCCCACCCAAAAAGGGCCGTCCAGCTATAATTCCCACAAACAGTGAGATGGCCCAAACAAGGGATACTTCCCTTGTGAGGCCACTATCATAATGGAGCCTTCAGATATCATCCCTGAGGGGATTTTATAACACCACAGACACCAAATTTGAGGGCCCAGAATGCCAGTTCTCAGATGATGACCTTTTGAGCCAGGGTTGGCAACTCAGCCTCTTCCTCACCTCGTCTGCCTGCAATAAGAAACCCCAGGTGAACTTTCTATCCATGGTCATCTAACATACCCTAAAGACAATTATGGAATTGCAGACAAGGGTGCTGGAGATCGCCCCCTAAAACGTCTTTGGTCCCACCAGCGCTGAAAATATGCACCAGAACGGCATTCCTACGGGAAAGGACTTGCAGCGAGAAAAATGACATCCCAAGCTGCAAAAGGAAGAAGACAACCAATGCAGTAATTTAGAGATTCAGGAAGAAGATCTCTCAAGATCATCCCCTACCATTTGGCTCTCACAGATGAATATGAGGACACATATCCACAGATACAAGAGGAACCCTCCCCATATGGACTCTCAGCTTGACGAGTTCAGATTGTCTCTTTCAACCCTCTCTAAGGCCTAAAAGATGTTTCACTAGTTGGCAACGGAACATAAGAAAGGGGGCATATTGTACCAGAGAAAAAAACAAGAAAGGCAGATGATTGCATCTATAGCCATATTAGACGACAAATGGGATGAGTGCTTTATAGCTATGTAGAGCCTGTTCTCAGCCTCAGGGAGAATGGGACACTTGGCAAGAAAGTACAGGGTGCCTGAGAATGCTCCAAAATGCCTTCAGATGTAAACCAACCCAGAATATTTTTTGTCAGTGTCAGTGAGGAAGCAGTCATCAAACTGATCCTTCGAATGTTCAGTCATACCAGTCAAGGCAGGCAAGCAACTCTATGACTTTGGGTAGTGGATAATAACAACTGTCGACACAACAGGTAAATCAGCCAGTGCGCTTGAATTCTGGCCAGATACTACTGCAAGATGTGTTTCAATTTGGACCCTATTCGTGAACATAAGCCAGATGTCAGAAAGATGACATGACGGCTCTACTGCATACGGGCGCATAAGGGTGAAGTAGTGTCAAGAACACAATATCTCTGTGACTGTAGACATTGTAGGTACAGTCATTCTGCAGACCAAAGGCAGTAAGGGTGTTAGAAAGCCACCAACTTCAGAACAGATGTCCATGTTGAGGTGGTGAACATGGCATTTGATGGTGAAGATCTTTTCGGCAAACAAGTGGACAACACCCTGTTGGCGAATAAAACAGACATTGACCCAGCCTGAGCTTTGGATTCGCTCAAGCAACAGTGAACCTATCATTTGTTTCAGACCAGAGGAAAATACTCAGTCACAGGTGGAGGTGCACAATCTTTGTACCAGTCTCTTTCAGAGGAGCTCGTCATACTCTACGTGCAATCAATATATATCCAGGTCCCACAACTACCCCTGCAACACCACACGCAGAGAATCAACCCAATTTAACGGAAAAACATGAAAGCAGGCTTGACTCTCACTCTCATCCAATACATCTCACTTCAGCACCCTGGTGGGTGGAGGGGTGTGTGGGGGCCTGTCATAATATATTCATCAATGGAAAAGTTTAATATTGGGCAATTGGGTGCTCACACTGCTTGCCTTTGGCCACATACTAGAAAATGTGCAAAAAAACAGTGGCTACACACCCGGTTCGCAAACAGGAAAAACAGCTCATGACTCTTGAAAAAAACATTCTGGTGTTCTTCTCAGCTGTCAATCCTTTCACTTATAAAATTGCCGAAGATTGTAGCACAGCTGCAAAATAGTGATTTCCTAGCCTTTGTAGACCTTAGAGGACAACTTTTGTAATAATCCCATGCACCGCAACCACAAAGTTCCTTACGATTTGTGACAAGGTGAACACAACCAGTTGTCAGTGCTGCCTTTCGGGCTCAAATCAACCTGAAGATTTTCACCAGGTGTTTGGGTCCTGTAGCCACACATCCATGAAGAGTGGGCAATAGCGTCTATTCCTACCTGGATGATTTGGCTGATCCAAGCCCCTTCAAAGCAACAGGCCCAGAGATCTGTGAATCTAGCATGGGAGACAATAACATCTTTAGAACTCTCAATTAACTATGAAAAATCCTCCATGATGCCGTAAAGGCATATGGTGTTTCTTGGCTCAATGTCAGACACATGCATTGCAAGAGTGAGACATACAGTTGAAAGAATTCAAGCCATAACTTCAAATGCTCAATATCTGGTAGCAAGAAAGATGTCATTTTGCATCCCAAAATGCTGCACCAGACAGACCTGATTGTTCTTTATCTAATGCCTGATCTTCTGTTTATCCATCCTAATCCTGCCCCCCTCAACCCTAGAGTATGGCAGCGCTCTATGGCGCAGAGCTGTGGGGTTGAACTAACATCTCACCCCTGCCGATAACAGAAAATACATTCTTGAAGAACTTGCTGGGCTTACCGATCTGTGCTCCCAACCTGCCTTCAGTTAGATCTCTATGCAGTCGAAAAAGCATGTAGGGCCAAACCACCAGTATTCTGTTCGGTCAGGCTTTGGACCTGTGAGCACCTACTGAAGTACAGGCATGCACGATGTGCCTTCCCAGGAGGAAGACTTGTCTTTACGCTGGCTCTCATTCCTGAAGAAGGAATTCCAGACACTTGGCCAGCCCTAACGACATTGGTAGAGGTTTTAAAACCTGTGTTAGTCAAACACTTAGGGTAGCAAGAGAGGCTGAAATTAGTGCGGGCTGGTAGCATCAGACCAGTTCTCTAGATATTGGTTCATAAAGCTATCTAAGGGGTACAAGGACTACTTGGACCTAATGCAACCCAAGCAAATGCAAACCCTGTTTGTCAAGGCTTGCATGGGCATTCTACCTCTTGCTTCCATGAGGAACAGGTGGAATCACAATGTCAATTTGACCTGGCCATTTTGCTTGGATGTCGCATAAGACAGGGTGTATTCTGTCCTTATCTGCCCATTCTATGGTGATTTGATGAGATGCTCCTTATAGTCCATCCTGATCAACTGTGGAATGCGTGCTGTGGCAGAGGCCTTGTCTCTATGCCTTGCAAGCCAAAGACAATGCTGCAACATTTGTATGGGCTGGTACTTGTTGAGCGCCTGAAGAAGAACCAAATGCATCAGTTAGGCCAAGGAGGCTACTATTGGTTTTGTTCATCTTTTTGATTTTCTGTCCTAGGTCCCAACTAGACATTATGTAAAAGAGGGTCTACTACCTGACGAATGTGATTGGTCCTTGTGGCGGAGCATAGATCTTCTGATCAAGGATTGGTCATTAGCAAATGAATGTGAAAAACATACCCTTCTCTTTCCGTCCATAATAACAAGTACTCTCTCGCAGATGACATCAACTTAGTTGATTGATTCTTTGGACTCTGAATAATTTTTCCGAATCTAGAATACCCATCCATCTCGAATTAGTACCAGATGGTATTATTCTTTCACCAGTAGACATTTACACTGATTGTCTGTTGTTGTTCTTTCTCACTTTATTTGCTTTTTGAATAATTGCTGTTACTGACCTATTGAGTTTTTCCTATGTACCTTAACACTTGTAATATGACTAATCGCTTCCTGTCTTTTTTTAACTGATTGGATGGTTCTTTCAACTGCAAAGTGATGGACTATCTGTCTATATGTATAAAAAAGATGTCACACAATTCTGAGACCAATGATCCTGGGTCCTTATGTACATGCATACTGTACTTTGCCCTTATTTGTATAGCTAAATGATATGTATTACCTTAAGTGTCTTTATATCATTTTATTTTACTTCATAATATGTAATTAAATTCATACAGCTTTTTTGATATCGATGAGACCACAAATAGGATTGTGATTCATTCCAAACTGGTTTCTGTACTTGAATGCATGTGAGCACTTGAAGAATACTCTCATGTTGGGTTTCTGGTGATTCTTTAGAACACCGATTTAGCTTGATTAAAATACCATAACATACATTACTAAAGGTATGTTCTAATTTGAAACCGGCGGTTACCACCCCCCCTAGTTATTCATTATGTAAAAGAGGGTCTACTACTTGACGAATGTGATTGGCCATTGTGGCGGAGCATAGATCTTCTGATTGCCCAATAACTGGCAGAAGTGATTGTATATTTCCACCCTGCAAGGACTCTCCTCATTGACTAATATTGTCTATTTTAGACCAAGATCTGTATTTTGCACTTACTCGTGTTTTTACTGTTCAGCAATGGATTTTACTCATGCCTTGATGTTTTTATTGTGCCTTTACTGATGTGTATGGTATCTGCTGGCTTTTATGGTAATCCTTTATGGAAATAAAGTATTAACGAACAAACTACATTCTCCATCATTAAAGAATTCTACCAGATCGTTAAATAATTCAAGAGACAGCTATTTAGCACATTGCCCAACGCCAAGAGGACAACCCCTCTGTGAGAGATGAACACTTTGCTCTCAAAGCTAATAGGACACCCTTTTGGGCCTATACACAAAGCCCAGCTAAAATGAGTATCCTGGAAGGCAGCGTGTTTTTAGTCAGCGAGACCAAAACCCTGGCTGTTAATGTGCCACTCCTGAAATTCCTTAAGCTTGGGATAGTCCAGCAGACAAATCCAAAATTCATGCCAAATCAGCCTAGATGTCCAACATTCTTTCACAATTCCTCCACTCTGACAAAAACGCCCCTCAGTTCGCTAGACATAAAGATAACTTTGAAGTGTAACGTGGACTGTACTTAGGAAACTATGTGACCTTTTGCCCCAAATGGTCCAGAAACTAATTTCTAAAACAGGTGTTGCCAGATGGATGCCAACCTGCATCGAATGGTCCCATAAGAAAGCTAGCAGTCACCTAGCATAGGGGCCTAGGGCCAACTCCATGAGAATCATGCCATGACTGCCCTGCTCACCCAGGTTCTACTATATTGACACGAAAGCCAGAGAGAAGTGAGGCCTCAGGCAGGCGGTGTTACACAGGCTCTTTTCATGTGTGGCTTAATTTGCTCTTCCTCCCCATCTAAACTGTCTTTCTGGTTAAATGCTTTATAATCAGTGGATCAGTGAAATAACTTCCTGTGGCCATCTTGAGTCAGCCCACATTCCAGCTGAAGGCCACAAGAGACTCCTCTGGGAATACAAATCCAAAAGAAATTGCCTCATCACAGCAACACCAGGGACATAATCAGTAACCAAACACTGATGGACTAGTTGATTAGGTGAAAAGGGCGTGTGTTATCACTTTTTAACTCCCTAGGGGTGTCCAGCCAAGGGCGTCCCAGTGAAGGATAAAGAACAGCCATTGACCAGCCTCTTTGCCTCTTAGCCTTTGCTTTTGCCTTCCTCCCTGCTGAACCTGTGAGTACCCCTAGCTGGCTAATTACTGTGCTATCTCTCCACACTGCAGTACTCACTTACATTGCATTCACTCCAGCTGCTCCTCCTGCTCTTCCTAGTCACCTCTCCCTATGCTTGTCCAATCATGTTACAACTTCCTCCTTTCCTATACCTATCATATAACTCACATCTCAAAACTCCCACTACTCCATCTCTCTTGCAGCTCCTAATTTCAACAAAGCCAACAAGCTATATAGAATACCTCCCACAACACCTATCCACCTCGCCTCTCTTCCTCTGAGACTCAACTTATCTACTCTTTCTTACCATATCAACTGAACACTGCACTCTGTAGTACTCAGTGAGTATGTATGCAACAAAACTTCCTTCATCACTGACTACTTTCACGCCAGCTCTCCTCCCCTAGACCTCATTGCTATGACTGTAACATGGATTTTTTCATGTGACACTGCCACCCTGGTGGCACTATATGACTCCAAACTATCTTTCATTCACTCTCCTCGCCTGACTGGCAAAGGTGGTGGTGTCTGACATCTACTCTCTTCACGCCTCAATGCCTCACAAATCTCCAATGGCACATCCTCTCCAACCTCTTTTGAATTCACTATCTCTACTATTGCTCCTCCTCACTCGGTTCCCATCATCTCCATCTATTACCCTCCTGGTCACACTGGACCATTCTTTGATTAACTTGAGCAACTCCTTGATTCTCTTTCCACTAAACAACACCTTATTCTCTCTGCTGACTTTAACCTCCCACCTCCACCACTTCTCAGAAATCTGAACTTCAGTCTTTTCTTAGTGACTATGCTCTCCACTCAATCCATAACCTACCAACAGGGGTAACTCTTTGGATCCCTTATTCATCTCTACCTTTCTTTCAAGCACTAATACTACTGTTACACCATCCCTATCTGATCACACCATCCCTATCTGATCATTCCATTGTTTCCATCACAATATCCTTTCCACCCTCTGACCTCATCTCACCACTTGCCTCACCTATTACTAAAAGAAAATGTAAACCTTCTGCCATTCCTCCCTTTCTTCCGGACCTACAGTTGTCACTCTCCTACTTCACACCTGATGCCTCTTCCAACACTGCCTTCTCCAGCTTCCAATCATTGCTATATGACTCATTCTCCTCTCGCTTCCCACTACTAACTTTCACCCCTAAGTCTCAGCATCCTCAACCATGAGTTACCCCATTCATACGCTGTCTCCGTACAGAGATGCGTCGGCTGCTGCGCAAATAGAGGCATAGCCAATGGCAGGAGTACCTGAAACTCTACCTCTCTGCCCTGAACTCTCTAAGGTCCTCTCTTGATAGAACAAAAACACATTTCTACTATACCCTCACTGATTCTCACTCCAACCATCCTCGCCAGCTATAGGGCATCCTAATCTCACTCCTCATCTCCCAAACCTAGGACTATCAACTCCACTCTCACAGATGAATACCTTGCTGCAGAAATTTACAAAACTAGATACTTTTTTTTTTTTTTGATTTAGCTGTAAAATACAGCCTTTCAAAAAGAGAAACAAAAGAAACTAGAAAAGAATTATACATTACATCACATCATTAGATTACAATATACACAAGTATTTGATATGCCCAATTATTATTAAAACATATAATAACGTTAGAAAATTAGGAAGTTCAATTTAGCAGCAAATCACTAAAACGTGTCCACATCAATCCATTTCATTATGTAATACCACACATTGAAACAGCATGTTGGACCACTTGTATCATTTAAAATTCAAATTAAAATTGTATCACTTTAGAGTTGAGATTAGTAGTATCACTTCAGTCCGACAAGGCTAGTAATTCAATAAACATAACACTTGCAATGTTCAATTTAGCAGATTGACTATTAAACAAGATCGTCCAGAACACGTCTTCACTCAAGCTGGACTCACTCTCAAACAAATGTTTAAACATTTTACATCTTTGTTGTAATAAGGCAGGACATTCGGAGAATAGGTGTTTTAGTGTCTCCATTGCTGTTGTGTCAAGACAAAATCTACAATTGGCATTGGCTGATTTCTTTCTCATGAATTTCACTTGATTCGTATGGCAAATATTCAATCGTATTCTCATGTATGTATACCTAGATCTGGCATCTGGGAACTTTGTTAAGTAGTTTTCTATTACATGAAGTTTTTTGGTCGCAAAAGCTTGTTGTGTAAACACTCGTAGTTTATACATGCCTCTCGAGTTCTTATCCAATCAAACAATTCATGTTTCATTTTTGCCCTCTTTGGGTTGGTAATGAGTAGCTCAAGATCAATACCAGATATGTTCATTAGTTCTTTTACCCACTTTCTCCATTTCTCAATTTTGGGGTTCACTGATTCTAACATATATCCTCTCATTGTATACATTATTCCATTTTCTCTAGTAGCCATGTTATATTTACGATACAGCATCAAGATGTTCCATGTATAAATTGCATACAATGATACTAAACCGAGTTCATGTCGTATTAAACACATAGATGTAGACATTGGAAGGCCACAGATTTTTTTCCAATAACGACCCTCAAGTTTTAGCCACACATTTTCTGGAACGGTCTCTCTTGTTTCAGCACCATAGGTTATTATCGGTGTGACCTTTTGCTTATAAAATGTGATGGCTGGAAGTAATGAAAATTTGCCAAATTTGCCTTGTATTATCTTATACTGAGCTATACCAGTATTAACCTTAGTTTACACTTCACAGAAATATGGTTTGTCCTGTTGGTTATTGCTAATTGTCACTCCCAAGTACTTGTAATCAGAGATGACACCTATATTCACATTCTGGATTTGCCATTTTCTGGTTTTGGAGATTATTTTTTTTTTCTTTGGCTCAAGTATCATGATTTTGCACTTGCCTTGATTGATTGTAAGCAAGTTTGCGTCAACATAATTGCTTAGTGTATCTAGGCGTGCCTGCAAGCCCCCTGGTGTCTTCGAAAGTAACACTAAATCGTCAGCATAGAATAGCCAGGGGACTGCATGCCCTCCCAAACGGGGAGCGTCAGATGTTTTCAAAAAATCATATTGCACTGCCGACATAAAAAAGTTGAACAGGGTACTTGCCAAGATGCATCCTTGTTTTAGTCCCCGAAATGTTTCAATTGGGTCCGATAGGGTGCCATCTAAGGCTAATCTGATTTGTACTGTAGTTTTAGAATGTAATTCGTTGATCCAGTATATAATATAATTCGGACACTTTGCTTCCTGTAACTTATTGATTAGCCTTTTTCTACATACTGAGTCAAAGGCAGCTTGAAAATCAATAAAAGCCATGTATATTGCCTGCCCCCTCTAAAACTCTTGTTTCTTTAATACTTCCAAAATATGCAAATTAATGACTGTCCCCATTCCTGGCATAAAGCCAGTTTGATTTGGGTCTCTAATTCCCGCCCCATTCAGCCAATTATTAATGTCTCTCAATAATAAACGGGCAAACATTTTACCAGGTATAACCATGAGAGATATAGGTCTAAAGTTCTTAGGTTGTTGATTATCCCCTTTCTTGTGGATAGGTATGGTTATGGATTTCCTCCATGAATCTGGAATGGAGTGAGTTGACACAATTTGCCTAAAGATGGTTATTAGAATTTGTGCCCATGCAGTTGGATTTTTTTTTTAGCATGAAGTTTGACAAGCCATCTGGGCCCGGAGCACGGGATGTAGACAATTTTGCAATAAACAATAAAATGTCGTCAATGTCAAAAACAAGATTCTCTGTCCTGCTTGGTTCAACATTCTCTTGATATGTAATAGTGATAGTGTCAGCATATAAAGTTTTATAAAAGGTAGACCATACTTCTTGGGGAATAGGGTTCATTTGATTCACTATGTGAACTTTTATCTGTGTCTGTTTTAGAAGTGACCATATTTTAGCTGAATTTTTCTCCCGAAGATAATTCAACATGACCTCTGCATCGTGTTGATACATGAGAGCTTTCCTTGCTCTTATCCAATTCTTATATTTACATTTTAATGTATTCAGTTTTCCTTTATAATTTTCCTTCTATCAGCCCCATATCGAGATTTGTGAATAGCTACCTCAATGTCAAAGGTGTGCAGATTTTTAGGCTTGCTACTATATTGATCATTTCTCTTAGTCCTGAAGATCTGCATTTCTTCAACATAGGAAGGACAGATATTAGAGCCATGAACTGTGTTACTATGCTGGGACCGATTTAGTGTTTCACATAGGAGTTGTAAAGATGCCGGAGTCCAATGAAATCGATTTTGAGCTGAATTAGTCATTAAGTTACAAGCTAGAGATGAATCGTATAGTTTGTCATCAATTTCCCAGGTCCATTTTATGGACTGGATGTCATGATCACTTATTTTCTGGGATATAATTCGAAATTCAGTTATATAATTGAACAGGTCTCAGTTTACAAAGGTGTAATCAATTGTTGCTGTTTGTGAACCTCTATGCCACGTGGTGTTAGATGGTATGTCACCTTTTTTTGCACCATTTAACATTACAAACATTCGTTCCGCCATATAAGCGTTCCATCTTTTAGCTATCGGCGTCAGAGGTGTTCCCATTTGGGTTATACATGTTAAATTCAAATCCCCAGTTATTATTACATGCTTGCAAATCGGATCTAGGATTGTTAGATTTAATGTTTCGTCCATAGCTTCAAAGAAATCAGATTCGGATATTCCAGCATGATTCCAGTAGATGTTTAATAATCCAATATCTTCGGTCTTAAATTTAATCCTTACCAATTGTAAAAAGCTGTTAGGAGAAAACCAATGTTCAATTTGCATATTGGGGGATGTTTTTATGGCTACCATTAAACCTGCCATAGGTCTACCTCTGACTGGCATGATAGCAGGATTCAAAATTAAAACATGATTGTCCCACACTGGAGCCTTTGCGAGCCAAATTTCTTGGAAAGCCAAAACGTCATAATTCAACAATAGGCTATCTTTGGATTTGGTGAGATGCTTAAAGCCTCTTGTATTCCAAGAGGCTATCGCTAGGGTTTTTAGATTTTGGACTAGTTAATTGCTATTCGTTCTCAGCTCTCTCTCCTCTACCATTTGCCCATTTGAACTTGAGACATTTGATCGTGAATAACAACTTTGGCCTTTCTGGTATACATTTACTTTGGGCACAGCCTGGTTTCTTGGGATAGGTGGTTGTTGTTGTTCCCACAAGGCTGGATTCATCAAAATAAAACCCAATTCATAGAGATCATCTCGTGCTTCCCATACTGCATTTTTAACAAAGCTGGATTTCATCCATAGCTTTACTATGGACAGATCGTTTTGGTGAGGGAATTCTATCTGGTCTATGTCACATGAACTTATCCCTTCAAGAGTCTGAACCTCAGCAAATATATTTAGCACAGATTGCCTATTTAGGTCAAATCTTTGACAAGGCTGAGGTCGACATTGCATTATCAGACATTTTATGTTAACGTCTCTGCCTGGCGTTCGATACCCAGCTTTAGATATGTAGTGTGTTTTAGGCTGAGGTTGATTGTGTCTTACCATGTTACTCACGGGTGTACGAACTTCCCCACCCAAACCAGTTCCCATTGGATTCTCATTCATATTTGCTTGCGCAATGATTCTTTTCAAGGATTGCTCTATTTCTGATTTCCATTCTGACATAAGTATCAGCTTATCCTGCTGCTGTTTTGTAGAGTCATTACATTCAACACCATTGCTAGCCTTATCCTGTTTCTCTTTTATAGGCTGGTTCTCAATGTTAGTCAAGCCATCATTGATCTGGTTCGCTGGTTTATTTAGTACATCACTTGCTTCACTACTACTCGCCTCACATAATGTCTCCTTATTGGCATTGCCATTTGAATTAGATTATTTAAAGGTTCATATTCTGCGGGCGTATTTTGTGTCATTAGTCCTTGGCTCGCTTTTTGGGATATCGCTTTCCGATATTTATTTGCGATAGCCGTGCGAGCTATAGCTGCCGCTGTTTTCGGCAAAGTTAGGGTACGTATGAATTGCTTTGTTCCTGTGATTTTAGAGTTACCAACGGTAGGAACATTTTTTGATTTTTTTGTAGTAATTTTGACATTCGTGTTGGATTCTTTCTTTCTTGTGTCAAAGATGTCATACACTGGCGTATTTTCATTTTCTGGTACCCCTATAGTAGGTTGAGTATTACTATTTTCTTTCTGTATTAGGAGATGCTTGTCAGAGATCTCCAAGTTTTTTGCCTTGTCTTTCTTTTTTTTGGAGCAGAATTGTCCAACTATACACTCTTCTTTTTTTTTTCTTCCATACTACTTCTCATAGAGCTTTCCTGATCGTCCACATTAATTAATTTATCAATTTTATGTTCCTGCACTAATTCTGTTGAACTTCCTGTCTTTGTATTTTTATTTTTGTTTTTTACCCCTAATTGTAGTGCAGACAATTGATTTTGAGTACAATCGATTATAAGTATATCATCAACCTGTAATTTCGTATCTTCTGTTCTTGATTCTAGATTTATGATTCGATTGTTGTGTCTGTTCTTTTCCTTCTCGCAGCATCCACAACCGGACTCTTTTGCTGCGGTTTTTTGAAGTAATTTAATTAGAATGGAGTGTTGGTCGTTAATTTTCATATCTAGTGTATCATAGAGGCGTGTAAGTGAGAAAAGAGCTGCATTCATAGTTTGCAAAAAGGTTTCAAGTCCTATAACAAAGCTTCCCGGTATTGCCTGAATCTTTTCATTTGGGGCCGAGTGATTTCGCCGCGGGGTTGGTTGAGCAAAGGAACAGGAAGAGACAGATGAAGCATTATTTGTTGGAGAAAACATCATTGGTGACTGGTATAGCTCCTGCCTCTCTATGCTAACATTTAAATCCCGTTTAAAGTCAAAAGGCTGGTTTGTTTCCGGCGAGCTAACTTCATTTCTATTAAGTGTGTCATCTAAACTCACCACTTCAACATTTCCATTCTTCATATCATCAATAAAAAACATCCTGTTCTTTTTCATCCTGTTCTTTTTCATCCTTGCTTAAGACTGGAGTGATTTGTAAGCTTTCTACCACCTTGATTTGGGGTTCCACCCTCCCCTCTCCTTGTTGGTCAATTACATCCAGTAAACCTGCCGCGATTAGCGAGTCAGGTAGGGGCACATGAATTTCCTCACAACTCTCTTGAGTATCTTTGTCTATTAAATCCAGTTTAGTTGACAATTCATCATGCTCAACTGCTTGAGCACTCTCGCTATTGCTTCCACTTTTATTCCCTATAGCACAGTATTTTCTAATTTCGGCTACTGCCGAACAGGCTCTCAAGCTAGATGTTGATTTGCTAACCCGTGCAAGATTTATCGTTCTTGAGGACGTTTTGGGAGTAGAAATGGCATCATGTACACACACGGTAATGGCTTCCTTTGACGGCATCCCGGTGCGCAACGTCATTACCATTTTGTGATCAAAATATAATCTTACAACAGTAATATCATATTGTTAACTTATGACAATTGCTTATATATGTCCCCCTTTCTTTTTCTCACTTTCACAATAATATGTGCAAATCTATCATTCAGTGCACGTTTTTTTTTACCTGAAAGGATAACTAATTGCAAGTGTCTGTAGCCCCCAGCCCTCAGACCCTCAGCCAGCAGACAGCCGACAGCACTTCACAAATGCACTTCCTCCAAATGCGTGCGCGCCAAATGCGCGCGGCCCGCTGTTTAAGAGGATTTTGGGGAAAAGGGGTGGGGCTTAGGCTTGTTACTGTGGAAATAAGTAAAACAAGAGGGTGTAAATAACAGTTAGCACTGGAAATAGTGTCCTTAATAGGTCTCTTCTTTCCCAGTGTGTTTACCAAGTTAAAGTTTGTAGTTTCTTGTCCACAGAGAAAACGGGCATTCGGGCTCCTCCAAGCCCGACAGCACTTCACAAATGCACTTCCTCCAAATGCGCGCGTGACAAATGCGCGCGGCCCGCTGTTTAAGAGGATTTTGGGGGAAAGGGGCGGGGCTTAGGCTTGTTACTGTGGAAATAAGTAAAACAAGAGGGTGTAAATAACAGTTAGCACTGGAAATAGTGTCCTTAATAGGTCTCTTCTTTCCCAGTGTGTTTACCAAGTTAAAGTTTGTAGTTTCTTGTCCACAGAGAAAACGGGCATTCGGGCTCCTCCAAGGCCGACAGCACTTCACAAATGCACTTCCTCCAAATGCGCGCGTGCCAAATGCGCGCGGCCCGCTGTTTAAGAGGATTTTGGGGGAAAGGGGCGGGGCTTAGGCTTGTTACTGTGGAAATAAGTAGAACAAGAGGGTGTAAATAACAGTTAGCACTGGAAATAGTGTCCTTAATAAGTCTCTTCTTTCCCAGTGTGTTTACCAAGTTAAAGTTTGTAGTTTCTTGTCCGAAGAGAAAACGGGCATTCGGGCTCCTCCAAGGCCGACAGCACTTCACAAATGCACTTCCTCCAAATGCGCGCGCGCCAAATGCGCGCGGCCCGCTGTTTAAGAGGATTGTGGGAAAAAGGGGTGGGGCTTAGGCTTGTAACAAGTTAAAGTTTGTAGTTTCTTGTCCACAGAGAAAACGGGCATTCGGCGCGCATTTGGAGGAAGTGCATTTGTGAAGTGCTGTCGACCTTGGAGGAGCCCGAATGCCCGTTTTCTCTGTGGACAAGAAACTACAAACTTTAACTTGTAACAAGCCTAAGCCCCGCCCCTTTCCCCCAAAATCCTCTTAAACAGCAGGCCGCGCGCATTTGGCATTCGGGCTCCTCCAAGGCCGACAGCACTTCACAAATGCACTTCCTCCAAAATAGATACTCTCTCCTCACCTTCCTCACACTCCCTCCTCACCTTCCTCACACTCCCTCCTCCTACATTCTGCACTCCGCCTACTCTACCATCATCCTCTGAAATGCTCTGAAACACCTGTGTATGAGCGCGATATAAATAAAATATCATGTCATCATACCATATCCTCTGCCTCTATCATCAACTTTAGTTAAACTAATACTGAAGGAGTCCTATCTCTGCTTGTGAATGCTAACTACACCCTCTTGTGCCACATCAGACCCTCTTGAACCTCATCTAGTTAAGAACTCTTCAACCTGTCCTTAGACTTCACTTACTTTCCCTCTATTTTCAAAATTGCCACTGTCATCCCTCCCCTCAAAAAGCAAGGGACTGACTCAAATCTACTGGTTAACTTTTGCCCTGTGTCTCTTCTTCCGCACTACTCTAAAGAGCTTGAAAGGGTTGTGTTCAACCGTCTTACTCATTTCTTAGACATCCACAAACTTTGAGACCCTCACAAGCAGTTTTCCGCTCCTGTCACACCAAGGAAACTGCTCTCATGAATATCTCCAGCTTCATCTCCTCTGCTAAGCAATCCAACCTATCTCTATTCTAATTCTCCTTGACTTTGACACTGTTGATCACTCTGATCTCCTTAATATCTCTTACTTCTTGGGATTCACGATCAAGGCCTTGCCTGGATTGAATCCTATATGGCACCTTTCCAATTCTCTGTCTCTTGGAGCAACAGCACCCCTCAACTCAATCCTCTAACTGGCGGTGTTCCACAGGAATCTGTCTTTTGTTCTCTCATCTTTACACTTTATACCTCTGCTCTTGGAGCACTAATCTTCTCCTTTGGATTCTCGTACCGACTCTTCGCGGATGACACCCAAATCTTCTTCTCTTTTCCTGAATTTTCCTCTGATATCTCCATCAAAATTTCTCTCTGCCATTAAGAATTGGGTGGCTTAAGGCAGTGCATATATTGAAGCAGCAGGTAGCCAACCTGGAGAGTCGAGCAGAGGAGGCCGAAGGAAGAGCTAGGCGCAACAACATACGCGTGGTCAGTCTACCGGAAGGGGAAGAAGGCCAAGACCCCACGAACTATGTTGAAAACATGATTATACAAGAGATGGGCGCACATAAGCTCTCCCAAGGGTTTGCGGTCGAACGTGCGCACAGGGCCTTGAGGAGGAAGCCGCAACCTGCAGCCCCTCCGAGAGCAATCATAGCGAAGATCCTGAACTATAGGGACAGGGAAAAGATATTAGAGTTCTTCAGGAAAGGAGGGACGATAGAAAGAGCGTCTGCGACCATCACTGCATATCCAGATTACACGATGCTGGTTCAGAGACAGCGCTATAGCTACGTGGCGATCAAGAGGGGACTGCGCACAGCTAGATTTAAATATATGTTGCTGTATCCTGCAAAACTCAAGATTTTCCATAAAGACAAAACGCAGAGGGATACAATAAGTGATCTAACAGTTATGCATATTATGAGAAGGGCGCAGGGTAATGGGTAATCGTAATATGAGACATTTGAACATTTTGGACTGGAATATAGAATGTGTAATGTAATAAGAATAACGGAAGGTGCTCGATTTCTAAATAAGGAGCACGGTACGGATGCAACCTACCCCCGAGACTCAGAATAGGAGGACCGCCACTAGGGCGACATCTCCCTGCTGAGCCGCAAGTAAGGCAATTGCCGGAAAAGGGCTAGATGCGGGGGTGCCTGAGAGCCAGGGATGGAGCTGGGCAAAAGTTGGGGGGGCGGGGTAAGTTGGGGCAAGGAAGGGAGGAAGGAAAAGGGGGAGTTGAGGGAGAGTTGGGGAGTGTGGTGGGGTTGGGATGGGAGGAGGGTGAGAGGGAGGGGGGAGTGTTAATAGTTAGGGGAAGTTTGTATTGGGGAACAAGCCTACATGAAAAAAAGGGAAGCACTGAGACCTGGCCGGTATTGGTGGAGGGCGGAGTGGGACCCGGATTTGTTATGGGAGACCTAAAAGTAGTTACCTGGAATGTTAGAGGGCTCAATAGCTATCTAAAAAGAAACAAGGTTATGATGTATTTGCGCAGCCAGAAAATAGATATCACCTCGCTGCAAGAGACTCACCTGACGCGAGAAAAGCTGGAGGTGATCTGGAAGAAGTGGAGAGGGACTGTTGTGGTTGCAACATACTCAGCTTATGCTAGAGGGGTGATTACCTGGGTAGCACCGCACGTACCGTTTCAGCTATTGTGCTCTACAGTTGAACCAGATGGGAGGATGGTAGTAATAAAAGGGTTGGTAGAAAACAAGGAAATATGTATTATAAATACATATGCCCCGAATCAGGATACGCCGGCATACTTTAGAACCCTATATAGCAAACTCAGCGTGAGCCTGGGAGGGGCGGTGATCTGGGGAGGAGATTTCAACTGCATACTGGACCCGAGGCTGGATAGGTCAGACACCAAAATAGACAAACCTACCCCTGCGGCCAGGATAGTGCAGTCCTTGTTAGCAGACTTTGGGTTGGAGGATGTATGGAGGTCAAATTATCCACAAGACCGACAATATTTGCATTTTTCAGCCCCCCAGAATCTACACACCAGATTGGATTATATGTTTGCCACGCATGAACTGATGGCAGAAATAGTACAGACAGAATACAAAACAAGGGTCCTTTCAGACCATTCGCCGCTGATATTGGCATGGCAGTACCGACCCCCAAGAGCGTAAATACCGACATGGCGCCTCTGGGCAGAAGCGCTGAAGGATAACATCTTTAGGGAGGACATGAGAGAGGAAATAATACGTTACTTTGAGACCAATACAGGCAGTGTGGAATCGGCGGGTGTGCTCTGGAAAGCCTTTAAAGTGGTAGTGAGGGGGGCAGCGATATCCAAGTCCAAGGGGCTACAAGGTGGGATTCTGGCGGAACTACAAGAAGCGGAAACAGAGCTAGAAAGGGAATTGAAAAGAGGAGGTAGCACTAAAGACGATAACAAGACGATAACAAAGAAATACTTAGGCTGCAGCAGAAATGTGCAGGACTCTGGGAAAGGCTGTGCAATCTTAATTACAAAAAATACATCGAGAGACAGCATGCAGGGGGGGACAAACCAGGGAGAGTTTTGGCATGGCTATTCAAAAGCGAGAGAGGATGGAAGCATAGCAGACACCCAGGAGGGAGTGAATCAAGAATTCAAAGATTACTATTGCATCCTGTATGGGGATATGGAGGAAAGTGATAACAAGGAAATAAGCGAAACATTAGAGGATATAGGATTGCCGCAGATTGGCGCTGAAGAGTGAGAGGAGCTAGATGCGCCAATCACTCTAGAGGAACTGGAAGAAGTGGTCAGACAGCTACCCACTAGTAGGACCCCGGGGTCTGATGGACTCCCCAGTGAATTTTATAAGATGTATAATAATGAGGTACTCCCCTCGCTCTTGGAGATGCTCAACGAAGCATATTAAATTAGAAGGCTACCAGAGTCCCTGAGAGAGGCGATCATCATTCCGCTCCCCAAACCTAACAAACCTGGCTGTGAGGGCGGCTCCTACAGACCTCTGTCGATGTTGAACCAGGATAGCAAAATACTGACGGCGGTCCTGGCAAATACAATGAGGAAAGTCATTAACAAACTAATACACCCCGACCAAACTGGTTATGTCCCCACCAGGAACATATCCAACAATTGTAGGCGACTCCACCGAGTCACTGAATATGTCAACGAGGAGACGGGTGAGATGGCAATAGTGTTGTTGGATGCAATAAAGGCCTTTGACTCGGTCCAATGGCCATGGCTGATGGCTACTTTGACAAACCATGGAATAGGGCCGGGGTATCTTAAATGGGCCAAATTACTATATAGTTAAGACAGGGGCAGTTATATCAGAGAGGTGGCAACTTAGTAGAGGCACCAGACAGGGATGCCCGTGGTCCCCAATGTTGTACATTCTGGCCTTAGAGCCCTTGGCAATATACCTGAGGCAGCAGTATGATACAATAGGAATTACCATAAGGGGGGAACCGCATTTAATTTCTCTGTATGCTGACGACATGCTGTTGTATCTGCGTTACCCTTAACAAAACCTGCAGTATGTACTGGAAGTGATGTAACAATTTGCAAAGCTTTTGGGTATAGCTGTGAACCCCAAAAAAGTCTTGTGTATTTCCACTGGGGAGGTATAAGGGGATCCCGCTGGAGCAACTACCGATCCTCCAGATACCATGGGAGGTTAGCACGTTTCGCTATCTTGGGATAGATATATACCATACGGTGGAAGTGGAGCACCAATACAGCACTGAGAAGGCTATCCGACAGATTGAAAATAGTATGAGGTTTTGGGTGAAGCTTCCTTTGGCGATGATGGGAAGAGGGGCAATGCTTAAAATGGTGGTCCTGCCAAGACTGTTGCACTGCTTTGGGAACATCCCATACTTGATACCTAGGAGATTCTTTGCTAGGTTGAGTAGCATATGCAGGGAATTTCTCTGGCAGGTGACAAGAAACAGGGTGGCCCTCTGGAAGCTGCAAAACCTGCACGAAAAAGGGGGCATAAAATTACCAAACTATGAACTTTATTATATAGCAAGTCAACTTCAATATGTAGCTAAATGGCTATCTGAGGAGTCGACCTCTGAATCCAGGTTGTTCCAATTGGATTGCGCCCCATTTTTCTTGAGAGAAATGATGTGGTTGCCTAAATCAGATATGGAAGGGCGTCCAAGAATGATGACACTTGGGTGGGAGATATGGCGGAGAGCTTGTCAGATAATGGGTAGCCTGTCCCTGTGCTCCCCGCAGGTACCATTGGTCTCTCTGGCGGGAAGAGAGAGGCAATTAAGACTAATGATTAGGAAGCACTGGGAGGCAGTGGGGATAGCAACCAGGAATGGGCAACATGTGGCATGAAGGGAGTATAAGGGATTTTGAGGGGCTGGTGGAGGAAACAGGGTTACATGTGGGACAGTATATCACATATCACAGGGTGGTGCAGCAGATTAAAGAGACATGGCCTGAAGATATATTAGCAGATGAACCAGATGCCGCCATGGATACGATATATGACATAGCAGAGGGGGGGCCCGAAATATCGAGACTATATGAACTGATGATGACCAAAGTGGGGAAGGAAGTGGTACAAATCAGACAAGATTGAGAAGAGGAATTTGGGGCCCCAAAGACTGATGGGATGTGGGAGAGTGCACCCAGGGATATCACAAAAAAGTATCGAGAAATGCGAGATTACAACAGATACAACTATATAGCACCCACAGGGCATATATGACGCCCCAAAGAATAGCCACATTTAAAAATACAGGACGACAATCTTGCCCCAAATGTGACGAGGAAAATGCCGGAATGGTACACATGTTTTGGTCATGCCCAATAATAGGACGTTTCTGGGGAGAAATAGCGCACAGGATGGAAGACGAAGGGATCAACATAGAAGTAGACACAGTATGGGCCTGCCTGCTGGGAGGGTTTCCTAGACCACATAAGCTAAAGCATGTGAGTAAACTGAAAGATCTGGCGAATGCACTAGCCAAGAGGAAAATTGCAATGGGGTGGAAAGCATATTATAGACCGAGGATAGAAGCATGGTGGAAGGGCCTACAGAAATGGGCAGAGGCGGAAACTGTAGTATGGCAAGAGGCAAGCAACGCAGGGGGGGAGGAGGAGGCGGGAACTTGGCTTGGAAACAACTAATTGCTGAATTATTTGGGCCCTCGCATGACGGGGCAAGTGACCGGGATCCAACGGAAACCATTGATAAGGAATCCCTATTGCAGGACCTAGAAACAGAACAAGAAGGAGAGTAGCTTGGGATGGGGGTGGGGAGGGGTGGGACACAGTGGACATGGATAAAGTGATGTGTATTAACACCATTATGTGCACTGAAAGTTTGGTCTGTGCTGGTTGTTTAAATAAAATCAATAAAAATTGTTTTAAAAAAAAAAACTTGAATGGCTCTGCACTCTCTGATGTTAAACTCTACTAAAACAGAGTTGCTCTTCTTCCCTGCCAAATACTCTCTCTCAGAGGCGTTCCTCATAAACCGTCGCCGTAAGTACTGGCGTGGCTTACCTCCTTCCTTTCAAACAGACCTTCCCAAGTGCAAATGGGTCCTTTTCTCTCCTCTACCACACTCTCTACCTGTTCCTCAGGGATCTATCCTATCGCCATGGCTTGTCAACATCTACCTGGCACCTCCGGCCCACCTGATCTGTACTTTGTCGCCTCACTTCCAGTGTTATGCATACAACAAGCAGCTCTCTTTCAAGCTGCCATCCTCTACCTCCTCCTCCTCCCTCATACATGACTGCCTGACTGCTATTCAGGCATTGTGCTCTGCTAACGATCTCTGCCTTAATGCCAGTAAGACAGACCTTCTCATGGGGATGACTGCTCTTTGTCCCCCCCGGCCTGACTCCGTGGGTCCCCTCCCCTCACCCACCTGTAAGGGCAAAAACATTGGGATCATCTTTGACTTCTCTCTCACTTTCTCCCCACACATCATGAACCTTGCCAAGAAGTCCAACTTTCAGCTCCACCTTCTCATGGGCATTCTACCTTTCCTCACCTTCCCCCGGAAGCTCAACATCTCCAGAGCCTTGTTTCTCTCTAGGCTAGACTACTGCAACAGCCTCTTCCTCAATCTGCCTCTTTCCTCCCATCGGCCCCTTCAACGAATCCAGAAAAGGACTGCAAGACTTATCCTTGGCCTCATGCCCAGGGCCCACTTCTCTTCAGCCCTAAAATCACTCCAGTGGCTCCCTATGACTGCAAGGATCCAATTCAAGATCCTCTGCATCATCCACAAGGTTGTCTGGGGGCTGGGAGCTCTTTACATCCAACTCTCCCTCCCTAAATACCTCCCTGCCAGAGTCCTTTGGTCCTCTGGCTCCAACTCTCTTCAGGGCAAACGTTTCTCCAAGCAGAGAGTGGGAGGTAGTTCACTTTCATTGGCTGGCTTCTCCCTCTGGAATGGCCTCCCTCCTCCCACAGACCTGAGCCAGCTCTTCTTAAATTCCGGAAACTTCTCAAGACTTTCCTTTTCTTCTGTTCCTTCCCACGCCCCCTCCTGTGCTAACTCTCCTGTCTGCTGCTGCGACTGGGGCCTGGTCCTTTCAGAGTCATACAGGGGCCAGACCACCCCCTACCAATCCCCCCAGCATCCTTTGACAGCACTTTCCTAGGGGTCCCTTTCCCAGACTAGCCCAAATTCGGCCTCCCTGTCCACCACGCTCATCCTTCCTTTCCCCTTTTCCCCTGGCACTTGTCACCTTGGCCCACCCAGAACTTGTCCGTCCCCCCTTCCCTGGGGTACCCCACTCCTGCACTTCTCCCTCTACCCTCTCCCCCTTGCACTTACCACCTTTTTTAAACACTTACGCAGTAGGATTGTCACAAGGCCAATATAACAATTGGTGTTCTATCTTTGAGATTCCCATGTCCTCTCCCCACACAATCTTGTCTTGTGTCACCTGGAAACACTTGTGTATAGGCACCATACAAATGTCCAATAAATACATTAAATACATAAATCTGCCTTCTACTTAACAATGTTTCTTCACCTCTACCCTACCTCTGTCCCTCACTTGCTACTGCCTCCACTCTAGTACTTCATCCATCAAGGTCACATCCCTAACAGAGCTGGCTGTATCGCCTACCTGCACTTAAAAATGTCTAATGTTGGTTGTCCCTAATCTATGGATTTCCACCCATGTAATCCCCCAGGTGGCTGCTCCATTTACTCCCCCCTGCAACCTGACCAGAATGTCACTCAAACTCACCCCATTGTAAGAAGCTCACTGCTTCCCGTCAAATCTGATTTCTTGTCTATTGTACGTTCTGTTATGATCAAAAGAGCATTGTTCCTGCCTATATAAATAAAGAAATAAATAATCTAGTCAACAACATGTGAATCTATGAAGGATCCAATCCCGGAGAAGAAACAGTTGTTCACCTGTAACTACAGTTCTGCAGCATTGGTACTTTTCCTATATTCATAATTGGTCCACCCGCCTAACTCTAATGAGGCTGGTTACCAATCACTCCCTCTTCCATTGCCTCTTCGATGATGATGGCGTCTGGGTTGGAGCCTAAGGGACTACTACCTCATTGGCCAGGAGCCAAAATGACTGTAATGACACTGAAAGAGTAAACTAAAATTAGTCTTTGTTTATCTGCAAACTAGTTCAAAAATGTACTTAGGGTCTCACCCAGAGAACGTGGAATGTAAAATAGCATGTGAATCTATGAAGCATATCAAATCTAGGGAGTTATATTTATAGGTAATTAACTTTTTACACTTGGCATCCATTTTCAGTGGTTACATTTACTGGCCATCTTATTAAAGTCAAGGGACAGGAGAAAATGTGAAGGCTTTACATAATCAAAATAACTGACTTGAGGAGCTCTGCCCATTGCTGATGTAAGCTCTAAGGACAGTTTAAGCCTTAATAGGGTTCTACCCCCACTGAACAGGGAGTACAACTGCGCTACTGCGGTCTTCAAAATCACACAATATGAACAAAATAAAGGTTACTCATCATAGTGACTAACATACTCCTAGTCTATAGTCACCTTTCCAACATATTGTATGGGCGTTCCTCCTTGGGGATGGGACCGGACACCATTTTTTCCTCCAAAAAGTGCTTTTCCCCTTTAAATCTAAGTGTGTTTAGGCGTGGCTATGGGCATGGCCATGACCCCATAGTGACACCCTCCGATACCTGGCCTCAGTCCCCTGGTACGTGCCGGACAGCTAATTTTGCCTCACCTACATTTATTGGGGGGAGGACAGAGGGTCATATTGAGGAAAGGGGACTATGGACTAGGAGTATGTTGCTCACTACAGTGAGTAACCTTTAATTACTCCTACGTCCCGTCCCCTTTCCTCCATACTGTATTGGCGATTACAATCGACATAGCCCTTAGGGAAGGGTGTGACAATTTACTTTGCAAAGAAGTTCTTGAGGACAGCTTGTCCGAATTCAGCATCTGACCTTACACTAACATCCAAGCAGAAGTACTTGCAAAATGCTGATGGCGATGCCCATGTAGCAACTTTACTGATGATCTGCCACAGCACCTGCCCCTGGAATGCGACGGCTGCAGCCTTAGCCCTCACCGTGTGAGCATGCATATTTGTCAGGCACAGCCTTTTCTGCAGTCTGTATGACTCAGTAAGAGCGTCCACCATCCACCTGGCTATTAAATGCCTGAGCCCCCTGTGAAGTTCCACCGAATGTGACCAGCTGGGCATCTGACTTCCTGAACTGCTTCGTCCTGTCCAGGTAGAACGTGAGTGTTCTCCCAAAATACAGGCAATCTAATTCCCTCTCCGCTTCAGATTGCGGATATGAAAAGAAGGTTGGAAACACAATTTCTTTATTTATATGGAAGGATGAGACTACTCTCTGCAAGAATTTTGGGTGTGTCCTCATGACACCTTGCCCTTGTGGAAGACTGTGCATGGCCCCGATGCCATCAGTCCCTGAATCTCGCTGATGCGTCTGGCTGGCGCGATGTCCACCAATAGCGCCGTCTTGAGTGTCACCCACTGGATGTCTGTAGTAGCCATGGGCTGAAAAGGTATGTGCACCAGCGCTGCCAGCACAACATTGAGGTCTCGCAATGGATGAGGTTTTCTCAATCGGTGATATAGCCTGGCTAGCCCCCGCAAATGCTTCTTCACCACCGGATTGGCCGTGGAGGATGATTGGCCCTCTGCATTCCTGTATGTACCGATTGTAGACAAATATGTGCGAAATGTATCGACGTGCGCACCTGTGGTTTCTAAGTGGGCAGCGAACGATAAGACTTGATCAAGCATGCCTGAAACTGGGTCCATCCCTTTGTCTGTGGCTCAGTGACAGAACCTGATCGACTTACGTGTGTACTGGATCCTAGCATTCTGAATAATTTCTAGATTGGCCTGCAATAGTCCCAGATGCTGCATGTTTAGTTGCTCAGGTACCAAGCTGAGAGGGCTAGGGACTCTGGCTGCGGGTAAACTAATGCTTCTGCCTGCTGTGAGGGGTGTAACAAGCCTATCTCCTTCAAGGGGATTGGGCCCTGAACTGCCATCCTCACCAGGTATGAGTACTAGATCCTGACTAGCCAGTCTGGAACTACCAGAATCATGCGACAGTGCACTGCGTCCTGGAACTTCCTCAGCACCCTCTGGACAACAGTGTTGGAGGGAACGCGTAACACCAGAGGCTGTTCCAGGAAATTAGGAAAGCATCCCCTAGTGAGTGCCTGCCTCTCCGCATCCATGAAGCAAACTGCCTGCACTTCCCATTGTTCTCTGCAGCGAAGAGATCCACCTCCGAGTGACCGCATCCTCTGAACCGGGCATTGAGGACCTGAGTTCACACCTCCCATTTGTAGTTGTCCGCCTGCTCAGCCTGTCTACCTCCCTGTTGCTCTCGCCCGGAAGGTGAACTGCCGTCAGGTGACTGCCCTGCTCTAGGGTCTATCTCCAGATCTGAATCGTCGGTCTGCACAGCTGAGTAGACCTCGTCCCTCCCTGCATGTGAGGTACAACATGGAAGTGATATTGTCTGTTCTGATAAGGACTGACCTTTTCCTGATTAGAGGGAGAAACACCCGTACTGCCAATTCAATCGCTCTCAGCTCCAGAGGTTTATGTGCTCTGCTTACTCCTGTGGAGACCACATCTCGTGAATTGTATAGCTGCCCAGCATGGCCCCCCAGCCCTCTACCGAGGAGTCAGTCATAATGGCCACTGATTCCTCCGACTGGTGGAACAATGCTCCCTTCATCACGGTCTCTTCTGCCTCCACCAGACTAGATCTGGCTAACCTCTTCCGGGATTGGGACCTTGTCTGAATGAGAGCCTCTCTCCAGGTCCCAGTTGGTTGCCAGGTCCAACTGCAGATGCCGCATCTTGAGCCTGTAGTACAGCACTGCCAGAATGCAGTCCATCATGAGACCTAACAGGTGTTGATACCACCATTCCGATGTCACCTATTTGTTCAAGAAGTGGCCCGTTGCCCTGAGGATCGCATTGACCCTTTCCTGAGTAGGGAAAATCTTCTGCCTGTTTGTGTTGCATGTCAATCCCAGGAAGATCAAGCAATGAGGCTGGGTAAACTCTGACTTGGTCTGGTGTACTGAGAAACCCAAGTAGCACTCCAATGTGCTGCGTGCCTCCCCCTAGCTCAGAACAGCATCGCTATTGTGTTCATCAGTCTCGTGAACACCTGTGGTGCAGAGTGGAGGCTGAATGGCAACACTCTTTATTGGAAGTGTTGCCCCATCACTGTGAACCACAGGAATTGCCTATGCGGCTGTCAAATCGGGACGTGCAAATACGCATCCTTTAGGTCCTTTAGGTCCAGGGAGCACATCCAATCTCCCTTGCTGCAAGCCTTCACAAACTGCACTTGCGTTATCATCTTGAATTTTTTGAGTGGAAGGTAGAGGTTGAGGATAGATAGGTCGAGCACCACCCTCAGGCCAACTTGGTTCTTTTTGGGGATGGCAAAAATCATGGAATAGTATCCACAGTCCCTCTAATCCAGGGGTACTTGCTCCACCGCCACACTCTGAATGAGGGAAGCAATTTCTACCAGCAGTGCAGGGAGCGTATCTGCAGAAGTGGGGGAGAAACTGGGTGCAGGAAGGGAACTGGGAGTCAAAATGCCTGAGAAACCACACAAAGCACCCAGGGGTCTCTGAAAAGACAATGCCATTGCATCTATTGGATAGCTAATCTGCCCCCCATTGTGGACGGGTGGACCACAACGCCACCCACATTGTTACTTGGCATCTGAGGCTGGAATTGTGGGGGGGGAGAAAGAACCCCTTGGCGGTGGTGCGCTGGTGCACCGGTGCTTCAAACCTGAAAGCCCCTGAACCCATCGAACAACCTGTTCCTCTGGTCAGATCTGCCCCGCAAATGCCCAAATGGTTTAGCTGCTGGTTTTGTCAGGATTACCAGTGATTTTGCCATCTGCGGGCTGGACTTTTTCTTGTTAAGCTCCTCATCCATTGAGGAGTGGAAGAGCTCTACCCCTCCGAAGGGGAGATTCAGTATTCGCTCCTGCACATCCGTATACAATTTCACAGCATGTAACCAAGTCGCTCTGTGCATGTCAGTGTCCATGCAAATGCCTCTTCCCGCTGGGTCGATGTGAGAGACTGTTGACTCTAGCAGATCCTGTGCCACCACCTTTGCCTCTGCACGTCCTGCCTTTAAAGCAGCCTGCCTATGGGAAGGGAGGTCTGGCAGGAAGTCTGCTATCTCCCGCCATAGTTTCTGATTGGCGTCTGCCAGAATTATGCCTGCATTCGCCAGCCTAATGGATGCAGTCCTGAATTCAGGTAGACCTTTTTTCCATAGGCTTCTAGTAGCTTATCTTACCTACTTAGCAGGGCTATGGCCGATGAACCCGATGTCCCAGAGGTCTAAGGCTTGGCATACATAGACACGGCTGCAATCACAGAGGAATGCAGCTGCAGGTGTGAAGAAAGGAGGATGGTCTCCCCTTCTGCCTGCCTGTACTTGTGATTGAGCCTCTTGTTGATTGGCTGTGCGCAATGGGGCTTGAGCCACCTCTTCTTCGCTAAAGCAGACATATCTTTTTGTAGCAGTATGCCCGACTTACTGTGCGCCCTAAGCGCCAGCACCTCAGCCAGCAGACCAGACTCTGGCCATTCCTGCTGTGGTACAGGTAACCCCAAAAAGGCAGCCAGCCCCTCCATTCTGGCATGGAAGGCTTTCACAGAAGTGGAGGCTTCTCATCTGTGTCCTTGTCTGCTTGTGCTGTCGGACCCACCCATCCCCTTGGGGTGCATCCCCCTGAGATCCTGTAGCCGTAACTGGGGTCAGATCTGTGGTTGCCTGCTTGGTGGGTACCCTCAGCTCGGGGAGCAAGCCCTTCTGTGGCAGAATGCCGGACGGTGCTACTTTTCCCCGGCTGCCGGGGTCACAGTCAACTGCACCTGTATTGGTGGGGGAAGTGGCACCACTTCCTTGATCAAGGACTTAAGGGGCCCTGTTATTTGCTGGGCCCTCATGACTGCCATAAACCTTTAGAAGAATCTAGCGATGACAGTGAGGGGGTAAAACCTGGCAAAGCAGCCCGCGGAGCCCTCGGCCTATGCTGGGCCCCGCTACTCTGGATGTACCGCAGTGTAGTGGGCATGGTTGGGTATGCGGTGCACCACTGCACCTGTGCACTGGTCCATTCCACCCCTGGGGTGAACCGTGAAATCTGGCATCCATAGGGAAGGTGGCTGCTTCACACATCCTGCTAGGGAGTCACTGGCCGTAGGACTCTCGCCACCTGGGAGTCGCGGCTTGGCACTATTTGGTCACCTGATGCCATTTTTCACGCAGAGCTTTTATCAGAAATGCACGGGAAGACAATGTCCAGCACAGAGTCTGAGCCCCCAGACCCTGAAGGGTCCTAGAGTGGTAGCTTGGTACTGCATATGACCTCGGGGAGATGCACAAATAGGCGTCCCCTCGGGCTTAGGCCTGTTGCTAGAGCACTTGAGCCCATCAAGGATGTGTCCTAGTGCTAGAGCGTTTCCGCCCCTCAGTCGTCGTCTCGGGAAGACCCGAAGGCCCCTCGGATCTATGTGATCACTGCAATGCCAAAAAATGCAGATTTCTTTTTTTTTAATACAAAATCTGCGAGGCGCAATGATCACATAGATCACCTTTGCCTGCATTCCCCATACCTGCTGCCCCTTTTCCTCCCTACTTACCTTTCGGCGGCACACTTCTATGTGTACCGCCAACTCCCTTCTATCCCTGCAGCGTCAGTTCCCTTCCACTAACGTGGGTCTGAACTGGCGCTGCAGGGTCCTTTTTTCATTTCTTTTAACTTTTTACTTTATTGTCCCCCGCAATCCATGTAATGGAAGTGGGGGACACCCCCGCAACCCACGAGCCCATTGAACTGAACAAGGGGAGCGAAGGATATCCCTGCTCCCCTTATTCGGTGTAATGGGATTCGGAAATAATTTTTGCTTCTGAGTGCACAGTAAACACACAATCAGCATTTTTTAAATCAGCGTTTTGTCCTGATACCGGCCCCTCGGTCTGTGGACCAGTAGCTCTGGGAGCCTCGAGACCCTTCCTAGTGGTAGGGTCCTAAAAATCTCTACTGCTCAGAGGATTCTTGGGAAAGGAATCTCCCTTACAGGGTGCTTTAGTAAAAATTGCACTTACCTTGTCCGACTTGCTTCTGCGTCGCACAAAGTCCTTAAGATGGTCTGGAGGGGATGCTACGAAGATCTCCCTCTGTTGGCGGTGTCCGGACTCTGCCGTCCGTGAGCTCCCCACCCCCCGTGACACAGAGACAGAGATGGTTCTCGTGTGGGCTCCCCGGTGGTTGTGACGCCACCGGACACGCCCCGTTTATTTAACTGCGCACGCGACAGAGTGAACGTCACCCCGTCGCGTGCGCGCCCTTAAGGGGCCAACGCCACACTCCTCCTTTTCCATAACAACAAATTGGAAACAGGAGGGACTAACTATCACACATTTATAAAGCACACAACTAAACCCCCATTTATTAACAGCCACCCTGGATCCCCCGAGGGTGCCTGTCACGGCCTGACCATTGTCCCCAGGTCAGCCTCCCCAACTCAGTCCGTTACATAGTCTGTGAGACGGGCAGGTTTCCCACGCCCTGTTCTCAGGGGGTACCTCCTGCCAACGTCTCTGGCCGGTGTCTCTTGACCTGGTCTGCCCCGAGCAGGAGAGTCCACGGCGGGGCTTTCACCCCCACCTTCATCTAAAGCATCCTCACCCTCTCGGTTGTCCGGCTGTCCGCTCTCGGGTCGCCGATTCTCCTGAAGAAGGAGGCATTCCTGGTCATGGACGACGTCCCATCAGAGGCTGTCACCATAGAGCCCTTCACCGCCACGACATCCAGGGGGCCAGGTTCATACGTGAGGGATAGCTTGCCTTGTGGGTGGTGATTCCTCACCAGCACCTCATCCCCCAACGCGATGTGTGGGGGTCTCAGGCCTCTCCGGATGTTTTCCATCTGCGTCCTTGTTTGTCTGTCCTCCTCGACCTGTTCATTGTCAATGACGGCGGGGTCCCTGTCCCCCACCTCCGGTATGACGTCTCTCGGGCATCTTTGGAAGAGAGCCTCCGCCGGTGCTACACCCGTTGAGGAGTGGGGTGTGGTCCGATATCCCCGCAGGAAGACATACAGTGCCCTCTGCAAGCACTCGCCTTTTCCGTGGGCATCCTGAAGACTTTGTTAAGTGTGCGCATCATGCGCTCTGTTTCACCGTTGGCCCGGGGCCAAAGTGGGGTTACCCGCTGGTGCTGAATGCCATACTCCTTCATGAGCTCAGCAAAACTCTCGCCTTGAAATGGTGCCCCGTTGTCGGAGCACGGCACGGAGGGCAGGCCATGGGTGGCGAAAATCTTCTCCGGCACCACCACCACGTTCTCAAATGCGACGGACTCTATGAACTCGACCTCCGGGTATCGAGACCACTCATCCACCACAACTAGGAAGTGAGTGCCTCTCGACGTGGACCCGGAGTCTGCGTGCACTACTTCCCATGGCCTAGTTCCTCTTGGCATCGTTTCAATGGACGGTTCCCGCTGGGCCGGTACCGCCGCCTGGCACCATACGCAAGATGCCACAAATGCTTCCACCTTCCGCTCGAGCTCCGGGAACCACACCTTCTGGCGGAGGCGAGCCTTTGTCTTGGGCGCCCCTTGGTGGCCCTGGTGCGCCAGGGCGATGACCTGTGCAACTTTGGCCTGGGGCACCACGATCCTCTCACCCCTTAGTAGCAGCCCCGACTCCGAGAATGTCAGTTCTTCTCTCACTCGCCATAACTGCTCGAGAGCCACTCTGGCTTCACATATCCTGTGTTCGACCGCTTCCAGCACCGTCTTCCAGGCACCCCGCTGCATTGCTTCCCTCAGGATGGCAAAACACTCGTCGCTCTTCGACGCGAGCTCCAGCTCCTCCACCTGCATGGAGTTTGGGGTGGCCGTTTCCACGACCAGGCGGACATGTTCGTCGGCCTCTTCAGCCGACGTCGACTCCTGCGAGTCCCCTCTTGGGTGTCGAGAGAGGTAGTCCGCCGCGTTGTTAGCCCCTGAACGATATGTCAACGACACTCCATACTCGAGCAGGGCGAGCATCCAGCGCTCTATTCTCACTGTTGGACGGGATGATGAGCCCGCAATGATCGGCAACAGCAGTTTGTGGTCCGTGACCACAGTCACGGGGCGCCCCAGGATGTAGAGGCGAAAATGTCTGCAACCCCACAGCACCGCCAGGGCTTCCCTCTCAATCTGGGAGTATCTTTGCTCGGTGTCGGAGAGCGCCTTGCTGGCGTATGCTATGGGTCGAATCTCCTGGTCACTCCCCACTTGGGTAAGCACTGCCCCCAGGCCATAGGGGCTGGCATCCACTAGGATCTCTGTCTGCAGGCTCGGATCCAAGAACGCCATGGTGTCGTCCGCCGCCAAGGCACTCCTGATGTCATCGAATGCCGCCTGCTCAAGGGGGCCCCACTGCCAGACGGTATCCTTCTTCGTCAGAGATCTCAGCGGCTCTGAACGGGACGCCAGATTCCTGATGAACCGGCCACAGTAAGTGACCATGCCCAAAAAGCTCCTCACCTCCGCAACATTTTCTGGCGGGCGCGCCTCCTTTATGTCCCTCACTTTGCGGGGGTCCGGCGACACCCCATCTGCCCTAAATACGAATCCAAAAAACTTGATCGTTGTTTTCAGGAACTCGCACTTGTCCTTGTGCAGGGTGAGTCCCAGCGAGCGAAGGCGCTCAAAGGTCTTGGCGAGGCGTGCCAGATGCTCCGTCTCGGTCCTGGCATACACCAGGATGTCGTCGCTGATGTTAAGGACTCCATCCAGATCAGCCAGTGCTCCTCTTATGATGTTTTGGAACACCTCCGCCGTGGAAGACACCCCAAAGCTCAACCTCTTATATCGGTAAAGACCTCGATGAGTGGTAAACGTTGTGATGTAGCGGGACTCAGGGTGCAGTACCACCTGATGATAGCCTGCTCTCAGATCCAGTTTGGAAAAGAACTTCGCCCCTTGCAGTTCCGCTATAATGTCATCGATGGTAGGGGTCAAGTGCCGTTCCCTCTTTATGGCCTTGTTGGGGAGTCGCATGTCCATGCAGATCCTCACCGCGTCGGGCTGTTTGGGCTTGCATGCGATGACAATGGGAGACACCCATGGGGTGGGGCCTTCAACCTTTTCGATAATGTCCAGCCCTACGAGATTGTACAGCTCTCGATCCACCAGATCCCTGAGATGAAAAGGAACTCGCCGGTGCTTCAGCGCCACTGGTTGGATCGACTCATCGATGTGGAGCCGGACCGGTTCACCCACCAACTGCCCAATGCCTTCGAACAGGAAGCTGTGTTTGGCCAGGAGCACCTGAATGTCGTCTAGGTACACCGAATAGGCGAATGTTACAATTCCCAGAGCTTCAGCCGCACAGCAGTGTGTTGTCGCTCACCGGCGTGACATAGAATCTGGCCCGTATATGCGAGTCGCCATATTGAACTTCAGCCACGAACACGCCGTCCAAGGGAATGGGCTGGTCGCCCCCGAAAGCGAAAATGCGTGCCCCTGGCGCGGTCAGCGTGGGCGGGGTCTGCATGGTGTCATAATGCTGTCTGGCCATCACATTCACGGACGCACCGGTGTCCACTAGCATTGGTATGGAGTCCCCATTGACCAGCACATTGCATCTGGGCTGCCTCTTGGAGCGGGATTTCAGCATGCTCACACTGGACACAAAGAAAATGTTTTCATCATCCTCTTCCTCCTCCTCCCCCTCCTGAGGGGCCCCTTCGTCACCCTGGTCCACTTGAGCAACGTTGGACGCCCTCTGGGGGCGGAAGAAACCGGCTCGAACAGGCCCCGTAGGCACTACCTTAGGAGCTGCAGATCGGCACATCCTGGCGAAATGGTCCGCGCCTCCGCACCTACCACACTTCACCCCAGTCGCAGGGCATTCAGCCGGGTGCGGGAGGTCGTACCCGCACTTTGGGCACAAGGAGGTTGTCCCTGGCGGGCGCGGGCCCTGGTTGTTCATGGGGCGCCTCGCTACACGGCCTCTTCCGACCGCGCAGACTTCCTCCACCTTGCCTGGGCGGGCACTAGCTTCCATTCTGGTCGCCCGCAGTTCAGACACTTCGTGGCATCTTCCCAGTTCTAAGATGCGGGGAAGGGTGATACCCGGCTCGCGCAATATCTGGCGTCGCAGTTTTCCAGAGGCGCACCCCTGAATGAGTTGATTGCGAATCATAACTTCAGGATCGTTCCACGCACATGGCGCCGCCAGTCTCCGCAGCCGCCCGTAGAACACATCTAGAGTCTCGTCATCCTTCTGTCGAGCCGTCCCCATGAGAAAGCGTTCATAATCTGCATCGGCCATTGGCAGAAAATGATTATGGAGTGCATTCTTGGCCGCCGCAAACGACCCATCCGCTGGCTGCAGGGACAGAAAAATCTCATGCACCGCCGGGCCAGCAGAGTACAGGAGAGTGGCCAGCTTACTGTCGTCGCTCGTCTCCATCGTGGCCCTGAAGTACATCTCGAGTCTATCCATCCACATCTTCCACCTCTGTCCCAGGCTTGATGGAGCGCCCGAGATATCAAACTCAGTCATTGGCTGTAGGGACCCAGGTGGTTTCAGCGGGAGGGCGGGTGGAGGCTGAGCTGCAGGAGCAGCAGCAGCCGCAGCCTGACTCATGGTGGATAGCGCACAGGCACCCCAGATGATATGATTAATGGGGCCGCAACTCACCACCAGCAGGCAGCCTCCTGATGCGGTCTAAATTTTGCCTCTCTCCAGATGTGCCGCTCCAGCCAGCCGGCAGGACGATGAAGCGTCCAAAAATTGAGCAGGGGGAAAAGACCCCGAGTGCATTCAGCAGGCTTCCAATGGAGTCTCACCCATCCACTCGGTGAAAAACAGTGAAAATGTCAATGATTCATTTTAAAATTGACACGTGCTGTTTCCAGTGGCTGTCCGCCGCTGGATTGTCCAAAAATTATGTCCGGATGGCTCACCGGCGCTTCGTTATGAAGCCGTGAGTATCTGAGGCCTATTCATCAAAATGGCCGCCGGCCGCGTGCGTCTCTCCCCTCTCCGCGGTCAGAATTCGCTGAAGCGCTCACGTAGGATCATCTACGCTACGAGCGAATATCTCCGCCTGTTCCAGGGAGTGATCCCGGCACTCGTCGCCACTGTTGCCGGTGTCCGGACTCCGCCGCCCGTGAGCCCCCCACCCCCCGTGACACAGAGACACGGAGACAGAGATGGTTCTCGTGTGGGCTCCCCGGTGGTTGTGTCGCCACCGGACACGCCCCGTTTATTTAACTGCGCACGCGACTGAGTGAACGTAACCCCGTCGCGTGCGCGCCCTTAAAGGGCCAACGCCACACCCTCCACCTAGCCAAAAGGTTCTTCAAGGAGCGCAGCGTAAGAGTGTGATGTGATATGCTAGCCAGTGTTCCCACTTATGGCCCACACCTAAATAATTAAGACTGAGCGAGTGTGGGTCTGATGTGGGAAAACAACCTTCGCAGGAGGAACACCGGTGAAAGGCTGATGGGGCCGACATGCGACGAGCCAGGTGAGGCACTGCAGGCCGATATGAACATAAAAATAGAGCGGGGAAAGCAAAAAATAGCAAACTCTAACCGAGCATGCATCAGGAAGGTCCGAGCCCATCAGCGCAGAAAAGGTGGAATGGGGCCAGGCACCAAAGAACAAGTTACTTCTTACCTGGTAACGTTCTTTCGACGGGATGTTCCTCCGACGTATTCCTTATATTTGATAATACGTTTCCAGCTTGCTGGCCTCGGAAATTTTTTCTGTAGAGGGCGCTGTGCGTCGATGTCCGCCGAGTCGATGTCCCTCGACGGCCACCGTATCGGCGCCAACATCACCATGCCCATAAATAGCCACGCGCTGCATCCGTTGCTCAGTTCCGTAGTCATGCCTGAATTGGTTATTGACCTTGAAGGAGCGTAAGCTGCAACCACAAGGGAAGTTATCACTGTGGGGATGGTTGGGAGGGGCGATAAGGAATACGTCGGAGGAACATCCCGTCGAAAGAACGTTACCAGGTAAGAAGTAACTTGTTCTTCGAAGGGATTGTGTCCTCCGACGTATTCCTTATCTTTGATAGACTCCCATAGCAGTGGCATGTAATTGGAGGTGGGAGTGATAGTGTTATGTAGCCCTTTAGGGATGGACTGAATGTAATACGGCCTTGCCAAATCTGATCTCTTGAGCAGTGGAGGAATCCAGATTGTAAAATTTTGTGAATGTATGTGCGGACCACCATGTGGCAGCCGCACATATATCCCAGACCGGTACCCCTCTTTGGAGAGCCGAAGAGGCTGCGATATCCCTAGCTGAATGAGCCCTGAGATTTTGGGGTGGCTCTTTCCCTGCTTGTCTATAACATTCCAGGATGGCAAAAATAATCCACCTGGAGATGGTTTGTTTTGTTATGGGTAGTCCCAACTTGTGACCTGAGTATCCTACAAACAGTTGGTCTGCTTGGACCTAGCCATTCTGCTGATGTAAAAGCTGAGAGCTCGCCTAGGGTCCAGCCTATGTAGCCTTTCCTCCTCTTTCCCCGGATGGGGAAGAGGGTAGAACGAAGGCAAGGTAATTTTCTGAGTAATATGAAATTCAGAAACCACCTTTGGGAGGAAATTGGGCTTCACCTGTAGGACAACCTTGTCCTTGTGGAAGATTATATGTGGGGGTTTATAGGAGAGGGCTTGTAGCTCGCTCACCTTCCTAGCAGATGTTAGTGCTACCAATAGGACAGTTTTAAGTGTGAGATATCTCAGCGCTCAAGAGTGAAGTGGTTCGAATGGACTCCCCATTAAGAAGTTTAAGACTAAATTTAAGTCCCATAAGGGAACCTGGAATGGTTTTGGAGGGTAAACATTAGTTAGTCCCTTGAGAAATTGTACCACTAGAGGAATTTTGAAATACGATGGTTCCTCCGCAGTGCGCTTGAAGATAGAAAGCGCTGCAAGATAGCCTTTTACAGTGCCCACGTGAAGGCCTGAGTTTGCCAAGTAGAGTAGAAACGATAACACCATTGGTGTACCACATGAAAAAGGGTCGATATTCTGTTCAGCTGCAAAATTTGTTCCAACGGCAGCGGTATAAAGACTTTGTTGCTGGTCTTCTGGCCGAAAGCAACACCTCCATGACGTCATCAGGGAGATCCCAATCCTTGTACCTCAACCTTTCAGAAGCCAAGCGTGAAGGTTGAGGGTTCTGGCGTCTGGATGGAGAACCTGACCTCCCTTCTGCAAGAGAAGATTCTCTTTGAGTGGAAGACGGATTGGAGGACAGATGGACATATCTAGAAGGTCCGGGTACTACGTTCTCCTGGCCCAATCCGGGGCAATTAGGATCATGGTTTTCCGGAATCTTCTCAACCTCCTGATCATTTGAGGAATAACAGGGACTGGTGGGAACGCGTAAAGGAGTGGAAACTCCCAGTCCACTAGGAACGCATCTCCTAGAGCTCCTCTCGGGGGAAATTCCCTTGAACAAAACAGATCGCACTTCTTGTTGTTGCTTGTGGTGAACAGATCCACCTGAGGGGTTCCCCAAAGGGTGAAGATCTCTTGAAGGACTTCCTGAGCTAGCTCCCACTCGTGGGAGACTTTGCTCTGCCTGCTCAGAGCGTCCGCTGTCAAGTTCTTCTCTCCGGCTAGGTGGACAGCCGATAGAGAGATTCCTTCTTGGATTGCCCAAAAAAAGAGCTGCATCGCCTCTCTGCACAGTGGCAGTGATCCTACGCCTCCTCTTTTGTTGAGGTAGTGCATGGCCACCGTGTTGTCCGTCATTATCAGGAAATTTCTCCCCTGTACTGATGGCAGGAAAGCTTTCAGCGCTAGTCTGATTGCTCTCAGCTCTAATAGGTTGATGTGTAGTCTGGACTCCGATGGAGACCAACGACCGCTGATGGTCAAGTCGTTGGCATGGGCTCCCCACCCCGTGAGTGAGGCGTCTGTGACTACTGTTATCTCCGGCCATGGTTGCCAAAACAGTTCTCCTTTCAAGATGTTCTCTGGATAGGCCCACCATTGCAGGTCGCGGGCTACCTTGTCCGGAATCCGGAGGAGATCTGTCATTCTCCCTGAGAATTGCGACCACTGACTTCTCAGTGCCCACTGAAGAGATCTCATTCTCAGGCGAGCCTCTGGCACAAGGAAGATGCAGGATGCCATGAGGCCTAGCAACCTCAAAAAGTCGAAGGCTGGGAGACGTTGGGCATTTTGAAACTTGGTGACCATCTGTTGAATATCTTGAGCCCTCACCTCTGGTGGCGAGGCTTTTCCCAGGGAGGTGTCCAGGACCGCTCCAATGAACTGGAGTCTCTGTGATGGTATCATCTGTGACTTCTTTAAATTGAGGGAGAAGCCCAGTCTGTGAAGGAAGTGGCAGACATAATCTAGCTGGGCCTGGGCCTGTTCCGAAGATACGGCCTTGATCAGCCAATCGTCCAGGTAGGGGTAGACGTGGATCCCTTCCCTCCTTAGACTCGCCGCCACTACCGACATCAGCTTGGTGAAGACCCTCGGGCGGAGGTCAGCCCAAATGGCAGAACTCGAAATTGATAATGAGAGTCGCCAATTGCGAACCTCAGGTATTTACTGTGTTTGAGATGGTTTGGCACATGGAAATAAGCATCATGAAGGTCCAGAGATACCAGCCAATCCTGGAGCTGGAGGGCCTGAAGGATCTGAGAGAGAGTTACCATCTCGAACTTGTCCTTCGTGAGGAACTTGTTCAATTCTCGTAAGTCCAGGAAAGTCTCAGTCCTCCGTCCTTCTTTGGTATGAGAAAGTAGGGCGAGTACCAGCCCTTGTTCCTGTCCGCTACAGGTACCGGTTCTATGGCACCTTTCTCTAGCAGGTCTATAATTTCCTGCAAGAGGAGCTGATCTGGAACTTTTAGAGAGCTGTTCCCCGGTGGATGACTCTGAGGAATGTGTAGAAAGGGTAGGCAGTAACCTTGGGCAACTGTCTCCAATGCCCAAGCATCTGACGTTATAGCCTGCCATTCCGTCAGATGGTGAGTTAACCTGCCCCCTACAGATGTATTGTGTGGGAAGGCCTCAGAGTGGTTTGAGGGCGGCTGATGCAGATGCCGAGGGTAAAGAGGCACCTGCTGCTGCTGCGGTCTTAGTACTTTTGACCCGTCCACCTCGGGTGGATCTTCTTTGGCCTCTTTGAGCCGGCTGTCCTCTGCCTTTCCCGAATGCGGAATAATAGCGAAAGGACTTTCTTCTCCCAGAGGTTCCTGAGGGGCGAAAAGGAGTTTGGCGGATAGCAGCTCCTAAAGATTTTGCTGCTGCTTTAGAAGTCTGTAACTTTTCCAGACTGTCATCAGCCTTTTTCCCGAATAATGAAGAGCCGTCAAAGGGCATATTCAAAAGTCTGGCCTGTACGTCAGGGGCAAAGCCTGACTTTCGCAACCACGCATGCCTGCGGATTGTTGTACTTGCCGCCATGGCCCTGCTGATACTGTCAGCGGAATCGATGCCAGTTTGAAGTGATTCGCACATGGCATCTTTGCCATCTTTAATAATGTTAAGGAAGGCTTCCTTTTCCTCTCCTTCGGGTATGCTGTCAGCCGCTGATGAAGCACACTCCCATAGTGTGTGACTGAACCTGGCGAGCGTACAGGTGGCATTGATGGACTTCAACGCCATACTACAGGCAGAGAAAACTTTCTTTGCCATATAGTCGTACCTCTTGTCATCTCTATCCTGTGGGACAGTAGGGTAAGCGGTCCTACTGCTAGATGAAGTTGCCGCTTGAACCACCAGGCTCTCTGGGGTCGGGTGTTTTGACAGGTATTCAGGGTCAGCAGCCGCTACCCTATACTTGGTTGACAATCTTTTATTGACTGCAGGGATAACTTCGGGAGTTTCCCAATTAGATGCAATTTTCCTTTGTAAGGCTGCATGGAAGGGGACCACCGGGTCCTCCTGTGGGCCTTTGTCCAATATATCTGTTAGGTCATCCTGTTGGAAAACAGGTGAAGGCGCAGACCAACCGATAAACTCAATTATTCTTGCCATCAGGGTTCTATAGGGTGTTTCGGCATGTTCCCCTGGGTCTGGCTTAACAGATTCCACTTCTGGGGAAGTGTCCAGCCCACTTGCCTCATGTAGTGACTCCTGTAGTTCCTTCAGCCTTCTTTCCTCAGAGGTGAAATCCTCTGCAGTAGGCAGTGTGGTCCTCTGTAACCCGAATGTTTCCTGGTCAGAATCTTCCCCTTCTTCATAAATTGAAGAAAGTCCAGGGTACTCTGACCTCTGAAATGGAGTAAAATCCATCTCTAAGGCAGAAGGAGCCAAACTCATCGTTATTGGACGAGAAAACGTCGATGTCGTCGACGCCGATGTAACAGGCTTCAAAGGCGCCGAAAACGGCGTCGAAAAAACTGGAAGGGGTCTCGAAGAACTCGAGAGGATCAGGATCCTACTCAAGGGCATCGACGACGGTCTCGGCGTCGCGCCGGAGGCCCTTGAAATCACCGTTGGCTGTGGAGTGGCCTTGGTCCTCTTTTTCATTGGCGTTGGCGTCGAGTCGATGGACCGATGCGTCGAGGAACCCTTCGACAACGGTGTTGATGGCGCCGATCAGTGCGTCGAAGGAATCTTCGACGACGGCGTCGAAGACGGTGCCTTCTTACCCGATGGCTCATGGCGCTCTCGGGTGGAATGTTTCGACGGGTGCTGCGATTCGCAGCGTTTTGATTTTTTGGGTTTTTCACCCGGGGTATCACCCTCAGCTGTCTTCGAGGGGGTCGAGGCTGCGTTCTCGAAGACGCTTAACATTTTCTTTCTGAATTCCTCCCACTCAGCTTGAGAACTGTGTTTAGTGGGACAGGAGACCCTTTCTGGGGACACAGAAGACGACGAGGAATGGGACCTTCGACGTCTCTTTTTTGAGTGTCTTCATCTCGACGAATGGTGGGAGCTGCTTCAAGATCTAGAATGGGAATGTTTCGATGGCGAGGAGACGAATGCCTCGACTCAGCCGACGAAACTTTCGAGGAGGTTTTGGTTGACTTACCTCTCTCGAGCTTCCCCTTGCGCTCCTTCAAGGCTTTCGCCGTCATGGACATGCAGTCCTCACACTCCGAACAATGGTGTTCGGATCCCAAGCACCATAAGCAGTTCCTGTGTGGATCCGTTATTGACATTTTTTTACCGCAGTCTCGACATTTCTTGAAGCCGGATCGCGGCGTCGTCGGTTCTGATGAAGAAGCCATCGAGAACAATAAGGTATATTCGAGTAGAAATAGATAGTTAACCTGACTGAACTGAGCAACGACGTTCCGAGGCCCCACGAAGCGCGGAAAAAACAGAACTGAGCAACGGACGCAGCGCGTGGCTATTTATGGGCATGGTGACGTCGGCGCCGATACGGTGGCCGTCGAGGGACTTCGACTCGGCGGACATCGACGCGCAGCGCCCTCTACAGAAAAAATTTCTGAGGCCAGCAAGCTGGAAACGTATTATCAAAGATAAGGAATACGTCGGAGGACACAATCCCTTCGAAAGACAGGGCCATGGGGCATGGCCACGCCCATAGTCACGCCTTTGTGTGCCTTACATTTAAAGGGGAAATGTACTTTTTGGGAGGAAAAAGGTTCTGGTCCCGTCCCTAAGTAGGGACGCGCATACATTATGGGGGAAAGGGGAGAGGATGTAGGGATTAGAAGGAGACTCGGCAGAAGGACCTTGCAATTGATTATTAGGGGATTTAGTTTGGAATATTTTGCCCTGTAATTACAGCATGCTGTAGTTACTGTTACCGGAAGAAATTAAGTGTTACTCACCGGAGTGACTAACATACTCCTACTGCACAGTCTCTTTTCCTCCATACTGTATGGGCGTCTGTCGAGAGGGAGGGGAACATAAAAAAACACGTTCCCTTTAAATTTACAAGCGCGTGGGGGCGCGGTCTCAGGAGCACAGTCTCCCTTAACTCTGTCCACCGGAGCCACAACTCAGTCCCCTTATGATGCGTTGGCTGTACTTATGCTGAACAACCTTGCTGCTCTTTTTAGGGGGAATTATGGTGGGTTTGTATGGAGGAAAGGGGACAATGGAGTACATTAGTCACTCCGTTGAGTAACACTTAATTACTCCTACGTTCTGTCCCCTTTCCTCCATCCTGGCCAATTACCAATGACACAACCGCCCTGGGGAGGAGAGTTAGCCGATCTATGCAAAGAGATTACGCAGGACTGCTTGTCCAAAAGCTGCATCAGCCCTGGCACTGGTATCCAGGCAGTAATGCTTGCAAAAAACAGATGGGGTGGCCCCTGTCACCGCCCTGCTGATCACCTGCCAGTGAACATAATACTGGAACATGACTGAGGTCGCCTTGGCTCTTACCTCATGCGCATGCGTGCCCTGCGGCGGATCCTTATGTTGCACCTTGTATGCCTCTTGGATCGCTGCTGGCATCCCGTGAGCTATGGATGCCTTGGAGGCTTGCTGCCCAGGCTTGGTGCCTCCAAATGTTACAAACAGTGCGTCCGTCTTGAATTTCAATGCTCTCCTGACATCCAGACAGTGGAGTGTTATCTCTGTGTCTTCCTTGGGGTCCGGAAAGAATGTGGGGAGCACAATCTCCTTGTTGATATGACACAATCTCCTCGTTGATATGAAAGGATGACACCACCTCTGGAAGGAACTTAGGGTGCATGCGAAGCACAACCTTGTCTTTGTGAAATCTAGTGTATGTGTCTGAGGTGACTAACGCCAGGATCACACTCACTCTGCGAGCTGATGTAAGACCAACCAGAAGGGCTGTGCTCAGAGTGACCAACTTAATGTCTACTGTGGACATGGGTTCAAATTGTTTGTGGACTATAGCACTTAGCACCATCCCAACCGGGATGCATTCGTTTGACTGGGGGATACAGCCTGGTCAGGCCAGTCAGGTGTGTTTTCACTACGGGATTGACCGAAGACAGGATAAGAGAGTTGGAGTTCCTGTATTCACCAATAGCAGCCAGGTATGTCTGGCAGGTATCCAACCGGATGCCCGATCTGGCAAGATAGGCAGAGAATTATAAGACTTGGTCCAGAGTGCATGTCAGTGGATTCACCCCATTTTCCTTAGCACAAAAACAGAATCTCATCCATTTGCTTTTGTACTGCTTGCTCGTAGCCTGACTTCTGGCAAATTGACTGATCTCCAGATTGTCGCTAGACAACTGAAGGTGGTGGAGCGTTAGCTGCTCAGGAACCAGGCCACTAGGGCTAGTCTCTCTGAGGAGGGGTGTGGCACTGCACCTCCCTGCTGCGCTAGTAGAGGGCCCTTCCAGAGGGAAAGCACCATCTCCGGCAGGGTTAACAGCTACCGCAGGTCCGAGACACAGAGTCTTGCCAGCCACCGAGGCGCTATGAGGATTATCTTCAAGTTCCTGATCTTGCTCACCACCTTGTGCACCAGCGATGTGGGTGGGAATGCATATACCCACATCCTGTCCAAGGGTATCTGGAGTGCGTCCCCTAGAGGGTTGCATCCCCTTCCTCCCCAGGACGCGAATTGCTGACACGTCCGGTTGTTTGCTGTCGCAAAAGGTCTGTGGTGGGGTGTCCCCATCTGCTGAACACTTCCTGGCGTACTCTCCCATTCAGCTGCCACTTGTAGCTGTTGGCGACTCAGACGTAGTGTCATCCGATAGACATTTTTTCGACAAAACCAAGTTGCGCCGCCAGGTAGTAGCAATCTAGATTCGGAAGTTGCACATCACCCTCCGTGTAGGGTAGGCATAGTGTTGTGAGGACTATCCTGTGACGGGATGCACCCCACAAGATTCCTCTAACCAACGAATAATGTAGGTGAAAACAAGGAGACATTTATGTAGTGATGTATGTTAGTAAAGAAATACAGAAATCTAGGTAGAACGATCATTTTCATAATCGCTACCTTACCCATCACTGACAATGGGAGCTTAGACCAGAATGCCACTGATCTCCTCAGACCTTTCAATACCTCAAATGTGTTTCGCGTGTGCATGCCCACCGGCATGTTCATAATGTGTACCCCTAAGTATTTAAAGGAACCCAGATTCCACGAGAGCCCCAATTCCAACAGTGCATCAGCCTCGACCCCGCGGAGCCACGCCACTAGGAACACGCAAGACTTCTCCCTGATGAAGGAGATTCCAGACAGTTTGCCAAAGTTGTGAAGTACCTCCATGACCATTGGAAGATTGTCCTGCGGCTCCCCCACGTACAGCAGGACGTTGTCGACACATAACGATACTAAGTGTGTGACACCACCAACCCGAATACCTGCCTCTAGAAATTCTTGGCGTAGATAAACCGCCAAGGGCTCCAGCGCCAATACATACAATATGGGCGATAGCAGAAATCCCTGCCGTGTTCCCCTTTGTATGTCCCACGTCTCCGATACCTGCCTTCCAGATTTGACTCTTGCAGTCGGGGATGAGTATAGGATTTTTACCCAGTGTATGAATTGCTTGCTAAACCCAAATTCCTGTAGTACCGCAAACAGCCATTCTCAATAGAGCACACAGCCCGGAGCACTCATTAGTTTGTGCAATAATGTGTTGCAGTCGTCGCAAATTCAGTGCGGTGCTCCGGCTAGGGATAACGCCAGACTGATCACTGTGTATAAGACCCGCAATCACTTTGCATAGCCGCTCTGCCGGTATCGTAGTCAAAATGTTCATGTCGTAATTTATCATGGCAGGGGCCAAAAAGATTCACACCTATCCGTGGGTTTCCCTGGTTACGGATCGGGACCACCAGTTTCGCGCATGCTTGCCAGTAGTACGTCTTTGGTGTAAGCTTCGTCAAAAACCTTAAGTAACACTGGGGCCACTGTCAAATTATATGTTTAATAAAATTCAGGTGGAAGTCCATCGCTACCCGGCGTTTCACTAGTGAGGAGTGAAACAATCGCAGCACCCACTTCCTCAACCGTGATGGGCTGGTCTAGTGCGTCCTGCTGTGCGTCCTCTAGTTTGGGGAGCTTAATTAATGACAGGGCCTCCATCACATCCACAAGAGGGACCTGTTCCTTGTGAGTGTATAATTGGGAGTAGTACTTGGCAAAGATATTATTAATCTTGAGTTGTGTCCTACATATACTCCCATTCACCTCCCACAGCTCAGTGGTCAAGTTCCTAGGGTGTTCCCTCTTACAGAGCCACGACAGAGCCTATACAGTCTATCTCCCTCAGAATGCACTCTGGTAGTTCTTGCCATGTAATCGAATTTGGATAGCCTTTCCCACGCCTCAATGCAGCGATATCGTGTTTCAGCCAACCTCTCTTCACTTGGCTGCTGACCCGTGTTCCCAGCCTCTCTATCTAGGATTTCATCCTCTAACTTTTCCATTTCAGCCCTCAACGTTCTGCGAATACCCCCCGCAATGGCCATACCATCTCCCCTAGCCACCACTTTCAGGGTTTCCCACACCGTGCCCCACTTCTCCACACAACCCATGTTATGTTCTAAGAATTCAACCGTGTTGTCTGCAGCTTATCTCTGATGATTTGATCCGTCAAGGCATCCCCTGGCATACGCCATATTGGGATAGGGGGCATAGGGCTTCTTAGGTACCACATCACCATTAACGGGGAGTGGTCTGAGATTGTTCGGCCCAGGTACACTGCATCGCCTATATCAGCCATCTGGCTCCGCCCAACAAAGATGTAGTCAATCCTGGTGAACAAGGCATTGGGTGCAGAGTAAAAAGAGTAACCCCTGTCCTCAGGATGCAATTCCCTCAAAATATCCACTATGTCAAGGTTGGTCAGCACCATATTGAGGGCTGCAGACACTGGCTATGAACCTCCCTGTGGGGGAGAGGATCTGTCCAATAAAGGATCTCTAGTACAATTAAAGTCACCTCCCCACAGGAAAAAGCATTCCCGAAGGTGCGCAACCCGTGCGCAAAGTGTGTGAATGTGAGATGGGATGCCCTGGTTCAGGAAATAAGAATTAACTATGCACACCTCGATGTGGTCTATGTAGCCCCGCAGAATGAGATACCTCCCGTCCTTATCCACATCAACCTCCAGCAGCTGGAACGGCAAAGAGTCATCTATCCACGTGAACACCCCTGTAGCCTATTTAGAATATGCCGCCCTGTAGCCCCTCCGCCCCCAGCGTTCTCGGACCCCCTTCAGTTCTTTAGTAGTCAGGTGGGTCTCCTGCAGCATGACAATGGATGTCTTTTTACATTTTAGGAAAGATTTCACCCTATTCCTGCATAGGTACGTGCCCAACCCTTGCACGTTCCAGGTCAGTACCTTAACAGAAGTCATACTGCAGTTGTCTACAAGCCTGTCCATGCCCCAGAGCCACACACCCCCGAATCTTTATGGGTGACACTAGATCCCGTACCCCCATTTGATGCCCAGTCCCCATTCCCCCACGACCAGAGAAAACATGTGTACAATATGTATACCAGAATGAGTGGAAAACATTAAACCATTTATAAAACAAACCAAACAATGTACATTCGGCCAGCAACTGCACAGTATGTACAATGCTCAGACGTACCCGTACCGCTAGGCCCATCCAGGCCATTGTGTATCGAGTAGTGGATGTCAGCAACAGGCGGACACAAGCCTATGCGCAGAACCGACCAGTAAGACCAGTGGTGGGCAATCAAATCTTGCTCCCATCATATGCAAGAGCATTGTGTTCAGGCGGCCGCAGCCGGCAGCCGGCTGCCAGCAAGCGATCAGCCGGCCCAGAAGCAGCAAGGACAGAACACGAAGGCTGACTCCTGTCTTCAGCCTGTCCGCAGCCTCTGTTGCATATTGCCAGACACCCTTGCCCAAACACACGTTGTAGTTGTGTGCACCCTGCGAACCACCGTCCTAGCACTCGATTCACCAGACTACGCGCCTGGTTGCCGTCACACCTAAGTGCCGCCATTCACCGCCCACCACATAGTAAGACTTTCTCTGCCAGTATCTTCATCAGTATACTCTACTTTACTTTGCCCCTCCTCATACATCCGTTTGCATTACACGTGCTGCAGTTCTACTATGCGACTGCTTGACTCTCACAAATGCCTGTATCAGTCGCTCTGTTCGCGTGCTCACCCAAACTGTTTGGATGTGCCTCAATAATCAGATGGGTCCTAATCTGTGACACTATATGTATTACCGTAATTCTCAGTAAGTTCCTTCTGTCCCGCTACGTTGCACCGCATTCGTATTTTGTCTGCTGCTCCCTGTACACTGTCACCTCAATGTTCTGCATTACGCTCTGTTATGCATTGTTTTGCATTCCCGTGTTAACGCCCTGCCATCACCAGACAGTTTTTATACATTAGTCATTCCTTGCTACTGGATTTTTACAGTGCCTGTCGATTTATTGTCTTGATGTGCCTCGCTTACCTACCAATATACATCCCCCTTGTATTCTCTAATGTACTTAGAACTCAGTACTTTAGCGATTGCCTCTCTTGTCCCACTAACCCCAATGAGACTGGTACTCCTTATAGCCGTAGTCCTTCCTTCCAACATGTTGATTTCCCTATGTGCCTTTGCTTAGCTACTGATTTCTGTAACTTGCACATTGCTCCTCGACCTACTTCAACATTGGTTATACCTTACTGTTATAGACACTATGCATTGTCTGTACACATTTGCTGCTGCTAAACACTCTGCACTGTGCCTCCTCCTTGAATTAACTGTTCTGACGGTGGTATCCTCCCACTATAAGAACATCACACTAGCAGATTCTCCACATATAAGGCCTCACACACATTCCTTGCTACTCTGCACACAACCTAGGTTCAACATGCCTCCCAGCCCACCTGGACAAAGTTCCAGGCCCGCCTTGCACAACACCATACAGCAACACCACTTCCCTACTCTGGGTCCCTCCACACATGTCATTAACCCCTACCTCAATTCACCCACCCTCTGGATTGAAAACTTTGCCACTAAACCTATACCTAACTAACCTTGCGCTACACTGTTAAGGAACTACAGACTTGGCTCTAGACTCCCCCATGCTTCCTACCATTATGCCACTACCACTTGACACTACAGGCATCCACCTACTGCAACAGCCTACGCAACCTCACCTCCCTCACCTGATACGAACACCCATCTTGACACAAGCTCACCTCATACCCCTTTGACCTCGATCAAAGGGGGTTTGATTAATGCCAGGTCATTTACAGCACATGCACTTGACATAGCTGACCTTATCCTTACACTTGATCTCGACTTTATCGCCATCACAGAAACATGGCTACATTCGGCCTCAGGACCGCTCCTATCGTTAGCTATCCTTGCAGGCTACACCATCATTAGATACGATCGCAACACTAATCAAACCAAAGGAGGTGGTACTGCATTCATTCACAAAAGTACTATTAATCTCCGCATATCTAACACACAGCAAATCTCATCAGCGGAACTACTCTCAGTCAAATTAACACTTACCCCAACCCAGACTATCACACTCCATCTAATTTACAGGCCCCTGGATCTATCTCCACATTTGCCGAAGACCTATCTCACACTCTTGCCTCTAACACGAAATCCAAATCTCAAATCATCATACTAGGTGATTTCAATCTGGGTCTACAAGACCCCAATGATTCTGCAGCACACAACATCAACAACTTGCTTACCAGCATAGGTTTTACACAATATATTAATGAGCCAACACATTCTAAGGGCAGAATCCTCGACTGGATATCTGGCTTAAACTGCAAAATAAATGTGGATTCTAACCAACCGTGTGTTTGGACAGACCACCATCTAAGCACATTTAGCATCTCTGCTAAAATTACCCGCACCAAACCTGACATCACACCTGCTATCTCTACTAGAAACAAGAGAGACATAACATGCGAAAAACAGCTCCCACTTATCCTCCCTATCCACAATGAACACACCTCTATCTGCACCGATCCAACTGTCATGGTAGATTTGTTTAACCATATTCCACTAAAAAGCGCTAGAGCAAATCGCACCTATAAAACTATAGAAACCTAAACCTTGGGCCCTCCTGAACTCCTGGATTACACCTCAGTTGAGAGTCCTACGCCAAGATAAACGCAGTTGAGGGTCCTACGCCAAGATAAACGCGATCTAGAAGCGTGTTGGAAGAGTAATCCCACTGAAATGAACAAAGCGAGTTTAGCATTAGCCACCTTGAACTACAAAGAGGCTATACTTCAGGCGAAAAATGATACTTATAATGAGCGTATTGAACAAGCTAAATCTAACACTAAAGAGTTATACTAAATACATAATACTAAAAGATATGGAATCCCCAGTCTCTTCTCCTGACACCTGTATTAAAGACAGTTCCTGGTGTGCCAATATACAAAAGGCCCTCCTTGGTAAAATAGCTACTCCCCAAACCAAAATTAACAACAAAGAAATAAGCCCACAGATCGACCCACAAGATGATTCTCATCAGATCAGAACAAACATCAACCTCCACTCCCAGAAACCATTTAACTTTGCGCCCCTTAGTATCTCTGAATTTGAAAATATTATCAACAACCTTAAACCTTCGAATTGCCAAGGTCACTCATGTCCTGCCACTATTATTAAGGAGGCTTCTCATACCTTAGCGCCTTTCATCACTGCATTCATAAACTCCTCCTTCAGTTCTGGGATTGTCGCAGATAACCTTAAGGACGCCTGGGTCATCCCACTTCTTAAAAAATCTTCTTTGGATGCTAACATACCTACTAACTACAGGCCTATAACTACAGTGCCATTCTTGCTAAAAATTCTTGATCGAGCGTCCTATCGCAGATCCAAGACTACTTAGAAACCAACAAACTCTTGGGACTTAGACAATCTGGGTCCCGCCCGTGTCCTGCAACTGAAACTGCCTTGATTGATCTTAAAACACAGATTGAGGATCTTAAAGACAAGGGTAAACTAGCCCTTCTACTCCTACTTGACCTTTCAGCGGCGTTTGACCTAGTTAATCACCCAATCCTCTGCCGACACCTCAAATCTACAGCCCATTTCTCGGATAGAGCCACGGCCTGGATTAGCTCTTTTCTGAACAACGGGTCCATGATGGTCTTCTCCCCGTCTGCATCTGCTGAACCGGCACCTGTCACATGCGGAGTACCTCAAGGATCGTGCGTTTCACCCACACTCAATGTGTCTACGAAGCCACTTTTCGATATTCTGGATTATCTGGGTGTCATCTACCTATGCAGATGACATACAGATACTCATACCTATTACCAGCGATCATACAGCTGACACACTCGCTGTTAACTCCATTTACCAAGTCATCCAAGCGTGGATGGCGCAACACAAACTCTGTCTGAATGACGAGAAGACAGAGATTCTCATCCTAGGAACCCATCAAAGACTCAACAAACTTGATTCTTCGTTTAACTCTTTCGTCATTGATGGCAACATCATTAAAGTTACAAAGAACACCAAAACCCTAGGCATTTACATCGACTCCACCCTTTCTCTCTCTAGGCAAACCAATGCAGTATCATCCACAGCAGCTTCCACATGCAAGCTCATTTCAGCCTGCCGCCCCTTCTTATATACCAGCCAACTGTACCACATTAGCCAGGACCCAGGTAATGTCTAAAATTGATTATTGCAACACTCTCTATGTTGGCACTAACCAAGGGAACCTCAATAAGTTACAGACTATTCAGAACAATGCTATCACAACAAGTATCCCTAAAAACCCTTGCTCCTACTCATAAATGCATTGCCAACCAAGCACCTTGCTATCTTGCCAAGAGATTTACTATCCATACCTCTAACAGACCCCTCAGAAGTGCCCAGTCCAATTGCCTAGTTATATCTAGTTATACCCCATTTCAACCTGCAGCGATCAGGGGGGGATCAGCTTCCCTGTCTTGGCAGCAAAACTATGGAACTCTCTACCGAACCCCCTCAGAGCAGAACCATCCTTCCAGCGTTCAAAAGGCAAGCTAAAGCATGGTTGTCTGCCGCCAAACACCCTTGATTTAGACTGATCACTCCATCCACTTGCTTAGACAAACCATTTTTGGCCTGCTGTACACTTGTAAATCTTGATGTGTATTTAATCATAACTGTTGTTTTCTTGTCAATTGACTCCCTCTCCTGTTTATAATTTGTAAATGCTTCCTTGTATATTAACTGTAATTGCTTATTATGTCTGTATATCATTTGTAAATGCCTCCCTGTATATTAACTGTATCTGCCTACTATGCCTGTATCCCAAGTTATGCGCCCGGATGGTCTTGGGCCAGGTGCGTGTTATAAATAAATAAAATACAAATACATTCAGTACAGAAGGAGGCTCATAGTCTGATACACCCAGTGCACCATTCCGTCAGCAAAGGCCAACCTCCTCAGTGATGGCGTTCCTTTTAAAAGGTATTAGGTCCCGCCCCGCTGGCCAGATTGTTGTGTTCCAACCACATGTTGGCCATCGCAAGGGTCTCAAGAAAATGTATTCTGCCCTTGCGGATGATTTTAAGCCTGGCTGGATACATAAGCATATATTTGACATTGAGGTGCCTGAGTCTCATCTTGATCAGTACAAAAGAGTTCCTGGTCCTCTGGACCGCTGGTGTGTAATCCGGATAAATGGCAATTTTGGAGTTGTCTCGTTGAATCACACCACCCTCCCTGGAGTGTTTCAGGATCACCTCCCTATCTTGAAAATTCAAGATCTTCGCAATAACAGGCCTGGGATGGGACCGCGGTCTGGGCCTCTTCTGCAGCGAGCGGTGAGCGCACTCAACCACAAATCCTTGAGATAAGTTCCCAGGACCTATTTCTTGTAAGTTCTTGACATACTGAGTGGGGTTCAAGCCCTCAAGGCCCTCCAGAAGCCCAAGCAACTTGACATTATTTCAGCGGGCCCTTCCCTCAGCATCTTCAGCTCACAGCTCCAGGGCGGTGTTAGTTCTCTCCAGGTCCTTTGTAGACTCCCGTATTTCCTTCAGCTCCATCTCAGCAGACGTAACTCTTGCAGCTAGATTACGGACGTCCTGTCGCAGTATCTGAACATCCACCTTGACCCCGTCTATTTTAGTCTCCACCGAGGACCTCAGTGCTGCTATTGCAGCCAGCACCAAGTCTTTTTAGGTGCCCACACCAGCAGCACATGTCTCTGTTTGCGGCGCTGGTGCACTCTGCGCAGAGTCTCGGGGCCTGCCCTTGTTGTTAAATGAGTCCATAATTGTGGGTTTGTGTTTGCCCTTGGTAGGGGACGTGCTTCAAGTGAGGGCGAGGTAGGCCGTGACCAAACTCTCTTCACAGTCCCAAGCGCATCACCGTCGGCCAAGGCAGCCCTGCGCCCCCAGGTAGCATTGTGAGTCCTCGGCACACATGTGCCTCAATGGGCCTGTTCAGCTGTCAACACACAACACCCAGCAAACTCTGTAGCGACCAAACTTCAATTGATACCCAGTGCTGTGCCCACCTTGGGCAGTGACCATCAGTCGCACTTCCAATAATCACCAAGATGTGTGCTGCCAGCAGGGGAGACAAGCCTCACTTGCCTACCCCTCAGCTTGTATGTGACCCAAAGTTGGGCTGGGGACTGCTCAGTCACGCTTCACTGTGTGCCTGTTCCGACACAGTGCTGCACCTCCTTCTCCCTTCACGAGGTGCAGAGCAGAGAAGCTTCAGCGGCGCAGTGTTTAGAAGTTCAATGCTCGGCACCATCTATGATACTGGGAATAAGCGACAGTGGGTCCACCCCTACCAGCGTCCGGGGTACTATTGGAATCAAGTGCCCAGTTCCTGAGGCCCTGGGGTTCTAGCAATTGCCAGCCACTCAACAGCACGACTGCTCCCCAGCAAGCCACTCTCCTTGTATGCCTCAGTTCCAAGCTTTGCCGGAAAAGTTTGAACTGTCCCCATAGGGTGTCCTCCCCTATTTTACAGTTGCACACCAAGCCTCAATGTTAGCAGCAGCTTTCACCTAGTGCTAGCCACAGGCTACTGGCATGCACATGCCGAGGCCCAAATGCCTGCAGAGTCTGTCCCTGCCGCGCACCACCCACACAGTGCATACGCTCCCAGGGGACCCCCATCTTCAAACCAGAGGAGAGCAAGCAGTCCGGGTCCCCCTCCAACCTTAAGTATCCTCTATGCAGCCATAACATCCAGGAGCGTTGCCGCCCACCAGCTTTACATCGTGGGGCCTTCTGTCTCCCAGGACCTCACTCTTGCTCCCTATAATCCCAGTGCAAGGGAGTAGTAGCGCTTACAGCGCCGCCGGATGCCAGGTCTCCCCGCCAGGCTGTAGTACGTCCACAAGGTGGCCTCAGCGGGACCCCGATTAGGGCACTGCACGCTCCAGCCACCTCAAATGAGTTCAGTTGTGCGATCCTGGATCCACACAAGGCAAGGACCGAATCTGTCTTCCCGCTGTTCGGCGGCTCCGCAACTCCATGCCCGCTCCCCGGGTCTTGCAGTCAGTTCTGTCTGCCCTCCTTCCCTTCCTCCTCAAGGTGGCTCCCAGACACCCAGCGACCAGCTGATCCACCTTGGATCCAGTCCAGACCCCCTCGCCGTTCCTCGCATCGGAGGAAGCGCACATACACGGCCCCTCACCTCTGGTACCCGCAAGCGACGGTCCGCTCACTCCGTTGTCCGGCTAGTGAGCTTCCAATGGCACGGTGTGCGCCCCGCTCCGGCTTATGTTATTCGACAGCCAGGAGGTTGGATAGCCAGGCAGCCCCCAGGTATCTACACCTTTAGTGAATCCAACCTGCAGGCCAAGCAGGGACCGCAGTATACCACGGTCCCTTCTCCGCCCCTCCTCCTCCTTTTCACTGCAGTGTGGCCCCATCCGCCATCTTCCTTTTCACAGGGCCGAGTTTCCGACCGCCCTCACACCGTCGTAGGAGTCCGATTTTGATCTGGACAACATTGCACAGTAGGGAATTGGTGTCCCCCACAGTTTGCTGGTTTAATGTGTGGCCAAGAGTGCCCACAGCCGCTGAAATTCAGGATCTATTAAGGATCAGGATGGGAGCTGTACGAATTCACAGCCTCACCACATGGGCCCAGGTCACGACCCCTCAAAATATGGTTAAGTCAGTAGCTTTCCTGCTAGGTATCCTCAAAGGGCTATTGTAAAGAGACCTAACAGAATTGGGCGTAAAGTGGGAAACAGATTCCTTCAGGTACCTGGGAACACAGGTGTACCATGATGTACCAGACACATTCAATACAACAAGGGCAGGGCGCTTTCCGGTCTAGTGGACAGGATCAAGTTTTGGAAGAAGCTAACCCTAACCCTCATGGGGAAAATAGCACTCAGTAAGATGGTCATCCTGCCCAGACTACTATACTTGTTCACTAACATACCATATCTGATTAGGCTCCCTTCTTTAAGCCAGGGGTCAGATAGACTATGGTTGGATAAACCCCTGCAATACTATTCAGGCCTGAAGATGCTCTGGAGAGATACAGGAAGGGTCCTGATGACTTGTATTACAAAGGTAGGCCAGGAGGTGTGAAAACGGGCATGTAATAAGCTGAAACTGGGGGAAGGATACATTCCTGAGCTGCCCCTCAGAGCAGATCCCGAGATAGCAAGAATTATCAGGGATATAGGTACGCACAGATGTGTGCGCATGGGGCTCCCCACTCTGGGGGTCTTGTTTGAAGGGGGAACTTTGCTGCCCATCGCGTAATGGGCAAAAAACATTCACATGCCCAAGGGACAATTTTGGAATTTTGCACGATTCACTCAGACACTCGGAGCGAATGGGGTTCCATATCGGATGAACCCCAAGTTATCCTAATCCTCCAAAGCCTAATAGCAATAGTTACGGAGCAGCATGCAATTACAAGACTGACACTACAAAATAGCGAACCCCTAACTCGTCTGAAAGTTAAGGAAAAATGGGAGCAGGACATGGAACATGGCATGGAGGAGAAAGCATGGTACAAAATATGTTTGAGAATGAGTAAAGTCTCAAGAAACGCATGTTTCAAACTGATCCAATTTAATATAGTACATCAGGTTTATCTGACTCCCCAGAAGTTACACATGATGAATGAGGCTATTTGACATGCGTGCTAAAGATGCAAAGGGGATTCTGCAGGCTTCTGGCATATGGTTGGGAATGTCTGGCAAGAAAGCACTATTGGCAGGCATTAATGAGTAGGGTCAACAGTTTACTGGGGAGGCAGTTTAATGTACACCTCAGATTTTTCTATTAGGAATGCTTCCAGGCGGGAAAAAAGAAAGCATACAAATAAAATAGTGGCCTTCTTGTTGGTATTTGCGAGGCGGCATATGGCCATCTCTTGGTAATACCTGAGGGGACCCTTGTTAAGTCAGTGGTCTCAGGATATATTAAAGTGGGTAACAGTGGAAAAGGCTGTAATACATAAACAGGGAACGAGCGAAGACTCAAGTGTCTTGGAACTGCAGTGGGGCATCCTCCTTAATGACTTACTGATGTTTCTGGATGATCTACCTCCAAGAAGGAACAAGTGCCAGGATAATAACACGAACAGTAGATCATATTGAGTTCAAGACTAGATTCCCCAAGGGCTCAAGGCTTCGAACGATAACATCTTCAGGCTAGTGGAACATAACGCATCTATTTGAATATTCAAGTTGGAACAGAGGAGGGCAAAGTGAGCACAGGGGCATTGAGGAGGGAACATGTTACTTGATGTTTAACTTGTGTGAAAAACCCAATAACAAATGTTAAAAACTAAAAATGCGTATGCTGGAGTTCCTCCCCACTGGTCAAAGAGCTTGAAGCAGCAAGAAGATCGCTTTCAACTCTAGAAAGTGTATGTGTTCCGATTGATTCATTTCTATCCCCTTGCCATGAATGCAATGCACTCCCGGGGTTGCTCCCTACCGGAGAGGAAGGAATCCGTGGTCAGAGTAAATTGATGGTGAAGATCCTGAAACAGCATTGCCTTCTAATGGTTGTCCTTGTTGCCCCATCAGACCGTATCTTATTGAAGTCTCTGTCTCGGGAGGATAGCTCAGGGGCAAAGTTCTGGCCTAGGAAGCAAGACGACACAGAGCACCACAGGTTTGATCCCTGGGTCCGCGTTTAGAAACCTCTGGGTAATAAGCGCGTTATAAATAATCTATCATATCATATAGCAAGTCAATCTGAAATGGGCACCAGACTACTCTGAGGGTCTGGCAACTGGTCTCCACAAGTCGTAAAGTGTAATTGAGTACGGCACCTCTGAACTCTGGCCATGGGGACTGCCAGAATGTAAGACAATCCCACAAAAACCCGATGAACTTCCAATGCTGATTGGGCATAAGGGTTGATTTCCTTAAGTTGACTGATAGACCTAAGAGTAATAAAATGTCTACAAACAACTGCTGATTGGACACTGCTAGGCAGGGAGATTCCACACTGATAAGCCAATCGTCCAAGCAAAGATACAAGTGTAACCCTTCAGTCACAAGTAACCTGCCACTGCAGTCTTCAGCTTGGTAAATGTTACATTTATGATGAATACTCAGGAGGCCATAGGTATGTTGAAGAGCTTCTTTATTCAGGTTTCATCTTTGATCAGATGTCATCAGGTTATACAGGTGCATTAGTAAACAATGTAGGTGCCGAGCAGAGACCAAAAAGAAGCACCCTGTTTTGAAAATGGTAATTGCCGACTGAGAAGCAGAGGAAGCACCAGTCGGGAGCCCAAGTGTCGACATGCATATATACACCCTGTCGATCAACTGCTACTAGCCCGAATAAGAGCTTGATTGATCATCTTGAACTTTTCTTGGGGTACGCAATGACTGAACGGGGAAAGGTCCAGAATATCAACAGGCCTGCTTTGTTGTTTTTCAGCTTGGCAAAGAACCTTAAGTAGAAGAGAGGTACCTGTAAAATGTATTGAAATCACCTTTTGCATCAAATGTTGTAGGGATTCTGAGAAGGGGGAGAAAAGAAGGGGAAGGGGGTGACGATAATCACTGCCCACTACTAAAAGCCCCCAGAGATGGCTAGTTATACCCTTCCACAAGTTTAGGAATGATGACACCATGGCCCTCACTGGGGTGCTGTGGATCCAGACCAACACAATATTTGTTCTGCTTAGGGTCTGAATTTGGGTTGGTGTGAATAAAGAATACACTTGGGAAGGAGGGAGGCTGTTCCCTTCTAGGGTACTGGGCGATCTGTCCGTCTGATTGTGAAATCCGCCCAAATATTCTGTCCAGTAGACCGTGCCTTAACTGAAGTTTTTGTCAGTGACACCAAACATTTATCTGTCCTGTTTTATTTTTATTTAACACTTAATCAGTGTCTGGACTGAATAGTTCTTTCCCTTTAAATAAAAGGTCCATGATACGATGCTGGAGTCTAGAATTTTGCAGCCCTGAGAAGGGCTTGTCTGCATAGAGCTGCCCCCTTCGGTATCCCACAAGCAGTTGTTTCCAGGTGATGCTATGATGCATCTATAAGGTCTTGAGATATTTGCCCAGCCTCAAACTACCCAGAATGGAATCCTGCCTTTTGGTGGGGGTTAGGAAGTGTACATCAATGGCAGAGGAGTGGTGCCGCACAACCATGAGATGGGTGAGAATTGAATGGTTTTTGCAGGCATTTTTAAGGGGTTGTGAGGAGGACACTATAAGGTAGAGAACTATGGAGGTAGATTACCAAGATACTGGAAATTTGATGCCAATATAACTTTCTTAGATTTATAGTAACCATACCGACTAGTTGCAGTTTTAAGAACGTGACACAGTGCTTTTTTGTTTTAGTTTTTCCTTTTATACATCTTTTTGTGAAAAGTTTTGTTTATTCGAAACTATACCACAACAGAGAAATAAAAAAATAAAATAAGTTGGAGAATTGGGTAGGGAACTTTTGCCTGGGGAAGGAGATGTTTGAGTGTGCAGAGAGTGGATTCCGACTGGGGAGAAGAAGACATTTCTGGCTGCACTAAGAGTAGAGGACATTTCTGGTTGCACTGAGAATGCACAGGGAGGCGACCGATGGAGAGTACCATGTATGCCAGATTTGCATGTGGTAAAGTGTGGCAAGGGATAGTCTAAGACTGAGGCATGAAAATACAGAGGAAGACCACGACACAGGCCTGAAGCACAAGGTAAAAGGAACCATGAAATGAGGTTTTAGGGTGTTGGGTTCATAAAAGGAGTGTGGAGCAGTCAGATGAATGGGCAGGAAGTGGGGAAATAGAACAAGGAAAGAGCAGAACAGGGGTCTTGTGGTTTGAATCACAAGGCCTGTGAAGCATTTGTGACAGCAACAGAGTCAACATGCAAATGTTTGAGGGAAAAACAAAATAATGCAGAAGCCAACTGGATTGCTCCACTGGAGCAATGTGTGTATTAAGGTCAAAGTTGGATCGGAATCAAAGGATTTGAAAGAAATGCTTAGCTTGTTGACAGACAACCCCTGAATATATAACCAAAGAAGAGTAGCACTGATGAAGCATTGGTGTACTGACAATTTATTGGTGAAGGTAGACTATTAATGTCACATTCGAAATGGGGGAGTTCATGACTGCTGCTTAGCCCATTGCAATGACTACTTCACCCATCTTACAAATGTGTTCACAATTCATTTATTCTCAATATTAATTCAGAGAACCTTATATTTTAATAAACTCTGATACAGAACATGTATTTTGTTGTTTTAAACCGATCCATATCTCAAAGATGTCCATGAATCACAGGCATACATAATCCCTGGGTAAGTCTCTTCATGCTCTGAGACCAGTTAAGCCTGAGGCTCATTATGCCACAGACTCTCAATTAGCTAGCAAATACAGTTTTTAAACTGAAAAAGGTTTTGAAAATATTGAATTCAATTATCAAAGTGTCATTTTCTGATTCTGGTTGCAGTTAGAGATGTTTCTATGTTCCTTAGCTTTAAAAAGGTTAAACAAACTCACCACAAGGTTTCCAATCACCATCACCATCATGAAAACGGTCAGGCAGAGGGCTTGTCCAGCCACCTCCATACAGTCCCACATGGTTTCAATCCATTCTCCACACAGGATTCGAAAGACAATCAGGAAAGAATGGAAAAAGTCATGCATGTGCCAGCGAGGCAATACGCAATCTTGGTTGATCTTACAGACACATTCCTTATAACTTTTTCCAAAAAGTTGCATTCCGACCACAGCAAATATGAAGACGATTATGGCCAGTACCAGAGTGAGATTACCAAGTGCTCCTACTGAATTGCCAATAATTTTAATTAGCATGTTAAGAGTCGGCCAGGATTTTGCAAGTTTGAAGACCCTCAACTGCAAAGGAGAAAAAAAGAAAAGCTTTAGGTTAGGATATTACAGAAACAGGATATTCACTTTCAGTGTATTTGGGAAGCCAATACAGTGCATGCACTTCATAGTAGTTATGTATTCCTGAGCAGCCATGTCATTAAATAATCTGCAATCTATAATGAGTCCCTGAGTTCTAAACAATTGTTTAATAATCCGACATCCACCTATTGCTGACTGACACATTTTATTAAGAGAATGAGGTTAAAAAATGCCCACTCACAATCTATCTTTTGTCCTAATTCCATGGACTCTATGGACCTCTATGTCAACACGTACTCCTCATAAATGAAAATCTGGCTATTTCTTTCACTGTTCTGCTACCAGCTAAGTCAAAGAAGTGGGTTTGTTTGATATGTTACAACCAGTTTAAAAAGGTTGTTAGGAATTATAGCACCTGAGGCCGTGAGGGTGACAGTAGCCATCCATGGTAGCACAATAGGACAAAACCAGAAAACAGCTCACCTTTGTCCTTGTAGTGGCTTCTGGTCTGTAAGTGGCTGGGTATCTCGACACCCTAGTTGCAGTGCTGAACATTTTGTCATACGGGACAAATAAAGATACACTGGCCAGAGCACTGTATGACAGGTTTGGGGCCAGGAAAAGTGGTACTTTGTTGTTTCATCCAGGCACATGCAGAAGCGACAGCGACTGGTGCTCTCCCAACTCCCTCATCATGCCTCTGAGGCAGGACTGGCACAGGAAAATAACCTGATAGACCTCCTGTCCCATGTGGGGAGGTGTCCCCACCCCTCTTGAAAGGGTCAGGTATCTGACCCTGTGACAATATGTTTATGTTACAGGCTATGATTGATCTGTTTTTTTGTATAATGTAATTATACTTGTAGATACTACTCCCCTTCTCAATGTTTCAGACCCACATTCCCTGGCCTCCCATTTACCACTGAGAGTAAAAGAAAAGGGTTTGTGTGAACATAGGATCTGTGGGGACATTTTCATCCGTCAGTTCATGTGGAGGTGCTTTGGGGCTGCTCATCATAACAAAGCTTTGCTCTGACAAGATATATAAAATGAGGCATTCTCATAATTGGCCTTCACTGATTGCCCAGCCTCTTCTGGGATTTCACTAGTTTGAGACACACAAGACTACAGGTATCCAAACATTTGTTTACAGAAATGGCTGAGCGGTGTTGCCACTACAGCTATTGCCTCAGCCACATATACCATCCATCAGCCGCTGCAACAATATTTAGCAACACAGTGCCTGACACACTTTGGATGATCACTCATAATGTCCTTAGGTTGATATCTTGATCGGATTCCAACAAAAACAAAGTAATAATATTATTATGAGCATTCTTTTGGATCTCTCCTTTGCACACTGGAGCTATTCCTTCCAGTCTTAAATTGCTGAAATGTGCCCTTTACTAAACAACCCATCTCTTGATCCAAATGCCTTCACCCCATTTCTCAACTACCATTGTTGGCAAACATCATTGAGAATACTGTGGTGTCTGCAATGGTTTTCTGATGATAAAGGTGATTGTCTTGATCACCAGTGTAGTGTATCATGTAAGTGAGGGAGGGCGTGCTGGGCCGGACACCATGGAGGATGAACAGAAACTAACCACGTCCCAATATGGTGATGTCGCGCGAAGCTACATCTCCCCCCAAAATAACTATCATCCTACCCATTTTCCTCAATCCACCGTCAAGGTTTTCAAACAATGCGGCAGGGCCTGCCTTGTCAGGGCAACTTGACAGTCAGGTCCGGATGTTCCACCAAGCTGCTGTGCTCCTCTCTTTCCAGTTCATCTTCGTCCGCCGAGTAGCCTGACCTCCTTTGTGTTTCCTCTTCTTCTTCTTTGCTCCATTGTTCGATTGTCTGAATAATGTCCTCTCCTGCTTTTATAAAGAACAAACTGTTTCTCGTTATGAACCATCCATCTCTTTCCGCCGTGACCATGGAACCCTTGATGTGAGTTACTTTCATGGGCCGTGGGATGAATGGTGGCATGTCCTTGTGGATCTGTACTTGTCATACCAGTACTTGCTCCCCCTACTGATACTTTTGCAGCTTGTGCTCTTCTTCTTCAACCTGAATAGTCCTTCATTCTTTTTTGCTCGATTCTCTGTTTGCCTTGTTTTCGCCATTGCTTCGCTCAATTCCACTTCCTGGACCTCCTGGGGTACTCTCGATCTGACGAGACGTCCGAACATGAGCTCTGCCAGACATTTCCCTGTGGAGTCATGCGGTGTGTTGCAGTAATCCCTTAGGAGTTGGCAGAGAGTTTGTTAGAAGGGCATGTGTGTGATTGTTGTGATGCGGACTGCCCTTTTGATGTTGGCTATAAAGCGCTCTACCACTCCATTCTCCTGGGGCCAGAGGGGTGTAATTTTCTTGTGCCGGAAGCCTAGATAGTTTGCAAAATCTCGGAAGTCCCTGCTGATGAACGGCGGGCCATTGTCCGATTTGACCACCTTTGATACTCCAAACGCTGAGACTATGTGATCTAGTGCTGGTATCAGTGCTGTGACGGCTGTGGAGGCCACAATTTCTACTTCCGGGTAGCAGGAGTGCTCGTCCAGTGCTACCAGCACGTATTCCCCTGATCTGAGAGGCACAAAGAAATCTATGGCCACTTCCTCCCATCCACCATTTGGGAACTGTGACATACCTAATGGTTCAGGGAATACTGTGGTTTGTAAGCTCAGGCAGATGTGGCAGGATTTCTGCGTTTTCTCCATTAGTCTGCCCATTCCTGGGAACCATACCTTCCTTCACAGCATGCGTTTTGTTGAGATGATTCTGCAATGACCTTTGTGTGCTCTGTCTATGATCTTCTGGTGGAGTATTGCTGGTATAATTATTCCTTCCCCTTTTAGTAGAAAGGATGATGGTGATATGGATAGTTCCTCTGTTGACTTCACCAATGTTTTGAACAGCTGTTTATCCAGCGTTGGACTTGCATGAAGTGCCTCTCCCGCTGAACTCCATCTTCCGTTTCTGATGCAGGATGCTACTAGTGCGAGTGTGGCATCTTCGGACGTGTGTTTTGCAAGTTCTGTCATAGTGATAGCAGGTGAAATTGCCTGGTGTATTATATAATTAATGTACCCATCCGCTCTCTCTCGTGAGGTTGTTCCTCCGGCGAGTGGATGTTGAGAGAAGAAGTCCACTGGATTTTCATCCTTGCCCGGTTTGAGGAGTATCGAGTACCCCCTTTTGACAAGGGACAATTAATGGTCTTGTTACACAAGTCACTCCCTTTAGATTTCAATACACTTAATGTCCGGTTCACCTGGCCTGGAAATACATGACATGATACATGATATTTTATTTGTATCGCGCTCATACACAAGTGTTTCAGAGCACGACGAGGCAAGGGAGGGGAACAAGGGAGGACAAAACAACAATCTTACTAGACTCAGTGACATTGAGAACGCGCAAGTGCAGGGGAGAGGGAAGGGGGAGAGTGCAAGGGGGAGGGGAGAAGTGGAAAGTGCTGAGCAAGGGATAAAACAAGAACTGGTAGTGCAGCCAACAAGGTAGCAAGTGCAAGGTTTAAAGCACAGGCAAGGGGTGTCTGATAAGTGCAGGTATGGGGACTGTAGGGTAACAGATACAGGCCCAAGTGCAAGGGTTGCCAGGAGGCAGTGCAGGTGTGTGGGTGGGACCTGGGGCCGATATCAGAGGGTAACCAGGTGCACAGTGCAAAAGCAGACAGATCAGCAGGGGAGAGGTAGAGCAAAGGCAGAAGCAAAGAGGAAGGTCTTGAGGTGCTTCCGGAACCAGAGATGGTTCTCCTCAAGTTTCAGAGTGGCAGGGAGGCTGTTCCAGAGGGAGGCCCCAGCCGAGGAAAGAGATCTACCCCCAACTCGTCAACATGAGAGATGATTGGCCTTGGACCCAAAATGGCAATCCCACTTCTTCCCCCTAGTCTTCTCGAAGCAGGCTTTTCCCCTCTAGTCCCAGATTAAACGGTTCAAGGGCCACACCCAACTTCCCTCTATATTGAGGTGACTACACTTAGCAGGGATTTGCTTGCCCTAGATATGCTGGTTTGATTCTTTCCTGTTCTGGTCGATTGGCTAGACTATCTGAAGCAAGGATCTTCGCCTCAACTAGTGGGGTTTGCTGGTCACCCGCTTGATTCCCCCTTTGACTTACTTCCTCCGCCTTAACTCCTAGCGCTCTGAGTAACTAGAGGGTATGCTCACTCCTAAGATCACTGGTTCCTCTTCTCAGTTGGCCAGGAAAAGGCCATTGCTCTTGGATCCTGACCCTGGGGGTGGAGAAATGAGGGAGGATCTCCTGGTTGGAGGGTCCTTGGGAACTGGGAGTGGGGTAACCTTAGGAGAGACATTGTATCCCCTGTATCCTGTTGAGACTCAACCAAACCTTTCCCCAACCTTTATGGGTTATTATAAAGCTGTTCCCCTTACTTCCCTACATATAGCACTCAAGAGTACTGTGACGAAGAAGAAGCAACTAAGCGTAATGAACACTATACTCTTTCACCACTTTAGTACAAAGATGAGGAAGATGCCTACTAGGAGTTATGAGGGTCAGGCATGTTCTTTTAACTATGATCAGGTAAGTCTCATTAGAGATCCACACCTGCAGCCTGTCAAGGGACTGCAGGCGTATAAAGAGAGGCCAGTGCAGCAGAGCAGGGAGCAAGAGGGAGGCGTGTGTGGAAGAAACCAGCAGGAGGATGTGCTTCAGAAGAGGCCATCATGGTGGGATCCGACGAGAAGCCAGAACTTGCACAGCCCGTAGCAAGCGGGCAGTGCAAGTATTATAAGTCTGGATGCCTCCGTTCTAGAGGATCGGCAGCAGGAGCTGCAAGAGAGCACCATGAAACAAGGTCGCTGTCCGCGTCAGGAAAGAAGCTTTCCGTAAGGAGATGCCACAAGCTGGTGTGTGTCGGGGAGGACGTGTGCACAGCGGGCGCTCCTACAAACATATATTAAATACTGAATGAATGGATCTTTAAAAATTAAGCGAAAACAATGCTTACTGAATATTGAATGAAATGGAACTTTAAAATTCAGCGAACCAATGCTTATTGAATACCGAATTAAATGGAACTTTAAAATTAAGCGAAACCAATGCTTATTGAATACTGAAAAGCATTGAACTTTAAAATTCAGTGAAACCAATGCATATTGAATACCGAACTGAATGGAGCTTTAGAATTACGCAGCATGAATGCTTATCGAATCCTAAATTGAAGGGAACACTAAAATCAAGCATTCTAAGTATTGAATGAAATAGAAACCTTTTGGGGCAGGTAAATAAACTGAATAACACAAATACCCAGGTGAAAAAAAATGACAGAAAAGGGTACAAAGGGTACAAGTGTGATAGAGAGTCATAAGAAGGTGGGTGTGTGCAATACACCCTAAAACTGAACTTTTATGAATGAGTACAATGTGCCAAGGCCAACGACTAGAAAGGATGTGTGGCAAGTGTGGCAGAGTCAAGAGGCTGACCAGGAAAAGCCAGAAGATTGGAACTCTACACATCAAAGCCAAGAGGCCGATAGTCAGGGATCCTGATTGCGTGACTTGTGATGGGTGGACCGTTTGGTCTGACAACTGCGCCTAGACCAGTGAGACCTAAATTATGAAACTACAAAGACATGGCAATGATGAAGTTAAAGTCTTGGGGAAGTGAACCCTGAGACTTAAGGCACTACATTGTGTGGTCTTGAGAACGAAGCCTCAAGATATTTTGTTTTCTGTGCTGTGTTGCTTGTAACTTGGGCAAGTGAACCCCGAAGAAATTGGTTTTGAACTGTGTTACCGTGAACTAGAAAAAGGTAATCTTGAGACTTTTTCGAGGAACTTTCTTGTACTTGGGGAAGGGAAATTGAAAGGAAGCTGCGAGCTGGAAGAAGCTCATAACTTTGAGTTGAACACTATTTCTTTTGATTTTGACATCCCTACACATTGGTTAGCTTTAGTTGTTAGGGCAAGTATAGGTTTTGGACACAGACAGAGTATTTAAGTTGATCTCGTTGACTCTGAGTATCCTTAGTTTTGTTCAGGTATGGAAATACTACCTCATCATAGGGCAAGTTAGGCATTCTATCATCCTGACATTTAATTTAATTAAGTATTTTACTTTGAACTTTAAGTCTGTTGTCTGTGTCTTAATTCATGATGCCTTCACAGCGCCTCCCCGTGGCTTCACACCTTTTTTGTACCTCGCCCCACCGGTCTATCAGGTCAGGCATATTTGGCAGGTTCATCCCTCTCTGTCTCCGCCTGTCTGTGTTTTTTTTCTGTTCTTTCTTTTCTTTGACCACTGTGGTTTTCTCCTACTTAGCCGCTGAGTTATCCCTCTTCCCAATCCTAAGGGTGGCGCTATTTCTATAGGAGTGTTTCCCTCCCCAATAGCAGGAGTGTCTACCTCTTCAATATTTGGGATGTTTTTCTCTCCTCAACTTCTGGGGTGGCTCACTACCCAACATCTATGGTGTCTCTCCCCCCAATCTTTGAGGTGTCTTTCACCCCAACCTCTGCAGTATTCCACTGCTCAATCTCTTGGGCATCTCTCTCCCATCCTCTAGGGAATCTGCCTCCTCCACCTTCCACAGATGGTCTTCCCCATCTAATTCCAGCTCCCATATTGCGTTCACTATTTGCCTCCAACTCTCCTCCTCCTCCTATCCTCAACCAGTCACCTCATCTCCTCTCCTGCAGCCACTTGGCTTTTCATGCTCCAACATTCTTCTTTACCTGCTCTGCACTCCCTCCAAAACTGAAGTACACAACACTTGGTTGTTCTGTAATCTTCAGACACTCTCCCAACCCCACCCACTGGTGTTGGTCTTGTTAGGATGGGTTGCAGGGGCGCAGTCAGCTAGTCCTACATGTGTCTGCCTGCAACTCTCTGAATCCACGAGCCAATGTTTGGGCAATCAGAGCTCTTGAATTTGTGAAAGCCTACATTTGAGAACAAGTTGGTTTGTGCATGGGGCTTAGTAGCTGCTATCAAGCGATCATGCCCATGCACCTACGCGTTGAAGGGTAGGTTTCTTCATGGGTATTGATCCTGCAACTTTCTAAGATTCTACCAGTGACATTGGTCCTCTGAAAGGGGACTAGCTTGGCTTTGTGACATGTCCCTAACAAGCTCATAGGTGATTTTAGGGTAGACATATGCCCTGCTTAACATAGGAGGTGGTTGCACCTGGCACCCATGGTCACCACAAACCCAACCTCAAGAGCAAGACAGGGGACTTTGTCACAGTTCCTTAACCTTTTAACTGCCATGGGTCCCCTCCTCCCCCCAGTGCTAAGGCCTTTTTTGATGATTTTGGTATTTCGACATTCAATGCCTTCTAATGTTTTCTGTTTCATTAACCCCTTAAGTGCCAAGGACGAGGGATCTCATCCTTGGCAACAGAGAGGTAATCCCAAGGACGAGATACCTCGCCCTTGGCACTTAAGGGGTTAACTGGGCTAGAGTATATATGTGGGTAGTGACAGACCAGGGGGTGGGGTGGGATGGTTAGGATGGATACAAAATGTGATACATAAATGTATAATATATTTAACAATTAATCCCTAAACTACATGATTACATATTTAGATTTTTACATCAGGTTTTGACAAGCAGAGAAGCCACATGATTCCTGGTTGGTAGTTGGACCTTCAGAATGGTATTCATCAAGTCACCAATTTCATGGCAACAATGTCAGATTGGGGAACGCTGGGGGGCATAGGCAGCTACTAAATCTGTGAAGCCACCCAAAGAAGAGGTATATGATGTAACCAGCAGAGTTATTCCCTGAAGGAACCACCTGAGACAGTGTCACATCAGTCACAATGAGGTCTGTACTCTTATCAACCTCAGGGGAGTGGTCCCCAAAGCCATCTGTGGACCTTTCAATGAGACACCAGGACAGGGCAAGCTTTGGAAAATAGAGAAAATAACATCTTTCCATGGCGCTTGTTCACAATCCGTTAACTTCAGATACTGAGAGCTCCAATACTGACCAGGTAGACAAAATACTCAGGGAGACAACACATGATCAGGCTGCCAACACCTTGAAAGTGCCTGACTGCAAGATGGCATTATCCCTACTTATATCTGAGCCTATGCAGCTGCAGTGAAGAGAAAACTGACAACAACCTCTAATGGGAGGAACAGCCCAACTGGGAAAACATGGACAGGTGGATCTTGGCAGGTCATACAAATTCCAACACATGAAAGGGAAATTGACTCAACAATTAGGACTCAACCTGAAACAACGTTTCCAATCAAACAGTAAAAAAGGTGACAGCAGGGCTCAAAATGTTGTTGGCACGCCTTGCCAAAGGGTCAAAGTGAGAGCCAGTTACAGAAATGGGTAGCTCTATACCAAAAGAGCCTAGGAGGAGGAAAGCTAGGACCAAGGTAGTGCGTATTTGGAGTCAGCTTTGATCCAGATCTCAGAAAACTGGCAGCGAGACATACTATACTGGTAGCTGGAAGAGGAAATATAAAGTAGGTGAACATTAGCCCAAAGCTATCATTCAGAAACTTGCAGTTTAGCAAGACCACTAGACAACTAAAATCCCAGATGAAGAGAGTTAAGACCTAGGGAGAGGGTGTATACCAAGACACAAGTTTGTGAAATTGTTTGCCTATCAACCTGTTGCCTTGTCCTTCGGGCAAAGGCTTCTGACATGATGCTTTCCCCTCGCCCTCTGAGAGAAAGACACCATCGTCTAAGCTGCACAATGTCCTCAACCCAAGAATCCTAACTCACAGAGCACTCCTGGACTGCATCCTAGCCAAGCTACCATACCGGGAGATCGGTGAAGGAAGTGTGCAGGGGCACTGAACTCTTTGAAACTGTAAGTTCAGCTAGTCATTGTTCTGGCTGACACCTTGGAGCTTGGTGTTATTGCATCAGAATAGGATAGACTTTGGACTATCAGTTCTTTAAGGGTATGTGTAGTTTCAAGACACACTTTGGACCTTTGGTCCTTTAGATCAGGTGACCCACATTCATTCTTTGTCATCCCACGACCTTGCACTGTTTTCTTAGACTTCTTTCCCTCTTATGTTACCCATATCCTGTAGGCAGTCTTCCACCCTTACTTGAGTGTGAAAAATTAATAAATGGTTACGTATTTCAGTTATCGCTGCCTGTGATGATCTCCACCAACTAGATTACTTTAATGTTATATGGAAGTGGGGAGTGGTGATTTGGCGGTAAAGTAAAGCAGCTGAAGTGAAAGGCAATGTAAGGGCGATCATGGGACAGAGAGTTTGAGGGCTTAAGTGAAGAGGCCAAAGAGAAGAGTAGAGACAAAAGCATTTGGCAGGTAGTGGGGCTTTAGGCCACAAATAGATTTAAAAACAAGGAGCAGAACATGAAAAATGTTATGATTTTACATAAAACGCCACTTGGTATGGTGATGGTACATGTGGCCCACATGTAAAACACTGATTTTTCTCTTCATTTCCCCTGACTAATTGAGCAGCATTACATCACTTCTTCTTTTCCTACTTTGCCACAAAACTATTTGCTCTTATTCCAGCCCCTACATTTTATCTTACATCATTATATTTTATCCTAAATCATGCAGTGCTCACTTGCTTTCAAGCTAGGTTTGCACTTTGTAAATACCAATACATACTGTGGTAAAGTCCTCTGTTTGGCTCTAGCAGCCAACAGAGCAGTGACCCTAGGGATTAGCCACCCTTCCACACTCCAGTATAGTAGCCCTGGATGAGGCATAGAGGGGATTACCTTGGTCCCACAGCTTAGTAGGAGCCTGTCACAAGAGTATTATATTGCCCATAACTCTCCAACATAATGATGGCCCTTTTAAGAATTGTAAACATCAAACCAGCACTGCGGGCCACAGGTTTTGACTGAGGCAGCTTGTTCCGCTAATCTTGAGGTCCACAGGGTCTGCATACTCTGTACTGGACCGCAGATCAAAAATTCCCCAAAACACCACATTTTGAATGCTGTGAGATCTGGACCAGCTGCCTAGACCACGTATCTATGAAAATGCCAAAACAACCAGACCCGCATGAGAACCAAAGTTCTGACACCTAAATGTCTGAGTTGAGATTAATACTAAGGAGAGCCAAAAAGCGATTATTCAAACGCAGAACTTACTTTGTTGTCTGTGAGGGGAAGCTACTGGCAACAGGCAGACAGGGAGTAGCCAGACACACTAGCTAGATCCAAGATGGCCACCCCACCACTTATGAACTCTGCCCCGTGGTGCACACTAAGCAGCTCAGGAAGAAAGGTGTCTTGAACTTATTACAAAGGCGCAATCCCCTACAACCACAGATGTAGGCTGTTACTGTGAGTTCCAGTTCGCTCAAATTTGCAGGAGCTGCTTCACCCCACAGATCCACAAAGGTGTAATGTCTGCAGTCGACCCGGACGGCTACATTCTGAATACACCTGGGGAAAAAGGGAAAGTGGACAAAATAATAAAAACACAGAGCTCCCTTCTCTGGCTGACCCTGAGATCTTTAGAGGGTAAGTTGTGATGGGAGAGAAAAAGAACAGATAACCAGTGAGTGGTCAATCCTATCTGTTATCGCTGAAACCTTCCCCCAAAAATACTTGTTTACCCTGACCCTCTTGTTCCCTGTGTCCCCTCCGCACTATGCCTGGAGGGGATTATGACTATTTCTTGAGCATCTTAAGGATCCATGAGTTCTTCATGGATTGCTTTTCCCTGAAGTAGTCTTTACATACCATTCATATTACAGGATCTCCCACTGCTGTGAGAGATCTTCAGAACTGAAACTATGTACAATCTACATTGAACTATTACCCTTACTATCTATCAACTTTACCTACATAGCTCATATACTAACTTATTATTGACTGGTAGTTAAATTACTCTATGGTTCTTTTTATTGTTCTCTTATCTAAACCCTATAGTCAGTGTCTGCTGAATCATCTTGCCCCTGGGGCTTCTTGCTATGTGAAAAGGGGCGGGTCAGATTAAACTCTGTATCTGAGTGGCATGGCGCAACTTCGGCCGGCCAGCTGAGTGTCTGCACGAGATTCTGCTGGCATCTGCGTAGTATCTCCAATATTAACAAGTTTACTGCTGAGTAGTGTTCCATGTCTGGATTACAGAAGGCAAGCATTCATGTAAGGTTCCAGGACAAGAGGCATGCAGGAGCATGGTATTTGTAGCAAATGTGGGTCAATGGGACCAGAACGACGCTGCCCCCAATGGATCCCGAGGGCAAGCGATGGCCTGTGATGCAGTTTCATTTCTTCTGTTGGTAATTTATGGGGATCGCCTGCTGAAAGTCTTTGAAGAGATTCTTACAGAACCAGTATCCCATGAATCTGAAAGCTTGCCAGCTAGTGTTCTCCCCTAGACAGAGTGCTTTTCACTCTGAAAAACTAGTGGCACAATACCTTAGTCACAAGAGCTCCCACTAGTTAAAAGTTAATTATGCTACTTTTTGTAGTGCTCTTCTTAGATGATTAGGCCCAGAGAGAAGAGCCTCCATGAAACTGTGCCTTCTGATTCGAGATGAAGGGCTGTTTAGAAAGTCCTCAACTTTCTACATCTATTATAATTCTATTTGAGCAAAGCAAATAGGCAATACAACCTTAGGGCTTCTCAGTGCTCGACCAGATAGATCAAGAAAGGAAAATAGACTATGAATGAGTGGGCCATGGACCAAAATTTAAAGCTGCAGGAAAATGCGTGCAATAAAGAAGATCTTAAAAATAATCCTGTTAGGATTAAATCTAAATTGGAATGCTTGGACTGGATTTGGACTGGATTTCTACCATGGAAAAAGCCACACTTAACAAACTACTAAGAACTACTACTACTTAACAAACTACTAAGAACCTATGGCTTACTGTAAAAGATATCTGAATAAATCACTGATGAGAATCTTTCTGAAAGCTTGTCTTAATATCCTGCCGACGCAGGAAATCCTTGCGATAAGAACAGGATCCATGGCAAAAGCCTGCAGACTCTGCAAAAATCCTGAAGAGACAGAATCTATCAGACACCTGCTGATGCTCTGTCCAGCTATGCACCAAGCCAGGCTAGCTTTTTTTAGTCATCTGACGATAAATTCCTTTGCTGGCAACGAAGAAACTTGGTGGAATCTCCTTATCACTGGGGACAAGACACAATGGCACACAGCGTCTGCCAAACCTCTGAACCTGGCAATGGAAAAAATAAAACTGAATATTGCCGCCTGATCCCTGTCTACCACACACTGGTCGAAATGCTGTCTGTTGTCCCCTGTGTGATGTCTTTGCAAATCTTTCTTCTCTGCGACAGAATTTGTCTGTGATCTTGTAAAAATCTTATTTGATTATATACAAGTAATAAAAAAATAAAAAGTATGAAATAAACTGTCAGTTAGAATCAAACAGCAGGTTTTCAATGTTTTTCTGAAAACGTGAAGCATCGGTATCTCTCTAATTTGCGCAGATAGAATGTTTGAAAGTTTAATGCTAAAAAGTGTGCAGGATCTTGATGAGAATGGATGTCAATCTTATTGGTCTATTTGAGCACTGCGAAGAAAATTGGCACCTCATAAAGGTGTGAGTAATGGCACAAAGAGCCTTCTAGATTAAGGTCAGTAATCTAAACAGAATCCTGACTAGAACAGGGAGCCTTTTCAGGACTGTGGTCATATGTGCGCCTGCAAACACACAAAAAGGCCATTATAATATTCTAATTTTGCTCCTATTATGGTCTGTGCAAGAATAGCAAAATCTGCTTCTGCTATCAGTGGTTGTATTTGTTTTAAGATCATTAGGCAGCAATGAGACAAGCTCATTCAACCTGGCTCTGGCCCAATCAATCCTCAGATTCTTTCATTCCATCATGGATTGGGGTAGAAAACCCTTCCTGACCAAAGTCGTTAAGGTAAACCTCTACTATCCAAACCTCCCAGCCAGTCCCCCAAACCTCTAACCAAAAACTCTATTGATATGTCCACAAGTGAAGCATCACCCAACCCAATGCCCTGTGGAGTGTCACCTGCAAGACCTTATAGTTACTTTAGATGTGAGTCTGGGGTACGGGTTAAGATTTATAAAAGTAGCTCATAACCCTGTCAAAGTGTGGGTTGTTGGAATAGTGGAAGGACAGAGTTTAGAGAGAGTTGTGAGAGTAGCAAGAGGATGAACACTGTGACTGGAAGATTAGGTTAGAGGAGCAGAGTGTGGGAGGAGGAAGGGTCTGGAGAAGGAAGGGTGAGAAGCAAGTGAGGGAGAAGTTATTAGAGAGAGTTACTGCATCATGGAGAAAGGTGAGAGAGTTATAGGAGGAGGTTGAGACAAATCAGAGGAAGGAGCCTGGATATTGTCTGGAGGAGGAGGAGGTGAAACACCAGTTGGTAGAAGGATGAATGATTAAGGACATAGATGAAATTCAGAAGCTGGCAGAGAAGGATCAGGAGGCAGAGGTGACACATCAGGAGGGGGAAAGAAGAGAGGTTCAGGAAGGAGGCGCAGTCGAGAGGAGGTGGTTTATCTAGAGGATCAGAAGGGAGAAGGCAGGAGAGGCGGTGGCAAGGCTAAGGAGGAGATCAGGGGAGGTGGAGTTGCAGCAGTATTAGGAGGCAAACCCTGATCTGAAGGGATGGAAGCCATGGTGCATGGAAGAATGAGTTAATGGCAGGAGGATAGGCCTGGGACAGACGTAGGACAGGTTAGGTGGAGAGAGCCAAAGGCAATGGGACTCCAAACTGGACCTATCCACTTTAAAACTAACAAGCCATCCACCTGCCCAAGTTGGCCTTTCTCAAATGTGTGGCTTTTTTTGGGTGGGCAAGGAGCACAATGCATCAACGACTGTGGAGAACTGTTATTTTACCTTTGTTGAACAAATCAATAAACAATTGTTGAAGAAGATCCCTGGTTTATGTGCCTTCTTTGGGTTCCATCCAGCCTTATCCTTACAATACAACCATAAATATAATATATATTATTGCCCGTTAGTGTGGCTGTCAATCATGTACATTAGTAATACTATAGCTAATGTGTTGGGTTGTGTAGAATGTCTGACCTATTGCTGGTAATGGAAGAATTATATTTTCCCTTCTCAAAAGAATTGCAAAAAATGACAAACTGGAGTGAAATTAAGGGAATACCTACCAGACGGAAGGACCTCAGAACAGACAAGCCCTGTACATTTGCAAGGCCCAGTTCTACCAGACTCAGCGTGACAATGATACTATCAAATATGTTCCAACCCGTCTGGAAGTAATAATAGGGATCAAGCGCGATAATCTTGAAGACCATCTCAGCTGCGAAGATTCCTGTGAAAACCTGCCAGACAAAAAGAGATATAGTAAGATGTAGAGACATCAATTCACATCATTACGAATTAAGTCATCAGATCGTAAATATGGCTATGGTTTAAATACTATGGGAGTCATCACAAGTGGGCAGTATCCTGGTGGTAAATCCACTGGGATACCGCCCAACACAAATAGCATTACCGCAACTTGGTCCAGCTCTATAAGTGCCCGATCCCTAGTTGCGGTAAGTTGCAGTAGGTCCCCATTCATATTGGGCATTTTTGGTGCTATTACCGTGGCGCTAATAGCGCCAACAATGGTTGGAAAGTGGACCGATTTACCTCCAGCTCAAAGCTGGATGTAAAGCTCCAACTTTCCACACAAATCATAGTTGGGCAGAGCGGTAATGCAGTGGTAATAGCGTGACCGCTGCGTTTTTATCACTCCGCCCAACTTGTGATGAGGCCCTATGACTGCTCTGTTCAATGTGCAAGACCACTCAACAGGTTAGTGCAGTATTAGTAAGATTCAAATTTTTCATGTAAATCGTGAGTTATATCTAGTCATCTCTCTATTAAGATAAATTCTCTTCTCTATAAACTGTATCAAAACCTATTATAATGCTCCAGGCTTCATTCTATCATTCAACAGACATATTGCACCATTCAAGGTAGACAGGAAGGGAAGGATTAAAGCAAAATATATGTTTCTGAATTATCCAAGTTTAAAGGAGCAAGTGACAAGATGACCTACTAGCACAGGGTAGCTAAGTCTTGTTTGCATGACACTGAATTCAAATAAACTGTTGCTTGAGTTCATTGTTGTAGTTCTAGTTATTTAGAAGCATGTCGTAATCTTGTAGCTTAAAATGAAAACCGTATTGTCGGGGGGGAAATTCTGCCGGGGTCGGCCGGGCTGTCCGCAGACCTCCGGGCAGGGAGGCCCCAACTCCTCCCGTATATCCCAAAAGAGATAGAGTATGAGACACACGCAAGAAGCAAGGTGACTCTGCTGTTTATTATACAAAAACGGCAGGGATGGGTCAAGGATCGTACGCGTCCGTCCTGACACACACACAATCGTGGGGCTCGCAGGCCCTTTTTACCTTAGTATGACGCGCTACTTGCGTCACCTTGGAAAGTTAGCAAAAAAACCTATTGCCACTCTTAATTGGTTGCTCGAGTGGTAGGGTTAGTATAGCATACGTATAGAGAACAATGTTAGTGGACAAGGGTTAGTCAGGTGATATATCTGGGTTGTCCCTTCAATTAGATACATGAGAATTGTTACATGAAGACCCCTGATGATTGGTTAATGTTAATGGCGTCAGTGATAGGAGCCCCATGTTCTGATTGGTGCGCCCGCGAGCTTCCCAGTCTGGGACCATCGCTGTTCCCAGCTCTCGGTGTACCTGTCATTTGCAACAATGTTTCACTATGAATACGTGCAGAAAATGTGAGGACTTATTCATAAGCTGGAAGGCCGACTACTCCCACTGTCGCAGATGTCCATTGAGCCTTTTAATTGTATCTGCCTTGTGTCTTGTAACGAGGGATCCAGACGCCTTTTCTGGTCTTGGCATCCTGTCAGGTTCGGCTCGGTCACGTGAGGTGGGACCGTGTTTGAGGCAGAATTCTGCACAATTAATATTGTTTTTCCACTGTGTGCCTGGTTTAATTTGCAGGTGTGACTTTGACGTTGGTGTGCTGCGTGCGAGGTTGCAACATCGTGCCCTTGATGGTCTGTTTTCGGAATGTGGGTTTGCAACATTGCGACCTTGGCTGTTTGCTTTCGCCGAGCTCATTCTGCAGGATCAGCAACCTGACTCTTGTTCTTTTAACGTCCATGGAAGCTCTTGCTTGCGGCCTACTTAGGCCTGGTGTATAGGTGGAACCGTTTGGTGCACAGGCGCTTTAGGTTATAGTATCATATTGTCTTACGACCAGTATCGTGTCTTCGTTATATTTCTCATTATGTCACCTGGGTTTAGGAGAAGCGTAAGCAAGCTCTTTAGATGGGTTCATGATGCGTCTTGCGTTTCTGCATTTTGAGAGCCTATGTGGAAAATAATAAAGATGCACGTCCGTGAGTATGTCTGTCGCCTACGTCATAGCACTGAGTATATTCTTCGTGTAGATTGGTGCGGGAGTGTCCAGTGTGTATATTTGCACAGGTGTGCTGACCGTTGACTAGGTCGTCATGGCATCTCTAACGGCGTGTAGGTTTTAGTCTAGTTGATCCGTGCCGCAGGTGTCGGCATGGCGAGGGCTGGCTGCTAGGCTGGCAGATGGACACATCCGTATGTTCCTGTACCAGGGTATTTGGTCGTCTGGTAGATGGGCAAACTCTTCTCGTGGCGGGGGCATGGGCCGTGATCCTTTACGCCAAGCGCGAGAGGGGAAGGACAGGAGCCTGGTCTTCCATTCTCCCACTTCGGTCCCCCCTCTGGTCGACTTGTCGACCACAAACATATCCTTTTCGTTATCTCCTCTTACTCTCCATATCTTAGTTATTCCTCCTAAATGTCCATAGTGGTTAACATGATCTTCAAATGACCAATACATATATTCACAGGTTCCTCCAGGAGTACAGTATACCCATTTCCCTATGTAGCTCCTGGGGTTTCTTGGATTCTCGATCTTCACAGATGGTGGGTCCAGGTGGTTGGTGATGATCTGATTGCGCAACTTCTCTCTCTCTTGTATGATTGTGCCTGTGTGTTGGCCGTCATCTGCTGGCATCAAGGGGTGCATACCGACCATTTCAAGCAACTCGTCAGTGGTGCGTGCCTTCCGGGCCTTCCAAAATCTTATTATGATCAGTGTAGCTCCAGCCAAAATAGTACAACCAACTATAATTTTCAGTCCATCTGACAGCCAAGATGGCATCCATGACCATAATAGTGAAAACCAGCTCTCATCCGTTTTCACACCTTTACTTTCATCCATCATTTTGGAGTGCATCTGGGCCAATTGTGAAACTGCTTCTGTCAGTGTACCATTGTCAGCATCGTTGGCAGGAATGAACGTGCAGCATGATTGTCCTATCTTTGCGCAGACTCCTCCTTCCATGGCTGTGAGGAGGTCCAATACATATCTGTTCTGGAGTGCTACCATCCTTATAGCTCGCAGCTCCTCTTTTATTGCGTTAAATCCATTTACTGTAGAATTGATGGTCATCATTAGTTCCCATCTAGTTATCTGGAGCCATTTTGCGTTTGCGTAAGCCTGCAGTCCCGGATGTATTATTGAGGAGAAGAACATTGCAGCTCTGCTGAATAGTCTGTGTTCTGGCGGAATTGAAGTGAGTGCCGTTTCCGATCTTCCCCATAGGTAATTTCCTGTCAGAGGTTCTCCTTGTCTTTTCCTTCTATTTAGGACAGTATCATTGCCGTTGTTCCTGTTCCCTGGCCCCTCCTGAGGTGGTGCAGATCTCTTCTTCCTCTTGTCCCCTTCATCCATTTTGGGAAAGTTCGCCACATTCACATGCTTCTGCGGTACCACTAGTGATGGTACATTGACGTGCACCATCGTGCATACACCATTCCACAGAGGGGGCAGTGTGTGGTATGCCTTTTCTCCACAGGCCCAGTAATGGTCCATTATCACTGCTGTTCCTGCTCCCCCCTCAGGTAACTCCATCACGCTTGCACAGTTGGTGTTGTATCCTACGTCCACCTCTCCTTTATGTTGGTAGCATACCTTAGGTGCAGTCAGCGGCAGTATTGTTATTGGGTCTTCATCCGTCTCTATCCACGTGAGCATGGGTACGTACTTGATCCAAGTCGTCCAACACCAGTGGTTGTGTGCATCGATAGTTGAAATAGTTTCTTTTGTTACCATGTTGCTGCCAATCACTCCTATCTCCCATTTGTTGTCCAGGTACACCTTCCCCGTTATCGTCACCAGTGGCCTCTCCCAACATCCTGGTTTACCAGGAACTTCAGTGGCGTACCAATCACATGGTAAATACTGCAGTGTTACTTTCTTTGTTTCCCCTTTTGCAGGACCACTTGTTATGTATCTGAATGCTTCAGCATGTAGACTACTCTTGTGGTAACTCAACTATTTCTTGAGGAAGTTGTTTTCATATGGGTATGAGTCTCGTGTTTTCCACACCATATGCACCACTGTCCCTTGAAATCTTCCTTTCGTTTGGAACAATGCCAAGTATATTATGCATCGTGCTGTCTTTTCATCTATTTCTGTGGCAACGAATGTTCGAGAAGCGCTCATGGCGTATGGTATTAATGAGCAAACGTAGCAGCTGTCTTCTGTTGTCTGCTTACCAATGCGGGTCATGTGTTGGTACTATATGTTGTTTGAGACATGTGCTGAATCTTGTATATAATTGTCAATACCTTTATTATCTGAGTATGTGCTGCGTTGAACTCTATTTTGCTTGTGTGCAATTTTACTAGTATCACCTGACGTAACACCTGTTGCAGCTGGGGATGGGGGTGTATTAGGTTTGGGTACAGCAATAAGATTGATAGCATAGCTGTATTGCCATACAGAGGCAGCCAAGAACCCGGTGATCATCAAAATCCCTATTATTTTTATTACAAATGCTAATTTCACCGGCATTTTGCTCTTACCTTGCTGCAGTCCGGCAGCGTATTCTTGCGACGTTAAAGTTGCCCGCCTTAAAATTCTCAATATGCTGGTTATTAAATGTTAGTTGTTGTTTTTTTTAAGCTCTCCCTATCAAATAGTCATTCAGTGCCCAGGCAAAGAGCTGTTCCCAAGCTAATCTAAGCGATCTATCTCTTAGGACAGGCAAGTATGGGTGGAGGTGGGGCATTGAATATTCTATGGCCAAGAGGAATGCTGTGTAGTAGACGCGTACCCTTCTCCTTTTCAGGTACGTTGGCCTTCTTATTTCATATACAAATTGGTGTGACAATTCTTCTGGGTAGTTATCGTCTGAGGGTACCATCTACTCCTGGGCAGTGAATTTGTTAGTTATCTATTTTCTTAGCAGTACAATAATACGCAGTTCCTGCATGTGCGAGAGAAAAGAAAAGAGAGCATTCACGTGTTTACATGTGTACGTGTGCAAAACAATGTCCTTCAGTTCAGTTATTACTGCAGTGGGGGTAGGGGTCAATGGGCAGGGGGTTTGGGGCTCAACTGGCGGAAGTATCTTTACTCTTTGAGCGTGTGACCATGGGGTGGGCAGTATGGGGATCACCCCTTTCTTCTTCAGTTATTGTCTCTGGGGAATCTGGGTAGTGACAGGGTATGGGAACACTTAGGCCGTTAGCTGTGGTAGAACTCTCTTCCTCCGTTGGTGATGTTGTTGTTGTTCTCCCAATGGACCTGTCGGTGGCGCTGGGGCGGGTCTGGAGTTTGTAGATCTTTACATCATGTAGGTGGTTCCAGGCACGCTTGTCCTGTAGCTTTACTGCTCTCGTTGATACCTCCTCTACCAGATGGGGGCCAGTGAATCGTGGACTGTTTCACTTCCTGTTGAAATTGCGAAGTAGTACGTGGTCACCTTTAGCAATTTTACACAGTCTTTCCTTTTCCAATTCTTTATCCGCGTCTTCTTGTTGATTGCTGTTAGACCCACCCCGCGTGCGCTCGAGCTGTTGAGACACAAACACTACACTAGTAATCAAAGAAGACACATATTGGTACATTTCATCACCAAGAAAACTCGCTGTACTCTCGTGGTCGGTAAATGCTCTTGATGTTGGCGTTAGGGGAAGGCGCATTTGACGTCCGGTAACCACCTCGTGAGGGGTGAGGTGGTGGTCGGACCCTGGTCTATTCCTTAGCTCAAATAGGGCTAATGGAAGGCAATATAACCAACTCTTCTTTGTTGTTTGCTGTATCTTTGCAATTGCCTCCTTTAATAGGCCATTCAGGCGTTCACATACACCGTTGGCCTGTGGGTGGTATGCACATGCAAATTTATGCTTGATGTTCAGCAAGGATGTGATGTGCTGGAACATTTCGTTTGCGAAATGTGGGCCATTGTCTGACCTTAACACCTCGCACACTCCCCACCTGGGGAAGACCTCCCTCACTAGGAATTTAGCTGCTCTAAATGCATCTGGGTGTGAACAGGGCCCTGCTTCAATCCACCTCGAGAATGGGCATACTACTACAATCATATACCTATTTCCTTGACATATGTTGATCATATCAACATAGTCAATATGGAGATGCCGGAAAGGTCCCTCTGGCCGGGGTATAGTACCTCTTATCACCTTTAGAGTATGGCCGGCCGTAAACTGTTGACATGTGAGACAATTGCTGATAAAATTTGACACATGAGAATTTAACTCGGGGCAGAACCAGTCTTCCCTAATTCGTGCTGCAATTACTTCCTTGCCTGTGTGGGCTGGATGATGTAGTTGGCTCAGGGCGGTGTTCAAAAGTGCCAATGGTATTACAACCTTTCCAGTGCCACCCTGGCGCCATAGTGCGTCGGTTGGTGACATTGTGCATCCTCTTTTTACCCATATTTCTTTTTCGGCCATTGGTGCAGCTGCTTGTAGCTCCATAATCTGTGTGGCTGGGAGATGGGTGTACCCTTCTCTTATCAACATCTCCTTAGCCATTCCCCTCCCTCTCCCTCTCTGTGACTCTGGGGGGTTCCATATCTCACCAAAGTATGCAGCATACTTCGCATGTGCGTCTGCTGCTGCATTCCCTTTCGAGACGTGGTCTTCACCATTGGTGAGTGCGGTGCATTTTACTAAAGCTAATTCTTGGGGGTCATTTATTACTTCAATTAGTTCAGCCAATAAGAGGGCGTGTTGCACTGGAGTGCCATCAGCTCTCCTAAACCCTCTTCTTCTCCATTTTGACAGCCCTGAGTGGACAGTGGATGTAACATATGCGCTGTCGGAGTATATGGTCACTCGTTTGTCAAAGCTTTCCTTCAACGCCAAGATCAGTGCAACTAATTCCGCTGCTTGAGCGGAGTAATGCTGTGGTAATTGTACACATTTCATGGCCACACACACCGGTACCTCCATCATTTTTACCACTGCTGCCCCAGTTCTCCTTATACCATCCCTTTGGTCGATAGTTGATGACCCATCAATAAACAGGAGCTCACCTCCCTCTAGTGCGTTTTCTTCAACCTTTCTAGTACATGAGTACATTTCAGTTATTTGCGTACAGTCGTGGGCATAATCTCCCTCCTCAATTACTTCTGCTAGGAACCTTGCAGGGTTGACCGTGCTACATCTAACAATTGATAGTTCAGCTCTGGATAGGATGATCTCATAACCTGATGCCCTCTGCGTGGTTAGGGTGGACTTAGGTTTATTCAATATTGCAAATAGTGCATGCTCCACAAACAGTGTAGTTGGGCACCACATGGTTATTGCTGATGCTTTTTCAAACCGCAAAAGCAGCTGCGGCGAGACCTTGTTCGCAAGGGAAATTACCTAACATCACAGGATCCAAGTGGCCACTGTAAAATGCTACTGGTTTGTGGCCCATGCTTGTTTTTTGAGCCAACACTGCTTTCATTACTGCTGAATCGCAATGTGAGAATATAAAAAATTGTCGCTCATAGTCTGGGGATGCCAGTACCGGAGCAGTTGATATCGCATCTTTCAATTCATCAAAAGCTTCTTTCATTTCCATCGTCCACCCCAGCTTTTTCTCCCCTTTATTAGCTTACCTTAACGCCTCAAGCAGGGGTCCTATGTACGAACTGTAATCAAATACCCATGCTCTACAGTAGTTGCACAGCCCCAGGAACTGCTGCAGTTCCCTCACTGTTTGTGGCATTGGAGTGTTTGAAATGGCCTGTGCTCTTTGTGGTGCAATCTTTCTTCCATGTTGGGATATAAGCTGACCAATGTAAAGTACCTGTTCTGACAGTACTGTATCTTTTCCATGTCTACCTTGTAACCTTTTTCAGCCAATATTGTCAACATCTTTAAGGAGTCCTTTCTGCATGTTCTTTCGTTTGTACTGCAAATTATTATGTCATCCACATGCTGCAACACTGTGCTTTCCACTTCAATGTTACCCAAATCCATCTGTATTACTCTATTGAAAATTGAGGGTTATTCGCAATACCCTTGTGGAAATCTGGTGTGCTTCCACTTTGTGTTTCTGTAAGTGAAGCTTGTCAGATCTTGTGAGTCTGGGTGCAATGGTATTGAGAAAAAAGCATTTTTAAGGTCGATCACCGTAAATCGTGATGCTTCTGCTGGAATGCCACACAATATTGTGGCCGGGTTTGCTGCTATGGGATATTCTGCTTCTACTATGTTGTTCAAGGGCCTGAGATCCTGTATGAAGCGCCTAGACCCCCCTTTAGCCTTGCGCACTGGGTATACAGCCGTGTTACATGGTGATTCAGAGGGGACCAATATGCCATTATTTATAAGGGCCGTTATGGTTTCATAAATGCCCTCATCTGCCTCTTTTGATAGTGGGTACTGTTTCACTCTGGGGAGTATTGCACCTTTTTTAAATTTTATCCTTACTCCCCCTATACCTTTTATGCACCCCACGTCATAGGGGCTAGTAGTCCACAATGATTTGGGTACCTTTGACATATCCTCCTTAAAGAAGGGGACTGGGGTGCATGCGGGTGCCTCAAGTGCCATTGCAATTTTCTGTGCTACTTGTTTGTAAGCCACTCTTAGCCATATTTCCACACTCATCATAAACACCATTTCACCTTCCTCCTTTTCTTCTGAGAACAGCTCCTCATCTGACACCTGGGTGAGCCTACATCCTTCTGCTAGTGCTATCACTGCCCTCCATGCTCTTCCTTCTCTGTCTTGGGCATGTACAGCAATGGAATCAGCTGTTGCAATAATGCTCTCAATGTCCATTAGAACCACCTTCCCCTCTGGTTCATTAACAGGTGTTTCTGGTCTGAACAGATAGGCTGCTGGCCTCCTCCATATTTTCCCTTCTATCCCTGGCATCCATGCAAATGCCATATCTGTCCCATACTGGAATAGTTCGCCATCTACTGGCTCCGCCCTAATCGCTGTCTGTCCGCAGTATGCTTGCATAATCTGTCGTGCTGTGAGCATGTTAATCCCTGGAGTAGAGCAAATTATGCCGTCCTCAGTAAAGGAGATCGTCATATTCAACCTGTTCATTATGTCTCTCCCCAGTATATTTACTGGTGAGGCACTATAATATAGAAGTGGAACTGACAGGTCATAATCTCCAATAGATAAGGGAATGTTATCAGTAAAGGGAACCAACCCTCTAGCCCCAGAGAATCCTTGGGTGTTCATGGCTTCGCCTGACATCTTAAATTTACCTTCCCTTATGCAAGACCGGGTCGCCCCGGTGTCAACAAGGAATGATAATTTTTTGTCACCTATCGTTACCTCTATGCGTGGTTCCTCCGCACTATTAGGTGTTACTGACAGGATGAGACACACCAAGGCCGTCTGTGGGCTGTCCTATTGAGGGTACAACGATTGGCCATTTCCTGTGTAAGGGTTGTGTCCCAAGACCGTCACCCTACCCAGTTGTGTTTGTTGTGCTTGGGGTTGTTGTGTCATCGCTACCTGTTGTTGTGGCAGTGAATATGTCTGTGGCTGTTGTTGTGTTATTAGTTGTTGTTGTTCATTTCCCTGTTGCAACGTCTGCTGTTGCTGTATGCCCTGCTGTTCCTGTGAGGGCCTTGGTTGTCCCTGTTCACTCCATGATGGTGTTCCTGGTCTAACTCTACACGTGCGTGACATGTGCCCTAATAGTCCACAACTCCAACACACCGGTGGTTCCCTACTCTGCCATGGGAAGCTCCCTGTGTTGTCCTGGTATACTGGTTGCCCTGTGGGGTAGGAATTTCTAAGTCCTCCCACCTGCTGTTGGGTGTTATATCCGTATCCTCTCCCTCTCATAATTCCTCCTCTCCCCCTGTTATAATTATAATACCCAGCTCCTTGCATTGGGTGTCCTCCTCCCATGTTGGTTGTGTATGGTTGGAGTGGCGGCGCCTGTTGTGTTATAGTCTGTGAAGGTGGTATTTGGGAGGAATCTTGTGCAGCCACTACTTGTGTGGGGTTTTGGGTCATTGTTGTAGGCGTAGTTATTAGTGCCCCTTCCATTGTGTATTTAGTAAGCTTTTTCTGTACTAGTTTAGCCTCTTCCGTTTTCCTGTCCTCTTCCTTTTGTTTCATTTTTCCTTGCCATGTCCTGCAATGATGCACTATAGTCAGTTGTATTTCTGGCCATGGTTTTGCTTCCATTCCCACTACTTTCTTTAATTGTTTCTGAACTCCTTCTGGGAGCCCTTGTACTAGTATATGATAAAATATTGCTGGTGTTTTATCCCATTGCTCTCTAGTTTCCATGCGCCACTTCTCTTGGATTTCCTGGATATAATCAACAGGATCTTCATTCTCACGCATCTTGCGGGAGGTAATTGCTCCTATGTCTGATGTGTCTGGGTACTGTACCCTCAGTGCCTGCCATAGTGCATGTCTGCAGTTTGCGAATGGTGCCCCATCATGCGATGTGTTTGTTATTGTTACCCCAGGGAATCCCGCTCTCTTCCAAATGTCATCCGCTGTATCCCCTAATATCGATATTAAAAGGCCCTTTACATCCCCTACTGCCAGTTTCTGTTCTGCGGTGTGTTTTTCCATTTCATATATCCACTTACCCGCACCTCCACTTAATGATGGGAGCCTGCATTTTATATTGTCTTTGTCTGTATGCTTCCAAGGGACATTCTGTGGTCTAACCCCTCCTCTCTCCAGAAGTGGCATTAAGTTATCTCTCGTTTTACCCTTTATATTCCATAATATCGAGTCCTCACACCCTTCCTCCTCTTCCCTCTCTTCTACATCGTCAATTTCGTCCGTATTTCCCCTGCTTGTAACTCTTTCTTCTCCATCTTTTCCCCTTCTTCCATCATTTTCTGTATTTAATGTGGGCATGTGTATTAGTCTTTCCTGCCTGCGCCTAGGGAGGTCCCTAAGCCGACATGCATAGGGTGTCAGTTCGTCTGTGAAGGGTGCGAGTTTTATTGTGCGTACCGAGCGTGAGGTGGTTGAGCATGTAGGGTGCGATGGGGGAGGGCGTGGTGGGGATGGTGCGGCCTCATGTGTCTGTCTTTCCGCTATTCCTTGCTCTCCCTCCTCACTTCTCTCCAGCTCATCCTTTCTCCTACTGATCCAAGGTGAGTCTGTGTTGGTCCGGGTGATGTATAGTTTATCTAAGCTTTCCCTTTCACTGTTTCTTCCTTCCTTCTCCACTCCTTCTTCTTCCTCACTACAAAAGTCAGTCATAAACGGCACCCCCCACTCGGTCTTTTTCCCCTTAATTGTTACTGTTTGTAAGTCTATGAGGTCCAGTTCTCCTTTTCCTCCTTTATCAACCGGTCCCCTTTGTGCTGATGTTGTTGCTACTTCTGTGTTTCTATATACATCCCCCCATGCTTCACTCTCCCTTCTCCTATCTTCTCTTTCTCCTTCATTTCTCTCCTCCATCTCCCTACTATTTTCCTCCCTTTTCCTTTTTAATTCCTCCATCACTTCACTGCTCATCTGTTCCAATATTCTTTCATCCTCTTTCTTCCTTTCCCATTTCACCCTTTCTCTTTCTACTATACTCTCTATCACCCTCCCTTCTTCGTATTTCTTAGTTGTTTCTGATAGTAATCTCCTCTTCCACATTGCCATTTCTTTTTCTTTTTCTTCTTCTTCCCTTTTCTTTTCTCGCAGCACTACTCTTGATACCCTTTCTGCTGCTGCTTTTACCCTTTCAGCTTCTCTCCTTTGCTCCTCATTTCGTTCCCTTATTTTTTCCAATTCGTTCTTACCCTCTTTCCTTTTCCTCGCTCTCTATCTCTCTTCCCTCTCGAGCTGCTTGATCAATTCATTCTGCTCATCCCTTAACTTTGCTAGTCGTTCCTCCAAAATCTCTTCCTTTTGTCGTAACAGCTCTTCCCCCCTCATTTCACTCTCCCTGCTATTATCCTCGTCTGTTTTCTTTACTACCTCCTTCTCTTCTCCTGTTAATGAACCTCGTAATTTTAATAATATCTGTGCAGCTACCCACTCATCATTTCCTATTTCCACAGTTTGTTCTTCTCCAGTCCTCCCCTCCCCTGCTGGCATCTTCCTATGAGCCACATATGGTGGAGGGCTGTATGCCGGGTTCGAGTATCCCTCAGCCGCCCTTAACTGTCCTCTTTCTATTTCTCCTAATTCTCTTAAAGGGTACAACCCCCCTCCCTCTGTTTTCACTCCCTTTGCTAGGGGTATATCGTTGCTCGGTTCCTTTTTCTATTTCATCTGATGTATTATTCTTTTCTCCTCCCTCTCGTTCGTTCCCCGTGTTCTTTGGGTCTTCACTCCACTTTTTCCCATCCTCTCCTTCCTCCTTAATCTCTTTTTCTTCCGGTATTTCCCCCACAGTGAACATTCCGCTTGGTCCTGGTCGGGACCCTTGGAACATCCTCCATAAGTTAAACACCTCCACGTGGTTTGCCAACTTCTTCCCCTTGTATGTATTGTGCAGATGGTTTAATAGTGAATGTTGGGCATATGGATCGAAGCTACCATTAGGCGGCCACGGTGTTAGCATTTTGTTATCCGTCCCCTGGGTCCATTCTATGCTATACTTAATCAGTTTCTCCCTATGGGGTGGCAGTGTTGTGCAGATGTGTTGTAGTGGGGTAGTAAGGGTGTCCCCCCACCCTCCCGATCCTGTCCCGTATGACATAATAGCACTCCACATGTTACCCTTCCCCTATCTGGTAGTGGTTATCTCACTAGTAGTGTACAATATACAACCTTATATCGTTACCTGGCCCCGTAAGTTTGGGGACTTACGATAGTCCGCTAAGGAAAATTATAAAAAATATAGTATTTCACATTTGTATATTTTCTTCTGTCTTTCTTTCTTTCTACGACACCCTTACGTCCCCCTGCGGCCAAGGCGCACGTAGCCCCCTGCGGCTGCGTACCCCTTATGACGTTCTTATACAGTCGTCCTATTTTCACGTGCTCCTCCTCCTTCTTCTACACTTGCCGTGGCCGGCGTTCTCCGTGCGCAGCCACGTCCCCCGTTTCGCCTTTCCCCGATCAACTCATTTACCGTTTATCTCCGTTTCCACTCCCTTACCACACTTCTCTTCCCCACCACTCTCAAAACGAAGATGCCTTGTGCTCGCGATATCCTATGAAAGCCCTACTGGTGACGTCACTGATCTCTTCGAGCTACTGGTAAGTTCTTCATATATTCTTTAAGTTCAAAATACACTTGCAATCTACCCCCGTTAACCTTACAGCTGTCTTCCTGTCACTCCTGGAACAAGGTAACCAATAATATAATCGGACTGCGCACGCTGCGTCGCCTCGCGTGTGATACGCCCCTCGACAGGAGGGCTTAACCAGCCAATTATCTTCCGTATTGGGCAACTAACTAGCTACCGCCTACAGGGAAATGTCATCTACCTATCGAGTTTCTTGCTCGAACAATAGGGATACTCATCTACTCATTGATCAATAAATGCCAAATCGTAGGAAACCACACACACCCACCCTTACACGTAGTCGCGACCTAGGCCAATCAGTTTCTACGAGCGGCCGCACGTGATGTTTTCGTGCTCCGCCCCCCCCCTCGCGTAACGTAGCCGACTGCTCTCGCACTCGTTCGGCTACCATTCATTCCATTGCCAACACTAAATTGTCAAACCTTCGCCGCGCACCTGTGCAACACCTCCCACCTCCCGTATTTAATTCCTCCCCCCTCCCTCACAATCTCACATTGCTTGTTGTGCGTGGCATGCTCACCAAGTTCTCTTGATGCGGGGCCGCTCGACTGCGTGCACCCCTCCAGGCGGCTCGCCACCTCCCCTCGTCTGGACCACGTCTGGACACTCGCCAACCGCGGGCGGGATACTTCTCAACCGGCTCCCGAGGGCCAATATCCGGATTGCGCTGTCCGGTCTTCTCGCAGCTCTGCGATGGTCCTGTAGTCCTCAGAAGGGGGCAATGGCAGAGGGGGCCGCGCCGCCGGGCCTCCTCGCAACGGGAGTACCTGGAAAAGGTAAAAATAAAAAAGCGGATCTTAAACAGATCTCAGCAGTGCCTCCAACTTGTCGGGGGGGAAATTCTGCCGGGGTCGGCCGGGCCGTCCGCAGACCTCCGGGCAGGGAGGCCCCAACTCCTCCCGTATATCCCAAAAGAGATAGAGTATAAGACACACGCAAGAAGCAAGGTGACTCTGCTGATTATTAAACAAAAACGGCAGGGATGGGTCAAGGATCGTACGCGTCCGTCCTGACACACACACAATCGTGGGGCTCGCAGGCCCTTTTTACCTTAGTATGACGCGCTACTTGCGTCACCTTGGAAAGTTAGCAAAAAACCTATCGCCACTCTTAATTGGTTGCTCGAGTGGTAGGGTTAGTATAGCATACGTATAAAGAACAATGTTAGTGGACAAGGGTTAGTCAGGTGATATATCTGGGTTGTCCCTTCAATTAGATACATGAGAATTGTTACATGAAGACCCCTGATGATTGGTTAATGTTAATGGTGTCAGTGATAGGAGCCCCATGTTCTGATTGGTGCGCCCGCGAGCTTCCCAGTCTGGGACCATCGCTGTTCCCAGCTCTTGGTGTACCTGTCATTTGCAACAATGTTTCACTATGAATACGTGCAGACAATGTGAGGACTTATTCATAAGCTGGAAGGCCGACTACTCCCACTGTCGCAGATGTCCATTGAGCCTTTTAATTGTATCTGCCTTGTGTCTTGTAACGAGGGATCCAGACGCCTTTTCTGGTCTTGGCATCCTGTCAGGTTCGGCTCGGTCACGTGAGGTGGGACCGTGTTTGAGGCATAATTCTGCACAATTAATATTGTTTTTCCACTGTGTGCCTGGTTTAATTTGCAGGTGTGACTTTGACGTTGGTGTGCGGCGTGCAAGGTTGCAACATCGTGCCCTTGATGGTCTGTTTTCGGAATGTGGGTTTGCAACATTGCGACCTTGGCTGTTTGCTTTCGCCGGGCTCATTCTGCAGGATCAGCAACCTGACTCTTGTTCTTTTAACATCCATGGAAGCTCTTGCTTGCGGCCTACTTAGGCCTGGTGTATAGGTGGAACCGTTTGGTGCACAAGCGCTTTAGGTTATAGTATCATATTGTCTTACGACCAGTATTGTGTCTTCGTTATATTTCTCATTATGGCACCTGGGTTTAGGAGAAGCGTAAGCAAGCTCTTTAGATGGGTTCATAATGCGTCTTGCGTTTCTGCATTTTGAGAGCCTATGTGGAAAATAATAAAGATGCACGTCCGTGAGTATGTCTGTCGCCTACGTCATAGCACTGAGTATATTCTTCGTGTAGATTGGTGCGGGAGTGTCCAGTGTGTATATTTGCACAGGTGTGCTGACGGTTGACTAGGTCGTCATGGCATCTCTAACGACGTGTAGGTTTTAGTCTAGTTGATCCGTGCCGCAGGTGTCGGCATGGCCAGGGCGGGCTGCTGGGCAGGCAGATGGACACATCCGTATGTTCCTGTACCAGGGTATTTGGTCGTCTGGTAGATGGGCAAACTCTTCTCGTGGCGGGTGCCTGGGCCGTGATCCTTTAGGCCAAGCGCGAGAGGGGAAGGACGGGAGCCTGGTCTTCCATTCTCCCACTTCAGTATCAATATGGAGGTTGAGAGGTGTTTCACACTAAACAAGCAGCGCTTCATCCCACCCTTCCAACGTGAAGACTCAGAATCCAGAGCAATGCAACAGAGACTGACCCATGAACAAAATAGGTAGTCGCCAACATGAAGCCCTGATGACCTGGCTCTCATACAGTGGTGATTACAGGCAAACAAAGAGGCACTGGCTAGCGGTCCAAGAGGAAAGAAGACTGGGTTTAGTATAGGTGAGAACCAAGATAGTACAGCTCTGGGACTCTATGGGAGAAGACCAGGCTGTACTACAAATGTGGGAGTTGAGAAAGAAGACAACACAATCTGAATGCATATTATCATGTTGCCTATCATATAACTCCTTTGCAAATTATGCTACATTCTAGCATTTCATCAGAAATGCAGACCCGTCCTCTTCAAAACTTAGTTTTCTATTTTGCCAAAAGTTATCATCCTCTTGGCCCGATAAGTGCCATCATAACTGATTATTATGTCAGCTTTAAAGGTACCAATAGTCTCTAATAACGTAATCCACATCATGAATTTCATCATGTGTTTTTCCCACATTACCTCTTTGCTATCTTGCTCTCTCTTTGCCCGTCTATCTATGTATTTATTTTACTCCTTTGTAGTACAACGCTCCATTGCATGCTAGCTAGGTTTGTACTATATAAATCCCATACATCCATACATATCTTTGTTCACCATGTAAAACCATGCCTTTTTTGCGATTTCATCAGGCAATATTGTCGAAAGCCATAGACAACGTAAGTAACAGTGAGCCTCATTCCGGGTTTGGAGCTAACCATGGAGTAATTAGCTCCATGGTTGCCTCCGAAACCGTCCCAAATCCGGCATGGTGAACGGAGTAATTACCGGTCCATTCCAAGGTTGGAGGGACCAGTAATTCCCCATTCACCTTTTGCCCTTCCCCATTCCCATTTCTGCCCTATAGGGCTCAATGGGAATGGGGAAGGAGGTAATTACGGCACCGTAAATTACGGTACCGTAATTAACTCCAAAGTACCTTTGCGGGTCCCGTACTTAACTCCTGCTAAAAGCAGGAAGTAAGGAAGGACCCGCAAAGGGACGTCGGAATACGGAGGCAAGGGATTACCGGCATCGGCACCCTTACCAGTGCCGGTAATTCCTTACCTCCAACCTCGGAATGACCCCCATTGTCATGTATTTTTACTGGATATATTATCATCATTCACATTTACCTAAAAGATAATGCTTAAATAACCCCTTTTTAACTGATCACTCAGCAATACGTTGAATTGCCTATCAACACACCAATTCTACACTATCTAGTACTACAACTTTGGAGGAATCATAAAAGAGGAATCTCTAGTAGGCTCCTTAAACGCAGCAGCATTGGACAGAATAAGATACCAACATACAAACCAAAAATCACTTAGAAATTCAGATTTTTAATGTGAGTGCAATGGGCATACAAGCTATTTTAAATACATACAAGTACAAAGAATCAAGAGAGAACTTTAACATTTCGAATGGGATGTTGTGAATTTGAAATAATATGTTAGGGATGGAATCAAAACAGAACATTTTACATATATGATTTTGAATGATGTCCACAGTACGGGAAATGCATTTATGAGAGATAAAGTGAGGATGATAAGATCAGTATTATACAACCAATTGCACTACAGTAATGTATAGATTAAACTATATTCTGGATGGGATAACAAGAATAACTACAGTAGAAAAATAGAAAGCTAGCCAGGATGAAACGCAGATTCTGCATCCGTGGGAGAGTTATTAGTTTCCGTTATCACATTGGTAGAACATAGATATAAAGATGAGGACAATTTTGGGAAGAACTGTTGTATTAATTGCAACATACATTTTAATTGGTAATGAGTGGGAAGGCAATAGGGACTCATGATGAGACATCTCCTCTGTAATAATGGTAGCTAAAATGCAAAGAATGAGATTTTTGCTTACAAGGGAACCCCACAAAAGGAAACATGCCATACTGAACTATGAAAAATCAATGAGGTGAGATATTGAAGCTAACAATAGAGCTGGCCTATATGGGTATAACATTTTGAATTTCTGCTCTCCAGATGTACTCAGTGGATGAGAATGACAAAGGAGATAAATACTGATGGTCATGGCAAGTAACATGAGCCTTCAGTGCTCTTTTGTGGCTTCGAACATCCAAGGAAAAATGAATAACACAAATGTTACTGGACTACCAATAGGTAACCAAATTGTCAATTGGCTATGGATTAGGCATTTGTTGGTCTTTTTTGACTATTTGGGCATTACGCATTTACTTTCTTTTTTGGCATACCCTATGGTTATTAAACGCTCTGGAGAAAACAGAATAGACTGGGAGGGAGGATGAAGAACCTAAAAGCAGGCCAATCTCCAGTAATCCATGCAGCCAGTAATGTGTTGGTAAATAAACACATATGGTTCCTATCAGAATTAGGTTGTCTGTGAAGTAGCGACTCTTTGCTCAGAAACAACAGCTTGAGAACTTAAAAGATATTTAGGGAAACATTAAGAGTCTGGCGGGAAGTAGAAAATGGTGATTAAGTTGCATTCGCACCCGTGCTGTGTTCTATGGACCCCATGAATGGGGATGAACATAACCAATACACCAATCCTAATCAGTCAGATTCACCCTCAGATCAAGTGGTGTTAATGGTAGCAGAGTTTGGTGGTATTTCCAGACTCTGGCACCATTGGCACCATTTGGTATGTGGGTATGTTACCAAACACAAGAGGCCCTTAGCCTGTGAAAAGTGCAGTTTAACTGCACATTCCAGTATTCATTGGGATTAACCTTTTCACTTAGATTTTCCCCCACTACTCACAAAATTATACTTTTTGTCTGCATGAAACCCTTAATGCAGTAGTGTCTAAAGAATCTGCTGGGATGAACGTCCAGCGTCCCACACATGAGAGAACATTTAAACTAAGAAAACCTATAAAACAAGAGTCTGAAACCACACTGAAGGCCAGAAGCCCAGACATCAGGCATGGCACACTGACACTCCCGCCATCTCCTTTCGATGGGAGATAGACATGAGCCAGCAAGATACACACATATACACTTAGGGTTCAGCTCATGTAGAATGATGGCCGAGACAATTAGCAAGTGAGCACATATTAGGATTAACTAAGCACAAACACACACATGTGCAAGTGAGCAGCCTCAAGACACAAGGAGCATGTCAAGCAGCATCATGAGCACGCATTAGAAACATTAAGAGATAGCAGATACAAAACACAACATAGACATAGCTAACATCTCTTAAGTGTTTCAGCTCATACCAAAAAGACACACAGACAAGGTCAGCAGCTTCGAACAGGGTGTAAATGTGAGCTGCGATGGGTCGGATTATGAGGTGAAGTTCTTTCCCAGGCACAGAATGAGAACATATGATTTAAGCAGATGTTGCAACTATGAGCAGACCCCCTGATGGAAAGCTGTAAAAACTGCTCAGGGGTTTGTTATGAACCAGAAGGTGCAGCATGGTCCCACACATCTAACAAATGAAAACTAAAACCAATGAATTTTTTAGAAACTAACAAATACAAGGCCACAGTTTGGTGGGAACGAAACAATGTGCAAAGATGTGCACAAGACAAAGTCACGTAGGCAGAAGACTTACGCTGTCCCCTGTAGGAAAACATCCACCTAGGAGTCGACTCAATAACATAGAACAACATGAGCACCCAGAACAGAAAGTGATCAATATGCAGGACCAAAAGAAGCCAAAGGGTCCTTGTACATACTAGAGAATATATTAAAGATTATACATTGATTCCTGACAACGCTTGTATTATAGGGTCATACATTTCCATTAATTCAGAAGTACACCATTTAGTCGTGCACATGGTCACAGTGCAAGAGGCCAAGGACCACACCCCATGAAGTCAGGTAGGCACATCATGAGAATGGAAGTTGGAGGGTAACATGTTTCCAACGAGAAGTCGCAATATTAACTGTCAGTTGAATAGTCACAAGGATGAGAACGGTAAGTTGATGCCAACATTTTAGGTCTTCTGGAAAAGAATGTGAAGTATTATTTGTGTTGTCACGCTGTTCACACCTCACAGTTCTATTGGTCAATTAGGATGGAAGCGACCCTCCCAAGGACGTTTGGAGGGCCATAGCCAATCAGGAGTCCACTTTAATATGAAACATTTTAACTTATCAACTGTCCAAGCAAATTTGTGTGAAACTAGATGATCCCACCATGAGATTGTTACCATGAGGCAGTCATCAAAATGGTCACAATGGATAGGATAGACCAATAGGGCTAGTAATTGCACAGAATCACCTACGGAGCAATCAAGACAATCCAGTCGGCAAATATGAATTAAAATGCATCTTGAAACATTGTGTAAAGCTTTGCTCCACTTCTCGTTATAAAAGCAGCCATTATATGATATAATATTGAATGATTCATGGATTGTTCCCAGCTACATGTAATAAACTTAAGTTTTTCTTGCTTCCGTGCACTTTTATTGGCTCATTGGATTACTTTTATAATATAGATTTTTGGGCCTTACCCTACACGGCCCACCAAAATCTCACATACTGGTGAGTTTCAATGTCGGAATCCCTAAAACCCTATATGAGACTTTATTTTGTGTCCCCTATTGCAGAATATAAATATAAAACTCCAGCTGTGTTTGTGAGCTCAGGAGGAAGGGAGAGGGTTGGGGGTGACACTATTTTGGGGCATGGATCCTCTGTCAGTTTCCCTATCAATTTTTGCACAGGTATATGGGAATCAATCCTTTCTCTACCTCTGCTGCCCCATAGGGAATACTGGAAGGGAAAGATGAAAAAGAGGGTATGGATGAAGAAGGGGAGAATGTTATTAAGGTGGTAGTTGCTGCAAACGTGTACCGCAATCGCAATGCCATGAACACCCAAGCAATACTAGCACAGGCTCAACTCCAAGGAGTGTAGCGAGCACAGCTACAGAGACCGACCACCTATAGAGTTCAATGCCGCTCACAAGCTCAAGCCGCAGACCGTTAAAAAAAACAGCCCTTCCATGTACACCACTTTAGTCCCCAGTCCACACCTGTGAAATTGCAATTTCTAGCGCAGCAATTGCGCAACTACAAGCCTGACTGAGACAGTTACCAGGGGTGGGTGCTGATGCTGGCTTGGTAATGGTACATGGCCCATTGACACCAGGGGATTTAAGGAATTTGTCTGAGGAATTTTCAAATATCAGAGAAGAGCAAGAAAGATTTAGTGAGCATTTGATACAGTGATACAGTGTTATTATAACCCATCCTGAACTGATGAGAATGCCCACTGAGGTGTGCCAGCATTTGACTAAAAAAGGTGGCTGGCCTGCCAAGGAGATGGGAGCAGGCAGGGGCGGCGTCAAGGCCTTTCAATCTTTCCAGATGAAATGTGCCTGAGCCTCAGGAAGGTCGCTCAAGCCACTGCCCCCTTGTTCTATTATGTAGTTTTCTACATTAAACCTCACTTTCTCCAACATGGGTCTGGCATGGATTCACATGCTCATGAATATTCCCTGTCGTCAGGCTGGGAATCCTCGGTAAAGAAAAAATCAGTTTCAGTTTCATTTCTGAACTGTCTTTCTACTAATAACCAATCACTGGTCTCTGGGTCATACTGTCCCCAGCCAATGACTGCCCTCTACCTAAGCCCCTCCTCTGGCAGCCATCTTCAGATTTTTACCACACGTTCAAGTGTTGGGAGTCGTCGTGCTATAGCTCTCGAGCTTTTACTGCGTTTTGCGTTTTTTCTAAGAGTTTACTCTTATAATTTCGGTCAATCGAGCCTCAAGCTGCACCCATTCTACTTCTGATCAACGGGGACCCGTTTCGGAATTTTTCTACGCCCCTCAAGGGCGAATTTTCGTCGAGTTTTCACTTCTTGGAGGATTCCGGAAGATCTTTGAGGCCTACCCCACGTGATCATGGCCCAGGAAAAAGGAAACACAACGCCTGTTGGATCCAAGCTGTTCAGGAGCTGCCCGGGATGCGGATTGCAGAATGTCTTCAAGGAAGATGAGCACTCCAGGTGCCTCTACTGCCTTCACGACGACAAATCGCACGTGGAGAAGGACTGTGGATTTTGTAAGAACATGTCCGAACGGACAATGAACGATCGTCGCGTTCGACTCACTAACTGGCTGGAGGGGAAGAGCCCAGCAGCAGGTGAGAAGAGGAAGAAGTCCAAGCGGTCTTCTAAGACCTTTGAGGGCGCTCCGGTGACGGGGGCCCAACAAAAGGAAAAGCACTGCGAGTCTGTGGGCACCGGGAGCGCCGATGGTTCGGGCTCCTTGGCTGCCAGGCAGGGTGCGATGTCACCGATGCCATCAACCACGAGCCAACGCTCTGGCTCGGGGAAGAGGAAGTCGGAGAACCCGGGTAAGCTTCGGGAGAAGCCCCGGTCGATCCCGACAGTGACAGCCGTGGTGGAGCGAGGCAGCGACCCTCCCCCCAAGGTAAAGGCCTCAGGTGCGCCCAAGGTCACGAAGGCCCGGATTCACCCCCGGCTAAGGCCTGGATCGAAGGAGTCGTGACGGCCCTGGCGAAGCCTGTGGAGGCTACCCCAGTGGAGACGACTGCCGGGCCTAGAGTTTCCCAGCCACCCTGGAGGGAATCATCTTTTCAGCCTATCGAGAAGACCCCCCTGAAACCCTGGGAGGAGAAAGATTGGGGGGGGCACGGTACCACCTCCGAAGATGAGCTGCCTGGCGTTGAAAAGATCCTGGACAAGAGGTTTGAGGAAGTCTGGTCCTACGAGAGGGATCCCGACGAGGAGGACATAGAGTGCAATGGTGGAGCCGACGAAGAGCCTCAGGCCGTGGAGGAAACGGAGGACCCCACTCCCCAGCCGTCGCTCCCATCGCAACCGATGCTGATGCCACAGGACAAATCAGGAGCAATCTTGATGGCTTTCCAGACCCTGTGTACGGAGATAAGGACAAGGTTACCCTTACCCCCAGCGGAGGATATAGTAGCACCTGGACCGTTGGGAAGCCCATCGAACAAGAGGAGGCGAATCCATCCTCCCCCTCCTTTCCAGCCTTTACCTCCTTCCCCTCCACCGAGGGATGAGACAGGAACGAAGACTGCGACAACGGGGACGGACGACGACGGTGGTGACGATGGGACAAATCTCCCATCACCCCCTGCCGGGCCTCCCATCCTGACGAAATTGGCTTCTTTCACGCCATTATAGCCAGGGCATCGGAACTTTTTCAGCTTTGTCCCGAAGAGCAGAAGAAGGAGGGTTTCCTCTACCAACGGCGGGAGGCCAAGAGGAAGACCGTCCTCTCAGTACCGTTACTGGACGACATCTGGGATGAAGGACTGTTGCTGCTCAAGAACCCGTCCATGGCCCCTGTGAAGAGGGACCGGTATGAGAAGAAATACCGGGTCCCGGATTCCGCCCCGATGTGCCTTAGAGCTCAGCCGTCCCCGGATTCAGTGGTCTCCGCAGCGGCCAAGAAGAAATCAGCAGGGGCGACGGGATCAACTTCCACTTCCCCAGCGGACGGCGAGGGGAAGAAGCTGGACGCCATGGGACGACGAGTCATCTCGTAGGCGGCGAAGACCATCAAACCGGCCAACGCCCTCGCGATCGTGGCGCGCTACGACAGGGAGCTGTGGTTTTAAGGATGCTCCCCTCCTGGATTTCCTGCCAGATGACAAGAGGGCGGAGGCCCTTGAAATCCTACAGGAAGGTGAGGTGGCGTCAGATCACGCCATCAAGATTGCCGCAGACATCGCCAACACCGGTTTTCAACAGATGGGCAACAGCGTTTGCCTTTGCCGACACGGTTGGCTCAAGGCCACCGATTTCTGTCAGGACGTTCAGACCAGGATACTAGACATGCCCTTCGATGAGAACAACCTGTTCGGCAAGGCAGTGGACGAGTCAATGCAAGCCATCTAGGCGGACACCGAGATGGCCCAGGCCTTGGGTTCTCTCTGTCAACGACAGCCGTCCTTTTGGACCCCCGGAGGCAAGTCTCAAGGTGCCTCTAAAGGATTTAGTGGCAGTTCCTTGTCGTACCACCAAGCGGCCCGCTCATCATCGCAAGAGGCCTACAGAGGCCGCAGCAAGGCGGGAGGTCGTGGTCATTGCCAAGGAGGCCAAGGCGGCAAGGCCTTGGCGAAGCAAGATTGAACCGGCAGTGACGTCTGGCCTCCATCCAAGCATCCCGGTGGGAGGCTGGCTGGCGAAATTCCCACTGGCACACTCCGGAATTCCAAAGAAAGTGTCCCCATCTACCAACTGTGGCCAGGAAAGAAAACTACGTGCCACAGCTACTCGTGGAAGTACGAGCAATGCTGAAAAAGAGCGCGATAGAACTTGTCCCGAAGAGGCTCCGGAGTATTCTCGTCGTACTTCCTTGTCTGAAAGAAGACCGGCGGTTGGCGACCCATCCTGGACCTTCATCGTCTAAACAAATACATCAAGTACCAGAAATTCCGGATGGTCACCCTGCAGCACGTGCTGGGACAGCTGGAGGAGAGTGACTTCCTATCGTCGCTGGACTTGGAGGACGCCTACTTCCACATCCCCATACTTAAAGAACATCGAAGGTTCCTACGATTCGTGGTCCAAGGGCGACATTACCAGTTCAAGGCCCTGCCCTTCAGATCGAAGTTGGCGCCCAGGGTCTTCACCAAGTGCCGGGCACCGGTGGCGGCACAGCTGCACCTGCAGGGGATCCACGTATATACACCTACCTGGACGAGTGGCTCATCCGAGCAAAGTCAAGGGAACTCGCCATCGATCACACAGCAAAGACCGTCCAATTGCTCAAGGATCTGGGATTCTCGATCAACTTCCGGAAATCCCACTTGGTACCGTCGCAAGACGCCCTGTTCTTGGGAGCCAGACTCGACACAGTGGCGTGATTGGCTTCGCCAAAAGGCCATCCTGGGCAAGGTACAACGGCTGTTGACCATGGACACGGCCAGGGTGAGGTTCATCAAGTCCCTACTCGGCATGATGTCATTGTGCATCTATCTCGTGCGCCTATGCAGGTTGCAGATGCGACCACTGCAGGAGTTCCTTGACACCCGTTGGATGCAAGCAGCGGGCAGCTTCGAAGACAAGATCTCCCTCAAAGAGACGTCTCGCCAAGCAATCCGTTGGTGGGGCAACTGCACGCATCTAGTGACGGGTATGGACGTCGAGACCCCGACACATCCGGAGAAGGTGAGGACGGACGCCTCCCTGGAAGGATGGGGAGCACACACCAAAGATCTCCACGCAAGAGGCCTTTGGCTCCCGGAGGAGAGGTCACTACACATCAATGTCCTGGAGCTCTGAGCCGTGTTCTGTGCCCCCAGGTCGTTCCTCCTGTCCCTCAAGGGCAAGGTGGTGAGGGTCTTCACCGACAACACCACCACGATGTTTACACCCGGAAGCAAGGGGGCACCAGATCCCCAGCCCTATCCAAGGAAGCACAGGATCTGTGGCATTGGGCTGTTGCCCACGGGATGTTCCTGGTACCCTTCCACCTGGCAGGTGTAAAGAACACCGTCGCTGACTCGCTCAGCAGGGAGCTGCGCTCATGCCACGAGTGGGAACTCCGGCAGGATCAAGTGGATCTGCTATTCTGATGATGGGGCAATCCCCAGTTCGACCTATTCACGATGGCGACGAACGCCAAGTGCCGGAAGTTTGCCAGCAGGTTTCCCCAGCCGGGGAGCATGGGCGATGCATTCTCCTTCCCCTGGGACGGCCTGTTCCTGTATGCGTGCCCACCGTTGACGTTGCTTCTGCGACTCATCAGTCAACTCAGACGGTCCCGGTGCAAAATGATCCTTGTCGCACCAGCGTGGCCGAGGCAGATATGGTTCCCGGACCTTCTGGACTTGTCAGCGTCCCCCCCCAGTCAAACTGCTGACGGACTTGTATCTTCTCGCCAGGGAAGGAAGCGCCATCCTGCATCACGACCCGGGATCGCTGAACCTGCAGGCCTGGCTCCTGCAGCACTAGAGTTCGGAGGCTACGATATCCCGGCGGACTGCAAGGAGGTCCTTGCAAAGGCCAGGGCGTCCTCGACTCTTAAGTGCTACGGATATAAATGGAAGAGGTTCTCTGTCTGGTGCCCTGCACAGAAGATCAACCCCCTACGGAGTACGGCTCATCAAGTGCTGCCGTACTTGCTATCGCTGGCCAAGGTTGGGCTGGCACATGCCTCCATCAAGATCCATCTGGCGGCTATCTCCCGCTACGCCAGAACTCCGGGTCGGTCGCCGCTGTGGTCTCACCGCCTTGTGAAGGAGTTCATGAAAGGACTCTTCCGCTCGTTCCCGCCGGTGAAGGCTCTGGCCCCCGAGTGGGAGCTCAACGTGGTGCTGACCAGACTCATGGGCCCGCCGTTCGAGCCTCTGCATTCAACACCGTTGAAATTCCTATTGTGGAAAACAGTGTTTCTTGTGGCCATCCCCTCCGCACGACGAGTGGGAGAGATCCAGGCCCTCTCCTGTAAACCTCCATACATTCCACGAGACGAGGGTAGTTCTGAGGACGCACCCCTCTTTCATGCCCAATGTGCCGTCGGACTTCCATCTCAACGAGCCCTTGGTGTTACCTGTTTCCTTGCCGGCTGAGAGGACTTTGCACTTGCTGGATGTGGCTAGAGCGCTGAAGTTCTATGTGGACTGCACAAAGAGTTTTTGGAAGACATCACAGCTGTTTGTGAACTTTGGACCTATGAACCAAGGGAAGGCCCTCTCAAAGGATTCCATTTCCAGATGGCTCTCCGGCTGCATCATGCACTGTCACCGGTTGGCAAACCGACCATTGCCCTGCCGTCCGAGAGCCCATTCAACCAGAGCGATCGCTGCTACCACAGCATTCCTGTCTGGTGTTCCCCTGCTGGACATCTGCACGGCTGCTACGTGGAGGTCGACGCACACCTTCATGAGATTCTACTGCGTTGACCAGGATCCCAGGGAGGAGTCCAGAGTCGGCCAAGCAGTGCTGCGCAACCTGTTCGCTTGAAGGTGAGCCTGGTGAGGAGGTAAGAGATGCTTAATGTTGAGTTGTTGAAATGCTTAATGTTGAGCCTTGCCACCTCCCGTGGTTGTGCATGTGTGTACTGCTATGTATTCTTGTATTCATGAGCATGTGAATCCATGCCAGACCCCATGCTGGAGAAGGAACAAGTTACTTACCTGTAACTGTTGTTCTCCAGCATGGGTCTGGCATGGATTCACATGCAAACCCTCCCTCCAACCTTTCTGCGGCTCTTCTCTTGGTCCTACTGCCACTTCACGTACTACCAAATCTGAAGATGGCTGCCAGAGGAGGGGTTTAGGCAGAGGGCAGTCATTGGCTGGGGGCAGTATGACCCAGAGACCAGTGATTGGTTATTAGTAGAACGACAGTTCAGAAACGAAACTGAAACTGATGTTGTCTTTACTGAGGATTCCCAACCTGGCGATGGGGAATATTCATGAGCATGTGAATCCATGCCAGACCCATGCTGGAGAACAACAGTTACAGGTAAGTAACTTGTTCCTTGCCTTGTGCACGGGACAGGCTGTCTTTGTTTGCAACATCACTAACTTGAGCCTTGCAGTGTACAGAAGAGCACTACTTTTATCACATAAGTGCCTTTCCATTAGCATTTGCATGCCTCTCGTCAGTGCTGGTCATTAGGCCGGCATGCAGATCAGTGGCTTGCGTTCTTATCACGTCTTTGTCATTCAAAAAAGTTAGCTGTTGGCTATGTGCCTCACAACACTGGTTTTTAGCACCTCCTTCCAGCATTTTCGCTACAATGACATGGAATCCCACTTGGTGTCATTATTGCAGGTTTCTGTCAGGGTCTGGATTACAAAAGAACTGCAGTCAGTTTGCAGCTTTTATGGTGCTACTGTCTCACCTGCGATGTGGCGCGAGCTATGCAGCTTGAACGTTACCGTAACGCAGGCTACTTGCGTGATTTCGTGGCTCACTTCTGGTTACCAATGTTAGGCTCTATGGGCTGCCACAGCCCCACAGTGTGACTACCGTACTCAGTCTTGCCTTGCAGGCAAAAACAAATAAAACATACCCCATTGGATTTGTTACCGTTTTCAAACCTGTTTGCGCTTTCCTGGTGTGTGTTCCCCTCCTGCTTTTTGACTCTTCTCCACCACCACATACGTTCCCTGCTCCCATAGTTATTCATTAAAAAAATGTCTTGCATTTGTCTTCTGTTATGTGGCCGCATTGCTTGAAACAGGGTATCTGTGCTTAAAACAGAAAATATAGGAGATAGCTCTGCAGGTTGATCTGTGTTTAAGGTACATGGCACTGCGATTTTAAAATGCCCTTTCTTTTTTTCAGTTGGGAGTTTGTGTTTTTGAAAACCTATTTCTGTTTTATTTGTTATATGCTACCAGCATGATGCTTCATGTTAGTCGATATATTCCAAGACAAATTTACAGAAGAGAGTATTAGATCAGTCCATGAAATACACTGCAGTGGATGCAAAGAACAGCACATAGGTGTACCCGGCTTGCATGGTTGATCTGGGTTCTCGGCAGGGGGCCCCCAAGCAGACATTAGAAATTGGCCCCTGTTTATCCTCAGCCGCCCCTAGGAGCGGTCATAGAACTGGTACACACCTGAGATCATTTGATATAGAAAATCCCAATATTATGCCACAGGAAGACAGACTGAGCAAAATGTTTTAACTGTACACAAAATAAATATAAATCACCAGCAGATTATCATACTAAATTGAAAGTCATGTTTGCTCAGCATTCTGGAATGCACACCAATATGGTGTGGTATACTGTAGCGGCTACTTTTGTTCAGAAGTTAGTCAACAGCAGTTGAAATATGTATGTTCCTATATTCCTAACAAAACAGAATTGCCTTGCCATAGCCAGAGCAATAATCGGGTCACGGCTGGACTATTGCAATGCCCTTTTTGGTTGGCACTCCCACCAAAAATATCAGAAAGCTTCAGACAGTCCAAACAATGCTCTCAGAGCAGCCACCGGCATCTCCAAACCTGACCACATTTCAGCAACCAGAAAATGTGTTCACTGGCAGCCCATCAGGGAACGCATCATGACCCACCAGAACTGCCTACTTAAACAGGATCACCATCACCAAGACCTGCAGTGTACGGGCAGGAGGCGCCAGCTTCCCGGTCATTGCAGCTTCCAACTGGAACTCTCTCCCTCCGCACGTAAGAAATATTGACTCGTACATAGCATTTAGGAAAGCTGTCAAAACTGTATTGTTTCTTTAACTGTAATACTGAATGGTTTCTGCTACAAACGTCTTGTATATGTGTGACTGTAAATTACCAAACTATGCTTCTGCTCACTGTAACCACGAGCTAAGCCTAATTTCTGTAACTAAGACATATGCATGCAACAGCGCCTCGATGCCCTTGGGCTGTAACAGGCTTTACAAATTCAAATAAATAAATACATTTGTTTGCTGAAGCAATCAAAACCCCTTGTGGAACTGATATCAGTAGCAAATCTTTGCGTTTCTTGTAAAGAACAAATTAAAGAATTGAGTGAATGTAAACCAAGGTCACTCCAATTGCAGAGTTTAAAGCAACAGCAGGAGCAGTGGCTGGTTGTGAGGTGTAGCCAGGATTGTCTAACAAGTGGGGCCTGAAGCTAATTTAGTTATGCTCACCATAGTGACATTAACATCTGTAATTACTCACACAGGGATGCTGAGTGGGCATTTACAGATTTTGGGTGGGCCTTGCCCGCTCAGGCCTTATACTGTCTACGCCTCTGGCTGTGCTTCTGAATGTCTGAGGTGAAGGGCCAGCAATTGCTAGAGGAACATGACAAGCAAGGGGAAGTGGTAGGAGTGAAGGAGTTGGTGCTGCAGACACACATGTTCATTCAAATGCATTTGAAACCAGTAACACAACGTGTCACTATTATAAACAGGAGGGACACCGGATGTTTGAGAGTCTGAATCTGCCTCAACTCCAAGCTGCAGGACCAGTTATGCCCTTCGCCCCCCTTTGTCCAAACGTGAACAAAAAACAGCATAAAGGTTAGGAAAGCTAAAGGAAAAGTGACTCAATCATACTTACTTTGATCCCAGTTGATCAGGGAGGCCATTTCATACAATTAAAAACTGATGCGAGAAATGTGCCTTATTTAGAAGATACGGGAGCAAACTGCTCAGCAATTAAATCTAGAACTATCCCAAATGTGCTACTTTCATCCAACGCTGTACGAGCTATGATAATTTGCAACAATCTGGTATTTCACTCTGTGACTGGACCTTTATCTGTGTGTGTCAGCCCGTTCTCAGATAAGCATTCATTTCTTTTGAGTGCATTGTCACTGGAAAATCTTTTGAAGAAGAGCTGTGCAAATTATGATGTGCCATTTATTTTACTCAGGAATGAGCTTTCATAGATATCCCAAACAAACCTGAGAGTGAAGTGATGGCATTGTAGCAAGCTGAACCAGCAGAAACACAAAAGAGTGAAGCAAGGCAGGCAGATTTTGAAGATTTATTTTCAACGGTGCTAAAAGTGATGTGGTTTGAACATGCACATGAAGTGAGATGGATAAAAATGCTGAGCCAGTACACATTCACCTAGACACAACTAAACCACCATGAACACCCTACTAGCTATTGAAACCTGAAGAGGTATCTTGATAGCTTTTCAATCACTTTCAATCAAGGGATTATTGTCCACACCAGAAGTCTGTGCAAAACTCCAAATCGGCCAGTAAAGGAACATGGAACTGAGGAGTAATGAGTTGTACAGATGTTGAGAGCAGTAGGAGAGGTAGTTTAGCCTAAACCTCGAAATAGTCCTCAACCCCAATAACCATATGAAGATGATGGAAAAAATGGAGGGGCGCAATTCAGCTGAATTCTGGAGTCTAATAAACAACAGTGCAACATCACAATATGCTCTACAGGCTAACGCTGTTAGTGAGCAAGCCTGGGTCGAATTCTACTATACATTATTCAGCAAAGACGATCCAACAAGCGCCAGTACATTCCTGCCCGAATCCAAATGGGACTTGCAATTTGAAAGAGATGAAATTCTCTTAATAATCAAGGGATTGAGTGAATCCAGAGCGCCAGGTCCTGATGGACTAACTAATTACACAATCAAACGTAATCCAGAACTGTGGGCAGACTTCTGTGTCACACTGTTCAATCGCATTGCAATGAGTGGATCTACCCCCAACTCATGGAAAAGTGCTATTGTGGTGCCCATCTTTAAAAAAGGTGATAGAACCAACCCTAAAAACTATCGCCCAATAGCACTTCTTGATGTTGTGGGGAAGATATATGCAACGCTGCTTCAACGCAAACTTGTGAGGTGGGCAAAAGAATCTAAGCACATAGATCAGAGACAAGCTGGATTCGTAAGAGGAGTAGGTTGTGGCCTCAACCTGTTGCTATTAAATCTCCTAAAGATGGAAGCACTCAGAACTAATACAAACATTTATTTGGCTCTGATTGACCTCTCGCAGGCGTTTGATAGTATCAACAGAGAGAGGATGTGGGAAAAACTGAGTAAATGGGACTGTCCGCCCAGTTTCTTGAGTGCAATTCAGGAACTACACTCGGAGACGACTATTAGAATTCGGTTGGACTTGAAGGGCACTCTGTCTGCAAAAATCAAAACACTTAAGGGTGTGAAGCAGGGCTGCCCCCTGGCAGCAACATTATTCAACTTGTTTATATCGGATGTGAACGAGATTTTTTTGTGGTAACAATCTGTTCCCCCCAAAAATCCACGGAGTACCCATCAACTACCTGTTATACGCTGACGATCTTGTCTTAATAGACCAGACGCCGATAGGTCTTCAGCGTAAAATGAATCTGATAAATACCTACATAACATCAAACGGATTGCAAATTAATAGACTAAAAACTGAAAATTTGATATTGGGTAACCTTCAAGGAGGCCTCGGTAAGGGGTCGAAAGATCATTGGTATATTGACAACGAACGCATCAAGACAGTAAAATGTACGAAATATCTAGGTATGACCATCAGCGCAAGCAGAAACGATGCACCTTGGACAGAAGTGGTAAAAAGTAAATGTCGGCAATTAGCAAGCCAAGCATGTTTAATTAATAACAAATATGGCAAATTTTAGCTGAAGCCGGCAATTTTATTTTATCAGCAGAAAGTGGTCCCGAGTCTGATATACGGAGGGGAAAATGCCTTCGGCTGCTCTAATGACTTATGGAACTCACTAGAAAACATCTTTTGGTCTCGTGTACTTCACCTTCCGAGGGGGGTCGCAACTGTTTGTATACGATACGAGCTTGGCTTAATTTCAATACATGCAAGAGTTCTGTGGAACCTGCTAAGCCTTTATCGTAAAACGGTGCTAAGGACTCCGGCACCCCAATTTCTAATTGTACATATGCCTGACAGTGCAAAGAACTATACAATACTCGCCAAGTGGAATCAGCTGTGCCAAGATCTGTTAGGTGAGTACGACATCACTCCTGCTTTGCTAGTGGAAAATCCGGATGCAGCAAAGATGAAGATTTGGCGGCTAGATTGGATTAAGACCTGTGATCAAAGAACAAAGTGCAAGTTAATGCACGAAGTCCCAGGCGAGGCGAAAGCTTTCAACCAACGCCACTAACGCACTAAATACAAAAGAACGTTTAAGCTCTTGGCCTAAGTATGCAAATATTGATCAAAGGTGCCGCTTCTGCAATCTTGATATAGAATCTCTAAAGCACTTGATCATGTCATGCTCGAGTTTTGAGAAAGAAAGAGGACGGATTTTTTCGCCAATCATTCATAATATTAGCCCAAGGAGCTCTGAAAAATGGTGGGAAATGTTCTTCGAAGGCTCAAACCGAACTATATTGTTTAATCTGATAACGCTGCTACAGGTCTTAAAAACAAGATTAGACATGAAGGATCCAACTCAAGTGCCCAGAGTCGAATGAACCTCTGCAGTGAACACGGCTTGGACACCAAGATTCATATAACTTGTGAAATTGGGTGTAGAAGGGTGGCGAGGGCAATGGACTTTAAAAAAGGTCTAGGAGATACTGTTGATCGGGTGTGATTTTCCTGTCCTGTGTTTTTAAAGGTTGAACAAACCGTATAAAAATAAATAAAAAATAAAAATAACCATATTATTATGCATTGCACGTACAGCAACATGCTTAACAGTTGTTGATTTATGTTCTTCTTTCTTCTCCATACCTTTTCACCCTGATAAACAAATTAATTAGTTCTTGGTAATGCTCTTTTTGATGCCCCGTTCCTCCCATGGATTCCTCATTTATGATATCTATCTCCAAGCTTCAGCTGCTCTTCTGAAACCTTTTCCGCCAGCAGTGGGCACTGCATGGCTCTGTGTAGGCTCAGACTGATACCTCTACGCGCCTCGTGGCGGACAGGACATTGGGGGCAGTATACATAGAGGTGCTGTGCCCCGTGACCTAATGTCTACCCTTTCCTCCTATCACTCTGATGCAACAGGTCCACAGAACTAATGTGTACTAGCTACCCCAAGAGGGGCAGGTAGGAAGGGCAATGAGTAATCTGTGGGAGGAACGTCCTTCAGAATGAACATTACCAAGAGGTAAGTAATTTGTTCTTCTAACAGACTCCTTCCTCCATACCACAAATTCCTAAACTATGACAAACTCCCAAAGCAGTACGATGCCAGAGGGAGGGTAGCAAGCACCCCACCTAAACTAGCAAATTCTGAAGGACAGCTCTACCAAAATGAGCATCCTGACCAGACACAGAATGCAAGCAGTAATCCTTAGCAAATGTGTGCAAGGAAGCCCATGTAGCTGCTTGGCAAATATCCAGAACTGACACTCTACATTGCAGAGCTGAGGTGGCAGCCGACCCTCTGGTGGAGTGAGCTGTGTGACCCTAAGGAACCTCCTTGCAAGCCAGATAATAGCATTCCGGGTGTGCAGAGAATGATCCATTCATATAGGGTCTGTTTGGTAACAGGCATCAGTGTAACTAACGAAAAGTTGGACATCAGTCCTGTTCTTCTTTGTCGAAGAGACATACATCTTGAGGGCCCGCACCAGATCCAGCTGATGAAAACATTCCTCTGCTTTGGAAGGATGATGTGGTGGAAAGAAGACAGGTAAAGGGATTTTTTGAAAGAGATGGAAATCAAACACCACCTTCTGAAGGATAGAGGTTCTGACTCTCAATGGCGTCTTCTATCTAGAGAAAACCAAGTAGATGGGATTAAAAGGCAAAGCCTGAAGTGCACTCACACGTCTAGTGATGGCAACCAGGAAAATCACTCTTTTCAATATCACTAATCAGGAGCCCCAGATTGGCCAGATGCAATAGGAAAAGAAAGCACCAGAGGAGTGACACATTGAAAAGGGTCCACATTCTTGTCTTTGCACCAGTTACTGAATTTATACCAACAACACTGATACAAAGACTTGGTTGCTGGCCTTCTGGCTGAAAGCAAAATCTTCATTACGTTGTCCGGGAGGTCCCAATCCTTATATCTCAGCCTCTCAGAAACCATGCGTGAAGGCTGAGTGTCTTGACATCTGGATGGAGAACTCGACCTTCCTCTTGTGAGAGTGGATCCTCTCTTTGTGATATACATATTGGAGGGCAGATGGTCATGTCCAGAAGGTCCGGGTACCACATCCTCCTGGCCCAATCCGGAGCAATTAGGATCATAGTTTTCCAGAACTTTCTCAACCTCATTACGTGAGGAATCACAGGGACTGGAGGAAACGCGTACAGGAGTGGAAAGTCACAGTTCACCACAAACGCGTCTCCTAGAGCTCCTAACGAAGGAAATTCCCTTGAGCAATAATGTTCGCACTTCCCAATGACCTCGGTCGCGAACAGATCTACTTGAGGGGTTCCCCAAAGGATGAAGATTTCTTGAAGGACTTCCTGAGCAAGTTCCTACTCGTGTGAGACTGTGCTCTGCCTGCTCAGAGCGTCCGCTGCCGTGTTCTGCTCTCCGGCTAGGTGAACAGCCGACAGAAAGATTCCTTCTTGTATTGCCTAGAACCAGAACTGCATTGTCTCTCTGCACAGTGGTAGTGACCCTACGCCTCCTTTCTTGTTGAGATAGTATATGGCCACTGTGTTGTCGGTCATTATCAGGAAATTATTTCTCCGTGCAGAGGGCAGAAAGGCCTTCAGCGCTAGTCTGATTGCCCTCAGCTCTAAAAGGTTGATGTGTAGTTTGAACTCTGATGGAGAAAAACGACCGCTGATTGTCAGCTCGTTGGTTTGGGCTCCCCACCCCGTGAGTGAGGCGTCTGTCACTACAGTTATCTCCGCCCATGGTTGCCAAAAAGATTGTCCCCTGAGAATGTTGTCCTCGCAAGCCCACCAAATTAGGTCTTAAGCAACTCTGCTCGGAACCTGCAGACAATCCGACAGGTTCACTGAAAATTGGGACCACTGAGACCTGAGAGCCCATTGAAGGGATCTCATTCTCAATTTCGCCTCTGGCACCAGGCAAAGGGAGGATGCCATGAGACCGAGCAACCTCAAAAAATCGAATGCTGGAAGATGTTGGGTATTCTGGAACTTTGTTACCATCTGCTGAATGCGTTGAGCTCTCACCTCTGGAGGCGAGGCTTTGCCCGAGGAAGTATCGAAGACCGCTCCGATGAACTGGAGTCTTTGGAATGGTATCATATGGGTCGTCTTGTAATTGAGGGAGAAGCCCAATCTGTGTAGGGAGTGGCAGGTGATACTGAGATGTTCCTGGGCTTGCTCAGGTGAGCGAGCCTGATCAGCCAGTCATCCATGTAGGGGTAGACGTGAATCCCCCCTCTCCTGAAACTTGTTGCCACCACCGCCATCAGTTTGGTGAAAACCCTTGGGCGGAGGTCAGCCCGAATGGCAGAACTCGACACTGATAATGAGATCCGCCAACCGCAAACCTCAGGTACTTTCTGTTCTTGAGATGGATTGGCACATGAAAGTAAGCATCCTGAAGGTCCAATGATAAAACCTTGGAGTTGGGAGGGCCTGAAGGATCTGAAAAAGGGTTACCATCTTGAACTTATCTTTCCTAAGGAATTTGTTCAAATTTCTTAAGCCCAAGATGGGTCTCCATCCTCTGCCCTTCTTGGGAATGAGAAAGTAGGGTGAATACCAACCCTTGTTCTTCTCCGCTACAGGTACATGTTCTAGTGCACCTTTCTCTAGCATGGTTAAAATCGCCTGCACAAGGAGCGGATCTGGAAGTTTGACAGAGTTGGTTCCCAGTGGATGATTCTGAGGCCTTTTTAGAAAAGAAAGGCAGTAACCTTGAACTACTGTTTCCAGTGCCCAAACATCTGAAGTAATGCCCTGTTACGTTCACCTGGCTCCCACAGGGGCGTCGATCTGAACTGGACAGCTGCGGTCTCCACCAATGTGACGCGTAGTGCCGAGATGACGGACTGGACTGGCCCACCTAGCTTCGTTTGCTTGGCCCGTAGGAATATTCTCCTGCAAATGGAGAAAGGGAATTAACCACCCGTGGAGTTGAGCGTTAACCCCCCCCCCAATCCCACTGTTTTCCCCACTGATCACCTTTGATGTCCCCTCTTATAGTCTCACCTGATGGTTTGGAAAGATGAGCTCTCCATCCTGCATTGAGCGCAGGGGCGCGTAGATAACCAGTTGCTTCACTGGCTCGAAGGAATTGGTGAGTTCCAGAACAATATTGACTCTGAGATTCCCGGAAAGACGCCGTAAGTATGTAGTTCGTAAGAGTTCAAATGTCTGACTTTCACTCTGTCCGATTCCTTGCAGGTTGCAGCTTGACCCTAGCGAAGAGTTCCTCGTGGCAACCGGTAATATTCAGGTAAGGATTTGTATTATCCAACACAGTTCGATAAAATAATGTCAATATGTAACCTGTTGCTTTCTCCTTTATTCAGGCGCTGAGAGAAAGTATGAAGTCTCGGGGGAATAATGCCTCCGGCGGTAAAATCAAGTAAGTCTATTGTGGTGAGGAGGTTTCCCCTTGTTTGTCCCTTTGTTTCACCTTGCTTTCCTTTTGTTTCCCCTTAGGGGCCGGGGTTCGGCGAGGATGCAGTGGAAGCTGCACCGACCCGTGAAGAGGAATAGTACCCCCGGTGGTAAAATCAGGTAAGTCTATGGGGGGGTAACTAATATTGCCTCTGTGTATTCCCTTGGCTCACCTTGCTGTTCTTGTCTTTCCCTTAGGTGCCAGAGTGCGGCGGGAACATGCAGAAGGATGCGGTGGAATGTGAAGATGCTGCGAAGGCCAGTGAGTTCAGCGCGGCGCTGCAGCAGGTGAGGCGACGCGCATAAAATAACTTCTTTCTTCCAGGTCGAAGGCGTGATGGATCGGGAATTTAGGTAAGGATCAAAGGTATTGCTCTTGTTCTAACCTTTTCTCCTTCTTTTTCCCTTTTTCTAGGAGCTCCAGACTCGAGGCGGGCGTGGCAGAAGACTGGATGCAGACTTGCAGACACAGTGAGCATTACGCTGCTGGATGCAGAATAACGCAAAGCGTGTGCTGCTCTTCGGGTGTGGTTTAAATAGCCTCCAAAGTAGTCCCAGGTAAGTATTCCTCCCCAGCCCCACCCGAGTAAAAAAATAGTCCCTAGGTAAAGTAGTCCCTTCCAAGCCTCTTTTGGCTTGGAGCTCTTGCAGCATGGTCTGCATCAGGTAAGTTTTCAGCATGGTCTGCATCAGGTAAGTTTTAATCTATGGCCTATGGCGCCAGGACTGACTTTCCATATGAGCCTGGCACCATAGACGCCAGGAATGCACCCAAATAGCCCCTAGCAGGGGTTGTTGGGCTTGCTTGGAATAACATGATGCCTGCTTCTGGGGTTGCTGGACTTGGGTCCCCGGGGGTAGGCATCATGACAGCACTCCCCCCGAAGGCCCCTCCTAAAGTCGTTCTTCCCTGTGGTTTCGGTTTGTCTGGGAAATTTCGGTGGAATTTCTTCACCAATCGGGGTGCATGAACGTGGTCACTAGGTTCCCATGACCTTTCCTGTGGTCCGTAACCTTTCCAGTCGATTAAATAAAAAAGTTTTGACTTTATCAGCTTGGAGTCCAGGATGTTTTTAACTTCAAATTCGGGTTCTCCGTCTAAAAGATGGGTGTCTGGTGGCTTGGTTAATCTTGTCCCTGGTTGCACTGGCTTGAAAAGTGACACATGAAAGACGAGGTGAATTTGCATATTAGCAGGTAAGTCCAACTTGACAGCCACCTGGTTGATAATGGCCTTAATAGAGTAAGGTCCCAAATATCTGGGGTTAAAGGTCCGTGTTCCCTTTAGAGGTATATGTTTTGTGGCTAACCATACTTGATCCCCTATCTGGTATTGTGGAGTATCACTTCTATGCCGATCAGCATCTTTCTTGTATTTTTCTTTCGCCTGTTTTAAATGTGCATTTGCTTCCTTAAAGGCTTGTGTAATTGTAGCGTGCAGATGGTCCACTGCGGGCATTTCAAAGTGTTGGGGTGAGTCAAGGTCTGAGGTTCGAGCATAGTGCCCATATAAGGTATAAAAGGGGCTTTGTCCAGTTACAGAATGTACTGAATTATTGTATGCATATTCGGCGATCCAAAGAATGTCTTTCCAATTACTGTCAGTCTGATATAACATACAACGCAGGTATTGTTCGAGAGTCTGGTTGGTCCTCTCCGTTTGACCATCGGATTGGGGGTGGTGACTGGTCGGTAACCTCACATCGATTTGCGCCAATTGACAACATTTTTTCCAAAAATGTGAAATGAATTGACTGCCCCGGTCAGAGACCAATACGGACGGAAATCCGTGTATGCGAACAATGTTTTCGAGGAACTCCTTGGCCAGGATTGAAGCTGAAGGTAATCCCTTTAAAGGAATAAAGTGGGCCATCTTGGAAAAAAGATCCACAATAACTAGTATGGTGTTAAATCCATTGCATGGGGGTAGATCAGTAATAAAGTCTAACGATAAGGTGTGCCATGGTGTAGGCGGAATGTCTAAAGGTTGTAAGAGTCCAGCTGGTTTTTTCTTTTGACTTTTGTTTTGGGCGCAAATGCCACAAGACATCACAAATTATTTAATATCCTTTCGCCAGGTGGGCCACCATAATTGTCTCTTAATTTTAGCTTCAGTTTTTGCAATACCTGGGTGCCCCTCCATTAGGGTATCATGATAACGGGAAATGACTAGCTCTTGAAGTTCCTTGTGTGGCAGAAATAGCCGCCCTTCGTAATAAGGCAGGTCATTGGTGACAGAGTACCGGGCCTTTCTTTACCCAGTCCTGCAGGGCTGTAGGATCAAAGAGTTGCTGGATCTTTACCTGAATGTCCTCTAGTGTCTGTAGAGTAGTCATGCCAAGAATCCTTTGTTCGGAAATTATAGGTACTGGTTCTGGGTTCACTTCTGCCTCTCCCATCCCTATTGGGGATAAGGCGTCTGCTTTACCATTCTTACAACCTGGTCGATAGGTTATCACGAAATCGAACTCGGCAAAGAACAATGCCCATCGGAGTTGGCGTGACGATTGGGCCTTGGCTGTCTTTAAATACTGTAAGTTCCGGTGATCGGTGATCACAGTAATGGTATGCCTGGCACCGAGAAGATAGGGCCGCCAAGCCTTGAAGGCGGATTTAATGGCTAATAGCTCCTTGTCAGTAACCGCATAGTTTAATTCGGGTGCCGAGAACTTTCTGGACCAAAATGCTACTGGGTGAAGCTGGCCAGTTTCAGGGTCCTTTTGAGACAGGACAGCTCCCATGGCTAGACTGGATGCCTCAGTTTCCACTATATATGGAAGTTCATGGCGCGGGTGCTTTAATACAGGTGCAGACGTGAATTTCGCTTTCAGCTCTTGGAAGGCATTTTCAGCTTCTTCAGTCCACATAAAGCGTTTATTTTTTCGCAAGAGTGCTGTGATGGGATGTACAACATGTGAAAAATCCGGGAGGAATCTGCGGTAGAAATTGGCAAAGCGGAGCATGCTTTGTACTCCTTTAACTGAACTTGGTGATGGCCACTTAAGGATTGCCTCCACCATTCGGACTCCTTTTGGGGTCAGGATAAACCCAAGGAATTCAACTTCTGTGGCATGAAAAACGCATTTTTCCAGTTTTGCATATAGTTTGTGCTGGCGCAATTTCTCAAGGACTGCTCGGACGTGCTTCACATGGTCAGATTCTGAAGAAGAGTATACTAGAATATCATCGATATATACGACAACACAAACGTCAATGAGTTCACGAAGGACATCGTTTATGAAGTATTGGAAGGCCGCTGGTGCATTGCACAACCCGAAAGGCATCACCTGGTATTCTAATAACCCATACTTAGTGCGAAAAGCAGTCTTGCATTCGTCGCCCTCTTTTACACGTACCAGATGGTATGCCCCCCGGAGATCTAACTTAGTGTATATGCAAGCGTCCTTCACTTGGTTTAGTAGTTCAGGGATCAGAGGCAATGGGTATCGGTTCTTAACAGTTATCTGGTTCAATGCGCGGTAGTCTATGCACATTCTGAGGTCACCTTCCTTTTTGTGCACATAGAACAAACCTGAAGATGCAGGGGACTTGGATGGGCGAATGAAGCCATTAGCAAGGTACTGGTCTAAGTATTGTCGTAGGTGAAGGTTCTCAGGTTCTGTAAGGGCGTAGATCCTGCTACAAGGGGGTTGTGCACCGGGTATGAGATCGATTTGACAATCATACGATCTGTGAGGTGGTAAGGTGTGTGTCTGTTCTTTTTGGAAGACATCCTGGAATTGTTGGTATTCTGGAGGTAGTTGCACGACTGCTGTGGTTACTGTGGCCAGGCCTGTGTTCAGATTTTTCTTTGGGTGACAGGTTTGTGCACAATCCGGGAAGGTTATTCTCTTCTCTTGCCAGTCAATACAAGGATTATGTGTTTCCAACCAAGGTATCCCCAGTATTATTTGGAACTGTGGGGCTTTGATTAGATCAAACACAATAGTCTCTTGATGCCCATCCTGACCCAATAGTGTCATCTCTGCAGTGGAATGAGTTACAGGCCCAGAGGCAATTTCAGTTCCATCGACTGTGGTGATGACATCTGAGGTGGTTTTTCGGCAGAGAGGTAGATTCATCCTGGAAGCCAATTCGTAATCCACATAGTTTCCTATGGCCCCACTATCAATGTATGCCCTTACTGCGTGAATACGCGATGGCTGCCTTGGATCTACGAGGACCATTGGTATGATGAAATGTGAGGTCTGAGTATCCTTCTTCAAGCTCGGCAAGCGGACCTCTAAGCTTGTCGGGCGTGGTCGTTTCCCGAGTCTGACTCCATATGGCTTTTATCAGCAGCTCCTACCACCTTCTTGGGTGGTTTTACAGGGTAATTCCGTAGAAAATGCCCAGAAGTTCCACAATATAGACACAATTGCATTTGCCGTCTCCTTTCTCTTTCCTTCTGGGTTAAGGGTCCTTTAACCCCTCCGATTTGCATGGGTTCTAAAGCATCTGCTCCTTTGGGGTTAGCTTGGGTTTTGGCCAACACCCGATTCTCAAACTTGGCTCGATCAGCATTTCTGTTCTCAAGTCTGTGATCTAACTGGACCACTAAGTCTATATATTCAGCGCAGTCTTGAGGTGGGTTCACGACTTGAGCCAAGACATCCTTGAGTTCTCCTCGAAGCCCTCGATGAAATAACGTGATTCGTTTTACCTCAGGCCATCCAATTTCCACTATCAACCTATTAAAGGTCGCGATGTAGGAAAGAAGGTCCTGGTTACCCTGTCGTAGGGACAAAAGTTTGTTATCCAGGGCCTTTCCTTGGGAGTGCAGGGCAAATAGTCTTTCCATGCTCATTTGAAAGCCCTGAAAATCCCGAAGAATTGGGTCATCCTGAGTAACTAGTGGAATTGACCAATTATCTGCACTGCCGCTGAGATATGACAATACAAAGGCTACCTTGGCTTGATCGTTTGGGAAGGCTCCAGGTCTGCATAAAAAGTGCAAGCAGCATTGGTTCATAAACACGGCAAACCTTTTGGAATCTCCGGCAAAGCGTTCGGGTGGAGCTAATGGAATATTTCCTGGTAGGCTTATTTGCACAGGGTTACTCGATGACACAGGAGCTGGATTTCCCCAGGGACCTGGTAGGGATGCTTGTCCAGCCTGGCTTTGCAGTAGTTTCCTAGCAAGGTCATCAGTTCGCTCCTTTGACAAAATCAGTTCTCTCCTAAAACCATTGGTTTCTTGATGGGCTGAATGCACTTCAGCCCTCAGTTCCCCTAGTAATTGGGCCAATTGGTCAGTTTCTGACGTATCCATAACGCCCGGGTGGGAATTTGTGGGTAGGCTTCGCGTTCTGTTACGCTCACCTGGCTCCCACAGGGGCATCGATCTGAACTGGACACCTGCGGTCTCCACCAATGTGACGCGTAGTGCCGAGATGACGGACTGGACTGGCCCACCTAGCTTCGTTTGCTTGGCCCATAGGAATATTCTTCTGCAAATGGAGAAAGGGAATTAACCACCCGTGGAGTTGAGCGTTAACCCCCCCACTCCCACTGTTCTCCCCACTGATCACCTTTGATGTCCCCTCTTATAGTCTCACCTGATGGTTTGGAAAGATGAGCTCTCCATCCTGCATTGAGCGCTGGGGCGCGTAGATAACCCGGTGCTTCACTGGCTCGAAGGAATTGGTGAGTTCCAGAACAATATTGACTCTGAGATTCCCGGCAAGACGCCGTAAGTATGTAGTTCGTAAGAGTTAAAATGTCTGACTTTCACTCTGTCCGATTCCTTGCAGGTTGCAGCTTGACCCTACCAAAGAGTTCCTCGTGGCAACCAGTAAGATTCACGTAAGGAATTGTATTATCTAACACAGTTCGATAAAATAATGTCAATATGTAACCTGTTGCTTTCTCCTTTATTCAGGTGCTGAGACAGTATGAAGTCTCGGGAATAATGCCTCCGGAGGTAAAATCAGTTAAATCTATTGTGGTGAGGAGGGTTCCCCTTGTTTGTCCCTTTGTTTCACCTTGCTGTCCTTTTGTTTCCCCTTAGGGGCCGGGGTTCGACGAGGATGCAGTGATAAGGGATAGTACCCCCGGTGGTAAAATCAGGTAAGTCTATGGTGGGTAACTAATATTGCCTTTGTGTATTCCCTTGGCTCACCTTGCTGTTCTTGTCATCCCTTAGGTGCCGGAGTGCGGCGGGAACATGCAGAAGGATGCGGTGGAATGTGAAGATGCTGCGAAGGCCGGTGAGTTCAGCGCGGCAGCAGGCGAGGCGAGGTGCATAAAATAACTTATTTCTTCTAGCTTGAAGGCGCGATGGATCGGGAATTCAGGTAAGGATCAAAGGTATTGCTCTTGTTCTAACCTTTTCTCCTTCTTTCTCCCTTTTTGTAGGCGCTCCAGACTCGAGGCGGGCATGGCAGAAGACTGGATGCAGACTTGCAGGCACGGTGAGCGTTACGCTGCTGGATGCAGAATAACGCGAAGCGTGTGCTGCTCTTCGGTCGTGGTTTAAATAGCCTCCAAAGTAGTCCCAGGTAAGTATTCCTCCCCAGCCCCACCCGAGTAAAAAATAGTCCCTAGGTAAAGTAGTCCCTTCCAAGCCTCTTTTGGCTTGGAGCTCTTGCAGCATGGTCTGCCTCAGGTAAGTTTGCAGCATGGTCTGCATCAGGTAAGTTTTAATATATGAACCTGACACCTATGGCGCCAGGACTGACTTTCCATATGAGCCTGGCGCCATAGATGCCAGGACTGCACCCAAATAGCCCCTAGGAGGGGTTGTTGGGCTTGCTTGGAATAACTTGATGCCTGCTTCCGGGGTTGCTGGACTTGGTCTGGGTCCCCGGGGGTAGGCATCATGACATGCCCCGCCATTCGTTCAGATGCTGAGAGATTCTGCCTCGCACCGGGGTCTTGTGTGTCATGGCCTCAGAGTGGCTTAAAGGGGGCTGCAGCAGCTGAGGGCAAAGATGCTGCTGCTGGGGCTGATTTGGCACCCCTTCCTTGCCCACCACGAGGGAATTTTCTTTATCCTTTCTTAATGGCCTGTTCTCCTCCTCTACCAACTGAGGAATAGTAATAAAAAGGGCGATCTCTCCAGGAAGATGAGCCTGAATAAGGTTGCTGAGGTTGCTGAATGGAGGCGCTAAGGGACTTAGCTGCCACCTTGGAGGTCTGCAGCCTCTCCAGGCTTTCACCCGCCTTGCTGTCGAACAACCTCGAGCCGTCAAAAGGCAAGTTGAGTAGCCTGACCGGCACGTCCGGTGCAAATCCTGACTTTCTCAACCATGCAAATCTGCGTAGTACTGTGCTTGCAGCAATGGATCTGCTAATGCTGTCAGCAGTATCCAATCCTGATTGGAGACACTCTCCCATCGCCTCCTTGCCATCCTTAACTATATTCAGAAAGCCTTCCCTTTCCTCGCCTTCTGTAATATGTTCAGCCTCCATCTTAACACAGTCCCACAGGGTATGGGTAAAGCTGGCTAGGGTACAGGTGACATTAGTGGACTTTAGGGCCATACTGCCCAAGGTAAACACGTTGCGAGCCCAAGCGTCCACTTTTTTATCGTCTCTATCCGGGGGAATAGAAGGATAGGCTGACTGTCTGGTGGAAGTCGCAGCCTGGACCTCCAATCTCTCAGGCGTAGGGTGGTTACTGAGATAATCAGGGTCACTGGTTGATGGCCTATATTTCCTGGCAAAGCTCCTGTTGACAGCTGAACCAGATTCAGGATTTTCTCAGTTTGCCACCACTTTCCTTTGAAGGGCCTTATGAAAAAATAGAACTGGGTCTTTTTGGGGACCCTGGTCCAGGATGTCTGTCATGTCTTCCTGATCAAAGGTTGGTGAGGCCCTACTCCAGCCCATGTACTCAGTAACCCTGTTTATGAGGTTCCTGTACCCTGAATCTACATGGTCTGAAGGGTCACTCTGGTGATGTATCCAGACCACTGGCAGAGTGGAGAGAGTCGCAGAGATCTTTCATTCTTGACTCAGGGTCAATTAATTCTTCAGGTAGTTCTGTAGAGCCAAATCTGACTCCCAATGGAGAAATATCCTCCTATGAGGGAGATTCCTCCTAAAAAATAGAGGACATTGACTTAAAAAAAGTCTGTCTTCGGTACAGGTTTGTACCTTTTCTCCTGAATCAGAGTTTGCCTCGAGGGGATTGAGGGTATCGTCGAAGGCGTTGATGATATCTTCGATTGAGAAGTAAATGTCTCCTTTGACTTCGGCGTCGAAGCGATCGTTGCCGTTGATGAAATTGTCGAATGTTTTGACGTCTTAAGCTTCTTTGCCGGTATCGGAGACGGCCTCGACTCTCGGGTCGAAACCTTCTACACCTTAGTGCCGGGTCGAGAATGTTGAGTTTCCGACTTAGCTGAAGTCGTTTTTGACCTTCCTGCATCATCCAAAGGAGCGACCGGGGTCTGGCTCTTTTGAGGTTCTTTTGAGGGTGCCTGGGCCGCATTCTCAAAGATTTGCAACATTTCCACCCAAAAAACATTCCACTTGCTCAGGGAATCCGACCTAGTCGGGCATCGTATAACCTTGGAGGAGGTGTCCGATGATGAAGAGGGAGACCTATGATGTCTCTTCTTCGTCTTCTTGGAAGCAGAAGACAAAGAATGGCTCAACTGACTCCACGATCGAGACCTCTTCGGGTGCTTATGCCGAGTAGAGTCCTTGAACTCACCGGACTTCTTATATTTCTTTGAAGAGCCCTTTGAAGCTTCCCATCCCACTGCCAATTTACCTTTGTGTTTCCAAAGAGCTTTTTCAGTCATCAGGGGTCATTGCGACCTTGGCGCTAAGGGGTTAACGGCGCCGGTAATGGGACTCGCAAAGGGAACCTGGTAAAACAAGGTGCACTTAGCAGGTCCCGCTAGCAGACCAGGGAGCTAACAACGAACGGGCCGGTTGTTAGTTCCCTCCCCATTCCCATTGAGCCCTATGGGGGCTCGAATATGGGGATGTACTGGGTCCGGGTTTCTTGAATGAGGAATTACCGGGTCCTCCAAGGTTGGAATGGCCCGGTAATTCCTCATTCAAGGAACCTGGACCCGGTACCCAGTAAGGGGGTAACCATGCTGCAAATTGCAGCATGGTTACCTCCAAGGTCGTAATGACCCCCATACACTGACGTGGGCCGCAGTCGTCGGTCTGATGGGTGGAACCCAAACACCAAAGGCAGACACGGTGACGGTCTGTTATCGACATTTTTGCCCCAGAGCTGTAACACTTTTTAAAGCCCGGCTTAGTGGCAGAAAGAGTCGAAGAAGAAGACATTTTTTCTTGAGGAAAAACGGAACTGAAGCCAACGGGAACGGCACAAGCTATTTATACTACTGGAGACGTCGACATGCCACGGCGGCCCTCGAGGGACATCGACACCACAGCATTGTGCACAGCCCGCCCCTGCAGTCTGCCTCATTGTCATTGTGTGATTTACCAGCCTAGCGCTTGTTTGACCTAACGCTTTCCCTCAGTCCACTGCCCACCTCTGATACTACATCTTCCTCCTTGCCTGCAGCACTTTGACCTCAGTTGTCTCCCTTCTCTCCTACATACAGCGTCCTGTCTCCTCACTTGTTCAGTCCCTCCATCCTATCACCCTGACCTCCCTTCTACTGTCCTCAACTGCCTAGGGCTTGCCAGCTGATTTACCCTGGCCTATACCCTCCGGCCTCATGTATTCCTAAGGCCCCCTACTCCCTTGGCTTCCTTGCTCTCAGACTTCTCCCTGAGCCCTCTTCCTCATCCTGGCTTCCTTCTGTCCCTAACCCTACCAGCCCCTTGCCCCTCTCCGTCTACACCCACTACTCATCTTTACACAACAGCCCCCTGTGTTCTCTTCCCCTAAAACCCCTAGTGCTCCTCCCCCTTCCTTTCCTTCCCTACCCCCTCGAGCACCCTCTACCTACATTCCCTTGCCTCCTTAGCCTCTCTCCTCTGCTCAGCACTCCCTTCTTTCCCCCTTTGTCAAGCATGTTGCCAGACTCTCCTCTCCTTGACCACCTTACTCCTTGCTTTCTTCCCCGTCCCCTTCCCCGCATCCTCCCCCTTTTCCTATCTCTTCCTTTCATCCTCATGACCACCCCTATGATTAACCCCCTCCCCTGTTCACCCCATCCCCCTCTAACCATTCCTCATCGTCCTAACCTCATCTACCCCCCTATTGTCGAACCCTCCAGTCTTATCAACATTGCCCTCTGGAATGCCAGATCCCTATGCAACAAGACTGCAGCTGCTCTAGACATGTTTTTCCGACTTTACCTTCACTTCTTCTGTATAACTGAAACTTGGATACCCCTTATCAATTCTACTGTACCTGCTTCTCTCACTACCCCATCCTCCTCCTTCTCTCATGTCTCACTACCCCATCCTCCTCCTTCTCTCATGTCCCTCTCTTCCTTTTATGATGACCTAAACCACCTCCTCTCTCTCATCTCTCCCTCCCCCCTCCCCTAACATGACTCAGTGATTTCAACCTTCACCTTTCCACTTCCTCTGAACCTTCCCCTCTCCTCTCCATTCTTGACTCCTATCTCCTCTCTCCCTTCTCTACTCTTCCTACTCACTCTTCTGGCTCCGCTCTTGGCCTTATCTTCACCTCAACCTACTCCTCCTTACCTGTTTCTTCCCTTCCCAACTATCTTTCTGATCATGCTTTACTCTCCTTTTCCCTCACTACTCCTCTCCCTTCGCCCACTCCCTCTTACTCCCCCATTTCCTTCTCTCGACGGGATCTCCATAACTTTAGCCCTTCTCTCTTTTTTGATACCTTTTTCCCTTCCTCCTCTCTCTGACTTCTCTCATCTCTCGGCCATTGACGCCCTATCCTCTTTGTCCTCCTCTATCTCCTCCAGTCTCGATCAACTGCACCCACTTTCCTCCTTCCGCCCTTCTCGCAAACCTTCCCAACTTTGGCTTTCCCATCACCTTCTGTCCATGCATCGTATCCTCTGTCGCCTTGAACGACGCTGGCTTAAATCCCGCTCTCTGGCTAATCAAACCTCCTATTTCTCATACCACTCTCTTTATGACTCGTCTCATCTCAGCTAAACGTTCCTACTACTCTAATCTTCTCCATTCTCAAGCCTCTCACCCTTGTTGTATTTGTCAAACCCTCTCTCCTCTTCACTCTCGGCCTACGCCTGACCGCTCAGCTATTTATCCTCACTCTCCTTCCGACTTTGCTGACTTCTTCTCTTCCAAAATTCTTTCCTTACGCCAAAACATTCTCCCCTCCCCTTCCTATTCCCCTCCTCCCCTTCTCTCTCCTCCCCTTCTGCTTCCATGTCTGACTTCTCTCCTGTCACTCCATCCAGTGTTTCCCTTCTCCTATCCAAAACTCATCCTACTGCTGCCCCCTCTGATCCCCTCCCTACCCTCCTCATTTCTACGATTTACCCTCTTCTCATTCCCTACATAACCTCCTTCTTTAACATCTGTCTCTCCTCTGCTACCTTCCCTTCTGCCTTCATACATGCTACTATCATCCCTATCCTCAGGAAGCTGTTTGCTAACCCCCTTCTTGCATCCAACTTCTGTTCAATCGTGCTTCTTCCATTCCTCTCTAAGCTTCTTGAACGCCTAGTCTACTCTCAACTCTCAGCTTTTGTTTCCAACCATTCTCTCCTTCCCCCCTCCCAATCTGGATTCCGCCCTAAACACTCCACTGAGACTGCTCTCACATATGTCCTCAACTCCCTCCGTACCGCTCGCTACGCTAAGCAATCCTCTGTCCTCATCCTCCTTGACCTTTCTGCTGCCTTTGATACCATTGATCACCCCTTACTCCTCAATACTCTTTCTTCCTTTGGCTTCAAAGGCTCTCCTCCTACCTCTCTAACCGTTCTTTTGCTGTTTAATGAGGTGGTTGTACCTCCTCCACTAGCCCCTTGGACTACGGTGTTCCCCAAGGCTCTGTACTCAGCCCTTTCCTTTTCCCACTTTACACCTCCCTTTTTGCCCCCATTATCTCTTCATTCAGTATTTCTCACCATTTTTACGCAGACGATACCCAGCTTTTCCTCTCCTTCTCTTCTTTCACTCCCGACCTCCATCTCAATTTATCTTCCTGCCTTACTGCTATCAAAAACTGGATGTCTTCCCACTTTCTCTCCGTCAACACTGATAAGACTGAAGTCCTATTCTTTCCCTCTAATACACTTCCCCCCTCCTTTTATCCACTTCCCCCTTCTAATCTCCCCATCTCTGCTTATGCTCGCCATCTAGGTCTCCACTTCGACTCCCCCCTCTCCTTTTCCCACCATATTTCTCTTACCTCACGCACCTGTTGCTACCATCTCTTCAATATTCATAAGATCCATTCCTCCCTCACTGTCCATGCTACTAAACTCTTAATCTGTTCCCTCATCTTCTCTCGTCTTTTCTATTGCTCATCTCTCCTCTTTGGACTCCCTGCCTCTCATCTTGCTCCCCTCAAATCTCTCTACCATTCCGCTATCCGTACCCTTTGTCTTCTTGCTCCTCACGACTCCATATCCTCCCCGCTTTCATACCTTGGCTTCACTCCCAACTTAAATTCCAATTCCTCTGTCCCGTTTTTAAATCTCTCAATGACCTCGCGCCCCCCCCCTTATCTTTCTTCTCTCCTCTCATTCTACACTACCTCCGGATCCCTCTGATCTGCTGATCTCTTCCTACTCACTGTTCCCCCATCCGCATGCGCCTCTTCGCGTTTTAGTTCCTTTCAGCTCCTGGCCCCCCTACATTGGAACTCTCTTCCTCTTTCTATCCGCTCCATCCCCACCTACTCCACCTTCCGCGCCTCCTTGAAATCTCTTCTTCTCCATTCCCCACCCTGACCTCCTTCCTTACTTTCACTTCTCTCTCACTTCCCTCATTTCTCCCTCCTACCCACCTTCCTTACCCTCTACATTCCCTCTTATGCCTCCTCCTACTCCCCTGAAACTTCATCTATATTCCCCGCCTTGACTCCCTCTTCTCTTCCCTTACTCCTCCCCCATCCCTTCACCTGTTCACTGACCTAGGTAAATTGTGCTACATACTGTTTCATTGGTTTGTCTCATGTTCTAATTATGCTTCTATTTTATTATTCTTTGTACTCTTGTTGTTGTTATAATGTAAAGCGCTTTGGCGTAAAGAGCTATATAAACTTAATAAACACAAATATACAGGGCCCTCTGCCGAGAAAACGTTTTCGAAACAGCAAAGCTGGCGAGATACGTATATCAAAGATGAGGAAAACGTGGAAGGACACAATCCATTCGAAATTACAGCTATGTAAAGAAATATTCCACTGGTTAGGTCACAATATATCAGGAGGAAGAATGAGCTTAACAGATTTCCAAATGGAAACCATTTTGAAATGAATTAAGCTAACAGCAGTCAGTTAAATTAGATCCTTTTTGGGGGCAACAGGTTACTACTGACAATCGATATTAAGAAACTCGAACATAGTGTGTTTGTTGCAGGAAATTACTAATTTACATTTACACCCAAGCCACTGGAATGGTCAGCAGCAGTTGAGAACGCATTTGAGGGGGTAAATCAAGCCCTTACTAGCTTTCTAGTTATTGGGTTGCCGGATTATCAGAAACCCTTATTCTATACTGTCACAAAAAGAGGGTTATGCTCAAGCAGTATTTTTACAAAAACACAACAATAAACATCAACATATTGCATTTTTCAGTAGCAGCCCATTTACTGCCTTGATTTTCGTCCGCAGCCACAGCCATATAAATTGTGCATAGTTCTGAGGACATAGAATTAGGTTGGCATCTCATTGTAATCTACCCCTTTGAAGTCACTGCATTTTTGTTAAAAAAGAAAACATACCATATGTCTGCATCAGGACTAACAAGGTATGAACTGATCTTACTAAATTCAGCCAATGTGACCTGCATGCAATCTTCAGTAATAAATCCAGCATCTTTGCTGCCAGGACAGACTGATGGTGATTGCCATGATCTTATCTTAAAAAAACATCACTCACGAAATCACGCAAAAATGTACTTGAATGTCTATGCAAAATCTGGAAGAGGAATACTATACTATACATAGGGTTCTTGTTAATGAAACGAGAGTGGCGAGTTGAAATCTGGTTATGCAGTGTGCTGCAAAAGCAATAGTAGAGAGTGATCAACTTGCAGATGTATTCTCTGGGCAGATAGTGGAGCTTGTCAGATTAATATAGACATGCTCTATAGCAGGGGATAAGCAGGTGACTATATTTACTGATTCCCACTACATTTTAGGGATAATGCATAACTATGGGATGCTGTGGAAGAAGAGAGGTTCTCTCCCAGTTGCAGGTACTCCTTGTAAAACCCAAATTATTTAAAAGCTCTTCTTGAATCCATAATATTGCCTAAATAGTTAGCAGTGGTGAAGTGATGATCTCACCCAGGGGAAATGCCCTTGTACAGCCATCAGTAAAGGAGGCGGTTCTTTCCTTGGTTCCACTGACAGATAAAAGAGCACTGAATGACATGAAATATTCAGTAAAAGATTCATTGTCCCTATCACCCACTATTGGCGGAAGAGGTAGAAAGACAAAATGGTGTTCTTAACTATAAGATTTCCAAAATACACATAGAAACTGATTTGAAATGGCAGCAACCCAGAACGAGCACAGTGGCAGGCGAGGAACAAGCTGCCAAGGCTCAGCAGGGCAGAATGGACACCAACAGCTGACCAGCAAGGGGAGGAGCACAGGAGGCTAATTACTCATTAGGGGTCCAGATCGCTAGCTGCTGGGATTAATGGGAGGCAGCAGGAACAACTATACACGAGGAGGAGTATGAAACAGGAGGTGACTCTTGCTTTCTCGTTTAGAGGAGGAGGACGTGCAGAGTGGAGACTCCCTATCATTGTGTGATCTCCTTCAAGCTAGAGGACTGACCATATCTGAAAAAAGTCAATGGTGAAGTCGCCCCCGACCTGATAGCCCAGAATAGGACACCAGAAGAATGTATAAAGCATACAAAAAAAACTACTAAAAGACCCGTCATCTCTGTCTATAGTCCCGGATTTATATAACGATCCTTGCAGAAAGAACTACCTGTCGCTGAGGTTTTGTGGAATTTACAAACTTTTCCTGGTTACAGATACCACACTTCGGGGCAGAGACATTCCAGCCTGGACCCATGCAAATTTATGTTGACCAGCAATGCCACCGGTTGACACAGCCCCCACAAACCTTGGTGCAAATATTGTTTAGTGGGGTAGTCATTTTTCTGTTGAACTGGAACTCAGGTGAGACATTTTGTTAGGTATTTTGCTGACAATGAGAGATTGGTACTTCAGCGGGAAAGAAGGAGCTCCCAGGAGATTACCACTGAAGATGTTAGAAACTGGCCCTGATGGCAATACCATGCAAATGTCATATGATATTTAGGGAATTGCAGGACTGCATCATGGGTGTGGGATAACATATTACTTGGTATGTATCCCCAGGGTCAGTGAATTAATGTGTGGTCAAGTGCTACCACCTTCTAAAACCGCCAAATTGGATCCCAAATTAATAGGAAATATTAAGCTATAGAGAGAGCTGTACTAGATTAAGCTTGTCCTAAAAAGAATGTGATTAAAAGATGGAGATGATTTCTCCAAAATTGGCACCAAAAGACTGAAGTAAAATAATAATTTGACCTGTCCTGTTGTACTTATCTATATTTTCTATAACAAGGCACGTTTCACAGACGAGCAGGTCAAAGGATGACTGATGGCAGCATGACAGGTAAAAGATCTACTAATGGTGCATTCATTCTTCAAGTGTGAGATATATTAACAAATATGACTGATGAAAGCAATAGATACAATGATCACTCGAGTTTTTTTGCAAGCCCGTAGACTATGAGGAAGTACCAGAAGAGAGGCGTTTGACGCTCATAATGAACGATCAACTAAGTGCCATTGCATGGTCGATAATAAAGTTGCTTGCCTAGATAAATTGCCTGTGTTTTTAACTGTTTGTACCCTGATCCAATAGGTATTTTACCCCATCTCCCAAGGTCTAAGCTATTAAGATATTGATCAAGCTGGAGCCCCAACACTCTTGTGCAGAACTTTAATAATGGGGCAAATCTGGAGAGATGTACCGTCCTCAATACCACCCTTGGTTCAGAGCAGTTCTTTTTGCCAATCTTAAAAGTTCAAGCAACGACTGGCCACTAGGGGGCGCACGGATGGCAAGCCCCTCCGCGTGAGCTCCGCACCAAGGTCCCACGAAGTGGATTGAGCCCCCACCACGGGACCCCCCCCTGAACGAAAAATCGGCTGAATTGGGTGTTACACGGCACACCCTGAAAGAAAACCCGACAAGAATCGGTGCCTGCTTCGCTGAGATCCTGCTAGAAGACGCCGTGAGGGGAAGCTGCATAGCAGGCCTTCTGTAAACCAACACGCTTTTATGACGAAGCCCAACAGCGAATCCCCCTGTCCGACTGAAGCGGGTCCAGCTTGTGACTGAACACACACCATCTGGGTTCCTTGAAGCTGCCTGAAAGAAACAACAGAGCGACCTCTGTAAGGGTCACTATGAGCCTGCATCAGGTGATTACGTGTGTTAATACGCGTTGGGCTGCGATCAGCCGCCACACCGCGGCAACACGCGCTTAAGGGATCACTCCCCACCGGCCTCAGAGGACTCCGTAGACCGCCAAGGACTCACGGACAGAGTGCTAGCTGTCCTGGAGACCCCCTCCCCCTCGCTGGAACCTCCACACAAAAGAACCCAACTGGAGTGCTCCCGCTGAGACCTGCCCGCAGCCCCTCAGGTGACTCGAGTTGGGCGCAGGGGCCGGCTCCGTTTCATGGGGTGCGGGGTATCGATGCAGGGGCGTTCGCACCAACCCCTGTTCGGTACCGCCCATGACGGCACCCACTGAATGGTAAGACGCGGTCACGTCTCGGTGTCCTGACGAGTCTTGCTGTTCTCCCTGAGCGTGGGGACTCATCAAACCCCCACCGGACTACCTAGTTTCCTTCAAGCTCCGAGGTGCGGCACAGCGCTGTTGATTCATCTGGACCCTGATCCTAATAGAAGATTGCGCCCCGGAGGACGCCATAACCCCCATAAAGACCTGGTCTGCCCGAGCCCACTGCATGCACGCAGCCAATTCCCTAAGGCCTACGACTATATGCATGCCTACCTAAAGGCTAAACCATTTAACTCCACACACCCGGCCGGCAGACTGGACACAAACTATACTAGTGGGCCCGTGATGGGATCTGTTGGTCTGTTGGGGAAGAAAACTACCCTGAGAACCCCGGGCGGCAAAGCTTCAGATTGCGCACCAAGCTAATACTTCACAGAACTGCAGAACAACGGATGGTCCGAGGGCTGGGCCCCCAGATCTTGGGGCGTGTGCCCTCCTCGGACGTCAATTATCTCTCATCACTCCAACCAACTGCAACTATAAATCCCCACAGTGACAGATGCACTTAATTCACACAATAAGAGATACATACGAATTTAGAGTAGGCACGGAAAAGACTCTTGAAGTCCCCCACCAGGATCCTGGGATCAGTCTGGAGTCACCCTGACACGAAATTGGGGCCACAAACTCTGAGCCCACAGGATGCATCCCTGAAACCATGAGTAAAAAAGTGCTAACCTGAGCAGAAACTGACTCATAGCAGACCCCGCTTAAATGAGTGCCCACAACAACACAGGTCACCGCTCATCCCTCTCTCCAATTCACTGCGAGCCCTAATCAACGGCAGCCAGGCCCGTATCTATTGCTACATCGGCCATTCTTTCACTTATGGACGCTAAGCAGAAATTAGCAAAATACAAGTTTTCCCAGGCTCCGGACACATCCCAGCCATCAAAGTGCATGAACATGGCTTCCAAGGGATCCGAGGCGGCCTCGACCAAAGCGGACATCGCTGATCTGCTCACTGAAATGAGAAGTATGAGAGCGGACATTGGGAATAAAATTGACAAAATTACAAATAGAATTGACAAAATGGAGGATAGGCTTGAAGAGGTCGAACATAATCAAACCTCATTGAGCACGCTGGAAATGCAAATAGACTAACGTCTTGCAGAGGTTGAAAATAAAGAAGAAGAAATTAGCTTGAAAGTTGACGATTTGGAAAACAGAGAACGCCGCAACAACATACGTGTATTTGGCTTTCCAGAGACAGAGGGGGAAACTGAGTCACATCTAAAGAAAACCCTACATGATATCTTGAAGTTACTTTTTAAAGATGACACGGTAGATGAACCCAAAATCGACCGGATCCACAGAGCTGGGGGCAAGCCAGGCGGCACGAGAACGGTATTAGCTCGGTTCCACAATTACGCAGACAGAGCCCGAATCCTGGAGAAAGCCAGGCTCATGCCGCAGATCACAATGGGAGAAGCAAACATTACCATCTTTCAAGACTTATCCTCCCTCACACTGGCCCTGAGGAGAAAGTGTCTGCCGATCACCAAACTCCTTAAAGACAAGGCAATACGATACCGATGGGGTTACCCATTCTCCCTCACATTTGAATGGGAAGACACAAAGACGAAATTGATCTCTGAGAGAGATATTTCCAACTGCATTGCGGACCTACTGGGCGCCCAAGCAGAGGGAGCAGCCACGGGTGATCAGAGGAACAAGGACAGAGAATGGCATGTCAGAGGCCCTCACTGAAGGAAAATACAAGGATCCAGAAAGTACAAGAGGATGAATGCCTCCCCAGACATGGAACACTGATCCTCTCTTCGACCCAGCCATTTTCCTCACAGTGAATCATTCAAAGGAAGGAGTGGGGTAAGACTACTATGTGGAGAAGGTGAACTCTGAACAGCAGTCGACCACAAGAGATTGACAGCAGATCTCGACGAACAGAGGTAGCGGTGGAAAAAGGGGGGGAACGAATTGAACCCAGAACATGCCTGAAAATGATACTCTAACTGAGGTTATGGTGCTTGAGGGCAATAGGAGGTATTCAACCTCCCACCTCAAATGACAACACTTGGGGGCTCAGAGTTAAGATACTTGTTACACAAATAGGACCGCTCGTTGTGCGGTTTACACTGGTGGTCCGACAGCAACTGGGTGATGTCAACTCAGCTGAATCGGACGCCGCAAAGGGTGGGGGGAGACAAGGGCTCATCACTGGGTCAACCCAGCATTGAAGGGAGGAGGGAGGGAGTGGTGGGGAAAGGGGACGAAGAGAGATCTCCACTTGCAATATCCGTAATGCATGCGGCACGCACGCTGACAACTGTCAGGTTTATCATGCCGCCACCTAGTAACAGGGGACCAATGGCTAATATATGGTCTCACGAAGCAACAGAGGCACCGAAACAGGCACATCTTTCAATCAAACAGGCACTGAATACTCTTAATGTCGACCACATTTGACAACAATCTACTGCGCATATGCACACTCAATGTAAAGGGCCAAAATTCCCCCACGAAACGTTCCTTGGTGGCCAGGGAATTCAACCGCTCTAACATTGATGTACTATTACTCCAGGAAACATGTTACATGAAGGGAGAAGAAAGGGCAATCTCAGGTGGCGGTGTGGGATTCTCCCTATGGAGCTCTGGAATATCAAAAAAGGCTGGTGTGGGGGTCTTGGTCCGAAAGAACCTCCGAATGTCAATCCTGAACACCTGGGTCGACAATGAGGGTAGGGCCGCACTGGTCATGGGGACCATTCACGACACACTCATCACTCTTGCACGCTCCCAATCAGGGCCAAAAAAAGATTCCTCCACAAAATTACCAAAAAAGTATTCACCATGGCACAAGGCCAGACAGTCCTTGGTGGTGACTTCAACGCCTGGATGAACTGCTCCCTAGATAAAGTAAAGCTGATTTACTCAACCCCCCACAGCCACATGAGGAAGCCGACATTAAACAGACCCTCTCCCTATATGGCCTCACTGACAGCTGGCGTCACCTCCACCTGGCAGAAAGCGGCTTCACCTTTTGCGCCATCCCACACGAGACTCTTACGCGGATTCATTATTTATTCCTTTCTGAGAGCCTCCTGCGTACAACTCAAACTGCGAACATACGCCCCATTGCCTGGTCATACCACGACATGGTCGTGGTGGAGATACAGTGGGAGGGACATACTCCCCGTAACACAAAGTGGAGATGCAATGAATCATTATGGTTAGATGCGGCCTTTAGGGACGACCTGGAAAACGAAATCAAACAATTCTTTGTCTCTAATGATACAGGTGAGATTGCAAAGATTGCGGTATGGGAGGCAGTGAAAGCAACATGGAGGGGTATCCTCATTAGGGATGGAGCCGGAAAAAAGGGATCGCACCCTATTAGAAAAAACATCAGAGAGAAGCCGAGTGAGGCAGAAAAACGAACACAATCATCTCCACATGAGAGATTGAAATATATTAATGAGGCCAAAGAACTCAGGGAGGAACTAAAAATAATAGAAGTGGGCAAAGTAACTCAGACTCTGCAATACCTGAAACAAAAATATTACGAAAAAGGCGACAAAGCAGACGCTCTTCTGGTGGCCAGACTCTGCGCACAAAGGGCAGAGAGGTGGGTAGATGTGATAGAGAGGCTAGACGGCACACTCACAAACACAACAGAGTCCTCCCCTGAGGGGATACGTGAGGCATTCGCCTTCTTTTATGAAGACTTAGATACTAATGACCCACCTCCTCCACCAGGGACCATTACTAATTACCTCAAGGAAGTGAAACTCCCGGCGCTGACACGCATAGAAACTGAATCCCTAGATATACCAGTCAGTGAAGAAGAAGTAATGGATGCCATCAAACGCTTAAAAACAGGAAAGGCTCCAGGGGACGATGGATTCACTCCCGGCTTCTGTAAATCATTCTCCACGCTCCTCGCCCACTTCTTAGCGACCCTGTTCAATGACATCTTCGAAACAGGCCTGGCACCCCCGTCCTTTGCTCAGGCTCTACTCACAGTCATACCGAAGGAAGGCAGAGATCCAAAACATTGCAGTTCATATCGACCCATATCGCTCCTCAACATAGATGCCAAAATATACGCAAGGCTATAACAAGGGGGTTTGTCCTACCTTCTATGAGTCAAAAAGGGTGCACACAATACATCAAGTGCACACTGGTTTTTAAACCCTTATGGGTGCCCATGCGATTGGGGCAACCATGGTTGAAAAAAAAACATGCCTACTGCTGAAAAACGCATATCTCAAATTTGTATGAAAGTGTCAGCATTTATTAGTTTTAGCTGATGCTTTTTCTTTTTTTGCAAAGTATTTTAAGTTTTTGTACATACATAACAGTACATAATGACCATTGTGGTAAACAAACACATAGTTCTGTTGAAAATTCAGTGTAACATTTTTACAGATGACATACGGTGTAAAACATCCATTTACACATTTTAACAGTAAACTTTGCTTGTGAATAAAATATCCCATGTGATTGGGTACAGAAAACACAGGATAAAGAGTGTGAGTGGAGGAGACGTTGATAGTAGGTCTCCTATGCCCGGCTAAAGTCTGACCTCATTTTCGGTCTACGTCTAAGTAGGATGTTAGGAGTATAAGTGCAGCACTAAATACAACCCATGAACATTATAGGTCTATGTGCTGCTGACGTTTCGGCAGAAATGGATGGAAGCCTTCTTCTGGGGCCAAAGAAGTCAGGAAACTCTGTGTTTAGAAAAACAAGAAATAATAGAAGAATAGTGTTAAAACAGCAGCCGAGTGCTGGAGTGGGTTAACAGGGTGTATCTAATACACGAAGAACAGGTCCTAAAAGGTTCCGGGATACGTGAGGCATTCGCCTTCTTTTATGAAGACTTATATACTAATGACCCACCTCCTCCACCAGGAACCATTACTAATTACCTCAAGGAAGTGAACCACCCGGCGCTGACACGCATAGAAACGAATCCCTAGAAATACCAGTCAGTGAAGAAGAAGTAATGGATGCCATCAAACGCTTAAAAACAGGAAAGGCGCAGGGGATGATGGATTCACTCCCGGCTTCTATAAATCATTCCCCACGCTCCTCGCCCCAGTCCTAGCGACCCTGTTCAATGACATCTTCGAAACAGGCCGGGCACCCCCGTCCTTTGCTCAGGCTCTACTCACAGTCATACCGAAGGAAGGCAGAGATCCAAAACATTGCAGTTCATATCGACCCATATCGCTCCTCAACATAGATGCCAAAATATCCGCAAGGGTATTAGCAGCCCGATTAGAAACCCACTTACAACAATTAATACACCCAGACCAAGTTGGCTTTGTAATGGGGAGACAGGGAGCTGATACGATGAGAAAGACGCTTCATCTGATACATGAAGCACAGGGAATTCAAGGTGACCCAACCCTTCTCTCCCTTGACACCAAAAAGGCCTTCGACAGGGTCGCCTGGGACTTCCTAGAAGTGGTACTTGCTGAGATAGGACTAGGACCAAAACTCTGCCTCGCTATAAAAGCATTATACACATGTCCGCAAACATCAGTGTCCGTGAATGGTGGGTACTCCAGATGGTTCCCATTAGAAAGAGGGACAAGGCAGGGCTGCCCGCTATCCGTCATTTTATTGGTCTTATCCCTTGAAACATTAGCACAGAAATTGAGACTTGATGATAAGGTCAAAGGTATTAAAGTGGGGGACAAGGAATACAAACTAGGTCTATACGCCGATGATATACTCCTACACCTTACTGATCCCCTCGATTCTGTCCCGGCAGCGCTAGACATAATAGATGAATATGGGCAGTTAGCGGGCCTCAAAATTAATACTGGGAAATCAATTCTGTTTCTGATTGACAAAAGTAGAGACAGCGAAGTGGATAGGTTTGCCCCCCTGGGAATGAAGGTGAGCCTCACTACACTCAAATATTTGGGCATCAACGTCACCCAGGAACTCGATACATTGTATCAAGCTAACTTCCCCCCTCTGTCACTGATACTGCAGAAAGATATGGAGGGATGGGCTAAACTCAAGATTTTTTGGTTAGGGCGCTTAAATGCTATTAAGATGGTAATACTCCCCAAAATCTTGTACCTATTCCAGATGCTCCCTATCAAAATGCCTAAAGATTACTTCACTGCTACCAGGAAATCACTGATGGCCTTCCTATGGCAAAATAGAAAACCTAGGGTCCCTAGAACCCTCCTTCATATTAGAAAAGACGATGCAGGAGTGGGCCTCCCGGATCTAGAACTATATCATAAAGCAGCCCAATTACGAATATTAATTCCACACCTGAGACATCGGACAGACCTCCAGTGGATTGTTCTGGATAACTTTCACCTCCGCCCATTTACTGTAGGAGAATGGCTATGGGTCCCTGGCCCCCAATTGCGAATCAGCATCAAAAATCACCCCATCCTTGGGACCATCTGGGCGATATGGAAACCACATAAAGACATGAAAGGGGTCACATCATGGCCCTGTCCGCTGGGACATCTCTGGGTGCCAGGAATCCGTGATGACATATCTGAACCATTGAGCTACCAGTCATGGTACGAGGCTGGGCTGGAAAGAGCCGGACAATTATGGAGAGACAAAGCCTTCATAAGAATACAAGATCTTGAAGAAGCACTTGCCATAGGCCCATTGTTGGTGTTTCAATACATAAAATTAAAAGGCGTTATGACACGAGAAATATGGAAGGAACAATTACAAAGAGATCTTACACCCTTCAAAAAAATGTGGACACTTGCACAGGCTCCAGAGGCTTAATAAGCGCAATGTACACAGCACTGTTAGGGGTAAACACAGCCACCTCGACCAATCTAAAAATCAGATGGGAAACTGACCTGGGAAGACATCTCTCACAAGAATTATGGCTGCGAATATGCAGACAGACAGCAAAATCATTGGTATCTTGCCAATACAAGTTACACGCAATCAAACATTTATATAGGTGGCGATATGATCCGCTCAGACTAGCCATAATGTACCAGGATGTGAGCCCATACTGTTGGAGGGGCAGAGGGCAGACTACTGGCACATGTGGTGGGGGTGCGGTGCAAAAATATTGGGACGAAATCCTTAGCTGGATCAAATAATTAGAGGAAGAGGGGAGAGAAAAACACCCCTTACTGGTCCTGTTTGGCCTAGTGGAAGATGATGAGACAATCTTGAAAGCTCCCAAAATGGTATTAGGGCTACTGCTGGCCGCAAGGGCCTGCCTCACGATGACTTGGAAAAGATCACCCCTCCCCACTAAGGCAGAATGGGTGAGTGTTGCCCGCAATATTTTTAGAATGGACAGTTTAACTGCCGCCCTTCACGGAGTTCACACCTCTATTGAAAACGAATGGTCTGAGTTCCGTGCCAAATATATTACATGAACACCTGTGTGCATAATGTGCCAAAATGATCAATAAGACTTATCTAATCAGCTGACTGTGCCTATCAAAAGCTGTTTCTTTTTATATGAGTGCCTTTGTTTATTGTTAATGCTAAGGTTCCGCTAAAGACTATAATGCGAAGCAATTGGACATTTTCCGTCTCGCTTGCGGGTATGCAAGCGGGGAAGGAGAGTTACATCTACTGCTAGTTACATAAGGTTATAATGACAATATGGTTTCTTTCTCATAATTTGCTTTGTACGCAATGTTTGTGTGACACTGTTGAAATTCCCTTTTGTAAAACAAATAAAATTGAAATTTTAAAAAAAAGTTCAAGCGACCTCTAATTTTCAAAATTGTTCTGTAGAATCACTGACACGACTGGTGCAGTGGAGAAATATGCTGAGGGTTAAAAGCAGCTTGCAGAGAAGTCTGAAATATTGTATATGTGACAGGGGGATTTCAGTAGCTTCATCCTCGAAAAGCTACAAAGGGACTGTTCATGATAGAAGACTAGCCAAAAGCTACTAAGACAACGATCGATCAGGGTTTTTGTACACATGTGAAGGATATGTCCCAGAAGGGAAGTGTTTGAAATTCATACTGAACTGTCAATTCCGTATGAATTGTGAAGTGCCTTTACATGGGACATAACACATTGCTTGCCTAGATAAATTGCCTGTTCCTCAAGCTGTTTGTTTCCTCATCAAATGGATAATTTGCCATTCTCCCAAATACTAAGCTGTTAAGAAGATTGATCACACTGAAACTGCAAACAGCTTGGTACAGAACTTTGACTAATGGGAGAAATCTAAAGAAGCAGACCATCCTCAAGACCACACTTGGTTTAGTGCAGTTCTTTTGCAGATCTTAAACTTTCAAGTGAATCTCATTTTCAAAACTGTTCTGCAGTAGCAGCAAAATGAGTGGCACAGCATAGAGATGAACAAGTTACTTCTTACCTTGTAACGTTCTTTCGATGGGATGTTCCTCCCACGTATTCCTTATCTTTGATAATACGTTTCCAGCTTGCTGGCCTCGGAAATTTTTTCTGCAGAGGGCGCTGCGCGTCGACGTCCGCCGAGTCGATGTCCCTCGACCGCCACCGTATCGGCACCGACATCACCATGCCCATAAATAGCCATGCGCGGCGTCCGTTGCTCAGTTCCATTTTGTAGCATAAGAAAAGTCATGCCTGAATTGGTTATTGACCTTGAAGGAGGGTAAGCTGCAACCACAAGGGAAGTATTACTGCGGGGATGGATGGGAGGGGCGATAAGGAATACGTCGGAGGAACATCCCATCGAAAGAACGTTACAAGGTAAAAAGTAACTTGTTCTTCGAAGGGATTGTGTCCTCCGACGTATTCCTTATCTTTGATAGACTCCCATAGCAGTGGCATGTAATTGGAGTTGGGAGTAAGAATGTCATGTATCCCTTTAGGGATGGACCGAATGTAATACGGCTTTGTCAAATCTGGTCTCTTGACTAGTGGAGGAATCCAGGTTGTAAAATTTTGTGAATGTATGTGCGGACGACCATGTGGCAGCCGCACATATGTCAAAGACCGGTACCCCTCTTTGGAGGGCGGAAGAGGCTGCGATACCCCTGGTTGAATGAGCCCTAAGATTTTGGGGTGGCTCTTTCCCTGCCAGTTTGTAACATTCCAGAATGGCCAGAATAATCCACCTGGAAATGGTTTGTTTTGTTATGGGTAATCCCAACTTGTGACCTGAGTATCCTACAAACAATTGGTCTGCTTGCCTGATCCTAGCCATTCTGCTGATGTAAAAGCTTAGAGCTCGCCTTGGGTCCAGCCTATGTAGCCTTTCTTCCTCTTTCCCCCGATGGGGAGGAGGGTAGAACGAAGGTAAGGTAATTTTCTGAGTAATATGAAATTCAGAAACCACCTTTGGGAGGAAATTAGACTTCACCTGTAGGAAAACTGTGTCCTTGTGGAAAATTGTATGTGGGGGTTTACAGGAGAGAGCTTGTAGCTCGCTCACCCTCCTAGCAGATGTTAGTGCTACCAATAGGACAGTTTTAAGCGTGAGAAATCTCAGCGAACAAGAGTGAAGTGGTTCGAATGGAGTGCCCATTAGGAAGTTTAAGACTAAATTAAGTCCCATAAGGGAACTTGGAATGGTTTTGGAGGATAAACATTAGTTAATCCCTTGAGAAATTGTATCATTCGAGGTAGTTTGAAATACGATGGTTCCTCCGCAGTGCGCTTGAAGATTGAAAGCGCTGCGAGATAGCCTTTTACAGTGCCAACTTGAAGGCCTGAGTTTGCCAAGTAGAGTAGAAACGAAAACACCGTTGGTGTACCACATGAAAAAGGGTTGATATTCCCTTCTCTACACCAGCTGCAAAATTTGTTCCAAGGCAGCGGTATAAAGACTTTGTTGCTGGCCTTCTGGCTGAAAGCAACACCTCCATGATGTCATCAGGGAGATCCCAATCCTTGTACCTCACCCTTTCAGAAGCCAAGCGTGAAGGTTGAGGGTTCTGATGTCTGGATGGAGAACCTGCCCTCCCTTCTGCGAGAGAAGATTCTCTTTGAGTGGAAGACGGATTGGAGGGCAGATGGACATATCTAGAAGGTCCGGTACCACATTCTCCTGGCCCAGTCCGGGGCAATTAGGATCATGGTTTTCCGGAATCTTCTCAACCTCCTGATCATTTGAGGAATAACAGGGACTGGTGGAAATGCGTAAAGGAGTGGAAACTCCCAGTCCACTACGAATGCGTCTCCTAGAGCTCCTCTCGGGGGAAATTCCCTTGAACAGAACAGATCGCACTTCCTGTTGGTGCTTGTGGTGAACAGATCCACCTGAGGGGTTCCCCAAGGGGCGAAGATCTCTTGAAGGACTTCCTGAGCTAGTTCCCACTCGTGGGAGACTGTGCTGTGCCTGCTCAGAGCGTCCGCTGTCAAGTTCTTCTCTCCGGCTAGGTGGACTGCCGCAAGAGAGATTCCTTCCTGAATTGCCCAAAACCAGAGCTGCATTGCCTCTCTGCACAGTGGTAGTGACCCTACGCCTCCTCTTTTGTTGAGGTAGTGCATAGCCACCGTGTTGTCTGTCATTATTAGGACATTTCTCCCCTGTACTGATGGCAGGAAAGCTTTCAGCGCTAGTCTGATCGCTCTCAGCACCAATAGGTTGATGTGTAGTCTGGACTCCGATGGAGACCAACGACCGCTGATGGTCAAGTCGTTGCCATGGGCTCCCCACCCCGTGAGTGAGGCGTCTGTGACTACTGTTATCTCCGCCCATGGTTGGCAAAACAATTCTCCTTTCAAGATGTTCTCTGGATAGGCCCACCATTGAAGGTCGCGGGCTACCTTGTCCGGAATCCGGAGGAGATCTGTCATTCTCCCTGAGAATTGCGACCACTGAGTTCTCCGTGCCCACTGAAGAGTTCTCATTCTCAGGCGAGCTTCTGGCACAAGTAAGATGCAGGATGCCATGAGGCCTAGCAACCTCAAAAAGTCGAAGGCTGGGAGACGTTGGGCATTTTGAAACTTGTTGACCATCTGCAGAATATCTTGAGCCCTCACCTCTGGTGGCGAGGCTTTTCCCAGGGAAGTGTCCAGGACCGCTCCAATGAACTGGAGTCTCTGTGATGGTATCATCTGTGACTTCTTTAAATTGAGGGAGAAGCCCAGTTTGTGAAGGAAGTGGCAGACATAATCTAGCTGGGTCTGAGCTTGTTCCGAAGATACAGCCCTGATCAGCCAATCGTCCAGGTAGGGGTAGACGTGGATCCCTTCCCTCCTTAGACTTGCAGCCACTACCGACATTAGCTTGGCAAAGACGCTCGGGGCGGAGGTTAGCCCAAATGAGAGAACTAGAAATTGATAATGAGAGTCACCAATTGCGAACCTCAGGTATTTCCTGTGTTTGAGATGGATTGGCACATGGAAATAAGCATCCTGAAGGTCCAGAGATGCCAGCCAGTCCTGGAGCTGGAGGGCCTCAAGGATCTGAGAGAGAGCTACCATCTTGAACTTGTCCTTCCTGAGGAACTTGTTCAATTCTCGTAAGTCCAGGATGGGTCTCAGTCCTCCGCACTTCTTTGGTATGAGAAAGTAGGGGGAGTAATAGCACTTTTTCCTGTCCGCTACAGGTACCGGTTCTATGGCACCTTTCTCTAGCAGGTCTATAATTTCCTGCAAGAGGAGCGGATCTGGAACTTTTAGAGAGCTGTTCCCGGGTGGATGACTCTGAGGGATGTGTAGAAAGGGTAGGCAGTAACCCTGGGCAACTGTCTCCAATGCCCAAGCATCTGACGTAATAGCCTGCCATTCCGTCAGATGGTGAGTTAACCTGCCCCCTACAGGTGTCTTGTCTGGAAAGACCTCAGAGTGGTTTGGGGGCGGCTGATGCAGATGCCGAGGGTAAAGAGGCACCTGCTGCTGCTGCGGCCTTAGTACTTTTGACCCGTCCACCTCGGGTGAATCTCCTTTGGCCTCTTTGAGCCGGCTGTCCTCTGCCTTTCCCGAATGCGGAATAATAGCGAAAGGATTTTCCTCTCCCAGAGGTTCCTGAGGGGCGAAAACGAGTTTGGCGGATAGCAGTTCCTAAAGATTTTGCTGCTGCTGTAGATGTCTGCAACTTCTCCAGACTGTCATCAGCCTTTCTCCCAAATAATGAAGAGCTGTCAAAGGGCATATTCAAAAGTCTGGCCTGTACATCTGGAGCAAAGCCAGACTTTCGCAACCACGCATGCCTGCGGATTCTTGTACTTGCCGCCATGGCCCTGCTGATACTGTCAGCAGAATCTATGCCAGTTTGAAGTGACTCGCACATGGCATCTTTGCCATCTTTAATAATGTAAGGAAGGCTTCCTTTTCCTCTCCTTTGGGTATGCAGTCAGCCGCTGATGAAGCACACTCCCACAGTGTGGGACTGAACCTGGCGAGCGTACAGGTGGCGTTGATGGACTTCAACGCCATACTACAAGCAGCGAAGACTTTCTTTGCCATAGAATCGTACCTCTTGTCATCTCTATCCTGTGGGGAAGTAGGGTAAGCGGTCCTGCTGCTTGATGAAGTTGCCGCTTGGACCACCAGGCTCTCTGGAGTCGGGTGTTTCGATAAGTATTCAGGGTCAGCTGCAGCTACCCTATACTTGGCTGATAATCTTTTATTGACAGCAGGGATAACTTCAGGAGTTTCCCCAGTTAGATGCAATTTTATTTTGTAAAGCTGTATGGAAGGGGACCACAGGATCCTCCTGTGGACCTTTGTCTAATATGTCTGTCAGGTCATCCTGTTGAAAAACAGGCGAAGGCGCAGAGCAACCCATGAATTCATTAATTCTTGCCATCAGTGTTCTATAGGGTGTTTCGGCATGTTCCCCTGGGTCTGGCTTGACAAAATCCACTTCTGGGGAAGTGTCCAGCCCACTTGCCTCATGTAATGACTCCTGTAGGTCTTTCAACCTTCTTTCCTCAGAGGTGAAGTCCTCTGAAACAGGTAGTGTGGTCCTCTGCAACCCGAAGGTTTCCTGGTCAGAAGCTTCCCCTTCTTCATAAATTGAAGATAATCCAGGGTACTCTGACCTCTGAAATGGTATAAAACCTATTTCTAAGGGAGAGGAGCCAAACTCGTCATTATTGGGCGAGAAAACGTTGATGTCGTCGACGCCGATGTGACAGGCTTCGAAGGCGCCGAGAACGGCATCGAGAAAACTGGAAGAGGCCTCGAAGAACTCGAGAGGATCGGGATCACTACTCGAGGAGATCGACGACGGTCTCGGTGTTGTGCCGGAGGCTCTTGGAATCACCGTTGGCTGTGGAGTAGCCGTGGTCTTCTCTTTCATCGGCGTCGATGTCGGCGTCGACGATGGCGTCGAGTAGATCGACCGAAGCGACGAAGAACCCTTCGACAATGCGTCGATGGCGCCGATCCATGCGTCCAAGGGATCTTCGACGACGGCGTGGAAGACGGTGCCTTCTTACCCGATGGCCCGTGGCGCTCTCGGGTGGAATGTTTCGCCGGGTGCTGCGACTCGCGGCGTTTTGATTTTTTGGGTTTTTCACCCGGAGTATCACCCTCAGCTGTCTTCGAGGGGGTCGAGGCTGCTTTCTCGAAGATGCTTAACATTTTCTTCCTGAATTCCTTCCACTCAGCCTGAGAGCTGTGTTTTGTGGGGCAGGAGACCCTTTCTGGGGAAACAGAAGACGACGAGGAAGGGGATCTTCAATGTCTCTTCTTTGAGTGTCTTGATCTCGACGAATGGTGGGAGCTACTTCGAGATCTAGAATGGGAATGTTTTCGACGGCGAGGAGACGAATGTCTCGACTCGGCCGAAGAAACTTTCGAGGAGGTTTTGACTGACTTACCTCTCTCGAGCTTCCCCTATGCGCTCCTACAAGGCTTTCGCCGTCATGGACATGCAGTCCTCACACTCCGAACAATGGTGCTCGGCTCCCAAGCACCACAAGCAGATCCTGTATGGATCCGTTATCGACATTTTTTTACCGCAGTCTCGACATTTTTTTAAGCCGGATCGCAGCTTTGACAGTTCAGATGAAGATGCCATCGAGAACGAGTTGGTATATTCGAGTAGATGTAGATTAGATTATCTGACTGAACTGAGCAACGATGTTCCGAGGCCCCACGAAGCGCGGAAAAACGGAACTGAGCAACGGACGCCACGCGTGGCTATTTATGGGCATGGTGACGTCGGCGCCGATACGGTGGCCGTCTAGGGACATTGACTCGGCGGACGTCGACGCGCAGCGCCCTCTACAGAAAATATTTCCGAGGCCAGCAAGCTGGAAACATATTATCAAAGATAAGGAATACGTCGGAGGACACAATACCTTCGAAGGTAGAACATGGAAGAGTCAGGAAGGTTGTATTTTGGATGGGGTGAATTCAGAAGCTTCAGCCTTGAACATCTACAAGGGTACTGTTCATTGTAAAAGCTTAGGAGAGTCAGACATGCTATTGGACTGATCACAGAGTTACACTTGACCAATATTGTGCACGCTTACTGAAAATACATGTCATCTTAATTTAGTTTTGTTATAATATTCTAGGTGATTTTGTATAGCGCCTACTGCCATTGGTGTGCTCTCAAATCCCTGGGGTGGATAAACACCCTTAGGAAGACTGTAGTCTGAGCAGGCCTATAAATGAAAGGAAGCGGTACAATGCGTTCATGCATTTATTGCCACATCAGGAATAGGCAGAGAATGACGCGATTTCAAGCAGTAGGACATGTTGCAGAGGTGTGTTCTGTGTCAGAGTCTATTTACAGCTGGACTAAACATTTATCGTGGGACTCAGGTGTATTCTATGGGTCACAGTGTGCAAGGGTGATTTTGGTCTAATGCAATAGTTTTAGTCATGCAGCGCAAATTCCAAAGGCACGAGGAGGAGTGCTATGTCAGAGGCTATGTGATAACTGGACCAACTGTTACATGGGACTCAGCTGTATTTTATGAGTCACAGTGCGAGTTGTGGGGAATAAGTAAAAAGCCCATCAGTCCCTAAAACAACTGATTGCGGTTGCAGGCTTTCCCGCCTCTGTGGCATACAAGAAGAAGACATGCCGCCACAGGCATATTTTGACACAGATAGCCAACATCATATTTCCATTTGGCATTACTGTCTTTGTGTTGAATAGAAACTACTATGTTGGCTTCATGAGTGGAGGCGATATTGCGTAGTCATCTATGGAGGATCAATCTCAGTGTCCATGTTACTGCTGATCTCATGGGAGTATCCAGACTTCGTGAGGAAGACAGCATGGTATCCTCTGCAATGCACCACCTAGCTCCGTACCCTTGGTGTGTGATTCCCTGTGAGGGAGGCTTGTGGAGGGATAGGCAGTCTTGTTGTGAAATAACACATTAATAATATAAGTCATCTGAAGTTGCATTGTGATTTTTGAATGTTATTTATATTTTATATAGATTATTTCACTCTTTTTTATTGAATTTCATTTGTAATGTGAGAATCATTGATGTTATTTCAGTCTATATTATGTTAGATAACTTAAAATGTTAATATTCAAATTTTGATAACTTCAGCTACAGCCATGGCTAAGACAAGTTATCCTTATGCATGCATTCCTGTCTTCTGTCCGCAATGTATAAAAGTAATGTTGCATTTCTAGTCAATGTTTCCCTTTTTAAACTACCTCATGCAATAATTATTGTAAATAACGCTCAGAAGTATGACGTTTGCAGCCCACAGTTTGGTATAGATCGCCTGCAGCCCATTGATATTTGTTTCTGCATTATGTGATGATGTATTCAGAAATACCTTGTCATCTAATTAACATATTGTCAACATATATGTGCTCTGATTCATCTCCTGTGGTTCTAGATATTCCTGGTTGGAATATGGTTCTATGTTTGGAGGTAGAGAGAAATTGCTTCTTCATTGCTATTCTCTGTATTCCTGCTTTGAGAAATCCAATTGGCTTTTTCTGTTTTGGCTTTATAGGGTAGCCTTCCATCTTTCTTTACATCCAGCAGGTTGGATGTTGTGTTAAAAAACAGCAAAAAACAGCAAAACTCAAACATTTTCAATGAGGCTAAGTAACATGACAAATCCAAAAATTGCATTGTGGTTTGAAAATTCACAGTGCACCCATGCTATCACAAAATATTCTTCTCTGGCTGAATCTCTCCCTTGCTGTCTTTATAGCATCCTCTTCCTACTTTCCCATACTCATATCTTCCAATTGCTCCTTTTCTTCTAGTTGGGGGCATAGAACGCCTCTCCACAGACAAGCCTGGACACTCCAATACTAGAGTGGGGATTTGGCATAGTATACAATCATTAATATAACATAACATGCAAGTTGCAAGAGGAAGGGGCAGGGTCTATGCATTGCCCCTTCCTTCTGGCGGGAAAGGCAATTCATCAGTGGTTTGATATCCCTCCTACAGTCACAAATTCATGCAGTACATGCCCCCCGTACACATGGCCTCATATATCATGTATATCTATACTGTGTGTCTGGCTTGCATGACAAAGTTACACAAAGTGGGCCAGGGACTTATACCTACTAAATGATGACAAATGGGGGATCTTACAAGGTCTGTCCTCCTTCTCAAATGCTTGTCCACAATGATTCAATGATTCAAATTAAAGCATGGGGAGAAGGTGGGGAATCCTGAACAATCCCAGAGCCAAATAGAGATGAGACAAGTGCCGAACCAATCAAACATCACACTAACTCATTTTAGAAGTTATGAGCGCAATAAACAGCAGGAGGTGAGAATGGGTTTTTCCATAGTGTGGCCAGCAGTCAAGTGAGAAGGAGCTACCAGGAGAGAAACATTCCTAGGAAATTAGCTAGACACTGGGAGAAATCCAGGCCCAGGAAATGAGCCAGTCCCTGGGGCAGGGTCACACCAACAAGAATGTCAGAACCTGGGAATGAGCCATAACCGGATTGACAAAGTAGGAGGCGCAAATCCTAAAAGAGACACTAAGACACTGTTAAAAACAGACCTTCAACTAGTCTGAGAGAGCCACAGCTGGAGCCTCAGAGAAAGGACTAGGAACCGATCATAAGATGTGGAATACATGGGAGGACACAAGCCATTCAAAGATAAAGTTCAGTATCGTAGAGACTATGGTATGCCTAGTTCAAATACCCTTTCCTCCATACTTATGGGCATTCCTGACGGATGCCTAAGCACAGCAATGTGCACTTCCCCTTTAAAAATGTGCATGTGAAGGTGGGCTGTATGCGGGAACGCACCCATGCACTTGAGTCCTCCCTTATATACTCCGCACACCGTGTCCTTTTATCTGTTGCGATAACTGGAAGGACTAGTTACCTTTTAGAGGGATGGAAGTATGGAATATGAAGGAAAGGGGGGATTGAACTATGAGGCACTACAGTGAATGACGTTTCCTTACTCCTCATCCCACCCCTTTCCTCCATACTTATGGATACCTTTTCTGCCATACTTCTGCAAGAGTTGCAAAAACACAGAAATTCACTAATCCTATGTTCTGATGGCATTGATACTGTTTGCCATTTCCAGAAAATTTGCAGTATGCAAAGGCTCAAATAATTTGTGGACTAATGCTGTCAAGATCACATTCAAATCCCACAATGGAATGTGTCTGCATATAGGTGGAAAAGGTGAAAGAGCACCACAAAGTGCCACTTTTTGACTCAGTTGGAAAGTCCAATACTTCTTTGCACGTTAGGTAGATACACCCCGAGAGCCAAGAGGAAACCTGCGTCCCTTAGTGTGCAAAGCTTGAAAGTAAAGATAAAAACTCTTCTTCTATGCTGGGATCTGGTCAATTCCGTTCCTGGATACTGCTATAACCTGCATATTGTCTCCTGATAATCCAAGATGCCCATAGGTCAGATATTCAGATGCCAAATAGCCAAGCAAAGCTATTATGGGGAGGCGTGCTGCACTTTATCTCCTTGTTGATGAAGGGGGATCTGGATGGCACAGGAGAAGGAGAGGTGGCACAGATGCAATGTGCAGAAGGTGGACAACCAGTGCCTTCTCGGCCAATGGGTGTGATTAGGAGAATCTGGCAATTCATGGCTTTCCTGAACCTTCTGTGCCCTTTGGGGATCAAAGGGAGGGAGGCAGGCTGTAGGCCGAAATTTGATCTCAAGGGCACAATAGCACATCCCCTAGAGAGTTCACCCTCTCCCCTATCAGGAAACGTAAATGTTTTACTTGCAATTTGTTTCTGTAGCGAAGAGATCAGCCGGTTAGATAGCACAGCAAGTACAGCGCTCACTTTGACATCTGTGCAGAGCCTGCTGATGAAGGTTTGAATCCCGGCAGGGCCAAACTCAGCCTTTCAACCTTCCGAGGTCGATAAATGAGCACCACTCACTGTGGGTAATAATAAGCAGCGCTCAGATACCTGAGGGTTCGTAGCGCTATATAAATGCTAAATTATTATTATTATTATCCTCCTGAGCAGTGGTAGCCCTGGCAAAAATCGCTTCCAGAATCCAGGCCGACTCCCAAATGTGTACCTCTACAGCAAACAACTTTACTGACACCACATTGTCCATAAGGATCATGAGTGATGACATCTTTAGAACAGGCAAGAAGGCTTAAAGGCCCAAAACACTGTTTACAGTCCCAGGTAATGTATATGCTCCTCCGCTTCCTGCGGGCACCAGATTTCATGGATCTGCAGCATCCGCAGGGTCGCTCCCCATCCCAAAAAGGAGCAGTCAGTCGCCAAAGTTAATTGATGCAGAGTATCCTGGAAATGAGTTGCCAACAAGAGACTCTGATGGTTCGATCAGCATAGGGGACTGTCCTTGACCAAATTGGGATCTGAATCGGTTTGTCATTAGGAACTCTCATTTGGTGCCAATGAGCAGCCAAGATGGAACTGGATGTGGGGCATATGCAATCTCGCCATGGGCACCAGCAGGACGCAAGTCGCCATTAGCCCAAGAAGCCTTTGGAACTACCAAGCCGTGGTGCAGGTGTAAGACAAGAAGTGATTTACTGCAGCTAATATATCCGCCACTTGTTCACATGTTGGGAAAACCTTCCCTGCCTGAGAGTCCCACAGAAAACCTAGGAATTCCAGTCGTAATGTCGGTACCAGTGTATATTTCTTGGTGTTTACAGAAAGCTCCAGAGAGAACATGAGTTCCAGCAGGAGATGATGGTGATATACAGACTGATCTGGTGAACCCGCCTTGACCAGACAGTCGTCTAAATACAGGTACAGATGAATCCACTTCCAACTGAGGTAAGCTGCCACTGAAACCATCAGCTTAGTGAAGACCCTGGTGTGCAAGCTGAGGCCGAAGGGTAAAACCTTCTATCAGTGAGGATCACATCTGATAAAAAAAAATCAGACGGCACATCATAGAGATCCACACCACCGAGCCAGTTACTGTAAAAAGATCTTTGTCATTTCTGGTGGTATCATCTCAAACTTTTCTTGAAGTAAGAAAAGGCTGAAAGAGGAGAGGTACAAAACTGTCTGAATACCAGTCTTGTTCTTTTTTGGGAGAGCAAAGAAGCTCAACCCATTCTCTAACAGAGGAAGCTATTCTATCGCTCTCATCTATAGGAGTTTTTGCATCTCTTATTGCAGGAGTTGTGAGCCCTGCTGAAAGAGGGATGGAGAAGAAAATGGAAGAGAAAGAAAAGTACACTATAACCCTTGCCCACCATTGAAAGAACCGAATAATCGGTAGTTATTCTTTTTAAAAACATTTTTTTTATTTTGAAGCATATAAAAACTCCATAAAAGACATAAAAACCTACCAAAAACATACATCAAGATATACAGAAAAACATTGGTTAATTTTGAAGCATATAAAACTCCATAAAAAACATAAAAACATATAGAAAAACATACAACATCAATATATACAGAAAAACATTGGTAAAGAACTGTATAAATACATTAATTGGATTTTAACATACAGTTATAGACAAACCAACATAATTTGTCAACATTTGGCTTGTTAAAGCCTAGCATATTCTAACAAATGTTCATCGATCAGCTGCATTATTGCTTCCAAAAACCTATATACAGCCAGTGCAACCTCTCTTGTTTGCAGTGAGTATATATATTTGATTGCTTTCTTTACAGATATACAAAAACCCCAACACTGGGTTTCCGAGTTGGCCGCCACTGGGAGAGCACCGTGATCGATGCTCTCCTGAACCTCGGGACACTAACTATAGTTAATTGGGTACCATTAACCTCCCCAGGCATGGGATGCTGTATAGGAAGAGCCAGTGGAGCTGGGAGCCAACTCGATTTCCCTCTGCCCTAAGGAAAGATCTACTTTCTGGAACTGAGGGGTGTCGACAATGTAATCGGGTGGCGGAGCCGTGTGCGCACCCAGCTGAGGCCATAAATAGAGCATGGAACCTCGCGGGGTGGAGCGAGCAGCAGGGACAGCAAAGGGAGGCGGTCGAGGCTTGCGCAGTGAGACACTACTTGGAAGATCGAGCGGAGGGGGAACTTGTGACTACAGAAGGATCCGAGCCCTAGAAGGAATTCACCGCTGATCCAGCGCAATATCTCAGCACTCCGGGAAATATCGAGGTGATGAGTCTTGAGCAGAGAGCAGGAGCACCTATATAAAGAGAGGCTCTGGTGCGGGGGACAAGCCAATGGCGAAACACCCATCAAGGAAGGAGACCCAAGAAAAACCTTGCTCAGGAAACCGGAGCGGCATGGGGTGAGGCAGGGCGGCAGCAGCACAGACTGTTGAGTGGGTGGGGTAATAAGCCCAAGCACAATGCTAGGGGGAATAACCCTGTAGTCGGGGACAGCCAGAGGGTGCGAGGCCTACGTCAGAAACATTGGACACCACCAGCATATCAGGGGCCCTGAGCCCCAGGAACTAACCATACGACCAATGGGGAGGTGGGCAAACTGCGGGAACACAACAGCCCACGAGGAGAGGACAAATGCATTCCCCAGATGGCAAGAGAGCTACAGGACCTAAGTAAAAGCAACCGGGTCATATCAAAAAATGTCTGCCATTCTAGCTTTATATGCAGCTAACTTCAGAAAGCCAATTTGGAACACGCCCTCCCTCCAGAATCAGGAAAATCAGATGAAATATGGGGGGCACCACACTATGTATATTGGGCAAAGCAATCAGGGGCTCGGCCCCAGTTGGAAGGCTCCTCGGCACCAGCGAGAGAAGAAGTGCTCCGGAGGAAGAGGGGCAAGCGAAAATGTCCAAGACTAGGGGAAAGGACCAGGCACCAGCTTTAAAGGGTCCCAGTAAACCCATGAGGATGTGGAGTAAAGAAGTTAGTTCACCACAGGGAATACAACTGGCCCAGGAGCAAACAGACCAGAGAGATCTCCAAACGGAAAAAGGCCAAGACCAAAATGTGACGCAATCACTACTCAAGCAATACTTTAGCGACTTGGGGACAGAATCGTAGACACAGTCCAGAAGCAAATGACCATAATGAGAGAGGAACTGGCGTCGGAGCTTCAGGAGATAAAGCGGGTGTGAATCTAATGGAGGAAAGGGTGGACACTAATGAAAAAGCAATACAAGAGCTGACAAAGGACTCAAAGAAGACGGAAACCTGGGTGGAGCAATTGGCTACCGCAACCCATAACCTTGAGCTCCAGACCAAAGACCTAGAAAATAGGTCAAGGAAATCAAACATCTGAATTACACATCTGCCTGAGAATGTGCCAGACAAAGGCCCTCATTACAACCCCGGCGTTAACCAATGGCGCTATTAGCACCATGGTTAACGCCGGTAACTTATCGATTCCACCATGGTGAAATGGGGAATTACCACCACATTCCAAGGTTGGCGGGGCGGTAGTACCCCATTTACCATTGGCCCTTCCCCATTCCCATTTTTGCCCCATAGGGCTCAATGGGAAAGGGGAAGTCAGTAATTAGGGTACCGCAAATTGTGGTACCGTAATTACCTTCAAGGTCCCTTTGCGGGTCCCTATCTTAACGGCTGGTCCAGACCAGCCGTTAAGGTCGGGAGCCGCAAAGGGACCTCGTAGTAAGGCGTTAAGGAGTTAATGGCGCCGCAACCTTTTACGGACCGTTAACCCCTTAGCGCCTGGGTCGTAATGACCCCCAAAGACCTGGAAACTCTTGTGAAAGGCATCTTTATGGACCTACTAAATGCATTGGAGAAGCCATAAGTTAGGATTGACAGGATCCATAGAGTAGTTCCCCAATAACAGAACCAGGGGCACAGCCTAAAGACGTACTGCCAGCCCTCCAAGACTATAACAAAGGAGCAGATCCTACAAACATCAAGGAAGGTGAAACAAATAACCTACAATGGGTCTGAACTATTGCTGTTCCAAGACCTGTCCCAGATAACTTTGGTCAAAAGGAGGAAAATAGGTCCGGTCCTGTGGGTACTTTGGGACAAGGACATCAGGTACCGCTGGACGTCCCTGTTTGGTTTGGTGTTTGAGTGGCAGGGGAAGCAACATCGGATCACGTCCTTGGAAGAGGGAACGAGAATCTTTGGGATCAATGAGGAAGACTAGGAATAAAGGGTCCACCAGGCAAAAAGCCCAAAGCTCGCACAAAAGCTGGGAATGGTCAACGGTGGTGAAACCAAAGAGAAATAAGAAGTGGGGTATCAACCTCAATTGAAAGATGCTCGTCCTCCCTAGGCTTGCTGTTCTGTTAGCCCTTTGTGCCACTTTGACCATCCCTAGATATTCTGTGCTTCGCAGGAAGCAGCCTCTTCTCCTGGCCTTGTCAGAGAGCCGGCAAGGCCAGAAGAAGAGGCTGCTTCCTGCGAAGCACAGAATATCTAGAGACGATCAAATAGGTACAAAGGGCTAACGGAACAGCAAGCCTAGGGAGGGCGAGCAACAGGGAGGACACAGGAGGTCCTGAAGGGATGGGGGAGGCAGGGGAGTGGAGGAATCTGAATGGGCTGGGGAGAACCTGCTGATGCGCGAGCTGGATTGGATAATGGGCTCAATTCCCGAGATGGGGACTCGGGGTGGGGGAGGGAGGGCTAGAGGCCGGTTGTGTCCTTCCAGGGAGGTTGAGGGGGGGGAGGAATGAGAGGGGAAAGGTGAGGTATGGGGGGGTTGTAGAAGCTGGGGGAAGGGGAGGGAGTCCAACCAGGATCTGATGAGGAGGTACAGGATTGCTCGCCACTCCTATGACAATGGATAGTCACAAAAACCTAGGCATTATATCCTTGAATATTAAGGGATTAAACTCTCCCTTAAAGAGGAAAAGAAAAAAATTGAAAGATATAGAGGAACCAGACATAATAACACTAAAAGAGACCCAGGTACAGACCCGGGATAGGGAACGATTGAGATTGCAAGGTTTTCAACAAGTTTACCAGTCCACAGACAAAAACAAGAAAGGGGGAGTGTTGATAGCCCTACGGTATAACCTGGACCTTATAGTTACTGACATGGATAGGGATGCCCAGGGGAGATAGTTAGTCCTGAATCTGAAGGGGAGGGGGAAGAGCTTCACTGTAGCAACCATTTATGCTCCAAACAAGGGACAAGATGCCTTCATTCAACATGCCCTGGCCAAACTTGAGAAATTTGCGAAGGGACCTATAATTTTGACTGGGGACTTTAATATGTCCTGGGACCCAGAGAAGGATAGATAAACGGAAACCAAGATAGTCCAGGGTAAACCCTTGAAACTGGTAGAGAAAGTGGAGAGGCTGGCACTGGTGGACATATGGAGGGAAAAGGAAGAGGATAAGGAGTGGTATACATATTTCTCGCATGTCCACCGATCATCATTAAAAATTGACTATGTGTGGTCAGGTACTCCTGGTAAGGGTAATGGCTATTGAGGTGGGGACAATAATTCTATCAGACCACGCACCCCTGACACTGAACATTGCTAGGAGGTCAGGCCTTTTAGGACTCTGGAAATGGAGGTATCCTGCTTTTTCGTTCAAGGATGAGGCCTTGAGGAAAGAGTTAAAGGAAGCAATTGAGCGCTTCTTCGAGGAAAATAATTAGGAAGATACATTCACACAGATGAGGTGGGACGCCTATAAGGCTACAATTACAGGGCGAAATGATTGTGATTAAGGCTCGCAGGGGCAGGGAAATAAGGCTCATAGAAAAAGATCTAGAAGAAAAACTAAAGCGGGTAATGGGCAGGATGGGAGTGGGAAACAAGAAGAGAGTATAGAGCCATGAAAGGTCATTTGGAAGTTTTACATGCCAATGCGGCTGAAAGATCCCTGCAATTATTAAAACAAAAATACTACATTAAGGCAAACAAAGTGGACATACTTCCGGCTAGGATGCTGAGAAAGGAAGAGAAGGCCAAGCCAATTAAAAAAATTAAGATGGCATGGGGGGGAACCAGCACGGACACTAATGACATTGCACAGGAATTCTCAAGGTTATACACAAAGCTATACTGCTCGGAAAGCCGCCCAACAGAACAGAGTCAAGAGGACTATATAGGACACAAATAACAGAACAGGAAAACAAAGCACTTGAGCTAGATATTACATCGGATCAGGTGCAGAAGGTAATTATGTCATTGCCCAGTAATAAGTCCCCGGGTCCGGATTGTATTACTTCTGAATTTTATAGACCTATCTATCTATCTATCTATCTATCTATCTATCTATCTATCTATCTATCTATCTATCTATCTATCTATCTATCTATCTATCTATCTATCTACCTATCTATCTATCTATCTATCTATCTATCTATCTATCTATCTATCTGTTCTTGTATTGCGCCACTAACCCCAAGGCCTCAGGGCGCACACAGGAGGGAGAGAAAAGACAGACTACAAGTAACATACAAATTCAGAAAATAGATCCTTCCAGGGTAGAGTGGAGGTTCCTGTTCCTTGCAATGAAGCAAATGGGCTTTGGGGACAAGTTTTTAATAAGGATCATAGCCAACTACCAAAACCCACCCCTAAGACTAGCAATTAACAGCCAACTGTCTGAGTCCATTAGGGTGCAAAGGGGCACTAAGCACAGCTGCCCTCTCTCAACCTAGCTCTATGCGATCTAGTTGGAGCCACTTTTGGCAGCAATAAGTACTAATGGGGAGATTCAAGGGATTACATTTGGGGCAGGACCCACAAGATTGCTGCCTTCGCAGACGACATGTTGTTGACCTTGGTGGACCCGGAACGCTCCCTTAAGGCAAAGGAAAGAAAGATGACATGGTTTGGCTCGGTAGCAGGGCTAAAAATAAATCCTGACAAAACAAAAATCCTGAACCTGACTTTACTGACTTTACTGAGAGGGACAGAGGAGGACCTCAAGGGTATGCTCCCATATAGATGGGTTGAAAAGTCCATAATTTACCTATGGATCAAATTAACTAAAACAGTGGACGAGCTCTACTCGGCCAATTATTTGCTCATGTTAGAAATGATAAAAAACAAACTGATTGATTGGGGACCCCTAATGATAACCTGGATGGGCAGAATCAATGTTTTAAAGATGGTTATCCTTCCCCAGTTGTTCTACTATTTTACGACTCTCCCAATGCAGGTCCCTGCCTCCTTTTTCCGAGCTATGCATACATATACAAGGACATTGTTTTGGAACAATAAAAGATCAAGGATATCTAGAAGGGCAATGACGATGCTAAGAAGCAGGGCTGGAATGGGGGAACCAGACTTTAAATTTACTTTATGGTGGCATAAATAAAGGTGATGAGGGACTAGTTGAAGGATGACCGGGAAAAGATATGGAGAGCAATGGACAAGGCAGTGGTAGGGGAATCCTTGAGGAAGTACTATGGAAGCCGAAGGGGGATAGACCAAACAATATATACTTCAGTAAGATTCTGGAGGTGGTAGGAGACTCCTAGGATGAGCTCATAAGGTAGGCCCAAATCACCACATTTCCATCTTGGCTTTGGGGTATGGCGCAAGGGTGGCTGCCAAAAGATTCAGGACATGTTTGAAGGATCAAAAATAAAACCTTTCTCCCAATTTAAGGTGGACTTTGAGCTGGAAGAAGGGCAGAGTTATTGATACTTTCAAATAAGTCATTGGTTAATGCAGACCTCCCTGAGGGAGGCAGCGACATGAAGCTTAACCCCCTTTGAGACATTCTTAATAATAGACCCAGAGGTACTGGCAAACATTTAGTGGGGGCGATATACTTACATATTAAACAGGGAGAGGAACCGGGGAAAAGGAAATACATGGCTTCCTGGGAAAGGGTAACAGGCCAGCTGATTGAGGTAACTGAATGGAAGCGATTGTGGGCCAAGATACACAAGCTAACGAGATCTCTGCAAATCCAGGAAATATGGATTACATTCATGTTACAATGGCATCTAACCCCGGACAAATTACATAAATTCTACCCCTCAGTGCCCAATCTATGCTAGAGGCAATGGGGCATGGTGGGGACGTGAAATCATATTTGGTGGGATTGCCATTATATCCCAAACTATTGGAGGCTAATATGGGAAGCACTGGCGGAGGTACTGGATCTGAAGGGAGACAGCAATAGAGGCATGTCAATCCTAGGGTTAGGGGGTCCATTAGAAGAACTGACCACTAGAGCAAAACGTTAAGTATACGCAATCTTGATGATGGTGGGGGCATTAGGGTGGCGCAAGAATGGAAGTCAAAGGACCCTACCACAGAGCACGACTGGCTGGGTAGAGTTTGGAACTTTGCAGCCCTAGAGTGGGCAACCTATTCTTTACAAGGAGACCATAAGGATTCTTGGCGGACTCAGCTACTGGGGTTTCTTCAGAAAGAGGCAATGGGGAGCTGGTGCCTGAGGAGAATGAGACTGTTGGAATAACTGTGGACACTCGATTCAAGGAGTCAAAGTTTGGGTACAATTCTAAAGGAAGGGCTAATATCCAGGATCAGACTTCAGGCGGGAGGGCAGGGGGGGATGTTATAAAATGTTGGAAATTTCAGAAAATTTTAATAAAAACGTATATGGAAAACAAAACATTGGAAAGGGTACGTTTCTTACCTGTCACTTAATTTCTCCAGCATTGGTATCTTTCATAGATTCACATGCTATGAACAATTCCCTGTCGCCACGCTGGGAATCCTCAGTTAACTTTACCATAGAAGATATGGAAAAACTTTTAGGTGTTTTGTTTTGTATCCTAACTGTTATGTTGGCAGGGGTGTCCCAGGGGGTACCCGCCGTCATTCACACGTGCACTCACACACCCTTCATTTTGGGTGCTTTTGGTGTCCACCATTACAACATTGAGTATGTAGTTCCTCCCCTGCAGCCTCCCATTGGATTCTACCCAGTACATACTGGATTTTGAGTATCTGAGGGAAGTTTTTTACCATAGGGGATGGCCGGAGGGCGCATGTGAATTTATGAAAGATATCAATTCTGTAGAAATGGAGTTACAGGTAAGGAACTTACCCCTTATCCAGCATTGGATATTTCATAGATTCACATGCTATGATTAGATTTCAAAGCAGTATGAACTTAGATGGCAGTAGGAAAACCGGTAAAAAAAACTACCTTATTTGAACAGATGCTGCAGGACTGCTTTTCCCGTGTTTGCATCAGCAGCGTACTGTCCCTGTAGGCAGTAAATATCATTGAAGGTGTGTGGCACTGCCCATGTGGCTGCTTGACAAATGTTTTTGAGTGACACTCCAGACCACATTGTCACTGAAGCTGCCGTGGCTCTTGTTGAATGGACCTGGGCTGGCCCAGTTAATGGTTTGTTCGCCTTGGCGTGACAGAAGGATATGATGTAGGATATCCACCTTGCAATTCCCTGCTTAGATATGGCCTTTTCTTTGTTTGGATGTCCGTAGGCTAGAAACAGTTGAGGTGAGTTATATTTTGTTTTAACTGTTGTCATGGACTTAATGAAGGACCGCTTTTCCAAATTGTCCTTCCTGACTGGAAGATAAATCCCAGCAGTAATGTTTCATAAACGTGTGAACAGACGACCAAGTGGCCGTTGAACAAATGTCTTTGACTGGGACACCTCTTTGAAGAGCAGCAGCGGTTGCCATGCCAATGAATAATAGGTAATTCTGACGAATTTTAGCCATTATTGATATATAAAAACTGAGAGCACTTTTTGTATCAAGCCTATGTAATCTTTCCTCCTCCTTTCCAGGAAGAGGAGGTGGATAGAAAGTTGGCAAAATTATATTTTTTGCGACAAGTGGCAGTCAGAGACTACTTTAGGTAGAAAAGAAGGTTCCACCCTGACAACAACCTTGTCTTTATACAAAACGGGGGGATAGGGTGGTTACAGGAAAGTGCCTGCAACTCGCTTACCCTGCGGACTAACGTTATTGCAATTAGCAAAACATTTTTCACGTTAGAAATGTTAACACCAGATTAAGATCCCATACAGGGACTTTGAATGAAACTGGTGGAAATACGTTAGTAAAACCCTTTAGGAATTGAATAATCAGAGGGATTTTAAAATATTAATCTTCCTCTGAAGAGCGCTTGAAATTAGCGCTGCCATGTAACTTTTAATTGTTCCAATCTGGAGCCCCAGATTTGCCAAATGTAACAGAAAGCACCATAGGTGTGTTACACAGAAAAGGATCCACGTTCTTATCCCTGCAGCAACTGCTGAACTTGTTCCAATGGCAGTGGTACAAAGATTTTTCGTCGAAAGAAAGATCTCCATTACGTCATCCGGGAGGTCACAATCCTTGTATCTCAACCTCTCAGAAACCATGCATGAAGGTTGATAGTCTTGATCTCTGGATACAGAACCCAAACCTCATCTCGCAAGAGAAGGTCTGCTCTTTGTGGAAGACGTATTAGAGGGCAGATTTTTATTTACATGTTTATTGCTATCGCGCCATAGCCCGCAGGCATCAAGGCACTCAACGGACAAACATTAATATAACAGAACATCAGAGAAGGTCCTGAGAGACTCTGCTCGGAACATTCAGGTGGTCTTACATTCTGTCTGAGAATTGGGAACATTGAGTCCTTAGAGCCCATTGTAAGGATCTCATTCTGAGGCCAGCCTCTGGCACCAGAAAAATGCAGGATGCCATGAGACTGAGCAACCTCAAAAAATCCGGAAGATGCAAGTTACTCTGGAATTTGGTGACCATCTGCAGATTATGTTGAGTTCTCACCTCGAGTGGCGAGGCTTTCGCTGGGAAAGCATCCAGACTGCACCAATAAATTGGAGTCTTTGAGATGGTATCATGTGGGATTTCTTAAAATTGAGGGAGAAGCCCAGTTTGTGGAGAGAATGGCAGGTTACAATGAGATGTTCCCAGGCTTGTTCGGGTGAATGTACCCTGATCAGCCAATCATCCAGGTAGGGTTAGACGTGAACCCCCCCCTTACCCCATAAGACTCGCTGCCACCACCACCATTAACTTGGTGGAAACCCTTCAGCGGAGGTCAGCCCGAATGGCAGAACTCGAAACTGATAATGAGAACCGCCAACCGCGAACCTCAGGTACTTTCTGTGCTTGTGATGGATATCCACATGAAAGTAAGCATCCTGAAGGTCAAATGACACCATCCAGTTTTGGGGTTGGAGAGCCTGAAGGATTTGCGAAAGGGTAACCATTGTGAACTTGTCCTTCCTGAGGAACTTGTTCAAGTTTCTTAAGTCCAAGATGGGTCTCAATCCTCCGTCCTTTTTTGGGAATGAGAAAGTATGGGGAGTACCAACCCTTGTTCCTTTCTGCCAGAGGTAATGGCTCTATAGCACCTTTCTCTAGCAGGGTCAACATTTTCCTGCACAAGGAGCAGATCCAGAACTTTGAAACAGTTGTTCCTCGGTGAATGATCCTGAGGCATTTTTTTTAAAAGGAAGGCAGTAACCTTGGGCTACAGTTTCCAGTTCCCAAGCATCTGAAGTAATGCCCTGCATAGCAATAAACATGTAAATAAAGAATTGCAGGGCATTACTTCAGATGCTGAGTAATTCTGCCTCCCACCGGGGTCTTGTGAGTCAAGGCCTCAGAGTGGTTTTGAGGTGGCTGAAGTGGTGGCTGAGGGTAAAAATGCCGCTGCTTGGGCTGGTTTAGCACATCTCCCTCTTCCACCACGAGGAAATCTTCTCTGATCTCTTTGACTGGCTTGTCCTCTTCCTCTTCCAATTGAGGAGTAGAATCGAAAGGATTTACCTCTCCAAGAAAATGAACCGGAGTAGGGATGTTGGGGCTGTCTAATGGTGGTGCTAAGGGATTTAGCCACCGCATTCGAGGTCTGGAGCTTTTCCAAACTCTCATCAGCCTTGCTTCCAATCAGCCTCGAGCTGTCAGAGGGCATATTAAGGAGTCTAGACTGCACATCTGGTGCAAATCCAGGCTTCCTAAACCACGCAAATCTGCGTAGCACTGTGCTAGTTGCCATGGATCTGCTGATGCTGTCTGCAGTATCCAAACCTGGTTGAAGGCATTCACCCATTGCCTCCTTACCATCCTTGATGACAGCCAGGAATCCTTCTCTTTCTTCACCTTCCAGGACGTGGTCAGTCGCCATAGCTACGAAGTCCCACAGGGTAAATGTAAATCTTGGCAAGGTACAATTTGTGTTAGTGGACTTTAATGCCATACTACCAGCAGTGAATATTTTTGTCGCCCAGGCCTCCACTCTCTTATCATCCCTATCAGAAGCGATAGAGGGGTATGCTGATTGCTTAGTAGATGTAGCAGCTTGAACCCCCAAACTTTCTGGTGTTGGATGTTGGTACGTACTCTGGGTCACTGCTGGATGGCCTAAATTTCTTTGCAACATTTTTATTCACTGCAGTCGCAGTCTCTGGTGTCTCCCTTTTTGCTGAGATCCTTTTTTGTAGTGCAATGTGAAAAGGCAAAATTGGATCTTTTTGGGGACCCTGGTCCAAAATATCTGTCAGGTCATCCTGCTCAAAAGAAGGAGTAGGCCTGCTCCAACCTAAAAACTCTATCACCTTGCTCATCAGCTTTCTAAATGAGGAATCAGCGTGGTCAGTAGGATCTGGTTTGCCAAATTCCAGTTCGGGAGAGGTATCTAAACCACTGGCCGATTGAAGGTTATCATACATGTCTTTTAACCTAGACTCTTCTGAGATGAATTCCTCCTGGACATTAAGCATGCCATATTGTAACCCAAATGGTGGCTATCATCACAAGGTTCATTGTCTTCATCGATAGAGGTTAAAGACTTAAAAAGTATTTCTTTGGCAAGGGTTTGAAAACCTTTTCCTGGGCTACTGTTGGCTTTGACAACTTCGAAGTAATCGTCGACAACGACTTCAAAATCGGAATCGAGTTTTACAGAGTCGACTTCGGCGGCTCTGACGCCGAAGGTGTTAGCGAAGGCGTCTGCGTTGTTGACTTGTTATGCCTTTTCGAAGGAACCCTCGATGGACTGGATTCCTGACATGTTGAAGCCCTCGACGATTTCTTGTCGGATCAAGATTTTTCTCGATGCTGTTCCGGCTTATGGCTTGGTTTTGAAAACTTGGTCTTCAACTTCCCTTTGTCGTCTTGATGCAGATCGTCAGGCGCATGGGCTTTCTGCTTGTTCATTGAGAGGGTTCGGCCGCATTCTTGAAGATTTTAAGCATTTCGTTACGAAACGCATCCCATTTTGATGGGGAGTCTGAGTGACTTGGACATTTGATTACCTCAGCCGAGGAACCACTAGAGGTCAAAGGTGACCTGTGATGCCATTTCTTGACCTTCTTCTTCGAATCTCTCGACTCATCGGTCTTTCTTTTTGAGCTCCTGGAAGGAGACTTCAAGGCACCCTCCCCACTGCCAATTTACCTTTACGCTCCCTCAGAGCCTTTTCGGTCATCGCCTGACAGGAGTTACAGTCGGAGGTACGGTGACCAGTACCAAGACACCACAGACATATGCGGTAGGTGTTGGTGATCGACATCTTCGATCCACAGTCTTGGGACTTCTTGAAATCCGTCTTAGATGGAGCCGACAGGGAAGACACTTTCGTTGATCAAAAATAGCTGACGAAGTTCACTGAAGAACCAAAGCGTGCTGTAATTCTTCATAGCGTTAGCTTGGAAAAACGGAACTGAAGCCAACGGGCGCTGCGTGCGCTTTTTATACTGATGATGACGTCAACAGTCGAACGGAGGCCCTCGAGGGACATCGACTCGATGCAGCAGCACACAGAACCCCCTGTCGAATAAAAAATTCTGAAGCAGCTAAAGCTGGTAGGGTAATTGTCATAAGATGAGGAATATGTGGGAGGACACAATCCATATGAAGAACTTGTTTGCCTTTGGATAAGTGTAGAAGGTTGGAGTACCATGTTTGTCTCGGCCTGTTTGGGGTTATTAGTATTGCCTTGAATGTGCGTTTGAATCATCTGGATCACTTTGTGGATGATTGGAAAAGTGTAGGCGAAGAGACCGGTCCACGGGAATGAGAAAACGTTCCCCATTTACCGTTGCTTCTGCATCCTGCTAGCAAATTGTGCACAATTCGTTTTCTGCTTTGTTGTGAACAGATCGACTTTGGGACACCCCCACTGAGCAAATAAGTGTTTGAGCTGGTTGTTGCATAGCTCCCAGTCGTGGCACTGGCTGGCTGCTCTGCTGAGGTGGTCTTCCACCTCGTTGTTTATCCCTGGGAGGTGCGGGAACAGCGTTATCCCATTGGTGATGGCCCAGTGCCAGATCTTTTATGCTTCTTGAGAAAGGGTTGGAGATCTCCCCCACCCCCACATTCTAGTACATGGTCGAGGTGTTGTTGGTCAGGACCTGAACCGTGGAGTTTTTCAGTACTGGTAGAAAAGATCGCAGCACCCAGCCAACCGCTCTGAACTCCGACACATTTATGTGCAGATTGTTTTCCTCCGGTGTCCATTTGCTGTGTATGTGGAGAGACCCAATGTGTGCTCCCCAGCCGGATAGTGAGATGTCCGTTACCAGGGTGCTGCCCGGAAAAGGGGTCTTGAAAACGGCATCCTCTAGTGATGTTGTCTCTCTTTGCCCACCACTCTAGCTGGTGTTCGAGTTTTGGTGTGATTTGTAGCTTGTCGTTTCACAACCCTGAGATCTGGGACCATCTGTTGGCAAGGAACTCTTGTAGAGGACGCATGTTTAACCTGCTCTGTGGTATGAGGGGAATACAGGAGGCCATGGTTCTCAGGAGCCCATCCACTTTCTGACTGATAACCATTTTCCTGGCTTGAAAAGGGGTATTAGCGACTTAAGTGTTTGTATTCTGTCCTTGGAGGGGTGAACTAGGGCTTTGTATGTTGTGAAGTGAGGTCTCAGAAAAATCAGGCTGTTGGAAGGCAATATAGAGGACTTTCCGAAGTTTATCTCGAACCCTAACTGCTGCAGTAAGAGCTCTGTTGCTGAGATGGATGCTTGTGCCCCCACCATTGTTTGTGCTCGCACTAAGTCTAGATATGGAGAGATGTGATGGCCCTTTTTTCAGAGGACTGCTGCGACTGGTGGCAGGCATTTTGTAAAGGTTGAGGCACCAATTTTAATATGAATGGGAGCACTTTGAATTATAGTACTGGCCTCCTATTGCAAAATGCAGGTACTTTCGATGTTTCCGGTGCACCGGGATGTGGAAATATGTGTCTTTTAGCTCTAAAGATGCTAGGAAATCGTGTGGCTGTACTGCGCGTATGACTTGTTGTAGCGTGACCATTTTGAAGGGTTGCTTCTTAATAAATCTGTTTAGTTTGCGCAAGTCTAGTATAGGGCACAATTTTTTGTTTGGCTTCTGCACCACGAAGTAACGAGAGTAAACCCCTTTTCCTCTTTGTTGTTTTGGTACTTTTTGTAAAGTGATGAGGTCTGTAACAGTCACTTTACATACCCAGGTAATATTAGGAAGGGCCACCTCAGGGTCCACTTGAGTGGCAGTCCCCAAGGTAATCGCAATGTGTGTGGCCCAAACCTCTTCGAGAACGCTATTAATCGACAGACCCTTTTTTATCGTCTAGGTTATGCAATGTCTCCTCAGCTGTGGAAGCATGCAGACTCGGAAGAAAAAAGGGAAGACTTATTTCCTGATTCAAATGAAAATCGGAAAACACCTCTGGTAGTAAGGAGGGGACAGTTTCTTAGGACTACTTTATCCTTATGGAACACTATATAAGGTTCCTTTGAGGAGACAGCTTGGAGCTCTCCGATATACTTCTAGCCGAAGTAATGGCCACTAAGAAAGCCGGTTTCCAAGTTAGACATTTTAATTCACATGAGGCCATAGGCTCAGATGGTTTTTGCATTAGAGATGACAAAACCACGTTGAGATCCCACTGGGGTAGAGGCTCACGAATAGGGGGATATAAACGTAGAAGGCGCTCAAAATGCCTTTGAATGGCTTCGTTGGAAAGAGAGAAAGACTTATGGTCTCTATTTAGGTATGCACCAATAGCCGATAAGTAATGTTTGCAAGTGTCTACTTTGACACCAGTGGAAACTAGATAAGACATGAAGGACATGACATTATCAATAGAAGCCTTTATAGCAGTGGCCTTCAAAATGTTTAGGCCTGCCCCCCCCCTCCCCCCAAGCAAAATGTAAACAGGCCCGGCACCTCCAAAAATGCCAAATGGACAATATGTCCAAATGGCTAGATGTGGAGAGATGTGATGGCCCTCTTTTCAGAGGACTGCTGCGACTGGTGGCAGGCATTTTGTAAAGGTTGAGGCACCAATTTTAATATGAATGGGAGCACTTTGAATTATAGTACTGGCCTCCTATTGCAAAATGCAGGTACTTTCGATGTTTCCGGTGCACCGGGATGTGAAAATATGTGTCTTTTAGCTCTAAAGATGCCAGGAAATCGTGTGGCTGTACTGCGCGTATGACTTGTTGTAGCGTGACCATTTTGAAGGGTTGCTTCTTAATAAATCTGCTTAGTTTGCGCAAGTCTAGTATAGGGCACAACTTTTTGTCTGGCTTCTGCACCACGAAGTAACGAGAATAAACCCCTTTTCCTCTTTGTTGTTTTGGTACTTTTTGTATAGTGATGAGGTCTGTAACAGTCACTTTACATACCCAGGTAATATTAGGAAGGGCCACCTCAGGGTCCACGGGAGTGGCAGTCCCCAAGGTAACCGCAATGTGTGTTGCCCAAACCTCTTCGAGAACGCTATTAATCGGCAGCCCCTTTTTTATCGTCTAGGTTATGCAATGTCTCCTCGGCCGTGGAAGCATGCGGACTCGGAAGAAAAAAGGGAAGACTTATTTCCTGATTCAAATTAAAATCGGAAAACACCTTTGGTAGTAAGGAGGGGACAGTTTCTTAGGACTACTTTATCCTTATGGAACACTATATAAGGTTCCTTTGAGGAGACAGCTTGGAGCTCTCCGATATACTTCTAGCCGAAGTAATGGCCACTAAGAAAGCCCTTTTCCAAGTTAGAAATTTTAATTCACATGAGGCCATAGGCTCAGATGGTTTTTGCATTAGAGATGACAAAACCACGTTGAGATCCCACTGGGGTAGAGGCTCACGAATAGGGGGATGTAAACGTAGAAGGCCCTCGAAATGCCTTTGAATGGCTTTGTTGGAAAGAGAGAAAGACTTATGGTCTCTATTTAGTTATGCACCAATAGCCGATAAGTAATGTTTGCAAGTGTCTACTTTGACACCAGTGGAAACTAGATAAGACATGAAGGACATGACATTATCAATAGAAGCCTTTATAGCAGTGGCCTTCAAAATGTTTAGGCCTGCCCCCCCCCCCAAGCAAAATGTGAACAGGCCCGGCACCTCCAAAAATGCCAAATGGACAATATGTCCAAATGGCTATGAACTATCGCGCGCCATCACTGCACCCTACTCCCAGTATAGTCCCTAGGATCCCCCCACCTGTTACCATCGCAGTCTCTGCGCTCCTTCATCCCACTCCTACCCAGTCCCTGGGCTCTCCCCACCCCACCACAGACCCTGGGCTCTCCTCACCCTGCTCCCACCACTATCCCATGGCTCCCGCCCATCCTGCTTCATCACAGTCCCTGGGCTCCCCCACCCTGCTCCCAGCACAGTGCCAGGGCCAGTGGCGGCTGGTGATTTTTTTAAGTGGAGGGGCATACATATTTCCCCCAGATATGCCATAGCGACCGAGCGTAGCAAGGGAGCCCAAACCAATGAAGGGTGAATCGGGGGGGTTGCCCCCAAAAATCTTTTTGAAATAATGGATTAAAATGTTAAAATCTTTTTGAAATAATGGGTTAAAATGTTGCATTTTAGAGCATACTTTTAGAAAAACAGTTTGCAATTGGTGCTGGGGGCCGCAGGGGGCAGGCAGGAAATGTTTTACTGGACATCTATGACAGATGTACAGTAACAAGATACCATCCCTGTCCCCTGGGCCCCACAGTGCCTAACACAATCAACATGATTATGCGTGTATACAAGGCGCTGGGGTGCCCAGGCAGAAATCATGGTGTTTTGGCCAGACATCTATGATAGATGTCCAGTAAAAAAATATCATCCCTGTCCCCTGGGCTCTACAGCACCTCAGAAGGAGAGCTGATTTTGGCAGGTGGGTAGGGGGATTGTGCAACAAAGGCACACACCCACCCACTCGCCAAAATCAGCTCCACGGACCAACACACACACACACACAGCATTTACAAAGCAACCACTTTATCATTCACACGAGCACCCATCATCATACACTCACTCATAACACAAGAATACATGCATCTATACACATATTTAAATAACATAAACTTACCTTCTGCCCCAGTCCTGAAGTTTCCTCCCCAGCGCTCTAGGTCCTGCATCATAAACAGGAATCGGGGAGCAAGAGCTTCCTGGCTCCAGCACATGCGTGCTGGGGCTTCGTGTTGGTGCTGAAATGCCCCGCTCCAGGCAGCTCTGTCCATTTATGCGAGGAGGCGCAGGAGCACCCCCTTGCACATACAGACATACAGTTGCCTAGCCAGCATTTCCAATAAGATATGCAAGGTTTGCAAAGCATGGCTCAGGGTGCATGTGCAGCTGGGGAACTGAACTGTCAAAGGGAAACACTGCTCAGTGTTTCACTGGGCTGGCTCCTCGGCTCCTCCATAATGGGCGAGGGGGCCACTAGGTCGATGCCCCCTTTTCATTATGGATGAGCCGCCAGGCTATGGCCGGCCTATAGGGCAATGCCTGAACCAAAAATGCAAAATGCTAGTATGGGCCAGTTTGTTGGGTCTAAATGGGCCACTTTTTTGGCCAATGTGGGCCAGTTTGATGAGTTACTTCACTATGCAGCTAGTAGTTTTGACCATTGCTGCTGAATAAATATTCCTTAAATAGCACAATTTACTAACATTTTAACAACAAAAAAACCTTGGGTACTATTCAAACAGTCTTTCACTAAAAGAATGGATTGCCATTTGCCACTGTGGGACACTTTTTCATTGGTGCCCGAGACAGTTGTATGCCCCAGTCCGACCCTGTGAACCGCCCCTGCCCATTTACTTCATTAAAAATATTTTTTTTCAGCCTGAGGACTCGCCCTCCCCTCCCCCGGGAATGTGGCTGCGCCCCACAGTTTCAAGACCGCTGCTCTAGAGGGTTAAGGTCTTGGTCCAATGCCCAGTGACAGAACCGTAACCATTTGCTACGATATTGCTTCTTAGCAGAAGCTTTCCTAGAAGCTGTCATGATGGTTATATTTTGCTCTGACAAATGTAAGTGGGAGAAGGGTGGTTTTTCAGGAACCAGGCCTTCAAGTTCAGCAATTGAGGGGAGGCATCAAGAACATGCCCTTTCTGTTGAGTCAAAAGATCCCTCAATGATGGGAGATCTAATTTGGAAGTCGCTGCTAATTCCAGGAGGTCTGGCAATCAAATCTGGCAAGGCCAGAACGGGGCTATTAGAATCATTGTTAGAGTCTGTGACATTTCAAATTTGAGCCATATTTTGTGCATCAATGGAGAGGTGGAAACGCGTAAAGTGCTAGATTCGACCAATGCAGGTGTATAGCATCTCCCAGGGACTGAAGACCCTGACCTTGCCTTGACGCAAACTGAGGACATAGAGAGATGTGCTGGTTGGCAAAGAGGTCTACTGATGGATGGCCCCACTTCTGAACTATCATCTATGCTACTGACGGTTTCAGCTCCCACTTGTGCGGAGCAGACTGTAACCTGCTCAGTTTGTCTTATAGGACGTTCTTCTTTCCCTCCAGATGGGACGCCAACAAGAAAATGTTCCTCTCCAAGAGTGTAATGCCAACAGTGTTTATATCTGATTAAATGTTTTAAAGCATTGTCTACCATTAATTTGTATAGATTTGAAATCAAAGCTTTATTCCCTGCATTAGAAGTTACATATTTTTCAAAAGGTGTAAGATCTCTTACTGCCGCCTTCCATACCGGTGGGGCAAGGATCCAGTGTCTAACCTAGAACTATTGAAATTGACTTGTTTCCTGAAGGCCAAAATCTTGTTTACATTGCAGAAAAGATTTAGGGTCATTCCCCTGAAGCATATCTCTCAATCTCTCACACCCTGCATAGTTCCACTCCGAAAATGCATTGGACTCAAGACCTGGAGTAAATTGGGGATTAAAAAATAAGGGCGTGAAGGGGGAGGGGACTGTCATCAATTGGTATTTTTTAACTGCTGTATCCCAGACTTTCTCAACCAAACTCATAATCACACTTGCATGCATATTAGGAGGTCTGTCTTGTTTGTGCATCCATAGTTTATCCCTGAGACAAGGGCCCCCCCAGTGCCCTCTCCATCTGTATCCATCTTAACCCTGTGTCACCCATACACAAATCTTTAAGGACCCTTAATTGAGCTGCCTGACAATATTTCTTAAAATCCGGGAGACCTAACCCACCCTCCTATGTAGGAGTCATTAGCATACTTAAAGCTAACCTTGGGATTTTATTGTTCCATATAAATACCAAAATTGCACTATGAAGCTTCTGAAAGAACACTATGGGAACCCGAATAGGTAATGCTTGAAACATATATAAAATCATTGGGAGTATTCACATTTTTATTGAATTCATTCTACCAACCAAGAAATAGTGAAGGGCCCCATTTTAATAATTGTGCTTTCTTTCCTTTCAACATAGGGGGATAATTAGCTTCGTACAACCCACCGATCCTGGGAGTTATAATCACCCCTAGCACTTCAATCCTTCCTTGTGTCCACACAAATTGCATACTTGACCGTACCAGCTGTACCTATGCTGAAGATAGGGATACGTTTAAAACTTCTGATTTGGTTTCATTTATTTTTTAAACCTGCCACCGTCTCAAATTTCACAAATTCTTGTGTCGCTGCTTGTAACATACACAGAGGACCTGAGGCCAACAGTAGCATGTCATCTGCATAGGCCCTCATTTTATGCGAGACACCCCAAATTCAATTCCCTTAATATCATCTATCTGTTTAACTTTAGCAAGTAATGGTTCAAAATGCAGTGCAAACAATAACTGTGATAAGGGGCACCCTTGTTTAGTCCCAGGTTGTAAAAAGATGGGAAGAGATGAATGAACATTTGGGCCTCTTTTCGAGTCTGACGGTAACCGAGCCGGAAAAAGCATCAGGTTACCGCCGGACTCGTATTACCATTCCGCCTCCGTGAGTCCCGGAATTACCGGGGCATTACGACCCCAGTGACCCAGAAATTCCAGAGGCGGAATTCTGTAAGTCCCCATTCCCATGGAGTCCCTCCATGGGAGTGGGGAAGTGGAAACACCGGCACCATATTGCAATGGGGCCGGTGTTTCCATGTCGCCTGCAGACGGGTGGTGTTAAACCCGCCAGGTCAGACCTGGGAGAGGCACCTCCCGCCTGCAGGACTCTTAATTAGCAATAGGCTGTTTATAATTTACCCGAATTTTGTCTGTAAATGAAGGGCTAAATCCCATCTTTACCAGGGTAAGAAAGAGAAATGACCACTCGAACCATCAAAGGCTTTTTAGGCGTCTATAGAAACAAGGACCACCGGAATCTTGTTCTTCTCAATTCTTTCTAGTATATGGCACGTTCTACCAATATTATCGTGTATCTGCCGATAATATTCTGATAAAGCTGTTTGGTCTGGGTTTATTAACGAGGGAAGTAACTCTTCTATCCTATTGACCAAAACTTTAGTGTAAACCTTAGCATCTACATTCATTAATGCTACTGGATGAAATGACCCACAGCTAGTCGTGTCTTTGTCCGGTTTGGGGAATAATACAATTTTCGCCTCTTCCATGGTAGGAGAGATACTGCTCGAACACGCAAAAGAGTTATATAACTGAGTTAATTTAGGAGCCAATATATTGCAGTATGTTTTGAAAAAACGTACTGGAAATCCGTTCAGAACAGGTGATTTATTTAGCGGGAGGTCACAAATACCTTGAACCACCTCCTCTTGAGTAATATCAAGTTCAAGTCACTCACTGTCCATAAGCATAAGACGAATAAGAGTGACCGTGTCCTCATATTCCTGCTGAGAGTGCAGTTCGGGGAGTTCCGACCGGTATAATTCTGTATAGAATAAATGGAATTGAGTTCATAAATGGGGGGTGTCAATAATTACATCCCAGTAGGGGAGACAAATCTTTTGTATAATACAAGAAGCCACTCTCTGACGAAGTTGCGTAGCTAGGAGTCGATCTGCCTCATTAGCCTTAATATAATACTTTTGCCTAAGGAAGAGCAGGGATCTGGCACAGATGAAGCCTACCAGCAGCAGCCCTAAACGCTTTTTGTGTAGTTGGGCCAGTATTTGTTTCCAAATTATTCATTACCTGCCTAAGATCCTCCTCCAGTTCGATTCCAAGCACCATTTTCTGCTTGCATCTAATTGCCTCTTCCGCAATAAACGCACCCCTCAAGGTCGCCTTAAAGGCGCCCCATGTTACATTTATAGCAGTTTCCCCAACAGGATTCAACAAAAAAATCTCCCTGATGTGCAATGCCAGTTTCTCCTTAATAACTTGGTCCTGTAATAATTCCAAAGGGAATCTCCATGCCCAAAGCCTCTGATTTTCCTGAGGGACCTTTAAATCTAACGTTATTGCTGCATGATCTGATAGTGCTATAGTGTGGGTCATAATTTGACTGATACTACCCAGCAGCGGGATAGATATCCAGATATAATCTATTTGTGAGAATGAACAAAGCACAGGAGAATAGAATGTGTGACCTTTATCGGTCCTGCTGAGAGTCACCCACACATCCACTAGGGTCAATTGTTCAAATTCCGTTGTAAAATAGCCCAAGGGGGAGCCTGGGCAAAGCAGGTCTTTGTACTATGATCACGGGCAGGATCCCATGCCAAATTGAAGTCTCCTAAAAGTAAGATCTCCCCCTCCCTGAAGGATTCCAACTGCCCCAGAACAAATTTCAAAAAACCTTCCTGCCCTGTGTTTGGGGCATATACCATAGCAACTGTCTGTGTGATGGAGCGCATTTGTATGTCTGTAAATGAGTACCTGCTGCCATGGCTATAAGCACACTGGCAACTTTCCCTACTGCATTTGCCTGTAAAATGACAGGGTACTGGGACAAGCTTAGTTTGCCCCTATTGGCCCTCCGACTATGAGTTTCTTGAAGCGCCACCAAATAAGGTTGGTAGCGCCTCAATAAACCTTCCAATTTCCTATGGTTGACCGGGGCATCAAGCCCTCTAACATTTAATGATAGACACTTGAATTAAGTGTACTTTCATCACATCAACATGGAGGTGTCGAACATGCACATTGTCTCTCAAATATACTTCAAAACTTCCCCAGCACATCTGGAACGCCCTCTCTCCCACCCCACAACTCCCCCCCCCAAGCAACCTACCCCCCAACTTTCCCCTATCCCGTCCCCAGAAAGTCCCCTGGTGTGAGTCAGAGAACCTATGGTTACCCGGGGTAAAGACCACTGGCTGTGAGCCACCAACTAACCCAGGGCAAAGTGTGGGGTGACCTAACACCCCCATCCATAACCTGAACTGACTGATTCCGAGATGTTGCACTCCATTTCTGCTATGTCCTGATTAACCTTTTCCTCATCTTTGACAGTTTCCAAATATATCACTTTGAGGCATCTTAATTTGAAGATTTAGGATTAGGCCCCCTAAGGCGAGCTCTCCAGTTCTACATACGCACACCTTTGGGCTTCCTTCTCTGTCGATCTGATGTCGTCCACTCCCCACTTTAGATTGCTTAGGGCATTGTTCCAACGTGGCTTCTGCTCCACCCAGCACTTAAGGAGTTACTTCATCTTAAATTTTAAGCAATGCCATACCTGCATCTCTAGAACTTATTATGTGCTGTCTTCCCTCCAAAGAAAAAAGTAGTCCAAATGGAAACGTCCATCTATACTTGATTCCACGTGCCTTTAGAGTTTTCACCACGCTTGCATATCTCTTCGCTTTTGAAGAGACATCAGTGAAAGGTCCTGATACAAATGGATTTCTTCCCCGTTGTATGTATTCAGTGCTGCTGACCATGCCGCTCTCATTATTGCTCCTTTTGTGGATATACCGCACAAGCCGCCAGTACATCGCAAGGGCGAGATCCCGGTTCCGTCCTCTTCGGTTCCGTCCTGTGGACTCGATCTAGCAGAATGTTTATAGCCTCTTCAGCTGCTATAAGATCTATACAAATCTGCATTATATACTCTTTTAGATCTGGATGTAACACTACTTCAGGGAGGTATTTTATTCAGATGTTGCAACATCTAGAGTGATTTTCTTGGTCTTCATATTGAATTTCCAATTTGTGTGTTGTTAGGAAGAATTCTCTGTTTAGGCTGAATTTCCTAACCTAGTGAGTCCCCCAGCAGCTTTGCTGGATTTTGTGGGGTTTATTTTTTTTCTCCTGCCAAGAGTGAGACTCTTTTATTCTCACTCTTGGACATGACTTGAGAGTGTTCTCTGTGACTTACTATGTGCTTATGGGCTGGGGGGGTAATTTTCCCCATAGGCCATCATTGGTTTTTAAATGTGTTACACAGCACCCTCAGTGCAGTAGCACAGGGGTGTCTTAGAGACCCCCAAACATAGACTCCACACCCTGGGACTGACTACTGTCTCCCTGGGTCTGTAAAGTCACCATTGACTTTACTAGTCTTAATTTAGGAACCTAACCAGTACAAACCATCTTACTGTGGAAGTACTGGTAGGGGCAATTAGATTGCCCCTGGGTCTGTTGTCGAGGGGGTACTGTCCCGTCCCCCCTCGCCGAGTTCTGGCTGGTGGCAGTGGATACCACGGAAATATTCCACCGGAATATTTCCCAATGGGATTTCCCATTGGTTGTTGATGCACCACTTTTTGGTGCAATGTTAAAGATACCGCTGGTTTATTTATTTAATATAAATTCACCGGTTGGGATTTTTTTGCCGGAACTCGCCGCCAAAATGGCGTCTAGGTTCACTTCAGTAACCCTGAACCCGAGTCGAGCCTTTGTTCCACTTTTGGCGGGCTTCTGCACAGAAGCCCTCCAAAGTGGTGCCATTCTGTCTGGGTACCACAGGGGGTGTGGGAGGGGGTTTAGGCACCCTGGACCGAGTTGCCTTGCCAACTCAGGTCGCACTCTAGTGTGATTGGCCCAAGTGGTGAGCCACCCCGCTCACCACTTAGCATGTTTGAGTGACAGCTAGGCTGTATGAATGGGGGTTTGCTGCATAAAAGCAGGGTTTTTGGGACTGGTTCTTCAGAAGTCGCCACAGGACCTAAGAAGCCGAAGAGGGAGAAGCCGAGCCGACCTGCCAAGATGACACCACCGGTGAAGCCCTGCAGAATCGTCTCACCACTTTTTCCGACGACAGAGGAGATCTCCCGCCGGAGAGTCTTCTTCCCTTAACTGGTGGGGACAACCAGTTGCTGCCTTCTTTTCGCCGTCCCGAAGCATCTCGTGGCCGCCTTGCCTGTGCCAAGCACCCCGGCAACCGGGATACCACTTTTTACCTCAACCGCGAAAGAGGGGTAAAAATCCTTTGTGACCGGAGAACTCCACGGCTGGCCTCATCCCTGGTAGTGCAACGACCTGCAGCCTTCCTCCCCGTCGAGATCACCTCTTCCTCGGGACGACGCCGCGACTTGCACCCACTACCAGGAACGACTACCACCGCTGGAGGAATCTTTCCACTTTTAAAGGTACTGTGATCCGCCCGGCCTCCCTTGCCACCGATTGTACGGGGTAGATTTAGCCCTCGGCTCTCGAACCTGGGTAGGTCTGGGACACCCTAACTAAACTTTTCAGAACCATAGTAAAACCGTTTTCTACTCACCTGCAAAGACTTGTGACATTGTGTGATCTTGGGCACATTTTTTGCCTGGCTCCCTCTAACGCGGGCCCCGAACTAATTCCCCTTGTTCCACTATTGACTGTCTTTGCCAACCTTATGAGAAAAGTGTTTTACCTAACTGCTCTCTTTATTTCTGCCTTTTCCCTCCCTTTTGGTAACACTTGTTGGAGTACCATCTAACGTTAAGCGCTCACCTCTGGTTGGAAATAAGTGGTGTTAACTTAGAATTGTCCAACAAACGATTAGGGATGTACATATGAGTAATAGTAGCTGTGTTTGACTTTCTTATCTTTTCCAATGTGCTAGTGTAAGTTATGAATGTACCTTTAATAAATAAGTTTATACTTTGACACCTAGCTCTGGTCAGTGTTTGCTTGTGCTATTGTACCTCTGTACCTATTGTGTATCCTCTGTATACTGCCTAACTCTTCTTGAGGGAAGTCTGACTGCTCAGCCACAGCTACCACAGTGAATCTGTGCGGTGCAGGCTGCTACCAAGTGGGTTTACTGCCAACACCTGTAGTCTTAAATCTTTTGCAGTGGTCCCAGAGGGAACTGCACAGGTTTCTGCCTAACACTGGTGTACAGCGGTGGGATCTGTATTGAGTATACACGTTAGAGTACTTTTGAGATACCTTAGTGCAACTAACCACAAAACTTAAGCACAAGAAAGAAAAAGTCATTTTTAACCTGTCTACTATGGAAAGTTATAGTCAAGAGTCCCTTGCTACAAAAACTGCTTATTGTCTAAGACTTCTCTGTAAGCATAAGAATCTCATGACTAAAGGAAAGAAAATAGAGCTAATAGAAAGGTTGTTAGAAAACCAAAGTCTGGAGGATGGTCCAGAGGAACCTATCACTCCAGCAAATGTAGAAAGCAGCAATGATCTTGATATGGAACAAGGTATTGATGATCTTGGGTCAGAACCAGAAGAGGAGGATGAAACTGTTATAGATAGTCCCTCTAGGCCTCCAGCTGTACCTACTGGACCTTTGCCAGGTCCCACATTTAGCCCTCAATACTTTGAACTGGAGAAAATGAAACTTGAATTAGAGTACAAGAAACTTAATGCTCAAACTGACAAAGAACTAAGGCTAAGGGAAATGGAGCTCAAGTATGAGCTAGAAATGAAGAAATTGTCTGTTGAGAATGCTTCTCTCTCTGGCTGCTCTAGAAGTTCCAGTCCTAAAAGACCCCGGATGCCTAAGGAATTGATTGGTATGTATGAGCCTAAGTTGGATGTGTTGGATTGGTTGTCTATGTTTGAGTATAATCATGGGCTCCAGAACATCACAGGTAATGAGTTACTCACCTGGTTGTTCTCTAGGCTTCCCCCTGTTGCAACTGATGTGGTAATGGAGTTGGGGGAGGAGGATAGGAAAGAGTATGAATGTGTGAAACTAGCTTTGATAGCTAGGTTTGCGAAGACCCCTTACCAGTATCTTAAGAGGTTTAGGAGCCTCAAAAAGCATGATGGTACCCCTTGGGCTACCTGGGTGTGTGAAGGGTTGAAAAACTTAGAGGGATGGATTAAGGGTTACAAGTTGAACACTTATGAAGGAATGAGAAATCTTGTAATGATGGAGTCAATTTATGATGCCTGCTCTCCTGAGCTCAGACAGCACTTGGCTGATTCACGGGAATTAGATCCTAGGAAACTAGCTAAGGCTGCTGACTTGTGGGTTGCCAACAGGGCTACTCACAAGGATTCTGGGGTAACTCAGAAGAAGGATGAGGGAAGACAGCCTAAGAAAGACTCCAAAGAGAATTCTAATAATCCTAATTCCAAAGAGGGCCCCAAACAAAACCATAAGGGTAAGCCACCTGGGAAACCACAGCAGAGTAGTATACCTTCTGGTGCTAAACCAGAAGGAGGTCAGAACAAGCCTCCATTCCAAAGGACCTTTGGGGCCTGTTATGTTTGTAAGGCTACTGACCATGTGAAAGGAGATCCCAGATGTAAGGGTAAACCTTCCGGGGTCCAACTTGTCTCCTTAGCCTTCGCTCCAGAGGAGGAAGTCACTATGGCAAGTGGAAACTTTCTACTACTGGCTGATGAACCCACTGGAGTCTCAGCCAGTGTTTCTTTAGTCTCTCTGGGGTTGTGGGAACAACAAAATTTAGATGTGTATAATTCTATCTCAGATAATACTAAAGAGTATTATAAGGACAGTGTCCACGTGAATGGTCAGGAGACCCCTTCCATCAGGGACACTGGGGCCAGCATAACTGTGGTGGATGAATCATTTTTCAAGGCAGAGGATGTTGCTAAGGCACCCAAATGCCTCACCAAGTTAGCTGGAGGGCCTGTGCAGATGTGTCCCCAGTTACCAGTCCTCATCCAGTGTAATGATATGGCTGTGAAGATACCTGTCAGTATACAATGTGAAGTGCCAGGAAGAGTTCTGCTGGGAAATGACCTGAAAGCTCTTGGAGTTGTGTCACATACCCCCAGACCTCCTAGTAAAAGGTTACGGGAGCTCACCAAGTCTGCAAGAGAGAAAACCCTGCGAGGTTTATCTCAGGAGATGATGACAGAAATCACTCCTCTCCCACTGGAGCAACTTACTGCAGTAACTACCAGATCAGGAGCAAAGGGGCAACCCAAGACTCCTAGAATAAAACCTACAGCAAGCACTCCAGTGCTTCCAACAAGGACTTCCCCGAGGTTGTCCAAAGTTACACCTGTAACTCCACCTCCAGCTGAGGCTGAGAGGGAGGTACAACCCTGTTTGTTTGAACTAGACTCTGAAGAAGAGCTAGAAGGAGGTCCAGAACTTATTGGAGACCTGGACCCGGCTGACCATCCTGAGCTGCAGTCTTTACTGGCAGAAGGTGGACCCAGCAGGACAGCTTTCCGTAAGGGACAAAGAGAATGCCCAACTCTGGGGGGTCTCCGCCAGCAGGCAGCTTCTCGAACTGATGGGCAAGAGCCTGGGAAGTATAGGTTACACTGGGAGGATGGCCTCCTCTACAGTGAACCAACCGAATCTGAACCTGGAGCATACCAACGTCTGGTAGTGCCCCAAGAGAACAGACAACAGTTCTTGCAACTAGCCCACGAGATTCCTTTGGCTGGTCACTTGAGTTTCAAGAAGACCAAGGAAAGGCTCTCTCTCTACTTCTATTGGCCAAAAATGGGGGCTGAAGTAGATAGGTATTGCAGGAGCTGCCATACCTGCCAGACTTCTGGTAAGGTTGGTTCCAAGAATGTGGCACCTTTAGTGCCTCTCCCAGTTGTGGGAGTCCCATTGAGAGGGTAGGGATTGACATTGTTGGTCCCCTTGATCCCCCAACCTCCTCAGGCAACAGGTTTATCCTTGTTGTAGTGGACCATGCTACTAGGTACCCTGAGGCAATTCCTATGAGGACTGTTACGGCTCAGGCTGTGGCTAAGGCCCTCCTTGGTATCTTTACCAGGGTTGGGTTTCCTAAGGAGGTGATCTCTGCCAGGGGGACAAATTTTATGTCCAACTACATGAAAGCCATGTGGAAAACCTGCGGAGTTACCTACAAGTTCTCAACCGCCTACCACCCTCAGACCAACGGGTTGGTAGAAAGATTTAACAGAACCATGAAGAGCATGATAGGTGCCTTAGAAGAACCCCTTGAGAAGAAGTGGGACCTTCTACTGCCATGCCTTCTATTTGCTTATAGGGAAGTCCCTCAGGAGGGAGTAGGTTATTCTCCCTTTGAACTTCTCTATGGCCATCCCGTCAGAGGCCCCTTGGCCCTGATTAAGGAGGGGTTGGAGAGTGCTCCTTCCCCCAAGCCAGTCAGAGTGACTGACTATGTGATAGGTCTCCGAAGGAGAATGTCACACATGATGGCAGAAGCAAGTGATAACTTGAAAGCTGGCCAAGCTCTGATCAAACATTGGCATGATCAGAAGGCTAACATGGTTGAGTTTACTCAAGACCAGCTAGTTCTAGTTATGCTCCCAACAAGGCAGAGGGCCTTGCAAGACAAATGGATGGGACCCTTCAAGGTTGTGGGAAAACTTGGAGAGGTCAACTATCTGGTGGATCTGGGCAAACCCAGGGAAGCTCCCAGAGTCTTCCACACCAACCGCCTCAAAGCCTATGTCTCTAGACCAGAAGTAGGAGCATTGCTTCTAGCTTCATCGGAAGAGGAGGAGGAGAGTGACGCTCTACCTGACCTCCTGAGAGGCTTACCTTTGGACGAAAAAGTTGAAGGAGTTAATCTCTCTTCAGATCTGACTCCTGAGCAACAGGAGGAGTGCAAAGCGATGTTAAATCAGTTTGCCCCCCTGTTCTCACTTTCACCAGGCTTGACCCCTTGGGGACAGCATGAGATACTCACTGGTGACTGTCTGCCAGTCAAAAGCAGAGGATATAGAATGTCAGAACATGTCAGAACCCACATCAAAGGTGAGGTCAAGAAGATGCTTGATCTCGGGGTAATAGAGCCCTCTACTAGTCCATGGTCTAGCCCAGTGGTGTTAGTACCAAAGGCAGGATCCACAGAGTTGAGATTCTGTGTGGACTATAGAGCTCTTAATGCAGTCACCAAGACTGATGCCCACCCTTTGCCAAGGACAGATGAGTTGGTGGATAAACTTGGTGCAGCCAAGTACCTCAGCACACTGGACCTTACGTCAGGCTATTGGCAAATAGCCCTGACCGACCATGCCAAGGAGAAAACTGCATTTTCTACCCCAGTTGGCCTATACCAATTCAAGGTTATGCCTTTTGGACTGAAAAATGCACCTGCAACATTCCAAAGGATGGTGAACCAAGTTCTGGCTGGGATGGAGGACTTCTGCATGGCATACTTGGATGACATTGCAGTCTTCAGCCACTCCTGGGCAGAACATGTGACCCACTTAGGACATGTTTTGCAGGCTCTTGAGCAGGCCAATCTGACCATAAAGGCAAGCAAGTGCCAAATTGGTCAGAGTAAAGTGGTCTACCTTGGACATGAGGTAGGAGGTGGAGAAATAAGGCCTTTGCTCAGCAAGATTGAAGCTGTGCAAAATTGGACAACACCTACTACTCAGACCCAGGTGAGAGCCTTCTTAGGCCTCACTGGGTACTACAGGAATTTCATTGAGAACTATGGGACCATAGCTTCTCCTCTGAATGTGATCTCCTCTCCAAAATTCCCTAAGAAGGTCAAATGGACTGAGGAATGCAATCAGGCCTTTGAAAACCTGAAGAAAGCTCTCTGCCAAGCTCCAGTACTCAGAGCTCCTGACTACCACCAAACTTTCATTGTACAAACTGATGCTTCCAATGTAGGTATAGGTGCAGTTCTTAGCCAACTGGATGAGAAGGGTAGGGAACACCCCATTTGCTTCATCAGTAGAAAACTGAAGGATCCTGAAACAAGGTGGGCAACAATCGAAAGAGAATGCTTTGCTATTGTGTGGGCACTGAAGAAGTTTAGGCCATACTTGTATGGTTCTACTTTTGTCATTCAGACTGACCACCAACCCTTGAGATGGTTAATGCAAATGAAAGGGGAAAATCCAAAACTATTGAGATGGTCAATCTGCCTCCAAGGGTTTGATTTCACCATTGAGCACAGGTCAGGGTGTCACCATCAAAATGCTGATGGACTCTCTAGGATGTATGTCATCGACTAGAGGTATGAGGTTCATCCAGGAGTGGATTAAATCCTCCTGTCCCTTAGTCTGGGGGGGGGGGCGAGTGTTAGGAAGAATTCTCTGTTTAGGCTGAATTTCCTAACCTAGTGAGTCCCCCAGCAGCTTTGCTGGATTTTGTGGGGTTTATTTTTTTTCTCCTGCCAAGAGTGAGACTCTTTTATCCTCACTCTTGGACATGACTTAAGAGTGTTCTCTGTGACTTACTATGTGCTTATGGGCTGGGGGGGTAATTTTCCCCATAGGCCATCATTGGTTTTTGAATGTGTGTTACACAGCACCCTCAGTGCAGTAGCACAGGGGTGTCTTAGAGACCCCCAAACATAGACTCCACACCCTGGGACTGACTACTGTCTCCCTGGGTCTGTAAAGTCACCATTGACTTTACTAGTCTTAATTTAGGAACCTAACCAGTACAAACCATCTTACTGTGGAAGTACTGGTAGGGGCAATTAGATTGCCCCTGGGTCTGTTGTCGAGGGGGTACTGTCCCGTCCCCCCTCGCCGAGTTCTGGCTGGTGGCAGTGGATACCACGGAAATATTCCACCGGAATATTTCCCAATGGGATTTCCCATTGGTTGTTGATGCACCACTTTTTGGTGCAATGTTAAAGATACCGCCGGTTTATTTATTTAATATAAATTCACCGGTTGGGATTTTTTGCCGGAACTCGCCGCCAAAATGGCGTCTAGGTTCACTTCAGTAACCCTGAACCCGAGTCGAGCCTTTGTTCCACTTTTGGCGGGCTTCTGCACAGAAGCCCTCCAAAGTGGTGCCATTCTGTCTGGGTACCACAGGGGGTGTGGGAGGGGGTTTAGGCACCCTGGACCGAGTTGCCTTGCCAACTCAGGTCGCACTCTAGTGTGATTGGCCCAAGTGGTGAGCCACCCCGCTCACCACTTAGCATGTTTGAGTGACAGCTAGGCTGTATGAATGGGGGTTTGCTGCATAAAAGCAGGGTTTTTGGGACTGGTTCTTCAGAAGTCGCCACAGGACCTAAGAAGCCGAAGAGGGAGAAGCCGAGCCGACCTGCCAAGACGACACCACCGGTGAAGCCCTGCAGAATCGTCTCACCACTTTTTCCGACGACAGAGGAGATCTCCCGCCGGAGAGTCTTCTTCCCTTAACTGGTGGGGACAACCAGTTGCTGCCTTCTTTTCGCCGTCCCGAAGCATCTCGTAGCCGCCTTGCCTGTGCCAAGCACCCCGGCAACCGGGATACCACTTTTTACCTCAACCGCGAAAGAGGGGTAAAAATCCTTTGTGACCGGAGAACTCCACGGCTGGCCTCATCCCTGGTAGTGCAACGACCTGCAGCCTTCCTCCCCTTCGAGATCACCTCTTCCTCGGGACGACGCCGCGACTTGCACCCACTACCAGGAACGACTACCACCGCTGGAGGAATCTTTCCACTTTTAAAGGTACTGTGATCCGCCCGGCCTCCCTTGCCACCGATTGTACGGGGTAGATTTAGCCCTCGGCTCTCGAACCTGGGTAGGTCTGGGACACCCTAACTAAACTTTTCAGAACCATAGTAAAACCGTTTTCTACTCACCTGCAAAGACTTGTGACATTGTGTGATCTTGGGCACATTTTTTGCCTGGCTCCCTCTAACGCGGGCCCCGAACTAATTCCCCTTGTTCCACTATTGACTGTCTTTGCCAACCTTATGAGAAAAGTGTTTTACCTAACTGCTCTCTTTATTTCTGCCTTTTCCCTCCCTTTTGGTAACACTTGTTGGAGTACCATCTAACGTTAAGCGCTCACCTCTGGTTGGAAATAAGTGGTGTTAACTTAGAATTGTCCAACAAACGATTAGGGATGTACATATGAGTAATAGTAGCTGTGTTTGACTTTCTTATCTTTTCCAATGTGCTAGTGTAAGTTATGAATGTACCTTTAATAAATAAGTTTATACTTTGACACCTAGCTCTGGTCAGTGTTTGCTTGTGCTATTGTACCTCTGTACCTATTGTGTATCCTCTGTATACTGCCTAACTCTTCTTGAGGGAAGTCTGACTGCTCAGCCACAGCTACCACAGTGAATCTGTGCGGTGCAGGCTGCTACCAAGTGGGTTTACTGCCAACACCTGTAGTCTTAAATCTTTTGCAGTGGTCCCAGAGGGAACTGCACAGGTTTCTGCCTAACATGTGTGATCCTAGATAATTCTTCAAGAGCAATGTCCGATAACTTACTGTCCTCTGCTAGCTCCTGAATTGCTCGCTCATTGGAGTCCACACACTCTGCTATAGAAGACATTTCTTTGCTGAAGTCAGCCAGCAAGTGTCTAATTTCGGAGGTGAACGTAGTAAATTGTGCCTGGAGAGAAGCAGAGAATTCTTCCTGAAAATCCTGAAAGCTTTTAGTGAAATCTTTTATGGATGCTGCCATTTCTAAATCTGGATATGGCCAGAAATGACTATCACAGGTGGCTCTGTAGGTAATGTTGCCTTCGAGCACCTAGCCAGAAACATTTCCAGAGGATTAGGCTGTTTTAAATAAGGCTGTGTCTGCCCGACCGGGGTCTGCTTCTTCCTGCCTCCTTATAACTTGTATATATTCCCAGAAATTGAAGCAAAATGCCTAGGCAGCAGCTTCTAAATGGTAGCCAAAGAGTCTGTGTGCCGGATCCAAAGAAGCTACATAAATGAGGTGCAGCAGAAATCTGAATATCCTACCACTTCATGGTGTATGTCAATGCCTACTTGACACCCTTGTAAAAGCCGAGTGTGCTATCTTTGCCACCAAGGCGGAAGGACCATTCCATTGACCTGTGGTGTCCTTCAAAAGAGAAAGAAGACAACTTTTTCCCGTAAACAGCAGGACAAGGGCCATACACTACACCATCCATGCACCAAGCAATACCGCTGCAGCGCTTTGTCAGCACACTGTAAGGAACGCTGTTCGCTGAGCTTGTCCTTGCTTCCTGGAAACTGCTGTAAATACACAAGCTTCTAGTACCCCCCGGGCACGATCTGCTACAGGAGCCGCCTCCTTCCAGATAAATGCCAATTCACATGGAGGCCCTTGTCTTCTGAGATGCCCGGAGCTGACCAGACAACAGGAGAGAGATAAGGGTAAGACCGCCAGCACCCGTTCCCGGGCCGCTTAGCCCCAGGAACTCCCCACATGGCCACCTATGCACCGGACTAGCAGTCCCAGCAACCATCGCTCCAAGAGCTTACTGCTCAAGCAAACTCTACGCCGGTCAGCCTCGCTGCTACCCTTTCCTCAATCACGATTCGCATGCAGGTGGCACAGGCTGCTTGGATCTCAGCAAGTCCCGCCCGAAGGGACTTGTTGCAATTTTCAGCCTGGCCTACCATACCCAGCTCCGAGACCAGGCAGGACCGCGGGAACACAAAACAGCAAGCCATAATCCAAGCAGTTTGGGTATCAAGAGTCCCCACGTGGCTGTAGAAATGTCCCAGCATTCCACCAATCAAACTATAAAGGATTTCAGAATTTTTGCAACCGGAGCACACCACATGCACGTCTTCACCATGCGTCGCCCATCTTGGGATCGTCACTGGGAATCTTCGAGTGAGGCCTCAGAGGAGTTATAGCCAGAGCCGCTGGGTTTACAAAAGTTAGACTAGCCCCAGTGTCCCTGGTGGCAGTGGTATCTGTACTATCTACCAGTACACTATCCTTAAAATATCATTTAGTGTTGTCAGAGATGGATACATATTCATCAGAAACTTGCTGCTCCCAGTATCCAAGGAACACTAGAGTAACTTCTGCTCCAATATCCCATGGCAAGGAATCAGAAGTGAAGAATGCCCCTCTGAGTTTCTCTCCCTCATCATGGGGGAATGCCAGATTCACAGAATGGGCCCCCATGGTCTTACCCTTAGAGCTGGGACCGCCCTTCAAAGGTCTCTAGCTCTACAGGTAACACAACGTCCTGAGAATCTGTATATCTAGGAAGGCATACTGTGGCCAGATGCTTGCTTGGGATGGTGGGTCCCAGTACCCTTGCCAAAGTCTCCATGTGACTTATTTCTCTTAACAAGCTTTTTGTGGGCATCATGGGAATCAGATTCTTTAGGACTCCCACCCTCTTTCTTTTTCTTCTTTTTCCAATCCTCATGCTTACCAGAAGCGCTTTTGTCATTATGGGATATACTATGGGACACCCACAGATCAGCAGCAATGATCAGCCTCTTTAAATCTAACTGCTAAGAATCAGCCAAATGTTTTTTTGGCTCATGGAAAAAAAGAAACAACAATATGTTCCAGTATGACCAGGTTCATCATGCCTTCAAAAGTGGTTACCTTATGCCCTTCAACCCAAGTTCTTAAGAGAATAATTTATATAGGTGACTGAAGTGTCATTCTATTTTTTCATGGGGTCTCTAAACCTCTAAGTACTGGGCAGGAGTCTTCTCAAACTTTATGAGCAGAGCCTGCTTTAATGCTTCAAATTATTTTCCCTTAGACAATTCCATAACAGCACTGCAACCATTCTGGGGTAGTCTGTTGAAAGGCCAGGCAATTTTGTCGACTCATTCCTTTCTTGTACTTCACACCATCAACACACTATCCAAATCCTGCTACTTCCACCTCTGCACTACAAGGTGCCTTTTTCCATACCTCTCTTACCCTCACAAGTCACTGCAATCATTGCCATTATCCTCTTCTTCATTATTACGCAAACTCGTTATAGCGGGCACTCCCGCTTATCAACTCCAAAAGCAGCAATGAGTACACAACACGGCAGCTAGACTCCTCCTGGCCCTTGGCCCTAGAGAACACATCTCATGTCCCTCTCTGTCCTACACTGGCTCTCTGTCGGGTGAAGGGCCACACTCAAAGCCATGTGCATAACCCATGAGCACTACACAAAACAGACCCAGAATACCGCCAACTTAATCTCACCTGCTACCAACCCAACTGAAACCTGTCTAGCACATCACTACTCCTTGTGATCCCCCCCATTCAAATCGACAAGATTAAGGTGGTCCTCTTTCCTGGTCCAAGCCCCCTCAATCTGGAACTCAATTCCCAATAACATCCATCGCCTTGAGGACCACTTTGCCTTCATGAAGCCCCTTAAAATATGGCTTTTCTCCATTACCCCTGACAAATCCTGGCACCCTCACCAAGCAAACCCAGCCTCCCACAGAAAAAGAAAGAAGTCAGATCGAGGCGGTATCGAATGGCCCACTAGAGATTCACCAATGTATTGAACCTAGGTGTATCCATCAGAATAGCCAATTGATTCTAGTGATGAATGATGAGTGGTGCACTCCTGTGCATTTTAGAATGTAGCAATATTAAAACGAGGTGAATATTTAAGACTATAGCCAAAGCATTAAATCTAGATGGATATTTTAGAGTGTAACCAATGAATTGAATCTGCATGATTTTGAGAGTGTAGCCAATGCAATGATGTTAAGTGAATTTCAGAGCGTAGCCATGTATTGAATGTAGGCGAACATTAGTATGTAGCCAATGTATTGAATATAGGTGATTATTTAGAGTGTAGACAATGTATTGCATATAGGGAATATCAGAGTGCACCCAATGTATTAAAGCTAGTGCATCTAGAGTGTAGTCAAACTATTGAATCTAGGCGAACATTAATATGCAGCCATTGGAATCTAAACAAATATCAAGAGTGCAGCCAATGAACTGAATTTAGCTGAATATCAGAGTGTAGCCAATTGCAATAAGCATAAGTGCATTTTGAGTGTAACCAATGTAGTGGATCTAGGTGAATATTAGTATATTGCCAATGTATTGAATTGAATTTAGGTGACATCAGAGTGTAGCCAATGTACTGAATCTTAGACACTGTTAGAGTGCAGCCACTGTGTAGGCTGGCCATCCACCCACACGCATCTGCTATAATACACTACTTAAGATACATCACACAACACTCTTGCCATAAGAATGCAGCTATCCCCATGACAAAAGAACAAGTTACTTACCAACCGTAACATTCTTTCGATTGGATGTTCCTCCCACGTATTCCTCATTTTATGATAATCGTATCCCAGCTTCAGCTGCTTCGGAAAATGTTTTCACCAGGAGGCGCTGTGTTCGGTAACCACAGAGTGGAAGTCCCTCGAGGGCCGCCGTCAGGCATAGACGTCATCCGCTGCATAAAGGGCTCGAGCAGTGCCCGTTACCTAAATTCTGTTTTTACGGTGTTCATGGTCACATTAGCTGATCAGGCTTTAAGTCTTCAGGCTCTTAAGGAAGTCAGAGTGCAACTGGTGTAAACTGTACAGAGGGGTAGGATGGGAGGGTCGATGAGGAATACGTGGGAGAAACATCCAATCGAAAGAACATTACAGTTGGTAGGTAACTTGTTCTTCGAATGGATTGTGTCCTCCCAAATATTCCTCATCTTATGATGGACTCCCATAGCAGTGGTCATTTTGGAGGTGGGAGTACTAGGAATTTTAATTATGGACTGAATGAAGGACAGCTTTTGCAAATAGTCCTCCTTGGTATGAAGTAGAGTCCAAGCAGTAATGCTTTACAAAGGTGTGCATTGACGACCAGGTGGCCACAGCACAAATATTCTGCACCGGGATACCCCTCTGAAGGGCTGTGGACGTTGCCATGCCTCTGGTTGAATGAGCCCTTAATCCCTCTGGAGGCTCTTTCCCAGCTAGTTTATAGCATTCAGAGATTGTTAGAATTATCCACCTGGATAGAGTTTGTTTAGATACTGCAAGGCCCAATTTGTGCCCAGTATATCCAACAAATAGTTGGTCACATTGTCAGAGATGTGCCAATCTGGAAATATAGAAACTGAGAGCCCTTTTTGGGTCCAGTCTATGTAACCTTTCCTCTTCCTTACTAGAATGAGGTGGATGATAAAAGGAGGTAAGACAATCTTTTATGACAGATGAAAATCAGACCCAATTTTAGGCAAGAATGATGGCTTGACTTTTAAAATAACCTTGTCCCTATGGAAAATAGTGTGTAGAGGCTTACAAGACACTGCCTGCAACTCACTTACCCTGCGGGCTGATGTTATAGCCACTAACAGAATTGTTTTGAGAGTGAGCAGTCTTAATGGACAAGAATGTAAAGGCTCGAAAGGAGCACACATGAGACATTTTAAGACTAGATTTAAAGCCCAGATGGGCACCTGAAAAGGTGTTGGAGAGTATACATTTGTTAACCCTTTCAAGAATTGAATGACTAAAGGCATTTTAAAATAGGACACCTCTTCTGAGGAGCGCTTAAAGATAGATAGCGCTGCCAAGTAACCTTTTATCGTTCCAACTTGGAGCCCCACATTGGCTAGATGTAAGATAAAAGAAAGTACTGTTGGAGTATTACAAAGAAATGGATCTACATTCTTATCCCTGCACCAGTTACTAAACTTGTTCCAACGACACCGGTACAGGGATTTTGTTGCTGACCTTCTGGCCGGAAGCAAAATCTCCATTACGTCATCCGGGAGGTCCCATTCCTTATATCTTAGCCTCTCAGAAACCATGCGTAAAGGCTGAGTGTCTTGACCTCTGGATGGAGAACCCAACCTTCTTCTTGCGAGAGAAGATCCTGGGCCTCATTACAAATCGCCCGGTATGGAAACGGTGGCGGTAAACCCACCGCCACCGTTGTTTCCATGCCGGGCGATCACAACTCCTGCAGGCGGGAGGTGATGTTCCCGCCAGGTCTGATCTGGCGGGTTTAACACCGCCCGCCTGCAGGCGGACGAGGAAACACCGGCAGCATTACGAGATGCTGCCGGTGTTTCCATGATCCCCATTCTCATTGAGTTCCATAGGACTCAATGGGAATGGGGATTAACACCATTCCGCCTCCGTGATTCCAGGGAAACCGGGGTTGCAATGCCCCGGTAATTCCGGGAATCACGGAGGCGGAATGGTAATACGAGTCCGGCGGTAACCAGGCAGTTTTACCGCCTCGGTTACCGCCGGACTCGTAATGAGGCCCCCTCTCTTTGTGGAAGACGTATTGGAGGGCAGATGGACATGTCCAGAAGGTCCGGGTACAACATCCTCCTGGCCCAATCTGGGGCAATTAGGATCATGGTTTTCCTGAACTTTCTCAACCTCCTGATTACGTGAGGAATCACAGGGACTGGAGGAAATGCGTAAAGAAGTGGAAATACCCAGTGCACTACGAATGCGTCCCCTAGAGCTCCTCTTGGGGGAAATTCCCTTAAGCAATACAGTTTGTGCTTCCGGTTGGACCCGGTCACGAACAGATCCACTTGAGGGGTCCCCCAAGGGGCGAAAATCTCTTGAAGGACTTCCTGAGCTAGCTCCCATTCGTGGGAGACTGTGCTCTGCCTGCTCAGAGCGTCTGCCGACATGTTTAGCTCTCCGGCTAGGTGAACTGCCGATAGAGAGATTTCTATTTGCATTGCCCAGAACCAGAGCTGCATTGCCTCTCTACACAGTGGGAGTGATTCTACGCCTCCTCTTTTGTTGAGGTAGTACATGGCCACTGTGTTGTCCGTCACTATCAGGACATTCTTTCCCTGTACAGAGAGCAGAAAAGCCTTCAGCGCTAGTCTGATTGCTCTCAGCTCCAAAAGGTTGATATGTAGTTTGGACTCCGATGGAGACCAACGACCGCTGATTGTCAGATCGTTGGTGTGGGCTCCCCACCCGGTGAGTTAGGCATCCGCCACTACTGTTATCTCCGGCCATGGTTGCCAAAAAGGTTCCCCTTTGAGGATATTCTCCTTGCAAGCCCACCATAGGAGATCTTGAGCCACTTTGGTTGGGACTTGTAGAGGGTCTGACATCTCACCTGAAAACTGGGACTATTGAGTCCTGAGGGCCCACTGAAGGGATCTCATCCTCAATCTGGTCTCCGGCACCAGAAAAATGCAGGATGCCATGAGACCTAGCAACCTTAGAAAATCGAATGCCGGTAGAAGTTGGGCATTTTGAAATGTCATTACCATCTGCAGAATGTGGTGAGCTCTCTCCTCGGGAGGCGAGGCTTTCCCTGAGGAAGTGCCCAGGATTGCTCCGATGAATTGGAGTTTTTGGCTTGGAATCATTTGTGACTTCTTTTAATTGAGGGAGAAGCCCAGACTGTGTAAGAAGTGGCAGGTCAAGGCCAGATGTTCCTGGGCTCCTTCGGATGAACTTGCCCTGATTAGCCAGTCGTCCAGATAAGGGTAGACGTGAATCCCCCTTTTTCTGATACTCGCTGCCACCACCGCCATCAGTTTGGTGAAAACCCTCGGGCGGAGGTTAGCCCAAATGGTAGAACCCGAAACTGATATTGAGGACCACCAATTGCGAACCTCAGGTACTTTCTGTGCTTGAGATGGATTGGCACATGAAAGTAAGCATCCTGAAGGTCCAATGAAACCAGCCAGTCCTGAAGCTGAAGAGCCTGAAGGATCTGGGAAAGGGTCAACATCTTGAACTTGTCCTTCCTGAGGAACTTGTTCAAGCTTCTCAAGTCCAAGATGGGTCTCAATCATCTGTCCTTTTTGGGGATGAGAAAATAGGGGGAGTACCAGCCCTTGTTCCTCTCCGCTACAGGTACATGTCCTATTGCACCTTTCTCTAGCAGGGTTAAAATCTCCTGCACAAGGAACAGATCTGGAATTTTTACAGAGTTGGCTCCCGGTGGATGATCTTGAGGTCTTTGATGAAAAGGAAGACAGTAACCATGGGTCACTATCTCTAGTGCCCAGGCATCTGACGTAATGCCCCGCCATTCATCCAGATACCGAGTGATTCTGCTTCCCACCGGGGTTTTGTGGGTTAAGACCTCAAAGTGGCTTTGCAGAGGCTGCAGCAGTGGCTGAGGAGGTAGTAGCCGCTGCTGTGGCTGTTCTAGCACCTCTCCCTTTTCCACCACGAAAAGGTTTTCTTTGTTGGCCTCTGTGACTGGCCTGCCCCCTCCCTTTTCCAAAAGAGGAATAAAAATGAAAAGGGCGACTCTACCATGAAGATGAGCCTGCATAAGAGTGTTGTTGAGGTTGTCTTATAGCGGCGCTAGGTGATTTTGCTGCCGCTTTCGAGATCTGCAGCTTCTCCAAGCTCTCGTCCGACTTGCTGCCAAACAACCTCAAGCCGTCAAAGGGCATATTACGTAATCTAGACTGCAGATCAGGTGCAAAACCAGATTTTCTTAGCCATGCAAATCTGCGCAAGACCGTTCTAGAAGCCATGGACCCGCAGTATCCAATCCTGACTGAAGGCATTCCTCCATAGCCTCTTTACCATCCTTCAGTATAGCCAGGAAACCATTCCGTTCTTCACCTTTCGGGATGCGTTCAGCCGCTGAAGACATGCAGTCCCACAGGGTATAAGTAAATCTTACTATTGTGCAAGTGACATTAGTTCATTTCAGGGCCATGCTGCCCGAAGGAAAAGCTTTCCAGGCCCAAGCATCAACTTTTTTATCGTACCTGTCTGGCGGTATTGATGGGTAAGCTGATTGCCTAGTGGAGGTAGCAGCTTGAACAACAAGACTCTCGAGAGAGGGATGCTAGGATAAATACTCTGTGTCTGATAAGGCTGGCCTATATTTTGGTACTAGTTTTTATTTACTGCTGGAATCGAATCAGGATTATTCCAATTTGCCATTATCCTTTTTTGTAAAGCCTTATGGAATGGTAAAAAAGGATCTTTTAAGGGTCCCTCACTCAGGATGCCAGTCATGTAATCCTGGTCAAAATCCGGGGAAGCTGCTTTCCAACCTATAAAATCAATGAGCCTTCCCATAAGATTTCTACAACTGGGATCAGCATGATCTGTAGGGTCTGGTTTTTCAAAATCCACTTCAGGTGAAGTGTCTAAGCCACTGGCATTTTGTAGGCAATCATGAAGGTCTGTTATATTTGATTGTGGGTCCACTAGTTCTTCAGGGACCTCTGGCCCCATATCTGACTCCAGCGATTGTCAAGTTTTGGTTTCGACTTTGTCGTTGATGCCGATTCCTTTAGCCCCGATTAATGCACCAGAGGCTTAAACTTTGAGTGAGGTGTCAGGGAACTTTCCCGCGAAGACATTCTCAACTCTTTTTCAACCCTTGCATGTTTGGATCTTCATTTTCCTCTGTCACTTTTAGAGTGAGTAGAGGCATGATCACCACGTGGCAAATTTGAGGGGGTCTGGGCCGGTTTCTCGAATATTTTTAGCATCGAAGCCCTCAAGGCCTCCCATTTTTTGGGGGAATCATGCTTTGAAGGGTAAGTTACTCTCCTCATAGAAGAGGACAAGGAGGAAGAAGACTTATGACGTTGCTTTCTTGACTTTTTCATCGAAGACGAGGAAGACTTACTCCAGCGACTTTCCGATCTCAACCTCCTCGACTCGTGACGTGATTTTCTACTGGATTCATCCAAATCCTTTTGTCTTTTCGAAGACTTATATTTCTCCTCCCCCACCGCCAGCTTACCTCTGCGTTCCCTAAGAGTCTTATTTGACATGGCCTGACAGGTCCCGCAACTCATCAACCCAATGGTCTGGGCTGAGGCACCAGAGGCAATTCCGATGGGGGTCAGTAATAGACATCTTCCTGCCACACTTCATTCTTTTAACCCTGTCTTGGGTGTGGAGGGAGTTGAAGACGAAGACATTGTCGAAGAAATTCTTGATGCGCCGTTCGTAACACGAAGCAGTTGCAATAGGAAAAAACGAACTGAAATAACAGGTGCTGCTCAAGCCCTTTATGCAGCGGATGACATCGACGCCCGACGGCGGCCCTCAAGGGACTTCGACTCTGTGGTCTCTAACACAGCGCCCCCTGGTGAACATTTTTTCCGAAGCAGCTGAAGCTGGGATACGATTATCATAAAATGAGGAAAACATGGGAGGACACAATCCAATCGAAATGTGGTTTAGCTGCACGCAAAGCATTATGAGTCTCCTGTTCTTGCATACTCTCCTGACTACCTCTCGGCACCCATCCAGATGCCAGCTCAACATGGGTAGCTAGCTGGGACATGGCCACCCCCTCCTACGCCAGTACGATGGTACTGACTAAAATGCACACACGCATTCTAAACACCTCTGACAAATTTTCCACACCTAGACTTCAGTCCTCCAAGGGCGTTCAACCAACAGCGCGTTTGGCCCATACCAAGGGTAAAATGCGCTACACAAATGACAATTACATTACAATACAATACAAGCATACTCTAATTCAGTCAATCAATCTATAATGTTATTTTTCTCATCATAAACATTCAACAGATCCTTAAAGATCTTGTATCAGCGGAGGACCCCGTTCTGTTCACAAGCCCTCTGGAGAAAGCTCTAGGCACATTCAGCCTGGACAACTCCAGCTGGAAAGTTTAGTCCTTTTCTTTTACAATCTCATCTGACTCCATCTTTACCATAATATATTTGATTTCCATCACCTTGAGCCTAAGCCTATCCGTTTCCAAATCATATATAGATTAAGCATCACAAGTAGAAGTTGAGGATTGAGAAGTCCGCTCTTCAAATTCACTTGTGCCCTCTGTGGTTTCAAAAATAAAAGGACAATTACTACTGTTGGGCCCTGTCCCCATCATCATCTACACAACTAGCATCAGGTAAAGCCTTTTTCCTAGATTCCTGATGATCCATCCGTTTTGTGCTTGTTACCAGAAGTAGACAAACAATTAGCTGAACCCAACGTTTTCAATTATTTAACTTTTTGCAGAGCAAGAGTAGTATTAGTGAATGTTTCCATGATACACTATAGGTTATGTACCTTTGACAAGCCTAAAACATTTAAAGACTAGAGTTCTATGTACCAGAAACTATTTAATCACTCCAGTGGATTTACACTGAATGTCGTAAGACATTGCCCCACCACTGAACACCACAATGTTAAGATCGATTTCCAAAATCAACCCTTGGGGAGGCCAGCCTATTATGGTGAACAGGAAAGACACTGAACTGGAGTCTGGCCAAACCAAATCAAGGTAGGTAGCAGAGCAGTAAGGCTTAGACATAGGAGGGGTGTGAGAGTGGTCTAGGGCTACTATTAGACACACACAGAGCACTCCAATAATTCCATTTAGACAGAGAAGTAAACACATATACAATGATTTATTAGGCCTTTAAAATGCACAGTAAGCAATGAAACCTCTAGGTAAGTATTGTCACAGAAACTACCTTAAAATACACATATTCATCCACTCTAGTGAGAAGATAGAAAAGCATTTGATTGAAAACCAGTGCAATACAGATCAGTAATCCGATATGGAACACACAGTAGAAACACTTGAGCACAACACTAGAATAATTCCCTAACACTTACTAAATTGAACCTTTTGATGGATTGGGGCCTAGTTCCCTAAAATCATCAGTTCAGAAAAGATATACCTTAAGGTAGGTTTACTATAGGATTAGACTATGAAATGATATGATATGGCAATTGTAACGCGCCTATACACAAGTGTTTCAAGGCGCGACGAGGCAAGGAAGGGGAAACAGAGGGAGGACAGAGACAACGATCTTACTAGGCCAAGTGACATTGAGATTGCGCAAGTGCAGAGGTGCGGGGAGGGGAAAAGTGCCAGGGGAAAGGGGAGGTGGCAGTGTTGTACATTGGATCAAAACAAAAACAAGAAGTGCGGCCAGCAAGTGGCAGGTGCAAGGGTAAGGGCAGGCAGCAGGTGTCCCAAATTACAGATACAGATCCAAGTGCAAGGGTTTCCGGGAGGCAGTGCAGGTGTGCAACTGGGTGGGCAGGGACCTCGGCCTGAAATCAGAGGGTAGCCAGGTGACCAGTGCAGTATCAGACAGGAAATCAGCAGGGCAGAGGAAGAGAGAAGGCAGAAGCAAAGAGGAAGGTCTTGAGGTGCTCCAGAACCAAGATGGTTCTCCTCAAGTTTCAGAAAGGCAGGGAGGCTGTTCCAGAGGGAGGCCACAGCCGAAGAAAGAGATCTACCACCAACTTGTTGCTTGGAGAAGAGACTGACCCTAAAGGAATTGGAGGTGGAGGAGTGAAAAGCTTGAGTAGGAAGGTATTTATAAAGAGAGAGTTGGAGGTATTGAGGCCCCAGGCCCCAGAAGGCCTTGTGGACAATGCAGAGGGTCTGAACTTAATCCTTGCAGCCACTGGGAGCCAATGCAGAAATGGCAGTGCTGGAGAGATACGATCCCTGGGCTTGAGGCCATGGACAAGTCTTGCAGTCCTGTTCTGGACAAGTTGCAGAGGGCGGAGAGTAGAAGCAGGCAGATTTAGAAAGAAGCTATTGCAGTAGTAATAGTATAGAGAACCAGAACTTTAGAGACAGTGAGCTTCTGGGGGAAGGAGAGGAAAGGATGAATAACTCAGGAGGTGCAGTTGGTAGTTTGACTTTTTAGATGTGAGGAGGGTCGAAGATGACCCCAAGGTTCTTAGCCTCACAGGTGGGAGCAGGAAGAGGATCAAGGGAGGCCAGACAGAGAGTGACACGAAAGGAGGGTGCAGGTGTGCCGATGAGGAGAATCTGTGTCTTACTGGCATTAAGGCAGATATCGTTGGCGGCACACCACTCCTGGATAGCAGACAGACAGTCAGAGATGAGAGAAGGAGAAGAGGTGGCAGAGGGGAGCCTGTAAACAAGCTTTATGTCATCTGCATAGCACTGAAAGTTGGAGCAGAGAGTGGCAATGCGGTGGGCGAGAGGTGGCAGGTATTGGTTGAACAGCCAGGGAGAGAGTCTAGACCCCTGGGGAACACCACAGGTAGAGAGTGAGATAGAGGAAAGGAACGGCCCAAGTTGGACCTGGGCGGGTCGATCAGAGAGGACTGAGATCAGCCAGGCCAGGGCCTGATCGGTGATACCTAGGTTATCAAGGAGCCTATTGAGCAGGATGGCATGGTTACCCATGTCAAAGGCAGAAGAGAGATTGAGTAAGATGAGGACAGAGGGGAGATTAGAATCAAGGTTAGAGAGCAAGTCTTCACGGATGTTCAGAAGAGCAATTTCCGTGCTTCTGGCTGCTCTGAAGCCAGACTGATGGTCATGGAGACAACAAACAGATTCAGTTTGAAGATTAAGCTGGGAGATGGACAGCTTTTCCAGGGGTTAGCCCAGAAAAGGAGTGATGGAGATCGGGCGATAGTTAGCCAGGCGGTGCCAGAGCTCCAAAAGTTAGGAAAAGTTCAGGTAAGTAGCTCTCACCACACTAAGGAAGGCTAAGGCGAGCATCCCAGACTACACTAGATCATCACCAATTTGAATCAGGCAAGAGAGAGATAGGGCCAGGACTATATACCCATGTAACCCTATGGAGGGTCGGCGGGGAGGAAAAGGTATGGTAATGTACTCCCCCTTGCTCCAATCTCTCTAGAGATCACTTCAGAGGTTCTGGATTCTGCTAGGGACACGCCCTTCCGGTCAAGGGAGGCCCAGGGGTCACGGGTGCAGAGGTCACTTTCAGACACAGGATTTAATTTCAGTTGGATGCAGGACTGGAATCTTGGTTCCAGGGACTGTCCACCTGATGGCCCTTGCGACGAAAGAAAGAAGACATCTACAGAGCTGCCAACCTCAGGAGGCCTTGCAATGGGAGTCACCGCAGTCAGGAAGCGATAGGTGATCTTTGGTTGGAAAACAATGGAGTAGGCTAGGCACAACTTTCATTGTGACTAGAAGGCTGAACATGCAGGAGCAGGAAACTTGTAGCACAGGTTGAGCATCCTCCAACTTCCAAGGAGGGACTCAGAACAGCGACAACTGCAGCAAGGTAGCACAGGAGAGAGATGGTCAGTACTCTAGATGGTCAATGGCCCTTCCAAGGCTCAGCAGGCACGGATCCTCGAGCGGGGGTCAAGACTGGTTGTTCCCGCAGGCCCACAGTTAGCAGCACTGATGAGGGCCTTCTTGTGATGGGGACAGAGGAGCGGGGCTTCACGTGGACTTGGCTAGAGGCAATACTGGTCAGCTGCAATGGTCATTCTCAGGTCATCAGTGCAATGCATTTCTAAATAGGAATCTTGGCTCCAATGATGATCTGTAGGAGTCCTCCTGTTATCCAAGATTCGGACTGGAAGTGCTCCCAGGCCCGCCAATGGTAAGGATCTGCAGCATTCAAACTGGCAGTGGCTATCCAATCAGGGTTAGCCACTGGCCACACATTCTGCCCCACAACAAACACCATGTGACCAGGATGTGGACTAAGACCAGATAGTCCCAGCCCCTACATCTCATCTAGCCTCATACACAGACCACCACTTTGCCCGAGAAAGCAGAAGCTTTACCTAGGAATGGGCAATCCATTAATGCATGAGGGCAGGAAGAACGCCAAAGGACAACCTGGGTTAAAGGACAGGCGAAAATCTCTAGGGACAGCCATTTCAGAGTGCTAGTCAATCTTAGTCTACATTTGCATAATTGAAAAAGTGCATGAGTTAAAAGTTCAAAACAGAGTAGAAAAATATCCACTACCTCCAAGCCATCCTGACACGTTGCATTTGGAACCACAAAGATGAAAGAGAAAAAGTTTCAAGGATGCAAATTATCCTAACCACACTGTAAGGGGATCTGAGCAGCTTTAAAAATACAGGAAATTCACTAAGGGAGACAAAATGGGCCTCATTACAAGGTTGGCGGTGCGGGTGAAATCTGTGGGAATGCAGAGTTAATTCCATCACTGCTGCATTCCCGCCGCATTTCCTCACTTCTGAACTATGGGTTTGGCTGTAGGGGGTTGAATTTACCTCCAGCATTTACTGCGTCAGCCAAAATCCCCATGGAGCCCTATGGCCTCCAAAAACTGGTATTTATACTGTCATGCTGCCACTTGTAAACACTCGGGACCAAGTGGAAGTAACAGTAATTGAATTTGGTGGTTATTTGGTGAAATTACCGCACAATTACCACCAAATTCGTAATGAAGCCCATAGTCTTATGGACTGATCAGTTTCCCCATAAGAATAAGAAAAAGGCAAGGGAAGAAAAAGAAGGATTTACTTATCTCCAAAACCCAGGGTAAGCAGTCAAAACATGTCTCGGGAAGATAGCTCAGCAGCAATGTGTTCACCTTAGAAGCAAAACGACACAAAGCAACACAGGTTCGATTCCCGGGTCTGCGCTTAGAAACCTCTGGATATTAAGCGCGTTATAAATAACCTATCATATCATATCATAGTAAAAAGAAAGGGTGTCCCGTAAAAGTCTATGGAAGGAAAGTAACAAAAAGAAAATCTTTCCTAACAAAGTACATTATTGTGAGTAACGTCACATCGATATCACCCTGCTTGGTTCTTCAGCGCCTATCTCCTGGTGTCCCTATTCCCAGAAGTGTACATCGGGTCGACCCAACTTTATTTGATTCATGGTAGCTCCAGCAAACAAATCTTTACTTAAACCAAATAGACTAAGGAGGGGAGGAGGGGAGGGGGGTACTGGTGAGTAACGGCTCTTCAGCCCTAGGTTAGGGGCCAGAGAAAAGAGAGGGTCTTAACTGGGCCCTGAATGTTACCAGCTGGCAATGGAAATCCACCCACCCTCGGCACATATAGCTAATAGCACTCCAAGCATGTAAGCTGGGGTGTTAATAGCTTTTTTGTGGGTATTTGGCTCTGAGCAGTCAGTGCGCATCAGACTCCTTTAAAAAAATAACTACAAACAAACGTGGCCCCTACGGACATAAAAGGGGGGGGCAGGGAGATGGGAGCTTGGGGGTAGTGGAGTGTGTTGGGTTGAAGGAGTGAATAATGGGCAGTGCGGGAATGGAGAGGGTTGAAAAAATAGCGGCCGAGTGGGACACATCGGTGGACTGCATTGAAGACAGGTAAAGCATTCGTTCTTGTCCGCCTGATTGGCTAGCATCTCTTCCTCCGGTGCCAATTCCAATTATCAGAACATTGATATATATTTAGTAAACGTGTCTTCTTTACTTTATATGGTTTACTGTTTCAATACAATGCCTACACAAAAGGGTATTGGGGACCCCAAAACCCTTTGGGGAAGGTTACAGATCCAAGACCTCCAAAGGTTTCTCTGGCTGAGAAACAGAACAGCAGGCCACAAACTGCTAATTAAATCAAGCCCACTGCTGGCACTCAGAAGCAATGAAAATGTCAGATGTCTCACTACATAAATGTCACACAACAAAAAAAGAAATTCACAAAAATAGACATTTCATACCAGATTTCCAATGTTCAGCACGTGCTCAAACTGCGGCGTCATCGGGTAATGTTCCATGGCCATGAAGAGTGTGTTCAGCACGATGCAGATCGTAATTCCCAGGTCAACAAAGGGGTCCATCACCACAAACCTAACCATCCCTTTGAACTTCACATACAAGGCGCAGCAGTCCCAGATCAAAACTTTATGGGCAAACTTGTACCACCACGGGGGACACTTCTGCTGGGCTTCTTCTAACTCCGCTACACAAGTGCAAAAAAACAAAGAGACAAAGACAGAATTGGGAGTGAGCTTTCATGTTTCCCAAAATGGTCCACGTCTACGAGTACGCTCATGAAAATGTTTGCTGTTAAATATTACAATACAGTACCGGCTGTGGCACGCATTTCTCTGGTTTTCCATTCAGCAAATACACCTGAGCAATCCTCATTTGTGATTGATTGTACCCCAGCATGAACCGTTTCCAGTCGCTGTTTGACATCAACCAGAGCAGCAGCTCTAGAAGCGTAACTCTCAGGTTACATATTTACAGCTACCAGTCAGCGATTTAAGAGAATGAGCATTTAGGGTGCAATATGTCACTAGACAGGCCTGTCAGGAAGAACCACTAAATGTATTCGATAACATACGTAAGTCTTGATACATCAGTGGTAATGTTTGCATAGTTAAGTTACAAGTGACTAAACCTGCAAAGGAAAACATTTTTTTAAAGTAGTTTTCATTTCGAAACTGTGAAGGTTTTGGGAGAAAGAGAAGCCCCAAACTATGGACCCCACACAGAATTGTAGTCCACTCCATCGCCCTTCTGATCTTTGAATGTATTGTTAATGGTGTGATGTTGGCTGGTGCGTGCTTCTGTGCCTGCAGGCGGAAAAAAGGAGACCTCACACGTTGATGGTCTGTCACACTCTGACCCCGTTTCCGGAGCCCACCTATCTTTATTTCCTATCCCTACTTGCAGGCACATCGTGGCCTATGTGTCATGACGTGTTTTGTCAGTGTCGCAGGATCTCTGGCCACAACCGGACGTCTCTATGTCCTGGCCCAGATACAGTCCCCAACTTGGATAAAAAGTGTATGCATTCTCTTTAATCCTGGCTCGCTGATATACTCCATGAAGGACGTAGCCTCTGAACTTGGTAGGTGGGTTTGGATGCTCTCGCAGAGTGTATTGGGACTGATTCTTTCGCGCTGGTGTGGCAGTCTCTTCAGATGTCTTGTCTTCTTGGGGCATTGAGAAGCCTTTGCTGGCCAGGCTTCAGTGTTTGTTCTGCTTTGGATTTTCCTGACCTGCCCCTGTTTCTCTTGGTTGCTTCGGGTTGTTTGCCACTGGTGGCTCATTTTCGTACCTTTGCTCCATCATTTCGGAATGCTGTTGAGGCTGGCGTGCTTTGCCTCTTCTCTCTACATGGTTGGCCTCTACCACTATCCATGGCTGGGACTCATATGGTGGTGTCATCTTCTTGCGTGGGAATCTCGTCTTCACTAGGGCAGAGTTTCTGACAATGAGGTTATGGTGTTGGACTCCTCTTGCCTGCCTTTCCTTGGCGTTGTAAGGCTGTCTCTGTCGTTCAACTCTCTTGTCATCTACTTCAGGGACATCCCAGTTCTCATGTAGCAGTAAACCTACTTGTATTGGTACTCTGAGTATTAAAGCTGATGGGCTAACTTGCTTGAAGGATTGCATAGCTTGTTGATAGATGCCATGAATCGTTGGGCATCTCCATTTGCTTGTATGCAACATGGAGTTATCCAGTGGTGTTGAATGTTTAGGTTGTTGAAGAACCCATGGTTCTCCTGCCTTTTGAATGGCGGCCCATTGTCGCTCTTGACCTGGCGGGGTAGGCCATGTACTGTGAACATCTTCTGCGCAGCTGTAACTACTGACAGGGCATCTGTTGGTTTTTGGATATCTGTTGTATTCATCGACCACAGGTACGCTTCGTTTGCGATCGTGCACAAATGAATGCTGATCGATTTTGGATGTTAGGCATCCATACCTGCGATTTGAGGAACACTTGGGTCTTCACGATGCCCTGATGTCCTTCCTGTGCCCGGTGAAGCGCTCAGTGCTCAAGAGCTACTAGCAGGACAATTGTGTGACCTTTTAGGATGAGGCCTTCTGGGGATACCAATATTTCAAGTCGGATGCTGAATATTCCTTGGAGCATCTCTTGAGCCGCTGGGGTGCTGTGATATGATATGTCATTTATAATGTGCCAGCACACAAGTGTTTGTAGGCGTGGCAAGAAAAAAGGGGGGGCAGAGGGAGGACAAGACAAACGATCTTACTAAGCCTTCTGTCATTCAGATCGTGCAAGTGTGTAGAAGTGCAGGGGGAAGGGAGAGGGGGAAGTGCCAGGAAGAGGGTAAAGGGGCAGTACAATCAGGACAGCATTGCTCTTAGTGAGTGCAGCCAGGGCACCGCGACTCGGGGTAAGTGCAATGAGGCAGGGGGCTGCAAAGGTTAAAGTTACAACCCCTAAGTGCACGGTAGGTCCTGAGGCAGTGCATGGGAGACTGGTCATGGAGCAACATGGTGGCAGTGCATGAGAGACTGGTCATGGAGCAACATGGTGCCCAGTGCGACTCTGGGGTAGGCAACCAGTCGGCGCAGCAGACAGGTAGGTCAGCAGGGGAGAGAGAGAGAGAGAAAGCAGAGGAGAAAAGGAAGTTCTTCCATTCTCCTGATAATATGGCATCCTTGGCCAGTTGAAAGCAGGTGTTTTCGGACGTCTCATCGGCTATGTCTTTTATTCTCATGACTTTTGGTTTTGCACATGCTACGACGTGGCAGACATGCTCTTCTGTTTCTTTTGCGGCTTCACATTCTGAAGGAGTGGCCGGTCTGAGGTGCTGTGAGAGGTAGTCTGCTGGGTTGTCTGCGCCCACATTGAAGGCCACTTCGATGTTGAACTGTTCTAGTTGCAGCATCCATCATTCTATACTGGCCGGTAGGTGATCCTTTCAATATCAGCACCACTGGTTACTGGTCTGTGTACACTCTTAGCAGATGTATTACTAGGTAGACATGGAAGTGTCGACAGCCCCAGAGTATGGCTAGCTCCTCCTTCTAGATGTGGGCGTAATTCAGCTCTGTTTTTGCGAGTGCCCGGCTGGCGAAACCAGTCACGGAAATTGTACCTTGGTTGTCTACTTGTGTTAGGACAGCCCCAAGTTCTACTGGGCTGGCGTCTACCAATAGCTCTGTTTTCTTGGCCATGTCGAAGTATGCCATGGTGGTCCCTGTTAGCAGCGTGTTCTTTATTCTGTGGAATGCTGCCTTTTGCTCAGGGCCCCACACCCAGGGCACTCCATTCAGCGTCAGTTCTCTCAGTGGTGCTGCCACTGTCACAAATGAAATGGGCACAGTATGTTACCATCCCCAGGAAGCTCCTTATATTGGACACTGAGCTAGGGGGATCGTCACCTTTGACATCTGCTACCTTCGCTGAGTCCAGAGACACTTCATTAGCATTGAATATGTACCCAAAGAATACTGGTTCTTCTTTTTCTGCATGGGGCGCCACCCCTGATTTTTCATGGTGTTGGAGTACTGAGGCCAGGTGTTCATAATGCTCTTCTGGGGACTGACAAGCATGTCATCACTGACGTTTATGGATCCCGTTCAGTCTTGAAGTACTTTTCGGATCTCGTTCTAGACTACATCAGCCGCAGATGAAATTCCAAAGTTCAGTCTGCTGTATCGCCGCAGTCTCAAATGGGATGAGATTAACATTATGCAATGGTATTATTTCACTAGCTTTTTCTGGTGGTATCCTGACCCCAGCTCTAGATGGCTGAACACCTTCGCCCCTGTGAGGTCCCCTATCAGTTCATCAATGGTCGGGGTGATGTGTCTTTTTCACCCTATTTTGGGTAAACTTATATCAATACAGATCCTTACTGCTTGAGGCTGCTTTGGCTTCGCTGTGACCATCAGAGACCCACAGGGTTGGGCCTGATGTCTTTTCAATGATGCAGAGGTCTTCCAGCTTCTTTAGCTCTGCTTCAACTGCTTTCATCATGTGGAATGGCACCCACCGGTGTCGTACAGCTTTGGGTTCTACAATAGGATCGATGTGTAGAGTATTGTTTCTGTTCTTGAGCCAACCAATCCTCTGGAATCGCTTAGTGTGTTTGTCTAACAGTGGTTCGATTATGGGAGCCTGAAGACTGAACGTGAAGTGTATGACCTTGAGTCGTTCCCTTGTCTTGCAGCTGAGCAAAGTCCCAAGGCCGGCATCCACCACATGCATGCATGTGGGGCAAGTTTTGCTGTTTTAGGTGAGGTTAGTTTTAAATGATCCCTTTACTGGCAGTGGCTTCCATAAGCGAATAGCCTTACTGTTTTCTGTTGTAGTCGAGGTCACGGGAGGAGCTTTTCAAACCTGGATGTCGACATGATGTTGGCTGTGGCCCTGTTGTCTATGACCATGCAGGTGGGTGCCCCAACTGCCAGGACCATGCATGTCTGCTGTGCCCAGTATGTTGCCTACTTCTTTCCTCTCTTTGGGACTATTGCAGAGATCATGTGTGCTTTCTTGACCCTCCTGTCATGGTGCTGTGTTTGCCGTTCCGGTGAGGATTCTTCTTCTGACTGCTCTTCACATCCGCTTTCGCTGCCACTTTGTTCTTCTGCTACTGCTCAAGCCCTCCCTTTGTTTCTCCTGTTTTTGCCTTTTGTCGCTTCCTTCTTGGCTCTTTCTTGGTGTGGAGATCAGCCATACCGTGGAAAAATGGTTGAATCAGGCACATTTTTGGCACTTCACCACTTGTGCTGGTCATGTTTCCCACTTGTGCCATGCACCCCCACACCACTCGCACGTGTCTGTTCATTTTGGCGTCAAGTTCTCTCGGCCTCTGCGTCAACCTCGTGTGGCAACAGCAGCCACTACCGATTCTGGTTCTCCAGCGTCCACCGGGAGGTGAGTCACTGCAGCCTCCATGGCTGCTACTTGTGCATCTCTTCGTTCTCTCTGGCGACCCATTTCCAGGATACGTGCTAGTGATAGATCTTGAAAAGGAACTCCTTGTTGAAGATTCTACTCGCAAATCTATGTTAGGCAGAATCACATGCAGTACCCTTTGGGAATACTACACACAATTAAGACTACAAGTGTCAGTACAATTTCACCTTTGGTACAAGCCTATACTACACAGTAATGTGGTAGCAGTGGCTGAGCAGCCAGAATTATCTCAAGAGTAAAGTGAGCAGGACAATAGGTAATACAAAGGACTAGCAATCACAGTGATTCTAAAAAACACTTAGTCAAGTTTTCTTGGTAAAAGAATATACATTTATTTACACAGTCATTTAAAAAAACATTCCACTAGCAAGAGCAGCTCAATATCACAATCTAATACACTACAATACACAACCAATCAGTTCCTAAACAAGTTCAGCTCTCCTGAAGTGGGAGCAAAATGGCACTTCAGTTACTTTAAAAAGGGGTAAAAAGACAAGGTTATAAGAACCAATAGCACAAATACTTTCAGAGGTAGGGCAAATAGTTTCAGTTCACTACAACCAGCAATTCAATTCAATAGGCCTGGCCCAAAGTTAATGGTCCAGAGTCTTCTATAGGATAACACAGTTCTGGTAATAAACGGTTTAAGTCTTTGCCATGGTTTTTAGAAGTAGTTGGTTAGACGAAATGTTAGATGGTGGTTTAGGGAAGGACAAGCCTTTAAAGTTGGGAAAGTTTCACAAACTTTCACCACGGCCGAACGGAGTTCTGCAACGCACTTGAACAGTACCTTTTAAATGAAGAAGAGCTGTAGCTGAGGTTCCTGGCAGTTCCTGCAGATCTCACTGTTCCTGAGCTTCAGTCGTGGGGACAAGAAGGAAGATGGTGGGAGGTTCCTGCACTGCCCAGTGAAGAGGCCACAAGCTTGGCAAAACGTCGGTTTAAGGTGTGAGTGCCTTAAAGACCACAAACTGGTATCCTTCCCACTGGCTATCCGGTTTTCAACAGCACTCTGAAGAAAATTCGGCCAGTATAAGGACGGTGTCCAGGTGATTTGCGAGTTGGTTGTTCCCACCAAACTCAAGGGAAGAAGGTAACCTTGAAGGGCTTCTCTGTCGATGGAGTTTTAGGCAATTTGGACATGCAGCAGGGCTTCACAGTGGACCAGGAGTTGCAGCAGTTGTCTTCCTTCAGCTCGTCTTCGGTTCTTTATTTCCAGTGGCGACTCTGCTTTCCAAGTTCTAGAGACCTGCTTTTGAACAGTTTTCCCCCATTCATTGCAGCCTGGCTGTCCCTCACACAGTAGGGTGGCTGTCCTTGCCGGACAGCCAGCCGGCCAATCACGCCAGAGTGCATTCAGGTCTCCTAGGAGACTAAGCACAGGGAGTTTGAGGCACCTCCCTCACATCCTGTCCACCCCAGACACTCAGGTGAAAGAGGAGGGCTTCAGCACTGAAGCCCGCCAAAGTCCAACAAACAAAGGGACCAAACCTGGTTTGGTTTGCAGAGTTAAACACAAGAAGGACCTTTCCTAAAAGAAACGGTGAAAAAAGTCAACCGCAGTCTGTTTTTACAGATAGGCCTTGGTCACCAGATTGGAAAACATGGCTGTCCCGATTTTTAGCTACCGGTGTTCGCGGTCGGGAAAAATAATGGTAGTTTGTTAAAAACCACTGCCACCAGCCATTTCAAGTAGAAATTGGTAACATTTGACTGTTACATGAGTGTTTAGACTCTGGGGATGCTAGACAGCCCCTCCAGCACTCTATAGGAAGATAGTGTTTGCTGGGTCTGTACATTTAAAGAGACTAGTAAAGTCAATTTAACTTTATATGCTCTGGGAGACAAAAGTCAGTCCCAGAAAAGGTATTTAAACCTTGGGGAGTCTGAAAGACACCCCTGTGTCACTGCACTGAAGGTGCTTTGTGACACATAAGGAAAAGATGATGCCTATGGAGTTGTTTTAAAACTCCATTTCCAAAGAACACAAAAGTAACACAAAATACATGAAAGAGTTTAAAAAAAGGCTCACACTCTTTCCAGGTAAAAATTTAAATCCTAGAAATCCAGCAAAGTTGCTGGGGGTCTCAAAAGGTAAGGGACATTTGCAGATTCTTGAGAATACTCCCTAACAATCTACCAGAGCAGCTCTGGTATTAAATCAGACAGGATTAAATTCCTTTTTCGATTGGTGGTCCCTTTCCTGGTCCCATGAAACTTCTAGATGCAACTGAATGTTTCTCATCTTTAGACGAGCTAGTGATTAGGTCAAGGAGGTGTTGAAACCACCACACCAAGATGGTTTTTCGACTGAGGAAGTGTGCGACCGACAGCTTTATGTCTTGTATCCTTTGTTGCGTTTGGTATATTCTACCCACAGTGGAAACCCATCTGAATCCTATGAAAGTGATGTTCTGACTTGGGATGAGACAGGATTTCTTGTGATTGACTGAAAGTCCGAGCATGAAGAATAGATCCAGCAATTACAGAAGAGCTGCTGAAGCCAGATGGCTCGAATCCACCCTCACCGGCCAGTCGTAAAAGTTGGGATAAATATGAATCCACTGGGACCTGAGATAAACTGTTACAGGACTCATAAGCTTTGTGAAAAACCTGGGGCCACATTTAGTTCAAATTGAAGGACTCAGTACTCATAATGGCACTGGCCAAGCTGAAATCTGAGGAATTTCTTGTACACTGCGAAGATTGAAATATGAAGATAAGTGCTCTTCAGATCCAAAGTCCACAACCGATCTCCTTGGTTCAGGGCAATCTGAATGTGGCCTGGTGTGACCATCTTGAATTTTATTAATGGGGCAGAGAGGTTTAAAAAGGATCGAACCAGCACTGTCCACAGGTCTGCATGGTTTTTCTTGGGAGCAGTCAAAAGGCAGGAGTAAAAGCCGTCTAATTTTTCCCGAAATGACTTCCTCAATCGCCTTGATGTCCAGAAGACTGGCAACCTCTTGAAACAGAGATGCTGAGCCTAACTGGATTAGTGCGGGTGATGAGGGAGGACATGGGGGAATGAGTAACCTGTACTACTCTCATAGTATCTACAAATCCTGAGAAATGGCACGCTAGCTGAGATGGAAATTGGAAATCCTTCCTCTTATAGGAGAGGAGTGAACCCAGATGCAAATCTTATTGTTTCTTGACCTTTGCAACTGCAGAGGGGGAGGGGAGAAAAGAAACCTTTATTTGAAGTTCTCTGCTGCTTTTGTCGTTGAAAGGTGAGCGACCTGTCCGATTATCTACCCTTTCTCTCGTTATAAGCACAAAACCCTCTGAAACTCTTATTTTTGAATTCAGAGTGAGGTTGCCTGGAGGTCTGAAAGGGTTTCTGCGGACCCTTAGTGGCAGCGGTCAAAGACTTTGCTGCGAGGGTGGATGTCTTCTTTTTAGTAAGTTCCTCGTCAGTGGATGAGTGGACCAAGTTACTACCCTTAAAATAACATCCTTATTAAAGCGAGTAGCTCTCTCCCGAGCCACGCATCATAGATCCAAACCAATGCTGATGCCCCTAGATGCTGTAACACTATAGTGAGCTGCTGATTCCCTTAGATCCTGCGGGATGCCTTTGGCCTCTGCCAGAACCGATTTAAAAGCTGCAACCTTATCCTGTGGGAGATAATGCTGAAAATTAGATATCTCAAGCCAAAGGCAATAATTGGTATATAACAAGACATCCGAGTTTGCTTTGTGTAGATGAAATGCTGACTGATTTGCATATGGCTGGACCCCTTTTGCAATTGCGCAGACAGGCTAAAAACATTGGTGTGGAAGGTTGCCCAGAGCAATGCCAGTGGGACAGATGTATTCAAAACCTTCCAACCATCACTTTTTTTGGTTGTAGTTTGTCTCCCTATGTGAGAGAGGGTATGCCCAGACATGGGTCCCTTGCTCGCTGCTCCATAGGGAGCCAAGCTGCACCTCACCAAGGAGGCCCAACAAGGTCAGAAAATGTCTGGGTTTGAATGTGGTTCTGTGCAGAAGCGACCAGGCATAGCAGTTTGGGCTGGGCTGCTACCATTGGTGGCAGTACCTGATTGATTTGTGTATGGCTGGACCCCGTTTGCAATGGCACAGACGGGCTAAAAAAAAGTGGTGTGGAAAGTTGCCCAGAGCAATGCCAGTGGTTCAGATTTATTCAAAACCTTCTACCCATCACTTTTTTGGGTTGAAGTTTGTCTCCTTATGTGAGAGAGGGTATACCCAGATGTGGCTCGCTGCGCCATAGGGAACCAAGCAGCACCTCACCTTGTATGCCCAACAAGGCTGAAACATGTCTGGGGTTGCTTGTGTTTCTGTGCATAGGCGACCTGGACCAGCAGTTCGGGCTGGGCTGCTACCATTGGTGGCAGTACCTGACTTGTTTGCATCTGGCTGGACCCCTTTTGCAATGGCGCAGACAGGCTAAAAACAGTGGTGTGGAAGGTTGCCCAGAGCAATGCCAGTGGGTCAGATTTATTCAAAGCCTTCCGCCCATCACTTTTTGGGTTGTAGTTTGTCTCGCTATTTGAAAGAGGGTATGCCCAGACGTGGGTCCCTTGCTCGCTGCGCCATAGGGAACCAAGCTGCACCTCACCGAGGAGGCCCAACAAGGCCAAAACATTTCTGGGGTGCTTGTGGTTCTGTGCAGAGGCGACCTGGTATAGCAGTTTGGGCTGCTACTATTGGTGGCAGTACCTGATTGATTTGCGTATGGCTGGACCCCGTTTGCAATGGTGCAGACGGGCTAACTAATAAGTGGTGCGGAAGGTTGCCCAGAGCAGTGCCAGTGGTTCAGATTTATTCACAACCTTCCAACCATCCCTTTTTTGTTTGTACTGCGTTATTATAAACCTTTTGCGAGAGGGTATGCCCAGACGTGGCTCGCTGCGCCATAGGGAACCGAGGAGGCCCAACAAGGCTGAAACATGTCTGGGATTGCTTGTGTTTCTGTGCAGAGGCGACCTGGCCTAGAAGTTTGGGCTGGGCTGCTACCATTGGTGACAGTACCTGACTTATTTGCATATGGCTGGACCCCTTTTGCAATGGCCCAGATGGGCTTAAAAAACAGTGGTGTGGGAGGCTGCCCAGAGCAACGCCCAGAGCAATGCCAGTGGTTCAAAACCTTCCACCCATAACTTTTTGGGTTGTAGTTTGTCTCCCTATGTGAGAGAGGGTATGCGCAGACGTGGATCACCAAGCTGAACCTCACTGTGCAGGCCCAACAAGGCTGAAACATGTCTGGGGTTGCTTGTGTTTCGGTGCAGTACCTGACTGATTTGCATATGGCTTGACCCCTTTTGCAATGGTGCAGACGGGCTAAAAACGGTGGTGTGGAAGGTTGCCCAGAGCAATGCCAGTGGTTCAGATTTATTCACAACCTTCCACCCATCACTTTTTTGGTTGTACTGTGTTATTATGAAACTTTTGCACAAGACCCCAAAAACGTATCCTCCTTGGAGTGTGGATTAGAGCTCTATGCAGTGCGAGAATCTCACGGTGACACAAGTAAGACACATATAAATGATCACAGTTCATGGATGTTTATTGAACAATGCAAAATGGTGTGCGGGATGGAAAAACGCTTGATCTAAACCTATATCTGAGATGGGGACAGGTTTCAACCAATAAATGAAAAATAAGGCAGTCCTGGTGGCGTTGTGTCAAAATAAAAGGGCATATACTAAGAAACCTAGTGCCAAACCTTACAACTATTACAGAAAAGTGTGTGGGATAGTTCGCAAGAAAATTAAGAAGTGTTCTCAAATAATATGTCAGGATGCGGTGGTTTGGGTCTCCCTTCCTCATGTTTTAGCACGGCATAGGATGGGAGCTAGTGGAGCACAGCACAGTCTCGGCCTTCTCTAGCACGAGATGACAGTTCCAATGGCTGTTCTCAGGTCTGTCAATGGCCATGTCTCAATTCCTTAGAAAGTCTCTTGCCTTCGGGGCCTGAGATGTTCAGAAAAACCAACAAAACAAAAGTTCCTTTAACAAATCAAAGTTCGCCTTCGGAGTTCAATGTGAGTGATGGTTTCAGCCCTGAGTCCCCCTCTTCTGGGCTGACCCTTCTCGTATCGCATTTTACAATTTGCAGTAGGGTGACAGTTTCACCCCTGGGTCCCCCTCTTCTGGGCTGACCCTTCTCAATTGTAATCCAAAGTTCAGTTAGGGGGATAGCTTCACCCCTGGGTCCCCCTCTTCTGGGCTGACCATTAATGTATCATTTTCCACACAAACCTCTGATGAACACTTTGCCCTTGGATCTCCCTCAGCCAGGCTCGGACCTCTCTTGACTGCCAGTACTTGGGTGATAGCTTCAACTCTGGCACCCCTCCTTCGGGTTTATTCTTGCCGTCTCTTGCTTTGGGGTAACGACTTTTCAGCCTCAGATCCCCCTCCTCTCTCGATTTTTAGCCTTTGTTCACCGGATTTACTATGGCTCTCGAGCAGGGTGATAGTGGCTCACCCATGGGTCCCCCTCTTCTGGGCTGACTCCTCCTTACTTTTTAATGTTCACTTTTATACAATTCAGAGGTTTCCGGATTCACTTCCATTGCTTTCATGCCAATTCACGAATCAAAGTCTTTCAAATATATGGGGCTTTTGCTCGACCCTCACGTATAAGAACACTTTGCATTCCTTTGGCAGCCTTCCTATGGCCTTCTGGTTTCTGTAGTTTCTCAATATGGGGCTCAACCAGGGTCTCTCGAGTTAGCACCCACATGGGGCTGCTTTCCCTCTGCAGCTGGTCTTCCCCTCACTTTTCTAACAGCTCCTTTTCAAGTTCATTAGCCTTAGTTCAAAATGTGCCACTTTGCAATTCTCACTGAACACAGCCCGGTGCTAATCGATTCTCCCCTCGACTCACTGGCTGTGATGAACCACTTGGCTTTCGGCTTCTCTGGAGTCAAGGCCGGTACCACGGGCGCAGGAGTCTCCTCTGCTCCGCCTTATTATCATGGGCTTGCCCATTGTACCGTTGACATCTGCAGCAGGACACTTGTGCTATTTTTCACTGTCTTAGATTCTCCTCCCGGAAGGCTTTGCGGGTCTGGGATGAAAAGGGCAAGGTCACGTCTCTCCTCGCCACCCTCTCGCCTCCCGCTGCCTTTCTCCTTCGCTTGAAATGCCGCCTTGAATTAGTCATCCCGTTGTGCATCTTTCATTCTTGCCTTCCTCGCCTTGTTCATCCTGTGCTCGTCTGCTCCACCTTTTATCCCTGTGGGGAAAAGGAAGGGCGTCAGGTGTGTGTAGTTCAAGTTAATTGCTTGACTTTGCCTGGCCCGTCTGTCGGGACATGTCAGGTAAGCAGCGTCATTACAATTCTGTAAAACAGAGTTCATACCAAATTGTCCTATGGGGGTTTGTGAAATGGTCAAAAATGACTGGGGTGTAGAAAATAACATAGGGGATTGTAGGAACAAGAGTATTCTGTCACAGTAGATTAGGATTTCGGAAAATGATAATCACAAAGACCGGATTTGTGGAGTTTGCGGGGTAAAAAGGAATAGCTGGAATCAAGAAATGAACCAAGGCGATTGTGGGAATCGTAGTATTTTGTTTGAACCGAAGGGTAGTCAAGGAAATAGTGACCAGAGGGGTGTAGAAAAAAGTCACCGGGAGTATTCAGATAGGGAACTGGAAAGCAGGGTTTTTGGGAGGGACGGTTTCTGAACAAGAGATGGTTTGAGATCCTAGGGGATTGGTTCCGTCTGGAGGGGTTAATGGGTTTGGGTAGGAGAGATTTAGGGGGTAATTCATGGATTATTTGTGCCCAAAAAACGGGATTTGTGCGCCATTCTGCCCGCAAATCCCCATTTGTTAAACAGTGATTTGCAGGCAGAATGGCGCACAAATCCCATTTTTTGTGGCGCAAATAATCCATGAATTACCCCTTAATGGGAGGAGGTGAGGCAGATGTAGTGTACCCTTTGGAGGCCTTGAAGATCTCAAAAGCCTCTCCTTCCTTGGAATAATACCACAGCTCTCCTGGGGCATTCCCCTAAGCATAACCCCAGGGCCCCTTGCCCAGGTGATCCTCGCTCGTCCACTCCCAGCATTGGGATCTGAGAGCGCCGTCCTCCCCAGGCCACCTGAATAAGGGTTTCTCAAGGTCTACGTGGGAGAACACTCTCAGGTTTCTCACAGCAGGAAAAAAGTAGAATCCTCTGAGGGCTATGCACACATAGTCGCAGACGTTCAAACTGATGATTGCTGCTGCTAGTTAATCAAAAGGCATGGGGAGTCAAGGAAGAGCTCACGGGAGTGTGCTTCAATCCTCTTGCTCACAGCAGTAATAGAATGAGGGTCTTTCCACAAAGGTTTAGATTCTGCCAAAACTTGGTTCTGTAAAGGAATGCTGGATTTTTCAGTTTTGTTAATCGATAAAACGCCTCAGAGTATCCCATACTCGACGTCAGATATCTCTGGAAGTGAAAACCCAGGTAATACTGAACTCCCACCATCCTGCTTACAAGGGACCTGGCAGATAGCGAGGCTTCCTCTTCACTCTGGTCAACATCATCTCCATCATCAGTGTCCTGTTGAAGATCGGTGCTCCTTATTGGTTCCTCATCTGTGTCGACTCCATAAGGAGTTTCAATCACTGTATGAGATGGTCCCACACACTCTGAAACCTACTTTATTGGACCTGGTATGTCCAAAGGGACCGCAGCTGTGGGAATGGCCGGCTTGGTGCATGCAGGACTGTCAGTGCAGGAGGGGCTTGAGGATCGGGAACAAAATGGGGAATGATCTCCCTGATAAGATCCTTGAAGTAACCCTACATAGGGTATGAATGCATTATATGTTGGTATTTTTCAAAAAACCTGTCCTCAAAGGAGGGCTGCTGAGTACCCACGGTAGGCATCCATGATGAAGAAGCTGCAGGGCTTGATGAAGACTGGGCAGGATACCGGGTATGGTGCCAGGCCGGCAGGGGAACCCCATACCTAATAGAGGGGGTTGGAATATGGTACAACGTTGACCATGAAGTCATCAGGGACCACTCCAACCTTACAAAACCCTGTTTGCTCACCATGGGTGGAAGAGGAATTTGAGCTGATGCGGAAGTGTGTGGTTTCCTTTCGTGAGATGATGGAGCTGCGGATCCCACTTTGCGGGGGACGTGGAGATGCAGGGAGTCTAGCTCAAAGTGGAGCCCCTCTTCCTCATACACCCTTGATGGTCCTTGTGGCGAGCCCCAGTAAAATCTGACAAGGCCTCAGAACTTGTTCTGGAAGATTGACAACCATCTGCCTTTTTGAGCCTGGTAGGCTTTTGGCGCTGAGGCATCACCTCAGGTCTAGCTAGCCCGGTAGTAGGCCCTGTGGAGCTCTTGGTGTTCCCATTGGTAAAAGCCTGAGGCCTTGGTGACCACTCCGGTCAAAGTCCCCATGAGGACCTCAGTGTTTCCACTAGTAGAATCTGACTTGGCCACAAAGCAGACCCTGGCAATGAGGTGGCTAACCGTTACAGGACTTGTGTCCCTGCCGTTCACACAGGGTGCCTGATTTACCTGAAGTCTTGATGAGTGTGAGGAGATGAACTCTTTTATATGACCAGGCAGAGACATACATAACACCTCTCCCCACCAAGCCAACTTCGTGCACAGAGTCGATGGAGACAGGGTGTGGCAAGATGAGCAAGCCACCCACTGGTGTTCGGGGGACTAGGCACAGGAAAAAGCATGCATGGACATCTGCTGCTGAAAAATGCCTGTCGCAAGAAGCGCATGTGGAAAAAACTGTTCCGCCCACCATAAAAGCCCAACTTGTGTTGCCGGGTGACGTAGAATGGGAAATTTGAGGAAAAAACTCTTCAAGGAAGCAAGTGCGCAGTCAAAATGTGCGCACCACGCAAAAGCGTCCATTATCCACACCCACACTCTCGTGATTATCATGCAACGTTAACGTTTTTTAAAGAGAAAGCTACTATTTCTGCTGTGTTAAAAGTGGTCTGGTCCCCTCCCCATAGGACAAAAACCCATAAGTATGGAGGAAAAGGGGCAGGACGTAGGAGTATTTGTCTAATAGAAGATGGCCCACTTCTTTCTGTAGCATTTATCGACTATAAAGCCGCTTGTGATAGCGTTGCTAGAAATGTATTATGGAACAAAAGAATTGGGGTATTCCATTAGGCATATTGAATTTGTTATACCAACTGAAATAATCTGGGTATTCCATTAGGCATATTGAATATGTTATAGCAACTGTATAATTATATTAGTATCATAGTAAAGCTATATAGCATGGGGCTCTGTTCAAGTAAGATAAATACCAACAAGGCCCTGAAAGAATGCTTTTCCTTTTGAATATGCATGTAGCGGATATCACTTGGCCCTAAATAGTATCAATAACTTTCTGCCTAAAGTTAGTACCATGCATGTTTCATGGCTCAGCTATGTATATTATATCATTATGTTAGACCACACTAATGTGGGACTTAGATCTTTGCAGGCCATTCTTATGTACTCAAAGGAAAATGTCTTAAGCATAAATTACTGTAAAACTAAAATCATATATTTGGGGCCTAAAAACATTCACCTTGTAATAATTGTTTTTATAGATAACGCAAGCTTGGAACTTCTAGAATCATATGTATATTTAGGCATATTGATTTGAAAGTCTGCATGTGACATGATGTACATAAATAGATAAACGACTAAGGCTATTACTTAGATGGCATCTATTACAAATTGTATTAAATAGTATGATGGTTATAGTTGGAACAGTTGGGCCACAGTTTATAATCAAAGTTTGGTTCCATCGATTATTTACGGATACAAAGCATTTCTAGTATATAATGGTGTAGGGTTAGACAATCTAAAAGCCAAAATATGGCGGGCCACCTTAGGAGTACTTAATTGTGTCCTTATATATAATATCCGCCTGGAAATGGGCCTCCTATCCCTCAGCACTAATGCATTAATACGATGGAAACCCATTGATTTGAATTTTTTTGAAATGCATGGATATCCTCATCTTTGGTATATTGGTCAAAACATTGGACGAAAATAAATGTCCTGTTTTGTAATAATTGCATTGTTATCACAGATCTTTCTTTAAGTTGATATACTGGGACATCAATTGGTATTTGAAATATGCTGGTTTAAGAACAGAATTAATAAGGAAAAGTCAGAGGTGGGGCAGGATTAATAATATAGAATTAGCCATGGTGAAAAATGTACATTGGTGCCAGCATTATGTACCTGTACTGCTATGATTCCTTAAACCCATATGCTAAAATTACCATTTCCTGTGATCAGGCAACTGTTTTTGTTGCTATGTTTAAACCAATTGCAATGTCTAACATTGATTGGACTGTGTAGTGGGCAAGGCAGCGGAGGGGTGATATTGCTGTCTATACACATTTATGAACGAAATGGAAACCCCTAAATATTTATTACTGCAATGCACTGACGTAATGACAGGATGTATACTGTTTTTGGGAAATGAGTAAATAATTACGCTTTTAATGAAATTTGGGATTTTTATAGAGGAAAGAATTACATTAATTGTATAGTTTTATAATTGTTTAGACAGTGTAATTTATGTAGTGGGTAACGTTCATTTAACTTATCCACACTTTTAACAATAACATATATTTGCTGCAATTAGCCTGTCACATACTCCCTTCACATATAAAGATTAAAATACCACATACGCATTTATACTTTTTCGCAAGCTTTCATTTATTTTGAGATGAGTTTTGATTATGTGCAACATATTTCTGTATGTAGCTTTGTGTTGTTTATATATGTAGCTTCAATCTAGCATGAATTTGTGAGTTACACCTTCAGGTTAACGCCAGGCAACACCTCAGTAACTCACACACACACACACACACACACACACACACAGTGGGCCTCTTTACGAGGTCAGCGGTAGAACCCGCTGGTAGGCGGCGGGCTACCGCCGACCCTGTAAGACCATTTCCGCCACCCAATATCCCGGTGCTACCGTGATATCATGAGCGGGGGCGGAACGGTAAAGCCCCATTCCAGTGAAGCTCCATAGAACTCCATGGGAATGGTGTCACTGAAGCACCGGAACCGTTGCTAATGGTGCCTGTGCTTCAGTGAGAACACTGTCAGTAGGGGCCTGCCGGGAGTACCATGCCCCTGCCGGCAGACCTGTAGTTTGGTGGTCTAAAGCTATTATGACCCCTATTTACGTGTCGGGGTTTTACAAGTGGAGGCAACCTACCTACAGTGGTTGCTTCGAAAAGGCTGGTTCTCATCAGTGAGCACGAAAAAATGTGCTGGGAAGGAGGGATGGTTGGGGATTGGTAAACCGAGCTGGGCTGTGTCTGCCAGGTGCAGCCCAGCAAAGAAACAGAGTGGTGATTTCAGGGGCCACCAAGGCCAGGCCACTTCTGCCACCGGAGATGGAGTGTGGCGGTGGGTGCAGACAAACCCACCCGCCTTGGGGTGTAGAGGGCAGGGAGGAATTTGGCATGCCCGCAAAGCATTCTGACAGTTGTGGACTGGGCAAGGAGAGGGGCGGGGAGGGGAGCAGAGCCCTGGGGATTCCAGCACAGCATTCCTGTGATGGGTGGGAGCGCCCGCTGGGAGCCCTGCCCTTGGCGGTCACCAGGAGGAGTCACCCAGTCCCTCGTGTCACTGTCCAAGTTCGATGTCCTTTATCAGCTTTCCAACCCATACTGGCTCATATGGCCCAAGAATTGGTCAACGGGGGGTTGCCACTTCACTGCCCAAGGTTATCATAATAAATCTGATCTTGCACAAACACTAAAGGGTGGTGTCTCTGCATTATGATATGACAGATTAGTATGTCCCTAACCCACGCAGCCTCTCCATGCCTGTATCCCCTGTGGATGTAAAGATGTTTTCCTTTTTCCATTAGGGAGTTAACATTTCTCTGATCTCTGTCCAATCTTGTATGTTGAATGGCCAATGTTTTACCCTAAAAAAAATGACAATAATACATCAATGGGATAACTGAGGGGACTATAAAGGTGTTTCGGAGGCTCAGCGTGATGCAGGACAGTGAAATGCATCCCATGCAATTATACATGTTTCAAAGAGATTTGAAATAAAATGTTATTAAAGACACAGGCCTGGAGGGCAATTTGATGGTATGTTTGTCACTTTAGAAATGTCCATCCGATCAGATCATGGCTTATCATATCTTCTCATATCACACCTTACCACATCTAACCACCTGACACTTCTCACATTACATTTTATTACAGGGCATCATATATTATCATATCATGCCATGGAACTCAGAGATAACCCTACCTTCCATGGCAGCATTGGATATGACACTTATGACACTTGCAGATCTTGTCTGACGAGCAGGTTCCTCCAGATGATCCTTCGATGACTTCCTGCTGTCTGACTTATTATGATCATTGCCTGGACTTGGCTGCAAAAGACGGACCAAAAAAAGATGATATCAGACACAGTTTAGTTGCGGAAAAAGGAATGTCCTTTAAAATGTCCAACACATTATCATCAATAAACACCTTTATTGTGCTTTTTCCTGTCAGATGAAGATACTTCATTTTATGTTTGAAGAGCAGTGCCATGTCCACATCTAAAGCACACACATTAACAGCCTTGCTGTCAATTGTTTTGTGACCTGCTACTTTGCTGGTTTTAAAATGTGTATTTTTGTTAATCTCAGTGAAATGTATTTTATTTTAATATTGTATAGTTTTTCTGGAGTGTTCTATAGATTTCCGAAAAAAACCTGATTTAATGATGATGAGTACGATTTCTTTTCAATTGATTTTTATAAAGGATTTATGGTGATAGAAACTGCATGTGATCTGCATCAGTATTATTTAGTGCATTCTACCTTATGTCATCAATGTTTTCTTCTGCATGCCACCGGCTCTTAATATAATAAAGAACCAAAACACTGTATCTTTCAGAAGAAAATGATTCCGGGTACAGCTGGGTAAAATGTAGCTGGATTTTCAGAATGAGCAGTCAAAATGTAAATAATCTCAATTAAGACTAATATGTGCATATTTTGTAATCAGTTGCAGAGCCTGGGAGGTCAGGGGGGCTGCCTCCCCCCGACACACCTCTGGTGCCTTGTGCACCCCCACCCTCCCACAGGGCTGGGGCTCTGAATTAGTTATGTTATGTTATTTTGCACTTATATAGTGCCTTATATACCATTGGTATGGTCTGAAGGCGCTGGTAGGTTGAACGCCCTTGGGAACCGAAGTTCAGATCAGTAGAGAGAGTAGGGAGAGTCAAAAGGTGCGTGTGAGCACCGGATATGTGTGCAGCTTGTGCGGTACACGTGTAATAGCTGCTTCTTATCGGTAGGTGTGGTGGTTGAGAGATCAGGAGAATGTGTTCGATCTGACAGGATTTATCCGCAACGGATGTGGCTGCGTTAGGCCTGAGGAAAACGCCTGGCTGGGGGTGTGAGACCAGCAGTGTTTACATAGAATGATGTGGAGTAAGCAGCGGATGTTCGTATGAGAACAGTTATACCGAATGGTGTCATAGTATCTCTGTGTTCTAGTTGAGTGGTGATGTAAAGGAGAGAGTAAGCGTGGGTTGTGGTGTGATGGGTTATATGCTCTTTCAGTGTGCAAACTTCTAAATGCAACTTTCCCAGAGAGGGAACTGGGCGAACTTCTAAGTACAATTTTCCATACAGAGTCTATTGGGAACACTTCTAAATTCATTTCATCAGAGAGGGTATTGGCACACTTCAAAGTGTAACTCTCGCAGAGGCTATTGGGTACACTTCTAAACGCAATTTTCATAGAGCGTCTACTGGGCACTCTTCTAACTTCAGTTTTCCAGAGAGGCTATTGGGCAAACTTCTATATGCAACTTTCCAGAGTGTCTGTTGGATACACTTCTAAAATCAACTTTCACAGATGCTATTGGTAGCACTTCTAAATGCAGCTTTCACAGAGGATATTGGACTCGTATCTAAATTCAATTTTCTACAGAGAGGCTACTGGGCGCACTATAAAATCAATTTTCCAGCGAGGCTATTGGGAATACTTCTAAATTCATTTTTCCAGCGAGGCTATTGGGAACACTTCTAAATTCAATTTACCAGAGATGCTATTGGACACACTTCTAAATGCAACTTTCACAGAGTGGTTTATTGGGAGCACTACTAAATTCACAGTGAGGTTATTGGGCACACGTCTAAGTGCAATTTTCACAGAGCGTCTACTGGGCACACTTCTAAATTCAATTTTCCAGAGAGGCAAACTTCTATATGCAACTTTCCAGAGTGTCTACTGTATACACTTCTAAAATCAACTTTCACAGGAGCCATTGATAGCGCTTCTAAATGCAGCTTTCACAGGAGCTAATGGGTACACTTCTAAATCTCACAGCGAGGTTATTGGGCACACTTCTAAATGCAACTTTCCAGAGTGTCTATTGGGTACATTTCTAAATGCAACTTTCACAGAGCATCTACTGGGCATATTTCTAAATTCAATTTTCCAGAGAGGCTATTGGGCACACTTCTAAATGCAATTTTCACAGAGCGTCTACTGGGCACATTTCTAAATTCAATTTTCCAGAGAGGCTATTGGGCAAACTTCTATATGCAACTTTCCAGAGTGTCTATTGGGCACACTTCTAAATGCAATTTTCACAGAGCGTCTACTGGGCACATTTCGAAATTCAATTTTCCAGAGAGGCTATTGGGCAAACTTCTATATGCAACTTTCCAGAGTGACTATTGGATACACTTCTAAAATCGACTTTCACAGGTGCCATTGGTAGCACTTGTAAATGCAGCTTTCACAGCGTGGCTAATGGGCACACTTCTAAATGCAACTTTCACAGGGGATCTTGGGCACACTTCTAAATTCCATTTACCCGAGAGGCTATTGGGCACATTTCAGACTTGACGGAGAGGCTGTAGGGGACACTTTGTGAATGCAACTTTCACATGCTAACATTCACAGTTCCATCTAGATGCGACGCAGGTCAATATTCATAATTCCATCTAAGAGTGATCATGCTAACTTTCACAATTCCAACCAAGAGTGGACATGCTAACTTACACAATTCCATCTAAGAGTGGACATGCTAACTTTCACAATTCCAACGAAGAGTGAACATGCTAACTTACACAATTCCATCTAAGAGTGGACATGCTAACCTACACAATTCCAACCAAGAGTGGACATGCTAACATTCACAATTCCATCTAAGAGTGGAGATGCTAACTTACACAATTCCAACCAAGAGTGGACATGTTAACTTTCACAATTCCATCTAAGAGTGGACATGCTAACTTACACAATTCCAACCAAGAGTGGACATGCTAACTTACACAATTCCATCTAAGAGTGGACATGCTAACTTTCACAATTCCAACCAAGAGTGGACATGCTAACTTACACAATTCCATCTAAGAGTGGAGATGCTAACTTACACAATTCCAACCAAGAGTGGACATGCTAACTTTCACAATTCTATCTAAGAGTGGACATGCTAACTTACACAATTCCAACCAGGAGTGGACATGCTAACTTTCACAATTCCAACCAAGAGTGGACATGCTAACTTTCACAATTCCAACCAAGAGTGGACATGCTAACATTCACAATTCTATCTAAGAGTGGACATGCTAACTTTCACAATTCCAACCAAGAGTGGACATGCTAACTTTCACAATTCCAAACAAGAGTGGACATGCTAACATTCACAATTCCAACCAGGAGTGGACATGCTAACTTTCACAATTCCAACCAAGAGTGCACATGCTAACTTACACAATTCCATCTAAGAGTGGACATGCTAACTTTCACAATTCCAACGAAGAGTGGATATGCTAACTTACACAATTCCATCTAAGAGTGGACATGCTAACTTACACAGTTCCAACCAAGAGTGGACATGCTAACATTCACAATTCTATCTAAGAGTGGAGATGCTAACTTACACAATTCCAACCAAGAGTGGACATGCTAACTTTCACAATTCCATCTAAGAGTGGACATGCTAACTTACACAATTCCAACCAAGAGTGGACATGCTAACTTACACAATTCCATCTAAGAGTGGACATGCTAACGTTCACAATTCCAACCAAGAGTGGACATGCTAACTTACACAATTCCATCTAAGAGTGGAGATGCTAACTTACACAATTCCAACCAAGAGTGGACATGCTAACTTTCACAATTCTATCTAAGAGTGGACATGCTAACTTACACAATTCCAACCAGGAGTGGACATGCTAACTTTCACAATTCCAACCAAGAGTGGACATGCTAACTTTCACAATTCCAACCAAGAGTGGACATGCTATAATTCACAATTCTATCTAAGAGTGGACATGCTAACTTTCACAATTCCAACCAAGAGTGGACATGCTAACATTCACAATTCTATCTAAGAGTGGACATGCTAACTTTCACAATTCCAACCAAGAGTGGACATGCTAACTTTCACAATTCCAACCAAGAGTGGACATGCTAACATTCACAATTCCAACCAGGAGTGGACATGCTAACTTTCACAATTCCAACCAAGAGTGGACATGCTAACTTTCACAATTCCAACCAAGAGTGGACATGCTAACTTTCACAATTCCAACCAAGAGTGGACATGCTAACATTCACAATTCCAACCAGGAGTGGACATGCTAACTTTCACAATTCCAACCAAGAGTGGACATGCTAACTTTCACAATTCCAACCAAGAGTGGACATGCTAACATTCACAATTCTATCTAAGAGTGGACATGCTAACTTACACAATTCCAACCAAGAGTGGACATGCTAACATTATGGCAGTCTGTGTTATTTGGAGGTAAGATAGAGTGGCATGGGCTTTCTGCAGTGGAGTGATTGCTCTACTCTCCACCCATACCACACTCACGGTTTTGGTGGTGTCTGTTAGTTGCTGGCTTCATTGGCTTCCCCTGCGGACACCTGCAGACACATCTTGGAGCCGCCTCTGTTGGAGCCGCCCTTGGCCTTGGGGCCCTTAGCCGCTGGGGGCTGCCGGGCAGAGGGCTGCCCTGGGCGGGCCAGTGATAAAGGTCGAGGGGCCTATCAGAGGGGGGGTGGGACCATGAGGAGGTTTTAGAGGAGGGGAAGTGGGGACCGACTCACCTGCTCCTAGGATGGGAAATAGGAGCAGGTGCAGGAAGCGGGTCGGTACACTGACGCTGCCTCGGCCAAAACAACCAATCAGGGGCGGGGGGCGGGATGGGAGGCGGGAGCGAGAGGGGAAGAACCAGGAAGCGGGCTGGGGAGCTCGGGGCACGCAGGGGCCTGGGGGCATTTTTTTGGGGAAAAAATGCATGGAAAGGGTCGCGCATGGATGGGAGGCGGGAGCGAGAGGGGAAGAACCAGGAAGCGGGGCTGGGGGGCTCGGGGCACGCAGGGGCCTGGGGGCATTTTTGGAGAAAAAATGCATGCAAAGGGTCCGCATGGATGGGAGGCGGGAGGGGAAGAAACCAGGAAACGGGGCTGGGGAGCTCGGGGCACGCTGGGCCATTTTTTGAAAAAACGCATGGAAAGGGTCGCGCAAGGGGGGACCGACTCACCTGCTCCTAGGATGGGAAATAGGAGCAGGTGCAGGAAGCGGGTCGGTACACCGACACTGCCTCGGCCAAAACAACCAATCAGGGGCAGGGGGCGGGATGGGAGGCGGGAGCGAGAGGGGAAGAACCAGGAAGCGGGCTGGGGAGCTCGGGGCACGCAGGGGCCTGGGGCATTTTTTGGGGGGAAAAAATGCATGGAAAGGGTCGCGCATGGATGGGAGGCGGGAGCGAGAGGGGAAGAACCAGGAAGCGGGCTGGGGAGCTCGGGGCATGCAGGGGCCTGGGGGCATTTTCTTTTTTGGGGAAAAAATGCATGGAAAGGGTCGCGCATGGATGGGAGGCGGGAGCGAGAGGGGAAGAACCAGGAAGGGGGGCTCGGGGCATGCAGGGGCCTGGGGGCATTTTTGGAGAAAAAATGCATGCAAAGGGTCCAGCATGGATGGGAGGCGGGAGGGGGAGGGGAAGAAACCAGGAAACGGGGCTGGGGAGCTCGGGGCACGCAGGGCCATTTTTTGAAAAAACGCATGGAAAGGGTCGCGCAAGGGGGGACCGACTCACCTGCTCCTAGGATGGGATAGCACCAGTTCTTATTTGAAAAAATATAAAAACTCCATATGAGTGGTGTGCAGCGCCACAGAGGAAGGCACGCCACTCACAGGTTTTTTTCTCCATATATCTATGGTATATTTTTTTTAAAAACTCTGTGATCAGTGCACCATCCTGTGCGGCGCAACGCACTACTCACAGGTTTGCCATGGAAACCATGTCAGTGTTGTTGCCCCGCCCCAAGGGATTCAAGTACTTCCGGGGCACACCATCACCACGCACACCTTCACCAGCATGCTGACTAATCGTGTCCCTGCATGCCCCGGCCAGAAGAAGTGTATATGTGTTTATAAATGTATGTTGATGTATATTTTTGAGTGTATGTATTTTAATGTATGTATTTGAAATGTATGTATTTGAACATACACACACATACATTTCTATTTGAAATGTATGCATGTGTGTTTGAATGTAATGCATTGTGTGTTTGTGTGCGCGTGCAGGAATAGTTGAGTGAGTAACTGCGCATGTATGTATGCATGCATGAGTGTAATAGTATCGCTGTGTGTCTGGGCATGTGTGTGTGCATGTGTGTGTGCATGTGTTTGTAGCATCTCTGCAAGGGATTTACAGTGACCAATCAATCCCTTGCAGAGACTGCTCTATTGATATGTTGTGTCAGCATCCTCATGTACGTGATTTCAAGTTGCAATTACTGATTTATACCTTTCCTATCTGTGCCAGTAATGGTCACTTTAAATCATATGCATGAAGCACTTCACCCTTCATGCATGTGATTTAAAGTGACCATTACTGGAATAGATAGGTTGTGGCAACAGCTTCATGCATGCGATTTAAAGTGACCAGTACTGGCATAGATAGGCTGTGCCTATCTCTGTCCCTAATGGTCATTTTAAATCAAATGTGTGTGATTTAAACAGGGGTGGCTCATCCATAATGTGTGAGGGATCCCCCTCCCCTCCTGAGCCCTCGCCCATCATGGACGAGCTGGGGTAACCCAGGGGCCCTCACTCAGCTGCCTGTTGCAACTGAAGGAGTGCTCCCAGGCTGTCTTGAACTGTCTAGGGGAAACATGGTTTCCCTTGGATAGTTCGTATCCCAGCGGTGCATGAACAATGAGCGATTCTAGGCCAAGTGCGATTTGCTTCCCCAGCCTCGCATGGCCCAGTAGGGATGCAGGCGGGGTGCTACATGTTTGTATGTGCAAGGGAGCGCTAATGCATCACCAAGCACATACAAATGGGTCGGGTGCCGCATCAGTAGTTCTTTGGGACCTGTGCACATGTGCAAGAACCTGGAAGCACTTTGCATCCTGGTTCCTGTTTGTACAGCGCGGGAGCCAGAGGGCTTTCTGGAGGCCGCGTAGGAGCTTTGTGAGGATCGGTGTTAGGGAGATTTATCGTTTTTGTGCTTCATCCCCTGCCCTAGTGAGACCCCTAGCACTTTGCTGGACATCTGGATCTTTTTCTTTCATTTCTGAATGAGTGCAGCCTTTTTCCACTCATTCATTCTTGTGGGCTCTGTCTTTTGGAACTCTATTCTTTGTATTTTACCTATACTCTGTCTGTCTGCTCCATAGCTCTCAAAGACTTCTGTAGTTTACTACTTCAGCACACAGCTCCTTGTGGGAAGTGTTCTGGGGACCCTTAGGGTCCTCCTTCAAGATTCTTTTTTTACAGCCTTAAGTAACTACAGTTCTTAAGGATACTTAGTGTCTCTCCCAAAACTCAATAGTCTGAGAGATTGGCACACACCACCTCAGTGGAGTGCCAACGGGATACCTAGTATCCCCCTTCTCTCTGCTCCTGTGACTTTTTAGTCACATATAGAATCACCCAGTTATGGCTAGTGGCAGTGGACGTGTTCTACCAACTATTGTGTGTGTTTTTATACCACAGGCTATTCCATAGCCTCTGTAGTGCACAATAGGGGCACCCAAGTAGCAACTTGGGGCCTCCCTTCTTTTTTCACCATTTTTAACATGGCTGTTCTTTGCTAGACCTTCTTTTACCATTCTGGGAGGGGGCGGGGGGTCTGGTGTGTGTTTTGCCTTTGGCAGGAACCAGTAGGTATCGCCGCCTAGACTCTAGAGTGTCTAGGCAGGCAGGAAGTGGGGGAGGAGTCTTCCACCCCCTTATCCTTTGTCTGCCAGAGTGCCTGAATAGGTCCAGCACTCATAGGGGGTCTGGCTTCCTGATTGGATAGCCAAATCCCCCTTTCAGTAAAATGCTGAGAGAGATTGTAGCGCAGTGTGTGCTGGAACTGTATAAAAGGCTTCTGGAGTGTAAAGCAAGTCGACCACAGGAAACAGAAGTAACCAAAGAAGAAGAGAACAGAGACACCTGCAGACCCCTTGCAGGGCCGTGAAGCGACCACTGCTGTCCTGACCCCGTTTTCTATGCAACAGAGGAACTCCGAAGAGGACGACTCCTTCCCTTTGGCTGGTGGGAACAACCAGTCCCAAGACCAACTTTGAAACAAACCGTCTCCCGAGATCCTAGGAGCTTCCAGAGGGGCGGACATGAAGCCCATTATGAGTGCATCATCGTGGAAAGGCCGAATCTGTCCAAATCTTTGCTGAAAACGTAAGGACACTCCAGAGATCTGATCTATCTCACCCAGACCCCCTTGCCAAAGTGTGGGACTGCAGGAAGTGAAGAAGATTGACCGGGAGATCCATGTCCTTTGTTGGTGCAGCTAAAAAGGCACCAAAACCAAAGAGTGAACCAAGAAGTTGCTGTAATTCACACTACAGGTCCTCCCTCGAGACTGCTGCTGAGAGACACTGTCCATTGTCCTACCTTTCATCACCAGACCAAGGAATACGGAGGTCGGGTCCAGAGCTGCCACATCGCGCAAAAGCCAATACAAGCACTTTCTTCACATCAAATGTACTGTGGCGGAAAAGGTATTGCTTACCTGATTCCAGGAAGTCGCTCCACAGCGGAATACATTTGGAGGTTTCCAGGGCAACCCCACTTATCTCTGGCCCAAGCCGCTGCTTGTGTCCCCTTCTCCGTTTTTAGGTCTGCTCTGTTAGTTGCTAACTTGCTGCTTCAATAAGTTTAGACACTGGCAGAAATCCGCAAGAACGCTTCACAATTCGCTGTTTGTCAAGACTTCATGCCCTCTCCGAACTGCCTTTAGCTAGGATTGCGTTTTTGGACCTAATAGACTTGCCACACGAAGAAGCCGTCTGTAGAGCCTTGAACTAAGCTCATGTTGCACTAACCACTTATGTTCCTCCCTTCAAGTGACTTTTCTATATGTGTTTTCAAAGTAAATGTTGAAAACCGCATGAGTGCACAGTTACCGATAATACGATAACCTTGTCTTTTCGCTTTCTAATGCTGCTACAAATGTAACCATGAACAAACACAAAAGTGAAAGTGCCCTTTGAAGTGTATCATCTAGTTTCTACTGTAAACGTCTGAAGTATTTAGAGCGATTCTGGTGTAAACATAATAAATATATATCTTTTATATACATATATGTGTAAGTCCTACTTTGTTGTGACTATCTAGCTAAGATTCAGTGTACTTACCTACAACTCGAATCTGCCTCTTAAGATAAGCCTGACTGCTCTGCCCCACTACCTCATCTAGTCCTGCCTGATACTAAGAGTTGGGGATCTACAAACCACTGGGATAGTTTACTAAAGTCTTACTGCCAATAGGACTTTGTGAAAACTCCCTTAACAGTTAGCCCGGGCTGCGTGCATGTAAGATTTTCATTTTGTATGTAATATGTGTGTGAATAAGTGAGTGTATGATGGTGCGCGTGTGAATGAGTGAGTGAATGATATGTGTGAATAGGAGGAGGGAGTGAATGCGTGCATGCACATGTGTTGGGCAGGGAATGGGTGATGGTGCGACAATTACACATTTTTACTGGGCATCTATAAGATGCCCAGTAAAAAATCATCATCCTTTCTTTTATCAACCGCGATTGATAAAAGAAAGGATGATGTTTTATTACGTGACTAGACTGGAAATTTGGATTGCCAATATAGCCCTTCCTTACGGTGGCATGACATTTTGTACTGAAATCTATGATAAAGCAAGCATGTTAAGTGGTACAACTAGGTTAGACTGGCATTTTGCAGGCAGCCAGCCTAGCCCTTTCTTACTGTGGAATAAATGTTCTTTACTGCGAATCTATGATAAACCAAGCATGACATGTGTTATTACTTGGCAATTGGTATTTTGGAGCAGCCAGTCTAGCAGTTTCTTACTGTGGCGTGGCATTTAAATTTTATTGTGGGCATCTATGATAAAGTAAGCATGATAAGTGTTTTTACGTGTCTAGACTGGACTACTTTGTGCAGCCAGTCTGGACATGTTTTCTTATTGTAGAATGGAATTTTTAAAGGCAAAGCCAACAGGAGTATGCTCTTATGTGGGAATACTGCCATGTATTGGCACTGAAAATGTGGAAGTTTATGAGCACAGCCAGTGTGATAAAAAAAATGTAAAATGTTTTTATACTGGCATATATTGTGGGCAAAGGCATCACGAAAATGCATTGGGCAAATGCTTCTGTGTACTTTTGGCGACTTGCAATCTGTCTGGATTTTTACACAATTTAACACAGAACGTGTACTGTATATTGCACCATTTTAACCAAATATTTCAAAAAAGAAAATCTCTGGGGAAGGGAAACACCCACAATGCCCTAGGTTGGTTCGGGCTCTCTCTCTACGCTCGGGTCACTCTGGCATATTTTGATGAAATTGTGAGGTTGCAGAACATTGTGTATAATGTTCAATATCACCTAAGATTTGAACACAGATGTTTTTAAATTGGTGAATGTTATACTGTGAATCAAGATGACAAAGTAATAACTGTATTTGGAATATTATTCATATGTTTGTTATGTAATTGTGTTTTTACATTACTTGCTGGGCTATTGTTGCACTGTCTGTATACTCCTTGAATGACAAATAAGGTGGTTATAGATATTTTAGTACTTAGTACAAGTAGTGGTACACTGGAATATTTAGTGCATTATTGGTGCAAATTGCCCTTTACACTGTCTGTATATCCCTTTAATATAAAATGAGGCAAATATTGCAATATTTAGCGCAAGCATTGGCACTTCGAAATACCTAGTGCATCATCAATTGCATTTTCTTATGTAACACTGTTATTGATGTCAGGCCTGTTTGACCATATGTTTACATGTCCACGAGACAGTAAGGGTTCTTAGCTTCCTACTTTAAACTAGACTGGCCAAATATAATCTTTGTAAAAATGAACCTTTTTCCAAGCTGAATGGACCACGGCATCATTGGGATGGCTTTGGGACGCTGCATACAATTTGGGCAATGTTTCCTGCCCCCAGGTATCGAACGCTTGATGTGTTCTTTTAAAAACATTTTTAATTGGCGCATTAGTGCCTCACAACTGTTTGGTGATGGCTGAGAACTAGGAGTTTTCCCGTTTTGGAGGTAAGGTTGGAGGTTGTGAGAGACCATAGTATTGATGACTGTGGTGAGACATGTGAAGCTATAGATTGGTTCTTTAAACTTGTTATCTTTTGTTTTGACAATGTAGGACGATAAAAGACTTGATGTATTGTGGAAGGTAAGGAGACAGTGATAGTTGTTTGAGTTTGAACTCCAATTAATTGTAAGAGACCTTCAACATCATTAAGTAGGTATAAAGAAAATGCTTGCAGGCATTGAATAGAGTGGGAGTCAGCTAAGTTGTATTTTTGTCTGACGACTCACCGACGCAGACATATTCAGGTATTCGATTAGTGGCATACTTGTCTATCCTTGTGGTGTGAAGGATGTTAGCTAGGTCAAATAGTAAACTGATTAAGCTCATAGATTTACATAAGTTTTTTTTTAATTGTGTACCCATCTATACAGGGATTCTACTGAGTAATACAAGGAGCAACCAGGGGGAATTTCTTCTTGCCACCTACAAGAAACTCCTTTTCTGCACATCTTTTGCCCCCGAGGAATGTCCAGCTAGTTACAGCGTTATAGGACAGATGCTTACATAAGTCAGGCTAATATGGACATAGTGGGAAAATACGTGGAAATAACCATCTCTGCGTTAGGTCTAGTCATTGTTACGGACCTGTGTGTTTGTATTCAGATTTGCACGTGTGTTTGGAGATTGATCCATTCAAATACGATGGTATTATGTGTTATGGTTTTAATGTTTTTTAATGTTTTTATATATGATTCAGCAGGTGGTTAGACTTGCTCTCTGCTGTATTAATACATTTTGACATGTGTTTTATATAAAGAATATCATTGTTTGATCTAAATGCAATCTCCTTGTATTTGTTTTGAAGTAGATAGCAAGAGTCCTTCGTTTTTTGAGAGGGGGTACATATGTGTGTCACTGATAGATAGTGACCTTTCTTTTGTTTCATAACAGATACTCTATTCCTATTTAGTAGGAAGGTCTGACACCGCTCAGTGGGTAAGCCCTTGTGAGAATATTGATTGAGGAAATATTTACACCACTCCAATTAAATAATTCAAGAGCTGCCACTGAATTTAAAGTGACCATTGCTGGCATAGACAGGCTGTGCTACCTATGCCAGCAACAGTCACTTTAAATCACATGCATGAAGCTGCTGTCACAACCTATCCATGCCAGTAAAGGTCACTTTAAATCATATGCATGAAGGCTGAAGTGCTTCATGCATGTAATTTAAAGTGATCATTACTGGCATACATAGATTGTGGCAGAAGCCTCATGCATACGATTTACACTGATCATTACTGGAATAGTTAGGTTGTGGCTGCAGCCTTATGAAAATGGCAAAAAGAGCTCCTATGAAGTGCACTGTTCAAGACACACATTTAATTGATTTTTTCAACTGTTACCCTAGAGAACCAACCGTGAAAAAAAGGTTACTCACTTTAATGACTGACTATGACTAAGTAATCCTAGTCCATAGACCCCTTTCCTCCATACTTTGTATGAGCATCCATGTGCAGGGATGGGATGGGTACCATTTTGCCTTGCATAAAATGATTCTCCTTTATTTATTTATTTATTTAAAGCATTATTCATTTATTTTGTTCACTATATTGTGAGCAAGGGTTGCGGGGGTGTCCCCCACAGCCGAACCCGTAAAAAGTTAAAAAAGGAAGGACCCTGCTGCGCCGGTTCCCGATCACGGAAGTGAAAGGGAACAGGCATTGCAGGGATACAGTGAGTTGGCGGCACATAGTGCAGTGTGCCGCCGCAAGGTAAGTAGGGGTGTGGGTGGGGGGGGGATTGAATCCCGTGGCTGCAATGATCAGAGGAGAAAAGACGGAACGTTTTTTGGAAAAATAACATTCAGTCTTTTCTCCCCCTCGAACATTTCCGTCGCAGGCTTCTAACTCAAATCCGTCCTGAACAGCTATCATCCAGTTAATAAACATTTCACCAAGTTTAACATGCGTAACCACGCCCTGCCCACCAGCACTTCACCTCAGTCACATTTGTAGCATCGGACCCGAGAAGGACTCGTATAATAGCAATTATTTTTAGTGGGATGGTGGCGGGCCGTATGGAGAAAATGGGACTATGGACTAGGAGTACTTCAGCCACTACAGTGAGTAACATGTGTTTACTTCTACGCCCCATCCACTTTCCTCCATAATGTGTGGGCATTTCCAACACACCATTTTTCATGGACAAGTCAAACGTACTATGAAGTATTGGAGAACAGGTTTTTAAGTACTACCTGTCCAAACGCTGCATCTGATCTCGCACTAGCGTAAAGGCAGTAATGCTTGCAGAATAATGAAGGTGATGCCGATGTGGCAGCCCTACTTATGACATCCCATGGTACATTTCTCTGAACCCTGACCGCATGTGCATGCATTCCTGCTGGCAACTGTTTCCCCTGTAACTTGTAGGATTCAGAAATAACTGCTACCTTCTATGGATGCCTTTGATGCTGGAGAGGATCCCCCGAAAGTGATGAACAAGGAGTATGACCTGCTGAAATGCTTGGTCCTGTCCAAGTAGAACTTTAATGCTATGCGTACGTCTAGGCAAAGCAACACATATCCACCTACAACGTTTTTATTCAGAAACAACGCTGGAAGTAGTATCTCCTTGTTAAGATGGAAAGCTGATACCATTTTAGGAAGGAAATCCGGGTGGGTTCAAATAACTTTATGAAAATACTGTGTATGGCTCCTTAGACGTTAGTGCTTGAATTTCACTGACACTGCGAGCAGACGTCAAGGATACTAAAATAGCGGTTTTCCATTTGACAAACTTAATGTCAATAAACGCTATTGGCTCTAATGGCTTTGAGCCAGTGATGCCAGCACAACATTCAAGTCCCATACTGGATGTTGGCGATATAATGGGGGATACATTCTTGTTAAAACTTGTAGTTTCTTTTTGACTATTGGGTTAGCTGATGATAGCAGCAGATGATCAGAGTTTTTATATAAGACTATGGCCGCTAGAAAGGTCCTGCATGTAGCAACCTGCACTCCTGACTGGGCAAGGTGAGATAAAAAAGACAAGACATTGCCTAACTAGCACTGCAACGGGTTGATATTGTTGTCTTTAGCCCAGAAGCAACACCTAGACCATTTACTGTTGTATTGTGTCCTAGTAGATTCTTTCCTAGGCTGCTGAATTATTTGCAAGTTTTGTTGCAAATGCCCCAAGTGACCCAGTGTTAATTCATCAGGAACCAAGCCCTGAGGGTTGACTTGTCCGGGGATGGATGAATTACTGCCCCATCCTGTTGGGTTAATAGGTGAAGATGCTGTAACTAAATAGGCTCTTCGTGGGCTAACTGCAGGAGGTCTGAGTACCACACTCTTATTGGCCATAGTGGGATTATTAATATCATTAGACAATTTGCAGAGTCCCTGAGCTTGCGAAGGACTTTCTGAATCAACAGAGTTGGGGGATACGCGTAACAACACATCCCGTCCCAGGAAATGTGGACTGCAACCCCCAGGAATCTCACGCCCTGACCTGTCCATGAGGTTTTGAGGTGGCATTTGGTGTTCTCTTGTGTAACTAACAGGTCTAGCTCCGGATGACCTCAGCATTTGAACATTCTTCTGAGCACTACACGGTTTAGGTCCCATTCATAGGATGTGGAGCCAAGTCTCCTGGGCTTGCCTGCTTCCAGCTTCTCCTCCCCTGCAAGAAGCACAGCCTGTAGATAAATGCTGTAGCTCACCACCCAGTTCCAAGTGTCTACTGCTAATCTGCTGATAAGTGGAGACCTGGTTCCACCCTGTTGTTTATGTAGTACATTGCTGTGAAACTGTCTGTCCTGATGAGAACAGCTTTATTGGGTATGATGCGCTGGAATGCTTTTAGTGCTAGTGCAATCGCTAACAGCTCTAGATAGTTTATGTGGAACTTCTTCACCTACTACACGGAGGCTGTTTGCTCGGAGTAAAGCCCAGACCAGTAGGCTCTTTATTGCCCTCAGGATGGATTCTGGTAATGTAAACGATCTTGGATGCGGTCCAAGAGGCTTAATGCCCTCAGGCCTGGTAGTCTTATCGCGTGTAGGTGCTCCCTCAGGTGTAGACCTGGTGGTAAAGCTTCGAAGCCCCTTGGACCGCTGTCCGGGAGAAGGACCCTTAGGCCCCTCAGTGACTTGCCAGGTAGTGTCAGATGACCCCCTCGGTACATCATCTGGTAGCCATAGTGGCCTTAGGTGCACTGCCGGGGCGAGAGGCTCTAGGATCCCTTCAGCCGGAGTACTTCCTGGAAGGCGACTCTGCAGTGAGGTGAAGTGGAGAAGATATGACTTACTTGCTTCTTGGGCTTCCATCGAATGAAGAAGGACTTTAAGAAGATTTCCCTCCACTGCGCATGGCGGTTTTCAGCGATCGCAGAGTCAAAGCGTCACACTCCATGCAAGAATCCCACCGGTGTGCAACTCCAAGACACTTTAAAAGAATGAATGGGGGTCAGAGTCTGGGAAGGATCTCTCACAGGATGAGCACCTGGAAAACCTACTTTAAGCCGACATACGCTGGGGAGTGAGGCGCTGGAGACTGGGGAAAAGACAAAAAAACACAGGGGAAAAACTGTTGCGCAACAAAAAATGCATGAGCACGTGAGGTAGGTCCTTTCTCATACGAGCGAAAAAGTGGACTGAGGTGAAGCACCAGTGGGTGGGGCTGGTGGCGCGTGGTTAGGCCCGTGACCGTGCCGTAGCGTGCACTACATTTAAAGGGGAAGCATTTTTGCAAGGCAAAATGGTACCAGTCTTGTCCCTGCACCGGGATGCCCACACATGGTATGGAGGAAAGGACGAGATGTAGGCGTAATTGTATCTCTTTTTACTGCAGTTTCGGCAAGAATTGTGCTACAAAATGCATAATTTCAGCACATTATTATTTTTTTTTATATTAGATACATACAATGCAGAGGTAACACACATTATGAAGGCCAAGTCACAGCATGACATCGAAATTCCGTTTTTTGTAATGTTATGCTTAACACAGCCATTTTAACCATCGTATGGAAAGTAGGAGAGATAGAATGAGGAGAAAGGAGACGTTTAGAAGAAGAAAGTGAGGAAAAAACAACAAGAAGGTAACACATTGCCTTCGGCATATTTCCTAAGCTTGATCGCCCTGAGGAGATCCTGCGGTGAATTCAGACTTTGTTAGTTCATGGTTATGATATGTTATGATATGATATGGCATTTATAACGTGCCTATACACAAGTGTTTCAAGGCGCGACGTGGCAAGGGAGCGGGAACAGAGGGAAGACTGACATCGATCCTAGTAGGCCAGGTGACATTGAGATCGCGCAAGTGTAGGGGGGAGGGCAAGGGGAGAAGTGGAGGGGGGAAGGGGAGGGGGCAGTGCAGAACATAGGATAACAGTAAATAAATATGACAATAATTCAAAGTGAGGCCAGCTAGTGGCAAGTGCAAGGGTAAGAGCAGTCATCAGGGTCAAGTGCTAGTAGGGGCTGTGGGGATACAGAAACAGTCCCCACGTGCAAGGGTTGCCAGGGGGCAGTGCAGGTATGCAACTGGCGGGGAGGGAACCTGGGCCCAAGATCAGAGGGTAGCCAGGTAACCAGTGCAGTTTCAGATTCAGCCAGAAGATCAGCAGGGGAGAGGAGGAGATAAAGCAGAAGCAAAGAGGAAGGTCTTGAGGTGCTTCCGGAACCGGATATAATCAGGTACATTGACGATATTTTCGGCATATGGACTGGCACAGAGAATGAACTTGAAGATTTCTTTGGGTATCTCAGCACAGTGGATCAGCAAATTCAATTTACCTATGAGTATTCTAAGGAGACGATCAACTTTTTGGATGTGAAAATTGCTTCAACAGTGAATGGATACAAAACTAATATCTACCGCAAGGAGACTGATTGGAATAATCTCCTACATAGGCTCAGTCTTCATCAGCCAAGTCTGATATAAAATGTACCGTATAGCCAGATGCTGCGGGTTAAACGCATCATCAGCGACCCTGAAGATTAGGCACATGAATTGACAGAGATGGGGAATACATTCATCAGCCGTGGATACAAGACAGAGAGGTCAAGATGGCTGCCACCCTACTAGAAAGCAAAAGAAGGGAGGTTTTGATGATCATCTAAGAAGAAGAAAAGGCAGAGCCACCATTAGTGTTTGTCTCCAAGTACTCTACGCAAAGTAGTAGGATCAAAAATATAATCAAGAAAAATTGGAGGCCATTGACATGTGATCACTGAGTGGAACGTCTCTTTAAAGAACTCCCCACATTTGCATATCAAAGGAGCAGGAATATTAGAGACATATTGGTTAAAACAAGGTCAACTAAACATGGGGCAGGTACATTACATAAGGGAACGTTCCTGTGTTTACATTGCAGCAACAGCGTTTATGTGCAGAAAGGAGAAACCATTAATCATCTGCATACTGGGGAAAAAATGCAATTGAGAGACTATGCGACATGTGACACAGAAAGTATCATCTACTCCATCAAGTGCCCATGTGGTTTGTATTATATGGGCCAATCAGAAAGGGTGGCAAAGCACAGGTAGAATGAGCATCGATCTTGTATAAGGAACCAAAATGTGAATTCAGCGGTGGTCAGGCATTGGCAGGAGAAACAACATAACCTGGCACAGATACATTTCCAAATACTGGAGGTAGTCTCCTTGACTGATCGACATGAGAACATACAGAAGAGACTTGACCAACATGAATCCTTTTGGATAGATCGATTGGGAACATTGACACCTAAGGGGTTGAATGAGGAGTTGAATTTTGCGTGCTTTCGGTAAATGTATTTGATGTTTATGAACAGATGGGACTGAGGGCTACACATGTGTAGCGCAGTGCTGTACAAGGGTAGATTGCCAGCTCAAGGCCTGTTTATGTAATCTATGTATTTTTTCTTTATGGTATGCATTGCCTGTCTTTCCATAGAACGTGAATTGAGATATGGAATTGGTGATCACAAGACTATTCACCATTAGCCATTCAATCTGCATACTGTATGGCTGTCACACTCACCTGTGTCTCTGCAGGAGCGATGGACGAGCCTCCCTTGACCCCGAGTCTTCACTTCCCCTGTTTCACTCGGAGGAATACCTGTCAAATACAAGGTGTACACTCAGACCTGAATTCACCAGATACCCCTGGGCCCTTCCATTCTCTTTACTGTGTGCTGTGATGTCCCCCTATGGGCTTACCTTGATCTTCAGTAGGGTGTGCACTCCATCCTGCATTTGCAGGGGCGCAATTCACTCATGTGATTGGTGCCAATGTCTGTAGACCATGTAGATTTATGCCTTCACAGCGAGGCCGAGAGTTCATGCGCCAGTTTCTTCACTGGCTAGAAAGTCCTTCCCACAAGTGAACTTTGCGCGCAGAATGTTGAGTGTCCAAAATTGTCCATATTGTCTATGTTTACCGGTATTTTTGTGGATGAGTAGCGCTGCGTGTAGAAGCTAGCTGCTGGTAGGTTTGCGCAGCACCTTCAATTCGAGCGCACCTGGTAATGTCTCCCCCTTTCCCTTGCAGGAGAAATTATGTAGTATTAGCGCCTCGAGTCTGGGTTCAGCGCTACTGGAGACTCGGTGGTTAGGTAAGTTTGCACGGAGGCTTTTGGTAAGTTTGCACCACGTAGAGAGAGAGAGCGCAGTGAAATAAGTGTCCGCGTTATTGGAGCGAGCGCAATGAATAATGTCTCTTATTTCTTACAGGGGTTTGTGTGCTTGTGCAACTAACCTGGATTCCAGCGTCGCGGGAAGATTCGGTGAGTATGCGCAGCATAACTGATGTGCGCGTGTTAACGATGTTCTTCTTTGTTCTTACAGGTGACGTTGTAGAAGTCCCCTCTTGACTGGAGATAGCTGCGGCCTGGTGTAAGAACCAGGTAAGATAAAGCTGAATGATCCAGAGCGGGTAAGCAGAAGTAGGATGATCTGGAGCAGGTAAGCAGAAGCAGGATGATCAGGAGCAGGTAAGCAGAAGCAGGATGATCCGGAGCAGGTAAGCAGAAACAGGATGATCCAGAGCAGATAAGCAGATGCTTGCTGATCCAGAGCACGGCAAGTGTGTTGCTGATACAGCTCACAGTAAGCAACACGAAGCACTGGAGGAATCTTGGGTGTGGCTTATATAGCCAGCCACAGCCAAACACTAGAGAGCTCATGAGTTATCATGCACTTCCTGTTTGGCAACAGGAAGTGGTAACAAGGATGTTACTACAAACACTAAGAAGAAATGAAGGGAGGGATTTGTTATGGGTTCTTTGTGTGCCTATGCCAGGCCTGCCAAGCCTCCATCCAGCTTGCCCCAACTACCTGCTTGATACCCATGACAGTCTTCCCCCTCAAGACCCCTCCCAATGGTGTGTATGAGGGCTTTGGTTTCTCAGGATGGTCCCGATGGAATTTCTGCACCAATCGGGGGGCATGCACATGTGTGCTGGGTTCCCATGATCTTTCCTGGGGTCTGTACCCCTTCCAGTGAATCAAATAATACAGGGTCTTTCATACTTGTTTGGAATCTAATATGTTCTTTACTTCATATTCTGGTGCTTCTTCACCCACTTGTATGGGTGCGGGAGGTGTGGAAGTTGGGTTCCTGGGTGTGCTGGTTTTAATAGTGACACGTGAAATACAGGATGTATACGCATATGTTGAGGTAACGCCAGTCTCATGGCTGCTGGATTAATTACTTTTTCTATTGTATACGGGCCGATGTATCTAGGCTGAAATTTCTTGGGACCCTTTAAAGCAATGTGTCTAGTTGCTAGCCAGACCTAGTCTGCCACTTGATAATCTAGGGCTTTTCATTGATGGCGATCAGCGGTTCCTTTCTGTGTTTCTTTGGCTTGCTGTAGGTTCCTGCTGGCTTCTCCGGCTGCTTTCATGATGCTGGCATGTAGATTCTTTACTGCAGGCATTTCAATCTTTTCTGGTGGATCGTAGACCGACGTTCAGGGGTTTCAACCACATATAGTAAAGAAGGGTGTTGCTTGGGTTGATGAATGTGTAGGCATACTCTGCCATCCATAGAATTTCTGTCCAGCTTTGGCTTGTTTGGTGTAATAGAGAGCGCAAATACTGTTCCATGGTCTGGTTCGTGCGCTCGGTTTGGCCGTCCGTTTGAGGGTGGTGACTAGAAGACAGACAGACTTCTACTCTTGCCAGGGCACACATTTTTTTCCAAAAATGAGATACAAATTGGCTGCCTCTGTCAGAAACGATTATGGTAGGCAATCCATGTAACTTGACGATTCGATCTAGAAAAACATGCGCCAGGGTCTGAGCTGAAGGAATACCCTTTAGAGCTATGAAATGGGCCATTTTGGAGAAGAGGTCCACTACTACGAGGATGGTATTATAACCTGAGTTAGGGGGTAGATCAGTGACGAAGTCCATTGATACTGTGTGCCAGGGCACTGGCAGAATGGTGATTGGCTGAAGGAGGCCAGCTGGTTTTTGCCTGGATGTTTTGTATTGTGCACACACCTCACAAGTGCCTATGTAGGTGGCAATATCTTCTCGCCAAGCTGGCCACCACTAAGATGTGCTTACTTTCCTCATGGTTTTAGTTATACCCGGATGGGCTTCTAACAGCGAGTCGTGGTAGTCTGATATGATTGCTTGTTGCAGATCCTTAGTTGGAACGTAGAACAGTTCTTGGTAGTATGGTAGTTTGTCTTGAATGGTGAACTGATCTCCCTTCGTGTCCCAAGCCAGTAGGTCTTCAGACATATTTTCTTTTATTGTTTCCTGCAGAGTATTTAACGGAGATGGGCCGATGCAGAGGGTGAGAATTTTATGGCTAGGTATGATCTCCACCGAATTAGGGGCATTGTAGACTTCTTCTCCTGTGCCAATGCGGGATAACTCATCCGCTTTCCCGTTCTTAACTCCGGGGCGGTAGGTGATTACAAAGTCGTATTCCATAAGGATAGGGCCCAACGGAGCTTCCTAGAAGACTGAGCTTTTGCTGAACGTAAGTATTGCAAGTTCTGATGATCTGTTATTATTGTGATGGTGTGTTTTGCTCCTAGTAAGTAATGTCGCCATTCACACAGTGCGCTTTTGATTGCTAGGAGTTCTTTCTCAGAAATTGCATAGTTTAATTCTGCTGAGGAAAATTTCCTTGACCAAAAGGCAATGGGGTGAAGGCATCTGGTTTCAGGATTTTGTTGAGACAATACGGCCCCCATGGCAATGCTTGAAGCGCCCGTTTCCACGATGTACGGTAAATCGGGCCGTGGGTGTTGCAGAATTGGGGCTGAGGTGAATTTTTCCTTGAGAGCTGGGAAAACTTCTTCCGCCGCTGGTGTCCATTCGAACTTTCGTGTTTGCCCAGCAAGGACGTTATTGGATGTACAATATGTGAGAATCCTGGTATGAAGCGTCGATAAAAGTTTGCAAACACTAGGAAACTCTGTACTATTACAGAAGTGGGTGAGGACCAAGTGAGGATTGCCTCCACTTTTCTATTGTCCATCTTGATCCCCTGCGGTGTCAGTATATATCCCAGAAACTCCACCTCGGTGACGTGGAAGGAGCATTTTTCTAGCTTTGCGTACAGTTGTTTTTCACGCATTTTGCGGAGCACGGGCTCGCACGTGGGTTACGTGCTCTTAGGGAGTGGTGGAGTAGATCAGAATGTCATCGATGTAGACGACTGCGCAGACATCGAGGAGTTCCCGTAACACATCATTCATAAAATGCTGGAATGCAGCCGGGGCATTGCAAAGCCCAAAGGGTATGACCTGGTATTGGTACAAGCCATAGCGGGTACGGAACGCAGTCTTCCACTCGTCCCCTTTCTTCATGCGTACCAGGTGATATGGGCCGCCTAAGTCTAGCTTGGTGAAAATCTTTGCTTGTCTCACCTGGTCTATGAGTACTGGTATCAGAGGTAACGGGTACTTATTTTTTATGGTGACTTGATTTAGGGCCCGGTAATCAATACACATTCTTAAATCCCCCTCTTTCTTTGGTATGAAGAAGAGTAGGGAGGCGGCTGGTGACTTAGATGGTCTAATGAAGCCATTGGCCAGGTATTGATCCAAGTAGGTCCGTAGATGAGTGTTTTCTTCCTCGGTTAATGCATAAATGCAGCTGCACAGTACTTGTGCCCCTGGTTGCAGGTCCATCTGGCAGTCGTAAACTCGATGTGGTGTTAGAGTATTAGCTTGCTCCTTCGCGAACACATCCTGGAACTCCTGGTATTCCTCTGGTAAAGTGCCCATCAAACCTAAACTGTCATGATGCCTACCCCCAGGGACCCAGACCAAGTCCAGCAACCCCGGAAGCCGGCATCAAGTTACCCAGAGCAAGCCCAACTACCCCCGCTAGGGGCTATTTGGGTGCAGTCCTGGCGCCTATGGCGCCAGGCTCATATGGAGAGTCAGTCCTGGCGCCATAGGCGCCAGGCTCATAGATTAAAACTTACCTGATGCAGACCATGCTGCAAGAATTCCAAGCCAAACGAGGCTTGGAAGGGACTATTTTACCTAGGGACTATTTTTTTACTCAGGTGGGGCTGGGGAGGAATACTTACCTGGGAATACTTTGGGGGCTATTTAACCCACGCCCGAAAAGCAGCACACGCTTCGCGTTATTCTGCATCCAGCAGTGTAACGCTCACCGTGTCTGCAAGTCTGCATCCAGTCTTCTGCCACGGCCACTTCCAGTTTGGAGCGCCTAGAAAAAGGGAGAAAGAAGGAGAAAAGGTTAGAACAAGAGCAATACCTTTGATCCTTACCTGAATTCCCGATCCATCGCGCCTTCGAGCTGGAAGAAAGAAGCTATTTTATGCGCGTCGCCTTGCCTGCTGCAGCGCCGCGCTGAACTCACCGGCGTTCGCATCATCTTCACATTTCACTGCATCCTCCTGCATGTTACCGCCACACTCCGGCACCTAAGGAGAAGACAACAACAGCAAGGTGAGTCAAGGGAATAAAAAGAGGAATACCCCCCATAAACTTACCTGATTTTACCACCGGGGTACTATTCTTCTTCGCGGGTCGGAGCAGCTTCCACTGCATCCTAGCCGAACCCCGGCCCCTAAGGGGAAAAAAAAGGACACCAAGGTGAAACAAGGGACTAACAAGGGGAACCCTCCTCACCACAAAAGACTTACCTGATTTTACCGCCGGAGGCATTATTCCCCGAGACTTCATACTTTCTCTCAAGCCTGAATAAGGGAGAAAGCAACAGGTTACATATGGTCATTATTTTATCGAACTGTGTTGGATAATACAAATCTTTACCAGAACATTACCGGTTGCCACGAGGAACTCTTCAGTAGGGTCAAGCTGCAACCTGCAAGGAATCGGACAAGAGTGAAAGTCAGGAATTTGAACTCTTACAAACTACATACTTACGGCGTCTTGCCGGGAATATCGGAGTCAATATTGTCCTGGAACACACCAATTCCTTCGAGCCAGTGAAGCAACTGTTTATCTACGCGCCCCTGCGCTCAATGCAGGATGGAGAGCTCATCTTTTCAAATCATCAGGTGAGACTATAAGAGGAAACATCCAAGGTGATAAGTGGGGAGAACAGCGGGGTGGGGGGATTTACGCTCAACTCCACGGGTGGTTAATTCCCTTTCTCCACTTGCAGAAGAATATTCCTACGGGCCAAGCAAACGAAGCTAGGTGGGCCAGTCCAGTCCGTCATCTTGGCCCTATGCGTCACATTGGTGGAGACCGCAGCAGTCCAGTCCAAATCGACGACTCTGTGGGAGCCAGCTGAGCGTAACAGAATGCAAAGCCTACCCACAAATTCCCACCCAGGCGTTATGGATACCTCAGAGACTGACCAATTGGCCCAATTACTAGGGGAACTGAGGGCTGAAGTGCATTCCGCCCGTCAAGAAACCAATGCTCTTAGGAGAGAACTGATTTTGTCAAAGGAGCAAACTGATGATCTTGCTGGGCAACTATTGCAAAGCCAGGCTGGACAAGCACCCCTACCTGGTTCCGGGGGAAATCCAGCTCCTGTTTTATTGAGTAACCCTGTGCAAATAAACCTACCAGGACATATTCCACTAGCCCCATCCGAACGCTTTGCCGGAGATCCCAAAAGGTTTGCCGTGTTTATGAACCAATGCCGCTTGCACTTTTTTTGCAGACCTGGAGCCTTTCCAAACGATCAAGCCAAGGTAGCCTTTGTATTGTCATATCTCAGAGGCAGTGCAGCTGATTGGTCAATTCCACTAGTTACTCAGGATGACCCAATTCTTCAGGATTTTCAGGGCTTTCAAACTAGCATGGAAAGACTATTTGCCCGGCACTCCCAAGGACAGGCCCTGGATAACAAACTTTTGTCCCTACGACAGGGTAACCAGGACCTTCTATCCTACATCGTGACCTTTAATAGGTTAATAGTGGAAACTGGATGGCCTGAGGTAAAACGAATCACGTTATTTCATCGAGGGCTTCGAGGAGAACTCAAGGATGTCTTGGCTCAAGTCGTGAACCCACCTCAAGACTGAGCTGAATATATAGACTTAGTGGTCCAGTTAGATCACAGACTTCAGAACAGAAAGGCTGATCGAACCAAGTTTGAGAATCGGGTGTTGGTCAAAACCCACGCTAACCCCAAAGGAGCAGATGCTTCAGAACCCATGCAAATCGGAGGGGTTAAAGGACCCTTAACCCAGAAGGAAAGAGAAAGGAGATGGCAAATGCAATTGTTTCTATATTGTGGAACTTCTGGACATTTTCTACGGGATTGCCCTGTAAAACCACCCAAGAAGGTGGTGGGAGCTGCTGATAAAAGCCATATGAAGTCAGACTCGGGAAACGACCACGCCCGACAAGCATAGAGGTCCGCTTGCCGAGCTTGAAGAAGGATACTCAGACCTCGCATTTCATCATACCAATGGTCCTCGTAGATCCAGGGCAGCCATCGCGTATGCACGTAGTAAGGGCATACATTGATAGCGGGGCCATAGGAAACTATGTGGACTATGAATTGGCTTCCAGGATGAATCTACCTCTCTGCCGAAAAACCACCTCAGATGTCATCACCACAGTCGATGGAACTGAAATTGCCTCTGGGCCTGTAACTCATTCCACGGCAGAGATGACACTATTGGGTCAGAATGGGCATCGAGAGACTATTGTGTTTGATCTAATCAAAGCCCCACATTTCCAAATAATGCTGGGGATACCTTGGTTGGAAACACATAATCCTTGTATTGATTGGTGAGAGAAGAGAATAACCTTCCCGGATTGTGCACAAACCTGTTACCCAAAGAAAAATCAGAACGCAGGCCTGGCCACAGTAACCATAGCAGTCATGCAACTACCTCCAGAATACCAAGAATTCCAGGATGTCTTCGAAAAGGAACAGGCAAACACCTCACCTCCTCACAGATCGTACGATTGTCAAATCGATCTCATACCGGGTGCACAACCCCCTTGTAGCAGGATCTATGCCCTTACGGAACCTGAGAACCTTCACCTACGACACTACTTAGACGAGTACCTTGCCAATGGCTTTATTCGCCCATCCAAGTCCCCTGCATCTTCAGCTTTGTTCTTCGTACCCAAAAAGGAAGGTGACCTCAGAACGTGCATAGACTACCGAGCATTGAACCAGATAACTGTTAAGAACCGATACCCGTTGCCTCTGATCCCTGAACTAGTAGACCAAGTGAAGGACGCTTGTATACACTAAATTAGATCTCCGGGGGGCATACCATCTGGTAACTGTAAAAGAGGGCAACGAATGGAAGACTGCTTTCCGCACTAAGTATGGGTTATTCGAATACCAGGTGATGCATTTCGGGTTGTGCAATGCACCAGCAGCCTTCCAATACTTCATGAACGATGTCCTTCGTAAACTCATTGACGTTTGTGTTGTCGGGTATATCGATGATATTCTAGTATACTCCTCTTCAGTATCTGACTATGTGAAGCACGTCCGCGCAGTCCTTGAGAAATTGCACCAGCACAAACTATATGCAAAACTAGAAAAATGCGTTTTTCATGCCACAGAAGTTGAATTCCTTGGGTTTATCCTCACCCCAAAGGGAGAATGAATGGACTCACGAAAGGTGGACGCAATCCTTAAGTGGCCATCACCAAGTTCAGATAAAGGAGTACAAAGCATGCTCGGCTTTGCCAATTTCTACAGCAGATTCATCCCAGATTTTTCACATGTCGTACATCCCATCACAGCACTCTTGCGAAAAAATAAACGCTTTATGTGGACTGAAGAAGCTGAAAATGCCTTCCAAGAGCTGAAAGCGAAATTCACGTCTGCGCCTGTGTTAAAGCATCCGCGCCCTGAACTTCCATACATAGTGGAAACTGATGCATCCAGTCTAGCCATGGGAGCTGTCCTGTCTCAAAAGGACCCTGAAACGGGCCAGCTTCACCCAGTAGCATTTTGGTCCAGAAAGTTCTCGGCACCCGAGTTAAACTATGCGGTTACCGACAAGGAGTTATTAGCCATTAAATCAGCCTTCAAGGCTTGGCGGCACTATCTTCTTGGTGCCAGGCATACCATTACTGTGATCACCGATCACCGGAACTTACAGTATTTAAAAACAGCCAAGGCCCAATCGTCACGTCAACTCCGATGAGCATTGTTCTTTGCCGAGTTTGATTTCGTGATAACCTATCCACCAGGTTGTAAGAATGGTAAAGCAGACGCCTTATCCCGAATAGGGATGGGAGAGGCAGAAGTGAACCCAGAACCAGTACCTATAATTTCCGAACAAGGGATTCTTGGCATGACTACTCTACAGACACTAGAGGACATTCAGGTAAAGATCCAGCAACTCTTTGATCCTACAGCCCTGCAGGACTGGGTAAAGAAAGGCCCGGACTACTCTGTCACCAATGATCTGCCTTATTACCAAGGGCGGCTATTTCTGCCACACAAGGAACTACAAGAGCTAGTCATTTCCAGTTATCATGATACCCTAATGGAGGGGCACCCAGGTATTGCAAAAACTGAAGCTAAAATTAAAAGACAATTCTGGAGGCCCACATGGCGAAAGGATATTAAATAATTTGTGATGTCTTGTGGCATTTGCGCCCAAAACAATAGTCAAAAGAAAAAACCAGCTGGACTCTTACAACCTTTAGACATTCCGCCTACACCATGGCATACCTTATCGTTAAACTTTATTACCGATCTACCTCCTTGTAATGGGTTTAACACCATTCTAGTTATTGTGGATCTTTTTTCCAAGATGGCCCACTTTATTCCTTTCAAAGGACTACCTTCAACCTCAATCCTGGCCAAAGAATTCCTCGAAAACATTGTTCGCATACATGGATTTCCGTCCGTTTTGGTCTCTGACCGGGGCAGTCAATTCATTTCACATTTTTGGAAAATATGCTGCCAATTGGCGCAAATCGATGTGAGGTTATCGACCAGTCACCACCCCCAAAGCGATGGTGAAACGGAGAGGACCAACCAGACTCTCGAACAATACCTGCGTTGTATGTTACATCAGACGGAGAGTAATTGGAAAGACATTCTTTGGATCGCCGAATATGCATACAATAATTCAGTACACTCTGGAACTGGACAAAGCCCCTTTTATACCTTATATGGGCACCATCCTCGAACCTCAGACCTCGACTCACCCCAAGACTTAGAAATGCCCGCAGTGGACCATCTGCACGCTGCAATTACACAAGCCTTTAAGGAAGCAACTACACATTTAACACAGGCGAAAGAAAAATACAAGAAAGATGCTGATCGGCATAAAAGTGATTCTCCACAATACCAAATAGGGGACCAAGTATGGTTCGCCACAAAACATAAGCCTCAAAGGGAACACGGACCTTTAACCCCAGATATTTGGGACCTTACTCTATTAAGGCCATTATCAACCCAGTGTCTATCAATTTGGACTTACCTGCTAATATGCAAATTCATCCCGTCTTTCATGTGTCACTTTTGAAGCCAGTACAACCAGAGACGAGACTAACCAAGCCACCAGACCCCATTCTAGTAGACTGAGAACCCGAATTTGAAGTTAAGAACATCCTGGACTCCAAGCTGATAAAGTCAAAACTTTTTTATTTAATCGACTGGAAAGGTTACGGACCACAGGAAAGGTTATGGGAACCGAGTGACCATGTTCATGCACCCCGATTGGTGAAAAAATTCCACCGTAATTTCCCAGACAAACCGAAACTGCAGGGAAGAATTACTTTAGGAGGGGACTTGGGGGGGGAGTGCTGTCATGATGCCTACCCCCGGGGACCCAGACCAAGTCCAGCAACCCTGGAAGCAGGCATCAAGTTACCCAGAGCAAGCCCAACAACCCCCGCTAGGGGCTATTTGGGTGCAGTCCTGGCGCCTATGGCACCAGGCTCATATGGAGAGTCAGTCCTGGCGCCATAGGTGCCAGGCTCATAGATTAAAACTTACCTGATGAAGACCATGCTGCAAACTTACCTGATGCAGACCATGCTGCAAGAGCTCCAAGCCAAACGAGGCTTGGAAAGGACTATTTTACCTAGGGACTATTTTTTACTCGGGTGGGGCTGTTATTCTGCATCCAGCAGCGTAACGCTCACCATGCCTGCAAGTCTGCATCCTGTCTTCCGCCACGCCCGCCTCGAGTTTCGAGCTCCTAGAAAAAGAGAGAAAGAAGGAGAAACGGTTAGAACAAGAGCAATACCTTTGATCCTTACCTGAATTCCCGATCCATCGCGCCTTCGAGCTGGAAGAAAGAAGCTATTTTATGCGCGTCGCCTCGCCTGCTGCAGCGCCGCGCTGAACTCACTGGCCTTCGCAGCATCTTCACATTTCAGCGCATCCTCCTGCATGTTACCGCCGTACTCCGCCACCTAAGGAGAAGACAAGAACAGCAAGGTGAGCCAAGGGAATACACAGAGGAATACCCCCCATAGACTTACCGGATTTTACCACTGGGGGTACTATTCTTCTTCACGAGTCGGCGCAGCTTCCACTGCATCCTAGCCGAACCCCGGCCCCTAAGGGGAAACAAAAGGACAGCAAGGTGAAACAAGGGACTAACAAGGGGAACCCTCCTCACCACAAAAGACTTACCTGATTTTACCGCCGGAGGCATTATTCCCCGAGACTTCATACTTTCTCTCAACGCCTGAATAAGGGAGAAAGCAACAGGTTACATATGGACATTATTTTATCGAACTGTGTTGGATAATACAAATCCTTACCAGAACATTAACGGTTGCCACGAGGAACTCTTCAGTAGGGTCAAGCTGCAACCTGCAAGGAATCTGACAAGAGTGAAAGTCAGGCATTTGAACTCTTACAAACTACATACTTACGTCGTCTTGCCGGGAATATCGGAGTCAATATTGTCCTGGAACACACCAATTCCTTCGAGCCAGTGAAGCAACTGGTTATCTACGCGCCCCTGCGCTCAATGCAGGATGGAGAGCTCATCTTTTCAAATCATCAGGTGAGACTATAAGAGGAAACATACAAGGTGATCAGTGGGGAGAACAGCGGGGTGGAGGGATTCACGCTCAACTCCACGGGTGGTTAATTCCCTTTCTTCACTTGCAGAACAATATTGCTACGGGCCAAGCAAACGAAGCTAGGTGGGCCAGTCCAGTCCGTCATCTCGGCCCTATGCGTCACATTGGTGGAGACCGCAGCAGTCCAGTCCAGATCGACGCCTCTGTGGGAGCCAGGTGAGCGTCACATAAACCTGCTATATTTTCCTGTGAAGCTAACAATGGGCTTCCTTTGATCCCTTTGATGTCGTAACAAGAGGCGCATTCTGTGGAAAAGAGTAAGGTTCGAGTTCACCAATCTATCTTTGGGTTGTGCGTCTCTAGCCACGGTATCCCAAGAATCAGCTGGAATTGGGGTGCAGCAATAAGTTTGAATCTAATACTCTGTGGCCATCTTGGCAGATTAAGGTGATGGTGGAAGTACACTTTGTTACTGGTCCCGAAAGGAGTTTTGTGCCATCCACAGCTGTCACGCTTTCTGCGGTGTCCTTACGGTGGAATGCTAATCCCAAGGTCTTTGCGGTCTTTATGTCCAGGTAGTTCCCAATAGCCCCAATGTCTATGAAATCATTGAGGGCATGCATTCGGGTGGGCTGTGAAGGGTCTACCAAAACCACAGGAATACTTAAATGTGAGATCTGAGTGCTCCGTTCCAGGCTCGACAGACCGACCTCTACATCTGCCGGGAGTTGGAGTTTTCTGCTACCGCACCTGTGTCTTCCCCTATGTTATCTAGTTCCCCCATTGTCTTCCGTGGGGGTTTAATCGTGCAGTTCCAGAGGAAGTGACCAGATTGGCTGCAACTTAAGCAAAGGTTTACCTGACGCCTCCGTTCTCTCTCCGCCTTGGTGAGTGGTCCCCTGAAAACACCCAATTGCATGGGCACTGAGTGTATTTCTGAGGCCTGTCGATGGGACGCTTCCTTTGGTCAGACATACACTGGTCTATGCTCTGATCTGGTTCGGTCAGCCTTGCGATCCGGTAACCGGTGGTCTAGTTGCATAGTTAGGTCAATGTATTCACTGCAATCTTCAGGAAGAATAACTACTTGCGCCAAGATATCTTTTAATTCTCCTCTCAGTCCTCGATAAAATAACGTTATTCGTTTCTCCTCTGGCCAACCTGATTCGGCTATTAAGCGATTGAATGTGGCGACATATGAGATTAGATCCTGACCACCCTGTCGCAGAGAGAGTAGCTCATCATCCAGGGCCTGACCTCGAGTCCGATGGCAAATAGTTTTTCCAGTTCACGCTGAAAACCTCGGTAATTTCTCAGTAAAGGGTCGTCCCTAAGCACTAACGGACAGACCAGTCCGCTGCGTGCCCTCCAAAATAGGGGAGGACAAAAGCTACTTTAGCTTGATCGTTCAGAAAGGTGTCTGGTTTGCATATGAAATGTAGCCGGCATTGATTCATGAACGCTCCAAATTTCTTAGGATCCCCAGAGAAGCATTCCGGGGGTGCTAAAGGGATGTTGCCTGGAAGCAATACCTGAACGGGTGTGGCTACAGGTGCCACGGTAGGCTGCCCTTGTGGAACTCCACCTGGTAGGGGTGCTAGACCAGCTTGGTTCTGTAGGAGATGTCTTGCCAAATCGTCTGTTTTGTCCCTGTTGACTACCAGTTTGCACCTTAAGGCATTTGTATCTGAGCGGGCTGCATGAACCTCGGCCTGTAGTTCACCTAAAAATAGGGAAAGCTGGTCTACCTCAGAGGTTTCCATCGCTCGGGCAGAGGTAATGAGGATAGCTTTGTGTTCTGTCACACTCACCCGTGTCTCTGCAGGAGCAATGGACGAGCCTCCCTTGACCCCAAGTCTTCACTTCCCCTGTTTCATCCAGAGGAATACCTGTCAAATACAAGGTGTACACTCAGACCTGAATTCACCCAATTGCCCTGGGCCCTTCCCTTCTCTTTACTGTGTGCTGTGATGTCCCCCTATGGGCTTACCTTGATCTTTAGTAGGGTGTGCACTCCATCCTGCATTTGCAGGGGTGCAATTCACTCATGTGATTGGTGCCAATGTCTGTAGGCTGAGTTCAGATGCCAAACGCTGTTTTATGCCTTCACAGCGAGGCTGAGAGTTCAAGGCGCCAGTTTCTTCGCTGGCTAGAAAGTCCTTCTCACTAGTGAAGTTGCGTGGAGAATGTTGAGTGTCCAAAATTGTCCGTATTGTCTTTGCCAGTATTTTTGTGGGTGAGTAGCGCTGCGTGTAGAAGCTAGCTGCTGGTAGGTTTGCGCAGTGCCTTCAATTTGAGCGCGCCTGGTAATGTCTCTCCCTTTCCCTTGCAGGAGAAATTATGTAGTAGCGCCTCGAGTCTGGGTTCAGCGCTACTGGAGACTTGGTGGTTAGGTAAGTTTGCACGGATGCTTTTGTTAAGTATGCACCGCGTAGAGAGAGAGAGAGCGCAGTGAAATAAGTGTCCGCGTTATTGGAGCGAGCGCAATGAATAATGTCTCTTCTTTCTTACAGGGGTTTGTGCGCTCGTGCAACTAACCTGGATTCCAGCGTTGCGGGAAGATTCGGTGAGTATGCGCAGCTATACTGATGTGCGCGTGTTAACACTGTTCTTCTTTGTTCTTACAGGTGCCGGTGTATAATCCCCTCTTGACTGGAGATAGCTGCGGCGTGGAGTAAGAACTATGTAAGCTAAAGCTGGATGATCCAGAGCGGGTAAGCAGAAGTAGGATGATACGGAGCAGGTAAGCAGAAGCAGGATGATCCGGAGCAGGTAAGCAGAAGCAGGATGATCTGGAGCAGGTAAGCAGAAACAGGATGAGAGCAGGTAAGCAGATGCTGGCTGATCCAGAGCACGGCAAGTGTGTTCTGATACAGCTCACAGTAAGCAACACGAAACACTGGAAGAATCTTGGGTGTGGTTTATATAGCCAGCCACACCCAAACACTGGAGAGCTCATGAGTTATCATGCACTTCCTGTTTGGCAACAGGAAGTGGTAACCAGGAAGTTACTACAAACACTAGGAAGGAATGAAGGGAGGGATTTGTTATGGGTTCTTTGTGTGCCTATGCCAGGCCTGCCAAGCCTCCACCCAGCTTGCCCCAACTACCTGCCTGATCCCCATGACAATGGCGTGACTGACATTTAGATTAATTTGAATCCGGAGACACCCGTAGAGGGCCATATTACAATATTTGATGTGAGCATGTCACGACCTGGTGTATATCTACATGATTTATAACCTTTTTACAGTCAGAAACTAATACCACCCTGTTTGACAAATGGGTGTCTTTACAAAGCATATAGGCGGATCCTAACTCTTTTGCAACTAGTGTGAATATAGCCTCGCGGTGGCACGTTTTTTATGGTCAGGAACGAGTTAACTTTTACAATTACTGTAATCATTGAGCCCGCGTAGCCTGATGGTCACCATGGATATGCACCAATGAAACCTTATCCTGCGCTCCCATTGCCATGGGAAGGTGGGACGATGCGCGCCAACTCCTGTAGCATTGGCAGCGGTGAGAAACTACAAGCTGTCTTTGTACTATGTAAATGTGCATTATTATTTATCCGCACATGGAAGATGAGATGTCTAACATAGATGCATATCATTAATTTAACCCCACAGCCTATGGAGCAGTTCTGATGAGACTGAACAGTTCAACTAAGGTAACACATCGAGAGAGGGGGGAGTTAATGCTAGTGCAGATGGCATAGATATGTTCTTGAATTACAGCGTGAAGGCTCTTAAAATAAGGTATGATTATTTGCATGTACATACTGGTATCATTAAATGTATTGCTCTAACACAGAGACACTGATGAGAGACTAATGGCAACCACTGTGGTATTTCTTTTTCTTTTCGTATTATGAAACAACATGGCTGAATTTGGTCTGTATACAATACCTTAATAGTATATCATTTGTTTATTGTATATATGGGGCTTTGATGTAAATATAGCCCTGATGATGGAGTGACCCTCCGAAATGCATTGGCTTAGAGCCACATTTTTTGATTCAGGAAACTGTTCTGCCATAAAGTAGCCAATCTCCACTTGGATGAGAGGAGGACACAGACCCATGTCCAAATCGCTTGGATGAGCCATTTGAAACATGAAGCTTGGCCAGTTCCAACTGGTGATCCCTGTCCTTCTGCTTTTCTATCTGCTCCACTTTCAGCTTTGCCATGTTGAATTAAAGCTCCTTCTGCTTAAACAGCAGCTCTTGCTTCTTAAATTCTAACATGGCCTCAGCATCAGAGCTGGCAGAGGAAACTTGGGACATTACATCATCTCTGTCATCATGGGTACCACGGAGAAGTGCAGCGACATAACTGTCAGTTCTGTCAGTGAGAGCAGCACCACCACCTTCTGCACTGTCATCTGAGGTAATGGCATTGAGTTGTGACTCTTGCCAATCCATGACCCTTTGGATCATTTCACTCTCAGTACAAAGCATTTTCAATGTTTCTGATCAAGAAGCATTTAAGGTTATGTTGGTAATTGTTTCCATAATTATAGATAGGTGTATGGCTTTTGCAGTTACTTTACTACTAAGGTCACTATGTGTCTGGGTAGGGGTAATCTGAAATGCCTTCACCAGTGTGCAACAGTCGGTACCTTCAGTCCTATCCCACCGCTGTACACCAATTCGTTAAGATGGATTTCTGAACTCTGACCTGGTGGGCAGAGGTTCAGCAGTCCAGCCTAGTTTCTTGGAACAGGGTAACCTTCTGGACAAGCCAGACCAATCACGGTAGCATTGGCGGCGGTCAAGAGGGGTGAGGGTGATTGAAAGCCCACAATGAGCACACACAGTAAAGGACACTACAAATCACTCCCAGGCAGGTGTATATATCAAGAATATGTATACATTTATGCAAGGGCTTTGAAATCAAACACAAAACAATTATCAACAGTAATACTTCAAACCAATACAACACTACTATGAAACATATATACAATTACCAAGTGGCCTAAAGGAGTAGTGCACAGAATGGGTCCACAACCTATGAAGAAATGGGGCACACAGTGCAAATAGACTTTAGGCAGTTCTTCATCAATCAATCCCTAAATAAGAGGTAGTCCAGGCCCTACGAAGAGTGGAGACTGGTGCTCAAAAGTACTTTCGGGTGCAGGTGCATGCACCGGTGCGGTAGAGCGAAAATGGGGACTCTTGCAGGGGCTGTAGTGACTCAGGAAGGTGGGTGAGCGCGATGCGATGAAGAATAAGTTCCCACTATTCAAGGAGGGTCTCCCCAAGAGGGCAGAACAGGTTCCAGGAGTTGGGAATAGTACGGTAGCACAGGCTACCTGTGGAAAGGTGAGTGGCCCTCAGGGGACACTGGTGCGTAAAAATGGATGGATGCGAATGGGCCACTGGTAAGGATTGTAGGTACTCACTGACCCCAGGCGCACTCCGGACCAAACTTAGTCAGCCGAGTCCACTTCTGTTGCAGGTCCAAATGTGGCAATTGTGCGATGCTTCCGTGGCAGGAAAGTGGTGATTTCTCCGCTCCTGATGAAGGGATCAGGCCAGTTTCACTGCAGCAGAATTCAGGGCACAGAGAGGCACACCAGCAAGACACCTGCGAAGTTCGTTACCACGGCTGGGTGACACAGTGGCTGCATGCACTCGGGTTCAGGCATACTCTCCTAATTCCAGACCTAGGGCGCCTCAGTGTACGAAACCTGGCAGGATAGTGACTTGGACCCAGTGCGTACGAGCTATCATGTTTCAAGTGTCAACTCGAAACAACAGCGCTTTCAGAGCAAAGGTCCTGCGCAAGCTGGTCAGTGCGCTGGTTGGCCCAGGAATGCTTCCGAAGAGGCTCGCTTGCAGGTTGAGATGAAGGTGCTGTGAATAGTTGTTTCCCCTATTCAAATGGGTTGAAGTGCCTTTGTAGACTTCGAAATTCAATCTGATGCAGGGAGGTCCTGCAGGACAACAGTGGGCTCAGGCTGCTAACCTTCCAGAGGGTCACCAGTGATACCTCGACTCTGTCTCTTGGTTTCAGGATGCTTGGATCCTATCCTAGGTTCAGTGAGAACTCAAGAGATCGACCTGGTATGGGTGTTTGGAGCCTTCTCTTATCCAGAATCTCCTTTGCTCCATAATGTAGAGGACCCAATGGGAGATATGCTCACATACAGGCACACCAGACGAGGACAAATTACGGACCACACTGCTCGCAGTCATTCCCAGCACACCAGACTCTCTGGCACCCAGGATGTGTATTGGAACTAGACAGTCCAGCCCACATCCTGGAAGCACACACACAAGGCATGCAGAAGCCTGTGAAAGCTTGGCGTTTTGTGGAAAAATGCATGACCAAATAAGAACTGCTTCGGGTCGGCTTTACCTAGGGAAGGCAAAGGGACAAGATGGCAAAAAGACAGGACAAAGAACCTTGTGGCATGGCCATTTTGGAACCAGGCCTACTTCCCGTGCCAACCGCAGTAAATGCGGTTTACCTGGCACGAAAAGGATAAATATATGTGAAAGTAAAAGCTGCTACCAGCCCTAGCCAAGGCACATCTGCTGTGCTTCTACCAAAAAATCCTTTGAGGGAGTCCAGGGCCTTTGGAAACGAAAAGAAGACCCCAGCGCACTGTACTGTAATGTACTTTGTGCACTGGTAACATGTTGCAGAAAAGTTGCAACATAGAAAAGGACTAAGGGAAACAAAGTCTCCCAGTACTGACTGTCTTTAAGGGCATGTCAGTTTCCAGATAACAAAGTGAGCGGAAAAACCCAGCGGAGTGCAACAGAAGGCTGTGCTCCACTGGCAAAAGTCAGGCTAGGCTTGTCAGACAACAGAAAAATGTTGGGAGGTTCACAACTGGGGGAAAATTACACATAAATGGGATTCTTTCCTAACAGTGGGGTCCCTTGAAAAGAAGTCCAGGTCAGAGGACGCTGGCTTATATTTCTTTGCAAGATACTTGGGCACTGCTGGTACTGAGGAAGGATTTTTCCATAGCTCTTACAAAGGATCTTTGATGGCAGCATGAAAGGGCAGTACAGCTTTTACCTCTGTCTTCCTGTCAAGAATGTCTCTGAGATCATACTCCTTCATTTCCCTAGCAGGGGGTCCCCATTCCAAGGCATCAGTGACCTTTGCCATCATATAACCAGCATTAGGATGGACATTAGGGTCTAGTTGCTTGAATGCCACCTCTACAGAGGTGTCTAGCCCACTGGCATCCTTAAGAGTGCTAGGATGCAAGTGTAATGCCCTAAGCGTGAAGAGAAGTGCAAGCTGCAGAAATTATGTTAGCGTGAAGATTTGGTCTTTTTTTAGTGTCAGTGTTTCTTTTATTTGACGCAGCATTTCAGACCATGTTTTAAATGGATTTAGATTAGCCACATTCTAGTGAGCACTAGGCTACCAAGTACGTTGTGGAATGATGGGCATCAAAATATATTGTAACTGGTTTCCGTTAGCATAAGGGCCACTTACCATGTTAACCAGAGTTCTGCCATTTTGAAATGGGCCCTGTCAGAGTTGTAGATTTCTACTATTAAGGGCACTAGGTCACAGATCTGAGCCTCTGTCCTTCCAATTAATTAAACTTTATTCCTGCTTCCCCCAGCAAGTGTACAGCACACCAAGATCCTTGGAGGAAGGGTGAGGTGCAGCACACATATTAGTTATTGTTGCATTCTTAGGAGCTTTGAGTGAAATGTAGAATAACAGTTTGTGTTCTTGACGATACAATAGTTGTGAAGGACATATTTTGGTGTGAATGAAACCTTGAGTGGAGACATTGCCAAAAGCGCCAAACCAGATCGCAGTTATATTGCCGCCTACGGAGTGTTTGGACAACTGAGCCTTTATTAGAATAGTACGAATACGTTTGAGAAATTAGTTTCCAAAGAGTGGGGCATCAGTTACATTTTTTTAAAAAGCCACCTGGTTACCAAGAGATAACCAGTAGAATGTGTGCGTGCCAGGGATAGCAACATGTTTCAAAATGGGAGCTGCAGAAAGTGCTGCAGAGTAAACTGCAACAAGGCCTGGGAACTGTCTGGATTGCCAAATTGGCTGACTGCATGGGAGAGGATATATTGTCTAATTTGCTGACATAACTGTTGGCACTCACTACATGTTTGGTACATTTCGGTGGGACTACACATCAAAGTTAAATGAATTTTGTTGACCAATGAGGGTATGCCATTTTAGTAAGTGCTACATGTATAACTTTCGCCAGTAAGGATGGAGTATTTTTGCTGACTAAATTTATGTCATTAGTAGGAGGCTGTACTTAGGATGGTCATGGATAATATGCTAACCAATATAGCGTGGTAGTATAGGTTGTGTTTAGATTTGTACATAGGTGTGAGCCAATGGGGAACGTAGTACTTGATACTTGTAATATATTCAAAGGTTGTGGTTTTTGTCTTGAAATACTGTAACTCAATGTGGGCGGGAAAGTTTTCAGTTTTCATTTCTAAGGAGCTGACTGACTCTCCTAGCTATAATTTGCATGTACTAAAGCTGTATTTCTTGCAAATCATGCACTCAATTATTGCTTCCCTGGATTGATTTTTCTAATCGGTTTTTGGGCCTACTGTACATTTTTGGAGACCCCAACGTGATCTCCAATGCCTCCCGATGACACTGAGGGTCTTTTGGCCGCACGGCCCAGGTCGCCGAACCATGACTGCCGAGAGCAGTTTCTGTGCATACAAAAGGAGAAGTGAGCCGCCGCTGTGTTGCTCTGAATGTCTGTCTGGTCCCTGGAGTGGGGGCTGCCGGGATGGGCTGTGCAGGCAGTTTGCAGGGGACAAGGCCTCTGGGATCTCAGAGGACACATAGAACGTGAGTGCACTTCCTGCATGAAACACAGTTTGTTGATATTGTGATAGAAGGGAAAGTTCCTCGAACATGAGGAAAGACAACATTGTGTGCTATTGCATACGTTTACGACTAGTATTGATGTGAAGCTCCCCCTTCGCGGGAAAAGATGATGTCAATTAGAGTAGTAAAAGTGAAGAATTAATGTGGGAAAGCTCCTCTTAAATGGGGAAAAGCAGCTCTGTAGCCAAAGTGAAGGTCCTATGAGGAAAGGACAGGATGTCCCACAGCTCTAGAAAGGAAGTTTGACGAGGGTTGAGTTCCCTCACCCTGAGGCAAGGAGGCAGGGGTAGGATCTACATAAGTGCGTATGTAAATGTGTTTTCTCTTGCAGGCATCAGCAGCCAGCATGTATAAAGAGGCATTGATTCTTAAGCATTGTTAGCACGTATGTAAAGGGGTTTGTGTGCAAGGGGTGTTGGGCCATTGTGTGTAAGTGATGGTGTTTTAGGGTCAGGTGTTTTTATATTTGTGTGAGTAATTGGTTTATTGGTGTGTTGTGAGTTTTTGAAATAGGGTGCCGCAGGCTTGGTGTCTATGGATTTTTAGTTGTTTTGAGTCAGGTAAGAACTTCAGGTTATTATGGGTACCCTGTTGGAGCACATGTGCAAAACACTTCTGCAATATAAAAAGAAACTCCTGATCTACCACCAAGAGTGGGCTATTGGAACTGTGGGTAAATTGTTTAAACCTTGGCCCGAAGAGGGCATGCATGATAAAAATGTATTGGAACATATGTATACACATTTGTTGTCAATTTATAAAGGGAAAAAGTTGGAAAATAGGCAGAATTTACTTGAATTATGGAAAATGTTTGAGGAGGAAGAGAACTCCCCTAATGACAGTACAGAATGAACCAATCAAGTATGCATACAGGCCACCGGTCTGCCTCCTTATGGGTCCTATCCTTTACAGCCTGCTGCAGGGTACACCAAACCCTGTTTTCTGCCCCCAACTGACAAAAGGGGAGCGTCAGGGGAACCCGGAGAAGCCATGCGAGACCCATTGATTATGGAAATAGAAAATAAGACTCACAGAAAATTAGAAGTGGCATTGCAGAAGGCGCAAGAGAAGGTAGCAAACGCAGTGCACGGACAAGGGGAGGGGCAGTGTGCAGCGGTAAGCATAGACAAATGGAGGACGGGACAAATTCTTTTCAAGATCGACAGAAAAGCTATGAAAGATGTTGGGGTAAACCCAAGTGAGGACTCTCGAATTCAGGGGAGAGTGCAGAAGGTTCACAAAGATAGAAATGGACGCTGTGATAGTGTAGACTATAAATCAGTATACAGTCAAGAGGAAGCAGAGGACGATGACTATGAGTGGGAGACAGATGACCAGGAGGAAGTAACACCATGGGGCCACTGGCTCAGGCCGCGACTTGGGTGAAATACCCTAGTTAAGGGTAAGAAGCAAGACTCCCAGAATAAAAGAAGGGTAACACAGTTTCTGTTGCTACAGAAGGGACCGGGGAGAACCCATTATGTCCCCTACCCCCACATGGATCAGGATAACTTAATATGCACCTTGCCCTTCCTCAGAGTGAGAGCAGGAAAGCTGGTTTATGTCATTGAAACACAGACACCAGGAATCACGTTAGCTGTAGGGGCATTAAGAGCTTGTTCGTCGCCCTGTTAGGGGAACAGGCGGACGAGATATGTAGGAAGGTGGGGTACAAAGACGCAACACTGAGCAGTAATACCCACAATGGCACACCATTTAATAACTGTCAAGCCCACATATGGAAAGCTTTGAGGGACAGATACACAGACACATCTGACATAAACTCTATAAAGACACGCACAATGAAGAGAGATGAGGACCCTGCACACTACATTTTACAGATACAGCTGATGTGGTGTTTAGAGACAGGAGAGGCATGGGACAAGAATGTAGTTCTCTTTTATCACATGTTGCTCAAGGGTCTTCCCCCACAAGTGCAAGCTGATTTGAATACGTTGGCTTCGAAGCAAAGGCATGGCCCAAAATACAAACACACTTTTACCCTATTGTAGAGTGAGGAAACAAAAGGAGAAGGAGAGAGTAGAGCAAACACAGAAGGAAGACGCAAAACAAGTACAGCAAGAGCTGTCTAAATTCAGCATGGAAGGAGCAGTGATTACTAACACCACAGAAGGGCCAGGAGATGGCAGAGGGGATATGGGAGGTTTTAAGATGGCAAGGGGCATTTAACAAAGAGGTAGAGGAGGTGGATGGGGAGGAATGAGACCTGGGTTTGGAAGGCAGCGGTGGTCTTGTGGGAAGATAGGACATTTTGCACGAGAATGCAGAAGTAGGGCACCCATGCTATTCAACCCTAATGTTCCAGTGTATCAGCTCACTTACCATCCACCATTCCAGATGCAGACCCCCATTACCCCACCTGCCCCAGTTCCCATGAAGTCAAAGCCAATTCAATAACCACCACCAAATCTCCCTCAGATACACATGCAGTAGTCCCCTGCTCAGCCATGGGATAAAAAAACCTGCCACAGGGCACAGTAAATCATTACACAGGGATGATTGTGATAGGAGGAAATCCTTTCCCGCTCCTAAGTACAAATGTTTACCAAGAATAGGATAGACCACAGAGAGATCTGACATGCCCAGTCCTTTCAGTAACTTCTGACCCAGAAGAGGAACCCCGAGTGGGAGTGAAGATAGGGGATCGAACACTTTCTTTTATGGTTGACACATGAGCTACCAAGTCCTGCATTAGGGAGGGGAAGTTTCCTCTGTCAGGTGAAATAATGGTCATGCAGGGATTCTCTGGGGCTGTTGTATCAGTTCCTTTCATTGAAGATTTACCCATCACCATAGGCACACAAGGATTGTCAGCACCTTTATTGTATTCATGAGTGTCATGATGCCTACCCCCGGGCATCCGGATCGAGTCCATCAGCCCCGGGAGCAGGCATCCAGATACTTATTAAAACTCCAACAGCCCCGGCTGGGGGCTGTTTGGATTCAGTCCTGGCGCCTTAGGCGCCAGGCTCATCATAGAAATCAGTCCTGGCGCCATAGGCTCCAGGCTCATAGACTTTACTTACCTTATGCAGTCCATGCTGCAAATGAGTCCAAGCCAACATGAGGCCTGGATGGGACTATTTTATTACAGGGACTATTTTTCACTCGGGTGTGGTTCTGGGAAACTTCTTACCTGGGACTAATTTGCAGGCTATTTAAACCACGCCCGAACAGCAGCCCATGTTTTGTGTTATTCTGCATCCAGCAGCGTAACGCTCACCGTGTCTGCAAGTCAGCATCCAGTCTTCTGCCACGCCCGCCTCGAATCCGAAGCTCCTAGACAAAAGGAAAAGAAAGGAGAAGAGGTTAGATCACGGACATTATTTGATTCCTTACCTGATTCTGGACCCAACACAGCTCCGAGCCTGGAAAGGACATTATTTCAGCACGCGTCGCTTCACCAGCAGCAACGCCACGTTATACTCACCAGTCCACAGCATCTTTCGACTCAGCGCTGCCTCCATCATTTTCTTCGTCAAAACCCAGCACCTGGGGGGAAAAACAAAAGGAATAACAAGGTGAGCCGAGAAAACCGACAAAGACAATCTCTTGCCACCATAGGCTTACCTGCTTTACCACCGGAGGTATTATCCTTTAATTTGCCGCATCTTCCTATGCCGCACCTATAAAGGGAGAGAAAACATCAAGTTAAACTCATGCAACTTTTACCGGACAGTGTTTGGTAATACAGACTCTTACCTGAACGCCATCAGCTGCCTCCAGGCAATATTCTTTTGGACCCAGCTGCAATCTAACGAGGGAATAGAACAAGAGTAAACATCGGACATATTGAACTCTTTGAACTTTATAGACACTGGAGTCAATATTCCTCCGGAACTCCTCCAGTACCTTCAAAGCAGTGAAGTAACTGGTACCTACGTGCCCCTGCATGCCATGCAGGATGGAGAGCTCATCGTTTAAAAACATAAGGTGAGGTTACCAAGAGGGGATATCGGAGGTGATTAGTGGGGAGAACGAGAACAGTTGGGGGGCCATCACTAAAGTCCACGGGTGGCTAAATCCCTTTCTCCACTTCCAGGAGAATACTTCTACGAGTCCAGCAGACAAGATTAGGCGGGCCAGTCCAGACAGTCATCTCTTTACTACGCATCACGTTGGTGGAGACCGCAGCTGTCCGGGTCCGATCGATGCCCCTGTGGGAACCAGGTGAGCGTAACAGAACACGAAGCCCATCTACAAATCCCCACCCCGGCGTAATGGAGACCTCAGAAACCGACCAACTAGCCCAATTGTTAGGGGAACTTAGGGCAGAAGTGCACTCCGCGCACCAAGAAACTAACGCCCTCAGGAGAGAATTCATTGTGTCAAAGGAGCGCACTGATGATCTTGCCAGACAACTGCTGCAAAACCAAGCCGGGCAAACACCACTACCTGGACTTGGGGGGAATTCAACCCCCGTTTCATCGAGCAGCCCTGTGCAAGTGGTTCTACCAGGGAGCATTCCTTTAGCTCCACCCGAACGCTTTGCTGGGGACCCGAAAAGGTTTGCCGTGTTCATGAACCAATGCCGCTTGCACTTTTTAAGCAGACCAGGAGCTTTTCCAAACGACCAAGCCAAAGTAGCCTTTGTACTGTCATGCCTTAGTGGCAGCGCAGCGGATTGGTCAATTCCATTAGTCAACCAGGATGACCCTCTTCTTCGGGATTTTCAGAGTTTTCAATTGAGCATGGAAAGACTATTCACCAGACATTCACAGGGACAGGCCCTGGATAACGAACGTCTATCCCTACGACAAGGAAACCAGGACCTGCTAACTTATATCGCAACCTTCAATAGGTTGGTGGCGGAAGCCGGATGGCCAGAGGTAAAGTGAATTACATTTTTTCATCGTGGACTATGGGGTGAACTCATTTTGGCCCAAGTTGTGAACCCACCTCAGGATTGCGCAGAATATATAGACTTAGTGTTCCAGCTAGACCACCGACTTCAGAATAGAAAAGCCGATCGAGCTAAGTTCGAGAATCGGGTATTGGTGAAACCCAATGTTACTCCCAAAGGAACAGATGCATCAGAACCACGGCAGATCGGGGGGGTTAAGGGACCCTTAACACAAAAAGAAAGAGATAGGAGACGACAGATACAGTTGTGTCTGTACTGTGGGGCCTCAGGACATTTTCTACGGGATTGCCCTATAAAACCATCCAAGAAAGCGGTTGGAGTTGCTGATAGAAATCAAACAGGGCCTGATTCGGGAAACAACCACGCCTGACAAGCGTAGAGGTCCGCTTGCCGAGCTTAAAGAAGGACACTCAGACCTCGCACCTAATCATACCAATGGTCCTTATTTATCCAAGGCAGCCATCATGTATGCACGCAGTTAGGGCATACATTGATAGCGGGGCCATAGGAAACTATGTGGACCACGAATTGGCTTCTAGGATGAATCTACCTCTCTGCAAAAAGACCACTTCGGATGTTATCACCACAGTTGATGGAACTGAAATTGCCTCTTGGCCTGTAACTCATTCCACCACAGAGATGACACTATTGGGTCAAGATGGGCATCGAGAGACTATTTTGTTTGACTTAATCAAAGCCCTGCAGTTCCAAATAATACTGGGGATACCTTGGTTGGAAACACATAATCCTTGTATTGATTGGCGAGAGAAGAGAGTAACCTTCCCGGAGTGTGCACACACCTGTTACCCGGAAAAAACCTTGAACAAAAGCCTCGCCACAGTCGCTAATCCAGTCATGCAGTTACCTCAGGAATATCAACAATTCCAGGATGTTTTCCAAAAAGAACAGGCAAACACCTTACCACCTCATAGATCATACGATTGTCAAATCGACCTCATACCCGGTGCACAACCTCCATGCAGTAGGATCTACGCCCTTACGGAACCCGAAAACCGTCACCTACGACAATACTTGGACCAATACCTTGCTAATGGCTTCATTCGTCCATCTAAGTTCCCCGCATCTTCAGCTTTATTCTTCGTGCCCAAAAAGGAAGGTGACCTCAGAACGTGCATAGACTACCGCGCATTAAACCAGATCACGGTGAAGAACCGATATCCATTGCCTCTGATCCCCGAACTACTAGACCAAGTAAAGGATGCTTGCATCTACACTAAATCAGATCTCCGAGGGGCATATAATCTGGTACCTGTAAAGAAGGGCGACAAAGGGAAGACCGCTTTTCGCACCAAGTATGGATTATTCGAATATCAGGTGATGCCCTTCGGGTTCTGCAATGCACCAGCAGCCTTCCAGTATTTTATGAACGATGTCCTTCGTGAACTCATTGACGTCTGTGTTGTCGTATACATAGACGATATTCTAGTGTACTCCTCCTCAGAATCAGACCATGTTAAGCAAGTTTGTGCAGTCCTTGAGAAACTACGCCAGCACAAGTTATATGCAAAATTGGAAAAATGTGTTTTTCATGCTACAGAAGTTGAATTCCTTGGATTTATCCTGACTCCAAAAGGAGTCTGAATGGACTCTCGAAAAGTGGACGCAATTCTCAAATGGCCATCACCCAGTTCAGTTAAAGGGGTGCAAAGCATGCTTGGATTTGCTAATTTATACTGCAGATTTATTCCTGACTTCTCATATGTTGTACACCCCATCACAGCACTTTTGCGAAAAAACAAACGCTTCTTGTGGACCGAAGAGGCTGAAAAAGCCTTCCAAGAACTGAAATTGAAATTCACGTCGGCACCTGTCTTAAAGCATCCATGCCCCAAGCTCCCATACATAGTTGAAACCGATGCATCCAGTTTAGCCATGGGGGCTGTCCTGTCCCAGAAGGATCCGGAAACCGGTCAACTTCATCCAGTAGCATTTTGGTCCAGAAAATTCTCGGCCCCCGAATTAAACTATGCGGTTACCGATAAAGAGTTGTTAGCCATCAAATCCGCCATCAAGGCTTGGCGGCATTATCTTCTCGGTGCCAGGCATACCATTACTGTAATCACCGATCACAGAAACTTGCAGTATTTAAAAACAGCCAAGGCCCAATCATCGCGTCAACTTCGATGGGCCTTATTCCTTGCCGAATTCGATTTCGTGATCACTTATCGACCAGTTTGTAAGAATGGTAAGGCAGACGTTTTACCCCGAATTGGGATGGGAGAAGCATATTCGAACCCGGAACCGGTGCCTATAATTCCTGAACAAAGAATTCTTGGGATAACTAATCTACAGACCTTAGAGGATATTCATTTAAAGATCCAACAACTTTTCGATTCAGCAGCCCTACAGGACTGGGTTAAAAAGGGCCAAGATTATTCAGTTGTCAATGACCTACCTTACTATCAAGGGCGTCTATTTCTACCACACAAGGAACTACAAGAACAAGTCATCTCCAATTACCATGAAGCTCTGATGGAAGGGCACCCAGGTATTGCAAAAACTGAAGCTAAAATTAAAAGACAATTCTGGAGGCCAACCTGGCGAAAAGATGTAAAGTCATTTGTACTGTCTTGTGGCATCTGCGCCCAGAACAAAAGTCAAAAGAAGAAACCAGCTGGTCTTTTACAACCTTTAGATATTCCACCCACACCATGGCACACTTTGTCTTTAGACTTTATTACAGATATACCGCCATGTAATGGATTCAACACCATTCTAGTTATTGTGGATCTTTTTTCCAAGATGGCCCACTTTATTCCTTTAAAAGGATTACCTTCTGCTTCAATCTTGGCCAAGGAATTTCTCGAAAATATTGTTCGAATACATGGATTTCCTTCCGTATTGATCTCTGACTGAGGTAGTCAGTTCATTTCGCAATTTTGGCAGAAGTGTTGTCAATTGGCACAAATCGACGTAAGGTTATCAACCAGTCACCCTCCCCAAACCGATGGTCAGACGGAGAGAACCAACCAGAACTTGAACAATACCTACGTTGTATGCTCCACCAAACCGAAAGTAGTTGGAAGGAAATTTTATGGATTTCTGAATACACATACAATAACTCTGTACATTCAGGAACCGGACAAAGCCCCTTTTATACCATATATGGACATCATCCTCAAACCTCAGAACTTGATTCGCCCCAGCATTTAGAAATGCCTGCAGTAACTCATCTGCATTCTACTATTACACAAGCTTTTAAAGAGGCAACAAAACATTTGAAACAAGCCAAAGAGAAATACAAGAAAAATGCTGATAAACATAGAAGTGAGACCCCACCATATCGAATCGGAGACCAAGTTTGGCTGGCTACAAGGCATATACCTCTGAAAGGAACTCAGACTTTTAATCCTAGATATTTGGGACCTTACACCATTAAGGGCATTACCAACCCGGTGGCCGTCAAATTAGAATTACCCTCTAATATGCGGATTCATCCTGTCTTTCATGTTTCACATCTAAAACCAGTTCAACCCGGGACAAGATTAACCAAACCACCTGACCCCATCCTAATAGATGGAGAACCTGAATTTGAGGTAAAAAACATCCTGGACTCTAAAATGGTTAAATCAAGACTTTTTTATTTAATCGACTGGAAGGGTTATGGACCACAAGAAAGGTCATGGGAACCTAGTGACCACGTTCATGCTCCTCGATTGGTGAAAAAATTCCATCGGGACTTCCCAGACAAGCCAGGGCCAAGGGGAAGAACAACTTTAGGAGGGGCCTTGGGGGGGAGTGCTGTCATGATGCCTACCCCTGGGCATCCGGATCGAGTCCATCAGCCCCGGGAGCAGGCATTCAGATACTTATTAAAACCCCAACAGCCCCGGCTGGGGGCTGTTTGGATTCAGTTCTGGCGCCTTAGGCGCCAGGCTCATCATGGAAATCAGTCCTGGCGCCATAGGTGCCAGGCTCATAGACTTTACTTACCTTATGCAGACCATGCTGCAAATGAGTCCAAGCCAACATGAGGCCTGGATGGGACTATTTTATTACAGGGACTATTTTTCACTCGGGTGTGGTTCTGGGGAATTTCTTACCTGGGACTACTTTGCAGGCTATTTAAACCACACCCGAACAGCAGCCCATGCTTTGTGTTATTCTGCATCCAGCAGCGTAACGCTCACCGTGTCTGCAAGTCAGCATCCAGTCTTCTGCCACACCTGCCTCGAATCCGGAGCTCCTAGACAAAAGGAAAAAAAAGGAGAAGAGGTTATGTCACGGACATTATTTGATTCCTTACCTGATTCCGGACCCAACACAGCTCCGAGTCTGGAAAGGACATTATTTCAGCATGCGTCGCTTCGCCAGCAGCAACGCCACGTTATACTCACCAGTCCACAGCATCTTTCGACTCGGCGCTGCCTCCATCATTTTCTTCGTCGAAACCCAGCACCTGTGGGGAAAACAAAAGGAATAACAAGGTGAGCCGAGAAAACCGACAAAGACAATCTCTTGCCACCATAGGCTTACCTGCTTTACCACCGGAGGTATTATCCTTTAATTCGCCACATCTTCCTATACCGCACCTATAAAGGGAGAGAAAACAGCAAGTTAAACTCATCCAACTTTTACCGGACAGTGTTTGGTAATACAGACTCTAACCTGAACGCCATCAGCTGCCTCCAAGCAATATTCTTTTGGACCCAGCTGCAACCTAACGAGGGACATATTGAACTCTTTGAACTTTATAGACGCTGGAGTCAATATTCCTCCGGAACTCTTCCAGTACCTTCAAACCAGTGAAGTAACTGGTATCTACGCGCCCCTGCATGCCATGCAGGATGGAGAGCTCATCATTTAAAAACACAAGGTGAGGTTACCAAGAGGGGATATCAGAGGTGATTAGTGGGGAGAGCGAGAACAGTTGGGGGGCCATCACTAAAGTCCACGGGTGGCTAAATCCCTTTCTCCACTTGCAGGAGAATACTTCTACGAGTCCAGCAGACAAGATTAGGCAGGGCAGTCCAGACAGTCATCTCTGCACTACGCGTCACGTTGGTGGAGACCGCAGCTGTCTGGGTCCGATCGATGCCCCTGTGGGAACCAGGTGAGCGTAACAATGAGATACCCCAATTAACCTCCTGGGCAGGGACAGCATGAGCAAGTTGAACATGAAAATTTCATTCACTGAGGAGGGCATATGTGTTCTACCCCAGGCACATGCCATGCTAGAGCTACTGCAGTAATAAAAGCACTTTGTGGCCACAGTGCCCTGCAGGCCCATCACTCCATCCAGGTGTGTTCTTCTATGGGGTAACAGTTTTGTTAGGTTGGATGCCTGGTTGGGTGCCCGGTATTGAGAACAAAACACTGCACATACCCGCAGAATTTCTATTCAGACCAACCGTCCCCTTGCAGGTAGCAACAGACCCCATTATCACATTAAACTGAGATGCAGTGATCATTAAGGCAGACAAAGTAATACTGTCTGGTACAGGTGAGAATGACATTGAATGGCATACAGTCCTACGTATTGACCCTTCACAGCCATTGCGAGAGGTGTCCGATGGGCAATTGTTCGAGGACACAGGAAATATGGTGTTCCAAATCTGTATACCCTGTCAGATAATTATTAGAAATATCCAAAGGGTACTTTGCTGCCATTTACTCAGATTCAGCTTAAATCACATCAACAGTACATTCAGGGCTCTCCATATGGTTGAGGCGTGGGCTCAAAAAATCTGATGCCACGCCCATGCAACACACTGCCTTACAGTCGGGGTTAATTGATGCATTGACACTCTCTACAGCGGTCGTGGTAGTAATGTGTGCAACCCACACCAAGAATACAGACCCATATGCTCATGATAACAATGCAGCAGATTTAGCAACAAAAGAAGTAGCATATCTGGAAATGCCAAATCCCATAGTGCCCCCTGAGGTAATATTACAGCAGGTAGAACGATTCCTTACAATGCAATCTCAGTGACTTAGATTATCGAACTACAGGCACAGGCTCGCAAGCAAGAGAAGGAGTTATGGATCACAAGAGGGTGTTCCTTATCCCCCACAGATTTAATTTGGAGACAGAATATTTCAGGAAAAGCAGTCATGCTCCAGGAACTAATTACAGGTGCCCTCAAGCAGTTGCACTACCCTGTGCACATATCTAAGCAGTACATTGCAGCTGATTTACAGGAATATTGGTTTTATCCCAACCTCCATGAACATCTTGACAATTTCATACTTGTACCACATGTCAAATGTACACTACATGTCATACCATTAGGACATTGAAAGCCTCATTGCTCCACCCCTAAGGGCCATTTGGACACCTCCACATTGACTACGTGGACATGGTTAACAGGTGCAGTATGTTCTGCTATCTTACTGCTGTGGTGTGCCCATCCTCTCTTTGCCTTGAAGCTAGTCCCTGTGTCCACCCTGATGCCAAATCGGCAGTAAAATGTCTAGTACGTGAAGTATTTTCCCAGTGGGGAATATGTGAGGTCCTCAGATCTGACAATGGGATTCACTTCTCTAGTGAGTTTGTCAATAAAATATCCCTTTTATTCGGCATAAAGCACAGAATGTGCTCAATTTATCACCTGCAAGCCAATGGGGTTGCGGAATGCCTAAATATAGCCTAATGTTGCTACGATTTGCAAACACATTGAAAAATAATTGGCCTACTCTCTACCATTAGCATTGTCTGCTCTTTGTAACCAGCCAAGGTCAGATCACCATCTTACTCCTCACGAGATAGTGACAGGCAGGAGGTTGCATACTCCTCTCACAAAGCATGCGCAGCCTCCAATGCACAAATTCTAGTTGATGAGATTCAGGGATATCTAAGGGAGTTAACCACATCTTTCAGAATTATTTACTGCCAGATCGGGTCCCATCCAAGAGAGATAGCTTGACCAGAGGTGGATACACCAACAGCACAACAGGATAAAATACTTGCACAGCTACAGCAGCTCTTTTCACCGGTGGTAAAATATTCATACAGAACTTCATATGGAGCTGGATCAACCAAGATTCATAGGACCCTACAACTTCATCTATGCCACTCCTACAGCAGTCAAAGTTGCCAGTCCTAACAGATCCAACACCACTCTCCAGAAGCAGGAAGAGGAAAAGCCGGGAGAAAAAGATGAGTGACATTGATATTTGTTTAACTTCTGTGACAGATCTGTGGATGTTGTCCCTTCTCCCCTAGCGGGAGGCCTTTCCCATGGGGCCAGGGCGGTGCATCCACAGTACAATAGTCCCCCTGGAGGATGGGGGTGCACCGGGGGAGAATCACAAATGTGGGAGGAAGCCCCTTATGGGATTAGGGACGAATATCCCCTGAGAACGCAGTATAGGTATACTGAGGTCTGCTTTGTTAGACCCTCCCTCTTTCCCCAAGCCAAACTCTCCTTTCCTCTTTCCAGTCAGTGCCAATATCTGTTTTTCTAAGGTTAACCAACCTAGTATGGTCGACCTGACTAGCGGCCCTGAAAATACAAATTGCTTTTCGTATTGCTCTTATACAAGTATTGGGAAGTAGAACATGACCAAGAGTATGAAGATCACTCCAGAGAACTGAAGTGAATGTTCTAGTCTCTCACTGCATTTGATTGGTCAAAGAAAATATCAAATAGCAGAGGGAACCCGAAATTGAGGGTCCCATCCTCCAACAAGGAAACCCGAGAGACGCCAACCTGGCACACAGGGAACCACAGCAAGAGACGCCATGGACGGAGGCGATCAGAAGCATGAAGGTTATCCAGGGAGAAAGAGCTACTTTGTACGCTGCCCAAACATCTCTCTGGGAATCCCAAAGTCTAGCAAGCCACCGGAAAATGAAGAGCGCAGCTCAAGAAGGGAGCAGTGACTGGCGGAGCCGATAAGAGGAACTCGAATGTGGTTGAAGACGGAAGGTCAAGCCTGAGAAAGAAGAATTGACCGACGGAGACGCTACTGACCCAAGAGAACACCAGAACACTGCCAGAGCCTCACAGCGGAGCACTAGGTCCTCACTCCTCACTATGTCGCTGTTGCTCTTCCTCGTCTCAGTATTTCTTAGGGAAGTGACATTGTCTACTCTGCAGAGATACATGGATGTGTGTGGGGTTTTGTTTTGTGCAGGGTAATAAGGTGAGGGAGGTTGGGGCATAGAGAAATAATACTGGATATCTCCCAAGGTGTCGTCCCTCGTCCCAAAGGTAGTTTCCCTCCCATTAGACACACCCACTGAGTACCACACCGAGGGGGACTATCGTGTAGCAGCCTCAACTCCCTGACCATATGGGAAGGGTCTTCCCCCATAGAAGCAGTTTCATCCTGGGATCTGTCACATACCTTTCCCCTCATGACGTTGGCCCCCTCACCCAAGGGAATGCAGGATAGAAAACTGACATTCCTGTGGTCCTTTCCTTTATAATGCTCTACCCCAAAACAAAAGGGTTGTAGCTTGAGGAACCAACGCATGATTCAGGGATTTATATCTTTCGTCAGGCTAAGCCACTTCAGTGGCACGTGGTCTGTGAACAAGGTGAACTTCCTCCCTGTGAGATAATATCAGAAATGTCTTAGGTCCCATTTGATTACTAACGCCTCTAGTTCTATTGTAGCATAGGTCTGTTCCCTGGGAAACAATTTTCTGCTAACATATTACACAGGGTGTTCAATTCCATCAAATATTTGGGACAATACGGCAACTAGTCCTACTGCTGAGATGTCTGTTTGGAGCAAAAACTCTTGATTGAAGTTGGGCACTCGTAGGACTGGTTCGCTACACAAGATGGCTTTAAGGAAGTCATAACAAGCTTGATCTTCTTTCCCCCACTCTAATTTCTGTGGTAATGCATTATTTAACTTTTCAGTGAGACATAATGTAATAGAGGAAACATTGGGGATGAACCTTCGGGAATAGCCTAGTTGACCTAAAAAGGCCTTCAGTTCTCTTTTGGCTTTTGGGATGGGAGCTTCTTTGACTGCCTTCACCTTTTCAGTTTGAAGCTGGGCCAGTTTGTTAACTACAAAAAAAAATGGTATTTAACTGCCAACTGGGCAAGGTGGCATTTTTTGGGTTAGCGGTAAGTCCAGCCCATCTGGACTCAGGCTTGAGTGATTTGGTATAGATGTCTGATATGTTCTTCCCATCTCTGACTATAGTTGAATATATCGTCTAAATAAGCCCCGCTAAAGTTGGAATAGGGTCAGAGTAATTGGTCCATCAACCTTTGAAAGGTAGCTGGGCCACTGTGAATCCCGAAGGGAAGTACTACAAATTGGAATAACCCCTACGGGTCGAGAAGGCTGTTTTTTCCTTATGTTCAGGGTTCAGAGGGACCTGCCAAAAGACCTTGGTCTGATCAATCGTGGAAATGTAAACAGCTGTGTTAAGTCGATCAATCAGATCATCAACCCTTGACATAGGATAATTGTTGAACTGGGACACAGCAATTAACTTCCAGAAATCTATGCAAAATCTCCACAATTGATCTGGTTTAGCTACCAGGACTCTTGGGAACGACCATGGACTCTGGTTCTATTAAATCAGCTGTTAGCATCTTCACCACCTCTTTAATGATTATTTACCTACAAGCTTCTGGGATCCTACTGGGTCACAGATTGATGACTTTACCAATGGATATTCGAATATGATGATGACTCTCCCTGGTTCATCACTAAAAACATCAGGGAATCGATTCAAAAACTCTTGGATATCTTGCTGCTGTGGCGCTGGGAGATCAGCTAGGATTAAGTTGAGGTCTCCCTTTTTCTCTGTTAGCAGACTGGCCATTACGGCTGAAGACTTTGCAGGATCTTTCTTCCACATGTTTAAGAGGTTTATGTGGTACATTTGTGACTTGAGTCTTCTATCAGGTTGGGATACCTGGTAATTACATGGACCAGTCTGCTCTATTTCGTAGGGGCCCTGCCAGTGAGACAGCATCTTATGTTCGGACATGGGTAGGAGTACAAGGACCTTCTGTCAGATGGAGAAAGATTGATGTGCCCTTTTTTAAATCATATAGCCTCTTTTGATGTTCTTGAGCTTTGCCCAGATTAGAATGTCCTATATCTCTAATGAGTGACATATGCTCTTTAATTCTCTGCATTGTATTGGACAAGGACAATATAGCTTCCTCCATCTCTTCCCATGTCTCTTTGAGCATATCTAATACACCCCAGGGTTCTCGTCCATACAGGAGTTCGAACTGTCAAAACGCCAGAAATGCTTGAGGAGCTTATTGGATGGCGAATAGGGCCCAGGGAATTGTCATGTCTTACATCCTCCTCAACTAGCCTTTTTAAGGCTAGGGATAGTACACTGACGTCCTGAGTGTTTTGATTTGAAGGGTTTCCTTCACTTCAGCCATAATCTTACTCATAAATGTGGTGCCTTGATCGATGAGGATTTCCTTTGGGAACCCTAAGTGAGACAAGAATGGAATGAGATGCTTTAATATTTGCTGAGATGTCTTACTTCTCATAGGAAATGCCTCTGGGTATCGCATAGCACAGTCTAGGATAACCAATATGTATCGGTTCCCCAGTCAAGAGGGTTCTAAAGGTCCTACAATATCCATCCCAATCCGGGAAAAGGTGACATCTATTATCGGCAATGGCTGCAAAGGGACGGAGGAGGTTTATGTGGGTAGGACATTTGGCACACTTTGGCAGGTTAACACAAAACTGTGTATATCTCCAAAGATACCTGGCCAATAAAATCGGCCCACTATCTCAGCCTTGGTTTTGGCTGTTCCTAAGTGACCCGGGGTGAGGTGAGCATGAGCTACCCCGAGGACCACTCAGCAGTGACTCTTTGGGACTACCATTTGGACCTAGATACCGCTTTATTGGTTAGATCTCCTCAATATAACAACCCTTGTTTAATGAAGAAAAAGGAACAACCTTTCCTCCTACCTTCTTCCTGCGGGATAACTATGAGGAGGGCCTCAGCTAGCATTGGATCATTACAATGAGCGAATGCCAAGCTGGGTATTATCTCAGCCTCTTCTGTGTCGAGGAGTGATGGATTGTACTTTTTGGTCTGTCACAATGTCAGCTTTTCCAACCCCTTGTTCTCCTCTATCTGTTGGTTTTTGGTCAGAGACTTCCACTATATCAGGGTGTACTGCTTTTTCTGAAAAAAACCCTTGGGTCATGTTGTCTCCTATCTTAACAGGGTAAGGGTGTTTCCCATTATTTTGCATAAAGATTTTGATATCACTCTTATAACCGGGATTAATGACTCCCACTAGGATGCCAAGCCCATGTTTCCAGGATAGCCCGGATTTTGATGGCAGGCTAATATAAGTGCCCTATGGGAGAGTTAAAACTAAGTCGCTAGGGTATGAACTGTCTTTCCCCTGGAAGTATAGTCAGCTCTTGGATGCTAGACAAATTAAAGCCAGTTGACTCACGAGTAGCCACGTGTAGTGCAGAGGCACTCTCAGTTAATTTGCTAAATTCTAGGGTTCCCCGGTTTGTATCAACTCGGCTAGATCCCACCATGACACCATTTGTAAGGGTGTGGAAGGAGGAGATTGACACACAGGTTGCATGATTGTTATTAGAGACTTTTATTAAACAAATAAGGGTTGGAGAAATACCTTTCTAACCCTAATAGTAAGAGGAGTTTCCCTGCCTCGCAATAATATTCTATGGAGTTTGTCAGGATAGTCAAAATAAACAAGTCCACCGTCGATTCCAAAATTCCTATTTACAGCCCTCAAACTTAGAACTTAAACTAAAGTAAAAATGGGGATTTCTTTTAGCCTCAAAGTTCTGTTCCACTAGCAAAAACAAAGTTCCAAAATGGTGCAGCAAATCAACTCCAAAAAGAAAGGACAACCTTTCTCCCAGGTTGCCATGCCCTCTGAATGTTCAATGAGGGTCTTCTCATCTTTTAGAATTTCAGGGACAACCTTATTCCCAGGTTGTCATGTCCTCTGAATGTTCAGCAAGGAACTTTTCCTCTTTCCTTCTCCTTGGTTTCACAGCTCACCTGGTGCACTATCCTGCCAGGTACTGTGACTATAAAGATTGATTTGCTCTCTCTTCATATGTGAGTATGTCTTAGGCTTTGTATTTTCCAATTGCTTTTTCTTGCTGGATTAGTACTGCTTTGCTGGTATGCACATGAAAATTGCGTTGGCTCTTTCTTCATGTGGGTGCGAGTCCCAGACTTGCCTTGGCTTTAATTGTGATCTTCTTGGTTTGCTTCTTCGACTTCTACTACTTCTTCTTTGGTCACAGCAAACCTGGTATACTCTCCTGGCAGGTACTGTGGGCATGAGGATTGCTTTTGCTCTCTCTTCATGTTGTATGGTCTTCTTGATGTGCTTCTACTACTACTACTACTTTTTCTTTGGTTACAGCCAATCTGGTGTACTCTCCTGCCAGGTACTGTGACTATGAGATTGGTTTGGAGGCTGTGATTCAATAAATGGGTGCAGGTCCCAGAGTCGCTTTCGTGATTCTACCGTCTCCTAGCATCCCGCCAACTGTTCCAGTCTCACTGACCTCTTTGGTGAGTTTACCTGTGCTTTTCAGTTGTTTGTGGGTGCTTTGGGCCTCCACAGCTTCCCTTTGCTGCTTTCACGACTTCTGGCGCCTCCATGCTGACTTGTGGCTTCTGTGCTGCATGTCTCGGCTTCCCTAGGAGCTCCAGGCTTCCTGACTAGATGGTAGCTCAGGCTTCTGCCTCTCGCGGCAGCCTGTCTGCGACAGAGTTTCTAGGGACACAGTTACCAGCGGGTAAGCATCCTGTTCTCGGTGCTCTCAGTGTCTCGTCTTGTCTACAGCTGTCAGCATTCAAATCTCCCACTTCTTCCAGGAATGCACTCTCTCTTTTGGCAGTCCCTTTTCCCTCTTTAATAGACATACAGCATTATCCATTCTATGGCATTTAGTCCGCGCACCTTGGCTATGCGGCACTTGTCATGTGGATTCATGCCTCTTCCTCGCCCCAGTAGTGAGGTCTTGATTTCTCACTTTGTTGTTGTTGCTCTTTCTCGTCCATGTAGTGAGGTCCTCACTCCTCACTATGTTGCTGTTGCTCTTCCTGGTCCCAGTATTTCTTGGTGAATTGACATTGGCTACTCAGCAGAGATACATGGAAGTGTGTGGAGTTATGTTTTGTGCAACAGGGCAAAGGGGGTTGGGGTGTAGGGGAATAATACAGTGCATCTTCCAAGGTGCCGTCCCTCATCCCATAGGGGTTTTCCCTCCCCATGAGTTCCACCCATTAATTACTACCCCCAGGGGGACTATCAGCTAGTGGCCTCACCTCCCTGGCCTCATGGAAAGGAATTTGTCACACTACGTAAAGATAAAGAAGATGGCAAACATGGAGAGTTCAAAGAATCTTACACTGAACTATCAAACAGGGCAGAGGAAATGTGAGGCTGTCTTTAAGGTACCACCCCATATCAGGTGTCCTGATGAAATATGACAGGAGCAGCTTCAGTGCTAAACAAGACCTCAATTGCAGATGAAAGGTGCTGTTTATTATAGAGATGAATGGGTTGAAGTACAGATGTGGGACAAATCAGCAGGGATAGGTGGACTATCAAAGGATGCAGTATCGCAAATAAATCAAACTTGTTTTGCTATTTGAGAAAAATATGTTCCAGCACGAGAAGCCTACACATGTACTGAAACTCACATGATTCTCCTTGTGTTTCAGAGGCAACAGCAGCATGCATGTGAGGACTATCACACTATACAACCATCGATCTTCCAGGCATCAGAGGAGGAACAGCAGCCCTCAAGGATTTATATCGGATTTGTGGGGGTTTGGCCTACACCCAATTTCTGCTACTCTGTAAGGGTGTGTGTTACTTGGCAACCCTGCAGTCTCCCATGCTCGATGTCCCAGATGTCAATCTCACCACGATCAGCGAGCACCTCATGTCTAAACCAGTGCACCTCATGCATCGGCAGGCCCGTCACTCTTCATGCTTGCAGTGTCATTGGCACAGTAATTATTTTTCCCATAACGCCAGTAACAGACTGAATGCTAGTCCCAAAGAGTTTAGGCTGTTTAGTAAAGCTGAGACATTCTTTTCCTCTCGTCTTGCTTTCGGTATGCAGGCATCAGTGAAAGAGAAAATTGCTCCAAATAACTCGGTGCGAAATGATTCAACTGGCAAACAAAACCGAACACTGACTAAACACTGTTAGGGAGGAACTGAGAAACATTAGGTTGACCACCCTCCAAAACAGATATGCTCTTGACCTGCTCACCTCCATGGAGGGTGGTGTCTGTGCAAAAATAGTTCCTGTTGTACTTACATATCTTCCAATGAAGCAGATAACAGCACCCTAACACAAGCCATTCACGCGCTACACACTTTGCACACTATGATGGCGAAAGGTGGGGGGTCACAAAGGACAATTGGTTTATATCTATTGTTTCATGGTTACCGTTGTAGATGGGTAATATATTCAAAGTGCTGATTCCTGTTCTTGTTCTGTTGCTTATCCTTCATTACACCTGCCAGCTGGTTTTGGGTTGCTGCCGAAAGGTGGTGGCCAAGGATCTATGTGATCAATGTGCCGCCCGCAACTGCGACACGGAAAATGACGACGGCAGTTACGGCGCGGCGCAGTGATCATATGGATCAGGGTGCCCCCTCCTGCCCCCCTAACCCCAACACAAACACACTTACCTTTAGGGTTGGAGCTACCGCCGCAGGGTGCTTTTCATTTTTTCCCCCATTTTTTTAACGTGTCCCTCGCTATCCAAAATGGTAAGTGGGGGACACCCCCGCAACCCCCGACCCCCATTACTGCGCCCAGCAAGAGCGGTGGAATCCCCCGCAACCCACGCTCTACTTGGGACAAAATGTCACCTTCATTTTGTGCACCTCCAAAGTCGCAGTGACTGTGGGGGCGCACAAACGAGGGCGACATTTTTGTACGATACCGTGGCCAAGGTAATGCCTATGATGTCACTTACACTTAAAACAGGTGAGACCACTCTCCTTTTGAAACATGTGTACTCACAGACAGAGAAATAGAATGGCGAGATGGAGCATCGCATGGTCAGAATAGAGCAATGACTGGTCCACCAGGAACACGTTTTGACTCCCCACCCAATCCAGAGAACACTTGGGAAGAAATCTGTTGACTGCACAGGGGATGGGGGTTGCTGTTTTCTTACACGTGTCCCAGAAGATTATGTAGAGCAAGGAGACAACCTGCATAATGTTAGTTAGAGATGGGTACCAAAGACTGATTTTGACAAAACTAAAGAAGCAAGTTAGGTAGTTAATGAATTAACTAAAGGGGGAAGGTTAGGATTGTAGGAGCCTATGACAATTGTGATTTCAATAAAAGCAGCCAGTAAGGCAGTTGGCCTCATTACGACCCTGGCGGTAAGGGGTTTACGCCAGCGTTAGCTGCGCCGACCCCTTACCGCCAATTACGAGGTCCCTTAGCGCCATGGCGCTTTTAACACCTGCTTTTAGCAGGTGTTAAAATCCATGGCGCTAAGGGACCATGGAGTTAATTACGCCACCGTAATTTACGGTGGCGTAATTAACGCCTTCCCCACTCCCATTATGCCCTATGGGGCAAAAATGGGAATGGGGAAGGGTAAATGGGGATTGGGGACTTACCGCCCCGCCTAGGTCGGAATGGGGCGGTAAGTCCGCCTACCACCATGGCGTAAACGTAGTTTACGCCATGGTGGTAAAGTCACGGCCCAGGCGGTAACTTACCGCCTGGGTCGTAATGAGGCCCAGTGACTTTAATACAAGCAGCCAGTTAAATGGGTGGAGGTGGGATTACAGGACAACACTTTCAGTGGGATTAGTGTAAATGCAGAAAAAGACAGTAAATTATGCAAAGCAGGTGGAATGCCACATTGAGTCATTATAACAGTGAATTACGCCTTCAATGGCAAAGCAGAATGTTTGCAAAAAGACAGCAGATTCAAAGTGCATGGTGCACATAAAAAGTTATGGGAATTGCCATCTGTGTAAGATTGCATTGCTGAAAATAACCCAGATTAACTAACTACCCTTATTAAATGACACCCCAGTAACTAATTAGTTCTCCTGATTAACATTGCAATGCAATGTCAGTGAACACAGATGGAAAATTCAGCTTTTCCTTTTGTTGAAATATGCACTGTAAAATAAAATGAATGGACTGTCTTTTTGCATTCCGAGGTTTCTTTGTCTGTGCAGGAAGGAAGAAAAGATACATACAAACTCCCGTAGGTGATTGAACAGTGGGATCAGGAGTCTAGAAGTTGCTAAAATACGTCAGAAACAGGGCAGTTTTAACTTTGAGTGACAGGCAGGATAGATAAATAGGAGTGAACTGAAGGGCGTTGGTTCTTCTGCTTGCTGCTGCCTGCTGAGAGGATTCAGAAGCAGCGTCCCTGGCATTGAAGTCTGCTGGGAGTCCAAGGCCATCTTTCAAGAGTGCCAGTGACCGTGCGAGGCTTTGAATACTTAATCGCAGACAAGCAGGAGTGATAAAGGGGCCGCGCAGATAAGACACAGACACTTCAAACTCCCATGTAAGTGACTGTGAAATTGAGGAGAGCGTTGAATGAAAGTAAATCATCTCTGTTACTGTTTAAACAAGAAGAACACGTTGCTTACCAACTGTAACAGTCTTTCGATTGGATGTTCCTCCCATTTATTCCTCATCTTATATATATCCTTACCTTCAGCTTGCTGCTTCGGAATCCTCCAGAAGGCGCTCCTCTCGAGGCCGTGGCGTCGGTGTGCCTCGGCGGCATCCGTCGAGCACTGATGTCATCCACTGTATAAGAGCCTTGAGCCCGCCTGTTGGCTTCAGTTCAGTTTTTTCGTATATTGTAGCCTATCGATTGTAATTAATGGCGTGCCTCTCTTGACCCAAGTCTTAAAAGAATTTGGAGTGTAATTCACGTAAACTGTACTGTGGGGTTGGTTGGGAGGGTCGATGAGGAATATGTGGGAGGAACATCCAATTGAAAGAACATTACAGTTGGTAAGTAACTTGTTCTTCGAATGGATTGTGTCCTCCCACATATTCCTCATCTTAGATAGACTCACAAAGCAGTTTTGTCTCAGAGGTGGGAGTACAGACATTTTTCTAATCGCGTACAGAATGGAGTACAGATTTAGCAGACTTCCTTGAGAAGAAGTCGAGTCTAGGGCATAATGTTTTATAAAGGTATGCATGGATGACCATGTGGCTGCTGCACACATATCTTGTACAAGGACACCCCTTTTTAGTGCTGTTGAAGTTGCCATACCCCTGGTTGAATGAGCTCTCAGTCCATCTGGTGCTTCTTTCCCAGCCAATCTATAGCATTCTGTTATAGCCAAAATTATCCATCTAGATAATGTTTGTTTAGTTACAGCAAGCCCCATTTTGCGGCCAGTGTACCCCACAAAAAGTTGATCACACTGACGTATTTTTGCCAATCTTGAAATATAGAAACTAAGAGTTCTTCTGGGATCTAGTCTATGTAGACGCTCCTCTTCTTTGCTTGCATGAGGAGGAGGGTAAAAAGTAGGTAAAGTTATTTTCTGTGACAGATGAAAATCCGAAATAATTTTTGGCAAAAAAGATGGTTTAACTCTAAGACTTTGTCCTTATAAAAGATGGTGTGAGGAGGACCGCTAGAAAGCGCCTGTAACTCACTTACCTGTCATGGTGCGTGCTCCAAAACCCCTGGAACTGATGGGCCCACCCCATTCATTGACACCCAGTAGGGCTTATCAAGCCCCAAAGGAGCGTCCCAGGACCTCCTGGACTCAGTCCTGGCACCGTTGGTGCCAGGCTCATAAGATGGTTTGAACCATATGGACTACTTACTCAGCCTAGTGAGGCTGAGCCTTTCTGCATATCCAGGGCGTGACAGAGGGACTACTTTACCTGAAAGGCAGAGTGTGGTAAAGGGACTACTTGCCTGGAACTACTTGCAAGGCTATTTAAGCCACACCCTGCAGACAGAACACGCTTCGTGTTATTTTCCATTCCTGCAGCGTAACGCTCACCTTGCCTGCTCTGTCTTCGAGCTTCTACAGCCACGCCCGTTCTGAGATTTCCATCCATCGGTGCCTGAAAGAAGAAAGAGAGAAGAACAGGTGTTATTACAACGACAAAGGCCTTACCTGCAATTCTCATCCATCGGTCTCGCCTTCAGCTGATCTTCGTTGTTGGGAAGAGGGCATCCACACAGGCCTCCAATACTCACCCGCGCATCTGCATTCCTCCGGAATACGTCCGAGCGGTTCTTCCATCCATCATCCTGGGGCTGCGCCTGCATAGAAAGAACAGAAAACAGCAGGTTAGTCGCGCACAAAACAAAAACAAACTATTAAGCCATCCAGCGCCACTCACCCGCGCTAATACTCGCCTGGAGGTAACCTGCCCAGCATCCTAGATGAGTCAAATCTTCATCCAAACCTCCGTACGAATCTGCTCCTGCAAGAAAGGCAAAACACGTTTAAACCTTGGGATATAAAGACATTGAGCACCTATACCAGGCATCCATTGGCATAGAGACTTACCTTCTTAATCCAGATATTCCAGACACAGCAACAACCACTCTGGAGCAGTGAAGTAACTGTGTCCGGGGAAAGACTGAGCTTACTGCGCCTCTGCTGAAAGTCAAGCAGGACGGAGAGACAACCTCACAAAACTCAAAAGGTGAGCCAGAAGAGGAGTTGGGCATCAGGAGGTTGAAGGAGGTGGGACCAATCCAGCCACACTCAAAAGCTAATATCTTGTTTCAACATTGCAGACAAACGCCTCCTGGGGTGATAACAGGGGAGAGGACATCATCATACCACCAGAGCTACGCCAGTGCAGACATCATTTGTACGGCTACGTGCTACGCCCCCGTGGAGACCAGGTGAGCGTGACATTACCCTGCGGGCTGATGTCAATGCTACAAGAAGTATTGTTTTTAGAGTAAGGAGCCCTAGCGGACAAGAGTGTAAAGGCTCAAATGGAATGCATGTGAGAAATTTCAGAACTAAGTTCAAATCCCACACTGGAACCTGAAAAGGTATTGTTGGAAATACGTTATTTAAACCTTTTAAGAATTGAATTATTAAAGGTATCTTGAAGTAAGATTCTCCCTCTGAAGAACGCTTAAAAATGGATAGCGCTGCTATCTGGAGCCCCAGGTTAGCTAAATGTAATAGAAAAGATAAAATTGTGGGAATATTACATTGAAACGGGTCCACATTCTTTTCTCTGCACCAGTTACTAAACTTGTTCCAACGACACCGATACAGGGATATGGTTGCTGGCCTTCTGGCCGAAAGCAAAATCTCCATCACGTCATCCGGAAGATCACAATCCTTATATCTCAACCTCTCAGAAGCCATGTGTGAAGGTTGAGTGTGTTGACCCCGGATGGAGAACATGACCTTCCTCTTGCTAGAGAAGATCCTCTCTTCTTGGAAGATGTATTGGAGGGCAGATGGACATATCCAGAAGGTCTGGGTACCACGTTCTCCTGGCCCAATCCGGGGCAATTAGGATCATGGTCTTCCTGAACTTTCTCAACCTCCTGATTACTTGAGGGATCACAGGGACTGGAGGGAATGCATACAGGAGTGGAAACTCCCAGTCCACCACAAAAGTGTCCCCTAGAGCTCCTCTCGGGGGAAATTCCCTTAAGCAGTACAGTTCGCACTTCCGGTTGGTACCGGTCACAAACAGATCCACTTGAGGGGTTCCCCAAAGGGACGAATATCTCTTGAATGACTTCCTGAGCTATCTCACACTTGTGGGAGACTGTGCTCTGCCTGCTCAGAGCGTCCGCTGCTGTATTTTGATCTCCGGCTAGATGAATTGCCGACAGAGAGATCCCTTCTTGTATTGCCCAGAACCAGAGTTGCATCGCCTCTCTGCACAGTGGTAGTGACCCCACTCCTCCTGTCTTGTTTTGGTAGTACATGGCCACTGTGTTGTCCGTCATTATCAGGACATTCTTTCCCCGTACAGAGGGCAGGAAGGCCTTCAGCGCTAGTCTTACTGGCCTCAACTCCAAAAGGCTGATGTGTAGTTTGGACTCCGATGAGTGAGGCGTCCGTTACTGCTGTTATCTCCGGCCATGGTTGCCAAAAAAGATTCTCCTTTGAGGATATAATGTCTGCAAGCCCACCATTGTAGATCCTGTGCTACTTTGGCTGGAACCTGCAACAGATCTGACATTTCCCCTGAGGATTGGGACCATTGAGTCCTGAGAGCCCATTGAAGGGATCACATTCTCAATCTGGCTTCTGGCATGAGAAAAATGCAGGATGCCATCAGGCCGAGCAACCTGAGAAAATCGAAGCCCGGAAGATACTGGGCATTTTGGAATTTTGTTACCATCTGCAGAATGTGGTAAGATCTCTCTTCGGGAGGCGAGGCTTTGCCCGAGCAAGTATCCAGAACTACTCCGATAAACTGGAGTTTCTGTGCTGGTATCATGTTTGACTTTTTTAAATTCAGAGAAAAACCGAGTCTGTGAAGGAAGTGACAAGTCCTGGACAGATGGTCCCGGGTTTGTTCTGGAGAGTGCGCCCTGATCATCCGATCATCCAGATAGGGGTAGATATGAATCCCCCCTCTCCCGAGACTTGCTGCCACTAGCGCCATCTACTTGGTGAAAACTCTTGGTGCGGAGGTTAACCCGAATGGCAGAACTCGAAATTGATATTGAGAATTGCCACTCGCAAACCTCAAGTACTTACTGTGCTTGAGATGGATTGGCACATGAAAGTAAGCATCCTGAAGGTCCAATGATACCAACCAATCCTAGAGTTGGAGAGCCTGAATGATCTGAGAAAGTGTGACCATCTTGAACGTGTCCTTCCTTAGGAACTTGTTCAATTTTCTCAAGTCCAAGATGGGTCTCAGTCCTCCGTCTTTCTTTGGGGTGAAGAAATATGGGGAATAACAACCCTTATTCTTCTCCGCTACAGGTACATGTTCTATTGCACCTTTCTGTAGCAGGGTTAAGACTTCCTGCAACAGCAGCGGATCCGGATGTTTGACAGAGTTGTATCCCGTAGGGTGATTCTGGGGTTTCTTTAGAAAAGGAAGGCAGTAACCTTGGGATACTGTTTCCAGTGCCCAAGCATCTGAAGTAATGCCCCGCCATTCTTCTAGATGCTGTGAGATGCTGCCTCCCACTGGGGTCTTGTTGGTCAAAACCTCAGAGTGGTTTTGCGGCAGCTGCAGCAGCGGCTGAAGGGACAGATGCCGCTGCTGGTGCAGATCTAGCACCTTTTCCTCGCCACCGAGAAAATTTTCTTTGACCTCTCTGACTGGCCTGTCCTCTTCCTTTTCCAACTGAGGAATAATAACGAAAAGGACGACCCCTACAGGAAGATGAGCCTGTGTAGGGGACTTGTTGAGGTTATTTTATAGCGGCACTGAGAGACTTAGCCGCCGCTTTGGAGGTCTGCAGCTTCTCCAAACTTTCATCGGCCTTGCTGCCAAACAACCTCGAGCCGTCAAAAGGCATATTAAGAAGCCTGGATTGCAAATCCGGTGCAAAACCAGACTTTCTCAGCCACGCAAATCTACGTAGCACCGTGCTAGTTGCCATGAGCCTACTGATTCTGTCAGCTGTGTCCAAACCTGATTGAAGGCATTCTCCCGAAGCCTCCTTTCCATCCCTTATTATGGCTAGAAAGCCATAACGTTCATCACCTTCTGGGATGTGTTCAGCTGCCGCTGACATGCAGTCCCACAGGGTATATGTGAACCTTGCCAAGGTACAGGTTACATTAGTAGACTTCAAAGCCATACTCCCTGATGTAAAGATCTTCCTAGACCATGCATCCACCTTTTTATTGTCCCTATCTGGAGGGATTGTAGGGTATGCAGCATTTCCTGTGGAAGTGGCTGCTTGTACAACCAGACTTTCTGCAGATGGGTGTTTGCTCAGGTATTCTGGATCAGAATTGCAGGGTCTGTATTTAAACACAACCTTTTTATTTACTGCCGGGATGGCTTCAGGGTGTTCCCATGCAGAATTAACCCTTCTTTGCAAGGCAATGTGAAATGGAAGAATGGAGTCTTGCTGAGGTGTTCAGTCATATCCTCGTCCTTATAGACTGGTGAATTTCTACCCCATCCCATAAATTCTGTAATCCTATTCATAAGTTTCCTGTAGCCCGCATCAGCATGCTCTGATCGGTCTGGCTTCTCAAATTCGTACTCTGGAGAAGTGTCCAGACCACTTGCTGTTTGCAGGCATTCTTGTAAATCCTGAATTTTTGACTGAGGATCAATTAATTCATCTGGAACAGGTCTTGTGCCAAATTTAACACCAGCAGAGGTGATTTCTTCATATGCTAATGATTCTCCCTCATAGATAGATGATATGGTCCTAAAAAAATCATGTCTACTCTCAGGTTGAAAAACCTTTTCTGGTAATGTAGGTCTTTCCCTTGTTAAAGGCTTGGGCGTCGACGAAACCGTCGATGGCATTGATGCCGTTACCACAACCTTCGATGTTGTCGAGGGAACCTTCGATGACCTCGAGGTAATCGTCGCGGGAATTGTGAAAACCTTCGACACTGTTGAAGGAGTTTTCGAAGTTGTCGATCGTGTACTTGGCATAACCTCCTTTCGAATGAGTTGTCGGCGCCTTGTACGCGAGAGCCTTCGAAGTCTTCGATGGCGTCGATGCCGACTTCGATGGCGTGTGATGTTTCGACGCCATTTTGTTTCCCTCTATCTCCGATTTATGCACTGGAAGGTCTTTTTCATGAGGTGATCGGGAAGAGTCCCTAGATGACACCCTTGACAACTTTGTGTCAGATTTTCTTGTTTTGGACCTTCCTCTGTCACGTTTTTCGTGAGTAGCGGCATGGTCTTCTTTAGACTATTTTGAGGGGGTCTGAGCATCGTTCTCAAAAATCTTAAGTATGGAAACACGAAAGGCTAGCCGTTTACTCGGGGAGTCATGCTTCAAAGGGCATGCTATCAACTCCTCCGAAGACGTTGAGGAAGAAGAGGGAGATAAATGTCGTCTTTTCTTTGTCTTTTTGGATAACGAAGAAGACTTTCTCGATCTACTCCTTGACCTATAATTTTCCCCCATCGCCAGTTTACCTCTGCGTTCCTTTAAGGCCTTATGGGTCACCGACTGGCACGAACCACAGTCTTCAATTTGGTGGTCGGAACCGAGGCACCAGAGACAATTCTTGTGTGGATCAGTCAAAGACATTTTCTTTCCACATTTTAGACATTTTTTAAATCACGTCTTCGGTGTGGAAGGGTTCGATGAAGACGACATTGTTTTTCTTTTACCAAAGACTGAAGCGCCGTTTGAAACGATCCAAAGCCAAGCTAACGGAAAAACAGAACTGAAGCCAACGGGCGCGCGCAAGGCTCTTATACAGATGATGACGTCGGTGCCCGACGGATGCCGCGGCCTCTAGAGGAACGCCCTCTGGTGGAAAGAAGCAAGCTGAAGGTAAGGATATATCTAAGATGAGGAATACGTGGGAGGACACAATACATTCGAATAGGTCATTACTTTCAACTGAGTCATTGTTGTTTTATTTCCTACACTATGAACTAACAAAAAGAAAATATTCTGCAATGCATGTTTATAGTTTGCCTTTTAGATAACCGCAGCAGTGTCGATGCTTTGGTAAGAGCACACAACTGTATTATCATGAAATGTAATGTTTTTGTTTCATTTTTATAAGTGGCTGGGTCACAAACAATAATTGCAGGAACAAAAACAAAGTTGGTGTCACCATTTATTTTCCTCTTCATGTGTCTGATGATCATTCTTTAGGTGGGGAAGGTAATTAGGAGGCACCTTAGTGCTTGCACCATGCTGGTAAAGTAAGAAACAAAAGGGGAAAAAATATAGGCAAGCTAGAAAGCTGGTGTGTTGTGTGAGTGCGTACAGCCATGCATGCTGGGGGTGACCGGGGCCCTCCAAGGGCATAAGCTAATGTCGTAGATAAGTCATTAGCACAATCCATGCATAATTGATACACCATTTATAGCAATACTTGGCTCCTTCTAAATGAGCTAAGCCTGGGTGTATGCCTACAGTCAACTCTAGAATAGGGCGTGGTTATAAAAAGGGGAAGGTTTGTCTTATCATATAGGGCAGTGTTATGAATATGCTCACCACTAATTTACCACCATGATAAGATAGTGACAATTTACTGCCAATATACCACGATACTGAAATATTGCCAAGTTAGGTAAAAGCCCAAAGACAAAATCTCTTACATATTTTGGTGCATTGACCCTGTGGGAACAGACTGTAAAGCAGCTACTGGGCGTGGTCGGTGTGTTCCGCACGGCCAGTCGCGCATTTAAAGGGAACTAATTCTGTGAGTTTAGTGTACTGCTGCACACTGTATCATTATGTCTCAAATTGAAGCCACATTTCCTGAACTGGTGAAATACCTAGAGGCAAAGTTATATGTACGTGGGGTGTGGTCATCAGATAATGCCACACTGTGGTGTGACCGCATTTGTGGAGAAGTGCAGAAAGAACCATTGAATAACATTTTTGAGGAGGGCAGTATAATTCAGGTATGTCTTTTGTGATTGTTTAGACCTACAGACAAAAATGCTGAAAAAGATGCTTAATAAGGCTCTGTGCCAAAACCTGGTTCATTTTAAATCGATCTTTCCAAATGCAGGAAAATGATGCTGAGATAATTAGCAGACTACAAATCAAATTAGATGAAGCTGATGAGCAGGAGAAAAATCTAAAATCGGAATTAGAGTTATGTCAGAAAGAAATGCAATCTAAATGCAAGAAATTAGAAAAACAACTGTCTCAGAAAAGGAAACAATTTGAAGATAGCCAACAAGAGCTAAAACATCTGAAGTGGGTGGTAAGCGACTTCAGGCAAGATAAACTGGATGTTATCTTAGAGATGCAGACTCTCCAAAGGGACAACATGGAGAAGGAAAGTGAATTCCAGGCTATTGAACAAGAGATGGCTAAAATGTTCCAAGAAAAGGACAGAAAGGACAGGTAATTTAATCAATGCAAAATGAAAATAAGGGAAATGCAGGATGTGATTAATAAAATGGGCAATGAAAATACTTACCTGTGTCAGGAGGCAAATATGTAATTTAAAATCTCAGAAAAAGCAACAAGGCACCACATTCAATGGGATTGAGGTTAGCCCCATTTCTACACAAGGGAATAATGTCCCAGTGGCTATACTGGTGGCTGGGCCTGGTTGTAACACGTTTGGGGGATTTCATTCACTCACTGGTGGTTGCCACCAGTCCCATACAGCGTAGAAAAGGAATGAACAAAAGAACAAAGCACCTCCAAATATAGCACCAAGTAGCCCTATCAAAATAATGAAATCGATCAAGGCCTTGATTAAGCCATTCAAAAAGGGAGGTGAGTGTTGCATAGAGGATCACCTGGAAACAGTGCATGATATATTTAAAGCCCTACAAATACCCAGGGAACAATAGAGACAATGCTTTCATTTAACTCTTGATGCTGCTGCTGCGAACATTATCAGGGGTTTGAATGAAAAAGAAAGTATGTCATGGCCAAAATTTGAAAAAGAGGTTAGACATCATTTTTCACCATATCATTCATTGCAGGATACGAAAAAGGCTGCATATACCATGACAGCGAAGCCAAATGTATCACCTCGCCAATTTCTCCAAGATTTAAAAAGAGCAATCTCTCGTTTTGATGTATCCTTTAGTCCTAATTCGACTGAGTTTAAGAATGCCTACTTTTATAACTTACAAAAAGACATTACCTCACAGTTAATTTGCAAGTTTGATCGCAAGAAGTCACTGGAATGGATTGTAGAACAAGGGACAAAACTATATGAAGTCATATACTCTCAGAGGGGAGAGGGAGATAGAATTAAAGAGATTAAATTAAAATCTAAAGACTCCTCGCCAACGGTAATGGAAATAAGATCTGCAAAAATGCTACTTGAATCAGCTCAAACTCAGGTCAGAAACAATATGACATCTGATCAAGGGGGCACACCACAGAGGCTGCCATCCCAGACACTCATGTTTCAATCACATGATCTGAATAATAGAGAGAGTTACGTTGTTAGTCCTAGGTATATGGGAGACAGACGTAGGGTGGGATACCGGGCCGATATGTCAGTCATAAATAACAATCAGAGACCAAATCAAGATAAAAAAAAAACAACAGTCCATACCAGACATTTGGAGCGCAGAGCAGGTTTAACCCCAATACCATGGTATATGGCAATCAGAACAGACCACAATATGTGGATCGGTTAATTGAAAATGGAAATCAGCATAGGGGACAGTTCCCACAAAATGAAAGACAAAACATGAACTATGCCCCGTGCCACTATAATCAATCACCACCACCAGTGGATCACAACCAAAGAATGGTTACACCACGCTCCCCACCTGCCATGAGTTCAGAAACAACTCAAATAGAAATCAATCTCCTGAAAGATACCAGAACAGATTCAACCATGGTGAAAATAACCAGTACTGGCCTGGGCCGCAAAGAGAAGATTCTAGAGAAATGGAAAGATTTCAATGTCTTGAGGCCCAAGTTAAAATGTTGTCTGAACAAATAGGAAAGCTCTGTGCAGTTCAAAAACTGCAATCAAATGAGGGGCCAGCGATTTGGTGTCTTCTGATAATAAGTGACTAAGTACTCATGGCCCCTGCAATGATAAATATACAGAATCCCATGAACCAGTTTCGTGTAACGGTCCTGAATTGCTTGCTGATTTAAACATAAAGATGACCACAAATGAGAATGAGGCAGGGGATGCAACCGAACATAAAAAGGAAGTTTGCTTTCATTTAGTGTTGAATCAAACTATCGAAGTGTGTACAAATGAAAAAGAGAAAGGAGAAAATAAACAAGAAATTCCAAAAGAGCAGAGAGACAGATTAAAAAAAGATATCACATGCCAATATAAAACCATTAACGCCTAAGAAAGTAAAGTCACAAAACAGCTATGTAAATGAATACCATACTGTTGCTAAATCAAATGATGCAGTGGAGGTGTATCTTCAAAATGGCCGTGTGCCTAGCGGCACTATTATCCTGATGTTTCAGGGTGAAATGCAAAGTGAAAAAGAGAAAACCCATGGAGATTTATTTGGATCCTAGGAAAAATGACAAACTGAAATAGATGAAAATACATTGCACTGTTTCTTAAAAGAAGAGAGGTGCAAGCAGAATGTTATCCCTGAGATGAACCATAGGAAAACATATTACAACCCTTTCTGAAATACACATGGGAGATGAGCAGCCATGGATCCATATTGGTATAAATGGTCATTCTGAGATGATAAAAGCCATCTAAGCACTTAAGCAGGAAACGAGTTTTATTAATGAGAAACTATTTCAGCGGATAATGGAAAGGGAGGAAATCCCAAAGTTCAGAATTAAAAACCAACACGTTTCTGGGTTGGACAATCCAGATTTTGAGACTACAATCGTAAGAAGATGCATGTTAAAAATTACCATTGGCCCGAAAACCATTTGTCACAATGTGTGGATAGTGAGTGGAACACAAAATTATTTTTATCGGGGAAATGACATCATGCACAGAATGTGTATGGTGTTGGCTTTCCTTAATCAAAAAGTGTGGTCCCAGCTAGGAGGAATGGCACCTGAATTTGAAGACAAGAGACAGGCTTATCATTGTGCGCAGTTGGTGCCATATGCAATTGAGCTACAGGTGAAGAAGGATGTTACCATTCCTGCATTCACTAGACAAATCACTATAACACTAAAGCATAGAAATGGACAGCAGATGAAGGATTATGATGCATTTGTGTGCTTAAATGAATGCCTGAAGCAGCAAGGACTAGAATCTGAATATGCACCATTGGCCCATAAAAATCATGGTGGATAACATAGAGGGCCTCATTACGACCCAGGCGGTAAGCTACCGCCTGGGCCGTGACTTTACCACCATGGCGTAAACTACATTTACGCCATGGTGGTTGGCGGACTTACCGCCCCATTCCGACCTTGGCGGGGCGGTAAGTCCCCAATCCCCATTTACCCTTCCCCATTCCCATTTTTGCCCCATAGGGCATAATGGGAGTGGGGAAGGCGTTAATTACGCCACCGTAAATTACGGTGGCGTAATTAACTCCATGGTCCCTTAGCGCCATGGATTTTAACACCTGCTAAAAGCAGGTGTTAAAAGCGCCATGGCGCTAAGGGACCTCGTACTCAGGCGGTAAGGGTCGGCGCTGTTAACGCTGCCGTAAACCCCTTACCACCTGGGTCGTAATGAGGCCCAATGTGCTGTCACCAGGAGAATTGCATATTATTTGATTTGAATGAAAGTGAAACAGAAAATCAGCCTATTGAAGTGGAGGCTGATATTCCAAAATATTTAAAAATAGCAAGTCTGCAAAGAGATACAGCCACACGACTAGAAGAGAGCACAGAGGTAGAGGAACAAGTTCTGGCAGCAGATGCATGTGGTAATGAAGAGGATATGAATGAGTTGAGAAAAATATTTATGGAATTCAAGGAGGTTTTTGCCAAAGACGCTTATGATTGCGGCCTAACCAATTGGCATGTTGCCACATCAACAGAGGGCTATGGTAGAAATCCAGTATTTGTGCGTCAATAGCGGTTACCGCTGGCATGTTTGGAGTCACTACTAGAGATAATTAAAAATGTAGAATCCAGAGGAATTATCACACCCATTCATAGTACTTCAAACACTCCCATTTTGGGTGTATTAAAACCAAATGGTCAATGGCGTCTGTTTGCAGACTTGAGAGAATTAAACAAAAGAGTACCTGTGTCTAGATGGCTGCTCCCATTTATTGATCAAGGCCTCGCACAGGTTCATGGATCAAAAGTTTTTACCACGTTAGACCTTGCATCTGAGTACTGGTGTGTGCCATTGGCTGAAGACATTCAAAATGTATTCGTATTCTCATTTGATAAAATGCAATACGCTTGGTCCAGAACACCATTTGGAACACTCACAGATGCGGCAGAAGGGGGAACCATAGTCTATGTAGATGATGTTCTGATTAAAAATGAAAGCCTGAGGAGTCATTTTGATGAGATTAGACATGTGTTTGGTCAATTACAGAAAGCGGCAGCCAAAGTATCCTTGCAGAAGGCCCAATGGTGCAAAAAGAAAGTACATTTCTTAGGCCATGAAGTGACTGAACATGGGTTGAATCCACAAAAGAAAAAGGTGGAAGCAGTACAGAAATTGAAAAATCCTACTAACATCAAGGGATTGAAAAGTTTACTAGGGATGACGGGATATAACAGGAAGTTTATTGAGAATTATGCCGAGATCACTCAACCCTTAACTAAATTAATGAAGCAGAGTACACCCTGGAAATGGGAAAAAGAGCAATCTGAAGCAGTGTAGAGATTGAAAAAGTGTCTCATGAAGACACCATGCCTGGCCTATCCCATAAAGAACCAAGATTTCTTTGTGGAAATAGGGTTCACAGACCAGTGTATGTCAGCTGTGTTATCTCAGAGTCATGATTTAAATCATAAAACTATCGCCTATGCGAGCAAGGCTTTATCTCAGGTTGAAACTAAATTCAGTGAATGTGAAAAGGCTCTTCTGACCACTGTCTGGGCGTTGCACCATTTCCATCCTATTATTCAGGGAGAAAAAGTGATCATTGAAACAATTCACCAACCTTTGCAAATTTTACAAAGTAAAAGGATTAGATCAGGTAATCTGGCACAGTCTAGGATTACTTCATGGACATTGGCATTACAGGGATTCCCTGTGGAAGTAAGATATGGACAGAATAAAAAGAGCCCAACTGCTCAAGGGCTAGCAGACCTGCATGATTGTGCAGCTGAATATACCTTGTATGAAATACAAATAGAGCCCAGGCTGAATGAATTTGAACAATCACCACACAAAGCTTTTAATGAAAATGTGTGCAAAGATTTGCCAACAGTGTATGTAGATGGATTGGCGTATCATATAGAAAATTATACTGCAAAGCAACTGGTGGCAGGAATAGGAGATGTCTGGATAAGCTGTGAATACATTCCTGGTATAGGGATGGCAATTGGAGCCAGGAGTAGCCAAATAGCAGAGTTAGCTGCCATTTATAAAGCAGTTGTTATGGCAGTTGAGAATAAATTCAAAGAAATGATCCTAGTAACTGATTCTGATTATGCACAAAACAGTTTTATGGAGTATTTACCTGGCTGGAAGGCAAAGGGTATGCTCACATTCAGTGCCCCAGATAAGGTGCGTACCTTGCCCTTTTACGCATCCAATTATTGCAAATATGGGGCTTTTCATTTTCCACTGCATATAGGTTACGGAAGGTTTTCACATGATTTATTAATTTTAAAAAATACCTCTTTCCTCCACTAGATGGCGCTAATGTCTGCATCATTAAACTCTACAGCACCACACGCAAGTTTCCTTTCCGAGACTGGCTTTAAACAGATGGGCAATGGGGTGGTGATGTGTAGACCAGGATGGCTCCGTTGCCCCGATTTTCGCCAGGAAGTGAAATTTAAGGTAGAAGACATGCTTTTTTTTAGGGCAGAAATCTATTTGTTCCCAAGATAGACTAGGCAATGAACGCCAATACCGACAAACCAGCTCGGTCATTAACATCATTGCAAAGGAGAAGGAATTTTCCGTCCCTTCAGGGGTGCATCTATAAGAAACTATTCCTCTGCTAACGGCAATAATATTCACAGGGCTAGAAAATAAATGTCCTGATTCTGGCGTCCAAAAGAGTTAACGACAACCATAATGCCGGAGAGGATCCTCCAGCACCCAAAGGGGTAAGGCAAAGCCTCCAGCATGATGGCAACTTAAGAATAGGAGGGCAGGTAACACGCTATGCTCATAAGTGTCTCAACATTACGGACGGGTGGGTGCTACAAGTGGTTCAGCAAATGGCACTGCTGGAATTCACTAAGCATCCAAATGATGTGCCTCCATTCAGAACGTCACCCCTGCACCTAAAGGTGTTCAAGCATGAAGTGAAACAAATGCTGGCAAGTGCCGAAGCATCAAGGAGTTTACTCCTGATACTTTGTTGTAAAGAAACCAGATGGAAAGTGGCATCCCATACTCGACTTGCGCGAATGAAATGTCCATCATAAAACGGTGAAAAATGGTGACGCAGCAATTCATACGGGCAGTACAACCAGGCGACTAACTGGCGTCCCTGGATTTACAAGACTCATACTTCCATATCCCAATCCATCCAAAACACTGGAATTGTCTGTGTTTTGTGGTAGGAAACACACTACCAGTTGAAAAGTAATATACGTTTATTCCGAGCAACGTGTTGTTTAATTGCTTGCCTGCCCCCGGCAGGTAGCTTCCTACGGCAAAATAACCACTGGTGAAGTCTCACCTTCTTGCAAAATCACTCCTCCGCCATGAGGGAAAGCACTAGGTTGGACAATACCTTATCTTTTAGCCATATTCAGGATGATATTTTTCCCAAGGAACAGGGTGGTTGATTAAGCCACACAAGCTAAGAGGCGCTCCAACCCGACATTGTAAATCACCCAAACACTGCCAAAGACCCTACTGACTCTCCGCAGTGCTATATATGTTTATGCAGTTCTCGAAATTGCCGGAGTCTGTGCACCAGAATGTCAAGCAGCGAAGACTCTCGCACACTCTCATATTCGCCTCTGATGTTTGAGAGGCGAAGGAGGGACCCCAAATGGTTTTAGAGGACTGAACCAAACAGCCTGCAACATAAGCGCCTGTCGCAACCATGATCGCCGCAGCCACCGGACAAACCAAACAGCCTTCCTCGCAGAGCACAGAGGGAATGCACTCAACGTGTAAAGTCAATCCGCACTGTCATTAAACCCCAATTTCCAACCCAACTCCCAGATGGGACTTGAATGTTCTTTCAAGGTTAATGGGACCCCCCCCTTAGAACCACCCATGCACAAGGCTAGCATTAAGGCCCTCACCTATAAGCCTGCCTTCCTAGTGGCGTTCGCCTCTATAAGAATAGTTAACGAACTACAGGCCCTTTCTGTTCAAAACCCCTTTGTGACTATTCACAAGGTAGTTTTGCGCACACACATCCATTGCGGCTTAATTTATCTGTTGCATGTGAATCGATCACAAGTCACTTCTTGTCTATCTGGCAGCTGGTAGAGAAGGAGACCTTGTCTCTGAATTAGCGGTTTCCAAATGGATTGTAAATTGCATCACTGTTTCACTCTTGCCAAAAGAGATTGACCCTTTACGCCTAGAGCTCACTACTCTGGTCGCAGGCACCCCTGGATGTGCGCACTTGCCTTTTGTTAGACAGAGAGGCGAGGGAAGCCTTTCGCCGAAACTGGCGGTGTTAAAGTTTTACTGTGTTTTTTTAGAAAAATGTACTTGGAACAAACACAGTAAAACTTTAAAGCTGTTACTTTCAAGAAAGACTTCCATCACATCTCTGCACATTGCGCTTTAAAATATACAATTAGATAATATGTGTTGGATACGTTTTACTCTCTTGCAGAGGAGAAAACTCATTTTTACTCTCTTGATATTGCATTTACTCTCTAATTTGAAAAAGCATGCGTAAAATACTCCCACTTAAAATACTATCTGGAGCACTGCTCACATATAACAAAAAGCCCCTCAAACATGGGGAAATGATCCAAGCTATAGAAAAATGAGTGTCAGAGAATGGTTCAACAATACACTGGAGGAAAATTTGTGGACATTTAAAGACACCAGGAGGGAAATGACAAAGCAAATCAATTAGGCAAGATTTGGGCTGTAATGGGAGAATTATTCCCCACTGAACACCTAATTGGTGAAATACAGGTGGATGCAGCTACACGCTCAAAATCTCCAAAAGAGGTTGAACAGCCTGTGGTACAATGGAGCTATGATATGCCAGATCAAGACCTGATTGAAGCACAAAAAGACCTAGTGTTAGGTATATTTTACAAGCATTTGGTAGATCCAGAACAAAATCCTCTATCTGAAAATGATTGCAAAGGAAAGGAAGAGCTGAGAGTGTTGTTAAAGAACAAAAAGAAAATTAAGCTACAGGATGGTTTGATGATTAGGGACTCTGTAACGGTCAGATACAGTGGATGGTGCCTCTTTCATTCAGAGGTCTAATGTTACACCACGCGCATGACGCAATAACTGCAGGACACGGGTTCACAAAAAACATTAGAAATATTGAAGGACTATGCTTACTGGCCGCATATCTGGTATGTGCACAATTTAAACCTGCTTCACCAATGCATAGAGCTCAATTAATGAAAAAAGGTTTAACCCTTCCATGGTCAGATTTGCAAATCGACTATGTTGGGCCTGTAAAAAGATCGACCAGAGGAAATAAATATGTGTTAACTGTGGTATGTCTAATGTCGAAGTAGGTGGAGTGCATTCCCGCACCAGACTGTAGTGCACAAACAGCAGCCACATTATTGGTAAATCACATATTTTTAAGGTTTGGGTTACCCAAAGGATAGAATCAGACAAGAGAAGTCATTTGACTAGTGCCTTGATGAGCAAGGTGTGGCAGATATTGGGGTAAAGAGGAAATTGCACATATCCGATAGGCAGTCTTCCCCAGGGAACGTGGAGAGGAGCAATCGATCTATAGTAGAGATACTAAAGAAGTTTGTAGTTGAGGCAGGTTCCAGTTGGTATCTACGGTTACCTTTAGTATTAATGGCCATTAGGTCGACTCCTGCTAAAGCAACAGGCATCAGCGCTCATGAAATATTGACAGTGAGAAAAATGGTACTGCCACAACATTTATTGTACAGGACACATGAGCAAACACTTGTGAGTGCCTCCATGGTTCACAAATATGTGGAGGAATTGAGGAAGCACTTGCAACATGCATTTGCATTTGTACAGCGGAATCTGGAGAGAGCTGCTGAAAGTGCAAAGATCTATTATGATAAAAAGACATTTGTAAAAGAATACAAAATAGGTGATCAGGAGTACAAATACCAGTTTGGGAAGAACAGGCATAAAAATTCAAAATTTCCCGCAGCATGGCAAGGGCTGTTTGAGATTGTAGATAAACTATCCCCTGTTGTATATAAAATAATCAGGACGGAGGGTGAGATGGTGACAGAGCAATTTGTTCATGTCAACCAAATTAAGCCCTGCCACCCAAAGCATAAGGTGAGAAGGCTTGAGCGAGTTGAGACTAGCTGAATGTACTGAATGCAATAAAAAATAAGGTTAAAAATGCAATTAAGGTAATAATTATAAAAGCACAGTACATTTTATATGCTGGCAGATACAATGAACAGAGACTGTTTCATAATACATGTAACCTAATAACATGAGAGCATGTGCAAGGTGGTATACATTTCACTCCATGAGTAATCAAAAATATGGTCTGGGGAGCAAGCAGAAGCAAACAAAAGTGCCACATGTAACCTTTAAAAAGGGTGCATTATTTACATTAAGAGGCGCTGAATCAGACTGAGCTACCGTAATGTAAAAAAAAAGGTTGTGTAGTAAGATTTTCTGGCTGGGTCTCAAATAAGCCATGAGATATGGTAAAGAAGAATGGAGATGTAAAATATTATAGAGGGGCGTGTTTTTGGTTGGGAATTATTTTGATGCAAGGTGTAAAATGTCGTCTTGTTTTTCTATAATATGTGTTTCATTGCAGTTATCCAAAGTGGCGAATCCAGGGAGCTGTGGTGTCTTAACCAACATTTATTTTCAAGTCTTGTAGTGAAAAAGGGTTAGAAAATTGTCTTATGCCATGTACTTAACCTGTCTCTTTTCTATTCACTTTAGAAATGACTAATCCATTACCCTGGCAACGCTGGTTCCTTGAGACGATGGCCCATTGGAGGCCACGGAATTGGAAACCACGGGAGGAGGCCCCGGAAAGCCCCCAGACCGAAGGTTGGGGGTGAAGATGAAAAGCCCAAGGTGCCGAAAAAGATGCCATCTGTGAAGGAGACTCCGTGGAGTGCCGGACCGGAGAAATTCCGCTGATGGCGCTGTTTATGCAAAATGGTGCAGAGACTGATGGACAGGACATCCTGGAGGCGTGATCCTGGCTATCAGGAATTTAACATAATTAATCTTCATTTTGCCTGCTTTATCTTCAATTCGTTCTGTTTTTTCATTTGTTGCTGATGCTGTGTTCCACCGGTTTGGACTTGGACTGGGGACAATGGAGGTTGTTTATTATTTTTATTTATTTTTATTGTTATTTTATTTTTTGTGCATATGCGCTGATATTACATTATATTTCATAAAAAGAAAAATGCTTGCTTCATAAAATACATACATATATGTAGAGACTATGATTCAAAACCAATGGTATTAGGAGTATAGACTTTCCATGTACATGTGGACTTTTGGATGCAGACACTCCAGTCGGGAGGGTACACATATTTTATTATATTACATATGCACACTTTATTCATTGTATTTCATTTTACTTTACACTCAGACAGTTTTTCAATGAGAGATACACATATGTTTCTTCATTGCTGTGGTATTATTTTCAACTATTATTTCTTTGGTGGTTGATGTTGGACTCTTCCAGGGAAATTAATTAATGGTGTCTGGTTCATCCTGCTATGACATTGCGAGTGGTCACATCAGTCAGAAGAGGAGGGTATATGTAGGAGCCTATGACAGTGATTTCAATACAAGCAGCCAGTAAGGCACTGACTTCAATAAAAGCAGCCAGTTAAATGGGTGCAGGTGGGATTACAGGACAACACTTTCAGTAGGATTAGTGTAAATGCAGAAAAGAGACAGTAAATTATGTAAAGCAGGAGAAGTGCCACATTGAGTCATTGTAACAGTGAATTAGGCATTCAATGGCAAAGCATAATGTGTGCAAAAAGACAGCAGATCCAAAGTGCATGTTGCACATATAAAGTTATGGGAATTGCCATTTGTGTAAGGTTGTATTGGTGAAAATAACCCAGATTAACTAACTAACTACTCTTATTAAATGACACCCCAGTAACTAATTAGTTCTCCTGATTAACACTGCAATGCAATGTCAGTGAACACGGATGGAAAATTCTGCTTTTTGGTTTGTTGAAATATGCACTGTAAAAAATGTTTTTAAAAAAATGAATGGACTTTCTTTTTCAATTCTGAGGTTTCTTTGTCTATGCAGGAAGGAAGAGAGATACATACAAACTCCCGTAGGTGATTGGACAGTGGGATCAGGAGTCTAGAAGTTGCTAAATACGTCAGAAACAGGGCAGTTTTAACTTTGAGTGACAGGCAAGATAGATAAATAGGGGTGAACTGAAGGGCGTTGTTTTTTCTGCTTGCTGACGGCTGCCGAAAGGATTCAGAGGCTGCGCCCCTGGCATTGAAGTCTGCTGGGAGTCCAAGGCCATCTTTTGAGAGTGCCAGTGACGGTGCGGGACTTGGAATACTTCATTGCAGACAGACAGGAGTGAGAACGAGGCAGCGCAGATAAGACACAGACACTTCAAACTCCCATGTAAGTGACTGTGAAATTGAGGAGAGCGTTGAATGAAAGTAAATCATCTCTGTGACTGTTTAGACAATAATAGGTACTTACTTTCAACTGAGTCATTGTTTTATTTCGCACACTGTGAACGAACAAACAGAAAATATTCTGCAATGCATGTTTATATTTTGCCTTTTAGATAACCGCGGCAGTGTCGATGCTTTGTTAAGAGCCCACAACTGTATTATCATGACATGTAATGTTTTGGTTTATTTTTATAAGTGGCTGGGTCACAAATAATAATTGCAGTAACAAAAGCAAAAGTTGGTGTCACCATTTTTTTTCCTCTTCATGTGTCTGATGATCATTCTTTAGGTGGGTTAGGTAATTAGGAGGCGCCTTAGTGCTTGCACCACAGTGGTGAAGTAAGAAACAAAAGGGGAAAAATATAGGCAAGCTAGAAAGCTGGTGCGTTGTGTGAGTGTGTTCAGCCATGCATGCTGGGGCTGAACGGGGCCCTTCAAGGGCATACGCTAATGTAGATAAGTCATTAGCACAATTTATGCACAATCTATGCACAATTTATACAACATTTATAGCAATACTTGGTTCCTTCTAAATATGCTAAGATTGGGTGTATGCCTACAGTCAACTCTAGAATAGGGCGTAGTTATAAAAAGGGGAAGGTTTGTCTTATCATTTAGGGCAGTGTTATGAATATGCTCACCACTAATTTACCACCATGATAAAATAGTGCCAATTTACCACCAATAAACCACGATACTGAAATACGCCAAGTTAGGTAATAGCACAAAGACAAAACCTCTCATATTTTGGTGCAATTTCCTAAACGTGAAATGAAGTGAAGGGAAGTACGAGATGCAAAATTTCTATTAGCATGACGTTTTGGCCATTTTAGAGTCAGTGTTTCTGTTATTTATGGCAGCATTTCAGGCAATTTTCAAGTTTGATTTAGTTTTGCCACATTCTAGAGAGCACTAGGCTACTGAGCATGTGGTGGAATAATAGGCAGCAAAATATATTGTTATTTGTTTCCATTAGCATAAGGGCCTCTTGCCATGTTAGCCAGAGTCCTGCTATTTTGAACTAGGCCCCGTCAGAGTTGTAGATTTCTGCTATTCAGGGCACTAGGCCACAGATCTGAGCCTCTGTCCTTCCATTTAATTAAACTTTATTCCTGCTTCCCCCAGCGAGTGTTTAGCGTGCTAAGGTCCTTTGAGGAAGGGTGAAGCGCAGCACACATATTAGTTATTTTTGCAGGGCCTAGCTGTTCTCAGGAGCTTTGAGTGAAATGTAGAATAATGGTTTGTGTTCTTGACGATAGATAAGTAAAATAGTTGTGCAGGACATATTTTGTTGTGAACTAAGGCTTGAGTAGAGACAGTGTCAAAAGCGCTAAACCAGAGCATGGTTATACTGCCCCTTGGGCAGTACTGGAACAAATGTGTCTATAATAGAATGGCCTGGTAGTACAAAGACATTTGAGAAATTTGTTTCCAAAGAGTGGGGACACAGTTATGTTTTTTATGAAGCCACCTGGTTCCCAAGAGATAGCCAGAAGAATGTGTGCCAGGGATAGCAACATGTTGCAAAACAGGAGTTACAAAAAGTGTTGCAGAGTACACTGCTACAAGGCCTGGGAACTGTCTGGATTGCCAAATTGTCTGAGCTCATGGGAGAGGAAATTCATTTGTCTAATTTGCTGACTTCACTGTTCTTACTCACTACATGATTGGGTTGTTTCGGAGGGACTGCATTTGTTTTGACCAATGAGGGTATGCCATTTTAATAAATGATACAAATGTAACTTTAACCAATCAAGATGGAGTATTTTTTGTTGACTGCGCAATTAGGTCCTTCGTAGGGGGCTGTACTTAGGATGGTTGCGGATAATATACTAACAAATAGAGCATGGTAGTATAGGTTGTGTTTAGATTTGTATATATGTGAGAGCCAATGGGGAACGTGGGATTAACATGTACTTGATACTTGTATTCACATTTTGTGTTTTTGTCTTGAAATACTGTAACTCAATGTGGGCGGGTCGAGAGCGTTTTCAGCTTTGATTTCTAAGGAGCTGCCTGACCCTCCCAGCCATAATTTGCATGTAAAAAACAAGTTTTTCTTGCAAATAGTGCACCACATTATTGCTTCCCTGGATTAGTCTGGGCTAATTGTGTCAGTCTGTCCTCTTCTGACTGGAACTCCTCTGGGGTTCGAGTGGATGCCAACGGCTCGAATCCAAATGGAATCGGGTTGCTGTCCTTGTCTAATATGCTTTGAAAATAACCCAGAAAACCCTTCCTGGATTTCTGAGTACGCGCCGCAACCCCTGCTGTCCATTTTATTTAGATGTGCTGCTGCAAGAAGAATACATATAAAATGAGAAATCTGTGGGAAGACACAATCCATTAGAACATTTCGATTGGTGACCAGCAGGAAAAGGGCAGAGCAAAGTCAACCATAGAAAAAGTGTTACAGTGGGTAACAATGAGATTCATGAACATACACTCAGCAAGGAGGGTTTGTCAGATTAAGATTTCATCAACCATTTCTTATGCTATTGCATGTTATGGAAGTATTTCATTCTATTGTTATAGATTTTGTTTAGCTGAAAATTGGGGGAGGTGTTTGTATGTATTTATGGTAAGGGGTGAGATATGTTTCATTTTTTACTGATCATTTTATGTTCTTGCAGGTTAGGGTTTGCTTTGTTTTTATAAATATGGGTTTTATTTTGAGGTTTAGAGAAGGCTTTATGTAGTTTGTCAGGAGTAGGGTGGTTTTGTGTAAGAGTATTTTTCCAATATGGCAATTTGTTTTAATGTAGTTGTGGATATTAGTATATTAGCAATAATACTCCAGGGTTATGTGGCGGGTAGGACGATAGTTTATATATATGATTTTCAAGCAGCACCATTTCTCATTGAAGTAGGTGCAACGTTTGGGTGCTTACATAAACCGTAACATTATTGTAAGTATTAAATGTTCTCCTCTGCTAAAATGTTTTGTTTGTGCTGGTTTTATCACCAGGGCAATAGCTAGAGTTTTTTCTAGAACTAGACAATGATGGAATTTGTGTGGGTTTTAGTGCTAGAACAATGAGCAACCCTGGCAGAATGCTTAAAGTAACTTTCATCTTCTCCAGGCTATTTTTGGACCTGAAGCCCCAGTTAGGGGAAAGTGTGGGCATCTTACGGGCAGAACTCCTGCTTATTGCTATACATCTACTGGCTTTTTTCTTTTCCAGAATATGTGGGCCTTGTGGAGTGAAAAACTGCTGCAGATCCCAATGCGATAAACAAAAATCCCAGCAAAATATTATTTTTCCATTAGTCATTTGGCCAAGGCAACTCACCTATCTTGAAATGTGACCTGTGACTTACAGTAGTCTAACACAATCTTTCCTCAGGCTGAACTGTGGTTCAGAATTAGACAGACAGGATTTCCCGCCATGTCCTGATGCTCATGCAGTTTTCAAGAAAAGACAACACACCATATTGTATATCCCAATGAGCAAATATCTGAAAGAATACTTTTGTGAGACCCAGGATCATGAGCCAGAGAAACCACAAAAGCATGCAGCCCGGACACACAAAAATAATCCCTTTGATTAGCCTGGCTACGTGTCAAGTTAGAAATCTCATCAAATGCTGGCACTTTGACAAAAGTAGTGGACCATCAAAGTGAGCAGCTGCTAAAGATATCTGACCCTTTCGCTTTCCAAATCGGCCTCTTAAGTGACTGCATCTGACTTAGCCAAAAACACTAAATCGTAAACCTCCTTTAACAAAGGTTGTACATGTACAATAAAGACTGTGCAAAATAAGAGAGTCCACACTCAAACTCAACGTCTCACTTAACCTACCGACAAAATATTTTCTGTGCCAATCTAGAAAAGTTTGCAGAAGACATCTGACAATACACAAGTACAGAGTATCAAGATCAATCTCCATGAGATTCTAAAATGGCTGCCGTGAAGTAACAACGTGTACGTGCAAGCTCCGTCCTCAAAGCTACAGCACAGACTGAGTCAGAAGCTGGAGATTGGGGAATTGAGGAAATCAAAGGCACTTTATGTGGAGCAGTAAACCCGATGCTGCCGGAAGCCCCAGGGGAGCGGAGCTGAACTCGAGACACTTTATATTAAGCTTGCCGCGAGAGAGAGGGGAAGACCATCTCTCGGCCGGCGAGGCACTGCCCCTAGAGAATGGGCCCAGCAAACAACTCTGCAGACAGGCAAGAAGGGGAGCCAAAGCCGTAGCGGCACCATCGGTAGAAGCAAGCCCATGAGTAAAGCCACCTCTGACCGGGGCATGACGGAGCCGGGCCCACAGCACTCCCACGCTGAAGAGGGGCAAAAGAAGTTGAAGTTAGCAGGAAGCCGAGGTGAGGGTCGGCTGGGAAGTACGAACTGCAATACGTGATCCCCCTGCGCCTCCCCATATATAACTGACCTGTTCTTGCCGGTGGAGACGTGAAAACTGGTAGTGGACGGGCCATGGCGGTGACCCCCACAAGACGTTTGGGAAGTGCAATTTAGTATCGGGGGCCTGAGATACCAACTCCACTGAGGAGGTTGCAGAACACGTAGTGTGGGATGCTTTTAAGGCTACTATCAGGGGGAAATTGATAGCGGAAGGAGCCCCTTGTCCAAAACAGAAGCAGGCACTAGAATCAGACCTCGAGGAAGAGCTTAGGCAGATCATGGGCAAAAAAGTAACAGACTCTGGGTTGGCAATCAGAAAGGCTGACGGGAACATCAAGGCTAAAGTGAATCTCGTGCAGACGAAAAGGGCTGAGAAAGGTCTGCTTTACACAAAACAAAGATACTACATGCAGGTCAATAAAGCTGACCGCCTATTAGCTAGACAGTTGAGACAGAAAGCTTCTTCTCAAGTTATTCAGGGTATCAAGGATTCTGGGGGAAAGTTAATCACAGCAACCTCCCAAATCGCATCGCAATTCCATGCTTTCTATTCTACGCTCTAGCAAACAGATTGTCCAGACACTAAGTTACAAAAGGAATATATAGTGTCCGTTAAATTAACACAACTGGCGGTGGAAGAAAGAGATAGGCTGGACGCGGAGATAACGCAGGAAGAGATGCTACGGGTTATTAGGGACCTACTGTTAAATAAAGCGCCAGGCCCTGATGGCTACTTGTCCATATTTTATAAAACATATCGAAATGCTTTGGTACCAAGATTAACTAAACTATTTAATCTCTCTGGGGATAGTGGGTGTATATCCCCCACGTTGGAAGAAGCTAAAATTGTCCTTTTCCCGAAAACCCAATAAAGACCTGAGTAACTGTGGGTCATATCGGCCTTTCGCTTTGATAAATTTAGATGCCAAAATCTATAAAAAATATCTTGGCTAACCGGCTGGAAGATATCCTCCCTTTTCTGGTTCACACAAGTCGGGGTTCATAAAACACTGACAAACCCATGAAAATATAAGACGGGCCTGCCATTTGTTGGAAAAAGTTGCAAATAAAACACTCCCTGCAGTGTTCCTATCACTTGACTCAGAAAAAGCATTTGACCGAGTTGAAAGGTCCTTCCTTTTTCGTACCCTAGAGGTGATGGGGTTTGGCACACAATTTCTAGACAAACTCCAGCTGAACTATAATAACCCTTAAGTTAGAATCCTTATCAACGCTCAATTGACCTTGCCGATTTCACTACACCCAGGCAATAAACAAGGATGTCCTTTGTTTCCCCTTCTCTATGCCCTTCACCTTGAACCTTTATTAGCCTCAATCAGACACGCAGATTCCATTCATGGGATTCAGTTTGGTGGTGAGACACATAAGGTCATGGCATACGCCAACGATATGTTGCTTACAGTTATAGACACGGAAGTTTCACTACTAGCAGCCATGAAAGAGTTAGAAGTATTCAGCAAAGTCGCAGGGTTGAAAATAAATATTATGAAATCGGAGGTATTACATTTATCCTTGTCACCAGCCGAGCTAGAGAAGGTGAAACGATTTCACAATTTACATGGGCCGAAGGAAATATTAAATTGCTATGGGTGAATCTTACACACACGATGTGTGATCAGTCTAAGGCTAATTTCCCCCTGCTATTAGATGATAGTAAGCGTCAGTTAGCCAAAAGGGGTCCACTTTCAGTGTCATGGCTAATTCGGTTAAAATGGTGGTCCTTCTGAAAGCTCTATACTTGTTTCAAGCACTTCCGGTTTCAGTGCCCTGATCGTTTTTTCGCACACTACATAGATTAATATCTGCGTATAGCTGAAATAACAGAACACCTCGTATTGCATTAAGGACGTTAATGATTCCTATGAGTAAAGGGGGACTGGGTCTCCCAGATTCGATCAAATATTACCAAGCAGCCCACCTGCGGGTATTACAAGAATGGATGACAGCTAGTTCAGAAAAGAGGGGAGTTCAGATGGAAAAGGCAGTGGGAGGCCCATATTTGGGGGAGATAGTATGGTTGCCAAAGAAAGACAGGCCCCCGAATGTGCATGAAAGCTAGATCATGAAGTTGGTTGAAGAAGTGTGGGACAAGGTGGTCTGCTGCCATCAGTTTACAACTCTCCCTTTGCTGTTTTCCACAATATTTAACAATTCACAATTAAAGCCTGTGTTGGAGAGAGGTTCCTTTGTTGGGTGGAAGCAAGTGGGCTGCACTAAACTGCGAGACATGTGTCAGTGTGCGGATCCCAAATCATTTGATCAATGTAAAAGAGATTTAGGGCTTACTGAAAAGGATAGGCTGCAATATTATCAGGTCAGTGTGATAAACCTGAAGGTGTCTCACTCGCTAGTCCCGGGGGATCTGTCATGCAGGTGGCCAGGACACAGCCATTGCTATTGGATCCAGTTCCTGTGGGTGGACCAGTGTTAGGGAGAATTCTCTGTTTATGCTGAATTTCTTAACCCAGTGAGTCCCCAGCAGCTTTGCTGGATTTCTGGAGTTTGTTTTTTTCTCCTGCCAAGAGTGAGACTCTTTTTCTCCTACTCTTGGACATGATTTGTGGTGTTCCTTTGAATGTTAATGTGTTTCATGGGCTATGGGGTCTTTTACTCCATAGGGTCTCATATGTTTTTGTCTATGTGTGTTACACCACACTCTCCGTGCAGTAACACTGGGGTGTCATAGTGACCCCCCACCATAGACTCCATACCCTGGGACTGACTACTGTCTCCCAGGGCATGTAAAGTCACCATTGGCTTTACTAGTCCCAAATTACTAACAGAACCAGTACAAACCATCATATTGTGGACGTACTGGTAGGGGCAATTTGATTGCCCCTGGGTCTGTTATTCGAGGGGGCACTGTCCCGTCCCCCCTCGTCGAGTTTTGGATGGTGGCAGTGGATACTACTTTTTATATGCAACCGCGAATATATCTCTATGGGATTTTCCCATTGTTCGAGGCTAATACTTTTTAACATAGCCTTTAACATACCGCCGGTTTATTTATTTAATATTAATTCACTGGTTGGTATTTTCTGCCAGAACTCGGTTTTAAAATGGCGTTTGTGTTCGCCTCTGTAACTCCAAACCAAAGGTCGAGCCCTTTGTTCCACTTTTTGGCGGGCTTCTCCACAGAAGCCTCCAAAAGTGGTCCCACTCTGTCTGGGCACCACAGGGGGTGTAGGAGGGGGTTTAGGCACCCTGGACTGAGTTACCTTGGTAACTCAAGTCGCACTCTTGTGTGATTGGCCCAAGTGGTGAGCGGGCCAGCTCATCACTTAGCATATTTGATTGACAGCTAGGCTGAGTGAATGGGGGTGTGCTGCATAAAAGCAGGGCTTTTGGGACTGGAACTTCAGAAGTCGCCACAGGACCTGAAAATCCGACAAAGGAGAAGCTGAGCCGGCCTGCTACGATGACACCACCGGTAGAGCCCTGCTGAACCGACTCACCACTTCCCAACGACAGAGGAGATCTCCCGGCTGGAGAGTCTTCTTCCCCTGACTGGTGGGCACAACCAGTTTACCTTCCTTTCTCGCAGCCCAGGACGTCTTGTGGTCGAATTGCCTGTGCCAAGCACCCCGGCAACCGGATAGCCACTTACTACTGGACCGCGAAAAAAAAGGACCGCCCCTTTTAATTGAGAACTCCACGGCTGGTTTCTTCCCTGGCAGTGCAACGGACCCCTGCTTTCCTCCCCGACGAGATCCTCTCTTCCTCCGGACGAAGCACCGACTTGTACCCGCTGCCAGGAACAACTGCCCCCGCTGGAGCGTTCTCGCCATTTTAAGGTACCGTGTCCGCCAGGCCTCCCTTTCTAAAGATTGCTACAAGGTAACAATAATCCCTTAACCTTCTGGGCTGGGCTGGCCGCCTTGACCATCTAACTGGTCCCTTTCTTTTTGGTCCAACTCTTTCTGAACTTATTGCGAGACTTTTGGGCACTTTGAACCGTGTGACCTTGGACACATTTCGACCGGAGCCTCTTAAAGTGGGTCCGGCCTTGTTAACTTTGACTTTACGGTTTTAACCTGCCTTCTTCTCCTACTGTGTTCTTCCGAAAGTGTTGGGATCTGTTTCTATCTCTGCTCTGCCTTTCTCTCCCTTTTAAACCGATTGATTAGAGTGCCATCTTCGTTAAGTGCTCACCGCTGTCTGAAAATAAGTGTTGCTTTACTTAAGACGTGTCTAACTAATCGTTGAAGGGAGTGTACATCTTTTAGTGACCGTGTTTTTGAACTGCTTGATATTAGTGCCAGTGTGTTTAACTAGATGTGTTTTTAAATAAATAATGATATCTCTTTTACACCAAGCTCTGGTCAGTGTTTGCTTGTTCTACTGTGTTCTTTTGACCTATTGTGAATACTCTGTATACTGCCTAACTCTTCTTGAGAGAAGTCTGACTGCTCAGCCTCAGCTACCAGGTAAATCTGGGTGGTACAGACTGCTACCAATTGGTTTTACTGCCAACCACCTGTAGTCTTAAATCTTTTGCAGTGGTCCCAGAGGGAACTGCACAGGTTTCTGCCTAACAACCAGTGCGGGAGGATCACCTGGGTGAGGGATCTTTGAGGAGTGGAAGTGGGACACCGAAGGGTGAGACGTGGTAACCCCTTCCTTATAACACCTTTTCCCCATCCTACTCTGTAGGATATCTAGAAACTCAACCCCCCCGCCTTTCTTGACACGAACACTGTCTCACAGACAGATTACCAGGAAACACACCAGACTAACACCAGAGCCGTATACCTAACATGTCCCAACACAAGGGTCATGCAGAGTCAGGCAATTGCTGATAATTACACACACCTGCCTTCCCTTCCCTATCCCCATAGGGATAAAAGGCAGAGCATGAAAGCACACTCAGAGCAAGGCCAAACACATAAGGAAGTAGCTATTCCAGGACATCAGTTCAAACGGAGGAGAAAGGCAGCAAGGCCTGAAAGGAAAATGATGAGGGAATTGCCCTTGCCCTTTTCAACCCAGACCCACAATTGCAGCTTGCGAATGGTGCAAAGGATGTCAGTAGTACATGGGACCCTCCGGTACTGATATCCAGAGCGGGGAGAAGTGGTTGCCATTGTGGTACTGTCCTTGACTCCAGAGGCAGGAGACACCAACAGAGTTCGGCACAGCCGCTGAGTCGGAAAGGGCTGATAATAGACCGGACTATGTTGGGCTCAAGATTCCGAAGAGCAACATTGTATGAAGAAAGAAGACTACAGTATAAAGGCCTTTTGTTAGTAAAAGTGGCATCAGAGTTAGAGTGGTCCGGCGTCATGTGGGTGCTCATTCAAAGGACTCTAACTGCTGTCCCGCTCCTGAACAAGGAGAATGTGTTGAATAAGAGAATCAAAGTGGTCCTGCAGCAGGTTATGTTAAATCCTGTGCATAGTCGAAAGTCTTTGGTTGTTGTAGAAACTACAAGTACCAAGAGGCCTTAAGGGAGGCTGGCGTAGGGCGTCAAAGTGGTCATACGAGGGTCAAGCCAAACACCCTTTACAGTCAAAAGTCTTTGGCACGTTATGGTGGCAAATGTGAACCCAACTGAGGGAAGCCTGCAAATTAGGGTGAGCAGTAATACACTTGTGAACTACTGAGGGATGTCCACAGTGAGTGGTTGGTCTGAGCCTGACTGAGGGAGACTAGCGTTGAGAGAAGGATCGGAGCCCGGCTGAGGGGATCCAAGGATGAAGAGTAATCACCCGACGTGAAGATTAGCAGAAGAAACTTTAGTTTTGTTGTGAATGGCATATCAGGCCCTCTGAAGCAAGAACTTTGCATTAAAGAGACTTGGACAAAGATGGTCCTGATATTGAGAAAAGGAACTGTAACCGTGCCAGAGAAGCCCAGGAGTATGCTGTGCTCAAGAGTTCCTCCTTGTCCCGTGCTAAAAACTTGTGGAAGGGAGACCCTGGCCATAACATCCTGACTTATCATTTGTGAAGAATTCTTTCTTTTATTGTGAACATTATCCAACACTCTTTTGTAGCATAGCGGTAATGATTGGTAATAGGTTTTTTAGTGTAGGCTGTTCTTATTTGACTAGACGCCACTAGAACTGTATTATTATTATTTGATGATCGTAGCTTGCTCCCATCTTAGATTTAGGTTTCGATTAGGTGTTTATCTCCCCCATTTTACAGTTTAATAAACACCCTTGAACTGTGATCACTTGTGTCTGTTTTATTTTGATACCATGGGCCTCATTACACGGTAGGCGCTAAAAAATGTGATTTACCGTCATGGCGCCATTAGCGTGTCCGCCATCGTAGGAGACCGCTAATAGCGTCACATTACGAGTTAGCGGACACGCGCATAGGGCCATGACGGTAAATGACCCCACCGCCATGGCGGAAAAGCACCTTACCGGCTCCGACCAAAGTGCTGATAGCACCTCCGCCCTCATGCTGCACGCTATTAGCGGCCACCGCTGTTAGCGGTCACTGCTATTAGCGGTCACTGCTATTAGCGGTCACCGTAAAACACCGGAACCGGAAATAGCGTCATCGCACCGGAACGGGAAAGAGCCCGGCGGCCATCTTTAAAAACACAATCCATTGCCATCCCCTGCACTCAGGACCTGCAGCAACACCACGACTGGCAAAACCACATCCCAGAAGAACAAACAATGCCCAAGGCCCTAAAGAAAGCCGATGCGCGCCAGCGCAAAGAACGCTTCTCAAACGAGGAATTGAAAATGCTGGCAGACACCCTGGCTGCAAATGCAGAGGTAGTGTTCGCTAGCGACATGCGGCGCCCGGCACTCCTGAGAAAAAAGGAAATCTGGGCTGAGGTGGCGCAGAAAGTCAGTGCGGTGGGCTCCACCCCCCGCACCGTAAAGGACGTGCGCAAGCGGTGGGATGATCTGCGCCTCCGTGTACGCAGCATTTTATCGGCCAACAGGAATCTGGCCATGGGCACAGGAGGCGGAGGTGGATCCCCGATGAAGATGCAGGAGTGGGAGGAGACATGTGCCAGCACCATTGGCATAGAATCCATCGAGGGAGTGGGCCGAATGGAGTGTGGTGTGGCAACAACGTCAGACGCAGGTGAGTGACCACGCAAGACACAGCAATGCCAAGCATGAGTCCCTCCCCTAAATGTGAATTGGGAATCAGCTAATGGATGGGGTCATCACACACACATGTACACAACCCTGCATATATGCCCTGCACATCCCCACACAACCACATGCATGCAGCACCTCACACACGTGTCACCCTGACACATGTCTGGATGACCCACCCATCTGGCCAACAACCTGCAGGCCCAAAGTAGATGTCCAAATCCAAAGAACTGCAGCAACAACAACATATGCATGATGCACGTTGACCCATCACTGATGTTATCCCTGTCTTGCTCCCCCACAGGGTCACAATCTGACAGTGAGGAGCTGGACGCTGCAACGCAGGCCCCACCACCCAAAAAGCAGGCCAAGGGAAAGGATGCAGGCACCAGGCCCAGTACATCGAGGGGCACTGGGATATCTGGAGTGGCCCAGCGTACAAAAGCCACCCACGCAACGACCACACCAAGGGTCGAAATGCCATCCGACACTGTGGCAGCACCCCCACCACCCACCCCCACCACTCAGGAGCCAGTGCCAGAAGGCACGCCGTCCGCAGCCAATAGCTCCGTTGGGGAAGCAGCAGCCACGGCACCTATGAGTGATGTGGACGACCCATGTCCGACACCGGAAGGGCAGTGTACACCCAGCCCCCAGCTGTCCCCACTCCACAGCCCATGCAACACATCCAATGGCAACATCCATGAGGTGCATGCCGGAGATGCAATGGATGGGTCATTCAGTCCCGTGGCGAGCTCACCTGATGTCGGCCACATGCAGCAAGCTGCGCCGAGGAGTAACAGGGGCAGGGCCGCAGACGACACCATGAGCCTGATACGCCAGCGCCAGGAGGAGCTCAATGCCCTGGTTGCCCGGCAAGTGAGCGAGGCTGCCTCGACCAGGGAGGAGATCCGGGTGTTGTCAAGGGACATGAAAGCTGCCATGGACAGCAACACGACGCGCCTATGTGAGGAGATGGCCGCTGTGAGGCAGGTCCTAACGCGCATTGCTGAGGCGATGGAGAGCATGCGTCACTCACAGGGAGCAGATCAACCAGCCACGCCCTCGTCTACTAGCTCCGACCAGACAACCATCCTGCGCAGGTCCAGCCGGTCCTTGCGGCGGTCAGACTCACAACCCCCCAATGGTGGTAGTGGAGGAGGGAAGTAGGGCCAGCCTGTCCCTGTTGACACTTGGGAACTAATGCAGCACTGATGTGCACACCATGTTCGGTGGAGTTGTGGGGGAAGGGGGGTGAGGGTGTTTGGGGGAGTTGTGGGGGGAGGGGGGTGAGGGTGTTTGGGGGAGTTGTGGGGGGAGGGGGGTGAGGGTGTTTGGGGGAGTTGTGGGGGGAGGGGGGTGAGGGTGTTTTGGGTGGAGGGTACATGCACGTTTGAATGTCATAATGCTCAATACAGACGTAATGGCATGGATAATCACATGACTGGACATTGATAATTGTGTATGTGTGTTTTATTGTTGAAGGGTGCACTGTGATTATGTCCTCCATACACCCCGTGCCCTGAGCTGAACACCAATTGCACCCTCCTAATCCATGTGCATCAGAAACAATGGTCTATCAGGTGCTGCCGCACAGCACGTCCCTCATGGGCATCGCCACCTGCATGACCTGCAGCCCCCTCTCCTCCATCCTCATCCCCGTCATCATCCTCAGACGGTGGTCGCAGTTCTATGTCAGGGGGCATTGGCACATTCCGTCTGATACACATATTGTGAAGCATGACACATGCCATGGTGATCTTGGCCACCTTCTCATGCCCGTACAGGAGTGCCCCGCCCGACCTGCTGAGGCACCGGAAGCGTTCCTTCAATAGGCCGAATGTCTGCTCGATCACCACGCGGGTACGGGTGTGTGCATGATTGTAGTCCTCTTCGTGCCTGTTCTGTGGGTTCCGCACAGGGGTAAGGAGCCACCTCTTCAGGGGATAACCTGCATCACCTGCATGGGTGCAACAATGGGTATGTGTAAGTGTCTACATAATGTGGAGCGTGCACATGTCACACAAACAAACATTGCATATTCTACGACATCCACTGATCCAAGCACGCATGGCAATCAGGGTAACTGCAATGTGGGAAGGTGAGGTGGTCCTTGCAAGTGGACATGCACCATGCATGCATACAGCAGGGATTGCCATGTCCCGCCAGAGTTTAAGTGATTTGTGTTTCCTGGCCCTGGCAACGTTAGTGCCACACTGCTAGTACACTGCCATTCCTTAGTTGATGTCCCCATGCTGTTTGATGGCAATTCTGTGGTGGGGTACGGGTGTGCCTCACCACAATGGCTACAGGGGATCCATTTGTATGCACTCATGTGCGCGGACCATTTCTGATGTAGTTCAGCGTACATTTCAGTTGTGATTTTGATATGCATGTTGCTGATTTGTGTAATGGGGGAATGGTGTGTTGTGCGGTGTGCATGTTGTTTGGAATGGCCTGTTTGGCGTAATGGATTGATATGTTTGCCGTGGCACTCACTTCCGGCATGTGGTTTTGTCTCTGGTCCATTGTGGGCTGCCTCACTGTACAGTGATGCAAATATGTATGTCCATTCTTCTCATGACACAAGTTCACGCCCAGTTGGAGTATGCATCTCCCCCCCCCCCCATTCACGCCCAGTTGGAGTATGCATCTCCCCCCCCCCCCATTCACGCCCAGTTGGAGTATGCATCTCCCCCCCCCATTCACGCCCAGTTGGAGTATGCATCTCCCCCCCCCATTCACGCCCAGTTGGAGTATGCATCTCCCCCCCCCCACTCACAATCCACATCACACTGACATGTGGTCGGCCTGCTACTCACCAAGTAGCCACGAACGTTGTCCAGCATGTCGCTCCATGTATCGTGGTATTGTCGAGTTCCGCAGGACCATTGCATCATGGGTTGAACCGGGATATCGGGCACAGCAATGTGTGATGATCTTATTGGAGTCACATACCATTTGGACGTTGATGGAGTGGTATTGCTTTCTGTTACGGTACACTACCTCATTGGCATGTGGGACCACCAGTTCTACATGGGTACAGTCGATGGCCCCAATGCAACTTGGGATGCCTGCCAGTGTATGGAAGCCTACTTTGGTGTTGGAGATCTCCTGGGCAGTCCGTGGCATGTATATGTGTTGACTTGTGTGCTGCAGGAGGGCATCGAGCACCTGGTTCAGTGTGCGTGAGAATACTGGTTGTGATATGCCATGCATCTGACCTACCGTATGCTGGTAGGTGCCTGTGGCCAAGAAGTGGAGCACTGTTACTACCTTCAGTAGAGGGGGGATGGCAGTACGGATGTCAATGAGACTCACAATGTCGTTGTATATCATGTCTACTATGGTGGTGATGGTATCCCAGTCCAGACGGTACAGGGTGTGTATCTGCTCAGGGGTTAGGTTGACTGGACTGGCTCTGATCTTGGGAATTGGTGGCTGCCTCTGTGGTATCACTAGGTGCACTGGTGGTGCTTGCTGCGCCTGTCTTGCCCTCCTCCTCCTCCTCCTGCGTCTCCTCTGTGCTGCCTGTTGTTGTAGCTGCTGCACAGCAATCATGTCCTCTAGCCCATGTAATGCTGCTAGTATTGCATCCATCTTGGTGTGGGAATGGGTGTGGGGAGGGGTGTGGTGTGCTCTTTTGTGCTGCCAGTCTCCATTGCCTCCACCTGTGCTGATTTTGTCCACCTGTGGCAGGTTGGAACTCTGCTGTGCTCTTTTAACGTGTGGTTCGCGATGCCGGTATTAGCGCCTTGCCGGTAAGGGTTCTTTGGGTCTAGTACATGCCGGTATTGCCATGTACGCATGGCTCGTGATGCCGTGATATTAGCGCTATGCCGCTATTTCCGGTCTGAGGGGCCGCGCGCTCACGGACTTGCCGCTAATAGTGCCACCGTACTTTGCGGTGCCGCTAATAGCGGTATGTCCGGGTCGTGATTGGGGTGGGGATTTACCGATATCGGAAATCCCTTACCGGTAACGGTATGTCCCTACCGCCTACCGTGTAATGAGGCCCCATGCCTTCCTTACATATGTCACTGGATAATGGCACCCTCCAATAGGAAAGCAGCCACTAGGCCATTACTCCCATTTGAGAAATGTTTACATGCTACATGATAAAAATCCCGTGAGACAAATGGGATACCAACATAAATGGCAACAGATGCGGGAGGCGCTGTCTTAGAGTAAGAATTGTAAAGACTCAATGGGGGACATACCTAAACCCTCCCGTTCGCTACAGATAAGGGTATAAGACTATGATGCTATGGCATTATACCCCAGATAAGTTGACTAAGATGAAAGTGGAGGCTTCAGATAGTTGCTGTGTGGAGGCAAAGGAGACTGGATCCATTTTTGGCAAAGTTGTCCCAAGTTGAAAGCGTATTGGGGGATGATCGATACCTATACGGCATGCATGTTTGACACCCAACCTCAGAGACGTCTCAAAGACTGCTTGCAGAGTGTTGCTGTGAAGGAAAACTGATGGTGGCCCACATACAAGCGCAAAGCTTATACTATTCTTCGAATGGCGGCCCTTCTTGTGGTGGCCCAACAATGGAAAGCTAAAGAACCACCCCAAGTCCAAGACTGGTTTGTAAAAATCTGGAACTTTGTGTCATTGGAATGGATCACTTATGCCATACAGGGAGACCAGTCTAGATTTACAAGTGAACGGGAGCTGGTTTTGAAGTTTCTTCATGAGGGCTATAATAAACGGTTATATCCCCACACACTCAGAATATTGAGCATCGCGTGAACTATGCTGTCCTGGATTTAGCGACCGTGCGGAGGGGTGGGGAAGTTGGGGGGGCAATTAGGGGGACCAGGGGCAAGAGGGTTTGGGAGGGGGTATAACTTGAAATGCCAATAAAAAGATATTTTTTAAAAAAAGATCAATATCCATCTAAAGTGTACCCTAATCAGTTTATGCACTTCAGCTTCCGGAGATACAATTTTATTTATTTATTGGACACTTGTATGGCGCCTGTAAACAAGTGTTTCAGCCTGTGGACAGGCTACCTGGACCGTTTTAATTTTCCTGAAATATGAAATGTATCAGTATTGCAGCATTATCTCAATAGATAATTAAGATGAGCAGAACTAAGCTACGGTAACTGGTACAGTGTGATAATTTTCTGTGACAAGGCTTTTCTTCCTTTGCGTAGAGTGTTAACTTGCAGTTCTGGCTATTAGCCTATATTTGGTAAAACATTCCAAAGACATGGTATCTTCCTTGTTTAAAGATTGCTACTACTGCATGTATCCGTAGGAAACCAATAATCCTGAAGTTCATTGGGATCAGCACTATGACCCCTGATTGACCACTGGAATAGATAGGTGTTTGAAGTACTCATATTATGTACAGAAGGAGATATTTTCAGTATCTTCCTATGGTTCCTAGCAGCAGAGCCACTGCACTATGGACCTTTTGCCAGGCTTGACAGTGTTTCATGCGCAGAAGATGGGAAGAGAGCCTGCTGATTGTGACCAACCTTCAGTACTCACGGGTATGAGTGTCACCCTATGCACATGTAAGATTTTTCTGGACTTAAACTTCTTGATGGGACAATATTGACATTATTAAAACTGGATTATATAATATAGGATTGAGTGTGGGTATAAAAGATTAATTTAAAAATCAAGCTACTGCTGTAAGAGCATCCTTTCAAATGAAAAACAAACATGTTCAGCATCATATAATTTATTTGAGGTAGAAACAGCTCCAGACAGTTACAAATGGCATGCTCAAAAACAAGAAACCAATTTAAGATATACCTCCTCATCTTTCAGGGATCCCTCAATCACTACTCTTGGTATGATCCGTCCATTGCAGTCTTTCCTCTCCTGATCGTCATCCCTGCTGTTTCCATTATCTCGTCCTGAACTTGTTTTGTTCTCAGCATTTCGCATGTCTAAAGAAGCCTGGCTTGCCTTTTCTTGCTCCATTACCTGTCAAAAACATAAAAAAAATATTACTAGCAACACACTGGGGCAACCATCTATGGAAAGGAATCACAAAGCCCAAGACTAAATAATAAGATAACAGGTTAAAAATATATATGTTAGAAAGATCCTCTTTATTCTCAGGACACCAAGTTCGATAATGTAATAAGGGGTGGATGCGTATATATAGCCACAGATAAGCCACCTCTCCTCCTTTTTTTTCTCCCTCCACTCTGTCCCTCGCCCTCCCTTATTGTTCTTTCATTTGTGGATTTGCAAACTTGCTTCATAAGTCTATTGCAATATGGAGAATGAAATGGATTTTTGAGAAGTCCAAATTACTTACCACTGGTAATGTTCTTTCTACTGGGTGTTCCTCCCATGGATTTCTCATCTTAGATAATTATTCTCCAGTTTTGCAAGTCTCAGAAAAATAATTCCCAGCAGGGAGCGTTGTATGCAGTGGCATCGATGGCCATCAAGTCGTTGTCTTCACGACCGGATGTGACGTCGATGCAGGTACAAATATCTTGCTCAGTGCCCCATCACCTCAGCTGTCATTTTTTCCCAGTGGCACAGCCGCGTTAGCGATTAGAGACAAGAATAACTGTTCCAGCGGTAAAGGAGATGTATTGTTTAATCTTTTTATGGAGCTCATTCACCGTGGGGTAGGCTGGGAGGGCAATGAGGAATCTGTGGGAGGAACATTCAGTAGAAAGAACATTACCAGGGGTAAGTAAATTGTTCTTCTAATGGATTGTGTTCCCCCACGGATTCGCATCTTAGATAGACTCCCATAGCAGTAAGACCATTATGGAGGAGGGAAGTAGTGAACTCCATGCGATTATGTCAGAATATGTTGGAGGACACCCCCGCAGACACTAGACTCATTTTTATGGATAATGTGTCCAGGCAGTAGTGTTTTGCGAACTTATGTATGGAGGACCACGTCGCGGCCTGTCAGATATCCTTTACAGGTACCCCTCTATGGAGAATAGAGATAGCTGCCCACCCCTAGTGGAATGTGCCCTGAAACCTCGGGGATTTCCATATCCACTCTGGTGTAGCATTCAGACACACAAAGCACTATTCATCTAGAGAAGGTTTGCTTTGTTATTCCTTTGCCCCTGTTTTCAGGCTGGTATATCCAATGAATAGCTGATCTTCCTACCTGTATTATCTAGTCCTGGTGATGTAAAAAGTAAGAGCCCTCTTGAAGTAAGTAGCCTTTCTACCTCCGTGGGCAGATGAGAGGTGGATAAAAGGCTGGCAAACAAATTGTCTGTGGCAGGTGAAACTGATACAATCTTCGGAATGAACTCTAAGAGTCCTTGGAAAAAATTGTAAAAGGAAGCTTACATTACAGAGCCTGCAATCCACTCACTGTTCGAGCCGAAAAAATAGCAATAAAAAAGGCTGTCTTCCAAGATAGTAGCCTCAGAGGACACAAATGTAATGGCTCAAGTGGGGAAGCCATGAGAAATGTGAACATCAAGTTTAATTTCCATACCTGCACCACGAAGGTTGTCGGAGAGAAGGTGTTAGTCAGGTCTTTTGAAGACTGCACCACCAAGGGAATCGAGAAGTAAGATCCTTGCTCTGGCGTGCTCTCAAAAATAGAGAGCACCGTCTTGCCAAATGAAGAAGGAAAGACAACACTCTAGAGGTGTGGCATAAAAAGGGAACCACGTCCTGTACTCTGCACCAGCTACAGAATTTCTTCCAATGGCAGCGTTAATGCGTCCCACCAATGCGTCCCCCAGTGCTCCTCTCTGAGAAAATTCCCCAGAGCAGAATTGTTTGCCTTTCCTGTTCACACTGGACGTGAACAGATCCACTTGAGGGGTTCCCCAAAGGGTTAAGATCTCTAGAAAAACATCCTGGCAAAGCTCCCATTTAGCTGCCTGCTTAGGGGGTCCACCGTTGTATTCTCCTTCCCAGCAAGATGAATTGCAGACAGGGAGATCTTGTTCTGTAATGGCCAAAATCAGAGCTGTATCTCCTATCTGCATAGTGGGAGTGCCCCTACACTATCTTTCTTGTTGACGTAGTGCATGGCCATGGTGCTGTCGGTCATGATAAAGTCAGCGTTCCCCTGTATGGAGGGCAAGATTACCATCTGTGCCAGTCTGATCGCCCTCAGATCCAATATGTTTATGCAAGTTTTGTTTCTGCCAGGGACCACTACACGCTCACCATCAGCTAATTCTTGTCAGGGTCAGTCGCTTCTCCAAGCAGCGACTTGGTGGTAGATCTCTCTCTTCAGCAGGGGCCTCCCTATGGAAAAGCCTTCCTTCCTCCCTGAAACTTGAGGAGAACCATCTCCGGTTCCGGAAGCACCTCAAAACCCTCCTCTTTACTTCTGCTTTCTCTCCCCCTCTCCCCTGCTGAATTCCTAGCTGAAACTGCACTGGGTGCCTGGCCACCTTGCTTGATCTTGGGCCCAGGCACTACCTGCACACCTGCACTGCCTCCCTGGCAACCCCTGCACCTGGGGACTGTTTTCTGTATCCCTTCAGTCCCTGTACCAGCACTTATGCCTGCACTTACCTTGCACTTGCCACCTCTGGCTGTTTATTATCTTATTTTTCTACTACCCCTTGTACTGCACTTTCCCCTTGCCCTTCCCCCTCGCACTTTTCCCTTTTCCCTCTCCCATGTACTTGCGCGATCTGAATGACACCTGGCTTAGTAAGATCGTTGTCTGTCTTCCCTTTGTCCTCCCTCCCTTGCCTCGTCGCGCCTCAAAACACTTGTGTATAGGCACGTTATAAATGCCATATCATATCATATCATATCTTATCAGGGCCCCAGCCTTTCAGAGATGCATCTGTCATTAGGGTAACCTCTGGCCACGGTTGTCAAAACGGTTCTCCCACCACCACATCATCACATTCTCTGTGCAAGTCCTCCACAGGAGATCCTCAGCAACTCTGCTCGGGATTTGAATCAAGTCTGTCATACTGTCAGATAACTGCAACCATTAAGACCTGAGGGACCATTGGAGCGATATCATTCTCAGTCAAGCCTCTGACACCAGAACGATGCAGGATGCCATGAGGCTGAGCACCTGTAGGATGTCTAGGGCCAGCAGGTTGTGGGTGTTCTGGAATTTGGTGACCATCTGCAGGATTTGTAGAGCCCTCTCCTCAGGGGTTGAGGGGAGAAGCCTTGCACGAGGGAGAATCCATGGTAGTGCTGATTAATTGGAGCGGTTGAGAAGGTGTCAGTTGAGACTTCTTTAAATTGAGGGAGCAGCCCAGCTTATGAAGGAGGTTGCAGGTGTGGTTGAGATGATGCAGGGCTTGATCCGGACACTGTGACCTGATGAACCAATCATCTACGTAGGGTAAAACGTGAATCCCTCCTTTCCTGAGACTGGCTGCCATTTCCGCCAAAAGTTTTGTGAATACCCTTGTGGCAGAGGTAAGCCTAAAAGGCAGAACTCAAAATTGGCAGTGATTGTTTCCTGTGACGATAGCTCAGGTACCTCCTGTTCTTTGGATGGATCGGCACATGGAAGTAAGCATCCTGTAGGTCGAGTGACACCAACCAATCCTGAATTTGTAGGGCCTGGAGAATTTGCGAGAGTGTTACCTTCTTGAATTTGTCCATCCTGAGGAACGTGTTCAAGTGTCTCAGGTCTAAGATGGGTTGCAGACCGCCGTCCTTCTTTAGTACCAATAAATAGTTGGAGTATCACCCCCTGTTTGTGTTCTTTACAGGTACCAACTCTATGGTACCCTTCTCCAGAAGAGAGGAAATCTCTTGCAGGAGCAGTGGGTCAGGAATAGAACATGGCCTGGCCACAGGGGGGGCAATCTGGAGGGCGCTTGAAAAATGGGAGTCAGTAACCCTGAGAAACTACCTGAAGCACCCTTGCGTCCGGAGTAATGGGGCACCATTCTAACGAATGGTGTGACTGAAGCGTGTCCGAAGTCCTTGAAGAGAAATTTCTCTGACCTTGACGGGCGGCTGGGTTGCTTATCTTTTTGTCCATAGTTATAGCAACAAGGAGTTTTGCCCTTCCATTGTGCGCAAGGTGGAGCCGGTTGTCGTATCGCCGCACATAAGGAATTTGCTGCAGCCTTGGAAGCCTGCACTTTTTCCAAGCTGTATTCTGTCTTATAACCAAGAAGGTCAGTGATGTCAAAAGGAATGTGAAGTAGTTTTGCTTGGATGTCCTGTGCAAACCATAACTTTCTAAGCCATGTGAATCGTCGCATGACGGAACTCGCCATCATAGATCTTCTGACACAATCAGATGTGTGAAGATCTGACTGAAGTGATTGACACATTGGTTACTTTCCATCTTCCATGAGTTTAAGGAATCCTTAGGGTTCTGCTCTGCTTCCTCAGCTATAACAACCCATAAGGTGTGTACATATTTAGACAGTGTATACAAAGTGTTAACCCCTTTTAGTGCCATAACGGCAGAGAAAGAAAAAGAAATGTTTTTTGCTACAGTGCCATAACGCTTGTCATCCCTGTCAGGGGGAAAAGATTGATAGCCGCTAGTCTTGTTACAAATAGTCGCAGCCTGTACTACCAGAATATCATGTGCTTGATGTCTGTGAGAGTAGGGAGGTGAACTCGCTACACAAAGCCGTCCCTAGGAGGTTGGGCAAGCAATATCTCATTAGGAGTGGAACTCCCTAAGCCACCTGTCACTAACCCACCTTCAAAGATATCTGGTGAAGAAAGATATGAGGAACAAAACAGAATGTGTTACTGTCACCCAGGTACTTTAATTGTGCCTATGAAGAAAAATTTATGTTATACTGAGACGAATAAAATCATTGGAAGAATACATGGTATGGATCAAACAGAAAGGAAGGACTTTGACGTTGCGCTGGGGAAGTCCCACGGCAGTGCAATAAAAATGGGAGGCAGAGACATTGTGGAAGAGAGATGCTGCGAGTTTCGAATTGGCTCACCGAGACCCATTGAAGAAAACCTGGACATACAGGGTCCAATGCTAAGGAGAAGCCAAGGTGTAGCTGCAGACGTGAAGCGTCGGAAAGGGGAAGTGACACAAAGTACTAAGGTGGTGGCAAGGCTTCTCGAGCCTGAGCGAGGAATACGTGGTGGTGTGATCACAAACAACATCTGGTGGTCCGGTGGGTCCATAAGCAGTGCAGACACCACTTCCATTAAGTAGACGCAAAGCAAATCGAGTGAAGGAAGAACTGAGAACCCATATGAGGCACCACAAGAGAACTAAGAAGCCAAACTGACAAGCAAGAGAGAGAGGGTCCCAGTCTGCCGCAAAGCCCGGTAAGGTTATCCCAGAACAAGTCAGGTAACCGGGAAAGCAGGAGATCTGGGAAGGGGACTGAAAATAACAACTGGAACATTCATACTCGTCCCATTCAAGATAAAGTACCAAGAGTATATGAAAAGAGTGATAATCATAGCTGGAATGCTCATACTCGTACCAGTCTAGATAAAGTCCTAAGAATGTATGAAAATGTTGATAATCATTACTGAAACACTCATACTCGTTCCAGTCAAGATAAAGTATTGAGAGTACATAAAGAGAGTGATAACCATTACTGTAACATTTATACTTGTCCCAGTCAAGATAAATAGTGGACATTGAACAAAGCAAAAGCCTTAAGTCTGAATGAAGAGAAAGGCGTAATCTGGTCCCTTTCAAGCAAAAGAACAAAAGTAAATAGAGTAAGACAAGAAGAGTTTAAGAAATAAAAAAAGAGTAATCAAATTGAAAAGGCTGTTGAAACCTGGAAGAACCCAGTATCAGAACTGAGTGATTTAATACAAGTAGTCACCAAGAACTACTTAAAGATACTTTTTTTGAACTAAACTTGGTAAAGAACCAGGTTACAGGTGAAGGGAGTCATTCTCCTGTGCTTTGTGTTATTAAAAGTGGTAGGGTTAGAATAGGGTAGTTTGGATAGTGGACTGATCTTAATTTGAACTTCGATGACTGACGACCACCTTAGTTTGTTTTGTTAGGTAGGGAACACCCTTATTTTAGGGAAAGGTAGGAGTTTTTCATTTTTTGTTTAATAAACATCAGTCATGATTTGGAAGACCAGAGTCTGTGTTTTTCTTCTGATCCGCCAAAATACATGGGAGTAGATGAGATTATTAAGGTAATGGCACATTTACATGTGCCTGGCTTGGTTGCTGACCCCACCATAAAGAAAAAGCCCCAAAACCAATGGGATGGTGGGCCTCAGTTTCAAAATGGGCTTATAAGGTAAGCAGCCTTTACCTGGGGTTAGAGTGGAGCTGTCATGAAGCCCACCAGCCGATTGGAGGCTGTGCAGGGCGGATGCTTCAACTAGAGTGCAGAGCGGAGGTAGCTTGAAGCAGGTTTACAACAGGTATGTGGTGGCCACAGAGGCCACGCAACACTGGCAAGAGCAGGTGCACTGGGATACCAGAGAGCCAAGGTCCCTCCGAGCAAGAGATTGAATCACGACGATGAGAGAGACCAGCCTGCTGTTAATAAGGCTGCCAGAAAGCAGGCCGTTGGAGAGAAGGCAGCTGCTGAGAAGGCACCAGCGAGAGGGAGCCAGGACCCAGCATCCAACGCAAGAGGGTTCCACCACACACAAAGCAACAGCAGGTACTCAGAAGACAGTAAGGAGTGGGAGGAGGGTGGTTAAGCTCTGTGACCCGACACAAGAGACTCAGAGTAACAAGGCCATTCAAGTAGTTCATGGGCCCATGGGCCTAACGGAAAAAGACAAAAGAAACTACAACAAAGGGGTGGTAGGATCCCAAACGACTAAAGGGGATATTAGAAACCAGGTTACAGAGGGGAATGTGAAACCTATACCCTAGAAGAACCCCAGCGGGAGCCACATAAGTAAGCCTTCTGCCTTTAGGCCCTCGCTACTAACCAGAGAATATATTAGATAATAAGGCGTTACCAATCTCTAGTGACCATCATCTTGGGGATCAGGGACACCCACTGGAGAGAGCCCACTGTAAGAGCCCTCTGTAAGATGAGAGAGAGAGAGCGAGAGAGGGATAAAGAGAGAGAAAGAGAGAGAGAGGGATGGCCATCAGTTAGACGCCTTAAAAAATTCTAATAAAAACCCTTAACTGTCTTTGAGACTTTGTGTGTTCTGGAGGCCATCTCTGACTTCCTGATAGGATGTTTTTATGAAAATACCCCCTGAGAAGATTTAGAGGAAAAACACAAGACCATTCAGTTCACAACCTTTAATCGGAATTCAAGAAGGTGGACCATGTGATTCTGAAACGTACGGGGTGAGAGAACGAATACACAGAACATTCTGGATTGCTAAAACACATTATTATTATTAGGGTATTTATTGGGGAAAAACAAGGTAAGAGAGCAGGGAAAACAAGGGAGTGGGGATCTAACGACAGAGGAGGGAGGGGAATTGTCTGCCATTGATCTACAAGTAACCAGAGAAGGAAACTGTGGGGTTGAGATCCCCCAGTCTCGGGTATGGTGGGTAATGGACAGTGTATTGGCCTTGGTGTTAAGGAGAAGACATTCCATGAAGAGGAGGGTCTTGAGCTACATCCTAAATTGTAGAAGGGAGGAGGTGGATGGTGATACGAGGAGGTTTCAGATATTTGGGGGTAAACAGAGAAGGACGCTTTTCTGTTTTTTTCCTTTCTGCACCAGCGGAGTTCAAATCTGCACATGTTCTTACTTCTGGTGGATTGTAGGCTTTTGGAGATGCTGGGATTCTCAGTGAGGTAGCTTGGGGATTTCAGGGTGACAGCCTTGTAGATGATGCAGCAGGAATTGAAGATGGTACAGGCTTGCAGCGGGAGCCAGTGCAGTTTGAGGAGGTTCGGGGTGATGTGGTTGAATTTCCAGAGTCCTTTGATGAGTCATGCTGCAGCATGCAGGGTACATCTCAGGAGAGCCAAGGTAGTTGCTGGAAGGCCATCCAAAAGGGCATTGCCACCATCAGGTGGGCTAGGACAAAGGCTTGGATAGGTGCATAGCAAAGAGACAGGTCTGGATGTCCGGGTGTTCGGTGTTGCTTTATGTTATTACATCATGGGTTGTTATTTTGCCCCATTCCCCTTGCCCAGAAGCCTAACTGTGTACTGTCACTAGATACAAATGTCCGTGGGTGCAGATTGTCGGGGTCCTGTGAAGTGTGGATGCTGGTGTGGTGCTTAAAGTCTAGATAGGCAGGATCTGATGGTTAAAGATTGTCTGTACAACTGCAGCTGGGAAGAAAAGCAGAGGGTCCTCTTGAGGATGTAGTGATGAGTTATAATGTGGTGTATCTAGTTCAAATGTATGGAACTTTAACATGAAATAATCTGTCAACATCTGTAGTGACTGAAAAGTGCTCTCATAGCTGATACTGTGTGCCATGATGTTCCCCAAACATTGACTGGTGAAATGAAATTGCAGTTCTCCAGCAGTTAAGCTTCATGACATACTGTGATTGGACACAAGCTGGCTTTCTTGGCAGACATTATTTTTCCTAGGGTTTTACAGCTACGCCTATAGGGATTCTACTCCCAAACACACTGCTGATGTACTCTATTGATTTGTATCAGAAGTCTGCAGTACCTATGCTTGCAATGCACAGAAACATGGGCAGTATTAGGGGCCAGTAGAGGGTGCACAGTCATTTCTATACAGTATTTTCTGTTCATTAGATTTCATTTATGCATGCAATGGAGCCCATTTCTTGTGTTAACATCAGCATTTGCACAGTGTTAACTGCTGAAAGTGAACATAAGAACACAACTGGTGATTTATATGCATTTTCTGGCTTGGATAACGATGGACAAATATCTTTCTTCTGTTCCATTTTGGAGCATATTGTGGGACTACTAATAGTAGAGATCTTAAACGTAATCCTTGAAATGGTATGTATGTCACTGACTGTATCTGTACAGTTCCTTAACTTCATGGATTAAGAAATCCTCCCATGTTTCCAGTGCCATATTGATTGCAATAATGCACTCTAATTCTTAGAAACCTCCAGCAAAACACAAGCATTACTGTATTTTAAGATGTACATACAAACATCTTTCTACAGACAATGGCAGTGCACTAACGCTAACAAATTAAAGCAACAAAGAAATTTAGCAGTTAATAAGCAAGCAGTAGCTTACCATGATACTACTCTCTCTATGATTGATAAATAAGATAAAGTGTGACCTTGACAGAAAAACTTTTTTTGGGGAATAGTGTCAGAGATGGACTCACACCACAACAACTCTCAATGATAGTTCATTTTTTTTATAGAAATGACTGAGGAGGGGCTCATTATGGGCCACCCCTCTCTGTCTTGTCTCTTCTAAGCGTTTCCTACCTAACTCAGGCATGCCTGTACCCTAATGTGGTCACTAGAGATTTGTAACCCCTACTGTTTTTAAAGCACTGACTATAAAGGCCTTATCTATCTTTGTGGCTAATTAATGTATTAATATGTTACAGTTTATAAATACGTTTCACATAAATACAAATCGTATATAAGCATTCTCATAAGAATATTCAAACAATCTAAATGAATGCATTTACAGACTTACTAAGTCACAACACATAACTTGAAAACAAATACCAATTTAGGCATCATCTTGTATATACAATAGTCATTCTACATTCTATTCCCATATAAAACTAAATACATTCAAGATAAAAAAAACTAGACAAGTCACTTATGTTAAAATAGAAATCCCTAATAAACTCTCAATCACTAACCACACGTTATACATTGCTATGAAACACTTTAGGTTCACAGAATTAATATTGCACCACCAAAATATTTCCTCCTTTATATGATCCACATTATGTACATATTTCTCATAATGTCTGTTATAGGTGCTTGTCATATTCAGGCAGCAAGTCAGTAAATGTTTCCCTGATTCAACCGATTATTTATCCTTGCATATTCTGCAGCTACGCTCAGAGCTAGTTAGTTTATGTATTAAACCCGTGTTTTCCAAGACTGGGAGATGGTTAATCCTAACAAGTAGGATAAATCGTCGAAGTCTTATCCCAGTACACAGGTTTAAATAATGTTGTGGCTTTTTATATGTATATAGCATGTATTTCACAAATTGGTATTTTTTTAAATGTTCAAGGTGAGTGTGGTTATCTAACCAATCACTTAAATCTATTTTCTTTGACAAAGCAGATTTTGCAGAGGGGGTGAATTCTCCTTTTCTGTTACTCCAGTTTATCGTGGCCAAAAGATTTTCAGTATTGGTCTTTAGAGGCAACTTCTTGGATTCCCTACAAACTTCATGTCGAAGCGAGACCAATAGTTGGTTATTAGAGGTACTGCTAATCTTCAAGTAGAGTTCCGCCCTTCTCTTAAGGACCATCGATTTCAAAGATTGCATCTCCAGTTCTAATCTGATGATAGCCATCCGTATACAGGGAGGGAGGCCCAGAATTATTTTCCAAAATGTGCCCTCCACTACCTGTAGCCAGTTAAGGTCAATCTGTTGAAAAGCTTCAAGGTCGTATATCATCATAGGGGTGAGAACCTGCTGAAACAATAGCCGTGGCGCCCATATACTAAAAACCCCATGGGTTCCAGTGAAACGATCGACCAGAGCCGTAATTTGAGCAGCTCTAATTTTTCTGCCTTGAATACATAATAAGTAATCATTAGTAGTCTCAAAGTCGATGCCAAGATATCTATAGTTGGGTGTGTAAAGTATAGCCAGTTCTTGCGCTTTAAGACTTATACGTGCAATCTTTTTGCAGGAGAAGACCATAACTTGGATCTTCTCCAAGTTGATAATCAGATCGTTCCTTTTAGTGTAGATCCATAATGCTTCGGCTGATCGTAGTAGACCACTGAAAGTGTGGTCAAGAATGACCAAGTCATCTGCGTAAGCAATCACCGGGCATCCATCTACAACTATTCAAGGAGGGCAGGTATGCACTGCAGAAATAGCTTCCAGGAGGTCATAGACAAACAGATTGTATAGCATATGTGCTGTGTCTTAAATAATCCAGAAGACCCTGAGGGCAAACAAGTGTTTCTAATTTAGACCATAATAGCTCTCCGCAAACTCAATCGAAAGTGGCTTTAAAGTCCACAAAGAGGGCGTACACAGGGGGGTTCCCCTTTTTCCTTGCAGAGGGGGGTTCCCCTTTTTTCCTTTTTCCTTGCATTAATGCATGGAGTGTCTAGAATTGCCAGATTATACGTGGTGGAGTAGCCTTGCCTAAAACCACTCTGAAAGCGGTTAAGGAGCCCCCTCGTGTCAATCCATCTTTTGCATTTGTTAAGAAGAAAGCTGGCAAAAATGTTGCTGCTGCAATCCAGCATAGATAATAATCTATAGTTTGCTGGATCAAACTTGTCGCCCTTTTTGTTTATGGGAATAAGTGTAGCCTTCTGCCATGAGCTCGAAATTCTTCCTTCACTAAATACTTTATCGAACCGAATCTTGAGGAGCTCTGCCCAAAACAACGGTTTGTTCTTCAGTGCAAAGTTTGACAAGCCATTCGGCCCCGGTGCATGGATTGATTTTATTTATTTTATTTTGATGATAAGCTGGTCTACCGTGATTGTTAATGGAGGACAAGGAGGGTCAGTCACCGTAGCACAGCTCCCTATCTCGCCACAAGGGATATTACATACCTGCAAAAAACGTTCACATCTTTGAGCTCCGATGGGATTAATCATAGGGGTTAGCCTGTTCCCTGGTGCTTCCCCCAGTAGAGCCCAAATATTACGGGTGTTCTTGATACAAAGTACTAGTATAGTGTCTTACCATTGTTTAAGTTTAGTTAAGTATTTTTTTTTGTTTGATCCACGCATTGTATTTGTTCTTAAGTGACCTACAGGTAGCACGGTAGGAAAGTAAAGTGAAATATGACTTCCTTGCTTTTCGAATTGCTGCTCTGAGTGCTCTTTTGGCATCCCTAATTTCAAGATCGTACCAGTTAGTCCTGCGCTGGTCAATCCTAACTATTCCTGTCCTAGCTGATGCATGTTTCATTCAAAAAGAGGCTATCCAGTTTTCAATATTGTCAATAGTCATCCTCTGAAAGTGTCAGGATGATGGGCTTCCGATTTGGCAAGAGCAGCTTTTGCTATATTTTTCTATGACCAACTGATTTGTGTGGCAGCATGATTAACCCTCGTGTTCCCCAGGGATTTGGAGGTGTGTTTAGGCTCCTCCAAGGCCACTGTCAGTGAGATTAAAGCATGGTCACTCCAGTTGTTAGCAATTACCTCAGAATTATTGACATGTGCAGCCAACTCAGATGTTAAAAAGGTATAATCAAGAGTACTCATGCTTTTGTCGTTTCCCCACGTTTCTTTACCAGGGTAGTCGCCTATCGTTCTTCCATCTATAATTTCCATATTCCAATATTTAAAGAAACTCAACCATTGCTGCCCCACCTGATCTTTTGTCTTGTGGAGCATTCTACTCTCCGATTTTAGGAGAGGATTACATGAGGGTCATTTCCCTCCCGATATGTGGCAATTAGAATCACAGACAATAGCAATAAGTTTGTTACCCTGCTTTAGGGACCATCTTATCATAGTTTCAAGCAGTGATTCTTGTGTTATTTAATTTTGGGCAGCGGCAGGCGGCGAATAAAGAGTGATTGATAGGATTTTCTGTTTATGTTCCACAGTTAATATTTCAGATTCCACAGCAATAAGACATTTGTCAAGCTTAGTCTCAATTTGACATGAGTTCACATTGTGTGCAATCCCCACAATTAACCCCCAATAGGGTCTACCCCGTGGTCCCTTGTTGGCTATAGATTGATACAACGTTTGGCCATTTAATACAACTTGCAAAGTAAGCCATGTTTCTTGTAGGCAGAAGCATGGGTACTTCGTGATTACAGACAGTGAACCTACTGGCAAAAACAGATGGTTAAAACCCCTGCAATTCCAGGTCATAATTGAGAAGTTTCATTCCTTTTTGAGGACCACCGGGAGGGCTTCTGCCAACCACTTCAGATTGTTTTGAATGCCCTCCAACTGTGGAGATTTCTCTTTAGGTAGAGAAGGAACAATTATCTTGCTCTTGGGCACCACAGGCATTGTCCTGGGGCAGGTCAGCTCTTCTTTTTCGGGTCCACATCAAGTTGAACATCAACCTCGACTAAATTGTCTTTATGTAATCGCATTAGCTGTATGGTAGATTGAAATTTACAATGAATGGCTGATACATTAGTATTCAGACAGCTGAGTGGTTCAATGAATTCAACGTCCTCTGATTTTAACACTCTCAATCGCGGGATTGAATGCAATCTTGTCAAGAATTCAGTTCTTGTCAGCCAGTTGAATTCACTTTTTTGGTAAAGGTTCTTAACAACGCATATATTCTTCTTGCTCCAAGCTGGCACTGGAACAGCATCCGTCAGAGTTAAATTAAGCTTTTCTCTTGATGTCAAGTTCTGGCTTCTACATAAAGGAGTAGAAGAAATCTTGTCCGACTCCACCTCCATAAAGGAAGCTCAAAATTTCCTCTGCCACCGAAGTATCCTGCTCCTTGTCAGTAATCAGCCAACTTGTCAAGCAGCCCTCCTTTGCAAGTTTTTGCTTATTCGCCTGTGTTGCTTTTTTCTTACATTGTTTCGGAGCTTTACCGGGTTGAGCAGTCGCTGGTAATGGGGAGACCTCGACACAAGGCTGCTTTCTCATGGCAGGCTTTCTTGCCAGTCTCTGCTGTTTGAAAAAAATATCTCTGAACTGTTGGATACATTGATTTCCTGTATAGGTTTTTCATTTGACTCAGCTGCTACCAGCCCGACAGCTATGGACAAGTTGGTCTCTGCATCGTCGGCGAGTTACAATTTGACTCATTTGTAGGAGCCAGAGTGATGGTGGGTCATTATGACCCTGGCGCTAAGTGTTTAACGGCGCCGTAAAAGGCCACAGCGCCGTTAAACACTTAGCGCCTGATTACGAGGTCCCTTTGCGGGACCCGACCTTAACGGCTGGTACAGACCAGCCGTTAAAGTAAGGTGCCGCAAAGGGACCTTGGTGCTAAGTACGGTACCGCAATTAGCTGTACCGTACTTAGCGCCTTCCCCTTTCCCATTGAGCCCTATGGGGCAAAAATGGGAATGGGGAAGGGCCATGGTGGCATGGGGAATTATCGCCCCGCCAACCTCGGAATGGGGTGGTAATTCCCCATTCCGCCATGGCGGAGTCGGTAAGTTACCGGCATGGACCATGGTGCTATTAGCACCATGGTCCAACGCCTGGGTCGTAATGAGGCCCATGGTGTTCACCAAAATGCATCCACACATTTTTAATAGTATCTTAAGTGCGAATTGTAATGAGCAAGAGTCAATATATTGTTCCGTTACCAAGTGGTCTGCATGTACCTCCAGATTGGGTGAGACAGATAATCTCTCTGTCACAATCGGCGGGTGCGCTAAATTAGGTGATAAAGCATTCAATGTAAAATCTTCCATTGCCCTTGGCACAGCAGTGGTCATTTGTCTTTGCATAGAGAGACACATCTCCAGAAGTTAGTTATTATTTATCTCTCCCTCATTAGACTTATCCAGCAGATTGCTACCAGAAGCAGTAAGCGGTTCCACATTTTCCCGTAATGTCAGATTTTCCTCAACTGGTTGATTGGGCTGGAAAAAGGAGGTAATGGTTCCCACAGCTACTGGGACCGTTTCTTTAGTTTTACATTTGCCTTTACCCTCCTTGTTACCCACGCCCCCTGCGCATACTTTTCCGTGCATTCTGCCAAGTTATAGTTTGATCCTGAGATACTGGTGCTCATTTTTCACCGGGACCAGGTCAGGCTTAGGGACACTCCCCGCCTGACCCAGTCATGGTGCTGGCACTGAGAAATACTTCACAGTGCTATCACCCTGTTTTTGCAGGTGGGTAGCAACGCTGCCTGCTCATGCATGCGGTGCCGGCAGAAAGTGAAAGCAAGTCGCCTGAGGCTCACCGCACGCCACGCTGCCCAGTCAGCAGCTCCACTGACGGACCTTTCGCTCAGTCCGATCAGTAGAATCAGTAGAAGCTAATCACCGCGGAACACAGAGTCAATGAAAACATGAGTCAGCCACACAGCCGGCTCTCTCTGCGATCCGCTCCGAGCTTCTGAGCTGTTGGAGTAAAGGACCCGCTGCAGGAACTGGAACACATGTGTGTCAAGCTGCACCTCACTGGGAACAAAAAAGAGGCCGCTTCCGACACAATCCTCTCCTCCTCCTTCCTCTCTATCTCACTTCTTCTGGGAAAAATCTAGGTGGTCCCCAAAGTAGGTCCTACAAATAAGAATGTTATCGAGAAGAGGTGACCTTCAATCACCCAGGTCTCACTTGGCACTTTTCTTGCACATTGTTGTACTCCTCACCCTGGTGTTCTGCCTTCCTTTCTCTGTCTTCTACGCTCTCCCTCTCGCCCTCCCACTCTCCTTCTCATCCTCTCTCTTCCTATCACTGTCCATCCAAAGTTCTCCTTTCTACTCTCCTTTGTACTCTGCCACTAGTTTCTCTTCTACACTCCACTACTCTCCCCTCTCAGATCTTCTATTCTCCGCTCTCCAATCTTTTACTCTCCCTCCTCCACTCTACTTCTCTCCCTTCTCCATTCTAGTACTCTCTCCTCTCCACTCTACTACTCTCCGCTCTTTGCTGTATTAGTCTCCCTTCCCCCTCCTCCCACTACTCTACACTCTACTCTCACCTCCTTCCACAATTACTCTACTTTCAGTCTCCCAGGCACCTGCCCATTCAATCTAATTCACCCTCCTACTCTGCCTCTGTTAATCTCACTCACTCACTTTGCACACACTCTGACACCGAAGTGCCACTTTCGCCTAACCAACACCTAACCTTGCATGTGCCTTCCGCCTTACTCCTCCATGCTCCTCTGCACTGTCATTCCTCTGCTTGGTCTTTGGTCATCATTTTCCTCCCTTGACCTGAACAAACCACAATCCCTTTATTATAGTCTCTTTTTGTATTCTCCCCATTCTCGTTCCATTTGTTCTCTCTCTCTCGACTGGTTCCCGGGCCAACCACTGACTTCATTCCCCCCCATGGGCTACGTTACAGGTAATCAAACACATCTAACAGGCTTTAAACAAACCCTCCTTTTTTCGTATGTGGTTACGACGTGATTTGGTAATGGTGGCCCGCTCAAAATCCAGTCAATTTCAGAGTTCGTAGCAGGACTAAGCAAAGTTTCTGGGGTGCCGGTTTGATATGTGGACAACTAAGCGGTTCTGCTAAAAGAAGGATCATTGTCACAGTTCATGTCCCGCAAAGTCTGAATTGCCGATTTGATCAGCCTAGTGCTCTGTGGTCCTACTCAACGTATAATCATTGTAAAACTTCATGTCTCGTAGAGCATCTGGCATGCCGGCTTGATGTTTGGATCGCTCCACTGTCCTGAAGTTCCTCGCCGGTTCTCTCTTGGTTGGCTTGGTCACTCCATTGTCCACTGTCGGGTCTTCTGGGTAATGTCCTATGGCACAAAAAAATAAAGACTGGCCAGCATTGCACACAAACTGGTGTGTGCAAGAAAAGGTGGTACTTAATTCACTTAGCCAGACTCAGGTAGGCGGGACAAAGACTGGGGTCCTCCCAGCTCATACACCCCATATTTGGGCAGCACTCTAGTAAACACTGTGGTAGGCCTCATGCTACGGGATGAGAGGAGTCCCCATCACCTCTTGACATGCTCTCACATAAAAAATATCGTAATGAATAAAAACAAAATATTCAAAAAAGCATAAACAGTATTGCAAAAATAGCAGTTGTTAAATCAGCAAACCTTATGAAGTGGCATATGGAACAGAGGTATGGGTCGTTACTGGAGTGGGAATATGTGAACGGAATTCTGGAAATAGTTATTATATTTACCTCAAGGGTTCCAAAATTCCACTCCAAATGCATATGTGGGATTCTCTACACAACAGATGAGGGGAATGGATTCACCCGCTAGGTTCGATGTCAAAAGAATAACATCTTAATCCTGGGAGCTGGTTGACATGGCCTGGCAGGAAACATTTTCCCAGTCCATTATTTCACCATTTAGGAAACTCTTCTGGGTTTGGGATTTACCTTGGACCTACATGTTTGCACTGCTGAATCCTATAGGTGTATTTTGTCCACATTCAAAAATACCCAAATAGCAAGAATGAGAGTGACTGAGGAGGGCGAGTCGATGCTCCTGGCCCACTTGGGCTGGGTGGATGTCTCTTCAGGCAGTGGTGGGCATATACTTTATCTGAAAGATCTTGTCAATCCCCAAATCAGAGGCCACTTTGCCCTCACTAGAGCAGACAATTTGATGTTTGCAGATAACATGAAGAGATGGAATTGTCTGCCCAATCCACTGTGTAGATTGTGCCAGGATGAGGAAGAGAATCTACACCATTTTCCTTTAGTTGCTTGCCTACGAACACTTATGGTTATGTATTAACCTATTTCTATGAAAGGAAGACCTCTTAGACAATTTGAATGATGCAATGTATTTTCTTTTGGGGGGCTATGACAGTAATACCATTAAATTAACAGCACTCTTTATTTTTGTGGCTTGGAGATAGAGACCCAGAAGGACAGCTGGATGTCGTCATCATGAAACACCAGAGCAAACTGGAGCAAGACTTGCCGACAAGAGGACAAAAGCGACATCCTCCAGGGCACATGAGACACCACTAGTTCCGGACATGTGCAACACCGGGTACCCCAGCTAGTGCCAAATAAAAATGCAACATCTTACAGAATACAAAATGCAATAATCATCCCTACAACTGGACACATTCTACTAAAAACATAAAGTACAAGTAATAATAAACTCTATGTTTATATTAAAAAGACAAACAAAATGAGGTTAGAATCACACAAGACACTTCCCCCCTATCAATGTATTTTAAGGATTCTAACACCACCTTAATTCTCAGCGACAGTTTAAATAAAGCCATGTTTTATCTGTGATCCTTAGCCATTAGACATTTCTTCCTAAATGATACACTCATTATTTCTTCCGTTCTATGCACATATTCACTCAGGTAGGCCATATATAGGTGGCCCAGCTTGCTAGATTTGGGCAATACATGTTGGGAGGTCGCCAGCAAATGCGGGAGTTCACAAATCCTACAGCCTCTTTCTTCCTTTTAAAAAAATGTTTATTACTTGAATCAACTGTATTTTCAGTTTGTACAAGAAATGTTTCCATCTTGAAGTAAATGCCTATATTTAGTTTTAGTTATCAGTTCCCTATATCCTAAAATCCTAAATTGGAGAAGTTTTTTGGGATTGCCGGGATGGGGTACTTCGATCTACCTCTGACTTGCATAGATTGCTGAGTTCTGACCTGTATCCTAGTCAATATTCTGAAGCAAGTGACCCACTGCAATTGCAGATTTGATGCTTTGACCACTCATCAGGCGGTTCCACCAATATTCCTCATCTAGGCACTTAGAATCCTTAAACAAATGCCCCATGTGAATCCGTCTTTTTGTTGTCATTCCTGGGCAGGTAGGTAACAGATTTCTTACAGTTTCCACTATTTCTTTCTTATCACAGAACCGAAAGCTGTTTTGAGTGGAACTGCCTCTTATTGTCAGGATTTCGTTCGTTTTTAATAAGTTCAACCGTGCCCTCAAGTAAGTCGACCTCGACTGCTTGTTTGGAAATTTAATCAGATATTCCATCGGTTCATTTATTTTTTGAGTATTGATGGGTAAATGGGTGGTTAGTTTATTTGTCGCAGCCGTCTCTAGGGTTTTGCTCCAGTCTCATTTTTTTAATGGGCTTGCTGTTTTCATTGGGTTGTTTTCCAATTGCGTCTCGGAGCTTCCTATTTCTTCTAGGAGTTTATGTTTGTTTTCAACCCAACCAGACAGCATTTTGTTGTTCCCTCTTTCCAATTCTTCAAGAATGATTCTGTGTATTTTTTTATTTGAAACGCAGATCTTTCTAAGGAACATCAGGCCATTCAGGTCTATGGTTCCTTTTAGAGATACAAGACTAAGTTCTCTCCGAATCGAAGCCATGGGAGTGGAGGATGTCAAATTTAGTAGTTTCCTACAGAAGTATCCTTCAAGTTTTTGCCATTTGTCTGTCGGGATTAAGGGCATGGCTTCAGATTCATAAACAATCGCTGGTACCACCTTGACCTTGTAAAAATTCATTGATGGTATTAGCGAAAAAAACAGCCAAACTTTTTGTCCAGGATCTTCGTCTGTGTTGTCACCTTTTGATTTTCGTGAACAGAAATTCTTGCATTGGGGACTCTGTTTGGTTAGCGTTGACTATTACCCCCAAGAATTTGGAAGATTTGACGTTCTCCAGTCATTCCCCTGCTAAATGCCATAAGAGTTTTTCTTTCCTCTTTGTTTTTTTCTTGAGGATCATTACTTTGGTTTTACTGGAGTTGATCTCGAGATCGTTCCCGAGCAGGTAGGCCAGGAGACCGTCCAGTTTTCTTTGTAGACCTACTACAGTCTGGTCAAGGTGAATGATATCGTCAGCATAGAGCATTCTGCTGATTTTTTCCTTGCCCAAACTTGGTGGGAACCCTCTGATTGTTTTTTTCTGAGATCTGGTAGTCTCCAGTGTATGCGTTGTAAAGAGCTGGTGCCAATGGCCAGTCTTGTTTAACTCCTCTGCACATGTTGATTTATTCTGAACGTTGACCCTCACCACTCAGACGAACTTGCATCGATGTTCTTCTATATAGCTCTTGAATGGGCTCTTGGATTGACAAAGGGCATTTCCATTTTCTCAGCTTCACCCATAGTTTCTCTTGATTTACCTTGTCGAAAGCCTGGGAAAGATCGATGAAAGCAAGAAATATTCTAGGACTTTTCTCCAGGATTTTCGCTTTGAGTGTGCTAAGGAGCATAATGTTTGCCGATGTACTCATGTTCTTTGTGAATCCAGTTAGAAATGGATCGTTCCCTTCTGAGTGGCTAGCCCAGATTTTTAATTTGTCTAATACAATTGACCCAAAAAGTTTTCCAATGCAGTCCAACAAAACGATTGGACGATAACTGTTCTTCGTTTTGAATGCCCCGCCCTGCACCTCTTACGTCCAAAACTAGCAATACAGTCAGCCTTAATTCCAATGTAAACCATCTCAGGGCTGGAGTTGGTGTTTTTATGAGGTATTTTTGAGGAATCAGATAAGTAGTCTGAATTTCTGCAAATACTATGTACTTTCTCAGGCTATTCAAATGGATATCATTTAGACCCCAGTCCCACAATTTTACTTTGTCAGAGAATTCCTTAATCAGTATACCTCTCTCCAGCAGCCAGTCCGGGCACCATCCAATGGTTATAAACAGGTCTTCACCCAATTTACTAATACGCTTCAATCCGTTCTTCCCCCTCATTCAATAGGATGGTGCCCAACATTCGCAACAGTGCACCTGCCGGCTCCTTCTTCATATTACTATATAGGATTCTGCACTGCATTAGTACTGTGGCATGAATAGAGCTCAAACCCAGTTCTAGTCTTAATGCTTGGATTGGCACACTCTGAGCCACACCCAGAAATGTTCTCTAGATCTTACCTTCCACTATGGAGAGCCAATTCATGTTTGTGAACAACAGTGTTTCGAGGCCATAAGCAACTGCAGGTACAATGCACTGTTCGTAAATTCTGATAATTCACACAAGGCTAAAACCCGCAGTTGGGGTTGCAAATTCTTTTGTTATACTGGCTAGGGCTTGAGCTTTGTGGCAGCTTTCCTGTCTCAGAGTGCTAGAGTTTGTTTTTTCATTAAGGGTTACTCCCAGATATCTACTTTCCGATATCCTCTCATAACAGTGTCATATTTCCCCTTTCCCGTTAAGGCCAGACACCATATGTTTGGTTTTATCATAATTCAGTTTTAGTTTGTTCTTTTTGGAAAATCTTCACAGGTGGTCCACAGTACAGTTTAGACCCACAGTTTCAGGTCCAAAAGGACTAGATCTTCTTTATAGAAGATCCATCCCACACTCTGGGTTCCAAGTCTTGACGGGAAGTTGTTTACCTCCCCCAGGCCTATGGGGATATCTGCCACATGCAGATTGAATAACATGGGCGCCAGCACACACCTCTGTTTTTTAAAAAAAAAAACATTTTATTGGCTTTTAAACAAAACAGAACATATATCAAACAAAAACAAATGCAAAACACTGGTTGACATATTACAAAGCAGAAAGAAATCAACGAAGGGCAAAATGGGGTAAGGTGCATCTGTAGCCCACACTCACCGTTTACATAGTGCAAATCACTTCTCACGTTACAGAGCCGAATCCCATCCACCAGTATCCTCCCACTTACACCATATTTTCAGAAATGTATTTGGGCTCCATCATGCATTATATATTCTCCTTTTATAGAACATACACACATCCATAACAGATAGCCACTTGCCACGTGTGGGCACCTCCGGTCCCCCCAAACCATGGCTATATTTCTTCACACACCACTGTTTTAACCCCTTACTTATGGGTATGTCTTGCATGCAGGCGCCAATGCTATCCAACCTAACCTGCACTGTGTTATCCTCATGGATATCTTTCATCACACGTAACAGGTCCACTGGGATACCTCACTGCTCAAGTTTACACCATAATAATTCCTGGTCAACCGTGCCGAATGCTGCCTTGAGGTCCACGAGCAGTGCATGGATAGGTGGATTGCCGTGAAAACTCACCTTTTTCATAAGGATACTCAACAGCAGTAAACCGTGCAAAGTACTGGAACCCGCCCTAAATCCTATCTGGAACAGGCTGAAAATACAGTTTTCTGTCACCCACATCTTTACTCTATCGAGAATTATATTACCAAATAATTTACCCATGGCGTCTAACATAGACAAAAATCAATAATTTGTGCGGGTTATCACTTTGGTGTATTTTAAAAGCAGGAATGAGTGTTACCCTTTTCAAGCTTTCTGGCAGTTATCCCTCTCTGCGCACTTTTCTGTAGAGTTTCCACAACAGGTTACCCCACAGCTCCGGATTTTGTTTCAATATCATATTTGGTATGCCGTTGGGGCTGGGACCCTGGGAACCCTTTAATTTCCTTATCCATTCATTGATCTCTTCCTTCTCAATAGTTAAACCCAATTTTAGAGCAATCTCAATCACATGTGATGTGTTTGTAACACCCAAAAAAGAAAGGCCTACATTATTTCCTTGGAAAGGAAAAACTTGAAAGAGTAAGAACAGTTCTGTACTTTGGGAACACCAAGTACTCAAATCCTAACAATGGTAAAAAAACAATTGATCAATGTTTAATGGAAATTAGTACACAGCGAAGGGTGTGTGGCGGCCTCCCAACCAATGAGGAGGCTCGGAACAGGGTATTTACCACACTGGGAAAGACCCACTCTGAGCCTCCTTAGAGCGGGAGGCCACTATCTTCCCTCGTTGGGTAGCAGGTAAGTGTGCTGCACCTGTGCCCCCTCCCTGCCCCTTCCTCCCACCCCACCTCCCTTTTCGACATATTCAACCCCTCCACCCAACCCAGGCACCACCTATCTTATCCTGCCTCGCCCCTTTTCGTCCCAGGAACATGAGTGTTCCCAGCGCATCGCCACAGCGTGAATGGGCCATCATGGAAAGGGAGAAGGGACTACGAGTAGTTCCCTTCTCCCCGATCCATGGAAGCCATCTTTTTTGTAGTTTTTTCTCGAGTTGAGAAACAGTCAACATGCCATTTCTCAACTCGAGAAAAATTAACTATTAGAACCCTCCGAGGGGGGCATCACTGGTCTGGTAATATCCCAAGGCTATCGTTAAGGCCCTTGCGCTGTAACTGATGCCCCCCGGGACATTACCAGACCAGTAATGACCCCCTCCTCAGGTTCTATTGCGGAAATTAACCAGAAGCGAGTGTGGCACTTTGATCTGCTAGGAATTACAGCAACAGAAATCAGAAAGCAGCAAGAAGAAATCAGTGAAAAGATCTATGAGTTGCCGAAAGACTGGGACTTGATACAAATGCTATAATTCAAGCAATCATCAAAGGGACAATTGGAAGTGATTAAGACCATGGGATAGTGGTCAACCCTGCATAGACCTGATTTACAATATGCAAGAGTGTACGATAGACACTGCTAAGACCAATCAAATCAACAAATATAGATAAAATTGAATAATTAGCAACACACCATCTGATTTCACAACATTATCAGACTAGAAACAAACTGCAAGAGGAAAAACCAACTCGAAAATAGGCCTTATCCGGTGATGCACCGTGTCTCGGAAACAAGTTATCAAATCATGGAAACAAGTTATAAACTCAGGCAAGAGTGCACCCACCATCCTACACTTCAGAGAGAACCTGCTGCATCATCTATAAGGCAGGCGCCCTGAAGTCACCAAGCTACCTCATAGAAACTCAGAATCTGCGGTGGAGAGCACAGCACCAGAAGTCAAGACATGTGCAGACTTGAAATCCACTGCTGCAAAAAGGAAAGGACCAGAAAACAGCCCCAAGACTATGGAACCTCCTCCCTGTCAGCATCAGACTCGCCCCCATGCTCCTACAATTCAGAAAATAACTCAAGACCCACCTCCTCAAGGAGTCTCTCCTGCTCAACACCTAGGCTAACACGTCGCCCCCACGCCACCTCTGACACGCTAGATGCCGTCCACCCCTCTCCTCCCCGCCACCCTGTACAGCTGTACCCCTCCTCCGCACCCCTCTGTATCCTACCCACGTTGTATATCTGTTCTGCTGTTACCACTGAAGAGCGCTGTGTTATGCATCTGTACTGTTGTATACCTCTGTAAAGTGCTGTGTTGCTCTTTGAAGCTAGGTCTGTGCTCAATAAATACCATAAAAACAATAACAATAAAAGACCCTACTCTACAAAAAATATCTTGCCAATTACTTATCGCTCCACTCAACTATACTTTTCTCCGTCCTTAATTGTCCCCCTTCTCAGCACCTGCTACCAATTTGCTACTCCCACACCCTACCTGCATCCCCCAATGGGCATCATCTATGTACAGCCTTCCCTTGCTTCCCAGCTATGTTTGCATTTATAAATCCCATACATAAAACAGCAGACATCGGCAGGGAATCAGTGGAATTAAGATGGAATCTGCAAAGATTTTTTCCAGTATTTCAAAATCTGGAAGCAGATGTCTTCCTACAAAACCAGCCGAAGGAATATGGCGAGGTCAAGCAAATTTGTGTAACTAAGTCACAGGCACAGATGCTCTAAAGGAAAACATTTATAGAAAAGGACGGACTGAAAGACAAGAAAAACAAGAAGAAAAATGGTTGGCTGGGGAACTTACAGGCAGGACAGTTGACCCAAAAAACTAGCGAACGATGTGGCTAAAGAAGAGTGGTTTCTGAAGGAAAGGGTGTGGGAGGGAGATTAGGAAAGTTCATAACAAAAAGCACTTATGCTCGATCTATGGACCTAGCGCAGATGACCCTGAATGTATCCTGGAAATAAATGGAGGACTGGCAGAAGGTGTAGGTGAAATAGTAATAATGGGTGACTATAAGTTCCCACTAAACCTTTCTCTTTCTCTGCTTCCTTTCCGTTCTCTTGCTGTCAACCTGTCTTGTGGTGTCCTTCAGGGTCTGGCTATTTTCCTGGTGCTATTTAATGTGTATATCCAACACCTCACTAAGCTCATCGCTTTGTTTGTGTTTGTCTGTTATTCTTACACAGATGATACTCAAATTATTTCCTGCCTTGTTCTCTCCCCCTCTTATACTGCAATTAGGCTCAGATCCTGCCTCCAGACTGTTGGGGAACTGATGAGTTTTATTTGGTTAAAACGCAATGGCGATAGAACAGACGTCCACCCTTCAACGGCTGTACCACCCCGATAGACACATATGCATGCACATTGCACACATCCTGCATTTACCCCTCCACCCATGAACCCCACCCCTGTAAGGTCATCCACCTAAGCAACAAGACCCACATGAGACACATGTCACCAACAACAGTGTGGCCCACACTGCATGGGATGTGTATAATGCAATTACTGAGGACATGTGTGGCAAACAGCTGACAGCACATCTCGTCTCCCCAACAGGTACTGTAAAGAACTTGTGGTGGTAAAGACAGATACGAGTGACCACGATTCAATGGTGTTTATTTAACAATATGCAGGTTGGGAAAATGCCTAATCTTACCTAAATCCAAGACGGGAGCCAGCTTTGGCCATCAAATGAAACATAAGGCTATCTTTGTGGCGTCTGGTCAAAGTAAAAGGGCCTATACAAAAAAAAACATTGCCAGTCCTTTAACTAATATAGAAAGCGTGTGGGATGGGGTTTTCAATAAAGAAAGAAGTGTTCTCAAATAAAATGTTAGGATGGGCTTTATCCAGGGTTTTGAGCATGGGATAAGGTGGCAGTCCTGTACACATCACATGCTTGAGCTTTCCCAGCACGAGCCGACAGTTCCTTTGCAAGTATCAGGTTCTTTCTTGGATAAGTCTCTTTTCTATAAAAAGTCTCTTGCCTCCAGGGATTTGATGGGTTCCAAAAATAACAAAACAAAAGTTCCTTTCAAATGTTCGGTGGGGGATGCCTTCACCGCTGGGTCCCCCTCGTCCAAGCGCCAACCCACAATGTGTTTCTAACAGTATCAGGACCTTTCGAGGTTTACGTATCTTGTGGTTCCGAGGGTCTGATACAACAAAAAGTCCTTTCTCGATTACACTCATGGTGGTACTTGGTCATCCCCTGGGTCCCCCTCTTCTGGGTTTAGACCTGTCTTGGATGCCGCCTCCCTTCGTCGGGTTCACTCTGGCTTGCATTCCAAGATAGCTCTGTAACCATTCTTCTCCATTACATTCACAATTTTTAATGTCCTTTTAACTAGTTCATGATGAGCCTCCCTTTCTTGGGTGCACCCTTGTCAGCACTACTGTTCATTGAGGCATCAGACTCTGCCTCTTTTATACACAATTTTGTGGTATAATTCTTCACCCCTGGGTCCCCCTCTTCCGGGCGCAGACCCCTCTCAATGGCATCCCTCTGCATGGTTCACCCTAGCCAATCTTATCTCTTACCATACAGGATTTGTTTCCTTTAGCTTTCAATTACTTGCTGGTCAAAGACTTTCGACTGTACAGCAGATGTTGCTCAACCTCTGTAAGACCACTTTGGCATTCTTCTTGCGGCTCTCGCACTGCCTTTTGGTTCTTGTAGTTCCAACGCAAAACTAAGGGAGATCATCCAGAGTCTTTCACACAAGCACGCACGTGGCACACCGGAACACTCTGCAGCTGGTCTTGAAGGTTTTATTTGCATCTTGTAGTTTTACCACTGGGTCTACCTCCGTCAGGCTCCGAACCTTCTTGAAGTTCTTCAAGGTTCTCCCTCTGCCGGGCTCGGACCCTGCTTCCCAAAAGTCACGATTTGAACAAAAAGGTTTTGGGACTATTAGTCCCATAATGCACTGGGCTGACTTTGCTCCCACGCCGTTGCTCCTCGAAATGGCACTCTGTCCTTGGGAGCTGCAAGAGCCAAAATGGGGTGTCTGTAGGAGGTCAGGGCACCTCCTCCTCCTCTTCTTCCTCGTCGGCCTCCTCCTCCTCCATGGGATTCTGGTGACAACACCCCATAAAGACTGCTGGGATATGGGGTAGGAGTAAATTGGAAAAAATGGAATAACACGTCTCGCCCAAGGGCGCACCTCTTGCAGTCTCCAAGGACCCCCTGCCCAAGTGATCCTCCCCTGCTCATCCACCCCCAGGGTTGGAATCGAAGAGCGATGGCCCTCCTCTGGCCACATGAACAAAGGATCCCTGGGAATAACCTGGGAGAAACACCTCAGGTTTCTCACAGTACCCACTCCATGGACAGTGACTATGCAGGAACATTGCATGCACCCACCAGGAGGGCACCACACCTCTCGCAGACCAGACACACTGCAGGCCACAGCAGGCAGCATCACCCTGGGGTGAGACCAGCACAGTCACCAGTGGGAACAGGTGCAGGTGCCCTGCCACCACCAACCCAGGCAGTGCCAGCCCAGCTTCCACCACCTGTGGCAGTGTCAGCCCAGCCTCCACCACCTGGATATACACTACATGTATATCTAGAATGGCACTTCACATCATAAAAAGAAAAATCACACATGCAAGCTTCAATGGACATCAATCATTGTGTGCATGCAATGAACAGTGGAGTTAACATTGCCCAGGTAAATGGCAGGCAGCATCAGAAAAAGTTCTCTGTAAGTTCATGGAGGGTGATGCAACCCAGCCTGGCCCCTGCACGTGCAGTATCTGCATGTGAGTAATCTGCAGGCATGCCTTCTACATCCTCGGAGGTGCGGGGGCATGTACACATATGGGGGCAGGGGTACGTTGCGCCGAATGCATATACTGTGCAACATGCCGCATGCCAACACAACCCTGCCCACCTTGTCTGGCTTGTACATGAGGGCCCCCACAGTATGATGTAGACATCAGAAGCGTGCCTTCCACATCCCAAATGTGCGCTCAATTGCCACCCTGGTCCTAATGTGTGCACGATTGTATGCCACCTCCTGTGGTGTTTAGGGCATAGGGCATGTCAGCGGATACAGTGGATGAGTGTACATTTCAAGCACTGTGACAATGGTCAGGCTAAGTAGGGTGCCAATATGCAGAAGCACATTACACCTTAATGCATGTGGGTCATTGGATGAGTGGTGTACATTTCTGTTAGGCATGTCATATTGGTACTGTTGCTACCATGTTGATCCAATACTACAGGATGGTGTTTGCCCGCCCAACATGGCCACATGGGGAATGGACAGGATGTGCACAGTACTCACACCATGGTTCAGTTCATGTTCATTTGTGTGCCTACTGGGCCTTGTGGCATTCTGACTTACAGGTGTTGCCAGGGAATGTGCATGTGACAGGGGAGGAGGGCAGATGGGATGTGCAAGTGAGCTTGCATGCCCGGAGATGGTTGCTGATGTGTGCCACGGTGGGGGACACTGGCTGGGTGCTAAGCCGGGGTGGACACAAGTGCACATGCAACGTGTATGGTGCATGCTGGGGCATAAGTGGGGAGAGGCGGGAAGGTGGTGGTGTAGAGTAGGCAGGGGCCTGGTGCCCTGTTAGTGCCATGTAGCCACAAGCCACATGTGTCAGCGGCAGAGGGGTGATTGTCAGGGGAGGGTGAGTGGTGAGGAGGTCAGGATGGGTATTGGGTCATCCACACATCAGTTGTTAGTGGCAGGGGCCAGTGGGAGGACCCGCCTATGGGGGGTTCGTGGGACTGGGAGCGCATGCTCAATGACGCGCACACGACACATGAGTATGGGCCATGGTGTTGGCTGCACAGGACTGATCTGGCTAACTTTAGCTTGCACGTGTTGTTGTGCACACACTTTGTGTGTCTGTGGCTCTGCGTTACATGCTGACGCACAGTGCCATACATTACCCCTGATTCACTTTTTGTCATCATGTTATGGGTGCCCCGCTGTATGTGTATGTTGCCAATGGTACAGGGGTATGTTGTGACATGTTGATGTTGAACTCGTTGCAGGACTTTGTTTCTCCCATGCACATGTTCTTGGCTCACCTCTGCACCCATGCCTGGGCACAATGATGAACCATGTTCTTTGTGTGTCTCTCAATGTTGCATTGTGCTACACGTGGTCCTGTGTGTCTAAATGCTGTTTGGGTAGCACAGTTTGGCAATTCAGTGCTGCTCTGCTTGTCAAGTCACATGACAGTGGACAACAGCCACTGATGTTGGGGGTGTGTGGATTTGGTGGTGGGGACAGTACACAGAACCCAAATCCAGTCTCTGTGTACTGTGATTCCTACTCACCCAATGCCCAGGTATGTTGTCCTCTGTGCCTCTCCATATACACTGGCAGTAGGCTGTTGCACAATACCATGGCATCATGTGTTGATCCTGGAAACTGGGCACAGCAGTGGGTGATTGTGAGGTTGGCATCACAAGTGACCTGGACGTTCAGTGAGTGGTACTGCTTCTGGTTCCCATAGACTTACTCCTGAGCATGGGGTGCAACCAGCTCAACCTGCGTACAGTCCAGGGCTGCCACCACATTGGGCATGTCAGCCATGGTCTAGAACCTTGCCTTAGTTATCTATTTATTTATTGTATTTATTGTTTAATTGGTAGGCACTTATACAGCAAGTAAAATACTGTTTCAAAGCACCCACAGGGCGAGGGGAGGGAACAAGGGAGTGAACTACAATACAAAACACAATATTTAATAAGAGCAGTGGGGGAAACGGATGAAAGGACATACCTACTATGCCTTGTGAGCATTCAGAATGTGCAAGTGCAGCAAGGAAGAGGATAGAGGGGGTAAGTGATGGGGAGTCCGAGCACAAGGGAGAGCCACAGATGAAGTCCTAGGGTTGTTAAGTGCTACAAGGCCAGGAGCCGTGTTAGGTGTAAGTATAGATCTCCATGGGGGGAGGGAATGCCAAGGGAAGTGCTGAGGGTAGACAAGAGCTGGGGTGATTGGGTGTGGGAGGTCTGGGGGCCCGAGGATGGATAAGGGCCCCGGACACCAATCACAGCAACTGTGGGATTGGCAGAGGAAAGAAGAAGGGAAGGAGGAGGTAAAGAGGAAAGTCTTGAGGAGCTTCTGGAATTTGAGAAAGTCCTGCTCAAGGCGCAGAGTCAGGGGGAGGCTGTTCCATAGGAGGGAGCCAGCTGAGAAAAGTGATCGACCTCTGTTTAGCAAAACGCTTTACACACAAAGAGTTGGTTCCAGAGGAACATAGTGGTCTAGAGGGAGAGTATTTAGTAAGATAAACCTGAAGATAGTGTGGTTCCCGGGCCCAGACAGCCTTGTGGATGATGCAGAGGGATTTGATTTTCATCAGTGCAGCAACCGGGAGCCAGTGAATACTTTTTTAGGGCAGAAGAGATGCAGTCCCTGAGCTTAAGGCCAAGGATAAGTCTTGCTGCCCTATTCTGGATTAGCTAGAGAGGTTGCAGAGTGGAAAAAGGTAGATTCCGGAGGAGGCTATTGCAATAGTCAAGCCTAGAGAGAACGAGGGCTCGGGTAACATTGAGCCTCTGGGGGAAAGTGAGAAAGGGGAGAATTCCTTTGAGAAGGAAGAGCTGAACGTGGGATTTCTTGGCAATGTCCAGAGTGCGAGGGAGGAAGAAGAGAGAAGAATCAAAGATGACTCCAAGGTTTCTGGCTTCAGAAAAAGGAGCAGCGGGAGAGCCCATAGAGGATGGCCAGAGTGAAGGGAAGAAGGGGGGAGCAGGGCTCCCGATTGGAAGGACCTCAGTTTTACAGGTGTTGAGGCAGAGATTGTTAGAGGTGCACCACAACTGGATGGCAGATAGACAGTCAGGGATGATGGTGGGTGCAAGAGGATCAGCAGGAAGTTTGAAGAAGAGCTGTATGTCATCTGTGTAACACTGGATGTTGGAGGAGAAGGAGGAGATGAGGCATGCAAGCAGCGCTACGTAGATGTTAAAGAGCCAAGGGGAGAGAATAGAGCCCTGGGGGACAACACAGGTGGAGAAGGAAGTGGAAGAGGAGAAGTAGGAGTGGCATTCAGCTGGTGGTTGGGAGTGAAGGGAATAGTTTCTTACCTGTAACTCCATTTCTCCAGCATTGGTATCTTTCATGGATTCACATGCTTTGAATATTCCCCGTCGTCAGGCTGGGAATCCCCGGTACATTGTATAGACCCTTTCCCGTAGGAAAACTTTTTCGACGCTTATGCGTCCTATCCACCTCGTTTTGTATCATGCGTGCCCGTGCCGTCAGGACGTCATGATATAAATACAGGCCCCGCCCCCGCGCTCCCTCAGATTTCGGCCCCCAAAGTAGTGGGGGAACCGGTTTGCATGATCAGGGGAGGCAGGTGGGCGCATGTGAATCCATGAAAGATACCAATGCTGGAGAAATGGAGTTACAGGTAAGAAACTATTCCCTTCTCCAGCATTGGATCTTTCATGGATTCACATGCTTTGAATAGATTACATAGCAGTACTACCCCCAAGAGGAGGCGTGCATGCAAACCCATATACTTTCTTCGTAAAGGCCGTTCCCTATGATCATGTATACATCAGTAATAGTTAACATAGGAAAAAACGGACCACATACAGTCATAAATTCCACAGGATGCAACCCCGCAGCCGGGGCTTACCTTACTGGAATAGGTGTCGAAGCACCGCCTGTCCCATCCGGGTGTCTTCGGCATGTTGCTGCGACAGGCAGTAATGGCGGGTAAAGGTGTGTGTAGTCGCCCAGGTAGCCGCCATGCAGATGTCCCCTAGAGGGACTCCGGCCCACAGTGCCGTCGACGATGCCGCTGCTCTAGTTGAATGAGCTCTCGGCCGTCGTAGAAGAGGCTTCCCTGCCCTGGAATGGCAGTACGAAATAGTAGATGACACCCATCTTGATAGTCCTTGCTTTGAAATGGCTTTTCCTCTAGCACCCAAACCATATGCCACGAACAGCTGTCTCGTTTCTCTGAATGGTTGCGTACGATGAAGATAAAATTTGAGAGCCCTTTTTACATCCAATGTGTGTAGCATGCGCTCCGCTCCCGAGCATGTCTCCGGAAAAAACGTAGGTAACACAATAGAGGAGTGTTTATGGAACACCGAAGGAGCTTTTGGTATGAACTGTGGGTTAGTGGCTAGGACTACCTTGGTCTTGAAAAATCGCAAGTATGGTGGGTCTACCATTAGAGCCTGAACTTCTGAAATACGTCGGGCTGAAGTGATGGCCACCAGGAAGGCCAATTTCCACGACAGAAACTTTAGAGACGATGATGACATTGGCTCAAAAGGAGGCTTCATAAGAGACGTTAAGACCAGATTGAGGCTCCACTCCGGTGGAAATTTCTTCTCTGGAGGGAAACTCCGAAAGAGGCCTTTAAGGAAGTGCTTAATCAGGCGGTCGCTGAACAATGGTGCCGAGTGCCGTCGACGAGTAAACCTGGAAATGGCTGCTAGGTGTACTTTTATTGACGACACCGACAGGCCCTTTTGAGCTAATAACAGCAAGTATGGAAGGAGCTGTTCCGGCCTAATCGATTGCGGGGCCAAACCTGGTTGATCCTTACACCATTGACAGAACCTTTTCCATTTGTACGCGTATGAGGCGTTTGTGGAAGGTGCTCTTGCCGCTTGCAGGATACGTCGACAGTCCTCCGGAATCGTTAGCCGACCAAATTCGGCGAAGTCAGGAGCCAGGCCGTCAACTTGAGGCTGTCCGGGTCGTGATGCCAAACGACACCCTCCTGTCGAGACAGAAGGTCGGGGGTCTTCTGGAATCTCATCGGTTCCGCCGCCGCTAAGTGTAGTAGGTCTGAAAACCACAGCTGTCTGGCCCAGTATGGGGCCACCAGAATTACCCGACATGGATACCTGACAAGGGGAAAAGGAGGGAATGCGTACAGGAATTTGTTCGTCCATGGGAATGAGAACGCATCCCCCAGTGAGCCCTGCCCTGCTGAGGCCATCTGCTTGCGTACTGATGGCATTTCTTGTTGTTCTTCGTTGCAAACAGGTCTATGGAAGGGTGTCCCCATTCCTTGAATACTTGTTGAAGTTGTTGGTCGTTCAGCACCCATTCGTGAACTTCGTTCATTTCTCTGCTGAGGGCATCGGCTTCCACGTTTTTCACTCCTGGTAGGTGAAACGCTAAGATTTGCATGTTGTGTTGCAGGGCCCAATGCCAGATTTTCTGTGCCTCCGTCGATAGGGACCTGGAACGTGTCCCTCCTTGTTTCCTCAAGTAGAACATCGTAGTGGTGTTGTCCGTCATGACACGCACCACCGAGTCCCTCAGTTGCGGAAGAAAAGACTTCAGAGCCCATCGCACTGCTCTCAGTTCTAGCAGGTTGATATGCAGGGAGGACTCCTGCAAAGACCACTGGCCTTGTACCTGTAACATATACAGATGAGCTCCCCATCCGCTCAGCGATGCATCCGTCACCACCGTCTTTTGGAACTCTGGTTCCAGTAGAGGCATCCCTTTCGTTAGATGAGTAGACACTTTCCACCAGCCGAGTGCTTGAACTAGTTGTTCGTCGACGACCAGTCTGTCGGACCAGCGACCTCTGCTCTGCGCCCAACGGTCCGCTAGAAATTCCTGGCAAGGCCTCATAAACAGACGGCAGTTGTTTATTAACGGAATGCAGGACGACATGGTCCCTAGCAGGGACATGTACTTGCGCACAGAGACTTTGGTACCGCCTCTCCATTCCGACGCCTTGTTTTGAAGTTTCTGAATTCTTTCGCTGGATGGTTTCACCAGGCTTGTGTGTGTATGAAACTCCGCTCCTAGAAAGACCAAGGTCCTCGAAGGCTCTACTGAGGACTTGTTGAAGTTTATTGCGAAGCCCAGTTCCTGTAAGATGGACATTGTGGCTCGTAGACTGTCTCGTGTTTGTTCTTTGGATGACCCTCTGACTAGCCAGTCGTCTAGATATGGATAGACATGATGACCATCCTTCCTTAAATGGGCCGCTATAGGGGCCAAGCACTTGGTGAACGTCCTGGGGGAGGACTTGAGCCCGAACGGGAGGACCTTGAACTGAAAATGCTTTCTCCCGACGACGAATCTTAAATATTTCCTGTGTCGTGGGCGTATTGGGATGTGAAAATAAGCATCCTGAAGGTCTAGTGATGATAGATAGTCCATGGGTTGCACCGATCTGATAACCTCTTGGAGTTTTAGCATTTTGAATTTTTGGCTCTTTAGCCACTTGTTGAGTACCCTCAGGTCGAGAATGGGCCTCCATTTGCCGTTTGGCTTTTTGACAACAAAGAACCTGGAATAAACTCCTTGGCCTTCCTGTGCCACAGGAACTCTCTCTACCGCCCCTTTTCGCAACATAAGCGCCGCCTCTTGTCGTAGGATTTGGAGGTGGGGCTGTGTCGAGAATAAAGGAGGAAGACGCGGAGGCTTGTCTTTGAATTGCAGCGCATGACCCATGCGAATCGTGTCTAGGACCCATCGATCTTTGGTGATGCATTTCCATCGGTCGAAGTGATGAGAGACTCGACCCCCCAGGACGTTCCAAAGGCCGTCATTGGTTGCTGGTTTGCTTGTTCTTCGTTGACGACGGACCTGAGCCTCGCCGCCTGGAGGCTTGATAGTCCCTGCTTCCACGTGCCGACTGGGACGCTCGTCTGAACCCTTGTGAAGAGTACGAGGGCCTGTTAAATCCACGGTCCCTCGAGGCTCCAAAGCGGGAGTTTCCAGAAGCACCTCTGAAGGGGCGAAAAGAGCGAAAATTTCTACCCGTTTGAAGGGCGCCGAGGGACCTAGCAGTATCCGTGTCTTCTTTCATCCCTTTCAGCGCTTCATCAACCTTTTCGCCAAACAGGTGCTCCCCTTCGCATGGCATGTCCAGGACTTTGTACTGTACTTCAGGACGGAAAGTAGTACATTTGAGCCACGCTTGTCGACGAAGCACTACTCCATGGTTGATTTGTTTGAAACCAGACTCTGCTAGGTCAACTGCGATATAAAATAGCGTGGTTCGAGGCCTGTTCGCCGTCCCGCACCAGTAACATAGCTGCTTTCCGGTGTTCATCTGGCAGGTGTTCTAGGATAGGGGCTAATTTGTGCCACATTTCCCTATCATATCGTGACACGATCGCTAAGGAATTGGCTGCTCTTACTGTCGTCGCTCCGACCGAGAGCACCTTCTTTCCAAATGCGTCCTGCCTCCTAGCCTCGCTTTCCGGTGGCGTTGAACATTTTTGCTGGACCCTGGCCTTCCTAGCCGCTGCCGCCGACACCACCGAGTCAGACAGAGGCTGTGATGTTAGACATTTTGGAGTGGACTCCGGAGCTTTAAACTTTTTCTCGATCCGTCCCTTTATGGCTGGTTCCGAGAACGGATGGCGCATCGTCTTGAGACCTTCTTGCCACACGTGGTCAAGGATTGGGATGGCAAATACCGATTTTCTCCTTTGACCCATATGGTCAAAAAGGAAACAGTCTTTCCTCTGCTCCTCAGGAATCAAGCCGAATTCGGAACACGCTTTCCCCATCATTGCATGGAAGGCTCCCACATCATCAGGGGGAGATGGCTGTGTCTGGCTCCTCGTAGACTCCAATTCTACATCCGAATTCCATGTCGGGTCCCTCGACGGTGACAGGGAGATGTCTGACCCCGAGTCATCACGTATAGAGTCGGACTCCGACAACTCACCCTCCTCCTGAGTTCGAGGACGATCTTTCACCGCCTGGGGAGCCGATGGGTGATTCGTCGACGAGCGAGCCGTACAAGTTTGCTCGTCGACGGAAGGTACAGACAAAAGTGACGATGACGTCCCAGGTTGAGGGAACTGGGTATCCAGCCGCTGTAGTAGCTTCTGAAGAGTATTAAGCACATCCAGAGACAAAACTGTCTGGGGGTTCAGTAACGTGGATGATATAGGTACCATACCCCCGCTCGCACTCGCCGTCGTCGTCGACGTGGAAGGCCGTAAGCCTAAATCCGATGGCTGCAGAACCATGTCACCTTCCCCTTCCGCCGAGCAGGCCGTGTCTGGCTGCAGTAAGACCTCAGGGGGGATCGGGTCATAGACCTCAGGCAGCCAAGCCATAGACTGAGTCTCCGTCGACGAAGGAATCCCAACCGCTGCTGCTTGAACGGTAATAGGCATCGTCAATGACACCGAGGTCGACGAGGAAGTCGTCGTCGTCGAGCCCTTAGACTTCGTCGTCGATTTCGATGCCGACTTCCCGGCTGAAGCTTCTCGACTCACGGAAGACCTGGGACGGTCCCCTGAGGAGGATTTAGACAGCGCTAGCCTCTCCGTTTTAGATGATGAGGAGGAGGAGGGCTTTTTATGTGACGAGGAGGATCCAGCATGTTTCCCCTTATGCTTGTCCTCAGCGCGAATTTCTGCTGGCCGCACCTTCTTCGATGGAGGCTCCGACTTGCTCCTGGAGGCCGTGGAGCCAACTTCCGAAGCCGGGTAGGCACCCGCTCCGTCATTAAGCCAGTCGACCAGCCTTCTTTTACGGTCCTTAAGGGTTTTTTGGGAGAAACCCTGGCATATCTCACATGTCTCCGCCGTGTGGTGCGGGTGGAGACAGTAGATACAGTCCATGTGGCCGTCTCCTTCATAAGCCTTTTTGAGGCCACAGGTTGCACATGGGCGAAATAACGCCTTTCCAGACATAATTCTCCAGAATTTGAACTTCGCTTACGCGAAACAGACAAAAAAATAAAAAAAAAAAACAACCTAGTTTTCACTAGTAGTAACCACGAGGATCCCACTGCTTTGAAAGACGGTTGAAATCTGAGGGAGCGCGGGGGCGCGGCCTGTATTTATATCATGACGTCCTGACGGCACGGGCACGCATGATACAAAACGAGGTGGATAGGACGCATAAGCGTCGAAAAAGTTTTCCTACGGGAAAGGGTCTATACAATGTACCGGGGATTCCCAGCCTGACGACGGGGAATATTCAAAGCATGTGAATCCATGAAAGATCCAATGCTGGAGAAATATGCTGTCCCACATGCAGCAGGGCTGCTTCCAGCACCTCCACCAATACTTTTGAAAGTGTTGGCTGTGCTAATCCATGCAGCTGACTTATGGTATGCTGGAAGGTGCCAGTTTCCAGGAAATGCAGGACAGCCACTACCTTCACCAGCGGTGGTATGGCTGTGCGGATGCCAATTCTGCTTTCGATGTCTCCCTAGGTCACGCTGCGGATATATACTATGCTCTTGCTGCCCAGGCGGTACAGGATTAGTATTTGCATGTCACTGAGGGTCCATGGCTCATCCTGCTGGGCCAGTGCCTATTTGGCCCTCTGATGGTCCTCCAGCCGCTGCAGTGGTCTATTGGCTTGGAGCAGCTGTAGGTCAATGCTGACTGCAGCCAGTGGCAGCATGGTGGTGTTTGGAAGTGTCTGTGTTTAAGGTGTGGCCTTTTTTGCCTACTCTAGGCTGCATTTGGTGCACCTGGGTGCATTGGGTGCACCTGTGGCCTCATTCCCCACGCCTGCATGCATTTTCTGCTGTTTACCGCCTGCTTTCGGGTGGGGGTTTTGCCGCCTAGCGTTTGCCTGTGTTACCACCTTTTTTGGCTGGTATTCCCAGATAGGTGAAACTCGTGAAGTGGAAGTGTTGCCGTAGTGAAGGTGATCCCGCCAATTCTTTGGGGCCCGGCCAGTGCACATTGGTGCCTGTTTCTCCAGACTTACCGTATGTTTGGTGCCATTGGTGGATTTCCCAGCTTTGGGGGGCTCCACCTAACGTGTAGTGTGGTGGTCTGGTAGAAGTGGCGGTATCCTGTATTACTGACACTTTTTTACCGGACCGCCCGACTTGTAATGAGGCCCAATGTCTTGTATTAAGGTAGCTCACTTCCCCTTATCAAGAAAAGTAATGGGCCTGCAGGGGTTCTCTGGGGCAATAATGTCAGTTTACAGAAGACCTACCCATCAAGGTAGGTACCCAAGAGGTGGTAGACACGTTATTTTTTAAAAGATACCCCCAGTGAACTTGCTAGGTAGGGGCCTTTTGAGCAAGCTAAACATGGCTACTGCATGTAGCATGCTCAACCCCAGGAATATATCATACTAGGGCTGCTGTGATAATACAAGCACTATATAGTGATGGCACTACCACAAGCTTATATGGAGTAACAGTGTTGGTGGGGTGGCTTCCAGGAGTGAAAGACAAAACGTGACAAGTTTTTGCATAGGCTGGCTGTTCCTCAAGAACATGCCCCAGGTACAATCCTCAGACTTGATTTAGAGGGGGCAATAATCAAAAAGGATAAAGTAATACTGTTAGGGACTGACGAGGAAGGAGACGAGTGGCGCACGGTTTTATGAAAAGATCCCACCCAGCCGGGGTTGTCTGATGAGGGGTTGTTTGAAGATTTTGACCATGAGGAGAAATCATTTTTGAAATTTGTATCCCTTGTCAAGTCATGGTGCAGCACAGAGAAGTACTGCACACTACAGTTATTGCTAGAGCAGTACCCTCCCTCTTACATTAAGATATGGCAAAAGTACTCAGCACATTGTGGATCTGTTACCCCCACGATGTAGGAGCATAGGGGCTGTTCCCATAAAGCTGAAGCAGGGTGCAAAATTACCTAGAGTACGACAATACCCATTATCCAGAGAGGCAGATGCTGGCATTATGGCAGCAGGACACAATAGTACTGTCACAATCTCCCTGCAACACTGCTATATATCCTGCCAAAAAAGCAAAAGGTTCAATTTGGAGAATGATACAGGATCTCTACCCTCTGAACAACATTGTGGGGGAAGAATTTCCGGTAGTACCGAATCCCACCACAATCCTTTGTAACATACCAACTGAAGCAACATATTTTACTTTAATTGATTTGAAAAATAAATTTGTCTCCATCCCATTGCACCCTGTCTCTCAGTATTTCACAATGTTTACAAATCGTGGCATTGATTTTCACACACAAGGCTCCCTCAGGGGTACTGTGAGTCCCCTAGCATTTTTAACAGAGTATTACATATGGATTGAGGGAACATACACTTTGAGAGAATCATACTGCAGTAGGTAGATGACCTCCTAGTGTGCAGTAACATTGAAGAGTAGTGCAGAGAAGACTCAGGGGCACTATTGACAATACTTGCAGAAAAGGGGTACGAAGTGGACAAAGAAAAAATGCAGTACTGTCAGAAGGAAGTTGGATATTTAGGACAACCTATATCCTCAGCAAGAAAAAGGGTAAACCCAGAGACAGTAAATGCAGTACAACACACCCCACAGCCTACCACTGTGAAAGAGATGCAACAGTTTCGCAGATTGTGTAACTATTGCAGAGCATGGATTTTTGGCTACTCTAGCTACACAAAGCCTTTGGTGCAAGGGCCTAAAGAAGTGCAGAAAGATAACGGGTCACTCACATGGACAAGAGAAATGGTCACAACGTAAGAATGCTATAAGTAACGCTCCAGTGTTAGTAACCCCTGATTACACAAAGGAATTCTATTTATTTTTTTATTTTTTTATTCTTGGTTTAACCTAAAAAGGTTTTTACAAGTTGGATCAAAACACTTTTTCTAAAATCTCTGTCTTGGTTCTAGTTGTTGTCATTTTCTTTAATTGTGGTTTTTAAAATCAAGTCCATGATTTTTGCTGTGGCCGTCACCCATACAGTCTTCTTGCCTCCAATCAGCCGAGGCCACAAAAACTCCTCCTCGTATATGTAGGCCGAGGCCAAAATGTTTTTCAGATATGGTTTCCTAATAAGGTCGACCTGTGGGCATGAAAGTAGCAGGTGGCGGATAGTTTCCACCGTATTTTGGTTGTTACAAAATCTGCATTTGTTGGAAGTAGACTGGCTTCTAATGTCCAGAATTTTGTTGGTGTGAAGGAGGTTCAGTCGTGCTCTCAGGAATGTGTTCCTGAGCTTTCTGTTTGGATCGAAAGCTTGTGGCTCATGAAGCTTCCATGCTTGCGGTGGTAAATGGGCGGCCAGTTTATATGTTGCGACTGTGTCCAGCGTTGTAATCCAGTCTTGTTCGTTCAGTCTCTTCTGCATTTGTGTTGGGTTCTCGGTCAGTTCATTTTTTGTGCTCTGGATCTCGCCGAGTTTTGCCTCCTGGGCTTTGGCCCATTGGGTTAGGAGAATGCAGTGGGAGCCTATCATATCTTCATGTATGGCTTCCAAAGGTTTTGAGCGGTCTTCCAGGAGGAGTTTCCTATATAGCATCAGGGCGTTCCGCTATATCACTGCCTCCAGTGACAGCTGGCTCAATTCGCGTCTTATGAGCGCAATTGATGTCGAGTTGGAGAAGTTAAGGACCTTTCTCTAAAAGTAGCTTTCCAGTTCTGTCCAGATCTTTTTGGGCAAAGAAAGCATTGCTTCCACTCAATAGCAGATCGATGGTACGACCTTTGCTTTATAGAAATTTGTGACCGGCACTAGGGAAAAGCAGACACATTTCTTGTCCACTGCTTGAGCCTGGGATGTTAGGCTTCTCATTTTAGTTCATAAAGTGGTTTGCATAGCCCTCTCTTGGTTTGAACTGTCCAACATGACTCCCAGATATTTGAATTTGGTTACTCTTTCGATCGGGGCACCGTCAAGCTGCCATTTGAATTTTTCCGAGCTTCCTCCGCCTTTACCCAGTGACAAAATGTTGGTTCTACTCTTGTTAATTTCCAGATGGTTAGTATGGTTAGTGGCGATGTATTGCGCGAAGTTGGTCAACTGTCTCTGGAGACCATTGGCTGTTTGGACAAGCAATATGACGTCGTCCGCATACAGCAGTCTTGAGATTTTTACTTGACCCAGCTGTGGGGGAAATGAACGCACTCTTGTCTGCGTGTCTTTATAATCTCCCGTATAGGACAGGAAGAGCGCTGGGGCCAGCGGGCATCCCTGTTTTACTCCGTGATTTGTAGGTATTGCTGCCGAGAGTGAGCCTTGGTTATTTAGACGAACTTGCATTCTGGTGTTATTGTGTAGAGATATGATTGGTTGGAGAAGTTCTTCTGGGCATTTCCACGCTCGTAGTTTTCCCCAGAGGGTAGGTCTATCAACTTGGTCGAAGGCCTGGCTAAGGTCTATAAATGCCAGGAAGATTCAAACTCATCCTGTCATCGCCTTGCTTTTGAGCATGCTCAAGGTCAGGATGTTTATGATGGTGCCCATGTTCTTCTTGAACCTCGACTGAAATGGGTCATTGCATTCTGCATCTTGCAACCAGTTTTGAAAATGGCGTAACAAGAGAGATCCATACACTTTGCCGATCACATCCAATAATGCGATAGGATGGAAGTTAGTAGGATCTTCTCTGTTGCCTTTCTTGTATATCGGGACAACCACTGAGGAGGTCCAGGAGTCTGGTAGCTGCTTGGATTTGGAACAACGTTCGAACACCAAGCTGATAAAAGATGCCCATTCCTCTGGATGTTTTTTCAGTTCGATGTTTGTGAGTCCATCGGGACCAGGAGCTCTGGAATTCTTGAGTTTTTGGATTGCTTCAAGAATGTCCGCCCTTTCGTGGAGCTTCACCCATGATGTTGCTTCGCTGGGATTCCCGAAGTTTGTTCCTCGGCTCCAGGTGTTGGTTTCTCAGGTCACGCCTTGAAATAGGGTCTTGTAGTGGGTCATCCATACATCTTTGGCTATGGAGTTGGTTAGCTCGTTATTTGTCTGGCGGTCTGTAGATCTAATCAGAGACCAGAATTTGCGTGCATTTTTCCCACAAAGCTGTTTCAGCATCTACTCTGAGTCGTTTTGGTAGAGGACCAGTCGGTAGCTTTTTAGCCATTACTTGTAGTTCTTAGAAGCTACCAGAAAGGCCGTGTTGTCTCGAGCTGCCGCTCTTTTTAGGCTTCTTAATGATTTTCTTTTTAAAACCAAGGTTTTGTCGTATTTGTGGGAAAAGTTTTCTGGTCTTGCTCGATTATTTGCGATCGGTTTCTTTTATGGAATGAAGAGTGGGCAATAGTCCGGCTTAGTCTCTTTCAAGTCAGAGAGTCTCAACAGAGAATAGTTGGTGGTAAGCTTGGAGATGTTTCTAGCGCTTAGCATGAGGCGATTGCATTTGTTGTTCACTTCCAGCTCTGATTTTAGTGTCTGGTTTGCAGCATGGAAAGAGGTCCATGTGGTACTCAAGAGATTATGATCGTTTGCTGCGGTCTTTAGTACATCAAAGGAGGTGATCGTCGGGAGCAGTGTGCAGTAGGCGAAGATATAATCAATCGTTGTTGAAGATTTTTTGCCTTCCCATGATGGCGTCCGACTTTTGTGTATATATATATGCTGTCCAGGTTAACCAGCTCTCTTGAGCCAGTCAAAGTCAGCCAGGCACGGTGGGCAGTCATAATGTCGAAAAAATAATGTGGAATTAAAAAAAAGTCGAAAACGTAATGTCGAGAAAAAAAAAATTGAATGCTTTTTTTAATTTGTTTTTTGGGATTCCGCATGTAAAAAAAAAGGTTAAAAAAAAGGGGGGGTTAGGGGAACCCCCCATTTCGGATAAAAAATGTAGTAAAAAAGACATTCAAATTTTTTTTTCAACATTATTTTTTCGACTTTATGACTTTTGACATTATTTAATTTGACTTTTTGACTGTAAACCGCCAGGCACGACCTCGTTCTTATGCCAATGTGGTGCAGGGAGACGGATGTTTCTTTGTACATTCTGCATTTAGATCTCCGCAGATGAGGGGGTGGGAGGCCTGATGTTCAATGTAATACCGGTCTATCTCATTTTCCAACAGATTGATGAAAGTGGCGTCGGAAATGGCCTCCGGATTCCAGTAGGTATTAATGATTATTACTGGTACTGCAGAGATCTTCCCTGTGTCCACATTTTGATGATTCCATGTGACTAGCACAGTTAATAGGAAGAGGGACATTGAGAGGATTTCTTTCAGTATAATTCCTTTTCCCAAGCGAATTGCTGTTAGCTAGCCAGAGAAGGTGCAACCTCTTGTTCCTTTTTTTGCTGATGCTTGAGCGAGGGTGAAGCCATCTAGGGTTGGTTTCTCCATTAGCCATGTTTCCTGGAGGCACAAGATGTCAAACAAGGCCAGGTCTACATCGCCAGGAACCATCAGGTGAGAGAAGCCTCGGGTGTTCCATGAGCCCAGTCTCATGGTAGCTGCTTCTGGCCTTAGTGTTGTGGCTGGGTCGAGACTCTGTGGTTTCATGGATACTTTTGGTGGGAAGACAAGGCCTTTGGGATCCAAGCCCACAGTTGATGTAGAGGAAGCAGTTTTTCCTTCTCTTGGTCAGTACCTGCTACTTTTGCAGGCACCTGGACCAATGTTCTTGTTGTTGTGGGTAGGGGTCCCGAGGGCCTTCTTCCCGATCTTTCACGCACAGGTGCCAAGGAAGCATCACCTTGTTTCAGGCTTCTTGGGACAGTGATCGGTGTAGAAGGTGAGGGGCCATTTCTTCTATCTACCATTTCCCTTGTTGTTAGCTTAAAGTCGGTGGATGGAAGACCTGACTGGTCATTGAAAGTCAATTTCAGTCCGTGGCTGCTAGTCTGAGAAGGTCTCAGGCTGATGTGGCCTTCATCTCTTTTCAAGGACCTCGAGTGATGTAGTGGTGATTTCAGCCCATGGCTGTTTGACTGGACGGATCTTGAGGTGCTATGGCCTTCATCGATTTTGGAGGACCTTGAGTGGCGGGGTGGAGCCTTCGAGGCGGTTGAGGATAGGCGGGCTCGTAATTTCCCTTAAGTCGTAGCCCAGTTTGAGTAATTTTTCTGTTGAGTCTCTTAGCTTTTCTTTCACTGTTCTAGAAGTGATATAAAGGAGAGTTGTCGCTTGTCTCCCTTCGTGACTGGGCTCGACTAAGCTTAAGTCCTCTGTTCTCAATGAAGTGAGGTTTGGAACGCTATGAAGGAGTTTAATGACTGTTCTTCTGTTTAGAACAACATATTCTCAGGTGTCTCTTAGTTGTTCTAATTTAAATGTCGGCGTGTTTTCTCCCTTGTGGGCGCTCTGGGTGTCTTTGCCTCTACCTCGGTTTTCTACTTCTTGTGGATGCCTATTTCTTAGTGCTGGGCAGTCTTCCGTGGTTGAGTAGTTTGTATGTATCCAGGTGGAGGTGTTGCAACTGGTTGCCGTGGTCTTAGTTCTATCTCGTGAGTTGTAAAGTGTTGATGTTGCCACCCTTGATCAATAGTGACGTGGAGGGTCTTTGGCCGGTTTCCTGTATGTTTTATTGGGGGGGTGGGGTGATATTTGTCCCCATTCTTTACTTTTGGTTGTCTTTTTACATCTGTCCTCCAGGGTAAGGAAGGGCTGGTCCTCTTCTTCTTCTTCCGTCATGCTTATATTGAATGGACTTGTTGACTCTAAGGCAGAGTTGGGAGGAGGGGAGGTGATTTTCTCTAGTTTATCAGATGGGAAGTCATCTAGGTGTTGACTTAAGTTTATTAACCCTTCTTCTTCAAAGAAGTCCTCTGTCGTTTTCAGAGATGCAGGAGAATTTGTCGTCAACGTTAGAGCCACACAAGTATTGCGATTTGGCTCTTTGCTCTTCCTTTGTTGTTCCTTTTTCCGCGTTCCTCTTACTGCGGTGGTTATTCTCGCATTAGTTGGGGTGGCCGATTTATCCAAGGTGTTCTTCTCTGGAGGAGGTAGGCAAAAGACAAATTGCTTTTTCCCCAGTGGCAGCTCTTTTGGTTTAGCCTTGGTCTGGTCAAATATTGCAAATTCCCTATTGCCGTTGGCTCGGTCTCATTTTCCTTATTTTTTTCCTGGTCCATTGAAGAAAGGGACGTGTCTTTTTCACAGACACAATTGTTCTGCATTGGCCTGCGTTTCTGTACTTCTAGCAGCCTCTTAGTGACCTTGTAGAAGTACGGCTCTTCCTAGGCACCTTTTGCTGATTCCTTGATGGACTGTTGCTGGCCGTCTCAAGTCGCACCAAGACAGGTGTTAACGTTTCTTGGCGTTCTTCGTAAACCATCAAGGTTTGGCAGGCCACTGTCTGGAGGATTTTAGGTGCAACAGGCGGCTGATGGGCAGGTTCTTCTCGCCAGTCCGTGCTTGCTTTGCGTGATTCAAAGTCGGCCTGAACTCCTTTCTTCATTTCTGTCGCCGCAATGTACCCCTCCAGATATAACAGTTTAGTGTGCATCATAGGTGAGATGGTACTGTGGTCTTTTAACGTGTCGTTTATCGACTCGTATAACTTGGTAAATGGTGCAAGCGCTATTGATACCGCAGACATTATTGTAAGAAAAGTCACTTTTTTTTCTGGTGAATCTGAAGGAGCACTTGATGGATGTTCGCTAGACCTTCGCGATCGAAAGGGGGGTAGCTGGCATTGACGATAGGGAGTCACTTCTTGGTGGTCTAGCACATGGAGGTGTTTTGCTTTTTGAAGGTGTTGGTGCACTTGCGTTGGATTTACTTGGGTGGTCATCTTGCGTTAGGTCCACGTCAGGGCCCTTTTCTTTTTCTTGTACCAAAAGTCCCACACTGGGGGGTTGTTTGTTGGCAGGGGTGTTTGTGTCCAGATGCTCCTCCAGTGACCCTCTTACAAGGTCTGCTTTCTGGAGGAAGGCCCTTGTGTTTCTTTTTCTGCCTCTATTGTTGGTTTCTTTTGGATAAGTTGCATGGCAGGATCGTTGTGCATCTGGCCATTGTCAGGTGTAGTCGGATTGTTGGTAGGTTTATCTTGGGAGTTTTGGCATCCTTCCAATGATTCAAGTTGGGAAGCTGATAGATTGCTTGGAAGCCCAGATTGAGCTGAGGAAGTGGCTGGTGGAATGCCAAAAGTCGCCAGGTCAGTGTCTTGTTGGTTTTCTGTTGCTTCGGAAATAAACACCACTTCTAGCATTTCACTGTCGCTTATTTCGTTGATCCTGTCGAATTTTCATTTGTGCTGTTTGCCAAAAAATTCTTTCAAGGTGTGTATCGAGGTTGATTTGCCGAGATCTGGTTTGAGTCCTGTTTTGTGTTGGGTGGGTTTCTTTCTGGTGCGGGGAGTAGATTGGTTTATATTTTTTATCTGTGGCCCCTGAATTTCACCCTTTTTTGTCTCCCCACTTGATTTCTGGGTTTGTCCAGGAACCGAGGACCTTTAAGAGGATTGGGCTCTTTTCCATTTCTTTTTGCTTGGACCCTCTTCGTTCGATAGTTTGTTTATCTTGATGTACAGAGAGTGTGAGAGGTCCGAGCAAAGCTGCGTTGTTCTAGGTCCTCCCAGGCATTGCCAAGCCAGGTATACACCTCTGGCGTGGTTCTGTCTCCTGAGTTTATACTGCTGGTGGAGCCCAGTCCTGTGGGGGTGTGTGTATTTGGATGCTCACTTCACGAGAAGTGTGTTGCGGGAGTGGGTGTCATTAGGAATCATTATTTTTCTCCAAAGATTCGATATTCGCCGCCGTGGGCGGGATGTCATCGGGCTCCCGAGGTCTCCACACTCCCTGGTTGCCTGGGACGAAGCCCTGGTCACCGTCGCATTGTCCAGCCCCCCCCCCTCTTCACATTCAAGGGGTCGGCTGGGGGCAGCACCTCCCGGGAACTCCAGGTGTAGGAATCAGCCTGGCACTTCTCGCTGGGCGTCCGAGTCTCCGCCTGCTACCCCTCCTCCTCCGCAGCGGGCCTCTCGAGGGCCCGCCCCTGAAGCTCGGCGCCATCTCTCCTCCGACAGGCAGAGCCATTAGCCGTGGGCGAGGCACACACCGGCGGTCCCCCACCGCGGGAAGGAGGCGAAGAAAGAGAAGGTAGGTCGCAGTAGTCTGCGGGCGCTTGTGCCAGCTGGAAGCCTCTGGGTGTGCTTGCAAGTTTATCTGGAGGTCTTGACTCGCGGGGCGGGTTCCCTACCCCCTGGGCAGCTGATGGTAGCCAGTGATATTCCAATTGGTCCAGGAGGCTCAGAGGACAAAAGAGAGTGGGTGTGTTAGGCGAAGTAGTCATGTTGATGGTCTATGGGGCCTTAGAAGGCTCTCTCACCTTTCCAGCCAGAGGGCTATTTGTCAATGTCGACGGTTCCTCCCTCAATGGTCTCCCGGAGGCAAGGGAACTTGGTTCTCCCCTGGCACTGGTTTCTCTTTCAAAGTCGTTATGGTTTTCTTTTCATCTCCTTGTAGCTTCGATCTCCGGAGTCTACGACCTTCAGGAGCCGGGCTCAGCGGGGTAGCCTCTCTGGCGTCCATGTCGGCCATAGACTGCCGAGACTGCTACTCTGCCGCTACTCTGCGACCGCTCCACGGCTGATAGAGTTTTTTATTAGTGCTCCTCCCCCAGCACTTGCAATGGAGACAGAAGGCAGACTGTCAATTGAGGTCAGGATACAACAGCAGAGGACTGCCGAGACTGTTACTCTGCCGCTACTCTGTGGCTGCTCCGCTGCTGATAGGGTTTTTTATTAGTGCTCCTCCACCAACGTTTGCAATGGAGACAGAAGGCAGACTGTCAATGGAGGTCAGGATACAACAGCAGAGGACTGTTGAGACTGCAACTCTGCTGCTACTCTGCGGCTGATACGAGTTTTTATTAGTGCTCCTCCCCCTGCACTTGCAATGGAGACAAAAGAGAGACTGTCAATGGAGGTCAGGATACAACAGCAGAGGACTGCCAAGACTGATACTCTGTCGCTACTCCGGAATTCTATTTGCTCTCAAATTCCAGTGGGGAAGTAATAACAGCAGTTTTGACCCAGACAACATCCATAGGACACAAGCCCTTGGCCTATGAAACAGGGATCTCATCAGTAATGCAGGGTCAATTCCCTTGCGAAAAGGCATTAGCAGCTGCAGCTTTTGAAATCGAAAAATCATCTGCAATAACCATGGGGTGCTCAGTAACATTATACGTGCAGCACATGGTTTTTGCCATTCTGGAGAGGTCCAAATCAACCCTCACTAACCAAAGATCATCGGATTATGAGGTGATAATATCCAATCGTTCCATTCACATTGTAAGGCATTGCACAGTGAACCCTGCTACAATCATTGCAGTTCCTGTTTATCCAGGGGAGGAGGTGTCACATACGAAGGCCCACAGGATGACTTAATTAATGCGAGGGAGGATGCACTCGAAGAGGGGAAGGTGCTCTTTGTTGATGGGTCATCGACGAGTGATCAGGAGACTGGCCAAAAGCATAAATGTGTTGCGTGGTGCGCCTTGTAGATAGGGAGTACAAAGTAACAGTTAAAAAGAGGTTACCAAGACATTATTCTGCACAACAACAGAAATGATTGCACTGATTGAATCACTAGAAGCCTCACTAGGTTGTCTAGTAACGATATGCTCTTATTCAGCATATGTCACATCTCCAGTACATTCAGGGTTGTCCATATGGCAAAGGCGAGGGTTCAAGAGGGCTGATGGGACGTCTGTGCAGCATTGCTAGAAATATTAATGTATGCCTTATCCCGCCCATCAGTAGCAGCGGTGGAGAAATGCGCCGCTCACACATAAGACAGACTTAGTTTGATGATGCCGCAGACAGGCCCGCCAAAGAGGCAGCGTATTTAGAAGTGCTGGACGTCACGGCGTATCCTGAGGTAGCCATACAACAATTACAGCTAGGAGTACCTTACACAGCAGTCCCGTTCACTCAGATAATAGAATTGCAAGGTTGGGCACCCCCAAGCGGAGAAGGATTTGTGGATGAAAAGGGGGTGCTCACTATCACTGATGGATTTTTTTTTCTTCAAAATTTCATTTTATTGAGTTTTTACCACAAAATGAAACCCAACAATTGCAACAATACACAAAAAAAAAGGGGATTACAAAGGAGCAGAGCAACAGGCATTGAAACAGTGCAGCAGAGGAAAGACAGCATTGTGCCCAGAGAATTAGCCATAACATGTCATTGACAGGCATCGATGGCTGCTGTTGGCGAGTTTTAGTGTCTAGTTCTGGGCTTGGTGTGACAGTGGAAATATCGGCCTATTAGTGGGTCTGGGGTTTGCCGCATGGATGTGAGTCTCGCGGTCATCTGCTTCAAGAGGGGGGGTTGTGATGTGGGGTGGGGGTGGGAGAAGTGGGGTCAGTTCTTCATGCACCATCGAAGTGCGGGTGGTTGGCGGGCCATCCCTGGGAATTGATCAGCATAATCAGAGAAGGGGAACCAGGAATTGTAGAGTCTCCTCATGTTTCCCAAGCGAGTGGCAGTTATTTTTTGCACGACTGCTGTTTCCCAGCATTTCGTCCACCACATAGAGAGCACCGGACACTCAGATTGCTTCCATAGTCGAACTATGGTGATTTTGGCTGCTGTGAGCAACTGTGTGATTAGGTCCGGCTGGTGCCCTGTCAATGGGAAGGCCCCATTGCTCTTGTCCCCCAGTAGTACGATTGCCCTGTCCCATGGTATTGTCAATCCTGTGATTAGTCGGATCTGTACTAGAACCTCTCTCCAGAATCAGGTTGATTTCGGGCATGTCCATAAGAGATGTAGTAGTGAGCCCATTGTTTAACAGCCCCTCCATCATTGTGGTGATAGTGCTGGGTTACTTTTATTTGGAATTCCTGGGGTGATGTACCACCTATAACATACCTTCACCACCCCCTCCTTATTTGTGATACACTTAGAGCTCTTATGCATACAGGACCAGATGCGTTCCCATTCTTCCAGCCCTAGCTCTCGTCCCATGTCCCTTTCCCATTTAAGCATGTAGTTCTGCTTCTTAGTGAGGTTGGCTTTGTCGAGGAGTGTATAGAGGAGTGAAATGTTCCCTTTTGGGGCCGCTGATATTAGGGTTAGCTCTAGCGCATTGAGATCCCCGCCTCCATGTGTTTTTGTTTTTTTTGTGTGACATCCAGTGCCTTAGCTGGGCATATCAGAATCTTTCCGTCTCTGGGAGCTGGAATATTACCTTGCATTCTTCAAATGTTAATGGGGCCCAGTTAGTGAAGAAATCTGTGATTTGATTTCGTCCCCCTTCCCGCCATCTACTGAAGCCGGCTGGAATGGTCCAGCGAGTGAAGTCAGGGTTGTTCCATATAGGGTGCCAGTTAGCCACTATTGCCCTATTTGTGAGCCGCCCTACTCAGTCACTTAAACTTACTTTTGGTGGATGTTAATGGGCCGTTGCCCGGGGCCCCCGGAGATATTGCGATATGAGGCAGAGTTTCAAGCAGAGTTGCAAGCAGAGCTGGACTCCATGCTTCCTCTATTTGCTTCCATCGGGGCTGGTTAGCGGTTGCCTGCCAGGCGAAGGCTTCTGAGAGTTGTGCTACAAGACAGTACCCGGAGACGTCCGGAACCCCCAGGTCTCCCCCTGCCATGCCCCGAAGCATGACACTCTTGGCTATTCGTGTTTTTTTCCTACCCCATACATATTTTAGCAACCCCTTTGTGTAGCTTTTGGAGCTCTTTCTAAGGGATGTTGACTGGAAGGGCGAGGCTTTGGTATATTAGTCTTGGGACCAAATTCATGTTCAGGGTTGTGATTCTCCCTTGCCATGACACCTCTTGTTTATTCCAACACTCCAGGTCGTTCCTCAGATCCCTGAATACTTGCAGGAAGTTAGTCTGGTATACTTGCTCACTTTTGTTTGGTATCTGAACCTCTAGGTAAGTGACTGCGAGACTTGTACTTGGCCTCAAGCCCTCGGATCGTATCTCTCCAACTCTGAAATATCTCCATTGGCTCCCAGTGGATGCAAGGATTAAATTCAAAACCCTCTGCATTGTCCACAAGGCTTTCTCGGGCCTGGGTCCAAAATACCTTCAGCTATCCCTCTGCAAATACCTCCACTCTCAAACTCTTCGTTCCTCTATTTCTGACTCCCTCAGGGTCAGTCGTTTTTCAAAGAAACGAGCTGGGGTAAGATCTCTGTCTTCGGCTGGGACCTCCCTCTGGAACAGCCTCCCTGCAACTCTAAAACTTGAGTAACACCATCTTCGGGTCCGGAAACACCTCAAGACCTTCCTCTTTGCTTCTGCCTTCGCTCCCCCTCTTCCCTGCTGATCTGTTCTCTCTTGGCACTGTGCACCTGGCCACCCTCTGTCCTCGGGCCAGATACCTGCTCACCCTGCCACCCTCCTGCACTGCCTCCGGGCCACCCCATGCACTGGGGTCTGTATCTGTAAACATACAGTCCCCCCTTTTTTCTTCCTACACTTATCAGACCTCCCCTGTCTGCTGCCTTAAACCCAGTACTTGCCACTTGCTGGCTGCACTACCACTGTGGGGTGCCTTTATTATTTATTTATTATTATTTATCTGTTTCTCCTTTGCTCTGCACTTTCCACTTCTCCCCCCTTGCAAGCACTTTTCCCCGCCGCCTCTCCCATGCACCTGTGTGTTCTCAATGTCACTGGGCCTAGTAAGATTGTTGTTTTGTTCTCCCCTATTTTCCTCCCTTGCCTTGTCGCACTCTGAAACACTTGTGTATGAGCACGATAGAAATAAAATATCAATCAATTAAATTCAATTAAATGTGGGATCTAGTCCAGGGGATGGGGCTTGTGTTTGTCAGTGCTGCTCTGCGCATCTGTGAAATATTAATTCCCAAGACTTTCGATTTTGCATAGTTGACCCTAAGACCTGATGCCTCTCCAAATGCTGAGATCTCCTGCCAGACAGCTTCCTGTGAGTCATCAATCTGAGTTAGGGTGAGGAGTATGTCATCCACATACATAGATGCCTTATAGCAGCTTCCGGCCAACTTTATGCCTTGTATTTGTGGACTGTCGCGGATTCTAGTCAGGAACGGTTCCATGAAGAGTGTGAATATTAAAGGTGATGGGGGCAACCTTGCCATGTGCCTCTGGATATGGTAATTTTCGATGATCTAATGCTGTTTATTCTCAGGGATTGGTGGGATGTTGATGGTTGGCAAGGGTCCATTTAATGAATCTTGGGCCGAAGCCATAGTGGGCCAATGTCTTCCTTAAGTACCCCAGTCTAGTAGGTCAAACGCCTTATGAGCATCACTGCTAGTTCTGCCCCTGTCCTGGATGCGCTCTGAATTAAATTTAGGGTTTGTCTAATGTTATCTTGTCTGGTGTGCCCTGGGATGAACCCTGTTCGGTCTGGGTGGATTAGTTCGGGGATGACCCTCGCCAGTCTGGCTGCGAGGATTTTCAAGAAGATTTTAGCCTTGTAGTTTATTAATGTTATAGGTTGATGGGAGGCACACTGCTCTTGGTCTTTTCATGGTTTTGGGATGAGCACTGTTAAGGATTGTTCCGTGGAGGGGCTAATGATTCCAGTTTTCAGGAAGGAGTTAAATAGTGTCGCGAGTTGGGGGGCTAAAATGTATGTCTATGTCTTATAGAATCGTGGCGTAAACATGTCAGGGTGCAGGGCTGCGTTTTTCAGGGATTTTATTGCTTCTGTTACCTCCTCTGTTGTGACTGGAAGCTCAAGGGAGTCTAATTGGGCTGGTTTCTCCCCTCTATGGGAGGACGCTTTCTCCATTGCAGTCCCCGACATGATCTCCCTGCGGTGGTTCACCACTGCCTCCATCTTATCCCCCTCTGCGTACAGAGTTGTAGCGTCTGGGCCCCTAAGTGTTTGGATATTATTTGGGTGTGTAACTTTTTTAGCTTGTACACCATGAGCCAATTTGCTTTCTTGCTATTCATATAGTAATATTGTTTAGTACATGCTAATGCTCGGGCGGATTTGTCAGCTAGGTGCATTTCCAGAGTGGATTTTGCTTTTTTTAGTTCTCTTCCTGTTTTAGTGGTTTGGTGCCTTCTGGACATCAGAATTAGGTCTATTCTAGAGAGTCCTTTGTGGATGTGGAAGTAAAATGTGTATTTGTGGACTCCTTCATTAGCGAGTCTCCAGAGGTCTACTAGCCATGTTTCCCTCAGAAATCCGGCAAAAACCTATTGCTCGAGAGTAATCGTCCCTTGTAGGTGGTAGTGATTTTTCATTGTGTGGGTTAGGGACCAGATTGAAGTCTCCAGCTATGAGGAGTCGGCCTTCCATGAATGTGGTGATGTCTGCTTTGCTGGTGCAGAGACAGCGATCTTATGTAGTTTGGGCAGTATATGGAGGCAAAGGTTAGGGGTTGTTCGAGCAGGTGACCCTTTACTAATAGATATCTCCCCATTGGGTCTTGTTTTACAGTGATTCATGTCATTGGCACCTCCCGGCTGAATAGCAAGGCCTCACCCCTTTTTTTTTTCTCCCGCATTGGCAAAATAACACCTAGTGTATCGGCTAAAGTGAATCCATTTCTCATCAGCCTCCAGGAGGTGTGTTTCCTGCAGGCATACTATATCGGCAGAGAGCTCGGCTAGTCTGCATTCTATTGATTTTCTTTTCCCGGAAAGTTGAGGCCTTGCACATTCATGTCACCATGCATAGTTCTTTAGTAGTGTCAGCTGTCATGTTTGTTCTGAGTTGTTACGCTCATTAGTCCTCAGGTCGAGCCTCTACTCCCTGGGGTGGAACTAAGACGTTCCGTATTGCTTTCCATTCTGTCTCTCTGTTTAATATATTCCCTGTTTCTGCTCTTCTCTCTTAACATTCCCCTCAAACCAAAGTTTCCCCAACAATTCCCTTTCCCCCTACCCCAGACGAAAAGCGAGCAAATGCGCCCAGCCCACAACCTTCGGGCCACTGGCTCAAATCCCGAAAAACCAACCTTAATAGAGGCCTTCAGTGCACCTTGATGGCATATGTAAAACATTAGAATTGTTTTTGTTCTGCTTAATGTTCTACTAGGTGCCAGCCGCAGGTGAATCCCAAGTGTTAAATGATGATAGTCCAGGGGATGATTTGCCTGACCCCTGTGGGGCTCATAGCTGCCTTTCTGTGGAGAGAACCAAAGGAGCCTCCTGCAGTAGGAGTTCTGCAGCACCTAGAGCTGAGACCTCTTGTTTTCAGGTGAATTGCTCCACCTCAGTCTTTGTCTCCTTTCTTGTAAACTGGCCCCTTGATCCTTCGTCTTGGGTCTGGAGACAAAACATTGCAGGTAAAATAGTAATGCCGCAAGAACAGCTTATGGTTGCTCTTGAGCAACTGCAATACCCAACGCGTATGTCTAAACAGTATATTGCAGGAGGACTAGTTTGTCTCCAACCTTCAAGAATATGTTGATAAATTCATGGCAAATTGCACTACCTGCCAGCTCTAGAAGCACTGGACACACCCTCAGGACGTTGCGTGGCACATTGCCCCATCCAACAGGACGCTTTTGGGAACTCTGCATGGAGTATGCGAATGTGATAAACAGGTGCAGTAACTATCGTTATCTTTTTGTTGTGGTGTGTCCATTTTCTCGTTGGATGAGGCAAACCCTTGTGCACAACCAGAGGCTAAATCGGCAGCCACATTTAAAAAAAAAATCTTTTTTTATTTGCATTCTCATCAATATAACATTAAAAAAAAAACCCACAAAAAACACCTCACCCCAGTCCCCCTCCCTAGTTCCTTCCCCACAACTCTCCACCTCCTTCCTTGGGCAGCTACCAGATTATACATAAATAAAATAAAAGCATTCTTTTACACAGAATTATACTTTAGCTAAATAACTCCAAAAATCTGTATTCTTTGCGGGCACCAGTTCTCTCGAATGTTGTTGTGGAGGAATTCCAAAACACACTCCCAGTCTTTCTTAAATTTCCTTTGTTCACCTTGTACCAATAAGTTACCCATGCCAGATTTTCGTTTGCCACTCTTGTTCTGTTGGGGGCGCGCGTTATTTCCATTTTTGGGCTATGAGTGAAACTGCTGTAATCGTCAAGATCATGTATGCTGTCCTCTGTTTTTTTTTCCATTAAAACCGCCAGAGTATCTCCTAAGCCTAACATTGCCTCACCCATATCTCATCGTATCTGGGGGCCAAAAAACTCATACATTGCATTATTGATACTTTCCCAATAGGTTTTCATTTTTGGACACTCCCACCATATATGCACCCATGTTCCCAATACTTTGAAACCCTGCCAAAATTCCCCTGTCACCTTCTTATAGAACCTTTGTAATTTATCTGGTGTGAGGTGCCATTGTACCATTACCTTAACCCACATTTCTCGTATTTGAATCGCCCGTGTCAGTGTAGGAATTCCCTTCCATACTGCCAACCATTAAGTCTCAGTAATGACACTATCTATATCCTTCTCCCATAGTATCACCATTCAACTTGACTTGTGTTTTCTCTGAATATCTTGTACAATGACCCAACCACCTGCTTTTCCCCCTGAGTTTGTAAGGATACATTTTTCTAAGGGGCCAGGTCTCTTATTATGATACACTTACTCGCCATTATCCAATGACAAAGTTGAACATACCTCAATCTTTCATTTTCATTCAATAAAAACGCCAACTTGCATTGTTGGAATATTCTGATCTCTGGGCCCTCTACCATGTCGCCCATCTTCAGATATCCCGCTTCTTCACATGCCTTAAATGCATTTGGCTCTAATTCCGGCGTAAACTGGGGATTGCAAAATAGAGGTGTAAAGGGGGAGGGATATGTAGTAATGCCTAACCGTTTCACTACTGCATCCCATACCTGTGCTACTAGCGCTGTGATTTTGATTTGATGCATATTGATTGGACCATCCTGGTTTTGACAGCACAGTACTTCTTGAAGGGGTTTACCCACAACTGCTCTATTCATTCGCACCCAGATTTTCTCCATGTCACTTTTGAACCATTCTCTAATAATTCTCAGTTGAGCAGCTTGATGGTATAATTTGAAGTCAGGGGCCCACATCCCCTCCTTAAATACTGGCATTGTTAGTATCTTCCACGCTACCCTAGATTTCTTGCCTTGCCAAATGTAGTCTCTCATTGTCTTATTGAGTGTTTTAAAAAATTTCAGGGGAACCCTTATCGGTAATGCCTGGAAGAAGTACAACACTTTCGGGAGGACCATCATTTTAATTACGTTTATTCTTCCAGTCCACGATATCATCAAGAGGTTGTGCCACTCTAGCCACTGGCTAACTGACACCAGGAAAGGGAGATAATTTGCTCGGTACATTGATTCCAAGGAATCAGTTAGTTGTATACCAAGATATTTAATTCCCCATTCCATCAATACAAATTGGTCTTCGTGCCCTTCTCTATATCTTGTTGTTTTCCCTTGCTGAAATGTCCTCATTTCTGATTTTTGTAAGTTGATTTTTCAGCCTGCTACCTCCCCAAATAGTGTTAGCACTGTTGCTAGGACTGGTAAAGAAGAGGGTATATTGGTTACCGTGAACAGTAGGTCATCCGCAAAGGCCATTAATTTATGGTCTTCACCCCGACATTGAATACCTTTAATTTTCTTCTCATCCCTAATTTCAGACAACAGTGGCTCAAGATTAATTGCATAAAATATTGGGGATAACGGGCACGCTTGTTTTGTCCCACGGGAAACCCTTACCTCTTGGGAGAGATCCCCATTAATGGCTAATCTTTGAATTGGAGATTTGTAGTTTGCTCTTACCATTTGCAAAAACATAGGACCAAACCCCATAGTTTCAATCGTGGAGAATAAAAATGAAAATTCAACTCGATTAAACGCCTTTTCGGCATCTAGCGTTATGACTCCGGCTGATAATCTTGCTCTGCTAATTTTCTCTAATAGATGACTCACCTGTCTAGGGTTGTCGAATGTTTGCCGACCCGAAATGAAGCCGGATTCATCAGGGTGTATTTGTTGCGGTACTAACTTTCCCAGTCTAGTTGCTAAAATGTTAGTATATAGCTTGGCATCTATGTTGACAAGAGCTATGGGCCTGTAGGACCCATGTTGAGTCTTGTCTTTCCTCAGCTTTGGGAAAAGCACCACCTTTGCCTCTTCCATTGAGGGTGTAATACACTCCTCCCCCCTAAAAGAATTGAACAATGTAGTCAATATAGGGGTCAAGTCATCCATGTAGATATTATAAAAAATAGCTGGGAAACCATCTGGTCCGGGTGCTTTGTTGAGAGGTAGAGACTTTATTGCCTCATGTACTTCCTCAACTGTAGTCTCTTGCTCCAGGTCCTCCCTGTCCCCAGCTTCAAGTCTGTTTAACCGGCATTGTTGTAAATAGTCAAGTTGTTTTTGAGGGTCTGGACAGTCCAAAGAATATACCTCTGAATAGTACTCCGTAAATGCTTCTATTATTTCTCTAGAAGAAGAATTTTACCTCGCCCTGTATCAATCTTACAGATAATTCTGGCTTCCTCTTTCATTCTGACTTGACGTGCAAGGAGGCGGTCTGCCTTATTGGCCTTAATATAGTAAGTCTGCTTTAAAAACAACAAAGCCTTCTCGGCACGCCTTGTCTGCACTAGCTCTAATTGCCCTCTAAGTTACCTCTGTTTTTTCTGCATTTGTGCCCCTTTATTCGTTTGCATCTCTTTCATAACTGCTTTTAATTGCACTTCCAGCCCCAATTAGCTGCTGCTAATATCTTCTCCCTTTTTGGCTTTTTTTGCTATTAGTTCTCCCCTCATGGTCGCTTTGAAAGCATCCCATACCCATCTTTCCAGTGTTCCCTGGGTCCCATTTAGTGCAAAGTATTCCTTTATTTTATCCCTAATTTACTTCCCCGTTATCTGATCCTTTAATATGCGCTCTGGAAATTGCCACCGTCATAACCCTGACCCTTTATATTCTTGGAAAATGGTAAGCTTTAATGGTGCACGGTCCGGAAGGACTGTTGGGCCCGTATCCATCTGTATTCTTCCTAGCAAAGAAGCTGAGACCCACACGTAATCTATCCTAGAGAATGTCCTGTGGACCGATGAATAGGACGTATAACCTTTGTCTTCGTGTGGGTTTCTTTCCATGCATCTACCAATGACAAGTTGTCCATGGTCATTTTTACCTTTTGAGTAGGGGGTCGTTGTGGTATTTGTCCGACCCAGCTCCTATCAATCTAGGGGTTCCAAGCCATGTTGAAATCCCCCATCAGGATAATTTGTCCTTCTGTGAACCGTTCTAACTTACTCAGAACCCCTTGTAAAAACACGTCTTGTCCTGAGTTAGGAGTGTATGCTGTAGCTATCGTGAATCGCGCTCTCTCCAGTCGTATTTTGATAAAGAGATAACTACCCTCTGCATCCACTTCTTTAGCCAATGTTACTACCTACCCAACCTTTTAGCGCTATTGAGAGCCCTCCCTTCTTACTCTCATCATTAGATTGAAGGATATGCTGAAAGCCCCGTAATTGTATTTTGTTCGCATAATTTCTTGCTACGTGCGTCTCCTGAAATGTCACTATATCTGGTTTCTCTCGACTCAAAAAGGAGCAGACTTTTCGTCTTTTAACAGGCGAATCCAAGCCCCTAATATTCATTGTCAGGACTTGGATTACACTCTTAGTTCCCATGGATAAATATACTCTGATTGTATCTTAGTTAGCTGACACCCATCCCTTCCTTTTTCCCCCCCAACACGATAACCCAAATCCGTCCCCAACTTACCCCCCTCCCCCAATGCCCACCACCCCCCTATTGCCTTTCTTTTCCCTGTTCGAACCAAACTTGTTCCCCTTCCTTCCAGGCATTACACTGTGTATGTTGAGCCCCACTATCTACCCAAGGATTTTTGTGTGGGTCTACCTGTACCCAAAACCCCCAATTCTAAGCGCCGAGCACTACACCCCCCTCCCGCCGCATCCTTGCTTAAAGTTCTTGCCCCCTGCTGCATATTCGTCCACTACCACCATTGTTAGAAACTCTTAGTTTACTCATTGTTACACATCATACAATAGTTTACACATTTACCCTCTCTGCAACCGTGGATATCGTAGCCAGTCATTAGTTCCTTGTCTTACAATGTCTTGTCACAACCGGATTTAGAAAATAGATTCCACAATACAGCTACCCAGCTGTCATGCAACAAGGTCGCAAGCATCCACATGTAAAGGTATAGAGATCTGTCTGAAATCATTTCAACAGAGGTACAAAATCCATCAAGAAATATACATATTTTAATCAATATACACAAAATGATTGCAACAACATAGTAAAAACATATATAAAACAAGCAATGTATCTGATTTACTAGACATTCTTGTCCAATGGACATGTCTAACTCTATAAATGACCTCTTATTGATGTAAAGACAGAGGGTGAGGTTAGTACTGAAGGTGAGGACCAAGTCTCAATAAATAAACCCTATTTATTTGGGCTTTACTCTTGTCAACACTTAGTGGTGTTTCTGGATCAGAGGGTGAAACACATTTTTGAATAAATCTAATATGCATGCTCCCTCAGAACCGTCTTCAGGACGCTTCTTGTTGGTGGCACGTGCTTGGCTTGTACGTGTCTTGTAGCGAGTGATGATGTATATATCACGTACTGTAAGAAACCAGAACAATACTGCCGATTAAAAACGTGTACCTTTGTATTAACTCTATATTATCAATGATGTGGATATATCAAACTGAGCTTCAATTTCTTTGTGCTGCATGAAGTTCTATTTCCTGGATGATGTGTAATTACAGTTATCTACTAAGTGGCTTCTGCAGCACACTACAAACAAATGGGAAACACTGTTTCGCATTTCTACAGTTTTTTCCAAAAATGTTTGCGGGTTCACAGCTAACTTTTTACTGTCCTACTTCAGCGGCTTCATTGCCATTATTAATGCATTAATTCTAGGAGTGACAGATCTACTGTAGTTTTTAATTTGCATGTGTGTGACATTTCTAATTCACACAAAGTTGCCGTATGTCTAACTAGACTCATCTAACCAATATATGTGCATTTAATGGCCAATTACCTTGGCTCTTTTCTGTACACTTAGCCCGCTTGCGTATTCCTCTTGGGGTTCTACCACGAATTATCAGGTTTCAATGTGTGGGCCGTTTTGACCTTTCCGATTTCTACATATGCCCGAACAACAAAGGAAAACAGAGGAAACATATGGTGGTCAGTTCCATCGACCCTGCGACTGTCTATCGCATTAAGTGCTTCATGCGTTACATTTCACATTTCGAGCGTTTAATTTAACGCATGTGTCAAATAGTGGAGATGGTTAACTCAAAATTCCATGAGTTCTGTGACTCAGGGTCCACCGCGTTTCTGCTGTGTTATTTACAATCCCATACCGCGCCTCTTTTCACGGCGTAGCTTCACGATAGTTATCGGTTAATGTTATGCGGTTCTATACAAAACAGTGTGCAAAATGTACGTGATCATTTCAACAGATCTCATTTACATGTTTTCAAAATAATAGAATGGTATAGCTTTTCCACTTACTTCAGAATGGTTTTCCTTCATGTTCTTAGTTGCTGTGTCATTCAGGCAGCACCCACGTGATCTACAATCACGTGTTTTATAGTCTTTACTGCAGCGTTGCGCCGCTCTTCCATACTGCTTGATGATGGCCTAAAAAGGCACCATCTTACGTGTCCTCATTGTATTCCTTTCCAAGCTGAACGCGGCAACCATGTGCATATTTGTTCTTACGTTTTTCAATTATCAGCTCTATCGTGCTAGATGTTATTTAAATCCCCTTTTAATTAAATATAACCCCTTATTAGGCATCATTTAATTCTTCCATGATGGAATTTATCACATCCAATGCCACTCACAGAAGAGATATTTAGTTCTATTCCTATTTCAAATAATTTTCACACCTTCAATTGTCTTGTCGACGGACAATAACTTGTTCATCTTATCCTATTTATGGGAGACTTATCCATGTCATCATGGAGTCCCTCTTTTTTGTCTTAATTTCGCATAAATCTTGTGATAACCTGGATCTAGGGCCTGAATCTTTTCGATTGGTATGTTCACTCAGTATGGACTAGTGGATAAATAAGTTTCACTCGATCATGATGCTAAGACCTTGTTTGACGAAATTTAAATCAAAAATCAATTTCTGTTCCAGTTTTCTTAACTTCAAATCCCTGTCACCTTCCCAGGGGTAGGCTTGAACAGTTTGGAATAGCCTCATGGCTATGTTTAGCTTGTTTGTAGTTTCCCACTAGAGGCTTATCTGCCACTCCATTTTTAACACACGAGCAATGCTCGCATATTCTTTGGCGGGCTGGTCTTTTCGTTTATATATATATATATATATATATATACACATCACCACACGCTACAAGACAGGTATAAGCCAAGCACGTGCCAAAAACAAGAAACGTCCTGAAGACAGGCCTGAGGGAGCACGCATATTAGATTTATTCAAAAATGTGTTTCACCCTCTGACCCAGAAACACCACTAAGTGTTGACAAGAGTAAAGCCCAACCAGATTGAGACATGTTCCTCACCTTCAGTACTATATGTTTTTAGTATGTTGTTGCAATAATTTTGTGTATATTGATTAAAATTTGTATATTTTTTTCATTGGATTTTGTATGTCTGTTGAAATGATTTAAGACGGATCTCTATACCTTCATATGTGGATGCCTGCGACCTTGTTGCATGTAAGCTGGGTAGATGTATTGAGGAATCTGTGTTCTGACTGTAGATTTTGGTCCTCATCCATATAGCCCCCATTAAAAAAGGGGACCCCCATGCTCTGTTTGTAGTATACACGCTGATTTAGTCCATTCCCATCTTCTGAATCTCCCTTTTTGTTGAACTCTTCGAACTTCCTTTTGATGTTGCCTCTCTTCTTCTTCATCTATCTTCAATATCCGCAAGCCTTCTTCACACAAAGTGACCCTATGTTGTTGTGCTTCCCATGTAAATACAAGTCTAAAAGGAAATGTCCATCTGTAGCAGACCTGTTTTTTTATTAAAACTTGTACTACTGGACCCATTAATCTTTGTTTCAACAAAGTATCTTGTGCCAAGTCTTGGTACAAATGGATTTCGGATCCGTTAACCTTAATGGGAGTAGCTTTTCTTGCTGCCTGTAAAATTGCCTCTTCCTGTCCATACCTTTGGATTACGGCAATTACATCCCGGGGTCTTGCTCCTGGGTCTTTGCGCTTCGGGCCCACACGATGAATTTGATCAATTGGGACATCCTCACACTTATCTAGGTCTACCAGATCAGCAAACACCTGTTGGATCGCTGATTTCAATTACGGGTCCTTCGTTTCCGGGAGTAATTTCACCTGAATGTTGGATCTCCTCAATCTGTTTTCAAGATATTCCATTTGTGTTTCAATGTTTCGGGTCGCTGTTGCCAACTGATCAGTCAATAGATCTATTTTACGTGTGTCTTCCGATATGTCTTGGATCGCAGTCTCATTTGTTTCTATTCACTCAGCCAGATCGATAATATCATTTTTCACCTTCTGTAGTGATTGTACTAATTTGGTTCTTATGAGGGCGAGTTGTGCTTGGAGCATTTCTGTCATTTGATCTGTAAAATCAATGAAGCATTGTTTTATTACTTCAGTAGTCGAATCTTGCTCCGATATCTTTGGTATTGATACAGGTCCTGGTTGCTGGTCCATTAGCGTACTTTCATTGGTATGGGTCTCTTCTTCTTTGCGCCATAGTTTTGAGATAGCCCCTTCTTGTTGTTTTTTCTTATGGAGTCTAGGGGTAGGAATTCCCTCTACAGGTTCTTTTGATCTGTTCTGGGACATTGTACGAGAGATCTGTCGTAGCTTAATATTAGGGCACGCTTTGATTCAGGGCACACTCTTTTCTCTTTTGCCAGACAAATAATATCTGAAGTTAGCCTCTCTTCTCATTAGACAGTTGCCTTCTGCTAGATTTACCCTGTGTGGATGAAGGGCACTTTACAGATCATATCGATTCTTTACCCCTGCTAGTTCTGGGGCCTCGCAGTCCCTGTGTTTTTCAATCCAGATCTGAAATACCTCTAACAGTAGGTTCGCGGGAGATTCTCCTTATGCGGCAGACTGTAGTACAAATAGTCAATCTAGTCTGGTGCTCGATTGTATACCTACCACAATTGGGGACTCTGAATATGGCACTGCACTACCCATATTGCGCTGTCTAGCCACTTACTACGGGGGTCTTTAATAGTGATGGTGCCAAGCTGGTCTCTGGATCTGATGAACACCTTTTCACTGCGGGTGGTAAGCCTTATGTATGGGAGGGTCCTTCAGTATCTAATAACGTTGGGGGCCGCCTACCTGTGAGCCGTTGCTATCATACACTCCACAAATCCATATGCAATGCCCAAAATTCAGTTCTTCCCCGCTGGGTGGCCTTAAGTATGTGCTGCTCCAAAACCGGTGATAAAGCTGCTGTACAGGTGGTCATGCCCTCTGACCCCTGTTATTGGAAGGGGCATGCCTCCAATAGTGCCCAGGGGCCTAGGACCCCGCCTGCTCTGTCCGCACCACCTCTGTAGCAAAAGTCTCCAATTGAAGGCAGTCATTCCCCTTACCACTAAACCTTTGGCTCCTCTCTGGATGTGCTCAAATGTTAAGTGGCCTTGAGCGTTCCAAAGTCTGGTACTCCAATCTCATTACTGTGGCTCAATAACCGGCAAATCTGTGGTTGCTCTTGGGAGCCTGATCTTGGCTCTGCACAAAGCGTTCATGCGTACAGCACAGGGTCACTGTCCAAAATCTGCTGCAGGGTAGCACCGCAGGTCACGCCCATAACCTAAAACTGGTGGGTTTGTGCGATTTCTGGCTGGGCCGGATATCTGTTTAGTTACGGCGAGACAAAGTTAGCATGGATTAGAGGAGAACGCTTCAGTTCAGGTTGTTTGGAGTGGTGTCACGCCCTGCCAGCTCCTCACAATTGTCACAGTCAATTATTGCTATCTCGAGACCAAATGCCATACTCAATTGTTTCTCCACAATCACGAAGCTGTTTCAAAGTCCATGCGGTGGTCGTCTTTTATGTAGGGGAGCTCCTACATCTTTTTTTTCCAAAGTGGGCAGGACAAGCTCTCTATTCACACTGCCCCGATCTCGGGGGCCATCTTGGAATCAGCAGCAACATTTTTAGTAAACAAGGTCTTTCCTCGCTGGTGGATATGTGATGTCCTAAAGTCAGATAACTGGACTTACTTTTTCAAAGAATTGCTTACAGAAATTACATCACTGCTAGGGATTAAACATAAATTGTGCTCGATTAACCACCCTCAAGCCAAAGGGATTGTGGAACGTCTTTTTAAACATCAACTGTAATGTTTGTAACATAATTTAGGGTGAAACTGGCTGCATTGTCATCCTCTGGCTCTGTTCAGCCTTAGGACCCAGTCAGGTAAGGACGACCACCTGTCCCTGCACGAGATAGTGACAGGGAAAAGGTTGCACACACCACTCCCACCTGCACGCTCTGCATCAGATGCACACAGGGCAGCTACGATTTTGGGGGCGGAGAATTTAAGGAATTTAACAAAAATTTTAAAGTAATCTCTCAACAGCTTGCTCCCAGGAGAGAAGAAACAGCTGCCACTCCTACAGGCGACCCAACGTCTCTACAGGCACCTCAGCACTACCCTGAAGATTTGGTCTACATACAGTCCTTTGTGAGAAAATGGAACGACTGTCATTATCAATGTCTGTTTAAGGTCATCTTTGCCACCCCGTCTGCTGTATGAGGAGCTGCAGTATTGGATACACTGGATACACCTATCTGATGCCTGGAAAGCAACTGCCACAGCCCCACCTCCTGGGGTCTCTGAAGAACAGTGACACTAAAAAATGAATGTGGTAACTTTTATAGTGACATTCTTGCAACAGATGCACCCCCATTACACTAAGTAGTGAAATGTATATGAAAAGTAACCTTCATGGTGATTCAGATTCTCTTAGTCCATGCTCTCCCTCCTTCACAACTGGTTGGGGTACGCCTGCATCCACAGGCGGGGCAGAAAAAGCTGGCAAAAAAAGATAGCTGCCCCTTTAAGACACTTGAAGTTGGTTAGACAATGTCGCACATGCGTTTCTCCACACGCCAGACCCACCCCTCACCCCTATGTCACCATCTGCCCACACCCAGTTCCTAATTTTGCCTACTGGTGGTTGAAATCAAGTATATGCTTAAATAGGGATGGCCGGGTGGGTGTTGTGAAGGAGGTAGAGCATGGACTAAGAGAACCTGGATCACCATGAAGGTAATTTTTGCATTTCTCTTACGTCCTGGCCCTCCCTCCTTCCCAACTGGTTGGGACCAGAAAAAATACTTTAATATGAGTAACGGTGGAGGAGACAGCATATATGTGGTTCAAGCAAACAAGTTGCAGAGCACCTCTTGGCCAAATTTGGCATCTTTCCTGGATGATTCATCCATAGTGTAGTGCTTGCAAAAAGCAAGTGGGGTAACCCAAGTAGCAGCCCTAAAAATGTCTGCGATGGGGACCTGCCTAATAAAGGCTACTGATGCTGCCTTGTCTCTGCTGGAAGGAGTCTGAAGTCTCTGCGGAACTGCAAGCCCTTTCCCATCGTAAGCCTTTGCGATACAAGAAACAACCCACCTGGCAATAGAAGCTTTGACAGCCTTATTTCGATGGAAAAGACCACAATTCATAATAAAAAGTTGGTCTGATTTCCTGAATGGTTTAGTTCTCTCTAAATAAAATGTGAGAGTTCTTCATAAATCCAGATTATGCATGATTTCCTCAGCCGTGGAAGCATGCGGTCTCGGATGAAAAACCGGAAGATCATTTCCTGATTTAGTTGGAAATCGGAAACCACCTTTGGTAAAAAAGAGGGTGCTTTACGAAGGACTAACTTATCTTTCTGAAAAATTAAATAAGATTATTTTGATAAAAGAACCTGGAGCTCTCGCTCTCTAATCCTCCTAGCCAATGTAATGGCTATTCAAAAGGCTGTCTTTCATTCCAAAAAAAGCTCCAATTCACAGGATGCCATTGACTCGAAAAAGGCTTTTGCATTACAGCCAAAAGGACTGTATTTAGATCCAAGTGAGGTGGGGGTTCACGAAAGTGTGGATGCAAACGAAGAAGACCTTCAAAAGTGCCTCTGCATAGCTTCATTAGAAAGAGAAAGTTATTTTTGATCCCTATTCAAATAAGCATCAAAAGCGGACAAATAATGTTTGCAAGTATCAACTTTATCTCCTGTAGATACTAAATAGGGCACCAAACAAAACTACATTTTCAATTGAGACTTTTACAGGGTAAAGACTGCAGGCTAGAGCCCAATGGCAGAAACACAACCATTTACTGCACTATTGTTTTCTTGTTGAAGCTTTCCTGGAAGCTAATCTTCAGATTCTGTTCTGATAAATGAAAATGGCTGAAGGTCAGTTCTTTATGAAGCAATCCTTCAAGTTCAGCAATTGAGGGGGAAGGCTGAAGCACCTGCTGCTTCTGTTGAGTCAGGGGATCCTCCAAGATCAGGAGATCTAACTTGAATGCCCCTCTTTGTTCCAGGAGATCTGGGAACCAAATCTGGCATAGCTAAAACGGGGATGCAAGAATCATTGTCAGATTCTGAACCAACCTGAACTTGAGTAACGTCTTGTCTATCAATCTGGGTGGTAAATCCTTTACCGCCACTTGGTCCAGTGGAATTTCCACCAGATTACAAGTGGTGGTGGTGGTGTAATTCCCCATTTAATTTGAGTCCATTGGACTCAACAGGGCTTGCGGCAGAATTTCTGCTGCAGTAATTCCGTCGATTCTGCTAATTTCTCAGCGGTGAGTTGGGGGTTTTACCTCCAGTATTTTCCTGGAGGCAAATCCTCCACTTCAGGGCCAAACCTGTAATTTGGAATAGTGGTAAAGTTGGTGGTAACAGAGTTACCATCTACTTTACCACTTACTGCCAAACTCGTAATAAGGTCGATAGTGTTTTGTTCGACTAATTCAGCTGTAGGGCATATCTCAAGGAATGACGACTCAGGCCCTCCCTCGAAGCAAACCAAGGACAAAGAGCATTGTACAGTGTGGCAAAGAGGTCCACCACTGGATGGCCCTACTTTTAGAATATCATCTTCACTAATGAAATTTTTAGTTCCCACTCGTGTGGAGCAGATTCTAGACTGCTCAGCTTGTCCCCTAAGATGTTCTTCTTTCCCTCCAGATGGGAGGCCAACAGGAAAATGTGGTTCTCTATGGCCCAATACCATACTTTCTCTACGAGGACACACAGAGGAAGAGAACGAGTTCCCCCCTATTTATTGACATAAAACATTGCAGTTGTATTGTCAGTAAGTACTTTGACCACCTTTCCCTGAAGGCAGGGAACCAAGGATTTTAGAGCGTAAACAATCGCTTTTAGTTCCAAGACATTTATGTGAGTTCTTGTCATGCGTTCAAATGCATGGAGGTTATGGTGGCGGTTTCGATGGAGCGGCCATTAGGTGTTCCACCACGCAGGTTACTTTTCTTGGGTTATCGGTCTAGTCTTTCGCACGTTCTGGCTGCGACCGCCGACAGCCGGGAAGTATTTACTTCCGGGTTCCCAGTCTGTCGGCGCGTTGCAACGTCCTAGCGTCCCTCGCTGTCTTGTTGCTATACGCTGTGCTTTTTCCCTTCTTTCCTCCCTGTTCCGTCGCTTGCTGTTCTTCTTTCTGTTGTTTACCGTTTTTCCTTTCCCTGCAGCACTCAGCTTTCCCGGCTGTTTTCCCCCTTTTTCATTTTTCCTTTCGCTTACAGTCCTGCGGGGCTTCCCGTATTGCCTCCCGCTAACCTGCTCGCATACACTTACCCGGATTCTCCTTTTCTCCTGCTGCTCTCGTTCCACATTACCGGACGGTGGACATCAGTTCAGCTAGACTTCGATCCCATCGCCTGGACACCTCTGCATTCTACAGGAATGTCGGATTCCGCTAGGGTTTTTTTATGCCTGTGGCTTTTTTCCCCTTACACCTTTCTACGGTGACAGGGCCGCCGTGGCCCCTGTTTCCTGGGGGCCTCTGTGGCTTCCCACCGCGGAAGGTTCTCCTCATCGGCTGTGCATACTTACCGGGAGTCATCTAGTTATTCTACAGAAACAAGTTCATCAGGTGAGGGGTCGGAGGTGGGAAGCGGGTTGGACGATTCTGACTCAAGTTACGACAGTTCTCTTTTCTTGGACTGTCCAAAGACCACAGGCCTTCAAATCCTGACAGTGGGCTCCCCACCATTCTCTGATGAGTCTGTTGTAAGCATCATCTAATGATGAGGGGTTCGAAAGTGAAACCCGATCAGCATGTTGTCTGGATCATTCGAGCATATCAGGGAAACCTGAATGTGACTCGGGTTGGAATGTTCATATTCTGAGAATCCAATAGCTGGTTCCAGCTGCTGGAAAGATGCCACTGAATGGTCCTCCCTCAAAGCCTTGAATAGGGGATTAGAGTGATGCAAAAAGCCATCAGCCCCAAAAGTCTTTGGAACCACCATGCCGAAAGAAGTTGATGTATTTTGAACACAGCGACCTGCTGAATTGCTGAAACCCTTTCTGATGGTGGGAAGGCCTTTTCTTGAGTAGTATCCAGAATCCAGTACCGCCCCAAGAAACTGAATCCTTTGAGAAGGAATGTGTTTTGACTTTGCCACGTTTTCTGAAAAACCTAGATCATACAGCGTATTGCATGTCAGTTGCAATTTCCGTAACAATTCCTCAGGAGATAGTGCTTTTAAAAGCCAATTGTCCAGGTAAGGATATGGATGCACCATCTTCAACCGAAGGTGAGCTGCAACAGCCTCCAGGACTTTGGTGAAAACCCTGGGGGCTGAACTGAGACTGAGCAAGTGTACAGGTAATGTGATTTCCCCATGGTAAACCTCAGATACTCGCTGTGCTCCTTGAGGATGGGAATGTGAAAATAAGCATCTTGAAGATCTATGCATGCCATCTAGTCGCTGAGCAGGGGAGCTGCGAGAATCGGAGGTACAGCGACCATGGGAAGGCAAAACCTGGTTCAGATGGGAAAGATCCAGAATTGGACAAATTCCACCTGCCTTTTTTTTAGTAATAAAATAACGGGAGTAAAACCACCGACCCAATTCTTTTTCTGGAACCAATTCTATGGCTCCGAAGATGAGAAGATTTTGAATCTCTTTTAAAGGTTCTGTAGATGATGTTTGGAACATTGTAGGAAAAGATGGAAGTGCAGTATAAAGGGCCAGGGAATAGTCGTGGCAAATGATATTTAAAACCCATTCCCATTGATGAAGGAAACTCAAAATGCTTCCTGCTACCGAGGATGTGCAGTTGGAAAATACATCCCTGGATTAAAGTCAAGCAGACATCTTTTGTACTTGAGAAGAGGTAGTTGTGGGGGTTACCCCTGACTTTGACTTCAGCCTGTTTTTAACAGAGAACAACAGGATTTAGTGATCGCCGAAGAACCATTATTTTCCTGAGCACGCGATTTTGAAATTCTGATGATAGGTCTGTTTCACTAAGAAAGAACTGTGTGATTTAGCTGCAGTAATGCTAGCCTTGCATTGTTGGAGCACCTTATCAGTAGAAGGGTCAAACAGCATTTTACCATCAAAAAGCAGTGCAACAACCTTGTCACGAATATCTTGATGTGGGCATGTAGCTGCCAAATAAGTATGTCTACGCATGCAGACAGTGGCCGCAATTGCCGTTGCTGTGGTGTCTGTTAAATCTTTAACAACCTGAAGTTGTTGAATGGCCGCCTCCCTTCCTTCTGAGACCAAGAAGGAAAATTCATGTGCCACCTCTTGAGGAAGCAGTTCTGTGAAGCTATCCAGGTTTTCCCAATTTAAAATATTAAAACCTGCCAAAACCGTGGACTTGTTGACCTGCCTGAGTTGGAGAGAAGCATTGGCATATGATTTTTTACCCTGTGTCTCCCAGTCTTTAGAATTCTTTTCCAAAAGGGTAAAAGGAGAAGGTGCGAGACATTTGCCCTTAGAACTGAAAGCTGCTGAAACCACAGCAGATTGTGCTGGAAGATTCTTTAGGTACTTTGTATTTCGTGTCCAAGGATATATAAATTATAAGTTACTCACCATAGTGACTAACGTACTCTTAGTCCATAGTACCCTTTCCTCCATACTGTATGGGCGTCCCTTCTAAGGGACGGGAGACAGAACCTTTTTCACCAGAAAAAACATTCTTCCCCTTTAAATTTAGAGGCGCAGTGGGGTGCGGCCCAGGGAGCATGTGCATCCCTGACTCCGCCCTCTGACGCCACACCTCAGTCCCCATTGACGCGTCGACTATAGGTTTAACCTTGCCTAATGACACCAGTATTATTAGGAGGGAGGTTGGTGGGACTATGGAGGTAAGGGGACTATGGACTAAGAGTACATTAGTCACTACAGTGAGTAACTTATAATTACTCTTACGTCCCGTCCCGTTTCCTCCATACTGTATGGGCTATTACAACTGATTGTAGCCCCAGGGTGGAGAGGAGACCCTCCTTAAGCAAATAGGTTCCTGAAAACAGCCTGTCCGAAAGCCGCATCAGATCTAGAGCCGGCATCCAAACAGTAATGCTTGCAGAAAGCCGAGGGAGAGGCCCAAGTGGCCCGCCTGCTTATGACTTGCCAAGGGACATGGTGCTGGAATGCAATGACCGTTGCCTTGGCCCTGACTGCGTGGGCATGCATGTTGGCCGGAAGCGGCTTGTGCTGGCCCTCATACGCTTCCTTGATGGCAGAGACCATCCATCAGGGTACGGGAGCCTCAGAGGTCTGAAAGCCAAGTCTTGAGCCTCCAAAAGTGACAAACAGGGCGTCCGATTTGCGGGTGCCCTTGGTCCTGTCCAAGTAGAATTTCAGGGCACGCCTGGCATCCAGGCAGTGCAGCACTCTTTGTGCTTCGTCCTTGGGATCGGGATAAAACATAGGAAGTACTATTTCCTCGTTCAAGTGGAAAGTAGACGGGACCTTGGGCAGAAATGCCAGGTTTGTCCGCAGGACTACTTTGTCCTTGTGAAAGGTAGTATATGGGTCCGTGTCGACCAGCGCCTGGATTTCGCTGACTCTACGTGCCGAGGTGAGGCCGACTAGTAAGGCTGTCTTGATGGTGACCAGCCTGAAGTCCACAGACGCCATAGGCTCAAACGGTTTATGCGCCAGAGCGCCCAAGACTATGTTAAGGACCCACGCAGGGTCCGGTCTCTTGACGGGCGGGTAGAGCCTTGCGAGTCCTGTCAGGTGTTTCTTGACGATAGGGTTGGAGGAGGAGAAGATGCCTTCCTCCGAGTTCCTGTATGCCCCAATGGCTGCGAGGTATGTGCGACAGGTGTCCGCCTGCACGCCTGAGTGGGTAAGGTGTGCAGAGAAAGAGAGCATGTCGTCCAAGGTGCACGCCAGGGGGTCAATACCTTTGGAGTCTGCCCAGTGGCAGAATCTGGTCCATTTGCTTTTGTACGGGGCCTTGGTAGCCTTGCTCCTGGTGCCCTGTAGGATTTCCAGTTTGGCCCGTGAGAGGCTGAAGTGCTGCAGCATTACCTGCTCAGGTACCACACTGTGAGGGCTAGCTTCCCTGGCGCAGGGTGGATGACTCTGACCCCCTGCTGCGCCAGAAGATGTGCTGGGCCTGTCGGGAGGAGACTGAGTAACTCCGAAAACCATGGTCTGGCCGACCACCATGGAGATATTAGAATGATGCAGAGTTGGAGAGACTCCTTGATTGTTACGCTCACCTGGTATCCACGGGGCGGCACATGATACTGGATGGAGGTCTAAGCGCTATCCCGGACCCCTCTCTGCTTGGTTATGTGCCAGACGTTGGGTAGCGCCTATAACAAGAGAATGGAGGGTTAAAGGGATGGTCTAGTAATAATTTTTATTTAAAAAATAGATAGGCCACATAAAAAAAATATACTAGCATCCTCCGTTTTAAAACTTCCTATGTAAAATTTTGAGCTATTCAAGCTCAAAATTCGAAAAAGCAAGCACAGGGGCGCCGCCATTTTGTGAAATGGAGGCCCTCCTGTGCTGGCTTTTGCTTTTGCGGCACTAATGAAGGAAAAGCCAGCCAGCTGTAGTAAACAAAGTCTACCGCTGGGTGGCTTTCCCTTCATTAGTGCCGGGACTCGGAGGACGCGGACCGGAGACCAGAGCAGGAAAGCTGCAGCTGAATCTCGGTAAGTGCTATTTATTGTTTTTACAAAAAATAAGCACTAGCTGCGTTTTTTTTCCTAAGTTTTCCGGGCTGGAGGAGCCCGGAAAACTTAGAAATAAAACCGCAGCTTTAAAAACGTATTATTGTTTGCGGTCGCTTTTGAAGCGACCGCAAACATAAATACAACGTTATTGTGTCTGCCTGAATCTGCTTTTCCATTTGGGGCTCTCGGGCTCCCCACGGGGAGCCCGAGAGCCCCAAATGGAAAAGCAGATTCAGGCAGACACAACGCGGCATTGCGGAAAACAACCGCATTGTGTCTGCCTGAATCTGCTTTACCATTTGGGGCTCTCGGGCTCCCCACGGGGAGCACCGGAGACCCAAAGCGATAGCCACAGCAGGCAGAAACACACGCGGTTGTTTTGGAAAACGCTGCGGTTTTAAAACCGCAGCATTTTCCAACACAATAACGTTGTATTTATGTTTGCGGTCGCTTCAAAAGCGACCGCAAACATAAATACGTTTTTAAAGCTGCGGTTTTATTTCTAAGTTTTCCGGGCTCCTCCAGCCTGGAAAACTTAGAAAAAAAAACGCAGCTAGTGCTTATTTTTTGTAAAAAAAATAAATAGCACTTACCGAGATTCAGCTGCAGCTTTCCTGCTCTGGTCTCCGGTCCGCGTCCTCCGAGTCCCGGCACTAATGAAGGGAAAGCCACCCAGCGGTAGACTTTGTTTACTACAGCTGGCTGGCTTTTCCTTCATTAGTGCCGCAAAAGCAAAAGCCAGCACAGGAGGGCCTCCATTTCACAAAATGGCGGCGCCCCTGTGCTTGCTTTTTCGAATTTTGAGCTTGAATAGCTCAAAATTTTACATAGGAAGTTTTAAAATGGAGGATGCTAGTATATTTTTTTTATGTGGCCTATCTATTTTTTAAATAAAATTTTTTACTAGACCATCCCTTTAAGATACTGGTTCTGTGATGGGTGGACTCCCACCTCCCTCTGGTCCAAAGCCCCTCCCTTGGGGTTATTGCTCACCTTAGGTTTTTGTGCATTGAACTCTCCATCCTGCGTCTCTGAGCAGGGGCGTGTGGTTGGTGCGGCGTTCTGTGGACCTAGTTGATTCACTCATCCGTGTGCCTTTATGTCGGGTCCAGACCGGCTTTGACTCTGACTCTGCTTGTTGTCTTCCAGGTGAGTTCTAATGACTTTTCCATCTTTATTCTGTCTCGTTCTTTCCCTCCATTTTCGCTGTCTTCTCGGCATCTTGCTCCACTACGCTGTTCCCTAACAATGTCTCTTTTTGTTTTCACAGGGATGGTTGCGATCTCGGAGTTGCCGCGCCGATGGCGAAGACCACAGTGAGTTTTTGATGTGCAGAGCGCTGTGCTGTTTATTGGTGTTAATTGCTAACCTGTGTTCTCTTCTCTTCTTTGTACAGGTTGCGGAATGATGAGCGATCGAAGCGCCACTTGCCCGGTTAAGTGCTTTGTTAATGCTGACCTTGTTCCTTCTCCCTTGTAGGTTGCGGCGAAACCCGGAGGTAAGAGAAGCGAAGGATGGATTCAAGACCGGTTACTTCACAGGTAAGTGTTCTTGGTTGCTAATGCTGTTCTTGTTCTTCCAGGTTATTAATGGAATCCGGATCTAGGGCTACAGGATCGGGGTGCCAGAGAAGCAGATGAGCAGGAGCTGGACACGGTGAGCATTACACTGCAGGAGTGCAGAATAACGTGAAGCGTGTTCTGCTGTTTGGGTGTGGTTTAAATAGCCCAGGTAAAGTAGTTCCAGGCCAAGTAGTTCCAGGCCAAGCCACACCCAAAACTCTAGACCGCATGGCTTAGTTCTAAATAACTCAGCTGTGTAATAGGCCTCCATGTTGGATTAAGGTCCAAAACTGGTATTGTTTTATTCCTGAAAATGAGCCTGGCACCAAAGGCATCAGGACTGACTCCAAGTATGTTTCTGATGGAGTTTTAAGGCCCTTGGGCCAGTGTGAAGGGCTTTAGCCCCACTGCTGCCAGGAGGCTGTTATACCTGAGGGGGTCAGGGGCATGGATCGTGACATTGGTCTTGCAAATTACCCTGTGAATCAGGGGCGTGGATGGAAAGGCGTAGGCCTTCATTCCGGTCCACTGGAGGTGAAATGCGTCACCCAGAGAGCCGGGGCCCTGACCTTGCCAGGATGCAAACTGGTGACACTTCTTGTTGTGCCAGGTGGCAAAGAGATCCACCTGGGGGTGACCCCACCTGTTGAAGAGCTCCTGCATAACAAGGTCGTTTAGCTGCCACTCGTAATTGTCCGCTGCCAGCCTTCTTAGTCTGTCAGCTTCCAGGTTGGATTCCCCCGGGAGGTGGACTGCCGTAAGGAAAATGTTGTTTTCCAGGGCCTACTCCCACATGTTGATCGCCAGTTTGCACAGAGGAGGGGATCTGGTGCCTCCCTACTTGTTGACGTAGTACACGCTGGTCGAGTTGTCCATCTGGATGAGGACAACCTGGCCCCTGAGAAGTGGTAGGAATGCCTTGAGCACAAGCCAGATGGCATTCAGCTCTAGCCACTTGATGTGGTATTCCTGCTCCAGACGAGTGCAGGTGCCGTGGACAGCGAGATCGTCCAGGGTGGCACCCCATCCCTCGAGAGAGGAATCCGTGGTGATGGCAGCCTACGGAGTGGGCGTTCCAAAGGGCATGCCCCTTCGTAGGCTGCAGCCTCTGGACCATCAAGTTAGGTCCGGGTGGAGAGATGGAGGAACGTTGATCATCTCGGATTAAGAGCCCTGCTCCTGGTTCCATGAGTCTGCGAAGTACAGCTGAATCCTCCTCGTCCTTAGTCTCATGTGCGGGATGGCTAATAGGACCACTGCCATTAGACCCAGGAGATGTTGGTACCACCATGCCAAGGTAACCTCTCTGTTGAGGAAGTGGGTGGTGGCCCTCTTGATAGCCGAGATTTTGTCCTCTGAAGGAAATACCTTCTGGGAGCACGTGTCCCAGATGAGGCCCAAAAATGTTAGAGTCTGCGTGGGTTGCAGCTGTGACTTCTTGAGATTGAGCGAAAAGCCCAGATCATGTAGAGTGTCCATAAGTGCACAGGAAGACTGGTGAACCGCTTCCGGAGATGAAGCCCCGACGAGTCAGTCGTCCAGGTATGGGTAGATGTGGAGGCCCTGCGCTCTGAGAAGTGCAGCCACCACATTCATGAGCCTGGTGAAGACTCTGGGGGCCGAGTTGAGGCCAAACGGAAGGACCTTGTACTGAAAATGGTAATCCATGATCCTGTACCGAAGGAAAGAACGATGGGGCTGCCAAATCGGGACGTGTAGGTACGCGTCCTTCAGGTCCACGGAGCACATCCAGTCTCCCCTGTCCAATGTCTTTACCATCTTGAATTTTTGCAAGGGTAAGGAGAGGTTGAGGGTGGAAAGGTCCAGCACAACTCTCAGGCTCACCTGGTTCTTCTTCTGAATGGCGAAAATCCTGGAGTAAAAGTCACAGCCTCGGTGGGAGGCTGGGACTTCCTCCACTGCCTGGCTCTGTACGAGCGACCGGATCTCTGCCAAAAGAGTTGCTGTCCCAACCTGTGGGAGTGGAGGGGAGGAGGGAGGAGAGGCTGGGATAGGGAGGCGGTACCCCGTGGATACTACAGAGAAGATCTGGGGGTCCTTGAAATTCTGGCACCAGAAATGTGCATGGAGAGCAAGCCTGCCCCCCATCAGAGACATGTGGACCCGAAAGGGCGTGTCATGCCTTCTTTCCCTCGAAGGCTGTCGCGGAGGAGGGAGACTGGGAAAAGCCCTTACTCCCCCCCTTTTTGTTGCTTGCGCCAGTTCTGAGATGGTAAGTGGTCCGGCTGCCTGGATCTACGCTCCTGGAAGCCTCGGAACCGTCCGTAAGTACGACTCCTCTCGGAGTGCTGCTGAGATTGGGAGTACGATTTGGGCGTGGTCTTTGTCAGGATGGATAAAGGCTTGGCCATTTGTGAGCTGTTTTTCTTTTTGTCCAGCTCCTCGTCCGTGGAGGAGTAAAAGGTCCCCCCTCGAACGGTAGCTCTAATATGCATTCCTGGACATCCGGGTTGAACTTTGTTGCCCGGAGCCAGGTTGTCCTTATCATGTCCGTGGCGACAAAGATGGCACGGCCAAAGGTGTCAATATGGGCCACGGTGGATTCCATGAGATCATGCGCCACAGGCTTGGCCTCGGCTAGCCCGACCTTAAAGCGTGATTGGCTCTGGGTGGGGAGTTCCGGATGGAAGTCCGCAATTTCCCGCCATAATATTTGGTTGGCGGCAGCAAGCATGGCATCTGCGTTGGCCTGACGAAGATGTAAGGATGCGTTGGAATAGAGTTTCTTGCTGTACGTCTCCAAGATCTTCTCCTCCTTGCCTAGCAGCACCGCAGAGGAGGAGGCTGAGGATACTGAGGCTTGGAGTATAGTGATGCCTTAGCGATCACAGAGGAGTGTGGCTGAGGATGGCCCAAGTGTGTCCCCTTCCATCTGCCTGTACTTGGCGACCAGGCGTCAAATGACTGGCTGGACTGAGTGGGTTTGAGCCACTGCTTCTTGGCCAGGGAGACTACATCGGTCTGCAGAGGAATCCCCGATTTGGCAGAGGGGCGTTGTGTGAGGACTTGCGCCAGAATCCCCTCTGCCAGCTGCTCGACATCGGGTTGGGGTAGGCCCAGATACTCAGCAAGCCCAGCAAGACGTTTGTGGAAGTCCCTGGCTGAGGATGGTGTGTCCGGATCCTCCTCCTCATCCGTATGCTGTGGATCTGGGGGATCCTGTGGAGGAGGAAGAGGAGGAGTAGTTGGTGCCAGAGGCTGGGGTACAGGGACAGTGGCTGGATGCTGAGCAGGTGGCGGAGGCTGGTACGGAGCCACCTGAGGAGTCAGCTGGGGAGCCGGGGGAGGCAGCTGCGCCGGGGTCTGGGGCGCCAACAGAGGTGTCCGTGGTACTAATAGCATTGCGGGAAGGACTTCCCTGATGGCGTCTTTGAGGATACCCCCAACCGAGGTGACCTCATGAGGCTGAGGAACCTCTCGAAGAAGAGCTCTTCAATGACCGAGGAGGTGGCAGGGCGTGCTTACGGGGTAGCAGGGAGCTGCTGAAGCTGCTGTGTACCCTGCCCATATGGACGCAAAGGAAAGCTGCCCTGTGCAAAAGAGGGGTAGGCTGTAGGCCACATACCTGGTTGAGGCCAGTCCCACCTTGACACTCGTTCTTCGCTGAATTCCTGGAATGGCGTCGGTCAGGTGCCTCTGTCTGGTGCGGCAGCCATTTTGTCGAGCTGCCTGCCACGTGGCTGCGACGTGTTGTTCAGCCCACTGGGCCCGGCCTCATCCAAGACTCTTGCGCTTGGATCACAAGGCCTACCCTGCTCCACAGGCCTAGGCCTGGTAGGTGCGGCACCCTCGACCCGGCGGTCGGTAGAGCGACGTTTAGGCGCCCCCTAAGGCGCATTGCCAGTATTAGGGCATAGCCCCTTGGCCATGGTTCCGGTATAAGGGCGGAGCCCCTTGGGCGAAGATCCGGTAAAAGAACCTTCCAGTCCCTCAACACTGTCAACGGGAGGATCCGAGGATCCCTCAGCCCGCAGGCCGGTAGCTGCAGCAGCCTTGGTGCATGTGCTGGTAGAAGGACCTGACCGGTCGCTCCCACATCGGAGATTCCCTGGGAAGGAGTCTCCCTTGCGGGGTACGATGGAGAATATCGGCCCTACCTTGGGCTTGGTTCGATGTTTCACGAAGTTCTTGAGGTCCTCTGGAGGTGACTTCTGGAAGAGCTCCCTCCACCTGGATAGTCTGTTCCTCAGCGCTTTCAAGGAAAGCGAGCCACACGCTGAACAAGCTTGCCAACCGTGGTAATGGACAAGGCAACGTAGGCAGAGGGCGTGTGGGTCTGAAGTTGGGAAGAGCCCGTGGCAGGCTAGACACCTGCTGAACCCTGTAGAAGTCGACATGCGCCGGGGAGGAGCGTGACGCCCGAGGAACGAGTACCAGAATGACAAAAAGACAAAAAAGAAGACAAAGAAGAAGTATCTGCGCGTGGAATTACCTGGCCAAAGCCAAACCCAGGAGCGCTGGTGAATTCGGCCAGTTCCCGTCGACGCGGAAAAGGGGACTGAGGTGTGGCACCGGAGAGCGGAGTCAGGGCAGCACATGCTCCCTGGGTCGCACCCCGCGTGCCTCTAAATTTAAAGGGGAAGATGTTTTTATTCTGGTGAAAAAGGTTCTGTCTCCCGTCCCTTGGAAGAGACGCCCATACAGTATGGAGGAAAGGAGACGGGACGTAAGATTAATATGAGGATCAGAGTGGGGCTTACCCCAATGAGCCAAGATGGAACTTAGTCTGTCGAGAAGGAAGTTTTCCAAAGGCTCCTGCAGTCTCAGGTATGTCTTTTGGTGTATTTTCTAAGGCCTGTGTGGCCTTTGCCACAATGTTGTGGAAAATCTGTGTAGGAGAAATGATGAAGTGCCATCATCTGAATCTGTATCTATGTCCTTTGACACCTTTTGTTTCCTTCAATTGAAATTGCTGTTGGTAAAGGAGCTGGCTCTATGGGATCCGTTCCCTGAGGAGGCCCAGAAGAACCCATTTTATCCTTAATGCGGTGGGCTGAAACTTCCAAAAATAGGCTCAGATAACATAGTCTCAAGGACTGTGTTGGTAATAACGTTAGCCATATCTGATGGTTTGCTTTGGGTTTCTTCTAGTCTCAAAGGAGATGTTGAAGAGTCAATCCTAGATGGTTGCTGAGCAGGATTATATATATTGAACACAACAGGTCTGGGTACCTGTATATTGGACTACACCAATTATAGAGCCGAATGAGCTCTTGGATCCTGAAAAGGTTATGCCAAAATGTCCTCAGTATCAGGAGAAAAATGTGGAAACATTTCCAGAGTATTAGGCCTCATCAGAGTACTACAAAATTCTTCAGGAACACTGTGAAGTATTTTGAAGAATCACAATCTTCTTAGTCCGAAATTAGACTGATATGCTCAGACTCTCCGGTACCGAAGCTGAAATTGTATCATTAAAAGATTTCCTTTGTTTGTGCCTCTTTGGAGAGGCTCGTACTGAGCCTGGATTCGAACACAAATGTTTTTGCCTCTTATGTTAGATTTTGTCTGTCTTTTTCAGTACAGATGAACCAAAAGACTCAACTGCGGTAACTGAAACGGAAACCTAGTCTTTCTTCATTGACGAGGTACACAAAGATTCAACTGCGGTAGCAGTGGTGGGTGGTGATTTTTTTAACTGGAGGGGCGTAAATATATATCTCAGATATGTCAAGCGGGGCCTGATAAAAATTGTGCATTTCAGAGCACACCTTTTTAAAATTGGGTAAAAAGCCAAACAGTCTGCAATTGGTTTTGTAGGGTAACTCAAGAAAAAATCCAATAGATGCAAGTCATCAACAGTGCACATCCAAAACATTTTCATGATGCCTTTTCGCACAATATGTGCCAGTATAAAACATTTTCACACTGGCTTTGCCCATACAGTTCCATGGTGACTACATCTTTATACCCTAGTATTCCCATATAGGAACAGACTCATGTTTAATTTGCGCATAATGTCAGTAATACTATAAGGAAACATGTCCATGTTTGCTCTGCCAATATATGGTAGTATCCCCATGTAAGAACATACTCCACTTGGCTTTACAATTAAAAATGCATGCCAAAGTATGAACACAAGTCCAAACTGGCTGTATTAAAATTCCAGTTGAGCTACATAATAACACTTATCATGCTTGTTTTGTCAAAGAAGCCCAATACAAAATGTCATATCGCAAGAAGAAATTGCTAGACTGGTTGCATAAAAAAGACAGTGTTGCTTCATAATAACACTTATGGATTAGAATCCTTGGTGAACATGAATCTCGACTGGTTAAAGGTACTGGAGGGAACATTTTGGAGGCGTCTTTTGGGTTTGCGCAATGCATTTCTATGGCTATATTAAGATTAGAACTGAGAATCTCCTCATTGAAGGCAATGGTGATCCAGAAACGAGCTAAACTTTACATTAAAATCCAAAATAATCCCACCAATCCCCTACTAATGTCCGTAAAGGAAGAAATTGGGGAAAAATAACCAGTCCAAGCTCGAGAGAGACATGAAAGCACTATTTAAACAGATCTGCTGGTCTGCCGAATGGGGACATGACAGTAAATGTATGTTTTACCATCTACATAAACGCCTATTCCTATGGAATTGGCAGAACAACTTTACAGATCTAGCAACATTAAAAACCTATAAGTTTGTAACATTTGTACTTTACACCTATAAAAAGGCTCAAATGTACCTGGATCTCTGTCCAGGCCCTGCTCGTAGGCGTTTTGTATTGCTGATGCGTATAAATCACTTGCCAACATTGGAGAACACTGAATTGGGGCAAACTGTGACCAAAGCAGAGAAATTCTGTAGGGTTTGTGAAAACCGCTCTGAGCTGGAAACAGCTAGACACATACTCACTCAGTGTCCAAATATGAGCATTAGTTTTGGTAAAAATCTTGGAAAATGTGTTCATTGTTTTGAACATTTAAAAAGTAATGAGTTTTGGTATCAATGTCTGAACACGCTGAACTCTGGTCTGCATTTAGCTCTTTTTAGAGCTTGGAGGGAAGCTGAACAAATATTTACCATCAAAGGGCAAGTTGAAATATCTCTTGTGCAGCCTGTGAGCCAAAATTGTTGACCGTTTATATAGATAAATAGTTGAGGAACGAGCCTTTTGGCCTCGGAGAGGCCCCAGAGAGGTAACACTTTAGTGACTGGATCAACTTAGCCCTTAATGACGTGTCATTTATTATCTATTCACAATTGCACTTTTGGTTGCTATTGATTTCCCCTTATGTTGATTTGATGATTTGATTAATGAATTGAATTGAATCGATTAATTGATTTCTGATATAGTTCCGAGAGTATATTTGTGTTTTCTAAAATTTACTTGATTGATTGATATGATTGTTATATTGAATGTGCAAAGTTTTTATTTGTTTATAAAAACTATCAGATTAAATAAATAAACATAACACTTATCATGCTTGCTTTATCAAAGATGCCCAATACAAAATGTCATACCACAATAAGAAATGACTAGACTGGCTGCATTAAAATGCCAGTCTAGCTACATAATAACAATAATACGTGTTTTATTAAAGATGCCTAATACAAAATGTCATGCCACAGTAAGAATACTACCACTAATACTGCATGCTTTATCTAAGAGGCCCAATACAAACTATCATGTCTCAGTAAGAAGAACAAGTTACTTCTTACCTGGTAACGTTCTTTCGACGGGATGTTCCTCCGACGTATTCCTTATCTTTGATAATACGTTTCCAGCTTGCTGGCCTCGGAAATTTTTTCTGCAGAGGGCGCTGCGCGTCGACGTCCGCCGAGTCGATGTCCCTCGACGGCCACCGTATCGGCACCGAAGTCACCATGCCCATAAATAGCCACGTGCTGCGTCCATTGCTCAGTTCCGTTTTGTAGCATAAGAAAAGACATGCCTGAATCGGTTAGTAACCTTGAAGGAGCGAAAGCTGCAACCACAAGGGAAGTTATCACTGCAGGGATGGATGGGAGGGGCGATAAGGAATACGTCGGAGGAACATCCCGTCGAAAGAACGTTACCAGGTAAGAAGTAACTTGTTCTTCGAAGGGATTGTGTCCTCCGACGTATTTCTTATCTTTGATAGACTCCCATAGCAGTGGTATGTAATTGGAGGAGGGAGTGATAGTGTTATGTATCCCTTTAGGGATGGACCGAATGTAATACGGCCTTGCCAAATCTGGTCTCTTGAGCAGTGTAGGAATCCAGATTGTAAAATTTTGTGAATGTATGTGCGGACGACCATGTGGCAGCCGCACATATGTCTCGGACCGGTAACCCTCTCTGGAGAGCCGAAGAGGCTGCGATACCCCTGGTTGAATGAGCCCTGAGATTTTGGGGTGGCTCTTTCCCTGCTAGTCTATAACATTCCAGGATGGCCAAAATAATCCACCTGGAGATGGTTTGTTTTGTTATGGGTAGTCCCAACTTGTGACCTGAGTATCCTACAAACAGTTGGTCTGCTTGCCTGATCCTAGCCATTCTGCTCGCCTAGGGTCCAGCCTGTGTAGCCTTTCCTCCTCTTTCCCCGGATAGGGAGGAGGGTAGAATGAAGGCAAGGTAATTTTCTGAGTAATATGGAATTCAGAAACCACCTTTGCGAGGAAATTAGGCTTCACCTGTAGGACAACCTTGTCCTTGTGGAAGATTGTATGTGGGGGTTTACAGGAGAGAGCTTGTAGCTCACTCACCCTCCTAGCAGATGTTAGTGCTACCAATAGGACAGTTTTAAGCGTGAGAAATCTCAATGCGCAAGAGTGAAGAGGTTCGAATGGAGTGCCCATTAAGAAGTTTAAGACTAAATTTAAGTCCCATAATGGAACCTGGAATGGTTTTGGAGGGTAAACATTAGTTAGACCCTTGAGAAATTGTACCACTAGAGGAATTTTGAAATACGATGGTTCCTCTGCAGTGCGCTTGAAGATAGAAAGCGCTGCGAGATAGCCTTTTACAGTGCCAACTTGAAGGCCTGAGTTTGCCAAGTAGAGTAGAAACGATAACACTGTTGGTGTACCACATGAAAAAGGGTCGATATTCTCTTCCCTACACCAGCTGCAAAACTTGTTCCAACGGCAGCGGAATAAAGACTTTGTTGCTGGTCTTCTGGCCGAAAGCAACACCTCCATGACGTCATCAGGGAGATCCCAATCCTTGTACCTCAACCTTTCAGAAGCCAAGCGTGAAGGTTGAGGGTTCTGGTGTCTGGATGGAGAACCTGACCTCCCTTCTGCGAGAGAAGATTCTCTTTGAGTGGAAGACGGATTGGAGGGCAGATGGACATATCTAGAAGGTCCGGTACCACGCTCTCCTGGCCCAATCCGGGGCAATTAGGATCATGGTTTTCCGGAATCTTCTCAACCTCCTGATCATTTGAGGAATAACAGGGACTGGTGGGAACGCGTAAAGGAGTGGAAACTCAGAGTCCACTACGAACGCATCTCCTAGAGATCCTCTCGGGGGAAATTCCCTTGAACAGAACAGATCGCACTTCCTGTTGGTGCTTGTGGCGAACAGATCCACCTGAGGGGTTCCCCAAAGGGCGAAGATCTCTTGAAGGACTTCCTGAGCTAGCTCCCACTCGTGGGAGACTGTGCTCTGCCTGCTCAGAACATCCGCTGTCAAATTCTTCTCTCCGGCTAGGTGGACTGCCGATAGAGAGATTCCTTCCCGAATTGCCCAAAACCAGAGCTGCATTGCCTCTTTGCACAGTGGCAGTGATCCTACGCCTCCTCTTTTGTTGAGGTAGTGCATGGCCACCGTGTTGTCCGTCATTATCAGGACATTTCTCCCCTGTACTGATGGCAGGAAAGCTTTCAGCGCTAGTCTGATCGCTCTCAGCTCTAATAGGTTGATGTGTAGTCTGGACTCCGATGGAGACCAACGACCGCTGATGGTCAAGTTGTTGGCATGGGCTCCCCACCCTGTGAGCGAGGCGTCTGTGACTACTGTTATCTCCGACCATGGTTGCCAAAACAGCTCTCCTTTCAAAATGTTCTCTGGATAGGCCCACCATTGAAGGTCGCGGGCTACCTTGTCTGGAATCCGGAGGAGATCTGTCATTCTCCCTGAGAGTTGTGACCACTGACTTCTCAGTGCCCACTGAAGAGATCTCATTCTCGGGCGAGCCTCTGGCACAAGGAAGATGCAGGATGCCATGAGGCCTAGCAACCTCAAAAAGTCGAAGGCTGGGAGACGTTGGGCATTTTGAAACTTGGTGACCATCTGTAGAATATCTTGAGCCCTCACCTCTGGTGGCGAGGCTTTTCCCAGGGAAGTGTCCAGGAGCGCTCCAATGAACAGGAGTCTCTGTGATGGTATCATCTGTGACTTCTTTAAATTGAGGGAGAAGCCCAGTGTGTGAAGGAAGAGGCAGACATAATCCAGCTGGGTCTGGGCATGTTCCAAAGATACGGCGCTGATCAGGCAATCGTCCAGCTAGGGATAGACGTGGATCCCTTCCCTCCGTAGACTTGCCGCCACTACCGACATCAGCTTGTTGAAGACCCTCGGGGCGGAGGTCAGCCCAAATGGCAGAACTCGAAATTGATAATGAGAGTCGCCAATTGCGAACGTCAGGTATTTTCTGTGTTTGAGATGGATTGGCACATGGAAATAATCATCCTGAAGGTCCAGAGATACCAGCCAGTCCTGGAGCTGGAGGGCCTGAAGGATCTGAGAGAGAGTTACCATCTTGAACTTGTCCTTCCTGAGGAACTTGTTCAATTCTCGTAAGTCCAGGATGGGTCTCAGTCCTCTGTCCTTCTTTGGTATGAGAAAGTAGGGGGAGTACCAGCCCTTGTTCCTGTCCGCTACAGGCACCGGTTCTATGGCACCTTTCTCTAGCAGGTCCATAATTTCCTGCAAGAGGAGCGGATCTGGAACTTTTAGGGAGCTGTTCCCCGGTGGATGACTCTGAGGGATGTGTAGAAAGGGTAGGCAGTAACCTTGGGCAACTGTCTCCAATGCCCAAGCATCTGACGTTATAGCCTGCCATTCCGTCAGATGGTGAGTTAACCTGCCCCCTACAGGTGGATTGTGTGGGAAGGCATCAGAGTGGTCTGGGGGCGGCTGATGCAGATGCCGAGGGTAAAGAGGCACCTGCTGCTGCTGCGGTTTTAGTACTTTTGACCCGTCCACCTCGGGTGGATCTCCTTTGGCTTCTTTGGGCCAGCTGTCCTCTGCCTTTCCCGAATGCGGAATAATAGCGAAAGGACTTTCCTCTCCCAGAGGTTCCTGAGGGGCAAAAAGGAGTTTGGCGGATAGCAGCTCCTAAGGATTTTGCTGCTGCTTTAAAAGTCTGTAACTTTTCCAGACTGTCATCAGCTTTTTTCCCGAATAATGAAGAGCCGTCAAAGGGCACATTCAAAAGTCTGGCCTGTACATCAGGGGCAAAGCCTGAGTTTCGCAACCACGCATGCCTGCGGATTGTTGTACTTGCCGCCATGGCCCTGCTGATACTGTCAGCGGAATCGATGCCCGTTTGAAGTGATTCGCACATGGCATCTTTGCCATCTTTAATGATGTTAAGGAAGGCTTCCTTTTCCTCTCCTTCGGGTATGCAGTCAGCCGCTGATGAAGCACACTCCCATAGTGTGTGACTGAACCTGGCGAGCGTACAGGTGGCGTTGATGGACTTCAACGCCATACTACATGCAGAGAAGACTTTCTTTGCCATAGAGTCCTACCTCTTGTCATCCCTATCCTGTGGGACAGTAGGGTAAGCAGTCCTACTGCTGGATGAAGTTGCCGCTTGAACCAACAGGCTCTCTGGGGTCGGGTGTTTTGACAGGTATTCAGGGTCAGCAGCCGCTACCCTATACTTTGTTGACAATCTTTTATTGACTGCAGGGATAACTTCAGGAGTTTCCCTATTAGATGCAATTTTTCTTTGTAGGGCTGCATGGAAGGGGACCACCGGGTTCTCCTGTGGGCCTTTGTCCAATATATCTGTGAGCTCATCCTGTTGGAAAACAGGCGAAGGCGCAGACCAACCCATAAACTCAATTATTCTTGCCATCAGGGTTCTATATGGTGTTTCGGCATGTTCCCCTGGGTCTGGCTTTATAGATTCCACTTCTGGGGAAGTGTCCAGCCCACTTGCCTCATGAAGTGACTCCTGTAGTTCCTTCAGCCTTCTTTCCTCAGAGGTGAAATCCTCTGCAATAGGCAGTGTGGTTCTCTGTAATCCAAATGTTTCCTGGTCAGAATCTTCCCCTTCTTCATAAATTGAAGAGAGACCAGTGTATTCTGACCTCTGAAATGGAGTAAAACCCATTTCTAGGGCCGAAGGAGCCAAACTCGTCGTTATTGGACGAGAAAATATCGATGTCGTCGACGCCGATGTAACAGGCTTCGAAGGCGCCGAAAACGGCGTCGAAAAAACTGGAAGGGGTCTCGAAGAACTCGAGAGGATCGGGATCCTACTCGAGGGCATCGACGACGGTCTTGGCGTCGTGTTGGAGGCCCTTGAAATCACCGTTGGCTGTGGGGTGGCCTTGGTCCTCTCTTTCATCGGCATCGACGTCGGTGTCGATGATGGCGTCGAGTTGATCGACCGAGGCGTCGAGGAACCCTTCGACAACGGCGTCGATGGCGCCGATCCGTGCGTCGAAGGAATCTTCGACGATGGCGTCGAAGGAATCCTCGACAACGGCGTCGAAGACGGTGCCTTCTTACCCGATGGCTCATGGCGCTCTCAAGTGGGATGTTTCGCCGGGTGCTGCGACTCGCAGCGTTTTGATTTTTTGGGTTTTTCACCCGGGGTATCACCCTCAGCTGTCTTCGAGAGGGTCGAGGCCGCATTTTCGAAGACGCTTAACATTTTCTTCCTGAATTCCTCCCACTCAGCTTGAGAACTGTGTTTGGTGGGACAGGGGACTCTTTCTGGGGACACAGAAGACGACGAGGAATGGGACCTTCGTCGTCTCTTTTTTGAGTGTCTAGATCTCGACGAATGGTGGGAGCTGCTTCGAGATCTAGAATGGGAATGTTTTCGACGGCGAGGAGATGAATGCCTCGACTCAGCCAACGAAACCTTCGAGGAGGATTTGGCTGACTTACTTCTCTCGAGCTTCCCCTTCCGCTCCTTCAGGGCTTTCACCATCATGGACATGCAGTCCTCACCCTCCGAACAATGGTGCTCGGACCCCAAGCACCATAAACATCGACTCGGCGGACGTCGACGTGCAGCGCCGTCTGCAGAAAAAATTTCCGAGGCCAGCAAGCTGGAAACGTATTATCAAAGATAAGGAATACGTCGGAGGACACAATCCCTTCGAAATGGCTAGACTGGTAGCATAAAAAAGTCAGTCTTCCTTCGTAATAACATGTATCATGCTTGCTTTATCAAAGATACCCAATACAAAATGTCATAGCACAATAAGAAATGGCTAGACTGGCTGCATTGACATGCCATTCTAGTTACATATTAACACTTATCATGCTTGCTTTATCAACCATGGGCAGTAAAAAATGCCATGCCTGCTCCATGGTGTACCAGTGCCCTGCACTCAGATATAATCACATTAATGATGAATGTGATTATGTGTGATTGCAAGGTGCTGGGGGGCCCAGGGGACATATGCGTGTCAGGAGCAGGGGTCCCAGGCTACAGCCATGGCCTTTTTTATTGGGCATAGATGCCAAAAGAAAACTGCCATGCCCACCCCCTGAGGTCCTGAGCGCCTAACAGGCACACACTCATTGTGTGTGTGCAATGTCTTGGGGGACCCAGTCATGGTATTTTTTACTGGGTATCCATCAGATGCCCATTAATAAATGGCATCCCTTCCCTCATCGCCATCCAGCGCCTCACATGCACAGATAATCAATTGTGTGAACATGCAAGGCGCTGGGGGGCTTAGGGGTCAGGCTTTACATTGCATGTAAGGTGCTGGGAATCCCAGCAGGCTGGACTGGCATTCTTTGCTGGGCATACCCAGTACAAATTGCCATGCCTGCCCGCTGGTTCCCAGTGCATCACATGCACACGATGAATGTGATTGTGTGTATGCGAGGCGCTGGGGGGAAATGGGGTCAGACATGTTTTTTTTTCCTGGAAATCTATCATAGACGCCCAATAAAAAAAATGACATGCCTGTCCCTCGGGACCCAAGCTCCCCACACACACACACAATCAATGTTGTTATGTGTGTATTCCAGGCACTGGGGGTGCAGGGGGCGGGGATATCATAGATGTCCAGTAAAAAAATACCATGCCTGTCCCCAGGGCACCACAGCACTAAACACACGCACACAATCATTGTGGTTATGTGTGTATGCAAGGTGCTTGGGTGCCCCTTTTAATCCTAATTAATCGTAACCTCTGGCATTGCTCTGGGCAAACCTCCAGACCATTGTTCTTTGCCTGCCAAGCCATTACAAAGGGGAAAGACCATATGCAAATCAGGCTTGGTCCCTCCCCAAAAGGGTAGTCCAGCCGAACCGCTTAGTCACATGTGGGTAGGCAACAACTTGGGTACAGATGCAGACACAAGGGAATCAGATGGTACCGAATCAACCCTGAAGACTTTCACCTCTTTTTGGCAAATCTTGCCTGTATAGACAGCTGAGGCAGATGAGCTCTTTCCTGGTAGAGTAGTGATTTTGTCAGGGGAGAACAAATCTTCCAGTAACGGGTGGATCTTTCAGACACTTTCCCACCCTGAGGTACTGTTTTCCCAGTTGCAGATACTAACGTTTCCCCCTAAACGATCCTGTGAAGACCCGAGAACTCTTGAGTCAGTCTTCACGTGGGTACTGAGGGTTGGTGCCGATGCATGTACCCCACCTGCAGGTATGGTCTGCCTCTAACTGATGTCAGCCTCCTTCCTGGTCCTTACAAAGTCTTTGGTCACCTTTGGTACCGGTCCCAGCGGTGACATAAGACGACTACGCAGAGACCTCGGATGACTTCCACAGCAGAAGACACACAAACTCACTGGGTGATGGATACCCAAACATCGGACTCAGGCATGGGATGCACAACATAATCTCATCAAGTTTCTTAAAGAAGCAACTGTCACGCCTCTTAGGAAGCGCTGGTCCCTCTGGCATCGGTGGACTTGACGCTATGCAGCTTCCATTTTTTCTCCCAAGATGGTGGCTCGGTCCGCGTGCAGAGGTCTAGATGTTCGACTCACGAAATGCAGTGGGTCTCCGTCCCCTACTCCACGAACAGCTTATCTGGCGTCCTCTCCAGCAAGCCGAAGCGTTGCTACTCTTCTACGACAACGCTTCGTAAGTACGGACCTAGGCTTGTCTCTCTGTCCTTTCTTACGTACTCTGAGCTACTAACTCTGTTTCTTTTCCAACTGTTAGAAAAGAGCGAATAGTACCCCCAGACCTGAAGCCTCTACACTTTATCTCAGAAACAAGCGCGTCCACAGACACACACACCTAATTTGCGCGCCCATTCCAATTCCTACCCGGCTTCCTCTGAGGTAAAGATATCTTCTACCAGTACATGCTACTGATATATGCCCAGTCACTATAATTTCTCTCTGTCTAGATCTAACTTAAATAGTGGAACTACCTTCGCATCCGGATCTTCGGTCCCAGCATCCGTTTCCCACTAATCTACACTTTAAGGGTATCTAGTCCAGTCATTCCTTTCACTTACCTCACTTACCCTTCGCTTTACAACTACTTACCATTACTATTTCTCGTCTTTCCCTGGATATACATCTCCGTCTGGAACCAGCCTTCTGCCTAGGAGAAATCCGTGAAGCAGACGATTCCCAGACGTGCAGGGTTTTATTCCCCCGGAGGGTTTCCCTGGGGTTCTTCTCTCCAACTGAGACTTTATGTTGCGGCCTGGGAGTGGATTTCTATAGCATCGGTTCCCCGACAACTCTGACACAGACACTTCTCGGAATCCACTCCGAAGGTGAGTTCTTGAAAAAAGGTCCAATCCCGGCCATATCTTTATATTGTTAAGAGGTAAAGCTATCGAATTGGTTACAGTTAGCAAAGCCCAAAATAAATAAAGATTCGAAAATACAGGATTGGACCCCTACTAGAGAACTCCGGCGTACTGTCGATTCACAGGGATGGACCCAGCTCAACAACAACAATTGCTAGCTGCTGTTCAAACTTTGACCGCAGAAGTTCAGGCTCAAAAGCAAGAAAATGCTATGCTTCGCCAACATATGGGAAGAGCTCCTAGTTGTTCTGAATTGCCACCCGGTCCCATTCCTGGGGGTTTATACGTTGGAGACCCCCATAAATTAAAAGCTTTTATGGAAGCTTCTACTGTCCAGTTTTCATTCAAATCCACATTCTTTCATAATGATCGAGACAAGGTAGGGCATATAATTTCAAATTTAACCGGACCCGCCTTAGCCTGGGCGACTCCACTGGTAACCACCAACAATGCCTTGTTAGATTCCTACCCGGCCTTTTTGAATAGCCTCCGGGCTATGTTCGGGAGGCAAGAAATCACTATTTCAGCCCAAGAATAGCTTTTAGATTTCAGACAAGGGTCACAAGACCTGCTATCATACATTACCAGGTTCAAACAATCCTGGGCGGACGATGCCCTAATCACCATATTTAGAAGAGGATTGAATGAGGAATTAAAAGACGAGTTATTGAGAGTGCCTCGTTCCCCGAATCTCGCAGAACTAATTTATGGTGATGCAAATGGATTACCGCTTACAAGAAAGGCATAGGGAACGTCGTAAGACTGAGAATCCGCGGAACTCTTCTGAATTTCAATTTTCCACTGCCGCAAAGGCTCATACAGACGAGCCCATGCAGATTGGGACGACTCCTAGTTGCTTGACTCCTGATGAACGCAATCGACGTCGTCAACTCAAGCTATGCATGTATTGAGGGGCAAAGGATCATGCAGTACAAAACTGTCCCATTGCTCCTGTAAGAGGGCAGGGAAACGCACGCACCCTACCGTCAGGGGAGCCACGGATAAGGAATTAATGAAGAGTTCCTCACCAACAACAGTGCACTCACAAAGTACAGAAGTCCCTGAAACCCACATGGTGGTATTAAGCATTACTCCTCAATGGAATTCTACACAGCCTGTGGAAGTGTCAGCCTTAGTGGACTGCGGGGCCACGGGTAATTTCATTGATTCTTTTTGGGCAAAGCAGGTGGGAGTACCAAGTATATTGAAATCCCTAGCTATCTGGTGGAATCAGTAGACGGAAGTCCGCTAATTTCAGGACCCATTACCGAACAGACACAACCTCTTGCAATGAAGATAAATTCACATAGCGAGACCATCACATTGGATATTATTCGCACCGCCCATTATCCCATCATACTTGGATTACCCTGGCTCTGGGTTCATAACCCCTATATAAACTGGACAGCTGGGACCCTTTTCTTAGGGTCAGAACATTGTTTAGAAAACTGTCTCTCTAGCGGTGCATTGGGCTTTCATCCCGTATTGTCCTCCCAAAAAAGCAATTCGAATACCACTGTTCTTAATCACATACAAGGGGTTCCTGACATCTACCAAGCCTTCCATTCGGTGTTCTCGAATTCCGAATATGCTGAACTTCCACCTCACCGGAGAGACGAATGTGCTCTCGAACTAAAACTCGATGCCCCTTTTCCTTTCGGACGGATGTATGTTTTATCATCAAGGGAGAAAGAAGTTCTGAAAGACTACCTACAAAAGAACTTACGTAATGGTCTCTTTGCAGAATCTACATCGCCTGCCGGGGCGTCCGTATTTTTTGTCCCAAAGAAAGACACAACTGAACTCCGGCCATGTATTGACTATCGTGGGCTAAATAGGATCACTGTTCCCGATCGCTATCCCATGCCGCTCATCCCTGACATTCTTGAGGCAGTGAAAGGGGCTGTAGTTTTTACAAAATTGGATCTTCGTGGGGCTTACCATCTTATCCGAATTCGAGCGGGCGACGAATGGAAGACGGCCTTTCGTACACCTTTTGGATATTATGAGTATCGAGTTATACCTTTCGGTCTCTCTAATGCTCCTGCCGTCTTCCAGCGCTTCATGGATCACATCTTCTCTGATCTCCTCCTCCACTCAGTAGTCGTATATCTGGACAATATTCTGGTCTTCTCATCTTCCACGACTGCACACATAGAACACGTTACGGAGGTACTCCAACGTCTCTCTGATAACCACCTATTTTGTAAATTGGACAAATGCGTGTTTCACAAGGAAAGGGTTGCATACCTAGGATACATTTTATCAGCCAGTGGAGTTTCCATGGATCCACAAAAGATTTCTGCCATTACCGAATGGTCTGCTACTAGCAGTGTAAAAGAACTAGAGAGGTTCCTCGGTTTCGCTAATTTTTATCGGTGATTCATCCCTAATTATTCAGAAAAGATCTTACCGATGACCGCCCTTCTCAAGAAGGGGATGATTTTCGGCTGGTCAGAGGCCGCTCAATCATCATTCGAAAAACTCAAGAAAAGTTTTGTATCCGGACCAATTCTCATAACGCCTGATCAAACTAAAAGGTTCATTGTTGAGTTGGATGCATCACACCACGCTTTAGGAGCAGTTCTTTTACAAGAGAATGCCCAGGGGATGGAGTGTCCTGTGGCCTACATGTCCAAGACTCTTTCCCCTTCTGAACGGAATTACACGGTTCTCGAGAAGGAATTGCTTGCTATCAAACGGGCCTTTGAAGAATGGAGACATCTTTTGTTGGGAGCCAGCCATGCTATTGAAGTACGAACCGGTCATAGTAATCTACATGCTCTACAATATGCCCAGACTCGAAACAGTAGACAAGCCCGCTGGGCTCATTTCGTTTCTCCTTACAATATTGTCTTCACCTTCATACCTGGTAGAATCAATCTCAGAGCTGACGCCTTGTCTCAAGAAAGGATAACACCATTTCTAATCCTTTTCAATCGGAGCCTCTCTTTCCCCGAGCTATATTCCTCCAGGTAGTCACCACTTTTTTGCAATCCGTCGAGGAATCTACAAAACTCCTGTTGGATTCTAAACCCGATGTGCTGGATAACCTGAAGCTGGTCCTGTTCCAAGGTTGTGCCTATCATGAGAAACGTTTGTTCATTCCGTCTGAAGATCTCAGAAGAACTGTGATGCACCTATGTCATGACTCACAGGTGGCCGGACACAGGGGAATTGCCAATATTACAGAATTGGTTCTACGACATTTTTGGTGGCCAAATGTGGGTAGAGACATACAAGACTATGTTTCAGCATGCTCTATCTGTTTACAGACCAAGACCCTGCATTCAGCTCCATTGGGTCTCCTTTCCACGATGCCCATTCCGGTTCGCCCGTGGCAGTTCATTTCCACCGATTTCGTGGTTAACTTACCTGTTTCCGAAGGTTGTACGACAATCATGGTGGTCGTGGACTATTTTACAAAGATGGCTCATTTTGTCCCATTCCCTCGTGTTCCCACTGCAGTGCAGATGGCAAGAACTTTCATCTCACGTATATTTTCATTACATGGTCTTCCTGATACCATTGTTTCGGATAGGGGGCCTCAATTTACCTCTAGATACTGGCGGCAAGTCTGCAAGAGTCTTAACATCAACCGGGCTCTAAGCTCTGGATTCCACCCGCAAACCAATGGTCAGACGGAGCGTCTAAATCAGACACTTGAGGGATATTTACGCTGTTACATTTCTGCCTCCCAAGACAACTGGTATGAATTGTTACCTATGGCCGAATTTGCCTAAAATAATTCCAGACATTCTGCATTGAAAACCAGTCCCTTCTTATGTTCATATGGGTTTCATCCTATCTGTCTTCCTGTGGGTCTCTCCTACCCATCAAGATTCCCTGATGTGGACAGTCTACTACTGGCTATTCGGGATGGTCAGCGATCCACTCGAACCTCACTTCTGGCCGCTCAGGAACGGGTTAAACGTTCCACCGATAGACACCGCTCGCCTGTCCCGCGGTTGGTTCCAGGGGACATTGTATGGTTGGCTTCTCGCTTTTTGCCCCGTCACCTGGTACCTTCTAAGTTGTCACCTAAATACTTTGGTCCTTTCCCGATTGTTCAATGTGTGGGTTCCGCCGCCTTTCGTCTGCGTCTCCCTCCCTCTTGGTCCCGGATTCACCCTGTTTTCCACGTTTCCCAGCTAAAGAAGGATGTGGTGGACCGCTTTTCTAGGATCAGGAGTTCTCGCCCACCACCTGTGTCTACTACGTCAGGTCCGGAGTTTGAGGTTGCTGGCATTTGCGACTCTCGCTACTGCAGGAGTCGCCTTCAATACCTGATTGATTGGCGTGGCTATTCTCAGGTGGAGCATTCCTGGGAACCCGCGTCTGCTGTTCATGCTCCCGATTTGCTTCGCCGCTTCTATCGTTGTCATCCCGGTAAATCGGGTGCCCTGTCCCTTCTGAGGGGGCATACTGTCATGCCTCTTAGGAAGCGCAGGTCCCTCTGGCATCGGTGGACTCGACGCTTCCATTTTTTCTCCCAAGATGGCGGCTCGGTCCGCGTGCAGAGGTCTAGATGTTCGACTCACGAAATACAGTGGGTCTCCGCCCCCTACTCCACGAACAGCTTATCTGGTGTCCTCTCCAGCAAGCGAATGCATTGCTACTCTTCTACGACAACGATTCGTAAGTACGGACCTAGGCTTGTCTCTCTGTCCTTTCCTACCTACTCTGAGCTACTAACTCTGTTTCTTTTCCAACTGTTAGAAAAGAGCGACTAGTACCCCCAGACCAGAAGCCTCGTCCACAGACACACACACCTCCTTTGCGCCCATTCCAATTCCTACCCGGCTTCCTCTGAGGTAAAGATATCTTCTACTGGTACATGCTACTGATATATGCCCAGTCACTATCATTTCTCCCTGTCTAGATCTAACTTTGTTTCTTAAATAGTGGAACTACCTTCGCATCCGGATCTTCGGTCCCAGCATCCGTTTCCCACTAATCTACACTTTAAGGGTATCTAGTCCAGTCATTCCTTTCACTTACCTCTCTTACCCTTCGCTTTACAACTACTTACCATTTCTATTTCTCGTCTTTCCCTGGATAGACATCTCCATCTGGAACCAGCCTTCTGCTTAGAAGAAATCTGTGAAGCAGACGATTCCCAGACGTGCAGGGTTTTATTCCCCCAGAGGGTTTCCCTGGGGTTCTTCTCTCCGACTGAGACTTTAGACTTTATGTCGCGGCCTGGGAGAGGAGTTCCAGGGGGATTCCTATAGCATCGGTTCTCCGACAACTCTGACACAGACGCTTCTCGGAATCCACTCCGAAGGTGAGTTCTTGAAAAAAGGTCCAATCCCTGCTATATCTTTATATTGTTAAGAGGTAAAACTATCGAATTGGTTACAGCAACTATCTTTTTTATCCAGTTTTTGTATGGCCCGTCTGCAAATGTGAAGGAGGGAGAGCCAGGATGTAAGAGAAATATTGCTATATGTAGGATGCTTCTGTTTCTGTCTTCTTTCCTTTATTTTAGGTAATTTTATATAGTTTGAACATATAAAGGGGAAGTAGGGTAATGAAATAAATAGACACATTAAGTATAGGGATGGCAAGAAATAAAAAGGAAACAGAAAATGAAATTGAATATAATTAATATAAAGGTGTTTTTTTAGATACAATCGCGGATGTGCACCACCCCAAAACAGATATGTGGTGCAATCACATGAGGGAGGTGGGAGGGGCTAAGTCAAATCAGAGCTGCTACATTTGTGCCCTTATATCCCATGCTACAGGTACCCCCAAACTGTTTATCCCGCAAAAAACGCCACCTCTTATAGCCCAATGTTCAGTGCACCTGTCCCATTGCAGAATATGAAGCCTGTTTCAAGGGCACGCGGTTCAGGCAGTAATAAGATACAGAGATGGAAGCGAGTGTGCCAAAAACACCACTACTGAACTTGGAAGGTGTGCTTTTCTTCAACGATAGATGGGTGAAAGGACTAGTGAGCTGTGCGGGGGGGTCTACTGGGGTTCTTGGAGGACGCAGTGGCACATGTCAACCAGAAAAAATCAAAAATGTGGAGTACCTTTGTGTCAAAACTTGCTTGGAGCAAACTGAACAAAAAGCCTGCTAAGGTGCAAATACTGGCAGACTTCTCCTTTTGCTTCAGACGAAATGGCACTATACTTGTAGGCACAAATGAAAGGTGCAGTAAGACTTTGTTTATTCCCGACATGGCACATCTGCATTAATGGATTTTTAATGGGTCTGCGGACAATACGCTTATATCCACTTTCCTGCATCCTGGAGAGGCATCTGCTCACTCACCCTCTTGCATTCGACTGGTCTCATAGTGCCTGACTTGCATTTGACTGTTATAAACGTGCCACCTCAGCTTCAACTGAACCCACACCCTATCAGCGTGCTTGACGTTCACTAAGAGCTTGATGACAAAAAGGTTGAGTTATTGATCCCAAGATTCCCCTGATACACCAAAGCGATCCCAGAACAGTTCCGTTTGTTCACAAAGAAGGAAAAATGTTTCACCTCCATCATTGTGATTGTTATCCGAACTGCAGCCATTGCAAAGTGGTTACAGATTACTAGGTGGAAGATGCATCAGATAGCGAACCAAACAGAGCAGGGTCTCAATTCAATAAAAACAGAACTGTGGGCTATTCCTCAAATGATCCTAAAGAACCGGTATGTTCTGGATTTACTTAACAAGATAGGATCTTCTTGCTGCACATACATACCCCCAAATGATACAGAAAAAAAATGGATCTCTAACCAATGCCATAGGGACCCTCCACAATTTGCAGTTTGCCATGGCCAAGAAAGCTGGAGCGAGTGCTGAAGACTGGTCCGATTGGATGTTTTCATGGGCCCGTCTTGGTTAGGGATAGCCATAAAGGTGCTGGTTCATATTGTGGTATTTATTCTTGTATTTCTTTGCTCCTGTCAAATGATTCTAAGGTGCTGATCCAAAACGCTGCCTAAGAGTGCAATGATGATGTTGTTGTCTATAAAAACAGGTAAAACTTCTCTCCCCACAAAACACACGTGCACAAAGACTGAGAAGTGGAATGGTGAAATAGAGCACAAGATTGTAAGAGTAGAACAACCAGTTGATCCCTCAGGCACACTGTCTTACGCCCCCACCTGACCCAGAAAATTATGTGACGCATTGGGTAGTTTTGGCAGGAGACGGGGGGATGTTGCTTTATGACATCTACCCCAGAAAAATATGCCCAGATGGAGGAATGTTTATGCCACGTGTGCAAAGTGTGGGTGTCAAAAGACAATGATTATAGAAGAAGGGAAGCTGCTGGGTTAGTTAATGGAGTATTTACTAGCGAGTGGAGTGTTCGGATGCAGGTTGAACTTTCCAGGCAAGCAAAGAGATTTAGACTACGCAAAACATATAAGCAGGTGGCCTAATGCCAACTGTTCTTGTTGGGTGCAGCAGAATGCGCATGTATCCATTTGTAGTTAGCTTTGATACATATTAGAAACACCATGTAGCCACACAGAAAGAGCAACAATGTATTCACAATGCGGCTGAAGAGGTTTAAGATTGGGTGATGTATTTTGCATTTAGCAGTAGTATACAGTGTTATGTTTTAAGAGATGTGCGAATATGTAGCTGACACAGGTAGGTGTGTGAGATGGAGTCCGAGAAGTGTTGTGGTAATGGCGAGGTCCAGGGGCTAAGGTAGCAGGAGTTCCACTTCCTTCCCCCAAGAGAGAAGTTGTGCTGTCAAAGGTACAGACAGCTGCACTGTGCTGATAACAATGAATTGAGCCCAGCTGCAGAGCTCGGAACTAGCTGGGAAAGGAATGTTGGGTCCATGGAGGAAGAGTAGGGATGCAACTTTTGAAGGTTGAATTTATGTGAGCAGGGCATTGACCTCTGTGCTGCCAAGAGGCCTGGTAAAGGTTTAGAACACTACTGCCCTCACCCGAAAAGCGGTCATTCTATTTGAACTGCAGGCGCTGAACTCTAAGGATCAATAAATAAGCAAAATTCTAACATAAGAGAGGTGCCCTGATCAACAATGAATTGAGCCCAGCTGCAGAGCTCGGAACTAGCTGGGAAAGGAATGTTGGGTCCATGGAGGAAGAGTAGGGATGCAACTTTTGAAGGTTGAATTTATGTGAGCAGGGCATTGACCTCTGTGCTGCCAAGAGGCCTGGTAAAGGTTTAGAGCACTACTGCCCTCACCCGAAAAGCGGTCATTCTATTTGAACTGCAGGCGCTGAACTCTAAGGATCAATAAATAAGCAAAATTCTAACATAAGAGAGGTGCCCTGATCACGCCATTCAAGAGCACCTGGGTTCCCAAAGAGATAAGGGAGGAGACGTGATTGGGCTGTATCGTGATATGGGATGGGAAGAGCAGAGTTGATGCCAATAAATGTATCTACAAGAGCAGGGAGCTGTTTGTGTGTGTCAGTGTCTGGTATAATGAGGAGGCCAATTGTATTATCAAAGCAGAGTTGACCTCGCTATTCACACTTTGATCAGGCTCCAACAGAGGGGGGCACATCATGAGGTGGTCAAGAATATTTGCTTGTTACAGAACTGTATTATGGTAACAATGTACCTGGTAGTCGATCAACTCCTAAGATTCACAAATATGATGTAGCAGGTCACGTGTTATGGGAATGTGTTTTAGATAATGTGTGACCAATAGGGAAATGGACTATAGTGGATAATTAGAATTGTTTATAGGTGTTAGCCAATGGGGAGTGTGGGATCACATTGTAATCTTCATTATGCATAGTTTGTTAATTTCTTGTTTTCTGCTATAAAAGATGTAACTCCTTTGCGTGGGGTGAGCTCTGTGTTTGTTCGGTTCTACAGGACCGTCTGCATGTGTTAAAACTTTGTTTTCTTTGCAAACGGTGCATTGATTATTTGGCCTATTTTGGATTATTTTAATCATTCAGGTTTCTGGTAATTCATCTGACATGGGCATGGGGCCCGCTATCTGACACAGACACCAGACTGCAGTGGAAAGATTGGATCCATGATCACCACATAAGAAGTGTATTAGCTACCGAACCGGGCAGCAGAATGGAAGCGAACGCGTCCGAAGAGGTAACACCACTGAGTGGGACAAACAGTGGTGTTTGAGGCTGGGAAAGCTGGGTTACGGGAGCCAGATAAACCTGAGCAAGAAGACACCCGATTGAAGTCAAGCTAAAGCAAGCCTATCATAGGGCCAGCGGGTTTTGGAGAGCCCTGAGAAACAGAGCGACAGTGCTACTCAAGGATGGGAAAGCCACAAGGGTTACGGGAGCCAAGAAAACCCAAACAGGCAGACACCCCATGAAGGCCCGGCTAAAGTAAGCCTGCCAGAGGGTCAGGGGTCTTTGGGGAGCCCAGGAATCACGAAACATAATGAGCAGAACTGAAGAGAGAGAGAACCTGGAGGGTTCCAGACCTTAAGCTCAAAACAAGAACATTGTCAAGCACCAAATCGAAAATGGTGGAGTTGAATTAAGAAAACCTTTTCTTCCTGGAAAGAGGGAACCTTATGGAATTAGTATTTGCCATACAGAACCTGTAGAGAAGTTTAGGACTGCACTGCGAGACATTGACGACTTTTTAAAATCAAAACTTCATAAGAAAGGGATTCAAGTGATTGGGCCAGGCAAAAGCCACGGACAGAGGCTATTGCTCAGGCCTCCTTTTTGTTATTTTTTTCCTAAGTATTAGGGCCAGATATCTAATAGAGTCTGGGCTAAGGACTTTTTCGGGGGACTTTGACAAGCACCCTTACTTTTAGTTTGTTAGGCAGGGAATTCCCCTTATTCAATAGGGCAAGATAGGCGTGTTCTTATTCTTTCAATAAACACAGTTGAACATGTCATACCTTAGTCTGACTCCTTCTTCTAGTTCAACACACAGCCCTTTCAAAAATCCATTACTAGGACCTGCTAATATTAATAATGCAACTTTATGATATGTACTTGCCTGGAATTAAAGATTTTGGGTAAAATGTAGACAAGGAAATGTCTTTTTTTAAATATAGAAGGTAGACTCTATTATAACTGGAGTAGGCAGATCTGATTAAACAAACCAGAAGGATGATATGATTGTAACTGCAAGAATGCAGATAATGAACACATTTATCAGCCAAAATGAACCTGGCACAGATGAAAAGTGACCATCATTGAAACAGAGCATGAGATGGGACATGGAGTAAATCTTAGAGAAGGATATGCATGAGATAGGATCATGAGCATTGTGTTTTCACTTCTCACTTTTGTAAACATAACTGAAAACAGAGTAAAAAAGATTATATTGTAAATCAAAGACACCAAAGCAAAATGATAAGAATTTAGAAAATGAAATGCATACAAATTAAAGTTACAGTTGAGGAAAAAGCAATAGTAAATAAATATAAATTAGTAAACAAGTGGAGAACAAATGAAACCTGGTGAAAGGAAATGTTCTGAAAATAAGTGAACCTCAGCAAACTGACAGAAAAGTGTGATACTGTTGCAGTATCCTGATTAAATAGGGGATAATATAGGTTCCCCACAGAGCAAAATGTGCTGGCGAAGAACACTTATCAAAAGAAACTTAGCAAAGGAGAGTGAAAACAAAGGTTCAACCTAGTACATTCAAGTTAAGCAGGATGTTTAAATTATCTTTAGAAACTTGGTTAGGATGGGTGGGGATAGCTCATATAGATTCTATGGGGATCACATTACAAGTGATATGGTATGGTATGCTAAAGGTGGCTGGATATTTTAACATATTATGTGTCAAAAGCCTATATATGTGAGTAATAATCATTCCAAGGACTCCCTATTCTAATATACAGTCTCATTTATATGATGCCCAGCGAGCGTCTTGATCACTCACTCTCAGCACTATAGCTCCTAAAACACTCCTTGGAAATCTCCAGTCAGCAAGTACTTCTTCCCCCTTTCATTATGGCATTTGTCATGCAAAGGTATTCTGACTCCCTAGTTGAACGTCCTCGTGTCTGGTCCAGTAGCGAACAATACCTTTAAATACACTGTATAATGAAGTCACATGCTGCAGGTAGGAGGATGGAAGTGAGGTGACTTTGGTGACAGAGCACCACGACCCACTCCATGATGCCTCACTAGGAGGTGGTATATGGGGAAGCCTTCATGTCACCCAGACCCTTTTTTCTTTCCTGCCCTGTCTCTGTCCCCATTTTTTCTGCCTCTTCCTCAGAAAGTGCTATGATGCCTGTAGGTGATCAATCTCTTTAAAAACCCATAACCGTTGATCATGTTTACAGAACTAGCCTCAATCCTTGTAACATTCAGAAGAAACAGGTGGTTAGAGAGCCTGAAGTCCACAAGCTCCACACGGGAAAAGGTAGATAAACCACACTTACATCCACTTGTGGGGTCTTGTGAACATCCACATTAAGTCAGCCATGACAGCTTACAGAAATTAAGTGATGGAAGTGACAGGTGAGGTGCTTGCAGGGGGAAAACTGGAAGAATGATACCAAGATATCAAACAAATATATTAAAAGCTTGGCCAGCAAAGCCATGGGGAGGTCTACAAGCCAATCTATAGCAGTCATGAAATTAATAGGCCCCGTAGGGCAGTTCCAGTTGCACAACATGCTCACATTATGAGTACAAATGCTCACAATAAAACAGCTAAGCGATCCCTGCTCAAACCCATTAAAGGGGTAGTTTGGTCAGAAATTGTATTGGCCCAATCGATCAGGCATGTAGAGCATACATCGATCGTCCTTAAAAATAAATTGCAACTTACCTGGGTTTTCCTCACTTTAACACATGCGGAAACGACGGGTCAGGTACTGCCATCTTGTGCTAATCTTATTCGTTCATCCATCGCCCTAAGTTCAAGTGCCCTCTCAGCACTAATTCAGATCACCTGCCCCTAACGCTGACATCCCTAGACGCTCACGCCCCATTTCACAACCCCAATGGACGTCTCATGTCAAAGTCCTCTGTGCGCCATCTATTGACGTGTCTCAATGGAAATTCCAAGACACCTTGTTCCTCGACAAGTGGAAACAAATCCTTATTGATCACACAACGTTGGAGTTTCCTTTTCCTTTGTGTCAGTGTATTTCATTTCGAGGTTCCCTGGCTTGTTTCTGCTCTGTACAGTTATCTTCCAAGTATGGCACACTGAGAACCGGTACTTTTACTGGCTAAAATGAATTAACTCAGTAGTTGCTTTTCATTTCTTATATTATGAACAAATATCTTTACCAAACCATATTTAAACATGTGTCTTTGTGAACAGCCCTACCTGTACGAGCTGGAATATTCAGAAGAGGAAATCCTTCAAAGAGAAAAAACTCGAGACAATGTGGAACCAGATGAAAGTCATGAGGATCATTCAGTGGAGCCTGAACCCAGTCGCATGGAACACGTTTCCACCTGGTGTACCTGCCATTGTTGTGAGCTTATGCCTACTATGGTGGTAACTCAAAGGTACTTTTTAAAGCATAACAATGCCACACATTTTACAAGGTAGTGCAAACAAAAGAAATTCAATTATTGGGTTCATTCAAGTAATCTATTTCTGTATATCTTACACAGGTGGTACAGACTTGTGGCATTTCGTGCCTTTACATGGTGGATTCGTAGAAGATTGGGATTTCATGTTCGACAAATAATACCTGCCCGAGTAGTTCGAGCCATTCGTGATGAATTCCCCAGTGACCACGGACAATACCGTGGGTTTATACAGATAGAACATGGACTGCAGCAGTATAATTTGTAGTGTCATTGCCATCCACTTTACCAAACCAAATAAAACAAATAAAAAATTAGTTAATCTGAACAGCTGTTAGACATTTTTTGTAAATCCACAACACATCTGAACATCTAAGAGTATCGTAAAAGATTGTTTACTGGCATATCACGCCCCCCTCATCCACATGTCACCCCCCCAGCAATGAATGGTTGTTCGCACCTGTGGGCGTGCGCTTGCAAGGGGGCTGGGAGGGTCACAAAGGGGCCACAAAGGGTTCTTTGGCATGGGTACCCTTATCCACATGGCCATCCCAGACCCTGTGTCTCCAGACTCCCCTTTGAAGACCATGTTCCTGCAATCAACATATATCTGTGTCCTTTGTCTGCGTTCCGGGCCTATTGCACTCACCTCATCCACATCCATCCTCCTCCGCTATCAATGACAGTTCACACCTATGGGAGTGCGATGGCAAGGGGGCTACACTGGTGTGATTGAGGAGGTCAGTCATTGTCATAGAGGCCTGGTGGATGTGAACGAACACATACACACTCACTTCTGTAATCCTTTATAAACACTGTGGGAGTTAACAAGAAAACATCTGTGAGATCAATAATGGAAATCGCCAGCTCTACACTTTTTACCTTGCTTGCTGAGTAAGCTTATCTGTTCTTTTAAGTAACTGTTAGTCAACTTTTAATATTGTTTTCTGTAGTGTCAACGTTCTCTGCTAGGCCACTTTGCTCAATGTACAGCCTATTCTCATTTTATTTTATTCAAAAAGTCTACACCATTATCAACCGTCCTATGCATTTTTATCTCTGTAATTAGCACATAACATTACAGAGTATTGTTGCCACATGTAATCTTTTGTAGTGATGTTTTCAATGCATGTTTGCTTTAGGTGCCATTTTTTATAAAGTAAATTTGCTTTTTATAATCAAAGGAATATGAAGTTTCATTTACTCACTGTGATACTTTTTTAATAGTTATATTTATTTATATTTCTTTAACAGATCATAGGGACAATCAACATTGCCTTCTTGTATCGTTTTGGGTTGCACTAGTAACAGCCTGCTAAAAGTCAGAGTACAGTCCTGCATGTATTTCCAAAGTATTTCAATTTAATAAGAAAATGGCTCTTGAGCTACGGATTTCCAGTGTCCGAAATTGAAAGCAGAGCCAAGGATGTATAGGATGACGTGAGGGGCAATCGATTCTGTGTCTACAGCATGCACTTCTCAGAAGATATCTACGAACAATCACAGTACACTAGAAAACGTCGCCCAGACTACTTTGCAAATTACTCCCCCAATGCAGTTGCAACTCAATTTCAGAACACACTGACTCAGTAGTGGACGCTGAATTTTTAAATGTATTTTACAATTTTCTAAATTTGCCTGTGTAATATGTCTTATAAATGACAACTCAATATAATAAAATAGTCTGTGAACAGGGAACATAATGAACGGTTTTCAGTTTTAGTGGAATATTTCCATTGATATTTTACTTCACAGGTTTCCTCCATGCAACGATGTACTGTGGTTTGTACATTTTGAACTTTAGATTACTTTGTGTATCCCTACTTTAGAGATACTCAAATAGTTCAGTGCAATGGTAGCCTTTCCAAACACACACTCACATACCATGTCTGTCTTTACATAGAACGCACTGATGGAATTAGAGACCGTTACCATGAAGGAAACCACAGTCACGTCCAACATCCGACGGTGTGGCCAAGCAACTTGCACACAAACTTTTATTTATCTTTTTGATGTGATCTAAATTATAATACTAATGCCCATTTTCTATTGAACAATGGTATGAATATATACATTGATTAAAAGAATGTGATGCAACATTCACCACTATTCCAGAGTCACCAGCAACCTCACCTTTCAGGTAATTTTTTTAGAATATTCCTTCAGATGCGACTATACAAAATATGTATTTGTTCAAATTCAACTTAAAACATATTGATTATTATTATGTATAATATTAGCTTTTGATAAAAATTGGCTTGTAGGCTTCCATCGTTTACATGTAATTTTCTTTTTTGATGTTAAATCTTTATTATTACATTTACTGTTATATAGGCGGAGTCTGGAACTTCAACAACGTACTATTCTTCTACTGCAGCCGGTCTGGAGGATGAGGTATGAGAAGTGATAATGTATTGATTTATACTAATAGTTATTGATTAACAATATCTTTTTTTACATTTAAGATAACTTATTTTTTGATAATTTGCAATACTGTCAGCAAATTGCAAAGCATTAGATCAACAACCTTGATGTATTTATCGCAGAAACACATGCAACAATGCAAGTAAACCTTCAGAAAAATGTACTTTGTCACTGAATAACATAGACCCTTTCACTATATGAATGATGTATTTTTTTGGTCATACACGTTAGCTGCTTAGTGAAAAATGTAACTGTTGAAACAATATAACATTACAACACATTAAAGGAGCCACAATTTAAACAGTATGTTTTGTGGAATGATCTCCCACCAACTACCTGTGACATCTCTGAATGTTATCAGGTACATTTTTCTAATATGTCTTTTTAAAATGTTACATGTACACAACTTTAGGTAAATACTAATTTAAAAATGTTAATCAGACAGTTAACCGTATCTTTGCACATAGTTTAATTATTGTACAATCATTAAATCAACTGTCTCAAAATGTAAATTGTAAGATCAAAGATTTTAACATTACATTGTTTAACAATTTAATCAATGTTTTTTTAATTTGTTATGTAGGAGGGACGTACTACTGAAGCGGTCGAAATTGAAGAGACACATGAACAAGAGTTATACATAAGATATTGTAAAATATCAGTTATCAGCTATTTTAACTCTGATGTAATATTTAATATGTTCTAATGGTTTCCATAGTGGCATTTTGTTATATATGTATATATGATTCTTTAAGTGGAAGAGCACATTTTATAGGTTTATACATTTTCAAACTGCTGTTTTTCAGCTTGGTCTGGTCGGCAAATCCAATTTCACTGTTTCAAGAAAAATTCAGGAAAAAAGGCTACATGACAGAAATGTTTTTAAAAAAATAAGTTGTTTATCAGTTATTGCATTGATATTATATTTTCATGTTGTAATTCATAAATTCTGTATGTGTGCTATAAATTAAGCATTTTTTCTCTTCTATTAGAGGCCTAGGAAGAAAATGAGCATAACGACTCAGACAGCTACACAAACTAATGATGTCATTTGCCAAGCCGTTGTCACTTGGGAGCAGCTACATTTTGAGGCCCGGTATGGTCCTCTCAAGATTCAGTGTCGTGATGCAGATATCCAGCGGCCGGAATTTTAATTGAATGTCAGCATTGACCCATGGAAAGTAACCCTGGATCATTGTTACAGCACACAACATCACCCATAAGAAAGAGACAACACAGAAGATAATAATAATAATAATAATAATAATAATAATAATAATAATAATAATAATAATAATTTCGCATTTATATAGCGCTGCAAACCCTCAGGTATCTGAGCGCTGCTTATTATTGCCCACGGTGTGTGGTGCTTCAGAATATTTGATGTTTCAGAATTGCTTGCAGAACCACTCACACAATCTACAAACTCTAAAAACATGCTATCTAAGAAACAGACAGCGTTCCCTGTTTCCCCAATACATGTGGACAAATTGAAAATATCACACACAGAAATAACTGAAGCATCTTCGCTAATAATTGACAATTGTGCCCGTGATGCGAACTTCACTCTTCCAAGTGTTGGGACTTATCCATCACCATGAAATCGCAAACCAGTATACTTATGGATGATTGGCTAGTAAAGGAACAAAAATGCATTGTATTTGACTGCTGCCTGATCGAGATTATGAAAGTGATTAATTGTGATCATAAATTGCGTAGGAGGATTTGTGGGGAGCCAATGGTGAAGTTTACTTGTATAGTCAAAGGCACCAACTTGAAGATTAAGGGTAGCTGTGTACACCACCATAACTCATTTTCATGGTCTGCTCAATCTTTACTTGGAAAAGGGCCTGCTGGAAATAAACTTTGTTCATCTGCTTTGTTGTTTAGCGGATCAACGTACAGAGCAATTTCAAGTTTTTCAAGTGTGGTACTCGAGTTCCTTTAAAAACTCAGTACTGCAAATATCAGAAGGATTTCTTGTTCCCCCGCTATTGGCCTGGCATCGGCACTCGAACAGATGTCAATGGACAATGCTCTTGCTGGCAAAAGGATCTGGCTTGCTGGTGATGGACAGTTGACAGTCGAGGTTGTCCTGCACTTACCACTTCCAAGACATGAAAACCAAAATAAATAGTGAGTTCAGTCGTTGTGCAAGTATCTGAATGTGCATCTTCAGTTGCATGAAAACATATGGTTTCATTAAATGCATACTTCTGCAATCCAGAGGAATGCAAACAGGCCTAATAGACACTGACAGGCACATTTCAATAGCCAAGGCCATGCAAGAGCAGTTGCCAGACATAATGCATCAATATGATGTATGGCAAGTCGCAAAATCAATTTCGAAATTAATGACAGCTACTGGGAAAAAAGTCACAGAAAACATTGGAAATTGGCCACAGTCTATCAGCAACCATCTTTGGTGGAGCACAAAAACCTGTGATGGATCTGTAGATATTCAGCTTGAAAAATGGCATTCATTGATATTGATGCACCATTGTTCTAACATACACTCTTTGAAAGAAAAAGGACATTTCCACAAATGTGCACAAGGGCCATTGAGCAAGGAGCAGGAGCGTAAGAAAAGATGGTTGGTTCCAGGCTCCCATCCACACACAGCACTTGAGAAGAAAGTCCACAACAAAATGCTTTCAAGAGAAATGAGGGGACTCTCCGAGTTCTCCCACACTGGAGATTTGGTGGTGTTCCACAATATGTGCCTAGAGTACAGGCCTAAAAGGTTGCATTTTGGTATAGACAGTATGAAGGCCAGAACAACACTGGCTGTACTTGCATACAACGAAAACGTTGGAAGGGAACAAGAAAAAACTGTAGGAATTTATGGAGTTTACCAAAAGGAGAAAACAGTGGGTGACAAAGCCAATCTTCCAGCAGATGGATTTTGAATTTGTGAAAGATCTGACATTGAATGTGCTTGCCATGCAAACGCATGGAATTGATCCAGATTTTGTTTCTAGGGCCCAGTCTATGCCAAGGAACATTGCAAAAGAGGTTTGCACTCCCAAACTTGAACTTGTTGAAAGGTTGACTTCAAGATTCACATTATCAGTGGCTCTCTTCACAATGTTTAACAAAGCCTGTTTCCAGCTTTTGCACAGTGTTTGAAACTGTTTTCATTGTACAATAAATGAAATAGAATGTCACCTGAGACATACATGTTAAATAATTCATTTTTAATTAATTACTGTTTGTGAAATAATGTCACTAGATAGACCTTAACATTTCTATTTTTCTTTGATTTTTGTCTTTATTATAATCAATATAATTGATGTATATTACAACAATAAATTTCAGTCTGATTATTTCAAGTATGTGACTCAAATCAAATGTAGAAGAGACTGGTGAGCTTAAAACCAACAGATACCAGGAGATACTTTTGGCTCCCCAGGACAACTGATATAACATTATATACTAGCTCCTTGTTCCCTAATGGTAGTTCCTGGTGACCGGTTACTGCTGGATACCCAGGCACTGTTTGTACTTCCTGCTTATCCAATCCGAATTTCGAGCCCTGTTTGTAATGAACTCACAATAGATGAAGAATCTAAGAAGAAAACTGGAGCAGCAGACATACAGAAACTCAATGTCTCCAAAGCTCTGGTCTTCTCCAGGCTGGACTACTGCAACAGCCTCTTCCTCAATCTGCCTAAATCCTTCCTTCCCCCAATTCAATTAATCCAGAATAGGATGCAAGACTTATCCTTGGTCTCAAGCCCAGGAACAGTATCTCTCAAGCCCAGAAATATCTCTACTGGCTCCTGGTGGCTGCGAGGATCAAGTTCAAGACCCTCTGCATCATCAACAAGGCTTTCTTAGGCCAGGGACCCCACTACATCCAACTCTTTCCATAAATAGCACACCCCGGCAAGCCTAACCCTGCACCCGCATCGCGTCCTAACGCCACCTCATTTGACTCTCCCCATATAGATCCACCCCACAAACAAGACCAGCACAGGGAGAAAACCATGCCGACACCTACCCGATGCGCAGATAACCTACTGAGGTCAACATCACAACATTCTCTTGGTTGTGCGACCACAGCCCACGCACCTCCCACCACTCCCTATATGAACACCCCTAACGGCCATAGCCCTCACCATGCTCAGCCTACACACACACACAGATTGCAGAGGCTGAGGGATAGAAGAACAAGTTACTTACCTGGTAAGGTTCTTTCGATGGGATGTTCGTCCGACGTATTCCTTGTCTTAGATAATTTGTCTCCAGCTTGCTGGCCTCGGAAATTTTTTCTCTGTAGAGGGCGCTGCGCGTCAACGTCCAGCGAGTTGGTGTCCCTCGACAGCCACCGTATCGGCGCCGACGTCACCATGGCCATAAATAGCCACGTGTGGCATCCTTTGCTCAGTTCCGTTTTGCAGCATAAGATAAGTCTTGCATAAATTGGCTATTGACCTTGAAGGAGCGTAAGCTGCAACCACAAGGGAAGTATTACTGCAGGGATGGATGGGAGGGGCGATAAGGAATATGTCAGAGGAACATCCCATCGAAAGAACGTTACCAGGTAAGAAGTAACTTGTTCTTCGAAGGGATTGTGTCCTCCGACGTATTCCTTATCTTAGATAGACTCCCATAGCAGTGGCATTTAATTGGAGGTGGGAGTAAGAATGTCATGTATCCCTTTTAGGAATGAACTGAATGTAATACGGCTTTGCCAAATCTGGTCTCTTGACTAGCGGAGGAATCCAGGTTGTAAAATCTTGTGAATGTATGTACAGACGACCATGTGGTCTCGGACCGGTACCCCTCTTTGGAGGGCCGAAGAGGCTGCGATACCCCTGGTTGAATGAGCCCTAAGATTTTGAGGGGGCTCTTTCCCTGCCAGTTTGTAACCTTCCAGAATGGCCAAAATAATCCACCTGGAAATGGTCTGTTTTGTTATGGGTAGTCCCAACTTGTGACCTGAGTAGCCTACAAACAGTTGGTCTGCTTGCCTAATCCTAGCAAGTCTGCTGATGTAAAAGCTTAGCGCGCGCCTTGGGTCCAGCCTATGTAGCCTTTCTTCCTCTTTCCCCGGATGGGGAGGAGGGTAGAACGAAGGTAAGGTAATTTTCTGAGTGATGTGAAGTTCAGAAAGCACCTTTGGGAGGAAATTAGGCTTCACCTGTAGGATAACTAAGTCCTTATGGAAAATTGTATAGGTGGGTTTACAAGATAGAGCTTGTAATTCGCTCACCCTCCTAGCAGATGTTAGTGCTACTAATAGGACAGTTTTAAGAGTGAGAAATCTCAGCGAACAAGAGTGGAGTGGTTCGAAGGGAGTACCCATTAGGAAATGTAAGACTAAATTTAAGTCCCATAAGGGAACTTGGAATGGTCTTGGAGGATAGACATTAGTTAATCCCTTGAGAAATTGTATTACTAAGGGTAGTTTGAAATACGATGGTTCCTCCGCAGTGCGCTTGAAGATTGATAGCGCCGCGAGGTAGCCTTTTTCAGTGCCAACTTGAAGGCCTGAGTTTGCCAAGTAGAGTAGAAACGATAACACTGTTGGTGTACTGCATGAAAAAAGGTCGATATTGTCCTCTCTACACCAGCTGCAAAATTTGTTCCAACGGCAGCGGTATAAAGGCTTTGTTGCTGGCCTTCTGACCGAAAGCAACACCTCCATGACGTCATCAGGGAGGTCCCAATCCTTGTACCTCAACCTTTCAGAAGCCAAGCGTGAAGGTTGAGGGTTCTGATGTCTGGATGGAGAACCTGACCTGCCTTCTGCGAGAGATGATTCTCTTTGAGTGGAAGACGGATTGGAGGGCAGATGGACATATCCAGAAGGTCTGGGTACCACGTTCTCCTGGCCCAGTCTGGGGCAATTAGGATCATGGTTTTCCAGAATCTTCTCAACTTCCTGATCATTTGAGGAATAACAGGGACTAGTGGAAACGCGTAAGGAGTGGAAACTCCCAGTCCACTACGAACGTGTCCCCTACAGCTCCTCTCGGGGGGAATTCCCTTGAACAGAACAGATCGCACTTCCGGTTGGTAGTGGTGGCGAACAGATCCACCTGAGGGGTTCCCCAAAGGACGAAGATCTCTTGAAGGACTTCCTGAGCTAGCTCCCACTCGTGGGAGACTGTGCTCTGCCTGTTCAGAGCATCCGCTGTCAAGTTCTTCTCTCCGGCTAGGTGAACTGCCGATAGAGAGATTCCTTCCTGAATTGCCCAAAACCAGAGCTGTATTGCCTCTCTGCACAGTGGCAGTGACCCTACACCTCCTCTTTTGTTGAGGTAGTGCATGACCACCGTGCTGTCCTCATTATCAGGACATTTCTCCCCTGTACTGATGGCAGGAAAGCTTTCAGCGCTAGTCTGATCGCTCTCAGCTCTAATAGGTTGATGTGTAGTCTAGACTCCGATGGAGACCAACGACCGCTGATGGTCAAGTCGTTGGCATGGGCTCCCCACCCCGTGAGTGAGGCGTCTGTGACTACCGTTATCTCCGACCATGGTTGCCAAAACAGTTCTCCTTTCAAGATGTTCTCTGGATAGGCCCACCATTGAAGGTTGTGGGCTACCTTGTCCGGAATCCGGAGGAGATCTGTCATTCTTCCTGAGTATTGTGACCACTGGGTTCTTAGTGCCCACTGCAGAGATCTCATTCTCAGGCGAGCCTCTGGCACAAGGAAGATGCAGGATGCCATGAGGCCTAGCAATCTCAAAAAGTCGAAGGCTGGGAGATGTTGGGCATTTTGAAATTTGTTGACCATCTGCAGAATATCTTGAGCCCTCACCTCTGGTGGTGAGGCTTTTCCCAGGGAAGTGTCCAGGACCGCTCCGATGAACTGAAGTCTCTGTGATGGTATCATCTGTGACTTCTTCACATTGAGGGAGAAGCCCAGTTTGTGAAGGAAGTGGCAGACATAATCTAGCTGGATCTGAGCTTGTTCAGAAGATATAGCTCTGATCAGCCAATCGTCCAGGTAGGGGTAGATGTGGATCCCTTCGCTCCTTAGACTTGCAGCCACTACCGACATTAGCTTGGTGAAGACCCTCGGGGCGCAGGTCAGTCCAAATGGCAGAACTCAAAATTGATAATGAGAGCCGCCAATTGTGAACCTCATGTATTTCCTGTGTTTGAGATGGATTGGCACATGGAAATAAGCATCCTGGAGGTCCAGAGATACCAGCCAGTCCTGGATCTGATCTGGAGGGCCTGAAGGATCTGAGAGAGAGTTACCATCTTGAACTTGTCCTTCCTGAGGAACTTGTTCAATTCTCGTAAGTCCAAGATAGGTCTCAGTCCTCCGTCCTTCTTCGGTATGAGAAAGTAGGGGGAGTACCAGCCCTTGTTCCTCTCCGCTACAGGTACCGGTTCCATGGCACCTTTCTCTAGCAGGTCTAAAATTTCCTGCAAGAGGAGCGGATCTGGAACTTTTAGAGAGCTGTGCCCCGGTGGATGACTCTGAGGGATGCGTAAAAAGGGTAGGCAATAACCTTGGGCAACTGTCTCCAATGGCCAAGCATCTGATGTAATAGCCTGCCTTTCCGTCAGATGGTGAGTTAACCTGCCCCCTACAGGTGTTTTGTGAGGAAAGACCTCAGAGTGGTTTGGGGCAGCTGATGCAGATGCCGAGGGTAAAGAGGCACCTGCTGCTGCTGCGGCCTTACTACTTTTGACCCGTCCACCTCGGGTGGATCTCCTTTGGCCTCTTTGAGCCGGCTGTCCTCTGCCTCTCCCGAATGCGGAATAATAGCGAAAGGACTTTCCTCTCCCAGAGGTTCCTGAGGGGCGAAAAGGGGTTTGGTGGATTGCAACTCCTAAAGATTTTGCTGCTGCTTTAGATGTTTGCAACCTTTCCAGACTGTCATCAGCCTTTTTACCGAATATAGAAGAGCCGTCAAAGGGCATATTCAAAAGTCTGGTCTGTACATCTGGAGCAAAGCCAGACTTTCGTAACCACGCATGCCTGCGGATTGTAGTACTTGCCGCCATGGCCCTGCTGATACTGTCAGCAGAATCGATGCCAGTTTGAAGAGATTCGCACATGGCATCTTTGCCATCTTTAATGATGTTAAGGAAGGCTTCCCTTTCATCTCCTTCCGGTATGCAGTCAGCCGCTGATGAAGCACACTCCCACAGTGTGTGACTGAACCTGGCGAGCGTACAAGTGGCGTTGATGGATTTCAATGCCATACTACAAGCAGAAAAGACTTTTTTTGCCATTGAATCATACCTTTTGTCATCCCTGTCCTGTGGAACAGTAGGGTAAGCAGATCTGCTGCTTGATGAAGTTGCCGCTTGAACCACCAGGCTCTCTGGAGTCGGGTGTTTTGATAAATATTCAGGGTCAACCGCAGCTACCCTATACTTGGCTGACAATTTTTTATTGACTGCAGGGAAAACCTCAGGAGTTTCCCAATTTGATGAAATTTTCCTTTGTAAAGCTGTATGGAAAGGGACCACAGGATCCTCCTGTGGACCTTTATCTAGTATGTCTGTAAGGTCATCCTGTTGAAAAACAGGTGAAGGTGCAGACCAAACCATGAATTCAATAATTCTTGCCATCATGGTTCTATAGTGGGTTTCAGCATGTTCCCCTGGGTCTGGTTTGGCAAATTCCACTTCTGGGGAAGTGTCCAACCCACTTGCCTCATGTAAGGATTCCTGTAGGTCTTTCAGCCTTCTTTCCTCAGAGGTAAAATCCTCTGAAACAGGTGGTCCTCTGCAGCCCGAAGGGTCTTTCTTGATCAGAATCCTCCCCTTCTTCATAGATTGAAGATAAGGTTCTGGGGTGACCTCGGAAATGGCGTAAAACCCATTTCTAAAGCAGAAGGAGCCAAACTTGTCATTATTGGTGGAGAAAAGGTTGATGTCGTCGACGCCGATGTGAAAGGCTTCGAAGGCGCAGAGAAAGGCGTCAAGAAAACTGGAAGAGACCTCGAGGAACTCGATAGGATCGGGATCCTGCTCAAGGATGTCGACGACATTCTCAGAGTCGTGCTGGAGGCCCGGGGTATAACCGTTGGCCGTGTTTTTTTCTTTTATCAGCGTCGATGTCGGCGTCGGCGATGGCTTCGATTCGATCAACCGATGCGTCGAAGAACCCTTCGATAACGGCGTCGATGGCGCTGATCCATGAGTCGAAGGGACTTTCGATGATGGCGTCGAAGATGGTGCCTTGCTACCTGATGGCCCGTGGCGCTCTCGGGTGGACTCTTTCGCCGGGTGCAACGACTCGCAGCGTTTCAATTTTTTGGGTTTTTCACCCAGGGTAAAGACGCTTAGCATCTTTTTCCTGAATTCCTCCCACTCAGCCTGAGAGCTGTGTTTTGTGGGGCAGGAGACCCTTTCTGGGGAAACAGTAGATGACGAGAAAGGGGATCTTCGACGTCTCTTTTTTGAGTGTCTAGATCTCGACGAGTGGCGGGAGCTACTTCGAGATCTAGAATGGGAATGCTTTCAACGGCGAGGAGACGAATGCCTCGACTCAGCCCAAGAAACTTTCGAGGAGGTTTTAACTGACTTACCTCTCTCGAGCTTCCCCTTGCGCTCCTTCAAGGCTTTCGCCGTCATGGACATGCAGTCCTCACACTCCGAACAATGGTGCTCGACTCCCAAGCACCACAAACAGATCCTGTGAGGATCCGTTAGCGACATTTTTTTTCCGCAGTCTCGACATTTTTTTAAGCCGGACCGCGGAGTCGTCGGTTCGGATGAGGAAGCCATCGAGTACGAGTTGGTTTTATCAAGGAAATATAAGAGGTTTATCTGACTGAACTGAGCAACGATATTCCGAGGCCCCACGAAGCGCGGAAAAACAGAACTGAGCAACGGATGCCGCGCATGGCTATTTATGGGCATGGTGACGACGGCGCCGATACAGTGGCTGTCGAGGGACACCAACTCGGCGGACGTCGATGCGCACCGCCCTCTACAGAGAAAACATTTCCGAGGCCAGCAAGCTGGAGACGAATTATCTAAGATAAGGAATACGTCGGAGGACACAATCCCTTCGAAGAACAAGTTACTTACCAACTGTAACGTTCTTTCGATTGGATGTTCCTCCCACGTATTCCTTATCTTAGATATACCTTTACCTTTAGCAAAGCTGAAGGTAAGGATCCTCCCACGTATTCCTCATCTTAGATATATCAAAAAAGCTGAAGGTAAGGATAGACCTAAGCTGTGGAATACGTGGGAGGACACAATCCATTCGAACTAGGCCATTCTCCCCACCTTTCCTCCCTGCGCAAATCGCTAAAATGAAATTAGCTTCTGAGGATGCAGCCCCCCAGCCCATTCACACAGCTCGCCATGCCGAAGATGGGCATTTCCAAATGGCCCAGCTCACCTGACCCAATCAAACAATGCACCACTTCGCCATGTTTGAGGCCACGCTGCCAGCACTCACAACAACGTACCCTTGCACGAACATCTCGCCCAAGGCTCCACCCCTCGCTCTTACATAGAAGAAACACTCCAGCAAGCAGCCCATGAATTCCACACTAGACCCCCCCGCCGGTATTCCAACACCTGTAAGAGTATGGCAGAGAGCGCTCATTAACTCTATATCAACAACTCATGCTCTGGACATACACAAAGTGATAACTAATAGGAGCCTAGACCTGTTAGCCATATCTGAAACCTGGCTACACCAAGCTTCAGGCCCAGCCCTGTCCCTTGCCTTACCAGAAGGTTATGCTATCCTCAGAGTCGATAGACCAGACAACTGAGGCGGCGTAGTAGCCCTCATTCACAGAGACAGCATTCATCTCAGACTCACAAGCCCCCCTGCTATTGACAAATGTTAATACCTCACAGTGAAACTAGGAGCATCACCATCTGACACAATTACAATGCACATAGTTTACAGGCAACCTGCCACTACCTGCAACTTCGAGGAGGACCTAAAAGCCATCTAATCAGCATCAATCTCAAACCATCCTCGAGAGTGGTTCTCTTAGGTGACCTCAACGTTGGCCTCAAAGACGCAAAAGACAAAACAGCCTTCAATGTAGCCAATGCCCTCTCTGACCTGGGCTTCACCCACTGCATGACAGCCCCAACTCACTCCAAAGGGAGAACCCTAGATTGGATCGCTGATTTAAATGACCAGATCAAAATCACCTCTAACGAACCTGTCCCGTGGTCTGACCACCATGTCCTCAGACCAAAGAATCACTCTCCCCACACCTTGCACCGATAGCCAGGGAAAAATGAGTCTCCTCCGACCCACAGCAATTGGCAGACTGTTACTCCAGAACACTCACAAAGGCTCTAGACCTAGTAGCTCCCCTGATCACCAGGCAACAGAAGCCAAAAGACCACTGCAACCCATGGTTCTTGGACACACTTCTAGCTCTAAGGTTTAAAAAAATACGAGCGGTAGCTGCCTGGACAAAAAAAAAACACAAACTCCTCTAAATATGAGTTTAGCAAAATCGCGCACAAATATAAGAAAGCTATTATCACCATAAAATCGGAGATATACAATACCAGAATAGCCAATTCTAGCTCTTTAAAATCCTGAGAAATCTGGAATCCACTACAGCCCCCCTCACCCCCTACAATTACCAAAGACCAAACCTGGCATCTGGAATCCAATCAGCAATGAGAAAGAAAAAAGCCTGACCACTGCCAGCAACCCTCCGGTTCTACCCAACACCTTTGTCACCCCACCTGTCAAATTCAGGGAAATATCCAAAGCTGAAACCAATAACATCCTTAGCAAACTCAAACCATTCAGATGCCTAGGTGACATCTGCCCCAACTCTATCATAAAAGACTGTGCCTCTGAAAGTACCCCTTTCATCACAAAGTTCATTAATGCCTCTTTCAAATCCAATCTAGTACCCGCTAGCCTAAAAGAATCCTTGGTCTTCCCTCTCCTGAAGAAACCGTCCCTAGACCCGGAACTCCCCAGCAACTACATATCCATCACCACAGTGCCCTTCCTATTAAAGATCCTAGATAGGGCAGCCTACATTCAGACACAGCACTACCTAGAATCTAACAAATTTCTAGGGATGAGACCATCAGGGTTCAGACCAGGCCACGGCACTGAATCTGCTTTTCTGGACCTGAAAATACAAATGGATACCTTCAAGGACAAAGGGAAATCACCCCTCCTGCTCCTATTGGACTTGTCAGCAACCTTCGATTTGATCAATCACAGTACACTCTGTCACCACCTCACTTCTGCGGCTAACTTCTCACCAGAAGCAACCAGCTGGATCACTTCCTTCCTAGAAGGGGGAACAGTGAGAGTTTTCTCAGACATAGCCAGCACTGACCCCGCCCCCATACCTTGCAGAGATCCAGGGATCCTGTGTCTCCCCCTCCCTATATAACATCTTTACAAAACCACTTTTTGACCTCCTGGACGATCAAGGTATCTCCTGGACCAACTATGCGGATGACACACAAGTTTTCCTACCACTAACAGGTGCCTACAACCTAGACACGGCGCTTCTGAACAAAGTATATGCTTCGATACAGGCGTGGATGGCAACCAGCCATCTATGCCTCAACGACGACAAGATTGAGATCTTCCTGGTAGGATCGCTCGACCGTCCTCAAGAAACTCAACCCTCAATACTCAGCGTTCTTGATAGATGGCATACAAATCCAAGTTTCCAAAGTAATCAAAACTTTAGGGGTGTACCTCTAGGCCTCGCTCACCCTTGACAGACAACTGAACGCCATCTCCTTCTTTGCAGCCTACACAGCTAAACTCATGAACTCAGCCAAACAATTCCTAACCACAGAGAGCTGTCTCACCATTGCCAGAGTGATCGGCGCCAGACTGGACTATTGCAACTCCCTTTTTGCGGAAACCTCAAAGCGCAATTTTAAAAGAATGCAATTAATACAGAACAATTCCTTAAGAGCTGCACTCAGCATCCCGAAAAGAGATAACATCTCTGCGGCGAGAAAACAAGTTCACTGGCTCCCAATCAGGGAAAGGATCATCTTTAAGATGCTTGCCATCACGTACAAATGCCTGAGTCACATTGCTCCACAGTACCTGTACCAGAAAATTGAAATAACTCAATCAAAAAGGCCACAAGATCATGCCACGCTTTTAAAATCACCACTCCAGGAGTAAAGAGAGCCAAGGGGGGCGGAGTACGTTTCCCAGCAGTTGGTGCCCACCACTGGAACACCCTTCCCGTAGGCTTCCGGGCACAAGAATCCTATGGAGACTTCCGCAAAGCCCTGAAACCTGGCTCTTCACCTGAACTATGCCCCCACTACCACCTAAATTGCTTACTTATGTACTAATAAGCTCTGAATGTTACTTGTCTGCACCAGCACCCTGATACCCTCTTAGAGACCTTCTGTCATTTAGCTGCAATTCTCTGCAGATCAGATGCTATTCCAAGCAGAGAGCGTGGGGTAGATCTCTTTCCTTGGCAGGAGCATCCCTCTGTAATGGCCTCCCTGTCCCTCTCAGGCTTATGGCTGATCTCTTTAAGTTCCGAAAGATTCTCAAGATCCAACTTTTCCCTTCTTCATTCCCCCCCTGCTAATGCCCCCATCTGTCACATTGACGGCTGCCTGGTCCCTTCTGAGCTCCACAGGGCCAGGCCCTCCCCTCCCACTATACCCCAGCACCCTGTCTTCCTGCCTGTCGCCCACAACATGCACTTGCCTTTCTGGGCCCTTTCCTCTGACCATCCTGGCGGGGTGTGCATCCCTACTGGGCTGGTCCACCCCCGTCCTCATGCTTTGCATGTGGTCCTCACTCCCTGCATCCCCTGGCACCTGCCCATCTGGCATCCCCATCTGCCTAGCCCCAATGGCCCTCTTCTTCCCCTCCTCCTCCTCCCCCCTGCACTTGGATACCTCCTCTTGCCCCGCACCTCCCTCCCACCCTAGAATGTTCCCTTCTGCCCCGACCTACACCTCCCCCTTCCCAACTCACTCCCACCAGCACTTCTTGTACCTGCTCTTGTATGATCCAAATGACACAAGGCCTAGTAGGACCGTTATTGTGTTTTTCTTCCCTGCCCCCTCCTTTTTTTTCTTGTGGCACCTTGAAATGCAATTTGTTCTATAGGTACTTTACAAATAACCAATAAATAAATCAAATAAATGAAGTTTAACCTTGCTGGAAAGTAGGAATCATGTTAAGTGGCTACAGATAGCAATTGACTAACGGTTTACGTACCACAGTACTATCCATCATTGAAATAGCGAGCGAAGGAATAGGTCTTGCCAATGTGCACCATGAACATGTGCCTGGGGAGGCCCACATGTGGAGGACAACCAGGCGCGCATACATCAAAGCAGAAATCAATATGATTGCAGGAATAGAGATACAGAGAAGCCAGTAAGCCTTTCAAAACTGCACTCATTCGAGGCATGCTGGAATTTTAGTGATGTCAACTTTTGTTTTCTTTTTATTGTTGTTCATTGTATATGTTGCCCTGGCTGCAACAGTCCACCCAGCCTGGTGCGAAATCGCCCTTCCCCACCTCCCTTCCCAGTCTATCTGTGCTGTCTCCATATATAATAACCGGCCGCTTTTGTATTCAAATTCTGTTTATTTCAGAAAAGAAGTGGCCCGCTTTGGGCCAAAAAACTGCCCCACACTATTAATCTGGCTTTTTATCAGGCATTGCCCTATTGAACTATAGGGAAATCTGAGCCTGTCTGCACCTTGCCTAGGGTCAACTTTGAAAGACTATGTAAATGGTGTGGGACCGGACAAGGCGCATTGATACAGTTCAAATGGAAGTATATTTTCATATGTGGGATACTTGAAATATTTTGTTGTTTTTCACTGCACATCTTGCCATTAATGTTGTTCATTTTTGTGGCACGTGCTCCCAAAACACATCTCGCTCAGACACGCTATGAACGCTGGATGAATTTGCATTGTTATTTGCCCTTGAATACACTGCACTAACAATTTGAAGTGTCAAATCTCCAAAATGAAGTGATAAGATCCACTATATTAAAAGCTTACGTAGGAGAGTTAAGTTTCTATTACTGAGATCTGTCTTTCGATGCAGATGGTCATGCGTCACATAGGGAGAATAGAAACACAAGACATGACGTTTTAAGTAATATTTATGCAAGTGAGGAAGTGAGGATGGCAAGTGTGCTCTATGCTACATGATTAACGCTGTGACGGATGAATGTTCAATTTGATGCAAAGAATAGATATTGGACGTGTTAATTGTATCTTAAATTGATAGTTAACATCAATATGTACTGTATATATACAATTATAAATTGAGTACTGAAACATATTTTTGCATTCTCAATTTTGCATAGTTATATCATTCCAATGTGCGCCTGTCATGGGTACAGTTTACTGGTCGACGGCTTCTTCAACTGTAATTGGACAATAATCATCAACAACGCATCTGTGATAGCCATTATCTGGAACGATAGCCGGACAACAATCTGTCCTTTTGCGGTTGTAGTAATGAGGAGCAACATGGCAGCCTATAGGTTCTGAAAACATGCAGATGAGCAAGAGTTGCATTTGAAATTTAAACCACTCATTTCTTCTCTGTAATGAAATACCATGTGCGTCGATCAGAAATCGGTGATGGAAGAAAATAACTTTCTGTGAACAATGCAAAGACAGATTAATCGATCAATGAACGGAATCAGCATTACAAGATCACTGTTTACAGTTAAACAAAAAAATGAGAACCATGCGATGTTCGCTAGCTATAACCTCTATTGGAAAAAGTTACCCATATGTTTGTGGACTTAATTTCCTCTTTTCAGTGTCATGTCAAGATTAAATGTATTTATTACGCTCCCGACTATTGCTGTTTTCTTCAAAATAAACTGTTTTCATCATTTTTGTGAAAAGAAACAAAAGTGTTGTGGATGTGTGTGTTTATGTTCCTGGTTCTGCATTAGATAATGTTATGACGTTGGTGATGGCAGGGTAGATTTGGCTACGCTGCCCATTAGCATCATTAAAATAGGTAGAGCTCATTGTCAGCATTTGTGCTGTGAGCGTTAAGGGCGGGTGATCTGAATTAGTGCTGCGAGGGCACTTGAATTTAGGGCGATGGATCAACTGATAAGATTGGCGGTATCTGACCTGTCGTTTTCACATGTGTTAAAGTGAGAAAAACTTGGGTAAGTTGCATTGAAATTTCTTTTAAGAATGATCGATGTATGCTTTCCAATACATGCCCGATCGATTGAGCCAATACAATTTCTGACCGAACTACCCTAATAGATTGCATCCTCCAACAAATCCCTCCTCTTAGATAGACTCCCATAGCACTGCTTTCTTCCTCAGAGGAGGGAAAGAGAGTAACTCCCTTTGAAATTCTAGCTCGCAGCATTTTGCAAGACTGCTCTGCCGAATAGGGCATTCTGGCCGTCCAAGGTGTCCAGCCAATAATACTTAGCGATCCAGTGATGACCACATTACTGCTTGGCATGTATCCATGGTTGGCACTCCTCTTTGTAGAGCAGATGAAGCCGCTACTCCTTTAGCGGAATAGGCTCTTAGTCCTTACAGGACCTTTTTGCCTGCTATCTTATAGAACAATCCATCTGGATAGGGTTAGCTTGGTTATTGATTTTACCATTCTGGGTCCTGTGTAACCCAAGAATAACAGATTTTCCATTCCAAAGTGGCTCGTACCTGCTATGTAGAAACTTAGAGCCCTTTCCGGGTCTAATTTGTGCAACCTCTCTTCCTCCTTTGAAGGATGAGAGGAGGGTAAAAAGTCGGTAAATACATTTTCTATTTTAAGTGAAATTCAGACACTACCTTGGGGAGGAAGGACGGAATAACTCCCAGCATCATCTTGTTCTTAGCAAAGATAGTGAAAGGTGGTATGTCCGAAAGTGCCTGCAGCTCACTCACACTGCTTACTGATATGATTGCAGTAAGAAAGTCTCCCATCCAGGAAAGGACCCTAAGTGGGCAAGAGTGCATTGGTTCCAATGAAGCTCCCATTAGAGATGTTATGACTAAGTTTAAATCCCACACCGGCTACACAAAGGGTGTTGAGGGAAAGGTATTGACTAGTCCCTTCAAGAATTGAATGACCTGTGGTACTGTAAAATACAAGCCTTGTTCAGGTATAAGTTTAAAAATGGGAAGCGCTTCTAGTTACCTTTTTGCTGTAACCTCCTGAAGCCCATGCAGTGCTAGGTGCAACATGAAAAAAGTACAGCAATGATGTCGTATGATACAGAGTCCAAATCTCTAGCTGTGCGCCAGCTGCAAAATGTCTTCCATTGTCAGTGGTATGGTATGATATGGCATGGCATTTATAACGTGCCTATACACAAGTGTTTCATTGCGGGTCTTCTAGCCGAAAGAAACACCTCAGTAAGTTTTGGGAGGTTCCAATCGCTGTATCTCCTCCGCTCAGTAGCCAATGTGTGAAGATTGAGAGTGTTAATGTTCGGGTGACGGATAAGACCTCCGTTTTGCAAAAGCAGGTCTGTTTTCTTTGGAAGACATTGTGGGCAGCACATGGACCAGCTCAGAAGGTCCAGGTACCATGTTCTCCTGGCCCTGTCCGGGGCTATCAGGATCATGGTTGTGACAACCCCCCTCAACCTCCTGAAGCCATGTGGTATGACTGGAATTGGTGGAAATGCATTTAGAAGTGCAAAGTCCAGTCCACTACGAATGCATATTAAAGTGCTTCTCTGTGGGGAAATCCCTGAAGCACTTCTTGTTGGAGCTGGATGTAAACATATCTACTTACGGGGCTCCCCAGAGAGCGAAGACCTCTGCAAGACTTCCTGGCATAGCTCTCATTTGTGGTAGGCCTCAGATCTTCTGGAATCCTCCAAGAAGCGTAAGCCCGAACCCTGCTTGGCTCTAGGTGTCCGCTGTTGTGTTCTCCTTCCAGACCTAGTGAGTTGCTGATAAGAAAATGTGCCTTTGCAATGCCAAAAACCAGAGTTGCATTGCTTCTATTGCCAATGACAGTGACCCTACACCTCCTCTCTTGTTGAAGTAGTGCATGGCCACCATGTTGTCCATCATTATCAGGGCTGTTTTCCACAGTATTGAGTGCAAAAGGGCATCAGCGCCAGTCTGATTGCCCTCAACTCCCAAAGTATTATGTGTAGTTTTGTGTCTGCTTGGAACCACAGTCCGCTCACCATGAGTTTGTTCAGGTGTGCACCCCAGATCTTTTGTTCTCCTTGTTGGACCACCATAGGAGACCCTAGTCGGAATACGCAGGAGATCTGTCATGCTGCATGACAACTGTGGCCATTGAGATCAGAGAGCCCATTGAAGAGATTTTATACTCAGTCTGGGCTCTACCACCAGAAAAATGCAGGATGCCATGAGGCCCAGCAACTGGAGAAAATCCAAGGCCGGCAGAGTGTGGCCGTTGTGTATATTGGAGACCATCTGCAGATCACCTGGTGGATTTTGTAAGGCCTGTCCCCAATAAAGCCTTCTCCAAAGAGGATTTCAGGACTGCTGGATAAACTGCCTGCCTGCAACTCTCTGGCTCTCAACAACAATAAAACCAAGCTCATGATTGTCTCCACCAAGAACACTCAGAACAAGCTAACATCAGACTACTCCAATTTCCTGATTTCAGACAATGTCATAACTGTCCTAAAACACTGGGTTTTATCCTGGACAATGAACTCTCCATGAAGCCTCATGTCTCCAATACCAGGTCATGCTGTGGACCCATCAATAAATGAATACAATATATCTGACCTTTCATAACTACTGACACCTGCACTCCTCTGTCCACAGCACTGATCAATTCCAGGCTGGACTACTATAACAGACTGTTGACCGGCACCACTTCTGCAAACATATAAGCACTCCAAGTCACACAAAATAATGCTGTGTGCACGATCTTCAAACAATCGCATCACACCCACATCTCCTGCTTTAGGAAAAAGCTACACTGGCTTCCCGTAAAACAAAGAAAAGACACAAAATGCTCACATTAGAGCACAAATGCGTGTCTCTATCAAGTCCCACATACCTATCAGCGCGGTACTGTGCGTTTTGCAAGAACTTGTCCGAATGGACTATAAGGGATCATTGGATCCGCCTCGCCAGCTGGCTGGAGAAGGGCCCAGCAGGTGAGAAGAAGAAGTCTGAGCGGTCTTCTAAGTCCTGTGAGGGTGCTTATCTATCTATCTATCTATCTATCTATCTATCTATCTATCTATCTATCTATCTATCTATCTATCTATCTATCTATCTATCTATCTATCCTTCTGTCCTCCTTTGTATGCACCGTTAACAACTGGGTCTCTCATGAGAATCAACTTGTGGTGACTGTCTAATTTGGACCATCACCTGATTTATGTGAATGATTTGTTGCTTGTGAGCACTGAACAGTGGGGTAATCATGTAGCAGTCTTCTGGTGCATATCATCTGTCAGTCAGCACAGGGAGGGACCGCACATTTAGTTTTCAATTCCAATTATTTTCCAAAGTTCAACCCATTAAAGGATGACTCTCTGTCTACACAGTTGTTAGCACTCAAGTCCAACAAATTCCTTCCCAGGCACTGCTGCTGCTTCAAAGGCATTTGCAGCTAATAGGGGAAAGGTCACAGTTTGGGTGTTCAGCACAGGTTGAAGCCAATTCTCATTAACAGAAACTGGTGATTTTAAAATACATGTTTATCTCCATTACATGGGGCGTGCTTCCATGTCTTGTGTCCGATCCAATACATTTTGCTTCCATTTCCTTCTTACAGTTTATTTACAAATCGTTTTATTATACCCACCAGTTTCCTTACTGTGTGCCTTAGAATTCTCTTCTGCAGTGTAGATTCATATTTAAAATGTCCCTTGATCCTAGCTGCAGAATGCAATTAAATCCCACAAGAGGAGCGAAAGCAAGTAGAGGAAGGGCAGGAGTGGAGCTAGAGACAGAAAAGGGGAGTAGAAAGATCCCCAGAGGGAGGAGATATAGAGGGAAAAATAGAGATTGAAAGAGAGAGAGAGTGTGAAGGGGAGACACTAGAAGAGAAAAGCCTGGTTGCATTGGGCAGTACAAACAGGTCAAAAATATCCCTTTCAAAATCCTAGTGGGAGATAGAAAAGACCACAGCTTTTAGGTTTTCTGTTCACAACAGCTAAGTTATTTTATTTATTTATTTTATTGCACATTTATACCGCACTTAAAACCAGCGAGTGGTTTTTAAGTGCGGGATCAGGATTTGAACCTGTGTAGCACTGTATTGTTTTTTTCCAAGACAAACGTGCTGCCTCTGATTTAACCTTCCTCTCTTTAGACAGTAGGGATGACCTTGTGTTATGGTATGTTGGGACATTTTGCTGATTTTGGACGTTTAGGCTAGGGTAAGTAGTCCACAGGAAGGTTGGGAGAGCTGTAGGGACCCATTAATATTAACCATCCCAGCATTTTCAAACCATTTAAAACAAAATATTAATAAAGCATCATAAATCTATTATCCTATTCTGTGGATTTGAGGCTATCTGTGAAAGTATGCAAACAAATAAACTGGGGTCTTCTTCAAGCATGTACCTTTGCACGACTATGGGCGGTACCTAGGTATGCCTTAGCAGGTTTATTGTGGTTGTTTTTATTTCTTCAAGAGCATCAGCATGGTGTTTCTCCTCCTTGATCCCACTACCTAAAAAACACAAGTCATCTCCTTGGTGTCAGCTCTTCTTTGCTATTCTCCTGTCAGTGCAATTGGATCGGCCTCCTTGCATCTTCCTTCTCTTTAAAGAGAAGCAGAAAAAAGCAGCAGACCTTTCAGTCCTCTTCAGTTGCCATAATACATGCAGACTACTATGAAGACGTTGATTGCATTCCTTTTTGCTAGGAACCTTTTGTAAATATTTGCCCAGACGATGGGTAAAACGCAGATATCAGGCAAGCCACTTGAAAATTCTATGGCCTTTAAGAACAAAAGACCCTTCTTATCAGAGCCCTTAATGGGGTGGTCAGGAAGTGTCCCCATCATTACGAGGAATCATGTTGCGTGCACCATAATGATGACTGGGGGTGCAGCGAACTGAGTACAAGTGCTGCTTTTGTTCAGAACTAATACATATTAGCTTGCACGCACGCAGAAAGATAATGTATTAATTCCACCAAATGTAAAAACATGTAGGCACATTAATATAAATTCATATGGAATACTGTACAATAAACTTGCTTTATGTGCAACTGTGTACTCATTTCTTAAGTGTTAGGCCTGTTTGTATTAAAATGATTGAAGGCTCATCCTAACATTTGGCGAGCCAAGGTAGAAGCCCAGGCATTCCAAGACGTTGGGGGTCTGCTGTCCACACCTCTCAGCACCTCACGACAGGGTCCAGTCTTCCGTGCAGAGTGAAAAAGAGGACTGCAGATGCCATTTTGCTGAAAGGTCTGTCTGGTCCCCAGAGACCTAGTGCCGTTGCCTAGCTGTGTAGGACGACTTGATAAAGCACCACATTAGAGCACCTCGGGTTCACGTGAGTACACGTTTGGGGGTGTAAAGCAAGGGGGAAAAGGGCATTGTTTCTATGATTATGCTTTTTTTTTTAGTAAGGGCAGACTTGGAGTGTGGGTCTGAAATCAGTTGAGGTTTTGGGGATTGGAAAAGTGGATGTTTTTGATAGAGTAGTTGAACTATTTTGTGTTGTAAGCTCCCGGTATATATTTCTTGCCTAGTTTGTTATTTTAGAAGTGTGAGGGGTTACCTTTCCCTGAACGGCCAGTGTGAAGCGTGTCCTGATACCCTTTAGTTTGCTTGTCTGGTTGGCAGGAGCCCCCACTTGAAGGTGGGTGGTATCTTAGGGTAAGTCCAACCATACATGCCTTTCTGAACTAAGCATTGACATTCTTTTGTATTTGCCATGTGGGCGGAGCCCCTCACCTCAATTTTCTTGGTTAGTCGAAGTAATGAAGGGAAACTTCCTGTAGCCAGGAAAAGATGGTTTTGTAGTAGAGACAATCGTAGTAGTGATCACGAGATCGAGAGCAACTGTGCTGTAGTGGAAAGCATTGCGCCTCTCCTTTGTGTTGAGAGTGGTGGGGATATCACAGAGATATTGGCCGGCGGAGTGTTTTTGATAAGATGTTGTCTTCTGTGTATGAGTGAGAAGTAGAATTGGAGTAAAAAGTGAAGTGAGGTAATTGCGTTATGCACGAGTATGGTGAATGAGTGTGAACTACAACTAAGGAATTGGGTAAGGGAAAAAAGGGAGTGCTTGGGTGAAATTAGTTTTTTGTGCCGTGGGATCGGCACAGCATGGGATTTTTGTGAAAACTATTTTTTGATAACCTGGGTTGGAGTATGGAGACTCTGTTGAATCATTTGTGCCATGTGTTGCCAGGCCATAAGGTGAACATTTTGAAATATCATAGAGAATGGTTGCAGCAGAGTAAGGGGAAAATGAAAAAAGCAGGAAGGGCCATAATGTTGATTGGCGAATAATAACCTGTGTTGGGGTTGTAATCATTCAAGAGGGACTTACTTGCATATGCTCTGGGAGTGTGAAAGAGTGTTAGACTTTTTGAAAGATGTTTTGAATCAGATCGATCTAGTGGTGAGTGTATAATTTCCTTGTACTTTTATGTCTGTAGTCTTTCTCTCAGCTGAGGGTAGGTGTGAGGAACCTTGTAAATCATCAGACTGGATTGATAGGGCGTTTTTAATGGCTATTAATCATATCATGAAAGTGTGGAAATGTAGAAAAAAGCTGCATTCTGAAAACTGGTTGACGGATATGCGAACACTTTCACACTTTGAGAAGTCTCAGGCATCTAGGCTTCATCGGGAGAATGAATACTGTGAGAAATGGGGGTCTTTTAATGATTTATTTGGTTGAGGTGCAGGTTTGGTTTTTTGGGTATAATAATGAAAATGGAGCTGGGTGGGAGGGGAGGATGTTTTGTTTTTGTTCCTTTGTATGTTTGTCATGTGTTGTGTTCTCTTTTGGGGCTTAGGGTTGGGATTTCATTGTGATGTTATTTTTGTGTTATTCTTACTTTATTTGATGGAATGATATGTTCTGGGTTAAATATACATTGGTCTCACTTGAATGTTCTTTTTATGATATTCTTGTAATAAATGTTAAATAAAGATGAAAAAAAAGAAAGAAGAAATTGTGATGGGAGGGCCAAAAAAGGAGGGTGCGGAAATTTCTTCTGTACCGCCCCCATATGGTATACAGACCCTGAATTTATACCAACATTTTCCCCAGCTGCTACTCCAGTGGTTGCAAGTCGGATACAGGTAAGGCCTCCATCAGTTAAGATTTTGAGGAAATTGGAAGGATTAATAAAGTTACTCACCGTAGTTACTACCTTACTCCTAGCCCATCGTCCCCTTTCCTCCATACTTATGGGACATTCCCGCGTCCTGTGGGACGGGACCGGAGCACTTTGTAAAAAGCATCACATTTTTCCAAAAATGTGTCCTTCCTCTCTTTTAACGCGGTGTACAGCATGCAGCTATAACCCCGTCCTCCTTAGCTCCGCCCAGCACATCGCCCATCAGTCCTTTTCTATTGCCTTTAAGCAATAACAGAGGAACCTTATTAGAGGGGATGGCGGGCAGGCGTATGGAGGAAAGGGGACTATGGACTAGGACTGTAGAGATTCCCAAGCACTCCTCACAGGAATTACGGGTGGATGGAAAACTCCTTACTGAAAAAGGTTTTTGAGCACATCCTGGCCAAACTGAGCATAAGCTCTGGAGCTCAGATCTAAACGGTAGTGTTTAAAATAAGCCGATGGAGAGGCCTGTGTAGCCGCTTTCGCGATGGTCTCCCAGGGGACATACTTCTGAAAAGCAACCACAGCTGCTTTACCCCGTACCAGGTGTGTGTGAACCCCTCTAGGAGGTTGGAGGCCCTGAACATTGTAAGACTCCATAATACAGGCAGCCACCCATCTAGAGATGGTTGCTTTGGAGGCCAGTTTACCCTGCGGATTACCAAAGGTCACCAGTAGTTCGGAAGAACTCCTAAATTCAGAAGTTCTGTCCAGATAGAACGTAAGAGGTCTTCTAACATCCAGGCAATGCAAAACCCTTTCGGCTTCCGAAGCCAGGTTTGGGAAGAAGACGGGCAAGGAGATTGACTGATTTAGATGAAAATCTGAGACAACTTTCGGTAGGAAAGATGGATTCGTCCTCAAGACAACCTTGTCCTTGTGGAAAACCAAGAAGGGACGCTCCACCGACAAAGCCTGGAGCTCACTCACACGTCTTGCGGAAGTCACGGCGACCAAGAAGGACATTTTCCACGAAAGGTGCTTAAGATCCACCGTAGCCATTGGTTCAAATGGCTTATAACACAATGCCGTAAGGACCACGTTCAGATCCCACGTCGGATGCGGTTTGCGATAAGGAGGGTAAAGAAGCATTAGACCCGCAAAGTGCCTTTTTACCAGTGGATTTGACAGTGAAAAAGAGCACTGGTCCGTGGATAAGTAGGCAGCAAAAGCCAAAAGATAAGTCCGGCATGGAAGGACATGAATGCCCAACTCCGCTAGATGAGAGACTAAGGACAGCACTGTTTCGAACATAGCCCCCCTTGGGTCCAATTGTTTTGCTAAGCACCAGTGGCACAACCGAAGCCATTTGCTCTTGTACTGAGATCTCATTGAGGGCTGCCTGAATAATGCGCATGTTATTAGCAGACAGGTTGAGATGTTCTAGAGATCTGAACTCAGGCACCATGCCGCCAAGCTGAACGATTGTGGGGGGGGGGGGTGCCACAGCTGCCGATCTCTCTGGTGAAGCAGGTTGGGAACCAATGGAAGCCTGATCGGCGCACATACCGACAGATGCTGAAGCTCTGAAAACCAGAACCTGGCCGGCCACCACGGAGCTATGAGCAGAAGAGAACAGTTCACTGTGTTCCTCAGTTTGCAAACTGTCAGATGAATGAGAGGCAGGGACGGAAAAGCATAGCCCCTCATATTGTGCCAGGGAATCTCGAGAGCATCCCCCAGAGAGGAGGCTCCCAGTCTGTTTCTGGAGGCATACAGAGGAAGTTTCCTGTTGACCAATGTTCCGAAGAGGTCCACTTCTGGAGTGCCCCAACACTGGAAGATTTGTAAGAGAACCTCTACTTTCAACTCCCACTCATAGCTGACCATTGTTCGTCGGCTGAGGGCATCCGCATTAACATTCAGCTGGCCCGGGATGTGAACAGCCACGAGCCAGATGCCATGCTGCACTACCCATTCCCAAATCTGAATGGCAAGATCCACAAGAGTAGGGGACTTGGTACCCCTTGCTTGTTGATGTAAAAAATGGACACTTCATTGTCTGTGCGGACAAGGACCACTTGGTTGATAATGACCGGCCTGAACGCCTTGAGCGCCAGGAAGATCGCCAAAAGCTCCAGGTGATTTATATGAAGGAGCTTGTCTTGTGGCGACCAGAGATCGGAAACTTGAAGACGATCCAACGTCCCACCCTGCCCCAGAAGGGAAGAGTCCATTGTGACTGTCATCAGCGGTACGGGGTCCTGAAAAGCCGCGCCCACCGATATATTGCCGAGAGATGACCACCACAAAAGGTCTGCTCTCATGAAAGCTGGAATCAATATCATTTTGGAGTCCGCCTCCACAGCTTGACACCAAGAACTTCGAAGAGCCATCTGCGTCCACCTCATCTTGTGCCGAGCAAGAGGAAGAGCCAATACACACAAGGCCACGAGGCCCAGAAGCCTCTGTAACCACCAGGCCGACATGCTCCCCGACTGCCCAAAGATCTGACACGTGGCCACCAGATCTGCCATTCTGTACCCGGTCAGGTATACTCTGCAGTGGATCATGTTTCAACGAAAACCCAGGAAAATCAGGTCCAGAGAGACCGTCATGGAGGATTTCTGCCAGTTCACCAACAGCCCAAGGTGGAACAGGAGCTGGAGGAGAGACTGAAGGTTGCTAGAAGCTTTCAAGGGACAAGGACTGCACAGCAGCCAATCGTCCACATACGGATACACGTGGATACCCTGAAGCCCCTCTTTATCCTTCCCTATCCACAACCCTATTTTTGTCTGGCACTTTGGGTTTTTGATTTAATAATTATTATTTTCTGTCAACAAAACATATACCATTATATCTCTGGCATTTCTTTTGTTAATATGTGAATGAACATATCATATTTTGTTAATGTTGGAATATATTTTTTGAAAAGATTTTCAGTAATATACTTAATCAGCCCTGATTTGAAGAAGGTTCTATAAGGGGACCGAAACACGTGTCATCTGAAGGGGCACTTACATATTAAACCATGTTTTGAAAAACTGGGCGCAGTCTCATCCTGGATTTTCCTTTTTGCTCTAAATATTGATATGTGGTCTTTTCTTGGCTAAACCACTAACCCAGTGAGACGCGACCTTTGCTAAACCTTTGTGAGTAAACAGAATTTCAACAATACAAAGAAGATGTCGCCATGTTAGACCAGACCAACATAGCCAAGATTTTGTGAAATTCTGTGATTTCAGGTTTGGTCTACGGCAGACATACAACAGCGCAACATGGCTGAGTATCTGAAGAATAGGCAGGAGGAAACTGCCAATCTATTCACATCAAAGGGGAACATGAAGCATGCCTTCTTTAATCCCATACAGAAACAGGATGATTTGAGAGCATTATTTTACAATCTGGAGAGATTCTCGAAGAAGGAAATCGACAAGTATTGGGAAATAGTATCCCTGGAAAATTATCATAAGAATGAATTGATTCCCAGAGGCTTAAGGATCCTGATCTTCCCGAACTTTAGTAATGATGTAGATAATGACTTGGCAGAGATGTGGGAGAAGAACCTTAATGGCAGCTCTAACAAAATGGTGGAACTTCTGATTGAACACGCGACACGGGAGCATAAAAGGACAATCGAATTGATAGATAAAATCAAAAAACAAATTGCAGAAAAGAATTCACAAAAAATAACGAAAGAGAAACATTACAATACCATCCATGACATCTGAAAAAAATACCAGTTTGAAGTCACACTAAGAAAACTAAGAAAGCACTACAGAGATGAAAGAGACTATCAGGAGGACAGGGTGTATACCTTTCAAGCTAAATGTAATCAAACTACGAAATTTGGATCTAAGACAAGCACACCGAATACATTGTCTGCAAGCTCGGATGCTGACTCAGAAGGGGAAGACATAACTGAGAAAGAAAGCACAAGTGGGAGATCAACCTCTAGCTTCATGAGTCAAATAAAAAGGTATAAGAAAGGTAATAGGAACTTTCCACACAAACAGGTCCGTTTTCAGTTACCTGGGAACACAGGATCAACAACCAGTACTCCAGGAGGAGAGGAAGGCGGGGGTGGGGGGGTACAAGATCCAACAAATCTAGGATCACAAGGAAACACAAACAAAACGTTTACCAGAGCGAGTGCAAAAGAAATAAACAGAATGAAATAACCCAGAACCTTGTCCTGAACCTATCCAAAAGAGGGATATCCCTCGAAGAAAACAAGTTACTGAATAAAGGACTGACATTCGCCCACACGGCGAAGCATAACTAGACGGATTTACACATAGATCTATTCAAATTCGTACGAAAATTAAAACTTAAAAAGTTTTTTGCAACTAAAGCACTAGGGACCTACCAACAACAAACGAAGACTCAACCAAGTGATTTGAGCATCAAAGAAATAGAGGAAATTCAGCTACTCAGATCCATTGCAGAGCCTGCAGCGTATAGCATCAACCAAGTACTAAGAGACCTGAATGTGGAATCAGATATGCTACCTATTAAAGAGCTTAAACCAGTTTCTAAATTTGTACCCTAATTTGCAGCTGACAATATTATTGACACCTTTTATAAAGTGGTATCACAAGACCTATACCAGACAGACCATAAGAGACACCAGACAAAAGCTAAATAGAATCTGACTCTGAAGGAACAAGAAGCCCTCCGGACGCTAGAGACTGACCGCTCTATTGTAATAAAAGAAGCGGACAAGGGGGGGAATATTGTTATCATGAATAGAGAGGACTATCTAGAGATGGCCAGGAACATCTGAGTACTCCAGGCTGCTACGAAACATTGCCTACTAATCCAACAAAACAAATAGTACTGAAATTGGACCAACAAATTAAGATCTGGCACCACAAGGGTCTCCTTACGGATGACGAAAAAAGTTTCCTTACCATCAAAGAACCTATAATACCGATTATGTACTTTCTGCCCAAGGTACACAAAGAGTACGATCAGATACCGGAAGGACGACCAATCCTTAGCGGAATAGGTTCGGCAACAGAGAACATCTCGCAATACCTAGATAATATCCTAAGACTGAGAGCAATGAGATTGAAGGCATACCTAAAGGATACTACCAATGTCATTTTGAAGCTGAAATGTGTGAATTGGGAAAGAAACTATGAACTTGCAACATTGGCTGTAAAGGCACTTTATACATCGATCCAACATACATGGGCCTTGAAAGCGACAGGTCACACATTTAAGGAGGATTCGGCATCAATTTATCAACAAATCCAAATGGTAAAGGAAATGTTGGAACTAACATTTGAAAGCAACATCTTCAATGTTAACAACACCTTTTTTAGACAGACCAAGGGCGTAGCAATGGGCACAAAATATGCCCCGGCCCTAGCAAACATCTTTATGGGTCTGTTTGAGGATACAATCATCTATCAGGACAAAGCATATGCTAAAGAACTTGTGCACTGGAAGAGATACATCGATGATGTACTAATAATATGGAAAGGTACGACTTCAGAATTCATGGATGAGGGGGCGTGGCCAGCGCGCATGGCGTGAGGTCGTGCTTTCCTTGCGCTCCTCCCCGAGATCCTACAACGGACCGAATTGTTCGGCTAACCCATGTTGAATAAGCATACTTGAAGTAGCAACGAGAAGAAGAACCGTTTTCCTACCCTCGACAAAGTTTCTGCCCGAAAATCAGACCGAGATAACTGTTATTCGAGGTGCGCAGAGAGGAGACCCCTGCCCAACAAGATGAAGGAGGGGAAATCGAGAAACATGGTGCCAAAATAGTCATCTATCCAGACTATACCCCCGCGGTACAGCGGGCACGGAACTCATTTGTACCGGTGAAAGCTAGGCTACGCAAACTAAACCATAAGTACATGCTAATGTACCCGTCCCGCCTTAAGGCACTATACAAAGGGAAAGGAACAAGTTACTTACCTGTAACTGTTGTTCTCCAGCATGGGTCTGGCATGGATTCACATGCTCATGAATATTCCCCGTCGTCAGGCTGGGAATCCTCGGTAAAGAAAAAATCAGTATCAGTTTCGTTTCTGATCTGTCTTTCCTAGTAGTAACCAATCACGGATCTCTGCGTCATACTGAACACAGCCAATGACTGCCCTCTACCTAAGCCCCGCCTCTGGCAGCCATCTTCAGATTTGGTAGCACGTGAAGTGGCAGTATGACCAAGTGAAGAGCCGCAGAGGGGTAGGCGGGAGGGTTCGCATGTGAATCCATGCCAGACCCATGCTGGAGAACAACAGTTACAGGTAAGTAACTTGTTCCTTCTCCAGCATGGGGTCTGGCATGGATTCACATGCTCATGAATATAAGATTAAATAGCAGTATACACATGCACAACCACGGGGGGTGGTAAAAGGCTCAACATTAAGCAATACAAAACTCAACATTAAGCATCTCTTACCTCCTCACCAGGCTCACCTTAAGCGAACAGGTTGCGCAGCACTGCTTGGCCGACCCTGGACTCCTCCCTGGAATCCCGATCGACGCAGTAGAATCTCGTGAAGGTGTGCGTCGACCTCCACGTAGCAGCCCTGCAGATGTCCAGCAGGGGCACACCAGATAAGAACGCCGTAGTAGCAGCTATCGCTCTGGTCGAATGGGCTCTCGGACGGCCTGGCAGCGGTCGGTTAGCCAACCGGTGACAGTGCATGATGCAGCCGGAGAGCCATCTGGAAATAGAAGACTTCGAGAGAGCCTTCCCTTGATTCACAGGTCCAAAGTTCACGAACAGCTGTGATGTCCTCCGGAAACTCTTTGTGCGGTCCACGTAGAACTTCAGTGCTCTAGCCACATCCAGCGAGTGCAAAGTCCTCTCGGCCAGCGACGAAGGAGACGGGAAGAAAACAGGTAACACCAAGGGCTCGTTAAGATGGAAGTCCGACGGCACCTTGGGCATAAAGGAGGGGTGCGTCCTAAGCACCACCCTCGAGGCATGGAAAGTCAAGTACGGTGCTTTGCAGGATAGGGCCTGGATCTCTCCCACTCGTCGTGCAGAGGTAATGGCCACCAGGAACGCCGTCTTCCACAAAACAAACTTCATAGGTGCGGAGTGCATCGGCTCGAATGGGGGCCCCATGAGCCTGGTCAGCACCACGTTAAGTTCCCACGCCGGGGCCGGGGCCTTCACCGGCGGGAACGACCGGAACAGTCCTTTCATAAACTCTTTTACCAGTCGATGGGACCACAGGGTCTGTCCTGTGGTTCTGGTATATCTGGAGATCGCCGCCAGATGAATCTTAATGGAGGCATGGGCTAGCCCGGCCTTTGCCAGCGATAGCAGGTACGGCAGAACTTGAGGGGCCGTAATCCGTAGGGGGTTGATTTTCTGTGCCCGGCACCAGATAGAGAACCTCTTCCACTTATGACCGTAGCATTTGAGAGTCGAGGATGCCCTGGCCTTTGCAAGAACCTCTCTGGAATCGGCCGGTATATCGTAGCCTCCAAACTCTAGCGCTGCAGGAGCCAAGCCTGCAGGTTCAGCGACGCCGGGTCGTGGTGAAAGATGGCGCCTCCTTCTCTGGAGAGAAGGTCCGCGTCTGCCGACAGCTTGATGGGAGGGGACGTTGACAAGTCCAGAAGATCCGGGAACCAGATCTGCCTCGGCCACGCCGGTGCGACGAGGATCATCCTGCACCGGGACCTCTTGAGCTGGCTGATGAGTCGAAGCAGCAACGGCAACGGAGGGAACGCATACAGGTATAGGCCGTCCCAGCGGAACCAGAACACATCGCCCATGCTTCTCGGCTTCGGAAACCTGCTGGCGAACCTCTTGCACTTCGAGTTCGTCGCTGTTGCGAACAGGTCGATTTGGGGTTTGCCCCATCGTCGGAAGAGTTGATCCACCTGATCCTGGCGCAGTTCCCACTCGTGACACGCGCGCAGCTCCCTGCTGAGCGAGTCGGCGATGGTGTTGCTTTCTCCTGCCAGGTGGGAGGGAACCAGGAACATCCCCTCAAGAAGCTATCTTCCTTGAGACCCCGGTGGCGGCAAATATGTGGCTTGAGGACAACAACCTTGCAGATGATAAGGAAAGCACTGCGCAGGAAGTCACAGGCCACTGAATGCACCAAGCAACAGGAAAGAATCAAGGTTCGCACAACTGCCGAATGAACACCGGACCGTTTGAGATTTACAACTCCACGAATGCTACGACGGGCAGGAGCGCACCGACCCATGCGTACAAAGACGAAGCCGACGCACCCCCCTGAAACACGTGAAGGCCGACTGCCGACACACCACCCGCACCAGGAGGCCTGGAAAGGCCTGGAAGGTTCGGGTGCCCCTGAGCGCTGCAAGTTTGAGGCAACTGCTGGGGGCAGTTCGGAGTTGAAAGGTTTGTTGCCTTCATTCACTAGAATGAGGATTGTTAATGTTAATAAGTCTCCAAGTGATACTGATGGAGGAGGAGGAAGGGAAGGAGGAAAGGAGGTGGCTCGTGCCCCAACCCAAACGCAGGCCGACCACTGGATAGTAGATCCAAGCCCAGGGGCGGAAGGGGCAGGTAGAGGGGGGGACAACCGATCCATTACTGATCCCTATGGCCGCGGCCACCGTAAAATTAATGACATGGAATGTAAGGGGTTTGAGGACTTATCTCCGTAGAAACAGAATTAAAACCTACCTGCACAGAAAAGGGGTGATGATAGCATTATTGCAGGAGACCCACTGTACGGCGGACTCTGTGACCAAACTACAAATGAATAGGGGAGGACAGGGATTTGGCACCACCTACTCTAAATACGCAAGAGGGGGTCTACACCTGGATCCACCCACAGCTCCCGTTCGGGGTGGGCAAAACGGAGATAGACCCGGAAGGTAGGTTTGTCGTAATTTGGGGACTTATTGAACAGGAAGCAGTATACATCATGAACTCCTATCTCCCTAATAATAATATACTGTCCTACCTGAACACACTGTACCCCAGAGTTACACAGTATAGGAATGACCTTTTTATTTGGGGGGGAGATTTTAACTGTGTGCACGACCCAATGCTGGACAGGTCCACACCACAGTTGGGAGGCCCATCGACTGCTACGGCAGCACTGACCGCCATGTTGGGGATGCTGGACATGGCAGATGTGTGGCGGGAAAAGCATCCTGAAGCACGTGAATATCATACTACTCATCTCTGCATAAGCTACACACAAGACTAGATTATATACTCATAGACAGGGAGCACTTGCCCCGGGTGGAGGGAGCACAATACCTGGGGAGGACTATCTCGGATCACTCCCCGCTCCTGATGAAATGGAATCACAAAGGGCCCAGACCCCCCATTCCCATGTGGAAAATGCCTACCGACGCCATGAAGGGCCCAGCCTTCCAGGAGGAATTCCGAGATTCTATTGATGCCTACCTGGAGGTTAACACTGGTAGTGTAGCACACAATAGCATAGTGTGGGAGGCTCTAAAGGTAGTGACCAGGGGGGAAAACATCGCAAAGGCGGGAGGTATCAAGAAGCTGCTCAGGAAAGAACTAGACCTAGTGGAGCGGCAAATTGAGCGACTCGAAGCAACCCCCGTAGATACCCAACAGAGGGAGGAGGAGCTTGCAAAACTAAGAGAGAGAAACATAACTGCGTGGAACAGGCTGGAAAAGTTTGACTATACTGCCAGGACGAACAGAGCACATGTTGAGGCGGACAAACCGGGCAAGTTACTGGCCTGGCTCTGCCGAAAAGAACACCCCACCACCTCACTACAGGATGAAGGAGGGAACACACACTACACACAGCTGGGTATAAATGATACTTTCACTCGTTTTTACACACACCTATACTCGCATGAGGTGCTTGTCCCCCATGAACGGTTGGTAGAAACATTAGAGGAGAAAGGGCTCCCTAGGCTGTCCCCTGAACAAGCCGACTCCCTTGAAACAGAAATCACGCCCAAAGACATTACTGAAGCAATGAGATCCCTGGCCGCAGGTAAGGCACCCGGTACTGACGGGTTACCCACAGAGTTTTATAAAACGTATGAGTCCTCCCTGACCCCCCTACTACACGCTGTATACCAGGAGGCATCCGAAGAAAGGATATTAATACGAAGAAGGGATATTACCCGAAAGTATGAGGGAGACGCTTGTGATCCCGATCCTCAAGCCCAACAAGCCAGCAGACCAATGTGACTCATATCGCCCGATTGCAATGTTAAACTATGATATTAAAATCCTGACTATGATTTTGGCAAAGCAGCTGTCTAGAAAAAAAGGGGATATAGTACACCCAGATCAGTGCGGCTTAGTACCGGGCCGCAACACCTCCATGAACCTAGCAGTCTACAACATATTATAGCGCAAACCGATAAGGACAAGGACTCATACGCACTGCTGTCTCTGGATGCCGTTAAAGCGTTTGACTCCATCTACTGGGAGTGGCTTGTGGCGGTGCTCAGGGAATTTGGCTTTGGCCCCGGGTTTATCAGGTGGATTAACATCTTGTATGCTAAGCCTAAGGCAAGGGTGAAATCTGGGAAGCACGTGTCGGAGGCCTGAGATATATGCAGGGGGACTAGACAGGGCTGTCCACTATCCCCAATGATTTACATTTTGGGACTAGAACACATAGCTGTCTACTTTAGGAAGCAGTTCTTCGATGCAGGCATAAGGCTGGGAGACGTGGTCCATGTCATCTCACTCTATGCGGATGATGTTCTCATATACGTCAGGGACCCACACCTCAACGTACCAACCATGCTAGAAGTATTAGACAATTATTCAAAGGTCTACGGGATACGCTTTAGCAAGTTGAAGTCCTGCATGTTCCCCCTGGCGGCCCTGAAAGATGTGAATTTGGAGGCACTCCCTGAGGTGGGGATCCAATGGCAGAATACGTCATTCCGCTACCTTGGAGTGCACATAATGCATACCCCTGGGTTAATGCACGAACGCAACACAAAGGCAGCACTCCCAGCTCTACGCAAATCAATGACGTTTTGGGCGAAACTCCCCCTTTCGATGATGGGCAGAGCTTCGATAATCAAAATGATCGTTCTCCCACGATTCCTTTATGGGTTCCAAAATGTACACTACTATATACACAAACCCTTCTTCCGACTGCTTGAGACCATACTGCGAGAGTTCTTATGGGGGAAAGGAAGGCACAGGATAGCGTTGCAGTTGCTGACCCTACCATATAGCCAAGGCGGTATTCAACTTCTGAATCTGGAAAGGTACTACCTAGCAGCGCAGCTTAGTTTTGTGACCAAATGGCTAGAAGATGAACCCACATCTGAAACACCACTGCTACAGGCCATGCTGCACCAATTCCGTCTGAAAGAGCTGGGCTGGGCGCCGTCCAAACTGTTGGGAACTTTACCCTTTTTGGCTGACTTAGGGAGAAAAATTTGGCGCAGGGTGAAAACGCTAACTAATTCACAGAACCCCTATACCCCAGAAGCTTCCCTGATCGCAGACTTATACACCTTCTGACTTGAAACACATCAGGCTGTGGGAGAGGGAAGGGGTCTACAACTGGGGAGATCTGTATGACGAGAGCACTTTTAGGGAGTTCACCTCGCTACAGGAGATGGAGGGCATACATACCGGCCAATTTCTATGGTATCAAAGAACCCGTGCTGTGGCCTGACACAAATGGGACTCGTGGCCTGAAGAACCAGCTACGGACCCATTCCTCACTCTGATGTACAACTTAGGAGAGGGCAGGAGACCCATATCGCAAATATATGGCCACCTGATCGACATGCAAAATCCTCGGAGTATGGAAATGAAAAGCAAATGGGAGGTGGACATAGGCCGGGAAATGTCTGAGGGGGAATGGAACAGAGCTCTTACATTCCCCAAAGCGGTATCCAGGAATCATAGATTCAGACAGATTCAGCTAAACATTCTGCATAGAACTTACCTGACCCCGTGCCAAATAGCTACGTTCAATCCCCAGGCACAATCAACCCGCAACTGGTGCATGGGGGAAAAAGCGGATCTGATCCACATGCTATGGGAATGCCCCAAAACAAGGTCTCTGTGGGATAAAGTTCAACAAACCTGCGAAAAAGCAGGCCTGAGCAAATATAACTGGACACCCGATGAGTGCCTCTTGGGAACCTACCCCAGACCAACCAAGCTCAAGCATGCGACAAGACTCATGGACATATCGTGCGTACTGGCCAAAAGAACTATTGCAATGTCTTGGAAAAAACCTAAGGGCCCACAGTTCAAGCTATGGCACAAAGAGACTGAACGATGGGTGCTAGCCGAGACCGTGGCATGGGAGGACTGTGTGGCCAGATCCACGGACAACTCCAGTATGACACTCGAGGAATGGAAGGAACTCACCAGACACATGTTTCACCCTTCGGATGACAAACCCCCCTGAATTAGAACTCAAGCTAGGCCCATGAGGGACCTACCATAAAGCCAGCAGCAGCTGAAGTGCTGCGGACAATGGAGACCTTTCGGAAGCCCTCCCCCTTTGAAGTTACCAGATGGTTCCCCTTCGCTCCCACCCTCCCCCGTAGTAGATGACGCTATATGATATGAACAGAATATGGAGACAGTTATGGTTGTTTTGTTTTGTATTTGTATATTCTTGACGTTAAGTTAAACACATGGCTATTGCTATTTGAGTAAGGCATTTCTGCACATAATTTGTTTGATATTAATGAAAATGCCAATAAACAAATTTGAAAATAAATTCAGAATTCATGGATTTTAAGGATAGGATCAACCACAATGAAATGGGAATACAATTCACAGGCATCTGCAATGAGACAAGTATAGATTTTCTGGACCTCACAATATATATTGATCATAATCAGATTAGAACCTGCACATACCGGAAACCCACGGAAGTTAACTCGACTCTACATGCAGAAAGCTGCCACTGCAGACCAACCATTCTCAATATACCCTCAGGGGAATTTCTAAGAGCCAGGAGAAGGAGTGTACGCTTCTAACATCAAGATTTCTGGCAAGAGGTTACACTGAACAATGTGTTAAAAGAGCCTTGGACAAAAGCTCTACAATAACTCAGGAACAGACTCTAACAACCAAGATTAAAGTGACAGAACAACCAACAATTGGCTTTATTACTAAATATAGCAGTGATCACAGAACCCTGTACAAAATCATAGCTAAACATTGGTACCTTCTTAAACTTGATGAGAACATTGCGAACAATGTGGATGATAAACCAAGGATTATCTACAAGAAGGTGCAAACTTTGAAGAATAAATTAAGTCCCTCGAACCTACCGGATTTAATCGTGGAGGAACCTACGAACTGGTTAAAAGCGCCAACTATTGGATTTAGAAAATGTGGATCATGCACAATTTGCAAATTTGCGCATAACAAAACTGACTCATTTACTGGCACCAACAACAGAACCTTGAAAATGTTACAATCCATCAATTGCAGGTCAAATCATGTAGTTTATGGAATCATATGTGTTTGCAATCTGGTCTACATTGGCAGTACCATCAGAGAATTAAGGATTCGGGTCAGAGAACACTTAGCCAAAATAGGCAGCCAGGATCCAACACTATCATTGGCATGCCATTGGCAGGAAAAACATCAAATGGACAATAAAGCGAACGTACGATTTATTGGCCTTCAGAAGATTATATTAGGCAAAAGAGGTGGGAACAAGGAAAAGAAATTGAGACAAGCTGAAGCGAGAACAATTTGCAAACTTAACTCTACAGTTCTCGGATTGAACACGGACAATGAAATGGTGTCCTTTCTATAAAGGGACCTCATTTCTGTTTCAGATCTAAATGTAACTCATTGTACAACAATGATTTTTGTGTACGTAACTAACGAAGTGAACCAGCATGATTCCAATATGTTTATACTTTATAGCCTGGATAGGACGTAGGATGTATCTAACCTGATCAATTTCTCATAAGGATTAGTTCTGAATGGTGCCCACTATCTCAACTGAAATACTCATGACTTTGTAACGTTAATCTTTGTTCCCTAAAAAATAATGAATATCAATAGTATAGAATATCACTAGTGTAGTATATTTCACCCCATTCATGAATGCACCGGGCGATTATTAGCTACTATATATGGCACTACAGACCAAGCGTGATTTTATACCATATAAAATGTTGCTCCACATTAGCATACGTTAAAATTTGACACCCATAGAATTTCTTATCACGTAAGAGTGTACGAAGTGCAAGTATCATAATTCAAATACGCTTTAAACTATAGAGAATGGTTGATTACACCTCCTAAAAATGGCCGCTCTATTATTACAAAGGAGGAGTTGCCTTTACGATGGAAAACGGACTAGTGCTCGGGTCCATTGCCATGACAACTGAAACACAATAATGAGGGAGGGGACACCTACTGACGCCCCCTCTGGACATTCGGCAGCACGCGATTGTACACAAGACTACTGTTAATAGGTAAGAGACCGTCTCTGAAGTGCAGCGCACGTGTTTCTCTGTATACATTTCAGCCGAGAGTCCGTGTGCGTGTTTAAGAACGCTTTGGGCATTACCACTATCTTGCCCAGCATGGCGTTCCCGCGCGCACGAACACAATAAAAATGACAAAACCTTGACGCTCTTCCAGAACCCATAGTATTGAAAACAGGAATGAGCACTTATTTTTGAATGCATTTTAGTAAAAGGAAAAATATGATGAAAAGTTTTTTCAATCTGCTATTAGAATTACATGCACTCAGTTCGCCGGGTGATAGTGAAAATTGCATGCCTGCCAAAATGGAAGGCTTATTTTTGTAGAGGAAAGAACATTTTTCAAACTTTAATGGATACTGAGCACCATGTTCTAGGATATAATGTTGGAGTATACGTATCAAAGATAACGGTACCATCTCAATCGAACTGATGGACACTTGGATAAGGATGAAATGGGATTCGCCACCTAATAATATGAGACTTTCAAGTGACTCCGTAACAATGCTAAAGGTGATACCATGTATGATTTATTTTCTTATAAGGGATCTAACCAGAGATTTGAAGAGCGGATACTGTCTGCTTAACCCAATAAGGGGCATTAGGTGAAATCAAGGTAAAACAGAAACATTTACTCTTATATATTGGGAATAAGAATGTGACAATATATTCGGCACTGACTCATTAAGGTGTTTCTGTCTATCTCTTAACCCCCTTTATCCTTCCCTATCCCCAACCCTATTTTTGTCTGGCACTTTGGTTTTTTGATTTAATAATTATTATTTTCTGTCAACAAAACATATACCATTATATCGCTGGCATTTCTTTTGTTAATATGTGAATGAACATATCATATTTTGTTAATGTTGGAATATATTTTTTGAAAAGATTTTCAGTGATATACTTAATCAGCCCTGATTTGAAGAAGGTCCTATAAGGGGACTGAAACACGTGTCATCTGAAGGGGCACTTACATATTAAACCATGTTTTGAAAAACTGGGCGCAGTCTCATCCTGGGTTTTCCTTTTTGCTCTAAATATTGATATGTGGTCTTTTCTTGGCTAAACCACTAACCCAGTGAGACGCGGCCTTTGCTAAACCTTTGTGAGTAAACAGAATTTCAACAATACAAAGAAGATGTCGCCATGTTAGACCAGACCAACATAGCCAAGATTTTGTGAAATTATATGCTAGTAGTTGTATGTCCTTTTTCAAGATAGATTTAGGCTGGTGTATGCACACATCCTGAATGCATATCTGCTACAAAGGTCCTCGTACATGAGGTCTTCCCAAGTGCTCCGGTCTGACAATGGACCACATTTTATGAATGAACTTTTCGAGCACATCACAATCCTGTTGGGTATTAAGTAAAAATGGTCTTCTGGTTATTACCCACAAGCAAACGGTAAACATGAGCACCTCAATGGCCTCCTTAAAGAATCCAGTGCCAAATTAAAAGTATCTCTGACAAAAGGATGGCTCCATTGCTTACCCTTATCCTTAATTGTATTACCTAATCGTTCCGGCTCAGATCATCACCTGATTTCTCACGAGCTGGTGACGGGACGCTGCATGTGTGTACCTCTTGCTCCTCTGACTCGAGCGCAAACTGATGCCCATAGCGTATCGAATGTTCTTGGAAATTAAATGCATGATTATTTGTCTGCTATGACGGCAAGTGTTACTTTTATGCCTCAACAGCTTCGTTCCCGGGAGGGGAGTTCGAAGAAAATTGATGACGACAAAAAGCAGAGGGATTCTGCAACTGCTCTATAACCCCCATTGTTGTATGTGGAGCATACAGTGCTCATTAAGAATCTTGTGAGGCGTTGGCAAAAACCACGCTTTGAGGGTCCATTTATAGTAGAGGAGAGCGTGAAGGGTGCAAGGATGGTGTGCCTGGTTGCACCTAGGTGACATAAAACCCTATAAAGTAAAGACCCCATGCCGCAACTCCCAGAATCGGAAAGGCAAAGAAGAGATGCCACATGTCCAGACACGGTCTACCACCCGAGCCAACCATCAGCCAAAGGAATAAGAGAGACACTATTTGTGCGCATTCTTTCTGAAAAATCATACTTGCATATAACAAAGAATAGCACTTTCATGAAGTAGATACACTAAATGTCTTCTCTACAAACCCTACTGTTTACGCTCTTTACTTACCTAGTAGATACATATCCTGTGTTAAGATTAAGAAACATAAACCTTTGCTGCTCTTTTAAGGTATCCCAAAGCATGTTTTCTTTTTGAAAGATTTTTTATCGCTATATTAATCAAATGTTTCCTGTAAACATTGACATTTTGTAGAACTGAAAATAGGCATTTTGAAGGAAGAGAATGGGACTTCTGAATTCTGTTAGTTATTCCCTCCTGGTTCACTGATGAAATAATGCACATGATTATTTACAAAAGATAGATACACAGCCAATAATGCTTTTAGCAACTTTTTTACATTTTGTAGTCTTTATTTTATCATTCTTATTGCATTAAAAGAGGCGATCCTGTATGATATGATATTTTTTTATATCGTGCTCAAATACAAGTTTTTCAGAGCGCGACCAAGCAAAGGAAAGGGAACAAGGTAGAATAAAAATAGCGATCTTACTAGGCCCAGTGACATTAAGAATGCACAAGTGTATGGAAAAGGGAAAAGAGAGAAAGTGTGAGGAAGGGGGAGAAGTGGAAAGTGCGGCACAAAGGAAAGAAACAGAATAAATAAAAGTGCAATAAAAACAATACAATCAATAAATAAATGTAGGCAGAGGCAAGCGTGCATAATTTGTCAGCTAGGGTATATCTGATAAGTGCTGGAGAAACAAGGGGGACTGTGTGGGTACAGATACAGATCCCAGTGCAAGGGATGGCTCGGAGGCAGTGCAGGGAGGTGAGCAGGTACCTGGGGCCGAAGGACAAAGGGTGGCCAGGAGAATGGTGCTGAGAGAGAAAACAGATCAACAGGGGAGAAGAGGGGCAAAGGCAGAAGCAAAAAGGAAGGCCTTGAGGTGCTTCTGGAACCGGAGATAGTTCTCCTCAAGTTCCAAGGTGGCCGAGAGGCTGTTCCAAAGGGAGGCCCCACTGAATGTATCCAACTCTATCTACACCAATGCAACCTATATTACTATGACAAATGAAGGAAATACCCAATAATTTTCTGTGGGTACTAGGCAGATTACAAGTCTTAATCGAAGTGTGATTAATGACTTTGGGGACATGAACTCGTATATGGGCAATTCTGCCCAACTCAGTAATAATGTATGGTATCAGCACATGACACGAATGGGGAGAGGGACATCTGATGAGAGCTGCTATGTATGCTCTCGTATCCCCTATGCCATGAGCACATGCCGAGTATTTGTAGCAACGGACGTACCCGTGCACAAAGCACATTGCTTAACACACACTGCACTTTTTATGACTAGGGGGCAATTACAAGGCCATACTGCTTGACTATTATGGGTAAATAAAGTGAGGTTCGCATAAGAAGACAACTATATACAAGTGTTGAAAATTATGACAAAAGCTGAAACACAGCACACAGTGTTAAGACATATATCATCTGAAATAGATGGGGCAGGGATTAAAAGAGAAGAAAATAAGATTCTCCAGTGTAACAATAAGAATGGAAAGGAAATACCTAGATGTTGGGAAAGAGGCCAATTTCAAAAAAGGGAACTGTGCTCACACCTGAGGGTTGGACTGAAGGACTAGTAGTATGCAAAGCACTAGCAGTCATTGGACAGTGGAAAGAGGTAGTGCTAAATGCAAATAATGTAAGTCTTAACCTATGGCCCGAAATCCCAAAACGACTCACATAGGTTTATAACCAGGGGGTCCAATTAATACCCCTGAAAAACGCACCCTTTGTTTACGAAACAATGGTACAATAAACTTTGGAAAGAACGCTGGGTGCAAATGCATTTTTGATGTACCAGTTATGAAAACAGGAACAGCAGTGCTGATGGACCACTATTGGACTTGTGGTGCAAAAGCATATATGCAGCTATGCCAGATTGGGGAGGCCTATGTTCCGTAGCATAAGTGAGAACACCAGCTTTGGTGTGAGACAGTGCATGGTATCAAGAGATGACAAAGACACAAGGAGAACAGTTTGAAAACCTTTATTCAAACACTTAGGGTGTAAAACCTATCTTGCCATATCTCTAGTTTGGAGTTTCCTTCAACTGATGTAGCTAAAGGCCAGTGTAAGTCAGTACGTCCAAAATAAAATTGGTCCATGTCATAAACCTATGCTTGCCGTCACATTTAACTAAATTTTGTGTAGGGATTGTTTTAGTCAAAGGAATAGTGTTCAAAAGTAAAGTAGCTTGGCACTGGAGCTTTTCTACCCAAGTTCAAAGTACTTAGGTTCACAAAGTTCCACAGGTCACTCATAATTCACTTATCACCAGTTCACTGTACTTGGATTCACAAAGTTCCTTGGGCTTTTAGGACTCTGTTGTCTGAACTTAAAGTTCCATAACAAACAAAAGTTAATTTGGTTTCTTCCGGGGTTCCCTTCCCCATGTTCACTAACTTTTCAATTCTGATTCAATTTCCACTTGTTTCACATTTGTCACAAAGTTTGTTTATTTCCCTTGGGTCTCTCCTGGACTGGCCGCAGTTGTTGGATCACACGGTTCACCAATTACAGGTTGTGCAACCTGGGATCCTGGGCTTTTGCTATGCCCCGTCTTGTTACTTTCTCATGCTCATCGCTCATCCGCCTTTGAAATATTTGCAAGGTACTTGTGGTTGGTCACCTTGAGTTACCTGGAGGCAAGCAGACATGGACTCCCTGCTCACTGTGCTCAGAGAGGCACAGCTTCGCCTCACTGATGAGGCCCAACAAGCCTGAAACACGTGCATGGGGTTGCTGTTGGTACTCTTGTTCAGAGAGGAATTGCCATAGCATTTCGGTGCTGGACTGCCCATGTGGGCGGGACAAAGACTGATATGCAAATGGATATTTCCCATCTGTGAAAGGTACAGTGAGCAAAAAGCATGTGCTGCAAACTCTCATCTCAGAACGGGTTAACATGCCATGTTCTTTCTGTTATCTTTTTTGAAATCTTTCTCCTGAGGTTAGGTCTCACCACCTGCTCCTTAGGCGTTCCTGGGCTCCTGTCTTGACCCAGAAAAACTACCAAATTTTCGACAACAGGATAAAGGGACTTGGCACACCCCGGCTCCCCTGTCAGGACTTCGCCAAATTATTGGAGGCAAGGCTCCCTCACCACGCTTCTTCTTGTAGCCTTACTCTGCAGACTTCAGCATCTTGGCATTCCGTTCCCCACCAGCCTGTCCTGGGCCAGCCCAGCGACTCAGCTGCTCGTCCTTCTCGCCTCTCAGCTCGCTCCTCACCACGATGCTTCTCCTATTTGAGTTCAACTCCTTTATACAGGTGCCAATCACTAATAGGTTGCAGGTATGGGAGTCAAGTGCCTGACCTTGCCTGATCCTATTAGTGGGACATAGCTGTCTTGAGTGAAAGTATTTCTCTCGATCCGTCTTCTTCATATCAGTAGTATATGTATGCTTTCCATAGGGAACCTGCATTGCATGCAGTGGTCTCTTCTTCATCTCAGTAATGGCTAGTGGTGTGAAAGGCAGGCTGGGATAAGGGTGACAATATACCATAAACTCTGAGGGAGGGTAGGGTGTATTAGGGTGTACACCATTCCTCTCCTTCAAACATCCTCTCCCCAAACCCAAGGACCGTCCACTCGGGTGATCCTCCTTCGCTTGTCCAACCCCAGGGTTGGGATCAAAAAATGATGGTCCTTACCTGGCCACCTGAATGGAAGATCCTGTGGCAGTAGGTGAGAGAGTGCCTTTTGGTTTCTGACATACCCCAGAGTGACTTTGAAATTGCTGACTTTCCAAAAATAGATGCACATTTAAGAAAGAGAAGGTTCCTCACCTTCACACGAAATAAAAGAGAACATTATTTATCAGCAAAATCAGAACAGGCCTTCCAGGACATACCAGACAAACATAAATTGTTTAGTAGAACAGCAGTGATTTTCTCTGCTATTTTCCTCCCCGGAGTTTGGGTAGCTGCTAATGCGAAATGACTGCAAAACACGAGATGGGAGTTGTTGAAAACAATCAATACAACAGTGAAGGAATTTAATACCATAAAAGAGGAGCGTATGGCTAATGACCCTCCAGAATAGCTATGTCCTTGATATGGTAATGGCCATTGAGGGTGGCGTTTCTGCAAAAATGGGCCTGTCTTGCCTCACATATACACCTGCCCACGATGAGGAAAATTGAACCTTCACGGTGGCCATAACTCTGTTAACAGACATACACACCAACATGAAAGAGGAGGTGGGGGATATTGTAAATGATGACTGTCTCTCTTATCTATTCTCCTGTGTTCCCCTCCTGGCTGGCTAATGAATTCAAAACTCTAATAGCCATACTGGTGCTAGAACTACTAGGATTCTGCACCTTAAGAATAGCCTTAAGCCAATGTAAGAGGTCTGCCAAAAAGGTGGCGGGAATGAAAATAGTGATAAACGTGTATACTCAAGTACACGAATATACACAAACCAATAACCTACCTAATGTCCACGTAAGAGAAAGCCCTATGGTCCCTCTGGGTTAAAAAAAGTACTTATCCCCAGGACCCTTGCAATTAAATTGGGTGATGGGTATTTTGCAAACCGGATGGGGAGTGCTGCTATATGATCTGGAGTGTGAACGAACACATAAGATGTACAGGTGACCTGAGGGTGGCGTGATTAAAATATGAAAACCCAAGGTACCTTAAGCGGAGGAGGGCAAGAATGAGGGTGCGGTCGAGAACTCGACCAGAGGCATTTGGGGGGAGATTGAGAGGCAGATGAATACTTAATTCATGGCAACTACCTCTCCCCGACCCCAATATTATTGGGCAACCATACCAGCCTTATCTAGGGATGTTTGTCGTGGAAGCAAGACAACAAAGCGCAACACAGGTTCAAATCCCGATCCCGCGCTTAGAAACCACTCATTGGTATACAGCGCGTTATAAATGAACAATTATAATACACGCATGCAAAAGACACCAAGCAAATACACACTCACCATGAAGAAACGCAGACATTAGGTCAAACGTGCATTTAGACCCAAAGAATATCGCTTGCACCATAAAGTCACGAAGAACATAACATAAGCAAAATATAAGCTGAAACGCAACACGAATTATATATGTACATAGTTTACTAAAGTTGCAACGCAACAGTAAAAGGCTGCCATTTTTGTTAAAATGGAAGTCGTAACACACATTGAAATGAATAGAGGCCTTGAGGCTTCGTGAAAACTTAAACTGAAGAATCCACTAAGGTACAGATTCGTGCAGGCGAAGGCAGTGACTGCGCGGCCCCTCTTCAAGGTGACTGAAGAAGTAGGGAGGGCTTGAACGGCCCAGAAGAGAACATGAGATAACGATTCCCAAGGCACAAAACATATTTTTTGTACATTAAAAAAGAACATCCAGCCTTTGAATGCCAGGTGCCGACTAATTATAAGTTAAAACCTCATAAGGAATGGATCGACCAAGTCCCTAGTGGTTGGGAAAATAATAACACTCACGTTCATTCGAGCTAAATTCTCAATAAGGGCAGGGTGAAATAATTCAATAGATGGTCCTCTCACACATGACCCATAATTCCAGAACAGCATCTTTTTATTAGGGCCAGACATGGCCCAGCACCTGCCTCAACTACTGTAACGCTCACCTGATTCCCGTAGAGGCGCCGGTCTTGACTGGGCGTATACCGTATCTTCAAAGGTGATGTGTAACACACGGCTGGCTCTTTGGGCTGGACCTCTGTGCACTGTATGTCTGACTCGAAGGGTAAGATGTCTGCAGATAGAAAATATGGGATTAAGGAACTGGGTTATTGAATGTCTCTCTCTTCTTCCCTTTCTCTTCTCCTGTAGAACCCCAAAGGTTAACGCTCTCACCTTAGGTAAGTGAACGCCATGCTCTCCATCTGCCTCGGGGCAGGGTGCTGTAACCAGTTTCTTCACTGGATAAGGGGAGCAGGCCTCTTGACTTCAGAGGACTGCTGTCCGTCGTTTACTGCACGAACGGTAAGTTTCGAGTAATTCTAATGTCTTTAAAGTCTTTAGTAATGATGTTTCTTGTTTTGCAGGGTTCCGGCGATGGCGGATGACGGGCTGAAGTGAGTTGAAGATGGAGCCCGTGTGATGAATAGAAGCGCCTGGAAGCACGTAAGTAAGCGCTTGTTGCCTGCTTCACGATGCGCTCTAACTGTCTTTTTATTTTGCAGGTACAAGTTCGGAGCGGCTGCAGGGTGCCGGAATACCCACTGGGTTAGATGTGGAAAGGAGTAATGGCACGTGAGTATAAAAGTTCCCCAATGTCTTTAAACGCACCTTGTTTTGTCTTTCAGATGCGGGATGCAGCGCCGAAGGCCTCCGGAGCGTGCGAAGAGTTGGTAAGCTTTTGTCTTTCAGATGCCGGAATGCAGTGTGAAGACCTCCGGAGCGCACGAAGAGTAGGTAAGCCTTTGTCTTTCAGATGCCGGAATGCAGAGCGAGGCGTTGGTGACAGCCGATGGACCAGGTAAGTGAAGAGCTGTCACTGAAGACCGTAATGCTAACCTGTTCTTTCTTGTCTTTATAGGTATTGCTGAAGACTGGATTCAGGATGGTAAGCCTTTTTCCTTAGGCCCAGGATCAGATGCAGAAGACACGATGAGCGTTCTGCTGCAGAGGATGCAGAATAACGCAAAGCAAGATTCATCCATCGGGTGTGCTTTAAATAGCCTCCTGTAGTGCTTAGGTGTCTCCTTCCACAGCCACGCCTAGGTAAGAAAAGAGTTCCTGCTTTCCAGAAGAGTTCCAGTGTTCTGAATCTAGGGAGTGGCTCCTGCCCCACCCAACAGGAAAAGTAGTTCCAAACAGAAGAGGATCAGAGGCTCAACTGGCAGGCAAGTAAGCAGCATGGTCTGCTGCAGGTAAGTCCACCCAAGTATTATGAGCCCGGCGCTTCCAGCGCTGGGACTGGGCATATTTATGAGCCTGGTGCCACTGGCGCCAGGACTGGGTCCAAAAGGTCCCAATTGGGACTCGTTGGCACTCGGAACCTGGGTTATGGATCTGCTTCCAAGGGAGTTGGGAAAACCCTGACCTTTTGGAAGCAGAGATCATGACAACTACCTACATGTTCTCAGAATCAGGGCACCTAACAAGGTCACATACAAAAGAATATTTTGGCTCATGGCCTAGGGCTAAGACATAGCGTCTTATTTAATTTGAAGAACGCAGATCTTGGAATTTGATACCCCTACTCCCATTTCTTAGTTCATGTGCTGATGACATGCCATTACCATAGTTGGTAAGTAAGGTGCCAACCAAAGAAAACTCTTAATGTACTGCCGCACAGTATATGTTGCATTAATCAATAGTCGACCTGAAAGAAAGTTGAAATGTATTCTCTATTATCAATTTAAAGGTGGTTTCAGGTGGAGCCATCAGATAAGGCATAGCCAATGAAAAGATGTTAGGGAGATTTTTTTATTTTGCTCTGGTTTGCATGTCAAACCTTTCATCTTGTCCGATTATCTTAAATGTCACTTTGTATGCTTCACTAAACTTATTAAAAAAACGTTTTTACAGTGCACCCGTTGGCTAATGTTATGTCACGTTATTTTATTTCATTCTTGTTTCTCAGCCAGTCTGAGCGTTCTCCATGATTTTATTCCAAAACGACACTACCGCATATATCATTTTTTTCTCATTTCCTGCTATAATTGGGGCCCATCGATCTTCTGGGGAGAATGACGTTTGGTTCTGCATAAACCATCCTCTGGATAGATTTCTTTTCTGGCGTAGGGCTGGGCATAACATCATAATGTGGTGCAGGCTTTCAGTTGACTCTCCGTCGCCACAAAACCTGCAGAATTTTTCATTGTCTGCGATTGTTCTCCTGGCAGCCATGATTTCACGTGTGGGAAGAATCTTTAGCCTCATTCTCATAAAGATGTCTCTGATCTTCGGTGAAGGAAATTACTTTAAGTACTCTGGTAATTTGTTGATTGGTCTAACGTCCAGTTTACAGGAGATAGCTTGTAGATATTTAGCTTTGGTCTCATTCGTCCTTATCCAGTCGTTTTCTATCAGTCTCCTTTTTGCCTTTTGGTGTCTACTGAGGAGTAGGTCTATGGAGATTCCTTCAGTTTCACATTTTGCTTCAATTACGTTTTTCTAGATTTCCAGCGGTTGTTCACGCTTCCCGGTGATCTTTGATCGCAAGATTTCTATCGGTGGTGTGTATGTGTCACTCATTATCTTTCTGTATAGATCCATTTGTTTCCATACGACAATGGTTTTCTGTGATTGTAAGCCTAGTTCAGCTCAAATGTGTGGCATGGGGAATGAAACTGGCAAGTTTAGAACTTTCCTCCAGAACTGGCCTTCTAATTGCTGCCAGATAGTATTTTCTATATTTAGCATTGCTTCCGCACCGTATGTAAGGATTGCCATCACTTTTTGTCTGTAAAAAGTTATTACAGGGATCATCGAGAATTTTCTGTATTTCACATGTATCATTTTCGCTTGTCGGGCTAATGATAGTGAGTTGGCTTTAAGGAGCAGTATCGAATCTGACTCTGTTGGTGATTGGTTTAGCCATACTCCAAGGTATTTGACCTTTTTCACTTCTTCAATTTTTTTCCTTTCCGATGTGGAAGGCGGTCACTGGCCCTTTCTTTCTGTTTTGCTTCCTCAAAGTCATGATTTTTGTTTTCTGCACATTTATTTCGAGCTGATTTTTTGTCATGTACTTCGATAAATTTTGCAGGGCAATCTGCAGACCTCTCAGTGTTTTTGCTAGTACTACGAAGTAATATGCGTACATGATGCATGTTATAGTTGTGCCGTTCAGTTTCGGTGGATTAATTTGAGGTGTATAGATGCTTGTTTCTAGATCTGCTGTGTATAGATGGAACAGTGTAGCCGCCAAGGGGCAGCCCTGTTTTAGGCCCTTGCTTGTCTTTATCTGTTCTGAGAGTGAACCTTCCTTAGACATTCTGATTCTTATGGTAGTATTATGGTACAGTAACTTGATCAGTTCTAAGATGTAGCTCGGGCACTCCCAGGTACTCAGTTTCTTCCAGAGCTGATTTCTGTTTACAGAGTCAAAAGCTAATTTTAGGTCTATGAACGCTGCATAGATTTGTGTTCTCGACTTTGAGCACAAGCTCAATCGGCTTTATTTTGAAAGAGCCCAAGGCTCTGGCTACGACCCAAATCTTAGGATCTGCTTCTCGACATGTGCCTCGGCCCCAAAATTCAATGAAAATCTCACCCACAGGTAATCAAAGTAATCCACTCTAGGGATTAAAAACCCTTTACAGAAGATAGCTGAACACCTCGAGAGATGCTTCCTTCTGAAGCAAGCCATGGCAGCCGATTTCTGGGCGTTTATCTTCAGCCCCAGAGTATCCATGAATCTGACAAAATCATCAACAAGGCACTTTAGGGATCTGGGAGTGCATGTTAATAAGACTGTCATCTGCATAGGCAAGTACAGGGAAAACACCTATTACCCAGACTAGGGAAATCAGAGTTAGATATAAGTAAATGGTCATATAGGCCATTTATATCGAGACAAAAGAGCAGAAGGGCCAAAACAAAGCCTTGACGCACCCCACATTAAACCTGAAAAAAGAGGGACAGTGTCCAGCGCCTCCACTCCCCACACAGGCCACTGCTGAGAAGTGTAATCTCTCCAAAAGATCCACTAAGGCACCAGGGCAAATTCATGGATCCGAGCAAGCTCCACAATCTAGCACGATTAACCTTATCAAGCGCAGTGCTCAGATCCATGAAAGCCAAAAAGATAGGCTCCTCCAATGAAAGTGCCACCACCAAGTAAAGATTCAAGACCTGCTCTGCAGTTGCCACCCTGGACTCCAACCTCCCAAGGAGGGCCCTCCAAGATCTTAAATACTGAATCTAAAGAGAGATTGGTCTATATAACGCTGGTAGTGCCCTTAACCCCTTTTTATAAATTGGATAAATCACAGCGCGGGACCAGGAAGCAGGATGGATACTTCCAGCACAAACAATGTTGAACCCCAGAGTCAAAATAGGGGCCCACAGATCTGGTTCCGCCAAAAATAAAAATGTCTGCAGGAACATTATGCAGACCTGGGACCTTATCCCTACCCTCGCTCTTAATAGCTGACAATATGTCTTCATTTTGCTCAACTCGGCCAAAAACACATGAAAGCGTCTTAGGAATTGTAAAACATATCTGGTTTTACCAAACACATAAGCCAAATATGTACTTGTCCCAACTCAATATGACTAGAATATGACTAAAATGTAGAGGCATCTTTGTATGTGTGCATGAAAGGCCTGATGCTTGGTGATGCTGTTACTAACCCACACCGCCAGGTAAAGCGACTTTTCTTTCTGAGCATGTAATAACGATTTGTTCTCAAATCCTCAGATTTATGTTGCATATTCTCCTCCTCTTTTGCAAGTGCTAATGCAGTGATTAAACACTGATTTAATTACAACCTGTTTGAGAGGGTATTTTGGATCGATATTCCAAATGCTCACATGCACCACTGGTTTTTATTTGCTTGCCTTGTAAGACATTCCCCTCCTCGCCCCACTCCCAGCTGGCCCTATCATCGCCAACACTATCTGCAATATAACCTCCTATAACTAATGTGTTGCTATACAGCCTATCTACTTGTTCATTGCTTCGGTTTGCACTCAATGAACACACCCAAATAAACAAGCATTGGCAATGACAAAAGTTTGGACTTTTGTGTAGGCATGGGAAAACTTGGCAGGCACAGCCGTGGTGGTAATAACTGATCATCAATGGTAGCAGGTGTAAAATGGTGTGAATAGTTGGGCATCTAATAGCAGTGCCTGGCAAATGCTGAATACTTATACACCAGCCAGAACTGTTGGCTTTGCCAATACTATTTTTAACTGGACTTCAGTGAAGAACATCCATAGTGCTTATTAATCGAGTGATTGAAGGGAGACCGGGTTAAGACGTTTTTATTTCACGAGTAGCGGGTTTACAACTCCAATTACGCCATTAACTCTCTGAAGACTGCTTTGAAAAATGGCTGACAGGCACTTTGGGCTCATTACTGTTACCGCCACTTGGTCCGGCGGTATTCCCGCCGGATTACAAGTGGTGGTAGGCAGTCTTAGTCCCCATTAATTGGAGTCCATTGGACTCCATGGGGGATTTTTGGTGGAATTACTCCGGCGGTAATTCTGTCATGGTAATTCTGCCAGAATTTGGAAGAAAGCTGGTGGATTTACCTCCAGCAACTTATAGAAGGAGGAAGCCCGGTATACAAAAGACTAAGGGTAGTTAGCAATGTATACTTTGTCTGTGCCCGGGAGGACAATGATCCATATTTATACAATGAGACAAAGCTATAATATAGATGCCAGAAAACACAGAACTCCCAGGATTGGAGAACCACAAGGGGACCAGTCACAGTTAAAAGATAAATATCAGGTTTATTAGGTCACAAGGGTAAAAACTAATTAAATAATGCGGTCCACAGTACAAACAATTTATAACAAAGAACAAACTCGAGCAGAAGTTACGTGACAAACTTGGCTAGTTAGTTAACAGTGTATCAAAATAAACACACAAAACACAGAACGGTACATATCAAATCAAGGGTGTAGTACCCTACAATAGTTAGAGTCAATGTGTCATAAATTTGTATCTCTGTATTTGTCTTTCACTGTTAACTTGGTTACGTTGTCATCTATGTACCTTCTGATGAATGTTCCATACTAATTCTAGGAACAGAACCATGTCGAGATATCTCTCTGTATTTTAACGAGTTTGTTCTTTGTTATAAATTGTTTGTACTGTGGACCGCATTATTTCATTAATTAGAATCCTCCAACTTTCCGCCAAAGTTATAGTTGGGCGGTGCAGTAATGCAGTGGCATGTGGTAATACCGGCGCATTTTATCTGCACCACCCAACTTGTAATGAGCCCTCTTTGAGGGCAAGGTTTGATGGTAAGGCTTGATTAAAACGAGTTCACAGAGTTTCCATTAGGCAATGTTTGGGGCGGGGAGAGGCAGGAACTGGGTATGAATGGCCATAGGGATTAGCATGGCCATGGGCAGCCAATGGGTGGGCAAATACCCAAATAACACCTACAAGCTGTGTGCCCCTCCTCATATGCTATTTCTCCCCATCTGTACTCAAATGCAAATGTTTTGGTTTATAGGTAAGCAACACCTAATAGTAAAAATTAAAAAGAAATGTCTAATGCTCTTCCTACTTATGTTATTGGGCATTTGTATAACGGCTTTTACCATTGGAATGATTCCAAAAAGCTGTGGGTTGAACGACCACGGGGACCGTAGTCCAGGTCAGTGGAGAGAGTAATGGAGTAAAACGCGCTTGGGTGGATTAAGTATGTGTGCAGCCAGTGTGGATTTAGTGGTGTGTAGCTGCATTCTAGTGCTAGGCACGGTGCAGTGGTTGTGTGAGATCAGTAGAATGTGTACAGCAAGGCCAAATGGACTTGGGTATCTGCATTCTGGCGGCGTTGGAGTTTGTGAAAGGGGTGTGCGCAGCTAGACTGATTTCGAGGGCTATAGCTGCGTTCTAAACACTGTTGAGGTGTTCATGTAGATGTATAAGCAGCTAGGCCGAATTATTCGAGGGGTATAGTTGCATTCTATTGTTTGCTGGTGCAGAGGAAAGAGTTAGCATAATGGTGTGTTTGAGTGTCCGTGTGCTTTCCAGTGGGACACTGTTTCCATATGAGCTTCCAGTGCCTGTTGAGGGGATCGTATCTCCTTTTGGATTAAGGCTGTTAGGCTAAGGTACTCCCTGTGCCTTGTTGGGTTAATTGCTTTTGGCGAAGTATGAAGGGCGGTGACAGGCAGAATCATCCCAACTCATGTTGTTACAGTATAGGTGCTAGAGACACCTTCAGTTGTAAGTTCTGCTAAATATATTATCAGGTGTCAGGCAGTTCCCCAAACTTTGATTGCTAGTTTCTATTGAGAATGAAGCTGAGTTTTAAGAACTAGCATTTGTGGCTGGCGCTGGAATGGTTTTGTGTTTGCTCTTGCAACATGTAAACATTTAAAAGTCGCATGTTAAAAACCTGATCACTAGGGAACCGTGTGCCTGGGGCCAAGCGAACTTTTACAGTCAGTGGCAGCAAGCAACACTCATCTCTACCCTGTCCCTAAAGCATGTTCATGTACGGAATGGATCTGTTAGCGTCTGGTATCCAATTTCTTGTATTGCTCCAGTATCCTGATGTATACTATCACTCTGCACTTGGCACAATGATATGTGTGAAGTGGATTCCTGATAATGGAATGAGCTGAATTGTCCCCCTTGTTTACCAGCGCGGGGATGTACAGCATATTATCAAGGCATTCCAACGGATTGATCCTCAATTACCTGCTCTCCAGACACCATGCTGGCTTATAACAATAAAGCAGTGCATTCTCAATTCTTTCCACTTAATCTCTTTTAATAATATCTTAAACATTCCCGCATTCCCTTCGCTTTATCCAAGATCGGCTAGTCTATGTAGCGTCATGTGTCTTCATTTATTAAATAAAAAAAAAATCATCGCCAAGTGTGCCTCTAATGTTCCTTGATGAGATGTCCCAAAATAAATATACTTGTAAAAGGCCTCTCCTGTTTCAATCGCCCGTGCCTTTAGCAGATAGGCATTGTTTATCGTCTGTTCTTAGCTCCTTACTAATGCCCTGAACCTCTAACGTTAGGGAACTGGTATGCCTGACACACTTATGTGCCATCACCATCCATGTAAGTTTAGATAAAATACATAAATTGTAATTGTAAATATAGATCAAAATATTATGAAGAAAATGGTTCAACAGCTTCAGCACAATTACCTTTTGTATGTGTATTACCATAGTGAAAATACCCATTGATTTTAATGTGTAGCAATATTGTTTAATTTAGAAATTCAGTATACTTGAGGTGTACAGTACCTGTCAGTGCGGTGTTTACGTATTGCTTTTTGAGTTATCAGTCAAATAGTCTGCATCTGCCACAGATTTCGGCCCTGGTCTGCCCCCAATCTAGCTTCACTATTGATGGTGCAGAGACTTTCAAGATGCTGTTTATAATTTTACAATTTCACCACTAGGTGGTTTCTTGCCATTTATGGGGATGGGAACACCCGCACCTTGATGCGGAGGCCCTAGCCACAGGTGCGCTGTAAGTGAGAGGGGACTGTGAAATAGGTCACCCTCCCAGGAGATAGGCAATCATCACTCGCTCTCTAGTTGCAGTGGCCAAAGGGTTGAACACCTACCTAGTTTATCTTTGAAAATCTTGAGACAAGGATTTGAAGCTGGTGTGAGTCTCCTCAGCTGAGTGAATAATGCATCAACTGGGTGACCCCTCAATTGACTGGATCCCAGGATTTATTCTGCTTACCACTGATACATTTAATGCGTTCATTAGTTTTTACATTTTAGACCTTCAGCATTTTTTAAGTGTGTACTTAGCTTTACATTTTTAATTTACAAACAGAAACAATCGACTGTTCAGTAGACTTCCTGATGAACCCCCACTCGGCCACTCTATTCTGTAGTACCATGCTCAGAAGCAGTGTTCGGATCAAGCCTCTTTACCCTCACTCGCCTCCTTGCCCCAGTAATTGATACCTTGCAACAATGATTACGTACTTATTGTTTCCTGTATTTTAAATGCTTGAGGACATGTAACAGGATCATGGGTTTGACACTGTCGGGAAGGCCAAGGACCCCTCTCACCCTGGGGTCGGTGGCCTACCAGAGCAATAGCAGAGTCAAACCTACCGCAAAAGTGGTGTAGGAGAGTTGAGGGGTCCGCAGCTGTCAGTATGCATGGGGCCATTTTTAACTCTTTCAGACGATTCCCGAGAGACTACAGCTAACAGATTAACCAGATTCCTCACACCTTTGGGATGGATAATGGTTCCCAACAGGGGTGTTGCTAGGTCTCGAAAAGATCTGGGGCTACACTAATGTCGGGATTGTCGGGACTCGGGGCTAGCTAGACTTTTGGCTGTAGACCCTGAGATTCTATCCGGGGCTACAACCAAAAGACCCGGGGCTATAGCCCCTTAAGTCCACCCCCCCCCTGCCCCTAGAAACGCCTCTGGTTCCCAAGAAACAGCACCGTCAAGAGAAAAGCTACAAGTACCACAATGCACCTGGCCCAAAGGATAAGACTTAGTCCAGAAAAGAAGTAACACACAGGTTACCCTAATGGAAATAAACCATCCTACCCCATGTAGGAGCTGAATGGGAGACCAGACACCGACTCCACAAACCTCAGATGGGTTACAGGAGAGCACTGAGCATTGGAACTGGAACTAGCAAGAGGCTGCAAAAAAATCAGGGGACCCTGAGACACTCCCAAACCCTTTTTGAACAGTGAGTAGAGACAGGCAGGAGAAAGGAGAGAGTGATAAGACTAGGAGACAGAGTTTAGAGAGGAGCGCAAAAAAGAGAGACAGAGGAGGGTGGAGAAGAGTGGAGGTAGAAATAGGGAGAGGAGAGTGAGGAAACAGGTCGACAGATGGTCACCCGGAAGAAAGCCGTGCTGTTTAGGCCACCTACGATGTTCCTGAGTGAAATAGCTCAGGCTCAGGCCTCTTAAACCTATGGGTGTGTACCATTATGTAAGAAATACATTATTATTATTATTGTTGTAGATAGATAAGGCTACAGGCTTATGCCTTTTCCTGTGGGGGCCGCAATTAGCATACAGCATGTCTCTGAGGCCAGAAAAAGGCAATAGTGTGTTTAAAAGAAAAGTACAGATAATTGCTATTCTCAATACTGGAATCAAATAATTTTAAAACGCCAACACACAGCCATGGAAACTGTATTTTTATTTGACAGAACTTGGAAGAACACAGCCGCCCCAAATGAGCCCTGATGCCAAAGCATGTTAAAAAGCGACCCCCCGCCCCACACCTTCAAAGACAAAATGGAAGAACAAGGTGCTTGCCATTGAACACTGTACAATCCACCCGGTAATCTCTCTTGCTCTCACCTTTACCATTACTGTTCACCACAGTATGTTACATTATTGTACAGTGCATAGCACACAAGGTTGACAATGACAATTGCTGCCAATGACAGTGTCTCACTAGTGTGCACTCCCCCACTTGTAAATAAAAACATGTTCCTTCACAGAGGCCGATCAAGAGTCAGTGATCATCCGCCTGCAGAAAGAGGATCTTGACTCCAACATGCCACTCAAAGATATTGCAAACAGAACAGTACATAAAGTCTTCATTATGTGCTATTACTGTACAGTATCACACTGCGGTTTATGCCACATGTATTTCTCCCTCTCTCTGTATTATGCCCCTCTTCCTCTCCCACTGTCTCACATTTTTAGCTTAACAAAAGCTGTGCAAGAGTCTGGGATTAATTGCATGCAGAAAAAGGACCTTGGCTCCACCATCCCACTTGGAAGCACTACAACTGGTAACATCGTTTCTACCGTCATCATGTTCTATTACTGTAGATTATGTGACTCTGGTTTTGTGACAAGGTCAGTAATATGAACTTGACATGACGGGATACGAATCCCTGTCTGCCTGGTGTAGGAGGACTTCCAGGCCGGAAGCCATAGACAGTCGTTCCCCAGAGGGAAACCGTGGCCAGAAATCCAATGGTGAAAGGAGGGGTAGGATAAGTAGAGAAACAGCAAACAGGAAAGTGTGGGTCATTCAGGTATTGTCAGAGGCGGAGGAGGTGGCAGACCAAGAGATCAAAAGGAAGAAGGGCGGCGGACTGAAGTGTGGAGGCATTTTGAAGGAAGGGTGGGGTATTGGCTGGCGAGAGCAAGTGGTGCTGTGTGGTGAGTGAGTTACAACGTGTGATGAGTGAGAATGTCATACAGAGTGTAGAGGGTGAGTGGAAAGTGTTTGAGAGAGGGAAAGGGGAGTGAAGTGGAGTAGTAGCAATGTGGTTAGAGGACATTAGAAGTTGTGTGGAGAGGGGCGAGGAGTAGTAGTGGAAAGAGGAGTGAGTAGTAGGAGTGTGGAGAGGAGTGAGTAGTAGGAGTGTGGAGAGGAGATAATAGTACTAGAGGGGAGAGTAGCAGAAGGAGGTAACATCAGAGGGTGGAGGTAGGTTTTACAAGGAACGAAGGAGATATTAGAGGCACAGAGAAGGAAGACGTAGGGCAAGAGCGGAGAGAAAGTGGGTGGAGTTGGAGAGAAGACAGTAGACAGAAGAAGATTAGAGAGATATAGGAGAGGAACATCAGGGAATGAAAGGAAGAGGTCATTTTGCTGAAAGGTCTGGTGGGCTGCCATGTCACCTATTATCCACCAGGGCGGATGATAAATGTTCTTCCCTAATATGATAAGAAAGAGCGTGCCCAGCATCTTTTCAAAAGGGATGGGCGATCAACAGTGGCACTGCCCGAAAACATATAGGCACTTAAAGAGGGGACAGGAACTGGGCCCCTGTCAACTGCCACCTTTTCACTCTAGGGGTGACTGGCTCTGGTTTCTTTCCTGATAGGCCTCCTACTTCAGGTTGAGAAGGGTCTTCGTGCTCCTTGGCAAATCCCTAACCCTCACACACTGGGGCAGTATAAAAGCTGAGTAACAATAACATACTGATATGAGCATTAAGAGGGGGCATATTGTTGACCTAACCCTTAAATTGTGTCCAGATCAACTCAATCAAATTTAGGACATGAGATTCAAGGGTAGTTTGGAAAACATATGAGCCCCTGTTTTGCAATAAAGGCAGCACCGGAGGGTCCTGGGGGTCATTTACCTGCATAATGTGTAATTTGTAGGTGTCTTCGAGGCACTTCCCCCCACATACCTCACGATTTCCTTCATTATTATGATCTTGTTAAAGAAGGCTGTGCCCAATATGCCCTCAAAATAGCAGAGGTTCTGGGCACTTCTTGAAGATGCCAAACCTGACAATTACTTGATTGGGATGCTTCAGGGCAGGCATGCAGTCCTTCCCCCTGAGCGCTGTCCTTCCCACTGTGTGCCATTCTGTTGAATTTGTCCAGGGCAACTGCAGTCTAATCAGTGAATAAGACATCTTCAAACTCTTCCATTGTCTCCATCCAGACCTTCACATCGGCCACCTGCTTTTCCTTTTAATGTCATGGATAATGTGGAGCATGAACAAGGCAAAGTTATAATTCAATAAACGCTCCGTTGGGTGGGGTGTTGTAGAGTGGGATAAGGAAGAGTGGGATGAGTGTGTGAGGAAGAGTGAGATGATGTAGAGTGGGTAGGTGGGGTGAGGGAGAGTGGATATGTGGGGTGAAGTAGAATGGGCCAGAAAAGTAGGGTAAGGTAGAGTGGGCTCAGTGGATTGAGGTAGACGCAATCAGAAAAAGTTGGATGAGGAAGAGTGGGACCAAGAAGAGTTAGGAGGGGTAGAGTGTGGTGAGGTAAAGTGGGGCCAGGAAGATTGTTGTGAGGTAGAGTGGGGCCAGGAAGACTAGGGCGAGGTAGAGTGGTGTCAGGACAAGTCCGTGAGTGGGTTCAGAGAGAGTGGGGACAGGGACAGTAGTGTCAGAGAGAGTTGAGTCAAGAAGAATTGCGTGCGGTAGTGTGGGGTAAGGTAGCGGGGAGTGTGTAAGAGTGGGGCCAGAAAGACAGGGACCAGGAAAATGGTTGAGGTAGAGCGATGTGAGGTAGAATGGGCTGAGGAATAGCAGGTGAGCGGGTTAAGGTAGAGTGGGGTCAGAAGAGTAGGACCAGGAAGAGTTAGCGAGCAGAGTGGGCTCAGGAAGAAACGGATAACCACTATCAGAGGAAATTGATTGAAGACAGCAATGTCAAATGCAGCAACCTGGAACTGCAAAGAAATGCATGAATTTGAAGATGGACCTGAAAATATGCTACGACTTCATGTGAATGAGTAACTTAAATGCACAGTTAGCCTTAGCTCTTTAACAACTACGTCTAGGAGTTGGCTAGAGAAGGCTAAACATATTCTGCAGCTATTCATTGAAACTAGCATTTCTGGAATCACGGCCAGCAGTTAATGCCAGTTGCATTAACGTGAAGCATCCATTTGATGCATCCAATTGCACTTTTGATTTTAAGAGATCAAGGTTGTACAAATTAGGCAATACAGAATTGATTTAACTGATAGTGGATCAATGTTAATATTACCTCAATGAATTAATTTGGGTGACTATGGTTCCATAAATGAGGAAGTTTGCAATTACGAAAATGAATAGCTTTAATAGATTTTAAAATATGAAATATGTCATCTATAATATGATTGAAACATGCACTTTATGATTGTTTTGTTTGTACAACATTATGTATTATTTATTACTTTATGTATATAATATTTGTGAATTCTCTTTTTTGCATGTATGGTTTTGATAGCCAGGAGGCATGGGAACAAGAAGAGATAGGTGAGGTAAAATGGGGGCAGGGAGAATGGGTCAGGATGACTGGATAAGGGGGGTTAGGTAGAAGGTGGTGAGGTTGAGTGGGATGAGAGTATTAGGTAGAGCAGCGTGCGGTAGAGTTGGGTCAAGAAGAGTGGGGTGTGGTAGAGTGAAGAAACGAAGAGTAAAGTATGGCAGAGTGAGGCCAAAAAGAGTGTGTCCAGGAAGTATAGGGTAAGATAGAGTGGGTGATAAAGAGTGGGGTGATGAAGAGTGGTGTGAAAGGGGGCATTAGAAAGGGTTCAGGAAGTAGAGTGGGGTGAGGAAGAGTGCAGCGAGGTGAAATGGGGGTGAGGTAGAGTGAAGTGGGGAAGGATGGAAACCAGGAAGAGTGTGGTATAGTAGAGTGGGGGTGAGGAAGAGTGAAGTCAAGAGGAGTGGGGTCAGAAAGTATGGGATGAGTAGTTTTGGGAGAGGTAGATGAGATGGAGCAGGGTTAGAGGGGGGTGTAGAGTGGTGGCAGTAAGAATGGGATGAGCTAGAGTGGGATGAAATAGAGTGAAGTGGGGTGCAGTGGGTAAGGAAGAGTGAAGGAGTAAGTTGCTTACCTGTAACTCCTGTTCTCCAGTATCTTTCATAGATTCACATGATTTGAATATTCCCTGTCGTCAGGCTGGGAATCCTCAGTTGCACAATTCCTTCTTTCGATATAAAAGAAAAAACAGGTGTGTTTTGCAGTCAGTCTGCCTCATTGTGGGTGCTTTGGACATTGAGTGCTAAGCCCCAGCCCAAGAGATCATGTTTAGATTCTAATCAGGAGAGCGAAGGAGAATTTTTTAGCCCTGAGATCCGACCTTGATACCGTGTGGTGGAGGAGGGTGCATGCAAATCTATGAAAGATACCAATGCGGGAGAACAGGAGTTACAGATAAGCAACTTGCTCCTTCTCCAGCATTAGATGTTTCATAGATTCACATGCTTTGAATAGAATACTACGACACATCTGGACTATTTGTCCCTTCTCCCCAGGGGGAGCCACCCCCTTTGAGGGTATGGAGGTGAGCCCACTCAGCAAGACCCTCCCTAGGTGTCTGGGTTAGTGGGACCTTACTGGGATTGACTCCCCTCTTGGGGACAAGGACTCCCATTCCAGTAAGGAACTCCCTGTTCAGAAAATGGGAATCGGAAAAACTGTTGTTACTTCTGTTTTGAACTCTTCAAATAGTGAAATTTCTTCACTCTCTTTGGCTTCAGGTAAATCTTGATCCTGCCTGAACTCCACAGGCAGAAAGGAAAGGCACACCTTTTGTGTTTGTGATGATTTACATAAAACCACGAGGTACCTTGAATCAGGGAGAGAGAATCCTACATAGAGGAAAGCCTCTGACTGGATGACATCTTGGAGGGGCCGGGCCATGGGAAACCGCGGAGCTGGTGGCAGCATGGAGAGTGAGCTAACCGCTTGCAAGATGCTGGAGCGGCAAAGAAGCCAAAGTATCGAGAAAGACGGTGACAGCAAAGAGATCTTCAAATGGATTGTGTCCTCCCACGTATTCCTCGTATTATGATAATGATCTCTTCAGCTTCGGCTGCTTCGGCGCTCTGTGCCGTCTCATCGAGTCGATGTCCCTCGAGGGCCTCCGTTCGTCTGTCGACGTTAACATAAGTATAAGTAGCGCAAGCTGCGCGTGTTGGCTTCAGTTCTGTTTTTTCGCGCTAACACTTTGAGAGAATTATGGCGTGCTTTGGTTCTTCTGTAAAATCACTAGTTTTTTTCGTTTTGAAAATGTCTTCTTCGTCAGCACCATCGACGCCTAAGTCGGGCTTCAAGAAGTGCCAACAGTGGATCAAAGATGTCGATCACCGACCCCCACCGCGTACGTCGTGTGTAGCTTGGTTCCGGGCATCGTACCTCCGACTGCTGCTCCTGTCAGGCGATGACCAAAAAGGCACTTAGGGAGCGTAAAGGTAAATTGGCGCTGGGGAGGTTACCTTCAAAGTCTCCTTCGAAGAGTTAAAAAAGACTGATGAGTTAAGGGATTCGTCTTGGCATAAAAAATCAAAGCGGTCTCGATCGAGAAGTCGATCACGCCATTCTTCGTCATCTTCTTTGAAGAAGGCCAAGAAACGGCGTCATAGGTCACCTTTGACCTCCGGTGATTCCTCTGCTGAGGTAATCAGGTGTCCAATGAAATCAGACTCCTCTGCTAAGTGGGATGCATTTCATACTGAGATGTGCAAGATCTTCTGGAATGCGGCCTCAACCCCCTCCAAGGACAAGCAGAAAGCCCATGCCCCTGTCGATCTGCAAAAAGATAACAAAGGGAAGTCGAAGACAAAATGTTCGAAACCAAGCCTTAAGCCGGTGCTGCATTGAGAAAGATTTCGATCTGACGAGAAATCATCGAGGGCTTCGGCGAGTCAGGAATCTAGCCCATCGAGGGTTTTGTCAAAGAAGCAGAAGAAGTCGACTACGTCGACACCTTTGTTGACTATGTTGGCATCAGAGCCATCAACACTGGTATTGAAGTCGACGCAGACTAAGGCGCTCCAGACTTCGAGATCATTGTCAATGATTACTTCAAAATTGTCGAAGCCAGTGTTGCTACAGGAAAATATTTTCAAACCTTTACCTAAAAAATGCTTTAAGTCTTGTTCAGCCATCTACGAGGAAGATCATCCTTCTGATGATAACACACCACCTTTTGGGCTAGAATTCGGAACCCCTAATATGCCGGAAGAGCTACTCTCTGATGAGAACAGATTAAGGGACTTATATGACAACCTTCAGTCAGCCAGTGGGTTCGATACCTCTCCCGAGTTAGAGTTTGGCAAACCAAATCCAACTGAACATGCTGACTCCTCATATAGAAAACTAATGATTACGTTTATAGAGTTTTTAGGCTGGAGCGGGTCTACTCCTTCTTTTGAACAAGATGATATGACAGACATCTTGGACCAGGGTCCCCAAAAAGATCCAATTTTACCTTTCCACACTGCATTACAGAAAAGGGTCTCTGCGAATCAGGAGACACCAGAAACTGCAGCTGCAGTAAATAAAAATGTTCCCAAAAAATACAGACCTTGCAGCAGCGACCCAGAGTATCTAACTAAACACCCAACACCAGAAAGTTTGGTGGTTCAGGCTGCTAAATCTACCAAGCAGTTAGCATACCCATCCATCCCTCCTGATAGGGATGATAAGAGAGTGGATGCCTGGGCGAAAAAGATTTTTACGGCTGGCAGTATGGCATTAAAATCAACAAATGGGACTTGTACTTTGTCAAGGTTTACGTTTACCCTGTGGGACTGAGTAGCTATGGCGGCTGACAACATCCCGGAAGGGGAGGAAAGAGATGGCTTCCTGGCAATCATCAAGGATGGTAAGGAGGCAATGGGTGAATGTCTCCAGTCAGGTCTGGATACTGCAGACAGCATCAGCAGATCCATGGCAGCTAGCACAGTGTTACGCAGATTTGCGTGGTTGAGATGTCCGGGTTTGCACCAGGTGTGCAGGCTAGGCTACTCAACATGCCCTTTGACATCTCAAGGCTGTTTGGCAGAAAGACAGATGAGAGTTTATAAAAGCTGCAGACCTCGATAGCGGCAGCTAAATCCCTTAGCACCGCCATTAGGCAGCCTCAATACCCCTACTCTGGCTCATCTTCCTGGAGGGTTAAGTCCTTTCGATTCTACTCCTCAATTGGAAGAGGAAGAGGAAGAGGACAAGCCGGTCAAAGAGTTCAGAGAAAATTCCCTTGTGGTGGACGAGGGAGAGGTACTAAGCCAACCCAAGCAGCGGCAGCTTTACCCTCAGCCACTGCTTCAGCCACCACAAAATCACTCTGAGGCCTTGACTCACAAGACCCTGGTGAGAGGCAGACTTAATCAGCATCTGAACGAATGGGGGGGGGCATTACTTCAGATGCTTGGGCACTGGAAATTGTAGCCCAAGATTACTGCCTTCCTTTCAAAAGAAGGCCTCACCATCATCCACCGGGGAACAACTCTTTCAAAATTCCGAATCCGCTCCTTGTGCAGGAAATGCTGCCCTGCTTGAAAAAAGGTGTAATAGAACATGTACCTGTAGTGGAAAGGAACAAGGATTCCCCATATTTTCTGATTCCCAAAAAGGCCGGAGGATTGAGAATCACGGTTGGCGGTTCTCATCATCAGTTTCTAGATCTGCCATTCGGGCTGACCTCAGCCCCAAGGGTTTTCAACAAGTTGATGGCAGTGGTGGCAGCGAGTCTCAGGAGAGGGGGATTCACGTCTACCCCTACCTGGACGATTGGCTGATAATGGCTCGTTCACCTGAGCAAGCCAGGGAACATCTCAGAGTAACCTGCCACTCGCTACACAGACTGGTCTTCTCCCTCATTTACAAGAAGTCCCACATGACACCATCCCAAAGACTCCAATTCATTGGAGCAGTCCTGGATGCTTCCTCTGGAAAAGCCTTGCCACCCGAAGTGAGAGCTCAACACATTCTGCAGATGGTTATCAAATTCCAGAGTGCCCAGCATCTTCCGGCCTTCGATTTTTTGAGATTGCTCAGTCTCATGGCATCCTGCATTTTCCTGCTGCCAGAGGCTCGCCTGAGAATAAGACCCCTCCAATGTACTTTCAGGACTCAAAGGCCCCAGTTTTCAGGCAGAATGTCAGACCCCCTGAACGTTCTGAGGGGAGTCTCTCAGGACCTTCTGAGGTGGACTTGCAAGAACAACATTCTCAAGGGAGAATCTCTTTGGCAGCCATGGCCGGAGATAACGGTATTGACGGACGTCTCACTCACGGGGTCGAGAGCTCACAGCAAGGATCTGACAATCAGCAGACGTTGGTCTCCATTGGAGTCCAAACTACATTTAAACCTTTTGGAGCTGAGGGCAATCAGGCTAGCACTGAACGCCTTTCTGCCCACTGTACGGGGAAAGAATGTCCTGATAATGACGGACAACACAGTGGCCATGTACTACCTCAACAAGAGAGGAGGTGTAGGGTGACTACCACTGTGCAGAGAGGCAATGCAGCTCTGGTTATGGGCAATGCAAGAAGAAATCTCCCTGTCCGCAGCTCACCTAGCCGGAGAAGAGAACACGCGGCAGATGCTCTGAGCAGGCAGAGAACAGTCTTCCACGAGTGGGAACTAGCTCAGAAAGTCCTTCAAGAGATATTCACCCTTTGGGGAACCCCTCAAGTGGATCTGTTCATGACAATTGTCAACCAAGTTCAAACTGTTTTGCTCCAGGGAAATTCCTCCGAGAGGAGCTCTAGGGGACGTGTTCCTGGTGGACTGGGAGTTTCCACTCCTGTACGCATTTCCTCCAGTCCTTGTCATTCCTCACGTGATCAGGAGGTTGAGAAAGTTCAGGAAATCCATGATCCTAATTGCTCCGGATTGGGCCAGGAGGACGTGGTACCAGGGCCTTCAGGACATGTCCATCTGACCTCCAATGCGTCTTCCTCAAAGAGCGGATCTTCTCTCACAAGAGGAAGGTCAAGTTCTCCAACCAGAGGTCAATACACTATCCTTCACGCATGGTTTCTGAAAGGCTGAGATATAAGAATTGGGGCCTTCGGGATGATGTAATGGAGATTTTGCTTTCAGCCAGAATGCCAGCAACAAAATCTTTGAACCGCTGCCGTTGTAACAAGTGCAGCAGCTGGTACAAGGACAAGAATGTGGATCCCTTTTTATGTGACACACCTATGGTGTTTCCTTTTTGTTTACATATGGCAAACCTGGGGCTCAGATTAGTACAATTAAAGGTTACCTGGCGGCGCTCTCTACTTTCAAGCGCTCTTCAGAGGAGATTCATATTTTAAGGTGCCTCTGATTGTTCAATTCCTAAAAGGCTCTACTAATGTTTTTACACCAGTTCCATTCAATGTACCTGTATGGGATCTCAATCTGGTGCTAAGATTTTTAACATGCATTCCTTCTGAGGCTCTACACTCATATGCCCATTAAGACTGTTGACATTAAAAACTGTTTTGTTTATTACAATAACGTCAGCCCGAAGGGTAAGCGAGTTGCAGGCCCTGTCCTATAAGCCTCCTCATCCAGTTTTCCATAAAGAAAGTCATTCTCAAGGTGAAACCTTCTTTCTTACCGATGGTAGTCTCCGACTTCCACTTTTCGCCAAAAATGACTTTTTCAACATTCTATCCACCTCCCCATCCGGTGAAGGAGGAGGAAAGCTTACATAGACTGGACCCAAAAAGGGCTCTCAGTTTTTACAGATCCAGAATGGCAAAATTTCGCCAAAATCACCAATTATTCGTTGGCTATACTAGCACCAAATTGGGTCTAGCGGTTACTAAACAAACCATATTCAGATGGATTATCCTGGCTATTGATGAATGTTAAAGATTAGCGGGCAAGGACCCATCAGAAGGCCTAAGAGCACATTCCACAAGAGGCACAGCAACCTCTGCTTCTCTTCAAAGAGGTGTCCCAATCAATGACATTTGTTCAGTGGCCACTCAGTTTATCTATTCATACGTTTGTGAGACAGTCAGGGAGGACAATTAGCAAAAGCAGTCCTTCATTCGGTCCATGATTAGAACGAAAATGTTCATTTGTACTCCCACCACCAAATTATTACTGCTTTGGGAGTCTATCATAAGATGAGGAATACATCCATTCCTCATGGAGGATACAATCCATTCGAAGAACAAGTTACTTACCCTGGTAACATTTTTTTTCGATTGGATGTTCCTCCCACGTATTCCTCATCGCCCCTCCCAGCCTACCCCGCCGTACAATGTGCGTGTTCTTACACTTTACACTTTCTGTGAGCCTACAGTCTAAGGTACGCCTAGTAATTCCTCTTCAGGAGGTGGGAGAAAAACAGAACTGAAGCCAACGGGCGATGCGTGCGCTACTTATACTGATGATTATGGACAGTCGAAGAGAACCCCCCGAGGGATATTGACTCAACGAGACGGCGCACAGCACCCCCTGTCAAAAAGAATTTCCGAAGCAGCTGAAGCTGGAGAGATAATTATCATAAGATGAGGAATACGTGGGAGGAACATCCAATCAAAAGACCGTTACCCGGGTAAGTAACGTGTTCTTCTCACCTGGTGGCGTGATCACACGGAAGCCATGGTGAGCCTGGGGCCCGTTAATTAACGTTGAGACCAGATTGCAATGGAGAGATCTGATCCCCAAGATCTGCATGAGAAGTGTAGCAACTGCTGAGTCGGGCAGAGTAAAGGAAGTGACCGCTCCCAAAGAAGTAACACTGCTGAGAGGGGCGAACCATTGTGTACGAGGCTGGAGAAGCCTATCCGAAGGCAAAAGGGCTTTGTAGAGCCCGGGAGAATCAAGAGACATTGATACAAGGGGCTGGAGAGATCACATGGGTTACAGGAGCCAAGAAAATCTGAATGCTGTGCTGTGAATAAAGTGAGTCAGTCAGAGGGGAAAGGGCTTCAGAGATTCCTAGAAAAGCAAGAGATATTAACATTTGAGAACTGTTTAAATCCTTCTTCTTTTTGAAAGGATCCAGGACTAGACGAATGTTTAAATCTTTTTTTTGGAGAAAGATCCAAACAATTGGGCCAGGCAACCGCCAAGGACAGAGGACTCCAGCCTCTTTCTTTTGGTTATTTTTCTTCTAAGTGGTAGGGCCAGGTAGCTAGTAGGATTTTGGACTAAAGACCATGGGTCTCGGGGCGTGGCTTGGAAGCCATGTGAGAGGACGCGCTCTTGGAAGAGCTCCTGAAGATCCTGCATTTATCCTGTGTAAAAGTGCATTGAGACTAACTTTCGCGAGTCAGGAACGAAGGAACCCGTCCATGAATGTATGCTGCATAAATATTGAGGAGCTGAATCCTTCGTAAGCCCGGCAACAACAGAAAAATTGCGATCGAAGATCCGGGAGTCACGGCCCGGACGGAGGGAAGATGGCGGCCATGCCGGACAACGGAGGAGATACATGCGGGGCGATGAAGAGGCATTCTCGTAGTGATCGGTGGCAAAGTAAGCTGTGAAGTGTGAGAATGGCCTCTGGGAGAGAACCGGCGAGTCTCGGTGGGCACCGATTACTTATCACGGGCTTTGGACAGTGACGGTCAGTGGTCGGCACTAGGACCCACCCGAGCTGACCACCCGCCTTGGGTGCCGGAGCATCGCGTGCTGGTCAAGCGGCAGCCTTGGGACGGAGGGCCCACATTGTGTAGGAACTCGCTGGTAGGGACCCAGTCGAGTGGCGGAAGGAGTGACTGCGGAGGTACACTTGGTGCGGGAGAAGCGACTCGCTCCATTGCGAGCGGAAGGTGGGCTCCTCTCTCCCGGGGTGGGGGTGAGGCGGGAGTGTACGGGCCCGCGACATACAGTGGTGGTGGAATGGCGAATAAATCCGTCAGACAGAAAGTGAAACAACCCACATTGGATGAGTTTACCAAGACACCACCAGGCCCAGAAAGTGCTCGGAGCAAGGAGAAGCCATCTGCAGGCGGCATGGCCGCCGCTAGCCCAAATCAGGACGTGTTAGTTGCGCTCGCAGAATTGAAAGCGGATTTGAAAACCGCTTGGGAAGCCAAGCTCGAAATGGTGGTGGCGGACCTGAAAACAGTGCTTGACCTCAAAGTGGGAGAAGTTCGGGAGGAGGTGAACCTACTTCGACAAGATGTGAGGACTCTGTCGGAGCGCACGGAGAGCCTGGAAAAGGAGGGGAGCGCCAACACGGCAGATTGCGCCTCACACAAGGCCGACCTGCATGTCTTGGAACAGAAAGTGCGCAACCTGGAGAACAGGGCCGAAGAAGCAGAAGGGCGCGCCCGGAGGAATAATATCCGTGTAGTGGGCATCCCGGAAGGATTGGAGGGTCACAACCCCACGGACTTCATTGAGAATATGTTGCTCCAAGAGATCACTGGGGGAGTGCTGTCGCAGGGTTTTGCGGTGGAGCGAGCGCATAGAGCATTGGCCAGGAGGCCTCCGCCGGGCGGTCCGCCCAGGCCAATGATAGCCAAAATCCTTAACTACCGAGACAGAGAGAGGATTTTGGAGCATTTTCGCAAAGGAGGAACCATCAAGAGGGGGGAGGCCACCATAACGGCCTACCCAGACTACACCATGATGGTGCAGAGGAGTCGGATGAACTTTGCAGCGGTCAAAAGGAGACTTAGAGAGGCGGGGAAGAAGTATATGCTCCTCTACCCGGCCAAATTGAAGGTGATCCACAACAACAGATCCTTGTTTTTCGAGTCGCCTGAGGAAGCCATGGGTTGGTTGGACATGCAGGGCAGCCCCCAGGAGCCGGAGGTCCAGGCTGATGAAGGTGGCAATAAGAGTTAAGTGCGCTACGACGATAAAGAGTGCAGCCAGAAGACTATGGGACTTGAATATAGTTACTGTTATGGCCGGGGGAGGTCGGGCCTGGAACTGAATGATCAATGCACTGTTTGCACCGTACCTGTGGTTATACGAAGGAGCCTTTCGGGGCTAGTCCATTCACCCCCATTTAGTGTTTTTTAGTTAAGTGGCCGTTAGGGCGACTTTACCCTACTGGGCTCTGTGTGTAACAGCCAGAACTAGATGTGGGGGGGCCTGAGTTCCCGAGGTGGAGCTGGGCAACAGTTGGGGAGGGTGTTGGGGGGACGGGTGGGGGGAATGGGGGGTGCGGGGAAAGTTGGGGTGTACATAGCGTTGGGGAGTTTAAGTTTGACCGCGAGCCCTGGGAGTACATTTTGGATGAGATATCTGGACGGCACGGATGAGCGGGGTGGGTTGGGGGGGAGTGGGCAGGATACCAGTGAATTATGGGGGAGCTAAAATTGCTAACATGGAACGTCAGGGGTCTCAATAGCTATCTAAAACGGAATAAAGTCATGCTATACTTGAGAAGGCAAAAGATAGACATCGCATTGTTGCAAGAAACGCATTTGACCCGAGATAAACTGGAGCTGGTAAAGAAAAAGTGGGGTGGAACGGTGGTGGGATCCACGTACTCGGCTTATGCCAGAGGTGTACTGATCTGGGTGGCGCCACATGTCCCGTTTCAACTGAGGCAGGAAATCTTGGATACTGAGGGGCGCCTGGCTATGGTAAGAGGGGCAATCGAGAATAAAGAGATGTGTGTAGTGAACACGTATGCCCCGAACCAGGGCACGGCAGAGTACTATCGGACTATGAGTGCCAGCCTGAGCTGGTGTGTTGGGAGTGCGGTGTTCTGGGGAGGGGATTTTAACTGTGTGTTGGAGCCGGGGATGGATAGATCCGACGATAAAGTGACTAGGCCCGCCCCGGCAGCCCGGGCGCTGCGGACGCTGCTGCGAGACTTCGAGCTCGAGGATGTGTGGAGGACTAAGCACCCCAATGTGAGACAGTACTCACACTACTCGGCCCCGCAGCAGTTGCACACCAGGCTTGATTATATCTTTGCCACATCGGATGTCTTGACAGAGGTGTCCAGGGCGGAATATAAAGCGAGGGTCCTATCGGACCACTCGCCATTGGTGGTGGGTTGGCAATATGGCCGCCCCAGAGCGCGGATCCCGACGTGGCGTCTGCGCGCAGAGGCGCTTAAAGACCAGGTTTTCAGGGAAGATATGCGGGAGGAAATAGCTAGTTATTTCGATACCAATACTGGCAGCGTTGATTCGGCGGGAACTCTGTGGGAGGCTTTTAAGGTTGTGATGCGAGGGGTGGCGATTGCCAAATCGAAAGGCTTGCAGAATGGGGTCCTGGTTGATTTACAGAGGGCAGAAAGCCAGTTGGAACGGGCGTTGAAGAGCGAGCCCATAGACAACGAGCTGGTGCTTAAACTGCAACAGCAGTGTACGGAACATTGGGGGAGGCTCTGTAACCTAAACTATAAAAAATATATTGAGAGACAACACGCGGGAGGAGACAAAACGGGCCGTCTCCTGGCATGGCTATATAAGAAAGAAACCCCGAGACCCCCGATTAGGACGATTACTAGAGAGGATGGGAAGCAGATAGATACCCAAGAGGGCATAAACGAACAATTTGTGAATTACTATAGGGAATTGTACGGGGATCCGGGTGGCGGTGACCGGGAGGATATGCTGGAGACCCTGCAAGATATTGGGCTGCCCAGGATAAGCACGGAAGAAAGAGAGGAATTAGATGCCCCGATAACATTGGAGGAGTTGGAGGCGGTTGTCCGGCAACTACCCACTAGTAAGACCCCAGGGACGGACGGCCTGCCCAGCGAATTTTACAAAACCTTTGGAGCGGAAGTGCTCCCCCCGATGCTTGATATGCTCAATGAGGCGTTCGAGACGGGGAGGTTGCCGGAATCGCTCAGAGAGGCGGTCATTGTACCGCTCCCTAAGCCCAATAAACCCAGGCATAGTTGTGGGTCGTACAGGCCAGTATCTATGCTGAATCAGGACAGCAAGATACTAACGGCTGTCCTGGCAAACAGACTGCGGAGGGTGATAGGCAAACTGGTACACCCGGACCAAACAGGGTATGTCCCGGGGAGGAATATTACCCAAAACCACAGACGCCTCCACCGGGTGATAGAGATGGGATCCATTAGCGACGGGGAAATGGCGATAGTGTCGTTGGATGCTGTAAAGGCCTTCGATTCGGTTAATTGGGGGTGGCTGCTGACGGCCTTGAGAGAATACGGACTGGGTCCAAGATACGTTAGATGGGCGGAGCTGCTGTATAGTGCTCCACTGGCCAGGGTCCGGACGGGGGCAATCATATCCGAGAGATGGCAACTCAGCAGAGGCACTAGACAGGGGTGTCCTTGGTCCCCGATGCTGTATATCCTGGCCCTGGAACCCCTGGCACTGTACCTGCGGCAGCAGTACGACATTGTGGGTATTGAGATTGGGAGGGAAAAGCATCTGATATCCCTGTATGCGGACGACTTGTTATTGTACCTGAGTCATCCGGAGGAGAATTTACAGTATATCCTGGACGTGATGGGGAGATATGCGAGGTTGTCAGGCATAGCGGTCAACCCCCAGAAGTCGAACATTTTCCCATTGGGCTGCTATACGGGTGTCCCCATAGAGAGGCTGCCGGTGCTACAGGTGCCCTGGGCAGTTAACACGTTTCGTTACCTGGGAATAGATGTCTACCACACGGTAGAGAAAGAACATAAGTGTAACACTGAGATGGCTGTTGAGAAGATACGCGCATGCATGAGTTTCTGGCAGAAGTTGCCCCTGGCGATGATGGGGCGTGGAGCAATGATTAAAATGGTGGTTCTGCCTAGGCTGCTACACTACTTTAGTAACATCCCATATATGATCCCTAAGGGTTTTTTTGCTAAAATAAATGGGGTTTGCAGAGAGTTCCTGTGGCATGGCACTCGAAACAGGGTAGCACTCTGGAAGTTGCAGAACTCTCATGAAAAAGGGGGAGTTAGACTCCCAAACTTTGAGGCTTATTACATAGCGAGCCAACTACAGTTTGTATCCAAATGGCTTTCCGACGAAGAGACCCCAGAACTTAGATTATTCGGGCATGATTGTGCCCCATTTTTCCTGAAGGAAGTCATTTGGTTGCCAGAAACTGTTACGAGAAAGTACCCGGCGATGGTGAGGCTGGGATGGAAGATGTGGAGACGAGCATGCAAACTGATGGGAGACCCACTCCCGTGTTCTCCGCAGATTCCACTAGTTGCCCTGGCGGGGGTAGACGGACAGCTGAGGGGGATTATTAGGACCTATTGGGAATCTGTGGGGTTGGTGACATTGGGTGATGTGTGGCAGGAGGGTGCCATCAGAGCGTTTGAGGAACTTAGCGGGGAGGTTGGATTACATGGAGGCCAATATGTAACATACCACAGATTGGGGAGGAAAATTCGGGAACTATGGCCTGAATTTACCTTGGCAGACGAATCGGAGGTTACGCTGGAAGGGATATACGACACGACGGAAGGGGGACATGAGATCTCTAGGTTGTATGAGATGGTGATGTTGAAGGTTGGGAAGGAATTGACAGGCCTACGATCGGAATGGGAGTGCGAGGTGGGGACCCAGATGGGAGATGGGATGTGGGAACGGGCTCTAAGATACCACAGGAAAGTATCTCGAAATGCCAGACTGCAGCAGGTACAGCTATATGTCACGCACAGAGCGTATATGACCCCACTGCGGATATCCAAATTCCGGAATGCGGGCAGACAGGCGTGCCCTAAATGCGACGAAGAAAATGCGGACATGACGCATATGTTCTGGGCATGCCCAGTGATCGAGGGGTTCTGGAGGGAGGTGGCGCGCAAGCTAGGAGAGAAAGGGGTCACGCTTGCCATAGACACCGCCTGGGCATGCCTGCTGGGTGGGTTTTCCAGACCTAGGAAGCAGAAACATGTGTGTAAACTGAAAGACTTGGCGTATGTGCTGGCCAAACGGAGAATAGCCATGGGCTGGAAAAAATGTAGCAAGCCACGGGTTGAGGTGTGGTGGAATGACCTACAGAAATGGGCGGAGGCCGAGACAGCAGTGTGGCAGGAGGCGAGTTGTATGTCTTGGGAGGAGGAACTGGCCTCTTTGATGGCATGGAGGACTTTGATATCTTGCATATTTGGGACAGGGATGGCTTCGGGAGGGTCGGATGACAACGAGGCCCGCTCATGTGCGGCAGATACGGAATGTGACATGGAAACTGGCTCGCGAGGGGGGAGGGATCAGGGAGGTAGTGCGCACTAATGATTAAATGCTTTATTGTAATATTGTTAATTGCACTACGGTTTGGTTTGTATTGTTGTTTGTGTTGAAAAATCAATAAACTTTTTTAAAAAAAAAAAAAAAAGACCATGGGTCTCATTACGAGTATGGCGGTAAGGGTTTAACAGCGCCCCTTACCGCCACATTTCGAGGTCCCTTAGCGGGTCCCGCTAAGGATGGCTGGTTTTAGCAGCTGCCCTTAGCGGGAGCCACTAGGGACCAGGGAGCTGATAAATGGCTCGTTATTAACAGGCCCGTTATTAGCTCCGGCCCCATTCCCATTGAGCCCTATGGGGGCTCGAATGGGAATGGGGATGGGTATTTTGAATGGGGATTTACCGGGTCCTCCAAGGTTGGAATGACCCGTAAGTCCCCATTCAAACAACCCGGACACGAGTTTGGAGGCAGTCATGGCGCTAATAGCACCATGGCTACCTCCAAACTCGTAATGAGGCCCTATTTCTTTTTGGAATTTGACAAGCACCATTAGTTTTAGTTTGTTAGGTAAGGAATACCCGTGAAAGCAGTAGTGCAAGATAGGCGTTATGTCATTATTTTAAATAATCATCTTTGAACATGGCACATTTTAGTCCGACTCTTTCTTCTGGTATGCAAAAGTGCACAGGCCTTTCCATGAAATTGGTAATGAATTGCTAAGTGGGGCTAATAGAATCACTTGTGGTTGTGTTAATCTGGCTCCTGTGATTGACTGACCGTCTTGGTTTCTCCTGCCTCCTGCCGATGAGGTCCACAATATATTTACAAATTGGAATTGCTACGCCATCTGAGATTACAAAATGGCTATAAACCATCGTGTATAGGGCCCTATCTCGTTTTTCAGCACACTGCCTGAACTTATAAAATCTTTTGCTTGGAGAAAGATCCAAACCATTGGGCCAGGCAACCGCCAAGGACAGTGGCTATTGCTCCGGCCTTGTTCTTTTGGTTATTTTTCCTTCTAAGTGGTAGGGCCAGATAGCTGGTAGGATTTTGAACTAAGGGCTATTTCTTTGTGGACTTTGAGGAGCATCATTAGTTTTAGTTTGTTAGGTAAGGAATACACCTGATAGCAGTAGGGCAAGATAGGTGTTTTATTATTATTTTGAACGAACACCCTTGAACATGGCAAATTTTAGTCCGACTCCTTCTTCTGGTACTCTTAAGTGTACAGGCCCTTCTATGAAATTGGTAATGAATTGCTAAGTAGGGCTAATGGAATCACCTGTGGCTGTGTTAATCTGATGCCTGTGATTTACTGAGCGTCTTGGTTCCTCCTGTCCATGAGGCCCATAATATATTTACAACTTAGAATTGCTAAGCCATCTGAGATTGTAAAATGGCAATACACCATCTTTGCCATAAAACATGATTAAATTCTATGATTTTGTTTTTGATTATTAACGAAGCACTTATTTCAAGTATACTTTCCTAAGTGTGGCGCAGAATCCATTTTTGGAGGGGCGCTTCCAATACTTATTGAGAGAGGTGGGGTTCTGACCTCTGTCCCTCCTGAGTCTGCGACTCTCTGATTTTTTCTGTGCCAATAACAATTCCTGGGCGCAGAGTGACATTAGGTTGGTGCCATTTCCCCACTTTTGTCTTTACATCAGTGCTTAATTTGTAAGAAAATAAGTGCCAAGGCCCAAATATTTTCTTGCACATCACTGACACATCGGTGCGGACAGCTCCCAGTGCACTGAAACCACCGGTGCCTGATCCATACAGTACCAACATAATTGGTGTTATGGCTACAAATACCACCGTTTGATTGGGGATGATGGACGCATGGTGTGATTTACAGATACCAATCGACATAACATACTGTGGGCCTCATCACAAGTTGGGCGGTAGCCCTTACATCCGGCGGAAACTGTATTAGCACCTCCAATATCGCTGTGCCGGATCACGACTCTACATCCTGCCGGCGCTATTACAGCCGGCGCAAAAAAACAGGTGTCTGTAACAGCACCGGCTGTAAAAGCGCTGGAAACCAAACGCGCAATTAGACACCTATCACAAGTACAGCGTTGGCGCTCATAGCACAGGAAAACCGGCGCTAATACTGCTGAAAATACCCCCTATCAAATGCTGGAGGCAAAAGAACACATGAGACAGCAGTAAGGGCCCAGGTGGAACCAATGCACACAAGAGGCCTACACAAGACCCACCCATGGCCCACACACCCTCCCCAACACCATGTAGCCATTAGGAGCAGGGAGGAGACAGCTATAAGGGCCCAGGTGGAACCAATGCACACAAGAGGCCTACACAAGACCCACCCATGGCCCTCACACCCTCCCCAAAATCATGTAGCCATTAGGAGCAGGGAGGAGACAGCAATAAGGGCCCAGGTGGAATCAATGCACACAAGAGGCCTACACAAGACCCACCCATGGCCCACACACCCTCCACAACACCATGTAGCCATTGGAAGCAGGGAGGAGATGTCAATAAGGGCCCAGGTGGACCCAATGCACACAAGAGGCCTACACACCCTCCCCAAAACCATGTAGCCATTAATAGCAGAGAGGAGACAGCAATAAGGGCCCAGGTGGAGCCAATGCACACAAGAAGCCTACACAAGACCCACCCATGGGAGCCTTGATGTGGACATGTACATGCTGCGTCTGGAGCTACAGAGGCCTGAAAACCAGCCCAGTTCCCTGAGAGCACAGGGGGGGGGGGGAGCACTTAGGGTGGAGGAGGAGACCAGCACCGGTAAGATGGCCAGCCATCCCCAGGGTCAGGCCAACACCCTGGGCCCTGACTGATGGGCAGTTGGTGTCCGAGTACAGACTGGACAGGGCAACCATCACCCAGTTGCTGGACACAATCCAGGTTTACGATCCATCAGTACCGCTGTCCCCCACTTGTGAAGCTTTTATCCATCCTGCAGTAACTCAGGACTGGCAGCGTCCAACACACAGTTGCCATGATGCATGGTATGGCCCAGTCCACCTTCAGTGCTGTGCTGGGACAGGTGCTGGATGCACTGCTGCTCCATGTCAATGAGCACATTGCACACAGGCACAGGTCAACGAAGTCAAGGCACAGTTCCAGGCTATTCCCAAGTGCCGACCGTCATTGCAGCCCTAGACTGCACACATGTAGCACTTGTAGCACCCCGGGACCATGAGGCAGTTTACAGGAACTGTAAGAGCTTCCATTCCCTCAACGTGCTGATGACCTGATCTGACTTTCACCACTGCTGCGCCCGCTAGCCAGGTTCTACCCACAACTCCATGGTGCTGCACAACAGTACCCTGCCAGCCTACATGGAGAGGCACAGAGGCCAACGCACATGGATGTTGGGTGAGTAGAATTCCTGCATGAAATGCATGCCAACATTCACCAGATGAATGGGGGGTTCAGACACACAGGAATCCTTGCCTGCCACCAGGATACATAGCCAGCACTAGCACAGCACTATTTTACATGCATGCGTGTCACACAAAGACCCCTGCACATGTTCCCCACGGCATAACACACAGAAGGTGAATTCCACACACTTGTGAATGCACATTCACATACGGAAACCCAACAACCACAATGCTTTTGCATGTCTTGCAGTGCTGCTACTCACCCTGACATCAAAGAGCAATCTCACCCTGGCCACCACACAGGAATTCCTAGTGAGACCAATTGAAAACACATCCACAACACCACTGTAGATAAGCAGGTGAAGGCACGACCATGAACATCCCTGAGATATTGGGCCTCATTACAAGGTAGGCGGTAGGGGTTTACCGGTACCAGTAAGGGCACCGGTACCGGTAAACCCCTACCGCCTTACTACGAGTTCCCTTTGCGGGACCCGACCTTAACGGCTGGTTTTACCAGCCATTAAAGTTGGGTGCCGCAAAGGGACCTCAGAGCTAATTACGGTACAGCAATTTGCGGTACCGTAATTAGCACCTTCCCCATTCCCATTATGCCCTATGGGGGCAAAAATGGGAATGGGGAAGAGCCTTGGTGAATGGGGAATTACCACTCCCGCTCACCTTGGAGTAGGGCGGTAATTCCGCCATCCACCAAGGCGGACACGGTAAAATACCGCCATGGTTACCGCCTACTGTGTAATGAGGCCCATTGACCCCTGAATAGCCATTCACAAGCCTGTCCAAATGTAGACAAATGTTCCAAGTACCAAACGCACCAACAGCCAGGAAGACAGGCACAACCCATCACCCAAGAATACAGTACGTGAGCATGCAGATAAGACGGGAGCCCCATCCAGAAGTAAGGGATTCACCACCGTGGCAAAGAGACACAGGGGGCGGTGCATTCAGTAATGTCACCATAAAGGAAATGGGGCACATTGCAGAGCACACACGGTGCACATGAAGACACCACAATCAGAGGACAAATTGAAACATGAACCTACTTGGTTAGCATGAGAGACACACACATATCCATTAACATAGTGATGCATTGCTGCATGTACATTGACACCAAGTGCATGCAAAAGTAACCTTCCACATTAAACCTTACTCATTTACACAGGCTGCATGTATAGGTCAGCCCATGCATGTCCCTAAATATGATGGATGTATAAAGATATTGCAATGAGATATCATGTAGTTGTTGCACACATACTTCACCAAAGTGCTTAGGGAATGATGTGTATCCCTTGCACATCCACTGAACTAACCTAGCCTTAATGTACACATTGTATCCCCAGCAGCTGATTCCGGATACCCACAGTACACCTGGCTCATGACCCCTGTCCATAACACTCAAAATCCAGCTGAGCTGGCATATAACATTGCCCATAGGCATACACGCATTTGTGTTGAAATGGCATTTGGTTTGCTTAAGGCACGTTTCAGGTGCCTAGACCGTACAGGAGGGGCACTGATGTATGCGCCTGAGAAAGTGGGGAAAATTGTACTCACCTGTGCCATGCTGCACATCTGCTGCCGCAGGCATGTTCCACTACCCCTAGATGATGATGGAGAAACACCTGGGGATGTGAGTGACGATGAACATGTGCCCGTACCTGAGGTCAATGCACACAGGGATGGGGTGAGGGAGGGGAGGTTGGCCAGATAGGCGTTGATTGACAATGATTACAGAACTTGTCAAAAGAATAGTAGTTCAACGCAATAATTAATGTCCAAGCCTTCTATGCAGTGTGAACGAGATTTATTTAGCCTTCACCATACGCCCCTCGCCATCAAACACCACAACACATAATACCCCCTCCCCCATCAAACTCTTCAATGCACAATCCCCCATCCCCCCTCAGGCACCCCAACACACAATCCCCCTCCCCTCTCAAACCCCCAACACACAATCCCCCCTCCACTTTCAAACACCCCAAAACAGTGCATGTGGGTCCATGTGCCCGGGCCTCGGACCAACTGTGCTCTGTCCATCTATGAATGTCATGGACGTTTCCCACGTCCGGGTCCCTCTGGTGAACAGATTGGCCCTCACAGAGCTCACAGACTCTCTGTCCAAATCCAGTCAGGGCCGCTGTACACCCCTCAACCACTCTACGGGTGCAGGCATTGTCACGCGCCATGGTCTTGGCTGCACCATGTATGGCATGCGTTATTGCCTTAATGTGGCGGTTGTGCTCACCCGCCATTGGCTCAATTTCCATCTGACGTTCCTCTATGACGTCCAGCCTTCCCATTACAGCAGCTCCAGTGACTCTGGATCTGTCAGGTGTGGTATTCATCGGCCTGCCAGGTTTGCGTGCAGTGGTAGGGGAGCTGTCGGTGGACATGGCGGCCTGTCTGGTGGGGCTGCTGCAGTTGAAGGGGCTGCCTTCAGGTTAGCCATAAGAAGGAGTGTCCACATCGGGCAATGGGGTGCGGGCACAACGTCCATGTGCAGGGACATGGGGAGTGTGTATTTCCACTGGCACCTGCCCCGAGGTCCCTTGGTGTGTGGCCATCTCCTGATTGCCACTCTAGCTGGTAGATAACACCGGTGCACTGTGTTGTTCCTCAGCGGATGTGTGGCTCTCATCTGTGTTTGTTCCACTGGTGGCTACCTCCACATCATGCAACCCCCCGGTGGCTTCGGGTGTTTGAGGCGGTGACACCCTGGTGGCTTGTGGACGTTGAGCCGATCTGACTGGGCTGCGGTGGGGTGACCTGGGATGTGTCCTGCGCCTTGATTTCTCAGGACGGTCCCTTTGCGAGGTGGTGGGGCTGGCCGATGTGCGTCTGGGCGTACAGCTGGACGTGCCTGCTTCTTCCGCATCAACATTGCCATGCGATGATCGCTGCGTGCCTGTAGGGTGCCTCGGGTGTGGAATGAGGAGAGAACAACTTACATTTGTATCATGTATTTCATGCTTTACAGAGGGCTAGGGCACATTTTGTATCAGGCTTGGCCATTACAGGATAGTAATTCACTATGTTGGGATTGCTGGAACGTGCTAAGGTGGAGGGACACTGCTCGGACATGTTGGTGTGTTATCTTCAGATGTATGTTGGGAATGCACAGCTCCCATGAGGGGAGGGAGGGGTTTTGATATGCATGCAGGGGTGGGGTCTTTGATACGCACGTACACATCACGTTGCTGTGACCAGGCCAAGGATCTGTTTTCTTTGGGGCTAACATTGATACATTGAAGGTACTTCAGACAGTTCAGGATAACTGGGGGCGCTAGGGTATGGTGGTACAAAGGAGCACTAATGGGTGGCTGTGGTGCATCACACACATTACAACCACATATATTCACACTGGGTATGGAGAGGAGGGCCTGACAAAATAATGCATTTTCAAAGCGGTGGGGGTTGTCACCTGCAGCCTCCTGGGAGCCTGTGCCTGCCTCCGCTCCTCCAACTCCCTCAATTTTACCCATGTCTATTAGGGTGGTCATCTGCTCCTCCCACGGTGTGAGCACTGGTGGTGGTGGCCCTCCTCCAGTCCCCATGCTCTTGATCCTGTGCTGGGCCAGGAGCCCAAGGACACGGACCCGCAATCGTTGACCCGCGTCCGGCAGTCATCCCTGTCCCTGGGCACACGGCCCACCACTGTCACCTTCTGGCTCACTTCTCTCCAGATCTGTGTGCGCCGCTGTGCACTGGCCTTACGCTGCTGTGGCCCATAGAGCTCATCTTGAGGGCCCATGACCTCCTACATGAGTATAGTAAGTTCTTGGTCATAGAACTTGGGTTTTCTGGCCCTGTCCAAGGCTGACTTGCCCCTGGTACGGTCTTGGGCCATTTTTCAGGATTTTCAAGAGTGGATGGCTTACAGGGGCTGCGAGTTTTGGCAGATTGTGTTTCCAAAATGGCCACCGCTTTATTTCCCGTTCTGGCGGTGACACATTTCCCGTGGCACTATTAGCGCACGCTATTAGCGTGCGCTAATGGCGCGGCAGCCCAATGGTATTTGCGTTAACACTAAGGCTATGTGCATGTACACGCCAACTCTTGATCTTGCGTTGTTTATGCCACACATATAGCCGTTAACGCAAATAGAGCTCTGCGGATATTAGGGCAGATAATATCAATATTTAAGTGTTTCTTTGGAACACATTGCTAATATTTTGCCCTGATCCTATCAGAGGCAAGTGGAACATCTTAACAATCTATCAATGGAAAATAAGAGCCAGCATGTTTTTCTTCTGTGGTACATTATTGCACAAATGCAGGCAAAATCATTAAAGAACTGATGAACGTGCCTGTCAAACACTGCAGAAAGATCATCTTCCTTGGTTTGGCACTCATGCTAGCCACTGCTCTTTGATATTGGCCTTTTCACTGACCTTGCCCCTGTGTTGAAGGTGCTGGCTGGTGAATGTCCTGTTGTTATCAACCCACTTTGCTGGGTATTACAGTAGAGAATGTGCAGAAATGTCAAGCAGGTTCATTGGAGCAGTGTGCAGGGTGACCAGCATCAGTGCCCAACATTGTCACCTTCTAACTCATCATTAATCATGAAAATGGATAAAAAGCCATGCCCTGCCAACCTGGGTTATCAAGTTTGTGACAAACAATGAGCAAGCCTAGCATGAAGACATGAAGAGACCCAGGTCAGTGCACACTGTTGTTTTTATATTACTATGACTGACTGACAGTTAAAATAATAAAGTTGCCCAAACACCACATCATTATCAAGCTAAGATTAGAAATAAGTCAAAGAACTGAAAAATAAGCTTACAATGATTGTACACAAGGCAAAGAATTGTATCGGATCACTTTACTATCGTTATAGACTTAGGACAAAGGCCTGAAACTTATAGGCCGGACCTGTTATAATAAATGGACGATCTGGTAAAGTGTAATTCATATCTCGTATACTTTTGTTTTGACCGACAATCCAGGGTCATGTTGAATTGTATTTTATGTATTTGAGTTATTTGCCTGGGGATGCATGTTGTCTTGTGCAGAAGGGTTGTGACCTAGCAGTTCAGACAGGGCTGCCCCTTTGGTGGTGGGACCAAACCTGGTTTGCATATGGTTTTTCCCCTTTCTGTAATGGCTTGGCAGACGAAGAACAATGGTCTAGAGGGTTTGGCCAGAGCAATTGCCAGACGTTTAAGATTAATTCTTCATCTGCTGTGTTAGTTCCTTTCATGCAGCTGCCCCTTGTCAATGGTGTCGCCAGGTGCTGCTCTTATGTTATTTAGCCAGCCAGGACTGAACTTCTCTAGTCACTACTGTCTATCGGACTGCGACCCTCTTATGTTGGGCATTGCGTTATATGGGGGTTAAGGAGGCTGTCTTATTTCCTGCCTGTTTCAGCAGTTTGTTTTCCCCCCCGGAGTACCTCTGGTTGTGCGCTGGAGCCTGCGCCTCCGCTGCGAGGTCCAGACTCCCCACTGCGACCTGGTTGTATGTGTACGTGCGGGGCAGCCCGCTTATCCTGCTTCATGACAGGTCTGCAGCCACTCTCCCTTTTGTCCCTGCTGGTTTGCCTTTAAGTGTACATGGAAGTCCATTCATTCATGGCCTATGAGTCATTCTATTGTGTAGTTCCTCCACCTCACTTTGGTCCTTTATGACCCCAACCAATGAGGTGACAGGGCTTAAGCTCCACCCCAGTCAACCATCTTCAGATTTTGAACCGTAGGAACTACAGTATGAAGGGTGCTGAGCGTAGGAACAGCCTCTCAGGGGAGGCGGGTGGGCGCATGTGAATTTATGAAAGATATCAATGCTGGAGAAATACAGTTACAGGTAACTAACTAAGACTTCTCCAGCATTGGATCTTTCATAGATTCAAATGCTTGAATAGAATACCAAGCAGTTAAAACATGCCACCATCATATATACATATATAAGCATAAATGCAGAAAAAATATTTCTGACAAACCTTTGCCATACAGCACCCCAACGGTTACATACTGAGGGAAAGACGGGAAAGGAGGCTGGTCCTACCTTATGCAAAGAGGTGGCGGAGCACTGCCTGTCCAACTGCAGATTCTTTGTTGGTATCTTCTGCCAGACAGTAATGTTTAGCGAACGTGTGCAGAGTGCTCCAGGTAGCAGCTCTGCATATGTCTTTCAAGGCTACCCCTGCGTGGAACGCTACTGATGCCGCTCTCCCTCTGGTGGAGTGTGCCGAAGGCGTCTTGGTGAGGGGGTTGCCCTTCACTTGATGACAGTGGGTGATACATAGAGAGACCCAGCGTTCCAAACTTTGTTTGGAGATATGCTGTCCTTTTGTGCGAGCAGAAAAGGCAATGAACAGTCAGTTTGAGGAGATGAAATCCTTAGTTCTCTGTTAGTAAAATTTCAAAACTCTAGCCACATTAAGAGAATGCAATGCTCTTTCTGCTTCAGAGGTATGATTCTGGAAAAAAAGCTTGCAAGACAATGTGCTCTTTGAGTGTCATTTCCGATAAGACCTTGGGAAGGAATGTAGGGTGTGTTCTCAAAATGACTCGGTCCTTCTGAAACAAGGTAAAAGGAGGTTCTGAAGACAAAGCTTGCAATTCACTGATCCTCCTGGCCGATGTAATGGCTATCAAAAAGGCTGTTTTCCAAGATAGGTATTTCATGTCACATCTGTGAATGGGCTCGAAAGGGAACCCCCTGAGAGCCGTTAACACAGTGTTTAGACTACAGGTAGGGACTGGTGAGGGCGTAGGAGGGTAAGTACGCATCAACCTCTTCAGGAAGACTTTGACAGCCGGAAGAGAGAGTAATGACTGTGTTTCTGGAGTCATCGTGTATGCTGATATGGCCGTTAGGTAAACTTTGACGGAGGACAGTGAGAGCCCTGCCTTAGCCAAATGTAGTAAGTAAGGTAGTATCTGTGCTACCGAAGCTGTAAGTGGGTTAATTGTAGACGTCTCACACAACTTAGAGAAACAAGTCCATTTACGGACGTAGGTGATTCTCGCCGAGGGGGCTCTAGATGCCCTTATTATGTCCCAGCAGCCTGCCGGGAGATTCAGATTCATAAGTCTACGCTGCTCAGGAACCAAGCCTTGACGGAGAGGCTTGCTGGGTCGTGGTGAAGGACTTTGTGGTTCTGTTGCGTCAATAAGTATTGATGCGCTTTGAGGCAAATTGGAGATTATCGGGATAGATGCTGTAGATTTGGGTACCAAATCTGTCGCGCCCAGTCCGGCGCTATTAGGACCATGGAGCAATTCTGCTCCTTCATTCTGCGTACAATTCTCGCTATGAGCGGAATGGGGGGAAAGGCATACATGAATTTCCCTGTTCTTGATTGCTGTTCCGGGTACCCTGAGGCGAATTCTTGGCATTTTCTGTTGGTTCTGGTGGCAAAGAGGTCGATCTGTGGATGGCCCCATATGGAGAAAATTTGCTGTATTCCTTCTCGTCTAGCTCCCATTCGTGGGATGACATGCACTCCCTGCTCAGTTTGTCCGCTAGGACATTGTCCACTCCCGGGAGATGTTCCGCCCTGATTTGGACTCTGTGGTCTAAGGCCCATGCCCATAGCAGCTGAGCTTCTTGTGACAAGACCTCTGATTTCGTGCCCCCTTGCTTGTTTGTGTAGGGCATGGCGGTTGTATTGTCTGTCTGGACGGTCAGTACCTGTCCAGCTACTACTGGAAGGAAGGCTTTCAAAGCCCACTGTATCGCCCTGAGCTCTAGGCCATTGATGTGGAGCTGTGACTCCTGATCTGACCAAGTCCCTTTTGCTTGGAGGTCCGCTAGGTGAGCTCCCCAGCCCGAAAGGGACGCATCTGTCCTTAAGAGAAGAGTAGATGTTGGTGTCTGGAATGGCATTCCTTGTAGCAGGTTCCGCGGAGTGTTCCACCACCGAAGTTCTTTGTGTACTGTCGTCGGTATCTGAACTACATCTTCCCATGAACCTGCAGCTTGTTTCCATTGGTGGTCCCGGGCCTCCAGGACTGGTCTCATGCAAAGTCTGCAATTTGGTATGAGAAATATACATGAGGACATCATGCCCAGGAGGGATTTAAAAAAGTGTACCGTGGTTGTCCCTTTTTCTAGGAACCATGAGGTGGAGCGGTGGATAGTTGTTACTCTGTCCGCCGATGGTCTTACCCTGGGAATGCTGGTGTCGAACTCGGCACTCAGGAAGAGAACTGTCTTGCTGGGTACTGGGCAGGATTTTATGTTATCGAAAAACATAACCCTTTTAGGAGTTTTATAGTTTTCGAAACTGCCAATCGAGCCTGACTGGAGGAGTTCGCCCTTATCAACCAGTCATCCAAATATGGAAAGAGTTTCATTCCCATCCTTCTGAGTTTTGCAGCAACTGGTGCCAGGCATTTGGTAAACACTCTCTGTGCTGACTTTAAGCCAAACTGTAGCACCCGGAATTGGAAATGCTGGTCTCCTACCGCAAACCTGAGGAACTGTCTGTGGGCAGGATGAATTTGAATGTGGAAGTATGTGTCCTCCAAGTCTAGAGTGGCTAGGAAGTTGTTTCTGTTTAGCCACGGTAGGACGCCCTCAGGGAAATCATCTTGAATTTGATGCATTTGATGTATTTGTTGAGCGCTCTCAAATCTAATATGGGTCTCCATTGGCCGTTTTTCTTCTTGATTAGAAAGAAACGGGAGTAGAAACCTTTTCCCTTCTGAGGGTAAGGAACTGGTTCTATTGCTGCTTTGTGCAGTAATTCTTGAGCTTCGGACATGACTTGCTTTAGCATATTCACTTTGCGAGGTGTGGGAGCAAGGGATGGAGGTTGGTTAAGGATTTCTATGGTGTGACCTTCGCAGACCACCTGCAACACCCACTTGTCCAATGTTATCGAATGCCAGCGTTGGAAAAATTGGCTTACTCTTCCCCCCACAGGAGTGTGACATTGAGGGGGAAGAACCGACCTGTCAATTTTGTTTTTTCTGGGCTTTACCTTGGGTAGAGCTGCGTCTTCCTCCTTGGGAGTACTGGCTGGAGGATTGGTATCTGTTGCCCTGAAATGTGTTTCCTTGCGTCTTTTGACCATAGGAAGATCGATTACATCCTCTGTCTTTTGATGAAGAGCCTCGAAAGGGGCGAAAAGACCTATGGTCTCTATATTTATGCTTTAAGGAACTGATGGCTCAAGCTGTGTCCGTGTCCGTTTTTATTCCTTTTAGGTAGTCATCGACCTTCTTACCAAATAACTCTTGCCCATCAAAGGGCATGTGCAGTATTTGTGCTTGCACCTCAGGTCTGAAATTTGAGGCTTTCATCCAGGCCTGTCTCCTTAGTACATTGCTGTTAGCCATCTGCCTGAATCCTGACTCCGCCACATTGACTGCAGCATCGATCATGTGATCTGTACTAGCTTCTCCGTCTGCAATGATAGACTTGGCTTCTTCCTGGAGATCCACAGGTAGATGTTTGGTCAGCTTGGACATGCGAAGCAAAGCTCGCTTTCAAACCTAGTGGTCATGGCCAGCGTGTTACCCTCTCTAATAGTGAGGGATGCTGAGGAAGACACTTTTCTACCCATGGCTTCCAACTTACAACCTTCCTTGTCTGGCGGTGCTGACAGTGGTGATGAAGGGTTGGCTAACTTTTTTCTGGCCGCTACAGTGATATCAGAGTCTGGATTAGTATGACCTCTTAGACAAAGCGGTGCTGAGTCTGGTGCCTCATATTTCTTTTCAGGTCTTGAAACCAGAGCAGGTGTGGATAATGGCGTGGCCAGTACCTTTGACCCAGACTCCCATATGGTGTAGAAAAGAGGTAACCGTTCTTCTGCGCTTGTCCCTGTGCTCGTAAAGCACTGATTTCTTCTCTTCCGATGCAACTTGTAATTTGAACAAGTCTACAGCTTTTCCGATAATAGTATGAAACGATACTAAATCGTCCAGTGGTGAAGAACCACCTGGATAGAATTTCTTTCTGGGCTTCTCAACGATATAATCATCCCATTCGCTGGGAGCATCAGGCTCCTGTGTGATCTCCCCTTCTTCAGGGTCTGAGAAATCCCTGAACGGGTCCTCTTGCCAATCAGAGACTGACACAGACGATGGTACCATAGTTGGATCTCGAACTGGAGATCGAGGTCTATGTGACGATGCTGGAGATGGGACCCTTGTCGGTGAAGCACTGAGTGTTCTGCTCCTGGATCTACATGGAGGCTCAGGTGAACTTGCTCTTTTCTGTGGTCTACTCCTGGAAGGGGAGTGGCTTGGTGTACTATGTCAAGGTGAGATGTCCCTCTGGTGGGTTCTCGACTCTTTCGGTACAGATGACCTATTCCTTTCCTCTTGCCGTCTGTTGAATTCCTCAATGATCCTTCGCATCGATTCCATGCGCCCAGAGTCATAAGTATCTGCAACGACCTCAGTAGACGGCTGCCATGGAGAACTGTTCTCCTTGGGGGTGAGAAAAGGTTGCTCACCAAGAAATTCCGTGTCTGAGAACTCCTCTTGAAGAATGATGCCAGGGAGTTCTGTCATCTCTTTTAAAGGAGATAATTGTGTTCCAAGTGGTTCAGGAGCCTCTGAAACCAGAGGCGTTGCTCCCTTAGGCTTGGGTAGACTGCTCACATTGAATGGTTTATCAGTAACGTGCACGAGGGGTGTTTTTGGGCCTTATTTCTTCCGTAGACAAAGGAGTTTGTGGTGTCGTCTATGGTGGCTTCGTGGACGATGGCTTCGTGGACGACGGCTTCGTGGACGGTGGTTTTGTGGACGAAGACTTTGAAGGGGTTTAGTGACCCTTATCTGTCGATGAGAGGTTCATGGACGAGAGCTTCATCGACGAGTGATGAGCTTCCTTCGTCAACAACTGTTTTGTAGAAGTTGACCTCGACGACGAGGATTTGGTCGTGGACGATGAGGCTTGGAGTGTTGCTGTCGTCGATGGGGTTTTCGTCGACGGCCTGGTTGTCGGCGGGTCCCTATCATTACTCCCGCTCGTAGACAGCTTCTCCGTGGACGACTACCCCCCCTTCTCCCCTTGGTTTTTTGAAAACGCCTCCTTACCTTTGGAGGTGTTTTTTTTCTTCAGGATGCCGTATCTTGTGGCCTCCAGAACCCAAGGGAGGTATGGAAGAAGTGGTTTCCAGCTTTCTCTTACTCTTTAGAGTGGAAGAGGAACTCCTTTTCACTGAAGAGGCCCTTCTCTTAGATGTTTGTCTCAGATGGTTTAGTAGACAGTACAGGAGCTGTTTTGGCAGAATCCTCGTCCGAGGACAGACCTTTGGCTTCTATGTGTAACAGAAGTCTCCTGTGTCTGTCTTGCAGGGTTTTGGTGGAGAAAGACCTGCAAATGTCACATGTATTGATGTCATGAGGATATAGGCAGTAGATGCAGTGGTCATGTGGATCCTTTATGTAGATCAGTTTTTTCCTGCACCTCGTGCAGTCCCTGAACAGGGAAGGCTTCTTGGCAGCCTGAAGTTCAGCCATGCTGAGGAAAAATTTACTCAACGAATTTGTGGCAAGAAAAGAGCTTCTCTGTGCCCAAAAGTTCCGAATAGATAGCCCCTAAGCAGGGGAAACTGTAGAATATATTATAAGAATATATACTACACAAAAAGGAGAAAAATATTCGAAAGCTGAGAGAGCTGGAGGATTCCCTCTGTCTGTTAGACTGCAGTGAAAAATCTGAAGATGGCTGACTGGGGCGGAGCTTAATCCCTGTCACCTCATTGGTTGGGGCCATAAAGGACCAAAGTGAGGTGGAGGGACAACACAATAGAATGACTTATAGGCCACAATGGGGTATTTACATGCATTTTCTATGGAATTATGGATGTATATTAAAAAACTTTAATAATTATTTTATCACTGAGGATTCCCAGTCTGATGATGGGGAATATTCAAGCATATGAATCTATGAAAGATCCAGTGCTGGAGAAGTTTATACTTAGCTCTATGCATCATAGATAGCCAGTCAATCTGGTGGCAGGCAGAGGAGGTAGAGGTGAAGCGAGAAAGGTTGTAAAGCATGCAGACTGCAAAGTTGAGGTCTTTGTCCAGAGGTGAAAAAGCATATTTAGGAAGGCCACACAGGACACTGGCACAGTAGTCAGATCTAGAAAGGACTAAGGAGGAGATTAGTTGTTTAGCAGTATTGAAAGGAAGACGAGGACAGATTTTCCTGATAATAAGGAGGTTATGTCTGGCTGCAGTGGTAGATGTGGAGATGAAGAGTGAGAAGTTGTGAGATGGATCAAAGATGACACCAAGGTTATGAGTAGAAGCAGAGTAAGGAAGGTAGTCAAGAGAGAAGGGAAGAAGAGGGGGGAGGAAGAGATAATCGGTTTGGCTGGGAAGTAGAGAACTTCAATCTTAGTGGAGTTGAGCATGAACAAGTAAGATGCCATCCAATGTTGGATAAAGAGGGGTACGAGAAGAAGATCTGAGTGTCGTCAGTGAAGAGTTGATAGGTGAAGACGTAAGAGGAGATCAGGACACCAAGGGATGAAGTACAGAGAGTGAAGGGAAGTTGACCAAGGACAGACCCTTGCGGAACTCCAACAGTAAGATGGTTGAGTGGGGATGTAAGGCTGTTCCAGGTCAACTGAAAGTGTCTAGGGGCAAAGTATGAAGCAAACCAAGCCAGAGACGTATCTCTTTTTTTTTTTTCTTCAAAAAAACTTCTTTTAAGGTTTAAGGCAAATGATAAAAGGCAGTTCAGTAGGCACATACATTAAGATCAATACTTTGGCGTACTACAGAATATTCCGACAGGCTGTATATAGAATGAGAGTACAGTTATAAAAAGCAAAACACATTCCTGTAATAAGAAAAGGAGAAAGGTAAAACACTAAAAGTGATAAGCCACTAGGCACCAGACTGGGAACAACTACAGCCTATTTAGTCATGCATCTCCGGACCAAGAATTACCAGAAGGGGCCAGGCGTATGGGAGTCCAAATGTCCCTGGGCCTGCATATTGGCCTCACCGTCGGAAGTATAAATAAGATCACGCAACCACTCAGCATGCATCAGTACACTTGTTGACTTCCAATAACAAAGAACAAATATTTTGGCTACAATACCTGCTACATTAAAATGTCATCTGACCACCACCAACAATTTGCTTATGTCCACCAAGAGGTACTTGACTGGTGCCAAAGTAGTGGGGATATCCAACATTTCATGAAAGATTGCAGCAACACTTTCCCAGAAACAGGCCATAACAGGGCAATTCCAGTACTTATGTACTGTGTCAGCCGGGGTGCGGCTGCATTTCATGCAATTATCAGGTGCACCGTGTGTGAATTTAGCAAGTTTTGCCAGTGTGCAATGTAACTGGTTCAACAGTTTAAATTGGATCAATCTATATAGGGCGCTTAGTGACACATCTTTATTAAACGTGCAACATTTCTGCCATTGGACATCTGAGAATTAGACCCCCAGGTCGTTTTCCCATCTTGATCGCATCGTAAGCTTCGTCGGTTGAGCATCAAGCACAAGCTTGTACAGTCTAGACACCAACCGCCTAGGTTCCCCTCCCGTGACAATGGCATCTATGAGCAGTCGGGTTTCTGGCTCATGTGGGAACATTGTCCACAACCGTTTTGCAGCAGCTATGATTCTATAGTATTGCAAGATATTTATTGTAATGCTACCAAGGTTACCATTGAAGTCATCAAGAGACACAAATAACCCATTTGGGAAGAGGTCACCCAAGGTCAAGTCCATGTTATCTCCTCAGGATTTTTGCAAATCGAGATTGAAAGTGAGAGCCAAGCCAGGAAAATTCCAAAGCAGGACTTTTTAATAGTAAGGCACTGTGAGATCCAGTCCATATGTCTACTACTGAATAAACAGATTTAAGGTTACAGGGGAGAGTATCATATCTCTCAAGCGCCAGATGTACAACCTCAGGCCCAGGAGAATACCAATACCCTGCATATTGTGCCCACGATACCAGGAAGTATAATTCCATATCAGGGGCCACCAGCACACCTCTATCATAAGGATTTGTGAGCTTTTCCCAACTCATATGGGCAACACCCGATCCCCTCAGAAACCCCACCGTCAAGGAGCGAACGGAAGAACAAAAAACATCTACCTGACCAGAAATTGATTTTATAGAATACATATCAGAGCTTGAGAAGAACTATCATTTTGAACAAGGATAGTCTGCCATACAAAGAGATCATCAGTTTTCCTCAGATCTTAAGTTTAGCCTCCAGATGTTGCATATATGCAGCATAGTTATCTGGATCAAAGTACGCTGGTGTCTAGAGACCTTGATGCCCAGATATTTAAACCGGGAATCCACCCAGCGAAACCTTGAAGGTCAGGCATTGGAAGCATAGCATGCGTTAGGAGTAACAACTCTGACTTGAATTTATTGACACTGTAGCCTGAGTGTTTAAAGTACTTGTGCACTTTGTCCATCACTGGGCCATGGTTTACTTCCGGATCCCGAATATACAATAAGGTGTCATCAGCATAAAGGGATATGACCTGTGGTACTCCCATCATACGCAACCCTCTAGGCCCATGCTTGGCTGTTATTATGACTGCAAGAGGCTAGAGATTTCTCTCTGATGGCAAGTAGAGATAATGGAGAGAGAAGGTCAGAATGGCCGACATTATCGATAGCAGCAGAGAGGTTGCAAAGAATAGGAATAGATAAACGGTTTGCATGATGTCCAGAAGCAATGAAGCTGCTGACATTAAGGAGAGCTGTCTCTGTAGAATGCAGAGATCAGAAGCCAGATTGAAGAGGGTCCCAGAGTTTGTGAGTATCAAGAAACTCAGTGAGTCAAATGAAAAATATTAGCTCTACGATTTTGGAATAGTGTGGTAGAAGAGAGACAGGAAGAAAGTCGGCAGGACAGTTAGGGTCAAGACCAGGTTTCTTAAGGAGAGCAATGACAGTAGCTGACTTATAGGTAGAGGTAAAAGTAGCATCATCAATAGAGAAGTTGAAGAGGGAAGTAAGATGTGGAGCAACAATGGGAGCTATGTGTTTCACAAAGTGTGGGGACAGTGGGTCAGTGGGGCACAGGAAGGGTTACCCATCAGGAGAAAGGCAAGTATCTCATTGGGGTTGGTGGGCACATAGGAAGACATAGTAGTTGGACAGGAGGGTAGGAGAGGTGGAGAAAAGTGAGCAGGAGGAAGGGATAGAAAGTAAGTAGCGAGGTTACTGCAAATTGAACAAATGTCAGAAGCAAAGCAGAGAGCAAGATTATTTACAGAAAGCGGGCAGGAGATGGAGCAGAGTTTAGGAGGTGAGACAATTGAGTTGAGAGATTTTTGGAGGTGCCTTGGTTGGGAGAAGTGATAAGAAATGATAGAGGGATAGAAGTCACGTTTGGCAGAGTCAACAGCAGAGGAGTCATTTTGAAGAACAGTGAGGTACAGCTGGAGATCTGAGGAGTGCCTTGACCTTTGCCAAGTGCAAAGCTGTTTACTTCCGGGTGTGGATCAGACATTTAATCCATGTCCGTGGAGGGCAGGATTTAGGATTAAATGTGGTAAGAGGATAGCAAGAGGAAAAGGGAGCATTGGGAGCAGTGTCAAAGTTAGTGAGGGCTTCTTCAGTGGATTGAAAGGTGAGTTCAGCATAGGAGGAGAGAGAGTGGCGTAGGTCAGAGAAGTAATAAGGGAGCTTGGAGGTGGGAAACGTGTGCTTAGTAACAGTAGTATTCGATGGAGAGAGTGAGGATGAAGCAGGAATGGAGATTGAGGCAAAGACGATAGAGTGATCGGAGAAGTAGCGGTGGAGATATTAGAGGTAGAGAGTTTAGAGGAGATGATAATACATTTGAGGGAGTTTCCATTTAAATTGGTGGGTAGAAGTGCACAGAAAAGAGTGAGTGGTTAAGGAGTAGAGAGTTAAAGTCAACAAGTTGGGGGAGGTGGTCGAAGAATTGACATACAGGACCAGGTGGCCAATAGAGAGAGATAATATGCATGTTGTAGGGGCCCATGATTGTGGTGAAAGAGGAAGAATTAGCAGGAGATAGGGGAGTATTAGAGATAAAAAGTTTGGAAGACGAAAACAGTCCTACACCACCAGCCCTGCCAGTGAGGCGGAGGAGTGGTTGAAGGTATAGGCAGGGCCATGAAGGGCAGCAAGGGTTGCAGAATCAGAGAGAGAGATCCAGGTTTTGGTAAGGGTAATGAGGACAAGAGAAGGAAAATAAGAAAGGAAGAAGCTTGAGGTAAAGGAGGTTTTATTACAGACAGACTGCACATTCCAAAGAGCAATATAATGAGAGTACGATTAGAAGCATTGCAACATTGAGTCTGAGAAATAGAGAGGCGCCGGGAGTATATGCGAGAAGAGGAAGTGTAATGAAAGCTGGGGTTGGAATAGGTTTTCTGACTGGAGAGAGTAGTGAAGTGGCAAGAGGGGTGGTGTTGAGAGGAAGAGATAATGGGGATGGGAAAAGAGTTCAGATGTTTCTGAGCAGAGCAGAGTGCATAGAAATGTAGAAGAGAAAGGAAGAGATAACATGAGAATTGCATCGTGAGGGCGAGGCTGAGAACAAGCAATAATGGGCACTTATTAACAAGTGGCAGGACACAGCAAAGCAAAGGCTCATAGACAAGTGTTTGAGAGAAGAAGACTGGGTGATTGACATTTACTTCCACCTTCTTAACTGAAGACTCCCAGGGGTAGGACGCCCATCTGGAGCTACTAAATTATGTGACAGAGCAAAATCACCTTAAGATGACCGCCACTTTTGGCTCCAGGAACCTGGTCACATGATCTACGACCAGTGCACCCAATTGGTGCTTAGAATGGAGGAAGGTTTGTGGGAAACTGAAAGCAGTGCTTGCTGGGATCAGTAGTTGTTTCAAAGATGTCGGTTTTGTGATCAGAGGTCCCCTGAGCAGCCCCATGATCGATCATGAATGCTTCTTGAAGGTCCCCTATCCTCCATAGGAAGCCTCAGCCAGATTGAATGATTGCCTGTGGTGGTGTTTTAATGAGCTCTGTGTTGTTCTCAGCCCAGTTGAAGCCCTTTCTGGAGGCAGAAAAAGATGGCGATTTTGAGGTCATAGGTCAACTGAGCAGTTCCCAGATCGATCCTGAATGCTTCTTGCAGATCCCATGACCTCTGTATGCAGCCTCAGTCAGATGGCATGATTGCCCCTGGTGTTGTAGTAATGAGCTCTGTGTTGCTCTCAGCCCAGTTGAAGTCCATTTTGGAGATGGAAAGATCTTTCAAAAATTCCGGTTTTGGGGCCAGAGGTCATCTGAGCAGCACCTAGATCAATTCTGGATGCTTCTTGCAGGTCCCATGACCTGTACAGGCAGCCTTAGGCAGACTGAATGAGTGCCTCTGATGGTGGTGTAATGATCTCTGTGTTGTTCTCTGCCAAATTGAAGCCCCTTTTATGGCCTAGGCTATGGTTTCACCTTTGGGGACTTGCTAGGAGTAGGGCTTAGATACCATATAAACTCTACGTAGGGCCTGCATGGTAGCAGGACCCTATGCACTGGCTCTTCCCATCGAGTGACCTGGTGAAGGAAAGCATCAAAGCATAGTGACAAAAGTAAAACATTGGGCTCTGACATTGGACAGCCTATAATTCGCAAGTACAAATCCTGCACATGGCTCACTTAGCCTTTCATCCTTTCAGGGTTGATAAATCAAGTATACCTGTCATTACATAACTTAGAAGCTGGATGAGTCTGACATGAAGAGTTTTATAACAATGTAATATTATTCTTATATGGCCTTAGACTGGGCAAGAGTGTGGCTGTGATCCATTTGGCACTCATGTTTAGTGTATGTACTGTGTTCCTTATAAAATATCACCTAACCTTTATCTCTAGTATAGTGTGCTTATTGTGCCAGCGTGCCAAAGGTATGTGTGCAAGGTCCAGGTATGGCTCTGGGGCAACAACACATTTTTTATTCCATGCAGGGCTTGCATGGGATAGCAAACAAGCATGGGCTCATACATTGAGTCTATTTTATGTTGGATTGCCTTGGTACCCTCTGCAGGCCGATCAATATAAACCCAAGATGAGTAGATGCATAGAATCGTTCTTCAGTTTAATTATAATACAGCTAGTCTTGTCATAGATTTGAACTCGCTCAAACGATATGTAGGCAATGCCTCAAAATTAATATTTGTGGAAACATTTTACAACTTGGAGATGAATTTGGACTCTGCAAAAACAGTCTTAGAGGGGAAATAAGAACTTGATAATAACCTAACATCAGCATGCAACAGAACCTTGAAGACTTAAAGGCATGGTCTAGTAAACATTTTTATTGTCCCTACGGGTCGGCCATGTTTTTTTAAGCCTAAGTGGCTCGATTTTAGAAAACTTTCCTATGGACCTTGCCCGAGTTTTCGTCCATTAAACGCACGCGAAAACAAGCAAGAGGGAGCCGCCATTTTCTGATAATCCTATCTTTTCCCCCATCGCCCTGGCTGACCTGCTTTTGTGGCACTAAATCAATTCCCCCACCCCTGAGCCTGTCATCAGCAGACGCGTACCGCCCATTTCCCAACGCCAAAGCACGTCTCGTGTCAACATTCGCTGCGCTTCAGCTAATGACGTGTCGCCATGGAAATGGCAGGACGCCTCTTTCCTCAATAAGTATAAACAGACCGTTTCACAACACACAGCAGCAGATTTTCGATTCCATTCCTCTCTCTGTGTTACTTTGAGTATTCTGTGACTCGTTTCAGTGCTCTGGTCAGCTACCTTCGCCGCTTGTAGCCCGTGTGAACAGATACCAGTACCACTGCTATAAATTATTTTAGTTTGTTTAACACACAATGGCTACAATAATGCCCTACATGTACGAGCCCGAGTATACCGAGGAGGAACTACTGGAAAGGGAAGCACGCGAAACCGATGGGGATTCGGACGGCAGTTGGCAGGACGAATCAACAGATGAAGAGCCTGGGCCTAGTCGAATGGAGGGTGTCTCCACCTGGTGCACATGCAATCGGTGCGAGCTAATGCCAACTGAGGACGAGAACTGCTGCTGCCGAGAAAACTCGGGATGCCTGGCTTACATTTCGGAAGGCGAGCCACGACCGCAATGCATCACCGAGCTGCCAGACTTCAGGGCAGCCTGCCTCACACGGGCCGTGTTGAGAATAATGATGGTGCTTATGCACAAACTTCGGCCAACTGTTCGTCCTCGTAATCCGAGTAACGAGTAAGTATACTCTGCTTGTCATGCCACTCCTATTTCATGTTCTTCTACTATATCCAAAATTACATCTACATATCATTGTAACGCATGTAAGTCGTCCAACAGTGTGCATTGTCTAGATAGCATTTGTCCGTGCAGAATGCCATTAGTTACAAGAATTGTCATTGACAACAAACGTTTGTTAAACTTATCTTGGTCATTTAAAAACAGTTTGTTTCATTCCTTTTCACAGGTGGTACAGGCTGGTGGCCTATCGTTCCTTTACATGGTGGCTCCACGGGAGGCTTGGGCACCGCGTTCGAAGAGTGATAACTGCCTGTGCCGTTCGTGCCATTAGAGAAATGTTCCCGAGTGACAGCGGTCAGTACAGGGGATTTTCTCTCGCTGTGCTGCAACCTGAACTGTACAATGTTTAAAGTCTTGTATTTTTGTGTCATCAAAATAAGATACAAAATAAAACACCACATATATTTTAACAACGGTTGTTTCGATTTTTTAAATGAATCAAGTGTGTCTCCATTCAAGGATGGACGTCAGACATCTGTGCTCCGAATGGGTGAAGGTCTGGTCGCTGTGAAGCAGGGTGGTCACTATCTATCTAAGCTAACATAACATATTCTCGATAATGCATGCACTAAATAACACTTGTTCAAAGTCTTTCAGTGGGTTATGTCTCTATAAAAGTCGCACATATGTCTATACTAACAATTACCATTGGATTATACAGGCCTTGGGTCTTGACCACTATAATAAACCGGTAGAAGTGTGGGTCTGTGCTCACAAGAATGTCCGGTATGTGGCATTTGTTATTGATAAGCAACGATATACTATCATTGATTTAAAGACGATATACTATATATTGATATAAATGCGGTTCGCGCCGGTGGATGCGCGCTGGCATGGGGGGCTGTCAGGGGCGCGAAAGGCCAAGGTGCCAAACTACATGTACACTTCAAAAGGTGTCCCACGCCAAGGGGCCATCGGTCACATGGCCTCCTCAGACCCCGTGTCTCCAGCCAGGCCTCCCCTTGAAGCAGGCCGCCCCCCTGCAATCCACATAAGTGTGTTTCCATTCAGCAGTCTTCCTGTGCCTTATCTGCACGCCCCAGGCCCATCCATCCCACCCCCCTGTATCAAAGGCGGTTCACGCCGGTGGATGCGAGCTGGCATGGGGGGCTGTCAGGGGCGCAAAAGGCCAAGATGCCAAACTACATGTACACTTCAAAAGGTGTCCCACGCCAAGGGGCCATCGGTCACATGGCCTCCTCAGACCCCGTGTCTCCAGCCAGGCCTCCCCTTGAAGCAGGCCGCCCCCCTGCAATCCACATAAGTGTGTCTCCATTCAGCAGTCTTCCTGTGCCTTATCTGCACGCCCCAGGCCCATCCATCCCACCCCCTGTATCAAAGGCGGTTCGCGCCGGTGGATGCGCGCTGGCATGGGGGGCTGTCAGGGGCGCGAAAGGCCAAGGTGCCAAACTACATGTACACTTCAAAAGGTGTCCCACGCCAAGGGGCCATCGGTCACATGGCCTCCTCAGACCCCGTGTCTCCAGCCAGGCCTCCCCTTGAAGCAGGCCGCCCCCCTAAAACCACGACATACATACGTCATTCATTCACAAACATACCCCTGTTTCTAATACTTTATAAACCACTTGATATGTCTCATAAGAACATCTTTGTGCTTTGCAAGTCAACTCCTGAACGTGTTACCTGGCAACCACTGATGATCTACGCTAATCTGCTCGTCGTCGTGCTATCCGTGAACTTCTGTGACCGCTTAGAGCAAACCCATCAGTGTGCTACCTGTGGCCACCCACCTATTCTCCTGCAACATACTGCTCTGCTTGCTGAATCCAACTGTTTGTTGGTCAAGGTAAGGCCATGTATCCTAGTCATATTTCACAGATTTTTAAATTTCTATCTATTTGCGAGTTGAGTACACAATAGTGCTAGGTTCATTGGTCTCATTGCTATTGACTTGAGTTTCCATTGCTATGCTATCAATAGGTCTATTTATTTTCATCTGTGTCTATTGTCATCGAATTGCACCCTTCGGGATTCCAGTCTATAATGTAAGCATGTTTCCTTCTCGTGCAATACAGAACATCCAAGGGATGAGTCACATGTTCAGTTTTTAGTCACATCATTTATACATTTCTGCAATTTATGCAAATACTAAGCCGCACATAATGAACTGGTATAGTTCCTGCGACCAAAACAAACCTTGCATTGATCATTGTATGATTCATTTACTTTTGTATCAAATCTTTATTCTTGAAGATTGTATAATAATGTCGATATTTACTTTTCAGATTTATCAACAATGCCTGCCTGTTCGATTAGCGGTTGCCCTTCGAAGACCCATGCTAAATCTAAAGGCACTACAATGCATGTATTCCCGAAAACTGTTGATCGAATAAGAGAATGGGTCAGACATTGCGGATATCCACTGGATGAGCTGGAAAGTAGAGTCCAACAAGTCTTACAGGACAAGAGGGGTGATCGATACCGCATCTGCAGCCGGCACTTTTCCTTGGACATGTACACAACATCTTGGGTAACAAAGAAGAATAAACGGCGAACGACACGGAAATTGCTCGAAAACGCTATTCCCACTCTATTCGTCCACATTCCGCCACCGGTGAGTCAAGTGTCCCGATTTAGCTTTAGGTATCAGAACGGATTAATTGATATTGTGGGTGTTCTATCCCTTGTAATAATTTCGATATTGATATGAGTGTATAGTTTTTTGAATAATGACATTTACCAATATATTCTTTTTCGATTTCATAACCCACAAACGCAATGTATATATATGGGAACAGGGAACTGTGCTGTATTGAGCATTTTACAAGTATTCTGTCGCCTTACATGGCTATTTTTAATATTGGCATTTCATTATCAATCATTAATTTACCTTTACAACTTCTTGACTATCCCTTGAATCTGAAGCAAGAACATTCTACATCCTGGACGTGGTCGCAGTTATCAACCACTTCTAGCGCGTATCAGGTAATCTTACTAGGCTAATCCGCTACAGACTTGTTTTATGCACGTCAAGTAATATTTTTATTTTATCGTGTAATCATTTTACCGAATGTTTGGTTAGTGCTTTCCAATTGATATACACCTTAGTTATCGTCCATTGGTGTTTGTTTTCAGTTATAATTAGTGTTATCCATACTAATGCAAGTACTGTCTTTCAGGGAGATGCTGAAGCGTCCGCCACATCTACAACATTTCTAGATGTTCTTCAACAGCAGGAGGTATGGATACTGACAGCTCCATCGAGCGTCATCATCAGAGCTGGAATTCTTGTCGTTTGATTGTTCTACACAATGTTTATTCGTGGTTAGCCGTTGATATGTACCGGTGCTGTCGACCCCAGGTGTGTGTTATGTTTTCACTATTGTAATCCTCACTAATGCAAGTACTATGTTTCAGGCAGTTGATGGAGCATCAACCCCTGCACTTGATGTAGAGCCTGACATTCAAGTAAATCCAGGGGAAGTGGAAGCGGGACCATACGTATACGAATCGGCGCAACAGCTTTCGGAAGTGCGCACTACATTTGCAACATCCATAGATATTCTTCAGCAGCACGAGGTATGGATAATGACAGCTCCATCATGCGTGATCATATAACGTGATTCCATTTGCTATACTTTCTTCCCTATTAACGCAAGTGCTGTGTTTCAGGGAGACGACGAAGCTTCCACTACAATCACAACATGCAATTTAGATGATGCAGATGTAAATAAATCGGAGAAATAAGTCGATGAAATGTGATCATATTTACATTTTCCTTGATTCTTTTGGACAATGCATCATTTGCGGTTATCTCTTTAAATGTACCTGTGCGTTCGACCCCAAGTGTGTGTTATGTTTCCAATATTGAAAAGCATACTAATGCAAGTACTGTGTTTCAGGGAGATGCGGATGCCTCCTCTCCAATACAACCATTCATGGCAGTCCATGCAGAGCCAGAGGTATGGATACTGACAGTTCCATCGAAATAGATCATCACTGGTCGAATACTTGTCGTTTGATTGTTGCACACAATGTTTAAATCGTGTTTGGCTATTGAGATGTACCTGTGTGTTCGTCCTCACGTGTGTTTTATGCTAACAATATTTTGATTCATAGTAATGAAAGTACTATGTTTCAGGGAAACGATGGAGCCTCATTCCGTGCTGTCTATGCGGATACAGAAAATATAGTCGTTGCAGCGCAAGAGGAAGGGAGGACATGCGGAAACGAATCGGAGCTACAGCGTGCAGATGTTGAAGGTCGAGTCAAAAAAGTTGCAAAGAAAAAAAAACAAAAAAAGGTTAGTTACAAACAGTTCATAACTTTAAAAAAATGTTTGTGCTGGGGACTATTTTATGTTTTTTCCAGTCAATTCTACTACACTCAATCTTGTGTTTAAACTGAACATCCCTTTTCCAATCTCTCCTCCAGTTACCCGTGGGTGTCAGAACTATACACACACAGACGGTGAAGCGAATGAGAGATGTGGCTTGCCAGACCGTGTACACTATGGAGGAACTATTAATTGAGGCGAGGCGTGTTCAGGCTAGAGATGCTCATGTCCAATGGCCAGAACATGAATTAACTGTGTTTGGAGACTACAGCAAAGTTGCATTGGACCATAGCTACAGTGCGACCGCACCACCACAAGAAGATGTTATTGAATGTATTGAAGATAGCTCTGAAGTAGTTGCCGATCAATTTACACAATATACACCCACCAAAAATTTGCCACAAAAAAAAACAGTCGACATTGTTGTGTTCTCCCATCAATGTTGAAGTAATAGATGTCGAAATGACAGAGAATGAACCAGCCGCAGCATCCATAGACGCATCAGAACTTGATATCAGCAATATTATTTTCCAATGTGTTGAAATCTCCACAACGTCACAGGCCGAAACAACGTTGACGCAGGATGACAGTCTAATGAAAGAGAGCAAATACATTGTATTCGACAGTTGTTTGATGGAAATTATAAGTATGCTGAAATGTGTGCATTCCATTAGAGGGAAAGTATGTGGAAAGCCATTGATTAATGTGACTCGTCAAATAAAAGGCAGTAGCGTCAAAATAAATGCCGCCTGTAGATTAAATCATAGGTTCTCATGGTCTGCACAACCGATGCTGGGGAAACTGCCAGCAGGCAATCTACTGTGTGCAGCTGCATCACTTTTTAGTGGCTCCAGTTTTAGAAAGTTAGAGGCTTTCTTTCAGTTTGTGGGACTCCATTTCATTTCTAAAGCGCTGTACTACATATACCAACGTAATTATCTGTTTCCAGCCATTAGTGATGCTTGGAAAATTGAACAATTGTCTCTAGCAAGTACATTCGAAGGCAAACGATTCAGGCTAGCCGGCGATGGACAGTGCGACAGCCCTGGATTTTCTGCCAAGTACTGCACCTACCACTTTCAGGACATGGATAGTAAGAAAATTGTGAGTTTGGTGGTCGTGCAGGTAACACAATGTACATCGTCAGTGGCCATGGAGGAACTAGGATTTATAAAATCAGTGGAATATCTACAATCAAGGGGAATGCACATCGACCTCATAGCCACAGATAGACACGTTTCAATTGCCAAGACAATGAGAGAGCAGTTCCCACATATTAAACATCAATTTGACGTATGGCATCTTGCTAAATCAATCAATAAGAAAATCTCGGCTGCAGGGAAAAAAAAGGTTTTGAAAGTATTTTGCAGTGGTCACATTCAATCACCAACCATCTTTGGTGGAGCTCAAAAACTTGTGAGGGGTCAGTGGAAATACTACTTGAAAAATGGCAGTCACTGATGCACCACTGTACCAACGTTCACCGCTGGACAGCAAATGAACATTTCCACCAATGTGAACATGGCCCTTTGTCCCCAGAGGAGGCATGGAAGAAGAAGTGGTTGATTCCATCTTCACCGACACACAAAGCCATTGAGAAGATTGTTTTCGACAAAACTCTATCAAGAGATTTGAGAGGACTGACAGAATTCTGTCACACAGGAGATTTGGAGGTGTTCCACAATATGTGCCTAAAGTACAGGCCAAAGCGCTTGCATTTTAGCTTTCGGGGCATGAAACATTGCACTCTACTAGCGGTCTTGGCCCATAACAGCAATGTCGGATGTGAACAATCTAGGACTAGGGGTAAAGTAAGGATGCCTCGCTACACTAAGGTGTTTTCAAAACGAAGTAAGCAATGGGTGATCAAACCAGTCTATGATGAAATGCAGTTCGACTTTGTGAAAGGCCTTATTGTTGCTGTGTTAGAGAAGCACAGATATGGAATTTTGGACGTTTCTGTGCAGAGCAGTGATCCATTGCCACCGAACATTGCGACTGTTCCATGCCCACCCGAAGCACAGCTGATTGTGAAGTACAAATCCCGGTTTAAATAATTGCAATACGATTGTCTTTTTGTAAATAAATGTTACTGTACAGTGTACCTGTAAACCTAACCCCTACCTTCACCATCATGGGTGGCGAACAAGCTGGGTGTCATCTTTGAATTCTCTCTATTCACCTCACAAATGTGTATGTATATATTTTTCTCATGTCTCATCTCATGTAAATGTAAATGCTGCGCACTGTTAACGGAGGGGAGGCTTGCGTATTGCAAATAATAAAACAAACAATAAATCTCACTTTTACCTCAACTCCTGTGGTACTTTATACTTTCCCTGACCTTCCGCCAAAAATTAAATGTCTCAATTTGGGCTGCAAAGCTCGCAGACAACGGGGACAAAATTGGGGCACTTAGAACGCGCCAGCCAAGCGGGCCGTGGAATTTGGGAGAGAAGCCAGTTCGCATTTGCACATTGAGGCGCACTACATAGACGGATTCTAAACTTCAAGTTCTCACAGATGCCTATACTACGTGATGTTGCAAATAAAGAATGCGAAGGACAGCGCCCAGATGAGGCCCACAAGTCGCACTAGAAGTATAAGGGTCTATTGTTTTTTGACCTTGAGACAGGGACCATGCCGAAAGAACTACATTTGAAAGGAGGGCGCAATAACGTAAGAGACGATAAGGCAGAAAATTCAGAAACTAGACCGAGTTTCATTTTAGTTCAGTATACGAAAAATCGTTGTCAAGAGCACGGTCCGTTTTACAGACTGCATTACGAAGAGACACAATTGAAATTGCAAATATAATGTAAGTAAATCTTTACACGCTTTTATACCGGAATGAAGATTTAATGAATGGATGCATGAATAAATTAATGAATTACGAGCTAGGAAAAGCCAATAAAACGTGTTCGTAGTGGGCACATGGGCATGCAGGTCCACTGGTCTCACCGATCTCGGTCCTTGGCCCAGCCACTTTTCCCTGCACTACGGGACTGTCTCTGTATCCTTCAGCCCCTTCTCCCGGCATTTACCTTGCACTTGCCACCAGCTGGCCCTATTATTTAATTTGTATTCAACTAACCATGTACAGCCCATCCCCATGCACGATCAGAAAGACACCTGGCCTAGTAGGATCGTTGTCTGTCTGCCCTTGTTCCCCACCTGCCTCGTCACGCCTAGAAACACTTGAGTATAGGCGCATTACAAATGCCATATCATATATCATATCATTTCTCACGCATGTAGACTAACTGTCGTTTATCATTGTGTGTTGGCCTCGATTTATCTCGTTACTTTTCGCATTGATTTTAGAGACGAACATACTCCATTGAACTATCCTTGCAAGCAAATACTTTCTGATCGGCCGTAATAAATAAAATGAGTAATATTAATGAAGTTCGGCTAGCGAGACTAATTATAATTTTTTTGTTTTCATAACAGGTATTTGATCCCATTCTGCCACTGCCATCTGTTTGAGACACCGGCGGATGGATTCGTCAGCAGACACCTGCAGCTTCTTGTCAACAACTGGAGCACGATCACCATATTATGGGACGATCGGCAAGGGCCCACATGCCCTTACGCTGTACTAGTGGCTAGAAGCAACATATCAACCTTTACGCTGGACTAGTGCCTAGTTGATGGAACAGCCTTGCGGTTCACCGTGCTTCCAAAGTGATTATTTTTATGAAAATGAACACCCTGTGTACCATAAAGGAACAGCACGTGACTCAAGATGAAACGGAACAGTTATTGCGGATACAGATAAAAGAAAATAAATGGCTTTCGGAGTTCATATGGCAATTGCTGAATATTCTCTAAACATTTAATGTCAAATAAATGTACTTTACCAAATGTACCGTGTTGCTGTTTCATTTTAAAGTACAGTTTCATATTCCGAATTGTGGCGCGCTGTGTTGTGAGTTAATCTGTGTTGGTTTCCGGGTTCTGTGTGGAGTCGCGCAGAAGACGACTGGGTGCATTTGCCTACGCAGCACAGTAACGTCACGGAGAGAGGCGGGGAATATGAATGTTCTGATAATGTCAGGCTCAGGGGCGGGGGAATTGATTTAGGGCTGCAAAAGCAGGTCAGCCAGAGCGATCGGGGAAAAGATAGGATTATCAGAAAATGGCGGCTCCCTGGTGCTTGTTTTCGCGTGCGTTTAATGGACGAAAACTCGGGTAAGGTCCATAGGAAAGTTTTCTAAAATCGAGCCACTTAGGCTTAAAAAAACATGGCCGACCCGTAGGGACAATAAAAAGTTTTACTAGACCATGCCTTTAATGTAAGTGTGTCAGAAAAATATTGATTGGCACAAGTCCATATAACTACAATACATATTGAAGAGTCCTCTAAAAAGAACATGATGACAACATAGCAGAGAATTGGCCAAGAAAACAAAATGGAAGATCTCAACTGGATTTATCTCTCAAATAGTACACTGAAAATCAAATAGGGTGCAAAGTGATACATCCACAACATAAGAGGTATTTAACTCGTATTGTATCTGAACGCACTGTTGATGGCTCTTTAGCTATTGACCAGAGAGTATTTTCAGAAACCTTGAGCTCACTGTGCTATCAAATAAGGCAACTTCTTTGTTTTATTTCTTCCCTCTGCTAACCGCTAATTGTTAACTACTGCCCCTGAATGCATTGAACAATTTTAAGATTTGATTACTGCAAACAAAAGCATATTTTTATTAATGTTATTATTTTGTAAAGGTCGAGTACAACCCAAAAAATAAATACAAATAAAAATAAGGCAATAAAGAGTTTGATTGCCTGGTCTTAAAGGCAGGAGTGCATCACAGATTGCCTGAAAAACTCCACAAACATAGGGAAAACAGTTCAAGGGTTTTTGTTTTTAAGCAAGAACATGGCTCAACCAAAGAGGGGGCCTGGCTCGTCCCTCTGCCTCCGGTGTGCTAGCATCATGACAACGCAGCCATTCCTATTTCCCTGGATGCAACTAGAGATTGGTAACAGCTACTGTCTAATCTGACATACACTGGTGGTGATGGACTAAAGGAAACAACTGTATCTACCCACCAAGACTTTTGAAGAATTCCTTACTCTCTTGGTACCCCAGAATTTGGTCATTTGGGGTGGTTTGGGATGTTCCCTGTCCCCTCTAACATTCTCCATCTCTCAACCCCCCTCTCTGAGTTTGCCCGTCTCTCTTCCTGTTCTCCTCCTATTTGCCCTTTCCCTCACCGCTATAACTCTCTCTCTCTCTCTCTCTCTCTCTCTCTCTCTCTCTCTCTCTTTCTCTATCTCTTTCGCTTCCTCTATCACTCCACTTTGCCTTCTCTCTCTCCTCTCAGCTTTCTCTCTCTCGACTCCTCTCCTGCTTCTGCTACTTCTTCCTGGCTTCACCCTCTCTCCTCCTCTGTCCCTCAGTGTTCTCACATTCCTCCTTCTCTCTTCTACGCACTCCCCTTCTCCCACTATTCCCTGCTATCTCCAACCTCCCCTGACCCTGAACCCTCTCTCCTCCTCTGTCCCTCAGGTTTTCTCACATTCCTCCTTCTCTCTTCTCTGGACTCCCCTTCTCCTACTACCGCTACTATCTCCCCTTACCTCCCACCCCACCCCATCCTCAGATCCACCCCCCCCCACGTCACATAACTACCAAATCTTGGCATTAACATACTCAATAACACTTTATAACCCTCTGAAGGGTCTGAGTCCTCTGAGGCAAACTCGAGTATTGCTTTAAAGTGGTGACCCATGCAATGAGGGGCACAGGGGCCTCATGGGGACTGATGTTTTGAATATTTCTCCTCTGTGAAAGATAGTGGGCCTCATTACGACCCTTGCGGAAATGGAAAAATGATGGCGGAAATGCAATACCGCCATCGAACACCGCTCGTTGCGATCATGACCCGTCACCGTAAAGTACGATGCCATTAGCGACACCGCAGTGAACGGCAACGCTAACTGCACCAAGTACGCGCACGCGCGCCTTGCAAAACCGGAATCACCGCCATGGCGCAACGGTACGCGAATTCTGACCCTAGCGGACATGTACAGAACGCCATCAAGCACGTCGTAAAGTACCATTCCGCCATGGCGAGAAATACGGCATCGTGAACCAACCGTAAATGGCCCACTGAGTGCCTGTACTCCACTCCCTGGCCACATTGCACAACTCCTGGCAGGCGCAATGTACCCACACTATGCAACCAGTGAAATCAACAAATCACCCATGCATGCCAACGTAGAAAAGCATGCAGGGGCTCAAAGCGCCCCGTGAGTGGGCATCCATGTACGGCATGTCACCATAGCCGTACTGACGCAGCACAGGCATGTGAAGGTACAATACATCAAAATGAAAATCAAGAACACATGACACAAAACAACAGTAGTCCCCCATCGCTTGCCACCAGCGCAAGGCAACATCCAAAACAGCATCCTGAGGGGGATTGCACCAGCCCTGTACTCTTGCCAGTAAACAAACCAACCATCAGCAGAAGCAAGTACCACACAAGTTGGCAGAGTGACTGAGCAGCCAGGCTCATCCCAAGAGGGGCCGATGGGAGCTGCAGGGCACAGATGGCATCAATACAGAAGCTATTCCAATGGACATGACCCCAGTCCCCCTCCAACAAACGCACGCAAACACAGTCACCTGTGACCAGCCACATTCTGAACATCCCATCATTCCACCAATCGACCTGTCTGACAGGCACCAGTCGGCCAAAAGCCAATCCCCCGCCCCTGAACAGCACATCATGTAAACAGTCACAATGGCAGCCCCTATCCGTGACCATACTGTGCTACGTAGGCAAACGCGGCCAGTACTGTACCACACAACTCAACTCAGAAGGCGGAACACAATGCAGATCATCTCGCAATACATACCGCCACAAAGCGAAAATCGCCACATCACCTGCAAAGAACAACGCAACACGACAAATATCGGAATACAATTTAAATGCACATCCAAATGACAAAGGCCCCACAGCAATTTGCAAAATAACACCAAAACAACCATCATCACCGAGGGCTGCATCTGCAATAATTGACCAGCTTCCACTTGTGTGACGCCCTGTACCATCATGGCACACAGGGCCTACATCAACGTTCCAAAAGGCAACATGGAAGCGGCAAGAACCGCAGGTCCGTCCCATGAGGCAGGCACTAGTCGAGCTGAAAGGCCGAAATGTTGCACCTAGCCACCAGTACAGCGTAAGGGCATGTGGCCCATTGGCGATCGTCCCATAAGATCGAAATGGTGCTCCACTGATTCACCCGAAGCTGCAGGAGTCGAGAGTAAAAACCATCTGGAGGAGTGGCGTAGAGATGGCATCTGCAATAGGGCAGGAGATACCTGTCACCCAAAAGAAACACAAATTAACCGATTGCATTACGGGACTCATGATGCATTACAATCTTCATTCAACACACCAAATCCACACCCATATGCATGCTAGCCCACTCCAAAGGAATATACACAACCCTAAATCAGTATCGAATCACAACGAAATCAATCGAGCTAAATACACCATTGGCAACGTCGGTTACTGTGCATGCGTCCGTCAAGATAGAACCCATGACATGGGATTAGTAACGTGCCTAGAGACAAGTGTATGAAGGCGCGTCGAGACAGGGAGGATCCGACAAGGGCAGATAGACGAATGTCCCACTATGGCAGCCTTGCATCACATAGCGCAGGGGAAGGGGAGTGATTCAAAAAACCCATGTACATGGCAGACCCTAAACGGAATCATCAGTCCATGCATCCATTCATCATTCCCTCATCCCGCAATGAAAACGCATGAATATTCACTCACATTATATGTGAAACTTCCATCGCGTCTGTGCGTAATGCAGTCCGCAAAAACCACTGTGCCCCTGGCCGGATCTGTAGTGTTGTGAAGCAAAATGGATTTGGGAACGTCCTGCCTTATCGTCCACTACGCTATTGCGCATCCCATTCAATTCATATCATTCATTGCCTGCTCGTTATGGGCCATGTCCCAAGGACATTCTACAATAGAACGTTACATTTCCAGCCAGACCTGTGGGCGTATCCTCGCCGCTACTTCAAAACCAAAAATGCTGGCCTTCGAATTCCTCACTTGCAACATTACGTCGAAAAGGCTTCTGTGAACGCTTGCATTCACAATTACATCAATGTGGTGCGGCTGTGTGTCATAATGCTAACTGGCTGCAATCACAAATGGGACGCCACGCCCGTCGGTGAAGTACGTTACTGTGCTGCATGAGGGTCGGCCATCGATCGAGCCCTACATACCACTGACTCTTCACAGGTATGTAAGCGGCTGCAATCGTAGCATGTGTAACAATGGGAGCATAGCATGAAAATCAGTCAAAGTACATCACACTGCCATCGGGATTTGATACATGATTCCAATCCCAAGATGCCATGCGGCCAAATGCAGCCTTACGTGCGGGACGTGCTCGGCCAGAAGGGATAGCATCTGCCACAGATTCATTCAATCAGCACAGGTGGAGGCCATACAGGCCGACAGCACATATATTGCAGACCCAAACCCCTCCCACAACCACTCCCACTCCAAAATGCTACCGGCAGGACTAGCGATGTTGGGCCTGGGGGACCAGATAGCACTGCAAGTGCTACAACTACAAGAAGACGACGAACAACAACAGGTACAACAACCGGGCGCACAGGGGAGACGGAGGAGAAGGAGGAGGAGGAGGGCAAGGCAGGGTCAGCAAGCCCCACAAGCACTGCCACTACCACCACGCAGGCGGCCCGCAATCCCACGCCTCCGAGCCGATCCGTTCAACCTCACTGCTGAGCAGATCCACACCCTCTACCGTTTGGACCGGGACACCATAATCGCCATTGTGGACATGACACATGCTGACCTCGTGAGCATGATAGATAGCCCAACCGCCATCCCACCCCTACTGAAGGTGGTGTCTGCACTCCACTTCCTGGCCACAGGCACCTACCAGCACACAGTGGGACAGTTGCATGGCATTTCACAGCCACTGTTCTCACGGACACTCTTCCAAGTGCACGATGCCCTCCTGAAGCACGCCGACGACCACATCACACTACCACGCACGTACCAGGAGATTACCAACGCAAAAGTGGGATTCCATGCACTTGGCGGCATCCCGGGTTGCATTGGTGCCATCGACTGCACCCATGTTGAATTGGTTGTCCCACATGCCATGGAGGTCCAGTACCGCAACCGGAAACAATTTCATTCAATCAATGTGCAAATGGTGTGTGACTCCAACAAGATATTTACGCATTGTTGTGCCAGATTTCCAGGATCTACCCATGATTCTATGGTCCTGAGGAACACAAGAATACCACGCTACATGGAGCGACACGCAGGGCACAGATCCTGGCTACTCGGTGAGTCTCATTCCATGCATGACAACGTGGCCCATTTGATGCGTCAATGACCTTGCAGGAGGGGGGGGGGGCTACTTAGCACTATCATTCCACTGACACCCTTTATTCGTCTCATACAGGTGATGCCGGGTATCCACTGAAGAGATGGCTCCTTACACCAATCCGGAACCCACAGAACGAGCATGAGGAGGACTACAACCATGCCCACTCACGTACCCGTGTGGTCATTGAACAGGCATTCGGCCTACTGAAGGCTCGTTTCCGCAGCCTCAGCAGGTCTGGCGGGGCACTCATGTACAGCCATGAGAAGGTTTCTAAGATGGTCATGGCATGTGTCATGCTGCACAACATGTGCATACGTAGGAATGTGCCCATGCCCCCTGACGCTGTACTGCATGCACCTGAAGATGATGATGATGATGAGGGTGGGGATGTGGAGGCACCTCAAGGAGTCCATGAGGCACAGGATGCACGTGCAATCCGACAGAGCATCATAGATGCATGCTTCTAGCAACCACGCATGGTGCCCATTACACGGAAAGGGGACCTGTGGCACTGTGTGTGTGTAGTACAGGCACATTGTGGACTGTACGCCTATGGAGGCCTCGTACGCAAATATCAATGTCTACACATGTCATTGGATGATTATGAGATGCTGTATTGTTAATGTGATTTGATTTATACACCCTATGGACCCGCCACCCAGTGAAGCCCAACACACCCCCTCCACCCTACTACCTCCCCCCCCAACACCAGTGTCCAAATATGCATGCTGTCCGTGGTTGGACGCTATTGCAAGCCCCCTCTACGGGTATCAGGGGCACCCCTGCCCGTGGAGCGCAGGTTCCTGCCAGATCTGCGTTGGGGGCTGCCCTGGACGGAACTTGCCACGGATGATGTCTCTGCCTGCTCGCGTCCATGCATGTCTCTGAGGGTTTGTGAGAGCTCCGAGAGCACACGGCGCACAGCAGCAAGTTCAGCACAAACGTCTTTGGACGTCGCATGCAGTTCCCCCCTCAGGCTCTCGGTGCTTTTCTCCATTTGTGCTCTCAGGCTCTCGGTGCTTTTCTCCATTTGTGCTCTCAGGCTCTCGGTGCTTCTCTCCATTTCTCCACTGAGGCTCTCACTACTTTTCTCTATTTGTGCCCTGAGTGTCTCGGTGGATGTTTCCATGGCTGCCCTGGAACCCCCGCATTCATTTGCATGGTCCTTGAGTAGCGTGGACACTTCCTGCTGTTGCTCGATCAGCAGGTCGAGGGACTGTTGCCTCTGCTGGGCCATGGACATTTGCGGTGGTGTGACAGGGGGGCTGCTCAACACATGTTGCCTTGGCACAGGACTTGTGGGGGTTGGCCAGTCGTCGTCTTCAGGGTGCCCCTGCGTGGTTTCGTCATGGTGTAGGGGATGGGACATGCAGGGGGATTGGGAAAGGTCATGGATGGTATCTACGTCGCCAGCACTGTTTTCCGTGTCGGAGCATGCTGGCATGACAGCTGTGTCACCTATGGTGCTGCTACCACCAGTGGCAGTGCCATCAGATACGTTCTTTGGGGGGACCTGTGGTGCTGGGGTTGTGGACTTGCTGGCTGCTGGGGTGCCTGTTGCAGTCCCCTCCAGTGTGCTGCAACTTGATTCCTGCTGCTGCCGTGTCTTGATCCTTGCACCTGAGGTGGAGGCTCTTGGGACGTTGGTCCTGGCCCTCTTTGCAGGCGTGCTGGTAGGGGTGTCCTGCAGCTCGTCGTTGGTATCGGACCCTGTGGTGGAGTAAAGAGGGGCGAGCGTTAGTTATGGGTCTGTCGGATTTGGAATGGCAACGTATCAAATGCATTGGGGTGGTACATGAGGCTGATTTGGGACTGGGCCTTGGAGGTGGTCTCATTTTCGTGTGGATTGAGGATGCATTCATTTGGCTGCCTGCAGTTAAGGGGTGCATGCTGCACATGTAGGGGTTGTTTATGGCATCTTGATTGATTAGTTTATTCATTCTGACTTTTAGAGGGCGCTGTCAGGGCAAAGTATGTATTGCACTATGGGGTCACATGGTACTGCACATGTTCGTGGTTTGTGGATTTCGCATTGTTTCTCTTGGCCAACCTACCTGATTCTCCGGATGTCGGCACTCCTTTCTCCATCCCTCCGACTCCCTCTATGCTCTCCATTCCTATGGTGGAGGCGCAGATATCCTCCCAGGGGGTCAACTTGATGGGCGACTCTGATCCCCCCCCGGTAGCTGTGGCGATGTTCCTGTTCGCAGAAAGTATGCTGCGTACGCGGATCCGCAGGTCGTCCCACCGCTTGCGACATTGCTGTGGCGTGCGGGGTGTTGTCCCCACCGCACTTACGCGCTGTGCCACCAGGGCCCATATGGCCTTCTTGTTGGCAAGGGCCGTCCTGGTCATTTGACTGGAGAAGACGACGGCGGCATTTTCCTGGAGGGTCTCGGTGAGCACGGTCAGTTCCTCTCGGGAGAAGTGTACCTGCCGCTTGCGGTCACACGCTTTCTTGGCTACCTTTCCCATATTTATTTTTTTAACTGGGGTTGCTAACGGGTTGGGATGTGTGTCAGGGCCGGATTTTTAATGGTTGTGTTGGGATTCGGTTTTTATAGTTGTGCGGCGTGCTGTTTCCCGTTCCGGCCACATGCTTTTACTTCCGTTTCCGTATATTTACGGTGGCCGTAATTTGCGGTGCCCGCTCGTTACGGTGACCGCTCATTACGGTGACCGCTAAGATGGGTGGCGGTATTGCACCTGGTGCAGCGTACGGCGGCGGTAAGGGCCGTTTTGGGGTCATTTCCGCCATCGCAGCCTTTCGGATTCCGCCATGGCGTAATGCTCGTGCCCGATGGGTCGTGATTAGCCGCACTTTGCTCCTTCGTGCAATGGCGGAAACGCTATTTACGCTGTTGCGGTCCGGTCAGTCACTTTCCGCCAGGGTCGTAATGAGGCCCAGTGAGCTAAAGACTCTGGGTAAGTCTCTCGTAACCAGGGCTAATGTCCGACAGAAGGACTCCCAGGACCCCCCCTTGTTTTTTGCATATTTAAGTAACTTTGGGTCTCACACTAACTTACATGGGGAATCCAGATGTGGACCCCTTGCTCACTATTCTTAGAGAGGCACAGCTCCACCCTACTGATGAGGTCCAACCAGACCGAAACACGTGTCTGGGGTTGCTGTTGGTACTCTTTTTCAGAGGAGAATTGTCTAGCATTTTGGTGCTGGACTGCCTTAGGGCAGGACAAAGACTGATATGTTTTGGATATTTCTCCTCTGTGAAAGATAGTGAGCTAAAGACTCTAGGTACGTCTCTGGTAACCAGGACTAATGTACGGCAGGAGGACTCCCAGGACCGCCCTTGTCTTTTGCATATTTAAGTAACTTTGGGTCTCACCCTAAGTTACTAGGGGAATCCAGACGTGGAACCTTTGCTCACGATTCTTAGAGAAGCACAGCTCCACCCTACTGATGAGGTCGAACCAGACCGAAAAACGTGTCTGGGGTTGCTGTTGGTACTCTTGTTCAGAGAAGAATTGCCCAGTCAATCCTCGTGGAGGTTCTGTGCATGGGGGAATAAAAGGTAAACCCCCTCTCCTGCAGGGGCGTAAGTGGCGCCAAACGTCCCGGAGCCCATATAGGTCTATAGCTGTACCTAAAGCTTTGCCCCCTTGTTTCTGTGAATCCTCTCCCACTGGGGTTTTTGACTGCCTGTCCAACTTGGGATCAATCCACGCATTGAGATCTCCCCCAACTATGAGGTGCCCCAGCCCCTCGCTCATGACTTCCTCTAGGGTCCTCTGTAGGAACCTCCTTTGTCCCTGATTTCTGCGTACATTTTGGCAAAAGTTAATCTAATGTCCCTGATCAAACCCGAGACCAATACTGCCCTCCCCTCCGAGTCAGACCACACTTTTGTGACCTTCATCCCGAGTCCTCTCCGGAGCAAGATCCCAATCCCACCTTTCCTTGTTATTCACAAGCTCCAAAACTCTCCGCCTATCAGCCCGCAGGGGATCCTACGCTCCTCCCTCTTGAGGTACTTGGTCTCTTGAAGGAATAAAACATCAATTTCTGACCTTCTAAATTCCCTTGCAATCAGTGACCTCTTGACCGGAGAGTTGAGTCCTTTCGCATTCAGTGTGCATACCCGCAAATTGTCCCCCCTTTTTCCTTTAGTGGAATCAGCCATGGTAACCTACCACATCAAAACCATCCTTGCTAATCAGAGACCGCCCCCTCTCGTCACTTCGTAAACATGTATAAGCGAGCATTGCCCCAACCAATTCGAAGGTTCCAAACCCCCTCAATCCCTCCTCCCCTTTCCCCCATACCCAATTCTGTTCCCATCCCCAGGCATCCAGCACCTTCCAGGTTCCCTCACGAGCCGTGTGCCAAACCACTAGTCGAGCCCGGAAAACGGGCCCTGCTCCTTATTACCTCCTTTGTTGATGTCCCCTCTTCTCCCCCCCGAACTTCAAAAAAGAAAAAAAGAAAAAAAAACAAGGCTAGAAATCACAACAAAATCTTCTTACCCCGCTCCAGTCACCCACCCCAACCCCCTAGAATAACAAACGGGCAACATTCTCCTGCAAGTTAAAGCTCTGTCTCTCCCCCCGGGAACCGCAGGGGGGTGGGGGTTACCCTTCTCCGAAACATTATCCTCTCCTCTTGTGGAGGAGCAATTAGGACATGTCAGACGGGGAGGTATTTAACTTCATTAATATCCTTGAGCCGGGGATACATCTCCTTTTAGGTCCCTTAATATGCCATTGTCTGTCTGCATCGTTGTCTCCTTTGGTTCCCGGGGTCGACTCATCCCCTCCCCGCAGCTCGCCTCAGAAACTCTCTTTATCTCTTCCTCCATCGCCATCCTGTATTTTGAGCCGTACAATTCAAAGGAGATCGAGAACACGGGAACCTCCATCTGTACCTGACTCGTTTTCCGTCAGCCACTTAGTCAGAGGCAAGCACATTCTTTGTCAAGAATTCACGAGTGGCAAGTGTGTGTAGGAGGTTTCAGAGTGCAGGGAACTTATTTGGCCATGATAAAAGAGCTAAAAGCAAAGGACGTATTTCAAGAGGCTTCTTTGTATTACATGCAGAACCAAGGCTTGGCAGGCTCTTAAAAGAACCCAGAAAACAATGAAGGCCAAGGAACTACATTACCCAGAGGTCTTGTGTGGCCACAAGCCCTCTGGACCCTTCAGAGCAACGGCCAATATTCTGCGCATGCGCGCGACAAGCACGGACTACGCTGCTTGTGCTCGAGGACATCAGAGGAACCAGACGTGTATGCAGAGGGCTCCTGTAGGCCGCCATCCGCGGGGCCATACCCCGCCTGTGTCGACTGCAAGCCCCGGACCCTGCTACAGATAAGTGCTTTAACTTTTGGGTTATTCTTACAAAAAAAACGCTTGCACACGTAGTGTTTGGGCTTGAGCAGCTCAGACGAGCAAAAGGGAATGCAAGCCGCGTTCGGGGACACAGTTTTCTCTAACAGTCCGTGGAAAGCGTGTGTGTGTTTAGAGTGCTTAAAACTCACAGGAGTCATTGAAGAGCTCAGCCGGAACTCCGGCACCGCAGACCAGGTGGTCGCATTCTTGTTTCGCCGGAGGGCAGAGCCAATTGAAAGTCATAGAAGGAAACATGCAGGGATTGAGGGATGAGATCAAAGATCTAATAGCACATGTGGACCCACAGCCCAATATCTGCGCTTCCATGATAGACCTGGCATTACGTTTAGAACAGAGACAGAATGAGAGAAAACAGGACCGTCGGAAATGGGACCCAAGACCTGTGTTTCGGCTAGACCAACAACAAAAGAAAACCAGCAAGCTCGAAAAAGCTACAGAGGAACCCATGCAGATAAGTCAGTACGTGGGCCATTAACCAAAGAAGAGAAAGACAAGAGGCGGCGAGAGTAGCTGTGCTTGTATTGTGGAAAGGCGGGGCACTTCGTTCGGGTGTGTCCAATCAAGCCAAAGAATGAGCAACCGGTAAACGCAAACGATCGCCAGTGAGGGTGGCCCAGGTGAGTCAACTAAAAGACACCCCCAGACTACAGGAGCGGGTAACGCATGTGACAATCCAGGGTTTCGTTAGCTGGCAAGACCAAAGGGTGCCAGTGTCACTGATGGTAGATTTGGGCACTACAGGGAATTTTGTTGATGAAGATTTGGCAATACGACTAGGGTTTCCTCTTGAAGACAAGGAACGTCAAGAGGCTGTAAAGTCTGTGGACGGGTCACCATTGACCTCAGGTCCAATCACAAAAAAAACCAAGTACCTGCATCTGGAATGTAGCCCACAGCATCATGAAGAGATCTGATTAGATGTTATAGCAGCGCCTCAGTTCGGACTAACTTGAGGACTACCATGGTTGGGTATGCATAAACCCATGGTGGATTGGGTCCAAGGTACGCTACGTTTCTCCTCTAGTTATTGTTAGAACACTGTCAAACTGCCTCTAATAGAAGCCCAGGGGTTCAAACACTTTCAAGCCATGAACATGTAATAGGGAACATTGAGAAGACCTTGCCAGTGAATTACAAGGAGTAAATTGATGTCTTTAGTAAGGCCGCTGCCGAAACACTGCCAACCCATAGAACTTTCGATTGCAGAATTTATCTGGAGCCGGGAGCGGCTTTATCATGTAGTCGTATTTATGCATTAACGGAACCCGAGAATGAACATCTGCAGGATTACATTAAGACTAACTTAGCCAATGTGTTCATACACCATTCCACCTGGCTGGTATCCTCACCTTTGTTCTTCGTCCCCAAGAAGACCTAAGGACATGTATTGACTATCGTGCAATAAACCGGATAACAATAAAGAACCGGTACCCTCTACAATTGATCCCTACCTTGTTAGACCAGGTATGAGACGCAAAGGTCTACACCAAACTTGACTTGCGGGGTGCTTACCATCTGGTGCGGGTGCGTGAAGGAGACGAATGGAAGACAGCCTTCAGAACGAAATTTGGACTTTACAAATATCAGGTAATGCCATTCGGTCTCTGTAATGCACCCACCGCCTTCCAGCACTTCTTAGACAAGGTTCTACAGGGTTATCTGGATTTGTTTGCCGTAGTCTACATAGACGACATCTTAATTTACTCTCAGAGTTTAGAAGAGCATCAAGAACATGTACGTGTCACACCCTTCCCTCTTTCTCACCTGTTTGTCCTTGATTGCGGTCTTCTTGGATGCTCCTTCCTTCTTCCTGACTGATCGGGACTTGTACAGGAAAGGACGTGAGTCTTCGGGTTCCAGTGTGAGGAGTGCCGACTGCCTAAGCAGAGTTGCATTCAGTATCCAGGAAGGTTACGGCGGCAGGATCCAGGAAGGAAAGGGAACAGGTAGTCCAATACTCAGTGAGTGCCGGGGAGTCCGCGGCACCGGAGCACGAGACGTAGTCCGGGATGGAAAGGGGAATGGTCTGGCAGGAGTGAGGGCACATAAAAGGGAATTCCAGGAAGGAAAGGTTTGTGGAATTTGGAGAATAGCACTAATAGAAAAATACGATACACTTGCCGAACAACTCGGAACAGAAGTGTTGAGACGCGCAGAGCCATGGGGGCGTGCCTATATTCTAGGAGGCAGCAATTTGCGCGTAAACACTAGAAGGCAGCGTTTCCGTGCTGTCAGCCATGTTGGGAAAATCACTGACCTGATGTTGCAGTGCATCATGGACCACGAAGTCCAGAAGGGTCGGAATCAGTGATTCATGACAGCATGCCCCCTCTTAAATCTTGATCCACCGGGTTTGCATGGATGGGTTCGATGGAACCTTTGTACTAGATGGGGGGGCATTCATATTTGAGACTGGTTCCCAGGTGCGTTCGCTTGGGGGGTATCCCTTCTATTCCACTAAGTATTGGAGTCAACCCCGTCTGTATCTAGAATCACAGATCCTGGAGACCTCAAATTCAATCTGGTCATTGACCAGCACAGGGCTAGGTCTAGGTGTCGATCTGGTGGACCGTACATACGGTTTCAACACAGAAGTGTGGAAGACAGGATGTATCTTCTTCCAGGATTCTGGAAGCTGATGTTGAAAGGCCACTGGATTGATGATTTCCTTAATAGGGAAAGGTCCATAATACTTGGGAGCCAGTTTATTTGGTCGTAGATGTCGAGGTAAAAGTTTAGAGGATAATCAGACCTTGTCACCAATTTCATATGGAGGGCCAGGTCTCCGCTTGGCATCTGCATATCTCTTAACTTCCGTTCTGGCCTTCTCCAGGTGATCTTTGGTGTCCCTATGTACGTTTACCAGTCTTTCAATCAGGAATCAACTGAGGGAACCGGGGTAGGATGTGGTAGAATAGATGGCAGAACTGAAGGGTGAAAACCTTGACTGCAAAAGGGACTGGTCTTGATAGCCGAATAGTCAGAGTTATTGTACGCAAATTCAGCTACTGGAATCAAAAGTGACCAGTCATCTTGGACCTTGTCTGCAAAACAGCGTAGGTATTGTTCCAGGGTCTGATCTACACGTTCTGTTGCTCCATTAGTCTGAGGATGATATCCCGAAGACAATGCACGCTGGATGCCTAACATTTGACATAGATGTTTCCAGAATTGGGAAATATACTGAGTTCCATGGTCAGAGATGATCTTGGAAGGTAGTCCATGAAGCCTGAATACATGTTTTAAGAATATTCCTGCCAATTCAAGTGAAGATGGTAACTTGTATGAGGGGGTGAAGTGAGCCATATGGGTGAACACATCGATAGTAACCATTATGGTTGTATATCCCCTGGATGGGGGTAGTTCCACGATGAAGTCTGTGGCGATTGTCTCCCAAGGACGTGTTGGTAATGTGGGTTGGTGGAGAAGACCTGCAGGTTTTCTGTTATCACACTTGGTTTGATTGCAAACGGTGCAGGCTCGGATGTAAACTCTTACACCATCGATCATCCTCGGCCACCAGAATTGGCTCTGAATAAGGTGGAGAGTTCTGGTGATGCCTTGATGCCCCGAATGGAAGGTAACATGACAAAGACTTATGATCTTATCTCTCAATCTTTGTGTAGGTAGCACCAATCCTTTATCCTTAAAGAGATAGCCATCCTTAGAAACCAGGCTCCATTGATTAGTCTTGATGTAGTCCTCCCAGAGATCAGAAGAAGGTGTTTCGGTACGGACGTTTTCCAGGAAGAAATTGGCCTGGGTCACAAAAACGGTATCAGTAAACATCTTTGGAAAAGTATGTGGTATGTGCTCCAACAGGCTCGTAGTCAGGACGCCTGGATAAAGCATCTGCGATAATGTTGTTGGTTCCTGGAAGGTGATGAATGTGGAACTGGTACTGGGCAAAAAAAAAGGCCCAACGGGCTTGACGGCTATTTCTGCATTCCAGGGACTGTATAACTTGCAATGTTCTGTGATCGGTCCGCACTTGCACAGGATGTTTGGCGCAAAAGAGTAAATGGCGCCAGTCAGTAAAGGCTTGTCGGATTGCCAGAAGTCCCTTTTCCAGGACAGAGTAGTGGGTCTCGCTGGGAGTCAAGGTAGGCAATAGGATGTTCCACCTTGTCTTCAAATTCTTGTTTTAGGACCGCCCCAATGGCGTAGTCTGAGGCATCTGTCTCTACCAGGAAGGGCCTGTTTATGTCAGGTTGAGCCAGGATGGGACCTTGGGTGAATCTTTGTTTTAGCTCCTGAAAGGCCATCTCTTGAGCAACAGACCAAATAAACAGTGTGTCTTTCTTTAAGAGTGCGACTATGGGATGTACTATATCAGAAAATGTAGGGATTAATTTTCTGTAGAAGTTTGCAAGTCCCAGGAAGGATTGGATTTGTTTTACTGTTGTTGGAGCTGGCCAAGAGAGTATGGAGTCAACCTTGGCAGGATCCATTCCGATTCCCTTGGAACTCAGCACAAATCCGAGGTAATGAACGGTCGGGACATGGAAGAGGCATTTTTCTGGTTTGGCCAGGAGTTTGTTTTCTCGTAGTCGTTGTAAAACTGCATTTACATGTTCCTGATGGACTTGAGGGTTGTTGGAGTAAATCAGTATATCATCCAAGTATACGATGACAAAAAAGAACAGCATATCTGAGAAAACTCTATCCATGAACCGCTGAAAGATCGCAGGGGCGTTGGCGAGACCGAAGGGCATTAGCAGATATTGAAAATGGCCAAAAGGGGTTATAAAGGCGGTCTTCCACTCGTCACCTTGCTTTATTTGAATGAGGTGATAGGTACCACGAAGATCGAGCTTGCTGAAGATGACTGCACCCCGAACTGCCTCCAAGATGTCAGAAATTAACGGTAGAGGGTAACGATCCTTGAGTGTGCACTGGTTGAGACCGCGGTATTCCAGACAGGGTCAGAGTTCTTTGGTGTCTTTCTTAGGTACAAAGAATACAGAAGCATCGCCTGGGGATTTTGAAGGACGAATGGTTCCATTAGCCAGGTTGGTGTCCAGGTATTCTCGTAGGGCTCTTTTTTCAGGTTCACAAAGTATAAACATTCTGCCGAATGGAATTACAGCCGAAGCATATGTGTCGATGGCACAATCCTCTGGGCTGTGGGGTGGAAGAGCTTGAACAATGGCTGTTGAGAATAGGTCCAAGTACGGTTGATAAATCTCAGGCACTTGGGTAATGTTGTACACACATAGAGGTGGTTGCTCGGAATTCCGGGAGTTCACAGGAGGGTTATGCAGTGAATCTTGAGACAAACAATGGGACAAGCAGAATTCAGAACCTAGAAATAGGGATCCAGCTGCCCAGTTGATATATGGGTTGTGTTTCTGGAGCCAGGGCATGCCTAAAACCATGTGGTAGTGAGAGGCCTTTATAATATCAAAACAAAGCATTTCCTAGTGGTTGTTTATCAAAAGCAGTAGTTCCTTGGTTTGGTGAGTAATGGGCCCAGAAAATAATGATCTCCCGTCAATCCCTTCGACAGGTTGTATTATTTCTTTGGGTTCTCGAGGAATATTGTGCCTGATGGCCCAGTCATGGTCTAGGAATACTCCCATGGCACCGCAGTCCACTAGAGCCAAGATGGGATATGAGTCCTTCTCAGTGGGTTACAAGACCGTTTTGAGAACCACTAAGGTGTTTTGGCCTGGAACATTCAAGGAAGGAATGGATGCGGAGCAGGCATCTTTCTCCCGAAGCTGTGCTCCGCTTAGGATCGGGAGCTGGCGTTTCCCGAACGCCTGGGTGGTGCTATTGGGCAGTCCCTTACAAGACGTTTATCAGAAGCACAATACATGCAAAGTTCGGTATTGATCCTACGGATCCTTTCTTGCAGAGAAATTGGTCCGCGGAAGGCACCCACCTACATAGGTTCGGGGTCTGATGAATGTTGAATGGGTGTTTCCTTGAAGCAAGGATAATCCACGTTTGTTTTTGGGGATGTTGTCTTTGTTTTTCTTTTCTCTGCCTTTCTCTCCTGGATTCTGAAATCGATCTGTAGGGATAAATCCATCAAGGCCTGAAAGGAACTTGGGCGGGCCACTCTGGCTAACTCAACCTTGACCTCGTCATTCAACCCTCTTCGGAATAGGGTAAAACTAGCTTCTTGGGACCAATCGGCTTCTTTAGCTAGTTGTTTGAAACGAGTCACATACATAGAAGTCTTTCCTGGGCGCTGTAGACGAGTTCTGGTCGGTCAAACATGGCCTTAAAGGCTTCTATAAATCCATCATAATTATCCAGGAGTTGGTCTCCCGAGTTGACCAAGGGAGTTGCCCATGTTAAAGCATTGCCAGAGAGGTGAGAGATTATAAACTCTACATTAGCCTGGGGTGTGGAAAAATAGTAGGGTTTAAAGGTGAAATGTACCAGGCAGCAGTCAAGGAAGGATCGCAGGGACTTGGAGGACCCATCATATTTGTCTACTATACTCCCAACCAGGGCACTTTCTTTGAACGTGGAATCTCGGGACAAGACAAGTTGCTTTAAAGCTGCATTTTCGTCCTTGAGGTTGCGTACCTCTGTAGTTAACTCCTGCATTCCTCTCATGAGGTCTTGGACTGCAGCCTCCATGTCTACTCGGATATCAGGTTCTCGGTGTCTCAATCTGTCACACCCTTCCCTCTTTCTCACCTGTTTGTCCTTGATTGCGGTCTTCTTGGAAGCTTCTTCCTTCTTCCTGACTGATCGGGACTTGTACAGGAACGGACGTGAGTCTTCGGGTTGCAGTGTGAGGAGTGCCGACTGCCTAAGCAGAGTTGCGTTCAGTATCCAGGAAGGTTATGGCGGCGGGATCCAGGAAGGAAAGGGAACAGGTAGTCCAATACTAAGTGAGTGCCGGGGAATCCGTGGCACCGGAACACGAGACGGAGTCCAGGATGGAAAGGGGAATGGTCTGGCAGGAGCATGGGCAGGTAAAAGGGAATTCCAGGAAGGAAAGGTTGGTGGAATTTGGAGAATAGCACTAATAGAAAAATACGATACACTTGCCGAACAACTCGGAACAGAAGCGTTGAGACGCGCAGAGCCGTGGGGGCGTGCCTATTTTCTAGGAGGCAGCACGTTGCGCGTAAACACTAGAAGGCAGTGTTTCCGTGCTGTCGGCCATGTTGGGAGGATCACCGACCTGATGTTGCGGTGCATCATGGACCACAAAGTCCAGAAGGGTCGGAATCGGTGATTCATGACAGCGCAAGCAGTTTTACAGTGTCTACGAGAACACAAACTGTACGCTAAGCTCGAAAAGTGCAAGTTCCATCAAACCACGGTAGAGTTTTTGGGGTTTATTCTTTCTCCAGAAGGTGTAGCTATGGATACCAAGAAAGCGCAGGCCATCAGGGAATGGCCATTACCTACATCGATGAAAGATGTTCAAAGTATGTTGGGTTTTGCCAATTTTTACAGGTGCTTTATCAATGGGTTTTCCAAAATGGTACAACCAATCACTCGCCTACTGAAGAAAGGAGCCGCTTTTCAGTGGGATTCAGCGGCGGAAGCAGGATTCCAGGCTCTGAAGACAGCATTTGTGACGGCTCCTGTGTTATTACACCTGGATCCAACTCGTCCATACATAGTAGAAACACATGCCTCCAGCTACGCCTTGCGAGCAATTCTATCCCAACGTGACGACTCCGGAAGGTTTACACCTAGTTGCATACTATTAATGCACCCTGTTACCCACGGAGCAAAATTATGTAATCGCCGATCAAGAGCTTCTGGCCATCAAGGCAGCGTTTAGTGAATGGCGTCACTACCTGATGGGTGCCCGGCACACTATAACCATACTGACGGATCATCGTAACTTACAGTTTTTGAAATCCACTAAAGCTCTAAGCCCCAGACAACTACGATGGGCCATGTATTTCGCTGATTTTGATTTCATAGTGACTTACCACACCTGAGCTGAAAACAGAAAGCCTGCATGCTGTCTCGCTATCCAGAACCAGAATACAAGGAAAACAGAGAAGAGGAACCAAAACCCATAGTACCTCCTACACGTGTCATTGGTAGCGTCATAGTGGACGACATGTTTGACAACATCAGGAAAGCAATGACAGCTCAAGAACTAGCCCGATGGACGAACCAAGTAAGAAGCAAACAGCGAAAAATGGACTACCTTTTCACGACACTGCATTATACCTCCCCACTCAAGCAATCCTTAAAAAGGCCATAAAGTGGTGCCGTGACTCACCATTTGTAGGTCACCCTGGGATACCCAAGACTTGCAAACTGCTGATGGGACATTTCTGGTGGCCCCGAATGAAAAATGACATTATTCAGTACATCCATACGTGTGAGTGTTGTTTAAGAAATAAAGCAGAACACCAGAACCCTGCCCTCACCACCACAGCCTTGGCATACCATATCCTTGGACCTGCTAGTAGAACTACCAGCAAGTAGAGGCTTTACTACCATTCTTGTGGTGGTCGACTCATTGACCAAATTAGCACATTTTATACCCTGTGAGAAAGTTCCAACAGACAAAACACTGGTAGATCATTTCCTCCGGAACATAGTACGCCTTCACGGCATACCCCAATACATCGTATCAGACCGGGGTTCACAATTTACGTCACACTTTTGGCGGGCTTTCTGTGAGTCTGTTGGCGTCCAGATGAAACTGTCCACCAGTTATCGCCCCGAAACTGATGGACAGACGGAACGAGTGAACCAGACATTAGAGCAGTACTTACGCTGCATGACCTATAACAATGATTTCACATGGGCAGATGTTATTTGATAACCGAGTTAGCATACAACAATGCAGTACATACATCCACTAAGGTAACCCCCTTTTACGGCACTTACGGCTATCACCCACAATTTGAACCTGTCCCACATTCAATCCAAGACACTGTACCAGCTGTACTTGAGCATAGACAGCATTTTAAAAAAGTTAGGCGCAGTATACTAACTAATTTAGAGGAAGCTAAAAAGAACTATAAATCACAGGCAGATAAAAAGAGAAGACTAAGCCCCAAATACAAGATTGTTGACAGGGTATGGTTAGCTACACGTAATCTCCACCTTATAGGCCCCCGGAAATATCAGCCTAGGTTTATAGTCCCTTTCTCGGTGGATACAATTATAAATCCTGTGGCAGTCCGCCTATCACTCCCACCCCAAATGCGTGTACACCCAGTATTCCATGTGGTATTACTAAAACCTGCCCCAGCCTCCATACGCCAAAAGAAACCACTGCCCATTCTTGTAGATGGGGTTCTGAGTTCGAGGTGAAGGCTATATTAGACTCTCGCTTTCGTTTGGGGCATTTGTACTACTTGATAGATTGGCTAGGTTATGGACCAGAAGAACGCTCTTGGGAGCAGGCTTCCAATGTTCATGCCCGCGCCTTCTCTGCGAGTTTCACCGGAACCATCCTACCAAACCAGGACCTGTTGGGATGGGGAGTACTGTCAAGAATTCACAAGTGGCAAGTGTGTGTAGGACGTTTCAGAGTGCAGGCAACATATTTGGCCAGGATAAAAGAGCTAAAAGCAAAGGACATTTGTATTTCAAGAGGCTTCTTTGTATTACATGCAGAACCAAGGCTTGGCAAGCTCTTAAAAGAACCCAGAAAACAATGAAGGCCAAGGAACTACATTACCCAGAGGTCTCATGTGCCCACGAGCCCTGTGGGCCCTTCAGAGCAACGGCCAATGCTCTGCGCATGCGTGCGGCACGCACGGACTATGCTGCTTGTGCACGAGGACATCAGAGGAACCAGACGTGTATGCAGAGGGCTCCTGCAGTCCGCCATCCGCGGGCCATACCCCGCCTGTGACTACTGCAGGCCCTGCACCCTGCTACAGAGAAGTGCTTTTAACTTTTGGGTTATTCTAACAAAAATAAACGCTCACACACGTAGTGTTTCGGCTTGAGCATCTCAGACGAGCAAAAGGGAATGCAAGCCGCGTTCTGGCACACAGTTTTCTCTAACAGCCCGTGGAAAGCGTGTGTGTGTGTTTAGAGTGCTTAAAACTCACAGGAGTCATTGAACAGCTCAGCCGGAACCCTGGCACTGCAGACCAATTTGATCGCGTTCTTGTTTCGCCAGCGGGCGGAGACAATTGAAAGTCATAGAAGGAAACACGCATGTGCTTATAGATGCATTATTCCAAGTTCTTACATATTGCTTTTGTTTCTTTATAGCGGCGCATGCCGTAGCGACATAAACCCGAGTGAACTTGACCCAGTCAGCCCTCCAGCTGCACGACGATCAAAAGTTAAGTGCTTTTACCTTGTATTTGTTTTCCGCGTGCGGGTTATGAGTCTCAACAGCCAGTACGTTGTACATATATTTTCAGACTAGCATGTGTTAGTTACTTGCATATTAAGTAATGTGAAAAGCATTGTCACAGTCAGTAGAAATCTCTACAGGAGTGTATGCCATTTCTGCAAACCTCAGGGGGTCAAGAAAACCAGGGAACGTGTCTGAAGTGAAGGCAAAATTAAGCAGGACTACGTAGTGTTGTGTGCTGTGTATGGGAGTGAGTGGGCAGAGTACCTATGAAACTCAGGAACCCCAGAAAGGGGCAACGGCTACATCTTACCCTAGAACTCGCCCTACCCATCCAATACCTCCTCCTAACCCTCCATCTGGTTTCCCTAAAACCCCCTACCCTATCCAATCCAGCAGACCCTAACCCTCTTTCCCCAGCAGGTTGCGGAGGCCTGACTCAATATACCTTCTAGGCACCAAGACCCTAAGGGGAGGCAGGTGTACTTGCTACCTCCGCACAAGACCAGGAGATCCTGACATTCTTCTCTTTGCGAGAGTGAGGGCGCACAGGTCCTGAAAAATGGTGATTTTTGCAGATCCAATGGTCACAGGGCCCTTGCCTTCTCCAGTATTGTAACTGTGGAACCTCACCAGGACTGACCTAGGGCCTCTGCCCATGCCGCCAGCTCTGTGCACTCTTTCAATTCTCAACTGTCTATCGAGTCATCTTCGAAAACGAGTTTCCTGATGTCATGAATCTTCCTCCCGAGTTCCCTTTACGTTTCTCCTTCATCTCCGGTACTCCAAAAAATCTAAAATTGTTTCTCCGTTCACGTTTCTCGAAGTCATCCATTTTAAGAACCATCTCTGCCTCCCTCCTTTTGAATTCTACCATTCTTACATCCATTTGAGCCCCGAGGGTGTCCAGGGAGGATTGATTATATTCTACTGTCTGCACTCTCTCTTCCATTTTGTTGAGCCGCACATTGCTCTTACCCACTGTCCCCCATATGTTGGCTCTCATACCTCAGATCTCCTCCATCAGTAGTGCTATATCTCTCTTAGTGGCCAACTAGTCCTCTCCTTCCGTTGCATGCCCTTCACTGCAGTGTGCCCCGTTTGATATTGCCTACCCGGGTATGCGAATTGAGCAAGCTTGGCCATAATTTCCATATACTGTTGCACCCGAATGAAGACACAGGAATGTCCAAGACCCCCTTGCCACCAACACTAGGGCTAAACCCTCCTATATGCAACTCGCCTGGTCCAGACTTCTCTCCAAGCGAGGAGTGAGGGGGGTACCCCCACTCACGGCAAGGCGGGCACACTGCCCTGAGTCGGGGGCCCACACCTTATGCATGGTCCTTCTAGTGGGGGTGTGAGCATGTCCTCTGCTGTTTGCACTCTGGATAGATCTCCCCATTGACCCTCAACAGTCCCTCAGTGTGTGGGGAGGTGGGCACACACCCCAAGACTGGGGGCCCACACTTCCCGGGCCTGTTAGGCAAAATCCTGTGCTGTGCCCTTAGGGACCACTACACACAATTAAGACTACAGGTGGCAATACAAGTTTTACCTTTGGTACAAGCCTGTACGACTATGTCAGAGTGGTAGCAGTGGCGGAGCAGCCAGGCTTATCTCAAGAGAATATGAGCAGTAGCAGAGATTACACAAAGGGACCACAATTACTGTGACTCAAGCAAACACTGACTCAATGTTTCAGATAAAAAATATAAGTACATTTATTTTTAAACCATTCGTTATAAACACAACATTTCTATTAAACTCAAATAAAAACCACATGTTAAATATACCACAACTAACCAATTCACTTTGTACAGTAAGTCTCAAGGTACGTACCCTGTGTTTGAATGAACCGGTGTTACAAACAAAACACGTTACCTTGAATACGATTGCAATCACTTTTTGACAGTTCGGTCTACTAAACAAACATGTATCCGTGACATGAAATGCTACCGGGGCAAAAACACACTTAGTACCTGAGATACCCAGAGGGAGTTGGAGGCAGAAATTACAGGCAATATTTTGGTAAGGCAGGCAGAATCAAGAACCACTCAGAGATAGGAGTTCAAAAGTCAAAGGGCCGGAGCCAGGGTCGAAAGACACTGGGGCCTGTTGCCGAAGATCACACAGTCAGACAGTTCACGATTCAACGTAGCCAAAAGTACTTCGATATTGTCAATGTTCGGAAGCAAAAGTTATAAGAAGGAGGGAAGAAGACAAGGGCAAGCCTTGAAAATGAAGAAAAGGGATTCACCCAGTTTCCTCAAGTAGAACACAGTACCTTGTTCCAATGGTGCAGCTGGTGCCTTGGCAGTTGTTCCTGTTGGTTTCCCGCAGACCCACGATTCCTGGAGCTTCGTTGTGAAGGAGGACGTCTGAAGGGGGTCTGGACCACACAGGGATGAAGCCAGAAGCAGCGACGAGGAATAAAAGGTGCGCTCCTTAAAAACAGGAGAGGCTCTTCAGGTGGCTATCCGGACCTCTACAGCAGCGTGCAGAGATTTCGACCAAGGAAGATGATCCTCTGGCTCTGGAAGATGAGCTGGTTATCCCCACCAAGCTCAAGGGAAGAAGACTCCGGACTGGATCTTCTCTGAGTCGCTGAAGGAAAGATAGCTCAGGACTGCAGCAGGGCTTCACCGGGACGGGGTAGTTGCAGCAGCCGTTGTTCTCTCCGGTTCCTTGTAGTTCCAGTGGCGACTCTGACTTCTAGCCCAAGAGACCTGCCTTTTATGCGAAAAAACCCCATTCACAAAGCCTGGCTGTCAATCACCCAGAAGGGGGGTTGTCCAGCCCGGACAACTACCGTGGCCAATCATGACAAAGTGAGACTTGGGTTTCCTAGGATACCCTGTGCAGGGGGTGACTACACCCCTCCCTCACATTCAGCCCACCTAGACACCCAGGCACCTTGAGGATGGCTTCTGAGCAGAAGTCCGCCAAAAGACAGTGAACAAAGAAGGCGAACCTAGTTTGCCGCACAAAGTAAGACACAAGAAGGACTTTAACAAAAAGAAATGGCGAATAAACCCCACCAGAGCCAAAAGAAAGATGATTTGGTCAAGCGGGTTTATGTTCGAGGCTAATATAATAGCCAAGAACAGTACCACGTTTATCTAATATAATCGCGGTAGAAAAGTTAGGGTAGATACCACTGCCACCAGCCAAGTCTAAATGTTAAAAAGAGCAAAACAATGCTCAAGGAGGTACAGATAAAAAGGGATACGAGTTAACCCTTTCCAGTACTCCATGGAAGATGGGGTGTACTGGATCTGTGGTAGAATGACTAAGTAAAGTTAATGGTAACTTTACCCTTTTCTGGGGGACGATAGTCGCCTCAGAAATGGAGTCGAGGGAAGTCTCAAAGACAACCATTTGCCACGGCACTGAAGGTGCTGTGCAACACACAAAAAGAAGGGGGCTACTGAAGTGGTGTACTTCAGAGTCCACAATCACAAAAACAGGTAGAAACACATAGCAAAACACAGGTAAGGGTGGAGGAAAAGCTCTCACTCTTACCAAGTGGAAAAAAAAACTCCAGAAGTCCAGCAAAGCTGCTGGGGGACTCACTATGTGAGGGAAATTAGCCATAGATGAGAATTCTACCTAACCGGGTCCTGTACATTTTGGGTGAGCTACGGCCCTGCCAACCCAGTAGTAATGCCTCAGGGCCTTCCCCATCAAGCACATGTGTCAGTAGTGGAGCTGAGGTGCTCCAGATTTGGCCTCTACTGGGCCCTTGCACACGCTAAATCAGGCCACTGCCCCACAGCAGAGCAGGTGCAGGCTGCCTCTTACCTTGTTGTTGTTGATCACACTGCTTCCCTCACAGTGTCCTGTACCACCGTCTTGCCTGTCCTCGTCCTGGGAGAAGGGAGGGGGTAGTGGATGGGGTGGACAGGGCCTCAAACATTGGCCGCGGCTCCGACCAAGCTCCAGCCTTTTATATTTGTATTTGTATTTATTTTAATTTATATAGCGCTTTAATCCAAAGCGCTGTACAAGAGGAACAAGCAAATACAAGCAATACATGAAATTGAATCTAAACCAAATAACAGTACAATGAACAATTTACATTATTGATGAGGATACGGCGTTGATTAAGAGGAAAGGGAACAAAGTGAGAGAGTGGGTAGGAGGTGTAGGTAGGGGTAGAATCAGTAGAGAGAAAGGAAGCGAAAAGGTGCAAGGGGGTGAGTGCAAGGGATAAGATTTTAGAGAAGTGCGGAATGAAGGGTAGGAGGTAATAGAGCAGACTGGGAGGGGTAGGCGGTTCCAATGGAAAGGAGCGAGAAGTTGGAAGGAGCGGAAGCGGGAAGGGGCACAGGGTGGAGGAGAGAGAAGGAAGAGATCCGCAGAACGTAGTGAACGAGAAGGAGTATAAGAAATGAGAAGGGAGGATAGGTAGGGAGGGGCAAGCCATAGAGGGATTTGAAGACTAGACAGAGGAAATTAAATTTCAGCTGCAAGTGAAATGAGAGCCAGCCTAGTGAGCTAAGAGAAGAGAGATGGAGTTGGAGGTCGTGAAACCCTGCCTGATGGGGACTGCACTTTCCCTTTTCTCCGGCTGCCTGGGGAGAAGCAGTTCTCTGGCCGTATCTGGACGTTTTGCTCTGTTCTTGAAGCCAGGCGCTTTTCAGGGGGTCGCAGGTTCAGGATCACATGGCAGACCTCACTGGGCGGTATATGGGGGGCCCACTCGCCGCGTCGTGGTCTGGATGAAGGGGACGAACGCTTAGGCTGCCTCGTTCCATGCCCCTGGTGGCCAGTCCCGCACCTCTCCCTTTAATTCTCACTTTCACTCTCTCTTTCACTCCCTCAGTCCTGCTGGCTAAACTCTATCCCTCCCCTCTGCTCTCACTGTCTCCAATCTCTCACAACCCTCCTTTCTCGCACACACTTCATACACTCATAATCACAGTTTCATCCTTTCACTTTTGGTACCACTCTCTTTTACTTTCAATATATTACGTACACTTGCACTCACAGACTTCTTAAAACTCCACTTCACTGTCCTTCTTCCAGCTGAACAATTTTCACTTTGGTCTCATATCCACAGACTTTTATACCCCTGATTTATTGATTCCTTCCTCCCCCTTGCCACTGGTGCTGTGCTCACCTGCCTGTTTGGGCCAATCTAACCTAAAAATCTTTCACCCAGGCTAGATCATTGCATTGCTTGGCTTCAAAAGACCCTTTTAGCCCGCCCCCATCTTGTGCACATAGCTTTGTGCAATATGAACAGGTTGGTGGAGGATGGAAGCCAGTGATTAATAGACAGTGGTATCGCCATTACTGAGCAAGGAACAAGTTACTTACCTGTAACTGTTGTTCTCCAGCATGGGTCTGGCATGGATTCACATTCTCATGAATATTCCTATTCCCCGTCGTCAGGCTGGGAATCCTTGGTAAAGAAAAAATCAGTTTCAGTTTCGTTTCCGAACTGTCTTTCACCTAGTAACCAATCACTGGTCTCTGGGTCATGCTGCCCCCAGCTAATGACTGCCCTCTACCTAAGCCTCTCTTTTGGCAGCCATCTTCAGATTTGGTAGCACGTAAAGTGGCAGTACGACCAAGAAAAGAGCCGCAGAGGGGTAGGAGGGAGGGTTTGCATGTGAATCCATGCCAGACCCATGCTGGAGAACAACAGTTACAGGTAAGTAACTTGTTCCTTCTCCAGCATGGGGTCTGGCATGGATTCACATGCTCATGAATACAAGAATACATAGCAGTACACACATGCACAACCACGGGAGGTGGCAAGGCTCAACATTAAGCATGTCATCAACTCAACATTAAGCATCTCTTACCTCCTCACCGGGCCCACCTTCAGGCGAAAAGGTTGCGCAGCACTGCCTGGCAGACTCTGGACTCTTCCCTGGAATCCCGGTCGACGCAGTAGAATCTCATGAAGGTGTGTGTCGACCTCCACGTAGCAGCCCTGCAGATGTCCAGCAGGGGCACACCAGACAGGAATGCCGTGATAGCAGCGATCGCTTTGTTCGAATGGGCCCTCGGACGGCCGGGCAAGGGTCGGTTTGCCAACCGGTGATAGTGCGTAATGCAGCCGGAGAGCCATCTGGAAATGGAAGCCTTCGAGAGGGCCTTCCCTTGATTCACAGGTCCAAAGTTCACAAACAGCTGTGATGTTTTCCACAGGCTCTTTGTGCGGTCCGCGTAGAACTTCAGTGCTCTAGCCACATCTAGCGAGTGTAAAGTCCTCTCGGCCGGCGACAAAGGCGACGGGAAGAAAAGAGGTAACACCAGGGGCTCGTTGAGATGGAAGTCCGACGGCACCTTGGGCATGAAGGAGGGGTGCATCCTCAGCACCACCCTCGTCTCGTGGAATGTCAGGTATGGAGGTTTACAGGAGAGGGCCTGGATCTCTCCCACTCGTCGTGCGGAGGTGATGGCCACAAGAAACGCTGTCTTCCACGACAGGAACTTCAATGGTGCCGAATGCAGCAGCTGGAATGGTGGCCCCATGAGCCTGGTCAGCACCACGTTGAGTTCCCACGCTGGGGCCGGGGCCTTCACCAGCGAGAAACGATCTGAACAGTCCTTTCATGAACTCCTTCACCAGGCGATGGGACCACAGAGATGATCGCCCCGGAGTTCTGGTGTAGCGGGAGATAGCCGCCAGGTGGATGTTAATGGGAGGTATGAGCAAGCCACGCCTTGGCCAGCGACAGCAAGTACGGCAGCACTTGAGGGGCCGTAATCCGCAGAGGGTTAATCTTCTGTGCATGGCACCAGGCAGAGAACCTCTTCCATTTGTGTGCATAGCACTTGCGAGTCGAGGACGCCCTGGCCTTTGCAAGCACCTCCTTGCAGTCTGCTGGGATATCGTACCCTCCGAACTCTAGTGCTGCGGGAGCCAGGCCTGCAGGTTCAGCGACCCCGGGTCGTGGTGGAGGACGGCGCCTCCTTCTCTGGCGAGAAGATCTGTGTCCGTCGGCAGTTTGTCTGGGGGGGACGCTGACATGTCCAGAAGGTCCCGGAACTAAATCTGCCTCGGCCACGCCGGTGCAACGACGATCATCCTGCATCGGGATCGTCTGAGATGGAAGGGTACCAGAAACATCCCTTGGGCGACGGCCCAGTGCCACAGATCCTGCGCTTCCTTGGATAGGGCTGGGATCTGGTGCCCCCCTGCTTCCGGATGTAGAACATCGTGGTGGTGTTGTCGGTGAAGACCCTCTCCACCTTGCCCTTGAGGGACGGAAGGAACGACCTGAGGGCCCAGAACACGGCTCGGAGCTCCAGGACATTGATGTGTAGTGACGTCTCCTTCCGGAGGCAAAGGCCTCTTGCACGGAGATCTCCGGTGTGCGCTCCCCATCCCTCCAGGGAGGCGTCCATCGTCACCGTTTCCTGATGTGCCGGGGCCTGGAAGTCCATGCCCGCCGCAAAATGTGCGTGGGTGCCCCACCACTGAATTGCTTGGTGGAAAGTCTCTTTGAGTGGGATCCTGTCTCCGGAACTGCCCGCCGCTTGCATCCAACGGGCGTCGAGGAACTCTTGCAGTGGTTGCATCCGCAGCCTGCAAAGGCGCACGAGGTAGATGCACGATGACATCATGCAGAGTAGGGATTTGATGGACCTCACCCTGGCCGCGTCCATGGTCAACAGCCGTTGTACCTTGCCCAGGATGGCCTTCGTCCTTTCCTCCAACGGTGACGCCAATCGCGCCACTGTGTCGAGCCTGGCTCCCAGGAACAGGGCGACTTGCGACGGTACCAAGTGGGATTTCGCAAAGTTGATCAAGAATCCCAGATCCCTGAACAGTTGGACGGTCTTCGCTGTGTGATCGACGGCGAGTTTCCTTGACTTTGCTCTGATGAGCCAATCGTCCAGGTAGGGGTAGACATGGATCCCCTGCAGGCGCAGCTGCGCCGCCACTGGTGCCAGGCACTTGATGAACACCCTGGGCGCCGACTTCAATCCGAAGGGAAGGGCCTTGAATAGATAGTGCCTCCCCTGGACCACGAATCGTAGGACTTTGCAATGTCTCTTTAGAATGGGGATGTGGAAGTAGGCATCCTCCAAGTCCAGCGACGATAGGAAATCGCCTTCCTCCAGCTGTCCCAGCACATGCTGGAGGGTGACCATCCAGAATTTCTGAGACTTGATGTACTTGTTTAGACAACGAAGGTCTAGGATGGGTCGCCAACTGCCGGTCTTTTGGAGCCCTGGAGTCTTTTTGGGATGAGTTCTATGGCTCCCTTTCTTAGCATCACTCGAACCTCCAGAAGTAATCAACGGGAGCGACGGTTGGGGAGTAAAATCCTCCATCTCCTCCACGGTCCGCGGCTCCTCGTCGGCACCACCGTCGCTTTCTTCGTCCGCCTCGTCGGGATCTCTCCCATAGGACCGGACCTCCTCGAAATTCTTGTGCAAGATCTTTGCGACGCCAGCCAGCTCATCTTCAGAGGTGGTATCTGTGTCCATAATGTCTACCATGCCCCCCTCTTTCTCCGCCCCGAGTTTCACGGGGGTCTTATCGATAGGCTGAAAAGAGGATTCCCTCCGTGGTGGCAGGGGAACTCTAAGCCCGGAGGTCGTCTCCATTGGCATAGCCTCTGCAGGCTTTCACAGAGCCGCCACGACTCCCTCGATCGAGGCCTTAGCCGGGTGAATCAGGGCCTTGGCGACTTTGGGCGTGCCTGAGGCCTTCACCTTTGGGGGAGGGTCGCTGCCTCGCTCCCCCTCAGCTGCCGCCGTCGGGATCGACCGGGACTTCTCCCGAAGCTTACCCGGGTTCTCCGACTTCCTTTTCCTCGAGCCAGAGTGTTGACCCGTGGTTGATGGCATCGGTGACATTGCGCTCTGCCTGGCAGCCAAAGAGCCCGACCCATCGGCGCTCCCGGTGCCTGCAGACTCGCAGTGCTTTGCCTTCTGTTGGGCCCCCGTCGCCGGAGCACCCTCAAAGGTCTTAGAAGACCGCTCAGACTTCTTCTTCTTCTCACCTGTTGCTGGGCTCTTCCCCTCCAGCCAGTTGGTGAGTCGAGTACGACAATCTCTCATTGTCCGTTCGGACATATTCTTACAAAACGCACAGTCCTTTTCCACGTGCGATTTGTCGTTGTGAAGGCAGTAGAGGCACCGAGAGTGCTCATCTTCCTTGAAAACATTTTGTAATCCGCATCCAGGGAAGCTCCTGAAAAGCTTGGATCCGGGTGTCGTGTTTCCTTTGTCCTGGGCCATGTCCACGCGGGGCGGGCCTCAAAGATCTTCTGGAATCCTCCAAGAAGTGAAACTCGATGAAAACTCGCCCTTGGGGAGCGTAAGAAAATCTGAAACGTGTCCCCGTTGATCGGAAGTAGAAACGGTGGAGCTTGAGGCTTGATTGACTGGAAAAATTAGAGTAAACACTTTGAAAAATCGTAAAACGCAGTAAAAGCTCGAGAGCTATTGAACAAGGAATCGCAACACTTGAACGTGCAGTAAAAATCTGAAGATGGCTGGCAGAGGAGGAGCTTAGGTAGAGGACAGTCATTGGCTGGGGGCAGCATGACCCAGAGACCAGTGATTGGTTACTAGGAGAAAGACAGTTCAGAAACGAAAATTAAACTGATTTTTTCTTTACCGAGGATTCCCAGCCTGGCGACGGGGAATATTCATGTGCATGTGAATCCATGCCAGACCCCATGCTGGAGAAGCCACATTTAGGGTGTTCAGGGACGGGTCCCCCTCAACTCCTCAGATCCTACCCCAACTCTGGTTTAAGATCTGCTTTGGTATACACCCTGCTAAGCCGCATAACCCATGTCCAGAGGGATACATGGCCCCCCCCTTGACAGAGGCAGGTCCCTGACCTTGTCACAACTGATAGCAGCTGTTAAGTCACTAAATGAAGGCTAGGCAGAAGTCCCAAAAGGATTAGGGACATATGTATTTAAGAACTGTTACCATAAATTCAAGATACTTTACTGTCAGATTTCTAGGGAAATAGTTTTAAAGGTGTAGGGATGTCGGGCAACATATAATTCAGGCAGACTTTCAACCCACCCCAAACCGGGCACATACATTTTTCCTTTATTCAATAAAGTTCTTTTAGTGAACTGGGACTCAGAGTTTAACAGAATTGATTCGCTACAGACTCCCTCCTCTTTCAGGACAAGAAACATAAAGGGTTTCACAGAAAGTCTGTTTATTAACAAAATAGGAATAATAAAATTAATGTAGGTAACTAAGTAATACTTCCATTACATTCGAATGCAACAATGATAAATAATCAACACACTATTCCCCACGCATCATCTCTTACATATCTTGTTTGCTGGGCGCACAAGCACCATTTAATAAAATACATGAGGAGCTAGGATAGACTTTCATTTATTAATGTTAATAGGTGTTATACCGCACACTGTTGCCACTTGCGTGGATTCTTGGAGCTCTGGCTTGTCTGCAAAGGAAGGAGGATTGCAGGGTTTGTTAGTGGGATTGAGAGGGAGAAGAGCAAGAGAGCTTTGATGTGCTGTTGGCAGTATCAGTTCGGAGAAACCGGTCACTGACTCTTGGTGCGTTTTTGGTCGGTAGCCAGCATGGTGTGTTGAGGTAGGATTGTGTGTGGTTTGTTTTCATGTCAGGTTGGGTGTTGTGAAGTGCGTGCGGTTTGTGGTGGGGTAGAGGAGCGTTTATGTTTAGTTCAGAGTTGTTTGAGTGTGCGTATGCAGAAAGGTGGGTTTTTAGTATAGTTGGTTAGTAACAATATATTTCCTACCCCCAACAATCTCTCTAAATGTGACACATTTCCCACCCCCAACAGTTCATACAAGTGCATGCCTTTCCCACCGCCAACAATCCATCCAAGTGAGACACATTCCCTGTCCCCAACATTCCATCTGATTGCGGCAGTTTCTGCCCTCTCAGAATCCGTCTAAGTGCAACGTATTTCTCACCCCCGGCAGTCTATCTATGTGCCATACACCCCCCTCCTAACCATCCACCCAGGTTTGACATGCACTTTCCATCCCCAATTGCCCATCCAGGTGTGGCACATGTCCCACCCTCCAGCAATCCATCCCGGTGCAACACACTTTCCATCTCTAAACAATCCATATAGGTGTTATACATTTCCTGCCCCCAACAGTTTATCAGAGTGCGATACATTTCCCAACCCAACAATCTATCTCAGGAGCCAAACCCTGCATGCTACAGATGTAACATAGTGAATGTCTCAGGGTGCAGCAGGGAGTATAGGGCTCAGCTATATTATTATACCAGATGCAGAAAGTGGCTAACCTACACATACCGGGCAAATGTGGAATGTGGCTAGTTTACACAGTTAAGCTACATGCCGGGTAAGGTTAACCTATGCTAGTAGGCTAAATGCTGGAAGGCATATGATATCAGGTAGTTAAAGTGGTGTTTTTTTCTGGAGTGCATTAATGGCTGTACTCCCGCCTTTTCTGGTAGGTTTTTCTTGCTGGATTTTGCATGGTTTAGCGCGTGGGGATGTGTTGATGGGGTAGGTCCCTTAGGTTGGTCTTGATACATTTTGGGTGTGTTTAGTTAGTCACTGGTTTCGTGGGGTTCCGTTCCATGTGTTTGCTCCTTTCGTGGTGCGTAGATGTTGTTCAGGCATTTTGCTCCACTAATGAGCCTGGTTTTTAGAAGTTTTCAGATTTTAAGATGGTCCTCTGTAGTTACTATTTCTTTCGGGAGGGAGTTCCAAAGTTTTACGACTATGCACGTGTTTTCCTTGTGTAGTGTTTAGGTTCTAGGCGGATGTCTTTGCTGGATTTAAGAGTTTTTGCTGGTTTGTAGATGGTGATTTTCTTTTGTATGAATTCCGCTCCCTGGCCGTGGATTGCTCTGTGTTTTATGTACATTGTTTTGAAGGTGATTCATTTTTTAACTGGGAGCCAATGTAGCATTCTTAGGGCTGGAGTGATGTAGTTTCTTCGGGAGAGTTTGAGGAGAAGTCTGGCGGCTGCATTCTGTATTCATTGTGGTTTCCTCTGCAGGTATTCCAGCATTGCAAGGTATATGCTGTTGGTGTAGTCTATTCTGGACATGATGAGGGAGATGATGGCACGTGTTCTGCACGAAAATGAAAAGAAGGGTCGTATCTTTTTGATAGTGGGCAGATGGAAGAAGTATTTCTTAATTATTGTGTTGACTTGTGGTTCTAGTGTTAGCTCATTGTTCATTAGGATTCCAAGGTTTTTGACTACTTTGGATGGTTCCGGTGGGGTTCCCAGTTCTGTGGGCCATAGGATGTCCTGGTTGTTTCCTTGGTTGTTGGGTGAAATCATGATTTCCATTTTGTCCGGGGTAGTTGTAAGGTTATTAGTGTTCATTCATTGGTAGAGTTCTTTGAGACAGTCTGTTAACGTGGGGTTCTCCTCTTCATTGCCATTGATTTTGTAGATGATTTGGGTATCATATAAAAAATTGTAGCATGCGAGACTGTGGGCCTCATTACGACCCTGGCGGAACGGGTTAAACGGCGCCGTAAAAGGCTGCGGCGCCGTTCAACCCGTTCCGCCACATTATGAGGTCCCCTCGCGGGACACTTTAAGCACACCTGGGAAAACCAGGCGTGCATACCGGGTCCCGCGAGGGGAAGAGGGAGCAAACAACGGGCCATCTCGTAATGGCCCGTTGTTTACTCCCTCTCCCATTCCCATTTCAGCCCATGAGGGCTGAAATGGGAATGGGGATGAACTGTGTCCGTGTCCTCGAGTGAGGAATTACCGGGCCATCCAAACTCGGAATGGTCCGGTAAGTCCTCATTCCGAGGACACGGATGCGGTTTTGCCGGCAGCCATGCCGCAAATTGCGGCATGGCTACCGGCATAACTTGTAATGAGGGCCCGTGTCTTTTTATGAGGTTGATTAGGGGTTTCAGGTAGATGTTGAATAATAGTGGGGATAGCGAGGAGCCCTGTGGCACTCTACAAGTGGGATCACGTGGTGCATATTTAAATGGTTTTAGTCATATTGTTTCTGTTCTTCCATACAGGAAAGATTTAATACAGAGGAATGCTGTGTTGCTGATCGCTATGTATTCAAGTCTTTTGACAAGGGTGTTTTGGTTGACAGTGTCGAAGGCTGCCAAGAGATCGAGTAATACCAGTGCCGAGTTTGTGTTGGAGTCTGCATTGGTCTTAGATCGTCCCAAATAGAGCGTAGTGCCATCTCCGTTCTGAAGCCTACTTGTGCCTGACCTAACAGCTGGTTGTTTTCAATATGTTCCAATATTTGTTCGTAAATATAGGTCTCTATTAGTTTTTGCCGCGTATGGAATGTTTGAGAATGGTCTGTAGTTTGAGAGGTCTTCAATATCACCCAGCGTATCTTTGAGGAGTAGTTTGATGAAGGCCAATTTGAAGGCTCATGGTACACTTCACGTTGAACGTGATATTTTGAAGAGATTTAGGTAGTATTCTGACAATATTCCCTGTGACAGTATTCCCTGTGCAAGGATAGCTTTGTAGATGTCTGGTGGACAGGGATCTGCTGAGGAGCCTGCCTTGTTGCTTTTGTTCACCAGGCTGATACATTTTTCTCTTGAGATTTGTGGAAAGAGGTTCAGCCTGGTCTGTGGGTTGGTTGAGCGGTCAGGTGCGTAAGTATGATCTGTTGTATGTTGGTGATTGTATTCTTAAAGTGATCTGCGAGATCGTAGCGTAGCATCTGTTGTATGTTGGTGATTGTATTCTTAAAGTGATCAGCAAGATCGTAGAATAGTTTTTGCAAGGGGATTGGTGTGTTATTGCACTGGGAGGGTTTCTCATCTTGTTTGTGATGTTGAACAATTCTGAGTCTTGTTGGCTTTATGACCAATTCTTTGTAGTATTTATTTATTGTTTTGAGAATTTTTGCTTTGTATGATTGGATCTGTCTTGGATATGTTATTTTTTTGTCTTGGTCGTTGTTTTTCCTCCATTCTTGTTCTAGTTTCTGTTTTTTTCATTGTTTTGAATTGAGGTGTGAACCATCTGCCCACCGATTTCTTTCACAATGGGATGACAGGTTTTTCCAGTGAGATGTTATCTATTGTTTTTGTGGTCCAGTTCAGGATTATGGCTGTTCATCTATGTCTGTTGTGTTCAGGGTGGTGATCGATAGCTGTGAGGATTCTAGTTTTTCCTCCAGTTCACTGCATTTGATGATTCTCCTGTTTCTTTTCCCGATTATGGGGTTATTTCGGGGCTGTTAGATGCTTTTTATAGTATTTGGACCACAATGGTTATAATGAGGTAGTTTCTCCAATGTATTTGGACTGGGGGCGCTGTTGTGATCATATTTATTTTGGCGAAGATTGCATCCAGGGTGTGGCCAGCTGTGTGTGTGGCTCCTTTCACCATTCATCGTAGTTGCATTGTCTCAAGCTGTTTAGTTAGTATTTTCTGCATGTTTGTGTTCTCTTCTTTCAAACCATATGTTGAAGTCACCGAAAATGAGCAGGTGCTCATGTTTAATGGCCATGTTAAAGACTGCTTCTATGAAAGTGTCTACGAAGGTTGTGTCGAATGTCGAGGCCTTTAGAAGAGTACAAATATGAGGTTTATTTGCGGGTTTGAGGTCAGGTGCAGAATGAGGGATTCGCAGTTCGGGATGTTCAGCGGATCGTCTGGTTTTATTTTTTTATGTTCCTTGTATGCTATGCCGAGGCATTCTCCTCTTTTTCCTTTTCTGTGTTCCTGTATGGAGTTAAAGTTGTCAGGCAGACCGCTGTGTAGTATGCCTTTGTAGTTTTGTGCTAGTCTGGTTTCTGTCATAATAGGATGTATATCCTCCTGTCGAAAAGTAGATCATATATCTCTGTTGTGTATTTGGACATAGATCTGGCGTTCATTAGGTTGCACTGTATTTTTTTTCTTTTTTGTGTCCTGTTTTGTCTTTGTTTCTTCTAGTGGTCTTCTTGACGATGCCCATTATAGTCATCGGGTTGCAGGTTATGTTCTATTACGTTTGTTTCAACATTAAGTAATTCGGTTAGGTTTGGGTTCATGTCTTATTCTGGATCCTCTTCTCTTTCATGTTAGTGGTGCTGATGGTCCCCTTGGTTTTTTGTGATGTATGGTGTGCAGGTCTCGTTTCCCGTCATTTTTCTTCTGTGTATTTCTTGTCTTTCCCTTTGGAGTTCCAATATCCTGCTGATGTGTCTAGTGTTTCTGATTGTTAGTTGCTGCTCTGGTGGATGGTCTGTTGTCAGGTAAGGTGTTAGGTACAGTGATTTTTCTCTGTTTTTCGTGGTGGCTCTTATTTCAGTTGGGCACGTGGGTGTGCATTCAATTGCTGTGTTATTTTCCTGGCGTGTAGCCTTGTGTGATTCCAAGTCGTTTGTCCTTTTTCCATGTTTTTCTCACACATCGTCCTCTCCTTTGGCGTGGTATATTCTGTCTTTCTATGTCTTCTAGTGGTTTTCCTTTGAATACTTGGATGTGTTGCTGTATTTCACAGTTGCAAATGCCTTCTTGTGAATCTGTGGTTTGCTATTTTATTTTTGTGTATTCTTGTGGCTTTGTGTCAAATGTGGTACTTGTTCATTTGAGGTTCTCTCTATGTTGCTCCTTGGGATTTCTGTTTAGTACTTGGATGTGCTGTTGTGGTTCTCAATTACTACTTTCTTCCTGTGAGCCTGTGGTTTTTCTCTTTATTTGCGAGGTCTTATGGCTTTGTTCCAAGTGTGTTAGTTGTCGATGTGAAGTTTTTCCTATGGTTTAATTTCCATCTTTCCTTTTCTTTCAGGTTCCTTTGTTTGGGTCTTTGGTGTATATGTTATTGGATCACGGAGGTGTTAGCCTTCCTGTGATGTTGAGTGGATTGTTTCGACCTTCCTTGTCAGTTACTGAGCGGTTGGTTGGTTTGCGGGTTCCTTATAACGTGGGAGTTTCTTTGAATTGACTGTTGTTAATCTAGATGAATTGTGAGTGGGACTGGGTTAAGGGTGTATGGTTTTCATTGGGATACACAATGGCTATTGGGTGTCAAGAAGAACACAAACACATTGGTTGAAACAACTCCCTTTTCCCCCAACACACATCCAGATTGGGGTTCCAGAAGGGATCTACTGCCTCAAAGGAAACCTGCTAACCAGACCTCTTAGGAATTGGATCAAAGCAGGAATAGAAAACTAGACATGTACCTCTGGTATCTGCTCGGCGTCCTTTTTACTGAGGCAATCCTCAAACCTTCTTGGCCCAGATAAACCAGAAAAGAACAAATACAGTGGAACAAGAGGGGACTGTGAGAAACATGAGGGTATCCTCACTCCTACTCCCCCTGGATCCTCTTCTCAGGTGGCCAGGGAAAGGCTATAACTTTTGGATCCTGACCCTGGGGGTGGAGAAGCGAGGGAGGATCACCTGGTGGAGGGTATTTGGGGATTGGGAAGAGGGTCCCCACGGGTGAGACATTGTATCCCCCTTTCCCTTATGAGAACCAACCTAACCCTCCCCTGGCTTTTATTGGCTATTGTAAAACAACTCCCCTCATTTTCCCTCATTCAGCCTACTACAGTACTGGGACAAGGAAGAGGCGACTAGGAGTAGTGAAAACCAGTAAGTTATTTCACCATCTATTACTGAGATGAGGAAGATGCCTACAGAGTACTATAAAGGTTAGGCATGTCCCAGGTTGTACTCTAATTGCAGTCAGGCAATGCCAATTGGGAACTCACACCTGCAACCTGTCAAGTGGTTGGAGGTGTTTAAGAAGGGAGGAAACCAACAACACTCTGACTACCAGGGAGTCCTGCTTGAGACAAAGCAGCCATGGTGGGTCCTGCAGGGTGGCCAGGATGCTGGCAGACAATCCCAGGGGCCTGTGGAGCCCAGGAGCAGGCGGGCCGTAAGAAAACCACAGGTTTGGGAGCCTCCATGGTTGAAGATACGCAGCCGGAGCTGTGGGCGAAGAAGAGGAATCAAAGCAGTTGCCAGCATTCGCGGAAGTGAAGCGGAGCTGGTGGCGATGACTGAAGAACATCAGAAATGTGAGTGGGGCTTGCGAATAAAGGAATGCCAGTGGGTGGAGCCGAAACCAAACAGCACAGCTGCCCGGAGGGAACGCCAGGGACATGTGAGTGAAGGGAGAAAGGCACTCGAACCAGAGTGCTCCTGGGACTGTGGGAAAGCACGCTGAATGCCGAACGAACAAAACAGCATGTTAATAATGAAATGAACCAGAAGTCACGGGTTGGGTGAAAATTAAGCAGCAATGCAAATGATTACAATTATTGAATACTGAACTGAATGAAACCTTTATGGGCAAAGTTATGTCCATATCACAAATTAATCTGAAGTGCAATTATTGCCTGTTTGAAAGCAAAGTAAGAGGCAAGAGGGCCAGAGTGTAAGATTGCAAGAGAGCATGACCACAAGGTGGTAAAGGAGTAAAATTATAAAGTGAACTTTATAAAGAATACTGTGTGGCTAGGCCAAAGACTGGTCAAAGATATGTAACGCATTGTGGAAAAGCCAAGAGACTGACAAGGAGAAGCCAAGTGAGGGTGAACCTTCACACAGGGGCAGATACAGAAGAACCTGTGTAGGTCAAAAAAGTCTAGGGTTTTCGGTTGCGTGACCTGTAATCGGGGGGACCGTGTGGTCTGACAACTGCGCCTAGATCCGGGAACCCTTACGTCTGAAAGCCAAAGACTTTGTCGCAGCAAACCAAGAAGAAGTAAGCTGATTGAATTGGTAAGCCTATCCAGAAGGAGTGTTAAGTTGATTTGGAGTTGTTTTGAACATTAAAAGGCTGAAACCAAGTATAAGTAGTCAAGTTGAAGTCTTTGGGAAGGGAACCCTGAGATGTAATGAACTTTAATGCTGCCTTGGACTTGGGGAAGGGACCCCTAAGCATTTGTGGAACTGTTTTGAACTTGAGAAAGGTAATCCCGAGACTTTTGTGAAATTTTCTTGAACTTTGAGAAGGGAAGCTGAAAATGAAGCTAGCAGCTGGAAGAAGCTCATAACTTTGTTTTGATCACCATTCCTTTATTGTTGACATCCCTACACATTGTTTAGCTTTAGTTGTGAGGGCAAGGCTAGGTTTTGGACACAGACAGACCTTTAAGTTGAACTTTCTGACTCATATTTTCCTTAGTTTTGCTCAGCTAGGGAAATCCCACCTTAGCATAGGGCATGTTTAATAAACCATTTAATTTCGAACTTGGAATCTGTTGTCTTAGTCTTGCTTCATGAGGCCTTCAAAGGACCAAATTATTTTCTCTGAACTAGGAAGAAAACTTCATAAGAAAACTATCGACATCTGGAAATCGCAAAACCAGTATAAAACATGCCTGCCTATCCAATTATCTCTACTTCCCTTTATTGCAAATAGATACCCACTCCCTCACTCAAGACATTTCAGAATGTCAACAGTAATCTAAATACTCAATTTCAAAAACCTACTGGACCTTCCTGTATGTAAATGCTGGTAGAGAAGAACATTTATTTTCAACATGAATGTAGGCTAGATCCCCTTCAGTGATGTTTCTTTTTAATTACTGGATAAAAGCATACCTTTCTCACTTTCAATGGGCAACTTAAAAATGTGAAAATGAGTAGCAATGAATCACCCTTTTCCTTTTTCTGGAACAACTTAGTATTAACAACAATATTCTGCTTGATGGTACACCTAGGAATTACTTCAATTATTTTATTATTTTAGGTATGCACACAGTGAGATTTCCATTTAACTCCCCTAATGGTTCTTCCGTGCTAGACATCATTACACAGAGAAAACGTCAGGGGATCTCACTGTAAACACACCATGGATCTAGTCTATAAAATATATATATATTTTCCCAGAAGCACAAACACTTTGGAAATTTTCCCTAGTTTCTTGGGATGCACAATCAATTTACATGTTCCCACCCCTCAGTACTAACATGCCACACTTCATAGTATCACTCCCTTCATGATTATTTCCCCTTTGTATTATACTCACATATGAATTTATTTTGGCTGTCTCACAAACAGGCGGACACCTTCTTATGGATTGGTTCAATTCTCCCCCTCTATGAACAGGTGGGCATCAGTCAGCAAGATGGCATCAGCTTTCCTCCATAGCCGGACTGCTCTCTCCATCTGAAGAAGACCTGGGAGTTTAACTGCTGCTAGGCCTCACTTACAGGGCTCTGGCGATAATCCAAAATTGGTCCAAAAGGAGAGCAATCTAGTCCTTCTCCTTCCTGTTGTTATAAATTACACTTCGTCCTCACCATTAGTCAGTGAGTGATCGAGTGAGTCTCTCCTTAGTGAATGTGTGTTGGATCTTTTATAGACTGAAAATCCTACCCTTTTGAGGTGTGTATAATTTCCCCAATCTAACTGATCAATGTATGTGATTAGACAGTGTCTAAAATTGACATCGCAGTAGATATACCCCTTCCCGGTCATTGGGCAAAATTTACAGAAGGGGGCAGTCTGATGTGAGTAACTTCTACCACCAGTTTCCCTCCCATTTGATGTGATGTAATCTCAGAAATGTCTTGCATTTAACATTGTAACATTCTGAAATAGTAAATTCCACACATATGACCACTTTACTAATCAGTTTACCAGATTTCATGCTCAGGCATGAATCAAACAATTAAATGTTCACCACAATAGCATAATTGGTTCTTGGCTTACCGATTTTTCCATTTAACTCACTTCAACATTTATATACAAATTATTTTCCAATCTCAAAGTAACTGACTCGTCACTGCGGACACTGGGATATTTGGATCTCTGCTGTGTGCCATTTCAGTGCAACGAAATGCAAATTCACCTAATTTGTATCATTATAAATTTCATTAGGAAAACAGTATTTGGTCCATCTAATAAACATTTTCAAACCGAAAGCTTTACCAAAAATGTGCTTGCTACGACATCGCGCTTGGGAGATATTTTACCAGAAATATGAATCCAATATAGTATTTTTTAATAAAAATGTTATAGGTTATCCGGCAGTTGGGTCTGCTAACAGAGCATCTGGGGTTGTTAGTTGTTTGGCTGTTAGTTCAGGGCTAAATGTTTTTATGACTCCAGCGGTGGTACAGTCTTTGAAGTTTGAAGTTCTTGGGAGGTTATTCCTGGCCCACCTGGACTAGCAGATTTTCAGATGTACACATTGTTTTTCCAGGTATCAAGATTCCTTTATTCAGGAAGGTCTAGGAGATTGATATAGCAGGTTGGAGAAAATATATCCACTGGTAAAGCTGAACACCTATTATTTAAAAAAAAGGTTAAGTACATTATACAGATGCAGCCCATAAAAACGCCCCTTTTAGAATTAATTGCAAATTCGGCTTCTCTGTGACCTAGCCCTGTGACCTAGCCCCAGAGGCCGCCATTATCTGTATTGCTGAGTTTCAAATGAATTACAAATACTTGATAGTGCAAAGCAGATCAGTTCTATTGTTGTGTTACTGGGGTGGGTGAATTGAACAGAATATCAGATGCCAGAGTTCAGTCCTGGCTTTATTTGAATTTGATCTCATTCACAATTGCCACTTATAAATGTACATTTTACTGTTCCCCTTGTCCCTTTTCAAAACATAGCAGTTTATCCTTTGTATTGGCTTATCAAACTCCTGTCAAAGGTTCAAACTTTCAACATCTGTGGGTCTCATGCATAGGACCCTTGATTTCTGCAAAGGAAAATAAACAAAAACAACAGCAGAAAATGCAAGTACAAATTTGTATTTCCTGTCACTTGAAACTGCTGGGCTTTCACATTAGATTGATCAAGTCTACATTTTAATAAACGTCGCAGAGTGCTTTCTTTGTCCTTTGAAATGCTTATCTCTAGCCTTGTCACTATATACTGATTTGGGTGGACTTGAAAATATTGCATATTTTGCTTGTGCATGTGTTTTCTAACTGCTGTTTGCAGGCCACAGTTTACATGTTTGTTTTTAACATGGCTCGTTGCGCTGCATCTTATCTTTGCATTAGATTTCCTCGCAAAGCGTAACATATATCAAAACTCAATGCCTCTCCTATTGCAAATGACACTTCTGAATATTGCCCTGAAGATATGCCCAAACATCAGAAATCCAGGCAAACTGGGCTATATTCAGAGCAAGTTGGATGTTCTGTTGGATTTCTTATTTACCACTGTTTTTGGATCTAAAATATGTGTCAATTTGTTTGGGATAATATGGTTTCTCCAAAATGTATAATAAAAGGAGGATAGACATTCTTAAAGCCTTAAGAAAGCACTTTGCAGGTGAAACATGTATAGGCTAAGGCTAATCTAGATACATACATTAGGATAAATAATACATAATTTAGCAATATTATGGATTACATGGATTTTTCAGATTTTTTAAATGAATGTGGTATGCAATTCTTATGACAAATGATTTTTTTGAGATTGTCTTATATTTTGGACAAAAAACAACATTTAATTTGGTAAGCGCATGTGATTTGGTAATATTCGCAAGTCTTGTTTCAATCTAACACACCATTTGGTTTGAGTGGTGTATCCAAATCAAATGCATCCAGTCTCAAGATACCCACACACTTAAATCATAGCTATCTGGCATAGAAGGACATTCTCAAAGCAACTTTTTTGATCAGTTCTATAACCTTTTGACAAGCCTCATATGCCGATCATGTACACAGCTATTTTTTACTTCAGACCACACATCTGTCAATTATCTGCTTAAACTGCAAAACCTTCAACATAACTCAACATCATGGAGTACATGAAGGTACAGAGATCATGCAAACAATCTGCTAGTTATCTTTTTTGAAGGGAAACAAGCATATGTGCTGCAGCTGGAAGAGGAATGTATTGACATTGTCAGGATAAATACTGTGAAAATGGACATAATGTAAAATACAGTTTCCTATAGTTTTCTTTTTTCTTGCCTTATACTTCATCAAATTAAAGAAAGGATGCTTTATTATGACGTCTAGGAATACAATATATGCCTTAAAAAATAGGCACCCCCTAAGAATGCAAGATGGCCCTGTTCTTAGGCTCCCTTTTCAGTCTGCATAATCGAGAAAACGAATCATACAGGCACAACTATGCAGCATTAATTATTGGAATACTGTTTCCAATTAGAAACACAACCACTACGGGATGGGGAGAAACCCTATAGGATGCCACATTTGCTTAAGACTCCATAGTCAAAACATTTCAGTAAGAAAGTGTCCAAAAGACCTTCGAAAGTCCTCTTTGAAGTGAACTAAACTAATACAAATTATGAATCCTGAGAAAGGAATTAGTCATTGCTAAGTGTGCAAATGTAATTGAACACTTGTTTTCTAAAGCAACTATAAGAAACTGACCATGAACCCCGGCCCAATGTAGAAAATTGTGTATGATGTGCAACTGCAGCGATGGTCTGATCGAGTTTTACTGGAGTGAGAGGAAAGGTAGTTTCTAACTAAAGATGTTACCAGTGTATCCATCATACACTTAATCCCCAAAATACATAAGGTAAGGAAAAGGCCCCTAGAGAGGTCCATTATGGCCTCTATTGATTCCCCTCTAGAGAACACTTCCAAATTGATAGACAAATACCTCTTCCTCTTTGTAGAAACACTACCCTCCAATTCAAGGGATACAACAGATTTCCTCAACAGAATTGACAACATTCCCTGGTATGAGGAACATGTACTGATTACTCTGGATGTGGTTTTGTTCTACACCTGTATTACACATCAACAAGGCATGGAGGCAGTGAAAAGGTACCTGTCCGTGAGATCACTTAGCTACAGGGAACATTCTAAAATGATTCTGGTAATGTTATACTTCTGTCTTACCTATAATTAGTTCATGTTTGACGGACAGTACTTTAATCAGTTATGTGCTATGGCGATGGGGACCTCGGTAGCTCCAACCTATACAAATCTATTTGTGGGGGCATGGGAGGAGGACATATTCGCATCAGAGGACCTGAGAGCACACACAAACAGAGTCATATTGTGGAACAGGTACATTGATAATCTCTTTATCTTGTGGGGAGGCAGTGTGAAAGAGTGGCTCACATTTTTCAAACTCCTTAACATTAATGATAAGAACCTGAAATTTACAGAGCAATACAGTAAAGAAGAAATTGTGTTTTTGAACATTAAAGTCAACATGATAGATGGAAGGATAACAACAGAACTCTTTTGAAAAGAAACTAGCACCAACACAGTTTTACATGCAGACAGTGCCCACCCCAAAAGTCTCAAGAATAATATCCCTTATGGAGAGTTTTTAAGGAAAAAACTGAACTGTAGTAAATACAATATCTATGCACAAAAACGTAAAATCGACAGCCGCCAGATTCCGAGAAAGGGAATACTCCAAAGTACAAATTACACATTTTAAAGAGCATATGAAAAATGTCCTATTCAAACTAGGAGTAGTACTTTCATCACGGGCAAGATTGAAAAGAGAAGGCATGAGAAGCCCACCAATAACATCACATTCATCACAACATAGAATGAGGAGACAGGGATGTTAGAGGGATTTTAGAGAAACACTGGCACCTATTGACTTGCGACCAGGACATTCACCAACATATAGAGGCAAATGCTACTGTCATGTTTAGAAGAGCAGCATCTGTACAGTCAAAATGTTCTCCTAGTCTTTTTCAATCAGTTAACCCTGAAGAGAGGACAATATGGTTAACAAAGAAACCTGTGGGATTCTATAAATGTACCAAATGTAAGGCATGCCAATTTGGGACTAATGTCAAGAGTTATAACCATCCACGTACTGGGAGAAAGATTAAGATCAAGAAATGGATCACGTGTATGACTACATTTGTGATAAATGTGACAATGGGCCTCATTACGAGTCAGGCGTTAAGGGGTTAAAGGCGCCGTAAACGGCGCCGACCCTTAACGCCTGATTACAAGGTCCCTTAGCGCCATGGTGATTTTAACGCCTGCTTTATGCAGGCGTTAAAATCCATGGCGCTAAGGGACCATGGTGCTAATTACGCTACCGTAATTTACGGTGGCGTAATTAGCGCCTTCCCCACTCCCATTATGCCCTATGGGGCAAAAATGGGAATGGGGAAGGGTAAAATGGGAAATGGGGATTTACCGCCCCACTCACCTTGGAATGGGGCGGTAAATCCGCCATCCACCATGGTGTAAACATAGTTTACACCATGGTGGTAAGGGTACGACCCAGGCGGTAACTTACCGCCTGGGTCGTAATGAGGCCCAATGTGTAGTTGCAATCTGTGGTATATTGGAAGTACAAAGCTAGAGGTAAAGACAAGAATACTACAATATATAAGGGCCATCAAGAATGGGGACATAACGTATCCTATAGCGAACACTTTGAGGAAAAACGCCAAAAAAGACATGTCCTCTTTCAGATATTTTGCAATTGACGCAAATAACCAACATTCCCGGGGGGTGGGGGACACCAAGAAAAAAGACTGTGACAAGCAGACTCCACATACATTATAGATTATGACACAAAGACCCCTAAAGAGCATAACAAGGATTAGGAGTTGAACAAGTTACTTACCCCAGGTAAAGTTCTTTCGACTGGATGTTCCTCCCACGTATTCCTCATTTTATGATATCTCATATTGTCAGCTTTGCTGCTTCGGAAAACATTTTTCGCGGCATAGGGCGATTTATGCAATGCCATAGTGTCGATGTCCCTCGAGGGCCTCCGTCAAACGTCATTGTTAGTATAAAAAGCACATGCAGCACCCGGTTTCTTCAGTTCTGTTTTCTGATCACCTTTTTCGAGGAATTAACCAGGCGGACCCTAAAACTGCAAGCTCTCAGAAAGTGCAGAGTGTAATACACGTAAATTGTATGGCAGGGTAGGCTGGGAGGGGTGATCAGGAATACATGGGAGGAACATCCAGTCGAAAGAACGTTACCAAGGGTAAGAAACTTGTTCTTCGAATGGATAATGTCCTCCCATGTATTCCTCAACTTATGATAGTCTCCCAAAGCAGTGACAATTTGGAGGTGGGAGTATCAAATAATTTAGTGTTGGACGGAATGAAGAACTGCCTTTGAAACAGAAGTGCCACCGCTTGGTGCGAAAAATGGCTCCTGTTGTCTGATTCCCGTACTAAGGTGACTTATGCGCAAGCTCGGAATCACTATCAACGCTGTATAAAATAGCCAAAGCTCAGCACTATGCTGACCATATTCTTAAGGCCCCTTGCTCTTCAAAAGAGATTTTTGTGGTTGCTAAAGAACTTTCTGCTCCGGTACAAGCTCCCTCCATGGTCACCCATACTCAAGCGCATTGTGACTAGATTGCTTCTTTTTTTCAAGAAGAAATGCATATGATCGGGAGAAGATTTGTGTGGAGAGACCTATCTCTGCTGTCTCTGTTATACATGTGAGCTGCCCGACTGACTGTTGTCCTAGCACCTTCAGTTTTGTGACCGTTACAGTAAATCTTGTGATGGACGCATTACTGAAGCTCAAATCGGCTTCTCCTGCGGACCCTATTCCTCTGCACATCCTGAAGGACCCTTCTATAAACTTGGTTTCTCTGCTCACTGAGGCACTCCAACATTCATGTGCAACAGGATTTATTGCTGCTCCTCTTAAGCATGCAGTGGTTTTCCCCTTGCTCAAGAAACCCATCCTCGATTCTACAGTGGCTAAAAACTACCACCACATCTCGCTCCTTTTGGCCATGACTAAGCTGTTGAAATCTATCATCACTCCTCAGCTGTCGGCCTATTTTGAGGCCAATAATATTCTCCATCCTTTTCAGGACGGTTTCCGTCCTGGGATGGGTATGGAGTCAGTTATGATCACACTTCATGACGACATCACTCTGGCCCAGGACCGCAGAGAGACGAGTGTTCTTATTCTACTCGATCTCTACGCGGCCTTTGATACTATTGATCAGCAGAGGCTTCTGCAATGCCTCTTGGAGGCTGGAGTTTCAGGAAGGCCTCTGAAATGGTTCACATTATTTTTATCCGATCACACTCAGGTGGTGTCCCTCCCCCCTTTCACCTCGCCTCCGATGGTGTTTGACTGCAGAGTCCCTCAGGGTTCAGCACTTTTTCCTTTACTTTTTAATCTTTACATGGTGGCACTTGCCAAGCTCATTGCTACTTTTGGTGTGCATTCCTTTATGTATGCAAACGACACTCAGATCTTTTTGGTCTAAATGCCCCCCAGGAAAATCCTTCTGAACTTCTGAGAGATTGCCTCTCGGCTGTATGCCAGTGTATGTCAGCTAACTGGCTAAAATGAATGGGGAAAAAATGGAGGTACTGGTCATTGGCCAGGCCCTCAGTAGCTGGACATCTGAGTTCTGGCCAGACTGCCTGGGACCCTGCCCAAAACCCTGCACTGTGGTGAAGAGCCTCTGGATTAAGATCATGTCCTCAGGCTCCAAAGAGGCACATATCTCGGCAGTCTGCCAGAGTGGGTTTGCGAAACTGAGGGTTTTGAGAAATGTGCTCCCATTTCCCCAGACGGAGGCTAGGAGCAAAATTGTCACTGCTGCCATCATGGGTGCAATTGATAATGGCATTTTTCTTGGCCAGCCAGAAGCACTACTCCAACGCCTCCAGATCTTACAGAATGCAGCAGCCAGGCTTGCTCTTGGTGCCCCGAGACTCTCCCATTCTCACAATCAACTCCAGCGCCTTCATTGGCTGCCTGTAAGAACTCGGGTAAAATTCAAGGTCCTATGTACGGTTCATCGAGCCATTCACTCTGTAGGGGCCGCGTGTTTTCAGACAAAGCTCTCACTTTACCAGCCCAAGAGATCTCTTCAATCATCCAATCAGTTTTTGTTGAATGTTCCCTGCTTTCGCCGCTATCGTGCAGGAGACAGATCCTTTTCTGTACTGGCTCCTTCCCTGTGGAATGCTCTACCTCTTCATATTAGGAGCATCCACCTTCCGTCCATCTTTTGCAAGCAGTAAAAACCTTTCTGTTTTAAATGGTTTTTGTTCCTCTCTCCTCCCTGGGGATGTTTTTCCTGCGAGTGCTTTGATGCTTCCATGTCATTGCCTCGCTCTACAAATCCTATTACATTACATTACAAACAGAACTCCTTGAGAAGTGGAAGTTTCTAAACAGTAATGTTTGACAAATGTGTGAATGGACGACCAGGTGGCCGGTGCACAGATGTCATTTATTGGGACACCCTGCAGAAGTTGGCATGCCCCTAGTGGAATGAGGGTCCTTACCCGCAAGCCTATAACAATCTCCAATGACAGAATGATCCACCTGGATATAGTTTGTTTTGTTACTGGCAGGCCCAAATTGGGGCCGGTGTATCTGATGAAAAGTTGATCATCCTGCCGAAATTTAGCTAACCTTCAAATGTAAAAGCTTAGAGCCCTTTTTGGGTCGAGCCTATGAAGTCTCTCTTCCTCTTTACCTGCATGAGGAGGAGGATAAAATGTTGGAAGCGTTATCTTCTGTGACAGATGGAAGTCATGGACTACCTTAGGTAGGAAAGATGGTTTCACCCTGAGGATAAATTTATCCTTATATAAAATGTTATGAAGAGGCGTACAAGACAGAGAATGCAACTCACTTACCCTATGGGCTGATGTTACTGCAACCAATAGGACTGTTTTTAATGTAAGGTGCCTTAAAGGACATGAATGTAATGGTTCGAATGCGACATGAGAGAATAACCAGGTTACTCACCGTAGTGACCACCTTACTCCTAGTACATAGTCCCCTTTCCTCCATAGTTATGGGACATCCCTCCGTCCTGTGGGACGGGACTGGAGCGCTTTGTAAAAGCATCCCAAAATTTTAAATTATTTTTTAGTCCTTCCTCCCTTTCTACACAGGGCCCGGCACGCGGCCGTAACCCCGCCCATCTCGGCTCCGTCCCGCGCATCCCCCATCTGTCCTTTTCTATCGCCAGGTCAGAGATCTTTTAGCAATAACAGAGGAACCTTATTAGAGGGGACAGCGGGCGGGCATATGGAGGAAAGGGGACTATGGACTAGAAGTAAGGTGGTCACTACGGTGAGTAACCTGGTTATACTCCTACGTCCCGTCCCCTTTCCTCCATACTTATGGGAGATTCCCAAGCACTCGCACTCCTTACAGGAACTATGGGTGGATGGGAAAAAACCCTTACTGAAAAAGGTTCTTCAGCACAGCCTGACCAAAGTGGGCATCAGCTCTTGAACTCAGGTCTAGACAATAATGTTTACAAAAAGCTGATGGGGAGGCCCAAGTAGACCTTTGAGATGGTCTCCCAGGGGACATATTTCTTAAAGGCAACTGCGGCTGCCTTGCCCCGCACCAGGTGTGCATGAATACCTTTAGGAGGCTTCAGCCCTTGAACGGTGTCAGACTCCGTAATGCAGGCCGCGATCCCTCAGGATATGGTCGCCTTAGAGGCCTGCTTACCTTGCGGATTGCCAAAGGTGACGAACAGTTGAGAAGAGCGCCTAAGATCGGAAGTTCTGTCAAGATAGAACTTAAGAGCCCTTGTTAGGGTAAATTCTCTCTTTAGGCTGAATTTCCTGACCTAGTGAGTCCCCCAGCAGCTTTGCTGGATTTCTGGAGTTTGTTTTTTCCTCCTGCCAAGAGTGAGACTCTTTTTCTCCCACTCTTGGACATGATTTATGGTATTCCTTTGACTGGTAATGTGTTTTATGGGCTATGGGGTCCTTTACTCCATAGGGTCTCATGTGTTTTTCCTATATGTGTTACACAGCACCCTCCGTGCCGTAACACAGGGGTGTCATAGTGACACCCCACCATAGACTCCATACCCTGGGACTGACTACTGTCTCCCAGGGCATGTAAGGTCACCATTGGCTTTACTAGTCCCAAATTATTAACAGAAACCAGTACAAACCATCATATTGTGGATGTACTGGTCGGGGCAATTCGATTGCCCCGGGGTCTATTAGTCGAGGGGGCACGTCTCCATCCCCCCTGATCGAGTTTTGGCTGGTGGCAGTGGAAACTACTTTTTATATTCGACCGCAAATATTTTCCTATGGGATTTTCCCATTGTTCGAGGCTACCAACTTTAATTATTTAATTCTCATAGCCTCGAACATACCGCCGGTTTATTTAATTAATATTAATTCTCCGGTTGGTCTTTTTTGCCAAGACTCGATTCTAAAATGCCGTTTGTGTTCTCTTCTGTGACTCCAACCCAAGTCGAGCCCTTTGTCCCACTTTTTGGCGGGCTTCTCCACAGAAGCCTCCAAAAGTGGTGCCACTCTGCCTGGGTACCACAGGGGGTGTGGGAGGGAGTTTAGGCACCCTGGACTGAGTTACCTTGGTAACTCAAGTCGCAATCTTGTGTGATTGGTCCAAGTGGTGAGCCGGCCGGCTCACCACTTAGCATGAGTGACAGCTAGGCTGAGTGAATGGGGGTTTTCTGCATAAAAGCAGGGCTTTGGGGACTGGAACTTCAGAAGTCGCCACAGGACCTGAGAATCCGACGAGGGAGAAGCTGAGCCGACCTACCACGATGACACCACCGGTGGAGCCCTGCAGAACCGACTCACCACTTCCCGACGACAGAGTTCATCTCCCGGCTGGAGAGGCTTCCTCCCCTGACTGGTGGGCACAACCAGTTTACCTTTTTTTCTTCGCACCCCAGCCCGTTTTGTGGTCGAACTGCCCGTGCCAAGCACCCCGGCAGCCGGATAGCCACTCACCACTGAACCGTGAACCACCGGACCGCTCCTTGTACCTGAGAAACTCCGCGGCTGGTTTCTTCCCTGGCAGTGCAACGGACTCCTGTCTTCCTCCACGACGAGATCCTCTCTTCCCTAGGACGAAGCACCAACTTGCATCCGCTGCCAGGAACAACTGCCCCTGCTGGAGCGTTCTCACCACTTTAAGGTACCGTGTCCGCCAGGCCTCCCTTTCTAAGATTGCTACAAGGTAATAATAACCCCTTAACCTTCTGGACTGGGCTGGCTGCCTTGACCCTCTAACTGGTCCCTTTCTTTGGTCCAACTCCTTTTTGAACCTTTACAAGACTTTTGTGCACTGCAACCGTGTGACCCTGGACACATTTCGTTTGGATCCTCTGAAAGTGGCTCCGGCCTCTTGAACTCTAACGTCACGGTTTTACTTTGCCTTCCTCTCTTGTTATGTTCTGGTAAAAGTGTTGGGATCTGTTTCAACTTGTTCTCTGCTTTTCTCTCCCTTTTTAAAACGAATTATTAGAGTGCCATCTAAGTTACGCGCTCACGGCTGTCTGAAAATAAGTGGGGCTTTACTTAAGACTTGTCTAATATTCTTTTAAGGGAGTGTATATCTTTTAGTGACCGCGTTTTTGAATTGCTTATTAGTGCCTGTGTGTTTTTTTAGATGTGGTTTTAAATAAATAATTATATCTCTTTTAACCAAGCCCTGGTCAGTGTTTACTTGTTCTACTGTGTCCTCTTGACCTATTGTGAATACTCTGTATACTGCCTAACTCTTCTTGAGGGAAGTCTGACTGCTCAGCCACAGCTACCAAGTGAATCTGTGTGGTACAGACTGCTACCAAGTGGGTTTACTGCCAAACACCTGTAGTCCTAAATCTTTTGCAGTTGTCCCAGAGGGAACTGCACAGGTTTCTGCCTAACAGCCCTTCTAACATCCAGGCAGTGTAGAACCCTTTCTGCCTCTGACACATGATTCGGGAAAAAGACCGGCAAGGGAATAGACTGGTTTAGATGGAACTCAGAAACCACCCTCTGCAAAAAAGCAGGGTTTGTCCGTAGGACCACCTTATCCTTGTGAAAAGCCAAGAAGGGATGTTCCACCGACAAAGCTTGGAGTTCACTCACGTGCCTTGCCGAAGTGATGGCCACCAAAAAGGACACCTTCCATGAGAGGTGCTTGAGGTCCACCGTGGCCATTGGTTAGAAAGGCTTATGGCACAACGCCGTCAGGACACATGTAGATCCCACGCCGGGTGCAGACTGCGAATCGGAGGATAAAGGCGCATCAAGCCCGCAAAATGTCTCTTAACCACTGGATTAGACAGAGAGTAAGAACATTGGTCCGTAGATAGGTAGGCGGAAACCGCCGAAAGATAAGTTCTACATGACAGAACGTGAACTCCCGACTCTGCTAGATGGGATACAAAGGACATTACCGTGTCGTTCGTAGCCCGCCTTGGGTCCATCTGTTTGTCTAAACACCAATGACAGAATCTAAGCCATTTGCTTTTGTACTGGGACCTAGTCAAAGGTTTCCTGGCTGCCTGGATAATGCGCATGTTATCCGCGGACAAACCAAGGTGTTCTAAAGACCTGAACTCAGGCACCACACCGCCAAGCTGAGTGATTGTGGGGAGGGGTGCCACAGTTGTTGTTCCCCCTGGTGAAGAAGATCGGGGGTCACCGTTAACCTGATTGGAGGATACACTGACAGGTGTTGAAGTTCTGAGAACCAAAACCTGGCCGGCCACTACGGGGCAATGAGCAGAAGAGAACAGTTCACCGAGTTCTTCAATTTGCAAATCGTCCGATGAACTAGAGGCAGAGGCGGGAAAGCATAAGCCCTCATGTTGTCTCATGGAATTTCGGGAGCATCCCCCAGAGAAGAGGCTCCCAGACCGTTTCTGGAGGCATACAGAGGAAGCTTCTTGTTTACCACTGTAGCGAAGAGGTCCACTTCTGGAGTGTCCCAGTGCAGGAAAATCCATTAGAGGACCTCCGCCTTCAGTTCCCACTCGTAGCTGACTATCGTCCGCCGACTGAGGGCATCTGCCATGACATTCAGCTGGCCCGGAATGTGTACTGCAAGTAGCCAAACACCATGCTGAACCGCCCACTCCCAAATCTGGATGGACAATTCCACGAGCGGGGGAGACTTGGTGCCCCCTTGCTTGTTGATGTAGAACAACGACACTGCATTGTCCGTGCGGATCTGGACCACCCTGTTGGCTATAATCGGTCTGAATGCCTTGAGCGCTAGGAAGATCGCCAGGAGCTCCAGATGATTTATGTGGATGAGCTTGTCCTGAGGCGACCAAAGGTCTGAGACCTGCAGAAGATCCAACGTCGCACCCCACCCCAGAAGGGAGGAGTCCGTCATGATGGTTACCGTCAGAGCTGGGTCCTGAAACCCCGCTCCCACCGACAGGTTGCTGAGAGACGACCACCAGTCCAGGTCCGCTCTCATGGAATCCAGAATCGTTATCAACTTGGAGTCCGGATCCACAGCCTGAAGCCAAGAACTCAGGAGAGCCATCTGAGTCCGCCTCATCTTAAGGCGAGCAAGAGGAAGAGCCAAAACGCATGAGGCCATGAGGCCCAAAAGCCTCTGGAACCACCAGGCCGACATGCTCTCCGACTGCGCAAACATCTGACACGTGGCCAACAGATCTGCCATTCTGTCCCCTGTCAGGTACATTCTGCAGTCGATCGTGTTCCAGCGAAAAACAAGGAAGATCAAGTCCTGAGAGACCGTCATGGAAGATTTCCGCCAGTTCATCGACAGCCCGAGGTGGAACAGGAGCTGGAGGAGAGACTGAAGATTTGAGGCAGCTTTCAGCGGACAAGGGCTGCGCAAGAACCAGTCATCCAAATACGGATATACATGGAAACCCTGCAGACGAAGATAGGCCGTGATCACTGACATCATCTTCGTAAAGACACGCAGTGCCGAATTTAGGCCAAAAGGAAGCACTCGAAACTGGAAATGCTCCTCTCCCACAGAGAAACTGAGATATCTACTGTGTGGACAGCAGATCAGGATATGCATGTAGGCATCCTGAAGATCCACCACACTGAGCCAATCGCCCATCTGCATGATTGAACTGGGAAAGGTCTAGGATGGTGCGCAGGCCAGCCTGGTTGGGTTTAGGCACCGTAAACAGCTGGGAGTAGAAGCCCTTCCCTCACTCCCCAAGAGGAATAGGTTCCACAGCTTTGAGGTCCAGCAGTTTCTGCACCTCCGCTTTTAGGGAGGGCGATCGCGACTGCTGGAAAGGAGGGTTGAAGGGTGGGGTAGGGGGTAGGGGTAAGTGGAAGGCCGCCCGAGCGACTGACAAGACCCAACTGTCCTCGGTGATGGTCTGCCACGCCTCCGAATGAGACGCAATGCGTCCTCCCACCGGAGTCTCGTGCAAGTGAGGAAAACCCTCATTTGGCAGGCTTTTCAGTGGTGTTACCACCTGAACCTGAGGAGGAGGCTGAGGAGCGGGAGAAAAACCGAGTCCGTTGCTGCCTCAGGCGGTTATTGCCCGAAGGAGTATCCACTCTGCAGGATTTCCGGTCTAGGAAGCCCCTGAAACCAGAGGAGGGCCGGCTCTGCGACATCGGTCTCTGGGTCCTGAAAGGGGTTTTAGTCAGGACTGACAAGGACTTAGCTGCCTGGGTGCTGTGCTTCGTTTTGGTGTGCTCCACATCCGTTGTGGAATGAAAAAGCTCCTTACCGTCAAATGGCAGGTCCAACAACTTGTTCTGTACCTCCTTCGAGAACTTGGTGACATGCAACCACTCCTGTCGAGAGGTGTCAACAGCCAGCATAAGGCCCCAAGCCGACGTGTCGACGTGATGAGCCGCGGCCTCCAGCAGATCCTGGGCCAAGACTCTGGCGTCAGATAACCCCGCCAAAAAAGTCTTCCAGCTTCTCGACCGGAATGAACTCCTCGAACTCTTGACAGACCTTTCCACATCTTCATGTTCGCCCCCGCTAACACCAGTTCTGCGTTGGCCTGCCGGAGCTGTAAGGCCGAATTAGCGAAAATCTTCCTCCCAAGAGAGTCCAGGAGTTTGTCCTCTTTCTCCAGAACCTGAGTCGCCGTCGTTGAAGAGGACGTTGCAGGCCTGGACTGCAAAGTGGCCGCAGCCACCACTGTTGAGGAGGGGGGTGGACAATTTGACAGGGTCACCTCTTCCGAAGAATGCAGCATGTAACGTGCGTCAATTTTCTTATTGACGAACAGTCCAGAGTGTGGCTTTTCCCAGACGCTGCGGACCTCGGCCAAAATGTCCTTCTGTAAGAACAGGCCGGTACACTCCAAAGGAGACAAGGTGAACGCCCCCGAAAGCACCCCCTCCTGCGGAGCGGGTGCCTCGGGCATTGGAACATCCAACAAGCACATCATGTCCAGTACCCGGTCGTGAAAAGCTCTAATAGAGCGGGGCTGGTCTTCGCTGTCCTGCTCGCCCTGCGCATCATCCGACAGGTCAGGATCCTGCTGAACCATGTCAGGCACCGTCTTGTCCACGGGGGACTATGGGGGCAAGGGCAGAAGGGTCGGTGGAGGCACCGTAGGCAAGGGCAGCGCCGGCGCAACCACTGGTGGAACGGGTGGATCCGGAGGCGCAGGCGGGCATATCTCCCTAAAAAGACCCTTGAAATACTCTCTCATGGGGTCGGTACGCATGAGCGTCTGAAATTTGCTGAAAAAGGCATCCTCCGGAGACGGTTTCGGAACTGCCGGAGAAGGCCTCTCATGAAGAGGATAATTCCAGGGATGCAGAGGGGAGGGTTGCCACAAAGGCCCATCCCCCGAAGTGTCCACAAAAATCAAAGGTGCCGAACCCACAGGCAACGAGACATTGTGAGGAAGGGGCATCCGCGCGTTCCAATCGTAAACTGGACGAAATGGATGCGCACAAGGAATTTTATGTTCACCCGTGGAACCAACTCCTACACCTGAGGCCGATGGCGTAGTTGTAGAGTGAGCGCCCAAAATGGCTGCCGTGGTCGTGGCGGGAACGGCCACCATTTTGCCATCACCTGAGGGTAACTGCGGCACGGGTGGAAGTGAGGCAGGGGTCCCCGTCCGTGGGTCAGGGGTCTTAATTTTAGCCTTTACATAAGGAACCTCGGCCGAGCCGGTACTATGTGGCCTGGAATGTTTCTGTGACATACCAGTGGCCAAACTAGCCTCCACAGGAAGGAACTCAGCAATGCCAGTAAAGGAGGAACTTTCACTCCTTGCCCCCTCAACAGTTCTGTCGTTGCCACAAGAGCGGGAACGGTGAGGAACAACTTTCACCGATAAGGCCTGGGCAGGCCTCTCAGAAATATTGGTCGCTTTAGCCTCTGCATGAGGAACCTCAGACCCAGGTCCGGTAACAGGCTTACTAGTGCGGGCCTCAAACATCCGTTCGGTAACACCAAGCCCAGCCGAGGCCTCGGGGCGCACCGCAGTACTTTTGAGGGAAGCCGATAACAAGGCCTCAGAGCGAGCTCCGGTACCCCACGACTCAGTAGAACAGGGTCTACAGGCAGCCCCCACAGGAGGGGCCTCGGAGCGTGCTCCGGTATCCACAGGCCCCTTACGGAGACCCTCAGAGAAAACTCTGGTACAATTATTAGGCTCCGAAGGCACCTCGGGGCAATCCCCTGTGACAGAGCGATCAATGCTCCTCCCGGCTCGGGAAGAACCCGGAAAGGTATCTCCCGGCCGGGGTGCTCTGAAAAGTAAAGAACTTACCGGGCGTTTCTTCTTTTCGTCGATAAACGCTTGAAAATGTGATGGAGGAGTATGTTGAAACACCTCCTACCACCGCTCCAACCGACGTTGAAGCGCCCAGACCGAAAGGGAGTCGCAATAAAAACAGGAGTCCCAACGGTGATCCGGACCCAAACACTCTAGACAAAGAGGATGGGGATCCGCCCTCGCAAAGCGTCGGTAACACGATGAACAATCTGGAAAGTCTAGTTTGAACGACATAGACAGACCTGTAAATGCGAGAGCCCGAGAGGAGGAAAAAAGGGAAGAAGATCTTCCGAGGATGCAAGCGTATCCAGCCCCGAACAAGCGGAGAAAAGGACTGATGGGCGATCCTCGGGGCAGAGCCGAGATGGGCGGGGTTACGGCCGCATGCCAGGCCCCGCGTAGAAAGAGAGGATTTTGACATTTTTGGATGCTTTTACAAAGCGCCCCGGTCCCATCCCACAGGACGTAGGGATGTCCCATAAGTATGGAGGAAAGGGGACGGGACGTAGGAGTAATTAGAATACTAAGTTTAAGTCTCAAACAGGCACATGAAATGGGACTCAAGGATACACATTAGACCCTTCAGGAATTGCACATCAAAGGTATTTTGAATTAAGACACCTCTTCAGAGGAGCGCTTAAAAATGGAAACAACAGCCAGGTATCCTTTAATAGTTCCATTCTGGAGCCCCAGATTGGCTAGATGCAATAAGAAAGAAAGCACTGTAGGTGTGCCACATTGGAATGGATCCACATTCTTATCCTTGCATCAATTACTGAATTTATTCCAACAACACCAGTACAAGATTTTGGTTGCTGGCCTTCTGGCCGAAAGCAAAATCTCCATTACATCGTCCGGTAGGTCCCAATCCTTGTATCTGAGCCTCTCAGAAACCATGTCTGAAGGCTGAGTGTCTTGACCGCTGGATGGAGAACCTGACCTTCCTCTTGCAAGAGAGTATCCTCTCTTTGTGGAAGACGTATTGGAGGGCAGATGGACATTTCCAGAAGGTCCGGGTACCACATCCTCCTGGCCCAATCTGGGGCAATTAGGATCATGTGTTTCCTGGACTTTCTCAACCTCCTGATTACGTGAGGAATTATGGGGACTGGAGGAAACACATACAGGAGTAGAAATTCCCAGTCAACTGCAAAAACATCTCCTGAAGCTCCCCTTGGGGGAAATTCCCTTGAGCAGAATAGCTCGCACTTCCAGTTGGCACCGGTCACGAACAGATCCACTTGAGGGGTTCCCCTAAGGGTGAAGATCTCTTGAAGGACTACCTGAGCTAGTTCCCACTCGTGGGAGACTCTGCTCTGTCTGCTCAGAGCATCCGGCGCCGCGTACTGCTCTCCGGCTAGGTGAACTACTGATAGAGGGATTCCTTCTTGTATTGCCCAGAACCACAGCAGCATTGCCGCTCTGCCATGTGGTAGTGACCCTACACCTCCTCTCTTGTTGAGGTAGTACATGGCCACTGTGTTGTCCGCCATTATCAGGATGTTCTTTCCCCCTACAGATGGCAGAAAGGCCTTCAGCGCTAGTCTGATTGCCCTCAGCTCTAAAAGGTGTATATGTAATTGGGACTCCGACGGAGGCCAAAGACTGCTGAATGTCAGTTTCTTGGTGATGGCTCCCCACCCCGTGAGTGAGGCGTCCGTCACTACCGTTATCTCCGGCCGTGGTTGGCAAAAAGACTCTCCTTGAGAATGTTGTATTTGCAAGCCCACAATAGAAGGTCTTCAGCAACTCTGCTTGGAACTTGCAGTTGGTCTGACATATTCCCTGAGAATTGGGACCACTGAGTTCTGAGAGCCCATTGAAGGGATCTCATTCTCAATCGGCCCTCTGGCACCAGAAAAATGCAGGATGCCATGAGACCGAGCAACCTCAAGAAATCGAAGGCCGGAAGATGCTGGCCATTCTAGAATTTTGTTACCATCTGCTGAATGTGTGGAGCTCTCACCTCGGGAGGCGAGGCTTTCGCCAAGGAAGTATCCAGGACTGCTCCAATGAATTGGAGTCTTTGGAATGCTATTATATGGGACTTCTTGTAATTAAGGGAGAAGCCCAGCCTGTGAAGGGAGTGGCAGGTGATCCTGAGATGTTCCTGGGCTTGTTCGGGAGAACGAGCCCTGATCAGCCAATCGTCCAGGTAGGGGTAGATGTGAATCCCCCACCACCTGAGACTTGCTGCCATACCGTCATTAAGTTGGTGAAAACCCTCGGGCGGATGTCAGCCCGAATGGCAGAACTCTAAACTGATAATGAGAACCGCCAACCGCCAACCTCAGATACTTTCTGTGTTTGAGATGGATTGGCACATGAAAGTAAGCATCCTGAAGGTCCAATGATACCAACCAGTCTTGGAGTTGGAGAGCCTGAAAGATCTGAGACAGGGTTACCATCTTGAACGTGGCCTTCCTGAGGAACTTGTTCAAGTTTCTTAAGTCCAAGATGGGTCTCAATCCTACGTCCTTCTTGGGAATGAGAAAGTAGGGGGAATACCAACCCTTGTTCCTCTCCGCTACGGGTACATGTTCTATTGCACCTTTTTTTAGCAGGGTTAACATTTCCTGCAAAAGGAGCGGATCGGAATTTTGACAGAGTTGTATCCCAATGGATGATCTTAAGGCCTTTTTTGAAAAGGAAGGCAGTAATCTTGGGCTACCGTTTCCAGTGCCCATCAGATGCTAAGAAATTCTGCCTCCCACCGGGGTCTTGTGGGTCAAGGCCTCAGAGTGGTTTTGAGGCGGCTGCAGCAGCGCCTGACAGTAATGTTGCCGCTGCTGGGGCTGATTTAGCACCCCTTCCTCCTCCACCATGAGGGAATCTTCTTTGTCCCCTTTATCCGGCCTGTCCTTTTCCTCTTCCAATTAAGGAATAGAAACAAAAAGGACAACTCCTGCAGGAAGATGAGCCTGAATAGGGTTGTTGCTGAGGCTGTTGAATCGAGACGCTAAGGGATTTAGCTGCCGCCTTGGAGGTCTGCAGCTTCTCCAGACTCTAATCCACCTTGCTGCCGAACAACCTCAAGCCATCAAAGGGCATATTGAGTAGTCTGGCTTCCATGTCTGGTGCAATCCCCAACTTTCTCAACCACGCAAACCTGCGTAGTATGGTGCTAGAAGCTATGGATCTGCTGATGCTGTCAGCAGTATCCAGTCATGACTGGAGACATTCTCCCATTGCCTCCTTTCCATCCTTAACTATAGCCAGGAAGCTGTCTCTTTCCTCGCTTTCCGGGATGTGATCAGCCGCCATAGCAATACAGTCCCACAGGGTGTAAGTGAACCTTGAGAGGGTACAGGTGACATACATAGGGCCTCATTACACGGTAGGCGGTGAGCCATGGCGCTATTAGCGCCATGGCTCATGCCGGTAAAATACCGGCACCGCCTTGGCGGAAAGGGGATTTACCGCCCCATTCCAAGGTTGGAGGGGCGGTAAATCCCCTTTCCGCCATTGCCCTTCCCCATTCCCATTTCTGCCCCATAGGGCTCTATGGAAATGGGGAAGGCGCTAATTACGCCACCGCAATTTTGCGGTGCCGTAATTAGCTCCGAGGTCCCTTAGCGGGTTGGATTTTAACGCCTGCAAGAAGCAGGCGTTAAATCCTCCAACCCGCAAAGGGACCTCGTAGTACGGCGGTAAGGGTTAACGGTCACCGTTGCCATTAACGGTGACCGTTAACCCTTACCGCCGTCCGTGTAATGAGGCCCATAGACTTCAAGGCCACGCTGCCTGATGAAATGATCTTACGAGCCCAGGCATCTACCCTCTTGTCATCTCTATCTGAGGGAATAGAGGTATACGCAGATTGCCTGGTCGAAGTGGAAGTCTGAACCACCAAGCTCTCAGGTGTGGGGTGCTTGGTTAAGTACTCTGGATCGTTGCTGGAAGGCATTTATTTTTTTAGCAAAGTTCCTGTTCACAGCAGGTCCAGATTCAGGGGCAAAATTGTGTACTTCTGAGGGCCTTGGTCAAGGATATCAGTCATATCATGCTCAGGAGCATTTTGGGTGCCAAATTGCAACCCAAAAGGAGGGGAATCCTCTTCAGAGGCCTGTTCACCCTCATAAATTGAGCCCATAGACTTGAAAAAGTCTTTCTTCGGAGTGGGTTTATAAACCTTTTGCAGAATGGGCAGAGGCCTCACAGAGTCGAGGTAACCGTCGATGGTGTCGACGATGGTTTCGACAATGGCACTGGTTTGCTCGGCGCTACATTTGACCTTTGCGTCGACAAGCTTGACTAAGATGGAGTCGACAAAGTTGTAGAGTGCTTCGATGCTTTGTTCTTCTTCGGAGGTATCGGAGAAGGACTCGAATCTCGAGCCAATACCCTCAACGATTTCTAGTCGGATCTAGAATGAATCACCGGCTTTACTCTCAGTTTTGAAGTGGTAGCCTTTGACTTCCCTAAGTTGTCTGAAGGAGAGACCGGGGCATGGCTTTTGTGCAATTCCTTCGAGGGGGTTGAGGCCGCATTCTCGAAAATCTGCATTATTTCATTTTTAAACGCATCCCATTTCCTAGGGGAATTTGATTTGGTTGGGCATCTGATTAGCTCAGAAGAGGAATCAGAAGAAGAAGAGGGAGATCTATGGTATCTCTTCTTCGCCTTCTTCAAAGACGAAGACTACCTCGATCGACTTCTCGACCGGGACCTCTTCGATTTTTTGCGCCGCGAAGAGTCTCTAGATTCACCTGACTTTTTATCTTTCTTCAAAGAAGACTTCGAAGGCGCCTTCCCCACCGCCAGTTTACTTCTGCGCTCCCTGAGAGCTTTTTCTGTCATGGACACCACAGGCAGACACAGTGAGGGTCGGTAAAGGACATCTTCGGCCCGCAGTCTTAGCATTTCTTAAATCCTGACTTGGTGGTCGAAGGAGTTGAACATGAAGAAATGTTTGTGACGAAAACTGAAGTGCGCCATTAAACACTAGAAGCGAAAGCTTTCAGAAAAACGGAACTGAAGCCTACGGCCGCTGCACGCGCTCTTTATACTAACGATGAAATCAACACTCGACAGACGCCCTCGAGGTACATCAACACTACGGCATGAAGCACAGTGCGCTCTGCCGAGAATTTTTTTTTCCGAAGCAGCAAAGCTGACTATATGAAATATCATAAGATGAGTAATACGTGGGAGGACACAATCCATTCGAAATATACATGTGTGGGTTATTAACACATTGGCCCTCATTACGACCCAGGCGTTGGACCATGGTGCTAATAGCACCATGGTCCATGCCGGTAACTTACCGACTCCGCCATGGCGGAATGGGGAATTACCACCCCATTCCGAGGTTGGCGGGGCGGTAATTCCCCATGCCACAATGGCCCTTCCCCATTCCCATTTTTGCCCCATAGGGCTCAATGGGACTGGGGAAGGCGCTAATTACGGCACCGGTGCCGTAATTAGCTCCTAGGTCCCTTTGCGGGTTGGTTTTGTAACGCCTGCTAAAAGCAGGCGTTAAAGTACCACCCGCAAAGGGACCTCGTAATCAGGCGTTAAGGGTTTAACGGCACCGCCACCTTTTACGGCGCCGTTAACCCCTTAACGCCTGGGTTGTAATGAGGGCCATTGGGCCTCATTACACGGAAGGCGGTGATCCAGGGTGCTATTAGCACCCTGAACCATGCCAGTAAATTACCGGCACCGCCTTGGCGGTAAGGGGATTTACCGCCCCATTCCAAGGTCGGTGGGGCGGTAAATCCCCCTTCCGCCATTGCCCTTCCCCATTCCCATTTCTGCCCCATAGGGCTCTATGGGAATGGGGAAGGCGCTAATTACGGCACCGCAATTTTGCGGTGCCGTAATTAGCTCCGAGGTCCCTTAGCGTGTTGGTTTTTAACGCCTGCAAAAAGCAGGCGTTAAAGCACCAACCCGCTAAGGGACCTCGTAGTACGGCGGTAAGGGTTAACGGTCACCGTTGCCATTAACGGTGACGTTAACCCTTACCGCCGTCCGTGTAATGAGGCCCATTGTGTGTAATAGCCCAAAGGAGAAGGAAAGCAACATATGAAAATTAATATATATTTTTGTGTAAATCAGGTTGTTTTTAATTTGCAATTTTAAATATGTTCATGTTGTAACTCAAGAATAGCACCTTACTAGCATAGACACTCTGCCAACTTCAGTGCAGCCCGCAAATGAGATATTGATTTTAGAAGTACCATGTGAGGAATAGTAACACTCTCAGGGTGAGCATTGATTTTATCAGGATGCCAACCACATGATTGAGGCTGGTATGTAGAATATTTGCACTAAGCACTATGCTCTGTATAGATATAGACAATAGTAGCACCTTGTCCTTCATAAACAAATTACTTCACCCCAAAGATGATTTGCACAGTGATAAATATTGTTGAAATTTTAATGTCCAGTACATGAATGATAATTTACTGTAGCTATTTTCACTAGGTACCATGCACTTTAAATATGTATGGAACCAAGAAATTACTAAGGAGCCATTAGCATTGTTACTGACAAGTGGATATGCACATTTGCACACAGTAAAATAGTGATTTTATTCAGATGATTTTATCAGCTATGGGAAATATTGTGGATTATTTGCACTAAGCATTATGCACTTTTTAGAGCACTATTCACTTTACAGTGGCCGATCGGGACTACGAGAGTTCCCAGAGCATGTCTCTTTGTCCAATACATAGGAGGTGTTGAATGGAACATATCTACTGGGCTTGTAATCAAATTTAGACTACCAGTTGTCCCCAATAAATGTAAGTTATAGATCCTGTATATAAGTACCTTATTGTTACATGTCACCCCTTCTGGGGGACATGGTAGCTCCCAGTGTTTATGTCATGGTCACAAAGGGGTAACCGTGTGACCGAGTAAATAAAAAGGACGAGCCGTTTCCGGCTCGTCAGACGCTCCCAAACTGACACCTGTGTGGCTGTGCACCATGCTGGTGCGGCACAGGATGGAGTGGGCCTGTCACGTGGCCCGGCATGAAGACAGTGTCCTTGCTGGGCAACACCGCCTACATTGAATGCTGATGCCGTGTGATCACGGCGACTGAGGTGACCCCGGCCTGGGTGCCCCCAGGGCCAGGGCTGATGGGTGCTGGGTGTCCCCGGCCAAGGCACATGGCTCCAGTGCCTGGAGCTCAGGAGGCCGCAGGGTGCCCCCTGCGGTCCGCCGCTAACAGAATGTCTCATCCGGTGATCCGGGTACTGTAGGGTGTCCCCTACGGTCCGACCATCTGCATGGATGCAGAGCGGGTGGAGGCCTTGTGATCCAGGCCCCCAACACTTATGAAATATGGTACAGTTATGTTTGCACAGAGCACACAATAGGGGAAGACGGCAGAGATCATAGTACAGATAAGCAAACCAATTACTGGTCTGACAGCCGTGGATTTCTAAATTAAATTAAGGGTTTAAAAAAGACATCTCATGTAGAAGCTTCATATTTACGATACGTTAGGCATAGACAGGCGCAAGCAAAGAAAACATAGCATTAGGAATAGGAGGATGCACTTACCGAATAGGATTGTATAGCGTTAACAAAATAAAGGCATTAGACGGATATGTAACGTGATATTCTCCGGCGCTAAATGACATACATCATCTGTGAAATGTTAAGGCACTAGACATACACAAGATGAATATCAAAAGACATGCATCAATAAGATATGCCATGAACAATTTTCTTAGTAAAATGTGAGCGCTTTAAAACAGGCCATATAGCCGGAATCACAATGCAGCACACAAACGTTCCAACATGACGCTCAATGTGTAGCATGTCAAAAATAGGGGAATCAGAAGGGCTCACGGCACAAACAAACGACTTTTGGATAGATCAAATTATGTCTGTACGAATGTAAAGTGTTCAATCTGATGAAGCCCGTTCTGGGTGAAACGCGTTGTTTGTGCTGTACTTTTGGTGTTTTTCACTGGAAATGGATAAAGAGGAAATGTAACCATTGAAAGGGTCAGAGTGTTTTATAAATCCATGGGAGAGAATGCTGTGGTTTTTCTACAAAAGAGGAATCGTGTTGCAATACGTTCACTTGTTTTCTTAAATACACGTTTATTTTTCTTGTCTTGTATGACTGGGATATGAATGCTACAAAGCGAAAAATAAAACCATTGAGTTTTGTTAGTTCTTCATGCTCCTCTTACAGAATGGTGCTACTTGATGTAAGTCTTAATAATTAAAACCGAAAATAAATATAGTGTTTTCTATATCAAATCCTTTGTGGGAGGTTTTCCAAACAAAATCATATTTAAGCACTGTGAAACCTTTCGGTAAAATATTGAACCTTTTTCTATCAAACTGTATTTCTGAGCATAAGGGAAAGCGGTTTTTTTAATGAAAAAAATGGGCAAGTGCAAACTGCACACTGAGCTATATAAGCTTATATTCTCATTTTCTTTTCTGAATCTGGACCAGTGTGTTTATTATTTTTTTTGACTACTGTTAATATGCTACCATCTTTCGTTCTGCTGCAATTCATAAGGAAACTTTGATCGACTTAAAAAGGATGATGTGGCTAGGGTTATATCTCTCTGTAATAGCCGGTCAGATAGCACAGCGAGCTGAGCTCTCATCCCTAACCTCTCTGTGCATCCTGCTGTGGCAGGTTTCAATCCCAGCTGCGTCATCTCTGCCTTTCATCTTTCTGAGGTTGATAAATTGAGTACCACTGTGGGAAAATAATGTCTTCGGTTAGATCAGCGCTCTGAGACCTATGGGTGTGTAGCGCTATATAAGAAATACATAATTATTAGATGTATGGGCCACTTTGCAAATTATTTCTGCAGCAGACTGGTTGAAGAAGTATGGGGATTTGCTTCTGTTACGGGTTTGAATGTACGGTACAACGTCGTTTTTTCGACAGGTGTTTTTACAAAAACACTTTGCTGAAACAAATCGCCGAAACAAATTGTCGAAATTTGGTGGGGGGGCCAAGAAAAAGAAATATTCTATGACTTTTTTCGGCAAAATAGATTCGTAAAAATGTCTGTCGATGATATGACATAGAACCGAATGTACCAACGTGGGATGTTAGTAGAACCATCAGTGATATTATCTAAATGTTCTTGTGTTTTTTTCATCACTTTCTTGAAAACATTGTTGAATTGTGTGAACGAACAAGGACCTCAGGAGGGCATGGGGATAAGATTTGAAGGGTAAGGACCATTATGACGATTTGTGATACTATGAAATGGAAGGAATTTGAGAATTATATAAGCCTAATGTGTCATTTGTGTATGAAGAAGCTCAACTGTTTATTTTATTTTGGTTCCTGCGGACATTGGTTAGGGAATACCGCCAGTGCTTTAAGGGGGTTAAGAAATTGAGGGGGGCCCGTGATGGACGTGTCCTAACTGATGGGCGTGGCCTAAAGACGAACATGTAAAACTGGTCTGGCCTACATTACTAAGTTCATATTGTGTAACAGACTGCTTGCTACATGACTTAAAGTATAACAAATCAAAGCTCAAGGTCTTTATTTATTTATTGGACCCTTAACTGGGTCGTTGACGAAAGGATAGGTGTTGAACAATGTGTTATTACTCTAACACTTGGTTCACCGGTTGTCGACTAAATCATCCAAATAGCCAACACTCCCCGGGCTGATAAAAGCTGTATGTTTGAGATACTTCTGCTCACTTTCTTCTAAAGGCACACCCTCACAGGCACTGAAAACGCACACAAGATGAAAGATCAACATAGGTCTTCACTTGTGTCACCTCTACGGATTCCATCATATTAAACAATACTTAGTTGACGGCCCAGGTATTAAAAAAAAAAACACTGAAAAAGGTTGAGGGGAAATTAAACAGGGCGTGAGATTTGTGTGGGTGGCCAAAACTACTTATTGGATCGTTTTTGGGAAATATATTTCCCTGGAACATTTCACCTCCGGAAAGGAGGAAAATGTCATGCAACAGCTTGAAAATTATTATATTTAAACAACTGCAATAAAGTAAAGGGAACAATGAAGAACAGCTCACCCAATCCCCACCCAAAAATAAATACAATGAAAAGAAACAGAAACCCCCCCAAGTCCTGCTAAACCCATGCAACCCCACCCAGGACCTATACCACTACCTGCCTCCCCACAAATGCCCAGGAGCCCAGGGCACCACCATTTCACCAACCCCATTCCAAAAAAACTATATTACCACTCCTGTCCCCTGATAGCCCCACTAGTCTCAGGGCAACCCGCACACCTCACGCCATTCCACACCTAACATTGTTTAAGAAAAATGCAGAAACCAGCAGGGCCAGCTCATCCAACCTCCACTCCTCCCAGGGCATATACCAGTGCTTGCTGTCTGCTTTGGGAAGCGCTCCTCGTGTTTACTGGCCATTATGTATATACAAATATAAGTGTATCCCACCCATGAAAGAGAAAAACATATATGGAAGGGTTAGTTCTAGACAGCACCCGATGGTTACTTCATGGGTAACGCTTATGTAACCTCCATCATCTAAATCAATTGTTTAGGAATGTCTAAGGATAATTGAGCGTATTGGAGAGGGAACATTTTTAACATGTGCTCTTTAATTCACATTAATGAAGAATGTTTAACTTAACAGTATCATCTTTCCAAAACACAAAAACATAAACATTGCAATGAACAAACTTAATCTTGATACATTACGACAGAACCATGAATCAACATAAAAAACAACAAAGATTTTTCTATATACACAACATCGAAAGTGGATTAAAATTGGAAAAGTTAAGTTCAGTTCCCAAGTCTGCACCCAGTCGAGGGTGTCCTTAAACAATCCCTGTGTCACCCTATGTCGATTATTATGTTTGGTGAAAAACAGGAATTTGTGAAGACAGAATAGTGTCCTTAGGCTCAAATGGGGCCTGTATCCGGGTCTTTTGGGTTAAAGAATTCTTTGCCTATGTGGGGCTCGGTATCCAACCAAGCTCTTCACATTTTCGGCGGTCTTAAAAACACTTTTAGTCTGCCTTCATCAGGGCGTCTGTTCGAAGACCCTGTATAAATATGCAAAAAACAAACGTTTTAGTTCCCCATCTCAATAAGGGCCAAACTATGTCTGGCACAATGGCCCTCATTACGACCCTGGCGGAATCCGCGGTGCTAAATGCACCGCGGAGCATGGCGGAAAGCCGCCGATAGCGCCATGGGGGTTGGCGGATTTACCACCCCATGCCGACCTTGGCGGAGCGGTAAATCCCCAATCCCCATTTTACCCTTCCCCATTCCCATTCTTGCCCCATAGGGTATAATGGGAGTGGGGAAGGAGTTAATTACGCCGCCGTAAAGTACGGCGGCTTAATTAACAACGAGGTCCCTTAGCGCCATGGTTTTCTCCGCCCGGTAAAACCAGGCGGAGAAAACCTCCATGGCGCTAAGGGAACTCGTAGTACGGCGGACGGGTCCGCCGCGATTAGCGCTGGCGGAAACCCACTCTGCCAGGGTCCTAATGAGGCCCAATGTAACGTAAGTCTGACCTCAAAGTAACCGGCTGTGGCTTTACCTGCCGATACTGTAATCCCAAGTCTTCAGTTGTGTCCGGTGTTGAGCACAAGGCAATCCCTAGACTCAAGTGCGGTGCATTCTGTATTTCTTAATTACAACAGATGTTGAGGTGCACATACGGATTATGCCATTCCTGTTGGATCCCCCTTGGTATATGGTGGGACTACTTGTTGGTACAGAGAATAATGGAGGCCTCAGTTTAATGAGGATAAAGAGAGACCCATTTTAGTACATGTGCCTAGAAAAGGCGCCATATTGGAACAACAAGGCAATCCAAATTTTACCTTGGCGTTGCTTGGGGCTTCCTTTAATGGGTGAATGCAGAATATGCTGCTGAATTGCAAAATGCGGTGAGGTTTTGTGGTGTTTCGTTCCTAAAACCTCTAAGTTCCAAGGTGCGATCAGTAGCAACTGCAAAACATAATACATATACACTGTAGCGTCTCATGGTAGGCTCACTAATGTGTTTTTGTTGCCAAATATCAGCATTGTTGGCCTGCATAGCTACCTGTGTTCACTGGCGTGTGATGTGAGTTCTCGAGTACTTTTGTGGTGAATCTGGTCGTATCCCCCTCTGGTCTCTGTCCATGTGAGGAGCAAAGAGACAGAAAACGTGTGTACTGTAACTGTATCTGTCTGCCTTGGCGTGGGGCTGGATAGGGAGCATACTATTTACTCCATTCACTTGCGCATTGGCTGATTGCAGGAGAAGTCTAAAAATAGTTCTGATTAGGAATCATCTACACAGCGTGTCCCTATTGCTGTATAGAACAACACTCCATAACGGATGGCTAGTGGTGAGGGGCCCGATGTCATAATCACCATGGTCAAAGGAATTGAATATCTGAGCCCTAGGATTAATGGGCATACCTGCAACCCCCTTGTGTAGAAATTGTCGAGCCGCGAGTCCTGATTGTAGCGCGTATGAGTCTGAATGCTGCAGGAGTCGGCGTCCGTGTGCGGCTTAAACAAGTTAGTCGTCAAGGAAATGCCGTCCCAGGTCTTGCTTGTGATTGGTCCACGTGACCCCGGAAGTAGCGTAGCAAAGAAAACTACGTGCATTGTTGTAGAGAGTTGTCATGGAGACAGGACTGCTTTCCTGCTGTTCGTTAATCGTTGGCAGCAACTACGATCCCGAGTTGATTATCTAAGAGTCCTACGAGTGGGTACGCGTGGGATGCCGCCGAGGTGGCTGGTGTTTACTATTCTTGCTCACGGAAAAATCCTGGTCGCTTGGTAGTAATGCACGGGGCAAGCTTTATTATATAAAAAAGAAAAGAAAAAGCAAATCCACCCTCATTGAAAGGTGTATATTGGAGAGGTGCCGTTTCTAACAATCGGTGTGCATCCCCTGTATCTTGGTCCATACCTGTCCAGACTCTGGTGCACCGTCACCCTGTACTGGAAGTACCTCACCTCGCAAGGTGGTGGTAAACAGCAGTACATCGGAGATGGTGGATCGACTAAAACAAGAGAGAAAAAAAGAGGAAGGAGGGAGAGGGCCCAGTGTGTGGGTATGTGGTCTTTGAATGGCACTTGAAATAATGTTATGGCGCCATATATAGTGCGCACTGCATCCAAACTGGAAAAAGGGTGTGGCCAGGTCTCCAAGTGGTCTGCTCTACCAGGGTGCCCATTCCAGACATAGTAGGGTTTCATGGTCCCGACTCAATGTACCACTGGTTGAAACATTTCATTCAGCCCTTGGTGGTAAGAGTCTAAACGGTGAATCCATGTGGGCTCCTTATGTAGCAAGCTGTGTGTTGTATCAGCTCCACCCTTCATTTTCTCTAATACCCACCAAGTAATATCATTGGGGGAGTGTTTAGCCTCGACAAAGTGTGCCACCAAAGGTGCTGTCAGGGTCTTGCACCGAATCTTGGATCTGTGTTCAGAAATCCTTAGATGTACCGTTCTCGTTGTCTGTCCCACGTATCTTAAACTGCACGGGCATTCAATGCAATAGATAACGTTGGAACTCTTGCAATTGGTGAAGTCTTTGAGTGTCCATTCCCGATGGATGATCATGAAGTTTTCATTTTCCTGGTGAATTGACATGCAACACAATTCCCACAGGGGTAGTGCCCTTGTATAGGGCTTAACGTTCTTTGTCCTGTGTAGGAAGAGTCTGCTTAAAAAAGGGAATGTACTAAGTTCTTTGAGGTTTTTGGCCCTCTTGTATGCAAATCTCGGTGGTGGGTCCTCTGGTAAATTCAGTTTGGCAATGTGCCAATACTTCTGAATAATTTTCTTGATTTTAGATGTTTCTCTGCCATGTGTGACCACACAAATGAGGCGATCATCATCGGTATCAATCGGTGTGGTTCTTGGTTGTAGGAGCGATTCTCTGTTAGTGTTGAGGGCTCTTCTGGCCATTATGTGACCTCTGCAAGTGCCATTCTGAACAGGAATTGGGAAAGCCACCAGTATTGGCGTGTGCACACAGGCATGGGAAAGTCGTTTGCATTTTAAAGAATATTTATTCAGTAACACTGGTCAAAACTACTAGTCACATGGTGAACATACTTATCAAACTGGCCCACATGGCCCAAAGAAGTGGCCCACATTGACCCCATAAAACTGGACCAGACTAGCATTTTGCGTTTTTGGTTCGGTCATTGCCCCATTGCCCTACAGGCTAGTCCGAGTCTCGCATGAAACACTTCAATTAGTCTCAGGAGGATAGCTCAGGGGTAGCATGCTCACCTTGGAAGCAATACGACACAGAGCAACACAGGTTCGATCCCTGGGTCAGAGTTTAGAAACCTCTGGGTATTAAGCACGTTATAAATAACCTATCATATAATTTAAACCAAGGTTATGAAAAGGGGTCAGTGCAACTGGAAGTCTTTTTGGCTCGATGAGGGCAAACTTAGATGGACATTTGCACAATCTCTATCATTTTCCCATTCCTAAAAAGACAAAGCTGATAAAATGGCTGCCTCGCCCCTGTGGACATTTTCTCTATACCATAAGGCAGCCGATAAACCACCCTAATTCCTGGGGGCTGCGACCTGCCCACCCTCCATGCGCTGCTGCGCCTGTTGTACTGAGTGCCAGCTGCAGCAACATCCCGCCACACAAAGAAAAGGCGTGGGAGACGACAGCAAAGCAGCCCGTGCCACCTGACGCGCGGAGGACACAGAGCGATACCATGGATGGGGCACATGGGCTGGCTGGGAATTGGCTGGGAATTTGGAGTGCCACGCGCGTTCACATGTGGGAAGAAAGGGAGGTGGCCCTGGGAATCTCAAGCTGCGGGGACACCGTGCTCTCTCGCAAAAAAACGCCCCCACCACCGGGGCGAAGGCCCACAGGCAAGTCATTCAGTAGGACCGTGGGGCATTCATTGCCACACATGGCGACGTGGCCAAACCCCTGATTGATGTCTCAAGGACCGGTGCCCCATATTCCCGGGAAGACTGCCTTTGTTGTTTGAGAAATAATGTACCTCATTATGATACAGAATATTACCTTAGGCACATTTTCTCTGCTTTCGAAAGTGCACATGAAACGGTGAAGCAGGTTTCAGGAGATGGCTATATTGCAAATCAGATTGGGTACTATGAATAATGCTCACTGGTGTCAACTATATGCAACTCTTCAAAACAAAAATCTGTGCAAGTGTTTTTTACATATTTCATAATTTGGAACAGGAATTACAAATGGGGGACATTTTCATTTTACTCTCATCGCAAACACACCTCAAGCCAAGCAAAAACTCACAAACTGGTGCGAAATGGCCATTTGATGTCAGGAACGATCTATTTAGCTCCCGACTGTCGAGAGTGCACATTGGAATAAAACCGAATCACATTACACTGAGAAATAATAACCTGGTGGTCGTTGCAGCATAGAATCCAGTGGTAAAGAAGGTAAGTAATCATCTACAATGGCGCACTGCCAGGCTAGGACTGTCTAACTTCCTCTGGTGACCCTTGCGAAGGGTCGCCAGAAGGAGTTAGATAGTTCACAAAAGTGAAACACTTCCGGCAGCAGGCAGCTGTGACTGGCAGACGTGTCAGCCAGTCACAGCGTCGCTCAAACAGTTTGCGTGACGCTGTGACTGGGTGGCAATTCTGTCAGTCACAGCTGTTGCCTGACACTGTTTGCCACTGACTAGCTTGACTTAATCATGGGCCGCTGGGCCGCCCATGATTAAGTCAGGCAAGTCAGTGGCAAGCAGCCGGCGGGCTCATCTCTGGTCGCGGCTGTGGCAGGAGATGATAACCCACTGGGGCCGTGGCTTGGTTCGACCATGGGGCCTCGGCAGGGCTCTGGCTCAGCCTCACTTTTTGGAGACTGCCGGGGCCCAGCCCGGCAGCCCGAGGCCCACTTAAATTACTGAGTACCCCACTTATTGGCTTTGGTAATACTTGTCTCAGTCCTGGGAGCCCCAGAGCTCAATCATGCGCTGTGGGACTGCTGAGACAGCGGTTTAGGAGCTCGCAGGGTTACCGGGTGAAGGCCACTGGGCCTCTATTTTGGATCTAGCAAGTTTGGACTGGGCAGAACAATGGGACCTTATTCATGGCTGCAAATACGTCAGAGGGCAGTAGCCCTACGCCAATCGTCTGATGAGGTGGATACTGGATATCGTCAGACCAGCACGACGAACCCAGAAGGAAACAATCATGTGGGAAGGAGAAATCCAGATGGAAACCAAGGACAGACTACCGTAAAAGAACAATTGTAGTTATTGTGACGACAAGGGGGGGTGGGAAAAGGTCAATTGGCCATGACATCCGGCCCTGTCCTGCTACGGCTCTGTAGTTCAGCCAGGTTAAGTCAACATTAACCCAAAGTTTTTGGGGGCTAAAGCCCGGTCTGCTCAATGGCCATTGCGTCACTGCAACACATCCTTCACAGAGCATTCATGGATGGATTTAAAATAAAATTAAAATTAAACTATGCTTCCATTTGTCCAAAAGGTATCGCACATTTTTTCTGATCCTCTATTGTAATTAATTACATTGAAAAAGGTAAACATTCACTGACATTTTGCTGTCTTATACGAATTTAACATTTACATAAATGACTGTAAAATTATATGAGTTATATTTCCATTGTATTTTTTCATGAACATATAATTCAGTGCATCATTTAAAGGTAGGCCCATGTCGTTTCAATATTAGCCACTTAGTGTTGAAATATTCCTCATCATTCTCCATTTGAGAAAGTTTCAAGGGGAGCTTTTAAATCCTGAAAGCGTGTTCCTTTCCTTTAAAGCGAAGAGATGAAAACTCTGACGAGGGAGGGCAGAAACTCAGCATTCATCAATGAGGCCCTATGACGGGTTTTCCCCAGGTTTGAAAGACGGTGTCCACTTGACTCTGTAGCATTTGCCAACCATGGCAGGAGCGGAACTAGGCTTTCTGCTCCGGGAATCGCCCACTGAGTTGTTGACACAGGCCAATTACCACTTCCATAGATTTTGTGCCTCAGTCAACAGAATCTGTGTACCTGCCTGCTTTGTATTTTATTTTATTTATTTGGATAGCGCTGGTAGCTCGCAAGCATCAGGGCGCATTAACATGAACACGATAAGACAAATGAGACGCACAACAACCACACAGGACTAGTGGTAGATACCACACGTAATGCAGGGACAGTCTAGCTGAGAAGAGGGTTATGATAAGAAGTGAGTTTTCATTTTTTTTCGAAAGATAAGGTAAAACATTGTGTTATCTGTGAACACTCCCACATCTTCCCCTGCAGCTTGGGTGTGAAGGACTTGAGGGCCCAAAACACTCCTCTTAGTTGCAATAAATGTATATGCAGTTGTGTTTCCTTTGGTAACCATAAGCCTCTGGCATGGAAACTCCCTGTGTGGGCACCCCAACCATCCATGGATGCATCTGTGGTCATTGTCATCTTGTAACATGGTATCATGAAAAGCACCCCTTTCCTGAGATTGTTGCAGTTTTTTCACAAGAGAAGAGCGTTTTGGAAAGAACTGGTTAGCTGGATCTTGTCGGTCCAGTGTCCAGAAAAATGGATCCATCAGGCATCTTAGAACTCCTGCAGCGGGTTCATAGTGGATGCACAACAACAGCATGCCCAAGAGGGACTTGATCATTCATACAGTGGTCCACACCGGCAGAGCCAAAGACTGACTCCTGGTCAGGATGCTTTGGATTGTCTTCTCTGAAGGTGATGCAATTGATGTAATTGTGTTCAGGGACGTTCCCAGAAACACCAGACATCTTGATGGAATTATGGATAATGTTTAGCAGTTTATGGAAAAGGCCAACAATCCCAAACATTTCACTGTGGCACTTGACTTGTGTCTTGTAGGCCTGGTTTGAGGTGAGAAGCTTGAACCAACCAATTATCTAAGTATGGGTATATGTGGCTTCCTTACCTCCTGAGATGGACTGTGTCTGGTGCTAGGCACTTGGTAAAGACCATTGGGGCTGCTTTGAGGCTGAAGGGGATAACTTTAAGCTGTTAAAGGTATTCCGCCACCATGTACCAAAGGCATATGCAGTTCTTCTGATGAAAGGGAACATGGAAATAGGCATCTAGCATGTACAAGAAAAATGGGACGTCTCTGGCACGAATGGGTCCAATGTTAAAACATTGCCCTCCATCTTATCTGGCTAGAATGGCCAGTTAGTTTCCTGCTTTAATGGTGGTTGCTGCTGGGGAGATAACTATTTTCCCAAAAGCATTGAGTTGCTTGCTTTCTTTTTCTGGTGAATTGGCGCTGGGCAAGAATGGATTAGCCGATCTTCTTCTTGCAGCTGCTGAGGCCACTGAATTTGGGCTTGCTGTGTTCTTAAACACTTTTGGAACATTAGTCGGCACCCTATACTTTTTGTCAAGGCAGCCTCTTTTTGCTGAAGCCGGAAAGGATTCCACATGCCACAATGTCATCTCCCCAGATATAATCCACTTTAGGTATAGACATTATTGTTTTCCAGGAACTTTCACTTAGTTGTTAAAAAAAACTCTCTTGTCTTTCTTCTGTTGGTAGTAGGTTAAACATTATGGTGGCTTTTGCCTTGGTGGTATGAAAGGCCCCAAATTTGTCTTGCAGGGGTGGGTGGGAATTTCACTGAGTAGTTTCTTTGGGTTCCACATCATCTGGGACAAGGTCATCGTATTTGTCAGTGGACGATGAATGAGTTGAGTCTGTGTCCTGGTGGATCCCTGTGTCCTGGTGGATACCCTCCTGGGAATCTATAACCAAGGGAATATCAGTGGGCTGATGTGGCGAGGGCTGCTTTTTGGTCAGAGGCATTCTACTGTGGCGCTGGGCTGGACCCCAAGGGTCGGGTTTGAATGACATATGGCTTGAGGGTCAAAATGCCTTGATTTGGCTCCCTGGGGACTTGAGTGGCTGCAGAATTAAAGTTACCTTGTCTGGTTCAAAGGTATATATTTGTGGGCACTTTAACGGCGCGTCAGGGCAGAGTAAGGGCAGAGGGTGAGGTCATTGACAAAGTTGTTGCCGGAGGAATGGTCGTCAGTAAGAATGCACTTGAAGGATTTGGTGTTGTGGCCATTGGCAAAGCGATCATGGACGTTGTTGACAATTTTCTGGGTCAGCTTCCTTTACGAGGGCATCAGTGAGGGCTTACTCATTGACGGGGATCTGGAGAGAGAGTGGAGCCACTGTCATTGATGGTTTCATGGAAGCACCTTTTGTTGAGTATCTTGACGATTTGTGATGTCGGTAGCCTGACAAAGAAAAGAGGCAGACTTTTCAGGCATAGAGGTTGTATCTGTATACTGTTGAGCCTGTGTGGAATCATCCCTCCTGTGGTGCTGGAAATGCATTGGAGGGACAGGGCCTCACTGTCCTTGTTCTGTAGTCCTTTTTCATTGTATTCTGTATTGTTTTCTGCCCAGGAGTCCATGGGTGACTCCCTGCAGTGCAGCTCTTCCTGGTTTTGGTTTGGTGTACAGACCCATGGGATACTCTTATGGCACCCATGGGTGGGGGTACAACCCTGTGCCCCTAGTGTATGTTTTGGGCACCTGTGGGTGGCCCACAGAGCAGGGTATGGGCTGGTGACAGCTCCATGCTGAATTTGACAGGTGCTCTGAGTATCCTCCATTTTGGGATACCCAGGCCCTGGCATTGGAATCAGTTGATTCCTGATAGAAAACAAGATGGCCCCTGTGGCCTCTTGCTTTCTATTGCCTGTTACCTTGTTTTCCCAAAGTCCTGAGGCTGACTACAGTCCCCCAGAAAAGGGTAAAGTTGCCATTAACTTTACTTATTCAATCTACCACAGATCCAGTACAGCCCATCTTCCATGGAGTACTGGAAAGGGTTAATTCATATCCCTTTTTATCTGTACCTCCTAGAGCATTGTTTCGCTCTTTTAACATTCAGACTTGGCTGGAGGCAGTGGTATCTACCCTAACATTTCTATCGCGATTATATTAGATAAACATGGTATTGTTCTTGGCTATTATATTAGCCTCGAACATAAACCTGCTTGACCAATTTGTCTTTCTTTTGGCTCCGGTTGGGTTTATTCACCATTTCTCTTTGTTAAAGTCCTTTTTGTGTTTTACTTTGTGTGGCAAACTAGGTTCGCCTTCTTTGTTCACGGTCTTTTGGCGGGCTTCTGCTCAGAAGCCCTCCACCAGGCGCCTGGGTGTCTGGGTGGGCTGAATGTGAGGGAGGGGTGAAGTCACCCCCTGCACAGGGTATCCTTGGAAACCCAAGTCACACTTTGCCATGATTGGCTGAGGTGGTTGTCCAGGCTGGACAACCCCCCTGCTGGGTGATTGACAGCCATGCTGTGTGAATGGGGGTTTTGTGCATAAAAGGCAGGTCTCTTGGGCTAGAAGTCAGAGAGTCGCCACTGGAACTTCAAGGAACCGAAGAGAAGTGGAGAGAATGACGGCTGCTGCAACTACCCCGTCCCGGTGAAGCCCTGCTGCAGTCCTGAGCTATCTACCCTTCAACGACTCAGAGAAGATCCAGTCCGGAGTCTTCTTCCCTTGAGCCTGGTATGGATAACCAGCTCATCCTTCCACAGCCAGAGGATCCTCTTCCTTGGTCGAAATCGCTGCACACTGCCGTAGTGGTCCGGATAGCCATTTGAAGAGCCTCTCCTGTTTTTAAGGAGCGCACCTTTTATTCCTTGTCGCTGCTGCCGGCTTCATCCCTGTGTGGTGCAGACCCCCTTCAGACGTCCACCTTCACAACGAAAATCCAGGAACCATGGGTCTGCGGGAAACCAACCGGAACAACTGCCAGGGCACCAGCTGCACCATTGGAATAAGGTACTGTGTTCTGCTTGAGGAAACTGGGTGAACCCCTTTTCTTCATCTCCAAGGCTTGCCCTTGTCTTCCCTCCTTCTTTTAAATTTTGCTTCCGAACATTGACAATATCGAAGTACTTTCGGCTACGTTGAATCATGAACTGTCTGACTGTGTGATCTTCGGCAACAGGCCCTCGGTGTCACTTGATCCTGGCTCCGGCCCTTTGACTTTTGAACTCCTGTCTCTGAGTGTTTCTCGATTCTGTCTGCCTAACCAAAATATTGCCTGTGATTTTTGCCTCCAACTCCCTTGGATATCTCAGGTGCTAAGTGTGTTTTGCACCGGTATCATTTCATGGCACGGTTTATTTAGTAGACCGAACTGTCAAAAAGTGATCGCAACCGTATTCGCGGTAACGTGTTTTGTTCGTAACACCGGTTCATTCAAACACAGGGTACTTACCTTGAGACATACTGTACAAAGTGAATTGGTTAGTTGTAGTATATTTAACATGTGGTTTTTGTTTAAAGTTTCATAGAAGTGTTGTGTTTATAACGAATGGTTTAAAAATAAATGTACTTATATTTTTCTACCTGAAACCTTGCTTGAGTCACAGTAATTGTGGTCCCTTTGTGTAATCTCTGCTACTACTCATATACTCTTGAGATAAGCCTGGCTGCTCCACCACTGCTACCACTCTGACATAGTAGTACAGGCTTGTACCAAAGGTAAAACTTGTATTGCCACCTGTAGTCTTAATTGTGTGTAGTGGTCCCTAAGGGCACTACACAGGATTCTGCCTAACAGTGTGGATGAGAGGCAGAATAGTATATCTGGGGACCTCTCACCACTGGAAATTGTTCAGAAGCTGTTTCTACACTTGAAGAGTAACTGGAACTGCTGATCCTCGATGCCCAGCTGGAAGAAGAAGACTTGCTGCTGCATTTGCTTTGACCCGATCTGAAGGCTGCCGAATTTGTCGAAGACTGATCCGAGAGAGGACCTGGTAAGGCGTCCTCTTCCAGTGCTCCGAGGGACCATCGAGCACCGCTAACCTTCGCCGAAGCTCCCTGGAAGTCAGACCCTCGAAAGGCTGCCGACCGGAGACCGCTGAGGAGAACGAATTAAAGCACCCGGACATCGCCGCCGTAGAAGTCCATTGCCATCGCCCAGGGTTCGGAACATCGCCGTAACTGCTGGAAGCCCGTCGAAGCCGTGTTGCCCCGGAAGAGGGGACCGTTTGACGCTGTGCCGCCGACGACCGGAGCCGCCCGCTCCTTTGCCTAAGACTGTTGAATCGAAGGACTCCCTTGTCGCACCGTCGACCGCTTTATCCTGCCGGAGAAAGTCGAGGACGCTGACGCGCCGAGGAGAATCCGCCAGTGGGTTTCCCCTCCACCTGAAGGCACAAAGACTTCAATGACTCGACACCCTTGCTGAGCCACAGTTCTTCTGAAACTCTTTGCGGCCCTGAACTATCAAACGCCGAGGTGCCCCGCACACCTCATCCTCGCAGGACGTCGCCGACGAGCACCGCCTGGATTGACGCTGTGGTCTCGGCACCCTCGAACTTCTCATCAACGCCATCAATGCCAAGTTCACCTTCTTCAACGCCTCTCGACGATCCGTGACTCCTGCTTTAAAGGGAGTCACTCAAGAAGGATCCGTCAACGCTTCTTTGAAGAACTCTGCTCCACCACATACATTGGGGGGGTAAAGACATTATAGGAGAGAATAAGACTATTGATCAATATATGGACTGGGCTTGTGCTATATCTTTATCTTACAAGTTGCCCAGTTGGGGGGATATCCACACAGAACTGTGTCTAGGTAACAGGGCCAGTATTTTGCCAATTGTGTCACCATCTTGCTTTCCTTCCTATCTCTATTGCTGGTTTCCTTGTTATTGATCTGTGTGACATTCTGACAGTATAGTTGATGCACTTTAATAAAATCTGATAATATTGGTGGTACCACATTAGAACTGTATATATTTACCATTGTTGATTTCTGAGTACAAAGTGAGTTATTGTGATAGTGTACATACCTTTGAATATTAATTATATTAAAGACTGTGTTCTCAGTAATACAGTGTGTGGTCATTCCTTTGTGGGTGCTTGGGGACTACACTGTACTTAAGAACCAGCCTGCATCACCTCCTGAGAAGCTAGGCCTTGATTGCTCATCCATTTCTATCTTACAGAGAATCTTGGCTGGGGTCCTCTGTGCCTCTCCTCTACCATATAGAGAGCAGAAGTACAGACACCCCTCCAGTATTTTACACCTCCTCACCCTTTTTTCAGTGGATTGCTCTTCATGGGATCTTGCTCTCTTAGAAGAGGTAGCTATGTCTATTCTACAAGAATTCAGTGAAGCACAGCTCCAGTCCTTTATTCTGCCATGCAACCAGTCTTCTACGCCTATCCTTTATATTCTTGTTAGAGAAAGACTGAAAAAGGGAGAAGGTGTCCAAATCACAGTCAGGGTACATGCAATTGAGGCATTCCTCATTCTTGTCTTCCACAAAAATGGTTTATGCTTATAAGTGGAGCACATTCTGAAAAGATTTTCCTAAGCTGAGGTAAGAAGGGTGACACCTCAGTTGACTCTATCCCTGAAGGAACACCAGAAAACCTGTGCCCCTGCCCCTTTAGGGGAGTTCCTACAAATGCAATGCTACAAAACCACAGCAATATGCAAGTTATTTTCTATAGCTCTGGAATGAGATCAATATTGTAGCTGTATATTTTGTAAGAGCCTCTTAAAAATGTCAGGAAAGTGAGAACTCTCTATAGGCAGTGGTCGAAGTGGGCGGGTGCTCCTCTACTTCTTTTAATTATGTTTTACCGGTCCTATACTTTTATTTTAAAAAGAAACCGTTCCGGAACGGTTTCGTTTTAAAATAAAAGTATAGAAGTGTAGGAAGATGTTGAAACTTGCATTTTCAGTGCACTGACCAGGACGTTTCCTTAAAGAGCAGGCACATGTGTTTTTCATTTCTTTTATTGAGCAAGGGAGGGGGCGCAGCGATGGGGTTTGTGGGGGGCGGTGCAGGCCAGTAGGGAACATAGTTCCACTACTTCTTTTCGTACACTTCGACCACTGTCTATAGGACTCCCAACTCTGAACATGCAGTAAAGAATCTGAAGATGGCCTTTAGGGGTGGAGCTACGGGAGGGGTTGCTTACTAGCTAGAGGCTAAATGACCCCAGCATGGGACTAATAAAACACTAAAGTGAGTGCAGGGTTGTTTGTTTCCATTGAAACTACTTCAAGAATATACAAGGATTCCAAGTCTGACGAAGGAGAATATTCAACAGCATGTGAATCTATGAAAGAGCCAATGCTGGAGAAATCATGGTTATGACAATCATTCATAGTAAAAGTGTTCATATTCAGAGTAACTATTTTATCAATGTACTATTTTATCAATGCAACTTGTGGTTTCTGGCTTCGTTTAATGCAAAAGCTGTGCTTCTAATGTAATAGGTTCAGCAGCTCCTTCAGCACTGAATTGGCAGGAGCACCATTTAAGCAGGCCCACTTCCTGATGCTGTCAGGGCAGAGGCTGTCCCTTTCAATTAAGGTTGATCTTCTTAAAAGCAATTTATCATTCTGACAGGAGGACATTTGTCGCATTGAACTTTGTTTTTATCTTTGACAGAATACTGTGGCATAAACTGTGTTTAGTGAAATCGAGAATTCAGCAGTAAGGCCAGCGCAGGGACGTCATTTGGGGTTCGCCAGGGGTCACACGCCGCAACCCCTGTGATCTCCCTTGCTCCCCCTGCAGTCTCTCTTGCTACCCATGTATTAAACATTTTTTAATTGGAAGCTCCTGGGCACTGGAGTAGCGTGGCCCCCGCTTCTCTAGTGCCCAGGAGCATCCATGAGGACCACGACACACCAGGTCTGGGGGGGGACCAGCCCAGTCCTCCCCCATCAGTGAAGGCTGGGCCGGGGCTTGAAATGTGAGAAGGAAGCACTCAGTAGGAGTTGGAGCTGACCGTAACATGTGGCACGTGTCACATGCCACGTTCAGCTCCAGACCTTTCTCCTCCGGTTTTCTCCTGGCTCATATACAGGAAGCTCACCCAGCTTCCTGGTTCCTGTTTGTGTGCAGCATGGAGGTGCCGAGGGTGGCCTGGAGTGAAGGACCAAACCTGGAAAAACAGCAAAGAAGGTTTTTGTTTTTAAATGTGATGTGTATTTTGCATGTGTGAAGTGCGAGTCAGAATTTTGTATGTGCTATGGGTCAGTGAGTGGTGGGTGAATGAGAAGAAATGTGATAGTGTGTGTGTGTTTGAATGTTCTGGGTGGATGTGTGCCTGTGTGGACAATGCAGTCACAGTGGTTGCAATAGAAGGTGTATGAGTGAGTGGCTGGTTGGTGAATGAGTATGTATGTGATAGTGGGCGTTTGAATGTTCTGGGTGGGTGGGTGCCTCTGTAGAGAATGCAGTGAGAGTGGATGTAAGACAAGGTGTGTGAGTGAGTGACAGGTGGGTGAATGAGTATACATGTTAAAGTATGTTTCGATGTTCTCGATGTGTACGTGTTTGTGTGGAGAATGCAGTGTGGGTGGACGTGAGATGTTTATGGGTGAGTGAATGGTGAGTGAGTAGGAATGTGTGTGTGTGTGTAAATGTTCTGGGTGGGTGCCAGTGTGAGTGTATGTGAGAGAAGGTATATGCGTGCGTGACTGGTGGGTGAATGGGTATAAATGTTATTGTGTGTGATTGTTCTGGGTGGGTGAATGTGTGTGTATGTGTGTGTGTGTGTGTATGTGTGTGCGTGTATGTGTGTGTGTCTGTGAGACCCTGGGAGACTGGGGATCAATAGATCATTTTTGACACATCCTTTATGGACTTTTTATGTTTTACTGGTATTTTCGACAAAGCCAAGTTCATGTGTATCATTACCTTGCTGGCATTTTGGTACAGCCAGTCTAGCCATTGCTTACAGTGGCATGACATTTTTTTTAATTTTTTTTATTTTATTGTAAAACTTCAACTTGATATTTCATATCATGTTTATGTTACATTTTCAAAAGAAAGAACATTTAGATACATTTTCTTTTTTTTCATCTTTTCATCTTTTTCATCTCCTCCCTGGGTAGCCTTTGTCAAATTTAACAATAGATGTTATACTATAGGGTAACACAGTTACCGGAAAGGGCAACCACCATGAAGGCAGATCTTTCGGATACTAGCGGCCTTCAATTGGGTACTGACTTTAGGGCTTCATCAAAGAAGTTGATGAGGTTGCAGGAAAGCTTGATGTTATGACCTGCTGTGGCGTAGTCCCACCAATCGTCAGGCTCCTGGGATTGTGTTTTGAATTCATTTAGGTGCACCTCATGGAGATCTGTCAGCATTGGGCACAATATAGCTAGGTGCTTTAGGGATTCGACTTCTGTAGTTTTGCAAAAGCGGCAGTAATTATTTGCTGTTTCTTTATTCTTTTGCCTCCAGAGCATCTCATTAGTATTTAGAGCGTTCAGTCGCAGCCTTAGAAATTGTGCCCTATGATGGCGAGACGGACAGTTCGTGAGGTATTTTGGTTGACAGTTCAATTTGACTTGACTTCTGGAAGTGGGCAGGGTTGATTTGAGGGCTAGGCGGGTATTGTAGGTTGTGATCCAATCCCATTTTGCTAGCTTCTTCTTGGCGTGTTGTGGGCGCTTGACTAGCTCTTCCTCCGATATATCTGCATCAGCCATAATAGAATTTAGTTTGTGTGAATAAGGACATTGTCAATGGATTCTTGCCCCGGCTTGAAGATGTTGTATGCCGGGATGGTAGAGCCGAGTAGTATTTTGCGCAAGGTAGGTAGAGATTTCCAGACAATTGTCATATACATAGAGTTCAAAGCTAGCTCGTATCTCAAGGCTGACATAGAGACGGAAGGCTCAGGACATGTCTCCAAAACTTTCCCTCTAATTGGCACCATAGGTTGTGATTGATATTCAAGGCTGCTTCGCCGCCAAAAGTGATAGTTGGAATTACTTTTTGAAGATAGAACATTACTACGGGAGTGACAGAAAATTTCCCGTAGTCAATGTTTATTTTGGCAGCTTGGAGACTCAGGATCTTTATTTTGTCAATCAGATCACTGGTCCATGCAGCTTCGCAGACCGAGTCATTGACCATTACTCCAAGGTAGCGGATAGAATTGACAACATTTAGCACTTTTTTTTCTATGTGCCATTGGAAAGACCTGTCTTTTTTTGACCTACCTTGACCGATGCACATGATTTTTGTTTTCTCTGCATTTAAAAAGAGCTCGTTAAAGGTTAGAAACTCATGCAGGCGAAGGGGAAGATGTTGAAGGCCAATTTGAGTTTCATCAACCAACACTATGTCGTCAGCATAAACCAGGTGATTAATGAAGGATCCATTAAGCTTGGGGGGAAAACAATGGACAGACTTTAGCCACTCCGGTAAATCAGCTATAAAGAGTTTAAAAAGATCTGCTGCGAGGGGGCAACCTTGTTTGACGCCTTTGAATGTTCTTATTGGATCTGTGAGGTCGCCTTGTGAATTGACTCTGATTTGAATGGACGTGTTGGAGTGCAGGGCGATGATGGGCTCTAGCAGATGCTCTGGACAATGCCACAAGCGTAGTTTTGCCCATAGTTTGGTCCTATTTATGGCGTCAAAGGCTTGTCGAAGATCGACAAACGCCAGGAAGATTCTTTTTTTCGCCTCCATCGCTGACAACTTTAAGAATGATAGTATTGTCAGATTCACGTCAGTCCCCACGTTTTTCGTGAACCCTGTTTGGCGACAGTCAAGTTTTCCTGCTGAAATTGCCCAATTCACCAGCTGTTGGCGCAAAAAAGAGCCGAATACTTTCCCAATAGTATCTAGGAGGGCGATCGGGCGATAGTTAGTAGGATCGGCTCGACATTCCTTCTTGTATATCGGAACTACAATTGCCCTGCACCAGGAGGAAGGCAGTTTCCTGCTGTTTGTGATCTGAGAGAACAACTCGTGGATGAATTTCGCCCAGTGTACGCTGTGTTTTTTGAGCATGAGATTTGATATTTGGTCCGGGCCAGCAGCTCTTGAATTTTTCAGCTTAGAGATTGCATGTTCAATCTCTTTGCAAGAAGGTGTGATGTCCCAAATAGAAAGTGTCACGTCAGGCTGCGAGGGATCTTCAGACTCAGGTTTTTCGTACATTAAGGTGAAGTATTCGCGCCATTTGTCGCTGGTGATTTCATTAGATATTGCTGGGGATGATTTGGAGCGGCCCTTATTCAGGATGGCCCAGATTTCACGGGTATTTTTCTGTACAAGAAGTTTTAACATTGTTTCTGCTCGACCTTGATCGATGATGGTTGAGTGTGATCTCAGCCAATTTCGATAATCTTGTCGTCGGTTTTTGATCTTCATTGCCTTACAACGTAGGTCGCACGGCTCTCTTTTAATTTGCCTGAGATCTTTCCTTAATAGTTCTTTTGCCAATGCAATTTCAGAACTATATAGATGTTTCGGCAATGATCCGAACGTTCTTGAGTTGGAAATTATTTGAGTGGTCCATCAGCAGATGTGTATATTCTACTATCTCGAATTCGTTTACGCTGTGGCTTAGATTGACAATAGCAGATCCATTGATTACTAATCGATTGCCTGCTGCATTTGTTTGTAATTGAAAGGAGTATTTGTCTGGCGTGTTGCAGTGCTCTTCACGCCAAACAAGCCGCAGCAGGTTATGAATCGCTAGATGACATCGGCCGCACTTTAAGGGAAGAGACTTTGTGGAAGAGATCCGCCGAGGCCCAAATATAGTCGAGGGTATTTGTTCGAGCCATGCAATGCCACGTCGGATTTGCAGGAGAATCGCCCTTTATTGTTCCATTTAGCATCTGGCAGTTGCGTTCCAGAAGATCCTTTGACCAAGTTTGGCCTCGCTGAGCTACTTCAAGATCAGGAAGCCAAACGTTTAACTTAGTAAGTGGATCATATTTAAACCAACTGCAGTTGAGGTCGCCGCAGATGAGTACAGAAACATTGTCGTATTCTAAAAAGGTGTGATCTATTTCATTCAATACTGACTGAATGAAAGATGTTGATGAAATCATGGCGGGATTCCAGTATCCATTTATTATTAGAAGATTGGAAACGGTGGCTCTTAGTGAAAGTTTGATCAGAGTGCTTTGCACGAATGGATTAGGGTTTGTGGAGACAACGAGCGACCACCAGTTCTGAATTTTCAAGAGTGTTAACAAGCCCGCAAAAGGTCGACCTTTTGGGTTCTTGCCAGCTGGATTTATCAGCGTAATGAATCCATCGCGAGTGGGGGGATCCCGTAGCCACGTTTCCTGTAGGCATATCGCAAACACATTCACCAAAGATTCTTGAAATCTGTTAAACAAGTGCGTGAATCCTCTCGTGTTCCATGACAGTAGAATTAGTTCTTGTTGTTTGACGTTGGCCCATTGTTATTTACGTGGTCCATTTGGGAATCTTTTCGCATTGTTGGCTCTTCTTTCAAATGACTGATGCGTGGCAGCATCTAAAATGTCGGGTGATGAGACTAGAGACTGGCGCAAGGCCAGTCGCCTGGCGGTGCCGTGACTTGCTTCATGGTCACGATTTGCCTTGGAAGATGAAGCGGCTCTCGTAGTAAGAGGCTCGAGGGTGAGATCGAAGCCGTAAACCAGGAGATCTTCGTTTGCTTGAAGTAGCATGTTTTTTACCGCCGTCGATGCAATATGGAGAAACACTTGGTCGGAAGACGTTTCCGTTATATATTCCACAATTTTGATGTCGTCTGATGAAATGGCTCGCAGTGGTGGTATGCATGCGAGCAGTTTTAGAATGTTTCCTCTATTTAGATTAACTTTGTTGCCGTCTGAATGAATGTTTTGGAGACAGAGTTTCCACTTGCTAGTTTGAGACTCAAAATTGGCAGGACCGGAAGCGCGCTGAACTGGATTTAGCCTAGAACTTAGTGGTTGCTGGGCTTTCCTCTTTGTTGAGGGTGAGATTTGTCGAACATTGGGCCTTGATTGTGCGATCTTCGAAGTTTTATTTGCCTCTATCTTCTCGCTCATTGATGGCCCAGTTCATATTACAGCTGGGGCTACAATAGAAGCATTGGTGGAATTCTCAAGGTGAGCTGAGTAAGTCGATAGATCACATAAGAGTCATGAGAGCCATTTCCAATGGAAACATCGTTGGAGGCTATGCGCCAGCGTTTTGCTGAGGTCCTTGAGGGACTCGGTCTAGCACCTATTGATCTTGATGGTGCATTGTTTGTAGGTTTTATTACAGTCGTTGTCTGAACATGCCGAGTGAACAGACTTGTCTTCTTCGGGGTTGTTAGGTTCCTTATAATTTTTTTTTTTGATTTGCTGTTGTTTTTGTTTAGGTTGTATACATTTTTTGTTAGGATGCTTTGCCTGTTGTCCGGCAGACTTTTTCAGATTACTTTCGGCGCTTGTAATGATTGTTTTTGCTGGCCCTTTGAATATATTAAATGAATTCACTGAATTGGAGGTTTGTGCCGGTACATGTCCTTGTGACGGAATTGCTTTTGTTGCAAGACTGCTTGTTTGAGGGACTGATCCCTGCATTTTCGAGTTTGGAACCGAAGTGTCATGGGAGGGAGCCAAAAGGCTCATTGTTGGATCAGACTGCAGGGGTTCGTTTTCAATTGTCGCAGGTGCGGTCGAGACTTGAGGATGAGGGGATCCTGATGAATTTTCTTGTGTCTTGCAGGCGTCTCGGGAGGTGAAGATTGTGTTTTTTCGCATCCATTTCACGGCGTCCAACAAACCTTCCATTAGAGAGTCGTTTTGACAATGATGACGAGCAGCTAGATCGCTCAACCTGTCTTGCCATCTCACCGCATTTTCAGCATTTGATGTCATTTGGGCTTGAAGGAAGCACGAAAAGTGTTCAAGTTTATCGATTTTTGCCGTTAGGTTAGAGATGGCAGCACCTTGATCACTTATAGATCCTATCAATGATTCAAATATTTTGGTGAATGGAGCTAAGGCAACAGCCGAGGCAGCTAAGACATTGTTGTGTATCTGAGAGAGCGCTTCGGGTGAAATGCCAAGCGATTGAGGTGCAGAATCATGAAGCGACAAGGAGCCAACTGAATTATCCAAGTTATAATGCGGGTTAAAGGTGGAAAATATTTTTGCAGAAATCGTCGGATGAACTTCTTCGCCAAACTGAGATGGCCTTGGGTGTGGTGTACTTGCATTCAGCGTTGAGTTTTCACATACAGGAGGTATAATGGAAGTACGTTTTGCCTTAAGCTCGGCGACTCTTTGCAGGCGACTAGCGCAAGCAATCGCACTCCGATCGCATTGAATAGGTAGTGGATTGAGTTCTGGTGCCGGTGGCTGAGGGGTGCTGAATGGCTGAACATCGCTGAGCTGATCATTTGCACTCGAGATGGAAGAGCGACCAACGTCTGGAGCTTGACATGCCAAAGCGCTATCGTTATCAAGTTCGGTGCATTCAAAGGCTGCTCCTAGAGCAGTACGACCTGCTGTTTTAGAATGGGAGGATCGATTTGGGAACAAATTGGATTGATTGTGGCCAAAAAACTTGGAATATTAGCAGGGGCCATCAATGTATTTTCGGTGCTGACCAAGGCGATCTTGGGGCCGTGCGACTGAACCGGAAAATGACAAGAGCTTTCCTCCTGTAACAGAATGTCATTGACTGTGGGGAGACAAGTCAACCCCACAGATGGCGTAAATAGTTGTTTATTGTTCAGAGCTTGTTTGGGAAGTAAATCGTTCATCGCAAAGTTTCCCGTCTCAAGATTCGAGATTTTTAACAGTTCTTCGTCAGTCACTAAATGTGACAAGAGACCTTTGTCTGTAGAAAGACTAGCAGCATTCATGAAGTTGTTATTATGAAAGGGAGTAGGTGCCATTATAGCCGGTTGCGTCGTTCGTGATGTATCAGATGTTTTAACATCGAACCGAGGCACCGGAATATCGCCTGGAACGCTAGCTGAGTTCAGTGAATCCACCTTACCCACTCTGTTTGCTGATATGTCTGTTTCACCGACAAATGAGATTTTGTCATTAGAAGCTGGATTACATTCCAAATTGATAGTGGGGAATCTCAATGAATCGGGATTGTCTGACTGTGCTGCTAAGGCATTAGATGGAACTGTGAGCAGTACAGGTGGAATTAAGGCATCGGTTTGCGCGCATCGCTCTTCAAGAGACAACAAGGCTAGGGGCTTTGGAGAGCTGATAGCTTCTGTTGGTAATAACCCATGTGTAGCCATAAGCGCACGCCCAGTAGCTTTGCTTACCTTAGGGCCGACTGCAGCTTTCATCATGGACCAAGGATTTGTAGATCGCCATTGTTGTAAGGATTTTTTTCGGGTCTGTGGGCCGTCTGCCGATAAAGTCATTATTTGCGGCGGCTCGGCAAGAGTACGTAGGATGAAGCCACCAGTGCCTAACAGTCGCTTAACAGTCACAGGGCTTTACTCCTGACGGGCTTAACGCCGCAAGGGTGGTAGCCTCTGTCCTTTCAAGGCCGGCCCGAGTCACGTAATGGGGTCACGTGCCGATGTTGCCACGCCTTCTCCAGGAAGCGAGTTGGAGCGGCGTTCGCGGCAGGAGCAGGGGGCAGCTTGCAATGCCGGATCAGGTGGAAGCAGCTTCTGTTGGCAGCTTCTGAGGGCTTCAAAGTGCTTTCTGTAGTAAGTTCTACACATGACATTTATTACTCAGCGTCTTTGATAAATGCCTAAACAATGCAGCTCCCCCATACCTAACGGAAAGAATTACTAGGAAATCATCCTCACGACCAACCAGAATAGCGAACTCCTTCTGTCTCCAAATTCCCAGATTCTGCCTACAAAAAACAGGTGGAAATAGCTTGCCTGTAAAAGCAGCCCAGCACTGGAACGCTTTAACAGTTGAGCTAAGAAGTGAGAAATCCTACAACAGCTTTAGGCGCAACACCCGCTCTTGGCTAAGACTCAATGATCGATAACTCATTGCCCACTTGCTCGCCCTCTCCTCCTTCTTCTCAGGCTGCAACAATCTAGTAACTGTAAGCACACTGTGCTCCTGTATATATCTGTACCATGTAAATTGTAACTATATATATGTATATATGTATATGTCTCATTTATGTCAACTGTAACCAAGCTATAAGTAATCTTGACACGCTGTGCGCCCAGCTACCTAAGGGTTTGGGTGCCCTACAAAAAAAATAAACAAACATACAAACAAACATAAGTAGTATTACCTCGCTAGACTGACGTTTTGGTGTAGTGGCCTGGATATTTCTTACTGTAGCAGGACTTTTTATTAACTGAGCATCTATGATGAACCAGGATGATAAGTGTTCTTATGGGTCTAGACTGGCTTACATTGGAACCAGTTTGGACATGTTTTCTTATTGTGACATGCCACTTTTAATGGACAAACAAACAGGAGTATTTTCTTACATAGGAGTACTGACATATATTGGCAGAGCCAGTTTTGTGCCTAGTGCCAGTAATGATATTATAAAAAACCTCTCAAAGTGAACATGAGTATGTTCTTATATGGGAAAACTAGCATATGTTGGTGGAGCCAGCACAGAAATGTATAGACACATCCACCATGAACATGTTTTTTATACTGGCATATATTGCAGGGAACGGAATTACAGTGCATTGGGAAATGTCCTTGTGCACTTTTGGCACCTTGTATGTATTGTACTTTTTTTTCATGGCTTAGACTACACCCTACAAAACCGATTGCAAACTGTCTTTCCTCTTACCCACATTTTTACAGAAAGTGTGCTGTGTAATGCACCATTTTAACCTATTTTTCAAAACCTTTTCTCATGGGAGGGGGAAGAATCTTACCGAAACCCTCAAACCCAATTTCGTTAGCTCGGGCCCTATGCTCGGTTGAAATTACATACTTGTGGAAAATATTTACACCCTCCAAACAAACAACTCACCAACCACCACTAGTGGCTAGTATATTTGGGGATCAGGCGCCGCCCCTTCTTTCTACGCTAGGTGAAACATTTAAGCTTTGATTAAAAAACATATTTATTTATTTCACTTGGAGTAGTGCATGCCCCTGCAGTGGCATCATCTTCAGGAACATTTGAACACATATGGATGTCCAGGCTGGCTCGAGGTGTGGTGTGCCCTTTGCTTTGTTAAGGAGCTTGGGAGTGGGGGGGTAAGGGGAGGCCCCCAAATTCTCTGCTACGTCACTGATTGGGCTCTGCTCACCTTGAACGCATTCAAGTGTGATGTGAATGGCTGAAAAGGGCAGAAAACTCGACCAGGACCTTGCTCTGGTGCAGCACTGTTTAAAAAAATAGGCACTGGATACAGAGTCTCAGAAGTGAGAGAGCCATGGAGTGACCCACTCCTCCCCACACCAACTCCTCCTTGGAAAGGGCTTTGTGGAAGCTTAATTCATAGGCCAGCCCTAGGCTTCATTCATAGACCAGTCCTGGGGGGGTCATTAAATTATTCACCTCGCACATAGAGATCTGAAAATCACAAATGCATTGAGCGCCACTCTTGAGGGAAGTGCAGCCCCCCTCCCCACACCTCACCCTGTTAAAAAAAGATTGAAGAACAGTCATGTATCAAAGCCTAGGACATGAAGGTGTTATGTTTGGCTCTGGGTTGTGGGGGATAACATGTGGTTGTTTGTCACATAACTTAAAGATAAATGCACACAGAGACAGATGGCCTAAGCGTACGCCCATATAATAGGTTTCTTCTATCGTAGTGGTAGCTGGCTCATCGATACATGTATAACCAGGACATTTTGTTGATGCTAAATCCTGATCGATAATTTAATTTTCAGGCCTTGCTTATGCAGCATATTGTTCCTGGGTAAACAGACAGTGCACGCCTCACCAGGTTACTGCTTTTTTGGCTCGTTTAATACAACAATGCCACTGATAACAAGCACTTCTGTATCCACTGATCTATAGATGTTTCATACACTAGCTCTAGCCTGCATTAGAGATTTCTGTTACCCTGTTACAAGTACTGCACATATAGGCCCCATGTCCAATCTGGAAAATGACATTCCCAAATGTGTGATCGTGGACAAATCACGCCCCCCTCGGCTCTTATATCTAGATTAAATGAGAGCACCGCCTGGAAACACTGGTGGTAGACGCAACTGAAGGTCGTGTGCCATCACTTACCGTGATGTCACTTGGGGGCAGGGTCAAATGACATCACTTCCTGTGATGTCATCAGCAAACAAGGGTTATGTGATGTCACTTCCCCTAACCCTGGCATTTTGGTGAAATGCCGTCCCTGGCCTCCGGCCCTTTGGGTGGGTATGCATTTCCTTGATTAATGTTGGCCCACCAGCAGTTTATCAGCATTCTGGTAGAACAAATTTAGGTAGGTTGTAAAGCAACATAAAATTCAAAGGATTGAGATCTAAAAATGGGTTGGTTTATAATACGTTCTAAATCATGAACTGTAGCCAAATCCACACAACCACTTAACCCCCTTCATACAGCGTGTGATGAGAAGCATGTTAGATGAAATCTTGTTTAAATAAGAGTGGTGATATATTGATGTCGTGGCTATAATGGCCATGCTACACTAGTACAGAAAAATGATCATATTAGAACCCTGAAACGTTTGATAAAAACACTTGTTATAAGATATTTTAATTCTTAGATCGACTCCAAAGCCGACAAACAAAAAAAACGTCCTTAGTAACATGAAGTGTAGGTACTCAGCGCCATCCAAAAAGTCTCTGATCTGATGTGATGCCTCAAGCATGGACTCACTGCACCCTAATATCATCCAAGCATACAAACCTCCCAATAAATGTATCCCCCTAAAACCTTCTCCTCACTCAACTAGGTGCCCAGAAGTGTAATGTTTCTGCCTGTGGCACACTGGTAACCATCAAAATAAATACAGTAATATTCCATGCTGAATTTCAGTTAGTGGAATTACCCTACACCAAGCGAACACCAGAGAGGGCCTGATCGAGACCTACTCTTGGATGAATGGTGCAGCAAAGACCTCAGCACCCCAAAAAGATAACCTCATCACCCAAACAACTTGCTTCCAAAGCAAACATATTTATAAGCGTGGGCATGCTTGGTGTCTCTTCACTCTTTAGTCGCTGTATTTAGAAACATCCCCGAGGTCTGCTGTGAGCAGGGCCAGCTGCCCAGAGGTCTACTTTCATTACAAAGCAGCAAGGGGCCTCTGTGTTCCACAATTTACAAGCGTTACTCAGGCATTTCCTTCCTCTTGACGCACATTGTGAACAACAGTCCCATGAAAGTGATCCCATCTACTAGGACACTAATACATCCGCTGACTGCTCTGGGGGTCAGTGTGGGGAAGAGAGGAGCTGTACAGAAAAAGCACTGCGGTCTTAGCATGCTGATTGTGAATAGCACCTATTATTACAAAGGAACTAAGAGCATCACAAGGACAAAGAGGAAATCACACAAAGTGGAGTAGCTATCATAACACAAATATTTCAAATGTATATATGTGCTGCTGTTCACTAGAACATTGTATATTTGGTTTGACTTTTCAGTCTGTTTTTTTTGCCTGCTTATATAACAGGACAATAATAACGCATGCTCTGCTATACAATGCAATACGTATCCACAAATATTCTACAAAGTACTTGTAACAGAACTCGCACTTTATGCTACCTTCTTGGTTCTACTTGCATCGCTCTCGAAAGGATGAAAGATCGAATCGACGCTAGAGATTCAAATTTGTGACATGGGGGTTAGACTGAGATCTACAAAAAAGTACTAGGTATGAAAAGAAAAGAAAGGGAGGAACAACAGTGGGAAATTGCTGCGCATGCTGTTTTGGCATTGGACGAGCTAACAAGACTGCATGATCAGGGCGGCGGGGGAGCACTGGTCTCACTTGATCTCTCCATCACATTTGACACCATCGATCATGCTATCCTGCTGGATCGTCTGCCCAGAGCTGGCATTTCTGGGACGGTTCTGGCCTGGTTCTCTTCTTTTCTCTGTGATCATCAGCAAACTCTATCTCTTCCTCCTTTTTTCACCATGGGTAAGGCTTTCACTTGTGCTATCCCTCAGGGGTCTGCTATCTCGCCGACACTGTTTAACATCTATGTTCAGCCTCTGACCAAGCCCATCCTCTCCCACAGCTTTTTGTTTGCTACTCATATGCAGATGATACCCAAATCCTGGTTCGCCTTGATCTCATGGTTGATGAGTCTGCGACCAGGTTTAGGGCCTGCCATGAGGATGTGGGAGAATGGATGGCCACTAATTGGCCGAAGCTGAATGGTGCGAAGAATCAAGTGCTAGTGGTAGGCCCCACTTCTGCCTCTTCCTTCTGAGCTGCTGCTTTTTGGCCTCCTTCCTTTGGTTCTTTGCCTATTCCTTCCACTACTGTTCAAGATCTAGGTTTGAAATTATCCGCTTTCCTCCCTGTCTATGGAGCCTCAGATTGGGGCTGTGTGCCAACAGGGCTATTTCCAGCTTAAACTCCCTGTAAGGTCTTTCCCTTTATTCCAGCTGACCTTCGAGCCTCTGTGATATCTGCACTGGTGATCTCCTCTGATGATTACTGTAAGGAACAAGTTACTTACCTGTAACTGTTGTTCTCCAGCATGGGTCTATCATGGATTCACATGCTCATGAATATTCCCCCTCGTCAGGCTGGGAATCCTCAGTAAAGAAAAAATCAGTATCAGTTTTGTTTCTGATCTCTCTTTCTTAGTAGTAACCAATCACTGGTCTGTGGGTCATACTGCCCCCAGCCAATGACTGCCCTCTCCCTAAGCCCCGCCTCTGGAAGCCATCCTCAGATTTGGTAGCACGCCAAGTGGCAGTATGACCAAGTGAAGAGCCACAGAGGGATAGGTGGGAGGGTTCGCATGTGAATCCATGCCAGACCCATGCTGGAGAACAACAGTTACAGGTAAGTAACTTGTTCCTTCTCCAGCATGGGGTCTGGCATGGATTCACATGCTCATGAATAAAAGAATACATAGCAGTATACACATGCACAACCACAGGAGGTGACAACAGGCTCAACATTAAGCAATACAACAACTCAACATTAAGCATCTCTTACCTCCTCACCAGGCTCACCTTAAGCGAACAGGTTGCGCAGCACTGCTTGGCCGACCCTGGACTCCTCCCTGGAGTCCCGATCGACGCAGTAGAATCTTGTGAAGGTGTGCGTCGACCTCCACGTAGCAGCCCTGCAGATGTCCAGCAGGGGCACACCAGACAGGAACGCTGTGGTAGCTGCGATCGCTCTGGTCGAATGGGCTCTCGGACGGCCGGGCAGCGGTCGGTTTGCCAACCGGTGACAATTCATGATGCAGCTGGAGATGGAAGTCTTCGAGAGAGCCTTCCCTTGATTCACAGACCCAAAGTTCACAAACAGTTGTGACGTCTTCCGAAAACTCTTCATGCGGTCCACGTACAACTTCAGCGCTCTAGCTACATCCAGCGAGTGCAAATTCCTCTCGGCCGGCGCCGAAGGCGACAGGAAGAAAACTGGTAACACCAAGGGCTCGTTGAGGTGGAAGTCTGATGGCACCTTGGGCATGAAGGAGGGGTGCGTCCTCAGCACCACCCTCGTGTCATGAAAAGCCAAGTATGGAAGCTTGCAAGATAGGGCCTGAATCTCTCCCACTCGTCGTGCAGAGGTGATAGCCACGAGGAACGCTGTCTTCCATGACAGGAACTTCAAAGGCGCCGAATGCATAGGCTCGAATGGGGCTCCCATGAGCCTGGTCAGCACCACATTAAGCTCCCACGCCGGGGCAGGAGCCTTCTCCTGCGGGAATAATCGGAATAGTCCCTTCATAAATTCCTTCACCAGGCGATGAGACCACAAGGACGCCCGTCCCGTAGTCCTGGTATATCGGGAGATGGCAGCCAGATGTATTTTTATAGAGGCGTGAGCCAGTCCAGCTTTGGCCAGTGACCGTAGGTACGGCAGCACTTGAGGGGCCGTAATCCGCAGAGGGTTAATCTTCTGTGCACGGCACCAGACAGAGAACCTCTTCCATTTATGACCGTAACACATGAGAGTTGAGGACGCCCTGGCCTTTGCAAGAACCTCTCTGCAATCAGCCGGGATATCGTACCCTCCAAACTCTAGTGCTGCAGGAGCCAGGCCTGCAAGTTCAGTGACTGTGGGTCGTGATGGAGAATGGCGCCTCCTTCTCTGGAGAGAAGATCCACGTCCGCCAGCAGCTTGACTGGTGGGGACGTTGACAAGTCCAGAAGGTCCGGGAACCAGATCTGCCTCGGCTACGCCAGTGCGACAAGGATCATCCTGCACCTGGACTTCTTGAGCTGGTTGATGAGGCGGAGCAGCAACGGCAATGGAGGGAACGCGTATAGAAACAGGCCATCCCAAGGGAACAAGAAAGCATCGCCCATGCTCCTCGGCTGTGGGAACCTGCTGGCGAACCTCTGGCACTTGGAGTTCACCGCCGTCGCGAACAGGTCGATCTGGGGTTCGTCCCATCGTTGGAAGAGTTGATCCACTTGATCCTGGCGCAGTTCCCACCGTGGCACGAGCGCAGCTCCCTGCTGAGTGAGTCGGCAATGGTGTTTTTTATTCCTGCCAGGTGAAAGGGGACCAGAAACATCCCCCGGGGCGACGCCCAGTGCTAAAGATCCTAGGCCTCCTTGGTTAGGGCTGGGGATCTGGTGCCTCCTTGCTTCCGTATATATAGAACATCGTGGTGGTGTTGTCGGTGAAGATCCTCACCACTTTGCCCTTGAGGGACGGAAGGAACGACTTGAGAGCCCAGAACACTGCTCGGAGCTCCAGAATGTTGATGTGGAGAGACCTCTCCTCCGGGAGCCAAAGGCCTCTTGCGTGGAGGTCTCCGGTGTGGGCCCCCCAACCCTCCAGAGAGGCGTCCGTCGTCACCGTCTCCTGAAACGCAGGGATTTGAAATTCCGTGCCTGTTGTGAGGTGAGCATGGATGCCCCACCATGAGATCGCCCGACGGAACTCCTCGTCAAGAGGGATCCTGTCCTCGAAACAGCCCCTCCCCTGAAGCCAGCGGGCATCGAGGAACTCCTGAAGCGGACGCATCCGAAGTCTGCAAAGGGGTACAAGATAGATGCATGAGGACATCATCCCGAGGAGGGACTTGATGGACCTCACCCTGGCCACGTCCGTGGCTAGCAGGCGCCGCACCTTGCCCAGGATGGTCTTGGTCTTCTCCTCTGAAGGGGAGTCCAATTGCCCCACTGTATAGAGCTTCGCTCCCAGAAACAGTGCTATCTGAGATGGAACCAGGTGGGATTTGGGGTAGTTGATGGCGAACCCCAGCTCCGTGAGCAACCGGACAGTCCTCGCCGTGTGTTCGACGGTGAGTTCCCTTGTCGTTGCCCGGATTAGCCAGTCGTCCAGGTAGGGGTAAACGTGGATCCCCTGCAGGCACAGCCGCGCCGCCACAGGTGCCAGGCACTTGGTGAAAACCCTGGGTGCCTACTTTAATCCGAACGGTAGGGCTCTGAATTGGTAGTGGCGTCCCTGAACCATGAACCTGAGGAACTTCCTGTGCTTTTTTAGAATAGGGATGTGGAAGTAAGCATCCTCCAGGTCCAAAGTAGACAGGAAGTCGCCTTCCTCCAGCTGTCCCAGCACGTGCTGGAGGGTGACCATCCTGAATTTCTGCGCCTTGATGTACTTGTTTAAGCGACGCAGGTCCAGGATGGGGCGCCAACCGCCTGTCTTCTTCCTGACGAGGAAGTACCTTGAGTACACTCCGGAGCCCCGGAGCCTTCTGGGGACGAGCTTGATGGCACCTTTCTTGAGCATCGCCCTTACCTCCAACAGCAGTTGAGGGACGTGATTTTCCTTCCTGGCCACGGGAGGAATGCAAGGGCACTTCTTTTGGAATTCCAGCGAGTGCCCGTTGGCCAGGGTGTCCAACACCCAACGGTCGGTGGAGATGGAGTCTTGCTTGGAGGCGGCCTTGCCACCTTGGCCTCCTTGGCAACGACGGTGGGATCTCCCTTGCTTGCCGCGACCTCTGTAGGCCTCCTGGGAAGAGGAGCGGGCCGCCTGGCGGTAAGTGGAGGAGCCACCGCTGGAACCTTTGGAGGCACCCTGTCTGCCTCGGGAGCTCTGAAAGGGCAGTCGCTGTTGAAGCACCCCTAGGGCCCGGGCCGTCTCCGAGTCGGTCTTGATGGCCTGTACAGACTCGTCCACCGCCTTACCAAAGAGGTTGTTGCCGTTGAACGGCATGTCCAACACTCTGGTCTGGACATCCTGGTGAAAGTCTGTCACCTTGAGCCATCCTCGTCGTCGGAGGCAAACTCTGTTGCCCAGTTGGCGAAATCCGGTATCGGCAATGTCCGTTGCCACCGTTATGGCGTGATCCGACGCCACCTCGCCTTCCTGCAGAATTTCTAGGGCCTCCGCCCTCTTGTCGTCACGTAGGAAGTCTAGCAGGGGAGCTATCTTGAACCAGAGCTCCCTGTCGTAGTGGGCCACGATCGCTAAGGCATTGGCCGCCTTAATCGTCGCCGCCGTCGACGAGATGACTCGTCGTCCTATGGAGTCCAACTTCTTGCCCTCGCTGTCCGGCGGGGAAGTGGAAGTTGAAGCCGCCGTACCCGCTGCCTTCTTCTTAGCCGCTGCCGAGACGACAGAGTCCGGCGTGGGCTGGGCGCTGAGGCACAAGGGGGCAGCATCAGGGACTCGTTACTTCTTCTCGTACCTGTCCCTCTTGGCGGGTGGCGTGGAAGGGTTCTTGAGGACAGCAAGCCCCTCGTTCCAGATGTCGTCGAGCAAAGGCACCGCGAGGGCCGTCTTCCTCTTGGCCTCTCGTCGTTGGTACAGAAACCCTTCCTTTTTTTGTTCTTCAGGGCAGAGCTGGAAGAGCTCGGATGCCCTGGTCATCATGGCGTGGAAAGAGCCAATTTCGTCGGCTGGGGAAGTCCGCGGGGCGGGGGGGTGATGACGGGATGTCCGCTGTGTCATCGCCGCCGTCATCGTCCGTTCCCGTTGCTGTGTCCATCGCCGTATCCTCTCTAGGGTCCGGCGAGGACGAGGGGTCCACAGGTCTCGCAGGCACGAAGGGCGGAGCGGGGTGGACTCTCCTCGGCTTGTTCGGAGGGCTTCCCGACGGGCCCGGTTCTGGATCCTCCGTCGGGGTCTGTGGTAATCTCGTCCTTATCTCGGTACATAAGGATTGGATTGCCAATAAAATGGCCGACAAGCTGTCCTGGGGCTCGGGTAATGTCTGTGACGGACGGGATGGCCGTTCCACTGGGCCCTCTACGTTGCCATTGTCGCTATCTTCGATCACGTCAGCGGGGACCGTCCGCTGGGATCGAACCTTCTCGAACCTCTCGCTGAGGCCTATGAACCTCTCGTTGAGGCCTATGGACCTCTCGTTGAGGCCCTTCTCGTTTTCCACCAGCTCCTCCTCAGAGGCTGATTCCGAGTCTGTAATGGCCACCGTTCCCCCCCCCCTCTTTATCCACCGGGGGCTTCACGGGGGTCTTAACGATGGGCTGGAAAGAGGACTCCCTCCGCCGTGGGAGGGATACAAATCTGAGGATGGCTGCCAGAGACGGGGCTTAGGGAGAGGGCAGTCATTGGCTGGGGGCAGTATGACCCAGAGACCAGGGATTGGTTACTACTAAGAAAGACAGATCAGAAACGGAACTGATACTGATTTTTTCTTTACCGAGGATTCCCAGCCTGAAGATGGGGAATATTCATGAGCATGTGAATCCATGCCAGACCCCATGCTGGAGAATTTCGTATTTCTGCTGCAACCTGCCTATCTGCTGCAATGACTCCAGGTCATTCGAAATTCTGCAGCCGGTCTTGCCACGTCTTCCTTCCGGTACATTCATACCTCGCGAGTGCTTCGCCATCTTCAATGGCTGTTCATTGCTCAGCGTATTAAAATCAAAGCCGCGTCTTTGGTGCATCGTGCATATTAGTACCCCGGCGAGAGACAATCAGAATGAAACAAGCATTCTGATTGGCTCTCGCCAGGTCCATACCCGGCCGGGAATCCCTCTGTCGGGATTCCACGGCCTTTTTCCCCGGCGAGGGGCGTGGCAACCCCTCAGCCTATGGGGGCCTATAACTATGGGCCCTGGGGCATTACCTGAGTCGGTAATGCCCCCGCCGCTCGGGTCATATTGCTTAATTATGGCCATGGGGCGGAATATTTCGATGAGAAATTCTGCCCTTGTGTGCCAGGCCGTGTACCTCGTTCTGCTGATGCCTGTCTGCTATTAGTTCCTAGGTGCAGACTTAGCCGGATTGGTGGCCAGGCTTTCTCGGTGCCAGCCTCCTCCCCGTGGAACTCTTTGCCCTATGAGCTTTGCAGTTTATCTAATCACCTTCTTTTTTGGTGAGCGTTAAAAACTCATCTTTTCTAAAAAATGTTCTGTCCCACTGTTCTGCTGAGTAGCGTCAAGGTGCCCTTGTGGCGAATGTTGTGCTTTCCAAATAAATAAACATAAACTTTGTGTAAGGTGTATGCATAATTGTTCGCTCCTTCACACTGCCCAGAGCGTTAACCGAGGTTGATGTGGATCTAATTACAAACCCTTATGTTTTACATGTGTGCCCATTAAAAAGGCAGAGTATTCACATTAGATGTGGAAGGGGCATTCTCATGAAAAGCTCTACGAAACGGTTGTTCCAACGGCGTTGCGTTTTATACAAACAAAATAAATTGAAGGCTTTATTTATCTGATAACGTTGTGGATCAGCCAAGATAATCAGGACTGAATTGCTTTAAAAACATAGCGTTCATTTTGAACTTCTTGTGTTTATGCTAATGCAAATACGCCGTTTAGTATTACGCATGGCCCATCAATCGACTACTGCCAAATTTTAGATTATTTAACCTGAACCTTTATCAACGAATGTGCTTTTTTCAATAAAGAAAATAAAACAGTTCACAACCTTTAGCATCTCTCTGGAATATGTTTAACGTACACCTGGTGAACCGATAGAAAACGGGGGTTCGAATGTGCCTGTTCCTTCACATACCATCATTGTGTGGGTGTTTTAGCACACTATTTTAGAGCAACATACTTTTTTGAAATGAAGGCTTTATTTCTTGACATTTCCCACTGCTCAGTGGGGTTGCTATCTTGCTGGGCAAACCGTCTTATGCGGGGGTCAGCTAAATGTGCACTCTCTATGTTCATCATGAGCACAGTCGTTCTTGGAGGAGTTCACAAGCGTTGTGTAGTCCCTCACGTTTAACGTAGATGCTGAATGTTCAGAGTAGTAAAGCAAAATAGCAGGGATGGACCTAGGACCTTTCAATCTTTGCAGCTGAAATGGGGGTCGAGTCTCATGGGGTGACCCAAGCCGTCGCAACTTTGTTTGCAGTATTTGAATAAAGCAAATACTTATTTCAATTTAGTACATTAAATGCCCACTTTTCTGTGGTTATTAGCCCGTCCATTCCCTCAAGTCTTGCAATATCCAGCAAAGCGATAGTTCTTATCACCTTATTGCCAAAGAAAGTTTAATAGCTTTTTGTAAGTGGTCATTTAGGGTTTCAGTGCCCTGCTGTTCGCCTTTCTTTGTTCTATTTGCAGAGGCCAATAAACCTGTTCCGTGATAATCCAAGCTACTCACCCCATATGCATATATTCCCTATGGAAGCAGTCTTCACAAACTAAAGGCTCTGTAACTTTAAAGGTATACTTGCCAGCCAAAGACTAACAACTATAGAAGGCGTTAACTTATCACAAACTGGCAAGAGAGCTCTAAACACCGGCATGAAATGGGCCCCCACAAGTCCTATGCATCTTTAGTCGGCGATGAAAATAGCCAATCCTTCTAACAGTGCTGGCAGCTACTAGATACATGGCTTTTCATATGTCCCCTGAAAGCAGGGCTTTCAATGCAATTGTCTCTCTAACAAGAACTCCAAGCGTACACACATACCAGTTTTTGCTGCTCCCCTTGGTGCTTCTTCAGCTGCTCCAGAAGCTTTTGAAACTCTTCTTCTTTCTCAAGAGCCTCTTGGATGGTGGCTTCATTTTGTTCGGCGTACGCCATGGCTACTACAGCCAGGATCAGGTTAATGAGGTAGAAGGAGCCCAGAAATATTATCAGCACAAAGAATATCATGTAGGTTTTGCCTGCAGCCCGCAGAGTCTGTAGAGAAGATTATAAATAGTGTTAGCTTAGGCGCTACAGACAGATCGATGGTGCCTGCAAACTTCCAATAAAGGCACATTTAATGGTGTAAATCACAGTATTTGGACCTCTTGGAAATAGGCAATAGGCAAAGATATCAAATATGCAAATATTAGAATGAGTGCATTCTATTCGAGGAGGAAGGGATAATTGTACTTCTGATGATTCAATAAATGTGTTTGTATGTTGCGGGTTATTATTCCAAGTATTGGACCATCATAGGAAATACACACACAGAACATAATTTAAGGATTTGAAGCAATCAATCTCTCTTCTATAAATGAAATCTTTTAAACCATGCCCAATTACAAAGGCTAGCAGGATCTCTGCACTCGCACAATCTCTGCAGTTTTGAAGGGAAATGCACTTTTTTTGCTGGCCCAACGAAAGATATCACAACCTTTAATATGAAGAACATTCTGTGGAAGAAGAGGCATCGGTTTGCACTAATCCCGATTGATTGCCCCAAAATCTGGGCCAGGAAAGAATGTTGCAAAATATGATATGCACCATTACCAAGTATGGCAACAATCGAATTAGAATCTTTCACGGTTGGCTGGCTCTTTTTACTGAGAGTGTGTAAGTGAACGAGTGGCGTGTTTTGTACGCGTATTTTTAATGTTTCTTGGAAGTCAGGATCTGGAAAATCAACCCTAAACGCGTTGAACGCTCCAATGTCCATATTGCTTAACAAAAGAATGCAAATTAAGTGTGTGTTCACTGTGTTGTAACGATTGTGTCTGATCCCGGCTGCATACCTTGGTGACCATAGAGTACTTGCTTAAAGTTAAAATACTGACCTCATTATTTCAGGCAACTAACCGACTTTGTGCTTCCTTGGGTTCAGGGTGCAGCCACTTTGTGGACAGTTAATAGTGCAATTCTTGGCATGGGGAATCCGCTGAGAAGCCATATACTAGGAAAGAGAAGAAGGTGGCTTCTGCCAGTTCTGAAGGGGCAGTGTCGTCCTCAGAACTGCCTCCACCACCGTCTCCTCCTCCTCATTTTCAAATGTGTCACTGGTTTCTCGTGACTGGTTTAGAGGTAGTGAAGGCAGGGGGCAGAGGTGAGGATTCAGCATTGGCAATGGTGTCTCTCTTGCCCCCTCCCAAAATGAGGTGAAAGGCGACAATAATCTCCTGCTGCCACACTTCAAAAGGTGTACATGGAATATTCGAACTACAACACATTTGCTATATTCAGACATTGATGACCACTGATTTCCAGATATGGCCACAGACAGACCACTCAACAGTTATATATTGAAAACCTCAGATTTCAGGTTGCCTTGAAGCCCACAGAGAAGCGGTACAAGAAAGAAAGTTAAGTAACACACGCTGTTGGGTCCATTGGCTTCCGAATTCTTCTAGCCTCTGTGACATTCATCAAATCCTATAAGTGTTAAAAACCTTCCTACTGTAAGCTGGTTCTGTTTATGCTCTTACCTGCTTTATAGGACTGATTGACTGCTTAACGTATCTATGCAAAATGTTGATGCTCTTGATAATTTAGGATGTTAATGTGATCCCGCATCTAAATGTAAACAGCCCAAATGCTGTAAAGAATATCACAATATAAATAAAAGTTGCATTCACTGTAAGCAGCAAGCGAGAGCTGAAAGCATCTGTCAAAGCACCCGTCAGCTGCCATGTGCTCTGTGCATCAGTATCGTATGCAGCCGTTTTAATGAGCACTGCTCTGTGCTGATGGCTGTCAGAGGGGGAGAATACTGCGGTATACTCAGCTGTGCTTTAAATAATTGCTGATCCACTGAGCAATCAATGAATGCATTCTCTCAGACTCTGTTAATGTGTTACTTCTTTCTTTGGAAGAGGATAACAACTGTTAAAAGATGCTATTTATAGCAAGGATTCCTAAAGAACACAGCATTATCTGACAGGTCAGACCCTGCCAAGCAAGTACAGTGCCCCTCACTGGGCCAGTCATGCACACAGCCCTGTTCAGGTTCATTTATATTTCTGAAAGGGCTTCGACTCGTCAAGTTAGAGGCTGTTAAATTAACAAAATCAAGTTTGTTGTAAGACATAACTGTAAGAAATGATCAATGTTATATATTTGTTTTTGTGCTGGTCGATTACAAAACATCGTATTGCAATGCCCATGTCTTTTAAAAAACATCGTTTTATTATTTTACAACATAGCAAACAGATACATAGGAATACAAAAAAATACATATTAATATAAAATCAGATGCCACATATGAAGAAAAGGAAAGAGAAAAAAAGGGGGAGGATGGGTGGGAATGGAAAATAGGAGTTAGGCATATAGTTCATTAAAATCACTCAAAATATTCAAATATTTATCTTGCTTATTTTTAATCTGAAAGGACACTCTCTCTCTGTTAGACAGATAGTCATCAACAGAAGGCTTGAGATCACTCTTCCAAAACTTCAAAATAGGTTTTTTAGCTATGATAGGGGCCTTATAAACCCAGAAACGCTTACCAGCAAATAGATTAATATCAGCTGCAAATAGGCCAACACACAGATCATGGACGTGTAAGGGAGAGAGTAGCACAACACTAAATAGATACATTGGAGGACTTGACCCCAAACAATTGAACTTTCTGACAGAGCCACAACATATGCAGTGTGGTAGCCACATCCCTCTTACAGTTCCAACAGATATCATCCTGCCTTAGCTTTCAGCAGCAGAGTTTCCATGGAGACCAGTAAATATAATGAGAAATCCTCTACTGGATGTACCTCAACTCTAAATCAATCTTAAACCTGCTGGGACCTACACATATTCGATTCCACTCAGTACCAGACAGCACACATCCTAGTTCTGAGTCCCAATAGCTCCTATTGCTGGGGGGGGGGGGGGTGGCCCTTATCTTCCCTGAGTGGATTCCTGCCACTGCTATTCCCACGCAGACCTACTCCTCTTTTGAATGTCTTGTCTGCCGACTCTCCCTCTCTCCTAGCCATTCCCTTACTGTGGCTACTATCTATCGGCCACCTGGTCAATTTTCCTCCTTCCTCTCCGAGTGGGCGGACCTCTCCTCCTCACTCCTGTCCTCAACCACTCAACTCCTCTTTCTTGGAGACTTCAACATCCACCTGGATGCATCCTGTCCCCCCTCTGGACTCTTTTGCGACCTCTGCGACTCTCTCTCACTCTCTATTCTCCCGTCTGGGCCGACCCATTCTGCTGGGCACACTCTCGATGCCCTGATCTCTTCTGACCTTTCCATTTCTGTCCCTCTCTCCACTCCTCTCTCCTGGAGTGATCACTTTCTCCTCTCCTCCCACCTCACCCTCCCTACCACACAGGCAAAGCCACCCTCATCACTGCCATCTTCCTTCTCGGTCATCCGACCCATGAAGCGTGTGTCAGTTGAGGCTTTCGCTGCCACCTTCTCACCCCCTCTTCCCCCCTCGGCTGACTCCCACCCTGACACAGCCCTCTCCACTCTCTACTCTGCTATATCTGATACTCTTGACATCCTTGCCCCTGTCATGAGAATCCTCCTGAAGCCCAAAGCCAAATGTAACTCCTGGTATGACTCGGATCTAGTCACCCGTAAACGCTTGTGCAGGGCGGCAGAGAGGAAATGGCGTGCTTCATGTTCATCCTCTGACAAACTGGCCTGTCGCCTGCTCCAAAGGCAATACCGGCTCTCAGTTCTCACCAAGAAGAGAGCCCTTATCCAAGCCCGCATCACTGCGGCATCTAACAATTCGGCTGAACTCTTTAAAATCTGCAAGGAGCTGGCCAGTCTCTACCTCTCCTGTCCCCTCCCAGGCCCTCTGTACGGCACTGGCCTCTCACTTCATTTCTAAAACTCAGGACATCCTGTCCTCACTCTCCTCCCATCACCTCCCCCCTCTATTCCCTGCCCATCCTCTGGCACTTCTGCAGCCACCCCTCCTCTCTCCTTCTCTGCCTTTCCCCTTTTTTCTGCTGATGAGTACGATCTATGAAAGTCTCGTCAGCACAGGTCCACCCTTGCTCCTCCAAAACTATTAAGGACCACATCGACTCCTTGGCTCCTGCTCTTGCTGACTTCTGCAATCACTCCTTCGCCTCTGGAGTCTTCCCATCCCCTCTCAAGCACTCCCTTGTGCATCCCCTTCTTAAGAAACCCTCTTCCGACCCGTCCTGCCCAGCTAGCTATCGCCCTATCTCTATCACTCCTTTCCTGGGCAAGCTCCTGGAGAAACTTGCCATCTCCCAGCTTAATCTCCATGCTGAATCTGTTGGTAGCCTTCACGACCATCAGTCTGGCTTCAGAGCTGCCAGAAGCACGGAAACTGCTCTCCTGAACATCCGTGAGGACCTGCTCTCAAACCTTGACTCTAACATTCCATGTGTTCTCATTTTACTTGATCTCTCTTCTGCCTTTGATACTGTCAACCAAACCATCCTGCTCAACCGTCTCCGTGATAACCTGGGTATCACTGGTCTGGCTCTGGCTTGGCTGACCTCTTTCCTCTCAAATCGACCCTCCCAGGTCCAACTGGGGTCTTTCCTGTCTGACATCTTTTTCTCTACCTGTGGTGTCCCCCAGGGTTCTAACCTCTCTCCCTGGCTGTTCAACCAGTATCTGGCACTTCTCGCCCACTGCATTGCTGCTCTCTGCCCCACCTTTCAGTGCTATGCGGATGATACCCAGCTCATTTTCAGGCTACCCTCGGCCTCCTCTTCTCCTTCCCTCATCTCTGACTGTCTTTCTGCTATCCAGGAATGGTGTGCCGCCAATGACCTCTGCCTTAATGCCAGTAAGACTGAGATTCTACTCATCGGCACACCCACTCCCTCCTTCCCTGCAACTCTCTGGCCGGCCTCTCTTGGCCTGCTTCCTGCTCCTACCTGCAAGGCAAAAAACCTCGGGGTCATCTTCGACTCCACACTCTCCTTCTCTCCTCACATTTCTGACGTTTCTAAGAAGTCACACTACCAGCTGCACCTCCTCAGAGGTATCCTTCCTTTCCTCTCCTTCCCCCAGAAGCTCACTGTCTCCAGAGCCCTGGTTCTCAAGAAGCTGGACTACTGTAACAGCCTCTATCTAAATCTTCCTGCCTCTACTCTCCGCCCTCTGCAACTCATCCAGAACAGGACTGCGAGGCTTGTCCTTGGCCTCAAGCCCAAGGACCGTATCTCTCCAGGACTGAAATTGCTACACTGGCTCCCTGTGGCTGCGAAGATTAAGTTCAAAACCCTCTGCATTGTCCACAAGGCCTTCTGGGGCCTGGGGCCAAAATACCTTCAACTCTCCCTTCCTAAATATCTTCCTTCTCGAGCACTTCGCTCTTCCGCCTCCAACTCCCTCAGGGTCAACCGCTTCTCCAAGCAACGAGTTGGGGGGAGATCTCTCTCCGCAGCAGGGGCCTCCCTCTGGAACAGCCTTCCTGCCTCCCTGAAACTTGAGGAGAACCATCTCCGGTTCCGGAAGCACCTCAAAACCTTCCTCTTTGCTTCTGCTTTCTCTCCCCCTCTCCCCTGCTAAATCACTGAAACTGTACTGAATCAGCAACTGGGCCACTCACCAATCTCGGTCCTTGGCCCAGCCACTCTCCCCTGCACTGCCTTCCTTGCAACCCCTGCACTGCGGGACTGTCTCTGTATCCCTACAGTCCCCCTTCCCAGCACTTGTCTGCACTTATCTTGCACTTGCCACCAGCTGGCCCTCATTATTTATCTTGTTTATCACTAACCCTGTCCTGCACTTTCCCCTCTCCCTTCCCCCTTGCACTTTTCCCGTCCCCCCCCCTACCCATGCACTTGCGCGATCTGAATGACACCTGGCCTAGTAGGATCGTTGTCTGTCTCCCCTTGTTCCCCCCTACCTGTCTCGTTGCGCCTTGAAACACTTGTGTATAGGCGTGTTACAAATGCCATATCATATCATATCATATCTATTATGTCGAGAGGCTGTCTGGAGATCAACTGGCGTAAAAGGTTTATAAAGCAAGGAGGAAGAGAGTGGCATACTCTGAGCTAAATGTAGAATCATAGATAAACCATGCAAGGTAGCATTTGTGGCCAAGAAAAGTTCTTCAAAAAGCGTACTTAGAGCCACATAACAATGTGTTTCAGATAATCGCAGATTATATTTAAACCGTAAGAATATAAAATCGAGCATGGATTGACCATTGTAGACTTGTCCCAAACTCCAAATACCCGTTTTCGGACAAGAACTCCAAGAGAGAGTATGATTGTCAATTTTCACAGCTGGGTTTTTCCATAAAGATGAATCTGCACCAAGTAGGAACTTCTCACCTTGATCTTCGTTACTCTTTTTCCAGTCTCTTAAGATATGTTCAACAAATGGTGGAGTTGAACTAACCGGAAGTTTCTTTTCCATACAGAGAAAGAAATCGAGCAGGGTTGGATGGACGGAATCCCTCTCAATAGCGACTCCGTTCGGGCAATCAGCATGATCCGACATGTGCCAGTAATGTAGAGTATGCAGCGTGAAAGCAGAATGATACTGCCTTACGTTAGGGAAGCCAAAACCACTGAGGTGTACTGATCTCATAAGGAAGTCTTTTGGAATCCTCAATTTCCCTTAATCTCCCCATAAAAATGTATTGAACAGTTTGTTTATTTCTAGTACCAATTTACCTGAAAGCGGAAGGGGGAGCATGCTAAAAACATACAATAATTTGGGAAGCAAAGACATTTTGATCATGTTAATTTTACCCCAAAGAGTCAAATGTAATCTTTCCCGCTTAAAACATAGTACCGCAAATTCCACAAGTTTAATCCTGATATTAAGATCAAGAAGCGAAACAACATCCATAGCAATCTGAATCCCCAAATATCTAAAACCACCATCCACCCAAACATCCTGCCCTACGTCAAGTAACCCCCTGTGGCATGAAATCGAGATAGAAAAGATCAATGTCGTAGATGAACTAGTTACTCTTACCTTGTAACGTTCTTTCGATGGGATGTTCCTCCGACGTATTCCTTATCTTAGATATAAATCCTTCAGCTTTGCTGGCCTCGGAAAATTTTTTCGCCAGAGGGCGCTGCGCGTCGATGATCGCCGAGTCGATGACCCTCGACGGCCTCCGTGCCGACGTCGACGTCATCCTGCCTATAAAGGCCGCGCGCAGCGTCCGTTGCTCAGTTCCGTTTTGTAGTCCCCAGTAATGTTTTTGGATTAGACTAATCACCTTGAAGGAGCATAGGCTGCAAACCCACAGGAAGTCATACTGCGGGGATGGATGGGAGGGTCGATAAGGAATACGTCGGAGGAACATCCCATCGAAAGAACGTTACAAGGTAAGAGTAACTAGTTCTTCGAAGGGATTGTGTCCTCCGACGTATTCCTTATCTTAGATAGACTCCCATAGCAGTGGTATTGTGACTGGAGGCGGGAGTAATAAAAGTTATGTTACCCTTCCAGAATGGACAGAGTGTAACACAGCCTTGCCGAATCTAGTTTCTTGACTAGAGGAGGAATCCAGGCTATAGAATTTGGTAAATGTATGTGCGGACGACCATGTGGCAGCCGCACATATATCTCGAATTGGCACCCCTCTTTGAAGGGCTGAGGATGTTGCGATACCCCTGGTAGAATGAGCCCTTAGATTTTGAGGAGGCTCCTTTCCTGCCAATTTGTAGCACTCCAGAATGGCTAAAATAATCCATCTGGAGATGGTTTGTTTTGTTATTGGAAGGCCCAACTTATGTCCTGCATAACCTACAAAGAGTTGGTCTGCTTGTCTGATCTTAGCCAATCTGCTGATATAGAAGCTCAAGGCTCGCTTAGGGTCCAGCCTGTGCAGTCTCTCTTCCTCCTTCCCCGGATGAGGAGGAGGGTAGAAAGAAGGTAATATAATCTTCTGAGTGATGTGAAACTCCGAGACTACCTTCGGGAGGAAGTTAGGCTTCACCTGAAGAACAACTTTGTCCTTGTAAAAGATTGTATGTGGAGGTTTACACGATAAGGCTTGCAACTCGCTAACCCTTCTAGCAGATGTCAATGCTATTAGCAAAACAGTTTTGAGGGTGAGAAGCTTCAATGAACAAGAGTGTAGTGGTTCAAAAGGGGCACCCTTTAGGAAGTTTAAAATTAGGTTTAAATCCCATAAGGGAACTTGAAAAGGTTTCGGGGGATAAACATTAGTTAATCCTTTTAGGTATTGTATTACCAATGGAATTTTGAAGTATGAAGGCTCCTCTGCAGTGCGCTTAAAGATTGATAGCGCTGCGAGATAGCCCTTAATTGTGCCAACCTGTAGGCCTGAATTAGCCAGGTAAAGTAAGAATGACAACACCATAGGTGTACCACAAGAAAAGGGTTCAATATTCTTTTCTCTGCACCAGCTGCAAAATTTGTTCCAACGGCAGCGGTATAGAGTTTTAGTTGCCGGCCTTCTGGCCGAAAGCAACACCTCCATAACATCATCCGGAAGGTCCCAATCCTTGTACCTCAACCTTTCAGACACCAAGCGTGAAGGTTGAGGGTCTTGATGGCTGGATGGAGAACCTGACCTTCCTTCTGCGAGAGAAGATCCTCTCTGTATGGCAGTCGAATTGGAGGGCAGATGGACATGTCTAGAAGGTCCGGGTACCACGTTCTCCTGGCCCAATCCGGGGCAATTAGGATCATGGTCTTCCGAAACCTTCTCAACCTCCTGATCATTTGAGGAATGACAGGGACCGGAGGGAACGCGTACAGAAGTGGGAACTCCCAGTCCACTACGAACGCATCTCCTAGAGCTCCTCTCGGGGGAAATTCCCTTGAGCAAAATCTGTCGCACTTCCTGTTGATACTGGTGGCGAACAGATCCACTTGAGGGGTTCCCCAAAGGGCGAAGATCTCTTGAAGGACTTCCTGAGCTATCTCCCACTCGTGAGAGACTGTGCTCTGCCTGCTCAGAGCGTCCGCTGTCAAGTTCTTCTCTCCGGCTAGGTGAATTGCCGATAGAGAGATTCCTTCCTGAATTGCCCAAAACCAGAGCTGCATCGCCTCTCTGCACAGTGGTAGTGAGCCTACGCCTCCTCTTTTGATGAGGTAGTGCATGGCCACTGTATTGTCCGTCATTATTAGGACGTTTCTTCCCCGTACAGACGGCAGAAAAGCCTTCAGCGCTAGTCTGATGGCTCTCAGCTCCAACAGGTTGATATGTAGTCTGGACTCCGATGGAGACCAACGACCGCTGATGGTCAAGTCGTTGGCGTGAGCTCCCCACCCCGTGAGTGAGGCATCCGTGACTACTGTTATCTCCGGCCATGGTTGCCAAAACATTTCTCCTTTCAGGATGTTCTCCCGACAGGCCCACCACTGAAGGTCTCGGGCTACTTTGACCGGGATCCGAAGGAGATCTGTCATCCTTCCTGAGAACTGTGACCACTGAGTTCTCAGTGCCCACTGGAGGGATCTCATTCTCAGGCGAGCCTCCGGCACGAGGAATATGCAGGATGCCATGAGGCCTAGCAACCTCAGAAAGTCGTAGGCTGGGAGATATTGGGCATTCTGAAATCTGATGACCATCTGCAGAATATCTCGAGCCCTCACCTCTGGTGGCAAGGCTTTTCCCAGGGAAGTGTCCAGGACTGCTCCAATGAATTGGAGTCTCTGTGATGGTATCATCTGTGACTTCTTTAAATTGAGGGAGAAGCCCAGCTTGTGAAGGAAGTGGCAAACATAATCCAGTTGTCTCTGAGCCTGTTCCGAAGATACAGCTCTGATCAACCAATCGTCTAGGTAAGGGTAGACATGAATCCCTTCCCTCCTTAGACTTGCAGCCACAACCGACATTAGCTTGGTAAAGACCCTCGGGGCGGAGGTTAGCCCAAATGGCAGAACTCGAAATTGATAATGAGAGCTGCCAATTGCGAACCTCAGGTATCTCCTGTGCCTGGGATGGATCGGCACATGGAAATAAGCGTCCTGGAGGTCTAGAGATACCAACCAGTCCTGAAGCTGGAGGGCCTGAAGGATCTGAGAGAGAGTCACCATCTTGAACTTGTCCTTTCGGAGGAATTTGTTCAATTCCCGTAAGTCTAAGATGGGTCTCAGTCCTCCGTCCTTCTTCGGTATTATGAAGTAGGGGGAGTACCAACCCTTGTTCCTTTCCGCTACAGGTACCAGTTCTATGGCACCTTTCTCTAGCAGGTCTAAAACCTCCTGCAAGAGGAGCGGATCTGGAAGCTTCAAAGGGTTGTTCCCCGGTGGATGACTCTGAGGGATATGTAGGAAGGGCAGGCAGTAACCTTGGGCCACTGTCTCCAGAGCCCAAGCATCTGACGTAATAGCCTGCCATTCCGTCAGATGGTGAGTTAACCTGCCCCCTACTGGTGTTCTGTGAGGGGAGACCTCAGAGTGGTTTTGAAGCGGCTGATGCAGTTGCCGAAGGTAAAGTGGCTCCTGCTCCTGCGGGTGCGGCTTTCTTTCCCCTACCCCGTCCACCACGGGTAAATCTTCCTTGGCCTCTTTGAGCCGGTCGTCCCCTGCCCCTTCCATATGAGGAATAGTAACGAAAGGACCGTCCTCTCCACGATGATCCCGAAGGACGAAAGGTATTCTGACGGATAGCAGCTCCCAATGACTTGGCTGCTGCCTTGGACGTTTGCAGTTTCTCCAAACTGTCATCCGCCTTCTTTCCAAAGAGGGTAGAACCGTCAAAGGGCATATTCAAAAGCCTGGTCTGCACGTCAGAGGCAAAACCAGACTTCCTCAACCACGCATGCCTGCGGATTGTGGTACTTGCCGCCATGGCCCTGCTGATACTGTCAGCAGAATCTAGGCCAGTTTGTAGGGTCTCGCACATCGCATCTTTACCATCCCTGATGATGTTTAAAAATGCGTCCCTTTCCTCTCCTTCTTGGAGGCAGTCAGCCGCTGATGAAGCGCACTCCCAAAGGGTGTGGCTGAACCTAGCGAGCGTACAGGTCGCGTTAATAGACTTTAACGCCATGCTACAGGCAGAAAAAACCTTCTTAGCCATGGCATCATACTTTTTGTCATCCCTATCCTGCGGAGCAGTGGGGTATGCAGATGTGCTGCCTGATGAGGTTGCAGCCTGTACAACCAAGCTCTCAGGAGTAGGGTGTTTTGACAAATATTCAGGGTCAGAACTAGCCACCCTGTATTTTGTTGACAGTTTTTTATTTACTGCCGGGATAATTTCTGGCGTTTCCCAGTTTGTCAAAATCCTTCTCTGTAGAGCAGAGTGAAATGGAACCACAGGATCCTCCTGTGGGCCCTTGTCCAGTATGTCAGTGAGGTCATCCTGCTGAAAGGCAGGAGAAGGTGCAGACCAACCCATAAATTCTATGATTCTAGACATCAGAGCTCTATATGGAGTCTCCGCATGTTCTCCTGGGTCTGGTTTGATAAATTCTGCTTCAGGAGAAGTGTCCAAGCCACTAGCTTCCTGAAGTGCATCCTGAAGATTTTTTAATCTTCCTTCCTCAGAGGCGAAAGTCTCTGGCTCTGGTGATGTGGTCCTCTGTAAATCAATATCTTGGTCTGAATCCTCCCTTTCCTCAAAAATCGAGGTTAAAGGGGGATACATTGGTTTTTGGAATGGTATAAACCCCATTTCCAATGCAGAAGGAGCCATCATCACAGGCCTTGAAAACGTCGATGTCGTCGACACCGACGTGAAAGTACTCGAAGGCGCCGTGAAAAGCGTCGAGAAATGTGTACTAGGCCTCGAAGAACTCGAAAGGATCGGAGTCCTGCTCGAGAACGACGTCGACGTTCTCGGCGTCGAGTCGGAGGTCTTTTGTCTAACCGTTGGCTGTGGAGTAGCCGTGGTTCTTTCCTTCACCGGCGTCGATATCGGCGTCGACGTCGGCGTCGACTCGCTCGACTGGTGCGCCGATGGATCCTTCGACAACGGCGTCGATGGCGCCGACCTCTGTTTCGAAGGAGTTTTCGACGATGGCGTCGATGATGCTTTATCTCCCGATGGCTCGAGGCGCTTTCGGGTTGACTTTTCCGCCGGGTACTGCGACTCGCGGCGTTTAGATTTTTTGGGTTTTTTACCCGGGGTATCACCCTCAGCTGTCTTCGAGGGGGACGAGGCCGCTTTCTCGAAGACGCTTAGCATCTTTTTCCTGAATTCCTCCCACTCAGCTTGCGAGCTGCGTTTTGTGGGGCAATGAACTCTCTCAGGAGAACTCGACGAAGATGACGAAGGGGATCTCCTACGTCTCTTCTTCGAGTGTCTCGATGTCGACGAGTGGTGGGAGCCACTTCGTGATCTAGATCGAGAGTGTTTTTTATGGTGAGGAGACGAACGTCTCGACTCTACCGAAGAAGCTTTCGAGGAAGTTAAAGTTGACCTACCTCTCTCGAGCTTCCCCCTACGCTCCTTCAAGGCTTTCGCCGTCATGGAAAGGCATTCCTCACACTCCGAACTCTGGTGCGTGATTCCCAGACACCACAAACAGACCCTGTGAGGGTCCGTCAACGACATTTTCTTCCCGCAGTCTCGGCACTTTTTGAAACCGGACCGAGGGGTCGTCGGGTCGGAGGAGGATGCCATCGATATCGAGGTAAATAGTAGTTATTATATACGTTATCTTGACGAGAACTGAGCAACGGTGTTCCGAGGCACAACGAAGCGCGGAAAAACGGAACTGAGCAACGGACGCTGCGCGCGGCCTTTATAGGCAGGATGACGTCGACGTCGGCACGGAGGCCGTCGAGGGTCATCGACTCGGCGATCATCGACGCGCAGCGCCCTCTGGCGAAAAAATTTTCCGAGGCCAGCAAAGCTGAAGGATTTATATCTAAGATAAGGAATACGTCGGAGGACACAATCCCTTCGAAACATGTCTTCTTGTTGCTAAGAAACTAGACTAATGAGTTAGTACAAGTCTATTGCTCAGCAAACAGGTCTGGTTTATCTTTGAGATCATCAGTATTTAGCTCAGAATGTCATTCCCTGGATCAGTAGGATAAACAACTGAGCATCGTTCTTTTTTTATTTATTTAAAGTGCATACATAGTTTATACATTAATTGAAAAAAAGACATTAACACACACATTAATAATATGAGAGAATAGAAACTGATAACTTTTACGAAAACCCACCCCCCCACGTACGTATTATTTAGCCATTCTATCATCTAGACATATGTTTTAAAAAAACGAATGGAGGGACTGAAAAATCTTACGTTTTCTTGCCAGATGGAGATCACCGCTTTATTTAAACTTTAGTTAAACACCATTCATGCAGCAACCCCAGCAAATGGTGTCACCTAGAAACTCGTACCTTGCATATAAATTTACCCCGAAAATATTGATTTCTTACTATTTAGAGCTAGGTATTCAATATATAGATGTGTTAAGGTTTTAAACCCTGCTCTTTTCTGCATAAGCGTGAAATATAGAGTGCAGTTTTGGAATGTTTAATCTCTAGCCCATAATAACCTCCAGTGTTACCTGACTGCCAAAATGTACCTAAGCATCAACACAAAATTAAGCTTCAAAGACAGAGGGCCTGATTTACAAAGCGTTTTTCAATGGGATCGAGCCATCGTAAAAGCCTTTTGCAAATCAGGCCCAGAGGCTCCAAGCCATAAAGAATAGTTGGTACAAACTTTTCTTTAAAGAGTGACAAGGTTGGCTTCAGAGAACATTCGCTATACTGCCTGTCTAAACCCCTTATCATGGCTGCTAAGGCCGATCCTTGTTTCCCACTCCATTGCATGAGCAATTTGTCTTAGGCTCTGTCATTCATTTCAGCCCCTAAGCAGTTAGTGCGGTGACTACTTTCAGTGGACAATTTACTAGTATCCATTTATACTCATTCGTTCATTTCAACTTTATTTCGGAAAAATTATATAAATGTGGTTAGCACAATACATAAAATAAATAGCATAAGATCAATGCAAACGATTAAAAAAAGAAGAAAAAGGACATTCGCTAACAATAGATTAAAAGGGCCCATTCCAACATCACATATATCATAGATTGGTAAATCAATACATGCCTTTTACACTATTCGATACAATTCATAAGAACTTCTCTCCTTCTCCATGCACAAATTAAATATGTAGACACTGGGCCTCATCACACGGACGGCGGTAACCATGGCGCTGTTAGCGCCATGGTTGCTGCCAGTGTTTTACCGAGTCCGCCTTGGTGAATGGGGGAATTACCGCCCCATTCCAAAGTCGGCGGGGCGGTAATTCCCCATTCATCAAGGCCCTTCCCCATTCCCATTTGAGCCCCCACAGGGCTCAATGGGAATGGCTATATCGCCCCAGGTAGGGCCGCTTTAGGTAGTGTTGTTGGTGTTGTCAATGAGCAGTCCAGGTCTAGGGACATTGCTAAATTAAAGTCCCCACCCACTTCATATGAAGGGAATTTATAAATCATGGCTGCACAGTTCTGGAAAAATTCAGGTGAGTCGACACTAGGAGCCTATATAGTGATAAAAAGAAGTTTCAACCCAAAACATTCACATGCAAGAAAGATAAAGTGCCCGTCCACATCACATATTTTGTCATGCAAATGAAATTTCAATAATGGATGTATGTATATCGCGACTCTTCTAGACTATGACAAGTAGGAATACCCATATCTATGTATCTCCCGGCCCTTGGCCAATGGAAACGTCCCGTCCCCAGGAAGGTGCATCTTTTGTAAACACAGAACATTAACCTTATTCATCTTAGCTTGGTTAATCACCAATCGAAATGTTTTACTGTTGGTGACCCCTCTCATGTTCCAAGACATTACATTTAGGGATTCACCCCCCCATAGTGATTCAAATAAAGGACCAACCGTGAGGTACCCTGGCCGCAGCCGCACACTTCAGTTGTCCAGCAACAGAACTAAGGTCACTTCTCTCGGGTCTAGAATTGGGAGGGGCTAGTGCTTCGGTCAGTGGTTTTAGGGTCCCCTGGACAAAGACGAAGGATCAGACATATTTAATCCTCCCAACTGTAATGTGTACCTCATGGGTTTAAACAGAGCGGATAGTCATTCGTATAGTTCTATATTTCCTTTGTTAACCACTCTATTCTAATTTTACCACATTGGTATAATGTAACCAGGGGTCACTTTGTACACACCAAATACCCTATCGTAAATTGTTGGGATGAGAGATAGGAAATGAAAATGTAGAGCAAGTCTTGCTAATAGGAACCCTCTACATTTTCGTTTCCTATCTATCATGAGGTACACATTACAGTTGGGAGGATTAAATATGTCTGATTCTTCATCTTGATAATATGTGCTTAAGTTTACAGTAATATATACTGGTTTTCCCGTTTTCTTTTCTCTGTGTACTTTGGCATTACGAAAGGTCTGGTGTGTAAACACAAGTTAGAATGTAAGTGAATAGCACAGTCTGTTTTTATAGCTATAGGTTCTAGTGAGCCTTTTTACTCTGGGCACGAGATGCTCAAATAACATAATAAAATGAATTTTTCTATGAATATTACATGTGGTATCAGTAATCTTAAAATGGTATGAGATTATCTTGGATTTAACCTTGTGCTTCTCAGGGACTCAAGGTAGGGGTAGTCCACCTATTATTTTTTGCTTTTCGCAGCAGTATTATTATTATTATTATTAGTAACAGGCCGCAGGGGTCAGGCAACAGATGACTAGGGCTCCTCACTGTGGGGGTGTGGCGTTCAAAGGACGTGGCGAGGTTCCCGCTGTCTGCAGCAGACGAAGACAGTATAGTCATGCAAGGTGTGCAGGGATCAGTCCCAGCGCTGTCGAGACTGCACCACGTTTATGCCCCAGGGGTTGCCAGACAACGTACGCAGATGAATTGCTGGCACGCCTTGCCGCACATGAAGCAACATACCACGTTGCAGGCCAATAATGTAAGTTATCCCTCTTACGGGGGATAGGCGCAAGGTCTGGGGCAGCAACAAAGCCTCGGCTGAGGGATGAAGCTTTTTGCTTGGGGGTACCAGCCTATGCGGTCCCACTGAGCACAACCGAGCCCAAAGCAGGGTCCATGGCAGCAGCGGAGCTCGGACTGAAGGACAGGAATGAGGCGGCAGTACGCCTGGGAGCCGAACGCCCCGCAGCTCCACTGAGCGCAGTCCAACCTGAAACGGGGTGCAGGGCAGCCACCGAGAGGTCGCCCTGGTGGGGGCACCAACAAAACTCGCCAGGGGTACCGGCTGATTGTACTCACATGGCCAGGAGGTTGGCTGCTCAATCTCATTCCACAGGGGTGTGCACCAAGTCAGAGCTCTCGGGGCTGATGATGGAGTTCAGCGCACGCCCCGCGTCCACCCAAGCTGGAGCAATAGTCGCTAACGGCGCACTGGGCCCAGATGCAAGTCGCATGGCACAAATATTACTGGATGCTGACCAAACAAGCAGCAGGGGGGTTTAGGCGGTGCCTCAGGATATTGTCAATCCAATGCTGTTGTCTACACCTCTCGACAGCCATGGTAGAGAAGGATGATACAGGATGTTTAGTGTTGCTGGATGCAAGCTCTCTCAGGCGGTGGCCATCTTGCAGCCGTGTAACAGTACCCCTTCTTCACCTTCAATTTCAATCCCCATAAGTGACAATCGCCCCAACTTCCTGCCACACCTCATAACTTCTGAATTAGAGGTATTAACCTCCAATACTCTAGATTTACAAAATGTTAGGAAGTGAGTTACCTGCTTTCTCATACCTGATTGGGTACATAACAGTATCACCACATCATCTGCAAGAAAACTGAATACCTGTTTTTTCTTCAGCTATCTGCGGGACATATGAGGATTCCATGGGGAAGCCTATCAGTAATCCATCAAAGAAGAGTTTAAAGAGTAAGGGGGCCAGCGTACAACCCTGTCTGACACCCTTCTACACTGTAGATTCTGTAGAATCGGCATTCAATTCGATTATAGTTTTGCAACACTCCCTTAACAAATAGGGCCTCTCACAATGCCAGCTTCGGAATACTATTGAAAGCTGCCTTTGGGGGGGGCGCTGTTGAGCAGCCAAGGAAAATGGCTGCTTAGCCCGAGAGCTCCGTTACTGCCCACCAGAATCCACTAACTTTCGGCGCTAATCCGCTGCATCTTATACCAGCACCACAACGATTTTTTATCTAACACCTCTCTCCGTGTGCGACCGAAGTTTGGGAGGAAATCGCTGCCTGGAACTGCCGTAGCTCACGCCGGGGCCTGTGGCGCCGCATGCCCTCCAGACGGAGGCCTGGCTGTGCCCGCTCGCGCCGGTGGCGCCGCTGCTTCTGATTCCTGTGTGACTCTGCCGCGGGCTTCCCACGACGCCTCCTCATCGGACTGATCCGATCTCCTGCCGGTGCTCTGCGAGACGGGACCTCTCACCGCCTACCGCCCTGCCCCCAGACGCACGGCGGAGACGATTGTCCGGAGGCGACCGGGGCTGAGAGGTGACCTGATCGGCTGCTGCCGCTGCAGGCTGGATCGTGCCCCCCTGCGCCCGTGCATGGACGCGCCCCCGCGCTCTGAGACCCGTGGGCCGCGCACACCATACTACGCTCCACTCCTCAACAACGGCTGCTACCTCGGCCCGCTGAGGCTACGGACCATCTACCCTCTTCGAGGACCTGCCGGCACGGCCCCCTGGACCCTCCTGAGCGGCAGGCCCTGCTGCGGCGATCTGTGGAGCGTGACACCTGCCTCTGACCTCCCGTGGCCCCTGCGCCTCATTGGCCCAGGAACTGGGCCTGGCTCCGTCGAGCCTGGGGGTGCGTGCTCCTTCTACGCCAGAGAACGCCAGAGGACAGCGGGCCCAGCTGCCCTGCAGGCTGTAAGGTGGGTGTTGTGGGCCATACTTCGCCTTCCATTCATAGGGGGGGCCCTGGGGCACCCAGCTACCCACACCCCACCCGGAGCACCGCAATACAGCCGAGGCGGGGCCTACCTTTCCCCCCCCCCGACTCTCACCGCCCTTGCTGACCACCCATTATGTGCCTAAAATACAGCACTCTGTGAGGCCCGCGACTCAAGAGGCTCCATACCCTGAGCCCGGGAGGAATTGCCCCACTTTATGAATGCACACAGCTCTGAACAACAACACCCCTTCAGGGTCTGTGAGGCCGGTGCCTTTCGCACTGGAACTAGATTAACTGTCAATCCTTGGCCGTCCTGGCGGCTCCTATACCGGCGGTCTCGCACCACACACCTGGAACTCTCAGGGTGCTAAAGAAAGGGGAAGCACCTTACTTTCTCAACGCACGCAGATGAGGATAGTGTCACCCGATTAATCCAGCGAGGAACCCTACCTGCCTCACTAACGGCGCATCGCCTGGCGTACCAGGCATACTCCAAAGAGTCACTGCTCATACCGAACCTGCGGTCCTTCCCCCAGCCTGCTCCTCCTGTGACGGCTGTGGCCGTGGCGAGGCCTCGGCGGGGCTCGGTACTGCACGGGCTACCGGGCTAGGTGCTGGCCACTGCTGCTTCCTCATCAACGTTGTGCCACATACTAGCCCCTCTAGCAGGCTGCCACCGCTGACCTCCTATCTTTCCCGCTGCAAGGTCCCAGCCTCTGTGCAACACCTACCTCACCGAGTCAGTTGCGGTTCCCATCCGTAGCAATGTCCAACAGAGCACGTGGCACTGGCAAAGTGGGTGCTATGGACAAGTTTACAAAGGCGATGCCTAAGGGAGACCAGGCGTCGTCCTCTGCAGCGCAGGAAGAGGTGGACCTCCTACCGGACCCCCCGCAGCCGGACTTGGCCGCAATGATGGAATCCATGGTCAAAAACTTTGCAGCCTTTCATGAAAAGCTGGATGACATCAACGCGAATGTGGCTTCATTAAGGGCTAAGCTTGACCAACACGGGGCCAGGATTACCGAAGTGGAGCAGAGGACGGGTACCAATGAGGACAATGGGCCTCATTCCGAGTATGGCGGTAAGGGATAGCGGCCACCGGTAACGAGACCGGTGGCGGTAATCCCTTACCGCCATACTCCAAGTTCCCTCTGCGCCCTCGCCCTTAACGCCTGCTTTGAGCAGGTGTTAAAGTCGAGGGCGCAAAGGGGCCTCCAAGCCAATAACGGTGACCGTAATGAACGGTCACCGTTATTTGCATCTTCCCCATTCCCATTGAGCCCTACGGGGGCTCATTTGGGAATGGGGAAGAGCCTTGGTGAATGGGGAATTACCGCCCCGCCAACCTTGGAATGGGGCGGTGATTCCGCCATCCACCAAGGCGCTGCTGGTCCGGGTACGGCGTCAACCAAGGCGTTAATAGCGCCATTGGTTAGCGCCGTACTCGGAATGAGGCCCAATGTGCACACCCTACAAAACACAGTGTCAGAGCTTGTCCGAGACATGAAACAGGTCAAGGCTAAATGCGACGACCTTGAATCGAGGTCGCGAAGAAACAACATTCGCATAATTGGGGTTCTCGAATCTGCACATAAGGGGCGCATGGAGCTGGCGGTCGAAAAACTCATCAAAGACCTCCTAGATGACCCTGATCTCTCGCCATTCTTCACGGTTGAAAGAGCCCATCGCGCATTGGCACCTCGGCCTAAGACAGGAGACTTCCCCAGACCAATAATAGCAAAACTTCTCAGCTATAAGGACAGGGATCACATACTCCGATTGGCCAGGGAGAAAGGGGAATTAAGGCTGGATTCGAAAATAATCAGGATCTTCCCTGATTTTTCGGTATGGGTGCAGATGGAGAGACGCCGATTCAGTGGGGTGAAGAAAATGCTAAGAGATAGGAAGATCGAGTATGCAATGCTTTTCCCTGCCCGCCTAAAATTCACCCATCGCAACAAGCTCTACTTCTTCACGGTCCCAGGCGAGGCTGTTAGGTTCATCGAGGCGCAGATCCCACTGGCAGATCCCCCCGACAAACCGATGGACAACGACTAGTACCGGACGCACGCTCTCCTCTTGGGAATATGACCTTCATACCCTTGAATATATGTATCCTCGCTTTGTAACCTTACTTTCATCAGCCGATCTTCAGATTTATGTTGTTTTATCGAAATTTGTATTACTACTGGTGGGCGGAATGGCTGCGGCAGCCCCCACTGCACCTGCAATTCCTTTTGAGTCTAAATGTTTGTGCTTTAGCCCCGGTTGGGCGTTTTCCCAGGCGTTGCCGAGTTGGGGTTGGCACGCAGTTGTTCACTCTGAGGGTGGGTATCTACACACTGCTGGCTGGGACAGGGCGGTGAGGGCGGGGGGTGAAGAAGTTGGGGTAGGTTATATTCAAAATGGCGGGAAGGTTGAGACCGGTTCTAAAAGGAGGCACTCTTGTGCTAGGGCAGCACTCATGGCGTTTATCAGAGGCAGATCCTTTGCTTGGGATGTCCCGTAAATTGTCTGTATGGCGATCAAAATTATGACATGGAATGTTCGGGGCCTGACAGATTTTACGAAGTCTCGTAGGATCGCAGCTTACGCACAAAGGCATGGGGTTAAGGTCCTCCTGTAACAGGAGACACACGCCCTTAAACACCTATCGTCTAACATAGCACAGACCTGGGGTCTCAATAGATACTATACCCAATATTCCACCCAAGCTAGGGGAGTCCTGACCCTTATCCATAAGTTGGTACACTTCATACTCCGCACATCCCACATCGACACGGAAGGCAGATATGTGATTCTGCACTGTACTTTGGCTCACGAACAATGTTTACTGGTCAATTTATACGTGCCCAATACTGACTCCCCCGAGTTTATTGACGATGTGACCGCCATTCTCATGAGATATATAGACGTCCCTATAATATGGGGGGGTGACATGAATCTTATACTTGACAATGTACTAGACAGAACAACGACCACTCGCAGAGCCACAAGGCGAGCGGCCAAGCGTCTCCTCATGCACATGGACTCTCTCAATTTACACAATATATGGAGAATGCTCCACCCCCATGAAAGGGACTATACTTTCTACTCAACGGTACATGACAGTTCCTCAAGAATAGATTTGTTCCTCTTGTCTGGCAAATTTGTGGGTAGGGTCTCAGATGTCACGATCCTTGCACGCACGCTATCTGACCATTCTCCCGTGCTCCTACAGATCCAACTCGGCGACACAAAGCCGGCGCGACCCGTCTGGCGCTTTAAATCCAACGCCCTATCTGACATTGTCTTCAAAGCTGAGATCCTAGAGGACATAACCACATTTTTTGAAAATAACAGGGCATCTGACACACCCGAAGGGATCAGGTGGGAGGCATTTAAGGTTTACATCAGAGGGATGTGCATCTCTAGGGAAGCTGGAGTCCTGAAAGCTATAAGGCACGCCCTAACCAATTCTGAAACTAAGCTTAAAGCCCTGGAACAGGAGTGCCTCTCCACTCCGACCCCAGCAACCCTAGCTGCGAACAGATCAGAGCTGGAACAGTTTGAGTCACATGCCATGAGAGAGGTGCAATACCATGCTCGCCCTGTTGCTGCCCGGGGGACAGACCGGGTAGAACCCTGGCCAGGCTGGTATGTGCGGAGAGTGGTAAGACCCGCATTGATAGTATTATAGATGAGAATGGGCTGAGGCACTGGTCAGACCAGTCCATACTAGACACATTCGCTAGCTTTTATGCCAATCTATATGGTCCCTAGCCTGAACACTCAGCCCAAGATCTGGACGACCTGCTGGAAAGCATTCCCATGACTCTTATATCCCAGGACACCAGGGAGCGACTGGACGCTTCGTTCACCTTGGATGAGATTGTCCAGGTGATATCGGACCTTCCCAAAAACAAGGCGCTTGGCCCGGATGGGCTCACGTCTGAGTTCTACCGGGAGCACGTGGCCATATTGGCGCCTGTTTTTCACAGATTCTGGGCCGAATCACTTCGATTAAACATCCTCCCCCCTTCCTTAAGGGAAGCCTTAATAACAGTCCTCCCTAAACCTGGAAAACCCCTGGATGAACGTGGGTCCTACAGGCCCCTATCCCTTATCAACACGGACACGAAAATCTATCCTAAGATAATCGCAAACAGGTTTCTCCCTTTCATGTCCCACATGGTCCATGCAGACCAGAGTGGTTTCATTCCCGGTCGATCCACGGCACTCAACATCCACCGACTGTTTAATGTGATGTCCAGAATTGACCCGAACGCTGATGCTGTGGCACTAGATGCCCAAAAGGCTTTTGATATGGTCTCATGGCAATATCTGTGGGCCGTGCTGGAGAAAATGGGAGTGGGGCCAAATATGATCTCTTACATAAAACTCTTATACACGGGACCACTAGCTAGGGTCCTTGTAAAATCTGTTCCCTCCTCTCCCTTCACGCTACACCGGGGCACTCGCCAGGGATGCCCATTCTCACCCCTCCTTTTTGCGCTCGCTATGGAACCCATGGCTGATCATGTAAGAGGGCGTCACATCAATAAAGGCATTCGGTTACTGGACACACTGGAAATCATCTCACTTTACGCGGATGACGTGCTCCTGTATGTCAGAAACCCCTCCACATATCTGGACCCGATCATCCATGACATTACCAAGATAGGCACGTACTCCGGTTTCAAAATCAACAATTCTAAATCTGAAATTTTCCCTCTCACTGTAACAACTCAACAACCGGCATGTGAGTACCCCCTAAGCTGGTCCCCAGGTGGAGTTAAGTACCTCGGGGTGCAGGTGTCGTTAACCAAATCCTCCCTATTGACAGACAATTACGAGGCCATGGCTCAGCTCGTCGTCTCCAAATGGCGCAATCTACCGCTATCCCTGGTGGGCAGACTCTCTCTAATAAAGATGATTGTGGTCCCCAAGCTCCTGTACGTCTTCACTAACGTACCAGTCTGGCCCGGGATGCAATACTTTAAGAGGCTCCACTCATTCTACAGGACCCATTGGCACTGCTTACTATTGACTTTGTGAAGGCCTTCGATTCGGTCCATTGGGAGGCCCTGTGGCTCATCATGGGCAAAATGGGATTTGGAGAGCAATTCACAAACTGGGTCACACTCCTATACAATGCCCCAATAGCAGAAATTAGAGTCAACGGCTGGTCCTCACGAACCATAAAACTTGGAAAGGGAACCAGACAGGGATGTCCCCTCTCTGCAATGTTATTTGCACTCGCAATTGAACCACTGGCGATAATGCTGAGGGAGTCCCTGGATTGGAAGGGTTTCCACTGGACACAGAATTGGGAGGACAGGGTGTCCTTATATGCAGATGACCTCCTAATCTACCTCAGTGACCCAGCGGTCTCCTGTCCCATTGTAACGAATATACTGAGCACATATGGAACCTTTAGCGGGTTAAGGGTAAACTATGATGAATCCCTGATCTTTCCAATAAAGGGACTTGATGCAGCGACCTTAGATAACAGCCCATTTAAGACCGAGAAAGAGCAGTTCCGATATCTGGGGATACAAATCTCAACAGACCTAACACAGTATATAGGAAAAAACCTGCACCCAGTAAGGGATAGATTCGTAAATGACGTAAAGCACTGCATGACCCTTCCGCTCACCCTACTGGGAAGAGCTGCCTTATTCAAGATGCTGGCCCTCCCCCGATTTTTATACGTCCTGTAGAACGCACCGCTATACATACCCAAAATAGAGTTCCACAAAATAGATGAATCACTCAGGAAACTGCTATGGGGAGGGGGGCATCCACGAATTGCTCTTAAAACTCTACAGCGCTCAATAATGGAGGGAGGAATCCGACTTCCACACCTGCAGACGTATTACTGGGCAGCCCAAATGTCAGTGGTCAATGAAAGCCTGCATGCCGATCCAATGATACCACACAACAGAGCAGACACCCAGAAGGACCATGGATTCACCCCGCTAGAAAGCCTCCATCAAAAGAAAACCCAACAAGCCACACCCACAATGGTGGCTCAGAGAACGCAGATTTGGATAGATGCGCATAAATACCTGGGATGGGAGGGGAATGTCACATTGAAACAACCCCTGTGGGGTAATAAACACCTCCCGGAACTTAAAGAAATTCCCAAATGGGTAGCCTGGGAGGAGGCGGAGATACAGACATTAGAGGAGTTGGTACAGGATGGAGAAATCAAGACATTCCAAGTCCTGAAAGACGAATTCAACCTTCCCATTACGGAGCATTTCCACTATATACACATAAGACACGCACTCACTGCAAGCGAAATAGACCTCCCAAATGTGCCAGAATGCACCCCGATCGAGAGGAACATAGTGATGGAACGAATTGGACACAAAGTAACATCCACAATGTACAATGCCATCAACTCGTTTTCCACGAAAGAGCTCATAGGACTTAAAGAGAAATGGGAAAGAGATGTGGGTCAAATACAAGCAGAGGACTGGACAGTGGCACTTATGTACCCCCGAGAATCAGCAATTTCAGGCAGAATCAGGCTGGTCCAGCTAAAAATCCTACACAGGATTTACTATCCTAGAGAGGCCTTGCACCAATGGGGAAGGGCGACGGACCCTAACTGCTTAAGATGTCACCACCTGAGAGGAACCTTCTTCCACATCTTATGGGAATGCCCGCGGATACAGGACTTTTGGCAACAATGCTGCGATAGGCTGTCAACAGTACTCAGCCGCGAAATACCGATGGAGCCCAAACTCCTGATACTGGGAATAGATGCGGATATGGAGCTATCCAGATTTGAAAAACTCATGTTTGCAACGACCACGAGTCTCGCAAAAAGAAACATAGCTCAATTATGGGGCACACCACAGTATGCCAAATGGGTAACGGACATGGACGTGTGTGTCCCAATGGAAACGAGAGTGTACACCACAAGAGGATTCCCAGAGAAAGCGGCCAAGATATGGCAAAGATGGGAGGACAACTGAAGTCAAACAAAGAAAAGCCATAGGGACACTGAGCACCGAGCAATGAACTGATACTAGCCATCGGAACGAACTCAAGAAACATTAGATGTAACAATCTTACAATATATGCAAACATAAATTAGATGCCAGGAAGAAATGTATACCTGTGTGTTTAAATGTTTAAATGGTTAAGTGTAGTGACCAAATGTCAACTACTTACCGTTGTTGTGTTTGTTTGTACCTACAAAACATTAAAAAATATTTTATTTAAAAAAAGAGGCTCCACTCGGAGTGCGCACAATTTCTCTGGCATCCAGGGTCGGTCCGCAAGAAGTGGCAACATATGACGTTATCCTATGATAAAGGGGGGTTCACAGCCCCATACCTCCGTTTGTACTGGAACGCGGCACAGGCCCAACACGCCTCTCATTGGTACACGTTCCAGGATCCGACCCTGCATGTAAAACTTGATAAACTGGCGGGGGGTGGGACTAATATCATGACCCTGCTACTGCACCGCACATTCCAAACAGACGCCCAGGCAGACCCGGTGGCCACCACGGTCAGGGCTTGGAAAAGTATCCTGGGCTATGAGCAGGAGCAACACCCGTACTATAAGTGGCTTTCCCTGTGGCAATTTCCCAGAATCCCCCCACACACGACCAACACCTCGTACAACACTCGGGAAATCTGGGCTATCGAGCCCTTTCTAACCTCTTCCCTGATGGTACATTTGTCACCCCTCAAACATGGCGCCTGGAACATTCCAATTCTTCGCTTGAGATGCTGCAGTATCACAGGCTTAGAGCAGCAGTACGAGATATGTGGCACTCATACCCAAACGAAACCCCCAGACTCACCCGAAATACAATATGGAACAAGTTACTTACCTGTAACTGTTGTTCTCCAGCATGGGTCTGGCATGGATTCACATGCTCATGAATATTCCCCGTCGTCAGGCTGGGAATCCTCGGTAAAGAAAAAACCAGTATCAGTTTCGTATCTGATCTGTCTTTCGTAGTAACAACCAATCACTGGTCTCTGCGTCATACTGACCACAGCCAATGACTGCCCTCTACCTAAGCACCGCCTCTGGCAGCCATCTTCAGATTTGGAAGCACGTGAAGTGGCAGTATGACCAAGTGAAGAGCCGCAGAGGGGTAGGCGGGAGGGTTCGCATGTGAATCCATGCCAGACCCATGCTGGAGAACAACAGTTACAGGTAAGTAACTTGTTCCTTCTCCAGCATGGGGTCTGGCATGGATTCACATGCTCATGAATAAAGAATACATAGCAGTACACACGTGCACAACCACGGGAGGTGGCAACGGCTCAACATTAAGCAGTACATCAAACTCAACATTAAGCATCTTACCTCCTCACCAGGCTCACCTCAGGCGAACAGGTTGCGCAGCACTGCTTGGCCGACCCTGGACTCCTCCCTGGAATCCCGATCGACGCAGTAGAATTTCGTGAAGGTGTGCGTCGACCTCCACGTAGCAGCCCTGCATATGTCCAGCAGGGGCACACCAGAAAGGAACGCCGTGGTAGCTGCGATCGCTCTGGTGGAATGGGCTCTCGGACGGCCAGGCAGCGGTCGGTTTGCCAACCGATGACAGTACATGATACAGCCGGAGAGCCATCTGGAAATGGAAGCCTTCGAGAGAGCCTTCCCCTGATTGACAGGTCCAAAGTTCACAAAGAGTTGTGACGTCTTCCGAAAACACTTCGTGCGGTCCACGTAGAACTTCAGCGCTCTAGCCACATCCAGCGAGTGCAAAGTCCTCTCAGCCGGCGACGAAGGCGACGGGAAGAACACAGGCAACACCAAGGGTTCGTTGAGATGGAAGTCCGACGGTACCTTGGGCATGAAGGAGGGGTGCGTCCTGAGCACTACCCTCGTGTCGTGAAAAGTCAAGTACGGGGCCTTGCATGAAAGGGCCTGGATCTCTCCCACCCGTCGTGCGGAGGTGATGGCCACAAGAAACGCTGCTTTCCACGACAGAAACTTCAACGGGGCCGAGTGCAGAGGCTCGAACGGAGGTCCCATGAGCTTGGTCAGCACCACGTTGAGCTCCCACGCCGGGGCCGGAGCCTTCACCGGCGGGAACGATCTGAACAGTCCCTTCATGAACTCTTTCACCAGACGATGAGACCACAAGGACGTCCGGCCCGTGGTTCTGGTGTATCGGGAGATCGCAGCAAGATGAATCTTGATGGACGCGTGTGCCAGTCCAGCTTTGGCCAGCGTCAGCAGGTACGGCAGTACCTGGGGAGCCGTAATCCGTAGAGGGTTAATCTTCTGTGCGTGGCACCAGACAGAGAACCTCTTCCATTTGTGTCCGTAGCATTTAAGAGTCGAGGACGCCCTGGCCTTTGCAAGAACCTCTCTGCAGTCGGCCGGTATGTCGTATCCTCCAAACTCTAGCGCTGCAGGAGCCAGGCCTGCAAGTTCAGCGATTTCGGGTCGTGGTGGAGGATGGCGCCTCCTTCCCTGGAGAGAAGATCCGCGTCCACCGGCAGCTTGATTGGCGGGGACGCTGACAAGTCCAGAAGGTCCGGGAAACATATCTGCCTCGGCCACGCAGGTGCGACGAGGATCATCCTGCACCGTGACCTCTTGAGCTGGTTGACGAGCCGGATTAGCAGTGGCAAAGGAGGGAACGCGTAGAGGAACAGGCCCTCCCAGGGGAACGAGAAGGCATCGCCCATGCTCCTCGCCTGGGGAAACCTGCTGGCGAACCTCCGGCACTTGGAGTTCGTCGCCGTCACGAACAGGTCGATCTGGGGTGTGCCCCACCGTCGGAAGAGGCGATCCACTAGATCCTGCCGTAGTTCCCACTCGTGGCACGAGCGCAGCTCCCTGCTGAGTGAGTCGGCGATGGTGTTTTTTATCCCTGCCAGATGAAACGGCACCAGAAACATCCTTTGGGCGACGGCCCAATGCCACAGGTCCTGCGCCTCCTTGGACAGCGCTGGGGACCTGGTTCCGCCCTGTTTCCTGATGTAAAACATGGTGGTGGTGTTGTCGGTGAAGATCCTCACCACCTTGCCCTTGAGGGACGGAAGGAAGGACCTGAGGGCCCAGAACACTGCACGGAGCTCCAGGATGTTGATATGGAGGGACTTCTCCGTCGGGAGCCAAAGGCCTCTCGCGTGCAGATTTTCGGTGTGCGCTCCCCACCCTTCCAGGGAGGCATCGGTGGTCACTGTCTCCTGGTGGTCTGGGGTCTGGAAGTCCATGCCCGCCGTCAGATGCGTGCGGTTGCCCCACCACCGGACCGCTCGGCGGAAACTCTCGTCGAGTGTGATCCTCTCCTCGAAGCTGCCCGTCGTTTGGATCCAGCGCGCGTCCAGGAACTCCTGCAACGGGCGCATCCGGAGCCTGCACATGGGAATGAGGTAGATGCAGGAAGACATCATTCCGAGGAGGGACTTGATGGACCTCACCTTGGCCGCGTCGGAAACCAACATCCGCTGTACCTTGCCCAGGATGGACCTGGTCCTTTCCTCCGACGGGGAGGCCAGAAGAGACACTGTGTCGAGCTTCGCTCCCAGAAACAGTGCGTTTTGCGCGGGTACCAGGTGAGACTTGGCGTAGTTCACGGAGAATCCCAGGTCCGTGAGAAGTCGGACAGTCCTTGCCGTGTGATCCAGGGCGAGCTCCCTCGTCTTGGCTCGGATGAGCCAGTCGTCCAGGTAGGGGTAGACGTGGATCCCCTCGCGGCGCAGCTGCGCCGCCACCGGTGCAAGGCACTTGGTGAATACCCTGGGGGCCGACCGTAGTCCGAAGGGGAGGGCTTTGAACTGGTAGTGACGCCCTTGGACCACAAACCTGAGGAATTTTCGGTGCCCCTTTAGGATGGGAATATGGAAGTAGGCATCCTCCAAATCCAACGACGACAGGAAGTCTCCTTCCTCCAGCTGACCCAGGACGTGCTGGAGGGTGACCATCCGGAACTTTTGCGCCTTGATGAACTTGTTCAGACGTCGCAGGTCCAGGATGGGGCGCCATCCCCCCGTCTTCTTCTTCACGAGGAAGTATCTCGAGTAAACTCCGGAGCCCCGAAGTCTCTTTGGGACGAGTTCGATGGCGCCCTTCCTCAGCATCGCCTTTACCTCCAGGAGAAGTTGAGGGACGTGAAGTTCTTTCCTGGCCACGGGGGGGACGTGCGGACACCTTCTTTGCATGGCCCCAGGCCAAGGCATCCAGCACCCAACGGTCGGTGGAGATGGACTCCCACACGCTGACGAAGCTCGCCAGCCGGCCTCCCACCGGGGTGCTTCGGTGGGGGCCCGACCTCACGGTCGGTTCAATCCTGCTTCGACGAGGCTTTGCCGCCTTGACCTCCTTGGCGACGACGGCGGGGTCCGCCAGACTTGCCTCGTCCTCTGTAGGCCTCCTGAGCCGACAAGCGGGCCGCTTGACGGTAGGTGGAGAAACCGCCGCCTGAACTTTTGGAGGCGCCCTTGCCTCCGCTGCTCCGAAAGGGCGTCCGTCGTTGTTGCAGAACTCCAAGGGCCCGGGCCGTCTCGGTGTCCGCTTTAATGGCCTGAAGGGAATCGTCCACTGTTTTCCCAAACAGGTTGTTCCCATCGAAGGGCATGTCCAGGACTCTGGTCTGAACGTCTTGACGGAAGTCCGTAGCCTTGAGCCATCCACGCCGCCTAAGGCAAACGCCGTTGCCCAACTGGCGGAACCCAGTGTCGGCGATGTCCGTCGCAACGGTAATGGCGTGGTCCGAAGCCACCTCACCTTCCTGCAGGATCTCCAGGGCCTCTGCCCTCTTGTCGTCCGGCAAGAAGTCCAGTAGGGGAGCCAGTTTGTACCAGAGCTCCTTGTCGTAGCGGGCCACGATAGCCAAGGCGTTGGCCGCTTTAATCGTCGTCGCCGCAGACGAGATGACTCTGCGTCCCATAGCGTCCAATTTCTTTCCCTCGCCGTCCGGTGGGGAAGTCGATGTGGAGGTCGCTCCCCCCCCCGCTTTTTTCCTGGCCGCCGCGGAGACGACGGAGTCCGGGGTAGGCTGCGCCCGGAGGCACAGGGGGGCCGTGTCCGGGACCCGGTACTTCTTCTCGTACCGGTCTCTTCTAGCTGGCGTCGTGGAAGGGTTCTTGAGGAGGGTGAGGCCCTCATCCCAAATGTCGTCCAATAGAGGCACTGAGAGGACCGTCTTCCTCTTGGCCTCGCGCCGCTGATAAAGGAAACCTTCCTTCTTCTTCTCCTCAGGGCAGAGTTGGAAAAGCTCGGATGCCCTGGTGATCATGGAGTGGAACGATCCAATCTCGTCGGGCGGAGAAGCCCTGGTGGGAGGCGACGACGGTACATCCTCGTCGTATACCTCGTCGTCCGTACCCGTCGCTGCCGTGTCAGTCCCCGTATCATCCCCTCGGGTGGACGGGGAGGAGGGCTGGAAGGGGCGCGACGGCTGAAAAGGAGGCGGAGGGTGGATCCTTCTTTTCTTGGTAGGGGGAACACCAGAAGGTCCCGGTTCTGGGTCCCCCGACGGGAGAGGTTCCGTCGGCAACGGTCACTCGTCCTTATCTCTGAGCATAAGGACTGTATAGCCAACAAAATGGCCGCCGAGTTGTCTCGCGGCGCTGGCAGAGGGGAATCCGACGGGCGATCAGGGGCCCCGTCGGTACCCTCGATGATGTCGTCGTCACCTGCGTCGGGATCCATCCCGACGGGCCGGTCTTCTTCCACGCCCAGGCCGTGGCTTAAGACTTCGACCAGCTCCTCCTCCGAGGTTGAGGCCGAATCTACGACGACGCCCTGCCCCCCCTTTTTCTTCCCCACGGGGGATTTCACGGGGGCCCTATCGATGGGCACAAAAGAGGACTCCCTCCGAGGTGGCAGGGAGACTCTGAGCCCCGAGGTCGCCACCACTGGTGTAGCCCCCACAGGCTGAGCCAGGGCCGCCGCAACAGTTTCGATAGAGGGCTTGGCCGGATGGATTAAGGCCTTCACCACCTTAGGTGCGCTCACCGCCTTATCCTTGAGGGGGGGGACACTGCCTCGCTCCCCCTCCGATGGGGCCTTCGAGCTCGACCAGGGCCTCTCCAGGAGCTTCGCCGGGTGCTCGGCCTTCCTCTTACCCGACCCAGAGCGTTGGCTCGTGGTTGATGGTGTCGGGGAGGGCGCGCCCTGCCTGGCGCCCGTAGAGCCCGACCGTTCGGCGCTCCCGGTGCCAGCGGACTCGCGGTGCTTTGCCTTGTGTTGGACCCCCGTCGCCGGGGCGTCCTCAAAGGTCTTAGAAGACCGCTCGGATTTCTTCCTCTTCTTCTCGCCTGACGGGCTCTTCCCTTCCAGCCAGTTGGCGAGACGTTGATGGCGGTCCTTCATGGTCCGCTCCGACATGTTGCCGCAAAACGCACAGTCCTTCTCCACGTGCGTCTTGTCCTCATGTAAGCAGTAGAGACAAAAGGAGTGTTCGTCCTCCTTAAAGACGTTCTGCAGCTGGCATCCAGGGCAGACCCTGAACAGCTTTCCGGGCGTCGAGCATCCCTTCTCCTGGGCCATGTCCGGGCCTGAGAAACTTCTGGAGTCCTCCAAAAGCGTAGCTCGACGAAATCTTCACCCTTGAGGGGTGCAGACGAATCCGACACGGGTCCCCGTTGATCGGATGGAGAGTCGGTGGAGCTTGAGGCTCTTTTGACCGAAAAAAGTTTTTGAGAAAAAACGTGAAAAAATAGCACTAACGCTCGAGAGCAATAGCACGAGGATCCCAACACATGAACGTGCGGTAAAAATCTGAAGATGGCTGCCAGAGGCGGTGCTTAGGTAGAGGGCAGTCATTGGCTGTGGTCAGTATGACGCAGAGACCAGTGATTGGTTGTTACTACGAAAGACAGATCAGAAACGAAACTGATACTGGTTTTTTCTTTACCGAGGATTCCCAGCCTGACGACGGGGAATATTCATGAGCATGTGAATCCATGCCAGACCCCATGCTGGAGAAATAGCAAACTCCGGAGGCGTCAAGGGTATAATATCCAATTTGTACAAAATGCAGCTGGAGAAAACAGTGGATAAGTCTCTCAAACCACGTGAAGCCTGGGCTAGGGAGCTTGGAACGGAAATTACAGACGATCTATGGGGCAAAATGTGCACACATACGCGCAAGGTCACCCTTAGCGCCAGATTCCGCTGCATACAATTTAAGCTCCTCAACGGGCTCTATTATACACCGTACAGAGTGGTGACATTTACACGTACCCCGACTCATGTGTGTCCTAAATGCAAATCCTGCGAAGCAGATCACATACACATGTTCTGGTCCTGCGCCGCACTCAACACGTTCTGGGTGGCTGAAATAATTGGTTCCCCGGTGTATATGGATCCACTAGCTTTCTTGTTTGGGGTCTGGGAGGGGGAGGAGATAAGGAAAATGTCAAAATTCTTAAATGTGAGTGCCATGGTGGCCAGAAGATGCATATTGCAATGCTGGAAGCGCCATAATCCCCCCACCCTTATGATGTGGCTGAAAGCCCTTACCTGGATACAAATGTGCGAAGAAGAATACATTGGATCTCTGCCAATCTCATCACGCCCCAAAAACATTTGGTCGGAATTCTGTAGCTACCTGAATAATAGAGATGAAGTGGAATGGAGGTCTACTCCCCCACCAGCACAGCCTGACACGCCATGTGAAGTGTAACTCTCCCTACTGCTATTTTTGTTTTTTTTTGTTTTGCTAATTGGCGCCTCTTCGAGACATCAACCGTCCTTAACCTGAGATGTTCAATTTGGTCATGTTGTGCTGCCGTTTGTGCGGCTATGATGTTAGCTTATTGTTATGTAAGTTGTGCTGTACCTGTCTTAACCTTCTGCCAATAAACAAAAGTAAAAAAAAAAAAAAAAGAAAGCTGCCTTTGGGTCAACAAATAAAAGATACAAATTACCATCCTTCATTTTCACATATTTATCTAGTAATAAACTCAATCTTAGAACCCTATCTACTGTGCTCACCCCCTATGAGAATCCCACTTGAAGGTGACTAAGTGCATGTTGTTCCTGAACCCATACATCTAGGTTGCTTTGAACATTTTTCCCAAAATGTTGCTGCTAGCATTCAATAGGGAGATTGGTCTGCAATTTCCAGGTCCCTCTCGATCTCCCTTTTTAAAAATAGGAACGATTTCAGCCATATTCAAAGGGGAGGGGGGTGTACCTGTACGAAGAACTGCAATAAAGAACTACAAATAAGGATCTCAAACCGTTGTCTCGCTTTTAAAAATGGTCAGCAGGCATATAATCAGGTTTAGTATAATGACGTTTGAGTCTATTAGAGTGCACCGACATGCTTTTACTTTTTGATAGATTCATTTTCATATGGTTGGACATTGCAAGCTCTGTAAGAGCATTTAGCGCAGATTGGAAGCCCTTCTCTGTATGGTCAGCAAGGACAAGATCATCTGCATATGCTGTCCGTGTGACATGAAGCTTGCTCAATTTGGGTGAAACTAACTTTGCTTTAGTTAGATACTGCTTAAGATCAGCCATATAGAAGTTACATGAGAACCAGGCTAAAATGCAGTGTTGTTTAAGTACTAAGAATTCAGTCAGTGAAACAATTAGTTGTGTGTCTTGGGAAGAGGCACATTGAATTGCGTTTGGTTCCTGGATTTGAGTCTTTCTTTCAGCTCGCTTCCAGGAGGCGGAGCTGTTATACACAAATACCTTTTGCACCCGCGAAGCGGCGCAGGCACAGAGTCTGGTTTGTCTTTGGTGCCTTTGGTGCCGTGGGTCCCGCGGGTGCTTTTGCTTCCTGTTTTCCTCCTGTTTTCCCGCATGCTCTCTAAGCGAGCGCAGGGTTTTTCTATCACCTCGATGGGAACGAGTGAACCGTTTCAACCGCCGCAGACCCGGTCGGACTGCAACGTGGAGCCTGTGCACCTACAAAACCCGCGGTAAGGAGAAAAACATCCGCTTGTACAGCAAGCATTGATACAACTAAGTTACTCACTCACTCAATTGATAGAAGTATTGCCGACTTGACAAATACTCCTAAAATACAATCTCTATGGGATGGTAGCACCGTGAATTGCATGCAGGATTGTATGCAAGTGTGCTGTAAGCATGGTGAGTTTAGTGAGTCTAGTGAGTGTGTTGAGTGTGATGAGTGTGGTGAGTGTGGTGAGCATGAGCAGAATGAGACTGGTGCTGAGCTGGCCAGTAGCACGAGTAATGAAAGCGACAATGATTGCTTTATCACTGAAACTGAAACTGAAATCGAAACAAACAAAACTCCATACATTGCCAGCATTATGTCTCCATCTAGCACCGCCATTAAAAATGGGGCCCAAGGATGTAAATACTACTCGTGCTCCCAATTCCCGATTGACTGTAATAGAGATGCTAAAAAGCTGGCATCATTAGACACCTTTCCACAATTGCGTGTTCTGGCTGCAAAAATTGTCCAACAGATAAATGGAGGGAGTAAATTGATTGCAAAGCGGCCGCTTGGCGAGTTGGTGTGTGTTGATCAGGGGCAAATGGAACACAGAACAGAGATGACAAACAACCTCGATTTTGCGACTGTAATATATCAGAACTGCAACCTCCTATTTATAACAATGAAAAATCGAATAATGAAATAAGGGATTCTCTTAGTGTTGCAGACAAACTTTTAAATGATCTACTAAAAATGAATTTTGAATTTAACAACTGAGCAAATAACAAATTAAAGAGCATATCGACTGTAAATAAAGGAAGTGCTGCAACATGGTTGTTGCCCCTCGGGGCTGTACATGCTGAAAATTTTGATACTGAAAATAATTTCTTGGCAGACGATAGCACAGCCAAAACCATATACAGCCATGCACGCAAAAGGAAAAGAAGTGGAAATCGTCTCTCGGGTGAAATCGCTTGCTCACAGGCAAGAATTCAAAAGCAGCAATATATGCTGCATTCGCCAGTCAGTTTTCAGCGATTGAAACCAAAGGCCAACCATATAGTAAAGGACTAAATGAAATTTCAACATCTGCTAACGAGAGAAAAAAGAGCTCATCTTCTACATCGTCCTCTTCTACCTCTTATATTGATCAAATATTATATTATTAATATTGCACTTTCCCCTTATCTCAAACTATATGAACAAATGGATGGCAACATTAAAGATCTGACAACACTAAAAGCTTTGTTAAATACCAAAGTTGCTAACATGGAACTCGAACAACAGAGAAATCATGATAATTTGAAACAGGAAAAAACTCAAAATGACAACTTTTTGAATTTAATATTGGACTCTAATCGAAATTCACGTGAGGACAAAAAACTAATAGCCGAAGTTGCTCGAGAAGCTCTAAAGCTTCTTAGTAAACCTCACTCGATTGCCCCAAAGGATGGTGCAAATGGCAGCGCTAATCCAGATAGCAGCTGCAATGCTTCTACCATGGCAAAAAATAAACTGCAAACAGTTCAACAAAAATTTGAGCGCAGAAATAACAAATTGGTATTGAAAAAGAAAGATCATCCACTATTGGAAAAAGTAAAAGAGAATTCAATCTCGCTCCCACAAAAGGATAAGGAAAAAGCTTGGCAAGGGTGCCTCCCGCTTTCAGAGGAATCTTTTACTGCACCCAGGGCTGAGCGTAAGATTTTAGAGGATGGTCTGCAACAGAAAAGGTTGGATATACCTAAAAGTGATCAAACTGAATTAGCAAAAGAGTGTGTTTGTGTTACAAAATCGAAATTGAGTGAAAATAGAAATATTGAAAGCTTGGAGAGGCCCCAAGCGGAGCAAATAATTGAAATAAAAGATGCACAAAATGGCAATGAAGATCAAATAAAAGCAAGCACGAATGAAAGCGCAAATGAAGTCCAAGGTATACAAAATATAACAAATGAGAAAGCAAAAAAAAAGGCTAAAGATATCTCAAATGAGATTGAAGACCTGCAGGAAAAAAATGCACAAGCACCCAAGGGGTTGTTCGATATATTTGCAAAAGACAAAACAAAACGAGAAACAAAAGGGGTTCTGCAAAAAAAAGAAACCAAAAAATCAGAAAAAAGGAAAAATAACAAATGGGGCTCGAGCATTTTTAAGAAATCTCAAATCAGCTACTGTTAATGTATCGGATAACAGTTGTGGTACACTGCAAAATAATTTGGATGGTTGCTCAAATAAAGAAAAACAAAAAAAACTCCCTTGAAAGCCCATGAAACGCAAAAGGAAACGCCCATGCCCTCCCTTTCGGATCAAGAATCAGTAATGGAGTCTGATGCAGCTGACATTGAGACATTAATGAATCTCTCAACATACGAAGACCCACAGGAAGCTAAACAATTGGAATGTGATAAGGGAAATGTGGCGATTGAGCTGGTTCCGAGTAAGAACCCGATGGGGCCCGTAGAGCCAATAAGAAAAGGCGATGTACCACCGACAGGGCGTCTTTGCGAATGGGTGACTGAATCGAAAATGACCATCTCTGACTCTCATGAACAAACAGAGAGCCCCTTCAAAACATGAGACGAAAAAAGAAAGAAATTCATACTAAGGATGATGAACTAAGAGAATATATCCTGGATGGTGAATTTGGTTGCAAACGACAAACCAGTAGATGAAGAGCAAATACTGGAAGAAGAAAATCTGTTCTGTACAAAAAAATCTGTGATCAACAATGTGCCCTTAGACCATAATTCCCGGAAAGGGAAGGGAAATCCTTCCAAAGCTCAAGGAAATAATGGCAACATAAATGGTGAGAAAAGTAATACTAACAAAATAAAGGCAAAGTATTGTCTAAGTCTAGAAAGAATCCTAAATATCTGTGATGTTCTCACAATGAACAGGAAAAATGCATTAAGTTTGTTTCATCATGTTCGCGCGTTACGTACAATTGAGTCCAGTGATATTCAAGCTGTAGAATTCAAGGATGACACTGCTCTGGATAGAGTGTTTCTATATGTAAACTCCAGATAAGTGTGCGAAACCTTATTGCAGGGCGCCTCAGCATTACTACTTTGTGGCTTCGACATTGTCAAAGTAGACCCTACTATCAAGTTAAAAGAAGCAAATAATGTGGTTCCTGTGACTTAATCGCTGCCGAAACTACTTTTCAATGAAAGTCAGCCGGAATCACAAACGTTAGTAGATGAGAGCTCGAAATCGGATTATAAGCAATTCAACTTGTTCCGACAAGAACAGTCTGGCAATCAAAAAACAAAACAAGCCGATCAAATCCGAATTACAGTAAAAAATACTCATAAAATCACACAAACAAATGGAAGAGAGGACAACTAAGTACCCCATAGCGAGTGGAATTGGCTAGCAGCAACCTTAGCAAATAACTCTCGGAGTTAATGTCTACAGAAGCCAAGAAATTATCGTTTAGCCTTCGGCTCATGGAATACAAGAGGTTTTTCCCATTTGTTTAACTCTAAAGAAAAGTGGGCCAGTGAGGTAGGCTTGATATGTCTGCAAGAAACTTGGTTGGACATTTGTCCCATCGCGGAGAATTATGAAATAGCATTCAATCCTGCTATCAAAGGAAATAAAGGTCGCCCAAGTGCAGGTCTTCTCACTCTTGTAAAAAAAACATCTGGCTGCAGAGTAATAAAGTATAAAAATATATCGCCATATACGCAAGTTGTTACCATCACAAGGAGTCATAATGAGGAAAATAAACATCTGACATTCTTCATCATAAATTTGTATTGGCATCATTGTAAGGCAGGTACTCTGTCTTTTGTCGAACAAATTATGGACTTAATTGATGAATTGATGATCAAGGACAGCTGTGCCGGCTTAATTTTATGTGGAGATCTCAACTTAGATCTCATAGAGAGAGGCAAGAACGAACCTTTAAGGAAACAGAATCTGGCGCAAAAGTGGTCTGAAGAACTAACCTTACGGAGAATGTTTAGGCTAAATGGTAACGTCGAGGGTGATATACCCGCCAAATCAACCTGGCATAGGAACAGTCAAAAATCCAAAATTGGATTACATCTTTGTATCCGAAAACCTATTGCTACAGATCTTAAATTTTGAAGTTCATAACACACAAGTCAGTGACCATAACATGGTATTAGCACATTTCGAAATGCCACAGCAACCATCATTAACGAAATGGAATTGGAACATAATACCGAAATGCAGTGGAAATAGATTAAAACTTAAATCACAGCAAGTGATTTATCTTGAAAAACAATTATGAGAAGCATATCGACTTGTTGGGTGTAGATTACACTCCTTTGTTAGAACAATATAAGATTTCGAGAAATCCAAATGGTCCTCAGTCTCATAAGCACACACATATTTACAATCCTGAAATTGTCATGAGAAAAATAGAAATGCGCAGGGCCCTGCGACAATTAAAATATGAGAGTAAAGTGAATCAGTTTAAGATGAAGAAAAAGATCAAACAAAACTATAAGAATTGGATGATAGCACATCGTGCCCTGATTGAACAACTTGACGCAGAAAAAATAATGAAGTGTCTAAAATAGAAAAACTCTTCAGATTTCTGGTCAATAATCAACAACAAATCAGGAAGACAGTTGGCTTCTAAAAAAAATATGGTCACTGAAAAAAAATGGATTCAGCATTTCTCGATGTTGTTCTCAAAAAAGGGTAACACTCCTGATCCTCCGATGCCAGCCCTCTCACATTGGGACATCCAGTTTGATCAAGATGAAATTCTGTTAAACATTAAAAAACGTTTGAATTCCCGTGCACCAGGTCCGGATGGCATAACCAACGCTATGTTAAGATCTGATCCAGAAGTCTGGGCAAAGTTTTGCAAGGTCCTGTTTGATAAAATTGCCATGGAAGGTGCTACCCCTATGTCGTGGAAGAAAGCCATTGTAGTTCCTATTTTTAAGAAAGGTAACCAATCAAACCCAATGGACTATAGTCCTATTGCCTTGTTAGATGTAATAGGCAAGATTTATGCAACTCAACTCCAGCATAAACTGATGGAATGGTTAGTTCTAACTAAACATATAGATGTTAGACAAAGTGGGTTTGTGAAAGGTGTTGGTTGTTGTCTAAATCTAATACTCATTAATTTAATGAAAATGGATGTGATTATGAAAGGCTCAAAAGTATACCTTGCCTTTGTCGACCTGTCTCATGCTTTTGATAGCATAGACAGGGAAATCCTTTGGACGAAATTAAAAACTTTTATATGCTATCAAAGACTTGCATACTGACACTGAAATCCACATTCGTTTGGATGCATGTGGCACTCTGTCGAAAACCAATTTGCACCCATTGTGGAGTCAAACAAGGGTGTCCTCTTGCGGCCATAATTTCCAATGCTTTCATGTCTGACATCGGTGAAGCACTTGGGAATGCAAAAGGATTTGATCCTAAAATAGTTGATTCTGCTCTGAATGGGATCCTTTATGCAGATGATCTAGTATTAATGGATCTTACACCCATTGGTTTACAATGGAGACTTCTTGTGCTGGAGCAATATGTTCGCGACAATGGGTTGCATATAAATCCAAGTAAATCTGTCGTTCTAACATTACAAAATCTTGGCAAATGCGCTTCTAAGAAATTTAACTGGCACCTTGACGGCGAGCCGCTGCAACAGGTAAAACAGGTAAAATACCTAGGTATGTGGTTGAATTCCAACTGTTGGGTGTCCTGACCCACGTTTGGACTATTATGCTGCAACATTTGGTGCTGTGGGCTTAGGAAATCAAAGATGGCGGAAAAGCCCACATTTGCGCCAGGATCCAGGAAAACCGCGCAGTTTTGCGCACACCAAAATGGTCGACAGACCTGCCGCCCACCAGTGCGAGCGTGATGGGCCAGAAGCGCCATGAGTGAAACGTGGTGCCAAAGGAAAAACAGCAGTGCCTGTTAGCTCAAAAAGCGCTTTGAAATCACATTTGTTTCTCTGAAATGCAAGCTAAAAATGCCTATTTTAAACATTGCAAGATATTCAAAAATCTCACTAAACACCAGCAGTCATTTGGCAGAATGAAGTCTTGTGTGCATACAAAATCTGGAAAGATAAAGAGCCCAAAACAATGTTTATAACAAAACTAGCTGAGCTGTGGATGTCAGCAGCTGAAGTGAAATTGGACTTAAAGCCACTAAAATCAAAATGTTTAAAATAAATGAGTGACCTACTTTGAGTGTCACATAGGTTGCAATTGTTTAAATGTCATAGTTTTGAACTTAGAATCAGCATTCTAGCTGCATGTGTAAAAATTGTAAGTTTGATTTGGATGAAGAAAAACTGGGAACAGAAGTGACATTTGGCTGAAGCCTGGCTTGAAGAGATTGAATTCTGCCCGGCCACTACCCCCGACAGGAGTGGAAACTTGCTCAGCCACTGCATTCCCAGGCCTGGCTGCCTTCTGCTGTTCCCACCAAAAGGAGATGACACCTCCCTGATTGAATCAGGGGAGGAGCACTTGGGAGCAGGGAAACAGAACAATGAGCCTTCCTTGGCTCAGGCAAATGTTAAATTAGGGGGGGTCGTAAATGGCTTCCTCTTGAGAGAAACTGGGAGGGACAGTGCCTCTGTGAGCAACTTGAGTTGGAGGAAGTGGACAAATCAGAAATTCCACCATGTGCTTTGGGAAACCACACCCCTCTGGGCCAGAGCATAATTTTTAAAAGATGGATAATTCATAGTACGGACTTGTCAAAATTATATAATTAATATCATTATTCTTGTGATTTTTCTGTGCACATTTTAAGAGTTGTTAGGACTCTGTGGTATGTTCTTAGGGGTAGTAGTGGAAAATAAGGTATTACTCCGAATGTCTGTATGTTAATAATCTGACACTTTATTATCTGATGCCCATATTCCTTGTGCATGTTTGTGTAAATTCTGGAAAAGTTTAGAGGTTGTGTTCTTGATGAAAAGGGCAGAATTCTGTCATAAGTGGACACAACATCTTACAAAGACAGGGATCGGATGGTTTGGTGCTACAGAAAATATGTTAACTGGACATATAATATTAGAAAAATTGTACATAGATAAATATGTATTTTGATCAAGAATAGATTTGTGTGCAAATTGACCAGGGGTGGATCCTCTGACCCATAAACTACCTCATCACGATGACACTCCATTTCCTTCCCCCAATCAAGGGAGAGAGGAGAGCTTGGCCAATGATAAGTTGTGAGGGGCAGGCTTAGTTATGCCCAGGCACGCACCCACTTTCAAAACACATAAAAAGAGACTGCTTGGACAGGTGAGACATTCACTTTCCACTTTCTTGCGGAGCATTTTGACGGACGACTTCACATCCAGATTCCAGACTTTACATCCAGAGATCCAGAACTTAACTCCAGAACTTAAAGCAAAGGCCTAACCCACAAGCTGAGAACTCTTCTCAGCAGGCCTTCAGAATCCAGCAATCCAACCAAACTATCCTGCAGCCGGGCGAGCTGTTGGATTCTTTGCCAAGAACTTTTGCCAGAACCAGCGGACCCAGAAAGCAGTGCTGTATCCAGAATCCACTTGATCCAGACCAGCAGAACCACAGACCAGACCGCTGTGAAGTGCAGAGCAGAGCTGACCCAGAGAGCTGTGACTTCAGAACCACCCGCCGGAGTCCAGTCTAAACCTGTTCAGACCTTGACGGCATATTTCAACTTTAGAGTGTGAGTACTCAGCCAGAACTGTGCAAAACCAATCTCTTAGCTTAAAATAATCTGATTCAAAACATTTGAACCTGTCCAGAACTGCATCATAGGAATCGTGTGTTCATTCTCCGATTTTAAACCTGTAAAAGTGTCATTTTGCCATTTTTAATCATTATTTAATTTCTGAAAAACTACCTTCATAAAATCGTCCGTATCTTTGGAATCATAGGTGCTAGGAACGGGATTTAACTTTCATTCGAAAGCTAAGATTCAAATCTTTCCAACAAGCCTAAATCCGACTTGCTACTCCTTATAGTTCCTCCGTAATCGCGATTGACGCACTCGGAAAAAAAGTGCCGCAAATTGACAGTTTGCTTAATTTCAACCACGTGTAAAAATATCTGTCATTTGCTTCCATTACTGAATCCCGTTTTCAACCTGATAACCATCCCTGAATCATTGGTAGGGCTGCCCTGAACTGATTTAAAGTATCTCTCACTCACCCTGAACCTCTAGAGGGAATTAAAAGCATTTTCAGCATATTTTTCACTTCATTGCCACCACATTTAAAATGATCTTGCCTGCTTTAAAATCATACCTGTTTTCCTCTTAGCTCGCTGGGGGGAACTGGAAATTTGTATTGCATTTTGTATCCCTGAGAATTGTGTGCTCTCCTTCCATCTCCTTATCTTGCATAGGGGGGGGGGGAATTGTCAAAGAAAAAGTGATCCTATTATCTTTTGTCGAAATCATATCAAGTTTATTTCTGTGCTGCATTTTTCCCTCATTGCTTTTCCTTGAAACCATAAAAGTATTTTCTGCTCCCTTATCCTTCCTATACTAACTCCTCATTGATTGTAAAGAAGTGTGCTAGTGTCAGATTATCTATTGTTGATCAACATCATATTCATAAGGGTGCTATCAAATATTAATTTATTATAAAAGTGTGATATATATATATATTGTTTAATTTTTCTAATAAATCTTTTAAATTGCAAAACAAACCTACTTCTTGGCTCAGTGAGGTCAGGGGGGGTTCAAAGAGAGGGGCGTTATATAAGGGTTTATCATCCAGAGTATAACTTGTCATAAAAATATATAATTAAGGGCTTCCCTTGAGCAATCCCAGACGAGGCACTGACTTAGTGGGAGTGTTTGATTGGAATCACTTGTCACAACATAAAAGAACATACTTGGGTTGAGAAAACAAAAGGCAAATGTCGCCAATTAAGTGCCCAAGCTACAGCCTTAGACAAAAAATATGGCAAGTTTTCCTTGGTTCCCATATTAATGTTTTACAAACAAAAAGCTGTGCCAGCTTTAATCTATGGTGCAGAAACTGCCTTTGGATGCCCCGCAAGCTTGTGGGATAACCTTGAAAACATCTTTTGGGGTAGAATCTTGAAAGTTGCTAGAGGGATACCGGCAGCAGTGGTGAGATACAAATTGAGGCTCTTCTCAATCAACGCAAAGGTCACATGGAACACTCTGTCAATCTTTCGCAAGATCATTTTACCCAATGGCGCACCACAAATGAAAATTCTTCATGATTTGGCAAACAAACAATCAAATACAGTCTTTTCGGCCTGAATAAATCAATGTCACCAAATTCTAACAGACATAAATAGTGACGTAGTCACATTGATGGGAAACCCGGATGCCATAAAGAAAAAGCTGCGCGAACACAATTGGATAAGCACAGGCACAAATAGAGCTAAATACTCACTCATGAAGAATGTTCCTCCGGAAGGAAAAGCTTATAACTCCACGTACAAATATCTTGAAAAATGCCCAGACAAACAAAAAAGAGCACTGCTCATGAAATTCAGGCTGAATCAATTTAAGACCAAAGAAGTAATTATGCGATGGACTAAATATGAGGAGCTGAATCCAAAATGTAGATTCTGTGACCACTATGAAGAAAACATGAAACATCTGATTCTCACCTGCAAAGCCTTTTCCATGATAAGAATGACACTGTTTGAATCAATTGTGGCAAATAAACCTCATCGTACTATGGAAGAATGGTGGGAGGAATGTTTTACGGAGACAAATAACAAACAAACATATGCTCTAACATTTCTCCTCAAAAACATTGATGAAGAACTATTTAAATCGAACGAAAAATTGACTTAAATTCTGTTTGCGACTTGTGGTGTATTTTGCCCAATTCAGTGCTCATTTGATTTCGTTAATTATTTTTTTAATTGCCTAAATTATTTAACCTATGATGTTTTTGTTTCTCTGTTTCTATTCACTAATTATGATTATTTATATGTGTGATTAGTTAAAAGTAATGTCATTTCTTCTTTTAAAGGTTTGATTAAACTAATAAAAAAAAAATAGATACATTTAACAGTATTTTAACAGATCTCCTTTTGTTTATCATCATGACACAGTTTAACCATAGTGGTCTTAAATGGCCTCTCTGGAGTTTACGACAAAGACAGTTGTGGCAAATAGTGTCAACAAAATATCAATGAATGCAATGAAAATAGGTGGCTGCACTTTAACACAGGAACTTTTAATGCATTCATTGAGCAACAACAGATGACGGCCTCATTTGCAAAATTCTTTGCGTGGCGCAATATTTGCGCCGTAAATGTACACTTTGTGAAGTGCAAAACCCCAATTACTGATTTACAGATCGGACAATGCACCGGCCCTTCCCACCTTGCGCAACACTGGGGAAGGGCCAGAGCAAAGAATTTATTAGGGGGTGGAACATGAAAAATCCTTAGTCAAGGAGGAAAATGAGGAGGCACTAACAGGTGTCGCGCTAGCATACATGAGACCAAGTCTACGCTAGTAAGACTTGTGATTTTTTTGTAATAGAACCCAACAACAATTTTTTCACGGGTGCTTAAGAATTTTTATTTGGGACACACCCCAAAAGATTTTTTAAAAAAACATAGACAAATTAAAAGTCCATTGTCACAAATTGTATTTTCATTATATTGTATCGGCATATAATGTCAACAACACTTAGTCATTAATACAACAGAGTTATCAAATGCAATATTATTGTTCATGCACAGAGAAGAGTGCATGAACAATAATATTGCATTTGATAACTCTGTTGTATTAATGACTAAGTGTTGTTGACATTATATGCCGATACAATATAATGAAAATACAATTTGTGACAATGGACTTTTAATTTGTCTATGTTTTTTTAAAAAATCTTTTGGGGTGTGTCCCAAATAAAAATTCTTAAGCACCCGTGAAAAAATTGTTGTTGGGTTCTATTACAAAAAAATCACAAGTCTTACTAGCGTAGACTTGGTCTCATGTATGCTAGCGCGACACCTGTTAGTGTCTCAGAGGAAGAGGCAGCCAGAGTCCAACCCCCTTTTCTTTGCAGTGTAAATTCGTCCTCGGGACTCAGCCCCTCTATAAAATACAAAGAGGATCCCCCCTTTCCCTTCCTTATAAACCGGAAAATGAGGAGGTTCATGGGTGTGGGGAGAGAGGTACCCTGCAAACAACAAATATACCCCAACAAGCGCTGAGGAAAGTCTATCCACAGAAGCTATCGCACAATTGCCTAGAGTCCAAAGGAGAACGCACAGCTCACGATCTTACCACCACACGTTACACGTTGCAAAGCACAAAGCCAATGAAAGCTCAAGTATAAAAGCGCAATGCCACCCCAATGGACCTAGAGTGCCACAATACCGGATCCTGCATTGCTAGCACTGACAATATTACATGGAAGGAGGAGGAGGTGGATGATGAGGAGGAGGAGGCCCAGAATATTCCATCCAAGAACAACTTTATTTGGGATCCCAGACAAGGAGGTGCATGGAAGATACCGCTACCCTCCCCATGCCATCCTAGATCTAGTCAGGGAGTGGGAGAATGACCTAGTATCACCCACCATGAGCTCACAGGCGATGCCACCTCTTGTCAAAGTGCTATAAGCCATACACGTCCTGGCCACAGGATAATTCCAGCACACCAAAGCCATTGTGGTGGGGATATCACAGCCACACAATCAAGGTGCCTCCACCAGGTCCTGCGCTGCATCCTTGCGCCTGTGCGACACAGAGCACATATTCCAAAACATGAAAATTGGTATTCTATCAATGTGCAGATGATCTGTAATGCCACGGGACACATCATACATGTCAATGCCAATTAGCCAGGATGCACACATGACAGCTACATCTTCCGCCATTCCCCCGTATAGCAGACCCTTGCATCAGGAACCTTTGGAAACACCTGACTGGTGGGTGAGTCTAAACTATCACGCACACACAAGCAGTCACATGACACACGGAAATACAAAAATGACAATACATGCAATTAACAACCATTTACTCCTTTGCAGGGGACAGTGCCTTCCCACTGTCAACATTCCTGTTGACACCCACCAGGAATCCAGCCACCCCAGGTGATGCGCACTACAATGTGCATGAATAGCCACTAAGAGCATAGTGGAGTACACATTCAGAGTGCTTAAGTCACGCATCCGCTCCCTTAACCACTCAGGTGAGGTATTGTTTTATGCACCCCCTATAACATGCAAAATCATCATGGCATGGTGTGTCCTGCACGCCATGGTATAGCAGTAGAGGTGCAGGTGGGCTTCTGCCCTGATCCACAGGCACAACCCATTCCCTTAGCAGGCCAACATGCATAGGACACACGCAACCAGGTAGTACAAACCTACTTCACATGAATACTGTCCCCTGAGGGACACACACATGAAAGCCACATACATGATGGCCTTCAATCATGCAATCGGGCCAATGCAGCTTGACCATAACAGCACCCTGAAAATGCGCCTCTCGGACTGTCAAACTGTGTATGCCCCACAACACGAAAAGTACAATGCTACCCCATCGACATCCATCCTATGAAGTGCACAAACCACAGCCATAGTAATTTCAAGCAAAATAAAAGGTTACCATGTCACTGGCCCAACATGCAAGACATGGTTAAGCCAGCCCCTGGTGCAATGCCCCCATACCATGTGCCTCCTCTGAGTGGCATGCATCAAGTGCAAAAAAATTGCTCACCTTACTGCTATCGTGATGATGTGGCCTTCCCCATCATTGCTGCTGGTTCTGCCCACCCTCACACACCACTAGCCAAAATGCATGACATGGTGAAGCAAGCCCCAGGCACAATGTCCCCACACCATGTGCCCACCCTGAGTGGCATGCATCAAGTGCAAAAACGGGCTCACCTGACTTCAATGGGGAAAATAAGCAGCTGCCCACCCATCCCCTCCAGATGCATGTCTCATACCCTCAACATGTCCTTTATCCAATAATGAAGATTCCCTACAGGAAGACCAGAAAGCAAACAAGCCAACCACAGGACACACAAACACCACACCCATCTCCATCAAAATCCCTTGAACATATCAATGGTAACACATATGCAACATTTCACATGATACATGAGGAGTTTTCAGCTCCTTGACACCTGCACCTCACCAGCAATGCACCGCATACCACACACATCATCAACATGCATGCTTTTTAACAGGATCATCCACCCATGTGGATTGTGACAGTCAGGTGTTTTGCATGCAAAACTGGCCATGGTAACCAAAAGAAGCCATGGAAATAATACGCAAACTGGACCCATTTCACACTTATCATACAAGGCAACCCTATTCCCATGAGTAAATGTGGAAATATCACACAAACGAGGCACAGGGTGCACATCCCTACTGTGAAGGTAACCAAGTCCCCAATAGCCAAATAGGCTAATCCACCCCTGATCTTGAAGTGGCTACCCAACCTGACACATGTATGGAGATGGCATGCAAGGCTGACATGACAGGAGTGTAAATGTAATGCTACATGAAAAAGTATACTACACCATCAGCCCTCACCAAAAACATGTGACAGGAACATCCCGAGGAGACTGTCTTCCAAGCAGCAAGTTGCAGATGTGCAACCAGTAACCCAAAGCACATGCATAGCTGATAAAGGAGACATGCACACACACAATTATGTAAGACAACACACTCCTTCAGTGACAGTGACCATCACCCAAACATCACCAAATCACATCATACATGCAAACCCAATGTGTGCCACATCATGGTACAGCTGTGGTGCAGTGAATCCCTAACCACCTCAACCTAACACTGGGCCTCCGCATTGGTGCTAGGTGGGCCAGAGTTCAGCTGAGGGAATGTGGACTTGAGGGCAAATAGTGTTCTGGGGGACCGATCAGGGAGTGTGGGCAATGGATGAGGCGACACACTTGAAATATCATTGGACATGTGTATGGACCAGGTAAAAGAGTATGGGGGTCATTATGAGTGCGGCGGTAAGAGGTTAACGGCATCGGTAAGGATGCCGGTGGTATTAACCCCTTACCGCCGCATTACGAGGTCCCTTAGCGGGTCCAGGGAGCTAATAAGGGGCCCGTTATTAACAGACCTGTTATTAGCTCCCTCCCCATTCCTATTGAGCCCTATGGGGGCTCGAATGGGAATGGGGATGGGTATTTTGAATGGGCACTTACCGGGTCCTCCAAGGTTGGAATGACCCGGTAAGTCCCCATTCAAGGAACCCGGACCCGATTTCGGAGGTAGCCATGGCGCTAATAGCACCATAGCTACCTCCAAACTCGTAATGACCCCCTATGTCTGACAGACTGCACGTATACATTTCAATGTATAATGGAATGTTCACCTATATGTGGGAGGCTGTAACAGTCCACAACACCATGTCAGTTGACTCCAGTGAGCATAGCCGCATGTCCTGTCCCACACTCAGTACCATGAGCCATTAACACACTGCCCATGTGAGCACAATGGCCCTGACTATGGAAATGTAGATTAACAAATATACAGCGCTTGACTTCCCGGCCACCGGACTAGTAATGAGCCGGTGGTACCGGGAGGTCAGGTGCCAGTAAATAATTCTGAGTCCGGCGGCAACCCACCGGTAGCACTGGCAGGGCTACTGCCAGACTCGGAATGAGGCCCAATGAGTCGTAGTCCCAGCGCTCAACACCCCCTCCCCAAAGGAGGAAGACCTTTGCACATGCAAATTGAGGTGCTAGTGTCTGGCAAATGTATTGGGGTCAACCAAGGTAGCCGCCCTGCAGATCTCCCGAATCGGCACACCCCTTGCCTCCGCCCAAGATGCTGCCATGCCTCTTGTAGAGCAACCCTAAACAGTAGTAGGCAAAGAGACTTGTGCCCCAGAAAAGAACCAACAGGACACCCCATAACAGACTCTCCACCTGAAGCCCATGCAGAAGCACATCCTCCTCTCCATGCAACGGATAAAGCCTGGCCATAAAACAAGGAATTGCCACCTTTTCAGGTTCCCACCAATCCTTCAGGACTTCCTTATCTCAGGAAGTAACAGTAGTCCTGCCCTGATAGTATGTTTCAACTGGCGAGGAGGAGGCTTGGAACAGGACAACTAGGCACAGGGGGCAGTTGATGAAACCTCATGTACTCTGCCACTTGCACCAAAACTTCAACCAGCACTTCTTTACTCAGATACTTCTCTTAAGGATCTTCAGCATCAGCCTGCGCCACAGAGGAAGATAACGACTCTCTGCCAGAAGAAGAAGCAGACAACAGCACCAGAGTCTTGGAGCATTTGGAATTGTTCCGCACACAAGCCTCCCTCCTGAGGGCTTTCCTACAAATGTGGACCAAAAAATGTGGACCAACAACCTTTCCGACAGCGCAGAGACCCTCTTACGCTTGGAGGAAGGGTGCCGGTCAGAGTCCGTAGAGGAAGACAGTGAGCTTGGTGTGTCATTCTCCACCTCCACACGCTTCAGTTTACACCGCCTTTTTACAGGAGCCATGGCACCAGGTACAACACTGCAGGCAAGCACCAGCAAAAACTTCCACAAAGCCACAGTAGAGCACAGCAAGAACCGCACCACAAAAGACCAGAAATCAAATAAACTGAAGCAGAGCCCCTTAGAGTAAGGCTGCAAGGACAACCCAGGTGCAAGCAATTACAGTCAGACAAAACCCCATGCCGAGGCCTCCACCTTCAGCACCTGGGCCCACCTTGTGACTACCTGACCCAGTCAAGAAGGCTGCAGCGTGCACACATCCGACTGAAAAAGGGACGGCAAGCGCAACCAGTGTCGTGCCGTCCCCCCTAGCATCCAAAATACCTGAGTCATACCTGTATCCCTGCTTAGTCCAGGTATCATGCGACCGCCCCTAGAGGCGGCCTCCCGCGTACCTGTCTCCACGCAATGAAATGGCATCAGAGACAGGGACCGGAGCAGACCCGTTATCACAAGAAGGAGCAGGAAGCCCCTCCCACCACTGTGTAGGACAGTCAAGTCCACCGCCCAAAGCCCCCACTCACCAACGCCCAGGCCCAGACCGACGCTCCGGGCCAAGGCAGATACAAAAATGAGGACATCCACGCTGGACGGCCCAACAGGGTCCGCAAGATAGGTGCCAGTTCAACCAGGCCCCCTGTTCAGCAAGGGGGCTTGGGAGACAAACATCCCCAACCCAAGTACTGCAAAGGCCAGCAGGGAGTGTGCAGGGAGCAGGGAACACACAGGTGACCCTGCAAGCCTAGCAAGGAGAGGAAACAATGGAGCAGCAGTTGGCCCAGTCACCAACCGAAGATCCTGACAGGTAGGCTGGAAATTAAAAAACGAAAATGTTGTGGGGTGGGGGAGTATTGTACTCTCTGGAGAGATGGAGCCTGTGAAGCCCACATAGTTCTGTGTAAAAGCCTCAGAAGTACGCCAAAGGCAAAAGAAATGTAGGAAGTGGCTCTACACAAATCCACATACTATGAAATATGTTCCACTAATTAATTACAACACCCAGTAGATGAACCCAAGAAGTGTAAGGAACCACTGACTCGTGATCATTTATACTATATCTAAATATTCACACTCCTTTGTAATATATTTGGATACCCACAATCTTTTGTAAGAAATCTGAACATGCCGAATCTCATGCAGTTTTCATTTTTAAGAGAAAAACATCATGGGGAATGTTAAACTGATTGTGTTTCAAATATTCCATGTATCACTAACGCGATGGTGCTCAGGAGCAGTGAACTGCTGGATGGCTTCCTTTAGAAAGGTGGCCATTCAGTTATTCTAGAATTGTCAGCTGCAGGGATGGCAGCTTGAAGGTTGTGCTCCTATGCCCTGAAACTCAACCTATCTTACATTACAATGTCTGACTCTGGTACTGCTGAAACCTGCAAACAAGCCAAAAGACAGAAGGGTGGAGATGAGGTCACTGAGAAAGAAAGGAGGGATGACAAGCTACTGGATCTTTTAACAAAGGTCACTCTGGACATTGCTGAGATCAAGGCAAGTTATTTAACTCTGAGGAGAAATACATGGAACTGTCCTCCAAGGTGGACTCTGTTGAGGCACATCTTAACTCTGTGGATGATAAAACGTTTAGATCAGGAGACAGAGGAGTAGACAGGGGTTATTGAGTGAGAGAAGTAAGACAGAGAGAGGAAAGAGCGAGAGGAGAGGGTTGAGGGTAGAGAGGAAGGAGAGAAGGGAGGTGCAGGTAGTGCAAGGGTGGTGGAAATGGGAAAGAAGAAGCAGAGGGGAGCAGATAGGAGGGGGGCAGAGTGAGAAGTGAGGGTAAAACGAGAAAGATCACAGAAGAAGGCTAGTGGAGATAAAGATAGAAGAAGAGATAGAGACTGAATGAGAGATTGACAGGGGGAGTGAGAGAATGGGTGAGACTGAAAGAGAAAACCCTGGCGACATCAGGCATAAAACAGACCAAAGGTATCTCTTAGATAGTTCTGAAGGAAGATAAATAGAAAAGGCAACCATCTTTAGGTTTCCCTGTCAGGTTTAGAAAGATTTAGATAGTAGTAGTTACCTTGCTTTGGTGTACATCACAGAGATTCACGGGTGTAGGAATGGCTGGGCTAAGGTGGAGGGAGCCAACTGGAAGATCGAGAGAGCCGTACGAGTCTTCCTGACCATTTCTTTAAAACTTTAAAAACACATTAAATCTACTGCCTTTGTCTATGGATTTCTGAGGCCATTTCTCACATGAATGTTAACGTGAGTGAGACAACAGCAGGCTAGTTGTGTTTTCATTTCTGTAGACAAGCCACCTGTATTTAAGTGGGATGCTGTGGATGACTTCCCCGGCATTGAAAGTTAGGTGACCACCTTTAATTTCTTGATGTATCATTTTAAATAAAACAGGATACTCAGATTAAAAACAGCAGCCGGTTTCTTGGGCCAGATTGTTGGGTGGTATTGTCATGGTGAGGGTACCATATCAAGGATATTTCTCTTTAAAATGAATCAATTATTTCAAAGTAAGTATATTTCACAGATAGACATCATTAAACGAGTCTGCCACACTAAGTAAGTGAATTATTGCAAACCACGTCTACTATGCACCTTTCTATAATCCAATAAAAGCATTCTGTAAATCCAACTGTGCCGCTGGATTCACAAAGTTCTGACTTTTAGTCTGTAAGGAACAAGTTACTTACCTGTAACTGTTGTTCTCCAGCATGGGTCTGGCATGGATTCACATGCTCATGAATATTCCCCGTCGTCAGGCTGGGAATCCTCGGTAAAGAAAAAACCAGTATCAGTTTCGTTTCTGATCTGTCTTTCGTAGTAGTAACCAATCACTGGTCTCTGCGTCATACTGACCACAGCCAATGACTGCCCTCTACCTAAGCCCCGCCTCTGGCAGCCATCTTCAGATTTGGAAGCACGTGAAGTGGCAGTATGACCAAGTGAAGAGCCGCAGATGGGTAGGCGGGAGGGTTTGCATGTGAATCCATGCCAGACCCATGCTGGAGAACAACAGTTACAGGTAAGTAACTTGTTCCTTCTCCAGCATGGGGTCTGGCATGGATTCACATGCTCATGAATAAAGAATACATAGCAGTACCCACATGCACAACCACGGGAGGTGGCAAAGGCTCAACATTAAGCATCACATCAAACTCAACATTAAGCAATCTTACCTCCTCACCAGGCTCACCTCAGGCGAACAGGTTGTACAGCACTGCTTGGCCGACCCTGGACTCCTCCCTGGAATCCCGATCGACGCAGTAGAATTTCGTGAAGGTGTGCGTCGACCTCCACGTAGCAGCCCTGCAAATGTCCAGCAGGGGCACACCAGATAGGAACGCCGTGGTAGCTGCGATCGCTCTGGTGGAATGTGCTCTCGGACAGCCAGGCAGCGGTCGGTTTGCCAACCGGTGACAGTACATGATACAGCCGGAGAGCCATCTGGAAATGGAAGCCTTCGAGAGAGCCTTCCCCTGATTGACAGGTCCAAAGTTCACAAAGAGTTGTGACGTCTTCCGAAAACACTTTGTGCGATCCATGTAGAACTTCAGCGCTCTAGCCACATCCAGCGAGTGCAAAGTCCTCTCAGCCGGCGACGAAGGCGACGGGAAAAACACAGGCAACACCAAGGGTTCGTTGAGATGGAAGTCCGACGGCACCTTGGGCATGAAGGAGGGGTGCGTCCTGAGCACCACCCTCGTGTCGTGAAAAGTCAAGTACGGGGCCTTGCAGGAAAGGGCCTGGATCTCTCCCACCCGTCGTGCGGAGGTGATGGCCACAAGAAACGCTGTTTTCCACGACAGGAACTTCAACGGGGCCGAGTGCAGAGGCTCGAACGGAGGTCCCATGAGCTTGGTCAGCACCACGTTGAGCTCCCACGCCGGGGCCAGAGCCTTCATCGGCGGGAACGATCTGAACAGTCCCTTCATGAACTCTTTCACCAGACGATGAGACCACAAGGACGTCCGCCCCGTGGTTCTAGTGTATCGGGAGATCGCAGCAAGATGAATCTTGATGGACGCGTGTGCCAGTCCAGCTTTGGCCAGCGTCAACAGGTATGGCAGTACTTGGGGAGCCGTAATCCTTAGAGGGTTAATCTTCTGTGCGTGGCACCAGACAGAGAACCTCTTCCATTTGTGTCCGTAGCATTTAAGAGTCGAGGACGCCCTGGCCTTTGGAAGAACCTCTCTGCAGTCGGCCGGTATGTCGTATCCTCCAAACTCTAACGCTGCAGGAGCCAGGCCTGCAAGTTCAGCGACTTCGGGTCGTGGTGGAGGATCGCGCCTCCTTCCCTGGAGAGCAGATCCGCGTCCACTGGCAGCTTGATTGACGGGGATGCTGACAAGTCCAGAAGGTCCGGGAACCATATCTGCCTCGGCCACGCAGGTGCGACGAGGATCATCCTGCACCGTGACCTCTTGAGCTGGTTGATGAGCCGGATCAGTAGTGGCAATGGAGGGAACGCGTATAGGAACAGGCCCGCCCAGGGGAACGAGAAAGCATCGCCCATGCTCCTCAGCTGGGGAAACCTGCTGGAGAATCTCCGGCACTTGGAGTTCGTCGCCGTCGCGAACAGGTCGATCTGGGGTGTGCCCCACCGTCGGAAGAGGCGATCCACTAGATCCTGCCGTAGTTCCCACTCGTGGCACGAGCGCAGCTCCCTGCTGAGTGAGTCGGCGATGGTGTTTTTTATCCCTGCCAGATGAAACGGCACCAGAAACATCCTTTGGGCGACGGCCCAATGCCACAGGTCCTGCGCCTCCTTGGACAGTGCTGGGGACCTGGTTCCGCCCTGTTTCCTGATGTAAAACATGGTGGTGGTGTTGTCGGTGAAGATCCTCACCACCTTGCCCTTGAGGGACGGAAGGAAGGACCTGAGGGCCCAGAACACTGCACGGAGCTCCAGGACGTTGATATGGAGGGACTTCTCCGTCGGGAGCCAAAGGCCTCTCGCGTGCAGATTTTCGGTGTGCGCTCCCCACCCTTCCAGGGAGGCATCCGTGGTCACTGTCTCCTGGTGGTCTGGGGTCTGGAAGTCCATGCCCGCCATCAGATGCGCGCGGGTGCCCCACCACCGGATCGCTCGGCGGAAACTCTCGTCGAGTGTGATCCTCTCCTCGAAGCCGCCCGTCGTTTGGATCCAGCGCGCGTCCAGGAACTCCTGCAATGGGCGCATCCGGAGCCTGCACATGGGAATGAGGTAGATGCAAGAAGACATCATTCCGAGGAGGGACTTGATGGACCTCACCTTGGCCGCGTCGGAAACCAACATCCGCTGTACCTTGCCCAGGATGGACCTGGTCCTTTCCTCCGACGGGGAGGCCAGAAGGGACACTGTGTCGAGCTTCGCTCCCAGAAACAGTGCGTTTTGCGCGGGTACCAGGTGGGACTTGGCGTAGTTCACAGAGAATCCCAGGTCCGTGAGAAGTTGGACGGTCCTTGCCGTGTGCTCCACGGCGAGCTCCCTCGTCTTGGCTCGGATGAGCCAGTCGTCCAGGTAGGGGTAGACGTGGATCCCCTCTCGGCGCAGCTGCGCCGCCACTGGTGCAAGGCACTTGGTGAATACCCTGGGTGCCGACCGTAGACCGAAGGGAAGGGCTCTGAACTGGTAGTGATGCCCTTGGACCACGAACCTGAGGAATCTTCGGTGCCCCTTTAGGATGGGGATATGGAAGTAGGCATCCTCCAAATCCAACGACGACAGGAAGTCGCCCTCCTCCAGCTGACCCAGGACGTGCTGGAGGGTGACCATCCGGAACTTCTGAGCTTTGATGAACTTGTTCAGCCGTCGTAGGTCTAGGATGGGGCGCCATCCTCCCGTCTTCTTCTTCACGAGGATGTATCTTGAGTAAACTCCGGAGCCCCGAAGCCTCCTTGGGACGAGTTCGATGGCGCCCTTCCTTAGCATCGCCCTTACCTCCCTGAGAAGCTGAGGGACGTGAAGCTCTGGGACGCGCGGGCACCTTCTTTGAAACTCGAGCGCGTGGCCCTGGGTTAGGGCGTCCAGCACCCAACGTTCGGTGGAGATGGACTCCCACACGCTGACGAAGCTCGCCAGCCGGCCTCCCACCGGGGTGCTTCGGTGGGGGCCCGACCCCACGGGCGGTTCAATCCTGCTTAGACGAGGCTTTGCCGCCTTGACCTCCTTGGCGACGACGGCGGGGTCCGCCTGACTTGCCTCGTCCCCTGTAAGCTTCTTGAGACGACGAACGGGCCGCTTGACGGTAGGTGGAAAATCCGCCGCCGGAACCTTTGGAGGCGCCCTTGCCTCCGGCGCTCCGAAAGGGCGGCCGCCGTTGCTGGAGAACCCCGAGAGCCCGGGCTGTCTCCGTGTCCGCTTTAATGGCTTGAAGGGAATCGTCCACTGTTTTCCCAAACAGGTTGTTCCCATCGAACGGCATGTCCAGGACTCTGGTCTGTACGTCTTGACGGAAGTCAGTAGCCTTGAGCCATCCACGCCGCCTAAGGCACACGCCGTTGCCCAACTGGCGAAATCCAGTGTCGGCGATGTCTGTCGCAATAGTGATGGCGTGGTCCGACGCCACCTCACCTTCCTGCAAGATCTCCAGGGCATCCGCCCTCTTGTCGTCCGGTAGGAAGTCCAGCAGGGGAGCCAGCTTGTACCACAGCTCCCTGTTGTACCGGGCTATGATAGCCAAGGCGTTAGCCGCCTTAATCGTCATCGCTGCAGACAAGATGACCCTGCGCCCCATCGTGTCCAATTTCTTTCCCTCGCCGTCCGGCGGGGAAGTCGACGTGGAGGCCGCAACCCCCCCCCCGCTTTCTTCCTGGCCGCCGCGGAGACGACGGAGTCCGGGGTAGGCTGCGCCCAGAGGCACAAGGGGGCCGCGTCCGGGACCCGGTACTTCTTCTCGTACCGGTCCCTTCTAGCCGGCGTCGTGGATGGGTTCTTGAGGAGGGCGAGGCCCTCATCCCAAATATCGTCCAGTAGAGGTACCGCGAGGACCGTTTTCCTCTTGGCCTCGCGCCGCTGATAAAGGAAACCTTCCTTCTTCTTCTCCTCAGGGCAGAGCTGGAAGAGCTTGGATGCCCTGGCGATCATGGAGTGAAAAGATCCATTCTCGTCGGGCGGGGAAGCCCGGGTGGGAGGAGACGACGGCAGATCCTCGTCGTACACCTCGTCGTCCGTACCCGTTGCGGCCGTGTCAGTCCCCGTATCATCCCCTCGAGTCGTGGACGGGGAGGAGGGCTGAACGGGGCGCGACGGCTGAAAAGGAGGTGGAGGGTGAATCCTTCTTTTCTTAGGAGGGGAGCTGCCCGAAGGGCCTGGTTCCGGGTCCCCCGACGGGAGTGGTTCCTCCACTGGTAACGGCAGTCTCGTCCTTATCTCTGAACATAAGGACTGTATAGCCAACAAAATGGCTGCCGAGTTGTCTTGCGGCACTGGCAGAGGGGAATCCGACGGGCGGTCAGGGGCCCCGTCGGTACCCTCGACGATGTTGTCGTCTCCTGCGTCGGGATCCCTCCCGACGGGCTGGTCTTCTTCCACGCCAACGCCATGGCTTAAGGCCTCGATCAGTTCTTCCTCAGAGGTTGAGGCCGAATCCACGGCGACCTCCTGCCCCCCCTTTTTCTTCTCCGTCGGAGGTTTCACGGGGGTTCTGTCAATGGGCATAAAAGAGGACTCCCTCCGCGGTGGCAGGGAGACTCTGAGCCCTGAGGTCGCCACCACCGGCGTAGCCTCCACAGGCTGAGCCAGGGCCGCCGCGACTGTCTCGATAGAGGCCTTGGCCGGATGGATTAAGGCTTTCACCACCCTTGGTGCGCTCACCGCCTTCTCCTTGAGGGGGGGGGACACTGCCTCGCTCCCCCTCCGCCTTCGAGCTCGACCGGGGCCTCTCCAGGAGCTTCGCCGGGTGCTCGGCCTTCCTCTTACCCGACCCAGAGCGGTGGCTCGTGGTTGATGGTGCCGGGGAGGGTGCGCCCTGCCTGGTGCCCGTGGAGCCCGACCGTTCGGCGCTCCCGGTGCCAGCGGACTCGCGGTGCTTGGCCTTATGTTGGACCCCCGTCGCTGGGGCGTCCTCAAAGGTCTTAGAAGACCGCTCGGATTTCTTCTTCTTCTTCTCGCCGGACGGGCTCTTCCCTTCCAGCCAGTTGGTGAGACGTTGATGGCGGTCCTTCATGGTCCGCTCCGACATGTTGCCGCAAAACGCACAGTCCTTCTCCATGTGCGTCTTGTCTTCATGTAGGCAGTAAAGACAAAAGGAGTGTTCGTCTTCCTTAAAGACATTCTGCAGCTGGCATCCAGGGCAGACCCTGAACAGCTTTCCGAGCGTCAAGCTTCCCTTCTCCTGGGCCATGACCGAGATGGGCCTGAGAAACTTCTGGAGTCCTCCAAAAGCGTAGCTCGACGAATCTTCACCCTTGAGGGGCGTAGACCAATCCGACACGGGTCCCCGTTGATCGGATGGAGAGTCGGTGGAGCTTGAGGCTCTTTTGACTGAAAAAAACGAGGTTTTTGAGAAAAAACGTGAAAAAAATAGCACTAACGCTCGAGAGCAATAGCACGAGGATCCCAACACATGAACGTGCGGTAAAAATCTGAAGATGGCTGCCAGAGGCGGGGCTTAGGTAGAGGGCAGTCATTGGCTGTGGTCAGTATGACGCAGAGACCAGTGATTGGTTACTACTACGAAAGACAGATCAGAAACGAAACTGATACTGGTTTTTTCTTTACCGAGGATTCCCAGCCTGACGACGGGGAATATTCATGAGCATGTGAATCCATGCCAGACCCCATGCTGGAGAAATGTATGTAGCATGTGTCGTAATTTAATAACATATTGTATAACTCAAGGTTGGCCCAGTGTGCATCAGAACGATGCATACAGGAGTTAGGTCTGCAAAACCTATACATAAAAATTATGGCGAAGAAAGGCAATTAATGAAGAAATGTTTTAAAGGTCAAGGTGCTAATATGTAAACATGTGGAAGGGGTGGTTCAGGAAATGTCAGGTAAGGTTAATCTGGCAGACTGGCAATGTAACCCCATTGTAAACATATAAACATGAGGTCACCTAAACATTCTATAGACCTTTCATGCTTCCCCTGCTGCAGGAGATCCGCCTCTGCTCAGGCACGAATATTGTCATGAACATGTGTTGTAATTATAGAGGCAGATATGAGGTAAAACAAATGGAGAAAAAAGAGGGTCTTTCACTGCAACTGGTAAAATGCACTGTGCTAAATAATTAAAATGTGTGATAAGGATTAGGTAAATAGAAGCTCATCAGCTGAATTCATGTATTATCATCCTAGAATTAGTAGGAGATCAGATTACTGTATTTAAATGTTAGAAAAGTGTAAAAGGTTGGACAGTTTGAACATTGTGTGTTTCAATGCTGTATGGCAAAGGTCTCTAGGGTCCTAACCTGCAACATTGCAAGCTGCCTGAAAGGGACTTTTTCTTAGGAGAAGTTGGCGATTGACAGTTGATAGGGAGGCATTGGCTGACTGAAAGGGAGAGTGTGGCATTGGGAAACCCTTTTTGGCATAGAACCCTCTCATGCACCCCACAAACTGAGTTCCCAGCTCTCTACCAGACATCCCCTTGAGGTAATTCTTCCTGATGCATACCCAGTCCCCTTACTAGAACTCTTGACCTGTTGACCTGGTAGCTCCAGCTGTCTGGCTGGTGAGTCACCTGGGTGGAGTGAGAGAAGACAGCCCTTGACCCAGTGTTTGTGGAGTAGAGGCCGGAGGGATGATAAGGCTCAGCGATGCCTGGCCGGGTCCCCACCTGAAATTATCCAAGCAGTCACTTCAGGGCACATGAAGCTGAAGAAACAGGTTGGTTTAAAACAAAGTTCTACGAAGTACGGAAAAATGTGTCACCTCCTCTTACTAATTATTTTCATATCGACTTGCAAACTGTACCCCCATAGGCCACAGGCTGCCCTCCTCTTTATTTTTGGGCCCAGACCTCCCTTTTTCTTTGCCCTCTTACCTCACCAGCGGTTTCCCCATTGCTGGGTGTAGTAAGATGGTCTTCCCTAAAATATAGATATAGGATCTCAAACCAGGCACAAAAGACTTGTGTCAGCATAAATAGCTACTCTCCAGCAAAGTAATACGGTTGCACGGAGTGAGCTTTGACATTTAATAGTTGCAGGGCTGGGCGTGATTTTATTGTGCTTGTTGCATTCCCTTTAATTAGTCAGCATCTTTTTTTTAAAATACAATTCAATTTGACTGATTAGGGCTCCCTTTATTTTTAACATTTCTGCTTTTAAATTGTTTGTATTTCCTGTGCACCTCGCGCCTCCAAGCTGAACTCTTCACCTCCCGGCTTCCCAAACTCAGCGCTTTGTTGATTTATCATAGTCCCCCAGGACAGGCACAGAAGATGTGTGTCAGTCTGAAGTACTGATGCAAAGCCTGTTTATGGCTCTTTGTGATGTTTGACAGTCGGCGCAGGACGCTGCGCCTGAAAGCCTTCCCTTTGGTTTTAAGGATATCTATTGTGTCGTTTAACTGGTTTGCTACCCTTATTATATAATTTTATATTATTCTCCACTTTTGTTTGATTTACTGATACATTTTGATTATGAGTCTTGTACATAGTCGGCATAATGTTACAATATACTAAAACAACGTTACTGCAATTAAAGGATTGTTTAGCCTTTGTGCTCTTAATCAACTTAGGCACCTAGACATCTATAAAACCAGGGAAGCCCTGTAACCCCCTGTCCCCCCTCCATCCACAACTGCCAAGAAGGAAAGCATGCACATACATCCTGTACTGATCAATGCAAGATCTGCAGTCAAACATGTGATTGCATTTAAAGATCTGATTGACTCTCTTGAACTAGATCTTTTTATGACGCATGGTCCACAGCATATTAGCATATGCCACTGCACTCTTTCATCTACTGGTGCCTTGTAATTAACAAATTAAATGGCTAAATAGAGAGACTCAGAAAGGCGGTGGAATTGCCATTATTGTGAAGTCTTTGTTGGAATTATTGAACCCTCGTGCCCCGAACTGAGACACAATGGGGGTCATTACGACCCTGGAGGTAGCCATGCCGTGCGGCATGGCTACCCCCATTCCGGGTACCGGGTCCGGGTTCCTGGAATGGGGAAATACCGGGCCATTCCGACCTTGGAGGGCCCGGTATTTCCCCATCCCAGGAACCCATCCCCATTCCCATTCGAGCCCTCATAATGAGGCAGTAGGGGATTAATGGGGTTGGCAGCTCTACCGGCCCGTTAACCCCCTACCGCCAGGGTTGTAATGACCCCCAATGTCTCAAATCTATGCCACTACTCTTTCCCTATTTCCCAATGAACCCCATCAGCTTGTACTTTGTTACAGACCACCTGTTCATACTGTTACTTTTCTCGAAAATTGTCATGCCTTTTTGGGCTCAGAAGCCCTGAATTATTCCAACTTGCTAATAGCCAGTGATTTGAATATCTGGTGCAATGTTCTCACTGATTCAGACTGCATTAAACTTAAGGAGATCTTACATTCCCATAATCACTTGTTGCTTATAGACTCTGCCTCTTATATAGGCAGTCACTGCATAGGCCCAGAAATGTTTAGAGGTACATCTTTATTCCTCCATAAAAACATACCTGTTGTATGGTCGGACCACACTGTTGTTTCATTTTTTAAACCCTTCGAAGATCACTGACTTTTGCAAAAACCGCTCAGTAACTACATCTTTGTTACGTAGAAAGAAAGATCTTGATAAAGTTACAAGTGCTCAACTCTCTGTGGGCTTAATTCCTTTCCGACAAGACTTAGATTGTGCAGAGTTCTATCAGTCTAATGTAAACCATTTACAACAAAAAAACATGTGACCATGTGGCACCTTTAACAATCATAAGTAAACCTACAAAGAAAATTAACTATTGGTATTCAAAGTCATTAAAAATCCTCAAAAAGGTCTACTGCAAGAAGGCGGCAAAGTGGTTAACATCCAGAGATTATAACTATAACTATCTTCATGTGGTCAAAACAGCTTTATGTACCTACAAAAAAGTTATTATATCTGCCAAATCCCAATTCCTCCAAAAGCAGAAAAATAATGCTGATAATCGACCAAAAGCGCTTTTTTCCGCAACTAAAAACCTAGCTTTTCCACTTCGCACTATAGCTTTTTTCCTCCCTCCCTCACTCTAGCCAATGAAATCAATGGGCCTCATTCTAACTATGGCAGTCCGGTAACAACGGTGCCGGTAAGCCTACTGGCACCATTGTGACCGGACCTCCACAGTACGACTCTGCGGGCGGGTGCCGTACCGCCCACCAGGGTCAGACCTGGCGGGCAGAACAGCACCTGCCCGCAGAGTTTCACGGAAGCACCGGCACCGTTATTAACGGAGCCGGTGCTTCCGTGGTCCCCATTCCCATTGAGTCCTACAGGACTCAATGGGAATGGGGATTTACCATTTACCGGTGCCTGACTTCCTGGACCGCCAGAGCTGTAATGCCCCGGTGTTTCCGCCAAGTCAGGTGCCAGTAAAATTTGCAAGTCCGGCGGCAACCTACCGGCTTTATCGTCACGGTTACCGCCGGAATTGTAATCAAGCCCAATGTCTTTTTTTGGGATAAAATTCAGTCTATTAGGCTTAACATTGATTCTCAGCTATCTATTCAACAAGCGTCTACTTCAGATCACACAGTTGCAATAGTAAAATTGTCGACCCATTCTTCATTTTCTTTTTTCACAGTTTCATCCGAGGAAGTTCTGAAACTCACCTATAGATTGAAACAAACTAATTTCAATTACAATCCCATCCCTCGCCAGACAACATGCACCATTATTGTGTGAGTTCATTACCTCCTTTATTAATGCCTCTCTGACCCAAGGATGTGTGCACTTAAGCTTCAAAGGTCATACCTTTATTGTTAAAAAAGGTTTAATTGGAGCGCAAGATTTTGTCTTACTATCAACCAATTGCCGGACTGCTTTGGCACACAAAGATTCTGTAAAAAATGTTTACAGTCCAATTACAAAACTTTGTGGATTCTCATGGTATCATTGACACTTACCAATTGGGTTCTAGACCAGGGCACGGTACTGAAACCGCGCTTGTGGCCGTCTGGGATGATATTCTATCCACCGTTGATGAAGGGGACATCAGCATGCTGGTCATGCTTGACCTGTTGGCTGCTTTTGATACTATCTACTTTGAAATCCTTATCTCAAGATTAGTAACAGTTGCACAAGTTTCTAAGGATTCATTGAAATGGTTTGCCTCCTTTTTGTCTGATCGTTCTGTGCAGGTAAAGATGGCACCTTTTTCTTTCAGATTCTCTTTTAGAAAGATGTGGAGTGCCACAGGTATCCTCTCTCTTCCCACTTTTGTTTAATGTCTACATTCAACCTCATCTCATTAGTTATTCTCAATTCGACCTCATTTATCACTCATATGCTGATGACACTCAAATCTATGTCAGATTTTTAAAAAAAAATATAGATGCCATATATCAAGTGTTAGCCTGTGCAAGTAAAATTAAACACTGGATTTTAGAGAACAAGCTTCAATTTAATCTCTACAAGATGGAGGTCATTATTTTTGGCTCAAATAAGCAACTTGCAAATCTGTATCCATCAGTGTCCTGTGCAGCAATCTTCGAAGTTCCAAAGTTTTTTCCTACAACATGACAAACCTTGGTTGCGGTTGGCAGGCAAATCTGAATAGTAACCTTCAAGTGTGTGAGATTGTTCAATCCATTTACTTCCAACAGAGATTGCTAAAGCCTCTAGTGCCTTTGATTTCATGTGACGATTGGCCTGCTGTTGTAGGAGCTTTGGTCAACTCTAAATTAGATTATTGTAATGTCCTCCTTATGGGCATTCCAAAGAACAATGCGTCAAGGGGCCCAAAACTCAGCCATTAGGCTACTCTTTGCCTTTACCAAAGCTGCTCCAATTTCAAAGTTTCGTAGAGGTTTTCTTTGGCTCCCAGATCATAAGAGGGTCCATTTTAAGACACTCTGTTTGGTCTTTAAGTGCCTTCACAGCCATTTTGATTCACCAACCAAAGGGCACTCTCTGGTCTGCAATCAAACCTTTATTTGATGATTCGCACATCTATGTTTATTCGCCGGGGTGATAGATGTTTTTACATCTGTGGCCCACAAAGCTTGAAACTCCCTACCAGCCGACCTTTGTGAGATCACTCCCCGAACATTTTTCAGAAAAAAATGTAAAACCTACCTTTTTCAATAATTATTTATTGATACACTATTCAACCTTAGCCTTCTGATTTGACCATCTGCACCCAGATGCAGATCCTGCCCGGTTCTTCTGATATGTGCATTAAAAATTACCAATAACAATAACAATGTTTAGTCCTGGAAAAGAGTTGCAGAAAGTGAGGCTGTACTTCACTTGCTTCACTTGCTAGGGGAAGGGTAATTTAGAAGCCCTACTGCTTGATTTTGAACCTTTTAAGATATGTATATGTGCTTCCCTTCCGCTAAACATCCTTTACTATTGTGTGTGTTTAAACACATTTTACTCTGTTTCTGTTCCTTACACAGCACTATCTTTTTACTGCCTATTGGTCCCAGCGCGTTGTGAGTCCGCATATATTCCATTCTCTGCACTTACGTGCTGGGAAATCTGACCACTACGAAGTAAGAGTGGTTGATTTTAAAGCCCTGGGGCTTGATTTCAAACATTTTAAATATTTGTATGTGCTTCCCTTCTCCTAAACATCCTTTACTGTTGTGTGTGTTTAAACTGGTTTGCCACGTTCCTTATATGGCAGTATCTTTTCAATGCCTATTGTTGCCAACGCGTCACCGGTCAGCTGATCTTCCAGCTCTGCACTTATGTGCCGGGAGACCCGTTTGTGCAATGGGAGGGTGCAGAAGGTACCCCTAATGCCCGTCGAAGACGCGCCTTAAAACCAAGCCCGTTTGTGCCCGCCTGGGTCCCAACCGGGCCATGGGCCATGAATGACTGCCAAAATAAATTGGAAGAACTCCCACCTGTGTTAAGGCCCTTTGGTAGTGGTTTTCAGTTTAACTGTAATATTAGCTATTCATGGGCTGAGCTGCAGGAGTTATCTCCAGAGGCTACTTGTTTGCAGACCAGCCACACGTGTCAGCTGCCTATAGCAGACACTATTACTGATAAGGTGGCTGACTCTGGGGACACGGGTAGGCTTAGGCATCTTTCAATGTCTGGTCTTCAGATAAATGCTCGCTCAGCAGTGGCACATAGTCAAGAGATTTTCGATCTGCTGACAGAGCATCAACCTGATATTTTAAAGCTGACTGAAACCTGGTTTTCAGATTCATCTCATCCTGATATAGCTCAGCTTCTGCCACCTTCATACGCACTGATTTTCTCTGATTGACCTAGTTCTACGCTGGAAGGCGGCCTTACCCTTATTCATCTAGCTTCATTGGAATATTCTACCATACCCGTAACTCATGCTGTGCCTTGTGAACTGCTGCTGATACGGCTTCAGCCTTCAAGTAATGTGTCAGTGCACATATTGCTCATATACTGTCGGCCTTCCTACTTGAATAATGATTTCATTAACAGTTTTTTCTCAATTGATTACTGACCTTGTGCTAGCTCATACCAATTTGATTTTGCTAGGTGATTTCAATATCTGGCCTAATGATGTGACTGATGCTCATGCGGCTAATTTAATTGCTAGGTTTTCTGACTGTCATCTGTATTTGCATAATCACCTCCCGAGTCATAACTTAGGCAACACACTTGATTTTATTTTTTCAGATATACCTCTTGCTGTGACTTTTTGTCTACTACCAGTCATCTGGGCAGATCATTTTCTTCTCCCGTATCTCATCATCTTTCCCATTCGTCTGCAGACGTGTCACAAAGTCTATACCAGCCAATGCCACCGGGCTTAAGTATCCCCTGTGCAGCTTGTAGAGTCCTTGAAATCCAGTTCTTAGACTGCTCTCATGGAGAATCAGGCTGATCCATGCGGGGCCTTGATAAAAGCCATGTCCCTTAAGGCTGATCTTTTGGCTCCACTTAAGCAAGGTGTATGTCGTCAGAAACCCTCACCTCCCTGGTTCTCGCCGGATCTCAGAGCTCTGAAACGGGTGTGTTGCCGGGCGGAGCATAAATGCCGCATCTGCTATGATCAGGAAGCCAAAGAAAAGTATAAACAGATCCAACTTCAGTATAAACTGGCGGTGAAGTTAGCCAAGTCTCAGCACTAGGCGGAAGGCATAATTGCCACTACTTGTGTTTCTCTAGAGCTGTTTAGAGTTACGAAGAAACTCTCTGCACCATCCCCTGCCCGGTTAGATCCTTCTCACTCTCAAGACATCTATAACGCAGTTAGCATTTTCTTTGCAGATAAGATTTATAAGATCAGGAAGTCAATCATGAAGACTGGGTTAGGTATGGTAGACCCTGTCTCTCGGAGCCCCCTTTGCCGTGGTGACTCTGTGGTTTTCTCCTGTTTTGAGCCTGTTTCTGATGTGATGGTCATGGCTGCAATCTGCAAGCTTAAATCAGCATCTCCATCCAACCTAATTCCACTGCATCTCCTCCAATCCCTGCCTATGGATATCAGTGCACTCTTTAACGCCGTGCTTCACTACTCTTTAACGAGCGGTATGATTTCAGCCTGCTTCAAGTATGCAATGGTTATGCCACTTCTGAAGAAGCCGTAATTGGATCCGATGTCCCAGGCTAGTTACTGCCCTATTTCCCCCCTGCCAGTTATTATAAAAACTGATGGAAGACATTGTTACTCCTCAAATCTCTAGGTCTCTTGAAGAAAATGGTCTTTTGCACCCTTTTCAGTCTGGGGTTGGGCCACTTATGGGGGCGAAATCGTTAATGATATCAATCCTTGACAACTTGGCCCTGCTTCAGGACCGTGGCAGGTCAAAGTTCTGATTCTTCTTGACCTCTCTGCAGCGTTCAACACTACTGATCACAAGATTCTCCTGCAGTGTCTGTAACAAGTAGGGTTGACAGGGCCAGTCTTGGCATGGGTATCTTCTTTTTTGTCGGACTGCACGCCGACTGTTTCCTTATTTTCTTTCCATGTGCCCCTGACCCCAATTGTATGTGGTGTTCTGCAAGGGTCATCTATAACTCCTCTACTTTTTAATTTATATCTGTGCCCGCTGGCCTATCTTATTGCTTAGATTGCCGTATGTTTTTATACATATGTTGATGGATACGCAATTAATGCCTGAATCTTTGGGACACTGCCCAGCCACATCGTTAAGAGCTCCTTCCCTCTGGCTCAAGAGAGGGGCAGGTTGCATCAGTCTGCAGCACGATTGGTGCTGAACGCCCCGAGACGGTCATCCACCTCATATTTGCTGGCTAAACTCCACTATCTTCCCGTTAGCAGCTGTATAAAATGTAAGGCACTTTGCCTTGCACATAGTGCTTTTTTTCTCACCGAGACCCTTTTTCTTCAGTCTAAACTGATTCGCTATGCTCCCCGACACTCTCTGCGTTCTGGCTCTGGCAATTTGTTGCAAGTTCCGCACTCGAGCAGGAGGGCGTTCTTTCTCAGTCCTAACCCCTACACTCTGGAATTTGCTCCCTGCTTACTTGCAGGAGATTTCAGATCATCTGTGCTTCCGTACAGGTCTCTAAACCTTCTTGTTTGGAGGAGGGAGTGTGGTCCTGTAGTTATTCTTACTTTGGCTGTTAGCGCCCAGATGCCTTCTGATCTTGGTCTGCGCTCAATACATTTATTTACATTACATTACATTACTGTAATCATCAAGGGCACCGGTATACATTTGTGGTTGTTACACTACTCCTTGTTTATTGTTCATGGTTGCAATAAAAAAATAATAAGAAAAGGGTTTAGACAACCACAGTCTGTGAGAGTGTTTGTGAGGCCTCATTACGAGTTTGGCAGCAGTTTGATGGTAAGTCAACATTGTTTACTTTTCTACATGTTTTTTTACTTAAGCGTTTCGGCTTTATGTTAAAGCCTTTGCAATGTAATATATTGTGACATTTCAAATTGTCAATACTAAAATCATTACGTTACAGTCATTTTAAAACATTCAGTTTATCATTTCAGCTCATTTTCATTTCATTTGCATTATCTCCTATTTTTCTAGGTTTGGTATTATTGCAATTGTATTTTCTCTAGGAATCTTATCATTGCCATATTTAGCGAGATGTGGTTTGCATTAATTATGCAATACCACATTTGTTTTTGGTCCAAAATGCGGTAACTTTCAAATAATTTGTAGCAGGATTCTTTACACAATTGGGATAGCTTTTTGCAATGTAGCAGTAGATGTTCCAATGTTTCATTATAAGATTCAGATTTGAAGAATCTGCATTTGATATTATACATTTCCTCTTTTTGTCGTATTGCAGTGATGGCTCTCGTAGGCCATAATTTCATCCGTAGTCTCAACATTTTTGCAAGATATTGTTGATCTGGATATTTTAGTATATATTGGGTAACTTGATCAATTCTTTTTAGAGGAAAGTTGTTAGAATCCCAAATTTTATAGCTGTTCCACAGTTTTCTCTTAGCTCTATCTGTGTTAGTTATAAGAGTGTTTTTGTCGATGTTTAAATTGTTTACTGTTACCATCACTTGATCCCACTGACATGCAGCTGGATTTCAAGTGCTAGCATGGCAGTGTAAGTCCCCATTTTAGGAGTCCATAGGACTCTATTCGGATTTTGGTGGAACTACCGCTGCAGTAATTTTGCCAAAATGTGGGGGTAAGGTGGCGGATTCACTTGCAGCTTTTTGCTGGAGGTAAATCCTACACCCCACCACCAAACTCATAATATATGGCAGTGCAGGAATGCAGCGATAACTGAATTACTGTCACATTACCACCATTTTCTCCTGCACTGACATAATCGTAATGAGGCCCAGTACTGTGTCTTGCACAGAGGTTACTTGGAGAACAACGTAATACTCCAAATAGAGGAACACCATACGTACAGCTTGGGCTTCTGGTTTACCATATTATTCTGATGGTATAGCATAATTGGTAACAATAGCCCCTCTCCTATACGGGTGCAGTGCCATAGCACATCCCTCTCACCATCTAGAGTTTGTACACAGAAAATAAGAAAGTGAAGGTGGCAGCAGTTAGGTGTTGGAATCTGTGTGCTAACGGAAAGGCCACATCATGTGTAGTCGGTAAGATAAACTAAACGTAGGCAAACAAGGCTAGAGTGATAGGGGTTGTTAGGGAGAATTCTCTGTTTAGGCTGAATTTCCTAACCTAGTGAGTCCCCCAGTAGCTTTGCTGGATTTCTGGAGTTTGTTTTTTTCTCGTGCCAAGAGTGAGGCTCTTTTCCTCACACTCTTGGACATGATTTGAGGGGTTCCTTTGACTGTTAATGTGTTTTATGGGCTATGGGGTCTTTTACTCCATAGGGTCTCGTGTGTTTTTACTATGTGTGCTATACAGCACCCTCAGTGCAGTGACACAGGGGTGTCATAGTGACACCCCACCATAGACTCCATACCCTGGGACTGACTACTGTCTCCCAGAGCATGTAAAGTCACCATTGGCTTTACTAGTCCCAAATTATGAACAGAAACCAGTACAAACCATCATATTGTGGACGTACTGGTCGAGGCAATTCGATTGCCCCGGGGGCTGTTATTCAAGGGGGCACGTCTCCGTCCCCCCTGATCGAGTTTTGGCTGATGGCAATGGATACTACTTTTTATATTCGACCGCGAATATATCTCTATGGGATTTTCCCATTGTTCGAGGCTACCAACTTTAATTATTTAATTCCTATAGCCTCGAACATACCGCCGGGTTATTTATTTAATATTAATTCACCGGTTGGTATTTTTTGCCAGAACTCGATTCTAAAATGGAGTTTGTGTTCTCTTCTGTCACTCCAACCGAAGTCGAGCCCTTTGTTCCACTTTTTGGCGGGCTTCTCCACAGAAGCCTCCAAAAGTGGTGCCACTCTGTCTAGGTACCACAGGGAGTGTGGGAGGGGGTTTAGGCACCCTGGACTGAGTTGCCTTGGCAACTCAAGTCGCACTCTTGTGTGATTGGCCCAAGTGGTGCGCCGGCCGGCTCACCACTTGGCATGTTTGATTGACAGCTAGGCTGAATGAATGGGGGTTTCTTGCATAAAAGCAGGGATTTTGGGACTGGAACTTCAGAAGTCGCCACAGGACCTGAAAATCCGAAGAGGGAGAAGCCGAGCCGACCTGCAACGACGACACCACCGGTGGAGCCCTGCTGAACCGTCTCACCACTTCCTGACGACAGAAGAGATCTTCTTGGCGGAGAGTCTCTTCCCCTTGAGCTGGTGGGGACAACCAGTTCGATTTCCTTTTCGCCTACCAGGACGTCTAGTGGTCGAATTGCCAGTCCAAGCACCCCAGAAACCGGATAGCCACTTACCACTGAACTGCGAATAAAAGGACCACTCCTTTGAATCGAGAAACTCAGCGGCTGGTTTCTTCCCTGGCAGTACAACGACCTTCTGCTTTCCTCCCCGACGAGATCTTCTCTTCTGCCAGACGAAGCACCGACTCGTAACCACTGCCAGGAACAACTGCCCCCGCTGGAGTGTTCTCACCATTTCAAGGTACTGTGTCCGCCTGGCCTCCCTTTCTATAGAATGCTACAAGGTGACAGTAAATCCTTAACCTTCTAGACTGGGCTGGTCGCTTGACCATCTAACTGGTCCCTTTCTTTTGGTCCAACTTCTTTCTGAACCTTTTCGAGACTTTTGTGCACTTTTCAACCGTGTGACCTTGGACACATTTCGTTCTGATCCTCTTAAAGTGGATCCGGGTTCTGAACTCTAACTTCACGGTTTTATTCTGCCTTTCTCTCTTGCTGTGTTCTTCTGAAAGTGTTCGGATCTGTTTCAATTCATGCTCTGCCTTTCTCTCCCTTTTAAACCGAATTATTAGAGTGCCATCTGTGTTAAGCGCTCACCGCTGTCTGAAAGTAAGTGGTGCTTTACTTAAGACTTGTCTAATATTCTTTTAAGGGAGTGTATATACTTTAGTAACTGTGTTTTTGAAATAGCTTGATATTAGTGCCAGTGTGTTTTTATAGATGTGTTTTTAAATAAATAATTATATATCTTTTACACCAAAGCTCTGGTCAGTGTTTGCTTGTTTTACTGTATTTACCTGCCCTATTGAGTATGCTCTGTATACTGCCTAACTCTTCTTGAGAGAAGTCTGACTGCTCAGCCACAGTTACCAGGTAAATCTGGGTGGTGCAGACTGCTACCAATTGGGTTTACTGCTAACTCCTGTGGTCTTAAACATTTTTCAGTGGTCCCTAAGGGAACTGCACAGGTTTCTGCCTAACAGGGGTCTAAAGAGATAAATGATGTAAGATAATAGAGCAATGTGGGAAAAACACTGAAGGAAGACTAAGTTGCATGGGGTAAACAAGCCAGGCTCCAAGGAGATGAGGAGAGGTTTAGGAAATGGGAAGCTGAGGAAGACCTCTGCTACAGGTGCAGCCAGTGAAAAGGGACAGCTTTTCCATGAACCTGTACAAGTGAAAGGAGGTTCAATAGGCAGGGTATAAAAGGGGGATATAGAGATGATAGTAGGGCAGGATAGAGACCTGTTCTGGGACTCATAACCAATCTACATGATGGCAAGACGAACAGGCAACGTACGCATTGGCTTTTGGAATAGATGAGCAGGTATCCCTAGGGAACCAGGACTTAAAACCAGGACTGCAAATTAAACTTTGAAAAAACGTAAGATCAATGGAAACTAATAACATGTGCCCTAGGGAAATTGCAGTGCAACAGGTGATGGGTTTGCCAGGACTTTAGCTGAGGTTCTGCCACCATCATAAGTGTACCTATGGTGAGATGCATACATTAATTAAAATGGCAACACTCATAAACTGAAATGACACATTGCTTACCAGTTGGAACAGGTTCTCCCAGTAGTCTTGTGTCATAAGACGGAAAAGGGCAAGAAAAGCCCAGCTGAATGAGTCATAGCTAGTATAGCCATAGTTCGGGTTCCTTCCTGCTTTCATGCACATATAACCCTCTGGGCATTTCCTGTCAATGAGAAAAATAGATGTGTTCACTACTTCTGAGACTGGAAAGCAAAGCACGCTGCCACAGATTCCAGTATTTAATTTGCTTTACTCATGCCTTTTTGTCAACCCAAAGCAAAAAATAATATAAATATCGTACGTAAGGTAAACATCTGAGATCTGTTGATTAAGACCACCAGTTTATACTATGTTCCACCCCTTTGTTCCACAAATAGCACAAAGAGACATTTTGGAAGTATCAGTAGTAGTACCAATGTCCTTGATACAGATATCAAGGTAGGTGACCCGACCTCATTATAGCAATCCAATTACCTTGACCACTCTTCAGCTAATTTTAAAAGGTTATAGCATCGACTGCATCAGGATGCAATACTGCCCAAGTCCAAGCTGGCTTTTTAAGCCATACCCCAGCCGTGGTATACAACATGTAATATTATGTAACAACAGAGCAAATAGATATATTTATTTGCAGTAAACAGTCTATGGGCCTCATCACGACTTTGGCGGTAACCCTTAAATCCGACTGTAGCGCTATTACCGCCGGATTTAAGGGTCCGCCAAATCAGGACTTCGGCGAATTTCGCCTCAGCTCTTAGCTGGGGGGAAATCCGCTGAAAATTCGTGCTCATACCGCCGGCGGGAAATCCGCCGGCGGTATTAGTGCAAAATTTCCCCATTGAGCCCAATGGGGAATGGGGCATTCCCGAATGGGCTCAATGGGGAATGGGGATTAACATTACCGCCAAACTCGTGATCCGGCGCTTTTAGCGCCGGGGAGTTCGGCGGTAGGGCTAATACCACTGGCTGTAATACCGCGGGCGTTACCGCCCAAGTCGTTATGAGGCCCTATGTGTTGAGAATGAAGAAGAACAAGTTACTTCTTACCTGGTAACGTTCTTTCGATGGGATGTTCCTCCGACGTATTCCTTATCTTGATAGATCATCTCCAGCTTGCTGGCCTTGGACATTTTTTTTCAGTAGAGGGCGCTGCGCGTCGACGTCCCTCGAGCCGATGTCCCTCGACAGCCTCCGTATCGGCGCCAACATCATCATGCGTATAAATAGACTCGCGCAGCGTCCGTTGCTCAGTTCCGTTTTGACGTTAACAACTGTTTTCCATGAATTGGTTATTGACCCTGTAGGAGCGTAAGCTGTAACCACAAGGGAAATTTTACTGAGAGGATGGATGGGAGGGGCGATAAGGAATACGTCGGAGGAACATCCCATTGAAAGAATGTTACCAGGTAAGAAGTAACTTGTTCTTCGAAGGGATTGTGTCCTCCGATGTATTCCTTATTTTGATAGACTCCCATAGCAGTGGTGTGTAACTGGAGGTGGGAGTAAAATTGCCATGTTTCCCTTCAAGAATGAACAGAGTGCAACACAGCTTTGCCAAATCTAGTCTCTTGCCTAGAGGAAGAATCCAGGTTGTAAAATCTTGTGAAGGTATGTCCAGACGACCATATGGCAGCCGCACATATGTCTCGAATCAGTACCCCTCTTTGGAGGCTGCGATACCCCTGGTTGAATGAGCCCTAAGATTTTGAGGAGGCTCTTTCCCTGGCAGTTTTTAACATTCCAGAATGGCCAAAATAATACATCTGGAAATGGTCTGTTTTGTTATCGGTAATCCCAATTTGTGCCCTGAGTAACCTACAAACAGTTGGTCTGCTTGCCTAATCCTAGCAAGTCTGCTGATGTAAAAGCTCAAAGCCCGCCTTGGGTCCAGCCTATCTAGCCTTTCTTCCTCTTCCCCCGGATGGGGAGGGGGATAGAATGAAGGTAAGGTAATCTTCTGAGTGATGTGGAATTCAGAAACCACCTTTGGGAGGAAATTAGGCTTCACTTGTAGGACAACTTTGTCTTTATGAAAGATTGTAAGAGGGGGTTTACAAGATAGAGCTTGTAATTCGCTCACCCTCCTAGCAGATGTCAATGCCACTAATAAGACAGTTTTAAGGGTGAGAAACCTTAGCGAACAAGAGTGGAGTGGTTCAAAAGGAGTACCCATCAGGAAATTTAAGACTAAATTTAAGTCCCATAAAGGAACTTGGAATGGTCTTGGAGGATAGACATTGGTTAATCCCTTCAGAAATTGTATTACTAAGGGTAACTTGAAATACGATGGTTCCTCTGCAGTGCGCTTGAAGATCGATAGCGCTGCGAGATAGCCCTTGATAGTGCCAACTTGAAGGCCCGAATTTGCCAAATAGAGTAAAAAAGATAACACCGTTGGTGTACCACATGAAAAGGGGTTGATATTCTTTTCTCTACACCAGCTGCAAAATTTGTTCCAACGGGAGCGGTATAAAGTCTTTGTTGCTGGCCTTCTTGCCGAAAGCAACACCTTCATGACGTCATCTGGGAGGTCCCAATCCTTGTATCTCAACCTTTCAGATACCAAGCGTGAAGGTTGAGGGTTCTGATGTCTGGATGGAGAACCTGACCTCCCTTCTGCGAGAGAAGATTCTCCTTGAGTGGAAGACGAATTGGAGGGCAGATGGATATGCCCAGAAGGTCCGGGTGCCACGTTCTTGTGGCCCAGTCCGGGGCAATTAGGATCATGGCTTTCCGGAACCTTCTCAACCTCCTGATCATTTGAGGAATGACAGGGACTGGAGGAAACGCGTACAGAAGTGGAAACTCCAAGTCCACTACGAACGCGTCCCCTAGAGCTCCTCTCGGGGGAAATTCCCTTGAACAAAACTGATTGCACTTCCTGTTGATGCTGGTGGCGAACAGACCACTTATGGGGTTCCCCAAAGGGTGAAGATTTGTTGAAGGACTTCCTGAGCTAGTTCCCACTAGTGGAAGACTGTACTCTGCCTGCTCAGAGCGTCCGCTGTCAAGTTTTTCTCTCTGGCTAAGTGAACTGCCGATAGAGAGATTCCTTCTTGGATTGCCCAGAACCAGAGCTGCATCGCCTCTCTGCACAGAGGCAGTGATCCTACGCCTCCTCTTTTGTTGAGGTAGTGCATGGCCACTGTGTTGCCCGTCATTATCTGGACATTTTTCCCCTGTACAGATGGCAGAAAAGCCTTCAGCGCTAGTCTGATTGCTCTCAGCTCTAACAGGTTGGTATGTAGTCTGGACTACGATGGAGACCAACGACCACTGATGGTCAAGTCGTTGGCATGTGCTCCCCAGTGAGGCATCTGTGACTACTGTTATCTCCGGCCATGGTTGCCAAAACAGTTCTCCTTTCAAAATGTTCTCCTGACAGGCCCACCACTGAAGGTCTCGAGCCACCTTGTCCGGAACCTGAAGGAGATCTGTCATTCTCCCTGAGAATTGTGACCACTGAGTTCTCAGTGCCCATTGAAGAGATCTCATTCTCAGGCGAGCCTCTGGCACAAGGAAGATGCAGGATGCCATGAGGCCTAGCAACCTCAAAAAGTCGAAGGCTGGGAGACGTTGGGCATTTTGAAACTTGGTGACCATCTGCAGAATATCATGAGCCCTCACCTCTGGTGGCGAGGCTTTTCCCAGGAAGTGTCCAGGACCGCTCCAATGAACTGGAGTCTCTGTGATGGTATCATCTGTGACTTCTTTAAATTGAGGGAGAAGCCCAGTTTGTGAAGGAAGTGGCAGACATAATCTAGCTGGATCTGAGCTTGTTCCGGAGATACAGCTCTGATCAGCCAATCGTCCAGGTAGGGATAGACGTGAATCCCTTCCCTCCTTAGACTTGCAGCCACTACCGACATTAGCTTGGTGAAGACCCTCGGGGCGGAGGTCAGCCCAAATGGCAGAACTCGAAATTGATAATGAGAGCCGCCAATTGCGAACCTCAGGTATTTCCTGTGTTTGAGATGGATTGGCACATGGAAATAAGCATCCTGAAGGTCCAGAGATACCAGCCAGTCCTGGAGCTGGAGGGCCTGAAGGATCTGAGAGAGAGTTACCATCTTGAACTTGTCCTTCCTGAGGAACTTGTTAAATTCTCGTAAGTCCAAGATAGGTCTCAGTCCTCCGTCCTTCTTAGGCATTAGGAAGTAGGGGGAGTACCAGCCCTTGTTCCTCTCCGCTACAGGTACCGGTTCTATGGCACCTTTCTCCAGCAGGTCTACAATTTCCTGCAAGAGGAGCGGATCTGGAACTTTCCGAAAGCTGTTCCCCGGTGGATGACTCTGAGGAATGCATAGAAAAGGCAGGCAGTAACCTTGGACAACTGTCTCCAATACCCAAGCATCTGACGTAATAGCCTGCCAATCCGTCAGATGTTGAGTTAGACTGCCCCCTACTGGTGTCTTGTGAGGAGAGTCCTCAGAGTGATTTAGAGGCAGCTGATGCAGGTGCCGAGGGTAAAGAGGCACCTGCTGCTGTTGCTGCGGCTTTTGTATTTTTACACCGTCCACCTCGGGTGAATCTATTTTGACCTTTTTGAACCGACTGTCCTCTGCCTTTTCCGAATGCGGAATAAAAGTGAAAGGACTTATCTCTCCAAGAGGTTCCTGAGGGGCGATATGGCGTTTGACGCATTGCAGCTCTCAGGGATTTTGCTGCTGCTTTAGATGTCTGTAACTTTTCTAGGCTGTCATCCGCCTTCTTACCAAACAAAGAAGAGCCGTCAAAGGGCATATTTAAAAGTCTGGCTTGTACATCTGAAGCAAACCCAGACTTTCTCAACCACGCAAATCTGCGGGTTGTAGTACTTGCCGCCATGGCTCTAATGATGCTGTCAGCAGAATCAATGCCAGTTTGAAGGGATTCGCACATTGCGTCTTTACCATCCTTAATGATGTTTAGAAATGCTCCCCTTTCTTCTCCCTCTGGGAGGCAGTCAGCCGCTCATGAAGCACACTCCCAAAGTGTACGGCTGAACCTTGCGAGCGTACAAGTAGCGTTAATAGATTTCAACGCCATGCTACATGCAGAAAAGACTTTCTTAGCCATAGAGTTGTATCTTTTGTCATCCCTGTCCTGTGGAACAGTAGGGTATGCCGATCTACTGCCTGATGCAGTTGCTGCTTGAACAACTAGACTCTCTGGAGTTGGATGTTTAGACAAAAATTCAGGGTCCGTAGCAGATACTCTATATTTGGCTGATAACTTCTTGTTAACCGCCGGGATAACCTCAGGAGTTTCCCAGTTAGCCAATATTTTTCTTTGTAATGCACCGTGAAATGGAACCACAGGATCCTCCTGTGGGCCTTTAACTAAAATGTCTGTAAGGTCATCCTGTTGGAATGCAGGTGAAGGTGTAGACCACCCCATGAATTCTATCATTCTTGCCATTAAAATTCTGTAAGGGGTCTGGGCATTTTCCCCTGGGTCTGGTTTGGCAAATTCTATTTCTGGGGAAGTATCTAACCCACTTGCCTCATGTAAGGATTCTCGAAGATCCTTTAACCTATTTTCCTCAGAGGTAAATTCCTCTGGTTCAGGTGTTGCAGATCTCTGCAACCCAAAGGGTCTTTCTTGATCCGAATCCTCCCCTTCCTCATAAATGGAAGACAAAGGTCTGAAATGATCAGGCCTTGGAAATGGCTTAAATCCCATTTCCAGAGCAGAAGGGGCTAAATTTGTCATAATTGGTTGAGAAAACGTCGACGTCGTTGACGCGGACGTCAAAGGCTTTGAAAACACAGAAAAAGGCGTTGAGAAGATTGGGAGAGGCCTCGAAGAACTCGAGAGGATCGGAATCCTACTCAAGGTTGTCGATAACATTCTCAAAGTCGTGTTAGAGGCCCTGGGTATGACCACTGGCTGTGAGGTAGTGACAGCCGTGGGTTTGTTCTTTTTCGGCGTCGGCGTCGAAGACGGCGTCGATTCGATCGACCTATGCGTCGATGAGCCCTTCGATAATGGCGTCGATGACGCAGATTTATGCGTCGAAGGGACTTTCGACGATGGCATCGATGGCACTGTGCCTTTGCTCGAGGGTTCGTGACGCTCTCGAGTAGTTTCTTTCGCTGGGTGCAACGACTTGCGGCGTTTCGATTTTTCGGGTCTTTCACCTAGGGTATCACCCTCAGCTGTCTTCGAGGGGGTCGAGGCCGCTTTCTCGAAGACGCTAAGCATCCTTTTACGGAATTCCTCCCACTCAGCCTGAGAGCTGTGTTTTGTGGGGCAGGTGACTCTTTCCGGAGAAACAGAAGAAGAAGACGAGGAAGGGGATCTTCAACGTCTCTTACTTGAATGCTTGGATCTTGAAGAGTGGTGGGAACTGCTTCGAGACCTAGAACGAGAATGTTTCCTGTGTCGGCGAGGAGACGAATGTCTCGACTCTACCGAGGAAACTTTCGAAGGAGTTTTAACTGTCTTACCTCTCTCAAGCTTCCCCTTACGCTCCTTCAAGGCTTTCGCCGTCATGGACATGCAGTCCTCGCACTCCGAACATTGGTGCTCCGATCCCAGGCACCACAAACAGATCCTGTGAGGATCTGTCAACGACATTTTCTTTCCACAGTCTCGACATTTTTTGAAGCCGGAGCGTGGAGTCGTCGGTTTGGATGAGGAAGCCATCGAGTAAGAGTTGGTATTCTCAAGGAATAATGAAGAATATTCTGACTAACGAACTGAGCAACGCGATTCTGAGGCCCACGAAGCGCGGAAAAACGGAACTGACCAACGGACGCTGCGCAAGTCTATTTATACGCATGATGATGTCGGCGCCGATACGTAGGCTGTCGAGGGACATCGGCTCGAGGGGCGTTGACGCGCAGCGCCCCCTACTGCCCTACTGAAAAAAAATTCTGAGGCCAGCAAGCTTGAGATGATCTATCAAGATAAGGAATACGTTGGAGGAAACAATCCCTTCGAAATACAGTTACTCTCTGATTTTGTTATGGTAAGAAACATTAATTGCCTAGAGCCAGGAATGCTCTCCCCTATATGTAGATGTAGTGGATGCTTTCTCAGCTTGTTTTTTAAGAGATTATTTCAGGTATGTAGCTTCCAGAAGCCCAACACAATGCAGATTGAGAGATGTAGTTTCTGGCGTTATGGTATGCAACATTAGAAGGTCCAACTATACAAAATTCAAGTCATCCAGCACATTGCACCTTTGGAGACGTAGATTGTAGAAGAAGGACACATCAGAGAGGAATTTGGAGACATAGATGTATGCAGCCTGGTGGAGTATTTACTATGGAAGCCAGATTGAAGTGGATCCCCCAGGCCTTTCTCCTCAAGGTACTTAGTCATCCAGTTGAAGACTACCCACTCAAGGACCTTTGTATAATGGGGAAGGAGAGAAACTGGGCAATAGTTTGCAGAGATATTTAGTTGAGCATATGGTTCTTCAAAAGGGGAGGATAGTTGCAGATTTGAAGGATGCAGGAAACAGTCCAATGGAAAGAGAGAGATTCACTCAGAGAGAAAACGGCATGTGATTGAAAATAAGCCTTTGGTTGTTCGAGGAGCAAGCGGTTCGATAGGAGTGCAAGATGGGTTGGTGCAGCAAAGAGTAGGTGCTAATTGGGAAGGATAGGGGCGGTAGGAGGGTGGGGCAAGGAGAGAGAGGAGGGCTGTGAGAGTGACACAAATTGTAGAGGAAAAGTAGTGACTTAAGTCATTAGGAGAGAGGGAGGCGGCAATGTATATTGACTTTAGAGGTGTGAGCAAAGCTTGGAAGGTAGATGAAAGTTTGTGGGAGCAAATGTGAAGGGAGAAGAATAGGAGAAAAGCCATGGTCAATGGAACCGACACAACTAGGTGAGATAGACAGAAGAGAGATCCTCACATCATCAAGGTAAGAGGCAAGAGAGTCCTGCTAGAACTGAATACTAGTTATATGCATAATGTGACAGAATGCCATCAGTGAGGGTGTACTGCTTCGGAATTTTGCATTTTTGCTATGTAAAGTAAACCTGACTTCTCTGCAGTGAAGTGTTCTGCTAAAGTGATAGTTGCCATATGTGCTCTGTTGCTAAACAATAACATCTGTGAGGGTTTCGAGCTCTATGAATATGTAACAAAAGCAATGCCATTCATAGCATGGACACATCTATATTTCTTCTGTAGACTGTCTACAGAAACACCAGCAGCTGAAATGTGATTTGGCCAGATTTCTGATACAAATGCACGATGCTACTTTAAAAATACACTTAAAGAACTTTTATAGTAGTAGTGATTCAATTAACTGTATTTCGGTCAGAGACCAGAAAAGTAATGCCACAAGCAATTCAAAATCAAAAAAAATTGATTTCATAATAAATTATCAAAGCAGATATATACGCATTAAAACATTTTACAATATTACACCTCGTGATCCACAGAGCAGAAAGGTCACAGTAGTAGCCTCTCATGCCAAATTTCCTTAGAGCTCTTCTGACAGTAGGAGAACAACTTCATATCACAGAGATTCATACTGACACCTCTTCCTCTATTAATGGAATCTTGTAAAGCAAGGGAACTTATGGTGTATTTTTTTAACAGTCTGCTAAAGCTAAACTTACTATGGCAGCTATGGGACTGTGTTTAAAATAATGCACCCTATGCTGACATATATTGGCATATTGTTGTTGCCTATCATATCTGGTAGCAGTGACCTAGCAGCCTCATAATTGAAAGGCACATCAGATAGGTGGCCACTGAAAAAAGCTTCCCTCCAAAGGATTTATCTATTCGTGGCAATAATGTAATTGACAGTTTCAGATTTACCTTTTATTGAAATGTGCAAATGAAAACTTAAAGCTACTGTCCATATACAAGTACCCACACAATTATCAAAAACACAGACACAGAAATATCAAATTTGTAATAACAGCATTGGAAATTAACATTTAGCAATTAGAAAAGATTCCATTAGACTCCATATTATAGCCTTGGGTAGGAAGGTTGTGTATCCTCTAGGCAGATATGCTGCATTAGAGGCCAACTTGGAGGGGACTCATGTCGTCCTGATGAATTTTCAGCTCCAAATGTGGATCAAGGAGGTTTTTATTTAGAAGTAGTTAATGTAATGTGGTCACTCCAGGGATAGAGTATTATTTTAAGTGGAGATTTTAATCAGGTACTTGATGTAGTCATCGAATCGCCCTTTGCAAAGAGGATTGCAGTCGCTTCAGGAACATAAAGATTTGCTGCAGACTTAGGACTTGGTTGATCCAAGGCGGCTGTTGAATCCTAGCGCAAGGCAGTTACGTTTTTATTCCAGTCCGCACAACACCTCCTCTCGTATTGACTTTATTTTGGTTTCTAAGAGACTTTGTCATGCGCCTCTTACCGTGGCGCCTGTGGTTGAGAACGTGATTGGAAGGCCATTAGTTTGCCTGCCACGTTCACCACAGCAGCAGATAGCAGTCTAGTGTTTCACACGCACACTGGACGCTAATTTAGCCACGCCCATTGTGCTCCTCACTGCGTTCCAACCTACTGGGTTACTTCCGCTGTCTCGGCTGCTCAATGCTTGTGAGTTTTCCTCTTGTTCCTTCAAAGGAACCTAACTGCCTAATGTGTCCCTGCTTTCTTTCTCCTGCAGCTTTGCTCTGTATCGCTCTACGCTCTCTCTTTGTTACGACCGGTGTCCTCCTTTTTTCTGTGGCTCTCTGGCTCTCTCTCTTCTCTCTCTCTCTCTCTCTCTCTCTCTCTCTCTCTCTCTCTCCTTCCTGATTCCCTTGCGGTGTACTGTTGCTCCCTCTCACCACCTACTGCAGCAGCGTATCATTACCGTTCGTGGTCATTCTCTTTGGCCCATTACTTCCTCTTAGAAGCTGCTGAATCCTATCGGAGTTCCTGTCTTTCTGGCTACTCAGACTTCGTCCCTGGAAATTCCCACATCTCAGTCATGGGAGCCCATCTGCCCTATCCTCGTGGCGATTCACTGCTGGATTTCTCCGGATTCTGCCATCACAGGGTTTTTTTAATGCCGTAATAGGTAATAGGAAGGAAGTCCCTCGGGTAGCTGTTTAAATAGCTTCCATTATGGCTTCCTTTCAGGAGAGACACTCTCTTCTAAAAAAAAGGTGAGGGATTACAAGACCACAGTTATATACCAGGCTGGGTTCTGGAACTGCAGGTGAGGAGGAGGTGGAGGGGGAGAAACAGGACTTTGGGAAAACAGGTTCAGTGGAAGTTGACAGACTTTCCCAAATACACTGGATTCTTCTATTGGTAGTATAGCATGTCTGATCATGAAGATGTTAGAATATCTATGCCTTGTTCCTTAGTGAATAAGAAGAAAAATACTGGTTGGAGATTCAATACTAGATTGCTTTCTGACATAGCGATTAGAGAATCCAGAGAGGAACTTACCAATTACATAAAGTAGAAATAAAAACTCAGTGGAGGATATTTTTGTTTTTTAGGAGGAGCTAAAGGCCAATATCAGAGGGAAGATAATTAGCCTTCCTTCCAAACTTAAACAGATTAGAGCCTGTGAAGAAGAAGATTGGGTAAGTGCCCTAAGGGAAGCAGAAAAAGACTAGTGTGAAAATCCAATAGATGATCAAAGGGAGGGAGTACTCCGACCCAGGCAGCGATTACATGGTTGGTTGACTAAGAAAGCCGAAAGAGGATTGTTTTATGTAAGGCAATTCTACTGGGTGCATAGGGAGAAAGTGGGATCATTATTGGCTAACAGGCTTAACAAATTAGAGGAGAGTAAGGATATTATGTCAATTATCACGGATGATAATGCAGTGTTGACAAAAAAGGAGGATATTATGGAAGCATTCAGAGACTTTTATGAGAAATTGTATAGGGCTGAGGAATGAGGCACAGAAGCTGTAAAATTAGAGTTTATGCAAGCAATTAATGTGCCAATATTGCAGGAATTGAAGCCTACTGAAGAACTGTTAATGGCAATTAAGAATACCGCTAAGAATAAAAGTCCTGAGCCTGACGGGTTCCCGGTTGAGTTTTACAGTAAATTTAGTGACCTACTATGCCATATTTTGTTAGATGTGTATTTGGCAATTGTGGATCAGGGCCTCCTACCAGAGACCATGCAATTGGCTTTAATCATTTTAATCCCTAAACCAGGAAGGGATGATACTAAGAGGACAAATTATAGGCCCATCTCTCTGCTTAATGTGGGTGTTAAGGTTTGGCAAAAATATGTGCAAGTAGACTGGGTCTAATATTACCTCTAATTATTCATGGAAATCAGACTGGTTTTAAGAAGGGCCGTTATAGCTATGATAACATGCGAGTGGTTATGGATGTCATTGATTTTAATAAGGAGAAGCATGAACCGTTAATGACAGTGAGTGTGGACATAGAGAAGAACAAGTTACTTACCCTCGTAGCGTTCTTTAGATTGGATTTTCCTCCCACGTATTCCTTTTGAATTTTTTTTTCAACAGGCGGCGCTGTGTGCCGTCTCGTCGAGTCAATGTCCCTCGAGGGTCTCCATTCGATTGTCGACGCCGTCATCAATATAAGTAGCGCACGCAGCGCCCATTGGCTTCAGTTCTGTGTTTCCCCTTCCTGAAGAATAATTACCAGGCGTACCATAGACTCAAAGAAAGCATAAAATGTAAGAAAATGTAAATTATATGGCGGGGTAGGCTGGGAGGGGCGATGAGGAATACATGGGAGGAACATCCAATCGAAAGAACATTACCTGGGGTATGTAAATTGTTCTTCGAATATATTGTGTCCTCCCACATATTCCTTATCTTATGATAGACTCCCAGAGCAGTACTAATTTGGTGGTGGGAGTACTAATTATTTTTAACTATTGTCATTGACAGAGTGAAGGACCGCTTTTCCAAATTCCTGACTGTAGGATCAATCCAGGCAGTAATGTCTCACAAAAGAGTGAACAGACGACCAAGTGGCTGCTGAACAAATGTCTGGAGTCAAAGATTTGCCAAATATAATAAAAAGGAAAGCGCCATAGGTGTGTCACATAGAACGGTATCCACATTCTTATCCCTGCACCAGCTGCTGAACTTGTTCCAAAGGCAGCGGTACAAAGATTTTGTTGCTGGCCTTCTGGCCGAAAGCAAGATCTCCATTACGTCATCCGGGAGGTCCCAATCCTTGTACCTCAGCCTCTCAGAAACCATGCATGAAGGCTGAGTGTCTTGACCTCTGGATGGAGAACTCGACTCTCCTGTCGCGAGAGCAGATCCTCTCTTTGTGGAAGACGTATTGGAGTGCAGATGGACATGTCCAGAAGGTCTGGGTACAACATCCTCCTACCCCAATCCGCGGCAATTAGGATCATGGATTTCCTGAACTTTCTCAACCTCCAGATCACGTGAGGAATGACTGGGACTGGAGGAACCGTCTACAGGAGTGGAAACATCCAGTCCACTACGAACGCGTCCCCTAGAGCTCCTCTTGGGGGAAATATCCTGGAGCAGGACAGTTCACACTGCCGGTTGACACTGGTCGCAAACAGATCCACTTGAGGGGTTCCCCAAATGATGAAGATCTCTTGAAGGACTTCCTGAGCTAGTTCCCACACGTGGGAGACTGTGCTCTGCCTGTTCCGAGCATCTGCCACTGTGTTCTCCTCTCTGGCTAGGTGAACCGCTGATAGAGAGATTCCTTCTTGAATTGCCCAGAACCAGGGCTGCGTTGCTTCTCTGCACAGTGGTAGTGACCTTACACCTCCTCTCTTGTTGAGATAATACATGGCCACCATGTTGTCTATCATTATCAGGACATTCTTTCCCTGTAGAGAGGGCAGAAAGGTCTTCAGCGCTAGTCCGATTGCCAACAGCTCCAAAAGGTTGATGTGTCATATGGACTCTGATGCAGGCCAACGACCGCTGATTGTCAGATCGAGTGAGGCGTCCGTCACTACTGTTATCTCCGGCCATGGGTGTCAAAAAGATTCTACCTTGAGAAGGTTGTCCTTACAAGCCCACCACAGACGGTCTTGAGAGACTCTGCTCAGAACTTTCAGGTGGTCTGACATTCTGCCTGAAAACTGGGACCATTGAGTCTCAGGCGAGACTATGGTATCAGAAAAATGCAGGACGCCATGAGACGGAGCAACCCCAAAAAACCAAAGGCTGGAAGGTGCAGGGCATTCTGAAATTTGGTGACCATCTGCAAAATATGTTGAGCTCTCACCTCAGGTGGCAAGGTTTTCCCAGAGGAAGCATCTAGGACTGATCCAATAAATTGGAGTCTTTGAGATGGTATCATGTGGGACTTCTTGTAATTGAGGAAGAAGCCCAATTTTTGAAGGGAGTGGCAGGTTACGCTGAGATCTTCGGGTGAACGAGCCCTGATCAGCCAATCATCTAGATGGGGGTAGACGTGAAACTCTTCTGAGACTCGCTGCCACCACTGCCATCAATTTGGCGAAAACCCTTGGGGCAGAGGTCAGCCTGAATGGCAGAACTTGAAACTGATAATGAGAACCGCCAACCTCAGGTACTTTCTGTGCTTGAGATGGATAGGCACAGGAAAGTAAGCATCCTGAAGAACCAACGATACCATCCATTCTTGAAGTTGGAGAGTCTGAAGTATTTGGGGAAAGGGTAGCCATCTTGAACTTGTCCTTCCTGAGGAACATGTTCAAGTTTCTTAAGTCTAAAATGGGTCTCAATCCGCCGTCCTTTTTGGGAATCAGGAAGTATGGGGAATACCAACCCATGTTCCTTTCCGCTACAGGTACATGTTCTATTGCACCTTTTTCTAGCAGGGTCAAAATTTCCTGCACAAGGAGCCGATCTGGAATTATTAAAGAGTTGTTCCCCGTGGATGATCCTGAGGCCTTTTTTAGAAAGGGAAGCCGTAACCTTGAGCTACAGTTTCCAGTGCCCAAACATCTGAAGTAATGGCCAGCCATTCTTCCAGATGCTGAGTAAGTCTGCCTTCCACTGCGGTCTTGTGAGTTAAGGCCTCAGAGTGGTTTTGAGGAGGATGAAGCAGTGACTGATGGTAAAACTGCTGCTTCTTGGGTTGGCTTAGCACCTCTCCCTCATCCCCCATGAGGGAATATTCTCTGACCACTTTGACCGGCTTGTCCTCTTCCTCTTCCAATTGAAGAGTAGAATTGAAAGGACTTACCCCTCCAGGAAGATGAGTCGGAGTAAGGTTGTTGAGGCTGTCTAATGGTGGCGCTAAGTGATTTAGCCGCCGCCTTTGAGGTCTGCAGCTTTTCCAAACTCTCATCCGCCTTGCTGCCAAACAGCCTCGAGCCATCAAAGGGCATGTTGAGTCGTCTAGCTTGCACATCTGATGCGTACCATCCTTGAAGATCACCAAGAAGCTGTCTCTTTCCACTCCTTCTGGGATGTAGTCAACCTCCATAGCTACGCAGTCCCACAGGGTAAACGTTAACCTTGGTACATGACAAGGTACATGTTACATTAGTTGACTTTAATGCCATACTGCCAGCAGTAAATATCTTTCTCACCCAGGCATCCACTCCCTATCAGGAGGGATGGATGAGTATGCTGACTGCTTTGTAGATGTAGCAGCCTGAACCACCAAACTTTCTGGTGTTGGATGCTTAGTCAGATACTGTGGGTCGCTGCTGGACGGTCTGTATTTTCTAGTAACATTTTTATTTACTGCAGCTGCAGTATCTGGTGTCTTCCAATTTGCGGAGACCCCTTTTTGTAATGCAGTGTGAAATGGTAAGATTAGATCTTTTTGGGGACCTTGATCCAAGATATCCGTCATGTCATGTAACCTTACTCATTAGTCCCCTATATGAGGAGACAGCATAATCAGTAGGATCTGGTTTGCCAAATTCTAACTCGGGACAGGTATCTAACCCACTGGCCGACTGAAGGTTGTCATATAAATCTTTTAATCTAGACTCATCAGAGATCAATTCCTCTGGCACATTAGGGGTACCATATTGTAACCCAAATGGTGGTGTGTTATCATCTGAGGGTACATTATCCTAATAGATGGCTGTAAAAGACTTAAAATAATCTTTCTTGGGCAAAGGTTTGAAAACCTTTTCCTGGATTACCACTGGCTTCGACAATCTCGAAGTAATCGTCAAAAATGACTTCGAAGTCAGGGGTCACCTTTATCTGCGTCGACTTCGATACTGGTGTCAACAGCTCCGACAGAGTCAGTGAAGGCGTCGATGTTGTCAACTTCTTATGCTTCTTCGAAGGAACCCTCAATGGACTGAATTCCTGACTTGTCGAAGCCCTCGACGATTTTGTGTCAGTTCACTTCCCTTTGAGCAGATTGACAGGGGCATGGGCTTTCTGCTTGTCCTTCGAGGGGGTCGGGCCGCATTCTCGAAGATTTTGATTATTTCATTTCATAACGCATCACATTTTGCCGGGTAGTCCGATTTAGTTGGACACTTGATTACCTCAACCGACGAATCACTGGAGGTCGAAGGTGACCTATGATGCTGCTTCTTGGCATTCTTCGAAGAAGATGACGAAGAATGAGGTGATTGACTTCTCGATCAAGACTGTTTAGATTTTTTATGTCGAGGAGGATCACTCGACTCATCAGTCTTTCTTTTTGAACTCATCGAAGGGGACTTCGAAGGTAATCTCCCTCACCACCAATTTACATTTATGCTCCCTGAGATCCTTTTCGGTCATCACCTGAAAGGAGCCACAGTCGGAGATACAGTGGCCGGCACCAAGACACCACAGACTTATGCGGTGGAGGTTGGTGATCGACTTCTTCGATCCACAGTCTTGGGACTTCTTGAAGCCCGTCTTAGGTGTTGATGGGGAAGACATTTTCTAAACAAAAATAACTCAAACTACTCAGAAGAACCGAAGCGTGCCATAATTCTTCAAAGCATTAGCTCGGATAAACTGAACTGAAGCCAACGGGCGCTGCGTGTGCTACTTATAATGATGATGATATTGACAGTCGAACGGAGGCCCTCGAGGGACATCGACTCGATGAGACGGCACACAGCGGCCCCTGTCGAAAAAACAATTCCGAAGCAGCTGACGCTGGAAGGATATTTATCATAAGATGAGGAATACGTGGGAGGACACAATCCATTTGAAGGCGTTAGATCGTGTAAACTGGGCTTATTTAAGGTTTATATTGGAACATCTTCTCTTTGGCCCAGTCTTTATGCGGTTCTTTCATGTTCTATAGAGTAGGGTAAAATCTCAGATTTTAGTGAATGGGGCTAAATCTACTGACCTTAATATACAGTGTGGTACCCATCAGGGATATCCTTTATCTCCTCTCATCATTTTGGTAAAATTAAAATTGATATATCTAAGACCAAAATGTTCCCAATTACCTTAATGTGTAACACAGGTTGTGTTCCTGGAAATGAGTTCCGATGGGCTAGAGAAGGATTTGTACATTTAGGCATTAGTCTTAAACTCTGGGACATGATTTCATACTGTAAAAGATGGTCTAGAATCAACCTTACAATATTGGGGGAAATTGGCATGATTAAGATCACCATGCATCTTAAGATTGCATATCTGTTCGGTATGTTGCCTCTTTCTCTTTCGCTGTCTTTGTTGGGAGAAATTAAGAAGGTATTTAGAATCTTTTTATGGGGGATTGGAGTGAAAATTCCAATGTCTATTCTTAGGGGGCTTTGGTTTTCAAGATGTGAGGAAATATCACACTGCTTTCTCCTTGAGGAATCTACATCACTGGGTTAATGATGATTCTGAGTCAGCCCTATGTGGGTAGGCATGGAAAAGGAGTCTGTGTCAATTATACCTTTGGATTGTCTTCTTTCAATGGATTATCAACTTTGCCTTGACAAAACGTTCCCCTACAGTACGACATATGGTTTCTGAATGGAAACTTGAGAACTGCACAAGTGAGTAAAAAATCAGGCTACCTCTGGAGTCGTCTATCTGGAAGAATCCAGCAGTTACGGTTGATAATAATGTCATGCTGAAGAACTGCCCTCTCTCTGCATCTGTGGTCTACTGCCTACTCTCTGTGAACTCTAAAGTGCCATTGGACCAGCCAGAGCGATAAATGTGGGAGTCTGAATGCATGTGCAGATATCTGATTCCAACTGGTTGATAATATGTAAAATCCTGAAGAAATTCAAACTGGAACTGGAACTGGATTTATGCTATACACAACAGAGTGTTATAGCCAGTCTGTATTGGTTGCCATGGAGGATGAAAGTATGTAAACTTTCCCAATCTGATATTTGCTGGAACAAAAAGGAAATTGGAACCAATGCATATGTTTTGGTGTTGTGCGCAAGTATCTCAATACTGCAAACAAGTTCTACCCTGAATGGAGTTTGTAACCCAGTCAGTACTGCTCCATACTCCACTATTCTGTGTTCTGGTCTTATTCCCAAATGGTTTGAAGTTATCAGCTGGATTTCAAAACTGGACATACAAAGCATTGTTACTGGTTATAAACAGATTTTGAGGAAATGGAACTCTAATGGGAAACCCCAACTTGAGGACTGGCTTCAGAGTATGTTATTATTGGCTGCTAGGGGAAAAGTTTCATATGCTAAAACAAATTTGGTTGAAGACTATGAATTAATTTGGGGGTATTTTCAATGACCTATGTGCTTCAAATATTACTGTTATGGAATTATAATGTGTGTATGAATAATGATCTGCTGGTTTGGCTCACCCTCGTCCCTTTTTGCACCTAGTGTTTGCTCATGTTGTTTGTCCTTTCCTTTCTTGTGTTGTGCGCTTGTGTATTGTTGTGTTTGGGGACAAGTGTGTAAAGTGGGGTTGGGAAATTCTGTATTATTACAACAATATGAGATGTTTTGATTTGTTTGTTATGTTCTGCTTTTGCTACTTAAGTTACCCTTTCTTTGTTTTTTACTTGTATCATATTTTGTCAACACTGTTGTATACTACTTGTATTTGATGGATTGAAAATGATAAAATATGAATTCAAAAATAAAATGTTGAAAAAGCTACTGTTCATGTTAGTACACTTTGGCTTTTTCAATTGACTCTGATGTTCAGTGGCGGGATCCTCCCCTGCCACAAACAGGAGGCAGGATTAATAAAATAGTAAAGCAATGTCCTTCCAAAGATGTGTATTGGGGTAGGCAGAGAATTGAAGTACGGTGCCTAAGTGAAGTCTTACTGCAGTGCCTATAGTGTTCTCGAGGAGTGAAGGTGTGTGAAAATGCTACTGGTGACATAGGAGCGCTCATTTTAAGGAAACGTGGAGTTGTTCCTTAAAAACAATGTGTGGCGCGGAGCAACACTGCAAAGTGCAATGCCTAAGTGCAGTTTCGCTGCAGTCCCGCTGTGGACCCACGGTAAGGTGTAAGTCTGTGAAGTTCCCGGTAATTATAACATTAATTATTACTTGTTTATTTTCTAATTGAATGCACTGTATTGTTTACGTTTATGGTTCAAACTGAATAAAGCTGATGATGATGATTCATTATTACTCTTCGTGGCTTTTGCTATTCTTTGCTCCAGTTTTGGCAAATTCATTAGAATGCCTACCTCATACTCCTTGCGCAGAAAGGTAAATAGTGATTTAGAACCAGATCTTATACTAGAAGAAGCTCCTTTACAATAAGAAATTTGGGGGAAACCATTAATTTGGAAACTCCCTGGAAAATTGGCCTGATCATTTTAGTGCTGTAAACAAAGTGGCTAAGGACACCGAGTGCACCAATGTTGAGAGTTACCAATGTGAGGCCAAGGGGACCCTAGACTATAATAGATCAATGATGACCATCACTATAGAAGAGGTTAAGAACGCAATTGTTAACTCTAAGGGGCAGAAATCCCCTTATCCAGATAGGATCCCGCTGATTTGTTGAAAGATGAGCCCACTATATGGGCACCATCCCTGAGGATTTATTTACAGCAGTCAGACTTAATAAGGTGCCTGATTCTTGATGAAGAGCAGAAATTGTGACAATTTACAAAAAAGGGTGCAAAAGATAAATCGGGCAACTATAGACCAATATTGTTGCAGAAAAAAAACTTTGCAAAAGTAGTTCTAAAACAACTACAGGACTGGGTAAACTCATAAAATGTAATGTTCCATCTTCAGGCAGATTTCCAGTACCGTAGATCAATGTTCCTGTCTGTCCCTCATTTTACAAAAGCGTAAATTAATAAATAAAATGAGAGTGTTTGCCGTTTTTGTAGATCTTCAGACCGCGTTCATTTGTGTCCCACGAGACCAGCTATGTTGGGTTTTAGCGAACAGTTGAGTGCCTGACAACCTGCTATCTTTTATCCACCAGCTATACACAGACGATACAGCTGTAGTAAGGTGGGGACTCGCAGGAGAAACTACTGATCCGTTTAGGGCTGACAGGGGTGTGTAGCAAGGCTGTCTTCTTACCACGCCCCTGTTCTATATGTATATTAATGAAGTCATCCTAAAACAGGTTGAAAAATGCTCTGTAGAGAAGTTTGATTCTCTGAGGTCAGGTGTTCATATATTTCCAGCACTATTCTTTGCTGATGATGCTGTGTTGCTAGCAACATCACTGATGCGGATTAAGCATGGCCTGGACTGTTTCGTTAACAAATGCCAACAATTAGCATTGACTCTGAACAAAACCAAAACTAAGACACTGGTATTCAGGCCCAAAGGATCCTGATTATGTGACTGTTCATTAGAAGTAGATGGTATTAACTTTCAAACAGGTCAAATTGTATTATTATCTTGGTATAGGATTTACAGACACTGGGCCTCATTCCGAGTATGGCGGTAAGGGATAGCGGCCACCGGTAACGAGACCGGTGGCGGTAATCCCTTTCCGCCATACTCCGAGTTCCCTTTGCGCCCTCGCCCTTAACGCCTGCTTTGAGCAGGTGTTAAAGTCGAGGGCGCAAAGGGGCCTCCAAGCCAATAACGGTGACCGTAATGAACGGTCACCGTTATTTGCATCTTCCCCATTCCCATTGAGCCCTATGGGGGCTCATTTGGGAATGGGGAAGAGCCTTGGTGAATGGGGAATTACAGCCCCGCCAACCTTGGAATGGGGCGGTAACTCCGCCATCCACCAAGGCGCTGCCGGTCCGGGTACGGCGTCAACCAAGGCGTTAATAGCGCCATTGGTTAGCGCCGTACTCGGAATGAGGCCCACTGACTCCTGGTCTGCCCAATCTAAAACATCATCGATAATTTTGGAAAAAAACAGCAGTGGCCTTAGGAAATTCTTTGTGAGCCATGGCGAAGGGCCCTATCTCCTGCTATCAATATTTACAAAGTACAGACCGCTATAGCTGCCCTTTATACAGCAGAATTATGGGGGCACAGTGACTACAAAAAATTGGCATCTATTGAAAACAAGTTTTTGAAACTGCTCATTAGGATACCAAGGAGTTTACCAACAGGCCCATTTTTGATGGAGTGTGGATTGGAGCCAATAGTGTGTCAAACAACTTTGAAGCCAGTTTTTTACTGAATTATGCTATGGGTGACACCTGAGCTTGTGAAGTATTGAGAGGCTTGTGTCCACATGCTTGGTATTGCAGGAGGGCATTCCCTCCCCTGGGTCAAGCATGTTAAACAGCAGTTGAGTGTTCTGGGCTTGAGCCGCCTCTGGTCGAATCCGCTGTGTATAACTAAAAACAGTAAAAATTAGGTGAAGTTGGATGCCTGGTGGACAACGTGTGAACAGCTTGTACACTCTTGTTTATGTTTAAAAGCAGGGCTGAATTACTTGACCCTGAAAACAGACCTAGGCCCTGAGGAATATCTTGATCATATATCTCTGGTATATGCACAAATACTTTTCATTGTGTTCCGGACAGGCACCTTTAAAGTTGCCAAGTTCAACTGCGGTTGGAAGTATCATAACTCTGAAATATGCCCGCTATATAATTCCGGTGCGGAAACGAACTTGCATTATTTAGTTCTGTGACTCATTTAAAGACCTTGGGAGACTGTATCTGCTACTATAATTTAATGTGCCCTGCTGCTGTGTGAATCAACTGGAAATACTAATGATGTATATTTAGTGGCTAGGTTTATATATCGAGCATGGGTTCGCAGGAATTACTGGATTTGGCGTTTGAAAGAAGGCTGATAAACAGAATAAGATCTCTTTTTATTTATTTTTTACTAGCTATATTTTAATGTATGTTGGTAACGGTTTGTGTCTTTAGAAACATTTTATAATAGCATATGATGAATTGAATTTTTGAATGAGATTTACATTTTTATGGTTTTCACCTTTTAGCTATGCATGATATGTACTGAATCGTGTTGTAATATCTGTGTGTATGCTAAGGACATTTTAGTCGAATAAAGCATCATGAACTGGACTTGATTTAGAATCTAAACCTATAACTGCATGGTTGGGAACGGAAAGGTTAGAGCAGTTGCCTTTTCTGGAAAATGCAGAAACATCTTTCTCCATCTTGCTTCCTACTCCTACATCTCTTCGTTTTGGAAAAAGGGGATTAGTGGTGACTCTGGATGTGAAAATAACTGTTTTTTGCAAAATCCGTTCCTCTGTTAATCCACTCTGGCATGGGGGGGGGGGAGAAGTCTGTTGCTACAAATGAAGCCTTGATATTATTAAATGACATAACAGACAATTGATTATTATCATGCGCTCAAACTGAGAGTGGCCCGGTAGTATCTCGGGTGTCCTTGTTGGTGGATTAGGTGAAAACTCTGCTTTTTGAACATGAGATGACAATCTCTGATCCACCTTTGGTTAACCTGGATGTGGATCTTTCTGCAGGAAGCCTGCAAGAAGAACAAGTTACTTCTTACCTTGTAACGTTCTTTCGATGGGATGTTCCTCCGATGTATTCCTTATCTTTGATAATTCGTCTCCAGCTTGCTGGCCTCGGAAATTTTTTCTCTGTAGAGGGCGCCGCACATTGACGTCCGCCGAGTCGATGTCCCTCGACAGCCACCGTATCGGCGCCAATGTCACCATGCCCATAAATAGCCACACACGGCGTCCGTTGCTCAGTTCCATTTTGTAGCATAAGATAAGTCATGCCTGAATTGGTTATTGACCTTGAAGGAGCGTAAGCTGCAACCACAAGGGAAGTATTACTGCGGGGATGGATGGGAGGGGCGATAAGGAATACGTCAGAGGAACATCCCATCAAAAGAACGTTACAAGGTAAGAAGTAACTTGTTCTTCGAAGGGATTGTGTCTTCTGACGTATTCCTGTAATTGGAGGAGGGAGTAATAATGTCATGTATCCCTTTTAGGAATGAACCAAATGTAATACGGCTTTGCCAAATCTAGTCTCTTAACTAGTGGCGGAATCCAGGTTGTAAAATTTTGTGAATGTATGTGCAGACGACCATATGGCAGCCGCACATATGTCTCGGACCGGTACCCCTCTTTGAAGGGCCGAAGAGGCTGCGATACCCCTGGTTGAATGAGCCCTAAGATTTTGGGGTGGCTCTTTCCCTGCCAGTTTGTAACATTCCAGAATGGCCAAAATAATCCATCTGGAAATGGTCTGTTTTGTTATGGGTAGTCCCAATTTGTGACCTGAGTATCCTACGAACAGTTGGTCTGCTTGCCTAATCCTAGCCAGTCTGCTGATATAAAAGCTCAGAGCTCGCCTTGGGTCCAGCCTATGTAGCCTTTCTTCCTCTTTACCGGGATGTGGAGGAGGGTAGAACGAAGGTAAGGTAATTTTCTGAGTAATATGAAATTCAGAAACCACCTTTGGGAGGAAATTAGGCTTCACCTGTAGGACAACTTTGTCCTTGTGGAAAATTGTATGGGGGTGTTTACAGGAGAGAGCTTGTAGCTCGCTCACCCTCCTAGCAGATGTTAGTGCTACCAATAGGACAGTTTTAAGCGTGAGAAATCTCAGGGAACAAGAGTGGAGTGGTTCGAATGGAGTGCCCATTAGGAAGTTTAAGACTAAATTTAAGTCCCATAATGGAAATTGGAATGGTCTTGGAGGATAAACATTAGTTAATCCCTTGAGATATTGTATTAATAGAGGTAGTTTGAAATACGATGGTTCCTCCGCAGTGCGCTCGAAGATTGAAAGTGCTGCGAGATAGCCTTTTACAGTGCCAACTTGAAAGCCTGAGTTTGCCAAGTAGAGTAGAAACGATAACACTGTTGGTGTACCACGTGAAAAAGGGTCGATATTCCCTTCTCTACACCAGCTGCAAAATTTGTTCCAACGGCAGCGGTATAAAGACTTTGTTGCTGGCCGTAAGCAACACCTCCATGACGTCATCAGGGAGGTCCCAATCCTTGTACCTCACCCTTTCAGAAGCCAAGCGTGAAGGTTGAGGGTTCTGATGTCTGGATGGAGAACCTGACCTCCCTTCTCCAAAGATTCTCTTTGAGTGGAAGACGGATTGGAGGGCAGATGGACATATCTAGAAGGTCCGGGTACCACGTTCTCCTGGCCCAGTCCGGGGCAATTAGGATCATGGTTTTCCAGAATCTTCTCAACCTCCTGATCATTTGAGGAATAACAGGGACTGGTGGAAACGCGTAAACGAGTGGGAACTCCCAGTCCACTACAAATGCTTCTCCTAGAGCTCCTCTCGGGGGAAATTCCCTTGAACAGAACAGATCGCACTTCTTGTTGGTGCTTGTGGAGAACAGATCCACCTGAGGGGTTCCCCAAAGGGCGAAGATCTCTTGAAGGACTTCCTTAGCTAGCTCCCACTCGTGGGAGACTGTGCTCTGCCTGCTCAGAGCGTCCGCTGTCAAGTTCTTCTCTCCGGCTAGGTGGACTGCCGATAGAGAGATTCCTTCCTGAATTGCCCAAAACCAGAGCTGCATTGCCTCTCTGCACAGTGGCAGTGACCCTACGCCTCCTCTTTTGTTGATGTAGTGCATGGCCACCGTGTTGTCCGTCATTATCAGGACATTTCTCCCCTGTACTGATGGCAGGAAAGCTTTCAGCGCTAGTCTGATCGCTCTCAGCTCCAATAGGTTGATGTGTAGTCTGGACTCCGATGGAGACCAACGACCGCTGATGGTCAAGTCGTTGGCATGGGCTCCCCACCCCGTGAGTGAGGCATCTGTGACTACTGTTATATCCGGCCATGGTTGCCAAAACAGTTCTCCTTTCAAGATGTTCTCTGGATAGGCCCACCATTGAAGGTCGTGGGCTACCTTGTCCGGAATTCGGAGGAGATCTGTCATTCTCCCTAAGAATTGCGACCACTGAGTTCTCAGTGCCCACTGAAGAGATCTCATTCTCAGGCGAGCCTCTGGCACAAGGAAGATGCAGGATGCCATGAGGCCTAGCAACCTCAAAAAGTCGAAGGCTGGGAGACGTTGGGCATTTTGGAACTTGTTGACCATCTGCAGAATATCTTGAGCCCTTACCTCTGGTGGCGAGGCTTTTCCCAGGGAAGTGTCCAGGACCGCTCCAATGAACTGGAGTCTCTGTGATGGTATCATCTGTGACTTCTTTAAATTGAGGGAGAAGCCCAGTTTGTGAAGGAAGTGGCAGACATAATCCAGCCGGATCTGAGCTTGTTCCGAAGATACAGTCCTGATCAGCCAATCGTCCAGGTAGGGGTAGACGTGGATCCCTTCCCTCCTTAGACTCGCAGCCACTACCGACATTAGCTTGGTGAAGACCCTCGGGGCGGAGGTCAGCCCAAATGGCAGAACTCGAAATTGATAATGAGAGTCGCCAATTGCGAACCTCAGGTATTTCCTGTGTTTGAGATGGATTGGCACATGGAAATAAGCATCCTAAGGGTCCAGAGATACCAGCCAGTCCTGGAGCTGGAGGGCCTGAAGGATCTGAGAGACAGTTACCATCTTGAAATTGTCCTTCCTGAGGAACTTGTTCAATTCTCGTAAGTCCAGAATGGGTCTCAGTCCTCCGTCCTTCTTTGGTATGAGAAAGTAGGGGGAGTACCAGCCCTTGTTCCTGTCCGCTACAGGTACCAGTTCTATGGCACCTTTCTCTAGCAGGTCTATGATTTCCTGCAAGAGGAGCGGATCTGGAACTTTTAGAGAGCTGTGTCCTGGTGGATGACTCTGAGGGATGTGTAGAAAGGGTAGGCAGTAACCCTGGGCAACTGTCTCCAATGCCCAAGCATCTGACGTTATAGCCTGCCATTCCGTCAGATGGTGAGTTAACCTGCCCCCTACAGGTGTTTTGTGTGGAAAGACCTCAAAGTGGTTTGGGGGCGGCTGATGCAGATGCCGAGGGTAAAGAGGCACCTGCTGCTGCTGCGGCTTTAGTACTTTGACCCGTCCACCTCGGGTGGATCTCCTTTGGCCTCTTTGAGCCGGCTGTCCTCTGCCTTTCCCGAATGCAGAATAATAGCGAAAGGACTTTCCTATTCCAGAGGTTCCTGAGGGGCGAAAAGGAGTTGGGCGGGTTGCAGCTCCTAACGATTTTGCCGCTGCTTTAGATGTCTGCAACTTTTCCAGACTGTCATTAGCCTTTTTACCAAATAAAGAAGAGGCGTCAAAGGGCATATTCAAAAGTCTGGCCTCTACACCTGGAGCAAAGCCAGACTTTCGCAACCACACATGCCTGCGGATTGTTGTACTTGCCGCCATGGCCCTGCTGATACTGTCAGCTGAATCGATGCCAGTTTGAAGTGACTCGCACATGGCATCTTTGCCATCTTTAATAATGTTAAGGAAGGCTTCCCTTTCCTCTCCTTCGGGTTTGCGGTCAGCTGCTGATGAAGCACACTCCCACAGTGTGTGACTGAACCTGGCGAGCGTACAGGTGGGGTTGATGGACTTCAACGCCATACTACAAGCAGAAAAGACTTTTTTTGCCATAGAATCGTACCTCTTGTCATCTCTATCCTGTGGGACAGTAGGATAAGCGGACCTGCTGCTTGATGAAGTTGCCGCTTGAACCACCAGGCTCTCTGGAGTCGGGTGTTTTGATAAGTATTCAGGGTCAGCCGCAGCTACCCTATACTTGGCTGACCATTTTTTATTGACTGCAGGGATAACTTCAGGAGTTTCCCAATTAGATGATATCTTTCTCTGTAAGGCTGCATGGAAGGGGACCACAGGATCCTCCTGTGTACCTTTGTCTAATATGTCTGTCAGGTCATCCTGTTGAAAAACAGGCGAAGGCGCAGACCAGCCCATAAATTCAATAATCCTTGCCATCAGAGTTCTATAGGGTGTTTCGGCATGTTGCCCTGGGTCTGGTTTAACAAATTCCACTTCTGGGGAAGTGTACAGCCCACTTGCCTCATGTAATGACTCCTGTAGGTCTTTAAACCTTCTTTCCTCACAGGTGAAATCCTCTGAAACAGGTAGTGTGGTCCTCTGCAACCCGAAGGTTTCCTGGTCAGAATCCTCCCCTTCTTCATAGATTGAAGATAATCCGGGGTACTCTGACCTCGGAAATGGTGTAAAACCCATTTCTAAGGCAGAAGGAGCCAAACTTGTCATTATTGGGTGAGAAAACGTCGATGTCGTCGACGCCGATGTGACAGGCTTCGAAGGCGCCGAGTACGGCGTCGAGAAAACTGGAAGAGGCCTCGAAGAACTCGAGAGGATCGGGATCCTACTCGAGGATGTCGATGACGGTCTCGGCATCGTGCCGGAGGCTCTTGGTATCACCGTTGGCTGTGCAGTAGCCGAGGTTTTCTCTTTCATCGGCGTCGATGTCGGCGTCGACGATGGCGTCGAGTCGATCGACCGATGCGTCGAAGGACCCTTCGACAACAGCATTGATGGCGCCGATCCATTCGTCGAAGGGATCTTCGACGACCGCGTCGATGGCGCCGATGCATGCGTCGAAGGGATCTTCGACGATGGTGTCGAAGACGGTGCCTTCTTACCCAATGGCCCGTGGTGCTCTCCGGTGGAATCTTTCACCGGGTACAGCGACTCGCGGCGTTTTGCTTTTTTGGGTTTTTCACCCGGGGTATCACCCTCACCTGTCTTTGAGGGGGTCGAGGCCGCTTTCTCGAAGACGCTTAGCATTTTCTTCCTGAATTCCTCCCACTCAGCCTGAGAGCTGTGTTTTGTGGGGCAGGAGACCCTTTCTGGGGAAACAGAAGATGACGAGGAAGGGGATCTTCGACATCTCTTCTTTGAGTGTCTCGATCTCGATGAATGATGGGAGCTACTTCAAGATCTAGAATGGGAATGCTTTCGACGGCGAGGAGACGAATGTCTCGACTCAGCCGAAGAAACTTTCGAGGAGGTTTTGGCTGACTTACCTCTCTCGAGCTTCCCCTTGCGCTCCTTCAAGGCTTTCGCCGTCATGGACATGCAGTCCTCACACTCTGAACAATGGTGCTCGGCTCCCAAACACCACAAGCAGATCCTGTGTGGATCCGTTATCGACATTTTTTTACCGCATTCACGACATTTTTTTAAGCCGGATTGCAGCGTTGTCGGTTCCGATGAAGATGCCATCGAGAACGAGTTGATATATTCGAGTAAATGCAGAAAGTTTATCTGACTGAACTGAGCAACGATATTCCGAGGCCCCATGAAGCGCGGAAAAACAGAACTGAGCAACGGACACAGCGCGTGGCTATTTATGGGCATGGTGATGTCGGCGCCGATACGGTGGCTGTCGAGGGACATCGACTCGGCGGACGTCGACACGCGGCGCCCTCTTCAGATAAAACATTTCTGAGGCCAGCAAGCTGGAGACGAACTATCAAAGATAAGGAATACGTCGGAGGACACAATCCCTTCGAAAGAGAATAATTTCTGACGTCCTTAATTGGTTCCCCACCACTTTATAACTCTCCATCTAAAGACTCAAACTCTTCCTCCAGCTTGTCTTCTCCTTCATTTTGATCACCTTTTTTTACCGGAACCTAATGCTCCAGCCACTCTACCCACTCTAGCTGCTAAATTGTGTTTTATCATCACTGGTACAGTTATACAAGAATATTAATTCAAGTCTGAAAGTCCAGAACTCTTTATTAACTAAGTTGTAATCAAAGACGTCTTTTGTAGAGGGCTTTATTTCGGCGACAAGATCAAATATTATTCAACCACAATTCACATGTCAACAGAAAAATCTGCAGTTCGAGTGCAGCCTAGACACACACTCCGCAGTTTCTTGCACTGTGGATAGAGTGAATCAAATAATATCATCTATCATGATTATGATTGGTTATCTGCAATGCACTTAATACCCAAAGGTTTCTAAGCACCGACCTGGGGATCGAACCTGCAGTGTTTCTACTTTGTCTTGCTTCCAAGGCGAGCGTGTTGCCCCTGAGCTATCCTCTCATGAAGGCATTAACAATGGAGGCAGTCCAGCCAGTTAGCAGTCAAGAGAGCATTTTGAGCACTCCTCAGGAAGAACTACAGGAGTCTCTCAAACAAGTTTCTCCTATGCCGGAACTTCGGACTATGGATAAATAAGTCCTTGAGAATCTTAATTATTCAATGTTTTATCAATAGTGGAAGAAAAAGAAGGAAAGAAGATAGTTAATAAAACCAAAAAAAAAAATAAATAAATCCTCAGGTGTTTCAAATAACTGTGGTCCCTGAAAATGTTTACGTTCACTAATTCTGCCAGTTAAAAGTTTAGATAATCATCTTAATGTTCCATATTCTGGCTTGAACGGTAAAAAGGTGGGAAAGGCTTTGACCGTTGGTGTCATGATGCCTACCCCCGGGCATCCGGATCAAGCCCATCAGCCCCGGGAGCAGGCATCCAGACATTTACAAAAACCCCAGCAGCCCCAGCTAGGGGCTGTCTGGGTTCGGTCCTGGCACCGTAGGCACCAGGCTCATAATAAAAATCAGTCCTGGCGCCATAGGCGACAGGCTCATGGACATTACTTACCTCATGCAGACCATGCTGCAAATAAATCCAAGCCAACGTGAGGCCTGGATGGGACTATTTTACTGCAGGGACTATTTTTTACTCGGGTGTGGTCCTGGGGAACTTCTTTCCTGGGACTACTTTGGAGGCTATTTAAACCACGCCCGAAAAGCAGCACATGCTTCGTGCTATTCTGCATCCAGCAGCGTGACTCTCACTGTGCCTTCAGCCAGCATCCAGTCTTCTGCCACGCCCGCGTGCCTACAGCCAGCATCCAGTCTTCTGCCACGCCTGCCTCGAATCCGGAGCTCCTAGAATAAAGAGGAAGAAAAGGATAAGGTTAGAAAACAAACTTATTTCAAATTCCTCACCTGATTCCGGATCCATTTCATCTCCCGACCTGGAAAGTACATCAGTCCTGCATGCGTCTCTTCGCCAGCTCCAGCACGGCGCCATACTCACCAGTTCTCACAGCATCTTTCGATCCGGCACTGTCTCCATCATTTCTTCGCCGTACTCCGGCACCTAGGGGCACAAGAATAACAGGGTGAGCCAAGGGAATCAACAAATACCTCTTACCACCATAGACTTACCTGATTTACCACCGGCAGTATTATTCTCCATATCTTCATATGCCGCATCTGTAAAGAGGGAGAAAAACAACACGTTAACGCATGCAATAGTTACCGGACAGCGTTGGGTAACACAGACTCTTACCTGAACGCCAGCAGCAGCTACGAGACCTTCTTCTCACAAACTCAGTTGCAATTTAAGGAAGGAAGGGGACAAGAGTGAACATCGGGCACATTGAACTCTTTGAACTTGATACTTACCAATCCCGCCTGGGACTTCAGAGTCAATGCTTACCGGAACTCTCCCAACGCCTTCAAACAAGTGAAGTAACTGGTATCTACGCACCCTGCAAGACACGCAGGATGGAGAGCTCATCTTTTACAAACATAAGGAAAATACTTCTTCGGGTCCAGCAGACAAGACTAGGTGGGACAGTCCAGACAGTCATCTCTGCACTACGCATCACGTTGACGGAGACCGCAGCTGTCCGGATCCGATCGACACCCCTGTGGGGTCCAGGTGAGCGTAACAGTTGGTTAGTAAGTAAGTTCTAAAGAGCAGGTACAGGAACCTCTTGTTGTCCATGGGCTTAGTACTGCTGTGAATATCAACAACGAGGACTTTGAAGATCTTTTGGGTATTCCGATTTATTCAAGTAATGATACACCAGTAGATGATTCAGACTGTGGACATTTACCTAATTCATTGTCATTGAAAGGGGAAATGTAATAAATTATGTATTTGTCTTCTACAAAGGGATCCAGTTTATCGAAGGAAAGGGGAAATACTTTGCCACCAGAAGCTTTTCAATCTAACTCAGAAACAGTTTCTGTATTGGATACAAAGGCCCCCAGTTGTTCGCTTGCACTAGGCAATTTAAGTAGTCCTTTCCATATGTTACAACATCGAAGAGAGGCAGTGAACCACAGATCGTTTCTTTTTTAATCTAGTTTGCAACCAGCGCCCTTACCAGCGATAGGGTCTGCAAAGCCACTGTATAGTCCTATCGCACAAAACAAACATGGTTTGTTTCGTGTGTTAGAACAACGTAGAGAGGCAGCAATTCATAAAGCATCTGCTGCAGGTAGTTGACCAGAAAAGGGAAATAACTGCCCCAGGTCAGAAACTGTTTTCTTTCAATGTCTTTTACTAGAGCAAATTTTGTGGTGTGACTTAACTGAAGTTGATTATTCTGACCTTTTAGATCGACAAGTGGGTCAAAGGGAAAAAAAACAGCATGGGTACATAATGATTGTTGTATGGGAAGACGGGTCGTTAGGACCCTCTCCCCAACATTCCCCACCTCCGTGAGGCTTGTGGCTCGTCAGCGGCCCCCCATGCACCTGGCCCAGGAGGCAGGATGGCTGCTGATCGACTCATAAGGCCACACGACCCGTACTGTAACACACCATAGAGACCATTTTGAAAACGCCAAGACTCCATTTTAGATGTACAGGCCAAACCCCAAGCGAAATAGCCTGCATGCGAAAGCTGTAGCTGCGCCTCCGCTCACCGTGGACAGGGAGCCTCACACTTCCACCGCGTCTCCACCCCATGGCAGATCCGCTGAAGGCTCATTCTCACGAGCAACCAGACACGAACAAGTATCAGAACAAACACTATCATTTACCTTCCGCAGTACATCACTGTCCTAGAAGTGACCTGACTTGCAGCTCGATTCTGGAAAATAACAAGAACCATTCCAATCAGTCTTGACCCTGCATCCAACCCCCAACATTTAAAAAGTATGGTGTCAATAACCTTCCTCCATGAACCCCTGCCCACTGCAAAATACCATGTGCTTTGAAGTTCTAATGGAAGGGCTTGTTATATTCTGCCTTATACTAACTAATAATTGCTGCTAATGTACAAAGGATAAAACGAAAAGCGTTACAGAGAATACTTGTGTGTAATGTAGTGAAACACGGTTTAAAAAGTGTAACAGCCGTTTTTGCTATGATCAAGAATGTAAACGAACATATTGCTTCTCTGATCCTGCGTATACAATCCAACCTGACGCTACCTCACGTTGTTATTCGTTTGTATGTCCTATGAATTATCAATATGTGTTCAACTAACGTTATGTAATACATGTGTCGCTGCCAGACCCCCATTGTTACGTATGAAGCAGTAAACTAATTTGTAAATGATAGAAACATGTAAGAAACATGTAATCATCCTAATGCGATTAACTGTAGTAACTGTCTCCCCTTATGGTATATTGTGTAGTTCAGGAACAGAGAATTGCTTAGAGCTAGAAGGCCATCTCCCACTCCTCCCGTCAAGGCCCGCCAGGGATTGCTGGTGTTCGAACGGCACAGCCTCACCTCCCCACATTCCTGCTGGACCCGCTTCAAGTATTTACCTCCCCCATATCAGAGGCCGCCATAGCCTGGCCAAGTGAATTATGTACAACCTGGTCCTAAATTCCACCGCCTGAGGGGCCAGAAATGTGCCCTTACTGATCCAATAGTACTCCGGTTCACCCCAAGTTAATGGGCCATAGAGACAGTTATTCACCCCTGTACTGACATATCGTAAAGTGATCCCTCACCACATCTAACAGGATAAAATGACAAGGCAGCTCACCCCATGCCCTCTGACAAGACACCCGGACTTATAACACCCGGTCGATAGGTCAAAAGCAACTGTACACTGATGTATTGGTGAAGTTTCACATTGCATGTTGCTTCCCCTGTCTCTCATGTGATCGTAGATTAACCTATTGTAGGATTTGCGGGACAACTGGAAGTCATGTAATGTGATGAGTGTTTGTGTGTGTGTAGCCACAAGGGCAAAGTGTTAGAGCAACCACCAATCATCGACACAGACCACGTCCGGCCTGGCAGCTCCACCCCGACAAGCCCAGCTGACCCGTCCACCCCAGGTTGGCACCACGCAGATGTCCACCAATCCTGGAACAGCTCATCGATGCTCCACCTATAGCTTAGTCAATGCCAACCAATCCCCGAGACTTTTGTGCCCCCTATAGCTTACAGGATTTATGACGTAGTTTTGTAATAAATATGACTGTCTTTGCTATTGTCAGACAGAGTGCTCTCGGAACTTGCAGAGTCCTTTGCATACCCTATATTGGTTAGATAAACACCCTTTTACATCACCCGCACTTGGTCCTGGTCTCATTCCCTCCTGGGGTGTGTCCTTTATTGCCTCTCATTGTGGGGAGGTTACTGCCTTTTGGGGGACACTTGCTTTCATTGTCTTCTAGCAGAGGGTTTGAAAATACAGCAATTGCATAATAGCAGTCAGTTGTATTCATATCACTCAGGTGAATACTTGTTGGAGCTGTTGACAGATCACAACCTTACGGTTGAAGATGGATTTCCATAAGGTATTCAAGTTTCCTTTGCTCAATGTCTTCAGCTGTCTTTGGGGGGCAGAAAGGCTACCTCCTGGAAGAACCAAATTGACTACAGCTGAGAAACTGGAGCCCAGAATTATCATTTTAAAAGTCCTGCATTTGACTTTGGCGTACTTCACTGGTTTGGGAAGAGCAGAATAGAGCCCCATTTCTCCAAGGGGATCTGTTTTGGAACCGCCATCATTGTAATGTCCAAGTGTATTAATCAGGACATTGGCAGTTGATAAACATTTGAGCCTTTCAACACAGAATAATCTGAGCCTGTTTTGAGACAGCAAATCACATTCAGACACCTGTTTAAGCCTCCTGACGGTTCACACATCTGGCTGCTTTCTGAACCCCAAGCAGCATGCTACATCCAGAAGCCTTGACTGAATCTTTTACTTATGCTGTAAGTGAGATGCACCAAGCACCAGCACCAAGAAGCCTCTTGTGCCTGCTTGAGGGACTAAGATAGTGATGCTATGGACTCTGTGCCTTGTCTCAGACATCCATAATTACCTTGACACCCATGTCATTCACTTTGTTTCTAAAGAGTGAATAGGTACCCTTTCCTACTTATCCAAAGACATTTCTAAGTCATTTTCATTTTGTGTTTTCACAGGTGAGTTCCTTCTTGCCTGAATTGTCTTCCTCCTGCATTATACTAACCAGAGTCTACAGCCTATAAACTACTATTCTTCACTATCTGTATGCTTACCTTGAGGGTGGGTGGGTGTTGTTTTTCTTTTAGTTGAACATTGTTTGAGCATTGCTTTTTATTTTGGTATTAAGCATAACATTGTTGTTTGAAGCCTTGCACATCTCTGAAGAGTATAGCCTGATATTGGCCCATGCTACCAATATGTACGTGAATATGATATACTGTTCACTTTCCATCTGTTTTCCCTTAATGACTGAAAAATCACAGAGCTGAGTTGTGGTACAAGTGTGTGCATAGCACATACAAGACTTTGCTCACCTTTTTCCTTCTTCTGGTCAGTATGGAATTCCATCACACATAAATATCTTAAATGCCCTGAATACAGTAAGTAGGCCCTCACTGGTTGCCCACCTACATATTTCTATGAGCAATTTCAAACAATAGGCGACATGGCCTACCTTTATAAGAAAACTGATAGCAATGCCTACGATGGGCTACCAACTGCGTTGATGACTATTCATTCTGCAACAGCCGAACAACTGTCTTGCTACCAGTAATTCACACACATAAGGCTGAGTTGTTTCAAAACATCCATTAAACGAGGGTCTGTTACTGGCAGTCCACCACCATGAGACCTACTGTTTGAAAACAACCTACACAACTATCTTTCTGCTGATCATGGAGTATCAGTGGGGCATATTCTCTGTATGGCAGCTTATTCACCTGTCCTACTACTGGTTATCTAAGCCAATAAAGTCTATTATTCATAGGCCAATTCATATATGTCCCTTACTGTTGGTTAATCTAAGCATAAATCATAAGTCATATATGCCTACAATGTCATTTTTTCTGATGTTCTAAATTATGATGAGAGCTGCTCCACTGTAAAGGTATGACACAGCTCTCTTAATGTGATCCTGATGTTGGCAATTGGTATAGGTATTGGGACAAGTTCAGGGATGTGACCCTGTCAATAGAAAAGGGGGAGGAGTGTAAAAGGGAGCCTAGTCCCTAAACACCAGAGTGCTTGAACATGTGCAGGGATATTGGTACCACTGTCCGCACTGCAATACCTATCTACTTATGTTGCGGCAAGGTCCCTTTTCTTCTTTTTCAGGACCTAAACATCCATAATGCACCAGGGCACAAGCAAGAAAAGCCCAGACTATAATCGAGGAATGCAATTGAGACCTGAAATGAAATGAACTGAGACACCCCACAGTTGACCCACCAAATCCAGATGGACCACAGGAGCATGGTGCGGCAACAGAACAAGGTCTGAGTGAAAAGAGACTCCGGGGAGCAGGAGCGATATGGAAATTGTCCCCAAACTCAGTTGGACACAAAACACACCAGCACATGAGAAGAACCATAGAGTAAACAATCAGCTAAAGTAAAAGGCTGACACCACACCAACAGAGACTGAAAAAGGTGCAGGGTTACAAGCCTTCTTAAAGACTTCCATGGGAAGTCACAACTGCGTGGGGAATAGCTTAGCCAGAGATTGGCTAAGTGAGCATGTGACATGGAAGGCCAATGGGAGTCAGGAGGAACTTCACAACAGGGTAGACTGTTCTATAAAAGGCCAGCAAATGCAAACGTGGGTTGAAGGTGCTTGGGAGAGATCAGGAGCAGAAAGGATGGACCAAGAGACCAGAGAGGAGGGTGTACTAGGTTGAGAAGGAGGTGGAGACTGCTGGAGTATACCAATTTCGATTGAGTAATAATAGTAATGTATGTAAATATGTCCTATGTAAGGTGCTTTAGATTATTTAGATTAAAGTGATGTATAAAAAACGAATTGTTATTATTATTATTATTATTATTATTATTATTATTATTATTATTACATAGAGAGTGTAGCTAAGGTGGTGAGTCTGAGAGGGTGGTACAAATTGGGTTGTGTGTTTGTGAGTGGGCGTGAGACTGAATGGAAAGCTGAGAGTTGAGAGTAGAGAAAAGGAAGCAGTTTGTGAGAGACAATGTGGGTGTGTGCGTGTGAGAGACAGAGAGAGGGAAGTGCAAGGCGGGATGGTAAGTAGAGTAGAGGCAGGTGTAGTGACAGAAGCGAGGCGGGAGTTGGAGAGCAGAGAAAGGAGAGGAGAGATAGAAAGAATGAAAGATAGCTGCAAGAAAAGAGGGAGGAGTGTGCAGAGGGAGAGACAGAGGGACAGTGGTAAGACCAGGAAGTGGAGTAGAGGGAGAGACTGGTTGTTGGGTGATGATAGGGAAAGTGGGGAAGACCAGTAAGATCAGGGGAAGGAGTGTAGAGGAAGGGCGAGAGAGAGAGAGCGAGAGAGAGTAACAATGGGGCATGAGAGAAGTAAGGAGAACCTATAGAGAAAAACATTAAAAGGAAAGAGACAGAATCATAAGGCAAAACGCATCAGGTCCCTTAGGAAGCCCCTGAGGGAGAGAGTCAGAGAATGCCACAGCATTTAGGCCACCCATATGGTAATAGATAGGCATAGACATAGGGATGTTTTTTCAGAGATTGAAGAAGCATTGGGGTGTAATAGGGAAGTCTGTTATAGGGAGGTGGGAGCCCAATTGGAGGTTAAGGGAGGGAAGTGGCAGGTATCACCCCTAGCCTGAGAGCCCCTATTGATCTTGAATTGGAAAAGTACCTGGTTCTGTTTCTGATTTAAAAAAAGTTAACAATTAGTTCTTGTGCGATTTGTGGAGCAAAGTGTCACAGTAATCAGAGTTTTAGGGCATGCCCATAACACTGATTCACTGCTAGTGGCAGCATATTATTATATGTGGTTATGAATTTTAACAATGATCTGCATGCAGTCCCAGCGTGCCGACCTGCTTGCTTTGTCAGATTTTCTGCCACCTTGTGCCAAAATTAATGTTTTGATTGAGGTGATTTTTTATGGATGAAATGACCCGTGAGTTGCACGATGGATCGGAAAAGCTATTATTTTCCCATGCAAACCTCCTTCTCTTCCGGGCATGCACATTTCAGCGGAATTTCCACCCTTCCTCTAGTCTATCGCCACACGTGACGCAACAATCCTAGTGAACACACACAAATACTATCCACAGGGACACACAGTTTTCTCTGCCTTGATTGGTGGGGGTTGTTTAGCCACACAATGTTCGTGTATGCAAGACTGGGCTGTTAGCAAACAGTTCCTCAATACCTTGTTTTAGACATTTCAAACATCCACGCCCGTGTGGGCAGATATGAACCTAAAATAATGCCTCTGTCCAGAAGACCTATGTAGAGACGGTGAAGCTATATAACTTCGACCAATGATGAAAGTTACAGCTGCTATCAAATCCCAACCATCCCTTTGCATCAGAGTAAGAAAGCAGGCCATGGTGAGCAGTGGCTCAAAAAAACAAAACCTGTTTCATCGAAAGGCTTCACCCAACGATTCTTACCACTGGGCAGCATTCCATTGTGTTGTTGTTTGCTCGTCAGTGTCATTACAAAATGGGATCCACAATATGCAAATCATCCTCTAAAGGCAGCAGTTCATCCTGAACAGCTCTGTTACATCACATCTGGGCTGACACAAGGCAACCCAAACATGTTTTTTGTTTTATTGGTCCTCAGTGAGATCAGTGTGAGCCCCTAGAAAGAGCCCTTTGGTAGTGGGATCAAGACTGGTGTGCGAATGGTTGCTCTTCTGTTATGGGTATGCTTAATTGCATAAAGGCCTAAATTGCATGCTTACAGTTTGGGAAATAGTTATTTGCATTTAATTAGTTCCATTATATAAAGGGGATCCTCACTAGCAATTTGGGGCTGCCTGCTTTACTGCGGGGCATAATGCAGGGTGGCCACATTTTATATGCATAAGACTGCTCTGCATAAAAGGGCAGCTTAGTGCATCTGTATTGCAAATAATCTGCCATCATCTGAAGGGATATTCAATTAGAGAAATGGATTATGTCATAACGGAGAGATTGGCCTACAAGGAAATAGAAACCTTTCCCTACAAGGCAGTAACTAAGAAGGCGTGTAAGGCTGTAGAAAAGCAGTCACATTTCAGTCATTAGGGGCATCAGGAAATCTCACATGTTCACTGTTGACTAGCCTGTAGCTTTGACAATTCAACAAAATAAAAATCAGAGGCCTATTTAGGAGAGTTAGTTGGTTGGGTGCACCAATATCAAAAGCAGTTTTACTAACTTTCTTTCTGCAATCGTAGTCAGTTCAAGAAGATGACTGTAATCCCTCTTTCTAGAGATCCTTCCTTACTTGTTGCTTTAGTCATTAACGTCAAATAATTGGGTAGGCTGTGCTGCTTAGTGTAATAAAGCATTTCCCAGTAGAACTTACCCAGCGTCACTGCTGTTTCCACAGAGAAGAGCATCAAGGGCTCCATCCAGAAAATAGAAATTATCTTTGCAATTTAAAAAAAGAAACAATAACAATTAGATTATTAGCTGTATGTTACATTGAAATCTTATATTCAAAGTAAAACACTTCAAATGTGCATTATAACACTTGCATTAGGTGATTTAGCAACAAATTCATTTAACATTCAAAAAAGTCTGCTTTTTGTTAAGTACATTTCGTTTCCTTCAGCATGTGTGTTCTAGTTTTTAATAGACATGCACGTATTCACAAACAAGCAAAGCAAGATTGGGTATCTTTGAGTTGGATAATAAGAGCGAAAAAAAAATCAGTTTGTTGTTTGCACTATAGGAATGGAAATTATTATTGCACAGAAGCATGCAGGTATTACGACCACTCTTTATAAGGATCTATTTCACCCTAGCAAAAGAGCTTTTTTTGGTTAACTCTCACCTGCCTGGACCCTGGCAATGGGAGAGACTAATAGATGTGGGGCGAATCTGGCGAACCTCACGTGGCCCATGCCATTTGCGACTGCCTATAATTTCACTGACATAGTACTGTCCTTTCCTGCATTTAGAAAGATGTGCTTGTTGACAGCCAGTAGTGTGGCCAAAGTGCTGTGCTGTCAATCACTGCATGAATATGTAAATGAGCATTTTGCACATCCCAGATGGAGCACTTTTTGGGGTCTATTCACATAACAGGTTATCGGATGAACTCTGAGATACTCAAATAAGTTACTGGTAGTAACTCAGACTTAGGCCTGAAAAGAGAATATTAAGTCAGAGCTACTTCTAGTCATTTTTTTGTGAATCAAACAGTCTCTCTCTAGTTACTAGCACATTCTTTGTAAATCTGCCCTTGGTGAATTGGCACAACTATTCGCTGGCAGACCTGGCTTTGACAGAGTGCTCCTTGAGGATTCTTGTGGCCTTCAAAGACTGAGGGTTTCATTATGAGTACTGCAGTGTGGTAAAAGAAAGTGGTCGTAATTCTGTTACTGCAAATTTTTTGGCGGGAACAGATTTACAGTCGACTTTATGCATCGCCAAATTCTGGGTTCTCACAATGAAGTGGAGGATTTGCCCCCAGCAAAATGCTGGTTTTAAATGTTAGTGGCCTTAATGGACATGAATGGAGTGGCTCAAAGGGAGCACACATTAGAAATTTCAACACAAGATTAAGATACCAAATGGGCACTTGAAAATGCATAGGAGGGAACACGTTATTGAGCCCTTTAAGAAATTGTATGATCAAAGGCCACTTGAAATATGATACCTCTTCAGATGTGGGCTTGAAGATTGAAAGCGCTGCCAAAAACCATGTTATTGTTCCAATCTGGAGCCCCAGACTTGACAAATGTAACAAAAAGGACAACACCATAGGTGTGCTGCACAGAAAAGGATCTACATTATTTTCCCTCACCAGCTGCAGAATTTATTCCAACGGCAGCGGTACAAGGACTTTGTTGCTGGCCTCCTGGACGGAAGCAAAATCTCCATTACGTCATCCGGAAGGTCTACAATCCTTATATCTCAACCTCTCTGAAACCATGCTTGAAGGTTGAGTGTCTTGACTTCTGGATGGGGAACCCGACCTCCTCTTGTGAGAGAAGGTCCTTTTTTTGTGGAAAACGTATTGGAGGGCAGATGGACATTTCCAGAAGGCCCAGGTACCACGTCCTCCTGGCCCAATTCGGAGCAATTAGGATCATGGATTTCCCGAATTTTCTCAACCTCCTGATCACGTGAGGGATGATGGGGACTGGAGGAAACTCATACAGGAGTGGAAACTCCCAGTCCACTATGAACATGTCTCCTAGAGCTTCTCTTGGGGGAAATTACCTGGGGAAGAACAAATCGCATTTCCGGTTGACACTGATTGTGAACAGATCTACTTTAGGGGTTCCCAAAAGGGTGAAGATCTCTTGAAGGACTTCCTGAGCTAGTTCCCACTCGTAAGAGACAGTGGTCTACCTGCTCAAAGCGTCCACCGCTGCGTTCTCCTCTCTGGCTAGGTGATTCCTTCTTGAATTGCCCAGAACCAGAGCTGCATTGCTTCTCTGCACAGTGGTAGTCACCTAACACCTCCTCTTTGAGGCAGTAAATGGCCACTGTGCTGTCCAACATTATCAGGACATTCTTTCCCCGTACAGAGGGCAGAAAGGCCTTCAGCACTCGTCTGATAGCTCTCAGCACCAAAAGGTTGATGTGTAGTTTAGACTCAGATGGAGAACAACGACCGCTGACTGTCAGATCATTGGCGTGGGCTCCCTAGCCCATGAATGAGGCATCTGTTACTACTGTTATCTCCGGACATGGTTGCCAAAAAGGTTCTCCCTTCAGAACATTGTCCTTGTAGGCCCACCACAGAAGATCCTGTGCAATCCTGCTAGGAACCTGAAGTAGGTCTGACATATTTCCCCAGAATTGAGACCACTGTGTCCTGAGAGCCCATTGGAGGGATCTCCTTCTCAGTTGAGCCTCTGGCACCAGGAAAATGTAGGATGCCATGAGCCGAGCAACCTCAAACAATCGAAGGTCGGGAGACGCTGGGTACTCTAGAATTTGGTGACCATCTGCAGAATGTGTTGAGCCCTCACCTCGGGTGGCAAGACTTTCCCAAGGATGCATTCAGTACTTCTCCAATTAATTGTTGTCTTTGAGATGGTATCATGTGGGACTTCTTGTAATTGAGGGAGAAGCCCAGTCTGTGAAGAAAGTGGCAGGTAATGCTTAGATGTTCCAGGGCCTTCTCATGAGAATGAGCCCTGATCAGCCAATTGTCCAGGCAGGGGTAGACTTAAATTCCCCCTCTCCTGAGACTCGCTGCCACCACCGCCATCAGCTTGATGAAGACCATCGGGCAGAAGTCAGGCCGAATGGCAGAACTCAAAAATGATAATCAGAACGGCCAACGGTGAGCCTCCTGGCAGGAAATACTTTCCTTGCACAAGAGTCGAAACGCTTATCATCCCTATCTGTAAAGCGCTATATAAAATCTAATGAATTCAAATACAAATATCTGGTGGTATGGTTGGGAATGCAGCCTGTTTGGAAGTAGACGTCGCCGTCTGAACCACCAGGCTTTCTGGTGTTGGGTGCTTTGACAAATTGTCAGGGTCTCTGCTTGAGGACCTGTAATTCTTGGTGAGGTTCTTATTCACACCAGGACTTTATTAAGGAACCTCCCAATTTGCCATTACCCTTTTTTGAAGGGCACCATGACAGGGAAGGACGGGATCCTTCTGTGGACGCATGTCGAGAATGTCTGTTAAATTGTCTACCTTGAATGGTGGAGCAGGTCTGCCCCATCCCAGAAAGTCAATAACTCTGCTCATAGGTTGCCTATGAGAGGCATCTGCATGGTCTGCCGGGTCTGGTTTGCCAGGCTTGCCAAACTCCAGTTCTGGTGAAGTGTCAATACCACTAGCAGAGTGAAGATTCTCATATAAGTCCTTTAACCAGGACTCTTCAGATATAAGAGAATCTTGGCCGTTAGGCGTGCCATACTCCAGCCCAAATGGAGGAGTGTCCTTGTCCGATGGCTCGTGCTCCTCATAAATGGAGCATAAAGATTTGAAAAAATCTTTAATTGGCAAAGGCTTATAAGGTTTTTCAGTTCCTTTTGAAATTACTGGAGGTTGGGTGGGCAAAGGTGCCGATGGCATTGATGGTTTCTTTGACAATAATGGCGTTGACGGTTTCTGCGCTGATGGCGTCGACAGTCTCAACGCTAATGCTGTTGATGTTTTTGCCGATTTATGCATCAAACCTGGCATTGACGGAACCCTCGAATGTCTTAACCCTAGACTGGATGGAGTCTTCAACGATTTTTCATTGTGTCGAGACCTCAGTGGTTCTCGAGGGGTCTCCGGCCTGCATCCCAAGCTCGAGGGCACGCAGAATTTAGCCTTGTCAGCTTTTGACAGCACAACATTAGCGTGGCTTTTTTCTTTTTATTTCTAGGTGGTTGGGCCGCCTTCTCTAAAATCTTTAACATTTCCTGCCTGTATTCCTCCCACTGAGGTGGTGTCGAGGATTTAGTTGGACAGACTATCCTTCTCCCTGGAGAGGAATCGGATGAAGAAGAAGTAGGCGACCTATAGTGCCTTTTCTCTGTCTTCTTCGATTAGGATGAGGAATGGTGCGATCTGCTTCTGGAGCGTGAACGCTTTTTCGATCTCTTCCTTCGAGGAGAGTTGCCTCTCGACTCGTTAAATGAGCATTTCTTCAACAGAGTGCTCGAGGGGGATTTAGAGGGGGCCTACCCACCGCTAATTTCCCTTTACCCTCTTTCAGAGCCTTACCAGTCATGGACTGACAGGACTTATCGTCCGTCGTCCTATGCTCCACGCCAAGGCACCACAGACACACTCGATGAGGATCCGTGAGAGACATCTGTCTTGACACTTTTTGAACCCTGTCTTCCGGGTTGATGGTTTAGAAGATGAGGCCATTGCACTCAATGTTGTAGTTTTTTTTAACAAAAAAACAAAGCGTGCCGTATTTCTCAAAGCATTAGCTATCACAGAAAAACAGAACTGAAGCCAACGAGTTCTGCTCATGCTATATATAACAACGATGATGTTGACTCCAAGATGGAAGCCCTCGAGGCACATCAAGTCGACCGCATCGGCACACAGCGACCTGTGCCATTATTTTTATTCTGAAGCAGCTGAAGCTGGAAGGATATCTATCTAAAGATGAGAAATACGTGGGAGCACACAATCTATTCAAAGAACAAGTTACTTACCAAACTGGTAACGTTCTTTCGATGGGATGTTCCTCCGACGTATTCCTTATCTTTGATGTTATCCATTCCAGCTTGCTGGCCTCGGAAACATTTTTCAGTAGGGGGCGCTGCGTGTCGACGTCCTTCGAGTTGGTGTCCCTCGACAGCCTCCGTTTCAGCCCCAAAGTCATCATGAGTATAAATAGACTTGCGCAGCGTCCGTTGCTCAGTTCCGTTTTGAAGTTCAGATTTGCTTTGCATGAATTGGTTAGTAACCTTGAAGGAGCGTAAGCTGCAACTACAAGGGAAGTTTACTGCGGGGATGGATGGGAGGGGCGATCAGGAATACGTCGGAGGAACATCCCATCGAAAGAACGTTACCAGTTTGGTAAGTAACTTGTTCTTCGAAGGGATTGTGTCCTCTGACATATTCCTTATCTTTGATAGACTCCCATAGCAGTAGTGTAAAGAGGAGGTGGAAGTAAAGATGAAATATTTCCCTTTAAAGATGTACAGAATGCAACGCAGCTTTCCCAAATCTTGTATCCTGGCTAGAGGAGGAATCCAGGCTGTAAAAATTGGTAAAAGTATGTGCGGACGACCATGTGGGAGCCGCACATATATCTTTAATTGGGACCCCTCTTTGGAGGGCCCAAGAGGCTGCAATACCCCTGGTTGAATGAGCGCTACGATGTCCAGGGGGTTCTTTTCCTGCCAATTTGTAGCATTCTAGAATGGTTAAAATGATCCATCTTGAAATGGTCTGCTTTGGAATTGGCAATCCTAATTTGTGTCCTGCGTATCCTACAAACAATTGGTCTGCTTGCCTTACCCTAGGAAGTCTGCTAATATAAAAATTCAAGGCACACCTTGGATCCAGCCTGTGTAACCTCTCTTCCTCTTTCTCTGGGTGTGGAGGAGGATAGAACAAAGGTAAGGTTATTTTCTGAGTAATGTGGAATTCAAAGACCACCTTTGGGAGAAAATTAGGCTTCACTTGTAAAACAACCTTGTCTTTATGAAAGATTGTATGAGGAAGTTTGCAAGATAGAGCTTGTAATACGCTCACTCTCCTGGCGGAAGTTAGAGCCACTAGAAAAACTGTTTTAAGAGTGAGAAATCTCAATGGACAGGAATGAAGTGGTTCAAAAGGAGTACCCATATGAAATTTTAAGACTAGATTTAGGTCCCACTATGGGACTTGAAAAGGCTTTGGGGGATAAACATTAGTTAATCCTTTCAGAAATTGAATTACATGGGGTATTTTGAAATATGAAGGCTCCTCCGCAGTACGCTTAAAGATAGACAGCGCTGCGAGGTAGCCCTTGATCATACCAATTTGAAGACCTGAATTTGCTAAGAAAAGCAAGAAAGATAACACCATTGGTGTATTGCATGAAAAGGGTTCAATATTCTTTTCTCTACACCAGCTGCAAAATTTGCTCCAATGGCAGCGGTATAAAGTCTTTGTTGCTGGCCTTCTAGCCGAAAGCAACACCTCCACAACGTCATCAGAGAGATCCCAATTCTTGTATCTCACCTTTCAGAAACCAAGCGTGAATGTCTGATGTCTGGATGGAGAACCTGCTGCGAGAGAAGATCCTCTCTTTGGGGAAGACGAATCGGAGGACAGATGGACATGTCCAGAAGGTCCGGGTACCACGTTCTCCTAGCCCATTTCGGGGCAATTAGGATCATGGCTTTCCGGAATCTTCACAACCTCCTGATCATTTGAGGAATGACAGGGACTGGAGGAAACGCGTACAGAAGTGGAAACTCCCAGTCCACTACGAACGCGTCCTCTAGAGCTCCTCTCGGGGGAAATTCCCTTGAACAAAACTGATCGCACTTCCTGTTGATGCTGGTGGCGCACAGATCCACTTGAGGGGTTCCCCAAAGGGTGAAGATCTCTTGATGGACTTCCTGAGCTAGCTCCCACTCGTGAGATACTGTGCTCAGCCTGCTCAGAGCGTCTGCCGTCAAGTTTTTCTCTCCGGCTAGGTGAACTGCTGATAGAGAGATTCCTTCTTGAATTGCCCAAAACCAGAGCTGCATTGCATCTCTGCACAGTGACCCTACACCTCCTCCTTTGTTGAGGTAGTGCATGGCCACTGTGTTGTCCATCATTATCAGGACATTCTTTCCCTGTACTGATGGCAGAAAAGCTTTCAGCGCTAGTCTGATTGCTCTCAGCTCCAACAGGTTGGTGTGTAGTCTGGAATCTGATGGAGACCAAAGACCACTGATGGTCAAGTGGTTGGCATGGGCTCCCCACCCCGTGAGTGAGGCATCAGTGACTACTGTTATCTTCGGCCATGGTTGCCAAAACTGTTCTCCTTTCTAGATGTTCTGCCGACAGGCCCACCACTGAAGGTCTCGAGCCACTCTGTCCGGGACTTGAAGGAGATCTGACATTCTTCCTGAGAATTGCGACAGTTGGGTTCTTAGTGCCCACTGGAGGGATCTCATTCTCAGGCGAGCCTCTGGCACAAGGAAGATGCAGGATGCCATGAGGCCTAGCAACCTCAAAAAGTCGAAGGCTGGTAGACGTTGGGCATTTTGAAACTTGACGACCATCTGTAGAATATCTTGAGCCCTCACCTTTGGTGGCGAGGCTTTTCCAGGGAAGTGTCCAGGACTGCTCCAATGAACTGGAGTCTCTGTGATGGTATCATCTGTGACTTCTTTAAGTTGAGGGAGAAGCCCAGCATGTGAAGGAAGTGGCAGACATAATCTAGCTGGATCTGAGCTTGTTCCGGAGATACTGCTCTTATCAACCAATCGTCCAGGTAGGGGTAGACGTGGATCCCTTCCCTCCTTAGACTTTCAGCCACTAGCGACATTAGCTTGGTAAAGACCCTCGGGCGGAGGTCAGCCCAAATGGCAGGACTCAAAATTGAAATTAAGAGTTGACAATTGTGAACCTCAGGTATTTCCTGTGTTTGAGATGGATTGGCACATGGAAGTAAGCATCCCGAAGGTCTAGAGTTACCCACCAGTCCTGAAGCTGGAGGGCCTGAAGGATCTGAGAAAGGGTTACCATCTTTAACTTGTCTTTCCTCAGGAATTTGTTCAATTCTCGCAAGTCCAAGATGGGTCTCAGTCCTCCGTCCTTCTTTGGTACTAGGAAGTAGGGGGAATACCAACCCTTGTTCCTCTCCACTACGGGTACCGGTCCTATGGCACCCTTCTCTAGCAGGTCTAAAATCTCCTGCATAAGGAGCGGGTCTAGAAGCTTCAAAGAGTTGTTCCTCGGTGGATGACTCGGATGAATGTGTAGGAAGGGCAGGCAGTAACCTTGGGCAACTGTCTCCAATGCCCAAGCATCTGACGTAATAGCCTACCATTCTGCCAGATGTTGAGTTAACCTGCCCCCTACTGGTGTCTTGTGAGGGGAGACCTTAGAGGCGTTTAGAAGCGGCTGACGCAGATGCCGAGGGTAAGGTATCACCTACTGCAGTGGCTTTTGTACCTTTGACCCGTCCACCACGGGTGAATCGTTTCTGGCACCTTTGAGCTGGCTGTCCTCTGCCTTTTCTGAATGCGGAGTAAAGGTGAAAGGACCTACCCCTTCAGGAAGCTCCTGAGGAAGGATTTGGAGTCTGCCAGATTGCAGCCCCAAGGGATTTCGCTGCTGCCTTGGATGTCTGTAATCTCTCCAGGCTGTCATCCGCCTTCTTTCCAAATAAAGAAGTGCCGTCAAAGGGCATGTTCAGAAGTCTGGCCTGCACATCTGAAGCAAAACCAGACTTCCACAACCACGCAAATCTGCGGATTGTGGTACTTGCCGCCATGGCCCTGCTGATGCTGTCAGCAGAATCAATGCCTGTTTGGAGGGACTCGCACATTGCATCCTTTCCATCCCTGATGATGTTTAAGAATGCATCCCTTTCTTCTCCTTCTGGGAGACAGTCAGCCGCAGATGAAGCACACTGCCAAAGTGTGTGGCTGAATCTTGCTAGCGTGCAAGTGTCGTTAATCAACTTAAGAGCCATACTATATGCCGAAAATACTTTTTTTGACATGGCTTCAAATCCTTTATCATCCCTGTCCTGTGGAATAGTAGGGTATGCCGACTTACTGTTAGATGAAGTCGCAGCTTGCAAAACCAAACTCTCTGGAGTTGGATGCTTGCTCAGATATTCAGGATCTGAAGCCGATACTGTATTTAGCAGAACGTTTTTTATTTACTGCAGGGATAACTTCAGGAGTTCCCCCATTAGCAGATATTTTTCTTTGCAGAGCAGTATGAAAAGGAACAACAGGATCCTCCTGTGGACCTTTATCTAAAATATCACTAAGGTCATCCTGCTGAAAAGAAGGTGTAGGTGCAGTCCACCCCATGAATTTGATTATTCTGGCCCTCAGAATCCTATAAGGCGTCTCAGCATGCTCTCCAGGGTCTGGTTTAGCAAACTCTAAGAGAAGTATCTAAACCAATTACCTCATGTAGAGACTCTTGAAGGTCTTTTAACCTGTTGTCCTCAGTGATTAATTCCTCTGGTATGGGTATAGTAGTCCCTTGTAAACCAAAGGGTCTCTCATTGTCGGAATCGTCCCCTTCCTCATATATAGAGGACAAGGCTCTAAAATAGTCAGACCTAGGATATGGTTTAAAACCAATTTCTAGGGCAGAAGGAGCTGAATTTGTTGTCACTGCCTGAGAAAGCGTTGAGGTTGTCGACGTGGACGTCGTAGGCTTCGACAATCCTGAAAAAGGTGTCGAAAAAGTTTGAAAAGACCTTGATGCACTCGAGAGTATCGGAATCCTACTCGGCGTTGTCGAGATTGTCAGTGGCATCCTCGATGCCATGGTCGAAGCCTTCGACACCTCTACTGCCTGTGACGTGGTGACAGTTGTAGGTTTGTCCTTTATCGGGGTCGACAGTGGCGTCGAAGACGGCGTCGATGAAACTGATTTATGCATCGAAGGGCCCTTCGACAAAGGCGTCGATAACGCAGATTTGTGAGTCGAAGGAATCTTCGACGACAGTGTCAATGACGCGGTCTTAATGCTTTTACTCGAGGGTTCATGACGCTCTCCAGTACTTTCTCTTGCCGGGTTCAACGACTCGCAGCATTTTGATTTTCCGGGTCGTTCACCCAGGGTATCACCTTTAGACGTCTCTGAGCGGGTCGAGGCCGCTTTCTCGAAGATGCTAAGCATCTTTTTACAGAATTCCTCCCACGTAGTCGGAGAGCTGTGTTTTGTGGGACAGGTGACCTTTCTGGGGAAGTAGAGGAAAAAGAATAGGGAGATCTACAACGCCTCTTCTTAAGAATGTTTTGATCTCGAAGACTAGTGGGAAACGCTTCGAGACCTTGAACGAGAATGTTTCTTTTGTCGACGAGGAGACGAATGTCTCGACTCAGCCGAAGAAACTTTCGAGGGAGTAGAAGTTTTAAAGTCCTTACCTCTTTCTAACTTCCCCTTACGCTTCTTCAAGGATTTCGCCATCATGGACATACAGTCCTCGCATTCCGAACAGTGATGCTCCGATCCCAGGCACCACAAACACATCCTGTGAGGATCCGTTAACGACATTTCCTTCCCACAGTCACGACATTTTTTGAAACCGGACCGTGGAGTCGATGGTTCGGATGAAGAAGCCATAGTGTAATGGTAATAATCTTCGAAGAATAAGAAGGTTTTTCTGAAGAAAGGAACCGAGTGTTACGTTTCCGAGGCCCACGAAGCGCGGAAAAACGGAACTGAGCAACGGATGCTGCGCTAGTCTATTTATACTCATGATGACCTCGGCGCCGATACGGAGGCTGTCGAGGGACACCGACCCGAAGGACGTCGACGCGCAGTGCCCTCTACTGAAAAAACTTTCTGAGGCCAGCAAGATAGAATGGATAACATCAAAGATCGGAGGACACAATCCCTTCGAAATATGGTTACAATTTCACTGTAACGTGATATACATTTCATACAAGAATGGATCACCATATGTATCATTAATATCAGTGTGTATAATTATAATCATTCTTTTATAATATGCTTAATACTAACAAGTGGTTTCTAAGCGCGGGATCAGATTTGAACGTGTTTTGCGCTGAGTTGTCTTGTTTTCAAAATAAACACATTGCCCCTGAGTTATCGATCCTCCCCGAGAAAGGCCCATATTACCAAATGACTGTGAATGCAAGCAGATATCGAAGGCCAAATGATAATGATGTGCTATTGTATGACACTTACGCGCTTTATATGGAACAAATACACATACAATATCGCCCAACCTGTGTCGGTACTCATTTTTCAACCTCAGATGGATGAAAGGCTGAGTCGGTCTTGCCGGGATGCAAATCTGCAGATCACACACACATTACAGCAGCGAGCGCTCAATCCACTGAGCTATCATACCGGCTATAGCTATCTTATCGGCTATAGTCAAATGAGCAATTACATGCCTGAATGTTCTCAAAGTCAGAAAGCAAATTACACTCTATAGTGGATACCATTAAACTGGTAACTGAGATTTAACAGCAGGCCAGTTCATCTGCAGGGCTGGTGCAAAGTTGGCCACATGTCAAGCCTGCGTGGATCTACTTTTCAGGCTACAGCGATTCGCAAAATACATATCATTGGGAGGCTTCATAACTGAGTATTAAAGAATTTAGGGTAGAGCAAGGAAAGCAGCACACTCAAACAGCATCCCGTACTCTGGGCACTCGTTACCTCATTCATGCAAACAAACCTCCTGAACAGCATGCAATGGATATAGGAAAGATAGACACATTACAAAAAAACATTAATTGTGACACAATAAAATCAAGGGCCACTTTATGTGCTATGGTCAAACATTTCTAAACTGTACACAAGCTTTTAAGCATGAGATTTTGTCAAGTGACCGAGGACACCGAGATGGAATGTCTTGTGATGATCGTAAAAGAGACAACGGCAGAAAAAAACATGCTATAACTGCAACTTGTGAAAAGCAAAATACATAGTCCGAAATGGATGCTTATTCTACTCTAAACGTTTTTGCTATGTTTTTGTCTGCATTGTGAATTTGAGGTGTTTAAGAACAGACTAAATCAGTGACTCACCTACTGAAGTGTGCCTGAAATAAACCTTTAATGAGTCTAGCAATCACTGTATAGAATTCCAGAAAGACAAATTATTTGTTATTCCTATTCTTTCCTATTTGGGTTCACTGCTCAAAGTGTTACACTTGTGGAACCTCCTGTTTTTTTTAAGAGGCCTGATCAAGAAAGCCAGCCACTCCGGAAACAAAGAGCCACATGGCTTTGGCCACAGCCCAGGAGCTTCAATTTAAAAAAAAAAGGTTTTTATGGGTAGCAAGGGAAACTTCAGGAGTCGCAGATGCGACCCCTGGTGACCCCCAAACGACATCACTGTGTGATAGACTAAGAATTGGGAAATATAAAGGATTTCAGCTGTACAACAATGAATATATACACTTTACTGTTATTCATGTATGTCTGCATGCAATTACATTTCACAAAGTAGATGGCATCTAAAGGTGGCACCAATTTTCCCTCACATGCCATTCCTTGCTGAATAGGATTCCACTTACCTGTATTGTGAATGTACTCATCCCAGTCAAATGTGCTATTTGTGATCTCTGTTGTGTTGTACATCGTCGTATTGAATGTGGTGCTGTTATCAAACCCAAACATCTCACCCTCTGACATTGTGTTATTGGGAGGCGGCCATCGCACACATTTTTGCCTCAGATTACCCATGAAGAGCTGGAGGCCAATCAGTGCGAAGACAGCAAGACAGAAGACTGTGAGAATCATGACATCGGCAAGTTTCTTCACTGACTGTATCAAGGCTCCAACAATTGTCTTTAGGCCTGGTGGAAAAAATAGCATCTGATTTTAACCGAGGTCACACCAAAGAACATCATCCCAATGTATTTTTCCACTGGAAACCGACATTACCAAAACCTTTAATGCAGATTCTGTTCCCTTTTCTTCATGTGACCAATAAGAACAACTTTGGTTGTATGTGGATACTTAAACTACAATCAGGTTAATTACTCACATAAGACCAAAGCTGTTCAAGTAATAAGTAAAATAAAAATAAAATAAATACAAATAATTATTGGTCATATGATGCAATTTGTTTTAATCTTCACATTATTCAGCCAATCTTATGCTACCAATATTCGCTAATGTGACTAAAGAGAAGTATCAGTGCTGACTTAGTTATTAAACCATCTTTAAGCTCACAGGATTTCAATGTTGGCCAACATATTAATATTGAATTGTTCAAAGTGTAGCATGTTAACATAAAAAAAAAACTAGGGCTAAATTAAAAAAGCAGTTACATTGGGCTTGATTTACAGATCATTTTTTAATGGGATTGCGCCATTTAAAACCCTTTTGTAAATCAGGCCCATGGAGCAACTTTGGTTTATGACGGACTTATTGCTTTTGTGAACAGCATAGACCTCTCCAGTTGTAGGTCAGTGTGCATTTGGGCCACAGTGTGTAAATAGCTCACTTAAATTTTTGTATGGATTATTAAATTGCAAATAAAAATATTGTATTTCTAAAACATAAAGGCACTCATATCTAGGAATCTAGGGCGCTTTAGAAAATGATCCACAGAGCACGGCCTTATTACACAAACGATATATAAAATCAACAGTATTATGCTTACTTTAAAATACTGACTATCATCAGGATTTAAAACTGAAGAGACCAGTGATCAATTGATCGTATACCTTTCACTTAAATTTGATTGATCACATGTCTTCTTTGCATCCTATTTAGTCCAACTGCATTCTTATGCCTTGCAAGCATGAACGACAAAAGAAGATTACACTAATTACTGACAAAGACGTTTTATTGACTTAAAAGCCTGCATTCATTAGCACGGGGGTCTTTTTCTTACACGAATAATACTAGCCAATTAGAGCTGAATCTATATTTATAGCTGTTAAACCCTCTTAAACCACATGCTTATTTGCATCCTTCTTCGTCCCAATCAGCATTCTATACTGTCATGACTGTGCCACAGGAACACCAACTGGCACCCATTGCGGACTATTTGGGACTCATTCATCACCATAATCCTCCCACGACAATACCTGCTCATATTTTTGTCTTTACTTTCCGTTTGCAAAACATTGGTAGTTCCTTATTTAATTTCAAAAACTACATATCCCATAATGCACCGTGTGGCAGCTCTCATTACCTGACAATTCCTATGCAGCAGTCTTAGAACTACAATCTCCAGAACCCTTAGAGATCCGTGCTGCTTTCACTTTCCCGGAACCAGAGAGGGAGGAGGCAGATTACCTTCAGGTGTGGTAGTCCAGTTGCTGCTGCCGAGCCTGCTTCAGCACAGGGCAGGGCACCATTTAAGCAGCTGCCTGCAGGAGCACAGGGCTCTTGCACTGAGTTTGCTGCCAGGCCCTTGTGCGTTGATCCTTGGATTTCTGCTGTTTCCTGCTGCTCCTCACAGAACGTGCTCCTGTTCCAGTGCACTGTGCTCCCTGCCCTGCCTCTCTGCCTGCACTTCCTGCCTTCTGCCCTGCAACCCTGTGCTTCCTGACCTGCAACTCTGCACCCCTGCTTGCGGTCCTCTATTCCATATCTGCAGCCCCTTGCTCTCTACCACAAATTCTCTTGCTCCCTGCTTGCAGTTCCTTGTTCTGTAGCCATAGTCCGTGTTACCTGGCTTTAGCTTCCTATATATCAGTCCTGCCCTTGTTATTCTAGTCCAATTCTGCTCTATAGTTGAATCCGCTGTTCCATGATTCCGGTCCTTAGTTTCCATTCTTCAGTTCCAGTTCCCTGTACCCTTTTGCTTAGATTCTTGTCTTCTTACTTATCCTCTTTCCTTCCATGCTCTACCTTGAACCCTGTTCACTTTGGCTCCCTGTTCTTTCCCATAATATTTCTATTACAGTTCTTGTCCTCACTTGTGCTTGTGTAATTCTTTTGTACATTGTTTGGCTGCTGGGATTACTAGCAGGCAATCACTGCCCCTTTTCTTTGTTGCGCTTCAATATTTGCTGTGCTTCAATATTGTACCACGTGCCATATTGTTAACAATGTTGTGGTTCCTGTTTCTGGAGGCAGTCACTGTTCAGTTCCTACTGGACCCATACAGGCTTCAGTCTTGTGAGTATTGTTTCCTTGTTCATGCCTTAGGGTCCAGTCACAAACACCCAACTCCTGCTGCTCCTTTCCATGAGCATTCAGAGTGGGGCCCTGAAATAGTAACCAGCTCAGTAGACTAGAGTATCCCCATACGCTGTGGGAAACTCTTCCCCCATTCTGCGAACAGCTGTGCCTGCCCCTTTCTGTTCACTGCCTTTGTAGCCTGTCTGTCAAAGAGGTGGGTTTACAGGAATACTAAACAGTTGAAATCACATACAATGCGATACAACTATCAGCTAATAGTTCGGCTAGTAGTTAAAAGCTTGCATCTCACATACGGTGAGCTTGCATTTCATATATTCGGATCTTGCAGTGCCCTCAAATTCACAGATGCACCAGTGTCTATAATAAAAGGGTCAGTCTCTTGAATGCGCAATTCACACTTTAGCTGCCACTTCCGTTTTTCGCCCTGCACCCATGATCAATATGAAAACTTCTTCTGCACCCTTTTTATTCAGGTGTTTGGGGTCATCACCATGTACTCACGGGTCCACCTTCTGTTTACCCCTACCAGATTGTTGCTTTTGCCTGGGTTTGTTTTGAGACGGTAGTGGAGGCAACTGAGCCTTTCCCGCTTTCGCAAATTAGTTAGTGCGTCCGCACCTGCCACAGACATGGCCTTTCACTGGACAATCCACTGCATGCGGTAGAGAGTAGGTGCAGTATGTGCATAGGCTAGACGTTCCGCCAGCCTGTCTGGCTTGGTGGTATTCCCTTTTTGGAACTGTCTCATGGCACTTTGAGAAGCCAGAAGACGAACTTGGGACCAGAGGACATGTTATCAAAGGGTTTTATTCAACTAAAAAGAAAATGCTTGTCTATTCCTACTGCTGAAAGGGGAATTCCCTTCCTAAAAAACTGTACTAAAGGTGCCCATCAATAATAAAAATGGTCCTCTATCCAAAACCTATTATCTGAACTGACCCTACCACTTAGAAGAAATATAAAAGAAAACTTAGGCAGAGTGTCCTGCCTTTAGAGTTATTCACTCAGATCTCTCTTAGTGCTTCCAGGAATCCCTCCTGGTTTCAGATCCAATGATTATCCATAGTAAACAATGCTCCCTGATTTAACAGTTCGGGACTATCTGTCAAAGTTCCAAAATGTTCCCAAGTTTATAAAATAATTCCCCAAGTTACTGAAAAGGTCAAATGTTCAAGTTGTCATAGGTGGACGGATACCTCCTTAATCCCTCTCCACCACTTGGGTCGGTTTCTCCCCACTACGTTCACGTATTGGTTGCTTCTGTGTTGCCCTTGATTTGATTCTTCACTTGTCTTATTGGACCCCTCTGGCTCTTGGGGTTCTCTATCCCAATGTCTCACTTATCTCCTAGGACTTTAGGTAACCCCTCTTTCCATATGCCTCTCTTGGTAGTTTCTGTGAGCAGTTTGGCTGATTACAATATTTGGATTTCTTGGGCTCCGACAACCCTGAAGTTCCTCTGTTGTAATGTCTCACTTGGCTCTCTGGGGTTGGGATTACACATGTTCCTATATGGCTCTCTCAACGCTTAAGGGGGTTTCTGTGAGCTGTATGGAAGTCTACAACAATCAGGTTTCTTGAACTTTCTACTTACTTCCCTGAGATGTGGGTGATCCCTCTTACCACCACTTGGGTTTCTTTGTCCCAATGTCTCACTTATCTCCCTGGGGTATTATTAACCCCTCTGTCAATATGCCTCTCGTGGTTCTCAGGAGTTTCGATGAGCTGTTTGGCTGATTACAATATTCAGGTTTCTCAGGTTCTCCTAAACCTTATTATTACTTGATTCTTTCTCTCTCTCTCTCTCTCTCTCCAGGACTTTCTCTCCCCTAGTATGGGATTAGAGTAATCCTTCCTTCTTCCTCTTTCCTCATTTTTGATGATCAAAAATGAGGATGCATACGCTTTTGTACTAAAGACGAGCAAGCTAGTCCTATTGGCATAGACTTGCATAATATCCTAGCAGTTAAGGGATTAAAGGCAGAGTCCATCGTAGATGGGCTCAACTCTGCCAGTTCCTGTGATCGCCCCAGTTTATGAATCCTGGCTAGACTAATACCAGGTTCTCTGAGGAGCTATGTGAATAATTTCACAAACAGCTTTGAATCACTTGTGATGAGGTGTGAACCTCATCTTCTTCATCTTGCAAAACGCAGGTGGAAGCAAGTTGTCAGAGTCTGGAAATATGTCTAATGACTCATCCTCCTTCTGTTTGGTGTCTTGCAGCAGGAAGTGTTCGTAATCAGTATTTACCATCAAACTGAATTAGTTGGTCAAACACACAGTGGTCAAGGCATACGAGTTGTCGTCAGTGTTAGTCTTGAAAATCCTGTGGACTGCAGGTTCCGCCAAGCACTTGAGTGTGGATTTCTTGGCGCTATCATTGAGTTCTCCTTTTGCATCAAAGTACATTTCTAGGCATTCGAACCATGAGGCCCATCTTGGACCTTGACTTGAAATGGTGCTTAAAATGTCAAACTCAGTTAGTGGAGCTAGAGAGCCTTGATGCCTGGGCATCATTGGCTGACCATGTTGAATTTTGTCTTGCCACACCCTCAACGACCATACTCTTGCAATGATCATTCGATAACACAGATTTGCCATAATGCTAGTGACCCTGTTTCAGGAACTTTCCACCACATTCTGAGTCTCTGAGCATGTCCATCTCATCACTACCACACATCACCAATCACGGTTTAAAAAAAGTCTAATCCCTCTGGGCCATTGATAACGCCATGACACATGTCGAGTAAATGGGGGCGGTGCACCAGCACTCTGCAAGGGTGCGCAATCTCAGGCAGGCACACTGTGCCACATGCCCACCCATCTGGAGACTCAGCGTTGGCCTATCCTGTTGTCATAATATCCGTGAGATTGGTTTTTTTCCCGTTCCTTTTCCACGCTGCACAGTGGCAGGTGCCCTACAGAAGACAACGCGGGTGCAACCGAGATCTCGTTCCATACCGAACGAGACCTACCATATCACCAATGTTGTCTGTGTGGTCACACTATTTCTATTTATACAGCACCCCGCTCCGATGGTGTGTAGGGGTGAAGTTATAATAAATGAGACCACACAGATTAAGAGATCTGCCCTAGGTCTAGCAAAGTGGCTGGTCGCTCGTTACTGTATTTATTTACTCAGCTCACTGACATGTGTGGGCCATCACTTTAAAGGTATATGCCTTATAACATTGCGGCAGGCCAGACGAGCCTTTCATCCTGCCGAGGAAGATTAGTTGCACTGAGTAATCATTACAGCTTTTATTACAGTCCAGACAAGTGGGAGAAAGGGGGAGGAATCTGGCATGAAGCGCTATGCCATAACAAAAATTCAGATAAATGTAAAAAGAATTAGAAAACATGCTCAATCCATACTGGGAAGGTTCAGGGGCACTGCTTCAAAATGGCTATTCTTTACTCCCTGCTACTAGTTTTTAAGCTATCAATATTGCAAAACCAGTACTCTAAGCGGGCATTACACCCATGGAGGACTGGGCTGTAGCAGGTGACACAAGTGTTATGTGTATCACAGTCCTTTCCGCAAATATTTAATGCAATTATAATATGGCTAAATCACAAAAACAGGTTAGAAAGTAAACAGTTGGGGGAGGTCCTCAGAACCTTGCAGTGGGCATTGTACTGGTGGAATGTTAGCTAAGGAAAGCACTGGGGTGTTAACATCCGCTTTCAAGAAAAGACGTGGCCAAAGTCTTGGCCAGCCGGAGCCAAAGTACTGCAAAGGACATTAATGACCAATCTCGCTCGTAAACGTGGGTGTTAATGCCATTAGCACCCTGGTCTTGCAAAGGAGATGGGGGTTTGGGGGTGGGTATGAGTGCTCATAGCGTCTACTCCACCTCTAAAAAATGCCCCCCCCCCCCATGCAGATGAATTTCACAACTTTGCATTTTTATATTTTTATTGGATTGGCTTTTTAAATTCTTAAACAAAGACATTTGTAAAGACGAAATAAAGAAAAAAGAAGATAATTCAAAATTGTATAAAATTACAATAATACAAATTCATTCCATAGTGTTCATTCTTTAAAGTTTTATTTCGGAAATAACAAAAGATGTCCATACAAACAGCAGCACATACAAAAATACAGTTATCAAACGCTATCAGCTCAATAAAACCAATACAAAAACGGTAGGAATAGAACAAGCCCAAGCACATAAATAAGAACAATAAATAATATTCCAAAATGTTAATAAACTTTTCCTTATGTTCAGTGCATAGCAAATAGTGCCCAGCCCACTCGGGGAGAATCAGCACACAGCCAATAAAGCAAAGCAGGTTTATGCTGTAAGAACCGATAATCGGCCTCGACATTTTCACTCTCAGCTCCGAGAAGACAGGGCAGAATAGCATGCCCTGGGGGCATTAGACAGGCGGCAAGATCATTAGCACTTCCCCACACCGCCACCATCGCTCTCAGAGGAAGGCAGTTAAAACATGGCTCACTTACAAGAGTGGTCTTTGCCAATATGGATATGCCCCCAAAGCAACAGCCACTAGATTTGTTCTGGGCCACAACAAAGTGTGCAGCAAATCCGTCCACTTCCTCTAAGGACCAAATCTCCTGAAGTAGAATTATATCTGCCTGTTCCAGGAAAATCAATGCCTCTGGGCTGGCCAGCCTAGATTTAATACTGCCCAAATTCCATGACATGACCATTAAAGACTGAGCCGGCAGGAAGACATTTAGGTGTGCATGAATTATCAGCCCACCCAACAGAGATGAATCGTCAAGTGGGATATAGCTGGAACTAGGCCCAGAGTGTAATGGTCAGTCAATAGAATCCATCTCGGATAGGTATTTGTAAGCGGTATGGGGTTCTAACTGGGTTACCCCCCTGGGCAAGAGAACTGTGCCCTCATTCCCCCCCTCAATAGCCTGTTTCCCAGACACCAAGCTGGTAAGCTCCTGGGCTTCTCCAGGGAGGCAAACTGTGGACCGCTGAGTTGTGCCCAAATTTGGTCAGCCCTTGGAGACCTCACACTGGATAGAAAGGACTCAAAGACGCCACCCATGCACTGCATCTACTAATGGTGCCCCAATGGAATTGACAACATAACTCTTAATACAGGGCCTAGCAAATATCACTGAAACACAGACCACCTCAGCTGACTTTTTGGTCAGACCCACCCAGCACACCCTCCTAGCCATCAATATGTGTTGTGGATTGAGGAGCCTTGCATTCAAGCTAGAGTTTATCCAGTGGGTTGATTTGTTGATAAGAGTCTTACAGTCTTCATAAACACCCATCTTTAAAGGGGGTACATTAAATATCACTGCTACTAAGGGCAGGGCCTCAGGAGGTAATTACAGCAAATTCTGATTAAGACCCAGGTCTAGATCATCACCAGGCACCACCTGGTTCCGTCCCAGTACCTCTGTAGCTCCACTCTTGTAGCCACATTACTTCTGGCAGATGTCCCTTCCACCGACAACTTCTGCTTGTCAGGGGCCTTCAGCTGAATGTCTTGCGGTCCAATCGGACTGGATCTCTGGATAGAGTCGAGGTTTGACAAAAGTCTTTCCTGAGGAATCTCAGCAAGTCATCCAGTATGGATAAGGTATTAAAGGTAACTGATTTAAAATGCATCACACAAACCGATAGGGACTTTACTTTGGATGTCAAATCCTTGTTGGCCAGCTTTAAGTCGCCCAGTTTATCACCAACGTCCTTGTCCACACTCTTGTCGGGCCCACGGGAATCGGTCACGGTTGGAATCATATACCATAGTTGGAAGAGGGACACCAATCTCAGGTGGAGTCAGATGGGGGCCACAAGGAGAATATGGGGTTGGCTCACCAGGGACCAGCCCTGTGGAATATGAGTCAATGCCAGAATGCAAACGTGTAGAGGTGGCATGGACATTCCCCCTACTGATACTGGGACAGAGATGATCAGCCCACTCTCAACATGCTGCTGATAACAGCTTCTGTGATTGGGTGCCTGCCAGAAGCGTATTGGTGGTCATGGATATATCCATTTCTGCAGCCTCGATGTTCTCCTCCAGTTGCCCTGCTATCTTTTCCAAGTAAGAGTCCAAGGTGGAATGAGACTTTTCCCCTGTTTTACCCTTCAATTGCCACATTACCAGACTTGCCCCCATTCAACGTGGAGCGGCTGTGTGTAGCTTTTCTTTTCCCCATAGTCCATCCTTAGTGTGATGTTCGTTCATGATCACTAAGCGGGAAAAAAAGGGGGGGGTGACACAATAAGTGTCATAGAGAGTGTTGAAATATACAGTACAACTCTGCCTTTAGGCGTCCGCTACAAACCTCCTTACCATCAACAAATCACCAGATTCATTGTGCACAAGGTAAACAGAACAGTCAGCATTGGCAGATACTTAGCTCCTACGTCCACTCCACCCCCCCAACCACAGGGTACGAGTAGTTGTCAAATTTCAACAAGTAAATTGTTCCTACAAACCCGCAGCAAACATACCAAATGTGCGAAGAAACACAGTATCCGATGTAGCAAAAAGTAGAGCTCAGGGGCTCAGAGTGACTTATCTTAACAGGGAAACAGCACAATGCTCGTGCTGCTCACTGAGGTTTCTTTGAAGTTGCTCTGAGATTTCACTATTCCGTTTGGCAACCTATTTTGTCCTCGCTAGATGGAATCATTCAGCTCATTACTGAGTCTTCAGTGTCTTCAACCATAAACCATAAACCTTGTTAATCCAGATACAGGCACAAAAAAAGGAAAGGTCCATGAAGTGATCTGCCGCACACCGGGTGTACCACTCCACAATCAGCCCCTCGGCCCAGATCTGGGTGCTGGGCACAGCACTGGACACAGCACAGAACACTCAACGCTCTGGGATCTGAACTTCAAATGCCAGACCCAGCCAAACTTGACCTCAGCTACAGTTTCAATCTCTGCCCGGCTTGGACTTGGTTCTAAAGGTACCACAAAATACAGGGCTGTGGCTATCCACTGTACGCCAGGAAGCTGGATAGAAATACAAATGCTTAACAAGTTGGACAGTAAAACTGACTACCGAAACAGGATTATCATCTTAAACAGCTTTAACAGTCTGCTGCCAGCCCCGGTCTGCTCCACTTCGAGGAGCGAAGGGGCTTAAAGAAGAAACATCTGCCATCAGTCTGGGCTCAGCGCCTCCCTGCACCACCACATGTGCATTTTTAGCAGCCAGCCGCCAGCCCTGCTGTGCTTCAAGGAGGGAAGGGGCTTAAAGAACAAACGGCTGCCATCAGTCTGGGCTCAGCTCCTCCCTTACCCACCACCTCTGCAGCTTTATCAGCCTGCTGCCGGCCCTGCTCTACTCTGCTTCGAGGAGGGAAGGGGCTTAAAGAACAAACGGCTGCCGTCAGTCTGGATTCAGCTCCTTCATGAACCACCACATCTGCAGCTTTGCCAGCCCGCTCTGTTGCATAGTATATCATAATCTTCACATAGTTCAATAAAAAATCATACATTACATGTATACTCATTACATTTTATCATTTATGAATTTCATCAAATAGTTACCATTTTAGACACTGTTTAAAACATCACTACATCTATCATAAGGCCGATGTTTCTCCTACTGAAAAGATGTTCCCAAAATGTGTCCATAGTTAAACGATATTCCTCATAGAAGAATCTTATGAATATGTCCTGTTTCAGGGTTTGCAAAGCTGGACATGTTATCATTATATGTCGAAGGGTCTCAGTTTCTTGTTTGCTGGAACAAAATCTGCAGGTGTTATCATCGAAAATCGTCCTGATATATTTGATTTCCCAAGTCGAGATAAGGTTCAAGCTAAATCCTAGGAAGATATTGATGTAGTGGCCATCTGGAAATGTCTCCAAATAAATTGGAAGAACACCACATTTGTTGTTTTGTTGTGCCATATCTTTATATAAAGTATATTGATCCCTTAGGACACATGTGTTGCTCCAGTCCCACAAGTACAGTTTCATCTTAGTGCCAACCGTGTTTGAAACAATGTCCTCTTGGCTTGATTTTGAAAATGTCTAAAATGTTAAAACACTTCTCTCAAAAGGTTTTTATAATATCTGGAATCTGATTCTCCATCTGCCATCATAGATCATAAAGTAGGGTGTTTGGTGGGGAGGATATAATAGTTAAAAAAGCAGTGTGAGTGCCTTATGCCAGATTTTCCCTCCCAACCACGCAAAGTTAATATCCTCTGACAAAGTACAAACCTCCAGACTGTACATGCAAGCTGTCATCACCTTTGAACAGAATGTAATCAGTGGAATAAGGGTGAATCGTCAATGTCTTCTAATGATATATTTCACTGGGCTCCAAAGTGTTCTATTTTTGTATTTCATTTTAGCAATGTGGTGGACTTGCAGGTCCTCCCCTAATTTCCAGCAGAAATTAGGGCCCCTTTCATAGCAAGGGTACTACATTATGTTAGTTTTGGTTGTGTTAATTTTTTATTAATTTTCATCTGTATACATTTGGAATGCATTAATCAATCATTGCAAGCCAACCTGTGTGTTGGTATATGAGGACTATATCATCCGCATATGTAAAACAGCAGATTTTATGACCATCTGTATGAGGTGAAATAAAAGCACCCTTGTTTAAATAATCCCCTATGTCAGAGAAATACAAATGAAACAGACAGTGAGCCAAGACATAACCCTGTCTCAGCCCCTGGTCTGTTATTATCTCTCTAGACAGAGCACCTTTCATGTCCAATCTAACCCTGAGATTGGTGTTCTTATGGAGATGGCTGAAAATATTTAGAAGACTGTCTGGGAACTGCCAGTTTTTCAATTTCTCCCACAGGCGAGGTCTACTGAGCATATCAAAAGCCTGTGTATGGTTAATACTGGTGATGTACAAAGGTGGATTACCTATTTCGAAGGGCTTGTCTATCAGAGAGTCCAAGACAAAACCACTCAGGGATGTATTTACTCCCTTTGTAAAACCCTTTTTATATTTTAACAATCTAACAGTCATATTTTCCCATTATTCAATTTCTTTCAGGACTAATGACAAGAAGATGTTGCTGTCCGCGTCCAATAATGCAATGGGGCGATAATTAGCTGGATTTCTATGATCTCCTTTTTAAATATTGGAATAATGTGGGATGTTTTTGAGGAGGAAGGGCTTATTTTACTTCTTAGTACATCGCCAAAATATATAAAAGAAAGGTTTGCCCATATTTTCGGGCTCCTTTAAAAACCCTGTTGCTCATACCATTTGGGTTAGCGGCCCTCGAGTTAGAAGAAACATTTTATCAGCCCCATGATCTTGTCATAGTCAAATCTGAAATTTCATTGCTTCTCATCACTGCAATCTGTTTTCCCTTTGCCCATACTGGTATACAAGGCAGCAAAGTGATTTATCCAACTCTCCTCAGATATAGGGTAAGTCAGAGTTCCCCTTTGGAATTGGTCCCCTCTCTCTATGTATGACTAAAATGTACACTATTATTTTTAAGGATGGCTTCTAACCTGCGTTCTCCCTCCATCTGCTCAAGTAGGAACCTATTTGCTTTCAAACAATTTTTATACTTTTGTTTTTACAGCCTAATCTTCTCAGCCTTTTTCAATAAGTCAATCTTATAGTTTGAATCTCACTACGTAAGGTTCTCTTCCTAATTTGTATAGTCTAATCAAAGGTGTGCACTCTGGATCTCTGTTTGTCATTAAACACAGTGATCAATTTTGTTCTATAGTTTACCTCAACTTCTTTCAAACCCTTCGATTGACTTGTGGCATTTAGTCAACATAATTTGGGGATCAACATATGATGGTCACGTAAGTCAGTTTACTTAACTTACAAATACATTCGAGAAAGATTTCTTTCGTATGAAAATATAATCTATCTGTGAGTGCCAATCACCATTTTGCCAAGTGGGTTTGCTCGGGATATCTCCCTGGACATGTCCATTTAGCAAGTGGAGTCCCCATTTATTAAACACATTTTCTAAAAATTACCATACCTCTTTTTAGCATTCTGGTGAGAAAACTGCTCTAAGCATATTATTCTCTTCATTTGGTAACACTAGACATGTAGAATTAAAATCCCCTGTAATTACAATGTCTCTGTCAGATGTTTCATATTTAAAATGTTCTATTCAAATCTTAAATTTGGATATTATACTGTCAATATCAGAGTGGGAGGGGTTTGTGATGAATCTGATGAGGTCATCACTCCTTTCCCGGTGGTAGCCCCTTCCAATGTGGCCAGGGGACAGCAGCCACTATGTGATCCTGACCCTGGGGGCAGTTGCATGAGGAAGGACCACATTGGGGAAGGCGACCCTTAGAGAGGTGATATATCAACACATGAGACATGGTATTCCCCTTTCCCTTTTAGGGATAAACCTCCATTCCGCAGGCCTTGATGGCATATTGTGCTGCTTCCCTTCAACCATCCACAAGAACTACTGGTAACCTCTTCCTATACTCTACACTTAAAACACCAAGAACTGCCTAGAACTCCCATACATCTAGAAATACAGGGAAGAGGAGGCTGAATGGAGTAATGTAGACCACCAGGAACGAGAAGCACCATTTACGCTATAGTGGTTGTGAGCGTATGATAGGTGCCAGGAAATTTAAGAGCTTTACCCAGTATGAAGTGGGAGTACGCTTTCTGGGAAAGCGAGTTGACCAAGGTACTGTGAGGACGCTAAAACAACATGAAGCCAGCAGGCTTGGGAGGAAAGAAGGAGACAGAGGACTGCCAAGGCCGGTTTACCATGCAGCGAGTGCAAGAGCGAAGAAAGAAGAAACTTCCTAGCCGCCACGGAAACCTGAAAGCAGCCTCAACACCACCCAAACACAGTTCGAGAGCCCAGAGGAAAGCAGGAGCCAGGAAGGACGTGGAAGCTGTCAGTGAAGCCAGGGAGCCCGTGAACTGGAGGAGGGACCTCGGAGTGCTGCTTCCCATCTACCGTGATGGAACCAAAAGATGCCACAAGAAACCGGTGTGTCATATAGAGAGAAAATGGGACACTGGGGTGCTTCGGCAACACTGCCAAAGAAAGACAAAAGTACATGAAGCGAATGAGAAGGGATATGAAATCCAATATTACCCAAAAGGGGTTTACAGATGAATGTGAGAGAAAAGCAAGTTTTCAATTGTATAAAGTAAATAAGATAAAAAGCCCGGGCAGGAGGGTAGACCAGCCGAAAGCAAGTTTTCAATTGTATAAAGTAAATCAGATGAACAGCCATGGAAGGAGAGTAAACCAGGCAAAAGAAAGTCTGCAAGTGTGTGGAGTAAATCACATGAAAAGCCCCGAACAGGCGAAGTCAAGTTTGCAAGTCTCCAAAGCAAACTATGTAAAAATCCTAGCAGGCAAGGACACCAGGCCGGTATAACGTCCTTTCATCGCCAAAGCTATGCAATTTAAACGTGTACAAAAGTTAATTTAATTTTTTTTGGGGGTGTGGGAAAGGGCAGATAAGTGGTTGGGGGGTTAGGTATAGTTAAAAATAGGTGCAGGAGGGGGCTTTGGGGCTGGCGGGATGATTTGTAGGTTGACTCTGAGAAGGTGTTTTCATGAGTCTTAAAAGGTAAGTCAGATTTTGATGGCTTACATACAGATCTTATTTCCTCCCATGTGATCCTCCCTCATATACCCACCGCCAGCATCAGGATCAGGTAGCCGCTACCATCCCCATGCCACAAGGGGAGAGGCTACCGCCGGGAAAGAAGTGATGACACCATCGGATTCATCACACAGGGAAGTACACTAAGTTTCCTATGAGGTTGGAACTTACAACCAACGTGTTTTTTGTATGCACACCTTGTGTTGCATAAGGAGCCCTAAGGAGGATTTATGCCCTTGGGAGTTTTGAGGTGTCTTGAAGAGAAACTTGGAGAAAAGGCGTTGTCCCCTGGAACTGTGACCTTTCTCCTTTTGTGTTGAAGTTATACATTTCTTATGAACTTGAACATTTGGGCACATACAAGGCCAAAGACATTACCCATCCCATATTAGAGTTGTTTTGTAGAATGTGAGAATAGGATTTCAGACACATGATATTTTGCTTTGGACATCGTGACATTGTAGAGACCTTTAGTTTTGGTTGAGGTAGGGAAACACCTTCTAGAATAGGGATAGTAAGGCCTTTTCCAAACCCCTTTTATTTTGAATAAAGGTTTATAGCCAAAACTATGATTTCACTGTCTCTGTGTCTCATTTCTGACTCCTCACAGGTTCCAGTAAACATTTATCGATAAGAGATCTCGCACTCGTGTCCCAAGTACAAACAAGACCCTTGTTGCCAGAAGGCCCTTAAATTCCTCCCCTACTAGTTTACAATTCACAAACCTTTTATTTCTAATGGCAATTATTAGCCCTCCAGAGGGCCAACCCCCTCTCAGGCTGGAGGCTTTTTGTTGAAATAGTAAATAGCCATCACACACTATTAAATTCAAGGTGCAAACCTCCAGAAAGAATGTAACTGTGTGTGAGATAATCTCTGAACAGATTACTATACCCCCTCACATTCCAAGATATACAGGTTACAAATTCTTGTATGTTAGAGACAATTTCTGCTCCCTAGTTTTAATTCATTTTCTTTAGAGAGCGCTGCTGGTAACCATGTCCAGTCATCTTTGGCATAACACTGAGGTTTCTCCTGATCCATTAGTATCACTCGACGGATGGATGCTAAACCATTTGTACATGACATTTTGAGGCCTAAGCCAAAGCTCTAATTGCTTCTTTCATCTTTTGTATGGCTGCTCTGATTAAAGTTTTTAAGTCCCCCATCATTGCAGGGTCTCATGTGATACCCCAATAATCTTCATTGCCTTCTATGATCATATTATAAACAGCTCTTGAGGGGATTTTAATAGCCACAAGATCTCCGCGCCTAGAAACACGTGTGTACAAGCGTGCTATAAATGCCACATCATCATATCACGATATCATTTCTATTAGAGTCAAAAAGTCTACTAAATCAATATCTTTAGTTTAGATTAATCTAAATCGGGGAACTTCATTAAAGAGAGCCAGCATATATGAGTGATCCAGAATAACACGGTACTCAGTTCAAAATATGGATTCCAGAATTAAAAAAAGATGTTTGGATATAATATGTTTTTCTTGCATTGTTTTCATATTGAGGAGTAACATAGGCCAGTTTATATGATGCATTATTTTGTAGAATTGTCTTCAGAATAGTGTTTGAAGCTGCCACCAGGCAAGGGATAGGATCTGTTAATTCATTGTGCGCCTGTGCAGTTTTTTCACATATATTCTGGTTATTCTCATACTCTCCATTATAATATGGCCAGTTTTGGGTAGTTTGCATAGTCTGATTGCAGTAGTTAGTCTTAACCATGGTTAGAGTGTCATCCTTTAACCTTGCCATGGCACTACTAGCTTGAGGAGCCACATCATTATGGCACTGTGGATATTTGGCAGCCTCTTGGCTTACGGTTGTGAATGTGATTGGGTCTGCTTAGATTTCTTTTTACTAATTGTGGGGGAGTGTCCTCGAGTTCTTCATTGCGTCTACTGCTACTTCTTCTGTTAAATGAATCGTCCGTAAACAATTCTAGAGTTTTTCTTATTTATGTCCTTTCTTCTGAGATTTTGAGATTTCTTTATAGTTCTGCATTAGCGTTATTCATTTTCTTCACTTTTCCTCTTTTTTTACTCAACTTTTCTTCTATTATTTACTTTGTCACACACTTCTGTTTGTGAGAATCAGACCTGGGCTCTCTGTTTAAGGATAATCTCCCTAACATTTTTTGTATTTTTCTTCTGTGGTGCAAGTGCAAGAAAAAATAGGTTGACAAAATTCCATAAATTGTGTTGAAGAATACCATATTGCTTAACATCACAAATCTAAAAGGGCAAATTGAGTTATGTCTACTTAGTTTTCTTGTGAATTGGAATGGTAACAAAGGGAGACAGAGAACGCATAAGTATGCTTCATAGCAGCATGCACCATGCTCGCTTTTATGCAACTTATTTGGCTGCAGGTTCAACCTCTACTGTCACATTCCCAAAAGTACTATTGAAAGGAAAGTCTTGCTCTCCAAAAAGCAGTCAATTTTGAATTGTTGGAAGCGGCTGGCTCAGTGCGGCTTGACAATCCTACATGCTAATGTGTGAGGTCCTTTCCTGGAACGGAATTGGACCGTTTGGTGGCAGAGCAGAGACGAGTGAGATAAGTGAGGACGATCGGACAAGAGCTGAATAGAGCTTTGCTTTAGTTCTACAAAGATCCACCACCCTGCGGCAGAAGACTCCTCCTCTGCCCGCTTTTACTGTAGGAGTGCAGTGGACGAGTGTGGTCTGCCGCGGCTCAAAGACCCCATTGCCGTCAGAGCCCGGACTCTGTAAGGCCTCAGATTTCCAAGTATTGACTTGCTACGCTTATTATATTCCCCACATATCGACTGTGACCATCTTTTCATTGGTGTCTGGAACAGCGATTGTGACCATCTCTTCATTGGTGTCTGGGACAGCAAAGTTTTTAATGTGTATTTAGTGTGGCGAGGTGTATTCTATAATTTTGAACACTTGGGGGCGGTCTGGCGGCGACTGTGGACTCTTGCAAGCCTTTGAGCAGCTAGTTTAAGGCCCCCAAGTGCAATAATACCATGCTCTGCTGCAATAAACCTAGCAGTTAATTGATAATTTTTTCTACATCAGACTTGGTCTGGCCCAGTGTACCCTCGAAGCTTCCTTTTTCATGGAGCGATTCCAGGAAAGAAAAGAAAAGAATGTCCCGCTCGTACAATCTTTGTAGTGGAGCGCTGAAGGGACTACTGAAAAGGCCCTGAATTTGAGGGGACCGCCCAGCCTTGAAAATATATGGCTATCCCGGATAAAGAAATATTTCAACCTTATCCGGCTGGCGACTGTCGGTTTGTTCTCCCGGAGAGCCATTTTATCATGGATAAGCAAGTACCAACTGGTTCTGGAACGAAGGACCTTATGGCCTGCGGTGTAAGAGTTTCCTCTGTTTCGACACCTAACCATGGTCCCATGATGAATGTGCTACCATCAAATTGAGAGCACACACTCACTACCACAACTCTAAAAAACACAATTTCTGAATTCTTTACCCAAAGAAGGTCCCGCAGCCTAAATGACATCACACAGGCTGATGTGGATGCATCTCCTTGCTGTTGGCGGGGGAGTGCTAATGTTGATATGTTTCATGGTGCTAATTTATAGGGCAGAGGGAGTGAGGGGGTTGGCACCTTGGTCCCCTATATTTCCCTGGACTCCTCAAACTAAATGCCATATCTGCCTTAATAGATCCCCAAAAAGTAGGCACACAAGAGAAAGATTCAAAGGGAGGCAGAGAGAATACTCTATGGTCTCATCATAAGGAAGTACAAAAGAGTAGCGCTCCCAATGAGTCAGCGCCTACACTTTCTGCCTTACATTTCGTTCTAACTTCTTTATGGTCAAAGTATTTGAATCCCTGAAAACGGAAGTGACACAACATTCTGGAATTCTTTTGGAACTGACCAAGGATATGGAAGACAGTGAAACTACATTGGTAGCATTAAAATCGGCCATCAATTGCGCTATGGGGACTGCTCTAATAGAACTTCGAAAGGAGTCCAAACAGAATTCTGTAAAGCTTGACTCTCTGCAGACGCAGTTGGATGGGGTAAAGGATGAACTTGTTCTAAATACGAACCTGGGTGAAGACATTCTGGATGGTCACTGTCTACACCACACAAAGTGCAGACTGGGACTGGATACATCTGCACACGAGACCCCAGGCATGTCAATGGATGATACACCCCTCTCTGTCTCCACATTGGAGGAATTTGCGTGTCTGGCGCAGATTACGGATGAAGTCTTCTTAAACAAACCAACTATAAGCTCTTTACCAACAAGGAGTTAATCTCCGCCTAAGGAAATTAAAGCAGTCAATCTATTTTTCCAATGACAAACATGCAATGCATTTCGTTTTTATTGCATTGTAATTACATGAGTTTTGAGGCAATGCAGGTCACGCTTAATTCAAGAAATGCCAGAAAGTGATTGTAGTAAATCTCTTATGCTATATATTTAGCTGTGGTTCACAATAGTGTCCACGCATGTTATAAGAGGAGCAGGCCTTTGGAGGCATAGTTGCAAAGCAGTTGCTAAACAGAGCCCAGGGTACAACACTAAAATGCATGCCTGCACTGCAAGCCCCATCCTACAAGCCCTCCCAACCATAATAACTTTGTTGCAATATTATTATTTTTATTATTATTAGAGTATTTATTGAGCATGGGTCTGATGTTGATGGGGAGGAGGTTCTAGTGTCTTGGGGCGTAGAGAGAGTTTTTTTCCTTCCTGCACTGGCAGAGTTCAAGTCTGCACATGCCATTTTGGTGGATCGTAGGCCTACACAGATGATGGGTTTCTCAGCTAGGTAGCTTGGGTCTTCAGAGTGAAAGCATTGTAGAAGGTGCAGCAGGATTTGAAGATGATACAGGCTTTTCAGCAGGAGCAAGTGCAGTTCGATGAGAGTCGGGGTGATGTGGTTGAATTTGAAGAGTCCTTTTATGAGTTGTGCTACAGCATGCAGGACATGTCTCAGGTGAGCCAGAGTAGTCACCAGAAGGCCTTCTAAGAGGGGACTGCCAACATCCAGGTAGGAGAGTACCAAATCTTGGACAGCAGATCTGAAGTTGTTTTCTAAGGTGAAGGGCTTGATTTTCCTCAGGAGAGAAACTTGGTACCAATCCATGTGCTGTTTGAAGGGGAGGCTTCAGTTGATGTCAAAGCCAAGGACTTGGCACAGGTGGCCAGCTGGGGTGTGAAACTCTTGAGATGCATTGCAGAGAGCCATGTCTGAATGTCTTGTGTTTTTGGTCCGCAATTGGAATTCAGTCTTGGAGGGGTAGAGGTTGAGGTAAGCACTGGACATCCATGACTGGATCAATGAAAAGCAAGCCTTCAGCCTGTGGATGTCTTCAATAAAGGATCTGTGGATCATCTGCATATTGGTGGATGTGGATGTTGTGTGGAGCAAGAAGGGTTCCACGCGGTTCCATGTAAAGACTGAAGATCAAGGGAGAGGGGATGGATCCTTACTGACTCTAAAGGAGATGGGTAGAAATAATGATGTTCAGGAATCCATTTGTACAAACTGATGTCAATTAGAAAGGTATGATTTGAACCAGCTACTAGTGCTCCTCTTGGGGGAAATTCCCTGGAGCAGAACAGTTCGCATTTCTGGTTGACACTGTTCGCGAACAGATTCACTTGAGGTGTTACCCAAAGGGTGAAGATCTCTTGGAGGACTTCCTGAGCTAGTTCCCACTCGTGGGAGACTGTGCTCTGCGTGCTCATTATGTCTGCCGCCGTGATCTACTCTCCGGTTCGGTGAACTGCTGATAGATTCCTTCTTGAATTGCGCAGAACCAGAGCTGCATTACTTTCTGCACAGTGGTAGTGACCCTACGCCTCCTCTCTTGTTGAGGTAGTATGATATGATATTTCATTTGTATCGCACCCATATACAAGCTTTTCAGATCGCAACGAGGCAAGAGAGGGGAAACAAGGGAGGACAAAACAACTATCTTACTAAGCCCAGTGACATTGAGAATGTGCAAGTGCAGGGGAGAGGGAAGGGGGAAAGTGCGAGGGGCAGGGGGGAGTGGAAAGTGCTGAACACATGATAGAACAACAGGTAATGCGGCAGGCAGGTGGTAAGTGCGAGAATAAGGTGCAGACAACGGGTGTCTGATAAGTGCTGGAAGGGGGCTGTAGGGTTGCAGATAAAGCCCCAAGTGCAGGGGTTGCCAGGAGGCGGTGTGGGTGTGTGGCTGGGAGGGCAGGGATCGGGGCCCGAAATCAGAGGGTAACCAGGTGCTCCGTGCCAAAGCAGACACATTAGCAGGGGAAAGGAAGAGCAAAATGCAGAAGCAAAGAGGAAGGTCTTGAGCTTGCGATGCTCCCAGAACCGAGCATGGTTCTCCTCAAGTTTCAGAGAGGCAGGGAGGCTGTTCCAGAGGGAGGCCCCAGCAGAGGAAAGGGATCTACCCGAAACTCCTTGCTTGGAGAAGCAACTGACCCTGAGGGAGTTGGAGGTGAAGGGGTGAAGAGCTCGTGTAGGAATCTATTTACGGAGGGGGGGGGGGTTGAAGGTATTGTGGACCCAGGCCCAGAAAGCCTTGTGGACAATGCACACATGGTCTTGAATTTAATCCTTGCAGCCACTAGAAGCCAATGAAGAGATTTCAGGGCTGGAGGAATACAATTCCAGGGCTTGAGGCCAAGGACAAGTCTCGCAGTCCTGTTCTGGATGAGCTGCAGAGGACGGAGAGTGGTTGCAGGCAGATTTATAAAGAGGCTGTTGCAATAGTTCAGCCTAGAGAGAACCAGAGCTCTGGAGACAGTGAGCTGCTTGGGGAAGGAGAGGAAAGGAAGAATACCTCTGAGGAGGTGCAGTTGGTAGTTTGACTTTTTTGAGATGTTAGAGATGTGAGGAGAAAAGGAATGCGTGGAGTCAAAGATGACCCTGGGGTTCTTAGCCTCGCAAGTGGGAGCAGGGAGAGGGCCAAGGGATGCCGGCCAGTGAGTGACAGGAAAGGAAGCTACAGGTGTGCCGATGAGGATTACTGGCATTAAGGCAGAGGTCGTTGGCGGCACACCACTCCTGGATAGCAGACAGTCAGAGATGAGAGAGGGCGAGGAGGTGGCAGAGGGGAGCCTGAAAACAAGTTGGGTGTCATCCGCATAGCATTGGAAGTGTGTACAGAGAGCAGCAATGCAGTGGGAGAGCGGTGCCAGGTATTGGTTGAAGAGCCAGGGAGAGAGGTTAGACCCCTGGGGCACACCACAGGTAGAAAATGAGATATAGGAAAGGAAGGATCCAAGTTGGAGCTGGGAGGGTTGGTTGGAGAGGAAGGAGGTCAGCCAGGCCAGGGCCTGATTAGTGATACCCAGATTATCATGGAGGCGATTGAGCAGGGCGACATGGCTGACCATGTGAAAGGCAGAAGAAAGATCGAGTAGGATGAGGACAGATGGGAATATTACAATCAAGGTTGGAGAGCAGGTCTTCACGGATTTTAAGGAGAGCAGTTTCTGTGCTTATGGCAGCTCTGAAACCAGACTGATGATCGATCATGAAAACAACCAACAGAATCGGTGTGAAGATTAAGCTGGGAGATGGCCAGCTTTTCCAGGAGTTTTCCCAGGAAAGAGTGATAGAGATTGTGCGGAAGCCGGGTGTAACGCTCACCTGATTCTCGCAGAGGCGCCGGTCTTGACTGGGCGACTACCGTATCTTCAAAGGTGATGTGTAGCACCCGGTTGGCTCTTTGGGCTGGACCTCTGTGCACTGTATGCCTGACGTGTAGAGTAAGATGTCTGCAGATAGAAAATATGGGGTTAATGAACTGGGGTTATTGGGGTGTCCCTATCTCTTTCCTCTTCTCCTCTCCTGTAGACCCCCAAAGGTTAACGCTCTCACCTTAGGTAAGTGAATGCCGAGCTCTCCATCTGCCTCGGGGCAGGGTGCTGTAACCAGTTTCTTCACTGGATAGGTAGCGCAGGCCTCTTGACTTCAGAGGACTGCTGTCCGTCGTTTACTGCACGAACGGTAAGTTTCGAGTCATTCAAATGTCTTTAAAGTCTTTAGTAATGATGTCTCTTGTTTTGCAGGGTTCCGGCGATGGCGGATGACGGGCTGAAGTGAGTTGAAGATGGAGCCCGTGTGATGAATAGAAGCGCCTGGAAGCACGTAAGTAAGCGCTTGTTGCCTGCTTCACTATGCGCTCTAACTGTCTTTTTATTTTGCAGGGCGAGTTCGGAGCGGCTGCAGGGTGCCGGAATACCCACTGGATTAGATGTGGAAAGGAGTAATGGCACGTGAGTATTAAAGTTCCCCAATGTCTTTAAACGCACCTTGTTTTGTCTTTCAGATGCGGGATGCAGCGCCGAAGGCCTCCGGAGCGTACGAAGAGTAGGTAAGCCTTTGCCTTTCAGATGCCGGAATGCTAACCTGTTCTTTCTTGTCTTTATAGGTGTTGCTGAAGACTGGATTCAGGATGGTAAGCCTTTGCCTTTCAGATGCCGGAATGCTACCCTGTTCTTTCTTGTCTTTATAGGTGTTGCTGAAGACTGGATTCAGGATGGTAAGCCTTTTCCCTTAGGCCCAGGACCGGATGCAGAAGACACGATGAGCGTTCTGCTGCAGAGGTTGCAGAATAACGCAAAGCAAGATTCATCCACCGGGTGTGGTTTAAATAGCCTCCTGTAGTGCTTAGGTGTCTCCTTCCACAGCCACGCCTAAGTAAGAAAAGAGTTCCTGGTAAGAAAAGAGTTCCTGCCTTCCAGAAGAGTTCCAGTGTTCTGAATCTAAGGAGTGGCTCCAGCCCCACCCAACAGGAAAAGTAGTTCCAAACAGAAGAGGATCAGAGGCTCAACTGGCAGGCAAGTAAGCAGCATGGTCTGCTGAAGGTAAGTCCACCCAAGCATTATGAGCCCGGCGCTTCCAGCGCTGGGACTGGGCATATTTATGAGCCTGGTGCCACTGGCGCCAGGACTGGGTCCAAAAGGTCCCAATTGGGACTGGTTGGCACTCGGAACCTGGGTTATGGATCTGCTTCCAAGGGAGTTGGGAAAACCCTGACCTTTTGGAAGCAGAGATCATGACAGTACCCCCCCTCAAGGCCCCTCCCAAACCGGGCTTCTCCGGGGGTTTTGGCTTGTCAGGAAATGTTCGGTGAAATCTTTTGATTAGGCGAGGAGCGTGGACATATTCAGCAGGTTCCCAGGATCTCTCTTGGGGGCCGTAGCCTTTCCAGTCAATTAGGTAGAATAGTTTAGATTTGGAGATCTTGGAGTCCAGAATGCTTTTGACTTCAAACTCGAGTTCTCCATCCACTAGGATAGGTTTTGGAGATTTGGTTAGTCGGGTTTGAGGTTGCACGGATTTTAATAGACGTGGAAGACCGGATGTATCTTCATGTGCGGGGGCAAGTCCAACTTGACCGCTACTGGGTTTACTATGGTAGTGATGGAATAGGGACCAAGGTATCTTGGGTTGAATGTGCGTGGCCCTTTTAGAGATAGATATTTGGTGGATAACCAGACTTGATCCCCTACTTGATAGTGAGGGGCTTCCTTCCGATGTTGATCTGCTCCTTTCTTGTATTGTTCTTTAGCCCTTTGAAGGTGAGAAACAGCTTCCTTAAAGGCTTGGGTGATTGTAGAATGCAGGTAGTCTACTGCTGGTGTTTCAAGATCTTGGAGGGGATCCAACTCCGAGGTTCGAGGGTGACTGCCGTACAAAAGAAAAAACGGGGTTTTCCCAGTTCCCGAAAGGACAGAGTTATTGTAGGCATACTCGGCTATCCAAAGGATATCTTTCCAAGTTTTTTCAGTTTGTTGCAGCATGCAGCGTAAATACTGTTCCAGAGTTTGATTGGTCCTCTCGGTTTGTCCGTCGGTCTGAGGGTGGTGACTGGTCGATAGTCTCACATCAATTTGAGCCGACCGACAGCAACTTCGCCAAAAATGAGAAATAAATTGACTACCTCGATCCGAAATTAGAACCGAAGGAAAACCGTGCAGTCGGACGATGTTTTCGAGAAATTCTCGGGCCAGAGTTGCTGCTGTTGGCAAGCCTTTGAGCGGAATGAAATGCGCCATCTTGGAGAATAAGTCCACGATTACTAGAATCGTATTGTATCCGGAGCATGGAGGTAGATCGGTGATGAAGTCCATAGAAAGCGTATGCCAAGGGCGAGGTGGGATGTCAATAGGGCGTAAGAGGCCTGCTGGTCTTTCTTTTTGACTCTTGTTTTGGGCGCATACTCCACAGGACATTATAAAGTCTCTGATATCTTTTTTCCAAGACGGCCACCAGAAATAGCGCTTGATCTTTTCTGAGGTCTTGGCTATACCGGGATGACCTTCCATTAAAGAGTCGTGATAACAAGAGATTACTTTTTTCTGTAAATCTGTGCTGGGTAGGTATAATCGTTCTTGGAAATACAATAAGTTGTCCTTTACTGCAAAGTCCTTTCCCTGCAGATGCCAATTCTGTATGTCTGCTGGAGTTACAAGTTGCCTGGCTTTATCCTTAACTTCCTCTATGGATTCTGTGGCGATTACACCCAGAATTCTTTGTTCGGGAATGATTGGTACAGGTTTAGGGTTGACCAAGTGTTCTTCCACTCCCATCCGAGAAAGGGCATCGGCTTTACCGTTCTTTGTACCAGGTCGATAGGTAATTATGAAGTCAAACTCGGCAAAGAATAATGCCCAACGGAGTTGTCTAGAGGATTGGGCTTTTGCGGTCTTCAAATATTGCAGGTTTCGGTGATCCGTAATCACAGTAACGGTGTGTCGGGCCCCCAGCAGATAATGCCGCCAAGCCTTAAAGGCAGACTTGATAGCCAGAAGTTCCTTGTCAGTAATCGTGTAATTGATTTCAGGAGGCGAGAATTTGCGGGACCAAAATGCCACGGGATGCAACTGATTGGTTACCGGGTCCTTTTGTGATAGAACTGCCCCCATGGCAAGGCTTGAAGCATCAGTTTCCACGATGTAGGGGAGTTCGGGGTGAGGGTGTTTTAAGATTGGTGCAGAGATAAATTTAGTCTTCAAATCCTGGAAAGCTTGTTCCGCCTCGGTAGACCATTCAAAACGTTTGTTTTTCTTTAACAAGGCAGTGATGGGCTGGACTATTCGAGAGAATTCGGGGATAAACCTGCGGTAAAAGTTAGCGAAGCCTAACATGCTTTGCACACCTTTTATGGAGGATGGTGATGGCCATTTGAGAACTGCATCGACCTTCTTTGAATCCATACGCACTCCACCAGGTGATAATATGAATCCCAAGAATTCAACTTCAGTCACGTTGAAAACACATTTTTCCAACTTAGCGAAAAGTTTGTGTTGACGCAATCTTTCGAGGACCATTTTCACATGTTTCCGATGTTCAGATTCCGATGAAGAATAAACGAGGATGTCGTCAATGTAAACAACAACACATACATCTATGAGCTCTCTGAGGACAACGTTCATAAAATATTGAAAGGCGGCCGGGGCATTGCAAAGTCCGAAGGGCATGACCTGATATTCAAATAGCCCATACTTGGTGCGGAAGGCCGTCTTCCATTCATCGCCCTCTTTTACTCGTACCAAGTGGTAAGCTCCTCTAAGATCCAGCTTTGTATATATGCATGCTTTTCTGACTTGGTCCAGGAGTTCAGGGATCAAAGGTAACGGATATCTATTCTTAACGGTGATCTGGTTCAGGGAGCGATAATCGATACAAGTTCTAAGGTCTCCTTCCTTTTTTGGAACGAAGAACAAAGCTGAAGAAGCAGGGGACTTGGAAGGACGAATAAACCCATTTGCCAGGTATTGATCCAGGTATTGTCGAAGGTGAAGGTTCTCAGGCTCGGTGAGGGCATAAATTCTACTACAAGGAGGAGTAGATCCAGGTATCAGGTCTATCTGGCAGTCATAAGACCTATGAGGAGGTAGAGAGTTAGCCTGATCCTTCCGGAAAACATCTTGGTATTCTAGGTATTCGGGAGGTAACTGGGGAGTCTCTGAAGAAATTGCGGCCAGTGCAACACCAGGTGGAGGGTGACAAGTAGAGACACATTCTGGAAACTGGACCGTTCTTGCTCGCCAATCGATCAGAGGATTGTGTTTCTCTAACCAAGGTATTCCTAGAATAATCTGAAACTGAGGGGCCTTGATCACATCGAACACGATCTTCTCATGGTGTCCATCTTGACTTACTAGCGTCACCTCTTGAGTGGTATGCGTTACTGGCCCGGAGGCTATCTCCGTACCATCCACCGTAGTAATGACGTCCTTTACAGCCTTGGGACAAAGAGTTAGATTCATCCTCAAAACCATTTCATGATCCACATAATTGCCGATGGCACCGCTGTCGACGTAAGCTTCAATTGCATGTAATCGATCCGGATTATCAGGGCTAATGAGGACCATAGGTATCACGAAATGCGAGGTCACGGAACTGGTTTTCACGCTCGGCAAGAGGACCTCTATTCTTGTCGGGCGAGGTCGTTTCCCTGCTCAGAGTTTGTAACTTTGGTAACTGCAGCTCCTACTGCCTTCTTGGCAGGTTTCACCGGACAGTCTCGAAGAAAGTGCCCTGAGTTTCCGCAATATAGGCATAATTGCAACTGTTTCCTCCTTTCCCGCTCCCTTTGTGTTAGAGGACCTTTCAGACCCCCTATTTGCATGGGTTCCCCGGAGTCTACTCCTTTGGAAGGAGTTGGCGGTTTGGAAAATACTCGAGCATCAAACTTGGAACGATCGGCCTTCCTGTTCTGCAGCCTGTGATCTATTTGAACGACCAAGTCTATATAATCCGAACAGTCTTGTGGGGGATTCACTACTTGGGCTAAAACGTCTTTGAGCTCTCCACGTAGACCTCTATAAAACAGCGTAATCCTTTTGTCCTCAGGCCATTGAGTTTCCACTATTAGTCTATTGAAAGATGCAATATAAGCCAAAAGGTCTTGATTACCCTGTCGCAACGAAAGAAGCTCATTGTCCAAGGCCTGCCCCTGTGAATGTCTTGCGAACAGTTTTTCCATACTAAGCTGAAAGGCTTGAAAATCATGGAGAACCGGATCATCTTGATTAACTAGAGGGATCGACCAGTCTGCCGCATTGCCACTAAGGTACGAAAGTACAAAAGCTACTTTTGCTTGATCAGTTGGAAAGGCTGCTGGCCGGCATAAGAAGTGCAACCGGCACTGATTGATAAATACTGCAAACCTCTTTGGGTCACCAGAAAATCGTTCGGGCGGAGCCAGAGGTACATTCCCAGGTAGGTTGATCTGCACTGGATTCATAGAGGATGTTGAAGGAAGATTTGCCCCTGATGCGGGTAATGGGGTCTGTCCAGCTTGTGACTGTAGCACTTGTCTAGCAAGATTGTCTGTTCTCTCCTTGGAAATAATTAGTTCCCTTCTTAGAGCATTCGTTTCCTGACGAGCTGCATGCACTTCTGCCCTTAGTTCCCCAAGTAACCGGGCTAGGGGGTCAGTATCCGAGGTTTCCATAGCGCCTGGGCGAGAGTTTTGCGGTAGGCTTTGCGTTCTGTAACGCTCACCTGATTCTCGCAGAGGCGCCGGTCTTGACTGGGCGACTACCGTATCTTCAAAGGTGATGTGTAGCACCCGGTTGGCTCTTTGGGCTGGACCTCTGTGCACTGTATGCCTGACGTGTAGAGTAAGATGTCTGCAGATAGAAAATATGGGGTTAATGAACTGGGGTTATTGGGGTGTCCCTATCTCTTTCCTCTTCTCCTCTCCTGTAGACCCCCAAAGGTTAACGCTCTCACCTTAGGTAAGTGAATGCCGAGCTCTCCATCTGCCTCGGGGCAGGGATGCTGTAACCAGTTTCTTCACTGGATAGGTAGTGCAGGCCTCTTGACTTCAGAGGACTGCTGTCCGTCGTTTACTGCACGAACGGTAAGTTTCGAGTCATTCAAATGTCTTTAAAGTCTTTAGTAATGATGTCTCTTGTTTTGCAGGGTTCCGGCGATGGCGGATGACGGGCTGAAGTGAGTTGAAGATGGAGCCCGTGTGATGAATAGAAGCGCCTGGAAGCACGTAAGTAAGCGCTTGTTGCCTGCTTCACTATGCGCTCTAACTGTCTTTTTATTTTGCAGGGCGAGTTCGGAGCGGCTGCAGGGTGCCGGAATACCCACTGGATTAGATGTGGAAAGGAGTAATGGCACGTGAGTATTAAAGTTCCCCAATGTCTTTAAACGCACCTTGTTTTGTCTTTCAGATGCGGGATGCAGCGCCAAAGGCCTCCGGAGCGTACGAAGAGTAGGTAAGCCTTTGCCTTTCAGATGCCGGAATGCTAACCTGTTCTTTCTTGTCTTTATAGGTGTTGCTGAAGACTGGATTCAGGATGGTAAGCCTTTGCCTTTCAGATGCCGGAATGCTAACCTGTTCTTTCTTGTCTTTATAGGTGTTGCTGAAGACTGGATTCAGGATGGTAAGCCTTTTCCCTTAGGCCCAGGACCGGATGCAGAAGACACGATGAGCGTTCTGCTGCAGAGGTTGCAGAATAACGCAAAGCAAGATTCATCCACCGGGTGTGGTTTAAATAGCCTCCTGTAGTGCTTAGGTGTCTCCTTCCACAGCCACGCCTAAGTAAGAAAAGAGTTCCTGGTAAGAAAAGAGTTCCTGCCTTCCAGAAGAGTTCCAGTGTTCTGAATCTAAGGAGTGGCTCCAGCCCCACCCAACAGGAAAAGTAGTTCCAAACAGAAGAGGATCAGAGGCTCAACTGGCAGGCAAGTAAGCAGCATGGTCTGCTGAAGGTAAGTACACCCAAGCATTATGAGCCCGGCGCTTCCAGCGCTGGGACTGGGCATATTTATGAGCCTGGTGCCACTGGCGCCAGGACTGGGTCCAAAAGGTCCCAATTGGGACTGGTTGGCACTCGGAACCTGGGTTATGGATCTGCTTCCAAGGGAGTTGGGAAAACCCTGACCTTTTGGAAGCAGAGATCATGACACCGGGCAAGAAGGGTCGGATGTGGGTTTTTTGAGAAGAGGGTGCACAAGAGAGTGCTTCCGGTGGTAGGGGAAGGCTCCAGAGGCAAAGGAGTGGTTGCAGAAGTTGGCCAGAGCAGGAGCAAGGGTGTCAAAGTGGTCCTTGATGGTTTTGGATGAACAGGGAAGATCCTGTTTTGACAAGACTTTCATAGATCAGACTTGTCTGGAAATCTCGTCAGGGGAGAACAGAGGACAAGATGAGAAAGTGGAAGGAGAGGTGGCTGCAGGGGGGCCAGAGGTATCAGAGAGAGAAGGGGGAGGACGAAGAGAGGACGAGAGGGTGGAGAGGATGTTCTGGGTTTTTCAGATGGAATGAGAGGCAAGGGCTGTGCAGAGTTGCCTGGAAGGAGACAGTAGAGGTAGAGACTGCTGCAGGGTTGGCCAGCTCCTTGCAGATTTTAAAAAGTTTGGGCGAGTTTTTAGATGCCGCAGAAACGTGGGCTTGGATATGGGCTCTCTTCTTTGTGCAGACAAGGAGCCGGTATTGCCGTTGGAGCAGGCGGCAGACTAGTTTGTCAGAGGATGCACAAGTAGCCCGACATTGCCTCTCAACCACACTACACTTGCGTTTAAGGAAAACTAGGCCAGAGTCATACCAAGAGTTGCAATTGGCTTTGGGCTTCAAGCGGATCCTCATGACAGGGTCAAGAACATCAAGAATATCAGAGATAGAAGGGTAGAGCATAGAAAGGGCTGTGTCAGGATGTGAGGCAGGTGGAGGAGGGGGAGAGATAAAGTGGTAGCGAAAGACTCAACTGACACACGCTTCATGGGTCAGATGACAGAGAAGGTAGGTGGCAGTGTTGGAGTTGGCTTGGCCTGAGGGATAGAGGGGGAGAGATGGGTGGAAAGGAGAGAGTGATCACTCCAGAAGAGAAGGGTGATCAGGGGGATAGGGAGGGGAAGGTCTGAAGAGAACAGAACATCCAGAGTGTGTCCTGCAGAGTGAGTCAGACCACTGTGTTGTCCATCATTATCAGGACTTTCTTTCACCATACAGAGGGCAGAAATGCCTTCAGCGCTAGTCTGATTGCCCTGAGCTCCAAAAGGTTGATGTGTAGTTTGGACTCCAATGGAGACCAACGACCACTGATTGTCAGATCGTTGGCGTGGGCTCCCCACGCCGTGAGTGAGGCATCCGTCACTACTGTTATCTCTGGCCATGGTTGCCAAAAAGGTTCTCCTTTCACAATGTTGTCCTTGCAGGCCCATCACAGAAGGTCCTGTGAGACTCTGCTCGGAATGTGAAGGAGGTCTGACATCCTGTCTCAGAATTGGGACCAATGTGTTCTGAGAGCCCATTGAAAGGATCTCATTCTCAGGCGAGCCTCTGGTACCAGAAAAATACAGGATGCCATGAGGCCGAGCAACCTCAAAAAGTCAAAGGCCGGAAGATGCTGGGCACTCTGGAATTTGGTGACCATCTGCAAAATGTCTTGAGCCCTCACCTCAGGTAGCAAAGCTTTTCCCAAGGATGCATTCAGGACTGCTGCAATAAATTGGAGTCTCTGCGATGATATCATGTGGGACTTGTAATTGAGGAAGAAGCCCATTCTGTGGAGGGAGTGGAAGGTGATACTGAGATGTTCCTGGGCCTGTTTGGGTGAACGTGCCCTGATCAGCCATTCATCCAGGTAGGGTAGACATGAATCCACCCTCTCCTAAGACTTGCTGCCACCACCAACATTAACCTGGTATAAACCCTCTGGGTGGAGATAAGCCCAAATGGCAGAACTTGAAACTGATAATGAGAACCGCCAATGGCGAACCTCAGGTACTTCCTGTGCTTGTGATGGATTGGCACATGAAAGTAAGCATCCAGAAGGTCCAAGGATACCATGCAATACTGGAGCTGGAGGGCCTGAAGGATCTCAGAAAGTGTGACCATTGTGAACTTGTCCTTCCTGAGGGATTTGTTCAAGTATCTCAAGTCCAAAATAGGTCTCAGTCCTCCGTCCTTCTTGGGGAATGGGAAATAGGGAGAATACATCCTCTGTTTCTCTCCATCACAGGTCCTGGTTCTATGACACCTTTCTCTAGCAGGATCAACATTTCCTGCAACAGGAATGGATCTGGAACATTTAATGAATGATTTCCCAGTGGGGAGCCAGTAACACTGGGGTACTGTTTCCAGTGCCCATGCATCCGAAGTAATACCTTGCCATTCTTTCAGATGCTGTGACAGTGTGCCTCCCGCTGGGGTGTTGTGAGTCAAGACCTCAGAGTGGTTTTGAGGTGGCTGAAGCAGCAGCTGATCGTAAAGAAGCTGCTGCTTGGAAGGGCTTTGCATCTCTCCCTCGTCCACCATGAGGGAATCGTCTCTGTCCTCTTTGACCAGCCTGTCCTCTCACTCTTCCAACTGAGAAGTAGCGAAAAATCCTACCCCTCCAAGATGATCCTCTGGGGTGAAAAAACTGTGGCTGTCTGACTGCGCCACTTAAGGACTTGGCTGCCACCTTTGAGGTCTGCAGCTTTTAAAAGCTTTCATCTGCCTTATTTCTAAATAAATGGGAGCCATCAAAGGGCATGTTATGGAGTCTGGATTGTACATCAGGTGCAAATCCTGACTTCCTCAACTACGCAAATTTGCGTATGACAGTGCTTGCCGCCATGTCTCTGCTGACGTTGTCAGCACTGTCCAGACCTCATTGCAGAGACTCACACATGGCCTCTTTGCCATCCCTTATCAGGTTAATGAAGCCATCTCTTTCCTCACCCTCATGGATGTGATCAGCCGCCATCTCTATGAATGCCGACAGGAAGAATGTAAACTTTACCAGGGCACATGTGGAATTAGCAGACTTTGAAGCCATGCTGCTAGCAGAAAAGACTTTCTTTGCCTAAGAGTCAATGCGTTTGTCATCCCTATCAGGGGGTATGGTTGGATACGCAGCTTGCTTGGAGGCAGATGGAGCTGATTGTACTAGTAGGCATTCTGGAGTAGGATGTATTGACAGGTAGCCAGGGTCGCTACTGGAAGGCCTGTATTTATTTGTCTGATTTTTGTATACTGCAGGGATGGACTCTGGCGCCTCTCAGTTTGCAGCAACCCTTTTTTGAAGGGCCACATGGAATGGTAAAATAGGGTCATATTGAGGGCCTTTGTCCAACATGTCAGTCAGGTCGTCCTGTTCAAATGCAGGAGCTGGTCTACTCCATCCCAGGAATTCCACCACTCTGGACATTAGGCTTCTGTATGATGCATCTGCAAGATCAGCCTGGTCCGGTTTCCAAAAATCTAGCTCTGGGGAGGTGTCTACCCCAATATCTGTCTTTAGGGTGTCATGTAGTTCCCTAACCCTGGTCTCTTCAGAGATAAAAACATTCAGGTGTGTTAGTATTCTTTAGAATACTTGGAGTATCTAATTGGAGACCACATGGAGGGGTATCATCTGAGGTTTCATAGCCCTCATATATAGATGTTAAGGATCTAAAGAAATCCTTTTAGGTCAAGGTTTAAAAACCTCTTCCTGGCTTTTCTGTGGTTAAGTCGTTAAAGAATATATAGTCAGCGTCAATGTTTTTTGTATCAGCGTCGATGGTGTAGACATCAGTGGCGTTGATGCTTGACTTTGGTCTTGTGCTTTGAGGTATTTGACCCTCGACTCAATGGTTTTTTCTACCATTTCTAGTCTCGTAGTCTTAGGTTTATGAGCAGGGTTCAAGGGCATGCAGGGCTTTGCCTTGGCCTCAAGCTGGTCTTTGACCGTAAAATGGCCACTCTTCTTATGCTTCGAGGAGGACGGGCCTGATCCTCGAAGATTTTGCACATTTTCTTCCTAAAGAGTTACCACTCCTTGTAGGGGGATTTAGTCGGGCAAACTACGCTCCTTTTCTGTGGAAGAAGATCAGGAAGAAGAAGGTGATCTATGCCTTCTCTTTGATTTCTTCGATGACAACGATGGAATGTAAACTTTGTCCCTCGAGTGGGAATGTTTTTTTAGTCTTCTTTTCTGAGTAGAGGAATCTCTCCACTCGTGGGATGACCCACATTTAGATGCAGTGGATGGGGATTTGGGGACAATCCTAGCCACTGACAGTTTACTGTTGCGCTCTTTCAATGCCTTACCTGTCATTAACTGACAGGATCAACAGCTGTCGGTTACATGCTCGATGCCCAGGCACCAGAAACATATATTATGCGGATCCGTAATTCTCGAAGCAATAGCATTCACGGAAAAACAGAACTGAAGCCCATGGGCACTGCGCGTGGTATATATACTCGACGATGACGTCAGCTGAGATGGAAGTCCTCGATGGACATCGAGTCGATCGTCTCGACACACAGCGCCCTCTGGTGAGAGAATTTATTTTCCGAAGCAGCTAAAGCTGGAAACAAAGATATCATAAGATGAGGAATACGTCGAAGGACACAATGCATTCAAAAGAGCTGCTATATCCTCCATTAAAAACAAGCAAGGTGTTGGAGTATCTAGGGACAAAGCCATATTAGATACTTTTAAAAACTCTATACACTTCTGAACAGGATAGTACGCAGATCATTTTTTTTTTTTAAACTTGTCTTTATTATTTTCCAGTGATCAACGTACATCAAACTTTGTACCAACAGTTCACCCCAACCTCACCCTCCCCCCACCCCCCCAAGGACACATGAGATTTGAATCGGGGATTAATCTATGCATTAAAAATGTCTGCGACCTTTATGTTGTGGGGGCACCATTGTTCCATAAAGTCTGACTGGAGGTGTTCCAAGACACCGCCCCATTCTTTGGCGAATTTGTCCTTTGTGCCTTGGGTTGAGTGTGTGACTTTTTCCATTGCTAGCTGCGCCCAGACTTTTTGAAGCCACGTGAATATCAGCGGTGTGTCTTTTTTTTTCCAATTCTGGGCTATTGTTGTCCAAGCCGCGATGAGGAGTCCCACAAAGCTTCTCCATTGTACTTTCGTGTATCTTCTTGTTATGTCATCTCTCATTCCGCACATCCATACGGCCTCACCTAGTTGCCCCACATCCGGGAACATCTTGCCCATTTCTCCCTTAACTTCTTCCCAGAACGGCCCTATTCCCTTACAGGTCCACCAGATGTGTTTCCACGTCCCCACCTCTCCACATTCCCTCCAGCAGAGGTTAGATGTTTTGGGAACATAGTATGTAGTCTCTCAGGCGTGTAGTGCCACTGAGCCACTATTTTAATCCACATTTCTCTCATTTGCGCAGATCTTGTCATTTTGGGGATCAGTGCCCATATGTCCTCCCACTGCTTTCTCGTTAGTTCCACTCCCAGCGTTCAGTCCCATTTGCTCATGTATGACCATTTAATCTCTTCATCTTGTGTGTTTATAAAGGAGTATAAAGTCGATGTCCATTTCTTTGCCCCTGAGTTGGTTGTAATGTATTTCTCAAATGGGGTTAGGGTTCTCGTTGCCGCCTTCGCAATTTCGGGGTTTTTAGCCAGTGCCTGAGTTGTTCATATTTATATCTATCCCGTGTGGTTCTTGTTGGAAGTGTGAGGCATGATTCGTATGGTCTAATTTCGTTGTTGACAAACATTTCCCCAATTTTCGTTATACCCGCCTCCTCCCAGTTGTCAAATGTACCCTGCTCCATCCCTGGCGGGAACTGCGGGTTCCTACATATGGGGGTGAATGGGCCTAGTGTGGTGGTCATTACGCCCTTTCGTGTTTGGGTGTCCCAAGCCTCCATAGTCGTGCTCAATATTTCGCTGATCCCTATGTTGGGGTGTCTATGCTGTTTCTGTTTCCAGAGTAATTCCACTAGTGGGGTTCTAGCCACTGCCCTATCTTGTGCTGCCCATATTGGTTGTGGGTCTTCACCCAGCCACTCCCGAAGCACCTTTAGTTGGGCAGCGTGGTAGTATTTTTGAAAATGGGGAAGCGCCATCCCTCCCTCCCTAGTTGACGAGGTTAAGACCGCCCTGGACAGTCTTGGAGTTTTCCCATTCCACACAAAGGTTGAGATTACCCTCAGGAGTGATCCGAAGAATGAGCAGGGAATCCCTACCGGAAGGGCTTGGAAATAGTATAGAAGCCTTGGGAGAATAGACATCTATACCGCCTGAATCCTACCCCACCATGAGATCAGCAAGGGGTTCCATCTTCCTAAATCTCTTCGGATGCTAGTCAGTAGCTGCGGATAGTTTTTACTGTATAGTAGTTCCACATTGTGTGTAAGTGTAATTCCCAGGTATTTAATACCCTCTGCTGCTATCTTGAGATTTAGTGTCTTTGCTTCTCTCTCTATCTCATCCCCGTCTCCAACCAGTATTAGTATTTCTGACTTGTTCCTATTAATTTTTAGCCCCGAGATGGCCCCAAAGACTTCTAGCTCTCTAACTGCTGCAGCCAACGTTCGGCCCGACTCCTCTAATGCTAACAGCAAATCGTCCGCAAATGCGGTTACCTTACGTTGCATGCCTGCCATCTCTATACCCTTAATTTGCGTGGCTTCCCTTATTTTCATCAGTAGGGGCTCTAGAAAAATAGCGTATAATAGAGGAGAGAGTGGGCAGCCCTGTTTTGTTCCTCGTGATAAGTATACCATTTCAGTTACCTCCCCATTGATGGCCACTCTGCATGTAGGGGCGTTGTAGTTCGCTCTGATTCTGGCAATAAAGTGCTCCCCAAATCCCATAAATTGCAGTGTCTTAAATAACATGGACCATTCAACTCGGTCGAATGATTTTTCTGCATCTAGTGCCAGGAGAATTGCTGGGGTTTGCTTTACACCTATCTTTTCCACCAAATGGATGATCCTTCTAAGGTTGTCGTGTGTTTGTCTTCCTGGGATAAAGCCCGATTGGTCTAAATGAATTAACTTAGGGAGAAGCGGGGAAAGCGTAGCTGCTAATATCTTAGTATATATTTTGGCATCTATATTAATCAGTGAGATTGGTCTATATGAAGCCGGGCATGTTGGGTCCTTCCCTGGTTTGTGAAACACCAGGACCTTCGTTTCATTCATGTTGGGGGTCACATTGCCACATTCTTTAAAGGAGTTCAATAGTCTGGTTAGAACCGGGATCAGCTGATCCGCATATTTTTTATAAAATGGGGTCGTATAGCCATCCGGGCCTGGGGCTTTATTCTTTGGGAGTTCGCTTATTGCTTTTCTAACTTCTTCTTCCATTATGGGGTTCTCTAAGGCCTGTCTGTCTGCCATTGAGATTTGCGGGAATGTGAGGTATTTCAGATATATGTCCTGTGCGTCTGACTCCGGGTGGTCAGTGGAATACAGTTTCTGGTAGTATTCTCTGAACACTTCCCCTATGTCTTGTGTGCCTGTGAGATGTTCCCCTTTCGTGTCTATGATGCTTTTGATTGTTATGTCTTTCTGTTTGGCACAGAGTTGTCTCACCAGCAGCCTATCTGCTTTATTTGCTTTTATGTAGTACCTTTGTCTTAAGTACAGTAGGCTCCTTTCCGCACCCTTTGAGCGCAGCAGCTCTAGTAGGCCTTGAGTGTGTCTAAGTGTCCTTTTAAGTTCCCTGGTGGGATGTGTCAGAATTTTCCCTTGCAACTCAGTTATTTACTTTTCCAGTTCTTTTTCCCACCCAAACCTCTGTCTCTCCCTCGTAATTTTTAGTGCCATTAGTTTCCCTCGGATCACCGCTTTAAACGCCTCCCAGACTGTGGAGATTGATACTTCCCCTGTGTCATTTTCGGTGAAGTATTCTTCTATCATTTCCCTTATGGTTTCCCCCGTGACCGGGTCCTGGATTATGTCCTCCGGCAATCTCCACCTCCACAGACCTCTAGATTTCCCCTGAAGTTTGATATCGAGCCACAGGGGTGCATGATCCGAGAGTGCAATTGCCCCCTTTTCCACCTCCAGGATTTTGCCCATGAGCCCCACTGATACCCATAAGTAGTCAATTCGTGACATAGAGTTGTGCACATGTGAGAAGTATGTGAACCCACTTTGGTCCACCTTGAGTTCCCTCCATACATCATTCAGGGCCAGCTGGTCCATTTGTTGCTTGAGACGTTTTGATGGTGCCCCATGGCTATGTGCCCCTCCAGTGCTTCTGTCCCTATGTGGGTCCCAAGCCATATTCAGATCTCCTCCCAAGATCACCTCCCCCCTTGCGAAGGATTCTAGTTTGTTCAGGGTGTCTCTTAGAAAGCCGTCCTGTCCCACATTGGGCACGTACACTGACGCAAGGGTGATCCTCTGCCCCTCCAGCACCACATTAGCAAATGCATACCTTCCCTCCTTCGCACTGGTAAAGCCGACGGGCCGGTGGCGGGAATCGCCCGATGGGGGAGGGGCAGTCGCCGCGGAGCACTCGTCCTCTGCTATCTTGGCGCCCCACCGTAAAGCACCCGGTGTCTTGGGCCCATGGGCGACGCTGGGGGGGTCCTCTCGATAGCCACTCCAATTGTGCTGCGAATTGTGCTAATTTAGGCGGCCCGGGACGAGCGCGGTTTAGACGCGACTCGTCTCCACGGCGGCCATCTTGGAATCACACAGATCAATTTTAACACCTTTTTTGATAAAGTTGGTAGAACTTCTTATCGCCAGATAGACTTAAGCTCCTAAGAGAATGAGTTACAAATTCATGAAATGTATAGAGCCATAAAGGATTTGAGTACAGGTAAAGCTTTGGGCCCTGAAACACTTTCTATGGAATGTATTCAACATTTTGCATTTAAACTGGCTGCTAGGCTGGATACTTTATTTTCATATTTCTCCAATGTAGGTGGGTCATCTGGTACATTTAAAGAAGTGTTATTGATTAATTTTCCAAACTCTGGTAAGGATAGTGAGGTCCTTTAGAACTACAGACCTATTTGCCTTATCAATGTGGACTGTAAACCTTTTGCAAAGATATTAGCAAATAGAAGTGATTCTTTTCTTCCCAAAATATTGAAATTGGATCAAGTTGGATTTGTTAATGGTAGAAATATGTCCTCCAAAAACACATTGTTTCGTGATGTAATGCATATCATTGACAAAGATAGAAAATCCAGGGTTAGCTATGCTGCAATCACTCTTGATGCTAAAAGAAGCATTTGATAGGTTGAGTGGAGCTATTTATTCAATCGATCCTCAAAGGTTTTTTGGGGGGTAAGAAGATTAGCAAATAAATAAATTCATATGATAATGGAGGTGTTAAGTTCTCTGAATTTAAATGTTTTCATAAAGCATTTATTGTAAAACTGGTTTCTCCCTGATAATTATGTAGAGCCCCATGTTTGATCGTTAGTTGAAAGGGAGTTGGTTTATCCATTTTCCATTAGTAATATAATATATATTTTCAGCCGTACTACACATAGGGCCTCATTAGGAGTCTGGCGGTAGCACGGGTGACTCCAGTATTTTTTTTTTTCCAGCGCCCAGAAATGGGCAATTACCGGGTCATTACGGCCTTGCCGGATCTGTTAATTTCCCATTCCTGGGTGGCGGAAAATATTCTCCCCCATTCCCATTTGAGCCCCACAGGGCTCAATGGGAATGGGGAAGCCGGATGCACCGATATGGTGCCGGTGCATCCCACATGGTGTGCTCGCGGGTGCCGCTCTGCTTGCCAGGTCAGACTTGGCGAGCAGAAAGGCACCCGCAAGCACAACACATAGTTTGTCGGTCCGGGAACTATGGTACCGGCAAGCTTACCGGTACCGTAGTTCCCGGACCGGCAAACTTATAACGAGGCCCATAGATTCTTAAAACCTGCTTCTGTGACTACTTCTGTTCTCAGGGAGTTTTTGTTTATAATTGGTGGTAAGAGCAGTGCCAGTGGTTCAGATGTATTCAAAACCTTCCACCTATCAACTTTTTGGTTATAGATGGTTATAGTTTTTCTCCCTATGTGAGAGAGGGTATGCCCAGATGTGGATGTCATGGCCCATGGAGGGCATTGGTCCCTCTGGCATCGGTGGAGATGCGTAGCCATGGTAACAACACCTTCCCCCAAGATAGCGCCTTGTATTACCAGTCACATTGCAGTCTATTCGGTTCTCCAGCTTGTGGCTCTGCCTCTCCTGCACGCTGGTGGAGCTTATCTGGAAGCCGAGGCTCAGAAGCAGCGCGTTGCTATTCCTTACAGCAGACACTTCGTAAGTTCCAATTCCAGGAGATTTGTCTTTATTTAGCCTTTGTATTCTGTGTCTACTTCATACCACTTTTTTTCTTGTAGCGATCGGAGCTCGCCCAGACCTCCATCTCTGCTCGCGCATTCACGATCACTTCCTGGTTCTTCCCGGACGTAAGTCGGTTGCCCGGTTGTGGTACATCTCCCATCTTTTGTTTGTTACAGCATTGTTTCCTCCGTCCCTGCCTCTCTCCTTTCTCTAATCAATCTGACACTGTCGGTCTCCGTAGCTTTGCCATCAGACCCCCATTGCTGCACTTACCAAAACACCTGTTCCGTCTCCTCAGAGAGCAGCGACTTTACGTGTCATAACCACGAACTGTCCTGATACTCTTGACTTTGCACTGCAGAGGTCGGGTTTCCCATTCTCCTCCTATCCACTATTCTTTATTTACTCCTATTACTAATTTCCTTTATAACTGAACTCCAGACCAACAACTCCAGGCCCTTCAGTTCAGATCCCCTGCTATCTGGAACGGGACACACCGCTCTGGGCATTCCAGTCACATCCACTCAAGGGTAACCTCCTTTCTTATCACCATTAACCAGTTCCGTCAGTTTAGTAAGAATATTTACACATTGGGCCTCATCACGACCCTGGTGGACAGCCGTGCCTGCAATACAGGCACGGCTGCTGCCGGAGTCGTTTTTTTCCTGCGCCCTGGAATGGGCAATTACCAGGGTATTACAACCCCGGCGGACCCGGTAATTGCCTATTCCAGCGTGCCAGAAAATAATTCTTCCCCATTCCCATTGAGCCCCATAGGGTTCAATGGGAACGCAGAAGCCGAATGAACAAGCAACATTCGTGAATGGTGCCGGTGCATGTTGCATGCCATGCTTGCGGGTGCCGCTCTGCCCGCCAGGTCTAACCTAGTGGGCAGAAAGGCACCCGCGAGCACAACTCGTAGTTTGCCGGCCCAGGAACTACGGTACCGGCAAGCTTAACGGTACCGTAGTTCCCGGACCGGCAAACTTGTAATGAAGCCCATTGTCCTTTCTCTTACCTAAAGGTGAGGTCCAGAGTAGGCCAGGTGTCAGAAGAAGACTCTTCAGACCCTCTCACCCATCCAGAACAAGACAGCCATCCAAAGACAACTAGACGACTGCACTCCATCAGGGTTTTCTTCCCCATAGGGTTTCCCTGGGGGTTCTGTACCCTCCACCCCGTGGAACGGAGTGGGGGGTGCAGGGCCACTGGGGATTGCTCTAATTGTCACAAGCATCCCATCTGGTTCAGGTCAGTGCAATTATTCTTTCTGGGTTGATTCTAGTATACGCATTCCTATTACAGTTATTAAAGTGGGTCCCTTGCTCACTGCACTATAGGGAAACAAGATACACCTCACTGATGAGGCCTAACAAGACTGAATCATGTCTGGAGTGGCATGTGTTTCCATGCAGAAGGGACCATACCTAGCAGTTTGGGCTGTGCTGCTCCCATTGGTAGCAGTACCTGACTGATTTGCATATGGATGGACTCTTTTTGCAATGCGCAGATGAGCTAAAACACAGTGAAAATTTGGAGGAGAACAGCAGTGCCAATGCAGCATAAGGGATCTAACCCGGTGAATATTTTTGCAACAATAGAGATCTAACCCTGTGAATATTTTTGCAACAATTGGGATCTAACCCAGTGAATTGGACACTTTGGGATTTAACCCATTTATTATTTTTCTTTTTTCAGGTAGTATATTGGCTAGGAATTGGGGTGAGCACCTCACCCCTCTTTTTTTACATGTCATCTGTGGATATCCGGACTCCAGAGAATGCAGCACCGGGGACATTTTTCCTTACAGTGGCGAATCATAGTTATGGTTTTTCCGCCTCCCCCTGCTAAGGGTACGATGTTTGCTCCTGGAGAGGAGTCTTTCCTTGGTCACCTGAATTGAACAAATGATTTCACTACAGCTCCCATAATTCTTAGAGACTGCATTAGCAATTTAATTGGATTCACCTAAAGTGAACGGCAACACAGCCTCCCTGAAGAGTGTTGGGACATGAAAGTGCTAGGAGGAGGAGAAGAACATCAGCACAAATGCAGCATAAGGGATCCAACCCAGTGAATATTTGGAGGTGGGGAACAGCAGTACCAATGCAGCATAAGGGATCTAAACCTGTGAATATTTTTGCAACAATAGGGATCTAACCCTGTGAATATTTTTGCAACAATTGGGATCTAACCCAGTGAATTGGACACTTTGGGATTTAACCCATTTATTATTTTTCTTTTTTCAGGTAGTTTATTGGCCAGGAATTGGAGTGCACACCTCACCCCTCTTTTTTTACAGTGGTGTGGATGGTTGCCCAGAGCAGTGCCAGTGGTTGAGATTTATCCAAAACCTTATACCCATCACTTTTATGGTGTAGCTGGTGTTAAGTCATCACATTTGTTTTCACCCATTTATGGTGCAACAAAAAGATTCTATTAATTGGAGAACTGTTATTTGGAAGCAATGGTTAAAAAAAGATATTACATTTATATTTCAATTCTTTTCTGGTTTGAACTTTCTGTCCTTTAATGAATTTAAAACTGCATTTTCTCTATAAAATTCTAATTTTCATTTTCATAGTAAGTTGCTAAATGTGTGCCTCGATAACCTGAATTCCTTTCTAGAGAACAAACTGGTACCTGATCAATCAAGATTACAATGTTTGGTATCCATCTCGTCCTTTAAAGCTGCACATTTATGTAGCCTAATAATTAATAATAGGGAAAAGGGCACAAAATGGTCTTCTGAACAGCAATGGGAACTGGACTGTGGCGTTGTATTTAACGATCATACATGGGCTTCTACTTTGAGAAAGGTTAAAGTGATTTCAACATCAGCAGCAAATATATATGAACATCTATTGTATTTTATGCATATAGCTTTTATTACCCCATGATATTATTTAAAAACAGGTTGTTGAATGATGGGAATTGGGGGTCATGTAATACTAATTTATAGTATTATACTCGTTGCTCGTTTATACATATTTATTTTTTAATGCACATTTATTAAATACTTTTGGCTACAAGTTTGGGGGTTTCTCAATAACATTTTCTTTATTGATATGCCTCTATCACTAATATTTGATAAGGCAGTTTATCATTTAATGCATTGGATATTAATTATTAGCATATTATTTATTACCTTTTTGTTGCTATTAGTATTAGACTGACTACGTCCAATTCAAAACAATTTAAGAAAATGCTATTAAAGGCTGGTGGAATAATATAGGCAATATTCAAAGACTAGAGACATGTATTGATCATGTACTCCCAACAGTTCTGGCCAAATATAAATTGAAATGGCATTTTTAAAATGCATTTCTTATCTGTTATCAATGCATCTGCACATGGTTCATGGGATTATCCTATTCATATTGATTGTTGAATTGTATACGTTTCATATTTTTACTATTTGTCCTTCCTTTTTCCCTTAGGTATGTTATGTTACTTTGCATTTATATAGCGCCTTATGTACCATTGGTATGGTCTCAAGGCGCTGGTAGGTTGAACACCCTTGGGAACCAAAGCACAAGTCAGTAGAGAGTCAAAGGTGTGTGTGAGCACCGGTTATGTGTGCAGCTGGTGTGGTATTCGTGTAATAGCTGCTTCGTAGCGGTAGTTGTGGTGGTTGAGAGATCAAGAGTATGTGTTCGTTCTGGCAGGTTTTATCCAGACCGGTTCTGGCTGCGTTAGGCCTGAGGAGAACGCTTGGCTGGAGGGTGTGAAACCAGCAGTGTTTGGTTAGAGTGATGTGGAGTATGAGGCAGATGTTGGTATGAGGACAGCTATACCGAATGGTGTCATAGTATCTCTGTGTTCTAGTTGATTGGTGGTGTAAAGAAGAGAGTAAGCATGGTTATGTGATATGATGGTGTACATGCTCTTCCAAACGTTCCATGCACTCCAACCCATTCCATGTATGTCGCGCACTTCTATGCGATCCAGTTGGATCTATGCACTCTAGTCAGTTCCATGCACTCCACTCCAAGCACTCCGGTCCGCTCCCTGCACTCCAATCCGTTCCACGCACTCCGCTCCAAGCACTCAAATCTGTTCCATGTACTTCGATCATTTCCGTGAATTCTGAGTTGTTTTATGCACCCATCCACATATTTCACCTGTACCTTCCACATATTTTGTGCGTAGCTTTCACATATTACACCAGTACCTTACACATACTTCATCCATTCTATCCACGTGCGTCCCCATTCCATCCACATACGTCCCCGTTCCATCCACATACGTCCCCCGTTCCATCCACATACGTCCCCCGTTCCATCCACCTACGTCTCCCGTTCCATCCACCTACGTCTCCCGTTCCATCCGTTCTACACACTCGTCCGTTCTACACACTCGTCCACTCTACGCGCTCGTCCGCTCTACGCACTCGTCCGCTCGAGGCACTCGTCCGCTCGAGGCACTCGTCCGCTCGAGGCACTCATCCGCTCTACGCACTTGCCCTTTCCATGCCCTCGCCCGCTCTTTGCCTACTCCTGCTCAACGCACTCGCCCGCTCTACACACTCATATGCTCTTACACATTCATCCGTTCTGCAGTCGTCCGCTCCACACATTCGTCCGCTCCGTGCACTCATCCTCTCTGTGCACTCGTCCATTCTGCGCACTCATCCGTTCTGCGCACTCGTGCGGTCTGCGCACCCATCCGCTCTGCGCACCCATCCGCTCTGTGCACCCATCCGCTCTATGCGCTCATCCGCTCTTATGCGCTCAACCGCTCTACAGACTCGTCCGCTCACTCGTCTGCTCTTGCACACTCGTCCGCTCTACACACTCAACCGCTCTACACACTCGTCCGCTCACTCGGCTGCTCTTACACACTCATCCGCTCTACACACTTGTCCCCTCTACATACTCGTCCACTCTACACAGTCGTCCGCTCTAAGGACCCTTGCACTCCGTACACTCCTCCATTCTACACACCCATCCGCTCGACGCACTCATCCGCTCTACTCACCCATCCCCTCTACACACTCATCCGCTCTACGCACTCATCCACTCTACGCACTCATCTGCTCTACGCACCCATCCGCTCTACGGACTCATCCGCTCTACGCACTCATCCGCTCCACGCACCCATTCGCTCTACGCACCCATCCGCTCTAAGCACCCATCCGCTCTAAGCACTCATCCGCTCCACATGCTCATCCGCTCCACGCGCTCATCCACTCCACGCGCTCATCCGCTCCATGCGCTCATCCACTCCATGCACTCATCTGCTCTACACAGTCCTTCGCTCTATACACTCATCTGCTCTATACATTCATCTACTTTATGCACTCCTGCGCTCTACGCACTCCTCCGCTCTTACGTATTCATCCACTCTACACGCTCATCCGCTCAATACAGTCATCCGCTCTACACACTCGTCTGTTCTATGCATTCATCCGCTCTGAGCACCTTCCACTCTACGCTCTATGCATTTGTTCGCTCTACACACTTCTGGGCTCTACATACCCATCTGCTCTACACACCCACCTGCTCTACACACCCATCTGTTCTACACACTCATTCTCTCTACACACTCATCCGATCTACACTCATACGTTCTACACACTCATCTGCTCTACACACTCATCCGCTCCACGCACTCATCCGCTCTACGTACTCATCCGCTCCATGTACTCACCCGCTCTATGCACTCGACCATTCCACGCACTCATCTGCTTTATGCATTCATCTGCTCTACATAGTCCTTCTCTCTATACACTCATCCGCTCTATACACTCATCCGTTCTATACACTCATCCGCTCTATACACTCATCCGCTTTGTACACTCATCACACTCTGTACACTCACCCGCTCTATACACTCATCAGCTCTATTCCGCTCTATACACTCATCCGCTCTATACACTCATCCGTTCTACATATTCATTGCTCGGTGCACTCCTGCTCTCTACGCACTTCTCTGCTCTTACGCACTCATCCGCTCTACCCACTCGTCCGTTCAACACACTTGTCCGCTCTACGCATATGTCCGTTTTACACACTCATCCGCTCTACACACTCATCCGTTCTACACACTCATCCGCTCTACACACTCATCCGCTCTACACACTCATCCGCTCTACACAGTCATCCGCTCTACACACTGATCTGCTCAACGCATTCATCCGTTCCACGCACTTCATCCATTCTACCGATTTCATCCGCTCCATTCACTTCATTCATCATGCATTATCGGTTCAGGCCATGTCACTTGGCATACGTACTGGATCCGTTCCGTGCTGTCCATCTGTTTCATGCACTACATCCAACTCATGTACTTGAACTGTCTATTCTGTACTTTCCATTTATGCCATGTACTAATACATTCTATGCCATCTGTCTGTGTACTCGTCAGTCTCCTGTATTCATCTTTCCATCCTCTTCTCTTTATTCATTTCGTCCATCTTGTTCGTTTTGACCATTCCAATCATTACATCCATTTCATTAAATTAGACCGGAATTACTGTGCGATTTATTCTTTTCATCCACTTCACTGCTTTGATCTACTTTACTCATTCTATACTGTTTGTCCCTTTTAGTTTACATTTGCGGTTATTAGTTGTCGATTTCTCGCTTGGATCTGGATGTTGGATTGTAATTTATCTTGTTGTTATTCAAGATCTAGTAGTTTGTTGAGATGGTGTCATTGAGATGTTGTTATTCAGTTTGAGTAAGTTTGAGTATGGGGTTGGTTTTAGGGGAAGAGCCAAGTGTTCAGTAATTTGCGGAAAGACATTAAATCTTCAGTTAGGCGGATGTGGGATGGGAGTGCCTTCTACAGCGTGGGGGCCAGGGCTGAGAATGATGATCCACCTAACCTGACTGAGTTTGTTTTAGGTATGACTAGGAGGCCGGCTGAGCTTGATCTTAGAGGACGTGGGGGGTGATAGGGTTTCAGCTTGTCTTTAAGATATTGAGGTCCGGTTTTATGCAGTGCTCGGTGGGAAATGCATAAGGTTTTGAAGGTCACCCTTCGGGCCACTGGGAGCCAGTGCAGAGTTTTGAGGGCTGGGGAGATGTGATCTCTCGGGCCGAGCGCTAGAAGCAATTTGGCTGCGGCATATTGTGCTCTTTGTAGTTTATTCAGTTGGTAAGCGTGGACTCTGAGGTAGAGGGGGTTAGCATAGTCCAGTCTTGATATAACAATTGATTGGACCGCAGAGAGTCTTTTGGGAAAGGAGAGGTATGGAAAGATGCGCCTAAGAGTTTTAAGGTGGTAGTGGCAGGACTTTGAGACGTTGTTGACTTGGCGCGAAAGTGTTAGGTCAGAGTCAAGGGTGCATCCAAGGTTTTTTACTGAATTAGAGGGAGTCGGTGAGTTGTCCATGGCAGATGGCCAGGGTAGCGGGTGTGGAAGAAGTTCGGAGTTGCCACATACCATGATTTCGGTTTTGGAGGGATTTAGCAAGAGGTGGTTTTTGGTCATCCAGAGCTCTATGTCGAGGAGGCAGGAAGCGAGGTCAGGTTGGCAGTTGGGTTTTGAGTTCATGGCCCTCATTACAACCCCGGCGCTAAACCATGGCGCTATTAGCACCATGGTTGGTGCCGGTGTTGTAACAAGTCCGCCATGGTGGAATGGGAAAATACCGCCCCATTCCAAGATTGGCGGGGCGGTAATTCCCCATGCCGCCATGGCCCTTCCCCATTCCCATTTTTGCCCCATAGGGCTCAATGGGACTGGGGAAGGCGCTAATTACGGCACCGTAAATTACGGTGCCGTAATTAGCTCCTAGGTCCCTTTGCGTGTTGGTTTTTTAACGCCTGCTAAAAGCAGGTGTTAAAGTGCCACCCGCAAAGGGACCTCGTAATCAGGCGTTAAGGGTTTAACGGCGCCGACACCTTTTACGGCGCCGTTAACCCCTTAACGCGTGGGTTGTAATGAGGGCCCATGAGTTTTAGAATTAGTTGAGTGTCATCAGCGTAGTTGTAACACAGGATGTTGTGTGCACAAATTATTGGTGGGAGGGTGATTAAGTAGAGATTGAACAGGAGGGCAGATAGGCATGCTCCTTGTGGAACTCCTGTGTCGACTGGCCGGGATTGGGAGGAATAGGAGGAGAGTTGTGTTATTTGGTACCTATCTTTGAGGAACGAAGCTATCAATTTGAGAGTAGTTCCACGAATTCCTAGGGAGTGGAGGCGGGCAAGGAGGATTGAGTGATTGATTGTGTCGAAGGCGGCGGATAGGTCGAGAAGGATTAATGTGGCGCATCCCGCGGAGTCTGCCGTGATTTTAAGGTCATCCCAGATTTTAAGGTCATCCCAGATTGAAGTTAGGGTGGTTTCAGTTCCGTGTCGGGCTCTGAAACCTGATTGTGCGGGGTCTAGGAGATTGTTGGCTTCGACAAAGGCATTTAGTTGGGAGTAGGCGGTTCGGTCAATGGGTTTGACAAGGAATCTGGTGTTTGAGATGGGGCGGTAGTTTTTGGGCTCGAGAGGGTCGAGGGAAGCTTTTTTTATTAGAGGTTTGACATGAACCGTTTTTAATGCGTCGTGAAAAATACCAGAGGAAAGGGAGTCATTTATGATGGATCTTGCATGTTCTCCTGCGCAGGTAGAGGTTAAAATTTCTTTGAGGGTTGTGGCCGGGCAGGGGTCTAGCGGAGAGCCGGATGGTTTGCGGGCAGAGAGAAGTTTGAGAAATTGGTCGGGTGATATTGGACTAAAGGAGTCGAATGTTGGTTGCCTAGTGGTCGCAGGCGGTGGCTTGGCCGGTATGGGGGGAGGGTTGCCTGGTGGGTGTAGAAGAGCCAGTTTGGTGGTTAGAGCATTTGTTCTTTCGAGAGTTGTGGCATAAAAGTGGAGGGAGAGTGAGTCGCACAGTGATTGTGAGGGGGACGGGACAGTTGTAGTGCATGATGGTTTGGTGAATTCGGTGATGAGTTCTTTGCTGGGGTTTTTGCAGTTTAAGATTCACGAGTTGTAGTGGGCTTTTTTCGCTTTCTGGATTTCGGCATTGTACTTGGGTTTTGTCTTTCCGCCATTTGCGTTCTAGGTATTTATATAGTTGTTTAGTGGTCTTCAAATCAGGTGTGAACCATCTAGGGAACAGGCCACGGCGGGCTGATGGTTTGCAAGAGTGTGTGAGCCGCATTAGTTTGGTGTTGAGCCATGAGTCAAAGGCGTCAGGGGTTAGTTGTTTATTGAGTTGGCAGGTAGGTGGAGGAGACTGGAGGAGTGCGTCGGCTAGGTCAGGAAGGATTATTAGTTTTTTTCAGCATTTGCATAGAATCAGGGGTTCAGGTCCGAGTATGGGAAGCGGGACGGGTGAGCGAATGGCAAAAGAAACAATGGCATGATCGGACCAGATGATAGGGGTGGGGGGGTTTAGATGTATCCAGTTGTGGGGGCTGAAGATGGCATCAAGAGTGTGTCCTTTATACAGGAAGGAATGGAAGGTTGGTTGTCGATGATTGAGGCATGGAAGTGAGACTTGTAGACAAATGCTATTCCCCCTCCTCTCGAGGGACGGTTCAGTGGGATGAGGAGTAGTCGGGGGGGAAGGCTTTATTGGCGATAGGGGTGAAGTCGTCAGAGAACCAGGTTTCGGTGGTGAAAACCAGGTCAGGTGTGTCAGAGGCGAGGAGGTTGAAGATGCTGTGTCTGTTTTTTGCTATGGACCGAGCATTAAATAGGATGCAATTCATTTCAGTTGGTGAGGATGGTGTCGGAGCTGTACTGATGTGGGGGGTGGGGGGAGAGGGTGGAATCTGGAGAACGAGAGGGGTGGGGTGGTTGATGATCGATGGGAAGAGTGGGCGAGCAGAAAAGTTGGCGGGTTTCGGGTGGGAGTGGATGGATGCGTGTGTTCGGATGTTTCGATTTGGCACAGGGGATTTGACCGTGTGGTGTGTGGGGCTAGGAGTTTCAGTTGCGGATGGTGAGAAATCGAGGGAGAGGGGTTTCACGAAGGGTGAGGCAAGGGGGGATGGTGGTGATTGGGGGAATGAGGTGGTGGTTCGAGACAGGGGAGGCGATGAGTGCTGAGAGAAAGAGGGGGACCAGGTACGGTTCCTCTTTAGTGTCTTTGTTGCGATTTGTGTGTGCGAGAGGCAGGGGCGGTCAGAGGGAGAGAGGGATGAGGCTTCTGTTCTTGCTATGGCCAGGCGTGCGGTTTTGAGGGAGGGAAAGGGGTGTGGTCTAGGGGGGATGATTTATGTGTTATTTATATCTGTGAGTGTCTGTTTTATTATGTTTTGTTAGTTGTTGTCAAAAATTACTAATATAGTTTGTCAGAAACCTCAAGGTATTCCCTCTCCTAAGCCCCCTGTACCCAGTTAGTGCTGGGAACTGATTTACCCCAATTCGATCAATGGGCCTCATTCCGAGTATGGAGGTAACCATGGCGCTATTTGCGCCATGACTAGCTCCAATACCGGTACCGAGTCCGCCCTGGTTCAATGGGGACTTACTGGTCTATTCCGACCTTTGCGGGACCGGTAAATCCCCATTGAAAAAGCCATCCCCCATTCCCATTTGAGCCCCCATAGGGCTCAATGGGAAGGGGGAAGGCGCTAATAACGGTACTGCAAATTGCGGTACCGTTATTAGCTCTAAAGTCCTTTAACGGGTCCCGTCCAAAATGCCTGGTAAAATCAGGCGTTAAGAAAGGGACCCGCTAACGGAACTCGGAATAGGGTGCAAAGGGATTACCGGCACCGGTGTCCTTATCGGTGCCCGGTATCCCTTTGCACCCAACTCATAATGAGGCCCAATGTGTTTCACAGGCAATCCAAGTCAAATCTAAGACTTTTATAGAAAGACTTCCTGAACCAAGGAACCTAGCTCATTCCAAGTCTGAAAAGAGAAGAGAATCCAGCCTAAGGAATATGTGGGGTTTCTTGGACCATCAAACTTATTACTTCACAGTGGAACACTGGAAGAGTAGAGAGCAATATACTGTAGACTTTCTCTCCCGGTTTCCATGTGTGAAGCACCCTCGTCCAACCCACATTAGGGAAAGGTATGTGAGAAACCTGAGTAATTCTCACTTCAGAATACCCTGGATCCTCTTCTCCGGTGGCCAGAGAAAGGCCATCTCTTTTGGATCCCGACCCTGAGGGCGGAGAAGCGAGGGAGGATCACCTGGGTGGAGGGTCATCAAAGATTGGGAGTACAGGCGAGAGATGGTATTCCCCTTTTCCTATTACTAACCCTTACCCAACTTTATGGGGTACTGCAAGACTGTTCCCCTCATTTCCCCACATTTGACATTTAAAAGTAGTGGGACGAGGAAGCGGAGACTGAGAGTAGTAAACACTACACCTTCCTTTTACCACTCTTGCACTGGGACAAACAAGATGCCTGCAGAGAGTCAGGCATGTCCCTTTATTCATGGTCAGGCAAACCTGAGGAAGGACACGCACCTGCATACTGTTGACTTGCTGCAGGTGTATAAAATGAGGGTCAGAATACCAGACCAACGAGGAGCAACAGGGAGGATGCGTGGGAGAGACCAGCAGAGGACCCCTTCATGTTTGAAGGCAGCCGTGGTGGGAACAGAGCAGCAGCCAGGTCGCTGCTAGATACTCAAGGGAATGTGTGGGGCCCAAGACAAGTGGGCCATCGTGGCCACAGGTGTGGGAGCCTCCAGCACGGAGCGCAAGTAGCAGGAGCTGCGGGTGCATACAGGAGAGAGAGAATGCCATCCGCATCCAAAGAGAAACCTCTCCAATTGACGGCATGCAGAGAAGACCCCCGGGCAGGCGTGCAGGACTGGCATCAGAAGATTGCCAGTGTGCATAGAAGACTGTCTGGCAGGCGAGCAGTGTTTGCATCAGAAGGCCGGCCCACCTCGTGAGCTTTGAGGAAGCTGCGGGGGCTGTCAGAGGGAGCCGCAATCAGCCAATGAGTTTCAGGGAGAACACTTGGGCACCGGGGCGCTCTGTACAGACCGGGAATAAGTAACAGTCTTTGAAAACAAGTACAACAAATGTTTATTGAATACCGAACCAAACAGAAACTTTAAACTACTTATAACTGATGCATTATAAATAACGAATTGAATGGAAACTTAAAATTAAGCCTAATTAACGTATTTTAACCATCGAACTGAATGAAAAGGTGAAATTAAATGTAACAGAAGTATATTGAATACCGAACTGAATAAAACCTTGAAGTTAGATACATTGAATACTGAATTCACAAAAACGTTATGAGCAAAACAAATCTCGAAGGACAACTAAAGTGCCCATGTTCTCGAAGGACAACTAAAGTGCCCATGTGAAAATAAACCATGAAAAAGGGCATACATGTGAAAGAGTGCCACAGAAGGTAGGAAATGAATAAAACCCCACACAGGTGAACTTTTATGAGTAAATGCAATTCGGCAAGGCCACAGAAAGGAAAGAGGTATGTGAGATGTGATGGCAGAATCAAGATTTTGATAAGGAGAAGCCAAAGAAGTGTAAACTTGCACATACAGCCAGGAGACCAACAAAGTGGAATTAAGTGAAAGTGACTTGGTCCACAGGAGCAAGAGCTGAAGAACCTGTGTGACCTCAGAACCTAGGCATCCTGGTTGCGTAACCTGTTTTGGGTGGACTGTGTGGTCTGACAACTACGTCCAGACCAGTGAGTCCTGAATGAGGAGAAATCAAAGATCTTGTAAAACAAACCAAGGGGAAGCATTGTGAATGAACTGGTGAAACAAACCAGAAGGAGGATCAAATTGACCTTGAATTATGTTATACATTTGAAAAGACTAAAATAAACTTGGCAGGTTTAAAATCCGGGGGAGGGGAACCCCAGGACTTGAGAAACTGTATGTGTTGTCTTGAGGGCGATGCCTCAAGACCCCTTTGCGAACTGTGCTGCTTGGAACTTGGGGAAGGGAACCATGAGGATTGTTTTGGAACTATGGAGCCTTGAATGTGAGAACGGTAAAGTCTTCTTGTGGAACTTTTTTGCGCTTGGGGACGAAAGCTAAAGGAAAGCTTGGAACTGTAAGAAGCTCAGCCTGAGTTACGCACTGTTTGTTTTGTTAGTAATATCCCTACACACTGGTTAGCTTTAGTTGTGAAGACAAAAGTAGATTTTGGACACAGACAGACTTTTATGTTGAACTCTTTGGGCCTCATTACGAGGTTGGAGGTAGCCTTGCCGGTTTTACTGACTACCTACATACCGGCAAGAAAATCCGGCACCTGCGAATGGGCAATTACCAGGGTATTCCGGCCCTGCTGGACCAGATAATTGCCCTTTCGCGGGTGCCGGTGCCGGAATATCCCCATTCCCATTCGAGCCCCATAGTGCTCAATGGGAATGGGGATGCCTGTAGCACCGGCACCGTTGATAATGGTGCCGGTGCTACTGGCTTGCTGGGTTTGTGGGTGCCTTTCATTCCCCCAGGCCAGTCCTGGCGGAATGAAAGGCAACCGCGAGCACAGCTCAGAGTGTGCCGGTTTGGTTATAACGGTACCAGCAAGCATACCGGTACCATTGTTACTGGACCGGCAACCTCGTAATGAGACCCTGTGTGTCGCCCATGTTGGTGTGGAATTGAAATGCATAACATTGGACAAGATCCACAACGGGTGACACAAAGATTAAAGGACAGTAGTGAAAACACTGCACCTTAAGGAACACAATGTGTCAAAGGTCAAAGGGGTTTTGGGTGATTCAGGTTCCCCCTGAGCAACAGTCTGAATTTAGCCCATCAGATATGAGGCGAGCCCTTTGATCACTGTGCCACAGAATAAGCAGTTCAACTTCTACCATGTCAAAGGCTGCAGAGTGGTCAGACAGGACCAAAGCTGTCCCCCCTTACATCAGGGATTTCATGAAGATTGGCCAGTACACTAACAAGAACATACAAGAAAGATAGAAGCTTTCGAGGTGGGTTCCCCTTTAGGGTCACCAAATGTAACAAACAGTTGTGAAGAACTTCTAAGCTCGCTTGTTCTGTCGGGGTAAAACTTCAGAGCTTGTCTTATGTCTATGTTGTGTAAAACCCTCTCAGTATCGCAGATGGGTTTCGGAAAGAAAACCGGTAAGTATATTGACTGGTTTAGGAACTTTGAGACAACTTTGGGAAGGAAAGAAGGATGAGTGCGGAGCACAACCTTATCCTTGTGGAAAGTTAGGAACGGATGTTCGACAGAGAGAGCTTGAAGCTTGCTTGTTCTTCTCGCAGGTGTTACCGCAATCAAGAAGGCCACTCTTCAAGAAAGGTACTTGGCTCGATAGTGGCCATAGGTTCAAAAGGCTTATGACACAAATAGGTGAAGACTACATTCAGAACCCATTTTGGATGAGGAAGCCTGACCGGAGGAAAAAGATGAAGACCTGCAAAATGTTTCTTGATGACTGGGTTGGCCAGTGAAAAAGAGCAACTGTCAGTAGACAAATAGGCTGCAAAAAGCAGATAGGTATGTTCTGCATGATAAGACATGGATGCCAGAGGCTGCAAGGTCTGATATAAAAGACAAGAAACAGTAAATAGAAGCTTGTTGGGTATCAAGCTGCTTAGCTAGACATCAATGACAAAAACAAAGCCATTTGCTTTTATACTGAGCCCTCATAGAAGGCTTATGTGCCGGTTGAATTATGCGCATGTTATCAGCTGAGAGGTTGAACTGCGCTAATGACCGGAACTCAGGTACCAGGCCGCCAAGCTGAAGTATTGTGGGGAGGGGTGCCACAACTGGTGATTGCTCTGGTGAAGAAGGTCGGGAATCTGCGGCAACCTGATCAGGGTGCACACCGATAGGTGATGCAGTTCCGAAAACCAGAACCTGGCTGGCAACCAAGGAGCTATGAAGAGTAGAGTGCACTTTTGATATGATATGATATGACATTTATAAGTCGGAAGCACTCCTGAGTTTGCAGAGCGACCGATGAATCATTGGCAAAGGATGGAAGGCGTAAGCTTTCATGTTGTCTCAAGAGATCGAGAGATCTTGAGAGTGTCCCCCAAGGAAGACACTCAGACTGTCACTGGAAGCATAAAACGGAAGTTACCTGTTCATTTAGGTTGCAAAGAGATCCACCTCAGGAGCACCCAATTGCTGGAAGATCATGGTGAGAACATTGGGGTTCATCTCCCACTCGTAACTCACTGCAGATTGGCAGCTGAGGGAGTCTGCTGCAACATTGCTGTGAACTGAAATGTGCACTGCCTGGAGGCAGACATTGTGCTGGATAGCCCAATTCTAAATTTGGATAACTAGATCCACCAGAGGAGGAGACCTGGTGCCCCCCTGTTTGTTGATGTAGAACATCGTCATGGAATTGTCCGTGCAAATTCGAACCAGACTTTTGATGATAAAGGTCTGAAAAGCTTTGAGCGCTAGAAAAACTGCAAGAAGCTCCAGGTAATTGATATGGGAACGTTTGTCCTGGGACGTCCACAAGTCATACACCTTGAGGTGATGCAGTGTTGCCCCCACCCTAGAAGGGAGGAGTTTGTAGTAACTGTTACTTGTGAGCTGGGTTCCTGGAAGGAGGTTCCCATTGAAAGGTTGCCAGCGGATGACCACCATTGAAGATCCGCCGTCATAGAGGCTAGAACTGGAATCATCTTTGAGTCCGGATCCGTAGCCTGAGGCCAGCAGCCTCAAAGAGCAAGCTGAGTACACCTAATTTTTAACCATGCAAGAGGCAGAGCAAGCAAGCAAGAGGCCATAAGGCAGAGGAGTCTCTGGAACCACCAGGCTGGCATGTGGAAGGACTGCAGGAAAAGCTGGCACATGGTCGACAGGTCCGCTATCCTGTCCTACATCAAGAACACTTTGGTACTGACAGTATCCCAACAGAAACCTAGAAAGATCAGTTGTTGAGCAACTGTCATAGACAATTTCTGCCAGTTCACCGAGATGGAACAGGAGCTGGCGGAGAACTGAAGATTGGCCGTATCGGCTTGTGGGCAAGGACAGCTCAGGAGCCAATCATCCAAATATGGATATACATGAACTCCCTGCAGTCTGAGGAATGCTGCGATGGCTGCCATCATCATCGTTAAGACGCGGGTGCCGAGGTGAGACCAAACGGTAGCACACGATATTGGAAGTGTTCCGTTCCCACAGAGAACTGCAGATATTTCCGATGCGGGCTCCAGATCAGGATATGCATGTAGGCGTCCTGAAGGAAATGAGCTATTCACCCTTCCGGAGAGAGGACTTTATCTGACTGTGTGTAATCATCTTGAATTTCTCTTGGGGTAGAAAGAGATTGAAATTGGAGAGGTCAAGGATAGTGCGCAGGCCAGCCTGGTTGGGTTTGGGCACTGTAAACAGACGGGAATAATAGCACTCCCCTTACTCCCGCAAGGGAACAAGCTCCACTGCTCTGAAGTCTAGAGGTTTCTGTACCTCAGCTGCGAGGTAGGCTGACCCAGTCTGCTGAAGAGGAGGATGAAAGGGTGGGGTAGGAGGGATGGGCAAGCGCAAGCCCACCCGTGCGATGGACAAAACCCATCAGTCTTCTGTGATGGTCTGCCATACCTCCAGATGAGACGATATAGGTCTTCCCACCGGAGTTTCGTGAGACTGGTGGAAAACATCATTTAGATGGTTTATCAGCAGGGAGACCACTGGTTCCTGGAGTCTGTTGACTGACAGAAAAACTGGCCACCTTGCCTTTGCTGCTTGCGGCAAGGCCCACCAGCGGGAGCATCTGCCCGGCACGCACAGCATTGCTGGAACCCTCTGAAATCAGAGAAGGACCTCTTTTGGGCCCCGACCTTTGAGTATAAGCTATTTTAGCAGGGGTTTTGGCAAGGACCGACAATGACATAGCAGTGTATGTGCTTAATATAGTTTTGGTGAGTTCCTCATTAGTGGAAGAGTGGAATAGTTCCTTACCTTTGAAGGGAAGATCAAGTCCGGAACCTCCTACAAGAACTTTGTGGCATGCAGCCACTCTTGGGGGGAGATGTCTACTCCAACCATAAGGCCCCCAGCGGAAAGTGTCGACATGATGGGATGCGGCTTCCAGCAGGTCCTGCGCCAGACCTTTAGCATCGGATAAGCCACCCTTAAAATCCTCAAGCCTGTCAGAAGGGACAGATTCCTGAAACTCGGCATGCTCCTTCCACAGCTTGAGATTAGCAGCTGCCAGGATGAACTCGGTATTAGCCTGTGGCAGCTGAAGGGCCGAATTGGACAACACGTTTTTCCCAATGGCTTCAAGAAGCTTGTCCTCCTTGGAAAGGACTTGGGACGCTGCCGTGGAGGATGCAGAGGCTGGCTTGGTTTGGAGCGGAGCTGCTTCCACCACTGTCGATGAGAGGAGTGGACATGCAGTCAAGGATATGTGTTCAGATGCGTGTAGCTTGTAGCGAGAGTCAATTTTCTTGTTTAGATGCTGCCAGAAGAACAAGTTACTTTCTTACCTGGTAACGTTCTTTCGATGGGATGGTCCGACGACGTATTCCATATCTATGACATGTAATCACCACAGCTGTGCTGCTTCGGAAACTTTTTTCGGCGTCTGCGTCCTGCGTCGATGACGTCGATGCGCCATCGTCGAGGGCCTCCTCCGACGTCATCCGATGTGATAAGTAGGACGCACGACGCCCGTAGCCTCAGTTGTAGTTTTTTCCCCCAGAACGTGTGACACTAGTCAACTGCCAGTCAGACACAAAGCCTTGCGGAACGTAAGCTGCAATCGCAAAAGAAATTCTGCAGCGGGGAAGGCAGGGCGGGAGCGATATGGAATACGTCGTCGGACCATCCCATCGAAAGAACGTTACCAGGTAAGAAAGTAACTTGTTCTTCGAGGGGATTGGGTCCTCCGACGTATTCCATATCTATGACAGACTCCCAAAGCAGTACCAGAGCAAGGAGGAGGGAAAGAATTTAGAATCAAGATTTAGAATAGCCAATCAAATAGCAGAGCAAAGGACCGCCTTGCCAAAGGCCAGATCCTGTGCTCGGATGGAATCGAGGGAATAGTGACGTACAAATGTGTGTACTGAAGCCCAGGTGGCTGCATCACAGATGTTGCGAATAGGAACACCCCTCTGCAGGGCAGTAGACGCAGCCATACCCCTGGTAGAATGGGCCCGCAAGCCAGCCGGTGGGTCCTTACCCGCCAAGCGGTAGCACTCCGAGATGGCCAAAATAATCCAGAGAGACAAAGTCTGTTTCGTCACAGCTTGCCCCAAACGCTTTCCAGCGTAACCAATAAAGAGTTGATCGTCCACTCTGACCCGGGACATGCGTGAAACATAAAAGCTTAAAGCTCTCCTAGGATCAAGCCTATGGAGCCTCTCCTCTTCCTTACCAGGATGCGGAGGAGGATAGAATGCCGGAAGAACAACCTTCTGGGCCAAATGAAATTCCGTCACTACCTTTGGAAGAAAAGAAGGACGAACTCTAAGGACAACCCTGTCCTTGTGAAATACAGTGAAGGGAGGCTTAACTGAAAGTGCCTGTAACTCACTCACTCTGCGAGCGGAAGTAACTGCAACTAAAAACACAGATTTCAGAGTTAACAGCCTCAAAGGGCAAGAATGTAAAGGCTCAAACGGAGCACCCATAAGAAACTTAAGAACAAGGTTTATATCCCAACCGGGCACCAGGAAAGGTGACGGAGGGAACACATTAGTGAGCCCTTTCAGAAACTGTGAAATCAAAGGGATTTTAAAGTAAGAACACTCTTCAGACGAGCGCTTAAAGATGGACAGCGCCGCCAGGTAACCTTTAACGGTACCCACTTGCAAGCCCCTGTGGGCCAAAGAAAGTAAAAAGGACAGAACCATGGGGATGTCACATGCAAAAGGATCCACATTCTGAACTCTGCACCAGTCGCAGAACTTACGCCAACGGCAACGGTACAGAGACTTTGTTGCTGGCCTTCGGGCCGAATGCAACACCTCCATCACGTCCTCAGGGAGGTCCCAATCCTTATACCTCAACCTTTCAGAAGCCAAGCGTGAAGGTTGAGGGATCTGACCTCTGGATGGAGAACCTGACCCCCCTCCCGTGAGAGCAGATCGTCTCGGTAGGGAAGACGACGTGGAGGGCAGATGGATAAGTCGAGAAGGTCCGGGTACCACGTCCTCCGAGCCCACGCCGGGGCAATGAGGATCATCCGGGAACCGAATTTCCGTAACCTCCGCAGCACTTGCGGGATGACGGGGACTGGAGGAAACGCGTACAGCAGCAGGAATGACCACTCCACCACGAACGCGTCTCCTAAGGCTCCTTTTGGAGGAAATTCCCGCGAGCAAAACCTTTCGCACTTCCGGTTGACACTGGAGGTGAAGAGATCCACTTGAGGGGTCCCCCAAAGGGCGAAGATCTCCAGGAGAATCTCCTGAGCCACCTCCCACTCGTGAGAGATTGCGCTCTGCCTGCTCAGAGCGTCCGCCGTCACGTTCTCGTCTCCGGCCAGATGAACTGCCGAGATCGAAACTTCCTGCTGGATGGCCCAAAACTCGAGCTGCATCGCCTCCCTGCACAGAGGAAGTGACCCTGCCCCCCCCTTTTTGTTGAGGTAGTGCATGGCCACTGTATTGTCCGTCAGGATCAGGACACTCTTTCCTCGCACAGTCGGCAGAAAAGCCTTCAGGGCTATCCTGATGGCCCTCAGCTCCAAAAGATTGATAAGGAGTCTGGACTCCGACGGAGACCAACGACCGCTGACTGTCAGCCCGTTGGCATGAGCTCCCCATCCCGTGAGGGATGCATCCGTCACGATCGTCACCTCCGGCCAGGGAAGCCAAAATGGAGCCCCCTTCATCAAGTTGCCTTCGACGGCCCACCACAGAAGATCCCGGGCGACCGAGGGCGGCACCTGAACCGGGTCCGACATCCTGCCGGAGGACTGCGACCATTGCGTCTTGAGTGCCCACTGCAAAGATCTCATCCGCAGGCGAGCCTCTGGCACCAGAAGAATGCAGGATGCCATGAGGCCGAGCAACCTCAAGAACTCGAACGCAGGGAGAGTCTGGGCATGCTGAAACTTGTGCACCATCTGCTGAATGTGAAGAGCCCTCACCTGGGGAGGAAAACACTGCCCCAGGGAAGTGTCGAGCACCGCTCCGATGTACTGGAGCCGCTGTGTTGGCGTCAAATGGGACTTCTTTAAATTGAGGGAGAAGCCCAGCCTGTGAAGGGAGCGGCAGGTGACGGACAAATGATCCAGGACTTGCTCGGGAGAGCCCCCCCTGATCAACCAATCGTCCAGGTAGGGGTAGACGTGAATCCCCCCTTGCCTGAGATGCGCTGCCACCACCACCATGAGCTTGGTGAAAACCCTCGGGGCGGAGGTCAATCCGAACGGCAGGACCCGAAACTGAAAGTGCGAGTCGCCAACCGCGAACCTCAGGTACTTCTTGTGCTTGGGATGGATCGGCACATGGAAGTAAGCATCCTTGAGGTCGAGTGACACCAACCAGTCCTGAAGCTGAAGGGTCTGGAGGACTTGAGAGAGAGTAACCATCTTGAACTTGTCCTTCCTGAGGAGTTTGTTCAAACCGCGCAAGTCCATGATGGGTCTCAATCCCCCGTCTTTCTTCGAAATCAAAAAATAAAGGGATACCATCCCTTGTTCCTCTCCGCTACAGGCACCAGTTCTATGGCGCCTTTCTCCAGCAGGGCTTGAATTTCCTGCGCAAGGAACGGATCCGGACTCTGCAAAGAGAGGTTCCCCGGTGGATTGTCGCGAGGCCTGTGCCGAAAGGGAAGACAGTAGCCGTGGGTTATGATCTCCAGAACCCACACATCTGAAGTAATGGCTTGCCACTCTACAAGATGCTGCACCAGCCTTCCCCCAACCGGCGAACCATGGGACATGGCCTCACGACTGAGTGGGAGCGGCTGCGGCGTTACCTGAGGGCAAAGAGGCAACTGCCCGAGCGGCCTTGGCACCACGGGTACCCTGTCGTCCACCTCTGGTACCCCTGCGATGGCCTCTTTGACTGCCAGCTCCTCTCGCTTTACTGAAGGATAAGTAATAGCGAAAGGAACCACCCCTCCACTGCTGTCCCCTAGGACGAAAAGGCGGAGGTTGGCGAACTGCAGCGCCCTACGACTTCGCTGCAGCTTTTGAGGTCTGCAACCTCTCAAGGCTCTCGTCAGCCTTGCTGCCAAAAAGGTGTTCACCGTCAAAGGGCATGTTGAGGAGCCGGGACTGCACATCAGGAGCAAACCCCGACTTCCGCAACCACGCAAACCTGCGTATCACGGTGCTCGCCGCCATGGACCTACTGACGCATTCAGCTAAATCCAAACCCGACTGAACGGACTCACACATGGCATCCTTACCATCCTGGACCATAGCAAGGAAACCATCCCGTTCGTCCCCTTCGGGAATATGTTCAGCCGCCAACGCAACACAGTTCCACAGAGTGTGTGTGAAACGAGACAAGGCACAAATGGAGTTGGCCGCCTGAAGCGCCATACCACCAAAAGAAAACACTTTCTTCGCCCAGCCATCAAAACGTTTGTCGTCCCTATCAGGAGGGATGGTAGGGTACGACGCCTGCTTTGCCGGGGCCGTGGCCGCCTGCACCACCAAACTCTCCGGAGTGGGGTGCATGGTCAAGTAGCAGGGGTCGCTACTGGCTGGACGGTATTTTCGCGACAAGGATCTGCCCACCGCCGGGAGACTCTCTGGAGCAGTCCAAGCCGCCAGCACCCTTCTCTGTAAAGCCATATGGAACGGCAGTACCGGGTCAGTTGGGGGACCAACATCAAGGATGTCCGTCAGATCATCCTGCACAAACTCCCCTGGGGGAGCAGACCATCCCAAGTACTCAGAAACCCTAGCCATAAGGCGCCGGTACGAGGAATCGGCATGAGAGCCAGGCTCAGGCCTACAAAACTCCACCTCCGGAGAGGTGTCCAGTCCACTGGCATCATGCAGTGACTGTCTCAAATCGTCAAACTGACTATGGCCCGAGACAATTTCATCTGGAACCTGACTAGGAACCATGCCATCAGAATCCTCATCCGCCTCTGAAATATAGTCCAGGTGGCGAAAAGAAGGCACCCGAGAGTGCTTGCTCTTAACCAGAGCCTTCCTAGGGGGTTCTCCCGTGCCACGGGGTACCTCCGACACGAAAGGCGTCGATGGCGTCGAGCGAATCGGCGCCGGCGTCGAGAGAACCGGCATCGGCGGCGAGAGGATCGGCGCCGAGGAAATCGGCGTCGACGTCAGACGCAGCGCCTCCAGCATTGGCGGCGTCGACACAGCCCTCGAGGCCGGAGCCCCGAGCGTGTCCCTCGACGACCTGAGCGTCGACGGCCTCGACGACTTCCTCGAAGCCAGAGCCTCAAGAAAGCCTGTCGACGCCGTTGACGCCTCAGACGTCGATGTCTTCCTCGAAGACTTCACAGGTGCACACGGTCTCGAACGCGTCGAGGACCGGGACCTGGAACAGGTACGGCGAGAACGAGTCTCCTTGTCCGAACGGGACCTCTCCCGTGACTCGTGCCGACCACTCATGCGAGCGGTGTCTCTCGACCTCACACGACCGACCCCACTCGGGGGCGCGGGCGGCTTAGCACCCTGCGACTCAAGAATCGCCAGCATTTTCTTCCCGAAGGAAGCCCATTCCTCCGGCGTCGCACGGCTGGTGGGGTAAGCGACGTGCCGGGCAGAGTCCTCCGAGGAGGACCTGGAAGACGACCCGTGTCGGCGCTTCCGAGAACGCCTCGAAGAGGCTGAGGAGTGGCGAGACCGACTCCTAGAAGGAGACCCACGAGACTTCCGACGAGGACGCGGAGAGTCACCCCTCGAATCATCCGTCGAAAGCCCCGCAGACTTCGACTTCCTGGGCTTGGACACCCGACCTACCGACAACTTCTTCTTACGTTCGCGTAAGGCTTTGGACGTGAGCGAGTGGCAGTCGATACAGTCATCCGTGTCGTGGGCCTCCCCGAGGCACCAGAGGCAGGCGTCGTGCGAGTCTGTCACCGACATCTTGGACCCACACTCCCCGCACTTCTTGAAACACGGACGCGGGGTCGAAGACTAAGTAGAAGACATCTTCACACGAAGGATTTGCACAAAACGAACAGGTTCGAAGAACCGAGAAGAACAGAACTCCAAAGAGTCGAGGCGTGAACCGAGAATCACGAAGCAACACGTTCGCGGAAAAAACGGAACTGAGGCTACGGGCGTCGTGCGTCCTACTTATCACATCGGATGACGTCGGACGTCGGAGGAGGCCCTCGACGACGGCGCATCGACGTCATCGACGCAGGACGCAGACGCCGAAAAAAGTTTCCGAAGCAGCACAGCTGTGGTGATTACATGTCATAGATATGGAATACGTCGGAGGACCCAATCCCCTCGAATTAGGTTTTTTCCAGACCTTGCAGGCTTCGGACAGGACATCCTTTTGAAGGAAAAGGCCAGTGCGCTCCTGTGACAACAGAGTAAAGGCTCCAGAAAGTACACCTTCTTGTGGAGCCAGAGGTTCGGGTACTGGGATATTTAGCAACGCCTTCATAACCTTGTCAAAACAGGTACATCCAGTTCCTCTAAAAGGACCACATTGATACCCTTGCTCCGGCCCTTGCCGATATTTGCAATCACTCCTTTGCCTCAGGATCCTTCCCCTCCCCTCTTAAGAGTGCCCTTGGGCATCCTCATCTCAAGAAACCCACAGCTGATCCTTCTTGTCCGGCCAACTATCGCCCAATTTCCATTGCTCCCTTTTTGGGCAAACTTCTTCAAAAGCTGGCCATCTCTCAGCTAAACCTTCATTCCGGTCTGGCTACAGAGCTGGCAGAAGCATGGAAACTGTCCTCCTGTACATCTGTGAAGATCTGCTTTCCAACCTTGACTCTAGCATTCCCTCTGTCCTCATCCTACTCGATCTCTCCTCTGCCTTCGACACAGTCAACCATACCGTCCTGCTCCAGCATCTCTGTGATAACCTGGGTATCACCGATCAGGCTCTGGCCTGGCTGACCTCTTTCCACTCTGATCCACCCTCCCAGGTCCAACTTGGGTCCTTCCTATCATCCATCTTCCTCTCCACCTGTGGTGTTCCCCAGGGGTCTAACCTCTCGCCCTGGCTCTTCAACCAATACTTGGCAACTCTCGCCTGCTGTATTGCCATTTTCTGATCAAACTTCCAGTGCTATGCGGACGACACTCAACTCATTTTCAGGCTGCCCTCAACCACCTCCTCTACCTCTTTCATCTCTGATTGCCTAACTGCCATTCAAGATTGGTGTGCTGCCAAATATCTTTGTCTGAATGCCAGCAAGACGGCGATCCTCCTCATTGGCACACCATCACCATCCTTTCCCCTCACTCTCTGGCCGGCCTCCCTTGGCCCTCCTCCTATCGCCACCTGCAAGGCCAAGAACCTCAGTGTCACCTCTGATTCCACGATTTCCTTCTCCGCCCACATCGCTGATGTCTCAAAAAAGTCAAACTTCTTACAGCACCTCCTCAGAGGTACACTGCCTTTCCTCGCTTTCCCCCAGAAGCTCACGGTCTCCCAAGCGCTGGTTCTCTCTAGGTTGGACTATTCCAATAGCCTCTTTCTTAATCTACCTGCTTCCACTCTCTGCCCTTTTGCAACTTATCCAGAACAGAACTGCGAGCCTTGTCCTTGGCCTCAAGTCCTGAGATCGTTTCTCTCCAGCTCTGAACTCTCCATTGGCTCCAAGTGGGTGCAAGGATTAAATTCAAAACCCTCTGCATTGTCCTCAAGGCTTTCTGGGGCCTGGGTCCAACATACCTTCAGCTATCCCTCTGCAAATACCTCCCATCTCGAGCTCTCAGCTCCTCTACCTCTAACTTGCTCAGGGTCAGTCGTTTCTCAAAGAAATGAGCTGGGGGTAGATCTCTGTCTTCGGCTGGGGCTCCCTCTGGAACAGCCTCCCGGCCACTCTAAAACTTGAGGAGAACCATCTCTGGTTCCGGAAGTACCTCAAGACCTTCCTCTTTGCTTCTGCCTTGGCCCCCCTCCCCCTGTTGATTCTGTTTTCGATCGGCACCATGCACTTGGCCACCCTCTGTCCTCCGGGCCCAGGTACCTGCTCACCCTGACACCCTCATGCACTACCTCCGGGCCACCCATTGCACTGGGGTCTGTATCTGTACCCATACGGTCCCCCCTTTTTCTTCCTGCACTTATCAGACCTACCCAGTCTGCTGCCTTAAACCCAGCACTTGCTACTTGCTGGCTGCACTACCACTGTTCGTTGCCTTTATTACTTATGAATTTATTATTATTTATCTGTTTTCTCCTTGCTCCGTACTCGCCTTTTCTCCCCCTTCCATGTACTTCTCCTCCTCCCCCTCTCCCATGCACTTGCACGTTCTCAATGTCACCGGGCCTAGTAAGATTGTTGTTTTTTGGTCTCCCCTGTTCCCCTTCCCTTGCCTTGTCGCGCTCTGAAACACTTGTGTATGAGCGCGATAGAAGTAAAATATCATTATCAATATCCACAACCCAGTGGTGAAAGGGTCTACAGCAGGGCGGGTCGTCGCTATCCTAGTTCGCTTGATCTTCATCCAGTGCGGCTGCAAAAGAATCCTGATCCACAGCACGTGGTACCTCAGGCCCCGTGGGCAGGCTTCACTGTGCGACTGGAGTCTTTAGCATAGGTAAAAGTGGAGGCAGAGGGTGCTGTAGAGGCAGTGCCCCCCTGGAAGTGGTGGAGGAGGTGGCACTACCGGGACCTTCAGAGGGATTGCCGGAGCAGGATGTGGTTCAGGTGGCTTAGGATACGTTTCCTTGAATAAATCCTTAAAATATGCCTTCATGGGATCAGAGTGGATAAGCGTCTGAAACTTGCCAAAAAACACATCCTCAGAAGAAGGCTTAGGCACTGGAGTGGGAAGAGGCCGCTCTGAAGGGGCATACCCCCAGGACTGCAAAGAAGATGGTTGCCATGACGCTCCTCCACTTACTGAATCCATGTATACCAAGGGAGCGGGCGTAGTAGGAGGAAGCAAGACTGCGTGTGACAGTGGGAACCGAGCTCACCAATCCATTGGCGAGCAGAACAGATTCTTATTATCCATAAAACGTGGAAAAGGCTGCTCAGCCCCAAACACAAGCCCCTCGGTACCAGCCGTTGAGAACGTTGGTGTGAGAGAGGTAGTCAAAATGGCATACCCAGACCGCGGGGGTTAGACCGCCATTTTGTTACTGCCTGAGGTGAACTGCGTCACATGTGTCAGCGAGGCCATGGTCACCACAGGGGTGTCAGGGGGCCTATGTTTCATTTTAGCTCTGTGGCAGGGAATCTCGGCAGAGCTGGACCAAGCAGATCTAGAGTTGTTTTGCGACCCCTTAGAGACTGCTGGAGAATTAGCCCTCAGTGAAGGAACATCGGCAGAGCCGGTACTTGAAGACTTAAGGTGTTTGACCGGCTTTTTTGCCCCCTCAGCAGGATCGGTTCAACCACAGGCCTGAGTGTGGTAAGGCTTGGGGTCAACCCATGTAGTCAGAGCCCTTGGAGGGGCCCCCTCCATTTTGCCAGTCTTAGATATAGCCACAAGTCGGGGATCCTCAGCGGTAACCCCAGTGCGTTTAGTCGCATTAACAGGAACCTCGAGACGAGTCTCGGTTCACTTCGTTCCAGATTTGGAAACCTCAGGAATTACCCCAGTGACTACAGCCCCATAAATACTGGGCTTAACTTTAGCCCCCAGATGGGGACCTCAGATGAAGTTCCGGTCCTGGCAGCCCCCTTACAGGGAACCTCGGAGGAAACTCCGGAGTTCAGGTTAGATCCCTTTCAGGATACTTCAGGGAGATTCCTGGTACTAGAGCCACTTGGGCCACTCCCGGAACCAGAGGACCCCGGGAAGGAGTGCCCTGGCCGGGGTGCCCAAAAAAGGAAGGAATTTACCAGCCACTTCCTTTTTTCTTCAATGAACTGCTGTACATGTGGAGGAGGAATCTGTGGAACACCTCCTCCCACCTGACAAGTCGACAGTGGAGTGCCCGGATGGAGAGGGAGTCGCAGTAGAAGCACAAGTCCCACCGGTGTTCCGGGCCCCAGACAGAGAGAGTCGCGATCTGCCCTCACTAAATGACATTCAAGAGAAGAACATGACATGAATCCTAGACGCTCCGGCATAAATGGAAGAAAGAAGACAGTGGAACCAGAACAGGAATATGAAGGACAAGAGAACAAAAAGAAAAATATTCCCTAAGATGCAAGTGCGTCCGAACCCGACCACACAGGGAAAAGGACTGAAGGGAGATGCGCGTGGAGGGGCTCGGGAAGGAATTTTTTTATGCTTAAAAAGTGCTCCCGTCCTGGTGGATGAAAGGTCTCACATGTATGGAGGAAAGGGGACGGTAAGTAGGAGTAGTAGTGTTTTCTAGTAGTATTTAGCTCAATAATTTCAATATGAATTTTTAAACTGTGCCTAGTATACAATTCATACATGTATGAAATTAATATAGTTACCTCACCACACAACACAGCAACTGATTTAGAAGGAGCTATGAAAAATCTCAGCAATACTATATGGATAACACAGAAAAGAGGGTACTGGGTGGCTGTGTTGCCCTTTAACTCATGTACAAATGTCCTTGGCCTTTTTCTCTTTGACATTCAGGAGCACTCCCGAATTCATAATGTTGCTGTGGCTTGACCCTTAAGGCATATGTTTCCTTTTTGAGTTCTCTACCACTAAAAGGACCAAATCCTTTTTGAAAATTTGAATTTGAATAATACATTTCCCAAAATTGTAAAGGATTTGTTCAATGCTAGATATCATATTAACCACAGTATCTACAATCTGAAAGGTTGTCTAAACATCAAAGAAATAACTTTTAAAATAACGATTATTTGTATTTGTATTTATTTTATTTATAAAGCGCAGCCAGGCCCGGGGGCATATGGGCGCGTAAATTAGATCTGGTTACAGTTACAATTAAAAGCAGTCAAAAGTAGTTATGTTACAGTTACAGATAGGTACAAACATAGTATTGCAAGTGCGTACAAATATACATTGAATTACAAAGTGAGCCGGCAGCGGTCTAGCATGCTGGGATCCGGAGGTTAGGCTGTCATGGAGTCTAAATTGTGAAGCCAGCACTTAGTGTTGTGTTTGAACAGGTTGAATGAGGATTCTGCTCGCAAGGGCGTGGGGATAGTGTTCCATTATTTGGAAGCTTGTACAGGGAAGCTAGCTCCACCCGAGTTATGAAGTTTGAATCTCGGTATGGTCATGGTATTAGTTTGTGCTGCTCTGAGTGGTCTTGAAGACGTGTGGGGTGTAAGTTGGTTAGCAAGGTATGCTGCAGCAAGGTTGGCCCTGGCTTTGTGCATAAGGGCCAATGTTTTAAGGATTATTCTATGCTCGACAGGGAGCCAGTGTAGTTTACGTCTGGTCTCAGATATGTGTGCTTTTTTGGGAATGTTGAGGGCAGCCCTGATGGCATTGTTTTGGACTACTTGCAGTTTGTTGATATTTTTGTGACTAGTGCCCAAGTAAAGGGCACATTACAGTAGTCTATTTTGGATAGGACTAATGCTCTGGCCAGAGTAATGCAATTGGGTGTGGAGATGAACGGTCTACATGCAGTGATCAGCTTACAGGTGTATGCGGCTGATGATGCTACTGCATTGGTTTGTTTGGAGAAGGATAAGGTGGCGTCGATGTAGATACCAAGAGTTTTGGTGTTATTTGACAGAGGGATGGGATTGCCATCTATGGTAAAGGCTTTGAATGAGGGATTAAGATTTTTGAGTTTGGCATGAGTGCCCATGATGATCAACTCGTTTTTTTCGTCATTGAGACACAGTCCATGGTGTGCCATCTATGCTTGTATTACCGAGTAGATTTCATTAAGGGTGGTGCTGTCAGTTTCGTAATCACCCGTGACAGGAATGAGTATCTCGGTGTCATCCGCTTAATTGGTATACGTGACACCCAGATAGTCAAGGATATCAAAGAGTGGTTTTGTGAATATATTATAAAGTGTCGGGGACACGTAGGAGCCTTGCGGGACTCCACAGGGCACTGGTGAGGGTTCAGCAGAATCCGTTGGAGGGAAGAACCTCATGGTTCTGTTCGCCAGGAAGGAACTGATCCAAGCCGTGGCTGCGTCTGAAAAGTGTGCTGCAGATTTCAAATGGTGACAGAGTGTTTGGTGGTGGACCAGGTCGAAAGCTGCTGACAGGTCGAGCAGTAAGAGGAGTGCGAGTTTGCCATTGTCTTTCAGGATTTGGATCTGGGTAGTAAGGTCTATTAGTGCAGTTTCCGTACCGTGTCTTGGTCGGAAGCCTGATTGCCTGAGTCCTAGGAGGTTGTTTGATTCTAAGTAGGCCTGTATTTGTAAATAGGCTGCTCTGTCCAATATTTTTAATAAGAACGGTACAATCGTTATCGGCCTATAGTTAGCCTGGTTGGCTGGGTCAAGAGTAGGTTTTTTGAGAAGTGGGATGACCCAAGCGTCTTTAAGGTTGTCAGGTACTATTCCAGATTTAAAAGAGGCATTGAGGAGGTTGGTAATGAATGGTGCTAGGTCGTGCGCGGCCGCTTTGATTATGTCAATATTGCTTTAGAAAACATCACCATTAAATTAACAACATGATATTCAGTTTATCTACAGCTTTCAAATTGATCTACGACTGATAAAGTCTTTTTTGCCTTCTTTGTGGGGGTTTGCCAATGGAGTGCTTTAGCTAAAGTGCAGTTCTGCCTTTTCAGCTATCCTTTGTGAGCCTTGAAATTTCATTAAGAAGACCACAAGTCCAGGCACTGTGAGGTATGAAGAATATTGTAGAATTTAAACATCTCAGTCATCTAATAAGCAAACAGTGCACTCTATCTTTGGTGTTTTTCCTTATGAAAGGTAATAGCAGAGATAGGCAGGGTAGAATAAATACAGTATTTAAAGTCCCTGTATACGAGAAAAGAAAACTTGAATGCATGGTGGCAACCTGTTTGCCTCTTAAGGCTCTCTTTATGAAAAAAAGGGTTGCTGAACTCTGAATTGCGCCAGGCAAATAGTTTCTGGGCTGAAGGATATGAGGATCCAAGTAGGGTGAAGAGTGGCGTGGTCCTCATCCAGCTTGAATCAATGTACCTGCTTTCAGGTTCCACTCTGTGTGTTTAGATTGTCACAAGTTCAGGGAGTGTATGGATGCTTGGTTTTAGGATTGTTTTAATTTTCATAATTTTAGGCATGCTATTAGAATATTTTTTTAGAATTTAGAAGGGAAAGGTGCAATGCTATTGTATGTTCCGTCTTGGGGGTGTCCTGGATGAGAGAGTGGTCTTTCCGGAATTAACCATTTCACTCACAGGACACTTTTATCGAATCACATTTCATTGAACATATTTTACTGCATTTTAATGCAATATGTAGATGGGGTGTGGGTTTAGGTATTTTGAAAGGTGGGTCTGTAGGGGAGATGGAAAGGGGTGCAAGAGGTTTCCTCCCGCATTTATTTGTGGTAAAATACGGTAAAACGAATTAGGTGAAGTGGGATTGTGTAGCAATGGCTTTTGACTGGCGGCTTGAAAGATCGCTGTCAAACAGGACCCCAAGGCTCTTTATTTCCTGTGCTGATTAACGTACTATTACTTGCAAATTGCTGTTGCTTTAAAACAACACCAACCCTGGCAAAATGGTCTTGTCAGTACAGATTCTCTGAAGAAGAATCCCCCAGACTCAGGCTGGAAATGGTTAGGGTCTTGATCAAAATCTTTGTGGCCAGTAAAATGTCCACCAATGTGGAGGGAAAAGGCCACCGAGAACAGCATTGTGCAGCAGAAAGTCGTCAAACGAGCAGCAAGGCATAGCAGGTCCAGGACTAGATGTAGGTCACAACATTCCTTTGCAAGCATGTTGATGTTGCAAATAAACAAATATAGATCTGGGTTAGGAAACAGCATAAACCTTATATCCCTAGTTATATGCTACATTATGGCTATGGCTAGTTGCAAGGGACACATAAGTAGCCAGACTGTGCCGCAATCAAAATCTGAAGTAGAAACACACACACAGGACTGGAAGGGCACTGGATGTGTACAGTTCACGTTCACCCAAAGTCAACGTTGTGCTGATGATGAAGAAGCGAGAGGCAAAAGGGAAGGAAACCCATCAATTGACAGATAGGTTTGTATAGCCTTCCGGTACTGAAGATTGTGAGAACAAGAGTGAACTGAGGGGGAAAAGGGCTCCAAACTTCGGGGGATCAAATAGAATGTTTTAACTTTGTTGATGGAAAGCAGCCACCCACAACATATTTAGAGAAAGTGACAAAAGAAGCCTAATAGAGTAATTGGGGGCTATCTTGACCATGATTGACTAGGGGCCTGTTTCATAGAAGGCTTTATGTACCAGGCAAACAGATTCTGTTGCCAACTAGACACATGCATGGCTAAACGAGAATGACGGAGATGTGATTTGTCCAGAGGGCCTCTGTGATCAGGCAGACTACAGCACTCTGCACAAGCAGGAGAAAACTAGCAAGTTAAAATGGGCACCCAAGGTACAGAGAATAACCATAGTCCAAATGAAGAGAGATAGTAGCAACTACTACGGGGTGTGAAGATTAGAAGGAAGGCAAGGAAGGCTACACCACAAGTGTCTAAGACGACTGAAACCCAAACCTGAAAAATAGCCAATCTTGGATGAATGGAAAGCTTAGAATTGATGTGGCAACCAAGATTGCGAACAAAGGGCCAGGATTGGGGCGTAACGTTCAAACGAGAGTGCCAGCAAGCAGTGTGCCAAAGCTCTGGCCTGCCACCTACCAGAAGCATCTTGGTCTTGTTAGTAACACGTTTAAGCAAATAAGTAATCAGACAGCATCTTATTACTTTGATGCGGTCCAAATACTGGGATATGGTACGGCTCTGATCCAGTTTGAGCCGAAACAGTATTTGAGGGTTGTATGCATAGGGATAAACGTGGAAGCCCAATGATTAGATCAGTGCAGACAGCCACCAGACAGATGTTGAACAATGGAGTTGACAGGGTTGAGCCTTGGTAAAAAAATTAACTGTACTGCCCATAACCTTTGGTCATCCTCATATAGGTGGTGCAGGGCAGCAGGTTGACAATGACATGAGGGCGCACCTTCAGAGCGTGCACTGCTAGCAGGGTATCAGCCATGAGCCACAAACAGCAAGGTTATGGATTTTTTCTGTAAGTGTTGGGTGTTCCATTAAGCGATTAGCAATGTTTCATACTCCACATGCAGGTCATGATTTCCATTGTTCTTTTGCATGAATGTTGCAACAAAACAATGAAGCACTGAAAACCCAGACAGATCCATCCCACTGGAAATTTTAGATCTACTTAGTAGCAAAGAGAGGTTCTCCCTTCCGACTGTCTGAAACCTGCACAATGCTCTATGTAAGGATGCGCCTCGGCAAGAGCCGCAGGGAGCATCGGGCACACCTGAATCCAAGGACCTTGGGAGTCAAGGGGACGCATCAACCCAATGAATCACGACTGTATATACGGTCGTGGGAACAGGGACGGGAACCGCTGCAGACAGCCGCTGTGAGACGAGGCATCACTCACCTAATCAGCAAGCCGGCCCGGATCTGGGAGAACGGTGCTCTCGGAGGCTCCAAGACAGGAGGGGAGGGCTGTCGGCACTTCACCCCTCTGCGTCTCAGGGCGGCCCCGGAGCCGCTCGTAGCGGGAGGAGGGCACCCAGCATCGGGACCCGCCCATACTCAGCGCGGCCACAGCCCCGTGACCGACGCCGTCATTTCCCATTATTCCAGGGCAAGGAACGGCAGCACGACCAGACGGCGGCTCTTGAGGGAGGTGGAACGAAGCCTTAAGAGCCAACGGGAGAAGGGCTAGGCAGGACGCTCTGTGATTGGTGGGGACCTGAACCCAGTGATTATTACAAAAGCGCGCCAAACCATTCTAACGCGTTTGTTTCTTTCTAAAGGATACGGGGAAGAGAGAAGAAGGAGAATCCGAGTGGTGGGCCTATCCGGACACCACGAGATAGGACCAAGTTGAGGGTAACGCCAGTATATTCTGGGAAGCCAAGACACCGGTGAAGGAAACCGGAGGACTTGAATATTATTTACTGTTTGAGAAAACCCTTTCAGCAACTAGCATTAAATATTGTTTCAGCATCTGCCTGTCTCTCGAGTCATATGTCCACACTCTGTCCTGCACAACTGCCTGTCCTGAAGCATTGACTGCCCATTCCTTCCCCAGACCCTCCACGAGTATGTATTTAACATCACCTTTGGTCATCTGAATACCAATCCTAGGTCATTTATTCTTAATCTTACATTGTAGTGCTGATGAATTTTGGATATTTGTGCGAGGCTGCGAGCAATGCTCTCCTAACAAGAACGTTTTTTGTTACCCTATACTCACATGGAAATAAGATTGGAAGCCAGAAAATGTTGTTGCTATAGTAAGAATACCGCATTTATTGACTTATTGTTTTATTTAACTTTTTATCCGTATTTTATTAAAAAATATTATTATATTTTTAATAACAATATTTTAGAACAATCAGCAATATAATTTTCTATAAATATAGTATGTCTTAAGAAAATTGCTAAATGTGTGTATTTGTACTTGAAGTTTTTTTTATGCCGAATAAAAACGTGTTTGACTGTCTGGCAGACCATTCCTAGCCAGTCACTATGAATGTCAGGATTTACAGAAAAACCTACCAGTCCTTGCCTTCAAAGGTTGCAGTGTTCTGCAGAGGCAGCACAAAAGTAAGTTTAACTGTAACTTGTAGGACGAGCAAGGCTGTTACCAAGATAAACAACATTTGTGCTAATGAACTGCTATAAATCGCCCAGAAAGCACATGAGCTTTGTTCAGCAACACTTCTGGCCTCCTGATGCTCTTGTCACTTAGTTTATTCCAATCACCAGTCTGCGATATCTGCTTCTGCCTGTATTCTTGTGAACTTGCCACAACCTTTAGACAATTCTTTGCCACTTCGCTGAAGCCTCTGCTACAAAGTCTAACCATGTGAATCTGCCTCAGGAAAACTTTGTAAGCCTGTGACTCCAGCTAATATCATCTCCTCCTCCTCCTCTACACCTACCCACTTCTTTCATGCATTTGACTGTCTATGTTGGTAAGTCTTCCTTGTACAGGAGGCTGAGATGAAAGGGAGCAGTGATTTCAGGAAACCCCATATAACAATTAGTCCTCTTGTCTCATTTCTTTTGCCCCACTTGGTTCTTGAACTCACATGACTCCTGTACTCTTCCCTTTGCAAGCCACTCCATACTTGTGTACCAGATGAACAAATTACTTGCCCCTGGAAATGTTCTTTCGACTGGATGTTCCTCCCACGTATTGCTCATCTTTGATATAATCCGATATCCTGCTTGCAGCTTGGAAGCTTTTCTCAGCAAGGGGCGCAGTACATCGTCGTCGACCTTGTGTCTCTCGAGAGCCTCCGTCCTCCTCGAGTATGACGTCTATGCTGGTATATATGGCACGCACCCCACCTGTTGCCTCAGTTCGTGTTGTTCCTCTCACCAACACAGCAGTCTCGAAGATGAGAATACTTGAGCGTTAACACAGGGGAAGGTGTAAACTGCAGAAAAACTCCTTCTTGACAGAGGGGAAATATGGGAGGGTGATGGGAAGGCGATGAGGAATACGCGAGAGGAACATCCAGTCGGAAGAACATTACTGGGGTAAGTAATTTGTTCTTCGAATGGATTGTGCCCCCCCACGTATTCCTCATCTTTGATATTCTTCCATTGCAGTGTGTTGCAGGAGGTGGGAAAGAAGAGTTTGATTTTTATTTAATTTTGGCTCATGCTGTGTAACACAGCCTTTCCAAATCTGGATTCCCAGCCCGAAAGGGAATCTAAACAGTAATATTTTGCAAATGTATGCACAGAAGACCAGGTGGCAGCATTGCAGATGCCTAGCAGAGGTACCCCTCTCTGGAGGGCTCAAGAAGTGGTTACACCTCTGGTCGTGTGGGCCCTTAGACCTTCAGGAACCTCTTTCCCGGCCAGGTTGTAACTTTTGGATATACATAGTATGATCCACCGAGATAGCATCTGTTTAGTGACCGCTTGTCCCATTCTGTGGGCGGCATACCAATTAGTCGTCCACTCTTATCTTACAAACCCTGTTGATATAAAAGCTCAAGGCTCTTCTAGGGTCAAGTCTGTGTGATCTCTCCTTCTCTTTAGATGGATGAGGAGGAGGGTAGAAAGCTGGTAAGACAATCTTTTGTGTCAGATGAAATTCCAACACTATTTTTGGCAGAAAAGAGGGACGAACCATCAAAACGACCTTGTCCTTATGAAAGACCACGAATGGTGGTTTTGAACACAAGGCCTGAAGCTCGCTCACTCTGTAAGCAGAAGTAATGGCCGTTAAGGATACAGTTTTCAAAGACAACATCCTAATTGGACAAGAATGTAATGGCTCAAATGGAGAACCCATCAGCAATTTAAAACTAGGTTGAGATCCCAGACCGGAACAATAAAAGGAACCAGAGGGAAGATGTTGGTCAACCCTTTCAGAAATTGGATGACTATAGGAACCTTGATGTAGGAACCTTGTTCCGGAGAGCGCTTGAAAATGGACAGCGCAGATAAATAGGCCTTGGCTGTAGCAACCAGTAGCCCCTGATAGGTTAAATGTAGTAGAAAAACTGATGGTGTCTCACAAGTAAATGGATCAATTCCTTTATCTCTACACCATTTGCAAAATTTGCACCAACGGCAGCGGTATAAAGATTTTGTTGCTGGCCTTCTGGCTGAAAGCAACACCTCCATGACATCTTCCGGAAGGTCCCAATCTTTGTACCTCAACCTCTCAGAAACCCTGCGTGGCGCTTGAGGGTCCTGATCTATGAATGAAGAATGCAACCCCCCTCTTGCGAAAGAAGGTCCTCTCTTTGTGGAAAGTGAATTCAAGGACAGATGGACATTATCAGAAGTTCTGGGTACCACGTCCTCCTAACCCAGTCCAGGGCAATCAGGATCATCAATTTCCAAAATTCTCTTAGCCTCCGGAGGACATGAGGAATGACAGGGATCAGTGGACACGCGTACAAAAGTGGAAATTCCCAGTCCACGATGAGCGCGTCCCCTAGAGCTCCTCTATGAAGAAATTCCCTGGAGCACAACTGTTCGCACTTCAAGTTGTCACTGGTCACAAACAAATCCACTTAGGGGGTTCCCCAAAGGGTGAAGATCTCTTGAAGGACTTCCTTCACTAACTCCCACTCGTGGGAGACTGGACTCTGCCTGCTCAGAGCGTCCGCCTCTGTGTTTTCTTCTCCGGCCAGATGAACTGACGACTCAGAAAATACTTCTTGCAGTCCCCAAAACCAGAGCTGCATCATCTCTTTGCACAGAGGCAGTGACCCCACAACCCTCTCTTGTTCAGGTAATGCATGGTCAATGTGTTGTCCGTCATTATCAGGACACTCTTTCATCGTACAGAGGGCAGGAAGGCCATCAGCGCTAATCTGATTGCTCTCAGCTCCAAAAGGTTTATATGCAGTTTGGACTCCGACGGAGACCAGTGTCCGCTGTATGTTAGACCTTTGGTGTGACCTCCCCAACCTGATAGGGAGGCGTCTGTAACCACCCTAATCTCCGGCCATGGTTGCCAAAAGGGTTCACCCTTCAACACATTCTACTTGACTGACCACCACAGGAGATCCTGCACGACCCTGTTTCCGGATATGTACCAGATCCGTCATCCTGGCGGAGAACTGTGACCACTAAGTCCTGAGGGTGGACTGACGAGACCTAATTCTCAGACGTGCCTCTGGCACCAGAAAAATGCAGAATTCCATTAGACCGAGCAACCTCAGAAAATCGAAGGCTGGAAGATTTGAGGCACTTTGAAATGTGTTTACCATCTGCACTATGTGGGTAGTCCTCACCTCGGGTGGAAAAGCTTTTCCAGGACTGCTCCAATGAAATGCAGCTTCTGGGAAGATATCATGAGCGACTTCTTGAAGTTGAGGGAGAAGCCCAGCTTGTGGAGATCATGACAGGTCCTGTCCAGATGTTCCAGAGCCTATTTGGGTGAACGGGCTCTGATCAGCCAATCGTCCAGGTAGGGCTACATGTGAATCCCCCCCTAAGTAGATTCACTGCCGTGAAAACCTTCGGCCAGAGGTCATCCCGAATGGCAGAACTCGAAACTGATAGTGAGAACTGCCAACTGCGAATATCAGGTATTTCCTGTGCTTGAGATAAATTGGCACATAAAAATAAGTATCCTGAAGATCCAATGACAACATCCAATCCTGGAGCTGAAGGCCTGGAGGATCTGTGTGAGTGTAACCTTTACCTCTGGTGCCCTGCAGGAGTGCCAGGTCCGGATCGGTGGGGATCTTGGGATGACAGTTGTCTGGAATTAGATGCTGACCCAAACCACTCCTTCCCTACTGTTTGCGCTGAAAGGCTATTGCCCAGCGAGCAGTGCGGTTGGGAGTGATGTGGTTGGAGCCCACTATGATGTGAGGAAGGATGTATGGCTTCTAGGTGAGCCTAGGGGAACAGACAGGGGAACAGACAAGTGCAACACGTTAATGCCTGCTTTCTAGCTTCGCCCCCAGAACCCAGTCTCACCTTATTAAGGCTGATGAGAATTCCAAAAAGATCAGAAGAACCTCTGATCCAGTTACTTCACTGGACGGTAGTTGGCCAGTCCAGCTGTGGCGCACTAGATGCCCAGAAGGTAAGTTCTTGTCTTTGTACATCTTTTACAGCATTGCCCTGCAATGATTGCAGGGTTTCCTCAATGTCCTCAGAACATTTTTAGCTACATTATTGTCCGTGAACGTTCTGTGTTTCGTGTAAACAGTGTTCCAGGAATGCGTCCGTGAACGTTCTGTGTTCTGTGTAGAATGTGCGTAGAGTGCGTTAGAAATGGTTGCAGTCTAATGTTTATTTTGTCTTCTTTCAGCAGCTGCGGCGGAGCGGCAAATGCGGGTGAGTGAAATCAGCTGTGCCGGCGAACAGGACGTTTTCGGGAGCTCCGGAATGGAATCCTGACAAGCAGCTGTGCCAGCGCAAGACGGGTTCAGATAGGTTGTCTGTCCTGGGGGAAGCGAGGGAGCATAGATGAAGTTCAGTTGACACACTGTTTTGTTTCCTCTACGCGTATGCACAGAAGCTGTAGTTGATGCAAGGTGTGTCTCCGGGTAAGCAAGAACACTAGCTGACGCTTGGAAAGATAAAAGCATACCGCAATTCAGAACATATGAATAACGTTGGATGAATGTATTCAGGATTCCTCTGGAACGTGGAACTGGAGCAGGCAGCCAGCATTACACCTCTTGTGTCTGCTTATGGAAGAACGCTAAGCACTGGGTGTGGCCCAGGGTGGGGGTTTATGGGCATTTCAGTCAAAACACTGGTGCTCACGCCAAACAGCTACTTTCTGCGTCCATTGCCCACCCACAGTGCCTAAATATCTATGGGGGTGAATGCTTGGTGGTCTGCTAGTTATGTTATGGTTCATGACAGCGAGAGAGTGACCATCTTGAACTTGTCCTTCCTGAGGAACTTGTTCAAGCCTCTCAAGTCCAAGATGGGTCGCAACCCTCTGTCCTTATTCGGGATCAGAACATATGGAGAGTACCAGCCTTGATTTCTTTATGATGCAGGTACCTGTTCGATTGCACCCTTCTCCAACAGTTCCTGAATTTCCCAAAGAAGAATCTGATCTGGTCATTTCAAGGACTGGTCTTGAGGACAACAGTCTGGTCGTCTCTTTATGAAAGGGAGGCAGTAACCATGGGCAACAGTTTGTAGTATCCAAGCATCTGTTGTAATATTTCACCAATCTTTCAGATGGTGGGATAATCTGCCTCCCATCACTGTCGAATGTTTCAAGTTTTCAAAGTGGTTCTGTGGCACCGGTTGGTGCAGAAGGCAAGGCAGCAGATACTGCTGCAGCTCCTCTGCCTGTATGTCCTCGACCGCCTTGAGGTTACATTCTCTGCGCCCTCTGGTTAAATTGACCTCTTCATCTGCTAACTGAGGAATAGTAACTAAACAATCGATTTCGCCATCCCTGAGCAGAAGATGGAGCTGTTCAACCTTGTTGGGACTGCCTAATGGCCTGATTTAGAGGACTGCAACTTTTCAAGACTTTTGTCTGCTTTAGATTCAAACAAGTAAGACCCTTCAAATGGCAAATCCAATCATCTGGATTGCACCTCAGAAGGAAACCCTGATTTACAAAGACAGACAAATCGTCTAAGCACTGCACCAGCAGCCATACAACGGCTAATAAAATCTGCATTGTCCATTCCTGACTGCAATGATTGAAACATAGCACCTTTACCGTTCTGAATAATGCTCATAAAACCATTCCTTTCTTCACCCTGTGGGATGTGTTCAGATGCCATGGCTATCACCTCCCACAAAGTGTAGGTGAACTTCACTATAGCACAAGTTGCATTTGTTGCTTTCAGTGCCATAATCCCTGCAGAGAAAACTTTCTTTCCCATGCCATTGAGCCTTTTATCCTCCCTGTCCGTAGGGACTGTGGGATAGGCTGCTCTCTTAGATACAGCAGTAGCTGCTTACACAAAAAGGCTTTGTGGACTCAGATGTTTCGAAAGAAACTCTGGATCCACTGATGAGGGTCTGTACTTTTTAGTGAAATCCTTCTGAACCGCAGGGATGGTATCTGGATTTTTCCAGTTCTCTAGAACTCTGTTTTTCACTGCTGTATGGAAGGGAAGGACTGGGTCCTTCGGAGGTGCCCTGTCCAAAATATCTGTAAGGTCATGCTGTTCAAATCCAACGTATTCAATAACCTCTGCCATTACTGATCTATGAGATGCATCTCCCATATTGGCGCGTGGAAGAAAATAGTATATTATAGGCGCATATACCGTTTGCGTGGTTGTGAGATAGAAACACCTAGACATCTCTTTTACAAAATGTACTGAATTAAAGAAGGTTCATGTTAAAGAATTTCTAAATTTAAGATATCGAATTGAGAATTACCAGTCGGACCAAATGTGGAGTTTTATATACTCAGGGGAATGTACCATCATGAATTTTACATTATACTATATGTGGATTTAAATTGTTAAAAAGTTAACTGCGACATGTGAAGAATGATTTTAAGAATGTTTTGTGGTGTTTCTTTCCATAATGACTGACATGTATTAATTATTTTGGATATATTAGATGTTTATCTGTGATTTGATATATGTATTAAGAATTGTGGTCCTTTTAGAGTATTTTGCTTATTTTAAGAACGTTTTGCGGCATTTCCTTTTATAATGATTGTCATGCATGAATTCTTTTAGATATTCAAAGATGTTTATCTGTGATTTTATATACCTGTTAGGAATTGTGATCATTTTATACTATGTTGCTGTTATTTGGGTAAAGTCGTAGCTCTATTGTGTAATGTATTAATTGCTTAGCTTATTAGGGAAATAAGTTGTATTTGATTTTTAAGTGTATTGACCAGTGGCATCATGCAGGGTGTCCACAAGGTCTCTCATTTTAGATTCTTGGGATATCAGTTCCCCTGGAACACTAGGAGTATCGTATTCCCTACCAAAACTATAAATAGGGCTTTCGTCTTCAGCCTCTTCCTCATAAATAGTGGCCATGGACTTAAAACGTTTCTTTTTCCCTGAGGTTTAAAAACCTTCGACATACTTTCAAAAGGCCTCAAGGGCTTTGACCCTGACTGTTTCGGCATTGATAGACTCGACTTCAACGACTTTGATACCGACGAATGGGTCGGAGAAGGAGGATCCCTTTGAGGCGTTGAGGCCATGAGAGGTGCACAAGATGCCTTTGAGGCCTTCCAATCCTTCGAAGCCTTCAACCTGCTGTCCAGGCCCTCGGGCACATGGTCAGTGGTTTTCACAGATGACACTTTGACGATCTTTTGCGTGATGGGGTCGGGAGTCTCTGACAACTTCAGCGAAGGGCCTATCTTCGCTGCCTTCTCAAACACCTTTAACATCTGCCCGCTTAACTTTTCCAGTTTGACTTGACTATCCCCCTTTTTAGGAAATTTCACCCGTTTCCCTTCGGGCGAGGAATCCGTAGAGGATGACCTGGAGCGATGACTCCTTTTCTTTTATCTCCTCGAAGATGACAAAGAGGACCGCCGAGATCTCAAACGCTTCAAACTTTTACTGTGCCTCTTGGGCCGGCGCAGAGATCTCCCTCTTGGGCTCTTATCTTCGGACATAACTTTTGTGGGGGTCACGGAAGATGAACTCGGGATGGTTTGCCCAAAGCAAGTTTCCCCTTCCTCTCTTTTACCACTATTCCAGTTATAGACTGGCATGAGCCACAATCTTCAACAATGTGGCCCCCAGACACCAGAGAAATGCTCAATGAGGTTTGGTTATGGACATCTTAGCCGAACACTCAGCCTATTTCTCGAAGCCCGTTTTCAGGGTATGAGTAGAAACTTTTGTAACAAACTTGTAACTGCGCTGTAAATATCATGCTGAGGCAAAGAACTGTTTCGAGCAGCTTTGCAGAAAGAAACGAACTGAGGCAACAGGCGGAGTGCGTGCCATATATACCAGCGTCAACGATATAGTCGAGGAGGACGGAGGCTCTCGAGGGACATGAGGCCAACGACAACACACAGCGCCCTATGCTGAGAAAAGTTTCAGAGCTGCAAGCAGGATATCGGGATATATCAAAGATGAGAAATACGCTGGAGGACACAATCCATTCGAAAGATACTCCTAGTTGGACACTACTATGTGCGCAACATAAATCCCTCTCCTGCACCACTGCCTGGCACCTATGTTCTGTGCCACTCACAGTCCTTCACCATTTCAAATTATTAATTGATATCTTCCTGAACTTTCAATTTGTTAATTTTAATTATGTCTAGTAAATCCTAAAGAGCATGTGAAATGTAATGATCACGTTTTCTATTTGGACGGATTTGATTAGAAATGGAAGCCTTCCATTTTTCTTGAAGATTATATAACCGCTGGATCATCCTCTGAATCAGACTGTTTTTAGTTCATAATGTAGCAAATCTTAAATATCACCATGAATGTCTCCTTCCTTTTTGATCTAAACTTCTTGAAATGGCTGTCTATTCCCAATTTTCTGTTTATCTTGACAAATTAATTCTTGCCCTTGCTTCAATATGATTTTCATCCTATCCACTGCAGGAAAAACCAGAGGGAGTTTCACAACTTAGTGCCCGGTGATCCCGTGCTCAGGTGGCCATGGAAAGGCCATTGCTTCTGGATCCCGACCCTGGGGGTGGACAAGCGAAGGAGGATCACCTTGGTAGGGGGTCCTCTGGGAGTGGAGGAGAAGCACCCAATGGTGAGCCATGGTCTCCACAACACATCTAACCCCTATCCCTGCTTATTTTATGGGAAACTACAGCTCTCATAATTCCTCCCCACTTTACATTGACAACAGTACTGAAACGTCAAGGATGAGGAATGAGGTCAGAAAGATGACGTCCACTGACTTGCATTGGTTCTGTCCCTGTAATAAGGCCAGGCAGAGTCAGGCATGCAGTCCTAACAAGGCACACCTGCCACTTGTTAACACTCCCTGTCAGAATAAAAAAGGTGGCGTGCACAGGCACACTCTGAGCGAGGCTGGGCACGAGAAGGAACAGCTCTTTCGCGGCTGATGGGAACCAAGCTGTGGAAGTTGGAAGGCCAAAGGGCTGATCGACAATTGCAAGGATCGAGAAAGAGCCAGGCTAGAAATCCACACTTTCGGGAAGCCGTAAGCATTCTAAGGCTGAAAGGAGTGGAGTAAATGAAACCTTCAAGTTACATGAAAGAGGGCTGCGACCCTCCCGGGTGAACGGCAGAGTTAGGGAGGAGCAGAGGAGGCATTGGTAAAGCCCTTAACTGCTGCATGTATAGGATGAAAGAAGAGCAATTAACATGACCAGTGAGTTATCTCGCCAGTGTCTACCTCCAGTGCCTAACCTGACCCATGAACTACTAAGTACTAAGCCCTGATAGGCTGCCTTTGCCTACTTTGAAAGGATTGGTTGCCGGCAGGCGGAGCCGGCCCACCTTCGTCCAAGGCCCACTGAGACAAGGCTTGAGCCTGTTTCATGCCTGTTTTGTGCCTGTGTCTGCCGTCTGCCAGACCCCCTGTCAGGTAACTGCTAAACCTTTCTTAACACCATCATTAAGGCACATGACTCTTGTCTCTCTGTCCATCACCACTACGCCTCGCTCCTGGTACAGTAGAAATGGCAGACAGAGCGCCACAATCCGGCTTACTGCTGGCTCTACAAACCACATGCAGATTTTTTGAAAAGGCCTGGTCTAACGGGCACATTATTTACCACCAAGTGCCTTGGTTGCTCAAATTGACTCTAGATGACACGTTGCTGCTGCATACAGTAATCAACGTCACTCTAAGATCTTGCAGGTCACTTTACTCACTTTACTGAACCACATTTTCCTTTTATATGATCTACAATGTACCGCCTACTATCACTAGTGTCCTATCCTCCTGTGCTCTCACTCGTGTTCTCCAGTCACCAGTGTTTTAGGCCTCTTTACTAACCTCGAATCTAGACGGTAGTTTGTTTTGAATGTCTTCATTGCATTGCTACAACTCAAATGCACAAAAATGTACTAAATGTTAGCTCATTGTACTCCCAGTCAATGTTCTCCAGTCATTAGTGTTCCAGGTCTCTGTGCTAAAGTCGAATCTAGATGTTAGTTTGTTTGAATAGCCTCACTGCATCTCTACAACTTATACGCTCATGTTAGCTCACTGTACTCTAAGTCAATGCTCTCCAGTCATTAGTGTTCTAGGTCTCTGTGCTAAAGTCGAATCTAGATGTTAGTTTGTTGAATATCCTCGTTGTATCTCTACAACTTAAATGTGCTAAAATGTACTAAATATTAGCTTATTGTACTCCCAGTCAATGCTCTCCAGTCATTAGTGTTCCAGGTCTCTGTGCTAAAGTCGAATCTAGACGTTAGTTTGTTTGAATATCCTCACTGCATCTCCACAACTTAAATGTACTAAAAGGTACTAAATGCTAGTTACTGTACCCTCCTGTCATTAACGACTCAGGCATATCACTGAAGTACCTAAAACCAAACCTAACATACAGACGCCACCTCACAGTATGCTCCTGGCATAGTTAGAAAATGCCCCCCAATCGCCTCAATAAAGTCACCTTGACCCTAATACTCCTCATAGCCATATCCAGTATAATGGCCCTTACTCTCAAAACCAGCCCTCCCAAAGATAGAAATCTGAGACTCAGGTCCTGACTACCTAGTATCTATGAACATGTAGGAAACCATCAGAATAACGCCAACAGACGTACTACTACCCAATTAAATACCTGCACACCCAGTCAAGCAATCCACCCACACCGGCGATCAAACCTCTACTATAACTTCCACAACTACAGATACCCTACCAGTTAAAACCTGTCAAACCAGCAAACCCAATTGCTCCCTAACTCTACTAGGATCTCTCATTAATGCACGATCTATGGTGGCCCATGCCGCAGAAATTGCGGACATCCTAAATAATGATAATTTGGATCTATTGGCCATAACTGAGACTTGGCTTCACGAGGCTGCTGGACCAACACTAACGTTAGCAGTGCCTGATAAATACCAAATTCTCAGAGCTGACAGGCCAAATGCCAGAGGCGGCGGTCTAGCCATCATCTGCAAATCTACCCACCCAATCAGACTTGCCACTTCGGTCTCCTACTCATCTTGTGAAGTACTTACAGCCAAAATGCCCCTCTCCAACAGCCGCACGCTCTCAATTCACCTAATATATAGACCCCCAGGGCCTCTAGGCACCTTTGAAGACGATTTAACCAACCTAATAGCCAACAACACCAAAGACCACTCCCAATCCCTACTATTGGGAGACTTTAACCTCGGCTTTAATGAAATTGACAATAAACACGCTGAGTCAGTTGCAGCCCTGCTCAAGGACCACGGCCTTGATCAAAAAGTCCTCTCACTCACCCACATCAAAGGAAGGACCCTTGATTGGGTATCAGAACTGAACTTCAACATCAGTATCACCGATATTGCTCCACAAACATGGACGGATCACTCTCTAATAACCTTCTCTGCCATGCTAGATCTCCTTAGCCCCAAAATCAACAACATGTTTCCCCCTCTCCCAACCAGAAGTAAGAAGGACATGACTGCTGAAAACATTATCCCTCTCCTCCTCCCAGCCATATCAGGACTGGATAGCAACAACCCGGACACCTTGGTAAACACTTTCAATGATGCTATGACCAAAGTATTAGATACAGTTGCTCCAGCCAAGGTACGCAAAGCAAAACAGGAAGCCCACTTAAATGCCTGGTTTACGCCCCACCTCAAATCTCTGAGACTACAGAAAAGAAAGCTCCAATCCATCTGGCGACACTCCCCTACTGAATATAACAAAAACAACCTAACCGCATTTGCCAAATCTTACAAAAAAGAAATTATCAAAACCAAGAAAAACACCTTTAATGACAGAATTACAAAAGCCAACTCTAATACTAAAGAGCTCTTCGCCATCCTCCGCCAAATGGAATCCCCTATTCAACCAATAGACAATGCCCCTAAAAATAAAGCTTGGTGCACAAACATTCAAAACGCCCTTGCTAATAAAATCTCCTCACTGCAATGTAAAATTGCTATAAAAAAAAAAGGCCGCACTGCCACCACCGGACCAACAAATACCCCAATCTCAGAAGAACAAGACTACTGCACCGTTTAGATTCAAGTCTATCTCCATAATTGACACAGAAAAAATAATACTCTCCCTCAAACCCTCAAATTGTGAGGGCGACTCCTGCCCAGCACAATTAATAAAGGACACAGCTAGGGATCTAGCTCCCTTCATTTCCAAGCTCATAAACTCTTCCTTTAAATCCAACACGGTACCCACCAACCTCAAAGAATCATGGGTCCTACCTTTACTGAAAACACAAACCCTGGAACCCACCATCCCCACCAACTATAGACCTATCACCACAGTGCCCTTTCTACTTAAAATCCTAGACAGAGCTGCCTACATACAAATTCAGAATTACCTTCAAGCTGACTGCTTGCTTGGCTCACGGCAATCTGGCTTCCGTCCACTTCATGGCACGGAAACAGCTCTATTAGACCTCAAAACCCTAATTGAGGAACTTAAGGATAATGGGAAAACAGCTCTGCTCCTCTTACTGGATTTGTCGGCCGGCTTCGACTTGGTGGACCATGCAGTTTTATGCAACCAACTCGAATCTGCTGCCAACTTCACCGGAGATGCCAAAGCCTGGGTCCAATCCTTCTTAGCAAACCACACCATGCGGGTCTTCTCCACCTCCGACTCAGCCGACCCTATCAAAATAACCTGTGGTGTCCCGCAAGGATCTTGTGTCTCCCCCACCATGTACAATATCTTCACCAAGCCTCTGTTTGACAAGTTGGACAGACTGGGTGTCACCTACACGAACTATGCAGATGACACCCAGATCCTCATACCCCTTTCGGGCGACTACGAGACAGACTCAGCCTTGGTGAACAAAATGTACACCCTCATTCAGGCATGGATGGCCTGACATGGCCTCTGCCTGAACGACGATAAAACAGAGTTACTAATCCTAGGCTCTGAAACCAACATCCAAAAACTATGCCCAAACTACACATCTTTCAACATTGATATTTACCCTATCAAGGAAATGTCTGTGGTTAAAACCCTTGGATTCTATCTGGACTCCTCCCTCACTCTCAAGAAGCAGGTCAATTCCCTCGCCTCTTCCACCACCTACACCTGCAAACTCATCCGCGCATCTAGACCATACCTCTCCAGTGCCAACTGCATCACATTAGCTAACGCCCTTATCATGTCTAGGCTAGACTACTGCAATGCCCTGTACTCTGGAAGCAACAAATACATCACAAACAAACTTCAAAGACTGCAGAACAATGCCCTGAGAGCAGCACTAAAATCCCCTTTAGAGAGCACATCACTAACTGCAGGAAAGAGGCTAACTGGCTAAAAATAACTGACAGAATTCTACTTAAAACAGCTTCCCTCACATCTAAACGTCTTAACAACTTAGCCCCCCCGTATCTAATGGAAAAAAACAATAGGAACATTTCCACGCGGCCCACGAGATCCGCCAACACCTTCAAACTAGAGACTCCAAGGTTTAAACGTTCCACCATGGGAGGAACTAGCTTTCCCGTCAAAGCTGCTCACTGCTGGAACAAATTACCTCTTGAACTGAGAACTGAACAACCGTACCCGAAATTCAGGCACAAGTTAATCAATTGGCTGCGCGCCAATGACACATAGCCTGACCTACACATAGCTTACTCCCACCCAGCCACTACCGATTTACTTGCCCTGCTCCTGGTCATTTGTCTGTATATATTCTTGTATATATTTGCTTTTTTCCAGCGCCTGTGTTCTTTTAGGCATATGCTTGTATATAGTACTACATATATTTGGTCTTCTTATGCTAGGTTGTACATATTATTGCCAAACTATGTAACAAGCTTAAGTTGTCATGTAAACTGCTGTGCCTGGCTACCCTCAGGTTTAGTGTGCATTACCAAATAATAAACAAACAAAAAAAATCGAAGGCAACAAAAGTCCAGTTTGTATTAAAAGCAAAAGTAACTGTAATCCAAAAGTTACCTATCCTCTTATAGAAACTCTCTAGACCCTGTGGGGCTGAACGTGGGGAAGGGAGATGTTACTTAAGCCAATCTGACATTTCTTTTGAGACACCATCTTCCTTTTTGTATTCCCTTAACACATTTGTCATTTTGAGAAGGAGGGCAAAGTTAGGTTTTCTTAGTATATGCCTTTTTTATTTTGCCTTTTGACTTGGACTTGTTTGTTATTTACTTAATGGTTGAGACTACTCCCATTCTAGAGTTAGGACCAGTTAGGAATTCTACCAACCCAACCAAAATACTAAAAGTTTTTGAAACTTGTATCGATTGTGCATGTGTCTACTGCTCAATGCCATGCCTTCTTTTCACATCCTTTTTGTATGCCATACATTTCCTTACTTCCTCTCACCATTCCACAGTCTTCCCTTTGTATTCTTTTAGATTTATCTTCAGGTTTTGACATGGTGGAACTATTCATTGCTCATCGGATCCGGATGACACCCAGCTCATTTTCAGGCTACCCTCGGCCTCCTCCTCTCCTTCCCTCATCTCTGACTGTCTGTCTGCTATCCAGGAGTGGTGTGCCACCAATGATCTCTGCCTTAATGCCAGTAAAACCGAGATTCTCCTCATCGGCACACCCGCTCCCTCCTTCCCTGTAGCTCTTTGGCCAGCCTCTCTTGGCCCTCTTCCAGCTCCCACTTGCAATGCAAAAAACCTTGGGGTCATCTTCGACTCCACACTCTCCTTCTTTCCTCAGATCTCTGACGTCTCTAAGAAGTCCCACTACCAGCTGCACCTCCTCCGAGGGATTCTTCCTTTCCTCTCCTTCCCCCAGAAGCTGACTGTCTCCAGAGCTCTGGTTCTCTCCAGGGTTGACTATTGCAACAGCCTCTTTCTAAATCTACCTGCTTCTACTCTTCGCCCTCTGCAACTTATCCAAAACAGGACTACAAGACTTGTTCTTGGCCTCAAGCTCAGGGATCGTATGTCTCTAGGACTGAAATCTCTGCATTGGCTCCGAGTGGCTGCGAGGATTAAGTTCAAAACCCTCTGCATCATCCACAAGGCCTTCTGGGGCCTGGGTCCTCAATATCTTCAACTCTCCCTTCCTCAATACCTTCCTTCTCGAGCTCTACGCTCATCTGTCTCCAACTCCCTCGGGGTCAGTCGCTTCTCCAAGCAACGAGTTGGTGGTAGATCTCTTTCTTCGGCTGGTGCCTCCCTCTGGAACAGCCTCCGTGCCTCCCTTCAACTTGAGAAGAACCATCTCTGGTTCCGGAAGCACCTCAAAACCTTTCTCTTTGCTTCTGCTTTCTCTCCTCTTCACCTCTGCTGACCTTCTGGCTGATACCTGAACCACACTGGCTACCTGGACACCCTCTGATCTCAGGCCTACGTCCCTCCCCTGCCATTGTCTCACACCTGCACTGCCGACCTGGCAAACCCCGCACTCAGGGACTGTTACTGTATCCCTATAGTCCCCCTACCCGCCCCTGACACCTGCTGTCCGCACTTACCCATGCACTTGCCACTTGCTCGCCGCTACTCACTGATTGTTATCATCTCGTACTGCACTTGCCACATGCTGGCCGTTACTTTTGTTATCTTGTACTGCACTGTCCCTGCCCCCTTCCCACGCACTTGCATGATCTAAATGACACCTGGCCTAGTAGGATCGTTGTCTGTCCTCCCACTGTTCCCCTCCCTTGCCTCGTCATGCTTTGAAGCACTTGTGCATAGGCGTGGTATAAATGCCATATGATATCATATCATATTGCTTTCTTCTCTTGGGATACATGGTACTGCTCTTTGCAGGTTTTACTTTTATCTTTCTGATTAAACTCTCTCGATTTTCTGGTCTGGTGATTCTTTTGCACCATGCCACTGTGCTTTTGTGTTCTACAAGGCTCTTTCTTTGGCCCTTTACTATTTTCTCTTCATACTATTCCTCATTTTCCTGTCATTCCTTCTATTGGTCCGCACTGTCATTTTTATGTGGATGATGCTATGCTTTTCTCTCTTTTCCTAAATGTTCATGGGTGCACAGTATTTTTCTTAGTCGGGTGGGGCATTACAATCAATGTATGCAATAATGTGGCTGTGACTGCCAGGAAGATGCTTCTACAGACTCTGATTGGAAAAACGTGAGTCTGCTTAGAACATTGGAAAATGCATACCAGTGTACACGTGAAAAACATTACTGCGCAGGAAATGTGTGAAAAGGCGTATCCTTCCCTTCTCAACCTGTGTGCCTATGAATGTAACATTTTGGAATTTCTTTACAATAGCATTACTGTTTTTGTATGCTGAGTTCCATTCATTGAACTCTACATGGTTAAACGTTTGGACACATTACTAACATGTATACAAAAAAGGTAGCAGGTGTCCCTCTCTAGAAAGAACATGACATGATAACCTGTTCTGTGTTTTTTTCCCACTTTCAGAGTCCGCAGCCATCATTTTTTGCTCACTGTACTTTTCACAAAGGAGGAATACCCATTTGCATATCAGACTTTGTCCAGCCCACAAGGGCAGTCCAGCACCGAAATGCCAGGCAAATCTTCTTTGAACAAGAGTACCAACAGCAACCCCAGACACATATTTCAGCCTTGTTGGGCCTCATCAGTGAGGTGGAGCTTTGCCTCTCTGAGCACAGTGAGCAAGGGGTCCACGTCTGGGGTTCCCCAGGTGACCTAGGGTGACCAATCCCAAGTTCCTTGCAAAAATACAAAAAAGGTAGCAGGCGCCCCTCTCTAGAAAGAACATGGCATGATAACCTGTTCTGAGGCTTTTTCCCACTTTGGGAGCCCGAAGCCATTGCTTTCTGCTCACTGTACGTTTCACAAAGATTTGCATATCAGTCTTTGTCCCGCCCACAATGGCAGTCCAGCACCGAAATACCAGGCAAACATCACATGGTGGCTACCGACTGAAAATTCACACCTCTGCTCAGCGTACGATGTAAACCGAACTCAAGCAGCCTACAGCACATCACAGCTCTCTTGCTCTTTTTATCCCACTCAGTCCTACTTACCTACCCCGATACCAAACACTCTTGCTTTACAGATCTGCCAGAGTGCCAAGGGACCATGCAGGTGGTGACAGTGCGCAGTATAAAAATCCTTTAAAATATAATAACATACCATGGAGAATATTTGCTTGAAATGTACGTTCTCAGTGAGGAAAACGGACTCCCATTGTTTGAGTATGTGTCTGTTTAGTTTCCAAGTTATGGTCGTTGAGATAAAGGGGTCATGCAAGACTGATTTGCTGGAATATTTTTTTTCCTGCAGCCAATGGAGTTTAAAGTGGGGGAGTCCCTTGCTTTTTTCCCCATGTAAAAGTGATATCCAGCTCTGTGTGTGTTTTATTTTTGTTGCTCATTTGTTCTGTGACCACTGTGAGAAACTGAGGGTACTCTCACCCCTGGTCTCCTTGGATCCTCTGCGCAGGTGGCCAGGGAAAGGCCATCGCTATTGGATCCTGACCCTGTGGGTGGAGTAGCGAGGGAGGATCCCCTGGGTGGAGGGTCCTTGGGAACTAGGAGTGGGATGCACCTGGGCGAGACATGGTATCCCCCTTTCCCTAGCAACAACATCTCAGCCCTTCCCCAACCTTTGTGCGCTACTACAAGCCAGCTCCCCTTCTTTCCCCATAATTGACTCGTGACAGTACTGGGACGAAGAAGAGGCAACTAAGAGCAATGAAGACCACACTTTTTCACCACTCTGGTACTGGGACGAGGAAGAGGCCTGCCAAGAGTTGTGAGGGTCAGGCATTTCCCTTTGTGGTCAGGCAGGGCTAATTGGACAGTCACACCTGCAGCCTGTCAATGGGCTGCAGGTGTATAAAAGGAGAACAGCACAGCCAGAAAGGGAAAAACAGGGAGACCTTTGTGAGGAGCAGCAGAACGAGAAGACCAGCAGGGACTGTAGCGAACTGTGGGGAGCGGAGTGCGCCAAGAGGAAGTGTCTTTAGATTGGCTTTAAAACTCATAACCCTGTGTGCCGAGTTTGCGCAGCGGGAAGCAGTGCCAAGCTGGGCAGATCCCGTAATCCTTAAGACTGGTGCTCGTTGAATCCAGACGTGAGAGCCACGCCGGAGCATCTTAGGGGTAGACTGAAGACCCCTAACTATGGAACAATGGAAGATGGAACAGTGGAAGCAGAGGAACCAGAAACGCTGCTTGTGCATCCAACAGCTCAAGAATCACAGAGCACCTCTGCATGTGAGCACAATACCTTAAAGCAACAGCTTCAGCGGACGCATTGTCCGTGCTGGTAAACTGCAAACCTGAGTTGGAACAAACTAACAAGCCATTGTTAAAGCGAAAAGAAGGCTTAAGAAGAGAAATAATATCCGCAAACACACTTTCTCATTGTGATTCAATTAAGGCTTTACACAGAAAGTGTTATAAACCTGAAAAGGGAAAAGAAACGCTGTGCAAGCCACAGAAATGGTTTGAGCATTTGCTAGATGAACTAAAGACTTGTTGGGAAACCTTTTAAGAGAAATATAAATGGATTTTCCCAATGAAAGGCATGTTGTGAAGATTTGTTGAATATATGTTGCACAGCAATTTAATTAAAATCTTTCATTGAAGTACATTGTGGGCTGAAGAAAGGCAAACGTTGAACTTTATAAATAAGAACTTTGGAAGCCAAACAGTGAACTTTGTAAATAAATACAGTGTGGCCAAAGACTGGCGAGAGGTGTGTGACTTTCTCTGGTACAGCCAAGAAGCTACCAAGGAGAGGCCAGAGAAGGGTGAGTATTGTACACCAACGCCAAGAGGACAACAAAGAGAGAGATCCTGGTCGCATGACCTGTGATGGGTGGACCGTGTGGGCTGACAACTGCACCTAGACCAGTGAGCCCTGAGCCCTGAGCTGTGATAACCTCATTGTTTAAAAGACTGAAAGAGGTATACTTGGCAGAGCTGAAGTCTTGGGGAAGGGAGCCCTGAGACAGAAGGAGTTTTACCTCTTCTCTCGAGAAGAAGCCTCGAGACCATCTTTTCTTTACACTGTGCTTTTTGAAGTCTTAGGGAAGGGAACCTTGGGACATAAAGAACTACACTTGTTGTCTTGGGACCGTAGTTTCAAGACCCTTTTGGCTTTCGGGTTGGGTTACTTGAACTTGGGCAAGGGAACCCCAAGGACTGGTTCGAAACTGTATCATTGTGCACCACCGAAAGGTAAACTTTGAGACATTTTTTTCCAGGAACTTTCTTATGTTTGGGGCAGGGGAGCTGAAAGTAAGGTGTGAGCCGGAAGCGGCTCAGAACTAAGAGTTGAACACTATTTACTTTGACATCCCTACACATTGGTTAATTGTAGTTGTGAGGGCAAGGATAGGTTTTGGACATTGGCATACGTTTAAGTTGAACTATTTGATTCAGACTTTCCTTAGTTTCGTTCAGGTAGGGAAATCCAACCTTAGCATAGGGCAAGTTAGGCCGTCAACCATCCTGACCTTTCAGTTAATAAATATCTTTTGGTTGAACTTGAAGTCTGTTGTCTGTGTCGTACTTCATGATGCCTTAACACCACCATATGATTAAGAGGTCTCTGGGACTTTAAAAGCTTATGGAACTACCATATTTGCATGATATTTAGTTAGTCCAATAAAAGGTATCAAAACTTGGATTTTGCCTGACTTTAAAAGTGGACTAACACAAAGCCAAACCCTTTCCCGCACCTACATTTTGAGATACGCTTCCCTTAACTCTCTTTAGAGGTCTCTCTGCTATTAGGCAATTGATCCTTTCTTTCTTGCTTCATCTTAAAGCTAATACAATTTACATTCTCTTCTTTCCTCACATGGCTGTCTTCTCCCTTCTATACTCTTACCTCCTGATTATCTTCCCCTTTCACCATCTACCCAGAATCTTGGTGTCGTTTTTGACCAGTCACTTTATTTTTCCTGTCATATACCTTCTGTCACAGATGCCTGTGGTTTTCAACTTTACAAGATTTGTACAAATCCAGCCTTTTGTCATGGTCTCTGCCATGAAAATTCTTTTACTTTCTTTTGTCTTTTCTTGTGTTAATTGCTGTTCTACTCTTCATTGACACCTTCTTACCTATGGGTTTTCTCTTCTTTAGGCCATCTCCCATTCAAATATTCATCTTCTTTGTATTTTATCCCTTTACTCACTCATCTCTCTTTCACAGAAATGTACAACCTCCTAAGCGAAGGTAGCACTGGTATGCTCTTCCTCGCCGAAACATGGCTATCAGACAGTTACAAAACAATCACCCACAAAGCCATACCCGACAACTTCGAACTAATACATTCTAACAGAAAGAGGGGGAGGAATTGCAATAGCACACAAACACCACATCTCCTCCACACCACTCTGCTCAACGGACCTAGAGGACTGCGATCACTCCTAAACAACATCAAGCTCAATGACCAATCCAGACTACTGTTCCTCCAGATCTACAGACCGCTCTCCTACAAGCCAAACTTTGCCACGAATCTCAATGACACCATTGCCAACCTCTCCACTTATCATGACAACATAATTGTTCTGAGGGACTTCAACATCTGGTTCGAAAGAGAAAATGAAACAATAGCAAACTCCCTCAGCGCCCTACTGGAAACCATCTGCTTCAAACAAATAGTAAACTGACACACCATATATGCAATCTTCTGCAGAGATAGACTGTCGACCTCCGCCACACCAGTACCAATCATATGGAACGATCACCATATGATCCAAACCCACCCTCAAAATTCCAAACTGCATGATGCCCACAAACGTAAAAAAACGTCCCTGCAACAAACAAAAGAAACTGGAAGTGTCTTGAGCTGAAAACGCTAATAAAGATACAGAAATAAACCAAACCAAACACCTCACAGCTAAATTGAATGACTCAGACTCAGCGGAATAGAACTTCACATCTGGATCATAGACTCCCTAGACCAATTAGAACCTGCAAAACTCTTCAAACCCACCCCAAAAGAAATTGCAGCAAGATGGTTCACAGAAGAACTGAGGGAATGCCAAAAAAACAAACAGCAAACTGGAAAAATAATGGAGAAATCACTATGACCAATCAGAAAAAAACAAAGACTGATGACAAATCCGAATTTACAAATCAGGAGACCTGAAAGCAAAAAAAACATAATACACTATGTGGCGAATCTGAGGATGTTGTCCCTTCTCCCCTAGGGGGAGACCTTTCCCAGGGCGGTGCATCCACAGTGCACTAGTCCCTCTGGGGGTGGTGCACCGAGGGGATCACATGGGGAAGGAAGCCCCTCATGGGATTGGCGACGATCATACCCAGAGAGCGCAGTATTTCCATGCGTTAATACACCTACACCCTTCACCAATGCTAACTCCTCCTTCCCCTTCTTTTGATAGGCCCAAGTTAGCCAACCTAATATACTTGACCAGAGTAAAACCTCATAGAATATCAAGTATGCTGCATATGGCCCCATTTGGAGTACTGAGACGAAGAAGATGACCAGGAGTCCAAGGATCACTCTGGAGAAGAAGAGTGAACGGTCTAGCTTCTCATGGTATGTGATTGGTCCAAAGCAATTCCACTCTCCAGCGCAGGAGTTTAAACAGAGCTCAGCTGAGAGAGAGAGAGCTGTCCTCCAAAAAGGAATTCAGTGGGCCATGTACCGGCTGAGCAGACAAGAGCCAGCAGAAGGGAAGCCAGGAGCGGAGGAGGAGAACCTGGATGTAGTCCAGGAAGGAAGGACTGCTTGCGCTACTGCCGAGTTAAACCTCTGGGCATCCCAGGCACCAGCAAAACATCAGAGAGAGAGAGGACGCACCACCAGGGACAAGCAGACATCCGCAGAGACGCTGTGGACTGCGCCAGAGCCCCAAACGTGACCAGAGCCTTGAGAGACGAAGCAGCTGCTTGGGAAATGCTGGTACCTGCAAGAAAGAAGCATACAGGTACGCACCTTACCTGAGAGGTGCTGGCAGTCTGGAGAAGCAAGGGGGTGAAGGCGGAAGCTGGAATAAGAGGGTCTGGGACCCTTGGGGCCTGCAGCGGTATGAGAAACAGAAACAAGGCCATTCAGAATATTGAGAGTCGGGGACCTGCATCCAAAGAGAGACATTCCACCAGAGAACAATTGCTTGGCAGGAGAGTAAACCAAGCAGTGCTGAATATTATGAGTCTGGGACTTCTACCCAAAGAGAGACAGTCCATGAGAGGACCCGTGGTTGGCTGGAGAGTAAACCAAGACATTTTGAATGTTGCAAGTCTGGGACTGCAGCCAAATGAGAAGTTCATGAAAGGAAAATTGCTTAGCAGGAGAGTAAACCAAGCAGGTCAGAATATTGCAAGTTGGGGACTTGCACCCAAAAAGGAACAGTCCATGAAAGGATAGAGGTTTGTCAGGAGAGTAAACCGAGCCCTTCTGAGTACTGTGAGTCTGGTACCTGCACCCAAAATGAGAGAAGAATAATTAGTGAAAAGGAATCCTATGGCTGGTAGAAGGAGTGTGCCAAGATGTTGGGATAAAACAGTAGAAATCTAAGACGCATATTCTTGTGAACTACCCATTGACATTTGCTAAGAAAATGCAGGCATGCGATTCCCAGAAGGAGAGAAAGTAGTACAAGAAGGAATCTAGGGGAAAGGATTATGACCTTAGCCTTGGAGTCCTACATTTGTGAACATTTCTTTATTTTCACCAGTTTTGATTATCCGATAGAAAGGGAATTTTTCTGTTGATTGGGTCTGCAAAGAACACTTTAGTTTGGGAAGAGATCATCCATGCACATTTTGCTTAAGTTATTAATGTTAGCAAACGAGGTAAGCTTTTTGAGACACGACAGTGATGGACTTTACAGTTTTGGACATTTCGATAATTTCCTTCGTTTTCGTTGAGGCAGGGCAACCCCTCCTAGTTTTAGGGATAGAGGGCCATTTTTCCAACCCATTCTTGAATAATAGAAGTTTCTGTTAAAAAATATGCCACCCTTGTGTCCGAGCCTTACTTCTGCACCCTCACAACTACAAGAAGCCAATCGTCAACAAACCCACAAAAAGAATCAAATCCTCAACAAACCCACGAAAATCATTATTCTACATCATCAAGGAAATTAAAAACCCAAACTCGTGCAACAAATGCGTCATAGCGTCACAATCCCTATGTGCAACAGATCATCGGTGCAAGCCGCCCTACCAAAAACATGCCCCCAGAACCGCCAGTAACCAGTGTGCCACCAGAACACACAATCATTTTGAACCTATAAGCGTAGAAACCTCCAACAGACTACTAAAAGAAAACAACCTTGCCAGATCCCCCAGTGACCCATGCCCAGCGGCCATCTTCAAAAAATTCCTCAACCACAGAAAACCAGCCTAATACTTCCAACTAGTAATGGATATATCCATAAACAGGGAATAGTACCTACAACTTTCAAATCAGCATACATCAAGCCCATCCTAAAAAAAAAAACAGGAAATGTGGAGGACTCTACCAACTACAGACCTATATCGAATCTAGATTACCTAGGGAAAATCCTTCTGCTCTACCATGTAGAAAGCAACGCTATATTCAACCACTCCCAAGTCAGCTTCAGACCTATGAGAGGAACTGAATCAGCACTTCTCTCTATATGGTACGACCTAAAAATATATGTAGACAACAGCACCCAATCAGCCCTCATAATTCTAGACTTATCAGCTGCCTTTGGCACAATCAGACACACTAATACAGAGACCTGAGGAATGTGGCATAAAAAACTCACCACTACAATGGCAGAAATCTTTCCTCACCAACCGAACAGTAAGAACACACTTACCGCCATTTACATCTATCACTTAAAACATCACCTGAGACATACCACAAGGATTACGCTTCTCCCTGCTCCTCTTCAACATCTACATGTCCCCACTACTAATAAAACTCATTCAAACCCATGGAATGACTGCCTACAAATACGCAGACAATACCCAACTCATCTTCAAGATAAACTCTGCCTAGGACCCAAACACCCTCAGAAAATGCCTCACAGACATGTACAATTGAATGACAAACAACAATCTCAAGCTAAATCTGCCCAAAAAAGAAATAATGATCTCCCCTCCGGAAGACAAAGAAACACAGACATACCTGAGCTGGCCACCATGAATGGGAACCCAACAAGACATCTTTAGTGATAATAAACCTGGGAATCCTTGTGGACAACAGATGTACTCTAGAACCACAAGTCAAAGCAATAGTAAATAAATGCTTCTAACTCCTGCGACTAATACGAGGGATACTCCCCTCCCTCAACTTCCCACAAAGAACCCTTGCAATCATCTCCTTGGTACTATCGAGACAAAACTACACAAACAGTCTCTACCTTGGAATGCCAGAACGCCTCTCACAAAAAAACTACAACGCATCCAAAATATTGCACCAAGACTACTCCTGAGACTAAATAGAAAAGACCACATTACACCAGCTCTGAGAAGTCTACACTGGCTACCAGTAAAAAAATGCACTAACTTTAAAGTCCTCGGCATCACTCACAAATCAATACATGGACAAGGAGCCAAATTTCTCAAAGTGAAAATCAACCGCTATCAACCAGGAAGAAACCTAAGGTCAAGCGACAACATACAAATAGAAATGAAACACTACGAGAAAAGGAAATTCGGAGGAACCACATTCTCCTATTTGCTAGCCAAACTTTGGAACTTGGTACCAAATGAAATAAGACAGAGGAAGACCACCTAACTTTCAGAAAACTACTAAAAACGTGACTATTCTACTCACAGAGACAAGCACAAAAACCTGCACCTGCACAACTCATACTCTGGGATCAAAGCAAACATGGCACAAAACAGATAGAAGAGCCAACCATAAAACAACTGCACCCGCGGAGACAAATAGAAACCAACTAACCACCCACCCTCTTCTTTTCCACACCTGCATACCTCTCACGTACTACACATGCCCAAAAGGGCCAGCAAAACTACACACAAAAACACACAAACCACACACCCACCGATAACCACGCCAAAAGACCAAAGTTACAAACAAAAAACAAACCAGACACTGGACGCTACCACTCTGGACGCATCCAGCCCAGTGCACACAACAAAGCACACCCAGAAAGCTGACACGCACAGATGCCAGTTGCTCCATGTTCTGCAAGCATCAACAGAAGAGCACAACTTCTATCCTGTTTCTCTTGCTACACTATCCAACCCCACCCACTTGTCTTACAGAGCCATGTGAGTGCCTGGAGACCATGCAAATGGCAACAGTGTGCGGTATAAATCATCATAACATAACGTAACATAACTAGCTGCTCTTTGCTGGCTGTCTTTTTCTGCCCGCCAATCTCTCTGACCCTCCTTATCGCTTCTCTCATTATTTCAGTGTACTTCCCTACTAACTCTTTGTTTTCGTCCCTATTTCTTCTAGCCACTCCTCTTCTGCCCAGTGCTCAGACACAATTTCCCTCATTCCCTCCTTTTGATCCTAAAATGTGGAATGCACTCCATCGTTCTTTGCGATCAGCACCTACCCTTTTCTCTTTTTGCTTGTTAATAAAATGTCATCTTCTACTACTGCCCAGTAAATGCAGCTTTATATTGAAAGGATCTTTGTATATCATGTTGGGTGTTGTGTGATTTTTTATTGAAAAAAGTGTGCAGCGCTTTAGTGAAAGTGCTTTATAAATCCACATAAATAAATATAAATCACTATTTCAGATACTTTTGCTCACCTTGTATCACCCTCTAAGATAGGTTTAAGCTAAAGAGGGCGGATATTTGTCAACACTGATGTTAAAAAGTTCAAAAAGGTCTTACATTGCACTAAATGTAATTTCGAAGATGCAATTTAGAAGTGACTCATTATGCATTAGGTGATTAACCTACATCACCTAGTGGCTCAGTCATATATGACTAACCTGCAGATCCCCTGTCTGACTTCATGAGAACCAGAAAAGTGGCTTACTATATTTTTTAACATAAAGTTTATTACAGATACTGGCAGAGCAATATGAAAACCAAGCGTTTTTATTGATTTTATTGTAGCTTTTTAGGTTTATTATTCAACAGATAAAGAAAGTCGCCAAACATGGAAAGAGGAAGAATTTACAAAAAAATGAAATGTCAGATTTAATACATGTCTGCACTAAATATTTTGCAAGTTACCAAACCTATTGCAATTCCAGAAAATTGGCTGACGTTAGATGCTGAAAAAGCACCTGACTGGATTCTGAGAAGCAAAGTTAACATAACTCTATTTTTAATTAGGTTTAGAAAGTTGGGATGCTTTGCCCTTTTCTTCAGGATTGATCCATCGCTGGGCTGTAATTTATAACCAAGCCTTCTTGTATGTATGAGGTGCTCTTACTTCTCTACCCAGCATGCAATCAATGATTTTTGAGTAGCTGCTTGAGAGTTCCTACTCCCATATCCAGCATGAAAAGCAATTCTCAAATGTCCCTTTCTCCAATGCTTGAGGAGATTTCACTCCTGAATCCAGCAGGCAATTAATCTCTTTCTCAGATGACTGAAGAGTTCCAAATTCTGGGTTCAACATGCAAATGTTTCTTTATCATTTATGGTATATGTATTTCTCGGATTGCTCTTGGAACTTGGACATTTGAGCATTTAGCGTTTCTTTTCAATGCTGTGCTAAAGGGACTCACACTCTCAGTGCCATGAGTCTACATTACTCCCGAATTTGCATCTTTCCTATTAATCCTGTTATTCCTTTGCTCCACTGTTTGTGCTTCTCTTGGCAGATTTCAGGCACATGTTTGCAAGCTCTCCTTTACTTGTGTGGACCACTGTCTGCCCATGCATCTTGTTCCACTCTCTTTACTGGGTCCTTATGTCAGGACTCCCTCCAGGATTTTCTCTCAGCCCCAGCAGTTAATACCTGTACCCCTACATTTTCTCCTGCTAGCTCTCTCTGGTTGCTTCTGCTACAGCAAGGTGTATTTATCGTCCAGGGGCCTTTGTGTCTAGGCCTTCTAACTCAGACTTTCCATGGTTCCTCCAACAGTAAGACAGCTAAGTTCGGACTACGAAGCTTATCACAAATGGTGCAAATGGTGAAAATGCCATGCCAGCCACAGATCATCTGAATTACACAAAGCCTAGCCTTCTTCATTTCAGTTTGCCACAGATCTGCAGGCTGGATCCCCTAACCACTGCCTGGAAAAAACAGACTGTGCATATATACATTCTTGGCTGCTTTGCATGCCACTTTATCACACGGTGGTACTATCTACTGACTACATTGCAAAATAGGTACCTGAAAAATCAGTTTCAAACATTGTCAAAATATAGGATTAGCCATATCAAAAGTGCAGTTTGCCTTTTAAAAAGAAGTACAATGGGGAGCCCCCCAAAGTCCAAAAGTGATCTGAAGATGGAATATTGACGGGTGGCTCACTGTTTCTGAACCTATCGGTTGCAAGGAGAACTGGGAGGCCATGGGTTAAACATTGATTCAGATGTTTTTGAGGAGGAGGTGTGTTGTCATTGAGGTTCTTTGTTCCCATAGCTCACAGTGGCCCCTTGACAGCCATGCACAGCAATTAAACTAGGGAGGCCAAGCATAATATCTGAGGCTACTTAAAGGCTCATTCAGCATGTATCAAGCAAGTCCAGAAAGGGAAAAAAGGACTTTTTCCCCAACCAGACATGTCCAACTGAAGCTCGGGACAAAGGGGTGCAACAGAGCTTAATCACATTGAGATTACACACAGCCTCTGTGAACTTTTAACATAGGTTGAAGGTCTTCATTAAAAAGTCAACAAGGTGGAATGTATGGTCTCCTCTTTATAAACTGACTTGGAAACAAAGGGGACTAAGGCAAACATTCACTTAGTGGATACTAAAAGAAAGGCTATCAAGGGTTGACTCGCAGTGTTTAAGGGAAGTGGCACAACAGACTTTCCGGGCAAAGTATCGGCAGCTATACTCATTTTGGATTCTAAACTGGAAAAGTGTGAGAATAAAATAATGGGAATGATGTGCCAGTATTGGGTGTTCCCCAGCTGGATCCCAAGACTGATCTTTGTAAAAAGATGCTAACCTTCTGTATTACAAGAGGATTCAGGCTTCCCACACTGGGATCTTGAGCGAATGACAATGGTGGGTCAGCGACCATTATTGTAACACTTGGCTCTTCTGATTACAGGGATGAGTTACTTATTGAGGTGCCATCACTTAAAGATTCCTTTTCTCCCTGACTCAAATTACATTACTATAGTCAAGTGAAAGCAAATGCTGGAGTACAGGTCTTCATCTTCATGGGAATAAAGGGATGAGTTTGGCACCCTTCTAAACTCAAGGTACATTACAGGGAAAAAAGAAAAGGTTACTTACCATTGTGACTACTGGGAAGGGACTGGATCCTTTTGCATCCCAACATATGCACTTCCATTTTCAATTTTAATTTTAAGTGCGCATAGACGCAGAAGCGGGCGTAACCACGCCCTGCGATGCCACACCTTAGCTCCTCCTTATAAACGCATCAGGATTGACAGCCCTAATTAGGCATATCTATTGGGGGGGGAATGGTGGTTGGGGCATATCGAGGAAAGCAAGCTATGGACTAGGAATACAGTAGTCACTACTGTGAATAAAGTTTTATTACTCCTTTGTCTCGTCCCCTTTCCTCCATACTGTATGGGCAATTCCAAAGCAACAGATATATTAGGGCGTTTCTGAATTAAACATCTATCTATGCAGATATATTTCGAGAGACTGCCTGACAAAAGCTCTGTCGTCCCTACTGTTAATATAAAGACAGTAATGCCTACAGAAAGCTGACGGAGTAGCCCATGTTGTGGCTTTACTGATGGCATCGCAAGATACCTAGCACTGAAAGTTGGAAAGGTGCAGCTGCTTTTGCTTGCACTAAATGGGCATGGATATCCTCTGGAGGGGTTTTCCCTTATAATTTGCATGATTCAGAAATGCCTGTAACCATCCATCTAGCAATAGTTACTTTGGATACTTGTTTGCCTGGGGAATTCCCTCCAAAGTTTTTTTTTTTTAAAACATTTTTTTTTACAGAATTTTATTAGTTTTCAATACAACCAACAATACAAACCAAACACGCAGTGTAATCCACAATCATTACATTAACATCAATTGGTCTTTGTTCACTGCCCCCCTGTTCCCACCCCCCTTCACGAGCCTGTTTGTCCTTCACGCTCAGTATCTGCTACGCACGCCAGGGCGTCATTTTCATCAGATTCCTCTGGATCTAAGCAAAAGAAGGGGTGTCTGGGAAACTCTCTACCAGCACGAACACAGCCCATTGACTTGTTCTTGGGTGAATGGCCCCTGGGAGAGTCTCAACCAAGTCTTTAGCTCACTGTTCTTTTCACAGAGAAGAAATTTCCCTGCATATCAGTCTTTGTCCTGCCCAGAGGCAGTCCAGCACCGAAATGCTAGGCAATTCTCCTCTGAACAAGAGTACCACAGCAACCCCATACACGTGTTTCAGCCTTGTTGGGCATCATCAGTGAGGTGAAGCTGCGCCTCTCTAAGAACAGTGAGCAAGGGGTCCACGTCTGGATCGCCCTGGTAACTTAGGGTTAGACCCAAAGTTAATTTATGCAAAAGAAGGGGTGTCTGGGAAACTCTCTACCAGCACGAACACAGCAATCTGGCATTCCTAGATACTTTCTTATGGTATCCCAGGGCCCACTCCCACATCCCATCCTCCATTTGGGCTCCCACCTCTGTTTCCCAATCCAATCTCAAATGTGTCAATTCCTTTCCAACTTTAGCCATTACCATCTCACCGCTAAGGGCAATTTCTCCCAAAACCTCATATATTTGCGGATTTTCCCAACGGCCACCTCGGTATTACGCCTGTGTGCTTCCTCCGCCGTATTGTACACATCTATTCCAAGGTAGCGGAAGGAACCCACAGTCCATGGCACCTGCAACACCGGCAACCTTTCTACAGGGATTCCCTTGTAACTGCCCAGCGGGAAAATGCTAGATTTTTGGCGATTCACCGCTATACCGGACAACATCGCATACCTTTCCATCACCTCCAGAATATACTGAAGATTTTCTTCCGGGTATCTCAAGTATAATAACAAATCATCCGCATATAGGGTCATCAGGTGCCGTTCCCCCCCAACCTCAATACCTATCTCATCGTATTGCTGCCGCAGATATAGTGCCAGGGGCTCCAGAGCCAGAATGTACAACATCGGGGACCAGGGGCACCCCTGTCTAGTGCCTCTGCTAAATTGCCATCTCTCAGATATCACTGTTCCTGTTCGCACCCTGGCTAGCGGCGCACTATACAGCATCTCCGCCCACCTGATGTACCCTGGCCCCATTCCATACTCTCCCAAAGCCGCCAGCAGCCACAACCATCTAACCGAGTCGAAAGCTTTTACTGCGTCCAAAGACACGATTGCCATTTCTCCTTCATTGTCACAGCCCTATTCAATCACCCGATGGAGTCGCCTGTGGTTGTGAGTAATATTCCTGTCCGGGACATAGCCCGTTTGGTCCGGGTGTATCAATTTACTAATTACTTTCCGCAGTCTATTCGACAGAACAGCCGTTAATATCTTGCTGTCCTGGTTCAGCATCGACAACGGCCTATACGATCCGCAGCTATGCCCAGGTTTATTAGGTTTAAGGAGCGGTATTATGATCGATTCTCTGAGCGACTCCGGCAACTTCAAACGCCTCGTTGAGAATTTCCAACATTGGGGGGAGCACTTCCGCCCCATATGCTTTATAAAATTCACTAGGTAAGCCATCTGCTCCCGGGGTCTTACTAGTAGGTAGCTGCCTAACAACCTCCTCCAACTCCTCCAAAGTAATTGGTGCATCTAGTTCTTCTCTTTCTTCTGCGCTTATCTTGGGCAATCCCATATCTTGCAGAGTTTCCAACATCTCATCCCGGCTGCCTCCTCCTCTGTCCTCATATAGTTCTCTATAATAATCCACAAATTCCATGTTGACTCCCTCTTGGGTGTCTGCCACCTCCCCATCTCCCATCTTCTCTGGTTATTTTCCTAATCGGGGGCCTAGGGGTTTCACTCCTGTATAGCCACGCCAAGAGACGGCCCGTTTTATCTCCTCCCGCATGTTGTCTCTCAACGTACTTTTTGTAATTAAGGTTGCAGAGCCTTTCCCAGTATTCCCGTGCACTGTTGCTGTAGTTTCAGCACCAGCTCGGTGTCTATGCTTCCATTTTTTAGTTCTCTTTCTAATTCCTCTTCCACCTTCTGTAAATCAGCCAGGACCCCATCCTGCAGGCCTTTCGATTTAGCGATGGCCACACCCCGCATCACCACCTTGAAGGCCTCCCACAGTGTCCCCGCCGAGTCAACACTGCCTGTGTTCACCTCAAAATAGTTAATGATCTCATCTCTTATATCCTCCCGAAAAACCGGATCTTTAAGCGCCTCCGCACGGAGGTGCGACGTCGGAATCCGTGCCCTAGGGCGGCAGTATTGCCACCCCAGAACCAGGGGCGAGTGATCCGACAGGACCCTCGCTTTATATTCTATGTGAACGATCTCTATCAGTACATCTGGTGTGGCAAAGACATAGTCAAGTCTAGTGTGCAGCTGTTGTAGGGCCGAGTAATGTGAATATTGCCTCTCATTAGGATGCTTTGTTCTCCACACATCTACCAATCCGAAGTCGTCTAGCAACGTTATAAAGCATATGGGGCAGGCCTGACCACCTTGTCATCCGACCTGTCTACTTCGGGGTTTAACAAACAATTGAAATCCCCTCCCCAGATCACCGCGCTACCCACGCACAAGCTCAAGTTGGTGCACATAGTCCGGAAGTACTCCGCTGTGTTTTGATTAGGGGCGTACGTGTTTACAATGCACACCTCTTTATTCTCTACCAACCCTCTCACTATGACCAAACGCCCCTCAGTTTCCACCGTTTCCTGTATTAGTTGGAACGGAACGTGCGGCGCCACCCAGACCAGCACACCCCTAGCATAGGCCGAGTACGAAGACCCCACTACAATACCTTTCCATTTTCTCCCCACAAGTTCCAATTTTTCCCGTGTCAAATGCGTCTCTTGCAACAATGCAATATCTATCTTTTGTCTCTTCAAATACAGCATGACCTTATTGTCATGATCTCTGCTTCCAAAAGGTCAGGGTTTTCCCAACTCCCTTGGAAGCAGATCCATATCCCAGGTTCCGAGTGCCAACCAGTCCCAATTGGGACCTTTTGGACCCAGTCCTGGCGCCAGTGGCACCAGGCTCATAAATATGCCCAGTCCCAGCGCTGGAAGCGCCGGGCTCATAATGCTTGGGTGGACTTACCTGCAGCAGACTGTAACGCTCACCTGATTCTCGCAGAGGCGCCGGTCTTGACTGGGCGACTACCGTATCTTCAAAGGTGATGTGCAGCACCCGGTTGGCTCTTTGGGCTGGACCTCTGTGCCCTGTATGCCTGACGTGCAGAGTAAGATGTCTGCAGATAGAAAATACGGGGTTAATGAACTGGGGTTATTGGGGTGTCCCTATCTCTTTCCTCTTCTCCTCTCCTGTAGACCCCCACAGGTTAACGCTCTCACCTTAGGTAAGTGAATGCCGAGCTCTCCATCTGCCTCGGGGCAGGGTGCTGTAACCAGTTTCTTCACTGGATAGGTAGCGCAGGCCTCTTGACTTCAGAGGACTGCTGTCCGTCGTTTACTGCACGAACGGTAAGTTTCGAGTAACTCAAATGTCTTTAAAGTCTGTAATAATGATGTCTCTTGTTTTGCAGGGTTCCGGCGATGGCGGATGACGGGCTGAAGTGAGTTGAAGATGGAGCCCGTGTGATGAATAGAAACGCCTGGAAGCACGTAAGTAAGCGCTTGTTGCCAGCTTCACAAAGCGCTCTAACTGTCTTTTTATTTTGCAGGTACAAGTTCGGAGCGGCTGCAGGGTGCCGGGATACCCACTGGGTTAGATGTGGAAAGGAGTAATGGCACGTGAGTATTAAAGTTCCCCAATGTCTTTAAACGCACCTTGTTTTGTCTTTCAGATGCGAGATGCAGCGCCGACGGCCTCCGGAGCGTGCGAAGAGTTGGTAAGCTTTTGTCTTTCAGATGCCGGAATGCAGTGTGAAGACCTCCGGAGCGCACAAAGAGTAGGTAAGCCTTTGCCTTTCAGATGCCGGAATGCTAACCTGTTCTTTCTTGTCTTTATAGGTGTTGCTGAAGACTGGATTCAGGATGGTAAGCCTTTTTCCTTAGGCCCAGGACCGGATGCAGAAGACACGATGAGCGTTCTGCTGCAGAGGGTGCAGAATAACGCAAAGCAAGATTCATCCACCGGGTGTGGTTTAAATAGCCTCCTGTAGTGCTTAGTGTCTCCTTCCACAGCCACGCCTAAGTAAGAAAAGAGTTCCTGGTAAAAAAAGAGTTCCTGCCTTCCAGAAGAGTTCCAGTGTTCTGAATCTAGGGAGTGGCTCCAGCCCCACCCAACAGGAAAAGTAGTTCCAAACAGAAGAGGATCAGAGGCTCAACTGGCAGGCAAGTAAGCAGCATGGTCTGCTGCAGGTAAGTCCACCCAAGCATTATGAGCCCGGCGCTTCCAGCGCTGGGACTGGGCATATTTATGAGCCTGGTGCCACTGGCGCCAGGACTGGGTCCAAAAGGTCCCAATTGGGACTGGTTGGCACTCGGAACCTGGGTTATGGATCTGCTTCCAAGGGAGTTGGGAAAACCCTGACCTTTTGGAAGCAGAGATCATGACAGTACCCCCCCTCAAGGCCCCCCCCAAACCGGGCTTCTCCGGGGGTTTTGGCTTGTCAGGAAATGTTCGGTGAAATCTTTTGATTAGGCGAGGAGCGTGGACATATTCAGCAGGTTCCCAGGATCTCTCTTGGGGGCCGTAGCCTTTCCAGTCAATTAGGTAGAATAGTTTAGATTTGGAGATCTTGGAGTCCAGAATGCTTTTGACTTCAAACTCGAGTTCTCCATCAACTAGGATAGGTTTTGGAGATTTGGTTAGTCGGGTTTGAGGTTGCACGGGTTTTAATAGAGAGACGTGGAAGACCGGATGTATCTTCATGTGCGGGGGCAAGTCCAACTTGACCGCTACTGGGTTTACTATGGTAGTGATGGAATAGGGACCAAGGTATCTTGGGTTGAATGTGCGTGGCCCTTTTAGAGATAGATATTTGGTGGATAACCAGACTTGATCCCCTACTTGATAGTGAGGGGCTTCCTTCCGATGTTGATCTGCTCCTTTCTTGTATTGTTCTTTAGCCCTTTGAAGGTGAGAAATAGCTTCCTTAAAGGCTTGGGTGATTGTAGAATGCAGGTAGTCTACTGCTGGTGTTTCAAGATCTTGGAGGGGGTCCAACTGCGAGGTTCGAGGGTGACTGCCGTACAAAAGAAAAAACGGGGTTTTCCCAGTTCCCGAATGAACAGAGTTGTTGTAGGCATACTCGGCTATCCAAAGGATATCTTTCCAAGTTTTTTCAGTTTGTTGCAGCATGCAGCGTAAATACTGTTCCAGAGTTTGATTGGTCCTCTCGGTTTGTCCGTCGGTCTGAGGGTGGTGACTGGTCGATAGTCTCACATCAATTTGCGCCGACCGACAGCAACTTCGCCAAAAATGAGAAATAAATTGACTACCTCGATCCGAAATTAGAACCGAAGGAAAACCGTGCAGTCGGACGATGTTTTCGAGAAATTCTCGGGCCAGAGTTGCTGCTGTTGGCAAGCCTTTGAGCGGAATGAAATGCACCATCTTGGAGAATAAGTCCACGATTACTAGAATCGTATTGTATCCGGAGCATGGAGGTAGATCGGTGATGAAGTCCATAGAAAGCGTATGCCAAGGGCGAGGTGGGATGTCAATAGGGCGTAAGAGGCCTGCTGGTCTTTCCTTTTGACTCTTGTTTTGGGCGCATACTCCACAGGACATTATAAAGTCTCTGATATCTTTTTTCCAAGCCAGCCACCAGAAGTAGCGCTTGATCTTTTCTGAGGTCTTGGCTATACCGGGATGACCTTCCATTAAAGAGTCGTGATAACAAGAGATTACTTTTTTCTGTAAATCTGTGCTGGGTAGGTATAATCGTTCTTGGAAATACAATAAGTTGTCCTTTACTGCAAAGTCCTTTCCCTGCAGATGCCAATTCTGTATGTCTGCTGGAGTTACAAGTTGCCTGGCTTTATCCTTAACTTCCTCTATGGATTCTGTGGTGATTACACCCAGAATTCTTTGTTCGGGAATGATTGGTACAGGTTTAGGGTTGATCAAGTGTTCTTCCACTCCCATCCGAGAAAGGGCATCGGCTTTACCGTTCTTGGTACCAGGTCGATAGGTAATTATGAAGTCAAACTCGGCAAAGAATAATGCCCAACGGAGTTGTCTAGAGGATTGGGCTTTTGCGGTTTTCAAATATTGCAGGTTTCGGTGATCCGTAATCACAGTAACGGTGTGTCGGGCCCCCAGCAGATAATGCCGCCAAGCCTTAAAGGCAGACTTGATAGCCAGAAGTTCCTTGTCAGTAATCGTGTAATTGACTTCAGGAGGCGAGAATTTGCGGGACCAAAATGCCACGGGATGCAACTGATTGGTTACCGGGTCCTTTTGTGATAGAACTGCCCCCATGGCAAGGCTTGAAGCATCAGTTTCCACGATATAGGGGAGTTCGGGGCGAGGGTGTTTTAAGATTGGTGCAGAGATAAATTTAGTCTTCAAATCCTGGAAAGCTTGTTCCGCCTCGGTAGACCATTCAAAACGTTTGTTTTTCTTTAACAAGGCAGTGATGGGCTGGACTATTCGAGAGAACTCGGGGATAAACCTGCGGTAAAAGTTAGCGAAGCCTAACATGCTTTGCACACCTTTTACGGAGGATGGTGATGGCCATTTGAGAACTGCATCAACCTTCTTTGAATCCATACGCACTCCGCCAGGTGATAATATGAATCCCAAGAATTCAACCTCAGTCACGTTGAAAACACATTTTTCCAACTTAGCGAAAAGTTTGTGTTGACGCAATCTTTCGAGGACCATTTTCACGTGTTTCCGATGTTCAGATTCCGATGAAGAATAAACGAGAATGTCGTCGATGTAAACAACAACACACACATCTATGAGCTCTCTGAGGACATCGTTCATAAAATATTGAAAGGCGGCCGGGGCATTGCAAAGTCCGAAGGGCATGACCTGATATTCAAATAGCCCATACTTGGTGCGGAAGGCCGTCTTCCATTCATCGCCCTCTTTTACTCGTACCAAGTGGTAAGCTCCTCTAAGATCCAGCTTTGTATATATGCATGTTTTTCTGACTTGGTCCAGGAGTTCAGGGATCAAAGGTAACGGATATCTATTCTTAACGGTGATCTGGTTCAGGGAGCGATAATCGATACAAGTTCTAAGGTCTCCTTCCTTTTTTGGAACGAAGAACAAAGCTGAAGAGGCAGGGGACTTGGAGGGACGAATAAACCCATTTGCCAGGTATTGATCCAGGTATTGTCGAAGGTGAAGGTTCTCAGGCTCGGTGAGGGCATAAATTCTACTACAAGGAGGAGTAGATCCAGGTATCAGGTCTATCTGGCAGTCATAAGACCTATGAGGAGGTAGAGAGTTAGCCTGCTCCTTCCGGAAAACATCTTGGTATTCTAGGTATTCGGGAGGTAACTGGGGAGTCTCTGAAGAAATTGCTGCCAGTGCAACACCAGGTGGAGGGTGACACGTAGAGACACATTCTGGAAACTGGACCGTTCTTGCTCGCCAATCGATCAGAGGATTGTGTTTCTCTAACCAAGGTATTCCTAGAATAATCTGGAACTGAGGGGCCTTGATCACATCGAACACGATCTTCTCATGGTGTCCATCTTGACTTACTAGCGTCACCTCTTGAGTGGTATGCGTTACTGGCCCGGAGGCTATCTCCGTACCATCCACCGTAGTAATGACGTCCTTTACAGCCTTGGGACAAAGAGTTAGATTCATCCTCAAAACCATTTCATGATCCACATAATTGCCGATGGCACCGCTGTCGACGTAAGCTTCAATTGCATGTAATCGACCCGGATTATCAGGGCTAATGAGGACCATAGGTATCACGAAATGCGAGGTCACGGAACTGGTTTTCACGCTCGGCAAGAGGACCTCTATTCTTGTCGGGCGAGGTCGTTTCCCTGCTCAGAGTTTGTAACTGTGGTAACTGCAGCTCCTACTGCCTTCTTGGCAGGTTTCACCGGACAGTCTCGAAGAAAGTGCCCTGAGTTTCCGCAATATAGGCATAATTGCAACTGTTTTCTCCTTTCCCGCTCCCTTTGTGTTAGAGGACCTTTCAGACCCCCTATTTGCATGGGTTCCCCGGAGTCTACTCCTTTGGAAGGAGTTGGCGGTTTGGAAAATACTCGAGCATCAAACTTGGAACGATCGGCCTTCCTGTTCTGCAGTCTGTGATCTATTTGAACGACCAAGTCTATATAATCCGAACAGTCTTGTGGGGGATTCACTACTTGGGCTAAAACGTCTTTGAGCTCTCCACATAGACCTCTATAAAACAGCGTAATCCTTTTGTCCTCAGGCCATTGAGTTTCCACTATTAGTCTATTGAAAGATGCAATATAAGCCAAAAGGTCTTCATTACCCTGTCGCAACGAAAGAAGCTCATTGTCCAAGGCCTGCCCCTGTGCATGTCTTGCGAACAGTTTTTCCATACTAAGCTGAAAGGCTTGAAAATCATGGAGAACCGGATCATCTTGATTAACTAGAGGGATCGACCAGTCTGCCGCATTGCCACTAAGGTACGAAAGTACAAAAGCTACTTTAGCTTGATCAGTTGGAAAGGCTGCTGGCCGGCATAAGAAGTGCAACCGGCACTGATTGATAAATACCGCAAACCTCTTTGGGTCACCAGAAAATCGTTCGGGCGGAGCCAGAGGTACATTCCCAGGTAGGTTGATCTGCACTGGATTCATAGAGGATGTTGAAGGAAGATTTGCCCCTGATGCGGGTAGCGGGGTCTGTCCGGCTTGTGACTGTAGCAATTGTCTAGCAAGATCATCTGTTCTCTCCTTGGAAATAATTAGTTCCCTCCTTAGAGCGTTCGTTTCCTGACGAGCTGCATGCACTTCTGCCCTTAGTTCCCCAAGTAACCGGGCTAGGTGGTCAGTATCCGAGGTTTCCATAGCGCCTGGGCGAGAGTTTTGCGGTAGGCTTTGCGCTCTGTAACGCTCACCTGATTCTCGCAGAGGCGCCGGTCTTGACTGGGCGACTACCGTATCTTCAAAGGTGATGTGCAGCACCCGGTTGTCTCTTTGGGCTGGACCTCTGTGCCCTGTATGCCTGACGTGCAGAGTAAGATGTCTGCAGATAGAAAATACAGGGTTAATGAACTGGGGTTATTGGGGTGTCCCTATCTCTTTCCTCTTCTCCTCTCCTGTAGACCCCCACAGGTTAACGCTCTCACCTTAGGTAAGTGAATGCCGAGCTCTCCATCTGCCTCGGGGCAGGGTGCTGTAACCAGTTTCTTCACTGGATAGGTAGCGCAGGCCTCTTGACTTCAGAGGACTGCTGTCCGTCGTTTACTGCACGAACAGTAAGTTTCGAGTAACTCAAATGTCTTTAAAGTCTGTAATAATGATGTCTCTTGTTTTGCAGGGTTCCGGCGATGGCGGATGACGGGCTGAAGTGAGTTGAAGATGGAGCCCGTGTGATGAATAGAAACGCCTGGAAGCACGTAAGTAAGCGCTTGTTGCCAGCTTCACGAAGCGCTCTAACTGTCTTTTTATTTTGCAGGTACAAGTTCGGAGCGGCTGCAGGGTGCCGGGATACCCACTGGGTTAGATGTGGAAAGGAGTAATGGCACGTGAGTATTAAAGTTCCCCAATGTCTTTAAACGCACCTTGTTTTGTCTTTCAGATGCGAGATGCAGCGCCGACGGCCTCCGGAGCGTGCGAAGAGTTGGTAAGCTTTTGTCTTTCAGATGCCGGAATGCAGTGTGAAGACCTCCGGAGCGCACAAAGAGTAGGTAAGCCTTTGCCTTTCAGATGCCGGAATGCTAACCTGTTCTTTCTTGTCTTTATAGGTGTTGCTGAAGACTGGATTCAGGATGGTAAGCCTTTTTCCTTAGGCCCAGGACCGGATGCAGAAGACACGATGAGCGTTCTGCTGCAGAGGGTGCAGAATAACGCAAAGCAAGATTCATCCACCGGGTGTGGTTTAAATAGCCTCCTGTAGTGCTTAGTGTCTCCTTCCACAGCCACGCCTAAGTAAGAAAAGAGTTCCTGGTAAAAAAAGAGTTCCTGCCTTCCAGAAGAGTTCCAGTGTTCTGAATCTAGGGAGTGGATCCAGCCCCACCCAACAGGAAAAGTAGTTCCAAACAGAAGAGGATCAGAGGCTCAACTGGCAGGCAAGTAAGCAGCATGGTCTGCTGCAGGTAAGTCCACCCAAGCATTATGAGCCCGGCGCTTCCAGCGCTGGGACTGGGCATATTTATGAGCCTGGTGCCACTGGCGCCAGGACTGGGTCCAAAAGGTCCCAATTGGGACTGGTTGGCACTCGGAACCTGGGTTATGGATCTGCTTCCAAGGGAGTTGGGAAAACCCTGACCTTTTGGAAGCAGAGATCATGACACAGACCATGCTGCTTACTTGCCTGCCAGTTGAGCCTCTGATCCTCTTCTGTTTGGAACTACTTTTCCTGTTGGGTGGGGCTGGAGCCACTCCCTAGATTTAGAACACTGGAACTCTTCTGGAAGGCAGGAACTCTTTTCTTACCAGGAACTCTTTTCTTACTTAGGCGTGGCTGTGGAAGGAGACACCTAAGCACTACAGGAGGCTATTTAAACCACACCCGGTGGATGAATCTTGCTTTGCGTTATTCTGCACCCTCTGCAGCAGGACGCTCATCGTGTCTTCTGCATCCAGTCCTGGGCCTAAGGAAAAAGGCTTACCATCCTGAATCCAGTCTTCAGCAACACCTATAAAGACAAGAAAGAACAGGTTAGCATTCCGGCATCTGAAAGGCAAAGGCTTACCTACTCTTCGTGCGCTCCGGAGGTCTTCATACTGCATTCCGGCATCTGAAAGACAAAAGCTTACCAACTCTTCGCACGCTCCGGAGGCCTTCGGCGCTGCATCCGCATCTGAAAGACAAAACAAGGTGCGTTTAAAGACATTGGAGAACTTTAATACTCACGTGCCATTACTCCTTTCCACATCTAATCCAGTGGGTATTCCGGCACCCTGCAGCCACTCCGAACTCGTATCTGCAAAATAAAAAGACAGTTAGAGCGCATCGTGAAACAGGCAACAAGCGCTTACTCACGTGCTTCCAGGCGCTTCTATTCATCACACGGGCTCCATCTTCAACTCACTTCAGCCCGTCATCCGCCATCGCCGGAACCCTGCAAAACAAGAGACATCATTACTAAAGACTTTAAAAAAACATTTGAATGACTCGAAACTTACCGTTCGTGCAGTAAACGACGGACAGCAGTCCTCTGAAGTCAAGAGGCCTGTGCTACCTATCCAGTGAAGAAACTGGCTACAGCACCCTGCCCCGAGGCAGATGGAGAGCTTGGCATTCACTTACCTAAGGTGAGAGCGTTAACCTTTGGGGGTCTACAGGAAAGGAGAAGAGGAAAGAGATAGGGACACCCCAATAACCCCAGTTCATTAACCCCATATTTTCTATCTGCAGACATCTTACTCTACACGTCAGGCATACAGTGCACAGAGGTCCAGCCCAAAGAGCCAACCGGGTGCTACACATCACCTTTGAAGATACGGTAGTCGCCCAGTCAAGACCGGCGCCTCTGCGAGAATCAGGTGAGCGTTACAGAACGCAAAGCCTACCGCAAAACTCTCGCCCAGGCGCTATGGAAACCTCGGATACTGACCCCCTAGCCGGGTTACTTGGGGAACTAAGGGCAGAAGTGCATGCAACTCGTCAGGAAACAAATGCTCTAAGAAGGGAACTAATTATTTCCAAGGAGAGAACAGACAATCTTGCTAGACAAGTGCTACAGTCACAAGCCGGACAGACCCCGTTACCCGCATCAGGGGCAAATCTTCCTTCAACATCCTCTATGAATCCAGTGCAGATCAACCTACCTGGGAATGTACCTCTGGCCCCGCCCGAGCGATTTTCTGGTGACCCAAAGAGGTTTGCAGTATTTATCAATCAGTGCCGGTTGCACTTCTTATGCCGGCCAGCAGCCTTTCCAACTGATCAAGCTAAAGTAGCTTTTGTACTTTCGTACCTTAGTGGCAATGCGGCAGACTGGTCGATCCCTCTAGTTCATCAAGATGATCCGGTTCTCCATGATTTTCAAGCCTTTCAGCTTAGTATGGAAAAACTGTTCGCAAGACATTCACAGGGGCAGGCCTTGGACAATGAGCTTCTTTCATTGCGACAGGGTAATCAAGACCTTTTGGCTTATATTGCATCTTTCAATAGACTAATAGTGGAAACTCAATGGCCTGAGGACAAAAGGATTACGCTGTTTTATAGAGGTCTACGTGGAGAGCTCAAAGACGTTTTAGCCCAAGTAGTGAATCCCCCACAAGACTGTTCGGATTACATAGACTTGGTCGTTCAAATAGATCACAGGCTGCAGAACAGGAAGGCCGATCGTTCCAAGTTTGATGCTCGAGTATTTTCCAAACCGCCAACTCCTTCCAAAGGAGTAGACTCCGGGGAACCCATGCAAATAGGGGGTCTGAAAGGTCCTCTAACACAACGGGAGCGGGAAAGGAGGAAACAGTTGCAATTATGCCTATATTGCGGAAACTCAGGGCACTTTCTTCGAGACTGTCCGGTGAAACCTGCCAAGAAGGCAGTAGGAGCTGCAGTTACCAAAGTTACAAACTCTGAGCAGGGAAACGACCTCGCCCGACAAGAATAGAGGTCCTCTTGCCGAGCGTAAAAACCAGTTCCGTGACCTCGCATTTCGTGATACCTATGGTCCTCATTAGCCCTGATAATCCGGATCGATTACATGCAATTGAAGCTTACGTCGACAGCGGTGCCATCGGCAATTATGTGGATCATGAAATGGTTTTGAGGATGAATCTAACTCTTTGTCCCAAGGCTGTAAAGGACGTCATTACTACGGTGGATGGTACGGAGATAGCCTCCGGGCCAGTAACGCATACCACTCAAGAAGTGACGCTAGTAAGTCAAGATGGACACCATGAGAAGATCGTGTTCGATGTGATCAAGGCCCCTCAGTTTCAGATTATTCTAGGAATACCTTGGTTAGAGAAACACAATCCTCTGATCGATTGGCGAGCAAGAACGGTCCAGTTTCCAGAATGTGTCTCTACTTGTCACCCTCCACCTGGTGTTGCACTGGCCGCAATTTCTTCAGAGACTCCCCAGTTACCTCCCAAATACCTAGAATACCAAGATGTTTTCCGGAAGGATCAGGCTAATTCTCTACCTCCTCATAGGTCTTATGACTGCCAGATAGACCTGATACCTGGATCTACTCCTCCTTGTAGTAGAATTTATGCCCTCACCGAGCCTGAGAACCTTCACCTTCGACAATACCTGGATCAATACCTGGCAAATGGGTTTATTCGTCCTTCCAAGTCCCCTGCTTCTTCAGCTTTGTTCTTCATTCCAAAAAAGGAAGGAGACCTTAGAACTTGTATCGATTATCGCTCCCTGAACCAGATCACCGTTAATAATAGATATCCGTTACCTTTGATCCCTGAACTCCTGGACCAAGTCAGAAAAGCATGCATATATACAAAGCTGGATCTTAGAGGAGCTTACCACTTGGTACGAGTAAAAGAGGGCGATGAATGGAAGACGGCCTTCCGCACCAAGTATGGGCTATTTGAATATCAGGTCATGCCCTTCGGACTTTGCAATGCCCCGGCCGCCTTTCAATATTTTATGAACGATGTCCTCAGAGAGCTCATAGATGTATGTGTTGTTGTTTACATTGACGACATCCTCGTTTATTCTTCATCGGAATCTGAACATCGGAAACACGTGAAAATGGTCCTCGAAAGATTGCGTCAACACAAACTTTTCGCTAAGTTGGAAAAATGTGTTTTCAACGTGACTGAAGTTGAATTCTTGGTATTCATATTATCACCTGGCGGAGTGCGTATGGATTCAAAGAAGGTCGATGCAGTTCTCAAATGGCCATCACCATCCTCCGTAAAAGGTGTGCAAAGCATGTTAGGCTTCGCTAACTTTTACCGCAGGTTTATCCCCGAGTTCTCTCGAATAGTCCAGCCCATCACTGCCTTGTTAAAGAAAAACAAACGTTTTGAATGGTCTACCGAGGCGGAACAAGCTTTCCAGGATTTGAAGACTAAATTTATCTCTGCACCAATCTTAAAACACCCTCGCCCCGAACTCCCCTACATCGTGGAAACTGATGCTTCAAGCCTTGCCATGGGGGCAGTTCTATCACAAAAGGACCCGGTAACCAATCAGTTGCATCCCGTGGCATTTTGGTCCCGCAAATTCTCGCCTCCTGAAGTCAATTACACGATTACTGACAAGGAACTTCTGGCTATCAAGTCTGCCTTTAAGGCTTGGCGGCATTATCTGCTGGGGGCCCGACACACCGTTACTGTGATTACGGATCACCGAAACCTGCAATATTTGAAAACCGCAAAAGCCCAATCCTCTAGACAACTCCGTTGGGCATTATTCTTTGCCGAGTTTGACTTCATAATTACCTATCGACCTGGTACAAAGAACGGTAAAGCCGATGCCCTTTCTCGGATGGGAGTGGAAGAACACTTGATCAACCCTAAACCTGTACCAATCATTCCCGAACAAAGAATTCTGGGTGTAATCGCCACAGAATCCATAGACGAAGTTAAGGATAAAGCCAGGCAACTTGTAACTCCAGCAGATATACAGAATTGGCATCTGCAGGGAAAGGACTTTGCAGTAAAGGACAACTTATTGTATTTCCAAGAACGATTATACCTACCCAGCACAGATTTACAGAAAAAAGTAATCTCTTGTTATCACGACTCTTTAATGGAAGGTCATCCCGGTATAGCCAAGACCTCAGAAAAGATCAAGCGCTACTTCTGGTGGCCGTCTTGGAGAAAAGATATCAGAGACTTTATAATGTCCTGTGGAGTATGCGCCCAAAACAAGAGTCAAAAGGAAAGACCAGCAGGCCTCTTACGCCCTATTGACATCTAACCTCGCCCTTGGCATACGCTTTCTATGGACTTCATCACCGATCTACCTCCATGCTCCGGATACAATACGATTCTAGTAATCGTGGACTTATTCTCCAAGATGGCGCATTTCATTCCGCTCAAAGGCTTGCCAACAGCAGCAACTCTGGCCCGAGAATTTCTCGAAAACATCGTCCGACTGCACGGTTTTCCTTCGGTTCTAATTTCGGATCGAGGTAGTCAATTTATTTCTCATTTTTGGCGAAGTTGCTGTCGGTCGGCTCAAATTGATGTGAGACTATCGACCAGTCACCACCCTCAGACCGACGGACAAACCGAGAGGACCAATCAAACTCTGGAACAGTATTTACGCTGCATGCTGCAACAAACTGAAAAAACTTGGAAAGATATCCTTTGGATAGCCGAGTATGCCTACAATAACTCTGTCCATTCGGGAACTGGGAAAACCCCGTTTTTTCTTTTGTACGGCAGTCACCCTCGAACCTCGGAGTTGGATCCCCTCCAACATCTTGAAACACCAGCAGTAGACTACCTGCATTCTACAATCACCCAAGCCTTTAAGGAAGCTGTTTCTCACCTTCAAAGGGCTAAAGAACAATACAAGAAAGGAGCAGATCAACATCGGAAGGAAGCCCCTCACTATCAAGTAGGGGATCAAGTCTGGTTATCCACCAAATATCTATCTCTAAAAGGGCCACGCACATTCAACCCAAGATACCTTGGTCCCTATTCCATCACTACCATAGTAAACCCAGTAGCGGTCAAGTTGGACTTGCCCCCGCACATGAAGATACATCCGGTCTTCCACGTCTCTCTATTAAAACCCGTGCAACCTCAAACCCGACTAACCAAATCTCCAAAACCTATCCTAGTGGATGGAGAACTCGAGTTTGAAGTCAAAAGCATTCTGGACTCTAAGGTCTCCAAATCTAAACTATTCTACCTAATTGACTGGAAAGGCTACGGCCCCCAAAAGAGATCCTGGGAACCTGCTGAATATGTCCACGCTCCTCGCCTAATCAAAAGATTTCACCGAACATTTCCTGACAAGCCAAAACCCCCGGAGAAGCCCGGTTTGGGAGGGGCCTTGAGGGGGGGTACTGTCATGATCTCTGCTTCCAAAAGGTCAGGGTTTTCCCAACTCCCTTGGAAGCAGATCCATATCCCAGGTTCCGAGTGCCAACCAGTCCCAATTGGGACCTTTTGGACCCAGTCCTGGCACCAGTGGCACCAGGCTCATAAATATGCCCAGTCCCAGCGCTGGAAGCGCCGGGCTCATAATGCTTGGGTGGACTTACCTGCAGCAGACCATGCTGCTTACTTGCCTGCCAGTTGAGCCTCTGATCCTCTTCTGTTTGGAACTACTTTTCCTGTTGGGTGGGGCTGGAGCCACTCCCTAGATTTAGAACACTGGAACTCTTCTGGAAGGCAGGAACTCTTTTCTTACCAGGAACTCTTTTCTTACTTAGGCGTGGCTGTGGAAGGAGACACCTAAGCACTACAGGAGGCTATTTAAACCACACCCGGTGGATGAATCTTGCTTTGCGTTATTCTGCACCCTCTGCAGCAGGACGCTCATCGTGTCTTCTGCATCCAGTCCTGGGCCTAAGGAAAAAGGCTTACCATCCTGAATCCAGTCTTCAGCAACACCTATAAAGACAAGAAAGAACAGGTTAGCATTCCGGCATCTGAAAGGCAAAGGCTTACCTACTCTTCGTGCGCTCCGGAGGTCTTCATACTGCATTTCGGCATCTGAAAGACAAAAGCTTACCAACTCTTCGCACGCTCCGGAGGCCTTCGGCGCTGCATCCGCATCTGAAAGACAAAACAAGGTGCGTTTAAAGACATTGGGGAACTTTAATACTCACGTGCCATTACTCCTTTCCACATCTAATCCAGTGGGTATTCCGGCACCCTGCAGCCGCTCCGAACTCGTACCTGCAAAATAAAAAGACAGTTAGAGCGCATCGTGAAACAGGCAACAAGCGCTTACTCACGTGCTTCCAGGCGCTTCTATTCATGACACGGGCTCCATCTTCAACTCACTTCAGCCCGTCATCTGCCATCGCCGGAACCCTGCAAAACAAGAGACATCATTACTAAAGACTTTAAAAAAACATTTGAATGACTCGAAACTTACCGTTCGTGCAGTAAACGACGGACAGCAGTCCTCTGAAGTCAAGAGGCCTGTGCTACCTATCCAGTGAAGAAACTGGCTACAGCACCCTGCCCCGAGGCAGATGGAGAGCTTGGCATTCACTTACCTAAGGTGAGAGCGTTAACCTTTGGGGGTCTACAGGAGAGGAGAAGAGGAAAGAGATAGGGACACCCCAATAACCCCAGTTCATTAACCCCATATTTTCTATCTGCAGACATCTTACTCTACACGTCAGGCATACAGTGCACAGAGGTCCAGCCCAAAGAGCCAACCGGGTGCTACACATCACCTTTGAAGATACGGTAGTCGCCCAGTCAAGACCGGCGCCTCTGCGAGAATCAGGTGAGCGTTACACTTATTCCTTTTTAGATAACTATTGAGTCCCCTGACATTCCACGTCACTATTCTAAGATCCCCCATAGCTCGTTAGTACCCATCTCCCTCCCTGTCAGCCAACCCCATCTGCCTGCGCCATACAGATACAATTCCAGGGCTATTCCCTGTAGGCTCGTGTTTAAACTCAAACTCCCCAAAACTATATACACAACAAACTCCCCACCTCCATCCCCTCCCCACATCCATCCCTTCCCCAAAAACTCCCTCCCCAACTGTTGCCCAGTTCCATCCCTGGATCTTAGGCACCCCCACATCTAGCCCTGTCTGGTACGCTCAGAGCTCAGTAGGGTGAAGTCGCCCTAATGGCCACTTAACTATTTATCCTAAATGGGGGTGTGAGGACTAGCCCTGCAAGGCTCCTTAATAAAGCAACAGTCACAATGCACACAATGCATTATCTATCCTCCCAAGTCCCATAGTCTTAAGCCGCACCATCTCCCTGTGCTGCCATTACTCTTTACTTATCTCGTCTGCCTCCTTCTTCCGTCTGGATGTCAGGCTCCTGGGGGCAACCCTGCGTATCAAGCCATCCCATGGCATCCTCCGGAGTGTCGAAAAATAAAGTTCTGTTTTTATGAAAAACCTTCAATTTCGCCGGGTATAGTAGCATGTATTTCTGGCCCGCCTCCCTCAGTCTCCTTTTAACAGCCCTGAAGTTCATTCGGCTCCGCTGCACCATCAGGGTATAGTCCGGGTAGGCTGTTATGTTTGCCTCCCCTCGCTTGATTGTTCCACCTTTGCGAAAGTGTTCCAGAATCCTTTCCCGGTCCCGATAGTTAAGGATCTTGGCGATAACTGGCCTAGGCGGATTGCCTGGCGGTGGCCTCCTCGTCAGAGCCCTGTGTGCTCGTTCCATAGCAAATCCTTGAGACAGAACTCCTCCGGTGATCTCCTGTAGCAGCATGTTTTCGACAAACTCCGTGGGGTTGTGGCCCTCTGTTCCCTCCGGTATACCCACAATGCGGATGTTGTTCCTTCGGGCACGTCCTTCTGCTTCCTCCGCTCTACCTTCCAGGTTGCCCACTCTCTGCACCAGGGCATGCAGTTCCGACTTGTGTGAGGCACAGTCCGCTGTGTTCGAACTCCCTTCTTTCTCCAGGCTCTCTGTGCGCTCCGACAGGGACCTTACATCCTGTCGGAGTAGATTCACCTCCTCCTGCACTTCACTGACCTTAAGGTCCAACACTGTTTTCATTCAGCCGCAACAATTTCGAGCTTAGCCTCCCAGGCCACTTTCAAGTCTGCTTTCAAGTCCGCAATTGCAGCCAGAACCTCTTGATTTGTACCCGCGGCGGCTATGCCACCTGCAGGGGGCTTGTCTTTGCTCCTGGCACTTTCCGGGCCCGGCGGTGTTCTAGCAAATTCGTCCAGCGTAGGTTGCTTCACTTTTTGTCTTGGAGGCTTATTAGACATGTCGCAGCAGCCGTATGTTGTGGGTCCGCCCACCTATTATGCTCCACAAGTAGGGGGAGGGGGGCGCACACTCCGTTCCAATATCTAAGGCCTTACCCAAGCATGGGGTCCTCAGAACCTCAAAAGCTCTGCCAGCCTCCTCCGTGGCATGCCCTAGTAAATCGGCAGCGATCAGCAAGTCCATTCACCCCCTCCTGCCCTTTTATCTGGGCAGTACCGGGACACATGTGCAGGGCAGCACCTTTGTATTATTCAGCGCACAAGTGATTGCACTCGGAGGTACTCCGCTACCGCGCAGAATATCATCAGGGTTCTGTGCACAGAGCGTCCAGGTCACCGTCATTCAGTGCGTACGGTTATTCACACCCAGGAGGGTTTCCTCAGGCTATTTCAGACTGGCCCTTATTATCCCTTCTCTGCTGCTTGGGCAACACCGGGACACTCGCAATGGCCAACGCATGCGTATCAATGGGCGCACTTATGATTGCGCCCGAAGGTGCCACGCTGCGATGATGGTCTCCTCCTGCTTTCAACTCGAGGATCAGAGCCCCCGAGTTGCTTCCTATTGTATGTCCACACGCGGGTACTGGCGTCTGTCATGTATCTGCCCGTTCCTCTCATGTGTGTACCACCAAGGTGCTCATCCACGTGCGCACCCAACTTCGTGTTACGGTCAACGATCTTCTCCTCAACTGAACAGCTGGGCAGTTGTATGTTCAGGCACTATTGATGGGAAACACCATCCATTTCAACACACCTCCCACCCCTTTCAATGTTAATGTCAACCGTCTGGCGTTGCATGCCCTGCTCCGTTCTGTCAAGGCGTACTGTGGGACCCAGCGTGATCGCTCCTGGCAGTGCCTTCCTCCCGAGCTCCGTTCTGAGCTCGGGAGCCACGTTTCCAATTCCTGTGCACCCGGCGTCCCTCTGCTCCTCCCCGCTCCTCTGTACAGGGCCTCAGGAGCCAGTCCCACACCCCCGCGCCCGCGTGTTATTTCGCCACGAGATATGAGGCTTCCCAGCAGGGGCTTCACAGGTCTGCCACTCGCCTGCAAGCTCCGTGTGCACTTCTCCTTCACCCTCCTGGGGGCACGGGCACACTTATCAGCCGCGGTCTGCCACCTGTCTTCTTCGCCACTGCTGTACTGTCTCTGACACAATGTGTCCACCGCGGCGCCGCGTTGGAGCTTCCTCACACACCGCCGCCTCCTGCAAGCATCCCGGTGTCGGCCAGTTGCCCGTGCTTTTCCAGCTGCGCCGCGTAGGCTCTCGTCCTCGTCAATTGCACCATTCCCTTTGTTCTATGCCGCCGGCCATTTTGGTTTTCTTCCCGTCCTCTGAATACTTTCAATTCGTCCGCTCGCAACTTAGTATCTTCAGCATCTCCAGCTCCGAGATTATTCCTGTGCGTGCGCCCACATTTCATGCCTTAGACCTGTCGTTTCTAGGTCCCAACACTCCATTTTTTCACTGTTTAGTCCAAGGATCATTCCGGATCGGCAGGAGCCCCTCAGAAGACTCGTCCTCTCACATGGCCTCGTAGCCACGCCCCCCGAATTCCCTCCAAAGTTTACAAAAAGTGCTTCATACAATCTAAAATCCTTTGTTATGCTTAAATACAAATGTAGCACTCTCCGAACATATAACCGTGCAATACTTTGTCAGCCTGTGATTCGGGATTGGGAAAGAATGTTGGTAAAACTATGCCTTGGTATATGAAAATCTGATACTACTTTTGGTAAAAGGACAGATGCGTATGTTAGACTACCTTATCATTGTGAAAAGTTGCATACGGTTCTGATGCGCAGCGCTTGGATTTCAGGATCCTACATGCAGTCCAACTGACTGTGGAAACAGCCTCGGAAGAGCCTTCAGATGCCTTTTGACGACAGGGTTTCTTTAGAAAAAAAGCATTTTCTGTTTGTTTCCTGTGGTTGCTCCGTACACCTGATTGGGCTAAATAAGACGGGAATGAAAGGACTTTATTCAATGTGCAAGACAACGGATCAAAACCTTTCTGATCAGCCCAGTGGCACAATCTGGTTCACTTGTTTTTATATTGGGCTCTGGTGGAATCTTTACTAGCCCTTTGAACTATGTTCAAATTATCCTCTGAAAGTTTAAGGTGACAGGAACCCAGCTGCTAATGACATTGCCTGTGGGCTTGGATGCTGCACTGCAACCCCTGTTGAGATACCATTGTCTTGGACATCTCCAATTCCAGGGGGTCCTAGCATTTAATCCGATCCAGATCAGAACACCATGATCTGGACGGCCAAAGTGGTGCTATTAGTATTAAGCAGCTCCAATTCATTGGAATTCTCGATTTGCTCAACATTCTTTGGATTAGCAGCATTGGTGGAAAGGTGTAACACTTCATTTCTGACCAGTCTATCTGGATCGCAACTCCCTCCGAGTTCTCTCTGCTGCCTTCCCAAGATGCACATTTCTTGCATTTGGAGTTGGTGGTTTTTGAAAACAGAACTATCTCTGGAGGACCCGAGGAACTGAACAAATCTTGGGCAATCTCTAGAGAGATATGCCTTTTTTACAAGCTCGCTCTGAGCCTGCTGAGGCTGTCTGCTTCCGTATTGTCCTGCCGTGTTAGACGGACTGTTCGAAGCCATATGTTTTGTTTTACTGCCCGCCCTGTTAAACTGACTGCTCGCAGCCATCTGTTCTGTTTTACTGCCCATTCCCAAATCTGAAGGGCTAAAGTTCCCAAGTCTGGGGACCTGGTGCAACCTTGTTTGTTGAGATAGAAGATGGACATTTAGCTGCCTGTTAATGCTATAACAACTGACATCTGCAGTAAGGTAAGAAATGACTTCAAAGCTAGAAATATGGCCTTCAACAATAGGCAGCTCTATGCCTCTCTTTGTCTCTGGCAGACCACAGGACGCATGTTGCATGCATTCCCAGCATATCTCACCAGCCTTCCAATGATGAGTCTTTAGTCATCACTAGAGGCTGGGGGGTCAGATGAAACAGAGCCCCACTCATTACATTTTCCTTGGCTCTCCACCAAAAGAGATCATGTTTCAGAGATATTGAGACCGATACTTTATCTGCTTGAGAACCTGTATCCTGATCCAAGGAAGATGCCAAATGGAGCTGTATCCATCTCATCCTGAGTCTTGCTAGAGCGACAGTCAGAATACAAGTCAGCAGCAGGCCCATCAGATGCTAGTATTACCAAACTGGCCTGTAGGTTCTGATGAATAAATGTGCCACTGCTGCCAGAATATCCCTTTGTCTGTCTGGTGTTGAAAATAACCTGACCTGAACAGTGTTACACTGAAAACCTACAAAGATAATCTACTGGATTGGCATGACCTCTGACCTTTTTGTATTGATCGAGAAGCCTCATTCGAACAGGATAGTCATCAGCGCCTGGAGCGTTTGAGCAGCTTCCTGAGGAAATCCGCTCTGATTAGTCAGTCGTCTAAGTAAGCGTAGGCCTGTTGACCCCTGTTTCTCAACACATTGGCAACCACATTAATTAACTTTGTGAGAATTCTTGGCACAACATTGAGCCCAAACAGACAAAATCTATATTGGAAATGTTTCCCAATTACCGAGAATCTAAGGATTTGATGGTGGGGATGTCAAATTGACGCATGGGGTTACGCGTCTTTCAGGTCTAAGGCACACAGCCAGTACCCTACACACAGAGCCTCTTCAGTCTGGCGCAAGTGTCAATAACTTGAATCGTTCTTGGGGTAAGGATAGGTTTAGATATGATAGGTCAAAACTAACCTCAAGCTAGCCTGGTTTTTCTTGGGGATAGAGAATATTCTTGAATAGAATCCATTGTTCCTGTCTGATGGAGGGTGAAGTGCGCAGCAACCAATGTACCTTGATGTGGTGCAGGCGTCCATTTCCTATGGTGCTGGAGGGCAGGATTAGGGTGGACGTTCAAGCCCGCTTTCGTGCCTATGCCAAAAATGAAGTTTAAAGTGAAGAAAAAAGTACAACAAATCTAAAACATACTCACACCTGGAACTCTTATAATAGGCACCCCATCCAGCTATAACACCAGATGTATATGTATAGACCCCATACCATTCTGTGACTCAGAATTCTGTTTGTCTGTTTACCAGGAAATAGAAAAACAAGACTTCCCAGGACTGCAGGGCTTAAGCTTTCAGCTCTTTAGTTCCAGATTTGATATCATATTTCCTGCTTATTGGTTAGAAGTTCGTCACCTGCAGTATGGAGTAATTGACAGTCCCTTGGGAGACATTCTGGGACTAATAGCGGATTGCATCGATAACTGTTAGGACTTCTGACTGGATAGGAAAGCTGGGGCTTTCTGTGCGGGAGGGATAGAGGACTGACACAGAGGTAGACATATTTTCAGGTAAGTGGTAATTTAAATAGAGTAACTGATGGAAAATGGCAGGAAAGACAATGCATTACTTACCGTAAAAGCATTTCTGATGGTTGTATCTGCTTAGATTCACATGCTGTGCATAGGTCCGACATCCAGTGGTCACTGCAGAGTATTGTATTTTGTTTTTCGTAGCCGAAAAGGGGATGTCGACAAGGCGTGTCTGTAACACTATCCCTATAGTGACGTGCGTTGTACCCACAATCCCTCACGCGTCGAGGTCCCTCTGTTTGTATTTTTTCTGCCCTGAGGGAGCCTTCTATACGTGAGTGAGTACAGAAAGGAGAGAGATGTAGAAAGATGTCTATGTTCCTTCCATCCGAGCGGGGAGGAAGGGTGGGCGCATGTGAATCTAAACAGATACAACCATCAGAAATGCTTTTACGGTAAGTAATGCCTTGTCTTCTGATGTTTGTTAATCTGCTTAGAATCACATGCTGTGCATAGACTAGCGAGCAGTACCCGGAGTTGGCGGTGGGTTATGAGAAGGAATACTGCCTGTCCCACCTGGGAGTCAGATATAGAGTGTGCGTCTAAACAGTAATGTTTTGTAAAGGTGTGCACCGAATTCCAGGTTGCCACCTTGCAGATGGACTCAAGGGGAACATTTGCAATGAAAGCTATGGATGCCCCCGTGCCTCGAGTAGAATGTGCTCTTGGCTTGAAGGGTAGTTCTCTCTTAGCAAGAGTGTAACAGAGAGTGATGCATTGAACAATCCATCTAGATATAGTGGACTTTGAAACTGCATCTCCTTCTCTTCCTGCTGCCACTGAGACAAAGAACTGATTAGTCTTTCTCAGTGGTCTAGTTCTTTCCATGTAAAACATGACAGCTCTGCGCACATCGAGTGTATGCAGACTTTTTTCTCCCAGATTGGAAGGGTTTTGAAAGAACGCTGGTAGTTCTATTGACTGGTTCACATGGAATTTCGAGATGAATTTCGGTGCAAACATTGGGTGTGTGCGTAGAACCACCTTGTCTTTGTGAACTGTTACGAAGGGGTCTAGAACTGAAAGAGCCTGTAGTTCACTTATTCTCCTAATGGAGGTGATAGCTATTAGGAAAGCAGTCTTAAGAGTGAGGTGCTTAAGAGTTGCCTTGTGCATGGGTTCAAAGGGCGAGCCCATGAGTCTGGTAAGTACCACATTTAGGTCCCATCCGGGAGCTGGGTTAGCTATCGGAGGGTGTATTCTCTTTACCCCCTCCATGAAGGCTTTGATGACTGGGATTTTCCACCACAACACTTTAAGTTGGGAAGTGGTGTATGCAGAAAGTGCCGCTAGGTGGACTTTAATAGAATTGAACACCAGACCTGAGTCCAATAGGTGGGTCAGGTACAGAACAATTTGTGTGGGTGAGCAGTCAACCGGGTTGATGCTTTTCCCTCTACACCAGATGACAAATCATTTCCACTTACTAGAATAGCAGTGACGAGTGTTAGGCTTTCTAGCTTCCCTGAGGATGTCCATGCATCTCTGCGGGAGTTCTAGATTTCCAAACTCTATGATCTCAGGAGCCAGGCTGCTAAGTTCATGTTCTGAGGGCATGGATGCAATGTCCTGCCCTTGTTCTGTGACAGCATGTTGTACGGGCAGGGAAGTTTCACTGGGGGAGATAGGGACATCTCCATCAAGTGAGCGAACCATGGCTGCCGGGCCCACATAGGGGCCACTAGTATCATGGTGACTTGTTCCTGGTGCATCTTGTGCACAATCTTGTTGAGAAGGGGAGTTGGGGGAAAAGCGTAAACAAATCTCCCTGACCATGGAATCGACAGACCGTTCCCCTTGGATTGGTTCTGGGGGTATCTGGAGGCGTAACTTTGGCATTGTGAGTTCTCCAGAGTTGCGAACAGGTCTATTTCTGGGAATCCCCGTTGTGTGAAGACGTCGAAAACAATGTCTTCTTGCAACCGCCATTCGTACTCTGAGGGCAGAGGGAAGTCTCTGCTGAGTTCGTCTGCTAGCAGATTGAGTTCCCCTGGTACATGTCTTGACAGTAGGAACATGTTGTGTCTGAGAGCCCACTTCCATATATTCTGGGACAGCTTGGACAGTCCTGGAGAGTGGGTGCCCCCCTGCTTGTTGATGTAGTACATGGCTGTGGTGCTGTCCGTAAGGACCATCACTGTCTTCCCTTGTAGGTGTTCTTGGAAGGCTTTTAGTGCTTTGAACACCGTCAGTAGCTCCAGTTGATTTATGTGCTTGGATGCTACGCTCAGAGTCCACACTCCATGAGCAGTCTGATGGGATAGGTGAGCCCCCCATCCTGTGAGGGATGCGTCTGTGGTTAGAGTGGCTTCCACTGCGGGTGTGGCAAAAGGTTTCCCTATTACCAGGTTTTCCTTTGTCCACCACCATAGCGAGAGAACCAAGTCCTGCGAGACCACCACTAGATCGTCCCATTGTCCGCTGGCCTGACACCACTGGCTGTTGAGCCACTCTTGCATTGGGCGCATGCGCAGGCGCGCGTGAGGTACCAAATAAATACACAACGCCATCATTCCTAGCAAGCGCATCGCTTTGCGCACCGTCACCTCTCGACCTGCCACATAATGGGGGATCTGAAACAGCATGTTTTGGACCCTCTCGTTGGAGGGGAGGACGAGGCCGTCCTTTGTTCGAATTAGAGCCCCTAGGAATTGTTTGACTTGGCTGGGGTCTAAGCTGGACTTCTTCTCGTTGATGGAGAAGCCCAGTTGGAGCAAAAGGTCTACAGTCTTTTGGCTGTTTGAGAAGCATGTCTCGTAAGAATCCCCTGGTGTGAGCCAGTCGTCGAGGTAGGGTATACTGGGATGGATAACCTGCGCAGGTGGGCCGCTGCCACTGCCAGTACTTTCGTGAATACCCTTGGTGCAGATGCTATGCCGAAGGGTAGCACTCTGAACTGGTAGTGTTTGCCCTCTATCATGAACCTGAGGTATTTTCTGTGCTCTGGCAACATTAAAATATGAAAGTATGCATCTTTCATGTCCAGTGTTGTCATGTAATCTCCCTGTGATAGCAGTGGGATCACTTCCTGTAAGGTCACCATACGAAACTTTTGGGGTTTGACAAACTTGTTCGCTGGGCGCAGATCTAATACAGGGCGCATGGTTAGATCCTTTTTGGGTACAGGGAAGTACACTGAATAAATACCTTCCGTTACCTGAGATAGAGGCATGACCTCTAGAGCTCCTTTTTCCAGTAGCTGGTCCACTGCTTGGAGAAGGATGGCGAGGTGTTCTGGTGTCATGCGTCGTCCCCTCGGGGGTCTGTATGTTGGGGAACTGTTGAACTCTATACAGTAGCCGCGGGCTACGGTGGATAATACCCAGCGGTCTGATGTTATTCCCTCCCATGCTGGAAGAAAGGATGTTAACCGGCCCCCGACCGGCGAGGCATGGGGGGGACCCGAATCTTCGCGTCACTTGGTGTTGTTGGTGGCTTGGGAGCCTCTAGGGTGGAACCCCGGCCTCTCCCCTTGCCACGTCGTTGACCTCTCTGATTGTACTGGCCACTATTACCTTGGTAGTTGTTGGCATAATACTGTTGTTGCTGATTTTGTTGCTGGCGTTGGCCACGAAAAAAGCGCTTGTTACCAAATCCCCGCCTGTTAGGGGGCTTTGAGATTTGGTCCAAGGTCTTTATGGTCTCAAATTCTTTTTTCGCATTCTCCAGAGCGTCGTCAACTGCCTTTCCAAAGAGGTTAGACTCTTCAATGGGCTTATTAATGAGGGACGCTTGCGTTTCTGCCTTAAACCCAGAATTGCGAAGCCAGACGTGACGCTTCAGTAAAATTCCCTGTACCAAAGTACGGCCAGCCGTCTCTGCTGCATCGAGGGTATTCTTAACGATGCTTTGGTTGACCAGAGAGCCTTCATTAATTGTAGCCAATAATCGAGTTTTTAGGGGTTCAGGAGCCTCTTTGATGTCCTGCTTAAGCTTTCCCCATTGAGCATCAGCGTAGCTTGCCAATAATGTATTATTATTGGCAATTCTAGTTGAGAATGCTGCAGAGGTGGTGATTCTCTTGGCCAGGGCATAAGGCTTCTTTCCCTCTTTATCTGGGGGTGCCTCGCTGGTAGACAGTGGGACCCCAGCCCTCTTCCTAGTGTTGGTCACCACTAAGGAGTCCGGGATTGAATGACCCCTAATATATAGTGGGTCTGACTGAGAGGGTGAGAACAATTTCTCAATTCTCGGATTGACCCCTCTCACCAGTGCCGGAGTGGACAGTGAGGGGGTAATACGTCTTTTAACTGAGGCGAGGATGGGAATTGTTTGGCTAGTGGGAGGTTTTTCCTTGATAATCCTTTCCACGAAGTCAGTATCTGGGGTGACCTCCCCAGTTTCGAGTTGGAAATGTGCTGCTGCCTTCTTCAGTAGCGCATTGAAGGTGGGCTGATCATCAACAGGCGAAGGGTTCCTGACTGGTGTAGTTTCAGTAGACCTGATGACTATACTGTCTGTGTCTGTAGACCTAGCTGGTGACTGCCAGGGATTTGGGTCACCCTCGCCTGTGTCCTCCTCGTACCCCCCCTCACCTATGTTAGTGTCCTCATGAAACCCTTCTTCCTCCTGTTGGTCTTCATCATTAATGAACTCATCTTCCTGCTGGAAGTGAGTGTCCTCCTCAGTGAGGTCGTAAGAGTCCATGTCTTCCTGTATGGGGTTGTAGAACCTTGGGTATTTAACCCTTGGACTCTCCTGAGGTGCCTCCCTTGGTCTCTTGGGTGCCCTATTTTCTGGGATGGCCATGAACCTGTCTATTTTATCCATACAAGACTGGAACTTCTCTAAGGTCCACTGAGGTAGGCATGAGCGGTCTGGGAATGAAAAAGGATTTTCTTCTCCCTGTAGTTGCCTGGTTCTGTCCCATAACGTCGAAGAAAGTGACCCTTTGCCTTCTGAGAAGCCTTCTCGCAGGCTTGGGCTTTCCGTCGACGGCGGGAGCTGTCCTGACCTGTTTTCCTGCGCCTTCGGCGTTTCTTTGGCCTTGTGCGCAGTTTTCGGCGTATTGCTCGCCATCCGTCTCTGGCCGTCTTTAGTGGATATAGGCGCGAGGCTTTCGCCGATCATTCTCTCTGCCGAGGGATCGGTCGCCGTCGCGCTAGGTAACGTCGAGTCTTTACTGGCAACGTGAGCACTCTTACGAGGCGTGTCGCCGCAGGATTTGGTGTTAGCGCCCTTATCTTTAGAATGCCCGGACGCCTGTCGCAGAAGCGGTGGCGGGGAGGGCTGACGACCCTTACGGTCGGCGGAAGACGCCGGTGGACCTGACGCCCCCGTTGGCGCTATGGCTGCCTTCGTTTTCGACGAATGCGTGCCGGGGGGTATGTGTTTTTGTGCTTTTTTGTGTGCGTCCTTCTCGCCGGAGTGTTCATCCCCATAATCTGGGCGTGAGCCGGGCTTGTCGGGGCCGGGGACAGACGAGGAGGAGCGTGAACGCTCCTTTGAGAGGTCTACAACCTCCATTACGGGGGCCGTGTAATCACTGTCCTCATCACATTCGGCGGCAGCGGGCGAGGAGTCAGACCTAAACATGGCGTAGGCCGCCCACCTTTTGACCCTGCGGTCCTTTGACGTTTTGGGCTTCAGTAACTTACAGGCCGCACAGCCGTCCTCCTTGTGATCGAGGGGCAAGCAACGGTTGCACTGTTTGTGCTTGTCTTTTCAGGTATATTTACCCTTGCAAAGCGGGCAAAACCTAAAGGGCCTCCTATCCATAGTTGAGGGCCAGAAGTGTGATTACGACCTCAGAAGAGAGGGAGGGGAAAGAGAAAGGCATTCTCAAAGAGAAAAGAAAGACCACACAACCCCACTCTCCCTACTGTGTAAGGCCGGCGAGGCCAGGCCACGTGTTCGGCAGCGCCGAAGGATCTCCTCCGCTCGTCCTTCCGTCGAAGATCTTGCTCGGCAGAGAAACAGCTCTGCGTCGAGGGAAGGATCTATGTTATTAATATTAATAATAAACGACCAAAGGTCGAAGGAATGATTTGGCAATGTCTCTCGAGGAGCTCCGCATAAAGGCGACCAGTAACTGGGCGGAGAAAAACAATCTGAGGGACCTCGACTTTTGAGGGATTGTGGGTACAACGCACGTTACTATAGGGATAGTGTTACAGACACGTCTTGCCGACGTCCCCTTTTCGACTACGAAAAACAAAATGCAATACTCCGCAGTGACCACTGGATGTCGGACATATGCACAGCATGTGATTCTAAGCAGATTAACAAACATCAGAAACGTGCATTATGTGGGTCTGTCACAATAAACCAGGCCCCTTGAGAGGGGTTTACTCACGTAAGTAAGCATGTGTGAGGCACCCAGGAAGAGAATAGAGATCATTATGTTTTAATAACAGAAACACAGACTCACAGAGGACTTATTGACAATAATTCTTAGGAGGGGAGTACAGCATAAAAGTGAAGAAGAGTGAATACTCTGCGTCTCAAGTTGATTCTTTAGCCTTTACAAAATAAATCCTGACTAGAAACAATATAGAGAAAGCAAGTGCTATGGGAATGCTGTCTTCAGGCCACTGGATAGAATGCCTTGGTAGGTGTCCTAATGTCAAATTATAGGATAGTTTCCCCACTCGTATCAGCTTCTGAGAGTGAACATAACTCCCCAGTGCCCTTTCCAGACCATAAAAGGGAATATAGGTTTTTAGCTTGTTGAGTGTATAGTTACCATTGACTGGGTTGCCCTGAGGTCAGGAGCCTTATGATTATATATTGGATCTCTAGTTACCTTTAAAGGTGCCAGATGGGATGTGGGATTTGGTCAATGATGTAGTTGGTGCCTTACACCCTTGGCCCGATAGCGGCAGAGAAGGTTTTGACTGATGCAAAAAAACCTCTTAGGGTCACTTAAGTTATCTACAGGTTGGGAGAGTGACAAGTGGAGTAATACTGAGGTCAGAGCATCTGACACTCTCAGGAATTAGGAGAGCAATTAAATGAATTTATGAGGAAACACGATACATGTTGCTGACAACTTCACACTCTAAATACTCCTCTGTTGTTTGGGGAGCTTGTCTGGTGGAAGTTAGTCAAACATACAATGGGGCTCATTGCACGTTTGGTGGTATTTCAGTGGCAAATCTGGCAAATATCACCAAACAGATTTACCATTACTGCCACTTAGTCCAGCAGAATTACCGGAATTACCACCGGATTACAAGTGGATCCCCAATTATTGGAGTCCATTTGACTCCATGGGGATTTTGGCAGAATTACCACCAGCAGTAATTCTGTCAGTGGTAATTCCGCTGATTTGGCCGTTTTTTTTTTGGTGGTAAAGCAGAGGAATTACCTCTGTCATTCTGCTGTAGTTATTTTGCTCCACCTTAACTCCAAACCAGGGGGGGCTGGTTTCCTGTAAGACTCAGGGGACACCAAGCAGCCAGTCAGCAGACAGAGCAGAAGCAAGGGTAGGTTAGCAGTGGAGACGGAGCGAGAAAGAAGAGGAGAAAAGGAAGGTCTTGAGGAGCTTCCAGAATTTAAGGAGCTCCGGCTCAAGGCAGAGAGAGGCAGTGAGGCCATTCCAGAGGGAGGCACCTGCAGAGGAGTGAGATCGACCCCCATTCTCTGCTTGGAGAAGCGACTCACCCGCAGAGAATTAGAAGTAGACGAGCGTAGGGCTCTAGGAAGAAGGCACTTAGGAAGAGAGAGTTGAAGGTAGTGAGGGCCATGGCCCCGGATAGCCTTGTGGATGATGCAGAGGGTCTTAAACCTGATCCTTGCAGCTACCGGTAGCCAGTGGAGGGATTTCAGGGCCGGAGAGATGCAGTCCCTGGGCTTGAGGCCAAGGATAAGACTCGCTGTCCTGTTCTGGATGAGTTGAAGAGGACGAAGAGTATAGTTAGGCAGAATGAGAAAGAGGCTGTTGCAGTAGTCCAGCCTAGAGAGAATCAGGGCCCTGGAGACAGTGAGCTTCTGGAGAAATATGATAAAAGGGAGAATACCTCTGAGGAGGTGCAGGTGGAAATGGGCCTTCTTGGCAAGGTCTGTGATGTGTGGAGAGAAGGAGAGAGTGGAGTCGAAGATAACGCCAAGGTTTTTTGCCTCACAAAAGGGTGAGGGCAGAGTGCCCCAAGAGGGTGACCAGAGAAAGAGAGGAAAAGCAGGAGCAGGGGTCCCAATGAGAAGGATCTCATTCTTACTGGCATTAAGGCAGAGTAGAGGCGCACCATGCCTGAATATCGGATAGACAGTCGGGGATGAGTGAGGAGGAGGAGGAGGCTGAGGGAAGTCTGAAGGAGAGCTGCATGCCATTCGCATAACACTGAAAGTTAGAGGAAAAGGTAGAGAACAGGAGGGCCAAAAGGGCCATATAGACATTGAAGAGCCAGGGGGAGACGATAGAGACCTGTGGAACACCAAATGTGGAGAGAGAGGTGGTGGAGAGAAAAGCCCCAAGTTGAACCTGGGAAGGTCGTTCCAGGAGGAAGGAGGTAAGCCACGCCAGAGCTTGATCCGTGATGCCCAGGGTCTTCCGGAGACGAGTAATCAGGATGTTATAGTTGACCGTGTCAAATGCAGAGGAAAGGTCAAGGAGAATGAGGACAAAGAGAGAGCTAGAGTTAAGATTAGAGGGAAGATCTTCACGGGTGCTCAGAAGTGCAGCTTCCATGCCTCTGGCTGCTCTGAAGCCAAACTGATGATCATGGAGACAACGAAAAGATTCAGTGTGGATGGTCAGCTGGGAGATAGCCAACCTCTTCAGGAGTTTGCCCAGGAAAGGAGTGATAGAGATCGGTCGATAGTTTGCTGGAATGGAGGGGTCGGCATAAGGCTTTTATAGTAGTGGATGCACAAGGGAGTGCTTGAGAAGAGAGGGAAAAGATCCAGTGGTGAAGGAGTGATTACAGAAATCGGTCAAGGCTGGAGCGAGAGAAAACATGTTGTCCTTAATGATTCTAGAGGAGCAGGGGGTCACCTGTTTGGATGAGACTTTCATAGACCAGACTTGCCTAGAAACATCATCAGGTGTAGCAGGAGAGAGGGAGGAGAAAGAGAGAGGAGGAGGGGTGGCCAACGAGGGTCTGAGAGAGGTAGAGGGAGAGAGCAGAGAAGAGGAGGAGAGTGCAGACAGGATGTCCTGGGTTTTAGTAGTGAAATGAGAAGCCAGAGCCATGCAGAGTGCCTGGGAAGGAGTAGAAGAAGTAGATACTGCAGTAGGGTTGGCCAGCTCCCTGCAGATTTTGAACAGTTTGGCTGTGTTGTTAGAGGCTGCAGAGATGCTGGCTTGAATACGGACCCTCTTCTTTGAGAAGATGGAGTGTCTTTATTGCCTTTGAAGCAGGCGGCAGCGCTGTTTTTCAGAGGGTGCACCCGAAGCTCCCCACTTCCATTCAGCTACTCTGCGATTGCATTCCAGAGCAGCCAGATCCGAGACATACCAAGAGTTGCACTTGGTGGCAGGCCACAGGCAGATCCTCATGACATGGGCAACGATATGTAGAGTGTTAGAGATGGAAAGGTGAAGGTTGGAAAAGGCTGTGTTAGGATGGTAGTCAGCCGCAGGAGAAGGTGGGGAGAGAAAGTGGAGGCAAAGACGGCCAATGACATTCGCTTCATAGGTCCAATGACCGCGAAGGAAGGTGGCAGTGCTGGGTGGTCCTATGCCAAGGGGACAGGAAGCTTCAAGTGAGAAGAAAGTGGTCAGTCCAGGAGAGAGAAGTAGTGAGAGGATTAGAGAGGGGGATCTCTGAAGAGATGAGAACATCCAAGGTGTGTTTGGCAGAGTCAGAACCTGAGGGTAGAATGGAGAGGGAAAGAGAGTTGAATGGGTTGCACAAAAGCCCAGAGGAGTCTGGGGAGTCCAGGTGGATGTTAAGATCCTGAAGGAGGATAGGTAGGGAGGTAGAGATAAGGAGAGAGGAAGTGAGGTCATCCCATTCATAGAGGAAGAGGGTGACCTGGCCAGGTGGCCTGTAGATGGTGGCCAAGGTCAGAGAGAGGCCAGGAGAGATAGAGAGCCTGCAGTCCAGGTCTGAGTGGGGATGACGGAAGCAGGAATCCACTCAGGAAAGATCAGGGCCACTCCGCCTCCGTGCCTATTCGGCATGGGCTCGGAGAGGATTTTGAAGCCCTCATGGAGGAGTGTGTCAAAACTTATGACAGAGCTGGCCCGGAATCATGTCTCGGCAAGAGCGATAACATCAAGGTCGAGGAGTTCATGTTTCTGATATGATCACAACCTAGGCATTGTATTCTAGCTGTACTTGATTTGAATAATGAATTAGGCACATTTGCAAGGTAAATAAAGGACTAATGGATAGAAATTCACATGAGTCCTCTTTCAAAGATAATATTTAAAAGTAATTAACAGGAATTTTAAATGGTCTGACCAGGAACTTTGGAATTCTAATTGACAACCGATGTGAATTCATCAATAACATGAAACTTTGCATCTATCATTAAAAAAGTGCATCTGGGCTTGTTGGGATGGGGCATGCTGAATTTGAAGTTTGGGGTCAAAATCTAATAAGGTTACTCACCGTAGTGACCACCTTACTCCTAGTCCATAGTCCCCTTTCCTCCATACTTATGGGACATTCCTCCGTCCTGTGGGACGGGACCGGAGCACTTTGTAAAAAGCATTACATTTTAAAAAAAAATGTGTCCTTCCTCTCTTTTTAAGCAGGGTACCGCATGCGGCCATATCCCCGCCCTCCTTAGCTCCGCCCAGCGCATCGCCCATCAGACCTTTTCTATCGTCAGGTCAGAGACCTTTGAGCAATAATAGAGGAACCTTATTAGAGGGGACTGCGGGCGGGCGTATGGAGGAACAGGGACTATGGATTTAGGAGTAAGGTGGTCACTACAGTGAGTAACCTTATTATACTCCTACGTCCCGTCCCCTTTCCTCCATACATATGGGAAATTCCCAAGCACTCCTCACAGGAACTACGGGTGGATGGAAACCCCCTAATGAAAAAGGTTTTTCAGCACAGCCTGGCCAAACTGAGCATCAGATCTGGAGCTCAGGTCAAAACAGTAATGTTTACAAAAAGCCAATGGGGAGGCCCAAGTAGCCGCTTTCGTGATGGTCTCCCAGGGGACATACTTTTGAAAGGCAACAGCAGCTGCCTTGCCCCGTACCAGATGTGCATGAATCCCTTTAGGAGGCTGGAGACCCTGAACAGTGTAAGACTCCGTAATACAGGCAGCAATCCATCTGGAGATAGTCGCTTTGGAGGCCTGCTTACCGTGCGGATTACCAAAGGTCACCAATAGCTGAGAAGAACTCCTAAATTCAGATGTTCTGTCCAGATAGAACTTAAGAGCTCTTCTAACATCCAGGCAATGCAAAACCCTCTCAGCTTCCGAAGCGGGGTTGGGAAAGAAGACAGGCAGGGAGCTTGACTGATTTAGATGGAAATCAGAAACCACCTCTGGTAGGAAAGAAGGATTTGTCCTTAGGACAACCTTATCCTTGTGGAAAATCAAGAAGGGATGCTCCACCGACAAAGCTTGGAGCTCACTCATACACCTTGCCGCAGTAACGGCGACCAAGAAAGACATCTTCCATGAAAGGTGCTTAAGATCTACCCTAGCCATTGGTTCAAAAGGCTTATGGCACAAGGCCGTAAGGACCACGTTCAGATCCCACGTCGGGTGCGGTTTGCGAACAGGAAGGTAAAGACGCATTAGACCCGCAAAGTGCCTTTTAACCACTGGATTTGACAGTGAAAAAGAGCACTGGTCCGAGGATAGGTAGGCCGCCACAGCCGAAAGATAAGTTCTGCATGACAGGACACGAGTGTCCGACTCTGCTAGGTGAGAGACGAAGGACAGCACTGTGTCAATCGTTGCCACCCTGGGGTCCAGCTGTTTGGCTAATCACCAGTGACAGAACCAAAGCCATTTGCTTCTGTACTGAGACCTTGTCGAGGGCTTCCTGGCTGCCTGAATAATGCGCATGTTGTCAGCAGACAGGTTGAGATGTTCTTAAGATCTGAACTCAGGCACCATCCCGCCAAGGTCCACGCGACAGCTAAACCAGAGCATGAGAGGAGGAAACTGGAAGGAAAAAAATCTTCCGAAGATGCAAGTGTGTCCAGTCCTGAACGAGTGGAAAAAAGGACTCATGGGCGATGCCCTGGGCGGAGCTAAGGGGGGTGAGTGAGGAGAGAGGAAGGACAGATTTTGAAAATAAAATTGGTGCTTTTTACAAAGTGCTCCGGTCCCGTCCCACAGGACGGAGGAATGTCCCATAAGTATGGAGGAAAGGGGACGGGACGTAGGACTAAATACAATCAATATTTATATTTTACTAAAATTCCTTTCTATTCTTAATAAGTTTATGCTGAGGTTGAGGTGTCCAGATTAGGTTGTAAAAATGGATGAACTCAGCAGGTGTTTGATTTGGGGAGCCAATGATGACCTGGTGCGTCGAGTGTGAGGCTGAGTGTACTGTGTTACTGGGCTCTCCTTTTGCTATCTCGCTGCTCTGCAAAATTGGCAGTGTTTGCTACCGGCAATTTACACGGCTGTCACTTGCTCTGAGTTTGTTGCTCTGGCCTGGACTGGAGGCCCACCATAGACCTGCAATCAACACATTGTGCCAGCATTGGGAGCAAACTGCTACGAACACCTACAAAAGCCTACCTCGAGCGCGTTAGCACGCGCTTTTAGTGTGAGGTTGAGTGTCCTACGTTACTGGGCTCTCCTTTTGCTATCTCGCTGCTCTGCAAAATTAGCAGTGTTTGCTACTGGCGATTTACGGGGCTGTCACTTGCTCTGAGTTTGCTGCTCTGGCCTGGAGGCCCACCATAGAGCTGCAATCAACACATTGTGCCTGGCTTTAGGACAAAACTGCGTCAGCGCGCACGTCGAGGGTGAGGCTGAGTGTCCTGGGTCTTGTGGTCGTGTTGTCGTGTGGAGCGGGGGCCTTCTTTCCTCCCTCATATCTCACTTGCCTCTCTTCAATTTAAGGTAAGAGCACTTACCATTTGTTTTTCGACAAGCAATGACTCGTAAAGTTTCATTGCGCAGCGCTGCTGCTAATAACAAATGCCAACCAAAGAAAACCGCTGTAAAGCAGGGCACGGCTTCTAATATCTTACACACCCCATTATCACAATCGGAAATGACTGCCTTCTTCAAGCCTAAGCACTCTTCCGATCCTCGCCATTCTTCGATAACAATAAATGATGACTCGGATCAATCTTTATCACAGGCTATAGATAACAATAATTCTCTGCTGAAGTTGGTCGTCAATTTGAAACATGCATCTTTGGGAGGTGAGCAGTTTTTGTATGAAGTTAAAAATCTGGAAGACATTACTGATATTAATTTGTCCAACTCTCCTGACATGGCGGCCTTTACCACCCTCTCAGACTCTGCGACCACTGATGAGCCAAGCAGAGATAGTGACGGGTCAAATTCAAATGATACGACTCTGGGGGGCCAGACTGAACTTAAAAATAACTTCAGTGTTCATGCATCTCAGATAGACACACAATCGTCTGCACATAGTTCTCTCATGGAAAAGCTCTTATGCTACAATTGCTTGAAATTGTCTCTGCTTATGTTAAACACGTGTTAGATACAATCGAACAGCAAACCACAACAAAGGAGGCTGAAAAGAAAGGGAAAAAAAGAAATGAACCCACTGCACTTTCCAGAAAGGAGTAAGAAAACAATCTCAGCAGGATGGGACTTAGAAGAAATTAATATTCCTCCTCCTACTAAGTTAAAAAACGTTTTAAAGAACAAATGGCATATTAAGGATTTACAGCTGCCTTTTGATTCATCTAAGTTCGCAGATACAATAGTGAAGACAAAACAAAGTGGTGCATTTTTTACTAACAAAGACAGCAGTCATAAGCGCTCCCTAGTATAAAAATGTGCTCCTAACGGTTGCATTCGTCAGATATATCTACATGGCCCTCTAAAGATTAGGGGGAAAATTTGTCTGAGAATCACTCATCTGTGCAGCCCTTACAAAACAAAAAACTGGCAAATGAAGACCCCGACACAGAGCCACATGATTTGTCGATTACCTCTGTTAGAGCAGACATGAATGAGTCACTATTTAAACAAAAGTCACAAATGGAGCCACTGACTGTTGATCCTATGATTAACATCCCAATTATTCATCCAAATGCCTTAAAAGATAAGGGCACATGGATCATTTTTGAGGGAAACACTGACTTCAGACCATTTTTTAACAGGACCGCTCTCTTGTCCATTTTTCAACAGACTCCATATCTTGATGTAACCCAATCTACCAACATTCTAAAAATGGGGTTACCTGAATGGAATAGTTATACGAACGGGGCATTGGTGGAATTTGCTTCTCCTTTAATGGTCCCTCTGTTGAAAACCCACGCAGACTTCCTTTCTCAGTCGCGCTATACCCTGATTGCTTGCAGAAAGGTCAAACTAAATACTCAATCATTTGCGGAGCATGAGCTTCAGCCGCCAGGCAATATGCCACACAAAACTCTGAGCGTGAGGCGCTCCGAGTGCTACAAACTCAAAGCACTAGAGCAAGAAAATGCATGCCTGATACTGAATATTGGATGCCGGTGTACCCCAAAATGGGGCCAATTGACCAACTATGCCAATAACCGGTTTACGGTAGCTATCATGGTCACTAGGGGTTTTCGCTCCTTTTTGGTACATGTAGAGGGTAAAAAACTGTTAGAGGGCGCAGATGTATTCATGTTACAAGAAACTTGGTGCACCAAATCTATTTCTATTGATGGTTTTCAAATTTTGACCCAAAAGGCAATCCCCTCAAAGAAAGGGGTGGTAAGTGGTGGTCTGGCCATAGGCGCTAAAGCACATTTAAATTTGACCCCATTTCCATATTGGCAAAAATCCTCATATGTACTGATGGAACATTTTTCAACCTTCCTCTGTTAAATCCGAGCAAATGCTAATCATAAATATTTATGATCCCCCGGGTGGCTCCCAGACGAGATCTATTCAGAATATTCTGATTAATTCTATCTCTCATTGGTTTGAGAAGTCACCAGCTGGCTATGTCTTGATAGCGGGTGATCTCAATAAAACGGACCTAGACTTGACAGCCATGACAGGGATATTCCTTCTCTGCGAAAGGGACAGTGAGCTAAAGACTTGGTTGAGACTCTCCCGGGGGCCTTCCACCCAAGAACAGGCCATTGGGCCGTGTTAGTGCTGGTAGAGAGACTCCCAGACACCCCTTTGTTTTGCATATTGAGTAACTTTGGGTCTTACCCGAGGTTACCAGGGGAATCCAGGCGTGGACCCCTTGCTCACTGTTCTCAGAGAGGCACAGCTCCACCTCACTGATGATGCCCAACAAGGCTGAAACACGTGTATGGGGTTGCTGTTGGTACTCTTGTTCAGAGGAGAATTGCCTAGCATTTCGGTGCTGCACTGCCCCTGGGCGGGACAAAGACTGATATGCAGGGATAGTTCTTCTCTGTGAAAGGGACAGTGAGCTAAAGACTGGGTTGAGACTTTACCAGGGGCCATCCACCCAAGAACAGGTAATTGGGCCATGTTCGTGCTGGTAGAGAGACTCCCAGACCCCCCTTTGTTTTGAATATTTAGTAACTTTGGGTCTCACCCTAGGTTGCCAGGGGAATCCAGACGTGGACCCCTTGCTCACTGTTCTCAGAGAGGCACAGCTCCACCTCACTGATGATGCCCAACAAGGCTGAAACATGTGTATGGGGTTGCTGTTGGTACTCTTGTTCGGAGGAGAATTGCCTAGCATTTTGGTGCTGGACTGCCCCTAGACAGGACAAAGACTGATATGCAGGAATATTTCTTCTCTGTGAAAGGGACAGTGAGCTAAAGACTTGGTTGAGACTCTCCCGGCGGCCATCCACCCAAGAACAGGTCATTGGGCCATGTTTGTGCTGGTAGAGAGACTCCCAGACCCTCCTTTGTTTTGAATATTTAGTAACTTTGGGTCTCACCCTATGTTACCAGGGGAATTCAGACGTAGACCCCTTGCTCACTGTTCTCAGAGAGGCACAGCTCCACCTCACTGATGATGCCCAACAAGGCTGAAACACATGTATGGCGTTGCTGTTGGTACTCTTGTTCAGAGGAGAATTGCCTAGCATTTCGGAGCTGGAATACCCCTGGCAGGACAAAGACTGATATGTAGGAATATTTCTAGTCTGTAAAAGGGACAGTGAGCTAAACACTTGGCTGAGACTCTCCCAGGAGCCATCCACCCAAGAACAGGTCATTGGGCCGTGTTCGTGCTGGTAGAGAGACTCCCAGACCCCCTTTTGTTTTGCATATTTAGTAACTTTGGGTCTCACCCTGGGTTACCAGGGGAATCCAGACGTAGACCCCTTGCTCACTGTTCTCAGAGAGGCACAGCTCCACCTCACTGATAATGCCCAACAAGACTGAAACACATGTATGGGGTTGCTGTTGGTACTCTTGATCAGAGGAGAATTGCCTAGCATTTTGGTGCTGGACTGCCCCTGGGCAGGAGAAAGACCGATATGCAGGGATATTTCTTCTCTATGAAAGAGACAGTGAGCTAAAGACTTGGTTGAGACTCTCCCAGGGGCCATCCACCCAAGAACAAGTCATTGGACCATGTTTGTGCTGGTAGAGAGACTCCCAGACCCTCTTTGTTTTGCAAATTTTTCAAACAGGATTTAGAAAAACGTTTAATACCATAACCAATATTGCCACACTCCAGTTCCTCCTTTCGACATGTACTAAAGGGAGTGAACGTGGTTTGTTTTGCTTTTACGTGGATTTCACTAAGGCCTTCGATCTGGTTTCAAGACCCAAGTTATGGGAAAAACTGAAAAAAGGGGAATCGACCCACAATTGCTTTACTTAATACAATCCCTGTACTTAAACACCCCAATTTCCATAGGTCTCAGCTCCGAAGGTCACTATTCCAAATATTTTCCAATAAATCATGGTCTGAAGCAGGGATGTGTATTGGGCCTCATTGTCTACAAAGCTTACACAGCTGAAAAGGAACCTATTTTACAATTCATGAAATTTCCCGCCAATGATAAACGGTACTAAAATCGTCAGCATGTCCTATACTGACGATATTATTCTTTTTGATCAGACCCTTATCGGTTTACAGCGATCACTAACTGCCCTCGCTGATTATGCAAGGGAAATTGACATGGGTATTAATAAATGAAAGACCAGAACTATGCGCCTTGGCGGTAGCCACACAGCTATAGAAAAATTCAAATGGCGTGTGGAAAATACTGTTTTGTAAAATGTACAGGAATTTATATAGCTGGGTTTCCCAGTAAAAATTTGATAACCGCCCTCTTATTACAAGGCATTCGTTTATGAGACAACTTGGAAAAAATGGCTAGTAATTAAGAATGATATCGAACATCGTGGGGGGCACAATATTGGGGGTTTTTTAGAGATCTACAAAGTAAGTATTATTCCCTCAATACTAAATGCACTAGAAGTCTTACCATCAGTGCAGGTCAAATGACTGAGGAAACCTGAAGCAAAATTATTGTGATCCATTATTAATCTCCCTAAAGCCGTCCCTGTTGAAGCATTGAGGCTTGAATACGGTCTTCCATCCTAACATTTGTTGTAGTGTGTTAGAAGAGTTTTGCTATATGCCAAACTGTGCAAATTAGATCATAGTTCAAATGCCTTGTTACAACTGTTGGGTGAAGGGATGAATTTTGATTGTCAAAATCCTTTCATTGTTGAACTCCAACGGTTTACTCAAAGTCATTTGTCAGACTTGGGACTTAAACTGGACCTTTTTGAAATTCACCCTGATTATGAAAGAATAATTAAACTTAAAACCCAGCAAAGGGATTTGGCTGTTAACATCGAAAAACTCCATAACTATAAAAGATACCAAGACTATTCGTACCAGAGTTTTAAGGGAGGCACCCGGCATGCAACCCGAAATATGTCACATATTCATTTCATCATAAAAAATTACCAACTTAAAGTGTCACTCTCCAAATTCATATATACATCTTTTAAATCCATTAAACATTTGACAATCATATGTCACCCCTTATGCAAGGGCCCCTGTTTTGTCCTACATGACTCGCATCCATATATGATGAGCGGCTGCATTTATCGCAATCGATTCAGCCCCCATCAATGTGGCCCAAAAATGTATCTCCAGATATATTTCCAGGGAGCTGAGAAATGTTTCACTAAAGAATATACTAGTTCCTGGAAAAACTCTGCATTGCAAGATGATCTTTGCAGACGCTGCAGCCTTGAGGTCGAGACATGTCGACATGTGCTAACTTCTTGCACAGCTTTGAAGGGCTATTATAAGAGGGGTTATGGGAGCTTCGTAAGATGGGGAGCAATTTTGGTCTACATTGTTGGGGACTCAATCTGTTGTGATTAATGCGGCTGTATCTGCAATTTGGAATCTCGCTACAAATGAAATAGAGCTTTGATAATCTATATAGGACTAATTACTGTGTTCACATGATGATGAAATTTGATATCTGAGTGTATGATTTAATTAACTTGTTTTAACTTTGTGATGGAATGCTGAGAATTAAAATTAAGCTTCTTTTGAACATCTATTTTTGATATATAGAAATGTGCTTAATGATTTTTGTATTGAAACTAATGCACAATTAAAACATTTTTTTAAATAAAAAAATTGTAACCTGCCACCAACAAGATTCTTTTTGATCACTTAAACCAGCGTTGTTGCCTAAATATTTTGTCACTTTAATCTAAACGTGTTCAAAAAACTTGCCAATGCAAGCAGAAATATACTTACACCTTAAATGTCTATGTCTACCTCCAAGCATAACAACTGGACCAGTTTCAAAGGGTCCATAATGCTTCTGGTTAACTTTTTGATGGCTACAATGTAGAAGTACAAACCAAGATAACATTCATCACACCCAGCGTGGCCTTGAAATGACCGAGTAGCATGTCCTGAATATTCCTCTGCTCCCCAAGCAACACCTATGAACATCCTCCTCAGTTTAACCATGGACAAAAATCAGATTTACTAGAAGAACCAACAGCTACTTCTTCTACCGTAAGGCCAAACACATCTTCACATCGCAAACTGACCCATACTTCCCATTCGCAAAGGCCCTCAACACCTACATATTCAATATCCTCGCTTTCCCAGGAACAAGCATGTTTACAGGGTGTGTGTATGTTTTAGTATATGTATCTACGTGAAATAAACCAACACATGCAATCAAAAGGATGCTGGGACAACTAGACTGTCTGCAGCCATTTTGCAAACCGAAACTGTAACAACAAAGCACTGTATCCAATAATTTTACAATAAGGAAATGTTGCTTGCAAGGGACAGCGAAAGCATGCATACTATACCTGGAATTACTGTGATTGTTTTAAGTGCACGGAGAACACGAAATGTTCGTAAAGCAGAAACATTTCCCAAGTCTACAAATTCAGTGGTATAACTATGAAAAAAAAGAGAAATTGGGAGACGGTAGCGTGAGCCATTCAGAATGATGGTATGATTTTGCATCAAGCATGTTCAGTGAAAACAAAAATCTATCCGCACTAAAATAATCTAGAAACTCTAGTGCTGCCACTGAGCACGGCCAACAGAATCTCTAATGCTCAAGCCATCAACAAAGGGCATGCCGAAAGATCCAGCAAGCGTTTCCTGTGACATTTACAGACAACGTTTCAAGATGGTGGTCAAAAGTTCAAAACACTGGTTTTAACGTGCAGGCTTTGACTTCCAATGCAGCAGCTTTCATTTTGCATACCAAAGCACAAATAACAGACAAAACAATTTCTTAAAGCAAACACATTGGCCAAAGGTTCTGTCACATGAAAAGTTCGCCCTTTGAGAATTATGATCTATCAGTAAAACAAAGCCCACATTCATCAGTGAGGATGAGAAACCAATGTACTCGTTCTGCAGACATGTTGGGTTAATTGCAGTCAGAATTCCAGTGCAAAATGTGAGATAATAGTATTTCAATCTCTATTTTGGGAGGTTGTGCATAAAGGGATTATTTAGGAAGCAAAAACGTAGCAATTCCAATAGAGGAAAGAAACCCTTTTCTCACTTAGGCCATCTTTACTTTATGCAGCACTATAGTAAAGGTCCTCTTACCACTGGTCTGAACATGTCACCTGAACAGCGCAGGTAGAGGTGGCACTGTCATAAAGGGTCAGACACATGAGACTAAAATAAAAATGGGTAGTAACAGGTGTAGGAGCATTGGCCTGATTTTAGGGAGTTAAAAAGGCAGGTATAACACTTATATGCAATCATGAATGCGGGTTCCTTCCATTTCAGTTTTGCCCAGATTTGGTGAAAACCTTTTTCAGTTTGTAAATATTTTCAGTGTTTCCAAGTGGCTACATATTGTACGCCTATTTTTGCAACAGCATTTTCAATTTTGGTACTGCTAGTCTCACTATTACAACTATAACTAAAGTCCATAAGCCTAGTATCAGACATGACCTATCGCCATTCTGGATGTTGAAATTCTTTTGATAATTGTGAATGTTTCTGGTCTTGTGGTTATACTTTGATCTTCAAACTCTGAACAATAGTTAAACTTTCTAAACATACATGGGGAAAACTGTTGCTTTTAGGAACAAGGGTGTTGAAATGATTAAGACTTGGATGAACTGTGTCACACTACTTTGGGATAATTCACACTCGCCCTACATGGGGAAAATGTATGTGCCATTCGTGTTTCATAGCACCCTTGGAAAATAACATTACTACACACACTTTAAATAATGAAGAACATAATGGTAAAACCCACGTTCCGACTCTTCTGTGCAGTGGAATTGCCACCCTTTTCCCACTTACCTGAAGTTGCCTAGTACCACTATGCATTTGGGACACTCTGTGTTTCGGCACTAACCCACTGCGGCAATGGCCACCATTGAAAGAGAGAAGAGACTACGTGTACTTCCCTTATCCCTTGACCTGGTGGATATCTTGGTTTGTAATTTTTTTAAGTTAAGAAATGAGAACCATGGCGTTTCTCAATTCAAAAATTATTACTATCATTCCAGAAAAGGTATGCCAGGATGCTAATGGCGATACACCGCTCCAGACAGGGTTCTTTACGAGGTCTGTTAATACCTGGGGCTAATGTTACCTGGCCCAGTAAAGTCTCCGCCGGACGGGGTTCATTACTTAAGTAAAACAGTCAAATATTGCATGGAAATTGTTTCATGATGACTATAGCAAAGGTTCTTGGTAAAAATAGTTCTTGAAAGCAGTATTATATATATGAAGGACAGCAAATAAAAAGGTATACATAAAGCTGCAGAGAGGAAGGTCTCCTGCTTAGTGATTTTTAGAGCTCAGTTATTATCCTTTCTTCCGGCGACCGCCAGGCATCTCTGACTCTCTTGGGATTTTAGGGCTTCCTCCCTTTGCCAAGTGTCCCAAAATTCCTCCCCATCTTGGGGCTCTCTTTCTCTCTGATACTTAGTACCTTCTTCCAGGTTCAAGCGGCTTGTCCCCTCTTTTACACATCCCCTCACCTGGGGATCAAAGTCTCACTCTCTCTTACTACTTTTCACCACATCCCTTCTCTTGGGTCAAGGGTCACACTCTTCTGGTTTTAAGGGGCACTTCTTAACCCCACTGAGACACCCTCCCACCCCTTCTAGGCTCATGAACTCACCTCTTCCACACAAGAGCACACCCCTTTTCTGTGATTCTGGCAGCTCTTCTCTCCCTCACTGGAGAGCAAAACACTTTTCTATATGGCAAAAGGGGCTCTTCTCCCCTTTACTGGGGCAAATCCCTCTGCTGGGCTCAAGGGTTCCCCTTCTCTGGTGCTCCCTAGCTTTTTCAAAAACTTCTCTCCTTAGCTCCCAGGTCAGTAACACTGTCTGTGGACTTTTGCATCAGTTTTAAAGCTCTAAGCGCCATGCCATTGGCTGAGGGAAACCTTTGAATTGATTCGTTAATTGGCTTCCTATTCTAAGCCATGGAAGGGAGGTGTTTATAATGCTTTTTGCCATTTTAGATGTCTTTCAGTTTGTTTGAGATGCAGGAGCTGATGTTTTTCTACTGCTCTCTGTGACATGTCCAAAGGATTGGTTGTGTCAAAATAGGAGAACGTTTCTTTGATAAAACAATAGGGGGGAGGAGCAAGGGATACACCCTTTCCCTGTGGCTACTGAATGAGTGAGGGCAGACCTTCCTGCCATTCTTTACCGCCATAGATGGCAAGTGAGCCCCATCTGCAAACAATGCTGAGAGCCACCCCCAAGGCCCGGAGGAGCAGCTGTTATGAGGGACACACCCCCTCATTCAGGGCTGCAGCGACAGCTGAAGGAATTCCCTGCCACTCTGCTTAAACAAGCAAGGAGGCGCTAGTTCGAAGGCGGGATAGTCCCAAGGAAGCTTGTGCCGGGGAATCCCGGCCTTGCATTAGCAGTGAGGTTGATGCCACGCAGGTTCCCATGGACAGAGCGGACCCCTCTCTGGCCTCTTCCTCATCTTGGTCAGCAAGACGAAGCAACTCACCAGCAAAGCAGGCAGCATGACTAAGCCCTTTTTCTACCAATATCAAAACACCCCTAACTGAATAGATAAAAGAAGGACAATAAAAGCCAGGGAAAGCTCACCAATCACGGAAGGAAAGCAGAGTTTAAACGAGCCAGAGGAAACCAATAGGTGTGTTACCTGGGTCAGTAGTCGAGGACAACCGAGAGAACAACAGGAGGGGAGGAAGAGCAGCAGCTGGTGGAGAAGATGGGTGGAGAGATATTGGTGTAAAGAAATCTGATGCTATGCAGGGTGAATGTGTGTGAGATGAATGAGTAGGAGAGACAGTGTAGGCTATGTCTGTGATAAGTCTGGTACAGACCAGTAGGGAAAATGGTAGTGGTAGGAGGGAAGTGTTAGGAGTGTGGTAGTGGTGTGAGGAGAGCAGTAGTGGTAGGAAGGTGGTGGCAGGGACCCCAGTACAGGGGTAGCAATAGGAGGAGTAGAGTAGCAGCAGTGGTTTAAGAAGAGCGGTAGTAGTTAAGTAGGGAAGAAGAAGACACATCGAGAAGATGGGGCGTTGCAGGACATTGGAGTGAAACATCAGAGGGACAGAACAGTGGAAGCAAGAAGTCAATGAGGAGGCATAGACAGGGTAGAAAGGGCTAGGTAAGAGTGAGCATGACTGGCCTTGGGCAGATCTAACCAAGTGGCTGCAAGGCACTTCCCAACCTCTTTAGAAGACTAACCACTGTATTAAGTTGGGTCAGTTAGAAAACCCTTGAGGGAGTCAGTCATCCTGCTTTTATTGTAATCCCAGCAGCATTAAATTAGTCTCAAGACCAGAGGGTCTTCCGATCAGCACCATTAATGTGGTGCTATGGACGCCTGGGTAAGCGGTTTCCCAAAGGGAGACAAGAGAGAGAGAGAGAGGGACAGCACTAGGGCCCACATGGAAAAATACAACCCGTGGACTTTTTCTGGGTCTCTAGGTGTTTTGTTTAACTATCCTGGTCATCTATGATAAGTAGTGTCAGAAGTGTGATGCCTAGAATCCCGACACAGCGATTCGAGCGAACCACCAGGATGATGAGAATAGTATGATTTACAAGATCCGCATTATTCATATGAGGGTTACAGTGCAAGTCACTGGTTGTGACTATATATGTGCATATGACGAGGTGACAATCTTTGAACCTTTTTGGGGGGGGTCATCAGTGACATCTGCTCCTGCCATGCCCTCTGGGAATCCCCTGCACCAAAGTTTGGTTTTGGGTTTCTGGTGTTTAAAATGCTATCCCAAAGAACAGGAAAACTTCTAGTAAGTTTCCAATTGTGCAAAATCCCTTTTCCTATGGGCAGGGGAAAGGAAGTATTTCCCTCCTTAAATGCTGCATGGGAGAGAGAAAACTGTTCTCCTTAACTGTTACTGCTACTGAGATTGGGGTGGAGTAGGGATAAGTTAGGTTTTTCCCTTCGAGGAACCACCCATTAACTAAGGGGTCTCACTGGATGTGCTATGCTTTCCTCATGGCGTATCTCTTTTAGACATTCCAGAATCTGTCTTGGTTTCATTTTATTTTATTCGATTTTTTGTTCAGTGCTTGCCCTACCCAGAGGGTCTTGGAGCACCTACAAGGTTACAGGGTTAAGAAGGTGAGAGGAGAAACAGAAGTTACAAAAGGTTTTCAGGATAGGAGAGAAAGATTAGGGAAGACTAGTGGTGGCAGGGGAGGTGGAGTTGAGGAGATTTGTGTGGTGAAACAGGAATGTTTTGAGGCTCTTTCTGCAAGTGGTGATAGAGGGTGCAGTACAAATGTGAAGAATTAGGGTGTTCCATGCCCCCAGTACCCAGTGGGTAAATACTTGCATTTGTGTGCATGTTAGTTTGCAGAGTGAAATGTGTAGGAGATGCTGGCTTGCTTGATTGGTTTGCCATTAAGGTAAAATGGGGTTTGTGGTGAATGGCATTAAAAACAATGCAGAGTCCTTTGAATGTAATTCTTTGGGGTATGGCGAGCCAGTGGAGCTGGGCGAGAGCTGGGGTGATGTGTGACTGTTTTGGTAGGTGGACAATGAGTCTAGCTGCTGTGTTTTGTATGGCTTGCAGCGTTGCAAGGGCGCTGCAGGGGAGTCCAGTGAGGAGAGCATTGCCATAGTCCAGCTTGGACAGAAGCAGTGCTTGAACTTCATAACTTCTATTTACAATAGATTAGTTCAGGCACTTGGGGTTATGTAAATTGAAGATTGTCCTTTTCAGTACCCTATATATGCCTTCCTTGTGTGATCACCTATGACATAGCATTAATGTTTTGAGTGCCTTGGTTTTAATATTTAAAAATGCTTCAACATTTCTCAGTTGGAGTTCGGAATTGCTTGTGGGAGTACATTTCTTTTATAGTTTAAACTCTAGTCACATGATTTGTTTCACAAATAATATACACACAACTCAATTTGATGTTTGTCTTTATAACTTTTCCCTTTTTTACTAATGTTCATGGTTTGAATTTGGATGCTTTGATTAATGTCTGTATATCGTGTTTCTCTTTTTTTCATCCCTCTTCATCTCAGACAAATTTGCATTGCATAATCGGAACAGGGAAGTTGCTCAGTAACCCTTTGTGTGAGACTCCTGTGGGGTCACATGATATGAACTACCTCAGGTGTCTCATGTGTAAGACTTGTGTAGGAACTGGTGGAAAATCATTAGCATGTTGTGGTGAACCAGAAGAAGACTCAATGGTTCAAGGGTTTTATTCAAAATAAAAAGATCAAAACACGTAACTTTCCCTATTTCTATGAGGGAAGTTCCCTATCTATCAAAAACAGAAGCTAAGGATGTAGGTTAAAGCCCAAAATAAACTCCTTTTTAAAATAAATGTTTTTATAAATTTTTCAACAATCTGCAATTTACAATACAAACTCTCCCCCCCAAATCCCCTTCAACCTCCCCTACTTGTCAGAGAAAAACCTTCTTACATTCCAAAAGGTCCCATGGTTTCATAATATGTCCAGAATTCTGATCTTATGTGGACACAATTGCAGCATATAGTCACTTTGTAAGTATGTCAGGACCGTACCCCAATCCTGCTTGAAGGCCTCTTGATTCCCCTGCATCTTTTATGTTTCCCATTCTAACAAGACACACTTCCAAACTTTCTGGAGCCACTGCTGGCTCGTTGGGATCTGTTGCTGTTTAAAGTCCTTTTTTATTCCGAAACCTATCCAACTAACTGGCCGTATCACTTTAGAAAACACCTAACTAAAAATTGAAAAGGCAAAGCTTGGTTGGTTCCCAGTCTTTAAATGTCATTTTTCACAGCAGGATACTCTTACCAGCCTTGATATGATGATATGGCATTAATAACGCGCCTGTACACAAGTGTTTCTAGGTGTGACAAGGAGGGGGAAACAGAGGGAGGACAAAACAACAATCTTACTAGGCCTTGTGTCATTCAGATTGCAAAAGTGCAGGGAAGTGGAAGGGGAGAAGTGACAATGGGGGCGGGGGGTGGAGAAGTACAGGTAATCTAAATGTGCAGCCAGCGGGTGGCTCAGTGTCAGTAATTAGAAAGTGCAGACAACGGATGGCTCATAAGTGCAGAGAGAAGGGACCGTAGGGTTACAGATACAGATCACAAGTGCTGGGGAGCCAAGAGGCAGTGTGAGGTGCAACTGGACTTGCAGGGACCTGAGCCCAAGTTCAGAGGGTGACCAGGTGACCAGAGCATGAAGCAGACGGGTCATCAGCAGGGGACAGGAAGAGAGAAAGTGGAAGCGAAGAGGAAGGTCTTGAGTTGCTTCTGGAACCGGAGGTGGTTCCGCTCAAGTGTGAGAAAGGCAGGGAGGCTGTTCCAGAGGAAGGCCCCAGCTGAAGAAAGAGATCTGCCCCCAACTCTCGGCTTGTAAAAGCAACTGACCCTCAGAGAGTTGGAGGTGGATGAGCGGAGAGCTTGAGAAGCGAGATGTTTAGGAACAGAGAGTTGGAGGTAGTGCGGTCCCAGGCCCCAGAAAGCCTTGTGGACGATGTAGAGGATCTTGAACTTAATCCTTGATGCCACTGGTAGCAAATGAAGAGATTTCAGGGCTGGAGAGATACGATCCCTGGGCTTGAGGCCAAAGACAAGACCCGCAGTCCTGTTCTGGATAAGTTGTAGAGAACAGAGAGTAGAGGCAGGAAGATTTAGAAAAAGGCTGTTGCAGTAGTCCAGCCTGGAGGGGACCAGAGCTCTGGAGACAGTGATCTTCTGGGGCAAGGTGAGGAAAGGAAGAATACCTCTGAGGAGTTGCAGCTGATAGTTTGACTTCTTAGAGACTTCGGAGATGTGAGGTGAGAAAGAGGTGGTGGAGTTGAAGATTACCCCATGGTTCTTAGCCTCACAGGTAGGAGCAGGAAGAGGGCCCAGAGTGGGCGGCCAGTGGGAGAGAGGAAAGGAGGGAGCAGGTATTCCAATGAGGGGGATCTCAGTCTTACTGGCATTAAGGCAGAGATCATTGGCGGCACACCACTCCTGAATTGGGACATACAGTCTGGAATGAGAGAAGATGTAGAGGCGGCCGAGAGGAGCCTGAAAGAGAGTTGGGTGTCATCCGTATAACACTGAAAGATGGAAAAGAGACCAGGGATGCGGTGGGCAAGAGGTGCCAGGAATTGGTTGAACAGCCAGGGAGAAAGGTTAGACCCCTGGGGAACACCACAGGTAGGGAGAGGGATAGAAGAGAGGAAGGACCATAGCTGGAACTGAGAGGGTCGATCAGTGAGGAAAGAGGTCAGCCAGGCCAGGGCCTGATCAGTGATACCCAGATTATCAAAAAGCGATTGAGCAGGATTGCATGGTTGACCGTATCAAAAGCAGAAGAAAGATCGAGGAGAATGAGGACAGATGGAAGGATTAGAATTAAGGTTAGAGAGCAAGTTTTCATGGATGTTAAGGAGAGCAGTTTTCATGCTTCTGGCAGCTTTGAAGCCAGACTGGTGGTCATGGAGGCAACCAACAGATTCAGTGTGAAGATTAAGCCGGGAGATGGCCAGCTTTTCGAAGAGTTTGCCCAGGAAAGGAGTGATGAAGATCGGCCGATAGTTAGCCGGAGAGGAAGGATCGGCAGAGGGCTTCTTTAGGAGGGGGTGCACAATGGAGTACTTAGGGGGTGAGGGGAAGGTGCAAAAGAGTGATTGCAGAAGGGTGGCGCTGTGGTCCTTGATGGTTCTGGATGAACAGGGAATAACCTGTTTTGATGAGATTTTCATAGATCGGACTTGTCTAGAAACATCATCAGGGGTGAACAAAGGAAAGGAAGAGAAAGGAGGAGGAGGGGAGGCCACAGGCATGCCAGGAGTGGAGGAGGAAGAGGAAGAGAGGTTGGACAGGATGTCCTGAGTTTTAGTGATGAAGTGGGAAGCTAAGGCTGTACAGAGGTCCTGGGAGGGAACAGGAGAGGTAGAGACTGCAGGAGGATTGGCCAGCTCCTTGCAGATTTTGAAGAGTTTGGCCGAGTTGTTAGCTGCTGCAGAGATGCGGGCTTGGATGCATGCTGTCTTCTTGGCGAGGACAGACGGTCTGTACTGCCTTTGGTGCAGGCGGCAGGCCAGTTTGTCAGAGGGTGTGCCTGTCTCCACTTCCTCTCAGCCACCCTAAACTTGCATTTGATGGTGACGAGGTCGGAGTCGTACCAAGAGTTGCACTTGGATTTTGGCTTCTAGTGGATCCTCATGACGGGGTCAAGTACATCAAGCGTGTAAGAGATAGCAAGATGATGGCTAGATAGGGGTGTGTCGGGATTTGAGTCAGCCAAAGGTGCAGAAGGAGGAGAGAAAGTAGTGGCAAAAGCATCAACTGACACACGCTTCATAGGTCGGATGACCGAGAAGGTAGATGGCAGTGCTGGAGTCATCTTGGCCTAAGGGGTAGAGAGAGAGAGATGGGAGGAAAGGAGAAAGTGATCACTCCAGGAGAGAGGAGTGGTGAGAGGGTTGGGGAGGGGGAGGTCTGAGGAGATCAGAACGTCCAGGGTGTGCTGTGCAGAGTGAGTTGGGCCAGAGGGAAGAAAAGAGAGAGAGAGTCGCAGAGGTTGCAAAAGAGTCCTGCAGAAGGACAAGAAGCATCCGAGTGGATGTTAAGTTCTTCGAGGAGGAGAAGTTGAGAGGTAGAGGCAAAGAGAAGGAGGGAAGAGGAGAAGTTCGCCCACTCAAAGAGGAAGGGGGCTACCTGGCCGGGTGGCTGGTAGATAGTGGTCACAGTGAGAGAAAGACCAGGAGATATAGAGAGCCTGCGGACCAGGCATTCAAAGGAGGAGTAGTCCTGTATAGGAATGATAGAAGCAGGGATCCACTCCTGGAAGATCAAGGCTACAACCCCATCTGGATGGTTGGTTCTGGGCACCGAGAGGATCTTGTAGCCATCAGGAAGGAGAGTGTTACAGCTCATTACAACAGAGCTGGCCGTGAACCACGTCTCAGTCAGACCGTGTACATCCAGATCGAGATCTTTCAGGAGACGGCAGATGTCAGTGGAGTGTTTGACAGCTGAGCAAGAGTTGAAAGTAGCAATGTGGAGCAGGTTGCCCCCTTTGAAGGACTTCCGTGGAGGGGTACAGGTCAGAGGTACACCCTGCGGAAGTGTTGTAGATGGGCAGAGGAGGAAGGAAGAGAGGGCAAGGTAGCCAAATAGGAGTAGGTAGGTGCCAGAGGGGTGGCAGAGGAAGGAGGCAACAGGGTAGTAAGAGAAGCAGCAGAGGAAGCCCTTGAGATGGCAGAGGATGGAGGAGGCAGAGGAGCCAGAGAGGGGAAAGAATGGACAGCAGTAGAAGAAAGGAAGTTGATAAGGCGTCTATCAAAATGGAGGAGGCTGGCCTGAGGGCCTTGGACCAAGATGGTGCCGTTTAGGTAAACATTAGTGATGGTCTTGGAGGAGTGGAAGGGGGCCAGAAGGGCCTCCCATTGGGTGCCACCATTAATGGGTGAAGAGGAAAAAGGAGAGAGAACAGAGACCATATGGGGGGTCCATACGCCTGGAGAGGGAACGACGATAAAGAGGATGTCGGTAAGCGTCTGTCTTTAGGAAGCACTGGTGTAGATATCAGCGATAGGGAGGCCTGGGTTGGAGACCATGATATTCCTTTTGAACTTCTTCCTGCCAGACTTAGTGAGAAGGATAGGATAGCCAATAGCAAAGCAATTAGAGAAGATAGGTGAGACAGAGAGCACAATAGAGGGTGCAAAGGGAATCCTTGATACTAGGTTAAGGATTTGTCATGGCCATTGGACAAGGGTCCAGGCCTTCATCACGCCCACGGCCCAAATGGATCCAGTCCTGGCGGCTTTGGCTTTGCACACTCTGTGCCTAGGGAACGTGCATCAGGGCCGGGCATGGCCATAGACTATCATTGGAAGGCCCGTGCAAGAGTCCCTGGGAGGGGCAAGTGGAGCCACAAGGCGGGGCCAGAGGGAGGGGCTAGGGCCAGCCTATTTAAGGCTTACCGCTGTCCTTACATGTTCTTCATCTTATCGTGTATCCACTTGATTTCAGCTGCTCCATTGCTGAAGACCATCTTACCTGATTCCAGCTACTCCATCACTGAAGACGCCTCTTACCTGAATCCAGCTACTCCATCGCTGAAGGTGTATCTTACCTGACTCCAGCTACTCCATCGCTGAAGGCGCTTTTTACCTGAATCCAGCTACTCCATCACTGAAGGCGCATCTTACCTGATTCCAGCTACTCCATCGCTGAAGGCGCCTCTTACCTGAATCCAGCTACTACATCGCTGAAGGTGTATCTTACCTGATTCCAGCCGCTCCATCACTGAAGGCGCATCTTACCTGATTCCAGCTACTCCATCGCTGAAGGCGCCTCTTACCTGAATCCAGCTACTACATCGCTGAAGGCGCTCCTTACCTGATTCCAGCCGCTCCATCGCTGGGCACGCATCTTACCTGCATCCCATCGCTATCGTAGTTGGAGCCTTTCCTCACCTGATCTGGGCTGCCAGCAACGCAGGGCTCCACTTCTTTTCTTCATCTTCGTGGTACCTTCATCCTGCTGCCGCGGAGCTGCTCCCAAGCCTCCAAACTCCGCTCTACGCCGCCAGTCTTCTCCTGCAACGGAAAAAGAACACAACAGGTTAGAAACCATATACGCTTGGCTGCGCCATACCTGAGTCTAGAGTTCCATTATAGAGGCCAACTTACAGCTAATTCGGGAGCTCCATCATCCTCAAGGGAACCCCCCGGACTCGCTAACGACTCCAATTGGCCATCTTCACACATATTGGGAAAGAGATAAGACATTGCAAGAATTACTATTAATAATCAAGGCAAAAGACATTATAAGAAAACAAACATTAATCATAATCAAAATACTTACCTTCTAAGTGGATTGGTCACAGCCGGTCTGGATCACCACTTCCACGGATTAGTGAAGCAACTAGGTCCACTCTACGCGCCCCTGCTACAAAAAGCAGGACGGAGAGCTCAGCATTACAAAACCACAAGTGAGCTTGCATGGGAAAACGCTTGCGCACTTCATTTTGGCACGAGAGGGTTGAGGGAATTCATGACACCACCACGCCATTTTCATTGCCTCTCATCTTCTCTCAGGGGCAATACCAGCATTTAGAACAATAGGCTCAGCAGCAGCTGGGGGAGAGAGTCTATCCAAGGGAGCCAAGCCGAGGGAGGGCTCCAACCGTGCCCCAACGTCCCCGCAGAGACCAGGTGAGCATAACAGGATTTCAGTCTCTCTTTGTTATTAACAAAAACTGTTTCTTGAAGCAAACAATCCCATTTTTTGAAGGTTTGCTAAAATAAATAAAAAATGTCTGCCTTTTCCTCCTTTGAAGCACTGTTACTCCGCAAAGTACCACAATCCACAGACTGTTGCCTTTCTTTTACACAAAGAATATATGTATGTATTGTCATGGACCGCCGCCTGCGCCCATTCTGGACTTTGTGGTCCCTGACCCATAGAGGGCTGAATTCTGTAATCCTTCCAACATGGCCGTTTGGTGCGGAACGCAGCTTGCCAGTCTTTACGCGCTACGTTCAGCATTCTACAAAGCAGACACCCCCCCGCGGCTCTGCGCATCTCAACGCTACTGCTCGGAGCAGTCTGACGTGTGTTGCCGAAGTTCGCCCGGGACTTCCTTCCTAGTCCTGTTTCCCAGATTCCTTGAATCTACTTCCTCCCTTTTCTTTCCTCGAACTTACCTTACGATTCTTCCGGGATCCTCGCCTGCACTTGAGTCACAGCGTTCCGTGCCTCCAAGCTCGGACTTAGTCTCCTTCCTGGTTCCTGGTACTGGACATCCGAACGCCTCCTGGAGTAGGACTGCTATACCACGCTGGAACCAGACGACCAGCACACGAGCCTCTACAAATCCCGGACCGTGCGAAAGAAATCATCAAAGAAGGTCGCAAGCAAGGAAAGACAGGTGAGAAGGGGAGAGACTTGTGACAGATTGAGACGCCTAAAAAACAATACGAATACAGAGATGGAAGCTGCGGTTCAAGACCTCATGCGAGGTACGCAGGAATGAATCACTGAAGTCCAGAACCTTAAGGCAGAGAACGCTGCTTTAAAGCAGCTAGTCTTGTCTTGTGACTCTGCTACTAAAGAAAGTGTCTTATTGGGAGGAGTGGTGGACAAATATGATGGCTCTTCAAAGAACCTTTGGGCCTTCCTTGACTCATGTTTGGTGCATTTCACCTTCAAGCCCTACTACTTTTCCACCCCAAGGGCCAAGGTGGGGTTTATGATCTCACACCTCACCGATAACGCCTTATCCTGGGCAACCTTCCTAGTCAATTCGGGCGACGCCCTCCTAGATGATTATGATGGATTCGTGGAAGCCCTAAAAGCCATGTTTGATCGCCCAGAGCTTGTTTACAGCGCTCAGGAACGACTACTTGAATTTCAACAAGGATCCCAGGATATACTTACCTATGTGACCCACTTTCAACAACTTATAAAAGAGGCTGATTGGTCCCAAAAAGCCAGCTTCACCCTCTTTCGAAGAGGCCTAAATGAAGAAATAAAGGATGAGCTAGCCAGGGTAGCCCGCCCAAGCTCCTTCCAGTCCCTCATGGACCTCTCCCTAAAAATTGACTTTCGTATCCAGGAAAGAAAGGCAGAGAAAAGAAAGTCTAAGTCAACATCTCAAAAGGCTGCCACAGACCATTCATACAGGCCAGAGCCCGCAGCTTCTCCAACCCCAGATCCAGAACCCATGCAACAGGGGGCCTTCCGTGGACCCATTACTGCACAAGAAAGGATGCGCCGGATTCACACTGGACTGTGCATGTACTGTGCCTCTGATAAACACCTTGTGAGAGAGTGCCCTATCGCTCCATCACGGCGTTCGGGAAACGCCAGCTCCCGATCCTAGATGGGGCACAGTTTCAGGAGAAAGGTGTCTGCTCCTCATCAATTCCTTCCTTGAACTCTCCCGGACAAAACAATCTTGTGATTCTACAGGCATTCCTATCGCCTTCCAAGAAAGAATCCTACCCCATCTTGGCACTAGTGGATTACAGAGCCATGGGCATATTCATAGATCATGACTGGGTCACTAGGCACAATGTTGAGCCTTTTGCCACCTCCCGTGGTTGTGCATGTGTGTACTGCTATGTATTCTCTTATTCATGAGCATGTGAATCCATGCCAGACCCCATGCTGGAGAAGGAACAAGTTACTTACCTGTAACTGTTGTTCTCCAGCATGGGTCTGGCATGGCGAGCTCCCTTGTCCTTGCCCGGATGAGCCAGTCGTCCAGGTAGGGGTAGACGTGGATCCCCTGTAGACGCAGCCGCGCCGCCACCGGTGCGAGGCACTTGGTGAACACCCTGGGTGCCGACTTCAATCCGAACGGGAAGGCCTTGAACTGGTAGTGCCGCCCTTGGACCACGAACCTGAGGAACTTTCGGTGTCTTTTTAGAATGGGGATGTGGAAGTACGCATCCTCCAAGTCCAACGACGACAGGAAATCGCCCTCCTCCAGCTATCCCAGCATGTGCTGGAGGGTGAACATCCGGAACTTCTGTGCCTTGATGTACTTGTTCAGTCGTCTCAGGTCCAGGATGGGGCGCCATCCTCCTGTCTTCTTTTTTACGAGGAAATACCTTGAGTAAACTCCGGAGCCCTGAAGCCTCTTTGGGACGAGCTCGATGGCACCCTTCTTGAGCATCGCCCTTACTTCCAACAGTAGTTGAGGGACGTGATTTTCCTTCCTGGCCACGGGTGGAACGCGAGGGCACTTCTTCTGAAACTCGAGGGCGTGCCCTTGGGCCAGGGCGTCCAGCACCCAACCGTCGGTGGAAATGGACTCCCACACGCTGACGAACCTCGCCAGCCGGCCTCCCACCGGGGTGCTTCGGCGGGGGCCCGACCCCACGGTCGGTTCAATCTTGTTTGGAGGCCGCCTTGCCTCCTTGACCTCCCTGTCGACGACGAAGGGCACCACCTGACTTGCCGCGTCCCCTGTAGGCTTCCTGGGACGAAGATCTTGCCGCTTGGCGGTACGTGGAGGAGCCACTGCCGGATCCCTTGGAGGCACCTCGTCTGCCTCCGGAGCTCCAAAAGGACGGCCGTCGTTGTTGGAGCACTCCCAGTGCCCGGGCAGTCTCCGTGTCTGTCTTGATGGCCTGAAGGGACTCATCAACCGCCTTCCCAAACAGGTTGTTCCCGTCGAAGGGCATGTCCAAAACCTTGGTTTGTACGTCCTGGCGGAAATCCGTCGCCTTGAGCCATGCTCGTCGTCTCAGGCAAACGCTGTTGCCCAACTGACGGAAACCGGTGTCGGCGATGTCCGTTGCCACCGTGATGGCGTTGCCCGAAGCAATCTCACCTTCCTGTAAGATTTCAAGGGCCTCAGCCCTTTTGGCGTCCGGAAGGAAGTCCAAAAGAGGGGCGATCTTGAACCACAACTCCCTGTCGTAGCGGGCTACGATAGCCAGGGCGTTGGCCGCCTTGATAGTCGTCGCTGCGGATGAGATGACCCGTCGTCCCATCGTGTCCAGCTTCCTGCCCTCGCCGTCTGCGGGGAAGTTGATGTCGAGGCCGATGCCCCCCCAGCTTTCTTCTTTGCCGCCGCCGAGACGACCGAATCCGGGGTAGGTTGCGCCCGAAGGTAAAAAAGGGGCAGCGTCGGGGACCCGGTACTTCTTCTCGTACCGGTCCCTCTTTGCCGGCGCCGTGGCAGGGTTCTTGAGGAGCACGAGCCCCTCATCCCAGATGTCATCAAGAAGTGGTACGGCGAGGACCGTCTTCCTTTTAGCCTTGCGCCGTTGGTAAAGGAACCCTTCCTTCTTCTTCTCTTCTGGGCAGAGCTGGAAGAGCTCAGATACCCTGGAAATCAAGGCATGAAAGGATCCAATCTCGTCGGGCGGGGACGCCCGAGCAGGGGGCGACGGGGGACACGTCCCGTCGGCGCCTCCGTCGTCATCTGTACCTGTCGTAGCCGTGTCCGTGCCTGTATCATCCCCGTGGGTAGTAGACCGGAGGGAAGGCAGAGCAGGCCGCAGAGGTGGGAGAGGTGGCGTGGGATGCGTCCTCCTCCTCTTATGTGGTGGACTTTCTGAAGGTCCTAGCTCCGGTTCCCCTGTCGGGTCTGGCTCAGGTACCTCCGTCAGGGGGAGGGGCAAGCTTGTCCTTATCTCCGAGCATAAGGACTGAATCGCTGACAAAATGGCCACCGAAGTGTCCTGCGGCGCCGGAAACGACGGGCGCGAGGGCTCTTGAGGAACCTCGTCGGCGACACCGTCGCTCTCGTCGTCGCCCTCGTCGGGATCCCTCCCGATGGGCTGGGCCTCTTCCATGACTTCGATGAGCTCTTCTTCAGAGGTTGAGTCCGTATCCACGATGGCTACCTGCCCCTCCCCCACCTTTTCCAATGAGGACTTCGTGGGGGTCTTCTCAATGGGCCTGAAAGACGACTCCCTCCACGGTGGCAGGGAGACTCTGGGTCCTGAGGTCGCCTCCACTGGCGTAGCCTCCACAGGCTGAGCCAGGGTCGCTGCAACATCCTCAATCGAGGTCTTAGCAGGGTGAATTAAGGCCATCGTCACCTTCTGTACGCCTGGGGCCTTCACCTTGGGGGGAGGGTCCGAGCCTCGCTCCCCCTCTGCTTGAATCTTCGAGATCGACCGGGGCCTCTCCAGAAGCTTCGCCGGGTTCTCGGACTTCCTCTTACCCGAGCCAGAGCGTTGGCTCGTGGTTGATGGCGGCGGGGAGGATGCGCCCTGCCTGGCAGCCAAGGAGCCCGACCGTTCGGCGCTCCCGGTGCCTGCGGACTCGCGGTGCTTGGCCTTTTGTTGGGCCCCCGTCGCCGGGGCGCCCTCACAGGACTTAGAAGACCGCTCGGACTTCTTTTTCTTCTTCTCGCCTGACGGGCTCTTCCCTTCCAGCCAGTTGGCGAGACGGAGGTAGCAGTCCTTCATGGTCCGCTCCGACATGTTCCCACAAAACGCACAGTCCTTCTCCATGTGCGTCTTGTCCTCATGGAGACAGTAGAGGCATAACGAATGCTCGTCCTCCATTCTGAAGCTGGCATCCAGGGCAGGTCCTGAACATCTTCCCAGGCGTCGAGCTTCCTTTCTCCTGGGCCATGTCCAGGGTAGGCCTCGGAACTTCTGGAATCTTCCAAAAGCGTAACTCAACGAAATCTTCACCCTTGAGGGGCGTAGAAAACTCCGAAACGGATCCCCGTTGATCGGATGTAGAAACGGTGGAGCTTGAGGCTCTATTTAACCGAAAAATGAGAAAAATCTCCTGAAAAAGCGCAAAAACGCAGCAAAAGCTCGAGAGCTACAGCACGAGGACTCCCAACACTTGAACGTGCGGTAAAAATCTGAGGATGGCTGCCAGAGGCGGGTCTTAGGGAGAGGGCAGTCATTGGCTGGGGGCAGTATGACCCAGAGACCAGTGATTGGTTACTACTAAGAAAGACAGATCAGAAACTAAACGGATACTGATTTTTTTCTATACCGAGGATTCCCGGCCTGACGACGGGGAATATTCATGAGCATGTGAATCCATGCCAGACCCCATGCTGGAGAAGGAGGCCTCCTCCCTAGGTCTGTAATGTTACGTTTTTGAAGATTTGTGTATAGTTATATTTTGTGTCACAAGGATATGACCTATAAAGGTGGATGTCTGGTGGGTGGTTCAGGTTGTCGTGGGAACATTTTCCTGAGTGTGTGAATTGGTTGAGCATTCCCGCAGGGCTGTGCAGGTGACATGCTGGTGAGAGAGGTCAGAGTTGCTGCTTAGTGAGGTGCGCAAAGAGTTAAGGCTCAACATGGCCTTGACACAAAAAGTATAATCACGCTTATAATGTCCATCTTTTCTTGATGTTCTTTTTGTTTTTATTTTTTTCTAGTTGTTTCCTGTCCATTTTATGTATGTTATGAATGGTTGTTTCATGTTTCCGTAGATCATAGCCTCTCATATAAAACATTGTTTTGCCTTTTCTGCTTTATTCTGACAGATCTATAAAGCCCTGCAGTTCCAGCTGATTTAATTGAAGTGATATTTTCTACCTGATTTCTATGATGTTCACCTGTAGCATTAAGAATTGAATTGGTGGCAGTATCTTTTCAATGTAATTTCCTTATTAATTGATTATTCTCAATATGCACTCAATACACACTTGAACATCCAACAATTTTATTTAATGTAACTTGTATGTTTAGTTGGTTGGCATTTAGGAGAGGAGAGGGGCGCACTCCAGTTCCCTGCACAGTAAACCTACTCAGCCACTGGTGTTCTCCTACCGGTTTCTGTGCTCTTCACATCGTCATGGGGGCAGTCTTAGCTTCCAGCTCACTGCAAGTTCAGGTGTTAACAATCAATGTTGATTCTGCTACAAGGACTTCTGGTAGCTGAAGTCATCAGGTTTGCAAGGAACAAGCTCACACCCAATCCCACAGTTGGGAAATGGGGGGGGGGAGTAGCCCACAATGAGGCACTCCAAAGCAGGGCATGTGCCACCCCGGTGCAGCCCCTTTTAGATTTTGAAGATTCCACCCTTCAAAAATCCAGGAAATGTGATGAAAAAGAGGAGAGGGGCGCACTCCAGATCCCTGCACAGTAAACCCACTCAGCCATTGGTGTTCTCCTCCTATATATTAAAAACCTGGACACAATACAAAAACAAGCACTGGGGACTTGCACTCCAGTGGCTCTTTGTAAATTGCAAACAAATACAAACTCCAAGGCTGCTTCATTAAAGTGCTTTGAGACATTCAAGTTTTATATAAAGCGTCACAATGGACAGAAGAAAGTGATAAAAATTATGCGTTTTGCAACTATATATATATATATATATATATATATATATATTATTGTTATATATTGTTTCCAAAGGTTAATTCTGGAACTGTATCAATATCTACATGTCCTCCTGGCTGGCCATGAACGAGCTGGCATTTACAGAGGCAAATTTAGCCCCCATAGCCATTCCTTGTTTTTGATGACATAAAGGTGAAATCATTATTTTCCAAAGTCCTTTGTAGCAGTTGAAGTATTGTTTCATTTTGGTACATGAAGTTTCCTGATCTTGCCTTAAGAAAATTATTTATTGCTTGAAATCCAAGATAATGTAGAATATAGGCTAGCAACATACAGTGTTACAAGCATTTTGTGTGTGTTCCACTCTATTTGTGCTAATTAGTCTATAATATCCATGGTGTCTTTTATATATGTTGGCAACCTCTTCACCAATGCTGCCAGGAAATGGTCTACGTATGCTGATATTTTTCTGTTACTGAACCTATACGATTGCAAACCTTTTTATGTATTTTTGGAACCGAAGAAAGTGCTGGTTGAATTGGATATCTTTTATATATAAAGCAGAAAATCTGTTAGTTTGTTCCTTATACAATTCCACACCGTTCCACCAACCTGCACCAAATTTTGCATAGTTACCTGTAAGGACCTTTCAGACATTACTGGCTACATGACATTTGGAAACCCCAACCCTTTCCCTGGATTTCAGCCCTTTCACACATGAGACGGTTGCCTGAAATCGGCAAAACATCAATGTGGTCGTAGAAGAACTGGCCAGAGTACATTTTAAGTGTCTCGATGCGAGGTACAAAAATGTTTCAAGGTGCTAGGACTCACTGTTTCCAAGATATTTGCACTGCAGCGCACTGCACTGTGCCACGATGAGGGGACAGGTGGGGAGAGCTCACAGAAGGTCCCAGTATGCTGCAGCACGCCAACCTTCGCTTACCGTCCATGTCTGTTCTGGGGTGTGTCAGCCCGCCACATGCGCCCATTCTCAGTGCAGTTTACTTTGGAGAGCAAAGCACATCAAGCAATAAGCAGTTTGGAACAGCGACCTACAGGATCATTGATTATCAACAATTGATGAGTGTGTTATCATGTCTGTCTACAGAACCCGTGCGGATTATGGGTACGTTTTGCTGGTATTCAAGATCATTTTGCTCATCTTCTCTTAGCATTCCTACACATTTCCATTGATCTATTTATTCTGTGAAGTTGAATTTGTTGACTAAATTGGGTTTATATTTATGCTTTCCAAACACTTGTGATCTCCAAGTTGTTTCTTGGCTTCCAGAATACAATCTTTTTCATCCATGACTACTATTTCTGCCCTTATTGGCTGATTTGATCACTATTTTATTATCCTTTGATACATTATGTAATGCTATATAAAATATGAGATAGTATTTCTGGCATATGTGTATCTTCCTTTGTGTGTTCCATTTCTACTCTTCAGTTTTTCAGGTCCCATAATGCTGCTTAAAAAAAAATACTTCAATAGTATACTGTGCATGTTTTGAGGGTTTGTTTAAGAGGTTGTCCTCACTTGTTTGCTCGGATTGTTTACAAATGTCTAATAGACATTGCTATGGCTGGGAATTCTAACTTGGAGTACTATGAAAGAGGGAAAGCCTCAAAACTTATATCACGTTTAAGCTTTGTGACAAATATTTAAAAATCAGTGTCTTATCCTGTGTTTTTAAAGATATTGGTTGGGATAAATGGCAGACCTTTTTCCTGGACTGATTTTTCTTCTGGGGGCGTCTTACCTGAGAGATTTACCATCAGTCTGCGATTGGTTGTATAAATTCACACTATTTGTTCTTGTCACTCCTCGTGTTTCTTCTTCCTCTCTTCCTCTTTAAACTTTTTCTCCTTCTTGAATTGTTTTCAAATGTATTTTTTATCCTTTCTGCTCTGCAAAGAAAACATGTTTTTTTGTTGTAGCAACACATTCATCTGCATCTTTTTTGCTTGTCTTTTGAGGCTCTTCTTCTGAATGTTCTGACCCTTCAGTATCTAGTGCTGCCTGTGAGGACACTGGGCTCCCGGTCTTGGATGCATCTTTTTACCCACTATATTTGTTTCGAATGGTAAACACCCAGCCCTCCTTCGGGTCCCATTCACACACTTACATTCTTTTGTTATTTACATAATTTCACCCAATTTCCGAACATTTTGAAAGGTAAATACAGGTGTATTCATATGCATTATTACTGACTGTTTGACCTTTTCCATATCCCTTGCAGCTTTCTCTTGCTGCTGTTGGTTATATATGCTCAGCATTCTAATCATGCTTTTTGATGCTGATGTTAGGTTTTCTTCTCATGAAATGGTGGAAAGCTAAATAAATAGAAGACTTTTGGATTTTGTTCTGCATTTTATTATTAATTTTCTAATGCTGTTCACTACCACCATTTTGCTGTTTTCTTTTTACTTAGTCTTTCCAATTTAATGAATTTGTATTTTTAACTATCTTTGTAATTGCTGTTTTGTTCATTTCCTCTATGTGTGTTCTGGTTATGTATAAATAAACGCCTGCTTCTTCTTTTCTTAGGTCTATATTATTAGCCATCTTCCTTTCTGCAATGTGTGTGAGGGTAGAATGTCAGTTAGTGTAAAACCTCGAATAATTTGTGTGACAGCTATTTCAGTTCTTACTCGAATGATGTGTTCCTATACTCAGACCCAGGGAGTATACAGCCTGTGCTGCCCCAGGTAGAGTACATTTCACTTTTTATTCTGGTCCAATGTTCACATAAATAATTTGCAATACTTAAATGTATTCTAAAATGTTTTGTGATATATTTGCCGAGATATTCAATAAGTCTTAGTTACTTTTCCTTTAACTGTATTTCTCCAGCATTGATATCTTTCATAGATTCACATGCTTGAATATTCCCTGTCGTCAGACTGGGAATCCTCAGTAAATTAAGTAACACAAAATAACATATTAAAACTTTCCCTTGTGAGAGAAAAGAAAAGAAATCTACACCCATAGGGCCCTATAGGGCTTGTGTACCCTTTCACTTGTGGAGTCCCTCCACCTCCTTTTGGTCGTTTTAGGACCTAACCAATGAAGTGGCAGGGTTTAGGCTCCAACCCAGTCAGCCATCTTCAGAATTTGGACCGTAAGTAGTAAGACCGATGACTTACTGGTGGAGGAGCTGCTTCGCCCCAGGAGAGGAGGGCGGGAGCATGTGAATCTATGAAAGATACCAATACTGGAGAAATGCAGCTATAGGTAAGAAACTAAGACTTCTCCAGCATTGGATCTTTCATAGATTCACATGCTTGAATAGAATACCTAGCAGTCGTAGACTTCATAACATGCCTGATAGCCAGAGTGTAGCACTGGATATACATATATCATGTAATAATACTTATAGCATGCAAAATTAGGCTATCAGTAACACAGTTCCATGTCATTTCATCGCGGGATGTTTTTTCGCGGGATTTATTACTGCACATTTTTTTAGGGAAACCCCCATCAATTTTTGTTTACATTATTTTTGGGGGGTCCCCCCACCAACCCCTCATTCCATTTTATTTTGATCTATTCCCAAACACCCACATCCCATATGTAACATTTTCTAACCCCCCCCCCCAAGTAAAATTCAATGGGTTTTCTTTGTTAAAAAATTTGCTGTAAAAAATCCTGTGAATAAACGTCCAGCGATGAAAGAACGTTGTACCCAGTAACACATGTTATGGGACAGTGGGAGCAGTCAATCAATAACCAACAAAAAGAACAAGAGGCTGCTCCTACCTTAAGCAAATAAATGCTGGAGTATTGCTTGTCCCACCGCAGATTAATGTTTGCTGTCTTTTTCCAAGCGGTAGTGCCGTGCAAAAGTGTGGAGAGTGCTCCATGTGGCTGCCCTGCAGATGTCCTTTAAGGACACTCCTACTTAAAAAGCTGTTGAAGTCACCCTCGCTCTGGTTGAGTGCCCTGCGGGCATGGCTGGCAATGGGTTGTTTCTGAGCTCATGACAGTGCGTGATGCAACTGGATACCCAACATGACAGGCTCTGTTTGGATATGCATTTGCCCTTTGTTCATCCAGAAAATGCAATGAAGAGTTATTTAGAGGTTCTGAATTCCTTGGTCCGTTCTTAGTAGAACTTGAGTGTTCTTGCCACATCCAGGGAATATAATGTTATGTTATGTTATGTTATTTTGCATTTATATAGCGCCTTATATACCATTGGTATGGTCTGAAGGCGCTGGTAGGTTGAACGCCCTTGGGAACCGAAGTTCAGGTCAGTAGAGAGAGTAGAGAGAGTCCAAAAGTGCGTGTGCGCACCAGGTATGTGTGCAGCTGGTGCGGAATTCAAGTGGTAGCTGCTTCTTAGCTGTAGGTGTTGTGGTTGAGAGATCAGGAGTATGTGCTCGCTCTGGTCGGCTTTATCCAGAACGAGTGTGGCTGCGTTAGGCCTGAGGAGAACGCCTGGCTGGGGGTGTGAAACCAGCAATGTTTACTTAGAGTGATGTGGAGTAAGCGGGAGATGTAGATATGAGAACAGTTATACCGAATGGTGTCATAGTATCTCTGTGTTCTAGATGAGTGATGGTGTAAGGGAGAGAGTAAGCGTGGGGTGTGGTATGATATATGTTTTCAAGTGTTTCCTTCATTCCAAAGCATATTAAGTATGTCACGCTGTTACGTGTGGGCAGGTCCGTCAATGCATTTTTGTTCATTTCAGGTGTTCGATTGTCCTACACATTCACGTCTTATTCATGTGCTCTGGTTCACGTTGCGAGCTCAAGTCTGAACTTCATTCTCCAGTGTGCTTCACACATGCTCTCATGTGTTCCATCCGAATGTAATCCTGTCCTTCTTGCGCATGCACACCAGTCTACCCCGCGCATGTACTTTTGTCTGCTTACGCGCTCATCTGCTCAAACACTCATTCGCTCCATATACACATCTGCTGTGGGGCATGGCCAACTGCCATGCAGTGAGGACGTATTCCGAGTAGCTCCTGCATGATCTGTCCTGATCAAGGGCCTTAGAGGCGTAAATAGAGAGTATTTATGCCAAATCATTAACCCAGGGTGTGCGAAGCAATACAGCGTGGGATTCTGCAGACATCCCTGGTGAAAGAGAACAAGATCCTGAAAGAAGCGAGTTGAAAGTTTCGCCAAAGTGCGCAGAGCTGACAATGAAGATGGCCGCCAGCTGGCATAGTGGCCTGCCCAGGCTAGTGCCAGCAGATCTGCAGCACAGGCGGAGGAGCGAGGCGGAGTGGGCGCATGCCTGGAGGATCTCGGCCCTAGCGTGTGTGCAGACTGGAGGAGAAGCACATGCAGGGCACAGAGCCGATGACCGCGATGCTGGTGCAATGAAGGAGGAGCCCTCGCCAGACAGTAGAAGATCCAGAGAGGTTCCCCTCAGACAGTGGAACCCTGTAAGGCAAACGTACAGCAACAACGAAGCGCACTTGGAGCCGTGACCCAGCGTGAGGCGCATCAGCTTCCCACTCTGTGTGGTGGGACTCGTCACCTCATGGTCGGGCATTCAGGCCTTACTGGAGCTGCGCAGAGACTGCGAGATCAAGCCGGACAGGCTGGTGCGAACCTCCCCCTTCCAGCCACATTAATGTTGCTTCATGATGCGCTTGGGGCAGTGCCAGTGCAATTAAACTGACCGTGCTTGGGGTGTGGCAGTGATCAGGGGAGACAGAAGAATAAACATGCCAGCCTGAAGTGCCCTTCAAATAAGATTCTTTGCCCCAATTTCGATGGGCCTGGGCAGTCTACACAGCCTTTTGGTGGACATAGCACAGTGAACAATGACCTGGCAGCACGGTGCGGCCCCACCCGCCCTCCCTCGCACACAACAAATAATATACTGAGCTCGGGTCAGCTAGGCAGTGCCTGGGGGCTGTGCCGATACTACATAAGTCTGTGGGTACTATAGATGTTTAAAGGGAACCCAGCCATCAGCAAGTGTGTAACCATAGTAGGGACCAGCTGGTCTGCAGCAGGGGTCGCAGCGTCAGTGGGCTACAAACAGCACACCTGACACAAGTAGCCATGGATGATATCGCCAGAAGACCTGTATCTCCCTGCGACCTCACTCATGCCGTCGAATACGCCAAAACAAAATTCCAATCAGCCCACGCTTGACAGCTTTGCCAAGACAGGAGGCATCATGACGCAGACCCCTGCTACCGCACACCTGCTGGCTGACAACAGAGAACACGCAGGAAATGCAACAGGACATACGGGCATTGTCAGACTGTATGGGAACACTAGAGGAACTGTCAATCTGGAAAAGTGAATACCCTTCATTTGAATGACAGACGTAACTTGATGGCAGAAGGCCAACCGTCTTATGCCCCGAATTATAGAAATACAGACTGCTATGCTTGACCAACAAGCGGCCATTTTAAACGTAGCAAGAATCGTCATTTTGCTTGTTAACCATTGCTCATTGCTTTCTGTCTAAAACTGCTTTGCAGCTTGCAATTCTTGCGAATTCTGCTTACTCTGCTCAACTGTTAACATTGTTGTCTGAATATGAAAGGGCAAGGTCGCGGGACTGAGGAGTTCGTTGAAACTCCTCATGAGTAGCCGGAAAGGAATGCCCACGCTCCCTCTCTGTAGCGTTGAGGGAGAGCTGCAGGGCATTTAATCATTTCACAGCTGCCAGCCAGTCTCGTACTGTGGTAGAATATGTTAGAATAAAGCAGCTAAAGGCTTGAATTATGCTCTTCTTACGGCCCCCCTTCGCAAAAACCCTTTAGAGCGTGTCGGCTCCCAGGACACGAATAGTACCTCATAGATAGCAAAGCTTGGAATGTGACTCTTCCCCCGTGTGCAGCTTGCTACCAAGAACAGAACCACCGTGTTCTGTTCAACAACTAGAAGATGCCTGGGCACTTTCTAATTGCACATTGTTACTAGAATAGTCATCGAAAGTGTCATAATTGTCATGCCCGTCGGAAATGTCCATCGTCATCCCGAGTTCAAAGAAACTCAATAAAGGGGGGTGTTAAACATGACATAGCTGATTGTATGATATGCATTTTGTATATATGTAACTGATGTACGTAATTCGCTCTCTTGCGTCCCTCGAGGTCTAGGAAACTCACGTTGCGGGTTGTGAGACCACAGTTGGCCAATTGGGACTACTTTTTGTTTGCAATAAACCCTAGCATTGGGAATTTGAACCTTGTGTCTGGCGCATCTTTTCGTGTATGGCTATTGCCTTGTTTCCATATCGCGAGAGACCCCTAGGGGCCCCCTTCAGAACAAGTAGACTTGAATACAACTCAGCTCCAAGACTCCATGAAAAAAAGCTTAATAATGCAGCAATAAATAAAGAACCTGGAAGGGAGAATTGACGATGAAGCGGGAAGAGCTCGGGGGAACAATATCAGGATTGTGGGCCTTCCGGAGGGAGTGAACCCTACAAATTTCATTGAAAACATGTTACTACAAGAAGTTGGCCCTGGAAACCTAACGCAGGGATTCATAGTTGAGCGGGCGCACAGGTCCCTGGCTCGTGCGTGAGCATCCAACAGGGGCTGCACCGCTTCCCACAATCACAATGATCTACGATCGGGAAAAAATCCTAGACTTCTTTAGATTGAGAGGCATGATACAGCGAGCAACAGCAAAAATCATGGCATACCCCAATTATACCCTCCAAGTACAAAAATCCAGAATGCAATTTACCTCTGTTAAGCAGAGACTACAGGAGTCCACTCTGAAATATATGTTGCTTTGCCCGGCAAGGCTTAAAATAATATAGAAAGGGCGTGCATTCTTTTTTGACACTCCAGAAGATGGCCAAAAGTGGATGGATGGAGAGCGTCTTCCATTGAGAGCAGAAGGAATAATGGATGAAGCCGCTAGGAAATAACCCATTGTCACCAAACTGAACCGACCTAAGTTGGTACGATATGGCGTCCAGACCCGCATCAGAGCTATGATGTGAGCTGATACAAGAACTCTTGGCCTACAATGTTAAGGAACGTGGGAAATAACGCTATGCACCCTCTGTTGACACAGCAGAGAGCGTGGTGAGGAATAGACCTCTACCCATGAATTTGGTTAGCTCCGGATACTACAGTTGTGTATCTGCCTGCTGCATGAGAGACACCGGAGGTGGACATGTTTGGTCGGTGCGGAAGTGAAAAGGGGAATGCCTGAGCATGGAGAACATAGCTGGGCAATTTTTAGGAAGTTATGGGAAAGGGTGTGGGGGGAGTTGGGAGAGTGTAAGGGAAGTTGGTGTCAGGGGGAACGGTTTGAAGTTAGCTGTCACAGTAACAAGATATATTATAGATACAAGAAGAAAATGCAGGTTGCTTAGGAAGAATCAGACAAATCGCAGGGGACCTTAAATGTCAGGGGCCTAAATAGGTACAAGAATCCAGAATGCTATTTGCCTCTATTAAGCGAAGAATACGGCAGTCCACTCAGAAATATATGTTGCTGCACCCAGCAAGGCTTAAAATAATATACAAAGGGCGCGCATAATTTTTTGACATTCAGAAGATGGCCACAAGTGGATGGATGGAGAGAGTCATCCATTGAGAGCCGATGGAATAATGGATGAAGCTGCTAGGAAATAACCCATGGTCACCAAACTGTGCCAACATAAGTCGGTACAATATGGCGTCCAGACCCGCATCATAGCTATGATGTGAACTGATATAAGAACTCTTGGCCTACAATGTTAAGGAACGCGGGAACTAAAGCTACGCACCCTCTGTTGACACAGCGGAGAGTGTGTGAGGAATAGACCTTTACCCACGAATTTGGTTAGTTCTGGATACAACAGTTGTGTATCCGCCTGCTGCATTACCGACACCAGAGGTGGACAGGTTTGGTTGGTGCAAAAGTGAAAAGCAGGGATGTCGGAGCATGGAGAACATGGCTGTGAAATTGTTGGGAAGTTACAGGAAGAGGTGGGGGGTTGGGAGAGTGTAAGGGAAGTTGGGATGGGAGAAACGGTTTGAAGTTAGCTGTCACAGTAACAAGATATATTGTAGATACAAGAAGCAAATACAGGTTGCTTAGGGAGAATCAGAAAAATGGCAGGGGACCTTAGAGTAATCACTTAGAACATCAGGGGCCTAAATAAGTATATTAAGAGAATCCGGGTAATTACTTATTTATACTGCCAAAAAGTGGACGATACCCGATTACAGGAAACGCAACTGATACCAGAAAAACACAGAGTCCTCACCTCTAAATGGGGTGGCTGCACGATAGGGTCGCCCTATTCAGCTTGTTCCATAGGGGTACTCATATGGATTGCCCCGTTGGTGCCCTTCCGAATCCTCCAAACAGCTACAGACAAAGAGGGCAGGATGGCCTTGGTTCATGGCTTCTTGTAGAAGCGGGAGATATGCTTTGTTAATACCTAGCCGCGAATCACGATGCAGGAAGTTTTTTCCGCGCTCTATCCCCCGAATTAGGCCCATACAGGCACTGTAGTATGATCTGGGGGGAGATTTTAATTGTACAAGAGATCCCAAACTAGGCAGGTCTGACTCTAAATTCATGCACCCAGCCCCTCCAGCTAAAGCAGTGAATGCATTAGTAGAAACCTTCGATCTGGTGGATGTGTGGCTTAGCCGTCACCTGCAAACACAAGGATGCTCGCACTATGCAGCCCCCAAGATTTGCACACTAGAATTGATTATATTTTCACTGGGACAGATACGACAGGAGAAATATTGCAAGCATACTACAAGGCGAAAGTACTGTAGGATCATGCACCACTGCTTATCACATGGAAGGTAGTACCAGCAAGAGCCTGTATCCCAACATGGAGGTTGCGAGGTGAGGCCCTCAAGAGACAATGCATTTAGAGAACAGCTTCAGGAGGGTATAGTAGATTACTTCCTACATAATACAGGCAGCATTGCGTTGGCGGGGACAATATGGGAGCTTTGAAGTGGTGGTAAGAGGAGTGGCTATATCCAAGATATGTGGGTTGCAGGCAGCAATAACAAAGGAGTTGACAAAAACAGAAGAAGCACTAGAAGAAGAGGAAAAGCGTGAGGGTGAAAAGGGGGCCTACACTACAGAATCAAATAGGTTGAAACATGAATGTATAAAACACTGGGACAGGCTAGGTAAGCTAAGTTAATCAAAATATGTAGAGAAAAAACATGCCAAAGGGGACAAACCGGGCAAGCTGCTCGCCTGGTTGTATAAGAGTGACACACAGCGCCACACAATTAGTTCAGTTGCAGGTGACGATGGCACGTTACGGGTAACACACGCCGAGATAAACGAGAGTTTCATGGAATAATTTAAATCCCTTTATGACGACAACTCGGCAGTAGACGTATCGGATATGGAGGAAGCCCTTGCACAAATAGAGCTCCCCACCTTGGACGCCAGAGCAGTTGAGTTATTAGAAGCACCTATAACACTACACAAATTGGTAAGCATGATCAGGGAACTCCCTACTGGCAAAACACCATGCACAGATGGCTTACCTGGCAAATTTTATAAAGAATATGTAACAGAACTGGCACCTCCACTTTTGGCCATGCTAAATGAGGCTTTCAGACTTGAAGTCCTCCCATCATCACTAAGGGAATCTATTAAATGTACCCCTCCTCAAGCCTAATAAATCAGAAATGGACCTTGGGTCATAGAGGCTGCTCTCATTACTGAATCAAGATGGGAAGATACTGACGGGACTGCTAGCGTATAGGTTGAAATCCTCAATGACCGCACTAATACACCCAGAACAGAAGCAACCTACGTAGGCTGCATCATATAATAGACCACACTAGGAACAGCACGGATCAGTATGCAGTGGCTTCACTTGACGCAATCAAGGCGTTCCATTCAGTGAGATGGCCTTGTTTGCTAATGAATTTAAAGAGATTTGGAATAGGCACCAATTAGATCAGCCAATAACTGGCACCGCATTGCTGCTCTCTGCTCCAACTTTCAGTGCTATGCGGATGACACTCAGCTTGTTTTCAGGCTCCCATTTGCCACCTCTTCTCCCACTCTCATCTCTGACTGTCTGTCTGCAATCCAGGAGTGGTGTTCCACCACAGACCTCTCCTTCGACTCCACGCTTTCCTTTTCTCCACACATCTCTGATATCTCTAAGAAGTCAAACTACCAACTGCACCTCCTCAGAGGTATTCTTCCTTCCTCTCCTTCTTCCAGAAGCTCACTGTCTCTAGAGCTCTGGCTCTCTCTAGGCTGGACTACTGCAACAGCCTTTTTCTAAATCTGCCTGCTACTACTCTCTGCCCTCTGCAACCCATCCAGAACAGGACTGCGAGACTTGTCCATGGCCTCAAGCCCAGCGATCATATCTCTCCAGCCCTGAAATCTATTTATTGGCTCCCAGTGGCTGCAAGGATTAAGTTTAAGACCCTCTGCATCGTCCACAAGGCCTTCTGGGGCCTGGGTGCGCAATACCTTGAACTCTCCCTTAGGAAATACCTTCCTACTCAAGCTCTTCGCTCCTCCACCTCCGACTCCCTCAGGGTCTCTCGCTTCTCCAAGCAACGAGTTGGTGGTAGATCGCTTTCTTCGGCTGGGGCCTTCCTCTGGAACAGCCTCCCTGCCTCTCTGAAACTTGAGGAGAACCATCTTCGGTTCTGGAAGCACCTCAAGACCTTCCTCTTTGCTTCTGCCTTCTCTCTTCCTCTCCCCTGCTGATCTCTGTCTGTTTCTGTACTGGGCACCTGGCTACCCTCTGAATCCGGGACCAGATCCCTGCCCACCCAGCTGCATACCCGCAATGCCTCCTGGCAACCCTTGCACTTGGGTCTGTATCTTCAAACCTACAGTCCCCTTACCTGTACTTATTAGAGACCTGTTGTCTGAGCTTAATTCTTGCACTTGCACCTGCTGGCTGCACTACCTATTGTTGGTTTGATCACATGTTCAGCACTTTCCACTCCTCCCCTGCCCCTTGCACTTTTCCCCTTCCCTCTCCCATGCACTTGCGCATTCTCAATGTCACTGCGCCTAGTAAGATCGTTGTTTTGGCCTCCCTTGTACCACTTTCTTGCCTCGTCGCGCCTTGAAACACTTGTCTATGGGCGCGCTATAAATAAAATATATCATACGATATATCATATAATAATTGGGTCCGTCTAGTGTATAACCTTTAGTAGCCAGGGTCAACACAGGTAGTCACATATCAGAACAATGGGTCCTTTATGCTTTTCATCCTCGTGTCAGAGCCACTACTTTGTACCTCCAGAAGGAACTCAGAGAAGCAGATATTAATGTGCAAGGAAAGTGGCACCTGGTATCCCTATATGCCGACGACATGCTGCTATACCTACAGCAGCCTGAGACTAATTTAGAATACATACTGGAAGTATTAAAACGGTATGCAGAACTCTCTATTATAAACGTGAGCACAGCGCCTTCAGACCATACCAATTGGTATATAAGCCGCTATATAAGTGCAAAATAACATAACATAACATAACACAGGAGTCGAGTCTGTTTTGATTAACAGTATATGAGCATAAATCGTCGAGATCACTGCCGGTGCTTCCGATCACGTGGGCAAAGGACAAGAGCCACCTCTTGGGAGTAGAGGTATACCATGACCCCAGAGATGCATGTTAGGAAATATTTCCATTTATGTGTAATTTTCCCTCCAGTTGTGAACCACCCAACGTTTTTGCTTTCTTTAAACACCATAGTCTGACTTTACCAGAGGAGCCCAGCCTTCTGCTGCACTCCTCTGGGCTTTTCACTCACTTTTTTATGGGGAAACTGACATGCCCTTAAAGACACTTGACATGTAACAAGTGTACAATGTACCTTGCAGAACAGTGCACTTGGGTCTACTAGTCATTTCCAAAGGCCCTAGATACTCTGGAAGGATTTTTTAGGAGAAGTACAGATGTGCCTTGGACAGAGCTGGTGGCAGCTTATCATTTCGTGAAAAGGTATCTACAGGAGTCATTTGAGGAAGTAGTGTGGGAGAGGGTACTGTCGTATCACAAACAGGTGTAAAGAAATGTGAAATTACAGTTGCTACAGTTGTATCTGACCCATAGAGCATACCCGACCCCTAAGAGAATGTCAGGGTTCAATACAAATTCAGAAAAATGCTGCCCGAAATGTCAATTGGTTAATGCTGATATGGTTCATATGTTCTGGGCATGTCCAAAGGTGGCACAATATTGGAATGAGGTGGCACGATTATTGTCAAAGGCAGATGTGGTGTTGACCGTGCACTCCCCCGTAGCTTGTTTGTTTTCCTAGGCCCAAGAATTTAAAGCATATGAGCAAACTTAAAGACCTAGAGTATGCATTGGCCAAGCGGAGGATAGCAATGCAGTTAAAAAAACAAAGTGGCCCTGACACCAGACAATGGTGGATGGACATGCAATAATGGACACTAACGGAAACTGCTGTATGGCAGGAAGCAGCACGCAAAGACCAAGGAGAAAATAGTACAGACATTGACTCCTGGAGAACAATGCTTCACAAACTGGTCCAAGAAGAACAATAACATCCTAAAACAGATCTAGTGATCTAGGGTCCTGGAAAGTACATGGACCCTAGAATTGAGAAGACTGTATAAAGACTAGTCCTTCAAATTATACTTATACTTATATCATAAATTTGGCAGCTGGAGGGAGGGGGTGGGATGGGGGGGGCCGAGCACGCTAGTAGAATCAGCATAATGTGTAATTAATGTAATGGCTTTATGTTGTAAAAGTTAATACAATAAATGTAAATACAAAAACATGTAGGGTGGGGCCATAAAACAACTTTATCTCTGAGAAAATTGGTGAAAGGAGGTTCAGCAGATAAAGCCTGTAACTCCCTGATGTGTCTGGCTGATGTGATGGGTACAAGAAAAGCTGTCTTCCATGATAAGAATTTTAAATCACACCTGTGTATGGGTTCATACGGTGCTCTCATTAATGCGGCTAGTACTGTGTTAAAGCTCCATGGAGGATCAATTTTCTTTTGTCTGTGAAAAGAGTGTGTGAGTCCTCTGAGAAAAGTCTTAACCGCTGGATGAGACATTAGGGCACGCTGATGAGGTTTGGTTCTGTAAGCGGCCACAGCCGAGAGCTGGACGGACCTTCATGGAAGATATTGCTAGACCCTTTTTAGCCAAGTGTAAGAGCTAAGGTAGTAGTTGCCCTGCAGATGCCAAGAGGGGATCTGTGTTACTCTGTAGACACCATGTTCTGAATCGTTTCCACTTTTTGGAATATGTTTGTCTAGCAGACGGAGCCCTTGCAGCCCGTAGTATATCCCAGCACTCAGGATCTAGCGTGAGGTTGTGAAATTTTCGCTGCTGAGGAGTCAGCCCCTGAGGGATAGACTGTAGACTGGCTGGGTTGTGGTGAAGTAGCTTGCCCTTCTACTGAGATAAGAGGTGCGAGTGGGGTTTCTCTATGGCTAATTGAAGGAGCGGCGGGTACCAGATCTGGGATGCCCATATGGGGGCTATTAGTATCATGGTACAGGGCTGCTCGATCATTCTGCACAGTACCCACAAGATTAAGGGTGTCAGTGGAAATTTCCCTTCCATGGTACAGAGAATGCGTCTCCCAGGGAGTGTCTTTCCAGATACCTGGAAGCAAACTGACCATATTTGGTGTTCTCGTGAGTTGCAAACAGATCTATGCTGGGCTTCCCCCACATGTGGAATATTCAGTCGAGATCTTCATTGTTAATCTCCCACTCGTGTGATTGTAGGAAATGCCGGCTGAGCTGGTCTGCTAAGATGTTATCCTTGCCGGGAAGGTGCTCTGCTTTCATGTGAATTTTGTGATGAAGTGCCCAATTACAGAGCAGTTGTGGTTCCTGCGAGCGAATGTTGGACTTGGTGCCCCCTTGTTTGTTCGTGTAGTGCATTGACATGGTGTTGTCTGTCTGCACTGTCACCATCTGGCTCGTCAGAACTGGAAGGAAGGACTTTAGAGCCCACCGAATGGCCCCGAGTTCCAGCACATTTATGTGTAGGCACGATTCTGTTGGTGACCATATACCGCTGGCCTGGAGGTTATCTAGATGAGCTCCCCATCCTGAGAGTGATCCGTCCATCCTCAGTAGCAGGGTGGATGTAGCTATTGAAAAGGGAGACCTTGTAGAAGATTGGGGCAGCTGGCCCACCATCCAAGTGCCTTGTGAAAACTTGGAGTGAGATGAACAATGTCTTACCATGACCTGCTGTGTTGAGCCCAATGTTTGTCCAGCTCCTCCTAAAGCGGTCGCATCTTTAGCCTGCAGTTTGGTATGAGGAAGACTCAGGATGACATCATGCCCAAAGGGGACTTGCTTTGCATGACAGTAGAGTTTGTCCTGTCTCTGAATCATGCAATGAGATTTTGCATTGCTGTCACTTTGTCTGACGAGGGACGTACTCTGCGGACCCGAGTGTCAAAAAATCGCTGTTTGCGCAGGTAGAGGCAAGGACTTGTCCTCAATGATTGAGAACCCTAGGTCCTGCAGAAGTGAATGTGTTGTTTCCACTGATGTGTACGCTGTGTTTAGGGAGGTTCCCTTCACTAACCAATCGTCCAGATAAGGGAAGACCTGGATTCCTGAACGCTTGAGATGGGCGGCTACCGGGCCTAAGCATTTAGTGAACACTATTGGTGCAGATTTTAACCCGAAGGGCAGCCCCTTGAACTGGAAGTGTTGGTTGCTGACTGTGAACCAAAGGTATTTTCTGTGTGTTGGATGGATGGGAATGTGGAAATACGCGTCCTCCAAGTCTAGAGTGGCGAGGAAATCGTATTTTTTGAGTCAAGAGTGAACCAATCATAAGGAAGTAATTTTGAACTTTAGTCGGCGAACAAATTAATTGAGGGCACGCAGATCTAGGGTCAGGCGCCACTGGACGTTTTTCTTTCCCACTAGGAAGAAATGGGAGTAGAAACCTTTTCCCTTCTGAGGATGGGGTTTCCCTCTCTATGGCAGCCTTTCGTAGTAGTTTGGTGGCTTCTACCTTTAACTGTTGCAGCTGCATCACTTTTATTTTGGTGGTGGGCGGGGTGGTGGTTTCTGTAAAAATTCTATGGTGTGTTTTATCGCTTGTAGCACCCATTTCTCTGACGTTATGTTGTTCCACTGGTCGAGGTGCCTACCGCGGTTGGATGCGGGAGGAGCGTTGGGTAAGGGTCAATTCTTTTTGGTCTGGCTCCTGGTAGGGATTTGAGGAAGACGTCTGGCCCTGAAAAGATTTAACGTAAGAATTGTATTTGGCGCTGTTGCCTCAAAAGGAACGTTGGTCCTTGTCGTTGTCCTTTAAAGAGGTAATTGCTCTAGCTGTGTCCGTGTCAGCCTTGATTCCCTTTAAGTGATCATGTTGCCGAATATGCCTTGACCATCGAAGGGCATGTCCAAGATCTGGTCTTGTACCTCTGGTCTGAAACTGGTGGCCTTCAACCAGGCCTGGTGCCTAAGTACTTTTCTGTGTGCCAGTTGCCTGAAACCACAGTAGCAGTGTCCACCGAGGTATCTATCATGTGCATGTGGTCTGAGACTGCCTCGCTGTCTGCAATGATGGATTTGGCCTCCTGCTGGAATTCTTGCGGGAGATGTTTTGTCATTTTAGACATGCATAGCTCTCTGTCAAACCTAGCCACAATGGCCATAGCGTTGCTGGCCTTAACTGTCAGCAATGCCGCTGTTGAGACCTTGCGGCCAATGGCCTCTAGCTTACGTCCTTCCTTATCCGGTAGAGCAGTGATGGGGGAAGCCAGGTTTTGCAGTCTTTTTCTTGCTGTTACGGTAATGGCAGAGTCTGGTTTTGGATGGCCTCTGAGACATGAAGGGGCCGAGTCTGGGGCTTTCTACTTTTTCTCCAGTCTAGCTACTAGTGCTGGGGCGGAGAGCTGTTTAGCAAGGATCTTTACACCTGCATCCTAGATGGTCTCCAAAATAAGGATTATAGTGACGGTGTGGCGCCTTTTGTCGCTGTGTTTATATAGAACCGATGCTTTTTCTTCAGTAGCGACCTGAATCTTGAAAATTTCCGCTGACTTTGCCATGACTGTGTGAAAAGATACCACATCGTCTGGAGGTGATGAACATCTCGGTGAGTCCTGTTTCTTTTGTTTCTCAATGGTCACTGACTCACAGTCTTCTGGGTCTGTGTCTGGCGAGTCCTGTGGCAGCTCAACCTCCTCAGGCGTGTCTTCCTGCCTGTCAGAGAACTCCCTAAAGGGGTCATCAGGTTCCGCGTCTTCCTCTTTGAAGTGAACAGGTGATTCCGGTCCCAATATCGAGGGAGCTGATCTTGCTCTTTGTGCGAAGATCTCAGGGGTGATGGAGAGTGGTTCCTCCTCTGCGCTCTGGGCGCCTCCCGATAGCGTTTGTGGCCTTGCTGGCTGTCGCTTGAAGTGGACTGACAAGGCAGTGGTGAGTAGTGAGGTGTGCAGTGCGTAGGGGAACTGTTCCGATCGCTGTGCACAAGTGATGTGCTTTGCAGTTGTCTGTCTGCTGAAACCGACTGGGTGGAGTGTCTCGCCCTCTGTCTCCTGGTGATTTCTTCCATAATCCTGCACATTGATTGTAAAAGAGCTGGGTCGAAAGGGTCTGCAGCATCCTCCATTGTAGGTTGCCAGTGAGGGCTATTTTCCTTGGGCTGAACTGGTAAAGGTCCCTCCCCTTGTGAGAATTCCTCCTGTAAGATGATATCTGGGAGCTCATTAATGTCATTGATTGGCGAGAGAGAAACAGCGCACAGTGAAAAATCTGAAATGGCTGACTGGGGTGGAGCCTACGCCCTGCCACCTCATTGGTTAGGGCCTAAAAGGACCAAACAGAGGCAGAGGGACTCCACAAGTGAAAGGCTACACAAGCCCTATAGGGCCCTGTGGTGCAGCTTTCCTAAGGGAGTTTGTTTTAATATATTATTTTTTAGTATTTAATTTACCGAGGATTCCCAGTCTGACGACAGGGAATATTCAAGCATGTGAATCTATGAAAGAAATTCCTAGTATAACTGTCCACTTTTGATTTGTTCTGTAATCGCAATAGCTGCAGTTCAAGCTTATGAGTTTAGTACTTGCTACAATCTTGTTCAGGCACTAAGAGTTTTGTAATTTGATGATAGCTCTCTTAAATAGCCAGCAGATGCCTTTGTTTTTTTTATTAATTAAAAATGCTTCTACATTTCTCAAGTAGAGTTCTTTTCCATCGTCTAGGCTTTGTACATGTTTCAGGGCAGATTCTCAAGTGTGCTGTAAGTAAAAACAGCACAGATGTATGCTTATTTTACTTGCGGCTCTTTAAGGTGCTCAGGCCAGCTTATTCACAAAAGTGACCTGTCCATTTTGTGGGGGGTGTGTGGCAGTGCAAAAGATGTGATGTCCAGCCCCGTTAAATGCATTAGCAACAGGAGCAGGCTCCCTACACAAATGTATCACATGTTGAGCTCACAGCACCCAAATGGGTGCTGACAGTGCATTTTACATTGACAGGTTTTAATGGGCTTGCCATTGTGAAATGTCAACACACATTTAAAAAATATATATTCTATGTTTTAGAGACTGAAATGATGATGATCTGGTCATGAATTGTCCACCCCCCTGCAGCTGCTATAAACAGGCCAGGGGAATGTGCTATATTTCTATGCATTTCAAAGCGCATCAATTTTCGAAATTTGGCATGCGCCTTGAAATGCACAGAAACATCCCCCATTTGTGCAAATTTGCAAAGGTAGACAATGTGCCAAACTTAGATGAATTTATGATGGCCATGGAAGGGGTCAGAAATGTGAGGCGGACAAATTTGTGAAGATTTTTCAAAAGATGCAATTTTTATTAAATTGACAAGCTGGATAAACGCCTCACTATCCCTACCCTGAAAAGGATTTCCCTGCCTAAAATAAACTGAAAAAGACACTCTAACAAGGGATATCTTCCCTCACACTTGTACATATATTAAATCACTGAGGTAATGCATAGCAATTAAAAAGCAACAAAAATAACGTAACAAATGAATTCGTAATATGGCAACAGTCTCTACATATATTCTGGGTGAATTCCCCTTCCCAAATTTGAAGCAGGATTCTGCTCCACAGTTCCAGAAAAGAAATAAGGAAATCCTGGTTTGTAACAAAGTTCCAACACAGCTCTTTATGACTCCACTTGGCAATAGAAATGTCCAACACAGTTCTGTGTGACTCTAATTTGACAACAGAAAGTTCCAGCACTCCAGTGATTCGACAATTGCCGTTGTCAGAATGATTTGTCACAACTTAGTATTTCTGAAGAAATGTAACTCCTCTGCAACAGTTTTATACAATTCTTTCTTCAGCACCACTTTATAGCACTTCTTCAACTTCTACCTGGTTTACTCCCATGCCCAGCCTACTACTTCAAAGGGTTGCCATCCGGGTATACTCCACAACCCGAACAGCGTTTCAGAATAGCAAGTGCTTCTGTGGTTAAATTCAACTTCTAATAGCTTTACAACAGCTTCACAATATTCAATGGTTTGCAACATCAACTTTTTGCAACTCTTCAGGGAAAACAAGATTCACATTGGTGCTCTTTAGTACTCTTCTGCAAATTATGCTTCTATCCTTCTGAATAACCTTTTTCAGAAGGGAAGCCTTTTTGCCACTCTTGTTGTCCTACTGCACAAGTAATACTGAAAAAGATAGGTTCTTATTCTGCTTCTTCTTTGACTCTGGCAATGTGGGTTTACCTCAGCTATTATTATATGCTTCTCAAAGTATGGACAACAAGCTTCACAACATTGGGACCTTTCATTAGTCCCCTTTTGCCTTAGGCAATGTTTCTTAGGTTTAAATTGCCTTGGTTTTGGTTTCTCCTGGCTTGGGCAATGGGTGTATGCATTAGCTTTTACTAATATTGCCCCATTGGGTTGCTGGGTCTCAACAAACTCACACGCTTAGCTTTACAGTCATTTGGCTTCAACAAATACTGCTTTTATTGCTTTCTGATAGTTTGGTATTCAAAGTTACTCTTTGTATCACTTCCACTCATTCACAAGCTGAAAGTGCAGAGTGGCCCAAACTGAAGAAGGGGCATTAAAATCCACAATTGCAGCATAGCTTAATGTACACTGGGGCCAGCAGCTGTGTAGCCTATATGACCCCAAACACATGGCCCAATCAGAAGACAGCCTAGCCCCTGCATTCAAAAAGTGCCAATACTTGGTGGAGTTAGCAGGAGGAGAATAGCTGATTCTGGACGACCTCTGCTCTGGTGACCCTGAGTAAAAAGATCCCATCAGCGGAGGCAGAGTAGGAGGTGATACTGGTGATTGGTAAGGAGGCACAAGCATGGAGAAGAGAGAAACGAGAAGAACAAGGTACTTACCAACTGTAACGTTCTTTCGATTGGATGTTCCTCCCACCTATTCCTTGTCTTATGATAATCGTATCCGAGCTTCAGCTGCTTTGGAAAAAAAAAAAATCACCAGAGGGCGCTGTGTTCGAGACCGCGGAGTCGAAGTCCCTCGAGGGCCGCCGTCGGGCGTCAACGTCATATGCTGTAAATGGCTCGAGCAGCGCCCGTTACCTAAGTTCTGTTTTTACGGTGTTCATGGTCGCATCAGTTGATCAGGCTTTAAGTCTTCAGGCCCTTAAGGAAGTCAGAGTGCAACTGGCGTAATCTGTACGGAGGGGTAGGATGGGATGGTCGATGAGGAATATGTGGGAGGAACATTCAATCGAAAGAGCGTTACAGTTGGTAAGTAACTTTTTCTTCGAATGGATTGTGTCCACCCACGTATTCCTCATCTTATGATAGACTCCCATAGCAGTGGTCATTTTGGAGGTGGGAGTACTAGGAATTTTAATTATGGACTGAATGAAGGACAACTTTTGCAAATAGTCCCCCTTGGTATGAAGTAGAGTCCAAGCAGTAATGTTTTACAAAGGTGTGCATTGACGACCAGGTGGCTGCAGCACAAATATCCTGCACCGGGACACCCCTCTGAAGGGCCGTGGAAGTTGTCATGCCTCTGGTTGAATGAGCCCTTAATCCATCTGGAGGCTCTTTCCCAGCTAGTTTATAGCATTCAGAGATTGATAGAATTATCCATCTTGATAGAGTTTGTTTAGATACTGCAAGGCTCAATTTGTGCCCAGTATAGCCAACGAATAGTTGGTCACATTGTCGGAGATTTGCCAATCTGGAAATATAGAAACTGAGAGCCCTTTTTGGGTCCAGTCTAAGTAATCTTTCCTCTTCCTTACTAGCGTGAGGTGGAGGATAAAAGGAAGGTAAGACAATCTTTTGTGACAGATGAAAATCAGAAACTATTTTAGGCAAGAATGATCGCTTGACTTTTAAAATAACCTTGTCCCTATGGAAAATAGTGTGAGGAGGCTTACAAGACAGTGGGCCTCATTACACGGTAGGGGTTTACCGGTACCGGTAAGGGCACCGGTACCGGTAAACCCCTACCACCTTACTACGAGTTCCCTTTGTGGGACCCGACTTTAACGGCTGCTTTTACCAACCGTTAAAGTAGGGTGCCGCAAAGCGACCTCGACGCTAATTACGGTACCGCAATTTGCGGTACCGTAATTAGCACCTTCCCCATTCCCAGTATGCCCTATGGGGGCAAAAATGGGAATGGAGAAGAGCCTTGGTGAATGGGGAATTACCGCCCCCGCTCACCTTGGAGTAGGGCGGTAATTCCGCCATCCACCAAGGCGGACACGGTAAAATACCGGCGGCAACCATGGCGCTAATAGCGCCATGGTTACCGCCTACCGTGTAATGAGGCCCAGTGCCTGCAACTCACTGACCCTGTGGGTGGATGTTGTAGCCACTAACAGAATTGTTTTAAGAGTAAGCAGTCTTAATGGACAAGAATGTAAAGGCTCGAAAGGAGCACACATGAGAAATTTTAAGACTAGATTTAAATCCCAGATGGGCACCTGAAAAGGTGTCGGAGGGTATACATTTGTCAACCCTTTCAAGATTGAATGACTAAAGGCATTTTAAAATAGGACACCTCTTCCGAGGAGCGCTTAAAGATAGATAGCACTGCCAAGTAACCTTTTATCGTTCCAACTTGGAGCCCCAAATTGGCTAAGTGTAAGAGAAAAGAAAGTACTGTTGGAGTATTACAAAGAAATGGATCCACATTCTAATCCCTGCACCAGTTACTAAACTTGTTCCAACGACACCGATATAGAGATTTTGTTGCTGGCCTTCTGGCCGAAAGCAAAATCTCCATTACGTCATCCGGGATGTCCCAATCCTTATATCTTAGCCTCCCAGAAACCATGTGTGAAGGCTGAGTGTCTTGACCTCTGGATGGAGAACCCGACCTTCCTCTTGCGAGAGAAGATCCTCTCTTTGTGGAAGATGTATTGGAGGGCAGATGGACATGTCCAGAAGGGTCGGGTACCATGTCCTCCTGGCCCAATCTGGGGCAATTAGAAGCATGGTTTTCCTGAACTTTCTCAACCTCCTGATTACATTAGGAATCACGGGGACTGGAGGAAACGTGTAAAGGAGTGGAAATATCCAGTCCACTACGAACGCCTCCCCTAGAGCTCCTCTTGGGGGAATAACCCTTGAGCAATACAGTTCGCACTTCCGGTTGGCCCTGGTCGCGAACAGATCCACTTGAGGGGTTCCCCAAAGGGCGAAGATCTCTTGAAGGACTTCCTGAGCTAGCTCCCATTCGTGGGATACTGTGCTCTGCCTGCTCAGAGCGTCTGCCTCCATGTTTAGCTCTCCGGCGAGGTGAACTGCGGATAGAGAGATTCCTTCTTGCATTGCCCAGAACCAGAGCTGCATTGCCTCTCTGCACAGTGGAAATGATCCCACGTCTCCTCTATTGTAGAGGTAGTACATGGCCACTGTGTTGTCCGTCATTATCAGGACATTCTTTCCTTGTATTGAGGGCAGAAAAGCCTTCAGCGCTAGCTAGTCTGATTGCTCTCAGCTCCAAAAGGTTGATATGTAGTTTGGACTCCGATGGAGACCAACGACCTCCGATTTTCAGATCGTTGGTGTGGGCTCCCCACCCCGTGAGTGAGGCGTCCGTTACTACCATTATATCCGGCCATGGTTGCCAAAAAGGTTCCCCCTTGAGGATATTCTCCTTGCAAGCCCACCATAGGCGATCTCGAGCCACTTTGGTCGGGACTTGTAGAAGGTCTGACATCTCCCCTAAAAACTGGGACCATTGAGTTCTGAGGGCCCACTGAAGAGATCTCATCCTCAATCTGGCCTCTGGCACCAGAAAAATACAGGATGCAATGAGGCCTAGCAACCTTAGAAAGTCGAATGCCGGTAGATGTTGCGTTGAACATTTTGAAATTTCATTACCATCTGCAGAATGTGGTGGGCTCTCTCCTCGGGAGGCGAAGCTTTGCCTGAGGAAGTGTCCAGGATCGCTCCGATGAATTGGGAGTTTTTGGCTTGGAATCATTTGTGACTTCTTGTAATTGAGGGAGAAGCCCAGACTGTGTAAGAAGTGGCATGTCAAGACCAGATGTTCCTGGGCTCGTTCGGATGAACTCGCCCTCATTAGCCAATCATACAGATAAGGGTAGATGTGAATCCCCCTTCTTGTGATACTCGCTGCCACTACCACCATCAGTTTGGTTAAAACCCTTGGGGCGGAGGTCAGCCCAAATGGTAGAACCCGGAACTGATAATGAGAACCACCAATTGCGAACCTCAGATACTTTCTGTGTTTGAGATGGATTGGCACATGAAAGTAAGCATCCTGAAGGTCCAATGAAACCAGCCAGCCATGAAGTTGAAGAGCCTGAAGAATCTGCGAAAGGGTCACCATCTTGAACTTGTCCTTCCTGAGGAACTTGTTCAAGCTTCTTAAGTCCAAGATGGGTCTCAATCCTCCGTCCTTTTTGGGGATGAGGAAATAGGGGGAGTAGCAGCCCTTGTTCCTCTCTGCTACAGGTACATGTTCTATTGCACCTTTCTCTGCAGGGTCAAAATCTCCTGCACAAGGAGCGGGTCTGGAGTCTTTACAGAGTTGGCTCCCGGTGGATGATTTTGAGGTCTTTGAAGAAAAGGAAGACAGTAACAGAGGGCCACTATCTTTAGTGCCCAGGTATCTGATGTAATGCCCCGCCATTCGTCCAGATACCGAGTGATTCTGCCTCTCACAGGGGTTTTGTGGGTTAAGACCTCAAAGTGGCTTTGCAGCAGCTGCAGCAGTGGCTGAGGAGGTAGTAGCCACTGCTGTGGCTGATCTAGCACCTCTCCCTTTTCCACCACAAAAGGGTTTTCTCTGTTAGCCTCTCTGACTGGCCTGCCCTCTCCCTTTTCCAAAAGAGGAATAGAAGCGAAACGGGCGACTCTTGCAGGAAGATGAGCCTGCGTAAGAGCGTTGCTGAGGTTGTTTTATAGCGGAGTGATTTTGATGCCGCTTTCGAGGTCTGCAGCTTCTCCAAGCTCTCGTCCACCTTACTGCCAAACAACCTCAAGCCGTCAAAAGGGATATTAAGTAATCTAGACTGCACATCAGGTGCAAAGCCAGATTTCCATAGCCATGCGAATCTGCGCAAGACTGTGCTAGATGCCATGGACCTGCTTATACTGTCCGCAGTGTCCAATCGTGACTGAAGTCATTCCTCCATAGCCTCTTTACCATCCTTTACTATAGCCAGGAAACCATCCCGTTCTTCACCTTCCGGGATGCGTTCAGCCGCTGATGGCATGCAGTCCCACAGGGTATAGGTAAATCTTGCTAATGTGCAAGTGACATTAGTCGATTTTAGGGCCATGCTGCCCGAAGTAAAAGCTTTCCGAGCCCAAGCATCAACTTTTTTATCGTCCCTGTCTGGTGGTATTGATGGGTAAGCTGATTTCCTAGTGGAGGTTGCAGCTTGCACGACTAGACTTTGAGGAGATGGATGTTTGGATAAATATTCTGGATCCGACAAGGCTGGTCTATATTTTGGTACCAGTTTCTTATTTACTGCTGTAATCGAATCTGGAGTATTCCAATTTGCCATTACTCTTTTTTGTAGTGCCTTGTGGAATAGGAGAACAGGATCTTTTAAAGGACCCTCAGTAACGATGTTAGTCATGTCATCCTGGTCAAAATACGGGGAAGCTGCTTTCCAACCCATAAAATCAATGACCCTTCCCATACAATTTCTATAACTGGGATCAGCATGATCTGTAGGATCTGGCCTTTCAAAATCCACTTCAGGTGAAGTGTCTAAGCCACTTGCATTTTGAAGACATTCATAAAGGTCTGTTATTTTAGACTGTGGGTCCACTAGTTCTTCAGGAACTTCCCTGGCTCCAAATCTAACTCCAGCTGGAGTGATATCCTCTTCAGAGGAATGTTCTTCATATATAGAAGACATGGATCTAAAAAATTCCTGTCTTGGTTGTGGGTGGAAAGTTCTTTCCAGCAAAGAAGGTGGAATTTGTCTAGGTATAGATAATGGCGTTGACTTGGGTCTTGGTATCAAAGAAGGCCTCCATAAAGGCGTCAAAGGTGTCGATAAGGTAGACGCTGGCTTCAACGGTGTTGAAGGAGGCTTCGATGCTGTCGAAGGAGGCTTCGATACAGCTAATGGTGTCAACGTAATTTTTGTCATCGGTCTCGACGCTATGGTCGTTGACGGTGTTGAGTCGAGTTTTGGTTTCGACTTCGACGTCGATGCTGATTCTGTTAGCCCCAATTTATGCACCGGAGGCTTAGACTTAGTGCGAGGCATTGGGGAACTTTCCCGCGAAGACACTCTCGACTCTTTTTCAACCCTTGCGTGTTTGGATCTTGATTTTCCTCTGCCACTTTTAGAGTGAGTAGAGGCATGATCACCACGTGGCAACTTCGAGGGGGTCTGGGCCGCTTGCTCGAATATTTTCAGCATCGAAGCCCTGAAGGCCTCTAATTTTTCTGGGGAATCGTGCTTTGAAGGATAAGTAACTCTCATCTCAGAAGAGGACGAGGAAGAAGAAGACCTATGATGTCGCTTTCGTGACTTTTTCATCGAGGAAGACTTCCTCGAGCGACTTTCTGATCTTGACCTCCTCGACTCGTGACAAGATTTTCTACCGGATTCATCCGAATCCTTTTGTTTTTTTCGAAGACTTATATTTTTCCTCCCCCTCCGCCAGCTTACCTCTGCGTTCCCTAAGAGCCTCATTTGACATGGCCTGACAGGACCCGTACTCATCAACCCGATGGTCTGGGATGAGGCACCAGAGGCAATTCTGATGGGGGTCGGTTATAGACATTTTCCTGCCACACTTCAGACATTTTTTTAATCCTGTCTTGGGTGTGGAGGGAGTTGAAGACGAAGACATTGTTGAAGAAATTCTTGATGTGCCATTCGTAACACGAACCAGTTGCGTTGGAAAAACGGAACTGAGGTAACGGGCGCTGCTCGAGCCATTTATACAGCGGATGACGTCGACGCCCGACGGCGGCCCTCGAAGGACTTCAACTCCGCGGTCTCGAACCCAACACCCACTGGTGAAAAAAATGTTTTCCGAAGCAGCTGAAGCTGGGATACGATTATCATAAGATGAAGAATACGTGGGAGGACACAATCCATTCGAAGGGAGATACTGGTTTTGAGGAAAAGCTTTGGGGATTGAAAGGGGTTAATAGTGCAGGGCAGGAGGGTCTTCCTGGTTTGTTGGAGACAAAATTGAGGAGGAGAGACATAGGGGTATCATCTTGGTGTGGAAAGCGAGGGGCACCGTGTGGAAAGAACAGAGAAATACTTATAGGAGAGAGAGAATATCTAGAAGGAGAAGGTGAACGATATTATGCTGTTGAAGGAGAAAGGAGAGAACAGTCTGGAGAAAAAGGAGATAAATAAAGGTGAGAAAATGGGGGATTCCGTTTGGGAGAAGGGGTGGAGAGTTGGAAGGCGAGAGGAGTACGGAAGGAGGGGGTTACTATCAGAGGGGGGAACATAGTTGGCAGCAGGAAGAAAAACGATACTATCAGAGATTGGATGGGGAATATATCTTGAGGGGAAGGACAGTCAAGGAGGAGAGAACTGGAGGGTAGAGGATAAATGGGATGTTTTGGAAGGCAGGGAGAAACAGTGAGAAGAAGAGATACTATCAAGGGGTAGAACATCTTCGGAAGAAGTAGAAGATATATCACCAGGAAAGTGAGGAAACAACTGTGCAGCTAGAGAGTAGGATAGAGCCAGAAATCATAGGCGAGGCAGAATGGGAACATGGATAGGGAAGTTCCAAATTATCACATTGGTCCTGGGGAAAGCATACAGCCAGGGGGAGGAATGAGAAGGTGCTGCTAAACTTGGGAGTAAGGAGGCACACATAGGTTCAATCAGGATAGAGAGGACAGCCCTAACAAGCCAGTCACCACACTGATTCAGGTTGGTCATGGTGAAGCGTAAGTGGTATGGACAGAATGTTGAATTGTATTAATATGGTGGGTAATACATCATTTAAACTGGAGAAATGTACAGCTATTTCCTTTTTAACTACCAAAATGGTGACTCTGGTCACAATACATTAAGTACACAAAAAACGCTCTTTCAGTTGGTTAAATGTTAATATTGTGCAGCTAGAATAGTCCAAGAGAGCTGCAAATTGAAGACTGGATATGTGAGATGCATAACACTGGAGGTAGTTCCATGCAAAGACAAGGGTAAGCTAATACTTTTCAATATGATTTGGAACACACATTTAGAGATATTTGAAGAGTAGGTACTTTTAGCTAGGAGTTCTATGTTGTATTAAATGGTCATATGGTTTATGATACGCTTTTCAGCCTTCTTTCATTATAATGTGTGCTCTCAGAGGAAAGATCAGAGCTACAAGAAGAGGAACCTGCAAAGCGTGATGATTTGAGGGAATGTGTCCCTTCTCCTTAGAGGGAAGCACCCACTCACCCCCAGTGATGCTAGGGAGGTGAGCCTACTGTGCAACTCCCTCTCTAGTGGTTGAGGAAAGCAGGACCTCACCGGGAGAGACTCCCCCTTTGGGGACAAGGGCTCATGTTCCTGTGAGCAACTACCTTTACCTGTAAGCATGATAGCATACATGGGACTATCAAGTTTTGTTAAACTCAATGACTGTGTCGAAGGAGAGGCTGAACAATGCTATTCATCGGGAGAAAGAGGAAATATCTCTTCAACAAGAACTGACCAATCCACTGAGACAAGTGGATTGAACGCAGAACACTCATTATATAAGGAAGGGGAATGAGTATGAAGAGTTAGAGGGCCGGTTAGAAAGCCAGAGAAAAAACTGAGAGAGAGAGCAGTATGTCTCAATAAAGGGGATATACCCTGCTGACGTAACCCTGGGAAGAGGCAGAGCCATTGTTGGACACAGAACCCGCAAAATCAAAACTTGCAGGGAGGCAAGTGAACGAACGCTGAACTGTCAGCATAACAGAGAGCTGGAGAGAAGAGGAATCAATGGTGGCATGACCCAGAGAGAGTCAGGGGGGCCAGCAGACCCATACAGTAATGCTGAGACATCAAAGGGAGGCAGCTGCAGACAAATTGGCTGCCTGGTGAGATACCGAAGAGAGTCAAAAAAGTGAGAGGAGAGCAGGCAAAGGACACTCAGAAAGCCTGCTTGCTAGTGTAACAAAGAACTGTAACTTATGCCACACCCGTTTCCAAAGAGGAGAAAAGGTAACAGGGGACCGGGGAGATACGGGAAGAATAAAGAAGAGTTTAACACATAACAAATAACTCATCCCAGTACAAATAAGAAAGAAGAGTTACTAAATGTGAACTGTGATGAAATCATTACAAAATCCATAACGCTCAGTGAAGAAGAATTGGATACAAGAGAATTCCAAGATTGTTCCCTGGAGGGGATGAAAGTAGAAATACAATACGTTTACCAAATTTGAACACTGATAAGATAAGGAAGGAAATAATAATGTTCCCAGGGAGAGAGCTGCATGAAAGAGAGAGAAACCCTATAAATGTAAATTCAAGAGAAACAGACAAAGTGGTCCTCAAAGAAGGGAATGAACAGTGGGATATATTTCTATCCTTTAAAGAAAGGAAAGCATGTGAGATGCCCAAAGTAAAGGAGTGTGAAACAAAGAAGAGAGGGTATCAGAAGTTAAAGGACGACACTGCCTATGTAACCAAAGAAGTTCAACAAATTAAATACTTGTCCAAAGTGGGATACAAACTGTTTACAGTAAAAAAAGAACTGTGTAACCTGATAAAGAGAGTTGCCAAAGAAAATAACATATATCAAGCGAACCAGTGCTAGAATCATGGCGCAGCAGAGGGGAGTCATTCTCCTGCCTTTATTTTGTTAAGATAAGTGATAGGGTCAGATTGTAATAGTTTTGGATGGTGGACGGATTCTTTTTTGGCCATTAAGAAACAGAAGACTGACGAGCACCTTAGTTATTCTATAGGTAGGGAACACCCCATAGCCATAGGGATATCCAGGCCTTTCTGTCTATTATTTAATAAACCTGATTTAAAGTGTCCTCAAAGAGTCGGCATCCTTCTTCTGACCCGTCACAAAAGGTAAACCCTTTTTTTTATTGAATTAATCTTTTCATAGTGTATATTTTGTGAACACAGAGCCCCTGCTTTCCCCATAACTATTAGTTATTAAATATGATGACGTCATGATAGGTACTATCAGGGTGAATGATGGCAAATTAGCCAAGTCTATGATGCTGAGTGGACAGGTTTATTGTGGTTCTTTGGGTAGCAGGTTAGACCCTATTTGTTGAGTATTATAGTTCTAGTATTGTCCTATTTCCTTCGAAGTTCATTGATACCTGGAACCCTCTGTGATTGTTTATGTGACTGGTCCCTTTCTGGTTGCTTGTTAATTAGGTTCTTAGTCCTAGTGGCTGGTTATTTCATACTCTCCGTGGTTACGGGTTGGGTTCCTTCTGCACATCCTGTTCCTCTTGCGGAGGACTTAGAACCCAAAGAACCACAACAAACCCGTCCACTCAGCATCATAGACTGTATAAATATGAAACAAATGTATTTCTAAAATGAATGCTGCTTAGATAAGAAGGGCAAACTTTAGGAAAACATTTTAGAAAACGATTTTTCATTATTGAATGAACTGTAATAACTGTGCCTTGAAAAGGGCGAAACGTATGCACGTGCATCCTAGCAGAGTTTGTTGGCACTACTGTATCACCATTAATGATCTGAATGTTTATAGGAATACTTATTTAAAATTGTGAATACACCAAGGATACTGTGAACAACTAAAATACGTATACAGACTAATTTAGTAGATACTAATAATCAAAACGCTTAGCCAAGCGCTAAGGCTCACAGAAAACACAGACTATTGACCTACAGGTTTAGATCCCTCAGCTTCTCTAATCATTGTCCTGGCAAAGCCATCTCTTGACTTTGTCTTTCTTGATATGAGAACGTCTGGAGTAGACAGAATGCTCTAGATTACGTCTCAAGCAAAACAAAAGAGGTGGCGGTTGGAAGGTTTAGAATTAATCTTAACCTCTGGTATCACTCTTGTCACCTCCCCCAGACAATCGTTCTTCGCCTGACAAGCCATTACAGAAAGGGGAAAGACAATATACAAATCAGGCTTAGGTCCACTGGAAAGGGAAAGTCCAGACAGAACTGCTTGATCACATCCCCTTTTACACAAGACCACAAGCACCCCCAGATATTTATCAGTCTCATAGGGTGTCATCAGTGAGGTGTAGCTTGGGTCTCTTGGCGAGGAGCAGGCACAGAACCCACGTCTGGGCATACCAGTCTCACTCAGGGTGACAATAGCAAAACAAAAGAGGTGATGGCTGGAAGGTTTAGAATTACTTTTACCCTTTGGCATCACTCTGGGCAACCCTCCAGACGACTATTCTTTGACCCACCAAGTCATTACAGAAAGGGGAAAGACCATATTCAAATCAGGCCTGGTCCCACCCACAAAGGGGCTGTCCAGCTCAACCTCCTTGGTCATATCCCTTCTGCAACAGACCACAGAACCACAGTAACCCCAGACATGTTTCAGCCTAATATCTGGGCTTTCTTGTGGTCTCGTGCAGAAGGGATGTGATCAAGCAGTTCGGCTTGACTGCACCTTTTTGGGTCGGGATCAAGCCTAATTTTCATATGGGCTCTCCCATGTGCCCTTGATTATGACTAACCCCTGCTCTCAAATCCATACTGTGGAACAAACACACCTCCACGATAGACATCACTCCAACCAGCATGGTGCTGCATAAAGTGTATTCATTGCCCTTGCTCATATTTATCCCAGAAACGTAAAAGTTATTCCTGAGTGAAAAATGTACATTCATGTTACAGCTTCAAACTAAATGGCCCATTTGCATTGTTAGAAGGGTAGATTATCCATGCACACTACAAAACATGTCTACCTTTTACTTACGCCATAACAATGACCATGAAATCGAGCCAGTTCCATGGGTCTCTTAGGAATGTAAAGCTATCAATGCAAAATCCTCTTGCGAAAATCTTTATTAGGGACTCAAAGGTGTAGATGCCAGTAAACATGTACCTGAAAATAAGATATGGAAATAAGTACAGAATGCAGAAGCATGTCATTGACCAAACATTTACTGTGTGTCTCTTTAAAATTAAGTAGATGAGAGCACAACATGGATTTAATATATAACATCATAAAGAAGTTTACAGTTCCTTGTATTTCATGCTGGTATTAACGTTGGGTATGTTTATATTCAAAGATTAAGAAGTGGTTTGAAATATTGGCAAATGGTGACACTGCCTGTGATCTGTAGGTTGAAAGCTTGGGTATGAACCATTAAAAAAGTCCATCAAAAATCACATGGCTCCCCATAACTTGACCCCAGCCATTGTTCCAAAGCAGCATGTTTTTATGGCACACATCTTTAATAAAGAGCATAGACATATTTTGTACAGATTTTCCATTCAATGTAGATGAAAGAAATACTACCTGTTGACCTTAGGCCATTCTGTGTAATCAATGAGGCGCCATTTCTGTGTCTAGGCTTTTTAAATGTCTCTGGTTGTGTTGCACATACCAGTGACTTTGTTTAATAAGGCCTAGAAATAATGTTTCGATTCACCATTCAGCACAGCTTCACCCCTTGTATCTTCCACTTTTGTCAAACAACCTATGGTTTCTGAAATTGCATCAGATAGTGGCAATACCATGAAATAGCAACACGGATGACTCACTTGTGTTGTATCATCAAATTTCATCATAACACGTAATTGTATATGCTATGTGCGTTTACTGCGTTGATGTTAATGTATACTGACTGGTGTAGCGACTTGCATACAGGAGTCAACAATGTTCCCAAGAGGCACAGGAAAGAGAGGTCAACAGGGAAGAGTCCTACTGGAAAGAGACAACATCTTGAAGAAAAGTGAAATGGGTGGGACTTATACTCATCAGAAGATATTGGGAGGAATAGAATGTATGATTGGTCCAAAGAAATATTGACTTCTAGGTAGAGAAACACCCTGAGAGCTGCCGAATCTTCTATCCATCTGACTTTCATTGGCACTTTTGTGATGCAGGGGGGCATCACTAGTTGATTTAGTACTTTTCTACATCCTTTAGACCTTTTGTAGATGCAACAGTTGAAAAGTCAGTAAAGCATGTGCCTTATGGCTCCGAACCAGTGTTCTAAAGGTAATTTCTTTTGTTGTGGCACATCATGTGGCATTTATTTTTAATATATGTTTTGTTTCCATCAAGTCCAAAATCTAATATGCTTTCCTTTCAGCATGTGCTTGTGGGGGTGTGTTTGATCCATCATTGACTGATGATCAGTTGCCTTAAGAATCGAATGCAAGTGGACACAATAGGCACGTAGCGACTACCCAGGGGAAACTTTATTCTATCTTTAATTTGTCCACTTCCAATTCCCTCAAAAAAATGAATGTGCCAAGCACAGTTGACGAATATAGGTCGTCAAATACAGGACTCAATGGAGAGAAAGAAAAAGATTAAAAAAACAAAAAAAAATAATAACAACAAAACCTCTGATTCAAAACTATCAAAAAACATGAGTGCCTCGAAACAATTGGGGAATGGGTCAACAAAACGGTTATTCAAGATGATATCTTTACCCAAAAAAAACAACGTGACTGTGTCCCAGGCCATCAAAAAGAAATATTCCCTACAAACACTCATTAAAAAGAAAATGAGCCTAGGGACCTTTCAACCCACTCATGCTTTAAATTATCCTCCCTTAGATGAACTCCTCAAAATGATGAAGGAACCGAGTTCAGTTGGTGCTTTAGCCATCAACACCAACGTGGACCCCGGCATTCAAGCTCAAGGCGTGACTCAACAAAATAATAATATAAAGATGGCGTCTAATGATAGCCAAGACAAAAGTGAAATCAGAAAAGCGGTCGACCCTTTATGTCGAGGCACACTCAACCTCGAATTAAATTGCACAATAAAGCACACAAGCCCACACCACTGATTTCATCTATATCCTGCCCATCATGTAACACTACCCTTGAGAGTCAGACTTCATTCTGGAGCTGGAGTCGGGCACCCGAAACACTCTCAAAGACCCTCAAAAGCCATTGTATCTCCAAAACAGGGCCTGGAATACACATCCAAAGTGAATCTCATCATGTTAGAACAATAAGTACACAAGCAAATGACTCACCACAGATGAAGGATCTCTCTCGGGTTGTTATTCGCCTGATTGAGAATGCATTGGGAAATCTTAAAACCATCAATTCACCAAATCAGAGTGTGGCAAAAATCGAAATACCTAAGAGTAAAAACCTGATAAATGAGAAACCCATCAGCATAAAGAGAAACCCAGCGTTACATTCCTTAGTACTAGCTTACAAACCCCCCCTCCATCCAATATGACTAAAATCGTAGGGCGGTGATGGCGATATTTTCAGAAATCCAACAACTAGAAGATATCAGGTCGGCCGATCTATCATTAGTCGAATTCCCGGAAAAAAGAAATTTGAATGCTGTAAAACTCTGGATGAATTCCAGAGTAGTACAGAATTTAATTTGGAAAGCAAAAGAACCTTTACTTACTGAAATTGGGCTTTAACCTGAGCACTGATCAATCAACCACCCAAGTGCCCACATCTGTTCAAAATCAACCCCAATTGAATGCCAGAATAATTAAAAAAGGGATCAACGACATTGCAAATAAGCAGTGTGTTTGCCAACACAACTCGCAACAGAAGTAACTAGGCCCACTTGTAAACACCCATCCACTCTCCCTTGTTAGTTGGAATTCAAGGGGTTTCAAACATCTGGCGAATAATAATCAACATCAATTAAATAATCATGATGTAGTAATTCTGCAGGAAACATGGTTAATCTCTGCCCCAATTTGGGTGGGATACGAGGTATTCTTGAATCCAGCCATTAAGTCAACAATGGGAAGGCCCATGTCAGGGCTCGTAACTGCTGTGAAAATTAACCACGGTCTCACATCCAAATTATGGGTGATTCCGAATGAATTCATGATGTTGGTTAGAGTTGAGTCTGGCACCGATAAATATGCTGTATTGAACGTGTATTGGAACCCTGTGGCTATAAGCGACGATTGTTTCTTTAAAGATTTGAACAACCTATTACACATGGTGGTGGAAGATCGCCATACAAGGTACCTTATACTAGCCGGTGACTTGAATCTAAAGTGTTTGGGCAATAAGAGTGGACATGTCAATCAGAGACTTTTGCGATGAAAAGCTTAATTTTTGACAGAGGCTTACATGTTCTCAATGGTACATTTGCATCAGATATACCACCGGCTCCAACCTGGCACAAAGGCTCATTGGTGTCAGTTATAGACTATATTTACTTGAATACGAAATTTTGGCCGGATGTTCGAAAATTCAATGTCACCAATACCAATGCCAGTGATCATAATTTGTTAACAATGGAATGGGGTACACAGGCTTATAGCAATTGTACTTTAACAAACTCTTAGAAACATCAAAATCGGGTGACAATAACACACTAGAGAATGTTGGCATCATATATAGTGATGCAATTCAGACATTTCAGCAAACTAAAATGCCCAGTAATATAAGACAAAATCACTTGCATATCTTTGATAATATGATCCGATCAAAAAAAACTGCATATCGAGCTGAGTTAAGAAAACTCTCTAATCATACGCCCGCTATCAGAACGGGTCTCTCCAAAAAATTACGTAATCATTATAGGAACTGGGTAAAGGGGCATAGATCCGCACTATATCAAAGAGATGGAGCTAGAATGTTGTGTACTTTGGCCAGTAAGAATATCTCCAAAATGTGGTCAGTAATGAATCAAGCCACGGGTCAGCATCAAATTATTACTCAGACTACTGCAGTTAGTATGCACCACTGGGTGACTCATTTCAGTCAGCTCTATGAAGCCCCTAGAAACCGTCCTAACTTAGAAGCAGCAAAGACACCAATTATCTTCAACTTACCTTTTGACGAAATAGAAATTTTAGATCTGATTAAAACTGCTAGCAAATCAAAAGCAGTTGGGCCTGATGGCCTGTCTAATTTTGTCATGCAAATGCACCCGGAGCTGTGGGCTTCCATATTATTTAACATTACCACATACATGGACTGAAGCGATAACTGTTCCGATCTACAAAAAGGGCGACCGTCAATCACCAGACAGCTACCACCCAATCTCACAGTTGGACGCACCCGGAATTTTTTTTTGCAGAATAATACTCAAGGAATTGAAGGTATGGGCTGAAGAGAATTTGCTGCTAGATCCTTTTCAAGCGGGTTTCGTGAAGGGCTTGGGCACCACACCCAATATATTTGCACTTTCCCTGATACAAACCCATCAATTATCACAAAGACAACCCTCATATTTAGGATTTGTGAATTTCAGAGCCGCGTTCGAATCGATTGATCGATCCGTGCTTCTGACAAAACAAAAAAAACATAATTGCCCCTCTTCCCTATTATCATTAATTACTATTTTTCACACAAACACTTCAATGCGCGTGCGCGTCTCGCCAGACGGTATGCTCACACCACCAATTGCAACGCACAGAGGCCTGAAACAAGGCTGTGCCTTAGCTTCATTTTTGTTCAATTTTTATATTGGAGACATGGGTGATTCCCTCACAGATTGTGTGGGGGATCCCCCAAAAATCGGAACGCAGCAAGTTCCATACTTGTTATACGCGGATGATTTGGTCCTCCTCTCAAAGACACAACAATGGGTCTGAAAAACATGTTGTATCAGCTTGACGTGTATGCTCAGGCCAACAATTTCAGCATCAACAATCTGAAAACTCAAATACTGAATTGTAATCCTAGTCGAGAATCCAAAATGCACAAATATAAATGGCATCTGCAGCAGTACAAACTTTTAAATACATGCCAATATAGATATCTTGGTGTGTCAATTCAACATAAAAAATCATTAATGCAATATTCGTGTGAATTGAAAATCAAACTTCAATCATTGGTGTCCCAAACTAAAATACTTATCAAAAAATTTGGAACATTTTCTATGAAACATATCATCCTGTATTATAAATTGAAAGTTACACCAATTTTGTAGTATGGCGTTGAAGCCACTCTGCCAAAAGAACGCAGGTTTTGAGACTATATAGAGGCGATATATTGGAAACGAGTCTTACAATTACCAAATGGCACACCTCTTGTGATAATTCGCTATGAACTAGGGCTTTCTTCACTTTACTCACATGTAACATGGAAGCAGTGTGCTTACTTTCGGAAGTCTCTGGACAATCTAGGTAAACCATCTATATTAAAAATCACAGCCCATAATTTACTTACATCGAAAAACAAATTTCCGCTCAAATGGCGTGGGCATATTATTGGTGTCCTAAGTAATGCAGGTATCACAATACAACTACTCATTGCAAATTCTAACCGAGCAAAATCAAAAATCTTCCAGCATGACTGGGTGGAAAACTTTACGAGAAGCTCGCTGCATAAAGATTTTGATATCTATTTGTTTGGCACCAAAAGGCATGGGATAACAGCTGATTATTTAGTTAAATATCCATGCTCAATGTTTTGCAGAAAAAATCATGAGATCTAGGTTCAATCTGTGGATAACTCGTGATATATTACATCGAAGAAGAGTCATCCCCATTGAACAAAATTATTGCCGCTACTGCATGAACATTGACCAAGCAGAAACTCTACAGCATCTACTAATTGACTGTGAGGCAATAAGTAGTATAAGAAGTAAATGCTTTAAGGGTAAAGTGGTGTTTCAGAATCATCTAACCCAACTTCAAAAATGGCAAATGCTATTCTCTAATCCTAGAGCTACAATACAGATAGCAATTGTTCAATTCTTGGACATTATCCTGCCACCTTTAATTTGTGACAAACTCAAAAATGATCTTGATTCAGAATGATTTCGTAGTCTTATCTTATATTTTGTTAATACAATAAATAAATGACTGCATTTGTTTTAAGCTGACATTTTAGATGTCACACACACTATTGATTCAAGTGGTAAAGGGATGGAAAAAAAATGAGATGTGACACATTATTTAATTCTGTATGTTCCTAGTTTTTCTTTTTATTCTTAATGTGGAATTTATGAAACTGAAGACCTTTGTGATTGAAATCAACCCTTTTTATCTCTGTATCTTCATTCGTATCATTTATTTCTGTATACTCTTATATATGAAACACAATGTGGTTCATATGTTAATTTTCTTATTTTCTAGTGTGCAATCATTATTTGTATTTATAGGTTTTTTTCACGTGGTCTTCTCCTTTGTCTTATTCTTATCTTTCTTATCTATTGCCAATAAGTTAAATTATTTGTAATGAAACAGCTTGTATGTGTAATGTAATTTGAAAAGTTGATATGTCAACTGACCAAATAAAAAAAAAAAAGTATTGATTGGCCAACCTCATTAATTCCCTGTGATATGGTGAATTCTCACTTGAAACAAATTGAAAACCAGTGCCTTGTGCATATATGTGGAAAGCACAGTCATGTACACATGGAAAAGGTAATGCACAGATACAGTACTGAGAAATGCTGTGGGCAGCAGCCTTTCACATTTCCCATCATCACCTTACTATCTTGGTGCTGAAAAAACAATCTGTTAGACTGGAGTAGTTTTGTTGTCGGTTCTTCCATCTGTATTGTTCCTTGTTTGCTTTGGTCCCGGTGGGTGGTTTGTGGACATGCAGGTCTATGTTTGTCTCTGTAAGCTGAATAGTCAGGTGTTTAAGTGGTCTTCCGACTTATTTCCTTTGGTATCCAGTTCTATAGTTTGGGTATCAGATAGGAAAAGGCAGTTCCTACGAATTTCCTTTTCTAGTAGTTTCTTGTTTCTATTTGCTTCTATTTGTAGTTTGTTGCTCAATCTTAAGTTTCTTCCATGTTGGTAAGGGGTGATTTTAGCTTGTAGGAATTTGGCTCCTTGACCATGTAATGATCTGTGGACGATGAAGAGGGCTTTGAAGTTAATGCATTTTGTTTACTGGTAGCCAGTGTAGAATTCTCAGGGCTGGTGTGATGTTGTCTCTTCTATTGAGACTCAGGAGTAGTCTCGCAGTGGTTTTTTCGATACGTTGTAGTTTGTTTGTGAGGTGTTCTGGCATTCCAAGATAAAGACTATTTGCATAGTCTGGTCTTGATATTAACATGGAGATGATCACAAGGGTTATATGTGGGAAATTGTGGTAAAGGAGGGTCCCTCTCATTAGAAGCATTTTTTTGCTGTTGCATTGACTTGTGGTTCTAGAGAGAGGCGGTTATCCATGAGGATTTGTGTATTCGCAGATTTTTGATCACTGTCGATGTCTTTGGATGGGTTACCATGCTCTGTGGCCAGCTCAGGAATCCCTGTGCTGCATTGTATTTCGGTTTTTGTCAGGTTTATCTTGAGATTGTTGTTTGTCATCCAGGTGTTTATGTTGGTGAGGCATTTGATGAGGGTATTGTGGAGGTTATCTTCAAGATAAGTTGGGTGTCATCTGCATAGTTGACAACTGTCAGTCAGTTTGGATTGTAAGACCGTGGTTGAAATATTCGAGGGAGAAAAGACTGAAAATAATTTTTCCAGAAACAACAACTTTCGGTCTTCTCTCCCCAGAACATTTCAGACTTTGCCCTTTCCCCCAATCTCCTACTTACCTTGCGGCGGCACACTTCGCTGTGTCCCTGCAACGCCTGTTCCCTTTCACTTCTGTGATCGGGAACTGGCGTGGCAGGGTCCTTTCCTTTTTTTTTTTTAAAAACTTTTTACGAGAACGGCTGTGGGGGACACCCCCTGCAAACCCCACTCACAGTGTAGTGAACAAGGGTGCGGGGGACACACCCTCACCCTCCGCCACAGAATGGGGGATTTAGTAGAACTTTTTGTGCATTCAGAATTTTCGAACGGCCGAGATTCGGCCAAATCTCCCATTCGGGATTTTAAATACAGTCTTTTTTGGTAATTCCTGGTCAGTCCATGGGTCTGAATGAGTTTCATAGGGGGACATGTGGATGTTGAAAAGAAGCAGGGAGAGGCTTGATCCTAGTGATACGCTGTAGGTGATGTTTATAGTTTTTGATGTAAATGGCAGTAGCTGTGATCTTTCTGTTCTGTTGGTGAGGAAAGATTTCATCCCTTGTAGTGCAAACTTTTTAATGCCACATTCCTTTAGTCTCTTCATTAGTGTTGTGTGACTGATTGTGTGAAAGGCGGCGAATATGTCCAGTAGTATGAGGGCTGATTTGGTGCCGTTGTCTGCGTTTATTTTTAGGTCGTCTCATATGTAGGAGTGCTGATTTAGTTCCTCTAATGGTTGTGAAACCAAATTGGAATTGGTTGAGTATTCTGTGCCTTTCTACATGATTGAGTAGTTCTCTGTAGACATGGTTCTCTAGGATTTTTGGCTGGGTTAGGCAGAGTTGATATAGGTCTGTAATTAGTAGGGTCTTCTGTATTTCCTGTTTCATCTTATAGGAGGGGTTTGGTATATGTTGATTTGAATGATTTTGGTACTGTTCCCATGTTTAGGGTTAGATTCATTAGTACTTTGAGGTATGAGGCTGGCGTTCTGTGGTTGAGGATTTTTTTGCAGATACCCAGTGGGCACGGGTCACTGGGCAATCTGGTGATGTTGATCTTTTATTAGTTTATCAAAACTTTCCACGCTTATAGGTTTGAATTGATTGAGTGTTGTGGTGGTTGATGGAGTGCTGATTTCTAGGGGTTCTTCAGTGGTGTTTGTGTTAGTCTGGCCTTTTTCTATGATCTGTTGTATAGTTTCTATTTTTGCTCTCAGGTGAGTTGTGATGTTATCACATAAGGTTTGCGATTATTATTATTAGAGACATACAATTCAAAGTGAGGAACCAGGGTTCGGAAGTGGGAAGACACCGGCAAGAAAGGCATGCTAATCCTTGGAGTTAAAAAATGATCTGTTGTATAGTTTCTATTTTTGCTCTCAGGTGAGTTGTGATGTTATCACATAAGGTTTGCGATTATTATTATTAGAGACATACAATTCAAAGTGAGGAATCAGGGTTCAGAAGTGGGAAGACACCGGCAAGAAAGGCATGCTAATCCTTGGAGTTAAAAAAAGTTGTCTTTATAGCTTAAAGCTGGCCAAGCATGAGATGGAACAGATAATAGGAGAGAGAGAATTCCATAGGCCGGGCGCACAAGAATCAAAACCAGTACCGCCAACACTTTTCATGATTTTGAACAATTCTTTTTGTGGGTTGCCAGGGGCGTTGCTAGGGGGGGCTAAGGGGGCTATAGCCCCTGATCTTTTGGTTGTAGCCCCGAATAGAATCTCAGGAGCTACAGCTAAAAGACTAGCTAGCCCCCAGTCCCAACAGTTCTGACATCAGCATAGCCCCGGGTCTTTTCCAGACCTAGCAACTCCCCTGTTTGTTGCCAATTTGATTCTTGCAGTGTCATGTGTTTTTTTTCACTTTCAGGACTGCTGATTTGTATTTGTTTGAATTTATGTTTGGTATTTGTTTTTGTCCATTTGGTTGTGGTGTTTTCACCATTGTTTTTCCAGTTTGCGCTTTTTCTATTAGTTCCCTCAGTTCTTCTGTGAACCATCTTGCTGCGATTTTCTTTATAGCAGGTTTGAAGAGTTTTATGTGTGCTAGTTGATCTAGAGCATCTGAGATCCGGGTGCAAGCCTCCCTTACACTGAGTTCGGGTTGCATTCTATTTAGTTGGTAGGTGACTGGTTTGGTTGATTCCAATATAACTGCTAGGGTTTAAAGGTCAAGGCTTTTCCAGAGTCTATTGTCTGTAGCCGGGAGTTTCATGTTTGCGGGCATCATGCAGCTCCTGGATTTTGATGGTGAAAGAGATCATATGATGGTCACTCCATATGATTAGTACCGGTGGGGCAGTGGTTGAGAGTCCCTCTCTGCAGAAAATTGCATCTAAAGTGAGTACAGCACTATGGGTGGGGTCATTTACTATTTGTTTGAAGTGGAGGGTTTCCAGTAGGGTGCTGGGGGAGTTTGTTGTGGTTTCATTTTCTCTTTCAAACCATATCTTGAAGTCCCCCAGAACAATAATGTTGTCATGGTTTGTAGAGCTGTTGGCTATTGCTTCAGGGAGATTAGTGGCATAATTTGGATTGTAGGGGGGTGGTCTGCAGATCAGAAGGAACAGTAGGCTGGATTGGTCGTAGAATTGGAGGTTGACTAGAAGTGATTTGCAATCCTCTGTCGGTTGAGAGGAATGGTGTAGAGCAGAAGAACAAGTTACATACCAACTGTAACGTTCTTTCGATTGGATGTTCCTCCCACGTATTCCTCATCTTAGATATATCCTTACCTTAAGCTTGCTGCTTCGTAATTATTTTTTCTCCTTTCCACCAGAGGGCGCTCCCCTCGAGGCTGCGGCGTCGATGTCCCTCGGCGGCACCCGTCGAACACCAACGTCATCGCCTGTATAAGAGCCTTGAGCGTGCCCGCTGGCTTCAGTTCTGTTTTTTCATATATTGTAGTCAATTGATTTTGATTAATGTCGTGCCTCTTTTGACCCATGCCTTAAAAGAACTTAGAGTGTAATACATGTAAACTGTACTGTGGGGTTGGTTGGGAGGGTCGATGAGGAATACGTGGGAGGAACATCCAATCGAAAGAACGTTATAGTTGGTAAGTAACTTGTTCTTCGAATGGATTGTGTCCTCCCACATATTCCTCATCTTAGATAGACTCCCAAAGCAGTTTTGTCTCAGAGGTGAGAGTACAGATTTTTTCTAATCGTGTACAGAATGGAGCACAGATTTAGCAAACAGACTCCCTTGAGAAGAAGTCGAGTCCAGAGCATAATGTTTTATAAAGGTTTGCAAGGATGACCATGTGGCTGCTGCACAAATGTCTTGTACAGGGACACCCCTTTTTAGTGCTGTCGAAGTTGCCATGCCCCTGGTTGAATGAGCTCTCAATTCATCAGGTGGCTCTTTCCCAGCCAATCTATAACATTCTGTTATAGCCAAAATTATCCATCTAGATAATGTTTGTTTAGTTACCGCCAGTCCCAATTTGTGTCCAGTGTACCCCACAAAAAGTTGATCACACTGACATATTTTTGCCAATGTAGAAACTAAGAGCTCTTCTGGGATCTAGTCTATGTAGCCGCTCCTCTTTTTTGCTTGCATGAGGAGGGGGTAAAAAGTTGGTAAAGTTATTTTTTGTGACAGATGAAAGTCTGAAACAATTTTTGGTAAAAAAGATGGTTTAACTAGAACTACTTTGCCCTTATAAAAGATAGTGTGAGGAGGACCGCTAGAGAGCGCCTGCAACTCACTTACCCTGCGGGCTGATGTCAATGCTACAACGAGTATTGTTTTCAAAGGAAGGAGCCTTAGCGGACAAGAGTGTAAAGGCTCAAACGGAATATATGTGAGAAATTTTAGAACTAAGTTCAAATCCCACACTGGAACCTGGAAAGGTATTGGTGGAAATGCATTGTTTAAACCTTTCAAGAATTTAATTATTAAAGGTATCGTGAAGTAAGATTCTTCTTCTGAAGAGCGCTTAAAAATGGATAGCGCTGCTAAGTATCCTTTTATCGTACCAAGCTGGAGCCCCAGATTAGTTAAATGTAACAGAAAAGATAAAATAGTGGCAATATTACATTGAAATGGATCCACATTCTTTTCTCTGCACCAGTTACTGAACTTATTCCAACGACACTGATACAGAGATTTGGTTGCTGGCCTTCTGGCCGAAAGCAAAATCTCCATCACGTAATCCAGAAGACCCCAATCATTGTATCTCAACCTCTCAGAAGCCATGCGTGAAGGTTGAGTGTGTTGACCTCCGGATGGAGAACATGACCTTCCTCTCGCAAGAGAAGATCCTCTCTTTTGGAAGACGTATTGGAGGGCAGATAGACATGTTCAGCAGGTCCGGGTACCACCTCCTCCTGGCCCAATCCAGGGCAATTAGGATCATGGTTTTCCAGAACTTTCTCAACCTCCTTATTACCTGAGGGATCACAGGGACTGGAGGAAACACATACAGAAGAGTAAACTCCCATTCCACTACGAATGTGTCTCCTAGAGCTCTCGGGGGAAATTCCCTTGAGCAGTACAGTTCGCACTTCCTGTTGACACTGGTCGCGAACAGATCAACCTGCGGGGTTCCCCAAAGGGCGAAGATCTCTTGAAGGACTTCCTGAGCTAGTTCCCACTCGTGGGAGACTGTGCTCTGCCTGCTCAGAGCGTCTGCTGCTGTTTTGCTCTCCGTCGAGATTAATTGCCGAAAGAGAGATCCCTTCTTGTATTGCCCAGAACCAGAGTTGCATCGCCTCTCTGCACAGAGGCAGTGACCCCACTCCTCCTCTCTTGTTGAGGTAGTACATGGCCACTGTGTTGTCCGTCATTATCAGGACATTCTTTCCCCGTACAGAGGGCAGAAAGGCCTTCAGCGCTAGTCTGATTGCCCTCAACTCCAAAAGGTTGATGTGAATTTTGGACTCCGATGGAGACCAACGACCGCTGATTGTCAGATCGTTGGTATGGGCTCCCCACCCCGTGATTGAGGGGTCCGTCACTACCGTTATCTCCGGCCATGGTTGCCAAAAAGATTCTCCTCTGAGAATATGATGTCTGCAAGCCCACCATTGTAGATCCTGTGCTACTTTGGCTGGAACCTGCAACAGATAACAGGTACTATAATCATCGTGGACCTCAGATCGTGACAGACTGAGAAGCCTTCCCTCCACAGGATTATGGATACCTCCGACGGGGACCCGGTGGCTGCCCTTTTCCAAGCAATCACTGTTTTAAGGAGTGATATGACGGCCACCACCGCAGCCATCCATCAGCGTCTAGACTTGATACAAAGTGAAAGACATGCTCTTCCTCCGGATGAGGAATTCGGGGATGTACCCCCACTACACCCTCCACAATCAGAAAATCCTGTTGGGCCTGTAGCCTCAGCCCCAGTCTATGTACCTACCCCCTTTCCGCTAGCTGCTCCTGAGAAATTTCAGGACGATCCCCGGACATTCCATACTTTCTTGAACCAATGTAAACTACATTTTCTGTGCCGCCCACAAGCATTTCCCGACTCCACCACTAAGGCCACTTTCACTTTATCCCATTTAACTGTTATTGCCGCTACTTGGGCTAACCCACGGTTGGAAAACGATAGCCCCGTCTTGTATGATTTTGACAGGCTAGTGGCAGAAATGACCAGGGTTTTTGATACACGTCACAAAGCACAGACATGTGATTTAGAATTCGTTGACCTGACACAAGGGAAAACCACATTGATTGCGTATATTACACGGTTTAATCAATTATCCGTTGAGACAGCCTGGCCAGAAGATAAGAAAGCAGTTGTCTTCTATAAGGGACTCAGTGACCATATGAAAGATGTCCTTGCTGTAGTCCCCTCCTTGCCCACTCAATATCCTGATCTAGTGGATCTAGCATTACAAGTCGATGCCAGGCATGCTGAAAGAAAGACAGAGTCTAAAAAAGCCTTTCCTTTGTTTTCAAGCACTTCTTCTGTTGAACCATCTAGCGAACCTATGCAGATTGGGGGTGTCCATAGTCCCATATCACCTGCCGAGAGGGAAAGACGTAGACAGGCTAATGCCTGCTTCTACTGTGGTCTGAATGGTCATTTTGTCAAGGAGTGTCCCTGGAGACCCAAACAAAAAACATCGGGTTTTCCGAAGGCTCGTCCTGAGATCAGGGGGCACGGACGAGCCTGTCTGTACAACACCACATGCCCCCATCTTTGTCAGATCCCACCCGGCCTTTGTTTCTCTCGGCTCTTTTGTTTTCTGCTGATAATATCAAACACCAGGTACACCTGGTCATAGACTCCGGAGCCACAGGCAATTATGTTGATATAGCATTGGCTGCTTCACTGAACTTGCCCCTGCAAAACAAGAAACACCCCGAACCAGTACAAGCTGTGGATGGTTCTCCATTACTTTCAGGTTCTATCAAGCAGCAAACAGCCATGGTAACCCTCTTGCTACAAGTCACACACCAAGAAATCCTTACCTTTGACTTGATTACCACCCCTCAATACGGTTTGATCCTTGGCATTCCCTGGTTACGCACACACAACCCCGTCATTAACTGGTCCCAAGGCACAGCTGTCTTTGAATCGATGTATTGCCAAGAACATTGCCTCACCGCCCCGGAGCCATTAGCTACACCAGCACAGGCACTCGGGGCACTAGCCCATTTGTCCATACACGAATCACAACAGATGGAGGTAGATGTTCCAGGACATGAGTTGGTCTTGTTGCAACCCAAACACCGTCAGAGTATCATGACTACCTAGAAGTCTTTGACAAAAAGGCTTCAGAACACTTGCCCCCTCATAGATCTTATGATTGCCCCATTGATTTGGTTCCAGGGGTTGTCGTGCCCTGTGGGCGTATATACTCTCTCTCTTCATCAGAGGATAAGATTCTGAAGGAGTATATACACCATTCCCTTCAGCTAGGTTACATTAGACCATCTCAATCCCCCGCTGCCAGCCCTATCTGTTTTGTACCGAAAAAAGGTGATCTTCGCCCATGCATTGATTATCGACGTCTCAACCATATCACAATCAAGGACCGTTACCCGATTCCTCTTATCACACCTCTATTGGGCCGGTTAATACACGCTACAATCTTTACTAAGCTCGATCTACGAGGGGCGTGCAATCTAATATGCGTCCGAAAGGGTGATGAGTGGAAGACGGCTTTTTGTACCAAGTACGGTCTCTTTGAGTATACTGTTATGCCCTTTGGGCTTTGCAATGCACTAGCTACCTTTCAAAGGTTCATGAATGAGATTTTTCAAAATATCATGGACATCTATGTAGTGGTTTACCTGGACGACATATTGGTTCATTCACACATCCAACAAGAACACGTCTCACACGTTTGGGAGGTCCTAAACCGGTTACGTACTCATCATCTCTATGCCAAGCCCGAAAAGTGTCTGTTCCATGTCCATGAAGTGGATTTTTTGGGTTTCCACATTACCCATGGAGGCCTAGCCATGAACACAGCCAAGGTTTGAGCAGTTATCGACTGGCCCATCCTGCAAACGGTAAAAGAGGTACAATCCTTCCTTGGCTTCGCCAATGTTTATAGGCGTTTCATTGTGGGTTTTTCGGCCATTTCTGCACCACTAACTCAACTCACAAGTCCTCGTAATCCATTTATATGCAGCTCTTTGCACTAGAACGCATTCACAACCTTCAAGACGGCGTTCACCATTGCCCCCATCCTACAGCACCCAAATCCAGAACTCCCTTATGTCCTTGAAGCAGACGCTTCATCGTATGCATTAGGTGCTGTTTTGTCCCAACCTTGTCCAACCACGGGTTTGTTACATCCGGTCGCCTTCCACTCACGGAAATTCACTCCAGCCGAAAGTCACTGCACAGTCACCGAGAAAGAGCTCTTGTCTGTTAAAGACGCCTTTCAGGTATGGCGACATCATTTGCTTGGGGCTAAACATCAAGTCACTGTTTATCCTGACCACTGAAACCTTCAGGACCTGGCCTCATTTAAGTGCACCTATAGTCGACAGGTCCTTTGGCATTTGTTTTTCTCAGCTTACGACTTTGTTATCAAACATCGTCCTTGCACTGCACATGGTAAAGCAGACGCTCTTTCCTGTATGCCTGGGGCAATTCCCTTCTGATCTTTCCTGAGACACTCTTGGAAAAAAAACACATTGTCGGTCTATGTACACCTCGATTGGATTTATTGTCCCTTATTCGTCAATAGGTTACCACACATCCAGAACAACTACAAGACTGGGAGATTGAGTTACACGAAGGCTTATCATTCATACAGCGGAAACTCTACTTACCTACACCAGACACACGCACATTAGCGTTGGAGTGGTGTCATGATGCAGTCATAAGCGGCCATCCCGGACAAAAACATACTGTAGCCCTGTTTCAACGATGGTGTTGGTGGCCCTCCATGCACAAAGATACAATAGCTTATGTGGCTTCTTGTTCGGTGTGTGCCCAATGTAAAAACAGAAAGGGTCGTCCCTTAGGATTGTTAGAACCTTTACCTCTCCCGTTAAGGCCCTGGCACACTAACACCATGGATTTTGTCACAGACATGCCTCGAGTAAAAGGTTTCGATACAGTATGGGTGGTGGCCGACTCCTTCACGAAAATGGCTCTTTTTGTTCCCTGCACCGCCATCCCCACTGCTCCTGCTCTAGCTGATCTGTTTTTTCGCCACATCTTTTGTCACTTTGGACTACCTTCCATTGTAATATCTGACCGAGATTCTCAGTTCACCTCATGGTTTTGGCAATCTCTTACCAAACTGCTAGGGGTTGACACGTGTTTCTCATCCTCATATCATCCTGAGACGGATGGGCAGACAGAACGTGCCAACCAGACCATGGAACAATACCTACAGTGTCTTTCCTTGCAACATCAGCAGTCCTGGTGCCAAATGCTCCATTTAGCCGAGTTTGCCTACAATAATGCACCTCACTCATCCACAGGTTATTCACCTTTTTATTCTCTATATGGCCAACACCCTCGCATCCTTCCCTTCCCAGAGATGACACCCACACTACCAGCCTCTGTTTCCTCTTGCATAGGGAATTTAAGGGACATACACACAGACCTTAATACACCTCCGAGAAACACAGGGTTTAATCTCCACTAGGCATCTCCCGATAACGGGCTGTCGCAAACTCTTGCCCCGATTTGTTGGTCCACATAGTGTGACGAGAGTCATCAACCCTGTGGCCTACAGGTTTTCACTACCCGTCTCCTGCCGTATAAACCCGGTTTTTCAAACTTCACTCCTCAAACCATGGCCAGACATGATGCGTATTGTTTTGCCCCTTTCTCCTCTGTTGAAAGGCACCTCCGTAAAATACAAGGTTAGCGGTATCCTTGGTTCCCGTGTCATTCGGGAACGCCTCTACTACCTAGTTGATTGGCTGGATTATGGTCCAGAGGAAAGATCCTGGGAACCCGCCAGTCAGGTCCATGCACCACTGTTAGTCTCTCGTTTTCATAAGGACTACCCTCTCAGCCCATGAGGACGTGTGCCCTTGGGGGGGGGGTGGGCTCTGTCATGCATTCCTCGCAACAGCCTGGACCTCGGAACTCCTCCCAATCACCTGGCTTGGCGGTATCTCGGCGGCGGCGCGGATCACGGATCACATCCGCTCTTGTGCCCGCCCGGCCTCCGAGAGCATGCTGCAGGCCGTGGTGTCCTTGGCGCCTGCTTCCCCGATCACGCTGGAGTTTACCCTGGCGTCTGCAGGCACTCAGAAGCTCTCTCATTCATCATAGGAGCTCATTGGGCACGGCGCCTCGCAAGAGAAGGTCATGTGAGCCGATTAGCGGTCGCATGACCGGTCACGTGACCAGGAGGGCAGTCACGTGACTCGGAGGAACCCTATAAGAGAGCTCCAGCCCTCTCAGTCAGTGCTTCTCAGCTGTTCCTTCAGCGAGTATCATTTCTGTGCTCCTCATACTCCTGTTTTTGGATTTCCTGGATTCTTGACCTTCTTATTGGATTTGTCCCTTGGAACTCTGTATACTGGAACTGAATAAGACCCTTGGATTGCTTCTTGGACTGCCTTTGGTTTTGCCCTCTGGATTTTGGTTATTATGGACTGCCTCATTTGATATGTTCAAGGCCTCTGGATTGCTACTGGACTGGCTTGTTTCCTATCTCAGCTAGTATTACCTCGTAGGTGGTACTTCCCATCCCTGAGGACCCTCTTACCCTGCTCTCCACTCCTTCAAGAGGAACACTTCGATTTCAAGCTGTCACCGGATATCCCTAGGGTAGGGGTTCTTTCTGTCTACCATTTTGGTGCCTATAGTAGTTTCCTCGTACCTGTTTGCTAACCCTTTTCTCTCCCTTATAGTCATCCGGGACCCGGTGTTTCCTGTTCCTGCCAATCACCTGTGGCCTCAATAATCGGTCAGCAAGTTGATTGCTCTTCGATGACTGGTACTTGGGGACGGAGGTACTATAATCATCGTGGACCTCAGATCGGGACAGTAATGGCATTTTCACCAATTTCCCTAATGGTGAATGCCGAGGAATCTTGGTTTGGAGACACACAGGACAAGATCCTACATAATCCTTGATGTCCTTTTTTAAGGAGGGCCACCAGAAATATCGGGAAATCAATTCCTGTGTAGTTGAAATACCCCGGTCACCAGAGGCTTTATAATCGTGGCATATCTCAAGAACTTCTCTCTGCAGTATCCTTGTGGGTATATAGGCTCTATGGCCAAAGAAGTAACACCCCTCCTTATAAGTCAGAGCAGAACGGCCTCTTGTGACAGAGGAGACTTTAAGAGTGGACCCAACTGTTGTTGTAGTCGTGTCAAGAAATTCTGGCTAGTTTGTAGTCCTATCGCCAGACGGGGTAAGACCCTTTCTGCTCGGAATTGTTCTGCTGGAACGGGTTCCTTGCAAGATAGAGCATCTGCTTTAAGATTGATTCTTATTGGTATGAAAGAGAATTGAATTCCGAATGGCGAAAAGAAATGGGCCCATCTGGCCTGCCTGCTGTTGCAGGTCGGGCATATTGAATGATCCAAAGGTTCTGGTGATCTGTACGTACCTCCACAGGAACCATTGCCCCAAGCAGAAGATGACGCCATTCCTTGAAAGCCTGTTTGATCGCCAGCAGCTCCTTTTCTAGGACAGTATAATTAAATTCAGCCGGAGACAGAGTTTTTGACAGAAAAGCTATTGGGCGTTCTTGGGACTGGTCGTCTTGCTGCAGCAGAACAGCTCCTAACACATATTGGGAGGCGTCTGTTTCCACTATAAACTGACGATGCTGGTCTGGGTTCATCAATATGGGAGCCGAAGAAAACAGATCTTTAAGTCTCTCAAATGCTACCTGTGTCTGCTGACCCCATTGAGATGATTTTCCCTTTTTTACAAGATTGGTCAGTGGTTGAGTAAGGGAAGAGAAGTTTGGGATGAATTTTCTTTAGAAGTTAGCGAATCCAACAAATCTTTGAATATCTTTTCCTGATTTCGGAGTGGGCCAGTCTCTTATTGCAGATACCTTCTCAGGATCCATGGCGATCCCCTCAGCTGATAGTACATATCCCAAATACACTACTTGGGACTGATGGAAAGAACACTTTTCCAATTTACAAAATAAATGATTCTGTTGGAGTCTCCTCAAGACTTCACTTACGTGATGATAATGTTCTTGCAAGGATAAGGAGAAAACCAAGATATCGTCCAAATAATTGATAACCGTGTGTAAGAGTAGGTCCGTGAATAAATGGTCCATAAATCGTTGGAATATAGCAGGAGCATTAGAAAGACCGAATGGCATCACTCAATATTGTTAGTGTCTGAATAGGTTTCTAAAGGCGGTCTTCCATTCGCCGCCCTCTTTAATCCTAATGAGATGATAGGCTCCTTTTAGATCAAGTTTGGTATATATCTTTACCCCTTTTACCGCCTCTAAGATGTCAGGGATGAGCGGCATTGGGTACTTATCGGGGACAGTAATTTTGTTCAATCCACAAAAATCTATACAGGGCCGTAACTCAGAAGAGTGTTTCTGTGGGATGAAAAACAAAGAGGCGGCCGCTGGGGATGTGGATTCAGTGATTAGTCCATTCTTAAGATTAGTTTTTAAGTATTCCCGAAGTACTTCCTTCTCAGAGTTCGAAAGAATATACATTCGGCCAAAAGGTAAAGGAAGGTCTGGAATCAAGTTGATTGTATAGTTGTCCCTCCAATGAGGAGGCAATTGAGTATACTCTGACGTGGAGAATACTTCACTGAATTGGTGATACATATCCGGCAGTCTGGCGACCTGACAAAGAGTAAAAACCCCAGGGGTCTCATCACAAGAGGCAATGGTCTCGAGTTTTGTATTCCGATGGTCAATCAAGCAATGTTCAAGGCAGTACTCGGATCCCAGGAAGAATGACCCTGCTGACCAATTGATAAATGGATTATGTCTTCTCAGCCATGGGAGCCCGAGAATAATCGGATGATGTGCAGCACGAATAATGTCCAAGGTAAGTATTTCCTGATCGGAGGAGATGGTCATAATTAGTGATTCGGTCTGCTCCTTGATTGGTCCGGAGATCAGCGGACTGCCATCCACACTCTCGACTGGAATCGTCTCTGATTTAAGGGAGCGTGAAATATCATGTTCCATAGCCCAATGGTCGTCCATAAAGTTCCCTGCTGCCCCGCTATCTACAAGAGCCGGGACGTTCTGGAATATCCGTTCTCCGATTGTGAAGGAAACCTTAAGTATCAACATGAGGGTGTCCGAAGGATGCGAGCAAATTGATGTGTGTGTTTTAAGTGAGAAACCTTGTTGTGGCAATGTTTCCCGTACCGTGGTCCCTCTCACGGCCGGGAGCTGGCGTTTCCCATCCTTCTGGGCGGGGCGATTGGACATTCTTGGACCGCATGGGTGTTTGCTCCGCAATACATACAAAGGCAGAGAGTTCTTCTACGGGCTCTTTCTTCAGGGGATAAGGGACCCCTTGCTGCAGACCCCAACTGCATGTGCTCTTCAGAAGATTGAGCTCGGCTCGTGTTGGGGGATTTGATAAGGCTCCAAATGTTCTCGCCTTACGACGTTCGCTCTGGCGTTCTTTTAAACGGTAATCAATTTGTAGGACTAATCAAATGAATTCAGTGAGGTTGGTGGGCCTCAGAACTCTAGAGATCTCATCTTTAAGGTCTTCAGACAAGCCTCTATGGAATATAGTCATTTGGGCCTCATCGGACCAGGTGGTTTTGCTGGCCATTTGTTTAAACCGAGTGATATAGGACAGGATGTCCTAATTCCTCTGTTTGAGGTCTAAGAGGTGTTCCTGTGAGGCTGCTCGAATCCCCTGTCTACCAAACATTGATCTAATGCTATTGCAGAAAGCGGTGTGGGAGTCCAGAATCGGGCTGTTCGTAGTAACCAATGGAGTGGCCCAAGCCACATCTGCGAAATCATGTACCCGACCCTGTCCCTATCTGTGTGGAAATAGGCTCCCTTGAAAGTGAACTGGATGGCGCAAGAGTCTATAAACTCTTTCACCTTGTGCGGATTCCCATCAAACTGTCCTCCAGGAATTGGTGCAGGCAGGACTTCTGAACAATGGGGAATACGACTGACTGCAGCTTGTTGTGCCGCTTGTTGTGCCGCCTGTTGTTGGTTTTGCTGATTTTGTATTGGCATTTTCTTGTTTGAGGTGCTGTACCTCTGTGGTGAGGGATTGAACAGCAGCGATAAGCTGCTGGATTTGCTGATCCATAATGATCAGGTCCGAGATCCGTTAGGCGCTCTGGGAAGCTGTCCCAACTCTCGGTGACAGCCTACTACACTCTTTGGGTGTTGCTATCTGTTATACTAGAAGTCAATCTTTTCACCCAGAGTTCAAGAGGCGTACAGAAATACACCTACCCGTATCCAGATGGACGACTTCTACAGGAATCAATGTCTTCCTATCCGTTGTAGTGGATAAAGGAATCTACCTGAACTTTCCCTCCGAGCCCCAGCACAAGGCTCGGGCACAGTGAGAACCCCAGGGAAATCTGGAAGGGAAAAAACCCTGAGAAGAGCTGCTGGGGTTCGTGGAATCCTGGAAGCAGTCTTCGCTGGATCAGGACCAAAGAATTAGAAAGTCAGATGGTGATTTCTTCTGTCCTTCAGGTCGATTACATGTACTGGGGCTGGTTGTTAACTATGCAAGAAAGAGGAGATGATTAAGAAGGTTGTTATTCCCTCAGCTCCCCGCGATGATAAAGCTTTCACCTCCCCTACTCCTTCTTACCCCCGTAATGCAGCTATTGAGCAGTCAAGTCCTGAAGTTGAAAGGGGAAGGTGGAAGGAACTGAAATGATTAGAAGTCCTAGAGAAAGTAAGGAAATAATGAAATAATGAACCAGAGGTATGCAACCTGATGTTCGATCTATGTACATCAAAGAAGGTTCCTACCGACGGTTGGGATAAGTTCCAGGTCACAAAGCATTCGTAATTCCTAGAACGTGATGACCAGAAAACAAATGCGGAAGTAAAGGTTTTGGTCCGATTCTACGCGAAAAACAGATTGAATATAGACCCGGAAGCGAGAGAGCTCTGATGCTAAGCTACGCTACGCGTTGGAAGGAGGAGTCTAATCCTTACCACTGCATCTGTGTGCGGCTCTCTGAGAGTGAGAAGAACAGTGTCCGCAAACAGAAACAAGTAGGTTTTACACTATAACAGTAACGATCGATCTGTAGCTGAAAAGAAATGATAAGTTAAGTCGCAGATTAGGAAATGGATAGGAAAAGGAATATAAAATAGACAAGAGGTATCCTTACAACCAAGTAACTAGGCGAACTCAAGGAGCTTGGCCGTACTCCTACGAGAGTAGCAACGCAATGTGTACAGGATCCGCCTCCCGGATACTCTGAACAGAATGGAGGCGGAGTGTCCACCCGAACTTCTGTGGAAGAAAACACTAGGCCGCTGCTTAATGTTTCAGAAGGCTCCTTCTCGGATATACACCCTCCTGAGCCATTAACCCATTGAGAGCTAGAAATGTTTGTCGCAGGAGGCATTGTCGCCTAAGAGTTTCCATACTGGAACAGTAAGGATTGGTGATCTGTGATTATTATAAACAGCTTCCCGTACAGAAATAAATGAAAATGTTCACAGGCCCAGACAACAGCCAAACTTTCCTTTTCGGCCTGCGAATATGCATGTTCCATTATTGACAGGCTCCTACTGGCATATGAAACAATATGTCTTAGTTGGGAGTTGTCTGGTGCCTTTTGGGCCAAAATGGCGCCCAGTCCTAAAGTATGCCACATTCTCGGCCTCAGCTATCCGGACCTGGATGGTTGTGAATGCCTCTTGGCAGGCCACCGACCACCGGAATGATGTGTGCTGCTTGGTGAGGGCCCTATGTAGCTTGCGGATGGTGGTGGCAAAGTATTTGATGTATATTGTGCAGTAACTTGCCAAATTGAGAAAGGATCAAAGTTCCGAGACATTTGTTGAAAGTGGCATCTCAATGAGTGCCGCAACCTTCTCGGGATCTGGGGTCATGCCTTTTACTGAGAAGATGTTCCCAAAGAAGCGAAGAGTCCCTTTTCAAAATTCTCAATTCAATGTGAAGTTGGCTGCTTCTAACGCCATGCATACTCTTGAAAGTGTGTCATCATGCTTTTCCACACTTGTGCCAAACACCAAAATGTCAGCGGTGTCCTTGATGCAATTCAGAATGTGTTGTGTTAAGTTGTGTATTTTTTTTCTCCAAAGCTCAATCCCTTGTACCTATACAAACCAGGATGGGTTACAAAAGTCGTAATGTAGCGGCTATCCGGGCTTAACACCAGCTAGTGATAGCCCTTGTTCAGGTCCAGCCTGGAGAACACCTTGGGGCCATTCAAAAGGTGCACCATGCCTGTGATGCGTGGGGCTGATGCCTTTCTCTCTTCATGGCCTAGTTTGGCCATCTCATGTCCACACACAGTCTGATGGCTTCAGAGCCCCCCTCGACGGCCACCGTATCGGCGCCGGCATCACCATGCCCATAAATAGCCGCGCACGGCGTCCGTTGCTCAGTTCCGTTTTGTAGTATAAGAAAAGTCATGCCTGAATTGGTTATTGACCTTGAAGGAGCGTAAGCTGCAACCGCAAGGGAAGTATTACTGCGGGGATGGATGGGAGGGGCGATAAGGAATACGTCGGAGGAACATCCGATCGAAAGAACGTTACAAGGTAAGAAGTAACTTGTTCTTCGAAGGGATTGTGTCCGCCGATGTATTCCTTATCTTTGATAGACTCCCATAGCAGTGGCATGTAATTGGAGGTGGGAGTAAGAATGTCATGCACCCCTTAGGGATGAACCGAATGTAATACGACTTTGCCAAATCTGATCTCTTGACTAGTGGAGGAATCCAGGTTGTAAAATTTTGTGAATGTATGTGCGGACGACCATGTGGCAGCCGCACATATGTCTCTAACCGGTACCCCTCTTTGGAGGGCCGAAGAGTCTGCGATATCCCGGGTTGAATGAGCCCTAGGATTTTGGGGTGGCTCTTCCCTGCCAGTTTGTAACATTCCAGAATGGCCAAGATAATCCACCTGGAAATGGTTTGTTTTGTTATGGGTAATCCCAACTTGTGACCTGAGTATCCTACAAACAGTTGGTCTGCTTGTCTGATCCTAGCCATTCTGCTGATGTAAAAGCTTAGAGCTCGCCTTGGGTCCAGCCTATGTAGTCTTTCTTCCTCTTTCCCCGGATGGGGAGGAGGGTAGAATGAAGGTAAGGTAATTTTTGGAGTAATATGAAATTCAGAGACCACCTTTAGGAGGAAATTAGGCTTCACCTGTAGGACAACTTTGTCCTTGGGGAAAATTGTATGTGGGGGTTTACAGGAGAGAGCTTGTAGCTCGCTCACCCTCCTAGCAGATGTTAGCGCTACCAATAGGACAGATTTAAGTGTGAGAAATCTCAGCGAACAAGAGTGAAGTGGTTTGAAAGGAGTGCCCATTAGGAAGTTTAAGACTAAATTTAAGTCCCATAAGGGAACCTGGAATGGTTTTAGAGGATAAACATTAGTCAATCCCTTGAGAAATTGTAACACTAGAGGTAGTTTGAAATAGGATGGTTCCTCCGCAGTGCGCTTGAAGATTGAAAGCGCTGCGAGATAGCCTTTTACAGTGCCAACTTGAAGGCCTGAGTTTGCGAATTAAAGTAGAAACGATAACACCGTTAGTGTACCACATGAAAAAGGGTCGAAATTCTCTTCTCTACACCAGCTGCAAAATTTGTTCCAATGGCAGCGGTATAAAGACTTTGTTGCTGGCCTCCTTGCCAAAAGCAACACCTCCATGACGTCATCAGGGAGGTCCCAATCCTTGTACCTCAGCCTTTCAGAAGCCAAGCGTGAAGGTTGAGGGTTTTGATGTCTGGATGGAGAACCTGACCTCCCTTCTGTGAGAGTAGGTTCTCTCTGAGTGGAAGTCGAATTGGAGGGCAGATGGACAATTCTAGAAGGTCCGGGTACCACGTTCTCCTGGCCCAATCCGGGGCAATTAGGATCATGGTTCTCCGGAATCTTCTCAACCTCCTGATCATTTGAGGAATGACAGGGACCGGTGGGAACGCGTACAGAAGCGGAAACTCCCAGTCCACTATGAACGCGTCTCCCAGAGCTCCTCTCGCGGGAAATTCCCTTGAGCAGAACAGATCGCATTTCCTGTTGAGGCTGGTGGCGAACAGATCTACCTGAGGGGTTCCCCAAAGGGCGAAGATCTCTTGAAGGACTTCCTGAGCTAGCTCCCACTCGTGGGAGACTGTGCTCTGCCTGCTCAGAGCGTCCGCTGTCAAGTTCTTCTCTCCGGCTAGGTGAACTGCTGATAGAGAGATTCCTTCCTGAATTGCCCAAAACCAGAGCTGCATTGCCTCTCTGCACAGTGGCAGTGGTCCTACTCCTCCTCTTTTGTTGAGGTAGTGCATGGCCACCATGTTGTCCGTCATTATCAGAACATTTTTTCCCTGTACTGATGGCAGGAAAGCTTTCAGCGCTAGTCTGATCGCTCTCAGCTCCAATAGGTTGATGTGTAGTCTGGACTCCGATGGAGACCAACGACCGCTGATGGTCAAGTCGTTGGCATGGGCTCCCCACCCCGTGAGTGAGGCGTCTGTGACTACTGTTATCTCCGGCCATGGTTGCCAAAACAGTTCTCCTTTCAAGATGTTCTCTGGATAGACCCACCATTGAAGGTCGCGGGCTACCTTGTCAGGAATCCGGAGGAGATCTGTCATTCTCCCTGAGAATTGCGACCACTGAGTTCTCAGTGCCCATTGAAGAGATCTCATTCTCAGGCGAGCCTCTGGCACAAGGAAGATGCAGGATGCCATGAGGCCTAGCAACCTCAAAAAGTCAAAGGCTGGGAGATGTTGGGCATTTTGAAACTTATTGACCATCTGCAGAATATCTTGAGCCCTTACCTCTGGTGGCGAGGCTTTTCCCAGGGAAGTGTCCAGGACCACTCCAATGAACTGGAGTCTCTGTGATGGTATCATCTGTGACTTCTTTAAATTGAGGGAGAAGCCCAGTTTGTGAAGGAAGTGGCAGACATAATCTAGCTGGACCTGGGCTTGTTTCAAAGATACAGCCCTGATCAGCCAATCGTCCAGGTAGGGGTAGACGTGAATCCCTTCCCTCCTTAGACTCGCAGCCACTACCGACATTATCTTGGTGAAGGCCCTCGGGGCGTAGGTCAGCCCAAATGGCAGAAATCGAAATTGATAATGACAGTCGCCAATTGCGAACCTCAGGTATTTCCTGTGTTTGAGATGGATTGGCACATGGAAATAAGCATCCTGAAGGTCCAGAGATACCAGCCAGTCCTGGAGCTGGAGGGCCTGAAGGATCTGAGAGAGTTACCATCTTGAACTTGTCCTTCCTGAGGAACTTGTTCAATTCTCGTAAGTCCAGGATGGGTCTCAGTCCTCCATCCTTCTTTGGTAAGAGAAAGTAGGGGGGAGTACCAGCCCTTGTTCCTGTCCGCTACAGGTACCGGTTCTATGGCACCTTTCTCTAGCAGGTCTATAATTTCCTGCAAGAGGAGCGGATCTGGAACTTTTAGAGAGCTGTGCCCCGGTGGATGACTCTGAGGGATGTGTAGAAAGGGTAGGCAGTAACCCTGGGCAACTGTCTCCAATGCCCAAGCATCTGACGTTATAGCCTGCCATTCCGTCAGATGGTGAGTTACCCTGCCCCCAACAGGTGTTTTGTGTGGAGAGACCTCAGAGTGGTTTGGGGGCGGCTGATGCAGATGCCGAGGGTAAAGAGGCACCTGCTGCTGCTGCGGCTTTAGTACTTTTGTCCCGTCCACCTCGGGTAGGTCTCCTTTGGCCTCTTTGAGCCGGCTGTCCTCTGCCTTTCCCGAATGTGGAATAATAGCGACAGGACTTTCCTCTTCCAGAGGTTCCTGAGGGGCGAAAAGGAGTTTGGCGGATTGCAGCTCCTAACGATTTTGCCGCTGCTTTAGATGTCTGCAACTTTTCCAGACTGTCATCAGCATTCTTTCCGAATAACGAAGAGCTGTCAAAGGGCATATTCAAAAGTCTGGCCTGTACATCTGGAGCAAAGCCAGATTTCGAAACCATGCATGCCTGCGGATTGTTGTACTTGCCGCCATGGCCCTGCTGATACTGTCAGCGGAATCGATGCCAGTTTGAAGTGATTCGCACATGGCGTCTTTGCCATCTTTAATAATGTTAAGGAAGGCTTCCTTTTCCTCTCCTTCGGGTATGCAGTCAGCCGCTGATGAAGCACACTCCCACAGTGTGTGACTGAACCTGGCGAGCGAACAGGTGGCGTTGATGGACTTCAACGCCATACTACAAGCATAAAAGACTTTCTTCGCCATAGAATCGTACCTCTTGTCATCTCTATCCTGTGGGACAGTAGGGTAAGCGGTCCTACTGCTAGATGAAGTTGCCGCATGGACCAACAGGCTCTCTGGATTCGGGTGTTTTGATAAGTATTCAGGGTCAGCAGCCGCTACCCTATACTTGGCTGACAATCTTTTATTGACCGCAGGGATAACTTCAGGAGTTTCCCAATTAGATGTAATTTTCCTTTGTAAGGCTGCATGGAAGGGGACCACAGGATCCTGCTGTGGACCTTTGTCTAATATGTCTGTCAGGTCATCCTGTTGAAAAACAGGCGAAGGCACAGACCAACCCATAAATTCAATAATTCTTGCCATAAGGGTTCTATAGGGTGTTTTGGCATGTTCCCCTGGGTCTGGCTTAACAAATTCCACTTCTGGGGAAGTGTCCAGCCCACTTGCCTCATGTAGTGACTCCTGTAGGTCCTTCAACCTTCTTTCCTCACAGGCAGTGTGGTCCTCTGCAACCCAAAGGTTTCCTGGCCAGAATCTTCCCCCTCTTCATAAATTGAAGATAGTCCAAGGTACTCTGAACTCTGAAATGGTGTAAAACCCATCTCTAAGGCAGAAGGAGCCAAACTCGTCATTATTGGGCGAGAAAACGTTGATGTCGTTGACGCCGATGTGACAGGCTTCGAAGGCGCCGGAACGGTGTTGAGAAAACTGGAAGAGGTCTCGAAGAACTCGAGAGGATCGGGATCCTACTCAAGGATGTCGACGACGGTCTCGGTGTCGTGCCGGAGGAGGCCCTTGGAATCACTGTTGGCTGTGGAGTAGCCTTGGTCTTCTCTTTCATCGGCATCGATGTCGGCGTCGACAATGGCATCGAGTCGATCGACCGATGCGTCGAAGAACCCTTCGACAACGGCGTCGATGGCGCCGATCCATGCGTCGAAGGAATCTTCGACAACGGCGTCGAAGATGGTGCCTTCTTACCCGATGGCTCGTGGCGCTCTCGGGTGGAATGTTTCGCCGGGTGCAGCGACTCGAGGCGTTTTGATTTTTTGTTTTTTTTTCCCGGGGTATCACCCTCAGCTGTCTTCGAGGGGGTCGAGGCCACTTTCTCGAAGACGCTTAACATTTTCTTTCTGAATTCCTCCCACTCAGCCTGAGAGCTGTGTTTTGTGGGACAGGAGACCCTTTCTGGGGAAACAGAAGACGACGAGGAAGGGGATCTTCGACGTCTCTTCTTTGAGTGTCTTGATCTCGACGAATGGTGGGAGCTACTTTGAGATCTAGAATGGGAATGTTTTCGACGGCGAGGAGACAAATGCCTCGACTCAGCCAAAGAAACTTTTGAGGAGGTTTTGACTGACTTACCTCTCTCGAGCTTCCCCTTGCTCTCCTTCAAGGCTTTCGCCGTCATGGACATGCAGTCCTCACACTCCGAACAATGGTGCTCGCTCCCAAGCACCACAAGCAGATCCTGTGTGGATCCGTTATCGACATTTTTTTACCGCAGTCTCGACATTTCTTGAAGCCGAATCGCGGCGTTGTCGGTTCCGATGAAGATGCCATCGAGAACGAGTTGGTATATTCAAGTAGATATAGAAGGTTATTCTGACTGAACTGAGCAACGACGTTCCAAGGCCCCACGAAGCACGGAAAAACGGAACTGAGCAACGGATGCCGCGTGTGGCTATTTATGGGCATGGTGACGTCGACGCCGATACGGTGACTGTCGAGGGACATCGACTCGGCGGACGTCGACGCGCGGCACCCGCTACTGAAATAATTGCTGAGGCCAGCAAGCTGGAGACGAATTATCAAAGATAAGGAATACGTCGGAGGACACAATCCCTTCGAATCTTGCTTTATTGCGTCTTGCATCTGCATCTCGCCTCAAAATGACACTGGCATTTTAGCAGAGTTTTGACCTTAGGGCTAGATATCCACTTCGGATGGGCAAAGTCTGGGTGCTTGAGGAAGTGTCTTGTATATGTGCTCACTGATGACATTTACTGTGGCACCAGTGTTTATTCCAATTTGTTTCTGCTGCTTATTTAGGTGCGTGAGCAACACAGGGCTGTGTATGTGCCTTGTTTGTTGCCCAGAGCACAGAGGTATCCTTTGACTTCTGTTTCAGACGGTAACTGTTCGACCAGATATCATATGTGGCGTCTCGATCGTCTTTCCATCGTGTGGAGAAGACTTAGTATCTCCTCTGGTTCCTCACTTTCTTGTCCTCACTCCGATCTCTCACCGGTTTGTCATCTCCAGAGTCATGCTCTCGTCATCCCCCTTTTCTGTGCTTCCCATGTACATGGGCTGCAATCTGGGACGCCTCTGCAGCTGTGGTTGGCACATTCTTCCTGGGTTTGGTCATGCTGCCACCTTCGCTATCACCTTTTCCCAAACCTCTCGACATCTGGCACACCAACTTGAAGTGGTTTTCCCCCCAACATGCCAAGCACCTCTGTCCAATCTCCGGACATGTGCCGTCATGCGGAAATTCGCACCCCCATTTGTCCCATGGCATCCACTTGTGACTCAACCGCTATTTCTGCTCTTGCCAGCATCAGTATTTCCTCCAATGCCCTAGATTTTTGCAATAGCTTTCTTTTGAAATTTTCCGACTCACAACCTGTGATTATCTGTGACTGCTGGGCCTCTGTGTAGGAGTAATCATTAAAGTTACAATGTTTTAGCATGATTCATAGCCTCATTACAAATGCATCCATCTTTTTCTTAATTTTTTTTTATTGTTTAAATTGAAATTAATCAAACTTTTAATATTCTTGGTTTACATTTGGTTAGAAAAAGATAATATAAAAACAACAATATAATACTAAAAATTGCCTTCAAATAAAGTGTCGACATATTTAGTTCATTAAAACATAAAATCTGGTTTCACAGAGCAAGTACTCTTAGCAGAACATCTGCATTTGATCGCAATGCCAATTATCTCATAAACTATAGCATTATGAAATCCATCTGCAAGTGGGGCTCCTCTCGCAAAACAAAGTAAATAGCATTGCAAATATAAACCTTTTCGTTACACAATACCTTCTTTCTCACAGCAGTAACCCTTTAACATGATGTCAACATCATAGCAAGGAAAACGCAGTTTAGATGACTATAACATGATATCTCATAGGATATATGTTCGATTAACACATAAAGCCCAGACGAACATAGCACAATGTGCCAACCACTAAATGCCATTTAGTGAATCATCTAGTGGTGTTTTTACCTGACGACTGTCTAAAAAATGAATAGTTGCAAGCTGCAGCGGCAATTGTTCATTGCTCATGATGATTGCCAAACACGCACTATATTGCAGGTTACCCAAAAATCTGCAATGTTTTTCGTAGTGTATTTGACATAGTGCCAAACATTGTGTAATTAAGTGTTCCAGAGTTTCTGGCATGTCGTCATCATTACAGAACCGACACACATTTTCATGTGTTCCCAACAATTTGCGTTTCACCAAAATGTCTTTTACAGGCCACAGATTAAAGCGTAGGCGTAGTATTGAATTCCTGCAATAGGGTGATGGCGCTATGATTAAGTAAGCTGGTAGGGTGCACATCTTTTTGGGGGGGAATCTACAAGCATTACTCTCCTTGTATCTAAAACAAACATCACATGTATGAATCCAGTGCATATTATAAAGCTTTTTTTTTGCTTTATCTGGGTTCGAACCAATAGCTCAATGCTAATATCACTGTCCGCTAAAATGTTACAAACATGGTTCACACATTTGACCATAAAAAGATGTTTTGTTGTAAACATATAGGTGGCCAAAACTCTCAACACGATATTCGCATTGGTAGAGATTAAGCATTTCCTGACCAGTGAACAACATCTCCAATTGAATATGGCACGCAAGGAGATCAACCCCAATTCATATCTTATCCATGAATGAGGGACACAGTTCGGCAGGTGTACAACCCGCCTCCAATTTGTAACCTCCCATTTGTCAAATTGGAAATTAGCTGTGATTGGAAAAGTTTCTAGGCCATACAAAATAGCTGATATTGCCTTCTGCTTCCAGTATGTCCTCGCTGGTTTAACAGAGAATTTCCCATATCTATGCATAATAATGCGTGATTGACATATCACAGTATTGATTTTCCTTTCAACACAGTTAATCTGGCTTTTTGAATTTGATGTGCCCTCAAAACATGTCCCCAAATAAGTATATGTGGTGACTATTTGTAGTTGTGTGTCATTTACAGAGCATGTAAAATGTCTCTGACTAGCTTTTATTGGAGAGTGTAGAACCACCTGTTTTTTGTCATGGTTCATTTTTAGTTCATTCAGTTCAATATAATCTTGGAAATCTTTTAATAATTTTTGGAAACCCACTTGTGTTTTTGAAATAAAAACAAGGTCATCTGCACATAGCAGATATTTACATTGCTCACTTTGAGGGAATCCGATATAACCTTAGAAAAAGCATATTGAACATCTTGGATGTAATAATTAAACACAAAGGATGTCAATGAGCAACCCTGTTTGAGTCCACGAGCTGTTTGGATCGGTGCAGACATTACACCATTCAATAAGAGTCTAAAACTCATAGAGGTATCTGAGTGTAACAGTCGGATGATGTCAAACATGGTGTGTGGGCATTTATCTCTCCTCAGTTTTTGAAATAGCTTAACTCACGATACAGAATCAAAGACAGAGTGTAGGTCCACGAAAGCAAAAAAAAAACAGGTTGCTTCATGGATTGGCACTGAGCCTTGATTGCATTTAAGCAGATCAAGTTAACATGTGTACCCATACCTTAAAAAAAAAAACAGTTTGATTGGGATCACGTAAGTTGTTAACTAGTGACCAGGCATTAAAATCTCTGAGTACCAATTTTGTGAAGATCTTTCCTGGCGCATCTAACAGTGCGATTGGCCAATAGTTTTGTGGGGACATGCGATCTTCCTTTTTAAATATTGGTATGATCACAGAGGTCTTCCATGACTTTGGCACTTGTTGTGATTGTATTGTTTCTTGATAAATTGTATATAGAATCCGCGCCCATTCGGATGTATTAGCCTTAAACATCAAATTGGTAAGTCCATCCGGACCTGCAGCCCTGGATGAACTAGCGTGTATGATTAACTCTTCAATGTCTGACACAGAAAAATTCAAGGACCACCATAGGTTAGTTGGGGGGGGGGGCACGTAATGATGAAGTAAAACTTGGATCGTTATAGAGGCAAGTGTAATGCTCAATCCACCTGGTTTCATTTATCATGTTTAGTTGTGCATCTGCTTGACTGACAGAGAAATGGGCATTCAATCATTGCCACATCTCTGCAGAGTTTTTATTTGCCATTGCTCGTTCCATATGCTCACCACCATGTTGGGACATTAGGTGTTTATGGGACTTGAGCCAGTTCTTGTAGGTACACTTGGCATTATTCAACGCTTGTAGGCAAGACAAAGAACCCAAGGCTATTAGTTGTCTTCTCTGTCTCCGATATGCTACTCTTCTAATTACTATTTCAGAGTCAAATATGTGTTTATGCTTTGGGCGGCCATTCTTCAGCACAATTAGAGTATCAGTATAAGTAGCTAATAATGCAGTGTAGGGAACAGGAACAGCCAGGGTTACATTTCTCTCCAAATTTTGCATAAATGCTGTAAGTTTTGGAGCAGTCCATTTTATCTTGTTTTTGGCCGAATTTCTTACCAGACCTTGATGGGCAATATAATCCCTAGGCAGCTGTGAAGAGTTTCAGACTGTCAAAGATAAAAGTTTATGGTCACTATATGGCAGAGTGAGAACCTCTAGGTGTTATAATTGTTTAAATAGTAGTTGATCGACATAGATATAGTCGATTGTGCTTGCAGTATTATTGCGAAACCAAGTTATTTTTGCAGGAATATCGCCCTGGATAGCCCCATTCACCATGATGTATTGTCTTTCTGCCATGAAGGAAGACCAGATCTGTACCTGTTGGGAGTGGTGTTTGGTGTTCCAACAATGTAGATTACTATCCCCTAGGATGATGGTATATGTGATATCATTGGCAGTATGTACAAGATGTAAGATGCATCTTAGCCCTGCATCTAGGAATCTAGGTGAATGTTGCCTGCATCTCTACTTCTTGCATTTCTAGCCCATAGTATTGCATTTCTGCGACATGCATTTCTAGCCTATATGTGGACTTTTGAATCTAGGTAAATGTTGCCTGCATCTCAGCTTCTTGCATTTCTAGCCCATAGTATTGCATTTCTGCGACATGCATTTCTAGCCTATATGTGGACTTTTGAATCTAGGTGAATGTTGCCTGCATCTCAGCTTCTTGCATTTCTAGCCCATAGTATTGCATTTCTGCGACATGCATTTCTAGCCTATAGGTGGACTTTTGTATCCAGGTGAACATTATCACACCTTGATCCCACCTGTACGACCTTTATTGCTAAGCTCTGCCAAGCCCTGCACCCAGCTGCTCCCATTCTGAACGCATCCACACTATCCTGCTTTATTGACACCTTATCTCAGCCTTCTATCACTGCTCATTATGAGTACGCTAGCAACCAACCAACCCGCACATCTTCCCCTCCAACATCCCCCCCACTTACTTTCTACCCTCCTTCTTCACTGAAACCCACAGCACAATCACCCAGCCCCCACATACCATGGCTTCTTACACCAGACCTACCAACATCAGAAACCAACTCCTGGGGCTCCGCTCCAGACACCCAACCATCACCTACCAAACACCTCCGAATCCTACCACAATCACAAGAACGTCCTCCTCCCTGCACAAACCATCCTTAGCCACACCAGATACAGTGCCCCCCAACCTTGCCTCTCCAACACGCCACACCACCACCAGCTCCTCACCCCAGACACTGCAATGTGCCCTCATCAACGCCAGATCCATCCCTGCGCATGCCACGGAAATTCACAAACTCCTCATCAACCTGGACCTTGACATTCTAGCCATCACCGACACCTGGCTCCATAGTGCCGCAGGGCCAGCCCTCAACCTTGCCATTCCACAGGGCTACTCCATCATCAGGCAAGACCGCATCTCCGCAGTAGGAGGTGGGGTAGCACTCGTCCTGAAAGATCACCTAGAGGCCAGACAAATCACATCTGACCTGGGTGACACCACAGACTCCCTTGTGATAATAATTGCCCTCTCACCAAACTCCACCTTCACAATCAACCTCGTCTACCGCCCACCTGGCCCGCTACTGGAGTTCCATGAGAATCTCCTACACGGCCTAACAGAAAACCTAAAACCCACCTCCGAAAGCATTCTCTTAGGTGACCTTAACCTCGAATACGCCAAAAAGGATAAACCAGCCAACTCTCTCTCACTAGCCCTAAAAGAACTAGGCTTTGACCAAAAAATAACATCACCCACACACAACAAAGGTCGCATCCTTGACTGGGTAGCCGACCACAACTGTCAAATCGACATCAGCTCCATCACCCCCACGCCCTGGTCAGACCACCACATCATTCATTTCTTCATCCCCGCCGCCGCCAACACCAAAAAGCCCAACCCCATCCCCCCTGCCCTGGCAGGATGCGCCAAAAACCTCACTAAAGACAAGATCACCCCCCACATTAGCATCCTCACAACTGACCTAAAGACCTCCGACCCCTCAGTGCTAGCAGAAATCTACAAGAGTACTATAAGCACTGCCATAGACACCATTGCCCCTTTACAGAACAAAAAAGCCAAAACAGTGAAACATTCTAACACATGGTTCTCATCTGAACTTAAAGAACTCCGCTCCCAGAAAAGAAAAGCACTGAACGCATGGCAAAAATCACCCTCGCCAGCCACTTTAACCTCTTACAAAAAAATCACCACTCAATACAAAAAAGCCATAATCATAGCCAAATCAGCATCCTATAACGAAAGAATTGCCAACGCAAGCTCTGAATCAAAAGAACTCTTCGCCATCTACAAAGAACTCACCACACCACCCACCAAGTCTCAAGATATTGAGAAAGACCTAACCTGGTGTAACTCTATACAATCCGCACTACTGAATAAAATTGAACTCCTCCAAAGTAAAGTCAAGGAACACCACAAAAACCTATCACAACTTTCTGAACCCACCACCACCCCTACCCACCCACCCACCTCCTACCCAAAGCCTCCTACCAAAGGCACCATTACCCCCTTCAAATTTAGGGAAGTAACGGATCAAGAAGTCTCTGAGATAATGAACAGGATTAAACCATCCAACTGCAAAGGGGACCCATGCCCAGCCAGCCTCATTAAAGACTGCTCCGAAAAAACTCACCCCCTTCCTCAAATCCTTCATCAACGCTTCCTTCAACGCCAACAAAGTTCCAGATAGTCTAAAAGAAGCCTGGGTAAGCCCCCTTCTAAAAAAACCTACACTTGACCCAGAAGTTGCTAATAACTATGGGCCCATTACCACTGTGTCGTTCCTGCTCAAGATTCTGGACAAAGTTACCTACACGCAAATCCAGGAATACCTCGAAACCAACAACATCCTGGATTCCGGCCAGGTCACAAGACAGTCAGCCCTACTCGACTTAAAAATACAACTTGGGGACATCTTGGACAAAGGCAAACCGGCACTCCTTCTCCTACTGGACTTATCTTCCGCCTTTGACCTTGTCAACCATGAAAACCATGATATGCACCTACAAAATGAAGCACATTTCTCCCCAGAAGCTATCACTTGGGTGGCATCGTTCCTAAATGGCAGACTCATGAAGGCCTTTTCAGAAACCACCTCAGCAACCCCCACCATCATCCAATGCGGCGTCCCGCAGGGCTCCTGCACCGCCCCTACACTCTACAATATATTCACCCTCCCACTCTTCAATGACCTCGACTGTTGCAACATATGGTATACCAACTACGCGACGACACGCAGGTACTACTCCCACTAACAGGGAGTTATGAAGAAGACGCAGCAGCTCTAACCAAAATTTTCACAGCCATCCAAACCTGGATGGCTGCCAACGGCCTTTGCCTAAATGGGGATAAAACCGAGATCCTCATAGTAGGGACCAGTGAAACTCTCAACAAACTCCCCCCTCAATATAAATCCTTTCACATTGATAACTCCATCATCACAGTCTCCAAGACTGTCAAAACCCTAGGGGTTCACCTAGATGCCACACTATCTATGTCCCGCCAGGTTAACGCCATAGCCTCCTCCTCAGCACTCACCGCCAAGATCATCAATGCAGTCAAACCATTTCTATCTACCAAAAACTGCCTATCCATCGCCAGAGCCACAATAGGTATCAAATTGGACTACTGTAATGCCCTCTTCCTAGGCACCTCTGTCAACAACATCAAAAAACTACAAATCATTCAAAATAACGCGCTCCGGGCGGCACTGACTATTCCCAAAAGGGAACACATCTCTCAAGCCAGGAAAAATGTACACTGGCTACCGGTTAAGGAACGCATACTATTTAAAACCATGGCCATCACTCAGAGGTGCCTCACACTAGATGCCCCACCCTATCTCTCTGATAGAATCACCCTCAACACCTCCATCAGACCTACCAGAGCTCACTGCACCAACCAGATCTATGTTCCCACATTCAAAAGAACCGGAGCCGGAGGGTCCAGCTTCCAATAGCTCGCAACCAAACACTGGAACGCCCTGCCAACTTCACTTAGGAATGAAAAATCCTACACCACCTTTCTTAAAAAACCTAAAAACCTTGCTTTTCCGCTAAATGTCTCCAAACCAACATGCATAGTATGCTTGCACTGTAACCACAGCAACGCATAACCTCATTGTCTCCCACCCTGTCAATGTAACCCTGCTACCGAATGTTACACCCTACCTATGTTAAGTTCAAGCCTTCTGTAACAGCGCCACAATGCCTCAGGGCAGCTCTGTGCACTTTATGAATGCAAATAAATAAATAAATAAATAAAATAGAAGGCTTCATCAGAAATAGAGGCTGGATTACGATATAGATTTATTAAGGCAAATTTTTCTTTGCCACATGAAATTTTCACTAACAAAATGTGATCGCTTTCAGCACCCCACTTTACAATGGAAAGGCCCGATTTTAGGTTCACTGCCACCAATAGACCAGATGCGGGTCTTCCTCCAGTCTGCCGAGTAGGTAATAGCACAGCATCATAGCCATCATAGCCATGGTGATGATGTTAGCCATGTTTCCTGTAAGGCTATAATTTGATACACATGTGGGAAGCGTCGTATAGCAGATTGTAAATGAGAGTTGCCTCTATAGTTCCAGCTAGCAATGAATAATTCTTTCAGCGGCGTCAGTGAGGGTTACTGACATTTAACTGCTTGAACATTCATACTTCTATTTTCACAAGCTTGACTGCGTTGATAAATGTTTGTTTTGTGTGTAATTATGTGAGAGCTATCCTCGGCCCTTGCACGGTCTTCAACTAATAAAAAACCCATTTCAAACAGCTGCATCTTGGCTTGCCATATTAAATTAGCAAACACCCCTGAGGGTATCCATAGACAAACTATTGATTGGGTTGAGTCTGCAATGAATTCTATTTGATCAATGTCATGAGAGGTAATATCTTGCAGAGTGCGTACATCACTAAAAATGTTCAAGACACTCTGTCAATTTAAATCATATGAGGGAAAATTGCCTTCTCTGCATTTAAGTATAAGTGAGTGAGCGTTGCTTTCTCTTGACTGGATTGTTCTTCTCGGATTTGGTACCAAACAGGCAGAATGCTTATCGGCATTGCGAGAAGTCAAGTTAAACTGTGATGACTGAAATTTTTGAGTCTCAAATCTTGTTGCATCAATGGTACGCAAAGGATAAACAGATAATGGAACACCATTTTTTTATTTTTTTTACTAGAGTCGAAGGAGCCTGTACTTGGCATGTCTACTCACTAGGACGTAGCACGTTCCAACAGGTAGGTCACTATCGTATTCTTGATGGTTTCAGTTGTCGCAACAGACTGGCCTTCATGACCCATTATATGCTCCTTCTGCGACAGATTGAAGGAAACGGTTTTTTTTTATTATTGCCAAGTCCATTCAAACCCAAAGGGGTTGCCCATGAAGGCTCGGAGTTCTGTGCGGCGCCCGCCACTACAGTAGCACTGTGTTGTGCCTCAGCATGTTTGATGGAATCAATACGTTGGCTTAGAGGAGAGTGAGTCGGAGGAACTGGCACCGCAACCTACTCTACAGCTAGTGTTTCTCCAGAGCCTCTCAATATTGCTGGACATACCGGAATTGCTTCCTGCATGTTGCTAGATGATTTAGGGTTTGCTGATAACTTACGTTTGGTTGAAGATGGAACAGTGCCACCAATGGCCTGAAAGAACGCATTTAATGTGTTTTTAGGCCCTCTAATGTTTGCCATGTTTTTGGAATTTTTTGCTATGGCACGTGGGCCCCTCAATTTGGCTTTTGGAGATTTTTTTATGTAATAGATTGCCTGCTAGGCGGCGATCAGTGGGGGAAGTGGACACTGCCGCTTCTGCCTCGCTCATGCCACCCACATCGATCGAGAGGTCAATAAAAGAGGAGTCTTTCTCTATAGTGATAATATCTGTCACCGAAGACTCAGGTATCGTGCAAATGACATCTTCAAACACAGGGAGTGAAGATACATACGGCACTCCTTTAGTGTCTCCATATTTCAGCATATGCTTGATCAGCAGGACATGATTATCACTGATTTTTAGAAGCCATGTCTGTTAAGGCTACAGCCCGAGATGCCAACCTGTAATCTAAAATCTCAATAATTTAACCAAGGTTACCACTGAGGTGTTGATGGCTGTTAAAGCCAATTCAACACTATGGGGGTAATTTGAGCACATAATCTGAGGAGCACCGGATTCTCGATTTATTTTAATGGGCGCTCGAGGCGTGGGCAAAGCAAAAGAGGGTAGAATAGAAGAGGGTAAAGAAAGAGAACAGACTAGTTCATCCATCAGGGTCTTTACTGCAGAAAGATCTTGCATTATGGAGATGGGTGACTCACATTGATTGGCGTATATGGAAATGCCAGAACAGTCTCCATGATCTATCGGAAAGGGAATTGGGGACAGTACAGGTATTCTATTGTGCTTTGACTGCGTTCCAAGGCCCCTGACTGAGTCTAATAAGGTTTGATCTGACAAGCCACGAGATTTAACGCCCACCATTGAGGTGGACTCCCAAGTTGCAATAGGGGACCTTGATCACAGGGGTAGCTGATGAAACCTCCACAAGTCTCTGGAGCAGCACTGAGGCAATGTCACCGGAAGCCCGGGCGATAGATCTATGATCACCCAGTGTCAAATCAGTAACAGTGGAGGCTGCATGGGCCAAACCAGCCATACCAGAGGAAACGCTAATCTTTATTTTCAGAGAAGCATACAGGCATCTGTTATTTCAAATTATACCTTGAGAACGCCATGTAACAGTAGTTAGACAACCACCAGTGACCAAATTACACCAATCTGCACAATGTTCCAGTATATACCAGAGAAAACCAGCTCACTGAGACAAGCCTTGCAAAAATGGGAAATTGCACTCAGCTGCAGGAAGTAACTCACTGGCCCGCTCGGCCGCTGCGGCGAAGCGGAAAAGCAGTACTTACGAGTACTTGCCCGTGTGCGCGCGCACGGGCGAAGCGGATTAAGTAGCAATGCAGCCTGGGAGCAGTCTGGGAGCCAATCCCCACAATGCAAGGCGATGTTACTGAGTGTCAATCAGAGTTTGAAAACGCTGATAGAATGCTGAAGGTTCTTCCTTGTGAAATCCTCGCTGTCAATATCAAATGTGGGAGAGTCCAGTAGAGTCCAGCTCACACAGCAAAGCGGTACTTACGCATCCATCTTTTCACCGTTCTGTTGTTTTGTAGTGTGAAACACGTCTTTCACATATCTTTCGTAATCTGCATTTGTGTGAGGTGTGAAATAGGTAGCAAGAGCAATCTTTAGGCCGGCCTGGAATAGTGTGTATGGAGTCAGCTGGGAGGTCATCAATGATGTCTCTGGTGGCAGGGCCAGTTGCCAGCTTCAATAGGCATTGTTGTCTGGTGTCCTCCATGGGCGCCATGGCACCCACGTAGAGGTCAAAACCCCTGATCTACCTGGCCCATGGAGGCCTCATTTTGCTGGTGTCAGTAACGTCGAACACCTCAGGCAATTGCACTGCCAGAGGTTCCTGAACCCTTTGTTGCACCTGTACCTGCAGAGTGACAGGGACAATAGCCAGAATGTTTTGATCAGACATGATGGGAGATGATGCTCTATCCCGGCTGAGGAATCACAGGGCTGATCAGCCTAAAAGAAGTCAACATTTTACGTCTTCCTTCCTTTTGTTTTTGTCAAAATGCACAGGGCCATGGCAATGCAGCCGGATCAGCAGGGGTCACAAATCACATTTACAGGCCAGCATGAGGCTATCAGCGTGTAAAATCACCCTCACCCCCACGCTCACTTTGAAGCTTGTGTCGATCGAATGTTCCCCCAAAATGGCAGCCGCCATGTGGGCACGAGCACCGCCAGCACAGCAATGTCCAAATGCTTTTTTCTTTATTCGCCACCAATCACCGCCGCGGCACCGGGCTTCCAGCTCGCTCCCTCCATTGGATTCGAGCGACGTGCTCCTGCCGCCCGTAGGCCGCATGCATTCACGGACATGCCCGGGTGCGCAATCAGGTTTTCAGACGCCACACGCAGCGACCAGGTGCCGATCGCCACAGCCTGCAGCTAGGTAGGCTTCCGCCTCGTTGCCAGTGTAATGTCGGAGGACACAGGGACTATCCGTGCCTCCTGTTCCACACTGCGTCTAGTAAATGAAGACACAGACTCTGGCATGCATGCACTGTCTTTATTCACCATACAACTTCAACTGAACTTCCTTCCTCCCCGGCAACCACGTCACTTCCCACCCCGCTCTCCAAGTCCCGCCAGGGCCGCTCCCACCGATGGACTACAATTCCCTTGTGCCCCGATGCTGCAACCTGCACACTTACACAGATACCCCCTGGCATGCAGGCATGCATACATTCATACATAGCTACAATCATCACAAACACAAATACGTACAGACAAAATGTTTAATTTCGTAACCAGGAGCCCTTCCCCATCGCTGGAACCCTGAAACAGCTGGTAAGCTGCAACGAAGGCCTGCCTGGCCTTGTCCTACTTCCTGCCTGTCCCCCGCATGCCGGGCGCATCGCGGCGCCACAACGAGGCTAAGCCTCGCATATCCAGCATCTTACATCCGCCGGCAGGCGGATGTGCCGGCGGCTCCTACGAAGGCCATACAAAGGCCCGTTGAGCGCCTGTTTGGCGCACGTGAGGCGCTATATGGCCCTTTCAATTATCCATCTGCTTCAAGGTGGCAGTATCGTTAGCGCGGCACCATTGACCTCCTATTAACACGGTAAGACCGGGGCTTCTGCGTGCACACTTATCTGGCCATCTAGTTGGCTGCACTGCCGAGACTTATCAACTAAATCCGTATCATCGCGCGACACTGCTAATGCTATCCTCTGCATCTACGCCTCCTAAACTATTGTCAGGGCTGCACACTCTGCCTCTGAACATTGCCCGTGGTACTAGGGCATAACTTATTCTCTGTAGCTTTCGTGCCATTGCAAACTTTGCACGTTGTGCCTTTGTACTTCAACTTTTGCATGGTCTCTTTATGTAGAGGCACACTAATGATTATACTGTGCCTTATGGTCGCCTATCAACCACACTGACTACTGTGTTGTGCCTTATGGTCGCCTATTGACCACATTGACTATTGTGTTGTGCCTTATGGTCGCCTATTGATCACACTGACTATTGTGCTGTGCCTTATGGTCGCCTATTGACCACATTGACTATTGTGCTGTGCCTTATGGTCGCCTACTGTCCACATTGACTATTGTGTTGTGCCTTATGGTCGCCTATTGACCACATTGACTACTGTGTTGTGCCTTATGGTGGCCACTAACCACAGTATGTGGACAGTAGGCAAAGTGTACGAAGCATGTGAACTAACAATGTATGCATCTGATAGATAATGCTACTACAGTTTATGACCTTGTTAACCGTAACATATATGAACACTCAGTCACCAGTCTCTTTAGCTCGGCAATCAACTCTATCTAATTACTGTGTCTTACTAGACTGAAGCTATTACGTATGTGCTCTACAGCTTGTTGCCACTGATTACTGCCCTTATCACCTCTGCCTTGTAATCGTCTAGCTTCCAGCCCTACTGCACCTCACTAAGCTACCCGCTAGACTGAAGCTTTGCTCCTCTCACCTAGCTTACTTTGTGCTCGCCACCCCAGTCCTGAATACTGAAACTGTGCTTCCAGGTCCATTGCACATACTCGTAATCGTACAACATGTACCTACCACCACTCTACACAACACTCCTAAGAGCCCTCCTTTACATAATCACGCTACAAGACCTCACCATGCCTCAACATACCCTACCATTGGCTCTTGTACATTACTCGGCCAAGCAGCTCACCAGACCATGCACTCTAATACAAAGGAATCTTAAACTACGTGCAAGACTCCCAAGATTGCATGACTACTTACCTAAAACAGTATCTAACACCACTACTGGCCCTAGTATATCCAATCGACATCACCTGCAACTCAACAGCAGACTCTTCAGAGAGACTGTTACACCCCCCAAGGCCATTCCCAAGGCACTGCCCCCACCAGCTCAACCAACGATAAAAGGGGCGTACATAAATGCACGCTCTATGGTCGCCCACGCAACGGAGATTGCAGACATACTACATAATGGAAACCTGGATTTTCTAGCCATCACAGAATCCTGGCTCCACCCCGCAGCCGGCCCAGCAATTATGTTAGCCATCCCAGATGACTACACCCTCCTCAGACTAGACCGTACCACATCGCGTGGTGGAGGTCTTGCCATCATACATAAAACGAATCTCACACTGAAACTCGATCCACCTCTTAGTACAAACTCTTGTGAAGTCCTCACAGCCAAGCTATCCATAACTAACTCACATTTTGTAACTATCCACCTTATCTACCGCCCACCAGGCCCTAGAGGACTCTTCGAAGAAGAGCTCAATAATATCCTATCTAATAATCTGAAAAGTTCCTCCCAGAAACTCGTACTAGGAGATTTCAACCTAGGACTCCATGACCCCCGAGACTCGAATGCCACACTTATCAATAACTCCCTAGAGGAACTAGGTTTCACCCAAAAGATTACATGCCCTACTCATACTAAAGGCAGAACCCTTGATTGGATTGCTGTGCACAATTGCCCCATCTCGGTACTATCCACACTTCCTCAGCTTTGGTCAGACCACTATCTGATCACATTTGCCTTAGAGGCCCCACCTGCGCTACTCATTGATAATGTAGCCCCAGCAGTCCCCACTAGAAATAAAAGAAACATCACGCCAGAAAACCTCATCCCGCTGATCATACCCACCCTCAATTCTATACCAGACAACACTGACCCATTTACCATGGTAGACGTGTACAATAAAGTGATGCTATCATCCCTTGATGCCATAGCTCCCTTAAAGATCAGAAAAAGCAAACAACGTAAACATGTGAACTCCTGGTTCTCCCCACAACTAAAAAAACTCAGACGTGAGAAACGTCGTTGTGAGAAAATATGGAGACTTGATCCTTCAGAGACCAATAAGCGCAACCTAAGTAAGCAATCAGCCCTCTACAAAAAAGAAATAATTTCCGCCAAACAAACCTCCTACAACCTCCGAATCACCCAAGCTAAGTCCAATACTAAAGAGCTCTTTACAATTCTGAAGGAGTTAGAATCTCCTATCCAAACCCCAGACTCTTGCACCAAGGATAAAAACTGGTGTACAAACATTCAAAATGCCCTGTCTAATAAAATCACCACCTTGCAAACGAAGATCCACCATAAAAAGGCTACCCTTCTCACCATTACGAAATCCAATATTAACGATGTGACAGTGACACCTTCCATCCTGACCCCCTCACTTGATACCACCCCCCACTTCAACTTCCGCAAAGTATCCATCAAAGAGGTTGAGAATGTCATCCTCACTCTTAAACCATCGAACTGCCACGGGGACTTATGCCCAGCACAACTTATAAAAGATGCAGCTCGTGAATTATCACCTTTCATCACTAAACTAATAAATGCATCCTTCAACTCAGGCATAATACCCAATAACCTGAAACAATCATGGGTCCTCCCACTCCTCAAAAAACAAAACCTAGACCCCGCCATACCTACGAACTATCGTCCTATCACCACGGTACCATTCATGCTTAAAATCATCAACAAATTGGCATATTTACAAATCCAACAATACCTAGAATATAACCACCTTCTAGGAATCCGACAATCTGGTTTCAGACCCCAACACGGAACCGAAACCGCTTTGGTTGACCTTAAGATACAAATTGACGAGTTGAGAGACCAGGGCAAAATTGCACTGCTGCTGCTCCTTGACCTCTCAGCAGCTTTCGATTTAGTCGACCACGAGATTCTGTGCAAACATCTCGAGTCGGCCGCACACTTCTCCCATGAGGCTATAGGCTGGATTCAGTCCTTCCTCAGTGATAGAACAATGCGCGTCTTCTCACCATTAGCGGCTGCTGACCCCACGCCCATCGCCTGTGGCGTGCCTCAGGGCTCCTGCGTCTCACCTACATTGTACAACATCTTTACAAAGCCCCTTTTCGATGATCTCGACGGTCTGGGTATCACCTACACAAACTATGCAGATGATACTCAGATCCTCATCCCGTTGTCGGGGGATTATGACAAGGATTTGGCCTTTGTAAACAGAGTGTACCTCATCATTCAGGCATGGATGGCCTCACACAGACTATGCCTGAATGATGACAAAACAGAACTCCTCATTCTTGGTACCTCAGCCAATATCAACAAACTCAGCCAAATTTACTCATCATTCGTAATTGATAACAACACCATCACTGTGGCCAAGGAGGTAAAAACTTTGGGTTTTTACCTAGACTCCTCACTATCATTTAACAAACAGGTAAACGCAATGGCCTCCGCCACTGCTTATACTTGTAAACTCATCCGAGCTGCCAAACCACTCCTAACACCTAATAACTGCACTACCTTGGCCAGAGCATTGATCCTATCTAAGCTGGATTACTGTAATGCCCTTTACGTAGGCAGTAACAAACATATCATAAACAAGATCCAAATCCTTCAAAATAATGCTCTAAGAGCAGCTCCAAGTATCCCCAAGAAAGCCCACATCTCAGATACCAGAAGATCCGTTAACTGGCTTTCCACGAAAGACAAAATTTTCCTTAAGTCTGTCTCACTGACACACAAATGCCTTCATGACATGGCCCCGAAATATCTGATAACAAGATTCTCTAGACAGGTTTCATACCGCCCCTCCAGAAGTGCCAACGCCAATTTACTACTAGTCACAAGATTCAAACGGTCCCTGACTGGAGGGAACAGCTTCCCTGTTAAAGCAGCTACTCACTGGAACTCACTACCGCCACCTCTAAGGAAAGACATCCCTTACTTTCAGTTCAGGACATACATTATACAATGGTTGAAGGACCATGACAAATAATACTCCCTGGTGGCTCCTCATGCCATTATCAGTGCCATCACCAATTGTATTATTGTTCAGTGTACCCCCGCTACCTCCTGCTACTATATAAACTGCACTAGATAAAATGTCTTTGATATCTGTTTACCCATGTTACCACTGTATCCCTATTGTAACTCCACAGGACGTTATTTAATTTGCTGTATGTAACTAAGCTATACAACCCTCTTACTATGTTCGCGCCTTGTTATCCTTGTGGTTATGTGCGCATTATAAATAATAAAACAAACAAACAAACAAATAAACCAATTTCCCTCCAGAATCCAGACTCCATAAAAATGCTGCTTCCTCAACTGTTTTTTTGGCCTCTGGATCCCGCACTCCCCACATACAGGAACCAGAAAGCAGGGAGAGCAACCTGGTACCTGACATACTCAGAGGAGTCAAAGAGTGACCCCCTGCTCCCCAGCTGCGACACTGATATCTGTAAATGCGCACGCAGTGCTGCTGAGTGAGCATTAACAGATTCTGGGTGGGCCTTGCCAGCTCAGGCCGTGCCCTGTCTACGCCTCAGATGATAAGAATGCTTAAACTAGATAAGCACAAGGCACAAAGATGGTCACCACTGAGCCAAGAGTCAATAGTTTTCTACAGATGATCATTATTAAAAAGTTCCAGACTGTACGAACTGCTTGAAACTTTGCATCTATCAAAGTGGGGTTGCATATGCATTCAAAAATAATCTTGAAAAAAAACCCTGCGACATCTATTCCGTATGCCTGATTTTTCTCATGAATTGTTTGTACCTCTTGTGAACGGGACACATCAAAGGTTTTCTGGCAAAAGAGTATGTGAGCATTTATAATGGGTGTTCTTAATTAATCAAAATAATTATGGAGCATTACTTACTCAACATTTTTAGCCCAAGGCGGTGGATCACTCATCGTCATAAACACGCAATTTGCTAAAATTGTCATCATGATAAACAAGCTAAATAATGTAAAACACAGTTAAGGAAAGGATGTTCAATTTGCAGCAAGACCAGCATGCACATTCAGTAGCACAATAGATCTGCCCATTAGTGCCATAGCAAACTGTACATTACTAAGTGTAACATGATATGCGTACAAATTACAGAACAAAAATCCTTTGAACGACAACACAACTCTCCGATCGTATTAAATAATTTCATCTTCAAATTCATAGGTGACACATGACGCTTGCATGCACATTCGAAGTGGCAAGTGGGAAAGAGTACTGCAGAAGGAGTAGGTAGGGAGATGATGAAATGCAAAAAGGTGAATGTTGCAACTTTGTAAATCGCACAGCAGACACAAGTATCAGGCCAGGGCCAGCAGGGAATGTACTCACAACTACCTGATCATTACTATTCCGCCAGTTATGGATATCACAGATAGCCGATTATTATGGTATCCTCCACTGTGACATCAGTAAAAACACCCCGACAGAAAGTGGTGCTTACGAGGGAAGATTTGGCAGTTCATCCTCAATTGTGAGGAAAACTCTCCGTTTGCATTAACTCAGACTGCATGTTTTTCCAGAAACAAAAGACAGCCATCCAAACACATCAACAAAGTATCAACTTTAAGGGTGAAAAGACCGCTTCAAAAGAAGAATAGCATCGTTGCTACTGCTTCTCAATCAACGGCAGTGCAAGCGTATTTTAGGTCACTTGGGATTGTACCTGCATAATGCACTTGATACATCATTCCCTCGTTATTATTAATAGCTTTATAATGTACAGTTTGGTGTGTAAAATGCTTGTATTGTGTACACTGTACATATAAATGACAAGCATATCTGCAAAAGCGTGACTGTTTCAGGGGGTGTTATAGGAAGGAGCACGCTGAGAACAAAGCGCATGCAGGTTAAATCCACATCATAACTGTCGTGTATTTTTACAAACATGTCCAAATGCTTTTCCCTCATGTACCTGCACAGCTAACACCCGAGAGATCTGGGTGCACCCTTTGCTACTGAATTAACAGAATATGTGTAGAACAATTCACAGTAATGTCAAAATGGTTTGACATTAGAAAGAATGAGGAATTCACAAGTTACAACCTTGTCTTTTATTGTGTATAGTATACCATGTTGAACCATATTTTCGGGTGCTAGTGCATACCTTTAAGAATTCCCCTCTGGCTAAATTCTGCAAGTGGGGACAAAATCAACAAGCATTGGCAAAGCTAATAGGTCTGGCTTTACAAATGTGGAGATTAAGCGGATACTTACATTTTCGGTTTACCTTCATCCCCAGGGGACTGGGTAGGGTCTCCTATTAGGCCCACCAAGTGAGCCATAGAGTTCTTTTGGGAAATTATTTAAAATACTTGGGTATTGTGGATGATAGAGCAGAAAGACCATGTAGTACAAGGTCTCAAATAAAGAAGGCTATCTTACCCAAGCCTAAGCCAAGGGGAAAACCCAAGACTAAGCAGTTAAAGGTTCCTAAAAAGGGGAAGAAAATGTCCTCCCCTAAAGTACCTACAAATGTTTTTGAGACACCTGATCAAGCACTTGAATCTGACAAGGAAGGGGTGTTGCCCAATGCATTCAATCCCTATGATCACCCAGAACTAAGAAGCTAACTTGCAGAAGGGGAGCCTCTAGGGAAGAAGGCTTATCAAGGTCAAAGACAGTGTCCATCTCTGGAAGGCCTAATGAGATAGGCTTCTGCCCAGTTAGAGGCTTGCCCCCCTGGGGAAAATAGGCTCTATTAGGAAACCCTTTCCACTGCAGTTGGCACATGAAGACCCCCTTGCAGGTCAGTTTGGAACAAAGTGGACTAAGGAGAGGTTATCCATTTATTTCAACTGGCCTGCCTGGGATGGTGGTCCAAGTAGAAAACCAGTGCAGGAGTTGTTCAGAGATCCAGGCTCCATTGGTACCACTCCCCATAGTGGGTGTACCGTTTGTGAGGATAAGGATTGACATTGTTGGTCCCCTTGACGCTCTTACATCCTCTGGTAGCAGGTTTATCCTGGTGGTTGTTTATTATGCCTCCAGATCTCCTGTGGACATCCCACTTAAAACAGTAACTGCCATGTCAGTTGCAAAAGCATTATTACATCTTTACTAGGGTTGGTTTACCTAAAGAAATTGTGTCTGAAAGAGGTATAACTTTATGTCTAATTATATACACGCTATGTAGCGTGTCTTATAAATGTTCTTCCGCCTACCATCCACAGACCAATGGGCATGCTGAAAAATACAACAGGACCATCAAAGCACGATTGGAGCTCTTGAGGCGCTCCCATGAAGGAAGTGGGTCCTTGTTTTGCCATGCTTACTGCTTGCCTAGGAGGGGTGTGTCAAGAGGCATTGGCTCCACCCCCTTAGAACATCTTTTTGGTCACCCAGTAAGGGGCCCTTTGGTCATAGAGATTGAAGGGTTGGTTATCCCCTCTACTTCCATTATCTTAAAAGTGGAAGACTATGTTTTGGGGCTAAGAAAGAGGACGGATCTTCTGATCGCAGAGGCCAATGGCAAGTTCACTGATGGTCAAGCACTGGTTAAACACTGGAATGAGCAGAAGGCTTCTTTGCACATTTCACTGCAGGCCATGAAATCCTGATCATATACCCTATTGGGCCAACAACCTTACAGGACAAATGGACAGGTCCTTACCGAATTACTTAAACAATAGGTGAGGTAAACTATTGAGTGGAAATGGGAAAGCCCAAAGAGCCTCCTAAAGATTTCAATGTAATAGGTTGAAGGCTTTCATACCAAGAGAAGAAAAGCCCTACTGCTGGCTTCAGATAGAGAGGAAGAGTAATCTGAACCTCTCCCTGATCTGTTCCAAGGCAGTCCTTTAATTTGCTCCATTAAGGTTGTCAAGTTGTCCCCTCAACTGACTCTGTAACAGAAAGGTGAGGTGCAACCTTTGGTTTTTCAATTTGCCCCCTTGTTTCCACGTGCTCCAGGCCAAGGTGTGTCAGCATGACATAGACACTAGGGATAGTGTGCCTACCAAATGTAGGAGTTATAGAATGTCACAAGAGAGGCAGCAGGTGTAGGCTGCCGGAGTGACCACTTTGTTTTGCTGTGTGTTTCCAGAGGTCTTACTTCAAAGCAACACCTACTCAAAGAGGAGAAGGAGGAGTTTCTTTAAAAGCAGGCTTGCTGTGTAGAACGTGGCACGGAAGTGGGGCAGCAGGTGTAGTCTGCCAGAGCGACTTCACTGTGTTTTGCTATATGTTTTCAGAGGTAAATACATCAATGCAACATCTATTCAAAGAGGGGAAGGTGGAGTTCCTTTAAAAGTAGGCTTGCCGTGCAGAGCGTGGCGAGGAAGTGCATTGGCAAGTGTAGTTTGCCATAGTCCGCTGAGGGACATATATTCTTCACTTGGACTTTGGGGCCTTTTTGGATAATGCTTACAACAATGGGTAAGCCTTCTCTAAGAGGTCTTTATTGACTCTTACTGATTACATCTTGTTGGCGTCCATGTAGTTTCCCTCTGCAAGTGCTTCCTCTTTTCATTTTGTCTATCGAGGCCTTTTCTAAACTTTTAAGAAATGGTTTCTACTTTGGACCAAAAATGTTATTTAAGGAGCCACAGCCCCATGCTGTCTTCCTTTATACCGCAGCCTCTGTTTTACAGTCTCCCAATCTTGTTGTGGAAGCAAATTTACCTAATTCTGCTGGTAATGGGACTCCCAAGATAATGGTGTTAGGAAACTCAGACATGTGTACTTCCTCCAACAGTAAAATGGGTAATAAACAGGATGGGAAAATTACCAACTTTTTCCAGTCCTCTGTTAAAGAAGCTACCATTGGACGATTGTTTTTTAAGAATGTGCAATGAACTTTGTAAGGGTTCTATTCTTTCGGTGCATGATGAAGCTCAGTGAGTATTATGTAAGAATGATTTTAGTGATGTAAAAGCAGTAAAAGAGGGCCCCTGAAACACAGGGTCAGTTGAAGACCCCAATAAATGGGAACGGGTTTCCTGGATCACCTAAAATGTACCTTGGGCCCTTCTTCTATCACCCTTTGCATCTAGTCCTCCAGAAAATAGTTAGGTTATATGAGAACATCAAGGAGGCGGTTCAATTTAACACATTCTGACTATCTACAATCTCGGATAACTTACACAACAACAACCAGCATAACTCCATAAATGGTAGTGTTAGTTGTTTGCCTTACGAGAATAATAGCACAGTAGCACTAAATGTTTCTATGGGCAATCTTCCTTCTCCCCCTCTGGAGAATAGGCTGAAATGTTGTATGGGATCTCACGTGAGGTTTAGTCTAACTCTGGATATTTTTAAATCTACGAACGATGTGGTGGGTAAGATCGACTGCCCCCTAATAGTGGAAACTATTGGATCTCCTCAAATTCAGGGCTATAGCCTTGGAAAGCAAACACAACAGGGAAACAAATCTAAGAATCAAATAATGGTTAATTTGAACAAAAAACACTACTCCAGAAAATTCTTATGAGCCCTGTCCCACTCGGAGGAAGTTATCAACTTAAATATTAAGGATTTGTTTTTCTCTTTTTTCTTTAGTGATATAGTTCACAAGGAACTTTTCACAAAAGACTATGGTCCTAATTACATGTTTGCCGGCCTGGAATTAACGGTGATAGTAAAACCATACCAGCACCGTTTTCCGGACCGGCAAAGTACAAGTTCTGTGGGCGGGTGCCGTACCGCCTGCCAGATCTGAACTTGCAGGCGGAACGGCACCCGCCCACAGAGATGCACGGAAACACCAGCACCATTACGGCATGGTGCCGGTGTTTCCGCGATCCCCATTGATAGGACTCCACGGGAATGGGGATTAACAGAATTGCTGGGGCCGGATTTACCAGACCACCGGGGTTGTAATGCCCCGGTAAATCAGGCAAGTCCGGCGCCGGTAATTCACTACGGGTCTGGCAGCAGCCTGCTGGTTTTACCGGTGCGGCTACTGCCAGACTCGTAATGAGGGCCTATATCTTTATCTGACTTCTCAAACATAAGCGTAAAAGAGATTAAATAGGAAAATACAGAATACACAAATATTCATTACTATCAATTCATTAACACATCTGAAATTTAAAATGTTATTAAACATATCAATATACAAAGCAGCCTTTAAAAAACATTCTAACAAGTTATAATCTAAAACTTTTTAACAGCACCCAAATCCATATTATGATTAAATGGTATCAGGTAAGAATGTCCCCATATATATGGTCACCAGACATAAGGTAGCCGGGAAAAGGTTGTGGCAACATTATATATGATGACCATATATAGGGGGTCAAGCAGGCATGGGTTGCGGGGGTGTCACCAGCTCCCCTTGAAAAAAAAGGGTTTGGGGGTTGCGGGTGTCCCCCCCGCATGTTAAATGTAATAATGTCCCTGCAATAAAACTGATTAAATAAGGTCTCCTTATACTGGGCCTGATCACGACTTGGCCGTTACCGCCGGCGGTATTACAGCCGGCGGTAATAGCCCTACCGCCAAACTCCCCATAGCGCCGGATCATGAGTTTGGCGGTAAAGTAATTCCCCATTGAGCCCATTCGGGAATGCCCCATTCCCCATTGGGCCCAATTTTCGCGCTCTTACCGCCGGCAGATTTCCCGCCGGCGGTAATAGCACGAATTTTTCGGCGGATTTCCCCCCAGCTCAGAGCTAGGGCGAAATCCGCCGAAGCACTGATTCGACAGACCCTTAAATCCGGCGGTATTAGCGCTACCGCCGGATTTAAGGGTTACCGCCGAAGACGTGATCAGGCCCACTGTGTAATACAGTATTGGCACTTTGCAACCCACTTATTCAGAGGGTTGCAGAGTCATTTGTCTCGTGGCAAGGTTAAACTGTGGACTGCCAACTTTTATGAGCATGCAAGCGCTAGTAGAGAAAGTATGGAGCTGCTAAAACCTAAGAAAACAGGGTTAATTACCATTTTGGCCCCTGGCATCCAGAAATACTTGCTGTGGGCAGAATTTCCTGCAGACCGTGTACTTATAACCAGAGCACGGTTTGATTGTGTTCCATTACGAGCGGTGGTGGCGGCCTGGTCTGGGGGAGTTGTTAATCGGTCTTGCACTCTGTGTGATGCGCCATGTGAGGACCTTGCACATTTGGTATTTGTCCCGCATATGCGAAAATAAGAGGCTCGGTCTTATGGCTCCTATTGCACAAACTTGTTTTGTGCAATATCGGCACGCTCTAATACATTTATTATGGGCTGACTCACCCCATGTGGGTTGGCCCTTGCTTACATTTTTAAAATCAGTACTTTATTTGAGAAAGTGTATGCTCATAAGTGTGACATGAAATGAGACTATGTTTGACTATTAACTGGTTGGGATGTGAATTTTCATGTGTTTTTCAGATTTTATCTTATTGTATGATATTTATAAGTGTTCCTGTAATACCTTCATTATTGCAGTATCTACAAAACCACAGGCTATGCTGCAGCCCCTCTCTCCCTCCTGTGATTTCTTTAGTGAGGAAGAGATAAAGCAGAGACGTAAGAATTACATGCGCCAGCCAATATTGGCCAGGACATTTTTGTAGGTAATGTGGGAGAACACCAAGGGGTCTTACATCTAACCATATTCCAGAAAATAAACGATATCCACGGACCTCCTCAATAGTGGCTATCCAGTCAGCCTCCCAGAATTCCTCCCAAAACAATGTCCTCAGGACGGCCCTTGGAGTGGCCAGGAGAGAACATATCGTTGCAATCAGGTGACAAAATAATTGGCTATCCACTAATGACAAAATGAAGTTGAACATTGCTTTCCTTGCCCATCAATCCCTGAATAATGCTGTACCTAGCTATCTAATAGAGAGATTCCACAGAAGGACTTCCACTAGACCATCCAGACTAGCCCACACCAACTGCCTCCACATCCCCTGTTTCAAACTTTCTAAGGTAGGAGGTAGCAGCTTTCCGATTAAAGCAGCCCAGCTTTGAAACTTCTTGACACCCGCTATCCGCGAAGACCAATCATATCAGAGCTTCAGATCTAACTGCATTAACTGGCTCAAATCTACCAATCAATAAGCTGTCTCAGATCTTCGGATCCCTCAAACTGTCTATTATATACATAACTTCTATAGTGTACAATTTGTTATGATACCTGCTGATACCTTGCTCTCCTCTACCCATCTCATGTATATATGTGTAATGTATTTTCTGCTGTTTTACTGTGTAACTATGTAATGTATAGAATGTAATGTATATATGCAGCGCTACTGTGCAACTAAGCTGTGAATTTCCTTGTAACACCTGCGCCCTGATACCTGCGGGTCTGGAGCACAATACAAATGAATAAACAAACAAACAAACAAACATTGTTTCTCCTTGTGGTAAAAACTGAAGTAGTTCCAAGGTCAGGTTATATTGTATAATACACTCTTGGCACTTTGCAGCCCACTTATTCAGAGGGGTGGCGAGTCATTTGTCGAATAGTTGCCTTAAGTGCCACCAAATGAGTTCTCTTCCGCAAAGACAATTTTTACTAATGTCACGCCACTTACTTGGAGACCGGGGTTTTCAGCGCTTTCCCGTCATGCACCCTCTTGGCGGATCGACCTACACTTTCGCACTTGGGGTTATGCGCTTTGGAGGGCTCCCAGGGTCCATGTTGACACTCTTCTGCGCATGCGCGGATGACCGCATTCTCGCTTCCGCGCATGCGCAGTAGGCTGGGCTCTCACTGCTTTGAAGGCTTGCTCTTCAAGCCTCGTTTTGGGCTCAGCAGCACCTGGGAATGAGGCGGCTTGCGACTCAAGCCTCTCAGGTGCTGGTGGCCCTATAAAGGGGGCAGAGACCGGAGTCTAATCGCGTCTCAACGCGGTTTTGTTTGGATCGTGTTTCTCGCTCTACTTGGGTTTCCTGCCTGAGTTTACCCTGTTCCCATTCCTGCCTGCCTGAGGTTATCCTGTTTCCTGGGCCTGCTTCCCATTCCTGCCCACCCGAGTTTTTCCTGCCCACCCGAGTTTACCCTGTTACCTGGGCCTCCTTCCCATCCCTGCCTGCCTGAGTTGCTTACTTCCTGTTCCTTCCTGGACGTTCACTGGACTTGTTTATGTGCCTCTGTCTGGTCCGCCTTCTCGTCAATCTTCTACTTCTTGCCGACATCAGATCTCCAGTTTGCCAGACCTTCAGTTTCCATTACTCCGTGGATTTGTCCATTCTGCACTTCCACCTCGCCTGATCTTCATCTGGTTCGTCCACGCGTATTGCAGGACTGCAATACACAATGCTCCCCCTGTCAGTGCTTGCACTGTCCTGACGTCACGGAAATCAGGGGAAAGCGTATTGTGACGTTGGGAGTTGGTTCACCTACCGCCCAGTACCTATCTTGGGTTGAGGTCGGGCCAGTTCCCCGCGTCATACATACGACTGGATACAGCAGACAGCCTAGCAGCCAATTCAAGATCCTCGGCTAAAACAGCAGGTACGCAGCATTCCCGTGATACTTACCTTAACAGATTGAGACGCCTGCCTTCAGATTTCGAGATGAAGGAAGATTAAGATTTACAAAATGAGTTACGCGCTCTCAGAGCAGAAATGACTGCGCTACATCAGGAAAACCAAGCATTACGCCAAATGGTAACGCAGGGGGCAATGGGAGCTTCTCAAGCTGAAAGTACACTAGCCCATACAACACTGATCAAGTTTGATGGGGATCCGCGGCGCGTGGCTGAATTTTGCAATCATTGTCAGATACATTTCCTCTTTAGATCAACTCATTTCAACAATGACAAGGCCAAGATTGCATACATCCTGGGCAATTTAGCAGGTAATGCCCTTGCTTGGGCAACACCTCTGGTGGCCACAAATAGCCCCATTTTGAATGATTTTGTAGCCTTTGAAAAGGCATTTCTGGAGGTTTTTGAAACGCCCAATTTGGCCTCGGCTACACACAACCAATTGATGGACATCAAACAGGGAAAAGCTGACATAATATCTTACATAAGTCGTTTCCGCCAATTGGCAACTGATTCGCAATGGCCAGAAATCACCCAGAAAACATTATTTTGCTAGGGCCTGAGAGAGGAGTATAAAGACGAGTTGCTACACATTCCTGAGCCAGAGACCCTCCAACGTCTCATTGAACAGGTATTTCGGATTGGCCAAAGATTAGCTGAACGGAGGGCTGAGAGACGTTGGTTCGAGAGATCAAGTCTTAGAATGCCCAGTGTTCCTGCTGGTACTTTTGGATCAATGGATCCTGGAACCGAACCTATGCAGTTAGGGGCCATAAGGGGCCCTTTGTCGGAAGAAGAAAAGAGATGTAGAAGAAGCCTACGCTTATGCCTTTACTGTGGTGCTGCTGGTCATTGCTTGGGTACGTGTCCTTTACGTCCTCAAAAGAAGGCGGGAAACTAGAGGACCTGTTGTGTAATGGAGGGGCAATGATAGGTCCTACTCCGGTTTCAGACCTTTCCCACTCTTGTTCAGTGCTCTATCCCATGCAACCAGCCATCTTAATGACCTTAAAGATCCACTTACAATGGCTTGACAGATCGCTGGAAGTCTACAGGTTGTTGGATTGTGGTGCTTCAGGAAATTATATCGATGAAGCATTCGCTACCACTAATAAGATACCGCTTTTTTCCAGACACACAGCTTTACCGGTAGAGGTCATCGATGGAACTCCTTTGTCCTCAGGGCCCATCCGTTTGCACACTGTGGGAATGTCACTTCAGGTTGCTGAACACAATGAACACATTGCTTTAGATGTCATCAAGTCTCCCACATATAAAGTGGTTTTGGGATTACCTTGGCTTCAACGTCACAATCCAGTGATCAATTGGGAGACTCATACTGTTTTCTTCTGCCTATTGTTCTCAGCACTGCAGTTTGCCAGCACTGACTCAAGTTACATCAACCTCTTTGGAATCCAGTGGCAATATGTCTGGTCTTTACTCCATATCACAAATCCCGCAAGCATATGCAGACTTTGAACATATATTATCTGAGCCTGGGGATATTCCTTTGCCACCTCATCGTTCTTTTGACTGTGCTATTGATCTGATTCCTGGAACCGAGATTCCTCATGGGAAATTGTATGCTTTAACCCAAGTCGAGAGGCAAGTTCTACAAGACTATTTAGCTGATTGCATGAAGAAAGGATACATCGTGCCTTCAAAGTCACCCGCAGGATTACCTTTGTTTTTTGTTAAGAAAAAGGAAGGGACATTACGTCCCTGTATAGACTATCGGCAGTTGAACAACATTACTTTGAAGGATCAGTACCTGTTGCCTTTGATCCACAGCATTTTGGAGACACTACATTCAGCCCGGATTTTCACCAAACTTGGTCTTCGAGGAACCTATCACCTGGTTCATATTAAGGATGGGGACGAATGGAAGACGGCATTCAAAACTCCCTTTGGGCGTTATGAGTATAGGGTTATGCCCTTTGGCCTGTGTAATGCCCCAGCCATCTTCCAGCGACTCATGGATAACATCTTCGGCGATATGATAGGCATTTCGGTTTGGGTCTATTTGGATGATAATTTTATTTTCTCTTGTTCGCTGGGGGAACACGTAAGACACATCCGTGAGGTTCTTCATCGCCTGTCACAGAATCAGTTGTTTGCCAAAGCTGAGAAGTGTTCCTTTCATCAAACCAGTATGGAATTCCTAGGCTATGTGATCAACAGTACTGGCATACAGATGGACCCCAGAAAGATTCAAGTAATTCAAGAATGGAAACCACCTCATGATGTAAAGTCTCTACATCGGTTTATGGGATTTGCCAATTTTTATAGGCGTTTTATCGCACACTTCGCTCATGTTACAGCTCCTCTCACAAGATTGACCAGCAACAAGATTGCGTATTAGTGGGATTCACACGCTACTCAGGCTTTCAACTCCCTGAAAACAGCTTTCAGTACAGCTTCCATTTTGCGTCATCCACAAGATGAGTTGCCTTATATTGTTGAGGCTGACGTTTCAGATTTTGCTGTAGGGGCCGTTCTTCTGCAAAAGGACCCCGATACTTCCATCGAACATCCAGTGGCCTACTTTTCACGCAAACTAACTTCCAGCGAGAGAAATTACGCAGTTATTGAGAGGGAATTGTTGGCCATAAAGATAGCATTCGAAGAATGGAGACATAACTTACTTGGGGAGTCGTTTTTCGGTGGAAGTACATACCGACCATCGTAATCTGCAGTATCTACGCTCTTTGCAATGTTGCATGCCCATATTTGTTCCACATAACGTACATCCCAAGTGCTTCAAATCAGAAAGCAGATGCCTTGTCTCGTACCCTGGAAAAGGAGGAAGATGCCCCAATCTGGACCTGCCTTAGATTTCGCCGAAACATTTCCTGTTGACGCTGTCACCTCATCTTCAGACCATTTTGAATGAGACCCAAATCGATCCAGGACGGGCCGCCCTTCTTCAGCGAACATTTGTTACAGAGCGGGATGGTCTTCTTTTCTTTCAGAAGAGACTATAATTTCCAAAGGTGACATTTGAGATTAGATATTACAAGGCTTCCACGATTCACCTGTCGGTGGGCATCGTGGCATCAGAGCTACACAGGAACTGGTATCCAGACAGTTTTGGTGGCCCGGTTGGGCTGAGGAAATCAAGACCTATGTGGAAAGTTGCCCAGTCTGTGCCCAGTCCAAGGCTCCCAGGAGGCAGCCTTTGGGATTGCTACGGCCTACGGAATTAGCAACCTATAATTGGCACACCATCGCCAACGACTTCATTGTCGAATTACCTCCTTCTGAAGGGTATACTTGTATAATGGTGGTGGTGGATTGTTTCACTAAATATGCCCATTTCATCCCATTTGCCAAGATACCCACTGCTTCTCAGATGGCTATCGCCTTTTTGCACAAGGTTTATCGGCTGCATGGATTACCAGAAAAGTGTTACGCTCACGTGGCTCCCACAGAGGCGTCGATCTGTACTGGACTGCTGCGGTCTCCACCAATGTGACGCGTAGGGCCGAGATGACGGACTGAACTGGCCCACCTAGCTTTGTTTGCTTGGCCCGTAGGAATATTCTTCTGCACATGGAGAAAGGGGATTAACCACCCGTGGAGTTGTGCGTAAATCCCCCCACCCCGCTGTTCTCCCCACTGATCACCTTGGATGTCCCCTCTTATAGTCTCACCTGATGATTTGAAAAGATGAGCTCGAAGGAATTGGTGCGTTCCAGGACAATATTGACTCCGATATTCCCGGCAAGACACCGTAAGTATGTAGTTCGTAAGAGTTCAAATACCTGACTTTCACTCTTGTCCGATTCCTTGCAGGTTGCAGCTTGACCCTACTGAAGAGTTCCTCGTGGCAACCAGCAATGTTCTGGTAAGGATTTGTATTATCCAACACAGTTCGATAAAATAATGTCCATATGTAACCTGTTGCTTTCTCCCTTATTCAGGCGCTGAGAGAAAGTATGAAGTCTTGGGGAATAATGCCTCCGGCGGTAAAATCAGGTAAGTCTTTTGTGGTGAGGAGGGTTCCCCTTGTTAGTCCCTTGTTTCACCTTGCTATCCTTTTGTTTCCCCTTAGGGGCCGGGGTTCGGCTAGGATGTAGTGGAAGCTGCGCCGACCCGTGAAGAAGAATAGTACCCCCGGTGGTAAAATAAGGTAAGTCTATGGGGGGTATTCCTCTGTGTATTCCCTTGGCTCGCCTTGCTGTTCTTGTCTTCTCCTTAGGTGCCGGAGTGCGACAGGAACATGCAGGAGGATGCAGTGAAATGTGAAGATGCTGCGAAGGCCGGTGAGTTCAGCGCAGCGCTGCAGCAGGCGAGGCGACGCGCATAAAATAACTTCTTTCTTCCAGCTCGAAGGCACAATGGATCGGGAATTCAGGTAAGGATCAAAGGTATTGCTCTTGTTCTAACCTTTTCTCCTTCTTTCTCCCTTTTTCTAGGAGCTCCAGACTCGAGGCGGGCGTGGCAGAAGACTGGATGCAGACTTGCAGGCACGGTGAGCGTTACGCTGCTGGATGCAGAATAACGCGAAGCGTGTGCTGCTCTTCGGGCATGGTTTAAATAGCCTCCAAAGTAGTCCCAGGTAAGTATTCCTCCCCAGCCCCACCCGAGTAAAAAAATAGTCCCTAGGTAAAATAGTCCCTTCCAAGCCTTGTTTGGCTTGGAGCTCTTGCAGCATGGTCTGCATCAGGTAAGTTTTAATCTATGAGCCTGGTGCCTATGGCGCCAGGACTGATTCTCCATATGAGCCTGGCGCCATAGGTGCTAGGACTGCACCCAAATAGCCCCTAGTGGGGGTTGTTGGGGTTGTTGGGCTTGCTTGGGGTAACTTGATGCCTGCTTCCGGGGTTGCTGGACTTGGTCTGGGTCCCCGGGGGTAGGCATCATGACAAAAAGATCATTTCGGATTGAGGTTCTCAGTTCTCTTTTCTTTTTGGCGTAAATTGTGTGGCCATCTCGGCATTCGTAGGGCATTGAGTTCTGATTACCATCCGCAATCCAAACGCCAAACCGAGAGAACAAATCAGACTTTGGAAGACTATCTTCGATGCTATGCTAACACCACTCAATCCAATTGGAAATCTCATATAGACCTTGCTGAGGCTTCCTACAACAACACCGTTCACATCTCCACATGAGTCAGCCCGTTCTACTGTTCCACAGGAGAACATCCCAAGATGATGCCTTTTCGCCCCATGTGTGGTTCCTTCTGCTGATCATTTGGTTACTACCATACAGAGACAACATGAGTTGGCACGTAGGGCCTTGACGGAGGCACAGGAGCGCATGAAGAAATAGGCAGACAGGGGGCGGATCTCGGAACCTGATTTCCGGGTGGGAGACTGGGTTTGGTTATCGTCTAAAAACCTGCCAGTCCGTAATTTGCCTGTTAAATTGGCTCCTCGCTATTTTGGTCCATTTAGGGTCATCAAACTTTTGTCATCTGTGGCCTTTGGCCTTCAGTTGCCCCCTTCTTAGCAGGTACGGAACAAGTTACTTACCTGTAACTGTTGTTCTCCAGCATGGGTCTGGCATGGATTCACATGCTCATGAATATTCCCCGTAAAGAAAAAATCAGTATCAGTTTCGTTTCTGATCTGTCTTTCTTAGTAGTAACCAATCACTAGTCTCTGGGTCATACTGCCACCAGCCAATGACTGCCCTCTCCCTAAACCCCTCCCCTGGCAGCTATCCTCAGATTTGGTAGCACGTAAAGTGGCAGTATGACCAAGTGAAGAGCCGCAGAGGGATAGGAGGGAGGGTTCGCGTGTGAATCCATGCCAGACCCATGCTGGAGAACAACAGTTACACGTAAGTAACTTGTTCCTTCTCCAGCATGGGGTCTGGCATGGATTCACATGCTCATGAATATAAGAATACATAGCAGTACACACATGCACAACCACAGGAGGTGGCAAGGCTCAACATTAAGCATTACATAAACTCAACATTAAGCAACTCTTACCTCCTCACCAGGCCCACCTTCATGCGAACAGGTTGCGCAGCACTGCTTGGTCGACCCTGGGCTCCTCCCTGGAATCCCAGTCGACGCAGTAGAATCTCGTGAAGGTGTGCGTCGACCTCCATGTAGCAGCCCTGCAGATGTCCAGCAGGGGTACACCAGACAAGAACGCTGTGGTAGCAGCGATCGCTCTGGTCGAATGGGCTCTCGGACGGCCAGGCAACGGTCGGTTTGCCAACCGGTGACAGTGCATGATGCAGCCGGATAGCCATCTTGAAATGGAAGCCTTCGAGAGGGCCTTCCCTTGATTCACGGGTCCAAATTCACAAACAATTGTGATGTCTTCCAAAAACTCTTCGTGTGGTCCACGTAGAACTTCAGCGCTCTAGCTACATCCATCGAGCGCAAAGTCCTCTCGGCCGGCGATGAAGGCAACGGGAAGAAAACTGGTAACACAAAGGGCTCATTGAGATGGAAGAGATGGAAGTCCAACGGCACCTTGGGCATGAAGGAGGGGTGCTTCCTCAGCACCACCCTTGTCGCGTGAAAAGTCAAGTAAGGAGGCTTGCAGGATAGGGCCTAGATCTCTCCCACTCGTCGTGCGGAGGTGATGGCCACAACAAATGCTGTTTTCCACGACAGGAACTTCAACGGTGCCGAATGCAGAGGCTCGAAGGCGCCCCCATGAGCCTGGTCAGCACCATGTTGAGCTCCTACGCCGGGCCCGGGGCCTTCACCGGCGGGAATGAATGGAACAGTCCCTTCATAAACTCCTTCACCAAGCGATGAGACCACAGAGATGATCGTCCCGTAGTTCTGGTGCAGCGAGAGATCGCCGCCAGATGTATTTTGATGGAGGCATGAGCCAGCCTGCCTTGGCCAGCGACAGCAGGTACAGCAGCACTTGAGGGGCCGTAATTCGCGGAGGGTTAATCTTCTGTGCACGGCACCAGACAGAGAACCTCTTCCATTTGTGTCCATAGCACTTGAGAGTTGAGGACGCCCTGGCCTTTGCAAGCACCTCCTTGCAGTCCGCCGGGATATCGTACCCTCCAAACTCTAGTGCCGCAGGAGCTAGGCCTGCAAGTTCAGCGACCCCGGGTCATGATGGAGGATGGCGCCTCCTTCTCTGGAGAGAAGATCTGCGTCAGTCGATAGTTTGACTGGGGGGGATGCTGACAAGTTCAGAAGGTCCGGGAACCAGATCTGTCTCGGCCACGCCAGTGCAACGAGGATCATCTTGCACTGGGACCTCGTTGGTTGACGAGTCGCAGCGGCAATGGCAACGGAGGGAACGCATACAGGAACAGGCCGTCCCAGGGGAACGAGAAAGCATTGCCCATGCTCCTCGGCTGGGGAAACCTGCTTGCGAACCTCTGGCATTTGAAGTTCGCCGCAGTCGCGAACAGGTCGATCTGGGGTTTGCCCCATCGTCGGAAAAACCAATCCACTTGGTCCTGATGCAGTTCCCACTCCTGGCATGAGCGCAGCTCCCTGCTCAGCGAGTCGGCAATGGTGTTCTTTATCCCTGCTAGGTGGAAGGGCACCAGAAACATCCCCTGGGCAATGGCCCAATGCCACAGATCCTGGGCCTCCTTGCATATGGCCGGGGACCTTGTTCCTCCCTGCTTCCGGATGTAGAACATCATGGTGGTGTTGTCGGTGAAGATCCTCACCACCTTGCCCTTGAGGGATGGGAGAAGCGACCTGAGAGCCCAGAACACTGCTCGGAGCTCCAGGATGTTGATGTGGAGTGACCTCTCCTCCGGGAGCCAAAGGCTTCTCACGTGAAGATCTCCTGTAGAGGACGCATCGGCAGCCTGCAAAGGCGCACCAGGTAGATGCAAGAGGACATCATGCCGAGAAGTGACTTGATGGACCTCACCCTGGACACGTTAGCGGCCAGCAGGTGCTGCACCTTGCCCAGGATGGCCTTCGTCCTATCCTCCGACGGGGAAGCCAATCGTGCCACTGTATCGAGCTTGGCTCTCAGAAACAGTGCGACCTGCGACGGAACCAGGTGGGATTTGGGAAGTTGATGGAGAATCCCAGGTCCGTGAGTAGTTGGACGGTCTTCGTTGTGTGCTCGACGGCGAGCTCCCTTGTCCTTGCTCGGATGAGCCAATCATCCAGGTAGGGGTAAACGTGGATCCCTTGCATGCGCAGCCACGCCGCCACTGGTGCTAGGCACTTGGTAAATACCCTGAGCGCTGACTTCAATCCAAATGGCAGGGCCTTGAATTGGTAGTGCCGTCCTTGGACTACGAATCTGAGAAACTTTCGGTGTCCTTTTAGAATGGGGATGTGGAAGTAAGCATCCTCCAAGTCCAGCGACGATAGGAAGTCGCCTGCCTCCAGCTGTCCCAGCACGTGCTGGAGGGTGACCATCCGGAACTTCTGGGCCTTGATGTATTTGTTTAACCGACGCAGGTCCAGGATGGGGTCCCAACCGCTTGTCTTCTTTCTGACGAGGAAGTATCTTGAGTATACTCCGGAGCCCCGGAGCCTCTTCAGGACGCGCTTGATGGCACCATTCTTGAGCATCACCCTTACTTCTAACAGCAGTTGTGGGATGTGATTTCCTTCCTGGCCATGGGTGGAATTCAGGGGCACTTCTTTACAAATTCGAGAGTCTGCCCGTGTGCCAGGGCATCCAGCACCCAACGGTCGGTGGAGATGGACTCCCACACGCTGCCGAACCTCGCCAGCCAGCCTCCCACCGGGGTGCTCAGGTGGGGGCCCGACGATACGGCCGATTCAGTCTTGCTTAGAGGCGGCATTGCCACCCTGGCCTTCTTGGCGACGGCTACAAGATCCTCCTGACTTGCTGCGCCCTCTGTAGGCCTCCTGCGACGAGGAACGGGCTGCCTGGCGGTACGTAGAGGAGCCACCATCAAATCCTTTGGAGGCACCTTGCTTGCCTACGGAGTTACGAAAGGGCGGTCGTCGCTGCTGCAAAACTCCCAAGGCCCGAGCCGTCTCTGGGTCGGCCTTGATGGCCTGAAGTGACTCAACCACTGTTTTTCCAAACAGGTTGTTCCCGTCGAAGGGCATGTCCAAAATTCTGGTCTGAATGTCCTGGCGGAAATCTGTTGCCTTGAGCCATCCCCGCCGTCAAAGGCAAACACTGTTGCCCAACAGGCGGAATCCGGTGTCAGCGATGTCCGTGGCCACCGTTATGGCGTGGTCCGACACCACCTCACCTTCCTGCAGGATCCCCAGGGCCTCTGCCCACTTGTCGTCCGGTAGGAAATCCAGCAGGGGAGCGATCTTGTACCACAACTCCCTGTCGTAGCGGGCCACAATCGCTAGGGCGTTGGCCGCCTTAATTTTCGTCGCCGCAGACGAGATGACTCGTCGTCCCATGGCGTCCAGTTTCTTTCCCTCGCTGTCAAGTGGGGAGGTTGAAGTTGAAGCCGTCGCCCCCGCCGCTTTCTTCTTGGCCGCAGCCGAGATGACCGAATCCGGGGTCGGCTGTGCCCTAAGGCACAAAGGGGTGGAATCGGGGACCCGGTACTTATTCTCGTACCAATCCCTCTTGGCAGGTGTCGTGGACGGGTTCTTCAGGAGAGCAAGTCCCTCGTCCTAGATGTCGTCAAGCAACGGAACCGCGAGGACAGTCTTCCTCTTGGCCTTCCGTTGTTGATTTGTTGATAGAGGAAGCCTTCCTTCTTCTGTTCTTCGGGGCAAAGCTGGAAAAGCTTGGATGCCCTGGAAATCATGGCGTGGAAGGAGCCAATTTCGTCGAGCAGGGCGGCCCGAGGGGGTGGTGATGGAAGGCCCATCACGTCGTCACCACCGTCAACATCTGTCCCCGTCGTGGCCGTATCTGTTCCCGTGTCATCCCTAGGATCAGGGGAAGGAGATGAAGGCTGAGAGGACCGCAAGGGCTGGAAGGGCGGGGGGGGGTGAACTCTCCTCCGCTTGTTTGGAGGGATTCCCGATGGGCCCGATTCTGCTGGGTCACCCGTTGGGGATAGAGGCAACCTCGTCCTTATCTCCGTGCATAAGGTTTGGATTGCCATCAAAATGGCCACCGAGTTGTCCTGAGGCTCGGGCACTGGCTGCGATGGGCGCGATGGTTGCTCCTCCTCCACGGGAGCCTCGTCGGCACCACCGTCGCTCTCTTCGTCCGCCTCCCCGGGATTCCTCCTTGCACGACTTCAACCAGCTCCTCCTCAGAGGCTGTATCCGTGTCCGTGACAGCCACCGCCCCCCCCTCTTTTTCCACCAGGGTCTTCAAAGGGGTTTTATCGATGTGCTGGAAAGAGGATTCCCTCCGCGGTGGCAGGGAAACTCTGGGCCCGAGGTCGTCTCCACTGGGGTAGCCTCCACAGGCTTTGCCAGAGCTGCCACGACTCCCTCGATAGAGGCCATAGCCGGGTGAATCGGGGCCTTCAAGACTTTTGGCGTGCTTGAGGCCTTCACCTTCGGGGGAGGGTCACTGCCTCGCTCCCCCTCGGCTGCTTGCGTCGGGATCGACCGGGGCTTCTCCAGAAGTTTACCCGGGATCTCCAACTTTCTCTTCCCTGAGCCAGAGCAATGGCTCATGGTTGATGGTGTCGGTGAAAGTGCGCCCTGCCTGGCAGCCGAGGAGCCGACCGTTCGGCGCTCCCGGTGCCCGCGGACTCGCAGTGCTAAGCCTTTAGTTGGGCCCCCGTCGCTGGAGCGCCCTCAAAGGACTTAGAAGACCGCTTGGAACTCTTCTTCTTCTTGGACTCTTCCCTTCCAGCCAGTTGGTGAGGCGGATCCGTCGATCCCTCATCTTCTGCTCCGACATGTTCTTGCAAAACGCACAGTCCTTCTCCATGTGCGTTTTTGTGAAGGCAATAGAGGCATCTAGAATGCTCGTCCTCCTTGAACACATTCTGCAATCTGCATCCAGGGCAGTTCCTGAACAGCTTGGATCCGGCCTTTGAGCATCCTTTGTCCTGAGCCATGTCCACGAGGTAGGCCTCAAGGTCTTCTGGAATCCTCCAAGAAGCGTACTCGATGAAAGCTTCGCCCTTGAGGGGCGTAGAAAATTCTGAAACGGGTCCCCGTTGATCGGAAGTAGAAACGGTGGAGCTTGAGGCTCAATTGACCGAAAAATCGCAAAACGTAGTAAAGCTCGAGAGCTATAGCACGAGGACTCCCAACACTTGAACGTGTGGTAAAAATCTGAGGATGGCTGCCAGGGGAGGGGCATAGGGAGAGGGCAGTCATTGGCTGGGGGCAGTATGACCCAGAGACCAGTGATTGGTTACTACTAAGAAAGACAGATCAGAAACGAAACTGATACTGATTTTGTCAGCCTGACGACGGGGAATATTCATGAGCATGTGAATCCATGCCAGACCCCATGCTGGAGAAACCCAGTATTTCATGTCTCCCTTTTGAAGCCCTATGTGGATGACGATTTTGGATGTTCCTGTCCTCGTCCGGCTTCTGTCCAGGTGCGGGGTGCTCCCGAATTTGAGGTCCAAGAAATATGTGATTCACGCATACGTCGGGGGGTGCTTCACATTTTGGTGGATTGGAAGGGGTACCCGGCTTGCGATCGCACATGGGAACCTCGCAAGAATGTGCACGCTCCCCGTCTTGTTCTTGAATTCTATCGTCAGTTTCCCTGGAAGCCTGGGGCCCCGGGTCTTTCTGGGAGGGGTCATAGTGTCACGCCACTTACCTGGAGACCGGGGTTTTCCGCGCTTTCCCGTCCTGCACCCTATCCTCTTGGTGGATCTACCCGCGCTTTCGCGCTTGGGGTTCTGTACTTCGGAGGGCTACCGGGATCCATGTTGACACTCTTCTATGCATGCGCGGATGACCGCATTCTCGCTTCCGCGCATGCGCAGTAGACTGGGCTCTCACTGCTTTGAAGGCTTGCTCTTCAAGCCTCGTTTTGGGCTCACCAGCGCCTGGGTAACGAGGCGGCTTGCGTCTCAAGCCTCTCAGGTGCTGGTGGCCCTATAAAGGGGGCAGAGACCGGAGTCTAATCGCCTCTCAACGCGGTTTTGTTTGGATCGTGTTTCTTGCTCTGCTTGGGTTTCCTGCCTGAGTTTACCCTGTTCCCTGGGCCTGCTTCCAATTCCTGCCTGCCTGTGGTTATCCTGTTCCTTGGGCCTGCTTCCCATTCCTGCCCGCCTGAGTTTACCTTGTTCCCTGTGCCTGCTTCCCATTCCTGCCCGCCTGAGTTTACCCTGTTGCCTGGGCCTTATTCTTATCCCTGCCTGCCTGAATTGCTTACCTCCTGTTCCTTCCTGGACCTTCACTGGACTTCTTTTTTATGTGCCTCTGTCTTGTCCGCCTTCTCGTCAACCTTCTACTTCTTGCCGACAAGATCAGATCTCAAGTTTGCCAGACCTTCAGTTTCCATTACTCTGTAGATTTCTCCATCCTGCACTTCCACATCGCCTGATCTTCATCTGGTTCGTCCACGCCTATTGGAGGACTGCAATACACAACGCTCCCCCTGTCAGTGCTTGCACTGTCCTGATGTCACAGAAATCAGGGGAAAGCGTATCATGACGTTGGGAGTTGGTTCACCTTCTGCCCAGTACCTATCTTGGGTTGAGGTCGGGCCAGTTCCCTGTGTCATACATACAACTGGATACAGCAGACAGCCTGGCAGTCAATTCAAGATCCTCGGCTAAACCAGCAGGTACGCAGCATTCCCGTGATACTTACCTTAACAACTAATAGTCTGAATTACCCCTGCAGCGAAGGAATGTAACCCCAGTTCATATTTTATCACTTGGGATGGTACCCCCCTGAGGGATCCTTAAGAGTCTCCTCCAAAAGAGGCCCTCCAATATTATCCATTTGGGATTTAGATTAAATAAACAGGGTTTCGGCACCATATGTGATAACCAGGAGTATTTTCTTATCGTAAAATTGAACTAATGGGACCAGTGAAAAATACCCGAACTTTCTATTTATTTGGCTTGCTTGTTCATCAAGTGCAATCATTTTAGACTTTTTATAATTAAGAAGTTCTGTTTGAATCTTTGTCTGAAAGAGGTAAACCCCAAGATCAATAAAATGGTGTCTACTCTTTTGAGTTGTTCATTACCCAAATACCAACTAAATTCGAGGTAAATCTTTTTCCTCCCAGGGTGAAATGAGAACACCTTAGTTTTTGACACATTACTGCTTAAATCATTCTCCCTTGTATACATTTCCAGATCCACCAATTGCCTCTGCAGACCTACGGGGTATAGTCCATCAATGCCTTATCGGATGCATACAGCAAGTAATTAATTGGAGTACCATCTAAACATGGGGGGAAGAAACAGTTATTAACACACACTCTTAATAGGTACAGAGAACTAGCCATGTCTATCCAGTCCCACTCGTAAAAAGATGCTTGTATGCAGTGCAATCAGTATTGCCAATAAAGGGCCAGTGCAATCCCATAGCTGTAACGTAGCCCACAATGTACTCCTATTTATGCTATCGAAGGCCATGGAGACGTCGATGAACGTACTGTATAATGGCTTTGACTTGGCCTCCTTTTTAAGCAGGAGAAGAACTTATAGACACCACAAGCACACCCTAAGTCAAATATGTGTTAGGTATAATAGATGTGGAGAAGACAATAGGTGTAACTGAAGATGTCCTTTAAGGTGCAGGGGAGAAGGATGCAACCTTGACACCTGGGTTGCGTGATATGCAGACAATACAAATAAGTTCCCTAGTCGGGAACTCACGTCCCCTGCACACTATCTTATGTTTGGAAAACCAGACCAATAATTATTAATGTTCAAAACATGCTGTTAATACAATTATCTATATTTTTAGAAACAGAATATTCTTGAAAGAAAATTTCTCAATCAAACAATTTTAGGTCACAAGAAACCATCTTCTTTTTATTCATGATGTCGAAGTCAGGAGGGGCCCAACGCGTTTCGAGTGTAGCACACTCTTCATCAGGGGCAATAAGTGATTTCTAGAGAGAAATTACAATTGTGCTTTCATTAATAATATGACATAATTTTTTAACAATTTTGACAATATATGCTGAATACATTAGTACCATATATCTGTCTTTACATCATCTTTGTATTCGTAGTGATCACTGTATTCATCTCTAAACATTCGTCATAACCATTTAGATGCTCTAGTGATAGAAATATGGATGTTATTAATTATGTAAAGGTCCTTAGGAGCCAAGTCCGTACTGTTTATCATACTATTTGAAAAAATAATTGGTGAATACGTGCTCCTAAGTGTGGCGGTAAAGTGGCTAAAGGAAAGAGATATTAGTATGCAGATGATTAAGCTAAAAGAAGGCACATCGAAGATTCTAACCTTGTGTTTTTAATCTTTATAAAGCGCTGTCAACAGGCTGATTTCAGGGTGGGTCAGTCTTCAGGAATGTGACATCCAACTTAAAACGCTAGATTCGGTAAGAGGCTATTCAGGCTTCCACTTCTCAAACTGGTACCTGTTGAATGGGGCCAAAATATGACCAGGTTATTGATCAGAGGCTGAGAGGGATAATCTCTATATAGTGCGTAAAAAAAGGGGGGCTTACATGGAAGTCCAGAAATTCACTCCTTAAGTGGGAGCAGTGGTAGGTACCGGCTTACAACACAAATAGGTCCGGTTTACGGTCTCTGTGAGTGCAGCCCAGGTCTAAGGAATATACAATAAATAGAGCTATGGTTACACTATTGAGGATAACCCGTAGATTTAGTCCACCAAAGTGTGGATCTGCCACTGTCTGGGGGCAATGATCTTACCTTTAATCCGAAGTACTGTCCCTTGAAGTCAGGATCCCTCAGGATGGATAGACTCCATTTTGTGTGTTGATTTGTGATTTATGTGTTGTTAGGCCATGACGTCATCACGCGCATGCGCGTCTGACGTAAATGCTCGACAGCACATTCTGTTTAGGATACATATTATGAACTGTGCCTGTATTCATTGCTCAATGGACGGAGATGAGCAAAATCATCCCGCAATAAAGATTAAAAATTCGAGCCCTAACTAAATAGTTCCGGACGTGCTGGATGTTTACATCGTGACGTAATCACGTGCATAACGTGCATGATGTCATATGTAAAAAATGTCCGTCCTGGTTAAATCCCGGGCATGTTTGAGTAGCTAAAATTATGGAGAAACCAAGACACTTCTAGGTATTCTATCCATATGAAGACATTTCAACCGTTTTATCCTGTATTATTCAATTATTCATGTCCATATTATTGGATAGGAGGTCATGTTGACAATTAGATGTCCGCTGCCCTTCATTGGGTACACATTGTAAACATCTGTTGTTAAAAGGTAAAAACCACGGATCTACACATATCTGAGCAGAAATGTTTCCAAATGTTAATACAAGTTCTCCTGTCCTGCAAAAAAGGTTCACATTCTTTCCACATGTATGAGCAGAAGTGTTCCACATTGTAATAAAGGTTACACTGTCCTGAAAACCAGGTTCACATTCTTATAACTTGCTTTGGTTTGCAGTCTGATAACAAATCTAAATATCAAAAGCTAAAGTTATAGAGAATGTGGGTATGTGTTTCAAATGAATGGCCCTAGATAATATTCTTCATTGAGACCCAGGGGGCACATGGCATCAGGTTTGTGTATCCAAAAGAGCTCTCTCTGTGCTAGTAATTTTGGTAGATCACCTCCCCTTGAAGGGGGGTGTTTAACTTCCAAAATGGCAGATCTCATTTGAGAGATGTTGTGGTTATTATCTCTGAAGTGTCGGAATACCGGTGATTTCAAGTTTTTGGTCCTGATTTGGGACTTATGTTCAGTCCATCTTTCTTTCGCACGACGTCTGGTCTTACCCACGTAGTATTTACCACAAGGACATCTTATCGTGTAGATGACATTTTTGGAATCACATGTTGCGTAATGTCTTAATGGAATCTTTTTCCCATGGTTATGATGCCTAATGTGGTCTCCTTTTATGATATTAGAGCAATGTTGGCAATTTAAACAGGGAAAAGTCCCTTGTTTTTGTTTAGTAAGAAGTCTTTGAGTGGATTTTTTCAGTTTCTCTGCTTTGATCAAGGTATCACGCAAATTTCTACCTCTTTTGTACGCCATCATAGGAGGTGATGGAAAAAGACGACTGAGGTTGGGGTCTGATTTAATCAAGTCCCAGTTTTTGTTCATGATTTTCTTGATTTTAAAGCTTTGTCCCGAGTACTTCAATGTGTAGATAAGGTTGGATTTCTCTGGGGTGAGTTGTTTGGTCAGCAGTGTCTCGCGGCAATTGGCTTCAGTCCTCTGAATGGCTTGAGTTATAATTTCATCTGGGAAACCTCGTTCTTGGAATCTAGCTCTCATGGTTTCAAATTCAATCTGTAGTCTTTCTGTGTTCGAAGTAATTCGTTTGGCTCGTAGAAGCTGACTATATGGGAGATTCTCTTTCAAGTGTCTTGGGTGAAAGCTGTTGTAATGTAAAGAGTTATTGTGCAGGCTGGCATTATGTCGGTGAAAGGTCTAAGAGCTAAGACCAAACAACCCACAATGGAGGTCTTTGCGAAAACGCAGAGGACCCCTACAACATCGACGCAGAGCACGGTCGCGACTCCTGTGGAAGAAGCCCCAGAAGGAGACAAGCATCAGATCCTGGAGGCTATAACAGAGTTGAGCACTAAATGGGGCACGGCAATGGCGGACCTACGAACAGCCCTAGAGAACAAACTTACCCTGTTACGGCAAGATGTCAGGGCGCTGGCTGAGAGAACGAGTGGTCTGGAAAGTGCAGTAAAGACCAATACAGATGTTAGCACAAATAATGCAAAGGAAGTTCATGTGCTCAAACATCAGGTTGCCAACCTCGAAAATCGGGTCGAAGAAGCGAAAAGAAGGGCGAGAAGAAATAACATACGGGTTTTCGGCCTGCCGGAGGGGGAGGAGGGCCAAGACCCTACAAACTACGTGGAGAACATGATCCTCCAGGAGATAGGAGCAGATAAGCTTTTGCAGGGGTTCACGGTGGAGCGGGCTGATACAGGAAGTGGCAGAAACTGATGGGAGGTTGATTATATTGAAATGGCTGGTGGTGAATAAAGACGTATGCCCCCAATCAGAACCCGGCAGCATACTTCAGAACTCTGTTCACCAACCTTAGTATGTGTGTGGGTAGTGCAGTGATTTGGGGCGGGGATTTCAATTGTGTAATGAATCCCAAGGTAGACAGATCGAATGGCAATGTTGATAGGCCCACCCCAGCGGCTAAAGCATTGCAGATGCTGCTAGATGATTTTGGCTTGGCAGATGTGTGGAGAACAAAACATCCTAATGGGAAGCAATACTCGCACTACTCAGCCCCGCAACAGCTACACACGAGACTGGATTATGTCATCGCCAAGCCAGATGTAATGACAGAGATTACTCAAATAGAATATTAGGCGAGGGTCCTCTTGGATCACTCGCCCCTGGTCCTCGGGGGGCAATACTGCCCCCCAAGGGCGCGGATTCTTACATGGCGCCTCCGAGCAGAGGCACTCAAAGATCCAGTCTTTAGAGAGGATATAAGAGATGAGATTACTAATTATTTCGAAGTGAATAAAGGTAGTGTTGACTCGGCGGGTACACTATGGGAAGCCTTTAAGGTGGTGATGCAGGGGGTTGCCATAGCTAAGTCAAAGGGCCTGCAGGGCGGGGTCCTGGCTGACCTACAAAGAGCAGAAGATGACCTAGAAAGAGCATTAGGAAACGGCAGGGTGGATACGGAGCTAGTACTTAAACTACAGCAGCAGTGTGCGGAACACTGGGAAAGGCTCTGCAACCTCAATTATAAAAAGTATGTAGAGAGACAGCATGCGGGAGGGGATAAAACAGGCCGGCTCTTAGCGTGGCTATACAAGAGCGAAACCCCTAGGCCCACGATTAGGACAATAACTAGAGAAGATGGTGAGGTAGTGGACACCCAAGAAGGTGTCAACAAGGAATTTGCGGATTATTATAGGGTGCTATACGAGGACAAGGAGGGGGGCAGTCAAGAGGAGATAACCGAAACACTAGAAGATATAGGACTGCCCAAGATAAGTGAAGAGGAAAGAGAAGAGTTTGATGCACCAATTACCTTGGAGGAGTTGGAGGAGGTTGTGAGGCAGTTGCCTACAAGTAAGACCCCAGGAGCAGATGGGTTCCCTAGTGAATTTTATAAAGTATATAGAGAGGAAGTGCTCCCTCCAATGCTAGAAATGCTTAATGAAGCGTTTGAAGTGGGAAGGTTGCCGGTGTCACACAGAGAAGCGATCATAATACCGCTCCCCAAGCCCAACAAACCAGGGCATAGTTGTGGCTCATACAGGCCTTTGTCGATGCTGAACCAGGACAGCAAGATACTGACGGCTGTCCTGGCAAACAGATTGCGAAGAGTAATTAGCAAATTAATCCACCCAGACCAAACGGGCTATGTCCCGAATAAGAATATAACTCACAACCACAGGCGACTTCACCGGGTGGTCGAGTGGGTTCGACTCGGTTAAGTGGCCATGGCTGTTGGCGGCCCTGGGAGGGTACGGAGTAGGGCCGGGTTACATCAGGTGGGCAAAAATGCTGTACAGTGAGCCGCTAGCCAGAGTTCGAACAGGATCAGTGATATCTGAGAGATGGCAACTTGGTAGAGGCACCAGGCAGGGGTGCCCCTGGTCCCCGATGCTTTACATTCTAGCCCTGGAGCCCCTAGCAATATACCTCAGGCAACAATATGATACGATAGGTATTGAAGTAGGGGGGGAACGACACCTAATATCCTTATATGCGGATGATCTGTTATTATACTTGAAATACCTGGAAGAAAATCTCCAATATATTCTGGAAGTGATGGAGAGGTATGCAGGGCTGTCCGGCATAGCGGTGAATTCCCAAAAATCTAGCATATTCCCGCTAGGTAGCTATAAGGGAACCCCTGTGGAAAGGTTACCGGTGTTACAAATACCATGGTTGGTTAGGTCTTTCCGTTACCTTGGAATAGACGTGTATCACACGGCAGAAGAGGAACATAAGCACAACACCGAAATAGCCATTGAGAAAATCCGGAAATGCATGACGTTTTGGGAGAAGTTGCCCCTAGCAATGATGGGACGGGGGGCAATGCTTAAGATGGTGGTCCTGCCTAGGCTTCTACATTATTTTAGTAATATCCCACATATGATACCCAAGAAGTTTTTTGCTAAACTGAACAGTATCTGCAGGAACTTCCTGTGGCATGGTACCCGGAATAGAGTGGCGCTATGGAAGTTGCAGAACTTCTATGAAAAGGGGGGTATTAAACTACCCAATTTTGAGGTCTACTAAGTAGCAGGTCAACTACAATATGTGGCCAAATGGCTCTCCGATGAAGCAATCCCTGAACTAAGGTTGTTTGGGCAGGACTGTACCCCGTTTTATTTAAGGGAAATGATCTGGTTGCCTGAGTCAGAAATTAAGGATCGCCCTGGGATGATGATGCTTGGGTGGAGAATATGGCGTCGAGCATGCCGGATGATGGCGGACCCATTCCCATGCTCCCCGCAGGTACCGCTGGTTGCTTTAGCAGGAGGAGACAAACAGTTGAGGGTGATTATCAGGACCTACTGGGAATCGGTGGGGCTGGTAACATTAGGGGACATTTGGCAAGAGGGGACCATTAGGGATTTTGAAGAACTTGGGGAGGAGGCGGGATTACATACGGGCCAATATGTTATGTATCATAGGATAGTTTAGAAAATTCCGAAAACGTGGCCTGAAACAGTATTAACAGAGGAACCAGACGCTATTATGGGGGTAATATATGACATATCGGAGGGAGGGCATGAGATTTCTAGGTTGTATGAGATGGTGATGTCCAGGGTTGGGAAAGAATTGACACATCTGAGACTGGATTGGGAAGCGGAGGTGGGGGCCTCGATGGGATGTGGGAACGTGCCCTGGGACATCACAAGAAGGTGTCAAGAAATGCCAGATTAAAACAAATACAGCTGTATATAATGCATAGAGCATATATGACCCCTCTGAGGATAGCTAAGTTCGGAAACGCTGGGCGACATGCATGTCCTAAGTGCGACATGGAAAACGCTGACATGACACACATGTTTTGGTCATGTCCAGTAATTGAGTGTTCCTGGGGTGAAGTGGCACAAAAACTGGCAGAGAAAGGGGTCAAGCTCGTCACAGACACGGCCTGGGCCTGCTTGCTGGGAGGGTTCCTCAGACCACGGAAACTAAAACATGTTGGGAAACTGAAAGATTTGGCATATGTGCTCGCAAAACGGAGGATTGCCATGGGATGGAAGAAGTGTCACAAGCCACGGGTGGAGGTATGGTGGAAGGAGTTGCAGAAATGGGCGGAGGCTGAGACGATGGTATGGCAAGAGGCGAGCAGCATGAGCGGGGAGGAAGAGGTGGGTACCCTGATGGCATGGAAATTATTAATAGCAGAACTGTTTGGATCTATATCGGATCCAACAGAATCCGAGGGAAGTGATACCCTGCCACACGTAGCAGATACTGAATGTGAAGAACAAATAGGCTCATAAAGGAGGGTGGGAGTGGGGGAGCAGTGGCCAAAAAAAGAAATGAAATGGTGTTTAATGGAACTGTTGTAAATTGCACTGCATGTTGGGTTTGTATTGTTGTTTGGTTTGAATAAAATTAAAAAATCTTTAAAAAAAAAAAAAGCTTGTACACACGGCTAGATTATATGTTCACCTCACAGGAGATGACGGGAGAAATAATGCGCTCAGAATCTAAAGCGAGGGTCCCCTCGGACCACTCGCCATTGGTTTTAACATGGTAATATGTGCCCCCGAGAACTAAGATCCCTACATGGCGGCTTAGAGCTGAAATATTGAAAGATACAGTGTTTAGGGAGGAACTCAGAGGAGAAATTATAGAATACTTTGAAAATAACACTGGGAGTGTAGAGTCGGCCGGAACCCTATGGGAAGCATTTAAGGTGGTGGTGAGAGAAGCAGCTATAGCCAAATCTAAAGGGCTGCAGGAAGGCATACTACTGAGGCTACAGAAGGCAGAGGCGGAACTAGAGACAATCCTAAGTAGAGGAGGAAACTGGGAGGATGCTGAAACCATCAATCAATTGCAGCAGGAATAAGAGACTATGCAATTTAAACTATAAGAAATACAAAGAAAGGCAGCAAGCTGGGGGAGACAAGCCGGGGAGATTGTTAGCATGGCTGTATAAAAGTGAAACCCCCAGACCAACGATCAGATCGGTACTGGGGGAGAGTGGCCAAATATTAGATACCCAAGAGAGCTTAAACGGATAGTTCCTTGAATTCTATAAGAGATTGTACAGGGACGCGGGAGGTGCTGGAGGGAGCGAGATAGTGGAAACACTAGAGGATATCGGCTTACCAAAAATAAGTGCTGAAGAGCGAGAAAACCTAGAAGCCCCAATTACACTGGAAGAACTAGAGGCGGTGGTTGAGCAACTACCTACCAGTAAGACCCCAGGAGCGGATGGACTCCCCAGCGAGTTTTACAAAATGTATAGGAAGGAAGTGCTCCCCCACTAATGGCAATGTTAAATGAAGCATTTGAAACAGGGATATTGCCAGAATCCCTTAGAGAGGCGATCATTATCCCACTCCTCAAACCTAATAAGCCAAGGATGGACTGCGGGTCGTACAGACCGCTATCGATGCTGAACCAGGACAGCAAGATACTCACGGCTGTGCTAGCAAACAGAATGAAACAGGTCATAGGCAGACTCATACATCCCGATCAGACTGGATATGTTCCACACAGAAGCATATCCGACAACCTCAGACGGCTCCACCGTGTCATGGCGCAAACAGAAGCAGAGTTGCGCAAGATGGCAATTGTATCACTAGATGCCGTGAAGGCCTTTGACTCTGTCAAATGGCCTTGGCTGCTGGCAGCCCTAAAAGAATATGGGATGGGACCCGGGCACCCGAAGTGGGTGAAATTACTATACAGCTCACCATTAGCCAGAGTCAGGACGGGAGCGATCATTTCAGAGAGGTGGTAACTCAGCAGGGGCACTAGACAGAGATGCCCTTGGTCCCCGATGCTGTACATTCTCGCACTGGAACCCCTAGCGATACCTGAGACAACAATACGAGGAAGTGGGGATCTACACAAAAGGGGGACCACACTTAATATCATTATACGCAAATGACATGTTGTTATACTTGAGGTACCCTGACGAAAATCTGCAATACATCCTAGAAGTGATGGAGCGATTTGCGTTGCTCTCTGGCATTGCAGTCAACCCTAAGAAGTTGTGCATATTCCCCCAGGGAAGGTATACAGGGGTCCAGCGAGAACAACTGCCAGTACTACAAATACCCTGGGAGACCCGTACCTTTAGATACCTGGGGATTGACATCTATCACACGGTGGAAGCAGAATATAAACATAACACTGACAAAGCAGCGACAAACATCGAGAATAGCATGAAGTTCTGGACTAGGCTCCCCCTGGTCAAGATGGGGAGGGGGGCGCTGCTGAAGATGGTCGTATTACCCAGGCTACTACACTTTCTTGGGAACATACCATACATGATACCCAAGCAATTCTTCGTTAAACTTCAAAGCATATGCAGGGGCTTCCTCTGGGCTGGAACCAGGAATAAGATAGCCCTATTGAAACTACAAAACACATATGCCAAAGGGTGTATAAAGCTACCTAACTTCGAGATCTATTATTTGGCCAGTCAACTACAATAAGTGACTAAGTGGTTAGCGAAAGACTCAACATCAGAATCCAGACTGTTGAGATCTGAATGTGCCCAGTTTTCCTTGAAAGAATGGATATGGCTGCCTAAACTAGAAATAAAAGGGTGCCCGGGGATGCTGGAACTAGGATGGAAAATATGGCGTAAGGCTTGCCAGACCATAGAAAACCCGACCCGTGTTCCCTGCAAGTGCCGCTAGTGGCATTGACCGGAGGAGACGCGCAACTGAGGAAGACGATTCGTAGGCATTGGGAACCGGTGGGAATTGCAACAATGGGAGACATATGGCAAGAGGGAGAAATAAAGGAATTTAATGTGCTGGTGGAAGAAACGAGTTTACAGTTGGGGCAGTATATCACTTATACCAGACTGGTACGGTGGGTAAGAGAGACATGGTCGAAAATAATGCTAGAAGAGCAACCAGACACGGCAATTGAAACATTATATGATGTCACAGAGGGAGGGCATGAGTTTTCCCAAATTTACGTATTGCTGATGTCCAGGGTGGGAAAGGAAGCGACCCAGCTGAGGTGGGACTGGGAGGAAGAAGCAGAGGAACTTATGACTGATGGGTTGTGGGAGCGGGTTCAAGGTTATCATAAAAAAGCATCTAGGAATGCGAGGCTACAACAAATACAGCTATATATAAACCACAGAGCATATATGACTCCCCAGGGAATTGCCTGATTTAAAAGCACAGAACGACAAACATGCAAACAAGTGCGGCGACGGAAAATCCGGGATGATACACATGTTTTAGCCATGGCCGGAAATTGGGAAGTTCTGGGGAGAAGTAGCCCACCGATTAAACGAGAAAGGGATCAAATTAAACATGGAATCAGTGTGGGAATGCTTGGTCGGGGGTTTCCTAGAACGTGTCAATTGAAACATGTTAGTAAGCTCAAAGATTTGGTTTATATACTTGCCAAGCGCAGAATTGCCATGGGGTGGAAAGCATGTAAAAGACCCAAGATAGAGGTTTGGTGGAACAATCTCCATAAATGGACCGAAGCAGAAGAACAAGTTACTTCTTACCTTGTAACGTTCTTTCGACGGGATGTTCCTCCGACGTATTCCTCATCTTAGATATCTCCTTCCAGCTCTGCTGGCCTCGTAAATTTTTTTCTCTAGAGGGCGCTGCGCGTCGAAGTCCTTCGAGTCGATGTCCCTCGACATCCGCCGTATCGACGCCAACGTCATCCTGGCTATAAAGGCCGCGCGCAGCGCCCGTTGCTCAGTTCCATTTTGTAGCCCACAATAATGCTTTCTGGACTAAACTAATCACCCTGAAGGAGCGTAAGCTGCAACAACAAGGGAAGTAGAACTGCGGGGATGGATGGGAGGGTCGATGAGGAATACGTCGGAGGAACATCCCGTCGAAAGAACGTTACAAGGTAAGAAGTAACTTGTTCTTCGAAGGGATTGTGTCCTCCGACGTATTCCTCATCTTAGATATGCTCCCATAGCAGTATTCTATTATTGGAGGAGGGAGTACTGACTTCATGCTGTCTTCTATTGATGAATAGAATGCAGTACAGCCCTTCCAAACCTAGTCTCTTGACTGGAGGAGGAATCCAAATTGTAAAATCATGTAAAGGTATGGACAGACGACCATGTAGCGGCCGCACAGATGTCTTTAATCGGCACACCTCTTTTGAGGGCCGATGAAGCTGCAATACCTCTGGTCGAATGAGCCCAAAGGTTTTGAGGGGGCTCTTTTCCTGCCAATTTATAACATTCCAGAATGGCTAGAATGATCCATCTGGAAACGGTCTGCTTAGTTATTGGCAACCCCAGCTTGTGCCCTGTGTAACCTACAAACAGCTGGTCTGCCTGTCTTATCCTGGCTAGTCTACTGATGTGAAAACTTAAAGCCCTTCTAGGGTCTAGCCTGCGTAACCTCTCTTCCTCTTTCCCCGGGTGAGGAGGAGGATAGAAAGATGGTAGGGTAATCTTCTGAGTGATATGGAATTCAGAAACCACCTTTGGGAGGAAATTAGGCTTCACTTGCAGGACAACTTTGTCTTTGTGAAAGATATTGTGAGGGGGTTTACAAGAAAGAGCTTGTAATTCGCTCACCCTTCTAGCAGATGTAAGTGCTATTAATAAAACAGTTTTAAGGGTAAGGAATCTTAACGAACAAGAATGGAGTGGTTCGAAAGGTGTGCCCATCAGGAAAGTTAGGACTAAGTTTAAATCCCATAGGGGAACTTGGAATGGTCTTGGGGGATAAACATTGGTTAACCCCTTAAGAAATTGTATTACCAGGGGTAACTTGAAATAGGATGGTTCTTCCGCAGTGCGCTTAAAGATGGATAGCGCTGCGAGATAGCCCTTAATGGTGCCAACTTGAAGGCCTGAATTTGCCAAATATAGTAGGAAGGACAAAACCATTGGTGTACCACATGAAAAAGGGTCGATATTCTGTTCTCTACACCAGCTGCAAAATCTGTTCCAACGGCAGCGGTATAAAGACTTTGTTGCTGGCCTCCTTGCCAAAAGCAACACCTCCATAACATCATCAGGGAGGTCCCAATCCTTGTACCTCAGCCTTTCAGAAGCCAAGCGTGAAGGTTGAGGGTTTTGATGTCTGGATGGAGAACCTGACCTCCCTTCTGTGACAGTAGGTTCTCTCTGAGTGGAAGTCGAATTGGAGGGCAGATGGACAATTCTAGAAGGTCCGGGTACCACGTTCTCCTGGCCCAATCCGGGGCAATTAGGATCATGGTTCTCCGGAATCTTCTCAACCTCCTGATCATTTGAGGAATGACAGGGACCGGTGGGAACGCGTACAGAAGCGGAAACTCCCAGTCCACTATGAACGCGTCTCCCAGAGCTCCTCTCGTGGGAAATTCCCTTGAGCAGAACAGATCGCATTTCCTGTTGAGGCTGGTGGCGAACAGATCTACCTGAGGGGTTCCCCAAAGGGCGAAGATCTCTTGAAGGACTTCCTGAGCTAGCTCCCACTCGTGGGAGACTGTGCTCTGCCTGCTCAGAGCGTCCGCTGTCAAGTTCTTCTCTCCGGCTAGGTGAACTGCCGATAGAGAGATTCCTTCTTGGATTGCCCAAAACCAGAGCTGCATCGCCTCTCTGCACAGGGGTAGTGATCCTACGCCTCCTCTTTTGTTGAGGTAATGCATGGCCACCGTGTTGTCCGTCATTATCAGGACGTTTTTCCCTTGTACAGCTGGCAGGAACGCCTTCAGCGTAAGTCTGATGGCTCTCAGCTCTAACAGGTTGATATGTAGTCTGGACTCCGATGGAGACCAACGACCGCTGATGGTCAAGTCGTTGGCGTGGGCTCCCCACCCCGTGAGTGAGGCATCCGTGACTACTGTTATCTCCGGCCAGGGTTGCCAAAACTGTTCTCCTTTCAGGATGTTCTCCTGACAGGCCCACCACTGAAGGTCTCGAGCTACTCTGTCGGGAACCTGAAGAAGATCTGTCATTCTCCCTGAGAATTGTGACCACTGAGTCCTCAGTGCCCACTGGAGGGATCTCATTCTCAGGCGAGCCTCTGGCACTAGGAAAATGCAGGATGCCATGAGGCCTAGCAACCTCAAAAAGTCGAAGGCTGGGAGATGTTGGGCATGTTGGAACTTGGTAACCATCTGTAGAATATCTTGAGCCCTCACCTCTGGTGGCGAGGCTTTTCCCAGGGAAGTGTCTAGGATCGCTCCTATGAACTGGAGTCTCTGCGATGGTATCATTTGTGACTTCTTTAAATTGAGGGAGAACCCAGTCTGTGAAGGGAGTGGCACACGTGATTTAGCTGGATCTGAGCTTGTTCCGAAGAAACAGCCCTGATCAACCAATCGTCCAGGTAGGGATGGACGTGAATCCCTTCCCTCCTTAGACTTGCCGCCACTACCGACATTAACTTGGTGAAGACCCTCGGGGCGGAGGTCAGCCCAAATGGCAGCACTCGAAATTGATAGTGAGAGTTGCCAATTGCAAACCTCAGGTATTTCCTGTGTTTGAGATGGATAGGCACATCGAAATAAGCGTCCTGAAGGTCCAGAGATACCAACCAGACCTGGAACTGAAGGGCCTGGAGGATCTGAGAAAGAGTGACCATCTTGAATTTGTCTTTCCTGAGGAATTTGTTCAATTCTCGCAAGTCCAAGATGGGTCTCAGTCCTCCGTCTTTCTTCGGAATGAGAAAGTAAGGGGAGTACCAGCCCTTGTTCCTCTCTGCTACAGGTACCGGTTCTATGGCACCTTTCTCTAGCAGGTCTAAAATTTCCTGCAAGAGGAGCAGATCTGGAGCTTTCTGAGAGCTGATCCCCGGTGGATGACTCTGAGGTATACGTAGGAAAGGTAGGCAGTAACCTTGGGCAACTGTTTCCAATGCCCAAGCATCTGACGTGATAGCCTGCCATACCGCCAGATGTTGCGTCAACCTGCCTCCTACAGGTGTCCTGCGAGGGAAGTCCTCAGAGTGGTTTTGGGGCGGCTGATGCAGATGCCGATGGTAAAGAGGCACCTGCTGTTGCTGCGGCTTTTGAATATCTACCTCGTCCACCTCGGGTAGTTCTTCTTTGTCCCCTTTGAGCCGGTCGTCCTCTACCTCTTCCGAATGCAGAGTAGAAGCGAAAGGACTTGCCCCTCGCAGAGGTTCCTGTGGGACGAAAAGGTGTCTGACGGATTGCAGCTCCTAGGGATTTTGCAGCTGCTTTTGAAGTTTGCAGTTTCTCTAAACTGTCATCCGCCTTTTTCCCGAACAAAGAAGAGCCATCGAATGGCATGTTCAAGAGCCTGGCTTGCACATCTGGGGCAAAACCAGACTTTCTCAACCAAGCGAATCTCCTAGTTGTTGTACTTGCCGCCATTGCTCTGCTGATACTGTCAGCCGAATCAATGCCCGTCTGGAGGGATTCGCACATAGCGTCTTTACCGTCCTGTATAATATTCAGGAACGCATCCCTTTCTTCTCCCTCCGGGATGCAGTCAGCCGCTGTAGAAGCACACTCCCAAAGTGTATGGCTGAATCTAGCAAGGGTGCAAGTAGCATTAACAGATTTTAACGCCATGCTATATGCCGAAAAGACGTTCTTTGCCATAGCATCATATTTTTGATCGTCCCTGTCCTGTGGGACGGTAAGATAAGCCGTCTTGACATCGGTAGAGGATGCTGCCTGTACCACCAGACTTTCTGGGGATGGGTGTTTAGACAAAAACTCCGGGTCTGTAGAGGATACCCTGTACTTTGTAGACAGTTTTTTATTTACTGCTGGTACGACATCTGGGGTTTCCCAGTTTGTCATGATCTTCCTCTGAAGAGCTTTATGAAAAGGCACCACAGGATCCTCCTGTGGGCCTTTGTCAAGAATATCCGTGAGGTCATCTTGTTGGAAAGATTGTGAAGGAGCAGACCACCCCAGAAACTCTGTGATCCTGGCCATTAATGCTCTATAGGGGGTTTCAGCATGCTCCCCCGGGTCTGGCCTAGCAAACTCCACCTCAGGGGAGGTGTCTAACCCACTTGCCTCATGTAAGGAATCATGAAGATCCTTTAACCTGCGTTCTTCAGAGGAAAATTCCTCTCTAATTGGGGTTACAGGTCCCTGCAACTCAAATGTGTCTTCCTGTTCAGACAATTCACCCTCTTCCAATATTGAGGGCATAGTTCTCAATTGTTCTGAACTCATAAAGGGTGTAAACCCCATTTCCAAGGCAGAGGGTGCCGAACTTGTCATAATCGGCCTCGAAAACGTCGATGTCGTTGACGCCGACGTCGAAGGCTTCGAGCGTGGCGTCGAAAACAAAGGCGGAGGCCTCGAAGACCTCGACAGAATTGGGATTCTACTCGACAATCTCGAAGCCATCGACGTCGAGGACCTGGGGATAGACACTGGGTGTGTCGTATCGTGACTTTTCTTGGCGTCGACACCGGTGTCGAAGCTGGCGTCGAGTCGACAGACTCGTGTGTCGAAGGTCCCTTCGACAACGGCGTCGAAGACATCGACCGCGACGTCGACGGAACTTTCGTCGACGGCGTCGACGGAACCTTTGAGGAAGGTTTGGAGGTCATAGTCCGGCTCGAGGGTTCGTGACGCGCTCGAGAGGTTTCCTTCGCCGGGTACTGCGACTCGCGGCGTTTTTGACCTTCGGGTCTTTCGACCAGAGCATCGCTCTCAGCAGTCTTCGAGGGGGTCGAGGCCGCTTTCTCGAAGACGCTCATCACATTTTTGCGTAATTCCTCCCAGTCAGCCCGGGAACTATGTTTCGTGGGGCACGGGATTCTCTTTGGCGAAACAGAGGAAGAGGAAGACGGAGAAGGGGATCTTCGACGTCTCCTCTTCGAGTGCTTCGATCTCGAGGAGTGATGAGACCCACTCCGAGATCTGGAGTGCGAATGGTGACGAGGAGATGAATGTCTCGACTTCGTCGACGAAGAAGAAGCTTTTAAAGTCTTACCTTTCTCCAGCTTCCCCCTACGCTCCTTCAGGGCCTTAGCTGTCATGGACAGACAGTCCTCGCACTCCGAACAATGGTGTTCAGCTCCCAAACACCACAGACAAACTCTGTGAGGGTCAGTCAGCGACATCTTTTTCCCACAATCTCGGCATTTTTTGAAGCCGGATCGAGGAGTTTTCGGTTCCGACGAAGAAGCCATGAAGTACGGATCGAATATCTCGAGGTAAATAGGTTTAACCTGACAAAACCGAGCAACGGTATTCCGAGGCACTGAGTACGCGCGGAAAAATGGAACTGAGCAACGGGCGCTGCGCGCGGCCTTTATAGCCAGGATGACATCGGCGTCGATACGGCGGCTGTCGAGGGACATCGACTCGAAGGATGTCGACGCGCAGCGCCCTCTAGAGAAAACATTTTCCGAGGCCAGCAGAGCTGGAAGGAGATATCTAAGATGAGGAATACGTCGGAGGACACAATCCCTTCGAAACAGTAGTATGGAATGAAGCGGCCAATAGGGGAGGGGAGGAAGAAGCGGAAACCCTGATGGCCTGGAAACATCTAGTGGCCACACTGTCGGAGCCCACCCAGGGCAGCTCAAGTGATGATACCTCTGAGAATACAGATGGGGAGGTACCCCCAGAGGAAAAAGAGGCAGAGGGCGAAGTGGAGTTTTCTAGAGTTGGAGGACGGGTTAAGGGCAAGCAGTAGATACTTAACGATATTTTCGTGATGTTCAAAATGCTATGACAAAGCAGTGCTGGTGTTGTTCATTGTTGATTGTTTGTTGTAAAAATCAATAAAAAATTGTTAGAAAAAAAACTATATGACACTGGATGGCAACCTATGGCGCCTCTTCTTGCCATGCCTCGAAGACGAGGAATGATGCAAAGCGCTTCTCGAATGGGAACGGGAGCATTTAGACCTCTTACGACGAGGAGATGTTGGTCTCGACTCATCTGACAATTTACGTTTAGAAGGTGTAGCAGGGGATTTTTGAGGCTTACCTCTCACCAGCTTCCCTCTGCGCTCTCTCAAGGCCTTGGCCGTCATCGACAGACAGTCCTCACACTCCGAACATGGAAGGTCTGCCCCTAGAAACCACAGCCAGATCCTGTGCAGGTCCGTCACAGACATTTTAACACCGCAGTCCCAGCACTTCTTAAATACGGACCGAGGAGTGGACAGTGCCGATGATAAAGCCATATCGCCTTGAAAACTTGATGAATTTTCAAAGAAAACTCGAAGTAAGATTTCTGACTAGGAACTAGGTGTTCCGTTACCGAAGCTGTGAAGCATGGAAACCAGAACTGAGGCAACGGACGCTGCGCATGCTACTTTTATCTGGGGTGACGTCGACATCAAGACGGTGGCCTCCGAGGGACATAGACTCGAGCAGGCATAGACTCACAGCGCCCTCTACTGAAAAAAACTTCTGAGGCAGCAAGCTGGATATTGGGAAATATATAAGATAAGGAATACCTGGGAGAACACAATCCATTCGAAATTAGAGTCATCAACAGTTTCCAATAAGATACAATTCCATCCCTATCGATTAGGAAATCCAGGGCGTTACATCGACGCCTTCCATGTTTCCATTCTCTTTCCAGGCTATGTTAAGGATTGCTTCTGCCTCATAGGTTAGTATCTGGGCCACATTTTGCTTGTAAAACATCAGGACTGGCAGGAGCGAAAAGGCCCCAAGTGTCTTGTGCATTACTCTTGCCTGAATTGCCAGTTTCCTGGCTTTCGGTCGCAGCATTGTTAGGTGGGCTCTCTCATCTAGGTTCTTATTGATTACAGTCCCCAGGTATGGTATCGTCTCTACCTTCTCTACCATTTCATGTCCCACTCTCTAGGTTGGACCTCCCTTTTCTTTTCTGCTGGCAGAGCACATTGTGAGAACTTTTGATTTCTTTGTGTTGATCCACGCGTTATTCTACTTCAAATATGTAATAAAGCCGTCTAGTCTGCGTTGGAGTCCGATAGGTGTCTGGTCAATTAAGACCAGATCACCCACATACAGGACCCAAGGCAGCTCCGGATCTCCAAGTTGGGGCGGGAAGGCCTGTATTCCTTGTTGGGATTCCCCTAGATCCGACAGATAGAGGTTAAAGAGAATCAGCGCTAGGGAGCATCATTGTTTTAGGCCCCGGAGCATTTGGATTTTTTTTAAAGGACCCCCCGAGACCAGAGCCTCACCTTCACCAAGGTGTCTGAATACAGAAGCCTAATTGCTTCAATTAGATCAGGCGGGCAGTGCCACATTGAAAGTTTGTGACAGAGCCGATCCCTATCCACACAGTCAAAGGTCTGCTCAAGGTCCACAAAAGCCAGGTATACGTTCTTATTGGCTTCGATCGATCTCATCTTTAAACAAATTTAGGAACAAATTTAACAAAGTACCGACCCCCTTTATAAACCCTGTCTGCCGTGGTTCCATGTGTCATGACTGGACTGCCCACTGATTAAGATCTCATAATAGTATTCCGGCAAATAATTTACCTGGGGTATCTAAGAGGGCTATTGAGTGATAGTTGTTAGGGTCCCTACGGTCGGCCTTCTTAAAAATTGGGACTAAAATTGCCTCATTCCATGTGGAGGGGACTGACTTCGTTGTCAGGACTTGTTGAAAAGATCTTTATAGTTAGATCTGCCCAAGCCTAGGCATTTCCTTTTAAGACGTGATTTGCTAAGCCATCAGAGCCCGCCGCTCTCGAGGAGCTCAGCTTGGAGACCATGATTTTAATTTTCCAAGCTAAAAGCCCAGCTTCCGCTCGGGGTTGATGGCATCCATTGAGCGACTTCCTCCCCTTGAGAGAAAAGCTTGGAATAATGATCCACGCAGCTGGCCCCAGGCACCTGACTAACGGTCAGCACCGAATTGAAATTTCCACCATTATTTAGTAGCTCTCATACATGTCTGCTCTTGTTTTTTCCAACAATTTTGAGCATATGTTCTGCATCATGCTGGAGTCTAGCCGCTTTAGAAGCTTTAAGCCAGTTTCAGTATTTTTGTTTCCTTTTTTGTCTGAGGATACCTGATAGATCATTATTATGTCTTTTTAGCCTTCTCATATCTGCTCTGAAAGCTCGCCTGCTATCAGTTTCTAGGTTATAGTTGTGTAATGGGAAAAACTTAAGTCTTACTTCCAGCAGCCTGTTCTTCTCTGTATGCCTGTAGGATACATTTGTAATCAGTTGCCTCAGGATATTTATGAACAAATTGTTCATACAGTCCTGTAATAAGAGGCCCCTCCAGTGTTCGAATACGGAGTCTATTCTTGCCCCATGTAAGGCTCATTGGGCCCTGAGCTCCCCTTTTCTTTCCTGACAGTCTAGACCCCATTTTACTGCTAGTAAGTTATGAACACTGGCGTCAGGAATTTCTATCACCCTAAATTGGTCAATGTTTACAAAAGCATTCTGAGAGATATATCAGTAATCGATACACCCCCTTTTTTTCTCCTCTTGACCAAGTATTTGTGGCTGGAAAATCTCCTTTAATCTGCCCATTTAACAAACATTTCACCCATTTTAATTTCACCAAGCCATAATTTCGCCCTCGCATCAAGCAGAGATTTTCGTTGTACCACCTCCTCACCATTCATAAAATGCATATGCAGATCACCACATAATATAAAATGGAGGTCGTCAAGGGATGTTAGGGCTTCGTCAATCATTTGCATTATAGATTCCATGAGGGAAACATCATTCTCAGAGCTTACTCCCCAGTACACATTGATTACAAATAGAGTCTTATTTTATTTCCCCTCTTGCTTCTGGAATAGAAACCATAGTGATTGTACAAAGGGGTTCGGCTGGTTCACTTTGATTACCTGTAAATCCCTTGCCATTTTGATAAGCATTAAGAGTCCCAAAGTTGGTCTACCCTTTTGCCCTTTTGTGCTTCATTCAGGTAGACCTCATATCCCTCTCAATTTTTCTAGGCCCAAGTTTCTATTTGAAAAGAGTTCAGTGAAAATCCCTTGTGTTCCAGCAGCATAGACATAGGGGCTTTAGGGTCTTCCTTTCCTGGCTCTAGGGCAAATGGGGCTCAGTCAGGGCTGCTGCCAACCATGACCACGATTGGGGTTTCCCGACATCAATTCTCAAAGCATTGTTGTGGCAATAAGACCCTCGGCGGCGGGCCAATACCGGCCAGGCAATGAACCCGGGGCCGTGACGAAGCCCGGTGGCATTACCGTGGGCGGTATTGGCCTGCCGCGAGGGTCTTATAGCCATTAGTACCCCGGCCCGTTAGACCGTGGTACTAATGGCATTTTTTTCTGTTCTGAAACAGAAAAAAAATATATATATGTCAAATAAAATGGCTGCCGGGAAAGGGAAAACGTAGTCCGTTTTCCCTTTCCATGGTGGTCATCGGGAGCGGACGCGCTGGGAACAGAAGTGTTCCCAACGCGTTCGCTCCCAAGAAAGAAAAAAGAAGGTAATTGGGGTTGGGAGGGCAGGGAGGGGATAGTTTGCAGGGGACAGGGTGGAGAGAAAAAAAAACTTACCTGAGTCCCCGGCGGGGGACAAAGGCAGCCTCCAGCCTTGGTGAGGCTCGGAGCGGGGATTGCCCCGTTTCGAGTCTCTTCATTGGTTAAGGGGCTGCCACGCCCCCTGCCGGAAACAAACGCCAGCACAGTCGTACATCCACGGGAATACAATGTGGTATGGCTCGGAAAAGAGCCAATCCATGTGTAGTATTTCCCCCTGGACAGAGCATGAGTTGGTTTTTTCGACACTTTTCCAGAATGTAACTTTTAATGAAGAGTTGGCTGACCAAGTCCCAGGGTGTTCATTCAAGTTCCTTTGATCCGTCGAGTTTATATCAGAGTTGTTTCTTCGTCCAGAGGGTGATGGGCTAGAGGCCGGTCTAGATTGTTTCATTGAGACGGTAGGACCATCCCTATAATCACTCAGATCGTAACCCAGTGGGTATAACAGCTCTCTCAGTTCCAGAATTTCAGCTTTTATTAACTGGGAGCGCAGATGTAAAATAACCCAGTCCGTGCGTGATTCATTTATGAACTGGACAATGCGAATGTCCTCCGTTGATATCGACCTCAATTCCAGTATATGGTGAAATAAGCGCATAACACTGTACCGACTCAGAATGAGATTTTCTGCGTTGGGGAAGTAGATTTTCCAGGCATACTCTAGCGTCCTCTTTGTCAGAGTGATCGACCCAGTTGTTTTTGCGCACTGTCTTCTCGGCGTGCCATTAATTTGGCATCTTTGAACGATATTGCTGCTTGATGGGTCTCTGTTTCTTTTCTAGCTTTCTCTATTTAGTTTCTCTTTTCCTCCAATGTTCTAAATGGAAATGTAGGCATAGCTGTTTTCACAGAAGAGTTCTCCACTGTTTTTTTCCCAAAGATAGCACATGTTGCGCAGCACGTTGGTTAGGAAGGTTACTTGTCTATCTTTTTCCACCAGCTCAGACCGGCTCAGGTTAGCCCATCCATCCTCTTCTTCCTCTCTTGCTATAATTTCGATTAGGTCACTTAGGCAGAAGTCCAATATTGCATCTGACCTCAGGTCCTGGCTAGCTGGGGCCGGGAAAGCTTCCGGATCTGTCTTTTCTTGGACGTTTAGTTGGCTGAGTAGACAAGGTATGGGGAGGAGGGGGGGCAAGCTGTCTCAGGAAAGCCCTTGACCCATTCAATTTCCTTTTTACCCCCGTCTTCATGTTTTTAGTTTTCTTTTCCATTGTTCTGTTTTGGGTTCGTGATTTGTTGTTACCAGTCGATGCCAGGGGAACTTGTGGCTTTCCAAAAATAGAAAACGTGGCGTTAGATCCCATTGCTGTCAAGTCCACAGATTCACCCATTTCCACTAATTTCCTTGGGGGGCTTCACCTGACCTGGCAGCTGCATTGGCTGCTGTCCTCTCTCTTTGTCTGATCTAAGCTCTTGACAGCTGGGCCGTAATCTTTCCTCAGACTGTCCATCCAAGTCTTTATCCATGCCGCAGTTAGTGTTGCTAGAGGAACTTTGCAGCCCCCCATTTCATGTATTCTTATGGATGGAGTTAGTGCTGCATTCCAAGCAGCGCCCCCAGTCTGTTGTGATTTAAAATGGGCACGCATCCATTTACAATCCTCCAGTACTGCTTCCATTAAGGTTGCTTTATTCAGTTCTTGGCGTCTGACCAGATCGCTGAGGCGATTTTGCCAATTTAATGAGCCCTCAGCTTCACTGTTGAGCCGATCCTGCACCTTTACTACAATGTTTTCGAGGAACAACATCTTGGCGTGGGCCATGGCTATAAGCGTGGCCTGATCTTTCAATGAGTCATTTAAGGATTCATAAAGCTTGGTAAAGGGGGCTATCGAAATAGCCAGTGATGCCATAACTGTAGTTTGTATTTGGGACATTGCCTCCCTCACAATCCTTTCTCCTACTAGACCATTATGCACGCCACATTGCGTATCCCTTCTCATGTCTCTTCTGGGGATTGAATATTGTCCGCTCTCTGAGGAGCCTGAATCCATTTCAGATGGAGATGAGGATCTTTGACTCTGTCCGTTCTGCAGATGCCATCTTGGTATTCATTGATTTCTTGCTCTCAGGCAGAGTTCCTAGGGCTAGGCCCCACAATTGCACTCCCTTCTTGAGGGGGTTCTTCCTGGGCTGAAGAAGGTTGCTCTTTCATATCCATGTCACCTTTATCACATCGAGGGGTTATAACCAGACATCTCAACTCTTCCATAGAGGATTTAACAGAGGGGAGGCTCCATCCTCTCTGGGTTGAGATTTTTGTGGTTAAGGCTAAGATGTCTTTCGATAGACGAGCCACCAATGCCAAATTCTTCATGCCCTCTGTGACACCATTTAGGTGCTGACAGTCTTTCTGTGGGGGCCCTCCCTCTCCTACTTTAGGGGCCAGAGCGTGAAATTGCTCACCAGGTTGGAAGCACCCGGCTCCTTTCAACTTGAGGGGAGGGATTATTTTTTCAGTACTATCCTCCTCAAAGTATTCAGGATTCCACAGCTGGGTACATACTGAGTTAGGCTGCTGCTCGATCCTAAGCTCTGCCATTTGCACAGAGCCATTAGCATTTCCTTGATGGTCACTCCCCCCTGCTCTCCCATTCATTGCATCCCACACCATTTATTTTTTTTTGCTTCAAGTTCGGGTTCTTACCAGCATTTTCTGGAGCTTCGCGGATCGTCAACTGTTAACGCGTTCTTGTGCCAGCTGCTGACATGGTCCTTCGCTCGATCTTCTATGGCAACAGGGCACTCGGGGTTCCTTGCTAGATCGGTTAATGTGAGAGGTGGATTCTCAGCCTCCACCTTCACCTCACACCAAAGACACAAAACACTCTGCGCAATGCGCCGCGGCTCTGCCAAGGTGGGTAGTTATTTAGCACTCTGCCTCCTCAGCTAGACAGAGATGACAGACTCAGATTCAAGCTTGATTACTGTTAGGGAGAATTATCTGTAAGGCTAATTTCCCAAACCTAGTGAGTCCCCCAGCCGCTTTGCTGGATTTTTGGGGTTTATTTTTTTCTCTCCTGCTAAGAGTGAGATTCTTTTGCTCCCACTCTTAGACATGATTTGAGATGTTCCTTTAACTTTCCATGGCCCTCATTACGACCCTGGCGGAAATCGAAAAACGATGGCGGAAATGCAATACCGCCATCGAATACCGCTCGGTGCGATTATGACCCGTCACCGTAAAGTACGATGCCATTAGCGACACCGTAGTGAACGCCAACGCTAACTGCACCAAGTACGCGCACGCGCGCCATGCGAAACCGTAATTACCACCATGGCGCAACGGTACGGGAATTCTGACCCTAGCGGACATGTACCTAACGCCATCAAGCATGGCGGAAAGTACCATTCCGCCATGGTGAGAAGTACGGCATCGCAAACCAACCGTAAAAGGCCCTACTGAGTGCCTGTACACCACTCCCTGGCCACATTGCACAACTCCTCGTAGGTGCAATGAAGTCACACAATGCAACCAGTGAAATGTACAAGTCACCCATGCATGCCAACGAACAAATGAATGTAGGGGCTCCAAGTGCCTTGTGAGTGGCCATCCATATTAGCCATGGCACCATTGCCGTACTGATGCAGCACAGGCATGTGAAGCTTCAAGTACAGCAACATGAACTGAAAACTGAGACAAACAAAAACAGGCCCCCCATCGCTTGACACCAGTGTAAGGCAACATACAAAGCAGTATCCTGAGTGAGACTGCACCAGCCCTGTACTCCTGCCAGTAAACAAACCAACCATCAGCATAAGCATGTACCACACAAGTTGGCAGAGTGACTGAGCAGCCAGGCACATCTCAAGAGGGGCCAATGGGAGCAGCAGGGCACAGATGGCACGAATACAGAAGCTATTCCAATGGACATGACCTCAGTCTCCCTCCAAGAAACGCACGCAAACACAGGCACCTGTGACCAGCCATATTCTGAAAATCACATCATTCCACCAATCCACCTGGCTGACCGGCATCTGTTACAGAAAAGCTAATCCCCCTCCCATAAGCATGACATCATCAAAACAGACATAATTGCAGCCCCTATCCCTGACCTTACTGGCCTTCGTAGGCAAACGCGCCCAGTACAGTACCACGCAACTATACTCAGAAGCCGGAACCCAAAGCAGATCTCCTCACAATACATCGCTCCACAAATAGGAATATGCTACATTACTTGCAAAGAATAACGCTACACGGTCAATATCATAATCAAAATTTAAAGCACAACAAAATCACCCGGGCCATACAGCTATTAGGTCATGAACTCCAAATCATATCTCATAATTGTGGGCTGCATCTGCAATAAATGACCAGCTTCTTCTTGTGTGACGCCCTGTTCCTCCATGGTACACAGGGGCTACATTCACGTTCAAAAAGGCAACATGGAAGCGCCTAGAACCGCAGGGCCGTCCCATTAGGTAGGCACTAGTCCAGCTGAAAGCTCGAAATGTTGCTCCTAGCCACTAGTACTGCGTAAGGGCATGTGGGCCATTGGCGATCGTCCCATAAGATCGTAATGGTGCTCCACTGATTAACACGAAGCAGCAGGTGTCGGGAGTAAAAGCCATCTGCAGGAGTGGCATACAGATGGCAGCGGCAAAAGGGGAGGAGATACCTGTCACCCAAATGAAACAAAAAAGAATAGTATGGGCATCTGAACTCCATTTGAATTACTCACTTCAAAGATCACACTAAATCCACAGCCATATGCATGCTAGCCCACTCAAAAGGATTATTCGCACCCAAAAATCACTTGCGAATCATAACTATATAAATCGAGGTGAAAACACTATTACAAACAAGTGTTTGTGTGCATGGGTCTGTTAAAACAGAATCCATTAGATGGGATTAGTAACGTGCATAGACACAAGTGTTTGAAGGCGCGTCGAGACAGGGAGGGTTCAACAAGGGCAGATAGACGATGGTCCCACTATGGCAGCCCTGCATCACATAGCGCAGAGGAAGTTGATAGATTCCAAAAAGCCATGTACATGGCAGACTCTCTATTAAATCATCTGTCCATGCATCCATACATCATTCCCTCATCCCGGTATAAAAACGCCTGATTATTTACTCACATAACATTTGAAATTTCCATTGAGTCTGTGCTTAATGCAGTCTGCAAAATCCACTGTGCTCCAGGCCGGAATTCTAGTGTTGTGAAGTAACATGTATTTGGGAACGTCCTGCCACTACGCTATTGCGCATCCCATACTATTCATATCAATCATTGCATTCTCGCCATGGCCCCTGTCCCAAGGACATTAAACAATAGAACTTTCTATCTGCAGTCAGACCTGTGGGCGTCTCCTCGCCGCTAGCTGGAAACCGAAAGCGCTGTCCTTCGAATTCCTCATTTGCAACATCACGTCGAAAAGGCATCTGTGACCGCTTGAAATCACAAATCCATCCATTTAGTGCAGCAGTGTGTGAAAATGGCAACTGGCTTCACTCACAAATGGGACGCCCCGCCCGTCGGTGAACCGCGGTACAGTGCTGCATGAGGGTCCACCGTTAATCGAGTACTACATTCCACTGACCCTTCACAAGTTTGTTCCCGACTGCAAAGAAAGTATGTGAAACAATGGGACCATAACAGAATTAACATATGAAGCAATATCTCACTGCCATCGGGATGAAATACATGATTGTAATAGCAAGATGCCATGCGTCGATTTGCAGCGTTGTGTGCGGGACGTGCTCGCCCAAAGGGGATTGCAGCTTGCACAGGTGGAATGAATCACCACAGGTGGAGGCTATACAGCTTGAAAACACATAAATTGCACACCCAACCCCCTCCCACAACCACACCCACTCCAAAATGCTACCGGCAGGACTAGCGATGTTGGCCCTGGGGGACCTGATAGCACTGCAAGTACTCCAACTTCAAGAAGAAGACGAACACCAACTACTACAACAACCGGCCGCACAGAGGAGACGCAGGAGGAGGAGGAGGGCAAGGCAGGGCCAGCAAGGCCCACCAGCACAGCCACTACCACCACGCAGGCAGCCCGCAATCCCACGCCTCCGAGCACATCCGTTCAACCTCACTGATGAGCAGATCCACACCCTCTACCGTTTGGACCGGGACACCATAACCGCCATTGTGGACATGACACACGCTGACCTTGTCAGCATGATAGATAGCCCAACCGCCATCTCACCCCTACTGAAGGTGGTGTCTGTACTCCACTTCCTGGCCACAGGCACCTACCAGCACACAGTCGGACAGTTGCATGGCATTTCACAGCCACTGTTGTCACGGACACTATTGCAAGTGCTTGATGCCCTCCTGAAGCACGCAGACGACTACATCTCTCTACCACGCTCGGAGCAGGAAATTACGAACACAAAAGTGGGATTCCATGCACTTGCCGGCATACCGGGTTGCATTGGTGCCATCGACTGCACCCATGTGGAATTGGTTGTCCCACATGCCATGGAGGCCCAGTACCGCAACCGAAAACAATATCATTCTCTTAATGTACAAATGGTGTGTGACTCAAACAGGATCATTACACATTGTTGTGCCCGATTTCCTGGATCAACCCATGATTCCATGGTCTTACGGAACTCTACAATACCACGCTACATGGAGCGACATGCAGGGAACAGATCCTGGCTACTCGGTGAGTCTCATTTCATGCATGATAATGTGGGGTATGTGATGCGGCAATGACCTGGCAGGAAGGGGGGGGGGTGCTTACGTAGCAATGTCATTCCTCAAACATCCTTTATTGTCCACATACAGGTGATGCCGGGTATCCACTGAAGAGATGGCTCCTTACACCACTCCGGAACCCACAGAACCAGCATGAGGAGGACTACAACCATGCCCACTCACGTACCCGGGTAGTCATAGAACAGGCATTCGGCCTACTGAAGGGTCGTTTCCGCTGCCTCAGCAGGTCTGGCGGGGCACTCCTGTACCGCCATGAGAAGGTTGCAAAGATGGTCATGGCATGTGTCATGCTACACAACATGTGCATACGTAGAAATGTGCCCATGCCCCCTGACGCAGAACTGCAAGCACCTGAATATGGTCATGATGTGGGTGGGGATGTGGCAGCACCTCAAGGAGTCTGCGAGGCACAGGAGGGCCGTGAAATTCGTCAGATTATCATAGATTCATGCTTCTAGCACTCACGCCTGGTGGCTGATACATGGACACGGGACTTGTGGCACTGTGTGTGTCTGGAACATGCACAATATGGACTGTACGCCTATAATGGCCTTGTGCACAAAGATCAATGTCCACACATCTCATTGGATGATTGTGAAATGTTTATAGCATATGTGAAATTGTGTTACACACCCCATCGACCCGCCACCCAAGTAAGCCCAACACACCCCCTCCACCCTCCTACCTCCCCCCCGAACACCAGTGTCCAAGGATGCTCATTGTCAGTGGGCAGACGCTATTGCAAGCCCCCTCTCCGGGTATCAGGGGCACCCCTGCCTGTGGAGCGCAGGTTCCTCCCAGATCTACGTTGGGGGCTGCCCTGGACGGAACTTGCAACGGATGATGTCTCTGCCTGCTCACGTCCATGCATGTCCCTAAGGGTTTGTGAGAGCTCAGTGAGCACACGGCGCACAGCGGCAAGTTCAGCACATACGTCTTTGGACGTCGCATGCAGTTCCCCCCTCAGGCTCTCGGTGCTTCTCTCCATTTGTACTCTCAGGCTCTCGGTGCTTCTCTCCATTTCTGCCCTTAGTGTCTCTGTACATGTTTCTATGGCTGCCTTGGTACCCCCACATTCATCAGCATGGTCCTTGAGGAGCGTGGCCAGTTGCTGCTGTTGCACGATCACCTGGTCGAGGGACTGTTGCCTCTGCTGGGCCATGGCCATTTGCGGTGGTGTCACAGAGGGGCTGATCACCTCATGTTGCCTTGACACAGGGCTTGTGGGGGATGGCCAGTCGTCGTCTTGTGAGTGCCCCTGCGTGGTATCCTCATGGTGTACGGGATGAAACAAACAGGGGGATTGAGACAGGTCATGGATGGATCGTACATCGACATCACCGTTTTCTGTGTCGGAGCATGCTGCCATTAATGCAGTGTCACCTTTGGTGCTGCTGCCACCAGAAGCAGTGCCTTCTGTGGCATCCATTGGGGGGGCCTGTGGTGGAGTTGTTGTGGCCATGCTGGCTGCTGGGGTGCCTGTTGAAGTCCCCTCCTGTGTGCTGCCACTTGATTTGTGCTGCTGCCGTGTCTTGATCCGTGCAGCTGAGGTGGAGGGTCTTTGGCCGTTGGTCTTGGCCCTCTTTGCAGGTGTGCTGGTAGGGGTGTCCTGGAGCTCGTCGTTTGAATCGGACCCTGTGGTGGAGTAAAGGAGGGCGAGCGTTATTTATGGGTCTGTGGAAATTGGAATGGCAATGTATCACATGCATTGGGGTGGTACCTGAGGGTGATTTGGGTCAGGGCCTTGGAGGTGGTTTCATTTTTGTGTGGATTGAGGGTGCAGTTGTATTGCAGCCTGCAGTTAGGGGGTGTCTGCTGCACGTGTAGAGGGTGTTTTTAGGAATTTTAAATATTTATTTATTTAATTTGACTTTTAATGTGCGCTATCAGGCCAATGTAAGTGGACGTTCTCCTGGACATGTGTTTCTGTTGCACTATGTGGACACATGGTACTTCACATGATTGGACATTGTAGTTTTAGCATTGTTTTATTTGGGACACCTACCTGATTCTTCGGATGTCTGCACTCCTTTCTCCATCCCTCCGACTCCCTCTATGGTCTCCATTCCAATGGTGGAGGCACAGATTTCTTCCCAGGGGGTCAACTTGATGGGTGATTCCGATCCTCCCCCGGTAGCTGTGGCAATGTTACGGTTGGCGGATAGTATGCTCCGTACGCGTATCCGCAAGTCGTTCCATCGCTTTCTGCATTGCTGTGGGTTGCGGGGTGCGGTCCCCACCGCACTTACCCGCTGTGCCACCAGGGCCCATATGGCCTTCTTGTTCGCAAGTGCCGTCCTGGTCATTTGCGTCGAGAAGACGACGGCAGCATTCTCCTGGAGGGTCTCTGTGAGCACCGTGAGTTCCTCACGTGAGAAGTGGACCTGCCGCTTGCGGTCGCACGCTTTTTTCGCTACTTTTCCCATTGTTTTGGTTTCACTAGGGTGGATGACGGGTTGGGATGTCTCTCAGGGTAGTATTTTTAATGGTTGTGTGGAAATTCTGATTTTATAGGTGTACGGCGTGCTGTTTCCCGTTCCGGGACCATGTTTTTGCTTCCGTTTCCGTATATTTACGGTCACCGTATTTTCCGATTGCCGCTCATTACGGTGACCGCTATGATCGGTGGCGGAATTGCATGTAGGTCGCCGTACGACGGCGGTGAGGAGCGTTTTGGGGACATTTCCGCCATCGCGGACTTTGCACTTCCGCCAAGGCGTAGTGCTCGTGCCCGATGGGTCAGAATTAGCCGCACTTTACTCCGTCGTGCAATGGCGGAAACGCTATTTACGCTATGGCGGTCAGGTCAGTTGCTTTCCGCCAGGGTCGTAATGAGGGCCCATGTGTTTTATGGGCTATGGGGTCTTTTACTCCATAGGGTCTCATGTGTTTTTTTGATGTGGGTTACACAGCACCCTCCGTGCTGTATGCCAGGGGTGTCGTAGCGACCCCCCAACATAGACTCCATACCCTGGGACTGACTACTGTCTCCCAGGGCATGGAAAGTCACCATTGGCTTTACTAGTGCCAAATTCTGAACAGAAACCAGTACAAAACATCATATTGTGGACGTACTGGTTGGGGCAATTCGATTGCCCTGGGGTCTGTTGTTCGAGGGGGCACGTCTCCGTCACCCCTATCGAGATTTGGCTGGTGGCAGTAGATACTACTTTTTATATTCGACCGTGAATATATCTCTATGGGATTTTCCCATTGTTCGAGGCTACCAACTTTAATTATTTAATTCTTATAGCCTCGAACATACCGCCGGTTTATTTATTTAATATTAATTCGTCGGTTGGTATTTTATGCCAGAACTCGATTCTAAAATGGCATTTGTGTTCTCTTCTGTGACTCCAATCCAAGTTGAGCCCTTTGTTCCACTTTTTGGCGGGCTTCTCCACAGAAGCCTCCAAAAGTGGTGCCACTCTGTCTGGGTACCACAGGGGGTGTGGGAGGGGGTTTAGGCACCCTGGACCGAGTTACCTTGGTAACTCAAGTCACACTCTTGTGTGATTGGCCCAAGTGGTGAGCCGGCCGGCTCACCACTTAGCATGTTTGATTGACAGCTAGGCTGAGTGAATGGGGGTGTGCTGCATAAAAGCAGGGCTTTGGGGACTGGAACTTCAGAAGTCGCCACAGGACCTGAAAATCCGACGAGGGAGAAGCTGAGCCGACCTGCTACGACGACACCACCGGTGGAGCCCTGCTGAACCGACTCACCACTTCCCAATGACAGAGGAGATCTCCCTGCTGGAGAGTCTTCTTCCCCTGACTGGTGGGCACAACCAGTTTACCTTCTTCTCTTCGCATCCCAGGCCGTCTTGTGGTCGAATTGCCCGTGCCAAGCACCCCGGCAACCGGATAGCCACTCACCACTGGACCGCGAATATAAGGACCGCTCCTTTTAATTGAGAACTCCGCGGCTGGTTTCTTCCCTGGCGGTGCAATGGACTCCTGCTTCCCTCCCCGACGAGATCCTCTCTTCCCCCGGACGAAGCACCGACTTGCACCCGCTACCAGGAACAACTGCCACCGCTGGAACGTTCTCACCATTTTAAGGTACCGTGTCCACTAGGCCTCCCTTTCTAAAGATTGCTACAAGGTAACAATAATTCCTTAACCTTCTAGACTGGGCTGGCCGTCTTGACCATCTAACTGGTCCCTTTCTTTTTGGTCCAACTCTTTCTGAACTTTTTGCGAGACTTTTGGGCACTTTCAACCGTGTGACCTTGGACACATTTCGTCCGGAGCCTCTTAAAGTGGGTCTGGCCTCTTTGACTTTATAGTTTTAACCTGCCTTCTTCTCCTACTGTGTTCGTCCGAAAGTGTTGGGATCTGTTTCTATCTTTGCTCTTCCTTTCTCTCCCTTTTAAACCGATTGATTAGAGTGCCATCTTCGTTAAGCGCTCACCGCTGTCTGAAAATAAGTGTTGCTTTACTTAAGACTTGTCTAATAATCGTTGAAGGGAGTGTATATCTTTTAGTGACCGTGTTTTGAAACTGCTTGATATTAGTGCCAGTGTGTTTAACTAGATGTGTTTTTAAATAAATAATTATATCTCTTTTACACCAAGCTCTGGTCAGTGTTTGCTTGCTCTACTGTGTTCTTTTGACCTATTGTGAATACTCTGTATACTGCCTAACTCTTCTTGAGGGAAGTCTGACTGCTCAGCCACAGCTACCAAGTGAATCTGTGTGGTACAGACTGCTACCAAGTGGGTTTACTGCCAAACACATGTAGTCTTAAATCTTTTGCAGTGGTCCCTAAGGGAACTGCACAGGTTTCTGCCTAACAATTACAGTTAACACTACTTAGTCCCACAGATTTTCTACAGGATTACCAGTGATGCGATGGTGGTATAAGTCCCCATTTCCGGAGTCCCTATGTCTACACTGGGCTTTCGGCAGAATTAATGCGGGTGTTGATTCTGCCACCAGTAATTCTGCCGATTTTGGGCGCTAAGATGGAGAATTTACCTCCCATTCCGTCCAAACCTGTGATCCGGCGCTAATAACGCCAGGGGGGTTTGGCAGTAACACTAGTAGCCCCGGCGGTATCCCGGCAGTAATACTGCCGAGATACCGCCCAACTCATGATGAGGCCCAATGTGTCTATGATAGGCTGGTGTCAGTGGATATTTACTTGCCATTTTTGCATATTACCACATAATGCCATAATAAGTATCATGTACTCTTAAATAGCTGTGCCACAAGATTTTTGCCTGTCCTTTGGCCATTTTGTTCTTTGGCCTTCTTTCAACCTTCTCAGGCCCAGAATGGCTATGTATGGAAATCCCTTCCATGGACAAATTACCTGCTTTCCCAGGTGAAGGCGAAGTTGCGGTCTGTGTATGTGGCCAGATGTGGGGGTTGGGGCTGTCTGGTCCCAGTCCACATAAAAGCCACAGAAGAAACAAGTTGCTTACCCGTGGTAACATTCTTTTGATTGGATGTTCCTCCCATGTATTCCTCATCTTAGGATAAATATCTTTCCAGGTTCAGCTGCTTTGGAAAACATTTTCTCGGCAGGGGCCGCAGTGTGCCGTCTCATCGAGTTGATGTCCCTCAGGGCCTCCGTTCGACTATCGATGTCATCATTAGCATAACTAGCACACGCAGCACCATTGGCTTCAGTTCTGTTTTTCCCCTCCTGTAGAGTAATTACCAGGCGTAGCATAGACCGTAAGCTGCAAGAAAGCGCAAAGTGTAAAGACACGTAAATTCTACAGTGGGGTATGCTGGGAGGGCGATGAGGAATACATGGGAGGAACACCCAATTGAAAGAACTTTACTACGGGTAAGTAACTTGTTCTTTGAATGGTTTGTGTCCTCCCACGTATTGTTCATCTTATGATAGACTCCCGAGGCAGTAATAATTTGGTGGTCTGAGTATGAATTTTATTTCGTCCTTAACTGTTATCATGGACTGAATGAAGGACCACTTTCCAAAATTGTCCTTTTTGATTGGAAGATGATTCTGAGCTGTCATTTTTTATAAAAGTGTGAACAGACGACCAAGTGGCCACTGCATATATGTCTTTTACCGGAACACCTCTCTGAAGAGCAGCAGAGGTTGCCATGCCCGTTGTGGAATGTGATCTCAAGCCTTCTGGAGGGTCTTTGCCCGCTAACCTGTAACAATCCCCAATAGCCAGGATGATCCATCTAGATTGGGTCTGTTTTGTCACAACTAAACCCAATTTAGGATCTGTATAGCCAATGAATAATTGGTCATTTTGACAAATGTTTGACATTTTCGATATATATATAAAACCTGAGAGCCCTTTTTGGGTCCAGCCTATGTAATCTTTCCTCCTTCTTTCGAGGAAGAGGAGGTGGGTAAAAAGTTGCCAAATTATCTTTTGCGACAAGTGGAAGTCAGAGACTACCTTTGGTAGAAAAGAAGGGTTCACCCTGAGAACAACCTTGTCTTTATAGAAAAGAGCGTGTGGGGGTTTACAGGAAAGCGCCTGCAACTTGCTTACCCTGCGGGCTGACGTTATTGCTAAACAGTTTTCAAAGTTAACAGTTTTAATGGGCATAAGTGTATTGGTTCAAAAGGAATGCATGTTAGACATTTTAACTCCAGGTTAAGATCCCATATATAGGACTTGGAATGGAATTGGTGGAAATACATTAGTAAGACCCTTTAGGAATTGAACAATCAGAGGGATTTTAAAATATTAATTCTCCTCTGAAGAACACTTGAAAGTAGACAGCGCCGCCAGGTAACCTTTAATTGTTCCAATTTGGAGCTCCAGATTCACCAAATCTAACAAAAAAGAAAGCACCATAGGTGTATCACAAATAAAAGGATCCGCATTCTTATCCCTGAAACCAACTACTGAACTTGTTCCAACAGCAGCAGTACAAAGATTTTGTTGCTGGCCTTCTGGCCGAAAGCAAGTTCTCTATTACGTCATCGGGGACGTCCCGATCCTTATATCTCAAACTCTCAGAAGTCATGCATGAAGGTTGAGAGTCTTGACCTCTAGATGCAGAACCCGACCTTCCTCTCGCGAGAGAAGGTCCTTGCTTTGCAGAAGACGCATTGGAGGGCAGATGGACATGTCCAGAAGGTCTGGGTACCACGTCCTCCTGGACCAATCTGGAGCAATTGGGATCGTGGATTCCACAAACTTTCTCAACCTCCTGATCACATGAGGAATCATGGGGACTGGAATAAACGCGTACAGGGGTAGAAACTCCCAGTCCACTAAAAACTCATCCCCTAGAGCTCCTCTTGGGGGTCATTCCCTGGAGCAGTACAGTTCACACTTCCTGTTGACACTGGTCACAAACAGATCCACTTGAGGGGTTCCCCAAAGTCGAAGATCTCTTGCAGGACTTCCTGAGCTAGTTCCCACTCATGGGAGACTGTGCTTTGCCTACTCAGAGCGTCCGCTGCCGTGTTCTCCTCTCCGGCCAGGTGAGCTGCAGATAGGGATATTCTTTCTTGAACTGCCCAGAACCAGAGCTGCATTGCCTCTCTGCATAGTGGTAGTACCTCTTATTGAGGTAGTACATGGCCACTGTGTTGTCCATCATTATTAGGACATTCTTTCCCCGTACATAGGGCAAAAAGGCCGTCAGCGCTAGTCTGATTGCCCTCAGCTCCAAAAGGTTGATGTGCAGTTTGGACTCCGATGGAGACCAAAAACTGCTAATTGTCAGATTATTGGCGCGGGCTCCCCAACCTGTGAGTGAGGTGTCTGGCACTACTGTTATCTCTGGCAATGGCTGCCAAAAGGATTCTCGTTTCAGAATGCTGTCCTTACAAGCCTACCACAGAAGATCCTGTGCGGCTCTGCTTGGAACCTGAAGATGGTCTGACATCCTGCCTGAGAATTGGGACCATTGAGCCCTGAGAGACCATTGGAGGGATCACATTCTCAGACAAGCATCCGGCACCAGAAAAATGCAGGATGCCATGAGGCCAGGCAACCTCAAAAAGTCGAAGGCCGGGAAGACTCTCGGTCTCTGGAATTTGGTGACCATCTGCAGAATGTGTTGATTCCTCACCTCGGGTGGCAAGGCTTTTCCTGAGGAAGCATCCAGGACTGCTCCAATGAACTGAATGAGTCTTCTTGTATGTGGGTCTTCTTGTAATCGAGGGAGAAGCCCAGTCTGTGGAGAGAGTGGCAGGTTATGCCAAGATGTTCCTGGGCTTGTTCAGGTGAACGTGCCCTGATCAGCCAATCGTCCAGGTAGGGGTAGACGTGAATCCCCCCTCTACTGATACTTGCTGCCACCACAACCATCAACTTGGTGAAAACCCTTGGGGCAGAGGTCAGCCCGAATGGCAGAACCCAATAATGAGAGCTGCCAGCCGTGAACCTCAGGTACCTTCTGGGCTTGTGATGAATAGGCACATGAAAGTAAGCATCCTGAAGGTCCAACAATACCATCCAATGCTGGAGTTGGAGGGCCTGAAAAATCTGAGAAAGGGTAACCATCTTGAACTTGTCCTCCCTGAGTAATTTGTTCAAGTTTCTTAAGTCCAAGATAGATATCAATCCTCTGTCCTTTTTAGCAATTAGAAAGTACGGGGAGAACCAACCCTTGTTCCTCTCTGCCACAGGTACCGGGTCTAAAGCAACTTTCTCTAGCAGGGTCAAAGTTTCCTGCACAAGGAGCGGATCTGGAATTTTGAAAGAACTGTTCCCCGATGGATGATCCTGGGATCTTTTTACAGTAACCCTCGGCTACCGTTTCCAGTGTCCAAGCACTTGAAGTAATGCCCCGCCATTATTTTTTGAGGCGGATGATGGGAAAACTGCCACTGCTTGTGCTGACTTAGCGCCTCTCTCTCGTCCACCACGAGGGAATCTTCTCTAACCTCTAGGACTGGCCTGTCCTCTTCCTCATCCAACTGAGGAGTAGAATTGAAAGGACTTAACCCTCCAAGATGATGAACCAGGCTAGGAATGTTCAGGCTGTCTAATGGCGGCGCTAACATTTAGCTGCCACTTTAGAGGTCTGCAGCTTTTCCAAACTATCATCAGCCTTGCTGCCAAACAGCCTTGAGCCGTCAAAGGGCATATTGAGGAGTCTAGATTGCATATCCTGTACAAATCCAGACTTCCTCAACCATGCAAATCTGGGCAGCACGGTGCTAATTGCCATGGACCTGCTAATGCTATCAGCAGTATCCAGACCTGACTGGAGGCATTCACACATTGCCTCCTTACCATCCTTGATAGCCAGGAAACCGTCTCTTTCTTCTCTTTCTGGGATGTGGTCATCCGCCATGGCTACGCAGTCCCAAAGAGTAAATGTGAGTTTTGACAAGGCACAAGTTGCGTTTGTTGATTTTGGAGCCATATTTTCAGCAGTAAATATTTTTCTAGCCCAGGCATCCACTTGCATGTCGTCCCTATCGGGAGGGATAGAAGGATATGCCGATTGTTTAGTAGACATAGCAGCCTGAACCACCAAACTCTCTGATGTTGGGGTCTTTGTTAAATATTCTGGGTCACTGCTGGATGGCCTATTTTTTTTACCGAAGTTCTTATTTACTGCAGCTGCAGTTTCTGGTGTTTCCCATTTAGATGAGACCCTTTTTTGCAGGGCAATATGAAAGGGCAAAATTGGATCTATCTGGGGTCCCTGACCCTGATCCAATATATTGGTTAGGTCATCCTGCGTCAAACAAGGTGCAGGCCTGCTCCAACCCAAAAATTCAACCACCTTGCTCATTAACAAAATTGAGGTGTGCCGGTGTGGTGAGGCGCCGGGTTAGAACTAAATTTGAAAAGACAAACTAAAGTCAATGCGACCCTTACAAACCAAATAAGATTGGGTTGCTGCACGAGGGACCAGCAGTCACCTCAAAAACTGCTAATAGGTACAAACACTTGAAAAATGTCACCTCTAAATGATTGCTCAGCCCTAAGCGAATGGTAGATATCCTATTCAAATTGAATGTGTAACTGGACAACAAATTCAGTGAAACAAAGAGTACAAAGCAATAGATTCTTCAGTCAAAAAAACGCTGTTGAAGCAGATTTTATAAGTTGATGCAAAAACAAGACTGCCGACACGTGTTTCGACCCAAAACAACGGGTCCTTTTCAAGGCAAGACGTATGTTATTCAAACTGAGTTGGAAAACCCAAGCCCTCCTTAGGGGCAGATATATGGGCCAATTCTAAAGTAGTTGATTGTCCTCAAGAATATAAACGGCAAATAACTGAAGCAGTCTCTGTTACTGATACATTGTGGTACATTCCCAGAACATGGGTGTTTGTTCAAACGTTGCAACTGTAAGTTCAGGGGCTGGTTCCACAGTGTGGCCAGAGTCGAAACGCTTCACGAAATCAGTGTTGGATCTATCTGGGGACCCTGACCCTGATCCAATATATCGGTTAGGTCATCCTGCGTGAAACAAGGTGCAGGCCTGCTCCAACCCAAAAATTCAACCACCTTGCTCATTAGTTGGCTGTATGAGTAGTCAGCGTAGTCAGAAGGATCTGGTTTCCCAACTTCCAATTCTGGAGAAGTATCTATACCACTGGCTGATTGCAGGTTTTCAACCAAGTCTTTTATCCTAGACTCTTCACAAATTAATTCCTATGGCACATTTGGGGTACCAAATTGTAAGCCAAATGGTGGTGTATTGTCATCTGAGGACTCATTGTCTTCATAAAATGAAGTTAAAGACTTAAAAAATCTTTTTTGGTAAGGGTTTGAAAACCTTTTCTGCGTAACCACAGGCTTCGACAACCACCAATAATCATCGACAACGACTTAAAAGTTGGTGTCGATTTTGTCGGAGTCGGCTTCGACACTGGCGTCGACGGCTCCGACACTGATGGCTTTAGCGAGGCGTCAGAGTTGCCAACTTTCTTTATTTCTTGAAAGGAACCTTCGAAGGACTGGATTCCTGGCTTGTCGAAGCCCTCAAGGATTTCTTGTTGGATTGAGATTTCTCTCGATGTAGTTCCGGCTTATGCCTCGGACTCGAAGATTCATAAGGTTTAATCTTCGACTTCCCTTTGCCGTCTTGATGCAGATCAGCAGCGCCATGGACTTCCTGCTTCTCTTTCGAGGGGGTTGGAGCGCATTCTCAAAGATTTTTAACATTTCTTTTCTAAATGCATCTCATTTTGCTGGGGAGTCCGACTTGGTTGGACATTTCATTACCTTGTCTGAGAATCATTAGAGGTCGAAGGTGACCTGTGACGCTGTTTCTTGGCCTTCTCTGAAGAAGAAGAAGAAGAATGGCACAATCAACTTCTCGAAATGAGATCTTTTAGACCTTTTTCATCGTGGAGAATCTCTCGATTCTCTTCAGATTATATCTTTTTGCAACTCTTTCGAAGGAGACTTCGAAGGTAATCTACCCACCGCCAATTTACCTTTACGCTCACTCAAAGTCTTTTCGGTCATCGCCTGATAGAAGTTACACTCTGAGGTACAGTGATCGGTTCCGAGACACCACAGGCATATGCAGTGGGGGTCGGTGATCGGCATCTTGGAACCGCACTCTTGACAATTCTTGAAGCCTGTTTTACTCGTTAATGGAGCCGACGGTGAAGACATTTTTGTACAGAAAATTTGTGACAAAGCACTGCGTAATTCTTCAAAGCCATTGCTCGAAAAAACAGAACTGAAGCCATACTAATGATGACGTAGAACGGAGGCCCTCGAGGAACATCGACTCGACAAGATCACACACATCACCCCCTGTTGAAAAAAACATTCCAAAGCAACTGAAGCTGGAAAGATATTTATCATAAGATGAGGAATACGTGGGAGGACACAATCCATTTGAAAGAAAATGTTGTCCCCTGTTCTTGATGCTTTGGGCCTAAGACACTGCTTCATATGCCCTGCTGTAATCAAGTGACCCTTAAGTAATCCATAGTGTGGCCCTTTTGCTTTAGCAACATGGTGGATTACAGAAAGATACCTTTCCAATTAACCATTTGGAATGTGATTAGCTAAACAGGAGAAGGGGCTTCTACTGATTTTGTGATGGTATTATTCTCATGTTTAGATTGTCGTTGTATATGTCTTTTAATACTTATCTATAGCTTTTCTTATTTATGGTCCACACTGCGTGTAGTTTGTGTATCCTTAATGGCTATATGGATGGATTTAATGTTTTTAGCAGAAACTTGGTTTAAGACAACATTTGCAAATTGGTTTGATGAGATTTTGCCTTCTTGTTACAATTTGTTACATTCAAACATTAATACCACCAGAGGGGTGGTGTGGCTTTGGGTTTTAGAGATTTGATCAAATCTAAGGTAATGCCAACTAACACTCCATCTTCTATTGAATGGCTTACTTTATCTTGTGCATTCACAAACAGCCTTACATATTCTTTTCAATTAATCTATCTGCTCCTGTCCGCTTGCACAATTTTTGTTGATTCATTTTGACATTTTTTTAAGTGATTAAACTTCTAGGGTGACCCCGTGCCCTGGAGGGCCTCCACAATCTGGGCTGTGGCCCGCTGCCGTGTTTTCTTTAGGTAGTGTACCCGTTGTCTTGGGGAGGATGCTGTCGTTAAACGCTGCAGATCTTCTGGAGCTCTGGCTGGTGTGCCGGAGTTTCCTGCTCTGATGTAGGCCCGGGACTTTTCTTCACTGCTGTGTCCCCTGGGTCGGCACAGACTTTGCTGCACCTTCACCTCCCGTGCTCCCTGGCAGACATGGCCCGAGAGGACTTCTTTTCAGGGCCTGACCCACTGGCCACAAGGCAGGCCAACAGAGGGCAGGGCCAGGCTGTTCTTTTTGGGCCTCATGGCCCACGCAACCCGAATGGGACAGCGTCTTCTTCTCCCCCCGGCTGCCCACACATGAAGCCCAAGGGATATTCAAGATGTCCGGTTTGCAGGTCGACTGTAACCATGGCCCAGTGGGGGCCCAGACTGCTCTGGGCACACAGACTGGGCTCACAGCAGTAAGGATGCTGTCTTTAGGCCCAGGGGGGATGAAAACCTCTATTTACTGCTGCGTCCCTTCTTTCTTTTTCCAACGATGCTCCTCCTAACTTTTTTTTTAAATCCTGTTCACTCTTTCCATTTTTCACCAGGGGAGTTCTGTTTTTTTCTCCTTTAACATTCCATCCCGCCCCATGGTGGCCTGGATGTATCAGTCCATGTAGGTAAAAAATAAACACATACACACACTACAATACACTACATTAAGTATTTTATTCATACACCCTGGCATCATGTCATTTTTCTATATTCCCTTAGGGGACAAGTATGTAAACCTGTCTAGCCGGACCCTGTTTGGGCCACAGGCTTAATTAGCAAGGAACGAACTAGGTGACAACTATTTGGATAAATTATCCAGGGCTCTAGATACTGATTTTCCTTTGTAAACGCCATTAATTAAAGAGAAAACTCATAATCCATGGTACATTCAAAACTTGAAAGATAATCAATGTATAATTCGGAATTTGTAAAACATATGGCAAAACTAAAAACATTTGGATGATTTTTTAAGAGAAAGTAACTCGAGCTGACAGAAGACAGCTGACTAAAAAAGCAAAAGCTATCTATTATTCGCAAATTATTATTAAAGATGAGGATAAACCAAAGGCCCTGTTTGGGGCTATAAAGAATGTATTTACCCAGTAAAAGCTAATATTCTAGCATCCTCTATTGCCTTATGTGAAACATTCCACCCTTTCTTTATAGACAAAATAAATGCCATTTATGATGCTTTTTGGAACCAAGCTATGAATATTTGTCTCACGTTTCAAATGAATCCATACATAGGAACTGGAATATGCTGTCTACACCGAGTATAGAGGAATTCCTTAAGCTTGTAGTCCATCTAAAAATTACTTTTTATGCTACTGATTTGATTCCAGCTAGATTTGTTCAAAAATTATTGGCAACTTCTATGAAAGCTTTGTATGAGATTATGGCTTCCTCTCTCTCAGAGGTTACATTCCCAATCCCCGGAAGACAGCGATCATAACTCTTCTGTTAAAAAAGCATAATTTTTATAAATATGCATTCAATATTATTAGACCAGAATTTTGCTTACATATTTTGGGAACATTTCTGGAAATAAATGTTTCCTTGTCACTAAATGATTTTATTGTTAAAGCAAATCTTCTGAAAACCCATCAATCTGATTTCAGAGCTATTTACAGTTCTGAGTCAGCCACTCTACAAGTGATGGATGATATTCCTCAAATCACTGAGGCAGGGGGACAATTGACTTTGGTTTTGCTTGATCTCTCTGCAACATCTGATACTGTAGACCATCATGTTCCTCTCAATACCTTGTCACAGCACATGGTAGGGGGTGTTGTATTAAATTGGTTCCATTATTTTCATGTCTAAAGATATCAAAATTGGAGCCGTCAAGTACTCCTCTTTCAGTGTGCTGCAGTGTTCCACCAGGGTCTATCCTGTTTCCATTACTTTTTCATTTGTATATGAAACCACTAGGAGATCTGGTCTCAAGCTTTGGGGTGTCACAGATGGCCCAGAAAGTCACACCAAGCCGCCAAGATAGTTCAAGGGTGTTTATTGTAGTTTTGTGGGGTCTAGGTCTGTCCCTCTCTCTCAACCTGGCTTGGGCGTGGGGTTGCGTCCCAGGCATCTTTCCCCTGAGTTAGTATCTATAGCCAGGTAACCCTTAATGGCTAGATTCTCCTTCTCTAAATACAGTCTCCTTAAGGGCCTGCTGACTAACCCCCACAAGGACTTTGCAGCTGTCCCTACTCTATCCCTCATTAGTGTTCTACAGGAGGTAGGGAATCATGCCTGACACTCAGTTGGAATCACCCAAGATCAATCATGGTCACCCTCACCTCGCACTTCTACTCTTCTTACTTCTTTCCAATTCCTCTGCACCAAGCTGCTGTCTCTCCTGTGTTTCACTCCACCTTCCTCCTGCCTCTACCATGCCTCTACCCTCTCCTTCCCCTCCATCTCTATTACTACCACTCATCATCCCACACGTTTACCACTCCTTTCCTACAACTACTACTCTCCTTACTACTGCTACTACTCTTCTCTCACTGCTATCACTACACTATTGCCACTGCTAACACTGCTTTCCTCGATACAGCTACCACTACTCTCCTCCCACTACTACCACTACTTTCCTTTCACTACAACCAGTAGTCTCATCTACTACTACCACTACTCTCCTCCAACCCTACTACTCAATCACCCTCATTTAACCCAATACCATTAACATCACATTCACCTCTTACACCACTTCTTTTCACCTTCCATTAAAACACGCACATTCACTCGCAGCACCCTTCCACTTACTAAACCACTACCCAACCTTTCTTCAATAAGCACCTCCACACTCTACCGCTCTATCCTTCCTCCCTCTGGTCTCTTATTCCACCTCCGGTCCACTGCTGAACTCACACGGATAACCCACAACTTCCTGCTTCATATCCTCTCTTACATTTCCCTCCCTGATACCTGATTAGTGGTCTGCCAAAAACAAATTCACAAAGCTCTTGCCTGTCCGGGAAGTGTCTGTGAGTATTGCAGCTTTTAAAAAGGGGCTAAAGCCCGCCCACCTGCTCCGTGGTTGTTTGTTACTTCTAATGGCATAACAGTGAGTTCAATTAGATTTGAGTCCGTCTCTGTGGCAGGATTGGTAAGTTTAGAAAAATGTCCCTGGTGGGTTAGTGGCTTTGGCCAAATGAGCAGTCTCCTGCTGGCACTTACTATCGGGACCGCCTTGCACTCGGCAGCCTTGCATTCTTTCTCCACTCTCTCTCCTTTGCTTATATGGACCAGTCTATGCCGGTGCTTACAGAAACATGGGTTACTTGGAAGCAGTGGTGTTTTCTGCAGCTGGGGAATGCAATCTCTTTACGCCGTGAACACTGGTTACATGGGTCCTACCTCCCCTCATAATATCTGCAATAAAACAGAAAAGACTGGCAAGTATCTGGACAACAAGGTATAGTAGGAGGCAAAGGGTTACAGTCAACTTGCAGGCCAGCACATTGGGAAGGGGCAGGGGTCAGGATTCCTCTTCCTACTCTTGACAAGCCCAGAGAGCTGCCCTTGCCACAGTGGTCAACCTCCAACAGTATGCAAACAACACAAAGTTGTATCTAGTTGTGACATCTGAGAATGACGTACTTCGTTCAGCACATTGTCTGACAGCTATTGAGGATGGAAAAATCTAATTTAAATAGTAGTAACTCCAAACTGAATACTTAATCTTTGGTACTAAGAAGGCTCCTCTAACTAAATCTTGGCTATCCTCTCTTAAGGTTGGTAACAATGCCTTATAATTGTCCCCTTCACCTAAAGGTTTGTGATTCTGTATTGATACTAAAATATCTGAGGTTGTATGTGTCAAAAAAGTACAACTTGCACGTTACCAACATTCTCTTATGCGCAGGATAAATAACTATATTCTCTCCACCTAATTTAAATGTTTTGTACAGTCTTTGGTCCTGTCTCATATAGAAAGGGGGCCATGTTTTACTCATTGGTATTCCAAGTTGTACTTAAAGACCTGTAAAGTATTTGTTCATGAATCTGCTAAATTCATTAATAGAGCTCTAAAGTTCACATTGGTTTCTCTGATTTTAAATTCTGTCAACTGGCTCCCACTCCAAAAAAGCATTTGCCTTAAAATAGGATGCCTTATTTCTAAAGTCTTAAAATTAGGGTGTCTTTCATATCTCACATCTAAATCACTTGTTTTTGGATGGAACTGGAGCACACAGAATTATAATACATTTATGATGGAAATTCAAATATAAAAAAATCACAAACACAGAAAAGATCATTTTCCTGACCACCTCCAATGTTTTGGAAAAGGATCATTTTGACTGCGACTTCTCTGATTGACCTTACAAAACAACTAAAACCCTAACTCTTTCCTAAAAGATGATTTCATCAACTGAGACTGTTTATGATCAGATTAATTCTGTGAGATATGTCTGAGAATGGGTGACGGTCATTCTGTATTATGTTATTATTAACTGTACTTTTATTAATGGGAATGTTCAATTTGTAGTTATTTTGCATTTATATTTTTTATTGTTAACAGATTTGGACTTTTATCGTCTACAGTGCTGTCTTAATCACTTTTGAGGAGATTTGTGCTCAAAGAATGTTCTAAATAAATATGTTATATTCAAATAGAAATTGATTGACTGCTGAATTCATTGATTTGGTTAACAGACAGAAACGATGGTGGATTCTAGAAGATCTGAATATGCCATCCTGCCTACTTGAAATCATACCTTTGCTGCACTTGGCTCCAATGGCCAGTGCAAGGTCAGAACTAATGATGAATGCACCAAACGTTTTGATGTAAATGTAGAAGCTCGCCAAGGTTGTATTTTGGCTCAATGAGAGCTTATAGCTCTCAAACTACAGTTATGTGGAAGAGCAACAGTTTTTATTGAGTTACACTGATGATACAGTGTTAATTGTCAGGACCCCCTTTTGGCCTCCGACAGTTTATAAATCACTATCTTGCCTTCATGTCAGATAAGGATATGTTGATTAACTGTAACTAATGAGAAATATGACTTGTTAAGGGCATGAATAAAATGGAAATCTTATTTTTATGTGGATAATTTTAAATTGGAGAGGTTTAGACATTTTAAATGCCCAAGTATCACATTTTTTGAAAATCTCAGGTTGCTTGATCATATTAAGAAGCAAGCCTCCCAGCCCAGTGGAGCAATTCAGAAGCTTATGAATCAGCTATGCAGTTATTATATTGATAGAGTGTTTTGCATATACCGTGCTAAATCATTTGAAGTTACTTCATATGGTTCTGAATTTTGGAGACCGGAAAATCCCAAGCCTGTGGAAATTCCAGAAGATGTCTTTTTAAAAAGAAACCTTGAAGTTGCCCAAATCAACTCTGAACTTTGCTATGCATAATGGATTAGATATAGGTAATATTGATTCTATTCATGGTGTACAGATTGCAAATAAATATCAATGGGTGTGGGGTGTTGAACATCAGCCTCAGTGGTCGCCAGGCAAGAAGATCTCTTTCGATTTCAGACAGGGGTAGGGGAAGCAAAGAACATACACAAGTCAATGCCAGAACATTGGTTATCCAGGAGCTAGAACACTCACTTGGGAAGTGATCAGCCCAAAATACTGTTTTTGTTCCTTGATTAAAATGTAAAATGATGTTTCAGACACTTTTTTTAATGTTATTACAATGTTGTCTTAATTGTAGCATAAAACAGTAGAGCACTGACTCACAAGGCTGAGCCATCTTTTTTCGATTGTCGAATGATATGGTTTTGAAGTACCTACAAGCCTCCATAAGCTTAAGCACAGTATGGGACATTAAATGGCAATGTGATCCATCCATAGTAACTCTTTGATGGTTGAGGTGAGGGAAGCGCATTAGACACACTATTGCAGAGGGGCACTGGAGAATACTTAAAACCTGGCAGGTGCAGACTTAAATAGGGAAACTGTTTGAGTCCTGAGAATGTCATCATTAGCATGAATTCAAAGGAATACCCCTTTAACCAACCATTATTCTTTTAACCAATATTTATGTTTGTGGACAATATCACCATAAAAGGTTATTTCACAGTGTCCTGCTGATTCTGTGCACCCAAAATATTCAGGAAATGAAAGGCCAAGAAATAAAAAAATGTTTCATGATAGAAATGTCTCTTGTGCTGTAATTATCAAAGCTATTGGCATTTACAAATGTTTAGTTGTGAGGGGTCAGCAATGAGAGGCAGACACAAAGTGGCAGGGTTCTCAACATTAGCCATATTTATGAAAAGGAAATTGGACTGGAAAAAAGGCCAACTTGCCCTAACCAAAAGAGGATGTCCCTACCTATAAAACCAAAACTAAAGCGAAGTGGCCTTGTGTCCAAAATACCTCTGCCCCTCACACTAACATACAAAATATGAAAAAGGTACAATAGACTTTCTGCCTTTACTTTCACCAAATTGTGCAAGACCATATGTATACAATTTCCACAAAGCAATTCTTGTCTCCACGGTTAGCTAACTTACCCTGAACTGTTTCAGGAAAAAGTAAAAATGCTCTGTTTCATCAAAGTTCACTAAAGGTAATGACAATGTCTCTTTTCCACTGATCTTCTCCCCAAGATGGCAAATCAAAATGTTCTTTCTATCATACAGCAGTATGACCTAGATTGGAGAAGAGCCTTTATCCGTTTTTAGGATGACAGAGCAAATACTCTTTCTATAGCACACTATATGGAAAGAAAGTAATTTATGGTTTTTAGGATGGCGAAATAAAATGTTCAACTTTCAACAAAAGGCTTAATATAACAAAAACTCCTTTTCAACATAAGCTTGAATCTCCTGGTGTACTCACCAGCCAGGAAGGTTCAACTTCAACTGAAACTCTGGATATCTTGGTTTGCTCTCCTGTCAGGAATATCCCCCTCTTGGCTCACACAGATCCCCTGGTGTACTCTCCTGCCAGGTATCTTTTCCAAAAGGTTCACTACCTGATGATCTTATCAGGGTACTCCACAACGTTCAAGTTTCTCTTAAATAGCACACAATTGTACGTGCTTAGTAATAGAACCTTGTTGACTTCAGGTATAACTTGCACCAACTTCCCCCATAATAGTATCCCCTATATGAGGGTTTATTCAGGCCACTTCTGTCAACCTTCCTTACAATGCCTCTTGTTTCTTGGCAATGCTTGTTCCAGGTTTCCCCCAACACACATCTTACGTCAGGAGAATTGTACAACTCTTGCCTCCTTGTTTCTCTTTTAATGTCTTTTGGCTTTTGGCAATGCTGGTTCCAGGTTTTCCCCAACTGACATCTCTTATTAGGGAAACTGCCCTCTTGCCCTCTCTTTGTAATGTCTATTTGGTTGGTATTCCTTCCTTTACTGGTCCTTGTGCCTGTCAGAACGCCCCGGGGATACCACTCTCACTGGGCCACCTCACTGCTATCTCCTGGGATCTCCGACCCGTGGCACATTGCTGCATACGGTGTTGCTTCGGGAATGGTTTCTGTGGCCTGTTAGACCCTCTCTCAGCTTCTTTGCCTGTCTCACAATCCCTTGCCGGTAAGTCTGCAGCCTTTCAGTTTGACAGAGCCGCTGGTGACCTCCCTCCGGATGACAGTGCCTTTGCAGTACTTGTTGGGAGTCTGTCAGCGTCCCCTGAGTCTCCCGCCTCTCTGGTACATCAGAGTGACAAGAGGCTGCCCAGAATCACTGCTCTCCCATAGTTGGGTTTCTTCCGGGGCTTCTGCCTCTCTCTGCGACTCCGCTTTGCGCTCTTCATGCTCTGCAGCTTGCTGCAGCTTCTCCTTCATTTTCCTTTTCCCACAGGTGATGCATGGATTTAAATGTCACGCTCAGTCTAATGATTGGAAACAACTAGACTGCATGTTCTTCTTGACAGCACTATAAGTCCTCTTTGACTCCTTACTCCTCTTCTTCGTCCCAGTATTGAAGGATTTCTTGGAATTGGAGTCCAAAGGTTCAATACAGTGTTTTAAGTTATTTTGCTGAACACCTTTATCAAATTAACAATCACCATAAACATCAGTTGTCAAGTAGGTTTTAGAGGGGGAAGAATGACAATATGCCATTATAAACTAACTCTGGGATTAGGGTTTCTTCTTTACAATACTGTGTCTCCCCTGTCAGAGATCTCGCCTCTCTTCGACTGTTTTCTCCCCCCCCATGTGTTTTCTCCCCCCCCATGATCCTCCCTCCTGACACCATCCCCAGGGTCTGGATCAGGTAGCAGCTGTCTTCCCCTGGCCACCGGGGAATCAGAGATGACTCTGCAGGATTCATCACATAGTCTAGAAGAAAAGAGTACCTGTACACATTGCACAGATTGATACCTTGTATGGAAACCAGTCATTGCAGTGAAACAGGCATATTCAGGCAATAGACCAAATTCCGCTTTTCAAAGTACAGTCCCCACTAGTTGACCAATGCCCATTTCCTTGCTTTATGTGTAATTCTGTCTCTCTTCACATTATTAAGATTATCCAAAAAGGTGTCATGTAAAACACTGCTACAGGGCAGTTTGACACTCCTGGATTTATGAAGTTACATATAGTGCTCAAATATAGAATTCAACGAATGGTCCACTGAAAATAAACACATTTTCTGTAAAGCACTCATTATGGTTACCATCGAGACACAGGAAGAGCTTTTGGACAATGCTCACCTCATTTTATATTACTCTGTACCTGATTCATGGAAGTGTTTTATAATGGCACTATCCCATAGGAAAACGTTCCATAAATCAGGCCCTCTATATCCCTGGAATAAATACAATATCATGTTTATTTAGAAAGACGTGTTCCATAAGGAACAGGTTACTTACCTGTAACTGTTGTTCTCCAGCATGGGTCTGGCATGGATTCACATACTCATGAATATTCCCCGTCGTCAGGCTGGAAATCCTCAGTAAAGAAAAAATCAGTATCAGTTACTCTTTCTTAGTAGTAACCAATCACTGGTCTCTGGGTCATACTGTCCCCAGCCAATGACTGCCCTCTCCCTAAGCCCCGACACTAGCAGCCCTCCTCAGATTTGGTAGCACGTAAAGTGGCAGAATGACCAAGTGAAGAGCCGCAGAGAGGAAGGAGGGAGGGTTCGCATGTGAATCCATGCCAGACCCATGCTGGAGAACTTGTTCCTTCTCCAGCATGGGGTCTGGCATGGATTCACATGCTCATGAATATAAGAATACATAGCAGTACACACATGCACAACCACGGGAGGTGGCAAGACTCAACATTAAGCATTACATAAAACTCAACATTAAGCATCTCTTAACTCCTCACCAGGCTCACCTTAAGCGAACAGGTTGCGCAGCACTGCCTGGCCGACTCTGGACTCCTCCCTGGAATCCCGGTCGATGCAGCAGAATCTCGTGAAGGTTTGCGTCGACCTCCACATAGCAGCCCTGCAGATGTCCAGCAGGGGCACACCAGACAAGAACACTGTGGTAGCAGGGATCACTCTGGTCGAATGGGCTCTCGGAGGGCCGGGCAACGGTCGGTTTGCCAACCGATGACAGTGCATGATGCAGCCGGAGAGCCATCTGGAAATGGAAGCCTTCGAGAGAGCCTTCCCTTGGTTCACAGGTCCAAAGTTCACAAACAGCTGTGATGTCTTCCGAAAACTCTTTGTTCGGTCCACGTAGAACTTCAGCGCTCTAGCTACATCCAGCGAGTGCAAAATCCTCTCAGCCGGCTATGAAGGCGACGGGAAAAAGACTGGTAACACCAAGGGCTCGTTGAGATGGAAGTCCGATGGCACCTTGGGCATGAAGGAGGGGTGCATCCTCAGCACCACCCTCGTCTCATGGAAAGTCAAGTATGGAGGCTTGCAGGAAAGGGCCTGAATCTCTCCCACACGTCGTGTAGAGGTGATGGCCACAAGGAACGCTGTCTTCCACGACAGAAACTTCAATGGAGCCAAATGCAAGGGCTCAAATGGCAAGCCCATGAGCCTTGTCAGCATCACGTTGAGTTCCCACGCCGGGGCTGGAGCCTTCACCGGCGGGAACGATCGGAGCAGTCCTTTCATAAACTCCTTCACCAGACGATGAGACCACAGGGACAACCGTCCTGCAGTGCTGGTGTATCGGGAAATCGCTGCCAGATGTATCCTGATGGAAGCGTGAGCTAGTCCAGCTTTAGCCAGCGACAGTAAGTACGGTAGCACTTGAGGGGCTGTAATCCGTAGAGGGTTAATCTTCCATGCACGGCACCAGACAGAACCTCTTCCACTTGTGTCCGTAGCACTTGAGAGTTGAGGACACCCTGGCCTTTGCAAGAACCTCTCTACAATCAGCCGGGATATTGTACCCTCCAAACTCTAGTGCTGCAGGAGCCAGAACTGCAAGTTCAGCGACTCCGGGTCGTGATGAAGAATGGCGCCTCCTTCTCTGGAGAGAAGATCTGTGTCCGTCGACAGTTTGACTGGAGGGGACGCTGACAAGTCCAGAAGGTCCGGGAACCAAATCTGTCTTGGCCACCTTGGTGCGACAATGATCATCCTGCACCGGGACCTCTTGAGTTGGTTGATGAGCCTGAGCAGCAACGGCAACGGTGGGAACGCATACAGTAACAGGCCGTCCCAGCGGAACGAGAAAGCATCGCCCTTGCTCCTCGGCTGGTGGAACCTGCTGGCGAACCTCTGGCACTTGGAGTTCGTCGCCGTCGCGAACAGGTCGATTTGGGGTTTGCCCCATCGCCAGAAGAGTTGATCCACTTGATCCTGGCGTAGTTCCCACTCGTGGCAAGAGCGCAGCTCCCTGCTGAGCGAATCGGTAATGGTGTTTTTTATCCCTGCTAGATGAAAAGGCACCAGAAACATCCCCTGGGCAACGGCCCAGTGCCACAGATCCTGGGCCTCCTTGGATAGGGCTGGGGATCTGGTTCCTCCCTGCTTCCGGATGTTGAACATCGTGGTAGTGTTGTCGGTGAAGATCCTCACCACCTTGCCCTTGAGGGACGGGAGGAATGACTTGAGGGCCCAGACCACTGCTCGGAGCCACAGGCCTCTCGCGTGAAGATCCAGGGTGTGCGCTCCCCACCCCTCCAGGGAGGCATACGTCGTCACCACCACCTGGTATGCTGGGGTCTGAAAGTCCGTGCCCGCGGCGAGATGCGCGCGGGTGCCCCACCATCGAATTGCCTGGCGGAATACTTCGTTGAGCGAGATCTTGTCCTCAAAGCTGTCCGTCGCTTGTGTCCAACGGGTGTCGAGGAACTCCTGCAGAGGACGCATCCTAAGCCTGCACAGGCGCACCAGGTAGATGCAAGAGGGCATCATCCCGAGAAGGGACATGATGGACCTCACTCTGGCCATGTTCGTGGCCAGCAGACGCTGTACCCTGCCCAGGATGGCCTTCGTTCTTTCCTCCGACGGTGAGGCCAACTGCGCTACTTTATCGAGCTTGGCTCCCAGAAACAGCGCGACCTACGACGGAACCAGGTGGGATTTGGGGAAGTTGATGGAGAATCCCAGGTCTGTGAACAGCTGGACGGTCTTTGCCATGTGTTCGACGGCGAGTTCCCTTGTCCCTGCTTAGATGAGCCAGTCGTCCAGGTAGGGGTAGACGTGGATCCCCTGCAGGCGCAGCCGCGCCGCCACTGGTGCCAGGCACCTGGTGAACACCCTGGGCGCCGACTTCAATCCGAATGGGAGGGCCTTGAACTGGTAGTGCCGCCCTTGGATTACGAACCTGAGAAACTTTCGGTGTACTTTTAAGATAGGGATGTGAAAGTATGCACCCTTCAGATCCAACGACGCTAGGAAGTCGCCTTCCTCCAGCTGTCCCAGCACGTGCTGGAGGGTGACCATCCGGAACTTCTGTGCCTTGATGTATTTGTTTAGCCGACGCAAGTCCAGGATGGGACGCCAACCTCCTGTCTTCTTTCTGAAGAGGAAGTATCTTGAGTATACTCCGGAGCCCCGGAGTCTCTTAGGGATCGCCCTTACCTCTAACAGCAGTTGAGGTACGTGGTTTTCCTTCCTGGCCACTGGACGAATTCAGGGGCACTTCTCTAGGAATTCCAGAGTGTGCCCGTGGGCCAGGGCATCCAGCACCCAATGGTCGGTGGAGATGGACTCCCACACGCTGACGAACTTCGCCAGCCGGTCTCCCACTGGGGTGCTTTGGTGGGGGCCCGATGCCACGGCCGGTTCAGTCTTGTTTGGAAGCAGCCTTGCCTCCTTGGCCTCCCTGGCGACGACGGCGAGATCCACCTGACTTGCCTCGTCCCCTGTAGGCTTCTTGCGACGAGGAACGGGCCGCTTGACGGTAGGTTGAGGAGCTGCCGCCGAATCCTTTGGAGGCACCTAGCTTGCCTCTGGAGTTCCGAAAGGGCGGCCGCCGTTGCTGCAGAACTCCCAAGGCTTGAGCCGTCTCCATGTCGGTCTTGATGGCCTGCAGTGACTCATCCACTGTCTTTCCAAACAGATTGCTCCCGTCGAAGGGCATGTCCAAAACCTTGGCTTGCACGTCCTGGCGGAAATCCGTCGCCTTGAGCCACCCCTGCCGTCGAAGGCAAACGCTGTTGCCCAACTGGCGGAAACCGGTGTCAGCAATGTCCATGGCCACAGTTATGGCGTGGTCCGATGCCACCTCACCCTCCTGTAGGATCGCCAGGGCCTCTGCCCCCTTGTCGCCCGGGAGGAAGGCCAACAGGGGGTGATCTTGTACCACAATTCCCTGTCGTAGTGGGCCACAATCGCTAGGGCGTTGGCCGCCTTAATCGTCGTCGCCGCCGACGAGATGACTCGTCGCCCCATGGCGTCCAGCTTCTTTCCCTCGCCGTCCGTTGGGGAAGTTGAAGATGAGGCCGATGCCCCCCCCGCTTTCTTCTTGGCCGCTGCAGAGACGACCGAATCCGGGGTCTGCTGTGCCCTAAGGCACAACGGGGTGGCATCGGGGACCCGGTACTTCTTCTCGTACCGGTTCCTCTTGGCAAGTGTCGTGGACGGGTTCTTGAGAAGGGCAACTCCCTTGTCCCAGATGTCATCCAGCAACGGCACCGCAAGGACCGTCTTCCTTTTGGCCTCGCGCCTTGGTAGAGGAAGCCTTCCTTCTTCTTCTCTTCGGGGCAGAGCTGAAAAAGCTCGGATGCCCTGGCAATCATGGTGTGGAAGGAGCCAATCTCGTCGGTTGGGAACACCCGAGGGATCGGAGATGGAAGGCCAGTCCCGTCGTCACCGCCATCGTCATCCGTCGTGGCCGTGTCTGTTCCTGTGTCTTCCCTCGGGATCGGGGAAGGCGACAAAGGCTGAGAAGGCCGTGAGGGCTGAAGGGGCACTGGATGAATTCTCCTCCTCTTGTTTGGAGGGCTTCCCGACGGACCCGGATCAGCCGGGTCATCCATCGTGGGTAGGGGCAGTCTCGACCTTATTTCCGTGCATAAGGCTTGGATTGCCGTCAAAATGGCCACCGAGTTTCTCTGCAGCTCGGGCTGCGACAGGCGTGACGGGCACGACGGTTGCTCCTCATCCACGGGAACCTCGTTGTCGTGCCACCCTCTCTCTCGTCGTCCCCCTTGTCGGCATTCCTCCCGTGGGACCGGGCTTCTTCCAAATTCTCGGTCAGTTCCTCCTCGAGGTTGTATCCGTGTCTGTAATGGCCACCGCCCCCCCCTCTTTTTCCACGGGGGTCTTCTCAATGGGCTTAAAAGAGGATTCCCTGCGCAGGGGCAGGGAAACTCTAGACCCCGAGGTCGCCTCCACTGGGATAGCCTCCACAGGCTTTGCCAGGGCCGCAGCAACTCCCTCGATAGAGGCCTTAGCTGGGTGGATCAAGGCCTTCGCCTCCTTGGGCGCACTTGAGGCCTGCACCTTAGGGGGAGGGTCGCCGCCTCGCTCCCCCTCGGCCGGTTCCTCCGAGATCGACTGGGGCCTCTCCAGAAGCTTAGCCAGGTTCTCGGATTGCCTCTTCCCCGAACCAGAGCGTTGCCTCGTGGTTGATGGCGTTGGTGAAGGCACAGCCTGCCTGGCAGCCGAGGAGCCCGACCGTTCGGCGCTCCCATTGCCCACAGACTCGCGGTTCTGTTGGGCCCCCGTCGCCAGGGCACCCTCGCAGGACTTAGAAGACCGCTCGGACTTCTTCTTCTTCTTCTCACCTGCTGGGCTCTTGCCTTCCAGCCAGTTGGAAAGACGGGTCCGGCGATCCCTCATTGTCCGATCCGTCATGTTAAAGCAAAACGCACAGTCTTTCTCCACGTGCGTTTTGTCCTCGTGGAGGCAGTAAAGGCATTTTGAATGCTCGTCCTCCTTGAACACATTTTGTAGGTTGCATCCAGGGCAGATCCCGAACAGTTTGCCGGGAGTCGAGCTTCCCTTGTCCTGGGCCATGTTCTTTTCGTCCACGAGGTAGGCCTCAGAAACTTCTGGAATCCTCCAAGAAGCGAAACTCAACGAAAACTTCACCCTTGAGGGGCATAGGTAAATCCGAAGCGGGTCCCCGTTGATCGGAAGTAGAAACGGTGGAGCACCGAAAAAATGAGATAAATCTCTTTGAAAAAGCGCAAAACGCAGTAAAAGCTCAAGAGCTATAGCACGAGGACTCCCAACACTTGAGCGTGCAGTAAAAATCTGAGGATGGCTGCCAGGGGCAGCTCTTAGGGAGAGGGCAGTCATTGGCTGGGGACAGTATGACCCAGAGACCAGTGATTGGTTACTATTAAGAAAGACAGATCAGAAACGAAACTTATACTGATTTTTTCTTTACCGAGGATTCCCAGCCTGACGACGGGGAATATTCATGAGCATGTGAATCCATGCCAGACCCCATGCTGGAGAAAACATTTTGCAACATAGCAAAACACATAAGTAGATGCTATTAATATACACAAGTGCATAAAAGATAGTAAAATTCGGGAAAATACAAAATATAACACCAATAATTCTTACAAATAGAGTTTCTGCTAATCAAGATTAAAACTAGTAAGAACACTGTTAAAATACAGGTGTAAAATTGCATAAAGAGCTAGGAGTTGATTACTCCTACACCATGCTTGCCTTAAATACGTCAGAAGAGTCCAATCCACCTTCAAATAATCTGCCCACAATAAGTAAACTGGAGCTGGACGACATTGAACGAAACCTGCCTCTCTTAGCAATTATTTCAAAGTACATCTCCCAATAGATGGATGTACAGAATAATAAAGAGTGAATGAGGTCTGCTTCAGCGGCTAGGCATAGATGGCAATATTCATCTTCCAGATTTCCTGACCAGAGCGAGGTCTTCATTCTCAAAGGAAGGCAATTCAATCTGGCCTTTGTTATTAATGTCCTTTGGTTGGATTATTTGCCCACGTCAGGTATTTTTGTATACAACCGGTCAAAATAATTTCATGCTTCTGGTGAAAAGATTTTAATAGTTCTGGCGATTTCCTGTGCTTCTGGACTTGAGCCCTTATCCTGTTCTTTAAGTGAGTCACAAACGGGGAAGCATAAAATCTTGGCCAGCCATGCTATCCAGACGCCAACCCCAGGTTTCGAGATGGCCTAGAAAGGATCAGAGACCTGTGGCACTTGAGCGAGAGGATGGGTGCAGCTGTAAGATCTCCTGGATCCATAATGAGGCCCATGATTGTTCCAAAGCCCACCAAGAAACGAAAAAACAACTACAGGTCCTCCATAATCACGAGAACCTTTACATTAGAACAAACACTGACCGCGAAAGAGGACTTTGTCCTGAATAGAAGAACAATTCTGTACCTCCTTTCGACTGTAAGCATATTGAAAGCTTTAAAAACTGATGATTTCATCTTGATTGAACCCTACCACAGAGAACGGATGGCCAAGGCCTACTTGCATATCCGGGTGTTAGGCAAAAACCTGTGCACTTCCCTCTGGGACCACTGCAAAAGATTTAGGACTACAGGTGTTTGGCAGTAAACCCACTTGGTAGACGTCTGTACCACACAGATTCACTTGGTAGCTGTGGCTGAGCAGTCAGACTTCCCTCAAGAAGAGTTAGGCAGTATACAGAGTATTCACAATAGGTCAAGAGCACACAATAGAACAAGTAAACACTGACCAGGGCTTCGTGTAAAATAGATATAATTATTTATTTAAAAACCAAATCTAGAAAAACACAAAGGCACTAATAGTAAGCAATTCAAAATCACGGTCACTAAAAGATATACACTCCCTTAAAAGAATATTAGACAAGTCTTAAGTAAAGCCCCACTTATTTTCAGACAGTGGTGAGCGCTTAACGTAGATGGCACTCTAATAGTTCGTTTTAAAAAGGGAGAGAAAAGCAGAGAACAAATTGAAACAGATCCCAACACTTTTTCAAGAACACAACAAGAGAGGAAGGCAAGGTAAAACCGTGAAGTTAGAGTTCAAGAGGCCGGATCCACTTTCAGAGGATCCAAACGAAATGTGTCCAAGGTCACACGGTTGCAGTGCACAAAAGTCTTGTAAAGGTTCAAAAAGGAGTTGGACCACAGAAAGGGACCAGTTAGAGGGTCAAGGCGGCCAGGCCAGTGCATAAGGTTAAGGAGTTATTATTACCTTGTAGCAATCTTTAGAAAGGAAGGCCTGGCGGACACGGTACCTTAAAGTGGTGAGAACGCTCCAGCGGGGGCAGTTGTTCCTGGCAGCGGGTGCAAATCGGTGCTTCGTCCGGGGGAAGAGAGGATCGCGTCGTGGAGGAAGACAGGAGTCCATTGCACTGCCAGGGAAGAAACCAGCCGCGGAGTTTCTCAGGTACAAGGGGCGGTCCGATGATTTGCGGTTCAGTGGTGAGTGGCTATCCGGCTGCCGGGGTGCTTGGCACGGGCAGTTCGACCACAAACGGGGCTGGGGTGCGAAGAAAGAAAGGAAAACTGGTTGTGCCCACCAGTCAGGGGAAGAAGCCTCTCCAGCCGGGAGATCTTCTCTGTCGTCGGGAAGTGGTGAGTCGGTTCTGCAGGGCTCCACCGGTGGTGTCGTCGTGGTAGGTCAGCTCAGCTTCTCCCTTGTCGGATTCTCGGGTCCTGTGGCGACTTCTGAAGTTCCAGTCCCCAAAGCCCTGCTTTTATGCAGAAAACCCCCATTCACTCAGCCTAGCTGTCACTCAAACATGCTAAGTGGTGAGCCGGCCGGCTCACCACTTGGGCGAATCACACAAGAGTGCGACCTGAGTTACCAAGGTAACTTGGTCCAGGGTGCCTAAACCCCCTCCTACGCCCCCTGTGGTACCCAGACAGAGTGGCATCACTTTTGGAGGCTTCTCTGGAGAAGCCCGCCAAAAAGTGGAACAAAGGGGTCGACTTGGGTTGGAGTCACAGAAGAGAACACAAACGCCATTTTAGAATCGAGTCTTGGCAAAAAATACCAAACGGAGAATTAATATTAATTAAATAAACCGGCGGTATGTTCGAGGCTATGAGAATTAAATAATTAAAGTTGGTAGCCTCGAACAATGGGAAAATCCCATAGGAATATATTCGCGGTCGAATATAAAAAGTAGTTTCCACTGCCACCAGCCAAAACTCGATCAGGGGGGACGGAGACGTGCCCCCTCGACTAACAGACCCCGGGGCAATCGAATTGCCCCGACCAGTACGTCCACAATATGATGGTTTGTACTGGTTTCTGTTAATAATTTGGGACTAGTAAAGCCAATGGTGACTTTACATGCCCTGGGAGACAGTAGTCAGTCCCAGGGTATGGAGTCTATGGTGGGGTGTCACTATGACACCCCTGTGTTACTGCATGGAGGGTGCTGTGTGACACACATAGGAAAAACACATGAGACCCTATGGAGTAAAGGACCCCATAGCCCATAAAACACATTACCAGTCAAAGGAATACCATGAATCATGCCCAAGAGTGGGAGGAAAAGAGTCTCACTCTTGGCAGGAGGAAAAAACAAACTCCAGAAATCCAGAAAAGCTGCTGGGGGACTCACTAGGTTAGGAAATTCAGCCTAAAGAGAGAATTCTCCCTAACACCGGGCAACTGCGGTTCAGACCCTCTCACCAGAAGTTTACAAAGATCTTCTAAAAAAGGGTTTCAGGCTTACTGAAATCGAACCTTCCGAACAAAGCCAATCTACTCCCTCGACTACAAGGAAGATCGAGCACAGAAACTCCTGCTACCTCTCCAGAATGGAAGAACTGTATAAAAATCTGAGAGGGGGTAGGCACTCCCGTCCATTCTCGGACCAGTCATCCGGCTCTTTTCATGGCAAGTCTCATGAGCTGGCCCATCGTTATCATTCCGACATCTACGTAAGGAGGCCTAGTCCGAGGCGCCTACGTACTGGCCTCCTAACTCGAACAGGGAGTGAGTCGGATCCCATCTCTAATGTGAAAGTGATTCTAAGTTTGCCACGGTCCACGGCCCCTAAGACGTGTGTACAGGGCACTGTCATCCAGGGGACCGATCTAACGACTAAAGAGAACTCCACGAATGAGCGTAAAGGCCTCTGGGCTTGGCTGCCAAAAGTCCTGGAACCGAAGAGCAGGAAATAGCAACCACAGATTAAAACACCGAAAACGACCGTCCAGGTTAGCCACTCCTCCTTGACAATGGGATCTTGGAACACCAGAGGCCACCTCCATCTCACCCAACCAGGTGGTACAAACCTTGGCGTCTTCGACATCCTTTGTCTACAAGAGACCTGGCTGGAAGATATACCGGCACTTGACGGCTACACAGTGATCATCTCCCCAGCCACTAAAGGCCTGCTTGGCCGACCCTCATCAGGTCTTCTTCTGGCGGTTTGGGCTGACTCCGGCATTAACATAAAAAAAAATATCGAAAGCTTATAGTCATCTTGTTGTTCTCCTCACCTGGGAATACTGTAAAGCTCAGAAGCCAGAAATGACTCAACTAGCGATCATTATGCTGTACTGGAACCCTCAGAGAACTACTAATGACAGCTTTTGTACTTCAGTTGCAGAAGCAATCGACAAACTCCTCGTGGATTACCAGCTATCAAATATAATCATTTGCGGGGACTTGAACGTCAAATGCCCAACGCATACAACGTTTACTGAACTAACCACCAAAAGATCAGGTGCTGAAGTGCGTGGTGTGGCGTGGAAGAACTGATGAACTCGCGAAACTTGTACAACGCTGCCATAATCTCTAACAATGGACCTCTCATCCCTACCTGGAAAAGAGATACTTCGTTCGTGACTCTGGATTACATCTTTGTTTCACACACTATGCTACCCTGAATCTCGAACTTTTCAGTTCAAACAACCGCAGCCAGTGATCACAATTTGCTATCGGTGACCTGGAGTGCTTGCGTGCACTCAGAATCCATCATGGACAGTGAATGTTGAGTCGAATCAGCAACAAACTCGACTAAGACTCTCGGCTTCGGACATAATTGCTATATCTAGAAAGTATAGTCAACAAGCATCCCCAACTGATCAAGGAGGGCCGCTAGCTCAACTACCAACCTCTTTTGCTTAAATATTTAAGACCCAAAGCGGCCTCCTCAGTAAAACATGGCTATAACAAAATGCTACTGGATAAAAGACGTCACTTAAGAAAGCTGCAAAGAGCCTCAATGAAACAAAACACGTGGGAAACAAGATCGGCCCTAGGCTCTGAGACCAGAATCTACAAATCATGGCTTTGGAGCTAACGTGCAACGCTCTACCAGCAGGACTCAGAAGTTATGCTCAAAACCTTGGGCAGTAGAAAAAACAGAGAGTTTTGGTCTCTTATTGGATCGTCTGCCACTCAGACAAATGAGGCACTCGCAAACTCTGTAAGTGAAAACAAATGTGTAACCTATTTCACGGTGCTCTTGAAATCCCTGGGGGTTGCCAAGCAAATAGTGAATAAATCCAACACCATCGAATGGGAAGATCTGACCGATAAAGAAGATATTTTAAAAACCATCAAGAAATTGAAATCGTCTAGAGCACCTGGTCCAGATGGTCTGACGAACATAGATTTGAAACATCATCCGGAGGAGTGGGCAAAGTTAATCAGTTAGATATTTACCCGATGTAAAGATGCTAAATCAATCCCAACATCCTGGACTACAGCAGTGGTTGTACCTATTTTTAAGAAGAGCGTCAGAGAAGACCCGACCAACTATTGCCCGATAGCCCGATAGCCCAACTGAATGATTTTCACCACCCTGCTTCTTGAAAGATTTCAAGCTTGGGCTAAGTGCTGCCCTGTACTGATCCCCTTCAAACAGGGTTCTTAAAAACACATCAACACCGCCATTAATATAATGCTTCTGAACATCATCAAGAGCAAGATCAGGGATGATGCCCCGAAAGTGTTCTTAGCCTTCATCGATCTTACTCAGGCTTTCGATCGGGTAGATTGAGAGAAAATGTGGAAGAAACTTTCAGCGTGGACGTGCCCTGCAACCATCTTGGGCCCCCTCGTCGCTCTGCATTCAGACACAAAAATGAAAGTGAGACTCAACCGGCAAGGTCTCCTCTCAGCAGAAATCCCTTCATATCGAGGAGTAAAGCAGGGTTGCCCACTGGCTCCCGCCCTGTTTATTGCCTTTTTAGGTGATTATCAAGAAACAGTAACAATGGTCCGGGCATTCCCCCCCTAAAATCAGGAATTCAGGAGTCTCCTTTCTACTGTACTCCAACAACCTTATTTTGCTGGACCAAACCCCTGTTGGACTCCAAAGACAACTGAACAACCTGGCCCACTACAGTGAGTAGAACAATCTAGAAGTAAATAAGGGCAAGACTAAAATTCTGATCCTGGCGAAAGTGCCAAAGAAAAGCTTGAAACCCAGCTGGTATGTGGATGGGACCAAAGTCGAACAAGCGGCCCTCTTCAAATATCTTGGTGTAACAATAGACTGCTCAACAGTTGACGCCGGAATGCAAATATCCCTCTGGAGCAAAGTCTGTAACCTAACTGCTCAAACTCGAGCAATCGACAGAAAATACTGCCGGTTCTCATTGCTCCCCGCCCTCCAATTCTATAAATCCAAAGTGATTCCCGCCATCACCTAGGGGATACTTTGGCCCAAATTAGAAGGCTTCCTTTGTCGATCTGTGCTTAACTTACCGAAGTCCACTCCCATTGCAGTAATTCATCAGGAATTAGGTCTGCTGTCATTATCTGCAACGGTAGATCATACCAGTATGCAGCTTTATAGGAAGATCTTAATGTCAGACAGTCCACCAGTCTACAGACTGATCGCCGACGAAATGGCTAAAGGAACCAGCCGCATGCAAAACACCTGGGTGGAAAAGAAAAAATCCTTACTTGAGTCGATAGCATGCACGGAGGAAATCTTGATTTCTAATCCACTGAGAGTAAAACAAAAATCACGACTGGACAATTACTCAAGAAAAAACAGCAAGCAGCAAGTCACTATCTCATCTCCCCCCGACTGCACGAAAATGTAAAGACTTGTTAGAGTATATCATCAAATTCCCTGACAAAAAGTTAAGTAACATTTTTAAGAGCGCGGCTTAATCTTCTCCCGACTCGTGAAATCTTGGAGAGAATATCCCAGTCTAATTCCAACAAATGCAGACTCTGCCCAGAGAATCACCAACTTGAATCCATCAGACACCTGGTGCTGTCCTATCCAGCAACCATAGAAGCTAGGAGTGCTTACCTTCGTCCTTTGTTTTCTTCCTGTGATCTCCGCGAGGAAGAAGCGTGGTGGGCCCGCCTCATCTCTGGAGTAAACACTAGATGGTCAATCGCAGGAGCCAAGATTTTAAGCGCAGCCTTACAGAAAATTGCATCAGCGGAAAAACCAAACAGCAATTGAATGAGTAAGGTTTTAATTGTACTGACTGAATGACGATCTTCATCCTTGTAAAAGCGGAAACGTGGCTATACACAAGTATAATTAAAAAAAATTATAATAATATTCAGTGAGTGGCTATATTTTGTTGCATGATAAAAGGCTCTTTGAAATACAGCTGTGAATTAATGGCTGTTAATTATGAGTTTCCATGGTTCAGACAAGGGATTTCAAGTACATTTGATTTGGATAATAACACCTTAATAATCAGTTGTTACTCCAGAGGTGAATCCAACGTAAAGTTGGTTGGATTAATAGCTCTTCTTCCAGGAAAGTGAATCCTAGCTCCACATGTACCCCATAATTTGACACTGATCGAGGCAAGCCTAGGACTTTTTAAAAAAAAGTACTTTTCTGCAACTTGATGTGAGTCCTTCAGATAGCCCCATAACCACAAGCCTTATTTAGTACTGCTCTGGCCTTGCTCACGTAGACTTTCTTGATCAGGTGATTGGGCTCCGATTCGACCATATTCATAAACCTGGATACTCAGCCCAAGACTTGTTTGAACCTATCTGCTTGTTTAGTGATATGAGATGCTCCCAAAAATACGGACACAAACCGAATTCCTAAATGATCGAACTCCTACTAAGAGAGCTACATCTTGCTATCTGTGCTTAATCTGTGTTCTTTCCTCAGGGGTGGGTTTTGTGAACTATTTTTCTATAAAATTATTATTGTACATGCTGTTTTTAAGTAAGGTTTATATACATGTATGGAGCTTGATTGGACATCCCTTTATTTTGGAAAGATCTACTTCACTGTCTGGATTCATACTGAACTACATTCACACCCCTCCTGAGAGTGTAGCCTTACAGCAGGCCACATGACCACAAAAGGCAAAGGATGTATATCTCTTAAATGTTCCTGTTTTACCATATGACTGTGTTGGTTCTTGGTTTGTACAAGTGTGATAAGTAGGAGCTTTAGCCTCTACTCGTCCTTTTACTTCTGCAGGACACAAGTCAATTCGTCTCAAATACCTATCCATTTCAACAGTGAACAATGTACTTAAGCATGTTTATAGACATATTCCAAACAAATGGCTGTGAATGAATAAGGAATGGTTAATGGTATATTATGCAAAGATTAACAGCAAAGATTAATGAGATACAGCTTAAGTTTAAATTGCACACAAAGAAACTTGAATCTGATTACAAAAGAGCAATTATTTCCCCTTTCCCACTTCTAGCGTCATGCAAATTCAAAACACAGATTTTCCACTTGGGTTCTGTAAAGGATATGCATGTATGAGGACTTTAATAGCTCCCCGTCGGATCGGATTGAAAGGATCTAAAAGGTAGCATGCTGGAGTTGCAGAAAACCGGAAGATTGCCTTCCCTTTGTTTAGGACGATAAAAGTCTGAAAAAGAGCAAAAAATACACGTTTATGATAAAATCGCAGCAAGAGAGAACATGCACGTCTTTTAGTCACTGTAATGGCATCACACGTAAATAGATACTATACAACTGACTGTAAAATGACCCCAGCTACATTTTAAAAGTATTTTAGTAAATAGATACTATACAACTGACTGTAAAATGACCCCAGCTACATTTTGAAAGTATTTTAGGCTACGACAGGAAGTGGGGAAAACGTAACTATTCTACACATTCTGTTAAACATTTCCTTTAGAATTGTAATTGCACCTTTTTAACGGTATTATAGTAAAAAAAACATTGAAACGTTAACTTTGCATCTGCGCGTCCTTTTTGAGTATATTATGCAAACCGACAACTATATACCTACTCCATACTTTACAATAACATAATAATTAGCAAAAATACTCCCAGCAAGACATCAGGGTGGACACAGTAGCTCTGATGACTCACTAGAGGGCATTAATGATGGGAACAGACGAGAATCTGGATTAGTTCTTGCAGTCTTCGAATTTTGTTAGGGAAGGGATCCATGCGGGCCTGAAAACAGATTTTGCGGATCTGTAAAATAACACGTATACATCTGTGGATGAGTGCCACTCAAAACCTGTGTTTTGGAAATGGCTATCTTTAAATACAGGGGTGCACCCAAAAAATTGGGGTAGTCAGGCGCTGATTCTAGGAGCGTTTTGGATAGGACAATCCATCTCTTAGCCACTAGCCACTATAACATTGACCCAAATGATGGAACTGTATGTTGTTTCCAATAATTTTATACGCTTCATTTTTAAATTGTGTTTTTATATTGCAAAGCTAACAAAATCTTGAATGCAAAAATAAATGACAATCAATGGGCTTATCTGAATTACTGTGAAGGTTTTCTATGCACGGAGACTGGAACTTTATATAATGTTTATGTGGGCAAAGCTGTCCCGACCGTTTTTTTGTTTTGTAAGTTTTCTTACATTTTTAAATGTAACTTATGTCTGTGTAATGTTTTATCTTATGGAATTGTAGTCTAAATTACTACCACATTGACTGAAAGACTGACTTTGAAAGGTCCTCAATGCCAAATAATGCAACTGTAAGCATCTACCAGCAATCTTTAGGATGGTTTGGCAAAAGAACCTGTAGATTTAAAACTATTGCCTCTTGATGCCCTTAGGTGCCAAGAATTGTTAGACAAGGGCAAATGAAGATGCAGCAGGGCCATGCCTGCTATATTACCGTGTAGGGTCAGTTCTGCAAATTCAATATTTGAACCCCAGCCCTTCATTTAATCTCTTCTACCTCCCGAAAAATAGTGGAGTTACCAATTTCATCATGCAAGCGCAGGAGGGAACCACTAAGTGACAGACCAGTCGCTCGATTTCTCTGGCTTTGCCTCTTTCATTTCCCCGAGGAGCTGATAGGTGGCAAACAGGCCTCCTGGTCCTTCAACACCATTATGGCACCCTCTTTAATCAGGGGAGCTGTATTGAGGCTTTCTGGCCTGTAGATGGTTGCAGCTTGTTCCATATGTTCACACTTCCCCAGAGGTGTGCAATAAATGACCAAAAAGCGTCTCCGGTTGCTTCCTTCCATTGGTCTCAGCACTTTTCCCTTCATAGGCTGCCTTGTCAGTCATCGGTATAGTAGATGAGGCTATCTTCTGACAAAATGAAGTGGCCACTCTGAGGTAGAAGAGCTTAGGCAGAAGTTGCTGTTTATCCGAGCTCTTTCAAAGACCCTAGCGCTTCCTTTCCCTCCCTTAAGGTGACACTGCATTGACTACATAGCACAAGCAGTCCACTTCCTGGTGAAGAGAGCTGTCACCCTTTCAACCCAGTTCCAGTCTAAAAGCAACTGCGATGTGGCTTTCCACCACACCCGTTGTGCCTGTGAAGGCCATCCAGATCCAGTCACAGCTTGTTACCTGTTGCCCAAAGAAAAACCTTGTAATTGGGGCTCATTATAAGTTTGCCGGTATCCTGGTGGTAAATCCACCAGGATAAAGGCAAACTGTATTACCGTTACCGGCACTCGGTCCGGTGGAATGTCCGGTGTAACTCCCCATTCCATGGAGTCCGATAGGACACATGGGGGAGTTTGCCATTATTACAGGCGCCGGTATTACCAGGCGCTGGCTATCTTGTAGTTGGCCGATGCAGAAATGTGCTGGTTTACATTAATACCGGCAAGTTAATTCAGCACCAGCCAACTTATAATGAGCCCCGTGAAAGTGAATGCAACACTTGTATTCCTTTTTGCACTATACATATTTGGGAGGAACCGAGGAATTCTATGAGAATACCAACCATCTTTACTGGGTAGGCTTGTGTCTACTAACTTAGTGATAGGGACAGAGTTGTCCAGATTGAGTGGACAATACAAGACAACTACCACCTTTGTGCCGATGATATATAGATTGCAGCAGTCACGTTTGATGATGCCTTTGCCTCGCTTTTATTCTTGCACATATATGCACTTCATGTATAGTTTTGAAGATTTTTCGACCACAAGCGCCAGTTGATAGCCTCGTTCTCTTTTTTGTTCCCAAAACTGAAAACCTTATATCCGAACTGGCCCCAACTGATGACAGTCAATCCTAATGGGACTAGAGGCACTGTGATCAGGATTGAAAGTCAGATTGTTTACTCTTTCAGATAACTACGGTAAAAATAACTGCTTGACCTTTTAATCTCCTCTACAGGCCCAAGGCCACTGCGGGACACTATGCTGCATAAAGTAGTTAAGACCATCTTCCATTGATTATTGAGAGAGGACCATTTGCCCTTTAACTCCTCTCTTACCTATGGAATGCCCCTATTGGCTTGGAAAGAAGCAGTTGTGAGACCCATTTTAAAAATTCCTCCTTGGACCAGACAGGTTGTGGCAAATGATTTCCAATTTCCAAGCTGCCATAGATTGCTACATACCTGGAGCGAGTGATGATACATCCGTTACAGATATTTGTCAAGGAATCTGCCTTTACCCTGCCCATTGTGGCTTTTGACCTGTGTGTAATATAGAAGTTGTGAAAACGGCTATTTTGGATCAGCAGAGAGATGACAGTGATGATTTCAGTGCTGGGACCTTGATTCTAATAGATCTATCAACAGCATTCAACACCGTCAACCATCAAATACAAGGCATCCAAAAAGTAGGCGTAAAATGGCTATAGTCCCCCTTACTAAGTGCACGCTATCAGTACAAATTAGTACTTTCTCATCTGAGCATAAAGTACTTGTTTGTAGGGTACCCTGGGGCTCTGTGTCACCTCTTCTTTTTAACCTATTCATACACCTACTGATGGACATAACTTGGCAGAATGGGTTCTCTGGTTTCTAATAACATCAATGACACCCAAATCATGGGTGCATTCTCTGGAAGCAAAGGTAGTAACATCAGGTAGAATGAAAGAATACATTTTGTGCATTGTCCAGATAGCTTTATGAACACACCATCTCTCAGACAGTTTAAAATTGGTCCAACTAAGGGATGTCTCTCTCTGTCTCATCTTCCTGGATCCCTTCCACCATAGCGCAGCCTTCTCTAATTCCCAAGGTGGTCACTAGAGTTTGGTAACCCCTACTGTCTAGAATATGGTTGGTTAGTGGTTATGGACTAAAATCAACTACCTTATCTTTCTTACTCCCTCCAGGGACTTCTAGATGGATCCTAACCTGAGGTCCCATACAAAGAATGATATCAAGGATTGGTGTCTTCCAATCGCCCAGGTCTCACTTAAGTATTTCCTCTCGCATTCTTGTACTCCTCATTCTGATGTTCATTTCTTCCTTTCCCTTCCTTATCCACTTCCTTCTCTTCCTCCTACTCTTTTCTCTCTCTCACTTACTCCCTCTGTCCATCCAAGTTATTCCCCCTCATATCTACTCCAGCTCTTCCTCCCCACGCTACTACTATTCCCTTCCCTCTCCACTGCCAATACTCTCCACTCCTACTTCATTTCACCCAACCTACTCTCCACTACTCTCCACTTTACAATACACACCAACCCCCTTCTCTCACAGTCACCCTCCTTTTGCTCTCTTAATCACCTTTTCTCACTCAGCCCGTTACTCCCATAAACTCCCACTTAGTCTTACTCTCACCTTACTCACCATGTACACACCCAAATATCACTTTCACCAACCAATGCCTCACCATGCATATGCTCACCATTAGCCTATTCTACACTCAGCTCCACCATCCCTCCTCTACTTGGTTTCTCGGTCCACCTTCTCCTCCATTGGCCTCACTAAACAAACCACACTATTCTGTTCTGTTCATCCCGTTGTATCCTCCCCCTCACCCTTGCATTGGCTCTCGTGGTTACCTGGTTCTCTGGGCCAACCTCTTCCTTGCTTTACCCCAGGGGAAGGGATACACAGGGGGCATCAATGAAGCACCTTTTTTTAGCAGTCCCGGCCCCTTTTGAAACACAAGTCTGCAGGTGATTCACGGCGGTAGCCCGTTACAGTCATTGCAAGTTGCAGAGTTTGCTTTCCGTGGTACAGGTGCATTGTGATTTTGAGCCTGCAGCAGGTAATGCTTCACCAGCTCTGTGTTCATTGCCATATTTCTCGCCTATGTGTTGCCTGTTCCTTTGCCACAAGGACTTCTGTGCTTGCTAGTTCTAGAATAGAAGAGAGAAACCATTGGCCAGCATCAGAAAAGATTGGCATGGGGTGATTGCAAGTGGTTCTCTGTAACTACCAGACATGTGGAGGAGACCGTGACTGGGGCCCTCTTCCCCCTTCTGGGGCAATAATGGCAGACACCCTGGTAGGCCTCTTACCCCAGGATGAGAGGGGCTCCCATCCTTAACAGGATCAGATCCATCCCCTATCACAGCATCAAAAAGTGTATGGATGAGTATTATATGAAGATAAACCTTAACAAGGCAGAGATATTATCTGTTAATGCCTTTATGCATCCCTGGGACTGCTCTTTCAGGCCTGCTTCTTTTGGTCCATGTCCAACCCAACAGCAGAGGTCAAAACATGCAAATTATTCTTCACTTAAATAGACAGGTAGCTATGGTTTCCAAATCCTGCTTCTTCCAAATGAGAATTTTAAATTTTTTTTAAAACTTTCTTTTTGGTTTGCATGTCACATTACACTCGCTGCAGTTCTCATTTACATGGTACGATTACATGCCACATATCGCTAACCCGCATCCCATCTCAGTCTCTTACATCAGGTGAGTGTCACTGCACATCAATACAGTTTAAAATTACATTTGGGTAACAGCGTGACTAGTTACATCGTTCACACTTTCGCTATCTGAATTATCTGTGTCTGGTGGGGTATCGTTTAGATATGCCCTAAACAGGGCCCAGATGTCCTTTGGTTTGCATGGGGCGGGAACCATTCCCACATAGTTTTCCTCACATTCATTTACATACGTCAGTGCTGCGAGGAACTGTTCTGCGGTCGGAGCCTGACTGCTCTTCCATTTCTGAAGGATGCATTTCTTAGCTACTGCGCAGGCAACGTTAAACAGTCTCCTCATTTTTTCCGGGACCTTTCCAATGTCGCCAAATAGGTATTTCGAAGGGTCGAGGTGTGCAGGGATTTGTGTTATGTCCTCCAGGATGTTAGCCACTGTGCACCAGAAACCTACTATATGGGAACAGGCCCAATACATGTGGAAAGAGTCCGCACCTGCGGCGCGGAATTTCGGGCAGCTATCGGATGTGGTATTATAGAACTTAGCCATTTTTGCAGGTGTAAAGTGTAGTTTATTCAGGATCTTGAATTGTATAAGTCTTAGGCCTGCGTTCAGTGAAATCTTCTTAGAAAGGAGGCAGTATCTGGCCCATTTCCCTGTCTCGATTGTGATACCCATGTCATTTTCCCACAATGTCTTAATGGTGTTCAGTGTTTGCGTGTGTGTCTGGACACCGCGGTGCCCGCCTGTGAGTACAGCGATTGGTAGCATGCATGTTCGGGAGGTTCATCTGGGATTGTTGTCCATCGTTTTTTGAACGCCGCTTTTATACGGTGGATTTGAAGGGTGACCAGTTGGTTACTCCCAACCGAGTCTGCGAAGTCTTCAGGGGTTACAAATTTACCATTTGGGAACATAGTTTTCATTGTGAGATCATATTCCGGGAGCCAACTTTTCTGAATGCCGATGTCGTATGTCGGCTTGATGCCTGGGAAGTTCCAGAGCGGGGCCCGGGAGTCGTAGGGGTTATCTATGTGGAGTTGCTTACTAATTGCGGCCCACGCTGTAACAGTGCAGGAGGCTGGGTCGAACTTACAATCGTCTTTATGTGATTTGGTGAATATAATGGATCTCAAATCGGTTGGGCGGACTGAGTGTCGCTCAATGGGTACGTGTGGTGTCTTGTCGAGGGGGTCTTGCCAGAACTTTGCGTAGTGTGCCTGTGCCACACAGTAGTATAGTTTGAAATCAGGGGCAGCAAAGCCCCCCATTTCGTAGGGCTCAACCAGCTTGTCCCATTTAATTCGGTTTGCACCTCCGTTCCACACAAAGGTGATTGCCATGGATCGAAGATTATCAAAAAAGGGTTTGCCCGGCCATATAGGTACATTGCAGAAGATATAAAGGAGCTTAGGGAGTACTGACATCTTTAGTACCGCTATTCGGCCAGCAAGGGATATGGGGAGTTTAGACCAAATTTGGAGTTTAGAGTGTATGGTTTGTAAAGTGGATTCATAGTTGTCTATATAGAGGGAATTCCTGTCGCGAGAGACTAGGATGCCCAAGTATCTGATGTAGTCGGGAGCCCATGATAGGCCATGTGTGTTTGTGGGGCAGATAGTGGCTCATGTTAACGGAAAGATTTTGGATTTGGCAGTGTTGATCTTGTAGCCTGAGTGTGCGGTGAAGTCGCTAATCACGGCTAGTGTAGGGGACAGGTTCTTTTCTGGTTCTCGAATGTATAGCAGTGCATTGTCTGTATATAATGAGATGGCTTGGTATAGACCGGCCATTTTTATACCCCTCAGGTCTTGCTCGGCTCTAACTGCGGCCGCAGCAGGTCCTATTGTAAGAGCAAAAAGGATGGGGGAGAAGGGGCATCCCTGCCTGGTTCCTCTGCATAGAGTAAAATGGCTGGATAGGGTCTGATTGGTTAAAACTCTGGCTTTGGGTGAGGAATAAAGGAGTTTGACACACCCTATCAGGTATGGGCCGAATCCGAATTTATGGAGGACCTCGAACATGTATAACTATGAAACCGAGTCAAACGCTTTTTCGGCATCCAGAGATATGGCTACTGCTTGTGCCTCTGGCTTGATCTGGGCTAGGATGCTGAATAGTCTGCGCAAGTTTAGGGGCGTGGATCTCGTTGGGATAAATCTGCATTGGTCGGGGTGTATCAAGGTGGTCATTTTGGGGAGCAGCCTAGTGGCCAGCAACTTTGCGTACATTTTGGCGTCTGTGTTGATCAAGGATAGGGGGCGGTAGAAGGAGCGTTCGTGGGTCGGGCGTCTGGGTTTCAATAGCACTGTGATGACTGCATCTGACATTGACTCTGGGAGTGAACCAGCGTTCATAGCCTCTTCCCATACTAGGGTTAATATCGGGGCGAGTATCGAGGAGTATGCCTTGTATAGGTCGCAGTCATACCGTCCGGTCCTGGAGTTTTACCAGCTGCCAGAGATTTAATCGCCTCAGCAATTTCATCGCTCGTAATTGGTTGTTCTAGGGTCCAGTTGTCTTCTAATGTTAGTCTAGGGAGGACGATCTTACTCAAGTATGTCTTTATATCGTCTCGTGTACATCTATCATGGTTGGCATAGAGGTTAGTATAGTATTGTGTGAATTCAGAGTTTATTTCATCCTCCCCTTGAACAGCTACTCCTTCATCCGTTAGGATACTCGTAATAGGGGTATGGTTCTGATCATTGCGGAGTATGCGGGCTAGGTGGTGGCCCGCTCTGTTGCCCTCCCCGTATCTGCGTGCCCTGACTGGGGTGGCCATGTATTGTTGTTCTTTGGTCGCCAGTTCGTTGAAGGTTTGGAGATGTAAGCTAATATCAGCCAATGTGCACTTGTCGCAGCTGGGGAGCAGGTGTAAGTGGATCTAGATCACCTGGCCTAAGCCCTGCCCACCTGGTGCCTTCCTGCTTGCCACTCCTTTTCACCACTTAGCAAGCCCCACCCACCTGGTGCCTTCCTGCTTGCCGCTCTTTTCACCACTTAGCAAGCCCCGCCCACCTGGTGCCTTCCTGCTTGCCGCTCTTTTCCATAATTAAGGAGCTTAAGGAGCCCTCCAGCCTCTTTTCCTTTGCAGCTGGGGAGCAGGTGTAAGTGGATCTAGATCACCTGGCCTAAGCCCCGCCCACCTGGTGCCTTCCTGCTTGCCACTCCTTTTCACCACTTAGCAAGCCCCACCCACCTGGTGCCTTCCTGCTTGCCGCTCTTTACACCACTTAGCAAGCCCCACCCACCTGGTGCCTTCCTGCTTGCTGCTCTTTTACCTACTTAAGGAGCCCTCCAGCCTCTTTTCCTTTGCAGCTGGGGAGCAGGTGTAAGTGGATCTAGGTCACCTGGCCTAAGCTCCGCCCACCTTCTTAGACCTGCCTCTTCCTTCCTGCTCTTAACTCTTAGATGAAGGGCGTCTCTCGCCCGGGCGTCCAAAGGGAAGGGCAGTCAAAGAAAAAGGCTATTGCTGTTTGGACCTGTTCGGACCAGGAGGATCCAGGGTCCAACCCCCTGCTAAGACAGCAGGTAAGCATGCACCAACATGTGTTTACACCCTCTGTACCAACAGGACATTCCCACCCTCTCTGGTCCCCCCGTGTCGTTCCCTTGTGCACACCCCCCCTTCTTGCACACAGGAGTCTGTCCTGATGTCCTGATATATTCTGGTTTCACCATCACCGTCTTGTGGCCAATGCTGGATTTTACTTTTATGGACTTCATTGATTCACGGTGCGTCACCCTTTCTCTCAACTCTCATGCTGGACTTCCTTTGCATCTTGCACTCATGGTGGCCCTGAATCATGCTGTTCCATCTTCATCTTGTATCCTGGCTTGCAACATTATGTCTTACTACTGACTTCTGCAATTGTATTCGCTCTCCTCTCTTGCTTCTCCACTCTTTATGACTGCTTACTGTCTGTTCTCTCCTCCCCTCCCCTCTCCCTTTTCCCATCACCTCCCCTCCTCCCCTTACTTTCTTCGATGCACTTACTCTATTAGAATTGTCCCTGGACCTACTATAATAACAACCTCGTCTGTCGCTCCCCTATCTCCTTACTTTTGCCCCCCCTCCCTCCAGCAATATCTGAAACGTTGTCAGGCCTAGTACGATAGTCACTTGTTTTGTTCCTCCCCTCCCTTTCTGCACCCCTCTCCCTCACCTTTTGTTTTCCTCCGGCTCTACCAGAAATGTTGTCAGGCCTAGTACGGTAGTCGCCTGTCTGTTTCCATTTCCTTCCCACTCTCCCCCTCCCTTCCTTATCTATGTTTTAGCACTTGCACTATCTGAAATGTCGTCAGGCCGAGTTCGATAGTTCATTTCACATCCTTACCGTTCATGGCCTGTAAGAATGTCTTTGTATTTTCCCTTGTTCCCTTCCTTGCCTTGAAGCGCTTTGAAACACATTGTATATAGGCGCTATATAAATAAACTATCATATCATATCATGAGTCATGCTGTAATCAGCTTCAAGTACTTGTAGGAGAGACTCCGTAGTATCCAATTCGGTTCTGACCAATCTGAGAAGAGCAGTAGTTTTGGACATCAAGTTGCCTCGTACACATACCTTAAATGTTACCCATATGGTTGCCCAGTTGTCCACCAAGCCTTTTCAGCTGGAAGAATTCTTCCATTTCAGTGTACAAAGCTTCTACTACATTAAGGTCTTTTAATATGTTGGGGGGCATTTTCCATTGCTGTGCTGAGGGGTTGATGTCAGGGAACAATATCTCGAGAGTAACCAGGGAATGGTCCGAGAGTGTGAGAGGAAGGATTTCGCAACACTCGATTGAGTTGATCAGAGGGGACGAGACAAGCCAGTAATCTATTCTGGATTCGGTGTCGTGAACTGAGGAGTAAAACGTGTATTTTCTGTCTGTTGGATGGATCCTTTTCCAGGCATCGGTTAGGGTTAGTTCCTCTTGGGCATGATGTATAACATTGGCCGCTTTAGAGAGGGTTCTGGCTTTACACGAAGACCTGCCCAGTGTGGTATCAAGGATCGTGTTAAGGTCCCCTACCCATAAGACCCAAGCGTTCGCAGTGGGGCCTTTTTCTGCAAGGAGATGTATATAGAACTCGGGATCATCTAGGTTTGGACCATATGTGTTGACCAGAATAAGTTTTTCACCTGCAACGACGCCCCAGATCACGACATATCTGCCTTGAGGGTCGATTTTGCTTTTCTCGGTGGAGAACCCCAATGAGGGGTGTATTAACGTGATGACCCCTCTGTTCTGGGAGGAGTATTCCGTATAATGCCTATTGTTGCCCCATTGCCGCATGATACTCTCGTTGGTATATTTTAATGCATGAGTCTCTTGGAGCATAGCGATGTGTGGGTGATGCCTGTTGATGTATGCCCCTACTTTGCTGGCTTTCGCCCTATTGTTTAATCTACGAATGTTCCAGGTAAGCAATTTCAGTTTTAGCCCCATGGACTTTTTTGTTTTTTGCGCCATTTCCATGCATCATGATAAAACAAGGGAGAGTGGGTTTTCACTTAGAGGAGGGCAGCAAGTGAAGCAGTGAGTGCAATTTTCATGATGATTAAACCAACTAAACTTTGTGCCTGATGCCCAACTGGGGCCTCTTGAGGCGTAAACATTGTTCCCGAACAATAGAACCGTCCCATGTTACCCATACCCACCCCCTCCCACACCATCGTCCCCAACATGATGATGACCCCTTTTATTTTTCCTAACTTGTGGATATTCCCAAAGAAGGGGACGAGTGCGACAACTCCGCTTCGTGGTCGAGCGCGTCTCATCCAGCACTATTCAAGGAAAGGGAGCAGAGATGTTCCCCACTCCGCCTTGCTTCCAACCTTTCCAGTGATCAAAGGAGACCAATTATGACCGTGGCTGGTCCCTGGGGATTATGTTTCAGGCTATACTGGCTGCTGCAGATCGTTCTGGTCGAGCTCCTGTCTCCCGGGTGGGAGGGGTATTGAGGCTTCCATATAGGCCATCGCCGCTGTAGGAGACTCAAAGAAATGCGCTCTTCCACCATGCTGTATACGAAGCTTTGCCGGTAAAAGAAGGGCGTAGGGGACCTGTCTCAATCGCAACTGACGCTTGATTGTTTCGTAGGATTGTCTTTGAGTTTGCACTCCTGCAGAAGTCCGGATACATATGAATGTTGTTGTTGCCGAACCTCAGAGGTCCTTTCTCTCTTGCCAGTTTAAGGATGGTGTCCCTATCTCTATAATTCAGCAGTTTGGCCACAACTGTGCGGGGAGGAGCCCCCGGCCTGGCCGGTGGAGCGAGGGAGCGATGTGCCCGCTCAACCAGGAACTGAGGTGAGAATGCATCTTCCCCAAGGAGGGATTTCAAAAGGTCTTCGATTCGAGACTCCATGGGACCCTTGCAAAAGGTCTCCGAAAGGCCGACTATTCAGATATTGTTCCATCTAGAACGAGATTCCAAATCGTCACACTTGTCCCGGAGTTTATTCATTTCCCCTCTCAGGAGTGATATATCATGGGTGTTTTGCCGAGTCGAGTCTTCATTCGCGCCAATTCTATTTTCAGTCTCCGTAATCCTGGCACTTTCTTTGTCCAGTCGGGTTTTAAGAGAGCCTATCGTAGAAACAATGTCATCGAGCTTGACATTAATAGCCAGGAACCCATTTTGAACCGTAGTTAGTAGATGGTCGAATTTTGTATCTTCTGTCGCCAAGGAGGAGGTCGGGAGTCGTGGATCCAGACTTTCGGGAGGCGATTGTGAGCTTGTGAAGGAGTCCATGGGTCCTGTCTTTCTGCTTTTGCCCCCGTTTTTTCCAGGCATTGTGAAAATGGTGAAGCAGCCTGTGCCAGCTAATACGATAAAGCCGTGTGATGAGATGAAGTAAAGGATGTTTCGGGAGGATTATGGAGCCTGCAAGGGTCTTGGTACGTCTGCGAAACCAGTTGTCCCACAATAGTGAGTTCTGTGGCCTGCACGGGCCAATGCTCTCTGGAGCTGGGTTGCACGAATATTCACAGCATGGCAGGATGGCGGCAGGATAGGAGAAGGTAGGAGGGAGGCCCGGAATGACTCAGTGGGCGTCAGCCATGTCCGATCAGGTCTGTATTAGGACACGCCTGACTTGGGCTGCAAGGAATTATGCTGGATGGATTGTGTCCTCCCACATTTATATGGGTACCAACTGTGCGATATTCCAGGTTAGGAGTCTGGTTCTTGAGCTTTTTACAATGAGGTGGTTTACTGGTCTCGAGGTGGAGAGCTGACTTAAGCGCCATTTCTAGGACAGTGGTTAAGGTTGAGGGGTCGGGGCTCCCCGGGAGGAATGGCAGCTGGGGTTCCGTTGTGGCCTCCAATGTGCTCCAAGGCCTTTGTCCACTGTTGTGGTGTGCACCCGGCACCAGGGAAGAGAGAAAAAAAAAGGGGGGTATACATTTCGCCCCCCCGCCCAGTTCACAACATTTAAATCAGGCGCAGTTCCTGGTATGGGCCCCAGCGGTCCGCCCCGCACCCGCCGCCGCGTCCACTCCCTCCTCCGTACCTTCCTTTCGGCAGCCGAGGAACACTGTCAGGGACGTCCGATCCGGACCGCCTGGTCGCAATCAGGGGAATGCAGTGTATGTATCGCTGATCGGAGCAACCTCCGGCCCGATCGAGAGGGAGCAGGAGACGGAGCGCCCCGGTCCCTTCAGGCCCGCGCACCAGCGCTGGCCCCCCCTCGCTCCGTGTCACGGGGTGCAGCCGTCGCCCCAGTCACTGGTGGCAAAGTTCTGAGGGGGGCTGCATATATCACGGCCTCTGGGCCGTCAGAGCAGAGGAAAAGTCCCGATCCGCACACGGCAGGCGGGGAGACGGACGTAGCAGGGTGCCCGATGAAGGCCGATATGCAAGATGTTCCGTGATACTAGTAGGGGTGCTGCGCTGCTCCGTATCTGCCGTCCGCCAACCCCGCTCCACCCACAGCAAGGCCCGGGTTGGAAAGGAGCAGCGGCTCACGCGTGGATTTTTATGGAGCCGCGGGACGGCTCTGGTCCGCAGCCTCGGGGTCCGCTTACGTTTCCGGGCTTGGGATGTCCGTTTTCGCTCGAGATTTCGCCCCCGAGTGAAGGGCGGCCTCTGGGGGCAGCGTAGGTGGTTTTCTCGAGAGACGAGGCACACTGGAAGTAGGGTGGAGATCAATTAGGATTCATGCCGGAGAGGAGCTCTATGCTCAAGCGGCCGTCTTGTTGTGCAGCAGCGCCCCCTTCCCCAAATGAGAATTTTAAAGAACTTGTTCCAATTGCTAACTTTTTAACAAGTTATAGCTACAAATGCATTTGTTTATTCCCATCTGGACCTTAACAATAGCACTGGTAGAGGCAGCAGTATATTGCAAAGTCCCGCTCACCTTAGAGGTCAGGGGAGATCCAACAACCCTGAAGCTGGCCGTCCTCCCAGGATTTTCTGAGGAGGTAATTATAGAGGCCGATTTCCCAAACTTTCCCGACTTCCTTCAACAGAATCCCACAAAATAACCCCAGAGGGTGTTTGTTCTACTGCACACTCTGACACAATTGGGTAGTAGTCATAAACCAGCCACCGTAAGCCAAGTACAGTGGGATCAAACATATTTAGGCAAGGATTATGTTTTTATTTTATGAGTGGTAGTGATAGAGCATAGGATGGAATAGGTTTGGATGGAGGACAGAATTTTTGTGAGACCTCCTGACGAGCACCTGTTTGTTGCTTTCATTGACATTAAGGAGTCCCATCATCATAGCATAGTAATAGTTGAGGTCTTATTGTCTTAAATAAAACTTGTTGAACAATGTCTTCTTGGCCATCCTCTATGTCTGACTTAGCAAAAAACCCAAAGAGAAGAAGCATGTTACTTTTAGAATTCATGCTGGGTTGGATTTTGTACTGGTATTTATTTGTATTTAAAGCTCTTACGTTCACCCAAAGGCATCTTAACACTGTAGATATAGAGAGCAGTTAAGACAAATGGGACATAAAAAGGTGCAATGAGGATCAAGTTGAGTTAAAAAGTTAGGTTTTAATCAGCTTCCTGAAAGTCAAAAGATTCCACTGAGTCCGTAAAGACAGAGATAAGGACTTCCACTGATTTTCGGCATGTACCGATAAAGGGCAACCTCCAAGCTTTTCTCTTTTGTTGATTAGGATTTGAATTTTCTGTCGGCTTGAAACATTAACGGTCAAAGTGGGTAACAGAGTTGCAGGCTACAGTATATACAACATTTGGCAGCTCAGAATACTGAATGATTTTAATGTACTGGGAAGATAGTGTGGTGAACCAGGATAAGGACTTGGACGAGTAGAGTTCATTTTCAGGAGGTTTTATTAAAACCAAAAAATCAAAATGCCTAACAAGCCCTAGCACTATGAGGGAAGTTCCTTATCTAACAAAACAAGTTAAGGGTGTGTTTTTTAGTCCAAAATAAAGTTCTTCAGTCCGAATTCTGTCCAACTAACTAGCCCTACCACTTTAAAAAAAAAAGCCATCAAACTAAAAGGGAAATGGGATGTTTTGTATAATAGCCTCAACAGGATGTCTGCCTGGCCCAATTTATATTTTGTTTGTTCTTGGGTTTCAAATGTCCTTATTTCACCACAGGATATTCTTCCCAGTCTCTATATCAAGTTAGGGTTTGACTTCCTCCTCTTAACAATGAAAACACAGAAAATTGGCTCAAGGATTTCTTGTGGACAAAAAACACTTCCTTCATCGAGGCGTTGGTCCCCCACCCCGCCCAAAGTCCTGGGATCCTCATACAGATCCTTTTACCCAATATGTTTCGGATAGGGTGGTGGTCCACCCTGTCCTATCAGGGCTCTATACTTTGTGTTGCTTTCTCAGTCTTCATTCAAAATGTTCATATTTCTTCCTCAGTCCCCCTTTCCTAGGGTAGTTGCACACTAGGGTTTCTCAGGCTCCCGTGACTTTGATAGCGTTACCAGCTGTTATTCACAGTGTTCAGGTTTTGCTCAATCCCCCTTTCATAAGGTATTCGGACACTCAGGTTTCTCAGACTCTCATAACCGTGATAACTTTCCCAGCTGTTATTCACAATGTACATATTTTTATTTATCCTCTTTTCATAGGGTATTTGCACACTTGGGTTTCTCAGGCTCCCGTGACCTTGATAGCTTTCATAGCTGTTAACCACACTCTTTGTATTATTATCAATCCCCTTTTCATACTGTATTTGTACACTCGGGTTTCTCAGGCCCCGTAACCTTGATAGCCTTCAAAGCCGTTAATCACTTTGTTTGTACCTATTAATGGTAGGGTTTACGTCAGGTTTCTCAGACTCCTGTAACCTCATTGGCTTTCCCCGTGGCAACTTGGTTCCGTAGCTATGGTTCGACACGTGCAGAACTCAGGGACTTAGGCTCCCTCTTTTGATCTGGTCTTGGTGTCCTTTACCGGCCTACCGGCCCACCACTGCTCGTTCATGGTTGCACCACCAGATGAGATGCAGGTCTTCCTGTCTCTGCTCCCTTTCCAACCTTGGTTCCTTGCTGCCACTGGCTCTGCGGCCGAGCGTGGCTCCCCCCCTCCAGGACATCAACAATGTGAAGGCTTGCCTCTGCGAAGCAGTTTTGTTTTCTTCATAGGAGTTTCCTCTCTTATACACGCCACAGGAATAAACAGAATGGTATGCTTCTTCACAGACTATGGCGTTCAGGCTGTGTTCAGCATTGCCTGTAGCCAATACATGAAAAGAAGGATGTTTGTGGAATACAGTTGTTGTAGGGGATATTAGAGTCTATTCCACATCCATATATGCAGATACTGTGTTTTGGACTGGGAGTGCTGCTCTGGAATGGGAGTCCTTTTCCGCAAGAGGGGAGTCAATCCCAGTGAGGTCCCACCTGCCCCGACCCCTATGGAGAGTCTTGCTTAGCGGACTCACCACTCTAGCCTCAAAGGGGGTGGCTCCCCTTTGGGTAGAAGGGGCTAGTTGGCCAGATTTTTTACAATAGCTTTAAAGAATACTATTCTTCTAATGGGAAACAGTGAAGAGTGATCAGTGAAGATGAGATGTGGCCTTATTTGTTCAGTTAAAGGAACGTTCTTGCCACAGCATCCTGACCTATTTGCAAATAAGCGGTTTTGGTGTTGTGGCTGCAGAGGAAGGCAAAGAGGTAGGGGCTGTGTGGGTAGTTCTACCCCCACCTCCTTGTGTGCCATGAGGCAGTCTTCTATGCCCTCTCTTTGCAATGCGTACCCTTGTCCTACAGACTGATGAATATAAACGAAAGGAGCAACCCCTCCAACTTTGAGAGGTCGACTGGTACGTGTCGCTGTTGGCGAATTGTTGCTCCTAATGAATTAGCAGCCACCTTGGATGCCTGCAGCATCTCCAAACGCTCATCTTTTGATGGCTTTTTCGATATTTGAGAAGATAAGTCCCTGGAATGTTTCTCATCAGACAATCTCATTTTTGAAGGGGTGGTCAAAGGAGATTTCGATACTGACCTACCTAGGGTGAAATTCCTCTTCCTTTCCTTCAAGGCCTTAATGGTCATAGATTGACATTGCACGCAGTCATCAACCTTATGATTCACCCCAAGACACCAGAGGCACTAGCTGTGTGGATCTGTGATTGACATTTTTGTCTCACAGTCCACACACTTCTGAAATCCTGTATTCAGAGTTGGCATATTCAAAGAAAAAAGGTTAAAACGCAGTAGAAAATCGCTGAGGTGATCAATCTTTTCAAAGTGTGCTGAGCAAGCAGAAAAACTTAACTGAAGTAACGGGCATGGTGCATGCTATTTACACCAACGTCGACGTCATGGCCGAGTGGGATGGAACCCGCCAAGGGTCCACGAGTCAACCATACATGGCACCCTCTGCTGTCAAAATGTTTCCGAAGCTGCAAGCAGGATATTGATATAACAAAGATGGGAAATCCGTGGGAGCACACAATCAATTCGTAACATTACTATATCTGATGGTGTACAATTGATTGGGTTGCACAAACCACTTCCATTTATCGGAATAGCAATGTCTTGTGTTGGGTTTTCTTGCCTCTTCCATAATCTCCAGGCATCTGGAGTTGTAAGTGTCTAAACTCTATGACTTCCGGAGCAAAGCTGCTAAATTCAGTCTACGGGCAAGGATAGGTTAGTTGTGCTAGACACTCTGTTAGTAAGTTGTGTTTGCTCCGCAACTTTATAGGTGGCTGATGGCCCTCCTTATGAAGTGTGGGAACCATGTTTATCTTGCCCACATTGGTGTGATTAGAATCATAGTGAGATGTTCATGTAGATGTTTGTCTACTACCTTGCGAGTCGGGGGAAAAGTGTATGCAAATGTCCCTGACCAGCTCATCCACAGTGCATTACCCATTGATCGTTTCTCTGAGTACCTGGATGTAAAGGTGTTTTGTGCTGTTGCAAACAGGTCCACTGTGGGGTCTCCATTGTTTGAAGATTTGTCTGAGTGTGTCGGTGTTTAACTCCCACTCGTGATTTTGTTGTAACTCTGCTTAAGTTCTAAGCTATGCAGTTGATTTCCCCAGGAACATGTTGTGGTTGGATATACATGACTCTTTTAATGCGCCAATTTCATATCTCCTGTGCTAGTTTGGACAGAGTTATGGAGTGTGTTCCCCTTGCTTGTCTATGTATGACACAGCTGCAGTGTTGTTTGTGTTGACTAAAACACTTTTGTTGATTAATCGTCTTTGAAAAGACAGAAAAGATATTCTTATGGCTGGGAGTTCCAGTATGGTTTTGTGGTACTCTTTTTCCTTTTGTGACCATGCTCTTTGGGCTGTTAGTTCTTGGCAGTGTTCCCCCACCCGTGAGATATATGTGGTTGTGTTATCTGGATTGGTGGTTGCCTGAATGGTCTTCCTTTTAACCGGTTTTCCCTTGTTCACCATTGCAGAGAGTTTTTTACTTCCTTTGTGATAACGACTAAATCGTCCCAGTTGTCTTCCGTCTGGGACCACAGACTTGAGAGCCACTGCTGCAGTGTATGCATGTTTAGCCGTGTGTGATTCCATCATGCCTAACAGTTTAATTCCTTTCCATACTATTATCTTTTCTCCTATTTAGTATTTGGTGATTTGTGCTAGGATCGTCTGAACTCTTTCTTCCGATGGGTAAGCCTGGGCTTGCTAAGAGTCTATTACGGCACCCAGGAACTGTTTCTTTTGTGATAGCACTAGACCTGATGTTGTTTTGTTGATGGTGAAACCTAGGGTGTGGAAAAGGTGTACCACATTCTGTGTGTTTTCAAGGCATGACTGCAGAGCCTCGCCTGTTATGAAGCAATCGTCTAGAAAGCGATACACAGGTATGTTCTCTCTGTGTAAGTGTGCTGCCACTACTGCGGTAACCTTTATAGACACATGTGGTGCCGATGCTATTCCAAAAGGTAGTACCTTGAATAGGGAATCTTTTTCTACTCCCTTGAATCTTAGGAATTTTTTGTGAGTGGGGAACATAGAAATATGAAAGTATGAATATTTCGTGTCTAGTGTGATGAATATTTCTTTCTTTGCTAATGGAATTACCTCCTGCAGGGTTGCCATCCTGACCTTTTCTGGTTTTATGTTTTCTGTGTGTTAAGTCTAGTACTGGTCTCTTTGTTTTGTCCTTTTTGGGGACTCAAAAATAAAAAGAATAAATGGCCTGATTTACCTGGTGTGGTGGTACTGGTTCGATGGTGTCCTGTGGTAGAAGTGCCTCTACCTGCTCCTGTAGAAGTTCTTTGTGTTCCCCCCTGTCATTTTCCTTTCCCACAGTCATAGATTGTGGGGAGGCTTCAGAAGCTTGATGCAGTACCCCTGGGACACTGTGTATAGCACCCAATGATTTGGATTTGTATTTTTATTATATGTATTGAGCGCTTTCGCCAAAGCGCTTTAACAAAAGGTTAAATTACAACGGTACAATTTAAAAATGAGAGATGATGGGGTTGGCAATAAGAAACTTAAGAAGGCGAAAGGGACAGCAAAAGATGATTTTTTAGTTGAGAACGGAAAAAATTATAGGTTGAGGAAGCACTCATAGATGATGGAAGAGCGTTCCAATTCCTGGGGGCAAGGTGCGAGAAAAAACGAAATCGAGAGGGAGCACATGGTGGCTTAGGAACAGAAAGAAGAAAAAGAGATTGAGAACAGAGAGAACAAGGGGAGTATAGAAAGAGATGAGAGCGCAAAGATAGGAAGAAGCTAGACTGTGCAGTGCTTTGTAAAGAAAGTGAAAAACAAGATAGAGATCAAAAGAAGGCAAGGAAGCAGAGCGAAGCGCAGAACTAACAAGAGAACGAGAATGCAGTTGAAAGAGGAGACAAATGTGCAGTGCTTTGTAAAGAAAGTGAAAAACAAGATAGAGATCAAAAGAAGGCAAGGAAGCAGAGCGAAGCGCAGAACTAACAAGAGAACGAGAATGCAGTTGAAAGAGGAGACAAATAGCTGAATTAGATACAGAGCGTAAAGGAGTACCCGAATCAGGAGTTTTGTAGCCTGGAATGAAAGAAAATGTCAGGCACACCTGAGGTTGTAAAGATGAAAACGGGCGGAACCGGCAGAGTTAGAATTGTGCAGGGAAAAGGGAAGAGAAGGGTCATTGCAAGATGAGGAAGAGAAAGAGAGAAAGGAAGGGGGTGGGGGGAGAAGGCCAGGCACACGAGGAAATGGAGAGGGAGAAGAAGGGGGAAAGAAAAGGAGCTCGATTTTCAAAGGATTAAGGTGAAGAAAACAAGAGGCAATCGAGGATTTGACAGATAGCAAACAGGAAGAGACAGTATTATGAATAGAAGGAGTGAATATAGAGAAAGAGAAGAAAATGTGTGAATCATCAACGTAGCAATGACAGGAAAGATTAATCGAGCTGATGAGAGCAGAGAGGGGGGATGGTGTATAAATGGAAGAGAAGAGGACTGAGAACAGAACCTTGCAGTACACCATAGAAAAGTGGAAATGACGAGAGAGTTGGCCAGTCCAAGAAACAGAACATGAGCCGTCAGTGGGATAAGATTCAAATCGATTTAGTACAGACCCAGTTAAACCAAGAGTAGAAAGAGAGGTAAGTAAGATAGTATGATGAGATAAAGAAGATCTGTCTGTCACAGATCTGTTGTTATGCCCACCCATGCGTGGGTGAATTATTTTATGCCTCCCCCTACTGGGGATGCATGGGAGGGGACCTGAATGTTTGAGTCATTGTTTATGGGTGTGTGGGAGGGCCCTCTAGTGGGTTGTCCTCTACTCCTTGCTGTCCTTCTTCGCATATTTCATGGGGTTGTGTTGCAGGTGTGATGTTGTGACTGCAACCCTTTGAACCAATCTGAAATTGTCTGAGGTGTACCTGGCTGTGTGTAAGGCGTTGTCCAAATGGGCCACCTATTTGATGGGAAACCTCGGTTTCGAACTTATCTTCCAGTGTCTTAAGAGTGTCATGATTTTTTTTTAGTCCATTCCAGGACTAAATCTACCTGAATGCCACAAGATGTGCCTCTTCTGAAGGCTTGTCTAAGAGGGTAGCCCAACCTCTTATCTTGAAACTTGTATTCCTCAGTCACGCATGCCTCTTGATGACGGCTGCACCCATTATTTGCTTGCAAGCAGTTTCTGCCTTGGCTAGGCCGTTTTTGATAATAGCATTTATGGAATGTTTACCCTCTGCTAAAATCCTCTTGAATTTTCCCTGTATTTGTGTCCCATTTGGATCTGGTCATTAGCGCCGTACCGTTAGTGATTCTAGCGCAGTATGCCTCGGATGTGGCCGAATTTTTCCCCAGAGTACATATGCGCCTGCTTTCTTTATTTGGTGGATATTCCATGACTACCATTGGTAGTGTTACCCTCTTCCATGCTGTAGTCACTACTAATGAATCAATTGTAAGGTGGCTCCTTATGTATAGAGGGTCAGCAGGCAAGGGTTTATATCTGTTCTCTACCCTACGATTCAGTGGCCTGGTGAAAGCCAGTTTTAATAGTGAGGGGCTAATCCTTTTCTGTATGGCATCTAATAGTGGTATGCAGTGGGAGACCGGATTCCCCCACGAATACATCCTTTATGAAGTCTACTTTAGTAGGCTCTTGTGCCATAATACCAAATTTTAGAGTTGCACTAATGACCAAATCTGAGTAAAAGAAAGTGCCCTCCATTGGGAATGATGGCACAGGTGGTTCAACTGGTGAGGGTATAGTGTAATCATCAGGATCTATGCCCTCTTGAGGGTCTAGGTGTGAGTCAAAGTCCTTTCGGAGGTCCTGTGACTCATGAGGTGAGTAGGGCTCCTCCGATGGGCATTTATGCTCTTGAATCCTTGCCTTTTTTTCAGAGGGTTCCTCTTGTGTGGGTAGTGAAGCCCTCTTTTTAGGCCGTTCATGGCTCTCCACCAAGGAAACTATTTTTGCCACAGTTTGCCTACCTTTCTTCACTACACCTTTCTACCCCGAGTGATGTCCCTTGGTGCCAGAGTAGCTGTAGCCTGACTCTCAGCGTCTGAAATTTCAACTTCATGCCTATCCCCTTCGTTGTCATCCTAGTCCTCCTCCGAGTCTGAGATATCCACTAGCTTTTTGTTTTTCATCGATCCAGAAATGGGGCCCGACCGCTCTGAGTAGGTCTGTTTTTGTGCTGTTGACATCGATGTTTTGGAGGTGTCCCTGATGGTGTGTGTGTGTTTACACTTTTCGGTGTCATGTGTAGCAGTACTCAACATGTGGGTAATGTCGCTTGTTTTCGGCATAGTAGTAGAGTACCGTACTCTTTTCTTTGCCAGTGTTGTGTTTTGTGTCTGTTTGTGCTTTGCAGCATCTCGATCGCCAGCGGACTTCTCCCTAACTTGTTTTGACGAAATGCAGGAGCAGGGGATCTGCTACAAGGCCTTCCCTGCCACTGCCTTTTTGTGAGGCCGCTGGGGGTCGGTCTCCACCCCTGCGTGAGAAACCTGAATCTCGAGTACGAACGATCAGTTGCTGTCTCACCCTGTGCTGACTCTGCATTGCGTATGTCCCCCAACGTTTCCGTCTACACTCTCTACAAGTACACGTTTTGTGCTTGAACTACTGTCACTCTTAGCAGCGGTCTTTGGCGTGGTCTCGGGGTAAACAGTTGCTACACACCTTCAGGCCGATTCATGGAATTAATGTGTGCCGAAAAAACAGCGCACACGTGCAAAGACGTGCGATTCGCAGTGAAATAGCGAAAATCGCAGTGCAAGTGCGATTATCGCACAGAAAACATCGCACATCAATTCACGGGGCACATAACAAAAGTAGGCGTAACACGGGGCGTCACACGCAGAATGGGGAACAACTCGTGAAAATGTGGGCGTCATGGGGGAAGTACAGGAGGCAAGTGCGCAGAACGCCCACACGCTCGCCTACAACACGTATTCAGGGAATCGAATAGGGAAAAACAGAACACGGCCAAAGACGCGCACAGGCCCATACATGTCCGGGACATGAAAGCAGGCGGTGGCGTCCCTGCGCAGGAAAAAAATGTGTGCCAAAGTTCTACACGCGCGAGAAGGCCCACACGCGATCGGGCCTGGGGGAGCGTGTGTGTGTATCTCAGGGGTGCGCGAGAAGTTTCACACGCGATCAGGCCTGGGTGGAGCGTGTGCGTGTATTTCAGAGGTGCGCGAGAAGTTTCACACAGAATCGGGCCTGGGGGAGCGTGTGCGTGTATTTCAGAGGTGCGCGAGAAGTTTTACACGCGATCGGGCCTGGGGGAGCGTGTGCGTGTATTTCAGAGGTGCGCGAGAAGTTTCACATGCGATCGGGCCTGGGGGAGCGTGTGCGTGTATTCCAGAGGTGCGCGAGAAGTTTCTCACACGCGATTGGCCTGGGCGCATGTATTTCAGGGGTCCGCGAGAAGTTCCACACGCAATTGGCCTGGGTGCGTGTATTTCAGGGGTGCGCGAGAAGTTCCACACGTGATTGGCCTGGGCGCGTGTATTTCAGAGGTGCGCGAGAAGTTCCACACGCGATTGGTCTGGGCGCGTGTATTTCAGAGGTGCGCGAGAAGTTCTACACGCGATTGGCCTGGGCGCGTGTATTTCAGGGGTGCGCGAGAAGTTTCACACGCGATTGGCCTGGGCGCGTGTATTTCAGAGGTGCGCGAGAAGTTTCACACGCGATTGGCCTGGGCGCGTGTATTTCAGAGGTGCGTGAGAAGTTTCACACGCGATTGGCCTGGGCGCGTGTATTTCAGGGGCTCGCGGGTGTTTTCACACGCGATCGGGCCTAGGGGAGCGGGGTACGTGTATTTCAGGGGCTCGCGGGTGTTTTTACACGCGATCGGGCCTGGGGGAGCGGGGTACGTGTATTTCAGGGGCTCGCAGGTGTTTTTACACGCGATCGGGCCTGGGGGAGCGAGGTACGTGTATTTCAGGGGCTCGCGGGTGGTTTTACACGCGATCGGGCCTGGGGGAGCGGGGTATGTGTATTTCAGGGGCTCGCGGGTGGTTTTACACGCGATCGGGCCTGGGGGAGCAGGGTACCACTCACCGTCTGCCTTGCGTGTAGAAGAACGCGTAGCCAACACCCACCTGCTGTGAAGTAATAGCGTGTGAACCCCAACGCCTGCAAAACACACGCACCGCACCCCACGAAAAGCAACGCCGGTGGTGCCCGTGGTGCAGTCCAGGGGCAGGAGGCAGCACAGGTCGCCGTGGAGGTGCCTGTGCATGTCACTGTCCCTGACACTGTGACTGCACCACCATGCACCAGCAGGGATGCCCCATCCCAGGCCCGTCTGCAGGTAGGGGGGATGTCCATGTCATCTGACTCCCCTCCACCTGCGGACGAGGGGACCCCTGGCTGTATGGAGAAGGTCCTGATTGGTGTCGCGTTGCGCACGGCTGTCATTCGTGATGAGGTGCGTGCTTCCCGGGGGGAGCACGCACGTCATCACGAAGAGCACCGTGCCAACGTGGCCCAGTTGGGAGCGGTCATGGTCGGGGGTCTCGTACATGTGTCGGGCACTCTGGCAACCCTCTCCTGCTCTGTGGAGGCTATGCGCCAGTCGTACTCCATGCCGTCTTCTGGCCCAGATGCCACCAGGGCCCCCTGTGGACCTGCCCCGACCAATGCAGCCACCTCGGTGGGGATCCCATCCCTGCCACAGTCGGGAGTCGGAGGTCCAGGAGGGGCGGACACACCAGCAACTGGACCCCAGCAGATGGAGGATGTGATGGTATCATCGGGCAGGGCACGTGCACGACGGCGTCGGTGGTTTCCATCAGCCTGGATGCCGTCGTGCTGGCACAGGCAGTTGCGTCGGAGGCAGCGGCAGGCTCGACGTGGGAGGCATCATGGCTCGGGGCCATCAACATCAGGGGTGCAGGCATCGGCCGGAGGGCAGGAGAACCCTGGAATGGGAGTGGCTTCCGTGTGGGAGCTGTTGGGCCAGCAGATAGGTGCGGAGCGGCAGCGGGCAGAGGAGGAACGGCTCACAATGGTCAGAGCGGAGAACTCCATGCGGAGGGCGCTGAGGCGGGCTGAGTGCCTCGAGGGTCTTCGCAGGGAGTTGGAGCTGGACACTGCATTATCCCTGCGGGACCTCGGGGCCAGGGAACATGCCCGCCTCCAAGCCATTGAACAGGAGTTCGATGATGCCCTGGCCCATGACAACAACCAGTGAGCCGTCGGACTAGCCCGCTGCCCTTGTAAATAGTTATGTAGTTAGTGTTAGGTTTCCTTTGCTTTTTTATTTATTTTGGACCTTTAGGACAATGGGCCACATTCTTGTATATAGTTTTATTCCATTAGGTAGTATTTTTATGTAGGTTTCATTTCTTCAGTTGGGATCCTGGACCCTGGTTTGTTTATCTGTATATAATTGACTGTTGGATTTTTTTATTTTTTTTTGGATTTACCCATGGAGCAATGGTTTTCGGTTTTGTTTTTACCTTGGATTTACTTTCTTGAACTGTGACTTTGGACACCTTTCCTTTGGATTATGATTTGTCGTTTTTCATTATTTTACGGACATGCTGCTTTTGGTTTTTGATTCCCATTGTCATTTGTTTATTTTTAATTCCATTTATGCTGTTTTTAATACATTTTTTTCATCAAACTTCAATGTGTAGTATCATCTCATTGGTATCATGCATATCATGATATGTGTTTTGAGATTCACTGACACCCATTGGGTGTATGTGAGGGCCATGTGTTCATTTCCAAACTTGCTATTGGGGTTCTGTCATGTCATTGCCATTTCTAAGTGGGTGTTTTGCATTTGGAGGCTGACCATAAGGGCCAGGGATCTAGATTGTGATGACATGTTGGCTGGGGGACATGTGTGGGGGCCTGCTGGCAGGTGCCCTGCAATGCTGGGGGGTGGGGGTGCAGGGGGACATGAGTGGGACATGAGTGGGGGCCTGCTGGCAGGTGCCCCGCAATGCTGGGGGGTGGGGGTGCAGGGGGACATTAGTGGGACATGAGTGGGGGCCTGCTGGCAGGTGCCCCGCAAAGCTGGGCGGTGGGGGTGCAGGAGGACATGAGTGGGACATGAGTGGGGGCCTGCTGGCAGGTGCCCCGCAATGCTGGGGGGTGGGGGTCCAGGGGGACATGAGTGGGGGCCTGCTGGCAGGTGCCCCGCAATGCTGGGGGTGCAGGGGGACATGAGTGGGACATGAGTGGGGGCCTGCTGGCAGGTGCCCCGCAATGCTGGGGGTGGGGGTGCAAGGGGACATGAGTTGGTGATCAGTAGTGCAAGGAGACATGTGCCTTTGCTGGGGGGCATGCCCATGTTGGTGTAACGCTCACCTGATTCCCGTAGAGGCGCCGGTCTTGACTGGGCGTATACCGTATCTGCAAAGGTGATGTGTAACACACGGCTGGCTCTTTGGGCTGGACCTCTGTGCACTGTATGTCTGACTTGAAGGGTAAGATGTCTTAGGTAAGTGAACGCTGTGCTCTCCATCTGCCTCGGGGCAGGGTGCTGTCTGTAACCAGTTTCTTCACTGGATAAGGGGAGCAGGCCTCTTGACTTCAGAGGACTGCTGTCCGTCGTTTACTGCACGAACGGTAAGTTTCGAGTAATTCTAATGTCTTTAAAGTCTTTAGTAATGATGTTTCTTGTTTTGCAGGGTTCCGGCGATGGCGGATGCCGGGCTGAAGTGAGTTGAAGATGGAGCCCGTGTGATGAATAGAAGCGCCTGGAAGCACGTAAGTAAGCGCTTGTTGCCTGCTTCACGATGCGCTCTAACTGTCTTTTTATTTTGCAGGTACAAGTTCGGAGCGGCTGCAGGGTGCCGGAATACCCACTGGGTTAGATGTGGAAAGGAGTAATGGCACGTGAGTATTAAAGTTCCCCAATGTCTTTAAACGCACCTTGTTTTGTCTTTCAGATGTGGGATGCAGCGCCGAAGGCCTCCGGAGCGTGCGAAGAGTTGGTAAGGTTTTGTCTTTCAGATGCCGGAATGCAGTGTGAAGACCTCCGGAGCGCACGAAGGGTAGGTAAGCCTTTGTCTTTCAGATGCCGGAATGCAGCGCGAGGCGTTGGTGACAGCCGATGGACCAGGTAAGTGAAGAGCTGTCACTGAAGACCGTAATACTAACCTGTTCTTTCTTGTCTTTATAGGTGTTGCTGAAGACTGGATTCAGGATGGTAAGCCTTTTTCCTTAGGCCCAGGATCAGATGCAGAAGACACGATGAGCGTTCTGCTGCAGAGGATGCAGAATAACGCAAAGCAAGATTCATCCATCCGGTGTGGTTTAAATAGCCTCCTGTAGTGCTTAGGTGTCTCCTTCCACAGCCACGCCTAGGTAAGAAAAGAGTTCCTGCTTTCCAGAAGAGTTCCAGTGTTCTGAATCTAGGGAGTGGCTCCTGCCCCACCCAACAGGAAAAGTAGTTCCAAACAGAAGAGGATCAGAGGCTCAACTGGCAGGCAAGTAAGCAGCATGGTCTGCTGCAGGTAAGTCCACCCAAGCATTATGAGCCCGGCGCTTCCAGCGCTGGGACTGGGCATATTTAGGAGCCTGGTGCCACTGGCGCCAGGACTGGGTCCAAAAGGTCCCAATTGGGACTGGTTGGCACTCGGAACCTGGGTTATGGATCTGCTTCCAAGGGAGTTGGGAAAACCCTGACCTTTTGGAAGCAGAGATCATGACAGTTGGGTGGGCTGCCTGCGGGACATGACCAGGGATGCAGGGTAGTCCCCTGTGGTGTGGGCTGCCTTCAGGGGCCGTGGAGGGTGTACAGGGGACACCTGGGAGGACCCACACTGCCAAATCACATGTAGGACTCCCCGGCACCCCTGAAATACACGTACCCTGCTGAAATCGCGTGTGAAAATTCTCGCGCACCCCCACACCCCTGAAATACACGTACCCTGCTGAATTCGCGTGTGAAAATTCTCGCGCACCCCTGAAATACACGTACCCTGCTGAAATCGCGTGTGGAACTTCTCGCGCACCCCTGAAATACACGCACACGCTCCCCCAGGCCCGATCGCGTGTGGAACTTCTCGCGCACATCTGAAATACACGCGCCCAGGCCAATCGCGTGTGGAACTTCTCGCGCACCTCTGAAATACACGCGCCCAGGCCAATTGCGTGTGGAACTTCTCGCGCACCCCTGAAATACACGCACACGCTCCCCCAGGCCCGATCGCGTGTGGAACTTCTCGCGCACCTCTGGAATACACGCGCCCAGGCCAATCGCGTGTGGAACTTCTCGCGCACCCCTGAAATACACGCACACGCTCCCCCAGGCCCTATCACGTGTGGAACTTCTCGCGCACCTCTGGAATACACGCGCCCAGGCCAATCGCGTGTGGAACTTCTCGCGCACCTCTGAAATACACGCACACGCTCCCCCAGGCCCGATCGCATGTGGAACTTCTCGCGCACCTCTGAAATACACGCGCCCAGGCCAATCGCGTGTGGAACTTCTCGCGCACTTCTGAAATACACGCGCCCAGGCCAATCGCGTGTGGAACTTCTCGCGCACCCCTGAAATACATGCTCACGCTCCCCCAGGCCCGATCGTGTGTGGAACTTCTCTCGCACCTCTGAAATACACGCGCCCAGGCCAATCGCGTGTGGAACTTCTCGCGCACCCCTGAAATACACGCACACGCTCCCCCAGGCCCGATCGCGTGTGGAACTTCTCGCGCACGTCTGGAATACACGCGCCCAGGCCAATCGCGTGTGGAACTTCTCACGCACCCCTGAAATACACGCACACGCTCCCCCAGGCCCGATCGCGTGTGAAACTTCTCACGCACGCGTGTTCCCGAAACCCGTAATACACGTTCCCCGCTTTGCGTTTGCTGTTTGCCAGTCCGGTAAACTGGTACAGGGTTGGCGCAGCCCTTTGTGATGGTTTTGCGATCTTGATGGCTTTTCCTTGCGCGAGGGCGTTCTAGGGGGCGTAACTGGCGCTGCTGCAGGGTCGCTGCGCCACTCTGCGCCACGTCTGCTTTTGGAGGCGAGAATCCATGAATACGCTGTGCGCGGAAATTGATTTTATCGCACGCGGCTGGCGCAGACATTCGCACTGGCACGCTGTGCGCCAGCCGCGTGCGACACTTTTGTGAGGAATTCCATGAATCGGCCTGCTTGTGTGTATCCCGCCAGGGAAATTGCAAATTGCACAGTGGGCAAAGCTTAAATGGTGTTTTCTCCATAAGGGAATCGAGATTTTCGACGAAGCCTTAACTATGGGATGGTTAATATGCATTCTCTAAAAATACATGCTAATACTACATATAAAAAATCTCCCCCCACCCCGGCTCTCCCTACTGTACGGGTCAAAGCTGTAGCCATCGCTTTCTCTCAATGACGGCCATTGTCGTTCAGACTCAGGCCTCACATCGAAAACGGCGTCAAAAATATCCCTCCGTCGCGAAGTTGCTGCCAACTGATGCCGGAAAAAAAAATCTGAACACGTCGACGCACGAAGAATTGTGGTTCCTGGTACACATATTATAGGCATAGTGAGAACACCCCTTTTGATGCCCAGTTTTTCGATTTTGAAAATGAGGATGAAATCCTCCTAGCCAACCACGGGATGGCGGACTATGCATAGCATGTGAATCCAAGCAGATTCACAGGCTTTAGAAATACCTTTTAGAGTTGTATTCTTAGTTCAATTATTGTTTTTTTCAATCTCGAATTTTGTATTAAATGAAGAAGCATTCAAAATAAATACTTCTGGATATTTATATATTTTTTACTTAGCCGTTGGGAATATCTGGTTGCCATTTGTACTTAAAACCCGAAATTCATTTAAGATAGATTCATATGTGTTCTCTTGAAATAACATAAAGCAATTAATTAAAACAGTTTAAATGAAACAGCAGGGAAACACTTCAAAACGGATTGGACCCAGTGAATAAAGAGGCAAATTTAGAGGACCCCAGTTAATGTTGGACTATGGAAGACCTTATGCTGCCTTTTGTTCCAAACCCCATTGTTGGCCCATAACTGTCCACCTTTTTTCCATTTCAGGTTGGGTACGTTTAATAATTCTACACTCAAACAACACCCAGTGCATACATCCCAAATTGCCCCATGGTCTCCACCCACCATCCACCAATTGTGGAAGCCGGGTCTATGAGTCCATCTATATTCTTCACCATCCTTTTGCTAAGCATTTCTCAACATAAACCTTGAGTATCCCTAGTCCAGGATTCTGCAACCTGCTGCTCTCCAGATGTTTTCAAATGTAAATACACATTTTTTAAAAGCTTGCTTCGAATACGAGCATGATATATTGGCATATGATATGCTGAGTATATATAATCTTCCACAGAGAGACAGAGAGCACTGGAGTGGCATACGATAAGTAAGGTAAAGCTAATCATACTTAATTTCCTCAACTCTTTTAGGGTTGAGCTCTTTCTATGACTGGCTTTGCCACTAACATAAAGATTCTAATGTGTTTAAAGAGGAAATCAAACATGGAAAGGACATTCATTTGAGAAGATAGCCCAGACATCTTAAAGAGATCACTCAAATTACTAATAAAGGCACCATTTGAATTTCCTAACGGTAAGCTAGTAGTGTACTCAATTATTTAGAGTGACCTCAAAAGGGTAATTCACCTTACAACAAACGTTCTGTGCTTTTTGATAGACTGCAGTGCGAACACCACTTAAATGAACCGAAACATGGCATCACCCAAACAGTGACTTCAGAAGAATATTCATATACACCTTTTATTGTAATGCAGAAAACAAAAGGGGACATGTGAGAAACATTTAAGACCAAACTAGACACATCAAATGTCAAGAAAGTGCTTTTTGGCATCAGTATTTTAGGTAGTACGTCTTCTTTAAGATCAGATCAATGTGGTAATTTGCAAAACCGCAAAACAAAAAGCATTTTGCGAGCGTAAGAACCGGAAGAAATCTTTGGGCGCGTTGAACCCCAATTTTCTTATGGTTTTAGCACCCAACAAATGCACAATAAATAAAAAATCAGAAAGAACAGTAAATACAGTGGTCTGCTAACATATAATTGGCTACTACAAAAGTTACCCCATTTAAGCAATGTGAGCCAAGAGAAAGCAACATACGGAATAGGATCTAAATTCCATGCTAACACGTTGGTAATCTTAATAATACCAACAATACATCCCTGCGAGTGATGTACTTAAGCTGCAAATAATGTCGGAGATTAGCTCGATGTTTTTACAAGGAGCACAGCATTCCGAGAGCGCCAAGGATTAAGGGCTGCGTATTTGCGGGTTGCCTGTGAACTATTGCCACATAAATCAGAACTCTAAAGCGGACTAATGTGGATATAGAGGGCAGGCAAGTGGTGGAGGTATTATATGACTATTCCACAGAGGTACGTACTCCAGTTCCATTCCTATTACAAGAGTATAGTGTTGTATGCAGAATTTATCTACAGGTTGGGCCCGCACCATATTCATGCTGGCCTAAGACAAAGACGATTTATTTGAGTGTCTTCTTTTGCTTGCTACTACGACCAGGATGATATTTAAGCTTTCATGGGCTATTTTCATTTTACTTTAAATAACAGAAGTTACTACTACCAGCTAAATGGTACTTCTTTTATTGACTGCCAATGGGTGTAAGGAACAAAGAACCCTGCTAATTCCAAGACTTTAACTGGAGATATAACACCATGGGATGAACCCCCTTAATTGGCTTCCAACCCCTGCCCAATACCCTCCACCCGCACCCACATTGTTATCTGTTTGTATTATACCCTTTCTTGTGCAGCACTCAGTTCATTGCTGGCTAGAACAGCACTATATAAACTACTGCATACACACATAAGTACAAGTTTTCTATTCCGACGTACCACTGTAATCTACATGCAAAATGCAGGCAGAGCATGAAAATACAAACAAATCAATGCCTACTTTTCTCACCCATCAACTTCATTCAAACTCGCTTTTACAAAAGTATGCTAAAACAGAGTGCTCAAATCATGTTCTGAAAGTCCTTGGGGCTCGTTTTCGGCCCTACATACTGTAAATGCAATGCGTAAAAGCCTTATGTAAGGCTTGTATGCATTGCATTGCATTTCCGGTAATCCACATTTTCGTTGTATTTGTATGGTGCAGTGGAGGGGTGGAACGCAACTTGAGTTTCCGCTGCTCCCTTCCTCTGCGCCATACAAATACTCCAGCATTAGCGCCTGCATGCTGGGGATCCCTATGGAGCCTGCTGTTTTTTTTTCACCGGCAAAAAGCAGGCAGACTCCATAGGGATCCATTGTAAACAATGTCTACAGACAGCATTCACAATTACAAATACCATGCAAGGTAAACAGTGTTCACAATTGAAATTAAACGCCCCCTGACATGCAACTATGTCAGGGTGGATGCGACTATGTCCGGGAGGGTTTAATTGTAACTATCAAGTAAACGCTGCCTGGCATACCAACATGCCAGGCAGGTTTACTTACTTTTCACTGCAGAGTGCAAATGTGAAGGGCCCTTCACATTTGCACCCTGCAGTGCAAATGATACAAGTTTGGTGGGAGGGACCTGGCTACGCCTCAGTGCAAACGTAGCAGGTCCCCACCATCAAATTACGTTGGTAGCAAAATTAGCTCCCTTGTGTTGTTAGCACATGACAATATACATTCTGGTATAGTTTATACAAGAAAACAACATGATGTCAGCCTAGAAGCCTATGGTTGATTATCTAACATCATGCATGGCACAGCTTGAGATCCTACCCAATGGGAGGTATTATTTATTTTGATTTGGGCACACTCCAGAAGAGCATATGTCATTAAGTCACATGCTTGAAGTGATTTCACAACGAAGGTATGCAGATTATCTTTATGCAAAACATGCATCAAATTTGCAGTTTCTCAAAAAGGTTTAGCATTTTTCTGGCCATCCAACAAGCAAATAAGCATCCTCATCAGGTGTTAGAAATACCTTGAAGACAGCTGCACTGCCAGAGTGATATGATATGTTATGGCATTTATAACACGCCTTTACACAAGTGTTTCAAGGAGCGACGAGTCAAGGGAGGGGGAAACACAGGGAAGACAACGATTGGGATCTTACTAGGCCAGGTGACATTGAGATCGCGCAAGTGCAGGGGAGGGGGAGAGGGAAAGCGCGGGGGGGGTTGAAGGGGTCAGTGCAATACATAGGATCAACAGTAAAAATAACATAGAATAAATAAAATAATAGGTAAAAAAAGTGCGGCCAGCTTGTGGCAAGTTCAGGGGTAAATGCAGTCATCAAGTGTCAAGAGCTGGTGTGGACTGTAGAGATATATAAACAGCCCCCAAGGGCAGGGGCTGCCCGGGGGCAGTGCAGGTATGCAGCTGGCGGGGGAGGGGGCCTGGGCCAGAGATCAGAGGGTAGCCAGGTGACCAGTGCAGTTTCAGTCCGCAGTTCGGCAGGGGAGAGGAGGAGAGAAAGCAGAAGCCAAGAAGAAGGTCTTGAGGTGCTTCAGGAACCAGAGATGGTTCTCCTCAAGTTTCAGGGAGGCTGTTCCAGACGGAGGCCCCAGCCAAAGAAAGAGATCGACCACCAACTCGTTGCTTGGAGAAGCGACTGATCCTGAGGGAGTTGGAGGCGGATGAGTGAAGAGCTCCAGAAGGAAGATATTTAGGAAGAGAGAGTTGAAGGTATTGAGGCCCTATGCCCCAAAAGGCCTTGTGGATAATGCAGAGGGTTTTGAACTTAATCCTCGCAGCACCTGGGACCAGTGCAGAGATTTCAGTCCTGGAGAGATACGATCCCTGGGCTTGAGGCCAAGGACAAGTCTTGCAGTCCTGTTCACGAGTTGCAGAGGGCAGAGAGTAGAAGCAGGCAGATTTAGAGAGAGGCTGTTGCAGTAGTCCAGTCTAGAGAGAACTAGAGCACTGGAGACAGTGAGCTTCTGGGGGAAGGAGAGGAAAGGAAGAATACCTCTGAGGAGGTGCAGCTGGTCGTGTGACTTTACTTAGAGACGTCAGAGATGTGAGGAGAGAAGGAGAATGTGGAGTCGAAGATGACTCAGAGGTTTTTAGCCTCACCGGTGGGAGAAGGAAGCGGGCCAAGAGAGGCTGGCCAGAGAGCGACAGGAAAGGAGGGAGCAGGAGTGCCAATGAGGAGAATCTCAGTCTTACTGGCATGAAGGCAAAGATCATTGGGAGCACACCACTCCTGGATAGCGGACAGATAGTCAGAGATGAGAAGGAGAGGAGGTGGCGGAAGGGAGCCTAAAAATAAGCTGGTGTTGTCAGCATACCACTGAAAGTTGGGGCAGAGAACGGCAATGCAGTGGGCAAGAAGGGTCAGGTATTGGTTGAACAGCCAGGGAGAGAGGTTAGAACACTGGGGAACACCACAGGTAGAGATAGTGGAGAGGAAGGATCCAAGTTGGACCTGGGAGGGTCTATCAGAGAGGAACGAGGTCAGCCAGGCCAGGGCCTGATCGGTGATACCCAGTTTATCACAGAGACAGTTGAGCAGGATGGCATGGTTGACAGTGCCAAAGGCAGAAGAGAGATCAAGTAGGATGAGGATACAGTGGAAATTGGAGTCAAGGTTGGAGAGGAGCAGGTCTTCACAGATGTTCACGAGAGCAGTTTCTGTGCTTCTGGCAGCTCTGAAGCCAGACTGATGGTCATTGTTAGGGAGAATTCTCTCTTTAGGCTGAATTTCCTAACCTAGTGAGTCCCCCAGCAGCTTTGCTGGATTTCTGGAGTTTGTTTTTTTCTCCTGCCAATAGTGAGACTCTTTTTCTCCCACTCTTGGACATGATTCATGGTGTTCCTTTGACTGGTAATGTGTTTTATGGGCTATGGGGTCCTTTACTCCATAGGGTCTCATGTGTTTTTACTATGTGTGTTACACAGCACCCTCCGTGCAGTAACACAGGGGTGTCATAGTGACACCCCACCATAGACTCCATACCCTGGGACTGACTACTGTCTCCTAGGGCATGTAAAGTCACCATTGGCTTTACTAGTCCCAAATTATTAACAGAAACCAGTACAAACCATCCTATTGTGGACGTACTGGTGGGGGCAATTTGATTGCCCAGTGGTCTGTTAGTCGAGGGGGCACGTCTACGTCCCCCCTGATCGAGTTTTGGCTGGTGGCAGTGGAAACTACTTTTTATATTCGACCGCAAATATTTTCCTATGGGATTTTCCCATTGTTCGAGGCTACCAACTTTAATTATTTAATTCTCATAGCCTCGAACATACCGCCGGTTTATTTAATTAATAATAATTCGCCGGTTGGTATTTTTTGCCATGACTCGATTCTAAAATGGCGTTTTTGTTCTCTTCTGTGACTCCAACCCAAGTCGAGCCCTTTGTTCCACTTTTTGGCGGGTTTCTCCACAGAAGCCTCCAAAAGTGGTGCCACTCTGTCTGGGTACCACAGGAGGTGTGGGAGGGGGGTTTAGGCACCCTGGACTGAGTTACCTTGGTAACTCAAGTCGCACTCCTGTGTGATTGGCCCAAGTGGTGAGCCGGCCGGCTCACCACTTAGCATGTTTGATTGACAGCTAGGCTGAGTGAATGGGGGTATGCTGCATAAAAGCAGGGCTTTGGGGACTGGAACTTCAGAAGTCGCCACAGGACCTGAGAATCCGATGAGGGAGAAGCTGAGCCGACCTACCACGACAACACCACTGGTGGAGCCCTGCGGAACCGACTCACCACTTCCCGACGACAGAGAAGATCTCCCGGCTGGAGAGGCTTCTTACCCTGACTGGTGGGCACAACCAGTTTTATCTTCCTTCTTCGCAGCCCAGATCGGTTTGTGGTCGAACTGTCCGTGCCAAGCACCCCGGCGGCCGGATAGTCACTCACCACTGAACCGCGAATCAACGGACCGCTCCTTGTACCTGAGAAACTCCGCGGCTGGTTTCTTCCCTGGCAGTGCAACGGACTCCTGTCTTCCTCCACGACGAGATCCTCTCTTCCCCCGGACGAAGCACCAACTTGCATCCGCTGCCAGGAACAACTGCCCCCGCTGGAGTGTTCTCACCACTTTAAGGTACCGCATCCGCCAGGCCTCCCTTTCTAAAGATTGCTTCAAGGTAATAATAACCCCTTAACCTTCTGGACTGGGCTGGCCGCCTTGACCCTCTAACTGGTCCCTTTCTTTGATCCAACTCCTTTTTGAACCGTTAAAAGACTTTTGTGCACTTCAACCATGTGACCTTGGACACATTTCGTTTGATCCTCTTAAAGTGGATCCGGCCTATTGAACTCTAACTTCACAGTTTTACTTTGCCTTCCTCTCTTGTTATGTTCTTGTAAAAGTGTTGGGATCTGTTTCAACTCATTCTCTGCTTTTCTCTCCCTTTTAAAAACGAACTACTAGAGTGCCATCTACGTTAAGCGTTCACCGCTGTCTGAAAATAAGTGGGGCTTTACTTAAGACTTGTCTAATATTCTTTTAAGGGAGTGTATATCTTTTAGTGACCGTGTTTTTGAATTGCTTACTATTAGTGCCTGTGTGTTTTTCTAGATGTGGTTTTAAATAAATAATTATATCTCTTTTACACCAAGCCCTGGTCAGTGTTTACTTGTTCTATTGTGTTCTCTTGACCTATTGTGAATATTCTGTATACTGCCTAACTCTTCTTGAGGGAAGTCTGACTGCTCAGCCACAGCTACCAAGTGAATCTGTGTGGTACAGACTGCTACCAAGTGGGTTTACTGCCAAACACCTGTAGTCTTAAATCTTTTGCAGTGGTCCCAGAGGGAACTGCACAGGTTTCTGCCTAACAGTCATGGAGACAATCAACCGATTCAGTGTGAAGATTAAGCTGGGAGAGCTTTTCCAAGAGTTCGCCCAGCAAAGGAGTGATGGACATTGGGCGGTAGTTAGCCAAGCAAGAGGGGTCGGCTGAGGGTTTCTTATGTAAAGTGTGCACAAGGGAGGGCTTCAGGGAGGAAGGGAAGACTCCAGTGGCGAAGGAGCGGTTGCGGAAATCAGCCAAAGCAGGAGCCAGGGTGTCAATGTGGTCCTTGATGGTTTTAGAGGAACAGGGGAGAACCTGTTTTGATGGGACTTTCATAGTTCAGAATTGTCTAGGAACCTCATCAGAGGAGAACAGGGGAAAGGGCCACAGAAGGGCCAGAGGAAGAGCGGGGAGTAGAGGGAGGAGGAGATGAGGAAGAGAGAGAAGACAGGATGTCCTGCGTTTTAGAGATGAAATGAGAAGCCAGGGCCATGCAGAGGCCCTGGGAGGGGATAGGAGATGTAGAGATTGCAGCAGGATTGGTCAGCTCCTTGCAGATGTGAAAGAGTTTGGCTGAGTTGTTGGATGCCGCAGAGACACAGGCTAGGATGAGGGATGAGGGCTCTCTTCTTGGTGCAGACAGAGAGCCGGCATTGCCTTTGGAGCAGGTGGCAGGCCAGTTTGTCAGAGGGTGTACAGGAAGCACGCCATTTCCTCTCAGCCACCCTGCACTTGCGTTTAAGGCTGCTGAGGCCTGAGTTGTACCAGGATTTGCACTTGGCTTTGGGCTTCAAGTGGATCCTCATGACAGGGGCAAAAACACCAAGAGTATCAGATATGGCAGAGTGGAGGATAGAAAGGACTGTGTCAGGGTGGGAGTCAGCCGAAGGGAGAAGGGGGGTGAGAAAGTGGCGGGGAAAGCCTCAACTGACACACTCTTCATGGGTCAGATAACGGAGAAGGTAGGTGGCAGTGCTGGAGTTGGCTTGGCCTGAGGGGTGGAGAGAGTGAGCTGGGAGGGAATGAGAAAGTGATCACTCCAGGAGAGAGAAGTGGTGAGAGGGATAGAAAGGGGAAGGTCACATCCAGAGTGTGCCCTACAGAGTCAGTCGGGCCAGTGGGGAGGATAGAGAGTGAGAGAGAGTCGCAGAGGTCGCAGAGGTCGCGAAAGCGTACAGAGGAAAGACAGGAAGCATCCAGGTGGATGTTAAAGTCTCCAAGAAGGAGGAGTTGAGTGCTGGAGACCAGGAGGGAAGAGGAGAGGTCCGCCCACTCAGAAAGGAAGGAGGAGATCTGACCAGGTGGCCGATACATGGTAGGCACAGTAAGGGAATGGCTAGGAGAGAGAGAGAGAGAGAGAGAACCTGCAGATGAGGCATTCGAAAGAGGAGTAGGCCTGCGTAGGAATGACAGAGACAGGAATCCACTCAGGGAAGATCAAGGCTACACCCCCTCCAGAACGATTGGCCCTGGGCCCGGAGAGAATCTTGTAGCCATCAGGGAGGAGAGTGTCAAAGCTTGTGACAGAGCTGGCAGTGAACCATGTCTCGGTGAGACCGAGGACATAAAGGTCAAGTTCTTCAAGGAGGCGGCAGATGTCAGAGGAGTGTTTGACTTCTGAGCGAGAGTTTAGAGTGGCAATATGAAGAAGATTGCCAACCTTGCAGAACTTCCAGAGAGGGGTACAAATCCAAGGTACGCCCTGCGTAGGAGTAGAAGAAGCCAGAGGGGGGCAGAAGAGGCAGTAGGAGAGGGCAAGGTAGCCAAGGAGGAGACAGCAGGGGGAGACAAGGAAGCCATGGAGGGAAGAGGGGACAGCAGGAGAAGAAAGGAAATTGACGAAGCGTGGGAAGCGTCTAACAAAGAGTAGAAAGTTGGCTTGAGAGCCCGGACCAAGACGGTATCATTCAGGTAAACATTAATGATGACCTTAGAGGAGTGGAAGGAGGACAGAGGGCCTCCCACCGGGTGCCACAATTAATGGGAGAAGAAGAGAAAGAAGAAAGCACAGTGACCATATGGAGAGTCCATAGGTCTGGCAAGGGAATGACAAAGAGGATGTCCGTCAGGGTATACCTGGAGGAAGCACTGGTATAGGTGTCAGTGGTGATAGGGAGGCCTGGGTTGGAGACCAGGATGTCCTTTTTAAACTTCTTCCTACCAGATTTAGTGAGGAGTGTAGGATATTCGATAGAGAAGCAGTTAGAAAAGATAGGAGAGGCAGAGAGCACCATATGGTAGGTAGGGAGAGGAGAGAAGAGGAATTGGGGTTGTGGGGTGGGCGCAGGGAGAACAATAGGGAAGGACACAGGAGGGGCGCAAGCAGACGAGACAAAAAGAGACGAGACAATAATAGACAAAATGAACAAAGCAACAAGAGCTCAGACAATAGTAGAGCAGTTTGCTAGATGAACGTTTTGCTAAGAAGGCAAAACCAAACACAGCACTACTTTCACAATGTAGTTTAAACACCAGAGACAACCCACCTAGGTCTGAGAGTCCTGTATAGTGGGAGAAAGGCCTAGGTTTAAAGCAGTTTACATATGGCCCATAACTGTGGCAGAGTTTCAGGGCAGAGTGGTTGCTCTATTCCACACCCAGGCCACTCCAACCTTAATAGCCACTGCTGGTGACGGCTGGCCACTGGTTTCCCCTGCTGACACGTGCAGACACAACCAGGCCGCATCTGTGGGAGCCGCCCTTTGCCTTAGGGCCCTTTGCTGCAGTGCTGCACAGGCAGAGGGTTGCCCTGGGAGGTCAGTTAAGAGGAGCAATCTAACCTATCAGGGAGGGGTGTGCTGGGAGGCGGAAGGAGGGAGGGAAGGGGAAGCAGACACATGGGGAACAGGCAAGGGTGCAGGCAGGGCCTGGAGGCCTCAACAACAACTTTAGGATACAGGAGCAAGGCCCTGGATGGTCAAGGCTCAACCACGCTCACCTGTCACGCCTGAATTCAGAAAGGTGATCAGAGGCTGGTACGGCGACTAGGTTTGACAAGGTGGATGGAAACAGCCAATCACAGAGGGGCTGGGCTGATAGGAGGGAAGGAAGGGGAAGCAGAGACACAGGGTAGCGGACAAGGCTGCAGGCAGGCCCTGAGGGACTCAACAACAACTTTAGGATACAAGAGCAAGGCCCTGGAGGGTCAATGCTCAATCACGCTCACTTGCGACGCCTGGATGCAGAAAGGTGATCAGGGGCTGGTACGGCGACTAGACTCGCCAAGCTGGATGGAAACACCCAATCGCAGAGGGGGCCGGGATGGGAGGAGGAAGCGAAGGGGAAGCAGAGACAAGGGGGAGCAGGCAAGTGTGCAGGCGGGACCCGGGGGCCTCAACAACAACTTTAGGATACAAGAGCAAGGTCGGGAAGGGTCAAGACTCAACCATGCTCACCTGCGACGCCTGGATGCAGAAAGGCAATCAGGTGCTTGCCGGAGCTAGTCCTGCCCCAGAGGTGGGGTGTGGAAGTTGGGAGGGCCCACGTCTCTCTTTCCCCCATTTTTGCCTGGATGCAAGTGGGGCTGCTTGTAATCATTCCATGCCTGCTGTATCACATACTGGCCAGTGTTCTCTCTGTTTTCTTTCAGACCACTCTGCTTTGAACCACCACTATATGACTCACGAGAGAGAAAGCCACTCCAAGGACTCCAGTTACAAGAATTCCCGGCAACAAACTGGAAACTAGCTAACCAACGAGAAAGGGAGACACAAAAGAACAAAAGCGATGAAACACCAATCGTACCATGCAGCAGCAGCACAGATGCCTCACTGTGGCTCACCAGGGATGCTGAGACATCATAAAGCCCCGACTGACCCATCTTGGAAAAGGGGGCAGAGCTAAATGGAAATTGTATGTATGTTTCACTGTACGTCCCAGAGCATGGGGTGGGGGGGTCCGTTAGAGATTGGCCCACAGGCGCAAGTGAGAACTCCAGCCAATGGAAAGGGGCGCAGATGCCTGTAATGCAGACAGAGTAGTATAAAAGGGGGCAGTGGAAGGACTGAGGATGTGATGTGCGTTTAGGGACACTGGATGAGAAGGATGACCAAAACCAACAGTGGGGGTATATGACGAATCCAGGGAAATCATCCACTTTCCACAAGGGAGAGCCATCGCCTTTTGGGACTAGGGAGGTTAGCTTGCACGGCTTAACACCCCTAGAGGAAAGGACAAGCGGGATCCCACTGGGGGTGACCCCCCCTTTGAGGACATGCAATCCCTAAATAGGGATAAGTATCATCCTCCCACAAACCTATGGATTCCCATAGTTCTATGTGTTACATGGGAATTAATGTGTGTAATGACTTACCCCATGTTGTACCAACGGCTGGTGTGGTTGCTGACCGCTTTCGGACACCATAGTATAGATGGGGGAGAGAAAGAGAATGTGAAGAAATCCCCCCCTAACTGCACTGAAGCTAAGAAGTCCAATAGCTCTGTAAGACTTCGAGAGAGAAGCCCGCAGGGAGAGTGAACAGGGCCTACATGCCCAGCATGGAGCGTGGAGGTGCACTGGAGACCACAGAACGCCCTGCAACCCTTGCCGAGTGCCCGATCGGAGCAGCCTTGTACCAGAGGCTCTCCCCATGCCAAACAATGCTCGAGCAGCGACTGAGCAAAACCCTGAGATGCTGAGAACCCACCGAAAGGTAGTGAAGGGGGAGCCACAGCTCGTACAGACAAGGAACCACCGTGAGGAGCCAGAGGACTGAAGCCACGTCTGCCAAAAAGAATGCATTGCTGGAGCAGCACCATACAGGCTGAATTGGCATGCAGTTGCTCTTCAGAGCTAGGAGGAGAACGGAGAAGCAACTTAAGACCCATGGGGTGAGTGCCAGAAAGGCCCATAGTAGCCAAGAGAGAATCAAACCCAAGAACTAGTGTGCAATCCGAGACCATAGGGCGAGGTGAGAGCCAGAAGGGCCCAGAGTGGACCAAGAAAGAATCGACTGCAAGAAGGAGTGTGCAACCTGAGACTCCGGGCCAGGGTGAGAGCAAGATAGGCCCATAGTGAGCCAAGAAAGAAGCAACAGCAAGAAGGGGTGGGCAACCTGAAACCCCAGGGCAGGGTGAGAACCAGAGGGGACAAGAGTGGGCTGAAAGCTGTTTGACCCCCACAGTGGGTGTGCAACCCTAGAACCCAGGAGGGGTAGGAACCAAAATGGCTCCACACAGGGGCAAGGAGGCCCCAGCTATCCAGGGAGGAAAAGATACCTTTTGTGGATCACTTACTTTGAACTGTGCTACAGGCAAGAAATCCTAGAAACACTAACCTATAAATACAGAACTTTTGCTGAGCCTTGATTCTAATTGTAAACCGGGCAGAAAGACCTAAAGATGTTTGTTGATATTTCATTTTGAACTGTGAACTGGGCGAGAAGCCCAGAGACATTTGCTAATGACCTGACCTGAACTGATCCATGGGAAAGAAGAACAAGTTACTTACCAACTGGTAACGTTCTTTCGACTGGAGGTTCCTCCAATATATTCCTCATGTTAGATGTACTCCATACAGCTTTAGCTGCTTCAGATGTTTTTTCTCGCCAGAGGGCGCCATGCGTTGATGTCGTCAAGTCAAAGTCCCTCAAAGGCCTCTGTCGAGGGTGATGTCATTGGGTATATAAGTAGCACGCGTGGCACCCGTTGGCCTCATTTCTGTTTTTCCCCTCTTGCTCTGTTGTTAAAGGTATTGTTGGTAGCCAGGTGTCAGCCTTGCGAGAGTTGACATGGCAATAACCCGGAAAAATCTACAGAGGGGTAGGATGGGAGGGCGATGAGGAATACATTGGAGGAACAGCCAGTCGAAAGAACGTTACCAGTTGGTAAGTAACTTGTTCTTTGAATGGATTGTGTCCTCCAATGTATTCCTCATCTTAGATAGACTCCCAAAGCAGTGTAGAAAACTCTCTTGAGGAGGGAGTAGATTTTTTAGTACTATTATATGGCCGAATATAGCACTGCTTTACCAAAAGCAAGCTCTTTAGACTGGAAAACATCCAGACTATAGAATTTAGAAAAAGTGTGCAGCGATGACCAAGTTGCTGCCTCACAAATAGATTTTATGGGAACACCTCTTTGAAGGGCTGTCAAAGAGGCTATTCCTCTGGGGGAATGGGCCCTTAAGCCTTCTGGTGGGTCTTTCCCCGCCAATCTGTAGCATTCTGAAATGCAAAGCACAATCCATTGTGATATGGTTTGTTTTGACACCGATTGACCCAATTTCCTTCCGGTGTAGCCAATGAAAAGCTGATTATCCACTCTAAGCTTGGAAAGCCTAGAAATGTAGAAGCTTAGAGCTCTTCTCGTGTCCAGCCTGTGCAATCTTTCCTCCTCCTTACTGGGATGAGGTGGAGGGTAGAACGCAGGTAGAGTAATTTTCTGATTTAAATGGAAATCCGACACAACCTTAAAGAAAAATGAAGGGTTTAACTCTCAATACCACTCTGTCCCTGTGGAACACAGTATAGGGTGGCCCAGAAGACAGTGCCTGCAATTCGCTCACTCTTCTTGCAGATGTTAAAGCAACCAGGAAAGTGGTTTTCAATGTTAGTAATCTTAATGGACAAGTGTGCAAGGGTTTAAAAGGGGCACACATTAAAAACCTCAAAACCAGATTAAGGTCCAAAACTGGGACTTGGAAAGGGTGAGGAGGGAGCACATTGGTGAGTCCCTTTAAGAATTGTATTATCAAAGGAATTTTCTTCCGAAGAGCGCTTGAAAATGGAAAGCCCTGCAAGATAACCTTTAATAGTCCCAACATTTAGGCCTCTATGTGCCAGGGACAAGAGGAACACTTCCGGGATAGGACATAGAAAAGGATCAACATTCTTTTCACTGCACCAGTTGCAAAACTTTTTCCAGCGGCAATGGTACAGAGATTTTGTTGCTGGCCTTCTTGCCGAAAGCAGCACCTCCATCATGTCAACTGGGAGGTCCCAATCCTTGTATCTCAACCTATCAGATACCAAGCATGAAGGTTGAGAGTCTTCGCCTCTGGATGGAGTACCTGGCTCCCCATTTGTGAGAGAAGGTCCTCTCTCTGAAAAAGACGCAACAGAGGGCAGATGGACATGTCTAGAAGGTCCGGGTACCACGTTCTCCTGGCCCAATCCGGGGCAATTAGGATCATGCGGTTTCCGAACCGTCTCAATCTCCTGATGACTTGAGGAATGACAGGAATCAGAGGGAACGCGTATAGCAGTGGGAAGTTCCACTCCACCACAAACGCGTCCCGTAGGGCTCCTCTCAGGGGAAATTCCCTTGAGCAATACTTTTCGCACTTCCGGTTGATTCCGGTCGCAAAAAAGTCTACTTGGGGGGGTTCTCCAAAGGGTGAAGATCTCCTGAAGGACTTCCTGAGCCAGTTCACACTCGTGGGACACCGTGCTCAGCCTACTCAGAGCATCCGCAGTCATATTCTCCTCCCCGGCTAGATGAACTGCCGTTAAGGAGATTCCTTCTTGAATTGCCCACTACCAGAGCCGCATTGCCTCTCTGCACAGAGGTAGTGGCCCTACAACTCCTCTTTTGTTTAGATAATGCATGGCCACTGTGTTGTCTGTCATTACCAGGACATTTTTTCCTCTGATAGATGGCAGAAAAGTCTTCAGCGCTAGTCTGATTGCTCTCAGCTCTAAAAGGTTGATGTGTAGTGAGGCGTCCGTCACAACTGTAATCTCCGGCCATGGTTGCCAAAAAAGTTCTCCTTTTAGAATGTTCTCTGTGCAAGTCCACCACAGAAGATCCTTCCGAACCTTGTTCGGAATCTGAAGGAGATCCGTCATTTGACCTGAGAACTGGGACCATTGAGTCTTTAGAGCCCATTAAAGGGATCTCATCCTCAGGCGTGCCTCTGGCACTAGGAAAATGCAGGATGCCATGAGTCCGAGCAACTTTAAGAAGTCATAGGGCTGGAGGTTTTGGGCATTTTGGAATTTGGAAACCATCTGAAGAATGTCTTGAACCTTCGACTTGGGAGGCGAGCTCTTTCCCAAGGATGTGTCTAATACAGCTCCCATGTATTGGAGCTGTTGGGAAGGTGTAATTTGTGACTTCTTGAAATTGAGGGAGAAGCCCAGTTTGTGGAGGAAGTGGCAGGTGACTTTCAGATGATCCAGGGCTTGTTCGGCCGAATGTGCCCTGATCAACCAATCGTCCAGGTAGGGGTAGATATGAATCCCCCCTCTCTTGAGGTGCGCTGCCACCACTACCATTAACTTGGTGAAAACCCTTGGGGCGGAGGTCAAGGACTCGAAACTGATAGTGTGAGTCGCCAACTACGAACCTTTCTGTGCTTGAGATGGATTGGCACATGAAAAATATAGGATCGTTCCCTCCAAGATTGACCTGATGCATGAAAAGGCTGAGGTTGCCTAATAGCAGCTCCTAAAGATTTGGCAGCTGCTTTTGAGGTCTGCAACCTCTCAAGGCTCTCGTCAGCCTTGTTGCCAAAAAGGTGAGACCCGTCAAAGGGCATGTTCAAAAGACGTTTTTGCACATCTGGTGCAAAACCCGCCTTTCGCAACCACGCAAATCTGCACATTACCGTGCTAGTGGCCATGGACCTGCTCACACTATCTTCAATGTCCAACCCAGACTAAAGGGATTCCTGCATGGCCTCCTTTCCATCTCGAACAATGGCTAGGAATCCTTCCCTTTCTTCCCCTTCTGGTATGTGCTCCGCCGTCATTGCAATGCACTCCCACAGAGTGTATGAAAATTTTGCCAAGGCACATGTGGAGTTGGCCGACTTTAACGCCATACTCCCAGCTGAAAATACCTTACACGCGCAACCATCCACACGCTTGTCATCCCTATCGGGAGGGATGGAAGGGTACGCCACCATATTTGCAGCTGTGGCTGCCTGGACCACCAGACTCTCGGGAGTAGGGTGTTTGGACAGATAGCCAGGGTCGCTACTGGAAGGGCGGTATTTTGAAGTGAGGGACTTATTCACCGGAGGAATGGAGTCTGGGGTCTCGCAATTTTCAGCCACCCTATTTTGTAAGGCTACATGGAAGGGTAGAATCGGATCTTCGGTGGGACCATGATCCAATATATCGGTCAAATCATCTTGGATGAACTAAGTTGGTGGTCTAGCCCATCCTAAGTATTCAACCACCTTTGTCATTAATTGCCTGTATGAGGGATTGGCATGTTCCCCTGGTTCTGGCCTGCTAAAATCTGTTTCAGGTGAAGTATCAATTCCACTTGCATTATGCAAGGTTTCCACCAGATCCCTCATCCTGCCTTCCTCAGAAATCAGGCATTCTGGGACATTAGGGGTGCCATATTCCAGTCCAAAAGGAACATCCTCCCCCTCAGACCTCTACTGTCCTTCAGAAATTGAAGCTAAGGATTTGAAATATTCTTTCCTTGGAAGAGGTTTAAAAACCTTTTCTGGGAGAGGTGTATCAGAGGAGCCTGAAGGCTTTACAGCCTTTGCAGCCTTTTCTTTTGCTGTTATTTTGACAGCTTATGGCTGAACTGGTGTCTTTGGGAGATTTGGCGTTGAAGGCTTAGGTGTCGACTTCGACAAAGGCGTCGATGGCGCCGACGAAATAGTGGTCGTCGACGGAGCTGGCTTCGAGGACGTCGAGGTGCTCTTCGAATGCTCACCCTTCGAGGTGTGTCGGGTTTCGGACGGTGTCGGTGACCTCGAACGGTCAACTCGACACGAGCAGTCTTTTTCGCTTGGCGTCCTAGAGGGTTCCCGATCCTTTCTCCTTCGATCACCCGGGCTCGAGGGCGTGCGAGTGTCGGAACCGTAACACTCTCGGCCGGCTACCGAAGAAGGCGCAGATCGAGGCTTAAGCCTTTTCAAACACCTCCATCATTTTTATTCTAAATGCTCCCCATTCTTCGGAGGAAGAATGTTTTGTGGGGCATTTCATTCTTTTGGGGGATTCGCCCGAGGACGAGGTGGAAGGGGACTGGTGGCGTCTTTTCTTGGACTTTTATGTCGAAGAGTGGTGAGAACCACTTCGGGACCTAGACTGATGCTTTCGCCTTTCGCGTCGAGAAGATTTCTCCTCACGGGACCTCGACTCGACGCTAGAGTCTTTTCCCTCGGGTTTTCGACCTACCTGCAGTTTTCCCTTCCTCTCTCGCAAGGCCTTCCCCATCATTGCCTGACTCTTCGTACAGGCCTCCATGTCATGGCCTTCACCGAGGCACCACAGACATTCTCAGTGCGGGTCCGTAATGGACATTTTCGAACTGCAGGATTTGCACTTTTTAAACCCCGAACGCGGGGTAGTCGGGGTCGACGACGAGGACATTATCGAATATCTTCTTCTAGTAACTGCATCACAGAACTACTCGAGGGGCGCTGAGTGTCCGAAGCAACACGTACTGCGTAAAAAAGGAACTGAGGCCAACGGGGACCGCGCGTGCTACTTGTATACCCGATGACGTCACCCTCAACAGAGGCCTTTGAGGGACTTCGACTCAACGACATCGACGCACGGCCCCCTCTGCCGAGAAAACATTTCCGAAGCAGCTAAACCTGGATGGAATACATCTAAAATGAAGGGTCAGATGTGAGGCAAGGACAGGTTTCTAGACGGCAGGCAGACATTCTTTTGTGCAACATCCTGACAGGCAACCTTTTAAACTAGCCACCTAAGCTGTAGGGACAAGATAGGCATTTTGTATTTCAATAGATTACGAAACACCATGAGTTGTCTTTCTCCCGATTCTGACTTACCACATGAGGCAGTACCTCAGACTGTAGACTGCCAATTTATTTGCCAAGGCCTCCAGCTCAATAATGGAGTAGTTTGTTTCTCTCGGCTGCAGCTTCTCTGTTTTAAAGTTGCAACAGGATGGCCCACAACTCCACTCTGGAAGAATCTATCTTTAAGATTAATTCCCTGGAAAAGTCAGGCCTAATCAAGACGGATTGCTTGCAAAGGGCCTGCTTAAGTTGACTGAAGGTCTTCTGGGATTCATTGTTCCTCTGGATACGGTTGGGATATTCTTTCTTCAGGTAATCTGTCAGTGGTCCTGCTCTTTCTGAGCGGTTTAACATAAAGCAGCGATAATAGCCCCAAAAAGGCCCCTATTTCTTACTTTGTGATCTGCCTTTTTACTTGCTGTATGGCTTTCACCTTGGCTCACTGATGTAGTACTTTGCCATTCTGACTTGGAAGCACCAGTACTTTATGGACGATCTGGCGAGATGACATTTGTTGGGGTTAGCAGTAAAATGCGCTTTTCTAAGTTGGTTGCAAATTAAGGTAAGGCATTGTAGGAGTTCTTCCAAACTGGCACTATATGTTACAAGATTGTCAAGATATGCACCAGCATAGGAGTGACAGGCGGCCAGGACGAGGACCATTAGGTGTTGGAACGTGGCAGGCAACCCAGGGGGTCCAATGGGTAACACTGTGATCTAATACAGACCCTCTAGGAATGGGAGGGGAGCGAGATGAAAAGGCTGTTTTGGCTTTTGCTACTTCATCCGGGGGAACCTGCAAGTAGCCCATGGTGAGATTACGTGTTGCAATGAACCTCACTGCCCCAGCCTTTCAATCAGCTCATCAATTCTTGGCATTGAGTATGCGTCAAACCAGGAGATTCTGTTCAGCTGGCAGGAGTCAAAATATAATCTCTACCACTGATCCAGCTTCCAGATAAGGACCACCAGTGATGACTATTCACTGTGGGATCCTTCTATCACCCTCAACTCTTCAGGGAATGGATAGGTTTTAACCGGATTACCCTTCCGAGCAGTGTATGTATTTTATGAATTATCCCCTGTACTCATCCTGGTTTGGGGGAGAACTGATCTGCATACTGCTGGATCAGGTGGGTTAGTTCTGGATTTTCTGTGATGCGTAGCCGGGGGGCGGGGGGGAAGGATACATTGTGTACTTCTTTTGACAACAGGGTCAGTCTTGAATTGTTCGCATACAACACCAGCAGTTGTGCATTACTAATTGCCCACCATGCCTTGAGTTTGTTGATGTGGTACAACTGGGATGGCTTGTGTCTGTTGGCTTGTTGCTCAGTTATCATATCAGGCCCATGTCACAGTCCAATATTTTATTTTGGGTGTTGGGCAACAATCACTTGGTCTCCCACTTGGAAAGTACATAATTGGGCACCTTGTTTGTATGCCTTTTCCTGAAGGGAGTGGGCTCTTGGGCTCATGCCACAGGCCAAAAATTTATTTTGGGTGGTGGGCAACAATCACTTGGTCTCCCACTTGCAAAGTATATAATTGGGCCCCAAGTTTGTATGCCTTTTCCTAAAGGGATTGGGCTCTTGGAGATGAACTTTCACTAGCTGCCGAAACATTCGCCATGTAGTCTGGTGATTTGGATCAGCGATTGGTCACTGGTCTGGTGGCTGTTCGGGCGTTCACACTCATCCTGAAGGATGTCCATACCTCTGAGGTTTCGTACATACACCAGCTCAGAAGGTGAAAACCCAGTTGTGGCCTGTGGCGTCTTCCTTACAGCGAATAGTGCTTATGGAATTAGATTGTCCCAATTCCATCTGTATTCCAAGACCAGTTTCCAGGTGTTTCAGAGTATTGTTAAAATGCTGAACTAATCCATCAGTCGGAGGATGATAGATGAAGGTTCTTGGGCTTTGGACTTTCATCAGCTCCTTTAGTTCGGTCATTAGTCTCGATATAAAGCTACGTCCTTGATCCACCAGGATTTCGACTGGAAACCCCACTCTGGTAAATAATGGGAGGGTACCTCTAGAATTTCCTTAGTGCTGTTGTTCTCCATTGGGAAGGCTTCTGGCTATTGAGTCATGTAATCAATGATAACTAGGATATGTTTGTTGTAGGATTTGTATGGCTCTAGGGTTTTGTGGCAGGTCAGAAGGAGAACAAAGCCCCTAGTTAGCCATTTCACTGAGTATTCTATTGAACCAAAAGTATAATGCCTAATGTTTCCTATACTATAAGGTGTCCCTACCTAACAGAACTAGCTAAAGTGCTCCTCTGTTATCCGTGAAAGTCCAACTCAGAATAAGTCCACTATCCAAACTACCCTGCTCTGACCCTACCACTACTATAACAACAAAAGCCAGGAGAATCACTCCTTTCTCCTGTGGGTTTATGTTCTTCCCAATTCTGTTCAATAGGTGATTCTCAAGTAGTTCTGGGCAAATACTCTTGTTAAGTCATGCAGTTCTAATAACGCACTTTTCAAACCTGTAATCTTCTCTTGCTTTGGTTTATCCTTCTGATCCTTAAGCCCTTACTTTTGTCTCTTATTTGAATTTTTTTCCCACACAGGGCAGTGTTTTCTAATACTTAACACCTCTTGCTTGACCTTCCTGGATTTTCAATCTTTTCACAAAACCTTCTAATGTACAATGCCCCAGGGCTTTTGTTTTGACTTAATGTCCATGTAGAAGAGCAGATGGATGCATTTTCTCAAAACTCCCGCCCCATCACCGCCATCATACTGGAACAGCAGGAGAAGGGTGCTGTGTGAGACTCCATGTGTTATGCCTCTACCGCATCGAGTGTATGAGAGACAATATGCACAAAGACAACCGTATCAAATGTACCCTTGAAAATGTGGAAGGATGCCGTATGGAAGGATGTCAGCACGCACCATTGGACATCATTAAGCGCTCAGTGAAATCTAATGAGGGCAGAGTGATGTCATAAAGAAGATATACAAAGCCATGCTGAAACAATATGGAAATACTTAAGAGTGACAATGCAACTGAAGCGATAAGAGAAACATGTATGACATGATAAAGTAATCATGAATGCAAAAGAAGACAAAGTAACTTGCTGACCAATAAGTGTAAATAAGCAGTAACGCAAGATAGAAAATATATATAGAAGCTTGCTATAGAGAAATATATAACATGGCAAGGCCATAGTTGACAAATGGACGCCGGCTCATGTAAATATTCAATTCAACTACCTCAAAAGCCGATCAAGGTGGCAGAGTCAGAAGACGCTGGAACAACAGCTTTGTGTACGAAATAAAGAGGAGTCAATGTTGGCTTGGGATCACGGATGCTATTTTTAAGGAATAGCTACAAAGTATGAAGGGAGGCAGACGGACAAGCCTTGGATGAGACATATTTCTCTTAGATTAAAAAAGAAGAAAACATCTGCAAGGGCCAAGTATTGGAGAATTAAATGTGTATAAAGTCTATACAGGGTAGAGTGAGCAAGTCTCTAGAGGCCAAGAGGAGCAATGGCATCCAGTATAAATAAATCAATTAGCAGTAAATAATAGCCTTAAATGGACACATTTGTGGTATCTTCACTTGTTACTCAGAATTCGAAAACAAGGGCTACTCATTAAGCCTCGGATGAAGATAGTGACGTGCTTTCACTCCCTTGAACGTCTTAGAACAGAGAAAAAGCTACAAGGTCAACTACAGATGGGGAACTTTGGCTCATGGCGGACTCATGAGAGATGATGGACTAATTGGGAAAGTAGGGAGTTATTTGATGTGATCCAAGCACCTGGGTTTCAGTTTCCTGACGTGCTGCTAGCCAAGCCGAAAGACCAAGATTGGATGAGAATGCCAACCAATCAGTGGGTCTATGGGGCAACCCACTAGACCAATGCGCTGCCATTTTGCTTGCTATAATCAGTATTATACATATTTAAAGGTAGTTCAAAGGTTGTCTTACAGATAAGAGACAGCCAATTAACATTACTAACCTGTTAGGTAAAATTTCATTTACTGCTGTTTTACCTCTATAATTGTGTACCCCCAAACGTTTTGCTTTTGTTTGCTTTCGCTCATCGTTCTGGGGAAACTGTCTTGTCCTTCTGACAGTCAGCACTGAGAAACATTGTTTCTTTTAGTCTTATGACTTTATTGCCACTTTTAGCACCTGTATTTCAGTGCGCAAAGTACATCACTGTACCGCACACTAGGGTCCTTGCGTTTTCGGGCCCTAGACATTCCTTAAGGATTTTTTTGTAACTGGACAATGTGCCTAGGAGTAGACTGGTGGCATCAGAAGCTTTTTGTGCATTTGTATTACATTTTACTGAGTAATACTGCGCTTACCGCGTTTGGCTCATGAATTTGGCTAGTGTCCATCATGGCCTTGCCACAAGGTCTTTTGTCTTATCCTTTGGCCATTTTGTCTTTTGGCCTTCCCCATGCTCTTTGTGACCCGGGGAGTACTTATTTGGGCATGCATTCACCCGCAAAAGCCAGCGCTTTTTGCAGGCTAATGCATGTCATGTGTGTGGGTTACCCAGGAAGTGGGCTGGGAATGTCTGGCCCCAACCCACACTACTGGTGCCAGGATGTCCGGTGTGCATGAGAGCATGGGGCTGCAGTGGCCCATGATTAGACCACTGCTAGCGTGCGTGAGTGGGGCAGATGACCTCATTGGCCAGATGGGGTGCAAGCACTCAATGGACTTTAGAATATGAGGAGGGGCTCTGAGTGCAGACCCGCAGATCACCCTGAGGTCAGAATCGACCTCTACACAGAGCCAAGTATCCTGAGAAGCGAGGCAGATCCACGGACTGTCTGGAACTGCATAGAGAAGGTTTGGCACCCTGAGCCCACTGCTGTCCTGGTAGAGCCCTGCTTTGCGCTCGATCTCCAAAGACCTGCAAAGGTGCTTCAACCCTTTTGAGTGGTGGGACCAATTACTCTCAGCGTCTCCTTGGTGCCCTGCAAACAAGCCTTCTCGGAAGTGTCTCTGGGCCCTACAGTGGACTGACCATCTTGTCCCTTGGCACCCATGCTGGAGTGTTGCTACATCGAGCTTTGGGAGAACCAGAGTTTGCACTGTAAGGCAACTTCTTGCCAAATCGCATCATTCCTACTGCTTTGGGCCGCGATAGAGAAGCGTGAGTCAGTCCTTGAGAATTAGGTGCTCCTGCGTCACTGTGCTACCGTGGCGGTCACTGCTGGTGACTTTCTCGCCTGTCTTCAAGTGTCCGGAGACCAACTCCATCAGTGTTTTCTTTGTCCTGCTTTCGAGACAAGAGATACAGCCCCTGATGTAAATCGGACCCGCATCCACACTTGCAGCGCCTGTGCACTTTGAAGCATACACAAGAGGGGATTTTGTAGTCCAGGCGACTTTCTTCAAACCTGCCAAGTTTAAGCCCGGAGTGAGCTAAGGGCAGTGATTAATCATACCACTTACCGGTGGTCCCTAGTTCATCCATACAATGTTTATGCACAAAGGATCCCTTGTGGTCCTTGTCTTGACTTCGGTGGCACTTGCTTCCTATAGTCGTCCAAAAGTTGGAGACAGCTCTGATAACCGTAGCAGACCCGCCTCTGACTATTGGAACTAAACTCCTCACACTCCAGTGTCCTCTTCTTACTTTTCCTTCCCATTGAAGTTTGACCTCTGTGAGCTGTACGCATCGATGAGCGCTTTTGCGCACAAACATAACATTGAGCACAAGACTCCAATCTTGGTAGGGCTGGACTTCTTAAGTTAAGGATATCCCTTTCTGGAGTTGCCCATTGTGTTAAAGTTTGTGTTCTTTCCCTCCTTACATGTTTTGGTGAGAAACTGCACTTTACTGCATTGAAAAGTGACTGTAAATATAGCTTACCTAGTGTGTGTTTAAGTAGAACAAGTTACTTCTTACCTGGTAACGTTCTTTCGATGGGATGTTCCTCTGACGTATTCCTTATCTTTGATAGATTATCTCCCAGCTTGCTGGCCTCGGAAAATTTTGTTCAGTAGAGGGCGCTGCGCGTCGACGTCCCTCGAGCCGATGTCCCTCGACAGCCTCCGTATCGGCGCTGACGTCATTACGCGTATAGACTCGCGCAGCGTCCGCTGCTCAGTTCCGTTTTGACGTTAACAGTAGTTTTACATTAATTGGTTATTGACCTTGAAGGAGCGTAAGCTGCAACCACAAGGGAAGTATTACTGCGGGGATGGATGGGAGGGGCGATAAGGAATACGTCGGAGGAACATCCCATCGAAGGAACGTAACCAGGTAAGAAGTAACTTGTTCTTCGAAGGGATTGTGTCCTCCGACGTATTCCTTATCTTTGATAGACTCCCAGTAAAACGCCATGTTTCCTTTTAGGAATTAACAGGTTGTAAAATCTTGTGAAGGTATCTGCGGACGAACATGTGGCAGCCGCACATATGTCTCGAACCAGAACCCCTCATTGGAGGGCCGAAGAGGCTGCGATACCCCTGGTTGAATGAGCCCTAAGATTTTGAGGAGGCACTTTCCCTGCTAGTTTGTAACATTCCAGAATAGCCAAAATAATCCATCTGGAAATGGTTTGTTTTGTTATCGGTAGTCCCAATTTGTGCCCTGAGTAACATACAAACAGTTGTTCTGCTTGCCTAATCCTAGCAAGTCTGCTGATGTAAAAGCTTAAAGCCCGCCTTGGGTCCAGCCTATGCAGCCTTTCTTCCTCTTTCCCCGGATGGGGAGGCGGATAGAATGAAGGTAAGGTAATTTTCTGAGTGATGTGGAATTCAGAAACCACCTTTGGGAGGAAATTAGGCTTCACTTGTAGGACAACTTTGTGTTTATGAAAAATTGTATGAGGGGGTTTACAAGATAGAGCTTGTACTTCGCTCATCCTTCTAGCAGATGTTAAAGCTACTAATAAGACAGTTTTAAGGGTGAGAAATCTTAGCGACCCAGAGTGGAGTGGTTCGAAAGGAGTACCCATCAGGAAATGTAAGACTAAATTTAAGTCCCATAAAGGAACATGGAACGGTCTTGGAGGACAGACATTAGTTAATCCCTTTAGAAATTGTACTACTAAGGGTAATTTGAAATACGATGGCTCCTCTGCAGTGCGCTTGAAGATCGATAGCGCTGCGAGATAGCCCTTGATAGTGCCAACTTGAAGGCCTGAATTTGCCAAATAGAGTAGAAAGGATAACACGTTGGTGTACCACATGAAAAGGGGTTGATATTCTCTTCTCTACACCAGCTGCAAAATTTGTTCCAACGGCAGCGGTATAAACTTAGTTGCTGGCCTTCTGGCCGAAAGCAACACCCCCATGACGTCATCAGGGAGGTCCCAATCCTTATATCTCACCCTTTCAGAAGCCAAGCGTGAAGGTTGAAGGTTCTGATGTCTGGATGGAGAACCTGACCTCCCTTCTGTGAGAGAAGATTCTCCTTGAGTGGAAGACGAATTGGAGGGCAGATGAACATGTCCAGAAAGTCCAGGTACCACGTTCTCCTGGCCCAGTCTGGGGCAATTAGGATCATGGTCCTCCTGAATCTTCTCAACCGCCTGATCATTTGAGGAATGACAGGGACTGGTGGAAACGCGTACAGGAGTGGAAACTCCGATTCCACTATGAACGCGTCCCCTAGAGCTCCTCTCGGGGGAAATTCCCTTGAACAAAACAGATCGCACTTCCTGGTGGTACGGGTGGCGAACAGATCCACTTGAGGGGTTCCCCAAAGGGCGAAGATCTCCTGAAGGACTTCCTGAGCTAGTTCCCATTCGTGGGAGACTGTGCCCTGCCTGCTCAGAGCGTCCGCCGTCAAGTTCTTCTCTCCGGCTAGGTGAACTGCTGATAGAGAGATTCCTTCTTGAATTGCCCAAATCCAGAGCTGCACTGCCTCTCTGCACAGTGGCAGTGTTCCTATGCCTCCTCTTTTGTTGAGGTAGTACATGGCCACTGTGTTGTTCTTCATTATCAGGACGTTTTTCCCCTGTACAGATGGCAGAAAAGCCTTCAGCGCTAGTCTGATTGCTCTCAGCTCTAACAGGTTGATATGTAGTCTGGACTCCGATGGAGACCAACGACCACTGATGGTCAAGTCGTTGGTATGGGCCTCCCACCCCGTGAGTGAGGCATCTGTGGCTACTGTTATCTCCGGCCATGGTTGCCAAAACAGTTCTCCCTTCAAGATGTTTTCCTGGCAGGCCCACCACTGAAGGTCTCGAGCAACCTTGTCCGGAACCTGAAGGAGGTCTGTCATTCTCCCTGAGAATTGCGACCACTGAGTTCTCAGTGCCCACTGAAGAGATCTCATTCTCAGGCGAGCCTCTGGCACAAGGAAGATGCAGGATGCCATGAGGCCTAGCAACCTCAAAAAGTCGAAGGCTGGGAGACGTTGGGCATTTTGAAACTTGGTGACCATCTGCAGAATATCTTGAGCCCTCACCTCTGGTGGTGAGGCTTTTCCCAGGGAAGTGTCCAGGACCGCTCCAATGAACTGGAGTCTCTGTGATGGGATCATCTGTGACTTCTTTAAATTGAGGGAAAAGCCCAGTTTGTGAAGGAAGTGGCAGACATAATCCAGCTGAATCTGAGCTTGTTTCGGAGATACAGCTCTGATCAACCAATCGTCCAGATAGGGGTAGACGTGAATCCCTTCCCTCCTTAGACTTGCAGCCACTACCGACATTAGCTTGGTGAAGACCCTCGGGGCGGAGTTCAGACCAAATGGCAGAACTCGAAATTGATAATGAGAGCCGCCAATTGCGAACCTCAGGTATTTCCTGTGTTTGAGATGGATTGGCACATGGAAATAAGCATCCTGGAGGTCCAGAGATACCAGCCAGTCCTGGAGCTGGAGGGCTTGAAGGATCTGAGAGAGAGTTACCATCTTGAACTTGTCCTTCCTGAGGAACTTGTTCAATTCTCGTAAGTCCAAGATAGGTCTCAGTCCTCCGTCTTTCTTCGGTATGAGAAAGTATGGGGAGTACCAACCCTTATTGCTCTCCGCTACAGGTACCGGTTCTATGGCACCTTTCTCTAGCAGGTCTACAATTTCCTGCAAGAGGAGCGGATTTGGAAGTTTCAGAGAGCTGTCCCCTGGTGGATGACTCTGAGGGATGCGTAGAAAAGGCAGGCAGTAACCTTGGGCAACTGTCTCCAATGCCCAAGCATCTGATGTAATAGCCTGCCATTCCGTCAGATGTTGAGTTAACCTGCCCCCTACTGGTGTTTTGTGAGGAGAGTCCTCAGAGCAGTTTGGAGGCGGCTGATGCAGATGCCGAGGGTAAAGAGGCACCTGCTGCTGCTGCGGCGGCTTTTGTATTTTTAACCCGTCCACCTCGGGTGAATTTTTTCTGACCCCTTTGAACCGGCTGTCCTCTGCCTCTTCCGAATGCGGAATAGAAGCGAAAGGACTTACCTCTCCAAGAGGTTCCTGAGGGGCGATATGGTGTCTGACGGATTGCAGCTCCCAGGGATTTTGCTGCTGCTTTTGATGTTTGTAGCTTTTCTAAACTGTCATCCGCCTTCTTACCAAACAAAGAAGAGCCGTCAAAGGGCATATTCAAGAGTCTGCTTTGCACATCCGGAGCAAAACCAGACTTTCGCAACCAAGCAAATCTCCGGGTTGTTCTACTTGCCGCCATGGCCCTGCTCATGCTGTCAGCAGAATCGATGCCAGTTTGAAGGGATTCGCACATAGCGTCTTTACCATCCTTGATGATGTTTAGGAACGCTTCCCTTTCTTCTCCCTCTGGGAGGCAGTCAGCCGCTGATGAAGCGCACTCCCAAAGTGTGTGGCTGAACCTTGCGAGCGTACAAGTAGCATTGATGGATTTCAAAGCCATGCTACATGCAGAAAAGACTTTTTTGGCCATAGAGTCATATCTCTTATCATCCCTGTCCTGTGGAACAGTAGGGTAAGCCGATTTACTACCTGATGAAGTAGCTGCCTGAACAACCAGACTCTCCGGAGTTCGGTGTTTGGATAAATATTCAGGGTCAGCAGAAGACACTCTATATTTAGCTGATAATTTTTTGTTAACTGCCAGGATTACCTCAGGTGTTTCCCAGTTTGCCAATATTCTCCTTTGTAATGCCGCATGAAATGGCACCACAGGATCCTCCTGTGGACCTTTGACCAAGATGTCTGTGAGGTTGTCTTGCTGAAAAGCAGGTGAGGGTGTGGACCACCCCATAAACTCTATTATCCTTGCCATCAAGGTTCTATAAGGGGTTTCAGCATGTTCCCCTGGGTCTGGTCTGGCAAATTCCACTTCTGGGGAAGTGTCCAACCCACTTGCTTCCTGTAAGGATTCTTGGAGGTCTTTCAACCTACCTTCCTCAGAGGTAAATTCCTCTGGTACAGGAGTTTCAGATCCCTGCAACTCAAAATGTCTTTCCTGATCCGAATCCTCCCCTTCTTCATAAATAGATGATAAGACTCTGGAGTGATCAGGTCTTGAAAATGGTATAAATCCCATTTCCAGAGCAGAAGGGGCCAAATTAGTCATGATTGGCTGAGAAAACGTCGACGTTGTCGACGCGGACGTTAAAGGCTTCGAAGCCATCGAAAAAGGCGTCGAGAAAGGTGGTAGAGGCCTCGAACTCGAGAGTATCGGAATTCTACTCGAGGTTGTCGACGACATTCTCGTGATCAAGGCTCTGGGTATGGCCACTGGCTGTGAGGTAGGCGTGGGTTTGTCCTTTCTCGGCGTCAACGTCAGCGTCGAAGACTGCGTCGACTCGACCGACCTGTGCGTCGAAGAACCCTTCGATAACGACGTCGAAGACGCTGATCTATGCGTCGAAGGGATCTTCGACGACGGCGTCAAAGACGCGACTTTGCCTTTACTCGAGGGTTTGTGACGCTCTCGCGTGGCTTCTTTCGCCGGGTGCTGCGACTCGCGGCATTTTGATTTTTCGGGTCTTTCACCCAGGGTATCACCCTCAGCAGTCTTCGAGGGGGTCGAGGCCGCTTTCTCAAAGACGTTAAGCATCTCTTTCCTGAATTCCTCCGACTCAGCCTGAGAGCTATGTTTTGTGGGGCAGGAGACCCTTTTCGGGGAAACAGAAGAAGAAGAAGACGAGGAAGGGGATCTTCGACGTCTCTTTTTTGAATGCTTAGATCTCGAAGAGTGATGGGAACTGCTTCGAGACCTAGAACGAGAATGTCTTTTGTGATGGCGAGGTGATGAATGTCTCGACCCGCCGAGGAAACTTTTGAAGAAGTTTTAACTTCCTTACCTCTCTCCAGCTTCCCCTTACGCTCCTTCAAGGCTTTCTCCGCCATGGACATGCAGTCCTCGCACTCCAAACAATGGTGCTCGACTCCCAGACACCACAAACAGATCCTGTGAGGATCCGTCAACAACATTTTCTTTCCACAGTCTCGACATTTTTTGAAGCCGGACCGTGGAATCGTCGGTTCGGGTGAGGAAGCCATCGAGTACGAGTCGGTATTCATGAGGAATAATGTATATTTGACTTAAGAACTGAGCAACGATATCCGAAGCCCCACGAAGCACGGAAAAACGGAACTGAGCAACGGACGCTGCGCGAGTCTATTTATACGCGTAATGACATCAGCGCCGATACGGAGGCTGTCGAGGGACATCGGCTCGAGGGACGTCGACGCGCAGCGCCCTCTACTGAAATGTTTTCCGAGGCCAGCAAGCTGGGAGATAAACTATCAAAGATAAGGAATACGTCGGAGGACACAATCCCTTCGAAGTAGTATTACTGCGTTCTTCTTTATTCGCATGTGTTTATTCTGGGCCTAATAAACTATATATTATTGACATACTACTGTCTAAGAGTAATTCTTGTGTCCTACTGTGTGTGCTCATCCAAGACCTCAGATCACCCCCACTACTCCTGAGACTTAGCCTTGACTGCTCTCTAGAATTGTCCTGGCTAACTTCGCACAAATGTTCCCTGTTGCTCTAAACTAGTGTGGCCTCCTGAACATCTGTTCACCAGAGCAGAGTTCAGAAATCCCTTCTAACATAACCCATATGTATTCTATAAATAGATATGTTCCCCTAACCAATCCCTCCCGCTAATAAGTTTTATGGTTTGCCACGTAGGATGACGTCATACATAACGCATGTTGGGGTATAAGACCCATGTGTAATCAAGTTTGTGGGTGAGTGTGCAAGTATCCGTCTGTCAGTTGACTCTGCTTCATTAAACGGCGAATAAAGTAGTACTTAAGCAATATGACCCTTAACGAAGGCCCCAGGGCATTACCTGAGTCGGTAATGCCCCCGCCGCGAGGGTCATATTGCTATTAGTACCCCGGCCCGCAATATCTGCGTAACCAAGAAAATGGCTGCTGAGAAAGGGAAAACGGAGTCCGTTTTCCCTTTCCATGGCGCACATTAGGAGCGGATGCACTGGAAACAAAGTGTTCTCAGCACGTCCGCTCCCGAAAAAGGTCCAAAAAGAAGGTAAGTGGGGTTGGGAGGGGAAGGGGGAAAAACAAAAGTAAAACAAAATAAAAACGTACCTGCGTCCCCGGCGAGGGATGATGGAAGTCTCCAGCCGTGTGTAGGCCCAGAGCGGGGATGGCCCCACTCCGAGTCTCGACACGGCTGGAGGCTGCCATCGTCCCCCGCCAGGGAAAAAGGAGCAAGAAGGTAAGTAGGGGTGGGGAAGACAGGGAGGAGGGAGGAAAGTGAATTAAAAAAAAGCCTTACTCAAGTCCCTGGCGGGGGCGAAGGCGGCCTCTCAGCCATGGGGAGGCTCAGAGCGGGGATGGCCCCTCTTCCAGCCTCCTCATTGGCTGAAGGGCTGCCACACCCCCCGCCGTGGACAAGGTGGCTGGAATCCCGGCCGAGAATCGAAAGATTCTCGTCCCGGTAACGACCCGGCGAGAGCCAATCAGAATGCATGTTGCTTTCTGCTTGACTCTCGCTGGGTACTAATATGCCATATTACTTGAGTCTGTCCGGTTATTTGGTCTGAGATTTTTATTGGTAATTCCATCTAGCAGATGTTGCTAGTGGTGCGGATGGTACAGGTCTAGTCGAACTAGGCCCAGATCCAGATCCTCAGGCTTTTGGCTGCTCCCATCATTGGCCAGAAGACAGCAGAGCTTCAATACATGTGTAAAAGATACGGTTGGCAGGTCCCCATTTGACGAAAATTCCTGTCCGCTCCCCGCAGGTGCCCCGTGGGCGGAAGGTGAACTGGTCCGCTGAGGGACAGTCAGGTGCCCCGTGGACCAAAGGCGAACTGGTCCACTGAGGGACAGTCAGTGCCGAGGGACTCGAGCTGAGCCACAGATATAAGTGGAACATTGAAAATGGCAAAAATAGGGGCAGACACTGTGTTAATGTATGTATAAAAGTAACAGGATTTTTGGGGGATTATAAATAAGAGCATTAGATACCTCGATTCCTGGCTCCAAGGGGATGGAAGGGTACGCACTAAAAAAACTCTAAATAGGAGTGTTAAGGATTCCTGAAGCAAAGCCAACAAGAAGAGTGTGAATCAAGTTCCAAAATGGGGCAAATATGAGATGAGATACATTTACTAAAGAAAGTAAAGGAAGGTGTACATAGGGGAAAATGTATTAAAGTGCACATGTGTGGTGGTTATAGATATGTCAGTATAAAGTTATTGCTGTGTTTAACTAGTAGATATAAAACAATAGGAAAAAATGAAGGTGATTTTTTAGATGTTTCGATCAGGAGATTGACATCAATCAGAAGAATAAAAATTCAAAGGCAACTAATAATTAAATACAGAAGAGACTCTTAAAATATCAATGATAGAACAATGAGATTAAACATTGATAGAAAGTGTAAACGAAGGAACAAAAAGAACATTGTGTAGAGTTTTAAAAGTGGGTAACATAGTTTTGGGTAATCAAGTAACAATTGATGGTGCCTGCTCAAATTGATCAGTGTGGTATATTTGATAACATAAAGAGAAGAATAAAAAATCGGGTAAGTAAGAACAGTAGAGATCGACTTGTCATCACGGGAAACACTCCTCTTCTACACTTATGCAGGGCATTGCCAAGATACACAGCTAAATATCATTCGGAATAGGTCTGAGGCACGACTAATAAGACACCCATGCAGCGGCCTCAAGAGGGTTTGTTGTCAAAAACAGTACTATGATATATGACAATGTATTTGCAAACTACACCTAAGGGAAAGAAGTTACAGAAAAGGTTGGCTGTTTTAGAGCTGTGGAAGATGTACCAGAGTGAGAAAGAATATCCAGCCGAGAAGGAGTGGATGCTTAGTCAGCATACAGGGGAGCATAATATGCCTCCGGCTCCTCTTTCCCCTCCTGAAAACAAGAGCGTAGATACAGAGGAGAAGGGATTTTATCCTTTAAAGGAGCTGAAAGCAGCAGCGGGGTACATCAGTCTGACACATGAACCCCCTCCTTATAACAGTGAGGACAATGCAGAAGAGAGCAAAAACAAAGAACGCAAATATATCTCGACACGCTATGAGAGTAAATAGCATGATGAGAGGAAGGACAAACAGGATAAACAGATGGAGATAGAGGAAGAAGCAAAGAAGCAGCAAGAAACAAAGGACAAAGCTAAGAAAATAAAAATAGTACAGAACAAATGGATGGGAGGACAGATATTACTTAAGCTAGATGATAAAGGAAATTATGTGGTTCGAGAAAGAGAAGAGAGAGAAAAGTGGGGAAAGAAAGAAAAGGAAGAAGAGCGAGCATATAAAGAAGAGAAAGAAAAATAATGCAAGTGAAGGGAAGAGCGAAGAAGACACGAGGCAAGGAAAGACAAGAAGAGACGAGAGGAGGTAGAAGCGCAAAGAATGCAAGAACATAGGTTGCAAAGAACGTGAAAAGAAGATGAATTAAGGATGAGGAGACGAGATGAACAGAAGTAGGGGATTAAACGATGATGAGATTGATTATCTATATCAGTCAAACAAGTTTATTCGGTTGTATAAAGCAACCATTAAACGACAAATAAACACAATTATTACACTAATTCACGTTACAAAATCTTAAAATTACACTTCCATAAAAAAAATAGAGTTAAAAAACATTACCGAAGGCAGCATACAAATACAATTGGCAATCAGACGCTTGCCTCGTCATGAACTACATTAAAAGATGTTTTAGTAATGATTCATTTAGAAGACAATACAAAATGCTTTGACCCATTACGAGTGCTATAAAGTTTTCTTATGGGCCCTCACCACCTTGCAGTTTCACAATACGATTTCTAAAATACATCGCTCTTTTCAGGAACGTCAAGAGAGCCCAAGCGGTGTGAACTGATTCGGCGCTCAAGAGAAACACAAGAGCAGCCCTGTGTGTGCGGATCATCGACTTCTTAAGGGCAGGAATCAGGGACACTTTACGTATACCTGCATACCCTATGCAGAAGAATAACAAATGAGAGAGATCCTCTCTACCATGTCCACAAACCGGGCAACCCGCTGAGTCGGGAAAACCCTTCCATTTATAAGTGTTGCCTTGCAACTGAAGGCAATCGAACCGTGCCCTCGTAATCAGCCACCTGTCCTTTTTTAACGTACTCCAAAGCAAGTAAGGTTGGATTCCCGTTAGGCAGCTAATGCTTGAGTGAAATTCACCATTACTATGGCCACGCTCTAGCAAAGTTCTTTTACTTGCTATGAATTCACCCAGCAAGGCTTTGTAAACAGACCCCTCACTTTTGGTCAAAATAGTGTCAGGCGGAAAAAGGGCGCCTAAATTGGCTTCACCCAAAATTGAAAAAACATACGCTAGCCATGGAATTTTTTTCCAGCCACATTTACCCAACACAGTACGAATAATAGTATGGCACAAGGAAGCATGCTCATTAGCCCACAGCCTGACCCAAAATAAAAGAGGGGCCAACGCCCACTGATCTTCCCAAAACTCCACACCCAACTCCCTATGGACGGCTATTCCAGATACACTGGACGGGAGCCCAAGCAGGTTTTTAAAAAATTTACTCTCCTTACTCTGTATTTCCACTGTATTCTGGAAGCCCCAGATAGCTGCGCCATACAGAGTGGAAGCCACAGTTTGGGTACCATAGATCTTAAGGATCACATCCAAAGGCCGGCCCCTACACTTCGACATAAATCTAAAGATTCCACCTATCTGTTGGCTCATCTTAACAGATTGTTTGGCCACGTGGTCTTTACCATTTAAGGCCTCCAAAAAACTTATACCAAGGTAATCAAAAGTCCTAACTCTGGGAATAATTTCATCTGCACATAACATGGGTTTCATGGGCACAGGACGTTTTCTACCAACGCACGCCATTACTGCAGATTTCTTAGAATTAATTTTTAAGCCCAGATTATCCATGAACCTTGAATAAGCATTAATCAGTATCTGTAGGGCCCTAGGTGTTCTTGTGAGAAGGACAGTGTCATCAGCATAGGCCAGTACTGGAAACCCCCTTCCTCCCAAAACTAGAAAATCGGCCAATACTCCAATCAGGTCCTGTGAAAGGCCATTAATGTAGAGGCAGAAGCAGATGGGGGCCAGTACACAACCCTGCCTCACACCACACCCCACCTGAAAGCATGCCGTGCAGTGCCCCCCAGAGCCACTGCGTACACAGGCCTCATTATTTGTATGGAGGTCAACCAAAGCCTGTAAGATTTCCCCAGGGCACCCTAAGGACCCAAGCACTGCCCAGAGCTTAGCTCTATCTACTTTATCAAAGGCGGTGCTTAGGTCCATAAAAGCTAGATAGACAGCCTCGCCCCTACAAAACACAGAATTAGCCACCAGCAAATACAAATTAAGACTCTGTTCTGTAGTGCCCACTCCTGGACGGAACCCAAATTGAATGTCAGAAAGAACTGACTGTGCCCCGAGCCAGGATTCTATACGGGCCAGCAGTATTCTCCCAAACATTTTAAACGATGAGTCTAGTAGGGAAATTGGCCTATATGCACCGGGGCTAGACATGTCTCCCTTTTCAAAAATAGGGAATATTATTGCCCTCTTCCACGAGGAAGGAAATTTCCTCGATTTTAAACAAGCATTAAATGCCACAGTCAGAAGTGGGGCCCACAAATCAACTTCGTCCTGGAAAAAATCTGAGGGTATCATATCTGGCCCAGGGGCGCGGTTGTGTGCTTGAAGCCTGATTGCCTTAGCAATCTCCTCCACTTCAAACGTCAGACATGGGCCACTAAAGTCTGACTCGACCTCTGATTGTACAGATCCAAATAGGCTACCAAAGTGCGCCAACCATGCCCCTTCTTCCACATGGGTGCCACTCCCCACGTTGGACCAACATCCCTCCGGACCACTTTTTACAAATGCCCAAAAAGCCTTCTGGTTATCTATATCATAAAGGCATAGTGCTGATCGAAGCACAAGAACGACTTGGGGAAGAGACACAGTCACAACACCCCCGCATAATAATGTCAGATGAAGAAAGGGAAGAAAATGAAAGAGCGCTAATGGAGGGCGCATGCAGATTTTCTAAAGAATCGATTGTAGAAAAAGGGGTAACATTGACAGATTTAGAAGAGCCCAAAGAGAGAACACCAGAATCGACACCATACACTGAGCGACCACAAGCGCAATCACGCAGTGCAGGGGATGTATCCCCGCCTTATGTAAGCAGATTAAGAACACTACCAGGACGGAGACTAGCCCCGCCTGGAAGATGTAAAGTGTAGGCAGTTATGATTATGGACCAGGATTTTCACAAATCCCATTATTAGAGAAAGGAGGAGGACAACCACAATATATACTGTGGCCACAGATGAATAAAGAAAATTTAAGATGTAAATTACTGAGTTTAACTTCTGGTGTGGGAAAATTGATTCATGAGCTACAGAGAATGACATCAGGAATGATGTTAGCTACAGGTGACATAAAAGGCTTGCTAGCAGCTATCATAGGGGAGAGAGCATACGGCATTTGGAAACGAGCAGGATACGCAGGGGTGACTGTACAAAACATGACATACAATGGAGCACCATTTAATAATTGCAGAACAGATGTATGGCGGGCACTCAGAGTGCAATACCACGATACATCAGATAAGGTGCGATTATGACTAGGAAAATGGGGGAGGATGAAGGTTACTTACATAAAAGATAAGAGAAATGGTGCCTTGAGACGTGTGAACCATGGGATAAAACGGTGGTATTATTTTACTACATAGTGTGTCAGGGACTGCCCGGGCCAGTGCAATGGCAACTGAAGAAATAGGTTGCGATGGAAACAAAGCCATGGCCAGAAATACAATTGACAATCATGCATCACTGTCGATTGCTACAAGAGAAGAATACGAAGAAAGCTGAAAATCGAAAACAGGATGAAGCGAAGTTGGTGCAGAAGAAGTTGTCAAAAATACCAATGGAGGGAGCGGTATTGACAAGTAATTAAGATGGGGTGACGCAAGAGATGCAATCAGTGCAGCAAAATAACGTACAGTATCCCACAGATCAGAGTGGGTACAATTTCTGGCCAAGAGAAAGGGGAAATGGGCTGAGAGGAGGAGGACGAGGAGGATTTAAAAATTATCAGTTAAGATTAATGGTGGACAACCTCAACAATGCTGGAATTGCGGAAGAATAGGACACATAGCTAGAACATGTAAAAGCAGAGGAGGCATGCAGGTAAAATTGGCAAGCTCCAAGAGGGGGTATTGGCTATGCTACACAATATAATAAAGAACCACAGGAATAGTATGCCAAAGATTACACGCAGTGTCAGACATATACTCTGCAACCACAGCAAAGTTAGCAAGTGCCATTACAAATGCAATCACCAAAAGGGCAATCACAGAAAATACCCATGCAAGTATAACAGGTACAAACGCAGCAAGCACAGACACAGCAGGCCATGGTGCCACAATGGAATATGACTACAGGACTTCAGAAAACAGCTACACCCAAATTAGGAAGTGTGACTGTGGTAAGAGGAAATCCTTTTTTCAGGTATAGGGATGAATTTATATCCCCAATAGGACAGTCCACACAGCGACCTATTGTGTTCAGTACTATCAGTGACACCAAACCCCCAAAAGGAACCAAGGGTCAAGGTGACGATAGGAGGCAAGACATTTTTATTTCTCGTAGACACAGAAGCAACTCATCCTGTGTCTGTGAGGGAAAATACCCAATGTCAGGTATTAAAATGAATGCGCAGGGATTCTCTGGGGCGATGAGTTTAGTTCCTTTTACAGATGGATTACCAATCTGTATAAAAGAACACAACATGTCTAGGCCATAATTATATTGCAGGCAAACGCTAGTTAACATAATGGGGCGTCACCTAATGATGAAACCTAATATGACAATATCTTTTACTGACGAAGGAATAGTGTGTTCCACTCCAGGGATACATTATATGAATGTGAGAGAGGTTATATTAGCTCCTACAGGTCAGAGAGCATTCGGAGCATTAGGAGGGGTCCCTTTGGACCTAGAAGTATTTTTGTATGGAGTGATTGTTTTATTATCGTGGTTGCCCAGATTGATAGATAAACTATTAAAATAGCTGATGAGTTTTTGTTCAGATCAGAAATCCCTATGGATGATGAAGGGCAGATTATCCCCTTGGATTTAGTAAGAAGCAGCAGTGGTAAGAGAGAAGAAGTGGTTCTTAATGCGACAGATGATGAGGGAAGAGGATGGAGAACGGTGATAGCCCTCAGTAAAGGATACTGACAGATTTGACAGACAAGGAGTTGTTTAAGGATGAGTACTCAGATGATGCATTTGTATTTCTGAAGCTTCTCATATATTGGATAAAAGTATAGAGAAATACTGCAGAGAATGGCGCTGGTAAAAAAGACACCATCATTTTTCCAGGAAAATTTAGAGAAAGTGCCAAAGATTTTATGGACCACAAGTCCATATGATGTGGGTCTATTAAAAGGAGTAGGAGCAGTTAAAATCAAGCTTAAACCAGGAGCACGTTTGCCACATGCAAAGCAATACTCCATGTCCAGAGAGGCAGATGAAGGTATATTCAAGAACATTTCCACTTTGATGAAGCAAGCAATATTGGTACCATCTGATTCTCCATGTGACACGGCTGTGTACCCAGTGAGAAAACTGACGGGGGTTGTGGAGATTTATTCAGGGCCTTCGCCCTCTGACCATATAGTCAAAGTCGAGTTTCCTCCAGTTCCAAATCCTGTGACAATATTGTGCAACATCCCATCTAAGGCCAAATATTTTACAGTAATAGATTTAAAGAATGCATTCTTTTCAATTCCCCTTCATGAAGACTCACAGGATTTTACTTCTTTTTCGTATAGAATGATCTGCCTGAAACATACCCGATTACCCCAGGGGTACGGTGACTCCCCTTCAATCTTTAATAGAGTCCTCCGGGGGGACCTGGGCAATTTTCAGCTTGAAAGAGCAATAGTTCAATATGTGGATAACATTTAAGTGTGCAGTGAAACAGAAGAAAGATGTAGAGAAGATTCCATTAAGTGTATAATTATCGTCTCCGAGAAAGGATATAAAGTGGACAAAGAGAATTTATAATACTGTCAGGAAGAGGTCTTGCATATACAACAGTTGATTTCTCATGAAGGGAGAAAAGTGATGCCTGAAAGAGCAGAAGCAATTATGAAGACATCAGAACATAAAACAGTGAGTGAAATGCAACAATTTTTAGGCCTTTCGATTACAGTTCTTATATTCAACAACTTTAAAAAGGGCTTAAAGAAGTACAGGTGGGTAAGAGTAAAATAATATGGACAGAAGGATGTGAAGAATTAAAAATGAAGAACTTTATTTATTTTCTCATTCAAATGGAGAAGTCATGACAGCAGTCCTTGCACAAAAAATGCCATTAGGACATGGACACAAACCATATGCCTATTATAGTTGGATTTTAGATCCAGTTATGAAAGGGCATTATCCTTGTGAGCAGTCTTTAGCTTCTGCTGCATTCACGATATTTAAAGCTTCAAGTATAACAATGGGGTGCTCAGTAACATTATTTGTTGAGCATGCATTAATTGCGATATTAGAGGAACCCAGAAGTACATTGACCACATCGAGAGCATCAGGATACGAGGTAATAATATTGAATCCTGCGATTAAAATTGTCAGATGTAAGACAGTGAACCCAGCAACGTTCATAGCTAATCCAGTAGGAGAGGATGATTATGTACATGATTGCACAATGTATACTGAGAGCTATAATTAAATTTCCCAAGCTAGAGAAAATGGCCTCCGGGGTGGTGGGGGAGGGAATTGTTTTTATTGATGGTTCTTCAAAAATGGATCAAACGACTGGTGAAAGACATACTGGATCAGGGGTAGTAAAGCTGAACCGAGAGGGGGAATTTGAAGTTGTGACAAGTGCAAGATTGCCTTCAGCATTGCTCAGCACAGCCTGCAGAATTAGTGGCGCTTATTGCTGCGCTTCAGAGACTTGAAGATGAGGAAGTGACAGTATAGTCTGACTCCGCCTATGTGACATCAACCGTACACGCAGCTCTATCACATTGGATTAGCAGGGCTTCCTCTGCGCAGACGGCACTCCAGTGCAACATGCAGCCTTACTGGATAAACATATGGAAGTGTTAGCACTCCCATTGACTCTAGCAGTCGTAAAATGCACAGCACATTCTAAAAGGAGAGATTTAATCTCTCACAGAAATGAAGCCGCAGATTTAGAAGCCAAGAAGCAGCCTATTTTCCAACCATTTCTAATTTTGAAATTCAATGTTTTAAACAGATGACAGAACGATGCATGTTGGTAAAGGAGGGCTTTAACATGCTGCCTATTGTACAATTAATTGACATACAAGGGCTAGCACCACAAGAAGAGAAAGAATTATGGAAGAAGCAGGGGTGTTCTTTATCCCACACTGATGCAATTTGGAGATAGGATATTACTGGAAAGCCAGTTATGCCTCGAACATAATTGAGGTTACCGCTGGAGCAGCTCCACTACCCCGCGCATGTGACTCGAGAGAGTCTAGCTGCTACAATAGCAGAAGAGTAGTTTGAGCATGTGGCACAGTTTATTGTAAATTGCATTGTGTGCCAGAAATGTACTTTAGGGCACACTTTGCAATCTGTGAATGGAGCAATTCCAAGAACCAATGGCCCATTTCAGCATCAGCATATAGATTATGTAGATATGCTGAGGACATTCAAAGGTTACAGATATATGCTGGTTGTGGTATGTCCTTTTTCTAGATGGATCGAGGCAGGTCCATGCACACCGCCTGATACCACGTGCGCTGCCAAGTTCCTTGTGCGTGAAGTGTTCCCAAGGTGGGGTGTGTGTGAGGTTTTGCGGTCTGACAATGGACCGCATTTTGTAAATGAGTTGTTTGAGCAAATAGTTCTTCTATGAGGCATTAAGTATAACCTTTCTTCCGCTTATCACCCACAGGCGAATGGTGTTTGTTAACGATTAAACAGATTATTGAAGGAAAGGATTGCAAAGATCAAGATGACCCTAAAGAAGGGATGGCTACATTGCCTACCCCATGTCCTATATGCTGTAAGGAACCAGCCTGGCTCAGGTCACCATCCAACTCCTTATGAGTTGGTGAATGGATGCTGTATGAGAACTCCCCTTGCTGCTCCAACTAGGTTAAAAACGGATGCCCATATTGTAGCAAAGACATTAGGTGATGAGGTGCAAGATCACCTAACAACAATGACTGCAAGTGTTTCTTTCATGTCTCAAAAATTCAATATAGGGGGTCAAAGAGACAAAGACGATCAACCCATTGAAGCAGAGGATTTGGTAAAACAACCCAGTCTATACCCAGGAGACCAGGTGCTGGTATGAAAGTTTGTACGCACTTGGAGCACTCCCAGCTTTGAAGGTCCATACGAGGTGGAAGAAGTCACACCTACCGCACTCAAGTTAAAAAGACAAAGAGACTGCATTCATTTACACGACATCAAGCCATATGAAGGAGAAACACTGACCCCTCCTGCAACTACTTACAGCGAGGCAAGAGAAGAAGTTCCGCATATGCAGGCTCATTCTATGGCCAAGAGTAAAGATAAGGAAAGTGAAGAACATAGTAGCACCCTGGGCTAAGGGCCAATATCGTTTAACATTTGCCAAGGCGTAAACAGACTTGCAATTATGCTGGAACTTTTTAGGTAGGCTCAAGAGACAATGCATTGAAGTACCAGAGCTGAAAGAAGAAAAGTTCAGTTCTTTATGTTACCTGTTGCAATAACATTACACACATTCTTGTATGCTGTTTTTACCTACATTTCGCTGTCTTATCCAGCTCTAATAAGAAGCCAATGCCATTAAAAAAATTCAGAATCCTGAGAACAATCATATTCTTTTTTAGGATAATTGTTGCAATCATCTTACAGTTCTTGATATAAAGGTGTGATTCATAGAGACTTACAAAGTTACACATTAAAAGTTTGAGCACAAATGAGAAGGTTTCAGGATATAAGAGACTCATTGCCATCAAGAACATTTATGAGTTTCCATGGAATAATAATTGTGGTGTCATTCTGCATTATGATTTGAGTTTTCCTCCTGATTATTATGACATTTAGTTATAAGAAACAATACAGATATGGTGGATGACAAAGAAACATTTACTGTTGCCCCTGATGAAATCATGAACAGCAACTTTTATAATCTTACTAGGGATTTATTTCTATTTAAAAGGGATGTAGGGGAAAATCATGAAGGTATAAATACATATCTTTACAATTCGGCTCATTTAAAGAATAAACTATGGTATCAGCACATGAAAAGGGTGGGAAGGAGAAGGTCAGATGAATGCTGCTATGTGTGTTCCCTTATACCTTATGCGTTGGGAATCTCTAAAATATTCATAGCAACAGAAGTTTTAGTGAAGAAAACACATTGCCTGACACACCTTTCACTTTGCCTAGCCAAAGGACAGTTCCAACGCAGGACAGCTTCCATACTGTGGGTGAATAAAGCAACATCTCAGAGAGAAGACAACTATGTACAAGATATAAAGTCAAGAGAGAAGCGAGAAACAATGCAACAAACAATAAAATACGAACAGCCTGGAATAAATAGAGCAGGAATCAAGATTGAAGAAAAGAAGATGTTACAATGCAAGGATAAGACTGGGAAGGAAATACAAGAATGCTGGGAAAGAGGTAAACTACAAGTTAAAGGAACAGTGCTTACTCCTGAAGGATGGGCTGAAGTATTGGTTCTGTGCAAAGCAACGGCATTAACCGGACAATAGGAAGTAGTTGTGGCAAATGCGGAAAAGGGATGCAAAAACCAATGGCCTAAGATTGCAAGATTGTAAGATAGTACCCTTGAAGAATGTGTCTTTATGCTTCAGAAATAATGTCACAGTGAAAGTTGGAGAGAACCACAAGTGTGGCTGAGTTTTCGATGTAAACGGCATGAAGGAAGGAACAGCAGTCCTGATGGACCATTATTGGGCGTGTGGATCAAGAGCATATATAATGTTGACCCTAAAATGTGGAGGAGTTTGTTCATTGGTGCTGATAAGCATACCAGCCTTCGTGGTAACGCAAAGTGACCTGCAAATTACAGACTTCCCAAAAATGGAAACACACCTGAGGGAGAAAATATTGTTTTATTGAAGCAGACAGAGAAGAGATAATTACTTCTCAGCAAAATCGATAGAAGCTGATTATGACATTCCAGATAAGCATAAATTGATCAGCCGAACAGTAGTGATGTGTATTGCTATATTCCTGCCAGGAATAGACTCTGCAGTGAACAACAAGTGGCTGCAAATCACCAGATGGGAGCTGCTGCAAACGATCAACACGACAATAAAAAGATGTAATGCAATCAAAGAAGAGATGAGGGCAATCAGACTTATGGCCATCCAGAACAAGGATGTCCTGGATATAATTTACAGCAATGGAAGGAGGCGTGTCCGCCAAGATCAGACCTTCATGCTGTAAATTGATGAAGACAATGGGACTTTGAAAGAAGCAGTAACGATGCTCTAACTCTGCATACAAAGATCGAAGATGAAGTTAACAAGACCTAAGAGGACGGCTGATTTTCGTCTCTGTTTTCATGGATTCCAACTTGGTTGGCAAATGCCTTCAAATTACTTGGAGCAGTACAAGTGTTGGTATTGCTAGGATTTTGTTTCATAAGGATCATCTTGGGACAATAAATGCCAGAAGACAGCCAAGAAAGCTATTGGGATGAAGATCATGACTGATGTAGACGCTGGAACTGGTGGCAGATGCAAAATGAAGAAATTACTTGTTATAATATAAGAAAAGCACCCTTGCACCTCCAAGAACAAAGTTCTACTATACCAAGGAGCATACAAATTATGTACAAAGGTGGATATTTTGTCCACCATCAGGAGATTGCTGACACCTGACCTGGAGTGTGGATATATATTATTATGGGATACATTACTCACCGTAAGGGAATAGTTTCTTACCTGTAACTCCATTTCTCCAGCATTGGTATCTTTCATGGATTCACATGCTTTGAATATTCCCCGTCGTCAGGCTGGGAATCCCCGGTACATTATATAGACCCTTTCCCGTAGGAAAACTTTTTCGACGCTTATGCGTCCTATCCACCTCGTTTTGTATCATGCGTGCCCGTGCCGTCAGGACGTCATGATATAAATACAGGCCCCGCCCCCGCGCTCCCTCAGATTTCGGCCCCCAAAGTAGTGGGGGAACCGGTTTGCATGATCAGGGGAGGCAGGTGGGCGCATGTGAATCCATGAAAGATACCAATGCTGGAGAAATGGAGTTACAGGTAAGAAACTATTCCCTTCTCCAGCATTGGATCTTTCATGGATTCACATGCTTTGAATAGATTACATAGCAGTACTACCCCCAAGAGGAGGTGTGCATGCAAACCCCTATACATTCTTCGCAAAAGGCCGTTCCCTAAGATTATGTATACATCAGTAATAGTTTACATAGGGAAAAAACGGACCACATACAGTCATAAATTCCACAGGATGCCACCCCGCAGCCGGGGCTTACCTTACTGGAATAGGTGTCGAAGCACCGCCTGTCCCATCCGGGTGTCTTCGGCATGTTGCTGCGACAGGCAGTAATGGCGGGTAAAGGTGTGTGTAGTCGCCCAGGTAGCCGCCATGCAGATGTCCCCTAGAGGGACTCCGGCCCACAGTGCCGTCGACGATGCCGCTGCTCTAGTTGAATGAGCTCTTGGCCGTCGTAGAAGAGGCTTCCCTGCCTTGGAATGGCAGTACGAGATGGTAGATGACACCCATCTTGAAAGTCCTTGCTTTGAAATGGCTTTTCCTCTAGCACCCAACCCATAGGCCACAAACAGCTGTCTCGTTTCTCTGAACGGTTGCGTACGATGAAGATAAAACTTGAGAGCCCTTTTTACATCCAATGTGTGTAGCATGCGCTCCGCTCCCGAGCATGGCTCCGGAAAAAACGTAGGCAACACGATAGAAGAGTGTTTATGAAACACCGAAGGAGCTTTTGGTATGAACTGTGGGTTAGTGGCTAGGACTACCTTGGTCTTGAAAAATCGTAAGTATGGTGGGTCCACCATTAGAGCCTGAACTTCTGAGATACGTCGGGCTGAAGTGATGGCCACCAGGAAGGCCAATTTCCACGACAGAAACTTCAGAGACGATGATGACATTGGCTCAAACGGAGGTTTCATAAGAGACGTTAAGATCAGATTGAGGCTCCACTCCGGTGGAAATTTCTTCTCTGGAGGGAAACTCCGAAAGAGGCCTTTAAGGAAGTGCTTAATCAGGCGGTCGCTGAACAATGGTGCCGAGTGCCGTCGACGAGTAAACCTGGAAATGGCTGCTAGGTGTACTTTTATTGACGACACCGACAGGCCCATTTGAGCTAATAACAGCAAGTATGGAAGGAGCTGTTCCGGCCTAATCGATTGCGGGGCCAAACCTGGTTGATCCTCACACCATTGACAGAACCTTTTCCATTTGTACGCGTATGAGGCGTTTGTGGAAGGTGCTCTTGCCGCTTGCAGGATACGTCGACAGTCCTCCGGAATCGTTAGCCGACCAAATTCGGCGAAGTCAGGAGCCAGGCCGTCAACTTGAGGCTGTCCGGGTCGTGATGCCAAACGACACCCTCCTGTCGAGACAGAAGGTCGGGGGTCTTCTGGAATCTCATCGGTTCCGCCGCCGCTAAGTGTAGTAGGTCTGAAAACCACACTTGTCTGGCCCAGTATGGGGCCACCAGAATTACCCGACATGGGTACCTGAGGATCCATTGCAACGTCCTCCTGACAAGGGGAAAAGGAGGAAATGCGTACAGGAATTTGTTCGTCCATGGGAATGAGAACGCATCCCCCAGTGAGCCCTGCTGAGGCCATCTGCTTGCGTACTGATGGCATTTCTTGTTGTTCTTCGTTGCAAACAGGTCTATGGAAGGGTGTCCCCATTCCTTGAATACTTGTTGAAGTTGTTGGTCGTTCAGCACCCATTCGTGAACTTCGTTCATTTCTCTGCTGAGGGCATCGGCTTCCACGTTTTTCACTCCTGGTAGGTGAAATGCTAAGATTTGTATGTTGTGTTGAAGGGCCCAATGCCAGATTTTCTGTGCCTCTGTCGATAGGGACCTGGAACGTGTCCCTCCTTGTTTCCTCAAGTAGAACATCGTAGTGGTGTTGTCCGTCATGACACGCACCACCGAGTCCCTCAGTTGCGGAAGAAAAGACTTCAGAGCCCATCGCACTGCTCTCAGTTCTAGCAGGTTGATATGCAGGGAGGACTCCTGCAAAGACCACTGGCCTTGTACCTGTAACATATCCAGATGAGCTCCCCATCCGCTCAGCGATGCATCCGTCACCACCGTCTTTTGGAACTCTGGTTCCAGTAGAGGCATCCCTCTCGTTAGGTGAGTAGACACTTTCCACCAGCCGAGTGCTTGAACTAGTTGTTCGTCGACGACCAGTCTGTCGGACCAGCGACCTCTGCTCTGTGCCCAACGGTCCGCTAGAAATTCCTGGCAAGGCCTCATAAACAGACGGCAGTTGTTTATTAACGGAATGCAGGACGACATGGTCCCTAGCAGGGACATGTACTTGCGCACAGAGACTCTGGTACCGCCGCTCCATTCCGACGCCTTGTTTTGAAGTTTCTGAATTCTTTCGCTGGATGGTTTCACCAGGCTTGTGTGCGTATGAAACTCCGCTCCTAGAAAGACCAAGGTCCTCGAAGGCTCTACTGAGGACTTGTTGAAGTTTATTGCGAAGCCCAGTTCCTGTAAGATGGACATTGTGGCTCGTAGACTGTCTCGTGTTTGTTCCTTGGATGACCCTCTGATTAGCCAGTCGTCTAGATATGGATAGACATGATGACCATCCTTCCTTAAATGGGCCGCTATAGGGGCCAAGCACTTGGTGAACGTCCTGGGGGAGGACTTGAGCCCGAACGGGAGGACCTTGAACTGAAAATGCTTTCTCCCGACGACGAATCTTAAATATCTCCTGTGTCGTGGGCGTATTGGGATGTGAAAATAAGCATCCTGAAGGTCTAGTGAAGAGAGATAGTCCATGGGTTGCACCGATCTGATAACCTCTTGGAGTTTTAGCATTTTGAATTTTTGGCTCTTTAGCCACTTGTTGAGTACCCTCAGGTCGAGAATGGGCCTCCATTTGCCGTTTGGCTTTTTGACAACAAAGAACCTGGAATAAACTCCTTGGCCTTCCTGTGCCACAGGAACTCTCTCTACCGCCCCTTTTCGCAACATAAGCTCCGCCTCTTGTCGTAGGATTTGGAGGTGGGGCTGTGTCGAGAATAAAGGAGGAAGACGCGGAGGCTTGTCTTTGAATTGCAGCGCATGACCCATGCGAATCGTGTCTAGGACCCATCGATCTTTGGTGATGCATTTCCATCGGTCGAAGTGATGAGAGACTCGACCCCCCAGGACGTTCCGAAGGCCGTCATTGGTTGCTGGTTTGCTTGTTCTTCGTTGACGACGGACCTGAGCCTCGCCGCCTGGAGGCTTGATAGTCCCTGCTTCCACGTGCCGACTGGGACGCTCGTCTGAACCCTTGTGAAGAGTACGAGGGCCTGTTAAATCCACGGTCCCTCGAGGCTCCAAAGCGGGAGTTTCCAGAAGCACCTCTGAAAGGGCGAAAAGAGCGAAAATTTCTACCCGTTTGAAGGGCGCCGAGGGACCTAGCAGTATCCGTGTCTTCTTTCATCCCTTTCAGCGCTTCATCAACCTTTTCGCCAAACAGGTGCTCCCCTTCGCATGGCATGTCCAGGACTTTGTACTGTACTTCAGGACGGAAAGTAGTACATTTGAGCCACGCTTGTCGACGAAGCACTACTCCATGGTTGATTTGTTTGAAACCAGACTCTGCTAGGTCCACTGCGATATTAATAGCGTGGTTCGAGGCCTCCTCGCCGTCCCGCACCAGTAACATAGCTGCTTTTCGGTGTTCGTCTGGCAGGTGTTCTAGGATAGGGGCTAATTTGTGCCACATTTCCCTATCATATCGTGACACGATCGCTAAGGAATTGGCTGCTCTTACTGTCGTCGCTCCGACCGAGAGCACCTTCTTTCCAAATGCGTCCTGCCTCCTAGCCTCGCTTTCCGGTGGCGTTGAACATTTTTGCTGGACCCTGGCCTTCCTAGCTGCTGCCGCCGACACCACCGAGTCAGACAAAGGCTGTGATGTTAGACATTTTGGAGTGGACTCCGGAGCTTTAAACTTTTTCTCGATCCGTCCCTTTATGGCTGGTTCCGAGAACGGATGGCGCATCGTTTTGAGACCTTCTTGCCACACGTGGTCAAGGATTGGGATGGCAAATACCGATTTTCTCCTTTGACCCATATGGTCAAAAAGGAAACAGTCTTTCCTCTGCTCCTCAGGAATCAAGCCGAATTCGGAACACGCTTTCCCCATCATTGCATGGAAGGCTCCCACATCATCAGGGGGAGATGGCTGTGTCTGGCTCCTCGTAGACTCCAATTCTACATCCGAATTCCATGTCGGGTCCCTCGACGGTGACAGGGAGATGTCTGACCCAGAGTCATCATGTATAGAGTCGGACTCCGACAACTCACCCTCCTCCTGAGCTCGAGGACGATCTTTTACCGCCTGGGGAGCCGATGGGTGATTCGTCGACGAGCGAGCCGTACAAGTTTGCTCGTCGACGGAAGGTACAGACAGAAGTGACGATGACGTCCCAGGTTGAGGGAACTGGGTATCCAGCCGCTGTAGTAGCTTCTGAAGAGTATTAAGCACATCCAGAGACAAAACTGTCTGGGGGTTCAGCAACGTGGATGATATAGGTACCATACCCCCGCTCGCACTCGTCGCCGTCGTCGTCGACGTGGAAGGCCGTAAGCCTAAATCCAATGGCTGCAGAACCATGTCACCTTCCCCTTCCGCCGAGCAGGCCGTGTCTGGCTGCAGTAAGACCTCAGGGGGGATCGGGTCATAGACCTCAGGCAGCCAAGCCATAGACTGAGTTTCCGTCGACGAAGGAATCCCAACCGCTGCTGCTTGAACGGTAATAGGCATCGTCAATGACACCGAGGTCGACGAGGAAGTCGTCGTCGTCGAGCCTTTAGACTTCGTTGTCGATTTTGATGCCGACTTCCCGGCTGAAGCTTCTCGACTCACGGAAGACCTGGGACGGTCCCCTGAGGAGGATTTAGACAGCGCCAGCCTCTCCGTCTTAGATGATGAGGAGGAGGAGGGCTTTTTATGAGATGAGGAGGATCCAGCATGTTTCCCCTTATGCTTGTCCTCAGGGCGAATTTCTGCTGGCCGCACCTTCTTCGATGGAGGCTCCGACTTGCTCCTGGAGGCCGTGGAGCCAACTTCCGAAGCCGGGTAGGCACCCGCTCCGTCATTAAGCCAGTCGACCAGCCTTCTTTTACGGTCCTTAAGGGTTTTTTGGGAGAAACCCTGGCATATCTCACATGTATCCGCCGTGTGGTGCGGGTGGAGACAGTAGATACAGTCCATGTGGCCGTCTCCTTCATAAACCTTTTTGAGGCCACAGGTTGCACATGGGCGAAATAACGCCTTTCCAGACATAATTCTCCAGATTTGAACTTCGCTTACGCGAAACAGACAAAAAAACAATCTAGTTATCACTAGTAGTAACACGAAGATCCCACTGCTTTGAAAGACGGTTGAAATCTGAGGGAGCGCGGGGGCGGGGCCTGTATTTATATCATGACGTCCTGACGGCACGGGCACGCATGATACAAAACGAGGTGGATAGGACGCATAAGCGTCGAAAAAGTTTTCCTACGGGAAAGGGTCTATATAATGTACCGGGGATTCCCAGCCTGACGACGGGGAATATTCAAAGCATGTGAATCCATGAAAGATCCAATGCTGGAGAATCGTATTTCTGATGCTTGTATCTGCTTAGATTCACATGCTGTGCATAGGCCGACATCTAGTGGAAGCTGCGGAGTATTACAGTTTGTTTTTCGAAACTCGAAAATGGGCGTCGACACTGGGCGTGCCAGTAATACTATCCCTAGTGTGAGGTCCACTGTACCCAAGATCGCTCACGCGTCTAGGATCCTCAGATTGTATTTTTTCTGACATGAGGTAGCATGAGGAGTAGTGTGAGTACAGATAATCCAAGCAGATAGACAGAAAGGTAGGACTACAAGCAATCATGCGCCTTCTCTCAGAGGGGAGGAAGGGTGGGTCGCATGTGAATCTAAGCAGATACAAGCATCAGAAATACGATTACGGTGAGTAATGTATCCCTTCTGAGGCTTGTGGAATCTGCTTAGATCACATGCTGTGCATAGATTAGCGAGCAGTACCTGAAGAAGGAGGTGGGATGTGAGAAGGGTCATGAGCAAATAAGTGTCTTAGAACCGCTTGTCCCACTTGTGTATCTGCCTTGGAATGGGTGTCAATGCAGTAATGCTGAGTAAAAGTGTGAATAGAGCTCCAAGTAGCTGCTTTGCAAATGGTGTCAAGGGGTACATTTGCAATGAAAGCCAGAGTGGCCCCAATGCCTCTAGTAGAGTGGGCTCTTGGTGTGAAAGGCAGAGTTCTTTCAGAGAGTGAGTAACACAGCTGGATACAGTTAATAATCCACTTCGAGATGGCACCTTTAGAGACGCGATCCCCCTCTCTGCCTGTAGCTACGGAGACAAACAGCTGATCTGTTTTTCTTAGCGGTCTGGTTTTATTTACATAGTAGAGGACCGCCCTACGCACATCTAGGGTGTGTAGTTTCACCTCAGCCGAGCTTTGCAGGAACTGGAAGAAAGCCGGAAGCTCGATGGACTGGTTTACATGGAATTTTGATATAAATTTAGGTGAGAACCTAGGGTGTGTGCGTAAAACCAGTTTGTCTTTATGGACAGTAAAGAAGGGATCCTGCACTGACAGAGCCTGAATTTCACTGACCCTTCTTATAGAAGTAATAGCTACTAAGAAGGCCGTTTTATAAGTCAGGTGTTTGAGACTGCTTTTATGCATGGGTTCGAAAGGGGGGCCCATGAGCTTGGCTAGCACCACATTAAGGTCCCACCCTGGTGGTGGGTTTGAAATAGGAGGGTGAAGTCTCTTTACTCCTTCCATGAAGGCTTTAACTACTGGTACTTTCCACCACAAAACGTTGCTATGGGAAGTGGTGTAAGCCGACAGGGCTGCCAGGTGTACTTTCAGTGAGTTAAAAACCAATCCTGCATCTAGCAGGTGGAGCATGTATGTAACAATAGTGGAAGGAGTGCAATCAACTGGGTTGATTTGTCTACTCTGGCACCAGATAACGAACCTCTTCCACTTGTCAAAGTAACAGTGCCTTGTGTTTGGTTTCCTAGATTCCTTTAGGATGTCCATACACCTCTGTGGCAAATTGAGATGTCCAAACTCTATGACCTCAGGAGCCATGCTGCCAGGTTCATTGAGTTGGGTTGCTGGTGCACTGTTTGACCTTGGTGCTGGGACAGTAGGTTGTACCAGGCTGGAAGTTTGATGGGCTCGCACACCGCCATCCTGCGTAGGTGTGGGAACCACGGTTGTCTTGCCCACATGGGAGCAACTAGGACGAGTGTCATCGACTCTCTGTTCATCTTGTTTACCACTTTCCTGATGAGAGGAGTTGGTGGAAAAGCGTTTGCAAACATCCCTGACTAGTTCATCCACAGGGCGTTCCCCTGGGAGTCTGGTTGGGGGAACCTGGATGCAAATCCTGGGCATTGTCTGTTTTCGCTTGTGGCGAATAAGTCTATAGTGGGGAAACCCCACTGAGAGAAGATATCTTCTACGACCTCTCTGTGTAGAACCCATTCGTGTTCCTCTGGGAGGGAGTCTCTGCTCAGAGCATCCGCTAGGGAATTGAGCTCCCCTGGAACATGTTGTGATGACAGGAAGATGTTCCGTCTGAGTGCCCATATCCAGATTTTCTGGGCAAGCTTGGACAGATTTGGCGAGCGAGTCCCTCCTTGCTTGTTCAGGTAGAACATGGCTGTTGTGCTGTCCGTCCGGATTTGCACTGACAGATTTAGTAGGTGGGGATCGAACGCCTGAAGCGCTCTGAATACTGCCAGAAGCTCTAGCAGGTTGATGTGGTTTTTGGCCACTGAGTGAGACCAGAGACCCTGAGCTGTGTGGTGGAGATGGTGAGCTCCCCACCCCGTCAGACATGCATCTGTAGTGACTACTGCCTGTACTTCGGGATCGTAAAAGGGTTTCCCCTGTGCGAGATTCTCTCTTGTCCACCAGTGAAGGCTTTGTACCAGTGTTGGCGAAACAACCACTAGATCGTCCCACTGACCACTTGCCTGAGACCACTCTTTCGCCAACCATTCCTTCATGGGACGCATGCGCAGGCGCGCGTGGGGGACCAGGTAAATACATGACGCCATCATGCCCAGTAAACGCATTGCTTTGCGTACCGTTATTTGTTGACCGGACTGATAATGCGGAATTTGCAGTAGTATATTCCGAATTCTTTCTTCTGAAGGAAAGGTCAACCCCTCTTGGGTATCTAGGATTGCTCCTAGGAATTGTTTGGAGGTGCTTGGCACCAGGCTTGACTTTTTCTCGTTGATTGAGAAGCCTAACTCGTGGAGGAGGTCGATAGTCCTTTGAATGTTTGTCCTGCAAATTCCTGGGGTTTCTCCCGTTATGAGCCAGTCGTTCAGATAAGGGTACACTGGGATTGCCTCCCTGCGTAGGTGTGCAGCCGCCACCGCCAGTACCTTGGTGAATACCCTTGGTGCTGAAGCTATCCCGAAGGGCAGTACCTTGAATTGGTAGTGTCAACTGTCCACCTTGAAGCGCAAATACTTTCTGTGCGCTGGGAAAATGGAAATATGAAAATAAGCATCTTTCATATCCAAGGTTGCCATGTAATCCCCCTTTTTTAGGAGGGGATTACCTCTTGTAGCGTGGTCATATGAAGTTTTTGGGGCTTGACATACTTGTTGGCAGGCCGTAAGTCCAATACTGGGCGCATTGTCAAATCTTTCTTTGGCACAAGGAAGTAAGTTGAATAAATACCCTTGTTTACCAGGTGTCCCGGGACGAGTTCTATCGCGTCCTTTTCTAGCAGAATGGCGATCTCCTCGAGGAGAATCTTCTGATGTTCTAAAGAGTGTACTCTTTGTCGTGGAGGATGGTTCCGGGGACGCTGCAGTAGCTCTATACAATATCCTGTGGATACTGTTGACAGCACCCATCTGTCTGATGTGATCCCTTCCCAAGCCGGGGTGAAGTTGGAAATGCGTCCCCCTACTGGGGTTGCGTGAGAAGGGACCCTGAACTGAGCGTCACTGCTTTGGTGGAGGCGTGCCGCCTCCCTTGCTGGGGCTGCCTCTGCCTTTACCACGACCTCTCCTATTACCCCTGCCGTAACCCTGGGTAGACTGTTGGTTGTTGTTCGACTGTGCACCCTGCCACTGGGAATAGTTAGATCCTCTCTGGGAATGTTGGCCGCGTGGGCGACGAAAATTACTATTCCCTCTCTGGTTAGGGGGTTTATTGGTTAACTGGCCAAGGGACTTGAGTGTTTCGTATTCGTCCTTGGCATTCTTCAGTGCGTCTTCGACCGCCTTACCAAACAACAGATCGGTTTCCACCGGTTTGTCCAACAATGATGCCTGGGTTTCTGCCTTAAAACCAGACTGCCGTAACCACGCATGTCTTTTGATAACAGTGCCTTCTGCTATCAATCTGCCTGCGTTGTCCGCGGCGTCGAAGGTTGCTTTCAAAATGCAACCAGACACGGCTCTACCCTCTGCGGAAATCCGAGCTAACTTGCCCTTTAAAGGTTCAGGAGCAGAGGCTATGAGTGCCGCGACTTCTTCCCACTGATGGCAGTTGTAGCTGGCCAACAGGGTGGTGGAGTTTGCAATCCTTGCTTGATAGGCGGACTTTGAGGCTACTTTCCTGCCGAAACCGTATAGTTTTTTGCTCTCCTTGTCGGGAGGAGCTTCGGACGACGACAAGGGTGTTCCAGCCCTCTTACGAGTGTTGGTGACAACTAGGGAATCTGGCTTCAGATGTCCTCTTATATAGAGAGGGTCAGACTGGGCCGCCCTGAAAAGTTTTTCAACCCTGGGATTGACTGCTCTGGTGAGGTTCGGGTTCACCAGGGACGGGTCTATTCTTCGCTGAATGGACTTGAGGATTGGGATGGTCTGGGCAACAGGCCTCCTTTCTCCCACTAACTCTTCTGCAAAGTCCCTCTCCTCCTGGACACCGTGGGTGTCAATATGGAAATGTTCTGCTGCGCGTGCGAGAACCTCGTTTAGGAGGGGTTGGTTATCGACCGGGGAGTCGGTAACCGGGGCTTTGTTCTCTACCGGGGAATCTACTCTGTATGTTTCCGGGTCTTCCTCTTCCTCTTCCTGGTCCTCATCATCCCCAGAGTAGCCCGTGCCGGTTTGCTCTTCTACCATGCCAAATTCTTGGTCCTCACCAAAACAAGCCTCTCCTTGATACAGTGAGTATGGTCTTGAGTATGGTTGTACCTCGAAGGGGTCTGACCTCATCGGTGTTTCAAACCGGGGCTTTTTACTTGGGGGGGATAGGATCATTAGAGCCTGAGGGTGTCGCCCCTTGTGGATCATACGAGAGGAAATGTTCTGGATTTTTATCATAAAAATCAGCCAAAGAAGACATCCTTGACATGATCCTATCTGTGTCTTCACTCAACCATTTTTTGGAACTGGGAATGACTCTCTCAGCAAGTCTATGGGATTTATCTTGAGTAGATTTGCTGGTCTTAGACATATCAGCAGACCTGGTTTTGTCTGTCTGTTTAGGGGGAGTGGTGTGTTTCACAGGTGTGGAAGAGTGCAAAGGCTGCTTCTTCTGCTGTTTTCCCCCCTCCCCGTGAGTGGAAAAATGTTTTCCCTGTCCTTTAGTGGCTCCGGAGGTTTTCGACGCCTGGCATCGAGGATCGGGGGTGGGGTCCCTGTCCTTCGAGCGTGGGGCCTAGCTGATTTTGACTTCGGGCTCCGACTCCTGGAGCGCGGCCTGGGGGTGGAAGTCGTCTTCGTCTTCCAACGATCGAACTTCTGTTAGCCTAGGGAGCGTGGCACTCTTGGCAAGAGTGGATGATTGCCTGGAGTCATGCAGCGATCTTGATCGCGAGCGCCCAGAGGACACCGAATCGGACCGTTCTGTTTGTGCCTCTTTCCGAGAACTCGTCGTCGAGTCTCGGTTGGACTTCGTGTGTTTAGTGTGTGTAGTGTGTGAAGCGCTTGTGTCGCCGGGGGTCTTCCCCATAGCCGCCCTGCCGGACGACCTTCCTAGGTCGGGGACTTGCGCTCGGCTGTCTTTCGACGCCGTAATGCCCTCGCCGTCCGAAAGTACGGCGTCGCTGCCGTCGCTGAAGGTGCCCTCCGCTGCCATGGCCGCTTGCCTGGTGTGTTGGGCCCAACGCTTCGTCGAACGGTCCTTAAGTGTCTTAGGTTTAAACCTACTACACGCTCTGCAGTTCGCTTCTGGGTGGTCCCTCGGCAAGCAGAGATTGCACGTGGCGTGCCTGTCGACCCAAGGGTATTTGCGATTGCACTTGGGGCAGAATTGAAAAGGGGTACCCTCCATACGCACCTTGAGGCAGCGGGCTGTTAACTGTAGGAAATGTATAAGGTGTACCTATATACCAAGAGTGTAGAGTATGTACAACCCCCCACTCTCCCTACTTGTAGGGCCGAGGCCAGCGGCCTTCCAAGGCCCGGGCCGAGGCCAGAGGCCTTCCGAGGCCCAAATCAGTCGTGCAGCAGCCGACGGTCGATTTCTTCTCCAGCCGGCGTCGAGTGTCGAAGTTCGACGTTGGGATGGGGAAGGATGTAAATAAATTAATATTTTAGCAAAAGTATGGCTAAGGCCAGGGGACTCCGCAAAATGCTTCCGACCAGTATGGCGGAAAAAATCCTAGACGCGTGAGGGATCTTGGGTACAGTGGACGTCACACTAGGGATAGTATTACTGGCACGCCCTGTGTCGACGCCCATTTTCGAGTTTCGAAAAACAAAATGTAATACTCAGCAGCTTCCACTAGATGACGGCCTATGCACAGCATGTGATCTAAGCAGATTCCACAAGCCTCAGAAATATATATATATATATATATATATATATATATATATATATATATATATATATATATATATATATATATATATATAAGAATGCAGTTCATCTGAGGGGATAAAAAAGATATGGGTCGCAAAGAAGAGATGATAAACGAGAATGAAGAAAAGAATGTAGTCGAAGACGCGACCAGAGGGGGGATGTAAAAGAGGAGGTGGATGCATTTTACCTAACTCCCACCCCCTCACCAGTATCATACTGGAACAGCAGGAGAAGAGCCCTATGTGAGACTCTCAGACAACCATATTAAATGTAACCTTGCACTGAAAGTGTGGAAGGATGCTGTATAGATGGATGTCAGCACGCACCATTGAACATCATGAAGTGCTGAGTGAAATCTGACGAGGGCAGAGTGATGTCATAAAGAAGATATGCGAAACCATGCTGAAACGAAATGGAAATACTTAAGAGTGACAATGGGCATTATTCCAAGTCCGGCAAAAACCGTGCCGGTAAAACCGGCAGGTTGCCGCCAGACTTGCACATTTTACCCGCGCCTGGCTTGCTGGTAACAGTGGGGGATTCTAACCCCGCTGGTCTGGAAAGTCAGGCGCTGGTAAAATAGAATTCCACATTCCCACAGAGTCCTATAGGACTCTATGGGAATGGAGAACACAGAAGCACCAGCACCGTTAATAACGGTGCTGGTGCTTCCGTGTAAATCTGCCTACCGTGGCAGCTGTGTCCGGCAGGGTCAGACTTGCCGGGAACAGCAACTCCGGCAGGCAGACTTGGAGTGTGCAGGTCTGGTAACAACACTGCCGGTAGGCTTACCGCCACTGTTGTTAACGGACCGGCACACTTGTAATGAGGCCCAATGTAACTGAAGCGATAAGAGAAACATGAATGAAACAATAAAGTAATCATGAATGCAAAAGAAGACAGAGTAACTTGCTGACCAATAAGTGTAAATATGCAGTAACGCAAGGTAGAAAATATAGAAAGTTGCTATAGAGGATAATATAACGTGACAAGTACGGTGGTAGATGGAAAATAGACGCAGGCTCATATAAATATTAATTTCAACTGCCTCAGAAGCTGATCAGGGTGGCAGAGTCAGGAGTCACTGGAAGAACAGCTTAGTGTGCCAAACAAAGAGGCGTTGATGTTGGCTTGGGATCAAAGGTGCTATTTTTAAGGAATAGCTGCAAAGTACGAAGGGAGGAAGACAGGGGCTTTGAAACACAATTTCTTGATGTATAAGAGCCTTACAAATGTACAATAAAATAAACAAATACAGAAAAGCAATGGATGAGATATATTTCTCTTAGATTAAAGAAGAAGAAAACATCTGCAAGATCCAAGTATTGGGCAAGTCTGTGATGTGAGCCAGCATGGCACTTTGTGCAGTCAACCCATCTGTGTTCAGGGCGTAGGCACTACAAACAGAGCCTGTGGGAATCTGCCACTGTGTAGTGCTTACCACAGGAGGAGCATGACGCAGAACCCCTTACACTGGTCATAACTGGGCTGACAGATGTTGCTGGATTACGGCCAGGGACGTCATTTAGGGGTCGCCAGAGGTCGCAACTGCCCTGCGACCCCAGTATTAAAAATGAAAAAAAATGTATTATTCTTTTAAAAAAATAAATAAACCGGAAGTTTCAACTTTAAAACATCACTTAATTTACCGGACAGGTAGCAGGGTCATGGAGCCATGCTGGGGGCGTGAATAACATTGCTGTGAGAAGAGTTTGAACCCGAAGCTGTGGCGCCTACCTATAGGCTCTGTCAACCTGCTATCCTCTACAGCTCATGGTGGCTCGTGCTGCAGGGCCCCTGGGGCGTGCAAATGAGCGGAAAGTCATTTGTAGGCTGGGGATTAGCAGCCGTTGTTGGGGGCCTTAGCGCAGGGTCAGGTGCTTAAGGTCGGACTCTGTGTTTCTCTGTTTTATCATTACATCAATGACCGATCATTCATTCTGTAGATTATGTTATGAAGCTGTCTGGTTATAATTTGTAAGTGCTGTTGTTTTTAAACTGTTGATTTGCATGTGTTTAACAAAGATATGAACTCCCTCCACCCCCTTATATCCACCACTTAGCCTTTCCATTCTTCTTACTGCAATGATGTCACTTCACGATTTCTAATAGTGTCGCTTAAATGAAGTTAACTCAATGGCCTTTCAAAGAAAATCACAAATGAAGCTTTTCTGCCAGTCACAAGCCCTGTGCGAGCTCCGTCTAGACAGCCAGGGAGGGACCTGGCTGAGATCCCTTGAACCAGAGAAAAACATTCCTACTGTTAGACTGGAATTTGTACCGTTTGTTTCCAGAGGAAAGTCAGGTGGCTTGTGCGGACAACTGCTGTATGTTGTGCAAAATGATGAAACATAACGAGGCGGGAGTGGCGGGGGGTTGGGGGGGTCAGATGTATAAAAGCGAGGCTAAACATACAGGGATATGCCGTAGAATAAAGGCCTGTGGGGGTTGGGGTATGTTTCCAAGCTTTTAATCAGTCTGACCTTTAATAGCAGTATATTTGTTACTTTACCATTAAGTCAATATTGAAGCCTGCCTGGAGGTCACCTTCTGTGGCAAACAATGTGCCACGAGCTGCATGTCTGGTTTTCTGTGGATTAATTTCAAAACAAAATGCTGCATAACAGTGAAATCGCATGCCTATCTGCGGGAGGAGAGTGCATTACTCCACAAACCCCAGTTCCTCCATGCTATATGACTCTACATTTTATCAGTATTTGAGACGTTGGCCCTTAAATGTGCTGGCAATGCCACTGTCTTCTGGCCCCTTTGCCATGTTTTTTTTCCTGTACCTTAATAAAAAAAATGGGCCTTTTCTCGGTGTGATGTCATGGAGATGCTGTTTACATTTTAAAATAAAAGAAACTGCAATTACTGTGACCTGCAACACTCTCCAACTCCCATATAACAAAAAACGGTGGGTTATTTACCAAATAAGCAAAACAGAAAGGTGATAGCTGGAAGGTTTAAATAATTCATAACCACTGGCACAGCTCTGGGTTTGGGGTGTCTGCTTGAGGCTCAATGTTATGGAGGCTGGTACTGGAGACTTAAAATGTTGTACTAGTGACTTACAAATGTAGGGAGAGAGTATTTGAGACGTTATGTGTTGAAATGTATTGAATGCAGATATAAGATGTTTGAGGAGGATCATTGAGACTCACACCGTTGGGGTGCTGAAGGAGAATGCTGGAGACTTAAGTTGCTGAAGGGTGGCACTTTGTAAACATGAAGGTGTTGAGCAAGGCATTTGAGGTGTAAGGTGTTGGAGGACAGCAGTGGGTGGCAGACATTTGAAGCTGTTGATTGAGGGTCCATAGCGACTCGAGTTGTGTTTCTGCTTACATTCACAGTAATTTGGTAATATGGGCCTATACACACTGATATTAATGCTACATATGGTGATCCATTCTTGCATGAAATGTATATCATATTATAGTGATCATAAGCATATTTTTCATAGTGTACTGAGGGGCACTGCTATGCAATGCCACTTCCTGTTGTGTTAAGGGGTGAAAGGTCGTGTGCCATTACTTCCCGTGATGTCATTTGGCGGTGGGGTCAAATTACATCACTTCCTGTGATGTCATCAGAGGTCAATGGCTGTGTGATGTCACTTCTGCTACCCCTGGCATTTTGGTGAAATGACATCCCTGGTTACAGCCTGAGAGGAAAAATAACAGGAAAATAAAATTGTGCTGCAAATAATTCACCACAAGCTGTGAAGAGCTTCCTGTCCCCTCAAATGGGGGAAAAAAGGACTTTCAGGTGTTGCTGGGGGCAGAGGCAGCAGGGCTAGCCAAGCCCACACTGCTGCGTCTACCGCGCAACACAACATTATTTAAAAGGAAACTGTTCTTTTTTATGTTGTGCAAAAAGAGCTTGGGTCCCGTCCCAAAGGAGTCATATGAGGGAGAGAGAGAGCGCGAGAGAGCAACGTAGAGCGGTCCAGGCCTTACCTTTTGATTTTTGTAGAAAGGATCAAGGTCTTCAAGTGGCACACCAATAACTGAGGGTGGAGGGTCACCATAAATGAGTGGAAGGTTCTTTCCAGCCTCCAGTCCATTGTTGGGCTTTGGCAGGCGGTCTTCAAGCACTTCAATTTGTTTTTCCTTTCGAATTAGTTCCTCAGAGATCCGCTTTTCTATTGCAGCAAGTGATTCTCGAGTAAATGGTTGAAGACTGTCAGGACCCGGTGGAAGAATTGGAGTTGCCATCTTCTCATTCTGCTCTTAGAACAAATATGCCTTGCCTCTTGTTCCAATGAAGTATGATCTGAAAATGCAATAAAATTAATAATTTACCTTCAGTTGCAAAGTACTTTGCAAATGTAATCCCAGAAAGAAATGTTCTAATGTGTAAGAGAACATGCATAAGACAAAAAGGTGTGCATAGCAGGGAATTCCTGGCCTGAATAAGAATGAATGAGATTATTTATATAACCCTAAATCAATGAATAACCCTAAATCAATGAACATCAAATGACAAAATGCTTCCATGTGGAGAAAGATGGGCAAAAATGAAAAAAACAGCAGAAAGCTCAGTTTGCACTTCTGATCACATTTGCACAGCAAGAGAGTAATACAGTATCATGATATTTCACAAAAAATAGCACACCTTTACATCACAAAAGTAAATGTGAAAACTGAAGTGATATTTGCCTATATTATATGTTGGGCAGCAGCATATTGCGAAGGCAGCAACCACAGTCGAGGTATAGTAGCAACTATTCCGTTACACCTGGGCTGCTGGAGCTGAGTGGTGTGCTCAATAAGCAGAGATTTCCAGCCACTCGAGCAAGACAATGTGCTCTGCCTGGTGGAAAGGTCCACAATTGCATCAGGAATACAGCAAGCATTTATGAGACACTCTTCCACTGTGGACGATGTCAGACATTTTGACACTAGTTTGCCAGAGGTACAATAGGAAGCATCACCCAGCTCTTTCTTTTATTCTTGTTTTGGGGCTTGTCATGCCAGCATCTGGTAAGGTGTGGTGGACCCTGCAGACCTAGTCCACCTCTGGATAGAAGGAATGTTGGGATGTAATCAGAGGGATGTCCTTCTTTCCTTCTTGATGCAGAGATAAGGGTAACTCATCCCTGAAGCCACCTATGAAGGCAATTGAGAGATTTGCAGAGCAGGCACAGAGAGTGACTCCATCTGGGAAAAAGCGCCAGGGACAAAAGCCCCAGCTGTAAAGACTTCAGTAAAAGCCGAAATTAACAGCCACTGCAGTGAGAACCAGGTAACCATATTGAAGGTGATATCAACTACTTTGCCTCCATCTGCTCTCCTCCCATTTCTGCGGCTAACTCCGTCCCTGACACAGCCCTTGCTAACCTCAATCTCTCTATCTCCAAAACTCTTAATAGTCTTGCCCCTGTCATGAGGGTCTGACTGAAGCCTTCAAAAAAGTGCAACTCTTAGTACGACTCCGATCTGGCTGCCCTTAAACGCAAGTGTAGGACAGCTGAGCGGAAATGGAATTCGTCGGGTGGACCATCTGACAAACTGGCCTGCTGCCTCCTTCAAAGGCAATATCGTCTCAGCATCCGCTCCAAGAAAAGAGTCTTCATTCAAACCCGCATCTACGCGGCATCAAACAACAAGGCAGAATGTTTCAAAGTCTGCAAGGAACTGCCCAACACTGCAGCAGCCTCTTCTTTTGTCACACTCACCCAGGACCTATGCTCGCCCCTGGCAGCACACTTCACCACTAAAATAAGAGACATCCTTTCCTCCCTGTCCTCCACATCACAGCACACACCAAAACCAGAGCCTCCCTTGGCCCCACCTTCACTTCCCCTCTCCTCTCTCTAACCCGTCACACCTGATGAGGTCACCAGACAAGTCAGGTCTATCAAGGCCTCATCCAAACAAGTGGACCCTTGCCCCTCCAAAACCATTAAGGAGAACATTGACTTCCTCACACCAGCATTGACTGACCCCTGCAATCTCTCCTTTTCCGTTGGAGTTTTCCAACTGCTCTTAAGCACTCCCTTGTGCACCCTCTGCTCAAGAAACCCTCTGCCGACCCCTCCATTCCAGCAAACTATCGGCCGATCTCTAACACCCCTTTCCTGGGCAAACTCATGGATAAATTGGCTATCTCTCAGCTAAACCTCCACACTGAATCAGTTGGCTGCTGCTTCTTCTTTTTTTTTTTGCTTCCATGACCATCAATCTGGCTTTAGAGCATCCAGAGGCACGGAAACTGCTCTTCTGAACACCTGTGAAGACCTGCTCTCAAATCTTGACACTAACACTCCCTCTGTCCTCATTCTCCTTGACCTGTCCTCTGCCTTCGACACGGTTAACCTGATTGCAGGTCTCTGTGACACCCTGGGAATCACAGGCCAGGCTCTAGCGTGGTTAACCTCCTCTCACTCTGACCGCCCATCCCAGGTAGAACTTGGAGCCTTTCTCTCGACTATCGCTCTCTCAACCTGCGGCGTTCCCCAGGGATCTAACCTATCCCCCTGGTTCTTCAACGTCTACATGGCTACTTTGGCACGTGTGATTGCCACTTTCACCACTATTTTCCAGTGTTATTCATATGACATGCAACTATATTTCAGGCTACCCTCAGCCGCCTCCTTCTCCTCGCTCATACCCGACTGTCTGTCCGCCATTCAGTCATGGGTTGCTGTCAATGGCCTCTGCCTCGTTGCCAGTAAAACAGAGATTGTTTGCATTGGGTCCCCTGTTCCTGCTTTCCCACTTTCACTCTGGCCGGCCTCTCTTGGCCCTGCACCCACCCCACCTGTGAGGCCAAAGACCTTGGGGTTATCTTCGACTCCATTCTCTCCTTCTCCTCTCACATTTCTGACATCTCAAAAAAGTCTATCAGCTACAGCTCCTCAGAGGCACTCTACCTTTTCTCACTTTCCCCTAGCATCTCACTGTCCCCAGAGCCCTGGTTCTCTCTAGGCTGGATTACTGCAACATCCTCTTCCTCAACCTCCCTGCTTCTGCCCTGTGCCCTCTGCAACTCATCCAGAACAGAACAGTGAGAGTTATCCTTGGCCTCAAGCCCAGGGGCTGTATCTCTCTGGTGCTGAAATCCCTTCACTGGCTCCCAGTGGCTGCAAGGATCAATTTCAAGACCCTCTGCATTGTCCACAAGGCTTTGTGAGGCCTGGGACCCACTTACCTGCAACAATGCCTACCTAAATACTGTCCATCTCGAGCCCCCCGCTCATCTAATTCCAACCGTCTGTGAGTGAGCCGCTTCTCCAAGCAGAGATTTGGAGGGAGATCCTTAACCTCCGCCGGTGCCTCCCTCTGGAATAGCCTCCCTACCACCCTCTGTCTTGAGCCTGATCTTCTTAAGTTCTGGAAACTCCTCAAGACCTTCCTCTTTGTCTCCTCCTTCTCTCTCCACCTACCCTGCTAACCTAGTTCTCTGCTCTTTCCATCACTCCCTCCTCTCCCATACAGCTTGCTGACTGGCCGCCTAGTGTTCTTCACAGATCCCAGGCAAACTCGCCAGTCCTCTCTGCACTTGTCTCTTGGCCCTGAGCCCCACCCCCTGACTGCACTTCAGAACGAATCCAAGAGAGCAGCTCTCTCTGCACTTAACCCAGCCTCCACCGACTGGGTGCACTTGGACCCCCCCCTAACATTCGGTGCACTTGCACGATCCGAATGCACCTTGCCTGAAGATCGTCAGTCTGTTCTCCCCTGTCTTCACCCCCTAATGTGCACTTGTAAAAGAAACGCAGAATCGCCGTCAGGCCTATCTGCTGTATCTCACCTGCTAAATGTATATATTCACTTACTTCCCTGTGCAGATTATTATCGCCTCCGAATTTCAAGGGCTCTGAGCGACTGTTGTTTTTCCCCATGTACCCACCCTCCTTAAGCACTTTGAAACACTTGTCTGTGTATAGGCGCTTTATAAATAAATATTACCATACCATACAACGCTGCCTGGGCTGGGTTTGATAGAAATGTTCTGCATTGATGTCTTGAGCCACAAGATTATTTTTGATCAGGGTTGTGGTTGAGAATGGTCAAAGGCACAAGGTATGTTATACTTAATATTTATTAACTTGAAATCGACGTGGGAGAGATTTGACCAGTATGTACTATAAAGCTATTAGTCCATGATGTCCCTCAACCCTCAACGTTCGACATTCACGTGGGTCTCACGCGCAGGAGGTCCTGCGTGAACGTTCAATGCTCATATTTCCCTTTTTACATACAAGATAACCTTGAAGTAAAACAAATATTGAATACAGTACATAATCTTTGTACCTCATGGGCGGACCCCTCAACTCTTACTCTGGGTTCAACTATGCATTTTCCTCCCTCCTTATTCTGCACATCCCCAACACTCACACCCTCTATTTGTCTCTCGTCAAAAACTTGAATCCTGTGCATTCACCTCTCTCAGTAAATCCTCACACGGTCCACTCATTTAGCTCTCATCCATATTCTCTTGCATGACACAAAGTAATCCAGTTCATGTTACATCTATCTCCATTTTCCAAATGCACACAACTTCCCTTGCACTCCTTCACTCTTTTTGGGACATGAAAATCTCAACAATCCGTTCACGACTTTGCTAGGCAGTTTAACCCTTACCCAATCAATATCATGTATACAAAGCATTATTGCTCCTTGTTTATTGTCTGCATAAGCCTTCTGCTGAATTTATCTGAGTCCTACTCTTACTTCCGATTCTCTCTGCATATGATCATTCCAATTGTATTTTCATACATCTTCTCTCACCCATCCTGGACACAACCTGTTGCATTGCAAAGGTCCATACATTAACTGAAAAGGAGTAACATCGGTTACACAGTGGGATGGGACATGGTGCAATAAGACAAAAAAAAACCTTACTAGTTCCTTCCAAAAATTCCATCTATTCTGCACACACATCTGAACAAGCTCTTGTAGTCTTCTATTGAATCCTTGGATTGCGGATGATACAGAGAAGTACACAATTGTATAATATTATGCTCTCTTAAAAACTCAACCATTTGTCTTTATTTAAATCTCACTCTATTGCCTGATACCATTTTCTCTGGTGCTCCCTCATTAGCAAACATAATTTCTAGAAATGTTATACTCATTGTATCCATCTCTCTCACGGGTTGCACAATTGCAAAGTTGGACATTTTGAGTAACAATCCATTACGCTTACCCAATATATGCAATCTGCGGAGCTGCGTAGAGGTGGAGTCTGGCAGCTCAGAATCTCTGTTTGTCAGCAGAATCAGTCTTTCTACGCTGCCCTCTGTTTCTGAAGGCAGAGCCTTCAAAACCTTTCCAGGGCCGCTCCACAGCCGCGGAGCTGCATAGAGGTGCAGTCTGGCAGCTCAGAATCTTCATTTGTGAGCATAATCAGTCTTTCTAGGCTGCCCTCCCAGGGCCGCAGAGAGGCTGTGGAGCTGCGTAGAGCTGCCTAGAGGTGCTAAGAGGTGCAGTCTGGCAGTCCGGCTGTCTGGCTGGCTGAGATGGTGGAGACGGCGGCAGTGGTGGAAGAGAGCGGGAATCATCTCCGAAGCGGCCTCTATATGAGCAAAGACCGCCCGGACCACAACCAACACTCCAAATTACCTATGGACCCAATGGACTTTCGCTCTCTCCAACAACTCACATCAGCCACATCAGCCACATGGCTAAACAGCCCAAGGGGGACACCGCCACCTGACGACATCCTCAACCACTCACTGAAAGGTAGGAGAGAGCCACTGGATCCCAAATACTCTCTCCCTATTCCCCTGTTGTGATCGCCCCACAAACCGCTCACCGTTGCAGACTCCTCCGACTGCTTGAAGCAGCGGAGGGACAAAAACATGTGTGGGAATGCGCTCGATGAACTGGACCCAGTACAGGAACAGCTGGAAAGCAGGACTGCGGGAGATACGGTGCAGGAGAGGCTGGAGGAAAGAAGGAATGCGAGCGGTTTGTGCGTGCTAGACACGCAGAGTGTGCAGAGCCGACTGCAGTGGCTCCAAAAAGGGCAACAACTTGGAAACGCACCAGACGGGGAGTTCAACTAACAGCGCAAGCATCGATCCTCGATAGAAAATTTGGTCAATTTTCTTTATTGACAGTGATCAATTTTTACAAAGCCAAGGTCATACCGGCCATCACCTACGGCGTAGAGGCGATGCCACAACTTCCAGCCACACTCTGGAATAGACTGGAAGGCCTATTCTGGCACAAGGTCTTAAAATGCCATCTTCAACTCCCGCGGCAGTAATCAGAAGGGAACCCAGCTTGTCTTCATTGAAATCTGTGACAGACAGAAACAGCTTGCTTTTCCTTGGAAAAATCCAAAGAAAGCCTTGGCCAAATTTTCTGGAAACCATCTATAATGAAATGGTAAGTGGGACAAGCCGGATGCTGACAGCCTGGTTAAAAAAATGTGGATCTACTTGCGACAATTGGAAGCTCACAAGAGTAATTAGATCGCATACTGGACAAAGTGAAAGCAAAATTAAAAATCTGGGATTGGATCGAGACATTGGACAAATCGAATGAATACAAATCGACCGGCCACTTGCCTACGAACATGCAAAAAATGGACGAGGTCCCAAAATACTTTAAAAAATTCCCTGACAAAGCTTTGCGAAAAATATATTTAAGGGCACAACTGAATGTCCTGAAAACTAACAAGATGTTAGCCATTAGAAACCAATCTTCCAGCAATACGTGTCCCTACTGTTAGGACGCAAATCAACTCAAGAATGTGCAACACCTCCTCTTGTCATGCCCAGGGACAGCAAACTTGAGAATGACTTAACTGAAACACCACTGGCAAGAGTCAAACATATTTGAGGAAGAGACCTGGTGGAATAGGATGATGAGTGGAGAGAATACATTCCTGATCATTGCAACAGCAAAGATCCTATAGAGTCTGGACTTAAAGGGCAAAGCACAAACTTAACAGAGCATATCCTGAAAACTCAACAGATCATACTCAAGAGAACTAGTCAGACACTGTGCAAACAAAAAGAAAACATAAAAACGAACTGAGAGGAAACAGACACTAAGAGCCAACTCCTAACCTCACAAGCACAACATGTTTACGACGCATTAACTTAGTAAAACTTGTCAATGTTACAATTATACACACACACACACACACAAAAATATCTGCAATTCTCATGTAATACCTGGATTGGCCCTGCTATGTCTATGGAATTTCTTTTCCATGCACTTACAGTTAAATCAACTGGAATCATAGGACAAATCCTTGCTCCCAATGCCAAGGAATGCGCAATTTCAGTGCATTCTCTATTTCTGAATCCATACTTGCACACCAGAAGTCCTCTCTTATTTTTCTTTTTGTGGCAGTTGTAACTAGATGGCCTTTATGAGCCACTTTTGCAATTTTGTTCTTATTGTCCTTGGAGGAATCAACATCTCCCCTCTTACCACACATTCACATTGCACACAAAGTTCATTTGAAATCTGCCACAAGGAACACAATTCTCCTCTTAATCCTCTGTCCGGTGGGTTTGGAAACCTGAGGGTACTCTCCCAAGTAAACCTCAGGAAACCTTTATTCAGGTGGCCAGGGAAGGGCTTGCGCTCTCAGATCCCAACTCTGGGGGTGGACGAGCGAGGGAGGATCACCTGGGTAGGGGATCCCGGGTTATGCTCAGGGAAATTCCCCAGGTGAGACACAGTACTACATCGCAGAAGAAGGAGAGGAAGACGAAGTCATTGAGAATTTCTTTGGGTATTCCACATCTACCTCCCTTCCACCGAAGAAGCCCCCTTAATAAAATCCAAACACCCCTACACCTCTGGTAAACCATCTAGGAGCACAGACCCCAGTTGACTCAAAAACCACATCCCACCACATCTCCCAGAATTCCTGTTTTCCCGTTTACTACCCGAATACTCCCAACCCTTCTTCTTCTCGTCCCTCTGATTAGCCTTCCCTGAAAGCCCAGTATACTGCATTAACAACACACTTCCTGTCCCACAATCCCCCCTGACCAGGTCACAATAAAAACTCTGGTAATTTTTGTTCATCCTACAATTCCTATCCGTCTCATACTTCCGAGTTAACCAACCAACCCCGTCTTATAATACCTTTTTTCCCCATCTTACCACATAAAATATTCCAAAACACTGCCCATCCGCTTTTGTGACATGAACACTTTTGCACAACACGAAAGACAATGGACAAATACCAGAACCGTTTACCTCACATGTCCCAATACAGGGGTCAGGCAAAGTCATGCAATTGACCAGAACCACACATACCTGACGGCCCTTTCTTTTCCCCACAGGAATATAAGGTGGAGCACAGAACAAGTAAGGAAGACCGCACAACGTGACAGCTAACTCCGCATGGCAGTTCAAGAGGAGGAGAAAGACGGTGCATACCGAGAGGATGACAAGGAGAGAAGCCACGTTGCCCTTTTCAACCAAGGCCTGTGAATCCTCCACGGAAGGAATCATAAAACCGCGGACAATAGCCAGTGTGTGTTGCAGCAGATGTCTACGCGGTTGCCAGTGAATTTGTCGAAAAAAATTGGTCGACCAGACAAATGGTCGAATCAAATTGGTCGAAAACCATTTCGTCGAATTTTTTTTTTTTTCTATTTTAACCCTTTTTTTTTTTTTTGGGGGGGGGTCCCCCCCCCAACCCCCTTTTTTTCTCTAAAAACCCATTTTTTTAACAAAACGAAAACCCAAAAATAAATATATAAATAAAAAACAAATTTTCGACGAAATGGTTTTCGACCAAATTGCGTCGACCAAATTGCAGTCGACCAGTTTTTTTTCGACGAGTTGACTGGACACCGTCTAGGCTACACAAAACCCTCCTCTGCTGATGACCAAGCCGGGGAGAGACGCTGGTACCACCGTGACTCGAAGGAGAAGAAAGCCAAGCAGTTCATCACAGCCGGTGAGTCAAGGGAAGAGTCAATAAGAAACCAAAAAGTAGAATGTGGCTAATTTTAACTTTTAAAGGTCTGAAGGAACTATTGAGAAAAGAAGGGGAAAACCAGCAACAGAGGTGTCCGGGCCCACGTGGGTGCTCACACAGGAAACTCTAGGTGATTACCCAATGGTAGAGACTAACATAACCAGAAAGCCTGGGGAAGAAGGACGAGAGGTTAAAGGGCTCGTACATGGGTCTTGTAAAATCCTCTGTACCGGCGAAAGTCTTTGACTGACAAATGATTGTGAAGCTAAGGAAAATGAATCCCGCAAGGTGAAATCAGTATATGAACAGTGTGTTGTGAAGGTTGGCAAGAGTGAACCCGGCAGAGGGATGCTAACAAAAACGCTTGGTCAAACTAGTGCATGAACAGTGTGTTGTGAAGGTTGGCAAGAGTGAACCCGGCAGAGGGATGCTAACAAAAACGCTTGGTGAAACTAGTGCATGAACGGTGTCGTAAAGGTTGGCAAGAGTGAACCCGGCAGAGGGATGCTAACAAAAAGGACCGAAGTCTAAAGTCCTGAAATACAGTGAACTGTTTAGCAAAGGTTGGCAGAAGTGAACCTGGCAGAGCGACGCTAACAAAAAGGGTTGAAGCCTGAAGTCCCTATGAACAGTGTGATGACTGAAGTGTACTTGATCAAAGGGTGTCCACAGTGAATTGCCTGTAAAAGTTGGCGAGAGTGAACCCGGCAGAGGGAAGCCGACAACCAGGGGCGAAGCCTGAAGAACTGTTTAAAAAGACATTAAGTTTCATCAAAGTAAGAAATATTGGAAGACTAAAGGAAGTGAATTGTCCCTCTTGTCAAGTTGGTCCGAGTCCGGCCAACTAAGATCCAGGGATGAAAAGTCCTCACCCAAAGTCCATTTCGAAAGGAACTCTTTGTTTGTTTGTTGTTGAATACATCAAACCTACAAAGGCAAGAGACTTTTTATTGAAAAGAGACTTAACCATCGAAGAACCTGATAGCTGCAATGGAACTGTAGGCTTGTGCTGGGAAAGCTTGACCGTGTGCTGTGCTCCAAAGTCCCACCTTGTTCCGTGCTGAAAACGTGAGAAAGGAAGACCCCTGGCAATCACATCCTGACTTATTATTTGTGAACACGTCTTTCTTTATTGAAAACCCTATCCCACATTCTGTCTGTAATTAGTTATAATGATTTGGCAATAGTTTTTTTTTAGTATAGTTATGTTATTTTGCATTTATGTAGCGACTTATGTACCATTGGTATGATCTCAAGGCGCTGGTAGGTTGAACGCCCTTGGGAAGTCAGTAGAGAGAGAGAGAGAGAGAGAGAGAGAGAGAGAGAGAGAGTCAAAAGGTGCGTGTGAGCACTGGATATGTGTGCAGCAGGTGTGGCATTCGTGCGATGGCTGCTTCTTAGCGGTAGGTGTGGTGGTTGGGAGATCAGGAGTATGTGTTTGTTCTGGCAGGTTGTTATCCAGAACGATTCTGGCTGAGTTAGGCCTGAGGAGAACGCCTAGGCTGGGGGGTGGGTAACAAGCTGTGTTTATTAGGATGATGGGGAGTATGAGGCTAGTCATGGTATGAGAACAGCTATACCGAATGGTGTCATAGTATCGCTGTGTTCTAGTTGTGCGGTGGTGTGAAGAAGAGAGTAAGCGTGTCAATGTGATTAATATAGTTATGTTATGTTTAGCAGGTTTAGCAGGTCTCCCTATCACGATCTCGTATGCGGAGAGTCCAGTTCTTGCTTGCACAGATGTGCGCATACACAACAAAGCTAAAGGTAATGCACCTATCCATTTTAATTGACTCCCTGAACATATCTTGCTTATTTTGTTTTTCAATATGCCGTTCTGGCGTTCAACAAGACCGGCACTCATAGGGTGCCTGGCACAATGGAATTGTTTATCAATCTGAAGGCCTGCACAAATCTGTAATATTAAGGCGGCAACAAAATGTGGGCGGTTATCTGACCATATGACCCGTGACAGGCCCAATCGGGAAAAATATTCTTTTAGCATAATTTTTTCTGTGCTCATTGCTGTGCAGTCCATTAGCAGGTATGCTTCCACCCACTTACTGAACGCACATACTACCACCAAGATGTATTTCAGATTCTGACATCTTTCCATTTCTATGAAATAAAAATGGATAACTTCAAAGGGCATTGAGGGGAGGCCAAAACTACCTATAGGAGTGGCTGTTCCTCTTCCAAAATTGTGTTGCAAACACATCATACAATTCTGAACTAGTCTCTCAGCATTTTTTCTTATGTGCAGGTTCTGCCATACTGTAGCCAGATGCTGAATCATCTTTTTGACACGGTATCCATGGCCGGCAATATGAAGCCATGCCTATTATGGCTCTGACTCCTTTCTGTGTCTTTGGAATAGGCATACCAGCGATACTCTCTATTCTTTCTGGTGTCAGTCTTCTTCCCTCTTTCGAAAGTAGGTAGCCCAAATAGGCCACCTCCTTTAGACAATACTGGAATTTTTTTAAAGAAGCTTTATGACCATGTAATGCGAATTGTGTCAACAACATGGCGGTACCCTCTTTGCAAATGTCTTCTGAGTCAGCAGCAATCAACAAGTCATCAATGTACTGCAATAGTACAAAACCTGCTGGTAGCTCTAGCATATCTAGTTGTTCTTTTAATGCTCTGCTATAAATACTTGGGCTCTCAGTGTAACCTTGTGGAATTCGTGTGAATGTGAAAGAAAGCCCTCCTAGTGTGAAAGCAAATAGGTATTTGCTATCTGGGTTTACAGGAATGCTAAAGAATGCATTCTTAAGATCGACTACACTAAAATATGAAGCCGAAGCTGGAATCATTGTCAAAATGGTAGTGACATCTGGGACCAACGGAAATTGGGGATCAACTACTTTACTGAATGCGCGTAAATCAATTATGAAACAGAACGGTATTTAATTACCTCCTTTCTTACAAACTGGAAGAATGGGACTGTTACAAGTGCTACCAGTAATTTCTTCAATCACGTTTCTTTTAACCAAATCAGAAACAATGCATTTCAATGCGTTCTCTCCTTCCACTGAAATTTTATACTGGGGGATACGCGTTAATGTTACTCCCTCTTTCAAAACAAATTTCACCGGCTCAAACAACCAACATCGTTATCATTCATCGCCCATATGCAAGTCGGTACCTTAATTAATTCTGTTGGCAGGGGTCTGGACAAGAATTGGGACACTGGCATTTTCTGTGGTGAAATCGTCAAAAAACACTCCATCAGGAGAACAATGAATAACCGCACTTAGTTTTTTCAACAAGTTTAAACCTAATAGATTCTCTCTGCAATTTTGTGTCAACAGAAACGGGGCACACTCAGTGAATGGTCCTAGTGTTATAGGCACTGACTGTGACACACAGCTAATTACTGGGGTGCCTGCGAACCCTACTGAAACATTCTTTTGCCCTGACAGTGGTATCTCCGGAACCAAGTGATGGTCTATTGAGCACTTCTGTGCACCCGTGTCCACTAGAAAAGTGTGCTCCTTATTCCCAACTTTCATTTCTACATAGGGTCCTTTCTGGTCAACGGGAATAGACACTAGTTCTGACCCCTGTCTTGGGCTATCCTAGCGGACCAATACATCATCTGATGTAAAGTCACCAGAATAATATGTATTTGATTGAGTATTAAAAACATTTCCATCTCCTGCTCCATTCTGCTGATTTCGATTCTGGCTCTGATTCTGGTTGTTGTTTCCTTGGTTATTGTGATTTTGTGGCATACCACTGTTTCTATTTTGCCCCTGTGTTCCCGGGCAACCTCTGTTCTGTCGTCTCGGGCCATTCCCATTTCTGTTCTGCAAATGTGGGCACTGTGCTCGCCAATGACCCTATTCCTTACAGTATGCACATTGATTTAGTCCAAGTGGACCTTCATGCATGTTGGAGTAATTCCCTCTTCCTTGTGCATTTCCTCTAGCCCTATTATTATTCGCTACCTGCTGTAGTAACACTCTTGTTTTTAGATTCACTCTATCTTTCACCTCTTTTTCTTTTTCTGCATTCACTCGATTTTCATAGTACTGGGCCATGTGTAATACCTCACTCTGTGATTTTGCTTGCCACACACTTTCAGATGTCATTATCAAATTTTGGATTTGAGGTAACAACCCTCTCACATATTTGTCAACAAATAGTCTTTTCCCGGGTTCAGTGCTTAAATCTTGACCAGTAAAATCTGTAAACACTTCTTCAAATCTATTGAAATAGTCAGTAGCCAACTCATCTTTGCCTTGCATGCATGCAGTTAGTTTGTCCCATATAATCCTTTTTTCAGGCACTATAACTTTCAATTTCTGTACTACTCGTGCTGGTAACGCTGACATATTTGACAATGGCTTTCCGACAGCTTTTCTGTACGCTTCCTCTTTTATTAAATTTTCCCAAGTAGCACCAAAGCTTTCATGATCATCTACATTCCTAATTTGCTTCCATATATCAGCTGGGAGAATTACAGGGAATAATAGGTCAATATCGCTCATATTAAAAATTGACGATTTTAAATACGATTCAATTTCTTTATAGAATCTCGCCGGATTCTTTCTTATATCAGGGATTGTTTGTTTTATATTATTCATCTCTTGTCTAGAGAAAGGGACATGTACATATTGTGCTGTGTAATGTGCCTCAGTTACCTGCGCTGGAGCTCCATCAACACCTGGGGTTTCTGTTTTTGGCACAAAAGTGGGAGGGACTTCTCTCATTGGAAATATCGCACTAGCTTTCCCTCCTTTCTCTCTTCTATTAAGTACTATAGCTAGACCAAGGGATAGAGCTGTCTTTCCAGTTTCAGACAAACACGCTGTCTTATATACTGTCATTAACTCAGAGGGACAGCAATCAATTCTCTCAACATATTTATCTTGCAAATATTCAACCATTACTTGTAATGCTTTCCTTTGCATCGCTATCGTGTACAGTTCAAACGTATCATACACCTCCATTATAGGAATACGAGCAACCATAATCCATCTAAGCGCTTCTCGCGTACATATTTTCATTTCTTCACTAACCGGTTTTGATGGCGGGCAAAATCGTCGCTGTACATATGTTGCTGACCCTCGTCTCCCTTTCTTTACCTCTTTGTACCGAAACCCAGGAGCAGAAAACATATCTGAATATAATTCATCAAGTTCATCTTTAAACTCGAATAACCTGTCCACATGCTCCTTCATGTCTGAATCACTTTCTCTCAATCGTGAAAAGGCATTCAAATCCCGCAACTTCTCGCGGCACCATACCAGTTAATTGCTTCCATCTTTCCATAAGATATTCTCCCATGCATTCCAACAACACCTGTTTTTCACTGAGCTTCTTATAATCATTCATCGACCCCAGTGTCAATGCCTCATCATTTCCTTTGATATATATTTCTGCCTGTTCTTTCAACTCTCTCTTCCTTTCCCTGCTGACCACACTATGGGTTATTCTAGCGTACACGCTTTGTGCAGGCCCCGCCTCTCCAACGCTGCCTTCTCTGATAGCTGCGGATTCAAGCTCGGTAGGTGGAGGGGGAAGTGGGATCTTGTGTTCAGGAGGGGCTGGTGCAGATGGAACAACTGGAAGGGTGGGTGGCAACCTGGTTTCTGGTTGAGCAATGGGCACTGATGCAATTGTGTCAATCTTACTTTTGGGGCGTTCTTGCCTTTTCTGATTAAAAATCTTATTGATTAGTTCATCTGATGCATGCAACTCTTGTTGAGGATATATTTTTTCTATCCCTAATTGAAGGCTCCTATCTGCCCTTCTGATATCCTCATCCCACTATTTTTCTTCCTGTTCTAGAACTCTATCTGCATTAGATTTGTGCCTACGCGCATGTTTCTCTCTACTTCTTAAACAAAAGTTAGCTTCCTTCCTCCAGTCTCTAATGAAGTCAAATGTCGCAGGGTGTGCTTTCTTGCGCAGCAATATTGATTCCAAATGCTCTATTTGTGGCATCTGAAAACTACCTTTTTTTGGCCATTGCAAATCTTCTACGTGTCTGGTCTGCCTATGCCAAATTTCACATAACATTATTGCCCCTACTCCATACTTCACATACATCCCCAACGCTGGTGACCCTATGGGTGGCGCAGCCTGGCCAGTTTCCAAAGATTGTCTACCGCAGTGGAAAAACCCCACTAGACAAGAATACAATTTCCCAGGCATGTTTGATCTTAGTCGTACCTTACCCTGGGCATTTGATCTTGCAAGAGCAACTCTTAACTAATATCAGGGCTGTTAAAATCTCTCAAGACGCAATTCGTCCGTATACAGACGCAACCAAGGATTGTTGTGTCTGTGTATCTGGCTCAATCTGCCTCATTTCGGGACCCTCGCCTTCTTGCTCTCTGGGCGGACGCTTCGATCAGGGACCGGTTGTGTACAGATCTGCAAAGGAGTCTCTCATCACTTTCACAGGGGCGCCCCGAACACCTCTCGATCCCGGTTCAACGGCCTCGTCCTCGATTCGTTTTTTCAGCCTTCTTGAAATTTCAACATACACGATGGAGCAAATGGGGGAGGGTCCCTATTCGGGCGCCATTTTTTTGACGGGCCCTGAAGACCCTCGCACATGGAAACAAGGCACAATCACCATACACAAACTGATACGCCAGACACGAAGTTCAATTCCCAAAATCTAGGGTTTATTACAAAGCAAATAGTCTCAGTCAGCCGACTGGATCTCACGTTTCGCAACGTGTGTCACCCAGACCTCGTGAGATGCAAGAGAGCGAGCATTCTATAACAGTCACATATATACAAAAAGATCATCATATTATCAGTCAGTGACATGTCAAAACCGCCCATAATGTATCTTCCTTAGCAAGGGTTTGGTGATTGACAATTATGACAAGTATGACACCTTCTAAGACATTTATTCAACAACAACTTGCAATCTGCGAAGGCACAGACACTATTCTTTGTTACAGAGAACATAATGCTCTTGTTCTGTGAGCGAGCTGTGTTCGTAGGAGAGACACATTCCAAAGCATGCTATCTTCTAGTTTCTATTCGTGTGCTAAGGGTCAACTTGATCTAAAGGGGCCCAGTAAGGGGGGCCGTGAAAGAGAGTATAATTCATTACTTTAGCTGTCTATTTCTACAGTTTATGCAGTTTCAGCGAGACCTGCTGGCACCTGCTTGGTGATTAGATGCCTCTCTGCTCGCCTTCAAGGACTTGTGAGGGAGGAAAGCAATGTATTTCTGTCTGAGCTAGTCTCTCAACATGTAACTTGTGGCCTCGCTCTGTGCAGGTGCAGAACGAAATAGAATTCATTTTTACAAAGTGTTTGAACAGAAAAGCAAGAGAAAGCAAAATGGCGAATTCTGTTGGTAGAAAATGGACGCTCTATGGTTATGCTGACGATTCTGTACTGGTGGTGCTGGGCATATGATGCGGTTGGTTTTTTAGGCCAACATCATGCAATGGTAGGGTATTTTCTAGACTAACATGGAGAGCGATACCCCAGTGTGAAACTGAGAACCGGTGGAGAAGAATACAACACCCATCCAGCCGCAAGCAAAGCTGTGTCACACTTCTCGAAACTGGTAACGGATACCAACAGCCGGCGGCACACTCACTATGGCACCAGGAAATAAACAGATGAACAAATAAACACTTACAGACTATACTCACTAGGCAAGCCTTGACCAGGACCCCTAACATGAACAAAGACAGTTTACTTCCCAGTGGGCTCGCACAGAGAACAGATCCAGGGCTTAACCCACTATTTGTTATCTTTGCTGTTAATAACCCCTGCCGGTGTGGGAAGACAGGGTCAGATTAGTAGTGTAGTAGAGAAGGTAATAACATGATAGGGTGGAGGTGAGGCCGAGAAGGAAAGAAAGGCATCAGAGGGAAAGAGGAGGAGAGGGAAGGGAGTAGAGGCGGGCAGAATTGGCAAAATAGAGAAGTGTGGGGGAAAAACAAATCATTGAAAAATGTTAACAAGTGCCTTATTGCCATTACTATGTGAGCCCTATATTCTAAATGTGCATGTCTCCAAGCCTGAAGGCTATACCACCCAGTACCTAGCACAGTTCACTTCCACAGTCCTTGCCTCTGACGTGTTTCCCTAATGGCATACTGATGTGTGTTTTAGGCTGCCTCTTTCCTAGGCAAGGCAGCTTTAGTAGTGAGAAGTTTCATATGGTTAACAGGCTTGCCTGCCCATAGCCGTGTGTGAACTGTAGAAAAAGCTTGCACAGCAGAATGCATCGTTATTTGTCTTCCAGCCTTCATGTCTTCCTGAGTGTGATAACGCAGCCTGTTCCTAAGACTTGTGTGCTGAGACATTGTCCTTCTACCTGATCCATTGTTTGTCCCAATGTCTTACTATGCTTGAAATCTCCCTCTCCATTGAAAGGCATGGATACCCCGATATCTAGAGCAGAGTGGGGTTGTTCCACCCAGTCTCCTTTGTCGTTGGGTTGCTATTTGTCCTGTATATGCTGCTTTGCTGATTGCCATTAAAGGTTGTTCGTCAATCCACTGGATGAGTCTGGCTATTTTTCCATGACAAGATTGGTGCCTGCAACATTGTATTCTGCTGCCCAGTGGCCAAACTCAGCGGTCACTGGACACGACTCTCAGTCATCGCTGTGGGTCCAGGTAAGATGATTTTGCTGGTTGGGAGAGCTGGCAGGCACAGCTGGGAATCCAGGGGAAGTAGACAAAGCAGATGCGGAAGAAGAGCCGTCTGAAAATCGCGGGTTGGTGAGCGCAGTTAATTGCATTGCTATTTATTTTATTGTCTAGAAACGAGGTGCGATGATGTTTGTCTCTGGTTGAAGGAATTCCAAGAAAAAGCTAGAATCTGGACTCTGTCTTGTCCTCAGACATGGGAGGGAAGGTACCCTGCCTTTAAACAAGTTAGAACTGATCAGAAGTAACAAAAAGTTCAAAGGCGGGTGTCACTGCAGTTATAAGAAATTGTGAAGCAGTGCATTCATTGTCCCTTCTGATTCAAGATGGCATGTGGCCGCAGCGTACGCAAGAGTAGAGTAGTGTAAATCAGGAGCTGGAATAAATGTGTCTGGTATGGGTGCAAAGAAAATATTTTGGATGAGAGCCCAGTTCTTATCCTATCCAGCTCTCTCCCTTGATGCTTGCAACCTATTATGTCCAAATCACCTGCAACCCGACCTTGCATTTCACACTCTCCTCCATCCAAGTACGGGAGCTGTGATGGGCTGTATTTCATCTGAATAAATGTCTTGTTTTCTACTCTTTGCCTACCCTGTGTCTGGTAAGCTGAATTCTGTTCTGTATTGTGGGTAAAGGGGCATATAGGCTGTGAAACGGCAGTTATCTGAATTTGACCAACACCTGCAAGTGTCACTGAAACTTCTGTAGCGGGAGAGGAACAGAGGTAGGGTGTCCCCCATCCGATGTCTCAGAATAGGCGTTACATAACGGTCAGCTATGAGCCGAACCAGCCCCAGCAGCATCTTGACGCTATAGTGCCCCGGTACAGATGGAGTTAGGTATGGACCTGGCAAGTTAAGATATTAAAGACTGAGTACTCCAACCTACAGGTCACTGGCCATAAGATCGGGTACCACCGACTATACACCATCATCCAAGGGGCTCCTCCGCCGAGGGAATCCCCATAGGACATTCTGGACTCATATAATCCAGCCATATTAAATCCTGCACCAGGCTCTCAGCCAGGTTGTCCTGGCTCCACGGCTAGCCCAGGTTACACCTAACCCCCGCTACTACTAGCATTGGAGAATTTCCTGTCAGGTAACTCCCTGGAGGAGGAGACACATTAGTAACAATAAGTATATCAAGGAGTGTCATCGACCTGTTTAACATTGTTCAGAAATTCCCCAGAATTCAAGACCCTTTCAAATTCCAAGAGGACTACATGTTATTATAGACTGTTACCGTCCGAAGTGTGGCGATCTGAACCGTTTGCTAAGCCCAGCCCTTCCTGCGGACACCTTTCATCTGCTAAAAGTGCACTCCAACTGGCCTAAGCAGTGGTCAAAGGGTACGATAAGAAGTAGTGGAACTATGTTCCCCTGCTGGCATGTTACCGCTCCCCACAAACCCCATCTCCACGCCCCCTCCCACATGTAATCCAAACCCTGAAACAAAAGCACCTGCTGTTTAAGGAAATGTTCAGTGCAGTGCACTGAAGTGCAAGTTTCAACTTCTTCCTACACTTTTATTTTAAAAAGAAACCATTCTGGAACGGTTTCTTTTGAAAATAAAAGTGTGGGAATAGTAAAACTTTTTTTAAAAATCAGAGGAGCACTGCTCACAACCGCTTCTGCCCACTTCGACCACTGGGCCTAAGAGCCCTCTACTTGGGGGTTAAAAACATTTACTGATAGACTAGTACAAAATATTCTTTAAATCTGTCCCAGGAAGACTGATTGGTCGAAAATTAATGCGTGTCAGCAGGCAAAGGGTGAAGATCCTGCAGAATATATTGAGCTTCTGAAATAATGTTTTGAACAACCCCCTGGGAATATTGCTGCAGTACTTGTAGCCTCCCAGGCTGTGGTGGCACAGTTTGTTATGCGATTGCAACCAAGGGTGGCGGAAGGAATAAAAGAATTTGATAGGGGTTTTATTGGCATTACAACATTTTCATGAGAAAACTGAAAGACAAAAGGGCAGTACTGAAGCCAAGCTTATGTCACTGAAAACACAGAAATTGCAGCCTTGCCAAGGAAGGTTCCGATCCATGTCAGAGTGTGGGGGGCAGATGGGGAAAGGGAGACGTGTTCCTCTACCACATGCGCCGGCCCAGAGTGACGAGAAATATCACACAAATGCTTGCAGTGACTGAGAAAAGTGTAACTATTATAAAGAGCTTGGGCACTGGAAGGATGAATGCCTGAAACGGTCTCTATATGACGGTTGGGCAGTCAGCCAACTGTGCCGGTGGTGTTGGCTCTGCCCCCACCTTCACCGACATCACCACAGAATGATCCTTAGGTTGCCAATGGGTCTCAGAACACTCAAACCGTGTAATCCTATGTTGAGTGCATTGTTGCTGGTCAGAAGGTTTCATGGTTGACAATGGAGCATCACGCTCAGCTCTGAAGGTTTCTGAGTTTCTGCAAATTGTGAAGGTTAATCAAATTGTCAATGCTATTGGTATTGGAGTTACGCATACATTTCACCCAGTGTGTCCCCCGGTTTTGGTCACACTGGGTCCTATTTCAGACAATCATGCTTTTTTGTTAATCCCTGTTCTCCCGCCAATCTGATTGGGCTAGATCTGCTGTGTAAATCTTGTTGTTCCATTTACTGCTCCCCCCAATGGTATATTCCTCTACATCCCTCCCTATAGGGAGCACGAGGTTTTGGCTGTTTTGCATGAGATCCCCCATTTGAACACAGGAGCCTCAGACAGCATTTTCTCGCTGCAACAGGGCATGTTAGATCAAGTTACTGCCAAGTTCCTACTGCTAGCTTCCCCCACCTTAGAGGCCTGCGAGCAGGACTCCCTCACTTTATTAACAGCGCTTACTGAAAAAGGTCAGAGGCATCCAAACACAACATACATCTGTGTTTACCTTGGGCGCGGTGCCTGGGCAATGGGATTTCAGCTGGGGAAAGGCACGTGTCCCAGGATTTTATTGCAGTGATCCAGGACTTATCCTAACTCCGAACCAGAAAACATGTGCAAGGATTTCTCAGGATGGCCAGTTACTCTAGGCAATGGATCCCAGGGTATGCCATGATAGTTATGCTCCTTCAGACCCCCATGCAGGATTCAACCCCAGAACCCTTGCATTGGGTCCCAGGACGCAACAATGCCTTTGGGCCTCATTAGGACTCTGCTGGTCTGGAAATAAAGTGCCGATAATTCCATTTACCAGAAGGTTTCCGGACCATAAGAGTGCGTGTGGGGTAGCCTGATTTACCTCCAGCCAACAGTTGGAGGTAATTCATGCACCCCACTGGCAAAAACAGTTGGTATTACCGGCACCAGTATTACTGGTGCCGGTAATACCAGCAATCCCCACATGGTGTCCTATGGACTCCATGGAATGGGGATTTAACTACCGTTGCTGGCACCTGTAATTTGATGGGAATTCCAGGCATGTCAGGCGCCGGTAATGGTAGGTCTGTTTGCCAGTATCCTGCCAGAATTACGAGCAGGATACCGGCAAACTTATAATGAGGGCATTTGTCACCATATATCAAGCGCTTGCAATGGCCCCAGCATTGGGTCTGCCTGACTGTGATAAGCAATTTGCACTGTACTGTGATGAACAGGAAGGAATTACCCAAGGGGTGACAACACAGTTGCATGATGATGAATATTGACTTGTGTCCTACCACATTCTACCCCTAGATCCGGTGGCAGCAGGACTCTAAGCCTGCCTGAGAGCTGTTGCTGCCACAGCTCTAAAGATAGAAAAGAAAGACACATTGGGCCAGCACATCAAAGTTTTAGTGCTCCACTCCGTATTAGTCCTGTTCCTTAAAGGGAAGACAACGCATGTGGCGACCTCCCGATTAATAAAGTATACAAAACTGCTACTTTCTGCTGCCAATGTAATAATGAATTGCTGCTCTGAGTTGAACCCTGCTTCTCTGGGGCAGGAGAACTTGTGTCTGGTTGTTCTATGTATACTCCCCATGATGTTCTTGAGGCGTACCATTTGCCAATGGCCAAATCAGACCAGGTCACAGGACTCATTTCGCAAAGTCGTGTGTGCGTCCTTGCTAGCGGTAAACACAACAATTTATACCCTCTCCAGATACGCTCATGGTGCAGTGCACGATTCCGGTGTGCTATGGAAACAGCGTGGGTGCCTCACATCCACTGGCACCCCTTTTTGTAATGAAAAATATGTATCAGCCCTATTACATGCGTTACTGATCTCTTCTGCCCTGGTTGTTGTTAAGTGCAAAGGACATGACCATTCCAGTCTTTCATTGCTCAACAAAATTCCCTAGTGGACAATGCAGCTCGTTTGGTGGCCTTAAAAAGGCAGGTAGCCCCTGGCTTTGCTTCAGTAGCACAGGATAATTTTGCAATGGTAACACGAGTAGACTGAAACAAACAGTCATTGAGCTTTCCGCAACTGCGAGGCATTTCGAGAACTGTATCTGGCATTGTCCTACTCTAAATGTGGAGTTCTTATTGCTGCAACCTAAGCCTCTGATGAAAAGCTGTACACAGCTTGAAACATGTGTCAGGCTTCTCTTCGCACAAACAATAAAGGCTTCTCTTTGCACAAACAACTAATTATAATTTCTTGGCGCAGTGAGACTGGGAACATCTTTGTTTTTCTCCAGAGAATAATGTTTAGTAAACGTGTGTATGGAAGACCACGTTGCAGCCTGACAGATATATCTAATAGGAACACACCTTTGAAGGGCTATAGATCATACATGCCAACCCTCCCGATTTAGGCGGGAGACTCCTGATTTTTTTGTGAAAAATGTTGCTATTTTTCACGTTCTCCCATCTAAAATAATCCCCGCCCCAATTCATTCCAATGGGAAACTTTATGTCTCCCGATTTCGCAGACGAAATCTCCCTCCCAGGTGCCTCGGGATGTTGGTATGTATGGTAGATGTAGCCATGCCCCTGGTGGAATGAACTCGCAAACCTTCAGGAGGGAATTAACCTGCCAGCCTGTAGCATTCAGCTATTGTGAGAATTATCCCTCTAGACAAAGTAAGTTTGGAAAGAGCCTGGCCTAGTTTGTGTCCTGGAGATGTAAAAGCTTTATGCTCTTCTAGGGTCCAACCTATGGGGTCTTTCCTCTTCCTTACCAGGATGAGGTGGAGGATAGAAGGAAGGCAGAACAATTTTCTGACTCAAATGAAAGTCTGAAATGATTTTTGCCAAACAGGAGGGTTTGACCCTTAAAACAACCCTGTCCTTGTGGAAGATGGTAATGGGTGGTTCGGATGAAAGTGCCTGCAACTCGCTCACTCTACGGGCTGTTGTCAGAGCTACCAATATGAATGTCTTGAAAGTTAACAACCTTAACGGACATGTGTGCAGAGGTTCAAATGGAGCGCACATCAGGAATTTTAAAACCAGATTGAGGTCCCAAACCAGAACCTGGAAATGATATGGAGGGAAAACATTAGTGAGCCCTTTTAGGAACTGAGTTACCAGTGGGATCTTGAAATAGGAGCATTCCTCTGATGAGCGCCTAAAGATTGACAGCGCTGCCAAGTAGCCTTTAATGGTACCAATCTGAAAGCCCTTATTGGCTAAGGAAAGCAAAAAGGATAAAACATCTGGTGTTTTACACAGAAAAGGATCAACATTCTTTTCTTTGCACAAGTTGCAAAACTTATTCCAACAGCAATGGTACAGAGACTTTGTTGCTGGTCTTCTGTCTGAAAGCAACACCTCCATTACATCATCCGGGAGGTCCCAATCCTTGTATCTCAGCCTTTCAGAAATCAAGCGTGAAGGTTGAGAATCATGACATCTGGATGGAGAACCCGACCCTCCTCTCGCGAGAGAAGGTCCTCTGTTTGTGGAAGATGCATCAGAAGACAGATGGACATGTCCAGAAGGTCTGGGTACCACGTTCTCCTGGCCCAAACGGGGCAATTAGGATCATGTATTTCCTGAACCTTCTCACCCTCCTGATTACATGAGGAATGACAGGGACTGGAGGGAACGCGTACAGGAGTGGAAACTCCCACTCAACTATGAACGCGTCTCCTAAAGCTCCTCTTGGAGGAAATTCCCTTGAGCAATTCATTTCGCACTTCCGATTGATCTAGGTCATGAACAGATCTACTTGAGGGGTTCCCCTAAGGGTGAAGATCTCTTGAAGGACTTCCTGAGCTAGTTCCCACTTGTGGGAGACTTTGCTCTGCCTGCTCACAGCGTCCGCCGCCGTGTTATCCTCTCTGGCTAGGTGAACTGCCGATAGGGAGAGTCCTTCTTGAATTGCCCAGTACTAGAGCTGCATTGCTACTCTGCACAGTGGTAGTGACCCTACAACTCCTCTCTTGTTGAGGTAGTACATAGCCACTGTGTTGCCCGTCATTATGAGGATATTCTTTCCCCGTACCGAGGTCAGAAAAGCCTTCAGCGCTAGTCTGATTGCTCTCAGCTCCAAAAGATTGAAGTGTAGTTTGGACTCTGATGGAGACAAACGACCGCTGATTGTCAGATCGTTGGTGTGGGCTGCCCACCCTGTGAATGAGGAATCCGTCACTAACATAATCTCCGGCCATGGTTGCCAAAAAGGCTCTCCCTTCAGAATATTTTACTCGCAGGCCCACCACAGAAGATCCTGTAAGACTCTGGTTGGAATCTAAAGTTGGTCCGACATCTTTCCTGAGAATTGGGACCATTGTGTTCTGAGAGCCCATTGAAGGGATCTCATTGTCATGTGGGCCTTTGGCACCAGAAAAATGCATGATGCCATGAGGCCGAGCAACCTCAAAAAATCGAAGGACGGAAGACTCTGGGCACTCTGAAATTTGGTCACCATCTGCAGAATGTCTTGAGCCCTCACCTCGGATAGTGAGCTCTTTCCCAAGGATGTATCTATCACAGCTTCAATGTACTGGAGTTTTTGGGAAGGTGTCATATGGGACTTCTTGTAATTGAGGGAGAAGCCCAGTCTGTGAAGAGTGTGGCAGGTGACTTGGAGATGATCTAGGGCTTGTTTGGGAGAACGCGCCCGGATGAGCCAATCGTCCAGGTAGGATTAGACATGAATCTCCCCTCTCCTGAGACTCGCTGCCACTACCACCATCAGTTTCGTGAAAACCCTCAGGGCGGCGGTCAGTCCGAATGGCAGAACTCAAAATTGATAGTGTGAGTCGCCAAATGCGAACCTCAGGTATTTTCTGTGCTTGAGATGGATTGGCACATGAAAATAAGCATCCTGAAGGTACAATGACACCAACCAATCCTGGAGTTGTTGGGGGGCATAAAGGATCTGAGAAAGTGTGACCATCTTGAAAGTGTCCATCCTGAGGAACTTGTTCAAGTATTTCACGTCCAAGATGGGTCTCAGTCCTCTGTCCTTTTTGGGGATCAAAAAATATGGGGAATACCAACCCTTGTTCCTCTCCGCTACAGGTATTGGTTCTATAGCACCTCTCTCTAGCATGGTTAAAATTTCCTACACAAGGAGTGGATCCAGAGTCCTCAAAGATTGGTTCCCCGGTGGATTGTTATGAGGTCTTCTTATAAAAGGAAGGCAGTAACCATGGGCTATGGTTTCCAGAGCCCAAGCATCCAAAGTAGTGTCTTGCCATTCTTCGAGATACTGAGACAGTCGGCCCCCCACTGGTGAACTTTGACTCAAGACCTAAGAGTGCTTTTGTGGCGGCTGATGGTAAGTGGAGCTGTCTTTGCACCTCTAATTCTCCCTGCGGAAAATACCTTCCTCGCCCATCCATCTGCGCGCTTGTCGTCTCAATCAGGAGGGATTGTCAACCACTTGTCCACCATAAGGAAATCATCTCTGGGCTCTTTGACTTGCCATTCCCCTCGCCCTTCCAACTGAGGAGTAGTAGCAGGACGAAAAGACTGAGGTTGTCTAATAGCAGCGCCTAAAGATTTGGCAGCCGCCTTAGAGGCCTGCAACTTCTCAAGGCTCTCGTCAGCCCTGTTGCCAAAAAGATGAGACACATCAAAAGGCATGTTGAGAAGTCTAGCTTGCACATCAGGTGCAAAACACGACATCCTCAACCACGCAAATCTGCACATCACAGTGCTGGTAGTCATGGATCTGCCGATGCTATCTGCAGTATCCAATCCTTATTGAAGGGACTCAAACATGGCTTCTTTGCCGTCCTTAATAATAGCTAAGAAGCCGTCCCTTTCCTCCCCTTAGGGAATATCCTCTGCCACCATGGAGATACAGTCCCATAGAGTATACGAAAACTTTGCGAGGGCACAAGTGGAGTTGGCAGATCTTCGTGCCATTCTCCCTGCGGAAAATACCGTCCTCACCCATCCATCTGCGCGCTTGTTGTCTCAATCAGGAGGGATTGTAGGGTATGCGGCTTGTTTAGAAGTAGCTACAGCTGCCTGCACCACCAGACTCTCCGGAGTGGGGTGTTTCAACAGGTAGCCAGGGTCGCTACTGGAGGGGTGGTACTTTTTGGTTAAGTTCCTGTCGACATCCGGATTAGTTTCTGGAGTCTCCAAGTTCCTAGCCACCCTTTTTTGAAGTGCAACATGAAAAGGCAAAATTGGATCAGTTTGTGGACCCTTGTCCGGAATGTCTGTAAGGTCGTCTTGATCATAGGGTAATGGGGGCCTACTCCAACCTAAGTACTCAACCACTTTAGATATGAACGGTCTATAAGAAGAGTCAGCATGTTCCCCTGGTTCTCGTTTTACGAACTCAAGTTCTGGAGATGTGTCAACTCCACTTGCTGTTTGCAAGTTTTTATACACATCTTTCATTCTGCTTACTTCAGATATAAAGCTTTCTGGTACATTAGGTTTACTCTATTGTAAACCAAATGGGGCTACATCATCATCAGAATGCTCTTCCTCTTCAAAAATAGAAGACACTTGTTATTCGGGAGTGGAGCATACATTTTGTCTGGTTTTGAACCCAGAAGCTTCGAAAGTTGTTGAAGACATCGAATTTATTTTTGTCGATTATGAAGAGTCGCTTGGCTCTGATGGCTTAGCTGGAAAATGTGGCGCAGCTGGCGTTGAAGACTTCAGCGCTGATGTCAACACCAGCGTCAAGGGTTTAATAGGCGTCGAGGGCCTGTCGGGCGTCGAGGGCACCACCGGCGTCAATGCCGTCAACGACCTCGACCTCTCCTCGTGTCTCGAGTGATCCTTCAATTTATCACATCAAGGCCTCGATGGCCCTTGATGTATCAGGCTTTTTACCGGTGCTCAAGGGCGTGCAGGTTTTTGGTCGAGACCTCTCCTTTGTGGCTTCTTTTGAAGGCTCGGTCGGAGCACGGCCTTGTTTGTCAAAAATGTTCAACATTTACACCCTGAAGGCTTCCCATTCAGCCGGTGTTGATTTTTTCATAGGGCAAGCAACCCTTTCAGAGGAACCGCCAGATGAAGAAGTCGACAAAGGCGACCTTCGTTGTCTACTCTTCGATTTCTTCAAAGATGACGACGAGTGGTGGGAACCACTCCTTAACCTAGAGCGGTTGGCCTTCATCTTCCGAGGAGAGTTGCCTCTCGAATCATCGATCGAAGGCCTAGCGGGTTGGGGTTTAGGTGATTTTGGGACTTTTCCTACCTTAAGTTTCCCCTTCCGCTCCCTCAAGGCTTTAACCGTCATGGATTGGCACTTGGAACAATCAGTGGTATTTTGGACTTCCCGAGGCACCACAGATAGATAGGATGCGGGTCGGTTAGTGACATCTTCAACCCACAATCTCTACATTTTTTAAAACCAGACTTCGGTGTCGATGGTGACGAAGAAGAAGACATAATATCTCGATGATTTTAGTAACAAATGTCACAGATGAGGTGCGTCAAATTTCGTGCGAAGCAAATGCTGTTTGCGGAAAAACGTAACTGAGTCCAATGGGTGCTGCACGTGCTATATATACCCTTCGATGACATCACCCTCGGCGAAGGCCTTCGAGGGACATAGTGTAACGCTCACCTGATTCTCGCAGAGGCGCCGGTCTTGACTGGGCGACTACCGTATCTTCAAAGGTGATGTGTAGCACCCGGTTGGCTCTTTGGGCTGGACCTCTGTGCACTGTATGCCTGACGTGTAGAGTAAGATGTCTGCAGATAGAAAAAATGGGGTTAATGAACTGGGGTTATTGGGGTGTCCCTATCTCTTTCCTCTTCTCCTCTCCTGTAGACCCCCAAAGGTTAACGCTCTCACCTTAGGTAAGTGAATGCCGAGCTCTCCATCTGCCTCGGGGCAGGGTGCTGTAACCAGTTTCTTCACTGGATAGGTAGCGCAGGCCTCTTGACTTCAGAGGACTGCTGTCCGTCGTTTACTGCACGAACGGTACGTTTCGAGTCATTCAAATGTCTTTAAAGTCTTTAGTAATGATGTCTCTTGTTTTGCAGGGTTCCGGCGATGGCGGATGACGGGCTGAAGTGAGTTGAAGATGGAGCCCGTGTGATGAATAGAAGCGCCTGGAAGCACGTAAGTAAGCGCTTGTTGCCTGCTTCACTATGCGCTCTAACTGTCTTTTTATTTTGCAGGTACGAGTTCGGAGCGGCTGCAGGGTGCCGGAATACCCACTGGATTAGATGTGGAAAGGAGTAATGGCACGTGAGTATTAAAGTTCCCCAATGTCTTTAAACGCACCTTGTTTTGTCTTTCAGATGCGGGATGCAGCGCCGAAGGCCTCCGGAGCGTGCGAAGAGTTGGTAAACTTGCCTTTCAGATGCCGGAATGCTAACCTGTTCTTTCTTGTCTTTATAGGTGTTGCTGAAGACTGGATTCAGGATGGTAAGCCTTTGCCTTTCAGATGCCGGAATGCTAACCTGTTCTTTCTTGTCTTTATAGGTGTTGCTGAAGACTGGATTCAGGATGGTAAGCCTTTTTCCTTAGGCCCAGGACCGGATGCAGAAGACACGATGAGCGTTCTGCTGCAGAGGTTGCAGAATAACGCAAAGCAAGATTCATCCACCGGGTGTGGTTTAAATAGCCTCCTGTAGTGCTTAGGTGTCTCCTTCCACAGCCACGCCTAAGTAAGAAAAGAGTTCCTGGTAAGAAAAGAGTTCCTGTCTTCCAGAAGAGTTCCAGTGTTCTGAATCTAGGGAGTGGCTCCAGCCCCACCCAACAGGAAAAGTAGTTCCAAACAGAAGAGGATCAGAGGCTCAACTGGCAGGCAAGTAAGCAGCATGGTCTGCTGAAGGTAAGTCCACCCAAGCATTATGAGCCCGGCGCTTCCAGCGCTGGGACTGGGCATATTTATGAGCCTGGTGCCACTGGCGCCAGGACTGGGTCCAAAAGGTCCCAATTGGGACTGGTTGGCACTCGGAACCTGGGTTATGGATCTGCTTCCAAGGGAGTTGGGAAAACCCTGACCTTTTGGAAGCAGAGATCATGACAGTACCCCCCCTCAAGGCCCCTCCCAAACCAGGCTTCTCCGGGGGTTTTGGCTTGTCAGGAAATGTTCGGTGAAATCTTTTGATTAGGCGAGGAGCGTGGACATATTCAGCAGGTTCCCAGGATTTCTCTTGGGGGCCGTAGCCTTTCCAGTCAATTAGGTAGAATAGTTTAGATTTGGAGATCTTGGAGTCCAGAATGCTTTTGACTTCAAACTCGAGTTCTCCATCCACTAGGATAGGTTTTGGAGATTTGGTTAGTCGGGTTTGAGGTTGCACGGGTTTTAATAGAGAGACGTGGAAGACCGGATGTATCTTCATGTGCGGGGGCAAGTCCAACTTGACCGCTACTGGGTTTACTATGGTAGTGATGGAATAGGGACCAAGGTATCTTGGGTTGAATGTGCGTGGCCCTTTTAGAGATAGATATTTGGTGGATAACCAGACTTGATCCCCTACTTGATAGTGAGGGGCTTCCTTCCGATGTTGATCTGCTCCTTTCTTGTATTGTTCTTTAGCCCTTTGAAGGTGAGAAACAGCTTCCTTAAAGGCTTGGGTGATTGTAGAATGCAGGTAGTCTACTGCTGGTGTTTCAAGATCTTGGAGGGGATCCAACTCCGAGGTTCGAGGGTGACTGCCGTACAAAAGAAAAAACAGGGTTTTCCCAGTTCCCGAATGGACAGAGTTATTGTAGGCATACTCGGCTATCCAAAGGATATCTTTCCAAGTTTTTTCAGTTTGTTGCAGCATGCAGCGTAAATACTGTTCCAGAGTTTGATTGGTCCTCTCGGTTTGTCCGTCGGTCTGAGGGTGGTGACTGGTCGATAGTCTCACATCAATTTGAGCCGACCGACAGCAACTTCGCCAAAAATGAGAAATAAATTGACTACCTCGATCCGAAATTAGAACCGAAGGAAAACCGTGCAGTCGGACGATGTTTTCGAGAAATTCTCGGGCCAGAGTTGCTGCTGTTGGCAAGCCTTTGAGCGGAATGAAATGCGCCATCTTGGAGAATAAGTCCACGATTACTAGAATCGTATTGTATCCGGAGCATGGAGGTAGATCGGTGATGAAGTCCATAGAAAGCGTATGCCAAGGGCGAGGTGGGATGTCAATAGGGCGTAAGAGGCCTGCTGGTCTTTCCTTTTGACTCTTGTTTTGGGCGCATATTCCACAGGACATTATAAAGTCTCTGATATCTTTTTTCCAAGACGGCCACCAGAAGTAGCGCTTGATCTTTTCTGAGGTCTTGGCTATACCGGGATGACCTTCCATTAAAGAGTCGTGATAACAAGAGATTACTTTTTTCTGTAAATCTGTGCTGGGTAGGTATAATCGTTCTTGGAAATACAATAAGTTGTCCTTTACTGCAAAGTCCTTTCCCTGCAGATGCCAATTCTGTATGTCTGCTGGAGTTACAAGTTGCCTGGCTTTATCCTTAACTTCCTCTATGGATTCTGTGGCGATTACACCCAGAATTCTTTGTTCGGGAATGATTGGTACAGGTTTAGGGTTGACCAAGTGTTCTTCCACTCCCATCCGAGAAAGGGCATCGGCTTTACCGTTCTTTGTACCAGGTCGATAGGTAATTATGAAGTCAAACTCGGCAAAGAATAATGCCCAACGGAGTTGTCTAGAGGATTGGGCTTTTGCGGTCTTCAAATATTGCAGGTTTCGGTGATCCGTAATCACAGTAACGGTGTGTCGGGCCCCCAGCAGATAATGCCGCCAAGCCTTAAAGGCAGACTTGATAGCCAGAAGTTCCTTGTCAGTAATCGTGTAATTGATTTCAGGAGGCGAGAATCTGCGGGACCAAAATGCCACGGGATGCAACTGATTGGTTACCGGGTCCTTTTGTGATAGAACTGCCCCCATGGCAAGGCTTGAAGCATCAGTTTCCACGATGTAGGGGAGTTCGGGGCGAGGGTGTTTTAAGATTGGTGCAGAGATAAATTTAGTCTTCAAATCCTGGAAAGCTTGTTCCGCCTCGGTAGACCATTCAAAACGTTTGTTTTTCTTTAACAAGGCAGTGATGGGCTGGACTATTCGAGAGAATTCGGGGATAAACCTGCGGTAAAAGTTAGCGAAGCCTAACATGCTTTGCACACCTTTTACGGAGGATGGTGATGGCCATTTGAGAACTGCATCGACCTTCTTTGAATCCATACGCACTCCGCCAGGTGATAATATGAATCCCAAGAATTCAACTTCAGTCACGTTGAAAACACATTTTTCCAACTTAGCGAAAAGTTTGTGTTGACGCAATCTTTCGAGGACCATTTTCACGTGTTTCCGATGTTCAGATTCCGATGAAGAATAAACGAGGATGTCGTCAATGTAAACAACAACACATACATCTATGAGCTCTCTGAGGACATCGTTCATAAAATATTGAAAGGCGGCCGGGGCATTGCAAAGTCCGAAGGGCATGACCTGATATTCAAATAGCCCATACTTGGTGCAGAAGGCCGTCTTCCATTCATCGCCCTCTTTTACTCGTACCAAGTGGTAAGCTCCTCTAAGATCCAGCTTTGTATATATGCATGCTTTTCTGACTTGGTCCAGGAGTTCAGGGATCAAAGGTAACGGATATCTATTCTTAACGGTGATCTGGTTCAGGGAGCGATAATCGATACAAGTTCTAAGGTCTCCTTCCTTTTTTGGAACGAAGAACAAAGCTGAAGAAGCAGGGGACTTGGAAGGACGAATAAACCCATTTGCCAGGTATTGATCCAGGTATTGTCGAAGGTGAAGGTTCTCAGGCTCGGTGAGGGCATAAATTCTACTACAAGGAGGAGTAGATCCAGGTATCAGGTCTATCTGGCAGTCATAAGACCTATGAGGAGGTAGAGAGTTAGCCTGATCCTTCCGGAAAACATCTTGGTATTCTAGGTATTCGGGAGGTAACTGGGGAGTCTCTGAAGAAATTGCGGCCAGTGCAACACCAGGTGGAGGGTGACAAGTAGAGACACATTCTGGAAACTGGACCGTTCTTGCTCGCCAATCGATCAGAGGATTGTGTTTCTCTAACCAAGGTATTCCTAGAATAATCTGAAACTGAGGGGCCTTGATCACATCGAACACGATCTTCTCATGGTGTCCATCTTGACTTACTAGCGTCACCTCTTGAGTGGTATGCGTTACTGGCCCGGAGGCTATCTCCGTCCCATCCACCGTAGTAATGACGTCCTTTACAGCCTTGGGACAAAGAGTTAGATTCATCCTCAAAACCATTTCATGATCCACATAATTGCCGATGGCACCGCTGTCGACGTAAGCTTCAATTGCATGTAATCGATCCGGATTATCAGGGCTAATGAGGACCATAGGTATCACGAAATGCGAGGTCACGGAACTGGTTTTCACGCTCGGCAAGAGGACCTCTATTCTTGTCGAGCGAGGTCGTTTCCCTGCTCAGAGTTTGTAACTTTGGTAACTGCAGCTCCTACTGCCTTCTTGGCAGGTTTCACCGGACAGTCTCGAAGAAAGTGCCCTGAGTTTCCGCAATATAGGCATAATTGCAACTGTTTCCTCCTTTCCCGCTCCCTTTGTGTTAGAGGACCTTTCAGACCCCCTATTTGCATGGGTTCCCCGGAGTCTACTCCTTTGGAAGGAGTTGGCGGTTTGGAAAATACTCGAGCATCAAACTTGGAACGATCGGCCTTCCTGTTCTGCAGCCTGTGATCTATTTGAACGACCAAGTCTATATAATCCGAACAGTCTTGTGGGGGATTCACTACTTGGGCTAAAACGTCTTTGAGCTCTCCACGTAGACCTCTATAAAACAGCGTAATCCTTTTGTCCTCAGGCCATTGAGTTTCCACTATTAGTCTATTGAAAGATGCAATATAAGCCAAAAGGTCTTGATTACCCTGTTGCAACGAAAGAAGCTCATTGTCCAAGGCCTGCCCCTGTGAATGTCTTGCGAACAGTTTTTCCATACTAAGCTGAAAGGCTTGAAAATCATGGAGAACCGGATCATCTTGATTAACTAGAGGGATCGACCAGTCTGCCGCATTGCCACTAAGGTACGAAAGTACAAAAGCTACTTTTGCTTGATCAGTTGGAAAGGCTGCTGGCCGGCATAAGAAGTGCAACCGGCACTGATTGATAAATACTGCAAACCTCTTTGGGTCACCAGAAAATCATTCGGGCGGAGCCAGAGGTACATTCCCAGGTAGGTTGATCTGCACTGGATTCATAGAGGATGTTGAAGGAAGATTTGCCCCTGATGCGGGTAACGGGGTCTGTCCGGCTTGTGACTGTAGCACTTGTCTAGCAAGATTGTCTGTTCTCTCCTTGGAAATAATTAGTTCCCTTCTTAGAGCATTCGTTTCCTGACGAGCTGCATGCACTTCTGCCCTTAGTTCCCCAAGTAACCGGGCTAGGGGGTCAGTATCCGAGGTTTCCATAGCGCCTGGGCGAGAGTTTTGCGGTAGGCTTTGCGTTCTGTAACGCTCACCTGATTCTCGCAGAGGCGCCGGTCTTGACTGGGCGACTACCGTATCTTCAAAGGTGATGTGTAGCACCCGGTTGGCTTTTTGGGCTGGACCTCTGTGCACTGTATGCCTGACGTGTAGAGTAAGATGTCTGCAGATAGAAAATATGGGGTTAATGAACTGGGGTTATTGGGGTGTCCCTATCTCTTTCCTCTTCTCCTCTCCTGTAGACCCCCAAAGGTTAACGCTCTCACCTTAGGTAAGTGAATGCCGAGCTCTCCATCTGCCTCGGGGCAGGGTGCTGTAACCAGTTTCTTCACTGGATAGGTAGCGCAGGCCTCTTGACTTCAGAGGACTGCTGTCCGTCGTTTACTGCACGAACGGTAAGTTTCGAGTCATTCAAATGTCTTTAAAGTCTTTAGTAATGATGTCTCTTGTTTTGCAGGGTTCCGGCGATGGCGGATGACGGGCTGAAGTGAGTTGAAGATGGAGCCCGTGTGATGAATAGAAGCGCCTGGAAGCAAGTAAGTAAGCGCTTGTTGCCTGCTTCACTATGCGCTCTAACTGTCTTTTTATTTTGCAGGTACGAGTTCGGAGCGGCTGCAGGGTGCCGGAATACCCACTGGATTAGATGTGGAAAGGAGTAATGGCACGTGAGAATTAAAGTTCCCCAATGTCTTTAAACGCACCTTGTTTTGTCTTTCAGATGCGGGATGCAGCGCCGAAGGCCTCCGGAGCGTGCGAAGAGTTGGTAAACTTGCCTTTCAGATGCCGGAATGCTAACCTGTTCTTTCTTGTCTTTATAGGTGTTGCTGAAGACTGGATTCAGGATGGTAAGCCTTTGCCTTTCAGATGCCGGAATGCTAACCTGTTCTTTCTTGTCTTTATAGGTGTTGCTGAAGACTGGATTCAGGATGGTAAGCCTTTTTCCTTAGGCCCAGGACCGGATGCAGAAGACACGATGAGCGTTCTGCTGCAGAGGTTGCAGAATAACGCAAAGCAAGATTCATCCACCGGGTGTGGTTTAAATAGCCTCCTGTAGTGCTTAGGTGTCTCCTTCCACAGCCACGCCTAAGTAAGAAAAGAGTTCCTGGTAAGAAAAGAGTTCCTGCCTTCCAGAAGAGTTCCAGTGTTCTGAATCTAGGGAGTGGCTCCAGCCCCACCCAACAGGAAAAGTAGTTCCAAACAGAAGAGGATCAGAGGCTCAACTGGCAGGCAAGTAAGCAGCATGGTCTGCTGAAGGTAAGTCCACCCAAGCATTATGAGCCCGGCGCTTCCAGCGCTGGGACTGGGCATATTTATGAGCCTGGTGCCACTGGCGCCAGGACTGGGTCCAAAAGGTCCCAATTGGGACTGGTTGGCACTCGGAACCTGGGTTATGGATCTGCTTCCAAGGGAGTTGGGAAAACCCTGACCTTTTGGAAGCAGAGATCATGACACATAGACTCGACGCCATCGACACAGAGCGCCCTACGCCAAAAACAAAATTCCGAAGCAGCTGAAGCTGGACATTACATGTCAAAGATGAGGATTACGTGGGAGGACACAATCCATTCCAAACTGCTTGCTGAAATCATACCACAATTTGGGTTGCCCTTTGTTATAGATAGCGATTGAGGTTCATATTTCACTGGCCAAATCATTAAGGAAGTGTGAAAAACGTTAGGTATTTCCCAACAGTTTCACTGTGCTTACCATCCCAAATTGAGCAGTTTTGTAGAATACTGAAATGGCGATTTAATATTAAGATTGTCCAAGGTTTGTCAGGAAAACAGGACTGAAGTTGTCACAGGCACTGGCCCTAGCACTGTTCCCCATGCACAATCATCCCCAGCACAAACATGGCCTTTCAGGCCACAAAATCTTTACAGGGCATCCCATGCGAGTAGGGACGGAGCCCCCCTGCAGTGCCACACCTTCTGAATCTGCACTTAGAAGATGACTTGATACTAAAGAATTGTCAGACATTGGTCAAAACTGTTCACTTCATGCCAAGGTCAAAGCTGCCCTCCGGAACCAGCAACGGAGCCTTGCCATCCCCTGAAGCCTGATGACTTAGGTCTTGTGAAAGTGCACCAGCGGAAGTGAGAACTCCAGCCCAGGTGGCGCGGACCACACCAGATCCTGCTAACAATGCACACTGCAATCCAGTGCTTCTGGGTACTGGTGTTGGTCCATGCTACTCCATGCCGCCGGGTCCCCACACCTAAAGAGAACTCCACCTCCACTCTGCCCGATCTTCCGTTGCCACATTCCGACTTCACTGTGGCCACCAACAACCTGCCAGTGCCAGCCCAACCCTGTGCTGCAGACCTTCCTCGAGTAATGATGGAGACAGAGATAGCCCCCCCGGGTGACTCAGTACAACCAGGTGTGGAAACAGGACCCCCAGTTTCACAGGCTGTCCACCCTGGTGCGCTCTCAGTGAGACCTGCTGCTCAAGCTCCTGCGCAGGCAGACACAGCACTCGAAAAGACTACTCCGATCCAGGTCCTGCTTTTGCCTAACACCTCCAGCTCTTGACTCCCCATGATCTAACAACTCAGGCCTGTGCGCCCAGAGTGACCCCTGCTCCTCAGGGTCAGTAACCCTGTAAGGAGCCCCAGCAGACCTGTCTAACCATTCGGAGACAATGAATCCTCCTGATGTGGTAGTGAACTGGCAAAAATTAGAAGCTGCAAGCACAGAGCTTGTACTGGCAGGCTTTGGACCTTGTTGTTAAAACCTCTTTGTTATGCTCTTTCTTCTGATGAACACTGACCACTGATATTTTTGATAGGATATGAATTTACACAACCTTAATACTGAACTGAGCCTCAGCCAGGCACTAATTCAGACCCAATAATTTTTGAACTTTTTTCCTTTGTCCGGGTTGCAGCACAGTGGCATTTTCCCGATTCCAGAACTGCCCACGGAAGTGTCTGGAACTACAGGCACTTTTTCCAACTGTACCATTCTAATGCCTTGCCCTCTTGAACTGGACACTGTCCCTCTGGTCACAAACTTTGATTCCCCAGTGTAGGCCTGAGCTCCTGGAGATTTTGATATGCACTCAGGTCCTCACTACATCATGTCTGGATATGCGTCAACATTTGTCATGAGTATTGGTTCATTGCTTTATTACCATCTCAATGTGACTGCTGCTTTAGTACTACATGTCATGAAAACTATGGTCAGTCTGCTCTTTGCCTTTCATCTCAGGCCACTGGCCTTATGTGCTATGTCAACAGGGGTGCACTATTTATGGGAGATAGCAAGTGTCGATTTAACCTTTCAACCAACTACACTTCCGTTCCTGTTGAAAATTCTAGACAAGGTGGCGTACCTCCAAATCCAACAATATCTGGAATGTCACCACCTTCTAGGAGTACGCCAGTCAGGCATTAGACCTCAACATGGAACGGAAACTGAGCTGATCAACCTCAAAGCACACATAGACACCCTGAGAGACAATGGTAAAACAGCACTTCTACTGCTACTCGATCTCTCAGCGGCGTTCGACTTGGTTGACCACACGACTCTCAGCTACCACTTAGATTCCGCTATGCACTTCTCACAAGAAGCTATATGTTGGATCCAATCCTTCCTCGATAACAGAACTATGCGGGTCTTCTCACCTTCAGCAGTTGCCGAGCCCGATATCCATTACCTGTGGCGTGCCTCAGGGCTCTTTCGTCTCGCCCACTCTGTACAACATCTTCACAAAGCCCCTTTTTGATGACCTAGATGGCCTAGGTATCACCTACACTAACTATGCGGATGATACACAGATTCTCATCCCGCTGATGGGAGACTACAACATGGATTTGGCCTTTGTGAATAGAGTGTACTTCATCATCCAGGCAAGGATGGCATCTCATGGTCTATGCCTGAATGATGACAAAACGGAACTCCTCATTGTCGGTACCACGGCCAACCTCAACAAATTGGGCCTCCTCTACTCAAATTTCAGAATAGACAATAACAACATCACAGTAGCCAAGGAAGTCAAACTCCTGGTTTCTATTTAGATTCTGCTCTTACATTAAAAAACAAGTAAACTCCATGGCTTCTACTACGGCTTATACCTGCAAGCTAAACAGAGCAGCTAAGCCTTTCCTTTCACCTAATAACTGCATTACCTTAGCAAGAGCCCTTGTATTATCCAAATAGGACTATTGTAATGCCTTACATGTAGGGAGTAACAAATACATCACCAATAAGATCCAGATCTTACAAAATAATGCCATGAGAGCAGCCCTAAATATTCCCAAGAAAGCCCATGTATCTGACCTTAGAAGATCCATAAACTGGCTCCCCATAAAAAGACAACATTTTCCTCAAAACAGTTTCCCTGACACACAAATGCCTACACCAGACTGCCCCACAATACCTCTCTACCAGATTCTTGAGACAATCTTCCAACCCCCCTCGAGAACAGCTACCGCTAACCTTCTACTAGGCCTAGATTCAAACGTACAAAGACGGGTGGAAGTAGCTTCCCGGTCAAAGCTGCCCACAACTGGGACTCACTCCCACCTACCTTAAGGGAAGACCTACCTTACTTACGCTTTAGATCCAACCTCATTCACTGGATTAAGGACATGACATTTGACCATTTACCATATCTTGCTTGCATCACCTGCTGCTATCTATTCCTATTGTATATACATGTTCGTGATGTTTTCAGCCATATTATGTTTAAACTGTATGATACCTTACAGTCTTGTATTCCTATGTATTGTAATGTAATGTATGTTTACTCCTAATCACATATACCTTTACCGCAATGTAAGCTAAGCTGAACAGCCCTCTTGATGCTTTCTGCACCTTAATACCCCCGGGTCTGGCACGCATTATAAATAAAATAAACAAACAAACAAACAAACAAACTCCAGTGTAGTCATTAACAATGTCACCTTTGCATTTGAGTTTAATTTCACCTTCTCTCAATCCGGGTATGCCACTTATTCCGGAACCTATTTCATCTGTGGTGATAAAGCTTACCCCTGGCTGCCCATCAATTGGGGCAGGAGCTGTTACATGGGGCACATCCTACCTGTCATTCAGCATACCTGTAACTTCCCTGCTCTGCCCCACCCAAAAAGAAGCAAATTCTGGGAGTTATAGCTGGAATGGGATACCTCATACCAGCCCTTGGGGTAAAAGTAAACAGAGACAGCCAACTCAATTGTCACACCTGATTGAAGATATCGTAAATGCCACTGAATCCTCCCTGAACCCACTGGCCCGGAAACAGAGAGCCATCCGGACCATGGTCCTTTAGAACCGTATATGGCCCTGGACACCCTTCTAGTCTTCCAGGGAGGGGTTTGCACAATTGTGAAGAGCGAATGGTGTACCTTTGTACCTAGTTATGCCAGCAACATCTCAGACATTGTCTCTCACATTCGCAGCACTGTACGTCAGCTGGCCATCAGCCCTGAGTCCACATGGAACTTTGGATCCTGGGTATTGAGCATAGTAGGGCACCATGGTGCATCCATTGGCCAAATCCTACTCATCGTTCTGTTACTAATCATGATCGTGTCCTGCCTCATGACATGTTACAAATGCCTTTATTATTGTGCATGTGTCCATTGCTCAGAAGTTCCACAGACCGCCCAGGATGACCCCATCCTGAATACTCCATGACCCTGTTCACTACAGAACTATAGACTACATTTGGATGAGAATACACATCTGGAGGGTCACACACAATCTTAGGGGATGTATCTAGACCACTGGCCTTTTTAAGATTAAGACTAGGACTTCCAGCCTGAATTCTCAGAAATTAATTCTTCTGGAACAATCGGAGTACCAAAATGTTCATACCCAAAAGGAATAACATCATCCCCTTCTCTTTCCTCTTAGAAAATTGAACCGAAGGATTTAAAGAAATCCTTCTTTGATTGCGGTTTATATCTCATCCCTTTGACTTTGCTCATTCCTTCGAAGAGGATTCCATTGCAGCCATTTGATTTGATGCTGACTCGGCGGTCGATGGTGTCGACCCCACTCGAGTAGACATCTCAGATGCCTTTCAACTCAGGCTTTTAGGCGTGTGGGACGAAGCCTTAACCAATCAGCCTTGGAGCCTTCAAGCCTTGGAGGACGTAGTGGGATCTAAAGACTTCTTTGCCTCTTTTGAGGGGCCAGTAGGATACACTTTTGGGAATACTTTCAATATTTTCTGTCTTAAAGCTTCCGAGGCAGTTTTATTGGGAAAATGTAACTGACACCTGTCGGGCAAGAAATGAAAGTATGAAGAACAATGGCTCTGTGTCGTACTATTCTTTTCTGATAAGAAGGACACAAATCACTCCTGGGCCTGGATCTTTTGGAGTGCTTGGATCTTTTCCTGGGCCTCTCAGTAGATGCGTCTTCTGTGGAATTCCTCCCTTCATCGGTTTTTCTTTTTGAAGGGGTGGAGGATGGAGATTAAGATACCGAATGACCTAAGGTGAACTTCGATCTTCTCTCCTTCACAGCCACACTGGTCATCGACTGGCAGGAGCTACACTCAATGATGTTGTGAGTTTCGCCTAGGCACCAGGGACAAATCCTGGGTGGATCAGTGATCGGCATCTTTGAATCACAGTCCACGTATCTCTTGAAGCCTGTTTTTAGCATAGACATTGTGAGAGATTCACCAAAAAATCAAACAGTGCAACGGTCACCAAAGAAATGTTTTCATTGAGGCAAGGGAAACCGTTCCGAGAGTGTGTTGTGCATGAGGAAAAACATAACTGAGGTAACAGGGACACTGCATGCTATATATACTATCATCAACATCACATGTGCATGTGGGAATGGTATCCATCAAGGGACATCGACACTGATGCCGCAAACCCCCCCCCCGATGTCAAAAATATTAAATATTTTTGAGACTGCAAAGCAGGAGACGAATATATCTAAGATGTGTTGCTCAGATTGTTATTTATTGGTCTTGTTGTGTAGATATGTGTATTTTGTTTATTTTTTGTGATTGCCCTGATGCCCCTGGGCTTGTGTTTGGCAAAAATAAATAAAATGAGGAATCTGTGGGAGGACACAATCCATAAATCTATAGCCCTAGTGACATGATGGGTCAAATGAGTCCTCTGGCAACCAATCCCCCACTCTGGCTGGTTTACAAGGTGGGGCTACCCGGTGATAGAAGTTGCAGTGGGGAACAAAGTGAAGCAGCAGAAAATCCCTCAACGAGACGAGTGCCTGCCTCCAGACTTGCTCAAGGGGATGATGGGAAGCTGCTGACACTGGTTAATTAATAGAAAGATTGGATGTTAAACACCAGGCCAGAAGAACAGATGCTGGAGCTTGGATTCAGGCACATGATGGGCCACGTGAGTTCTGTGGTTACCAATCAGCCACTTCACCAGTGTTAGGGGGCGGGCTTACTTAGCCGGATGCACCAGTGCTGAGGAACAATGTCAAGCAGTAGAAAATCCCTCTAAGTGCCAATCACTTGACACCAGCAGTGCTCAAATAGATAAGTCGCTGATAATGCTGACTTGGCAGTACACTCTGGCATTCTTGTGGGCCATCTAACTGTGTTTCCATTTATTTCATCAAACATATTTCAGAAAATGCAGCAAGCATGCTATTGCATATGCGGACAAGCACCTTTAGGATATACTTGTGGTGGCAAAAGATGTATAGGAAATGTTCTAACAAGATTCTGCTTACTGAAATTGCTAAAGGGTTGCTTGCCACTTTTAACAACAACAGTCTTTTTCCCCTGCCTTTGTGAGCCTGATGATAGTAAATTACCTAATGGATGAGGTCTGCAACAACCCTGGGATTGGAAATGAGTACACTATAAAACTAGGTTGTCAGAAAAAGCTCCTCTGTGCTCTGCCTCGACTTGGTGAATACATACAATGCACCATTATCTCCGAAGCTGTTACAGACTTGCACAAGGAAAAACGCTGTGATCAAAAAGCTCTGTAACAAACAAAATACTCTTAAATCTAAAATGAAATGGGCAAAACAGCCAGAGGGCTTTACAGTTAGTATGTTGGGCATAGCAATTCAACCTATGACCAGTCTTTTATTGAACCAGTGATGCCGCACATGGAGAAACAGTTCATGTTCTCATACATCAGTTGGAAAATCTTTGTCGTTCAACTTAATGATGATGATGGTGGCATTTAACTAAATGCAAGTCATTTAGATTCAAATGTGACAGCAGTCCTCAATCGTACACAGATATCCGCTGTGTCTTTATAATGCTGTTCTACGGAAGTGTCTGGCTTACTTGCACCACGGTGAGCACAAGCGAAGTATCTTAACACTTAACACTTATCAATTCCAAGCCTAAAGCTGCCCACCCTACCTGGCTACTGGCACAAGCTACAAACACTGATGAGCATTATTGTGAAGTGCTGGACAATATTAACTCCAATTATAAAAAGAATGCTGATCTGCATTTGGCCAAGTTGTGGAGTGCTAAAAAAACGTGGTTTCATGAAATGACAAAGAGGAGCTTCTGCACTGAGGACAAACTGCCTGTTTGTTTTAATGCATGACCTGAATCACGTCTTACCTAGGGAGAAGACACCGGATGGCTGAGATTTGTCCATAAGGGTGAATACTGAACTGAATGTACCCTCCACAGTGGGTAATGCCACCAACCGCCAACACCTGGACAGCAATGTCACTATTTGAGAATGCCGAGGAGTTACACCTCACAATACTTCTTGCAAAGGTCTCCCATGAAAGATGATGCTGTTGGCATAGAACTCAAGAAAAAATAAAACTTTCACTAACAAAGGTTAGCTCCTGTTGTGCTGCAGATGCCTGTACTTGTGTATATAAGTGCTGGTTGGTGCGTAATAAAGATTGATCAACACTGGCAGCCACTTAAAGTTTAAAAGATGCTTAGTGTCAATAAAAATGTGTTTTTTAGCATGCATCCTGTTTACAAATGTATTTTAAAATATGCTTTTTCTGTGAAGGCTGTCTGAATGAAAAGAAATGATCACCTATGACAGCTTACATTTTAAAACTATAATATTGTTTTTGTTGATAAGTGTATCCAGCTTTGTTACCACAGAAAGGTCACTGCAGAATTTTTTTATGACACTTTTTAAAACAAATTATTGCCGCAAAATGTATGGGGGAGGATTGAGTGAGGCGATATGGGTAAGGGTGATGGAGGAAGACCGCATATTGGTCTACAAACATGCCGGCATGTCTCCCCTAGAGGCCGCTGACTGGTCTTCAGATATGACCCGGCATGTCTGTTGGTGCATAAACTGTGTGGGCCGATGGGGGGAGCCTGCTTGCCTTTGCCCCCCATAACTTACCCTGTGGGTGTGGGTCAAGACCATGATATCAGTGCAAAGCTTGAGACTGATAGAGGGCAATTTGGGGTGAAAATAATGAACTTTAAAAAACAATTACAAATAGAGAAATTAAAAATAATGTTATATAAACAAAATATAAAAAAATTACATATAGTTAAAAATTGATAAACCTGCTAATGTAAAAATAAATAAAAATATGTTTAATATAAAATGGAAATATAAAAGTTAAAAATACAATGTAAATACATATATTTCAAAAAAATAAATACAAAATGCAGAAAAAATATTTTAATATAAAAAATAGCAGAGGGAAATTCGAAAGGGGTGGCCCTCATGACCTAGGGCCAACTTCCAGGAGTCCACTTGACAAATTTGATTACATTTATTGCTACATACTGATCATGCATTTTAATCGTTTGAGGGACTCTGGGGGACATATAATGGGAATGCCAAAGTACATATACAAATTCACTCTATTGCAGCATCCATTTAGGGTAATGGGAAAATGGTTCCAACACCTAATTATGCCAATACACTTTTCAACAGTCCTTAATTGTAAAATGAATTTGTTGGACATTGCCACCAAGCGTTTTCCAAAACTACTCTTCTCATTTCTTTACCATAGATGTCTTGTACCGATTTCTCTGCTAAAATGACTTGCATATTTATCCGATCAGGGTGCAAATTGTATTGCGGTCTTCTATATTCTAGATAATACATTATCATGGCTGTGTGTTTACATAGCAATGTCTATGAATACTGTCATTTTCACCACATCATATGATGTGTTGAATGGAGAAATCATAGTTTCTCATTGCATGGCATGAATAAAAGGCTACATATATGAGGCAACAAACAATGGGGAGAGTGGACATCCCTGCCTAGTGCTGTTTGATGGCAAACCTTGTTGAGTACTCCTCTTCATCATAGATCCTCACTACTAGGGCTGCATAATAGGATTCTATCCAGCTATGCAATTGTTCAGTGAATCACCTCTTGATCAATAAGCACTTAAAAACTGCCCACCATCTGACCAAGAGACTGATCAGTACAAAATAATGTAATTGTTCGAGCCATATCATAGGCCTGGGCATAGTGAATAGAGCTAACAGAGAGAGACTAGATCTGTAATTAAGGATGATAACCAGTAGGAACCCCCATGGACAAATAAATCTTCTCATCAATGTTTAGTAGTGAAATCTGTTTATATCATCATCAAATAAGTTAATTCGGATAATAAAATATCCATAAACTACATTGCAAAAATACAGACAATTGATAACAATAGAGATTAAAAGAGCAATTTATGAGAAAAACAGTTTTGTTAAAAACATCAGCAAATAGATCAAAGGAAAAAGAGCAGAGAGAACAAGATAAAAGAAAGTTGCATGTGTTCAGTCAAGTTACAGAAGAACAAGTTACTTTCTTACCTTGTAACGTTCTTTCGATGGGATGTTCCTCCGACGTATTCCTTATCTTTGATGTTATCCATTCCAGCTTGCTGGCCTCAGAACTTTTTTCAGTAGAGGGCGCTGCACGTCGACGTACCTCGAATCGGTGTCCCTCGACAGCCTCCGTATCGGCGATGACGTCATCGTGCAAATAAATAGACTCGCGCAGCGTCCGTTGCTCAGTACCGTTTTGAAGCCTAAAATTTGTTTTGCCTTAATTGGCTATTGACCTTGAAGGAGCGTAAACTGCAACTACAAGGGAAGTTTTACTGCGGGGATGGATGGGAGGGGCGATAAGGAATACGTCGGAGGAACATCCCATCGAAAGAATGTAACAAGATAAGAAAGTAACTTGTTCTTCGAAGTGATTGTGTCCTCCGACGTATTCCTTATCTTTGATAGACTCCCATAGCAGTGATATAAAAAGGATGTGGGAGCAAAAATGAAATATTTCCCTTTAAGAATGTACAGAATGCAACACAGCTTTCCCAAATCTTGTCTCCTGGCTAGAGGAGGAATCTAGGCTGTAAAATTTAGTAAAGGTATGTGCTGACGACCATGTGGCAGCCGCACATAGGTCTCGAATTGGAACCCCTCTTTGGAGAGCCTTAGAGGCTGCGATACCCCTGGTTGAATGAGCCCTAAGATGTTGAGGGGGTTCTTTTCCTGCCAATTTGTAGCATTCCAGAATGGTTAAAATAATCCACCTTGCAATGGTCTGTTTCGTGATTGGCAATCCTAATTTGTGTCCTGTATAACCTACAAACAGTTGGTCTGCTTGCCTTATCCTAGCAAGTCTGCTGATATAAAAACTCAAGGCACGCCTTGGATTCAGCCTGTGTAACCTCTCTTCCTCTTTCCCTGGGTGGGGAGGAGGATAGAACAATGGTAAGGTTATTTTCTGAGTAATGTGGAATTCAGAGACCACCTTTGGGAGAAAATTAGGCTTCACTTGTAAAACAACCTTGTCTTTATGAAAGATTCTATGAGGAGGTTTGCAAGATAGAGCTTGTAGTTCGCTCACTCTTCTGGCAGATGTTAGAGCCACTAGAAAGACTATTTTAAGAGCGAGAAATCTTAATGAACAAGAATGGAGCGGTTCAAAAGGAGTACCCATCAGAAAATTTAAGACTAGATTTAGGTCCCACAATGGAACTTGAAAAGGTTTTGGGGGATAAACATTAGTTAACCCTTTCAGAAATTGGATTACCAGGGGTATTTTGAAATATGAAGGCTCCTCCGCAGTGCACTTAAAGATTGACAACGCTGCAAGGTAGCCCTTGATCGTACCAACTTGAACACCTGAATTTGCTAAGTAAAGCAAGAAAGATAACACCATCGGTGTACTACATGAAAAGGGTTCAATATTCTTTTCTCTACACCAGCTGCAAAATTTTTTCCAACGGCAGCGGTATAAAGTCTTTGTTGCTAGCCTTCTGGCTGAAAGCAACACCTCCATGACATCATCCGGTAGATCCCAATCCTTGTATCTCAACCTTTCAGAAACCAAGCGTGAAGGTTGAGGGTTCTGATGTCTGGATGGAGAACCTGACCTCCCTTCTGCGAGAGAAGATCCTCTCTTTGCGGAAGACGAATTGGAGGGCAGATAGACATGTCCAGAAGGTCCGGGTACCACGTTCTCCTGGCCCAATCCGGGGCAATTAAGATCATGGTTTTCCGGAATCTTTTCAACCTCCTGATCATTTGAGGAATGACAGGTACTGGAGGAAAAGCGTACAGGAGTGGAAACTCCCAGTCCACTACGAACGCGTCTCCTAAAGCTACTCTCGGGGGAAGTTCCCTTGAACAAAACTGATCGCACTTCCTGTTGATGCTGGTGGCGAACAGATCCACTTGAGGGGTTCCCCAAAGGGTGAAGATCTCTTGAAGGACTTCCTGAGCTAGCTCCCACTCGTGGGAGACTGTACTCTGCTTGCTCAGAGCGTCCGCCGTCAAGTTCTTCTCTCTGGCTAGGTGAACTGCTGATAGAGAGATTCCTTCTTGAATTGCCCAAAACCAGAGCTGCATTGCCTCTCTGCACAGTGGCAGTGACCCTACGCCTCCTCTTTTGTTGAGGTAGTGCATGGCCACTGTGTTGTCCGTCATTATCAGGACATTCTTTCCCTGTACTGATGGCAGAAAAGCCTTCAGCACTAGTCTGATCGCTCTCAGCTCTAATAGGATGATGTGTAGTCTGGACTCTGATGGAGACCAACGACCGCTGATGGTCAAGTCGTTGGCATGGGCTCCCCACCCTGCTAGTGAGGCATCCGTGACTACTGTTATCTCCGGCCTTGGTTGCCAAAAGTGTTCTCCTTTCAAGATGTTCTCCCGACAGGCCCACCACTGAAGGTCTCGAGCTACTCTGTCCGGGACTTGAAGGAGATCTGACATTCTTCCTGAGAATTGCGACCATTGGGTTCTTAGTGCCCACTGGAGGGATCTCATTCTCAGCCGAGCCTCTGGCACTAAGAAGATATAGGATGCCATGAGGCCTAGCAACCTCAAAAAAGTCAAAGGCTGGTAGACGTTGGGAATTTTGAAACTTGGTGACCATTGGCAGAATATCTTGAGCCCTCAACTCTGGAAGCGAGGCTTTCCCCAAGGAAGTGTCCAGGACTGCTCCAATGAACTGGAGTCTCTGTGATGGTATCATCTGTGACTTCTTTAAGTTGAGGGAGAAGCCCAGCTTGTGAAGGAAGTGGCAGACATAATCTAGCTGGATCTGAGCTTGTTCCGAAGATACTGCTCTGATCAACCAATCATCCAGGTGGGGGTATACGTGGATCCCTTCCCTCCTTAGACTTGCAGCCACTACCGACATTAGCTTGGTGAAGACCCACGGGACGGAGGTCAGTCCAAATGGCAGAACTCGAAATTGATAGTGAGAGTTGCCAATTGTGAACCTCAGGTATTTTCTGTGTTTGAGATGGAATGGCACATGGAAATAAGCATCCTGAAGGTCCAGAGATACCAACCAGTCCTGAAGCTGGAGGGCCTGGAGGATCTGGGAAAGGGTTACCATCTTGAACTTGTCTTTCCTGAGGAATTTGTTCAATTCCCGCAAGTCCAAGATGGGTCTCAGTCCTCCGTCCTTCTTTGGTACTAGGAAGTAGGGGGAATACGAACCGTTGTTCCTCTCCGCTAAAGGTACCGGTTCTATGGCACCTTTCTCTAGCAGGTCTACAATCTCCTGCATAAGGAGCGGGTCTGGAAACTTCAAAGAGTTGTTCCCCGGTGGATGACTCTGAGGGGTGTGTAGGAAGGGCAGGCAGTAAACTTGGGCAACTGTTTCCAATGCCCAAGCATCCGACGTAGTAGCCTGCCATTCTGCCAGATGTTGAGTTAACCTGCCCCCTACTGGTGTCTTGTGAGGGGAGACCTCAGAGGGGTTTAGAAGCAGCTGACGCAGATGCCGAAGGTAAAGTGGCACCTGCTGCTGCGGCTTTTATACTTTTGACCCGTCCACCATGGGTGAATCGTTTCTGGCCCCTTTGAACTGGCTGTCCTCTGCCTTTTCCGAATGTGGAGTAAAAGCGAAAGGACCTTCCCCTCCAGGAGGCTCCTGAAGGACGATTCGTAGTCTGTCGGATTGCAGCCCCAAGAGATATCGCTGCTGCCTTGGATGTTTGTAATTTGTCAAGGCTATCATCAGCCTTCTTACCAAATAAATAAGTACCATCAATGGGCATGTTCAAAAGTCTGGCTTGAACATCTGGAGCTAATCCAGACCTCGGCATCCACGCAAATCTGCGGATTGTGGTACTGGCCGCCATGGCCCTGCTGACATGGTATCAAATCTTTTATCATTCCTGTCCTGTGGAATAGTAGGGTATGCAGACCTACTGTTTGATGAAGTTGCTGCTTGTACAACTAAACTCTCTGGAGTTGGATGCTTGCTCAAATATTCAGGAGCTGAAGCAGATACCCTGTATTTAGCAGAAGGTTTCTTGTTTACTGCCGGGATAACTTCAGGAGTTTCCCAATTTGCAGAAATGTTTCTTTGTAAGGCCGTATGAAAAGGAACAACAGGATCCTCCTGTGGACTTTTATCTAAAATATCAGTAAGGTCATCCTGCTGAAAAGAAGGTGTAGGTGTAGACCACCCCATGAATTCAATTATTCTGGCCATCAGAATCCTATAAGGGGTCTCAGCATGCTCTCCAGGGTCTTGTTTAGCAAACCCTACTTCTGGGGAAGTATCTAAACCACTTGCTTCATGTAGAGAGTCTTGAAGGTCTTTTAACCTGTTCTCTTCAGAGACTAATTCCTCTGGCATGGGTGTAGTAGTCCTTTGTAAACCAAAGGGTCTTTCATGGTCGGAATCCTCCCCTTCCTCATATATAGAGGACAAGGCTCTGAAATAGTCAGACCTAGGATATGGTTTGAAACCCATTTCTAGAGCAGAAGGAGCCAAATTGGTTGTCACTGGCTGAGAAAACGTCGAGGTTGTCGACATGGAAGTCAATGGCTTCACACAATCCAGAAAAAGGCATCAAAAAAGTTTGAAAAGACCTTGATGTACTCGAGAGGATTGGGATCCTACTCGGTGTCGTCGAGATTGTCGACGGCATCCTCAACGTCATGGTCGAAGTCCTCGACACCTCTAATGTCTGAGGCGTAGTGACAGTTGTAGGTCTGTCTTTTATCGGAGTCGACAGTGGCGTCGAAGACGGCGTCGATGCAACCGATTTATGCGTCGAAGGGCCCTTCCACAAAGGCGTCGATGACGCAGATTTGTGAGTCGAAGAAACCTTCGACGATAGCGTCGATGACGCAGTTTTACTGCCTTTACTCGAGGGTTCATGACGCTCTCGGGTAGTTTCTCTCGCCGGGTTCAACGACTCGCGGCGTTTAGATTTTTCGGGTCTTTCACCCAGGGTATCACCTTTAGACTTCTCTGAGGGGGTCGAAGCCGCTTTCTCGAAGATGCTAAACATTTTCTTACGGAATTCCTCCCACTTAGTTGGAGAGCTGTGTTTCGTGGGGCAGGTGACCCTTTCTGGGGAGGTAGAGGAAGAAGAAGAAGAGGGAGATCTACGACGCCTCTTCTTAGAGTGTTTTGATCTCGAAGACTGATGAGAACCGATTCGAGACCTTGAACGGGAATGTTTCTTTTATCGAGGAGGAGACGAATGTCTCGACTCAGCCGAAGAAACTTCGCGGGAGTAGAAGTTTTAAAACTCTTACCTCTTTCTAGCTTCCCCTTACGCTCCTTCAAAGCTTTCGCCGTCATGGACATACAGTCCTCACATTCCGAACAGTGATGCTCCGATCCCAGGCACCACAGACAGATCCTGTGAGGATCCGTTAATGACATTTTCTTCCCACAGTCACAACACTTTTTGAAACCGGACCATGGAGTCGATGGTTCGGATGAAGAAGCCATCGTATTCAGATAATATCTTTGAAGAATAAGTAGAATCTTCCTGAAGTAGGAACTGAGCGTCATGTTTCCGAGGCCCCTACGAAGCACGGAAAAACAGAACTGAGCAACGGACACTGCGCGAGTCTATTTATACGCACGATGATGTCGGCGCCGATACGGAGGCTGTCGAGGGACACCGATTCGAGGGATGCAGCACCCTCTACTGAAACCATTTCTGAGGCCAGCAAAGATAAGGAATACGTCGGAGGACACAATCCCTTCGAATAGTTCATTCTACCAGTACAAATGTTTTCTAAGATTTTCTTGGTTTTACTGATATTCAGTCCGTTTGCAGAAAGAATTTGTTACGCCGGTACCATACTTTTCTCAGGTATTCCACGCAGCCCCAGGGCATGGGCATAGTGGCGGCTGACAGCAAGTACAACAAGGCAGGTCTGGCCTGACTAAAACCTGCAAGTTTGAGCAGTGGTAATGATGTTTTTCTTCTTAAGCCCCTGTAGGCCAGACAAAACAATAAAAAATGCAGTAGGTCTTCCTCATGCCATTGAGAACATGGACAGGCGATAGGCTGTTCATTGTGTGGCCAGTTTTTGGTTCGTGCCCCTAGCCATAGGGAATTAAAACAGGCCTGCGTCAGACCCCACCGATCAGAAGGCCTATGACTGTGGAGCAGATACGGCTGAATGCCCTCTACAATTGTTAAAACAATATGCCTTCTGTTCACGGTGATCCCCAAAGCAAAGGATTCCCTATTTGACACAATGATAACATGTTCCTGCCTCTGCCTGCTTAATCTCAGCAAATTATCCCTCTGCCATAGAGTTGATTATTAAATTATGGAGTACTATAGCTATGACCCAAGTACATCACAGACAAGAATGGCTGATATGGCTCAACACAAATGCAGTCCTTTCTAGAAACATAGTGAATCTTTGGATATGGCTATAATTGCAGCAAAAAGAAGGCAGTTTACATCAAAATCCCTACTATCCATGGAAATCAAGGACATCCATCAAGCAACAAGTCAGAAAACGGGAAGATATTCAGACCATTTTATACAGAGCTTTATTATAGTAGCACCAGGGAAAGCACAGATTCTGAAGGACACACCAAAACATGTATGAATCAATTTACTCTAACTACGTGGGCCTTCTCTCAAAAAATTCAAGTGGAAACTATACCAACGGTTTATGACATCTTTTAATGTCTACACATCTCTTCCAATAGGTAAAACACCCAGAGATAAACGTTCATCAAGCTCTTACTTATGACTGCTATTCAGCATGACATGAAAGGACTGGCATTCTATAGTCTGAAGACGAATGGACATTCCAGAGTCTTGGAGAAACACTAATATATTGTAGTTCTAAGAAACTAAAGCTAATCTTTTTTTAAATAGTAAAGCTTTAAGGGCTTTTTGAAAACCTAAAAATTAAAGAGATGGCTCAAAGTGACACTAGAAGAGAATTCCAAAGCATTGGGATAGAATAAGAAAAGGCTTGTTTGTGCATGGTGAATTCCATTGACTAGGAACAATAAAGCATACTAACAATTTGCTACATGTTTCATATGTATTTTAGCAATTAGGTTGATAGGAAAGATGCTGAAGAATAACACCACTATTGGCAAAGCCACCCAACTTAAACACAATCGTGGCTTCATCGGGTGCAGCGGGTGTCAATGAAATCTGAGTAGAATGGGGGAATATGATCATATTTTTATGGCCCTATGACCAGTGATACTTCAAAGGTAAAGAAGACATCAGTGATCTTGATGAAAATGATGACAATACCATATAAATTACATCTCCAATATCAATTTTTGAAATTGGATCATTTCGGGGTCATTGACTAGAAAACCTAAGTAGATAAAGTAGGAGAAGAGAAATGTCAAACCAGCCAATTTTATGTTTTTCAGCCAGGCAGCAGCCAATGAGTTCAGAAAAATACCTTATTTATCCAGAATAAATAACCATGACCGAACCTGAGATTCAGCCCTTTTTTGGATGCCAAAAGAAGCAACTCTGCCAAGGTTAATCAAGTTTTACATTTCCAATCAACCAATATTCAATCATAATGAGCTGGTATATGTTATTTGCTGATGATTCCCTTGACCCGGCACTCACTCGCCAGTCAATCTTTCAGTGTCTTAAAGAACAGATTAAATATGATACTCAAGTAGAATTTGCATGCAAACTGGAGTACCGGGTAGAACAAATCTGGACAGACTGAAACGCGTTATAAATAACAAATTACAAACCTGACAGAATGGTATGAACGAAACCACTTCAGTACTCTACCACAGGGTGCATGTGAGGCAAAAGAATAGCCAAGATTGGGTGGGTCATGGGCCACTGTATGATACACCAAGGAGCAACATCTTAACCCTGCACACATCCCCACCATCACTACGCTGGAATTTACCAACTTAAATACAGCCATTTGATGCTCTGTCATTGACAAACGTCTTTCTGGTCGAACATAGATGGTTTTCCCCATTGTTCAGCATTGGCTTGTATTTGCGAAGACACTACCTTTTCCAAATGGTTGAACAAAAATAAGAGGCTATTGGTTGGATGAAACACATGTTGCAAAGTTGTTTTTTTGTTAATTTGTTTTAATTAGTTTTGTATATAAAACCAAGACAGGAGAGTACATGAGGACATGATTAGTCTTCATCCTGGCAATCAATATTAAGGTAGTGTAGTCACACCTAGGATACACCCACTCTTTCATATTTAGCTCCTGAAGAGCTAAACCTTGAAAGCAACATTCAACACTTAATCTGCCATGTATTTACCATGGTCTCCCTCTGTCTCTGATGTCCCTCAACAATTATTTACTGCAGTTACAGACACATATTTGAAATCCTTACTTTTTGTGCGTCTAAAAGTTCTTTTATTCTGAACGATGTACCACTCATATCACGCCCCTCTCTTGGAACCCCCCCGGTCACACTGAACCAGGAATCAGTCTGGTTTGCAAAGTTTAAATATTTATTTATGTATTCACAATATAGTCACACTATGTTTAATGGGTATACAATAATCACCAATGGGGTGATGTAACACTAAACAATCTCTTTAATCACATGGAGTAATAGTGAGCAAAACAATTTAGCACAGAAATAATATTTGGTGTGTGTTCAGATCAAATAGCAGTATGGTTACTATTTCCCCCTGCACGCCCCTCAACCCCCAAACAGGCAATGTAAAGAGATAGGAGGAGAGAGAGCAGGTATTCAGGAATGCAGAATTCAAACAAAATATCAATCCCAATCTCCCCCCAGTAAACACAAGAGAAAAACGGAATTGATTGGCAAACTGTCAAAATGGTTTTAAAGTTATCTTGAGAATAGAATGGGTAAAACACTAAATATGGTTTAAATTGCTGAAATTGTTTAAATTCTTCTGGGAACGGCTTTAGATAGTTACAGGCAAACACTAGCAATGACTTAATACTAATAAGCAATGTGAAATCTTAAAATTGAGGTCGGGTGCAATCTAAAACTGTTTCACACGTGTAACATTTTGCCAAAACAAAAATTTGCGGCAAACTTTTCAGAAGTTGAAATTTTGTTTCTAGCATACAAATTGTGAAAATTATGGACATTTTTGTGGTGTCGTTTTTCTGAGATAGACGCAAGAATGGGAAAACAGAGATGTGCTTTTAAAAGACAAATGGGATTTCTTATACTAGATTATGACTATAGAAAAAGAGAATGCCACACACGAATCTCCACAGTCCTGGCCACAGACCCTTCACGTGGTGGATACTCACTTTCTTTCTGGGATTCAATTTATTTATTCACAATACTAATGATTTATGGTTTTAGAAAACAAATGAGAGAAGAAAACGCTCTGACAATTCAAAAATACTCCTAACACTACCGATTCTGAATACAAGAGAGAATGGGTTTAAGACAGGGATTACTATGGACAGTACATATGCTAGTGACACAGTTCTAGCTATAGATACTCACTATATGTGTTTCAAATGGAACCGTCAGGGATTCTGGTTCTGGGACAGACTGCTGGGCACACCGGATTGGACTAGGTCTGCAATGGTTCTAGTCACAGCTCGGCAGAGCACTGGATCAGGTATGCAATGGTTCTCTGGTCACAGCACAGCACAACTGGATTGGATCTTTTGGTTCTGGTAAGAATTCTTTTAGTAGGAAAGCAGTTACAGCACAGCCCGGCTGTTTCTTTTGTGGGATTCTTTCTGGTTCTGGAAATTCAAGGCCTAGTTGAAAATGGTTCAACTAATGGAATGGGCCTTTCTGCTTGCCAAGTTTCTGGAGTCAGGAGCAAGGAAAATGGATATTTCTCTCGCAGGATGCTCTGCCAGCAATCTGTTAGTGGGTGAATCTGTGTGTCCTTTCTTCAGTCTGAGCTGTCTCTATTTATGCTTATGATAAAGGGGGTGTGTGCTGGTTTATCCTAAGCACCCCTCTTAGGCAGGCCATTGGCTGGAGTCTCTTCTCTCCCTTGATTGGTGAACAAAACAGGGTGTCACCATGATGATGTGGGGTTATGAGTCAGAGAATCCTCCCCTTCTTCCTTTGAACATAAAATCTACTTTTGGTACAATACATATTCACATGTGTGCAATCTCTATAACAATAACATGTATAGATCACATATTTTGTGTATCAGATACTCCTCCAAACCTCGTCGCTGTAGGATCTTGTGTCTGCTTTTGACAGAATTTTGCCCTTTTTGTCCAGAACACAATCTCCAGTTTATCAGAAAATGTGTACAAATGTGCGCATTGAATATGAGCATAAGAGTATGAAGTTTTGTGCTTTTGGTAAAAATACATTTGGGGTAAAATCATATTTTCCACTACTACTTCCCAGAACCTCTCACAGAGTTCTGGAGTCTCTTGGAACTTGCATCCAGAAATCACATTAACAATGCTGTTATTTCTATAATTTTCACAATTTTACACAGTAACTTATCAGTCTTTTTAAAAATGTGCTTTTGGCTTTTGTTAAGCAGCAAAGGGTGGTTTGCCTCTGGCTCCTTCTTCTCCTGGCAGCTCCGAAGCAATCTCCTCCCAGTTCCTTCAGGGAGTTGCCATTTATGACTCTTCACACTTCGCCTTTCCTTTCAGCCAGAGGATGTTCATTGTCCCCTTGCTCTGCAGCCCCAAATTCTCCTCCCCTAATCTAATCATCACAGAGGTGTGATTTCCTGGGGTAGTGAAGCAGAAGGAAGATGCCTGGCCTCTGTGGGGGAAGCTGTTGGACTGGTTTAATTGCTTTTAGGCAGTCTTAAATTCAATGTCATTCTGTTACATTTTTTTCTTGGTTTAAAACAAACTTGCAATTTCAAAACAAGCAGCTAGAACACTTATTCCAGATTCTAAACCATGGGATTAAACAGTTACAACCTAGGTTACTCTCAATAACAGGTCACTTAGTTTTCAGACATTAGATTTCAGTTGTACAAGTTTAAATCCTATCATGCAATCTACTGACAGCTGTCATATAGGCGGCCATGGGTACTGCGCCCAGATTTTGACAGATTTCACAGGCAGAAACATTTTTGCTCTGAATGTTTTGATGACAAATTCAGCTTTTCAGAACATTGTCTGTTCATAATGATTTCTTGAACTAAGTGAATTGTAGCACCCAGAAAGAATATTGGATGTTTGATGGAGTTTTGTACCGGCATTCTGCAATTTCAGCAACCAAGAAAAAGATTTAAAAACAAGATTCGTGATTTCTTTCAGCAAAGCACTGCTTTTCATGCAGGCTCAATTTTTACTTGTTGTGAAGCCCAGTGACATGTTTCAGTAGTGAGATCTCCGTTCCACCACTGACCACATGCATGGTGGATTTGGCAGCCATCTTTTCGGGTTACAACGCGTGATTTCCATAGGTTTTGGCACACACAAGGGTTTTGCAACCATTTTGATCATTCTGGCTCCATCAGAACACAGGGATGCCACAGGTCAGAGCATAAGTGGGTTAATACATCCCACAACAGCACACCATTAATTTCCTGCTCAAGTATCACTCACCAGTGGCGAGTGGCAAGTGCAAACGTTTAGGTCTGCTAGTGTGCCATTTAAGGTTTTTGTTAGGTTCCTAGCACATCACATGATAACAACTTCACAGGACATCAGCCTAGAGGACACAACATGTTATGAGGAAAATCGTTAGCTGGTTTTGTGTGCACATTTAAATAGAAGTGGTCTAAAATATCACGTAAAATATTACCAGCTGCAAAAATGCCCTTCAATGAATTGTGACTGAAGTATTTTGACTAGCAGAAAATGATAATGTTGTGGCAAAATGTATTCAAATGTGTGAAGCATTCATAATTTCTAGCCTTTGAGAGGCCTTGCATAACCTGCACAGTTGGCATTTATCACATCCTGGCATTCAGTATACCAGTGTGAGACTTTGGGCCTCATTACACGGATAGCGCTAAGGGATAACCGGCACCGGTCAGGGCACCAGTGCCGCTAATCCCTTAGCGCCATACTACGAGGTCCCTCAGCGGGTCCCGTCCATAACGTGTGGCCAGACCACACGTTAAGGAAGGGACCCGCTGAAGGACTTCAGGGCAAATAACGGTTCCGCTAATAGCGGTACCGTTATTTGCTCCTTCCCCATTCCCATTGAGCCCTATGTGGGCTCAAAAGGGAATGGGAAGGGCCTTGGTGAATGGGGAATTACCGCCCCGCCAACCTTGGAATGGGGCGGTAATTCCCCCATCCACCAAGGCAGACTCAGTAAAATACCGGTGGCAACCATGGCGCTAATAGCGCCATGGTTACCGCCGTCCGTGTAATGAGGCCCTTTATTTTAATTTAGGCGCATAATTATATAATGAGCTGCAGCATGTGATAAATGTTGAAAATAAATCTATGCCAATTTTGAAGAGAATTCTTCATACAATTCTTTGCATACAATTATTTGGTTGTCACAGATACAACCTCATACATTGGAACAAAACAATAATTTTCACAATCTTTACTATCCTGGTACTTGGCATACAAAATAATACATTGTAAATGATTGCTTCAGGTTATCAGGTGTTCCACCAGTGGGAGCCACGTGCAGGTTTGCAATGCTTTGGAAATATGAGTAGCTTTGGAAATATGAGTAATCTTTTTTTACCTAGTTGCTCCTTGGTGAGCAGGGTTTGCCAATGCTAGGTGAGGTTTAATATGGTTCACTTGCAGAATGATGCCCCCCACACATCACTAAATATGCACACAAAGAAAATACTGTAAAAGGATTGTTTCAGATAAAATATGGATAAAAGAAGTAAAATCCACAACAATAAAGACAATAAAATTAAAATAGAATGCATTTTCTCCCCCCCTTATTTTGCAGAACAGTTCTAGATGAACTTAAACATGACTTTATGGTTAATCATCAGTTAAGACATAGGTGAACCTAAGACGGAAATACTCAAGGTATTAATTGTTATACATTTTTGGGAATGGAGAATATAGTTGTTCTGATATTTGTCAATTGTTCAGTTATGTAATATATTTTTTTATAGATTAACATAACACATTGCAGGACAACCTGTTGGCTGATGCATATTATGAAGAGTGAATAACATGATTTGCAAACTTCATGCAAGCTGAGCATGTTCTACCTTTGTGGCAAGGTAATAACAGTCAGGGATTAAATATTGGTTGATATAACCAACTATATCTAGCAAGATGAATCACAGCACATGTTTATTTTACGCTTAAGGGCGTCTCGTTTATAGGCTGGCAATGGATACCAGATATTTGGGAACACTTATAGATTTAATATAATAGAATTTAGTAAGTGGGCAATTAACCAACGAATGACAACAGCAATCAGCAAATAGGTAAGAAATGTATATGGTGACTATGGAGAATTTATTGGTCTCATGTTATTAAAACATATAGTACTTTTATTCACTGTCAGTTAGTACAGTGGTTGGGCTATAGGGTTCAGGCTTCTCTGCTCTAATCAGATTTATTCATCAAGTGTCCATGCCGTGGGAATGATGTGGGTTTGAGTCACCCAAGGGAGCTTGCATTTTCTTAATATTGAATTCTTCTGACCATATACCCAATTAGACATGTCTGAAGCTTAACATTGCTATATGCTTAGATATATATTTGGGTAAATCATACATTAGAATATTGAATGTGTTACTCTGTCTTTCTTTGACAACTGTTTACCATTTTTCTCTCTATCGCTTTAGATTGCTTACTTATAATGAGGATCAAGGTTTAAGATGAACTATAAAGCTCAAATGTATTATGTGTATTTGATGAATGTAGGTTCTGAAGGAAAACAAGGCTTTCATTTTTTCAATTTATTACAGAGACATTGGGCATCATTACAAGTTTGGAGGCAGTCACGCCGTTTTTAGCGGCATGGCTACCTCCAAACTCGGGTCTGGGTCCGGGTCCCGCAAAAGGAGACTTACCGGGCCATTCTGAAGTTGGAGGGCCCAGTAATTCCCTTTTACGGGGCCCGGACCCGGTACGTCCCCATTCCCATTTGAGCATCGAGTTCAATGGGAATGGGGAGGATGCTAACAACAGGCCCTTACCGGTACCGTTCATTCCGCGGCCACCACCCTCGTAATGAGGCCCATTGTGGTTTGTAAATATATGCACATTTAGCATTTCTTCTGACCTTTACGGTGAGACAAATAGCTCAATTTACCTAGCTAAAGCCCTTTGGGCAAACATTAGCACGTGCTCTAAGGAGTTGATGTTGGTACGTGACTTATTGTTTTTTGTGGATACATTACTTATTGTTTATTGTTATTTGGTCACGCAGGTATGTAACCTATTGTTCATTGCTATTTGTTCATGTATATTATTTGTAACTGAACACAAGTGGTTTGATTATCAGATTTGTCATGTATATCATTTGGAACTGAACATAATATGTGAACAAGACTATGAAATTGTTACATATGGTGCTAGTAATAATTCAAATTAAAATACTCAAATTCTTTATAAAAAAAGGATTACCATCTAATCTTACACTTTGCGCCTCTTAGGTCTCGTTTTTGTTTGATTACACAAATAATAACACATTTCTATCCACATGTCATAAAACGGCAGATTATAACGACTTTTATTAGAAAAGAGTTATTTTTGGTACACAGTGGGCCTCATTACAAGTATGGAGGCAGCCATGCCCTTCCGGGTTCCAGTACCGGGTTCTGTGAATGAGGAAATACCGGGTCATTCCGACCTTGGAGGACCCGGTAATTCCTCATGCACAAAACCATTCCCCATTCCCATTAGAGCCCCCATAGGGCTCAATGGGGATGGAGCTAATAACGGGCCCGGTATTTACCAGACGTTTGTTCCGGGTCCCGCTAGGGGACTTCGTAATCAGGCATCCCGTAAAGAACGGTGCCAGTCCCGTACCGGCACCCTTCATTACAGGAGCGCCTGCCTCGTAATGAGGCCCAGTGCCTTGACTATCTTGACCAGCCGAGTGTCCACAAAGACACTACTAGTCACTGGGGGGTGTATCAATGTGTTACACATGCTATTTGTATAATGATTTTACAAGCATGTTTCACTGCAGTAGCTGGACATACATCAAATTAAACTAGCATTGGCAAAGCCAATAGATCCATCTTTGCTAATGTAGAAGGTACACCTTTGCTGAAAAGCCTGCATAAGACAAATCATCCATGTACTCTACAAAGCCTCTACATGCAGATCTACTGACTTTGCCAATGCTTGTTATTTTAGATTTGCAACTGAAGAGAATTACCATTGATTGCTTCCACTTCATAAGGTCTGTCAAAGTTCCAAACTCTCATTTGAGCTGCAGCTTTATTTCTTAATTTCTCTGACCAGCCTCAGGCTCCATAAATCAGCCAGATTTGACTTGCGTACTGTTGTGGTGGATAGGAACGTGGAATGTGGCTGGGCGGAATATGGAAGGGAGCTTGAGAAAGGAATGGAATGGGGACAGGGAAGGGCAATGAGGAAATACAGTTGGTTATTCAAGAGTATGCAATAAAAGGAGAAGAAGACAGACTGAGGCTCGGAGTAGTTATTAATAATATAGTATTGTCTGTCGAGATCTGATTGGGTCACAACACAACAATTGCGACGAGGAGATGACTCACACATGAGAAAAGAAAGTGAAGTACCCAGAGCAACGGAATCCGTAACAAGCATACAGCCTCTGGAGATGGCGGATCAGGTCAGAAGTGAAGAAAGGACATTGGAGAAAGGAGTGACTGACTTAAGGAGGAACTCAGGATCAAGACTTTAAGAGACACAAACGGGGTGAAAACAAAGCTCCCGGGAGAGACCAAAACTGGCAAATGAAAACTGCCTAAGGGAACAAGAACGAGGCATTTCTGGTTATTTCACCATCATCCCCTACAGCTGTAACCATAGGCCCTTTGAGCATCTTCACTACTCTGGGCACTGGTCTGTATCGAGGATCCACCTTCCTTCGTTGACTCTGCTGAACTAGTACGGTCTCACCCACAGATATCTGATACTCTTCAGCTCTTCTCTTGTGATCAGGCCACACAGGCATAATCTCCTGATGCCGGAAGCCCGAGTGTGCTGCAAACCTCTTGAATTCTTGTCCCTGCAAGGGTGGGCCATTGTCAGCTTTAACTGTGTTAGGAACGGGGGCGTGGCTACAGAGCCATGAGCTAAGTTGCGGTTTCTGAGAGCTCCCGTGATCCATAGCTGATCCGCACAAAAATTGACGTTAAACGCACACTGTGGCGAGTGATCCCGGATCCACGACTGTAAGAAGAAGAGGAGCGCAGGCAGAAACAAAGGTGGAGAAAAATGAAGCTTGTGCAGAGATAATATGGCAACAACGGTGCTGCGGTCTTGGGGACCGTAACCCAAAGATGGCGCCTGCCCGAAATCAATAAGGCAATCAGAACGGAGAGAGGGCTTCAATGAAGTGGCAAAGAGTGCAGACCGATAAGGAAAATCAAGAAAGAATAAGCGGCGTACTAGACAGGAGCCAGCAGAAGTACCCGGCACGCTCACAGTGAAAGTACCGAAGGGCAGAACGCCGCAGAAACAAAGAACTGGCCGGAGATACATTGTATCAATCGGTGAGCGGCCTGAGCGCTCGTATCAACACTGAAGCTCATAGAGCCGACTGACGCGAAGAACGCAGAATGGAGCAGGCATGAGGAGTGCACAGATACCAATAGTAGTGCACCGGACTACTGTAATAAAGAGCAACACGCGGTGAACAAATATTTATCTACACGTAACGGATTTCAAAATGGCGATCGCCACTTAAGTAGACATAGGGAAGTCCCTGATGCGCATACAGTTACTGCAGGGAGGGCTGCCCTGAATGCACAGCGCTGCCATGATAAGCCTGTTGTGGGGAAATAAATTCTGGGAGGACCCAGGGCAACACCCAGGCTGGCGCTGTATCAGTCAAATAAGAGACACACGGATCAGACCACAAGCAATCCAAACGTGCTATAATTCTGGGCATATGCCCACCTGATGGCAGGGAGTGTGAAACTAAGACTGTTGCGCGAAATGGTACTTCGGAAGAGAAGAGCCTAATGCAAAATGCAGATGTGTTTTTGATGATGCAGTGGGGTGCCTGTTACACAGCATGAGTAGAGGAGAGTGTCTCCAGGTGACTGTAGTCAACGATAAAGAGGCCCTGCCCTGGACATAAAAGCAATGGGTAGGGCAGATGCCGGAACAGTGGAAAAGGCCAGTTCCATAGGTGAATCGAGCAGAGTGAGGCTGACAAATGGGAGAAGCAGAATCATCTGGACATGCCGGGATATGCACTGCCAAATAGGGGCTGCACTGTGCAAGCAGCAGACGGTCCCTGATATAGGTGCTAATGGGACCCACTGAACACCGGAGGGCATAGTCAAATGTCGGAGGCGCCTTGAGCAAATTTATAGCTATGTGGAACCTGGAACCCTCAAGAGATGTGGCAATGACTACAGAGAGCAGCCAGCAGCGGATGTGAATGGGAAGAACACACAAACATAGCACCCTGCTCCAGGCAAATATAACCACAGCTTGGACTTGGACACTCAGTAATGCCAGAACAAACAATGAGCCGCATCTTGGACTAGAGCCTAATGTTAGATAGAACCACTTAGAAAAAGTCTCCCTGGGGTTGAAGTATGGTATTACGGCTCGGCGGTGCTGCATGAAAGACTTGACGTGAGGGCGAGAAGATGCTATAAGCAGGCCTGCTCATGTGAGTGAGATACGAGGCGGGGGCAGAAGTAACTCGGAGCTGATAAGAGACACCCTCACCAGGAGAACTTGCAGGACCCGGAGCATTCAGAGTAATGGCTCTGAAAGGGGGCAAAGGAAAAGGAAAACAACCAACAATGGACATATTTACTAAACAGCAGCAGTCCCTAGGCAGGCCGAAGCAAACCCTGGTCACTGCTGCACTGGAAGGGGGAATCACACCAAGAGACGGTCATGTGATTCTTGTGGCCATCACTGAACTAAAATCCTCGTGGGGGATAGCCATGGCAGACCTGAAAGCATCACTGGAAACCAAGATAGATGCGATAGGAATAGAGGTCAACCTGTTGAGACAAGACGTGAGAGCACTGGCGGACCAAACGAGTGGTTTGGAAAGCGCAGTGAAAACCAACACAGACACGAGTGCCACTAACACTAAAGAAGTCCACATATTGAACCAACAGGTGGCCAACCTGGAAAACCGAGCAGAGGAAGCAGAAGGAAGAGCAAGACACAACAATATATGTGTGGTTGGCCTGCCTGAGAGAGAAGAAGGATTGGACCCAACAGACTATGTGGAAAATATGATAATAAAAGAAATAGGCGTTACCCTGCTCTCTCAGGGATTTGCGATTGAACAAGCGCATAGGGTCCTGATAAAGAGGCCCCAGCCCGGAGCCCCCCCACGTGCAATCATAGCAAAGATTTTGAACTACAAAGATAGAGAAAATATTCTGGAGTTCTTTCAAAAAGGTGGAACTATAACTCGTGCGTCAGCGACCATCACTGCATACCCGGACTACACTATGTTAGTACAGAGATAGCGTTATAGCTATATGGCAGTGAAAAGAAGACTACGAATGTGTGGAATCAATTATATGCTTTTGTATTCTGCAAAACTCAAGTTCCTACAGAAAGGCAAAGCTTTCTTTTTTGAATCTCCAGATGAGGCGGAAAGATGGCTGGACGCCCAGGGATGTCAAGAGTCTAAAGAGAGGTCGGAGCAAAATGGACAGGATAAGTGAACCAACGCTATGGTTGATAATGTTTGGGGGGAGAGATATTATAAATAGTAGTGTCAGAGGGGGTGTAAAAGGAAAATACAACAGAGCAAAGGCAAAGTAACTGGCACACTGAATGTAAGGACTTGAACTGGACTGAAATATAGAAGTGTGTATACCAGATAAAAAGTTGAAGTGCGAAGTGAGATGGAACCACAAGATGGAACCACAAGAGACAGCAACTTATCCCCAAGAGGTAGTGTAGTAGAAACGCAATTAGTGTGGTATCTCCCTGCTGTGTCCTGAGTACAGGCTATTGGCAGGAAAGGACTAGATGTGGGGGTGCCTGAGATACAGGGATGGAGCTGGGCAAAAGTTGGGGTTGGGGCGGGAGGGAGGGGAGTTGGAGTTGGGGGTAGAAAGGGAGGAGGGAAGGAAGGAACTTGGGGAAGTAGTAAAGTTACAAAGGAAGGAGAGTTTGAAGTGTTGGGACGGGCTTTCAAGTAAGAGCTGGGAACTTATGACAGGAGGTGCGGGGTGTATTTAAATTATGGGGGATCTTAAGGTAATCACTTGGAATGTTAGGGGGCTTAATAGCTACCTAAAAAGGAACAAAGTAATGATGTACCTGTGCAGACAGAAAATATATATTGCCCTAATTCAAGAGACCCACCTCACGAAAGAAAGATTAGAGGTGATTCGCAAGAAATGGAAAGGGATCGTAGTGGGCTCGACATATTCAGCCTACGCTAGAGGGGCGATCATCTGGGTAGCACCACATGTGCCGTTCCAGGTACTACAGTCCACAGAGGAAACAGATGGCAGGATGGTCGCAATAAGGGGCCTTTTGGAAAATAAAGAAATATGCACAATAAATACATATGCCCTGAACCAGGATACAGTGGCATACTTCAAGACCCTATACAACAAAATGAGCATCCTCCTGGGAGGGGCAGTGATCTGGGGAGGTGATTTTAACTGTACGCTAAACCCAAAGGTTGATAGATCAGACAACTAAATAGACAGACCCACCCCTGCGGCAAGGGCATTGCAGCTGCTACTGACAGACTTTAGGCTTGAGGATATATGGAGGGAGTGCCACCCACGATATAGACGGTATTCACACTACTCTACCCCGCTCAATTTACATACCAGGCTGGATTATATGTTCACCACATAAGAGCAACTGGCAGAAATAACACAGATAGAATACAAAGCGAGGGTCTTATCAGACCACTCGCCACTGATCCTAAGGTGGCAATATCGACCCCCAAGAGCTAGGATACCAACATGCCGTCTTAGAGCCCAAGCACTAAAAGATACCATGTTCCGGGTGGACCTGAGGGAGGAAATAAGTTATTTTGAGATCAACACGGGTAGTGTGGAGTCAGCAGGCACGCTATGGGAAGCATTCAAAGTGGTAGTGAGAGGGATAGCTATAGCTAAATCCAAGGGATTACAAGGGGGGATATTAACAGAACTCCAGGAAACAGAGGCTAAGCTAGAAATAGTGTTGAGAACAGAGTGTGACACCAAGGACAAAAACAAAATCATAATTGAGCTGCAACAGAAATGTGTTGAACAATGGGAGCGACTATGCAATTTAAACTATAAAAAGTACATAGAGAGACAACATGCAGGAGGAGATAAACCAGGGAGGATGCTGGCATGGTTATACAAAAAAGAACCCCCCCAGATCTACAATTAGAGCAATAACGAGGGAGGATGGGCAGACACTGGACACTCAAGAAGGGGTCAATCACGAGTTTCCAGAATTCTACCAACAACTATCATCATACCACTCCCTAAACCTAATAAGCCAGGCAACAGACTGCGGATCATTCAGACCGCTATCTATGCTTAACCAAGATAGCAAAATGCTCACAGCGGTTCGGGCAAACAGAATGAGAAGAATTATTCCTAAATTGATACATCCTGATCAAACCGGATATGTGTCACATAGGAATATATCCGATAACCTCAGAAGACTCCACCGTGTCATAGAGCATACGAAAGGAGACGCAGGCGAGATTGCAATTATATCGCTGGACGCAATCAATGCCTTAGATTCAGTCAGGTGGCCCTGGCTGATGGCAGCCCTGACTAGTTATGGGATACGACCTGGGTATCTTAAATGGGTCAAACTGCTATATAGTGCACCGCTGACCAGGGTAAAAAAGGGAGCAATAATATCGGAGAGAAGGCAACTTAGTAGGGCACTAGACAGGGATGTCTGTGGTCCCCTATGCTGTATAGTCTAGCGCTAGAACCCCTGGTGAAATATCTGAGGCAACAATATGACACAATAGGGATTAACATGAAAATGGAACCGCACTTAATCTCCTTATACACTGATGATATGCTGTTATACTTACGATATCCTGAGGAAAACCTCGAATATTTGCTTCGCTATCTGGTTTAGCGGTAAACCCCAAGAAATTGTGTATATTCCCGCTGGGCAGGTATGTAGGGATCCCGCAAGAACAACTACCCATTTTACAAATACCATGGGAAATAGACACATTCAGATATCTTGGGATAGACATATATCACACGGTGGAGGCAGAGCACCAGCACAATACAGAGAAAGCGATAAGGAACATTGAAAATAGTATGACGTTTTGGGCAAAGCTCCCCTTGGCAATGATGGGAAGAGGGGCCATGCTGAAAATGGTAGTTCTGCCGAGACTATTGCATTACTTCGGGAATATACCATATCTGATACCAAAGTGATTCTTTGCCAAGATACGTAGCATAGGTAGAGAATTCCTATGGTACGGGACGAGAAATAGGATTGCTCTCTGGAAGCTACAAAATTCACATGATAAAGGAGGCATAAACTACCAAACTATGAGATCTACTATCTAGCTAGTCAACTGCAATATGTGGTAAAATGGTTAGTAGAAGACCCAACGTCAGAAACTAGATTGTTCAGACTGGAATGCGCTCCGCTCTTCCTAAAAGAAATGATATGGCTGTCCAAATCAGATATGAGAGAGCGCCCAGAGATGATGAAATTAGGATGGAAAATATGGCATAGGGCCTGTCAGGTAATGGAAAACCCATACCCGTGTTCCCCACAAGTGCCACTTGTCGCATTAACAGGGAAAGTAGACCAATTAATGGAGACGATCAGAAAGCACTGGGAACCGGTAGGGTTAGCAACAGTGGGAGACATATGGCAAGAGGGGGAGATAAAGGATTTTGGGACGTTAGTGGAGGATACGGGGTTGCATACGGGACAATATATTACATATCAAAGATTGGTCTGGCGAATCAAAGAGACATGGTCCGAAATAGTTCTAGAGGAGCAACCGAATGATGTAATAGAAATAATGTATGACATAGCAGGAGGAGGACATGAGATATATAGGATATATGAGCTGATGATGTCTAAGGTGGGGAAGGAAGTGACACAGCTAAAACAGGACTGGGAAGAAGAAGTGGGTGCTACCATGAGTGATGGAATGTGGGAGCAGACACAAAGGTACCACAAGAAAGGGTCAAGGAATGCAAAGCTACAGCAAATACAATTATATATAACCCATAGGGCCTATATGACACCCAGAGGATAGCTAAATTTAAAAATGCAGAAAGACAAACATGCCCGAAATGCAGCGAAGAAAACACTGGATTGCTACACATGTTCTGGGCATGCCCGGAAATTAAGACATTTTGGGGAGAAATAGCCCACAGACTAGAAGAAAAAGAGATCAAAATAAATATTGACACGGCGTGGGCATGTCTGGTAGGAGGGTTACCCAGGCCACGTAAACTAAAACATGTAAGTAAATTGAAGGATTTGGCATATAAACTAGCGAAGCGTAGAATCGCCATGGGATGGAAGGCATACTATAGACGCAAGATAGAATCTTGGTGGAAAGATCTTCAAAAATGGGCGGAAGCTGAAACAGTGCTGTGGCAAGAAGCTGGGAACAGAGGAGGGGAGGAAGAGGCAGACACCTTGACAGCCTGGAAGCATTTCATAGCCGCACTGCTCGGACAAACTCAGGAATGGTCAAGTGACCAAGACCCAGCTGAAAATATAACAGAAGGAACTATTCTGCAAGATGAGGAAGCAGATTGTGACGTTGAGTAAGCTCGAATGGGGGGGTGGGAACAGGAATGCAGTGGACACTGATTGAGTTGTATAGACTTAGCAATATGTAACATATACTGCAAGTTTGGTTATGTGTTGTTTGGTTGAAATAAAATGAATACAATTAAAAAAAAACAACTGTGTTAGGAACACCCCACTCACTGAATAACTCATCTAACACTGTTACCACATGGTGAAATGCTGTGGACACCACATGTTTCACTAATGGAAACCGGGAGTATTCATCTATCGTCACCAACGAATGAACTCCTGTTTTTAGTGGCCCATAGAAGACAATTGCAACTCTCTGCAAGGGTCCATCAGGCATTGGCATTATTTGAAGTGGGCACAAGTTCTTACTTGAATCAGTCACTTGAAGGCCACACAGTGTTTTATGGCATCTTCCACGATCATATCCATGTGTGGAAACCACACTGGCTTCCTTAGAATCTTCTTTGTGTTTGCAATTCCTCAATGCCCCTCATGTGCTATGATCACAAGGGCCTTCGTCAGACTTTTCGGAGCCACTAATCGACTCCCCCAGAGCAATATCCCTTGATCTGTTGCAGTCAACTCATTGTGTATTTTTGCCAATCTCTGCAAATCCCTTCTATCCTCCTCTCTCCGTTGTGAAATTGTGTTGTGTCCAGGCATCTCCACCTGTTAGTCTTAGTCATCTGAATGGCTGCTTGGATTGTGGGGTCACCCTTACTCTTCTCTGCAAACAACTCCTTTGTGATAGCCGGAGGAAAAGCATTGAGGGACAAGTATGCTATGTATGTTTCCTCCTCCATTTGCATCATAGCCTCAGGTGTCCCCTCAGGATGCTGAGAGGGATAGTCTGCAGGATTAGCTTCCTTTCCCGGCTCATGTAGTATGGTGTAATCATACTCTTGCAGGCGAATACCCCACCGCTCGATGCGCAGAGACATTTTAACTTTGGGATTTCCGGAGAGTGAAAGAAGAACTTGACGATCTATAATGAGGACAAATGTCCTGCGAATGACAAAGTGGTGGAACTTCTCAGATGCCCAGACTGCAGCAAGGCCTTCCCGCTCCGCCAGTGGATACACCTGCTCAATGGTGTTTAAAGCCCTGCTGGCATATGCCACAATGTGTCTGTCAGGCCATTTCCCTTTAGGATCTGTCTGAGCCAGGATGGCACCCAAGCCAACCAGACTGGTATCCACTGTAATCTCAGTATCCCAATTTGGGTTAAGGTATGACAGTTGTCGATCACTAGTCAGTTCACTCTTAACTGCAGCAAAGGCGGCTTAACAGGTCTCATTCCATGTAAATATCGAATCTTTCCTGAGAGGTTTTCTGAGTGGATCAGTCATCATTGCATATTTCGGGAGATAACGGGCACAGTAACCTGTCATCCCTAAGAACAAACATAGTTCTGCCACATCTTGGGGGGCCTTTAGATTCATCTGGATCCGCTCTGATCCCTTTGTCAGAAAATATGTGACGAAAGAAACGTAGGTTGCATTTATTGATGCTACACTTCGGACCATTCAGAGTTAAACTATTATTCTGCAGGATAGTGCACACCTGTCTCAGTGCTTCATCATGCTGATCTTGAGTAATGCCACATATTAGAATGTCATCACTATAGTTTTTTCTTTTTTTTAAAAAAGTTTTTTTATTATTATTTTCTTGGTTTACAAACAGTACAGCACACCCGACAGTAAACGTTACAATGTCCAGACATCATTTGCTTTAACATGTATTTACCACTGCCATCCCCAACCCCTCCCCCTTAACACGAGATTACTCCCTTGCACCTCTACTTATTCCTTTCCGGGGGTCCTTCTCGTTGCGTGCTCCCAGAAGTATCATATTCACTTGGGCTTGCCTGGGTGGATTTGGTTAATGTGGCCACTAGTTGTCTCCAGGCCATCAGCATTCCCACTTCGTCATCCTCCCCCCTGTGTGCCGCTTCGTACCATACTGCAGTTTCCTCCTCAGCCCATTTCAGAAGGTCATGCCACCACACCTCTATATTGGGTCTATGGCTCGATTTCCACCCCATGGCTATTCTGCATTTGGCGAGGATATAAGTCAAGTCTTTAAGTTTGCACACATGCTTCATTTTACGCGGTCCAGAGAGAATGCTCCCACCATGCATGCCCACACAATGATTCCACATCTAACTTAATACCTTTCTCGGCGAAGCGATGGGCAACCCCCCCCCCCCTGAATTTTCAAATCTCCAGACATGACCAGAACATGTGTGTCATCCCCGCGTTCACTTCCCCACATTTTGGGCATATTTGTGTCTTTGTGCTCTTAAATCGGGCTATCCTTTGAGGGGTCATGTACGCCCTATGGGTTACATATAGCTGAATCTGTTGTAGCCTGGCATTCCTGGACACCTTCTTGTGGAACCGCTGTGCTCTTTCCCATTGGCCGTCTTGCATGGGTTCCCCCGCATCCTCCTCCCACTCCTGTCTCAGCTGGGTCACCTCTTTCCCCACCCTAGACATTACAATTCATAAATCCGGGATACCTCATGCCCTCCCTCCGAGATATCTTATATTGTATCTATGGCCGAGTCTGGTTGGTCTTCCAATACTATTTCAGACCATGTGGCTCTTCTTTGCTTTATCAGTCTAATGTAGGTAATATATTGCCCAGGGTGCACTCCTGTTTCTTCCACTAGTGTTGTGAATTCCAGTGCTTCCCATCTCGCCACACATCTCCTAGTGTTGCTCTCCTAGTGTTGCTATGCCCACCGGTTCCCAGTGTCCACGTATCGTCTTTCTTAGCTGTTCGTCCACTCCCTTCAGAGCCACTAGCGGCACTTGGGGGGAGCACGGAGTCAGGTTATCCATGACCTGACACGCCTTGCGCCATGTCTTTCATCCCAATTCTAGCAGCTTCGTTCACCCTTTTAGCTTCGATTTGGGTAGCCATATCAGTTCTTTCAGGAAGAAAGGTGTGCATTCAGACCTCAGCCGTCTGGACTCTGCTATTGTGTCTTCAGTTAGCCACTTGGCCACATACTGCAGTTGCCCAGCTCAATGGTATATCTCGAAGTTAGGCAATCTTATGCCCCCTTTCTCATACGCATCCTGTAACTTCCATAAGGCGATCCTATTTCTGGTATTGTGCCAGATGAAACCTCTACATAAGCTCTGTAGTTTATTAAAAAAGCGTTTGGTCACCATATATGGGATATTCACGAAGAAGTGCAATAGCCTAGGCAATACAACCATTTTCAACAATGCTACCCTTCCCATCATAGCCAGGGGGAGTTTAGCCCAGAATTTCATGCTGTTTTCAATGTTAGTTACTGCTTTTTCTGTGTTATATTTGTGTTCATCTTCTACCTCATGGTAAATATCAATCCCTAAGTATCTGAACGTTCTAGTCTCCCAGGGTATTTGTAAAACTGGCTGGTTATTTTGCGCAATTCCTTTGTATCTCCCCAAGGGAAATATGCACGACTTCTTGGGGTTGACCACTATGCCAGAGAATGCCGCAAATCGATCCATTACTTCTAGGATGTATTGCAGGTTTTCTTCTGGATACCCCAGACACAGTAGCATGTTGTCTGCGTACAGTGACATCAGATGCGGTCCTTGCCTAGTGTAAACCCCTATCTTTTCATATTGTTGCCTCCAATATATCGCTAGGGGTTCCAGTGCAAGGATATAAAGCATAGGAGACCACGGGCAGCCTTGCCTGGTGCCCCTGCTGAGTTGCCATTTGCCCGAGATGATCGCTCCCATTTTGACTCTGGCAAGTGGCGAGCTACACAGCAGCTTCACCCACCTCAAGTACCCCGGCCCCATTCCATATTCCTTCAAGGCAGGGCCACCTTACAGAATCAAAGGCTTTCACTGCATTTAGGGAGACAATTGCCACTTCGCTTGTATCTCCTTCTGTCTGTTCCATGACGCTGTGGAGCCGTCTATGGTTGTCTGTTATACCCCTACCCGGAACATATCCGGTCTGGTCATGATGTATACGTTTATTTATGACCAGTCTGAGTCTGTTAGCTAGCACTGCCGTGAGTATTTTACTATCTTGTTTTAGCATGGACAGCGGTCTATATGATCCACAATCTGTGCTAGGCTTGTTTGGTTTGAGAAGCGGGATAATTATTGCCTCTCTCAGGGATTCTGGTAGTTTCACTACCTTGCAAGCCTCATTTAACCTTGCTAGTAACGGGGGAGCACCTCCAAACTGTATGTTTTGTAAAACTCACTAGGGAGCCCATCCGCTCCCAGGGCTTTGCTCGTTGGTAATTGCCTAACCACTATTTCTAGCTCTTCTAATGTAATGGGGGCATCCAGGTCCTCTTTCTCTTCAGCACTCAATGTTGGTAGCCCGATATCCTCTAATATCTCTCTCAACTCATTCTCATCCACCTCTCCAGTGTCTTCATATAAGTGTTGATAGAATTCAAGAGAACCTCCATTTACACTCTCTTGGGTATCCAGTATTTGCCCATTTTCTCCCCTTATTTCTCTAACCGCTAGCCTAGGTATTTTGTTTTTGTATAGCTATGCTAACAGCCTTCCTGGTTCATCTCCTCCTGCGTGTTGCCTTTCTATGTACTTCTTATAGTTTCAGTTACATAGTCTCTCCCAATGCCCTCCACATTCTTGTTGTAATTGGCTCATGGCTTTGGCCCCTTCCCTTGAGGTGTCCCCATTATTCATAATTCCTTCTAGTTTCATTTCTGTTGCTTGCAACTCTTTCATTATGTCTCTTTGGAGTCCTTTGGATTTTGATATTGCTGCACCCCTCACTACTACCTTGAATGCCTCCAACAGGGTGCTTTCCGATGTTACGCTTCCGGTATTATTTTCGAAATATTCTATTATCTCCTCCCTCAGGTTCTCCCTGAACTCTGCACCTTTCAGTGCTTCAGCTCTAAGCCGCCACGCTGGGATCTTGGCTCTGGGGGGCTGATGTTGCCTCGTTAGGATCAAAGGTGAGTGGTCCGATAGGACCCTTGCTTTGTATTCTGAACTCGCTATCTCCCCGGTGAGTTTTGGGTTAGCGAACATGTTATCTAATTGTGTATACAGGTTTTGTGAATAGTGTCTATTGTGTGGGTCGTGCAATCTCCATATTCACTCTAGCTGGAAGTCTCCCAGCAGAGTCTTGCGGGGGTAGGCTTGTTTAGTTTTTCGTCCGATCTGTCCACCCTGGGTCTAGTGAGCAATTGAAGTCTCCACCCCATATGACCGCGCCTCCCAGATATGGACTGACTTTACCATACAGGGCCTTAAAGTAGGCCACTGTGTCCTGATTCGGAGCGTATGTGTTAATGATACACAACTCTCTGTTTTCCAACATTCCCCGTATCGCCACCATTCTCCCGTCTGACTCCACTGCGGACTGTATCAGCTGAAAGGGTACATGTGGCACAATGCAGGTGATTACCCCCCTGGCATATGCCGAATACATCGCCCCAATAACAGTACCCTTCCATTTTCTCCTTATCACCTCCTGCTTTTCTTTTGTGAGGTGGGTTTCCTGTAGCAAGGCAATATCTATTTTTTGCCTCCTTAGGTACATCATGATCTTGTTTCTTTTCAAATAGCTATTGAGTCCCCTGACATTCCAGGTGGCTATCTTAAGGTCTCCCATCCCTCATCCATATCTCGTCCCGCCTCTGTCCTCCTGTTACGCTCACCTGGTATCCACGGGGACGCCCGTATGCCCTGGTTACGGATTCCCCCGGATGTGCCCAATTCCGGATGATGTCTTCTATGGCAGGTGGGCCTGAAAACACAGGAGGACTGGACTTAGGCACAGATTTCGTTTCCTCCCACCAGCCCCTTGAACTCGACCTGATGGCCCCTCCTCAACTTGTTATGATGTCTGGCATGCTCTCCGTCCTGCTTTCTGCGCAGGGGTGCATAGTTTTCTGCGGTTTGAAGCGACCTGTCTTTAAGGAGGTAAGTCCGGTTATAGCAGTCTCTGAAGGCCTTTGCTTTTCTTTCGTGCTATTAATGTCTTTCCCTGATTGTTTTCCCCCTTAGGTGTTCGGAGGTTCACTGGGTGTGCTGCTTAGATCAGGCTCCTGCCGGGATTATGGACCCGCAGCGTATGAAGAATGGTAAATTCAGCGCGAAGTGCGGCACGCTAATGTCTTTTTGGGCTAACTTGTATTCTTTATTCCTTTTCAGGTCGCGATGGTCTTTCGGGGCGTGCAGAGATTTCCGGAGCGGAACCGGCCAAGAAATGCCCAGCCAGGTGAGGGGGTTATGGTTACTGCTGTGATTGCCGTGAGTAACCTGTTTAACGTTGTCCTTTTTTCTCTCTCCCTCCAGGTGCTTTGTTCCAGTGCGTGATGTCCTGAAGATGCTGCCAACGGGATGGAAGACCGCGAGCAGCCGGGATCAAAGGATGGTAAACTGCAGGTAAGCAGGGACTGCTAATGATGTTCTTTTGTCTCCTCTGCAGGTCCGCTATTCCAGGAACGCCGGGTGCTGGTCTCTGAACACGATGAGCGTCACGCTGCTGGCTGCAGAATAATGCGAAACACGTTCTGTAGCTTGGGTGTGGTTTATATAGTCTTCCCCTGTAAAGTAGTCCAGGTAAAGCAGTCCGGGCTACCACTCCCTAAAACACTGCACCGCACAGTCTGGTTCTTAGGGTCTAGACTGTGTGGGTGCCTCCATGTTGGCTGCAGGCTTACACACAAAAAGTAGTCCCCTCAAGTCCCATTCCAAATATGAGCCTGGCGCCAAAGGCACCAGGACTGATTCCAGGCGAGTCCCTGGTGATAATGTAAGGCCCTTGGGGCCCCAAATGAACCCCAAGTCCTAACCCTACCTGGCATGTGACCATGCCAGGGGGGTTCTGGATCATGGGTTGTGACACCTCCCATGCCCTCCGGCTACCTCGCAGCAGCACCTGGATATAAGCTTGTTCCCTTACAAGCTCTACTACAAACTCCCCAACTCCCTTCCCTTCCCCCACCTTACCCAACCCCAACTGTTGCCCAGCTCCATCCCTGGATCTCAGGCTATCCCGCATTTAGTCCTACCCTGCTTACGCTGGTCCTAGGAACACAGCAGGGGGGTTGCCACACTACTGACAACCTAACTAGTCTATCTAATGGGGTGCGAGTTGGGTTCTCTGTGTCTCCCGCCTTAATACTACTATGTATCCTGCCTGCCGTATACATTGCCCTTCTTCTCACTGCTATGTGCTGATCTATATTCAAGTCCCATTGTCATTGTTTATACAGCACCTCGGTCTTTGTGATCGCTGCTTCACTTGTCGTTTCCGCCATCTCGTTGATTGTTCATCCCCGACGGGCCATTCTGTGCATCCAACCAATCCATAGCTTCTTCTGGGGTCTCAAAGAACAAAGCCCTGTTTTTGTGAAATATATTCAATTTTGTCGAGTGCATCAGCATGTATTTGTAACTTGCTTTGCATAATCTTCTCTTAACTGCTCCAAAGTTTAGTTGGCGTCCCTGCACCGGGAGAGTTTAGTCCGGTTATACTGTTATAGCCGCAGAAGCCCTTCATATTGTACCCCCCTTTTCAGAAGTATTGCAGGATTTTTTCCCTGTCTCAATAGTTTAATATCTTGGCGATGATTGGTCTCGGGGGGCTCCTGGTGCCGATTTCCGTGTCAGTGCCCGGTGAGCTTTCTCCACCGCAAATCCTTGGGTGAGCGCCCCTCCTTCAATGTCTTGCAGCAGTATGGTTTCAATGTAGTCTGTGGGGTTTGATCGCTCTTCACCTTCCGGGAGCCCTATTATACGTATGTTGTTCCTTCGGGCCCGTCCTTCGGCCTCCTCAGCCCTGTTTTCCAGATTGCTCACTTGTTGGTGCAGTGTGTGGATCTCAGAGGCCTTAGCTGTGCAGGTGGTGGTATTTGATTGGACTTCTTTCTCCAGCTCGCCTGTGCGTTCTGCTATCGCTCTTATGTCTTGTTGCAAAAGGTTAATGTCCACTTGTGCTGTATCGATCTTAAATTCGAGGGACGTTTTAAGGTCAGTCATAGCTGCTTCTAGTTTGGTTTCCCAAGTGACATTTAGGTCTGCTATCGCCTCCAGGATCTGTTGTTCGCTACTCGCTGGTGCTCTGTCTGTCTGTAAGTTCCTCTCTTTGCTCCTGGCTCCGTCCGTTGGTTGTGGTGTTTTAGTGTACTCCTCCATATTGGGTTGTTTCCCTTTCGTTTTAGGTGGTTTGGTTGCCATCTCAGTATCACCCATTGTGCTCGCCTCAGGTCTCAGGTGTCAGAGTTTCTTTTGTACAAGCTTGCGCTGGCTCAGTAGCGCTTGGATTTGTTCTGGGGGCACTTGGTTACGCTGGCATGGGCCAGAATGTCTCTCTCCCTGTTGGTGCCTTTGTGGGGTAAGGTGGCTCTATGCACATCAATGGCGTGAACACTCTTCCTTTTTTTGCCCTCCAGTTATGATTCCCATGTATGTGTTGTCTCTGGGTTCAGCACATGTGTTGCCTCAGCTCACGGGGGAACATCGCCTGGCCAGTGATAGTAGTCTCTCTCTCATGCGTTGGCACGGACTTGTGGAGGCATCTCCACTGGTTCCCAAGCTATTATACTTCTGCCCTCACAATATGGGCCAGTAGCTGTGTGTGTTGCGAGGCAACCTTCCCCAGTATACCAGCCTCCGTCTCACCTCCTCCGGTTGGGGTATTGGTCCGCCGTCCTGCCCTGCTGACTTTTGCTGCGGGCTTGCAGTTCGGTGGGCTCGTTGCTGTGCTTTTGTTGCTTTAAAGGTTTTAGCCAGGGGCCTTCACATTAGTGGGCAGGCTTTGCTGTTGGTGCTGCCCGCCTAGTGCAGTTCCGGCAACTAGGCGGATTGTTCTTTTGGGCCCTTCGCCTCTTCTGGGTCGGGCGCCTCCTGTATTGGATCCGTGTCCCGCGGTCCCACAAGTCTGTCTTTTTCGCCGTCTATAGCGTGTGTCAAACTCCCATTCCGTCTGCTGCTATCCCCAGCGCTTCCCAGCTGTGACACTGGTTGGGCCCCCCACTCTCTCGTTGCCGCTTGTCTGTGCTCACTATTTCTGTAACGTCCTGCCTCAGGACTACGGCCTGTCTAGATCCTTTCCCCCGACGGGCAATCCATTGTTGGGGGTGTCTGTGGGGGGCCGCATAACTTCTGTTATGCAGATTCCAGCTTCTTTATTTGCGTGCATATAGCTACACCTGGTGTATTGTGGCTGCCACCTTTCGCAATGTTGTCAGGCTTTTTTAGGGGGAGTTCTGACATCAGGTCAGCAGGGCTCAGATCGCATCACGGTCCGCCCTGATAATATGCGGGTCCGTGTTATGCGATCTTCCGGGCCGCGTCTTTGTCCAGCATATCATGTGTGCCCGCGCTCACTCTGTGTCGGCAAGCCGTCCTCAGTGCATACTCGTCCAGCCTCCTCAGCAGGCAATCACTTCCTATCTTCCGCGGTGTCTAATGTTCATGGTTTCGTTGCTTCATCCATCGGGGCTTCGGTCCATCCGAGTCCTTTGTTCCCCGGAGCGGCCATTTTAGGTGGGCGTCCGATGGGGAACTCGAACTTTCTTTTCCCAATTATCTCAGTCCTAGGTGAACGTTTCTGGAACAGGCTTAGTACGCTGTGTACTGCTCACATTCACAGAGCTGATACTGCTTTTTGGAACTGTTAACACACATTCTGCTGGCGGGCATGCTCAGGATGTAGATGGATCTGCGGGAGGTCAAGGGTCTTCCAGCCTCTCACATGGCCAGTTAGCCATGCCCCTCATCACTATAGTTGAAGACATTTATGACAGGTGCAATGAGTCGGCTTATTGTTTCTTTGAATATTTCAGGTGCAGAAGATATGCCAAAATTAAGACATTGTATCAAAAGAGGCCTTCATGGGTAGTGTATGTAGTGATGGGCCTAGATGTAGGATCAATTACCAGTTGATGGTATCCTTGATTTAAGTCTAGTTTTGAGAATCTGGTAGCTTGGCTCAGTCTGATTATCATATCCTCAATATTAGGCCCAGTATGTCTTTCTCTTTGTATCGTAGTGTTGGGAATGTGCATGTCTACACAGAGACAAAGACGCTCATCTGCCTTGGTTACAACCACCAATGGAGATACCGATGGGTTGGGATCATCAACTTTTTCGATTATATTATTTTCAAGCAATTGTCGAAACTCATGGTATACTCTCGCCTGAAGGTGAAATCCTATTCGTTGTGGTTACTGTGGGACAAGACGAACAGTAGGGTCAATGTGTAGTTGTATGACATTGTTTTTTAGCTTGCCGACACATCGGAACAGTTTTGGAAAGGTATCCTTTAATCTGTCAATATCTAATTCCCTCTTTGAAAAGACCTGCAAGTCATGAGTTTGCGGAGGAAATCCATGTATTATTTGAGATTGGTCATAGTCCTTGCCCACTGATCATGCTCCGCACAGAACTATTGTCACACAGCAGGAGTATCTGAGCGTTGTCAAAATTAAAAAGAGTACTTGCGATTTTTATGGATGTGGGGTGGAGCAGATTTCGACCATCTTCCTTCCCCACCCTTCCACATTGGAAATGTAGTACATTGGTGTCATCCGCATAATGACTCCTGACTTGAGTGAGCAGCAGATTGAAGGGACGGGGCAACTGCTGACAAGCCATTTGTAGATATACCTATTTTTCTTTTGCTAATAGACTGTATAAATATTTCTCTGCAATTGAGGATGAGTAATACTCAGCGCACACAATTTTACAATCCAACAATGATTGCCTTTTGTGGTAATGTGGACTGAGGGAACTTTTCATCAGCTAAATCATTCCCAGTGAGCCTAACCCGGGACGCAATGAAAGCTTGAGACCATGCAGATGCATGCAATCAGCAGGACACTTGGAACATTTGGGACAACACACTAACTGCTTCCTAAGAGGAATGCTGGGAATTCTCTCATTTATTTCGATGATGCCCAGTGAAAGGGCACCCTGAGCTTGGGGTTTCTGATCACGACTGGCCCACAGGGAACTCTACACATCCCTAACTTCTAGCTTCCTCAAAACATTGGAGGTACTTGAGCAGTTCAGCTTTCTTAACCTTACTCCAGGGGACTGCAACCTTTGGCTCTCCAGATGTGTTGGACTACAACTTCCAGCAGGTCCATACAGCATAGTCAATGACAAGGGATCATGAGAGTTGAAGTCTAAAACATCTGGACAGCCACAGGTTTCAGACCCCTGCCTTACTACCACGAGGGTGCCCCCTTTCTTGACACAGTAGCCACAGCTCACTTGCTTTCACGCTTGGTGTAGAGCTCATGTCACGCTCCATTGTAGCAAAATTGTCTGTCAGTGTTTCTAACGTTAATTGCACACACTTTTATTTTTGAAGACAAAGCTGTAGGCACAGTCTGTATCAAATCCCACGGTACCACCAGTTTGAAGAAATGACTTGTGCTCTGCATAAGTATAAGGATAAGTAGTGGCTAAACCGCGTACTCAGCCACATACTTCTACAAACTAACAATGATCCCAATCAGAAAGATAAAACAGGCACATCCAAGAAATGTACTCATTCGCCGTTCATGGTAACGGCGGGCCGAGGGAAGACTATAATCTCAGAAGGAGTGTGACTATGAGACAAAAGCAACCCAAACAGCAATAGTGCAACTTTTACAAAATAAAAGAATGTCCCATCAAGGTTCTATAAAAATATACACTTTAATTAAATCAATCAATCATACAACTAACTCTTAAAAACACTATGAAAAAATCCACACATGTAAAAGAAGATCGAAACGCAGAACAGAAATGTATAGGCACTCCGGATACTTTGTCAGGGAGGAAAACAGGAAGAAATGCAACAATGTTGTTCCAAAGAATATGTCTTGATAGAAAAAGGAGCAGAAGGGACTTGATCGGTCTCTAGGGCCCCAAAAGGTGGACCAGAGGGATAGGGTCACTTGTAAATTCCTGATTCCAATGTTAGGCGGTTTAACAATGTGAACCAGACTTCAGACTGTTGTGCTTGCTGGTCGAATTAATGTTTGAAGGTGTCGAGTTACGTTGCACCCAAATGGCACATCGGCATCAATTTGTAGGTGGCTTTGAGTGATGTAGGTTGAATGGATCACCAGGAATGGTTCAACAATCAAGTGTGGATCGAATCAATGCTGACCACTGCTTTGGGTCAACGATTGATGCAATGTTCCACAGGTTCTAGACTTCTAGACGAGCTTTGATGCAAAGACCCGGTGGTTCGATGCTTGGTTTGATGTGGCGGTTCAAAGTCATCCGCACAGTATGCTGGTGCTTGAGCCGGACAGGTGACAAGGTTCTGCTGGTGCAAACCAGCATTGAGCCGGTTCGATGATGCGAGCAGCGGTAGTTCGAAGTTTGAGTGATTGTCAAATACAACACTTTCAGGTCTTGCTGGTTTGAATGCAGCAAACATGGTTCAAATGCGGTTTGATTGGTTTGAGGCAATGACAATGTGCATCCTGACTGTTCTCGCTCCCAGAATGCAATGAGACCCACTACAGGGGGCTCCAGGACTAGGTGAGTTCTTTCTCCAAAAGTGAACCAAAGAAAAAGTTGGAGACCTAATCTTTTATGGGCAAAACGTCACACAGTATGGAGGAAAGGAAGCCTAACTTAAAGGATCCAATCCCTATCCTTGTGTAATGTGTTACTTTCTTTCTTATGTCATAACCAGATTAGCTTGCAGGAAGTGGAGAGGACAGGAAAGAGAGAAAATCCCGCAGAAAAGTAAGATTGAGGAATCCTCCACAAACCTACTCGTGCTCCCTGGCTGTACTAACTCTGTCCCTTCCAGCTTGCAGCTTCAAAGACTCCCTGGTGTGCACCCCCCCAGTGTGAGGCAGGTCTTTGTTATGAAATTGGCTCTTTGAAGCCAGGTTCTCCAGGCGTCTCCACATGGATGATGCCGGGCCAAGCAAGAGAAGAGTTACCGTTCCTCTCAGAGAGCATCCTGCCTTTTACTCCATTCACTGGAATGCAGACAGGCAGGTGCTTGAAATCCATGTAGCCTCTCAAAGCAGTCTGAGCTCACTGGGATGACTCTGGTAAGTTACAAATCAGATGTGGCTTTAATAATTATATGAACTACCACCCAACACACCCAAATAGGTATAGCTTGTAGTTCATGATTATCTTGACACCAAGTGAGTAGTTTATCATAAATATGATGGTTTGGAAAAGAGGTGTAGACTTAAATACAACCTCTGCATTATGGTGACTTGGCTGTGAGAGCAGCAGGCAAACAGAGCACCTATGATGCCTGGACTGGCACTATGCCACACAAGTGCAGGGTCTGCGGATCAGGATACTGATGAAGCAGGACACAGGTGTACACTATGCTTTTGGCATGGAGTTAGTACACCAACCTTTCTGAGATTGAATTACCTGTATTATTTTATTACTTAATAAAAATCAAAAATGTCAGGGCTTCTACATGCTTGCCAGATGGCAAGCCTTGACAGGTGGGCAGCTGGCTGTGCCTATCAATGTAAACTACTACATGTCAGGATATGTTCTATAATATTACACATGGCACTGTTCGTGTATTTAGACCTGAAAGGAGAGAGGGAAGCACAGGCAAACTTACAGAAGAACACGTTACTTACCCATTGTGATGTTCTTTCTACTGGATGTTCCTCCCACGTATTCCTTATCTTGGATATTTCCCAATATCCAGCTTGCAGTCTCGGAATTTTCTTTTTCAGTAGAGGGTGCTGTGTGTTGATGCTTGCTTGAGTCGAAGTGCATCGTAGGCCTCTGCCTTGACGTCGACATCACCAGAGGTATAAGTAGCGTGCGCAGCGCTCGTTGCTCAGTTCTGTTTTGACGAGCGAAGCACTGTCTTGAGTTTGATGGTTACTCCCCCTGAGAGAGCGCAGACTGCAACCGCAAGAGAAGTTTTACTGCGGGGTAGGTTGGGAGGGGCGATAAGGAATACGTGAGAGGAACATCCAGTAAAAAGAACGTTACCATGGGTAATGGATTGTGTCCTCCCACGTATTCCTTATTTTTGATACACTCCCAAAGCAGTTTACATAATTTGGAGGAGGGAGTAAAATTTGAAGTGATCATGTATTTCCAAAAGCAGAATCTTGGTTCGTGGAGGGGTCTAGACTATAGTATTTAGTAAAGGTGTGCACAGACGACCATGTGGCAGCTGCACATATATCCTTTATCGGAACTCCCCTCTGCAACACAGATAAAGTTGCAACACCCCTGGTCGAATGAGCCCTTAGATGTTCTGGAGGGTCTTTACCAGCCAGCCTGTAACATTCCAATATGGTTAAAATAATCCATCTGGAGATGGTTTGTTTGGTGATGGCTAGACCCAATTTGTGACCTGAATAGCCCACACATAACTGGTCCTTCTGCTGCAGTCTCGCCATTCTAGAAATGTAAAAACTGAGTGCACGTCTAGTGTCGAGCCTGTGAAGTCTTTCTTCTTCTTTCCCCGGATATGGTGGAGGATAAAAAGATGGTAAAGTTATTTTCTGAGTAATATGAAACTCAGAAACCACCCCAGGGAGAAAAGTAGGCTTCACTTTTAGTACTACCCTGTATTTATGAAAAACAGTGTGAGAAGGCTTGCAGGATAAAGCCTACAGCTCAATCAACCTTTGGGCTGATGTTATTGCCACTAAGAAAATGGTTTTCAAGGTAAGAAGTCTTAATGGGCAAGAATGTAGATGCTCGAAAGGAGCACCCACCAGAAACTTTAAAATCAAGTTGAGATCCCACAGTGGGACTTGAAAGGGGGTCAGAGGGAAAATATTAGTTAATCCCTTTAGGAATTGCATTACCAGAGGAATCTCAAAGTAGGAGACTTCCTCTGAAGTGCGCTTGAAAATAGAAAGCGCTGCCAGATATCCCTTGATGGTACCAATCTGGAGCCCCAGATTGGCCAGATGTAACAAAAAGGATAACACTGCAGGTGTAGTACATCAAAAAGGGTCAACATTCTTATCTCTACACCAGCTGCAAAACTTGTTCCAGAGGCAGCGGTATAAGGATTTGGTGGCTACCTATATCTCAGCCTCTCAGAAACCATGCGTGAAGTGTGAGAGTCCTGATATCTGGATGGAGAACCCGACCCTCGTCTCGCGAGAGAAGGTCCTCTCTTTGTGAAGACAAATCGGAGGGCAGATGGACATGTCTAGAAGGTCCGGGTACCCCGTCCTCCAGGCCCAATCTGGGGCAATTCGAATCATGGATTTCCTGAACCTTCTCAACCTCTTGATTACATGAGGAATGACGGGGACTGGAGGAAATGCGTACAGGAGTGGAAATTCTCAGTCCACCAAGAACGCGTCTCGTAGAGCTCCTCTAGGAGGAAATTCCCTTGAGCAGTACAGCTCGCACTTCCGGTTGGCACCGGTCACAAACAGATCCACTTGAGGTGTTCCCCAAAGGGTGAAGATCTCTTGAAGGACTTCCTGAGCTAATTCCCACTCGTGGGAGATTGTGCTCTTCCTGCTCAGAGTGTCCGCTGTCATGTTCTTCTCTCCGGCTAGGTGAACTGCCGATAGAGAGATTCCTTCTTGTAATGCCCAGAACCAGAGCTACATTGCCTCTCTGCAGAATGGTAGTGACACTACACCTCCTCTCTTGTTTAGGTAGTACATGGCCACTGTGTTGTCCGTCATTATCAGGACATTCTTTCCCCGTACAGATGGCAGGTAGGCCTTCAGCGCTAGTCTGATATCCCTCAGCTCTAAAAGGTTGATGTGTAGTTTGTACTCCGATGGAGACCAACGACCACTGATGGTCAAATCGTTGGTATGTACTCCCCGCCCTGTGAGTGAGATGTCCATCACTACTGTTATCTCCAGCCATGGTTGCCAAAACGGTTCTCCTTTCAAGATATTTTCCCAACACACCCACCACTAAAGATCCAGCGAGACTCTGTCTGGAATATGTAGGAGATCTGACATCCTTCCTGAGAACTGTGACCACTGGATTCTGAGAGCCCCTCTCATTCTCAGGCAAACCTCTGGTACCAGAAAAATGCAGGATGCCATGAGGCGGAGCAACCTCAGAAAATTGAAAGCCAGTAGATGTTGGGCATTCTGGAATTTTGTCACCATCTGCAGAATGTCTTGAGCCCTCACCTCTGGTGGTGAGGCTTTTCTCAGGGATGCATCCAGGACTGCTTCAATGAACTGGAGTCTTTGTGATGGTATCATGTGGGACTTCCTGAAGTTGAGGGAGAAGCCCAGCCGGTATGCAGTGATAAAATCGCGGCAAAAATGCTTGGGTCTGACCCGGTAAAGGTGTACCCCATTATACCATTTAATGGGAGCGGGGGTTGCAGGGGTGTCCACCGTGCCCCTTAAATGGTATAATGGGTCCAGGGATTGCGGGGGTGTCCCCTGCATCCTTTACATGGATTGCCACAGCAAAACCACAGCCTTTTTGCCACGATATTTTGTAACCACAGCCATTTTTGCTGCGATTTTAACACATGGAACCGCCCAGCCTGTGGAGGGAGTGGCAAGTATAGCTGAGATGATCTAGGGCTTGTTCTGGGGAACTCTCCCTGATCAGCTAATCGTCTAGGTAGGGGTAGATGTGAATCCACCCCTCTCCTGAGACTCGGTGGACAACTGCCATTAGCTTGGTGAAAACCCTCTGGGGAGGTTAGTCCAAATGGCAGAACCCGAAACTGATAGTGACAGTTGCCAACGGCGAACTTTGGGTACTGTCTGTGCTTGTGATGGATTGGCACATGAAAGCAAGCATCCTGGACGTCCAATGATACCATCCAACCCTGAAGCTGGAGGGCTGAATGATCTGAGAAAGGGTTACCATCTTGAACTTGTCCTTCCTGAGGAACTTGTTCACGTCTCTTAAGTCCAAGATGGGTCTCACTCCTCCGTCCTTCTTTGGAATTAGAAAATAAGGGTAGTACCAACCCTTGTTCCTCTCCGCTACATGTACTGGTTCTACAGCACCTTTATCCAGCAGGGTTAAAATCTCCTACATAAGGAGCGGATCTGGAACCTTCAAAGAGTTGTTCCTCGGTGGATGACTCTGAGGTTTTTACAGAAAATGTAGGAAGTAACATTGGGCAACTGTTTCCAATGCCAAAACATCTGAAGTAATAGCCTGCCATTCTGTCAGATGTTGTGACAACCTGCCTCCTACTGCAGTCTTGTGAACGAAGACCTAAGCAAGGTTTTGGAGCAGCTGACGCAGTGGCTGAAGGTAAGACAGCCCCTGCTGTTGCGGTCTTAGTACTTCTACCCTGTCCACCACGGGGGAATCGTCTTTGACCTCTATGAGCTGGCTGTCCTCTGCCCCTTCCGAATGCGGAATAATAGTGAAAGGACCTACCCCTCCAGGGCGCACCTGTGGGGCGATTTGGCGTTTGCCTTATTGCAGCTCTAAGGGATTCGGCCGCCGCCTTGGAAGTTTGCAGCTTCTTCTAACTCTCATCAGCTTTATTCCCAAATAGATGTATGCCATCAAAGGGCATGTTGAGAAGTCTGGATTGAATGTCTGGTGCAGATCCTGACTTCCGCAATCACGCAAATCTGCGGATCACTGTACTAGCCACCATAGCTCTGCTGATGCTGTCAACAGAGTTGAGACCAGTCTGGAGGGATTCGCACATAGCATCTTTCCCATCGTTGACAATGTTAAGGAATCCATCTTGTTCCTCCCCGTCGGGGATATGATCAGCCGCCAAAAGAATACACTCCCAAAGGGTGTGGGAAAATCTTGCTAGCGTGCACGTAGCATTGACAGATTTTAACAACATACTGCCGGCCGAGAAAACCTTCTTGGCCATGGCATCATGTCTTTGATCAACCCTATCCTGCGGAATCGTGGGATAGGCATTTTGTCTACCTGAGGAAGTAGCTGACTACACTACCAGGCTTTCTGGTGTAGGATGCTTTGATAGGTAGAGAGGGTCAGAACTAGAAGCTCTGAATTTGGCTGTTAATTTTTTATTAACTGCCGGGACAACCTCAGGTGTTTCTCCTCTGTAAAACCTGATGGAAAGGGGCAATTGGGTCCTCTTGTGGCCCTTTGTCCATTATGTCTGTTAAATCATCTTATTCAAAAACAGGTGTGGGTCTGCACCATCCCATTTACTCCATGACTCTAGTCATGAGTTGTCTGTGCGTAATCTCAGCATGATCCCCAGGATCTGCCTTCCCAAAATCCATTTCAGGAGAAGCATCGATACCACTCGCCTCATGAAGATAATCTTGTAAATTCTTCACGCTAGATTCTTCGGATATGAGTTTATCCGGAACAGAAGGAGTTCCATACTGCAATCCAAAGGGTCTCGCTTCATCAGAGGACTCCTCTGGTTCTTATGATGATATGATAGGTTATTTATAAGGCGCTTAATACCCAGAGGTTTCTAAGCGCGTACCCAGGGATCGAACCTGTGTTGCTCCATGTCGTCTTGCTTCCAAGGCGAGCACGTTACCCCCTGAGCTATCCTCCCAATTGTCAGAATGGGCACAATTCATTTTGATTCTGATCAAAATGTCATATTAATCAGTCTTCGTTTTTGCGTTGACCACAAAAAATGTTGTTGAAGAGGAGATAGTGGCTGTGTGCTCCAGTCTTCTCCTTCTTCATAAATTGAAGATAGTGCCTTAAAGTATTCTGACCTTGGTTGTGGTGTACAGATCTTTTCATATGCTGTAGGTGTTTTAGAAGTCATGACAGGCCCGAAAACGTCAACATCATTGATGTCGACGTCGATGATTGTCTTGACACAAGCGTTGATGTCTTCGATAGACTCGACGATGTCATCGATGTCTTCATCCTACTTGCGGTGCTGAGAAGGTCGACACTCAAGGCGTCGATGGCTTCTCCTTCGGAACAGGCGCCAACGGTGTCAAAGCACACTCTTCGGACCTGTATAGGTTTCCTTCAGCATTTCCTCGGCATCAATGATGTCGATTTTTTTATGTTTCGTGGTGGCTTTCTCTAGACTCGAGGGATGAGATTGCTCTCGAGGAAGTTCAACAGCCGGGTTCAAAGATGCACGGCTCTTGTGCTTCCTTTTGACTTGGGCATCACCTCTAGGTGTTGTTGAGGGGGGCAAGGCTGCGTTCTCAATCACCTTCATCATACAGAGTCTAAAATCCTCCCACTGAGCTGGGATACTAGACTTTGAGGGACAAACAACCCATTCGGGTGAAGTAGATGAAGAAGTGGACGGCGACCTATGGCGCCTCTTTTTGTCAAGCCTCGAAGATGAGGAATGATGTGAACCACTTCTCGAACAGGAACAGGAGCGTTTAGATCTCTTACGACGTGGAGGCGAAGGTCTCGACTCGTCTGAGGATTTATGTTTTGAGGGGGTTACAGATTTTTTAGGCTTACCTCTCTCCAATTTCCCTCTGCGCTCTCTCAAGGCCTTGGCCGTCATCGACAAGCATTCCTCACACTCCAAACACGAATGGTCTGACCCTCGACACCACAGTCAGATGCTGTGTGGGTCTGTTACGGACATTTTAGCATCGCAGTCCCAACACTTTTTAAATCTGGAACCGAGGATTAGACGGTGCTGATGAAGAAGCTAAATCGTGTCGAAAACGTGATTAATTTTCGCAGAAACTTGAAGAAACTCAAACTTCTAACTAGGAACTAAGCGTTACGTTACCGAAGCTGTGAAGCGCAGAAAAACGCAACTGAGCAACGGGCACTGCGCACGCTACTTATACCTGTGGTGACGTCGACGCCAAGACGGAGGCCTCCGAGGGACATCGACTCGACCAGGCATCGACACACATTGCCCTCTACTGAAAAAAGATTTCTGAGGCAGCAAGCAGGATATTGGGAAATATAAGATAAGGAATACGTAGGAGGACACAATCCATTCGAAAATAGGTTTGGTTTGGAACATTGATATGCAAAATGGCAAGTTATTCACATGCTCATGAATAAGAAATACATAGCAGTACAACATTACAAAACCTCAGGAAGCTGGCATGGCTCAACAGAAACAATAACTCTTACCTCTGGAACAGACTCACCTCAAGTAAACAGGTTGCGTAGCACTGCTTGACCGACTCTGGACTTCTCCCTGGAATCCCTGTCGAAGCAGTAGAACTTTGTGAAGGTGTGTGTGGACCTCCACGTAGCAGCCCTGCAGCTGTCCAGCAGGGGCACACCAGACAGGAACGCCATCGTCACATCGATCGCTCTGGTGGAGTGGGCTCTCCGACGGCCGGGCAGCGGTCAGTTCACCAACCGATGGCAGTGGATGATGCAGTCACAGAGCCACCTTGAAATGGAAGCCTTGGACAAGGCCTTCCCATGGTTCCCAGGGCCAAAGTTCACGAACAGTTGTGAAGTCTTCTGAAAACTCTTTGTGCGTGTCACATAGAACTTCAGGGCACGAGCAACATCCAGCGAATGCAAGGCCCTTTCAGCTGGTGACGAAGGCTTCGGGAAAACAACAGGTAACACCAAAGGCTCGTACAGGTGGAATTCCAATGGAACCTTCGGCATAAAAGAGGGGTGCATCCGTAGCACCACCCCTGATTCGTGGAATCTCAGGTATGGTTGCATGCAGGATAGAGCCTGGATCTCACCTACCCTCCTGGCAGAGGTGATGGCCACAAGGAAAGCCGTTTTCCACGAGAGGAACTTGAGAGGGGCGTGATGCATAGGCTCAAAGGGAGCCCCCATAAGCCTCGTCAGAACAACTTTGAGTTCTCACGCCGGCACCAGAGCCTTCACCGGCGGGAAAGATCGAAAAAGGAACTCCTTGATGAGTCAAGGAGACCAAAGTGAAGATCTTCCTGAAGACCTGGTGTAGCGGGAGATAGATGCCAGATGTACCTTGATAGAGGGGTGCGCCAGCCTGGCCTTGGCCAACGACAGCAAGTATGGAAAGACCTGCGTGTCACAAGTCTCTCCCCTTCTCACCTGTTTTTCCTGTTTGCACGCTCTGGGATTTGTATAAACCCGTGTGCAGGTCTTCGGGGTCCAGCGTGAGGATAGTAATCCAACTCCAGGAGACGTTCAGATGTCCAGTACGGGAACCAGGAAGGAACAATGTCTGGGCTCAGAGGCACGGAACGCCGTGACCCGAGTGCAGGCGAAAATCCAGGAAGGAAGCTCAAAGGTAAGTTCGAGGAAAGGGAAGGAAAGGAGGAAGATTCAAGGAATCGGGAAACAGGATACTGAAAAAAGCCCCGAGCGAACTGCGGCAACACACGTCCAACTACAGCGAGCGAGCAGTAGCGTTGAGACACGCAGAGCCGCGGTGGTGTGCCTGTTTAGAAGAACGTTGAGTGTGGCACGTAAAGACTGGGAAGCTGCGTTCTGTATCAGGCGGCCATGTTGGGAGGATCAGGGCATTCAGTCCTCTATTGGTCAGGGACCACGAAGTCCAGAATGGACGCAGGCGATGGTTCATGACAGTATGCCTCCTCTGAAGCCCAGCTCCTCCGGGTTTGCCTGGATGGATGAGATATCTTTGTATCAGCCGGGGAGCATTCATGTTTGACATGGGTTCCCAGGTGTGCTCACTGGGAGTATACCCTTTCCATTCAACCAAATACTGTAGTTGACCACGTCGGTACCTAGAGTCAAGAATTCTGGAGACCTTGTATTCGAGTTGGTCATTGACAATCTCTGGCGTAGATCTTGGAGCAGTTCGAGAGGGCTGAACATATGGTTTTAACAGAGAAGTGTGGAAGAATGGATGAATCCTTTTCCATGACTCTGGTAGTCGGAGTCGAAAGGCCACTGGATTGACGATTTCTTTTATAGAAAAGGGCCCATAATATCTGGGATCCAATTTGTTTGGTCGTAGGTGACGAGGAAGGAGTTTTGAGGATAACCAGACCTTATCTCCTATTGAATAGGAAGGCCCAGGCCTTCTTTTGGAGTCAGCATAATGTTTAACGTCTCTTCGGGCCTTTTCTAGGTGTTCCTTTTGCTTCTTTGTGCACAGATTAGTGTTTCAATCCAGGAATCAACTGCAGGAACTGGGGTAGGATGTGCAAGAATGGACGGTAGGACTGAAGGATGAAATCCTTGACTACAGAAGAAGGGACTGGTCTTGATAGCAGAGTGATCCGAATTGTTGTATGCAAATTCGGCCACAGGTATTAAAAGTGACCAATCATCCTGGACTTTGGTGGCGAAGCAACGAAAATATTGTTCCAGGGTTTGGTTTACTCATTCGGTAACTCCATTGGTCTGAGGATGATAACCCGAAGACAATGCACGTTGGATTCCCAGTATACGACATAGCTGTTTCCAGATCTGGGATATGTACTGGTGTCCTCGGTCAGAAATGATTTTGGAAGGTAGCCCATGAAGCCGGAATATGTGCTCTAGGAAAATGCCAGCAAGTTCAGATGAGGATGGTAATTTGTATAGAGGCGTAAAATGAGCCATATGTGTGAAGAAATCAATGGTAACCCTTATAGTTGTGTAGCCCCTAAAAGAAGGTAGATAAAATCTGTGGCAATGATTTCCGAGGGTCTTGTTGGTAGTGCTGGTTGGATCAGGAGACCTCCTGGTCTTTTATTGTCATGTTTGTTCTGATTGCAGACTGCACAAGTCTGGACATGGATCTTGATTTCATCCTTCATCCTTGGCCACCAAAACTGTCTTTGTATTAGATGGAGGGTGTTCGCTATGTTACGGTGTCCTGAATGGAAAGTATCATGACATAGACTTGTGATATTTTGTCTCAGTCCAGGAGTAGGGATGACCAACCAATTATCCTTGAATAGATATCCATCTTTTGTTTTGAGATTCCATCGGTTGTATCTCCTAAACTCCTTCCAAGGTTCAGAAGACTGAGTTTGGATTTGAATATCCTCCAGGAGAGTGATTGCTTGAGCAATAAATATTGTGTTAGGAAACATCTTAGGGAAGGTTTGATCCTCAAGGGTTTCGTAATCAGGACGTCTGGATAAGGCATCGGCTATAATGTTGTGTGTTCCAGGGAAATGATGCATTTGAAATTGGTATTGGGCAAAAAAGAAGGCCCAATGGGCTTGGCGACTGTTTCTACATTCTAGGGATTGTAGGACTTGAAGATTCCGATGGTCCGTGCGGACTTGTACCGGGTGTTTGGCTCCCAGAAGGAGATGTCACCAATCAGTGAAGGCTTGACGAATGGCTAACAATTCCTTCTCCAGGACGGAATAATGAGTTTCACTGGGAGTTAAGGTACGAGAGAGATAGGCATTGGGGTGTTCTAACTTGTGCCAAGTTCCTGTTTCAGAACTGCCCCAATGGCGTAGTTGGCGGCATCAGTTTCAACAAGGAAAGGTCGATCAATGTCGGGTTGAGCCAGGATGGGAGCATGTGTGAACGCCGACTTCAACCGTTGAAATGCCGAATCTTGGGCTGAGGTCCACTGAAAGGGGGTGTCTTTCTTTAGTAATGTGACAATAGGGTGCACAATCTCAGAACATGTTGGTATAAATTTCCTGTAGAAATTAGCAAACCCCAGGAAGGATTGAATTTGCTTTACAGTGGTTGGAACAGGCCAAGATAGAATGGAGTCAACCTTGGAAGAGTCCATTCCAATCCCCTTTGGGCTAAGGACGAATCCGAGATAGTGAACAGTAGATACATGGAAAAGACACTTCTCGGGTTTGGCCAGGAGCTTATGTTCACAGAGATGTTGTAAGACTGCTCTTACGTGCTCTTCGTGTTTCAAATGGTTCTTGGAGTAGATCAGTATGTCGTCTAGATATACAATGACGAAGAGGAACAGCATATCAGAAAACCCCCGATCCATAAAACGTTGGAAAATTGCTGGGGCATTAGCAAGTCCAAAGGGCATGACCAAGTATTCAAAATGGCCGAAGGGTGTTCTAAAGGCTGTTTTCCATTCATCACCTTCTTTTATACGAATAAGATGGTAGGCACCCCTGAGATCTAGTTTTGTGAAGATGACTGCACCTCTGACTGCTTCCAGGATGTCCGAGATGAGAGGCACTGGGTAACGGTCCTTGAGAGAGCATTGGTAAAGGCCACGGTAATCCAGACATGGCCTAAGCTTCTTCGAATCCTTTTTGGGACGAAGAAAAGGGAAGCGCCCGCCGGGGGCTTGGATGGTCGAATAGTTCATTTTTCCAGGTTGGTATCCAGGTATTCCGGAGGGCCCTTTTTTCAGGTTCTGACAAAATAAACATTCTTCCGAAAGGTATTACGGCTGAAGGTTCAGTGTTGATGACACAATCCTCAGGTCTGTGGGGTGGTAGAGCTTGCACAATGGCTGTTGAGAATACATTGGTGTAAGCCTGGTAGACCCTGGGAATCCGGATGATGTTAGAGACGATGAGTGGAAATTGCTGAGTTTCTTGAGAGTCTTCAGAGGACCTTGGTGAGGTGTCTAGGGACAAACAGTGGGACATACAATATTCTGAACCAAGAAACAAAGAGCCTGCTGCCCAATTGATGTAGGGGTTATGCTTCTGTAACCAGGGCATGCCTAGAACCATTGGATAGTGGGCAGATCTTATAATATCAAATTTAATCCTCTCTTGGTGGTGATTTATAGAAAGAAGAATCTCTTTGGTTTGAAGGATTATGGGTCCTGAAGACAGGGGTCTTCCATCAATAGCTTCAACAGGTTGCATAGTCTCTCTTGTTTCGTGTGGAATGTTGTGAGTAGGAACCCAACCATGATCTATGAATATGCCCATGGCTCCACAATTCGCTAATGCCAGGATGGGCTAAGATTCTTTCTTGGAAAGCGATAGGAAGGCCTGTAGAATCACAAGATTATTTTGTCCAGGAGAGTTCAAGGAAGGAACTGATGTGGAGCAGACACCTTTCTCCTGAAACTGTGCCCCATCTAGGATCGGGAGTTGGTGTTTCCTGAATGCTGTGGAGGAGCGATAGGGCACTCTCTCACAAGGTGTTTATCAGAGGCGCACTACATGCACAGACCAGTGTGAATCCAGCGCATCCTTTCTTGTGGGGTAATGGGTCCACGGAAGGCCCCCAGTTGCATGAGTTCTGGATCCGAGGTTGGAGAAGGTGCGGGCTCTTGTCTGTAAGGATGGTCTGTGGCAGCCTTTTGGAATGTTGACTTAGACTTCTTTTTCTCCGCCTTTCTTTCCTGGATTCGAAAGTCGATTTGTAGGGAAAGGTCCATGAGGGCCTGGAAGGAGCTTGGGCGAGCTACCCTGGCTAACTCGTCCTTTATTTCTTCATTCAGGCCTCTTCGACAGAGGGTGAAACTGGTTTCTTGGGACCAATCAGCCTCCTTCACAAGTTGTTTGAAGCGGGTCACATAGGTAAGCATATCCTGGGATCCTTGTTGAAATTCAAGTAATCGTTCTTGAGCACTGTAAACCTGCTCTGGACGATCAAACATGGCTTTTAGGGCTTCCACAAACCCATCATAATCATCCAGGAGGGTGTCGCCTGAATTAACTAGGGGGTTTGCCCAGGTCAAGGCTTTAAAACCCCATCATAAACCCCACCTTTGCTCTTGGGGTGGAAAAGTAGTAGGGCTTGAAGGTGAAATGCACCAAACATGAATCAAGGAAGGCACAAAGGTTCTTTGAAGAGCCATCATATTTGTCCACTACTCCTGCCAAAAACACACTTTCTTTAGTTGCAGAGTCACGAGACAAGACTAACTGCTTTAAAGCAGCATTCTCTGCCTTAAGGTTCTGGACTTCTGTGGTTAGTTCCTGCATACCTCGCATGAGGTTTTGAACCGCGGCTTCCATTTCTGTATCCGTTCTCACCTGTTTTTTCTGTTTGCTTGCGACCTTCTTTGATGATTTCTTTTGCACGCTCCGGGATTTGTATAAACCCGTGTCTAGGTCTTCGGGGTCCAGCGTGAGGATAGTGATCCAACTCCAGGAGATGTTCAGATGTCCAGTACGGGAACCAGGAAGGAACAATGTCCGGGCTCGGAGGCACGGAACGCCGTGACCCGATGCAGGCGAAAATCCAGGAAGGAAGCTCAAAGGTAAGTTCGAGGAAAGGGAAGCAAAGGAGGAAGATTCAAGGAATCGGGAAACAGGATACTGAAGAAAGCCCCAAGCGAACTCCGGCAACACACGTCCAACTACAGCGAGAGGTAGCGTTGAGACGTGCAGAGCCGCGGGGGCATGTCTGTTTAGTAGAACGTTGAGCGTGGCGCGTAAAGACTGGCAAGCTGCGTTCTGTATCAGGCGGCCATGTTGGGAGGATCAGGGCATTCAGTCCTCTATGGGTCAGGAACCACGAAGTCCAGAATGGACGCCGGCGACTGTTCATGACACTGAGGGGCCATGACCCTCAGAGGGGCAATCTTCTGAGACTGGCACCACGTAGCGAAACGCTTCCACTTGTGACCGTAGCACTTCCAAGTCAACTACGCCCTGGCCTTGGTGAGGACCTCCCTACAGTCCTCATGCAACTCATATACTCCAAATTCTAGGGTCGCAGGAGCCAAGCCCTCAAGGTCAGCGATCTTGGGTCATGATGAAGGATCGTGCCTCCTTCTCTGGTGAGAAGATCTGGAAGCTCTGGCAGCATGACCAGAGGTGACGCTGACATGCTGAGAAGGTCTGGATACCAAATCTGCCTCGGCCACGCCAGGGCGATGAGTATCATCTTGCATTGATACTGTTCGAGTGTGTTGATGATTCGTAGCAGGACAGGGAATGGAGGGGACGCGTATAGGAACAAGACTTCCCTCAGAAAGGAGAACGCGTCCCCCATGCTCCTCGGCTGGTGGAACCTGCTGACAAACTTCTGGCACTTGGAGTTGGCCGCTGTCGCAAACAAATCTATCTGGGGCCTGTCCCACTTGGCGAACAGGTGGTCCACCTGAGCCTGACGAAGCTCCCACTCATGGCAGAAGCGCAGTTCCCTGCTGAGGGAGTCTGCGATGGTGTTCTTGACTCCCCCCAGCTGGAGAGGGACGAGGAACATCCCCTGTCCGACGGCCCAGTGCCACAAGTCCTGCACTTCCTTGGAGACCGCTGGGGATCGAGTGACCCCCTGCTTCCTGATGTAAAACATGGTGGTGGTTTTGTCCGTGAAGATCCTCACCACCTTGCCTTTCAGAGATGGGAGGAACGACTTGAGGGCCCAGAACACTGCCCATAGCTCCACGATGTTGATACGAAGATCCTTCTCCTCTGGCAGCCACAGGCCTCTGGCATGCAGACATCCAGTGTGTGCTCCCCATACCTCTAGGGAGGCGTCTGTGATGACCGTCTCCTGGTATGATGGGCTCTGAAATCCCGAGCCTTGGGCAATGTTGGAGCGAATGCCCCACCATACCTTCGCCCGACAGAACTGGTCATTGAGAGATATCTTGTCTGTGAAGCTTCTGGACACCTGTATCCAGCGGGCGTCCAGGAATTCCTGAAGGGGTCGGATTTGCAACCTGCAGAGCCGGACGAGGTAGATGCAGGATGACATCATGCCCAGTAATGACTTGATGGCCTGCACCGTGGCCGTCTTTGTCGACGACAGCCGTTGCACCACCCCAGAATGGCTGCTATCCTCTCCGCCGAGTGTGATACCAGACAAGACACCGTATTCAGTTTGGTGCTTAGGAACAGCGCATTCTGGGATGGCATTAAGCAGGACTTTGGATAGTTGATGGAGAATCCCATTTCCGTTAGTAGCCGGACGGTAACCTCTGTGTGTCCTTCGGCCAGGTCCCGCGAGCGGCCGCAAATGAGACAGTCATCCAGGTACAGGTATACGGGTATGCCCTGCAGGCGTAGATGCGCCGCCACTGGTGCCAGGCATTTTGTGAACACTCTGGGGGCCGACTTCAAGCCGAAAGGTAGGGCCTTGAACTGGTAGTGCTGTCCCTGCACCACGAAGCATAGAAACATTCGATGTTTCTTGTGAATGGGGACGTGGAAGTAGGTGTCCTCCAGGTCCAACGACGTCAGCTGCCCTTTTGTGGTTAAGGTTTATTCTGCTGGAAAGAGGAAGCTAGTTCATCGCCTTTTACTAAATCCAAACAACAGGCTATGCATGTGTTTTGCTAAACCCACGTGCCTTATTCATTCAAGGTACTATATTTTCTACAGCAAGTGTCTAAATCTGTCTCTTGACACTTGCCTTATGTGGAACCGTGTACATTGTATACAACACACATTAATGGTCTCTCGCAGTTGCCATTACCGAAGTCACCTGATCTGTGACTAACTGTCTTAGCTCGTTCATCCATCATCCATAATTCATAACAGTAGGCGTCATCCAGGTCCAGCGACATCAAGAAGTCTCCTCTTTCCAGTTGGCCGAGCACATGTTGCAAAGTGAACATCCTGAATTTTTGGGACTTGAGGTATTTGTTTAGACTTCGTAGGTCTAGGATGGGTCTCCAGCCCCCTGTCTTCTTTCTGAACAGAAAGTATCTGGGGAACTACCTCTATCGGCCCGTTTCGCAGCATGGCCTGTATCTGTTCCAGGAGCCGAGGGATGTTCTGCTCCTGGTGGGCAACCAGAGGGATCCACTGACACCTGTGTTTAAACTCCAGGGTCCAGCACCCATCTGTTGGTGATGATCTTTCTCCACTCGCTGACGTCCCAGCCGCTTCAGACTTGCTTCGGCGCCGGAGTCCTGCCCTGTGAGCGGCAGCGATGCTGTGGATCTGTAATGCTGATGGTACTATGTGGAGAAACCTTTTGAAGACCTGTTCGACTTTCCCCTGGATGAGCGAAAAGAAGAGCAGTGCTGCTGGAGGGTGCCCAGGGAATGGGATTTGATGGCCTGGAGGGACTCGTCGTCAACTTTCCCAAATAGATTCTTTCCGCCAAAGGGCATGTCAAGCACCGTCGCCTGGACCTCCTGGCATAGATTTGTGGCCTTCATCCAGCCTTGGCGACAAAGGCAAACACTGTTCCCCATTTGCCGGAACCCTGTGTTGGTGACGTCCAATGCCACTGTGATGGCGTGATCAGACGCTACCTCACCTTCCTGGAAGAGAGCGATTGCCTCCATCTATTTATCGTCAGGGAGGAACTCCAGAATAGGCCCAAGCTTATACCACAACTCCCTGTCCTACTTGGCTAGGATCGCCAGTGCATTGGCCACCTTGAAAGTGGACGCTGTGGTGTAAATCACCTTCTTTCCCATGGCATCCATCCTCTTCCCCTCACTGTCTGGAGAGACCGAAGAAGATAAGGACGGGCTGGCCGACCGTTTCCTTGTGGCCGCAGATACCACCGAATCCGGCGATGGCTGCAACCTCAGTCACTTGGGTGCGGAGTCCGGTACCTGATATTTCTTCTCCAGTCCATCCCGTTTGGCTGGAGCCGTGCAAGGGTTCTTCATAAGGGCCAGGCCCTCTTCCCAAACGTCGTCCAGAAGGGGCACCATCATGATCATCTGGTACAAGAAGCCTTCCTTCTTGGTTTCCTCAGGCACTACCTGGAATAGCTCAGAGGCTCTGGAGATCATGGAGTGGAAAGATTCCACCTCATCCATTGGAGACACTTATGTGGAGCATCCAAATGTGTAGATTCACCATCCGCTGCGACGATAGCCTCGTCATCGTCGTGGCCGTATCCGTCCCGGTGTCTGGGTCCACTGAGGGAGAAGGGAGCGGAGGTTGAAACGGGGGGGTCGGATGACGCTTCCTCTTCTTAGCCAGAGGCTGATCGAGGACCTGGCATACCCCAGGTGTCGGAGCCGGAGGCTTCCTCACCTGGATGTCTGACAACAAGGTGTGCAGGGTTCGACAGAATATCCAAGAAAATGTCCTTCGGCTGAGAAGGCGGAATAGGAAAACTAGGCCCTGTGCCGTTGTCGCCATCGTCCTCCTCTTCATCGTCCTTGTGGACCAAAAACCATGAAAAAACCTACATATAGCTCAAGGAGCAAACTCAAGGATTCCCAACACTGAAGCGTGCAGTACAAATCTGAAGATGGCTGCCAGAGGGGCTTACGCAAAGGACTGTCATTGGATGGGGGCAGTATGACCCCAGAGGACAGTGATTGGCTTAAAGGAGAAGAACAAGTTACTTACCAACTGTAACGTTCTTTCGATTGGATGTTCCTCCCACGTATTCCTCATCTATGATATTCGTATCTCACCAGCTTTATTGCTTCGTAATTTTTTTTCCACTAGAGGGATCTGTGCACGTGGTTGTGGCATCAATGTCCCTCGACGGTCTCCGTAGTGTGTCGACATCACCAGTCGTATAAGTAGCTTGTGTCGTGCCTGTTGGCTTCAGTTCTGTTTTTTCGTGGTATTATTCGAGAAACACCGAGGCATGCCTCAGACTGTAAGCTCTTTGTGAACAAGAAGTGTAAATAACAAACTGTACTGAGGGGTAGGATGGGAGGGGCGATGAGGAATACGTGGGAGGAACATCCAGCCGAAAAAACGTTACATTTGGTAAGTAACTTGTTCTTCGAATGGATTGTGTCCTCCCACGTATTCCTCATCTATGATAGACTCCCATAGCAGTAGTAAATTTGGAGGTGGGAGTACTAATTATTTTTTATCATGTACAGAATGAAGTACAGCTTTTGCAAACAGACCTTCCTGGGAAGAAGATGCATCTAAGCAGTAATGCTTAACAAAGGTGTTCATTGATGTCCATGTTGCAGCTGAACAAATATCAATTACAAGGACTCCCCTCTTCAGAGCCGCAGAAGTAGCCATACCCCTTGTGGAATGGGCACAAAGCCCTTCCGGTGGGTCTTTCCCAGATACTCTGCTATAGCCAAAGTAATCCAGCGGGATATAGTTTGTTTTGTCGTCATTAATCCCAGTTTATGGCAGGTGTAACTCACAAAAAGTTGGTCATCCTGGTGCAATTTTGTCATTCTTGATATATAAAAACTCAGAACCTTTTTTGGGTCCAGTCTGTGTAGCCTCTCCTTTTCTTTTCCCAAATGAGGAGGATGATAGAAGGTTGGAAGTGTGACTTTTTGTGACAAAAGAAAGTCAGAAACTACTTTCGGCAAGAAAGAAGGTTTAACTTTAAGTACCTCCTTGTAAAAGGTAATATACGGAGGTTTGCATGAGAGAGCCTTTAATTCACTAACCCTGCGGGCTGATGTTAAGGCCCTAAGAAGGACAGTTTTGAGTGTTAAAAGCCTTAAAGGACAGGAATATAGAGGCTCAAAAGGTATACACGTTAGGAATTTCAACACAAGACAGGGTTGAAGCGGCCTGGTTGTTGCTAACGTGAGGTGCGGCTTGAATCAGTGGCGTGGAGCGTGCAGGGTCCTTTCTTCGAACGCTTGAAACGCTCGAAACGCCCGATTAGCTCATAACTGGGCGCCCTGGTGAGCAGCGAGCCACGGGTCTTGGCGATTCTTGCACTGTTCCGGCGGGGACTTTACCCGCAGGTGTCCAGGCGCCCAAGAGCCCAGGAGTGGAGCGGTGCCCCGGTGCCCTAAACACAAAACTAGAGAAAAAGCAGGTGACCGGGACCTGGGGAGGCATAGGAGCGGAGCTGCCGAGGAAGACACAGAAAGCAGAGCGGGTCGGGTGAGCTGGGTGAGCTACTTGAACTATCTGAGCCGCCGCCAGGCATGAAATAAGGAGGATAGAACCACTGGGCTGGTGACTATCAAGTATACCTGTGGGCCTCTCAAGGGGCGCCAGCTCCAGTTACAATAGAAGCTGGGCTATAGAAGTTGCGAAATCATCATGCGCTTATCCCTAAAATCGGGCATGCCAGCTCGGAGTCCATTAAAGAGTTTGAATACTGGGGGCCCTAGAAAACAGGGCAAAGCTGGTGGGGGGGGAAACTTACCCGAAATAAACAATAAAGTGGGTGACAACCCTGTTAATTTGCAAATAGAGGAGAAACAGAAGAGGCTGCCAGTAGAGTGTCCGACAAAGGATTGCTCTATATCGGACACGGCCTTATTGGAATCAATTACGGCAACTGGCATCCTGGCTCATGGCCCCGGTAAATCAACTGCCCCTGAGGTACAGAAAGTGGACATGGTGGCGATAGATTTGGATGCAAATGATTCTGTCTTTTCGAACAACCTTCGCTCCGAAAATTTATCAGCCTCTCCGGTAATGTTCTTGGAGCGTTCAATAAGTGAACTCCACTCTAGGAGTGTGGAACAAGATCAAACAAATGTCTCAGTAATTTCTGCAAGTGAACCCCATCCATTAATGATGAACAGGAAGTGGTAACAGTGTCAACCCATAACCAAAGTATGAACACGTCTGTGGTAGTTCAGCAAACTGATAATAGTTGGGGGATTGCTTTACATGCCATGAATCTTGCGTTAAACACAATGTCTAGATTGCTGTTAGCATGTGAACAAAAATTAATCCTGCAGAGTAAATGTATGGATAAAATGATGAAAGGGCAAGTTCCCAACGAGGTTGCCTTAGCCAAAATTTGGGATGTTTCTGTGGCAGCAAGGGAATTGAAACCACAACTGAAGACTGTAGCTGCTCAAACAGACAGACCTGTTGAGATCAGTGTAGGATGGAGTCTTGTTAGAAATGTGAATCTAAAAACAAAGGTGGTCGAATCAGTGATCCTGTGTTTTGATGATGTTATCTATGAAACCTCGAGAGGGGGTGGGGGTCATTCGGCCCAAGGGGAAGATGGCTTAAAAATCCTGCAACCTACCCCTGAGGAAATGCCGGGGGAACATTCTAAAGCTAAAACGGCCGATATAGCCGCACCCCTTGACAAACAAAAAAGTAAACACGAAAACCAGGCCCCTAAAATAGCCGCAAAAAAGTTACCTAAGAATCAACAGACCCCCAAGACGATAGGAAAATCGTCGGTCAAACACTTTTTTAAGGTAATTTCAGTTCCTAATCGTGTCACCATAGCTGCATCTGAGGCCATTAAACAAAAATATCTAGCTCGTGCCCTTGATTGAAGAAATGGGACCCTATATTTTCGTCCCCTCCAAGCCATGGATTATCCTCCCTTGGATGACTTAATGGATGAGTTAGCAATATCGGAGAATGGTTTAGAGGAAAAGTCAAACCCTCAGAAAACTAAATCGGTAAACCCCCCAACTAAACCGATGTTGGAGTCGGAGGTTAAGGGCCCAGCAGTCGATATACATCGTGCAGAGATTAGGAAATTAGGAAAGCTGTAGATGAGTACATGGCAAAAGCAACTCCTACTATACTACAGCCGCCGGATAAGCCGAGTATCTCTGGTGAATTAGAACTGGCCGATAAGGGGAAAAGTAGACTGGCCTTGGAAAGAGCTGTGGGAGCTGAGCCATTTCACCCGCATAGGCTGAGTCACGATAAAGTAAGTCAGGTAAGAGATTCCCCTAGTGAGCCTGTAAGGAGTGCGGAAGGGAACCCCCTCAAGTATGTGGCCTGGCTAACTATACCCAAGTCAACCCGGCCCAGAAGGATAACATTGGGGATTTATCCCAAATAACGGGACCGATCATTTACCCGATTGAGAGTGCACTCAAGCGATTACTGGGATCCAACTCACGTATAGATGAGGCGAACCCTCAGGTTAGGGGAAATCAGATGAAGGGTGCCCAACATGAACCCCTTATGAGAAATAATCCTGCATCGTACCCCCTAATGTTATCATGTAGGAGACCTCCTTCCACCCAATATGATCTCAATAGGAGGGCGGTGATGACAATCTTCTCCGAGATTCCGCAATTACAGGATGTTGTTTCCTCAGATTTGTCATTGGTGGAATTCCCTGTCCAAACTCATCTAAATTCTGTAATATTGTGGTTCAAATCGAGAGTAGTCCAAAATGTAACGTGGCAGGCTAAGGAGGAGTTGTTCGCTTTGGGACTTCTTCTTGAGCCGCTATCTGACACAATACATGATGGACCCCTCCATGGCTCGAGGGCTAATGCTTCTGGTCAGAAGTAGTGTGAGGGAGGGGGGCGGGTTGAGCGGTTGTCAATGGTATGCTGGAACACCAAAGGGTTTTCCAACCACATAAATAACGACCAGAATGAACTATGTAAATATGATATCGTGTTTCTACAGGAGACATGGCTTACTGATGTACCAATATGGGATGAACATGAATTGCACCTAAACCCTGCAATTAAACCTGTAGCAGGCCGACCAATGTCAGGACTTGTGATAGCAGTAAAAATGGGTAGAGGCTTAAGTTCTGAGCTCTGGGCCATACCAAATAGCTATATGCTGTCGGCTAAATTAACGGTAGGAACAGAGGTTTATGCTCATGCTCTAGTAAACATATACTGGAACCTCATTGCCATGTCGGATGACTCCTTCTTTAAAGATCTAAATAATATCTTAGACCTTGTGGTTTTGGATCCAAAGATAAGAGGAATTGTAGTGGCGGGCGATTTAAATCTAAATTGTCTGAGCATGGTGGGAAGTAAAAACAAAAATAGATGGAAAAGATGGGACTCTTTTGTAATAGATAGAGGTCTGATAATGCTCAATGGAGCCTTTCGAACTGATATGCCCCTCGCACCGACATGGCAAGAAGGTGACAGTAAGTCGGTCATTGATTACATTTATGTAAGTGTGGATCTCTGGCCCGCTGTATTGAATTTCTGTGTCTTAAAAACAAAGGATAGTGATCATAATGAATTAGAAGCCCGATGGAGGTGTGAACCGTCAATTGGTTCAAAGGAGCTTTAGTACATGGAATCAACTTGTATAGTTTATGCGGGTGGTAAAAAACTATGATGGTAGGAGAACGAAGTAAGCAACCTTGACCGCTTATTAGAAAAAGGCCATCCTGATTATACTGTGTTGTTAAGGAATGATAACAAGGAACGACCAGACCTAATACAAGTGCTCCGAAAACAAGGCACTAAAAGTAAACATTTACCACAACATCTCCATGTCTTTAATAAAGAGGTAAAAGAAAAGAAAGCAAGACTTTGTGCCGATCTTAGAGCGACCTTCAATGCCCCCCTCCTGATCTGGATGACCCTGGTCACACAATTGAAAACCGGGTATAGAAATTGGGTTAAAGGACAACGAGCAAGCATGTATCAGGAGGATGGCGCAGGTATGCTGAAAATCCTAGCGAGCAAGAACATAGCAAAATGTGGTCAACTATAAATCATTCAACCTCAGGCTCCCAGATAAGTCTCCAGGTGAATGCAGGGCCAACTCAGAAATGGATAGACCATTTTTCTCAACTCTACACCTGCCCCATTTCAACGATCCCAAGTGAAGTTGCTAGGCCCCTGGCGCCCTTTCATCTAACATTTGATGTAGAGGATATCATATATCTGATTGGTACTGCGTCAAATTCAAAAGCTTGTGGCCCGGATGGTCTGTCCAATTGCAATTTGAAAAAATTCCCTAAAGTCTGGGCGATGGTCCTGTATGAAATCTTTATGGCAGTAATTGCATCTCAGACTCTGCCTAGCTCGTGGAAGCAAGCAATTACCACCCCCATCTACAAAAAGGGAGACAGACAAGATCCAAACAGCTACAGGCCTATCTCGTTGCTTGATGTTCCAGGAAAACTGTTTTGTCGTTTAATTTTGAAGGAACTACAAGCTTGGGTGAGCTAAAAAAAACTGGTGTATCCCCTGCATTCTGGATTTGTAAAGGGTATTAGGAACAATCCCCAATATAATGTTACTCAATTTGATCAAGGCACAGGAGCTAGAGAGATTGCAACCCCTATATATGTGATTTATCGATTTTAAAGCAGCGTTTGATTTTGTTGATCGTGAACGGCAGTTTCAGAAATTGAAAGCGTATGAGTGCCCTGCCTCCCTACTATCCCTGATCATCCTGTTTCATTCCAAAACATCGATGCGGGTTTGCATTAGCCTAGACGGGAAGCTGTCACCAGAAATTGAAATACAACGTGGCCTGAAACAGGGTTGCGCGTTGGCTGCGTTCTTATTTAATTTATTTATATTAGATCTTGGGCATGAATTCGCAGATTGTAATGGTGATCCTCCTAGGTTTCGGGCACAGCAGATCCCGTATTTGCTATATGCAGATGACCTGGTTCTACTATCAAAAACTCTGCAAGCTCTACAGCGTCTGCTGGTAAGGCTAGGGGACTACACCTGTGAGAACAGACTGATTATTAATGTGGGTAAATCTCAAGTAATTTCTTGCACCACCAAGTGGGAAGTAGGAGGATATCTCCTATGCAGTCATGGTCGATACAAGACACTAAGTTGGAAAAGGCGTCAGAGTATAAATATTTGGGGATCAAAATTTCTAACAGACAGTCTAAGGGTGATCTAGGTCCAATGGCTCAGAGTAAACTATCCCAACTGATTTCACAGTCCAGAATGATAATCAAAAAATACGGTACATTTTTTCTGAAACATGCAGTAGATTTTTATAAAATGAAAGTCGCTCCGATATTGCCGTATGGTGTTGAGTGCTTGGTGTTAGATAAAATCAGTCATTGGGAGGCCTTAGAGGAAAAGTATTGGAAGGAGATTCTAGGATTACCTAAGGCGATTCCGATCGCAATGGTACGTTACGAATTGGGGTTGGTGTCCCTGCATGCTCAGGCAAGGTGGAGACAATGTTCCCTGTTACGTAAGTGCCTGTTAGGTGTAAATAGTGGAACAATCTTGGAAGTCCTAGCCTCTGCTTTGTTAAAATCACGAAATTCATACCCAATGAAATAGTTGAAGTTTGTACTGAACTACATGATGGATGCAAATGTAACCTTAGAGCTGTTACTCCAGAACCCAGACCGCGCCAAAGTAAAGACCTACTGCGCTTACTGGGCGGGGACTCTGTCCAAGTGCACGAACTATAAAGATTTCAATGTTTGGGTGTTTGGTGTTAAGCCTTATGGAATCATGGCACCGTACTTGTTGAAATGCCCTTTCCCGGCTATCCGATCCGCCTTTCAAAGGTTTAGATTTAATTTATGGGGTACGCGTGATGTACTCTTTAGACGCAAATTGATCACCCTAGAACAAAACTATTGTAGATATTGTATAGATGTACAACAGCAAGAAACTCTGCAACATTTGCTAGTAGACTGTCCAGCCCTAATGCTGGTGCGAGAAAGATGCTTTCAGAATATGATTACCTTCCATACCCAAACTTCGGGCGAGCGTAAATGGCAAATCATGTTCTCAACCTCAAGAGAAAGAGTACAGATTGCAATAATCCAATATTTGAGAATGGTTCTTCCTAGAGCCGATGGTTCACACCAGGAAACATAGGCTGACAAATATTAGGGGAAATAAATTGCTAGTACCGTGTTGCTGCAGGTCTGTAAGTTAAAACCAACATCCTGGTGAGTGCTGGATTTTCTTTTTCATTCTCGTATTGGGCTTTACTGGCCTGCGATGTGTGTTAAGTATTGTTTTTAAACTTAACGGAAACGCATATGAAATCCAAACTGCTTTGTTTGTACCTTTTTTTAATCTTTTGTATCTGTTGTACCAGTAGTATTTTATTTTATTCCTTTTATATGCGTTGTAATGGTTTGTATTTTGTGTAAATATTTGAAAAGTTGTGTATCAACTAAATCAAATTAATAATAAAAAAAAACAAGGTTCAAATCCCAAGTAGGGACATGAAAAGGTATTGGAGGGTACACATTTGTGATCCCCTTCAAAAACTGAATAATCAAAGGAATCTTAAAATAGGAAACCTCTTCAGAGGAGCGCTTGAATGTGGAAAGCGCTGCCAAATATCCCTTTACTGTCCCAATCTGGAGCCCCAGAATGGCCAGATGTAATAGAAACAATAGCACTATAGGAGTGCCACATTGAAAAGGGTCCACATTCTTATCTTTGCACCAGCTACTGAATTTATTCCAACGACACTGGTACAGAGATTTAGTTGCTGGCCTTCTGGCCGAAAGCAAAATCTCCATTATGTCATCCGGGAGGTCTCAAGCCTTATATCTCAACCTCTTGGAAACCATGCGTGAAGATTGAGTGTCTTGACGTCTGGATGGAGAACACAACCTTCCTCTTGCAAGAGAAGATCCTCTCTTTGGGGAAGACGTATTGGAGGGCAGATGGACATGTCCAGAAGGTCCGGGTCCAACGTCCACCTGGCCCAATCCGGGGCAATTAGGATCATGGGTTTCCTGAACTTTCTCAACCTCCTGATTACGTGGGGAATCACAGGGACTGGGGGAAACGCGTACAGAAGTGGACATTCCCAGTCCCCTACGAACGCGTCTACTAGAGCTCCTCTTGGGGAAATTCCCTTGAGCAGTACTGATCACACTTTCGGTTGACCGAGGTCGCAAACAGATCCACCTGAGGGGTTCCCAAAGGGTGAAGATCTCTTGAAGAACTTCCTGAGCTAATTCCCACTCGTGGGATACTGTGCTCTGCCTGCTCATGCCGTCCGCTGCTGTGTTCTGCTCTCCGGCTAGGTGAACTGCTAACAGAGAGATTCCCTCGTGTATTGCCCAGAAGGAACAAGTTACTTAACTGTAACTGTTGTTCTCCAGCATGGGTCTGGCATGGATTCACATGCTCATGAATATTCCCCGTCGTCAGGCTGGGAATCCTCGGTAAAGAAAAAATTAGTATCAGTTTTGTTTCTGATCTGTCTTTCTTAGTAGTAACCAATCACTGGTCTCTGGGTCATACTGTCCCCAGCCAATGATTGCCCTCTCCCTAAGCCCCGCCCCTGGCAGCCATCCTCAGATTTGGTAGCACATAAAGTGGCAGTATGACCAAGTGAAGAGCCACAGAGGGGTAGGAGGGAGGGTTCACATCGGAATCCATGCCAAACCCAGGCTGGAGAACAACAGTTACAGGAAAGTAACTTGTTCCTTCTCCAGCATGGGGTCTGGCATGGATTCACATGCTCATGAATATAAGAATACATAGCCGTACCCACATGCACAACCACGGGAGGTGGCAAGGCTCAACATTAAGCAATACAACAACTCAACATTAAGCATTGCTTACCTCCTCACCAGGCTCACCTTAAGCGAACAGGTTGCGCAGCACTGCCTGGCCGACTCTGGACTCCTCCCTGGAATCCCGGTCGACGCAGTAGAATCTCATGAAGGTGTGCGTCGACCTCCATGTAGCAGCCCTGCAGATATCCAGCAGGGGTACACCAGACAAGAACACCGTGGTGGCAGCGATCGCTCTGGTAGAATGGGCTCTTGGACGGCCGGGCAGCGGTCAGTTTGCCAACCGGTGACAGTGCATGATGCAGCCGGAGAGCCATCTGGAAATGGAAGCTTTCGAGAGAGCCTTCCCTTTGTTCACAGGTCCAAAGTTCACAAACAGCTGTGATGTCTTCCGAAAACTCTTTGTTCGGTCCACGTAGAACTTCAGCGCTCTAGCTACATCCAGCGAATGCAAAGTCCTCTCGGCCGGCGACAAAGGCAACGAGAAGAAAACAGGCGACACCAAGGGCTCGTTGAGATTGAAGTCCGACGGCACCTTGGGCATGAAGGAGGGGTGCATCCTCAGCACCACCCTTGTCTCGTGAAAAGTCAAGTATGGAGGCTTGCAGGAGAGGGCCTGAATCTCTCCCACGCGTCGTGCAGAGGTGATGGCCACAAGGAACGCTGTCTTCCACGACAGGAACTTCAACGGGGCCGAATGCAAAGGCTCAAATGGCGGGCCCATGAGCCTGGTCAGCACCACGTTGAGCTCCCACGCTGGGGCTGGAGCCCTCACGGGCAAGAACGATCAGAACAATCCTTTCATAAACTCCTTCACCAGGCGATGAGACTACAGGGATGACTGTCCTGCAGTTCTGGTGTATCGGGAAATCGCTGCAAGATGAAGCATGAGCTAGTCTAGCCTTGGCCAGTGACAGTAAGTACGGCAGCACTTGAGGGGCCGTAATCCGTAGAGGGTTAATCTTCTGTGCAAGGCACCAGACAGAGAACCTCTTCCACTTGTGTCCGTAGCACTTGAGAGTTGAGGACACCCTGGCCTTTGCAAAAACCTCTCTGTAGTCCGCCGGGGTATCGTACCCTCCAAACTCTAGTGCTCCAGGAGCCAGGCCTGCAAGTTCAGTGACTCCGGGTCGTGATGAAGGATGGCGCCTCCTTCTCTGGAGAGAAGATCCGCGTCCGTCGACAGTTTGACTGGTGGGGACGCTGACAAGTCCAGAAGGTCCGGGAATCAGATCTGCCTAAGCCGCGCCGGTGCGACGAGGATCATCCTGCACCGGGACCTCTTGAGCTGGTTGACGAGTGGCAGTAGCAACGGCAGCGGAGGGAACGCATACAGGAACAGGCCGTCCCAGGGGAACAAGAAAGCATCGCCCATGCTCCTCAGCTGGGGAAACCTGCTGGCGAACCTCTGGCACTTGGGAGTTTGTCGCCGTCGCGAACAGGTCGATTTGGGGTTTGCCCCATCGTTGAAAGAGTCGATCCACTTGATCCTGATGCAGTTCCCACTCGTGGCACAGTGGATGAGTCGCTGCAGGCCATCAAGACCGACACAGAGACAGCTCGGGGCTTGGGAGTTCTGCAGCAACGGCGGCGGCCCTTTTGGAACTCCGGAGGCAAGCAAGGTGCCTCCAAAGGGTTCAGCGGCGGTTCCTCGACGTACCGCCAGGCACCCCGCTCCTCGTCGCAAGAAGCTTACAGGGGACGAGGCAAGTCAGGTGGATCTCGCCGTCGTCGCCAAGGTGTCTAAGGCGGCAAGGATGCTTCCTCGGCTGGGGAAACCTGCTGGCGAACCTCTGGCACTTGGGAGTTTGTCGCCGTCGCGAACAGGTCGATTTGGGGTTTGCCCCATCGTTGAAAGTGTCGATCCACTTGATCCTGATGCAGTTCCCACTCGTGGCACGAGCGTAGCTCCCTGCTGAGAGAGTCAGCGATTGTGTTGTTTGTCCCTGCCAGATGAAAGGGTACCAGAAACATCCCGTGGGCAACGGCCCAGTGCCACAGATCCTGGGCTTCCTTGGACAGGGCTGGAGATCTTGTTCCTCCCTGCTTCCGGATGTAGAACATTGTGGTGGTGTTGTCGGTGAAGATCCTCACCACCTTGCCCTTGAGGGACTGGAGAAACGACCTGAGGGCCCAGAACACTGCTCGGAGCTCCAGTATGTTGATGTGGAGGGTCTTCTCCTCTGGGAGCCAGAGGCCTCTCGCGTGAAGATCTCCGGTGTACGCTCCCCACCCCTCCAGGGAGGCATCCGTCGTCACCGTCACCTGGTGAGCTGGGGCCTGAAAGACCGTGCCCGCCGCGAGATGCGCGCGGGTGCCCCACCACCGAATTGCTTGGCGGAATACTTAGTTGACCGAGATCTTGTTCCCGAAGCTGCCCGTCGCTTGCATCCAATGGCCGTCGAGGAACTCCTGTAGAGGGCGCATCCGAAGCCTGCACAGGCGCACCAGGTAGATGCATGAGGACATCATCCCGAGGAGGGACTTGATGGACCTCACCCTGGCCACGTCTGTGGCCAGCAGATGCTGCACCTTGCCCAGGATGGCCTTCGTCCTTTCCTCTGACGGCGAGGCCAACCGCGCTACTGTATCGAGCCTGGCTCCTAGAAACAGTGCGACCTGCGACGGAGCCAGGTGGGATTTGGGGAAGTTGATGGAGAATCCCAGGTCCGTGAGCAGCCGGACGGTCATCGCTGTGTGTTTGACGGCGAGTTCCCTTGTTCTTGCTCAGATGAGCCAATCGTCCAGGTAGGGGTAGACCTGGATCCCCTGCAGGCGTAGCCGTGCTGCCACTGGCGCTAGGCACTTGGTGAATACCCTGGGCGCCGACTTCAATCCGAATGGGAGGGCCTTGAACTGGCAGTGCCTTCCGTGGACCACGAACCTGAGAAACTTTTGGTGCCCTTTCAGAATGGGGATGTGAAAGTGTGCATCCTCCAAATCCAACGACGATAGGAAGTCGCCTTTCTCCAGCTGGCCCAGCACATGCTGGAGGGTGACCATCCGGAACTTCTGTGCCTTGATGTATGTGTTTAGTCGACGCAGGTCCAGGATGGGACGCCATCCTCCTGTCTTCTTTCTGACGAGGAAGTATCTTGAGTATACTCAGGAGCCCCGGAGCCTCTTTGGAACCAGCTCGATGGCTCCTTTCTTGAGCATCGCCCTTACCTCTAACAGCAGTTGACAGATGTGGTTTTCCTTCCTGGCCACCGGAGGAATTTGTGGGCACTACTTTAGAAATTCCAGAGTGTGCCCGTGTGCCAGGGCATCCAGCACCCAACGGTCGGTGGAGATGGACTCCCACACACTGACAAACTTCGTCAGCCGGCCTCCCACCGGGGTGCTTCGGTGGGGGCCTGACGCGAAGGCCGGTTCAGTCTTGCTTGGAAGCAGCCTTGCCGCCTTGGACTCCTTGGCGACGACGGCGAGATCCACCTGACTTGCCTCGTCCCCTGTAAGCTTCTTGCGACGAGGAGCGGGGCGCCTGGCGGTACGTCGAGGAACCGCCGCTGAACCCTTTGGAGGCACCTTGCTTGCCTCCGGAGTTCCAAAAGGGCCGCCACCGTTGCTGCAGAACTCCCAAGGCCCGAGCTGTCTCTGTGTCGGTCTTGATGGCCTGCAGCGACTCATCCACTGTCTTTCCAAACAGATTGTTCCCTTCGGAGGGCATGTCCAAAACCTTGGCTTGCACGTCTTGGCGGAAATCCGTCGCCTTGAGCCACCCCTGTCGTCTAAGGCAAACGCTGTTGCCCAACTGGTGGAAACCTGTGTCGGCAATGTCCGTGGCTACCGTTATGGCATGGTCTGACGCCACCTCATCTTCCTGCAGGATCGGCAGGGCCTCTGCCCTCTTGTCGTCCGGTAGGAAGTCCAACAGGGGGGTGATTTTGTACCACAATTCCCTGTCGTAGCGGGCCACAATCGCTAGGGCACTGGCCGCCTTAATCGTCGTCCCGCTGACGAGATGACTCGTCATACCATGGCGTCCACTTTCTTTCCCTCGCCGTCCGGTGGGGAAGTTGAAGATGAAGCCGATGCCTGCCCCCGCTTTCTTCTTGGCCGCTGCTGAGACGACCGAATCCGGGGTCGGCTGTGCCCTAAGGCACAACGGGGCGGTGTCGGGGACCCGGTACTTCTTCTCGTACCGGTCCCTCTTGGCAGGTGTCGTGGACGGGTTCTTGAGGAGGGCAAGTCCCTCGTCCCAGATGTCATCCAGCAACAACACCGCGAGGACCGTCTTCCTCTTGGCGCCGTTGGTAGAGGAAGCCTTCCTTCTTCTTCTCTTCGGGGCAGAGCTGAAAAAGCTTGGACGCCCTGGCAATCATGGCGTGGAAGGAGCCAATCTCGTCGGGCGGGGACACCCGAGGAATCGGGGACGGGAGGTCAGTCCCGTCGTCACCGCCATCGTCATCCGTCCCCGTCGTGGCCGTGTCTGTTCCCGTGTCGTCCCTCGGGACCGGGGGAAGGCGACAAAGGCTGAGAAGGCCGTGAGGGCTGACGGGGCACTGGATTAATTCTCCTCCTCTTGTTTGGAGGGCTTCCTGACAGACCCGGTTAAGCTGGGTCGTCCGTCGGGGGTAGGGGCAGTCTCGTCCTCATCTCCGTGCATAAGGCTTGGATTGCCGTCAAAATGGCAGCCGAGTTGTCATGCGGCTCGGGCTGCGACGGGTGTGATGGGCGCGACGGTTGCTCGTCATCCACGGGAGCCTCGTCGTCATTGCCACACTCGCTCTCATCGTCCCCCTCATCGGGATTCCTCCCGTGGGACCGGGCGTCTTCCAAATTCTCGGTCAGTTCCTCCTCTGAGGTTGTGTCCGTAACGGCCACCGGTCCCCCCCCTCTTTTTCCACCGGGTCTTCTCGATGGGCTTAAAAGAGGATTCCCTCTGAGGAGGCAGGGAAACTCTGGGCCCAAAGATGGCCTCCACTGGGGTAGCCTCTACAGGCTTCGCCAGGGCCGCAGCGACTCCCTCAATCGAGGCCACGGCCGGGATCAAGGCCTTCACCACCTTGGGCGTGCTTAAGGCCTTCACCTTAGGGGGAGGGTCAACGCCTTCGAGATCGGCCGTGGCCTCTCCAGAAGCTTAGCCGGGTTTTCGGATTTTCTCTTCCTCAAGCCAGAGCGTTGGCTCGTGGTTGATGGCGTCGGGGAAGGTGTGCCCTGCCTGGCAGCCGAGGAGCCAGACCGTTTGGCGCTCCCGGTGCCCGCAGAGCTTTCCCTTCTGTTGGGCCCCCGTCTCACAGGACTTAGAAGACCGCTCAGACTTCTTCTTCTTCTCACCTGCTGAGCTCTTGCCTTCCAGGCAGTTGGAGAGACAGGTCCGACGATCCTTCATAGTCCCATCCGACATGTTCATGCAAAACTCACAGTCCTTCTCCACGTGCGATTTGTCCTCATGGAGGCAGTATAGGCATTTCGAATGCTCCTCCTCCTTGAACACATTCTGTAGATTGCATCCAGGGCAGATCCTGAACAGTTTCCCGGGAATCGAGCTTCCCTTCTCCTGGGCCATGTTCCTCTAGTCCGCGAGGTAGGCCTCAGAAACTTCTGGAATCCTCCAAGAAGCGTAACTCGACGAAAACTTCACCCTTGAGGGGCGTAGAAAAATCCGAAACGGGTCCCCGTTGGTCGGAAGTAGAAACGGTGGAGCTTGATGCTCGATTGAGACTGAAAAAATGAGAAAATCTCTTAGAATAAGCACAAAACGCAGTAAAATCTCGAGAGCTATAGCACGAGGACTCCCAACACTTGAACGTGCGGTAAAAATCTGAGGATGGCTGCCAGGGGCGGGGCTTAGGGAGAGGGCAGTCATCGGATGGGGGCAGTATGACCCAGAGACCAATGATTGGTTAGTACTAAGAAAGACAGATCAGAAACGAAACTGATACTGATTTTTTCTTTACCAAGGATTCCCAGCCTGAGGATGGGGAATATTCATGAGCATGTGAATCCATGCCAGACCCCATGCTGGAGAACCAGAGCTGCATTACATCTCTGCACAGTGGTAGGGACCCTACGCCTCCTCTCTTGTTGAGGTAGTACATGGCCACTGTGTTGTCCGTCATTATCAGGACATTCCTTCCCCGTACAGAGGGCAGAAAGGCCTTCAGTGCTAGTCTGATCACCCACAGCTCCAAAAGGTTGATGTGTAGTTTGGACTCCAATAGAGACCAACGACCACTGATTGTAAGATCGTTGGTATGGGCTCCCCGCCCCATGAGTGAGTCGTCTGTCACTACTGTTATCTCCGGCCATGGTTGCCAAAAATATTCTCCCCTGAGAATATTGTCGTTGCAAGCCCACCATAGAAGGTCCTGGGCAACTGTGCTTGGAACCTGCAGAAGATCTGACATATTCCCTGCGAATTGGGACCACTGAGTCCTGAGGGCCCATTGAAGGGATATCATTCTCAATCTGGCCTCTGGCACCAGAAAAATGAGGGATGCCATGAGGCCGAGCAACCTCAGAAAATCGAAGGCCGGCAGATGCTGGGCATTTTGGAACTTTGTTACCATCTGCAAAATGTGGTGAGCTATCATCTCGGGAGGCATGGCTTTCCCCGATGAAGTATCCAGGACTGCTCCGATAAATTGGAGCCTTTGTAATGGTAACATATGGGACTTTTTGTAATTGAGGGAGAAGCCCAGTCTGTGAAGGGAGTGACAGGTGATTGAGAGATGATCCTGAGCTTGTTCAGGGGAACAAGCCCTGATCAACCAATCGTCGAGGTAGGGGTTGACATAAATCCCCCATCTCCTGAGACTCGCTGCCACAGCCACCATCAGTTGGGTGAAAACCCTCGGGCGGAGGTCAGCCCGAATGGCAGAACTCGAAACTGATAGTGAGAGCCGCCAACCGCAAACCTCAGGTACTTTCTGTGCTTGAGATGGATTGGCACATGAAATTAAGCATCCTCCTGAAGGTCCAATAACACCAACCAGTCTTGGAGTTGGAGAGCCTGAAGGATCTGAGAAAGGGTAACCATCTTGAACTTGTCCTTCCTGAGGAACTTGTTCAAGTTTCTTAAGTCCAAGATGGGTCTCAATCCTCCATCCTTCTTTGGGGAGTACCAACCCTTGACCCTCTCCGCTACAGGTACCTGTTCTAGTGTACCTTTCTCTAGCAGGGTTAACATTTCCTGCACAAGGAGCGGATCTTGAATTTTGACAAAATTGGTTCCCGGTGGATGGTCCTGAGGCCTTTTTAGGAAGGGAAGGCAGTAACCTTGAGCTACTGTTTCCAGTGCCCAAACATCTGAAGTAATGCACCGCCATTTCTTCAGATACTGTGAGATTCTGCCTCCCACCTGGGTCTTGTGTGCTAAGGTCTCAGAGAGATTTAGAGGCAGCTGCAGGAGCGGCTGAGGGCAAAGATGCTGCTGCTGAGACTGATTTCGCACCTTTTCCTCGTCCACTATAAGGGAAATTTCTTTTACCTTTCTGTGCGGCCTGTCTTCTTCCTCTACCAAATGAGGAGTAGTATCGAAAAGAATGACCTCTCCAGGAAGATTACCCCGAATAAGGTTTTTGAGGCTGTCGCATAGAGGCGCTAAGTGACTTAGCTGCCGCCTTGGAGGTCTGCAGTTTTTCTAAGCTCTCATCAGCTTTACTCCTGAACAGCCTCAAGCCATCGAAAGGCATGTTTAGTAGCCTGGCCTGCACATCCGGTGCAAACCCCGACTTCCTCAGCCACGCACATCTGCGCAGTACTGTGCTTGCAGCCACGGATCTGCTGATGCTGTCAACAGTATCCAGTCCAGATACGAGAAATTCACCAATTGCCTCTTTACCATCTTTCACAATATTCAGAAAGCCTTCCCTTCCTTCGCCTTCTGGAATATGTTCAGCCGCCGCCTTTACGCAATCCCAAAGGGTATGGGTGACCCTGGCCAGGGCACAGGTAACATTTGCTGTCTTAAGGGCCATACTGCCCGAGGTAACTACCTTGCGAGCCCAAGCGTCCACCTTTTTAACTTCTCTATCTGGGGGGATAGATCGGTAAGCTGACTGCCTCGTGGAAGTAGCAGCTTGGACCACTAGACTTTCCAGAGTAGGGGGTTTACTCAGATTTACAGGAAATTTGTTTAAGGAGCATTGGCAAGGACATTAAAGCATGGTTTTGCAAATGTGCCCGTGTTTTATTTTTTGCCAGGTGTCATAATCTAGGTACAAAAAATAGTGATATACCTTTTGTGACTGAGGTGTAGCCTGTGGCCATCGGCAGTGGCCACATTGTCTGGGTCATGGAATAAGGTCATGATCCAGACAATCTAGCTACTGGTCATGACCACACATGAGGTTAAAGTGGCCATGTCCACTTGGGACCGGCTTTGTGGTAAAGTAATTCGAAAGCAGGATAGAAAAATGTGCTTGTGGTAATATGGTCATAGGGTTCTCTCTTCGCCTTCTGCAGGCTGCCATGGAAAGCGAAAAGGGGCCCTGTATGGAACCCCGCCTTCCCTTTCCATGGTGGCCATCTTGGAAAAGGATTTTCCTTCCTACACCGGGACGCCGCAGGGAACCTGGAGTTCTAATGGCCTTCATCCCCCATTGCAGGGGCTGGAATGGAGGGTAATGGTCCGGAGACCTCGTTATCCACCCTTGCTTTGCTTGGGCTGATAACTTGGGCTGCCGGGCTGGTATCCACTGTTCCAGTCCGTGGAATGGGGGATGAACGCCACAATATCCCATTAGCATAACACAACATGCTAATGGAAATGTTGGAAAATCCTATTGAGTCTATGTACTTTACTGAGCAATGTAAAGTAGATGGAGTGTATGGTTTTTTTGGTTCTATTTTTTAAATGTGAAAGGTGGTTGCTAAACATTTCTTTTGTTGTTTTTTGATGTATTAATTTTTTGCCAGGAGAGCTTAGAACGAAAGGTGGGGAGGGAAAAAAGTGAAGAGGCACTGAGCACTAATAAAGAGGGGCAGGAGAAGATGTTGCACATGTGTTACTTCTAAGGTAGGGGGCAGTGTTTCTCATGCTCCTTGATTACCACTTCAAAAGCACTTTGAAATTGCTTCCCTCCGCAGAATGATGTGTAGTAGTATATACAGAGGACTGTTGTCTTAAGAAAATATGGATCAACAGAATCTTTTATTGCTTGCAAGGTAGCTGGTGGGATTCTGTGTCCCACAGAAGTAGGCTGTGTGGTTGCAGTATTGGTTGAGGAAGATGAGGTGGAGGAAGATAGCCTCCTAATTGCTAAGAAAGGAACATCATTTCTGAGAGCATTGCGGTCATTGGATTTGGCGTGGCAGGACATGGAGGTGGTCCCATAGGAGTACTGTCCGGCGAGTCTGCAACTGAGCGCTCAGTGCATTTCACATTGGCAGCTCTAGCATATGGTACATTCGCAACACTGGTAAGGAACTGCCACACCCATGATTCTCTCTGGGTGCTAGAGGAAGGTACAAACCTCATCTTCTTGGTCCTCTTCATTGTTTTTGGAAGTACTTTTTTTTTGTTGTGAAGGTCCTCCAGCTGGAGGTGGTGGCTCTTGGGGAGGAGAAATGGCAATAGGTGATGCCATTTTTAAGATAAATAGCAGTTTTGGTCAAATTCTTCCAAGTATGTAGTCTGTACTAGATTGTTAATGGAAAACGAGTAAGAATAGGTGTAGGAGCTGTGCAATGGAAATTTTGAAGTTGAAAGTTCCTAGATCAGTAGAAAATGCAGTTACGAACTTCCAGCGAAATACGGGTCTGATCGTGAAGTGCAGATGCATTCTCGGACACGTATGATGCTGCGCGCCAGCGTGTGGTCACGTGGCACTGTCCGGAATGTCCATGTTGAAGTCAGATGTTTATGGATGCCTACGGACGCAAAATCAGTTGAAAAAGTTGCAAAAAGTGTATAGAAGTGTTACAAATGAGGCTAGAAGGTGGGAAATGGCAGTTTAAGGTGAAACTTTGTAAATTGCACACAAATGCTGCTATATTGGGGAAGTATGATATTAGTAAGTTGTGGAAAATAGCATGCACTTGGTAAAAACCTTTGAAATTCACTGAAAAAACTTTGTTAAAGAGACATTATGGTTAAATTGCACTAATAAAAACCTATGAAATTCAATGAAAAAACTTTGTAAAGGGATGTTATGGTTAAGTTGCACTAATAAAAACCTGGTCACTCGAGCAAAGCACACACGCTTCTGCGGCACAAGGATACAGTTCAATTTTCCCAGTTCAGGACCTTCTGTGTCCAAGTCTCTTTACTTCTCTTGCAAGTATCTTGACGCAGAGGGCATGCTGTACCAAAAACAACAAGCAAAGGTTCTTTTCTAGTATTCAATTTGGGTGTTCACCCTGGATCCCCCTCAGCAATGCACAGATCCTTTTCCAAAACAAAAGTTCAATGCTGGATCCCCCTCTTCCGGGCTCAGGTCCCTTTCAAAACAAGGTTCAGAGAATTCTTCTTCGGGTGACTTTTGGTTCACTCTAGATCCGCCTCTGCCGGGTTCAGATCCCTTTCTTTTGTTCAATTAGTCCACCTCAGTCGGGCTCAGACCAATGGTGACGTACATTAAACTATTAAAGACTTTTGAATGTGCACAGGGTTTAGCTTGACCCGTTGCATGACCACTTCAATCTCAATATTTCTTTCTCTCACACTACTCAGCATCAGTTGGATACCTAACAGAGACTTTTGAATGAGAGCCCACATGGCGCCAGACCACTCTGTGCATGTTTTTTTTTGTTGGCCTCCCAAAGTTCAATTATAAATTTCAAAAAATTCCTTTGGCTTCCAATTATATTCATGTCGCTCATCCCAAACGCTTCACACACTGTTCTCTTTATACAATGTTGCAGCTTGCAACCTTGGTTCAAAACACAAGCTGGTTTGTTATCAGTCTCTCCGACTCACCGGCTGTACTTTCTTTTCTGACGCTGCTTTATTGTAGGAGCCAAGGACAGTACCATGGCAGCAATCGCTGCTCCCAGCCTTGGTTATCGACGGAGGAGAGCCCTGGGTACCTCCGACACACTCTGCAGGTTTGATCAGCCTTAGTTCCTGGGCTTCAGTTTCTTACTTTCCAAGGCTCACGAAAGTAACAGTCGTTACAGGTCAAGGGTACTTCCCTCCTTGTAATCCTCTCTGATCAATCCGTATTTCTCTCTGTATTAAACTGCCATCTTGGAACTGCTGTTTCCTGGTATGTTTTGCCTTGCTCTGAGTGTGCTTTCGCGCTCCGCCTTTTATCCGTGTGGGGAAGTGTGATGGAAGTCAGCTGTGGATAACTGTCCATAATTGCCTGACCTTGCCTGACCAAAGTGTTGGGACATGTCAGGTATACGGCTCTGGTGTTAGTCAGTTGTTGCTCACCTTGAACTGTCCATGAGTAACTGCGTCGGGAAAGAGGGGTGGGGGGTTGAGTTCCTAAGTATCCTACCTGGTAGTGATAGGATGGGGAAAAGGCGTTACAAGTACGGCAATACCATGTCTCACCCTCCGGTGTCCCACTTCCACTCCCTGAAGACCCCTCATCCAGGTAATCCTCCGGGTCTGGTCCACCCCCAGGAATTGGTTCCAAAAGCCATGGCTGTGTCCTGGCCACCTGGATGACAGATCCCCAGGGACTAGCGTGTGAAACACCTTCAGGTTTCTCACTCCATGGACAGTGGCCAGATTGTCCGGGGCATAGCCGACAAATTAGCCACTGCCCTTGGCCACCAGGGACCGGCAACAGGGTTAAAGTCGGCATGGCCACCAGGAACCAGCTCTATGATTAAAGTGGGCTGTAGTCCTGGCCCCTGGCAAGGAGAGGTAAAAAAAGGTATATAACGTTGGTACCTGAGGCATAGCCTGTGAGGGACCAGCAAAGGGTTTAAAGTAGGCATGGCCACCAGGGAGTGGCTATGGGGTAACAATTTAGAAATCTAGATTGGCTTGAATGGAAAATAAAATCTGCTTGGGGCTACAGCTGGAAGTGCTGGACAGGTTTGCAGAATAAATGCATTAGAAGCATCAGCAAGGACCTCAAAGCATTCATTGCAAGTCTGTCCTGTGTTTTATTTTTTCCCAAAGTGTCAAAATGTAGTTGCAAAATGTAGTGATATAACTTTGGTGCCTGGGCAGTGGGCCAGGGGGATTGGCCCGGGGCAAATTCAAATGTCTACTCTGATTTGCCCATGGATTGTGGACACTGGCCATGGGTGCAAGCCATGAACACTGGCCAATCCTCACATAATGGGGGTGCTGTGGACACTGGGCCAGGAGGCAGTCTAGGTGCAGTGGATAACAAGGGTGGTTTGGTGGGGCCGGGGTCATGGTCGAGCCTCATGCCCTAGGCAATTCAACCATGACTTGCATCCCGAGCAGGGGCTGTTGAAAATGACACACATCAGTATGAGCTGCAAAAGGTATGTTTGCTAAAGGAGGTTTATAGTCCTTTTCCATATGTTAAAAGAGGAATTATTAATAACTTATACACAGTGCTGTAACATCATGAAACATTTTCACTTTTACAAATGATTGAAAATCTGTGAAAAAAACTTTGTTAAAGGGATCTTATGGTTAAGTTTCACTAATAAAAACCTATGAAATTCACTGAAAAAACGTAAAATGGGACGTTATGGTTAAATTGCACTAATAAAAACCTATGAAATTCATGAACCATTTTTTGTTAAAGAGCCGTTCTGGTTGCAAGGTAAAATTGAAAAACCATAGAAATTGGCCAGTTATGGTAAACTATGCATGCAACCATAACTCGCTCCACCAACATTCACTGCTAAGACTAACACCCAGGACATCAAAGATAACACCACACATGGCATTATCAATGACATTGCATATCCCAGGCAGCTGTTTTTGTGCAGTTACAGTACGAATTTTAAGCAAAGACCTGATCTGGCCATACTGCATTGAACACGTGATACACATACTCTAAAGGTGCTGTATATGCAGACCATAACCAAGAGCTATGTTTTGAAGGTACTTTACTTGTGGATTGGCTTGAGCTCATGGGGCACATACATGGAACAATAAGCAGGCCCCAGACAGATAATACCATTTGTATACAGGATGATGAACTCTGATCTTAGTGTAATTTTCTGGTCTTAGTATTTGTTTCCTCTTTACTAGAGTCTAAATTTGTGTATGCATTGATGCTCTCCATATATATTTGTTTTACTAACACATATGTGAAGTAATTCTTGTATTGTTAGCTGATGATTTCAAGTCTAACAATAGGCCAGATTCGTATAGACCCGGATGTAGAAGACTATTGGCTAAAAATACCAGATTAGGAATACTTTATTTCTATGGTTCATGCTGCAGCAATTGCCTAGGTGTAAGTATTTTTAGATTGTTAACAAAAAAACTTCAGTAGAATGTTTCTGTTTCAATAAGTACAATTTGTGATACCTGGAGTACTTCATGAGAGGCCTCCCGACCACTCTTCATATGTTGTTATCAATACTCTAAACAGAATCCATTGTAAGGACTTTCTATCAGGATTGTTACAGAGGAGGGGTGTCATATGAAATGTCATCAGTGATGACATCAATGATGTCATTTGTGATGTCACCTTTGATGTTGTGGGTGTTAGTCTTAGCAATGTGTGGCGGTGGCACGAGTTATGCTTGCATAGCTTACCATAACTGGCGTATTTAATTGTTTTTTTGATTTTACCTTGCAACCATAAAGTCCCTTTAACATTTGTTTCAATGAATTTCATAGGTTTTTTTTAGTGAAACCTAACCATAACGATTCTTTAATAACGTTTTTTCAGTCAATATATATAGCATGTTTTTTTCCTGCTCGTATTTTGCATATAGCCATGGATAACTTTATAAATCAGAGACGCCGTTTGTAAAAATCATCCAAGAAAGTATAACAGAAGCCAACAAAAACACTTTCCCTTTCTTAGTCAGACACAGTGTGCCTTATGGAGCTGCGAGTTATTAAACTGGAAGTGTAGTTTGACTTAAAGAACAGGAACAGCACTTGATGGCATCATGGTGCAATCAGACTTTGTGGAGTGACATTCCTTCATGAGATTACAGTCGTTGTACGTAAAAGAACTTCGCTAGATAGTCAGCTAATAGAAAAATGCTTACATGTAATTTCAGAAATCTTTCTACAGCACATATATATATATATATATATATAGAATTTCAGATGCAGTTTTGGAGCGCGTTTTTTGTTTGGGATACATGGCGAGTCATCGGAGTGCAAATCCTAAACGCTTGTGTGCATTGTGTTCAAAGTTCTAAAATACATATATATATAGCGCGAAGGGATGAGGAGAACAGACTGTAACCATTTTAGAAAGGAATGTTTGAGCCCCCTGATCCCTGGCTTGTATTGCAGAAAAGCGGAAGCTTTTGTTTAGTTAAGGGCATCTGCACTGTTCCAACTCCGGTAAATTTCTTTGAAATCAATCCGCAGAGCTTTACAAGGAGGTGGATAAGCTTACACCGAAGGCTCAGAGCGGAAGCATAGCCGCTTTACACGGCACGCCATAAAGTACATTGGCTGGTGCATGTTACCAACAAGATTATTTTAGAAAACAAACAATAGATTTGGAAAGGTCAAGTGCACAACCGTTTATACTCTGCCTAAGATGACATAAACTGTCCGACAGGGCACATTTCGGGAAACCAATGTCTAACACACAGATATCGTAACACAAAATTAAAATGGTCATTTATGAATGGCTATAAAAACAATGCAGTGTAAGAAAATTTTAATTTCCTCAATAGTTCTGCATCTCTGTATCACAACTAAATCCTATCGAATTAACCCAGGCACTGTAAACTGTGTTAACAGGCAAATAAGTAGTTACTTCTGTGTGCTCTAATTCTAACCTTTTTTAGAGAGTCAAAGGGCCAGATTTACAAGAGGGATTTTCAATGGAGAAAACCTAAATGAAAAACGTTATGTAAACCAGGCACATAATCTCAATTTCCAGACCCAGCTGACTGACAACAGAAGAAAAAAAGGAAATTCACAATTAAAAGAATGTGGAACGTGCATGTTAATAAGATGAAAAAGAACACTGAAGGAAATCTTGGTAAATTTGGGGACAACAGGAATTTGTCTATTAGACCAGAAATAATGCACTAGCTCTCACGGGTTCAACCCTAAGGCCTGGTGAATCAAGGCCATCTTCAGGATTTTGGGGAGAGGGGAGCAGAAATATTTATGGCAACCTACATAGAACTTTCAAAGACAATAAGTAGGGATGGACTATCACCGCAGACACATCTTGGAATAACTGTATGTTTTAACAGAGCATTCTCTCCAAACCGTCTGCTGGTAAATTAGAAGCAAACCTACATGTGAAGTGTTATAGAGTGGGAGCGGTGACATTCAGGCACGCTTTGAAATAAGACGACCACACAGATGTCGGTAAAGGCAGGAAGGCAGGAACTGCCATACTTTATTTTTGCCCCTCCCTCACCCAAGCGGGACACATGACCTCCTTGAGTTCCATGTCCTTGATTTCCATATCGCCTTTCAGCAACAAGTTCGATGGCATGGGGGACAGTTCGTCTTTCACTCTCACAAATGTTTTCCATAATCTGATGTCCAATTGGACTTTATGGCTTGCTCTACCGCCCTCTATTTCGCATCTTGAATGCAATATGCTGCCAGTTCGAGAGTCGGGTCTTCTGCTGTTTCTCATTGTAGCTCCTCTAATGAAATCGTTGATGGTATGGTGTGGTGGACAACATAGTTGACATACCCATCCACTCTGTTATTCGATGGTCGGAGCATGCCAGGACAAGAGGACAGCTGGATTGGGCTCCTTTGCTGGCTTGTGAACAAGGTTGAATTGATATTCCTGTAGGCATAGGACCCATTGGGCAATGCAGGAAGCCATCTGGGATGTAGCCTAGCCGTATATTGTGATGAGGACCTGTTGGTCGGTGACAACAGTGAACAGTTTTCCATGAGGAAGAGGTGGAAATGTTCATATGCCCATACAACAGCAAGGCTTTCCTTTTCTGTCTGTGAATATTGTTGTTCTGTCTCTGTCAGACTCTTGCTGGTGTATGACAATATCTTTCTTGGGGCGTGGTCGCTTCCTGAATGCTGAGCTAGGATGGGGCCCAAACCTACCCGGCTCTCGTCTACTGTGACTTAAGTATGTAGGTTGGGATCAAGGTAGACATGCACACTGGCGTCGCAATCTCTCTTCTTATTCTGTCGAATGCCTTTTAATGCACAAGTTTCCATGCAAATGGTTGGTCCTTTTTCATCAGTGTTTGTAGCGGGGCACTGATGGATATAAAGTCTGGGAGGTAGAGCATGGACTAGCTCGCCAGACCCAGAAATGAGCGGATCTGCACCACGTTGGAAGGGCATGGTCCTTCCGTCAGTGCTTTGATCTCATCTGGGTCTGATTCTATGCCCTTATCAGATTATATATGGCAGAAAAGCTTCAGCGTGGATTTATTGAACACGCACTTCTCTTTGTTGATTGTAAGGTTTGCCTCCTGCATTTAGTTATGTAGCGGGATTCTTCACTCAGTTCAACCTGATGGTACCCCTTGTTGAGGTTGAGCCTGGAGAAGATGTTGACCCGTTCAGCAGGTGTATCATGTCCGTGATATGTGGGGCCTGGTGGCGTTATCTCCGTATGGCCTGTTTCGGCACATGCATGTCCACGCAAAGTCTGATCTGTCCTTCTGGGCCCTTCTTCGGGCGGGTACGATGGGCGATTTTCATGGGGTGGGGCCAACAGCCGGCTCTATGATGTCAGCATCGATGAGCGGTTGGAACTCTTTTTCGACTTAGTGTTGTATGTTAAAGCGTATGCCCCTGTAGTGCTGTGCCATGGGATTTACTGATGTGTCGATGTGGAGGTGAATCTTCTGCCCCTTCAACTTTCCAATACCTTTGAATAGCACCAGGAATGCTGCTTCAACAATGGCAGCTAGTGAGATGTATTTCTTGGCCATGAGGTTGTATAAGATGTGGATGAGCCCCATCTGAACTGCTGACCGGAAGCTGAGAATACATCCCCAGGCTGCTTCTCCGTCAATGACATGGATGGTGATGCGGTCTTGTTTCTCTTCGTGGGCGCAGACTGTTGTAAACGCCCCTATGCAGGGTAGTGGCTGTTTAGCCCCGTAGGCATAGATGTTAACTTGTGGTTTTTTGAGGCAGGGAGGCTGTGCTATCTTCTGGAATAACACAGTTTCTCACTGTAGTGACTACCTTACTCCGAGTCCATAGTCCCGTTTCCTCCATACTTTTGGGACATTCCGTCCTGCAGAATGGGACCGGAGCACTTTTTGAAGCATCACAAATATTTTGTGTTCTTTTATTTTTACGCGGGGCCACCGTGTGTGGATGTAGGCCCGCCTTCCTGAATCCCACCCAGCGCATTTCGCCCTTCAGTCATTTTCTATTGCTAAAGTCGTAGGAAAATTTAGCAAATAGAGGCAACCTTTTAGATAGGAACGCGGGCGGGCGTATGGAGGAAAGTGGACTATGGATTAGGAGTAAGGTAGTCACTATGGTGAGTAACTTTGTTATACTCCTACGTCCCATCCCCTTTCCACCATACATTTGGCAGATTCCCAAACAGAGGGCAGAAAGGCCTTCAGCAGTAGCTTGATTGCCCTCAGCTCCAAATGGTTGATGTGTAGTTTGGACTCCGATGGAGACAAACGACCGCAGACTGTCAGATCGTTGGTGTATGCTCCCCGGTTCTACGTGATTTCACTGACCTATTTTTGGTCATGGTACTTTTCATCGCCGGATTTTACATCGCCAGAAACCCTGTTTTTGGTTTTCTTTTTATTCGGGGGGGGGTTCCCCCCAGACCATCTCCTTACTATTATAATAATACCCCAACCCCAACAAAACACCCCCCAAAATACAAAATAAAAAAAACGGGTTTCTGGCGATGTAAAATCTGGCGATGAAAAGTACCACGACCAAAAATAGGTCGGCAAAATGTGTGTATATCGTGCTCCCCATCCCGTGAGCGAGGCATCCATAACTACTGTTATCTCCAGCCATGGTTGCACAAAAGGTGCTCCCTTCGGAATGTTGTCCTTGCAGGCCCACCACAGGAGATCATGTGCAACCCTGCTTGGAACCTGAAGTAGGTATGACATCTTGCCTGAGAATTGAGAAAACTGAGTCCTGAGAGCCCATTGGAGGGATCTCATTCTAGGTGAGCCTCTGGCACCAGACAAATGCAGGATGCCATGAGGCTGAGCAATCTCAAAAAGTCGAAGGCCTGGAGATGGGGTGGCAAGGGTTTTCCCAAGCGATTTAGCTGCCACCTTCCAGGACTGCATCGTCTCCAGGCTCTCGTCAGCCTTGCTGCCAAACAGGTGAGTGCCGTCAAAGGGCATGTTGAAGAGCCTAGACTGCACGTCTGGTGCAAATCCAGACTTCATTAACTACAAACCTCTGTAGCACTGTGCTTGCGGCCATGGCTCTGCTGATGCTGTGTGCAGAGTCCAGTTCTGACTGAAGAGACTCACACATAGCAACCTTTCCTTCTCTTACAATGATCAGGAAGCCATCTCTTTCTTCCCCTTCAGCTATTTGCTCAGCCACCATAGATATACCGTCCCACAGGGTGAATGTAAACTTTGCTAAGGCACAAGTGGCATTTGCTGATTTTAGAGCCATGCTCCCAGCAGAAAACACTTTATTTGCCATTGCGTTGAAGCGTTTGTTATCCCTGTCTGGAGGTATGGTTGGATATGTAGCTTGTTTAGATGTTGATGTCACTGCCCGAACTACCAGGATCTCTGGTGTTGGATGTTTTGATAAGTAGTCTGGGTCATTACTTGAAGGCCTGTATTTTTTAATCAGGTTTTTATATACTGCTGGACTTGTTTCTGGTGCCTCCCAATTTGCCTTTACTCTTTTTTTGTAGGGCGATATGAAATGGACGTACAGGGTCCTTCTGAGGTCCCTTATCAAGTATGTCGGTAAGGTCGTCGTGTTCGAATGGAGGAGCAGGCCTGCCACATCCTAAAATGTCTCTCACCCGGGACATAAGCTGCCTGTATGAAGCATATGCATGCTCTGCCGGGTCTGGTTTGCCATATTCAAGGTCTGGCGACATGTCTATGCCACTTGCTGACTCAATGTTTTCATAGAGGTCCTTTATTTTGGACTCCTCTAAAATAAAGGCCTCTGGGACATTAGGTGTGCCAATCTCCAAACCAAATGGAGGAGTATCTTGGTCTGATGGTTTGTGTTCCTCATAAATGGAGGATAAAGATTTGGAAAAATCCTTTCTTGGTAAAGTCTTATAGGATTTTTCAAACTCCTTCGAAACCACTGAAGGTTTAGCAGGTAAAGGTGTGGAGGGCTTCGACACTGATGGCGTTGACAGCTTCGACACTGATGGCGTCCGTGGTTTTGATGGTGTTGGTGTAGATGGTTTTGACACTAAAGGTGTCAATGTTTTCAATGATTTTCTGCATCGACTGAGCCCTCGAGGGTCTCGACCCCTGTCTCAATAGAGGCTTTTATGGTTTATTGTTGAGTCGAGACTTCAACGTTCTCGAGGAGTATCAGGCCTGCGTCCCAGGCTCGAGGGCGCACAGGATTTTGCCTTAGCCCTTTCCTTGTCTGCTTTTGACAGCACAACAGGAGCATGGCTTTTGTCTTCTCTTTCGAGGGGTTTGGGCCGCCTTCTTGAAAATGTTTAGCATTTCTTGTCTGAACACCTCCCATTCGGCAGGAGTCACTGACTTGCTTGGGCAGGCTATCCTTCTCTCAGGAGAAGAATTAGAGGAAGTGGAAGGTGATCTATAGCGCCTGTTTTCATCTTCTTTGATTAATACAAGGCTATCAGAATGTTCCAACTACACCTAAGCCTCCTCAATCATCATATCCCACACTGTGTTCACAAACCTCTTCTTTCCATAGCAAACAAACAAACCAAGATCCCTCTGATGAAGGCACAGATCAGCACACTTACTGACCATGTCAGGTCTGCTAAACTCCAAACAGATAGTAACCACTATATCTTAGCCCATACCAAACTAGTCAACTTTGTTAGAGCATACCACAGCACAGGAAGAACTACTATTAAACTCCCACTGAGCCCAGACTGTGCTATATTTTTTCCAGCTGCCTATTCTATTCAGCTAGTCATCTGTTACTATCTTGTCCTTCCTCCTCTACAGGTCATCTTGTTCAGAGTTCCAGAGGCTCACTGTGCCTTAGGATTGGTGTCCGTCTCTCCTCGTAGTCTGGTAAGAGTTCTGAATCCATGCATTTCTTTAACAATGGCTCTGTTTTGAAAACGTGTTAGTGCCTGAATACCAGAGCATTGTCTGGGTTTCCTGTAAGCAGGACCACCTTCCGCTGTAATCTAGAAGATAGACAACTTGGTGGAACACCTATCTGCTGACAGCAAGAACATAGTGTCTTGAAGTTTACATGGAATAGGGATTCGATGCGCAAATTGTATTACATAGCTCTTCAGACATCCACAACAGGAGGGTGAAGTAGATATCAGGAGAACTTCAGGTGATTAAGCAAAGTCCTTCATTCCAGGGTTAATAGTCTCAGGTTCGACAGGGCTTCCCTCCATGTCCTCTACATAGACTGCCAGTCTCCTTCCAGGTTTACATTTGCTCACATGGAAACAAATGGCTGTTGTTCCGCTGTGGTCGTTAGGAATGCCTTGTACGATCTTGCTGCCAACACATCATAGAGCTAGTTATATCAAGCAGTAACATCAAATTGCTATATGTGCTTGCCAGTTTCAACTCAAAGCAGTCTTTTGAGAGTGAATGGCTTAATTGGAGCTATAAACCACTGGCTTTTTAAACAATATGCGTGCCCTTACACTGCAGTGCTGCTAAAGACAAGCATTGGGAAAACCATTTTTTTATTGTGTGCAGGTGTTCCCATTAATGACCACTTACTTCAACTATGGCAGTGTCTGGCAAATGCCTCTCCATCCCTACACAAAAGTTATTGCGAAGGTGAACCGTTGTTGTTAATTTGAACAACACTAATTGCAATTTGGAGATTTGTTTAAGTTGAAACCTTCAATAACAATGAGCATATGTAATCCAAGAATTACCAAATTGATCTGTACCGAATAACTGTAAATACATTAAAGGATAACTGTGTGTTTAAAAACACTGATCCACTGGGAAATGGCTCAAATTGGTTACATTGCTGCCACTTTAAATGTCAGAGATCTTAAAAAGGAGATATAACAATGTTGTGTGCAGCACTAAGATATATTTCTGAAAGGAGGTAAGTTGTTTTAGTGAGTTGACGGTAATTTACTACTAGCGTTCAAGAATGTTGCAATGGACTGCGCATGCGCGAGCAACGCATGCGGACCTAAACTCTCCGGCTCCCGGCGGCCGCTGCATTTATCCTTTAAAATATACCCTTCTTTCCTGCTATCAAGAACCCCATCTCCCTAAGACCGTTGGTAAACGCACCTGGGCACGATCGACGTACTGCTGAGTCAAATCGGACCCTTGGGACCCCAACGCCGACTCGAAAACCATCGGCCGGCTGGCGGGTGCGCCGCGGCCAGCGCAGCGTGAGTGGAGGCGGCTCCTCACCCCTCCCCACCGGGGCACGCCACGCTTCGCAGCCGTGATACGCGCTGGAGGGGCGCCCACGAGACAACAAACCACTCCCTGGGGAGCTCCGCTGAGATCACCGGAGTGCTGCCGGAGGATTACGCGGGAGGCGCTCCGACGCCTCCTCGCCTGGACCTGCCACAAGCCTCTCATCGGCGGTCTCTCCCCTCTTCCCCCCCCCCCATCAGCGAGACTGCACCACCCAGGGTTGAGCTGCGGCACGCCGGGGAAGATCTAGTGCCGCGCTCCCCATCCGGAAGACATCACGACGGCGGGGACCTGAACACGGCCAGGTAGGGGTGTGAGTGAGCCCCAGGTGCCAACCCTGCTTCTTCCCCCCCTGTTCCCCACACGACCCCTTATAATCCTGGTCCGGCGACAGGGCCCGGGCAGCCTGTGACCAGAACTCTCGTGGACCGCAACAGGCAATAACCGCCCTGGGAACTTTATAGGGGCACGACCCCGCACTCCCTCCAAGACATCTCCCTTGGATCAGGGTCTTACCACACCGGATCTGCGGTGGGGGCACGGATGTGAGGGTCGATCTGCGAGACAGCTCCCACCAGGACACCGCAATTACGGGGTGAGCTCCCCCCCACCGGCCTGGCCCACCAGTCGGTACGAGAGACCCACACCCCGGAGACATACACTCCGCTGTCCTTGAGGCCTGAATGCACCAGGGTCCCCTCGTGTCACTCCTGGCCCAACTTCGTATTATACACGTGCCGGTTGCCATACTGGGTGTGCCACCTACGACATGGGGAAAGAAAAATCCAAACGCCAAACTCTCCAAAGTAAGATGGACTTTTACACAACAGGGCCCCGCCAGGGAGCGCAGACTCCGGAAGAGGATATTGCCAGCGAGGAGACTCAGGATCCCCCAATTTCTCTCTCTGATCTCATGAAGGCGATTAGGGACTCGAGAACGTCGCTGGAACTCAAAATTGGCGGCCTGTCCTCAGAGGTCTCCCTTATCCGGCAGGATCTACGCAACCTCTCAGCTAGAGTGGGCGAGGCGGAACAAAGGGTGTCTGCCACACAAGACACCGTCCATCGCCTGGAACAGCACCTCGCCGCAATTGCTCAGAAAGTCTCCCAACTGGAATACCGCGCTGAGGACAATGAGGGGAGAGCGCGGCGCAATAACCTGAGGATCCTCGGAATACCGGAGAAAGAGCAGGGCCCCAGTGCCGAACTGTTCCTGGAGGACTGGCTGACCCACGTCTTTGCTCCTAAAAAGCTATCCAAATTTTTCTCCATAGAAAGAGCACACAGGGTGCCCACTGGCCGACCTACCCCTGGAGCCCCACCTAGAACAATGATCGCAAGGCTGCTCAATTACCGGGACCGCAATACGATCCTGCAAATGGCCAGGGCCTCCGGCCCAATCACCTACAATGGATATAAGGTTGGGTTCTATCCCGATTACACCAAGGAAGTTCAAAAGGCCCACCAGTCATTCGACTCGGTTAAGAAGAAACTCCAGTCATTATCAGTCAAATACGCCCTGTTCTTCCCGGCACTACTCAAAGTCTACTACGAGGGCACCACCTACCTCTTCCACAACCCCAAGGAGGCATGGGACTGGCTTGAAACTCAAATCCTCTCGGGCCCTGGAGCGGGGCGCACACCACTGGGCCCGCCCATACAGAAGCCACGGTCCGAGCGGCCCTCGCCCCCTCGATCCCCGACTAATGCAGGCGACGGCACGGCTGGGAACCCTACAGAGAAGGGAAAAAACTCTACGCAATGTGGGGACGATTCTGCAACACATTAATATGGGAACGCTCACTTAGCGGTGGCCACACCTAGTGCGTTGCAAGCGCTATCGCAGTCCGGGCGACCCCGAGGAAGTTCGATAAGTTATAAGTTCGATGTTTGGGCGACAGGTGCTCCCAGTTTGGGGGGGAAGTACAGGGAGGGGGGCGTTTTAGGTATATAAGGAATCCGAATTATGGATCGAGAAGGCATGACACCGACAAGCACTGGCGAGGGGGGCGCGCATGGCCTCCGGGCGAAACGGCTAATAACACTACTGTTCTCCAAGCGTCTGGCGGGTCGTCACGGAGCGACCCACTGGCGTTTCCTCTGCGGGAGCACCCCTGTGCTCCCTTGAACACTATGCAACTGCCATTGATCCGTTCAGATGACGAGCTACAGCACCCACGCAGATAGGATGACCTCCAACAAGATATCCTTACTGTCCTGGAATGTTAATGGACTGGGCTCCAGCATAAAGCGAAGGCTGGTGCTCCAATATCTTAATCGCTACTCGCCGGACATAGCTCTTTTAAACGAAACACACTTGATCGGTACGAACTCCAATTTTTTCTAAAGGTCCAACTACCCACACACCTACCAGGCCGGATTCACGAAAGGCGCCAGGGGCACGATGATCCTCGTTCACAAACGCGTCCCCCTACAGGTTAGGAAGGTCAGAGCTGACCCCCGGGGCCGATATGTGTTGCTGCTCGCCGATGACTGGGGCGAAAAATGGGGCCTCGCAGCAATTTATGCCCCCCCACGCTCACGAAGGAACTACTGTCTGAACTGCGGCATGTCCTCCTGGAGGAAGAGGCCGATCTGTGGGTGATAGGAGGGGACTTTAACGAGGTCATGGACACTGATCTCGATAGATCTCATAGGAGATCCGGATGCCGCCCCGCCTCTACGCCACTCGCCATGTTCGCCGAAGCCCTGGGAATGACGGACACATGGCGTTCACTCCATGACGACGAGGCCGGTTTTTCATTCTTCTCTGGCGCGCACAAATCGTTCTCCAGGATTGATTATGCCTTCGTCCCCAGTAGCATAAACCACAGACTCCTGGCTGCTGAGTTCCTCGCAAGGGGCGTCTCGGACCACTCTCCACTCCTCTTAACCCTGAAGAGCGCCTGCCCAGGACCGGATCGCAACTGGCGCCTGAACACATACCATCTGCGGCTCCCGAGATAGCGGAGGAACTCGAAAAAAAGACAACAGAGTTTTTCGATCTCAATGAGGGCTCAGTGGACTGCCCGATCGCGATCTGGGAGGCATATAAGACAGTTCTTCGGGGAGAAGCTATCTCAGCGGTTTCTGCCCACCAAAGAAGACAAGCCCAGAAGATCAGAGAGGCAGAGGCATATGTCCTGTAGTGTGAAAGACAGACACTGGAGCGCAGCGACCGGGACACGAAAGATGCCCTGACCACGGCACAAGATGCCCTCAGTAACCTAGCTCTGGACACAGCACGAACTGCCCACCAGCTCGTCCGGAGTCAAATTTATGAACGCGGCGACAAAGCAAATAAGACACTGGCCTGGCTGGAGAGGCGGCAACAAAACAGGGGACATGTGCGTGCCATCAAGTCACCGGATGGCACACTAATCACGGACGACTCTGACATTGTCAAAGCATTTGCAACCTACTATGAGAAGCTCTATACCCCACCCGCCGAGAGCTCGGCGGCTGCACCCTCCCATTACCTCGACTGGATCGAGATCCCGAAACTCTCACGACGCCAGTCGGAACTCCTGAACGCAGAACTCACAGAGACCGAGGTGCAAGAGGCGCTAACACAGCTCCAACCCGGGAAAACCCCGGGCCCCAACAGCTTCCCCACAGAAACATGGAAATACCTCGGAGGTAGGCTATCGACCCATATGCACCGCATGTTCCTGCGTAGCAAAGAACTCGGGGCGCTCCCCCCGGACCTCAGGAAGGCATGCATCATAGTCATATATAAACCTGGGAAACCTCCGGAGGAATGTGCCTCCTATCGCCCCATCTCATTAATTAATGGAGAAGCCAAGGTCCTCGCCAGAGCACTCGCCAACAGGCTTCTGAAAGTAATAGAGACCCTTATTCATCCGGACCAGTGTGGATTTATGCCCAACAAATCCACTTGTATGAACCTACGCAGGGTCCAACTGGCGCTGTGCAGAGCCAAAGAGATACCGGTGGACTGGGGTACTGGCGGTGGACTTTGAAAAGGCATTTGACTCAGTGGGGTGGGACGCTCTGTGGGCAATCATGGACCGGATGAACCTGGGACAAGCATTCATATCATGGGTCAGGCTGCTCTATGCATACCCGGAGGCCACGGTAAGAGTAAACGGCAGATCCTCTAAATCATTCCCACTGGGTAGGGGTATGAGACAGGGGTGACCGCTGTCTCCGCTTCTCTTCCTCCTGGCTATCGAACCACTTGCTATTGAGCTCAGAGCTAACACCAACTGGACCGGGTTCGCCTGGCCGGGGGGGGGGTGAAGACCGCCTTTCGCTATATGCGGACAACCTCCTTGTCTATCTTAGTAACCCATGCATCTCATGTCCTATTGTTTCCCTCATCCTTAGGGAATATCAGAACTTTGCGGGTCTGAAAGTGAATGAAACCAAAACTATTTTCTTCCCAATCCAGGGTGGTGATTCCGCGATTCCTGAGTCCTGCCCATACCACATCTCTATCAGGGAATTTACATATTGAGGCATACGACTCGACCCTACACTTGAAAGGTTCCCCCAACTGAACCTACAACCTGTGCTTGAGCGGTTCAACAGAGACACTTTCCACTGGCAATCACTCCCCCTGTCGCTGTTGGGTAGAGCCGCACTATTTAAGATGATGACCCTCCCCAGACTCCTTCACGTCCTCCAAAACGCCCCATTCACCATCTCCAAGGAAATCTTCGCACTTATCGATAGGAATCTCCGCACACTATTATGGGGAGGGAAGCAATCCAGAATTGCCCTTGATACGCTCCAAAGATCGGTCTGGGAGGGGGGTATCGGCTTGCCCTGCATACGTACATATTACCTTGCAACACAGATCGGAGTGGTAAATGATTGGATGCATGCAGACCCCACACTACCGCACATCCGTATCGAGCTGGAGACCATGACCCCGTTATCCCCACTCCAGACACTGTATGCCACCCACAACCGTCTCCCGAGGCTTCCCAAGACGACTCACCATGTCCGCCGAGCTTGGCAGGAGGAACACAAACTGGTCGGCTGGAAAGGAATTCCAACACTGTCCCAACCTATATGGCACAACGCACTCCTCCCAGAAGTAGTGAAAATGGGTGCTTTCGCTCACTGGCACGCAAAAGGAATACACACACTGGCACATGTGATACAGGGGGGGCGCCTCCTAGACTTCGAGACTATGCAAGTGCAGTTTGATCTGACGCCCATGGACCGGTTTCGACATGCGCAGTTGGCCCATGCCATCCACACCCAATTCCCAGACACGACAGACATACCCCCATGCTCTCCCATTGAGAACAATATCCTCCCCAAGGCATCCCTTCAAAGGTCACCTCCACTCTCTATCAGGCCTTCAATTCTTTTGGGACTACGGAGCTTGACGGGCTCAAAGCAAAGTGGGAAAGGGATGTGGGTCAACTGGAGCCGGAGGACTGGGTCGATGCGTTGATGTCCCCCAGGGAAATTGGGATAGAAAATAAACTCAGACTAATACAATTGAGAATTCTTCACCGCTCTTATCACTCACGGGCTGCAATGGCCAGATGGGGGGGACTAGATGATGGGACATGTATCAGATGCAAAACTGAGTCCGCCACCTTCTACCATATGATATGGGAATGCCCAGTGCTACAGCTCTTCTGGGGGGACTGTATTAATATGATTTCTGCCGCCATGGGAACACCAATCCCTAGGGACCCCAAAATGGTACTCCTGGGCATCTGGGGGGAAGTAGACCTGACAAAACATGGGAAACTGTTCCTGTCAATAGCATTAGGGGCTGGCAAGAGACTTATCGCGGCTAAATGGGGTTCCGCAGACCCACTGTGTCTGAACCGATGGAGGAATGACCTGAACAGGTGTGCGGCTTCGGAACGCCGGATCTACAACGCACGGGGTTGCCCCCGCAAATTCAGGAAAATATGGAGCAAATGGCTTGATGCGCATTAAACCCCGCCGGTCGATACAGCTCAACATCTTGATTAACTTTATCTGCCTGCCTTGACCTGCAACTGTCCTTGGCCCTTGGCCCTGCGGTGCCCCTCTTGCCTTTGATATTGTCTTTGATGCTGCTATGCTATGCCTTTCTCATTTGTTGTATGCCGAGGATTCATGTTTCTTGTTATGTTGTTATGCTTTAAAACTCAATAAACAGAGTTATTAAAAAAAAAAGAATATTGCAATGCTTGCTTTTTCGATGATCTGCCATGTGTGATGTGCACTGGCACGTAGGGCCTCTTCTATGGACAGCACTTTCTTTTGGAGAGTGAACATGTAAGCAGTGGACTGTCAGCTACGCTTAAAGGAATGGTTCGGTCAAAAAATGTTATTCCCCCTACGGGCCGGCCATGTGTTTTTAAGCCTAAGTCGCTCTATTTTAGAAAAATTTCCTATGGACCTTACCAGAGTTTTCGTCCATTAAACGCACGCGAAAACAGGAATCAGTGAGCTGCCATTTTGTGATAATTTTGTGATAATCCTATCATTTCCCCCATCGCCCTGGCTGACCTGCTTTTGCGGCACTAAATCATATCCCCCATCCTGAGCCTGTCATCAGCAGACGCGTACCGCCCATTTCACAACGCCAAAGCACGTCTCGTGTCGCCATGGAAATGGCAGGACGCCTCTTTCCTCAATAAGTATAAACAGACCGTTTCACAACACACAGCAGCAGATTTTCGATTCCATTCCTCTCTCTGTGTTACTTTGAGTATTCTGTGACTCGTTTCTGTGCTCTGAACACACAATGGCTACAATAATGCCCTACATGTACGAGCCCGAGTATACCGAGGAGGAACTACTGGAAATGGAACTGCAGGCCAGGAAGCCCTGCCTGGCCCTAGCGGGCCTCTGTGAGTGATTTCTGTGTTTTTAAAAAAAGAAGAATTTTGCATTTGCGCTCCGAGCGCGTTGTTGTGCCTGCTCTCCCCTCCCCTCCCACTTCCTGGTCCTCCTCTCCCTCCCGCCTCCCTGCCCGCCCACTCCCCCCTCCCCTTCCTCTCCTCCCTCTTCTATTACCACCCCGCTCCTGGGCAGCCCTCTGCCCGGCAGCCCCCTGCGGCTAAGGGCCCCAAGGCCAAGGGCGACTCCTGCAGTTGCGGCTCCCTGTGTGTCTGCAGGTGTCCGCAGGGGACGCAAGGCGCAAGTAAATTTCGCCTTCTCCACCTTCTTCCTGCCCACCTCCACCCACGTCTGGCCACTGCATTCGCACGGTGTCTTCACCTCACTGTGTTCCACAGTTGTGGTAACTAGGGTTTTTCTCTCCTCGCAGGATTCTCAAACTTAGGTGGCCTCTCCACTGTGTTCCTAAAACACAATACTGTTGTTGTTCTGAAATGTGGTAACCTGTCTTGCCGTTCCTTCCTGTCTGTGGGCTTTCACATCATCTGTCTTCCCCCCCCCCCACTCCATGGTGCTCTCTATCTCGCCTATCTTCTCTAACTGCTTCTCTATTGACTATCCTGCTCTCCTCACTAAATCTGGTAGGAAAAAGTTTAAAAAGGACATCCTGGTCTGCAATCCAGGCCTCCCTATCGCTGACACCTACACTAGTGCCTGCTCTAAGGAAACTCTCACTGACATCCTCTTATTCGTGCCTTCACCTGACCTATGGACCCTTCATATGGTCTCTGTGCTCTCTCCTTTTTCCTCTTCTCCCATTAATGGTGGCACCCGTTGGGATGTCCTCTTGGCCCCCTTCCGCTCCTCTAAGGCCATCATTAATGTCTACGCTAATGGGACCGTCTTGGTCCAAGGCCCTCAGGCCAACCTTCACCTCTTTGATAGACGCTTCCCTCGCTTCATCAACTTCCTTTCCTCCCCTGCTGTCCCCCCCCTGTCTTCGGCTACCTTGCCTCTACCCTCCCTCCCTGCCCCCTCTCGCACTCCCTCTTCACCTCCTTCTTCTACACCTCCGCAGGGCGTACCACTGATCTGTACCCCTCCCCGGAAGTCCTTCAAGGATGGCAACCTTCTCCACTTTGCCACTCTTAACTCTCGCTCTGCCATCAAGCATTCCTCCGATATCTGTCGCCTTCTTGAGGAACTGGACCTTGACGTCCTCGGTCTCACTGAGACATGGTTCACAGCCAGCTCTGTCACGAGCTTTGACACACTCCTACCTGAAGGTTACAAGATCCTCTCTGTGCCCAGGCCCAACCGTGCAGGGGGGGGTGTTGCCCTTATCTTCCCTGAGTGGATTCCTGCCACTGTCACTCCTACGCAGACCTACTCCTCTTTTGAATGTCTTGTCTGCCGACTCTCTCTCTCTCCTAGCCATTCCCTTACCGTGGCTACTATCTATCGACCACCTGGTCAAATTTCCTCCTTCCTCTCTGAGTGGGCTGACCTCTCCTCCTCACTCCTGTCCTCTACCACTCAACTCCTCTTTCTTGGGGACTTCAACATCCACCTAGATGCCTCCTGTCCCCCCACTGGACTCGTTCGTGACCTCTGCGACTCTCTCTCACTCTCTATTCTCCCGTCTGGGCCTACTCATTCTGAAGGGGAAACTCTTGATGCTCTGATCTCTTCTGACCTTCCCCTCCCTGTCCCTCTCCCCACTCCTCTCTCCTGGAGTGATCACTTTCTCCTATCCTCCCACCTCACCCTCCCTACCCCACAGGCAAAGCCACCCGCATCATTGCCACCCACCTTCTCGGTCATCCGACCCATGAAGCGCGTGTCAGTTGCGGCTTTCGCTGCCACCTTCTCGCCCCCCCTCCCCCTTCGGCTGACTCCCACCCTGACACAGCCCTCTCCTTGCTCCACTCTGCTATATCTGATACTCTTGATATCCTTGCCCCTGTCATGAAAATCCGCCTGAAGCCCAAAGCCAAATGTAACTCCTGGTATGATTCGGATCTCGTCACCCTAAAACGCAAGTGCAGGGTGGCAGAGAGGAAATGGCGTGCTTCATGTTCATCCTCTGACAAACTGGCCTGCCGCCTGCTCCAAAGGCAATGCCGTCTCTCTGTTCTCACCAAGAAGAGAGCCCTTATCCAAGCCCACATCTCTGCAGCATCTAACAACTCGGCTGAACTCTTTAAAATCTGCAAGGAGCTTGCCAACCCTGCTGCAGTCTCTACCTCTCCTGTCCCCTCCCAGGCCCTCTGCACTGCACTGGCCTCCCACTTCATCTCTAAAACTCAGGACATCCTGTTCTCACTCTCCTCCTATCACCTCCCCCCCTCTCTTCCCTGCTCTTCCTCTGGCCCTTCTGCAGCCACCCCTCCTCCCTCCTTCTCTGCCTTTCCCCTTTTTTCTGCTGACGAGGTTTCCAGACAAGTCCGATCTATGAAAGTCTCGTCTAAACAGATTCACCCCTGTTCCTCCAAAACTATCAAGGACCACATCGACTCCCTGGCTCCTGCCCTGGCTGACTTTTGCAACCACTCCTTCGCCTCTGGAGTCTTCCCATCCCCCCTCAAGCACTCCCTTGTGCACCCTCTCCTTAAGAAACCCTCTGCCGACCCCTCCTGTCCGGCTAACTATCGCCCAATCTCCATCACTCCCTTCCTGGGCAAGCTCCTGGAGAAACTGGCCATCTCCCAGCTTAACCTCCATGCTGAAGCTGTTGATAGTCTCCATGACCATCAATCTGGCTTCAGAGCGGCCAGAAGCACGGAAACTGCTCTCCTGAACATCCGTGAGGACCTGCTCTTGAACCTCGACTCCAACACTCCGTGTGTTCTCATTCTGCTCGATCTCTCTTCTGCCTTTGACACTGTCAACCATGCCATCCTGCTCAACCGTCTCCGTGATAACCTGGGTATCACTGGTCAGGCTCTGGCGTGGCTGACCTCTTTCCTTTCCAATCGACCCTCCCAGGTCCAACTTGGGTCCTTCCTCTCTGACATCTTTTTCTCCACCTGTGGCGTTCCCCAAGGATCTAATCTCTCTCCCTGGCTGTTCAACCAGTATCTGGCACTCCTTGCCCACCGCATCGCCGCCCTCTGCCCCAACTTTCAGTGCTATGCGGACGATACCCAGCTCATTTTTAGGCTACCCTCGGCCTCCTCCTCTCCCTCCCTCATCTCTGACTGTCTGTCTGCTGTCCAGGAATGGTGTGCTGCCAATGACCTCTGCCTTAATGCTAGTAAGACTGAGATCCTACTCATCGGCACACCCACTCCCTCCTTCCCTGCAGCTCTCTGGCCGGCCTCTCTTGGCCCTCTTCCTGCTCCTACCTGCAAGGCAAAAAACCTTGGGGTCATCTTCGAATCCACACTCTCCTTCTCTCCTCATATATCTGACGTCTCTAAGAAGTCACATTACCAGCTGCACCTTCTCAGAGGTATTCTTCCCTTCCTCTCCTTCCCCCAGAAGCTCACTGTCTCCCGAGCCCTGGTTCTCTTGAAGCTGGACTACTGTAACAGCCTCTATCTTAATCTGCCTGCCTCCACTCTCCGCCCTCTGCAACTCATCCAGAACAGAACTGCGAGACTTGTCCTTGGCCTCAAGCCCAGGGACCGTATCTCTCCAGGACTGAAATCTCTACACTGGCTCCCAGTGGCTGCGAGGATTAAGTTCAAAACCCTCTGCATTGTCCTCAAGGCCTTCTGGGGCCTGGGGCCTAAATACCTTCAACTCTCTCTTCCTAAATATCTTCCTTCCCGAGCCCTACGCTCATCCGTCTCCAACTCCCTCAGGGTCAGCCGCTTCTCGAAGCAACGAGCTGGGGGTAGATCTCTCTCCGCGGCAGGGGCCTCCCTCTGGAACAGCCTTCCTGCCTCCCTGAAACTTGAGGAGAACCATCTCCGGTTCCGGAAGCACCTCAAAACCTTCCTCTTCACTTCTGCTTTCTCTCTCCCTCTCCCCTGCTAAATTCTTCACCTAAACTGCACTGATTCTGCAACTGGGCCCTCTCATCAACCTCGGTCCTGGGCCCAGTCACTCTTCACTTGCACTGCCTCCCTGGCAACCCCTGCACTGCGGGACTGTCTGTATCCCTACAGCCCCCCCCAGCACTTGTCTGCACTTACCTTGCACTTGCCACCAGCTGGCCCTATTTATTTATTATTTTATTTCTATTCTACTTATTTGTACTGCACTCCCCCCCTCCCCCTTCCCCTTGCACTTTTTCCCTTCCCCCTACCCCTGCACTTGCGGGGTCTGAATGACACCTGGCCTAGTAGGATCGTTGTCTGTCTTCCCCTTGTTCCCCCCTCCCTGCCTCGTCGCGCCTTGAAACACTTGTGTATAGGCGCGTTACAAATGCCATATCATATCATATCATATCATATCATATCAAAGGGAAACACACGAAAACGATGGGTCTTCGGACGGCAGTTGGGAGGACGATTCAACAGATGAAGAGCATGGACCTAGTCGCATGGACGGTGTTTCCACCTGGTGCACATGCAATCGGTGCGAGCTAATGCCAAACGAGGAGGAGAACTGCTGCTGCTGTGAAAACTCGGGATGCATGGCCTACATTTCGGAAGGCGAGCCACGACCGCAATGCATCACCGAGCTGCCAGACTTCAGGGCAGCCTGCCTCACACGGTCCGTGTTGAGGATAATGATGGTGCTTATGCACGAACTTTGCGCAACTGTTCGTCCTCGTAATCCGAGTAACGAGTAAGTATACTCTGCTTGTCATGCCACTTCTATTTTATGGTCTTCTACTATATCCCAAATTACTTATACATATCATTGTAATGCACGAAAGTCATTCAATAGTGTGCAGTGTCTAGATAGCATTTGTCCGAGCAGAATGCCATTAGTTACAAGAATTGTCATTGACAACAAACGTTTATTAAACTTATCTTGGTCATTTAAAAACAGTTTGTTTCATTCCTTTTCACAGGTGGTACAGGCTGGTGGCCTATCCTTCCTTTACATGGTGGCTTCACGGGAGGCTTGGACACCGCGTTCGAAGAGTGATACCCGCCTGTGCCGTTCGTGCCATAAGAGAAACGTTCCCGAGTGACAGCGGTCAGTACAGGGGATTTTCTCGCTGTGCTACAACCTGAACTGTACAATGTTTAAAGTCTTGTATTTTTGTGTCATCAAAATAAGTTACAAAATAAAACACCACATATATTTTAACAATGGTTGTTTCGATTTTTTAAATGAATCAAGTGTGTCTCCATTCAAGGATGGACGTCAGACATCTGTGCTCGGAATGGGTGAAGTTCAGGTCGCTGTGAAGCGGGGTGGTCACTATCTAAGCTAACATAATATATTATCAATAATGCATGCACTACATAACACTTGTTCAAAGTCTTTCAGTCAGTTATGTCTCTATAAAAGTCACACATATATCTATACTATCAATTAACATTGGATTATACAGGCCTTAGGTCAAGGGTCTTGACCACTATAATACACTGTTCGAAGTGTGGGTCTGTGCTCACAAGAATCTCCGGTATGTGGCATTTGTTATTGATAGGCAACGATATACTGCAGTAGGGGTCTAATGTTAGTTGGGGATCTGCTAGGTGGGCATCATGGCGTGGTCAGTGGTCTGGCACATGAAGAGAATACCTTGCAGTGACACAGGGTCAGAATGGCAGTAAGTTTCCACTGGCGAGGGTGCGTGGGCAAGGACACGTTTGTGGAGATGAACGAGCTATGTGCTTGGTTCAGGCCGGTTCACATGCAGGACCGTGATCTCAGAGAGTGATGTGTTACATTTGTTAGCTGTTGCAAATACCTCTGGAGGTTTCCAGTCAGAGTGGGAACAAGGGTGTGGGCCATGTGCTCTGCGCGCTGTACTATCGCAGTGAGGCCTGGTCACCAAGCTGGAGTGGAAAGGGGGTACAAAAATGGATGCCCCGTGTCCTGCTCAGTGTTCCCATCTACGCGAATGTCATCCAAAGTTAACATCACATAAGGGCAAGGGGCGAACCCACTACTGGAGGCACTTGGTATGAGTTTCTACTGAGAAGTAAAGGATGAGAGGGGCCTGAGGGCCCCTCGCTCCCACACACTTGCCTGCATGCCCCAGGCCCATCCATCCCACCCCCTCTATCAAAGGCGGTTCGCACCCAGGGATGAGCGCTGGCAAGGGTGGGCTGTCACGGGCGCAAACGGCCAAGGTGCCAAACAGCATGTACACTTCAAAAGGTATCCCACGCCCAGGGGCCATCGCTCACATGGCCTCCTCAGACCCCGTGTCTCCAGGCAGGCCTCCCCGAGGCAGGCCGCACCCCTGCAATCCACATAAGTGTGTCTCCATTCAGCAGTCTTCCTGTGCCTGATCTGCACGCCCCAGGCCCATCCATCCCACCCCCTCTATCAAAGGCGGTTCGCACCCGGGGATGAGTGCTGGCATGGGGGGCTGTCACGGGCGCAAACGGCCAAGGTGCCAAACAGGCTGTACACTTCAAAAGGTATCCCACGCCCAGGGGCCATCGCTCACATGGCCTCCTCAGACCCTGTGTCTCCAGGCAGGCCTCCCCCGAGGCAGGCCGCACCCCTGCAATCAACATAAGTGTGTCTCCATTCAGCAGTCTTCCTGTGTCTTATCTGCACGCCCCAGGCCCATCCATCCCACCCCCTCTATCAAAGGTGGTTCGCACCCGGGGATGAGCGCTGGCATGGGGGGCTGTCACGGGCGCAAACGGCCAAGGCGCCAAACAGAATGTATACTTCAAAAGGTATCCCACGGCCAGGGGCCATCACTCACATGGCCTCCTCAGACCCCGTGTCTCCAGGCAGGCCTCCCCCGAGGCAGGCCGCACCCCTGCAATAAACATAATACCACGACATACACACGTCATTCATTCACAAACACACCCCTGTTTCTAATACTTTATAAACCACTTGATATGTCTCATGAGAACATCTTTGTGCTTTGCAAGTCAACTCCAGAACCTTCTACCTGAGAAGCACTGAGATCTATTCTAAATCTGCTCGTCGCCGTGCTATCTGTGACCGCTTCGAGCAAACGCTTCAGTGTGCTACCTGTGGCCATCTACCTGTTCTCCTGCAACATACTGCTCGGCCTGCTGAATCCAACTGTTTTGGTCAAGGTAAGGCCATGTATCCTAGTCATATTTCGGTCATTTTTACATTTCAATCTATTTGCTATTACAGTACCCAATAGAGCTGTGGTCATTGGTCTCATTGCTATTGACTTGAGTTTCAATTGTTATGCTATCAATAGATCTATTTATTTTCATCTGTGTCAATTGTCATCGAATGGCATCCTTCGGGGGTCCAGTCTATAATGTAAGCATGTTTCCTTTTCGTGCAAGACAGAACATCCAAGGGATGAGTCACATGGATTTTATCCCTTGAAGGAATTAAAGGTAGCAGTGGTGTATGTTAATTCAACATATGAGCCACCTGCCTATAGCAGTGATGATACTAAGGAAGAGAGTGGGAATTGAGAACGCACAAATATATCAACACGCAATGAATATAAACAGCATGATGAGAGAGAGGATAAGCAGTACAGACAGAGATAGAGAGAAAGACAGAGAGACAGAAGGGAACAAAGGACACAGCTAAGGGTATGACAATGGTACAGAACGAATGGATGGGAGGACAAATACTGCTTAAATACTGCTCAAACTAGATGACAAAGGCATTGATGGAGTTGAGAAAGAGAAGAGCAATAGAAGAAAGAGAAAGAGAAAGAAGAAGAGAGATTATATACAGAAGAAAGAACAAGTTACTTAGCCATGGTAATGTTCTTTCGACTGGATGTTCCTCCCAAGTATTCCTTATCTTTGATATTTCCAATTTCCCAGCTTTGCTGCCTCTCAATTTTATTTTTTTCAGCAGGGGGCGCTGTGCGTCGATGCCTGTCGAGTCGATATACCTCAGAGGCCTCTGTTTCGATGTCACTCCGGGTATATGTAGCTCGCCCAGCCCTCGTTGGCCTCAGTTCCGTTTTGATTGTGTTCAACGGTTACTCCCCTTGAGAAAGCTTAGACTGCAACCACAAGGGAAATTCTACTCTGGGGTAGGTTGGGAGTGGCGATAAGGAATACGTGGGAGGAACATCCAGTCGAAAGCACGTTACCAAGTAACTTGTTCTTCAAATGGATTGTGTCCTCCCACGTATTCCTTATCCTTGATAAACCCACAAAGCAGTTTACGTCATTTGGAGGTGGGAGTAGAAATTAGTGTGGTTATGCATGCACTGAGTGCAACACTGCTTTTCCAAAAGCAGAATCTTGGCCCGAGAAGGAGTCTAAAGTGTAATGTTTAGTAAAGGCGAACACAGACGACCATGTGGCAGCTGCACATATATCTTTTATCGGAACTCCCCTTTGCCAGGCAGACGAAGTTGCAATGCCCCTGATCGAATGCGCTTTGATGTTCTGGAGTGTCTTTAGCTGCCAGTTTGTAACATTCTGATATTGTTAGTATAATCTATCTGGATATAGTTTGCTTGGTAATGGCCAGTCACAATTTGTGACCTGAATAGCCCACAAATAACTGGCCATCCCGCTGCAATTTTGCCAATCTGGAGATGTAAAATTTCAGTGCATGTCTAGGGTCGAGCCTGTGAAGTCTTTCTTCTTCCATGTGGAGGGGGATAAAAAGATGGTAACATTATTTTCTGAGTAATATGAAACTCGGAAACAATTTTGGGGAGAAAATTAGGCTTCACTTTTAGTACCACTCTGTCTTTATGAAAAACAGTATGAGGAGGCTTGCAGGATAAAGCCTGTAGCTCACTCACCCTTCTGGCTGATGTTATTGCCACTAAGAAGACAGTTTTCAGAGTTAGAAGTCTTGATGGACAAGAATGTATAGGCTCGAAAGGAGCTCCCAACAAGTAGTTTAACACCAAGTTGAGATCCCATAGTGGGACTTGAAATGGGATTGGCAGTAAACATTAGTCAGTCCCTTTAAAAATTGTACTACTAAAGGAATCTTAAAGTAGGAGACTTCCTCTGAAGTGCGCTTAAAATAGAAAGCACTGCCAGATATCCCTTGATGGTACCAATCTGGAGCCCCAGATTGGCCAGATGCGATAGAAAGGATAACACCATTGGTGTATTACATGAGAAAGCGTCAACATTCTTATCTCTACACCAGCTGCAGAACTTATTCCAGCGGCAGCAGTATAAAGATTTGGTTGCTGGCCTTCTAGCCGAAAGAAAACCTCCATTACGTTGTCCGGGAGGTCCCAACCCTTGTATATCAGCCTCTCGGAAACCATGCGTGAAGGCTGAGAGTCCTGATATCTGTAAGGAGAACCCGACCCTCCTCTCGCGAGAGAAGGTCTTCTCTTTGCGGAAGACATATCAGAGGACAGATGGACATGTCCAGAAGGTCTAGGTACCACGTCCTCCTGGTCCAGTCTGGGGCAACTAGGGTCATGGATTTCCTGAACCTTGTCAACCTCCTGATTGCGTGAAGAATGACAGAGATTGGAGGAAACGCGTATAGGAGTGGAAACTCCCAGTCCACCATGAACGCGTCTCCTAGAGCTACTCTCGGAAGAAATTCCCTTGATCAGTACAGTGCACACTTCCTGTTGGTCGCGGACAGATCTACTTGAGGGGTTCCCCAAAGGGTTAAGATCTCCTGAAGGACTTCCTGAGCTATTTCCCACATATGGGAGATTGTGCTCTGCCTGCTCAGAGCGTCCTCCGTTGTGTTCTTCTCTCCGGCTAGGTGAACTGCCACAGAGAGATTCCTTCATGTATTGCCTAAAACCAGAACTGCATTGCCTCTCTGCACAGTGGTTGTGACCCTACACCTCCTCTCTTGTTGACGAAGTACATGGCCACTGTGTTGTCTGTCATTATCAGGACATTCTTTTCCCATATAGAGGGCAGAAAGGCCTTCAGCGCTAGTCTGATTGCCCTCAGCTCTAAAAGGTTGATATGTAGTTTGAACTCCGATGGAGACCAATGACCGCTGATGGTCAAATCCTTCGTACGAGCTCCCCACCCCGTGAGTCAGGCGTCCGTCACTACTGTTATCTCTGGCCATGGTTGCCAAAAAGGTTCTCCTTTCAAGATGTTCTCCCAATAGGCCTACCACTGAAGATCCAGTGAGACTCTGTTTGGGATTTGTAGGAGATCTGACATCCTTCCTGAGAATTGTGACCACTGAGTCCTGAGGGCCCAAGGAAGAGACCTCATTCTCAGATAGGCCTCTGGTACCAGAAAAATGCAGGATGCCATGAGACCGAGCAACTGCAGAAAAACAAAGACCACAAGATTTGAGGCACTTTGATATGTGTTTACCATCTGCGCTATGTGAATAGCACTCACCTTGGTTGCAAAGCTTTCCCTGAGGAAGAGTCCAGGACTGCTCCAAAGAATTGCCACTTCTGGGAAGGCGTCATGTGGGACTTCTTGAAGTTGAGGGAGAAGCTCAGCTTGTGGAGAGCATGACAAGTGCTGTCCAGATGCTCTAGAGCCTGTTCGGTACTTTCAAGCAATGGTCTCGAGGGGTACAGTCTGGTGCTCTCTTTAGAATAGGGAGGCAGTAACCATGGGCAACAGTTTGTAGTGCCCAAGCATATGCTGTACTACTTCGCCATTCTTTCAAATGCTGGAATAATCTGCCTCCCACCACTGTCAAATGTTTTAAATTTTCAAAGTGGTTTTGTGGCAACGGTTGGTGCATAAGGCAAGGCAGCGGATACTGCTGCAGCTCCTCTGCCTGTTCGCCCTCGCTCGACCGTCTCAAGGTTGCCGTCTCTGTCCCCTCGAGTTAAACTGAACTCTTCCTCTGCTAATTTAGGAATAGTAACAAAATGAACGATTTCTCCATCCCTGAGCAGAAGATAGAGCTGTTCAACCTTGTTGGGGCTGCCTAAAGGCCTGATTTAAAGATTTCACTTCTGCCTTGGACAACTGCAACTTTTCAAGACTTTCATATGCTCCAGATCCAAACAAGTAAGACCCTTCAAATGGCATATCCAATAATCTGGATTGCACGTCAGAAGCAAACCCTGATTTACAAAGCCAGGCAAATCGTCTAAGCACTGTACCAGCAGCCATAGAACAGCTAATACAATCTGCAGTTTCTATCCCTGACTGTAATAATTGGCACATAGCATCTTTACCGTCCTGAATAATACTCATAAAACCATCCCTTTCTCCTCCCTCTGGGATGTGTTCAGATGCCATGGCTATAACCTCCCACAAAGTGTAGGTGAACTTCGCTATAGCACAAGTTGCATTTGTTGTTTTCAGTGCCATACTCCCTGTGGAGAAAACTTTCTACCCCATGGCATCAAGCCGTTTATCCTTCCTGTCCAGAGGGACTGTTGGATAGGTTGCTCCCTTAGATGCAGCAGTAGTTGCTTGTACAACAAGGTTTTGTGGACTCAGATGTTTCGAAAGAAAATCTGGATCCACTGATGATGGTCTGTATTTTTTAGCGAAGTCCTTGCGAACCGTAGGGATGGTATCTGGATTTTTTCAGTTCTTTAGGACTCTATTTTTCACTGCTGTATGCAGGTCCCATGTACAAAATATCTGTAAGGTCATCCTGTTCATATCATATTCAACAGATGATATACCCCATCCAAGGTACTCAATAACCTTTGCCATTACTGATCTATAAAATGAAACAGCATGACCTGAACCTTCAGGAGTGCCAATACCAACCTCTGGAGAGGTGTCTAGACCTCTGGCATCATGCAGAGTGTCCAGAAGTTATCTAATTTTAGATTCTTGGGATATCAGCTCCTCTGGAACCCCAGGAGTCCCGTATTCCCTCCAAAACTATAAAAAGGGCTTACTTACTCCACCTCTTCCTCATAAATAGAGGCCATGGACTTAAAATAGTCTTTTTTTCCCTGAGGTTTAAAAATGTTCGCCTAACTTTCAATAGGTCTCGAGGGCTTCGACCCTGACAGTATCACCGATGAATGTGCCGGAGAAGGAGGATTCCTTCGAGGCGTCGAGGCCGTGAGAGGCTTTCGAATCCCTCAAAGCCTACGACCTACTCTCCGGGCCCTCGTGTGCGCTGTCAGTGGTTTTCACAGATGATAACCTGTCGGCCTTTTGCACGATAGGTTCAGCAGTATCTAATGACTTCAAATAAGGGGCTGGCTTTGCCACCTTCTCAAACACCTTTAACATCTGCCAGCGGAGGTTTGCCAGTTCCACTTGACTAGTCCCCTTTATAGGAAATCATACCTGATTCCCTTCAGGCGAGGAATCCGTAGAAGATGACCTGGAGCGATGGCTCTTTTTCTTTGATCTCCTCGAAAATAATGAGGACTGCCAAAATCTCTAATGCTTCAAAATGTTACTGTGCCTTTGGGCCTGGTGCAGAGATCTACCTCTTGGGCTCTTATCTTTCAGCAAAACGTTTGTGGGGGTCACCGAAAACAAACTCAGGAATCGTTTGCCCAAAGCGAGTTTCCCCTTCCTCTCCTTTAACACTTTTCCAGTCATAGACTGGAACGAGACACAACCTTTGACGATGTGGCCACCCACAAGCACCAGAGACGTGCTCGAAGAGGACGGTTTATGGACATCTTAGCCGAACACTCAGCACATTTCTTGAAGCCCGTTTTCGGGGTATGAGTAGACATTTTTTTGTAATGAACTCGTAACTAAGCAGTAAATAACATGCTGAGGCGAAGAACCGTTTCGAGCAGCTGTGCGGAAAAACGGAACTGAGGCAATGGGTGTGGAGCGTGCTATATATACCAGCGTCTACATCATACTCAAGGAGGATGGAAGATCTCGAAGGACACGACGTTGACGGCGAGCAGGATATCAGAGTATATCAAAGATGATGAATATGTGGGAGGACATAATCCATTCGAAGGAGCGGTATTGACAAGTAATGAGGGAGCAAAGGCACAAATAGTGCAGTTACCGCAGCTGGATAATGTGGCATATGTCATGGATCAGAACAGGTATAATTTCATGCCAAGAGGCAGAGGGAATGGGCTTCGAGGAGGACGACGAAATGGATTTAAAAATCCTCAAGGAAGAGGAGGATTTAATGGCAGACAGTCACCGCAATGCTGGAGTTGCAATAAATTCGGACATTTAGCTAGAGTATACAGAAAGCAGGGGAGGCATGCAACAACATGAGGGGGGGATCGGATATGCTCCACAGTATAATACAGATTCACAAGGATATCACGCCCAAGTTCACACGCAACCTCAGGCATATGAACCACAATCACAACAAATACAAGTCTCAATGCAGATGCAATCACCGCAGGGGCAACAACAGCAGGCACGGACGCAACAAATACAATATATTCCAATGCAACAGGCAGGTGCATCACAATGGCACATGGATATGGGAGCCATGCAAATAGCCGGACCCACATCAGGAAGTATGGCTGTGGTAGGAGGGAATACTTTCACAGGTACAGGATGAATTTGTATCCACAATAGGACAACCCACAGAGCGACCTGATATGTTCAGTACTATCTGTGACACCAGACCCCCAAGAGGAACCAAGGGTCAAGGTGATGATAGGAGGCAAGACATTTTCATTTCTCGTAGACACTTGAGCTACTCGTTCCTGTGTCCGTGAAGGAAAATACTCAATGTCAGGAACTGCCATGAATGCGAAGGGATTCTCTGGGGCGATGAGCTTAGTTCCTTTCAGAGACGAATTACTAATTTCTATAGCTGAACAAAACATGTCTATGTCATTATTGTACTCTAGGCAAACGCCGGTAAACATACTTGGCTGTGATTTGATGACGAAACTTAACATGACTATACCTTTTACTGATGAGGGAAAAGTGTGTACAACTCCAGGGATACATTATGTAAATGTGAAAGAGCTCATGTTAGCATTTGGAGGACAGAAAGCTTTACAAGCAGTACCTCTAGACGAGGAGGTAGTTTTGTAGGGAGTAACTGTCTTATTATCACGGTTACCTAAATTGATCGGTGAGCTATTGAGAACACCTGATAAGTTTTTGTTCAGGCCAGAGATCCCTATGCACGATGAGGAAGGGCAAATTATCTGCAAGTCAATATGTTTATTTGGATCCATGGTCCATGAAACACATATAATATACAAAAACACAGTAGGAATAAAATCCTGTCCCCAGGTAAATTCTAAATAAAATATCAGTCAAAGCACATTACATGACAGTATACAATAGCATAAAATTCATACAAAAAGAATAAAACGAGGTACAAAGTGGACAATTCCTAGGCTGTAAACATTCACAGAAGGAATGACCAGCAAAATAAAAGAGAGAAAACAAAAAGCATAGTCCTCAAATCATTGGGGAGAATGCTATAAGTAGGCAAATAATATCTTACTAAACATCTAGATCCATTATGTTAACAGCCCCTTCCTATAATGCATGGCTCTTTTTAAAAAAGATAATAATGCCCATGCTGTTAAAACAGAATCTGCAGTCAAAAGAAACAAAACTGCAGGACTATAGGATGATTTCCCCATTGCAAAGCATTGGACGCATTCCCGCCGTCTCCTTTCTGCCCACACAGCCCATTACAGCCGATTTCTTAGTGTTCATCTTAATCCCCAGGTTTTCGATGAAGGCCGAATACGCGGAAATTAAAATCTGCAGTGCTCTTGGGGTCCTGGCTAGCAACACGGTATCATCCACGTATGCCAGCACAGGAAAAGCCCTGCCCCGCAGAACCGGATAATCCACCTTTGTGTTCACCAAAGCCTTTAGGAGCCCATTAATATACATTGTGAAGCAGATTGGATCCAAAACGCACCCCTCGCCAGACACCACACTTGACCTTCAAACATCTGGTGCACTGTCCCCCCGGGACACTACGCACACAAGCCTCATTTTCCCTATGTAATCCTCTAGTACCAGCAGGATGTCCCCCAGGCATCCCATGGAGCCGAGCACGGCCCACAACTTTGACTTATCTACTTTATCGAAGGCCGTGCTCAGATCTATTAATGCAAGATACACCCCCCTCACCTCTACAGAAAACTGAGTTGGACACCATTAGGTAAAGGTTGAGATTCTGCTCCATAGTGTCCACCCCGGAGCGAAATCCAAACTGCACATCAGGGAGGACCGTCTCCTCAGAAAGCCAGGCCTCTATTAGCCCCAACAAAACCCTTCCAAAGATCTTAAAAGTCATATCTAAAAGCAAGATGGGTCTGTACGACATCGGGCTGGCTGGGTCCCCCTTCTTAAAAATGGGAACATGATGGCCCTTTTCCACGTAACGGACCATCTCCATACAGGCATTAAACACGGCTGTCAGCAGCGGGGCCCACAAATCCAAGGGATCCTGAAAAAGGTCAGAGTTGATAGCAGCAGGGCCTGTAGCACGATTATGGGCTTGCTGGGTAATAGGCCGGGACACATCCTCTAACTTAAACTTCAGACATGAGTGACTCCTCCCAGATCTTTCCGCCTGAGTCCCTCCACCAAACAGATTACCAAAATACTTCACCCATGCTGTTTCTTCCACATGTGTCCTGCTAGATCTTTCCATTGCGATGGGGGTTGCACCCCCCTTCACATACATCCAAAAAGCTTTCTGGTCATTATGCCTCGAGGCATCCAGAACTCCCGCCTATGCTTCCCCTTCAATTTGCAATTTCCTTCCCTTTAATTTCCCCGATAGTTGGCTCTAGCCTGGCCAATCTCCCTCCAGGTACAGACTGGAGTTTTGAGGACCTTCAAGAGTGCTTTCTTAGCACCATTACAGGACTCATCAAACCACCCTTTTTTTTAGGCTTCCTTTTCCTCTTACTATGTACCGTAAAGTCTTTAGTCAAACCCCCAATAACTCTATAAACTGTTCCACAACCAACCCAGGGGTTGCAGAGCTATCCAGAATACCGTAGATTAAGGATATGTTCTCAGACGAGGTGTGTATGTGCAAATTAGAATCCCAAATGTTCTCCCATTTAATTCTCCTAGTAAAAGGAGCATTCACATTCACCAGACACACCGAAGTGTCTCGGGGGCCAATCCCCCAACATACCCTTCACTGTCAGGCGGATTGGGTGATCTAGTAACATCCGGAAATACTTCAAAACCCACAACCATGTCCCAGAGTTCCAAAGAAATGCAAAAATAGTCATTGTAGACGAACCTTGGTGGTTGTTGAAGGTCAAATGGTCCGGTATGCCTGGACCATTGACTGTACGTAACCCCCATTCTACAAGCCATAAACAAATTTTAGGGCCCTTAGCACAGGCCCATTCATCGTCATCTGAGCATGGGGGATACTACGACTGATCCTCTAACGGTTCGAGTAGATCCTTGGACAAACCTACGCCCATTTTGAGGTTAAAATCGCCTCCCCATATCCAATGCCCAGTACGGTTCCTCCTATTTAATAGTAATTCATTTAGGAACACCTTCACCCTTGATAGCCTATTCTCCTCAGCTTTATGGGGACTATTGTACAAGTTAATAATTAATAACGGGTCCCTCTTAGCAGGGAAAATGCAGAGCACCTGTAAGAAGTCCACATTGGTTTCCACTACCCCGACCCTACAATTAAGAGATAACTTAATTAGAGTTGTCAGGCCCCCATAACATCTTCCTCTCGCATTTTTCTTTGCAGGAATCCGAAATGATAAAAACCATCTTACAACAGGGTCTCCAAAGCCCAAGTCTCCTGCAGGAGAATGACTTAATGGGCTTTTAGAAACTGAACAATATCTGCCCTGTCAATCTTCCCCCTAGCTCCGGCTATATTCCAAGGTAACATACAGGACTCCATGGGTACCATATTAAGTGCTTTCCATTCCCCACTAAACTCTCTGCCCTGGGGCTCTACCCTTCCTTCAGGGCCCTCCTGGTCATCCAAGCAAACTTGAACGCCCCTGTGTCAATCCAAACCTTCACAAGAGGTTAGGACCTCATCCCGGTTAGCTAGCTCAGGCCCAATAGTAGACGCCCCTCCCCTCAAAGGATTCAACATTTCACAATTTGGATTTGTCCTCCGGCCCCCAGAAAGTCTGCAACCAAAAAGTGGGTACAAAGGACCCTGTGCCTGAGCTTCACTCTGGGCTTCCCCCCTTCCATTGGCTTCAAAATGACCCTTCCTGGAAACTACCACCCTCTCTAGACAGGAGTAAAACAAATCCAAAGAGACCAACCTGCTGTGGAGTCTTAAGCCATTTGGATTTAAACATCTAGAGAGGTTAGAACTGATCAAATAGCTAACCACCACTGGATCAGAAAAGGATACCACTACGCAGTCCTCCTCCATTCATTTTGGCTTTGGGCCGACCCAGCCTACCCTTCTCGCCATTAGAATGAGTCTTGGATCAATAATCGACCCAATCAGATTGGTATTTATCCAGTAGGTCGATTTGTTCATTAGAGAGATGGTCGATTCAAACCCCCCCCTCGGAAGCCCTGGTACGCCCATAATGGTCCCCACAAACAGGGCTGCTGCAGGTGGCAAATTGAGAATAGTTTTTTTTTAAATTATTATTACAAATCTTACATAAAAACATTCATTCATGACAAATACTTCTTACAAATAAATAAATAAGTAGAAATAAGAAGGTAAAACAACTTAAAATTGATCTCATAATTAGTACTAATCATAACAAGAATCACACAAAGTTACTATTTCGACGGCATACATAGTTTCAGCTCCTCTTAGTCAATTTCAATTGCCTCAAAATTCTCACCACCTCCATTGTGAGAAACCATTTGTTACCCGATATCAATCGTTCCCAATATGTGTCGGATTCCAGAGTATCAATGCTATGACCAAATCTTCCCAATTTATGGACCATTAGTGCCCAGGTCGCAGGGCAGCTACATAACACATGGCAAATTGTGGGCTTTAGCTTCAAATCACAGTCTTGGCAGGTGTCCAATGGATATATTTCCCTCTCTCTCACAAGCAGTATTTCCAAGGTCGGCAAGATATTTAGTCTGAGTCTGAGGAAATCAAGCGTCTCAGGTAGTTGGGGAAAAAAGATCTAGGTTTATCGAACATATAGAGGGGAGAAGAGAGTTTCAACACCCTCACTCTCTCAATTGTTCTGATCCAGTGCCCTCTTGTCAGACACTCTTTAACTTTTAAAACACACATGTCCAACACACCTGTGGACATGTTAGCACCAAAAGCCCCTGACTCAGACTTAAAGCTTAACTAATTCAATCCATTCCTCATAGTGTTACAGTTGACGATTGCACGGTTTTCTTAGGGGCAATTTCCTTCTTGCAAGCAGGCACTACCAACCCACTCCCTTCTATTCCCAAACACTACTCACTTTGATCACCTCCCCCTCCAAAACAACCTTCCCAACGGACTCAACCCCTACCCCAGCTCCTGCCCCAGCCATATCCAGTTCTGTCCATTTTTTAGTTAGTGCTCTAGATGAATCATCCATAATAGCCAATGTGCTCATGACCCCCGACTTAAATTCCTGTAATGAGTCAAGAACAGTCTGGAGGGGCTTAAGCTTTGTGTCCAGCGGGATTCCAACCAGAGTTTATCATCCTCCCCCCCAGAGGAGGAATCAAGATCATGGCTTGGTTCTCCTACAAAACGCCCTCCCATGGGTCTGCTCCCCAAGGGCCTACTAACCTCCCTCTCTCCATTCCCTGAGACTAACCCCTCCCTTTCCCCTTTCAGGTCTAAAACCTCAGTTCTCATTCTTCCATGCGAAGAGACCTGCAGTTGGTAGACCCCCCCATCCTTTCCTGGGGAGTAGCTGCACTGGACGCCCTGCTTTCTGGGACCCTCTGCCCCACCAGGCAACCCATCTCGGCCCTAGAGACAGAAATAGGGCTCCCTCCTATAGCAGAGGCACCCTCACAGGGGACTTTTTCCACTGTATTAATACAATTCACTATTTTGCTGGCCATAACATCCAAATAGGAGTCCAGTGACCGCTGCAGAAGGTTGGACTTACATTTTACAGGCTCTCAAGCCGTTTGACTTGTTTGGTTTTTTTCGCACCTTTTGCCAATGCACCCAATCTCCCCTCATCCTGTGCTTTCCTTTTTCCCATATGGATAATAGGTAATAGGTAAGGTAATAGATACAAGTAATAGGTAAAGTAGGTTGAAGGAAGTGAGAGTAGGTTAGAGCCAATTCAGCACAGTGCTACTCAATATAAAAGTACCTGAGTTTTAATCAAGTTTAAAAAGAAAAGAAAAATTCTTAAAAGTTCTTAAGATATTAAAATCAAAGTTTTACCATAAAAACAGACACAAAAAACAGTTATTATAGGGAAGGAACACTGGATCACTGAATTCTAATATTAACATAATATTAAAAGATGTTGGCCTTTCCACACACAGGTCTAAAATTGAATTAACCTGCAGCTGCCACTTCTTAAGATCCCACCAAAAGGTCCTCCAAAGTCCCGTGGAGGACAGGGAACACCCGGCGGCCTAAGGAGCAGCCTTAGTTTGTCTCTCCACCCCTGCTCCTCCTGCCTCTCCTTCCTCTCCTATACACAAGGAAAGGTTCCAGAAAAGTTCTGTCGGCTATTAAAACAAGGCAGGGAAGGACTGAATCCGTCTGAAGCAAAAGGTTCATTGTTTGCTTATTCCAGCAGGAAAGTGAATGCGAAACAAGGCATAAAGCAGGAGGACAAAATGTATAGTGCCAAATGTTCACAGCTGCTGCAGCCTTCTTCCAATAAAACGTGACTCCAAGGGCTAGCATGTAACAGTCCATGCAGTCAATGCATAAAAGTAAAACGTAATGAACAGAAGGGAGAACAAAGCATTGAGGCACCACCATCACTGACAGGTTTGCACAAGGCAGTGGCTTTTCAGAACATGGAAAGTGGAAAGTGGCTTGGCCCCTTCAAGCAACTCACTGTAGACCATAGTGCCATCAGAGAGCCCTTAAGTACCACTTGTCATTAGTTAGACACCAGTATCGTCATCAATATGGGCCTTAGAAGGGGAGGCAGGATACTCACACAGTGCTCAACAGATAAAGGTGAGAAGAGTAAAATAATGTTTATAACTTGCTCTTCGCCCTCTGCCGTCCCACCACGAACCACCAAAAACCTCTTCTGCCCCACTTCTTCCTCTGTGCCGTGCTTTGTGCAAATGCTGCGTTTATGTAGGTATTGCAGTCAATGCCGGCAGGGGCTCCTCCTCCAATGGATAGGGCGAAAAGACTCCTCCACCAAAAACCACATCTTCCCCACTTCTTCCTCCAAATTATCCCTTTAGAACTAGGAGCAGCAACATTTAGAGAAGAAAGGGTGATACTTCCTGGGATAGACGATGAGGGAAGGGATTGGAGAATGGTGATGGCCCTTAATGAAGGATATTGATTGACAGACTTGACAGACGAGGAGCTATTTAGGGATAACTATTCAAATGATGAGTTAGTATTTTTCATAAATTTCACTTATTGGATCAAAATACAGAATATAGAAATACCGCAGAGAATGGCATTGGTAAAAAAAGAACCGCCATTTATTCAGGAAGATTTGGAAAAGGTTCAGAGTATCTTATGGACTACAAGTCCATATACGACGAAAGCTTATTGAAAGGAGTAGGAGCAGTTACAATTAAGCTTAAACCAGGAGCAATTCTGCCATGTGCAAAACAGTATCTGATGTCCAGAGAAGCTGATGAAGGTATATTCGAAGCCATATTTGCTTTAATGAAGCAAGGCATGTTGGTATCATCTGATTCCCTGTGTATCACAGCCTTATATCCGGTCAAAAAATCAAGGCGGGGGCGTGGAGATTTATCCAGGGCCTTCGCCCTTTGAACCATATAGTCAAAGCAGAATTTCTCTTATTTCCAAACCCTGCAATGATATTGTGCAATATCTCATCAAAACCAAAGTATTTCACTGTTGTAGATTTGAAAGCATTTTTCTGAATTCTCCTTCATGAAGACTCACAAGATTTGGCTTCCTTTTCATATGGAAAAATTCACTTGAAACACACTTGTTTGTCCCAAGGGTACTGTGAGTCTCCATCAATTTTTAATAGAGTCCTTCAGATGGACGTGGGTAATGTCCAACTAGAAAGTACCATAATTCAATACATTGACGACATTTTAGAGTGCAGCGAGGCTGTCATGGTGCATGCTCCCAAACCCTTGAAACTGGTGAGGGCACCCTTGACACTGGCATCCTTAAGGGCTTATCAAGCCCCTAAGGAGTACCCTAGAATCTCCTGGACTCAGTCCTGGCGCCGCTGGCGCCAGGCTCATAGTAGGTGTTGAACTCATGGAACTATATTCTCGGCTTAGGGAGGCTGAGCCTTTCTGGTACAGGGTGTGGCTGTGGGACTACTTTACCTGAAATGGTAGGATACGGCTAAGGGACTATTTGCCTGGAACTACTTGCAAGGCTATTAAAACCGCACCCTGCAAACAGAACATGCTTCGCGTTATTCTGCACTCCTGCCGCGTAACGCTCACCGTGTCTGCTCAGCTCTTCTTCAGCCACGCCCATCCAGAGTTTTCTATCCATCTGCACCTGTGAATGGAAAAGAGAAGAACAGGAGTTATTAAGCGACAAAGGCCTTACCTGCAATCTAACATTCCGGCCTTGCCTTCCGCTTATTCCCGGACCGCTGCATCTGCAGAGAAGAAGCAGAAAAGAAGGTACCCGCACAAGCATCCACCCTCACCTGGGCCGGCATCTTCCAGGAACTTCATTGAGCGGTCCTTCCATCATCTTCCTGGAATCGCACCGCACCTGCTGAATAGAAAAGACACAGCACAGTCACGCACAGCAAGAAGGGCTATTCAAACATTTGGCGCGCCTCACATAGCGCTATACTCACGTGCAAGAAACCTGCTTAACATTGCAAGGAGAGTCAATCCATCATCCAGAAACCGCTCGACAATATGCCTAAAAGAAAAGAACAAAACGCTAGTTAAAAACTTGGGCGACAGAGATTTTAAGCATCTATTCCAAGAAGGCATTGGTATAGAGACTTACCTGCTTACTCAGGTTCTTCCAAAATCAGCAGCAACCTCCATCGGATCAGTGAAATAACTTGATCTTGGGGAAAGACTGTACATACCGCGCCCCTGCCAGAGAGTGCAGGACAGAGAGCCCACCTTTTAAAAACCCAAGGCAAACGCCTTCCGAGGTGAGAACAAAGGGAAGGCATGGGCTAGCACCATCTTAGAAGCAGTGCAACACCAGTGCAGACAGCAGCCTTCAGCCACGAGCTACGCCCCCGTGGAGACCAGGTGAGCGTGACAGAACGCAAAGTCTTACACAAATTCTCTACCTGGGCGTCATGGAAACTTCGGAAACCGATCAGCTAGCCTAGCTTTTGCAGGAACTCACGGCCGAGGTACATTCAGCTAGACAGGAAACTAATGCCTTGAGAAGAGAACTGATTGTAGCCAAGGACCGCACCGACGAACTCGCCAGACAGCTTCTCCAGTCACAGGTGGGGCAAACACCACTACCAGGGTTGGGGTCAATGGTACCCACTGCATCAAGCAATCCAGTTCCGGTGGTCCTCCCAGGAGCTGTACCTTTGGCACCTCCAGAATGATTCGCAGGAGACCCAAAAAGGTATGCGGTTTTTATGAATCAGTGCCGTTTACATTTCCTATGCAGGCCGGGAGCCTTTCAAAATGATCAATCTAAGGTGGCCTTTGTACTTTCGTGCCTCAGTGGCAGTGCTGCAGACTGGTCAGTACCGCTGGTCAATCGGGACGATCCCATCTTGCAAGACTTCCAGAGGTTCCAACTGGACATGGAGAAGCTGTTTTCCTGGCACTTCCAAGGGCAGGCATTGGATAACGAGCTTTTGTCTTTGCGTCAAGGCAATCAGGATCTGCTAACTTACATTGTAACCTTTAACAGACTGATAGTGGAAACTGATTGGCCAGATGACAAGAGAACAACGCTGTTTAACTGTGGCTTGAGAGGGGAGTTAAAGGACGTTTTAGCTCAAGTGGTTAACCCACCCAGAGACTGTGCTGAATACATAGACTTGGTGGTGCAGCTAGATCATAGACTGCAGAACCGTAAGGCAGATTGTGCTAGAATGGATTCTCGGGTATATGTGCGCCCAAAGGAAAACGCTTCCAAGGCCACCGACGTGTCAGAACCCATGCAAATTGGAGGAGTGCGAGGGCCGTTATCCAAGGCTGAAAGGGAAAGGAGAAGACAACATCAGTTGTGCCTGTATTGCAGATCAGCCAGCCATTTCCTCCGAGAGTGCCTAGTGAAACCACCCAAAAAGGCAGTAGGTGTTGCTGGCAAGGTTGAGGCAGAGTCTGAGCCGGAAAACTTCTCCGCCCGACAAGCGTAGAGGTCCGCTTGTCGAGCGAAAAGAAGGACTCGCAGACCTCACACCTAGTATTGCCCATGATCCTCATAAATCACCAACAGCCGTCTGAATGCATGCAGTCAGAGCATATATCGATAGCGGAGCCATTGGAAAATATATGGATCAAGAATTGGCTTCAAGGATGAATCTTCCCCTTTGCGAAAAGGCAACAACAGACTTAGGGCCTCATCACGACTTCGGTGGTAACCCTTAAATTCGGCGATTTCGCTATTACCGCCGGATTTAAGGGTCCGCCGAATCAGGGCTTTGGCGGATTTCGCCCTAGCTCTGAGCTGTGGGGAAATCCGCCGAAAATTCGCGCTATTACCGTCGGCGGGAAATCCGCTGGCGGTATTAGCGTGAAGATTCCCCATTGAGCCCAATGGGGAATGGGGCATTCCCGAATGGGCTCAGTGGGGAATGGGGACTTACATTACCGCCGAACTCGTGATCCGGCGGTATTAGCGCTGGGGAGTTCGGCGGTAGGGCTATTACCGCCCGCGCTAATAGCGTTACCGTTACCGCCCAAGTCGTGATGAGGCCCTTAGTCACCACTGTCGACGGAACTGAGATCGCTTCGGGCCCAGTAACGCACTCTATGACAGAGATGAAACTTTTGTGCCAAGGCGGACATCGGGAAGCCATCGTGTTTGATATAATCAAGGCTCCACAATTTCAAATCATTTTGGGAATGCCATGGCTACAATCACACAATCCTTGCATCGACTGGTGTGCTGAGAGGCTGACCTCAGCTGAATGTGCTCAAACTTGTTATTAAACTAAAGAACCTTTGGTCACAGGAGAGGCAACAATCATGAGCCTAACAAACCCACTACCTCTGGTATATCAAGACTATCAGGATGTATTCCAGAGGGATCAAGCCAACACGCTGCCCCCCAATAGATTTTATGACTGCCAGATCAACCTTATACCAGGCGCACAGATTCTGTGCGGTCGAATCTATGCACTCACTGAACCTGAGAACCTGCATTTAAAAAAGTACCTGGCTAACGGTTTCATTCGCCCGTCCAAGTCCCCGGCGGCCTCACCCTTATTCTTCGTGCCTAAAAAGGAAGGTGACCTTAGGACTTGCATCGATTACCGCGCATTGAATCAAGTCGCTGTAAAAAACTGTTACCCATTACCTCTGATTCCCGAACTATTGGACCAAGTTAAAGATGCCCAGATTTATACTAAGTTAGACCTCCGCGGAGCATACCACCTGGTATGAATTAAGAAAGGGGACGAATGGAAGACCGCATTCCGCCCCAAATATGGGCTATTTGAATACCAGGCGATGCCTTTTGGCCTTTGTAACGCCCCAGCGGTGTTCCAGTTTTTCATGAACGACGTTTTGCGGGAATTGATCGATGTGTGTGTCGTAATATACATACAACACGCTTTGCGTTATTCTGCACTCCTGCAGTGTAACGCTCACCGTGTCTGCTCAGCTCTTCTCTAGCCACGCCCGTCCAGAGTTTTCTATCCATCGGCACCTGTGATTGGAAAAGAGACGAACAGGAGTTATTAAGCGACGAAGGCCTTACCTGCAATCTAACATTCCGGCCTTGCCTTCCGCTTATTCCCAGACCACCGCATCTGCAGAGAAGAAGCAGAAAAGAAGGTACCCGCACGAGCATCCACCCTCACCTGGGCCGGCATCTTCCAGGAACTTCATCGAGCGGTCCTTCCATCATCTTCCTGGAATCGCACCGCACCTGCTGAATAGAAAAGACACAGGAGGTTAGTCATGCACAGCAAGAAAGGCTATTCAAACATTCGGTGAGCCTCGCATAGCGCTATACTCACCTGCAAGAAACCTGCTTAACATTGCAAGGAGAGTCAATCCATCATCCGGAAACCGCTCGACAATATGCCTAAAAGAAAAGAGCAAAACGCTAGTTAAAAACTTGGGTGACAGACTTTAAGCATCTATTCCAAGGAGGCATTGGTATAGAGACTTACCTGCTTACGCAGGTTCTTCCAAAATCAGCAGCCACCTCCATCGGATCAGTGAAGTAACTTGATCTTGGGGAAAGACTGTACATACCGCGCCCCTGTCAGAGAGTACAGTACGGAGAGCCCACCTTTTAAAAACCCAAGGCAAACGCCTTCCGAGGTGAGAACGAAGGTAAGGCGCGGGCTAGCACCATCTTAGAAGCAGTGCAACACCAGTGCAGACAGCAGCCTTCAGCCACAAGCTAAGCCCCCATGGAGACCAGGTGAGCGTGACAGAGACAGAAGAAAGTTGCAGAGAAGACTTATGACTATGCTGGCAGAGAAAGGGTAAGAAATAGATAAGGAGAAATTACAATATTGCCAAGAAAAAGTACTGTATATAGGACCGTTAATCTCTCATAAAGGAAGAAAAGTGACACCTGAAAGGGCATAGGCTATTATGAGGGCAGAGCAGCCTTAAAACGGTGAGACAAATGCAAGAATGTTTAGGCCTATGCAATTATTGCAAGTCATGGGTCTTTGATTAAAGTGCGTATATTCATCTACTTTTAAAAGGACTCAAAGAGGCACAGATGGCTAACTATAAATAATTGAGACAGAAGAGAATGACTGAAGGAGTTCATGAATTCAAAAATTCAATCAGCACAGCTCCTGTGTTAGGAATTCCAAACTATAGTGAAGAAGAACAAGTTACTTCTTACCTTGTAAGGTTCTTTTGATGGGATGTTCTCCAAAGTATTCCTTATCTTTGATAGATCATCTCCCAGCTTGCTGGCCTCGAAAACATTTTTTTTCAGTAGAGGGCGCTGCGCGTCGACGTCCTTCGACGGCCTCTGTATCGGCGCCGACGTCATCACGCGTATAAATAGACTCGTGCAGCGTCCGTTGCTCAGTTCCGTTTTGAGGTTAACAGTTGGTTCACATGAATTGGTTATTGACCTTGAAGGAGCGTAAGCTGCAACCACAAGGGAAGTATTACTGCGGGGATGGATGGGAGGGGCGATAAGGAATACGTCGGAGGAACATCCCATCGAGAGAACGTTACAAGGTAAGAAGGGATTGTGTCCTCCGACGTATTCCTTATCTTTGATAGACTCCCATAGCAGTGGTGTGCAATTGGAGGTGGGAGTAAAACGCCATGTTTCCTTTTAGGAATGAACCGAAGGTAATACGGCTTTGCCAAAGCTAGTCTCTTGACTAGAGGAGGAATCCAGGTTGTAAAATCTTGTGAAGGTATGTGCGGACGACCATGTGGCAGCTGCACATATGTCTCGAACCAGCACCCCTCTTTGGAGGGCCGAGGAGGCTGCGATACCCCTGGTTGAATGAGCCCTAAGATTTTGAGGAGGCTCTTTCCCTTCTAGTTTGTAACATTGCAGGATGGCCAAAATAATCCATCTGGAAATGGTTTGTTTTGTTATTGGTAGTCCTAATTTGTGCCCTGCGTAACCTACGAACAGTTGGCCTGCTTGCCTAATCCTAGCAAGCCTGCTGATGTAAAAGCTTAAAGCCCGCTTTGGGTCCAGCCTATGTAGCCTTTCTTCCTCTTTCCCCGGATGGGGAGGCGGGTAGAATGAAGGTAAGGTAATTCTCAGAGTGATGTGGAATTCAGAAACCACCTTTGGGAGGAAATTAGGCTTCACCTGTAGGACAACTTTGTCTTTATGAAAAATTGTATGAGGGGGTTTACAAGATAGAGCTTGTAATTCGCTCACCCTTCTAGCAGATGTTAAAGCCACTAATAAGACAGTTTTAAGGGTGAGAAATCTTAGCGAACAAGAGTGGAGCGGTTCCAAAGGAGTCCCCATCAGGAAATTTAAGACTAAATTTAAGTCCCATACAGGAACCTGGAAAGGTCTTGGAGGGTAGACATTAGTTAATCCCTTTAGAAATTGTATTACTAAGGGTAATTTGAAATATGAAGGCTCCTCTGCAGTGCGCTTGAGGATCGATAGCGCTGCAAGATAATCCTTGATTGTGCCAACTTGAAGGCCTGAATTTGCCAAGTAGAGTAGAAAGGATAACACCGTTGGTGTACCACATGAAAAGGGGTCGATATTCTCTTCTCTACACCAGCTGCAGAATTTGTTCCAATGGCAGCGGCATAAAGACTTTGTTGCTGGCCTTCTGGCCGAAAGAAACACTTCCATGACATCATCAGGGAGGTCATCAGGGAGGTCCCAATCCTTGTACCTCAACCTTTCAGAAGCCAGGCATGAAGGTTGAGGGTTCTAATGTCTGGATGGGGAACCTGAACTCCCTTCTGTGAGAGAAGATTCTCCTTGAGTGGAAGACGAATTTGAGGGCAGATGGACATGTCCAGAAGGTCCGGGTACCACGTTCTCCTGGCCCAGTCTGGGGCAAATAGGATCATGGTTCTCCGGAATCTTCTCAACCTCCTGATCATTTGAGGAATGACAGGGACAGGTGGAAACGCATACAGGAGTGGAAACTCCCAGTACACTACGAACGCGTCCCCTAGAGCTCCTCTCGGGGGAAATTCCCTTGAACAAAACAGATCGCACTTTCTGTTGGTACTGGTGGCAAACAGATCCACTTAAGGGCAAAGATCTCCTGAAGGACTTCCTGAGCTAGTTCCCACTCGTGGGAGACTGTACCCTGTTTGCTCAGAACGTCCGCCGTCAAGTTCTTCTCTCCGGCATTGCCTCTCTGCACAGTGGCAGTGATCCTACGCCTCCTCGTTTGTTGAGGTAGTGCATGGCCACTGTGTTGTCCATCATTATCTGGACATTTTTCCCCTGTACAGATGGCAGAAAAGCTTTCAGCGCTAGTCTGATTGCTCTCAGCTCTAACAGGTTGATATGTAGTCTGGACTCTGATGGAGACCAACGACCGCTGATGGTCAAGTCGTTGGTATGGGCTCCCCACCCCGTGAGTGAGACATCCGTGACTACTGTTATCTCCATCCATGTTTGCCAAAACTGTTTCCCCTTCAAGATGTTTTTCTGGCAGGCCCACCACTGAAGGTCTCGAGCACCTTGTCCGGAATCTGAAGGAGGTCTATCATTCTCCCTGAGAATTGCGACCGCTGAGTTCTCAGTGCCCACTGAAGAGATCTCGTTCTCAGGTGAGCCTCTGGCACAAGGAAGATGCAGGATGCCATGAGGCCTAGCAACCTCAAAAAGTCAAAGGCTGGGAGACGTTGGGCATTTTGAAACTTGGTGACCATCTGCAGAATATCTTGAGCCCTCACCTCTGGTGGCGAGGTTTTTCCCAGAGAAGTGTCCAGGACCGCTCCAATGAACTGGAGTCTCTGTGATGGTATAATTTGTGACTTCTTTAAATTGAGGGAGAAGCCCAGTTTGTGAAGGAAGTGACAGACATAATCTAGCTGGATCTGAGCTTGTTCGGAAGATACAGCTCTGATCAGCCAATTGTCCAGGTAGGGGTAGAAGTGGATCTCTTCCCTCCTTAGACTTGCAGCCACTACCGACATTAGCTTGGTGAAGACCCTCGGGTGGAGGTCAGCCCAAATGGCAGAACTTGAAATTGATAATGAGAGCCGCCAATTGCGAACCTCAGGTATTTCCTGTGTTTGAGATGGATTGGCACATGGAAATAAGCATCATGGAGGTCCAGAGATACCAGCCAGACCTGGAGTGCCTGAAGGATCTGAGAGAGAGTTACCATCTTGAACTTGTCCTTCCTGAGGAACTTGTTCAATTCTCGTAAGTCCAAGATAGGTCTCAGTCCTCCGTCTTTCTTCGGTATGAAAAGTAGGGGGAGTACCAGCCCTTGTTCCTCTCCGCTACAGGTACCGGTTCTATGGCACCTTTCTCTAGCAGGTCTACAATCTCCTGCAAGAGAAGCGGAACTGGAACTTTCAGAGAGCTGTTCCCGGTGGATGACTCTGAGGGATGCGTAGAAAAGGCAGGCAGGCAGTAACCTTGGGCAACTGTCTCCAATGCCCAAGCATCTGACGTAATAGCCTGCCATTCCGTCAGATGTTGAGTTAACCTGCCCCCTACTGGTGTTTTGTGAAGAGAGTCCTCAGAGCGGTTTGGAGGTGGCTGATGCAGATGCCGAGGGTAAAGAGGCACCTGCTGTTGCTGCGGCTTTTGTGTTTTTACCCCATCCACCTCGGGTGAATTTTTTCTGACCCCTTTGAACCGGCTGTCCTCTGCCCTTTCCGAATGCGGAATAGAAGTGAAAGGACTTACCTCTCCAAGAGGTTCCTGTGGGGCGATATGGTGTCTGACGGATTGCAGCTCCTAGGGATTTTGCTGCTGCCTTAGATGTTTGTAGTTTTTCTAAACTGTCATCCGCCTTCTTACCAAACAAAGAAGAGCCGTCAAAGGGCATATTCAAGAGTCTGCTTCGCACATCTGGAGCAAAACCAGACTTTCACAACCAAGCAAATCTCCGGGTTGTTGTACTTGCCGCCATGGCTCTGCTGATGCTGTCAGCAGAATCAATGCCAGTTTGAAGGGATTCGCACATAGCGTCTTTACCATCCTTGATGATGTTTAGGAACGCTTCCCTTTCTTCTCCCTCCGGGAGGCAGTCAGCCGCTGATGAAGCACACTCCCAAAGTGTGTGGCTGAACCTAGCGAGCGTACCAGTAGCATTGATGGATTTCAATGCCATGATACATGCGGAAAATACTTTTTTGGCCATAGAGTCATATCTCTTATCATCCCTATCCTGTGGAACAGTAGGGTAAGCCGATTTACTACCTGCTGAAGTAGCTGCCTGAATAACCAGACTCTCCGGAGTTGGGTGTTTGGATAAATATTCAGGGTCAGCAGAAGACACCCTATATTTAGCTGACAATTTTTTGTTAACCGCTGGGATTACCTCAGGTGTTTCCCAGTTTGCCAATATTCTCCTTTGTAATGCCGCATGAAATGGCACCACAGGATCCTCCTGTGGACCTTTGACCAAGATGTCTGTGAGGTCGTCTTGCTGAAAAGCAGGTGAGGGTGTGGACCACCCCATAAACTCTATTATCCTTGCCATCAAGGTTCTATAAGGGGTTTCAGCATGTTCCATTGGGTCTGGTGTGGCAAATTCCACTTCTGCTTAAGTGTCCAACCCACTTGCTTCCTGTAGGGATTCATGGAGGTCTTTAAACCTACCTTCCTCAGAGGTAAATTCCTCTGGTACAGGAGTTGCAGGTCCCTGCAACTCAAAAGGTCTTTCCTGATCCGAATCCTCCCCTTCTTCATAAATAGAAGATAAGACTCTGGAGTGATCAGGTCTTGAAAATGGTATAAATCCCATTTCCAGAGCAGAAGGAGCCAAATTCGTCATGATTGGGTGAGAAAACGTCGACGTCGTTGACGCGGACGTTAAAGGCTTCGATGCCATCGAAGCCATCGAAAAAGGCGTTGAGAAAGGTGGTAGAGGCCTCGATGAACTCGAGAGTATCGGGATTCTACTCAAGGTTGTCGACGACATTCTCGTGCTCGAGGCTCTGGGTATGGCCACTGGCTGTGAGGTGACCGTGGGTTTATCCTTTCACGGCATCGACGTCAGCGTCGAAGACGCGTCGACTCGACTGACCTGTGCGTCGAAGAACCCTTCGATAACGGCATCGACGACGCCGATCTATGTGTCGAAGGGATCTTCTACGACGGCATCGAAGCCGCAACTTTGCCTTTACTCAAGGGTTTGTGATGCTCTCGAGTGGCTTCTTTCGCCGGGTGCTGCGACTCGCAGCTTTTTGATTTTTCAGGTCTTTCACCCAGGGTATCACCCTCAGCAGTCTTCGAGGGGGTCGAGGCCGCTTTCTCGAAGACGCTTAGCATCTTTTTCCTGAATTCCTCCCACTCAGCCTGAGAGCTATGTTTTGTGGGGCAGGAGACCCTTTTTGGGGAAACCGAAGAAGACGAAGACGAGGAAGGGGATCTTCGATGTCTCTTTTATGAATGCTTAGATCTCGAAGAGTGATGGGAACTGCTTTGAGACCTAGAACGAGAATGTCTTTTGTGATGGCGAGGAGACGAATGTCTCGACTCCGCCGAGGAAACTTTCGAAGAAGGTTTAACTGCCTTACCTCTCTCGAACTTTCCCTTACGCTCCTTCAAGGCTTTCAGCGTCTTGGACATGCAGTCCTCGCACTCCGAACAATGGTGCCCGATTCCCAGGCACCATAAACAGATCCTGTGAGGATCCGTCAACGACATTTTCTTTCCACAGTCTCGACATTTTTTGAGGCCGGACCCTGGAGTCGTCGGTTCGGGTGAGGATGCCATCGAGTACGAGTCGGTATTCACGAGGAATATTTGATATATTTGACTGAAGAACTGAACAATGATATTCCGAGGCCCCACGAAGTGCGGAAAAACAGAACTGAGCAGCGGACGCTGGGCGAGTCTATTTATACGCGTGATGACGACGGCGGCGATACAGAGGCCGTCGAGGGACATCAGCTCGAGGGACGTCGACGCGCAGCGCCCTCTACTGAAAAAACAATTTCCGAGGCCAGCAAGCTGGGAGATGATCTATCAAAGATAAGGAATATGTCGGAGGACACAATCCCTTCGAATTGTAATTATTCTTTCATTCAAATGGCAAAGTCATGACAGCAGTACATACACAGAAAACAACACTGGGACATGGTCATAAACCATTGGAATGTTATAGTGGGATCCTAGATCCAGTAATGAAAGGACATTATCCTTGTGAGCAATATTTAGCTGCAGCTGCATTTGCAATACAAAAGGCCTCAATGGGGTGTTCAGTAACATTGTTCATAGAGCATGCATTATTTGCAATTGTAGAGAAACCGAAAAGTACATTAACCACACAAAGTGCATCAGGTTATGAGGTAATTATCTCAAACCGTGCAATTAAAAGTATTAGGTGTAGCCCAGAGAATCCAGCAATGTTCATAGCTGAATCAGTGGGAAAAGATGATGATGTACATGACTGTATAACGTATACTGAATGTAATGATGGTATTCCCAGAGTTAGAAAGAATGCTCTAGGAAGGGAGGAAGTTGCCTTCATTGATGGATCATCGAGAATCGATCAAAAAACAGGGGTGAGACATACTGGATCAGCAGTGGTAAAACTGAACCTAGAGGGTACATTTGAGGTAATGATGAGCAGAAGATTGTCCCCAACATACTGGCTGCAGAATTAGCAGCGCTTATTGATGCGCTAGAGGGCTTTGAGGATGAGGAAGTGATGGTGTACTCGGACTCTGCCAACATGACGTCAACTGTACACGCAGGCCTGTCACATTGGAAAAGGAGGGGTTTCCTCTCTGCAGACAGAACTCCAGTGCAACGTGCAGGGTTATTAGAAAAACATATTGATCCATTCAGTTTCCCAGAGACCATAGCTATCGTAAAGTGTGCATCCCATTCAAAGAGAACAGATTTAATTTCTTGCGGAAACGAACCGGCAGATTTAGAGTCCAAGAAAGTGGCCTATTAACCAACCACATTTGAAAGCAAAATGAAAAGGAAAAGGCAGATAACAGGGCGATGCATGCTGGTCAGGGAAGGATTTAATATGACGTCCATTGTACAGTTAATTGAAATACAAGGATGAGCATTGCAGGAAGAAAAAGAGTTATGGAGAAAATGGGGATGTTCTCCATCCCCTAATGAGGCAATGTGGAGACAGAATAGCAATGAAAATCCAGTTACCCCTCTAGCATTATTGAGGGTAGCGTTGGAGCAGCTTCACTACCCAGCGCATGTGACTTGAGATGGTCTAGCTGCTATTATAGCAGAAGAATGGTTCGTACCGAACCTAGTTGAACATGTGGCACAGTTCATTATAAACGGTATTCTGTGCTAGAAATTCACTGCAGGGCACACTTTGCGAACAGTGAGAGGAGTAATCTTCAGACGAAATGGACCATTTCAGCATCTGCATATAGATTACGTAGATATGCTGCAGACTTGTAATGGGTATAGATATATGTTAGTTGTAGTATGTCCCCTTCCAGATTGATCGAGGCGGGTCCATGCACGCATTCTGATGCTACATGTGCTGCCAAGCTCCTCATGCGTGAAGTATTTCCAAAATGGGGTGTATGCGAAGATTTGTGATCCGATAATGGGCCGCACTTTGTAAATGAACTATTCGAAAATATAGTTTTACTAATAGGTATAAGGAACAAGTTTGCATCAGCCTATTATTATCCACAAGCAAACGATAATTGCGAGAAATTAAATGGACTTTTGAAAGAAAGGATAGCATAGCTAAAAGTTACTTTAAAAAAGGGAGGGATCCATTGTCTATCCGTTGCGCTGTATGCACTGCTGAATCAGCCTGGATGAGATCACCATTTGACTCATGAGTTGGTGACTGAGCGCTGTATGAGAACTCCTCTCACTCTCCCAACAAGGGCAAATACAGACACCTATAGTGTAGCGAGGGATCTAGGCGATTGAATGCATGATTATTTGAAAACGATGACTGAATGTGTTTTTTTTGTCTCAACAGCTCCATAATCGATGGGAGGGGTCAAGGGAAAATTAAAAGGATAATTAGCCCATTGATTTGGAAGAAACACTCAAGACTCTCAGCTTGTACCCTGGGGACCAGGTGCAAGTACGCAAATTCGTACGCATGTGGAGTACCCCCTGTTTTGAGGGCCTCCAAAAGGTGGAGGAAGTAAGCCATATTGCCAAGGGAGGAGAGCGTGGATTCACCTACATGATGTCAAACCCTATAAAGGAGAAGCTTTGACCTCTCCTGCATAAACCCCTACAGAAGCAAGTGAAGAATTTCAGCGGTGTAGAGAAGATCAATCACCAAAAGTCAAGACAATGCAAGGGAAGAGGAAGTAAAACATTTAGATTAGGGTTTCTTAAGAATTAATGGACTTGCAGTGATCCTGGAACACCTTCCTTAGACTAGGACAAGAGACAATGGGCCAGAAGCAGTAAAAGTTAGAAGAAAGGAAGAATACCTTATTTTCCTTGCTACCTACTGTACACACATTCTTGCTTGCAGTTTTTTTCATGTATGCTACAATCTTATCCAGCTCTGATCAGAAGAAACACAGATATTGTTACATTTCTTGGAATCCTGAAAAACTACACCATAGTTTTATTAATTATATGGGGATTATTTTACAGTTTTTATTATAAATTCATGGGTTATTGATAAATCAATAACTTTGGTATACTGAAAAAGATGAAAGCAATGGAAAAGTTTCAAGAAGGAAGAAATGTAGTCCCATGAAAAATATGCGCTGTATGAAGAGTAACTATTGGAGCTTTTTGTGGTATTTTTATTTTAACTGCTATGCTTATTACATTGGCATTCACACTTATTATAGGCAGTGATGAACAAGAGAATAAGACATCAACTATTATCCCCATTAAGAGTCCAAAAACCCCACTAATCTCTAATATTAAAAGAAAATGTTCATATTTAGACGGATCGGCTCATCTAGCTAACAATCTATGGTACCAACACATGAAGGAGTTGGAAGAAAGAACATTGGAAGACGGTTGTTATGCTTGCTCCTTAATACTGTATGCCATGAATGCAGCAAGAACATTTATTGCAAGGAAAATGCTTCCACATGACGCAAAATGTCTTTGCCCCCTGGCAGCATGTACCACCAGAGGACAATTTAAAGGAAAACTTTAAGATGGCGATCAAAACAGACTTTTCCAGACAAAGACACAGGGGGTCAATACGAGGTAGGCGGTAAGGGGTCAACGGCGCCGGTAAAGGGGCCAGAGCCATCAACCCCTTACCGCTTCATTACGAGTTCTGCTCTCGGGACCCGCTAAGGACGCCTGGTAAAACCAGGCATCCTTAGCTGGTCCCGCGAGCAGACCAGGGTGCCAACAACGGGCCCGTTAGTAACGGGCCCGTTGTTAGCACCCTCCCCATTCCATTGAGCCCTATGGGGGCTCAAATGGGAATGGGGATGGGTTCCTTGAATGAGGAATTACCGGGCCCTCCAAGGTCGGAATGGCCCGGTAATTCCTCATTCAAGGGACCCGGTACCCAGTAAAGGGGTAGGCATGCTGCTAATAGTGGCATGGTTACCTCCTACCTCATAATGACCCCCACATAGATGAAAACAAAGAGAATGGAGACTGGATTCGGGTATACAAGCAAAAACTCATGTATCCATTCCAGTATGGAGACCCAATAAAAATGATTATAGAAATAAAATGATACCCTTGTATCACCTGTGGTGTTATATTTTCAAACACTTCATGATGTAAATGTAGAAAGGTCTACTGAAAAATCCCTGACAACGTGTACAACGCAAGTCTCTGGGTTTCTTGTACAGGGTTGGGTTAAGGATCTGCCACTCGTAATCTGTAATCATAGTGCCAAACCAATTATTTAATTTTAATTGAGTGCACCCTCCTTGGCTGTTGGAATCTTTTAGTTATATTTATAGATAGCCGATTAAACAGTAACTCAATGATTTTTATTGTAAATATTTTGATAACTATTTTATCTACTAAATTTTATAGATTTCATAGATCCAACTTGGTTGCCAAGTAGTTTGGTATTCTTATTTCTCATTTTCATTTCACATTTCCAATCGAGTACTTTGGTACATGCACCAGCATATGTACTGGTCATCTGCATTGTGAGGTAATGAATTACTTGTTCTTCTGAATTGTGTTGATATGTTACATAACCAAGACAAATCTGTACTCATAATTTAGATTTTGTGTGTACAGCTATAATGACCAAGGAAGATCTAAATATACTATCTACTCTTATGTTTTAACAGGATGGAGGCGAAGTTACCTCTGATATAACTGAAATTAATCCGGAAGATCTTGACATAAACATGGAATGGCACCAAAAAAGCAAACTAAAAACGAAATCAAAGTTCAATCCACCAATGATGACAGGCAGTAACATAGAGACGTTCCAACATTTGGTCATTAAAGATCTTAAGAAAATAAGACTCAGAGAGGCCATAAAATTCAAATCGAATATGACTAATGCACATAACAAGGCCCTCAAGGAATTGAGTCTCTTACCTGAATGCATCATCAAGGCTTCAGATAAGGGCCGGAATATAGTTTTGATGGATAGGGTACAGTACATTGAAGAAGCTAACAGACAATTGAACGATAACACTTGTTATGAAAAACTACCTGGGAGTCCCATTACAGACTTGGAACTGAGAGTACACAAATTCATAAATTAATGGACTGAGAAGGGGATGCTAGAGGACCAAGAAATCAAGTTTCTCTATAAACCATGCATAACCATCCCAACTATATACTTTCTTCCTAAAGGCCCTAAATGCAGTAAGAGAACTCCAGGAAGACTGATAGTCACATTAACAGGATAGTTGTTGGAAAATATGTCCAAGTATATCGATGAGACACTCTTCCCCTTTGTACTGTCACTACCATCTTACTTAAGAGACACAAAGGACTTTTTATTGAAAATCAACAAGTTACCATGTGAATCAAACTACATCCTGACCACTATGGACGTAGTATCACTGTACACTTCTATAAGACATGATCAAGGTCTAAGAGTGTGTGCACGTTACTTGAATACCAGATCACTTAATTACATCAGACATTCAGAGATGATTCTGGAAATGATCCGCCTATGCCTTACAAACAACTTTTTCTATTTGATCAGAAGTACTATAGGCAGAAACATGGGACGGCGATGGGCACTACATTTGCCCCCTCATATACCAATTTAACCATGGGATATTGGGAAAAGTATGAGGCTTTCAAAGAAGAACACGAAAGGTTCACCGAGAAAGTGGTAATGTGGCACCGCTACATCGATGACCTCTTCATTATTTGGAAAGGGACATCAGATAAATGGAAGGACTATGTCAAACAGTTAAATATGAACAACTTCAATCTGCAGTTCACTGAGACACATAGTTCCAAAAAAAGTTGTTTTCCTGGATCTAACTGTGTTTATAGAAACAATTTTATTGATTTATTCAAACAAAAAACAATATAAACCAAACACGCAGTGCACATATCAACAGCTCAATTGTTCATTACTTAATTTCGGTCACTGCTCCCCTTATCCCACCGCCCTTTACGAGCCCATTTATCCCACACACTCTGTATCTGCCTCGCGTGGTGGGGTCTCACTTTCCGTGGATTCTGTCAGATCTTGTATCATTCCAAACAATTCCGCTAATAATGATTTCCATGCCATCAGGGTTCCCGCCTCCTCCTCTCCTCCTTCATTGCTCGCCTCTTGCCATACCAAGGTTTCTGCCTCCGCCCATTTCTGCAAATCTTTCCACCACACCTCCACCCGTGGCCTGTGACATGACTTCCATTCCATGGCAATCCTTCTTTTTGCAAGCACATATGCTAGATCTTTCAGTTTACTAACATGCTTAAGTTTCTGCAACCTGGGGAACCCCCCCAGCAAGCAGGCCCAAGCTGTATCTATAATAATCGTGACACTCTTTTTGGCTAGTTTCTTCTCTCGCTATCGTTCTAATCGTGGGTCTTGGGGTTTCGCTCTTGTATATCCATGCCAAAAGCCTTCCTGTTTTATCCCCTCCCGCATGCTGGCTCTCTATATATTTTTTATAGTTGAGGTTGCACAGTCTTTCCCATTGCTCCGCACATTTCTGCTGCAGTTTAAGTATCAGCTCCATGTCTCTCTCCGTGTCACCTCCTCCCCTCAATGCCTTTTCCAGTTCCCTTTCTGTCTCTTGTAGGTCAGCCAAAATCCCACCCTGCAGGCCTTTTGATTTTGCTATGGCTACGCCTCGCATCACCATCTTGAAGGCTTCCCATAACGTGCTCGCCAAGCTACCCGTATTTGTCTCAAAGTAGTTTATAATCTCCTCCCTTATATCTTCCCTGAAAAAGGGATCCTTAAGCGCCTCTGCCCGGAGGCGCCATGTCGGGATCCTTGCTCTCGGGGAGGGGGGGGGGCAATATTGCCATCCGAGGACCACGGGTGAGTGGTCCGAGAGGACCCTCGCTTTATATTCTGCCTGAGTAATCTCTATTGTTACCTCCGTCGTAACAAAGACATAGTCCAGCCTCGTATGTAACTGCTGCGGGGTGAAATAATGCGAGTACTGCCTTTCTTGGGGGTGTCTCGTTCTCCACACATCAAACTAGACCAAAGTCATCTATTATTGTCTGCAATGCTTTAGCCGCTGGGGCGGGTCTATCAATCTTTCCGTCTGATCAATCCAGCCTGGGGTTTAATACACAGTTAAAACCCCCACCCCAAATCACTGCGCTCCCCATACACATGCTCAGGTTAGTACACAGAGTTCTGAAATATGCTGCCATATTCTGATTGGGGGCATATGTATTTACAATGCTTATCACCCTATTCTCCACCTATCCTCTCAGTATGACCATCCTCCCATCCGTTTCTGCCATTTCTTGCAGCAGTTGAAACGGGACATGCAGCGGCACCCAGATGAGCACTCCTCTAGCATAAGCTGAATATGTCGAGCGCACCACAACCCCTTTCCATTTCTTCACAACCATCTCCATCTTTTCCCGTGTCAGGTGAGTCTCCTGCAACAGTGCAATGGCTATCTTTTGTCTGCGCAGGTACAACATAACCTTGTTCATTTTTAGATAACTATTAAGTCCCCTGACATTCCACGTAATTATTTTAAGGTCTACCATGGCTCACTAGAGTTCCCCTTCCCCTCCCATCGGTGCAGTCCAGATCCCACTTCCATCTCAGTCTATATAGGCTCGTTCCCCAGTTCAAACTTCCCCTAACTACAAACACCCCAAACACCCCCTCCCCTCCTTTCTCCCCCCTACCCAACTGCACACAACCGTCCCCTGCCCACTCCCTCCCCAACCCCAACGAATGCCCAGCTCCATCCCTGGATCTCAGGCAAACCCCCGTCTGGCCCTTTCTCGTGGTGCCGAGGAATAGGACCCCGCGGGGCGTCACCAAACTATTGGTGACCTAACTAAGCGTAATGCTATGGGGTTTCAAGGGTTGACTGGCGGGAGCAACCTCTTGTAAAATTAGAATTATCCAGTTCAAACGGATCCTGCAAACAAGCACATGCCCAACAGCGCAATCTTTATGAGCCTTATTTAATGCTATATTCTAGTCCCAGTGTCTTGCGCTTTGTCACCAGGGGTGCCCCAGCAACAAGTTACTTATCTTCGTCGGCTCCTGTCTGGATCCTCGATTCTTGGGGGCGGCTCTGCATATCCAGCCATCCCATAGCGTCCTCCGGTGTATCAAAAAACAAAGTTTTGTTCTTGTGGAACACCTTCAGTTTGGATGGGTACAGCAACATATATCTATAACCTGCTTCTTTTAATCTTCTTTTAACCGCTCCAAAGTTCATTCTGCTGCATTGTATCTGCAAGGTATAGTCAGGATATGCAGTTATTTTCGCAGGCCCTCTTTAGATCGTTCCACCTTTCTGCAAGAACTCTAGTATCCTTTCCCGATCACGGTAGTTTAGAATCTTTGCGATCAATGGCCTGGGGGGGGGTTCCCGGGGATGGTCTCCACATCAAGGCCCTGTGCGCCCTTTTGACGGCAAACCCCTGGGATAATTCCCCTCCAGTGATCTCCTGCAGTAACATGGTTTCCACATATTCCGTCGGGTTAGACCCTTCCATTCCTTCAGGCAATCCCACAATGCAGATATTATTGCATCGAGTGCGTCCTTCCACTTCTTCAGCTCTGTTCTCCAGGTTGCCTACTCGCTGCACTAGGGCATGGAGTTCTGATCTATGAGCGGCGCATTCCGCTGTGTTTGGGGCCATCTCTTTTTCTAGGTTTCCGGTGCGCTCTGCAAGTGTCCTCACATCTTGTCTTAGTAGGTTCACATCTGGACCGCTCCAGCCTTAAGGTCCAGTGCCACTTTAAGTTTGTTCATGGCCAGGCCCAGTTTAGTCTCCCAGGCAACTTTTAGGTCCGCAATTGCTGCCAAGATCTCCTGGATTGTGCCCGCGGCCTCCTCCGTTGCAGCAGTATTTTTGTCCCTGCTCCTGGCCCCTCTGCCCCTGGGGGTGTCTTGGCGTAGGCCTTCAGCGTGGGCTGCTTGTTCTTCAGTCTTACGATTTTGTTGGACATTGTGCTGTGCTGGCTAGAATTGGGCCAGCCCAGCCAACTTTCGCATGAGGTGTCGGGCTATTTCCAATGTTTGAGGCCTGCTTCTGCCGTGTTTGGGGTGCACACCCACTGCCTGCTGCGCTCCTGGGGTGGGCCGTGTCCTCCCCACACTCGGTCTTATTCTGCCAGTCTCCGCTGTGTTCCTGGCATGTGGGGCTCACCCCGGGGTTGCGTGCCAACTACCTTTTTCTGGAATGGACTGTGTCCTCCCACGTACCGGGTCCAACCCCAGGATATTACACGGGCCTTCACTGTGGCTCTCCAGCCCCCAATAGTCTGGTGTGCCCGCCAGTCCCAAACACCACCGCACCGGGACCCGACAGGGCCCACCAGCCGCCAGGCCCACGGTAGTGTCTTCTCCCCAGCTCCGGATCAAGTGCCAACGCCAGCTGCCCTCTGAGTACCCCTGCGGGTGCTGCGTATATCCTGGAGTGGGCCGTGCCACTGGGCCTCCTTGTGTGTGATACAGTGTCATTCAGTGCAGGGGCCCCGTCCAAGCGGCCTGTTGGTCACTCTTCTACACCTGGTTATTGGCATGGGGGCCCCCTCTTCCCATAGCTGACTCCAGCACCAGTGTCATATTTACATGTCTCCTGGCCCAAGCTCCCCGGTTATCCTTTTTCACCCAACTCTGTTGCCAGCTGCAGCTACTTAGCTGCCGTAGATGTCCTGCTGTGTAGGGGGTTCTTGTTCCAGCACTCACTTCCGGCCGGATATGTTATCCCTTATACCACCGAGGGGCCCAACTGTGCACACTTCACAATGCCCTGCGACTATCCGCTCCAGGCTCCAGAGGCCGCACAATGTATCCTTCTAGTGCGCCATATCGCCGCACAGCCAGCTGGAGCACCTCTCAGGGTTCGCTGCGCACCAGCCCCTCCGCGGTTGTCCCTCGCCGGGCCCGACACCACCCCCCCCGGGCAGTCCAGGTCCCACTTCACTGGGCAATTGATCCGGCGTCTCCGGTTCCCCTGCCACACTGCTATCAGCACCGCGCAGCGTAAGACGTCCCCTGTACGGGCCTGCGCTCACATCCGTGCCGCCAGCCGAGAGTGTCCAAGGATGTTCCAGCGAAGCTGTCCTGGGGCTCTGCCGGGTGCCCCGGGACCCCAGGCTCCCCAGCACAACGAGTCCCAGGCACCTATAGTCCAGGCGCGGTACTCCGCTGCCCCGCCTGGACTCCGATGCGGCTGTTCCACTCTCCGTCCTCGCTCCCCCTCCCCTCTCAGGCACGGGGGCTGCGGGAGACTTTGCCCTTCCTAGGGCCACCCATTCGTGCGTCGCCGTGACAAGCTCCAGGCGATCGCACTTCAGATGTGCCCCCGCTGCGGTCTGCACACTTTCGGGGGCCGAAATCCGTCGGCGCTCCCGTCTGTGTCTCTAATTGCTGCCTGCACACTGGCCCTGCGGGGTCCCCGCCCCGACCAGTTCTCCCGATCGATTCCAAGCAGGATGCCTCACGCTCTGGGCCAATGTTGTCGCGGTATGCGCTGCGCCGGCCAGCTCGGTCCACCTCAACCTCGCAGTCTATTTATGGCCCTTTGTTTGCTAACGGCCATCTTGAATAATGCCCCGTCGCGGACAGACCGTCTCTTCGTTAGGCTCCGGTTGCCACAGTTTGCTATGCCACAGGCTGTTTGAGCACTCGTTATGTGCCCCCTATCGTCATACTCCTTCTGATGTGCTGTGGACATGCACGTCTACCAAAAACCATCGTTTTTCCCCAGAATCAATGCCGGATCTGCAGGAGCTCCTTCGAAGAACGTCCTTTTACGTAGCCATCTAGCCACGCCCCAACTGTGTTTATAGAAGATGGAAAAGTCAAGAGCAAACTCTTCAGGAAACCGACTGGAGTGAACATGCCATTACATGCAAACAGTGCACACTGTAAGAACTTGGTCTGGAGTATTCCCTATGGAGAATTCATTTGATTGAGAAGAAACTGTACCAAGATCGAAACATATGACAAGGAAAGTAAGATCACTGCCTGGGGATTCCACAAGCAAAATTATCCCAAACGGATAATTGAACAGGCTTATCTGAAGGCACCTCAATGAGAGAGGATGCCATTACTACTCAATCCTCATGAGGTCAATGAGATACCAAGGAAAAAAAGAGATGGTACGGCTGGTATTAACATATGGACAAACAGCCAAGTCAGTAAAAACATCATTAAAAGATACTAGCATTTACTCACAACAGACACAGACTTACAGGATACACTTGGATCACATCCCAATTTCTCCTTTCGGAAATGTAAATCCATAAAAGATACATTGCACCTGAACCCAAAAAGAATATATCCACGTGGCTGACACAAAGAAAGGAGGGTTTCTTCAAATGCTCAAAATTCAAGATCTGCAAATATGCAGAAGAATGTTCCACATATGTTCATCCAATTCTGAAGATGACTATGACCATCACTGAAAAAAATCACTTGTGATTCAGAATACATAGGGCCTCATTACAAGATGTGCGTAATGGGTTTAACGGCGCCGGTAATGGTGCCGGCGCCGTTAAACCCACTCCGCACTATTACGAGGTTCCCTCATGGGACCCGATGTGGACGTCTGGTTTATCCAGACGTCCATAGCGGGTCCCGCGAGGGAACCAGGGAGCTAACAACGGGCCCATTATGAGCTTTAGCTTCTTTCCCATTCCAATTGAGCCCTATGGGGGCTCAAATGGCAATGGGAAGGACCGGGCCTGGGCCTGGGTTCCCTGAAGGAGGGATTACCGGGCCCTCCATACTCGGAATGGCCCGGTAATTCCCCATTCAGGGAACCCGGACACGGTTTTGGAGGCAGCCATGGCGCCAATAGCGCCATGGCTACCTTCAAAGTCATAATGAGGCCCATAGTGTATGTTCTTAAATGCACTTGCAGTAAGTGGTACATAGGAAGCACTAAATGCAGATTGAAATTAAGGATTTTGCAACACATCAGAGCAATAAAGAACAGAGACTATGCGTATCCAATTGCCAAGCATTTTTGGGAAAAACACGAAAGAAAGCCCTGTGACTTCTCATTTATTGGACCAAAACAGATAAACATTGGACCAATAGGAGGAAATAGAGAAAAACTATTAAGACAGCATGAAACATGGAGTATTATAGATTTTGAAAGTAAGACCCCCTCAGGACATAATATCGATGAAGAACTGTACACCTTCTTGGGTGAGTGATGACAACCGGTGCCTGATTTGGGAAATAAAATGACTGTCATGAGAGAGATCCAGATACTTCATATATCGGATATAGAAGTTTTCCATAGGATAGACAATCTAGCGGGGTATATCCAAGAACATGATGAGAATTGTGTATGAATTGAACCTATGGGAAATAACCTGGTTACTTCGGTCTTTCTGATTTTTAAAGTAATGGTCATGTGTGACAAGTACTTGAACCCCTACAGAGTATAACTGTTTTCAACATTTATTACACTCTCTCCAGCTTTGTCTAATGCAATCGCATATGATTTTAATACCTTCCGTCAATCGGTCTGATGGTCGGTAGCTTTTTAAAGACCATGGTCAATGGTGACTATTTGAACCTGCGTAGACTCGGACATGTATGTCGGGCCAAACAGAGCTACCAAATAAGCACTGACACAATCTGAATTTTACTCTGAACATCCATAGAGCGGTATCAATTAATTCACCATATGAGGTCAAAACCTGGCAGGTCCAAGACGGTATTGTGTTGAAGTACTTCATGAGATCCGATCAAATGTATTAGTCTCTAAATTAAGAGTTAATTACGGGGTATTTAATTAACAGACAATTGTAAATTACACTATTTAATCAATTTGGTTTCAGTTTGATGCATTCTAGCGTAATAGATCTACACAAGTATTAATAATGGTCCACGGAGGCCACCAGGGGGCGCACAGGCGATGGCAGCCTGAATCCCGTGCTCCTTCTGAGGCCAGGCCGAATTGGGGATTGAGCCCCCCCTAGATCCTCCCACGTAGAACGAAAGAGCCGGCACGGGCAGTGAACCCCTGGGGCCCCCACCGAGAGAAACAGCGACATCAGAGGCCCCCCGGAAGGCTGAGAACCGGAGCCGCGGCCTCGGCGGCAAAACTGCCTCTGGAGCTCCGAGCGGGGGAGGAGCTGCAGACCGCCAAACCCAGAGGTTTGAAGAAAGAAATCTGGCCCAAGGAAATTCAGGAAAATGAACACTCCCTCCCCAACGAAGGAGGGAGAACGGAATGACTTGGAGGGATGAGCACCTGGTGTCCCAGCCGGGAACGGCACGAGAGTATGGACCACGGGGACAAGCAAAGGGGCATGACCACCTGTTGGTCAGGAAATGAGAAACTGGAGACTAAGTAGATCCCAGAATCCCCCAGTAAAGCAAGTATGGCAAGGGCGGCCAAGGGGACGAGAATAGGGAGGGGGGGCTCACAAAGATGGGGTTTTCGCAACGATCGCCTGGCCGAGGAAGGCAGGCTGGTGGTCCGGCCAAAATGCCAGAAATGGCAGAACTATCTGGCTGGACGCCAGTGAGGGGGGAGGGGGTGCACGATCAAGTTGGAGTTTGTTTGTTGGGGAAAGAGTTTTGGGGGCAGTTGGGGAAACGTTATAAAAGTGTCCAAACGGTGAAACAAGGGGAGCAAGAAGGGAGTAATGATGCAATGTCATTGGCTAATAGAGAGGGAAACATAGATTATGGCTGATGTCCGGCCGGCCCTGGGTGTGGGTACCCTTAATGTGCGGGGGCTGAATACCCCCACAAAGAGGTCCCTGGTTTGTAGGGAGTTTAGGAGGGCAAAACTGGACCTGCTCTTTTTGCAGGAGACACACTGGGCAAAGGGGAAAGAGCCTAGAATGCGAGGGGGAGGAATTGAGGAGGTCTTTCATGCCTCCCACAAGGCTAAAAAAAGAGGGGTGGCCATACTGGTGGTAAGAGACGTAGGTTTCAAGAAGGAGGCCATCCAGAGAGACCCCGAGGGCCGATACCTGATTGTGCAGGGCTCCCTGCAGGGCTCCCCCTTAACCCTAGCAGTAGTGTATGGTCCGAAAGAAGGTCAGGCCCAATTCTGGGAGGACGTAGGGGATAAGCTTAGGCTGTTCATGCAGGGTCCACTGGTGGTGGGGGGAGATTTCAATATGGTCCTAGACCCAACTATAGACAGAAAACGGGTTGGCTCCCAGAACCTCAGACCCGCGGATGAAGCCATGGCGCAAAACTTTCAGAGGGTGAATGGGGACCTGGGACTGATGGGCACGATCCCAACCCCCAGATTAGGGACCCCCTCCTTTACCTACTACTCAGCCATCCATAATTCGTTCTCGAGGATAGACCACATTTTAGTGGACGAGATCCTCACCCCATACGTAGCAGGCTATAGGATAGACCCAGTCCCCTGGTCGGACTATGATATGGTCCGAGTCACCCTAACGATGGGTTGGTGTAGAGAACGCAGAGGGCGCTGGAAATGCAATGATGCCCTATTGATAGATGAGGTACTCGCCCATGAGATCCTGGACTCCTTAGCGGAGTTCTTTGAGTTGAATGATAACGGAGAGGTGGCCATGCACACGCTTTGGGACGCCTTTAAGGCAACCCTACGAGGAGTCCTCATAAAAATAGGTTCAATGAAGAAAAGGGAGAGGGAGGCCCAGGAGAAAGCCCTGCGAGGTAAAATAGCCCGTCTCCAACCGGGGGGCTCCCCGGACCAGGCTTTAGAGCACGACCGGGTGGCCGCACTAGAGGACTACAGGCTCCAGCTGAAAGATCTGCTCCTACACAAAACAGAGAGGAGTCTCCTAATGGTAAAACAAAAATACTATGAGAAGGGGGACAAGGCGGATAGGATCCTAGCCTGGAAGCTAAGGGAGGTCCGGAGAAGCAGAAGGGTGAAGGAGGTGAGGGACACCCAGAGGCATCTCGGCCGTGACTAACCCCATTTCGGAGAGGCCTTTCGCCAATACTACAAAGCCCTCTACTCCTCGGAATATGGGGGGGATGATACCCAGATAGAGGATTTCCTGAACTCCATACAGATCCCATCCCTTTCACGGGAGTTAGCAGAGGGGCTGGAGGGTCCGGTGACCGAGGAGGAGGTGGACAAGGTGATAGGTGGGATGAAGGTGGGAACCTCCCCCAGGGATGACGGCTTCACTGTCTATTTCTACAAGAGATTCCGCTCCACCCTGGCCCCATACTCAGTGAGAGACTTCAACGCTGTGCTTGAGGATGGCATCCTCCTCGAGTCCATGATGGGGGCCATAATAGCAGTTCTGCCCAAGGAAGGGAAGGACCCCATGGAATGCTCCTCCTATCGTCCCATATCTCTGTTAAATATTGACGTCAAGATCCTGGCCAAGGTGGTGGGGAGGCGGATGGAGGGAATAATGCCGAAGCTAATCCATGGTGACCAAGTGGGCTTCATTACAGGAAGGCAAGGGTCGGACAATCTACGCAAAACAATAGACCTGCTCCACTTTGCTCAAACGTCGGGGCTGAACGCATGTGTCCTCTCCCTAGACTCGGAGAAAGCCTTCGACAGGGTCGAGTGCCGATACACGGATCTCCTCCTCCAAAGAATGGGCTTCGGGACTCACATCATGAGCTGGGTAACCGCCCTCTACAGGGCCCCCACGGCAAAGTTTCAGGTGAATGGGAGGCTGTCCGAACCATTCCCCCTCTCCCGAGGGACAGGGCAGGGTTGCCCTCTGTCCCCCCTGATATACGTCCTCACGATGGAGGCATTGGCAATAGCGATTAGAGCTCACCCAGACATCAGGGGGATTAGAAGGGGTGATGTTGAATTCAAGCTTTCCCTGTTTGCGGACGACATTTTGGCCTATCTGGTGGACCCTGTCGCCCCACTCCCCCCCTTCCTGGCGCTGGTGGCCTCATTCGGTCGCTTCTCGGGTCTGAAGATCAATGCTGCAAAATCTGTCTTGCTCCCTATGAGGACAATAGATCCGGGGCTAGAACCTCTGGACTGGTTTCATGGGATTAAAGTGGGGAAGGCTGCTATACGGTACCTGGGGGTACTTCTCACCAGAGATGTATCGAAATTGAGCACCGCTAACTATGACCCCATGATAGCAGAGATAACATCAGATTTGAGGAGATGGGATAAGATGATCCTGTCGTGGTATGGCCGAATGACTGAAGTAAAAATGAATATATTACCACGGCTTCTCTACCTTTTCACAGCACTTCCAACCAATGTCACAGCACAGACATTTAGAGATCTACAAAACGGGGTTCGAGACTTTGTATGGCAGGGGAAAACCCCGAGAACAAGAAGGACCACCTTGACTCTGCCTAGGGAGGAGGGGGGATTTGGGCTTACGGACTTCCACCTCTATTTCTCCGCCGCACAACTGCGCGTCCTACTGGAGCATATGAAAGAGGGAATGGGGACGTATTGGTCATATTTGGAAGATATGGATGCCCACCCCCTGAAGGTCCGTGACCACTTGTGGGCCCCTCGCAAGACGATCCCGAAACACCTAAGGTCCCACCGGACACTGGGAGTCCTCTGGGACATCTGGAAAGAGGGCCCCCAGACTGCTCACCTCACCACTTGGCCGTCCCCGATGACCTCTCTCTGGGCCACCCCCTTAAACTGGGAAGCAGAGGATTCCGGCACTCTCAGGAATGGTCGGACAAGGGAATGGAATGGGCAGGGCAGTTGTTCAGAGAGGGTGAGTTCCTATCCTACGAGGACCTGAGGGACGCTCTCGGAAGAGGTCGCTATCCATCTTCGAATACCTCTGCCTGAAGGGCATCCTCTGCAACCCGGCATGGGGCCCGAACCTGAGGAGACAGTTGACCCCCTTCGAGAAACTCCTCGACTTGGCGACCTCAAGGAAGGGGGCGGTGTCCAGCATGTACAAAATCTTAAACACTTATAACCTTCAAGGTAGGAGGAGCTTCTGTATGTTTTGGAGCAACCTAGCAGGTGAAGAGATCTCCGAGGACTCCTGGGCTAGAATTTTCAAGATAGCATTTCACGGAAACCTATTTACCTCGGACATGGAGCATAACTTTAAGATGTTACAGGGGTGGCACAGGGACCCCGCGAAACTGTCGAGGATGTTCCCGGGGGTCTCGCCAAGGTGCCCGAGAGGATGCGGACAGACTGGCACCAGAGGCCACATGTGGTGGCTCTGTCCGAAAGTTCAGGACTATTGGGGTTCAGTGAGGGATTGGATGGCGGAAGTAACAGAAGAACGTTTGCCATTAAATCCCTTAACAATGTTGTTGGGTCTCCCCCCGGAGGAAACAGTGCTATATCGATACCCAAGGATGTGGGAAACCATGCTGAGGGCGGGCAGAGTGGCCCTTGCCCAGAAGTGGAAGAGTCCAGAGACCCCCTCCAAAGAGGACTGGCTGCAAAAAGTGAAAAATATGTTCTTGATGGACAAACTGACTGCGAGGGTGAAAAAAGAAAGTAGCACCTTCCCCACAAACTGGTATGGGGTGCGGCAGTCCTGGGGTTGGGATGTTCACTGATTTCGACGCCAGGCTTTCGGCCTGAACAAGCCGGGATTAAACCCGAAAGGCGAGACAATCTGCCAGGGACCCCACGACCTGGGGAAAGGTGGCATCAAGCCAACAGACGAGGGGTCACAAATCGCATCATCTCCATGGCACAGACGACGGAATGAACATTGAAATTCTCACAAGGCAAATGCAGGTTTCTGGATACAAGGTAGGGGGGGGTGGGCAGGGGTTGGGGGATGGGGGGAAAGAGGGGGGCAGGGGGTTGTCTTGGTTCCTTGACAGTACTTGTTGTATTAAAAAATGCCAATAAAAACTAAAGTTTAAAAAAAATAATGGCCCACATGGGACCTATTGTACAGTGAGAATTGCATATTGTCTTGGTAATGATGTCCTGACAGAATAGCACCAGCTTGAAACCGTATCCTGTAATCCAAACAATGCTAAAACTGTCGAGTCATGACTTGCAATAGATATTACCAAACAGAAACACCTGCGCACTATGCACTTTAAATGGATTAGAATAAGGGATTGTTCAACCAGAATGACTTATTGGATCTATTATTGAGTCATTTGACAACACAAACATGAGAGGCACTTGGCACTTTATGTCCGAATTATTCCAAATGGAGCATTATGCCTGTATTATGCCTGTATTATCGGGCTAGATGAACAAGTTACTTACCAACTGTAACGTTCTTTCGACTGGATGTTCCTCCCACGTATTCCTCATCTTGTGATAATCCGTTATCTCCAGCTTCGCTGCTTCGGAAAAAAATGTTCTTGGCAAAGGGCGCTGTGCTCGAGGTTGTGGCGTCGATTGTCCCTCGACATACTCCGTACTCTGTCGACGTCACCGATGGTATAAATAGCTCGAGCCGCACCCATTGCTTCAGTTCTGTTTTTTCGATGAAATATATATATATAGGAGGAAGGAAGGTGTCCCATGACCGATACATTCTTTGCGAGAGGAAAGTGTAAGAAACGTAAACTGTACTGTGGGGTAGGATGGGAGGGTCGATGAGGAATACGTGGGAGGAACATCCAGTCGAAAGAACGTTACAGTTGGTAAGTAACTTGTTCTTCGAATGGATTGTGTCCTCCCACGTATTCCTCATCTTGTGATAGGCTCCCATAGCATTATCAATTTCTGGAGGCGGGAGTACTAATTTCAGTTTTCTTGGACAGAATGCAGAACTGCCTTTGCAAATAAACCCTCGTTAGAGGAGGCAGTGTCCAAAAAATAATGTGTAACAAAAGTATGCATTGTTTTCCAGGTTGCAGCTGCACAAATATCTGCTGCTGGGACTCCCCTCTTTAGAGCCGCAGAAGTAGCCTTTCCCCTTGTAGAATGGGCACGAAGCCCATCTGGTGGTTCTGTTCCCGCTAATCTGTAGCATTCAAATATGGCTAATATAATCCAGCGGGAAATGGTCTGTTTTGTTACAGATAAGCCTAATTTATGACCAGTATAACCCACAAACAGTTGGTCATCTTGTCTCAATTTAGCCATCCTTGAGATGTAAAAACTAAGAGCCCTTTTGGGATCTAATCTGTGTAATCTCTCCTCTTCTTTGCCCAGATGAGGAGGAGGATAAAAGGTTGGTAGCACTATTTTTTGTGACAAATGGAAGTCCGAGACTACTTTAGGCAGGAACGAAGGTTTAACTTTAAGGACTACCTTATCTTTATAAAAAATAGTATATGGTGGTTTGCATGAGAGAGCCTGAAGTTCGCTAACCCTGCGGGCTGATGATAGGGCCACAAGGAGGTCCGTTTTTAGAGTCAAAAGCCTCAATGGACATGAGTGCAGAGGCTCAAAAGCTATGCAAGTCAAGAATTTTAATACTAAATTTAAGTCCCAAGTTGGTACATGAAAAGGTACTGGAGGGTATACATTAGTAAGCCCCTTTAAGAATTGAATTATTAACGGTATTTTGAAATATGAAACCTCTTCCGAGGAGCGCTTGAAAATGGACAGTGCAGCAAGGTATCCTTTGATTGTTCCTATCTGGAGCCCCAGATTAGCTAGATGTAGTAGAAAAGAGAGCACCATTGGGGTGCCACACTGAAAAGGGTCCACATCCTTGTCTTTGCACCAGTTACTAAACCTGTTCCAGCAACATCGGTACAAAGACTTTGTTGCTGGTCTTCTGGCCGAAAGCAAGATTTCCATTACGTCATCCGGAAGATCCCAATCCTTGTATCTCAACCTCTCAGAAACCATGCATGAAGGTTGAGTGTCTTGACCTCTGGATGGAGAACCCGACCTTCCTCTTGCGAGAGAAGATCCTCTCTTTGCGGAAGACGTATTGGAGGGCAGATGGACATGTCTAGAAGGTCCGGGTACCACGTCCTCCTGGCCCAATCCGGGGCAATTAGGATCATGGTTTTCCTGAACTTTCTCAATCTCCTGATTACTTGAGGAATCAGGGGGACTGGGGGAACCGCGTACAGCAGTGGAAGTTTCCACTCCACTACGAATGCGTCTCCCAGAGCTCCTCTTTGAGGAAATTCCCTTGAGCAGTATTGATCGCACTTCCGGTTGATCGTGGTGGCAAACAGATCCACTTGAGGGGTTCCCCAAAGGGCGAAGATCTCCAGAAGGACTTCCTGAGCCAGCTCCCACTCGTGAGAGACTGTGCTCTGCCTGCTCAGAGCGTCTGCCGCCATGTTCTTCTCTCCGGCTAGGTGAATTGCCGACAGAGAGATTCCTTCTCGTATTGCCCAGAACCAGAGCTGCATTGCTTCTCTGCACAGTGGCAGTGACCCTACTCCTCCTCTTTTGTTGAGGTAGTACATGGCCACTGTGATGTCCGTCATTATCAGGACATTCTTTCTCTGTACAGAGGGCAGAAAGGCCTTCAGAGCTAGTCTGATTGCCCTCAGCTCCAACAGGTTGATGTGTAGTTTGGACTCCGATGGAGACCAATGACCGCTGATTGTCAGATCGTTGGTATGTGCTCCCCACCCCGTGAGTGAGGCGTCCGTCACTACCGTTATCTTCGGCCATGGTTGCCAAAAAAACTCTCCCTTGAGAATGTTGTCGTTGCAAGCCCACCATAGAAGATCCTGAGCAACTGCGCTCGGGACTTGCAGAAGATCCGACATATTCCCTGAGAACTGGGACCACCGAGTTCTGAGTGCCCATTGAAGGGATCTCATTCTCAACCTGGCCTCTGGTACTAGGAAAATGCAGGATGCCATGAGGCCGAGCAACCTGAGAAAATCGAAGGCCGATAGATGTTGGGCATTCTGAAACTTCGTTACCATCTGCTGGATGTGGAGAGCTCTCACTTCGGGAGGCGAGGCTTTTCCCGATGAAGTGTCCAAGACTGCTCCGATAAACTGGAGTTTCTGGGATGTATCATGTGGGACTTCTTGAAATTGAGGGAGAAGCCAAATTTGTGGAGGAAGTGGCAGGTGATCGAAAGATGTTCCTGAGCTTGTTCTGGAGAACTTGCTCTGATCAACCAGTCATCCAGGTAGGGATATATGTGAATACCTCCTCTCCTGAGACTTGCTGCCACAACCGCCAACAGTTTGGTGAAAACCCTCGGGGCGGAGGTCAACCCGAATGGCAGAACTCGAAACTGATAATGAGAATTGCCAATCGCGAACCTCAGGTACTTTCTGTGCTTTGGATGGATTGGCACATGAAAGTAAGCATCCTGAAGGTCCAATGATACCCACCAATCTTGGAGTTGGAAAGCCTGAAGGATCTGAGAAAGAGTCACCATCTAAAACTTGTCCTTCCTGAGGAACTTGTTCAAGTTTCTCAAGTCCAAGATGGGTCTCAGTCCTCCATCCTTTTTTGGGATGAGAAAATATGGGGAGTACCAACCCCTGTTCCTCTCCGCTACAGATACCGTTTATATGGCACCTTTCTCTAGCAGGGTTAAAATTTCCTGCAACAGGAGTGGATCTGGAAATTTGGCAGAGTTGGCTCCCGGTGGATGATTCTGAGGCCTTTTTAGAAAGGGGAGACAGTAACCTTGGGCTACTGTTTCCAGTGCCCAAGCATCTGAGGTAATGCCCCGCCATTCCTTCAGATGTTGAGAGATCCTGCCTCCCACTGGTGTTTTGTGTAATAAGGTCTCAGAGGGATTTGGAGGCGGCTGCAGGAGTGGATGAGGGTACAGATGCCGCTCCTGAGGCTGATTTTGCACCTCTTCCTCGTGTTCCATGAGGGAAGTTTCTTTTTCCCCTTTGAGAAGCCTGTCCTCTTCCTCTACCAAAAGAGGAGTAGTATCGAAAAGAACGACCCCTCCAGGAAGATGAGCTGGAATAAGGTTTTAGAGGCTGGCGCAAAGAGGCGCTAAGTGATTTAGCTGCCGCTTTCTAGGTCTGAAGTTTTTCTAGGCTTTCATCAGCCTTTCTGCCAAAGAGCCTCGAGCCATCAAAGGGCATGTTGAGGAGTCTGGCTGGCACGTCCGGTGCAAACCCCGACTTCCTCAACCACGCAAATCTGCGTAGCACAACGCCTGAAGCCATGGATCTGCTGATACTATCAGCAGTATCCAGTCCAGACTGGAGACATTCCCCCATTGCCTCCTTCCCGTCTTTGACTATATTCAGGAAGCCTTCCCTTTCCTCGCCTTCCGGAATATGATCAGCCGCCGCCGAAATACAGTCCCACAGGGTATGGGTAAACCTGGCTAGGGTACAGGTGACATTTGCCGACTTAAGTGCCATACTGCCTGATGTGAAAACTTTACGTGCCCAGGCATCAATTTTTTTATCCTCTCTATCTGGAGGGATAGTTGGATAAGCAGTTTGTTTTGAAGTAGATGCTGCTTGAATGACTAAACTCTCTGGAGTCGGATGTTTATTCAAATATTCAGGATCCGTTCCAGCCGGTCTATATTTTCTTGGAAAAGTGCTATCTGCAGCAGCAATAGTTTCTGGCTTCTCCCAGTTTTTCTCCACAGTCCTTTGGAGGGCTCTGTGGAAAGAGAGAACAGGATCTTTCTGAGGTCCCTTGACGATTATATCCGTCATGTCATCTTGTTCAAAAATGGGTGAAGTATTACCCCAACCCATATATTCAACTACCCTGGTCATAAGACCCCTGTACCCAGCATCTGCATGCTCTGCAGGATCAGGTTTGGCGAACTCTAATTCTGGGGATGTGTCAACTCCACTGGCAGAATGTAGAGTATCACTCAGGTCTCTCATTCTAGATTCCTGGTCAATACGTTCCTCAGGAACTTGTCTTGTACCATAAGTAACTCCCAAAGGAGTAACCTCGTCTTCTTCTGAAGCAGACTCTTCATAGATTGCTGACATAGATTTGAAAAAGTCTGACCTGGGCAAAGGAGTGAATCTCCGTTCTTCCTCTTCCATCTGCTTCGAAGGAATTGGCAAATCCCTCGAAGTTTTTGAAGGTGTCTTCGAAGTCTTCGAAGTCTTCGGAGATGACTTCGATAATGGCGTTGATGACGCATTTGGCTTTGGCGTCGAAATTATCGACGTCGAGGGCGTCGACAAAGTCTTCGACGACTTGTGTTTCTTGCATGGCACTGGAGAGGTGCTCGACTCTCGAAGAGTCTTCGATGGTTTTACGTCGGCTCAAGGTTTTTTGGATTCCTCAACGCTACCGGTCTTAGTCATGGTAGCATTGGACTTCCCTTTGTCGTCCAATGGAGCGACTTTAGGGGTATGGCTTTTTCGAGGGTCTTTCGAGGGGGTCGGGCCGCATTCTCGGAAACCTCCATCATCTTTTTGTGGAATTTTCCCACTTACTGGGAGAATCCGATTTAGTCGGACAACGAATTTCTTCGGTCGACTCTGAAGAAGAAGATGATGATGAGGGAGATCTACGTCTCCTCTTCATTTTTTTCGATGACGACGAAGAATGTCTCGATCTACTCCTAGATCGAGATCTCTTTGAGTGCCTATGGTGATCCGATTCCTTAGAATCAGTCACTTTCTTGTGTCTTTTTGACGAAACCTTTTTTGAGGCCTCCCTCCCCACCGACAGTTTACCTCTCCTTTCAAGAAGAGCTTTTTCGGTCATAGATTGGCAGGACCCGCAGTCGTCGGTTTGGTGACTGGAACCGAGACACCAGAGACAAATCCGGTGGGGATCGGTGATCGACATCTTAGATCCACAATCTGCACACTTCTTAAACCCAGTTCTGGGTGTCGAAGGTGTCGAAGATGACGACATTTACTTCACAGAAAATAGAAGCGCGCCGTTCTCGATAGCAAAGCGATCGGAAAAACGGAACTGAAGGAACGGGCGCGGCTCAAGCTATTTATACCATCGGTGACGTCGACAGAGTACTGAGTACGTCGAGGGACAAATGACGCCACGACCTAGAGCACAGCGCCCTCTGCCGAGAATTATTTTTTCCGAAGCAGCGAAGCTGGAGATAACGAATTATCACATGATGAGGAATACGTGGGAGGACACAATCCATTCGAAGCATGGTTCTCTTATCTGCAAAACTATACATTTTATCACACATGCCGACCTCCATATGATGGGTGAGATATGCAAACATGATTGTAATTGTTTTCATCAAATCTCGAATGTGTATGCCTATAATCAGCACAACATTTTTGAACCTCACTGACAACTACAATAAATGTTACCATTAGTGCTGAAAGTTTGAAGTTGTCAGCAGCATAGCAGTCATAAAAAGAGGGAATGGTATAGTCCTCTTTCTATGCAGATGAATTACGGAGATAAAATCTGTGCCTAGACCAGGTGGAAACCATGTGATCAAGCTACAGGAAGTAGCGAAACGCGTCATCCCGTTGATGGCCTCCCGTGAATAGATACCGGGCGCGGGTTGCAAACCCACGATTTTAAACTATATTTTTCTAAATAAAGGATTGCTTTTTTTAACAATGGAAAAACTGGTTTGCAACTTTGAGGAAACTCCCTATTTGAATCTGAAAACCCAGATTTTTGGCGGAACGAAGTTCGATATATATATATATACATCTTGCATATATTGCAAGTGAAGAATGAGACAACCGGCTTCAAGAATGATTTTAAGGTCTACTTTGGAAAGAACAAAGGTTGTGGACAAATAATTGAAACTACCAGGAATGACTGGAGGAACTGCAGTGCTAATGGATCAATATTGGGCTTGCAGATCCAGAGCTAATATGCAATTACCTAAAGGCTGGGGAGGAGTGTGCTCCATTGTAATGGTACACGTCCCAGCATTAGTGATACCCCAAAGTGACCTCCATATTGAGGAATTTCCAAAAATGAATGACTACCTGAGGAAGAAGAGATCACTTCATCTTCGTTGACTAAATAGAAATAACTATTTCACATCAAAATCAATAAAGTCTTATGATGACATTCCTGATGATTTCATATTATTCAGTAAGACTGCCATGATAATGACATCCATATTTACACCAGGACTCCAAGCAGCAGTAAATGCCAAGTGGTTATGGAATTGCTGCAGACAATCAATGCAACAATAAAAGGATTCAATGCAATCAAAGAAGAATTGAGAGCCATCAGGCTGACGACCCTCCAGAACAGTTATGTTGATATCCCCTTCACAACTGCATCTGAAAGCTGTCCTTTCCTCAGCAGGACAGCCCAAACTCAAACATTGAAACAGTAAAAAGCTGTATATATATATGCCTCATGCTTTTTACACGTTTTACTGTCATGATGACTATTCTGACAGATCATACCAAGTATGCATTGCATGCTGAGAAGGGATGCACGTTTTAATTACTATCAATTGGGGGTCATTTTTCTTTGTTAACATAATTCTATTTCATGGCAGTTTGGGTGACATTAATGGAGATGGAACCATAACACAAGGTTCGAAAATGAGGGGAGCTATTTAACTGCTGCTTTTAGCCTAGAAGAGACAGATTACCTTAAAACCAACAGTTAACAGGAGCTACTTTTGGCTCCCAATGCCAACTGATGCCGAACAAATACAACTATGTGAATTTAACTGTGCATTTGGGACCACCTATAAATAAACATTAGGACACATCTATATGACCTTTAAAGCATAAGTGGTTGGTTCTAAAATTAGATACAGTTATATGTTTGCATTTTATGTGGAAGTTAGCTTTGCATAATGCTATGTACTAGCTCCTCGTTCTCCAATTATAGCTCCTGGTGACTGATTACTGTTGGATACCCAGGAGCTGCTATTAGCGCCTGCTTATCCAATCTTAATTTCGAGCCCTGATACTACATTGACCCTGTGTTAGTATCCAAACAATATTGCTTGCAAAATTTATACTTTTAGTTACTCCTATGTCCCATACCCTTTCCTCCATACTTATGGGGACATACTTATGGGGACTTTCCTCCGTCCTGTGGGACGGGACCGGAGAAAAAGCATCAAAACTTTGCAAAAATTGTAGTCCTTCCTCTCCTTTACGCGGGGTACTGCACGCAGCCGTAACCCTGCCCATCTTAGCTCCGCCCCACGCATCGCCCATCAGTCCTTTTCTCCGCTATTGAGACTCCTCTCTGGCTCTCGCAATGCGATCGTGTGATAGTCCGTCTATGCCATTTCAGTTAGACTTCCCGAATTGTCCTTCCTGTCAGCGATGCTTTGCTAGGGCAGATCCCCATCCTCTTTTTTTAGAGTGCTTGGGTCCTGACCACCGGTGGGACTCGTGTTTTTATTGCGATTCCCCTTCGGTCCAAGTGCTTCACCGTCTGTTAGAACGGTGGGAGGAGGTGTTTCAGGGCACTCCCCCTACACATTTCCAATCCTTCATCGACGAAAAGAAGAAATGCCCGGTAAGTTCCTTACTCTTTAGGGCCCCCCAGCCAGGGGACTCCTTTCTGGGGTCTTCCCGGTCTGGGAGGAGCGTCAACGGCTCTGTTACCGGTGCTTGCCCTCAGGTGCCGTCTGGGCCTAAAAGTGTACAAGAGTTTTCTCCGAGGGTCTCCGTAAGGGGCCTGTTGACTCCGGATTACATTTCGAGGCACCTCCTATGGGGGCTGTTTGTAGACCCAGTTCTACTAAGTGGTGGGGTACCGGAGCTCGCTCTGAGGCCTCCTTGATTGGAGCTTCCCTTAAATGTACCGGGGTGCACCCAAGGCCTCGGTAGACGTTGTCAATACCGAACGAAAGTGAGAGGCCTGGCGTGTAGAGGCTTCTACCGGACTTGGGTCCGAGGTCCCTCGTTTAGAGGCTAAGGTTGTCACACTCAGCCCTTTTTCTCACCTGTTTTTCTCTGGGTTGAGTCTTCTTGGGAGATCTTTCCTTCTTCCTGGTTTTTCTGGACTTGTACAGGTAAGGGCGCGTATCCTCTGGGTCTGGGTCCAGTGTGAGGGTCGCCGTCTGCCTCAGGAACTACAATAGCATTCAGGATCCAGGAAGGAAGCACTGGGGCGGAATCCAGGAATAAATAGGAGCATAAACTCAGAGTTCGGGGCAAGCGGGGAACCCGCTAGCACGGGACCACAGGCGCAGTCCAAGATGGAAGGAGAAGGGAGCCAGGAATTGCGAGAGCAGTTCAAAGGGGGCAGACTGGAAGGGAAGGACAGAAGAAACTGGAGAGGGCACTGACGAAAAGGGAGCAGTAACGATAGCAATCGCTAGCAACACGAAACAGTAGCGTTGAGACGTGCAGAGCCGCGGGGCGTGCCTATTTTCTAGAAGGCAGCGCGTCTGACATAATCGCTAGAGAGCGGCGTTCCTGTGCAGGCTGCCATGTTGGAAGGATTACTGACCCAATGTTGCGGTGCATTATGGACCATGAAGTCCATAGGGGGCGAAAGTGCCGATTTATGACAGCATGCCCCCTCCTAAACCTCGATCCACCTGGTTTACCTGAATGGGTTAGATGGAAGGGAATAGTTTCTTACCTGTAACTCCATTTCTCCAGCATTGGTATCTTTCATGGATTCACATGCTTAGAATATTCCCCGTCGTCAGGCTGGGAATCCTCGGTAAGTTATATAGACCTTTTCCATAGGAAAAATTCCGACACTTTTGTGTCCTATCTACGTCGTTTTGGGCCGCGCACGCCGGCGCCAATAGGACGTAGAGGTATATATAGCCCCGCCCCGCGGCTCTCTCAGATTTCAGCCCCCAAAGTAGTATGGGGGGATTTCTGGTTTGCATGCTCAGGGGAGGCCGGCGGGCGCATGTGAATCCATGAAAGATACCAATACTGGAGAAATGGAGTTACAGGTAAGAAACTATTCCCTTCTCCAGCATTGGATCTTTCATTGATTCACATGCTTAGAATAGATTGTATAGCAGTATCCCCCAACATTGGAGGCGTGTATGCAAACCAACATCACAATAATCACAATTCCCATTTACTATGGCAACACATTACATTATGGCATGTTAACCGTGAAAGACACAACACTTTAAAGCATAGTTGCCGAAGGATGTAACCCCACCTGGGGCTTACCTTATTGGAACAGGTGACGTAGTACTGCACGCCCCATCTGTGTATCTTCAGCATGTTGCAGTGCGAGACAGTAATGTCGGGTAAACGTGTGTGGTACTGACCAGGCAGTCGCCTGGCAGATATCCCCCAGCGGAATTCCGGACCACAAAGCCGTCGACGACGATTTAGATCTCGTCGAATGGTCCCTTGGACGCTTTTCTAGCGGCTTTCCGACCTTGGAATGACAATAAGAAATGGCCGAAGACACCCATCTGGATAGTCCTTGGATAGTCCTTGTTTTGAAATCGCTTTACCCTTAGCCGCAGGACCATAAGCTACGAAGAGTTGTCTCGTGTCTCTGAAGCTTTGAGTGCGATGGAGATAACATTTTAAAGCTCTTTTCACGTCCAATGTATGGAGAGTCTTCTCTGCCACTGAAGACGGTGTTGGAAAGAATGTAGGCAACAATATAGAAGCGTGTTTATGGAACATGGAAGGCACTTTAGGTATGAAATGCGGGTTAGTGGCCAGCACCACTTTATTACTGAAAAACCTCAAATACGGAGGGTCGATCACTAGACCTTGTTTTTTTGACAGGCGTCGAGCAGAAGTAATGGCCATCAGGAAAGCCAGTTTCCAAGACAAAAATTTTAATGATGTCGACGACATTGGTTCAAAAGGGGGTTTCATCAGGGCTGCCAGGACCAGGTTCAGACTCCAGATCGGAGGAAACTTCTTCGTGGGATGAAAGGTTCGAAACAACCCTTTAAGGAAGTGTTTAACTAGGTGGTCACTGAACAATGGAGTGGAATGTCTCTTCCGAGTAAATCTCGAGATGGCAGCCAGATGCACCTTTATGGATGAAACAGATAAACCGTTCTTTGCCAGGAGCAACAAGTATGGTAGGAGTTGTTCTGGTGTGATCGCAAGCGGGACCAGACCTGGTTGACCTGCGCACCATATGCAGAACCTTTTCCATTTGTATGTGTATGAAGTGTTCGTGGAAGGTGCCCTTGCAGCTTGCAAAATGAGACGACAATCCGCTGTAATCGCTAACGTGCCAAACTCGGAGAAATCAGGAGCCAGGCCGTCAGACTGAGGCTGTCTGGGTCGTGATGCCAAACGACCCCTTTCTCCTAAGACAGAAGGTTGGGGATCTTCTGGAACCTCATTGGTTCTGCCGCTGAGAGGTGAAGTAGATCGGAGAACCACACTTGTCTGGCCCAACACGGGGCCACCAGGATCACCCGACAAGGATATCTGTGGATCCATTGCAGAGTCCGACGGATGAGAGGAAATGGGGGGAAGGCATACAGAAACTTGCCCGTCCACGGGAAGGAGAATGCGTCCCCTAGCGAGTCTTGTTGTGGCCACCTGCTCGCATATTGGGAGCATTTCTTGTTGTCTCTCGTCGCAAAGAGATCGAAGGCCGGAAGACCCCATTCCGCGAAGACACGGTGCAGTTGTTGGTTGTTCAGTTCCCATTCGTCTAGACAGTTCATCTCCCTGCTGAGAGCGTCTGCTTGCACATTTTTTACTCCTGGTAAGTGGAACGCCAACAGAGGTATGTCGTGCTGTAGGGCCCAATGCCAGATCTCCTGGGCTTCCGTCGACATGCTCATGGAGCGAGTTCCTCCCTGCTTTCGTAGATAAAACATTGTTGTCGTGTTGTCTGTCATGATTCTCACCGCTGAGCCCTTTATCTGTGGCAGAAAGGATTTTGGGGCCCAACGCACCGCCCTCACCTCTAGCAGATTGATGTGGAGGGAGGACTCTTCCGATGACCAACGACCTTGAACCTGTAAGGAGTCCAGATGAGCTCCCCACCCAGTTAGAGAAGCATCCGTCACCACTGTCTTCTGGAACGCAGGTTCCAGTAGGGGCATTCCCTTCGTTAGGTGTATGGAGATTCTCCACCATTGAAGCGCCTGCATGAGCTGGCCGTTGATGGTCAACTTGTCCGACCAGCGTCCTTGACTCTGTGCCCATTGATCCGCCAAGAATTCCTGAAGAGGCCTCATGAAGAGGCGACAATTGTCTATCAAGGGTATGCAGGACGACATGGTCCCCAGCAGGGACATGTACCTTCGTACTGAGACTCTAGTGTCGACCTCCCATTCCGATGCCTTTTGTTGCAGTCTGTGAATCCTTTCTAGGGATGGCTTCACCAGCCCCAACTGTGTGTGGAACTCTGCCCCCAAAAAGACCAAGATCCTTGATGGCTCTAACGAGGACTTGTCGAAGTTCACTGCGAAGCCCAAACGCTGCAGGAGGGACAGGGTGGCATGTAGGTTTTCTTGTGCCCTTTCCGGAGACCGTCCCCTCACTAGCCAATCGTCCAAATAAGGGTACACATGGTGACCTTCCTTCCTTAACCAGGCTGCTATTGGAGCCAGACATTTGGTGAACGTCCTGGGGGACGATTTTAGACCGAATGGGAGGACCTTGAACTGATAGTGGGTTCGTCCGACGACGAACCGCAGAAATCTTCTGTGCCGTCGACGCATCGGGATATGGAAGTATGCATCCTGAAGGTCTAGCGACGACAAATAATCTCCGGGTTGTATTGATCGGATCACCTCCTGAAGCATCAGCATTTTGAATTTTAAATTCTTGAGCGGTTTGTTGAGTACTCGTAGATCCAGAATGGGACGCCACTTTCCATTTGGTTTCTTGACGAAAAAGTACCGGGAGTACACTCCCTGTCCTTTTTCTGCCACCGGGACCAGTTCTATAGCCCCTTTCTGCAGCATAAGCTCCACCTCCTGCAGTAGTATTCGAAGGTGGGGCTGGGACGAGAACACCGGTGGAATGTGTGGTGGCTTGTCCTTGAACTGTAGAGAGTGGCCCAGATGAATTGTGTCCAAAACCCATTGGTCTGTTGTTATGCGCTCCCACTCGTCGATGCAACGAGACACTCGGCTCCCCAGGACGTCCTGAAACATGTCATTGTTGGTTCTTGGATTGTTTATCTTTCGTCGACGAAGGGTAGGCACCCCGCCGTCTGGAGGTTTGGTAATCTCTGCCTCTACGAGAAGATTGGGCCGCACGCTTGTAGCCCTGGGACGAGTAGGAAGGTCTGCTGAAACTTCGGTCTCTAGATGACCCAAACCGGAAGTTACCAGAAGCCCCTCAAAGGACGAAAGGAACGAAAATTCCTACCACTCTGGAGGGCTCCGAGTGACCGTGCCGTGTCAGTATCCTCTTTCATGCCCTTCAAGGCCTCATCGACTTTTTCACCGAACAGTTGTTCCCCTTCACACGGCATATCCAAGACTTTATATTGCACCTCCGGTCTGAACGTAGTGCACTTGAGCCAGGCTTGTCTACGTAGAACTATGCCATTATTGATTTGCTTGAAACAGGACTCGGCTAGGTCGACGGCAATGTTTATAGCATGGTTGGAGGCCTCCTCTCCTTCCCGTACTAGCAACATGGCGGACTTTCTATGTTCCTCGGGCAAATGCTCCAAGATAGGAGCCAGTCGGTGCCACATTTCCCTGTCATACCTAGACATAATCGCTAAGGAGTTGGCTGCTTTAACTGTGGTCGCGCCGACGGACAGCACCTTCTTGCCGAAAGCGTCCTGTCTCCAGGCCTCGTTGTCTGACGGGGTCGTGCATTTATGTTGAGACCTGGCCTTTCTAGCCGCCGCCGCGGATACCACCGACTCCGGCGAAGGTTGAGACGTCAGGCACTTGGGAGTCGATTCCGGAGCCTTGAACTTCTTCTCCAAATGACCTTTCACTGCTGGTTCAGAGAACGGGTGACGCATGGTCTTCAGGCCCTCTTGCCAGACATGGTACAAAATCGGGATGGCGAATATGGATTTCCTTCTCTTGCCCATGTGATCAAAAAGAAAACAATCCTTTTTCTCTTCTTCAGGGACTAGGCCAAACTCTGTACACGCCTTACTCATCATGGCATGGAATGCACCCACGTCGTCAGGTGGTGATGGCTGCGCCGGGCTTCTCTGAGCTTCCATCTCTGCTTCAGAGTCCCAAGTTGGGTCCCTTGAGGGGGATAGTGAGATGTCTGAACCTGATCCTTCACGGTCAGAGTCCTGTAGTTCTCCTTCTTCTTGTGGGATAGGGCAATCTTCCGCTGCGTGGGAAGCGGCCGTAATCCTGGTCGTCGAGTGAGGAGCCGGGCCCGGCTCGTCGACGAATGGCGTAGACTGTAGCCGTGACGGGGCACTAGGCTGGGGTATTTGTGTGTCCAAATGCTGTAATAGCTTCTGTAGCGTATTTAGCACCTCCAAGGACAGAACCGCCTGGGGATTCAGTAACGACGAGGTTGTAGGGATGGTACCCCCATCCGAGAGCGACATCACGCTGGTCGGCTGCAGCCCTAAATCGGTTGGGCGCGCGACCCTGTCGCGTTCCTCGTCAGCCGACGAGATGGAGAAAGTCGACTCTGGTTGCAGCAGGGCCTCCGGCGGAACGGGATCAAAAACCTCCGGTTGCCATCCCATCGACGGAACCACCGTCGACGATATGTTTCCTACCGCCGTAGTCTGAAACGTGGGAGGAGCCGCCGATGACACAGGAGTCGAGGAGCGGGTCGTCGACGAAGCCAGTGGCGCAGGGCCTTGAGGTGTTCCTGCCGCTTTTGGGGCCGACTTGCTGGCCGCGGCCTCTCGATTCAAGGTAGACTTATGACGGTCTCCTGAGGAGGATTTAGATGGTTCTTTTCTCTTCTTTTTTAGATAAGGATGAAGAAGACGGCGTCTTGTGTGAGGAGGAGGCCTTCGAATGTTTCTCCGAATGTTTCTCCGAATGTTTTTCTGAGGGTCGTTTTTCGGCAGACTCCGAGGGTCGTTTTTCGGCAGCACGTGCCTTCTTCGTCGGGGTTGCGACTTACTTCTTGAGGCCGTAGAGCCCACCTCCGATGCCGGTTACGCACCTGCCCCGTCATTGAGCCAATCGACAAGGCGTCTTTTTCGATCTTTGAGGGTTTTCTGGGAGAAACCCTGACAGATTTCACAAGTGTCCGTGTGGTGAGGATGAAGGCAGTAAATGCAGTCCATATGACCATCCCCTTCGTACATCTTCTTAAGACAGCATGTAGCACACGGACGAAACAATGCCTTTCCAGACATTCTCTTGAGAAGAACAAACAGTCGCAGAAGTAGAAGTACAATCTAACCAAATAGCAGATATGCGAGGTAATCCCACCACTTTGGAAGACGGTTGAAATCTGAGGGAGCCGCGGTGGCAGGGCTATATATACCTCTACGTCCTATTGGCGCCGGCGTGCGCGGCCCAAAACGACATAGATAGGACACAAAAGTGTCGGATTTTTTCCTATGGAAAAGGTCTATATAACTTACCGAGGATTCCCAGCCTGACGACGGGGAATATTCTAAGCATGTGAATCCATGAAAGATCCAATGCTGGAGAATGTTCGTACCAAACGGGGAGCGTTCATGTTGGAGGTTGATTCCCAGGTTCGTTCACTGTGGGGGGTATCCTTTCCATTCCACTTAGTATTGGAGTCGGCCCGTCTGTATCTAGAATCGCATATACTGGAGACTTCGTATTCAATCTGATCATTGATGAGCACAGGGTTAGGTCGAAGAGTGGATCTGGTGGAGGGTACATACGTTTTCAGTAGAGAAGTGTGGAAAACAGGATTTATCTTCTTCCAAGATTCCGGTAGCTGCAGTCGAAAGGCCACTGGGTTGATGACTTCCTTAACGGTGAAAGGCCCGTAATACTTGGGAGCCAGTTTATTTGGCCGCAGGTGTCGAGGTAAGAGTCTCGAGGATAACCAGACCTTGTCCCCAATTCCATATAAAGGGCTGGGTCTTCTCTTGGTATCAGCATATCTTTTGATGTTCGATCTGGCATTTTCCAAGTGATCCTTGGCATCCTTATGTACATTCACCAGACGTTCAATTCAGGAATCGACCAAGGGTACCGGGGTAGGATAGTTGGTAGAACTGAAGCATGGAACCCCTGGCTGCAAAAGAAAGGGCTGGTCTTGATGGCAGAGTGATCCGAGTTATTGTAAGCGAATTCGGCTACCGGAACCAAAACAGACCAATCATCTTGGACCTTGGCTGCAAAACTTCGTAGGTATTGTTCTAGGGTCTGATTTACCCATTCGGTTATACTCTTGCTCTGAGGATGGTACCCTGAAGACAAGGCACGTTGGATGCCCAACATTTGACACAGATGTTTCCAAAATTTGGAGATGTACGAGGCCGACGGTCGGAGATGATCTTTGAAGGAAGTCCATGAAGTCTGAATATATGCTTTAAAAATATTCCAGCCAATTCAAGTGCTGATGGTAACTTGTATAATGGGGTGAAGTGTGCCATGTGGGTGAATAGATCAATGGTAACCATTATGGTAGTATACCCTCTGGATGGAGGTAGATCCATGATGAAGTCAGTGGCAATTATTTCCCAAGGACCTAGGCAAGGTGGGTTGGAGGAGACGCCCTGCAGGCTTTCTATTATCACACTTGTTTTGACTGCAAACAGTGCAGCCTTGAATGTATGCCTTTACACCATCGATCATCTTCGGCCACCAGAATTGTCTCTGAATGGAGCGAAGAGTGGCGGTAATGCCTCTATGCCTGGAATGAAAGGTATCGTGACAGAGTGTTATGATCATGGTTCTCAGTCTTTGTGTGGGTATTACTAGTCTCTTATCCTGGAAGATGTAACCATTCTTTGAGACCAGGTTCCATTGGTTGGTGTTGATATAGTCCTGCCAAAGATCACAAGATGGTGTTTCGATACGGATATCCTCCAACAAGGAATTGGCCTGGGCTATGACAACGGTATTGGGAAACATTTTCGGAAAGACACGAACTTCAACAGGCTCATAATCGGGACTTCTGGACAAGGCGTCTGTGATTACGTTATTGGTTCCAGGGAAGTGCTGTATGTGGAACTTGTACTGGGCAAAGAAAAAGGCCCAGCCAGCCTGACGACTGTTTCTGTATTCCAAGGACTGCAGAACTTGTAGGTTTCTATGATCGGTTCGTACCTGGACCGGATGTTTGGCACCTAGGAGTAAATGTCGCCAGTCAGTGAAGGCCTGTCGGATGGCTAGTGATTCCTTCTCCAGGACTGAGTAATGGGTCTCACTGGGAGTCAAGGTTCGGGATAGATAGGCGATGGGGTGCTCCATCTTGTCTTCGAATTCTTGTTTTAGAACTGCCCCGATAGCATAGTCTGAGGCGTCCATTTACACCAGAAAGGGTTTATTTATGTCTGGTTGAGCCAGGATGGGGGCTTGGGTAAATCTTTGTTTTAATTCCTGGAAGGCTGTTTCTTGAGCAACAGACCAAATGAATGGCGTGTCTTTCTTCAGCAGAGCAACAATGGGATGCACGATGTCAGAAAATGTGGGAATACATTTCCTGTAAAAGTTTGCAAGTCCCAGGAAGGATTGGATCTGTTTTACTGTGGTAGGTGCCGGCAGGAAAGAATTGAGGTTTCCTTGGCAGGATCCATTCCAATTCCTTTGGAACTCAGTACGAAGCCAAGGTAATGAACGGGCCGGACATGAAAGAGGCATTTTTCAGGTTTGGCCAGGAGCTTGTTCTCTCTTAGTCGCTGAAGTACGGTGTTTACATGTTCTTGATGGACTTGGGGTTAGTTGGAATAGATCAGTATGTCGTCCAGATACACAATAACGAAAAGAAACAGCATATCCGAGAAGACTCTGTCCATGAAGCGCTGAAAAACCGCAGGGGCGTTGGCTAGGCCGAAGGGCATGACCAGGTACTCAAAATGACCAAATGGTGTTCTGAAGGCAGTCTTCCACTCATCCCCTTCCTTAAATCGAATAAGATGGTAGGCACCTCGTAGATAGAGCTGGATAAAGATTACAGCACCTCGAACAGCCTCCAATATGTCAGAAATAAGGGATACAGGATACCAATCCTTAAGGGTACACTGGTTAAGACCTCGGTAGTCCAAGCAAGGTCGGAGTTCCTTAGTGTCTTTCTTAGGCACGAAGAACAATGAGGCACCTGTGGGGATTTTGAAGGACGAATGGTTCCATTCGTGAGATTAGTGTCCAGATATTCTCTTAGGGCTCTTTTCTCCGGTTCAGATTGTATAAACATTCTGCCGAATGGAATCACTGCCGAGTCTTCAGTGTCAATAGCACAGTCCTCAGGTCGATGGGGTGGTAATGATTGGACAATGGCAGTTGAAAACACATCAGAATAGGATTGATAGATCTCAGGTACTTGAGTAATGTTGGAAACACACAATGGTGGTTGCCCAGGAGTCTGGGAGTCCACTGGATGATCTGGCACCAAGCATTGAGACAAACAATGGGTCAAGCAGAATTCTAAACCTAGAAATAGGGATCCAGCTGCCCAATTGATATACAGGTTGTGCTTCTGGAGCCAGGGCATGCCTAGAACCATGGGGTAATGTGCTGCTTTTATGATATCAAAAAAGAGTGTTTTTTGATGGTTATTTATTGAGAGCAATAGTTCCTTGGTTTGGTGGGTAATGGGTCTGGAGGATAATGGTTTCCCGTCCATTCCTTCGACGGCTTGAATCACTCTTTTGTTTTCTCGGGGTAGTTGTGTCTTAAGGCCCATTCATGATCTATAAATACTCCCATGGAACCGCAATCCACTAGAGCCAGGATTGGAAAAGTGTCCTTTTTTGTGGATGACAAGAACGTTTGCAGAACCACCTAGTATTCTGGTGAGGACAAGTCAAGGAAGGAAAAGAGTGGAGCAAACATCTTTCTCCCGAAGCTGTGCTCCGCTCAAGATCGGGAGCTGGCGTTTCCCGAACGCCGGGGTGGTGCTATTGGACAATTCCTTACAAGATGTTTATTGGAAGCACAATACATGCAGAGTCCGGCATTGATTCTACGGGTCCTTTCTTGTGGGGAGATCGGACCCCGAAAGGAGCCCAGCTGCATAGGTTCTTGATCCGAGGAGGGTTGAGTGGATGTTTCCTTAGGGCTAGGGTACTCCATGGTTGGCTTTGGGCTTGTGGTTTTTGTTTTTCTTTTCTCAGCCTTTCTTTCCTGGATTCGGAAATCGATCTGTAGTGACAAATCCATCAAGGCCTGAAAGGAACTTGGGCGGGCCACTCTGGCTAGCTCGTCCTTGACTTCATCATTCAGACCTCTTTGAAACAGGGTGAAACTAGCCTCCTGGGACCAATCTGCCTCTTTAGCCAGTTGCTTCAAACGAGTCACGTAGGTAAGCATATCTTGATTTCCCTGTTGGAATTCCAGTAGTCTCTCCTGGGCGCTATAAACGAGTTCTGGCCGATCAAACATGGCTTTGAAGGCTTCTATGAATCCATCATAGTTGTCCAGGAGTGGGTCTCCTGCGTTCACCAAGGGGGTTGCCCAGGCTAAGGCATTGCCAGAAAGGTGTGATATCATAAACCCCACTTTAGCCCTGGGCGTGGAAAAATAGTAGGGTTTAAACGTGAAATGTACCAGGCAGGAATCGAGGAAGGAACGCAGGGATTTGGAAGAGCCATCGTACTTTTCCACTATACCCCCTACCAGGGCACTTTCCTTGACTGTCGAATCCCGGGACAATACGAGTTGTTTTAGGGCTGCGTTTTCTGCCTTGAGGTTTTGAACCTCAGTAGTTAATTCTTGCATTCCTCTCATGAGGTCCTGGACTGCAGCCTCCATGTTAGGCTCAATATCAGGTTCGGGCTGTCTCCAACTATCACACTCAGCCCTTTTTCTTACCTGTTTTGCTCTGGGTTGAGTCTTCTTGGGAGATCTTTCCTTCTTCCTGGTTGTTCTGGACTTGTACATGTAAGGGCGTGTATCCTCTGGGTCCAGTTTGGGGTTCGCTGTCTGCCTCAGGAAGCAGAATAGCGTTCAGGATCCAGGAAGGAAGCACTGCGGCAGAATCCAGGGATGAATAGGAGCGTAAACTCAGAGTTCGGAACAGTTATGTGTGGTGGAGGGTTTTTGTTATTATTACAGTGCTTTCGTGCCCTCGGTTGAGCTAGCTCTATATAAAAACGGGTTTTATTATATAAAAACTGGAATTATTATTACAATGAACCCTCCGAGTTGGCAGTAATGTATGCAGATTTCCAGACAAATCACATGCTGTATTTATGGAAATCCATATGCATTACTTTTGTACTTTTTGCAATCCTTTTACACCCTTCTTGTGAGAATTAAATGGATTGTGTACAATAGGGGACCATACCACTGCTGTACACATATTTCAAATGTACAGAAGGATCCGTTCTGAGCCTTTGTTCAATGGATTTCTGTTTTTGTGTAGTTCTACCTCTTAGTTGGAAGCAAACATTGGAATTAAACACTGTGCTATTTTAAGATTCACCCTCTCAAGGATGCCACAGCATTTTAAAAACTGGCCCTTAATCGGAGCTTGAACAGTTGTAAACCAGACACTGCCAACTACATCACTCCGTTACCTACACATTTAGGTCTGAACTGCTCCAAACGCCTGGAGTTTGGAATCTTGGCAACTGACAAAGTAAAAAAAAAAAGAAGAAATCTCAAAAGTTATATGACCATCCTGCAATGTTTGAACTACAGTGAAGACATCCTGGCATTTGGGGCTTCTCAGAAAAGTAATTACAAGGCCCTTCAAAGTGTCTCTGCAACCCTTGAAGAAGCCGATTTAACATTATAAAGTTCTAGAAACAATTTTACATTGTTTAGTCACCACCTTCCCAATGATAGCGTGAATCCCGAGCCTGACAGGGTGTGAGCACTGACATTCAGGATTCCACTCCCAAATATGTCAGAGCAGTCAGCTACTGTGGCCCATAAATTCCTCATTTTAATTCTATCAGTGCTCCACTCCACTAACTCCGGCGTGCGAACGCACTGACGCAGGAGGCATGGCGGGCGCCGCCCCTTAGTGGGGGTTGCCCAGCCAACCTCCTCCCCCTCCTCAGTGACGAGGGGTGGCGGAAGTGGGGAGAGACACCGCCGGAAGGGGGACGGGCGAGGTGCCGAGGGAGGGGGAAGTCCTATAAAGGACCAGTCGAACGGGCCACCCACTCACTCTCCCTCGGCACCTGGCCCTGCCTGAAAGAACGCATTTTGGTTTTTGCGCGAAGTTTGAAATCGGACGCGGTGTTCTGCTGTCGGTGCCGGTGTTCTGCTGTCGGTGTTCCTGGAGTGCCACAGAAGTTCGGGAGTTGTGGGTTCGAGGGGAAGCAGTCTGCGGTTCCAGCCGGGAAGCAAGGTAATTGAGCGCCGGGGAAATGCATGGGTGAGCGGGGTGTTTTGGATTTGCCTTGTGGTGTTTGGCGTTGGCGGGGCAAGGAAGGTCGATGTGCATCAAGCACCGAGGGCGGAGTTAGGCTCGGCGGCGATGAGCGGTGAACAGGGTCGGGTGCGCACGAGGAGGGAGAGAGTGATCAATAGGCCGCAAACCGCATGGGCAATGGCGCTGGGCGGCGGGTGCAAAGGGATCATTGTGGGTGATCTAATGTAAGCGTGGCCCGGGATTGGACAAGGGTCAATCTGCGTGCCGCTCCCTCGCTCTTCGACAGGGGGAAACACAAGTCACCAATGCGCCCTGAATTGCAACCAACATATTTGAAAATGGAAGCAGAGCTAGGGTATTGAGATCTCGCCTAGATGTTGCACAACCCCGGGCATATGCTAGCAACAGAATATGTGGGTCTGACATTAAGGCTGCCACCCTTACAGGAAATATATATGCCAAATAACGCTTTGGGAACGTCCGGAGTTTGGGGTGAGGTATGCAAGTGTTTAAAAGATGGCGGCAGTGGCACGAAATGCTTACTCCACCATACCAGCATGGTCATGTAGCGAGCCACGAATGGGGACAAGCGCGACAGTGAGAATTTGTCTTTTCAATGACCTTTGTCTACACAATGGCTCAGGCGGCTATGTTTAGGTTACTATGGGCGGCATGGACTATAACGTTTTGGTGCATTTAATCTGGATGTTTATGCTTCTTGCCTTGCGCTGGCTGGGTAGGGCACGATGGGCGGCATGTACTACATTAAAGGTGCAATGATTGGGTTAAGTATTGGCCACTAAATGCTTTGGTATACATTAATCAGGAGTTTATGCTTCATGCCTTGCGCTGGTTGGGTACGAGTTGGGGACAGATCACGTACAGCTATGTTCTTTGCGCGTAGGGCAGCAGTGGCATAAATATAAGGGGCAATGGTTGCTTGATGTCTCGCTCTGTGAAATGTCCTTGCGCAGCGTTAGGAGTTTGTATGCTTCATCCCTTGCACGGGTTGGGCACTGCGTTTGGGGCAAAGCACGCCATAGCGTTCACCCGATTGCATACCTGCCGGCCACAGGTGGCTGGTTTCAATTTCGGGTGTTTGGGGAAGGCCAATCCTTAGTCCAGGTTTTAAGGAGTTATTTTAAGGAGGCATGTTAAGGGGTGAGGTATGCGAGTACTTGAAAGATGGCGGCAGTGGCGCCAGATGCTCACTCCACGATACCAGCATTGTCAAGTAGCGAGCCACGTATGGGGAAACGCGCGTCAGTTAGTATTTTGCGTGTTTCAATGAACTTTGTCTACAAAATTGCTCAGGCGGCTATGTCTAGGGTGCTATGGGCGGCATGGACTATAATGTTTTGGTGCATTAATCTGGATGTTTACGCTTCTTGCCTTGCGCTTGTGGGGTATGGTGCTATGGGCGGCATGTATTACAATTAAGGTGCAATGGTGGGGTTAAGTATTGGCCATGAAGTGTTTCGGTGAATTAATCTGGAGTTGACGCGTCATGCCGGGTGCTTGTAGGGTACGGCTTGGGCACAAACCACGTCACAGCTATGTTTATTGCGCGTAGGGCAGCAGTTGTATAAATATAAGGTATAAATATAAGGTGCAATGGTTGGTTGAAGTCTCGCTCCGCGAGATATCCTTGCACAGCATTTAGGAGTTGTATGCTTCATGCCTGGCACGGGTTGGGCACTGCATTTGGGGCAAACCACGCCACAGCGTTCACCCGATTGCCTACCTGCCAGCCACAGGTTGCAGATTTCAATTTGGGGAGTTTTGGGGAAAGCCAATCCTTGGTCCAGGCTTTAATGATCGTGAGCATTGAGGGCACATCGGCGTACATTGCTCGGTGTCGGTAGTTTTCAGGTGGGCGCAGGGGATCGGGGACGGGGGCATCATAGGGCGGGTTGGGGTGGCTGCCGCGTGGCGGGGATCTTGGCTGCAAGTAGTCGCAGCGCGAGGGTCGCAGGTTTTTCCAGGAACACGACACAAAGTTTGGAGGTGGGCTGGCGCACAGCGGGAGAGAGCGGCGGGATTCACTTCACACTGGGGTGGGGCGCAGCGAGCATATCGGCGGTTGGGGCGAGTTGGCTGGGAGGGACAGCAGTGGCGCGCCATGTTTGCATCCAACTGCCGGCACTTTGGTGGGAGCGGTGCGGCGCCGTGATCAAGAGGGAGGCTGTGGCCACTTCGAATCAGCGGCTATTGTTCTACGTGGTGGTGGTGGAGGCAAGGTGCTCGAGTCGGAGTGCAACGGTGCGGGCAAGTGGGAGGTGGTCAGCATTTTGGAGGGGGCCAGGTGGCAGTGGGGGTTGCGCATTTGGGGGGCCGCAGCGCTTCTGGGGGCCAGTTATTCCAAATCTTCCCGGGGGTGACGGCTGGGCGCGCCAGGTTGGGGTACTTTCTATTTGCTTGCCAGCATGGATGTCAAGTGGGGGACATGATTTGGGGGGATAGGGCATCAGCGCACTAATACCAGCATGGTGGTCGAGCCGGGGGGCAGGGACGTGGGGGGCTTTGAGGGGCCGCAGCGCCGCATGAGGGCTACTGCAGGCGAATTCCGTCAAGGGTAGTGACCGGGCGCGCCACTTGTGCGTAATTACTATTTGCCTGCCAGCATGGCTGCCAAACAGGGCACAACGATTTGGTACACCAGTATATTAGTCGGAGCATTGCCGGCACTATGGTCAAGCGGGGTGCAAGGTTTTGGTGGGACATTGTGTCAGCCCCCCCTTTTAGGCTAAGGCGGTTTCTCTGCGGGACGGCTGTGGCATGCACTATTTAATTTCACTTCCAGAGGGCACGCAGGGATGGTGGGGCATTTGTTGTGGTCTAAGGGGGCCGGTATCGGGAACAGAGTTCTGGTATTGGCCCGCACCAGTTAAATTAACAGCATAAAGTTGCCCGCCAGGATGGACAAGTGTGGGAGTCGGGAGTTCCCATTAAACGGTCCTGCTACAGGCAGGGTACAATAGAGTTAGAAGCACTTTGGGGTTGGTAATGGTAGCCCCTGACCATTACCCCCGTAGCCTCTGGACCCGTGGTACCATTTGGGGGTTCGGGGGACATCCCCGTGGCCCTGCGCCCCTTGAGCAGCATAGTGGGGCACACTTTTGCCAGGTCAAGCCGCGGCACTTTGCCGTAAACTTGTACGGGCGTCATTTTGCCGCAATTCTACCATTGCATACCTTGGCAACACGAAGAGGCAGGCGCAATGTTATTTGGGTAAATTCAAAAGCAATTTACTAGCACGATGGTCGGGGGGGCACCTGTTGACTTCTCTACTGGCGGCAAATTTATCCACGTCAGCCCATTTTTGTCAGCGTCTGTCCTCAGGTGGGGGCGCATTTGGCGGAGCAAGTGGGACATGTATCAACCATGGGGGAAGCCAACACAATTTCGCCAATGTGGGATATTGGCACCGAGTTCACCCAAATTGGGTGCAGTTGGGTCGGAAGGGGAACATTGGGTAGCCCTTTCGGGGTGGCCACCGCGCAGCGACAGTCTGCTGCCGCACGTTTTCACAGGGCGATGGCCCCCACGCCATGTTTACTGTAACTGGGGCAGCAACCTCCAACAGCGCAATGCCAGGTTTGATTACTTAGAATAGGCATCAGAGGGAGGGGGCAATGTTGGGACAAACCGGCCAACACGTGTGCATTTAACAACCACTGATGCCGAACGAATGCAGCATACAACCACAGTGACACAACCAATTTTGTTTCCAAACAGATCACCATGTCAATCCAGGCAAACACAGTTAACCCGGGGCTCGATGTCGTAGAACTCGTAATAACGGAGGATGGGCACACGGAGGAGGAAATAGCAGGATCGTCGTCGGCAGGGCGTTTTATGGAAGCCCAATCATGGGCAGAATACGTCGTGCTTGCGGAGGTCATAGGGTGGAAGGCAGCCATCGCTAGGATGGGCGTGTAACGCTCACCTGATTCTCGCAGAGGCGCCGGTCTTGACTGGGCGACTACCATATCTTCAAAGGTGATGTGTAGCACCCGGTTGGCTCTTTGGGCTGGACCTCTGTGCACTGTATGCCTGACGTGTAGAGTAAGATGTCTGCAGATAGAAAATATGGGGTTAATGAACTGGGGTTATTGGGGTGTCCCTATCTCTTTCCTCTTCTCCTCTCCTGTAGACCCCCAAAGGTTAACGCTCTCACCTTAGGTAAGTGAATGCCGAGCTCTCCATCTGCCTCGGGGCAGGGTGCTGTAACCAGTTTCTTCACTGGATAGGTAGCGCAGGCCTCTTGACTTCAGAGGACTGCTGTCCGTCGTTTACTGCACGAACGGTAAGTTTCGAGTCATTCAAATGTCTTTAAAGTCGTTAGTAATGATGTCTCTTGTTTTGCAGGGTTCCGGCGATGGCGGATGACGGGCTGAAGTGAGTTGAAGATGGAGCCCGTGTGATGAATAGAAGCGCCTGGAAGCACGTAAGTAAGCGCTTGTTGCCTGCTTCACTATGCGCTCTAACTGTCTTTTTATTTTGCAGGTACGAGTTCGGAGCGGCTGCAGGGTGCCGGAATACCCACTGGATTAGATGTGGAAAGGAGTAATGGCACGTGAGTATTAAAGTTCTCCAATGTCTTTAAACGCACCTTGTTTTGTCTTTCAGATGCGGGATGCAGCGCCGAAGGCCTCCGGAGCGTGCGAAGAGTTGGTAAACTTTTGTCTTTCAGATGCCGGAATGCAGTGTGAAGACCTCCGGAGCGCACGAAGAGTAGGTAAGCCTTTGCCTTTCAGATGCCGGAATGCTAACCTGTTCTTTCTTGTCTTTATAGGTGTTGCTGAAGACTGGATTCAGGATGGTAAGCCTTTGCCTTTCAGATGCCGGAATGCTAACCTGTTCTTTCTTGTCTTTATAGGTGTTGCTGAAGACTGGATTCAGGATGGTAAGCCTTTTTCCTTAGGCCCAGGACCGGATGCAGTAGACACGATGAGCGTTCTGCTGCAGAGGTTGCAGAATAACGCAAAGCAAGATTCATCCACCGGGTGTGGTTTAAATAGCCTCCTGTAGTGCTTAGGTGTCTCCTTCCACAGCCACGCCTAAGTAAGAAAAGAGTTCCTGGTAAGAAAAGAGTTCCTGCCTTCCAGAAGAGTTCCAGTGTTCTGAATCTAGGGAGTGGCTCCAGCCCCACCCAACAGGAAAAGTAGTTCCAAACAGAAGAGGATCAGAGGCTCAACTGGCAGGCAAGTAAGCAGCATGGTCTGCTGAAGGTAAGTCCACCCAAGCATTATGAGCCCGGCGCTTCCAGCGCTGGGACTGGGCATATTTATGAGCCTGGTGCCACTGGCGCCAGGACTGGGTCCAAAAGGTCCCAATTGGGACTGGTTGGCACTCGGAACCTGGGTTATGGATCTGCTTCCAAGGGAGTTGGGAAAACCCTGACCTTTTGGAAGCAGAGATCATGACAGTACCCCCCCTCAAGGCCCCTCCCAAACCGGGCTTCTCCGGGGGTTTTGGCTTGTCAGGAAATGTTCGGTGAAATCTTTTGATTAGGCGAGGAGCGTGGACATATTCAGCAGGTTCCCAGGATCTCTCTTGGGGGCCGTAGCCTTTCCAGTCAATTAGGTAGAATAGTTTAGATTTGGAGATCTTGGAGTCCAGAATGCTTTTGACTTCAAACTCGAGTTCTCCATCCACTAGGATAGGTTTTGGAGATTTGGTTAGTCGGGTTTGAGGTTGCACGGGTTTTAATAGAGACACGTGGAAGACCGGATGTATCTTCATGTGCGGGGGCAAGTCCAACTTGACCGCTACTGGGTTTACTATGGTAGTGATGGAATAGGGACCAAGGTATCTTGGGTTGAATGTGCGTGGCCCTTTTAGAGATAGATATTTGGTGGATAACCAGACTTGATCCCCTACTTGATAGTGAGGGGCTTCCTTCCGATGTTGATCTGCTCCTTTCTTGTATTGTTCTTTAGCCCTTTGAAGGTGAGAAACAGCTTCCTTAAAGGCTTGGGTGATTGTAGAATGCAGGTAGTCTACTGCTGATGTTTCAAGATCTTGGAGGGGATCCAACTCCGAGGTTCGAGGGTGACTGCCGTACAAAAGAAAAAACGGGGTTTTCCCAGTTCCCGAATGGACAGAGTTATTGTAGGCATACTCGGCTATCCAAAGGATATCTTTCCAAGTTTTTTCAGTTTGTTGCAGCATGCAGCGTAAATACTGTTCCAGAGTTTGATTGGTCCTCTCGGTTTGTCCGTCGGTCTGAGGGTGGTGACTGGTCGATAGTCTCACATCAATTTGAGCCGACCGACAGCAACTTCGCCAAAAATGAGAAATAAATTGACTACCTCGATCCGAAATTAGAACCGAAGGAAAACCGTGCAGTCGGACGATGTTTTCGAGAAATTCTCGGGCCAGAGTTGCTGCTGTTGGCAAGCCTTTGAGCGGAATGAAATGCGCCATCTTGGAGAATAAGTCCACGATTACTAGAATCGTATTGTATCCGGAGCATGGAGGTAGATCGGTGATGAAGTCCATAGAAAGCGTATGCCAAGGGCGAGGTGGGATGTCAATAGGGCGTAAGAGGCCTGCTGGTCTTTCCTTTTGACTCTTGTTTTTGGCGCATACTCCACAGGACATTATAAAGTCTCTGATATCTTTTTTCCAAGACGGCCACCAGAAGTAGCGCTTGATCTTTTCTGAGGTCTTGGCTATACCGGGATGACCTTCCATTAAAGAGTCGTGATAACAAGAGATTACTTTTTTCTGTAAATCTGTGCTGGGTAGATATAATCATTCTTGGAAATACAATAAGTTGTCCTTTACTGCAAAGTCCTTTCCCTGCAGATGCCAATTCTGTATGTCTGCTGGAGTTACAAGTTGCCTGGCTTTATCCTTAACTTCCTCTATGGATTCTGTGGCGATTACACCCAGAATTCTTTGTTCGGGAATGATTGGTACAGGTTTAGGGTTGACCAAGTGTTCTTCCACTCCCATCCGAGAAAGGGCATCGGCTTTACCGTTCTTTGTACCAGGTCGATAGGTAATTATGAAGTCAAACTCGGCAAAGAATAATGCCCAACGGAGTTGTCTAGAGGATTGGGCTTTTGCGGTCTTCAAATATTGCAGGTTTCGGTGATCCGTAATCACAGTAACGGTGTGTCGGGCCCCCAGCAGATAATGCCGCCAAGCCTTAAAGGCAGACTTGATAGCCAGAAGTTCCTTGTCAGTAATCGTGTAATTGATTTCAGGAGGCGAGAATTTGCGGGACCAAAATGCCACGGGATGCAACTGATTGGTTACCGGGTCCTTTTGTGATAGAACTGCCCCCATGGCAAGGCTTGAAGCATCAGTTTCCACGATGTAGGGGAGTTCGGGGCGAGGGTGTTTTAAGATTGGTGCAGAGATAAATTTAGTCTTCAAATCCTGGAAAGCTTGTTCCGCCTCGGTAGACCATTCAAAACGTTTGTTTTTCTTTAACAAGGCAGTGATGGGCTGGACTATTCGAGAGAATTCGGGGATAAACCTGCGGTAAAAGTTAGCGAAGCCTAACATGCTTTGCACACCTTTTACGGAGGATGGTGATGGCCATTTGAGAACTGCATCGACCTTCTTTGAATCCATACGCACTCCGCCAGGTGATAATATGAATCCCAAGAATTCAACTTCAGTCACGTTGAAAACACATTTTTCCAACTTAGCGAAAAGTTTGTGTTGACGCAATCTTTCGAGGACCATTTTCACGTGTTTCCGATGTTCAGATTCCGATGAAGAATAAACGAGGATGTCGTCAATGTAAACAACAACACATACATCTATGAGCTCTCTGAGGACATCGTTCATAAAATATTGAAAGGCGGCCGGGGCATTGCAAAGTCCGAAGGGCATGACCTGATATTCAAATAGCCCATACTTGGTGCGGAAGGCCGTCTTCCATTCATCGCCCTCTTTTACTCGTACCAAGTGGTAAGCTCCTCTAAGATCCAGCTTTGTATATATGCATGCTTTTCTGACTTGGTCCAGGAGTTCAGGGATCAAAGGTAACGGATATCTATTCTTAACGGTGATCTGGTTCAGGGAGCGATAATCGATACAAGTTCTAAGGTCTCCTTCCTTTTTTGGAACGAAGAACAAAGCTGAAGAAGCAGGGGACTTGGAAGGACGAATAAACCCATTTGCCAGGTATTGATCCAGGTATTGTCGAAGGTGAAGGTTCTCAGGCTCGGTGAGGGCATAAATTCTACTACAAGGAGGAGTAGATCCAGGCATCAGGTCTATCTGGCAGTCATAAGACCTATGAGGAGGTAGAGAGTTAGCCTGATCCTTCCGGAAAACATCTTGGTATTCTAGGTATTCGGGAGGTAACTGGGGAGTCTCGGAAGAAATTGCGGCCAGTGCAACACCAGGTGGAGGGTGACAAGTAGAGACACATTCTGGAAACTGGACCGTTCTTGCTCGCCAATCGATCAGAGGATTGTGTTTCTCTAACCAAGGTATTCCTAGAATAATCTGAAACTGAGGGGCCTTGATCACATCGAACACGATCTTCTCATGGTGTCCATCTTGACTTACTAGCGTCACCTCTTGAGTGGTATGCGTTACTGGCCCGGAGGCTATCTCCGTACCATCCACCGTAGTAATGACGCCCTTTACAGCCTTGGGACAAAGAGTTAGATTCATCCTCAAAACCATTTCATGATCCACATAATTGCCGATGGCACAGCTGTCGACGTAAGCTTCAATTGCATGTAATCGATCCGGATTATCAGGGCTAATGAGGACCATAGGTATCACGAAATGCGAGGTCACGGAACTGGTTTTCACGCTCGGCAAGAGGACCTCTATTCTTGTCGGGTGAGGTCGTTTTCCTGCTCAGAGTTTGTAACTTTGGTAACTGCAGCTCCTACTGCCTTCTTGGCAGGTTTCACCGGACAGTCTCGAAGAAAGTGCCCTGAGTTTCCGCAATATAGGCATAATTGCAACTGTTTCCTCCTTTTCCGCTCCCTTTGTGTTAGAGGACCTTTCAGACCCCCTATTTGCATGGGTTCCCCGGAGTCTACTCCTTTGGAAGGAGTTGGCGGTTTGGAAAATACTCGAGCATCAAACTTGGAACGATCGGCCTTCCTGTTCTGCAGCCTGTGATCTATTTGAACGACCAAGTCTATATAATCCGAACAGTCTTGTGGGGGATTCACTACTTGGGCTAAAACGTCTTTGAGCTCTCCACGTAGACCTCTATAAAACAGCGTAATCCTTTTGTCCTCAGGCCATTGAGTTTCCACTATTAGTCTATTGAAAGATGCAATATAAGCCAAAAGGTCTTGATTACCCTGTCGCAACGAAAGAAGCTCATTGTCCAAGGCCTGCCCCTGTGAATGTCTTGCGAACAGTTTTTCCATACTAAGCTGAAAGGCTTGAAAATCATGGAGAACCGGATCACCTTGATTAACTAGAGGGATCGACCAGTCTGCCGCATTGCCACTAAGGTATGAAAGTACAAAAGCTACTTTTGCTTGATCAGTTGGAAAGGCTGCTGGCCGGCATAAGAAGTGCAAACGGCACTGATTGATAAATACTGCAAACCTCTTTGGGTCACCAGAAAATCGTTCGGGCGGAGCCAGAGGTACATTCCCAGGTAGGTTGATCTGCACTGGATTCATAGAGGATGTTGAAGGAAGATTTGCCCCTGATGCGGGTAACGGGGTCTGTCCGGCTTGTGACTGTAGCACTTGTCTAGCAAGATTGTCTGTTCTCTCCTTGGAAATAATTAGTTCCCTTCTTAGAGCATTCGTTTCCTGACGAGCTGCATGCACTTCTGCCCTTAGTTCCCCAAGTAACCGGGCTAGGGGGTCAGTATCCGAGGTTTCCATAGCGCCTGGGCGAGAGTTTTGCGGTAGGCTTTGCGTTCTGTAACGCTCACCTGATTCTCGCAGAGGCGCCGGTCTTGACTGGGCGACTACCGTATCTTCAAAGGTGATGTGTAGCACCCGGTTGGCTCTTTGGGCTGGACCTCTGTGCACTGTATGCCTGACGTGTAGAGTAAGATGTCTGCAGATAGAAAATATGGGGTTAATGAACTGGGGTTATTGGGGTGTCCCTATCTCTTTCCTCTTCTCCTCTCCTGTAGACCCCCAAAGGTTAACGCTCTCACCTTAGGTAAGTGAATGCCGAGCTCTCCATCTGCCTCGGGGCAGGGTGCTGTAACCAGTTTCTTCACTGGATAGGTAGCGCAGGCCTCTTGACTTCAGAGGACTGCTGTCCGTCGTTTACTGCACGAACGGTAAGTTTCGAGTCATTCAAATGTCTTTAAAGTCTTTAGTAATGATGTCTCTTGTTTTGCAGGGTTCCGGCGATGGCGGATGACGGGCTGAAGTGAGTTGAAGATGGAGCCCGTGTGATGAATAGAAGCGCCTGGAAGCACGTAAGTAAGCGCTTGTTGCCTGCTTCACTATGCGCTCTAACTGTCTTTTTATTTTGCAGGTACGAGTTCGGAGCGGCTGCAGGGTGCCGGAATACCCACTGGATTAGATGTGGAAAGGAGTAATGGCACGTGAGTATTAAAGTTCCCCAATGTCTTTAAACGCACCTTGTTTTGTCTTTCAGATGCGGGATGCAGCGCCGAAGGCCTCCGGAGCGTGCGAAGAGTTGGTAAACTTTTGTCTTTCAGATGCCGGAATGCAGTGTGAAGACCTCCGGAGCGCACGAAGAGTAGGTAAGCCTTTGCCTTTCAGATGCCGGAATGCTAACCTGTTCTTTCTTGTCTTTATAGGTGTTGCTGAAGACTGGATTCAGGATGGTAAGCCTTTGCCTTTCAGATGCCGGAATGCTAACCTGTTCTTTCTTGTCTTTATAGGTGTTGCTGAAGACTGGATTCAGGATGGTAAGCCTTTTTCCTTAGGCCCAGGACCGGATGCAGTAGACACGATGAGCGTTCTGCTGCAGAGGTTGCAGAATAACGCAAAGCAAGATTCATCCACCGGGTGTGGTTTAAATAGCCTCCTGTAGTGCTTAGGTGTCTCCTTCCACAGCCACGCCTAAGTAAGAAAAGAGTTCCTGGTAAGAAAAGAGTTCCTGCCTTCCAGAAGAGTTCCAGTGTTCTGAATCTAGGGAGTGGCTCCAGCCCCACCCAACAGGAAAAGTAGTTCCAAACAGAAGAGGATCAGAGGCTCAACTGGCAGGCAAGTAAGCAGCATGGTCTGCTGAAGGTAAGTCCACCCAAGCATTATGAGCCCGGCGCTTCCAGCGCTGGGACTGGGCATATTTATGAGCCTGGTGCCACTGGCGCCAGGACTGGGTCCAAAAGGTCCCAATTGGGACTGGTTGGCACTCGGAACCTGGGTTATGGATCTGCTTCCAAGGGAGTTGGGAAAACCCTGACCTTTTGGAAGCAGAGATCATGACAGGGCGGCCCATCGCCGGCCAATACGAACGCAATCCCTGGGTCCAACCCCGGGGCAGACAAAACAGTCTTGGAGGCCAAGGAATATTTACGCAGTGAGATCGGCAATGGGGCCGACCTCCCGCCACCGAATGTCGGCCAGGAGGTTAGCACCGGACGGAAAAGAACGGCAAAGACAAGCAGGGGCACACACCAAAAGAAAACAAAAAGAGATCTGGAGGAGGAGCTGGCGGCATTAAAAGCACACTTCAGGGCGCCACCCGCAGGCCCCCCGAGCGCCCCCAAGGCCCCGCTGCCCACGCCTCAACCTCAGAAACTCACACCTAAGACCTTGCCTAAGCTGTTCACCCCCACCGACAGGGAGGTGGGGGCGGTCCCGAGCAATATGCCCTCGAACAGAGATGGTGAGTCTGAACTTATACAAATGATTGCGAGAGTGGTGCTGGCACTTCAAGAGGCAAAAGCTACACCAGCCCCCACAGCTGCCAACAACAAGGGGCCTGCCACCACAGGGGCAAGCAATGTGTGGCGAGGGAAAGAACAAGCGCCAAACAGCAGGGAAGACAGCAGCGCTGCGGTAGGGAACGGGGCGGCCACCCAGGGGAACCTGGACAGGGAGAGGGCAGGCACACAGAGCCTCACCAAACTACCAGCCGCTACAGGGGACGATTACACCACTTGGCTCCTCCCCGAATGGGTCAAGAACCAGATATGGGCAGGGAAATTCATAGATTTATTGTCCCTCCTTGAGCACAATATGAATGGCCAAGACACACTGCAAGAATCAGGGGTGAGAGAGACAGTAAAGGCGGTGGCATTTCACAATCAACTAACGGGGCGACATGACCCAACCAAAGGATTTCTGGTGAGGGCAGCACTGAAAGGTTGGGACAGGGACAGGGGGTGACCACAACCAGCCATAGAGAGAAGACCCATCGATTCCGAACTACTAAAGAACGTCATGGCTGCAGCCACAATGGTCTGCTACTCATGGCACGAAAGCACCATGTTCAAGGCATGCTTTGCTCTGGCCTTCTTCGGCGCACTGCGGGTCAGCGAACTGGTGGCAAGGGCGAAAGGAGACCACACCAACAGGGCCCTGCTGGTTGGCGACGTATCATTAAGGGATGAGATATTTCACGTCACCATAAGACTATCCAAGACAGACCAGGGGGCCAAGGGCTGTGAGCTGGCATTGGGAAAACTAGGACAGGAAGCCTTCTGCCCAGTGGCAACCATGGTGACGTACTTAGCAGCTAGTGGCAGGGGAGCAGGCTACCTATTCACGCATGAGGATGGCGTGCCCCTCACACAGTTTCAATTCAGAAGAGTGTTGGACACGACCCTGGCAAGATCCAGTGTTGACCCGGAACTATACTCTACTCATTCATTCCGCATAGGCGCAGCGACAACAGCAAGTAGGGAGGGCTTAGGGGAGGATATGGTCAAAAAGATCGGAGATGGGGTTCGGACAAATTCAAACTTTACGTACGGTAACCCACGCCACGGCCCCGGGGAGAGGTGAGGAGGGGGAGGGCAGGACCAGCGGAACCTTTGGAACAACCGTGCATGATGCTAAAAGCAACCTCTCATGTCTTTACAGAAACCACCCGGGTATGGGTCGTGGGACATTCCTTTGTGTCCAGGGTTGCAGTAAGAGCAAGGACGGCACATAGGGACGGCAACCTGGGCCTCCATAACACACAGATTAGGTGGATCGGAAAGGCAGGCCTTCAAAGCACCCAACTTTGGGCCACATTGGAACAAGCGGCCCAGCAACACCCAGCACCTGACATTTTGCTACTTCACATCGGGGGCAACAACCTGGTGGCGAAAGGAAGAAGGAGCTTGTTGGAACTCTTGAGATTGCTCCTCACGAGGATTGGGGGGGTGCTCCAGGGCACCGAGGTCATGTGGTCTGAAATGATACCTAGGCAAGAGTGGAGAGGGGCGCAACGCCACGGGGCAATAGAGGTGACGAGGAGAAAGGCCAACTCCAGGTTGGGGGGTTTCTTGATAAGCCGAGGTATGGTATGGGTCCAGCACCCACTCCTCACCTTAAAGGTACCCGGGTATTTCAGTGGAGACAGAACACACCTGTCCGATGTGGGCACAGCACTCATGTCCTTGGAATGGAGGGAGGCCCTAAAAAACGCAGGTTGCACCTAGGGGCCGCTTGGGGGTACTGGCTGGGGGGGAGAGGGGGTTCCCTGCTCAGGAGGTGAGGGCCTAATGACAGGCAATGGGTAGAAGCGCCCGAAAGGGAGCGACCTGAGCAGGCTGGGGGGGAACTCTCCGCCGCCGGGAACCAGCAGAGAGTCTTGGAGGAGTCACAGGTTGATAACTTAGCAAAGCACTGACAAGCCCATAGGGGAATGCTCAGCCAACAGCTTAGATACTACGTTGCCCCAAGAATACCAGACTCAGGGGAGGTTCTGGGGAAAAAGGGGAAGGATTTAGGGGACTTGGAAGCCATTTCCAACCCAGAAATGCAGGGGGCGGGGGAATGAAAACTCAAACTCACAACAAAGGTCTTCAAGGGAAGTCGGGGGGAGCAAGAACAAGTATGGGGGCTCAGGTAACATTGCCAAACAAAACAGTAGGGGGAAGTCAGTTACAGAAGGAGGGAGACACAGAGGGGCAGGTGGGGGGTCAAAGAACGGGCTGGAAGGTGACCACAGGGAACAGGGAGGGGGGGCACATGGTCAAGGAAGCAAAGGGGGGGCCAGGCCCAAGGCTGGGGGATAAGAGACGGGGGTACCTGGGGAAAAACGAGAGAACCGGGGGGCTCCTTGGGGGGAGAAGGGAGCCCAAGGAATTGCAGGGGGAGAAAGTCAGGGGGGGAGGTGGCACACCGCGTAAGTAAATGGCACCAGGAGAGGGGAGGAGCAAGCCGGTGAGAGGGAGGGGGAGGGCCAAGGACCACGGAACTCGACGGGGGTGAGGACACTGGGTAAGACCTCGGAAGAGGGCCTAGGGAGGAGGGCACTGCGAGCACGGGTAATAAGGCAAAGCTCGGGCCCGGGGACTCCAAGGCAAAATGGGGACACCTGGAGGGGGGCCCTGAGGCTTTGAGGTGGTGCTAGAGCGGAAGCGGGACTGCTGAGGACGGGAGCTTGGGGTAGAGTTGATAGGTGTGCTAGGGTAGGATAGCCGGACATCGCAAAAGTGATGACTGTATAGGCAGGTAGAAACGTGTCAGTTGGCACCGGAAAGTGGTGTCGGTGCAGGACACTTGAGGTGGGGGTAAGTGATGTTGTGGGCACCGGTAAATGGTGTATGTATAGGAACCTTCGTAATAGCGTGGCACCAGAGTGGCTGCATGTTTTAGCTAGAACCAGGACACCGAGATGAGTGTCGGGGGGGGGGCGTTAGAAACAGGTAACATAGAGCAATGGGGAGCTAATGGGGTAATGTCATGAGGGGTGACACAAGGCAACACAGCGAATGGCCATGGGTAGAGAGAAATTGGTAGCAAGGGTCGGGCTCAACCCGAGGCGTCCACTGGACGCGACGGTGGGGGGGTGGACAAGGGATGCATACCTAGGTAGCCCCACACAGCATAGAAGAACCTGTGGTGTGGTGAATTTACGGATCGCCTGTAAGATAATTCCAAGACTTTAAGATTTCCAACCTTTACAGAACTGTATGACTCCTTATTTCTGGTTACGGGGGGGGGGGGCGCAGGTGAGCGGGGGGGGCCGACCCGAACCGGGCGGTTTATAGTGAAAAAACCGAATTACAAAATCTCGAAAAAAAAAATCTCGAGTCCAAAATCTCAAAAACAAAAATCTCGAATTTTTTTTTTAATACGTTTTTATTTCGAAATGGGGGGGTTCTCCCCCCAACCCCCCTTTTTTAATTATTTTACCCTTTTTTATATACTTACCTGAACCCACAAATACATCTAAATAAATAAATTAATAATTCGAGATTTTTTTTTTTCGAGATTTTGGTTTCGATATTTTTGTGATTCGATATTTTGTTTTCGGTTTTTTGACCGACCACCGAGCCGGGCAGGTCGTAAGGGGAAGGGAGGCGGGAGAGCCTTGGCAATGGGATGCCCACGCTACGGCGGGCGAACGCACCGATGTAGGGGGCATGGCGGGCACTGCCCCTTAGTGGGGGTTGCCCAGCCAACCTCCTCCCCCTCCTCAGTGACGAGGGGTGGCGGGCCCCAGGGTTAGGCCCACCCTGCCCGGAAGTGTGGAGAGAGACCGCCGGAAGGGGGACGGGGCAGGTGCTGAGGGAGGGGGAAGTCCTATAAAGGACCAGTCGAACGGCCCACCCACTCACTCTCCCTCGGCACCTGGCCCTGCCTGAAAGAACGCATTTCAGTTTTTCCCACCCTCCCTCCCAAAAATCCAAAATGTTGACTAACTTGTCTTTTGTTTTTCAGGTCGCCCAGCGGAGTTACATTGCGATCCCTTAGCAAAGCACTGGCAAGCCCATAGGGGAATGCTCAGCCAACAGCTTAGATACTACGGCGCCCCAAGAGTACCAGGGGAAAAAGGGGAGGGATTTAGGGGACTTGGAAGCCATTTCCAACCCAGAAATGCAGGGGTGTGGGGAGGAAATCAAAACTCACAACAAAGGTCTTCAAGAGAAGTTGGGGGGGGAGCAAGAACAAGTATGGGGGCTCAGGTAACGTTGCCAAAAAAAAAACAGTAGGGGGATGTCAGTTAAGGAAGGAGGGAGACACAGAGGAGCAGGTGGGGGGGTCAAAGACTGGGCTGGAAGGTGACAAGAAGGAACAGGGAGGGGGGGCACATGGTCCAAGGAAGCAAAGGGGGGGCCAGGCCCAAGGTTGGGGGATAAGAGACGGGGTACTTGGGGAAAAACGAGAGAACGGGGTGTCCTTGGGGGGAAAAGGGAGCCCAAGGAAATGCAGGGGGAGAAAGTCAGGGGGGGGGGTGGCACACCGCGTAAGTAGATGGCACCAGGAGAGGGGAGGAGCAAGCCAGTGAGAGGGAGGGGGAGGGCCAAGGACCACGAAACCCGACGGGGGTGAGGACACTGGGTAAGACCTCAGAAGAGGGCCAGGGGGGGAGGGCACTGCGAGCACGGGTAATAAGGCGAAGCTCGGGCCCGGGGACTGCAAGGCGAAATGCGGACACCTGTGGGGGGGGGGGCCTGAGGCTTTGAGGTGGGGCTAGAGCGGAAGCGGGACTGCTGGGGACGGGAGCCTGGGGCAGAGTTGAGAGGTGCGCTAGGGTAGGTTAGTCAGACATCGCAAAGCGATGACTGTATAGGCAGGTAGAAACGTGTCAGATGGCACCGGAAGGTGGTGTCGGTGCAGAACACTTGAAGTGGGGGTAAGTGATGTTGTGGGCACCGGTAAATGGTGTATGTATAGGAACCTACGTAATAGCGTGGCACCAGAGTGGCTGCCTGTTATAGCTAGAACCAGGACACCGAGACGAGTGTCGAGGGGGTTAGAAACAGGTACCTTAGGGTAATGGGGTAATGTCATGAGGGGCGACACAAGGCAACACAGCGAATGGCCATGGGAAGAGAGAAGTTGGTAGCAAGGGCCGGGCTCAACCCGAGGCGTCCACTGGATGCGACGGTGGGGGGGGGGGGTGGACAAGGGATGCAATCCTAGGTAGCCCCACACAGCGTAGAAGAACCTGTGGTGTGGTGAATTTACAGATCGCCTGTAAGATAACTCCAAGACTTTATACAAATAAAGCTGCTGTGGCATTAAGATTTCCAACCTTTACAAAACTGTGTGACTCGTTATTTCTGATTACGGGTGGCGCAGGTGAGCGGGGGTGGACCAGCCCGAGCCGGGCAGGTCGGAAGAGGAAGTTAGGAGGGGGAGCCTTGGCAATGGGATGCCCACGCTAAGATTCCAACGGATGAATTACAATGGACATCTGCGTGCCTGGGGCAGTTCGTCAACAAACAGAACTTCCGCTCAAAGGGAAAACAAAAGACTTGTGGTCATGTGGGCCTCTAAAAAGCATCTGTTCACGTGTGGCAAGGAATTCACCGTTGTGACTTATCACGAGGCACTAATGGCAATGTATGGCACCCCAAAAGCAAAGATGCTCCCAGAATAGGTAGATGGAATCTAGGGCCACAGGCCTAGAAAGTCAAGGTTGTTCATCTTCCAGGCACAGCGCAAAACCCTGCCAAATAGGTCTCTAGATGCCCACTGCCTCAGTGAGGTTTACCAGGTTACTCACCGTAGTGACCACCTTACTCCTAGTCCATAGTCCCCTTTCCTCCATACTTACGGAACATCTCTCCGTCCTGTGGGACGGGACCGGAGCACTTTGTAAAAAGCATCCACATTTTTTTCAAAAATGTGTCCCTCCTCTCTTTCCTGCGCAGGGCCCGGCACGCAGCCGTAACATCGCCCACCTTGGCTCCGCCCCACACATTGCCCATCAGTCCTTTTCTATCGCAGGGTCCAAGACCCATTAGCAAGAACAAAGGAACTTTATTAGAGGGGACGGCGGGCGAGCGTATGGAGGAAAGGGGACTATGGACTAGAAGTAAGGTGGTCACAACGGTGAGTAACCTGGTAATACTCCTACGTCCTGTCCCCTTTCCTCCATACTTATGGGAGATTCCCAAGCACTCCTTACAGGAACTATGGGTGGATGGAAATACCCCTTACTGAAACAGGTTCTTCAGCACAGCCTGGCCGAACTGAGCGTCAGCCCTAGAGCTCATATTGAGGCAGTAATGCTTACAGAAAGCAGATAGGGAGGCCCAGGTAGCCGCTCTAGCGATGGACTCCCAGGGAACATACTTCTGAAAAGCAACCGCAGCTGCCTTGCCTCGTACCTGATGTGCATGGATACCCTTAGGAGGTTTCAGCTTTTGGACGGTGAAAGATTCCGTGATACAGGCAGCAATACATCTGGAAGTGGATGCCTTAGACGCCGGCCTGCCCTGGGGTTTACTGAAGGTCACAAACAGTTGGGAAGAGCTCCGAAGCTCGGCTGTCCTGTCCAGGTAGAACTTAAGAGCTCTTCGGACATCCAGGCAGTGTAGAACCCTTTCCGCCTCCGAGGCAGGGTTCGCAAAAAAGACCGGAAGGGAAATCGACTGATTCAGATGGAATTCGGTCACTACCTTTGGTAGGAAAGCTGGGTTCATCCGAAGGACTACCTTGTCCTTGTGAAAGACCAAGAAAGAATGCTCCACCGACAATGCCTGGAGCTCACTCACTCTCCTCGCTGACATAACGGTGACCAGAAAGGACACTTTCCAGGACACGTACTTGAGGTCAACTGTAGCCATTGGCTCAAAAGGTTTATGGCACAGCGCCGTCAGGACTACGTTTAAGTTCCAGGGCGGGTGCAGACTACGAACCGGAGGGTAGATGCGTGTCAAACCAGCAAAATGTCTCTTCACCACCGGGTTAGTTAACGAATAAGAACACCGGTCTGTAGAGAGGTAGGCGGAAATCTCCGAGAGATAAGTCCTGCAGGACAAGACATGAACCCCTGACTCTGCTAGGGAGGAGACAAAGGACAGCAACGTGCCAATCGTCGCCACCCTCGGGTCCAATTCTTTCTTCAAAAACCAATGACAGAACCTGAACCATTTACTCTTGTATTGGGATCTGGTCGAGGGCTTTCTGGCTGCCTGGATAATGCGCATGTTATCCGCAGACAAACCCAAAGGCTCTAGAGCCGTGAACTCAGGCACCATGCCGCCAAGTTGAGCGATTGTGGGTAGGGGTGCCACATCTGCTGTTCCCCTTGGTGAAGAAGATCGGGAGTTACTGGTAACCTGATCGGCGGACACACCGACAAGTGTTGAAGTTCTGAGAACCAAAACCTGGCCGGCCACCACGGAGCTATCAGTAGAAGAGAACAGTTGACAGAACTCTTCAACTTCCAAATTGCTCGATGAACCAGAGGAAGAGGCGGGAAGGCGTAAGCTCTCATGTTGTGCCATGGGATCTCGAGTACGTCCCCCAGAAAGGAGGCTCCCAGCCCCCCTCAAGAGGCGTACTGAGGAAGCTTCTTGTTTACCGCCGTGGCGAAGAGGTCCACCTCCGGTGTGCCCCAATGCGATAAAATCTATGATAGGATCTCCGCCTTCAACTCCCACTCGTAGCTGACTACTGTCCGCCGGCTGAGGGCATCCGCGGTGACATTCAGCCGGCCCAGGATGTGCACTGCAAGCAGCCAGACCCCATGAAGCACGGCCCACTCCCAAATCTGGATGGACAGGTCCACGAGAGGGGGAGACTTTGTGCCCCCTTGCTTGTTTATGTAGTACATTGACACCGCATTGTCCGTTCTTATGCGGACCACCTTGTTGACAATGAGAGATCTGAACGCCTTGAGCGCCAGAAAAATCGCCAGAAGCTCCAATTGATTTATGTGCAGGAGCTTGTCCTGAGGTGACTAGAGGTCCGAGACCTGAAGAAGATTTAACGTTGCACCCCACCCGAAAAGGGAGGAGTCCGTCGTGATCGCCACCATGAGGCTTGGGTCCTGAAACCCGACACCCACTGACAGGTTGCTGAGAGAAGACCGAAAAGAAAAAGAAAAAAAAGGACAATAGAAGCACACCCTATTTAAACAGATAAAGAATAGTGTGTCAAAAAGTCTAGTTAGTAGGTAAATTGCTGAAAGAAAATTTTTAAGGTGCAGGGGAGAGAAATGCAACCTTGACACCTAGGTTGAGCTAAGTACTAGAAAAAACAAACGAGTTCCCAATTTGGGAACTCACGTCCCCTGCACACTTATGTATGTCTGGAATACCAGACCAACAATTCATAATTTTGAATAAGTCATATTTAAGAAAATTACATCTATTAGAAAAAGAACACTTTTGTAATAATGATCGTTCAGTCAATTTTGATCACAAGAATAAATCTTCATTTTATTCATGATGGTAGAGCTGTGGAGGGCCCAACGCGTTTCGAGTGGTAACACTCTTCATCAGGGGCAAGAACAAATTCTGGAAAACAATATATATATACAATATTTACATTCAAAAAGTTTTACATTCAACAAAATTTTTGAAATAACAGTTTTATACACAACACACTTAAGTGAAACATACCCGTGTACTATGAGATATTATCTTCAAAAAACCTCAGTTAAAGACTCAAGACCAACATCAGTGTAATAGGGAAATTCAATCCCATTAGAACGGAGTTAGTAAATGCCAAAATGCACGACTAGTGCGGTGAAGTAGGGTTCCCTGTCTATTTATTGGACAACTTTAATAGTGATGGAAAACTGTCTAACAGCATCGTAAAAGGAAAAATCACATTAATGGTAATACCAATAACTGCAGCGGTGTGTTTATTTTGGGAATAGAGATTATAAGAATCAACTATGGACGGTATATAAATCGACTCTGGAAAGTAAAGTCTAAGGAAAGTTCGAAATGCTAACCTTGTGATATATCTGTGATTCACGAAGTGTAAGAGAAATCTTCAAGATCTTGGAACACAGGATGACAGTGCTCAGGGAATTCAGGGCACTAGAGTCTCTACAAAAGTAAGGAGTAATGTAATAGTTAGCTGAATCGAACTTTTTAAATATCTAGGAATCATACAAGGGTGATACTAGCACTCACTCAGAAATGAAGGGTGTTTCAAGCAGAAAGGCAGAGTCCAGTAGGGGCAGTCTGCAAGACAAGCTAGGATAGCTCGGCCAAACTCCAGTGCAGGGCAGGGTTCAGCGATAAGTCTGCAAAAAGTAAGTAAACTAGTCAAGATAAAGGCTAGTTATTAAGAGGTAGAGTTATAAGAGCTCCTTAGAGCTATGTACCAAAAGTAACAAAAAATTACCTGCAGCTTCCAGAGTTGGCAAAGGAATCAAGAGATCCGGGGAGGACATCAGATTCCCTTCGCAACGCTCAGACGACTTAAATACACATCATGACGTCACTACGCGCATGCGCGTATGACGCAGTGGAGTGGTTAAAAGAAATCTTTAAAGTGTTCAAAAATGCCGTCATGAGGTGGATTCAGAAGGAAGGGTGCTGTGCATAATCATTGCAGCAAGGTAAGTACTAAATAATAAAAGTTACTGAGAGTCACTTGTATTTTGTGGTGTTTACATAGTGACGTCATCAAGCCGGCGTGTGAGTGACGTCATATGTAAACAAAGCACGAGTAAAGAAAATGATGTGATAGTTAAAAGAAATTAGTGGAAAAGGAAGAGGGACTTTAACAAGAGGTCCATCATCTTGATCAAAAGCACATAAGGTGCCCAGGTAACATAATAATCATGGCGGAACTAGTCGGCATTATGGAAAAAGAGGGGTACTCGAGACTATCAAAAGAGCTCATCAGTAGTGCTGGTCTCATAAGAGGGGGTGTCCTTGGTGAGTAGCTCACGGGAAATACATACTACCCAAATGGACTCGAAGGTGAAAAAAGAGGGGTTCCTTCACTATAATAAAGAGTCAAACCTTTGTGTACACTTAGGGGGATCATTTTGCAATAGTTAAGTGTGGAACAATCAGGAGATACACCCATGTACTTCACATGTAATACCTTATAATAGTCAAGAACTCTAGTCAAACAAAGAACCATATTTAGTAATTGGGTAATTCTTCTGCCCAGGACATGGTTCACATTCTGATGGGTAATCTAGAGTACAGCAAGTGTCTAAGTAGCAAGTGTACAACACTTTGTAGAGAAGAGAGGTAAAAGGACAGAGAGAACCTGTTTTCCTTATATAAAGGGTCCCAAATAATAATCTTCGTTGAGGCCAAGAGGTGACATGGCATCAAGTTTATGAATCCAATAGCGTTCTCTTTGGGAAAGTATTTTGGGTAGGTCCCCACCCCTTGGGAGTGGATGTATTACTTCCAATATTGCAAATCTCATTTGTGAGATGTTGTGGTTGTTGTCCCTGAAATGTCGGAAGACAGGAGATTTGAGATTTTTTGTTCTAATCTGGGACTTATGTTCGGTCCATCTTTCTTTCGCAAGTCTACTTGTCTTGCCCAGATAGTACTTGCCACAGGGGCATCTGATGGTATAGATGACATTTTTAGATTTGCAAGTTGAGTAATGTTTCAGGGGGATCTTTTTCCCATTGTTTTGATGCCTAATGTGGTCTCCCTTTATAACGTTGGAACAGTTCTGGCAATGAAGACATGGGAAGGTTCCATTTTTTTGTTTAGTGAGTATCCTCCGAGTAGGTTTCTTTACTCTTTCTGCTTTGATCAGAGTGCATCGAAAGTTTTTCCCTCTTTTGTATGCTAACATAGGGGGGGCTGGAAATAGCCGATTCAAATTGGGGTCAGATTTGATCAAATCCCAGTTTTTGGTAATAATCTTCTTAATTTGAAAGCTTTGTGATGAGTATTTTAAGGTGTAGATCAGATTGGATTTCGTTTGTTTGGTCTGTTTAGATAGTAGAGTTTCCCTTGGCTTAGCGGCTGTCCTTGTGATTGCTTGTGTAACCACTTCCTCTGGAAATCCTCTTTTCAAAAACCTTTCTCGCATATTCTCAAACTCAGTCTGAAGTCTTTCAGTATTTGAAGTAATCCGTTTAGCCCGTAAGAGCGGACTGTAGGGAAGATTTTCCTTTAGGTGCTTTGGGTAGAAACTGTTATAGTGCAAGGAGTTATTAACATCAGTAGGTTTTCTGTACATTGATGTTGTTAATTCCATGTTTTTCCATTCCACAGTGACGTCCAAAAAATTAACCTGAGGTCTGCCAATTTCAATCGTAAATTTTATATGAGGATTACATTGGTTGATGTATACCCAAAATTTGGTCAATTCTTGTTCTGTGCCATTCCAGATACCAAAGATATCGTCAATGTATCTTATCCAGCAATGTATTTTGTTTTTCCAATGAGGGTGGTCCAAAACATGAGTTTTTTCAAAGAAAAACAAAGATATTAGCATAAGAGGGGGCCACGGCTGAACCCATGGAGGTCCCTGAGATCTGTAAGTAGTATTGCTCATTAAACCTAAAATAGTTATTCTATAGGATAAGGTTTATGAGTTCAATCGCAAAGGTTTTCTGAATCTGGATATTATCATTTCTTAGAAGAAACCATTCTAAGGCAGCTATTCCTTCATTATGTGGAATCGAAGTATAGAGGCTACTTACGTCCATAGAGAACACTAGAGGATTTGGAAATTCGATCTTAAGTGAGTTTATTGTCTGTAGGAAGTGTGTTGTATCTTTCAGATATGTCGGTATTGTCTGCACCAGTGGTTGGAGTGCAGTGTCTAGATAGACAGCCAAAGGTTGGAAAATGCTATTGGTACCTGCTGCGATTGGTCTGAAGGGTGGGTTGTTTGTCTTTATGAATTTTCGGTAATCCATAGAAAACTGGAATCATAGGGTTGGCTTTGATCAAATATTCTTCAGTTTTATCGGATATCCAATCCATTGAGCTTGCTTTTTCCACCACCTGTTTTATTCCAATACATATATTGTTAGTCGGATCGTTATCCAAAGGGAGATATGTTTGTCTGTCTTCCAATAATCTCAAACAACCAGCATTGTAAAAGTTAGTGTCCATTAGTACCAAGGCTCCTCCTTTATGGAAAAACATGGAATTAACAACATCAATGTACAGAAAACCTACTGATGTTAATAACTCCTTGCACTATAACAGTTTCCACCCAAAGCACCTAAAAAGCAGGCGTTAAAGTACCAACCCGCAAAGGGACCTCGTAGTAAGGCGGTAAGGGTTTACCGGTATGATATGATATGATATGGCATTTGTAACGCGCCTATACACAAGTGTTTCAAAGCGGGACGAGGCAGGGAGGGGGGAACAAGGGGAAGACAGACAACGATCCTACTAGGCCAGGTGTCATTCAGATCGCACAAGTGCAGGGGTAGGGGAAGGGGAAGGGAAAAAGAGCAAGGGGAGGGGGGAAGTGCTGATCAGGGTAAGTAGAATAAAATAAATAAATAATAAATAAGTAGGGCCAGGTGGTGGCAAGTGCAGACAAGTGTTAGGAGGGGGGAGCTGTAGGGATGCAGAGACAGCCCTGCAGTGCAGGGGTTGCCAGGGAGGCAGTGCAAGTGGAGAGTGGCTGGGCCAAGGACCGAGGTCGGTGAGAGTGGCCCAGGTGCAGGTTCAGTGCAGTTTCAGTGAAGAATTTAGCAGGGGCGAGGGGGAGAGAAAGCAGAAGCAAAGAGGAAGGTTTTGAGGTGCTTCGGGAACCGAAGATGGTTCTCCTCAAGTTTCAGGGAGGCAGGAAGGCTGTTCCAGTAAACCCTTACCGCACTACGTGTAATGAGGCCCATAGACAGACTAGTAAACGAACGCTAGCGAGAGCCAGAGAGGGAAAAACGGAAGAAAATCTTCCGAGGATGCAAGTGCGTCCGGCCTCGATCGTGCGGAGAAAAGGACTGATGGGTGATGCGCGGGGGCGGGGCCAAGGTGGGCAGGGTTACGGCCGCGTGCCGGGCCCCACGCAGGAAAGAGAGGAGGGACACATTTTTGAAAAAAATGTAGATGCTTTTTACAAAGTGCTCCGGTCCTGTCCCACAGGACGGAGAGATGTCCCATAAGTATGGAGGAAAGGGGACGGGACATAGGCGTATGCAAGATTTCCACTGCCCTTCACTATATTAACTGCATAGTCCATCACACTTAGACGTAAGGTGTGTCACGGAAAGTGCAGCATCAAATTCAAACGTCGCTGGTGGCTTATGAGGGACAGTCACACAATAAAGGAGACTGCGACTGAGCAAAAGAGAATATTGGTTAACCGCAAGGAAATGCAGGCTTTCGAGCTCTCAAAGGCAACTGATTGATTCCTGGAGAATGGTTCAAGGGCAACGCACCTGTCTCGGAAACCAGATGATGGTGTGAAACATGGGGTCAGTCCTTGGTCAAGAGCTTAAAATTGCGTAAGCGCAATATGAATGAAAGAAGCTACTGAATGTGTAGTCCCATATTACTGAGAAAACGTTTAATTGCCATTGCTTGCGATTATCATTGTACAACTGGTGGGGGTTCCTAAAATGATTGACAACACCCTACTAATCTGCAGTATCTAGTGGAACATTACAATAACAAATATGGCTGAACCGATACAAATGATCTCTGTGCCAGAAGGCAGCTGGGAATAAGTAGCTGCTGATTTCTTTGGCTCACCTCCTCTGGGTAATATCTATTAGTAATAAAGGATGAATATAGAAGAATTTCTGACATTCCAAGGTGTCGTCCACTTCATTGGCTTTTGCTGTCATGAAAATGCCTGATACCACAGGTAGTCAAACCTGACAATGCTCCACCCTCACGCTGTTCAGTGCCCTGTCTTGCCTCGGCAGCCATACAGCAAACACATGTTCACTCACAGGCACGCACACAGACACCATATAGAATACACTCACTCAATCACATACTCATAATTCACACTACATGCACGCATGCAAACATCCATAATAAACATGAAAACACCCTCACTCGCATGCACGCACGCACATATACTTAAAAAAAGACTTTCTTACCTGCTGCCGGCGAAGGACTCCTCTACAGGGCGAACATCCGGCTCCCTGAGCTGCACCACGCTGACTTGAACCCAGAAGCAGGGGCTGGCAAGTCCCTGCTTCCTTGGTCCGTCATGCGCAAAGGTTTGCCTCCATTACAAATAAATGTTCCCGTTGCACAGCGGGAATGGATCTCTCGTCCCACGGTACAACAGGAACATTTCTTTTTTTAAAGAAATCATTTCTTTCAGAAGTCGAGTTCCGTGTGTTTCTGTGGGAGTGCTGATTGTGAGTGCTGATTCTGCCGGTCTTTCTGCCCCACCGCTGTGTTTTCCGAACATTGTTTCATTTGGGAATACTCTTTACTGCAACAAAAAACAAGCCGGTACAGAGATGCACAAGACTTAGACCACTTTGAATATACACATAAGTGTATGTATACTACTTTGGAACTATTATTGGTTGGTAAATATTCTTCCTTTTGCCTTCTGCACTCTTAGAGTGCGGCTCCTCGCATTATCCCAGAAGGCTGCATATTCTGCGGCCCGCGCGCTTCTGCGTGTGCGCTTCTGTGGGAGTGCTGATTGCGAGTCCCGTGCGGCTGTTCTGCTGATCAGCGGAGCAGCCAGGCAGCATTTGCGGTTCAGCAGCCCCTCTTACCTTTTCTCTTGTGCGTCTGTATTTAAGCTAACCCGCTGTCTGATCTAAACTACGTCTGAGCCTTTTGCTGTCTGCTCACGTGACATGTGCACTCTAACAACAGCCATGCTGGCAGGTACGAACGACCTCACGCAAAATCCTCCTACTGAATCTGTTTTGGAAACGCTTACGCCGCCCTCCCTGCTAAAATCGACAAAAAGTAAAAAGGGCATGATGCGATCCAAATCAGCTGGTGCTGATCTATGTATTTTTTGGATCCCCATACAGCGACAGACGCCTATGTGCCTTATCACAAGTACTACAAAAAAAGACCTATCGGATGATACACCGACGGAAATTGAAGTCTTAGCCAGTGAGAGGTCTATCGAACCATTGCACGTCACTGATGCAGAAATATTGGAATACAACACTCCGACTTTACAGGGTACAAATGGCGTTCAACATCTAGCGACTGCAGCGTTCATGTGAGTAGATCTATTTTGAACGCCCCAGTCATTGTCATTGAAGCAGACACTTATGCTAATGAAAGTACTATCGCCCCAAGACTGTATTCACAAGTAGCATCACATCATGAAAATGATAGTCCATGCGAGAATGAAAATAACCAAGACAATCATATAAATGCAAATGTGACCCAGTAGATCCAAAAATAACGAATATGCAAGACGGTCTTCTTTTGCAATGTAATCTGAAATCTCCATCATGTGAATTTCGTGTCCTGAACTTTGTGCCTCTGTCTACTCAGCCTCCCCCTGTTCTTTGAGGGGAGACTGTTGTCCCCGAGACACAGGTAAGTGACAATACTCGAAATAATGTAATGGACAAAACTAATGAGCTATTTGCAGCTGATATGTTTGATGAGTCGAATTTACCAGGATCAGCTATCTTAAACCAAGAAGTTAATAACCAAATGATAGACTCGACCATCTCTTCTGATATGTCCTATATCAGACCGACATTGAGGCCTTCATTTGGTTTCAAAAACACTACACCACCAGCCTATGAGATCTCTTTGGCTGCTATGAGCACAGGGCTTTATAGCTTGACAAAAATGTACGAACATTTAGAAACAAAAATGGAGGACACTCCATAACTGCAAATTTCGATCAGGTACATGCTGAACTCAACCAAATAAATATGAGATTACTGGAAAGAAAACGAGATGCGCCATCACCGGAAACCATTTGTGAATGCATTATTGTTGTTCTAGAATCCAAAATGAAGGTCGGATTGGGGCAGGATGTATGTAATTCTCATGATCTTGTCTGTGTGACTGACTCATGCCGCCATGAACAACAGACCATAGCCTATGTACAATTACCCCAAATGCCTGTAGTACACAAGACAAGTATAAACATGGAACAAGTGAATTCTTCTCCCTTGTCTTCACTTTGTATTCAAGCAAGCAGGGAGGAAGTTCTATTTCACCTCTGAGCAAACAATATAATATATGATTTATTTCAACCCTGTAAGAAAATTAAAAGCAAGATTAGTACGAAACAAAATAAGAAATCTAAAAATCAGATTCTTGGGGAAAAACGCGAATCAAACAACTTGCAAAAGAAGATGTATTCAAGCTAAAAAAAAAAAGAAAAGGAAAACTGCCAAGGGCAAAACCAAGGCTATAGAGGTGGACCTAGAATTGAGTATGCAGTAAGAGCAAAATATTGGTAAAAGATCTGACATAGTACTTGATCAAGAGATTGACATGAGTATACTAATGAATCTGACTATCCATTCTATTACATCTGATTCGTTAAATGATCAAAATGAGATAGGAGCAAAATCGCCCTAAAAAATATTTGAATTAATCCATAAATGATCTCAGGGATCACAAACATGTTACCTTGGAGCAGGGGTGTTGCTAGGTCTGGAAAAGACCCGGGGCTATGCTGATGTTGGAACTGTCGGGACTCGGGGCTAGCTAGCCTTTTGGCTGTAGCTCCTGAGATTCTATCCGGGGCTACAACCAAAAGACCAGGGGCTATAGCCCCCTTAGCCACCCCCTAGCAACGCCTATGCCTTGGAGCAAATACGACAAGTCATTCACAGCAAAGTCTTGCTGATAAACATCATGACTCTCAGCTTAGCCAAATAATAAAACAAACTCATGCAAAAATGAAGCATAGGAGATCAAAACAAGCACAGGGAAAAATGAAGAGAGAGAAGACACTGAACTAAAAAAGGGGGTTTTAAACTCCTCGAGATATTTCACACTAAACATGATCGATAGACACCACAGGGATCCATATCCAAATCAAGCCACCCTAATAGCGGCTTTTCATACGATCCCCTCCCATGGGCAATCCAATCCAGAGTGGAAACTGTGTGGAGTGGAACTGAAGAAGTTTAAAATTATTGCAACAAAAACCAGCAATCCCAACATCCTAGTTATAACATATGGGGGGTCATTACGACCTGGGCGCAAAGGGATACCTGGCACCGGTAATGACACTGGTGCCGGTAATCCCTTTGCGCCCTATTCCGAGGTCCCTTTGCTGGTCCCTCCCTTATGGACGGGACCCGCAAAGGGATACAGGGGTCAATAACGGTAGCGCAATTTGCGGTACCGTTATTGAGGCCTTCCCCCTTCCCATTGAGCCCTATCGGGGCTCAAATGGGAATGGGGACTGGCTTTTCAAATGGGGACTTACCGATCCGGCATAGGTCGGAATAGACCGGTAAATCCCCATACCAGCAAGTCGGTGGCGGTACCGGTATTGGTGCTAGTCATGGCGCTAATAGCGCCATGACTAGCACCAACCTCGGAATGAGGGCCATGCTGTACCCATGACTCCTGAGAGAGATATGTATGAATCTAAGAATAGCATAAATCAAGGTCTCAATCGTATAAAATGGACAAGTGATAAACTAGATGAATTATTAGGAAATATGAGGTTTCCCGAGCTAGCAGATTATACTAATGCCCTATGTTTGTTCAAAAACACCACCGATGAAAGACAGCGGACAATTGAATAAAAAAAGTAAACCATACGATCCAGTGATAAAAATTGCAAAAGCTGACAAAATTACCAGGTTACTCACCGTAGTGACCACCTTACTCCTAGTCCATAGTCCCCTTTCCTCCATACTTATGGGACATCTCTCCGTCCTGTGGGATGGGACCGGAGCACTTTGTAAAAACCATCCAAATTTTTTTCCAAAAATGTGTCCTTCCTCTCTTTCTTGCGGGGGGGCCCGGCACGCGGCCGTAACCCTGCCCACCTTGGCTCCGCCCCGTGCATCGCCCATCAGTCCTTTTCAATCGCAGGGTCAAAGACCCATTAGCAATAACAGAGGAACCTTATTGAGGGGACGGCGGGCGTATGGAGGAAAGGGGACTATGGACTAGGAGTAAGGTGGTCACTACGGTGAGTAACCTGGTAATACTCCTACGTCCCATCTCCTTTCCTCCATACTTATGGGAGATTCCCAAGCACTCCTTACAGGAACTATGGGTGGATGGAAATACCCCTTACTGAAACAGGTTCTTCAGCACAGCCTGGCCGAACAGAGCATCAGCTCTAGAGCTCATATCGAGGCAGTAATGCTTACAGAAAGCAGATGGGGAGGCCCAAGTAGCCGCTTTAGCGATGGACTCCCAGGGAACATACTTCTGAAAAGCAACCGCGGCTGCCTTGCCTCGCACCTGGTGTGCATGGATACCTTTAGGAGGTTTCAGCTTTTGGACGGTGAAAGATTCCGTGATACAGGCGGTAATCCATCTGGAAATAGATGCCTTAGACGCCGGCCTGCCCTGAGGCTTACCGAAGGTCACAAACAGTTGGGAAGAGCTCCGAAGCTCGGAAGTCCTGTCAGGTAGAACCTAAGAGCTCTTCGGACATCCAGGCAGTGAAGAATCCTTTCCGCCTCCGAGGCAGGGTTCGGAAAAAAGACCGGAAGGGAAATCAATTGATTCAGATGTAATTCGGTCACTACCTTTGGTAGGAAAGCTGGGTTTGTCCGAAGGACTACCTTGTCCTTGTGAAAGACAAAGGGTGCTCCACCGACAATGCCTGGAGCTCACTCACTCTCCTCGCTGACGTAAAGGCTACCAGAAAGGACATTTTCCAGGACACGTACTTGAGGTCAACCGTAGCCATTGGCTCAAAGGATTTATGGCACAGCGCCGTCAGGACTACATTTAGGTCCCAAGGCGGGTGCGGACTACGAACCGGAGGGTAGAGGAGTGTCAAGCCTGCAAAATGCCTCTTAACCACTGGGTTACTCAGAGAATAAGAGCATTGGTCTATAGCAAGATAAGCGGAAACCGCTGAAAGGTAAGTTCTGCATGACAGAACGTAAACACCTGATTCTGCTAGGGAGGACACGAAGGACAACACCTTGTCAATCGTAGCCACCCTTGGATCCAACTGCTTTTCCAAACACCAACGACAGAACCTGAGCCATTTACTCCTGTATTGGGATCTGGTCGAGGGTTCCCTGGCTGCCTGGATAATATGCATGTTATCCGTAGACAAGTTAAAATGCGCTAAGACTTGAACTCAGGCACCATGCCGCCAAGCTGAGCGATTGTGGGGAGGGGTGCCACATCTGCTGTTCCCCTTGATGAAGAAGATCTGGGGTTACTGGTAACCCGATCAGCAGAAACACAGACAGGTTTGTTTGTTTGTTTGAGGTGTTGAAGTTCTGAGGCCGGCCACCACGGGGCCATGAGCAGAAGGGAACAGTTTACAAAGTTCTTCAGCTTCCCAATTGCTCGATGAACTAGAGGCAGAGGCGGGAAGGCATAAGCTCTCATGTTGTGCCATGGAATCTCGAGAGCATCCCCCAGAGAGGGGGCTCTCAGCCCCCCTCTGGAGGCTACTGAGGAAGCTTCTTGTTTACCACCGTAGCGAAGAGGTCCACCTCCGGTGTGCCCCAACGCAAGAAAATCCATGAGAGGATCTCCGCCTTCAACTCCCTCTCGTAGCTGACCACTGTCCGCCGGCTGAGAGCATCCGCTGTGACATTCCGCTGGCCCGGGATGTGCACCGCAAACAGCCAGACGCCATGAAGCATGGCCCACTCCTATATCTGGATGGACAGATCAACCAAAGGTGCCCACCCCACAGGCAACAAAAAATTGTGCAGAAAGGGTATCCGAGCATTCCGGTCATAAACTGACCGATAAGGATGTGCACAAGGCCGAGAAACCAGCCCTACACCTGAGGCCGATGGCGCAGCTGTAGGGGTAGTGCTCAAAATGGCCGCCGCGGTCATGGCGGGAACGGGCGCCATTTTGTCATCACCGGAGGGGAACTGCGGCACGTGAGGAAGTGAGGTAGGGGTCCCTGTCGATGGATCAGGGGTCTTAATTTTAGCCTTAACATAAGGAACCTCGGCAGAGCCGGTACTAGGAGGCCTGGAATGTTTTTGCGACATACCAACCGCCAAATTAGCCTTCTCTGGAAGGACCTCGGCGCTGCCGGTAAAAGAAGAATTTCCCTTCTTTGCCCCCTCAACAGATCTGGTGTCGCTGCAAGAGCAGGAACGGTGAGAAACAACCTTCACCGATAAGGCCCTGCCAGACCCTCAGAAATGTTGGTAGCTTTAGCCTCTGTACGAGGGACCTCGGACCCAGGTCCGGTAACAGCCTTACTCGCGCGGGCCTCTAACATCCGTTCGGTAGCACCAAGGCCCACCAAGACCTCCGGGCGCACCCCGGCATAAGAGCCAGTCGTCCAAATACGGATACTCATGGATACCCTGGAGACGAAGTTAGGCCTCAATCACCGACATCATCTTCGTGAAGACACACGGCGCCGAGCTGAGGCCAAAAGGAAGCACTCGAAACTGGAAGTGCTCCTCTCCCAAAGAGAAGCAGAGATATCTCCTGTGAGGGTTCCGAATCAGGAGATGCATGTACGCGCCCTGAAGATCCACCACACTGAGCCAATCGCCCGTCTGCAAGGAGGAGCGAATCTGGCCGGGCGTAATCATCTTGAATTTCTCTTGGGGTAGGAAAAGATTGAACTGGGAAAGGTCTAGGATGGTGCGCAGGCCAGCCTGGTTGGGTTTGGGCACTGTAAACAGCCGGGAGTAGAAGCCCTCCCCTCGCTCCCCAAGGGGAACGGGTTCCACAGCTCTGAGGTGCAGAAGTTTCTGAACCTCGGCCTTGAGGGAGGGTGAGCCCGACAGCTGAAAAGGAGGGTTGAGGGGTGGTGTAGTGGGTAAAGGTAAGCGGAAGCCCGCTCGAGCGACTGACAAGACCCATCTGTCTTCTGTGATGGCCTGCCACGCCTCCCAATGCGACGCAATGCGTCCTCCCACCGGGGTCTCGTGCGAGCGCGGAAAACCCTCATTTGGCAGGCTTATCGGTGGCGGTGCCACCTGAACCTGATGAGGAGGCTGAGGAGCGGGACAAAAACCGCGCACGCTGTTATCTACGGCGGTTATTCCCCGCAGGAGTATCCACTCTGCGAGATTTGCGGTCGAGGAAGCCCCTAAAACCAGAGGAAGGTCGTCCTTGCGACAATGGCCTTTGAGACTTGAAGGGAGCTTTAACCAGAACAGACAATGATTTAGCCGTCTGAGTGCTATCTTTGGTTTTGGTGAGCTCTACATCAGTAGACAAGTGAAAAAGCTCCTTACCATCAAATGGAAGGTCCAGAACCTTGTCTTGCACCTCCTTCAAGAACTTAGTGGCATTCAGCCACGCTTGCCGCGAGGTATCAACCCCAAGCATCAGACCCCAGCCGAGGTGTCTACGTGATGAGCCGCAGCCTCCAGGAGATCCTGGGCCAAGTCCCTGGCATCGGAAAGGCCTACTCTGAAATCCTCCAACTTCTGGACCGCAATGTGCTCCTCAAACTCCGACAGACCTCTCCACATCTGCATGTTAGCTCCCGCCAAAATCAACTCTGCATTGGCCTGCCTGAGCTACAAGGCCGAATTGGCAAAGATTTTCCTCCCTAGGGCGTCCAGGAGCTTGTCCTCCTTTCCCAAGACCTGAGTAGCCGTCGTGGAGGAGGATGCTGAAGGCCTGGATTGCAACGTAGCCGCAGCCACCACTGTGGAGGAGGGAGGCGGACAGGACGACAAGGCCACTTCTTCCGAAGAATGCAACCTGTACCTCGCGTCAATCTTTTTATTGACAAAAAGTCCCGAGTGTGGCTTTTCCCAAACTCTTCGGACCTCGGCCAGAACGTCCTTCTGCAAGAACAGGCCGGTACGCTCCAAAGGAGACAAGGTGAACGCCCCAGAAAGCACGCCCTCCTGCGGTACAGGTGCCTCGGGCACCGGAACATCTAAGAAACTCATCATGTCCAGCACCCGGTCAAGGAAAGCTCTGATAGAGTGGGGAAGGTCCTCGTTGTCCTGATCGCCTTGAGGGTCATCTGACAGGTCAGGATCCTGCTGAGCCGTGTCAGGCACTGCGTTGTCCGCTGGGGACAATGGTGGCACAGGCGGAAGCGCAGGGGGCGGCACCACGAGCAAGGGAGGCGCCGGCGGAACCACCGGCGGAACGGGTGGAGCCGTAGGTGCGGGTGGACATATCTCCTTGAAAAGCCCTTTGAAATATTCCCTCATGGGGTCGGTGCGCATTAGCGCTTGTTATTTACCGAAAAAAGCGTCCTCAGGAGATTGTTTCGGAACCTGAGGAGGCCTCTCACGAGGTGGACAAATCCAGGGACGTAACAGAGAAGGGTGCCACACCGGCCCCTCCACCGACGAATCCACATAAATCAAGGGAGCCGCCCCCGCGGGCAACGAAACATTGTGCGGAAGAGGAATCCGGGCGTTCCAATCATAAGCCAGCCGGTAAGGAAGCACACAAGGGACCTTAGGTTCACCCGAAGGACCGAACCCTACACCAGGGGCCGATGGTGTAGTTGTAGGGGTGGTACCTAAAATGGCTGCCGTGGTCCTGGCGGGAAGGGCCGCCATTTTGTCCTCATCTGAGGGGAACTGCGGCACATGAGGAAGTGAGGCAGGGGGTCCCCGTCGATGGGTCAGGGGTCTTAATTTTAGCCTTAACGTAAGGAACCTCGGCAGAGCCGGTACTATGGGGCCTGGAATGTTTCTGCGACATACCAACCGCCAACTGAGCCTTCGAAGGAAGGGCCTCAGCACTGCCGGTAAAAGAAGAAACTTTCTTCTTTGCCCCCTCAACAGATCTGGTGTCACCACAAGAGTGGGAACGGTCCGCTTTCACCGACAGGGCCTCGCCCGGCCCCTCAGAACTGTTGGTATCCTTAGCCTCTGTACGAGGGACCTCGGACCTAAGCCCGGTAGAAGCCTTATCGGCACGGGCCTCGAACATCCGTTCGGTAACCTCAAGCCCAGCCAAGACCTCAGGCGCACCCCGGTTTTGTCTTTGAGGGAAGCGAAAGAGCGGCCTCAGAGCAAGCTCCAGTACCTCACGACTCAGTAGAACTGGGTCTACAGACAGCCCCCAAAGGAGGGGCCTCGGAGCGTACTCGGGTGGACACAGGCCCCTTACGGAGACCCTCGGAGAAAACTCCGGTAGAATTATTAGGCCTGACAGGCACCTCAGGGCGAACCCTGGTAACAGAACGATCAACACCCCTCCCGGCTCGAGAGGAACCCGGAAAGGTATTCCCCGGCCCGGGTGCTCTGAAAAGTAAAGAACTTACCGGGCGTTTTTTCTTCTCGTCGATGAATGCCTGAAAATGCGAAGGAGGAGTCCGTCCGAACACCTCCTCCCACCGCTCCAATCGACGTTGAAGTGCCCAGACCGAAAGGGAGTCACAGTAAAAACAGGAGTCCCAACGGTGTTCTGGACCCAAACACTCTAAACAAAGAGGATGGGGATCCGCCCTCGCGAAGCGACGGTGACACGATGAGCAGTCTGGAAAATCTAGTTTAAAAGATATAGACAGACTAGTAAACGAATGCTAGCGAGAGCCAGAGAGGGAAAAAGGGAAGAAAGTCTTCCGAGGATGCAAGTGCGTCCGGCCCCGATCGTGCAGAGAAAAGGACTGATGGGCGATGTACGGGGCGGAGCCAAGGTGGGCGGGGTTACAGCCGCGTGCCGGGCCCCGCGCAGGAAAGAGAGGAGGGACACATTTTTGGAAAAAAATGTTGATGCTTTTTACAAAGTGCTCCGGTCCCGTCCCACAGGACGGAGAGATGTCGCATAAGTATGGCGGAAAGGGGACGGGACGTAGGAGTAAATGGCAATACGTCAAATTGTTGCTAAAGATCAAGAGGAATACCACAAAGAGTATGCTAACATTCCTACAAGATATAAGAACTTCCTAAAACAACACAAAATGCAGAAAATACAAAAGAACGATGAAGCTTTGGTGCAAACTTTCGCCTCTAAATCAAGCGCACAGATTTGGTCCTTGCTGAAAGATAGTGCAAACATTGACAGGATCTTCTACACAATGAATGGCATTGTTGAGGAGGATTGGGTTATGCACTTCACTACTCTTTTCTATATGAAATCAGAGGGCCAGGAGACCTTGCTGAAATATAAACCAGATGTATATACACCAATAGAAATATCTGATATTGAATACATCATAAAGAAACTAAGCAAGTCAAGGGCCCCAGCCCTGATGGCATTTCTAATGCCACACTCAAACAACATCCTATAAAGTGGGCCACGATATTACAGAAGATATATCTTAACATAAGGAAAGTAGGATATATTCCAGCATCCTGGAAGAATTCGATCATAATTCCTGTCTTCAGAAAAGGCGACAGACTAAATCCCTCTAATTACAGACCCTTGGTGTTAATGGATTCTGCAGGGAAAATGTATGCGAAGATCTTATTAAGTGATCTTAACAAATGGCTATAAAAACAGAATTTACTAGATCATAAACAATCGGGATTCATTGCTGGGGTAGGAGCAGCTCCAAATCTCTTACTAATTCAAGCCATTAAGATGCAAGCTTTTATTGACTACAAACAAGTTTTCTAAACTGTCTCTAGATCCATGCTGTGGTGCAAATTAAGAGATGCTGGTTGTCCACTGCACTTACTCAGCTTGATACAGCAGTTCTATACAGATACGACGATCCAAGTTAAGTTCAATAGAGAAGGAGCCCTAATAAGAACAATTGTCACCAATTTTGGCCTGAAGCAAGGATGTTTGTTTGCATCCTCTCTTTTCAACTTTTATATTCATGATATAAACAAACATCTTTCCCTCCTAAAATAAACCAAACATGGGTAGGATACCACCTATATGCAGACGACCTCATAATAATAGATCAGACACCGATTGATTTACACAGGTCATTAAATGCTTTACAAAAACATGCAAGAGAAGACAATCTGCAGATAAATACCAAAAAATCAAACATACTAATTTTTGGAGGCAAACAAAAACTGCCCAGCAAAATGATAAGGCTCTGGACCATTGATAACTCTCCAATTAAAGTTGTCAAAGCATACAAATACTTGGAGATAAACATAAATACCAGTAAGGCAGACACACCGTATAAAGAAGAACTTAAGCTCAAAATGAGAATGTTATGCTCTCAAGCCAAGTTCATTCAGAGAAAATACGGCAAATTCTCATGCACAAGGTAATTCCCACTATCGCTTATAGAGCAGCAAGCAAACTCGCATCGGACCGTCTAGAATGGACCTATTTGGAAGGTCTATATTGGAAAAGCATTTTAAGACTACCGAAAAGCTTTCCAAAGCCTATTATCCAATATGAGTTAGGCCTGACATCTCTGAGAGCTGTTGTGAACTGGAATGCCTTGCAACTATATGAAAAATGACAAAACAAAAGAAAATACGAATCCATGGTAATTAATGTCATTTCGCAGACTTGTGATAAAGATGGCTCTGACATGATAACTAGATGTAAAAAATATAGAGAAATAATGCAAGAGAGCGATATTGATGAGGATCTCCTAACGTGCAATCCCAATCGAGCCAAACAGAAGTATTGGCTGTCTGATTGGATACATACCATTACTGAATGTGAGAAATAACATAATTTCAAAATAATCAACGTTGGAGTGAAGTAGATAAATTACATTTTCAAGTACTTGATTAGACATCCTGACTTTTATTACCAATCGAAAATCATGTGCTTTTGTTTCGGCCTTCGGCCTACTCGAACGAGGCAGGCGGTATGGAGCAAGAAAAAGGAACTCAAACTGGAATGCAAGTTCTGCAAAATTACAACAAAACTGGAGACCTTAAAACATATAATGTATGAATGCAAAGCTCTTTCTAAATTAAGACAAGAAACTTTTTCGAAATGTTTCTGCGATTTTAGATTAATGAATGTGAATACTGTATGGTCTATGATGTGTAGTGCACAGAAAGTCTCAATGAAGATAGGTATTATGAACTAGATTGACAAAATTCAGTTGGATGATTACTCGATCAACAAAACTAATGTCAGAATGTGATGAAGAAATTCAAAGTTGTTATCATATCATAATAGGACAGAACTGTACACTATGAGGTGCTAAATGTAACAACTGCATGACAGCTCTAGACATAATAAGGTGCATGTTGTTTAGTGAATCTCAAGGTTGTTATAACTGTCTACATGTCATGAGTTCCTTTTTTAATCTTGTAAATATATGTTTTAGTTTTAGTAAATTATTTTGAATATTATTGATACGAAATGGTATATAAAAAGATGTTATTATCTGTATTTGTAAATTTTCATTTACAACTAAATCAAATTAATAAAAAAAAAAGCTTCTGGAGGCTGGTCCCTCCCCCAGGACATAGGGTGGGGAGTTGCTCCGGCCCACATGAGCTGTGGGGGCACCCTCTAAACCAGTGACAAATAGCTTGTTCATTAAAATATATCTTCCCTGCTTAACAACAACGACTCAGAGAGATGACTAAGGGTTACCTCGCATTTCATCCGAGGCGGCTTGGCTGCTGCATCGTTCCCATATATCATCCAGTGACCAACCTCGTAACCTGCAGGAGCAGCGTTCCATCACTGGAAAGAAGGTAAGTCCTAATGGGCTTTTGTGAAACTGGTCTTAGAAATATTTAACTTCACATAGTGAGCATTCCATCACTCAGTAGTGTTAGGAAAGATTTCTTAATTGTGGGTAATTTTCCTTCCATGTTGCAACCCCTAAACTTTTTGCTGTTGTTTTCACCATGATCTAGACTTTGCCAGAGAAGTGCAGCCTTCTGCCGCACTCCTCTGGGCTTTCGCTCCATTCTTACGGGGAAACTGACATGCCCTTAAGACAGTCAGTACCGGGAAACATTGTTTTCCGTAGTTCTTTTATCATGTTGCAGCTTTCGCGCAACATGGCACAAGAGGACACTGTAAGCTAAGTTACTGCTCTCTTGGGTCTCTAGTCTTCTACAGGCCCTAGACACTCTCTTTGGATTGTTAACGAACGGTGCAAGTGAATCACGGACGGGACTGGTGGCAGCGATCGTTTCTTTGTGTTTTGAGCTCCTTTTGGCTGTTTAAGCGTGTTTCTCGCGCTTAGCCCAAAATGGTGGCCTGGCTTCCAAAATGGCCAGACCACGAGGCTCTTTGTCCTGCCCGCTGACCGTCTTGCCCCCTTCACCTTCCCCAGGTCGAGCCGACCCGGGGCCTTCCTTATTTGGGCATGTACTTTCCCGCGAAACACAGATGCTTTCGCGGGCTTCTACAGGCCTTGTGTGTGCCTCCAGGATGTGGGCTGGGATGTCGGTCCCAATACACATCCTGGGTGCCAGAGAGTCTAGTGTGTCGTGAATGCCTGGGACCACCGTGGTCCGTGATAGGTCCACGTATGGTGTGAGGTTTTGTGAGCAGATGTCCCATTGGGTCCCCTCCGTTTTGGCACGAAGGGAACCGTGGATAAGAGGAGGCTGGAAACACCACTACCATGTCGATCTCCTGAGTTCTCACGAACAAAGGAATACAGGAGCCAAGTATCCTGCAACTACGAGGCTGAACCGAGGAATCGCTGGTGACCCGCTGAAGGACTGCTCCTCTGCACTGCTGTCGCTTTGTGAAACCCTTTCTACCTCTGATCGAACGAGAAGGCCTGTACTGGTACTTCAACCCTTTGGAATAGTAGGAACAACTATTCTCGGCATCTTCTCCATCTGCTGCACGTAAGCCTTCGGAAGTGTCTCTGGGCCATCCAGTGGACTGACCAGCCTACCCAGGAGTCTTGCTCTGTAACCGCCGTCAGATTGCTGCTGTATTACGAGTCCTTGCCACTCTCACACGATTTGTACACTTGGCATTCCCAGGTCTGAAGTGAGAAGTGTACATTGGGCTGAAATATACACACGGCCGCTCCGTTGCCCTGCTGTGGTAACAAATTGTGCAGGTTCACTGCGTTTTGGGACATCCTCAACTCTAACTTCTGCTGCTGCAGAATCTACACGACGCTGAGACGTCCCCTACTCCTATCTGAACCTGCCAGCACTGAAACTGACGCGGAGAAGCCTGGGTCTGCCTGCATCGGGGACCGGTGAGTAGCATCGCTAGGAACTGGTCGCCCTCCTGCAGTAGTCCATAGCTTTTCCCGCTGTGTCAAACAGCAGGCCTTTCCATACTCGCGCTCTGCTTCTGTCCACAGTGGAGGCTGCGCTTGAGTCGCAGAGCTCTGTTAATCTTCATTTGTTCACCGAACTGAACTGCCCGATTCCCTCGAGGAGACACCCCTTTGCCCGTTGGCACCCGCGTGTGCAGGTACTTTTGAGCACAAGGCTCCACTCTTCGTAGGGCTCGGACTTCCTTCTAGTTAGGTGCCTCTGAAGGCGGACTGGGTCTAACTATTATTTGCACTGCCTGTTTTCCTCCCCATCTAGGTGGTCTGAACATTTCGTGCGTCTAACTCTTTAGACTCGTTGGTAATTGTATATATACTGTATTTGATTGTGATGTGTTGGTTTACTTGAGTTTTATTGTGATTTCTCGCTACGGTCAATGTTACAAAGGCCTTGTAATAAATGTGTCTATATTTCTAATATAACACCTGCTTGGAGTAATTTGTAAGTGTCCTTGCTTTGTGTGCTTATTGCTGGCTTTCAGTCACCCTCACCCATCTTGAGACCTAGTCTTGACCACCGCGATCGCTACCTTGATTGGTCTGGCTTGTCCAGAGGTTACCCTGTTCCAAGAAACTAGGCTGGCCTTCTGAACCTCTGCCCTCCAGGACAGAGTTCAGAAATCCATCTTAACAAGTACTTTTTCAGTTTTTATCTGTATACTAATTGTGGGTGTTCCCACCTTCCTGCAACAGTGTGGGCTTGTAATATGAAGGTGGCTGCCTCTGCACTGGGCCATTGATCTCCATACTCTGAGAATTCACTTCCAAATGGCCACTGCCTTCTTGTGGGTAGCAAACAACCCATAGTGAGCCTGATGCATCCCTCTGATTGAGCAGCCTCTGTCAATTTGAGCAAATTGGAGGCATCGGCAGGCGGAAGCCGACCCACATTACCAAGACCCCCGCAGTAAGGCCCCTGTCTGTGCCTGTCTGTGGCTAGATGGCATGAGGGCCCCCTCCTCCTTCACCCCCCACAGCAAACCATGGGACAGTTTCCTGGCAGGCAGCCTATTCCCCCACAAACTTTGGGCCTCTGCATCCCTACTAACCCTGCACAATAACTGTAAGTGATGGCTGGACATTGTCTCCACCAACCCTACCTGTTGAACCAAGGTATGCCTCCCCATTCTGTCTCCTTGCCCTACTTAAATCTCACCTATTCCTTCTTCACCACTAGCCAACACTTCTGCAGTCTCCTCCTCAATCCTTACCTCCCAGGCCCTCTGCAACGCATTGGGCACACACTTCACTGCAAAAACTCAGGACATCCTGAGCACCATTGTGTCCCTCTCCCCATCCCCCACCCCTGCCCCCCATGGCCCCCCATCCTCCCTCTGCCTGCCTTTCTCTCCTCCTTCTCTCCTATCACACCTGATGAGATTACTAGAGTTGTCTGCTCCATGAAGGTCTCCTCCAAACAGTTTTTCCCATGCTCTTCCAGAACCATTAAGGACAACATTGGCTCTCTTGCACCTGCACTTGCTGATTTCTGCAACCACTCTTTTGCTAGTGGATCTTTCCCCTCCTCCCTCAAGCACAACCTTGTGCGCCACCGCCTGAAAAAACCGTCTGCAGACCCCTCTTGCCCAGCCACCTACCACCCCATAGCTATCACCCCCTTCCTTGGGAACCTCTTGGAGAAGCTGGTTTTCACCCAACTAACCCAGCACACTGAACTTGTTGGTTGCCTCCACAACCATCAATCTGGATTCCGAGCATCCAAAGGCACGGAAACTACTCTTCTGAACACATGTGAGGAACTGCTTGCATATCTCGATTCCAGCTCTCAGGCTGTTCTCATTCTACTTGATCTCTCCTGTGTATTTGATATGGTCAACCACACTGTCCTCATAAAAGGGCTCCATGACACCTGAGGTATCTCGGAGCGGGCACTTGGCTGGCTGACCTCCTTCCTCAATGACCGTCCATCCCAGGTTATTTCTTTCTCCTCCCCACCTCTATCTTCACTGCAGTGTTCACCAGGGCTCCAACCTCTCTCCTTGGCTCTTTAACACCTATTTTACCCCACTTGCACATCTCATCTCCACCTTCTCCCCTAACTTCCAGTGTTTCGCACACAACACACAACTCGTTTTCAAACTTCCCTCTGACTGCCTATCTGCCATCCAGTCCTGGTGCACTTCCAACAATCTCTGCCTCAACGCCAGCAAGACAGAGATCCTTCCTATTGGGACTCCTGCTCCCTCTTTCTTCTCCTTCATCTGAAGCCAGAAACCTGCGTGATGGAATTGTGACGCACGGATATAATCTCATCTGATCCCTATATCTCTTATCTCCTGCACTCCTTTAAGCCGTGGGAAACATGTTAGAAACAGTTTTCATCCACTGGCTCACAAGACATAATTCTGTATTTCACACTACTGTAGGGTAGTTAACTCATGTATCATGGGGATATGAGACCACCCTCAGAAGGCTTTCATAGTTGTATGATAAACACATAGAATTTTACCTAAGCTCTCTGCCCAGCCACACTCTCCATATACATGCCCTTATCATGGTATTCACCTCAAACTCGAATATTTGGATTTAAAAATGACCATGGATTCAGGCCCTCTCATGCCCCAATAAATGAAATAGCAAATGTTGGTTAACACCCATCACAGCAAACAATGGTCAACTCAAGTTTAATAGCTAAAAGATATTTCATTAATTGTTAATTAATTGTTTAATTAAAAACACATTTTCCTGCAAAAAGACAACCATTCTCCAGCTTACACAACCTCAGTTTGTGAATGTTTCAGTCAGTAGCATCATTTCACCACAGTGATAGCAGTATTGTATCGTAGTCATCATTTATATAGTGCCATTTTCCAATTTGTATGGCCTCAATGACCTTGGGGACCGAAGTCCATGTATGGGAAAGTTCTAAGAGGGGGCTTAAAATGTGTGTGTGCATTTGGCAAGATTAGGACTTAGGAGAGCTGACTACGCTCCAGTAAGCAACCCAGGAGGTCAGGTACGTGGGCGGGTGCTGCAGGGGGTCACGAAAGCGCTAGTGCAGGAGATTTATCCATCTAGACCGAATTTTGTCGCAGGTTGATGCTGTATTCTAATGGCAGAGGTGTTGAGGCAAGTCTGGTCTTTCAGTGCGACACAGCTATGCGACACAGCTATGTGACCAGCTAGAACAAATTTGACATAGTCGTAGCTGCATTCTACAGTGCGCGCATGGATAGCCGTGCCTGTGGCGGATGTCCACCGAAGTGGTGCGTTTACACAAACCTTAAGCTCAGATGGAGCTTATCTTCGATGTCACTTTGTCCTCCAATCTTCTGTGGGAAAAGAAAATCCAACTACCCTCGTGGACATTTTGGGCACTTTGGACAGCCTACCCTACTAGTCTAACAAATGCAATAGATTGGGTGACGTAGCACATCCTGTTGGTAGGACAGACGAGTTGTATAAAAGACATCACACGACGATTCACCCCTGTCCTCATGACATTTCAGGAAGTGCTGTCTAATGACGCTCTGTAGGATCTTGTTCTGCGCTGTCAAGCATCTTGTTTGCATTTGGTCTGTTACAAAACAACAAATAATAATTTATCAGTATTGCGGATGACTGCCTGTTGCATCTTTTCTTAAGAAAACTACAATTGATACCAGAGACAAGCCACCAATTGATATCACTTGCAACAGCTGGAAGCATACTGACTTTTAATATATCAGTTGTTCGATTGGTAGATTCACAGTTAAAAACCACTGAACAGGTTATCATGCCGTGTTCTTTCGAGAGAGGGGCGCCTGCTACCTTTTTTTGCATTTTTGGAAGGAACTTGGGGTTGGTCACCCTAAGTTACCTGGGGGAAACCAGACGTGAACTCCCTGCTCACTGTGCTCAGAGAGGCACAGCTTTACCTCACTGATGAGGCCCAACAAGGCTGAAACATGTGTATGGGGTTGCTGTTGGTACTCTTGTTCAGAGAGAAATTGCCATAGCATTTCAGTGCTGGACTACACATGTGGGCGGAACAAAGACTGATATGCAAATGGTTATTTCCCATATGTGAAAGGTACAGTGAGCAAAAAGCAGATGGCCGCAAACTCTCAAAGTGGTTAATAACCACTGAACAGGTTATCATGCGGTGTTCTTTCGAGAGAGGGGCGCCTGCTACTTTTTTGCATTTTTGAAGGGAAATTGGGGTTGGTCACCGTAAGATACCTGGGGGCAATCAGACCTGGACTCCCTGCTCACTATGCTCAGAGAGGCACAGCTTTACCTCACTGATGAGGCCCAACAAGGCTGAAACACGTGTATGGGGTTGCTGTTGGTACTCTTGTTCAGAGAGAAATTGCCATAGCATTTCAGTGCTGGACTACACATGTGGGCGGAACAAAGACTGATATGCAAATGGATATTTTCCATCTGTGAAAGGTACAGTGAGCAAAAAGCAGATGGCTGCGAACTCTCAAAGTGCTTAATAACCACTGAACAGGTTATCATGCCGTGTTCTTTCGAGAGAGGGGTGCCTGCTACCTTTTTTGCACTATAGGAAACTGGCCTATTTTCCAGGTCTACATGATTTGTCTTCTGAGAAGCTGAGAGAAAATGTTTTTGTGGGGGTGAGAACAACAGTAAAATAGCCCCCATCCTGCCGCACCCCTCCACTCCCCACCACCCTCCTGGTTACTGGTGGGATCCCCCAGTGTAAAAAAATAACATTTTCAGCAGTGTGATGCTGGCATACTTTTATGTTTCTGTTTTTACTTAGAGACTAGAATAAGCAGTATCTTGGCAGAACAGTAGGTAGGGTGGGATGTGCGCCATGCAGGTGTGCGTGATACTACGGTTTGGACTTACATAAGTTCATATCGGTTTTATTACTGTATATATATTTTCTGTATAATGATTTTAAGACATTGAGAACAATGTGGATATAAATGTACATTTTGTTTCTTATGTTTTGTATTCTGAAAATTGCACTTTAACGGAGATTTATTTTCCGAATAAAGTTAATGATGGTATTTACTTTTCCTACATTTGAGTGCGATATATTTAGGAGGTGTGTGTGTTTCTTGTCCAAACATTTTCGATGCTATAGGTACTGCGTACATGTAAATTCGTGCCAAAGTCTTACTGAAACTAGTCTCTCACCTTTCTGTAGAGCAAAACGAATTCATTCTTTGGTAGTGTTTGGAGACCCCATAGCAGCTTCACTCATAAATCACCGAAAGCTAAGCAACGACAAGCTCATTGCAAGTTCTCCTCTGAAAGTGCTTAGTTTGCACCCGTCCGGTGTCTTCTGAAAGTGACAGGAGTGCTTAAGAGATATTCCGGGGAAAAATTGAAGAGGGGCTGTGATTTGAAGAGATGGAGGCCCTGCCTGATCTCTTTCCAAGCGCGCTCCTCTACGTTCGGCTAGGTTGCCCCTCCAGTTGCTACCACGGATCACTGAAGGAGTCATGTTTCGGCAGCATGATGACTCGGCTCATTCCTTCCGAGGAACAGAGAAGGAGAGAGGAGTGAGAGAAAGGGAAACGTAATCAGAGAGAGAGCTGCCCCCCTTCGCGAGGCAGACATGCCCACCCAGCCTCACGCGCTCCATCATCCTTTTACACGCTTAAAGAACTGCTCACTTCCGCCTAATACTAAACTGAGTCTAGGAGTGCTTGGGTCAGCTAGTCTAGTCGTGAAATGATACCTTACAGGCATTCTGGAAGCACGTGGAAGGCTGCCAGGCCCTTCATGACATGATCAAGTTTCCCTTGTATTAAAATATGTATAAACGTGCATAGTGCAAGCCTTCTTCCTTAACCAAACGGCAAAGGGTTTCGTATACATTGCATGTGCTGGTCAACGTTATGCTTGCAAGACACGCATGATACAAAGCCTGCAACAGTCGCCATTTGTTGGCATTGGAGTGAAACGCTGTTATCAGGCAACGTCCAGCCTGCAAAGGAACTGAGTACCGGTTGCTGAGAAATTCAACTTAATAAACCTTAATAGTAAAGGGAGCAGTCAGTACCACTTGAAACGTGCCTAGTGTTGTAGTGACAATAATCAGCATGAAGGAACGTTTGGAACAGTTCTATTAGCTTTACAATATAGGTGTTTGATATATTTCATTATGCATCTTTGTAACTTGAACGAATACTATAATGATGACCTCTTGCAGCAGAAAGTAGTAAAAGGGTTGTGTTATAGTGTTTTAGAGTGATCGTCTGCCAATTGAGACTCCTTGGTGCTGTCAGAGCTATGGAGAGAGAATGTATTACGGGAACAAAAGCTATTTATTTTAGCCTATTACAAAAAACAAGTTCATGAGTCCTTTGGTAAGCAGCACAGCGGGTACAACGCTCGCTTTGAAATCCGTGCATTGCCTATTGATGCAGGTTCGAATCCCAGCAGCGTCAAACTCAGCTTTTCATCTATCCGAGGATGATAAATGAGCACCACACACCATGGGTAATAATAGGCAGCGCTCAGATAACTGAGGGTTCGTAGTGCTATATAAATGGTAAATTATTATTATTTAATAAGGGATTTCCTCAATGTGGTTGCCTGAACAAAAAAAGCACGCTTCCCATGGCTGGTTTGCTGAGCAAATCACAGGAAGTAGCATAGATCAGGCCTCTGAGGAGAGTAAAAGCTTTTGTAACTACTGCACATGATCAATGGTGAGGTGGACCTAAGCTCACAGTTGGGATGCCAGGACTTGATCTTTCCCATGATAGCTTTAGAGTGCATCCAAACAGGCATTTACTCATGAAGCCATTGTAACTTTCTTAACACCTTTCCAATACCAGTAAGCAGAGCACATGGTACAGGGGAGCAGTTCCCCGAGTTTTGACTTAACTTTCTAAGGAGAACCTTCACCAACAGAGACTGCTTTACAGCTTTACTAGCAGGTTTTAATTTTCCAGCTACATGCAAACATAAACACTCTGGTGGTAACACTTGGAATGTAAACATCGTTGGGCAAGTTACCTTCAAGCAGTGGAGTAACTTTGCTGTAAATGTTGGGGGGGCATAACATCTGATGAAAAGGTGCCCCAGTCAAATGAATGGGGACAAAATGGTGTGCCATGAAAGTTGAGGGGGACAAAGACCCCCGTGCCCCCCTAAAATTATGCCCATGCCTTCGAGCCAATTCAAATTTACTGATGGACATGCAAATATTAGGTTGACTCCACTTTCAATCTAATCTTTTCACCTGAGGCAAGAAATGAAGAGTGGAACACGTTAAATGAAGTGGCGCACCACAGCATGCCTCAATTTCCAGCAAGAGCCCAGGATCTGATACATGTCCTACAGATTTACTTAAATTTGATGTTTGTCTATGGGGGCCCATTCTTGTTAACCTTTTTAATGATATTATTAATGTAGGGAATATGCCATCAGAATGGAAAGGGGATTGATTTGAAGCGTATTCAAAAAGGAAAAAACGATAATACTGCCTGTTACAGGTCGATTGCTCCCATTCACTGCTTGGCCGAGCTCTTTGTTAAGCTAGCATATAGATGGGCAATAGAATGAATGGACATTTTGAAAACTTAGCAGGGTTGCTTTTGGCACCAAGGAGCAGATTCGTAATGTTCACATACTGGTTAACATTGAGAAAATGATTAGCAGGAACCATTAGCCATGCTTTCATAGACCTCCCAAAAGTATTAGACTGTGTAAACATAGTTTTATTGTTGATATTTCTGGCACAGAACGGTACACCATCAGCTCTGTTAAACAGCCTCAAAGGTAATCAGCCCTGGAAACCACAGTTAAGTCTGGGGTGGAGGAGGAGCTTGCCCTCTTGTAAACCAAGGGCATATTTCGAGGGTACTTTCTATTTTTTAAAGCAATGACCTATATGAAACTTAAATGATTAAAAAAAAAAGTGATTCGCCCATGATTGGGGTTTGCTGTATACCTGGGTTGCCTTTTGCAGATAATGCAGTATTCATAGTTAAATCCCTGATGGGTCTTTAGCGTCTGTAAGAGAAGTACGCTGAGTGTATGAATGCTCGGAACTAGAGAATTAATAACTCCAAATCTAATGTTATCCGTGTGGTAAAGTCTACATAGTTTAAAACCATGTATGTAAAGGGACAGACAGATTGACACTGGAATACAACTGCAAGCACTGGTAGTTGGATCCCACATGTTAGAAAACAGGCACTACAAATGTGGCTATTCTCAGGTTAGGCAAACATGTTGGGGGCTATACAATCAGGCCAATATGCACAGTTAACAGGGCTGAAGCAATTTCTACTGCTACATGTGGTGCCAACATATTTGGTTAAGCACAAGTACACCAACCTCAAGTGATGGAAACAAATTCATGGGAACTACTTGGTGTTCAACAATGACTACCTCTGAATATAGAGGCTGGTTTCTTTTACACGATAGACTGGATTTGTACTCAGTCTTGAATTTTACGGATTTCATTCTAAGTTCGCACACTCGTTTTTTCCAGTCTGTTTTTAGTGCAATGATTCATAGTGATGTTGCCCCAGGATTGCCAGTGCTAATTTATGTAGAAACTGAGTTCCTTGATGATAATTCAAACACGAATTAGCAACGTCAAATGTTTAGGCGTTTGAAGTTATTTATTGCATTTTACATTTATAAGTAAGAATGCAGTAAATACTTGGGCTCTACTTACCCCGTAATTCAAAACATCTCTGCAAGTTACTGTTTGCAGGCAGACAACATTAGTTATATATTTAGCAGAAAAACGTCTGTTCACTGTGGTGTGTCAAAATCATTTAACGATTTCTATTACTAATGTAATATGCCAGCATACACTAATTTGTAGATATGTGTGAAACTTTTAAAGTAAGCATGGTGATTTCAGGGGTTAGCTGGAGTGGTGGAGAAGCGGTGAGCTAAAGTGGGAGGGAGCAGCTTGATATTGGACACAAGGTAGAGACGGGCTGGATGGGTTTCAGAGAGGAAGTGGTTGTATTGGAGGGTGAGGCAGAGATGGGGTGGGGGACCCACAAGATGGTTGGTTTGCTGGGGAGCACAAAAAAGGGTTGGGGTAAGCACAAGAGGGCCAAGTGGTGGGGAGCATAAAACTGCGTTAGTGGAGGGCAAAAGAAGGCAATGGGGTTAGGGGAGCACAACATGGTAGGGGGTCTAGGGGAGCAAAAAGATGGTTGGGTGCTGGTGGAACACAAAAGAGGGTGGCTATTGGGGGTAAAAACAAAAGATGGTCAAGCTGGGGGTAAGCACAAAAGAGTGTCAGGGTTGGGGGTAAGCACAAAAAACGGTTGAAACTGGGGAGCACAACATGAGGGTTGGGAGGGCAGCAAAAAAGAGACGGGCTCGAAAGGGCCAGTGAGAGGGAAAGAGGGTGCCGTGACCAAGCCAGGGTTGCCACTGTAAAATACACTTTCATGGTCACTGTGTCAACAACATATGCCAGCATTTCCTCATTCATTATGATGTGCCCACATTAAATGCAAGCACTGACACTCATCTGACATTGCCCACTATGTCTATACTTACATTGCCTCTAATATGCCATGGCCACTGATCTATAAGAACGTTCATGCTGGCTATACTCAACAAATACCTGTGTAAGGACACATTTTCAAGCTGGCTGTGCCTAATAAAAGCCAGTATTTCCACTAAACCAAGTGTCTGTAACCTGTGGATCTCCAGGGGTTTTGCACTATGACTCCCATGATCCCTCACCATTGAATATGATGGATAGGGCTGATGGGAGGTATGGTCAAAAACATATGGAGAGCCGAAGGTTGCAGACCCAGCACTAAAAGAAGGATACCAGCATCTGAATTTACAAAAACTCTCAAGCATGCCTTCATGTTATCGGGTTACATACCATGCTCTGCTGCTATTTGTATGGTCTTTTGGCAATAGCACTGCAAATGCTATGTACAAATATATGCTGAATGTCTACAAATGTCCACAAGCATGCAATTGTCTCACAGAAGCTCATTTGAGATGTGTCTGCATCTGGAAAGGAGTAAAACTCGCTGAGAGGATATCTAACTGTCCCATGCCAGGTGTGAAATGATCAACACGTCTTGGAATCCTGGCTCACATCAAGTTGCATGTTGGTATTTATTGTACTCACTGTATTCATAAACTATTCAACAATGCAAAATGACATGTGCTAATGATGTCACAACATATAGAATATGATTTGAGAGATAGATGTCAGCATATGTTTAAGAAACATTAGTGAATGAAGAAGTTGGGTGAGAAAAGTGGGCAGCGGTTTGTATACATTATTAGCTTTAGACCTTTTACACTATGGAGTTATTTTGCATGCAACAGAAAAGAAAACCTTCACTCAGTGGTAACAATTTCAATGTCCAAGCTCATAACAAGCCATAAAAAGTCACTTGCCTCATCAATTCTACATATACACGCCGCAACTCATTTCATACTCGCCAACAGTCAATTATCACTTCACACTGACAATTGGTGAGTGCACATTTAGGGCCTGATTCAGAGCGTTTTCCAATGGGATTGTGCCATTATAAAACGTGTCTGTGAATCAGGTCCCTTGTGCCTTGCCTTATCTAATGTATAGATTTACATATGTATGTTTGGGTGCGAAGTATATAGACAAACATAGCTACAAAGAAACAGATCACTGTCCAGAAAAGGGGGAGAATAAGGGGACATAATGCTGCCTAGTGTAAGGGAGGCCAATTAAGAAGGTTCATGTCATACTGCAGATTCACATATGTAGAGCTCCAGAGAGCGTAATCAGTAGATACAATGAGTATCTTTTATTTGGAAAATAGTAACATATGCTATTTACAGAGCAATAAAGGTAACCTCCAACTTTAGCCTGGTCGACATGAGCGTTTAAAAAAAATCTTTCATAAAATAAATATTTCCCCCTTAGTTTATGGGGTCTCTGCCCTATGGCCATGTGCATATGATGGAGACCCACTCTGAAGTGAAATTTTTGCTAAGCCACTGATTCTTTCACAGCTGCCCTCATTAATCACACTCAGTATAAGAGAACACTTGAGAAAGTCTGCATCTATTTGCTAAAATAAGTGTTCACACCACATCATTAGCACCTGTAAACTCAGTGTGAATAAATGACCATGAAAGGCAGAAGCTTAAATACTTCACAGAATTTTCGTACACTGTTGTAAAAAAATAATAATAATATATTTTATTCATAAATACATCATACAAAAAATGTTTTTCTTTTTATTAAATCAGACTGTAAATGTAGTAACACATACTTGCTGTTGAGGCTTAGGTTCTTTTGGGAGAGTATTTAATAATGCTTCCCTAGGATTAATAATGTTTTAAAAATGCAAGTTCAGCACGTTAAAAAGTCGTAAATGTATCAGCTGCGGGATTAGCCCACTAAAATGGGAGGGGGTGTTGTTGATAGCCACACAATTCTATGTAGTAGGCTAGAGAATGCTGTAAATAATTGTGCTTTAAGCATAACATGTAGGCAATACAGGTGGGTTACAGGTAAGAATATAGGCTGAAAACAGTAGACCAAGGCACTGTAAACAGGCCTCAGAGCATGATTTTCACTAGAAACAAATTCACATTTTATTAACTTGCTTAGTAGCAGAGGCTGGCAGCACATTGCAAATTATACGTTCCCAGGATCATACGTAAGAAATGAAGAGCATTTGATACTTTCGAGGTCAGGAAGCGAAGCTCATGGGTGCCATAGAAAGGCAGTGAATGCACAACCATTTTATAATTCGGCATATTAGTTCATGAAACTGGTCTACTGACATTTTCAAAATGTCCCACAGTGGTTTCAAATTGCCCCATTGAAGAAGTGGGCCTGGGAAGAGGTTTGAAAAATCCTAAAATGCAACATTAAAACGGTAGCTTGTCAATGGTTTAGTGCTCCTCCAGTGACATGATCAGTTGTATTCCCATGAGAAACGGGTGGAGATGACCAACGGCAGAAGAATACATATCAAATGTCTCAATCTTTTGGAACTATAATGTGGGAATTAGGGGGTTGGACTGTGACATCACAGAGGTGGTCGAGGGTGGTGTGGCAAGGTTTGCAGGACCCAATCATTTCAGGATAATGTATGTCCTGTCTATGGGGGAATGACGTAGCTCTACCAAATAGCATCACATGGAGAACTAGCCTAAGGATGCAATGTGGTATGATGCTAATTAGTTTGTATGATTATATAAGCTCTTGTCTTAGGGGTGTATCTTCAACATCGCCTTTCATGCAGTTCTGTTGCACATTCTGTGTGAATTTTGCTTTCCCCGCTGCGCTTGAGCCCAGAATAAATTTTGTTACTTCTTGCTTGGTGTACACTGCTTGATGTACACTCCTTTTTGGATTACCTTTGCAATTTTTATTGGTGAGTTCTGAGGTAACCCACAGTACATTTTGGTGCCCTGTACACGGAGATCAGCTTTCCCGACCAGATGTGGGAATTCCAGCCATGCTCCTGGAGGAGTGCGGGACAGCGTTTGCAGACCAATCCTAAGAGCTCAACACCAAGGAGGCCCATTTTGCAAAGGTCTGCCTGGTCGAAACGCTCTTTGCACTTGGAAGGGAGTGCTGGCCTTTAAAGGAAGACCCCCGGGGGTCGAGAAGACTCAAGAATCTCTCAAGAAGGATACGTGAGTGTACCCGTGAATGAATGTGCAGGGGGAGGGATTATTTTTATGGTGTATGGGACACACCCTCAAGAGGTGGAGGGCGATTGGCCGTACTAGTCATAGATTTTAGGTCCCCTTACCCTATAGGGAGTGAGTGAGCGGTGGCACATCTGTGTTAGAGCAGAGGGTTGCATAGTAAGTGGCTGACCTTGTTAGATGAGAGTTGCACGTAGTGCAGGCAACGGGTATAGTTGCGTCATTTTTTATCTTATGGGTTAAGATGTATTAAAGTTGTGAAGAGAAAGAGAAAGGACATATGCATTGGTGTTTTGTTGAAACAGTAGTAGTTTGTTGGGATAGAGTTAGGTTATTGTGTTTTATGTTTATTGTGGTTGTGGAAATTGCAGAAGGGCCAGAGCCAAACTAATATGTAAATATTGGAGGAATTGTGTAGTACAGAGGGCACGGTTGAACGAAGGGAGGAGCAGCAGAACTCTAGGCATACTAACATAGGACATCATTGTTAAGGCGGCGGGCCTGCAGAGGGGGACATTTCTGTATTAATTGAAATGAACTGGACGGGCCTGTGGAGAGGGCCATTGTGTGTGAGTTAAGTGAAAGGGTGGGGCCTGAGGAGAAGAACAGTGTGAACAAAATAAGGGTGAACAAGTTAAACAGTAAGTATAAGAGTGAGTGAGTATGCAGTAAAAGTGTTTTGAGATATAAGTAAGAAGGGCCAAGAATAAAAGAGGAAGAAAGAGTACTCTAAGAATTGTGAAAAGGGTGCAATAATGTCACCTTTTCATATGGACTCACCCCTTAAACACATGTGCAAGAAAGTGCCCCAATATTGTGATAAAACACTGGAACCACTTTCAGTGGATGAATAACACAGTGGGAAAGTGCTATCAGGAATGGCCGGGAGAGGCCATTTCAAAAGGATATAATTGACAGTATGTATTCATATTTGTTAGCAACATATAAAGGTGTGAAGCTTACAAAAGAGACAGGACATTTTAGGTCTCTGCAATCTTTACGAAGAAACTAAAGCAGAGACAAAAAGGGAGAAGGGGAAGAGGCGAAAGCTAGTGCTCCACCCCTTCCTTATGGAGTGTTTCCATTATTAAAGCCAGCTACAGGATATACAAATCCTAGGTGGGCATCTCCAGACAGGGAGAAGGCAAAGAAAAATAAGCCAGAATCTCATTCGAAGGATTAGAAAGAGAAAGGGAATAAGAAATATTTAGCAGACATTAAGGAAAGCACACAACAGTAATTGGACTCAATGTTTAGAGACGCACAAATGGAGAGGGAGAACGAGAAAAAAGGGAAGCAACAGGGAAAAGGACAGGACCAGCAGGGATCTTTTATAAAATTTAAAATTAATAATTGGAGACATGACATGGAAGAGGACGAGCCAAATACGACAGGGGGAGATAATACTGCATCAGACTGGGAGGACAGCAGTGACAGTGACAGTAGGGATGCCGAATTTGACCCTTGTGATTTTACAAGTGTGCGTAGATGAAGGAGGTGGAAAAAAGGGGAAGAAGAAGAAAGAGAGGAACAAACTAGGAACTGGATAAATATGCTTCGAAGCAGAATAGCAAGGACGCAGTAGCAAAAGTACCATAACAGGTGGTTAAGCAGGGAGCACAAACCCAATTGCCCCTTCTAAACAAAGGCAAAAGTCGAAGTGCATTACGTACCCTGGCATATGATGGATAGGGATAGTTTGGTCTACAGTTTACCTTCACTAATGGTAGGGGCCAGCAAGTGAACATATGTATTCAAGAAGGAGACAGCAGGGGTCCCATTGGCCATAGAGGACATCAAGAGTTTATTGGCAGTTTTGGTAGGGGAACAAAGTGAAGATTTGGCAGCAAGCAGGGTATGCAGGGGTAAATTTAAGCACTAACATACATGACAGAGCACATTTTAACAATTGCCGAGCACTTGTGTGGAATGCTCTGAGAGAACTGTATCCATATACGCCACATATGGGATCAATATTAGTACGTAAAATGAAGGCAGATGGGGACCCTGCAGAATAAATACTATCAATACAAGTGTGAAGGAGCATATGAATGCCTCTGATGGAAGTCCCGCCCCCATTCGGCCTATATGGTGGAAGCCAGAAATTTGCGACATGCGCAATGCCAGTGATGGTGTCTATTCCACGAAGAGCCTTTGAGACAATATATCCATTAAGATGACCCTATGTGATGTACCCTCGCAGAGATGACAAACCCTTGGAGGAGGTCCCCGAAGGAATATGAAAATGAGAAGAAAAGAGGCTGGTGACTTCACAAAAAATAAGCGTGACGCACTGAGAAGAATGGTCGAAGAATAAGATGTATAGACCTTATAGAATCTGATGGCAAAGTAAAGAATCAAGTAAACTTTCATATGCGGAATGCAGATTGCATGTGTGAAGAGCACTGCAGAAAATGCAAGCCATTTTATAAATGTACAGATGCTGTAACGCAAGTAGACAAAGTGATCATAAAGGCTGGCTATAAGTAGTGAATAGACTGCAGGTGGTGCGCCATTATATAGAATTCTGGACACCGTGTCACATATTTAGTAATCTCAGATCCGTGAAGAAAGAAAGATCAGAGGTCTGTGTCACAGCAAGAAAACAGCCGAAGATCGAGGAAAGGCCTGGTATAGCTGTCTGGCCTGGTGTCAAAGGATGGAGCGGCCAAGAACCGGTTATCTATCATTGAAGAACAGAGGACGTGAGAAGCTGAATCAGCCCTTATTAAGGTGTGAGGAATTAACACCATGAGTGCCAAGTTTATTAATTCAAGACAATTCAAATGCTGCAAAACAGGCTGAAATACGGTCTCCTGTCACGCGAGTCAAGGATGAAAACAGGAGTGGATGTGCAGACCTAAGCTACGATAAGGATGTGCCTATACTCTCTTTTATTCTCAAGAGCAGTGATACTTTGCAAGTCTAAGTTCAAAGACAATCTGAATGGGAGAAGGCATGACCAATGAGAGATGTAGGGCTAATTGGGTGGGGAGACATAGTCAAGTCCACCCACCAACACTTGGGGTACCAGCTTACGTGCTGCTAGTGAGCCGAATGTTCCAGAAGGGCACGAGCGTGCCAACTAATTGTAGAAGGCCATATAACAAAGGGCCTTATAGTTTGAGAGCCAATGGTGTACTGTGTATCTAGTAACTGATGAGGATGACATGCACTAGGGGTGGGCATAAGTTATCCACCCGACTGTAGAGACCTAATCACAACTAGATCCCTTAAAGAAAGTATACTTAGATGTTCCCCTTGAGCCTATCACAATCTCACAATGGTTTTCTTAGTTTGTCACCTGGTATGATGTTACTTATGACACATTTCTAGTACTTAAGTGTATTTTTTATGCAAAATGATCAATAGCAGGATTGAACGTCTGTTGATGTATGTTGTAACTCTGTTTTAGAAAATTGAAAATAAAACAGTTGGAGGAGACATTTTGCCAACGTCCTGAGTGGATCTTATTATTTGGTGTAAGAGTTATTCTGCATCCCATCGTTGTATGGCGTGTTACTGATTTAAAAGGGCCCATTCGTGGGTTCACAAGAAATGTGGACAGAAGAGAATAAACAATCATGGGATGATAAAATACTGTTATTCTTTCAAATTCTAGTAAGGGGGATCCCCACAGATGTGCAGGCTTCCCTAGAAAAACAGTTGGGATATAAGCAAAAGGAGGATGGCCCGAGTAAAAGCGGAAAATAAACGAGTACAGAAAAAACTGGCCTAATTAAGCATGGAAGGTGCAATGCTCATGGGACCAGTTACTGTTCCACCCGCCCAACAGGGGGGCTTCCAGTAACAGCAATAGCCCAACAAGGTGGATATACAAAATCCCGATATAACCCAAAATGGCGAGTACAACAGATGCAACAGCAGCCTGGATTTATAAATGCACAGCAGCTTGGATTTGCACCTGCAGGGGGAGTAAACCCGTACCTGGGACATTATCATACAGGAAGGGGATACTATGCAAGGGGAAGGGGATTTGGATATAGAGGTATGGGGCCCCAGTTTGGAGGACACTGTTTTGTTTGTGGACATTTTGGTCACTATGTCCGAACATGTCCATTCATTCAACAAACAGGAGAGTAAGCATCCCAGCAGAGGCACACTACTTCACGGTGCAGTTAAAGCAGCAATATATGCAGACATCCACACAGCCTCAACAGATGCAAATAATAATGCAGAAACAGATGCAAATGAAACCCATACAGATACAGGTTGTACCAACACAGGGACAAGAATCATCCCAAGGGGGAATGGTAGCTGGATCGCAGGGTACAGTAAACGTACTGCAGGCACCAGTGCAGACACAAGCACGAGAGAAGGTGACGATATTGGAACAAAATGAGGTGCCCCATTACACCGGGGTCACAGTGGTGGGTGGAAATTCATTTGCATCTTCAATCAACTCATTTTCCCAATGGGGTGCCCACCGAAGAAGTACGAGTGTGTCCTGTCGTAGCAGTAACTGAAGACCCCAAAGAGGAGCCCAAGGTCGCAGTTCAAATAGGATGGAGGGATTTTTCCTTTCCAATAGATACTGGAGCAACACGATCCTGTATGAAAGAAGGGGGGGGTTCCCATTATCCAACAAGAAAATGGGCATGCAAGGCATTTCGGGGACCATCCAAGCAGTTCCTCTAACAAAATATTTACCACTGACAAAAGATACGCAACATTTTGTAGCACCATTATTGTATTCAAAAGACACACCTATTAATATATTAGGAAGAGATTTGTTAAGCAAATTGATGACAATAACATGGAGTGGCGATCAATATTGTGTATCAATCCCACACTAACGCTGACAGGAGTAATAGACACAGATTGGTTTGTTACATAAAATGAAGAGGAGGGGAAAATTGTGTTTCAGTTGAGCATACCCTGTCCAGTAGAGATAAAGGAAAAAGCAGTGCCACAGATGACACAATTGGTGCAATAAGAGACAAAATACAAGCAGCAGGATTTGGAAAAAGTTCCAAAGAATTTATGGACCAAAGGACCTCATGTCGTGGGAATATTGAAGGTGTCATGATTTCCCAACGAGTTCCCTGATTTAACCCATGTTTCTGTAGGTTATTATTGCGCTGTCATTTGAGAGAAGGTATTGTTCCCATTCAGATCCATATAGTAAGTCATGGAAAATTGGGATTCCAAAATGGCCGCCTAGTGGTGTAACCAGGAACTAATCTGTAGGTCTAGTCTTTTGCGACCTCTGTTATAAGTACTAAATTTCTGAGGAGACTCGCGCTTCGCGTTGCTGACTGCCTTGCAGTACGGACGCTCACCGCGGTCTCTGTCGGATTCCAGTCAGAGTTTCCCCGCCCTTCATATTTCCAGTCAGAATTTCCTCGTCCTGTCCCATAGTCTCCTTCACTGCTCACAGTCAGTAGTTTTCTTTCTTATTTGATGTCCCCTAGTTACCGCGTCCTCAGTTCCAGCCCGAAGTTTTTCCTGTCAGAGTTTCGTACGCAAGTACCAGTGCCTAGTTGTTCTCTGTTACGAGTGTTTTAGCAACGGATTAGTCATTGTGCATTTTCACATTTTTGGTTTATACTATACGTAGTTGTTCCTTGTGCCAATGTTTGAAACTCATTTGCTGTGCCAGGTTGTTGTCACACTGCCCAATATGTGCCAAGTTTTGTAGCTGTTGTAGCTAGTTGAACATTCTTTTTGCATATCATTCCGCATTACACTTTGCTGATAGTTATTTAGTCAGTTCCCGATAGGACAGCGCTACACCTCTCATGTCATCTATATTTCCACTATTGCCCTCCAGTTTGATTGTACTAAGGTCTTCTCACAGCTACACTCATATATGACTATGACTAAATAGGCATTATCTTCCCCTTGTCACCAGTCTCCTTTATTCCTTTATATAAGAATACTATTGACATCTAGACTACACTGTTTTCTTCAGGACATGCGCCCCTGTATGAATGCAGGATGGAGGGCTCACTAAAAAAGCACTTTAGGTGAGTTTTCCTGATGTTGGTTATCATTCTATTTTCAGTACTGGAGAGTTTTCTCAGAATAGGGTAGGAACATTATTAAGGAGGGTTGTTATCTTGTCATCCTTTCTACAGGGATTGTGATTACTGAAGTTCCAGGGAGTTCTTCTGGCGTTCCCGCAGATTGACAGGTGAGCGTTACAGAACGCGAAGCCGCCATTTTGAAAATATCTGCCTGAGCGTCATGGAGACTCCTGAGGTGGATCAGCTGGCTCAGTTATTGGGGGAATTGAGGGCGGAGGTTCATGCCGCACGTTCTGAAACGTGTGCATTGCGTAGGGAGTTAGTGGTTAATAGGGACCGTACAGATGAATTGGCACGCCAACTTTTACAAACACAGGCTGGTCAAGTTCCCTTACCCGCAGCAAATCCATCAGCCCCTGTTCCCGCTACACCCCAGGCTCCAGTCCAAGTAATTGTTCCTGGAAGCATTCCCTTAGCTCCTCCTGAGCGTTTTCTGGGGGATTCTAAGAAATTTGCTGTGTTTATGAATCAGTGTAGGTTACATTTCCTCTGTCGTCCAGGAGTATTTCCCACTAATCAGGCCAAGGTGGCCTTTATTTTATCTTACCTGGGTGGTTATGCTGCGGATTGGTCAATTCCCCTAGTCAATAGAGACGACCCAATCTTGAGGAATCTATCAGAGTTCCAGAAAGAAATGGAAGAATTATTTGCACGACATACCCAGGGTCAAGCCCTAGATAATGAGCTGCTCTCTCTCCGACAGGGAAACCAAGAATTGTTGGCTTATGTGGCAACCTTCAATAGACTAGTAGCAGAATCCAATTGGCCCAATGAAAAAAGAACAACCTTGTTTCACAGAGGATTGCGAAGTGAATTAAAGGATGTCTTGGCTCAAGTAGTCAATCCGCCAGATGGTATTGCCGACTTTATTGACCTTACTATCCAGTTAGACCAGCGACTGCAAGATAGAAGAGTGGATTGTTCTCGTTCCGAAAGTCGGACTTATTTTGTGCGCCCAAAAGAAAACCCAGTAAGAGCTGGCCCGGATACTCACCCAGAACCGATGCAGTTAGGGGTTGTTAGGGGGCCCATTTCGCAGGCTGAGAGGGACAAGAGGCGTCAACAGCAACTGTGCCTTTACTGTGGCAAACCTGGACATTTCCTAAGAGATTGCCCTGTGAAACCTCCAAGAAAACCTATTGGAGGCATCAACCAGGAAAGAGCGAATCAGATTTCGGAAAACTCCAGTGCCCGGCAAGTATAGAGGTCAGCTTGTCGAGCATGAAACAGGGAGTAATGACCTCTCACTTTGTCTTTCCAATTATCTTATTTAGTCCAGAACAGCCCACTAAGATGCATGCTTTACAAGCCTACATAGATTGTGGTGCCATAGGGAACTACATGGATTCTAAACTGGCATGCAAGTTAGATCTCTTCCTTGTGGACAAATCCGAAGCAGACAATGTATCTACAGTAGATGGTAATCCTTTAGCTTCTGGGCCAGTCACACAATGTACGAGGGACCTTATCATGCTTTGCCAGGAAAGTCATAAAGAGAGGATAACATTCGACCTTATAAGTGCTCCACAATTTCAAATCATTCTAGGTATGCCTTGGCTCGAGAAGCACAATCCCACTATAGATTGGCGCTCCAGATCCCTCACCTTTGCTGCTGAATGTGAAGACTCCTGTTCTATGGTTGGTGACCTAAAGAAATTTGTTATCGAGAGAGTATCTACTGACTCAACGCTTGGATTGATTGGAAGTTTACCCTCGGATTATAGGAAATTTCAAGAAGTTTTTGAAGAGAAATTGGCTGAGGTATTACCTCCTCATCGTCCCTACGATTGTCAGATTGACTTACTTCCAGGAGGTCACCTTCCTTGTAATTGAATATATTCATTAACAGAGAAGGAGGATGCCCATCTGAAGAAGTATCTAGACCAGTATTTAGCAAATGGGTTCATTAGGCCTTCTAAGTCCCCTGCTGCCTCTCCTCTTTTTTTTGTACCGAAAAAAGAAGGAGATCTCAGGACTTGTATTGATTATCGTGCCTTAAACCAGATTACAGTCAAGAATCGTTACCCCATTCCCCTCATTTCAAATTTGTTAGATCAAATCAAGGTCGCCCAGATCTTTACAAAATTAGATCTTTGAGGTGCATACCATCTCATTCGAATAAAAGAGGGTGACGAACGGAAGACTGCTTTTCGCACCAAATATGGCCTGTTTGAGTACCAAGTGATGCCCTTCGGATTGTGCAATGCTCCGGCAGCATTTCAATGTTTTATGAACGATGTCTTAAGGGATCTGCTGGATGTATGTGCAGTGGTCTATATTGACGATATCCTGATTTTCTCCAGAAACCACCAAGAACATGTGAAAGATGTTACAGCTGTGCTTCAAAAACTACAAGAAAATTCTCTTTTTGTGAAGCTAGAAAAATGTTCTTTCCATGTTTCCGAAGTCGAATTTCTGGGTTTTGTACTATCCTCTCAAGGTGTCAAGATGGACATGCGAAAGGTGGAGGCTATACTCACCTGGCCGGCTCCAACGTCTGTGAAAGGAGTCCAAAGCTTTTTGGGTTTTGCTAATTTCTATCGTCGCTTTGTGGATAATTTCTCCCAATTGGTACACCCCATTACATCCTTGCTTAGAAAAAATAAAAGATTTGAATGGACCAAGGAGGCTGAGGAAGCCTTTCAGAAATTAAAAACCAAATTTACTGAGGCTCCAGTACTCAAACATCCTCAAGCTGACTTACCATTTGTCGTGGAAACTGATGCCTCAAATGTAGCTATGGGTGCTGTCCTGTCGCAGCGCAATCCAGAAACCCAGGTCTTGCACCCAATGGCATTCTGGTCGAAGAAACTCTCTCCAGCTGAACGCAATTACACCATTACTGACAAGGAGTTGTTAGCCATCAAGAGTGCCCTGAAGGAGTGGAGACATTATCTCTTGGGAGCTCAGCACACGATTACCATCCTCACTGATCATAGAAACCTCCAGTATTTACGTTCCGTTAAGGCCCAATCTGCCCGCCAACTGCGATGGGCCTTGTTCTTCGCAGAATATGATTTCATCATCACGTTTAGACCTGGAGTACGGAATGGTAAGGCTGATGCGTTATCTCGAATTGGCAATGGAGAGGAAGCGTTTGTCTCTTCTGCTCCCATGAACGTCATCGCCGGAGAAAGAGTCCTGGGTTTATTGCACAATGAAGAACCATATTTCGAGAACCTGAAGAAAGAAGTTAAAGAAATCGTTACTCGGGAAGAGCTGCTAACATGGGTTAATCGAGGAAATCCATTCAAGGTCCAAGATGAATTACCTTACTATCAAGATCGAATGTATCTCCCTACAGAGACAATGAGAAAACAAGTAATTTCCAACTACCATGGCTCCCTCATTGAGGGTCATCCCGGAGTGACCAAGACCTTAGAGAAGATCAAGAGGTACTACTGGTGGCCAACTTGGCGTAAGGATGTGACTCATTTCATTCAAACTTGCGGAATTTGTGCACAAAACAAGAATTCAAAGAAGAAACCAGCCGGTCTTCTGCAACCTTTAAATGTTCCACCCAATCCATGGCATACCATATCTATGGACTTTATCACGGATCTGCCGTCATGTGAATGTTACAATACCATCCTGGTGGTGGTAGATTTATTTTCGAAGATGGCTCATTTTGTGCCCTTACAAGGGATTCCCACCGCTGCTGGCCTGACAAGGAGTTTTTTTAGAAAATATTGTCAAACTACACGGGTTTCCTTCCATAGTCATTTCTGACCGGGGGAGTCAATTTGTTTCCAGATTCTGGAGAAAGTGTTGTGACCTGGCCCAGATTGATGTTAGACTATCCACTAGTCACCACCCACAAACGGATGGTCAAACGGAGCGCACTAACCAGACCCTGGAACAGTACTTACGCTGCATGCTTCATCAAACTAATGATTCCTGGTTAGACATTTTGTGGGTGGCAGAGTACGCTTACAAGAATTCTATCCACTCTTCTACTGGTCTCACACCGTTCTATACCTTGCATGGTCGACATCCTCGAACATCTGCATTTGATCCTCCAGATCCACTAGAAATGCCGGCAGTTAGGAACCTTCACGACAAGATTATAACCGCAACCAGGGAGGCCCAAACTAACTTAGTGACGGCTAAGGAATCCCAAAAGAAGTTCGCTGATCGACATAGAAGTACTCCTCCTAGTTTCCAAGTTGGTGACTCTGTCTGGTTGTCTTCCAGAAATCTGGCCTTAAAAGGTTCTAAGAAGTTTCTTCCCAGATATTTAGGACCATTTGTCATTGAAGCTGTTATTAATCCAGTGGCTATGAGGTTGACACTCCCGAAGAAAATGAGAATACATCCAGTTTTTCATGTCTCTCTATTGAAACCGGTAGAAGCAGAGACACGTTTCCCACCAGTCCCACCCCCAGTGGAGGTTGAAGACGACCAACCAGAATTTGAAGTCAGGGAGATTTTGGACTCCAAGATAATGCCTCATAAATTATTTTACCTGGTAGATTGGAAGGGTTATGGTCCCCTTGAGAGATCTTGGGAACCTTTGGATAACATTCATGCCCCAAGATTGGTAAAAAGATTTCATCGTAACCACACAACCAAGCCGGGAAGGAAATCTTTGAGGGGGTACTGTCATGATTTCCCAACGAGTTCCCTGATTTAACCCATGTTTCTGTAGGTTATTATTGCGCTGTCATTTGAGAGAAGGTATTGTTCCCATTCAGATCCATATAGTAAGTCATGGAAAATTGGGATTCCAAAATGGCCGCCTAGTGGTGTAACCAGGAACTAATCTGTAGGTCTAGTCTTTTGTGACCTCTTTTATAAGTACTGACTGCCTTGCGGTACGGACGCTCACTGCGGTCTCCGTCGAATTCCAGTCAGAGTTTCCCCGCCCTTCATATTTCCAGTCAGAATTTCCTCGTCCTGTCCCATAGTCTCCTTCACTGCTCACAGTCAGTAGTTTCCTTTCTTATTTGATGTCCCCTAGTTACCGCGTCCTCAGTTCCAGTCCGAAGTTTTTCCTGTCAGAGTTTCGTACGCAAGTACCAGTGCCTAGTTGTTCTCTGTTACGAGTGTTTTAGCAACGGATTAGTCATTGTGCATTTTCGCATTTTTGGTTTATACTATACGTAGTTGTTCCTTGTGCCAATGTTTGAAACTCATTTGCTGTGCCAGGTTGTTGTCACACTGCCCAATATGTGCCAAGTTGTGTAGCTGTTGTAGCTAGTTGAACATTCTTTTTGCATGTCATTCCGCATTACACTTTGCTGATAGTTATTTAGTCAGTTCCCGATAGGACAGCGCTACACCTCTCATGTCATCTATATTTCCACTATTGCCCTCCAGTTTGATTGTACTAAGGTCTTCTCACAGCTACACTCATATATGACTATGACTAAATAGGCATTATCTTCCCCTTGTCACCAGTCTCCTTTATTCCTTTATATAAGAATACTATTGACATCTAGACTACACTGTTTTCTTCAGGACATGCGCCCCTGTATGAATGCAGGATGGAGGGCTCACTAAAAAAGCACTTTAGGTGAGTTTTCCTGATGTTGGTTATCATTCTATTTTCAGTACTGGAGAGTTTTCTCAGAATAGGGTAGGAACATTATTAAGGAGGGTTGTTATCTTGTCATCCTTTCTACAGGGATTGTGATTACTGAAGTTCCAGGGAGTTCTTCTGGCGTTCCCGCAGATTGACAGATGAGCGTTACAGAAGGGGTGGGAGCAATGCACATTAAGATTAAGGAAGGAGCACTGCTGCCATGAGTGAAGCAATACCCCCTTCACAAGAAGCAGATGAGGGTATATATGAGGCACTGCATGCCTTATGGCAGCAAGGTATCGTACAGGAATGTACATCTTAATGCAATACGGCAATCTATCCGATTACAAAATCAAAGGGTGGGGCATGGAGATTCATACAAGATCCCAGCCCTCTTAACGTTATCGAAGCAGAATTTCCGCTAGTTCCAATCCGGCACAATGTTCTGCAGCATCCCAACAGAGGCACACTACTTCACAGTAGTGGATTTGAAGAATGCTTTCTGCTTTATTGCCCTGCATCCAGACTCTAGGTATCTCACTGTGTTCATGTATCGCGGAACGAGATTCGAACACACGAGAATGCCCCAGGGGTACTGTGAGGGACCCAGCATATTCAACAGAGTAATACAAATGGACTTGGGCAATTTGCAAATTGCAAGTACAGTGATACAATATGTGGATGCCCTTTAAGTGTGTAGCACAAAAGAAGATGAGTGGAGGGAGGACTCATTGACACTAACAACGTTGTTGGCTGACAAGGGGTACAAAGTGGACAAAGATATATTGCATTATTGCCAAACAGAGGTGGTTTACTTGGGGCAGATTGTATCAGCAGATGGGAGAGGAATAACACCAGAAAGGATTGAAGCAAAAAATAAAACACCCCTACATAAGACAGCAAAATAAATGCAGGTCCTGGGTCTATGCAATTACTGCAGAGCCTAGGTCTTTGATTACTCCACATATACCAGGCCATTCCTACGGGCACTTAAGGAAGCTCAGAGAAAGAAAAGCAACATATAATGGGCAGCTGACATTAATAAAAGTTTTGACAAGCTTAAAATTGAGTTGGCGTATGCACCAGTATTGGCCGCACCCAATTACAAAGAATAGTTTCATTTGTTTTCTCACTCAGATGGTAAAGTAATGGCAGCCGTTCTGACACAAAAGAAGGGACAAGGACACAAGCTTCTGGCATGCTATAGTGGATCACTAGATCCAGTGATGCAGGGACTCGTTTCTTGTGAGCAGGCACTAGCTGCCGTTGCATTTGCAATTGAGAAGGCATCAACAATAATAATGGGATGCCCAGAAATTTTGTACATGCAACATGCATTGTTTGCATTGCTAGAAATGTTCAAATCAACACTGACAACCCAGAGAGCATCATGTTATCAAATTATACTGACAAACCCTGCAACAGAAATTGTAGAATGCAGGGTGGTAAATCCAGCAGAATTCATTACAGAACCAATGAACGAGGGAGATTATATACATGACTGTATGGCATGCATGGACAGGAACGAAGGGAACCGCCTGGCAAAAGAAGATGTAACTGAGGGGGACAGACATAATCTTTATTGATGGGTCTTCAAGTATCGACCTATATTCAGTACAGAGGCATTTTGGTTCAACAGTAGTAGGATACACAAATGGGATACAAAGGAAGGAGAATTTACACTTTTCTCCTAAATACGACTGTCAGCATACTACTTTGCATAAGCACCAGAATTGGTGGCATTAATTGAGGCCCTAAACATGTCAGAACTACAGGTGGTAAATATATTTTCAGATTCTTCATACGTAACATCTACAGCACATTCAGGACTAGCAAGACAGGAAAGAAGAGCGTTCAGGAGAAGTGATGGCACACAGGTACAACATGCAGCAATTCTGAGTACATTATTAGAAATGCTACCACTCCCAGTAGAATTGGCAATAGTAAAGTACAAGGCTCATACTGAGGGGAAAGATTTTATTTAATTGGGTTACGAAAAAGCAGACAGAGCAGCAAAAGAAGCATCATATTTGCCAGAAGGGACATATGTGCCGTTCCCTGGCGAGAAGGAAAAAGTACCACTTATAGCATTGATGAAAACAACTGAAGAACACAATTCACTGCCAGCGGGCTTCAATGCAACACTAAAAGGGCAGATAATTCAATTACAGGGAGAAGCACCGAATGATGAAAAAGAGCTTTGGAAGAAAAAGGGGTGCTCTCTGTCTCCAGGCAAATTGATTTGGCAGCAAGACAGCACCCGCAAGGTGCTAATTTCAAGAATGTTGTTGAATGTGGCCTTGGAACAGCTTCACTACACTGCCCACCTATCAAAAGAGCATGTGACCGCAGGGATAAGTGAGGACTGGTTTGTGACAAATTTACATGAATGTGTGTCTGAATTTGTGAACAATTGTATAATTTGTCAAAAATGTTTATCTGGTCAGATTTTGAGAGTGATACAAGGAACATTACCGCAGCCCGAAGGACCCTTCCGGCACTTTCATATAGACTATGTCGATTTGCAGGCTAGATGTACCTCTTATAGATACATGCTTACTATGGTATGTCTATTTTCACGTTGGCTTGAGGCTGGTCCCTTTGCCCGTAATGACACCTGCTCAGCGGCAACATTTTTAGTGAGGGAACTATTTTCATGGTGGGGGATCACAGACAAAATTTGCTCTGACAATGGCCAGCATTTTGCAAATGATTTGATTCAGGAAATAACTGCCCTACTGGGAATATGGCACAAGCTATGTACCATTTACCTTCCACAGGCCAAAGGAATGGCTGAGAGAATGAATGGCTTTCTAAAAGTGTGCTCGTCATGAAATTGTTACTAGTCGTAGAATGCACGCACCTATTTTACTGTCACGTACAATTTCTGATGCTAACTCTCCTTCTAACATCTTGGGGGAGGAGTTTCATATGTACCTCACAGAACTTATAACATTGCTTTTCTATATATCCGAATAGACAAATTCAAGAATACGGACAGAGCAAGTAGGTGAAATAAACAGTGGTGAGCAGGAATGGGAATTTCTGAGAGCAGCACTTCTCTATCCATGAGAGAATTTTTTTTTATTAAAAACCACGCCAGAAAGTGGAAAGAAGAACGTTGTACTGGTCTGCATACAGTGATATACTCAACACCAACATTGGTCATGGTTGAAGGTCGCCGAGGATGCGTTCATCCCACCGACATGGACAGGGACAAGAGCACCAGCTCCCCCGGAGAAGAGGTGCAGAGCGCAACATTATGGGGAGAATACATCAGATCTCATTGACTTTTTTCTTAGCAATAAGGTTTTATAGAAGAACAACAAGGGAAGAAGGAACGGGTGTTTTGCAGGACAATGTCATAATAAACAGACTGCAAAGCATTTCTATTCAATGGAGTGTAGTAATATTAACATGCGACTATAGTATAGGATTAATATATTTTTTTTTCCTTAAAGAAATAAGTGGTATACATTGAAACATTAGAGTGAATAGAGCAAAATGAAATGTGTTAAATGAAGAGGAGTTCCATCATGACACTGAATGATGCGTGTGGGAAGAGAAAGGGGCGAACGGCACATGTTACGTCTGCTCACTCATCCCACACTAAATAGGGGCACTCAAGCTTTTCCTACCTCATATGGCTGTGTCATATGAGGAAGCAGGATGCCTAATGCATCTATCCCTCTGCAAATCTAGGGGTCTATTTCAAGGAACAAGTGTTTCTGTCCAGTGGGTGGATGAAGGAGAAGAGGTTTACACATATAATTATGTGCAACTTGACAGGAATGGCAAAAAAAGAGAAACAAAAAAGATGATAGTAGAATATATAACAGAAGGCTCTAAAAGGGGGAGCAAATGATTAGTGAACACAACCGACTGCAGTAAAGAGGGATGGAACATTTCCTGGTGTCACACACAACCATTAATGAGAATAAAAGGGGCATTGCGGTATGGTGGCCAACGGGAAGGGGAATAATGCAATGTTGTCCCGAAGGTTTAGTGGGATTTGAACAAACTGTGGTGTCCAAAGTAAAAAATGGCTGAAAGGCAGTTGGGGGTAAGTATGGACATGCATTGACTTGGATAGGTGAAACTCATCAACCAGTTTACATAAAGAGCTTTACATGATTTCCTCTGTGTTTCAAGTCCAGTGGGTCCATCAATTTGGCAACTAACACCAGTTGTGCTAAGGTGATGAGGAGTGCGCCACTGACGCAGGGGACAGCTGTCACAATGGACCTGTGGTGGACATGTGAATTGAAGGCCTACACCCAGCTTCCTCCTTATTGGAGTTGGGTTTGTGTGATTGCTAGAGTGCACTGTACTGCACTGTCGTACTTGTGGTGCCCAGAAGCAACAACAACAACATGGGGCTTTCGTTAAAGGTGCAGTCAATCGTGCTGAAAGAAAAAGTGTTGCAGCAAGACAAAAAGCAAACAATGCAAGGAATGCTATACCGAAAAAGGAGTGCAAATAACTGTTGGTCCGAGAAGAGTGCAGAAAACTTGGCAGCAATTCCTGCTGAGTTTTGACTATTTTCCAAGGCAACCCCTTTTTTCATGTCTTTTCTGCTTCCAGGTGTGCAAACTGAAGCTAATGCCAAGTGGGTACAATTTACCAGGTACGAGTGGCCAATTCAATAGCAAAGAGCCTAAAAACGCTAAAGGAAGAGCTGAGGGCACAACGCTTGTTGGCACTCCAGAACAAATATGTGTTGGACCTTCTCACTGCCATAGAGGAAGGAGTTTGTGCAAAGATTGGGAGCAGCTGTTGTACCCAGTGTGAGTGTAGCCATCAATAAAATATAGACACTCCATGAGAAGATGACAAACAAAGCTAATGGAGTGCAATCGAACAATTGACTGGAGACCCTTTTTGCATGGGTGCCCGCTTGGCTCTCAGGAGTATTTTAAGTGACTGGCCCTGCGCTGGTCACCTTCTGAATGGCAAAACTATTTTAAGACTCCATACTAACAAGGGGAGAGGAAAATGTATGTTGCCTCTGAATGCTGACAGGGTAAATGTTAAAAATAAGCCCATTAACAAACAAACCAAGGGTGAAAAAGTTGATGATGAAGTTGACTGGGTTACAATAGCACCAGGAGATATAGAGAACTATGATGCCTATTGGATTTCATGTGACAAGGATGGGCAGGGGTGTGTGCTGATAGAGGGATCATTGGAAGACTGGTAAGAAGATGGAGGTGACATGATTAGACTGAAAAGAGAGCAGCAAGTGGGGACAGGGAGAACGAAAAGAGTTTGTTATTGATGGATCAATAAAAGGGGGGAATAATGTGGTAAAAATGCAAGTTCAGCACGGTAAAAATGTGCGAACTTATCAGCTGTGGGATTTTATTTATTTGGGAAATAGTAACATATATTATTCACAGAGCAATAAAGGTAGCTGCAAACTTTAGCCTGGTCGACATGAGCGTTTAAAAAAAAAGTTCATAAAATAAATATTTCCCCCTTAGTTTACGGAGTCACTGCACTATGGCCATGTGCATATGATGAAGGCCCACTCTGGAGTGAAATTCTTGCTACGCCACTGATTCTTTCACAGCTGCCATCATTAATCACACTCAGTATAAGAGAACACTTGACGAAGTCTGCATCTATTTGCTAAAAAAAAGTGTTCACAAACACCATTAGCACTTGTAAGCTCAGTGTGAACAAGTGGCCAGCAAAGGCAGCAGCTTAACTACTTCACTGAATTTTCGCACACTGTTGTCAAAAAAATAAAAATGTAATTCATAAATACATCATACACATTTATTTTCTTCTTTTTATTAAATCAAACTCTGTAAATGTAGAAACACATATTTGCTGTTGAGGCTTAGGTTCTTTTGGGAGAGTGTTTAACAATGCTTCCCTATGATTAATAATGTGGTAAAAATGCAAGTTCAGCACGTTAAAAAGGTGCAAACATATCAGCTGTAGGATTAGCCCACTGAGATCTGAGGGGGCTTTGTTGATAGCTACACAGTTCTATGTACTAGGCTGGAGAATGCTCTAAAAAATTGTGTTTTATGCAAATACCATATAGGCGATAAAGATGGGTTACATGTAAGTATGCAGGGCACTGTAAAAACGCCTCAACATGATTTTTACTAGAAACACATTCACATTTCATAAACTTGCTTAGTAGCAGCAGATGCTGGCAGCACATTGCAAATAATACGTTCCCAGTATCATACGGTAAGAAATGAACAGCCTTTGATACTTTCGAGTTAAGAAAGCAAATCACATGGGTGCCTGAGAAAGGCAGTGAATGCACAACATTTTATAATTCAGCATATTGGTCTATTGACGGTTTCAAAATGTCTCACAGCAGTTTCAAATTGCCTCTTTGCATATGTGAGCCTGGGAAGAGGTTTGAAAGTTCCTAAAATGCAACATTAAAAAGGCAACTTGTCAATGGTTCAAGGCTCCTCCAGTGTCATGATCGGTTTTATTCCCATGAGAAATGGATGGAGATGGCCGGCAGCAGATGAACAAAGATTTGCTGGTAATTTAAAATGTCTCAATGTTTTGGCACTATGATGTGGGAATTAGGGGTTGGACTGTGACATCACAGAGTTGGTTGAGGGCTACCAAATAGCCTCACATGGAGGACTAGTCTAGTGTTGCAATGAGGTATGATGCTAATTCGTTTGTATGATTATAAAAGCTCTTGTCTTAGGGGCGTATCTTTGACAGCCCCTTTCATGCAGTTCTGTTCCGCATTCGGTGTGAATGTTGCTTTCCCAGCTGCGCCTGGGCCCAGAATAAATTGTGTTACTTCTTGCTTGATGTACACTCCTTTATTGGAGTACTTTAGTAATTTCTATTTGTGAGTTCTGAGGCAACCCACAGTACAGTTACATGCCTTCTTGGATGACTTTCGAACCGATCTTTGTTTCAGTGTCAACACTTTCTATGCAACTAAATCTGGGAAATACAGATCCTTGTGAGGTTTTGTTGTATTTTCTAGTCCAGGGTGGATCTGTTCTCGCAGCATACTTTCTTTACATGTTATGCTGTTCCCAGTGGTCTCTTGATATATTGATATAGTAGAGAACAGTGGACATAAATCAATTAGCATGTGGTATTGTATTAGGCCAGGAATGTACAAGAGAGACTTACATTGTGAGACACATCATCTGTGTTCAGTAAGTGGGCTATTGCAGATTTCACACAACCAAAACCTAGTAGTCTTAAACTGCTGCACAAGCATTAGCTAGCAAAAGAGGTCAGTCCTAGCACTCTATTGGTTACTCCAATAAAATCCACCATGTACTATGTTGTTCAGTAGCAATAGCATTTTCGGTTAATATAAATGTGTTTGCCAAGGCCAAGATAAATCACCTCCCCCAAGAAATGTCTCCACTTACAGGCTCAAGGCTGTTACCGATGGTCTTAGTTAAGGCCCATTGACACTTGGGATTTTGTATACATTCACAGTCTCAAACTGTTTTGAAGAATACTTCGTCATTACACAAAATAGTCCCACTATGGGAGTTGATAATAATTACATTGTGCAGTGAATAAGGACATTACACTGCTTGGACATAAATGATGTCCTTGCCAGACCTTTACTGTGTTAATAAGACACGCACAAAGTCACTGTCAGTCCCAAGTACAAGTTTAGAGTGTGTTTAAAACACTAATTAAACAAATGGACATTATAAATTGGAGAGTGCAAAAACCTCTGAATTATACATATACACTGCAGTTGCTTGTTACACAGGTGATATGATGTATGTGTCTCTGCCCTAAAACAAATTGTTTACACAGCAAAAGCTTGCAAAAAAATGGGTCTATTCAAGTGTTGTGCTTGTTTTGGAAAACTATATTTATCAACGTTGAACAAATAAATGTATGCACATTCCTTAGTGCTCTATGGTTCAGTCGCTGCAACAGCAAAATGCATCTGAGCTTATCGCCACTCTCAAACAAAAAGGGAGCCAGAATGTATAGATTTAAGAGCACACCAGTAATCCTTGTAAACCTAATGCGGTGATTGATCTTTGCCTGCCTTCTGAAGCCTAAGTGGGGCACAAACCAACAAATAACACAATAGTTCTGCATACAAACATTTTAAAATGCAGCATAAAACAAACTGTTATTTTCCTGAAGTGGGTGTAAAACATGGCTTGTTGTTTGTGGGCCGGTATGTTCCGGCGCCCCTGTGAGCCTCCAACCTCGCACAGAGCAACACACACAAATGCATGCTTGGTTCGGGCTCCCCGGTCTCTGACGCAGCCGGGAACGCCCCGTTTATTTATGCTGCACGCGGCAGAGTGCAACGTTACTCTGCCGCGTGTAGGTTTGTTTGTTTGTTTGTTTGTTTATTTGGTAATGCGCTCCAAGCCCGTGGGCATCTGGGCGCAGCAATACAAGAGGACTCGAAACTTAGTTACAATGCCTGACACAGGCTATTACAGAAAAACAGTGGTCGCTTACAATAGGTGATACAATGCATATAGAATAACAAGGGTTAAGCGCATAAGAATAACATTTTAACAGGTTGTAATGTTTCCGCTAGGATGAGGATCGTTGCATGTCGTTGTTGTGCAGCCATTTGAGAGCGTAGGATCTGAATCTTGTGTAAGGTAAAGGGCATCTAAGGTCGGATGGGAGTGTGTTCCATGATTGTGCAGCTCTAACTGGGAAGCTCGCTCCGCCCGCTGTGGTAAGTTTGAATCTAGGGACTTCCAGTAGGAAGGTGTTGGCAGATCTCGTCAGTCGTTTAGAGGGTCTCCAATTGATTCTTTCCGCTAGGTAGGGGGGTGCTTGATTGTTGAGGCATTTAGAAGTGAGGGAAATAGAGCTGCTCTAAGAGCGTTATTTTGTAATCTCTGGAGTTTGTCAGTGACCGACTTGTTAGCACCTGAGTATAAGGCGTTGCAATAGTCCAGTCTGGACATGACAAGGGCATTGGCCAAGGTGAGGCAGCTGGCACTGGACAGGAAGGGTCTGGCGGCACGGATGAGTTTACACGTGAAGTGGTTGAGGAGGCGAGGGAGTTCACTTGCTTTTTGAGGTTGAGAGCTGAGTCGAGGTAAAAACCTAACGTTTTGACCTCGCGCATAACCTTAATAGTATTGTTATCGATGTTAAATGAGGCATAGTCCGGGGTGAGTTTGGATAAGTTGTGGTCTGAACCGAGGAGCAGGATTTCAGTTTTATCGTCGTTCAGGCAGAGGCCATGTGTGGCCATCCATGCTTGAATGAGGATGTAAATTTTATTCACCAGAGCCAAGTCCACTTCATAGTTGCCCGAAAGGGGTATGAGGATCTGGGTGTCATCTGCGTAATTAGTGTAGGTGACGCCCAATCTGTCCAACTTGTCGAACAATGGCTTGGTGAAGATGTTGTAGATAGTGGGTGAGACACAGGAGCCCTGTGGGACTCCACATGTGATTTGGATGGGATCGGCACAGGTGGAAGAGGAGAACACTCTCATGGTCCGGTTGGCTAGAAAGGATTGGACCCATGCTATAGCATCTTCTGTGAAGTTGGCAGCCAGCTTGAGGTGGTTGCATAAGACTGCATGATCCACCAGATCAAAAGCTGCTGACAAGTCCAGTAAAAGTAGCAGCGCTGTTTTCCCATTATCCTTAAATTCCTCCATTTTAGTTTTAAGATCTATCAGGGCTGTTTCCGTGCCATGGAGAGGGCGGAAGCCCGATTGGCGCGAGCCTAGTAGATGATTAGCTTCTAGGTACTCTTGAATTTGGAGATAGGCTACTCTGTCGATAATTTTTAGTAGGAAGGGTACCGTGGTGATAGGCCTATAGTTAGTCGGGATAGATGGATCGAGGGTTTGTTTTTTGAGAAGGGGGAAGACCCAGGATTCTTTTAAGTTGGCTGGCACTGTGTTGGATTTGAAGGATGAGTTGATAAGCTTCGAGATGAAAGGGGCTAAGTCTCTGGCAGCGTCCTTTATTATTTGAGCTGGGCAGCTGTCGCCCTTACAGTTGGAGGGCTTCAGTGAGAGGATAGCCTTTTCAGTGTCGATGATGGAGATGGGTTTAAAGCTAAAAGGGGGGATAGTAATAGGTTCAGTTACTAGAGGCACTTGTTGATCAGTAGGAGAGAGGGTGTCTTTTTTATTCATTATTTTAAGTTGGATGGTAGAGATTTTGTTTGATAGGGCATTCTGTATATTAGTGCACCATATCTTGTCCTTTGGGACTGTGTCAGTTGGTTGGATAGGGGATTCCATTTCCCGGAGGATGGCAAAAAGTTCCTTGGTATTCGATTTGGCATTGGTAATTCTGTCATTGAATACGTTTTTTTTAGTGTTGATAATTTCAGACTTGTAATGTCTTGTAACTTGGGTTAGCTTAGCTTTGTTGTTGTTGGTGGGCGAATTACGCCAGATAGTTTGGAGTTTTCGTTTCTGCTTTCTAAGGTCCTTAAGCTGGGGGTTGAACCAGGCATTGAGGTGGGCTTCTTGCTTAGCTTTGCGTAGTTTTGCGGGTGCAATGGTGTCTAGTGCGTGAGACATAGCTTTGTTAAAGGTGTCTACTAGTTTGTCTGGGTCAGTGCTGTCCTTCAGACCGTTAATAGTGGGCAGGAGGAGGGGGATGAGTTTTTCTGTAGTAATATCTTTTTTACTTCTGGTAGGGAGTGGTGGTATCATTTTGATAGTTTTAGGGCTGGGGAGGTCAAGTGTGGCAGTGAAATTTATTAGAAAGTGGTCAGTCCATATTTGAGGGGTGATGGCAGTGATGACTATGTTGCAGTTGAGTTCTGATACCCAGTCAAGGGTTCTGCCTTTAGCATGTGTGGGGGAGAGAACCTTTTGGGTAAGGCCTTGGTCATTTAGGATAGCTGTTATAGAGAGGGCATTTTTATTGTCTGGCTCATTGAAGCCGATGTTAATGTCGCCCAGCAGCAGCGTTTGCGAATGATTTTGGGTATTGTTCGCTATGAGGGTAGTAAGGTCATCTTCAAAGGTTCCCAGGGGACCTGGGGGCCTGTAGATCAAGTGAATGGTTAGCGTGCGGTTATTAGAGAGTTGCATTTTTGCTGAGAGTACTTCGCAGGAAGCACAGGGGTGTGAGGTGGTGAGTCTGATAGGCAAAGTGGTTTTCGCGATGATTGCTAGGCCACCGCCTTTAGCATTGGGCCTGTCTACTCTATGGATCTGGTAGTTGTCAGGTATGGCTAATATCAGTGAGGGTCCTGCTGCCTCATGGAGCCAGGTTTCTGTTACGGCAAGGAAGTCAATGCTACTGTTGTTTAGTATGTCAGCAATTTCAATTGCATGGGCTACCATGGATCTGGCATTGATAAGGGATCCAGTAAGAGTTAGGGTGTTATTGGGAATAGGATGACTTGCAAGTGTATCTGTATGCTTATTTTGACTCCGGCGTTTCTTTTGGTGGAGGTGAGTAGGAGTTGGGGTTGGAGTTAAAGGTGTCGTAGCTAGAGTTTGCTTATCCATGTGTGTCTGTATAGATGGGAATCTAGCAGTATTGTTAGTACTGTTTCTTTTAGGTTTGTATATGCAAGGTAGCCTTGCCCTGAGTCTCAGGTTTCTGTCTGTGGGGGGACGAGTGCTGAAGGTAGCAAAGGGCATGATTGTAACTAGGAGGGTCAGGGAGGTCAAGTTTCTGCACATGGTAGTTGGTGTGGTTCACTGATGCAATTTACTTCCCTTATTTCGCTAAGATGTCTGGCTAGGGTGACGCAATGTGTAGTGCAAGTGGCTAGTTGAAGCCGGGACTGCGCCTAGTGATAAAGGGCATGATATTCACGAAACACAGTATGGGCTAGAGTGCATGGTCTCTTAATGATGATAGGGCACAACACAATCAAGGTGGTCCGTTAGCAACCATAAGGCACAACGCAGGCAAAGTGGTCCGTTAGCGACCATAAGGCACAACACAGTTAAAGTGGTCCGTTAGCGACCATAAGGCACAGCACAGTTAAAGTGGTCCGTTAGCGACCATAAGGCACAACACAGTTAAAGTGGTCCGTTAGCGACCATAAGGCACAACACAGTTAAAGTGGTCCGTTAGCGACCATAAGGCACAACGCAGGCAGTGTGGTCCGTTAGCGACCATAAGGCACAACACAGGCAATGTGGTCCGTTAGCAACCATAAGGCACAACACAGTTAAAGTGGTCTGTTAGTGACCTTAAGGCACAACACAGGCAATGTGGTCCGTTAGCGACCATAAGGCACAGCACAATAAGGTGAACCATGAACACCTGGGTATAAGTAGCACCAAGAAAACTAGGGTCTAAGTATGTGGACACAGCTATGGCAGTTATCGTGGGTACGGGTGTAGATCAAATCATGCAAACATGAATCGATGCATTAACAATGCAATGGGACACAAATTAAATGCATGAATCAGGGGTACCTAGATTCGAGTTTAGCAGGAGGAGCCAAAAAGGCACTGGCTAATAATGCAATGGGACACAAGTTAAATGCATAAATCAGGGGTACCTAGATTCGAATTTAGCAGGATGAACTTAAAATGCAGTGGGACACAAGATCAAAGTGTATGAACAAAGAGAAAAAAAAAAGCACAACAATGTAAATTGTCAGTGGATGAGAGGGCATAATAAGCATAGTAGTGATGCTCATCGGGGTGTGGTGAACATAAGGCAAGCTATGGTGGCGCAATGATGTGGCAGTTTAGGCAACCTGAACGTCCCGTGCAGTGACTGCAACACATGACATGTGCTAGAAAGGCAATGAGGAGAGCCGTTTGGGAGGATAGAGCAGGTTATATATTTTAAGGCAGATATAAGTTACTCACAGCCTCAAACAAGCAGGGGGTATGGCCCTGGGCTCTGGCCAGCTCAGGACAGTCTCTGGACAGTTGTTGGCCTTGCCCTCAGGGCCTTTCCAGGAAGGGCCGGCTTACGCCTTCCGGCGTGTGATTGGATGGGAAGTAGGCTGCTAGGGCCAATCAGCAGGCGCCTCCCGTCTGCTGAGGAAGTGGGTGCAAGGAAAGAATCAAATGGCCTGTGCGGCCATCTTGGAGTTGCTTAAACTCGTGTGCTGTAATGGCGGAGGCACAGCTTGAAGGGTAGATGCAGCTTGGGCTGCAATGCGCATCTAGTGAAATGTGCGCGTTTCTATTTACAGCATTATCACGTAGAAATGCTGCTCCTGGTTACCGCGCCTAGTGCGCTCAGAATAACCATTTAAAAAAGCATTTTGAGTTTGCTGCTTAACTTGGATGCCATACCTTAGTGCTGTCCTGCACTTGGATGGTGGATGTGGGCCACTGCTCCTGCAGTAGACCGGAGCTCCTGCTCCCTCCCGAGTGAAGATGCGAGTGTCTTGTTTGCAGGGCACCGTTGTTTTCGTGCACGGCACTCTGAGCACGCTTTCCGGTGCACTTAAAGGGGCAGTACCACACTCCTCCTTTTTCATAACAAAACGAAATAAAGAAGGTCAAATACACAACCAAAATAACATCACACTGCACACAAACAAAAGGATCCCTTTAATCACAACCACCGCAGCGCCACAAGTCATTTCCAGTCCATGGGCTGGTCCCATCAGTTCAGGGGTCCAAAACATAGTCACTCAGGTGGGCAGGCTTCCCCCTCCCAACCCTCTCAGGATACCTCCTGCCCACCTCCTGGATTGGGCACTCCTCACTTGAGCTCCCACGAGCCGGGAGATTAACGGATGGGCCAGGCCATGCCCTCGTCTGGCACATCATTGACGTCCCTTTGCTGCAACCCCTCCGAATTGGCTTCTCCAAACTTGTTGAAGAAGCTGGTGTTGCGGGTGACAGAGGAAGTCCCATCTGAGACTGTTACCATTGAGCCATGCACCGCCACCATGTCCAATGGACTAGCCTCGTACATCAAGGACAACTTCCCCTGAGGATGTCTGTTCTTTACCAGTACTTCATCGCCGGGGATGAAATGCTGGGGGCAGATTCCTCTTCTGACGTTTTCCTGCTCTATCCAGATGCTCTTCTCCCTTTCAACCTGCTCGTTGTCGATGACCGCTGGCTCTCTCTCACCCACCTACGGGATAAGGCCACTGGGACACCGCCTGAACATTGTTTCTGCCGGGGCCACGCCGGTGGATGTGTGTGGGGTGGCCCGGTACTCCCACAGGAACTGATATAAAGCCCTCTGCAGGCTGTGCCCCTGACTCTGAATGATGAGAAAGACTTTGTTCAATGTTCTCATGAACCGCTCCACTTCACTGTACGCCCTGGGCCACAGAGGAGTGACTTTACAGTGATGGACGCTGTACTCCTCCATTAGCAGGGTGAAAACGTCCATTGTCCGAGCAGAGCACTTGGGGCAGGCTGTGAGTGGCAAAGATCTTTTCCATCGCTATGGCCATGTTCTCAAAGGCCACCAACTCGATGAACTCCACCTCTGGATATCTGGACCACTCATCTACGACCACCAAGAAGTGTGTGTCCCGTCCTGTGGACACAAAGTCTGCATGGACGATTTCCCAGGTCTTGGTCCCCCTTAGCATGGTCTCGATGAAGGGGTCCCTCCGAACCGGGGACGCTGCTTGGTACCACACACAGGCCGTAATTAACTCCTGAACCCGCCTCTCCAGGTCCGGGAACCACATCTTCTGACGCAGGCGGGCTTTGGTCTTGGATGTGCACTGATGCCCCTGGTACGCAAGCTCAATTACCCGGGTGATTTTGCACTGTGGGACCACATCCAGTCACCTCGGAGCAGCAGTCCTGACTCTGCAAACACCAGCTCGTCCTTAACTCTGCATAATTGTTCTAGCGCTGACTTTGCTTCCTGTGTCATCAGAGCCAACGTCTCAACCACAGACTTCCAGGAGCCCTGTTGAAGAGCTGCCTTCAGCATGGTGAAGCACTCATCTTTAGCTGCCGCATGCTCTAGCCCCTGAATTGGCACCGAGTTGGGAGTAGCCGCTTCAACCACCAGTCTGACATGCTCATCCGCTTCCTCCGCACTGATGTTGTTCTGTCCTCCAAGTTCCCGTTGGGGATGCCTTTACAGATAGGGGCGCATTGTTGTTGCCTGGCCGATACACCAGGGAGAGACCATACTCTAGCAGTGCCAGCATCCATGTCTCAATCCTTCCGGGCGCCTTAGATGATGAACCTGCCAATATGGGCTGCAGGGACTTGTGATCCGTGACCGCCGTCACCAGGCTTCCCAACACATCGAGTCTGAAGTGATGACACCCCCACAGGACTGCCAGGGCCGCTCTTTCAATTTGCGAGTAGTGTTGTTCTGTCTCGGACAGTGCCTTGTTGGCATAAGCAACTGACCGGACCTTGACGTTGGCATCCATCTGTGTGAGCACTGCACCAAGTCCAAACGGGCTGGCATCGACCACGATTTCCGATTGTAAAGATGGGTCAAAAAAAAACATGGTGTCCTCTGCTGTCAAAGCCCCCTTTACATCTTCAAAGGCGGCTTGCTCCACAGGCCCCCACTGAAAGGCACCATCCTTTTTAGTCAGAGCCTGCAACGGCTCTGACCGTGGTGCGACGTTCTTGATGAACCGGACCATTCCCAAAAAGCTCCTGACTTCCGAGACATTCTCACGGGGTCGTGTCTAATGTTACTTTGTTTATGTATACATCTAATGATGGTGATGTAAATTTTAATGGCTTGTCCTTTACCTACAAAGTCGGTCTCAGAAATGTTTTCAATGCTGAACCTCTAGCATAACCGTGGGGATAGTTTACCCCTCATTGCTGGGTAGGGAACAAAGGATGCCCATGTCATTAATAAATTCCGCAAAATTTAGTTTTTTTATTATAAATACTCCACACATCAAAATCTAGTTGATTACATTCCCTTCACTCCTTAAATGAAGCACATATGATGCCTACAAAAGTGATCCGGGTTTAAACCATTTCTACAAATAGCACGTGTATCTGTGTATATGGGTCTTCATTTACCCAGCATCCGCTGTAGGTAATATGCAATTTAACTTACTACACGCACGCACGCACAAATAACAGACTTCTAGGACAATAACTCCCCTTCTTATCCCGGTGTTTAACCTAAATACATGTTAACAAGATTTATCTATGCTGCGCATGCAGGCGTATCCTAGACATTAATATGCAGCACTACTGCATCTTTTAAATCCAAACTATTTTCTCATGAACAGCAATAGTTCAAATGGCAGCCTACAAGGGACATATTTAATCTTGACAAATAGCACTCTCCCGCAGGTAAGACAAACAGTGCATTGTTTACATATGACGTCACCCGCGCATGCGCGTGATGACGCCATTATGTAAACAATGACACTGACGCAGGCGTATTATTTATATTCACATGCAGCAATAATTTTATTTCTGCACCCCAACCATTTCTTTTGTGTGAACATCTAATTTAGTTCACAAGGCCGATCCAAACAAATACTTGCCCTCTTCAATAAAGAGCATTTCTCCGCGGGCTAATCACGAACCATGTTGCATGACACTGTTTACCCGTGACATCACACGCTCATGGGCGTGATGACGTCACGGGCCAAATAAGTATAACAAATGCTGCTGTATTCAAAATGGAGTCAGGCATCTTTTTCGGGAATCCTGGTTCCGGTATTCTTTGCAGCACCATTACGGTAAGGGAGACTTTTTCAAGGATCACCTCCTATGAGGGCTTTCCCTCTTTTACGTTCACCAAACTGGCTTAACTACTCTAATTAGAGCTAAATAAGCCTTCTCTTTTCTTGTATCCCTTTCCATTAGATCCCTCATAGTACTGAGGACTGTCAACCTCTTGACCACTACTGAAATTAAGTATTTGGATTTCATTCCTGCCTACTAAGGGTGACTGCTTTGATACCACTGTAAGTGTATTATACTATATAGTGGTTATTTTGCATTTATTACTATCTCTACAATAATAAAAAGAAAACCCTTCTTTGGCTTATTATACAGGTAACTATTTGCAGAATTTGGAGTTAGCAGTTATCTTTCTCTGTATGAGCTAGTCTCATAACAATTGCAGCAAACTTTAAATATCAATCCGGAGTATCCTACAGCAACTCTTTTTATCAAAACAAAGTAACACAAGGTTCGTGCATTTCACAATTTCCATGCTATACTCATTAGTAGAAACCACCACATAGATGGGTTTCCTTGAATTTGGTCACAACACAGACATGAATATGTTTTTTTGACTTATGAACAAGGCAGTGTTGTCGCTTAATGTTGCACCGAGATCCTAGTAATGAATGTAGTGCTACAACATGTTCAACTTTGGATTAATAGGCTAAATGGATTAGGTTTCACGATGAAGTTCAGTTAAACTTTTGCCTTGATCTTAATTATTTTGTACTTTTTAAACCTAATGAAAATATTGTATATACTTCTTTCTTAGAAATGCAAATGCCCCTGATGAAGAGTGTGAAGCACTCGAAAAGCATTGGGTCCCCCTGGCTTCATCATCATGAATTAAATGAAGACTGTTTCTTGTGACCTAATCTGACTGAACTAGCTTTCTTTTGAAAATCACTTTATTACCAATATATGTAATGCAAATAACTACCTGAAGAATTGTTTGTCTGGTTTTCCAGACAAATGATAGTGTGCGGGGGATGTGAGTTGCCTACTTGGGAACTCGCTTGTATTTTTTTTAACCTCCACAAACTTTAGGTGCAAATGATAAGCAAGTACTCCTAATGCTGCCTATGCGATGTCACTCTCTACTAGCATGACATTCATACAAATGTTATCACCCCCATCGTTCCAACCTCACACATGCACGTGTTGCACGTAGACACTCACAAACACAGACAACAAATACATTACATTCACAACAGGCACCTATACACACAAACACTTTATTTCATACATAGCTTTCCGGGCTCAAGTCAAACGACTAGGCGGGTGGATGGCTTTCACCCATTTTTTTGAGCGGAGAGACGCCACCGCTCCCACCCCCTGTGTGATTAAGACATTTAAAAAAAATAAAGAACAACATGCCACAACTCGATTTTGAACCCTGGACTGGAACTGAACCCAAGCTTCCCACTTCTGAAACAAGATACTTAACCGCAAAACCACTGCAGTTGTTGGCTGTATGGTTTCTATACAGATATATTTAGTTACAGGCTCTCAGATTTAAAAGGTGCGTGCATTTTACCTTTAAGCAGCAAAGAAGATCTATTCCCTTTGCAAATGCTTTTTGTGGTGTGTGTTTTTTTTTCAATCAGGAAAGACAAGCCTGAATGACATTTACATATTTCACGTTGACGTCCCGGGACGTTACTTTCCTTTGCTCGGGACGTCACTTCCCTTTGCTCACCAGAGTCCTCCCACTTTTTATTTGATTGAGTTGATTTGATATTTATATTTCTAGAGCGCATATCCCCAAAGAGGAAACCTGGCCAAAAAAACAGCATCTAGGCGCAGATGACAAGTAATTGAATAGAATAAAGTATCTGCTTAATGCTAACCACAAAAATTATTTGAACAGATCATTTTTCAATTGTTTTTGAAACCTTGGTAGAGACTCAACTTGTCGCAAATGCAAGAGAATTCCAGGCCCTCGGAGGGCCTGCATAACTAAACCGTCTGTCTCCCCAAGTAGTTGTTCATGAAAAAGGTGTTACCAATAGGCCTTGTCCCTCAGAACGTACTGTGTGAGTGGGACAGTAAGGTTTGATTTTAGATGTCAGAAATGATGGAGCAGGCCTGTGGATACACTTAAAAACAAGGCACAAGATCTTGAACTCAATCCGCTGTGGAACAGGCAACCAATGAAGAGTTCTCCGAAACTCTTAGATATGAGTTTTCCATGGTACAGAAAAGATCAGACGGACTGCTGAGTTTTGGGCCATCTGTAAGCGTTGCAATTGATATTTTGGAATTCCTGACAGAAAAGCATTGCAGTAGTCCAGTTTGGAATTGATAACAGTACCTACTACAATCGGACGATCCTTCTCAGAAATGAGTGAAAACACAGGTTTTAGAAGTTTTAATCGGTACTATAAAGACTTAAGAATGAGGTTAACTTGTGAATTACAGCTATGGTTGGATTTCCAGATACAGCCATAGTTCCTTACAGAATGTGTATATTTGGTTTTAATCCCAACAGAGTAGGGCAGGGAATCAGAGGTATCATGCTGTCCAACTTCCTTTTAGGGCCAAAAACAATAATCTCGTTCTTCGAGGGATTCAGCTGGAGTATGTATTCCAACATCCAAAGCTGGGTTTTGTCCACACATTTAACAATTCGCTCTATTGCCTCCAAAGGCTGCTTTAGACAAACGTACATTTGCGTATCGTCTTCATTTGAGTGATATTACAGGTAGAACCGCGTACAGAATTTATGTAATGGACTGATGTAAATGTTAAACAGTAAAGGTGACAGGGACAACCCCATTGGAACTGTGGGATATATTGACCCACTCAACCATATTTCACCACATCACCAAGCTGCCTGTCTGAAGAAAACAGCAAATGGCTGTGCTGGCTCTGCTTTGCTGAAAACCCCAAATTCCCCTTCAAAATGAAACTTTTCCACCCGTTAAAAATGCTGCTTTGACGCTAATTCCATCTGTGCTGTCTTAAACTACTGTGATTAAAAGGCCCTTCCATGCCTAGGATATTTCATTGTTCCTCAGCAAGACCAGGCATAATTCCTGAATGATAGGCCCTCTCAAACCAACTCTCAGAGAAATCAACAAGGAACTCCACTTTTACTCGAAAGGAACACTTGTTCATTTCTTTCCAAACGTATCCAAAGCTCAGCAGTTCAAAGAGACTCTAACTCTCTGAGCCAGGTCAGTTTCAATATATCTGTGCTTCAGACAAAACTCCTGCTTTCAAGAAAATGACTATGGCTGCAAAGACAGTGTGGGAATCTGATGGCGCTGCCAAACTGAATTTAAAGAAAGAAATGCTAGCTTTTCACCACAAATATAAAAATGAGCCTTTGCAAACTGAAGGGAACAAAAATGGCCCATTTACAAAGGACATTGTTGATTGAAAGCTTGTCTTAATTAGCAAATATAAAGGGGTTTGTTGCTGGTGATAACACACACAGGCTATTTTATTCCACAGGCTTGTTTTAATTCAGGACTCAAAATAAGAAAATAACAAGTGTTTCAAGGCGCTGCGAGGCAAGGGGTGGGGGGAGAAACAAAGGGAGGACAGACAATGATCCTACTAGGGCAGGTGTCATTCAGATTGCGCAAGTGCATGGGAAGGGGGGAGAGGAAAAGTGCTTGGGGGGGAAGGGAGAGGGGAAAGTGCAGTACATGGGAAAGTGGAATAAATAAGATTAACCAGGTTATTCATCGTAGTGACCACCTTACTCCTAGTCCATAGTCCCCTTTCCTCCATACTTATGGGACATTCCTCTGTACTGTGGGACGGGCCCGGAGCACTTTGTAAAAGCATCAAAAATTCTAGCCCTTCCTCTTTTTCTACGCGGGGCCCGGCACGCGGCTGTAGCCTCGCCCATCTCGGCTCCTGCCCACGCATCGCCCATCAGTCCTTTTCTATCGCCAGGTCAGAGACCTCTTAGCAATAACAGAGGAACCTTATTAGAGGGGACCGAGGCCAGGTGTATGGAGGAAAGGGGACTATGGACTAGGAGTAAGGTGGTCACTACGGTGAGTAACCTGGTTATACTCCTACATCCGGTCCCCTTTCCACCGTACTTATGGGAGATTCCCAAGCACTCCTTACAGGAACTATGGGTGGATGGAAACCCCTTACTGAAACAGGTTCTTCAGCACAGCCTGACCCAACTGAGCATCAGATCTGGAGCTCAGGTCTAGACAATAATGCTTACAAAAAGCCGATGGGGAGGCCCAAGTAGCCGCCTTTGCGATGGTCTCCCAGGGGACATATTTCTGAAAGGCAACTGTGGCTGCCTTGCCCCGCACCAGGTGTGCATGAATACCTTTAGGAGACTGCAGTCCTTGGACGGTGTAAGACTTCGTAATGCAGGCAGCAATCCATCTGGAGATAGTCGCCTTAGAGTCCTGCTTACCTTGTGGATTACCAAAGGTCACCAACGGTTGGGAAGAGCTCCTAAATTCGGATGTTCTGTCCAGATAGAACTTAAGAGCCCTTCTAACATCCAGGCAATGCAGAACCCTTTCCGCCTCTGAAGCGGGGTTCGGAAAAAAGACCGGCAGGGAGATTGACTGGTTCAGATGGAAATCAGAGACCCCCTTCGTGAGGAAAGCAGGGTTTGTCCGTAGGACCACCTTATCCTTGTGAAAACCCAAGAAGGGATGCTCCACCGACAAAGCCTGGAGCTCACTCACGCGCCTTGCTGAAGTAACGGCAACCAAAAAGGACACCTTCCACGACAGGTGCTTGAGGTCAACCGTGGCCATTGGTTCGAAAGGTTTATGGCACAACGCCGTCGGGACCACATTTAGATCCCATGACGGGTGTGAATTAAGAATGGGAGGATAAAGGCGCGTCAAGCCTGCAAAATGTCTCTTAACCACTGGATTAGACGGAGAATAAGAGCATTGGTCTGTAGATAGGTAGGTGAATACTGCCGAAAGGTAAGTTCTGCATGACAGAATGTGAATTTCCGACTCTGCTAGGTGGGATACAAAGGACAGTACCGTGTCAATTGTAGTGCCCTTGGGTCCAGCTGTTTGTTAAAACACCAATGACAGAACTTGAGCCATTTCCTTCTGTACTGGGACCTGGGTTTCCTGGCTGCCTGAATAATACGCATGTTATCCGCAGACAGGCTAAGATGTTCTAAAGACCTGAACTCAGGCACCATGCCGCCAAGCTGGGCGATAGTGGGGAGGGGTGCCACAGCTGTTGCTCCGCCTGGTGAAGAAGATAGCGGCTCACCGGTAACCTGATCGGCGGATACACCGACAGGTGTTGAAGTTCTGAGAACCAAAACCTAGCCGGCCACCACGGGGCTATGAGTAGAAGGGAACAGTTCACTGTGTTCTTCAGTTTGCAAATCGTCCGATAAACCAGAGGCGGGAAAGCATAAGCCCTCATGTTGTGCCATGGAATCTCGAGAGCATCCCCCAGAGAGGAGGCTCCCAGCCCATTTCTGGGGGCATATAGAGGAAGTTTCTTGTTAGCCGCCGTAGCGAAGAGGTCCACTTCTGGAGTGCTCCAGTGCAGGAAAATAGATGAGAGGATCTCCACCTTCAATTTCCACTCGTAGCTGACCATCGTCCGCCGACTGAGGGCATTTGCCGTAACATCCAGCTGGCCCGGAATGTGTACTGCAAATAGCCAGACACCATGACGAACCGCCCACTCCCAAATCTGGATGGACAGGTCCACGAGAGGGGGAGACTTGGTGCCCCCTTGCTTGTTGATGTAATACATCGACACCACATTGTCCATGCGGATACGTACCACTTTGTTGGCAATGATCAGTCTGAACACCTTGAGCGCTAGGAAAATCGTCAGAAGCTCCAGATGATTTATGTGGAGGAGCTTGTCCTGAGGTGACCAAAGATCCGAGACCTGAAGAAGATCCAACGTCGCACCCCAGTCTAGAAGGGAGGATTCCGTTGCGACCGTCACCATAGGGGCTGGGTCCTGAAAACCCGACTCCACCGACAGATTGCTGAGAGACGACCACCACTCCAGGTCTGCTCTCATGGAAGCTGGAATCGTTATCAACTTGGAGTCCGGGTCCACAGCCTGACGCCAAGAACTCCGAAGAGCCATCTGAGTCCGCTTCATCTTGAGACAAGCAAGAGGAAGAGCCAATACGCATGAGGCCCAGAAGCCTCTGGAACCACCAGGCCAACATACTCTCTGACTGAGCAAACATCTGACACGTGGCCAACAGATCTGCCATTCTGTCCCCGGTCAGGTGCACTTGTGTTCCAGAGAAAACCCAGGAAAATCAAGTCCTGAAAGGCCGTCATGGAAGATTTCCGCCAGTTCACTGACAACCCGAGGTGGAACAGAAGCTAGAGGAGAGACTGAAGATTGCAGGCAGCTTTCAACGGGCAAGGGCTGCGTAAAAGCCAGTCGTCCAAATACGGATACACATGGATACCCTGCAGACGAAGATAAGCCGCAATCACCGACATCATCTTCATGAAGACACGCGGCGCCGAGCTGAGGCCAAAAGGAAGCGCTCGAAACTGGAAGTGCTCCTCTCCCACAGAGATATCTCCTGTGTGGATTCCAGATCAGAATATGCATGTACGCATCCTGAAGGTCCACCACGCTGAGCCAATCGCCCATCTGCAAGGAGGACCGTATCTGGGCGGGCGTGATCATCTTGAATTTCTCTTGGGGTAGGAAAAGATTGAAATGGGAAAGGTCTAGGATGGTACGCAGGCCAGCCTGGTTGGGTTTGGGCACCGTAAACAGCCGGGAGTAGAAGCCCTCCCCTTGTTCCCCAAGGGGAACGGGTTCCACAGCTCTGAGGTCCAGAAGTTTCCGAACCTCGGCTTTTAGGGAGGACGACCCCGACTGCTGGAAAGGAGGGTTGAAGGGTGGGGTAGGGAGTAAGGGTAATCGGAAGCCCGCCCGAGCAACTGACAAGACCCACCTGTCCTCGGTGATGGTCTGCCACGCCTCCCAATGAGACGCAATGCGTCCTCCCACCGGGGTCTCGTGGGAGCGCGGAAAACCCTCATTTGGCAGGCTTTTCAGTGGTGTTGCCACCTGAACCTGAGGAGGAGGCAGAGGAGCGGGAGAAAAACCGAGTCTGTTGCTGCCTCCGGCGGCAATTACCCAAATCAGCGTTGGAGAGCCTGAGGTGGAGAGCCAGTCTGCAGCGTTGTGCAGCCCATCCACGCTATTGTGCAGGAGGTGCCTATAAGTGCCTTAATACACTGCGGAGCGGTGAGCAAAGTTGGAGAGCCTGAGGTGGAGAGCCAGTCTGCAGCAGTCCGTATGGAGCCGGAGGTTCGACCTCTAAATTCACTGAAACCACTCTTGAGACCACTCCTAAGTAATTCGCCGTCAACCAAAATAACCAAGCCAGAGGGGGCGATGGCCCCGGGATCAACCGATAGGAGAAGGAGGAGTAAATCGGATTCGGCACCAAGACCGTCTTTAACATCAACAATGGTGGACCTTCTATCGATAGTGCCCGGACGGACATGTCCACAGGTACCGGTTCATGGACTCGGCAAAAGAAGCAAAAAAGAAAATAATATCTTACCTGAACCACGAAGTAATGGGCGGGAGTCCGCTGGAGTGGAGAAGTCCACAGCATCGGCAGAGGAGTTACCCGCCCGAGAGGAGGAGGCGGAGGGGGCTCAGGAGGGGCCGCGCCCGCCTACCTCGGCTATAGTACACCAAGCTGGGAGCGGTCCGCCGTCACTGGAGGTGGTGAATGGAGTTTGTCCGGGTGCGGTCGGAGGACGGGGCCCGCCCGACTCGAAGCGGCTGGCGGGCGGCGGAGTTGAGGAGAATCCCGAACTAGAGGGACCGGAGGATCGGGAGGCACGCATACCCTTGGAGAAACCAGCTGGAAACGGTGCAGTGGCCACCCGGGCACAGGACCTGCGCAGCGGGTTCGAACTGGGGACCATAGAGTCGGCAGCAGGTCTTGAAACATCCAAGACACTAGAACAGCGTTTGGCAGGAGAGGGGCTGTCCCGTCAGCATAGCACCGAAGTAGAAGTGCTGACTAATCCGCCAGGTAGAGCTGAAGACCGCAAATTAGCCCCAAATACGGTGCGCATCCAAGTTATGCTCCATGATACATACCGTGAAGGCGATGATCTCATACAAAGGCAGGGTAAAAGGCAATCAAAGGTCTCCAGACCCGTTATAGAGATCAGTGATAATGAGAGGAACATCGAACTAAGCAAAGAGGAGGATCAGATGAATTTGGCTTGGAAAGTGAAAAACAAACGGAGGGAGAGCCGGAGGACTCGAATAAGGAGACAGATGGGGAGCAACTTAAAACTGGTTGTGCAGTGAAAAGGAAAAAGAGAAACAAAAGCAATACCCCGGCCAAAGCAAGGCAACAAGGGACAAAACACATGAGAGCCCTGAATAAACTTTCCATGGGAGAATCGAAAAGAAAAAAAAAAGCATCAGAAGACGGGGGCAAACATCTAAAGGACTGCCTAATCCACTTCTGTCTTGCCCGTTAAAGGCGTTTTTTACCCAACAACATAAAAGGAAACAGAGTATAGAGACGGAAGTATCAGATGCGGAAATGCTTGAAATAGCAAATGAAACACAGCCAGCTCTAAAGCAGAGGAAAACTGAAGCGGCAACATTGACAACTAACAATCAAGGGCGAGAAGCCGGTAGCCCCAAGGAGAGAAAGAATACAGCTACTAAAGAACTGAGCAATGATACAGAAAAGCCAACAGCGGCAGGGAGTCTGGATACATCGGCACTGGGTACATCAGTACTGAGTCTAAAAGGCCTATGAAGAGGGATGGCCCCCACCCCCAGACTCAAAAGGCATTGAAGGGGGTTCCGGCAACTATAGAGGAGATTGAGATACTGGAGGATGAACGGGAGGAGGAAAGGGAGAAATTTGAACAAATAGTGCGGGACTCGAATCGTGAGTCCATCACTCAGCCGGAAAAAGAGCTCCGTCTTGCATGGACAAAGCCCCATCTGTCCACGGGCCATTTGATCTCTTCTCCGACTACGAAAGGACAAGAGGTAAAAGCAAATTGGGACAACCCTCATTTAAAAAAATGGACCATTAAGAAACCGGGTGATTTCGTATTGGAACATAAGATCCCCAGTGGAAGGCTTGGTTTTGGACTCATCAATACCCGCAAGGTGATCTGAAAAAACCCAAGTATCGCCAAAAAAGAGAAAACTTAGTGACATCGCCGTGGCTATCCAAAATGAATCGCCAAATAAAAAAACGGACATGATAGCTATCATGTCGGCCATGACCATTGTGTTAGCACCCTTCTGCAAATTATAAGAAGCTATAAAACAAAATGTGCATGACAACACTGCAATCCTTTCGAATATAATAGGGAAATTAGCCAACGTAAAAAGTTATATAACAGCATTTGAAGATAAAGCACTCAATCAGAAAACCTGTTGGGAAAGGAACATTTTAGCCCTGGAAAAAAAGATCGAATTTATGGACACACAAAACAGAATTAAAAAATCAACAACACTGGTGCACGAGGAAATGGTTCAAGAGGTTCAGGTGCGGCCAAAGGGAAAGGATAAAAGCGTGCCAACGCTCCCTCAAGTGTCAAATGAAGGGACCCATTCCGCAAAACCTAAAAAGACTCTGCTGCCTATAACCCCTCAGATTGAGAGAAACGCTAATTTCAAGAACACCATTAAAACGTTGGTTAAATCAGACGGTAGAACTGGAGAGCCCCTAATAAAGGTTAACCAACTTGAGCCACTGATACAGCCTGAAGAGAATAGCGCACCCAGATCGCCAAGAACAGCGGAAGAATTTTTAGTCTGCTCGGACTTAATGAATATATCTCTACACTCAAAAAAGGAGAGGAAGGAGATCAAGGAGGACCGAACAGAAGTTAACAAAAAAAGGAGGCGCAATGATCAGGATGTTTCCGTTATAGACACGGATAAAGTGGCCAAAGAGGGACCCGTCGGGAATAACAAGAGAGGTCCCTTCCAGCCGGATTTAAATGAGGCCCGGCTCAAAACCAAACCACACCGAAGCTGTGAAGAAAAGCGGGATAAAAGCTATGAGGGTAGAGCAAGAAGGAGCCATCGAAACCCCGATATGAACGAAAGGAGGCAGACAAACGAGGATGCTCGTGGAAATACCGAGCTGGAAGGGCTGAAGTGGAGAACCATCAAAAAATAAAAAATGGAAAAGAAGAGACACAAGTTTTTAAATTGGAGCACACAGAAGCAGATAAAAACTTCCAAATACTGAATAGACCGACAGTATTGCAAATAACACGGAAAACATAAACATTGAAAAAAATCAGAACGGAGGACTTTGAGCTTGTGGAACCATACCACAGGGAAATGAAGGCAAAAGCCTTTCTACATATGAAATCGGCAGGCATTCAATATATTGATGAGTCCGCCTATGAAGAGCTGGAATTTTTGGGCTTCCGTCTGACGGAAATAAAAAGGAAGATTGATAGTCAAGATTATGAAGTTGAAAAAAAAAGAAAGGAACAAAATCCAAAAGCACTACCGATCAAAAACGGAGGATCTGTACTGCAATAATCGATGGTACATGTCTCAGGAGTCTGATGGATCCAGCAGAAGATCCCATTGGAAGGGTGGGGCAGAGAAGGGTTGGTTTGAGGCAACTAAGAGGGACTCTCCAAAAAAAACGAAGGCAAATCCCCAGCAACCAGGAGCATCCTGAATCGGGTTGCAAGGGACCTATATCCCAAAGAGAGGAACACCAGCAGCCCTCTGCCCGTACAGAATTAGGTCCCAAATACTCAGAAAAGAAGATGCATTCATATGGACATATTCAAGAGACATCAGGATCAAGACAACCTATAGGGCCCTGGAAGTGGCTAATGTCAAATTGGAACAAAAATAGTGGCAAATAGCAACGACCAGGGTTAGCCCGACTCGAAAACAAAGAGAAAACAAAGAGAAATCGAGCGACCCATAAAGGAAAAGTATAGTCTGGGCTCATGGAATACGAGAGGACATGTTCACCTCACAACAGCTGGAGACGTCAATCTGGGTATTTTCGACATAGTTTGTTTGCAAGAGACCTGGTTGTTGAACCAAACAGCTCTCAATGGCTTCACAGTGACGATATCACCAGCAGTGAAAGGCCTGTTAGATAGACACTCATAGGGTCTTTTAACTGCTATCAAAACAGGAACGGGTCTGAGTGAACCCATAAAGTGGGAAGAGTCCTATGAAATGCTGGTCATTCTGACCTCGCAGCCAGAATTGAACGACAGGAACCAAAATGGTTTGCGAAATCCCTTGGCAATAGCTAATTGCTATTGGAATCCACAGCGGATGTCGATGTTCTGTTCCAACATGAGTGCAATGATAGACCAGCTTTACGTGGAATTTGACAAAATTGAGCTTATCATCTGTGGTGATTTGAACGCCAAATGCTCGGTGACAGTGGTCGACCAACAAAGACCCATCCAACCACTGGGAGGCTCTGATCGTACCATCGAGAGAGGCAAGGCGTGGAACGAAGTTATTGCCTCAAGAAACATCCAAAATGTTGCCTCCTTGTTCCCAAACCAAGGGAACATCCCGACATGGGAGCGTGATTCTTCAAAAGTAACTCTTGATTATATTTCTGTCTCTAACGGGCTGATTCAAGACCTGATGGGCTTCAAGGTGCAAAAAACAGTGCACAGTGATCATAACTTATTGATGTGTACGTGGCAAACAAGAATTTTGGAGCCAAGCTCTTACGATCTGGCCATTGAAACAAATCTCCAACAGACCCGGCTACGATTGACTGAACAAGATATCGTGCTAATTAAACAGGCCTGGGAGCAGAGGGTCAATGGTGACGTCGTGAACACAACGAAGGATAGACCGAACTACCTGCCTCTACTATTGTCATTCCAAGTAAGGGGCAAGAAGAAATTAACAAAACCGGAGCATACGAACCATACCTATGACAAAGACTTGGTTGTGAAAAGAAAGGTGGGCCGCAGATTGAAAAGAATAGCGAAGAAATCAAATGCCCCTGAGGATTTGGGAAAAATGGCAACTGGAAATGAAAAGCTATAACACCTGGCGCAAACAACTCAGAGCAGCTCAATATCAAAACGATGCCGAGAACACGATGAGCAAACTTCAAACAAAAAAAATCCAACAAATTTTGGACTCTTATAAAAGCAAAGAATAGCCCTCAAAGTGCAGTCCAGTGTAATGCCGTGGCGGAAGTAAGGTGGATCAACTATTTTACAACGGAATTTGAAGGAGTAAATCAAGACCCAGCAATGATCAACCAGGTTTTCAACACACCCTGGGAAGATCTCTCGCACGCAGAAAACATCGAAGCAGCCATAAGGAAACTTAAAACATCGAGAGCCCCAGGTCCTGATGGGTTGACGAATGTGGACTTAAAAATGTTCCCAAAGCAATGGTCGGAAATGATCAGCAAGATTTTCGCAGAATGCGGTAGAACAAAGATGATCCCTGAGTCATGGCAGAAAGTGGTGATAGTCCCGATTTACAAAAAAGGAGCTAGAAACGAACCTGAGAGGTACAGGCCAATAGCCATATTGGACATAATAGGGAAAAATCTATGCAACCCTCCTGCTAGCTCACTTCAGAATTTGTGAAAAAGACGGCCCTTCAAAAGACCATCTAGAAATGGGCTTTCAAAAAAATGGCTGTACAACAATCAACCTAATGATAATAAACATCTTCAAAGCCAAAGTCAAAGAAGGTGCACCAAAGATCTACTTGGCTTTTGTTGACCTTACGAAAGCTTTTGATAGGATCGACAGGAACAGACTGTGGTTGACTTCAAAGTTGGAATTGTCAGAAAAAAATACTCGACCCCATAAAAGCTCTTCATTCGTACACGAAAATCAGAGTTAAACTAAAGTTCCAAGGCGCACTTTCCGAGGCGATAGTGGTGAATACAGGGGTCAAGCAGGGGTGCCTTTGGCCCCGGCCTTGTTCATAGCGTTTCTAGGCGATTACCAGCTCTCAGAAAGTAAAATAAGATCTTTTCCTCCTAAAATCGGGAAAATGGCAATTCCATGTCTTCTGTACGCCGATGACGTCATCTTAATAGATCAGACCAAAGTGGGGCTTCAAAGAAAAGTAGCAAATCTGGAGAAATACATCGCTGAAAACCAATTGGAGATAAATAAAACTAAGACCAAAATTTTGGTAATTGAAAAAGTAACCAACAAAGCAACGAAAAAACTAAATTGGTTTCTCGACAAGACCAAAATTGAAATTGTCAAAAATATCAAATATCTAGGGGTCCATATGGACAGTTCAAGAACAGATATGAGTGCGCAAAACCAACTGTGGGGAAAAAGTGAGATGTCTAACCTCCCAGACAAGAGTGGTTGACTCCAAGTTTGGAAAGTTCTCGTTAATACCAGCGATAACCTTCTACAAGGCTAAAGTCATTCCCGCGATGACATATGGAATGGAAGCTGGAAGCTTCTCTCTATATACCACGCCATCTCTGGAGCAAACTAGAGGGCTATGTTTGGAAAACAGTTTTGGGCCTTCAAAAATCAACTGCCATGCCGGCCATCAGGAGAGAGCTGGGGCTATTCTCACTAGCATCGATGGTAGATCAAAGCGCCATGAGACTGTAAAGGAGAATAATCATGTCGGATACATTACCCATTTTTAACTTCATGAAGAAGGAAATTGAAACAGCCAATTGTGATGCTTTGAAAAAATGGGTCAAGGCCAGAAAGGCCGATCTAGCACTAATAGCATGTACAGAAGTAGAGCTGAAGGAAAACCCAGATCGAATCAAAAGAAAAATGGAAGAGATAGACTGGATCCTGACAATTGAGAAAGCGGTGGGGACGAAACTCTTAAGCCACCGGCTTTTATTAAACTGAGAAAACCGATGAACTACTGCCAAAAATTTCCGGACAAGAAGATGAGAATATATGCCATGAAAGCGAGATTGAACCTTTTGTTGACCCGAGAGATCATAGCAACTCGAGGAACCACAACCGACAAGAGATGTCGCCTATGTAAGGAGGATTCATCTGTTGAAATACTTAAACACCTGGTGATTGATTGTTCTAAAACCAACGCAAACAGAAACATCTACCTCCCATCGCTGGTGGAAAACCTATGGATATTCAAATCTGACGATATGTGGAACAGACTGATCTCTGGCGAAAAAACGAGATGGACCATTGCACTGGTCAAACTACTCGAACTCGCATTCGAACAGATAAATCGCCAACGGCCCGAGGGTGGTGTGGCGTAGGGCGTCGATTTCAAAAGGCTATTTTTTTAGTTCCTTGTTCTCATTTAACAGCCACTGCTACGTACCAGTTAGTGTGGGAGGTTTATGTAGTTGGTGAAGTTTTTTCTCTTTTCTTTCGGCTGCAGATGAGGCGAAATTTTGATAAAATGTATTGTAAATAAGTAAAAGTTTAAATAAAAAATTACCTGAAGGGGTATCCACTCTGTGGGATTTCCAGTCTAGAAACCCCCTGAAACCAGAGGAGGGCCGGCTTTGCGACAACGGTCTCTGGGTCCTAAAAGGAGTTTTAACCAGGACAGACAAGAACTTAGCTGTCTGGGTACTGTCCTTCGTTTTGATGAGCTCCACATCCGTTGTGGAATGGAAAAGCTCCTTACCGCCAAACGGCAGGTCCAACACCTTGTCCTGCACCTCCTTTGAGAACTTGGTGACATGCAACCACGCCTGTCGAGAGGTATCAACTCCCAGCATAAGGCCTGAGCCGAAGTGATTAGCCGCGGCCTCAAGCAGATCCTGGGCCAAGACCCTGGCAACGGATAAACCCGCCTTAAAGTCTTCCAGCTTCTCGACCGGAATGAACTCATCGAACTCTGACAGACCTTTCCACATCTTCATATTCGCCCCTGCTAACACCAGTTCTGCATTAGCCTGCCGAAGGTGCAAGGCCGAGTTAGCGAAAATCTTCTTCCCAAGGGTGTCGAGGGGCTTGTCCTCTTTCCCCAGGACCTGAGTGGCCGTCGTAGAAGAGGATGCTGCAGGCCTGGACTGTAAAGTGGCCGCAGCCACCACCGTGGATGAGGGGGAAGACAAGATGATAGGGCCACCTCTTCCGAAGAATGTAGCCTGTATCGTGCGTCAATTTTCTTATTGACGAAAAGTCCAGAGTGTGGCTTTTCCCAGACCCTACGGACCTCGGCCAAAACGTCCTTCTGCAAGAACAGGCCGGTACGCTCCGAAGGAGACAAGGTGAACGCCCCCGAAAGCACACCCTCCTGCAGAGCGGGTGCCTTCGGGCACTGGAACATCCAATAGGCACATCATGTCCAGCACCCGGTCATGAAATATGAATAGAGCGGGGCTGGTCTTCGCTGTCCTGATTGCACTGCCGGTAAAGGAGGAACTTTCACTCCTTGCCCCCTCAACAGTTCTGGCGTCGCCACAAGAGCAGGAACGGTGAGAAACAACTTTCACCGATAAGGCCTTGTTGGGCCTCTTAGAAATGTTGGTTTCTTTAGCCTCTGTACGAGGGACCTCGGACCCAGGTCCAGTTACAGGCTTACTAGCGCGGGCCTCGAACATCCGTTCGGTAACACCAAGCGCAACCAAGGACTCGGGGAGCACCACTGTACTTTTGAGGGAAGCCGATAAAGAGGCCTCAGAGCGAGCTCTGGTACCCCACGACTCAGTAGAACTGGGTCTACAAAGCAGCCCCCACAGGAAGGGCCTCGGAGCATACTCCGGTATCCACAGGCCCTTTATGGAGACCCTCAGAGAAAACTCTGGTACAATTATTAGGCCCAGAAGGCACCTTGGGGCAATCCCCGGTGATAGAGCGGTCGACGCTCCTCCCAGCCCGGGAAGAGCCTGGAAAGGTGTCTCCTGGCCGGGGTGCTCTGAAAAGTAAAGAACTTACCGGGCGTTTCTTCTTTTCGTCGATAAAAGATTGAAAATGCGAAGGAGGAGTACATCGAAACACCTCCTCCAACCGATGTTGAAGTGGCGGGATCGAGAGGGAATCGCAATAAAAACAGGAGCCCCAACGGTGGTCCGGACCCAAACACTCTAAACAAAGAGGATGGGGATCCGCCCTCGCGAAGCGTCGGTGACACGATGAACAATCTGGAAAGTCTAGCTTAAATGACAAAGACAGACTAGTACATGATCACTAGCGAGAGCCAGAGAGGAGGAAAAAAAGGGAAGAAAATCTTCTGCGGATGCAAGTGCGTCCAGTCCCGAACAAGCAGAGAAAAGGACTGATGGGCTTTGCGCGGGGCGGAGCCGAGATGGGCGGGGCTACGGCCACATGCCGGGCCCCGCGTGGAAAGAGACGAAAGACTAAAATGTTTGCAAAATTTTGGATGCTTTTACAAAAGTGCTCCGGTCACGTCCCATAGGACGGAGGAATGTCCCATAAGTATGGAGGAAAGGGGACGGGACGTAGGAGTATAAAGATTGTAAAACACATGGGCTGGATTTGCTAGCTCCCAAAAACCAGTTATTCCAGTTGGCAGCCCTAAAAGCTTCCCCCCTAAGGAAGGGAGCCACACCATAAACTCTCAGCAGATACTAACACGTAAATGATAATTGCTAGGTTGGAAAGAATCTAGGCTACGCTAACCCACTAACAATGGAACTCCCAGGCCAAGGAAGTCTGAAGTGTGAAGGGGCAATAAAACCTTCAATTAAACTGAGAAACCCCCACCTTGCTTTGAAGGAAATGGCAGTTGAAGGAAGGGAAAAAAATGATCCAGTGACAAAGGACTGCCATCTGTTTCCACATAATATTTCATAAATAAACTTTAGAGACTTTTATCTCAGCAAGACTTTGCAAAAATGTAGAATTTTCGTAGTGTAAAAGTGAATTTTTCTGGGCTTTATTTTAAGACATGGTAGGATTCCCTGACACCTTGGGGACAGAAATGGCAAAAGTATAGCGGATTCCAAGAAAAGTACCCACGTTGCAAATGCACATTTTTGTACATACATCCCGTATGATCATCCACACCCATGTATAAAGTTATAGAATTTTGAGTAATATAAATCCCATTGAAAAGCGTGAAAAACTGGTAGAAGGGTGAAACAAGGTCTCAGGGACTGGAGGATTGGACTGCAATGTGCTGCACAAAATATGTAACCTGTGTATATAATTTGCTAGAGATTGCAATTGTATAAATGTATGTTTGTGGCCAAATCGGATTTTAGTTGAAGTAACTGTGGGAGGTTTTTGGACATTGTAAAACTTGCATCATAAATTTGACATAATTTTCCTGAAATCCAACCAGCTGAGAGCGAGGCAGAGACTATCACCCTTGTCCAATCCCGTTGTTAGAGGCGTGTTTAGTTAAGCCTGCCCCAGTCATATACTTTGATGTCACTATGCATTATAAATGAGAGTCCCTGACAAGACCCTAGACATACACTCTTCCTGACGTCGCTGCGTTCCTGTTCCATCCATCCAGATTCCAGATCCCAACTACAAGGCCAAAGCATTGCTGACCCTACTCCAGGGCCCACTGCAAAACCCAAGCAGTGATGATCCTATCCTAGCAAGGCCTCCAATCTGAAATGCCACTAAAATTCCCCAATAGCCAAAGGGGAAAGCTGTGGTGTTTTTGGGAAGCATCCTGATACCACTAACTGCATGACATCCTGCCACCCAGCTGACCGTTAGTATCCAGTGACCAGAATTGTCATTCTAGTCCAGTGCCATCCAGTGACCAGAACTGCCCAGCTGTTTGCCAGGCGCTGTGTCGTGTAGTGACCAGAACCGTTGACTGTCCACAATCCCAAACTAAAAGTGGACTGTGAGTATTTCACCACCTAGCAGAAACTAATAGCCTATCTTGTCATTGCCCTTATCCCACTCTCTAAGTCATCCTATCCCTACCCTGATAACTTGTAAAACTGTTGGAATCATTCTTGCAACCCTGCTCTTGATTTCTAGTGCTAGCGCCATCTATTTAGTCATTTTTGTCTTGTGTAATCCTAAGCCATTAGTCTTATTTCGAGTGATCGGACTGGTTCTGCCAATATTGGGCGCTGGGGTGAGAGGGTTGAACTCGAGAATCAACCCTGGAGCTTACTGTGTCCCTCTTTGGTGGCCTGTTCTGAATACTCCAGTGTAAAGTAAAACTGTTCTTGTCACAACCGATTTCCTTTAATGTTTTACCGCTCCATTTTACTCAAAGCGCACCTTTTTATATCTTGCATAACTTATTCAATTTACCAACCAGAGACTTACTTTCACTTTCATATTGTACCTGGGATCTATAGCTATTCCCTAACCAAACAACTGCATTCAGTGTATTTCACCCGTTTTTATTAAAAACAGTTTGTATAATTTCAGGCGGGAATTGCAAAAATGCAAAGTTCACACATATCACTTTGCAATCTGTTTTAAACTTGCCACTCATTTTCGAACTGTATGCTTTTGGTAATCCATTCCTTGTGATTGTTAGTGTCTTTGCATTGGTGCTTTAGTGAGGAACTATATTTGCTTCAAGGTTTTTAACACACCGTCATTATTTATTTGTCCTTTTCCGAGTGTCATTTCTTAACATTGCAAGGGGTTTATAATCTGTTTTTCTCTCTTATTTGGGGAGGGAAGGTCAGATTTGGATTCTGATTCTTGCCTATTATTCCTGATTACCTGCTGTGACTTTCGATCCCTTCACAATTCAATTATTTGGGGGGTTGAGAGAACATTGCAGTGGAGAATTCTAACTTGGGTGACATCTGTCCGAAATCAAAAAGTTCTCCTAAAACTCTGTGCTGTGTATATGTTCCATTAGAAGGTTAAACTCAGTGCATTGCTCACATTCTCATTGTAATTATCACCCCATTGGTGAGTGATTGCTGGCCCATATTAAAAAGTGTATGATTTGTTTTGAATTTTAAAATAAATAAATAAAATAAATATTTTACCAACCAGCCTGGTTCATGGTACATTGTGACACAGGGTATTTGAAAAGGGTGTGTGATATGAATGGCGTACCCTCTCAATATTGACTCAATATAAAAAGATGAGCATTTCTGTCGTGCACTGAATACTAGGCCGAGACCCAGGTGTGTGTCGCCTGATTGAAATCCTTAACAAATTTGGAGGCTCGAGTCCGGGATTGAGTTTGGTTGCCACCTGTGACAGTCTAACACAGCAGACTAACCTGCAAGGTAGTGATACTTTGTGTGGTGGGAATAGTGTAACCCAGTATTCCCACCACACAAAGTATCACTACCTTGTAAAAGTGCCTCTCCAAAAACAAATACTCTAAGTAACAGGCCTGTGTCTAAAAGTAAAACTAAAATCAACCCCAAAATAGACAGAAAAGCAACAGAATACAGGTTACCCTTAAATAAATAAATAAATTAAGAAAGAAAGAACATGTCCAAAATGACCGTAGTAGAAATCAATATGGCTAGGGGAGCACCTTCTGCACAAGCTATTTGTCAGAGGTGAGTGGCCAAAACAGGATGAAAAAGCCTGGCTACAAGAAATAACACAACAGGTCACTGCCATGAACCTGGCCTATTACTCCAAGCCCTGAGTGAATTATATATGACCCCAAAAATTAAAGAGGAGCAAATCAAAATTGCCAGAATCACGGCCTACGTGTATCTCCACATGGGAGTGATGCAGGAAAGGCATGAGGAAAACACGACTCTTGTGCCGAATCAAGTTGAACTGTTAAATAAAATCCAGACTGATCTAGATTTAGCAGAACAAAAATTACGGAAGAGCCAAGAGTTGGAGGTAGAATCTGGAAATTATATCATAAAATTAAAAGAAGATTTGGCTCTCCAACAGCAAAATAATGCAGATCAAGAGGCCCAATTAGACGCAGTAAGACTAGAGTGTCAGGAAAAGGTTGACTCTCTAGAAGAGAGTCAACAGAACCTGACTCAACAATTAACCTATAACAGGGTCTGTGCAGAGCAGATAGTTACCCTACAAGACCAGATAGAGAAATTGAAAGGGGAAAATAATGAGAATAATTTTGAGAGACCTCCACTCTCAAACAGAATTTGATGAAGAGGGCCAGAAATTCAATATAATCAGGAAAGAAAGGGATAATCTGGCTGAACAGAGAGGCACCCTAAGTCAAGAGAGAGACGCTCTAGGCCTGGAAGTAAGCAAATTAAAAATAGAGTTACAGGGAAGTGAGTTAGCCCTCCAGAAACTAAAGGAACTCAGAACAGAGTATGGGAATCTACTGGAGTATGCCAGGTGGGTAGAAGGTGCTTGTCATGATGCCTACCCCGAGGAACCAGGCCAGGTCCAGCAACCCCGGAAGCAGGCATCAAGTTATTTTGAGCAAGCCCAAAAACCCCTGCTAGGGGCTGTTTGGGTGCGGTCCTGGCGCCTATGGCGCCAGGCTCATATGGAGAGTCAGTCCTGACGCCTGTGGCGCCAGGCTCATAGAGTAGAACTTACCTGATGCAGACCATGCTGCAGAGCTCCAAGCCAAATGAGGCTTGGAAGGGACTATTTTACCTAGGGACTTTTTTACTTGGGTGGGGCTGGGGAGGAATACTTAACTGGGACTACTTTGGAGGCTATTTAAACCACGGCCAAAAAGCAACACACGCTTCGCGTTATTCTGCATCCAGCAGTTTAACGCTCACTGTGTCTGCAAGCCTGCATCCAGTCTTCTGCCACGCCCGCCTCGAGTCTGCAGCTCCTAGAAAAAGGGAGGAACCGAAGGAGAAAAGGTTAGAATAAGAGCAAGACCTTCGATCCTTACCTGAATTCTGGATCCACCGCGCCTTCGAGCTGGAAGAATGAAGTATTTTACGCGCGCCGCCTCGCCTGCTGCAGCGCCGCGCTGAACTCACCGGCCTTCGCAGCATCCTCACAATCTGCCGCATCCTTCTACACATTCCCGCCGCACTCCGGCACCTAAGGGGAACACAAGAACAGAAAAGGTGAGCCAAGGGAATAAACCGAGGCAATAGTAACTACCCCCATAGACTTACCGGATTACCGCCGGGGGTACTATTCCTCTTCACGGGTCGGCGCAGTCTCCATTGCATCCTCGCCGTACCCCGGCCCCTAAGGGGAACAAAAGGACAACAAGGTGAGACAAAGGGACAAACAAGGGGAACTTTTCTCACCAGAATAGATTTACCTAATTTTACCGCCGGAGGCATTATTCCCCGAACTTCATATTTTCTCTCCACACCTGAATAAGGGAGCAAGCAACAGGTTACATTCTGGCCTTATTTTATTGAACTGTGTAGGATAAGCCAAATCCTTACCTGAACTTCGTCAGCTACCACGAGGAACTCTTTGCTGGGGTCAAGCTGCAAACTGCACGGAATCGGACAAGAGTGAAAGTCAGACAAGTGAACTCTTACGAACTACATACTTTTCGGAGTCAATATTGTTCTGGAACTCACCAATTCCTTCGAGCCAGTGAAGCAACTGGTTATCAACGCGCCCCTGCGCTCGATGCAGGATGGAGAGCTCATCTTTTCGAATTTGGTTAATTCCCTTTATCCATTTGCAGAAGAATATTCCTACGGGCCAAGCAAACGAAGCTAGGTGGGCCAGTCCAGTCCAGCATCTCGGCCCTACGCGTCACATTGGTGGAGACCGCAGCTGTCCAGTTCAGATCGACGCATCTGTGGGAGCCAGGTGAGCGTAACAGTGCTCTGGAAGAGAACACCCAGACCAAAGATGCAAAAACTCAGGAGGTGAGTCTCCTGCAACAGAAATTGTCTCAATATTCCCAAACCACACAGGAAGCGCAGAGAGACAATGAGGCCCTCTGAGAAAAGAATGATGGGCTCCAGAAACAAGTGGCAGCGCAAGAGCGGGTCATAGAGGCCAGTAAAGCATTGATAGCTGAGCAAAAGTCTCAGATCTTTGCTTATTATCAAGAAGTGGGGGCTGAAAAGGAGAAACTAGTAAGGTTGGAGAAAGAGGGTGCTAGATTTAATCCAAACTCGAGGGATCCTGAACAGGTAGAGAGGGACAGGGCAACCCCTGATCATAGAATAAAGACCCCTGTACTAAGGGACTCAAACCCATTTAACACGTTGTACACTGATGGCTTCATGGATGCCGGTTCACATGAGCCAGAAACCATGAGGCCATCAGAATTTAATAGACCAAGAATGACGGAACTGACAGGTCAGCGCCCCCCAGAAATGATACCCAAACATTAAGGTTGATATCTCTGACAAGGCAGTCTCCTATGATGGGAGGGTCAGGGAATTAGATCCACAGAAATATTACTTTCCAATGAACCATCCAATTTGATGGAAAACCCAATGAAATGAGGCCCAAAAAGAGCATCCTAAAGACCTCTACCCAATTAGGACAGTGGGGGAATACTCTGCCAACCCTGGGAGTAGGGAGGAGTCAGAAGACTACTCTCCTGTGCCCCACAGGAGTGGAGAAACTAGGCCCCACCATTCTGCGAGCCCTTCTGAAGCTCACAGAATCAGGGAGAGCCTAGATGATCATGAGGGGATCTCAAGTAGTAGCACCTCTGAGTCTGAGAGCGAGCGGACTCGGGGGACTAAGCCAGGGAAAGCAAACAAACTCAAGAGAGTTATGACAACAGAACCCATTAGGCAGATTAAGGCCCTTAGGAGTGTCATGACCACATACCATAAAAATGCAAATTATTCTGTTTGGGAACACTTGGAACTCTATGAGCAGATGGATGGACACTTTTAATATGAAAGACAACCAGAACTACATTGAGTATGTAAAATGGATATTCTCCCATGAGTACTCCAGTTTCTTTGCTGTACTGGAGGTACCAGAACCATTCAAGATGGTCCACCTATAGGGCGGCCGTCTTGAAACACTTTTCTGCCAACAGAAACTCCCAGGAGGCTCGCAAAGCGGCCTAAATCTGCAGTGCGGGGAAGATCAGGCCCCACGAGAATTTGTGCAGGAGCTCAAGCGCACCTTTGCACAAACCACTTGGAGGGGGCGCACAGATAGCAGGGATTTTCTAATAGCAGGGAGTTTGTACGATCTTCTTTCATGCACTCCCCGAGTACATTATGACCAAGCTGGTGAGGGACTTCCACAAGAAAAGATCTCTAGACTGGGTCATAGAGCAGGTGACTCGCATTTATAAGGTCCAAAATCCTGCAAAAAATAAAAATATGAACAAAAACCCCAAACCAGCCAAAACCCCTGCTACTCCTAAGTTGGCAGAGGTGAAGGTTGCCCCATTTTAGATCTAGAGATGGGGGCCTAAAAATTTACCCACACCAAATCAGCAAAATCAAAGACCCCGGAGGCCTTCAGGCCAATCACACACAGGTGGCAGTCAGGGAGGTAATCACACAAATGGGACCCCTAACTTCCCTGATTATATTAGCCCCCGATACAAGAGCAACCGACCAATCCTGGGGTATGTATGGACTCCCCCAGCCCAAGGGGGGGGGGGGGGGAATCCAATCAGGTAAGTACTGTCCCGGAAAACCTCCCTCCTAACTTCCCCCGGGAGGGTAGTAATTCCCCAAATGCTGGGTTAAGTTTCTTCCTGTTTCTTCCCCCGATACTCCCAAAACCCCAACCTGCAGGACAACCCTCCTTTTATTCCCCGATTTCAAAAACCCAGACAACCCAATCTGGGAGAGGGGAGGCCAAGGGTTGCGGGTTACAAAAATTCACCATATCCAAAGTACTACGGGAGAAGGGATAATTACCCTTCCCGTGATCCACCTAGGGTTGACCAGAGACACCCGTACCAGCCGGAACGGGTGTCCCAACTGGAGCGCCAGGTCCAAAACCTTACCCAGGATCTGGGTCGCGTGTTGAGGGCTCAACAGAACCCTCAGAGGAACAAGGCGGCTCAGAACCACACCAACCAAGGATCTGGCACCCCAGAACAATGACGGGCGAGAATACTGACAACTCACCGGTTCCAGAGGAGGAGGCATGGGGGAAAAGGGGGTGTAAAGCCCTAGAGGAAGCTTCCTCCCTTACTCGTGAAAAGCCCATGGACACCCAGGAACTGGAACAAAAATCTCCTGCCCCCGAAAATCTGCAACCCAAGGAACAGAGGGTGGGTAGGAAAAATAAAGAACTCAAAAAGGCCCATTTTGTAGAGGAAGTTAGTATCCTCCAATTTGAAGGGTAAGAATCCTTAGAGGATTCTGTGAAAAAGATCTTCTCCTTCAGGGACGGGGGAACTCCTCCCAAAGAAAAAGGGGTCCCATGAGATTTAAATGACTGGGTGGATGTGGGGACTGAGTCAGAATCACCCATCCTTGAACCCCAGAATGAGCATCCAGGAAATCCAATAGTAACAGAGGGATCCCAAACCTCACAAACCAATTATGGTGATTGCCTCCAAAAAGGGGGGACAGCCCAGAATCAGAAAAAGGGAGCCCAAAACTCCCCAAATATCCAAATGCAAATTTTTTCTTTCAGATCCCCAAACTCCCACACAGAATTATGCCCAAACTACCCCTGTGTCGTAGTCAAAAATAATAAAGTTACTCACTGTAGTGACTACCTTAGTCCTAGTCCCCTTTCCTCCATACTTATGGGACATTCCTCCGTCCTGTGGGATGGGACCGGGACCCGAGCACTTTGTAAAAAGCATCACAATTTTCAAAAATGTGTCCTTCCTCTCTTTTTACGAGGGGTACCGCACGCGGCCGTGACCCCGACCTACTTGGCTTCGCCCAGCGCATCGCCAATCAGTCCTTTTCTATCGCCAGGTCTATGATCTTTAAGTAATAACAGAGGACATTTTTTTAGAGGGGACGGCGAGCGGGCGTATGGAGGAAAGGGGACTATGGACTAGGAGTAAGGTAGTCACTACGGTGAGTAACTTTATTATACTCCTACGTCCCGTCCACTTTCCTGCATACTTATGGGAGATTCCCAAGCACTCCTCACAGGAATTACGGGTGGATGGAAACTCCTTACTGAAACAGGTTCCTAAGCACAGCTTGACCGAAGTGAGCATCAGTCCTGGAGCTCAGGTCCAGACAGTAATGCTTACAAAAAGCCGATGGGGAGACCCACGTAGCCGCTTTCATGATGGTCTCCCAGGGAACATATTTTTGGAAGGCAACGGCAGCTGCCTTGCCCCGCACAAGATGAGCATGAATTCCCTTTGGGGCCCAAAGACCCTGAATGGTATATGCCTCAGAAATACAGGCCACGATCCACCGGGAGATGGTCGCTTTCGAGGCCGGCTTTCCTTGAGGATTTCCGAAGGTCACAAAAAGCTGGGAAGAGTTCCTAAACTCAGATGTTCTGTCCAGATAGAATTTAAGGGCTCTTCTAATGACCAGGCAGTGCAGAACCCTTTCGGCCTCAGAGGCTGGGTCTAGGAAGACTACAGGCAATGAAATTGACTGATTTAAATGAAAATTAGAGACCACCTTCGGAAGAAAGGCGGGATTTGTTTGCAGGACTTCCTTAAGCTCACTTACACGCCTTGCCGAAGTCACAGCAATCAAAAGGACACTTTTCACGAAAGGTACTTAAAATCGACAGTAGCCATGGGCGCAAAAGGCTTATGACACAAGGCCATAAGGACCATATTCAAATACCACCTTGGATGCAAGTTGCAAACAGGAGGATAAAGATGCATCAGGCCCTCAAAGTGTCTTTTAATGACTGGATTAGACAGTGAAAAAGAGCACTGGTCAGTGGACAAATAAGCGGCCACAACAGATAAATATGTCCTGCAGGACAAGACATGGATGCCAGACTCTGCCAGGTGTGAAACAAAAGACAGGACCATGCCGATAGTAGCCTCCCTGGGGTCTAGCTGCCCATTTACTTCTATATTGAGATCTTGTTGAGGGCTTCCTGGCCGAATAATGCGCATGTTATCCGCAGACAAATTGAAGCGCTCTAAAGATCTGAACTCAGAAACTAAGCCGCCAAGCTGAACGATTGTGGGGAGGAGTGCCACAGCTGGTGATCGCTCTGGTGTAGCAGGTCGGGGACCAGCGGAAGCTTGAGCGGCAGGCACACCGATAGATGCTGAAGCTCCGAAAACCAAAACCTGGCCGGCCACCAAGGGGCTATGAACAGCAGAGTGCAATTCACAGTGTTCCTTACCTTGCAAAGTGCCCGATGGATCAGAGGAAGAGGTGGAAAAGCGTAGGCCTTCATGTTGTGCTATGGAATTTCGAGAGCATCCCCCAGTGAGGAGGCTCTGAGCCTGTTCCTTGAGGCATACAGGGGAAGCTTCCTGTTTGTAGATGTCGCAAAGAGGTTCACTTCTGGAGTGCCCCAACAGTGAAAAATATCAGAGAGGATCTCTGTGTTCCGTTCCCACTCGTAGCTGACAATTGCTCGTCGGCTGAGGGCATCTGCATTGACGTTCAGCTGGCCCGGGATGTGTACTGCTACCAGCCATATACCATGCTGAATGGCCCATTCCCAAATCTGAATGCCAAGATCCACAAGAGGAGGAGACCTGGTGTCCCCCCTGCTTGTTGATATAGAACATGGACACTGCATTGTCCTTGCGGACACCGATCACCTTGTTGACAATGCCTGGTTTGAACGCTTTCAGCGGCAGGAATATCGGTAGGAGCTCCAGATAATTTATATGAAGCTGTCTGTCCTGTGGTGACCAAAGATCTTAAACCTGAAGATGATCCAGCGTCGCACCCCAACCCAGAAGGGAGGAGTCCGTCGTGACAGTCAATAGTGGGCAAGGGTCCTGGAAGGGAGCGCCCACCGACAGAATGCTGAGAGACGACCACCAGAAGAGGTACGCCCTCATGAAAGGTGGAACCAGTATCATTTTGGAATCTGGATCCACTGCTTGAAGCCATGAGCTCCGAAGAGCCATCTGCGTCCGCCTCATCCTGAGGCGAGCAAGAGGAAGAGCCAACACACATGAAGCCATGAGGCCCAGAAGCCTCTGGAACCACCAGGCTGACTTGCTCCCCGACCGCATAAACACCTGACACGTGGCAAACAGATCCTGTCCCCAGACAGTTACACTCTGCAATTGACCGTGTTCCAATGAAAACCCAGGAAAATCAAGTCCTGAGAGACCGTCATGGAGGATTTCTGCCAGTTCACCGACAGCCCAACTGTGCAACAGGAGCTGGAGGATAGACTGAAGGTTGCTCGAGGCTTACAGTGGAAAAGGACTGCGCACCAGCCAATCGTCCAAATACGGATGCACATGGATACCATGTAGCTGAAGATAATCTGCAATGACCAACATTATCTTCGTAAAGACACGCAGTGCCGAGCTGAGACCAAACGGGAGCACACGAAACTGGAAATTCTCCTCCCCTATGAAAAACCGTAGGTATTTCCGATGCAGGCTCCAGATGAGGATATGCATATAAGCATCCTGAGCCAGTCGCCCATCTGTAGAGAGGACTTTATCTGACCAGGGGTGAGCATCTTGAATTGAACTGGTAAAGGTCTAGGATGGTGCGCAGGCCATCCTGGTTGGGTTTGGGCACCGTGAACAGACGGGAGTAGAAGCCCTCCCCTCACTCCCCTAGGGAATGGGTTCCACCGCTTTGAGGTCCAGAAGCTTCTGGAGTTCAGCTCTGAGGGAGGGCGTCCCCGACTGCTGGAAGGGAGGATTGATGGTGGGGTAGGGGGAAATGGCAAGCAGAAGCCAGCCCGAACTACTAACAAAACCCACCAGTCCTTGGTGATGGTCTGTCACGCCTCCCAGTGAGACAGACGCAATGCGCCCCCCCACTGGGGTCTCGTGCGAGTGCTGAAAACCCTCCTTTCGCGGGCTTCTCAAAGGCGAGACCCCCAGATCCTCAGGAGGATTCAGAGGACCGAGTGTAAAACCGGCTTCGTTGCTGACGCCGATGGAAATTTCCAGCTGGAGGATCAACTCTCTGTGTCTTTCGATCAAGAAACCCCAGAAATCCAGAGGAAGACCGAGGCTGCGAGGGCATTCTCTGAGCCCTAAAAGGTGGTTTTACCAGAACGGACAAAGACTTGGCCGCCTGAGTGCTTTCCTTAGTTTTGGTCAGCTCTACATCTGTTGACGAATGGAACAGTTCTTTGCCCTCAAAAAGCAGGTCCAGAACTTTATCCTGAACCTCCTTGGAAAGTCAAGCATGAGGCCCCGAGCCCAAGTGTCAACATGATGCGCCGCAGCCTCAAGCATATCCTGCGCCAAGACTCTTGCATCTGACAAGCCATCCTTAAAATAGTCCAGCTTGTCCGCAGGAATGACCTCCCCAAATTCTGACAGACCTTTCCACATTTGTATATTTTCCCCCGCTAAAATGAGCTCTGTGTTCGCCTGGCGCAACAGCAGGGCTGAATTAGCAAAGATCTTCCACCCCAAAGAGTCAAGCAGCTTGTCCTCTTTGGCCAGAACCTGAGCCACCACTGTAGATGACGCTGAAGCCGGTCTGGATTGTAGCATGGCAGCTGCCACCACTGTGGAGGAAGGAAGCGGGCAAGACGCTAAGGCTACCTACTCTGAAGTATGAAGCCTATAACAAGCGTCAATCTTTTTGTTAACGTGCAGTCCAGAGTGTGGCTTATCCCAGACTTTGCGGACCTTGGCCAAAACGTCCTTCTGAACGAACAAGCCTGTGCGCTCCTGAGGAGACAAGGTGAACGCCCCCAAAAGCACCCCTTCTTGCGGAGGGGGTGCCTCAGGTAGTGGAACATCCAGAAGAGACATCATGTCCAGTACCCGGTCATGGAACGCCCTAACAGAGCGGGGCTGGTCATCGCCATTCTGATCCCCTTGCATGTCATCCAATGCATCCGGATCGTCCTGCGCCGCGTCTGGCTCCACCGATGACTTGTCTATTGGAGACAAGGGCGGCAGAGGCGGAAGAGCTGGAGGTGGGCCAACCGGTACAGTTGGGACAGCTGCCGGAACAACCGGTGCTGCGAGGGGAACCATCGGTACAGAATTCAGCCCTGGCGGGCAGATTTCCTTATAAAAAAAAAACCTCTGAAATATTCCTTCATGGGGTCGGAGTGCATTAGCTTCTAAAATTTTCTGAAGAAGGCATCCTCTGGCGAAGGCTTAGACACTGTGGCAGGCGGAGGTCTCTCATGAGAGGAATAGCTCCAGGGCCGTAAGGGAGAGGGCTGCCAAGAGGGGCCCTAACCAGCTTGGTTGACATAGATCAATGGCGCAGACGCTACAAGGAAGCGAGACCGAGTGTTGCAATGGCATCCGAACGTTCCAGTCATAAACTGGAAGAAACGGTGCACAAGGAAAACGCTGTTCACCCGAAAAAATGTTCCCAGCACCCAACGCCGATGGCGTCGGTGTAAGGGAAGAGTCCAAAATGGCTGTCACAGTTTGCGTGGGAATGGGCGCCATTTTGTCAACGCCGGAAGAGAACCGCGTCACATGCGTGAGTGAGGCAGGGGTCTCCACAGAAAGAACAGGGGTCTTGACTTTAGCCTTGACACAAGGAACCTCGGCAGTGCCGGTACTGTGTGGCCTATGATGTTTCTGAGACATACTAATAGCCAAATTAGCCTCTGAAAAAGGAACCTCAGCCACGCCGGTAACAGAGGTATTATTGTTGAAAAATGTGATGCTTTTACAAAGGGCTCCGGTCCCGTACCACAGTACGGAGGAATGTCCCATAAGTATGGAGGAAAGGGGACGGGACATAGGCATAAGTGGGTGATTCTCTTCGGTGCAGGCTTAGTCAGTCACTAGCATCAGTCCCTGTTCCTTTCCTGAAACCTGTTTGGTATCGGGATAGCCTTCCTGTGGTGGCAGCCCATGCATCTAAACTCGTTAGTACACACTGTGGAAATATTTTGCTCTCGACGTTGAGGAATGCAATGGGTTGATAGCTCACTGGGAAGACTCTGCTGCCTTTCTTGTAAATTGGTAAAATGACTGAAGAAGACCATGATTTAGGAAGATCCTTTCTCACTATAATATTTTTAAATAAAGTGTGTAGGATTTTAGCCCACATCTCAGGGTTGTCTTTCAGTACGAGGTTACACAGACCGTTAGGGCCTGGTGCTCGCAAATTTGAGGAAGACTTTATTATTTTAAGAATGAATTCTCGAGTTATATCTATATTCCAAGGTTCTTCAATGATGGGTTTGTGAAAAATGCTTCCTACGGTTTTATATAAATCTGTAAAATATGTACATCACGTTTCTCCAGAGATGGGATTCATAATTTCCATTGTAACCTGTATATTACTTGTGTTTACTAGAGTCCAAATCCAAACATTCTTGGTATTTTTTTGTACCACTGTTTTCAGCATTTGTTTGCATCTTTTTGCATTAAAGGTGCTTATGGTTTTTAAACCAATTTTTGTATCTTGGTTTTTCTTTTTTAATTTGTTCTTTTTTCTTTAGATTCCTTATTATTTTGGGTTTAGGGACGGAAAGCAAATTGCACGCAAACCCGATCTGATCCTATTCTACGTTTTGCAAGGCTTATAATTGTAGCAGTGTACCGCAAACTTTGTTGTATAAACACAGTTTCACATTGTACATATAAAAGTTTCTTACTGTGAATTCACGATGTAAGTACACTGTATGCTGCCGGAATGATATGTGATCGTGAAGGCAAACGGTAAACTCGCTTCACTTGAGTTTCGAAATAAGGAAGTTGTTACGGCGTTAGAAGAAAGGCCGTAAATAATGAAATTCTCACAATATTTCGAGGGAAAACAAACGTTCATTTTTACACGGCCTCAAAGTGATTTGTGAGGAGAAAGAAATTGCGGTTGGATGAGTGATATTGTGTAGTTTTAAAGTGGATCTGATTAACGTATTGTCACGCAGAAGAAAACGTGTCAACTTTATTACAGAGAAAACACAAGGTAAACGTGAGGTTTAATAGGCAACTACAGAAAAATAATATCATTTTAAAAAATAGTAATTCAAGGAAATAATATGTTGACATACACCCCGCAACCTCCTTCTGAACTACTTACATGAACATGAGGAGCGGGGGACACCCCCGCAACCTGTGCACCTCATGTTCAGGTAAGTAAGTAAGTGTTATTAACAAAGTTACTCACCGTAGTGACTACCTTACTCCTAAGTCCACAGTTTCCTTTCCTCCATACTTGTGGGACATTCCGTCCTTCGAGACGGGACCGGAGCACTTTTTTCCAAAAAGCATCAGAAATTGAAATGTTTTGTCCTTCTTCTCTTTTTACGCAGGGTAAGGCACGGGCCGTAACGCTGCCCTCCTGAGCTCCGCCCCGCGCAACGCGCTTCAGTCCTTTTCTATTGCCAGGTATGTGACCAAATAAGCAATAATAGGGGATACCTATTAGAGGGGACGGCGGGCGGGTATGGAGGAAAGAGGACTATGGACTAGGAGTAAGGTAGGCACTACAGTGAGTAACTTTGTTATACTCCTACATCCCGTCCCCTTTCCTCCATACTTGTGGGAGATTCCAAAGCACTCCTCACAGGAAATACGGGTGGATGGAAACTCATTACTGAAAAAGGGTTTTAAGAACAGTCTGACCGAATTGAGCATCGGTCCTGGAGCTCAAGTCCAAGCAGTAATGCTTACAAAAAGCTGATGTGGAGGCCAAAGTAGCCGCCTTGGCAATGGTCTCCCAGGGAACATACTTATGGAAGGCAACACCAGCCACTTTGCCACGTACAAGATGGGCATGAATGCCCTTCAGAGGTTGAAGGACCTGAATGGTATAGGCCTCTGAGATACAGGAGGCAATCCATCAGGAGATAGTAGCTTTTGAAGTGGGTTTCCCTTTTGGGTCTCCAAATGTAACAAAGAGTTGGAAGGAGCCCCTGAGTTCAGTTGTTCTGTCCAGATAGAACTTCAGAGCTTGTCTGACATCTAGATTGTGTAATACTCTCTCTGCATCTGAGGCCGGGTTTGGGGAAAAAGACAGGTAATGATATAGACTGATTCAAATGAAAATCTGTCAATACTTTAGGAAGGAAAGAAGGGTGAGTGCGGAGCACAACCTTATCCCTATGAAAGGTAAGGAACAGATGTTCCACAGACAAGGCTTGAAGCTCGCTTACACGCCTCGCCGAAGTCACTGCAATCAAAAAGGCAACCTTCCAAGAAAGGTACTTTAGATCCATCGTCGCCATAGGCTCAAATGGCCTATGGCATAAGGCGGTCAAAACCACATTTAAATCCCACTTTGTGTGAGGATTGCATACAGGTGGAAAAAGATGTAATAAACCTGCAAAATGCCTTTTAATGACTGGATTTGTCAAAGAAAAGGAACAGGCATCAGTGGATAGGTAGGCGGCAATAGCCGACAAGTAAATTATATAGGATTGGACATGGATCCCCGAAGCAGCCAGATGAGAAATTAACAAAAGGACTGTGTCAATAGCAGCATGTCTGGGGTCTAATTGTTTAGCTAAACACCAGTGACAAAACCGGAGCCACTTGCTCCTATACTGAGACCTCGTAGAAGGGTTCCTGGCAGCTTGGATAATGTGCATATTGTCTTCAGACAGGTTAAACTGCGCTAGGGATTTGAATTTAGGCACCAGGCCGCCAAGCTGAATGATTGTGGGGAGGGGTGCCACATCTGATCGCACTGGTGAAGCAGGTTGGGAATCAGCGGCAGTCTGATAGGAGGACAAATCAACTGATGCTGAAGTTCCAAAAACCAGAATCTGGCTGGCCACCAAGGAGCTATGAACAGGAGAGTGCAATTCGAACCATTCCTGAGCTTGCAGAGTGACAGATGAATCAGAGGAAGAAGCGGGAAGGCATATGCCTTCATGTTGTGCCACAGGATCTCAAGGCATCCCCTAGAGAAGAGGCCCCGGGACTGTTCCTGGATGCATAAAGAGGAAGTTTCCTGTTTGTGGCAGTCGCAAAAAGGTCAATTTTTGGAGTGCCCATTTGCAAAAGATGTTGGAGAGGACTTCCAAGTTCAGTTCCCACTCAAAGCTGGTCGCTGTCTGCCGGCTGAGTGAGTCTGCCGTCACATTGAGTTGCGCCGGAATGTGTTCCGCCAGCAGCCAAATGCTGTGCTGGATTTACCAGGTTACTCACCGTAGTGACCACCTTACTCCTAGTCCATAGTCCCCTTTCCTCCATAATTCTGGGACATCTCTCCGTCCTGTGGGATGGGACTGGAGCACTTTGTAAAAAGCATCCACATTTTTCCAAAAATGTGTCCTTCCTCTCTTTCCTGCGAGGGGCCCGGCACGCGGCCGTAACCCCGCCCACCTTGGCTCTGACCCACGCATCGCCCCTCAGTCCTTTTCTTTGCCAGGTCAGAGACCCATTAACCAATACAGAGGAACCTTATTAGAGGGGACGGTGGGCGGGTGTATGGAGGAAAGGGGACTATGGACTAGGAGTAAGGTGGTCACTACGGTGAGTAACCTGGTAATACTCCTACGTCCCGTCCCCTTTCCTCCATACTTGTGGGAGATTCCCAAGCACTCCTTACAGGAACTACGGGTGGATGGAAATACCCCTTACTGAAAAAGGTTCTTCAGCACAGCCTGACCAAACTGAGCATCAGCTCTAGAACTCATATCGAGGCAGTAATGCTCACAGAAAGCAGATGGAGAGGCCCAAGTAGCTGCCCTAGCGATGGACTCCCAGGGAACATACTTCTGAAAAGCAACCGCAGCTGCCTTGCCCCGCACCAGGTGTGCATGAATACCTTTAGGAGGTTTCAGCTTTTGGACAGTGAAAGACTCCGTGATACAGGCGGCAATCCACCTAGAAGTAGTTGCCTTAGACGCCTGTTTGCCTTGAGGGTTGCCAAAAGTCACAAAAAGTTGAGAAGAACTTCTAAGCTCGGAAGTCCTATTCAGGTAGAACTTAAGAGCTCTTTGGACATCAAGACAGTGTAGAACCCTCTCCGCCTCAGAGGTGGGGTTCAGAAAAAAGACCGGTAGGGAGATCGATCGATTGATTCAAATGGAATTTGGTCACCACCTTCGGCAGAAAAGCCGTATTAGTTTGAAGGACTACTTTGTCCTTGTGAAAGACCAAGAAAGGATGCTCCACCGACAATGCCTGGAGCTCACTCACTCTCCTTGCCGATGTGACGGTGACCAAAAAGGACACTTTCCAAGACAAGTACTTGAGGTCCACAGTAGCCATCGGCTTAAAGGGTTTATGGCACAGCGCCGTCAGGACAACATTCAGGTCCCATGGCAGGTGCGGATTACGAACTGGAGGGTAAAGGTGTGTTAAACCAGCGAAATGCCTCTTTACCACTGGGTTAGCCAGAGATTACGAACACTGATCTGTAGAGAGATAAGCAGAGACCGCTGACAGGTAAGTCCTGCATGACAGAACATGAACCCCTGACTCTGCTAGGGAGGACACGAAGGACAACACCGCGTCAACCGTGGCCCCCCTTGGTTCCAATTTCTTCTCTAGACACCAATGACAGAACCTGAGCCATTTACTCTTGTACTGAGGTCTGGTCGAAGGTTTTCTGGCTGCCTGGATAATACGCATGTTATCCGCAGACAAATTCAGATGCTCTAAAGACCTGAACTCAGGCACCAAGCTGCCAAGCTGAGCGATTGTGGGGAGGGGTGCCACAGCTGCTGCTCCCCCTGGTGGAGAAGATCGGGAGTTACCGGTAACCTGATCGGCAGATAAACCGACAGGTGTTGGAGTTCTGAGAACCAAAACCTGGCTGGCCACCACAGGGCTATCAGTAGAAGAGAATAGTTTGCCGAGTTCTTCAACTTCCAAATTGCCCGGTGAACTAGAGCCAGAGGCGGGAAGGCGTAAGATCTCATGTTGTGCCATGGAATCTCTAGAGCATCCCCCAGAAAGGAGGCTCCCAGCCCCCCTCTGGAGGCATACAGAGGAAGCTTCTTGTTCGCCGCCGTCGCGAAGAGGTCCACCTGCGGTGTGCCCCAGCGCGAGAAAATCCCTGAGAGGACCTCCGCCTTCAACTCCCACTCGTAGTTGACCACTGTCCACCGGCTGAGGGCATCTGCTGTGACATTCAGCTGGCCCGGGATGTGCACTGCAAGCAGCCAGACACCATGAAGCACGGCCCACTCCCAAATCTGGATGGACAGGTCCACGAGGGGGGGGACTTCGTTCCCCCCTGCTTGTTGATGTAATACATTGACGCCACATTGTCCGTTCTTATGCGGACCACTTTGTTGACAATGACCGGTCTGAACGCCTTGAGCGCCAAGAAAATCGCCAGAAGCTCCAAATGGTTTATGTGCAGGAGCTTGTCCTCAGGCGACCAGAGGTCCGAGACCTGAAGGAGATCTAACATCGCACCCCACCCTAGGAGGGAGGAGTCCGTCGTGATCGTCACCATAGGGACCAGGTCCTGAAACCCTGCGCCCCCAGACAGATTGCTGAGAGATGACCACCAGTCCAGGTCTACTCTCATGGAATCCGGACTCATTATCCGCATGGAGTCTGGGTCCACTGCCTGACGCCATGAATTCCGAAGGGCCATCTGGGTCTGTCTCATTTTGAGACGAGCAAGAGGAAGAGCCAGCACACACGAGGCCATGAGGCCCAGAAGCCTCTGGAACCACCAGGCCGACATACACTCCGAATGCGCAAACATCTGACACATGGCCAACAGATCCGCCATTCTGTCCCCGGTCAGGTATACTCTGCAGTCGATCATGGTCCAACGAAAACCCAGAAAAATCAGGTCCTGAGAGACCGTCATGGAGGATTTCCGCCAGTTCACCGACAGCCCAAGATGGAACAGGAGCTGAAGGAGGGACTGGAGGTTGCCCGCTGCCGCCAGCGGACAAGGGCTGCGTAGAAGCCAATCGTCCAAATAAGGATACACATGTCTACCCTGAAGACGAAGATAGGCCGCAATCACCGACATCTTCTTGAAGACATGTGGCGCCGAGCTGAGGCCAATCGCCCGCCTGCAACGAGGAGCGAATCTGGCCGGGAGTGATCATCTTGAATTTCTCTTGGAGTAAGGAAAGATTGAACTGGGAAAGGTCTAGGATGGTGTGCAGGCCAGCCTGGTTGGGTTTGGGCACCGTAAAAAGCCGGGAGTAGAAGCCCTCCGCTCGCTCCCCAAGGGGAACGGGTTCCACAGCTCTGAGGAGCAGAAGTTTCTGAACCTCTGCCTTGAGGGAGGGTGAGCCCACCAGCTGAAAAGGAGGGTTGAGGGGTGGGGTAGAGGGTAAAGGTAAGCGGAAGCCCGCCCGAGCAACTGACAAGACCCATCTGTCTTCCGTGATGGTCTGCCACGCCTCCCAATGCGACGCAATGCGTCCTCCCACCGGGGTCTCGTGCGAGCACGGAAAACCCTCATTTGGCAGGTTTATCGGTGGCAGTGCCACCTGAACCTGATGAGGAGGCTGAGGAGCGGGAGAAATACCGCGTACGCTGTTGTCTACGGCGGTTATTTCCCGCAGGAGTGTCCACTCTGCGTGATTTGTGGCAAGCCCCTGAAACCAGAAGGTCGACTCTGCGATAACTGTCTCTGAGGTTTGAAGGGAGCTTTAACCAGAACAGACAATGATTTAGCCGTCTGAGTGCTATCCTTGGTTTAGGCGAGCTCTACATCAGTAGAAGAATAAAAAAGCTCCTTACCATCGAATGGAAGGTCCAAAACCTTGTCTTGCACTTCCTTCGAAAACTTAGTGGCATGCAACGCTTGCCTCGAGGTATCAACCCCGAGCATCATGCCCCAAGCCGAGGTGTCTACGTGATGAGCCGCAGCCTCCAGGAGATCCTGGGCCAAGACCCTGGCATCGGAAAGGCCACCTCTGAAATCTTCCAACTTCTCGACTGGAATGTGCTCCTCAAACTCCGACAGACCTTTCCACATCCGCATGTTAGCTCCCCCCAAAATCAATTCGGCATTGGCCTGCCTGAGCTGCAAGGCCGAATTGGGAAAGATTTTCCTCCCTAGGGAGTCCAGGAGCTTGTCCTCCTTTCCCAAGACATGAGTAGCCGTCGCGGAAGAGGATGCTGCAGGTCTGGACTGCAACGTGGCCGCAGCCACCACTGTGGAGGAAGGAGGTGGACAAGACGACAAGGCCACTTCCTCCGAAGAGTGCAGCTTGTACCTCGCGTCAATCTTTTTATTGACGAAAAGTCCTCAGTGTGGCTTCTCGCAGACTCTTCGGACCTCAGCCAAAACATCCTTCTGCAGGAAAAGGCTGGTACGCTCTAAAGGAGACAGGGTGAACGCCCCAGAAAGCACGCCCTCCTGTGGAGCCGGTGCCTCGCGAACCGGGACATCTAAGAAATTCATCATGTCCATTACCCGGTCATGAAAACAGAGCGGGGAAGGTCCTCGTTGTCCTGCTTGCATTGAGGGTCATCTGACAGGTCAGGATCCTGCTGAACCGTGTCAGGCACTGCCTTGTCCACTGGGGACAACGGAGGCAAAGGCGGAAGAGCAGGGGCAGGCACCACGGGCAAAGGAGGCGTCGGCGGAATCACCAGAGGAACGGGTGGAGCCGGAGGCGCTGGTGGACAAATTTCCTTAAAAAGCCCTTTGAAATACTCCCTCATGGGGTCGGTGCGCATAAGCGCTTGAAATTTACCGGAAAAAGCGTCCTCAGGAGATTGCTTCGGAACCTGAGGAGGCCTCTCATGAGGTGGACAAATCCAGGGACGTAACGGAGAAGGGTGCCACGCCGGGCCCTCCGCCGACATATCCACATAAATCAAAGGGGCCGCCCCTGCAGGCAACGAAACATTGTGCGAAAGAGGCATCCGGGCGTTCCAATCATAAACCGGCCGGTAAGGATACGCACAAGTGACCTTATGTTCACCCAAGGGACCGAACCCTACACCAGAGGCCGATGGCGTAGTTGTAGGGGTAGTACCCAAAATGGCTGCCGTGGTCGTGGTGGGAACGGCCGCCATTTTGTCTTCATCTGAGGGGAACTGCGGCACGTGAGGAGGTGAGGCAGGGGTCCCCGTCGATGGATCATGGGTCTTAATTTTAGCCTTAACATAAGGAACCTCGGCAGAGCCGGTACTATGAGGTCTGGAATGTTTCTGCGACATACCAACTGCCAACTGAGCCTTCAAAGGAAGGACCTCGGCACTGCCAGTAAAAGAAGAACCTTGCTTCTTCGCCCCCTCAACAGATCTGGTATCACCGCAAGAGCGGGAACGGTGAGAAACCGCTTTCACCGACAGGGCCCTGCCCGGCCCCTCAGAACTGCTGGTAGCCTTAGCCTCTGTACGAGGGACCTCGGGCCTAGGCCCAATATAGCCTTATCGGCACGGGCCTCGAACATCCATTCGGTGAACACCAGCCCAGCCAAGGCCTCGGCGCACCCCGGTCTTGTTTTTAAGGGAAGCCGAAAGAGAGGCCTCAGAGCAAGCTCCGGTACCCTGTGACTCAGCAGTACTGGGTCTACACACAGCCCCCACAGGAGGGGCCTCGGAAGTTACTCCGGTGTACACAGGCCCCTTACGGAGACCCTCGGAGAAAACTCTGGTAGAATTATTAGGCCCGACAGGCATCTCAGGGCGAACCCCGGTGACAGAGCGATCAACGCCCCTCCTGGCTCGAGAGGAACCCGGGAAGATATCCCCCGGCCGGGGTGCTCTGAAAACTAAAGAACTTACCGGGCGTTTCTTCTTCTCGACGATGAACGCCTGAAAATGAGATGGAGGAGCGCGTCGGAACACCTCCTCCCACCGTTCCAACCGACGTTGAAGAGCCCGGACCGAAAGGGAGTCACAGTAAAAACAGGAGTCCCAGCGGTGTTCCGGACCCAAACACTAAACAAAGAGGATGGGGATCCGCCCTCGCGAAGCGACGATGATGCGAAGAGCAGTCTGGAAAGTCTAATTTAAAAGACATAGACAGACTAGAAGACGAACGCTAGTGAGAGCCAGAGAGGAAAACAGGGAAGAAAATCTTCCGAGGATGCAAGTGCGTCCGGCCCCGATCGAGCGGAGAAAAGAACTGAGGGGCGATGTGCGGGGCGGAGCCAAGGTGGGCGAGCTTACGGCCGCGTGCCGGGCCCCGCGCAGGAAAGAGAGGAAGGACACATTTTTGGAAAAATTTGGATGCTTTTTACAAAGTGCTCCGTTCCCGTCCCACAGGACGGAGAGATGTCCCACAAGTATGGAGGAAAGGGGACGGGACTTAGGAGTAGGCCCATTCCCACATGTGAATGGCAAGGTCCACAAGAGGTTTACAAGTGCTATCCCGCTCTACCAGTGTCTTCTCCACGGGAGACAACGGCGGTATAGGGAGGAAAAGCTGGAGACGGACCGATAGGGAGAGGTGGTACAACAGCTGGAGTCACTGGAGCCACTGGAGTGGAAGGTGGCGCCGGAGGTTCATGGTAGATTTCCTTAAAAAGACCCTTAAAGTAATCTTTCATATGGTCAGAATGCATGAGCCTCTGAAATTTCCCGAAAAAAAAAACGTCCTCTGATGAAGGCTTAGGCGCTGGGGTAGGCAGACGCCTCTCATAAGGGGCATACCCCCACAAACGCAATGAGGATGGTTGCCAGGATAGCCCATCACCAATCGGGTCCGCATAGATCAGCGGAGCAGAAGTAGGAGGAAGTGAGACGGTATGTGGCAGCGACATCCAAGCACGACAGTCATAAGAAGGGCGGAACAGATTTTTACATTCCACCTGAGGTGAAACAGGCTGCTCAGCCCCAAAACTAAGATCCCAGCACCCGCTGTCGAGAATGTAGGTGTAAGGTAAGGATTCAAAATGGCCGCCGTGAACCATGTGGGGTGGGCCGCCATTTTGTCGATGCCTGAAGAGAACTGCGTCACATGTACAGCTGAGGCAATCGTCTCCACAGGCTGGTCAGGAGACTTAAGTAACAATTTAGCCTTGACACAAGGATCATCGGCCGAGCTGGTACTGGGGGGGTCTCGGTTGTTTGCTTGACATCTTAGAGGTGGCCCCAATATTAGCCACCAAGGGAGGAACCTCGGCAGAGCCGGTAACAGAGGAGTTACGGTGCATGACCGCCCTCTTTGCCCCCTCGACAGAACTGGTATCACCGCAATGAGCGCGGGAAAACAGAGGAATGACCCTTACAGACAAGACCTTAGGAGCAGGTCTCTCGGTTTTGTCGGTACAGACCTTAGCCTCAAGACGACGAACCTTGGGTTTCGTCGCGGTATGTATAGCTCTTTGTGAGGGGCCTAGAGCTGTGGCTTGGTACAGAAATCTCCAGGAATGGAGGCCTCAGGGCGTACCCCGATGTCTGTGTGGAAAGCTTCAAAAACTGAGACCTCGGAGCGTACCCTGGTGTCCAAAGCCTGAGATGAACTGGGCCAATGTTTAGCACCCGACAGGTGAACTTCAGAACGTGTTCCAGTTTGTCAGAACCCTCAGAGAAAACTCTGGTACGCCTATTAGGGTTGCAAACCACCTCAGGAGAAATCCTGGTGTTAGAGCTACTAGAGCCCTTTCCCAGACCGAGAAGACCCCAGAATGGAGTCTCCCGGCCGGGGCACCCTAAAAGTAAGGAACTTACCGGGCGTCTCTTTTCATCGATGAAAAGCTAAAGTAGAGGTAGAGGAACGCACTGAAAAACGTCCTCCCACCGATGAAGACAGCGCTGGAGTGCCCGGACAGAGAGGGAATCGCAGAAGCACAAATCCCAGAGGTGGTCCGGCCCGAGACACTCCAAGCAGAGAGAATGGGGATCCGCCCTAGCGAAGCGACATTTGCACAAAGAAAAGGACACAAATCCCAGACGCTCCGGCATAGATGGAGGACTACGTGACCGCAGAACGGGAGCAGGAGAGAAGGACAACGGGAACAAAAAACTCCAGAAGATGCAAGTGCGTCCAGTCCCGACCGTGCAGAGAAAAGGACTGAAGGGCGATGCGCGGGGCAGAGCTCAGGAGGGCGGGGTTACGGCCGCGTTCGGTACCCCGTGTAAAAAGAGAAGAAGGACAAAAACTTTCAATTTTTTTATGCTTTTTGGAAAAAAGTGTTCTGGTCCCATCCCAAAGGACGGAATGTCCCACAAGTATGGAGGAAAGGGGACGGAGCACAGGAGTATAACCTATGTGACCAAAAACAAAAAAAAGTAAATTTGGACCAGATGCAAAAAAGTTCCATTTGGTCTATTAAAAAAAGGTCAATTTGGTCATTAGGTCAAATGTTTTAGGTCAAATAGGATAATACCTTATTTTGTGCAAGAGTTTTTCTTTCTTGTATTTCGTATATATAGACATTTGGTCGATTGGAGTACAGTTTACTTGAGTTACCAATTAAGACGTGCAAAGTCTTTTCAGTTATAAAAGGACACAAGTTGTCTACTGCTAACCTCTTCGTTTTTTTGTGAATAAGTGGTGGAGTTCCCTTTTCTTGACTTTTTGTGTTCCATGAGAGTCTATTCTTTTTCTGATTCACAATGAGGTTTTTACATAGGGATACCTTGGAGTTTCAGTATGATGTTCGTTTGTAGTACTATTAGGTCGTGATCACTAACACGATTATGTATCAAGCTCATATGAGACACGGTACGAAAAAGATTCTCTGACTATAATATAGTCGAGCCAAGAGCTTGAGTTATGTCTGTGCCATGTTGGATGGGGAGGCAGGTCTCCCTCTCTTTGGCCATTTGCGATTATCAAACCCCAACCCTCCCAGAAATCCCTCCATTGGGTACCATATTCAATTAATAGTAAGGTATGTTGGTTAGTAAGATCTATTTTGTTCCCCAAGTCAATGCTTGGAGAAATGCAGTGTGTATTCAGATCTCCAACTATTATTATTTCAGAGTTTGAATAGGTTTCCCTATAGCCATTAAGGAGCCTCTCCAGTCTCTCTATCATGATGGGGATTTCATAATGGGCTGGGTGTCAGTATATGTTCACCAGCAGTATGTCAATTTCTTTTTTCTCAATCTGCATCCTGCATATGTTATACAAAGGCCTTGTTTCATTATTGTCCACAGACCTCCCGATGTTGGCACGCCATTCACTGTAGTGGCTTTCTGCTGGATTATTGTATGGTTATCCCATATTAACTCATCTATAGCATTTGTCTACAGCAGACATAATATCGAGTAATTTGAGATTGATGTTAGTATTTTGTTATCTTGAGTTAATTTACAATAGTCTCTGATATTCCACGTTGCCAATGTACAATATTGATTATCTGTCGTTTCTATGCACTCAGAAGAAATCATGTTATTACATTTCCCTTTTTGTGTGTGGTTACCAGCACAACCTAGACCACAGGGTAGAGACAACGGATGCCCAATTGGTTTTCTCACTATTTTATTTTTTTAGAGGGGCATACATGCTCATGTATGTCATTCATGTGCAATTGTTCCCTTTTTCTCTCAACTCTTACATTTTTTTCTTTCTTTTGGTATCTCTACCTGTACCTGTAATGGAGCAATCAAAAACCCTACGTCGCTTAATCGTTTCTTTCAGAGAGAATAAGTTCAAATACAATTCGTGAATTGAGATGGAGAATGCACTGTTTGCGTCCACCTTATCTGGAAATTCTATTCTGTCTATATCAGAGGACACAGTGTTTCTAGGTTCGGAGTGTGTCCTAGAATGAGGATGACATTAGTTCTATTGTGTATAGTCTTGTCCAAAAGAGTGGGTGAGCATTATTTTCAGCTTATGGGTTTTCATGTGATTTGATTCATGTTCAAGTTGATAATATAGTCTAGGTTTTCCCTGATTAGCTCCAATTGTGCTTTGAAGTTTGGTTGGGTATGTTTTCTCCTCATCTCATAGTATGCTCACATTTGGGGCCATGGGTATATTTTGTGTATTTAGCATGTGTGTATTTCTGTTACTCCAATCACATCTATTCCTATCAGCAGCCACCTGAGGTTTATACACCTTCTTAAAAAGATCCCCCAAGTTTATGTTACTATTTGAGCTTCTCTCAATTTTACGTGGATCTGGTATTCCTCTATATTTTCTTCTTTGCTATTTTGTGTTGGTATTCTGCTAAAGAATGTCTATTTGGAATCTCATTTCAATTATTCACTATAGGAAAACTAGGAACTTTTTGGTCTTCAAGATGGTTAATTTGTTAATTCTGAGGCTTTTGATGGCATAAGTGAGACACTGCATTCATGTTAGACATGTTATCAGCTAGTGAGGGGAATTTGTTATGGTTTTATCAGGATGGATGTAAGGAACTCGATCTTGTGGAGTATTAGTTGGGTAGCTTTCTTTGCTAGGAATTAAACTTTTGTGAGATTCTGTTATGAGTTTAAAGTTGGATCCTCTTTGGGGATCATTAGGTATGAGCAATTAATATTGCTCAATACAATTTCTTGATGATCATGGTGATCAGTTTGAGTTCTTTGCATATCGATTCCTTGATAATGTTCAGGTTCTTTTAAATTTGCACGTGCTGACAGATTAGGTTGCATCTTAGAGGAAAAGGAAACAGCCATTGGAGCCAAGGATTGGGTGGGGGGGGTGGTTACTCTTAGCCCAATAAGCTCTAGGCTTGTTTGGGGGCCAAATAATGCAGTCGGTTTACTACTTTGCTGGCCTGTGTTCGTGCGAGAGTCAGGGTTTGTGGATGTTAGATTGCATACATTTATAACATCACGCTGCAGCCCTGAGTTCATTATTGGGCCAATTGTTCTACTCCTGTCAGATTCTAGTTTTTTGCATTCCTCTGTTTCGGTATCTGGCCCTTTCCTTTCTTTGACTGTTGACAGGGGCACAGGGGTTTGCTTCTCGCACAATTTATTTTAGCTTTTGCCTGACGCACCCGCACAGAAAACCTTCTTTGCAAAAGTCCTTACTGCAATGTTTTTTCTTTTTATTGCTTTTTGGTTCTTAGATTTCTTTAGTTGGCTGACTGGCTTTTTGTGCTTTTTCTGTGTTCAGTGTCAGCCTTTCTGTCCCACTCGAGTTATCTTTTGGGGGTATCAGAGCTTGCGATTTGTAAGGTGCCTTTGATCTTTAAATGATGATTATATCCTCATCATTGTGGCCTTGATTGTCTGCATGTTCTTCTTCTGAGTCTGAGAGGATTGCTTTATTTGAATATGGTGTTGTTTTAGTCCCAGGATTATCAAGGGGGATGTTTGTTACATGCTGTTTTTTTTAGGACCCTATTCCTCAATTTTTGTGTTGAGATCTATTAACATAGAGGTGTGGGCTCTCACCTCTTCCCAGATGTTATCGTATAAGGTAATGAAAGAACTTAGGACCATGTTCAAGGCTGACAATAAGGGAGAAGTCAGTTGGATCCTTTCATCGATTTCTCTTAGTGTGTGATGAAGGGAATTTTCATCAATACAGATTTCATCATTTATAATCTTGATCTTGTTGTTTGAAGGTTCTCACTATCAATTATATTAGTTAAGTCAGTGGGTGAACCCTGTATTGAGGGGGTCGCATGTGGGTTGTAGTTTACTGTCTCTTTGACATCGTCTTAAATCCATAACCATTGATTCATGGGGCCTCATTACGACCCTGGCGGAACGGGTTAACGGGCTCCGCGAAAGGAGGCGGACCCGTTAAACCCGTTCCGCCACATTACGAGGTCCACTCGCGGGACCCGGTAAGGACGCCTGTAAATCCCCGTGAGGGGAAGAGGGAGCAAACAACGGGCCACTCATAATCGGCCCGTTGTTTGCTCCCTCTCCCATTCCCATTCAGCCCCATGGGGGCTGAAATGGGAATGGAGAAGGTCTGGGCCCGGGCTCCTGGAGGGAGGAATTACCGGGCCCTCCAAACTCAGAATGGCCCGGTAATTCCCCATTCTGGGAACCCAGACGCGATTTTGGCAGCAGCCATGCCGCCAATAGCGGCATGGCTACCGCCGAGGTCGTAATGAGGTCCATTGTGTTCTATCAGACTCAGGTTGTTAATATAATTCTCTACATTAAGGTCCTGCATATGAGATCCATCAAGTGCTGCTTTGGATATCACTCCTTTTGGTTTTATGATATCCGGATCCAGAACTTTGAAATATTCTTTTATTGTTTGTCCAGCAATTGGATGTGTTTGAGGGTGTGGAGAAGAACTGTGGTTCTGAAATCTTGCAAGAGATTTATAGTTTGATTTGGGGTGTTTGGGGCGTGCTCCTAGTCTCTTTAGTTCTTGTCCTTCAATAATTGTCAGTCTATTTTCTTCTTGGGAGGGAAGGAGATGTTTGGATGCCACTCCGAAGTTAGATATTAAGATTGCTACCATGTGGTCTTCCTTTATATTTGGGGAAAGTCGCTGCTCTTCTGACTCTGAGTTAATAGATAGTTAATAGATAGCCAATCAGATTATATAATTTCCTTTATTGATGGTGATCATTATACTCCGTTCCAGGGGGAGTATCCTTGCATTCACCTTAAAGTTAATTTGATTTTGCAGTAGCAGGTGGAGCAGGCTTCGTCAGAACACAGCATTCTGAGGGATGACACGGCACAGCTGAAAGGGAATTCTCCCCACAGTCAGAGTGCCATCAGTCTAGTTGTACAATAGCGAGTAGAGCAGGCTTTTGCAAAAACACAATGTTCTGAGGGATGACACGGTACGGCTCAACGGGATTTCCCCCCACAGTCAGCATGCCATCAGTTTAGTTTTTTTTATCAGTGGGGGGGGGGGGCTTGGTTTCGGGAGGTAACGCACAAACGATTTCTGTGCAGCAAGAGTTCTTCTCGGCCTTTGACGGATCCGAGACGGACAAATCACTTCTGTCACTTCCGGAGGAGTATAGTTTCACAGTTCGCACATTACCCAGTTTACACCTGAAACTTATTTGATATTCTATTATTTTCTTCTGCAGCTATAGTGGCATACAGCTCACTAAATCTCCTGCCCTGAACCCCCAACGACACTCAGATTGATTGATTGAGATCCTGGGAGAAAAAATCATTTTAGCAAGCAGTGTTTACTGCAGAACATTTTTAAGTGTTGCAGAGTGGAGAGGAATGAATAAAAAGAAAAAAACTTCTTGAAGTGTTTTTACTGTTAGATATAGGAAAATAGTGAGTCTGTTAAGGGACATTTTCTTCTCTTTCCCCTATTCTAGATAGGCGGCACCTCAGCGCCAACTAGGAATGGTACAAACAATTGAGGGACAGTTAGATTTTCTGATAGGGAGATTTAGTGAGCCCTCGGTCACTATAGATGTAGAAGAAAAGACTAGACTCTCAAATAACTTCTCCTTGTGTTGAACTGTGGGCATGATATGATATGGCATTTATAATGTGCCTATACACAAGTGTTTCAAGGTGTTTCAGGTAGAAGTTGCTGCTCTTCAGCCCTTGTCTACAACATTGTGTTTTGATACACCTGAAAACTAACATCAGTCATGGTTGATTTTGACGTTACTTTTCAGGGGATGTAATAAAGGTACATTTTTCATAGGAACTGTACCAAAGGGTGTAAGATTTTTGCAGTTAGTAGATTACGCAATTTAACTTAATTTAAGTTAACTAAACAAACTTCACCCTATACGTATGAGCTTCCATATGTATAGGGAGAATGCAATGCACAAGGAGAATACGAAATACACTTTCCACACACTCTTATGACACACACCCCTATGATGCATGTTTCTATGACACATCCACCTACTATATACGTGCCTACTACACATAGCATGTGGACGTGTGAGGCATGTGCCTACGACATATGCTCCAACTACACACACTCTTACTACACACACTCTTAATGCACACTTACACGCACTCTTACATCACACACGCTTATGACACACACTCCTACATCACGTGATCCTATGACACATGCAGCTATTACACGTGATCCTACTACACACAACACATGCTCCAATGACATGCGTTCCTACAACACATGGTCCTATGACACACACTCTTACAAGACATCCTCCTACATGGGCGCCTCCAACATGCGCTGCAAACACACACACAGACCTTATGCGTTTGACAGTTTGTATATTACAAAATTAACATTGCCTGAAAACTCACTGCAAAGGCAAGTCATGGCTGAATTTGATGTCAATTTTAAGGAGATGGTATAAATGTACACTTTTTATATGAGCCATACCAAGAGGCATTTGAGTATCACAGTTCATACATTACAGTTTATATCTAAAAACTCACATCAGTCAGGGTTGATTTTGATGTTAGTTTTCAGGGGATACAATAAATGTCAATTTTTCATAACAACTCTAATGTACATATTTTGAAAGCAGACTGTAAAGTCAGGGCTTACTTAATGTATGTTTTCAGGAGGTATAAATGACATACAAGTACGAATTGGAGAAGTCATATATGTCTCTCATATGTATTAAAAGTGCACAAAAAATTTAAAGTTGGCTTTAATGTGTGGTGTCATACATATAGGAGGCATACACTGCATGGCCAGAATTGAGGTACATTTTATAACCCTACACGTACATTTGTCATATTAACATTGTGTATATGAATACTAATAATACAAACTCTTACTACGGATACGCTTATAAGACACGCTCCTATGACACATGCTTATATGTTAAGTTGGGTGATATTTCAATAGCCCCTGCTTCCATTGGTATGGCGTTGAAGATCTCCTACAGCATGTGTGCTTATGACATGCACTCCTATGACACTGGCTCCTACAACACACAGTCCTATGACACACTCTTACACAACATAGTCCTATGACGCACGCACCTATGACATGCGCTGTGTGACGAATGTGGGGACTTCGGCCCTTCTTCCCATAGGGGGAGCCACACCCTTTGAGTTTGGGGAGGTGAGACCGCTCAGCAAAACCCTCCCTCGGGATTTGGGAAAGCCGGACCACACTGGGAGTGACTCCCCTTTAGGGGACAAGGACTCCCATTCCTAGGAACTCGCTACTCCCAAGGTATTATCTGCCTACATTGGAGTAAGAAATACCCGCAATACAACTATGTGTTTAGCTCAAGGTAGTGCTGAACTTTCCACACGCTTGACAACCTCTGCTGAACAATAGACCCCTTCTGAATCACGGAGCAGGAATAAAGGGGCAACAATCCTTGAATGGATTAGAAACCCAACACTGAGGCTAGTCTCAGATGAGCGAACGTTGGCAAGGGGCAGAGCCACGCACACCAGGAGAGCCGGCTGTAGCGTGGAAGGAGGCAGATGTCAGAGTAGACGCTGCACAGCAAACGAGGAAGTGCACAAGGCCAGACAGGCAGGGGCCACGCGCAGCAACGTCACCACATACAGGGTGTGGTGGACCCGGAGCCCGCAAACAGAGGATGGGTTTAGGGACGAGGGGAGGACTGGGCCCTACACGCTCAGATCGAGAGAGGGACGTGGAGAATCCAGATGAGCGGAACACAAAGACAGCTAGCCTCCAGAGGATTTATTGGCAAGCAGTGGCGTATGCTGCTGTCGCTTATGAGACAGACACTAACTGGAGCAAGCACTGCAACACAGCAGGTATACGGGTTGCCCAGCTTGCAGGGAGGAGAAGAGTAGAGAGAACGAACGGGCGAGAGGGAAGGACTACCCCAGCCACGTCCAAGGGTCACAGGGACCTGAGAGTAGAGAGAGAGCAGAGACAAGGAGAATTGTTATGGGAACCCGAGAAACCCGAGCAGCATTAACCTTGAGAAGGGTCACAAGGACCCAAGAAAATTATGAGAGCCAGAAGTAGAGAGGGGTCATAGGAACCCTAAACAACTATGGGAGAACACCAAAGGATCAACAAGGCCCCAATAAACAGAGTGAAAAGCATACATCAGAGGAGCACAGAGACAGCAGAAAGTTGGTTGAAGTGTGGGAAGATCAACCAAGTTGGTGAAGAGGGATCAGGGAAATATCCCTCCACCTAAAGAAATGTGGACATTTTGTTTTTTCTAGAACTTGATACTTAGTATGAACTTCGGGGTATTTTGAGGAATTTTACATAGACTGACAAGAACTATTTTATTTTTTGTGGAACTTTTGTTTACTTCTAACCACTGAATCCAGACCCAGTAGGGACTCCTGGGACAGCCGGAGATAACTTTGTGAAGAATCAAGAGAGCAGTGCACTCAAACTATTTCTTTTACATTTTGCTAAGTGGTAGAGCCAGTTTAGTGGACTGAGAACTATATTTATTTTCTTGACTATAGATGAGCACCTTAGTTTAGTTTTCTTACGAAGCAAACTCCCTTTTAGAAGTAGAGGCAGTGAGGCATTTTAATTTATTTTAAATAAAACTACTGTCAAACATGTCTTCTGGTCTGAGTCCTTCTTCTGGCTAGCCACAGTTGCTATTACGCACACTCTTACACCACACACTGTTATCACACAGGCTCCTATAACTCGTGCACCTACAACATATGCACCTACAACACATGCATCTACAACATGCAAACATACGTCATGTGGATGTACGACATGTGAATTTACTATATGTTGATGTACATGCGCACAAGGCACATGCTCCCATAACACGCCATCTAATAACACATACTCTTACTAACACACGCTCCGACAAGCATATGCTTCTACAACACACACGACACAAAATCTTACGATACACAATCTTACAAAACTGGAGAAAAAAATAAATGATTTCTTTTACAAAAGAGTTAAAGTTACACCAACAATAATCTAAAGTCTACAAACATCAGAAATAATAAAGTTAAGGTAACAACATAATGATCTGCAATAATGAATTAAATAGAAATATGATATTAAAATCAAATATGGTATTTTTTCATATATATATATATATATATTTATATATATATATATATATACACACACATATATATATATATATATAAAGGGTTTTTATTGATGTGATGAAATAGCTCTAAGGGCTGGTACTCTCTTGTCAATAAATCTACTCAAGGAATCCTCAATCGCCTTTGACAGCTTAGGCTGTAGTGTCGATGACACTGATGGAACCGGCAGCACAACGAAAAATGCATTGAACGCTGATGGCACTAACGTCGATGGTCGGATCGAGGATTTCAACGGTCTCAGGCTTTTAGGTGGTTGGTGATTCGAGTCCTTACTGGACTTTTTGGGAGCGCTGAGGTTGGAGGCCTTCTTCCTGGAGGAAGAGAGAATGAGCGTGCCCCCCTTCTTCCCGGAGGAAGAGAGAATGAGCGGGCCCGTTTTCTAGAAGACCAGCATCATCTTGCTGCAAAACGCTTCCCACTTCTCTGCTCAAGCAGATTTAGACGGGAACCATACCTGCCTTTCTGGGGATGAGTCAGTCAATTAATGCCTTCTCCTTGTCTTTTTCTTCGATGAGGAAGAAGAGAAATGATGGGAGTCGCTCCTTGAGTGGGCCCTCTTGCAGTGTTTTTCTCGACCATTTTCACTCCTTTTCAGTTGTTTTCTTGGGCGCCAAGCTCTTTTCATTGGGTCGACTTTTCGATGGAGTCGTACTTGGGGACTTTGGAGGCTCTATTTTTTAAGGCACTGGGTGTCATAACTTGACACGAGCTGCTTTCTGCCACAATGTGGTCGGTACCGAGGCACCACAGACAGATCCTGTGAGGATCGGTAAGCAACATTTTTTGCACAGCAATCACAGCATTTCAGGGCTTCGGAGTAGACATGATGTTGGTCTTCCAAAATTTAGAAAAGTTATGAAGAAAAGTCACATGTATCACAATATTTCTGAGGATAAGTTCCTGAGTAGCATGCTGGGCATGCAGAAAAAAGGAACTGAGGCCGCAGGCTGCCAAGCGCACATTTTGTACCTGCATCGATGTCACGTTCGGTACTGGATAAGACAACTCGAAAGCCATCAACGCCAGTGCGCATGACGCCCCTTGCTTGGTAAAGATTTCTGAGAGATGCAAAGCAGGAGAATAAATAACTAAAATGAGGAATTAGTGGCAGGGCACAATCCCTTAGAAACAACATTTTGTAGAGCAAACTGGATGCTTACGCAATGCCAGCCACTCAGCAGATCACAATTCGATGCTCTGATATTATGGGATGTCATGATCAAGAACAATCAAGAGCCCTCTCTTTGAACTTTGTAATATAAGTCATCAGTGACTTAAGATCCTCAATGGGGAACGAAATTGCTACTTTGAAAATATCCACATGAGTGGGAGACATGGAATTGAGAATGACAAAGTTACTCATCGTAGTGACTACCTTACTCCTAGTCCATAGTCCCCTTTCCTCCATTCTTGTGGGACATTCGGTCCATCAAGAGGGTACCAGAGCACTTTTAAAGCATCACAAAATTAACGTTTTTGTCCTTCTTTTATTTTTACGCAGGGCCACTGCACGTTACCGCAGCCCCGCCTTCCTGAGCTCCGCAACGTCCTTCAGTCCTTTTCTATCGCCAGATTCAGGACCATTTAGCAACAATAGAGGATACTTATTAGAGGGGACGGCAGGTGGGCATATGGAGGAAAGGGGACTATGGACTAGGAGTAAGGTAGTCACTATGGTGAGTAACTTTTTCATACTCCTACGTACCGTCCCCTATGCTCTATACTTGTGGGTGATTCCCAAGCACTGACCAAAGGAAAAATGGATGGATGGTAATTTCCCTTATTGGAACAAATTCTTAAGAACTGCTTGGCCAAATTGGGCATCAGCCTGGGAGCTCAGGTCAAGACCATAATGTCTGCAAAAAGCTGAAGGGGAAGCCCACATAGCAGCCTTGGCTATTGACTCCGAAAGGATGTATTTTTGGAAGACAACAGCAGCCGCTTTGCCATGAACCAGAATTGCATGAATGCCTTTTGGAGGGCTGAAGGCCTTGAGTTTTGTAGGCCACGGAAATACATGAAGCTATCCAACCAGAGATGGACGCTTTGGAGGCTGGTTTTCCTTTTTGGTCACCAAACGTAACAAAGAGTTGTGAAGAACTTCTGGGGTTCGCTCGCTCTGTCGAGGTAAAACCTCAGCATGTCTGACGTCTAGGTTGTGTAAAACCCTCTCGGCATCGGAGACCGGGTTCGGGAAGAAAACCGGTAAAGATGTTGATTGGATTAAATGGAATTCAGAAACAACATTGGGATGGAAAGAAGGGTGAGTGCAAAGCACAACTGTATCCTTGTGGAAAGTTAGGAACGGATGTTCGACAGAGAGAGCTTGAAGCTCACTTATTCGTCTTGCAGATGTTACCGCAATCAAAAAGGCCATCTTCCAAGGAAGGTACTTGAGCTCGATAGTGGCCATAGGTTCAAACGGCTTATGACATAAGGCAGTGAGGACCACATTTCGATCTCATTTGGGATGAGTGTTCTGAACCGGTGGAAAAAGATGAAGATCTGTTAAAATGTCTCTTGATGATTGGGTTTGCCAGTGAAAAAGAGCAACTGTCTGTGGACAAATACGCTGCAATGGTCGACAAGTATGTCCAGCATTACTAGACATGGATGGCAGAGGCTGCAAGGTCAGATATGTTAGCTAGAAACCAATGACAAAATCAGAGCCATTTGCTCCTGTATTGAGCTCTCGTAGAAGGCTTTCGTGCCGTTTGAATTATACACATTTTATCCTCGGAGAGATTGAACTGCGCAAATGATCGGAACTCTGGTACCAGACCGCCAAGCTAAAGGATTGTGAGGAGGGGTGCCACAACTGGTGATTGCTCTGGTGAAGAAGGTTGGGAATCTTAAGCAACCTGATCGGGGAGCACACCGACAGGGGCTGCAGCTTTGAAAACCAGAGCCTGGCTGGCCACCAAGTAGCTATGAAGAGAAGAGTACAGTTGGAAGCACTCCGAAGTTTCCAGAGCGACTGATGAATCAGCGGCAAAGGAGGGAAAGCGTAAGCCTTCATGTTGTCCCAAAGGATGTCGAGAGCTTCCCCCAAGGTAGACACTCCGAGCCCATCCATGGACGCATAAAGAGGACGTTTCCTGCTCGCTAAAGTTGCAAAGAGGTCCTTTGCTGGAAAACCCTATTGCTGGAAGATCTTGGTTAGAACATCAGTGTTTATCTCCCACTCGTAATTTGCCGCAGATTGGCGGCTCAGGGAGTTGCGGCCACATTGATATGACCTGGAATGTGCACAGCTTGAAGCCAGACTTTGTGTTGGATAGCCCAATTCCAAATTTGGATAGCTAGGTCCACCAGAGGAGGAGACTTGGTGCCCCCCTGTTTGTTGATGTAGAACATCGTTATGGAATTGTCCGTGCAAATTCAAACCACACTTGGTGCCAGAATAACTGCCAGGAGCTCTAGGTAATTGATATGGGACCGCCTGTCTTGGAGCGTCCACAAATCATGCACCTCACGATGACACAGTGTCACTCCCCACCCCAGAAGAGAGGAGCCTGTGGTAACCATTTCTTGTGGGCACGGCTCCTGGAAGGAGGTCCCCGCTGAAAGGTTGCTGGCGGATGACCACCATTGAAGATACGCTGTCATGCAGGATGGGACGGGAATCATTTTGGAGTCAGGATCCATAGCCTGGGACCAGCAGCTCCGAAGAGCAAGCTGAGTGCGCTTCATTTTCAGTTGTGCAAGAGGAAGAGCTAGCACACAACAGGCCATGAGGCCCAGAAGTCTCTGGAACCACCAGGCTGACATGTGGAAGGACTGCAGGGAGCTGGCACGTGATTGAAAAGTCCACAATCCACAATCATGTCCTCCGTCAGGAACACTCTGGTAGTACTGACGGTATCCCAACGGAAACCCAGAAAGATCAGGTCTTGAGCAACCATTATAGACGATTTCCTCCAGTTCACTGACAGCCCAAGATGAACAGGAGCTGAAGGAGTGACTGAAGATTGGCCGTTGCAGCATGTGGGCAAGGACTGCGCAGAAGCCAATTACCCAAGTATGAATATACATGAACTCCCTGCCTTTTGATACTGGAAGTGTTCTGTTCCCACGGAGAACCGCAGATATTTCTGATGCAGGCTATAAGGATATGCATACAGGCATTCTGAAGGTCTACCACGCTGAGCCAATCGCCCTTGCGGAGAGATGACTATCTGCCTAGGCGTAATCATCTTGAATTTCTCTTGGAGTAGAAAGAGGTTGAAAATGGAGAGGTTACAGATAGTGTGCAGGCCAGCCTGGTTGGGTTTGGGCACTGTAAACATACAGGAATAATAGCCCTCCCCTTGCTTCCGTAATGGAACATGCTCCACTGCTCTGAGGTCTAGCAGATTCTGTATCACGGCTCTGAGGGAGGGCAACCTAGTCTGCTGAAGAAGAAAGTGAGAGCGTGGGGTAATAGAAGAGGGTGAGAAGGGGGGGAAGGGCAAGCAACAGGCGACTGACAAAACCCATTGGTCTTCTGTGATGGCCTGCCATGCCTCCAGGTGAGATGGAATGTGTACTCTCACCGAAGTCTCGTGCGACCAATGAAAAACATAATTTAGATGGTTTATCGGCAGGGAGACCTCCCGTTGCTGAAAAGGAGGCTGTTGACCGAGAGTAAAACCGGCCACCTTGCTTTTACTGTTTGCGCCGAGGTCCACCAGCGGGAGCATCTGCCCGGCACGCACAGTGGTCCTGAAAGTCTCTGAAACCAGAGAATGATCTCGTTTGAGACCCTAACCTCCGAGTATAAGCTGCCTTAGCTGGGGTTTTGGCAAGGGTGGACAAAGACTTCACAGTTTGCGTGCTTGCCTTGGTGTTGGTGAGTTCCTCATCTGTGGAGGAGTGGAATAGTTCCTTACTTCGGAAGGGAAGCTGAAGTACCTTGTGCTGAACCTCCTTCGAGAACTTCGTAGCAAGCAGCCACGCTTGGCGGGAGATGTCTACTCCAACCATAAGGCCTGAGCGGAAGTGTCAACATGATGGGCCGCGGCCTCCAGCAGGTCCTGCGCCAGAACTCTGGCATCAGATAAGCTGCCCTTAAAGTCTTCGAGCCTGTCAGGAGGAATACATTCCTGAAACCCGGCAAGCTCTTTCCACAGCTTGACATTAGCAGCTGCCAGGATGAGCTTGTGATTAGCCCTACGCAGCTGAAGAACCGAATTGGAACATTTCTTTTCCCAATGGCGTCAAGAAGCTTGTCCTCCTTGGAAAGGATTTGAGATGCTGCAGTGGAGAATGTACAAAATGGCTTAGACTGGAGCGTAGCTGCTGCCACCACCGTCGATGAGGGGAGTGGACATGCAGTGAAGGATATGTTTTCAGAAGTGTGTAGCTTGTAGTATGCGCCAATTTTCTTGTTGCTCGGAATGAGATTTTTTCCCCAGACCTTGCGGGCTTCGGCCAGGATCTCCTTTGAAGGAACAAGCCAGTGCGCTCCTGTGTCGACAGTAAAATCTCCAGAAAGCACCCCTTCTTGTGGTGCTGGAGCCACCGGTATTGGGATGTTTAGCAACACCATCATATGGACCACCCAGTCATGAAAAGCTCTAATAGAGCAGGTGGGTTGTTGCTGTCCTGGTCCGCTTGAACCTCATCCAGTGCAGCGACAACAGAAACCTGATCTGCAGCACGAGGCACCTCAGGCCCCGAGGGCAGGGTTGACTTCTCAACAGGAGCCTTTAGCAGATGTGAAAGTGGAGGCAGAGGAGGTAGTGGAGGAGGGGGCCCCACTGGAAGTAGTGTAGGAGGTGGCACTACCGGGATCTGCAGAGGGATTGCTGGAGGAGGGGGCGCATTAGTTGGCTTAGGATACATTTCCTTGAATACATCCTTAACGTATGTCTTCATTGGATCAGAATAACCAGGTTACTCACCATGGTGACCACCTTACTCCTAGTCCATAGTCCCCTTTCCTCCATACTTATGGGACATCTCTCCGCCCTGTGGGACAGGACCGGAGCACTTTGTAAAAAGCATCCACATTTAAAAAAAAAAAGTGTCCTTCTCTCTTTCTGCGCGAGGCCCGGCACGCGGCCGTAACCCCGCCCACCTTGGCTCCGCCCCGCGCATCACCCATCAGTCCTTTTCTATCGCCAGGTCAGAGACCTATTAGCAATAACAGAGGAACCTTATTAGAGGGGACGGCGGGCGGGCGTATGGAAGAAAGGGGACTATGGACTAGGAGTAAGGTGGTCACTACGGTGAGTAACCTGGTTATACTCCTACATCCCGTCCCCTTTCCTCCATACTTGTCGGAGGTTCTTTAGCACAGCCTGACCAAACTGAGCGTCAGCTCTAGAGCTCATATCGAGGCAGTAATGCTTACAGAAAGCAGATGGGGAGGCCCAAGTAGCTGCTTTAGCGATGGACTCCTAGGGAACATACTTCTGAAAAGCAACCGCGGCTGCCTTGCCCCGCACCAGGTGTGCATGAATACCCTTAGGAGGTTTCAGCCCTTGGACGGTGAAAGACTCCGTAATGCCGGCGGAGATCCACCGAGAAATAGTCGCCTTAGACGCCTGCTTACCCTGAGGGTTACCAAAAGTCACAAAAAGCTGAGAAGAACTCCTAAGCTCGGAAGTCCTGTCAAGGTAGAACTTAAGAGCCCTTCTCACATCAAGACAGTGCAGAACCCTTTCAGCCTTTGAGGTAGGGTTCGGAAAAAGGACCGGCAGGGAGATCGACTGATTCAGATGGAATTCAATTACCACCTTCGGTAGAAAGGCCAGGTTTGTCTGTAGGACCACCTAGTCCTTGTGAAAAACCAAGAAGGGATGCTCCACTGACAAGGCCTTGGAGCTCACTCACTCGCATTGCTGAGGTAACAGCGACCAGAAAGGACACTTTCCAGGATCGGTACTTGAAGTCCACTGTGGCCATGTGTTCAAAAGGCTTATGGCACAGCGCCGTCAGGACATTTAGGTCCCACGGCGGGTGCGGACTACGAACCGGAGGGTAGAGGCGTGTCAAGCCTGCAAAATGCCTCTTGACGACTGAGTTACTCAGAGAGTAGGAACATTGGTCTGTAGAAAGATAAGCGGAGACCACTGAAAGGTAAGTTCTGCAGGACAGAACGTGAACACCCGACTCTGCTAGGGAGGACCCGAAGGACAGCACAGTGTCAATCGTAGCCACCCTTGGGTCCAACTGCTTTCCCAAACACCAATGACAGAACATGAGCCATTTACTCCTGTATTGGGATCTGGTCGAGTGTTTCCTGGCTGCCTGGATAATACGCATGTATTCCGCAGACAAGTTAAGATGCTCTAAAGACCTGAACTCAGGCACCATGCCGCCAAGCTGAGCGATTGTGGGGAGGAGTGCCATATCTGCTGCTCCCACTGATGAAGATTAGGGGTTACTGGTAGCCTGATTGGCGGATACGCCGACAGGTGTTGAAGTTCTGAGAACCAAAACCTGGCCGGCCACCAGGGGACTATGAGTAGAAGGGAGCAGTTCACCAAGTTCTTCAGATTCCAAATTGCTCGATGGACTAGAGGCAGAGGCCGGAAGGCATAAGCTCTCATGCATGTGAGGAAGTGAGGCAGGGGTCCCCGTCGATGGATCAGGGGTCTTAACCTTAACCTTAGCCTTAACACAAGGAACCTCAGCAGAGCCGGTACTGTGAGGCCTGGGATGTTTCTGTGACATTCCAACCGCCAAATCAGCCTTCCCGGTAAAAGAAGAGCTTCCCTTCTTTGCCCCCTCAACAGATCTCGTGTCACCGCAAGAACGGGAACGGTGAGAAACAGCCTTCACCGGTAAGGCCTTGCCAGGCCTCTCAGAAATGTTGGTAACTTTAGCCTCTGAAAGAGGGATCTCGGACCCACGTCCGGTGACAGCTTTATCTGCGTGGACCTCGAACATACGTTCGGTAACAGCAAGCCCCACCAAGGCCTCGGGGTGCACCCTGGTCTTATTTTTGAGGGAAGCCGACAGAGGCCTCAGAGCGAGCTCCGGTATCCCACGACTCAGTAGAACTGGGCCTACAAACAGCCCCCACAGGAGGGGCCTCGGAGTGTGCTCTGGTATCCACTGGCCCCTTACGGAGACCCTCGGAGAAAACTCTTGGTACAATTATTAGGCCCAACTGGCACCTCAGGGCGAACCCCTGTGACAGAGCGATCAACGCCCCTCCCAGCCCGAGAGGAACCTGGAAAGGTATCCCCCGGCCGGGGTGCTATGAAAAGTAAAGAACTTACCAGGCGTTTTTTCTTCTCGTCGATGAACGCCTGAAAATGTGAAGGAGGAGTTTGTCGGAACACCTCCTCCCACCGCTCCAACTGACGGTGAGGTGCCCGGACCGAAAGGGAGTCGCAGTAAAAACAGGAATCCCAACGGTGATCCGGACCCAAGCACTCTAAGCAAAGAGGATGGGGATCCGCCCTCGCGAAACGATGGTGACACGATGAACAGTCTGGAAAGTCTAGTTTGAACGACATAGACAGACTAGTACACGATCGCTAGCGAGTGCCAGAGAGGAAAAAGGGAAGAAAACCTTCCGAGGATGCAAATGCATCCAGTCCCGAAAGAGCGGAGAAAAGGACTGATGGGCGATGCGTGGGGCGGAGCCAAGGTGGGCGGGGTTACGGCCGCGTGCCGGGCCCCGCGCAGAAAGAGAGGAAAAACAAATATTTGAAAAAAATGTTTTTGATGCTTTTTACAAAGTGCTCCGGTCCCATCCCACAGGACGGAGAGATGTCCCATAAGTATGGAGGAAAGGGGACGGGACGGTGGAGTATGTATAAGCGTCTGAAGCTTGCCAAAAAACACATCCTCAGAAGAAGGCCTAGGCACTGGAGTGGGTAGAGGCCGCTCTGAAGGGACATACCCCCAGGATCGCAAAGAGGATGGTTGCCAAGATGGTCCTCCACCAACTGGATCCACGTAAACCAAGGAAGCGGACGTAGAAGGGAGCGAGACTGTGTGAGGCAGCAGAGACCGAGCTTGCCAATCCATTGGAGGGTGGAACAGGTTCTTGTTATCCACAAAACGCAGAAAAGGCTGCTCACTGTTAGGCAGAATCCTGTGCAGTTCTCTTGGGGAACACTGCAAAAAGATTAAGACTAAAGGAGCAAGCGGTAAATCCAATTGGTAGCAGTCTGCACCACCCAGATTTACCTGGTAGCTGTAGCTGAGCAGTCAGACTTCTCTCAAGAAGAGTAGGGCAGTATACAGAGGATACACAATAGGGCTAAAAACACAGTAGAGCAAGCAAATACTGAACAGAGCTTGGTATCAAAAAGTATATAATTAATTATTTATTTAACACACACTTAAGGAAATACACTAGCACTATAAATCAAAGCAAGTTCAAACACAATCAGAAAAGTATACACACCTCCCTTAAGAATTATTAGACAAGTCTAAGTCAAAACACCACTATTTGTAAAAACAGATGTGAGCGCGTAACTTAGATGGCACTCCAATAATGAAGTTCAAGGGAGAGAAAAAGGCAGGTCATGAAAATAAAACAGTTCCCAACACTTGTATAAGAGCAAAACAAGTTAGTGAAGGCAGAGTCTACTGTAGAGCCAAAGTTCATAGGTCAGGCCCACTTTAAATGGAGCAAGGTGAAATGTGCCCAAGATCACACAGTTTAGAAATGCATTCAAGTCTTTGTAAAAATGTTCAAAAGAGGTTTGGGTTGATTCAGAAGGTAAAGTTAGAAGGTCTGGGGCCAACCCAGTTGAAAAGCCAAGGATTTAAGGGTCACCTTTAGCAAACTGTAGAAAGGGAGGCCAGGTGGAACACAGTACCTTTTAAAGTTGAGGAAGCTCCAGCGGTGGCAGTTGTTCCTGGCAGTGGGAGCAGTTCGTGGTTTCGACCAGGGGAAGAGAAGATCTCGTCGAGGAGGAAACTTGAAGTCGTTGCACTGCCCAGGGAAGAGACCAGCCGCGGAGTTTGTCGGTTAAAATTACCAGGTTACTCACTGTAGTGACCACCTTACTCCTAGTCCATAGTCCCCTTTCCTCCATACTTGTGGGACATCTCTCCGTCCTGTGGGACGGGACCAGAGCACTTTGTAAAAAGCATCCACATTTTTATTTCTCCAAAAATGTGTCCCTCCTCTCTTTCCTGCGCGGAGCCCGGCACGCGGCCGTAACCCCGCCCACCTTGGCTCCGCCCGCGCATCGCCCATCAGTCCTTTTCTATCGCAGGGTCCAAGACCCATTAGCAATAACAGAGGAACCTTATTAGAGGGGACGACGGGCGGGCGTATGGAGGAAAGGGGACTATGGACTAGGAGTAAGGCGGTCACTACGGTGAGTAACCTGGTAATACTCCTACGTCCCGTCCCCTTTCCTCCATACTTGTCGGAGGTTCTTTAGCACAGCCTGACCAAACTGAGCGTCAGCTCTAGAGCTCATATCGAGGCAGTAATGCTTACAGAAAGCAGATGGGGAGGCCCAAGTAGCTGCTTTAGCGATGGACTCCTAGGGAACATACTTCTGAAAAGCAACCGCGGCTGCCTTGCCCCGCACCAGGTGTGCATGGATACCTTTAGGAGGTTTCAGCTTTTGGATGGTGAAAGACTCCGTGATACAGGCGGCAATCCATCTGGAAATAAATGCCTTAGACGCCGGCCTGCCCTGAGGGTTACCGAAGGTCACAAAAAGTTGAGAAGAACTCCAAAGCTTGGAAGTCCTGTCCAGGTAGAACTAGAGCTCTCTGGACATCCAGACAGTGTAGAAACCTTTCAGCCTGCGAGGCAGGGTTCGGAAAAAAGACCGGAAGGGAAATCGACTGATTCAGATGGAATTTGGTCACTACCTTTGGTAGGAAAGCCGGGTTTGTCCGAAGGACTACCTTGTCCTTGTGAAAGACCAAGAAAGGATGCTCCACCGACAATGCCTGGAGCTCACTCACTCTCCTTGCTGACATAACGGCCACCAGAAAGGACACTTTCCAGGACACGTACTTGAGGTCCACCGTAGCCATTGGCTCAAAGGGCTTATGGCACAGCGCGGCCAGGACTACATTTAGGTCCCAAGGCGGGTGCGGACTACGAACCGGTGGGTAGATGCGTGTCAAGCCAGCAAAATGTCTCTTCACCACCGGGTTAGTGCGAGAATAAGAACACCGGTCTGTAGAGAGGTAAGCAGAAACCGCTGAGAGATAAGTCCTGCAAGACAGAACATGAACCCCTGACTCTGCTAAGGAGGATACGAAGGACAGCACCGTGTCAATCGTTGCCACCCTCGGATCCAACTCTTTCTCCAAACACCAATGGCAAAACCTGAGCCATTTACTCCTGTATTGAGATCTGGTCGAGGGTTTCCTGGCTGCCTGGATAATGCGCATGTTATCTGCAGACAAACTCAAATGCTCTAAAGACTGGAACTCAGGCACCATGCCGCGAAGTTGAGCGATTGTGGGGAGGGGTGCCACATCTGTTGTTCCCCTTGGTGAAGAAGATCGGGAGTTACTGGTAACCTGATCGGCGGACACACCGAAGTTCTGAGAACCAAAACCTGGCCAGCCACCACGGAGCTATCAGTAGAAGAGAACAGTTCACAGAGTTCTTCAACTTCCAAATTGCTCGATGAACTAGGGGCAGAGGCGGGAAGGCGTAAGCTCTCATGTTGTGCCATGGAATCTCGAGAGCATCCCCAGAGAGGAGGCTCCCAGCCCCCCTCTGGAGGTGTGCTGAGGAAGCTTCTTGTTTACCGCCGTGGCGAAGAGGTCCACCTCCGGTGTGCCCCAACGCGAGAAAATCCATGAGAGGATCTCCGCCTTCAACTCCCACTCGTAGCTGACCACTGTCCGCCAGCTGAGGGCATCCGCTGTGACATTCAGCTGGCCCGGGATGTGCACTGCAAGCAGCCAGACCCCATGCAGCACGGCCCACTCCCAAATCTGGATAGACAGGTCCAAGAGAGGGGGGAGACTTTGTTCCCCCTTGTTTGTTTATATAATACATTGATACCACTGTGTCCGTTCTTATGCGGACCACCTTGTTGACAATGAGCGGTCTGAATGCCTTGAGCGCCAGGAAGATCGCCAGGAGTCCAAATTATTTATGTGTAGGAGCTTGTCCTGAGGCGAACAGAGGTCCGAGACCTGAAGATCTAACGTCGCACCCCACCCCAACAGGGAGGAGTCCGTCGTGATCGTCACCATGGGGGCTGGGTCCTAAAACCCCGCGCCCACTGACAGGTTGCTGAGAGATGACCACCAGTCCAGGTCCACTCTCATGGAATCCAGAATCATTATCCGCTTGGAATCCGGGTCCACAGCCTGACACCAGGAACTCCGAAGAGCCATCTGGTCGTCTCATTTTGAGACGAGCAAGAGGAAGAGCCAGTACACACAAAGCCATGAGGCCGAGAAGCCTCTGGGACCCCAGGCCAACATGGTCTCCGACTGTGCAAACATCTGACACGTGGCCAACAGATCCGCCATTCTGTCCCCGGTCAGATACACTCGGCAGTCGATCGTGTTCCAACGAAAACCCAAGAAAATCAGGTCCTGTGAGACCGTCATGGAGGATTTCCGCCAGTTCACGGACAGCCCAAGAGGGAACAGGAGCTGAAGGAGAGACTGGAGGTTGCCCGCTGCTGCCAACGGACAAGGGCTGCGTAAGAGCCAGTCGTCCAAATAGGGATACACATGGATACCTGGAGACAAAGATAGGCCGCAATCACCAACATCCTTCGTGAAGACACGCAGCGCCGAGCTGGGGCCAAAAGGAAACACCCAAAACCGGAAGTGCTCCTCTCCCAAAGAGAAGCAGAGGTATCTCCTGTGTGGATTCCAAATCAGGATATGCATGTATGCATCCTGAAGATCGACCAGGCTGAGCCAATCGCCCATCTGCAAAGAGGAGCGAATCTGGCCGGGCGTGATCATCTTGAATTTCTCTTGGGGTAGGAAAAGATTGAACTGGGAAAGGTCTAGGATGGTGCGCAGGCCAGCCTGGTTGGGTTTGGGCACCGTAAACAGCTGGGAGTAAAAGCCCTCCCCTCGCTCCCCAAGGGGAACGGGTTCCACAGCTCTGAGGTGCAGAAGTCTCTGAACCTCGGCCTTGAGGGAGGGTGAGCCCGACAGCTGAAAAGGAGGGTTGAGGGGTGGGGATAAGGGATAAGGGATAAAGGTAAGCGGAAGCCCGCTCGAGCGACTGACAAGACCCATCTGTCTTCCGTGATGGTCTGCCACGCCTCCAAATGAGACGCAATGCGTCCTCCCATCGGGGTCTCGTGCGAGCGCGGAAAACCCTCATTTGGCAGGCTTATCGGTGGCGGTGCCACCTGAACCTGATGAGGAGGCTGAGGAGCGGGAGAAAAACCGCGTACGCTGCTGTCTACGGTGGTTATTCCCCGCAGGAGTATCCACTCTGCGAGATTTGCAGTCGAGGAAAAACCCAGATGAAGGTCGACTTTGCGGCAACGGTCTCTGGGATTTGAAAGGAGCTTTAACCAGAACAGACAATGACTTAGCCGTCTGAGTGCTATCCTTGGTTTTGGTGAGCTCTACGTCAGTAGAAGAGTGAAAAAGCTCCTTACCCTTGAATGGAAGGTCCAGTACCTTGTCTTGCACTTCCTTTGAAAACTTAGTGGCATGCAGCCACGCTTGCCTAGAGGTATCAACCCCAGGCATCAGGCCCCGAGCCAAGGTGTCTACGTGATGAGCCGCAGCCTCCAGGAGATCCTGGGCCAAGACCCTGGCATCGGAAAGGCCCCCTCTGAAATCTTCCAACTTCTCGACCGGAATGTGCTCTTCAAACTCCGACAGACCTTTGCACAGCCACATGTTAGCTCCCGCCAAAATCAATTCTTCATTGGCCTGCCTGAGCTGCAAGGCCGAATTGGCAAATATTTTCCTCCTTAGGGAGTCCAGGAGCTTGTCCTCCTTTCCCAATACCTGAGTAGCCGTCGCGGAAGAGGATGCTGAAGGTCTGGATTGCAATGTAGCCGCAGCCACCACTGTGGAGGAGGGAGGCGGACAAAACAACAAGGCCACTTCTTCCGAGGAATGCAGCCTGTACCTCGCGTCAATCTTTTTATTGACAAAAAGTCCCGAGTGTGGCTTTTCCCAAACTCTTCGGACCTCGGCCAGAACGTCCTTCTGCAGGAACAGGCCGGTACGCTCCAAGGGAGACAAGGTGAACGCCCCAGAAAGCACGCCCTCCTGCAGAGTGGGTGCCTCGGGCACCGGAACATCTAAGAAACTCATCATGTCCAGCACCCGGTCATGGAAAGCTCTGATAGTGTGGGGAAGGTCCTCGTTGTCCTGATGGCCTTGAGGGTCATCTGACAGGTCAGGATCCTCTGAGCCGTGTCAGGCACTGCCTTGTCCACTGGGGACAATGGTGGCAAAGGCAGAAGGGCAGGGGGAGGCACCACGGGCAAGGGAGGCGCCGGCGGAACCACTGGAGGAACAGGTGGAGCCGGAGGCGCAGGTGGACATATCTCCTTGAAAAGCCCTTTGAAATATTCCCTCATGGGGTCGGTGCGCATAAGCGCTTGAAATTTACTGAAAAAGGCGTCCTCAGGAGATTGTTCCGGAACCTGAGGAGGACAAATCCAGGGACGTAACGGAGAAGGGTGCCACACAGGCCCCTCCACCGACATATCCACATAAATCAAGGGAGCCACCCCCGTGGGCAACGAAACATTGTGCGGAAGAGGCATCCGGGCGTTCCAATCATAAACCGGCCGGTAAGGATGCGCACAAGGAACCTTAGGTTCACCCAAAGGGCCGAACCCTACACCAGGGGCCGATGGCGTAGTTGTAGGGGTAGTACCTAAAATGGCCGCTGTGGTAGTGGCGGGAACGGCCGCCATTTTGTCCTCATCTGAGGGGAACTGCGGCACGTGAGGAAGTGAGGCAGGGGTCCCCGTCGATGGGTCAAGGGTCTTAATTTTAGCCTTAACGTAAGGAACCTCGGCAGAGCCGGTACTATGAGGCCTGGAATGTTTCTGTGACATACCAACCGCCAACTGAGCCTTCGAAGGAAGGGCCTCGGCACTGCCGGTAAAAGAAGGACATTTCTTCTTTGCCCCCTCAACAGATCCGGTGTCACCACAAGAGCGGGAACGTTGAGCAACCGCTTTCACCAACAGGGCCTTGCTCGGCCCCTCAGAACTGTTGGTAACCTTAGCTTCTGTACGAGGGACCTCGGACCTAGGCCCGGTAAAAGCCTTATCGGCACGGGCCTCGAACATCCGTTCGGTAACCGCAAGCCCAGCCAAGGCCTCGGGGCGCACCCCGGTTTTGTTTTTGAGGGAAGCCAAAAGAGAGGCCTCAGAGCAAGCTCCGGTACCCCATGACTCAGTAGAACTGGGCCTACAAACAGCCCCCACAGGAGGGGCCTCGGAGCGTACTCCGGTGAACACAGGCCACTTACGGAGACCCTCGGAGAAAACTCCGGTAGAATTATTAGGCCCGACAGGCACCTCAGGGCGAACCCCGGTAACAGAGCGATCCACGCCCCTCCTGGCCCGAGAGGAACCTGGGAAGGTATCCCCCGGTCGGGGTGCTCTGAAAAGTAAAGAACTTATCGGGCGTTTCTTCTTCTCGTCGATGAATGTCTGAAAATGAGAAGAAGTTCGTCCGAACACCTCCTCCCACCGCTCCAACCGACGTTGAAGTGCCTGGACCGAAAGGGAGTCACAGTAAAAACAGGAGTCCCAACGGTGTTTCCGGACCCAAACACTCTAAACAAAGAGGATGGGGATCCGCCCTCGCGAAGCGACGGTGACACGAAGAACAGTCTGGAAAATCTAGTTTAAAAGACATAGACAGACTAGTAAACGAACGCTAGCGAGAGCCAGAGAGGAAAACAGGGAAGAAAATCTTACGAGGATGCAAGTGCGTCTGGCCCCGATCGTGCGGAGAAAAGGACTGATGGGCGATGCGCGGGGCGGAGTCAAGGTGGGCGTGGTTACGGCGGCATGCCGGGCCCCGCGCAGGAAAGAGAGGAGGGACACATTTTTGGAGAAAAAAAAATGTGGATGCTTTTTACAAAGTGCTCCGGTCCCATCCCACACGACGGAGAGATGTCCCACAAGTATGGAGGAAAGGGGACGGGACGTAGGAGTAGGTGCGTTCCTTTTATTCGTGGTCACAGTGGTGAAGCTTGGCTATCCGGCCGCCGGGGTGCTTGGCACTGGCGATTCCTGGAAGGCGAATGGCGAACTGGTTGATCCCACCAGCTCGGAGGAAGAAGACTCTTTCAGCAGAAGATGTTCTTGTCGTCGGGAAAGTGGTGAGGTCGTTGCAGCAGGGCTCCACCGGTGGTGTCGTCATTGCAGATGGCTCAGCTTCTCCCCTCTTCGGATTTCTTAGGTCCTGTGGCGACTTTTGAAGTTCCAGTCCCAAAAGCCCTGCTTTTATGCAGAAAACCCCCCATTCAACAGCTTAGCTGTCACTCATACATGCTAAGTGGTGAGCCGGGCGGCTCACCACTGGGCCAATCAGAACAGAGTGCGACTTGTGTTGCAAAGGCAACGAGGTCCAGGGTGCCAATTCCCCCACCCACACCTCCTGTGGAACCCAGACAGAGTGGCACCAGTGGAGGGCTTCTGTGGAGAAGCCTGCCAAAAAGTGGAACAAAGGGCCCGACCTTGGTTGGAATTACAGAGACGGACACGAACGCCATTTTAGAAAAGAGTTCTGGCGAAAAGACCAACCGGTGATTTTATATTAAATAAATTAACCAGCGGTATCTTTAACATTGCACCAAAAAGTGGTGCGTTTAAAATCAATGGGAAAATCCCATAGGAAATATTCCGGTGTAATATTTCGCTTGGTAACCACTGCCACCAGCCAGAAACCCGACAAGGGGGGGACTGGACAGTGCCCCCTTGGAAACAGACCCTGGGGCAATCGAATTAACCCCTTCCAGTACTTCCACAATATGATGGTTTGTACTGGTTCTGTTCACAATTTTGGACTAGTAAAGCCAATGGTGACTTTACATTCCCTGGGAGACAGTAGTCAGTCCCAGGGTATGAAGTCTATGTTTGGGGGTCACTATGATACCCCTGTGTTACTGCACTGAGTGCTGTGTAACACATACACTAAAACCGATGATACCATATGGAGTAAAAAAAAAACAACGCCCATAAGCACACAATAAGTCAAAGACATACCTCAAAGCTTGCCTAGGAGTGGGAGAAAAAGAGTCTCACTCTTAGCAGGACGAAAAACAAACACCAAAAATCCAGCAAAGCTGCTGGGGGACTCACTAGGTTTGGGAAATTAGCCTTATAAGAGAATTCTCCCTAACACTCACCCCCAAAAAAGGCCCCTCCGTACTAGCCGTTAGGAACGTTGGTGTGAGAGAGGTAGACAAAATGGCCACCGTAGACCGTGGGTTTGGACCACCATTTTGTTAACGCCTGAGGTCACCACAGGAGTGTCAGCGGACTTATGTTCCATTTTAGCCTTGTGACAAGGAACCGAGGAAGAGCCGTTGCTAGCAGATCTAGAGTGCTTTTGCTACCCGTTACAGACTGCTGATGAATTAGACCACAGCGAGGGAACCTCGGCGGAGCCAGTACTCGAAGACTTAATGTATTTAACTGGCTTCTTTGCCCCCTCAGGAGGATCGGTTCGACCACAGGCCTGAGTGTGGGAAAGCTTAGGGTCACCCCCTGAAGCCAGACCCCTCGAAAGGGGCCCCTCAATCTTGCTGGTCTTAGATATAGCACTAAGACTGGGATTCTGGGGGGTAACCCCAGTACGTTTAGTTACATTAACAGGAACCTTGAGACAAGACTTGGTACACTTAGTTCCAGATGTGGAAACATGGGGTATGACCCCAGTGACAAAAGCCCCAGAAGTACTGGGCTTAGCTTTAGCCCCAAAAAGGGGAACTTCGGTTGAAGATCCGGGCCTGGCAGCCACCTTGCAGGGAACCTCGGAGGAAACTCCGGAGTGCCGTTTAGATCCCTTTTGGGATACCTCATGGAGATCCCTGGTACCACAGCTACTTGGGCCCCTCCTGTACCCCGAAAACCCCGGGAAGGAGTCCCCTGACCGGGGTGCCCTAAAAAGGAACAAACTTACCGGCTGCTTCTTTTTTCTTCAATGAACTGCAGCAAATGAGGACGAGGAATCCGCTGGAACGCTGAAACACGTCCTCCCAACTGACAAGCCAACACTGGATTGCACGGACAGAGAGGGAGTCGCAATAGAAGCACGAGTTCCACCGGCACGAAGAACAAGACATGAATCCCAGATGCTACGGCATAGATGGGAGAAAGAAGACCGTGGAACCGGAGCAGGAAAATGAAGGACAAGGGAACAAAAAGAAAAATATTCTCTAAGATGTAAGTTCGTCTGACCCAAACCTCGTAGAGAAAAGGAAAGAAGGGCGATGTGCAGGGTTCCGCTCAGGAAGGTGGTGCTGTGGTGACGTGCGGTGGCCCCACGCAAAAATAATAGAAGGACAAACAAGTTAATATTTTGATGCTTTAAAAGTGCTCCGGTCCTATCCCGATGGATGGAATGTCCCACACGTATGTAGGAAAGGGGACTGGATGTAGGAGTATATCCGACACAGATGATTCAATGACCACTGTTAAAAAAAATCAATGACACCCTATTACGCTCACCTGGTCTCTGCGGAGGCGTTGGGGCACGGTTGCAGTCGCTCGGGTCCGACTTCGCCCTCTGCGCTTATGTGGTGACTGGTGGTAATAGGTGATGCTGCTCGGGGCTTCTCCTGCGTGGAGAATAGGGGGTGTGAATATGCCAGCTTGTGTGCCTGATCCCCTTCCAGACCCCTTCTCCCAAACCGTGGTACCCGTGGGATGCACTGTCCCTGGAAAGCTCACCTGTTGATTAGTTTTGGCGAGCACTCCGCCCTGCTGCTTCTGGCAGGGGCACTTGTATGATCTGGACCGAGTGCCTTCACTGGTCCCTTACACGTGGTAGTCCAGTCCTGCTGCGACTAAGCCACTAGTGTGTTCCTGTTTGCCTTTGTCTTTCCTTGTCTGTTTTTGTTGTATTGTAAAGTTTGTTGTCTTGTATTGCTGTCCGTTCCACTTTTGATGTTTGCTCTTTTGCTTTCTTCCCTTGCAGGTAATGTTGCCGGCACGAGCAGAAGCTGCGGAGCTCGAGGTAAGTTGTTAACTAGGGGGAGCACGGGTTCAAATGCGGTGCAGCCCTAGGACGGATGTTCTAATCTTGTCTTTCTTCTTCTTCACAGGGTCCGAGTTTGTGGATGCGGAGTGCGGTGATGCGGCTTCGGGATCAAGATCACTGGATGTCGGGGGATGAGTCTGCAAATGAAGCAATGAAGCGCCGGTTTCTTGGCGGTGAGTACGCAGGAGAACGCCTGGTTTGAAAGGTAAGTAAACTGGTCCAAGTGGCGGTGAGCGTCACGTCGCACGTGAGTGCACAGTAACGTGAAGCAGCAGCCTTAAGGATGGAGCAGCTTATATAGCTGAGTTTCTGACGCCACACCCAGAAGGTTCAGCCTGCCTGCCACACCTGATGAGTCAGCACATGAGGATGTTCTCTGGAATAAAGGCTTTCAGCTCCTGGAAAGTTCTTGTAAAATAAAAGCACTCCTGCACTGAAATAAAGTGTTCCTGCTCACATCTCTATATGAGCCTGGTGGACTGAGTCCAGACAGGGCCCCTGTGTTTATGGGTCCCAAAGGGACATAAGTGAGTCAAGTGACCCATTGCCCCATCACTGAATGGTGTGGTTTTTGTGTTCTGGGGCCTGTGGCCATGACAGCACTCCCCATGATGGCCACTCTCATAGGTGGTTTCCCCCCCTGGTCCTGGTTTAGTGGGGTTATTGTGGTGGAACTGCCTCATTAATTGTGGAGCGTGGACATGGGTTCCCAGGTCCGATCTTGGGGTCCATAACAGTTCCAGTCTATAAGGTAGTATAACTTGGACCAGACCATCTTAGAGTCTAGGATCCTTTTAACTTTGTATTCTGGTTCTCCTTCAACTATTTCGGGATCTGGTGGAGTATCGATCTGCGTGCCTGGTCTCAATGGTTTTAGGAGGGAGACATGAAACACCGGGTGGATCCGCATGTGGGCCGGTAATTCTAATTTCATGGCCGCAGGGTTGATCACAGCCTTGATAGTGTAGGGTCCCAGAAATCTGGGACGGAAAACCTGTGTCCTTTCAGGGGGATGTTTTTGGATGCTAACCAAACCTTGTCTCCGACTTGGTAGTTGGGAGCTTCGCTTCGGTGTTGATCCGCAAACTGCTTCTGTTTCTCTTTGGCTCTGGCAAGATGCTCTGCTGCTTCCTTAAAAACTTGGGTGATGGTTTTGTGTAAGGTCGTTACAGCGGGCATTTCTAATGATTCAAGTGGGTCGAAAACGGATAGCCGTGGATGTCGACCGTACACTATGTAGAAGGGGCTTTGTCCCGTACTGCTGGGAATGGAGTTGTTATATGCGTATTTTGCTAACCAAAGTATGTCCTTCTAGGTACCCTCGGTTTGTTGCAGCATACACCTAATGTATTGCTCGAGGGTCTGGTTAGCCCGTTCGGTCTGGCCGTCACTTTGGGGGTGATGGCTTGTAGATAACCGGAGGTCGATTTTGGCAATTTTACAACACCTTTTCCAGAATGCAGAGACAAACTGAGTTCCTCGGTCTGATATCAATATGCATGGGCACCCGTGTAGCCGGAAAATCTGTTCCAAAAACACAGTAGCCAGATTAGAAGCAGTTGGGAGACCTTTCAAGGGAATAAAGTGGGCCATTTTGGAAAACAGATCTACGACGACTAAGATGGTATTGTATCAGTTACAGGAGGGAAGGTCTGTGATAAAATCCATTGATAGCGTATGTCAAGGTGCTGGGGCTACTTCTAAAGGGCCTAGCAGACCTGCGGGACTTTGTTTTTGGGACTTGTGTTGTGCACAGGTGCCACAGGTTGCGATGAACTGGACAATGTCCTTTTGCCAAGTTGGCCACCAGTAATTTTTCTTTATTTTAGCTTGGGTTTTGGCTATTCCCGGATGCCCTTCTACTAATGAATCGTGATAGTTTGCAAATATTTGATTCTGTAATTTCTTATCCGGGATGTACAATCGTTCTTGGTAGTATGGTAGGTTGTCCACGATCGTATGCTGGTCTCCCTTCCCTACCCATTCCTGTTGTGCTGGTGGACTCATCAAGTGTTGCAGGTCAGATTTTAAGTTGTCAGGAGTGGTGGTGGCGGCAATTATGCCTTGGATTTGTCCTTCAGGGATGATGGCTACGGGGTCTGGTGTAGTGAATGCCTCTTCTCCCTCACTCATGCGAGACAGGGCATCCGCTTTTCCATTGCGTACTCTGGGTCTATAGGTGATGACGAATTCGTATTCTGCAAAGAAGAGAGCTCAGCGGAGTTGGCGTGATGATTGCGCTTTAGTGGTCTTCAGATATTGTAGATTGCGATGATCCATGACGACGGTGACTGTACGTCTAGCTCCAAGAAGATAATGTCTCCAGGCTTTGAACGCACCTTAATTGCTAGCAGTTCTTTATCAGTGATTGCATAATTAAATTCAGGGGCTGAAAACCTGCGAAACCAGAATGCCACGGGATGCAACTGACCTGTTTCAGGATCTCGCTGTGACAGCTCTGCTCCCATTACTATGTTGGAAACATCAGTTTCGACCACGTATGGTAGTTCTGGTTGAGGATGCCATAGAATTGGTGCTGTGGTAAATGCTTGTTTTAGCTCCTTGAAGGCTTTCTCTGCCTCTGCAGACCAATTAAACGGTTTATTTTTCCGTAGTAAAGAGATGATTGGGTGGACGATCTGGGAGAACCCAGGAATGAACCGTCGATAAAAGTTGGCTAACCTGAGTACACTCTGTACTCCCTTTATGGATGTCGGTGAGGGCCAGTTAAGGATAGCGTCTACCTTGCGCATGTCCATGCGTACGCCCCGTGGTGTGAGAATAAAGCCAAGGAATTCTACCTCTGTCACATGAAAGAAGCATTTCTCCAATTTGGCATATAGCCGGTGTTGCCGCAGATTTTCCAAAACTGCCTGGACATGGTTGACGTGGTCCTCCTTGGTGGTCGAATAAATAAGAATGTCATCAATATAGACAAGAGCACAGACGTCCAACAGTTCGCGGAGCACGTCATTCATGAAAAACTGGAACACCGCTGGGGCATTACATAGTCCAAAGGGCATAACCTGATATTCATAAAGGCCATATTTCAAGCGAAAGGACGTCTTCCACTCGTCTCCTTTTTTGACTCTTACTAGATGGTAGGCCCCTCGTAAGTCTAGTTTTGTATCTATCTGAGCATTTGTGACTTCATCCAAGAGCTTGGGGATAAGCGGTAACGGGTACTGTTTTTTTACTGTGATCTGGATAAGTGCTCTGTAGTCAATGCAAATTCTCAGGTCTCCCTCCTTTTTAGGCACAAAAAAGAGAGGCGAGGATGCAGGGGACTTGGACGGACGAATGAAGCCATTTGCCAGATACTGATCAAGGTAGGTTTTTAGATGCTGGTTTTCCTGTTCTGTTAGGGCGTAAATCCGGCTGCAGGGAACTTGAGCTCCAGGTACCAGATCAATTTGGCAGTCATACGGTCTGTGCAGAGGTAGGGTGTTTGTTTGCTCTTTTTGAAATACATCTTGGTAATCCTGGTATTCAGGTGGTAGTGAACTGGTGAGGCCCAGTATGGTTTCTTTCTCCGACAAACCTGGGTTGGTAAGACCTTTTAATGAGAATCCCTTGCTATAACAGGTATCGGCACAGTCTTGGGGAAAGGTCAGAATTCGTTTATGCTAGTCAATCCTGGGATTGTGGGTCTCCAGCCAGGGCATTCCCAATATCGTCTAACTGTGGAGCGCCGATGAGCTCGAAGGTGATGTCCTCTTGGTGACCATCCTGACACAGAAGCGTGACCTTCTTGGTGTAATGCGTCACTGGGCCGGATGATAGCTGAGATCCATCAACTGCTGTAATGTTTTCCGAAACCTGCTTCTGTCGGAGAAGAAGGCCTATCCGGGTAGCCAGATCTTGGTGTAACGCTCACCTGGTATCCACGGGGACGTCACTCAGCCTGTTCTGACCTCTCACGAACTCGAATCCTTCCCTGGAGTCTACTCGACTGGAGACTGGGCCTTGTTTTCTTGTAAAGTGTGCTCTCTGTCCTGCTTTCAGCGCAGGGGCGCGTTGATTGATGCGGGCTCGTTGCTGCCTAGTTTCTTCACTGGCAAGAGTCCGACAGGTAAGTATGAGTCTTTTGAAAGTCTTTTGAACAGTTCTCTAACTTCGTTCCTTTCCTTCCTTAGATGATGGACGGTGTCCGGGGATGGCGACGTGCTGCTGAGGGAGAGCGCGATGCGCCCCTTTCGTATTTGTATTGAACTGAGTTCTTTTTCTGTGTCTTTTAGGTGCCGCGACGTTTTCAGCGTGGATGCCGGTTATGAAGAAGAAATGTGGTGAGTAAGCACAGTATGTGGCGACTCTAGATGTTTCCACGCTAACTTGGAGTGTCTTTTCCCTCTTGCAGATGGATGAGAAGTTCCCCCAGAGCGGCTGGGAGTCAGGTAAGCATTTGAAGCTCGTACTGTCTTTAAAAATAAGCGAAGATTTGCTGAATGCTTACTAATGCCTTTTTTCAGTTCTTTTCCCTTTTCCTTATCAAGCGGCATACCGGGATGGTAATGACACCGCCGAAGATGCCCGCAGAACAGAAGAAGCGATGAATGATGGGCAGAAGCGCCGCAAGGTAAGGCTGTGTTACACTCACCTGGCTCCCACAGAGGCGTCGATCTGAACTGGACAGCTGTGGTCTCCACCAATGTGACGCGTAGGGCCGAGATGACGGACTGGACTGGCCCACCTAGCTTTGTTTGCTTGGCCCGTAGGAAAATTCTTCTGCAAATGGAGAAAGGGAATTAACCACCCGTGGAGTTGAGTGTAAATCTCCCCCACCCCCGCTGTTCTCCCCACAGATCACCTTTGATGTCCCCTCTTATAGTCTCACCTAATGGTTTGAAAAGATGAGCTCTCCATCCTGCATTGAGGTGCGTTGATAACCAGTTACTTCACTGGCTCGAAGGAATTGGTGAGTTCCAGAACAATATTGACTCCAAAAACGATGTAGTTAGTAAGAGTTCACATGTCTGACTTCCACTCTTGTCCGATTCCTTGCAGTTTGCAGCTTGACCCCAGCGAAGAGTTCCTCGTGGTTGCTGACGAAGTTCAGGTAAGGATTTGGCTTATCCTTCACAGTTCAATAAAATAAGGCCAGAATGTAACCTGTTGCTTGCTCCCTTATTCAGGTGTGGAGAGAAAATATGAAGTTCGGGGAAAAATGCCTGCGGCGGTAAAATTAGGTAAGTCTATTGCGGTGAGAAGAGTTCCCCTTGTTTGTCCCTTTGTCTCACCTTGTTGTCCTTTTGTTCCCCTTAGGGGCCGGGGTACGGCGAGGATGCAATGGAGACTGCGCCGACCCGTGAAGAGGAATAGTACCCCCGGCGGTAATCAGGTAAGTCTATGGGGTAGTTACTATTGCCTGTTTATTCCCTTGGCTCACGTTTGCTGTTCTTGTGTTCCCCTTAGGTGCCAGAGTGCGGCGGGAACGTGCAGAAGGATCCGGTGGATCGTGAGGATGCTGCTAAGGCCGGTGAGTTCAGCGCGGCGCTGCAGCAGACGAGGCGGCGCACGTAAAATGCTTCTTTCTTCCAGCTCGAAGGCGTGGTGAAGCTGGAATTCAGGTAAGGATCGAAGGTTTTGCTCTTATTCTAACCTTTTCTCCTTCTGTTCCTTCCTTTTTCTAGGAGCTGCAGACTCGAGGCGGGCGTGGCAGAAGACTGGATGCAGGCTTGCAGACACGGTGAGCGTTACGCTGCTGGATGTAGAATAATGCGAAGCGTGTGCTGCTCTTCGGCCGTGGTTTAAATAGCCTCCAAAGTAGTCCCAGGTAAGTATTCCTCCCCAGCCCCACCCGAGTAAAAAATAGTCCCTAGGTAAAATAGTCCCTTGCAAGCCTCATTTGGCTTGGAGCTCTGCATCATGGTCTGCATCAGGTAAGCTTGCAGCATGGTTTGCATCAGGTAAGTTCTACTCTATGAGCCTGGCGCCTATGGCGCTAGGACTGACTCTCCATATGAGCCTGGCGCCATAGGCGCCAGGACCGCACCCAAACCGCCCCTAGCAGGGGTTTTTGGGCTTGCTCAAGATAACTTGATGCCTGCTTCCGGGGTTGCTGGACCTGGTCTGGTTCCCCAGGGGTAGGCAACATGACAGGCTGTTCCTAAAGGTGTTCTTGTTCTTGCAGGAGCTGGGCGCAGAAGAAAGATGCAGGCCTACTGGAGACCGATCCGAACACGGTGAGCGTCACGCTGCAGGTGCAGAAAACACAAAGCATGTTTCTCAGCCTGGGCGTGGTTTAAATAGTCTCTGGGTTTCCCAGGTGTCTCTAGGCTGAACCACACCCAAAAGACTAGACTGCACATGCAGTTCTGGGAACCTAAATATGTGGGGGCATCCATCCTGTCCCCATCAAAGCACTACAAGTCCAATCCCCAATGTTATCCTATGGGAGTGAGTGAGTCTGGTGCCTCAAGCGCCAAGTCTGACTCCAAGTGGGTCTTTGGAGGGATGGAGAGGCCCTTGAGGGCCATGTAGGTGATCGTGGCCTGGCTCCAGCCTGACATCTTGGAGGGCTGGGGACATGAGGGGCAGGAATCATGACACTTGGTCCGTGTAATTTCCCACAGCCCCACTGTCAATGTATTTCTCCAAGGCATGTATTTTCGATGGTTGCTTGTGGTTTACCTGGAGCACAGCGATGACTAGATGTGAGGTCTGTTTAGGTTCCTTTTCACAGCTTTTCCTGTTCTTCTTCTTCACCCTTGTCAGTTGCTCCAACTGCTTTCCTGGGTGGTTTCACCGGGCATTCCACAGTACAAACAAAGCTGTTGCTGTCTCATTTTCTCCCGTTCTGCCTTGGTGAGTGGGCTCTGCAAGCCTCCGATTTGCATTGGCTCGGACTGATCGTGTGATTTGGTTTGATTCTCACGGGGTCGCACGTAGACCGACCGCCCCTTGGTCTTGGCCCGATCCATCTTCCGATCCTGCAATCTGTGATCGAGCTGCACTTTCAGGTTGATGTATTCAGCACATCTTTCCGGCGGATTTACTTTTTGGGCTTCTTGGGCTAATACGTCCTTAGGTTCCCCTCGCAAGCTTCGGTAAAAGAGGATAGTTCTTTTCTCCACTGGCCAGTTAGTTTGTGCAATCAGACAATTGAAGGAAGTGATATATGTTAGTAAGTCTTGATTACCCTGCCGTAGTGATAACAGTTCATTGTCCAGAGCCCGCCCTTGAGCATGCAGTGCAAATAGTTTCTCCATTTCACCCTGGAAACCTCTGAAGTCTCGAAGCAAAGGATCATCCTGGTTTACCAAGGGTATTGACCAGTCCGCTGCACTACCTCCCAAATATGAGAGTACAAATGTTATTCTCGCTTGATCGCTGGGGAATGCCCCAGGTCTGCACAAGAAATGTAGGCGACATTGATTCATAAAGATGGCGTACTTATTCGGATCGCCTGTGAAGTGTTCTAGTGGGGCCAAGGGAACCCTCCCTGGAAGAACCACCTGTACTGGCGGGGGCTGTGGAGGCGCGGCAGGAGGGGCATACCCCAGCAGTGAGACCTGGCCTGCCTGTGCCTGGAGTATTTGCTTTGGTAGTTCATCTGTCCGCTCCCGGTTCACAATTAGATCCCTCCTTAGGGCATTGGTTTCCTGTCTTGAGGCATGAACTTCAGCCCGTAACTCTCCCAGTAATCAGGCCAACTGGTCAGTTTCAGAAATTTCCATAACGCCCAGGCAGAGATTCGAAGAGGCTTTGTGTTCTGTTATGCTCACCTGGTCTCTGCGGAGGCGTTGGGGTCACGGTTGCAACCCTCCCGGGGGTGAGGTCACTTATGTGGTGACTGGTGGTAATAGGTGATGCTGCTCGGGGCTGCTCCTGCATGGAGAATAGGGGGCGTGAATATGCCAGCTGTGCGCCTGATCCCCTTCCAGACCCCTTCTCCCAAACCGTGGTACCCGTGGGATGCGCTGTCCCTTGAAAGCTCACCTGTTGATTAGTTTTGGCAAGCACTCCGTCCTGCTGCTTCTGGCAGGGGCACTTGTATGATCTGGACCGAGTTTCTTCACTGGTCCCTTGCACATGGTAGTCCAGTCCTGCTGCGACTAAGCCACTATACTTCAGGTAAGTGTTCCTGTTTGCCTTTGTCTTTCCTCGTCTGTTTTTGTTGTATTGTAAAGTTTGTTTTGTAAAGTTTGTTGTCTTGTATTGCTGTCCGTTCCACTTTTGATGTTTGCTCTTTTGATTTCTTCCCTTGCAGGTGATGTTGTCAGCCCAGGCAGAAGCTGCGCTCGAGGCGACAGCCGGAGGGAATGAGGAACGAAGCTGCAGCAGTACAGTAGCTGGTAAATTGTTAACTAGGGGGCGTGCGGGGTTCAGAAGCGGCGCGGCCCTAGGACGGATGTTCTAACCTTGTCTTTCTTCTTCTTCACACGGTCCGAGTTCGTGGATGCGGAGTGCAGTGCTGCGGAGTCGGGATCAAGATCACTGGATGTCAGGAGATGAGTCTGCAGATGAAGCGATGACACACCAGTTTCCTGGAGGTGAGTATGCAGGAGAACACCTGGTTTCAAAGGTAAGTAAACTGGTTCAAGCAGCGGTGAGCTTCACGTTGCACGCGAGTACACAGTAATGCAAAGCACCGGCCTTAAGGATGGAGCAGCTTATATAGTGAGCTTCTGAAGCCACGCCCACCAGGTTCAGCCTGCCTGCCACGTCCTGCCACACCCGATGAGTCAGCACATGTGGATGCTCTCTGGAATAAAGGCTTTCAGTTCCTGGAAAGTTCTTGTAAAATAAAAGCACTCCTGCACTGAAATAAAGTAAAATCACCCCTGCACTGAAATGAAGTGTGCATGCTCACTGAGTCCAGCCAGGGCCCCTGTGTTTATGGGTCCCAAAGGGACATAAGTGAGTCAAGTAACCCATTGCCCCATCACTAGATGGTGTGGGTTTTGTTTTCTGGGGCCTGTGGCCATGACACAACCTGAGCAGGTTTAAAATTCTGTTTATGTGATAAGCCTCCCCGAAAGAGCAGAGGGCCCTTCCATTGAATTATTTTTGGAAAACTGATTCCAGGACATCGTGGGTCCTAACAGACTAACGTCTCCATTGAAAGCGCTCATCAGATTCCAGCCAGTCATCCACCCCCAGAGGCTACCACTAAAGTAAGTGTGGCTAAAATCCTTAACTATAACGATAAGGACGCTATTCCAGGCTATGAAAAGAAAAGGGACTGTAGAACTGGAGGCTACTAGAGTTGGAATTTTCCCTGACTTTACGTGGAAAGTACAAAAAGCCAACAATCTTTTGAAACAGTAAAGTAAAAGCTAATTGTGAGGAAAATAAACAAGCCCGGAGAAATCAAACTGGTTGTCAAAAAGAGTCAGATCTCCCCCCACATCATCGACTGCTCATCCTGAAGAGTGTATGATGCTGATGACATAGATCCTCCCGAAACCAAGTGAACTATGGAAAAATTATATGGAGAATGGAAAAGGTGCTCAATTACAATATAATGCAGCTTCACTCTCTACCACACCGTATAACCTTAGCCACCATCAATATAGTGTTCAATGTTAAGGTTTTCACACATGCATACTAGATTTATAGACAGCCCCTCATTCAACTGTTGTATCCAGTTTAGTTCTTACTTTGAGGGACAGATACTCTGAGTTCAAAGGTAGTATAGGATGGTGGGGCGATGAGAGGTTTTTGGGAGCTTTCATTTAAGTGGGGGATGTTTAATAATGATGAAAGTACTTTTTCCCTTCATGAATGCAAAAGTGCCAAATTATGGGCTGCAAGGAGCTAGGATTTCCAAGTAGATCATGGAATGTCTATGGTCTATGTGATCAAGTGAAACGAGATATACTTCTCCAGTTTCTTAACAGAAAAGAAAATGACGCTTGCACTTCTTCTAGAAGCACAACTAATGGCTGATGAATGTAAATTCTTTTTAAAAACGAAATATGATACCACAAACAAGCACAATTCACCATACGGTTGAGAGGGTTGTTGACGTTGAACACCCCATTCGTAACTTGTACAGTAACCAAAGACAATAGGAATGCTCAAAAGTGAATGCGTGGGTATCCTTACTTAACATGCCCCCCACAACATGGTATGGAATTCCTGCAAGAACTCCAGAGTCTTTTATTGAAATATACCACAGATTTGTAGATTGTGGATGGGGATTTTAACAAGGTCATGGACATGGGACTGGATCGCTTCAGAGCCACGGGAGGGATTGTGGGAGGCCACACAAAGCTGTGTAGTTCTGTTATGTCAACAAGTTTGACTGATGTTTGGAAGGCATTACACCAGCAACAAATACGTTTTTCATTTAACTCGGAGGTCCACTCTTCCATGCATAGACTTGACTATTTGTGTATACCTCAGGGAGAGCTAGATAACGCCTCTAATATACATGTATTTTCTTCTGTTTGGGATACCTGATCATTCACCCTTAATGCTCTCATTGGATTGTAAACGTATAAACCCATATAAAACATTGGGCCTCATTACGATCTCGGCGGTAGCCATGCCGCTATTTGCGGCATGGCTGCCGCCGAAATCGCGTCTGGGTCCGGGTTCCCAGAATGAGGAATTACCGGGCCATTCCGAGTTCGGAGGGCCCGGTAATTCATCCTTCTAGGAACCTGGGCCCAGACCTTCCCCATTCCCATTTCAGCCCCCAAAGGGCTGAATGGGAGAGGGAGCAAACAACGGGCCGATTACGAGGGCCCCGTTGTTTGCTCCCTCCTCCCCTCGCGGGACCTGCTCTGCACGTCTGCTGAAACCAGACCTGCAGACCGGGTCCAGCGAGGGGAACCTCATAATCAGGCGGTACGGGGTTGACGGTGCCGGCACCTTAACCGGCGCCGTTAACCCCGTACCGCCTGGGTTATAATGAGGCCCATTGTCTTTGAATTCATATTATTTGATATTTCCCAAATGTAATGAATGAACTAGAAGATCAAACAATGGAATATTTTGAGCTGAATATTCTGGGCCTCATTACGATCTCAGCGGTAGCCATGCCGCTATTGGCGGCATGGCTGCCGCCGAAATCGCGTCCGGGTCCCCAGATTTGGGGAATTACCAGGCCATTCCGAGTTCGGAGGGCCCGGTAATTCCTCCTTCTAGGAACCCGGGCCCGGACCTTCCCCATTCCCATTTCAGCCCCCATAGGGCTGAATGGGAATGGGAGAGGGAGCAAACAACGGGCCCGATTACGAGCGGCCTGTTGTTTGCTCCCTCCTCCCCTCGCGGGACCCGGTCTGCACGTCTGGTGAAACCAGACGTGCAGACCGGGTCCCCAGAGGGGACCTCGTAATCAGTCGGTACGGGGTTGACGGTGCCGGCACCTTTACCGGCACCGTTAACCCCGTACCGCCTGGGTTATAATGAGGCCCTCTGTCTGTGGAATACTTGATAACATTCGGGGGAAGGTTATGAAACCAAATTAAGAGGCTAACCCAGGAAGATAAACCTAAAAATCTGTTTGAATTAGATATACAACTTGAACACCTTGAACCACTTGCCAACCACTTAGAGATTGCTTCTATAGATATAGATCAGAGAAAAATATTGAAATACGCAGCCGATACAGCAATCCAGGCTCAACTAAATTTCTGGGGTAGGATATATGAGACAAGTTATAAAGCTGGGAAAATGTTAGCCTGGCTTGAAAAAGAGATGACACTTCACGCTTTGTACTGAAAATACTAACAGTGGATGGTAGGAAGGTACCTGAGGATAATGAGTTTGTTAATGTATTTGCTGATAACTACGAACAACTTTATAAAGCTATTACTGAACACCATGGGCCTCATTACGACCTCGGCGATAGCCATGCCGCTATTGCGGCATGGCTGCCGCCGAAATCGCGCCCGGGTCCTCAGAATGAGGAATTACCGGGCCATTCCGAGTTCGGAAGGCCTGGTAATTCCTCCCTCCAAGGACCCGGACCCGGTCCTTCCCCATTCCCATTTCAGCCCCCATAGGGCTGAATGGGAATGGGAATGGGAGCAAACAACGGGCTATTACAAGTTGGGCCGTTGTTTGCTCCCTCTTCCCCTCGCGGGACCCGGTAAGCACGCCTGGTTTGACCAGGTGTTGCTTGCTGGGTCCTGCGAGGGGACCTCGTAATGAGGCGGTACGGGGTAAACGGCGCAGGCACCTTTTACGGCGCCGTTTACCCCGTACCGCCAGGGTCGTAATGAGGCCCCATAAATTAAACCATTAATATTCCTTAATCAAATTCAACTGGGGTCCATTTCGAGCAGCAGAGAGCACCATCAGATCTAGATATTAGCGAGTATGAACTCATTATTTACAATCAGGTAAGATCCCGGGTTCCTAGGGATTTCTTACAGAAATTTGGAAAATAACAGGTAAAATAAGATAATTCAACCCATTCTATCACTCTTCCGGGTGAATACAGGAGCAAATTACCTGCAGTCTTATAATGGTTATTCCCCATGAGAGATAAATCTTCAACACAATATACCAATTATAGGCCAATATCGCTGATTAACACTGAATTCAAAGTACTTGCTAAAATACAGAGACAAAGCAGAAACTATCAATTCTCCCTTTGCTATTTTGGCAATAGATTTCGAAATAGCATTCGATTCCATTTACTGGAAATTTTTGTGGGGGGTGCTTGCCAGAGTGGGCTTTGCTGACAATTCTTTACAGTGTGTTGAATAGGACCAACTGTGAAAATACATGTGAACAGGGTCTGTTCCTGTTGTTGCTCGTTAGAAAGGGGAACGAGGCAAGGTTGCCCCTTTCACTGCTACTCTTTTTCCTGGTCATTGAACCATTTACAAATTGAAGGGCTTTGTCTGGCTAACCGGACATGAGGATCATGTAACCTTATATGCAAACGATTTAATGCTATTTCTGGAACAACCTCAATGTTCTGGCCCTAGTGCTTTAGAGATTCTAAATCAGGGGTCTGCGACCTTTGGCTCACCCAATGTTTTGGACAACAAATCCCCTCAGCCCTGAGGAGCATAGTTAATGGGGAGGGATTATGGGAGTTGTAGTCCAAAACATGTGGAAAGCTGAAGGTTGCTGTCCCCTGTTCTAAATGAATTTGGAAAGCACAGTTGTCTTTGAGTAAACTGGAATAAATTAGTCCTGTTTCGACTGCAATATCGACCAGCTGTAAATTTTAAATTACCAAAGTGTCACGATTTGTTCCCTTTCCTCTCATTTCCGCCACCTGGGGCATGATTTGGGGATTATTTCCTATTGCACTTACCTTTTGAACCCTACAACACAGTACTGTGCTGACAAGGGAGCTCCAAACCCCTAATTTCCATTTCACTTCCCTTCCAGATCCATTTTGGGTTTTTGGCAGGCAGTATGCCTTTTTATTCAAAAGACTATGCTTCCCAGTATTCCTTGCCCACTGCTTCATCTCCACCCTGGCAGGACATGGTTGGGTGGAGTATAAGGAGCACCTCTCGCTGCAGGTGCTAGCAAGCATTACATCTGAGGGGTGTGACCATTAGCCAGCTTTAAATTAATAAAGTGTTTTGGAAAAAAAAAGCCTCAGTTTGCTTCAGTCCAGCGCTGGCCATTGTTGCAGTATTCCTGCTGGTGGCTGGTCCCTTGTTCCTGGTTCATATTCTTAGTTTCTGGATCCTTGGATTTCAAATTTAGTGTGCTTATTGGGATTTTCTGCTTCCTGGATTCCCTTTCTGTTTTCCTCTGTTTTGCAGTGCTTTCCTTTTTCTGTCCAGCCCAGTTTGTCTGTGTTCTATAATTCTTTGACCTTGCCCTGTTCTGCAGTGTACCCATGACCCTTTGGACGCCCCTCATTAAGAGAGTTCATATTTTTGTACCCTTTACCTTTCCTTCCCTGGGTGAGGAGGGGGAGGTTTCGGGCTTGTAGTGTAATTTTCCCTGCTCCTGTTTCCTTGACTTTTTCTTGAAGTCTGTTCGCTTGCACATCTCTCTTTGTTCCCTGTTGACTGTTGGGTGTGGTGTGCTGTTGTGTGAATACTTATTTTTCCTTTCTATCTGTAAGTACTATTCCTACTTGTCCCTTGCCTGAAGTCTTATGTATTAATCCTCCCTTTCATATTATAACGTTTCTGGGGCCCTGTTTGATCAACAGGGGTTGTGGCCTTCGGTAACATTGCAGGTGGCGTTTCTCATCCTTTTGATTATCTTCAAGCTAACTTGTATAATACCCTTAAGTGTGTTATCTCACAGGTCCTATCATTGCTTGTCCTGTATGTGGGTTTAGCATTGACAGTACCTGTAACAGCAATTCTATGTCAAGATGGAGGCAAGCAGTATTTATCTTCTCTTTATTCTACTCTCCAGCAGTATCAACAAATAACAGAAATGTCAACTTTTTTCTCTTTAAAATAAACTAAATAAACTTTTTTTTCTCCAAAAAACTCCATGTCCCATCAGTCTCTGGCCCTTGTAGTCCCAGTGTCCTGGCCATGTGACCTAGTCCTTCCTCTTCCTGTGTTCCTCCTCTTCTTTTCCTGCTCTCCAGAGATAAGTACTACTTTATGTTAGCTCCGTGATATTCCAAGCTTATAGTTAAGACGCATGTTATAATGACTAGGATATTGCATGATTGTATGTATTCAGAAAGAATAACGAGGTTTTATAGCCACGCACCATTAGTTACAGGCTGATATTGTTAAGAGGAACCAGCGGCCCCGTGCCGCACTACCCGGCACCTCAGGGGCTTGCGGGCATCCTCTTACACGGCTCATATACACCACGAGCAACGCAGTGAGGAGCAGGCATCCCCCACCCTCGTGGCGAAGGAGTAACCAGCCGCGAGCAGGAAGAATTTCCCCTCTGGAGCGGGGAGAGCGGCCCCCACCCTCGCAGGGGCATGGCCTACAACGAGAAGCCGTAAGGGCTTATTGAGGAGCTCAGAGCCCCCCCACCCTCAGGTAGTAGGGGCCAGAGCGCAATCGCTCCTCACAAGTTCCGGGAGAGGAATTCATATTTACAGCGAAACGCTTCAGAGTGCAAACACAACCTCCATTATGCTCACGGAGCAGAATATAAACAATAAACACACGTTGAGCAGCAAAGAGATATATTAAGAGGGATCTCTCTTGGCAGACTTGCACATCCATATCTACTGTGCAGGCAGGGTGCAGCCTCATACAAGCAGCAAGTGAGTCAGTAGACGTGCCACTACACCTGGAAAGGTATTGTTAAGGCACATAACACCACTGAATTATGGCAAATTTTGAGTGGAGTGAAGAGGAACAGGAGGCAGTCTACCCAGAAGACCTGGTCTATAGTTTCAAAGAAGTGCTGGGGGAATCACTCATTGAGGCAGTGGCTCAAGCGGTCAGACCCCATCAAGACTGACTAGAGACAATCAAGTTGTTTTTGAACCAGAAGGATAAAAGCACCATACCAAAGGAAAGCATGTCCACAAGGGTCACGCCAATGGACCCTCAGGGGTGTAATAAGGCCCGGAAGTGCAAGAAATCTTCTGATCCCCCCCGGGCCAGACAGAAGGGGCGGGTTCAACAGCCCCAGAGTTTATCGACGCTTTCAATAGATTGCAGGAAGCTTTCATGAAGAAGCCGGAGGTGCCGAGCATCGAGACCCCCTACCCAGGGGGGGATGATATGGACGATATAGAAGAAGGTTTCCCAGAAGAGGAACCGGTAGAATCTCCGACCTCCGCACAGGAGGAAGCCGATAAGGAAGGTGATGAGGGAAGTCTGCCTCCACCAAAGAAAAAGCTGATAAAGCTTAATTTAGAAGAGGAGGAGACTTCGAACATGTTTCATCCAGAGGATATATGGAATCCGAAATCTTCGGAATGGGTACCATCCCCGAGGGTCTCTAGATACATGACCCAAAAACTACGGAAGGTGCTGTAGAAAGAAGTGAGGCAGAGAATGAGGGCGGAATGCCCAAGACCTGAACTGCCGGGCAAAGTGGCAGAAGCTCTGGGGCAAGATCCGAAGATGTTGGCATTCGTTTCCAAGTCCAACAGAGACCCCAGGAAGGGGATTGATCACTCATGGTGAAGTTGTCAGGAAAAGGTCCTAGATTTAGCAGGGCCACTGGCAAAAATCATGGACTTAGCTGAGCGAGCTGAAGACACAGGAGAGGAGGTAGACCCAGGAGTACTGGCGAACTGGGCGCAGAGAGCTGTATGCCTCCTAGTAAACGCCAACTGTGCAATATCATCCGAGCACAGAAGAGGGCTTCTGCACAGGATAGACCACAAACTAGGGGACTTATCATATGAAGCAGGCGAAGCGCCTCAAGACTGTTGTTCGGAGAGACCTTCGGCAAGGAAATGGGGAGGTTTGTGGGAACCTACACCTCCCTAGAGAAGGCGCAGGCCTCCATAAAGAAAATCTTCCCCGAATGAGTTGTTGACAGGACCGGTCAGTACAGAGGCCGAGTGACCAGTCACTACCAGACATCCAGAAAGCCTCAAGCCAATAGAGTCCAATACTGGGAAAACAGGCAGCCAGGCATCTTCTTCCCGCCAAGAGGCCGTTTCCCTAGAGGAAGACGAAGCAGAGGTCAGGGAAGAGGACAAAACATCCCGGAGGTGAAGAGTTTTCGCATATCCACGAGTAGGGGGGAGGACAGCGGAATTCTGGGAGAGCTGGCGCGCGCTTTCCAGCAATGCATGGGTTTTGCAGACAGCCAAAGGCTTGCGCATAGAGTTTACAGAGACCCCTACGCAGTACCAAGTCCCCAACCCACTAGTCTCAGCACTGGCAGAGAAGAACAAGTTACTTCTTACGTTGTAACGTTCTTACGCACGTCGACGTCCGCCCAGTCGATGTCCCTCGACAACCACCGTATCGGCGCCGACGTCACCATGCTCATAAATAGCCACACGCGGCATCCGTTGCTCAGTTCCGTTTTGTAGCATAAGATAAGTCATGCCTGAATTGGTTATTGACCTTGAAGGAGCGTAATCTGCAACCACAAGGGAAGTATTACTGCAGGGATGGATGGGAGGAGCGATAAGGAATATGTTGGAGGAACATCCCATCGAAAGAACGTTACAAGGTAAGAAGTAACTTGTTCTTCGAAGGGATTGTGTCCTGCGACGTATTCCTTATCTTTGATAGTGGCATGTAATTGGAGGTGGGAGTAATAATGTCATGCATGCCTTTTAGGAATGAACCGAATGTAATACGGCTTTGCCAAATCTGGTCTCTTGACTAGTGGAGGAATCCAGGTTGTAAAATCTTGTGAATGTATGTGCGGACGACCATGTGGCAGCCGCACATATGTCTCGGACCGGTACCCCTCTTCGGAGGGCCGAAGAGGCTGCGATACCCCTGGTTGAATGAGCCCTAAGATTTTGGGGTGGCTCTTTTCCCTGCCAGTTTGTAACATTCCAGAATGGCCAAAATAATCCACCTGGAAATGGTCTGTTTTGTTATGGGTAGTCCCAACTTGTGACCTGACTATCCTACAAACAGTTGGTCTGCTTGCCTAATCCTAGCCAGTCTGCTGATGTAAAAGCTTAGAGCTCGCCTTGGGTCCAGCCTATGTAGCCTTTCTTCCTCTTTCCCCGGATGGAGAGGAGGGTAGAACGAAGGTAAGGTAATTTTCTGAGTGATGTGAAATTCAGAAACAACCTTTGGGAGGAAATTAGGCTTCACCTGTAGGACAACTTTGTCCATATGGAAAATTGTATGGGGGGGGTTACAAGAAAGAGCTTGTAATTCGCTCACCCTCCTAGCAGATGTTAGTGCTACCAATAGGACAGTTTTAAGAGTAAGAAATCTCAGCGAACAAGAGTGGAGTGGTTCGAAGGGAGTACCCATTAGGAAACTTAAGACTAAATTTAAGTCCCATAAGGGAACTTGGAATGGTCTTGGAGGATAAACATTAGTTAATCCCTTGAGAAATTGTATTACTAGGGGTAGTTTGAAATACGATGGTTCCTCCACAGTGAGCTTGAAGATTGATAGCGCTGCGAGATAGCCTTTTACAGTGCCAACTTGAAGGCCTGAGTTTGCCAAGTAGAGTAGAAACGATAACACCATTGGTGTACCACATGAAAAAAGGGTCGATATTCTCTTCTCTACACCAGCTGCAAAATGTATTCCAACGGCAGCGGTATAAATACTTTGTTGCTGGCCTTCTAGCCGAAAGCAACACCTCCATGACGTCATCAGGGAGGTCCCAATCCTTGTACCTCACCCTTTCAGAAGCCAAGCGTGAAGGTTGAGGGTTCTGATGTCTGGATGGAGAACCTGACCTCCCTTCTGTGAGAGAAGATTCTCTTTGAGTGGAAGACGGATTGGAGGACAGATGGACATACCTAGAAGGTCCGGGTACCACGTTCTCCTGGCCCAGTCCGGGGCAATTAGGATCATGGTTTTCCGGAATCTTCTCAACCTCCTGATCATTTGAGCAATAACGGGGACTGGTGGAAACGCGTAACGGAGTGGGAACTCCCAGTCCACTACGAACGCGTCCCCTAGAGCTCCTCTCGGGGGAAATTCCCTTGAACAGAACAGATCGCACTTCCTGTTGGTGCTGGTGGCGAACAGATCCACCTGAGGGGTTCCCCAAAGGGCGAAGATCTCTTGAAGGACTTCCTGAGCTAGTTCCCACTCGTGGGAGACTGTGCTCTGACTGCTCAGAGCGTCCGCTGTCAAGTTCTTCTCTCCGGCTAGGTGGACTGCCGATAGAGCGATTCCTTCCTGAATTGCCCAAAACCAGAGCTGCATTGCCTCTCTGCACAGTGGCAGTGACCCTACGCCTCCTCTTTTGTTGAGGTAGTGCATGGCCACCGTGTTGTCCGTCATTATCAGGACATTTCTCTCCTGTACTGATGGCAGGAAAGCTTTCACCGCTAGTCTGATCGCTCTCAGCTCTAATAGGTTGATGTGTAGTCTGGACTCAGATGGAGACCAACGACTGCTGATGGTCAAGTCGTTGCCATGGGCTCCCCACCCTGTGAATGAGGCGACTGTGACTACTGTTATCTCTGGCCATGGTTGCCAAAACAGTTCTCCTTTCAAGATGTTCTCTGGATAGGCCCACCATTGAAGGTCGCGGGCTACCATGTCCGGAATCCGGAGGGGATCTATCATTCTCCCTGAGAATTGCGACCACTGAGTTCTCAGTGCCCATTGAAGAGATCTCATTCTCAGGCGAGCCTCTGGCACAAGGAAGATGCAGGATGCCATGAGGCCTAGCAACCTCAAAAAGTCGAAGGCTGGGAGACGTTGGGCATTTTGAAACTTGGTGACCATCTGCAGAATATCTTGAGCCATCACCTCTGGTGGCAAGGCTTTTCCCAGGGAAGTGTCCCGGACCGCTCCAATGAACTGGAGTCTCTGTGATGGTATCATCTGTGAATTCTTTAAATTGAGGGAGAAGCCCAGTTTGTGAAGGAAGTGGCAGACATAATCTAGCTGGATCTGAGCTTGTTCCGAAGATACAGCTCTGATCAGCCAATCGTCCAGGTAGGGGTAGACGTGGATCCCTTCCCTCCTTAGACTCGCAGCCACTACTGACATTAGCTTGGTGAAAACCCTCGGGCGGAGGTCAGCCCAAATGGCAGAACTCGAAATTGATAATGAGAGCCGCAAATTGCGAACCTCACGTATGTCCTGTGTCTGAGATGGATTGGCACATGGAAATAAGCATCCTGAAGGTCCAGAGATACCAGCCAGTCCTGGAGCTGGAGGGCCTGAAGGATCTGAGAGAGAGTTACCATCTTGAACTTGTCCTTCCTGAGGAACTTGTTCAATTCTCGTAAGACCAAGATGGGTCTCAGTCCTCCGTCCTTCTTTGGTATGAGAAAGTAGGGGGAGTACCAGCCCTTGCTCCTCTACGCTACAGGTACCGGTTCTATGGCACCTTTCTCTAGCAGGTCTACAATTTCCTGCAAGAGGAGCGGATCTGGAACTTTTAGAGAGCTGTGCCCCGGTGGATGACTCTGAGGGATGTGTAGAAAGGGTAGGCAGTAACCCTGGGCAACTGTCTCCAATGCCCAAGCATCTGACGTAATAGCCTGCCATTCCGTCAGATGGTGAGTTAACCTGCCCCCTACAGGTGTTTTGTGTGGAAAGACCTCATAGTGGTTTGGGGGCGGCTGATGCAGATGCAGAGGGTAAAGAGGCACCTGCTGCTGCTGCGACTTTAGTACTTTTGACCCGTCCACCTCGGGTGGATCTCCTTTGGCCTCTTTGAGCCGGCTGTCCTCTGCCTTTCCCGAATGAGGAATAATAGCGAAAGGACTTTCCTCTCCCAGAGGTTCCCGAGGGGCGTAAAGGAGTTTGGCGGATTGCAGCTCCTAAAGATTTTGCTGCTGCTTTAGATGTTTGCAACTTTTCCAGACTGTCATCAGCCTTTTTACCGAATAAAGAAGAGCCGTCAAAGGGCATATTCAAAAGTCTGGCCTGTACATCTGGAGCAAAGCCAGACTTTCGCAACCACGCATGCCTGCGGATTGTAGTACTTGCCGCCATGGCCCTGCTGATCCTGTCAGCGGAATCGATGCCAGTTTGAAGAGATTTGCACATGGCATCTTTGCCATCTTTAATGCTGTTAAGGAAGGCTTCCCTTTCCTCTCCTTCCGGTATGCAGTCAGCCGCTGATGAAGCACACTCCCACAGTGTGTGACTGAACCTGGCAAGCGTGCAGGTCCCGTTGATGGACTTCAACGCCATACTACAAGCAGAAGACTTTTTTTGCCATAGAATCGTACCTTTTGTCATCTCTATCCTGTGGGACAGTAGGATAAGCGGATCTTCTGCTTGATGAAGTTGCCGCTTGAACCACCAGGCTCTCTGGAGTCGGGTGTTTTGATAAATATTCCGGGTCAGCCGCAGCTACCCTATACTTGGCTGACAATCTTTTATTGACTGCAGGGATAACCTCAGGAGTTTCCCAATTTGATGAAATCTTCCTTTGCAAGGCTGCATGGAAGGGGACCACAGGATCCTCCTGTGGACCTTTGTCTAGTATGTCTGTAAGGTCATCCTGTTGAAAAACAGGTGAAGGCGCAGACCAACCCATGAATTCAATAATCCTTGCCATCAGGGTTCTATAGGGTGTTTCGGCATGTTCCCCTGTGTCTGGTTTGACAAATTCCACTTCTGGGAAAGTGTCCAGCCCACTTGCCTCATGTAATGATTCTTGTAGGTCTTTCAACCTTCCTTCCTCAGAGGTAAAATCCTCTGAAACAGGTGGTGTGGTCCTCTCCAATCCAAAGGGTCTTTCCTGGTCAGAATCCTCCCCTTCTTCATAGATTGAAGATAATCCGGGGTACTCTGACCTCAGAAATGGTGTAAAACCCATTTCTAAGGCAGAAGGAGCCAAACTCGTCATTATTTGGCGAGAAAATGTTGATGTTGTCGACGCCGATGTGACAGGCTTCGAAGGCGCCGAGAAAGGCGTCGATAAAACTGGAAGAGGCCTCGAAGAACTCGAGAGGATCGGGATCCTACTCGAGGATGTCGACGACGTTCTCGGCGTCGTGCCGGAGGCTCTTGGTATAACCGTTGGCTGTGAAGTAGCCGTGGTTTTCTCTTTTATCGGCGTCGATTTCGGTGTCGACGATGGCGTCGATTCGATCGACCGATGCGTCAAAGAACCCTTCGACAACGGTGTCGATGGCGCCGATCCATGTGTTGAAGGGATCTTCGGCGACGGTGTCGAATATAGTGCCTTCTTACCCGATGGCCCATGGCGTTCTCGGGTGGACTCTTTCGCCGGGTGCAACGGCTCGCAGCGTTTTGATTTTTTTGGGTTTTTCACCCAGGGTATCACCCTCAGCTGTCTTCGAGGGGGTCGAGGCCACTTTCTCGAAGACGCTTAGCATTTTCTTCCTGAATTCCTCCCACTCAGCCTGAGAGCTGTGTTTTGTGGGGCAGGAGACCCTTTCTGGGGAAACAGAAGATGACGAGGAAGGGGATCTTTGACGTCTCTTCTTTGAGTGTCTAGATCTCGACGAGTGGTGGGAGCTACTTCGAGACCTAGAATGGGAATGCTTTCGACGGCGAGGAGACGAATGCCTCGACTCGGCCGAAGAAACATTCGAGGAGGTTTTGACTGACTTACCTCTCTCGAGCTTCCCCTTGCGCTCCTTCAAGGCTTTCGCCGTCATGGACATGCAGTCCTCACACGCCGAACAATGGTGCTCGACTCCCAAGCACCACAAGCAGATCCTGTGAGGATCCGTTATCGACATTTTCTTTCCGCAATCTCGTCATTTTTTGAAGCCGGACCGCCGGGTCGTCGGTTCGGATGAAGAAGCCATCGAGAACGAGTTGCTTTTCTCGAGTAAATATAAGAGGTTTTATCTGACTGAACTGAGCAACGATATTCCGAGGCCCCACGAAGCACGGAAAAACGGAACTGAGCAACGGACGCCACGCGTGGCTATTCATGAGGATGGTGACGTCGGCGCCGATACGGTGGCTGTCGAGGGACATCGACTCGGCGGACGTCGACGCGCAGCGCCCTCTACTGAGAAATTTCCGAGGCAAGCTGGAGACGAATTATCAAAGATAAGGAATACGTTGGAGGACACAATCCCTTCGAAGGACTTATTGCACGCAGATCTGCAGAGCATAGCGGAAAAGCAAGCAATCGAACCGTACAATGCACAGCTGAGATTTGTAACCAATATGTTCCTGGTTCACAGGAAAGACAAGGTGAGACCAGTGATAAATTTGAAGGACATGAACAGCTCGGTGGTCTACAACCATTTCAAAATGGAGGGTACCCACCAGCTCAGGGACACGCTGTGAAAGATGCCTATCTTACAATTGCAGTGCAAGAAGATTACCGTACCTTTCTAGCTTTCGAATGGGACGGGCAATTATGGCAATTTGTAACAATGCCGTTTGGACTGGCATCGGCGCCATGGGTGTTTACGAAACTCATGAAGCCAGTAGCCGCAGCGATCAGGGAGAAAGGGGTCCAAATCATGATCTACCTAGTCGATATCCTGCTTATGGCAAACAGAAGAGATACACTCCTCTATCAGACCAACTGGGTGGTGAACCTCTTGACTTCCCTCAGGTTTCTAGTGAATCAAGAGAAGTCAGAGATGAGACCAGCAAAGAGGATAGAGTTCCTACGGTTCGTCATAGACACCAGGACAGCAACTTTAGAGCTCCTGAGTAGAAAGATAAGAGACATAAAAAGAGAAATAAGAATCTGTCCCAGCAGAACAGTTATCTTGCTGTGCACAATAGTGCAAGTAGTAGGCTTGCTGGCAGCGTCGATACAAGCGATATTCCCAGGGCCACTGCATTACTGAGCGCTCCAGCGGCTGAAGATAAGACACCTTCAGCAAGGCTTACGCTACCACCAACTGGTGCCCCTAGATCAGGAGTCCAGGACAGAGCTGGAGTGGTGGTTACAGAACATGGAAGCATGGAACGGGAGAGCCATCTTTGGCGACCGGCCCGACATAATAATAGAATCAGACGCCAGCAGAGGGGGGAGGGAGACCGGTGCGGAGAGCTCCAAACAGGAGGCAGGTGGAGTGCAGAGGAACTCAGACTGCACTTCCAACTGTCTGGAACTCTTAGCCGGATCATTTGCGACCAAGGATTTTAAGAAAGGCAAAGTGAATTCATGTATTCTGTTGAAAATGGACAACATGTCAGCAGTCAGGTACATCAATCACTTGGGAGGGATGAAGTCCAAATTATTAATGGAGATAGCCAAGGATTTCTGGCACTCCTGCCTAGAGTCGGGGACCTCGGTAGTAGCGGAATACCTACCAGGCTCGCTGAATCTAGTAGCGGACTGGAACTCCAGGCACCTAGCAGATTCCAGAGACTCGGTGCTGGACAGAGAGATCTTCTGGAACAACAAAAATGAATCTGGGCGAAATGAGATCAGAACATCTGTACACATATAAACAATACCAAGTATTGTCAAAAAATATATATTTATTTATAAGCAATTTACATAAATATTTATTGTTCTCAACATCCACATTTAAACACCACCATTCATTCCATCATTCATTCACAATCTCACTATACATGTCAATATTCCACACTTGTGGTACTAAAACCACCTAGAACCAATATATTAACATACATTTCAACACCTCTTGGTGATTACAGTAAGTGTTAATACAAAAGCAAATAGCATATTGCTTATTTGCTGTAACTCAACATATGTTTCGGTCGTCACAATAGGCCGCTAATTAAAGCCGGCAAATAGAAGTGACCTTCTTCAGGAGACGGATGGTTCTGTTGCAACCACTCCAAAAGGTGAAGGATGTCATCAAACCTCAATCTACAAACAAACAATATACATAACATCAGAATTCCGATCTCTTATTTGTTTAGACACAGATATATCTTGTGTGTATATCTTAGTTTATGTTTATGTGTATACAGATTGGCACTCACCTCCAGGCGAGAACAGGGATTTTTCCACTTTGGATTTATTGACTAAAGACGCAAGACACCCCCATACCTGAATTTTTGATCAGGTAAGATCTAGTGTGTCCATACCATATATATAATGGTGTATTGTTTATAGGGCAGGCTTACTAAGATGCTTTGTCCTCCTCTTACGTTGCAGTATAGGCGCAGAGTTATCTAGCACCACTGCAGGATTTAGTCCATCGTTGACACGCGTCTCCATTAATTCACGTGGAGGTGAGTGCCAATCTGTATACACATAAACTGAGATATACACACAAGATATATCTGTGTCTAAACAAATAAGAGATCAGAATTCTGATGTTATGTATATTGTTTGTTTCTAGATTGAGGTATGATGACATCCTCCACCTTTTGACATTTCGGAGTGGTTGCAACAGAACCATCCGACTCTTGAAGAAGGTCGCTTATATTTGCCGGCTTTAATTAGGGGCCTATTGTGACGACCGAAACATATGTTGAGTTACAGCAAATAAGCAATATGCTATTTGTTTTTGTATTAACACTTACATTTCAACACCTCTTGGTGATTACAGTAAATTAATATATTGGTTCTAGGTGGTCTTAGTACCACAAGTGTGGAATATTGACATGTATAGTGAGATTGTGAATGAATGATGGAATGAATGGTGGTGTTTAAATGTGGATGTTGAGAACAATAAATATTTGTGTAAATTGCTTATAAATAAATATATTTTTTTTTGACAAGACTTGGTATTGTTTAAATGTGTACAGATGTTCTGATCTCATTTCGCCCAGGTTCATTTTTGTTGTTCCATTATATTTCGCCTGTAGAACCTGTGGCAGTAAGGCAATCCCTATTTTGAAACTCAGAGGGATCTTCTGACAGATAGAAGAGCGCTACGGCCCAGTTCACACAGACCTGTTTGCGTCCAGACTGAACGTTCAGAAGGAAAGATTTTTCAGCTGGAGACTGGACCCAGCAGCAGCGGGAGTAGATACCTTTCTGCAAGATTGGCGAGGAGGAATACTCTACGCATTCCCACCTTTCATGATGATGAGCAGGGTTCTGTCAAAAGTACGCAGAGAAGCAGTGAATCTGATTGTAGTAGCTCTGATATGGAAATCACAAGTATGGTTTCCAGCGCTCATGGAGCTAGTGAAATATTACCCAAGAGTTCTACCCCGAGGAGAGAACCTTCTCATGGACCCAGTTGGGTCGTTTCACCCTCTGAGAGTGAAGGGGACTCTGCCGCTGATGGCGTGCAAGATAGCAGGAGACTCTGGAACCTCCCAGGAATTTCGGCGCAGGCTGCGAGCCTCATCGCTGAGTCATGGGCCCCTTCAACTAGAAGAAGCTACGACGCAGCATAGAACAGATGGTCGAGATGGTGCAAAAGGAGAAGTCTTCATCCTGTTTCTGCCCCTTTGGTTGAGATACTGAATGTTTTAGTGAAACTCTTATAAGATGGGAAAGCCTATAGAATAGTAGTGTATAGATCCGAGATATCGGCAGGTCACACGCCCATAGAGGGAGTGCCAGTAGGAGAGAATGTGGCAGTAATCCGACTTCTAAAAGGAATAAGGTTTAGGAAGCCACCACAGCCGAGGTACGAGTCCTATGGGACATTGCAGTAGTGCTAAAATTACTAGCAGAGTGGCCCCGTAATAGATACCTGTCGTTAGAAAAACTATCTGGAAAATTAGCAATGCTGTTATGTATGGTATCATGTAGGAGAGTAGTAGACGTCAAAGCGCTAGAGGTGAATAGAAAAGTATATGGACCAGACGTAGTAACGTTCAATCTGGCCAGGAGAACAAAGACAGACTCCTCCACAATAACTTACCCTTACATGCAAGAGAATCCAAAGTGGTGTGTGGCTGCATGCATAAAGGAATATGCGAGTAGAACAGCTAAGCTGAGACCTATGGGGCCAACCCAATTGCTGATAGCGCGCAGGAAGCCACATAAAGGCGTAGCAACAGCCACCATAGCAAGATGGGTCCGAGAGATCATGAGCCTAACAGGCATAGATATGTCAAAATTTGCAACACATTCGGTTAGGGGTGCAATGGCATCAAAAGCACTGGGGCAAGGTGCAACTTTTCAAGATATTCTGAAAGCAGCGGATTGCGCTAGTGATACCACATTTAGAACGTTTTATTTTAGACCGTTAATACGCTAGCAGAAGATGTGGTCAGAAGCTTTGAACAAGCATAATGCCCGCCTCTGTCTTGACATAGAATGAAGATCCCCCCCTGCTAATAGCACAGGGAGCTCTTGATTCTATTAAAGACAAGGAGGCAAGCATTATTTTCCCGCCCTAGATACATGGGAGATTTAAAGTAGTGATGGATAGATTGCTGTGATGTATTTCAAAGTGACTTACACACCCTATTCTGGGAGAAATTCATGTATCTGCCGCCCTAACATGTACTGTTTTTTCTGACATTAGGAGATGAGCAGAAGAACGGCTGAAATTGCTCTGGAAGTGTGCGAGTCGCGTTGAACGAAACCGCAAGTTGGAATGCGAGAGATCAACTCGACAGAGAGCTCAAAGTTCAGAGACTATGTTGATCTGGTTGGCAGTTTAGTTTTCGATTAGATTGCAGTTCGAAGCAGTCGAGAAGAGGAGGAACACAGGAAGAGGAAGGACTAGGTCACATGCCCAAGACACTGGGACTACAAGGGCCCGAGACTGATGGGACATGGGGAATTTTGAAAAAAAAAAAAGTTTATTTTAAAGAGAAAAAAGTTGACATTTCTGTTATTTGTTGAAACTGCTGGAGAGTAGAATAAAGAGAAGATGAAGCATAATGCTCGCCTCTTTGTCTTTAATAGAATCAAGAGCTCCCTGCGCTATTAGCAGTGGGAATCTTCATTGTGGGTGAGGAGCTTGAAGACTATCTTTGAAATGCTAAGGAGCCTATGTGCCTATGGCAAATACCTTTTCATATAATTGTAGCGCGTACCACTTGCAAATCCTGGGATTAGCGGTCATGTTTCTCGGATCCTCAGTGCATGTTGTTGGAAAAGTGTCACTCACTGTGTGCTCATGTGCACATTTCCCTAGTCATATCCACTGCCCTTTGTCTCCCCATGACACAAAGAGACCTTTAAATACCTTGGAATGCATTTAAGTAAAGACTCTGCATCCTTTCTGAACCATAACCTAGCTCCAATTTCCAAAACATTCCAAGTAATTGTGGGCTGCTCTACCCTTGTCCCTACTTGGCAGGGCTGCATTATCTAAAATTATGGCTTCCATAGATAGTTATATGCCCCCCAAAATACCCCATTCAAAATTCCTAAAAGTGTATTCGATCAAATTGAACAATTATTCTTATGGTATTTATTGAGCGTGGTCCTAGCTTCGGGAAGCAACGAAGCACTGTACAATCATTGGGAAGGAAAACTGTGAGGGAAGCAGAGAACAAGGGAGCAGTGAAAGAATGACAGTTGAGGGTGGGTAATTGGCAGCAAGAGACCTACAAGCAACCTTGGGAGGAAACAATGAGTAGCAGATCACTGAGCCTCAGCTAGGGTGGGGAGTGCAGGGTGTGTGTACCTAGATTTTAGGGAGGTACCATTCCTTGAAGAGGAAGGTCTTGAGCTCTTTCCTGAACAGTAGAAGCCATGGGGCGAGTCTTATATGGATAGGGATAAACCCTGAGACAATTATTATGGCACAGCTCCCAGACCAAAATATCCCATATAGCTGTGTTTGAGAAGGTGCAATAGAGACTCCTGGATATTAAAAGCTGCTATTGATCATCCCAATTTGTGGTAGCTAATGAATGGCTTCATAAAGATCCTTCCATTCCATATATTAAGGCAATACGAGCTTGGACGGGCCAAATATCCCCCCACAGAAGCTCCATGGTCCTAGGAACAGGTCACGGCTCCATGACCACAAAAAAGGTCTGATATTCACAAGGGCTAGGGATAGGCCGGAAAGATCACCAACAAAGCAAAACTGTGGAACAATAAAGACCTACCTGAGATTAATAAGCTGGAAATATCTAAAACATTGGCGGGCAAAAACATGAGTTTAGTGGAGGATGTTGCAGCTGTGGCAAGGTTGTTGGCATTTAGTGATCTCAGTCAAAACTTTGCGCGACCAAATACAGAACAATATCACTACATACAATTAAAAAAACACAATGCACAAACGGCTTTGTTGAAAATATGACCTCCAGCTTTAAACCTCACTGGTAGCTTATCTAAATGAGGGACAAATTTCCAAAAAGCTCATCTCATCCCTATTTTAGTTTAGACTTTTTTAACCCCACACTCCCTATCGGTGCTTAAACAAAAATGGGAGAAGGATATTGGCACCAATGAATTGAAGGAATGGCAGGATACCCAGATGCTCCCACTTGAGGTTGCCATTACAGATAAATTTGGGTTGGTTCAACCTTAGATTCTTCGTAGAATATATTACTCCAGAGAGCTCCTATTCAAATGTGGCAGGGCTCAGGACACCCATTGCGTGTTTTGTGATACTCCACATGGTAACTTCCATAAAATCTGACAATGTTCCAGTATCCAGACATTATGGCAAGTAGTGTTGAGTCATTTATCAATGGTGATTGGTCAGGAACTCACTGTACATCTGAAAACCACCGTGCTTGGTATCTTGGATGTTGGTACAGCGTCTACGGTCGAAGAGTTCCATTATGGGTGGAACAACGAGGTGCTAGAGACTGTCCTAAGTTAATAAAGTGGAAAGAGGCATATTATTGGATAATTTCCAGGTGTAATAAAGTGGATGGAGTAACAAAGCTAAGCGTTGTGAAAGCTTATGCAGAGATTTGGATTGTCTTATATGGGAACCCCGAAAGCCCCAAATCACTTGCCTTATATAAGAGACTGAATAGAATGGGAATCTGCATGGTGACATCCATATGCTCAGGGAACAAAAAGAAAAGCAAAGGCTTGTATTTTAACTAAATGCTTAAAATAAAAGTGGAAACATGACATGGCTATCCTGTGCAGTGCGGCTTACTGATGCAGGGCGAATGCTTGCATAGTGGGTGTTCTCCCTCGCTTTCTTCTTATTTTTAACTTAATGTTTTATTGTCATTGAAACGCATAACAACTACAAACAAATATGTACCCTACCCTTGATCCCTCCCCACCTGAGATTGGTGACGGTCCATATAGTACCCAAACACATTTCCAAATGTAACAAATAATATACATCATTATGTTAACAGGTTACAGAGTTCTCTTGCCTGACTCGGGACATGCTCCCACCACATTCCAGTACATTCCCATCGCTCCAGTGTAGAGCTTCAGATTCTATGTGTGGTACCAACACTGTTTCAGGGAACGGAATATATATTTCCCGCATTATAGCTGACATGGGGTTAATTATTTATGGTGGTTTATCATCCGGGGAGGATGTGAGTTTATTGAGGAGCAGTCCTTAAGCTGTGGTACCTCTAGTAGTCCAGAAGACTCTTGATATAATGAAATGTCATGACCGGCCACACCCGTATTTTGGTATCGTATGTAGTGATTTATTTATTTATTTATTCGTATTTGTTGAGCGCACAGCAAACCTGAAGGCATTGTGGCGCTTGTTACAGTGTTGCTTATACTTAGTTACATACATTTAAAATAGTCAATCGTGGCGGTTGATTCAGTGTTGCTTATACTTAGTTACATACAGTTCAGATCCGTAGGTGTTAAATTGTACGATGTTATACATTTGTTACATACATGCATTGAGGAGCAGGTGACTAGGAGAACAGGTTAGTTGAAGAGGGCAGTTTTGAGTTTTTTGCGGAAGGAAAATAGAGATGTTTCAGCTCTGAGGTCGGTGGGGAGGGAGTTCCAGAGCTTCGGGGCGAGGAAGGGGAAGCCTATACCTCCTGCCTTAGTCCTGTTGATGCGAGGTATCGTTAGTTGATTGGTGTATTGCAATCTGGTCGGTCTGGTGGATTGCGATCTACATAATGTGTCAGATAGGTATGAAGGTGCTGAGAGGTTGATGCATTTGTGCGTAGTTGTGAGAATTTTGAAGGAGATACGGTCCTTGACTGGGAGCCAGTGAGCTGTCTTCCTCGCTTGAGTGATGTGGTCTCTTTTCGATATGCTGAGGGCGCTGCCCTGAGGGCGTTGTTTTGAGTTGTTTGGAGCCTAGATAGGTTTTTTTGGGATGTGCCGGCTAGGAACGCATTACAGTAATCTAGTTTGGCTCCTATGGTGGCTCTAGCGATGGAGAGGCAGTTATCTTTAGTTAGGAATGGTTTTATTGCATTGATAAGTTTAGTACTCAGTGAGGAGGCCGAGACTATGGCGCTGACTTGTTTGTCCATTGACAGGGTAGCGTCTATGTGAACCCCCCAGTGTTTTGACTGAGGATAATACTGGGATGACACAGTTATCTATGTTGAAGTTGAGGTACAGCGGGTTGAGGTTGGAGAGTGTGGATTTCTGGCCTAGAATGAGAATTTCTGTTTTGTCCCCATTCAAGCAGAGGCCGTTGGTGGCCATCTATGCTTGTATGGTGGAGTAGATTTGCTGTAGGGTAGTGGCATCTTGATGGTAATGCCCTGACAGGGGAAGAAGTACCTGTGTGTCGTCAGCATAATTTGTGTATGTGATACCTAGTGCGTCTAGTTTGTCAAAGAGAGGCTTGGTAAAAAGATTATAAAGCGTAGGGGCAGTACATGAACCTTATGGGACACCGCAGTGGATGATGGAGGGTGCTGCATGACCTGTGTTTGAGAATACTTTCATGGCTCTGCCCTCTGGAAAAGAGGTTACCCAGGATGCTGCGTCCTTAGAGAAGTGCGCAGCCTGCGTCAGATGACTGGTGAGTGTGGTGTGATCTACAAGATCAAACGCTGCAGAAAGGTCCAGGAGAAGGAGGAGCGCAGGCTTGCTTTTGTCCAGGATGTTAGTGATTTTGTTTTTTAGGTCTAGAAGGGCGGTTTCAGTTCCGTGCCCTTTGCGGAACCCAGATTGTCTTTTTCCTAGGATTGCGTTCGATTCAAGGTATAGTTGAATCTGTTTGTGGGCAGCCTTGTCTAATATTTTCAGGAGGAATGGGACTGTTGTTATGGGTCAGTAGTTATTGGGGTTAACTGGGTCTAGCGTTGTTTTTTTTAAGAGAGGGCGCACCCATGCCTCTTTAAGGCTGCCTGGGACTATGCCTGTTTTGAATGACGCATTGATGAATGCCGTGAGAAGAGGGGCGAGTGGTTCTGCGCAGTCCTTGATGATTTATGGGTGGCACACATCACCCTTACATTGGGAGGGTTTGAGGTGCCTGAGGATGTCAATGACATATGCTTCGGAGATTTCTGTGAATGCGAATTTGGGCATGTTCCTAGCTTTGACATTAGGATGAGTCTGTACATGAGGGCTTTGCTTAGGTAAGGTATTGTAATGGTGAGATATCTTGTTTTGGAGGAGGTTTATCTTAGCAAGCATGGCTGATTGAATGCTTGTGCACCATGCTTCGTCTTTGACGATCTCATCAGGGCATGTGGGTGGTACTGTTACTTCTTTAAAGATACTGAAAAGTTCTTTAGAGTGGGAGTTGGCAGCAGAGATACGGTGGTTGTAGGCTTCAGATTTAGCAATGAAGATGGCGTCTTTGTATTTTTTGGCTATGGATTTGAAGTTGCCTTTTGTGGTGTCACAGGGATTACACTGCCAGTTTTTGAGCGCTTGGCATTTGTCTTTGCGCAGAGTCTGGAGTTCCTCTGTGAACCAGGAGTTGGAGTGGAAGGATTTTTTTCTTTTTAGTTTTCTAATGGGGCGACGGCACTGACCGCTTTAGTAATGGTATCTTTAAATATTTCTGCAAGGATGTTTGGGTCCGAGGAGAAGGGGGGCACTAGGCATGGCAGGTTAAGGTGTGCACTCAAATTGTCCGGGGTGAGTTTTTTTGGCACTTCTGGCTAAGGTTGCCGGTGCTGTGGTAGGCACTTTAATGCATATAGCAACTGGGATGTCGAATTGGAGAAGGTTGTGGTCTGTCCAGGGGAGGCTAGTATTGGATGTGATGGCTGTGTTACAATTGTGGTCTATGATCCAGTCTAGGATGCGTCTTTTTGTGTGAGTAGGCGCAGTGATTTTTTGTAAGAAGCCTAAGTCGTGGAGGTCTTTGGCTAGCGAAAAAGCAGTTTTGTCCTTGGGGTCATTGAATCCTAGATTAAGGTCTCCTATAAGTAATGATTTAGTGGATTTCTTGATATTGTTTCCTAGGAGATGATTGACTTGACCAATGAAATTGGCGGACTGGTCAGGAGGTCGGTATATGATATGAATATTTATTGTGCTGTTAGGTGAGAGTGCTAATTTAACTGATAGAATGTCGACATTCCTTTCCTCTTGGTGGGGTATTGTTCTAATAGTGTTTCTTTGTGAATAAGGGCTACTCCCCCTCCTGATTTGGCGATCCTGTCTTGTCTAAGGATGGTGTACCCCTGTGGTACTGCTAGTGTGATGGCTGGGCCGGAAGCTTTGTTGAGCCAGGTCTCTGTGATAGCGAGTATATCCAAGTCTAGAGTGGTTATTAGGTTGTTTATTTCTAAGGCGTGGGCATTGAGGCAGTGTACATTGATTAAAGCGCACTTGTATAGCCTAGAGCACATGTTCTTAGTGGGTAGGGTAGGAGAGTCTGACATGGGTGCGGCTGTATGTTGAGAGTAAGGGTTGCCGCTGGGTGTGGTGTGTGTTGGCTTGGTGTTGTGGCGTGTAGGGGTAATGTCATGGTGGTGGTGTTTGTTCACTTTGGTGGTGCGTGAGCTAAGTCGGCAGTTTCTGTGTGGTGTGAGTGTAGGTGTGGCCTGGCGGTGGATGGGGAGGGTGCGGGATCAGAGTCTGACCAATCTCAGGCTGAGGTTCGGTACCAGTGTGACTGTTATGTTTTGGGGAATGTGTGAAAGCTTAGGCAAGAGGTCCATAGTGAGAGGACGACTGGAGGCGTTGTGATAGTGGTGGTTAGGCTCTGGGCTGGGGAGGTGAGGTATGATTATTTCAGTGAGTACTGCGCATAGTAGACATGCGTAGAAGAGCAGGGAGTACATGCTGTAGCTGAGTTCGCTTGGCCGATAGAGTGTGGGCGATAGAGACGCGTATGTTGCTCATAGGTCGGGAGTATAAGCTACAGAATGGGCCAAGAGCAATCAATACAGTATAGAGCATTGTGGGCTAGGCGCAATCAATACAGTAATCAACAGTGTGGGCTAGGAGCAATCAATGCAGTAATCAACAGTGTGGGCTAGGAGCAATCAATGCAGTAATCAACAGTGTGGGCAAGGAGCAATCAATGCAGTAATCAACAGTGTGGGCTAGGAGCAATCAATGCAGTAATCAACAGTGTGGGCTAGGGGCAATCAATACAGTATTCAGCAGCGTGGGCCATATGCAGCTAGCGCAGGCTGGGAGCATTTAACATTGGCTGAACTAGATGCAAGTGTTTGGTGATGCGGTGCGCTGGTTTTGTGGTTAGCTTGGTTGGCAAGCAGGGGTGACTTACGGTTATCGTGCCCTCAGTATAGGAAAGGCTGTGCGCATCGTAGTCCATAGTCATGGGTCAGGTGCAGGTGTTCATTCGTGAGTGACTCCGTTAGATGGTCAGCAGGACAAGCAGGGGGATCACGGATACCGCTGGTGGTAGTGGTGGCGGTATGCTGGGCTTGGAGGGAGAGGAGTCGACAAAGCAGACAGGGCAGCGTCCCGCGCCGTAGCGCAGTGGCAGACAGGGGCAGACAGGAAGGGGCCTTAGGCTGTGTGGGCCTTGGTCGTGGTGGGCCGGCTTCCGCCTCCGGCTTACACCGGTGCTTTTCACTTCGGCCTCGGATGGTTGCTAGGCAACCTAGCAGGACGCTACCAGCATCTTTCTGTGGCATTCATTTTAGGTGGGTGTCGGTGGGGCTCCTCGTGGCTTGGGGCTGCTGTTGGGGGCAGAGTTGCACCAAGGGCTGGAGCCACGGTGCTTCAGTAGCCCTATGTTCCTCTTGCTGGTGAGCGGGATAGCGGGAGCAGCAGCGCGGCAAAGGATCAAGAATCCTAGCTGCTCCTGCAGCTAAAATGGAGCCGGCAGCACGTAGCAGTGCGCGGCTGGTGTTGATGGGCTCCTGCCCTCAACAAAAGTGAAGCTGAGTGGCAGACAGGAAGGGGCCTTAGGCTGTGTGGGCCTTGGTCGTGGTGGGCCGTCTTCCGCCTACGGCTTACACCGGTGCTTTTCACGTCGGCCTCGGATGTTTGCTAGGCAACCTAGCAGGACGCTACCAGCGTCTTTCTGTGGCATCCATTTTAGGTGGGTGTCGGTGGGGGTCCTCGTGGCTTGGGGCTGCTGTGGGGGGCAGAGTTGCACCAAGGGCTGGAGCCACGGTGCTTCAATAGCCCTGTGTTCCTCTTGCTGGTGAGCAGGATAGCGGGAGCAGCAGCCCGGCGAAGGATCAAGAATCCTAGCTGCTCCTGCAGCTAAGATGGAGCCGGCAGCACGTAGTAATGGCGTTTTATGTGGTTCCACTGGTATCAATTCCCACCTGGATGCCTCCAGTTTAACCAACCTAGTGTAGTTGAAGAATTTCCCTTGTGCCATTCCATACTTTCCCCTCCAGTCTGCAAAGGGCATTAGTCGTCCTCCCTCACATACTATTTTTTGCTGATGTGAATCTTTGCCTATCACAACTCTTATCACCCATGTCCTTAATCACATCAGCTATCTGCGCAATTACTCTCGAAGGGAGAGCTGGGTTGTATGTTGCATTCAAACATACCCTAGCATGTGTGGTTTTCCACAATTTATGAACTACCCTTACAATACTTTTTTTGTGTTTGTTTGTTCATTGGCAAAAAAAAAAAAAATATTTAACCTTAAAGTGAAATTTACAAACGGTTGCATTTCCAAATAAACACAAAATATGAAATATAAAAGAAAAATATAAGAACTATATCCTAGAACCAAACAATCATCACATTAAAATTTAATCTTGGCCAATTCATCACAAACATTTAGAGAATTTAAAAAGAAATAGCTATTGCGAGTGATGTCGAGCAGCCAATGAGACAGGATTTCCAAACGGCAGTCTTATCAAAAAGCTGAGCTTCTTTAAAATTTGCAAAATAAAATTATCTTCTTTGGGACAATTGAGGGCATTGCATAACCAAATGTTGCAGTGTTTCCATAGTTCCTTTGTCCTGACAAAAAACGACTATGGTATCCCCTAGAAGAACTAGTTACTCTTACCTTGTAACGTTCTTTCGATGGGATGTTCCTCCGACGTATTCCTTATCTTAGATATAAATCCTTCAGCTTTGCTGGCCTCGGAAAATTTTTTCGCCAGAGGGCGCTGCGCGTCGATGATCGCCGAGTCGATGACCCTCGACGGCCTCCGTGCCGACGTCGATGTCATCCTGCCTATAAAGGCCGCGCGCAGCGTCCGTTGCTCAGTTCCGTTTTGTAGTCCCCAGTAATGTTTTTGGATTAGACTAATCACCTTGAAGGAGCATAGGCTGCAAACCCACAGGAAGTCATACTGCGGGGATGGATGGGAGGGTCGATAAGGAATACGTCGGAGGAACATCCCATCGAAAGAACGTTACAAGGTAAGAGTAACTAGTTCTTCGAAGGGATTGTGTCCTCCGACGTATTCCTTATCTTAGATAGACTCCCATAGCAGTGGTATTGTGACTGGAGGCGGGAGTAATAAAAGTTATGTTACCCTTCCAGAATGGACAGAGTGTAACACAGCCTTGCCGAATCTAGTTTCTTGACTAGAGGAGGAATCCAGGCTATAGAATTTGGTAAATGTATGTGCGGACGACCATGTGGCAGCCGCACATATATCTCGAATTGGCACCCCTCTTTGAAGGGCTGAGGATGTTGCGATACCCCTGGTAGAATGAGCCCTTAGATTTTGAGGAGGCTCCTTTCCTGCCAATTTGTAGCACTCCAGAATGGCTAAAATAATCCATCTGGAGATGGTTTGTTTTGTTATTGGAAGGCCCAACTTATGTCCTGCATAACCTACAAAGAGTTGGTCTGCTTGTCTGATCTTAGCCAATCTGCTGATATAGAAGCTCAAGGCTCGCTTAGGGTCCAGCCTGTGCAGTCTCTCTTCCTCCTTCCCCGGATGAGGAGGAGGGTAGAAAGAAGGTAATATAATCTTCTGAGTGATGTGAAACTCCGAGACTACCTTCGGGAGGAAGTTAGGCTTCACCTGAAGAACAACTTTGTCCTTGTAAAAGATTGTATGTGGAGGTTTACACGATAAGGCTTGCAACTCGCTAACCCTTCTAGCAGATGTCAATGCTATTAGCAAAACAGTTTTGAGGGTGAGAAGCTTCAATGAACAAGAGTGTAGTGGTTCAAAAGGGGCACCCTTTAGGAAGTTTAAAATTAGGTTTAAATCCCATAAGGGAACTTGAAAAGGTTTCGGGGGATAAACATTAGTTAATCCTTTTAGGTATTGTATTACCAATGGAATTTTGAAGTATGAAGGCTCCTCTGCAGTGCGCTTAAAGATTGATAGCGCTGCGAGATAGCCCTTAATTGTGCCAACCTGTAGGCCTGAATTAGCCAGGTAAAGTAAGAATGACAACACCATAGGTGTACCACAAGAAAAGGGTTCAATATTCTTTTCTCTGCACCAGCTGCAAAATTTGTTCCAACGGCAGCGGTATAGAGTTTTAGTTGCCGGCCTTCTGGCCGAAAGCAACACCTCCATAACATCATCCGGAAGGTCCCAATCCTTGTACCTCAACCTTTCAGACACCAAGCGTGAAGGTTGAGGGTCTTGATGGCTGGATGGAGAACCTGACCTTCCTTCTGCGAGAGAAGATCCTCTCTGTATGGCAGTCGAATTGGAGGGCAGATGGACATGTCTAGAAGGTCCGGGTACCACGTTCTCCTGGCCCAATCCGGGGCAATTAGGATCATGGTCTTCCGAAACCTTCTCAACCTCCTGATCATTTGAGGAATGACAGGGACCGGAGGGAACGCGTACAGAAGTGGGAACTCCCAGTCCACTACGAACGCATCTCCTAGAGCTCCTCTCGGGGGAAATTCCCTTGAGCAAAATCTGTCGCACTTCCTGTTGATACTGGTGGCGAACAGATCCACTTGAGGGGTTCCCCAAAGGGCGAAGATCTCTTGAAGGACTTCCTGAGCTATCTCCCACTCGTGAGAGACTGTGCTCTGCCTGCTCAGAGCGTCCGCTGTCAAGTTCTTCTCTCCGGCTAGGTGAATTGCCGATAGAGAGATTCCTTCCTGAATTGCCCAAAACCAGAGCTGCATCGCCTCTCTGCACAGTGGTAGTGAGCCTACGCCTCCTCTTTTGATGAGGTAGTGCATGGCCACTGTATTGTCCGTCATTATTAGGACGTTTCTTCCCCGTACAGACGGCAGAAAAGCCTTCAGCGCTAGTCTGATGGCTCTCAGCTCCAACAGGTTGATATGTAGTCTGGACTCCGATGGAGACCAACGACCGCTGATGGTCAAGTCGTTGGCGTGAGCTCCCCACCCCGTGAGTGAGGCATCCGTGACTACTGTTATCTCCGGCCATGGTTGCCAAAACATTTCTCCTTTCAGGATGTTCTCCCGACAGGCCCACCACTGAAGGTCTCGGGCTACTTTGACCGGGATCCGAAGGAGATCTGTCATCCTTCCTGAGAACTGTGACCACTGAGTTCTCAGTGCCCACTGGAGGGATCTCATTCTCAGGCGAGCCTCCGGCACGAGGAATATGCAGGATGCCATGAGGCCTAGCAACCTCAGAAAGTCGTAGGCTGGGAGATATTGGGCATTCTGAAATCTGATGACCATCTGCAGAATATCTCGAGCCCTCACCTCTGGTGGCAAGGCTTTTCCCAGGGAAGTGTCCAGGACTGCTCCAATGAATTGGAGTCTCTGTGATGGTATCATCTGTGACTTCTTTAAATTGAGGGAGAAGCCCAGCTTGTGAAGGAAGTGGCAAACATAATCCAGTTGTCTCTGAGCCTGTTCCGAAGATACAGCTCTGATCAACCAATCGTCTAGGTAAGGGTAGACATGAATCCCTTCCCTCCTTAGACTTGCAGCCACAACCGACATTAGCTTGGTAAAGACCCTCGGGGCGGAGGTTAGCCCAAATGGCAGAACTCGAAATTGATAATGAGAGCTGCCAATTGCGAACCTCAGGTATCTCCTGTGCCTGGGATGGATCGGCACATGGAAATAAGCGTCCTGGAGGTCTAGAGATACCAACCATTCCTGAAGCTGGAGGGCCTGAAGGATCTGAGAGAGAGTCACCATCTTGAACTTGTCCTTTCGGAGGAATTTGTTCAATTCCCGTAAGTCTAAGATGGGTCTCAGTCCTCCGTCCTTCTTCGGTATTATGAAGTAGGGGGAGTACCAACCCTTGTTCCTTTCCGCTACAGGTACCAGTTCTATGGCACCTTTCTCTAGCAGGTCTAAAACCTCCTGCAAGAGGAGCGGATCTGGAAGCTTCAAAGGGTTGTTCCCCGGTGGATGACTCTGAGGGATATGTAGGAAGGGCAGGCAGTAACCTTGGGCCACTGTCTCCAGAGCCCAAGCATCTGACGTAATAGCCTGCCATTCCGTCAGATGGTGAGTTAACCTGCCCCCTACTGGTGTTCTGTGAGGGGAGACCTCAGAGTGGTTTTGAAGCGGCTGATGCAGTTGCCGAAGGTAAAGTGGCTCCTGCTCCTGCGGGTGCGGCTTTCTTTCCCCTACCCCGTCCACCACGGGTAAATCTTCCTTGGCCTCTTTGAGCCGGTCGTCCCCTGCCCCTTCCATATGAGGAATAGTAACGAAAGGACCGTCCTCTCCACGATGATCCCGAAGGACGAAAGGTATTCTGACGGATAGCAGCTCCCAATGACTTGGCTGCTGCCTTGGACGTTTGCAGTTTCTCCAAACTGTCATCCGCCTTCTTTCCAAAGAGGGTAGAACCGTCAAAGGGCATATTCAAAAGCCTGGTCTGCACGTCAGAGGCAAAACCAGACTTCCTCAACCACGCATGCCTGCGGATTGTGGTACTTGCCGCCATGGCCCTGCTGATACTGTCAGCAGAATCTAGGCCAGTTTGTAGGGTCTCGCACATCGCATCTTTACCATCCCTGATGATGTTTAAAAATGCGTCCCTTTCCTCTCCTTCTTGGAGGCAGTCAGCCGCTGATGAAGCGCACTCCCAAAGGGTGTGGCTGAACCTAGCGAGCGTACAGGTCGCGTTAATAGACTTTAACGCCATGCTACAGGCAGAAAAAACCTTCTTAGCCATGGCATCATACTTTTTGTCATCCCTATCCTGCGGAGCAGTGGGGTATGCAGATGTGCTGCCTGATGAGGTTGCAGCCTGTACAACCAAGCTCTCAGGAGTAGGGTGTTTTGACAAATATTCAGGGTCAGAACTAGCCACCCTGTATTTTGTTGACAGTTTTTTATTTACTGCCGGGATAATTTCTGGCGTTTCCCAGTTTGTCAAAATCCTTCTCTGTAGAGCAGAGTGAAATGGAACCACAGGATCCTCCTGTGGGCCCTTGTCCAGTATGTCAGTGAGGTCATCCTGCTGAAAGGCAGGAGAAGGTGCAGACCAACCCATAAATTCTATGATTCTAGACATCAGAGCTCTATATGGAGTCTCCGCATGTTCTCCTGGGTCTGGTTTGATAAATTCTGCTTCAGGAGAAGTGTCCAAGCCACTAGCTTCCTGAAGTGCATCCTGAAGATTTTTTAATCTTCCTTCCTCAGAGGCGAAAGTCTCTGGCTCTGGTGATGTGGTCCTCTGTAAATCAATATCTTGGTCTGAATCCTCCCTTTCCTCAAAAATCGAGGTTAAAGGGGGATACATTGGTTTTTGGAATGGTATAAACCCCATTTCCAATGCAGAAGGAGCCATCATCACAGGCCTTGAAAACGTCGATGTCGTCGACACCGACGTGAAAGTACTCGAAGGCGCCGTGAAAAGCGTCGAGAAATGTGTACTAGGCCTCGAAGAACTCGAAAGGATCGGAGTCCTGCTCGAGAACGACGTCGACGTTCTCGGCGTCGAGTCGGAGGTCTTTTGTCTAACCGTTGGCTGTGGAGTAGCCGTGGTTCTTTCCTTCACCGGCGTCGATATCGGCGTCGACGTCGGCGTCGACTCGATCGACTGATGCGCCGATGGATCCTTCGACAACGGCGTCGATGGCGCCGACCTCTGTTTCGAAGGAGTTTTCGACGATGGCGTCGATGATGCTTTATCTCCCGATGGCTCGAGGCGCTTTCGGGTTGACTTTTCCGCCGGGTACTGCGACTCGCGGCGTTTAGATTTTTTGGGTTTTTTACCCGGGGTATCACCCTCAGCTGTCTTCGAGGGGGACGAGGCCGCTTTCTCGAAGACGCTTAGCATCTTTTTCCTGAATTCCTCCCACTCAGCTTGCGAGCTGCGTTTTGTGGGGCAATGAACTCTCTCAGGAGAACTCGACGAAGATGACGAAGGGGATCTCCTACGTCTCTTCTTCGAGTGTCTCGATGTCGACGAGTGGTGGGAGCCACTTCGTGATCTAGATCGAGAGTGTTTTTTATGGTGAGGAGACGAACGTCTCGACTCTACCGAAGAAGCTTTCGAGGAAGTTAAAGTTGACCTACCTCTCTCGAGCTTCCCCCTACGCTCCTTCAAGGCTTTCGCCGTCATGGAAAGGCATTCCTCACACTCCGAACTCTGGTGCGTGATTCCCAGACACCACAAACAGACCCTGTGAGGGTCCGTCAACGACATTTTCTTCCCGCAGTCTCGGCACTTTTTGAAACCGGACCGAGGGGTCGTCGGGTCGGAGGAGGATGCCATCGATATCGAGGTAAATAGTAGTTATTATATACGTTATCTTGACGAGAACTGAGCAACGGTGTTCCGAGGCACAACGAAGCGCGGAAAAACGGAACTGAGCAACGGACGCTGCGCGCGGCCTTTATAGGCAGGATGACGTCGACGTCGGCACGGAGGCCGTCGAGGGTCATCGACTCGGCGATCATCGACGCGCAGCGCCCTCTGGCGAAAAAATTTTCCGAGGCCAGCAAAGCTGAAGGATTTATATCTAAGATAAGGAATACGTCGGAGGACACAATCCCTTCGAAGTAGACACTTTGTATCTTTGAAGAATTTCTCCCATGTTTAACAAATTCCAACAGAAGCCACAAAATACCTGTCAATCTTTTTGGCAGAGAAAAAGCCTCCAATGCAGGGTCATTTTCCCCCTGTGCTTGTGTTCATGTATTAAATTAAATGCCTCATGCTCTTCTGTTGATGTAATTTTTTCAGTCAAGAGATGCCAATCAAGTAAGTTTGTGACTTTCTTCACCCTTAACGGATTGCGCACAAGATATTCACTTGTAAGTCCCATACCATTTAGAACATCATCACAGGACTTGGAAAGAATATTTAAAGAGATATTTCTTCTTCCGATAATAAAGAAAAGAGCCATATACTACAGAAACATAGATTGGCCTCTGTAATACCTCAGAATCTCTTTTTGAACATACTTTCAACGCACAACTCTTGTAAAATCCATTTACTTAGAGAAACACAAGTAAAAAAAATAAAAAAAACAAAACAAAAAAAGATATATTTTTCCTCTTTTGCATCACCTGACCCAATTAAGTGTATAAAATGGTCACACACGGAACTAAATATTTTCGACAGAAAGAACATTTCTTCCATCTCACCAGAGAATATATCCCATTAATTCCCAATTCAAACAGATATGTTATGTATATTGTTTGTTTCTAGATTGAGGTATGATGACATCCTCCACCTTTTGACATTTCGGAGTGGTTGCAACAGAACCATCCGACTCTTGAAGAAGGTCGCTTATATTTGCCGGCTTTAATTAGGGGCCTATTGTGACGACCGAAACATATGTTGAGTTACAGCAAATAAGCAATATGCTATTTGTTTTTGTATTAACACTTACATTTCAACACCTCTTGGTGATTACAGTAAATTAATATATTGGTTCTAGGTGGTCTTAGTACCACAAGTGTGGAATATTGACATGTATAGTGAGATTGTGAATGAATGATGGAATGAATGGTGGTGTTTAAATGTGGATGTTGAGAACAATAAATATTTGTGTAAATTGCTTATAAATAAATATATTTTTTTTTGACAAGACTTGGTATTGTTTAAATGTGTACAGATGTTCTGATCTCATTTCGCCCAGGTTCATTTTTGTTGTTCCATTATATTTCGCCTGTAGAACCTGTGGCAGTAAGGCAATCCCTATTTTGAAACTCAGAGGGATCTTCTGACAGATAGAAGAGCGCTACGGCCCAGTTCACACAGACCTGTTTGCGTCCAGACTGAACGTTCAGAAGGAAAGATTTTTCAGCTGGAGACTGGACCCAGCAGCAGCGGGAGTAGATACCTTTCTGCAAGATTGGCGAGGAGGAATACTCTACGCATTCCCACCTTTCATGATGATGAGCAGGGTTCTGTCAAAAGTACGCAGAGAAGCAGTGAATCTGATTGTAGTAGCTCTGATATGGAAATCACAAGTATGGTTTCCAGCGCTCATGGAGCTAGTGAAATATTACCCAAGAGTTCTACCCCGAGGAGAGAACCTTCTCATGGACCCAGTTGGGTCGTTTCACCCTCTGAGAGTGAAGGGGACTCTGCCGCTGATGGCGTGCAAGATAGCAGGAGACTCTGGAACCTCCCAGGAATTTCGGCGCAGGCTGCGAGCCTCATCGCTGAGTCATGGGCCCCTTCAACTAGAAGAAGCTACGACGCAGCATAGAACAGATGGTCGAGATGGTGCAAAAGGAGAAGTCTTCATCCTGTTTCTGCCCCTTTGGTTGAGATACTGAATGTTTTAGTGAAACTCTTACAAGATGGGAAAGCCTATAGAATAGTAGTGTATAGATCCGAGATATCGGCAGGTCACACGCCCATAGAGGGAGTGCCAGTAGGAGAGAATGTGGCAGTAATCCGACTTCTAAAAGGAATAAGGTTTAGGAAGCCACCACAGCCGAGGTACGAGTCCTATGGGACATTGCAGTAGTGCTAAAATTACTAGCAGAGTGGCCCCGTAATAGATACCTGTCGTTAGAAAAACTATCTGGAAAATTAGCAATGCTGTTATGTATGGTATCATGTAGGAGAGTAGCAGACGTCAAAGCGCTAGAGGTGAATAGAAAAGTATATGGACCAGACGTAGTAACGTTCAATCTGGCCAGGAGAACAAAGACAGACTCCTCCACAATAACTTACCCTTACATGCAAGAGAATCCAAAGTGGTGTGTGGCTGCATGCATAAAGGAATATGCGAGTAGAACAGCTAAGCTGAGACCTATGGGGCCAACCCAATTGCTGATAGCGCGCAGGAAGCCACATAAAGGCGTAGCAACAGCCACCATAGAAAGATGGGTCCGAGAGATCATGAGCCTAACAGGCATAGATATGTCAAAATTTGGAACACATTCGGTTAGGGGCGCAATGGCATCAAAAGCACTGGGGCAAGGTGCAACTTTTCAAGATATTCTGAAAGCAGCGGATTGCGCTAGTGATACCACATTTAGAACGTTTTATTTTAGACCGTTAATACGCTAGCAGAAGATGTGGTCAGAAGCTTTGAACAAGCATAATGCCCGCCTCTGTCTTGACATAGAATGAAGATCCCCCCCTGCTAATAGCACAGGGAGCTCTTGATTCTATTAAAGACAAGGAGGCAAGCATTATTTTCCCGCCCTAGATACATGGGAGATTTAAAGTAGTGATGGATAGATTGCTGTGATGTATTTCAAAGTGACTTACACACCCTATTCTGGGAGAAATTCATGTATCTGCCGCCCTAACATGTACTGTTTTTTCTGACATTAGGAGATGAGCAGAAGAACGGCTGAAATTGCTCTGGAAGTGTGCGAGTCGCGTTGAACGAAACCGCAAGTTGGAATGCGAGAGATCAACTCGACAGAGAGCTCAAAGTTCAGAGACTATGTTGATCTGGTTGGCAGTTTAGTTTTCGATTAGATTGCAGTTCGAAGCAGTCGAGAAGAGGAGGAACACAGGAAGAGGAAGGACTAGGTCACATGCCCAAGACACTGGGACTACAAGGGCCCGAGACTGATGGGACATGGGGAATTTTGAAAAAAAAAAAAGTTTATTTTAAAGAGAAAAAAGTTGACATTTCTGTTATTTGTTGAAACTGCTGGAGAGTAGAATAAAGAGAAGATGAAGCATAATGCTCGCCTCTTTGTCTTTAATAGAATCAAGAGCTCCCTGCGCTATTAGCAGTGGGAATCTTCATTGTGGGTGAGGAGCTTGAAGACTATCTTTGAAATGCTAAGGAGCCTATGTGCCTATGGCAAATACCTTTTCATATAATTGTAGCGCGTACCACTTGCAAATCCTGGGATTAGCGGTCATGTTTCTCGGATCCTCAGTGCATGTTGTTGGAAAAGTGTCACTCACTGTGTGCTCATGTGCACATTTCCCTAGTCATATCCACTGCCCTTTGTCACCCCATGACACAAAGAGACCTTTAAATACCTTGGAATGCATTTAAGTAAAGACTCTGCATCCTTTCTGAACCATAACCTAGCTCCAATTTCCAAAACATTCCAAGTAATTGTGGGCTGCTCTACCCTTGTCCCTACTTGGCAGGGCTGCATTATCTAAAATTATGGCTTCCATAGATAGTTATATGCCCCCCAAAATACCCCATTCAAAATTCCTAAAAGTGTATTCGATCAAATTGAACAATTATTCTTATGGTATTTATTGAGCGTGGTCCTAGCTTCGGGAAGCAACGAAGCACTGTACAATCATTGGGAAGGAAAACTGTGAGGGAAGCAGAGAACAAGGGAGCAGTGAAAGAATGACAGTTGAGGGTGGGTAATTGGCAGCAAGAGACCTACAAGCAACCTTGGGAGGAAACAATGAGTAGCAGATCACTGAGCCTCAGCTAGGGTGGGGAGTGCAGGGTGTGTGTACCTAGATTTTAGGGAGGTACCATTCCTTGAAGAGGAAGGTCTTGAGCTCTTTCCTGAACAGTAGAAGCCATGGGGCGAGTCTTATATGGATAGGGATAAACCCTGAGACAATTATTATGGCACAGCTCCCAGACCAAAATATCCCATATAGCTGTGTTTGAGAAGGTGCAATAGAGACTCCTGGATATTAAAAGCTGCTATTGATCATCCCAATTTGTGGTAGCTAATGAATGGCTTCATAAAGATCCTTCCATTCCATATATTAAGGCAATACGAGCTTGGACGGGCCAAATATCCCCCCACAGAAGCTCCATGGTCCTAGGAACAGGTCACGGCTCCATGACCACAAAAAAGGTCTGATATTCACAAGGGCTAGGGATAGGCCGGAAAGATCACCAACAAAGCAAAACTGTGGAACAATAAAGACCTACCTGAGATTAATAAGCTGGAAATATCTAAAACATTGGCGGGCAAAAACATGAGTTTAGTGGAGGATGTTGCAGCTGTGGCAAGGTTGTTGGCATTTAGTGATCTCAGTCAAAACTTTGCGCGACCAAATACAGAACAATATCACTACATACAATTAAAAAAACACAATGCACAAACGGCTTTGTTGAAAATATGACCTCCAGCTTTAAACCTCACTGGTAGCTTATCTAAATGAGGGACAAATTTCCAAAAAGCTCATCTCATCCCTATTTTAGTTTAGACTTTTTTAACCCCACACTCCCTATCGGTGCTTAAACAAAAATGGGAGAAGGATATTGGCACCAATGAATTGAAGGGATGGCAGGATACCCAGATGCTCCCACTTGAGGTTGCCATTACAGATAAATTTGGGTTGGTTCAACCTTAGATTCTTCGTAGAATATATTACTCCAGAGAGCTCCTATTCAAATGTGGCAGGGCTCAGGACACCCATTGCGTGTTTTGTGATACTCCACATGGTAACTTCCATAAAATCTGACAATGTTCCAGTATCCAGACATTATGGCAAGTAGTGTTGAGTCATTTATCAATGGTGATTGGTCAGGAACTCACTGTACATCTGAAAACCACCGTGCTTGGTATCTTGGATGTTGGTACAGCGTCTACGGTCGAAGAGTTCCATTATGGGTAGAACAACGAGGTGCTAGAGACTGTCCTAAGTTAATAAAGTGGAAAGAGGCATATTATTGGATAATTTCCAGGTGTAATAAAGTGGATGGAGTAACAAAGCTAAGCGTTGTGAAAGCTTATGCAGAGATTTGGATTGTCTTATATGGGAACCCCGAAAGCCCCAAATCACTTGCCTTATATAAGAGACTGAATAGAATGGGAATCTGCATGGTGACATCCATATGCTCAGGGAACAAAAAGAAAAGCAAAGGCTTGTATTTTAACTAAATGCTTAAAATAAAAGTGGAAACATGACATGGCTATCCTGTGCAGTGCGGCTTACTGATGCAGGGCGAATGCTTGCATAGTGGGTGTTCTCCCTCGCTTTCTTCTTATTTTTAACTTAATGTTTTATTGTCATTGAAACGCATAACAACTACAAACAAATATGTACCCTACCCTTGATCCCTCCCCACCTGAGATTGGTGACGGTCCATATAGTACCCAAACACATTTCCAAATGTAACAAATAACATACATCATTATGTTAACAGGTTACAGAGTTCTCTTGCCTGACTCGGGACATGCTCCCACCACATTCCAGTACATTCCCATCGCTCCAGTGTAGAGCTTCAGATTCTATGTGTGGTACCAACACTGTTTCAGGGAACGGAATATATATTTCCCGCATTATAGCTGACATGGGGTTAATTATTTATGGTGGTTTATCATCCGGGGAGGATGTGAGTTTATTGAGGAGCAGTCCTTAAGCTGTGGTACCTCTAGTAGTCCAGAAGACTCTTGATATAATGAAATGTCATGACCGGCCACACCCGTATTTTGGTATCGTATGTAGTGATTTATTTATTTATTTATTCGTATTTGTTGAGCGCACAGCAAACCTGAAGGCATTGTGGCGCTTGTTACAGTGTTGCTTATACTTAGTTACATACATTTAAAATAGTCAATCGTGGCGGTTGATTCAGTGTTGCTTATACTTAGTTACATACAGTTCAGATCCGTAGGTGTTAAATTGTACGATGTTATACATTTGTTACATACATGCATTGAGGAGCAGGTGACTAGGAGAACAGGTTAGTTGAAGAGGGCAGTTTTGAGTTTTTTGCGGAAGGAAAATAGAGATGTTTCAGCTCTGAGGTCGGTGGGGAGGGAGTTCCAGAGCTTCGGGGCGAGGAAGGGGAAGCCTATACCTCCTGCCTTAGTCCTGTTGATGCGAGGTATCGTTAGTTGATTGGTGTATTGCAATCTGGTCGGTCTGGTGGATTGAGATCTACATAATGTGTCAGATAGGTATGAAGGTGCTGAGAGGTTGATGCATTTGTGCGTAGTTGTGAGAATTTTGAAGGAGATACGGTCCTTGACTGGGAGCCAGTGAGCTGTCTTCCTCGCTTGAGTGATGTGGTCTCTTTTCGATATGCTGAGGGCGCTGCCCTGAGGGCGTTGTTTTGAGTTGTTTGGAGCCTAGATAGGTTTTTTTGGGATGTGCCGGCTAGGAACGCATTACAGTAATCTAGTTTGGCTCCTATGGTGGCTCTAGCGATGGAGAGGCAGTTATCTTTAGTTAGGAATGGTTTTATTGCATTGATAAGTTTAGTACTCAGTGAGGAGGCCGAGACTATGGCGCTGACTTGTTTGTCCATTGACAGGGTAGCGTCTATGTGAACCCCCCAGTGTTTTGACTGAGGATAATACTGGGATGACACAGTTATCTATGTTGAAGTTGAGGTACAGCGGGTTGAGGTTGGAGAGTGTGGATTTCTGGCCTAGAATGAGAATTTCTGTTTTGTCCCCATTCAAGCAGAGGCCGTTGGTGGCCATCTATGCTTGTATGGTGGAGTAGATTTGCTGTAGGGTAGTGGCATCTTGATGGTAATGCCCTGACAGGGGAAGAAGTACCTGTGTGTCGTCAGCATAATTTGTGTATGTGATACCTAATGCGTCTAGTTTGTCAAAGAGAGGCTTGGTAAAAAGATTATAAAGCGTAGGGGCAGTACATGAACCTTATGGGACACCGCAGTGGATGATGGAGGGTGCTGCATGACCTGTGTTTGAGAATACTTTCATGGCTCTGCCCTCTGGAAAAGAGGTTACCCAGGATGCTGCGTCCTTAGAGAAGTGCGCAGCCTGCGTCAGATGACTGGTGAGTGTGGTGTGATCTACAAGATCAAACGCTGCAGAAAGGTCCAGGAGAAGGAGGAGCGCAGGCTTGCTTTTGTCCAGGATGTTAGTGATTTTGTTTTTTAGGTCTAGAAGGGCGGTTTCAGTTCCGTGCCCTTTGCGGAACCCAGATTGTCTTTTTCCTAGGATTGCGTTCGATTCAAGGTATAGTTGAATCTGTTTGTGGGCAGCCTTGTCTAATATTTTCAGGAGGAATGGGACTGTTGTTATGGGTCAGTAGTTATTGGGGTTAACTGGGTCTAGCGTTGTTTTTTTTAAGAGAGGGCGCACCCATGCCTCTTTAAGGCTGCCTGGGACTATGCCTGTTTTGAATGACGCATTGATGAATGCCGTGAGAAGAGGGGCGAGTGGTTCTGCGCAGTCCTTGATGATTTATGGGTGGCACACATCACCCTTACATTGGGAGGGTTTGAGGTGCCTGAGGATGTCAATGACATATGCTTCGGAGATTTCTGTGAATGCGAATTTGGGCATGTTCCTAGCTTTGACATTAGGATGAGTCTGTACATGAGGGCTTTGCTTAGGTAAGGTATTGTAATGGTGAGATATCTTGTTTTGGAGGAGGTTTATCTTAGCAAGCATGGCTGATTGAATGCTTGTGCACCATGCTTCGTCTTTGACGATCTCATCAGGGCATGTGGGTGGTACTGTTACTTCTTTAAAGATACTGAAAAGTTCTTTAGAGTGGGAGTTGGCAGCAGAGATACGGTGGTTGTAGGCTTCAGATTTAGCAATGAAGATGGCGTCTTTGTATTTTTTGGCTATGGATTTGAAGTTGCCTTTTGTGGTGTCACAGGGATTACACTGCCAGTTTTTGAGCGCTTGGCATTTGTCTTTGCGCAGAGTCTGGAGTTCCTCTGTGAACCAGGAGTTGGAGTGGAAGGATTTTTTTCTTTTTAGTTTTCTAATGGGGCGACGGCACTGACCGCTTTAGTAATGGTATCTTTAAATATTTCTGCAAGGATGTTTGGGTCCGAGGAGAAGGGGGGCACTAGGCATGGCAGGTTAAGGTGTGCACTCAAATTGTCCGGGGTGAGTTTTTTTGGCACTTCTGGCTAAGGTTGCCGGTGCTGTGGTAGGCACTTTAATGCATATAGCAACTGGGATGTCGAATTGGAGAAGGTTGTGGTCTGTCCAGGGGAGGCTAGTATTGGATGTGATGGCTGTGTTACAATTGTGGTCTATGATCCAGTCTAGGATGCGTCTTTTTGTGTGAGTAGGCGCAGTGATTTTTTGTAAGAAGCCTAAGTCGTGGAGGTCTTTGGCTAGCGAAAAAGCAGTTTTGTCCTTGGGGTCATTGAATCCTAGATTAAGGTCTCCTATAAGTAATGATTTAGTGGATTTCTTGATATTGTTTCCTAGGAGATGATTGACTTGACCAATGAAATTGGCGGACTGGTCAGGAGGTCGGTATATGATATGAATATTTATTGTGCTGTTAGGTGAGAGTGCTAATTTAACTGATAGAATGTCGACATTCCTTTCCTCTTGGTGGGGTATTGTTCTAATAGTGTTTCTTTGTGAATAAGGGCTACTCCCCCTCCTGATTTGGCGATCCTGTCTTGTCTAAGGATGGTGTACCCCTGTGGTACTGCTAGTGTGATGGCTGGGCCGGAAGCTTTGTTGAGCCAGGTCTCTGTGATAGCGAGTATATCCAAGTCTAGAGTGGTTATTAGGTTGTTTATTTCTAAGGCGTGGGCATTGAGGCAGTGTACATTGATTAAAGCGCACTTGTATAGCCTAGAGCACATGTTCTTAGTGGGTAGGGTAGGAGAGTCTGACATGGGTGCGGCTGTATGTTGAGAGTAAGGGTTGCCGCTGGGTGTGGTGTGTGTTGGCTTGGTGTTGTGGCGTGTAGGGGTAATGTCATGGTGGTGGTGTTTGTTCACTTTGGTGGTGCGTGAGCTAAGTCGGCAGTTTCTGTGTGGTGTGAGTGTAGGTGTGGCCTGGCGGTGGATGGGGAGGGTGCGGGATCAGAGTCTGACCAATCTCAGGCTGAGGTTCGGTACCAGTGTGACTGTTATGTTTTGGGGAATGTGTGAAAGCTTAGGCAAGAGGTCCATAGTGAGAGGACGACTGGAGGCGTTGTGATAGTGGTAGTTAGGCTCTGGGCTGGGGAGGTGAGGTATGATTATTTCAGTGAGTACTGCGCATAGTAGACATGCGTAGAAGAGCAGGGAGTACATGCTGTAGCTGAGTTCGCTTGGCCGATAGAGTGTGGGCGATAGAGACGCGTATGTTGCTCATAGGTCGGGAGTATAAGCTACAGAATGGGCCAAGAGCAATCAATACAGTATAGAGCATTGTGGGCTAGGCGCAATCAATACAGTAATCAACAGTGTGGGCTAGGAGCAATCAATGCAGTAATCAACAGTGTGGGCTAGGAGCAATCAATGCAGTAATCAACAGTGTGGGCAAGGAGCAATCAATGCAGTAATCAACAGTGTGGGCTAGGAGCAATCAATGCAGTAATCAACAGTGTGGGCTAGGGGCAATCAATACAGTATTCAGCAGCGTGGGCCATATGCAGCTAGCGCAGGCTGGGAGCATTTAACATTGGCTGAACTAGATGCAAGTGTTTGGTGATGCGGTGCGCTGGTTTTGTGGTTAGCTTGGTTGGCAAGCAGGGGTGACTTACGGTTATCGTGCCCTCAGTATAGGAAAGGCTGTGCGCATCGTAGTCCATAGTCATGGGTCAGGTGCAGGTGTTCATTCGTGAGTGACTCCGTTAGATGGTCAGCAGGACAAGCAGGGGGATCACGGATACAGGGTGGTAGTGGTGGCGGTATGCTGGGCTTGGAGGGAGAGGAGTCGACAAAGCAGACAGGGCAGCGTCCCGCGCCGTAGCGCAGTGGCAGACAGGGGCAGACAGGAAGGGGCCTTAGGCTGTGTGGGCCTTGGTCGTGGTGGGCCGGCTTCCGCCTCCGGCTTACACCGGTGCTTTTCACTTCGGCCTCGGATGGTTGCTAGGCAACCTAGCAGGACGCTACCAGCATCTTTCTGTGGCATTCATTTTAGGTGGGTGTCGGTGGGGCTCCTCGTGGCTTGGGGCTGCTGTTGGGGGCAGAGTTGCACCAAGGGCTGGAGCCACGGTGCTTCAGTAGCCCTATGTTCCTCTTGCTGGTGAGCGGGATAGCGGGAGCAGCAGCGCGGCAAAGGATCAAGAATCCTAGCTGCTCCTGCAGCTAAAATGGAGCCGGCAGCACGTAGCAGTGCGCGGCTGGTGTTGATGGGCTCCTGCCCTCAACAAAAGTGAAGCTGAGTGGCAGACAGGAAGGGGCCTTAGGCTGTGTGGGCCTTGGTCGTGGTGGGCCGTCTTCCGCCTACGGCTTACACCGGTGCTTTTCACGTCGGCCTCGGATGTTTGCTAGGCAACCTAGCAGGACGCTACCAGCGTCTTTCTGTGGCATCCATTTTAGGTGGGTGTCGGTGGGGGTCCTCGTGGCTTGGGGCTGCTGTGGGGGGCAGAGTTGCACCAAGGGCTGGAGCCACGGTGCTTCAATAGCCCTGTGTTCCTCTTGCTGGTGAGCAGGATAGCGGGAGCAGCAGCCCGGCGAAGGATCAAGAATCCTAGCTGCTCCTGCAGCTAAGATGGAGCCGGCAGCACGTAGTAATGGCGTTTTATGTGGTTCCACTGGTATCAATTCCCACCTGGATGCCTCCAGTTTAACCAACCTAGTGTAGTTGAAGAATTTCCCTTGTGCCATTCCATACTTTCCCCTCCAGTCTGCAAAGGGCATTAGTCGTCCTCCCTCACATACTATTTTTTGCTGATGTGAATCTTTGCCTATCACAACTCTTATCACCCATGTCCTTAATCACATCAGCTATCTGCGCAATTACTCTCGAAGGGAGAGCTGGGTTGTATGTTGCATTCAAACATACCCTAGCATGTGTGGTTTTCCACAATTTATGAACTACCCTTACAATACTTTTTTTGTGTTTGTTTGTTCATTGGCAAAAAAAAAAAAATATTTAACCTTAAAGTGAAATTTACAAACGGTTGCATTTCCAAATAAACACAAAATATGAAATATAAAAGAAAAATATAAGAACTATATCCTAGAACCAAACAATCATCACATTAAAATTTAATCTTGGCCAATTCATCACAAACATTTAGAGAATTTAAAAAGAAATAGCTATTGCGAGTGATGTCGAGCAGCCAATGAGACAGGATTTCCAAACGGCAGTCTTATCAAAAAGCTGAGCTTCTTTAAAATTTGCAAAATAAAATTATCTTCTTTGGGACAATTGAGGGCATTGCATAACCAAATGTTGCAGTGTTTCCATAGTTCCTTTGTCCTGACAAAAAACGACTATGGTATCCCCTAGAAGTAGACACTTTGTATCTTTGAAGAATTTCTCCCATGTTTAACAAATTCCAACAGAAGCCACAAAATACCTGTCAATCTTTTTGGCAGAGAAAAAGCCTCCAATGCAGGGTCATTTTCCCCCTGTGCTTGTGTTCATGTATTAAATTAAATGCCTCATGCTCTTCTGTTGATGTAATTTTTTCAGTCAAGAGATGCCAATCAAGTAAGTTTGTGACTTTCTTCACCCTTAACGGATTGCGCACAAGATATTCACTTGTAAGTCCCATACCATTTAGAACATCATCACAGGACTTGGAAAGAATATTTAAAGAGATATTTCTTCTTCCGATAATAAAGAAAAGAGCCATATACTACAGAAACATAGATTGGCCTCTGTAATACCTCAGAATCTCTTTTTGAACATACTTTCAACGCACAACTCTTGTAAAATCCATTTACTTAGAGAAACACAAGTAAAAAAAATAAAAAAAACAAAACAAAAAAAGATATATTTTTCCTCTTTTGCATCACCTGACCCAATTAAGTGTATAAAATGGTCACACACGGAACTAAATATTTTCGACAGAAAGAACATTTCTTCCATCTCACCAGAGAATATATCCCATTAATTCCCAATTCAAACAGAATAGCACTAGTAGGCACTGAGTTAAGTATGCCCATCACCCTTCTCCAGATCTTACTTACCAATCTAATTAGGAAGTCATTCACCCACTCAGGGTAGTCTTCAATGCTGTAAGTCAATTTTGGTAGTATTACGCCAACATAAAATGAAACCAGCAGAATGACAGAGTATCAACAGTATTTGTTTTTTACAAACATCATCTGAGGGATAATACACTCGATCTTCTGTCTAATCTAAGATATCTCCTAATGTCTCCTTTAATAGAGGCACACCGAAATAAAACCCCAAATAATTAAGGCTATGTCCATTTTCAAGGCACCCCCCTCCCCCAGTATAACATCTCCCTTTGGCTACAGTTTTTATTGAGGAAACATTTAAAACCTTTGTTAATTTTGAGCAACGTGCCCCCCACAAAACCTTCGAAAACATTCATAAGTCTCTGCAAACCTATCACTGAAGAATCAAGCAGAAGAAAATAGTCTGCACATGTTAACCCAAACAATATATATTGAGCAATTTTGGGTGGTATGAATGAAACTGATTCCAGCAATTCCAAAACATCGAAAACATAAAGATTAAAAAGACAGGGGGCCAAAATACACCCCTGTCTTAAGCCATTTCCTACCAGGATTTCTTTAGTCAGTGTTCCTGCTTTGTTCATTTTAACCTGCAGCGCATTATTCTCGTGCAACCTAATAATTAATTTTAATAGACCTTGAGGGATCCCACATTAACTCAATTTGGCCAAAATCAGATTTCTTCCAAATAGGTCAAAGGCCACGCTTAGGTCAAAAGTGGCTACACTTATAGTCTTGTACCGACCTTCCTTAACCAAGTCTTGGCAATTTTAAGTATTAGATCCATGACACTTCCTGAAGCCTGTCTGCCATTGGCTCAGGTGCCTAGTACTATTCACCCAATCCTTCGGATGTTTAAGGAGTACTGCTTCAAATATCTTACTATCCGCATCAATTATCGAAATTGGGCGATAGCTCCAGTGGTCTGAGCGTGGGCCATGTTTGTAGACTGGAATAATGTATGACAGCCTCCAGGTAGCTGGGTATGCTTCTTTAACACATATGTCTCTGAACAAAGAGGACAATATACTGGCCCATCACTGGGGACTTTCTTTAAACAACTTATTTGACAATGTATTAGGTCCCGGCGCTTTAGAGTCAATGGACCCTTTAATAATATCTAATATACAAGCTCTGGAAAAGTCTAATCCATAATATGAAGAATCTTTTAACTTGGCTGCAACCCGTATGTCCCACTTTATCACTCGAATATATTTTTTAATGGATAATCCATTCATTTTCAGAGACTGCATTTATTTGAACTATCTTCAGAGAATTCCTTAAAGAATTAACCAAATACCAAAAATGTCTCACCTGCTTGTTTCTCAGACAGTCCAACATATGAGAGGAGTCCTGTTGGTGGAGTCTCACTCTCTTGCGTTTCGACCAATTCCAATACTTAAGGGACTTTTTTTAATATCACTTTGTTTTTTCAACTGGGAAAGATGGATTGCTTTATGATTTTAATTTCCACCCGCTTATCCTGTTTTTTCTTAGCCACTGTCTCATCATATTTATGGTTATTGGCCCTTTTACTTTTATGATGGGGGTTCGTTTCCCCCAACACCTCCCATGCAACCATTCCAATTTTCCCAAATCATCTCAACTATACAGTCAACACTGAACAATCCCAGTTTGTACTGGACGTCCGTGGTTTTCATCATTTGCTCGATCTTATCATTTAAATTTCCAATCACGTTTTTTGGCCATTCTACTTGATTACCAACCATATTAATGGCTATCTCAGGGGTATAGGTGTCTCCAGAACCAATAGCCTGAATATTAATTGTTGCATACCAAGTAACATTAAGTCTCACCCTAAGTTACCAGGGGAATCCAGACGTGGACCTCTACTCACTGCTCTTAGAGAGGCACAGCTTCACCTCACTGATGATGCAAAATCTTCTCTGTGAAAATAACAGTGAGCTAAATACTTGGTTGAGACTCTCCCAGGGGCCATCCACCCAAGAACAAGTCAATGGGCTGTGTTTGTGGTGGTAGAGAGTTTCCCAGACCCCCCTTTGTTCTGAATATTAATTAGAAAACTCAACATACAATGGTCACTTCACAAAGTGTCAAGAATCTTTAAATCTACACAGTTATTAAACAAATAGTTGTCCATGAAGATGTAATCCAGAATAGATCTGTAATAATCCCTAAACCATGTATATTTTCCCAGCTCATCCCCCTTAATTGCACCATTTAGCTTCATAAGGACCAACATGTACATGAAATTAGACCACATATTTCCATTGCATGTACTCCTTGTATTGGAGACAAATGGCTCCTGTATATCACCTTCATCCACCATCAAATCATTTTTGTGGATTACAGTGCTGCCTTCGATGGGGTTTGCCGGGAGAAGCTATGGGCTAAATTGGAGTTATGGGGATGCCCTGGATGGCTGCTGGCTATTCTTAAGGGTCTGCACTACAATACTGTGGTGCAGATTAGTTTGGATGATCAGGGCAGGTTGTCAGCCCCTGTACATACTAATGTGGGGGTTAGGCAAGGATGTACACTTGCACCATTGTTATATAGTCTATACACAGTGAATCTCCCACTAATGTTTAACCAGAGCATTGGCTTGTGTCCAAAGATGGGGGATCATACTGTGTCTTGCATGTTGTACGCAGACAACCTTGTTTTATTTAACTTCACATTTAGTGGAGCTAAGGCCATGTTTGAGAAACTGGTTGAGTATACTAAGGTAAATGACTTGGTGATAAATATGGACAAGACTAAGATCATGGTTGTTGCACCCAAAATTATAAAATGTCCAGTTTTCAATACCAGTCTTGGTGTAATAGAAAGGGTGGAAAAATACCCATATTTGGGCTTGGAAATGAGCCCTTCAAGTTCGTCCAGCTGTATAAAAGAAACCAAGTGTATTAAAGCCAAAAGATTAACTAATTCGATCTATAGGTTTGTGAATCAGACTGCGGGTTATTCCCTGCAAGGGGTTCTGACACTATATGCTCGATGTTTATGCACAATGGTTCTGTATGACTTGGATGCTCTGGCCATGGCAGACCTGCGTTGGTTGGACATTGTTGAACGATATTTTTGGAAAAGGATCCTGGGTTTGCCGCAGTTAACGCCCATTGAGTACATTAGGTTGGAGCTCGGCCTGATGTCGTTAGAAAGCCAGGTGAGAATAAGAACGGGAACGTTGTATCTGAAAATGAATATGAATCCTAGATGCCAACTGCTCGCACTGATGGCCACAAATGGTCAGGCCAGTAAAAGGAATAAAGGGAATGACTTTAGAGATCTTATGGTAAAGTGTTTTTCAAATACTGGTTGGGTACCTGAGTTTAATCGTGGCACTAGTTTTGTTACTATGAAACGATTATTGAAAAATAAAATACGACAATGGGACTGGACAATTAACTATGTACATCTTTCTAGTTTAAGATCAAGTGGAGATATGGTTAATGTTATACATTTGTATTTTAAGCCACAAGGGTATATTCTAGCCTGCCCAAGCCCTGCGGTTAGGATATTTCTGTTGAAATCGAGGATTAAACCCTTGTTGACAACCTATGGGGCCAAGTATAACATACCACTCCAGGAACGCACATGTCGTATTTGTAAGAGTGATGTTTTGCTGGAGACTGCAAAATTAACAATTTACTTACCAAACTGGTAACGTTCTTTCAATGGGATGTTCCTCCGACGTATTCCTTATCTTTGATATAATCCATTCGATCTTTTGATCTTAAACTGTCCTAAAACCGCCCACCTCCGAACAACATTCTTGATACTGCTACTTCAGGACTCTACTCTTAGAGAAGAACAGACTTGGTGGTCTAGATTGATCGCCGGGGAAAAAACAAAATGGGTTATAGTGGCAGTCAAGATTCTCGAAGCTGCCTTAAAACAAACCACAGAACTTTGATCCAAACAACGACCTTAACTAAGACGAAAAACTGGCGAAACTGCATCAACAGATCCCAGAAAAAAAAAAACGCTGATCTCCTTCTCTTCTTTTCTTTATACCTTGTAAAAATCAATTCTTTTTGGTTAAAATCAAGTAAATAAAAAAAAAAAAAAAAAAAAAAAAGATATAATCCATTCCAGCTTGCTGGCATCGGAACGTACCTCGACAGCATCCGTATCTGCGCCGACATCACCCTGAGTATAAGTAGACTTGTGCAGCGTCCGTTGCTCAGTTCCGTTTTGGAGTTTAGTTTTGCTTTGCAGGAATTGGTTAGTAACCTTGAAGGAGCGTAAGCTGCAACTACAAGGGATGTTTTACTGCGGGGATGGATGGGAGGGGCCATAAGGAATACGTCAGAGGAACATCCCATCGGAAGAACGTTACCAGTTTGGTAAGTAACTTGTTCTTCGAAGGGATTGTGTCCTCCGACGTATTCCTTATCTTTGATAGACTCCCATAGCAGTAGTATAAAGAGGAGGTGGGAGTAAAAATGAAATGTTTCCCTTTAAAGATTAACAGAATGCAACACAGCTTTTCCAAAATTTGTCTACTGGCTAGAGGAGGAATCAAAGCTGTAAAATGTGGTAAAAGTGTGTGCGGACTACCATTTGGCAGCCGCACATATGTCCTTAATCGTAACCCCTCTTTGGAGAGCCGAAGAGGCTGCGATACCCCTGGTTGAATGAGTCCTAACATGTTGAGGGGGCTCTTTCCCAGCCAATTTATAGCATTCTATAATGGTTAAAATAATCCATCTTGAAATGGTTTGTTTTGTAATTGGCAACCCTAATTTGTGCCCTGCATATCCAACAAACAATTGGTCTGCTTGTCTGATTCTTGCCGGTCTGTTAATGTCAAAGCTTAAGGCACACCTTGGATCCAGCCTGTGTAATCTCTCTTCCTCTTTCCCTGGATGGGGAGGAGGATAGAACGAGGGTAATGTTATTTTTTTAGTAATGTGGAATTCAGAGACCACCTTTGGGAGAAAATTAGGCTTCACTTATAAATCAACCTTGTCTTTATGAAAGATTGTATGAGGAGGTTTGCAAGATAGAGCTTGTAACTCTTCTGGCGGAAGTTAGAGTCACAAGAAAGACTGTTTTAAGAGTGAGAAATCTTAATGAACAGGAATGAAGTGGTTCAAAAGGAGTACCCATCAGAAATTTTAAGACTAGATTTAGGTCCCACAATGGAACTTGAAAAGGCTTTGGGAGATAAACATTAGTTAATCCTTTCAGAAATTGGATTACCAAGGGTTATTTGAAATATGAAGGCTCCTCAGCAGTACGCTTAAAGATTGATAGCGCTGCAAGATAGCCCTTGATCGTACCAACTTGAAGACCTCAATTTGCTAAGTAAAGCAAGAAAGATAACGCCATCGGTGTACTACATGAAAAGGGTTCAATATTCTTTTCTCTACACCAGCTGCAAAATTTGTTCCAAAGGCAGCGGTATAAAGTCTTTGTTGCTGGCCTTCTGGCTGAAAGCAACACCTCCATGACGTCATCCGGGAGATCCCAATCCTTGTATCTCAACCTTTAAGAAACCAGGCGTGAAGGTTGAGAGTTCTGCTATCCGGATGGAGAACCTGACCTCCCTTTTGCGAGAGAAGATCCTCTCTTTGCGGAAGACGAATTGGAGGACAGATGGACATGTTTAGAAGATCCGGGTACCACATTCTCCTGGCCCAATCTGGGGCAATTAGGATCATGGGTTTCCGGAATCTTCTCAACCTCCTGATCATTTGAGGAATGACGGGGACTGGAGGAAACGCGTATAGAAGTGGATAATCTCAGTCCACTACGAACGCGTCCCCTAGAGCTCCTCTCGGGGGAAATTCCCTTGAGCAATACTGATCGCACTTCCTGTTGATGCTGGTGGCGAACAGATCCACTTGAGGGGTTCCCCAAAGGGTGAAGATCTCTTGAAGGACTTCCTGAGATAGTTCCCACACGTGAGAGACTTTGCTCTGCCGGCTCAGAGCGTCCGCCGTCAAGTTCTTCTCTTAGGCTAGGTGAACTGCTGATAGAGAGATTCCTTCTTGAATTGCCCAAAACCAAAGCTGCGTTGCCTCTCTGCACAATGGCAGTGACCCTACGCCTCCTCTTTTGTTGAGGTAGTGCATGGCCACTGTGTTGTCCGTCATTAACAGGACATTCTTTCCCTGTACTGATGGGAGAAAAACTTTCAGCGCTAGTCTGATCGCACTCCGCTCCAATAGGTTTATGTGTAGTCTGAACTCCGATGGAGACCAAAGACCGCTGATGGTCAAGTTGTTGGCATGGGCTCCCTACCCTGTGAGTGAAGCATCCGTGACTACTGTTACCTCCGGCCATGGTTGCCAAAACTGTTCTCCTTTTAAGATGTTCTCCCGACAGGCCCACCAATGAAGGTCTCGAGCTACTCTATCCGGGACTTGTAGAAGATCTGACATTTTTCCTGAGAATTGTGACCATTGGGTCCTTAGCGCCCACTGGAGGGATCTCATTCCCAGGCGAGCCTCTGGCACTAGGAAGATGCAGGATGCCATGAGACCGAAGAACCTCAAAAAAGTCAAAGGCTGGTAGACGTTGGGCATTTTGAAACCTGGTGACCATCTGTAGAATATCTTGAGCCCTCACCTCTGGTGGCGAGGCCTTTCCCAGGGATGTGTCCAGGACCGCTCCAATAAACTGGAGCCTCTGTGATGGTATCATCTGTGACTTCTATAAGTTGAGGGATAAGCCCAGCTTGTGAAGGAAGTGGCAAACATAATCTAGATGTATCTGAGCTTGTTCCGGGGATACTGCTCTGATCAACCAGTCGTCCAGGTAGGGGTAGACGTGAATCCCTTCCCTCCTTAGACTTGCAGCCACAACCGACATTAGCTTGGTAAAGACCCTTGGGGCCGAGGTCAGCCCAAATGGCAGAACTCGAAATTGATAATGAGTTGCCAATTGCGAAACTCAGGTATTTCCTGTGTTTGAGATGGATTGGCACGTGGAAATAAGCATCTTGAAGGTCTAGAGATACCAACCAGTCCTGAAGCTGGAGGGCCTGAAGGATCTGAGAAAGGGTTACCATCTTGAACTTGTCTTTCCTGAGGAATTTGTTCAATTCTCGCAAGTCCAAGATGGGTCTCAGTCATCCGTCTTTCTTCAGTATTAGAAAGTAGGGGGAATACCAACCCTTGTTCCTCTCTGCTACAAGTACTGGTTCTATGGCACCTTTCTCTAGCAGGTCTGAAATCTCCTGCATAAGGAGCGGATCTGGAAGTGTAAAAGAGTTGTTCCCTGGTGGATGACTCTGAGAAAAGTGTAGGAAAGGCAGGCAGTAACCTTGGGCAACTGTCTCCAATGCCCAAGCATCTGACGTAATAGCCTGCCATTCTGCCAGATGTTGAGTTAACCTGCCCCCTACTGGTGTCTTGTGAGGGGAGAGCTCAAAGGGGTTTAGAAGCGGCTGACGCAGATGCTGAGGGTAAAGTAGCACCTGCTGAGGCGGATTTTGTACCTTTACCCCGTCCACTACGGGAGAATCGTCTCTGGCCCCTTTGAGCTGGCTGTCCTCTGCCTTTTCCGAATGCAGAGTAAAAACGTAAGGACTTACCCCTCCAGGATATACCTGAGGGGCGATTTGGAGTTTGCCGGATTGCAGCCCAAAGGGATTTCGCTGCTGCTTTGGATGTTTGCACTTTCTCCAGGCTGTCATCAGCCTTCTTTCCAAATAGAGAAGTGCTGTCAAAGGGCATATTTAGAAGTCTGGCTTGCACATCTGGAGCAAACCCAGACTTCCGCAACCACGCAAACCTGCGGATTGTGGTACTTGCTGCCATGGCCCTGCTGATACTGTCAGCTGAGTTAATGCCTGTTTGAAGGGACTCGCACATTGCATCCTTTCCATCCCTGATGATGTTTAAGAATGATTCCCGTTCTTCTCCTTCTGGGAGACAGTCAGCCGCAGATGAAGCACACTCCCAAAGTGTGTGGCTGAATCTTGCTAGCGTGCAAGTGGCGTTGATAGATTTCAGCGCCATACTACATGCCGAAAAGACTTTTTTTGACATGGCATCAAATCTTTTATCATCTCTGTCTTGTGGAATGGTAGGGTATGCTGAGTTACTGTTTGATGAAGTTGCTGCCTGCACCACTAAACTCTCCCGAGTTGGATGCTTGCTTAGATATTCAGGATCTGAATCTGATGCTCTGTATTTAGCAGAGAGTTTTTTATTTACTGCAGGGATAACTTCAGGAGTTTCCCAATTTGCAGATATTTTTCTTTGCAGAGCAGCATGAAAAGGAACAACAGGGTCTGCCTGGGGTCCTTTATCTAATATATCAGTAAGGTCATCTTGCTGAAAAGAAGGAGTAGGTGTAATCCACCCCATAAACTCAATTATTCTAACCATAAGGGCCCTGTAAGGTATCTCAGCATGTTCTCCCGGATCTGGTTTAGCAAACTCTACTTCTGGAGAAGTATCTATACCACTTGCCTCATGCAGAGACTCCTGAAGATCTTCTAACATATTTTCTTCAGAGATTAATTCCTCTGGAATGGGTATTGTAGTCCTTTGCAGACCAAAAGGTTTCTCATGGTCCTCCCCTTACTCATATATGGAGGACAAGGCGCTAAAGTAATCAGACCTAGGATATGGTGTAAAACCCATTTCTAGTGAAGGAGCCAAATTTGTTGTTGCTGCATGAGAAAACGTTGTGGTTGTCAACGTGGACGTCATAGGCTACGACAATCCTGAAAAAGGTGTGGAAACGTCAAAAAAGGCCTCAATGAACTCGAGGACCGGAATCCTTCTCGGCGCTGTTGAGATTGTCGATGGCACTCTCGATGTCATGGTCGGGGTTTTCGACATCTCTACTGCCTGTGACATAGTGGCAGTTCTAGGCTTGTCCTTTATCGGGGTCGACAACGGCGTCGAAGAAACCGATTTATGCGTCGGAGGTTCCTTCGACAGAGGCGTCGAAGACGTAGATTTGTGAGTCAAAGGAATTCTATTGCCTTTGCTCAAGGGTTCATGGCGCTCTCGAGTATTTTTACTCGCCGGGTTCAACTACTCGCAGCGTTTTGATTTTTTGGGTCTTTCACCCAGGGTATCACCCTTTAGACGACTCTGAGGGGGTCGAGGCCGCTTTCTCAAAGACACCAAGCATTTTTTTGCGTAATTCCTCCCACTTAGCCAGAGTACTGTGTTTCGTGGGGCAGGTGACCCTTTCTGGGGAACTAGAGGAAGAGGGGGATCTATGACGCCTCTTTTTGGAGTGTCTTGATCTCGAAGAACGATGGGAACCGCTTTGAGATCTCCAACGAGAGTGTTTCTTTTGACGATGAGGAGACGAATGCCTCGAGTCAGTCAAAGAAACTTTTGAAGGGGTAGAAGTTTTAAAAGCCTTACCTCTTTCTAACTTCCCCTTACGCTCCTTCAAGGCTTTCGCCACCATTGACATGCAGTCCTCACACTCTGAGCCTTGATGCTCTTATCCCAGGCACCACAAACAGATCCTGTGAGGATCCGTTAAAGACATTTTCTTTCCACAGTCGTGACATTTCTTGAAACCGGACCGTGGAGTCGATGGTCCGGAATAAAGATGCCATTGTGTAGAACTAAATATCTTCGAAGAATAAGAAGGTTTTTATATGAAGAAAACAAACCGAGCATTACGTTTCCAAGGCACACGAAGCGCGGAAAAACGGAACTGAGCAACGGACGCTGCACGAGTCTACTTATACTCAGGGTGATGTTGGCGCTGATACGGAGGCTGTTGAGGGACACCATCTCGAGGGACGTTGACGCGCAGCGCCCTTTACTGAGAAAAACTTTCCAAGGCCAGCAAGCTGGAATGGATTATATCAAAGATGAGGAATACGTCAGAGGACACAATCCCTTCGAAATGTATTTACTGACTGCCCAGGTTTAGGACCAGAAATAATGACCACACTTGGATGTTGAGTACATAGCTATGAGTCCATTAAAACTGATTCATTTTGGACTTATTGCTTAAAAGCTAAGAATGGAAGGGTTCACCTTGCCCTGTTTAGGTTATGAGGAATTATAAGTAAATTGTTACCAAAAAAGTATGGTATTATTAACTCGGTTGCTGATAATGAATAGTATAGTTAGGAAAGTATTTAGGTGCAATGACTAACGGCTCCACAGTTTATAGGTATGTTATTTGGTTTATTTTTTAATATGCCGGTCTGACTGACATGCAATATTACTATTTATGATATTAAACTTACTATTAATTTGTAAAGTTTAAATTGTATTGAAATCCTAATATATGCTGGAGGAGACCGAATTGATTATGGTACATGGATTTGTGATTTCAGTATGAATTATTTATATGGGTGATGATCTATGTCTAGTAGCAGAATTTGGACTGTAGTGTGAATTAGTTTAGTATTTCAATCGTAGATTGTTAAACTTGTCAAAATTGTATTAACTGATGTGATATATTTGGAGAGCATTGCTTAACTGTTTTAACTGTATATGATATGAAATTGTGGGAACTATAGTACCAGTAAGCTTGCCGATACCGTAGAGGGGCGTGGCTAACAATCATGTAAGAAGGACACATATTCGGCAAGCTCCCCATGATGTGCCCATAATAAGCTGCAATACTACATTTTTGTACATGCCCAAGCAACTGTGCGCCGCCACAACTGCCGCAGGAGACACCAGGCAGCTCTATCCAGAGTTTTGAAGACCCCGCGAGCTGTTCCCTGAGCGGACACCGTGTTACAGAGAGCTAAAGAGCCGGGCGGAAAATGCCGCCTATTGCATGAGAGATGGAAGCGGTGCTGCGCCCATCGACTTGGACCATCGACCTTAGGTTGTGCGAGCCGGGAGGAACCGGAGGGTGAGTGAGGGACTTCAGGTGCGGTCCGAATGCTGCAAGAGGCGAAAACACTGTAGGAACCGGGCTGCGGAGGTGTGTGCGCCTGGTGACGCTGGCTGGCTCCGGCGGGCTGGCGGCCTTGGGCCTCTGCAAGAGGACCGCCCCCTGGTGAAGCCGAGAAGACAGGACGGGAGGCAGAAGTGCCGAACCCCGGTCGCTGCGAGTGTTGCCTGAGGCGACGCGGGAGAACCCGGGAGCGGCAGATCGGCTGCGAAGTAAACGGAGATCGCCCCAGAGAAGAGAAGAAGAGGTGGCGGCACTAAGGCGGAGACCCGGACGGCAGAAGACCCGCAGAGTGAAGCGGTGCAGGAGCCCCGAGGTCGCATACGAGGCTGCCCAGCAAAACCAGGAGACACAAGGTGAGGAGCCGGCGGGGAGGGAGGACCCAGCCGGTCTGCTGCACCCTTACAACCCGAGAGCTGGGCTACACTACCCCCCGCAGGCCCATGCCCACACAGAGGGGGGAGACGCCTGGGTCCCAGGTGGAGCAATGCCTGTAGCTGAGCGCAGGAGGCGTGTAAGACAAAAGGGAAGCCACTGCTGAGGGCGCGGACAGGCGGCAAGAGAGCAAGCGCTGCACAGATTGGTGCCAGGGTGGACACTGCCGGTCCCATGGCACTTCACAAGAGGAGAGCCCGGTTGGAACTGGGCTCTGCCTCGGGGGCAATAGCGGATTCCCCCAACACTCCATGCGCGCGCCGCGGGTGCCTGGGCGCGAGTGAATATCTGCGCCCTGACAGAGCAGTGTGCCGGGGCGCCGGAAGGGCCAGATGCCCTAATAAACAGTAAAAAGAGGAACGGGCGATTCATGAAGACATTGCAGGCCCATGATGCCACCCAACCTCTCCTTTGGAGAACACATATGACAACGCCCAGTGTCCAAGAGCCATAAAGACTCGCCGCGCGGGGCACTCGGCGTGCGCACAGCAGCTGCGCTACCCCTCGGTTGTACAACACCCCCAGTGAACGCATAGCCCCATCAGATAATTAACAGATCCCCCCAGCCCTTGGTGTAATGTCCTCGAAGGGGGCGAGAGCTAAACAAAAGGAGTCCACTATGGAGACCTACGCGGCTGGAGGACCAACGAGACTCGACACCAGCACCAAGGGCACTGTAACAGCGCTGCCTGAACCTCCTAAAACAGTGGCAGAGCCAGGCAACTCGCAGATCCTAGAGGCCATCAAAATGCTCCAAACGACGATGGAGAGCAAAATTGATGCAGTGGCCATAGACTTGGGCCTACTGCGACAGGACGTCCGCACCATTGCTGGCAGAACTGAAGCGCTCGAAACCCAGATTTGGGAAAACACAGAGGCCAAACACAGCTTCTGAAAGATGTTGATGAACTGGAGCAAAGAGTAAAACGCCTGGAAAATAGGGCTGAAGAAGCTGAAGGGCAGGCCCACCGAAATAACATCAGAATTTTAGGCCTGCCAGAGGGCATCGAGGGAACCAACCCCACAAACTACGCAGAGAACCTCTTAATGCAAGAAAATGGAGCTGAGAAACTCACACAAGGCTTCACCATCGAGAGAGCCCACCCATCCCTCACCAAACGCCCCCCGCCTCCCCAGGGGCCCTGCCTAGGCCTGTAATAGCAAAAGTGCTCAACTACAAGGACAGGGAGACAATTCTGGCCTTTTCAAGATCAGGAGGCCAGATACAAAGAGACTCTGCAAAGATAGCCATATATCCCGACTACACTTTCCAAGTCCAAATAAAGAGAGCACAATTCATCTACACCAAAGCAAGACTGAAAAAAGCAGGCCTGAGCTACATGCTCTTATACCATGCAAGACTGAAAGTACTACAAAACAATAAAGCGCGCCTGTTCGACACACCGGCGGAAGCCAGGGAATGGATGGATGGAGAACAGATTCAAGACCTTGAAGTTAAAGAGCGCAAACCACGCTAAGCCACAACCAGGGTGACCACATGCAAGGCCAGCTATTGGGCATGGTACATACAAAATAGGCAGAACTCACATCCTAACGCAGCAAGACTGATTATCCTCAGGAGCCGTGCCGGTGACGGGCTGCTCTTAACGTGAAAGCAGCCGAAGCAGACTTCTTCTGCCCCCAGAAGTATTTTGGGTACACTTAACCCACCCGTCGGGCACCAAGAGACCACTACATGGTCAAATGGAGCGGAAACGGGGTAGTCATAACGGGGGAAACCTCGCTGGGCAGGTTTTGTTACAGGGGAGTTTAAAGTTTAGGGAGGGAGGGAATAGAATATGGGAGTTGGTATTATAGTTGGGGAATTATATACGGAAAAGACAAGACCACCCAGAGCTTCAAAAACTGCCGAAACAAGAAGAAAAACTACCAAAGGCGCCACCCATGAGAACATTTGTGCACTCAAAACTCATGGCTGACCAGATCAGAATTATGACGTGGAATGTTAGGGGAATGAACTGCTACATCAAACAATGCTCAATCCACACATTCATAAAACGGAATAAGGTCGGAATCGCCTTGCTACAGGAGACTCATCTCGATGCACGTAAGCTAGCAGCACTAGCCAAGACCTGGAGAGGGACACTGATAGGCTCTATGCACTACTATTACGTCAGAGGGGTCCTGATCCGGATCGCTCCAACCATCCCCCTTAAACTAATAAACACAAAAACAGACGATGAAGGCAGGATAGGCTTGACACATGGCACTATAGAAGGAAAGGAGGTCTGCTTAATCAATACTTACGCCCCCAACCACGACGCCACAGTCTTCTTTCGCTAACTATACAGTCGGCTCAGCCCATACAGAGATAGCACCCTGATATGGGGGGAGGTCACAATTGCACCCTAGACCCCCGTAAAGACAGATCAGACAACAAACACACCCGCCCTTCCCCACCCGCAAAAATATTAATCGCACTGACACAACAGCTCGAGCTTAAAGACCTATGGAGAGAGCAACACCCTAAGAAACGAGAGTACTCATTATATTCCTCTCTGCATGCTGTTCACACGAGGTTAGACTATGGCCCTCATTACGACCCTTGCGGAAATGGAAAAATGATGGCGGAAATGCAATACCGCCATCGAACACCGCTCGTTGCGATCATGACCCGTCACCGTAAAGTACGATGCCATTAGCGACACCGCAGTGAACGGCAACGCTGACTGCACCAAGTACGCGCACGCGCGCCTTGCAAAACCGGAATCACCGCCATGGCGCAACGGTACGCGAATTCTGACCCTAGCGGACATGTACTGAACGCCATCAAGCACGTCGTAAAGTACCATTCCGCCATGGCGAGAAATACGGCAACGCGAACCAACCGTAAATGGCCCACTGAGTGCCTGTACTCCACTCCCTGGCCTCATTGCACAACTCCTGGCAGGCGCAATGTACTCACACTATGCAACCAGTGAAATCCACTATTCACCCATGCATGCCAACGTAGAAAAGCATGCAGGGGCTCAAAGCGCCCCGTGAGTGGGCATCCATGTACGGCATGTCACCATAGCCGTACTGACGCAGCACAGGCATGTGAAGGTACAACACATCAAAATGAAAATCAAGAACACATGACACAAAACAACAGTAGTCCCCCATCGCTTGCCACCAGCGCAAGGCAACATCCACAACAGCATCCTGAGGGGGATTGCACCAGCCCTGTACTCATGCCAGTAAACAAACCAACCATCAGCAGAAGCATGTACCACACAAGTCGGCAGAGTGACTGAGCAGCCAGGCTCATCCCAAGAGGGGCCGATGGGAGCTGCAGGGCACAGATGGCATCAATACAGAAGCTATTCCAATGGACATGACCCCAGTCCCCCTCCAACAAACGCACGCAAACACAGTCACCTGTGACCAGCCACATTCTGAACAACCCATCATTCCACCAATCGACCTGGCTGACAGGCACCAGTCGGCCAAAAGCCAATCCCCCGCCCCTGAACAGCACATCATGTAAACAGACACAATGGCAGCCTCTATCCGTGACCATACTGTGCTACGTAGGCAAACGCGGCCAGTACTGTACCACACAACTCAACTCAGAAGGCGGAACACAAAGCAGATCATCACGCAATACATACCGCCACAAAGCGAAAATCGCCACATCACCTGCAAAGAACAATGCAACACGACAAATATCGGAATACAATTTAAATGCACATCCAAATGACAAAGGCCCCACATCAATTTGCAAAATCCCACCAAAACAACCATCATCACCGAGGGCTGCATCTGCAATAATTGACCGGCTTCCACTTGTGTGACGCCCTGTACCATCATGGCACACAGGGCTTACATCAACGTTCCAAAAGGCAACATGGAAGCGGCAAGAACCGCAGGTCCGTCCCATGAGGCAGGCACTAGTCGAGCTGAAAGGCCGAAATGTTGCACCTAGCCACCAGTACAGCGTAAGGGCATGTGGCCCATTGGCGATCGTCCCATATGATCGAAATGGTGCTCCACTGATTCACCCGAAGCTGCAGGAGTCGAGAGTAAAAACCATCTGGAGGAGTGGCGTAGAGATGGCATCTGCAATAGGGCAGGAGATACCTGTCACCCAAAAGAAACACAAATCAACCGATTGCATTACGGGTCTCATGATGCATTACAATCTTCATTCAACACACCAAATCCACACCCATATGCATGCTAGCCCACTCCAAAGGAATATACACACCCCTAATCCAGCATCGAATCACAACGAAACCAATCGAGCTAAATACACCATTGGCAACGTCGGTTACTGTGCATGCGTCCGTCAAGATAGAACCCATGACATGGGATTAGTAACGTGCCTAGACACAAGTGTATGAAGGCGCGTCGAGACAGGGAGGATCCGACAAGGGCAGAGAGACGTATGTCCCACTATGGCAGCCTTGCATCACATAACGCAGGGGAAGGGGAGTGAACCAAAAAACCCATGTACATGGCAGACCCTAAACGGATTCATCAGTCCATGCATCCACACATCATTCCCTCATCCCGCAATGAAAACGCATGAATATTCACTCACATAATATGTGAAACTTCCATCGCGTCTGTGCGTAATGCAGTCCGCAAAAACCACTGTGCCCCTGGCCGGATCTGTAGTGTTGTGAAGCAAGATGGATTTGGGAACGTCCTGCCTCATCGTCCACTACGCTATTGCGCATCCCCTTCAATTCATATCATTCATTGCCTGCTCGTTATGGGCCATGTCCCAAGGACATTCTACAATAGAACGTTACATTTCCAGCCAGACCTGTGGGCGTATCCTCGCCGCTACTTCAAAACCCAAAATGCTGGCCTTCGAATTCCTCACTTGCAACATTACGTCGAAAAGGCTTCTGTGAACGCTTGCATTCACAATTACATCAATGTAGTGCGGCTGTGTGTCATGATGCTAACTGGCTGCAATCACAAATGGGACGCCACGCCCGTCGGTGAAGTACGTTACTGTGCTGCATGAGGGTCGGCCATCGATCGAGCCCTACATACCACTGACTCTTCACAGGTATGTAAGCGGCTGCAATCATAGCATGTGTAACAATGGGAGCATAGCATGAAAATCAGTCAAAGTACATCACACTGCCATCGGGATTTGATACATGATTCCAATCCCAAGATGCCATGCGGCCAAATGCAGCCTTACGTGCGGGCCGTGCTCGACCAGAAGGGATTGCATCTGCCACAGATTCATTCAATCAGCACAGGTGGAGGCCATACAGGCCGACAGCACATATATTGCAGACCCAAACCCCTCCCACAACCACTCCCACTCCAAAATGCTACCGGCAGGACTAGCGATGTTGGGCCTGGGGTACCAGATAGCACTGCAAGTGCTACAACTACAAGAAGACGACGAACAACAACAGGTACAACAACCGGGCGCACAGGGGAGACGGAGGAGGAGGAGGAGGAGGAGGGCAAGGCAGGGTCAGCAAGGCCCACAAGCACTGCCACTACCACCACGCAGGCGGCCCGCAATCCCACGCCTCCGAGCCGATCCGTTCAACCTCACTGCTGAGCAGATCCACACCCTCTACCGTTTGGACCGGGACACCATAATCGCCATTGTGGACATGACACATGCTGACCTCGTGAGCATGATAGATAGCCCAACCGCCATCCCACCCCTACTGAAGGTGGTGTCTGCACTCCACTTCCTGGCCACAGGCACCTACCAGCACACAGTGGGACAGTTGCATGGCATTTCACAGCCACTGTTCTCACGGACACTCTTCCAAGTGCACGATGCCCTCCTGAAGCACGCCGACGACCACATCACACTACCACGCACGTACCAGGAGATTACCAACGCTAAAGTGGGATTCCATGCACTTGGCGGCATCCCGGGTTGCATTGGTGCCATCGACTGCACCCATGTTGAATTGGTTGTCCCACATGCCATGGAGGTCCAGTACCGCAACCGGAAACAATTTCATTCAATCAATGTGCAAATGGTGTGTGACTCCAACAAGATATTTACGCATTGTTGTGCCAGATTTCCAGGATCTACCCATGATTCTATGGTCCTGAGGAACACAAGAATACCACGCTACATGGAGCGACACGCAGGGCACAGATCCTGGCTACTCGGTGAGTCTCATTCCATGCATGACATCGTGGCCCATTTGATGCGTCAATGACCTTGCAGGGGGGGGGGGGGCTACTTAGCACTATCATTCCACTGACACCCTTTATTCGTCTCATACAGGTGATGCCGGGTATCCACTGAAGAGATGGCTCCTTACACCAATCCGGAACCCACAGAACGAGCATGAGGAGGACTACAACCATGCCCACTCACGTACCCGTGTGGTCATTGAACAGGCATTCGGCCTACTGAAGGCTCGTTTCCGCAGCCTCAGCAGGTCTGGCGGGGCACTCATATACAGCCATGAGAAGGTTTCTAAGATGGTCATGGCATGTGTCATGCTGCACAACATGTGCATACGTAGGAATGTGCCCATGCCCCCTGACGCTGTACTGCATGCACCTGAAGATGATGATGATGATGAGGGTGGGGATGTGGAGGCACCTCAAGGAGTCCATGAGGCACAGGATGCACGTGCAATCCGACAGAGCATCATAGATGCATGCTTCTAGCAACCACGCATGGTGCCTATTACACGGAAAGGGGACCTGTGGCACTGTGTGTGTGTAGTACAGGCACATTGTGGACTGTACGCCTATGAAGGCCTCGTACGCAAATATCAATGTCCACACATGTCATTGGATGATAATGAGGTGCTGTATTGTTGATGTGATTTGATTTATACACCCTATGGACCCGCCACCCAGTGAAGCCCAACACACCCCCTCCACCCTACTACCTCCCCCCCCAACACCAGTGTCCAAATATGCATGCTGTCCGTGGGTAGACGCTATTGCAAGCCCCCTCTACGGGTATCAGGGGCACCCCTGCCCGTGGAGCGCAGGTTCCTGCCAGATCTGCGTTGGGGGCTGCCCTGGACGGAACTTGCCACGGATGAGGTCTCTGCCTGCTCGCGTCCATGCATGTCTCTGAGGGTTTGTGAGAGCTCCGAGAGCACACGGCGCACAGCAGCAAGTTCAGCACAGACGTCTTTGGACGTCGCATGCAGTTCCCCCCTCAGGCTCTCGGTGCTTTTCTCCATTTGTGCTCTCAGGCTCTCGGTGCTTCTCTCCATTTCTCCCCTGAGGCTCTCACTACTTTTCTCTATTTGTGCCCTGAGTGTCTCGGTGGATGTTTCCATGGCTGCCCTGGAACCCCCGCATTCATTTGCATGGTCCTTGAGTAGCGTGGACGCTTCCTGCTGTTGCTCGATCAGCAGGTCGAGGGACTGTTGCCTCTGCTGGGCCATGGACATTTGCGGTGGTGTGACAGGGGGGCTGCTCAACACATGTTGCCTTGGCACAGGACTTGTGGGGGTTGGCCAGTCGTCGTCTTCAGGGTGCCCCTGCGTGGTTTCGTCATGGTGTAGGGGATGGAACATGCAGGGGGATTGGGAAAGGTCATGGATGGTACCTACGTCGCCAGCACTGTTTTCCGTGTCGGAGCATGCTGGCATGACAGCTGTGTCACCTATGGTGCTGCTACCACCAGAGGCAGTGCCATCAGATACGTTCTTTGGGGGGACCTGTGGTGCTGGGGTTGTGGACTTGCTGGCTGCTGGGGTGCCTGTTGCAGTCCCCTCCAGTGTGCTGCCACTTGATTCCTGCTGCTGCCGTGTCTTGATCCTTGCACCTGAGGTGGAGGCTCTTGGGACGTTGGTCCTGGCCCTCTTTGCAGGCGTGCTGGTAGGGGTGTCCTGCAGCTCGTCGTTGGTATCGGACCCTGTGGTGGAGTAAAGAGGGGCGAGCGTTAGTTATGGGTCTGTCGGATTTGGAATGGCAACGTATCAAATGCATTGGGGTGGTACATGAGGCTGATTTGGGACTGGGCCTTGGAGGTGGTCTCATTTTCGTGTGGATTGAGGATGCATTCATTTGGCTGCCTGCAGTTAGGGGGTGCATGCTGCACATGTAGGGGTTGTTTATGGCTTCTTGATTGATTTGTTTGTTCATTCTGACTTTTAGAGGGCGCTGTCAGGGCTAAGTATGTATTGCACTATGGGGTCACATGGTACTGCACATGTTCGTGGTTTGTGGATTTCGCATTGTTTCTCTTGGCCAACCTACCTGATTCTCCGGATGTCGGCACTCCTTTCTCCATCCCTCCGACTCCCTCTATGCTCTCCATTCCTATGGTGGAGGCGCAGATTTCCTCCCAGGGGGTCAACTTGATGGGCGACTCTGAACCCCCCCCGGTAGCTGTGGCGATGTTCCTGTTCGCAGAAAGTATGCTGCGTACGCGGATCCGCAGGTCGTCCCACCGCTTGCGACATTGCTGTGGCGTGCGGGGTGTTGTCCCCACCGCACTTACGCGCTGTGCCACCAGGACCCATATGGCCTTCTTGTTGGCAAGGGCCGTCCTGGTCATTTGACTGGAGAAGACGACGGCGGAATTTTCCTGTAGGGTCTCGGTGAGCACGGTCAGTTCCTCTCGGGAGAAGTGTACCTGCCGCTTGCGGTCACACGCTTTCTTGGCTACCTTTCCCATATTTATTTTTTTAACTGGGGTTGCTAACGGGTTGGGATGTGTGTCAGGGTCGGATTTTTTATGGTTGTGTTGGGATTCGGATTTTATAGTTGTGCGGCGTGCTGTTTCCCGTTCCGGCCACATGCTTTTACTTCCGTTTCCGTATATTTACGGTGGCCGTAATTTGCGGTGCACGCTCGTTGCGGTGACCGCTCATTACGGTGACCGCTAAGATGGGTGGCGGTATTGCACCTGGTGCAGCGTACGGCGGCGGTAAGGGCCGTTTTGGGGTCATTTCCGCCATCGCAGCCTTTCGGATTCCGCCATGGCGTAATGCTCGTGCCCGATGGGTCGTGATTGGCCGCACTTTGCTCCTTCGTGCTATGGCGGAAACGCTATTTACGCTGTTGCGGTCCGGTCAGTCAATTTCCGCCAGGGTCGTAATGAGGCCCAATATATTTGTGAGTGAAGAGCAACAAGCCATGTTTGGGGACACAAAATATCAGGCCAGAGTGTTGTCAGACCATTCCCAATTAGCAACCACCTGGACGGTGTTCGCACCTAGACCCCCTGTGCCCACGTGGAGGCTTAGAAGCGAGGCCCTGCTAGATGCTACCTTCTGCGAACTGATCAGGAAAAGCACACAAGACTTCTGGCAGATAAACGAGAACAGCGTGCAACGCATAGGCACAGCATGGGAGGCGTATAAAGTGGTCATGCAGGGAGAAATGATTGCAGCTATAGGGGGAGCCCAGAGATCCATCGTAACCTCACTAGCACGCACCGAAAAGGAACTGGTGGAATTGGAAGCGAACGCCACCAAGGACCCAGAACACATACAAAAAGAGGTTGAGCTCAGACAAGCCTGTTTAATGTACTGGGAAAAACTGGGGAAACTCAGCTACACAAAATATATCGAAAGAAACCATGCCCTAGGCGACAAACCAGGGAAGCTACTAGCTTGGCTCTACAAACGGGAAGCCCCCAGGACACCCATCTGCCATGTCTGAGGGCCGGACAGCGCAGTAGTACACACACAGACCGAAATAAACTTGGTGTTTTCTGGGTTTTACCAGGACCTTTATGCCAGCCCCCCGTCGCCCACAGACACCGACATAGAAGACGTCCTAGACATTATCAAACTACCCAAACTAGATGCACTATTGGCAGAAGCCATGGACGAACCTATCACCCTGGAAGAGGTGATGGTCACCATCAGATCCCTGCCGTTCTGGAAAAGCCCCAGGAACCGGCGTGCTCCCCGGGGAGTTTTATAAAACGTATGAGGACGTCCTAGCACCACTCCTAGCCCAAGTGTTCAACGAAGCGTACGAAGGAGGCACCCTCCCAGACACCATGAGAGAAGCCGTAATCATCCCACTATTAAAACCTGTCAAGAATGGAGAGGAGTGCATTTCATACAGGCCCCTATCCATGTTAAACTCAGACAACAAGATCCTGACGGCACTACTGGCGAGAAGACTGTGTAAAGTGGTCCTTCTACTGATCCACCAAGATCAGACGGGCTATGTGCCAGGGCGAACCATTACGGAGAACCTACTGCAGATTATATCATGTTATATAGAGCACCAATAGCAGATCTGAGAAATGCGTTGTGGCGTCTTTGGACGCCACTAAAGCATTCGATTCAGTCAGGAGGAACTGGCTATATTCCTCCATGACCAAGATGGGAAAAGGACCGGCCTTCTTAAAGTGGAACAAACTCATATACACCGACCCCACGGCCAGAGTGCGTACGAACAATACATACTCTGACAAGTGGCACCTCTACAGGGACACACAGCAGGGATGCCCACTCTCCCCCATGCTATACATTATAGCCATCAAACCTGTAGCAGCATACCTAAGGCAGGAGTATGGGGATGGGGGCATAGAGATAGACGGAGTGACCCATCTGGTGTCAATGTACGCTGATGACACACTCCTATACCTAAACAACCCAGAACACATACTGTCATACATCCTGGAGACACTAGACGGGTTCCACAGATACACTGGGATCCAAATCAATAACGAAAAATCATGCCTCTTTCCCCTAGCGGCTCTAAGCGAGGTCAGAGGAGAAAGTCTCCCCACTATGGCCTTTCAGTGGGAAACCACCTCCTTCAAATACTTGGGAATTGCCATCCACTGTGACCCCAAAAATGAACACACCCTGAACATGGTAAGAGCTAGAGAAAGCCTAGAAAAATCAGTGGACTTCTGGGGTAAACTCCCGTTCTCAGTGGCAGGAAGGGCTGGGCTTCTTAAAATGGTGGCGCTGCCCCGACTACTACATTGCTTCACCAACGTCCCATTCAACATCTCCCTGCAGTTCTTCAAAGATTTGAATAAACTCTGCAGACAATTCCTCTGGAAGGGAGGAAGGCACATAGTAGCGGTAGAAGTGCTACAGAGACCCTACGACAAAGGAGGCCTGAAAATCCCCAATTTTGAACTATACTACTTGGCAGGTCAACTGAAACATGTAGTGCAATGGATGGCGGACGAGACCACAACTGATACCCGACTCCTCAAGGACTTATTCTGGGTCCCAGCAGGCGCAACACAAAACAGCCCATACTTGGTGAAACTTGGGATGCAGATCTGGAAACGAGTCTGCAAGACAGCAAAGATAATTGACCCATACTCCCCTCAGATCCTTATTGCCGCTATTATGACAAACAGACCGTGGGGACAAAAAGAGGTAAGAAACAAATGGGAACCATACAGAGTAGCTACACTGGGGGACCTGGTGTATGACCAAGGGATCTTAACATTCGCTGAGCTACACGCGACCTCGGGACTTCAGAGCCCGGCACGGAACTGAAACCACCCTAACCTCAATCTGGGATGACCTTAAAATCACGGCAGACTCCGCGGGATGCGCCGCATTAATCCTTCTCGACCTATCCGCCGCCTTTGACACAATCAATCACTCAAACCTCCTTGACCGCCTCCGCTCCCTAGGAATTCATGGAACCGCTCTCAAATGGATAGCCTCATTCCTCAAAGATAGGTACCAAATAACGATACTCTCCACCTATTCCTCCCAAGCATGACCAGTCAACACAGGAGTTCCACAAGGAGCATGCCTATCTGCCTTCCTGTTCAATCTATACTTGATCACCCTCCCACCAATAATTCGTTCACACAACATCCTGTGTTACAACTACGCTGATGACACTCAACTGATTCTAAAACTCCTGAACTCAAAACCCAACCGCCGACCTGACTTTGCCTCCTGCCTCCTCGACATTGAGCTCTGGATGACCCAAAGCCACCTCTTGTTAAACCCCTCCAAAACCGAAATCATGGTATATGGCAACTCCGAACTTCTTCCATACCCACTACCCTGGCCATCTGCCATGGGCAACTCACCGACTCCCTCTAACTCAGTAAAAAACCTTGGATGCACCCTTGACTCTGACCTAACACTCTCGCGTCAAGTCAACAATGTCTCAAAGTCCTGCCACTACCACCTTAAAACACTTAGGCGCATCTTTCCATATCTCTCCTTTCCCAACAGACTCTCTGCGGTCCAATCAATTGTTATATCAAGACTGGACTATGCTAACCCCCTCTACCTCGGAGTCCACGCTTACCAACTGAATAAACTGCAAAGAGCACAAAACGCTGCAGCCAAACTGCTACTAGCGCTCGGCCCGAGAGACCACATCTCCCCAGCCCTTAAAACTCTGCACTGGCTTCCAGTGGCCCGAAGGGTGACTTTCAAAACATTATGCATTTCTCATCGAGCAGTGCATAAAACAGGACCTCAATATCTTCAAGACAAGCTTAAACTCTATCACCCTCCACGTTCTCCGTACTCTTAGATCAAGCTCAGCCGGCCTCCTAGCCATACCTAAAACAAACTCAGTCAGGTTAGGCGGATCATCATTCTCAACCTTAGCCCCCATGCTGTGGAACGCACTCCCACCCCACATCCGCCTAACTTAAGATCTAATGGGGGTCATTCCGAGTCCGGCGTTAAGGGAAAAACGAGGCCGGTAAAGGAATAACGACTTCCTTTACCGTTACGCTCCATTCTGACCCGCCACACCGTTATTTACGCCACCGTAAACTACGATTGCGTAAATAGCGGACCAGTGTCGCGCGCCCGACACATCATCGCGTAAATAACGGGAAGGCGTAAACCATCTCCGATTCCAAGCAAAGCGAACACGGAAATAACGACCTCCACATGGGCGCAAAGTACCTTACCGCCATGGCGTTAATACCGGCATCACGGGGAAGGTGTTAACAACCCTGATCAGTGTTTGGAAGAGGAACAGGTGCACCCAATCAGCACAGGTGGAGGCAATAGAGTCTGGCACAGCACAAAAGGAGCACACCCACACACCACACCCCCACACACACCAAGATGATACCAATTGTAGCAGCATTCCTGGAGCTGGAGGCCCTGCTTGCAAGGCAGCAACTACGACAACAGCAACAACAGCAACCACAGCAACCACCACAGAGGATACACAGGAGGAGAAGGAGGGTGAGACAGGGCCAGCATGCCCTACCAGTGCAGCCACCATTACCACGCCGGCAGCCCCCAATACCCTGCATCAGAGCCACCCCCTTCAACCTCACACCAGAGCAGGTCCACACCCTGTACCGGCTTGACTGGGACACCATAACCACCATAGTGGCCCTGATACATACCGACATAGTGAGCCTCATAGAAATCAGCACTGCCATCCCCCCTCTACTAAAGGTAGTGTCCGTGCTCCACTTCCTTGCCACAGGCACCTAACAGCATACAGTGGGGCACATGCATGGCATTTCACAGCCAATATTTTCCCGGATACTCAACCAAGTGCTGGATGCCCTCCTCAAGCACAGAAGGGACTACATATGCCTCCCCCGGACTCCACAGGAGATATATGATACCAAAGCTGCCTTACATGCACTTGCAGGCATGCCAAATTGCATAGGTGCCCTCGACTGCACCCACGTAGAATTGGTGGTTCCCCATGCCATGGAGGTGCCGTATTGCAACCGCAAGCAATACCACTCCATCAACGTCCAGATGGTGTGCAATGCCAGTAAAGCCATCACACAATGCAATGCTCGGTACCCCGGATCAACTCATGACTCCTTGGTCCTGCGGAACACAACACTACCACGCTACATGGGCCGACATGCCGGACAACGTACCTGGCTGCTTGGTGAGTAACCATAATGGGCCATGGCAGTGCATTTGGTCTCTGAGTAGGTTGTCAGCATACCCCATTGCGAAAGGGGGTGGGGGAGATGCATACTCCACCCGGGAGGGAAAGGGGGGGGGGATGCATACTCCACCCGGGAGGGAAAGGGGGGGGGGGATGCATACTCCACCCGGGAGGGAAAGGGGGGAGGATGCATACTCCACCCGGGAGGGAATGACAACGCTATTGTACATTGTGCACCTCACAGAACACTGTGCCCCATGACAAGTGGCACGCCACATTACCACCTAACCACACAGTAGTGAATACGAGCCAACACCTAATGGTACCTGACAAACAGTTACCCTGGCCTAAGACCACGACACATGCACCACACATCGGTGGACCTTACACACCGTAAGGCCATCGTGCACCATGCAGTGCAATAGCACCATGTCGCTGACTCCTGCATCTCAACATAAAGGACAGTCATCCATGGGAGTGCATAGAGGTTAGTCTGACAGGGATCCTACTGCGTGTGACTGGTTCGGCACCTCCATAGGATAGCTGCCAATCACCATGATAGGGATCAGTGCTGAATGAAGGCTATGCTACCAACTACTACCAACACACCCTTACAGCAGGTCTCATGCAAGTCATCAATTAATGCAGTCCAACACTGCTGCATGCATAAACGATGCACATGCAACAAGACATGAGTGCGCACCATGACCCATCAGGGAGAAGCTACCCCCTCCATCATTCCATTGGCCAGCACACATGGCCGGACCAGTAATGGGTTGATTGTATCCAGGGACATGTGTGCATGGCCAGTCATCACCCGCTGCAATGTAAGACTAGCACAGTTCTCCACCATGAATGTACCAACACTTACCTTCATTCCACTCTCATGCAGGTGATGCTGGCTACCCTTTGAAACCGTGGCTCATGACCCCGGTCCGCAACCCCCAAAACAGGCACGAGGAGGACTATAATAGATCTCATACCCGTACACGGGTGGTCATAGAGCAGGCCTTCGGCCTTCTGAAGGCACGATTCCGTTGCCTCAGCCGGTCAGGTGGGGCCCTCATCTACAGCCACGAGAAGGTGTCCAAGGTCACCATGGCATGTGTAATGCTGCACAACATGTGCATCTGTCGGAACGTGCCAGTGCCCCCTGACGTGGGACTGCTACCACCAGATGAGGAGGAGGAGGTGGAGGAAGGAATGGCAGAACAGCAACATGGTGCCGATGCACGGGAGGGACGTACCGTGCGACAAGCATTGATCAAGCAATATTTCTGAATCACAAGTCAGCTAAGGGGGTGAGGATGACAGGGCATTGGGCACTGGGTGTGGGGATACATGTACTACATGCACTGTGAGACATTAAAAGACACATGCACAATAATGAATGTCCACTCTGTATTGTAGGATAGACCAAACTGTGTATTGCATGATGATGTCCAAACGTGTACAACAGATCCTTCACCCTCACCCCCCTCCCCCTCAACTCACACACACACCCTCAACCCCCTCCCCCTCCCCCCAACTCCCACACACACCCTCAACCCCCTCACCCTCCCCCCCAACTCCCACACACACCCTCAACCCCCTCACCCTCACCCCCAACTCCCACACACACCCTCAACCCCCCACCCTCCCCCCACAACAACCCCACAATGTTCCCATCAGTGCAGCATTGGCCACATGTGTGTGGCTGCACGGTCAATGGGCACTGCCAGAGCCTGGGGCATCCCTTCCATTCTGGCCCATCGTGCGCAGTGACCTACGGACCGGGCTGGTCTGCGTGGAGGAGCTCTGGGAGGGTGGCTCCTCCTGCTGGGGCTGTGGTCTGGGGGGTGCTGCCTCCAGGGCATCAGCAATCCTGCCAAGCATCTCACAGATGCGGTTTGTGCTGGTACTGATGACCTCGCCGAGGGCCTGAAGGTCATTATGTAGCACCGACCCTGATTCCCGGTTGTCCCGGAGGAACTCCTCTATCATGCCCGTGAGGTGCTGGCAGCGCACTGTTTCTGCAGCCGATGTGGGCGATGTGGTTGGCAGGCTCCGTGTTGTCGTGCCTGCAGGACTTACAGGACTTCCTGCAGGGGAAGTGGGCACATGACAGACAGGTGTATCCGCTTCGCCTGTGAGCCCTGGGCCGTCACTCGACCCAGGGTCGCTATGGGCAACCTGGCTGTACGAGGGAGTGTCTGGGCTCTGAACATAGACATTGGGCTCCTCCACGTTGCCGATGGTGTTTGGTGATGTGCTGCCTGGCACATCGAGGATGCACATGGCAGCATTCTCCCCTGACGCACTCGATTCCTCATGGTGCAACGTGGGGCATGTGTCCCGCAGAACTGCAGGCATGTCCAGGGCCGCGGATGTGGGTTGTGTACCCTCCATGGGGGTTGCTGGGGCAGGTGGTGTGGCATGTGCCTTCTTCCTGCTTGCAGGTGTGTGCTGTCCCCTGCCTGTGCCCCGGGAGGTACTTGTCCGGGGGCCTTCCTGGTCCTCACTTTCATGACCGGTGCCTGTGGGGGGCAAGAGAGAGACAGCATGAGCAATTATTTTACTTCCAGACAATGGTATTACGATGGGATAGCAGCGTTTTGGTGACATTTGGGTGCTGAGTGGGACTGTGAGCTTTGCTTGGATGGGAAAAGCATACTGTCGGCAGGGTCACTCATGTTGGCGGAGTACTGTGGTGACTGACATTGACCAGCTTTTTGTGTGGCATGCCCAATATGGGTGTCAGCCTTGCACCTGACATCATCCTGGGTCCCAGTTGTTACGGCATCATTGGGGGGGGGGGGGTTACCCAAACATGATGTGACTGCTTGACCTGCCCTTGGCGATGACTTGCATTAGGGATGCATGTACTGTTTACACTCATGGCACTCACCTGCGTCAGCTGATGAAGGATCACCGCAATCCATATCGCCAACGCCTTTGATGGCTTCTGTGCCCATCATCTCTGCACATGTTTCCTCCCAGGGCATCATTTTTATGGGTGAGCCTGGGCCTCCTCCTGTCTCTAGGGCCAGATTGCGGTTTGCTGAGAGGATGGCCCGCACCCTCAGACGGAGGTCATCCCAGCGTTTGCGGCAATGCGTCGTGCTGCGGGGGGTGTTTCCCGACAGCGCTCACCCTCTGCGAGACCAGCTCCCATATCTCCTTCTTCCTGAGGATGGTGGGCCTGCGCATGTCGCTGCTGAAAACAATCTCTGCATGTTCATGCAGAGTATCGACAAGTACCTGGAGCTCATCCTGGGAGAATTTCTCCTTCCTGATGCGCGCAGCACCCTTTTTTAATGCTTTTGGCATGATGCTGGTCTCTGGAGTCTATTTTGCCTATCACAATATGCCCACGAGTCCTGTATGGGGAGGATTGCAATGGATTGTGATTTTAAAGATGGCCGCCATGATGCTTCCCGTTCCTGTTCGATGACGTAATTTCCGTTTGCGGTTTTTACCGGTGCCCGTAATTTACGGTCATCGTTAATTACGGGCACCGCTATTTACGCACTAGGTGGAGGGCGATGGTGTTAGTTACGTCTCGGTTGTTGTCGGTAAGGGGTTTGACGCGCCCTTTACCGGTATGGCGCTAGGGGGTTTACCGGCATGGCGGAAAGCTCGTGCCCGCGAGGTCGGAATATGGTGCTATTTACGCCCTGCTACCAACGCGGATACGTTATTTCCGCCATGCCGGTAAAGTCAGTGATTTAACGCGAACCTCGGAATGAGGCCCAATGTCTTTCCGCAAACTACTGAAAACTTAGCTCTTCCCCTAAAACCAACCCGTACGCAAACCAACCCAAACTGAACAACAGCATCTCAACACCAACCCAACAAACTACTAGATCTTGAACAACAATAAGCCAAATAACAATACAACATCAAGACCCATGCGAGAATGCAACAACTAATAACCGCTTATGAAAAAGAAAAAGACAAACAGAATAGAACGAGGGAAGTAGATCGAAGCAGTGAAGTTGATAAAAAGAATAAATCATACGAAAACAGTAATGAGGTGTCACGATGCCCGCTCCCGGGGAGCAGGCTCAGGCCCTGCGTCCCCGAAAGCGGACATCAAGTCCCCGGGGAAGGTCCCAGCAACCCCTTATAGGGGCCCTTTGGACAGCGTCCTGGCGCCTATGGCGCCAGGCTCATAGAAAACGTCAGTCCTGGCGCCATAGGCGCCAGGCTCATTATGAAAGTGTTTGGGTGCACTTACCTGATGCAGACCATGCTGCAGAACCCCGGCCTCCTTGAGGCCTGAAAGGAACTACTTTACCCGTGGGACTCATTTACCACCCGGGCGTGGTCGGGGAAGGATACATACCTGATTGGAGGAAGGACACATTCTAGGAACTTCTTCCAAGGCTATTTAAACCACACCCGATCAGCCACACGTGCTTCGCGTTGTTCTGCATCTAGCAGCTGGGCGCTCACCGTGTCTGCTCCTGCATCTTGACTTCTGCCACACCTGCCAGCATCCTCAATCACCTGCAAAGGAAGGGAACAAGAGAACAGAAGAAGGAAAAGGCCTCACCTGCTAAATCTGCATCCCAGAGACATTTCGCCGACAATCCTGAAAAGGAAGACATTTATTTTTAAAAGCACATCGCATCGATCGCTGCAGCGCCGCATTCTACTCACGTTTACAGGGCGCCTCCATGTTCAGCAGCGACCATCCGGATTCGCAGTCGCGCCCCCGCGCCTAGGGAGAAAAAGACAAGAACAAAGGTGAGAGAAAGAAGGGAAAAGGGAAGCTAAAAATCCATGTGTAGTCTTACCTGTTGGGTCATTCCCTTTTCATTTTGGGTCCGCGCCGCATCCAGGCATTTTCGGACCCCGGCCCCTAAGGGGAAAAAGACATCAGCGTTAATGAGTGAATGAAAAGACATTACCAAAACACTCATTAAAGACTTACCTGATTTCCTCAAGGATTTCACCGCTCACCTCGGGTCGGTGCCTGTTCCCCGGCATTCCGTACCCCGGCCCCTATGGGGAAAAAGACACTAGCATTAGAACATTAATGCATGGACACAAGGGGAACCACTTATAGAAAAACTTACCTGGAAGCCAAGCAAGTTTGGTTCTCACCCATCCGAAAATCCAGTGACGTAACTGGATACCAACGCGCCCCTGCATCAGAAGCAGGATGGAGAGCTCGTCCTTCCAGACCCTAAGGTGAGAGGCTACGGGGAAGCACAGAAGGGTTTGAGGAGGGTGAGAGGGGGAAGTGGGAGGCCGATTGCATTACCCCGGAGACAGTTAACCCCCTATTCTCACCTACAGAAGGATACTTCTGCGAGTCAGACAAGCCAGATCTGGGGCCCGGTCCAGTCCGTCTTCCGAACCCTGCGCATCGCCTTAGACGAGGTCACAGCAGCGCGAACCAGGCCAGGTCAGGTGAGCGTTACATGAGGTTTAAATTAATTAAATGGATGTAATGAGTGCAAAATGAACAAAATGGGCGAAAGGAATAAAGAGAAGAGGATAGAAAGATGAATACAAGAGACTAATGAGTACACAGACAGATGATACCGACTGTATGAATGCATGGCATAAATGGAAAATACAGAATAGACGATTCAAGTACATGGGACGAATGTGTGGCATGAAAACGATAGTGAGCACGGAATGGATCCAGTGCGTATGACGAGTGACATGGCCTGAAATCGATAATGCACGGATGAGTGAACAAAGTGAATGGAGCGGATGAAATCGTTAGAATGAATGAAGCGCATAGAAGAGATGAGTGCGCTGAGCAGATGAATCCGTTGAACAGATGAGTGAGTTGACCAGATAAGTGTAGAATGCATGAATATGTTGTGCGGATGAGTGTGTTGAGCGGATAGGGTGCAGAACAGATGAATGTGTAGAGCAGACGAGTCTGTCGAGCAGATGAGTGCCTAAGTGCGGAGGAGTGTGTAGAACGAAGGAATGCATAGAGCAGATGAATGTGCAGAGGGGATGAGTGTGTAGGGCGGACGAGTGTACAGAGCGGACGAGTGTACAGAGCGGACGAGTGTACAGAGCGGACGAGTGTCCAGAGCGGACGAGTGTCCAGAGCGGACGAGTGTACAGAGCGGATGAGTGTATAGAGCAGATGAGTGTATAGAGAAGATGAGTGTTTTGAGCGGAGGAGAGCGTATGATCGAACGACCTGGTAGAGCAGATGAGTGCACATAGCAGATGAGAGCGTGAAAAGAACAAGTGCATAGAGCGGACGAGTGCGTGGAGCAGATGGGTGCGCAGAACGGATGTTGCGCAGAACGTGATAGGTGTGCAGAGAGTGATAGGTGCGCAGAGAGTGATAGGTGCGCAGAGTGTGATAGGTGCGCAGAGTGTGATAGGTGTGCAGAGTGTGATAGGTGTGCAGAGCGGAACAGTGCGCGGAACAGAGGAGTACGCAGAGAAAAGGAGTATGTAGAACGAGGGAATGTGTAGAACGAAGGAATGTGTAGAACGAAAGAGTGTGTAGAACGAAGGAGTGAGTAAGAACGGAGGAGTGTGTAGAGTGGATGAATGCCTTGAATAGATAAGTGGGTAGAGCAGACGAATGTATGGAGCAGACGAATGTACGGAGCAGACAAGTGCGTAAGAGCAAATGAATGCATGAGTGCGGAGGGGGGCGTGAGAGCGGAGGAGTGCATGAGAGCGGATGGGTGCATGAGAGCAGGTGAGTGTGTAGAGCGGATGAGTGCGTAAAGCGGATGAGTGCGTAGAGCGGATGAGTGCGTAGAGCGGATGAGTGCGTAGAGCGGATGAGTGCGTAGAGCGGATGAGCGCGTAGTGCATGCAGAGCGGATGAGTACCTAGAGCGGATGAGTACCTAGAGCGGATGAGTGCCCAGAGCAGATGAGTGCATAGAGCGGATGAGTGCATAGAGCGGACGACTACTTAGGGCCGTTGAGTGCCTAGAGCGGACAGAACGGATGAAATTTGTGGAAGGAATGGGTGACGCATGTAGATAGAACGAGCGATTTATGTTGATGGAACGGCCGACGTATGTGGATGGAACGGGTGACGTATGTGGAGGGAACAGGTGATGTATGCGGGTGAAACAGGTGAAATATGTGGATGGAAGGATGAAATATGTGGATGGAAGGGTGAAATATGTGGACAGAACAAATTAAGTATGTGGAAGGTACTGGTGTAATATGTGAAAGGTACCGGGAAGTATGTGGCTGGTACAGGTGAAATACGGGGTACAGGTGAAATACAAGTGCATAAAACGACACAAATGGAGCGGACTGGAGTGCCTGGATCTGACTGGAGTGCGTGGATCGGACTTGAAGGCATGGAGCGAACTGGAGTGCATTGAATTGCGCGACTTACATGGAATGGTTTGGAATGCATGGAAAGTTCGATGAGCATGTAACTCACCATCTCACAACACCACGCTTACTCTCTTCTTTACACCACCACTCAACTAGAACACAGAGATACTATGACACCATTCGGTATAACTGTTCTCATACCAACATCTGCCTCATACTCCCCATCACTCTAACTAAACACTGCTGGTTACGCACCCCCAGCCAGGCGTTCTCCTCAGGCCTAACGCAGCCATAATCGGTCTGGATAAATCCTGCCAGAACGAACACATACTCTTGACCTCTCAACTACCACACCTACCGCTAAGAAGCAGCTATTACACAAATACCGCACCATCTGCACACATATCCGGTGCTCACACGCACCTTTGACTCTCTCTACTCACTCTACTGACCTGAACTTCGGTTCCCAAGGGCATTCAACCTACCAGCGCCTTCATGGTATATAAGGCGCTATATAAATGCAAAGTAACATAACATAATATAACAAAACAACAGGACAGTTCCTGCTCCATGGAGCCGTGGTGCGAAGGTTTACGGACCGCTGGCCAGAGGTTGAGAACCTAGAAACAGGGCACAAGATCATAGAGAACATGCTGAATGCGGCTGAGGGAGGACATGAAACCTTGAGGCTTTACAAAACATTACTGGACAGCATAACCAAACAAGACCTTAAATGTAAAGCGAAATGGGAACATGAGGTGGGCCTGGAATTCGAGGATAAGGAATGGGAATCCATAACCCACTACCACAAAAAGGTCTTCAGGAACGCCCGACTGCAGCTTATTCAGTTCTACATTATCAATAGAGCGTACCTTACACCTGAGGTGATCTCCAAGTTCAGAGGTGCAGGAGTTAAAGAATGTCCAAAATGCAATGAACCCCGTGCAGGAATGACACACATGTTTTGGGGATGCCGGATAATACAATCCTTTTGGTCACAGATTACTGCAAAGGTGGCAGAGGCAGACATCGATCTAGATGTGCAAACACCAACAGCATGCATCCTGGGCAGATATAAAAAAGCAAGAAGAATAAACCCCTAAACAAGCTCAAGGACTTGAAGTACATTCTAGCGAAGAGACGCATTGCCATGGGTTGGAACAGCCCCAAAAGTCCAAGTGCAGTACTGTGGTGGGAAGACCTTCATAAATGGGTGACATTGGAATCTGGGGTGTGGGAGAATGCACTGCGAGAACAGAAACTAGACACCAGTGAAGACTTACACCAATGGGTGGCGCTCACGGTGCCATTATTTAACCCAAGGGAGGAAGACACTTCCACAGACGAAGCAAGCAGCCCGTGATGGGCGTCTGGTAAAGGCAGAACTGAAGAGCAAGATGTGGTTTTGGGAGGGTGGGGAGACACACGAGCTGTCATAAGTGATGCACTGATGATCTTAACAGTTTTGTTGATGTTGTTCAAAATCCAATAAAATACTTTAAAAAAAAAAGCTTGCCGGTACTGTAGTTCCCGGAACGGCAAACTACGAGTTGTGCTCGCGGGTGCCTTTCTGCCCGCCAGGTCTGACCTGGCGGGCAGAGCGGTACCCGCGAGCACAGCATGTCGGATGCACCGGCACCATTCTGAATAGTCCTGGTGCATCCGACCTCCTCATTCCCATTGAGCCCTAATGGGCTCAATGGGAATGGGGAGCATTCCACGTGACTGCTGGGAAATTAAGGCAGGAATGTCTGGGCTATCGGGTAAGGGTGAGAGTGATGGGTGGGTGCCAGTGGGGGTACCCACTACTATTGCCCAGGAAAAAAGCTGGAGCTGCACCATCACTCTTGCAGCCAAAGATAGGACAGCAACATACCTGCAGTCTGCGGTTCCCCACTTATTGTCAGCAGCACCAGTGAAAGAAATAACCCAGACGTATGTGAAAACTGACATAGGCGACTTGATCAACATGCAAGGCAGGAACCAGCTTTATATGGGCTTGGAGCTAATCCATCAGGGTTTTTCTAAGGACAAAGTGAAGCCCCGTAATTAATATGGCCTTGTGTCCAAGATCTCTTGGTTCACTTGGGTTCCTATTGTCGTTCTCGACAACAATGGCCTTTGTTCTTTGTCCTTACAAAAATCCTGACGAATTTGCTCCAATTTCCCAGCAGTCACAATCAATTAAATCTGCAGTATCAGTTTGAATTGAAACCACATTTTTTTCTTTTTCCTGGGTTTCAAAAAGGGAGGGTTGTTTTCGAGCTGGCCGTCTGCTCCTCTCTGGGACCAGACTTTGACCTGTAAGTTTGGTCTTGTCAACCTTGGCTCAAATGAAGACATAGGGCCTCATTACGACCCAGGCGGTAAGGGGTTAACAGCGCCGTAAAAGGTGGCGGCGCCGTTAACCCCTTACTGCCTAAATACGAGGTCCCTTTGCAGATCCATTTCCTGGGGTGGACGAGTGCAGGAGGATCACCTGGATGAGGGGTCTTCGGGGAGTGGAACTGGGGCACTGGATGGTGCGACTTAGTATCCCCTTCCCTGTGACACCTTTTCCTCATCCTACCAGGTAGGATATCTAGGAACTTAACCCCCCTGATTCCCTTTCCCAACTCAAACACTTTCTCACAGACAGTTCACCGTGAGCGACAATGGACTAATACCGGAGCCGTATACCTGACATGTCCCGATATCATGGTCTGGCAAGGTCAGGCAATTACTGATCATTAAACACACCTGACTTCAATCACACTTCCCTACACGGATAAAGGGCAAAGCACAAAAGCACACACTGTTTCAATATGGCAGTTTAATACAAGGAGAAAGACAGCAAGACCAGACAGGATTGCAAGGAGGGAAGTGCCCTTGACCTTTAAATACTGTTACTTTGGCCAACCTTGGAAAGTAAGAAACCTAAGACCGGGAAATAAAGTTGAACAAACCTACACTATGCATCGAAGGTACTCTCCTGCGTCAATAACCAAGGTGGGGAGGAGCGATTGCTACCGTAGTACTGTACTTGGCTCCTACAACAAAGCAGCAACAGTAAAGACAGCACAGCCGGTGAGTCGGAGAGACTGATACCAATAAGCGGCAACATTGTATGAAGAAATCCAAAGAGGAGAGTGTGTGAAAAAGCATGGAATGAGCGACACGAATATAATTGGAAACCAAAGTAGGGAATGAACTTTGCGAGGCCAGGTGAAATACTGTATACAGAGAGATCCGGCCCCAGGTGTCTGATCATTTGAAGGTCTATGTTAGGTATACAACTGAATGGCAATTGTATTATGAAACAGAAGTCTGTATCGAAGTGGTCCTGCTACGGGTCAAGCCAAATCCCGTGCACATTTGAAAGTCTTCTATAAACCAAATCGAAATACTCCCGGCTGCGGGAGACTAATTGGAAAAGGGAAGGATCTGGGCCTGGCTGAGGGGGATCCAGGGTGAACTGTGAGTCACCCGAGAAAACACATATTCTCTGAACTTTGTAATAACAGGGATCTGAGCCTGGAAGAGGGGGATCCAGTGAAGCACCTGAGTGGAATCAACTGCCACCAGTGCCACAAAACACACTGCACATACACTGTGCACTCTCCACGCCGGTCCTGTGTTTTTGTAGATACTTCTCCTCCTGGAACAATAGAAAGGGAAAGAAGACTGCCAAAGTCCTTTCCACGTAGAATAACTGCTGCAAAATCTACTGCCACCACTGCCACGAAACACACTGCGCACACACTGCGCCAGTGCTGTGTTGTTGTAGATACTGCTCCTCCTTGAACAGTAGAAAGGGAAATAAGACTGCCAAAGTGCTTTCACATACAGTAACTGCTGCAGAGTCTACTGCCACCACTGACATGAAACACACTGCGCACACACGTGTGCCCTCCAAGACGGTGCTGTGTTTTTGTAGGTACTGCTCCTCCTGGAACAGTGGAAAGGGAAAGAAGACTGCCAAAGTTCTTTACACGTAGAGTAACTGCTGCAGAGTCCACTGCCACCAGTGCCACGAAAAACACTGCGCACACACCGCCCTTACCGTTACAATACAGGAGGACCCTGTCTTGCCTACCGGTCTCTAAATAAGTTCCAACCCAAGAAGGTCGTTCCCCCAACAGTTTCCCATCTGCCACATCCTGTATCTGGAACCAGCTGATCACAAATAGCAGCTGTGCCGCTAAAAATGATAATTCGTAATCTGGGAGTGTGAGCCCACTTCCTCCTGCCCATAGGAGTTCGACAATGTTGCTGTTCAGTATTTTTCTTAAAGCGGGCTAATCATGCAGAGTATATCTCCAAACATGTATAGGAGTCTCGAAGGATCACCATCTTATGTATCGCAAATCTGCTCATTAGGGACAGTGGCAACTTTTTCAAAAAACAATTGCATCTTCTATACCAGTAAGTGCCCTAGCCTGTATTATATTGAAATGTTTCTGCCATAATATGCTGTATCAGTATTACTAGATAGCTGAAAGATTTCATTTCCCACTGAAACCCCTTATCTGGAAGCTCCTCCCTTGAATTTTCTTTATGTTTTGCTAGCAGAAAGATCATTAATTTTCTTCCATTCACTTTGAATCCTGACATATCCCCAAACTTCTCAAGGACTTCCATCATGTATAGAATATGTGTGAAGGGATTCATCACATAAAGCAATATGTCGTCTGCATAGAGGGCTATGACATGATTATACCCTTCAATTGCTATACCTGCTTCTGCAAAGCCCCTCAGAAGATGTTGACAGGGAGTTCCGGTGGCAGCTCCACCAGCACTGGCGACAAGGTGCACCCTTGATGTGTGCTTCTACCAAGTTGCCAACTAGGTGAGATCTTCCATCTAGTTTTCACCCTGGCTCTTTGTTCAATGTAGAGTGATTTGATATATTTCACAATGTTACCCTCCAATCCATATCTCTCTAGGACTGCAAACAACCATTTGCCCGCCAGATAGTCAAATGCTTTTCTAGCATCTAGCGAGACCAAAGCCAGTTCTACATCTTGTACTGCGTCCATTATTTGGTGTAATCTGAGAATGTTAATGGTGGTATTCCTGCTCATTATAAACCCACACTGATCCGGTTGTACCAGGTAAGATGCTACCTTTAACATTCTGGCCACTATTATTCTGCATCATATTTTCATGTCTGATTCAATAAGGAAATTGGGCGGCATGAGTTACAACACCTGGGCCCCTTTCCCAGTTTCAACAATACCACTATAATGGCTTCTCTCATGGTTTGTGGAAGGGTTCTCAAATTGATAGCATACTCATATGCCTGTTTCAGTTGTGGCACCAAGACATCTGCTTAAGTCTTGTAGAATTCAGTCGGCAGGCCATCATTGTCAGGCGTTTACTTCCATTTAAAGATGTTATAGTTAACTGCCTCTCTGTCTCAATTATTGGTTCCTCCAGTTCCATCTGTGCTAATTTAGTCTAGGGAAATGAGACTGGTCTAGCGCGTCTCCAACATTTTCAGAAGGAATGCCCACCCTTCTTGAATATTAGTGTACAGTAATATTACAAAAACTCTCTTTTCTTTCTGCGTAACCGCTAGGGACCCGTCTATCTTTTCCATTTGGATAATGGTTTTATGAGGCGTCTCCATCCGTAACAACAAAGCTAATAGTCTTCCAGCTTTGTCCCCCTCACCATAAATTCTGCCATTGTAGAAGGCATAATTGCGATTTCCCAGTGTCTCTAGGCTCTGTTTACGGCATACACGCTTTGTGATCAACCCTGCACCATGCTGATTCCCACACACTATTTCCCCTCTATTATATTGATAGACACCTCTGATTTTTTAAGTGCCCTACTAAGAGCAGATTTGGGTCTGGTTGAGGTAGCTATGCATTTCCTCCTAATCTAATGCTTTGCATACTATACCTATGCTCACAACTGAATCTGTATTGAGATCAAAGTATTGTATAGCCTCCTGGATCGTGACCTTATATGCCGTGTCTAACAATGACTACACCATACGTCTCCAGGTAGGTATTCCAACTACGTTCCTACCTCACGTGAGCTTTGTGGTTAATGGGGAGTGATGTGAAAGGATTTTCCCCATGTATTCCACTTTATAGGAATCATGGAACAAGTCTCTCCCAGCTCTCTCCCAGGTCTGATACTACCAGTTCAAGGAAGTTGATGCTTGTGTATTGTATACAGCTTTTGTATTTTACCTATCCAGGTTAAGATCTAATAGGCAATTAAAATCAGCACTCCAAATAAGATTCCCATATACATAGACACGCATAATTTCCAATACCTGAGGAAGGTACATACCGTTTCTATGTAAGGAGCATATGAGTTAACCAAACGTATATCTCTCCCATCCAATGCGCCCAATAGTATTAACGTTCTGCCCTCCACCTCTTTTAACATGTTTGATATTTGGAGCAGAACTCCATTGGTCACCCATGTAAGAAGTCTCCTTGCAAAGGACGAGTAGGTTGTACCATACACCTCTCCATCCCAATTCACTTTGAATTTTTTAAGCTCTGCAGCCAATAGGTGTGACTCCTGGATGAAAGCAATTTGGATGTTCCATTGTTCAATGTATGTTCCATTATCCTTCTTTTTACCAGATTGCCTATCCCTCGGGCGTTCTACGTCATTATTTTAACAGCCCCCATTTTAAGGTAACTAGATGAGTATTTAACATCTGTGCTCTCTCTTTTAGCAGGATTTGCACGCTTCGACCTGTAGGGTCACGGACCGATCACATATGTGTATGCCCCCAAATTTGACCTCAACCAATATCGCACCACTACACCCCAATTCTGCCCACAACAACAATCGAACTGCCAAACCCAACCCCTGATTACCATATAGACGTGATCTTTCATGATCAAATACCCACATTCTGTGCGTATGGTGACCTGTAGCCCCATCCGCCAGGTGGGCCTCAGGTATCCATTTTCCGCAATTAGGTGTGACTTGCCTCAGTGTTCAGGGTAAGAAACGGGAGGAGAGTCTGATATCCTTTCCTTCTTCCCATCCCTCCCACCACTTTTAACCTCTTGGACAAATATGTAGGAGCTGTATTCCAGCATAACCAATCAGTTTGGGGAGGACTGATCCCTGACTCTGCCTATTGTTAAGGATAAGGGTGTGGAGAGGCCAATCCCGTTGTCGGCTTTTCCATCCTGTTCCATTGTCGACATGTCCACTGCCTCTGTTTCCACCAGCAGTAAAGTACCATCCTCTGCGATTAAAATATTCCCGGACCTCTAGTGATGTTTCACTGCTCTCCCATCAGCGAACTGTGGAAGGTTCTTCGCGTTGTCATTTCTCATACTTTTCCACCGTGTGTTTATGCTGGTTTTCCAACTACCTTTAGATTCCAACCATTGCCATGCTTCTTGTGGCGAATTACCTAACCAATTCCGGTGTCCTCAGATGATCTTGATTTTGACTGGGTGTAATAGCATGCATTGTACACTGTGATCACTTGGTACGTTTCACTTCCTCAACACTCTTGACTTTGCTACTGAACTCGTTTAGCATAATCTGGAAACTCCATTATTGGCGTGTTGTCTTTAGGTTATTTGCTTTGCCGCCAGAAGTATAGCATCTCAATTCCTGAAGTTGCATTTTAGCCACCAACCGTCTAGTTCTGGCACCGGGAGGCAGTTTCTGTGTGCGCACTCTATGGGTATCTTCAACCCTCGAAACAGTTTGACAAACCATTAGATCCAAATGACTCTCTCAGCCATTGCTCCAGGAATCATTCTGTGGATCCTCCTTGAACCCTCTCTGTACAAAAGGCGTATCTGCTCTCTTTGCAGGAGAAAAGCTCTCCGTACTACATTTCCCAGCAGCCCTATGGCCAGGAAGACATTTTTCAGGCCACGTTGGGAGTGGCACGTTTGCGCGCATGCGCAAAGACAAGAGCACAGTGCTTGTGCTCGAGAATCCGACCTGACAAGTTGCATCCTGAAGAGCTCCAGTCACGGGGATCTCTGCGAAGGGGCCATGCCCCAAGGAATCTTCATTCTGGCCCCTCGCTCGTTACAGTTAAGTACTGCAGGTTCAGAGGGGGAGAGGAGCACCTGGGGAACACACGCAGGGGGCATAGCCCGAGCAGAAAAGTCCCCCTATCTCCTAGAAAGCTAAGTGCCGCACTCAGAAAGATGCTTGCTTAAACCCTCCCTGCATGAACCTTACACCAGCAAAGCTGTGGTAGTCAACTGCTCACTGTTTGGACAGTGTACTAGCTGTCGGACAACCCAAGCATTGCACTGCATGCAAAATTAGCCACATGCAGCCCGCATGCATCAAGCCACATGCGGACAGCTTATAAAAGCAGCATGTTTAAAGCCACGTGCGGCCTGCTCATAAAAGATGCATATTCAAAGCCACGTGCGACCACAAAACAGCACTGTTGCAGCCCCCAGAATCCTATGCTTGCATGTCAAAAGCCACAAGTGGCTTCCACGTTACATGAAAGCCCCTCCCAGGCAGTTGGCCAGGCGATAGCTTTTGAAACACGTGTGAGCCACGCGCTGCATTATACGTGCAAAAGGAATGTAAGCTCTCTTTGCAGCATTTGAACTGCTCCTATTTACCGGATCTGAGAGCATGCAGGCAGGAGTCAACAAGGACACTCCAGCAGCCAGCAATCACAACCAGAGCTAAGTGCCCTTACTGGTTCAGACCAGTGTGTTGTGCTTGTTGTAACATTGTGGGAAATGTATGCATGTGGGAGCATGGGTATTCTGTAAACCTATGTTGCAATGTTTCTAATCTTATGTTTCCCAACCTATCCACTACCTCTTCCTAATCCTCTTTCCAGTTCCCCTCAACTTCCGTACCCATCCAACCAGTTGTTCCCTAACCCTCCTTCCCTGCTGGGGTTGCGGAGGCCTTTTTAAGCCTAGACTTGCAGGCTCCAAGACTGCAGTGGGGGTGATTGGTTTGCGCCACTCCTGTGCCTAGAACCTGTGGAGCATGACAGTAGGTTTGTTCCTCTTCTGCTTCATGTGGCTGGTTCCTGGCCCATACAGCTAAGGAAGACTGGAGTTTGTTACCCGCAATCCACCACAGGTTCCCCTAAGCATTCCAGTCAACTTTGTTTGGCTGCAGGTCCATTAACAGGACCTTTAGCAGGATTTCGGCAGATAATGTCAGGAGCTGCAGAGATCTCTGCTACATCCATCAGCTGCAGGCCTTGCCCATTTCCCCTCTTCTTGATGTGTCAGGCCACAGGTATCGCAGCGGCCTTGAGGGTTGTTGGTGCTGGTATGGGTCCTGTTCACACTCCAGTTCCATAATTCAAAACAAGATGGTGGTTCTCTTCCTTCTTCCATCTTTTGGCTTGGTATTATCTGGACTGCATTGTCTCTGCAACAAACAGTCTTGAGAGCATTATATTTTAGAGACATGGTGCGAAGTACTGGGCTACTGCCACCATGCAGACATGCCCAGAGGAAAGGGGTAAGGGATGGATGCTGTGGGAAACCTGAGGGTATTCCCACTCCTACTCTCCTTGGATCCTCTATGCAGGTGGCCAGGGAAAAACCATCACTTTTGGATCCTGACCCTGGGGGTGTACAAGCGAGGGAGGATCACCTGTGTGGAGGGTCCTTGGGGATTGAGATTGAGGTGCCTTTAGGCAAGACATAGTATCCCCCTTATACTCGTGATAATCAGCATAACCCACCCCGACCTTCATGGATTATTGTCAGTCGTATTCTTTTAACCCATGTAAAATCCCTGGGAGTACTGTGAAGAAAAAGAGCCAACCAGGAGTAATTCAGATTACTAAGTGGAAAAACCACTCTCGTACTGTGGCGAGGAAGAAAGGGTTATGGGCCCATAGCCAACAAGATCAGGCATGTCACTCTAATAGACATATGCAAGGTCAGGCAATTAGGAGTAATTCGAAACACCTTCAGCCCCTTGAAATTCAGAGAACATATAGAAGCTGCAGGGGGAGAGACAGGTGTGAGAAACTGAGAGTCCTGAGAGCTGAGGAGAAATCAACAGTCCTGAGAGCCGTGGGAGCAGCAGGAGACCCCTGTGTTGAGGTAGCCGTGGTGGTCTAGAGGGAGAAGCCAAAATGCTGGAAGGAACCCAGAGAACTCATAGGTCCCACAGAGGAGGGCCAAAGTTACGTCTACTAACCTGGGAGCCTCTTCAGTACTGTGCCAGTAGCAAGAGCCACTGGGAGACGCAGAGCCCTGAAGCCGCGGTCTGCGTGTGAGCATCGACACCGGCTAGAGAAGGAGACGCTGTGCAGAGAGGGAGAAGTTATGCGGCCAACAACTGAAATGTGTGTTGGGTTTTCCTGCTTCCCAAGAGAAGGGAAGCTGTGGGAACCCCAGAAGGCACTGTAGCGAGGTTGAGGAGTGTCAGAGGGAAGCCTCAATGACAGAAAGCTGCTGACAAGCGCCAAGTGAGTATATATTGAATATTTAACTGAATAGAAACATTATATTACACGTGATGAAGAGCCGGGGGCCTATACACGGTGCTGTTGAGCCTGCAACGTGAATTATATATTGAATGGACCGAAGAGCCAAAGGCTTAAAAAAAAGAGTGTTGTCAAGACCCAAACCTGCAAAAATTGCACATATATAACTTTTCCAATGAAGCACCTCAAGAGCCCTTTGAACTGTTGAGTAATTGAACATCAGCTGGAGGGGAACTCATGGTTGCGTGAGCTCTAATGGGTGGACTGTGTAGTCCAACAACTGTGCCTAGAGCAACAGCTACTAAAACGGTTTAAGAAACTGCTTGAGGTGAAACTTAAAGGTTATGAACTTTTGAATTAATAAACCTGCGAGTTGGAAGTTTCAACTGTTATGCTGACCCTTAGAAGAAGGGGTCCCTAAGTGTTAAAGTTGAAGAACCTTGGAACTGGTGATGTGGGAACATTTTGTGGCAAGTTTGAACTTGGGGAAGGGAGACCCCTACATCTTTATATTGTTGTGATAACAATGCTTCCTTTGACGGTCTAAGCCTTGAAGGGCAGCAGTGCTGCAAACAACGGTGGACACACCACTAAACATTCTTCCCCCAGGTAGTGTTTGCTATTGGCTAGGTGATTGACCTAGGTGGGGTGACTAACACCACATCCCTCTGGGAACTTGTTTATGGCACAAATACATTGCTTGTGATTGAACCAGGGCAATGTGCACTTTGCATAGGCCTAACCACTGAAGCAGTTACCATATTTGTACTGGTTGCAGTGCCCCCGAAAGGACCAAATACAGCAGGGTTTCACATTTGCACGATGTCAGGATTTGCACCATTGGATGCACCGCCACAGAGGCTGTCTTCGCACCAGTGATAAAACAGCACAAACTGTATCGTTGCACATGCACTGTTAATTCTGGCCTCAGCAGAATGACAAACCTTAGCAGGTCAAGTTGTCATCAAAAAGGGCTTATAAACAATATACCCAAGGGAGAATTTTATCGTGCACGAAGAAATTGTAGTACCAATGTTACCTATAATTCAGAATGTGAACTAATTGGTGAAAGATTCAGGAAGAGAGGGTACTCTGACAAAATGATTGATCAAGCAAAAATGTCAACTCAAAATTTGGATCGGAAACATCTACTAAGTAAGGAATCAGTAAAACAAGACTTGTATCCGGAATTTGTCCATTTTATCACCAAATATCCCAGCAAAAGCAATCGAATCCATAGTTTACTCAATAAACATTGGTATATCTTACAATTGGATCGAGATGTGGCGAAGTATATTACAGCCAAACCCAAAATCATTTATACTAAATCACACACTCTTAAAAAACGAAATTGAGTCCCTCTTTCCTGGCATTCGAAACCACTAGCAGGTTTTCTTCAAATTGGCTTAGCAACACAACTACAGGATTCCACAAATGTGGTACATGTAACTTTTCTAAATTTGCAATGCCACCGACAAAGATATTCACCTGTCATGGAGGTCTTGAGATAGAAATTAAAGATTTCATAAACTGTAAGACAACATTTATAGTGTATGGGGTGAAATGTGTGTGTAAAAAGGTGTACATAGGTAGTACAATTCGGGAACTACGAGTAAGAATCCGAGAACATCTATCTAACCTCAAAAATCAAGATCCTAAATTGCCATTGGCCGTGCACTGGCAAACGTATCACCAACAGGATGATAGCAGAGACATTCGTTTTTTGGGTCTATAACAAGCCAAGCAACATGCCAGAGGAGGAGACCGCCTTTTACATCTACATCAGTTGGAAGCTCAGACCATATGTAAACTTAGATGCCTGAAACTGGTTTTAAACAAAGAACATGCGCTTAATGTTTTTTTGTAAAATGATTAATTTTATTTTTTGGGTAACTACATTGACAATTCAATCGCTATATTTATATCATGCCTGAAAGAAACAATAGTAATATTCAATATCAAATTGAATATATTGATTAGTCCCAGAGTGGCTAAAATGGGATTGGGGAACCAGAGAAGGCTTCAGAATACAACAATAATGCTTAAGAACATATATTGAGCAACAGAAGCATCACATGTTGACCATTGGCACATGTGATTCAGACTTAGCTAAAAAGTGGAGCTACAGTGGAAGCTCCGACATAAATGGATATTTTACCATTTCCAAGATATTCAACCATACATGCCAACCCTCCCGGATTTAGGCGGGAGACTCCTGATTTTTCAGGGAAAAATACTGCTATTTTTCACGTTCTCCCGTCTAAAATTGTACTTTCCCCAATGCATTCCTATGGGGAAATTGTTCTCTCCCGATTTCTCTGAAGAAATCTCCCTGCCAGGTTCCTCGAAAGGTTGGCATCTATGTCTCAACAACCTTCAAAATTCATATAACCAACTTCATGTTATAGTTGAACAAGTTTAATTGTAATTCACAGGAAATATTGCGATCGGATTAGGTTACAAATGCATACAATTTTGAATTGGTGGGGAGAAAGGGAAAAAGGAGAAATAAATCTTCTTGTGCAACAGAGTAAATAAACACTCAGAACAGCAGCAGTAATGATATAGTTAAGCAAGTTCAATTGAAATTCACATCAACAATTTGCGAACAGAATGGGTCATAAATGAACACAATTTGAATTGGATTCCAGTGATATGATGTTGTCCAACAGGGTAATTAAACATTTAGAACAGCGGTAGCGACGAAAGTTCAGATCACGAGACTGATCACACCAAAACAGACTGGCCAGAAACGTATAAAACACACGTTTGTATTACATACCAGCTTTTTTGCCAGAGAAGGATAGCAGCACTCGTATTACACGGAGGACTTTTTTTGTCATTTATGAGGTAAGCGTTCACTGAGAGAGTGCCTGCCGTATTATGAATGGACCCCTAATTTAGAAGTAGACCGAAGTGTTAACACGCAATATATGTATATATTTTTAAGTGCCCGATTAGGAGATAAGCACATGGAATGATAACACTGTAATGGATGTGGCTAACAAGCGCCCAGAACGCAGCAACAGAAGCCATTAGCAGAGCCTCAGAGTTTCATGAGAAGTCTCACGGACTGATTCACAGTAGGGTAAGCAGTGTTTTTTGCACTTTAGAAATGGATTAATCAAGGGAATTTCAGATCAAAAGCAAATCTAATTGGAATACACAATATGTGCATATTTTTCACCAGTTCCTTGAGAAGTTAGTACAAGGAATGTCATGACTGCAATTGAATGCGGCTATTATGCACCGGGAACACGGCCTCAGAAATAATGATCAGAGCCACCAATCCTTATAACAAATTGAACGGACTGAATTACAGTTGCGTTTACATTCGAGGTTGACTAATGATGATTAGCAAAAATAAAAAAATAGTGTCATACCACGTGCATATTTTATCATTTCTTTACAGATAAATTGACTAGTTCATGGACATAAGAACCAAATAATCAGGAGCAGGCATGACTCAAGGAAACGTAGCAGATTAGCTAAGAGAATAAACAAACAACTTGTACTTGGTCCTATTGGATGCACACAGATTATGAAGAGACAGGTAAGCATACATTTCCTGCCCCGATTCACAAATAATTGGCAAGTAATATTCACTCAGCGTTATATTTTTCAGTGCATGACAAACCCAGGGTCATATTATGGTTGGGCTCCCCTGTATACTCCACTTTAGCTAATCATTGTGCAGAAAAGACAACAAGCAATGTTACATATGCGTATCGAACATTATGAAGGTATTGAGATGTTGTTAATATTGTTTTTCTTTTGTCTCTCTCTTTTCCTCCCCTCCATTTCTTCCTCTTTGTTAATATTATGCGTAGAACATTTGCATCCCAAATATAAGTGATGTTTAGATTGGACATTCGAACATTGTTTGGGACATGGCATGTGTAGTTAAATTCATTTTGTATTAGGATTGGGTGAACCTGCACATACTTGTTCTTTCTGTTTGCCCTGAAGAAGACCCGAAGGGTCGAAACACGTGTTGGCATTTTTGGGGAAACTGTTCGTATACATTTTTCAGAAACTCATTTTGGACAGATCATGTTGGTTTGGGTACATAGTATTTACACTTGACCTTTACCTAATGAATTTTCAAATTGTTTCTGTTAGGAAGTATATACAATTGTCAAACTGACTGGTGCTAACGACTGTTAATGTATTACCCATTTTTATGCTGAGAACCACCTTTGTGTTGCCCTTACATTTATTAATTTGATCTAGTAAGGATACATAACAATGTGTATATGATCATGTTAATAAATGTGATCTGTTCTCTAGCAAATCAGTGCAACTAAATTTCTCAAACTAGTGTATCTCAGAGTTTAGCACATAGTGGGGAAAGACTTGAGTTATTTCTTAGCAGCTCTAAGACACAGTGCAATGAAAACATTAATACTTGCATTAGAACTGGAACTAACTGCAGTGCAAATAAGATCATAATGCCATGCTTAATACTCATGCAAACCCTTTGATTGTATCAGTACTGAGACCAGTGTAAATTAGTTCTTGCACAGGTTCAAAAGCAGTCATTTAGGACTGCCATGAAAGTTGTCGTAGATACAAAGTTCTGAAATCCAGAATACTCAGTTTGTATGATATGCAACATGCCATTTATGAAATACCTTTTGGGATGTATGTGAAATGACATATGGGACATGATGCATGTGACATGACAAAGGTGACATGAAACCAGCACCTGACATGCCACATGTGATGTACATGACATGATACGTGACACTTGCTCTAGGCACAAATTACACTGAGCATAGGCAAGCTTTAAACATACTCAACATGTTGCTTAAGCTGTTGTCTTTTAGTGTAGGCCTTGAATGTAATTCTGAAGATAGTGGTTAGCACATAATGACATACTGTGCTGTGATTAAACATACACATCAAAACTAGAACACTGTTAGAGCGGAGGATCAGACACACCAGTTTGAAAATGTATGCCGTCTTCTGAGCTGGATTTGAATCTCTCTGCCAGTGCTCTAACCTATTGACATATACCCTTTTCGCCTGGGTGTGCAGCGTAAAAATTGACTATGCGAAATATGTTTCATGAATTAACTATTGACATGGGGCGCACAGTGATTCTACAACTGGGTTCAAACCTCTCATCCTGTCTTTCACTTTTGTTAATAAGAATGGACCCCAAAGTCATTTATGATTGGTCAATATAATGTGTTTTCTTTAGGAAGGGTGGCCTTGCAGTGATGTATTTCTATCATGCTATTGTAATTTTATTGCATCCAAGATGCCCCTCCCACACCGCTGATTTGAAATTGTTCGTCAACCTTCTGCAAAGTTCACAATACTCCACTGACGGTCACACAACAGAGTGTAATGTAGTTTGGAATTGCACCTTCTACTTTGAACCTTGGAACATATGCCGCTTGTGCAAAGTGACGTTGATCACTCCTGCTCACTACCTGTGCTCAAAGGTGGACAGTGTCTCTGATGTGAGGAAGCAGTAAGGACCACAAGATGATTTTTACACAACTTGCTGTTGGGTGCTGTTAGACAAACAGCAAGACACTGAGGGAATGTGTAGATACAAAATGTAATGGCAGAGTGTCAGCAGTTCCTGGCCGTGTGTTCTCTTTTGCTGCTGGAAAGTCTGTTTACCCTGTTCTTTGTGCTGCCTTGGAGGAGTCTTCAAAACCGTAACTGACATCGTGGAGCGAAGCGGAGTGACTACAGAGTGTCAGCAGTTCCTGGCAGTTTGCTGCCAGGAATCGTGCTGCGCCAGATATGGACTGAACAACCGGCTTACCATGTGATCAACCCCAAGACCAAAACCTGAGGCTGGAGCAGGACCGCTGGCAGGACGACGGTAAGAGCCTGAGCACGGACGGGGGAGCGATTGTTCCCATCCGCTCCTCACCAGAAACAGATCTGGACCACTAGTAAATCAACCGCCTCCTAGTGCAATGAGTGACTCAATCGAAATGGAGGCTGAGGTGCTCGGTATCCCCCAGTGGCTTGTGTGGCATAGGTAATAGTAACAGCCTCCATAGCCGCGTACATTTTAAAGCATGGCCAGCCAGTATCCATCACTCCACCTTCACACTTGCCACTGCAGGTGTCTTGGCGCACAGCTGCGCAGCCATACTCTGTTGGGGCTGAGACTGCGAGAAGGCAGGTGTCTCACTGCAGGCGGTCCCTGACTAAAGGATGTGGCCATAAACTGAAACCTGACTTGCAGTGTGATGCCAGCCTGAGGGATCAGGGGATCAAACCTTTTGACGGAGACATCTCACCCTCGTTGGCGCACAGCTACATATTGGTAGGTTGTGCAGCAGATTGTGCAGATGGTATCTCTGAGGAGCTTGGTGCAGGGCGACAACGCACTTTGGCTAGCACACAAAACATTTGGCAAGCAAATAGTGGTGATACCTTGGTGGCACTGGCCACTTTTAAATTCAGACAAGGATTGGGGAAACCAATCTGCAAGGAACCTCCTTGCCACTTAATCTCCTCTACAAGACCTACAGAATCAGTTATAGGTGGGCGAGGTGGGTGATTGCAGTGTCCAGCCACTCGCCTGCAGAAACTATTAGACATCTGGAAACTGAAGGAAATAAATGTGATGGGTGGAGCGCCCAGATTCCATTATAATAACTCGCAACCTAAAATTGGAAGGACCTTGGCCTCAAATTATCTCAGATTGAGGGATCTTGAGGACGCAGATTTGTTTGCAACCTGGCCTGATCGAGAAGGGAGTAGTTTCTTACCTGTAACTCCATTTCTCCAGCATTGGTATCTTTCATGGATTCACATGCTTAGAATATTCCCCGTCGTCAGGCTGGGAATCCCCGGTACATTATATAGACCCTTTCCCGTAGGAAAACTTTTTCGATGCTATACGTCCTATCCACCTCGTTTTGTATCATGCGTGCCCGCGCCGTCAGGACGCCATGATATAAATACAGGACCCGCCCCCGCGCTCCCTCAGATTTCGGCCCCCAAAGTAGTGGGGGAACCAGTTTGCATGCTCAGGGGAGGCAGGCGGGCGCATGTGAATCCATGAAAGATACCAATGCTGGAGAAATGGAGTTACAGGTAAGAAACTACTCCCTTCTCCAGCATTGGATCTTTCATGGATTCACATGCTTAGAATAGATTACATAGCAGTACCATCCCGAAAAGAGGAGGCGTGCATGCAAACTCACATACTTTCCTCACAATGTCCGTTCCCTATGGTCGTGTACCCATCAGCAATAGTTAACATAGAAAAACGAACAATATTCAATCATAATTGCAACAAGATCTAACCCCTCAACCGGGGCGTACCTTATTGGAATAGGTGTCGAAGCACCGCCTGTCCCATCCGAGTATCTTCGGCATGTTGTTGTGGCAGGCAGTAATGGCGGGTAAAAGTGTGTGTAGCCGCCCAGGTAGCCGCCATGCAGATGTCCCCCAGAGGGACTCCAGACCACAGCGCCGTCGACGATGCCGCCGCTCTAGTTGAATGAGCTCTTGGGCGTCGCAGAAGAGGCTTACCAGCCTTGGAATGGCAGTACGAAATGGTAGACGATACCCATCTCGACAGTCCTTGCTTTGAAATAGCTTTGCCTTTAGCACCCAAACCATAGGCCACGAACAATTGCCTCGTTGTCCTGAAAGGTTGCGTGTGATGCAGATAAAACTTGAGAGCCCTTTTCACGTCTAATGTGTGTAACGTGCGCTCCGCTCCCGAGCATGGCTCTGGAAAAAACGTAGGTAAGACAATAGAAGAATGTTTATGGAACACTGAAGGAGCTTTCGGTATGAACTGTGGGTTAGTGGCAAGGACCACCTTGTTCTTGAAAAATCTTAAGTATGGTGGGTCTACCATTAGAGCTTGGATTTCCGAAATACGTCGGGCTGAAGTGATGGCCACCAGGAAGGCCAATTTCCACGACAAAAACTTTAGAGACGATGATGACATTGGTTCAAAAGGAGGTTTCATAAGAGACGCTAACACCAGATTGAGGCTCCACACCGGAGGAAATCTCTTCTCGGGAGGGAAACTCCTAAACAGACCCTTAAGGAAGTGCTTAATCAGGCGGTCGCTGAATAATGGTGCGGAATGTCGTTGACATGTAAACCTGGAGATGGCGGCCAGGTGTACTTTTATCAACGACACCGATAAGCCCTTCTGAGCTAAGAACAGTAAGTATGGAAGGAGCTGTTCCGGCGTAATCGACTGCGGAACCAGACCTGGGTGATCCCCACACCACTGACAGAAACTCCTCCATTTGTACGAGTATGAAGTGTTTGTGGAAGGTGCTCTTGCCGCTTGCAGAATACGACGACACTCCTCCGGAATCGTTAGCTGACCAAATTCGGCGAAGTCAGGAGCCAGGCCGTCAACTTGAGGCTGTCCGGGTCGTGATGCCAAACAATACCCTCCTGTCGAGACAGAAGGTTGGGGATCTTCCTGAACCTCATTGGCTCCGCCGCCGCCATGTGTAGCAGGTCTGAAAACCACACCTGTCTGGCCCAATACGGGGCCACCAGAATCACCCGACATGGGTATTTGAGGATCCATTGCAAAGTCCTGCGGATAAGAGGAAATGGAGGGAATGCGTACAGGAATTTGTTCGTCCATGGGAAGGAGAACGCATCCCCCAGTGAGCCCTGCTGAGGCCACCTGCTTGCATACTGCGGGCATTTCCTGTTGTCCTTCTTCGCGAACAGATCGATGGAAGGATGTCCCCACTTCTTGAATACATGTTGTAGTTGCTGGTCGTTCAGCACCCATTCGTGAACTTCGTTCATTTCCCTGCTGAGGGCATCGGCCTCCACATTTCTCACACCTTGCAGGTGGAACGCCAAGATTTGCATGTTGTGTTGCAGGGACCAATGCCAGATTTTCTGTGCCTCCATCGACAGGGACCTGGAACGTGTTCCTCCTTGTTTCCGTAGGTAAAACATTGTAGTCGTGTTGTCCGTCATGACACGCACCACAGAGTCTCTCAATTGAGGAAGAAAAGATTTTAGAGCCCACCGCACTGCTCTCAGTTCTAGCAGGTTGATATGCAGGGAGGACTCTTGTAACGACCACCGGCCTTGTACCTGTAACGTATCCAGATGAGCTCCCCATCCGCTCAGCGATGCATCCGTCACCACCGTCTTCTGGAACTCCGGTTCCACCAGAGGCATTCCTTTCGTTAAATGAGTAGAAGCTCTCCACCAACAGAGTGCTTGTACCAGTTGTTCGTCGATGATCAGTCTGTCGGACCAGCGACCTTGGCTCTGCGCCCAACGGTCCGCTAGAAATTCCTGGCAAGGCCTCATAAACAGACGGCAGTTGTTTATCAACGGAATGCAGGATGACATGGTCCCTAGCAGGGACATGTATTTGCGCACCGACACCCTGGTACCGCATCTCCATTCCGACGCCTTGCTTTGTAGCTTCTGTATCCTTTCGCTGGATGGTCTTACAAGGCTTGTGTGCGTATGAAACTCCGCTCCTAGAAAGACCAAGGTCCTCGAAGGCTCTACGGAGGACTTGCTGAAGTTTATTGCGAAGCCCAGTTCCTGTAAGAGGGACATTGTGGCCCCCAGACTGTTTCGTGTTTGTTCCATGGACGAACCTCTGACCAGCCAGTCGTCTAGATAGGGATAGACATGGTGACCGTCCTTCCTTAAATGGGCCGCTATAGGGGCCAAACACTTGGTGAACGTCCTGGGGGAGGACTTGAGACCGAACGGGAGGACCTTGAACTGAAAATGCTTTCGCCCGACGACGAATCTTAAATATCTCCTGTGTCGTGGACGTATTGGGATATGAAAATATGCGTCCTGAAGGTCTAGCGACGACAGATAATCCATGGGTTGCACTGACCTGATCACCTCCTGGAGCTTTAGCATTTTGAATTTTAAGCTCTTTAGCCATTTGTTGAGTACCCTCAGGTCGAGAATGGGCCTCCATTTTCTATTTGGCTTCTTGACAACGAAGAACCGGGAATAAACCCCTTGTCCTTCCTGTGCCACAGGAACCCGTTCTACCGCTCCTTTTTGTAGCATAAGCGCCACCTCTAGTATTAGAACTCGAAGGTGGGGCTGGGCCGAAAACACTGGCGGAAGACTTGGAGGCTTGTTTTTGAATTGCAGCGCATGACCCATGCGAATCGTGTCCAGAACCCATCGATCTGTGGTGATGCATTTCCATTGGCCGATATGATGAGAGACTCGACCCCCCAGGACGTTCCGAAGGCCGTCATTGGTTGCTGGTTTGCTTGCCCTTCGTCGACGAGGGACCCGAGCCGCGTCGTCTGGAGGCTTGATAATCTCTGCCTCTACGTGCCGACTGGAATGCACGTCTGTAACCTTGTGAGGAGTATGAGGGCCTATTAAATCCACGGTCCCTAGAGGCTCCAAAGCGGGGGTTTCCGGAAGCACCCCTGAAGGGGCGAAAAGAGCGAAAACTTCTACCTGTCTGGAGGGCGCCGAGAGACCTAGCGGTATCCGTGTCTTCTTTCATCCCCTTCAAGGCTTCATCTACCTTGTCTCCAAACAGATGTTCTCCTTCGCATGGCATGTCTAGGACTTTGTACTGGACTTCAGGTCTGAAAGTAGTACATTTGAGCCACGCTTGTTGACGCAGTACTACGTCATGATTGATTTGTTTGAAACCAGCCTCTGCCAGGTCCACCGCAATATTAATAGCGTGGTTCGAGGCCTCCTCACCATCTCGTACTAGCAACATGGCTGCTTTTCGATGTTCTTCCGGCAAATGTTCTAGGATAGGGGCTATTTTATGCCACATCTCCCTATCGTATCGTGATACAATCGCCAAGGAGTTGGCTGCTCTTACCGTCGTGGCGCCGACTGAGAGCACCTTTTTTCCAAAGGCGTCCTGCCTCCTGGCCTCGCTTTCTGGTGGGGTTGAACATTTTTGCTGTACTTTGGCCTTCCTAGCCGCTGCCGCCGATACCACAGAGTCTGACAGAGGCTGTGATGTCAGACATTTTGGAGTGGACTCCGGAGCTTTAAACTTTTTCTCAGTACGCCCCTTAATAGCCGGTTCCGAGAACGGATGACGCATCGTCTTGAGGCCTTCTTGCCACACGTGGTCCAGGATTGGGATGGCAAATACCGATTTCCTCCTTTGACCCATGTGATCAAAAAGAAAACAGTCTTTCTTTTGCTCCTCAGGAATTAGGCCGAACTCGGAACACGCCTTTCCCATCATTGCATGGAAGGCTCCCACATCATCCGGAGAAGATGGTTGTGCCTGGCTCCTCGTAGACTCTACCTCTACATCCGAATTCCATGTTGGGTCTCTCGACGGTGACAGGGAAATGTCCGACCCTGAGTCACCTCGTATAGAATCGGAATCCGATAGCTCACCCTCCTCCTGCGCTCGAGGACGATCCTTCACCGCCTGGGAGGCCGACGGGCTTCTGGTCGTCGAGCGAGCTGCTTGAGCTTGTTCGTCGACGGAAGGTGCAGAAAACATCAACGATGAAGTGCCAGGCTGAGGGATCTGCGTATCCAGACGCTGCAGGAGCTTCTGAAGTGTATTAAGCACATCCAGAGACAAAACCGTCTGGGGGGTCAGCAACGTCGAGGATAGAGGGGCCACACCCCCGCTCGCACTCATCGTCGACGTATTGGAAGGCCGTAAACCCAAGTCCGACGGCTGCATAACCATGCATTCTCCGTCCACCGACGACACAGACAAGGCCGTGTCTGGCTGCAGTAGGACCTCAGGGGGGGCCGGGTCACAGACCTCTGGCTGCCAGGCCATAGATTGAGTCACCGTCGACGAAGGAATCCCCACCGCTGCTGCCTGAATAGTAATAGGCATCGTCAGCGACACCGGGGTCGACGAGCAAGTAGCCGGCACCCAGCCTTTAGACTTCGTAGCTGATTTCGTTGCCGACTTCCCTGCTGAAGAGTCTCGACTCACGGAAGACCTAGGACAGTCCCCTGAGGAGGATTTTGATGCCGCTTGCCTCTCCGTCTTAGAGGATGAGGAGGAGGAGGACTTTTTGTGTGATGAGGAAGACCCAGCATGCTTCTCCGTCTGCTTGTCCGCAGGGCGTTTTTCGACAGGCCGCACCTTCTTCGAGGGAGGTTCCGACTTGCTCCTGGAGGCCGTGGAGCCAACTTCTGATGCCGGATAGGCACCCGCTCCGTCGTTAAGCCAGTCGACCAACCTCCTTTTTCGGTCTTTAAGGGTTTTTTGGGAGAAACCCTGGCATATCTCACATGTGTCCGCCGTGTGGTGCGGGTGGAGACAATAGATACAGTCCATGTGGGCATCACCTTCATAGACTTTTTTGAGTCCACATGTCGCACAAGGACGAAATAAAGCTTTTCCGGACATATTTTTTCCAGAATGTAACGTCGCCGAAGCGAAAATACAACCTAATTTCGACTAGCAGTAACCGCGAGGATCCCACTACTTTGAAAGACGGTTGAAATCTGAGGGAGCGCGGGGGCGGGTCCTGTATTTATATCATGGCGTCCTGACGGCGCGGGCACGCATGATACAAAACGAGGTGGATAGGACGTATAGCGTCGAAAAAGTTTTCCTACGGGAAAGGGTCTATATAATGTACTGGGGATTCCCAGCCTGACGACGGGGAATATTCTAAGCATGTGAATCCATGAAAGATCCAATGCTGGAGAAGGATCTATGATTGATACTCACGTGCAGAGGTGCCCTACTCACAACATGACCGGCGAGGAACCCATGAAGTTTGCATGAGCAGGTAACAGGGGAAGGGGAGGGGACAGAGTTACGACTATCTAATGCCAGCCATGAGGAGGATCAGTCTGGGGAAGTGGCAAAGTGTCAAAGTGCAACGTAATGCCTTGGTTTGGGAGACCTCCTTTGAACCTCTCCATTCAGGATCCACCCGGGACAGCACTAAAAAGTGCAGACTGGACACAGTCCAGGTAAAATCTACAGTGAGCAGGATTTCCCCCATACCCTTTCTCCATCATTGGACAAACGGAAAGAGGATGCCTTAAAAGTGACGGATATAAAGGAAATACTGAGTCTGGGCTACACAGCGATACATGCGGGTATAGTGGCTGCACTGTCATTGGTGATGGCCCCATTCACCAAACTATACTAGACAATCAACAGCTAAAAGACAACACTACAATGCTAGCGATGCTCCACTCAAAAATGATCTTCGTTAAAGGTTTTGTAACGGCGATCCAGGATAAACTGGACAGAAACAAAGAGGAGATTACTAGTTTCTTCATCAGATCCTGGAACCCATAATCGAAGAGACATCAAAGAGGTGCAAGTCCAGGGAGAAAGGTGAAATGTCTGACGAGAGACCACGGCCTGGCGTTTTTCTGCTGGGCCTTGAGTGTGATTTATACACCTCATTGCAAACGCTCGCTCAAGATCCATCCCAGGGGCAGAAGGGGGGACAGGAGCCCATGCATATAAAACCCAACCAAATCCCCGCTGTGATTGGATCAAGCTCCTGGGGGCTGGGGGAAAACTATATTGAAGAGCAAAAATTGGCTGTAGAGAGGGTCCATGAGAGAAACACGGGACCAACATTTGAGGGTGTGGTCCCTGAAACGGTGGAAGAGCTAGACACCACAACCGGCCCCCAAGAAAGTGTCTCAGGCATTACACCTCTTTACCCAACCATTATGGACACAGACCCTACAACAGGTCTGGTGGAATTCCCACTCTCATTAAATTGAAGAACCTAAAACAGGCTACTGGGTGGTGGAAAGAAACTGCAATTCAAGGAAACCGAGACTAGAGAAAACCAGGAGAAACAGAAAAAACATGTCTCCGGGGCAAACCGAAACCAAGTTAATGACAGAACAAGATTCAATGGACAAACTAATGGAACTGTCAGTCTAGTCAGTGGAGGAAGAAAACAAAGACCTCCTGAAATCTCAATATAGAACGTCAGGCGACGAACTGGAGGATGATGTAATGACATGTACACGCAGAGTTCCTAAAATTCAGCTTCAATGTGTTCCGTACGCCTTGGATGGCTTTAAAACAATGGAGCAACGAGGTCGAAACTCTAAAAATGATAGCAACTGTCATATGTTTAGGTGTACAGGTCTAAGTCCAAATGGGCCCACATCAAACGCAAAGATTTATGTGGGAGAATGATTTAAGATTCCAGTAGGAGAAACTGACGCCCAGAGGACGGGACATACCATTGATCGGGGGGAAAAAAGTCAATGAAGCTAACAACCCTGAAGGGGTGGACTCAGAACATTTCAGAGTCCTGAGACCTGAGGTGGCTTACAACCGATGACATTGCACGGGTGGTGTTTCCCACTGAACAGATGCTGGACAAAGTCATTGGGCCTCAATTTAAGCTTGCTGGTGCAGTAACAATGGTACCGGTAAGCTTGCTGGTACCGCTGTTACCGGACCGGCAAACTACGAGGTCTGCTCGCGGGGGCCTTTCTGCGAGCCAGGTCTGACCTTGCGGGTTTACCGGCACCCGCGAGCGGACCATGTAGGATGCACCGGCACCATTCATAAATGGCGCCAGTGCATCTGGCCTCCCCATTCCCATTGAGTCGAATGGGACTCATATGGGAATGGGGAGAAATATTTTCCAGCGCCCGGGAATGGGCAATTACCAGGTCCGCTAGGGCCATAATGCCCCAGTAATTGCCCATCCCGGGTGCTAGAAAAAAAATGATTCTGGCGGCAGCCGTGCCTGTTTTACCGGCATGGCTACCGCCGGTCTCATAATGAGGCCCATTGTCTATTTTGAAGGCAAACTAGTTAAAAAAGCCACCCGAGAGGAATCAGCAATTTTAGACCTGGGATTCTCCTTGTATGTGGGAAACGCCACCAATGGCCCGAGGCTACCAAAGGATCCGAAACAAAGTACATTGAGAGGAGGACCGTGGAGGTTTACGAAAAGGGGCTGACCCTATGGCAAGAGGGAATAAAACAAAAGGAGTAGTGGGGGAATTTGCTCAGATAATGGTCGGTAACCTGGCCAACGCTGAAAGACAAGTAAAGTTTTATAATAATTGTAAGAGTGAGAAGCCACAGGATGACTCATGGCATTGCCTGACAGAAGCCTTGGTAGTTAACAAGAATGGAGCCTAACCATCACTTGTTTGGAAAAGAGATTATCTGGGATAACCATGAAATCATTTGTCTGCAGGGAACGTGGCTTCGAGAACTCCCTAGCCTTGCCGGATTCAGAGTCTTTCTTAATCCAGCTATAAAGGGTGTAAAAGGAAGACCCGCTACAGGGCTTTTGACAATGGTTAAGGTCGAATCCTTCTTTGAAATTGTGGAATTATGGAACATAAACCCTTACATAAAATGACAAAGATGAGATGTAACGGGCTAAGGGCCAGTAAACTTGAGCGGCTGATACTCTGTAATATTTACTGGAACTCGGCAGGCATTGAGTCTGCCACCTTTGTTAAGGCTATCTTGGGGAAACTGAAAAAACTGAGACAACTTAAAAGACTCTATGGTCATCATTTGTGGGGACTTTATTATGTCACTCACACCAGAAGGGGAGTGTAACTATTCATATCTAAAAGATAAGTTAACAAGAAAAAGGACAAAGGGCCTCATTATACGTTGTGCGGTAACCATGGCGCTAAGCGCCATGGTTGCCGCCGGTATTTTAACGTGTCCCGTTGGTGGATGGCGGAATTACCGCCCTACTCCAAGGTGAGCGGGGCCTGTAATTCCCCATTCACCAAGGCCCTTCCCCATTCCCATTTTTGCCCCCATAGGGCATAATGGGAATGGGGAAGGCGCTGATTACGGTACCGCAAATTGCGGTACCGTAATTAGCACCAAGGTCCCTTTGCGGCCCCCTACTTTAACGGCTGGTAAAACCAGCCATTAAGGTCGGGTCCCGCAAAGGGAACTCGTAATAAGGCGGTAAGGGTTTACCGGTGCCCTTACCGGTACCGGTAAACCCTTACCGCCTACCGTGTAATGAGGCCCAAAGTCTTTTTGGAGGAGGGAATGTGTTCATCAAGATCTACATTTATTAAACTGACAAACCTCGGGGGACGTGCCTGCCACCATACTTCATCTCGAATAAAGTATGGTTTTGGACTATATATTTGCTTTTTGCAACTCGTTACCTTGGATATCCTCGATGAGTCATCCAAACAACTAACAGTGGCCACAACACTTAATGTCTAGAACACCTTCCTGCCAACCACAAAAGAAATATCCATGCCTTTTAACAATTACACAAGGACGCAATCATCTAAAAATTGATGCAGGTAAAATTAAATTACTAACGCAACAGCTTCTAATGACAACTTCAGCTGAAAAGGAAAATGATAACATGAGACACACCAGGGAATAACCTCCAAAAGGCGTTTATTGAAACTGGGAGACTGAGCTCCAAAGAATCTTTCAAGCATAAACAGTGTTATGATACTGATTAATTTCATATACTCCTATGGATGCGCCAGACAACCTGTACATTTGTTATTTTCCTTATTTTATTAAGATAATTCTTTTTTAGCCCTTCTATCTTGACATGTTTCGTCTCTCAGGCCTTTATCAAAACCGGTCATTTGTTCACTTCATTATTTGATTCCAGTGGGGTGTTAAGGATGTTGAAAGCCGAAATCCAACGCGAGGAAAACAGGAGTCAGCTACAGATCTGAGCAGAAAGGGATTATCCCATGACCTACATGCAACATTTAATTAAGAAGTGTAATCGAATAATGAAGTGAATGAATGCCCAGTTTTGATAAAAGCCTGAGAGCCGAAACATGTGTCAACCTAGAACCGGTAAAATAAAATAAGGAAAATAACAAATGTACAGGTTGTCTGGCGCATCCTTAGGAGTATGTGAAATTATTCTTTAAGCAACGGATTGGGTTTATCCGTTTTACTCTGGGAAATAGACTGGCAGGTTTGAAACAGAGGATTGAGTCGCACAGGCATTATCTGAGAAAAAAAAACACAAGAGCGGTAACACTGTTATACTCATGACCTAGCTTGGGAAAAACGACTCCTGAGGCGTGATTTAAGGCGACTAAAAAAAACCAAATAGCCCGAATATCTCGGGGCTAATAGAAGTAGAAGACAGCGCTATAAGAATTGGATCCAGGGAAGGAAAGCAAGAAATTTCCAGGAGGACTTAGAATTGATGAGGAGCATATCAAACAAGCAATTTGGTGAAATCTGCAAACATCTCAACACCCTTGACACCCCACTGGATGCCATATTATAAAACACAGTAGATGAGCTTGCATGGGACAGACATTATGGAAGGGTGCTTAATTTGGTTGAAGTTAAGCCAATTATCAGGGAAATGCACAGGGCCTGGAATGGTTATTCGAAACCGAAGACATTTTGAGAAAGATTCATAAGCTCAGTTGCTCAAGAGCACCGGGCCCGGGTGGGATGACAAACGCTCACCGGAAGGAGTAACCAGAACTATGGGCTAAATTCTTGTCAATCTTATTTGCTTATATAAAGAAAGAAAAGAAGGTCCCTTCATCATGTATGTCATCCATAATCATCCCAATATTTAAAAAGGGAGATATAAAGGACCCAAGTACCCACCGCCCAATAGCCCTCCTGGATGTTGGAGGCAAAGATTTTGGTAAACTGCTTCTGGTGGACCTGGACAAATGGATCAATATCTCTGGAAGGCTGGACCATTGGCAGTCAGGTGTCATTAAAGGAATGAACTTGTCTTTCAATCTTTTTTGTGATCAACCTTTTGAAGTCTCGGCTAAGATGCACCAAAAGTAAACGTTTTCCGGCATTCATAGATCTGGCATGAGCCTTTGATTCAGTGGACAGAAGAAAATTGTGGGCTAAACTGTCAAAATGAGGTTGCCCGGGAGAGCTCCTTGAGGCCATAAAGGACCTTCATACAAACACAAACATACGAATAAGGCTGGAACAAAGGGGGTTGCTGTCTGTGGCAATTCCGACAGCCAGAGGCCTGACGCAGGGGGTGCCCGTTGGCGCTGGCAACCTTCAATTTGTTTCTATCAGATCTCCCTAATGCTCAGAGTAAAACACTTAGTTTCCACCCAAACATTGACGGGGTGAAGATGGATAATCTTCTATATGCACATGATCTGGTGCAAATGGATCAAACTTACGTCGGTTTACAAAGACAAATAAAAGCCTTGGAAGAAAACATGCTTCAGAATGGCTTAAAAGTGAACGTAAACAAATAAAATATTGTAACATTGGGACAATGTAGTGGAAAGAGACCGAGAGTGAAAGCTTGGTACCTGGAAAATGAAAAACTGTCAGAAGTACCGTCTATGGTGTACTTGGGGGGGGGGGATTTGGGGGGAATGTGTAAACAGCACACTTCGAGACCTCCCACAAGAAGACATGCTAAGAATCATTGACCGCACAAGGAAGGCTGATCCAAAGGGAATCTGGAAAATGTTCAGTTACCAGTGGTTTGATATGTTACAAATCAAAAGCTGTAACCATAGTAACATATGAAGCCGAAGCATTCCTGGCCCTCCCTGAGTTTGGGAGTCTCTGGAAAGAATTTACTGGAAACACTTGCTGAAACTACCAAAGTGTGTCCCAATGGCATTAATAAGGCAAGAGCTGGGCATAATATCAATCCAAGCACACGTAACTTGGAAAAATTGTGCACTATAACACAAAATAGTAGCAACAGATCTGACAAGAGGCTATGGGATGCTGAAAACAGCTCTAAAGCAAGGTGGAGATGCTGGGCTTCAGGACTGGGTGAGAGCTTGTAGGAGCATACTGGACCATGTAACAACCACAGAAGACTAACTGCTGTCTAACCCTGACTCAGTGAAAATCAAAATGTGGCGCCAGGACTAGATCCTGACCCAAGAGAAAGCGAGCAAATCCCAAAAATGCATACAAGAGGGAGTAACAAGGGGCCCTTAACAACGTGCTCTCTAAATACCTGTCAAGATGTCCTAGCCATGTTTTAGGAACGCAATTTATGAGATTCTGTTTTAACTTATACCCCACTCAGGACATCTTGGTCTTAAGAGATAAGGGGCCTAAGAGACATACCGGGTGCAGAATATGTAAACGGGAGGAGGAAAGAGACCCTAAAGCACCTGGTTCTTTTCTATAAGGCCATCACTCAAACAAGAACGAAAGTACTGAGCGGCTTCTTTGAAGAGTTGGAAACGTATACTGTAGATGATTGGTGGTCTTTTTAAATTGGATTTTTAATTAAATAGAAATTATGGAAGCAAAAGCAGTGGAAAGGACAGGAGATTCCAGAGACTGTTGCAACGAAGGACGACAGGCCCGAGAAGCTGTTGGTTAAGGAACTATCTTTATCTAACGGAGGAGGGCTTTGCCTCTGCTTTTGTCTGTAATCTATTCTCTTTGTTTTTTTGTTTGTTGGGGAAATTATGTTGAAGTGTGTAAATCGAAGGTAAAAAAAACTTCAGTATTGATAAGTAATGATACCGAATAAATAAATTACAAATGTAACACCAAGAGGCAGCAATTTTCCAAGACACATCACCTTGGATGGGTGTAGGTGAAATCTGTACCCTAACTGATACATTATTAAAGGTCTTACTGCTTGGCTCACACTCTGCTGACATTTACAAAATGAACAATACCAAGGGCTGCTGTTGCGATAATGTAGAGTATTGGTTGTCTCGAGGAACCAAGTTTGGATTTTCCAGAGACTGGGATGTCTTGTGATGGCTCCACTAGGCTACGAAAGCCATGCCTGAAAAATTACCTAACATACATCAGCTTACTGTGCAGCTTGCGCATCAATAGGAAAAGAGCATATGACAGCAACACAGCTGGCTGCAGACAAAGGGTGCAGGCTCCTTCGTTGCGAGTCTCCCGCATGACACAGCATTTTCGCGCTCTGCCGTGCGCCTCAATTCCCAACTCTCTACAATCCTGCACCAGCGCGCAAGGTATGCATACCCAGCCTGGTCCAGCAGAGGGACATTTATGGTGGGCTCCACGATAGATACCGTGTTTTCCACGTAGTAGTTCTTCTCCCTTCCCTTCCCCCCATTTTTTAATGAAATCATGAGGCCACCTTCCAGTTCCTACAGGCACTGTTAACTACATTGTCTGTACTGGTGGTCTTGCCACTTATATAAACGGACCACATAAGTAACGTTTATACCCGCTTGATTCTGGCGCCTCTTGTTTTCGTTTTACAGTTATTTCTGTACTGCAACACCGCACCCGCGCCACACCAGCTTCTCCTGGACTCACCTGTGTTGTCCTCGACTTAGCCACCCAGCACTGACTGATACCGTGCTGCAAGGTAACCCGCTCGTACACCTCTGTATACTTTGTCAGTATGCTCCACACGGGTCACGAATTGTGTATGGGTTGCGCATCTGCCCTTTTTCTTCTGTTCTTGCCACTCTACACATCGAATCTATCATTGTGTTTGCCGCTCTCCAGCTTCTCTCACACATTTGTCTTTGCCTTGTTCTTAACTCGTTTCTACAGTATATGATCACTTCTGTACCTGTATTCTCCCTCTAGGCACTCATGGACACATGGTGTATACACTGCAGTTTTATCTAACACACCATTCTTTTGAATCCTTTTGACGCTTGCATGCACTTGTGCATGATACTTAACTTCATGACTTCCCCCTCCTCTCCTCATTCTGAGATCTACTCCTTTTATGTGCTTACTTCTACAGCTGTTGGATTTCCGGCACAACTTGTAGAAGTTCTGGCATTAGCCTTGTCCATTTTCATAAGCAGTACAAGAGTTCCGACACACCGGGACAGCAGCCACGCGACATTCCCCTGTCCCCCATACAGTCATAGGGTGAGTGTTTCGCATCCGTTTGTCAACAGTATCATACAACCTCAACACTCCTTTGTAATTTTTCCTATGGAGTGCTAGTTTGACCAATCATGTTTTAATTGCCCCCTTTAGGGATTAATCTCTATACTACATCAACTCTGCCCTGAGGAAGGCTTCAATCACATTAGCCTGTTTAGGCCCGCCGAAACGTGTTTTTCCCTCTCTTGTGTTCCCCTCCCCTCTGGAAGCACCTTTGGGAACAAATCTATGATATTTCATACACGTTGGCAGTTAATGATATGGCAAAATAACCATATGTCATAAATTGATTGTGAATGATTTCACTCTGTACTAACCAGGGTAATTTTTTATACACCCTGGTTAAAATCCAACCCACAGGTACAACTGTTTTCCTGCTGGGCCTTCGTCCTTTTATCAATTGTTTTTGCACAATATTCTAAATGAAATTACAATGTACACATGTTATGCTCTTTGTTTCTCTTTCATTTTTTGTTATGTTTTTTAAACTTGTGTAAGAAGCATCTTGAAATTCTTAAAGAATATGTTTTTCTGTATAATACATTTATTCTCATGTACTCCTAGGTTTTTCCATTGGTTTTGTTGTCTCTGTGACTTCCTTTGAAAGCACATACCTCATAATAATATGGAGATTTAACCTTAAATCATTGACAGAATTCAGGACTGTCTCTGGCGTGGGTTCCTTTCTTAGGTTCCTTGTTTTGAATGCAGACAAAGGGAAGACTGACGCAATTATAGAGCAGCCGGAGGCCCCACAAGGTTGTAATATCCCCTCAAAGTTAATGGGGGAAAATAACCTTTTATCCCATGCTTCAGAATATTGAGGAGATTTAGGGGCCTTAGATACAAAACTCACAAATGGCAGCAAAGCTGGAGTCTACCATCAACAACCAAAGTGACTTGTTAAGTCATTGTCTCCCATACACAATACAAAATAATTCTCTTTTAAACCTTTGTTATAGCCTTCAAAGCGAGACGGGCGAGGTTGGAGTAAAGGTAGGCCAACGCCTCAGGCAAGCTGCTCACTCAGATATAATTAGGTCATGTCTGTCTGCATCTCTGGATTTGGAAAGACTGGTGAAGATGAGTGATAATTAATCAATCAATGGGCTTAGTGGGATGGCTCTGGGCGAGAGTTGTCAGATTGCAGAAATCAATACCCTCTTACAAGCAGTATTAGCTACTTGTGCAGAGATTCCTCAATCCTAGTTGACAGTTGGGATGAAGAGAGGGAAGAGGGTGAAGGATAACCTTTAGATCAGCCCCCCATGGCTACAGATCGAACGCCCAATTGGTGTCCCAAACAGCCCTGTTCATGCAGGCCAAGAAGGGGGCATTGATACTTCAACCTGGGATTCTAGAACAGGCATAAAAACAGACTGAAATGCTAAGCCACGGCACAGAGGAATCCTTCTATATTCTACGAAAGAAGAGGCGGCGAAGGAAAAAGTCAGCAAGAGTTTGCCAGTGAGAAAAAAGAAAGCTCCAAAGACAGGCCTCTTATAGGATGAATTCTTGTGCTTGGGCAGAAACTTTAGCTCTGTTATACATGTATCGCAAAATAAAGTCACTATGATTTAATGGATGTTAAACATTCAAAACAAAGAGGGAAAGAAGCAGCAGAATCCAAACGTAGGCGTTGTGGATGGAAAATTAGATAACTGGGTGAGGGTGAATCCCGCAGCTACACTGGAGAAGGTGGATTCACAGGTGAAGAACTCTGGTCCCCTGGGTGTATGGAAAATTCCTGAATCAAGTACTACTGTGCCAGCTCAAGTGTGAGCAGAAATTGCAATCAAGGACTGTATGACCTCACAAAAAGCTGAGGAACCAGGCTTGGATTTACCAAAGCCATGCCTGAACCATTACCTCACCTTTTACATACATCAGCTTACTGGGCAGCTCGCGCGTCAATAGGAAAAGAGCGTTGGTCAATAAGGGGGACACATCTTTAAAAATCTGGAAAAAAATGTATCAAAGCAACATAAAGCCTTTCTTTCACTGCAGAGCTGTAGCGCAAGAACACTAATGAAGTTTTCACCTTATAGGACAAGCTTCCAAGCACCTTTCCTTGAAAGGTCGCGCAGCTGGGTGAACTTAGCTCATGGTCTGGGTAAGCAAACCATCTGACCCAAGTACAATTAAGAATAAGTACCTGGAAGTGTGGCAAGTTTCTTACCATGCGCTTTTTCCTCCTCACTTGCCCCATATCCTAGTGTGATACACAGCCTCCCCCTGGGGCAATTGAAGCTCATACTAAGACCAGCAGAGTTGTGGATGACAGCTCAATAGAGTAACACAATGGAATAAATGAGAAACTGAGAAATCACTGAACCAGTGCATGCTGCATGTGCCACTATCAGGGTTTTATCTGAATGCTTAAATACATCACCCTTCTGATAAGCCATGTGGATTCCTCTAAGATTCCTATCATGAATCACTCAGTGCTAATTAAAAGCAAATCCATATACCACCACTCACTTTATATTGTTCACCTAAGCTTGTCTAGCATTCCCAACGTCACCGCAGCGAAAACTAGAGCAATATCCAAGGGTAAAACAAAGGAAAATCAACCCATCAGTTCAGCGATTAATATGCTGACGGCCAATAATCTGAAAGGGAAACATACCTGAACTACTTTGAAGATGGATTCTTTAAGACCTGACACCATTAAGAAGACACAATAAAAAATAAATACTCTGCAGTCAAAGATGCCGTTGCTGCCACATGAAGGACTATGAACCAATCTGCAATCAGTCCTGGAATGGTGCGCCAGGAGGAGATTGGAATTTGAACGAGAAGAAGAAATAATTACTAATGTCCTGAGAAATGCACAAGGAGATGAGCCTGAGGGCAGGCTAGTGGTTTCAAACACAAGTTATAAAGTGAGTATTAATAGAGTTCTAACATGATATACTGAAAACGAGTCACTAAGTCAGATTTTTCTTTTATTGAAGATTACCTTCTAACAAAGAAAGCTAAAGGGTGAGTGTTCCAAATGGTCCAGATTAAATCCTTGAGGAAGGGAAAAACAACTATCAAATGGAATCTTAGTGGGAAAGCAAGCCCCTCCCTTCCACTCCCCCAACTCCTTGCACTGACAACTCTTGTTACCCCTAACCCCTGTGAACATCCCTAAATATACACACATGTCTACCAAATCAAGTCAATGTTATAGATTTGCTAGTCTGTACATGGAAATGAGGCACAATAACCATATACCCAATGACATGTCAGCCGTGAGGTTCGATTTCCAAACAAGTCTGGTTTTATTGCAAAGTATCTCAGTCGGCCGACTGGGTCTCAACACCTCACCACATGTGTTCCCAGACACCGTGAGATGCGAGAGAGAGCAAACAGCACTCAAGCAGTCATATATATACATCATACAACAACATTTGCCAATCCTATTCGTCCCGCCCTTATACATGTCATACAGGCTAGGGTTCGGTAATTGATAGTTATGACACATCTTCATTTAGTCTAAACATTAGTTATTCTAGCAAAGGCTGCAAAGACACTTTTCTGTTATGAGGAACATGGAGCACTGGCACAGGAAGGATATCTCGTTCTAAGCAGAGAGACATTCCATACAACGTTATCTATTCGTTGTGGCTCATGAGCTAAGGGTCAGACAGTTCTGAGGCAGAAAATACCATCCCTCGTGAAGGAGCAGCGCTAGGTGCATATAATTCATGTTTAACTGCCTTTTACAACAGCGCTTGCAAGACAAACCAGCACCTGGGCTACTGATTAGGCGCGGCTCCTGCACAGCTTCAAGGCCTCAGTGAGAGGGAAAACAATGTATTTCTGCACGGCTCTACATTCCTGCCTACGTTAGTATTTCAGAGTTCAAGCTGTGGCCTTGCACCGTGTGTGGATCTAAAGCATAGAATATATGTGCAAAGTGTTACAAAAAAGAAAATGGCTGGCATTTACAAAATTGACTCCCTATAGTCACATTCAGGTTTCTTAGTTTGCGGAGTTTGTCACATGATGGGATTTGCTTCTGGCCAACATACTATTCATAGATTTGGGCTATGTGATTACTTTTTCGGTATAACAAACCCACAAAAATCAATGGGGATGCCTGATATCTCAACTGGTCCTACAGGCTATCAACAGTGAAACAATATAAATTGGACCAATCGGGTAGGGGGGTGACCTCTTACATTCATATGTATTCTTTTTACAAATATTGACCACCCATCGAATTAATTCAAAACATAAAATCTATTTATTGTGTCATACACATTTCTGAGCATAAAAAAACAATACATATTATACAATGCAAACATGTTTTTGAAAAATAGATATATTCAGAAGACACTTTCGAGACGTTACTCACCCATCATACTAAACTACTACTCATTCTCTCTCATTCTTCATTCCATTCATACTCTCTGTATTCTCATTCTAACCCTATTTGGTTAGATATAGCCACCCTGCTATTGTGATTTATCTGGGTTCAGATTTAATACTAAATAAACCCATCTGTGAGGAAGTTACTCTCACAGATCAAATGTCGACATGTGTTTCGGTTGTTCTCATACCACACTTGGGGTCTTCTTGGTGTAGCAACCTTCTTCAGGACAAAAAGACAACATAGCTTCTGTATGTTGTATGTTCCGGTAAGGTAAGCCCAGGTCTCTGCACTTATCAATCGGTCGCAGATGGGTCAGATCTTGGCATCAGTCCATTATACTCTATGGGTCCTTGCTTCCCCACAATCGTATAGCTTGAAAAACCAGGTTCTATTCTGATCACGGTCCTTTTTTCTTATTTTCTTCAAAGTCTGCAGATAGTGCTTTCAAATCTGCTACTTGCAACTAGCTTTGGATCTAGCTATCTTATTTACATCGGTTCTTTTCGCGTTTGTAGTTACCTCGCCACCGCATCTGTTTGTGATGAATCGTGGTAGTTTAGTGTGATGGGTGAGTTAGGTCTCGAAAGTGTCTTCTGAATATATCTATTTCTTCAGACACAAAATACAGACAGTAAAAATTATAAGTTTCAAAAACCTGTTTGCATTGTATAATATGTATAATTTTTTATGCTAAAAAATGTTTGACAGAATAAATTGATAGTATGTTTTGAATTCGATGGGTGGTCAATATTTGTAAAAAGACCACATATGAATGTAAGAGGTCACCCCCCTCGCCGATTGGTCCAATTTATTACCAGGTTACTCACCGTAGGGACCACCTTACTCCTAGTCCATAGACCCCTTTCCTCTATACTTATGGGACATCTCTCCGTCCTGTGGGACGGGACCGAGCACTTTGAAAAAGCCTCAAAAATTTTGCAAAATTTGTTGTTCTTCCTCGCTTTCCACGCGTGGGGAACAGCACGCGGCCATAACCCCGCCCACCTTAGCTCCGCCCCATGCATCGCCCATCAGTCCTTTTTTATCGCCAGGTCAGAGACCTTTAAGCAATAATAGAGGAACCTTATTAGAGGGGACAGCGGGCGGGCGTATGGAGGAAAGGGGACTATGGACAGTAAGGTGGTCACTACGGTGAGTAACCTGGTTATACTCCTACGTCCCGTCCCCTTTCCTCCATACTTATGGGAGATTCCCAAGCACTCCTCACAGGAACTACGGGTGGATGGAAAACCCCTTACTGAAAAAGGTTCTTCAGCCCAGCCTGGCCAAACTGAGCATCAGATTTGGAGCTCAGGTCTAGGCAGTAATGCGTACAAAAAGCCGATGGGGAGAGGGGACATATTTCTGAAAAGCAACTGCGGCTGCCTTGCCCCGCACCAGGTGTGCATGAATACCTTTAGGAGGTTGCAGCCCTTGGACAGTGTAAGACTCCGTAATACAGGCTGCGATCCATCTGGAGATAGTCGCCTTAGAAGCCTGCTTACCCTGCGGGTTACCAAAAGTCACTAACAATTGAGAAGAGTTGCTAAATTCGGAAGTTCTGTCTAGATAGAACTTAAGAGCCCTTCTGACATCCAAGCACTGCAGAACCCTTTCCGCCTCTGAAGCATGGTTCGGAAAGAAGACTGGTAGAGAGATTGATTGATTCAGATGGAAATCAGAGACCACCTTCGGCAGGAAAGAAGGGTTTGTCCTTAGGACCACCTTATCCTTGTGAAAAACCAAGAAGGGATGCTCCACCGACAAAGCCTGAAGCTCACTCACACGCCTGGCCGAGGTAACGGCAACTAAAAAGCATCCAAAATATTTCCAAAAATGTGTCCTTCCTCTCTTTCCTGCGTGGTGCCCGGCGCGCGGCCGTAACCCCGCCCACCTTGGCTCCGCCCCGCGCATCGCCCATCAGTCCTTTTCTATCGCCAGGTCAGAGACCTATTAGCAATAACAGAGGAACCTTATTAGAGGGGACGGCAGGCGGGCATATGGAGGAAAGGGGACTATGGACTAGGAGTAAGGTGGTCACTACGGTGAGTAACCTGGTAATACTCCTACGTCCCATCCCCTTTCCTCCATACTTATGGGAGATTCCCAAGCACTCCTAACAGGAACTACGGGTGGATGGAAATACTCCTTACTGAAAAAGGTTCTTCAGCACAGCCTGACCAAACTGAGCATCAGCTCTTGAGCTCATGTCAAGACAATAATGCTTACAAAAAGCAGACGGGGAGGCCCAAGTAGCTGCCCTAGCGATGGACTCCCAAGGGACATATTTCTGAAAAGCAACTGCGGCTGCCTTGCCCCATACCAGGTGTGCGAGAATACCCTTAGGAGGTTTCAGCCCTTGGACGGTGAAAGACTCTGTAATGCAGGCGGCGATCCACCGAGAAATAGTTGCCTTAGACGCCTGCTTACCCTGAGGGTTACCAAAAGTCACAAACAGTTGAGAAGAACTCCTAAACTCGGAAGTTCTGTCCAGATAGAACTTAAGAGCCCTTCTGACATCGAGATAATGCAGAACACTTTCTGCCTCTGAGGTAGGGTCCGGAAAAAAGACCAGCAGGGAGATCGACTGTTTCATATGGAATTCAGTTACCACTTTTGGCAGGAAAGCAGGATTCGTCCGTAGGACTACCTTATCTTTGTGAAAGACCAAAAAGGGATGCTCCACCGACAAGGCCTGGAGCTCACTCACCCGCCTCGCTGACATAACGGCGACCAAAAAGGACTCTTTCCAGGATAGGTACTTGAGGTCCACTGTGGCCATTGGTTCAAAAGGCTTATGGCACAACGCCGTCAGGACTACATTTAGATCCCACGGCGGGTGCGGACTACGAATTGGAGGGTAAAGGCGTGTCAAGCCTTCAAAATGCCTCTTAACCACTGGATTACACAGCGTGTAAGAACATTGGTCCGTAGAAAGATAAGCGGAGACCGCTGAAAGGTAAGTTCTGCATGACAGAACGTGAATACCCAAATCTGCTAGGAAGGATACGAAGGACAGCACCGTGTCAATTAGGGGTGTCATGGTATTAGTTTTATGGCGGTACGATAACCTTCTTGCCAAATGACGGTATATCATGGTTATCGCGGTATAGCAGGTGGAGTAAATCAATCTTAGCAAATATTTTCTAAAAGGTCATACATTGACAGATTTATTATCCCAAACAAAACCAGGCACCCAGGTCCAGAAGTGGGCTTTTCAACATACTTTGCACTTAAATGCCACCTCTTGCTTCCACCAAACACAAACACACGTGTGGAGAGGAGGAGGAGGAGGGGGGGGCTGCTGCGACTGGTAAAGCAAACTGAATAGCTTTTCTTAAGTGGTCATTTAGGCTTTTAGCTCTCCACTGCCTACTGGTGAAGATGAACATGTTGCCATCTTTATAACCTGCATGCCACAGATAAATGGGTGCTGATGGTAGTATACGCTTGTGTGCATACACACGCACGCTCTCTTTACGTTACAGCCTTTAGTTTACTTGCGGGCCAAAAGGTGTTCAGTAATCACGGACATCTTACCCTTTGGTATGGCAGCAGGGAATAACCACAGAGAAGTGAATTTCGCAGTGTGAATTATTATATGGGAATTCAATGATGGAACCAGGGCAATCCCCCATTGTCATATGTTTAGCAAACATTATCCATTATAAATATATAAACCCCAAAGCCACCAACCCAAACTAAACCCTTTTTCCTTCTTGGCACTGTATTTATTCTTCCTATTGCTAACATACTGATTTTGTGTCTGGTCAGACTCCTGTGGTTTATGGAATGGCATTAAAAACTGCTCCAACTGAAACTACTTGGCAGATGGCACATCCAATAGTGCAAGACCAAGACTGCGCAGCAATTGCTTACTGCAGCCTTTCCAAATCAGATTGAAAAGTTAACGGTATAAACGGTATACCGGTATGAACAATGTGACGGTTATTATTGTTCAATTAAGTGGTTCACGGTATCTTTAACGGTATGCCATTATACCGTTACATCCCTAGTGTCAATCATAGCCCCCCTTGGGTCCAACTGTTTTTCCAAACACCAATGACAGAACCTGAGCCATTTACTTCTGTATTGGGATCTAGTCGAGGGTTTCCGGGCTGGCTGGATAATACGCATGTTATCCACAGACAAGTTAAGATGTTCTGAAGACTTGAACTCAGGCACCATGCCGCCAAGATGAGAGATTGTGGGGAGGGGTACCACATCCGCTGTTCCCCCTGGTGAAGAAGATCGGGGGTCACTGGTAACATGATCGGCGGATACACTGACAGGTGTTGAAGTTCTGAGAACCAAAACCTGGCCGGCCACCACGGGGCTACGAGTAGAAGGGAACAGTTCACTGAGTTCTTCAACTTCCAAATTGCTCGATGGACTAGAGGCAGAGGCAGGAAGGTGTAAGCTCTCATGTCATGCCATGGAATCTCGAGAGCATCCCCCAGAGAGGAGGCTCCCAGCCCCCCTCTGGAGGCATACTGAGGAAGCTTCTTGTTTGCCGCCGTAGCGAAGAGGTCCACCTCCGGTGTGCCCCAACGCAAGAAAATCCATGAGGGGACCTCCACCTTCAACTCCCACTCGTAGCTGACCACTGTCTTCCGGCTGAGGGCATCCGCTGTGACATTCAGCTGGCCCGGGATGTGCACTGCAAGCAGCCAAACACCATGAAGCACAGCCCACTCCCAAATCTGAATGGACAGGTCCACGAGGGTGGGGAGACTTGGTTCCCCCTTGCTTGTTGATGTAATACATCGACACCACATTGTCCATGCGTATGCGGACCACCTTGTTGGCTATGATCGGTCTGAACGTCCTGAGCGCTAGGAAGATCGCCAGAAGCTCTAAATGATTTATGTGGAGGAGCTTGTCCTGAGGCGACCAGAGATCCGAGACCTGAAGTGGATCTAACGTCGCACCCCACCCCAGGAGGGAGGAGTCCGTCGTGATCGTCACCGTTGGGGCTGGGTCCTGAAACCCGGCACCCACTGACAGGTTGCTGAGAGATGACCACCATTCCAGGTCCACTCTCATGGAAGCCGGAATCATTATCAGCTTGGGATCCGGGTCCACAGCCTGACACCAAGAACTCCGAAGAGCCATTTGGGTCCGCCTCATCTTGAGACAAGCGAGAGGAAGAGCCAACACGCAGAAGGCCATGAGGCCCAGAAGCCTCTGGAACCACCAGGCCGACATGCTCTCCGACTGCACAAACATCTGACACGTGGCTAAAAGATCCGCCATCCTGTCCCCGGTCAGGTACACTCTGCAGTCGATCGTGTTCCAGCGAAAACCCAGGAAAATCAAGTCCTGCAAGACCGTCATGGAAGATTCCCGCCAGTTCACCGACAGCCCAAGATGGAACAGGAGCTGAAGGAGAGACTGAAGATTTCCCGCTGCTTTCAGCAGACAAGGGCTGCGTAAGAGCCAATCGTCCAAATATGGATACACATGGATACCCTGCAGACGAAGATAGGCCACAATCACCGACATCATCTTCGTGAAGACACGCAGCGCCGAGTTGAGGCCAAAAGGAAGCACTCGAAACTGAAACTGCTCCTCTCCCAAAGAGAAACGGAGATATCTCCTGTGTGGATTCCAAATCAGAATATGCATATACATATCCTGAAGATCCACCACACTGAGCCAATTGCCCATCTGCAAGGAGGACCGTATCTGGCTGGGCGTGATCATCTTGAATTTCTCTTGGGGTATGAAAAGATTGAACTGGGAAAGGTCTAGGATGGTGGGCAGGCCAGCCTGGTTGAGTTTGGGCACCGTAAACAGCCGGGAGTAGAAGCCCTCCCCTCGTTCCCCGAGGGGAACGGGTTCTACAGCTCTGAAGTCCAGCAGTTTCTGAACCTCGGCTTTGAGGGAGGTCAAGCCCAACAGCTGAAAGGGAGGGTTGAAGGATGGGGTAGGTGGTAGGGGTAAGCGGAAGCCCGCCCGAGTGACTGACGAGACCCATCTGTCCTCGATGATGGTCTACCACGCCTCCCAATGAGACGCAATGCGTCCTCCCACCGGGGTCTCGTGCGAGCGTGGAGAACCCTCATTTTGTAGGTTTTTTGGTGGTGTTGCCACCTGAACCTGAGGAGGAGGCTGTGAAGCGGGAGAAAAACCGAGTCTGTTGTTGCCTACGGTGGTTATTCCCCAAAGGGGTATCCACTCTCTGCGATTTCTGGCCGAGGAAGCCCCTAAAGCCAGCGGAGAGTCGGCTTTGCGACAACGGTCTCTGGGTTTTGAAAGGTGTCATAACAAGGACCGACAAGGATTTAGCTGTCTGAGTGCTATCCTTCGTCTTGGTGAGCTCTACATCTGTTGTAGAATGAAAGAGCTCCTTACCATCGAACGGAAGGTCCAACACCTTGTCCTGCACTTCTTTCGAGAATTTAGTGGCATGCAGCCAAGCCTGCCGTGAGGTATCAACCCCCAGCATAAGGCCCCGAGCCGAGGTGTCTAGGTGATGAGCCGCAGCCTCCAGGAGATCCTGGGCCAAGACCCTGGCGTTGGATAATCCCCCCTTAAAGTCTTCCAGCTTCTCGACCGGGATAAATTCCTCAAACTCTGACAGACCTTTCCACATCTGCATATTAGCCCCCGCTAACACCAGTTCGGCATTGGCCTGCCTGAGCTGCAAGGCCGAGTTGGCAAAGATTTTTCTCCCAAGGGAGTCAAGGAGCTTGTCCTCCTTTCCCAGAACCTGAGTAGCCGTCGTGGAAGAGGATGCTGCAGTCCTGGACTGCAAAGTGGCCGCAGCCACCACTGTGGAGGACAAGATGACAGAGCCACCTCTTCTGAAGAATGCAGCCTGTATCTCGCATCAATTTTCTTATTGACGAAAAGTCCAGAGTGTGGCTTTTCCCAGACCCTGCGGACCTCGGCCAAAACGTCCTTCTGCAAGAACAGGCCGGTACGCACCAAAGGAGACAGGGTGAACACCCCAGAAAGCACACCCTCCTGCGGAGCGGGGGCCTCGGGCACCGGAACATCTAAGAAGCACATCATGTCCAGTACCCGGTCATGAAAAGCTCTAATAGAGCGGGGCAGGTCCTCGTTGTCCTGATCGCCTTGCGCATCATCCGACAGGTCAGGATCCTGCTGAGCCATGTCGGGTGCTGCTTTGTCCACGGGGGACAATGGGGGCAAAGGCGGAAGAGTCGGGGGCTCCGTAGGCAAGGGAGGCGCAGGCGGAACCACCGGAGGAACGAGTGGAGCCGGAGGCGCGGGCGGACATATCTCCCTAAAAAGCCCTTTGAAATACTCCCTCATGGGGTCGGTACGCATGAGCGTTTGAAATTTACCAAAAAAGGCGTCCTCCGGGGACTGCTTTGGAACCCGAGGAGGCCTCTCATGAGGAGGACAATTCCAGGGACTTAACAGGGAAGGATGCTACACCGGCCCCTCCACCGACGTATCCACATAAATCAAAGGTGCCAACCCCGCAGGCAACGAAACATTGTGCGAAAGGGGCATCTGGGCGTTCCAATCGTAAACTGGCCAATAAGGATGCGCACAAGGAACTCTTTGTTCACACAAGGAACCAAGCCCTACACCTGAGGCTGATGGCATAGTTGTAGGGGTAAAACCCAAAATGGCCGCCGTGGCGGGAACGGGCACCATTTTGTCATTGCCTGAGGGGAACTGCGGCACGTGAGGAAGTGAGGCAGGGGTCCCTGTCGATGGATCAGGGCTCTTAACTTTAGCCTTAACATAAGGAACCTCGGCAGGGCCGGTACTATGAGGCCTGGAATGTTTCTGCGACATACCAACCGCCAAATTAGCCTTCCCAGGAAGGACCTCGGCACTGCCGGTAAAAAAAGAACTTTCCTTCTTTGGGCCCTCAACAGATCTGGTGTCGCCGCAAGAGCGGGAACGGTGAGAAACAGCCTCCACCGATAAGGCCTTGTCAGGCCTCTCAGAAATGTTGGTAACTTTAGCCTCTGTAAGAGAGACCTCTGACCCACGTCCGGTAACAGCCTTATCCGCGCGGGCCTCGAACATCCGTTCGGTCACACCAAGCCCCACCAAGGCCGCGGGGCACACCAAGGTCTTGTTTTCGAGGGAAGCCGATAGAGAGGCCTCAGAGCGAGCTCCAGTATCCCACGACTCAGTAGAACTGGGTCTACAAACAGCCCCCACAGGAGGGGCCTCGGAGAGTGCTCCGGTGTCCACAGGCCCCTTATGGAGACCCTCGGAGAAAACACCGGTACAATTATTAGGCCCAACGGGCACCTCAGGGCGATCCCCGGTGACAGAGCCATCAACGCTCCTCCTGGCCCGAGAGGAACCTGGAAAGGTATCCCCCGGCCGGGGTGCTCTGAAAAGTAAAGAACTTACTGGGCGTTTTTTCTTTTCATCGATGAATGCCTGAAAATGCAAAGGAGGAGTTTGTTGGAACACCTCTTCCCACCGCTCCAACCGACGTTGAAGTGCCCGGACCAAAAGGGAGTCGCAGTCCCAACAGTGATCCATACCCAAACACTCTAAACAAAGAGGATGCGGATACGCCCTCGCGAAGCGACGGTGACACAATGAACAATCTGGAAAGTTTAGTTTGAACGACATAGACTAGTACACGATCGCTAGCGTGAGCCAGAGAGGAAAAAAAATGGAAGAAAATCTTCCGAGGATGCAAGTGCGTCCAGTCCCGAACAAGCGGAGAAAAGGACTGATGGGCGATGCGCAGGGCGGAGCCAAGGTGGGCGGGGTTACGCCTGCGCACCGGGCCCCGCGCAGGAAAGAGAGGAAGGACACATTTTTGGAAAAATTTTGGATGCTTTTTACAGGATGGAGAGATGTCCCAGAAGTATGGAGGAAAGGGGACGGGACGTAGGAGTATATGGTATGACAAACCCTCCTTTTGGCCTTAAGCAAATAGCATCGTCATCCAAACATTGCGTCCTCATCAGACCAGGCGTCACTTTCTGAACTTCCCAGGTCGTTATCATCAGAAATATTGATTGCCATAAATTCCTTAATTATTTCATTTTCGTGTTTTGGACCATCATTTATCATACAAGGAGGCTTCACAATCGTACTAATTGTCTGTACACATTCATTTGAAATTATGGAGCAAATGGCTGGCAAGCAGTGTATGAAACAGCAGAATATGAGGATACCGAATATCATAACCAAAATTGAAATTCGTTTCCATCCCCAGGATTGTAACAGTTCCCAGAACCATGAACTTATATTTACATTCCAGCCACCTGTGGGGACATGAATTTCAGAAGTTAGGACATGTAATTTCTTAATTGCTTCAACTATTGTAGGGGAGGAGTCTCTTACAAATGCACAGCACGCTGATCCCACTAATTTGCATACACCTCCACAACCAATAAATCCACCGAAAATACTCATTCCATAAAAACAGACAATTTTTGGTGAACACTCAGAACCAAACTGTAACCAAAGTCATTGAAAGAGCAACCAAAGGGAGATAGAATACAACTTAAATTGTGGATGCCAGGAGGTGCATTCAAGAGCATCTCAAATTTGATTGATAGTGAGAGAAAAAGTATCATAATAAACATGCCAAAAGACAACTAGAAACAAATGGGATGCCCTGCAGAATAAACGCCTATCATGGTCAGGATGAAAACGGGGACCTGGGCTAGTAAGGATCAATGTCTCGAAATAGCAGGAGTCCATCTGTGATGAATTACTTTTGCTCTGCAAGAGTACAGGGATGAGTAATGGCTACAGTGCCTACTCAGCCCCAAACTACTACGATCCCAGCAGTGATGCCAATCAAAGGTGAAATAAGCACAGCCCAACAGGTATTCCTCCTTCCCCTTCTGTGGTACAACTGGTCCAAAAGCAACACAATAGTGCAGGGGTACCAAAATGAAAGAATGTCCAACCAAGGTTCTATAGAAATAGGATCTTTAATTAAACTAACAAAAATGCACATAACTAAACACTACCGACCCAACCCTATAAGGGAAAACGCAGTGAATGCAGACTTTAAAATAAAGCGGCACTATGGGTTGGTAGACATGGGTGCCCAGGCAAAGATTTCAGGAGCAAAATGTCAAAGTTAACACATTTTTCTTTCCAAAGGTAGAGAAGGGGTCTTAAAGTGTCTAGGGCCTTTTACAGCAGACCTGGGGGCATACACCTCTGCAAATACCTTTAGGTTTTGTCTTTTCAGGGCTAAGCAGCATTGTGCCAAGCTTTTTGGTGTCAAACCAGGCGAGGACTTGTGGCACTGGGTGGGTTTGAGTCGCGAAAGCGGTAGCACCTGGTTCCAACAATGCAGTGCTGTTCGGCAGTGGCTTATGGGTCAAAGATGTTGGGGACAGCAAGTGATGTAGGGTCCTCATGTACAGAGAAGCAGAGGCTGGAATTGGGCAGTGTGCAACCTTGACTGGCTCAACACAATGTTGTGGTTCTGCAGGGGCGACGGCTTGAAGAAGCTGGTAAACTGGCAGGCAGGACCCATTTGGGGACACTAGAAGACTCAAAAGTCTCAGATGCGGAGATGGCTGAGATTCAGCGTCAAGCGAAACTCGGAGATGTATGTGCGGTTAAGATGACTCCGGCAGTTCCCTTGTAGGAGTTTGGACCACGTTGATGTCGCAACTGCCTTCAAGGTGGTTCAGAGATAGTCTCACTTGACATGCACTTAGAATTCCCTTAAACACTGCGCACTTATTCTACGAATAGGTTAATTTACTATTTTAACTTAAAACTTCTCAACTCTTCCAGAAATGCGATAACCATTGCCAGCCACTGAACATAATAGACGCGTGGTTGCAGTTTACCCATCTATATTTACATTGCAGTTTAGCCTTGTTTAACATTTTAATATAAGGACCTCCATGAGCTAACTGCCAGAGCTTGACAATCATATGAGTTAACAGAGATAGGAGGTCAACAGATCTACTGGTACAGTGCCTTCCTGTCACTGTAGTAGCAGACAATACCTCCATTAACAGTTTGCATAATGCAGTAGATGCTTGCAAAATGTCTGTGTACCAGAGTCAGCACAAATGATGCAGCCTGTAGCTCCTTACACAGCTTCGAAACAGGTGTCTCTCCACCACCTCATAAGATCATATACTATTTATAGTAAAGGCAAAAGTCTGACTGCAGTAAATTATGGAAAAGATTCATAGATGACATCCTATTGATCTGGACAAGTGATTTATTGACTTTTGATTCATTTGTACTATGGTTGAATGCACAAAATCCTTTTTTGAAATTTACTAAAACCATAAGCAATGATGAAATCAATTTCCTTGATTTGACAATTCTTGTGAACAAAGATGAATCAGCTCTATATGTTAAGCCATTCCACAAAGAGACTGATAAAAATTCTTTATTACTCTATTCGAGTTTCCATCCGAAACATACCAGACAAAACTTGCCCTTTGGACAATTCTTATGTATTAAGAGAAATAGTAGCACTAAAAAAGATTTTGTGCAAGAAGCCGAGAACCTGAAATGTAATCTGGCCGACAGGGGTTACCCCAAAGAAGTTATTAAAACAGCATACAAGAGAGCTTCCAATAACAACAGAGAGGCACTATTAGAATACAAAGACAAGAAAGGAAATGATGATAAGATTGTGTTTGTTAGTACATACAGTACACTATCAAATGAAATCACAAAGATTATAAGACACAATTGGCATGTGCTAGAGAAGGGTGAGTGTCCCCTAGGAGCACTGAAATGCGCTTTCCGAAGAAGCAAGAACTTAAAGGAACTTACTACTAGGAATGATGTATTTAGAAAACCCACCACACAAACTACCATTACAGAGCAATGGGGGCTCCCAAAAACTACTGGCCATAGTCCATGTGGCCAGTGTAGTTGTTGTGCACAAACCAGACGGACAAAAGAAATTGACCTGGCCCTAAACAAAAGATGGGAACAGCGAGTCTTACAAACTGCAACACCAAGATGGTGGTGTATGCTATTTGGTGCCCCTGTGATCGACTCTATATTGGCAGAACAGAAAGGAAGGTCAAAATCAGGATAGGAGAACACAAGAGTTGCATACGGAATAATATCCTTAATGCACCCCTGGTGGGTCATTTTACAAGCCTTGGACACAAACCAGAAGAATTGAGATGGAGAGTCGTGATGAAAATTGCCGAAACCCAGGGCTCTAATATTGATAAGCGTACTTTGAGTATACAAGAGCAAAAATGATTTTTTTTAACCAAAAGTTACCCCTTAGGATTAAATGAAAATATCGACTGTAGTGTATTTATCAACTAATACAAGTAACTTCTCTACAGGTATCAGTATGGATCCATTTCCCTTGTTAACCAATAGTATATACTAATGCACAACATATTCCTAATACTCCATCAAAGATCTAGTGTAACCACTGAGTATGATATCAGATAGTCTCTACTTTTAGAATTTGGTTGCATCTAATTTAGACAGGAATTCGCAAAGACATTAGTGAATTTATTTTATTTATAGCCCGATTTGATCCCAATTGAGCCGGTACATGTCTTTTAATAATACTCCTCCACGCATCTTACAGTTCGGTAACTTTATTCCTTAACAGGATAGGGGTACAACTAGACGTGTCTTCAAGTGCACTTTGCTCCTTTCCCTGATCAAAATGGTGACTAGTGTGACCTCCGATAGCGCATGCGTAGGGACGACATCAACAATATGAAGTAATGAGGAAAATAGGCTACAAACGGAGCCCTAGTGCGAATTCAGTTCCAGTTATCAGAAGCCATTTTTTACTTCGTTTCTACTTTCCTTACACACAAAAAAATCCCTCTTTTTTTAGAATAGGATTACTCACCATAAATTTCAATATTTTTAAGAGGGTAACACGTACATGGTGCTCGTCAACATTCTATCTGATGACGAGTGTACCATCCTCCACGCATGCGTAGTAACGTTCGCCGTCATGCTCAATACGATTGAGTTACCGTAGCAACGGTTGCTCACACGGCGTCCAACTGACAGCTCTAGCAGTCAGACGAACCCAGCGTCTGCAAAGCTCGCCCGAATTAGGTAAGATTATGACAAGTATTGTCATAACGCCTACGCAGTTATCTGGTTGAACTAGGCGCAACAATGAACATATGTCCGTTAGTGCACTATTTGAACGTTTATGATACGCTCTTTACAGCTAGCATTGTTAGTGTTACTACATCCACCAGACGGTTCCGCCGAGACTAATACCTCGCATTTTGCCCCTCCAGATCGTGTGCCTTTGAATAATTTAGCTGAATAATAATGGATGTAGCCCACATATTCTCCGTAGGGACATATCCCGCGCAGCAATATTGAATTCAGACTGTTCTTAATATTTACATGTTTTGAGCAAACAGCCTTCTTTTGCTTGGGACTTTTTCTTGAGCCCTGTTGTATTCCAACACAGTGCTAATTAAAGTCTGTTGTTTTAGGACTCATCTACCAGCCATACCTTTGTGACTTGTGATTAAGAAGAGCACTAACTGACTATGACTTCGTACTATGAAGTTGTGAGCTGCCGGCCACAAGTAAGTCTGTTAACTTCGAGACTTTTTTGTCATTTTCTCCCATTTACGCTCCCAGTAAACTTTACTTTGACACTATTAGAGAGCCAGCCTATATTTTGCTATGAGAGACGATGGGACTATTTGTCCTGTATTTTGTTTATCTACAGGGCTTCATAAGGCGCTGACATTGAACATTCAAACAGCCTTTGAGGAGTGGTCTTACTGACACTAAGATACGGTAAGCATCTCCTAATACATCACAATATTGTTAATATTATTGATGTATTTTAGAGACCACATGTATTAATAAGATGTGGTCTGTGTTTCTTTAAGGGTTGTGCTGGATATTCCCTTTGGGATTGAAACCATAAGGGTGAAGATAATTACGCATTAGAATTGCAATTTGGGAATCAACAAACCACCATCCGCACTGCTACAACAACGTCAACTTGTCAAGTTCTTCCTTAGAGACCACTGCAAGACCGGTTTAAGGCGTTGTTACGCCCCAGTGTATCTATACCCCTGAAGAAGTTCCTTATAGTAATTCTAACCACTAGAGGAACGAAACATGTTGGGAAACTTGAGATACTAATATAAAGCATCAATAAAAGCTTAAGAATCTCGAATAGGTGAAACTCAGGTATTGACTAACCCAGACATCTAGACAGGAGGTACTCATTGTCAACAACACAGTATCACCTGTTGTAATATCAAGTGGTTCAATCCTATTGTAAAAATGGAGACTTGAATAACTGAAAGCTGTTCATATTTTTATGCACATTTGAATTGAGATCTCTAAAGGAGAGATACTGTGAAATTGCGTTTTTTGTACAATTGAAGCACATTTTGCACATTAGTATTGATGTGACGAACATCGCTATGCACTTTAGAGCACTGGACACTTTATGTTTTATGTGATGATTTTAACAACTCTATTTATTAAAAACTGTTTATGTTATTATAATATTGTTCTATGAAGTCAGGTTGTATTTTCCTTGAACTTCTACTTGTCTTTGTTTGAATTGTCGTTCACTAATGTGTGGATCCCTAATTCATCCAGTGAACTACATGCCATAAACCTAATTTAGGTGTGGGAGCGTTGTTGTTCTAATTATATGCAGTAGAAGAGATCAGAGCAGTGAACATGCGCAGAGAAACTGTCAGAACCTAGTAATCTGCATAACAATGTGGATACTTACCACGACAATTACAAAACCTACAATACAAAAGTATCAAAGGCCCATACTCTTGGATATTCACATATATAGTCCTATATGCCTTAAAGGAACAGTAGATAAACAGCCTTTAGGTGCACACACTTGATCCCACCAGTATACATCACATGTTGCCGCCCTGCCAGAGTCAACAAGTGAGGCTGTCAATGACATAACATGATGCCATTTCAAAGTTACTAACTTTGCAATCTCCCATGAGCGCCAGACATGTGTGACCGTGAACTTTGCAGTGTAAGTGAAAGCACACAAATAAGAACTGGGCGAAAAAAGACGTGCGGAATCTGGCCAGCCCAGTGGAGTGTGTGCCATCCAATGTAAGAGCAAGCACTGGCAAAGCTAACAGTTTGGGGTTTTCTACATGAAGACATGTCCCCCCTTTTTCAGATGTTTTAACATTAATACTTTTAAATATTACAAATTATCACAATACAATTAATAACATGTTATTACACCAAAAATTGATTCATACATTTAAGTAGTCCATTACCTTTCAGATAGATGCTTTCTCTGGAAGAAATTGATGTTTTAATCACCTAGATGTGGCATCAACCTAGATAAGGATGAGAAGAATGGATGCAATTAACAATTTACTTTACAGACAGCTGTTTTGCAGGTAAGGAAATACTCTTTTAAATCATCTTAATGTGATGACAAGAATGTAGGTAACAAATAATTCTACTTGTCACATACACTTTCTGTACAATACTTGTCATCAAACAGGTAGCTATCATCTTAGACTTTTACCTTTCGTGTTTCTTTTTTTAAAATACTGTTTATTCTGAAAAAAATTTAAAAAGTGATTCTATTTGTGCTTACAATATTTTACGATTTATGCCAATAAATTAGGCAATTATTCCTTTAAATTGACCTTGGTTTATTGCCTTTCAGAAATCGATGTAGAAGGAAATAAACAAATTGGTATGGCATCCGGAGCTGACTGTGACTGGCATACAAGAGCAAAGCACTGTATATTATCACTAGGGCTGTACCGAATAGCATATTTAGTATTCGGCCGAATACCGAATAGTTTGTCAACTATTCGGCTGAAGCCGAGTAGTTGCTTTATTTAGTAAATCATGTTCCAAACTTCAAAAAACACACTTATTAAAAAAAAAAGCACCATTTTAAATTCATTTTATACTTTTATTTCTCTTCATTGTAATTAATGTATCATCTTTAAATAAAGAATAAAAGCCATAAATAAAGCAGATTTAACCTAAATGAAGAACCAATTGTACAGAAGATTGTTGCATATTCAGTGGGCCTCATTACGACCCAGGCAAAACATGCCCTAAAGAGCAGATTAATATACAACATACTTTTCAGCTGTGTGATAGCAATTTGTCTGGTCTAATTTTTTTCAGTTTTGCAACTGAAGTCTATATTTGCTTTTCTGAGTTTGTTGCATTGTATTCAAATGAGAATCTCAAATTATTTGGAAAGAGACGAATAGCAAGAAACTATTTCAGACGGAATTCGGCCGAATACTTACTCGAAGCAGAAGTTCGGTACACCCCTAATTATCACTAACATTGGTGAATGTTGTAAGTATTTTTTTCAAACACAGATTGTGTATGGCTGAAGAGTATTGAAGACCACCTTAAATTATATTACATTTATTCTGCGCTGCTGGCTAGGAATCATGCTTTGCTATGAAAACAACATAGGCACTATGTTGGTTAAAGACTGGAAAGAATGGTACGTCTCTTTTCCAGTTGTTGGGCACCCTCCCATCTCTGATGCTGGACAAATGGTTCAAATGCTCCCCACTAATCCAGCCCTGCCTACGTTCCCCCTTTGTACCACTGTAGACTGTAGAGGGATTTGAAGCCGACATTTAACGAATCCAAAGCGGTCCAGAAGTAAAAATGCTTCTAGCTTTTACTAATTTTAGGGGCTGATTAGTGCCCATTATCAATCAATACTTATCAACATTTTGCAAATTTGAGTTTTCACTAGAGCTTTAAAAAAAATAACCATAAAATGCCATTCATCGGAGTCAACGTTTATGTGAATCATGCAGGGATATCAGGAAACTAATGAGTGTTTGATGTTTCTTCTTGCACTCCTCAGAATGTGCAAATATGACACTACTTGGGATGTAAGACATGTATGAATGAGTGTTGGAATCAGCGAGACAAATGTTAAAGAGAGGAAAACGTATCTTCTCAGCAGATAGTGAAACACCACACTTTGCTCGGTACAAAAGACTCAATAAAAATAAGAGACTGGCTTAGTCATATTCGAAATAAGTGTTTGAACACTTCACAAGACAATAAATAGGCGAAATATAAGAGCACTCGTGTGTTAATTACTCCATGAACGATTAGTGTGCTAAACTGTGAAAAGCGAACACGTGAACATATGTTCTGAAAATACCACATACAAATCATTCTAAATCCGACAGTGTTCTTGAAGTGAGGGGAAATGGACGGCACAATGGTGACAGGGGCATATGAGAGGGTACAAGGTTTGGATTGCCCACAATCTTTCTTCTGGACCTAGAATTTGATAAATAGAGCAAGTTTGGGTGAATATTCCAGTAGTTTGTTGGCAGGGTGACATTGTTGAGTGTATGTGACTTTTCTAGTGACAGTTGTGTCTTGTACCTTATTCCATAAAGGCACAATCAATTGACATTACTACAGTGCAATGATATACATCTCCATCTAAATTTCTGTCAACCACCTACGGAGCTCATTTTGATCCTACATGCACTGCCCGACAAGCAAGCATGTTGGGCACGCTTAACAATGCTTAATTGTATGATGATCGATTCCTGGGGCCCGCATGCTTTATGCTGTGCTCTGCATAGAGCAAGCAGACTCCATAGGGAGCTCCAGCATTTTTGACTGCATGAAAATCAATGCCGGCACAAATACTGGAGCATTTGTTCGGTGGAGAGGAAGGGAGGTGGCAGAAACACAAGTTGCGTTCCACCCATGCTCTCCACCGTACAAATGATATAAAATGAGCTGTGGCATGAATGGAAGGCGTCAAAGCCTTGCACGCCTTCAATTTACATTACGGCTCATAGGATCATGTGCTCCCTAGTATTTATAGGTAATATATCTGATTTGACTCTCGAGAAGCACCTCATACATCTGCAGGTGCTAATTAGAATCTTATTCTGTTGAAGAATATCATCTGCCACTTAAATCCTCCATTTCAATTGCGCATTTGTGGCCACTACTTACACGGCGAGCTTGTGACATCTGTACCACAACATTAAATAGGTTTTTAAACTAATAAAAGCTCAGACTTTGATATATAATGTGACTTATCGAAGCACTGCCAGTTATATTGGTCCAATACAAGTCCTTTGCTCAGGTTTAATTTTAACTGTAAGTGCATGTTAGAAACAAGCATTGGAAAAGTCAACCATGCTGGCTTTTGTATATGCATTGGATAGGCTTTTCCAGGCAATGCCATAATGGTACTCCCTGCCCCTAAAATGGCAACAGCCGGTAAGTAGTGTTAGTACCTGGGCACATTATAACAGGGCCTTTTAACTGTATCTAATGCCTAGGAAAACTCCATAACTGTTGGTTTTGACAAAGCTTGTTTTAAATAGAATTCAGTACAAGCAACAGATTAAAGGTCGAACATATTGCTTCTAAATAAAGTGGCTAAAGGCACTTTTGGATAAGACATTTATATTACTCCAGGAGCTCAATTAGAGTTGCAATAAAGTCATTAGTCTTCATAAAACTACCTATTAATTACATTAGCGAGTGCAGAGCTAGCAAAGAGAGGCGGGGATGGGCCTGGGAGGGGGAGGTTTGCAAGTAGGAATGGCCACAGAGTCTAACATTGCAATTGTCAGAAAAAGCATGGGTAAAAACCCAATTAACTCCCACATGCTGTGTCCCCCCCCCCCCCAAATCCCATTTCTCTTCTATCTTCACTTCCCATACCAACAGTTTTAGCTAGTAGGCAGCACTTGCAGCACCACTTAAAAGCCAAACCTAATAAGGATTGGCCTAACATATTCTAGTGGAATGGGCCATGTTGGCACCAGTGTAAAGGAGGTGAATGCACCATGCCTGATTTGTTGTGCATAATTGCATTTAGAACATCTCTAAAGCCCCTGACTGAAAGAATCTCCAGCCTCATCACTTCGTGCGTTTCAGGAGTGGTGACTAGGCACCTGTGAAAATTTACCTCACACCCCTTCTATTACCTTTCCATTTCTAAATCCCATAGACTTCTGTTGTCTCCATCATCCTTCAGTCCCTGTTATTTATGGCATCCTGAATTGAAATATATTTGAATGTCTGGTATGTTATAAATGGCCAATAAAATAACGTATGTAGGCTTGAAGGACATCAACAGGCTCTATAATGTCAGGGGTCACCATGTCCGAAGGGATACAGGACACACCCCTATGCCGAATGGCGGCATGCAAGCCATACCACACCCTCACACGGATGTCAGTGATTTTATGCACAATGCAGTAGGCATAGACCTAGAAAGAGGTTGTTCCTATTCACATTGAAACATATCTGAATGATAACCAAATTCAACGTTGACCCCCTCAATGTCCATAATGGAGGATGGGCAGCTGCAGGCAATTCCAGGAAATACATTCAAGTAAAGAACTGTTTTATTTGCAGCACATTCCACATGGTGGATTGCCCATTAGTATATACATAATAGTAGATATTTCTAGCAATTTCTTGATTCACCTTTGAGGAATAAGCAGCAGTTTTTTTTTTTGCTGGGTTCAAACCTTGACGTTGTAGACCAGAGTATGTCCCTGACACACTGAGATACCCTACTGGGCAGTGTTCATAGATTACCAGGTTACTCACCGTAGTGACCACCTTACTCCTAGTCTATAGTCCCCTTTCCTCCATACTTATGGGACATCTCTCCGTCCTGTGGGACGGGACCGGAGCACTTTGTAAAAAGCATCCACATTTTTCCCAAAATTTGTCCTTCCTCTCTTTCTTGCGTGGGGCCCGGCACACGGCCGTACCCCCGCCCACCTTGGCTCCGCCCCGCGCATCACCCATCAGTCCTTTTCTATCGCCGGGTCAAAGACCCATTAGCAACAACAGAGGAACCTTATTAGAGGGGACGGCAGGCGGGCGTATGGGGGAAAGGGGACTATGGACTAGGAGTAAGGTGGTCACTATGGTGAGTAACCTGGTAATACTCCCACGTCCCGTCCCCTTTCCTCCATACTTATGGGAGATTCCCAAGCACTCCTTACAGGAACTATGGGTAGATGGAAATACCCCTTACTGAAACAGGTTCTTCAGTACAGCCTGACCAAACTGAGCGTCAGCTCTTGAGCTCATGTCGAGACAATAATGCTTACAGAAGGCAGATGGGGAGGCCCAAGTAGCTGCCCTAGCAATGGACTCCCAGGGGACATATTTCTGAAAAGCAACCGCGGCTGCCTTACCCCGCACCAGGTGTGCATGAATACCCTTAGGAGGTTTCAGCCCTTGGACGGTGAAAGCCTCCGTGATGCAGGCGGCGATCCACCTAGAAATAGTTGCCTTAGATGCCTGCCTGCCCTGAGGGTTACCGAAGGTCACAAAAAGTTGAGAAGAACTCCTAAGTTCGGAAGTCCTGTCCAGGTAGAACTTAAGAGCTCTTCGGACATCAAGACAGTGTAGAACCCTCTCAGCCTCAGAGGCAAGGTTCGGAAAAAAGACCGGTAGGGAGATCGACTGATTCAGATGGAATTCGGTCACCACCTTCGGTAGAAAGGCCGGGTTTGTCCGAAGGACTACCTTGTCCTTGTGAAAGACCAAGAAAGGATGCTCCACCGACAATGCCTGGAGCTCACTCACTCTCCTTGCTGACGTAACGGCAGCCAAAAAGGACACTTTCCAAGACAAGTACTTAAGGTCCACCGTAGCCATTGATTCAAAGGGTTTATGGCACAGCGCCGTCAGGACTACATTTAGGTCCTACGGCGGGTGCGGACTACGAACCGGAGGGTAGAGGCGTGTCAACCCTGCAAAATGCCTCTTAACCACTGGGTTACTCAGAGAATACAAGCACTGGTCTGTAGAAAGATAAGCGGAAACCGCTGAAAGGTAAGTTCTGCATGACAGAACATGAACCCCTGACTCTGCTAGGGAGGACACGGAGGACAGCACTGTGTCAATCGTGGCCACCCTTGGCTCCAACTTCTTCTCCAAACACCAATGACAGAACCTGAGCCATTTACTCTTGTACTGAGATCTGGTTGAGGGTTTCCTGGCTGCCTGGATAATGCGCATGTTATCCGTAGACAAATTCAGATGCTCTAAAGACTTGAACTCAGGCACCATGCCGCCAAGCTGAGTTATTGTGGGGGGGGGGTGCCACATCTGCTGTTCCCCTTGGTGAAGAAGATCGGGAGTTACTGGTAACCTGATCGGTGGATACACCGAAAGGTGCTGAAGTCCTGAGAACCAAAACCTGGCCGGCCACCACGGAGCTACGAGTAGAAGGGAACAGTTCACTGTGTTCTTCAACTTCCAAATTGCACAGTGATCTAGAGGCAGAGGCGGGAAGGCGTAAGCTCTCATGTTGTGCCATGGAATCTCGAGAGCATCCCCCAGAGAGGAGGCTACCAGCCCCCCTCTGGAGGCATACTGAGGAAGCTTCTTGTTCACAGCCGTAGCGAAGAGGTCCACCTCCGGTGTGCCCCAACCCAAGAAAATCCATGAGAAGACCTCCGCCTTCAATTCCCACTCATAGGTGAACACTGTCCGCCGGCTGAGGGCATCCGCTGTGACATTCAGCTGGCCCGGGATGTGCACTGCAAGCAGCCAGACACCACGAAGCACGGCCCATTCCCAAATCTGGATAGACAGTTCCACGAGGGGGGGAGAATTTGTTGCCCCTTGCTTGTTGATGTAATACATTGACACCACATTGTCCGTTCTTATGCGGACCACCTTGTTGACAATGAGCGGTCTGAATGCCCTGAGCGCTAGGAAGATCGCCAGAAGCTCCAGATGATTTATGTGGCGAGACCTGAAGATCTAACGTCGCACCCCGCCCCAGAAGGGAGGAGTCTGTCGTGATCGTCACCGTGGGGACCGAGTCCTGAAACCCCGCGTCCCCAGACAGGTTGCTGAGAGATGATCACCATTCCAGGTCCACTCTCATGGAATCCGGAATCATTATTTGCTTGGACTCCGAATCCACTGCCTGACGCCATGAACTCCGAAGAGCCATCTGGGTCTGTCTCATTTTGAGATGGGCAAGAGGAAAAGCCAGTACATACGAGGCCATGAGGCCCAGAAGCCTCTGGAACCACCAGGCCGACATGCTCTCCGACTGCGCAAACATCTGACACATGGCTAACAGATCCGCCATTCTGTCCGCGGTCAGATACACTCTGCAGTCGATCGTGTTCCAACGAAAACCCAGGAAAATAAGGTCCTGTGAGACCGTCATGGAGGATTACCGCCTGGAGACGAAGATAGGCCGCAATCACCGACATCACCTTCGTGAAGACACGCTGCGCCGAGCAGAGGCCAAAAGGAAGCACCCGAAACTGGAAGTGCTCCTCTCCCAAAGAGAAGCGGAGGTACCTCCTGTGTGGATTCCAAATCAGGATATGCATGTACGCATCCTGAAGATCTACAACGCTGAGCCAATCGGCCATCTGTAAGGAGGAGCGTATCTGGCTGGGCATGATCATCTTGAATTTCTCTTGGGGTAGGAAAAGATTGAACTGGGAAAGGTCTAGGATGGAGCGCAGGCCAGCCTGGTTGGGTTTGGGCACCGTAAACAGTCGGGAGTAGAAGCCCTCCCCTCGCTCCCCAAGGGGAATGGGTTCCACAGGTCTGAGGTCCAGAAGTTTATGAAGTTCGGCCTTGAGGGAGAGTGACCCCGACAGCTGAAAAGGAGGGTTGATGGGTGGGGTAGGGGGTAAAGGTAAGCGGAAGCCCGCTTGAGCGACTGACAAGACCCATCTGTCTTCTGTGATGGTCTGCCACGCCTCCCAATGAGACGCAATGCGTCCTCCCACCGGGGTCTCGTGCGACCGCCGAAAACCCTCATTTGGCAGGCTTATCGGTGGCGGTGCCACCTGAACCTGATGAGGAGGCTGAGGAGCGGGAGAAAAACCACGTGCGCTGTTGTCTATGGCGGTTATTCCCCTGCAAGATTTGCAGTTGAGGAAGCCCCTAAAACCAGAGGAGGGTCGACTTTGAGAAAACGGTCTCTGGGATTTGAAAGGAGCTTTGACCAGAACAGACAATGATTTATCCTTGAAAAGCCCTTTGAAATATTCCCTTATGGGGCGGTGCGCATAAGCGCTTGAAATTTACCGAAAAAGGCATCCTCCAGAGATATATTCGGAACCTGAGGAGGCCTCTCATGAGGTGGACAAATCCAGGGACGTAACGGGGAAGGGTGCCACACCGGCCCCTTCACCGACGTATCCACATAAATCAAAGGTGCCGCCCCCCGCGGGCAACGACACATTGTGCGGAAGAGGCATCCCGGCGTTCCAATCATAAACCGGCCGGTAAGGATGCGCACAAGGGACTTTAGGTTCACCCAAGGGACCAAGCCCTACACCAGAGGCCGATGACGTAGTTGTAGAGGAAGCACCTAAAATGGCCGCCGTGGTCGTGGCGGGAACGGGCGCCATTTTGTCCTCATCTGAGGGGAACTGCGGCACGTGAGGAAGTGAGGCAGCGGTCCCCGTCGATGGATCAGGGGTCTTAATCTTAGCCTTAACATAAGGAACCTCGGCAGAGCCGGTACTATGAGGCCTGGAATGTTTTTGAGACATACTAACCGCCAACTGAGCCTTCGAAGGAAGGACCTCGGCAATGCCGGTAAAACAAGAACTTTGCTTCTTTGCCCCCTCAACAGGTCTGGTGTCACCACAAGAGCGGGAACGGTGTGCTTTCACCGACAAAGCCTTGTCCGGCCTCTCAGAACTGTTGGTAGCTTTAGCCTCTGAACGAGGGACCTTGGACCCAGGCCCGGTAACAGCCTTATCTGTGCGGGCCTCAAACATCCGTTCGGTAACAACAAGCCCAGCCAAGGCCTTGGGGCACACCCCAGTCTTGTTTTTGAGGCAAGCCGACAGAGAGGCCTCAGAGCGAGCTCCGGTACCCTACGATTCAGTAGAACTGGGTCTACAAACAGCCCCCACAGGAGGGGCCTCGGAGCATACTCCGGTATTCACAGACCCCTTACGGAGACCCTCGGAGAAAACTCTGGTAGAATTATTAGGCCCAACGGGCACCTCAGGGCGAACCCCGGTGACAGACCGATCAACGCCCCTCCTGGACCGAGAGGAACCCGGGAAGGTATCCCCCAGCCGGGGTGCTCTGAAAAGTAAAGAACTTACCGGGCGTTTCTTCTTCTCGTCGATGAACGCCTGAAAATGAGAAGGAGGAGTTCGTCGGAACACCTCCTCCCACCGCTCCAACCGACGTTGAAGTGCCCGGACCGAAAGGGAGTCACAGTAAAAACAGGAGTCCCAACGGTGTTCCGGACCCAAACACTCTAAACAAAGAGGATGGGGATCCGCCCTCGCGAAGCGACGGTGACACGATGATTAATCTGGAAAGTTTAACTTGACAGACTAGTAAACGAACCCTAGCGAGAGCCAGAGAGGAAAAAAGGGAAGAAAATCTTCCGAGGATGCAAGGGCGTCCGGCCCCAATCGAGCAGAGAAAAGGACTGATGGGCGATGCGTGGGGCGGAGCCAAGGTGTGCGGGGTTACGTCCGCGTGCCGGGCCCCGCGCAAGAGAGAGAGGAAGGACACATTTTTTGGAAAAATGTGGAAGCTTTTTACAAAGTGCTCCGGTCCCGTCCCACAGGACGGAGAGATCTCCCATAAGTATGGCGGAAAGGCGACGGGACGTAGGAGTACATGTCTGTATTGCAAAATGGGAATCGACAAATCAGTCATCGTACCAATTACAGTGAATCTACTTGATCCTTTGTACAAGGGTTCGTTTGACAAATATCTTTTCAGTTGACATTTTCACCAACTTCAGACCACTTTTGCGTTAAATTCTTCTTTTGTGCCTGATTGGAACTGTTTTATGACATACGGAGTAGTACATGTTCTGAATCATGCACATTTTTCATTATATCATGCTCATGTACAATACAACAATAGAATAAACACATGGCTGAATCCCTGCCAGCTCTGTTGAAAATGGAGGTGCATTCATGGGTTGAATATAATCTGCATAACAATACAAATGTACTCAGAAGTGATCCTACCTGAGTGTGAGCTTTTCCAAATGTGTGAAGGTATAAGCCCATTTTCCGGACTACATTTACCGGAACACATTGTGAGTTTGAATACCCTGAGCGTTTGGTAAAATGAGTGAGTTACCTCCAACCTAAGTCCTAGGGAGGAAAGTGCAGAGCACAACCTTATCCTTATGGAAGGTAAGGAATGTATGTTCCATGGACAAAGCTTGAAGCTCGCTTACTCGCCTTGCCAAAGTCACTGTAATCAAAAAGGCCACCTTCCATGATAGGTACTTTAGATCCGCTGTAGCCATGGGTGCAAATGGTTTATGGCATAAGGCGGTCAGAACCACATTTAAATCCCACCTTGGATGAGGATTGCGTACAGGTGGAAAAAGATGTAATAAACCTGCAAAATGTCTTTTAATGACTGGGTTTGTCAAAGAAAAGGAACAGCTGTCAGTGGACAGGTAGGCAGCAATAGTCGACAAGTAAGTCCTACAAGACATGAATGCCCGAAGCTACTAGATGAGAAATGAACGAAAGGACAGTGTCAATCGTAGCATGCCTGGGGTCCAGCTGCTTAGCTAAACACCAGTGACAAAAACGGAGACACTTGCTCCTATTGAGACCTCGTAGAGGGCTTCCTGGCCGCTTGGATAATATGCATATTGTCCTCAGACAGGTTAAACTGCGCTAAGGATTTGAATTCAGGCACCAGGCCGCCAAGTTGAATGATTGTGGGGAGGGGTGCCATATCTGCTGATCGCACTGGTGAAGCAGGTTGGGAATCAACAGCACTCTGATTGGAGGACAAATCGATAGATGCTGAAGTTCCGAGAACCAGAATCTAGCTGGCCACCAAGGAACTATGAACAGGAGAATGCAATTCAATGTATTCCTGAGCTTGCAGAGTGACCGATGAATCAGAGGAAGAGGCGAGAAGGCATAAGCCTTCATATTGTGCCACTGAATCTCAAGAGCATCCCCTGGAAAGGAGACCCTGAGGCCAGTCCTGGATGCATAGAGAGGAAGTTTCCTGTTAGTAGCAGTCACAAAGAGGTCCACTTCTGTAGTGCCCCATTGGTGAAAGGTGGTGGAGAGGACCGCCAAGTTCAGTTCCCACTCGTAGCTGGCGGCTGTGTCGACTGAATCTGCAGTCACATTGAATTGCCCCGGAATGTGTACCGCCAGTAGCCAACCGCCATGCTGGACGGCCCATTCCCAAACCTGAATGGCAAGGTCCACAAGAGGTGGTGACTTGTTATTACTCTGCTTGTTGATATAAAACATTGACACCAAATTGTCCGTGCGGATGCGGACCTCCCGGTTCGTGATGGACGGTTGGAAAGCCTTCAGCACCAGAAATACAGCCAGGAGTTCCAAATACTTTATATGAAACTGCCTGTCATGCGGCGTCCATAGATCGAAAACCTAGAGATGATCCAGCGTCGCGCCCTACCCCGGAAGGGAGGAGTCCTTGGTAATCGGCACTTGTGGGCAGGGCTCCGGGAAGGAGGCCCCCACTGTTAGATTGTTGGTTGAAGACCACCATAGAAGGTCCGTCATCATGCTTGATGGAACTGGATCATCTTGGAATCCGAAGCCTGACACCAAGAGCTACAAAAAGCCAGCTGCATACGTCTCATTTTGAGACTAGCAAGAGGAAGAGTAAGTACGCATGAGGCCAAGAAGCCTCTGGAACCACCAAGCTGTCATGTGCTCCGACCGGATGAAGAGCTGACACGTGGCGAATAGATCCGCAATCCTGTCCGCCGTCCAATACACCCTGGAATCGATCGTATTCCAACGGAAACCCAGGAAGATCAGGTCTTGGCAGACCATCATGGAAGATTTCTGCCAGTTCACTGACAGCCCAAGATTGAACATAAGCTGGAGGAGAGACTGGAGATTGCTCAAAGCTGTCAGTGGACAAGGGCTGCGCAGGAGCCAGTCGTCCAAATATGGATAAACATGAATACCCTGTAGCCGAAGGAAAGCTGCGATAACCGGCATCATTTTCGTAAAGAGACACGGCGCCGAGCTGAGACCAAAAGGGAGCACATGGAACTGGAAGTGCTCCCCTCCCAGGGAGAACTGCAGACATTTTCGATGCGGCCTCCATATCACTATGTGCATATATGCGTCCTTATGGTCCACTAAACTGAGCCAGTCGTCCTTCCGAAGAGAGGACTTTATTTGGCAGGGTGTGACCATCTTGAATTTCTCTTGGGGAAGAGAAAGGTTGAACTCGGAAAGGTTGAGGATGGTGCGCAGGCCAGCCTGGTAGGGTTTGGGCACCATGAACAGACACGGTAGAAGCCCTCCTCTTGTTCCCCAAGGGGAACCGGTTCCACCGCCTTGAGGTGTAGAAGCTTCTGAACCTCGGCTCTGAGGGAGGGTGTCCCAATCTGTTGGAAGGGAGGGTTGAAGGATGGGGTAGGGAGGAGGGACAAGCGAAAGCCAGCCCGAGCGATGGACAGACCCCACTGGTCTTCAGTGAAGGTCTGCCCCGCCTCCCGATGAGATTCGTCCTCCCACCGGAGTCTCGAGCGACAAATATAATTTTGCTGAGCAGCCGGCAGGGAGACTATGGGCCTCATTACAACCCAGGCGTTAAGGGTTTAACGGCGCCGTCGGCGCCGTTAACCCTTAACGCCTGATTACCATTTTAACGCCTGCTTTTAGAAGGCGTTAACATGCAAGGCGCTAACCCGCCTTGGTGCTAATTACGGCACCGTAATTTACGGTGCCGTAATTAGGGCTTTCCCACTCCCATTATGCCCTATGGGGCAAAAATGGGAATGGGGAAGGGTAAATGGGGAATGGGGATTTACCGCCCCACTCACCTTGGAATGGGGCGGTATATCCGCCATCCACCATGGTGTAAACGGAGTTTACACCATGGTGGTAAAGTAGGGAACTTACCGCCTGGGTTGTAATGAGGCCCCATCTGTCCCTGGAGAAGAGGCTGAAGGGCGAGAGAAAAAACAAGTCCATCGAATATAGGGATGGACAAGTTACAATGGATATGTGCTTTTAAATGTATAAAGTAGCATTTTGATGCTTTTATTTCCCACGTTAAAACATTACATGGAGCTGCCCAGTACTGAAATTTTGGCACTGGCCAGCTCCTTGTAATGTTTTAATGTTTCAGGGGGGTTCCTCCCCCCTAGTTCTCCCCAACGCCCAGGCCCACTCCCCCTTAACCCTAAACTAACAACCCTAACTCTAACCTTTGCCCTAACCCTAACTCTAATTGTAACCCTAAACCTAATTCTAACCCTTGCCCTAACCCTAATTCTAACCCTTGCCCTTGCCCTAACCCCAACCCTAATTCTAACCCTAAAATCCATCGAAATCTATCGAATTTTATTCAAAGAAAATGCATTTTGTTGGAAACTATTTTTGATGAATAAAATTTGATGGAAAGATTAATTGGATTTAGATGTGAAGTCTAGATACCAAAAAACGATCACTTTTCTGTTGCTTTCGGCGGGTCCCGCCAACCGGAGCATCAGTTCGCCATGCACATCGATCCTGAAACCCCCTGAACCCAGAGAAGGATCGAGTCTCGGGCCCTGGACTCTGTGTATAAGGGGCCTTAGCTGGAGCTTTCGCCAAGATTGATAAGGATTTGGCGGTCTGGGTACCCGCTTTGGTCTTTGTGAGCTCCTCGTCAGTAGAAGAGTGGAACAATTCCTTGCCATCAAAAAAAAGGTCCAGTACTTTGTCTTGCACTTCCTTTGAAAACGCAGTCGTGTGGAGCCACGCCTGGCGGGTGGTGTCAACCCCTACCATAAGGCCTCGAGCTGAGGTATCTACGTGGTGTGCCGCTGCTTCCAGTAGATCCTGCGCCAGCACTTTGGTGACTGAAAAACCGGCTTTAAAGTCATCTAGCCTATGCGCAAGAATGCACTCCTGGAAATCAGCTAACTCTTTCAGGCCAGTGCACGCTTGAGGTGACGGGGTAAAGGCTCCCAAAAGCACCCCCTCCTGAGGACTGGGGGCCTCAGGTACTGGAATGTCAAGGAGGGCCATCATATCCAGGACCTGGTCATGGAATGCTCACAAAGAGGGGCTGCTCATCGCTGTCCTGATCCGCTTGAGGCTCATCCAGCGAGACGCGGACTGAAGACTGGTCCACCACACATACCGCCCCAGGTTTAAAAGTTTTGTTGTGGTCCGCCAGTGTCTTCTCAATCGGAGACAACGGGGGCAGAGGAGGGAGAGATGGAAGAGGTCCAGAAGGAAGCGGTGGAGGGAGTGGCACCACCGGACCCTGCATTGGGTCATTCGGGGCAGAAGGTGGGACAGGAGGCTCAGGGTACATTTCCCTGAAAAGACGCTTGAAATACACCTTCATAGGGTCAGAGTGCATGAGCATCTGAAACTTCCCAAAAAAATCATCCTCAGCTGAAGGCTTTGGCGCTGGTAAAGGCAGAGGCCGCTTGTGAGGGGCATACCCCCATGAACACAGAGGATGGTTGCCAGGAATGCACCGGCCGGGTCCACAGAAATCAGTGGAGCGGAAGCAGTAGGTAGCGAGACTGTATGAGGCAGCAGTGTCTGGGTGCACCAGTCAAATGAAGGGCGAAACTGACTTCTGTTGTCCAAATGGCGTGGAAAAGGCTGCTCAGCCCCAAAAGGAATGCTCCCAGCACCAGACGGCATGAACGTCAGTGTAAGAGGTATTCAAAATGGCCGCTGTAGACCGCAGGGTTGGGCTGCCATTTTGTTGACACCTGAGGAGAACTGCGTCACATGTGGAGATGAGGCAATTGTCGCGCTCTGAAACACTTGTGTATGAGCGCGATAGAAATAAAATATCAATCAATATCCCCAGGGGGTCAGGGGACTTAAGCAACACCTTCGCCTTGACACAAGGATCCTCAGCAGAGCCGGTACTGGGTGATCTCAGACGTTTACTGGACATCTTGGAACCGGTCCCAAAATTAGCCTCCAGCAGAGGAACTTCGGCAGAGCCGGTAGTGGAGGGGTAGAGGTCTGTGACCGCCCTCTTTGTCCGCATCGACAGAACCGGTACCACCACGACCCTGAGCGTGGGACGGTTGAGGGATACACCTCACCGACAAGTCCTTCAAAGAGGGTCTCTGGGATCTGTCGGTGCTGACTGTAGCCTCAACCAGAGGAACCTCAGGTTTTAAACCAGTATGTAAAGCTCCCTCAAGAGGGGCCTAGAGCCGTGACTCTGTATGGAAATCTCCAGAAAATGAGACCTCAGGGCGTACCCCGGTGTCAGTGTGGAAAGCTGCAGAAATGGAGACCTCAGGGAGCACCCCGGTAACAAGAGCCACATACGAACTGGGATTAACCTTGGCAACCAAATGTTGAACCTCAGAACGATATCCGGTACTTGTAGGTCCACTGTGGAACCCTCGGAGAACACTCCGATGCGCCTATTAGGCCCCTGGGGCACCTCAGGGGGACCCCTGGTGACAGAGCTACACGAGCCCCTCCCAAACCTGGAAGACCCTGGAAAGGAGTCCCCTGGCCGGGGCACCCTAAAAGGTAAAGAACTTACCGGGCGTTTCTTCTTTTTGTCGATGAAAAGCTGAAAATGAGGTGGAGGAATGCTCTAAAACACCTCCCCGCGAAGATGACGGAGTGCCCGGACGGATAGGGAGTTGCAGTAGAAGCATGAATCCCAACGATGTTCCGGGCCTAGGCACTCCAAGCAAAGAGAGTGAAGATCCACCCCAGCGAAGCGAAGTTCGCATGAAGAACAGGACACGAATCCCAGACGCTCAGGTATAGACGGACTAGATGACCGAGGAATCGGAGCAGGAAGGAAGGACAAAGGGAATAAAAATAAAAATTCCCAGTGATGCTAGTGCGTTCAACCCTGACCGCGTGGAGAAAAGGACTGAAGGGCGATAAGCGGGGCGGTGCTCAGGAGGGCGGTGTTACTGCCACATGCAGTACCCCGCGTAAAAATAGAAGGACAAAAATTCAAAAATGTTGATGCTTTTTTTACAAAAGTGCTCCGGTCCCGTCCCAAAGGACGGAATGTCCCACAAGTAAGGAGGAAAGGGGACGGGACGTAGGAGTTTTGCATTTACTGCTTCCATCAGTTGGTATTTAGCTTTTCTGCACTCCCCATCTAACCCTGAGGCTTTCGTTTTTGTAAATGCTGCAAAGTCTTTACATTTTCCAGTGGTATCCTGACTCATTTCTTCTGCCATCTGATTGCAACAGCTTAACGTTAGGGGTTGTTGTTGGTAGTTCCAAAAAGCATCTCAATTTATGGTAATAGACCATGAATTATCCTGGGCAATATCAAATCTGACTGTCAGCCAAATGCATCCTTTTCCTGTTATCTGAGCTATGCAAGAGTAATTTCTATGTGGTTTCCTAAAGATTTCATCACATAATACCAGATCTACAGATAAGAGATCAGGATCACTCTCAGTTCTTGCGAAATCTTAAATCCCTTAATGCTCAACCATTTAATAAGATTCCCCAGACTATAATCTATGTTGCTCTGTCTTGCTCCCTATATGATATGGTATTTACAACGCGCCTATACACAAGTGTAAAGGTAGCCTACACAAGTGTAAAGGTAGCCTTTGCTGGTCTATTTGCACTAACTTTGCCATTACAAACTATATAACCCAACCTTGCCCACATCTAGGTGACTGCCAATGCATGTTTATGCCATCTAAGGATTTTCCCAGGGAGGAGACCTGATATTTCCCAGGTTAAGTCCTCCTCATCCATGTATCCTTGCATTAAATTGAGAAGTTCAAATTGTAGAGTGAAGCTGTCCAAAACAATGTGTATGACTTTATAGTTACTCAACATACTGATCTATTCCTCACGCAGACTTTCCAAGTGCTGCATAATCACCATGCCTTTATCCCTGACTGGTCTGTCATAGACATTAACTAACAAGATATTAAAATCCAGAGGAAATATTAAACAAACTACATGTATAGCCAAACAGTGCATAAGTATTCACATTTACTATTCAATTCTATATCGACCCAAATAGCCAGACCACCACTGGGTCTTTCTCGGATACACTGAATGGCAGCTATGGAGAGGCATCTCTCCCCTGAATCATTGCTTGGTTATCTAGCACATTTCCTTCTTGCATTCACACATCCCTTAGGCTATCGTCTAGCTGTCAGTTTGGTTGCTGATATTTTAGTGTGTTCATAGTACACAATCCTACTTCAATTTCAACTTAGCTTAAGGAATTGTCAGTAAGGTAACCCCTCCCTGTCGGCGACCCTTGTGAAAATACTGGCATGCAAGTGTCCATTAGTAGCTAAAGTAATTTAAATAGGATATTTCTGATTAGTGCTACTGTGCTGTTAAGGTAAGATGCTCTTTACAGAATTTTGCCATATTTAAACTTTCATTAAATGATCAAGTGAAACAGACCAAAAAGAAAATAATTTCAATATACATATGCAGTTCTCGTTTATAGAAATTATATGAATTATTCTGAGAATAAGTAAATGTCTGCTGAAATGACCTTACACACAGATTTGTCACAACTGGGTTAAATTTGGCACCCATAGATTGCCTGTAATTTGGCTACATAGTTGTTCATAAAAATTAACTCATTTTTTGTCATCGCTATAGAGGTACATTACGTATAGACATTACTTATGACATGTTACGGTAAAGGTTGGTACCCACGGTTTGATTTAAAGTTTCTATGGCTTCTCCTTATGATATAAAGGTGTAAAAACTATCTAAAGCCAACATTTCAGACAATTCTAAAGTGTTCTAGAAGGTAAGCCTAGAAACAAATCATATACATTGAGTGAAGATTGTTTAATGGTAGTTGAGTAACAAATGGTTGCAAACAGAAAACAGAGTTGGAAATGGAGTTCAAACCTTAATATTAACTAATATGATTTGCTGTCTTGGAGAGTTATCTTGATTATCATGTACTTTTGAAAGTATATAAATTGCTCAAATCACTTGGAGTGCATATTGATACAATATGCATCATCTTTTCACTTACCCATCCATCATTGTGCTACTGTTTCCAATTCTATTTGTAACATTTCTTGACTTATTGCTGACTATTTGGGTTAGGATATCTCATATTTGGGAGGTAGCACATGGGACTGAACAACTGGTGTAACAAAATCAAATTTGGGAAACCTCTTTTGGGGCTTCAAAGACTATCGGAAGTGCTTTCGACAGAACCCCTCCTCCTGTTCTAATCCCTCTGGCTTTCTCCCACTTATAGATATTGATCAGTAGGCGAACACTCTGAAAAGAAAGGGAACCCATTTTACAAACCCCAGTACAGCCTTACCACTCTATGATTAATTGGCACATTATGCCCCCTTTCTAAGACCTGTTTGGGGATTACTAATGTTGCTGCCTGTTTTAGCATATCTTTTTCTGAGCACAGCACTCCTTCCTGTGCTGGTTCATGGTTTTGGACGGATACCCTCATGTTGCTTGCAAGCAGATGCACTCTGCCACAGAGACACTGGAAGCTGCAGAGCCAGGAGGCCACTACTACATATCTGCCGCAAATAAAAATGGCAGACTGGCTTTTCAAGCCTTTGGCTGCATCCTCACAAACACTAATTAGGTCCAATTACCATTTGGAAAGATTGATCAGTCACAGCTGCTAACCCTTAGTAGATGAGACAAAATGCACGACAGGGAACACGATAACAGGGTGAATAATCAATGTTCTGGTGCTAAAGAGAGACCAGGGAATATCAATTGAATATTTAATAAGGTAATCCCACTAATATAGGGTACTACTAGTAGCGAAATTGCTTATTTTAGATGTCATATGTTGCAATACAAATAACAATACAAATCATCTATAAACCCCGAGTTATATCACAAACATAATAAAAAAGGTTGTTTTTTAAAAATATTAAATCACGCAAAAACATTTTATTGTAAACATTCATTTATTTAAAGTGCAGTTTGTTAGCACGTATCAACAGAAGCGAGAGCAAAGACATTCTCAAGGCTCCAATAGACGCTTCCATCCCCAGCATAATGCAAATGTAGATTACATAACACAGCCTAAAATTATTAATCTTATGCAGTGAATTAAGTATCTGGTCTGGAGTTTACCAGCTAGAGAAGTAAATACATGTTGGATTCAACAGCAATACGATCACATTTAAAAAGCTTCTCCCACAATTCCAATATGCAGGAGTTAAGGCTGGAGGACGATGATTGAATCAAAGTTGTGTGATAAGTTTTCTTAGTTACTTTGTACCCGGGAAAAATAGGTGGTGTTATTTATTTAAAACTGGATAAAGAAATGGCAGTTATGCTGTTACTGTACATTTGGATGACTCTCATTCTTCTGTTTAACAGAAAGGCATCCACCAATGCTGGACTGTTTAATTAAACTTGCTGTATTATCAAAGTAATTTGAGCAGCCCAACACATCTAAGGTATGCCAAACTAAAGCCAGCCAACGGCTCCTAGATCTATAGTCTAGGATAAAAAATCTTTGTGGATGAACCTACAAAGGTGTGCCCTATTATTTATACTGGTGGCTATCCAAAGAAAGGCAGGGGCAAACAGGATCTTGGAGGCTAAGGCCTTCAAGTGTTTCATTAGTTGCTAAAGCCCTCCATAGCCAAAAGAGACCCAAGGAACTTCCATTCACCTTTGAAATTGGTGTCAAGGATGAAAAAACCCAAACACTTGCCGCATAAGGTGGGATCCTTCTAGCCTTTGCACCAAAGACTTTGCGGCAGGCAAACTACATTACCTTCAGAGGTGGCAGAACATTATAGAATCCGCATGTTGGCTTCATATGTCCTTTCTGTCACACAGTGAACTTGATATTTCCAGGGACTGTACATACAGAGCCTGAACATGAAATAGTAAAAATGGTTAGCTCTAGTTAGAACCTGGCTAGCAATACTAAACACCAGAACCAATCTTCTGCCTCTTTGGTATGCTATAACCTGAGATTTTGTATGTTGATAATCATTTGGTGTGAATCCATAAAACCAGCATAACCATCTAACATGTTCAATACAGATGGAGTCCTTCCAATAAGGACTGCATTATATGCATAGACTAGAGAGGGAATTAATCTGGGAGAAACCCGTGGACCCTCTGTTGATAACATCAGATGATAGCACTTTATGCCATTAAGATAAGGATTGAAAAACAAAGTCAAATATGCACACTTATCTTACCGCCTAGTTGATTACAAAGCTGTGGGTGCATTCCACATTTCTGTCATAGGCCAATCGGGCAAAGGAATCTCCCATAACTCATCATGGTCCTTAAATAAAAATATGTACTTGTCAACTGTTTATAGCTGCAAGTTAAAGTCAGCTACCAATACAATGTGCAACTGGAGTAGTACACAAAATACCTCATTTTTTCTAACTCCTCAAGGTGGGTTAACAAAACATCTACAGCTTCCTCCAAGGGTTGCAGGTAGATGTTCACAATAACAAGGGCGTTTTGCGCATCAACGTCCCACCTTACGGTTAAGATATCTGGTGGTACCGATAGAATTAAAAATGTTGTTCCGGGGGTGTGGCCTGGGCGCCAGCGATTAGGCAACTCCATTGATGGCCTCCGCATGGGTCCGCGGCTAAAAGCTGATTTCTCCCAGTTCCTGCTATGCCCGCCATGAACGCCGCCAGATTGATGCAGCGGACCATCCCCAGCACCATCGCCTGCAATCTGGGAGCTTAACGCCCCTGGGTTTGCCATAAACGCGGCGAAAGAAACGTTCCTCCGGCGGCGTATCCAAGATGGCGGCCGCTCCTCTGAACCCGCGCCTCTGCACCCGCCAGTTCCTCCTCCCCGACGCGTGGCTGACACTGGAGTCCGGAGCCTTCCTGGCACCCTTTAGGAGGGCGCTGATGGTCCCCGCTCCCGACTGCCTGCCAGTTACACTTCATTCTGGAGCAGCTCGTAGGATCCTAACCTGCGCCCCGCCATTGGACCGCGCCCGATGCCTTGGTGAGCCCGCCATCAGCGTGATCTGCGTGCCGGTCCCCCGGAGGCCTGGAGGCCTGAGGTGAGGAGCTGGGGGTGGCCTAGCCTTCTGAGGTTCGCAACATATGTCCCCCCCTGGTGGCCCGCCGACCCACACAAACCCACGCTGTTCCCCAGAGTGTGATGCTTTCCCTGCTTTCCTGGGGCGCACCGGCCCACCTCCCCTCTTGGCCAGCCGGGGAGAACCTGCTCCCGCCAGCCGCATCCTGGTCCCCGCCGTGGAGGGCTGCCTGGAGCCCCGTGGCCCTTACAGCGACCCAGACCACTTCCTGAAGGCCTGGAATTCTTCCCACCTCCTGGGGCGCTCCAGCCCACTCCACCCCCAATCGCTCTCGCCATTTTGGATCCTGCGCCACGTGGATTTGGGGCCGGACCCCCGGAGGGTGCCCTAATCCCAAAGCCATGTCCCGAGCGCTGAAGTCCTCAAATCGGCTGACATTTCCACCATGCTACAGGCCGCGGATAAAGGAAAGAAAGCAGATTCCTCCAAACTTACACCCCAGAAAGCGACCGTCAAGGGGACTCTCGCAACAAAACAAGACCTCCAGGCCTTCATGTCGGACATCAAGTCAGAATTTAGAACCTGCATGACGGAACTCACTGCTAAACTGGAACTCTAACTCGTCATCGGCCCTACAAAGTACCGTCCAGATGCTAACGGATAGGACTGAAATTCTTGAGTTCAAACAGGAAGACGTGGAAAACCGCTCCCGCTGCAACAACTTGCGTATCCGAGGGGTACCTACCTCGGTATCTGATAAGGAGCTCCCCGGATATGTAAGTACTTTCTTCCAGTCCCTCCTGCCGGATCTGGACGAGGCCCAACTCCTACTTGATCGGACCCATAGGTTGCGCCATCGCCGGGGAGTGGATTCCGACTCCCCTCCAGATGTAATTACAAGGATCCATTTTTACACCTCTAAGGAGGCCATCGCAGCAATAGGCCGATCAAAGGAGGAGCTCTCCTTCTGGGCGTCCCACTACAGATCTTCCAGGACCTCTGACTCTCCAGAAACGCAGGATGCTTCGCCCGCTTTCGCTATTTCTCTGAGACCAGCAGATTCGCTACTCGTGGCTCTTCCCCACGGCGCTACAATTCTCCTACAAAGGCACTTCACGCACCATCAGCCATCTCGATGACGCAGCATCTATTCTTCGTCCGGACTCCCCCGGGACCTCAGATTCATCTCTCCCTGGCCGAATCAGCCCGGCCCCGAACTCCAGCTCCCCAAGGCCGAATCGGGCCCCTTGGTCCAGGGTGCAGAGAAACCGCAAACCCAAATGACATGCGTGGATGCCCGCACAGGACACATATCACTGGAACCACTTGAGCCGCTCGGACTCGCCGCGGACCCTATGCGGTCCATACCCTCCTCCAAGGTGGATGCCACCTCTTTACCCTTGGAGAATTTCCCAACCATGTTGGTTCTGTCGGATGATAGCCTGGGCGGTCAGGGGCCATGCCGATAGTTTAAAATCGGCCCCCTTGGTCGCAGTTTGGACCTCCCGTTGGAGGCAGTTGTTGAACGCTCATATCTCCCGTTGGAGACCAGTCTTAAAACCCTCAACCACAGGAGAATCTGAATTAGCTATGCTCTCACAGCCATGGCTGATTTAACCCCCCCAGTTCCCCCCAGCAAGCAACCTCTTTGGGCCAGCCGCCACATTTGAAACTCAAGTTCACCACCTTGAACGTTGGGGGTTTGAACTCCCCCCCCGAAGAGGAAATCCATTCTGCAGAGGCTATAGGACGATGGGACCTCAATCGCTTTCCTGCAAGAAACACACCTAATCCCATCGGACTTCTCTCATTTGCGAAGCAGACTCTTTCTGCTACAATTCTTTGCTTCCAATGGAACTAAGAAGGGAGGCACCACTATTCTATTCACGGAAGACCTGAAACCCCAGATCCTGGACTTGCTACGATGTCAGGATGGTCGCTTTATTGCAATAAAATGCATTGTCCTGGGCCAGCTCTACACCCTCATCTCGGCCTATGTCCCGAACGAACACCAAGAAGGCTTCTATCAAGACCTAGAAGACTCCCTCCTCCCATTCATCGAGGGGCAAGTCATCATGGGAGGGAACTTCAACGGGGTCCCGGACCCCCTCAAGGACAGATCCCGACATCCAGGGATTCAAAGTTGGCCACTGGCCTGCTCCATCTGTTCCGCATGCTGAACATTGTGGACTGGAGGATATTGTCCCCGGACGAGAGAGATTTCACTTTCTACTTGTACGTACATCGCACCTTCTCCAGGATCGACCTACTCCTGACCTTCCCCCAGATCCTGACCTTCACGGACAATGTGGTGATTGGCCCCCGGATCCTCTCGGACCACGCTCCAGTCACCCTGACCCTGTGGTCTCACGACCCGGATCCCCCTCCTGGCCGCCAGTGGAATCTATATGATCCTATTCTGGGAGACATGGCAGTGAGAGACTCAATCGCCAGGGCAATAAAAAACTTCTTTGCAGAAAACCGGGATGAGGATACTTCCCCGGCCAACAACTGGGATGCAATGAAGACAGTGCTCAGAGGGGAACTGATCGCCCAAGGTGCCCCATTCCACAAAAGAAGGCAGGCGATCCGTGCTGCCCTGGAAGCCGAGGTCCGTGAAGCTGAAGCTATTCACAAAAGAAAGGGCTGGGCCCCGAAAATTTTATAGAGTCCTGCAAATGGCAAGGAAGAAGCTCGAAGCGCATTACGCTGAGTCTACTGCAAACCTATTAACTAGAACCAAGCAATGGTATTATGTTCATAACAATAAGGCCAACAAATTGCTGGTTAATAAGCTGGCCAGGGAGAAGAGCAGGAATTCCATCCTGAGCCTCCGCGACGCGCGGGGGCGATCCACTACACGGACCACGAGAAAGTACGCTTGGCGGCCGCCCACCGCTCGGAAGTAATGACGGCAGCCCCGAGGGATCCGGCCGAGCAGCGTGCGTACATCCAAGAGGCGGCACTCCCGCACCTGACCCCGGCAGCCAGGGAAGAGCTTGAAGCGCCCATTACAACCGAGTAAGTGGAGGCTGCCATCAAAAGCCTGAAATCTAGAGCCCCAGGTCCGGACGGTTTTTCCACCCGCTTCTACAAACTCTTACGGCCCCAACTGGTGGCCCCCCTGGCTCGACTCTTCAACTCATTCGCAGCCCCTGGAACGGTCACTCCAACGATGCAGGAATCCATCACAGTCATCATCCTTAAGCCTGGAAAGGACCCCCAAGAAATCAGTTCGTATAGACCCATCTCGCTGCTGAATCTCGATGCAAATATATATTCAAAGATCCTGGCCAATCGTCTTGCACCTATCCTTGAGAGCATCATAGACCCAGACCAGACTGGGTTTATAAGTCACAGGTCGACGAAAGATAACATTCGCAGAGCACTGAACCTGATAGAGATCGCCAACCGGGAATCTCAGCAATTGGCCCTACTGGAGCTGGACGCAACGAAGGCCTTCGATAAGGTGGACTGGTCTTACCTACGCCTCACTCTGGAGGCCTTTAGGTTTGGTCCGACCTTCAGGAAAATGGTCTTCGCAAACTACCAAGCCCCCAAGACTAGGCTGAGGGTCAATGGCCGCCTATCGGATCCAATCCACCCCACATGCGGGACGAGGTAGGGATGCCCCTCTGTCCCCGCTGCTCTTTGCTCTGGCCATGGAGCCGCTGGCCCTACGGATTCGCAAAAGCCCCCGGATCAGTGGCCCGAGGGTCGGCTCCGAACAACATAAAGTGGTCCTCTAATCAGATGACGTCCTGTTGACCATCACGAACATTGAAAACTCCATGAGGGCGGCCCTGACTGAAATCCACGACTTCTGGAGGGTATAGGGGTTCGCCATTAATTTTCAAAAGTCAGCGGCGCTCGGAGTGGGCCTGACCCCAGCCGAACGAGAGACCCTAGAGGAACGAGGCCCGTTCCAATGGAGCACTCACTCGATCCCATACCTGGTGGTCCAGATTCCCTCTCTCCAAACAAAAGTCTATCAGGCTAACTTTCCGCTGCTTTTTGAGGAATTGGAGAAGGACTTGGCCCGCTGGCAATCGCAAGAAATCTCCCTGTTGGGTTGCATCACGACATGTAAAATGAACCTTCTCCCCCGATTCCTCTACGCCTGTGCCTCCCTCTCAGCCCTCATTCCGCTTCCCCCCTACAGTGGCTTCAAAGAAAGATGGTCGCCTTCATCTGGAAGGGGAAGAAAGCACGCATCCCGCGAAGATCGATGATGGCCAGGACGAGACTGGGTGGATTGGGGGTGCCTGACCTCCGAAAATACCGAATTGCAGTGCAGCTGGCCCACCTTCAGGCATGGGGGCTTGCCACAGGGCGGCCAAAATGGGTGGACATTGAGCAAACCTGCCTCCCTCTCCCCTTCCGCTTCCTCCCGTTTCTCCCCACCGCCCTACGCCGGAGCTGGCCAGGAGTCCTAACGGCCACAAAATAGTCAACAAAGGCTTGGGAGTGGGCCCGCAGACATCGTGGCGTCCCTGGAGACCTGAGTGCGCTATCTCCAATCTTCCTCAACCCAGTGTTCTCCCCTGGAGCCTGTCCAAGGAACTTTAAGAATTGGGTCGCAGGAGGCCTTGAAACCCTGGGGCAACTCTTCGATGGGGACTCCCCCCTAACCTTTGAACGCTGTAAAGCGGCATTCCAACTAGCGGAGAAGGATAGATACTCCTATGCTCAACTCAGGCACTGGTGCTCCCACCCCCAGACCCGGGCAGCGGCCGCAAGACCCCTTACTTCGCTAGAGCTAACAGTGAGCGACCTGCCGGCCCGGGAAAAGATCTCAACTCTCTATAAGCTGCTACAAGAGGACCCCTTTCGTTCCAGGCCCTCCTATATGTCTCAATAGGAGGCGGACCTTGGGCACGCCATAGAAGACCACGTGTGGGTGGACATTTGGTCCAGAACACGCACAGCAGCCCGCTGCATCACCAACCGAGAGTGCGCCCATAAACTGCTCCTGCGGTGGTATTACCCCCCCCTCCGCCTCCATCACTTCCAACGGGCCCTGGAACCTCAATGCTGGCGTCTCTGTGGCCTCCCAGGATCATACTTTCATAGGTGGTGGACCTGCCCCAGAGAAAAGGACTTCTGGACTCATTGCCTAGCCACTATAAAGGACATCACCCAGGTGGCCATTCCACTCGTGCCTGAGCAAGTCCTCCTGGGGATCCCGCTACCAGACGTGTACCCGAGATCGGGGAGGAGAGCGGCCCTGGTATCCCAGTTCTTGCTGGCAGCCAAAATCACGGTGGCCCGCACTTGGAAATCCACGGATGGTCCCCTGATGACCCTCTGCTGGATAAAAGCTCTGGGACATCCTGATCGCCGAGAAGGTCACGGCAGCTAAAGCAGGACTGCTCAACCGATTTGTGGACATTTGGGCTCCGGTGCTGGACTATGACCAGAACTTTCAGGCCCTGACATTTAAGTCACACCTGATTGTCAGAGCCCTTCATTCTATGGACGATCCGTCGCCATTATTGGACCAGGCCGACTAGGCCAGGGTACAGTGCTCACAGAGGGACTTAAAGGGGAGAGGGAAGGGGGTTTTGTGCCTTATATATCTTGAGATGCTATAATCACTGTGAATGTATATCCTCCTGTGTGTTGAGTTATAAATAAACAAATTTAAAAAAAATGTTCCAATTAATGCATTTTTGAAGCATGTCAATAAGCCCCCACTCAGCCTGCCCATTGGGGAATTCCATGCAAGAGAGCACAATGATTTATAGCCCTGTAGCTCTTCTGGTTGGAGCAGCCAAGTCTCTTGAAGGCAAATGATTTTGAATGTTTTAAGAATTGCTGCCGATCTAAATCATATTCCTTGTTTTTAAAGCCAGTCACATTCCAAGATTGAAGACTTAAAGGAGTTGAAACCTCAAACAGAGATTCTGCAAGGAGATGGCCCTCCAAATGCTCCCTTTTTTTGGCCTAAAATCCCCTTGCATTATTACAGATGCATCTACCCCGAAGACAGTCATACTACATACTGCTTTGAGGGTTCTAAATCTACTCAGAGCCTCAAAGGGGGAACATGACCCATGCACCCATAAACTGCTTTGTGGCCTGTTTGGACAGACCACCACAGCAAAGGTTCAACATTTTGGCAAATTTATTTTCAAATTCCTCTGTTGATAACATCAGATGATAGCCCTTTATGCCATTAAGAGAAGGATTGAACAACCGAAAGTCCAATACGCACACCTAGCTTACCGCCTAGTTGATTACAGAGCTGTGGGTGCATTGCACATTTCTACCACAGGTCAGACAAGCAACTGAGTGCATTCAGAGCTGCATGATGATGCACAGACGTTGTTCTCCTAACTCCAATATTATGAAGCACCTTCCAAAGCCACTCTTTCTTGACCTTCTCAAATGCAATTGATAGGTTCTTGAAGGCCATGTACAAGCTTCCCGCTTGACCAAAAGTACTTGATGACTGACATGTACAGCCACTACTCCATGGAGAGATAAAACACAAGTTGACACTTGGCAATCTGACTAGATGTTCTTGTCCTCCACTAAGACAAATGTTTCCAACAGATATATTTATGTAGGAATTTTAGGGACATATCATACAGAGATATCAGTCTATAGCAGATGGGATTTGACCTAGACCTGCTTTTTATTAATGGGAATTATAATGCTACGTAACTATGTTTAATGGATCATTCAGGACATTAAAGCCAAATGAAGATCTATGTCAACAAGTGGCCCATAGGCCAGGAATACATTTATGGAAATCACCAAGACCACCATACGGTCCATTGATTTTCAACACTCCAAGGTCCCTTAGGATTCTAGTTTTTTTTCACTGTCCAGGTGAATAGCTAACACCTTCAAACTTGGTTATCCAGGAACAGATGAAATTAAAATAGAGCCTCCAGTGCCATAGAACTCAATGAAATGTTTGTACCTACAAAGGTGCAATAAAGGTGCTTGGGAATCTGCAGCAATAAGCACTAAACCAGGTTGCCAAACAGCAGGGAGAATAGGGAGAGAAGCAGCACCAGTTCGACATAGAAGCTATGAAGAGGTGATTCTCACCTCAACGTTTTTGGTTGGAATGACAGACCAGAGCCGTATGCTACTCGTGTCTGTGATGGCAAGAGGCTTTGGCTGCTGCCTGCAAATATATTAAGGTGATGTTACTTGTGACCTAGGAGGCTGCTTTAACAAAGGGTAAGAATCCCAGGCTATTAAAGTTAGAAAAAAATCGAATGTAAAAATGTCGAAAGTCATAATGTCTAAAATAAAATGTCGAATTTCTTTTTTTGGTTGCTTTTTATTCGAAATGGGGGGTTCCCCCCTGAACCCCTTTTTTTGTATTTTTTTTTTTGTTTTACCCATTTTTTTTACCCCCGGAACCCAAAAAAAACATGTAAATAAAAAAATAAAAAATTCGACATTTTTGTTTTCGACATTATTGTAATTCGAATTTCTTTTTTTCTCGATATTATGACTGCACACCGCTATGCACCATAGTAACAACTACTTCTAGACTAGATTCCCCTTTCCGGTTTACTTTTCAGGAAATGGGGCGAAACAGGAGTGCTTTATGCAGCACCAAAATAATTCTTGTACTTTTTATTTTTTATCCGAAAACCAAGTGCAAGCGAGGACACGGTTTTACCTCCCAATGCCCCCACCCAGGCCGCTTTGGTTCTCAAAAGATGAACATTAAGCCCCTTAGTGTAGGCTAAGCCCCAAGTAGAAAAACGCTCTAATTTATGACACAATCCAATTCGAGATACTAGCCTTGAATGCTTCAGAGCCCTTCTTACAGTTGCCAAATATCATAAAAAGCCTTTGGTAAGATTTGAAGTCATCTGTCCAGTTCTAATAAAATGTAAGGGCTCTTCTCACATCCAGACAATGGAGGACTATTTCCTTCGGGTTTAGGAAGGAGAGAGATATTTCTCAGTTTATATGAAAATCAGAAATAACCTGAGTAATAAGGATGGATGACTGTGTCCCTTTGGAATACAGCGAAGGGGTCATCCGCTAAAAGGAGTGAGTTTCACTTACACATCCTGCTAGAGTGATCCCCACTAAAAATGAAACCTTTCAGAAGACCAACCTGTTATCAGCAGCAGTCATTGGTTCAAAGGGTTTGTGGCTCATTGCCATCAAGTCTATATTGAGATCCCACTAAGAATGGGCGTTCAACTTGCTGGAAACAGGTTATAATCTGTTAAAGTGACATTTTACTACTAGTTTAGAAATGGAAAAAGACTGTTTTTTCTCAAGTAAAATAAGCACCCAACACCTAGAGATAAATCCTGGATGGTTCAATCCTAATTCCCATAGAAGCCAGACTAGAGATTAAAGAGTGCATATCAGAGATTGGCAGATGTTTCTGAAGATTCTGTCATTTCCAGGGGCAGAACCTAGTCCACTTGCTCTCATATTAAGAATATATTGATGCTATTATTGCAGTTTGTATGATGCACATATTGTCTGTTTAAATTATCAGATGGACCCTGTTACGCTCACCTGACTCCCACGGAGGCGCTGGCCTGGTTCGCGCTGCTGTGACCTCTTCTAAGGTGATGCGCAGGGTTCGGAAGACGGACTGGACCGGGCCCCCAAATCTGGCTTGTCTGGCTCGCAGAAGTATCCTTCTGTGGGCGAAAAAAGGGGATTAACTGTCTGCGGGGTAATGCAATCGGCCTCCCACTTTCCCCTCTCACCCTCCTCGAAACCCTTCTGTGATTTCTCGTAGCGTCTCACCTTAGGGTCTAGAAGGACAAGCTCTCCATCCTGCTTTTGATGCAGGGGCGCGTTGGTATCCAGTTACTTCACTGGATTTTCGGATTGGTGAGAACCAAACTTGCTTGGCTTCCAGGTACGTTTTTTGATAAGAGGTTCCCCTTGTGTCCATGCATTAATGTACTAATGCTAGTGTCTTTTTCCCCATAGGGGCCGGGGTACGGAATGCCGGGGAACAGGCACCGACCCGAGATGAGAGGTGAAATCCTTGTAGAAATCAGGTAAGTCTTAAATGAGCGTTTTTTGGTAATGTCTTTTCATTCGCTCATTAACGCTGATGTCTTTTTTTCCCCTTAGGGGCCGGGGTCCGGAAATGCCAGGATGCGGCGCGGACCCGAAATGAAGAGGGAATGAATCAACAGGTAAGTCTTAACATGGAGATTTAGCTTTCCTTATTCCCTTCTCTCTCTCACCTTTTGTTCTGGTCTTTTTCTCCCTAGGCGCTGCGGCGTGACTGTGAATCCGGATGATCGCTGCTGAACATGGAGGCACCCTGTAAAGGTGAGTGGAATGCGGCTCTGCAGTGATCGACGCGATGAGCTTTTAAATTAAAGTCTTCCTTTTCAGGATTGTCGGCGAGATGTCTCCGGGATGCAGATTTAGCAGGTAAGGACTTTTCCTTCTTCTGTTCTCTTCTTCTCTTCCTTTGCAGGTGATCCAGGATGCTGGCAGGCGTGGCAGAAGTCAGGATGCAGGAGCAGACACGTTGAGCGTCCAGCTGCTAGATGCAGAACAACGCGAAGCACGTGTGGCTGTTTGGGTGGGGTTTAAATAGCCTTGGAAGAAGTTCCAGGTATGTATCCTTCCTCCAATCAGGTATGTATCCTTCCCCGACCACGCCTGGATGTTAAATTAGTCCCACAGGTAAAGTAGTTCCTTTCAGGCCTCAAGGAGGCCGGGATCCTGCAGCATGATCTGCATCAGGTAAGTGCACCCAAGCACTCCCATAATGAGCCTGGCACCTATGGCGCCAGGACTGATGTCTTTTATGAGCCTGGCGCCATAGGCGCCAGGACACTGTCCAAAGGGCCCCTATATGGGGTTGCTGGGTCTTTCCTTGGGGACTGGATGTCCGCTTTCGGGGACACAGGGCTTGAGCCGGCTCCCCAAGAGCGGGCATCATGACAGCACTCCCCCACAAGGCCCCTCCAAGGTTGTTCCCTTCCGGGGGTTTTGGTTTGTCTGGGAAGAGTCGGTGGAATTTCCTGACTAATCGAGGTGCATGCACATGGTCGCTGGGTTCCCACGACCTCTCCTGAGGTCCGTACCCCTTCCAATCAATTAGGTAGAACAGTTTTGACCTAAACATTTTTGAGTCTAAAATGTTCTTCACTTCGAATTCGGGCATCCCATCTATTAGAATAGGTTCTGGAGGTTTGAGTAGTCGGGTTCCGGGTACCACTGGTTTCAGAAGTGACACATGAAAAACAGGGTGAATTTGCATACTAGCTGGTAAATCAAGTTTAACAGCCACTGGGATAATTATTGCCGTAATAGAATAAGGTCCCAGATATTTTGGGTTAAAAGTTCGAGGCCCTTTGAGTGGTAAATGTCTGGTAGCTAACCACACTTGATCCCCAATCTGATACGGAGGTGCTTCACTCCGATGTAGATCAGCATTCTCCTTGTATTTTCTCTTGGCTTGTTGTAAATGCGTAGTTGCCTCTTTGAAGGCTTGGGTAATTGTAGAATGCAGATGTTCTACTGCAGGCATTCCGAGGTTCTGAGGTTAGTCAAGGTTTGAGGTTCGAGGGTGATGCCCAAACAAAGTATAAAAAGGACTGTGGCCAGTTCCAGAGTGTACCGAATTATTATATGCGTATTCGGCTATCCAAAGAATGTCTTTCCAGTTGCTTTCAGATTGCTGTAACATACACCGTAAGTACTGTTCAAGGGTCTGTTTTGTCCTCTCGGTCTGACCATCGGTCTGACGGCGGTGACTGGTCGATAATCTTACGTCGATCTGCGCCATTTGACAACATTTGCGCCAGAAGTGGGAAATGAATTGGCTTCCCCGGTCAGAGATTAGTACAGATGGGAATCCATGTAGCCGAACAATATTTTCGAGGAATTCTTTGGCTAGGACAGAAGCTGAAGGTAAACCTTTCAAAGGAATAAAGTGGGCCATTTTGGAAAACAAATCCACAATTACCAGAATAGTATTGTACCCCGAACAAGGAGGCAGGTCCATAATAAAATCCATTGATAGGGTGTGCCAGGGTGCTGGTGGTATGTCTAAAGGTTGAAGGAGACCGGCTGGTCTTTTCTTTTGACTTTTATTTTGGGCGCAAACACCACAGGACATCACAAAAGATTTAACATCTTTTCGCCAAGAGGGCCACCAAAATTGTCGTTTCACCTTTTCCTCTGTCTTGGCAATACCGGGGTGTCCCTCTATTAATGTATCATGATAACCGGAAATAACTAGTTCGTGTAATTCCTTATGTGGCAGGAATAAGCGTCCTTGGAAATAAGGTAAACCATTATCTATGGTAAAGTCTGATCCCTTTTGTATCCAATCCTGTAAGGTCGTAGGGTCCAGGAGTTGTTTCACTCTGGCTTGAATGTCTTCAAGCGTCTGTAACGAAGTCATGCCTAGAATCCTCTGTTCGGGAATTATTGGTACTGGTTCTGAGTTTGTATCAGATTCTCCCATTCCAATTCAGGATAAGGCGTCTGCTTTGCCATTCTTGCAGCCAGGTCGATAGGTAATCACGAAATCAAATTCAGCGAAAAACAAAGCCCATCGGAGCTGCCGTGATGACTGAGCCTTGGCGGTTTTCAAATACTGTAAATTCCGGTGATCAGTGATCACTGTGATGGTATGTCGAGCGCCAAGCAGATAATGCCGCCAGGCTTTAAAAGCGGACTTAATGGCTAACAGTTTTTTGTCTGTGATTGCATAATTAACCTCGGGTGCCGAGAATTTTCTGGACCAAAATGCTACGGGATGCAGTTGGTTGGTTTCGGGATCTCTTTGGGACAGGACAGCTCCCATGGCTAGGCTGGATGTGTCAGTCTCGACGACATAAGGGAGATCTGGACGCGGGTGTTTCAATATAGGTGCGGAGGTAAACTTAGCTTTTAAATCCTGAAAGGCCTGCTCTGCTTCTTCAGACCATTCAAAACGTTTATTTTTCCTCAAGAGTGCAGTAATGGGTTGTACCACGCGTGAAAATTCCGGGATAAATCTGCGATAAAAATTGGCAAAGCCAAGCATGCTTTGAACCCCTTTTACAGAGCTAGGTGATGGCCATTTGAGGATGGCATCCACTTTTCTTGAGTCCATTCGGACTCCTTTGGGTGTCAGGATGAAACCTAGAAACTCGACTTCTGTGGTATGGAAAACACATTTGTACAATTTAGCAAATAGTTTGTGTTGGCGCAGTTTTTCAAGTACTGCCCTGACGTGTTTTCTGTGATCAGATTCCGAAGAGGAGTACACCAGAATGTCATCGATATATACGACAACACAAACATCGATGAGTTCCCGAAGGACATCATTCATGAAGTATTGGATGGCAGCCGGCGCGTTACACAATCCGAAAGGCATCACCTGGTACTCGAATAATCCGTATTTAGTACGGAACGCAGTTTTCCATTCGTCGCCTTCTTTAACTCGTACCAGATGATAAGCCCCCCGGAGATCTAACTTGGTGTATATGCAAGCATCCTTCACCTGGTCAAGGAGTTCAGCGATCAGAGGCAGAGGATAACGGTTTTTAACCGTTACCTGGTTCAATGCGCGGTAATCGATACAAATTCTAAGGTCGCCTTCTTTTTTGGGCACGAAGAACAAAGCCGAGGATGCCGGGGACTTTGACGGGCAAATAAAACCATTAGCTGGGTATTGATCCAAATATTGTCTCAAATGCAGATTCTCAGGTTCGGTAAGGGCATAAATCCTGCTACAAGGGGGTTGTGCACCGGGCACCAGATCGATTTGGCAATCGTACGATCTGTGAGGAGGTAACGTGTTGGCCTGTTCCTTTTGGAAGACGTCCTGAAAGTCTTGGTATTCCGGAGGTAGTTGCATGGAGGCAGAGGTTACAGATGCTAGATTAATCTTCAGGTTTTCTGGGTAGCAGGTTTGTGTACAATCCGGGAAGGTTATTCTCTTAGCTCGCCAATCAATTCGAGGATTATGTGTCTCTAACCAAGGGATTCCAAGAATAACCTGAAACTGTGGAGCCTTGATTACATCAAACACAACACCCTCCCGATGGCCGTCGGGACCAATAAGAGTCACCTCAGTAGTGGAATGTGTTACCAGTCCAGAGGCAATTTCAGTTCCATCGACTGTGGTGATGACATCTTTGCTGGTTTTAGGATGGAGAGGGAGGTTAATCCTAGAGACCAATTCACGATCCACATAGTTTCCAATAGCCCCACTATCGATGTATGCCTTTATTGCATGCAACTGCTTAGGCTGTTCTGGATCTACGAGAACCATTGGCACAATGAAATGCGAGGTCTGAGAGTTCGTTTTTAAGCTCGGCAAGCGGACCCCTACACTTGTCGGGCGGAGTCGTTTCCCGAAACAGAGTCTTCATGGTTTTTATCAGCGGCTCCTACCGCCTTTCGGGGCGGTTTTGCCGGGCAATCTCGTAGAAAGTGTCCAGAATTCCCACAATAAAGACATAATTTTAACTGCCGCCTCCTTACACGTTCCTTTTGAGTTAAGGGTCCTTTAACCCCTCCAATTTGCATAGGCTCAGAGACATCAACTCCCTTGGGATTAGCATGGGTCTTGACCAACACCCGGGTCTCAAACCTGGACCGATCTGCTTTTCTGTTTTGAAGTCTGTGATCCAATTGGACCACTAAGTCTATATACTCTGTGCATTCTTGGGGCGGATTTACAACTTGGGCCAAGACATCTTTAAGTTCTCCGCGAAGGCCTCGATAAAACAACGTGACTCTTTTATCCTCTGGCCATCCCGTTTCCACAATTAGTCTATTAAAGGTTGCAATATAGGATAGGAGGTGCTGATTGCCCTGTCGCAGGGATAGAAGTTCGTCATCCAGAGCCTGCCCCTGAGAGTGTCGAGCAAATAACCTTTCCATGCTTGCTTGAAACCTTTGAAAATCACGGAGAATCGGGTCATCTTGAGTAATCAGTGGAACTGACCAATCGGCAGCGAAGCCGCTGAGATATGACAATACAAAGGCTACCTTGGTCTGATCATTAGGGAAGGCCCCAGGTCTGCATAGGAAGTGCAAACGACACTGATTCATGAATACGGCGAATCGTTTGGGGTCCCCAGCAAAGCGTTCGGGTGGGGCCAGGGGCATGTTTCCAGGTAGATTAATCTGCACAGGGTTACTGGAAACCACAGGAGCGGGGTTCCCTCCAGAACCGGGTAGAGGAGTTTGCCCAGCTTGACCTTGCAAAAGCTGTCTGGCCAGGTCATCAGTTCTTTCCTTTGATATTATTAATTCCCTCCAGAGGGCATTAGTCTCTTGACGAGCGGCATGTACTTCGGCCTGTAATTCCTCCAGTAATTGGGCCAACTGATCAGTCTCAGAACTTTCCATAGCGCCTGGGTGGGAATTTGTAGGAAGGCTTCACGTTCTGTTACGCTCACCTGACTCCCACGGAGGCGCTGGCCTGGTTCGCGCTGCTGTGACCTCTTCTAAGGTGATGCGCAGGGTTCGGAAGACGGACTGGACCGGGCCCCCAAATCTGGCTTGTCTGGCTCGCAGAAGTATCCTTGTGTGGGCGAAAATAGGGGATTAACTGTCTGCGGGGTAATGCAATCTGCCTCCCACTTTCCCCTCTCACCCTCCTCGAAACCCTTCTGTGATTTCTCGTAGCGTCTCACTTTAGGGTCTCGAAGGACGAGCTCTCCATCCTGCTTTTGATGCAGGGGCGCGTTGGTATCCAGTTACTTCACTGGATTTTCGGATTGGTGAGAACCAAACTTGCTTGGCTTCCAGGTACGTTTTTTGATAAGAGGTTCCCCTTGTGTCTATGCATTAATGTACTAATGCTAGTGTCTTTTTCTCCATAGGGGCCGGGGTACGGAATGCCGGGGAACAGGCACCGACCCGAGATGAGAGGTGAAATCCTTGTAGAAATCAGGTAAGTCTTTAATGAGCGTTTTTTGGTAATGTCTTTTCATTCGCTCATTAACGCTGATGTCTTTTTTTCCCCTTAGGGGCCGGGGTCTGGAAATGCCAGGCTGCGGCGCGGACCCGAAATGAAGAGGGAATGAATCAACAGGTAATTCTTAACATGGAGATTTAGCTTTCCTTATTCCCTTCTCTCTCTCACCTTTTGTTCTGGTCTTTTTCTCCTTAGGCGCTGCGGCGTGACTGTGAATCCGGATGATCGCTGCTGAACATGGAGGCGCCCTGTAAAGGTGAGTGGAATGCGGCTCTGCAGCGATCGACGCGATGAGCTTTTAAATTAAAGTCTTCCTTTTCAGGATTGTCGGCGAGATGTCTCCGGGATGCAGATTTAGCAGGTAAGGACTTTTCCTTCTTCTGTTCTCTTCTTCTCTTCCTTTGCAGGTGATCCAGGATGCAGGCAGGCGTGGCAGAAGTCAGGATGCAGGAGCAGACACGGTGAGCGTCCAGCTGCTAGATGCAGAACAACGCGAAGCACGGGTGGGGTTTAAATAGCCTTGGAAGAAGTTCCAGGTATGTATCCTTCCTCCAATCAGGTATGTATCCTTCCCTGACCACGCCTGGATGTTAAATTAGTCCCACAGGTAAAGTAGTTCCTTTCAGGCCTCAAGGAGGCCGGGTTCCTGCAGCATGGTCTGCATCAGTAAGTGCACCCAAGCATTCCCATAATGAGCCTGGCGCCATAGGCGCCAGGACTGATGTCTTTTATGAGCCTGGCGCCATAGGCGCCAGGACACTGTCCAAAGGGCCCCTATATGGGGTTGCTGGGTCCTTCCTTGGGGACTGGATGTCCACTTTCGGGGACGCAGGGCTTGAACCGGCTCCCCGGGAGCGGGCATCATGACAGACCCCTACTCCGGCACTACACAGCTAAACTCAAGGATTGAGGGGAGGGTTCCAGGACCTGCCCCTACCCCTGAGAAAGTAGATTGGGTTGAACTGGGAGGCCAATGGAAGGCCCAAGCAGATAGATTCATGAGATCTGACAAACAGAACCTTGCTGGCCTCCATGGGGCTATGAATATCAAAGAGCAACTGTCAGATTTCTGTAACTTCAGGAGGGTCTAAGGAATCAGGGTAAGAAGGGGAAAATCTAAGGTATGCATCCAGTCTCCTGGTATTTCCAGAGCATCACCTACAGAGTCTACACATGGGCCATTTCTTGATCAATACATGGGGCATTTGTTGTTCTGGGCAGGGGCAAATAAATACATCTGTGAGTTGCCTCAAGAGGCAAACAGAAGGTGGGTGACCTCTTGATTCAGCTCCCACTGGTGATTGGCTGCTGCCAATTGACTCAGATTGTGCATTGTTGTTCCCCACACCCAACCAATGGACTGTCTGAATAAACATGTCTCTGCAAATTACCCATTCCCATATCTGCACTGCCAGCAGAGTGAGAGGTTTGGATTTCGTACCACCTTGTTATTTATATATCTAACATTGATGTTGAATTGTCTGTTCGAGCATGCACCAATTCGCTTTGGCTGCAGTGAAGAAATGTGTTTAGGGCAAGAAAAATTGCTCTCTATCCTAGGACACTGATGTGGTCCTTGCGGTCCAGTGATCGAAGATCTGTAGATGGCTCAGCGTAGCACCCAGAGGAGTGGGGAGTCTGTTTTAATTGTTACTAAAGGATACACAAAAGGTTTTCCCGGTGTTAACGTTGGTAGGGTCAAACCACCAGAGCAAGCCCTGTCACATTTCCTCTGGAATTGGGATAGTCTGAGATTGAGAGTCTGTAGACTGGCACCATGCAGTGTTCTGCACATTTTTAGATGAGTAGTAGGAACCTATATATACTATGAGCGATACCAGGGACTTTTGTTCAAGCAGCACTCAGGTTATCGCTAGACAATAGACGTTAGCAAACACTTGAAACCTGGGTGGACTGCTACAGATAATAGTCATTCATTTTAGTGCATACTTTTTAATGTATCCAAAAATTCAAAATTACAAAAACATAACAGTATGTTAGGGTGTATCAAAACAGCAGTAGCAATTCATTTAACCAATCAGAAAAATGCAATCATAAAATCAAATCTCAATCCTAAATAGATTTGTGGTTTAAGTAGACACACCAAGCACTATTGGGATTAGTGTGATATACCTGTGCAAATGACTATTCATGCTAATAGTTTGATAGAGGTATGCAAATTGAACAATAACATATAACTGTGGAATGTAGCACATTGCACTTTTAGCATTGTTTTTAGGATTGAGCTTAGATCTTATGATTGCATTTTTCGTGTTGGTTAAATGAATTGTTGTGGGATGTATGGATCATTGCTCTAACAAGAGGGAACCTCATGAGATTTCCTGGTGGATTTTGCATTGCTGGTACCTTTTGAGGTGGTCTCTGTGTCGGGTTTCTTATGTTTAACCCTCGTTACGTCAGTTGAGCCAGTCCTGTATTTAGCCAAAATTGGGGAAGCCTAGGGAGTTATCTCAGTGGGTTTAGCTACTATGTAGAGAACCTCAGTGTGGCTGGTACTGTTTAGCCCCTCAACAGCGACCCTGAGAGAGCCCTCTGGTAATCTTAGCACCTGAGTGGGAAACATCAGTTGTACTGGTAATGAGTTTCGCCCCAGGACGGGGAACCTCTATACTGTCTCCAGTTTAGTTCCTTTGCGGGCTACCTTGGGAAACATCCTCGTGTCGCTACGACCACTATAGTCTCTCAAGGAGCCAGAAACCACAGGGTCAACCTTTATTTTCCTTCCATACCATCTGTTTGGAATGTGTTTGCTTTTCCCAGCCTTCCTGTTAGTAATCCAAAGCCATACTGTACAGCAAGCACCTGGTAAGTAGCTTACAGCCTGCTTGGTGTCCTTTTGGAGCATTTCACCTGTGTTTTTAGTGTGATTTCCAATCTATTGTATTGTGCTGGATTGTTTCTAGAGGGGACTGCTTTTGCAGTCTAGTTCCTGCCTTCTGTTTCATTGGTGTCCTATCTCACTGCTTTCCCCTGCCTTCCTGTTAGTAATCCATTGCCATACAGTACAGCAAGCACATGGCAATGAGTTTATAGAATGTTTGGTGTCCTTTTGGAGGGATTTATCTTTGTTCTTAGTGTAATTTCCAGTCTGTTTTCTGTGCTGGATTGCTTCTAGAGGGCACTGCCTTTGTCGTGTAGGCCTTGCTTTGTTTCTGTCCATTTTCCTCTCTCCTCCCATTCTCCATTTCTTAAGCACAGCTCCCAGGGCAGCCTTGCCCAGGAAGCCAGCAAAAGGCTCAAGGCTAAGGAAACCTCCATCGCCTGTTTGCCTGTTCGGCCTGAGTACCCCAGCCAGGTCTCTAATGCTGTCTGCAGCAACCTCCAGCTGCAACTACGAAACCAAGAAACCAGCCAGGACGCAACGGTAGGTATCACACTCCATACTTATGGAACATCGAATACATGGCCACCCAATGAACGCATCGACTTCATATATTACTCTCAGACACATAGCACAACATCTGTGCCATAAGAAGACTGTTATCCCTCACAACAGAAATGTGGTCTTGCTGCACGCATAACTAAAATGCACACACGCATTCTAACCTCTGACAAATTTCATATACCGCGACTTCGGTCCCCTGAAGGAAGGCGTTCCCCAACAGCGCTTTGATTCCATACCAATGGGAAAAGGCGCTATACAAATGACTATTACATTTCATTACATTAATGGAAGTTTTTGAAATGCTGAGAAAGTGGGTGTCGGAAGATAGTTGCCGAACACAAGTAGTGATTAGGATACAATAAAGAGGCAGAGACTGAGGAACATTCTAAACTGCTCATGGAAGAGACCTTGAGCAATGGGATTGTGAATGGCTGAGAGCCACAGTTCTAAAAATATGGAGAATAGGGCAGGGGATCAGGTCACTTGTGGTGTATAGATTCTACCCCTGCCACCTCTTTAGTCAACGTTAACCCTTGTCGTAACAAGAACAAATGAAAATAAAGAATCTATACACATCTGTTGATACATCAGCCATTACAGCTCCTATAGATGGCAGGTGTAAAGGAAGAATGAGGTTTCAACACTTTCGTGTCTGTAGATGTCTCATATGTATGACCCTCTTTCTGCCACCTATAGATAAATGCAACATTACAGAGATCCATTTGCATTTTTTTGAATTGTTTGTGTTGAGATGGTGTGTTAAAAGGAAATAGAATCTGCATTGCAGGGCATTCATAAGGGGCAAACATGTAGACATTATATAATTAGCATTAAAATAGATATACCATTAAATCGCCTTTGCACCCTATCTTTATGATAAGGATGGTTGCATTTATAAAAAAAATGGACTAGGCTACAATGTCCTATTTTTAATTTTTTTGATGTTCATTTTCATGGTACTCAAATTTGTTGGTGAGTATGGGGATGTCTGAAACTTTAATTTGCAAAACAAAAAAGGCGATGGCTGGAAGGCTTAGAATTAATCTTAACCTCTGGCATCCAGACCAAGGGGAAAGACCATATGCAAATCAGGCCTAAAGACCCAAACTACTATTCACTGACGACGCCCAATGAGGCAGAAAAATGTCTGCCGATGCTTGTGGTCACGTGCAGAAGGGATGTGACATAGCAGGTCGGGCCGGACTGCCCCTTTTTAGGTGGAACCAAATCTGATTTGCATATGGTCTTTCCCCTTTCTTTAATGGCTTGGCAGGCCAAGAACGATTGTCTGGAGGGTTGGCGCAGAACGATGCCAGAGGTTAAGATTAATTCTAAACCGTACAGTCATCACCTCTTTTGTTTTGCGTTAGTTACCCCGAGTGGGAGGGGCATTCCCAGATGGGGGTCCTGTGCCTGCTGAGCCTAGCGACCAAAGCTACTCCTCACTGCTGATGCCCAATGAAGCCAAAACATGTCTGGGGTTGCTTGCGGTCTTGTGCAGAAGGGATGTGACCTAGCAGTGTGTTGTGGGCTGCCCTTTCTGGGGTGGGACAGAGCCTGAATTGCAAATGGTCAGTCCCATTTCGATAATGGCTTGGCAGATGAACAATGGTCTGAAGGGTTACCCAGAGTGATGCCAGAGGTTAAGATTAATTCTAAACCTTCCAGCCATCACCTTTTGTTTTGCTTTAGTCACCCCGAGTGGGATGGGTATGCCCAAATGTGGGTCCCATGCCCGCTGGGCTTAGAGACCCAAGCTACTCCTCAATGATGAAGTGCAATGAGGCTGAAACATGTCTGGGATGTTTGTGGTCTCGAGCAGAAGGGATGTGACCGAGCAGTTTGGGATGACTACCCCTTTTGAGGTGGGGCCAAGCCTGATTTGCATATGGTCTTCCCCTTTCTGTAATGGCTTGGCAGGTGAAGAACGATGTCCTGGAGGGTTGCCCAGAGCGATGCCAGAGGTTAAGATTAATTCTAAACCTTCCAGCTATCACCTCTTTTGTTTTGCTCTAGTCATCCCGAGTGGGACAGGTATAGCCAGACATGGTCCCGTGCCTGCTGGGCCTAGAGACGCAAACTACTCCACACTGGACGCCCAATGAGGCTGGAACCTGTCTGGGGATGCTTGTGGACTTGTGCAGAAGGGATGCAACCAAGCAGTTTGGGCTGGACTGCCCTGTTTGGGTGGGACCAAGCCTGATTTGCATATGGTCTTTCCCCTTTCTGTATGATATGATAGTTGATATGATAGTTTATTTATATAGCGCCTATTGGCTTGGCAGGCCAAGAACAATGGTCTACAGAGTTACCCAGAGCGATGCCAGAGAATAAGATTAATTCTAAACCTTCAAGCCATCACCACTTTTATTTTGCTAAAACCTTTATTTGACATTTACTGCACACAAACATCGTATGCAGTAAATTGCAAATAAATGTTTCACTGTGTATGGCTGGCCACAATTAGGTGAAAGAAGTTGACCTTAATTCTGAATGACCTTTACCTGTATCCAATGGGGGTGTGAATGAATTGGTGAATGGATGATTTTGTTGGTAAGGTACTAATGGGACCACCCATTTTAGTACTGTGATTCTTCTCTTTTATCTTTTGCGTGTTGAAAAGTTGTCTGTATTGTATGTATGTAACTCGTTAATATTAATAAAATATTTTTCTTTTAAAAAGGTTTCACTGTGTATGGCTGGCCTTTGGGTGGCAGCACTGCACCAAATATGAAATGTCCTTATGGTGACATGTACCATTTTCCAGAACGCACTGGTAAATATTCTTTTACCCGTCACCATAGGGCAAGTACATTTCTCTTAGGTCGAGTATGTAAATGTAGAAACTCGCCCTGTAGGTCTTGTGGGATTTAGAAGAATTTGCAAGGTCTTGTCATGTCTGTTAGTATGTTGAAGGATGAGATTAGTGTAAGAATGATGCAGTAAGTGGGATAAGTGACCTATGTGTTGGTGAATTGAATCAAACATTGATTAGTAATTTTATTTTTAAAAACATATCAGTAGGTTTCTTTCACTGTAGGGTAATTTATTTGTTTAGCATGGTGTACTGAGATGAGTAAAGTGAAATATTGATGTAATTGAATACTGGTATATTTTTCTCTATAGTGTTAAATATTTTCTGGCGCAAACTTCACCTCTTTAATTAAGTTTTCTCACAAGATTCTCACAATATATATCTCAGTAAAAATCACAGGCAGTATAAGGCAAGGCAATAATTAGTCTGTGGAGCAGCAATATTCAAAGGCAGTACATGGCATTGCAATATTATAAGAGTATGGCACAGTAATATTCAGATTGCATATGCCCAGTCTGTAATTATAGACTATTTCTCAATAATAATCCCATTCAGTACTTGACCCAAAGATAACAGTTACTACATGGACCCGCCATAATCACAGGTTATATAATGTCCAGCAATAAGAAACACAGTATATTACCCAGCAATAATCAGAAACAGCATATGGCTCAGTGATAAATGGAGGCTGCATACAGCCCAATGATAATTACAAATGGCACAACGGTAATCACTGGCAGAATAGCTCAGTGCAAATCACATGCAAATACTATGTATTTGTGCATGCATGGGTATAGTAGTGGTATTCGTTTATTAGTCATCTACAGGTACAGTGATCTAAGGTTCCCTCTGCCATCCTGGACTTTACTCACTGGCCTACTGCCACAGCCTTCTGCTTGGCCACAGCTCCTCCTGCATACTCCTCATGTGTACCCTCGACTGTGCCTGCTGCCACAACTTGTCAGCCTCGCTACAGCTCCTCCTTGTTATCATTGGGCCTCTCTGTCATCATTATCTTCGCCAGCTTGTTGTCACCTGCGTCCTCTTTTTCTCTTCACCAGTTACCAAGTGCACTACCTTTCTGTATAGCCAATCTGCTCTCCTCTGCTTCCTCCCTCCCTCGCTTTTCCTGTCTCACAGCCTAGCCCACAATATAGGTGCAGCCTACTCACCTTAACTACCGTTCCCCCCTTTCTCTCTTGCGCCTTCTGCCCCCTTGATCTATCTTACCTTCCACCTTTTATATCAATTACTCTTCTCCCAACTGCTCCCATACTTCACAGTAATTTCCCTAATCAACCTCACTCGTTCTACTGTCTTTTTTTGCTTCTTGTTATGCTTGATACTTTTTGTACCTCCCACCACTCCCATCCCTTTCCCCTTCCCACTCCTGTCTCCAGCACCCTCTCCGTCCTCCACACTCTTTGCTTTGTCATCATGGCCTTCTCCTCAATAAACTCTCCTTCACCCCACCACCCCTACCCAACTCAGCTCCCTAACTCCTCTATCAGACGTCACCTTATCTATCCACAAATTGCTTCCACTACCAACTCCATTGACATTGCCCTCTGGAACTCCAGGCCAGTCTGTAATAAAACCACTGCTTTCCTTGACTTATTCTTTCGCCTCAATCTTCATTTTCTATGTATCACCAAAACTTGGATCCCCCCACAACACTTCTGTTCCTGCTTCTTACTTCCCCTCTTCTTCCTTTGCCCATGTTCCTCAGGTCGAGGTGGTGGTTTAGGCCTTCTCTTTCACTCTAACTTTCTCTTCCCCCTCTCCCACTACTCTTCCTGTCCTCCCCTCTTTTGAATTCATGTATAAAATCTTTAATTCCCTGTATGTCATTTCTTTTCTTATTATTTACCGCCCTCCTGGTCCCCTCGGATCATTCTTTGATGACATTGATTATCTCCTCAGCCTCATCTCCCCTAGTCCCACCCTTTTAATAGTACTAGGTGACTTTAATCTCCATATTCCTTCCAACCCTCCTGACTCTCCTCTTCTATCCATCCTTGACTCCTACCTTCTTACTCCCTTCCACTCACCTATCTGGCTCCACCCTTGATCTCATTTTTACCTCTTCTTTCACTGCCTTTCCTATATCAACCCATCCTAACTATCTATCTGATCAATCTTTACTTTCTCTCTCCCTCCTCATCCCACCTCTCTCCCTTGTTCCCCCTCTTCCTCTACTTCCTTTCACCAGCGTGATCTGTGCAACTTCGACCCCTCTCTTTTCTTTGCCTCCTGCTCCTCTTCCCTCCCTCCTCTCCGAATTCGCCTCCCTCTCTGCAGATGAAGCATCCTCCACCCTAACCTCTTCCCTTACTTCTACTTTAGACCTCCTCTACCCTCTCGCCTCGTTTCGTCCTTCTCGCAAACCTGCCGAACCATGGCTCACTTCTCACCTTTCCTCCATGCGTCGCTTCCTCAGACGCCTTGAACAGCGCTGGCTCAAACACCCCTCCCCTTCTAACCAATCCACTTACTTTTCCTATCTCTCTCTCTATGATAACTGTCTTAACTCTGCTAAACGTACTTACTTCTCTGACCTCCTCCACTCTCAATCCTCCCACCCTCGCTGTATCTTTCAAACTCTCACTTGTCTTCTCTCTCCACCTACTCCTGATCACTCTATTGCCTCTCCTCTCTCTGCCTCTGATCTTGCCAAATTATTTTCTAGTAAAGTCCTCAACCTTCGCCAAGACATCCTTTCCTCCCCTTCTTTCTCTTCCCATCACGTCCTCCCTCCCCTGCTTCTACTATGTCCTCTTTCACTCATGTTACTCAATCTGAAGTTTCCCTCCTCCTATCTAAAACCCATCCTTCCTCCTCCCCATCTGACCCCATTCCTACCTCCCTTTTTCCCAAAATCTACACCGTCCTCATTCCCTACCTTACCTCCTTCAACACATGTCTAGCTACATCTACCTTCCCATCCTCCTTCAAGCACGCCGCAATCATACCTATTCTGAAAAAACCTTCTGCTGACCCCCACCTGGCCTCTATCGCCCCATCTCCCTTCTGCCCTTTCTCTCTAAACTTCTCGAACGCATAGTCTATACACAACTCTATTCCTTCGTCTCCACTTTCTCTCTTCTCCCCCTTACTCAATCTGGTTTCCGTCCTCACCACTCCACTGAAACTGCCCTCACTTCTGTTCTTAACTCTCTCCTCTCTGCCCACTACTCTAGGCACTCCTCCTTACTTATCCTTCCCGACCTCTCTGCTGCCTTTGATATTGTTGATCACCCTCTACTTCTAAAATCTCTCTTCCCTTGGCCTCAAACACTCTGTCCTCAACTGGTTCTCCTCCTATCTTTCTGACCGACCTTTGCTGTTTCCTGGGGCGGTAACACCTGCCCTATCTATCATCATCAACACAGCATTCCTCAAGGTTCCGTCCTTGGTCCCATTATCTTCTCACTCTACACTTCCTTTCTAGCTCCTATCATCTCCTCCTTCGGTGTCTCACACCATTTCTACACTGATGACACCCAACTCTTCCTTTCCTTCTCTTCCTTCTCCTCTGACATCCACCTTAAACTCTCTTCCTGCCTTTCCGCGATTAAATCTTGGATGTCCTCTCACTTTTTAACTCTCAATACTGACAAAACTGATGTCCTTTTCTTCCCTGCTAACACACATCCTCCTCCCTCCTTCCTCCATCTAATCTCTTCTCCCTTTCCCATCTCCCTATCTCTCCTCATGCCCGCAATCTTGGCGATCATATTGATTCTAATCTCACCTTCTCCCATCATATCTCTCACTGCCAGATCTTGCTGCTTCCACCTTTATAACATCCATAAAATTCATCCCTACCTAACCTTCCATGCTACTAGTCTCCTCCCTCTTCTTCTATAGACTCTTCTATTGCTCCACTCTCTTTTTTGGTCTCCCTTCAGCTCACTTAACCCCTCTTAAATCTATATACCACTCAGCTATCTGCACCCTCTTTCTTCTCTCACCTTTTGATTCCATCTCCTCTTCTCTCTCCTCCTTAGGCTGGCTCCCCTTTCACTCCCAGCTTAAATTCAACTTCTTCTGTCTCGTTTTCTGCCAACCTGTTCCTACTCACTCCTCTTCCATCAGCATGTGCCCCATTCCGCTTTTGTTCCTTTCAACTTCTTGCTCCTTTCCATTGGAACCGTCTCCCTCTCTCTATCCACTCCATTTCCTCCTACCCCTCGTTCCGAACTTCTCTAAAATCCCATTTCCTCCAATCCCCACTATGACATCTTCCACTACCTCTCTTTATCCTTCCACCCATCCTAACTCCTTCTTGTTCCCTCTCTCATAACAGTTCTAGACCACTCATGTTATACCTCAGCATTCAAATATAATGGTGTAAATTGCTGCATGTACTGCTTTCTCTTACTTGATTCATATGTTATAATGCTTATTGTATTCTTTTGGTCCTCTTGTAAAGCGTTGTGGCGTAAAGCGCTATATAAAAATTTAAAAAATACAAAATACAAACTAGATCAGATTATTCTATTAACATCATACAAAACACATTATTTAATATTACATTAGAATCACACCATTCTATAAAGAGAAACGTCATACAGTGACAGCATAAGATTAAATACACAAAATACCTACACGACAATTGTCAAACAATACAAATTTAGAAGGAATGGCATCAAATTAAATCGGCTCTGAAAGACAGTGCACCCCTAACATAGTCAAACAAATACAAAATGAAATTCTCCTCATTAAAATCCAATATTAAAAACAATGCTTCTGCATATTATACTTCAGGAAGTGTGGTTTCAGTCACTTCTTCCATAGAACGATATATTTCTTACAAATCAACATAAAATGCTGCACTTTCATCAACTCTCATTTCACAGATACATCTTGGTGACAAACACCCTCCCCACCCATTGCCTTTCTGTGTTTAATGGGAACATATTAAGTCTAATCATCAGCATACTTATTCTACAATCATGTGACTTAATTTCATGTATCTCCCTACCTATCTCCGAAGTTGCCAGCATTATAATGTGCAACCCAAGCAAGCGCAAACTAATCACCTTTTCCCTATCCACTTACCTGTCATGATGGAGAGCTCTTTGACTCAGCTCATTTTTGCTCTTTTCAAAATCGGGGAGGTTAAAATCCTTTTCATCGTAGAAAATCTACTTGATTAAAAATGTGCACCCTTCTTTGTACCATGTATATTTCTGATTGACTTTTGAATGAATATTTCAGCCAGGCATTTTGAAAATGTGGGTTTTCTAAACCCACAGCATGGGTCTTCAAGAAAAAACTTCCAAACCTCAGATTCACCATGGTAGGTGCATTTGACACCCCTATTCCCAAATGGATTGCACAGTTGGGTGTTCCAGATGGGAGTTTTCTCAGCATTTTATTCTGTAGCAAAGCTAGTTGTAGGCAATTGGCATAGCCACAAAGACCCCAAGACATTTCTTAAGAAATGCTCCAAATTCATAATAAAACCTTGCTAACCCTCCCATCTGACTTGTGGCTTTCTTGAATGTGGTTTTAATATGGGTTGCCCATTTTCAATTCTTATCAAATAGTCATTATTGCCTTTGCCAAAGACCATCTTTTTAGTTTTCTTCATATGTAATTTTAACCCACTGATGCTGAAATAACGATTGGCATAAAGACTTTTTTGAAGCCCACCAGGTGTGAGGTTCAACAGGAGAACTATATGGCACATTTTGTAAAGTGGGAAGATACATTTTATGACAACTAGCTATTGGATTACAATCTGACCAATTAAATAAAAGTAGGGCAAGTAAGCAACCTTGTATTATGCCATTATGTGTTGTATTGTTTGATATATAGCCCCCCAATGGCATCAAAACAAAATTCATCAGTGTGAATTTTGGATAGACCCTGTGGTTTAACTGTAACATTACAGACTCCACATATTCATAAAAACACAATGTATTAATCACTCAGTCACATGAAAAAAGTTTCACTCAATATCTCAGAAAACATCAAGAGAAATGTTGCACATAGTTGTAAACATGTAAGACAACCCAAGAAGACTACTTGTCACTTATTGACAAACAATGAACATCAAATTAAAACCCACATATGTAGAATTGCAACACAAAAGTCTACACAGGAATCGACATACAAACATCAAGCAAGTGAATTATTGTATTGACTGCATCCATTTTCTGGAGAAACTATGGTATTGATCGAAAACAAAAACAATAGCCTATTGAACAATGTATTGGCTTGACATTGTAAAGGGAAAATGTTGACACACAGTGTTTCGGCCCTCAGAATTACTCTTGTGCTCTTTCTCTTAATGTTCTGGCTTTCATCAGGACTGAGGAAATCAAAGATGTCCCATTAGTGGAATACTGCTGCATAGGTGTTTGTGTAACAGGCATGGATTAGGTTTAGAAAACCTTGGGGGACCTTCAAGGCTTCCAATTACCCCCATAGAATATTCCTACATTTGAAGTGGAATGCCTTTTCCAAGTCCAGAAAAGCGATATATAATTTCCCCCTCTGATTCTACAATATTTTTCAACCAAAGTATTCAATACAAAACAGTGATCAAGTATGGAAACTCTTTCCAAACCTAACTTGGGATGCATTCAGAATATAACTGGCAGTAACCCAATGGTTGAGTCTATGCATTATTACCAAACAGCTTATACACTAAATCGAATAAAGAAATCGGTGGATAACAATTGGGATCCCCAATGGAGCCTTTTTCTAAAAATGTGAATCATAAGGCTCTCCCTCCAGGTCTTTGGTAGAATCCCCATCAAACTAATAGTATTAAAAGGGAAGCAAGAATAGGGGCCCATCACCCGGGACACCATTTAAAGACATCAGAACAAACTCCATCAGGTTCAGCGACTTTCCCATCGGCCATAGACTTGATGCATCATAGAATTTCCTCCTAAAAAAAATATTGCATCTCTGAAAAGGTTTCTTAAAGTCTAAAATGTCCACATCTGGGTTACAAAAATATCTTGGAAATTGCTAATCCATTTGCCAGGGGTAATAGTACCTTCTTTAGACCCTCCTCAGTTTTCATAACCGTTAGCTACTAATTTCCAAAATGTTTTATTATTTCCTTAACACAACCTTTTCCAACAGGTCCCACAAACTAATTACATACATCGGGTTTTTTTCCCTCAGGAGTTTTTCATATTCTATTTTGAGGTTGCACAAGTCCCCCATAGAAATAGTTGTTTTATTTACACCTTTATTTAAGTGACCTTTCATTAGTCTACATTCAAAATCATACCAGGGAGTATGTATCCCTTGTCCTCGTATAGGAGGGTTGACCCTGGATAGGAAGTGAAGCACAACAATGTACCCCAAGTTCTTCAAGAAGGGTTTCATATTTTGTAACCACTATTTTCTTGATATTGCTCCTCCCGCACAGTTTTTACGATATTGCTCATTTCTGTTACCTGGGTTACAGACTCGAAAAATTGATTTTTCAAATCATTTAGATGTTTAGCAGTACTGGGGTGCTGGTGGCTGTCCAGACTCGGCACTAAATTGTCCCTCATTACAAGTTTGCCAGTATCCCACCCGTAAGGCCCGGAAGAAGGCTCCTGTCCTGAGCTACCAGAGCACAGGGCCAGGACCCCTGGTCGATCGTCATATGCAGCCTACCTATACCTATGGAAAGACTATTAAAACATGGTAAGCCCACCCGCGGCTCATTCATAAGAGACTTCCACCGTATCTGCTCGCTTTACTAACACTATTTACTAAGTAATTGTTAAACCCGCATTTTTGGTCATGCCTCAGTGCGCACGCTGACGCCGCAACATACTGCGAACTCTACTCAACCTCTATCGTCACTGCATACTACCCCAATACCTGCTTAGCACTACCAGGCTCCACCACCCCATTACGCAAGGGATATTTAACTAGAGCCGGCATTCCCTTTAATAAGCTCCTTCATACCGCAACTTCAGTATTAGGAAAGTTACTGTGCCCATGTTAAACCTTACCTGGTGTGCCCATACTAATCACAGATCCGCTGTACCTCTGTGATTACTGTCCCCCCTTTGTGTTGGCATATGCAAACTATAATTTATGCTCACCCATGATTAATTTGCCCTATCTGCATTTAGATGATGTTCCATGCATTGTTAGCTTCATTGCCCATCTGCATTAATTTGGCGCTCCATGCATTTCTAGTCTCTTTGCCTTATTTGCATTTAGATGATGTTCCATGCATTGTTAGCTTCATTGCCCATCCGCATTAAGTTGGCGCTCCATGCATTTCTAGTCTCTTTGCCTTATTTGCATTTAGATGATGTTCCATGCATTGTTAGCGCATCGCCTTATTTCACAGCCATATTCGAATCTAGTTGACATTCTATGTACTTCAGCCCCCCTACCTCACTTGAACTTAGATGGTACCTCATGTATCTTAGTATCACTGTCATACTTCGAACCTAGACAGTGTTCCATGCATCTCAGCCAGTTGGTAAACACTGCCCTGAACACTGAATCTAGGTGCCCCTACCTGCATTCTGATTGCTGTGCCTCTTGCCTCTCACTGTTAAATTGAATCTAGGTGCCCCTACCTGTATTTTCACTGCTGTGCCTTCTCGCCTTCACTACTAAATCATACCTAGGTGACCCCTAGCACTACTTGCGATTGTAGTACCCTTGCCCTCTCCCTCTACACGCAGGTAGCCAGAACGATTATCATGTACAACAGCGCGCTCCTCCCACTGTACTATACTTTACTTGTCGACTTCCCCAAGTCATGCAGCTAACCACCTCACCATCTCATCCTAAACCTGAGCACCTCTCTCTCAGTCTTGCTCCCCTCTGCCCATGATGCCGCTCAGAACGAGCCCGCCAGATTCTGCTAGAGGACAGACTAGCCTATACCTTAATGACCTTGCATTATGGCTTGAACACTTTGCTAAGAAACCTACACCTAACCAACCCTGCCCAGTCCTTCTTAGAAATAAGAGACTAGGCACTAGATTCCGCCTACGTCAATCCCGGAACAACGTCTCTAAGCAAACCTTACTACCCCCACCAGGGCCACCACCTATCATTACCACTTGCAACTCCTCAATTACCGAGGTTAAACTGCCCATGTTTAAGGGCGCCCTTATTAACGCCAGATCCCTCACTGCACATGCACTTGACATAGCTGACCTCATCACTAAGTCTGACCTCGATTTCCTAGCTATATCGGAAACCTGGCTTCATGCTGCCTCTGGCCCCCTACTAGCGCTAGCTCTACCGCCCGACTATGGTATTATTTGTTGCGACCGCCCTACTGCCCACTCTAGAGGTGGAGGTGTAGCCATCATCCATAAAAATGCGCTTGACCTAAGAGTGATACCTGATGCCAAACTAGCTTCAGCTGAGCTGCTGTCAGTCAAACTAGCACTCACCCCTAATCAAACGGCCACCTTGCACCTCATTTACAGGCCCCCGGGGCCGGCACCGTCCTTTGCAAGTGAAATATCTACCCTACTTCTGGACAATACCAAAAACAAATCACAAACTATTGTCCTAGGCGACCTCAACCTCGGACTTGGTGACCTAAAGGATCCTGTGGCTACTGACTTGGAGAACATTCTAACGGATCTTGGCCTTACCCTGTACACCCAAGAACCTACTCATATCAAAGGTAGAACTCTTAATTGGTTAGCTGGCTCCAAATGCAATATTAAACTTCTCAGCAACACTCCTTGTCTATGGACTGACCACCACGTCATAACCTTTAACATCGAAGCCTCCCCACGCCTCCCAACTCCCATAGCCCCAGCACTCCCGACTAGAAGCAAAAAAGATATATCTAAGGAGAAACTCCTCCCGTTGCTTCTCCCAGCTCTCGACATAGCCATCAACACCTGCCCTGACCCTACGTCCTTAGCAGACACGTACAACCAAACTATGCTAACAGCTATTGATTCTATTGCACCTATCAAACTTAGGAAGGCTAAAGTTCAAGCTCACCTCAACTCATGGTTCACCCCACAGCTGAGAGCCCTCCGTAAAGCGAAACGATGCGCTGAAAATCGCTGGAAAAGCCATCCCTCTGACGAGCACAAAGATGGTTTCCTTCTTGCCTCACTTTCCTACAAAGACGCCATCATCACTGCAAAGAAGGAATCCCTTAACAACCGCATTATGCAAGCTGACTCGAACACTAAGGAATTGTTCAAAATCTTAAAAGAGCTTGAAACCCCAGCTGCCCCCCCTGATACCTGCCTGAAAGATAGTAAATGGTGTACCAACATCCAAGCAGCATTACTAAATAACATTTCCTCACTACAAACGAAAATTAAAGATAAACAGGACAATTTGAAGCGTGACAACCGCGCTCTATCCCATGCCAAGGTCCCCATTGCTGACACTACTAACACCACTCCATTTACATTCTCACCACTCACCATCTGGGACCTGTTAATTAATAGGCAACCAGCTCTTTTATGCCTAACTGAAACTTGGCTGACACCGAGCTCGGCACCTACAGTAGTGCAAGCTCTCCCCCCCAACTACCGCATCACTCACTATGATCGCCCCCCCCCCAAGCGCGGTGGAGGCATTGCAGTTATTTTCAGAGACAAGTACACGGTGAGCCAGATACCTTGCTCGCATACACTTAATATGGAAGCCCTCCTCTGCCGATGCGAGCTATCGACATCATGTGCCACCCACCTCCTACTTATTTACCGCCCCCCAGGCCCTATGGGAACTTTTGGGAAGGACTTAGCTGACCTTATTGCCGCCCTAAACCTGCAGTATACCAATCTTGTGGTACTAGGTGATTTTAATTTGCATTTTAACCCTCCAAGATCAGATGAACTAAACTTGCTTTTAGATAGCCTCTCCGATCTTCATTTCTGCCCATTGATCCAAGCACCCACCCATCTGCATGGAAATACTCTAGACATGGTATTTGCCAATGATGCTTTACTTGGCCCTGGCCTTATTGAGCCAGTGACTTGGTCTGATCACCATCTGATTTCATGCCCGTTTATTCTAGCCACCCCTGTCTGTAAAGCTCGCCCCCCCAAGACGTTACGCCGTTCTTGGCGATCAGTTGACCCCAAGGCACTCGGTGCCTGTATCGTTTCCAAATGCACCTCCTTGGGACCGGTATCTCTATCCACGCTCTCAACATCGCTGCTTTCCGCCGCTAATGTTTTCGCTCCACTTAAACTTACCCAGAGTCGGAGATTACTCTCTCAACCCTGGTTTACTGATCAGCTAAAAAGCGCCCGCCTGCTACTCAGACAAGCCGAACGCAAATGGCGGGCTAGCTACAACCCTTTGCTTAAAGACCTGTACAAGCTCAGTCTTTCCACCTACCTAGCCAAGGTTAAGCTGGCTAAAGCAACTTTTTTCGCTCAACAAATTGAAAGTGCTCTGTGTAAACCCAAAACACTATTTTCTATTGTTCAATCACTTTCCTCCTCTGAACCCCTCACCTCGATGGTCAAACCATCGCAAAAGCTATGCAATGACCTGGCATCGTTTTTTATTACGAAAATCATTGTGATACGATCTAACATCGCCACATCTCTCGCCGCGCAACCTTCTGGCACTACTAGCTTTGTGCCACTCACCTCCACTGACCCCCCGGCCAGCTGGTCCACCTTTCCTCTATTTACTGAGGCAGAGGTTTTAGCAGCGATTCTTAAAATTAAGTCCTCCTCTCCAGAGGACGCCATTCCGGCAAGTATGATGAAGACTATTGCCCCAGACATCCTGTCTGACGTCACAATGGCTATAAATAACTCATGCCAGTCTGGCCTGGTCCCGCCGGAACTCAAATCGGCTAGGGTTATTCCCCTGCTTAAGAAACCGTCCCTTGATCCTACTATCCCCTCTAATTTTCGCCCCATATCCCTGCTCCCGTTCTTGTCTAAGCTCTTGGAATCTCTGGTCACGCCCCTTCTCTCCTCCTTTCTGGAATCCTCTAAGATCTTTAATCCTGCCCAGGCAGGTTTCAGACCTGGTAGGGGAACGGAGAGTGTGCTTGTCTCAGTGCAAGACGACATGTCTAGACTTGCGGACGCAGGTGGAGTCGGAGCTTTGATTCTGCTGGATTTGTCCGCTGCTTTCGATACAGTGGACCATCCTATTCTCCTCTCACGTCTAGCACAAATCGGGATCTCTGGATCAGTCCTGGCTTGGTTTACCTCCTTTCTTGCAGACCGCACTCAGACCCTTGCTATGCCCCCTTTCCTTTCTGTCCCCTGTGCCCTCACCTGTGGTGTTCCCCAGGGATCCTCTCTTTCCCCTATTCTATTCAATATTTACATATGGGCGCTGGTCTGCCTTATCCGTTCGTATGGACTTAATTGTTATTCCTACGCGGATGACACTCAAATCCTGATCCGTTTAGATCAGGATCATACCAAGGCCTCAGCTTCTCTTCATGACTGTCTGACATCAGTCGGCGCTTAGATGGACCAAAACTGGCTCAAGCTTAATGGCGACAAAACTGAGGTGATGTTGGTGGGTTGTCCCCCCTGCCCGTCACTATGGACCCCTGCTTTTTGGCCTACCTCACTGGGCCCCCTGCCCTGTCCAGTGGACAAAGTAAAGAACCTAGGAGTCATTCTTTCCACTTCCTTGTCCATGACAAACCAGGTCTCTACGGTCTGCCAATCTGCCCATCACCAGATTAGGGTACTTAAGAGGGTCCTCCCTATGATCCCAGAGGCTATGCGCCCCCCTGTAGTAGCTGCATTAGTCCTCTCACGGTTGGACTATTGCAATTCCTTATACCTCGCCCAGCCAATGGGCCTTCTCCAACGTCTCCAACGCACACAGAACCTGGCAGCCAGACTGGCCACAGGTTCCCCCTATGGAGCTCATATCTCGCCAGTGCTTCGCCAACTCCACTGGCTCCCGGTGGCCCAGCGAGTTAAGTTCAAGTCACTGTGCATTGTTCACCGGGCAATCCAGGGCCTAGGCGCTGAGTTTCTTCAAACCAAATTTGTCCGTTATATCCCGGAATGCAATCTTCGCTCCCTGAACACCAACCTTTTGGTGGTTCCTAAGTATAACCGGGAAAGACTCGGTGGCAGAGCCTTTTCCATTGCTGCGGCAAGGCTGTGGAACACCCTTCCACTGCCACTCAAGTCCATCTCCAACCATCTGGCTTTCAGGAAAGCCCTGAAAACTACTTTATTCTAGCCCTCCGACTATTACTGTTCTCTCTGTTTGATAGCTTCCTCATCAGCGCCATGATGCCCCTGGGCGACCGTGCGCTCTACAAATTCAGGTAACATAACATAACATAACCATCGCCGAGGTAGAAAACATAATTCTCAGAATTAAACCTTCTAACTGCCAAGGTGATCCATGCCCAGCCCCTATTATCAAGGACTCGGCGCACGAGCTGGCCCCTTTTATCACTGCCTTCATTAACTCGTCTTTCAAAACTGGTATCGTCCCAGATAACCTGAAGGATGCTTGGGTGATCCCCTTGCTCAAAAAACCTTCCCTCGACCCCAGCATCCGTACTAATTTCCGACCCATTACTACAGTTCCATTTCTGCTTAAAATTCTTGACCGTGCTGCATACCTTCAGATTCAAAGCTATTTGGAATCTAATAACATGCTAGGTCTTCGTCAATCTGGTTTCCGCCCCAGACACGGGACGGAGACTGCGTTAATTGACCTTAAAACCCAAATCGAAATTCTAAAGGATCAGGGCAAGCTAGCAATGTTACTACTACTTGACCTGTCGGCCGCTTTTGATCTGGTTAATCACCAGATCCTCTGCAAGCACCTCCATACGGCTGCTAACTTCTCATCTTCGGCAGCAGCATGGATCAAATCCTTTCTGAGCAACAGATCTATGAGAGTCTTTGCCCCATCCGCTGCTGCCGACCCCTCCCCAATTCACTGCGGCGTACCTCAGGGCTCCTGTGTGTCACCTACACTCTATAACATCTTCACAAAACCACTCTTTGATGTGCTTGACTATCTGGGTGTCTCTTACACTAATTATGCGGATGACACCCAGATACTCATCCCCATTACTGGTGATTATCTGGTCGACACTAAGACCCTCAACGATATCTACTTAGTTATCCAAGCTTGGATGGCCCAACACCAACTGTGCCTAAATGATGATAAACCAGAGCTCCTTATCCTGGGCACTGCACAACGCCTGAGCAGACTCGACCCGGCATATCAATCTTTTACTATTGATGGCAATAGCATACGAGTCTCTAAAGATACGAAAACACTAGGGTTCTACCTTGACGCCACGCTATCACTAACTAGACAAACGAATGCGGTCAGATCGGCAGCGGCTTACACATGTAAACTCATTGCTGCCTGCAGACCCTTCCTCACCACATCCAACAGTGTCACACTAGCGAGAACCCTCATCATGGCTAAAATTGACTACTGCAGTGCCCTTTACCTAGGCACTAGTCAAGAAAATTTAAATAAATTGCAAACCACCCAAAACAATGCCATCCGTGCCGCCTTAAACATCCCTCGCAACCACCATATCTCTGAAACCAGATCAGAGTTAAAGTGGCTACCTGTCAAGCAAAGAATCTCACTCAAAGCACTTGCCATCACGCATAAATGTCTGGCCAACAAGGCTCCCATCTATCTCGGCAGTCGACTGTCGCGACACTCGACCACCCGCCCACTAAGAACCGCCCGATCCCACTGCATAGCCATCCCTAGATTCAAACTGCAAAAAGCAGGGGGTTCAAGCTTCCCGGTCCTAGCGTCCAAGCTTTGGAATTCCCTCCCTGTTACAATTAGAGCGGAAGAGTCTTTTCACACTCTCAAAGCCAACACCAGATCCTGGCTCCTCAACCAGTCCTAAGACAGCGCCTCTGCCTTTACCTGCTCTTACCCTCTGACTGTTTTTTATTGTGAATACATTGTTTTTGTCCATATCCTGAAATGTCATGTCTCTGTAAACACTTGCACTGCTTTGCCTGTATCTATGCATCTCTGTATCTCTGCAACTACAAATTGCGCCCTGATGCCTCCGGGCCTGTGGGTGCGCGTTACAAATAAATAAAATACAAATACAAATTCTGGTGAGATACCGGCAAACTGACATACTGTTTCCGCAACCTGATATCCCATAATTTCTGGGATATTACAGGTGGTGGAAAGGGTGGTAAATCCCCATTCCATGGAGTCCAATGGGACTGCATGCAGGGGATTTCTGGTATTTCCGGCACTGGTAATACCAGAGCCGGAAATGCTGACTGTTTTTGCCAGTGAGGGCCTGATTTACCTCCAGCTCTTGGCTGGAGGAAAATCACTGAACCCCCACCAGGAAACCTGCAGTTTGCCAGTCCGGGAAAAGTGCCAGTCACAGAATTATCACCACTTTTACTGCCATTTTTCAGACTGGCAAACTTATAATGACCCCTCCCCATAGTGCCCTAACAAAAGAGTAAGGGGGAAATAGTCACTGTCACACCCTTCCCTCTTTTCTCACCTGTTTGTCCTTGATTGCGGTCTTCTTGGAAGCTCCTGGATGGGGGTAGTTCCACGATGAAGTCTGTGGCGATTGTCTCCCAAGGATGTGTTGGTAATGTGGGTTGGTGGAGAAGACCTGCAGGTTTCTATTATCACACTTGTTTTGATTGCAAACAGCGCATGCTCGGATGTAAGCTCTTACACCATCGATCTTCCTCGGCCACCAGAATTGTCTCTGAATAAGGTGGAGAGTTGTAGTGATGCCCTAATGTCCCGAATGAAAGGTATCATGACAAAGACTTATGCTTTTATCTCTCAATCTTTGTGTGGGTACCACCAATCTTTTATCCTTGAAGAGATAGCCATCCTTAGCAACCAGGCTCCATTGATTAGTCTTGATGTAGTCCTCACAGAGATCAGAAGGTACAGACGTTTTCCAGGAAGAAATTGGCCTGGGCCACAAACACGGTATCAGGAAACATCTTCGGAATAGTACGTGCTCCGACAGGCTCGTAGTCAGGACGCCTGGATAAGGCATCTGCGATAATGTTGGTTCCTGGAAGGTGGTGAATGTGGTACTGGGCAAAAAAAAAAAGGCGCAATGGGCTTGACGGCCATTTCTGCATTCCAAGGACTGTAGAACTTGCAAGTTTCTGTGATCGGTCTGCACTTGCACAGGATGTTTGGCGCCCAAGAGTAAATGGCGCCAGTCGGTAAAGGCTTGTTGGATGGCCAGTAGTTCCTTTTCCAGGACAGAGTAGTGGGTCTCGCTGGGAGTCAATGTGCGGGATAGGTAGGCAATAGGATGTTCCACCTTGTCTTCAAATTTTTTTTTAAGACCGCCCCAATGGTGTAGTTTGAGGCATGTCTCTACCAGGAAGGGCCTGTTAATGTCAGGTTGAGCCAGGATGGGACCTTGGGTGAATCTTTGTTTTAGCTCCTGAAAGGCCGTCTCTTGAGCAACAGACCAATTAAACGGTGTGTCTTTCTTTAAGAGTGCGACTATGGGATGTACTATATCAGAAAATGTAGGGATTCATTTTCTGTGGAAGTTTGCAAGTCCCAGGAAGGATTGGATTTGTTTTACTGTAGTTGGAGCTGGCCAAGAGAGTATGGAGTCAACCTTGGCAGGATCCATTCCGATTCCCTTGGAACTCAGCACAAATCCGAGGTAATGAACGGTCGGGACATGGAAGAGGCATTTTTCTGGTTTGGCCAGGAGTTTGTTTTCTCGTAGTCGTCGTAAAACTGCATTTACATGTTCCTGATGGTCTTGAGGGTCATGGAATACATCAGTATATCATCCAGGTATACAATGACAAAAAGGAAAAGCATAGCTGAGAAAACTCTATCCATGAACCGCTGAAAGACTGCAGGGGCGTTGGCTAGACCGAAGGGCATTACCAGATATTCAAAATGGCCAAAAGGGGTTCTAAAGGCTGTCTAAAGGCTATCTTCCACTCGTCACCTTCCTTTATTCGAATGAGGTGATAGGCACCCCAGAGTTTGAGCTTGGTGAAGATGACTGCACCCCAAACTGCCTCCAAGATGTCAGAAATGAGCTTTAGAGGGTAACGATCCTTGAGTGTGCACTGGTTGAGACCGCGGTAGCCCAAACAGGGTCGGAGTTCTTTGGTGTCTTTCTTAGGTACAAAGAATAGAGAAGCACCGGCTGGGGATTTTGAAGGACGAATGGTTCCATTAGCCAGGTTGGTGTCCAGGTATTCTCGGAGGGCTCTTTTTTTCAGGTTCGGAAAGTATAAACATTCTGCCAAATGGAATTACAGCCGAAGCATCTGTGTCGATGGCACAATCCTCTGGTCTGTGGGGTAGAAGAGCTTGAACAAAAGCTGTTGAGAATACGTCCAAGTACGGTTGATAAATCTCAGGCACTTGGGTAATGTTGGACACACATAGAGGTGATTGCTCGGAATTCCGGGAGTTCACAGGAGGGTTATGCAGTGAATCTTGAGACAAACAATGGGACAAGCAGAATTCAGAACCTAGAAATACGGATCCGGCTGCCCAGTTGATATATGGGTTCTGTTTCTGGCGCCAGGGCATGCCTAAAACCATGGGGTAGTGAGCGGCCTTTATAATATCAAAACAAAGTCTTTCCTGGTGGTTGTTTATCAAAAAGCAGAATGCATGCAAAGTCCGGTATTGTTCCTACGGATCCTTTCTTGCCGAGAAATTGGTCCGCAGAAGGCACCCACCTGCATAGGTTCGGGATCTGATGAATGTTGAATGGGTTTTTTCTTTAGGCAAGGGTAATCCACGGTTGTTTTCCCTCTTTCTCACCTGTTTGTCCTTGATTGCGGTCTTCTTTGAAGGTCCTTCCTTCTTCCTGACTGATCGGGACTTGTACAGGAAAGGACGTGAGTCTTCGGGTTCCAGTGTAAGGAGTGCCGACTGCCTAAGTAGAGTTGCGTTCAGTATCCAGGAAGGTTATGGCGGCAGGATCCAGGAAGGAAAGGGAACAGGTATTGCAATACTCAGAGAGTGCCAGGGAGCCCGTGGCACCGGAGCACGAGATGGAGTCCGGGATGGAAAGGGGCCTGGTCTGGCAGGAGCAAGGGCAGGTAAATTCCAGGAAGGAAAGGTTGGTGGAATTTGGAGAATAGCACTAATAGAAAAATACGATACACTTGCCGAACAACTAGGAACAGAAGCGTTGAGACGCGCAGAGCCGCGGGGGCATGCCTATTTCCTAGGAGGCAGCACGTTGCACGTAAACACTAGAAGTCAGCGTTTCTGTGCTGTTGGCCATGTTGGGAGAATCACCAACCTGATGTTGCGGTGCATCATGACCACAAAGTCCAGAGGGTCGGAATCAGTGATTCATGACACTGTCTGGCCGGCTCACCACAGTAAAATCTTCAACCATTGAAAAAAGAAACAGTCCACCAGGCAGTAATCAATAATAGATCCAGTATTCCATGCCTAGAGGTGCTTCTAGGAGGAATATCCCCCTTACACTGCCCATTAAGCTCCACGTGAGCAAGATCCTCCAAAAAGAAGTCAAGCTTGTGACCTTGCAGGTCTTGTCGCCTATTTCACACATTCCTATGTGGATTTCCACAGACCTCCACTAGTAATCTTCTTTCCTCAATTGTATTCTTAGCAGCACAGCTCCTAGTTTAGCTTTAAAATCCTCAGTAATTATAATAATACAATCCCTTTCTTGGTTGGCTATCACTCCGCCAACTTCTTGTTTATGCTTGTTTATACTTTTACCATTATTTGGGGGGGGAAATACACATTTGTAACTAAAATTGCCTGATGGTCATGTGGATCCTTCATTACAATCGTCACTGCTTCCCTAGACTCAAGGGTTACTTGTGCTATCTTGCATGGTAGGGTGCTCTGAACTAGTGTAGTAAAACCTCCACTAGGTCATAGCCTTTAAGGGTAAACCCAAACGGTGCCCAAGTCTCCTGTAGACATATAATAATCATATTTTCATAGAAAGGATATTCTACATCATCCACTTTGTCTTTTGCGCTTGAAACATTCCACAATATAAAATTCTGGCTTAGGCACCTTAGATCTTTAGCCAGTTATAAAGAGGATCTGGGGGATTGTGTGCCATCCACCCATATACTGACTCCTTTGCTTGTGAAGACATTTGCAAAGAAATCCCTTTCTGTTGGCACTCTGTGAACATCTTCATTGACATGTTATCCTTTGATAGTGGAGCTGTAGCTTTCTCCTGGGCACCAAATCTGTCCTGGGATCGCAAGTACTACTCATAAGTATTGCTCGTCAACAAAGAGTCATATCATAAATCATGGAGAGGGCATATTTTTGCATTTCCATTGAGATATACTCTCATACCCATATAAGCCAATGCTTCTCTGCAATGGATAAGACACGCCTCCAGGAGGGGGTTATTGAAGCCAAAAGGTACATTACAACCCACAGAGTGTAGGCAGTCTGAATGAATGTGAATAGATGAAAATATTTTAAAAGAAACTTCACTCACCCCAGACCTCTTATGGATCACTTGGTGCATTATTAAATACAGCATACTTGGCACCATGTGTGTACTCTCGACTTTAAACCCGCAGCAATCTGGCTTTCTTGTGGGGCCTATGGAGCATCTCCAATTGTACTTTCCCTCCTAACTTTCCTCAGGCCTGCCTCTCCAGATCTATATTTGTCAATTACAGGGCAGTCAAGGCCTTCTTTTGGGATAAACTGAGGTATTGCCAGGGCACCATCCCCTCACCCATTTTCTGTTTTTCTAGGACTTGCTCACAGGTTTCAATTGCCAGCCGCCTTTGTCCATGGGCTCTTGCTCCCTATTCACTGCCTTCTAGCCCTGGTCCTCATGTGCTACCCTCATTCACCGAGAGGGTAACGGCCCAAAGATCATAAAGTGCTCAAGATCGCTTTGGCCCCAGGATTAATCAAGGCGTAATTGATAATCTTTACAGGGTCCTGTGCCCTATGGCATACTTCCAATACCGATGCCATTTTATCTATTATTCCTACACTAATATTATAGGGAGTTTGGTCTTTGACCTTTCAGTTTCGAGTAAAAGATTGGTTTCTCTGCCAATGTTTCCTCTACCGGTGCCAGATGAGTAAGAACAGTGATGCCCCCTCATCTGATAGGCTACATATATCTTCTGGATAAAGAGTAGCTAAAATCAGCTCACAGGAGGGGGAAAAAATGTCAACATGGTTGTGTATCCTCTACCAGTGCCAGATGAGTAAGAACAGTGATGCCCCCTCATCTGATAGGCTACATATATCTTCTGGATAAAGAGTAGCCAAAATTAGCTCACAGGTGGGGGAAAAAATGTCAACATGGCTGGCATCGCAGAATCTGTTGCCGTCCACTCCGATCTGTTTTCAAGCACACTTTCCTGCCTTCATTTCTTTGGATTTTGTGCAGGCTTGCTTAATGGCTCTGTTATATCTCCTGATGGTTGCCAAGCCTGCAGCATGGTGCCATTCATTGGTGCTGTCACCTAGAGTGAGTCTCAACCTTTCCTCCAGATCTGCATCCTCAACGCTCATTTCAAATTCCGGAACTTCTGTCATAGGAGATAGAAATGGGGCAGTAACTCGCCACTCAGATGCTATTATATCACCGGTTGGCAGCATTTTTGAGGGAGAAGACGCAATCCCCAATGTATCCTCTACTGATGGCAGGCAAGTAAGAATACTGATGGCCTACTCATGTGATAGGCTACACACATCTTCTCGATAAAGAGTAGCCAAACTCAGCTGACATGAAGGGGAAAGAATTTCAACATGTGCTTGCCTCTCAGGATCTGTTATTGGCGCAGACTCAGACCTATTTTTAGGTACAATTTCCTTCCTTACTTTCTTCGGACTTCATGCAGGCTTGCTTAATGGGACTGTTATAACTCCTGACAATTCGGGGATGGTTGTGAAGCCTGCAGCATTGAGCCATTCATTGGTGTGGTCATCTAGTGTGGGTCTCAGTCTTTCCTCCCAACCCGGTCCCGCGCTTAGAGACTTGGATCTCAAGAATTAAGCTTGTTATAAAAAGTATAAAGATGATCGCCGGGACACATTAGAAGAACACAGCAAGCTTCATTTAGGTTTCCAATTGGCACACAATAGACCCCTAACCTTTCCTTCAGGTCTCCCAAACCAACTGCCTCCATTCAAGCATAAGCCTTCCCCTCACAGAACCAGTTGACATCACACACCTCTTACATTCTAAACATTGCTGTAGTCTTCACAGGAGCTCTACATAACACATCCCCTTCCCTTGAAGAAAAACAAATACACTACCATGTAATAACATATGAACACTGAAGTAACAAAAGAATTCACAACAAGTATTGCATTGAAATAGAAATTGTTAAACAGGTTTTTGAAATTTTATCCTATACATAGGACATAGATATAAACACATATCTATGTCACGAAACGCATCAACACCTTAATCTAAACATCTTATGCACATAAAAACACCTTACCCACTTTAGCAATCCTTGACATGTTCCACACGTGACCACTCTCCAACCTGACAGCACCTTTGAGCACTTGCACCACTCGCACAGGGTCTGAATATAATAGATCCCCTTTCCTCTATACCACACCTTTCTTTACCTGCACCATGTCACCAACCTCCACAACATAAATCCTTGGGAATTTTTCGTTCACTTTTCTTACCCACTGCTCTTTTCGTACATCCATCCTTTTTCTGATCTCTTCTACAACGCCATTGGTTTCTCTGGCTCTTCCCCCAACCACGCAGGAGACAACATGGTATTTGGTTTTCTACCTCTCATGAGTTCAAAAGCACTTAAACCTGTTTCCACATGGGGAGCCACACACAGTGCATACAATCGTTCCTTCATGGCCACCTTTCTGTCGTTACCACACGCACCAGCCAACCTAACAGCATCCATGAGGCTGCGATTCAGTCTCTCGACCATTCCATTGCTCTGAGGCTGATACAATGCAGTACGTTTGTGTCTTACACCACATTTCTCCAGATATTCTCTAAACATACCTCCTATAAACTGTGGATCATTATCAGTGAGTATGGTTCTAGATAAACCCTCCCTCTCAAATATAGTCTGAAGGACTTCTACCATACTCTGACCGGTCACATCCCTTACCACTTTGAACTCACTCCATCACGAAAATGTATCTATCAACATAATCACAAATCTTCCACGTCCACACCCTAAATCCATTGGACCGAGAATGTCCACAGCCAAATCTTGCCAGACACCTCCCGGAACCTCTACTTTATTCATTGGTTGCAATCTAGCCTGAAATGTTTCCTCGATCTAGCACATTCCTCACACCCTCCAACAACCTTTTCCACATCTCAATCAAATCCTGACCACCAATAATCCATCTTTTATTATTTCTTTGGTTTTAAAAATTCCAATATGACCCTGGTGTCCTACTTCTATCAACCTACTTCTCAACTCGTTGGGTACCACCAGGCAGCCCCATCGATACACTAATCCATCCTTCAAACTCAATTCCAATCTCACTTCCCACAACGTCCTCTCTTCTCAGGCCATCCATCCCGCACAAATCCGACAATCCGTCTCCACATTTAATCTCTCTCCAGTGCTCTTACCCACTCTTCCTTGGTTAGCACTCCTTCATTTGTGACAAATACCATATCAGTGGTGATGTCACTCATACTATCCATGTTTTTGACTGCCTTCTGCTCTCAACCTTGAAACATGATCTGCCTGAACGTTGTCTTTGCCAGGTATTACTTCAATTTTAAACTTATGACATTGTAATCTAGTCACCCAGCAAGCGACACTCCTCGATACCTTGTCTAATCCTTTACTTTCAAAGATTTCTTTAAGCGGTTTGTGATCCATCCGTAAGATAAATTCCTTACTCCAAAAAAAATTCCTCAATTTTTCAATACCCCAATGGCAAGCCAGGGCCTCCTTTTCAAGAACTAAATAATTCTGTTCTGCACTTCTACATCCTGGAGGCGTGTTACTACAACCTCATTCCTATCAATATCCACCTGCAACAAAACTACACCTATACCATCTTCACTGGCATCCACAGCCAGAATAGTTTCTTTGTGCGTATCAAACCTAGCCAATGCCTTAGACATGTCAATTTTCCTTTTCATTTCACAAAATTACTGCTCACACTCACCATCCCAGTTAAAATCACCCCCTTTCTTCAGCAGAGACCTCATCTTCCTCACACCATCTACAAAATTATCAACAAATCTATGATAGAATTCTATTGTCCCAAAAAAGGAACAATTCAGCCTTGTCTCTTGTTGACTGCATCTTCTTGATTCCTTCCTTCATTTCTCTTTTTGGTTTTAGCCCTTCAGAAATGTCATGACCCAAATAGTCCACTACCTTGGTGGAAAACACACACTTCTCTCCTCGCAGCATTATTCCACGTTCCCTAAAGACACGTAATACCCCTTCCACATTACTTTCAAGTTCATCCTCACTTTCACCACATTAACACGCCATCTTGGAAACACCACACCCTGTTCATCCCCCTTAGAATTGTATCCATTACTTTCTGGAATACAGACAAGGCTGATATCAAACCAAAGGGCATGCGTTGGAACTGAAAAATACAATCATGTGTAATGAACGCAGTGAGCTTTCTCGACTCCCGATCCAAATCAACTTGATGGTATGCACTTTCCATATCCAATTTAGTAAACAGTTTTGCATTTCCAATACGACTCAACAACTCCCCCATATTGGGTAGAGGATGGCGATCAGCAATCACACACTTGTTTAATTCTCTTGGGTCTACACAAACCCTCAACTCACCACTAGGTTTCTTTACTATCACCAACGGTGAAATCCGTTCCACCACTTTGGCAGGTTCAATAATTCCAGCATTCTTTAACTTTTCAAGTTCCTCATGTACAGCATTGCGCATATACAAAGAAACTGACCTTAACTTAGCACATACTGGCGTACTATCCCTTTCAATTCAATCTTATGTAGCATTCCTTTAAGGCAACCTACTTTAGCTGTAAACACTTCAGGAAATTTCTCAATCAAACTCATCTTATTTCCAACATGAAGAACTTGTTCCTCCGTGTTAGGATCCAACCTTAAACCTATACCTCTTTGCTCCCTCCACCCCAACAGTGTTTCTCCTCCTGTTGTAACCTATATCTTTCCCTGAGCCACTCTAACTTTGAACTCTAAGTTAGCCATACAACATCCAATCACATCTATCTTGTTCCCATTGTACCCACCTGGCCTTTTATCTGAAGGAGCCAAATCTTCAATCTTAATACCCACAACATTCTCGTACACTATTCCTGACATCAGTGTTATTTTGGAGCAAGAGTCCGTCATCATTCTCACTGATTGCCCATTCACAACAAATGCAATGGGATGTCCACAATCATCATCTTTGCATTTTACCATGTGGACTGTCACTACCTCAACTTCTCCATCATCCTCATCAGACAAGACTATTTTATCATCCTTTTTTAAAAAATTTATTTAACGTTTCTTTATTGGCATTTTCAAATAAACAGCAACAACAGAACAGACCACAACCCACCCCCCCCCCAACATGACACGAGATGTTCCACAAGCCCAGAGTCAGGCCAAAGTACATTAAAAAAATAAATAAATAAGTAAATTAGCCACATGGTGCAACGATGCAGAATTCCTGTATCGTCTCGCAGCAAGTCTCTAGGCACACGTCCAACGAGGCAGGGGACTCAAGACAGCATAGCCCCTCATTCTCTTTTTTTTTTTTTAAACTTTAGTTTTATTGGCATTTTAAAGAGTATAACAAGCAGGCAATATTTGTAATCAGCAGTTGTTCACGGTGCACTTGCCCAGCAAACTCCCCCCCCCACCCACCCAACCGCCCCCCCCTTCAAACCCCCCTCCCCCCACCCCTCGTTTTACCAACTCGAACCATGACATCGGGAGATTTGGACTTTTCTTTTGCGTCCATTACTTTGGTAGTGAGTGTGAGCGTCGGCATTCTCTGGTGGCTGACGGCCGACCGAATGTCCCCGGGCCGTGGGCGCCCATTCCGTCCATGGGGTCCCTGGTACTTTATAGTACAGTCTTTCGGCCTAGTCCCCCCGAGCCCCGCTCGGCCCCCCCCCTCAGGCCTCAGTGCACATCCCATCCCCAGGCCTCCCTTACCCCCTGCCAATTTTCAAGGAATGACCCAGAATCGTTGTTCACCATGGCCGTTAGTTTGTCCATTAGAAACAAGTTTTTCAATTTCTTTAGCCAGTCAGCCTTGGACGGGGTCTCCGGGCTCTTCCATTTCTGTGCCAATGCCACTCTCCCCGCCCGTAGCATCGTTTCCCACATTCTGGGGTACCTGTAGAGGTCCGAGGTCTCTGGCGGGAGGCCCAACAGCACCACCAGGGGGTCCTGGGGAAGCAGTTCCTCTGTGACCTCAGCCATCCAGCCCCTCACCTCTGCCCAGTATGCCTGCACTTTCGGGCAGTGCCACCACATGTGGCCTCGTGAGCCCCTCTGGCCGCAGCCCCTCGGGCAATCGGGGGAGACCGCCGTAAACATTTTAGACAGTTTCACAGGGTCCCTGTGCCATCCCTGCAGAATCTTAAAGTTATGTTCCATATCTGCCGTGTACAAATTACCGTGAAAAGCAATTTTGAAGATCCTTGCCCAAGCGTCTTCCGAAATCACCTCCCCTGCGAGATCATTCCAATATGAGCGAAAGCCCCTCCGTTCTACCAAGTTCACAGTATTGAGGATTCTATACATTCCGGAGACGGCTCCCTTTCTAGAGGTCGCCATATCAAGGAACTTCTCGAAGGGGGTCAACTGCCTCCTCAAGTTCTCTCCCCATGATGGGTCGCCGAGGGTTCCCTTCAAGCGCAGATACTCAAACACGGAAAGAGACCCCCGCCCAATGGCGTCCCTTAGGTCCTCATAGGGCAGGAATTCCCCCTCCCGGAACAGCTGTCCCACCCACTCCAGCCCCGAGTCAGACCATGCCTGTGCCTTGGAAAAACCTCTGTTACCCAATCTGAACGGGTGTCCCCAGAGAGAGGACATTGGGGATGGCCACGTCGTTAGGTGCGCCGTCTGGGGGCCCTCCCTCCAGACTGCCCAAAGGACACCCAGGGTGGGATGGGATTTCAATCTGTTTGGGATGAACTTGTGTGGTGCCCAGAGAAGATCGCGTACCTTGAGGGGGTGAGCGTCCATGTCCTCCAGGTAAGACCAGTAGGTGCCCATCCCCTCCCTCATGTGCTCCAGGAGGACTCGCAACTGGGCGGCTCGGAAATAGAGCTGGAAGTCAGGCAAGCCGAACCCTCCCTCCTCCCTCGGCAAGGTCAAGACCACCCTCGCAGTCCTCAGGGTCCTACCCTGCCAGATAAACTCTCGGACCGCATTCTGTAGTGTCCTCATGAGGTGGTCGGGAATGTTGGATGGGAGAGAGGTAAAGAGATACAACAGGCGCGGCAGCACGTTCATCTTTACTGCCGTCATGCGGCCGTACCAAGACAAGATCATGGAGCTCCACCTCCTGAGGTCCCTGGTAATGCTAGCCAGGGCCGGGTCATAGTTAGCGGGGGACAGTTGGGATAAGTCTCTGGTGAGGAGGACTCCCAGGTAGCGAACAGAAGCCCTGCCCACTGTGATGCCGTGAAAAGTTCCCACGGGGTCCAGAGTCGGGTCGTTTACCCGCATGGGGAGAAGGACCGATTTGGAAGCGTTAATTTTTAGCCCCGAGAAGTGCCCAAATGCGTTCACCAGGGACAGGAGGGGGGGGGAGGGAGGCTCCGGGGTCCACCAGGTACGCCAGGATGTCATCGGCGAACAGGGAGAGCTTAAATTCCACCTCCCCTCTCATTATCCCTCTGATCTCCGGGTGCGACCTCACCGCTATGGCCAAAGGTTCCATCGTTAGAATATACAACAGGGGGGACAGTGGACACCCCTGTCTCGTGCCCCGTGAGAGGAAGAAGGGGTCCGACAATCTGCCGTTCACTTGTACCCTGGCCTTCGGAGCTCTGTAAAGAGCCGTCACCCAACCCCTGATATGAGCACCAAATCCCATTCTCTGGAGGAGTAGCTCCATATATCGCCATTCGACCCGGTCGAACGCTTTCTCCGAGTCCAGAGAGAGGAGGCTCGCGTCAAGATCGGAGTTCTGGGCGTGGTGGATCAGGTTTATAGTTTTACGTATGTTGTCTGAGCCCTGCCTACCCCTTACAAACCCCACCTGGTCTCCATGGATCAGTGTCGGCAGAATCTTCTCCATCCGTTTCCCAATGATTTTGGCAAGGACCTTGACATCAATGTTTAGTAGAGATATAGGGCGATATGAGGAACAATCAGTGGGGTCCTTACCTTCCTTGGGAAGGACTACAATTATGGCCTCCATCATGGAGTCCGGGAGGGTCCCCCCCTCTAATACTGCATTGAAAACCTTTGCTAGGTGAGGGGCCAGAGTAGAGCGGTACCGTTTATAGAAGGACACTGTGAAGCCATCTTCCCCGGGGGAGGTCCCCGCCTTCATCGCGCTAATGGCGTTGCCCACCTCTTCCTCGGTCACCAGCCCCTCCAGTCCCTCGGCCATCTCCCCGGACAGGGCCGGTATCTGGACCGAGTTGAGGAACCCCTCTATCTCCTCGTCCCGCCCGTCACATTCGGCTCAAAGTCATAAACCTGTCGCGCGCCGCCCACAACTGGCGGCTATCTCAACCCAGCGATGGCGAAGCCCTGAGCATCCGTGGTGAAGAGGAGTTTGAGCGCACAGAACTCCCCTGAAGGAGATATGACGTATATGCATCCCACATCCTAGAGTCCCCCCAGGTGTTCCCTTTCATCACCCCCCATTTCAATTCCATATTGTTACAATACATGATGTCCCGAGACCATTGGGCAATCGTTGGAGCCACAGCACTTCCCCAGCCCATAGCGACTCTTCTCTTGGCCAGGATCAGCAGGAGAGTAACCAACTTCCTGAACCCTTTCGGTACCTGGGCAGTGTATCCCAACAATCCCATCAGCGGATACAGAGGATACCGCTGGCCCACGATCTGCCCAATCACATCAAATACCTCTCCCCAGAACTGGCCAAGCGATACACAGTCCCACGCCACATGGAGAAACCCCGCGGGCTCGTACCCACACCTCTTACAAGCCGCGGACCTGTGGGGAAAATAACGATGTAAACACCCCGGAGAGTAATAATATTGATGTAGAAATTTGTAATGCACAAGCTTAAAATTGGTATTAATAGCCCCCTTTCTCGTACCCTCACAGCAGTATAGCCACACTTCCTCCGAAACCTCCCTCCCCAACAGCTTTCCCACTCTACACGCGGAGATGAAATAGACGGCGACCTGCCCTCTAGCCCTGCCGCATAAAGCCGCCTGACCAACCCCCGATCCAAGTCTCCCTTGATCGTACTATCTAACAACTGCGCTACCGGGGGCTGCCCGGGAAAGGTCGGAAAGAGCCACTTCAGCGCCACCCGGAGCCTATAATATGTAAAGACATCTAGCGCGGACAAAACCCCATTATTGCGCAACTGATCCACGGTGAGGAATGTGCCATTCGGGAACAGATCTGCAAACTTAACTAGACTCAGCCGTTTAGTCATAGCGATGTAACTTGCCTCGCTAGTTACAGGTATACCAGGGATAAATATGACCGGGAGCTCCGGCGAATAAAGTATACCATTCGCGGGCGTACGCTCCAGCCGAGACCAGGCCCTACACGTTAACTCCACCATATTGCGTACCACCCCCGAGCCTATCGGAGCCGTCAGAATAACCGACGGGAGCAAACCGGAGATGCAATGGACCGTTCCATCTCCACGTGCCTATGCTCCGCCGCCAATCCGTACCAATACCGTAAGTAACTGGCCTGAGCTGCCCAGTAATATAATTCGAATTCGGGCAATGCAAGGCCCCCACAACCGACCGGCGCGGTAAGCGTATCCCACGCCTCCCGTGCCCGTTTGCGGGCCCAGAGAAAGCGAATCACCTCCGACTTGAGGGCCTGGAAGAAACTCTTAGGCACCGGTATGGGAACATTAAGAAACACATACAAAAACCGGGGCAAAATAGCCATCTTGACCACAGAAACCCTCCCATACAAATTGAGCGGGAGGGAAGCCCACCTCTGCATCGCTTCCTTAGACTGCTGAAGCACCATCTCATAATTACTGCGGAACACCACCTCCTTAGTTCGAGCCAACGTTACGCCCAAATACCGTGTACTAAGCATATCCCATTGAAACCCCCACTCATCTTGAAAGCGAACCTGCCCGTCCGTCAACGGAAATATCACCGATTTACCTGGGTTCACCTTCAGCCCAGAGAGCTCCCCAAAGTGCTGAACATCTAACATAACCGGATTCAAATTGACCTCAGGGCGGCGCAGGAACAAGACCATATCATCCGCGTACAGCGAAATAACCACTTTATGGGAGAACAACTGGATCCCGCGATGGAGATGAAGCTCCCTCACCCTCTCAGCCCAAGGCTCTATGGCCAAGGCGAACAGCAAAGGAGACAAGGGGCACCCCTGGCACGTCCCCCTTTCGAGCGGAATCCGTGCAGTAACTTGCCCGTTGACCCTCACCCGTGCCACTGGTTTTTCATATAGACGGGACACCATAGCCAGGAAGGAGCCTCCGAGACCGGATCTACGCAAGACCAAAAACAAAAAGGGCCATTCAATAGAATCAAAGGCCTTAGTGGCATCCAGTAGGACTGCCACAGCCGGATCCGCACTCGGGAGGGCAGCCATCAACCCGAACATCCGCCTCAAGCCAAACGACTTCGAACAACCTGGTATAAAGCCCGCCTGATCTGCCCTCACCAACGTGGACAACAGCGGCGACAACTGGGATGCCAAGATCTTGGCCAAAATGTTATTATCCAAATTTATCAAGGAGATCGGGCGATAAGAGGAACAATCCCCCTCAGGCTTCCCCGGCTTCAAGAGCACCACCACCAAGGCCTCTCTCAAGGACTCCGGCAATTGACCCGTAAATACCGCCTCTTGGTACACCCGCAACAAATAGGGGGCTAATTTGTCCGCAAAACACTTATAAAACTCAGAGGTGAACCCATCCAGGCCCGGGTCTTCCCATTGGGCAACGACCGTATAGCCTCCCGCACCTCCACCAGTGACACCGGCCTATCCAGCCACTCCCTCTGCTCCTCCGAGCACCAGTACAGACCAACCTGATCGAGAAACGCATCAATATCCGCCTGCGAAGCGCGGGACTGAGAAGTGTATAGGCGGATATAAAACGCATGAAACTCATTAAGGATCGCCTCGTCCTCAAAGTGATTCACCCCATTTTCGCCCATGATGACCGCCACTCTGCCTCCCGAGGTGTGCATCCTCTTGGCCCTAGCTAACAGCCTACCCGGCGCTTGACCCTCACCATATTTCCGAGGGGCCGACCTATCCCATAAAAACTGAACCTCCCGCTGGGCCTGGGCACGAAACTCCTGAAGACCCTGCATCATCTCCCCCTGCTGGGCTCTGGAAGGGACAGGGGCAGCCTCCTGCAATACACGTATCTCCTCCTCTTTCCTCTCCAAATCCCTACGGATCTTTTTCAATATACCGGCCTCCTTGGAGATACATTCCCCTAGTATCACGCACTTAAACCCCTCCCACAGAGTACCCACAGAGGACACCGATCCCTCATTCACCGCAAAGTAATCGTCAATGACTTTCCCTAGTTCCTCCCGGAAAACCACATCTTGAAGCTCAGCCTCTTTAAACCTCCACGGTAGTCTCCCCGCAACATCCAGGGAGACCGGGGCATGATCAGATAGAGTTCGAGCTAGGGTCTAGACCCCTAACACCTGCCCCAAAAGAGCCTCAGACACCAGAAAATAATCTAGTCGTGCAGCCGAATTGTGTGGTGCAGAATAGTGAGTGTACTGGCACACCCCGGGGTTACGCACCCTCCAAACATCCGCCAATCCCCAGACCTGTTGCATGCCCTGAATTTTAACCGAGCATCGACTGCGAGCATGAGAATGGTGCCCAGTACGATCCAGAGAGGGGTCAAGCACCGCATTGAAGTCCCCGGCCCATAGTACCTCCCCCGTGGATATATCCGCCAACTGCCGCTCAATCCACTGTAGTGAGTCAATCGTATCCTGGTTAGAGCCATAATAATTAATAAACGTATACAACCTCCCTTGCACAAGCCCCTGGAGAATAAGCGCCCGTCCCTCCTGATCCTTCAATACCTTGACCAACCGAAATCCCACCGACCTATTGTAACGCTCACCTGATTCCCGTAGAGGCGCCGGTCTTGACTGGGCGTATACCGTATCTTCAAAGGTGATGTGTAACACACGGCTGGCTCTTTGGGCTGGACCTCTGTGCACGGTATGTCTGACTCGAAGGGTAAGATGTCTGCAGATAGAAAATATGGGATTAAGGAACTGGGTTATTGAATGTCTCTCTCTTCTTCCCTTTCTCTTCTCCTGTAGAACCCCAAAGGTTAACGCTCTCACCTTAGGTAAGTGAACGCCGTGCTCTCCATCTGCCTCGGGGCAGGGTGCTGTAACCAGTTTCTTCACTGGATAAGGGGAGCAGGCCTCTTGACTTCAGAGGACTGCTGTCCGTTGTTTACTGCACGAACGGTAAGTTTCGAGTAATTCTAATGTCTTTAAAGTCTTTAGTAATGATGTTTCTTGTTTTGCAGGGTTCCGGCGATGGCGGATGACGGGCTGAAGTGAGTTGAAGATGGAGCCCGTGTGATGAATAGAAGCGCCTGGAAGCACGTAAGTAAGCGCTTGTTGCCTGCTTCACGATGCGCTCTAACTGTCTTTTTATTTTGCAGGTACAAGTTCGGAGCGGCTGCAGGGTGCCGGAATACCCACTGGGTTAGATTTGGAAAGGAGTAATGGCACGTGAGTATTAAAGTTCCCCAATGTCTTTAAACGCACCTTGTTTTGTCTTTCAGATGCGGGATGCAGCGCCGAAGGCCTCCGGAGCGTGCGAAGAGTTGGTAAGCTTTTGTCTTTCAGATGCCGGAATGCAGTGTGAAGACCTCCGGAGCGCACGAGGAGTAGGTAAGCCTTTGTCTTTCAGATGCCGGAATGCAGCGCGAGGTGTTGGTGACAGCCGATGGACCAGGTAAGTGAAGAGCTGTCACTGAAGACCGTAATGCTAACCTGTTCTTTCTTGTCTTTATAGGTGTTGCTGAAGACTGGATTCAGGATGGTAAGCCTTTTTCCTTAGGCCCAGGATCAGATGCAGAAGACACGATGAGCGTTCTGCTGCAGAGGATGCAGAATAACGCAAAGCAAGATTCATCCATCGGGTGTGGTTTAAATAGCCTCCTGTAGTGCTTAGGTATCTCCTTCCACAGCCACGCCTAGGTAAGAAAAGAGTTCCTGCTTTCCAGAAGAGTTCCAGTGTTCTGAATCTAGGGAGTGGCTCCTGCCCCACCCAACCGGAAAAGTAGTTCCAAACAGAAGAGGATCAGAGGCTCAACTGGCAGGCAAGTAAGCAGCATGGTCTGCTGCAAGTAAGTCCTCCCAAGCATTATGAGCCCGGCGCTTCCAGCGCTGGGACTGGGCATATTTATGAGCCTGGTGCCACTGGCGCCAGGACTGGGTCCAAAAGGTCCCAATTGGGACTGGTTGGCACTCGGAACCTGGGTTATGGATCTGCTTCCAAGGGAGTTGGGAAAAACCCTGACCTTTTGGAAGCAGAGATCATGACACCTATGCACCAAAATGGCCACCCCCGGGAAAAGGAGGAATACCACGAAAAGTATCTGTGGCATCCCCAGCATTTACCAAACTTTGCCTCTGAGCCCACCGTCAGGTGAGTTTCCTGAAGAAAGGCCACCTCCACCCGATGTCGCCGCAGATATTGTAAAACCTTATGGCATTTCGGTGGATCGTTAAGGCCCCGCACATTCCAGGATAAAAGCCTAAGCGACCCCATTACCAAGCAACCAAAAACTCATCATGCAAACCACCACCGACCCCCAGCAGCATTGTGTATCCCGTGTCATGACCCCCTTAACCAACAACCAAAACCCACCAAACCCCCCAACCCCTACCGACAACCCCCCAACTTGTCGGTGCCACCCCTGCACCCCCATGCACCCACCCTGCACCCTCCCCTAACGTGTCAGCGACCCCAATTTTCAGGCACCCCAAACCCCAACAACATAAGCAACCAGCTTTCGCGCTAAGGGGATCTGCCAGCCCGACCCCCCGGCACCCCATCATTGTTTCGCTGACTCTTTACACAGAAGGTAGATCAAAGAGCATGTCAGCGACAATGTAGCAAGCCCAACAGTTCCCGCTCCCCAAACCAGCCCAATGCAGCACCTCACTGGCCGGGCTCCTCCGGTAACATATCCAAAAAGGAGGCTGCTTCCCCCGGAGACTGAAAGAACAGCGCCTTGCCCCTATGCTCCATGCGGAGTTTCGCCGGGAACAGCATAGCATACTTGATATTTTTGGCGCTCAACCCCTTCTTCACATCAAAAAAGGTTTTCCGAACAGCCTGCACCTTATCTGAAAAATCCGGGAAGAACCTGATGACATCCCCCTTATAGGAGACAGTACCCTTCTCCCGTGCCTTCCGGAGAATAGTGTCCCTAACTCGAAAGTTCAGGAGGCGAGCTATCAACGGTCTTGGTGGGGCTCCCGGAACCGGCCTCTTACCACTAGGTATCCTGTGAGCCCTCTCTACCACACACACTGGAGAGAAGCCCCCCGAGCCCAGCGCATCCCTCAAAATGTCTTCCACTAGACTTTCCATATCCCTTCGGTCCACCGACTCCGCCAATCCAACAATCCTCACGTTGTGCCTCCTCGATCGCGATTCATAGTCCTCTTGTTTCTCCCGTAGCTCCTTCAGGACTTTCTGCACCTCCACCATTGCTCCGGACACCGAATTTGCAGCGTCCTCCACCTCGGAGATCCGTTCCTCCGCCTCATCCAGCCTCTCCCCATGCTTATCTAGCCTGACCTGCATATAATCCACCTTGCAGGTCAGGGTGTCCAGTTTCCCCATCAAGAATCTGAATCCCGTACTGCAGCTGCAAGAACATGGTCTTGATATCCTGAAGAGCCGAAGAGGGATCTGTCCCAGCTGTCAGGGCACCCTGCTCCGAAGAGTCCGCCATCGCTCCTCCAAAGTTAGCCTGAGCAGGCGTCCCAAAGTGTAGCTTAGCTTGATGCTTCCCACTTTTTCCCAATTTGGACATGGCAGGCAAGGGGAGGGCAGGAGGGATGGCAGAGGTCCCCCAAACAGGAGTGCACCCGCAGCCAAGCAGCCCCCCCCGCAAACCGGCAGACCCCTCCCGGAGCAACCACTGCGCCGGCTGGACCCCTCCGCCACCAGGCCCCCAGCTGCAAGTCAAGAGGAGCCAGGCGCCAGGCGGTTGAAGCGCCACCAACAAATGTACCGCAATCCGTGGGCAGCAGGTTCGGTCCAAGCCCACAAGCGTACCAAGGGCTACAGGACAGCCAGGTCTCTCCGCCCGTGTACTGGATCCACGAAGCACAGAGGAGCTCCCAGGTCCCCACTCAGCTCCCGGGGTCACTTATACTGTCCACACCCCAAACTCGGCCAGAGCTGCATGTATGTTTGAAACTCCCGTTGCAGCACCAGTTCTCCCCGGCCCACGCACTTCTCAGCCATGGGAAGAGAGCGCGGCCCCCTCACAAGCGGCGCCTCTCCAAACTCCTCCACCGTAGAGGTTTCGGCCGCGGAGCACACCAGCAGTGCCACGTCGTTGCGCCCAAGCCGCGGTCCGGCGAATCCGCTCCACTATCAGCGTCGGTCCAGCAGACCTTCCCCCAGGCTACACACGCCGCCGCCTCCACTCCTTACCGCAGACGCGGCGCTCCAATCCGAGTGCCTGGGTGCCCCTCCGAGGGTTCCCGCAGCTGCACCAGTACACGGCAGCTGCCTGCCAGCACAATCCGGGACGCAGCCGACTGCTTCCCGCGCGGCAGCCCGGCTCCTTCCAGGCCGCTCTGCCTTCGTGCCTCGCCAGAGCTCCGGGCACCAATACCGACCCGCGCTCCCTCCCCCGGGTCAATTCAGAGCTTGCAGGGGGCCAAGCAGGTACCAACGCTGACTCGCCGCAACAGGCGGCGGAAAAACCTCACGAGTCCACAGGATTTCGTACCGGATAGCCAGGGGTGCCGAGGAGCTTCACAGACCTTCGGCCATGTTGGTCGGGCCCTCGAGCGCCCCCCCAACATACATCACCTTTCTGCCATTTCTTATTGTATAATTTTTACAACAATTTTCAAAATGGCCCCATTTTTTAAACCTTCCGCACATTATCTTCCTTCCTGGGCATATGGGCGAGGTAGATAGATGTCTAGAGCTGCCACATCGGAAGCATAAACGCTCCTCTCGCTTATGACCCTTTATCAAAGTTTCTCTTTGAAATATTTTATTACCACTACTACCCCTCTCAGGACCAGTTTCATTTCCTTTCAGACTTTTATCTTTGGACTTCTTTTTATTTTTACGGAAATCTTTCTTTTGATCTACTACTCTCAAAACCTCACCCACACGTGGTTTTACCTCCTTAACCGCTAGCTTAGCAACACAATGTAGGGTATGCTCTACTCTTTGCTATACCTATAACCTCTTCGAGATCAGGGTCATCTTTTAACCATATCTCTTCACAGATCCAATCATTGATGCAATGAAGCATACATTGATCTTGTATATGAGTGTCAAATTTCACACCAGATTTAAAATTTAAGGACAAATGTCTTAAAGCAGTAATGAATTCTTCAACATTTTCCCCCTCCTGTTGTGCCCCCATACCAAAATGGTAGCGTTCTAGAACAGTACTAATCTTTGTTTCGAAGTGTTAATCCAATTTCAACAAAGCTATGTCAAAATCATTTGTACCACCCTCCACATCCAGTTCTGCAACATCAGGTAGTGTTTCAAAGATCCTCTGACCCTCATAACCTATGAAGTGCATTAACATAGATACTTTGCATTCCGTAGACATGCCGTTTCCACATGCCGCCTTCATATAGTGTAGGAAACCCTTCTTCCACGGGCCCCATTTTATTTTAGGTTGGCCTGGAGTTGGCATAAACATTTGAGGGCCCAGAACACCAGCCATTGCCATGCTCGAAGAATACACTCCAGAGATGCTTGCAGTACAGTTGTGTGGCCTTAGTAGATCAAGCAGTATTGTACAACCACTGTGCAGTACTAGTGAGCACCAGATGGTACTACCACCTGGAATGAATATTCCAATCACAGATATTCTGTTACCTCGTTTCATGCGTGATACGTTGCTTTCCCGTAGCAGGTATTAACTTAACTGCCTTCCCAAACGGGCCCTGGGCGATGCGCTGCTTTCCCGTAATTCAGAGACATCGCCTTCCCAAGTGGGCCCTGGGCGATGCGCTGCTTTCCCGTAATTCAGAGACATCGCCTTCCCAAGTGGGCCCTGGGCGATACGCGACGCACACAATTATGCCCTAAACTCTTTACATAGCGTGTATTAACAGGCTTTATATGCATAAGCAGCAGGGCGCCGTACAATTCAGGCTGCAGCTTCCGCTCTAACGTGCGCTTGCACTTTATGATCACCCGACACGCTATGAGCTCTGCGTGGCCATGCCTGCTAGACAGCTGGACCTGCGATCAGGCAATTGGGGTAATCCGCACCAACGCACCAGTTCTCGCTTCAACTTGGCACTTTTGGAGCAGCGCTGCGTTGCTGGGGCCGTCACTCCGTGCCTCGTCACTCCTTCCAGCTGGAGTGGCCAGCGCAACTGGCAGCTTGCCAAACTTGTAGTCCACGAAGGCTGGGGGTCCCATCCTCGTCACCAATATAAAGATGCTCGCCGGGACACATTAGAAGAACACAGCAAGCTTTATTTAGGTTTCCAAGTAGCACACAATACACCCCCAACCTTCCCTTCAGGTCTCCCAAACCAACTGCCTCCCTTCAAGAATAAACATTCCCCTCACAGAACCAGTTGACATCACAGACCTCTTACCTTCTAAACATTGATGTAGTCTTCACAGGAGCTCTATACAACACAAGTCTGGTGAACAATTATATACACACATTTTAAAAGTGAGAATCTTCAATGCTTGGAGAAATCTAGAGTGCCAAACTAAATCAAAACACTAGTTTCTGCTGTTAAGTGATGTTTCAACATTAAACATAAGCAATACTGACTGAGCCATCAAATAATTCTGCTGCATATGTATGGGGCACTAGAAAGTGTGTGCAGCGTTATGCCCACATGCCGCAATGTTGTCCAAAGATTGTCAAGATCTGATCAGACACATTTAACAAAATGCATTTGGTTACAACCTTTACATTCAAAAACCAGTGCAAGGAAGGAAGTCGTAGCAGAGTTTGCTAATTAAACTGTTCTTGATTAGCAAACAAACCCAATTGATTAAGAATGTTGTGCTGATATTTTTAGTGTCACCAGAAGTTATTTGTACCCAAGACAAAAAGTAAGCAACAATACAGTCTTGTTTACTGTTGATGTAAGACATTATTGAGAGGAATCGGGCCATGCTAATTCTTTAAAATTATGCTATTCCTGCAGGTCGATTAACTTAGTTTACCTACCCAACCTAAGAGACAAGCACTGGGATGACAACCAATTTAAATACGCGTTCTGTAAAATGGTGCATGTTATGACAAACCCACTTTATGTTTGGCACACGGTTGCCACCCAGCGGCCCGCCATACACAGTGAAACATTTATTTGACATTTACTGAAAACAAAGTACATGTTAAATAAAAGTTTAAAACAAATATCCCCTGCAAATGTTACTCACCCATCATAAACTCGACTATTCATATGGATGAAAAGACTTTTGCGAACCCTGACTGAGTTTCTGTAAAATGTAAGTTAGCTGCATGAATGATATGATATACGTCATTGATACCGCACCTGTACACAAATGTTTGTAGGTGTGACAAGACAATGGAGGGAGGACAAGACAAACAATCTTACTAGGCCTTGTGTCATTCAGATCGAGCAAGTGGGAGAATGAGAAGTGCAAGAGGAAAATGAGCTGGGAAGTGCAAGGATGACAGGAGGGGAAAACGGGGCAGCAATATAAATGCAGCCACGGCAGCGCAGCGAGAGAGCGAAATCAGAGAAGAGGAACGCTTTGAGCTGCTTCCGGAACTTCAGATGGTCCAGCTCAAGTTTGGGAGGGGCAGCGAGGCCATTCCAGAGGGAGGCACCTGCAGCGGAGAGAGATCTACCCCTCACTCTGTTTGGAGAAGCGTCTAACCCTTAGAGAGCTGGAGGTAGCTGAGCGGAGGACTTGAAGGAAGGTATTTTGGAAGAGAGCGTTGGATGTAGAGCGTCCCGGCATTAGAAAGCCTTGTGGACAATGCAAAGGGTCTTGAACTTGATCGGTGCAGCCACCGGGAGCCAGTGGAGAACTTTTCAGGGCTGGAGAGATACAGTGCCTGAGCTTGAGGCCAAGGTTAAGTCATGCAGTCCTGTTCTGGATTAGTTGCAGTGGGCGGAGAGTAGAGGAAGTCTGATTGAGAAAGAGGCTGGTGCAGTAGTCTAGCCTAGAGAGAAGCAGGGTTCTGGAGACAGTGAGCGTCTGGGGGAAGGTGAGCAAGGGAAGAGTCCCTTTCAGGAGGTGCAGCTGGTAGCTGAACTTCTTGGCAACATCCGAGATGTGAGGAGAGAAGTGAGTGGAGTCGTAGATGACACCAAGGTTTTTTGCCTCGCAGGGGTCCCAATGAGAAGGATCTCTATCTTACTGGCATTAAGGCAGAGATCGTCGAAGACACACCAACCTTGAATCACGGATACAGCCAGGAATGAGCAAGAGAAGAGAGGAGGCTGAGGGGAGCTGAAGGAAAGCTGAGTGTCAGCTGCATAACACTGAAAGTTAGAGGAGAAGTTAGAGATCGCAAGTTAGAGGAGAAGTTAGAGATCGCATGGGCCAAAGGGGCCAAGTAGAAGTTGAAAAACAGGGTGAGAGGATAGAGTCCTGGGGAACGCCAGAGGTAGAGAGAGGTGGCAGAGAGAAAGGGACCAAGTTGGACCTGGGAGGGGCAGTCAAAGAGGAAGGTCAGCCACTTCAGGGCCTGATCCGTGATGCCCAAGTTCTCACACTTGACACAAATGAACAAGTTACTTCTTACCTTGTAACGTTCTTTCGACGGGATGTTCCTCCGACGTATTCCTCATCTTAGATATATCCTTCCAGCTCTGCTGGCCTCAGAAATTTTTTTCTCTAGAGGGCGCTGCGCGTCGACGTCCCTCGAGTCGATGTCCTTCGACAGCCGCCGTATCGACGCTCGACGTCATCCTGCCTATAAAGGCAGCGTGCAGCGTCCGTTGCTCAGTTCCGTTTTGTAGCCCACAGTATTACTGTCTGGACTAGACTAATCACCCTGAAGGAGCGTAAGCTGCAACAACAAGGGAAGTAGAACTGCGGGGATGGATGGGAGGGTCGATGAGGAATACGTCGGAGGAACATCCCGTCGAAAGAACTTTACAAGGTAAGAAGTAACTTGTTCTTCGAAGGGATTGTGTCCTCCGACGTATTCCTCATCTTAGATAGGCTCCCATAGCAGTATTCTATATTCGGAGGAGGGAGTACTGACTTCACGCTGTCTTCTATTGATGAACAGAATGCAGTACAGCCCTTCCAAACCTAGTCTCTTGACTAGAGGAGGAATCCAGATTGTAAAAACGTGTAAAGGTATGGACAGACGACCATGTAGCGGCCGCACATATGTCTTTAACCGGCACGCCTCTTTTGAGGGCCGATGAAGCTGCAATACCTCTAAGGTTTTGAGGGGGCTTTTTCCCTGCCAGTTTATAACATTCCAGAATGGCTAGAATGATCCATCTGGAAATGGTCTCCTTAGTTATTGGTAACCCCAGCTTGTGACCTGCGTAACCTACAAACAGCTGGTCTGCCTGTCTTATCCTGGCTAGTCTACTAATGTAAAAACTTAAAACCCTCCTAGGGTCTAGTCTGTGTAACCTCTCTTCCTCTTTCCCCGGGTGAGGAGGAGGATAGAAAGATGGTAGGGTAATCTTCTGAGAGATATGGAATTCAGAAACTACCTTTGGGAGGAAATTAGGCTTCACTTGCAGGACAACTTTGTCTTTGTGAAAGATTGTATGAGGGGGTTTATAAGAAAGAGCTTGTAATTCGCTCACCCTTCTAGCAGATGTAAGTGCTATTAATAAAACAGTTTTAAGGGTAAGGAATCTTAACGAACAAGAATGGAGAGGTTCGAAAGGTGTACCCATCAGGAAAGTTAGTACTAAGTTTAAATCCCATAGGGGAACTTGGAATGGTCTTGGGGGATAAACATTGGTTAACCCCTTTAGAAACTGTATTACCAAGGGTAATTTGAAATAGGATGGTTCTTCCGCAGTACGCTTAAAGATAGATAGCGCTGCGAGATAGCCCTTAATGGTGCCAACTTGAAGGCCTGAATTTGCCAAATATAGTAGGAAGGACAAAACCATTGGTGTACCACATGAAAATGGGTCGATATTCTGTTCTCTACACCAGCTGCAAAATCTGTTCCAACGGCAGCGGTATAAAGACTTTGTTGCTGGCCTCCTTGCCGAAAGCAACACCTCCATAACATCATCAGGGAGGTCCCAATCCTTGTACCTCAGCCGTTCAGAAGCCAAGCGTGAAGGTTGAGGGTTTTGATGTCTGGATGGAGAACCTGACCTCCATTCTGTGAGAGTAGGTTCTCTCTGAGAGGAAGTCGAATTGGAGGGCAGATGGACAAGTCTAGAAGGTCCGGGTACCACGTTCTCCTGGCCCAATCCGGGACAATTAGGATCATGGTTCGCCGGAATCTTCTCAACCTCCTGATCATTTGAGGAATGACAGGGACCGGTGGGAACGCGTACAGAAGCGGAAACTCCCAGTCCACTATGAACGCGTCTCCCAGAGCTCCTCTCGGAGGAAATTCCCTTGAGCAGAACAGGTCGCATTTCCTGTTTAGGCTGGTGGCGAACAGATCTACCTGAGGGGTTCCCCAAAGGGCGAAGATCTCTTGAAGGACTTCCTGAGCTAGCTCCCACTCGTGGGAGACTGTGTTCTGCCTGCTCAGAGCGTCCGCTGTCAAGTTCTTCTCTCCGGCTAGGTGAACTGCCGATAGAGAGATTCCTTCTTGGATTGCCCAAAACCAGAGCTGCATCGCCTCTCTGCACAGGGGTAGTGATCCTACGCCTCCTCTTTTGTTGAGGTAATGCATGGCCACCGTGTTGTCCGTCATTATCAGGACGTTCTTCCCTTGTACAGCTGGCAGGAAAGCCTTCAACGCAAGTCTGATGGCTCTCAGCTCTAACAGGTTGATGTGTAGTCTGGACTCCGATGGAGACCAACGACCGCTGATGGTCAAGTCGTTGGCGTGGGCTCCCCACCCCGTGAGTGAGGCATCCGTGACTACTGTTATCTCCGGCCAGGGTTGCCAAAACTGTTCTCCTTTCAGAATGTTCTCCTGACAGGCCCACCACTGAAGGTCTCGAGCCACCCTGCCGGGAACCTGAAGAAGATCTGTCATTCTCCCTGAGAATTGTGACCACTGAGTCCTCAGTGCCCACTGGAGGGATCTCATTCTCAGGCGAGCCTCTGGCACAAGGAAAATGCAGGATGCCATGAGGCCTAGCAACCTCAAAAAGTCGAAGGCTGGGAGACGTTGGGCATGTTGGAACTTGGTAACCATCTGTAGAATATCTTGAGCCCTCACATCTGGTGGCGAGGCTTTTCCCAGGGAAGTATCCAGGATCGCTCCTATGAACTGGAGTCTCTGCGATGGTATCATTTGAGACTTCTTTAAATTGAGGGAGAAGCCCAGTTTGTGAAGGGAGTAGCACACGTGATTTAGCTGGATCTGAGCTTGCTCCGGAGAAACAGCCCTGATCAGCCAATCGTCCAGGTAGGGGTAGACGTGAATCCCTTCCCTCCTTAGACTTGCAGCCACTACCGACATTAACTTGGTGAAGACCCTCGGGGCGGAGGTCAGCCCAAATGGCAGTACTCGAAATTGATAGTGAGAGTTGCCAATTGCGAACCTCAGGTATTTCCTGTGTTTGAGATGGATAGGCACATGGAAATAAGCGTCCTGAAGGTCCAGAGATACCAACCAGTCCTGAAACTGAAGGGCCTGGAGGATCTGAGAAAGAGTGACCATCTTCAATTTGTCTTTCCTGAGGAATTTGTTCAATTCTCTCAAGTCCAAGATGGGTCTCAGTCCTCCGTCTTTCTTTGGAATGAGAAAGTAAGGGGAGTACCAGCCCTTGTTCCTCTCCGCTACAGGTACCGGTTCTATGGCACCTTTCTCTAGCAGGTCCAAAATTTCCTGCAAGAGGAGCGGATCTGGAGCTTTCTGAGAGCTGATCCCCGGTGGATGACTCTGAGGTATACGTAGGAAAGGCAGGCAGTAACCTTGGGCGACTGTTTCCAATGCCCAAGCATCTGACGTGATAGCCTGCCATACCGTCAGATGTTGAGTCAACCTGCCTCCTACAGGTGTCCTGTGAGGGGAGTCCAGAGTGGTTTTGGGGCGGCTGATGCAGATGCCGATGGTAAAGAGGCACCTGCTGTTGCTGCGGCTTTAGAATATCTACCCCGTCCACCTCGGGTAGTTCTTCTTTGACCCCTTTGAGCCGGTCGTCCTCTACCTCTTCCGAATGCGGAGTAGAAGCGTAAGGACTTGCCCCTCGCAGAGGTTCCTGTGGGACGAAAAGGAGTCTTACTGATTGCCGCTCCTAGAGCTTTTCCTGCAGCTTTTGAAGTTTGCAGTTTCGCTAAACTGTCATCCGCCTTTTTCCCGAACAAAGAAGAGCCATCGAATGGCATGTTCAAGAGCCTGGCTTGCACATCTGGGGCAAAACCCGACTTTCTCAACCAAGCGAATCTCCTGGTTGATGTACTTGCCGCCATTGCTCTGCTGATACTGTCAGCCGAATCAATGCCCGTCTGGAGGGATTCGCACATAGCGTCTTTACCGTCCTGTATAATATTCAGGAACGCATCCCTTTCTTCTCCCTCCGGGATGCAGTCAGCCGCTGTAGAAGCACACTCCCAAAGTGTATGGCTGACCCTAGCAAGGGTGCACGTAGCATTAACAGACTTTAACGCCATGCTACATGCTGAAAAGACTTTCTTTGCCATAGCATCATATTTTTTATCGTCCCTGTCCTGTGGGACTGTAGGATAAGCCGTCTTGACATCGGTAGAGGATGCTGCTTGTACCACCAGACTTTCTGGGGATGGATGTTTAGACAAAAACTCTGGGTCTGTGGAAGATACCCTGTACTTTGCAGACCGTTTTTTATTTACTGCTGGTATTACATCTGGGGTTTCCCAGTTTGTCATGATCTTTCTCTGAAGAGCTTTATGAAAGGGCACCACTGGATCCTCTTGTGGGCCTTTGTCAAGAATATCCGTGAGGTCATCTTGCTGGAAAGATTGTGAAGGTGCAGACCACCCCATGAACTCTGTAATCCTGGCCATTAAGGCTCTGTAGGGGGTTTCAGGATGCTCCCCCGGGTCTGGCTTAGCAAAATCCACCTCAGGGGAAGTGTCTAATCCACTTGCCTCATGTAAAGAATCAAGAAGATACTTTAATCTGCGCTCTTCAGAGGAAAATTCCTCTCTAGCTGGGGTTACAGGTCCCTGTAACTCAAATGTGTCTTGTTCAGACAAATCACCCTCTTCTAAAATTGAGGATATAGTTCTCAATTGTTCTGAACTCATAAAGGGAGTAAATCCCATTTCCAAGGCAGAGGGTGCCGAACTTGTCATTATTGGCCTCGAAAACGTCGAAGGCTTCGAGCATGGCGTCGAAAACAGAGGTGGAGGCCTCGAGGACCTCGACAGAATTGGAATTCTACTCGACAATATCGACGCCATCGACGTCGAGGGCCTGGGGATAGTCACTGGATGTGTGGTCACCGTGACTTTTCTTGGCGTCGACGCCGGCGTCGAGTCGACAGACCCGTGTGTCGAAGGTCCCTTCGACAATGGCGTCGAAGACATCGACCTCGACGGAACCTTCGTCGACAGCGTCGACGGAACCTTCGAGGAAGGTTTGGAGGTCATAGTCCTGCTCGAGGGTTCGAGACGCGCTCGAGAGGTTTCTTTCGCCGGGTACTGCGACTCGCGGCGTCTTTGACCTTCGGGTCTTTCGACCAGAGCATCGCTCTCGGCAGTCTTCGAGGGGGTCGAGGCCGCTTTCTCCAAGACGCTCATCATATTTTTTCGGAATTCCTCCCATTCAGCCCGGGAACTATGTTTCGTGGGGCAAGGGATTCTTTTTGGCGAAACAGAGGAAGAGGAAGACGGAGAAGGGGATCTTCGACGTCTCCTCTTCGAGTGCTTCGATCTCGAGGAGTGATGAGACCCACTCCGAGACCTGGAGCGCGAATGGTGACGAGGAGACGAATGTCTCGACTTCGTCGACGAAGAAGAAGCTTTAAAAGTCTTACCTTTCTCCAGCTTCCCCCTACGCTCCTTCAGGGCCTTAGCTATCATGGACATACAGTCCTCGCATTCCGAACAATGGTGTTCAGCTCCCAAGCACCACAGACAATTTCTGTGAGGATCGGTCAACAACATCTTTTTCCCACAATCTCGACATTTTTTGAAGCCGGATCGAGGAGTTGTCGGTTCCGACGAGGAAGCCATCGAGTACGGATCGAATAACTCGAGGTAAATAGGATTAATCTGACTAAGAACTGAGCAACGGTATTCCGAGGCACCGAGTAAGCGCGGAAAAACGGAACTGAGCAACGGACGCTGCACGCGGCCTTTATAGGCAGGATGACGTCGAGCGTCGATACGGCGGCTGTCGAAGGACATCGACTCGAGGGACGTCGACGCGCAGCGCCCTTTAGAGAAAAATTTTTCCGAGGCCAGCAGAGCTGGAAGGATATATCTAAGATGAGGAATACGTCGGAGGACACAATCCCTTCGAAAAATAGATATGATAACAAGGATTGGAAAACAGTTTGTCCAGCTCTCACCAGAAGGTGCTAGTATATAATGTAATCATAATTATAGAAGAAAGCGAGCTCGGGAGGCTAACTACAGTGTGTGGTAGTGCAGTAGTGTTACACTCACCTCGTCTCTGTGGGGACGTTGGGGCACAGTTGGAGCCCTCCCTTGGCTTGGCTCCCTTGGATAGACTCTCTCCCCCAGCTGCTGCTGAGACTGCTGTTCTGTACGCTGGTATTGCCCCTGAGAGAAGATGAGTGGCGATGAGAATGGTGTGGTGGTGTTATGAATTCCCTCCACCCTCTTGTGCCAAAATGAAGTGCGCAAGCGTTTTCCCATGCAAGCTCACCTGTGGTTTTGTAACAGTGAGCTCTCCATCCTGCTTCTTGTAGCAGGGGTGCGTAGAGTGGACCTAGTTGCTTCACTAGTCTGCGGAAGTGGTGATCCAGACCGGCTCCGACCAATCCACTTAGAAGGTAAGTCTTTTGATTATGATGTTTGTTTTCTTATGTCTTTTGCCTTGATTATTAATAGTAATTATTGCAATGTCTTATCTCTTTCCCGATAGGTGTGAAGATGGCCAATCGGAGACGTGGAGCGAGTCCGGAGGATCCCCTAAGGAAGATGGAGCTCCCTAATTAGCTGGTAAATTGGCCTTTATAATGGAACTCTAGACTCAGGAATGGCGCAGCCAAGTGTTCGTTATTTATATGGTTTCTAACCTGTTGTGTTCTTTTTCCCTTGCAGACGAAGACTGGCGGCGTAGAGCGGAGTTTGGAGGCTCAGGAGCAGCTCCGTGGCTGCAGGATGAAGGTACCACGAAGATGAAGAAAAGAAGTGGAGCTCTGTGTTGCTGGAAGCCCGGATCAGGTGAGGAAAGGCTCTGACTCCAATAGCGATGGGATGCAGGTAAGATGCGCTCCCAGCGATGGAGCGGCTGGAATCGGGTAAGGAGTGCCTTCAGCGATGGAGCGGCTGGAATCAAGTGGATGCACGACGAGATGAACAGATAAGGACAGTGGTAAGCGTTACGCTGCTGAAAGCAGAATAATGCGAAGCAGAGGCATGTGGGTGGGTAGCCTTAATTAAGCTGGCCCTGGCCACTCCCTTTGGCCCCGCCTTGTGGCTCCACCTTGCCCCTCCCAGGGACTCTTTCACGTGCCTTCCAACGATAGTCTATGGCCATGCCCAGCCCTGATGCACGTGCCCTAGGCGCAGAGTGTGCAAAGCACTTTTCCATGAGCCTGGCGCCAAAGGCACCCGGACTGGGTCCATTTGGGCTCGGGGGGTGATGAAGGCCTGGACCCTTGTCCAATGGCCATGACAGCAGATCTGTATATGTACAGACTTGATGGAACTATTGATCACTACTTTGCATAAACATCTAGTTAGCTTTCTGTATTCATTATGTAAAAGGAAAGAAAGTAAGATACTAAGCAGATTGGGTGGCGTAGCAGCGGGAGAACTGGGCAAACTAGGGGGAATATTGTAGCTTGCGGTCATCTCACTTTCAGGGTAGCTGGTATAAAGAAACAGGGTGATAAGATAGTATGTCAAGGTGTATGGGATCAGATCATTGGTTGAGCACCAGTTGCACAGATGCATGCAAACAGCAAGTTACAGAACTAGGTTTGCCATCAAAGGCACGTGTGATCATGTACATTTTCAAAAGCGTTCACTTGTTAATATGATACATCTTCCCCAACAAAATGAAATATAGTTTGACACTGAGATTTGGATACACTAACCTAACTTTACTGCAAAGCATGGAGATGATGCAGTATTTTGCAGTATCAATGCGCTAATTATGCATTATGTAACAACTTATTTTTTTAGGAATGGAATTGCGTGATAGTCTTTTTTTTAAAAGAATAAAGATAATACATACTGGTCTTTGCTGGACAGGATATAGTTAGCTTAATAAAAATATCAACCCAATTCCTTCTGCTTTGCTCTTATTTAAAAGACATGTTTGCCTTGCAGTACCACGCAGGCCTATGGATGTGATGATTACTGCTGCACTCTCTCTCCATTAGCACCTTTATACATGCAGTGAACAGAGAAAAGAGGGCAAAGAGAGCCCCAGGGGAAAGAGGATTGCAGGGAGAGCTGTGCTTTTATGGAAAAGGTAGATTTGCTACACAAGTGTCAATTTGATTAGCAAACCTACAGAATTGGATAGCAAATTGCTATGTGACACTACTTATTGTATGCCTTGCAGTGAAATAACCACTCTATTCAATGATCTTTCTAACCAACCCAGACACATTTTCAAGTCAAAGAGATTATACTACAAATTGGAAATCTGAAAATGAGCTGAAAATCGGAAATTGAATGGCAAGAGATGGGGAGATAGGCCCTGATGGAAAGAACATGCTCATCCAAAGAGAACCTTTCATGCAAAATCTGTTAATAAATATCAGGGCCTGGATGTCAGAAATCACCCAGTAGGCAGGAAACAGGAGCGAGTACTGAGTGCAAATCTGGCTTCCACATGAGCTGTCCATCATGTGTGATCCATTACATTTACATGTGTTTTTTTTTTCTTCACTTAGTTCGCAAAGACTCCGTTAATTCACATTTGCATGTCTGTGAGGCACCAGTTGGCTTAGAGAGCCAAAAGTAGATCATGGTAACGGTTTGTTTTAAGCTTTGCAGGCTCTCCCTGGCTAGAGGCAGGAGCTAAATAGCTCCCAGCAATATCAGACCCTGGAATGAATGTACTCCAAAATCTAGCATGTGGGGCCCTTTAGCCCAGGGCTCACAATCTACTATCCCACTTGCATTGGTGAGTATTTTTTATGACAGGCGAGTACCATTTGTCTGCATGGTACTCAACCTTGCTGGTGAGTATGCGATGTTTTAAACTTTTACTTGACATTTGCTGAAAACCAACCTTGCTTACAGTAACTGGCAAATAAAATGTTCACTGTGCATGGCTGGCCTTTTGGGTGGCAGCATTGCATCAAATCTGAAGTGTGCTTATGTGATATGCACCATTTTAGAGAAAACACTGGTAAATATTTTGTCACCCATCACCATGGGCCAAGTGCATTTCTCTTAGGTCGTTTATGTAAACTAAGGAACTTGCCCTGCAGGGCTAGTGGTATTTTTACAAATGTGCAAGGCCTGTAGCCAGACTGTTAATTCAGTCCATACTTTTTGTTCTGCGGTGCTTGACGTAATAAAGCGTGACATGTACGCATGTAACTTCATAGCCTTATGTAAATTCACGTCTTTGCAGTTCGGGCTCCCCAGTCGCTCTAACGCGGCCGGGAATGCCCCCTTTATTTATAGTGCACGCGGCAGAGTGCAACGTCACTCCGCCGCGTGTGTGAGGCCCTTAAAGGGGCAGCATCCCACTCCTCCTTTTTCATATAAAACAAAACACTGAACAAAGGAAGCTTAACAGTTCTAAACACTACATGCACTGCACACAAAACCCAGAGCCCCTTTAATAGCAGCCACCCGGGTCCCTGGGACATTCAGGGCTCCCACTCAGTCTTACTCCAGCACAAAGTCTGTGAGATGGGCAAGTTTCCCTCTCCCAGTCCTCTGGGGTTACCTCCTGCCAATGTTTCTGCTCGGAGTTCCTTCTCCCCCCGGATCCCGAGCTGGGGAGGCATGGGAGGCCACTCCCTTCATCCTTAACTTCCACAGCCGGCCCGCAGGGCGTAGGGTCAGTCCTTGGGTCAGTCCGTGGTTCTCCCAAGCGCTTGAAGAAGCTCGCAATCAGTGTTACAGAGGTGCTTCCATCTGATACAGTCGCCATTGATCCTTTTACCGCCACCACATCCAGCGGGGCTGGCTCATAGGACAGCGACAGTTTTCCTTGGGGATGCCGGTTCCTTACCAGTACCTCATCTCCCGGCTCAAATCTCTGCGGCTTCAGGCCTCTCCGGATGTTCTCAGTTGCAGTTCATGGTGCTCCCGCTCCACCTCTTCATTGATGATGGCGGGCTCCCGCTCGCCGAGCTCCGGTAGTAAGTCTCGGGGGCACCGTTGGAATATTGCCTCTGCTGGAGCCACCCCCGTGGAGGTATGGGGAGTGTTGCGGTATCCTCTCAGGAACTTATACAATACCCGCTCCAGGCACTTCCCTTCCCCTTGGGCAATGCGAAAGACCTTGGTCAGCATAATTCTTTCGGCCTCCCCATTGGCCCGAGGCCACAATGGCGTTACCTTGCGATGATGGACGCCGTACTCCTCCATCAGACCCGCAAAGCTGTCCCTCTGGAATGGCGGGCCATTGTCGGAGCAGAGCACCGTGGGCAGTCCATGGGTGGCAAAGATCTTTTCAATGGCCACCGCTACCTTGTCAAAAGCAACTGACTCGATGAACTCCACCTCCGGGTAGCAGGACCACTCATCGACCACCACCACCAGGAAGTGGGTGCCCCTTGATGTGGAGCCAAAGTCAGCATGGACGACCTCCCATGGTTTGGTCCCCCTCGGCATGGTCTCAATCTCTGGCTCTCTCTGGGCCAGGGACGCTGCTTGGCACCACACGCATGATGCTACCAACTCCTCCAGCCTCCGTTCCAGGTCGGGAAACCAGACCTTCTGGCACAGACATGCCTTTGTTTTGGCCGCACCTTGATGACCTTGGTGTGCCAGCACTATCATTTGTTGTGTCTGATTCTGAGGTACAACAATGTGATCCCCCCTCAGCAGAAGTCCGTTGTCTGAGAATATTAACTCCCCCCTTACTTTCCATAGCTGCTCTAGGGTGGATTTGGCTTCCTGTGTCCTGGCCGCCAGTGCGTCAATTACCATGCGCCACGAGTCGTGTTGGATGGCGGACTTGAGTATTCTAAAGCAGTCCTCACCAGATGGTTGTTCAAGGACCTGTATGGGCACTGCGAGCTGCATATGTTCATCTGCCTCCTCTGCGCACTAAAACGGGGCCCCACCGGTGCCCTCTCGTGGGTGTCTCGACAGATAGTCCGCCGCATTGTTGTTTCCAGGACGGTAGACCAACGACACGCCATACTTTAACAGGGCCAGCATCCACCTTTCAATTCGGGCTGGCGGTTTGGACGAAGACCCCGCCTACGGTGGGCAGCAGGGGTTTGTGGTCTGTGACCACTGTCACTGGTCGTCCCAGAACATACAGTCGAAAATGGCGGCAACCCCACAGGACAGCCAGGGCCTCTTGTTCGATCTGGGAGTATCTTTGTTCCGTCTCCGATAGCGCTTTGCTGGCATATGCAATGGGACTGACCTCCTGGTTGAAACCTATCTGTGTTAGCACCGCCCACAGGCCAAACGGACTGGCGTCCACCACAATTTCCGACTCCAGCGCAGGGTCGAAGAAGGCCATGTCTTCCGCTGTGAGAGCACCCTTAATGTCCTCAAAAGCCGCCTGCTCGAGAGGGTCCCATTGCCAGGCCATGTCATTCGTGAGGGCCCTGGGTGGCTCGGATCTTGCTACCAAATTGCGGATGAAAACTCCTCACTTCCGAGGCGTTTTCAGGGGGCCTGGCCCAGAGATCGTAGGCGTTCAAATGTCTTGGCTAGCTTCACCAGGTGGGCCGCCTCCGACTTGGCGAATACTAGGATGTCATCACTAATATTCAAAACCCCATCCAGGTCTGCCAGTGGCCCCTGAATGATATTCTGAAATACCTCTGCTGCAGACGACACCCCGAAGCTCAGCCTCTTGTACCTGTAGAGGCCCTTGTGAGTAGTAAATGTTGTAATGTACCTAGACTCGGGGTGTAGTACCACCTGATGGTATCTGGCCCATAGGTCGAGCTTTGAGAAAAACCGGGCACCCTGCAGTTCGGTGATATCATCAATCGTGACCGTGATGTGTCGCTCCCTCTTGATGGCCGTGTTGGGCAGGCGCATGTCCACACAGATGCGAACGGAGTCTGGTTGTTAAGGCTTTCTAGCGACAACGATGGGGGACACCCACGGTGTCGGGCCTTCAACCTGCTCTATAATGTCCAACTTGACCAGGTTGTCGAGCTCTTTGTCCGCTAGATCTCTTAGGTGGAACGGGACCCGTCGATGCTTCAGAGCGATGGGCTGCACCGAGTCGTCTATGTGCAGTTTGACCGGGTCCCCCACCATCTGTCCAATGCCTTCAAATGGGGCCGTGTGTTTCTCGAGGAGGGTCTGGATGTCCTCCACGTAGACAGAATATGCAAACGTCCCGATACCCAGTGCCCCTGCCACCGTGCAGCTCAGCAGGGTGTTACTGCTAACCGGCGTCGCATAGAATCGGGCCCTTATGGCTGACCCACCATGTGCGACATCCGCAATGAATGCATCGTCCAGCTGTATTGGGTCTGCTCCTCCAAAGTTGAAGATACAGGCCTTCGGCTTGGTCAGGGTGGTCGGGCATGTCATGGAGTCATAGTGTTCACGAGCCTTAACATTGACAGAGGCCCCCATGTCTACCAATACCGGGACTGAGGACTCGTTCACCATCACCAGGCATCGAGGCTGTCTCCTAGTCTTTGCTTTCCATACGCCAATGCTGGATACGAAGAACACATCTTCTTCTTCCTCCTCTTCCTTATCCAGAGCCGAGTTCTTATCCGCTTGATCGAGCTGCGTGACGTTTGAGGGTCGCTGTTGCCAGAAGAAACCAGCCCGCTTGGGGCCTCTGGAGACCACCACCGGAGCGGGGGCCCTGCACATCCTGGCGTAGTGGTCTGGACCCTCACACCCACCACATGTCTTTCCGATCGCCGGGCATTCCGCTGGGTGGGGAGTGTCGTATCTGCACTTGGGGCACGAGTTGGCAGGGGCCGACCCCCCTCTCTCGCTGACCCATTCCCCCACATCTGGCTCCTCTGCCGCGTCCGTCTGCACAGATCTCAGTTTTGCTGCGGCATACCCCTGCTTCCATTCTGGACACTTGCAGGTCAGAGACCTCCTGGCACCTCCCCAGTTCCAGAATGCGTGGCAGGGTGATGCCGGGCTCCCTCAGGACTTGTCTTCTTGGTTTGCCAGACATGCAGCCCTGAATCAACTGATTTCTGATTATTGTGTCAGGATCCAGCCATGCACATGGCACCGCCAACCTTCTCAGCCTTCCATAGAACGTGTCAAGTGTCTCATCGTCCTTTTGGCGTGCGGCCCCCATGAGGAATCTTTCATAATCCGCATTGGCAAGGGGTAAGAAGTAATCATGGAGGGCATCTTTTGCCGCAGCGTAGGAGACCTCACGTGGCTGAAGCGACAGGAATACTTCATGCACCGCTGGACCTGCATAATACAGCAAGGTGGCTAGCTTGCTGTCATTATTAGTCTCCATTGTGGCACGAAAGTACATCTCCAACCTATCCATCCACATCTTCCAATGTGGCCCCAGGCTCAAAGGCGCCCCCGAGATATCAAACTCAGGCATTGGGGGTAACGCACCTTGGGGTCTTGCACCTGGTAGTTGTGGTGCCGCCATGGCAGGGGGCTGCGCTGGAGGTTGAACAGCTGCACCAAGAGGCAAAACTGGAGGCTGGACTGGTGCCACAGGAGGTTGGACGCAGCCACAGGAGGTTGCACTGGAGGTTGAACAGGGGCTTGCGTCTGACCTTGATCTGGTTGCTGTTGGGGTGCTGCAGCTCCACCGCTGTCCATTGCCCAGAGCGCACAGGCACCTTTGAATAAGACACCAAAGTCCGCAACTCAGGCTCTCTCCTCATGCAGGCAGGTTGTAGATCAACAGGCTTCTTCTCCCAGCAGGCAGGCCAATGACACACCAGTCCTTCCACCAGCTTGATCCTGTGGTGTCACCCAATGTCTTTCTTTGGAGTCCCAAAAATTGAGCCAGGTGGGGCCTAGAGACTGTCCTACTGGCTTAGCAGGCCTCTCCAGGAACCACCATTCACTCGGTGAAAACAGACAAAAATTAGCCAAAACCACAGTATGTGGTAGTAGCAGCTCGCGCCTGCCAAGCGTTCCAAAAATTGGCCTTGGATGGCCTTCAGAAGTGAAAGAAATCACTGCCGCGGCCTTCCTAGGCCCGGTCACAAAATGGCCACTGACCGCATGGACTGCCTCTTGCCCTGCGGCATGATCGAGCGGTGATGTTTCAAAATAAACAAAACCCGCCTTTCGATTATCACCGCCCGGCCCGAGATGCACTGTTGTGGTGCACTTGAAGTGCACACCGATGCCCGTGAGCCCCCTCCCGCTACAGACTGTACAATGGGCACATCTTTGCAGTTCGGGCTCCCCTGTCGCTCTAACGCGGCCGGGAACGCCCCCTCTATTTATAGTGTACGCGGCAGAGTGCAACATCACTCCGCCGCGTGCGTGCGGCCCTTAAAGGGGCAGCATCAGTCTGTTGAGCAAATATGTGCCCTTGTGTATGCCGCAGTTAAGTGCTCCCAATATGTCTATCTTCTATTTTAGATGAATGATCTGCTAAAGTGAATAGTACAACTAAGGAATACTGTTGCAGGCTGTACTGAAAAAGCAGAAATTTGTGCCCAGGGAGCACAGAAGCACACCATTCAGACGGGAAGAAGAATAGTGATTCGCTGTTTATGCCCCCCATGCAAGATATGTTATTTATGTGACATAAACATAAGTCGTAATGTGGTAAAACGGACCATCGGGGAGGCCTATAACAGATGATACTGGTCTCGAGCTGAGGTACGAGCCCAAGGCAAAGCAAACAGAACCCTTAAGAAGGGTTTATGGTATGTAATGCCTGATATTCTTCCCTCCTGCCTCTCAATGGGGGTGATAACCCTTTAAGAACCTCTGGCAGAGTGAAACGAAGTCCCAAAATGAGAGTATCTACAAAAGGAAGGATACACCATCCCCAGTAGGCCACGTTGTCATTGTGACACATGGGCATGTAGGGAGGCGGGCTGAGTTCACATGGTCGATGGAAGCAAGGTAGCGCTGGCAAACGAGAGCTGACAGGAAGCAAGCCAAGAGGCATGACAGCGAGCTCTAGAGAGGAAGGAGCGACAAGGGGAGGCCAGGAACAAACCTAGAAGCAGCAGTGGGAATTTGGTCAGCATAGAAGGGGGAGGCAGCTGGAAAGAACGTTGTGTTTAACCTACATTGTGTTTAACCTAGAGGTAACCCAGCCTCAGAGACGGAAACATTTCAGATATTGTCAGATATTAGTGTCTGGAGTACAGCAATCTTGTTTGGCTGAGGGGAACTCAATATTCTAAAAAGGGGCAATAAAAAGGGCGTGATGGCATTAACTGTTCGGTCAAAACCTGAGTTATGGGCGTGAAGTGAAGCAGGGGGTGCATAATAAGAGTAAGGGACAATACAAGCCAGTGGTCGAAGTATATAAAAAGTAGTGGAACTATGATTCCTGCTTGCCTGACCCACACCCGACCAACCCCATCACCACACGCCGTCCCACGCACAATACAAGCCCCCAAACAATTTTGCCTGCTGTTTAGGGGAACGTTCAGTGCAGTGCACTGAAGTGCAAGTTTCAACTTCTTCCTACACTTGTATTTTAAAACAAAACCATTCGGAGTGTTTCTTTTTAAAATAAAGGGATAGGAACTGTAAAGTGTAATTTAAAAAGTAGACGAGACCGCTCCCAATCACTCCGAGGACTGGTTACAGCCCTCCCCTCCCCTCCATCCCCCTGGGCTATGATGCAATCATAGTTTGACAAAGTGGGTCATTACGACCCAGGCGGTAAGTACACCAACTTTATCACCATGGTGTAAACTACGTTTACACCATGGTGGATGGCGGATTTACCGCCCCATTCCAAGGTGAGTGGGGCGGTAAATCCCCATTTCCCATTTACCCTTCCCCATTCCCATTTTTGCCCCATAGGGCATAATGGGAGTGGGGAAGGCGCTAATTACGGCACCGTAAATTATGGTGCCGTAATTAGCACCAAGGCGGTTTAGCGCCATGGATTTTAACGGCTACTAAAAGCAGCCGTTAAAATTGGAATCAGGCGTTAAGGGTTAACGACGGCGTTAACCCTTAACGCATGAGTTGTAATGAGGCCCACAATCACAAAAACAGGTTAAAGACAAAATAAATTGGAGATGCTGTTTCGAATATTGGAATGAGCTTTGGCAAGGTTTATTGTTGGCTAAATTAGACACTGAGCAATCATAAGGAATGCTGAGAGAGAAGCAGAAGGCCTTGTAACAGCAGTTAAAACCCTCAGGTTTACAATGCCCACAAACATTCCAATGTTATAATTATGCAATATGCCCAGAGACAGTGACAGTCCAGGGAACAAGTTAGAAGGTGGTCCCAGGCACCATTAGAGGGAAGGCAGATCTAGAAAGATGATGGCATGCCGAGAAGGGAGGCATGGAAACCTGGGTTAAGGATACCAGTGCAAGGGAGGGAACCAGTGCAAGGTGAGGCCACCCCAATGGAAGGTGTGCTGGGATATGTAATGAATTTCAGAGAAGCAGCAGTGCCTACCTTCAAGATTTAGATTGATCATTACATAGCCTGGTTGTGCAGAACCATAGGCAGACCCCCGCAAAAGCAATTGGGAAATTGTGTTCTGTCAAAGCAGATATCAAGCAGAAACAAAAGGCCTGCTCCTGAACAGCCCACAACTGACACTTACCAATATGACAAGTCCAGTACCCTGACAGTCAAGAGGGGATGGCAAACACTCTCATTTGTGGCTGGCAAGCCTACCTGGGAGCAATACAGCACCAGGCCCAATCCTGAGGACAGTTGCAAGTGCACCAATTCCTGCCTCACCACCAGCTTATACTTGTGCATGTGCTTGTGGATGGAACGGACAGAGTGGATGGAACGGACAGAGTGGATGGAACGGACAGAATGTATGAAACGGACAGAACCTATGGAATGGATAAAATATAAGGAACGGAGAGAGTGGATGGAACGGAGAGAGTGGATGGAACGGATAGAGTGGATGAAATGGATGGATCGGATGGAACATATGGAGCGGATGAAATGATGTGGACAGAGTGACGGAGCGGACACAGTGGATCGAATTGGATGACTTGAATGGAACTGGATGACATGGATGGAACTGGACGATTGCATGGAAATAAGCGGTACTGGCTGGAACTGGATGAAACGCATCGAGTGGATGGAACTGGACAGAGTGGATGGTGTCATAATATCTGTATCCGCCTATATATGCTATACATATCTGTATCCCTCTATAGATCTGTATTCCCTTATAGACCTGTATTCCCATATATACCCGTATCGACCCTGTCGATGTATATCCGTATGTCGCTATGTATGTCCCCACCATCCTGTCCACGTACCTTGTCTCAGGCGCTTTTACAGATAACCACCATATCGCACCACTACACTGCCTCTACTATACACCATCATTCAACTAGAACCCAGCAATACCCCTGATAATTTGGCCTAGCTGTTCACTTACGAATACGACCACATCACTCTAATAAAACGCAGCTAGCTGAGCACATTCTGGCCAAGCTGCTTGCATAGGCGTTCCTCAGGCCTAACGCAGCCAGAACCCAGTCTGGGTGTCCACCCACCAGACTGCACACATCCAACTGATATCCTCAGCACCACACCTATTGCTAGGAAGCAGCTATCGGCCAACAACTACACCAGCTGCACCCATGCACCATACGACACTATCTCTCTCTACTGACTTGAACTACGGTTCCCGAGGGCGTTCAACATACCAGCGCTTTGAGGTCATACCAATGATGTATAAGGCGCTATATAAATGCCAAGTAACATAACATAACATTGCTGCATTGTCTCACACCACACAGTGTCTCAAAAGCAAAATGCTTGCAGTCTGTCTTTGTATTTGCCAATATCAAGTGCCTGTGGAAGAATAAAGGGGAGCAGCAGCGAGAAACCAGCAGCCTTACAAGCTAACTGCAATGTCGTACAAACCAAACAAGAATAACCCTCTGCCGGGGACCAGGGCAGAGGGAAGTCCAAAAGTAGAGAGCCAATGTGGCAATAGGGGGAGCTGCAGTGTGCTCTGCAGAAGCAACCCACTGCAGTCATGGACAGAGTCCTTAGACCACCAGGGAATAGATAGCGGCACACAAATCCCTAAACTAAGTACTCTTACCCTAGGCGAGCAGAGACAAAGGTCCCCTTACACAAACTTGAAGGCCTACCATGCCTACTCCTCGACAGACCTACACGAAGAAAGTGGGCAGGACTTAACTCGCTCTGCTAACCCATCCCTGTGGGGAAGACAAGCCAGATTGCCCAGTGCCAGATAACCACCCAGAGCGTAGGGAGGGGGTTTAAAAAAGACCCCAGGAAAAAGGAAGTTGTTTGTTATTCATGTGAGATCAGAGGAGGAGGAAAGGCAGACCAAGGGACCAGTAAGGTGGAAGAAAGGAGCAATGGACTGTGGAGGCGACTCTTGAGAAGTTGCGGTATTGGTTAGAGAGTGCGAGTGGTACTGCATTGTGAGTGTATGCGGCAGTGTGGCAAGAGCTGTTTGCTGAGGTAGTTTAAAGAGTGAATGTAAAGATTTGGGACTGAGTGAAAGGAGGGTGTCTGAGCATGAGGTGGGTTGAATTTTAGTAGTGGCATAGAAGAGGGAGTAATAGTTTAGAAGAGGGGGTAGTATTGTGGAAGAGGGACAGATTGGAGCGTGAACTAATAGTGTAGAGGCGGGAGTAGTGGTGTTGAGGAATGAGTAGTAGTGTGGAGGAGAGAATAGAAGTGTAGAGGAGAGAGGAGTAACATCAAAGAGTGAAGGTGAGACTGAGAAGGAACCAGACATCAGAGGGAACAAAGAGGAGAGAGAAGAGAGTAGAGGCAGTGGAGTTGGAGAAAGGGTGTAGTAACGGGAAAGAAGGGGGAGAAGAGAAAGTGAACATGGTAGAATGAAGAACAAATCAAACTGGGTGTCTGCAAGGCACAATCCCCTACCCCTTTAGAACCCTAACAACTGGATAGACTAGGGACAGTTTTATGAAGTCTGAAAGGGAGTTTAGTTAGAAGAACAAGTTACTTCTTACCTGGTAACATTCTTTCGATGGGATGTTCCTCCGACGTATTCCCTATCTTTGATAATTGGTCTCCAGCTTGCTGGCCTCGGAAAATGTTTTCAGCAGAGGGCGCTGCGCATCGACGTCCGTCCAGTTGGTGTCCCTCGACAGCCACCGTATCGGCGCCGACGTCACCAAGCCCATAAATAGCCACGCGCAGCGTCCGTTGCTCAGTTCCGTTTTGTAGCATAAGATAAGTCATGCCTGAATTGGTTATTGACCTTGAAGCAGCGTAAGCTGCAACCACAAGGGAAGTATTACTGCGGGGATGGATGGATGGGAGGGGCGATAAGGAATACGTCGGATGAAGATCCCATCGAAAGAACGTTACCAGGTAAGAAGTAACTTGTTCTTCGAAGGGATTGTGTCCTCCGACGTATTCCCTATCTTTGATAGACTCCCATAGCAGTGTTGTGTAATTGGAGGTGGGAGTAAAAACGCCATGTTTCCTTTTAGGAATTAACAGAATGTAATACTGCTTTGCCAAACCTAGTCTCTTGACTAGAGGAGGAATCCAGGTTGTAAAATCTTGTGAAGGTATGTGTGGACGACCATGTGGCAGCCGCACATATATCTCGAACCGGAACCCCTCTTTGGAGGGCCGAAGAGGCTGCAATACCCCTGGTTGAATGAGCCCTAAGATTTTGAGGAGGCTCTTTCCCTGCTAGTTTATAACATTCCAGAATGGCCAAAATAATCAATCTGGAAATGGTCTGTTTTGTTATCGGTAGTCCCAATTTGTGCCCTGAGTAACCTACGAATAGTTGGTCTGCTTGCCTAATCCTAGCAAGTCTGCTGATGTAAAAGCTTAAAGCCCGCCTTGGGTCCAGCCTGTGTAGCCTTTCTTCCTCTTTCCCCGATGGGGAGGAGGATAGAATGAAGGTCATGTAATTTTCTGAGTGATGTGGAATTCAGAAACCACCTTTGGGAGGAAATTAGGCTTCACCTGTAGGACAACTTTGTCTTTATGAAAAATTGTATGAGGGAGTTTACAAGATAGAGCTTGTAATTCGCTCACCCTTCTAGCAGATGTTAGTGCAACTAATAAGACAGTTTTAAGGGTGAGAAATCTTAGGGAACAAAGAGTGGAGAGGTTCGAAAGGAGTACCCATCAGGAAATTTAAGATTAAATTTGAGTCCCATAAGGGAACTTGGAATGGTCTTGGAGGATAGACATTAGTTAATCCGTTTAGAAATTGTATTACTAAGGGTAATTTGAAATACAATGGCTCCTCTGCAGTGTGCTTGAAGATCGATAGCGCTGCGAGATAGCCCTTGATAGTGCCAATTTGAAGGCCTGAATTTGCGAAATAGAGTAGAAAGGATAACACCGTTGGTGTACCACATGAAAAGGGGTCGATATTCTCTTCTCTACACTAGCTGCAAAATGTGTTCCAACGGCAGCGGTATAAAGACTTTGTTGCTGGCCTTCTGGCCGATAGCAACACCTCCATAACGTCATCAGGGAGGTCCCAATCCTTGTATCACAACCTTTCAGAAGCCAAGCGTGAAGGTTGAGGGTTCTGATCTCTGGATGGAGAACCTGACCTCCCTTCTGTGAAAGAAGATTCTCCTTGAGTGGAAGGCGAATTGGAGGGCAGATGGACATGTCCAGAAGGTCCGGGTACCACGTTCTCCTGGCCCAGTCTGGGGCAATTAGGATCATGGTCCTCCGGAATCTTCTCAAACTCCTGATCATTTGAGGAATGACAGGGACTGTTGGAAACGCGTACAGGAGTGGAAACTCCCAGTCCACTCCTCTCGGGGGAAATTCCCTTGAACAAAACAGATCGCACTTCCTTTTGGTACTGGCGGCGAACAGATCCACTTGAGGGGTTCCCCAAAGGGTGAAGATCTCCTGAAGGACTTCCTGAGCTAGTTCCCACTCGTGGGAGACTGTGCCCTGCCTGTTCAGAGCGTCCGCCGTCAAGTTCTTCTCTCCGGCTAGGTGAACTGCCGATAGAGAGATTCCTTCTTGAATTGTCCAAAACCAGAGCTGCATTGCCTCTCTGCATAGTGGCAGTGATCCCACGCCTCCTCTTTTGTTGAGGTAGTGCATGGCCACTGTGTTGTCTGTCATTATCAGGAAATAATTTTCCCTGTACTGATGGTAGGAAAGCTTTCAGCGCTAGTCTGATCGCTCTCAGCTCCAATAGGTTGATGTGTAGTCTGGACTCCGATGGAGACCAACAACCTCTGATGGTCAAGTCATTGGCATGGGCTTCCCACCCCGTGAGTGAGGCGTCCGTGACTGCTGTTATCTCCGGCCATGGTTTCCAAAACAGTTCTCCTTTCAAAATGTTCTCTCGATAAGCCCACCATTGAAGGTCTCGGGCTACCCTGTCCGGAATCCGAAGGAGATCTGTCATTTTTCCTGAGAACTGCGACCACTGGGTTCTTAGTGCCCACTGGAGAGATCTCATTCTCAGGCGAGCCTCTGGCACAAGGAAGATGCAGGATGCCATGAGGCCTAGCAACCTCAAAAAGTGAAGATTGGGAGATGTTGGGCATTTTGAAACTTGGTGACCATTTGCAGAATATCTTGAGCCCTCACCTCTGGTGGCGAGGCTTTTCCCAGAGAAGTGTCCAGGACCGCTCCGATGAACTGGAGTCTCTGTGATGGTATCATCTGTGACTTCTTTAAATTGAGGGAGAAGCCCAGTTTGTGAAGGAAGTGGCAGACATAATCTAGCTGGATCTGAGCTTGTTCCGAAGATACAGCCCTGATCAGCCAATCGTCCAGGTAGGGGTAGACGTGAATCCCTCCCTTCCTTAGACTTGCCGCCACTACTGACATTAACTTGGTGAAGACCCTCGGGCGGAGGTCAGCCCAAATGGCAGAACTCGAAAGTGATAATGAGAGCCGCCAATTGCGAACCTCAGGTATTTCCTGTGTTTCAGATGGATTGGCACATGGAAATAAGCATCCTGGAGGTCCAGAGATACCAGCCAGTCCTGGAGCTGGAGGGCCTGAAGGATCTGAGAGAGAGTTACCACCTTGAACTTGTCCTTCCTGAGGAACTTGATCAATTCTTGTAAGTCCAAGATAGGTCTCAGTCCTCCGTCTTTCTTCGGGATGAGAAAGTAGGGGGAGTACCAGCCCTTGTTCCTCTCCGCTACAGGTACCGGTTCTATGGCACCTTTCTCTAGCAGGTCTACAATTTCCTGCAAGAGGAGCGGATCTGGAACTTTCAGAGAGCTGTTCCCCGGTGGATGACTCTGAGGGATGCGTAGAAAAGGCAGGCAGTAACCTTGGGCAACTGTATCCAATGCCCAAGCATCTGACGTAATAGCCTGCCATTCCATCAGATGTTGAGTTAACCTGCCCCCTACTGGTGTCTTATGAGGAGAGTCCTCAGAGCGGTTTGGAGGCGGCTGATGCAGATGCCGAGGGTAAAGAGGTACCTGCTGCTGCGGCTTTTGTATTTTTAACCCGTCCACCTCGGGTGAATCTTTTCTGACCCCTTTGAACTGGCTGTCCTCTGCCTCTTCCGAATGCGGAATAGAAGCAAAAGGACTTACCTCTCCAAGAGGTTCCTGAGGGGCGATATGGTGTCTGACGGATTGCAGCTCCCAGGGATTTTGCAGCTGCCTTTGATGTTTGAAGCTTTTCTAAACTGTCATCCGCCTTCTTACCAAACAAAGAAGAGCCGTCAAAGGGCATATTCAAGAGTCTGCTTTGCACATTTGGAGCAAAACCAGACTTTCACAACCAAGTAAATCTCTGGGTTGTTGTACTTGCCGCCATGGCCCTGCTGATGCTGTCAGCAGAATCGATGCCAGTCTGAAGGGATTCGCACATTGCGTCCTTACCATCCGTAATGATGTTAAGAAATGCTTCCCTTTCTTCTCCCTCCGGGAGGCAGTCAGCCGCTGATGAAGCACACTCCCAAAGTGTGTGGCTGAACCTTGCGAGCGTACAAGTAGCATTGATGGATTTCAACGCCATGCTACATGCATAAAATACTTTCTTGGCCATAGAATCATATCTCTTGTCAACCCTGTCCTGTGGAACAATAGGGTAAGTCGATTTACTGATGAAGTTGCTGCCTGAATAACCAGACTCTCCGGAGTTGGATGTTTGGATAAATATTCAGGGTCAGCAGTAGACACCCTATATTTGGCTGATAATTTTTTGTTAACCGCCAGGATGACCTCTGGGGTTTCCCAGTTTGCCAATATTTTCCTTTGTAATGCTGCATGAAATGGCACCACAGGATCCTCCTGTGGACCTTTAACCAAAATGTCTGTGAGGTCGTCTTTCTGAAAAGCAGGTGAAGGTGTAGACCACTCCATAAACTCTATTATCCTTGCCATCAAGGTTCTATAAGGGGTTTCAGCATGTTCCCCAGGGTCTGGTTTGGCAAATTCCACTTCTGGGGAAGTGTCCAACCCACTTGCTTCATGTAAGGATTTATGGAGGTCCTTAAACCTACCTTCCTCAGAGGTAAATTCCTCTGGTACAGGAGTTGCAGATCCCTGCAACTCAAAAGGTCTCTCCTGATCCGAAATCTCCCCTCCCTCATAAATAGATTCTAAGGCTCTGGAATGATCAGATCTTGGAAATGGTATAAATCCCATTTCCAGAGCAGAAGGGGCCAAATTCGTCATAAGAAAACCTCGACGTAGTCGACGCGGACGTTAAAGGCTTCGAAGCCATCGAAAAAGGCGTCGAGAAGGTTGGGAGAGGCCTCGAGGAACTCGAGAATATCGGAATTCTACTCGAGGTTGTCGACGACATTCTTGTGATCGAGGCTCTGGGTATGGCCACTGGCTGTGAGGTGGCCGTGGATTTGTCCTTTCTCGGCGTCGACGTCAGCGTCGAATCGACTGACCTGTGCGTCGAAGAATCCTTCGATAATGGCGTCGAAAACGCTGATCTATGCGTCAAAGGGATCTTCGACGACGGCGTTGAAGACGTGACCTTGCCTTAACTCGAGGGTTTGTGACGCTCTCGAGTAGCTTCTTTCGCCGGGTGCTGCGACTCGCAGCGTTTTGATTTTTCGGGTCTTTCACCCAGGGTATCACCCTCAGCAGCAAGGGGGTCGAGGCCGCTTTCTCAAAGACGCTAAGCATCTTTTTCCTGAATTCCTCCCACTCAGCCTGAGAGCTATGTTTTGTGGGCAGGAACACCTTTTCGGGGAAATGGAAGAAGAAGACGAGGAAGGGGATCTTCAACGTCTCTTTTTTGAATGCTTAGATCTCGAAGAGTGATGGGAACTGCTTCGAGACCTAGAACGAGAATGTCTTTTGTGATGGCGAGGAGACAAATGTCTCGACTCCGCCGAGGAAACTTTTGAAGAAGTTGCCTTACCTCTCTCGAGCTTCCCCTTACGCTCCTTCAAGGCTTTCGCCGTCATGGACATGCAGTCCTCGCACTCCGAACAATGGTGCTCGACTCCCAGGCACCACAAACAGATCCTGTGAGGCTCCGTCAACGACATTTTCTTTCCACAGTCTCGACATTTTTTGAAGCCGGACCGTGGAGTCGTCGGTTCGGATGAGGAAGCCATCGAGTAAGAGTCGGTATTCACAAGGAATAATGAAGTATATTTGACTGAAGAACTGAGGAACGATATTCCGAGGCCCCACGGAGCACGGAAAAACAGAACTGAGCAACGGACGGTGCGCGTGGCTAATTATGGGCATGGTGACGTCAGCGCTGATGCGATGGCTGTCGAGGGACACCAACTCGACGGACGTCGATGCGCAGCGCCCTCTGCTGAAAATGTTTCCGAGGCCAGCAAGCTGGAGATGAATTATCAAAGATTGGGAATACGTCGGAGGACACAATCCCTTCGAAAAGGCAGTACTCATATGCAGTGGAAGATAGTCCTTAGACAGCAGGGGTCAATGTTCACCATCTACTAACCTGGGGACAAGGATGCATGGATTAGGAAGAAGGTACTTTTTCAGACAAGCGAGAGAGGGACAGCCATACGGCCCATTTAATAATCAACAAAAAACCCTGAACTGGTTCAGGCTTGTGCCATCTGTAAATCTACCACTCACCAGATCAATTTCCGACCCTGCTTCAGTATAAAAAGTGATTGTGGGCACTCAGAGTTGGCTGGATAGTGAGTGGAGAGATGAAGGGGAAAGCAGAGGGAGGTCAAAGTGAAGGAAGAGAGAATGCAGACCATAAGAGGAGAACAGGAAGGTTGGAGCATAGGGGGGAGAGAAAGCGGAGTGGTAGGTGCGAAGGAAGGTATGGAGAAAAGAGGAAAAGGAGGCGGAGCATAATAACACAGAGATGGAAGGTGGTGGAGGATCATCAGGAAGAGGGAAACAAATAAGTGAGGAGAGGTAGACAGGCAGGAGGAGGAGATAAGCAACAGGAGGGTGAAAAATAATTTACGCAGGAGAGCATGTAAGTCAGCCATTGATAAAGGGAAAAGGAAAGGGGCGTGGAGAGTGCTGTTAAGTTGGTTGAAAGGGACTGATTTATGATTAACGTTAGCATTAAGACAAAAAAACTAGGTACGGAGACCTCGAGTACAGCCTAAATTGAGAAGATGCATTTGACAACCTATCAGAAGGTAAATGGCTGAAATCCATTGGGGTCCCACTGTCTATGCTGTGTTTGACACTTGACCCCCAGTGGAAGACTTTAGGGTGCTGTCAGCAGAGTCCTAGAAGACAAACATGAGAGCCTGATGGCCTCCTGCACCAGCCAAGAAAGGAGACAGGAAAGAGATGTTTGGGATACTATACAATGCCAGAGATTGTTAGTGGCTGTTGAACCAACTGGGAAGTGGCCTTAAACTAAATGAAAGATGAAAGGACTGAGAACCATTGTCCACAATGAAGTTAAGGGTGTAGTTTAGTGCCAGACAGAATATTATACCATTTCTAACCCCATCCCTCTGGTACTGTCAACCCTAATTAATCAATGTCATGACGATAAGGAAAGAAAACAGAGAACTTCACATTTTCAGAGTTGTGTGTTGAACCCACTGCAGTTAGAGCCGACCTGAGTACACTCTTTAGTGAGCATGATTCTGTCATTTCTCAAACTTAAGACAAGAAGGAAGTTCAACAACATTTATTTTCTTTCGGTTTATCGGGTGGTCCGGAAGTATCATGTCTGTTGGTCAGCCACAGTTCGCATGTATTCTCTTTGTAACAGTTGGGACCCTTTGGTTGTCTCAGTGTCTGTGTTATGAGGTGTGGCAGCCAAGTCCCAGAATAATAAAGTTACTCACCGTAGTGACTACCTTACTCCTAGTCCATAGTCCCCTTTCCTCCATACTTATGGGACATTCCTCCGTCCTGTGCAACGGGACCGGAGCACTTTGGAAAAAGCATCACATTTTTCAAAAATGTGTCCTTCCTCTCTTTTTACGCGGGTTATCGCACGCGGCCGTAGCCCCTCCATCCTTAGCTTTAACCAGCGCATCGCCCATCAGTCCTTTTCTATCGCCAGGTCTATCACCTTTAAGCAATAACAGAGGAAACTTTTTAGAAGGGACGGCGGGCGGGCGTATGGAGAAAAGGGGGCTATGGACTAGGAGTAAGGTAGTCACTACGGTGAGTAACTTTATTATACTCCTACGTCCTGTCCCCTTTCCTCCATACATATGGGAGATTCCCAAGCACTCCTCACAGGAATTATGGGTGGATGGAAACAGGTTCCTAAGCCCAGCTTGATCGAACTGAGCATCAGCCCTGGAGCTAATGTCCAGACAGTAATGCTTACAAAAAGCCGATGGGGAGGCCCATTTAGCAGCTTTCGTGATGGTCTCCCAGGGAACATATTTTATGGAAGGCAACGGCAGCTGCCTTGCCCTGCACAAGATAAGCATGAATTCCCTTTGGGGCCCGAAGACCCTGAATGGTATGCACCTTCAGAAATACAGGCAGCGATCCACCGGGAGATGGTTGCTTTCAAGGCCGGCTTTCATTGCGGATTTCCAAAGGTCACAAAAAGCTGGGAAGAGTTCCTAAGCTCAGATGTTCTGTCCAGATAGAATTTAAGGGCTCTTCTCAAGTCCAGGCAGTGCAGAACCCTTTCGGCCTCTGAGGCCGGGTCTGGGAAGAACACAGGCAATGAGATTGACTGATTCAAATGAAAATCAGAGACCACCTTCGGAAGAAAAGCAGGATTTGTTCGCAGTACAACCTTATACTTATGAAAAGTAAGGAATGGATCTTCCACCGACAAGGCCTGAAGCTCACTTACACACCTTGCCGAAGTCACAGCGATCAAGAAGGACACTTTCCACGAAAGGTACTTAAAATCAACAGTAGCCATGGGCTCAAAAGGCTTATGACACAAAGCCGTAAGGACCACATTCAAATCCCACCTTGGATGCACGTTGTGAACAGGAGGATAAAGATGAATCAGGCCCGCAAAGTGTCTTTTAATGACTGGATTAGACAGTGAAAAAGAGCACTGGTCAGTGGACAAATAACCGATAAATATATCCTGCAGGACAAGACATGGATGCCAGACTCTGCCAGATGTGAAACAAGACAGGAGCATGTCAATAGTAGCCTCCCTGGGGTCCAGCTACCTGGCCAAACACCAGTGACAGAACCGTAGCCATTTGCTTCTATACTGAGATCTTAATGAGGCCTTCCCGGCCGCTTGAATGCCGCGCAAATTGAAGCGCTCTAAAGATCTGAACTTAGGCACCAAGCCGCCAAGCTGAACGATTGTGGGGAGGGGTGCCACAGCTGTTGATCGCTCTGGTGAAGCAGGTTGGGAACCAGCAGAAAACCAAAACCTGGCCAGCCACCAAGGGGCTATGAACAGAAGGGAGCAATTCACTGTGTTCCTTAGCTTGCAAAACGCCTGATGGACCAGACGGAGAGGTGGAAAAGCGTAGGCCCTCATGCTGTGCCATGGAATCTTGAGAGCATCCGCCAGCGAGGAGACTCCAAGCCCATTCCTGAAGGCATACAGGGGAAGCTTCCTGTTTGTAGATGTCGCAAAGAGGTCCACTTCTGGAGTGCCCAAACAGCAAAAAATATCCGAGAGGATCTCCGTGTTCAGTTCCCACTCATAACTGACTATTGCTCGTCGGCTGAGGGCATCTGCAGTGGTATTCAGCTGGCCCGGGATGTGTACTGCTACCAGCCAGATAACATGCTGAATGGGCCATTCCCAGATCTGAATGGCAAGATACACAGGAGGAGACCTGGTACCCCCCTGCTTGTTAATATAAAACATGGACACTGTATTGTCCGTGCGAACACTGCTCACCTTGTTGACAATGCCTGGTTTGAACACTTTCAGCACCAGGAACATTGCCAGGAGCTCCAGATAATTTATATGAAGCTGTCTGTCCTGTGGCGACCAAAGGTCTGAAACCGGAATATGATCCAGCGTCGCCCTCCCAACCCAGAAGTGAGGAATCAGTCGTGACAATCAACAGTGGTCAATGGTCCTGGAAGGGAGCGCCCACCGACAGATTGCTGAGAGACAACCACCACAAGAAGTCCGCCCTCATGAAAGGTGGAACCGGTATCATTTTGGAATCTGGATCCACTGCTTGAAGCCATGAGCTCCGAAGAGCCATCTGTGTTTGCCTCATCTTGAGACGAGCAAGAGGAAGAGCCAGCATGCACGAAGCCATGAGGCCCAGAAGCCTCTGGAACCATCAGGCCGACATGCTCTCCAACTGCACAAACACCTGATACGTGGCAATCAGATCTGCCATCCTGTCCCCAGTCAGGTACACTCTGCAATCGATTGTGTTCCAACGAAAACCAAGGAAAATCAAGTCCTGAGAGACTGTCATGGAGGATTTCCGCCAGTTCAACGACAGCCCAAGGCGGAACAGGAGCTGGAAGAAAGACTGAAGGTTGCTCAAGGCTTTTAGTGGACAAGGACTGCGCAGCAGCCAATCGTCCAAATATGGATACATATGGATACCCTGTAGCCGAAGATAAGCTGCGATGACCGACACCATCTCCGTAAAGATACGCGGTGCCGAGCTGAGACCAAACGGGATCAAACGAAACTGGAAATGCCCCCCCTCCCCCCATGGAAAACCGTAGGTATTTCCGATGCGGGCTCCAAATGAGGATATGCATATAAGCATCCTGAAGGTCCACCACGCTGAGCCAGTCGCCCTTCTGTAGAGAGGACTTTATCTGATAGGGGGTGATCATCTTGAATTTCTCTTGGGGAAGAGAAAGGTTGAACTGGGAAAGGTCTAGGATGGTGCGCAGGCCAGCTTGGTTGGGTTTGGGCACCGTAAACAGACAGGAGTAGAAGCCCTCCCCTCACTCCCCTAGGAAAACGGGTTCCACCGCCTTGAGTTTCTGGACTTCGGCTCTGAGGGAGGGTTTCCCCGACTGCTGGAAGGGAGGATTGACGGGTGGGGTAGGAGGAAGGGGCAAGCGAAAGCCCGCCCGAGCAACGGACAAGACCCACCGATCCTGTGATGGTCTGCCACTCCTCCCAGTGAGATGTAATCCGTCCTCCCACCGGGGTCTCGTGCAAGCACCGTAAAACCTCATTTAGCGGGTTTCTCAGTGGTGAGACCCCCAGATCGTGAGGAGGTTAGAGGACTGAGAGAAAAATCGGCCTCGCTGCTGACACCGATGGGAGTTTCCAGCTGGAGGATCGACTCTACGTCTCTTTCGATCCAGAAACCCCCGAAAACGAGAGGACCAAGGCTGCAAGGGCATTCTCTGAACCCTGAAAGGAGGTTTCACCAGAACGGACAAGGACTTGGCTGTCTGGGTGCTGTCCTTAGTTTTAGTCAGCTCTACACCTGTTGACGAATGGAACAGTTCTTTGCCGTCAAAGGGCAGGTCCAGAACTTTATCCTGAACCTCCTTGGAAACCTTGGTGGCATGAAGCCAAGCCTGACGAGAGGTGTCCATGCCAAGCATGAGGCCCCGAGCCGAGGTGTCGACATGATGTGCAGCAGCCTCAAGCATATCCTGCGCCAGGACTCTGGTATCTGACAAGCCAGCCTTAAAATCATCCAGCTTGTCCGCAGGAATGAATTCCTCAAATTCCGACAGACCTTTCTGTCATGATCTCTGCTTCCAAAAGGTCAGGGTTTTCCCAACTCCCTTGGAAGCAGATCCATAACCCAGGTTCCGAGTGCCAACCAGTCCCAATTGGGACCTTTTGGACCCAGTCCTGGCGCCAGTGGCACCAGGCTCATAAATATGCCCAGTCCCAGCGCTGGAAGCGCCGGGCTCATAATGCTTGGGTGGACTTACCTGCAGCAGACCATGCTGCTTACTTGCCTGCCAGTTGAGCCTCTGATCCTCTTCTGTTTGGAACTACTTTTCCTGTTGGGTGGGGCAGGAGCCACTCCCTAGGTTCAGAACACTGGAACTCTTCTGGAAAGCAGGAACTCTTTTCTTACCTAGGCGTGGCTGTGGAAGGAGACACCTAAGCACTACAGGAGGCTATTTAAACCACACCCGATGGATGAATCTTGCTTTGCGTTATTCTGCATCCTCTGCAGCAGAACGCTCATCGTGTCTTCTGCACCTGATCCTGGGCCTAAGGAAAAAGGCTTACCATCCTGAATCCAGTCTTCAGCAACACCTATAAAGACAAGAAAGAACAGGTTAGCATTACGGTCTTCAGTGACAGCGCTTCAATTACCTGGTCCATTGGCTGTCACCAACGCCTCGCGCTGCATCCCGCATCTGAAAGACAAAACAAGGTGCGTTTAAAGACATTGGGGAACTTTAATACTCACGTGCCATTACTCCTTTCCACATCTAACCCAGTGGGTATTACGGCACCCTGCAGCCGCTCCGAACTTGTACCTGCAAAATAAAAAGACAGTTAGAGCGCATCGTGAAGCAGGCAACAAGCGCTTACTTACGTGCTTCCAGGCGCTTCTATTCATCACACGGGCTCCATCTTCAACTCACTTCAGCCCGCCATCCGCCATCGCTGGAACCCTGCAAAACAAGAGACATCATTACTAAAGACTTTTAAAGACATTAGAATTACTCGAAATTTACCGTTCGTGCAGTAAACGACGGACAGCAGTCCTCTGAAGTCAAGAGGCCTGCTCCCCTTATCCAGTGAAGAAACTGGTTACAGCACCCTGCCCCGAGGCAGATGGAGAGCACGGCGTTCACTTACCTAAGGTGAGAGCGTTAACCTTTGGGGTTCTACAGGAGAAGAGAAAGGGAAGAAGAGAGAGACATTCAATAACCCAGTTCATTAATCCCATATTTTCTATCTGCAGACATCTTACCCTTCGAGTCAGACATACAGTGCACAGAGGTCCAGCCCAAAGAGCCAGCCGTGTGTTACACATCACCTTTGAAGATACGGTATATGCCCAGTCAAGACCGGCGCCTCTACGGGAATCAGGTGAGCGTTACACTTTCCACATTTTCATATTCGCCCCCGCTAATATGAGCTCTGTGTTCGCCTGTCGCAACTGCAAGGCCAAATTAGCAAATATCTTTCTCCCCAAAGAGTCAAACAACTTGTCCTCTTTGGCCAGAACCTGAGCCGTCAAAATATAGATGATGCTGAAGCCGGTCTGGATTGAAGCGTGGCTGCCACCACAACTGTGGTGGAAGGAAGCGGGCAAGACGCTAAGGCTACCTCCTCCGAAGTATGAAGCCTATAACGAGCGTCAATCTTTTTGTTAACGTGCAGTCCAGAGTGTGGCTTATCCCAGATTTTGCGGACCTCAGCCAAAACATCCTTCTGGAAGAACAAGCTGGTGCGCTCCTGAGGAGACAAGGTGAACACCCCCGAAAGCACCCCTTCTTGTGGAGGGGATGCCTCAGGTACTGGAACATCCAAAAGAGTCATCATGTCCAGTACCCGGTCATGGAACGCCCTAACAGAGCGGGACTGGTCATCGCCATCCTGATCCCCTTGCGTGTCATCCAACACGTCCGGATAGACCTGCATCACGTCTGGCTCTGCCGAAGACTTGTCTATTGGAGACAAGGGCAGCAGAGGAGGAAAGGGCTGGAGGTGGGCCAACTGGTACAGGTGGGACAGCTGCGAGAACAACAGGTGCTGCGACGGGAACCATCGGTACAGAATTCGTCCAAGGAGGGCAGATTTCCTTAAAAAGACCTCTGAAATATTCCTTCAAGGGGTCGGAGTGCATTACCTTCTGAAATTTTCCGAAGAAGGCATCCTCTGCCAAAGGCTTAGACACTGTGGCAGGCGGAGGCCTCTCATGAGAGGAATAGCTCCAGGGCCGCAAGGGAGAGGGCTGCCAAGAGGGGCCCTCACCAGCCGGGTTGACATAGATCAATGGCACAGACGCCGCAGGGAGTGAGACTGAGTGCTGTTTTACACCAAGCTTTACCCAACTAATTAATACTTTATCAAAGGCTGCTTTATTCCTAAAGAACTAAAACTTGCAATTCTGCTCGATCTTCTAAAAAAACCTTGCATCAATCCAACAGTTTTCTCGAACATGCACCCTATTTACCTGCCATAGATAAACTATTTGAATTAGGTTCCAAGATTTCCTGGCGCAGTCTAATGTATTGGACACTTTTGAGGTAGGCTTTGAGAATCTTCAATTTGTGCACTCCTATTTCTTTGTGTTTTGGGCAAATCACTTCTTACACTACTTTGCACGGATGCAGTCTGGTATGGTCAATGGTTTCCTTGTTATTGATAATATCACGTTGAGTGGGGATCTCAAAAGTGCACTTCACCGAGCAGTATTTCCACTTTCTCTTCATTTTCATACAGTGTCTATACTTTTCAACCACAATTGTTCACTTTAATCCACGAGAGGCATGGGGACTCGACTCCAATATCTACCGGCACAGAGTACTGCTCAGTAAGAAGTGATTTGCCCAAAACATGTTGAAGAAATAGGAGTGCACAAACTGAAGATTCTCAAGAATGGGGAATTAGACCTACATCGTGTTCAAGTTTGTTGTCCTGATGAAGGCCTCTTGGGATGAATGAACATGGGCGTTGATCCTAGGCACAGTCCACCCAAGTGGCTTGTGTCAATTTATGGTTTGAGTCAGTTTTTGATAAGTCAGCCTCCCGTTGATTGAAATGACTGCTTGTTATATACAGCGGGATCTTACTGTACAATACAACTTAGAGAATAGATATGTTGCAGATACATTTGATAGGTACATGTAGATAGCCTGCCATACGAGGGTGCAATTAAGCAACATCTCACACTGAGTATCAGTTCAGTACAGATAAGAAACAGCAAGCTGTTGGCAGTCTCTCTATGCCATAGGGGGCACATTAATCATCAGTTGTTGTAACTTTGTCACATTTTTACTAACCCCACATTGTTGATGAAGTTGTTGTGTTTGTTTTTAATTAAGTGTCTTTTTGGATATTACAGCTTTTAGGTCATACATCAGCTCTCTACTGTTGATGTCTAAGCATATACATGGATTATACATCTTAGATGCATGTATTTTATTGTTTAACTGTGTGTATATGTTTTCACATTGGAATATAGTACATTAAATTGATTTTTTTATACTCCTCTAACTACGTGTGCTGATGATTGGTGCACTTCAGTATTTTCCATAGCTTCAGTCCATGAACATATGTGAGTAAGGGCGTGGTAGCCTGTTCCCTTGTGTTTTGTATGTAATAGACAAAGCTGACCATGCTGTTCTCTTACAACATTTGTCCATTGTAGGCATCAAGGGCAGGTTGCATGCCTGGTTTCGCTCCCTTTTGTCAGGCTGTCTCCCTCACGCCTTTTCTATCCAAGCTATGGCCCCTACTGTGTGAAGTCTTGTAGGACACTACTCCTTCCCCTTTGTTATTTAATATTCATGTACCAACTATGGCGCAGCTTGTTCATGAGTTTGATTTTAGCTCTTATTAATACACCGACGAGACCCTGATTATACTCCGACTTGATTCTAAACTAGATACTAATGAGACACGTTTCACAGAGTGCCAGCAAACCATTGAGCAATGGATGTTTAATCACTTCTTGAAACTTAATACCAGCAAAACCAAAGTACTAGTGGTCAGCAATGAATCTAATACAATAAACTCAGAATATTGGCCCTCACCTACCCTGTCCTCTTATGTCTGTAACCTCTGTTGCAAATCTTATTCTGATCCATCACTTGCTGCTCAAACTAATGCAACTATGAAAACCCTGAAGAAAATTCTCCAATTTATTCCCACTAATCCAGACCCTGTGCCGTTTCAGCCTAGGTATCATCCTGGCTAAAGTATGAAAATACCCTCTACTTGGATATCCACACTTTACCTTCCTAATCATCTTCAAGTAATTCAGAACTGGGCTGCCGACTTGCACTTAGTGCCAATTTTCACTTTAATCCTTACTGTCTACCCTTTGTTGGTGACCTGTTCATCAACACGTCTTTAAACGTTTTTTGTGTTGTTCATTGCTCTTTGTGGCAAGGTACTTCAATTTATCAAAGATAAATTAATTCCCCACTTTCCAACACATACCCCATTCAGCTCTACTTTAAACAGTTCCTCATTATCGTTTATCTGTAAAGGAGACCACTCTTTTCGAGTTCTGGATCCATCATTCTCCCATTCAAACTCAGATCAGAATCCAGCTCTCTTTCTTTCAATCAGCTTTTAAAAATCTATATTTTTCCTAATTAATGTTAATTAGTTTTCCTTTCCTTATGGTCATCCCCTTAGCGCCAAAATGCAAATTGTGAAAGAGTACTTTATAAAATCCCCCTATCTTATTCTGTGCGCTTCATCACCTGATTGTCCACCACTGTGGACACGGATACTAATAACTATGTTGATTGGTGCCAAGAACTTGAGTTTCCAGTTCCAGAGTTCAGCACTTTTCAGTTCAACTACATTTTCAATACAAAAACTCCTTTGTGCTTTTTCAATACACATTAGGTACATTTCTTCTAAGTTCCTTGATGCACTGCTTCTCAGTTGAAATATTCTCTGAACTGGTGATAGAAAATTAGCCTTCAAGTTCATAAATGTATCACTTCTCAGTTTAAGTATTTTTCCAGTCACCACTAGCACCTTTGCCCCAAGTTCCAGTGCTCAGCACTTTCCAGTTTAATTACTTTCTCAACGGACAAGAGGAACTTGATCTCATGTCTCAGTGTTCAGACGCTATACACTTTGCCTCCAAGTTACAGTGCTCAATCGTTTCCTTTTCAATATCTTGTCAATAGTTGCTAGAAACTTTGCCTCCAATTTCCAAAGCTGAATTTGTCTCAATTGAATCGTCCTCGGAACTGGTGATAGGAACTTTGCCTCCCATCGCCAGAGGTGAGCACTTTTCTGTTCAAACACTTCTTCAACAGATACTAGGGACTTTGTGCGACATTCTCAAAACTTCACAAAGGGCATTTCAATGAGTGCATCTTAGATGTGCTAATTCAAATGTCCTTCCCCCGCTTTGTGGAAAAAGGGTGCGTTTCAACGTTTTTAAAAGCACATTCCGAATTCACAAAATGTATGCGCTTTTAAGGGCCTGTCTTTGTGAAATGCACTCCCATCAACAATGTGGTTGCTGGGAGCCGGTCCTACATTAGTGTTGGGAGCATGCTCTCGACACTAGTGTATGCAAAAGGGCTGGATAGTGCATCTTGGCACTCCTGTCCAGCCCCTCCTGAAATGCTGAGGTCACCTTTGTAAATATGGTCACCTGAGCAATTCTGAAAGCAGAGCAAATTAAACAAGCCCATTCTCTGCAGTGCACTACTTTCATTTGCGCTGCATTTTGAGAATCCAGCCCTTTGTTTTCAAGTTTCAGAGTTTACCTCTTAGTAATTTAATTACCCAACAATTCTTCAGCTTCCAGAGTTCAGCATTTCTAATTGAATTCACTTTGCGAATGCCTGTTTGGAACTTTTAGTCTCCAAGTTCCATTTTGAAATTCTTCTCCCTTCAATCAGTTTCTCTGTGCTTGCTTTAACCTCTGCCATCAATTTCCTCACTTCAGTACTTCCATTTTGTACCTTTCTTAATGACATCACAGCCAAAGGGATGAGGGCTGTAACTTTTGTTACCGCCCAGCACATGAGTTGTGGGCATGACGCAATGCTGAGAGCGCATCAGGTGGCTCCCGAGAAGGAGGAATGAGTTTCCCCTAGGAAGGGTTTGTGTGTTGGTACAGCCCCCGAAACGAGTTGCAGGGGATAAAGGGGTTGGAGTACTTGAAAGGATACCACAGGTTCCGGAAGACCAACAGCTTTTTGATCTTTGGTATTGTTTCCTGAACCTTCCACAGTCGTTTGCAGTTACAGGGTAGGTTCAGGGGCATTGACAGAGCTATTGTGAGCAACAGTGTTGCAGCATGGGCTCCTTTGGAGGGAGCACCTGTGCTGTGGGGAAAGGGAGGAGTTGAGAAAGCCAAAAGGCAGCAGGAAATAACGTTCAGTTGCAAGTGAGTCAGGTCTCTGTGCTTCCCTTCTTTTATGGTCGCATCCAGGGTGCCAACAACTGGCGACGAAGGAGACGGACCATACTGCTATTATCCTGCTGTTGGTGCAGCATCCTGTTTTGCCACAACAGTGGCATCCAGTTTACATATCTTTTACAAGTCCTTGCCTGAGGGCTACGACCGCTGTAGTTGACATACCACATACCGCGACGTGTCCTATCTCCGGCTGGCCCCCGCAGCATCCCGTGATGTTGGCACATCCCGCTGGAATAGTCATCATGCAATTGGTCTGCCTCCTCGTGCAGTGCGCAAGTTGCCCCAGGGTGAAGAGACGGTGTGTGCCGAGGAAGAGGAGTTGTATGCCTGACCCGCTGCAACCCAATGCAAGTGAGGGTCTTTTGGGTCAGGCACACTGACCGTGCTGGATGCAAGCACGGTGCAAATGCTGTATAAAAGCCTCCCTGATATCCCACGCGCATTGACACAGCCGCAGCCTGTGGCCTGGATGACGCTGCCCCTGCCGCCACTCGTCCTTTGCTAGAGGGCATCTAATAGACACACTGCCTGCACAGGTCATGAAGATTGGGGTGCCCGGGCCATTACTGCATATCCTGGACCTCACTGGGGGTGCACAGACCAGCTGCCCCGCACACCACAAGTGCCAGATAATCTCTTCGAGGATACCATGGAAGGTCAAGGTGCCGCACAGATGGCGGCCCCCCTGCTAGTCCAAAAGTGTCCTTGAGGAAGCCATGCCCATTTATACTACTACCACAACAAGACAAAGGCCCACGGTGGATTGAATGGGTCAAAGAATTTGGCGACTACATTAGAGTGGCAGGAGAGGAAAAGTCGCCTGTTCTCAAGGACAACTTCATGAACTTAGCGGGCAAGGGGATCAAAGGCATCAAGATGATCCCGTCAGAGGAAAGAGCTGCCTATGACGACCTTGTCACTGCCCTAAACAAGAAACTGTTGATACAGCCCAACAGACTATGAGAGGTACGTGTTCAATTAATGTTCGCAATACTCACATGAAACGGTGGAAGAGTTCATCACAAGTCTCTGGCAGAAATTGGTCCACTGCCAATGTTCCCAGTTCTCAGATGATGAGGCATCCGGCTTCGTTTCATTGAGGGCTCCGTATCATCAGCCCTTCAGAGACAACTATTGAAGAAGCCACTAACGATTGATGAGGTCATAGAGATGGTGAGAGTCCATGAACGTCTGGAGATGCAAGCGAATGAGATGGAAACGCCTAGAAAGAAAGACGAAAAAGACAAGGTTTTAGCTGCCTTTTTGGCAACCAAGGACGCAGCAAAGGGACCTGCTCTCAGCCCTGCCACAATGAGGGGTCCGCTGAAACACAGATATAAACAGTTGAGGATGAGCCTTGGCCCACAGAGGACGTGTTTCTGATGCGGCCAGGCATTCCCGCACACTGGTATGTGCCCAGCTGTCAGCCAACGGTGCTCGAAGTGTGACAGGGAAGGCCATTGTCACACCATCTGCCGAGAAGGTAGACCATTCCCGATCAGGAGACAGCCGATGCTCACGGGGTGGCGGGCAACAGGCAGACAGAGCAGACTGGCTCCATGGAGACCACCGCCTATCTCTCCTCAGATGTCAAGGAGAACAATAAGGGCCATGGACCAAGGCCTGGACTGCGGACAGACTCCATGCGAAGAACAGCCGTCACCAGCTGGCTATTATCCCGAACTGTATGACTATCCCAGGGACCTGTATAACTAATACGAGTATGCACAGGAGTTGTAACCAGAATATACAGACGAATTTGTCAACCTGATGCACGGTGAACAGGAAGGCGAAGAGGCCCGAAAGTGATGGTCAGAATGGCAGACGAAACACACTGCTTCTTGATAGATACAGGTGCCACTGTATATATAAAGGGGAGAACAGGAATTTCTACAGACTGGGGACAGAAGAGATTTGACACAATCAAATGTACACTTTTTTCCATGGAGAGCCAACGCACCATTACCATCCCTTGTGCAATTCCACAGAACATTATCGTACAATGGGAAGATGACTGACACCACCATACATGTGATGAGAAGCCCCGTCAGTGGGAAGTGTCTGCTCAGCTATGGAGACGGCAAAGGAACTAGGTCTGATAGATGTGCATTATCAAGAAAATTAAGTGGTCCGATACAGCAGAGGCCTCAAAGCCAGGCAGAGCATCTCTCAAATTACAGGAACAACCATGGAAAAGAAGCAATCGGGCTAGCATTTCCTGAACTATTCCAAGGGCTACAGAAGTTAAACGGCACCATGACAGGCCCTCAAAGCGGTATGCAACATTTTGCTCAGAGCAGGCCTTAGGCTAAACTACAAAAAATGCAATGTCAACAAGGAAAAACTGGGTTTCTATGAAAACATCTTCTCAGGTCAAGGAATGTAACCTGATCCTGAGAAAGTACATATCTATGAGCTACCAGCACCCACTCAACTGGCAGATGCCCGGTTGTTCCTGGGAATGGCAGGGAACTGTGCCAGGTACCTCCCAAGATATGCCATCACCACAGAACCATTGAGGAAGCTATTGCAAAATGACAAGACATTCCAGTGGTCTAGAGAATGCTAGGAAGCTTTCAACATCAAGACGGAGCTCTCGAAAGCCACCCACTTAGTCTATTTTAACCTAGCATAGGACACAAAGATCGTCGTTAACACCAGTCTCGTGGGGATGGGGGCCATACTAGCCCAACAGAAACGTCACAACGCTCTGGCCAGCTACATAGTGGCTTATGCCAGCCGAGCGCTGTCCTATACTGAAAACGCATACTCCCAGGCCAAGGAGGAGAGCCTGGCCGTGATCTGGGCGTGTGAGTATTTTCTCCACTTTATTATCAGCAAAAGATTTACACTTGTAACAGACCACCAGGCACTCCTATCGCTTTTTGGCAACCCACGGACAAAGATATCAGCCAGGATTGACAGGTGGGGCATCCGCCTCTAGGAATACGATTACTGCATCGTCCACAAACTGGGGTGGGGGCAACAACCGAGCCGACTACATCTCACGGCACCTGGGTCTGCAACAGCAGCCACCGGGGGGAGGGTGACACAGAGTACCTATGTTATGTCACTGCACATGCCTTGCCACCAGCGTTGGCAATGGAGGAGTTCACGCAATCGTCACAGGAAGACCCGTCCCTCGTCATAGCCATGGAACTGACCAGCACCAATAAGTGGAAAGATTACAAGTGACAGCTACAACTACACCAGGGCGCCAACAAGAGAGAGATGCAACGGCTAGACAAAGTCTGCACGGAACTGGCCGTATCGGATCAAGAGATACTGCTCAGGGGGTGCTGCCTGGTTATACCGTCAGCCCTCTGGAGAAGCTTAGTGCTAACAGGACATGGAGGACTCCGAGGGTGGAGGCCACCAAGAACAGACTGTATGGTTTCCATTCATGGATAACATGGCACAGGGTCGGGCCCCTTGAAACAGGGGACTACTTATTGATCACCATGGATGAGTTCTCAAGGATTCCCTTTTCAAGAGAATGACTCCCACCGCGTTCAACCAAGTCGTTGGGGTGATTGATAACGGGCCACCATTCAATGCCCACGAGTTTCACACATTCGCCAAACACCTACGGTTTCTGGCCCCAGGCCAATGGCATGGCAGAGCGATTCACGGCATTGATAAAAAGGACAATTCAGAAAGCCATGATCGAGGGGATGCCAATACAGAAAATACTGTACAGGATGCTGCAGCAGTAAAAGAACACGTCCCACAATGCCACAGGAGTGCCGCCCGGAGAACTGATAGCCTTCCGTGCAAAGACAAAGCTTGCCCAAGCTGCAGTGAAACAGACAGAAGTAGGTGAAGTGGAAGTGACGGAAGCAGACATACGAGAGAGAGAAGCCGTAGGGAATGAACTGATGAGACAATAGACTGATTGGAAAAGAGTGGCGAAAATGAAGGTTTTCAATTAAGGTGATGAAGTACTAGTAAAACAGAGGGTACAAAGGAAGACCAACTCCAGATATGAGACCACGGCCCTGAGGGCGACGGAAGTGAAAGGGACGATAGTCATAGCCCAGAACGAGAGGAAAGAAATAACCTGCAATGCGTCTTTTTTTCAAACACTTCGTACCTATAGTGGATAGAGCATCAGCCCAGGAATCTACCCTGACACAGGACGGGGGCAGGGTAACAGGTGGAGAGGAAAGAGCTGATCGAATGGAGGAGCAAGGACCCCCAGAAGTGGGAGGCAATGGAGGCGACCAGCCGTGACGAACCATCAAGCGACCGAGTAGACTCATTGAAGAGATGCAAGATGGACGTAGGTAGATGTGCGTGGGGGGAGCACTGTGAGCAACAATGTTGCAGCATGGGCCTCTTTGGAGGGAGCACCCGTGCTGAGGGGAAAGGGAGGAGCTGAGAAAGGAAAAGGCAGTTAGAAGAGCAAGTTACTTACCAACTGGTAACGTTCTTCGATTGGATGTTCCTCCAACGTATTCCTCATCTTTGATATTCACGTCCAGCTTCGGCTGCTTCGGAAAAACAATTCTCAGCAGAGGGCGCTGTGCGTCAATGGCGTTGAGTCGATGTCCCTCAAAGGACTTCATCGAGTGTGACGACATCAGGTGTACAAGTAACACGCGTGGCGCCCGTTGGCCTCAGTTCTGTTTTTCCCTCCTGTTCATGTTGATTCAGTGTAGGCAGACATAAGATAGCCCTGCGAGAGCTGAAGTTCTAACAGCATAGGAAATTCTAACAAGAGGTAGGATGGGAGGGCGATGAGGAATACATTGGAGGAACATCCAATCAAAAGAACGCTACCAGTTGGTAAGTAACTTGTCTTCGAATAGATTGTGTCCTCCAACGTATTCCTCATCTTTGATAGACTCCCAAAGCAGTATTGCAGAATTTGGAGAAGGGAGAAGAATTTGAAATTGTCAGCATTTATAACCAGGTTACTCACTGTAGTGACCACCTTACTCCTAGTCCATAGTCCCCTTTCCTCCATACTTATGGGACATCTCTCCGTCCTGTGGGACGGGACCAGAGCACTTTGTAAAAAGCATCCAAATTGTTTTTTCAAAAAAATTGTCCTTCCTCTCTTTCTTGCGCAGGGCCCGGCACGCAGCGGTAACCCTGCCCACCTCGGCTCCGCCCCGCGCATCGCCCATCAGTCCTTTTCTATCGCCAGGTCAAAGACCTATTGGCAATAACAGAGGAAACTTATTAGAGGGGACGGCGGGCGGGCGTATGGAGGAAAGGGGACTATGGACTAGGAGTAAGGTGGTCATTACGGTGAGTAACCTGGTTATACTCCTACGCCCCGTCCCCTTTCACCATACTTATGGGAGATTCCCAAGTACTCCTAACAGGAACTATGGGTGGATGGAAATACCCCTTACTGAAAAAGGTTCTTCAGCACAGCCTGACCAAACTGAGCATCAGCTCTTGAGCTCATGTCAAGACAATAATGCTTACAAAAAGCAGATGGGGAGGCCCAAGTAGCTGCCCGAGCGATGGACTCCCAAGGGACATATTTCTGAAAAGCAACCGTGGCTGCCTTGCCCCGCACCAGGTGTGCATGAATACCCTTAGGAGGTTTCAGCCCTTGGACGGTGAAAGACTCCGTAATGCAGGTGGCGATCCACCGAGAAATAGTCGCCTTAGATGCCTGCTTACCCTGAGGGATATCAAAAGTCACAAACAGTTGAGAAGAACTCCTAAGCTCGGAAGTTCTGTCGAGATTGAACTAAAGAGCCCTTCTGACATCCAGACAATGCAGAACCCTTTCTGCCTCTGAGGCAGGGTTCGGAAAAAAGACCGGTAGGGAGATCGACTGATTCAGGTGGAATTCAGTTACCTCCTTCGGCAGGAAAGCAGGATTTGTCCATAGGACTACCTTATCCTTGTGAAAAACCAAAAAGGGATGCTCCACCGACAAGGCCTGGAGCTCACTCACCCACCTTGCAGATGTAACGGCGACCAAAAAGGACACTTTCCAGGATGGGTACTTGAGGTTCACCGTAGCCATTGGTTCAAAAGGCTTGTGACACAACACCGTCAGGACTACATTAAGGTGCCGCGGCGGGTGCGGACTACGAATTGGAGGGTAGAGGCGTGTCAAGCCTGCAAAATGCCTCCTAACCACTGGATTACCCAGAGAGTAAGAGCATTGGTCCGTAGAAAGATAAGCGGAGACCGCTGAAAGGTAAGTTCTGCATGACAGAACGTGAACACCCGACTCTGCTAGGAAGGATACGAAGGACAGCACAGTGTCAATCGAAGCCCCACTTGGGTCCAACTGTTTTTCCAAACACCAATGCCAGAACCTGAGCCGTTTGTTTCTGTATTGGGATCTAGTCGAGGGTTTCCTGGCTGCCTCGATAATACGCATGTGATCCGCAGACAAGTTAAGATGTTCTAAAGACTTGAACTCAGGCACCAGGCCGCCAAGCTGAGCAATTGTGGGGAGGGGTGCCACATCTGCTGTCCCCCTTTGTAAAGAAGATTGGGGGTCACTGGTAACCTGATCGGCGGATACACCGACAGGTGTTGAAGTTCTGAGAACCAAAACCTGGCCGGCCACCACGGGGCTATGAGCAGAAGGGAACAGTTCACCGAGTTCTTCAGCTTCCAAATCGCTCGATGGACTAGAGGCAGAGGCGGGAAGGCGTAAGCTCTCATGTTGTGGCATGGAATCTCGAGTGCATCCGCCAGAGAGGAGGCTCCCAGCCACCCTCTGGAGGCATACTGAGGAAGCTTCTTGTTTACCGCCGTAGCCAGGAGGTCCACCTCCGGTGTGCCCCAACGCAAGAAAATTCATGAGAGGACCTCCACCTTCAACTCCCACTCGTAGCTGACCACTGTCCGCCGGCTGAGGAAACCTGCTGTGACATTCAGCTGGCACGGGATGTGCACTGCAAGCAGCCAAACACCATAGCCCTCCCCTCGTTCCCCGAGGTGCAGAAGTTTCTGAACCTCGGCTTTGAGGGAGGGCGAGCCTGACAGCTGAAAAGGAGGGTTGAAGGGTGGGGTAGGGGGTAGGGTTAAGCGGAAGCCCACTCAAGCGACTGACAAGACCCATCTGTCTTCGGTGATGGTCTGCCACGCCTCCCAATGAGACGGGATGCATCCTCCCACCCGGGTCTCGTGCGAGCGCATAAAACCCTCATTTTGCAAGTTTTTCGGTGGTGTTGCCACCTGAACCTGAAGAGGAGGCTGAGGAGCGGGAGAAAACTGAGTCTGTTGTTGTCTGCAGCGGTTATTCCCCGAGGGAGTATCCACTCTGCGAGATTTCCGGTCAAGGAAGCCCCTTAAGCCAGAGGAGGATCGGCTTTGGGACAGCGGTCTCTGGGTTTTGAAGGGGGTTAAACAATGACCGACAAGGACTTAGCCGTTTGAGTGCTATCCTTCGTCTTGGTGAGCTCTACATCTGTTGAGGAATGAAAGAGCTCCTTACCATCGAACGGAAGGTCTATACCTTGTCCTGTACCTCTTTGAAAATTTAGTGGCATGGAGCCACGCCTGCCGTGAGGTATCAACCCCCAGCATAAGGCCCCGAGCCGAGGTGTCCACGTGATGAGCCGCAGCCTCCAGGAGATCCTGGGCCAGGACCCTGGCATCAGACAATCCCCCCTTAAAGTCTTCCAGCTTCTCTACCGGGATGAACCCCTCAAACTCCGACAGACCTTTCCACACCCACATATTAGCCCCCGCTAACACCAGTTCGGCATTGGCCTGCCTGAGCTGCAAGGCCGAGTTGGGGAAAATCTTCCTCCCAAGGGAGTCAAGGAGCTTATCCACCTTTCCCAGAACCTGAGTAGCCATCGTGGAAGAGGATGCTGCAGGCCTGGACTTCAAAGTGGCTGCAGCCACTAATGTGGAGGAGAGGGGCGGACAAGACAGGGCCACCTCTTCCGAAGAATGCAGCCTGTATCGCACGTCAATTTTCTTATTGACGAACAGTCCACAGTGTGGCTTCTCCCAGTCCTTACAGACCTCGGCCAGAACGTCCTTTTGCAAGAACAGGCCGGTACGCTCCAAGGGAGACAGGGTGAATTCCCCAGAAAGCACACCCTCCTGCGGAGCGGGTGCCTCGGGCACCGGAACATCCAAGAAAGCCATCATGTCCAGTACCCGGTCATGGAAAGCTCTGATAGAGCAGGGCAGGTCCTCGTTGTCCTGATCGCCTTGCGCGTCATCCGACAGGTCAGGATCTTGCTGAGCCGCGTCGGGCGCTGCCTTGTCCACGGGGGACAATGGTGGCAAAGGCGGAAGAGTTGGGGAAGGCACCGTGGGCAAGGGAGGTGCCGGCGGAACCACCGGAGGAACGGGTGGAGCCGGAGGCGCGGGCGGACATATCTCCCTAAAAAGCCCTTTGAAATATTCCCTCATGGTGTCGGTACGCATGAGCGTCTGAAATTTACTGAAAAAGGCTTCTTCCGGGGACTGCTTTGGAACCTGAGGCGGCCTCTCATGAGGATAATTCCAGGGACGTAACAGGGAAGGGTTCCACACCGGCCCCTCAACCGACGAATCCACATAAATCAATGGGGCCGACTACACAGGCAACTAAACAGAGTGCGGAAGGGGCATCTGGGCGTTCCAATCATAAACTGGCCGATATGGATGCGCAAAAGGGACTCTGTGTTCACTCACGGAACCAAACCCTATACCTGAGGCCGATGGCGTAGTTGCAGGGGCAGCACCCAAAATGGCCGCCGCGGTCGTGGCGGGAACAGGCGCCATTTTGTCATCACCTGAGGGGAACTGCGGCACGTGAAGAAGTGAGGCATGGGTCCCCGTCGATGGATCAGGGGACTTAACTTTTGTCTTAACATAAGGGACCTCGGCAGAGCCGGTATTGTGAGGCCTGGAATGTTTCTGTGACATACCAACCGCCAAATTAGCCTTCGAAGGAAGGACCTCGGCACTGCCGGTAAAAGAAGAACTTTGCTTCTTTGCACCCTCAACAGGTCTGGTGTCGCCACAAGAGCGGGAACGGTGAGCAACAGCTTTCACCGACAAGGCCTTGCTAGGCCTCTCAGAACTGTTGGTAGCTTTAGCCTCTGTATGATGAGGGACCGCAGACCCAAGTCCGGTAACAGCCTTATCTGCGCGGGCCTCGAACATCCATTCGGTGACAGCAAGCCCACCCAAGGCCTTGGGTTGCACCCCGGTCTTATTGTTGAGGGAAGTTGACAGAGAGGCCTCAGAGCAAGCTCCGGTACCCCACGACTCAGTAGAACTGGGTCTACAAACAGCCCCCACAGGAGGGGCCTCGGAGCGCACTCTGGTATCCACAGGCCCCTTACGGAGACCCTCTGAGAAAACTCTGGTACAATTATTAGGCCCAACGGGCACCTCAGGGCAATTCCCGGCGACAGAGCCATCAACGCCCCTCCCAGTCCGGGAGGAACCCGGAAAGGTATCCCTCGGCCGGGGTGCTCTGAAAAGTAAAGAATTTACCGGGCGTTTCTTCTTTTCGTTGATGAACGCCTGAAAATGCAAAGGAGGAGTTTGCCGGAACACCACCTCCCACCGTTCCAACCGACGTTGAAGTGCCCGGACCGAGAGGGAGTCACAGTAAAAACGGGCATCCCAACGGTGATCCAGACCCAAACACTCTAGGCAAAGAGGGTGGGGATCCTCCATCGCGAAGCGACGGTGACACGAAGAGCAATCTGGAAAGTCTAGTTTGAACGACATAGACAGACTAGTAAACGATCACTAGCGAGAGCCAGAGAGGAAAAAGGGAAGAATATCTTCCGAGGATGCAAGTGCTTCCAGTCCCGAACGAACGGAGAAAAGGACTGATGGGCGATGCGCAGGGCGGAGCCGAGGTTGGCGGGGTTACGGCCGCGTGCCGGGCCCCGCACAAGAAAGAGAGGAAGGGCACATTTTGGGAACATTTTTTTTGGATGCTTTTTACAAAGTGCTCCGGTCCCGTCCCACAGGATGGAGAGATGTCCCATAAATATGGAGGAAAGGGGACGGGACGTAGGAGTATAAGGCCGAATACAGTACTGCCTTACCAAAGGCAACATCTTGAGAGTGGGAATCATCTAGACAGTAACACTTTGTAAATGTATGCAGTGAAGGCCAAGTTGCTGCATCACAGATTGATTTAATAGGAACGCCGCTTTGAAGGGCTGCCGAAGAGGCTATACCTCTGGTGGAATGAGCCCTCAAGCCTTCTGCAGGGTCCTTGCCCTCCAATTTGTAACATTCCGAGATGCAAAGTATTACCCACCTTGATAAGGTCTGTTTTTGAAACACCTTGACCCACTTTTCGTCCGGTATACCCAATAAAGAGTTGGTCGTCTACTCTGAGCCTGGAGAATCTAGAAATATAAAAGCTTAAAGCTCTTTTAGGGTCCAATTTATGGAGTCTTTCCACCTCTTTACTGGGATGCGGTGGGGGGTAGAGCGCCGGCAGAATAATTGTCTGCTTCAGATGGAAATCAGATACAACTTTAGGTAGGAAGGAGGGACTTGCCCTCAACACAAACTTGTCCTTGTGGAACACGGTATACGGTGGCCAGGAAGAAAGGGCCTGCAACTCACTCACTCTACGTGCAGATGTTGTTGCGAACAATGATATGGTTTTAAAGGTTAACAACCTCAATGGGCATGTGTGCAGGTGTTCAAATGGGGCACACATTAAAAACTTTAGAACCAAATTAAGGTCCCAAACTGACACTTGAAAAGAAGACAGTGGGAACACATGTGTGAGACCTTTTAAGTATTGAATCACCAAGGGAATTTTTAAATACGAGCATTCTTCCGAAGAGTGTTTAGAGATGGAAAGCGCTGCTAAGTAAACTTTAATGGTCCCAACATTGAGACCTTTATGTGCCAATGATGAGAGGAAAGATAACACCTCTGGAATTGAACATGGAAAAGGATCAACATTCTTTTCCCTGCACCAATCGCAAAACTTGTTCCAACGGCAACGGTACAGAGACAGTGTTGCTGGCCTTCTTGCTGAAAGCAATACCTCCATGACGTCATCCGGGAGGTCCTAATCCTTGTATCTCAGCCTTTCAGAAACCAAGCGTGAAGGTTGAGGGTGTTGACCTCTGGATGAAGAACCTGTCCCTCCCTTTGTGAGAGAAGACGAATCGGAGGACAGATGGACATGTCCAGAAGGTCCTGGTACCACGTTCTCCTGGCCCAATCCGGGGCAATTAGGATCATGCGGTTTCCGAATTGTCTCAACCTCATGATTACTTGAGGAATGACGGGGATCGGAGGGAAAGCGTATAGTCCCAATCCACCACGAGCGCGTCTCCTAGAGCACCTCTCAGAGGAAAATCCCTTGAGCAGTACCTTTCGCACTTCCGGTTGCTTCCAGTCGCAAACATGTCTACTTGAGGGGTTCCCCAAAGGGCAAAGATCTCTTGAAGGACTTCCTGAGCTAGTTCCCACTAATGGGACACTGCACCCTGCCTGCTCTGAGTTTCCGTCATCGTATTTTCCCCCCAGCCAGGTGAACTGCTGATAAGGAGATTCCTTCCTAAACTGCCCCGTACCAGAGTTGCATTGCCTCTCTGCACAGTGGTAGTGACCCTACACCACCTCTTTTGTTGAGGTAATGCATGACCACTGTGTTGTCCATCATTATCAGGATATTCTTTCCCCGTACAGAGGGCAGGAAGGCCTTCAGTGCTAGTCTGATTGCCTTCAGCTCCAAAAGGTTGATCTGTAGTTTGGACTCCGAGGGAGACCAACAACCGCTGACTGTCAGATCGTTGGCGTGGGCTCCCCACCCCGTGAGTGAGGCGTCCGTCACTACTGTAATCTCTGGACATAGTTGCCAAAAATGTTCTCCTTTCAGAATATTGTCCTCGCAGGCCCACCACAGGAGATCATGAATGACCTTGCTTGGAACCTGGAGCAGGTCCGTCATCCTTCCTGAGAATTGGGACCATTGAGTTCTCAGAGCCCATTGAAGGGATCTCATTATCAGGCGGGCTTCTGGCACCATAAGAATGCAGGATGCCATGAGGCCGAGCAACCTCAAGAAATCGTAGGGTGGGAGATTCTGGACACTTCCTGATCATCCAATTGTCCAAGTAGGGGTAGACATGAATTCCCCCTCTCCTGAGATACGCTGCCACCACTACCATCAGTTTGGTGAAGACCCTCGGGCGGAGGTCAACCCAAAATTGATAGTGCAAGCCGCCAACGGCAAACCTCAGGTATTTTCTGTGCTTGAGATGGATCGGCACATGAAAACGAGCATCCTGAAGGTCCAATGACACCAACCAATCCTGAAGTTGGAGGGCCTGAAGGATCTGAGAAAGAGTAACCATCTTGAACTTGTTCAAGTATCTCAAGTGTAAGATAGGTCTCAGTCCTCTATCTTGGGGATCAAAAAATATGGGGAATACCAACCCCTGTTACTCTCCGCTGGAGCTACCGGTACTATAGCACCTTTCTCTAGCAGGGTTAATATTTCCTGCACAAGGAGCAGATCTGGAATCCTCAGAGTGTTTCTCCGGTGGATTGTTGTGAGGCTGCATTAAGAATGGAAGGCAGTAAAACTGGGCTATTGTTTCTAGAAGCCAGGCATCTGAAGTAATGGCTCACGATTCTTGCAGATGCTGAGATAGTCTGCCCCCCACTGGTGTTTTGTGAGGCAAGCTCTCAAAGCAGTTTTGAGGCGGTTGCCACAGCTGCTGATGGCAAAGAAGCTGTAGCTGGAGTTTGCTTTGCACTTTTACCCCATCCACCACAAGGCATTTTGCTTTGGCCTCTTTGACTAGCCACTCCGCTCGCCTTTATTTATGAGGAATAGTAATGATAGGATCGTCCCCTCCAAGATTGTCCTGATGAATGAAATGGCTGGGGTTGCCTAACAGCGGCCCCTAAAGATTTGACAGCTGCTTTTGAGGTCTGCAACCTCAAGACTTTCGTCAGCCTTGTTGCCAAAAAGGTGAGACCCGTCGATTGGCATGTTCAGAAGACGGGATAGCACATCTGGTGTGAAACCCGACTTCTGCAACCATGCAAACATGTGCATAACCGTGCTAGTAGCCATGGACCTGATGACGCTATCTGCAGTGTCCAATCCAGACTGAAGGGATTCTTACATGTCCTCCTTTCCATCTCTAACAGTAGCTAGGAAACCGCCCATATCTTCACCTTCTGGTATGTGCTCCGATGCCATGGAAATGCACTCCCAACAAGTGTACAAAAACGTGGCTAAGGCACAAGTGGAGTTGGCCGACTTTAAGGCCATACTGCCAACTGAAAATACCTTCCATGCCCGTCCATCCACATGCTTGTCGTCCCTATCCGAAGTATTGGTAGGGTACGCTGCCTTGTTATATGTAGCTGTGGCTGCCTGGATCACCAGACTCTCAGTAGTGGGGTGTTTGGACAGATAGCCGGGGTCGCTAATGGAAGGGCGATATTTTCTAGTGAGGGATTTATCCACAGCAGGGATAGAATCCGGGGACTCCCAATTCTTGGCCACCCTATTTTGTAAGGCCACATGGAAGGGTAAAACGGAGTCTGTAGGTGGACCTTGGTCTAGAATGTCTGTAAGATCATCCTGAATAACTGAGCTGGTGGTTTGGCCCAGCCTAAATACTCTACCACTTTTGACATTAGGTGTCGATAAGAAGAGTCAGTGTGTTTGCCTGGCTCTGGTTTGCCAAACTCAGTTTCTGGCAATGTATCCACACCACTGGCATTGTGCAGTTTGTCAATAATGTCTTTTATTCTGATTTCTTCAGAGATTAAACTCTCTGGCACATTAGGAGTACCAAACTCCAGACAAAAAGGAACCTCCTCTTCATCAGATCTTTCCTCTTCTTCAAATATTGAAGACAAGGATTTAAAATACTGCTTCCTGGGTAAAGGAATGTAGGTTTTTTCAGGAGGTGGCAGTTTTGTGGAAGGCTTTGGTTTAGCAGCTTTTTCGTTTGCTGCAACATGCTCAGAGGGCTGAGCTGAAACTTTAGAAATCTTCGGCGCTGATGGTTTTGGTGTTGACGTCGACAAGGGCATCGATTTAAATGGCGTCGAGGCCTCGACAACCACCTTCGAAGATTTCACCTTCAGAGTATGAGGAGCCTTGGATGGGGTTGAAGTCCTTGAGCGCTCGTCACCACTCAAGTGACTTTTTTTCATCAGAGTCCTCGAAGTCTCTCAGTGGGTTTTTCTTCGATCACCCGGGCTTGAGGACGTGGGAGTTTCGAAACGGGAATGCTCTCGGCCGGCTTCCATAGAAGGCACGGACAGAGGCTTGGCCTTCTCAAACACTTCAAGCGTTTTTAGGCGAAATACCTCCCAATCTACAGAGGAATGCTTGGTGGGACACCTACATTTCCTGAGGATTCGTCTGATGTCGATGAAGGCGACCGGTGGTGTTGCTTCTTCGATCATTTCATCGAAGACGATGAGTGGCGGGAGCCACTTCGGGATATCAACCTCTTTTCCTCACTTTTTCGTCGAGGAGAATGAACTCCAGACTCGATGGTCCAACCCACCTGTAATTTCCCCTTCCTCTCTCGCAGGGCTTTACCCGCCATTGCCTGACACTTCGAGCAGGCCTCCATGTCATGGCCTTCTCACAAACACCACAGGCACGATTGATGCGGGTCTGTGATCGACATTTTTGAACTGCATTCCTTGCACTGCTTGAAACCCGAGCGTTGGGTAGTCTGAATTGATGAAGACATCTTCGATGATTTTCTGTCGAAGAACGAAATACATAGTAGAAATATACTAACGAGGCGTGCCGAGTCTCTGAAGCAACACGTTCTGCAAAAAAACTGAACTGAGGCCAATGTGCAATGCGCGTGCTACTTGTACACCCGATGAAGTCACCCTCGACGGAGGCCATCGAGGGTCATCAACTTGATGCCATAGACGCACAGCGCCCTCTGCCGAGAATTCTTTTGCCGAAGCTGGACGTGAATATCAAAGATGAGGAATATGTTGGAGGACACAATCCACTGAAATAAAGTTTAGTTTAGTTGCAAGTGAGTCATGTCTCCGTGCTTTCCTTCTTTCATAGTTGCATCCAGGGTGCCAACAGGACCAGAGAGGAGAGGAGCCCATTGGTGTGATGCTGATTGTCATCGTAGGTAGGTGGCGAGTGCAAAGAGTAGCAGTGTCTCCCTGGGAGAATGCAAAGACCAGAGCAATTAACTTGGGTACCATGTGCTCACAGACCAGGTTATATAAAACCAATTTGTTCATTAATAAGTCACATGAAAATATATAAGTAGATAAAGACCCTTAAAGTTCAGAGTATTTAAAATTTCCTTTTAATGGTCCATGTCGGCAATAAAAATCAAATGGCCAATGCAGTTCCAGATTAACAATCCTTCATCACAGTGAATTTGTCTATTTTCAACAAATAATGTCTGCTTCTGAATAAAATAATCTTATCCAGAAACACATTCAATTACTAGTGGAAGTCAGGAGGCTGGTAGCCTTTCCGTTCCAAGCACAAAACTGTACATTTTGTGAAAGCAAAAATACACTCTTGCTCTCCTAGTGTCTCACAGGGTGCCATGGAGGAGGTACAACAGTGCAGACATGGTGAGGTGGGAGCCCCTGCTGGCGTCTGGTGGCTCCCATGCAGCTGGAGAGGACGCTTTGTGGCAGGGAGGAGCAGTTTGGCTGGGGGAGGGAGGCCAAGATTCATCTGGCCTCCTCGCCTATGGGCACAAGAGACATGGGACAGAGTTGCAGTACTGGAGAATGTGTGCGACGTGCACCGTGCAAACCGCTTAGCCTGCGGGGGTAGGGAGCAGGAAGGGAGATTCTTGGGGCTCAGGAGCTGACAAAGGTTATCTAGTTTAAAAATATGAATACACATTTATATATATTCAATAAGTAATAACATTTTTACCTCTCAGAGATATCTTTATTCCACCCCATTTTTCCACCTACCTATGGTTTGTTTTAGGGGCCGGGCTGTTGTTGGGGGAGACCAGAAGTTAACTCGGTGGAACAAGCAGAAGGCGTTCCACTGTTAGGGCTGCAGCATGTTTCGAATGGTGCAGTATGTCAGGAGGGATGTGTGGATTCAACGGCACTCAGATAGGCCTGAGGTGGTGTTCCCTTTAAGAATGTGTGTCATTACTGTCATGACTGGCTCCCAATAAAAGGAGCCTCAGCAGGCACATGCGTTGGTACGACAACAGACTCCATGCCTGGCAACTCTGGTGTCTGTCTCATTTGGGCCTGCAGGCTGATCTTTGTATGTAACTTGGGCAACCCAAGGCCACTGTCCAGCCCTTTGACCATGGCCACACTGATGAATCTGGGTGCCTCTGGCAATCAAGTAAGTCTGTTTGACCACAGCAATACAAGTATCAGCGGTGTGAACACAGCAGTATCCTGATGTGCTGGGTGCCCCAGCACTGATCTGGCTGGCCATGTGCACATGAGTCAGCCCCATAAAAAGGCAATACTGCAGATTAACAAGGCAGGTGGGAGCAACTGGTGGAAGTGGTGGCAGGGCTGACATCACTGAGGTGTGCGTCTCCAGAGAAGCCCAGAGAAGGCCATGTGGCAGGGGAGGCCTGCAATCCACATGTGGAGGGACAAACCAGCAGGCAGGGTGGTGGGGGAGGTGGTCGAAAGAAATGAGTTGGGGTGTAGTGAGCTATTGCAGAGGTTGGTAAATGAGTAGGGCGGACATCTGTCAGTGTGTGAAAGCCTTTTTTATTTGTAATGTTAATGTTGAAATGGTGCAGGTAATTATGTTGTTGAAAGGGAGAACAGCTAAGCAAGCCCCCTTTCATAAAGGCTCCACGGAAAAATGATACTGTACTTTTCGGAAAAAGCCTAAAGGCACCCTCAGCTCCAAATCGAAGTGGCACAGGGCAGGTTCAAATGTAAAATGTACATCCCTGTCAGCTGCTGTGACACAAAACCCTGCAGGCAGAGTTGGCTTTTTAATCTTTTGCACCTCTGTTTTCAATTATAATACTTGTATGCATTAGAACTCAGGCAGCCTTATGGCACATACATCCTTAAATATAAGTTGTGTCTAGCTGTGGCATGGTAACTGATAAGAACACACAATTATACAATAAAGGCACATAATTATACAGCCATTTAATATCACACCAGTGTCAGCTTTGTGAGCAGAGCTTCACTATGAAAGGGCAGAGGCATATTGTAGTCTAGGCTTACTGTCAACACAAATGCCATACAGCACAATAGCCAGGATGTTGCACCTTTCATGCTCCAGTAAAAAGGGGAAAACCATCCTCTTGGGACACATGAACTTCCCTCAGGCGGTCCCATGGGTACCATGATTCAAAGGCAGCAGTGACATAACAAAGCCAGCCTCACACCAGGGTGCTGATCACTACAGTCCTTTTAAAGTCATCAGGCATGGGAAGGACTTAACTACCAGCAGAAATGTGCTGAAATGGGCAACCTCCTGCCACAATCTTTGGTTGGCAGCTGCTAGGAGAGCCAAACCATAGGCCGGCTAGGGCTGCAAGTTTGGTACACCTTGCAACCATAGGCATCAACAAGCTTATCCTCTTTTGATTGGAGCTACAGAGAAGCTAGCAGAGGACCAGGTCTGCAGGGTAGCTGCTGCCATCGCATAAGCCAATGGTTGAGGGTGAGAGGCTAAACGTATAGGGTCTCAGGAAATAAGATGATACACAATTGTGTATTTTCAACTTTGTGCAATCACCTGTATATATATTTTTTTTCAACAACCGTTGCTACTGCCCATATACCACATTTACTATCTGTACAACCACAAACCGTGTATATAATTCACAATGTCTATACCACCAGCAAATTATTGTATTGTCCTACTATCTGTAATGCTTGTTTGTACTATTGTGTTTGTATTTTGCAACTCTGTATACTTTGCGAAGCGCCTGGATGCCCCAGGGCCAGGCGGCGCTATATAAATAAATACACTAAACCTAATATACATCCTCCTGTTAAACACTGAGCCAGAATGATGAGGTTTTAGACAAATCCTGAGGCCTTCCACCATGACATCTATTAGCAATGGAGATGTTGCTGCCTCAGACAGCAATCATAATGGCTCCTTCTTGCATATCTACCGGCATGCTTATGACTGCCTGATGGTGACAACAGGACCCCTGATAGCAATCCTGTTTTCGCCAGGGGGTTCTCTGGCATGGGGTTGTCAAGGAATTCCAGCAATACCATCACCCCACTCATAAAAAGCTCTGGCAGAGGAAGGCAACTCCTCCTCCTGTCCATCTGCCAAATCTGCAGGATCATTAGGGTGCAGAGCTAGGGAAGCCAGAACAGATGGTTACACCAGAGGTGGCCCAGGCAGCAACAGGGGCAGCACCGGCAGAGGAGGAAGCTCTAGACTGGAACTAGCACCAAAGGTGCCTGCCCGAGGATCCCTGTCAAGGGTGCCAGTGGAGGGAGGGATGGACCTCTGAAGCCTAGAAATCAACACTCATAATAGGCATGGTGGAAGATATGCAACAAATAGCCACTATGACTGCTGGCTGAGGCAGCAACATCTCCCGTATAATGTCCTTAAAGTAGTCCCACATTACCAGGATTGTATGAGGGCTTTTGCAGATAACTTGCCCTCTGAGGGAGGCAGATGGGGCTGGACTGGGCAGGATCAAGATAACTGGCAGCCATGGGTCCAAAAACACCAATGAGGAGGAATTGGGGTGAAGGACAACCATAGGAGGTAACAACATCCTTGTGGACCATAGGAGGTAATGACATTGTCGTTGAGGACGACCATTCAACCCTCGCAACAAAAGGGCCAGAATCCTGAGGAAACAAGGGTATTGAAGAAACACGAGGGCCCAGGAGCCTTCTCCATCACAGGCGTCTTGCTTGCCACGGACTCCACTTTGTGCTTTTTGGTGCCATTCTGCATCTTGTGAGGATGTTTACCAGGTTTGTGCTTATGAGCCTTTTAAGGAACTTTGGCCTTGCCCGTACTCTCATCTGACGTGACCCCCCTTCAGGCAGCTCGTTTATTTAGCCCCTTTGCGTTAAACCCTCCATGAGGGATCTTTTGGTGTCCACTAAGAATTTGTCTTTAACAGGGAACACTGGAAGAATCCCCAGTAGCCAAAAGGTCAACAAGACCACTAACGGTCAAGGGAACTCCAGGAAAGGAATTAACCGGCCAAAGTGCCTGAAAGGGAGGAAGATCACTTGCCTCCTGTCATTTCCTCACCTCCAGGAAGTCGTGAAGGCGATGCGGAGGAGGACTGGGGGAAATGCCTTCTCAATGCTGAAGCCGGCAAGAAAGAGTGTGTACACACAAGCCATTCCAGTGCTAGCAGCGGTTCTACTGATGTTCCAGTCTAAAGCACTCAAGGCAGAGTGATTCGGGATTCATGGCGGGAACCTGCTTTTGGCAGTATGCACAGGTTGCAAAGCCAGCATTAACCATCGTAAACAAGGGAACTGAAGTGCTGCTACAGGGGGTCGGGGGGGCTAAGGTAAACAATGAAGAAGGAAATAAAATCAATAAAAGAAGATGGAAAAGCAAAAGATCACAAGGAGCGCAACATCTGAATTCCGTCGCGCCTGGCGCAGAGAAAGACTGGGGGGGCAAAGCTGGGTGCAGCACCTGGAGGGGCATGGCTGCATGCGCACACACAAGCACATAAATGCAGCCAATCAAAATTGGAGGACATCTTGCTATGAACCTAGAAATGATCCATTGCTGTTCCTGCGAACAGGAACTCCCACAAACATGGAGGAGGCAAAGGGATGAGATGTCAGAGTAAGTACAGATGCTGGTGCAATTATTATTGGACGCGTCTCTGGAATAAAAGATGGAACTGAGGAAAATGAAAAAATGATGGAGGCACCTGAACTTTACACACGAGGTGGTAATACACAGCCAAACTTCCAGTCGGAACAGCACGGGCTATAGCAGGGGCTAGGTTGCCACACCATAGATAGGGGCTGTACGGGGCCATCCTGGAGTGACTTAAGATATCTCTTGTATTTGGAAGGGTGCAATAGGAAGTCGATGGTGCTTCCTAGGGGCCCGGAAAGTGGGACAAGCATTTATTTTCTGATACCTCAAGCTCGGGAGGATTTAGGCTGTATTGGCAGGGGGGATGGTGTGCTGAGAGAAGGCTGAAAGGATGAAGGGGTGAGGCTTTAGCATAACTTTCCTTGTGTTTTTACCCTTGGTGGTTGCATTAACCTTGTGGGGAAAGGAGCTGACACACAGGACAGTGAATTTTAGTGTGGAATACAAAGGATTAGGTGAGGTGGTGAACAAGCAGTCAGTAAAAGATGAGAGGGGCTGAAATTATTGTAGGTGCTCATGTTGGGGTGCATGCATCATAGCATTGTCTTTAGAGTGAATCATGGGACCAGCAAGGTTAATGGCATAGTACATGCATTGTCTCATTCCCAGTGGCAGAGGTTCTATGGGCTGGCTCTGTAGGCTGACAGGGGGGTGGTGCAGATCCTGGAAGGTATCTGGCAGCTGGGAGGATGAGGGCCCTGGAGCTGCTTGAGAAGTAACTGTGCACATAGTCACATTTAGGATGTCTGAGCTCATAGCTGGAATTTGTGAATGGAGTTATGGCATTGTAAAGGTTGGATAGATCCGTAAGGGAGGTGAAAGGAAGATGTAATGTGTTACATGTTGAGGCCGGTGGGCAGAGGATTATCCAGGGCAACAATTGCTGGCAAGGTGGCAGGAATGTCCTTTTATGGTAAGTAGTTTTGGGGTTTTGAGCCTAGTGGGGGTGAATGTTGAAAGTGGGTAACGGAAAGGGGAGGGTAACAATGCTGAAAAAGCCTGTGTCTGTAAACTAGTTTGTTTGCTTGGGGTTCTAGGTGAAGTGTCTTTGTTAGAGTAAAAGATGGTCATGTTTAGGACTTGCTTCACACGGATCTTCTTATGGGCTTTTGGAGTATCTGAGATTGTGAGGAAAATGGGTATGCGAGTATTGATATGGGAGAAGTGAGGTTAACAGGGAGCGGTTTGGCCATTTTTATTCAGAAGTCAAAAGGGTGTCAGAGGTATGGGAATGTGGGTTTGGTTGTGGAAGGGAACAAGGGGACCTTATATCTGGTTAAGTAAGGTAAGAACTGGCAAAGTGTAATCAGGAGAGGTTAAAGCCTGGTTTTCAAGCCAGAAAAATGGAAGGTGTGCTGTTTTGCCAGCTGTTGGGCGTGCTGCTGAAAAGGTTTTAAAGCTTTGGGGATGGGGGGCACTCACTCATTTAGAATATGGGCTTCGCCAGAGAAGAGGAGAGAGGAGTGTGTATGGGTCAGACAGGTATAAAGTACATCTGAGGAAGTTGGAATTGGCAGGCAGAATAAAGTGGGCTGTTGGATCGTGGCTTACTCGGGATAGTGCTACTGATCGTTGTTTTATTTTGCAGATGAATCACAAGGAGGGGATGGAGTGCCAGAGACACATTCATGGACATTTGCTGGTCAAGTGTTCGGGGTAGGAGGCTGGGTGGTGAGTTTGCAAGACACTCAGTTTAAGCTACCTGGAGTCCATGGTAAGGTGTTGTGGGCTGATGGGGGTGGGGTGTCTGAGGAGGGACCATCTTCTGCCCATGTTTAAATTGAAGCCTGCAGCAATGATACTGCATGCGGGGAAGAGTATCTTGGCAAAGGGTCTCAGTGTACTGCTGATAATGAAGATGAATATTCCAAAGATCAGGGAGGACTATGAAAGGGCTATGTTATATTGGACAGAAATATTACCACAGATAGTTTGGCAGGAGGGTAATCAGTGAGGCATTGGTAGACTAGAGCCAATAGAAAGATACATTGAAAAAAAGGAGGTTTTGTGGTATGTTTGATGTCAAGGTGCTGGTGCAACTGGAGATAAGAAACAAGGCTATCAATCTGTTCAAGGAGGACTGTGTACACCTGTCTATGATGGGTACAGAGTTTCAAATTTTGAATGTACGGATGGCATTAGAGAAGGTGGTTTGCAAGTTAAGTGGCCCAGGGGCTGGCACAGAAGACCAAGTTACTTACCAACTGTAATGTTCTTTCGATTGTATGTTCCTCCCACGTATTCCTCATCTTAGATATTCGTATCGTCAGCTTTGCTGCTTCGGAAAAAAATGTTCCACACCAGAGGGCGCTGTGCTTGATTTCGTGGCATCGATGTCCCTCGAGGGCTGCCATAGAGTGTCAACCTCATCTGCAGTATAAATGGATAGAGCCACGGCCGTTGGCTTCAGTTCTGTTTTTTCGATCTCAATTAATGAGTTGATAAAGTGTACCCTTAGACCGTAAGCTCTCAAGGAACATTGAGTGTAAAATACATAGATTGTACGGCGCGGTAGGTTGGGAGCGTCGATGAGGAATACGTGGGAGGAAAATCCAATTGAAAGAACATTACAGTTGGTAAGTAGCTTGTTCTTCAAATGGATTGTCTCTTCCTTGTTAGGGGTAATTCTCATAAATGTGCTAATTTCCTTGTTCTTCAAATGGATTGTGTCCTCCCTGTTAGCGGTAATTCTCATAAATGTGCTAATTTCCCTTACCTTAGAGACCCCCAGCAACTTTGCTGGATTATGAGGACTTTTTATTACCTAGAAAGAGTGTGAGCCTTTTTTCCCACTCTTTCATGTATTTTGATGTGTGTTTTTACTTTTGTGTTCTTTGGATATGGAGTTTTAGACAATTCCATAGACATCATCTTTTCTTGTGTGCCACACAGCACCCTCAGTGCAGTAACAAAGGGATGTCTTTCAGACTTCCCAAGGTTTAAATACCTTCTCTGGGACTGACTACTGTCTCCCAGTGAATGTAAAGTTAAATTGACTTTGCTAGTCTTTTTAAATTGCTAGACCCAGCACACACTGCCTTACAGCAGAGTGCTGGAGGGAATACCCAGTATTCCCTATGCCTAGAAAACTCATGTTGCACTCAAATGCTACCCTTTCCTCTCAGAATCGCTGGTGGCAGTGGTATTACCATGATTTTCCCAACCACAACCCATTTCAATGCTCCGGTAGCTCAAATCCACCGGAGCCATGTTTTTCAAGATGGCGTCTGAGCCCCCTCTGAAAAAACATGTTCCGATCGACTTTTTTTGCCATTTCTTTTTGGAAAGGTCCTTCGAGTGTTTGTTTCTGCGTGCCAAACCAGGTTTGGTCCGTTTGTTCGTTTGCCTTTGGCAGGCTTCAGTCTTGAAGACAGCCTCTGGCGGCTGAGTGTCTGGGGTGGAGAGGAAGTGAGGGAGGTGCACAAAACTCCCTGTGCTTAGTCTCGTAGGAGACCGGAATGCACTTTGGCATGATTGGCTGGCTGGCTGTCTGGCAAGGACAGCCACCCTGCTGGGTGAGTGGCAGCTAGGCGAGAATTAATGGGAGAAAACTGTTTAAAAGGCAGGGCTCTGGGACTTGGAATGCAGAGTCGACCACTGGAACGAAAGAACCGAAGACGAGCTGAAGGAAGACTGCTGCAACTCCTGGACCTTTGGTTTGCCCAGCAAAGCCCTGCTGCAAGTCCGAACAGCCTGAAACTCCCTCGACATAGAAGCCCCTTCAAGGACGACTTCTTCCCTTGAGCTTGTGGGGATAACCAACTCACAAGCCACCTGGAAACCATCTCCATACTGGTCGAATTTTCTTCAGAGTGCTGTTGAAAACCGGATAGCCAGTGAGAAGGATACCAGCTTGTGGACTTTAAGGCACTTGCTCCTTAAACTGACATTTTGCAAAGCTTGTGGATCCATCCCCGTGCAGCGCAGGAACCTCCCAACATCCTCCCTCTTGTCCCCACGACTGAGGCCCAGGAACAGCTAGATCTGCAGGAACTGCCCGGAACAATTGCCTCAGCTACAGCTTTTCTTCATTACCAAGTGACTGTGCAAATGCGGTGGAGAAATCCTCTATGCCGAGGTGACAGTTTGTGAAACTTTCCCAACTTTGGAGTCTTGTTCGCTCCTAATCCGACATATAAATCTTTGTACAAACTACTTCTAAGAACATTGGCAAAGGCTTAACCGTTTACTACCAGAACTGTGCTATCCTATCCAAGACACTGATCCATTGACTTTTGCTCAGGCCCATTGAACTGAACTGCCTCTTGTAGTGAACTGAAACTATTTGGCCTGCCTAAGAAAGTATTTGTGTTTAATTCTTATAAATTAATATTGTTTTACCAAGAAACCTTGAGTAAGTATTTGTTTGAACCACTTTGATTGCAAGTCCTTTGTGTAACACCATTTACTGCTCACATCCCTCTTGAGATAAGCCTGGCTGCTCAGCCCTGCTACCACAAAACTATGTAGTGCAGACTTATGCCAAAGGTGAGATTGTGCTTACACCTGTAGTCTTAATTGTGTGTAGTGTTCCCAAAGGGTACTACATGTAATTCTGCCTAACACTCCCACATATTCATCATCTTAGATAGACTCCCAAAGCAGTGACAATTTGGAGGAGGGAGTACTAATTAATTTTACTCATGGACCGTATGTAGAACAGCCTTAGCAAAAAGACCCCCTTGGGCTGAGGTGGAATCTAAACAATAGTGTTTCAGAAAAGTGTGCATTGACAACCAGTTGGCCGCTGCACAAATATCTTGCACCGGGACACCCCTCTGAAGAGCCGTCAAAGTCACCACGCCCCTAGTGGAATAGCCCATCTGGAGGTTTTTTACCTGCCAGCTTGTAACACACTCCAATTGCTAAAATTATCCATCTGGATAAGGTCTGTTTGGTTACTGCCAGGCCCAATTTGTGGTCGGTGTATCCAATGAAAAGTTGGTTACTTTGCCAAAATGTTGCCAATCTAGAAATATAAAAGCTGAGAGCCCATTCTGGGTCCAGCCTGTGGAGTCTCTCCTTCCTCCTTACTTGCTTGAGGGGGAGGATAGAAAGATGGCAATGCGATCTTTTGAGACAAGTGAAAGTCAGAGATGTGACTATTTTTAGTAAAATTAAGGTTTGACTTTAAGTATAACTTTGTCTTTATGGAAGATGGTGTGAGGATGCTTACAAGAGAGAGCATGTAACTCACCCTGCGGGCTGATGTAAAAGCCGCTAGTAGTATTGTCTTCAAAGTGTGAAGCCTTAGTGGACAAGACGGCAAAGGCTCAAAAGGAATGCATGTGAGGAATTTTAATACTAAATTTAGATTGCAAACAGGGACTTAAAATGGGACTGGAGGGTACACGTTAGTGAGACCCTTTAAGAATTGCACAATAAATGGAATTTTAAAGTAAGAAACCTCTTCCGAGGAACGCTTAAAAATAGAAAGCGCAGCTAAGTATCCTTTTATTGTACCAATATGGAGGCCTTGATTGGCCAAATGTAATAGAAGAGAAAGTACCATAGGAGTACCACATAGGAATGGATCCACATTCTTATCTTGCACCAGTTACTGAACTTGTTCCAATGACACCGGTACAAAGATTTTGTTGCTGGCTTTCTGGCTGAAAGCAAAATCTTGATTACGTCGTCCGGGAGGTCTCAATCCTTATGTCAGCCTCTCAGAAACCATGCCTGAAGGTTGAGTGCCTTGACGTCTGGATGGAGAACCCAACCTTTCTCTTGTGAGAGAAGATCCTCTCTTAGTGGAAGATGTATTGGAGGGCAGATGGACATGTCCAGAAGGTCTGGGTACCACGTCCTCCTGGCCCAATCCGGGGCAATTAGGATCATGGTTTTCCTGAACTTTCTCACCCTCCTGATTATGTGAGGAATCACGGAGACTGGAGGAAACGCGTACAGGAGTGGAAATTCCCAGTCCACTACGAACGCGTCCCCTAGATCTCCTCTTGGAGGAAATTCCCTTGTGCAGTACAGTTCGCACTTCCCGTTGACACTGGTCATGAACCAATCCACTTGTGGGGTTCCCCGAAGGGTGAAGATCTCTTGAAGGACTTCCTGAGCTAGTTCCCACTCGTGGGACAATGTGCTCTGCCTGCTCAGAGGGTCCGCCGCCGTGTTCTGCTCTCCAGCTAGGTGAAATCCCGACAGATTTCTTTTTGTATTGCCCAGAACCAGAGCTGAATTGCTTCTCTGCACAGTGGTAGTGACCCCACTCCTCCTCTGTGTTGAGGTAGCACATGGCCACTGTGTTGCCCGTTATTATCAGGACATTCTTTCCCCATACAGAGGGCAGAAAGGCCTTCAGCGCTAGTCTGATTGCCCTCAGCTCCAAAAGATTGACGTGTAGTTTGGACCCCGATAGAGACCGACGACCGCGGATTGTCAGATCATTGGTGTGGGCGTCCATTACTGTTATCTCTGGCCATGGTTGCCAAAAAGATTCTACCTTGAGAATATTGTTGTTGCAAGCCCACCACTGAAGATCTTGAGCCACCCTGGCTGGAACTTGCAAAAGATCTGACATATTCCCTGAAAATTGGGACCATTGAGTCTTGAGGGCCTATTGAAGGGATATCATTCTCAACCTGGCCTCTGGCACCAGAAAAATGCAGGATGCCATGACACCGAGCAACCTCAGAAAATCGAAGGACGGCAGATGCTGGGCATTCTGGAACTTTGTGACTATCTGCAGAATGTGATGAGCTCTCACCTCACGAGGCGAGGCTTTGCCTGAGAAAGTATCCAGGACTGCTCTGATGAACTGGAGTTTTTGGAATGGTATCATATTTGACTTCTTGTAATTAAGGGAAAAGCCCAGTCTGTGTAAGAAGTGGCAGGTCATGCTCAGATGTTCCTGGGCCTGTTCGGGTGAACGTGCCCTGATTAACCAATCATCCAGGTAAGGGTAGACATGAATCCCCCCCTCTCCTGAGACTTAGCTGCCACTACCGCCATCAGCTTGGTGAAAATCCTTGTGGTGGTAAACCCGAATGGCAGAACTCGAAACTGATAGTGAGAGCTGCCAATCGTGAACCTCAGGTACTTCCTGTGCTTGAGATGGATTGGCACATGAAGGTCCAATGATACCAATCAGTCTTCGAGTTGGAGAACCTGAAGGATCTGAGAAAGGGTTACCATCTTGAACTTGTCCTTCCTGAGGAACTTGTTCAAGTTTCTTAAGTCCAAGATGGGTCTCAATCCTCCGTCCTTCTTTGGGATGAGGAAGTATGGGGAATACTAACCCTTGTTCCTCTCCGCTACAGGTACATGTTCTATTGCACCTTTCTCTAGCAGGATCAAAATTTCCTTCAACAGGAGCGGATCTGGAATTTTGACAGTTGTATCTTGGTGGATGGTCGAGGCCTTTTCTGAAAAGGAAGGCAGTAACCTTGAGCCACTGTTTCCAGTGCCCAAGCATCTGAAGTAATGCCCCGCCATACATTCAGATGCTGAGAGAACCTGCCTCCCAACGGGGTCTTGTGGGACAAGGACTCAGAGTGGCTTTGCGGTGGCTGCAGCAGCGGCTGAGGGGACAGATGCCGCCGCTTGGGATGATCTAGCACCTTTTCCTCGTCCACCCCGAGGACATTTTCTGTCCTCTTTGACTAGCCTGTCCTCTTCCTCTTCCAAATGAGGAATTAAAATAAAAAGGACGACCCTTCCAGGAAGATGAACTTGAGTAGGTGTGTTGCTGAGGTTGACGTATGGAGGCGCTAAATGACTTAGCCGCCGGCTTAGAGGTCTGCAGCTTCTCCAAACTTTCATCCGCCTTGCTGCCGAACAACCTCAAGCCATCAAATGGCATATTGAGAAGTCTGGCCTGCACATCCGGTGCAAAGCCTGACTTTCTCAGCCACTCAAACCTGCGTAGTACTGTGCTATATGCCATGGACCTGCTGATGCTGTCAGCAATGTCCAGTCCTGGTTGAAGGCATTCTCCCATAGCCTCCTTTCCATATTTCACAATCGCAAGGAAGCCGTCTCGTTCATCGCTTTCAGGAATGTGTTCAGCCGTCGCACTAATACAATCCCACAGGGTGTATGCGAATCTTGCAGGGGTGCAAGTCACATTTGTTGACTTTAAAGCCATACTGCTTTAAGAAAAAATCTTGCGAGACCAGGCATCAATTCTCTTATTGTCCCTATCTGGGTGAATAGAAGGGTATGCTGACTGGACTACTAATCTTTCAGGTGTTCACCGCCGGTCCAGATTCTGGGGTTTCCCATGGGGCCATAACCTTCCTCTGAAGTGCTGTGTGAAAAGGAAGAACATGATCCTTTTGAGGACCTTGACTAAGAATGTCCGTCATGTCATCCTGTTCGTAGGTGGGTGAATTTCTGTTCCACCCCATGAACTCCACCACCCTATTCATAATATTTCTATAAACTGAGTCTGCATGATCAGCTGGGTCAGGTTTGTCAAATTCCAATTCAGGTGACGTGTCTATACCACTAGCTGTTTGGAGACAGTCATAGAGGTCAGACATTTTGGATTGAGAATCAATTACTTCTTCAGGAACATCGCTTGTACCATATTTTACCCCAAAAGGAGAAATCTACTCATCCGAGGATTGTTCCTCCTCAAATAGAGGCCATAGACTTGAAAAGGTTTTTCCTTGGCACAGGGTGAAAAATGTTACCTGTGGTTTGTGAGGGCATTGACCTTGGTTTTGCCAAAGGTGTTGATCCTGGTGCCGAAATCAATGTTGCCCTCGACAAAGGTGTTGATGGCGTCGATATTGTCGACGCTGGCTTCGATAAAGTCAAAGAAGCTTTAGATGTAAGCGCCGTCGAGGAAGGTGTTGGCGCCACCTTCGACACTGGTGTAGCGTTAGTCTTCGACAAAGGTGTCGAGGAGACCTTTGACACATGTTTCGATGATGGTTTGGCACCTGACGCCATTTTGTCTGGTGTCGCCTTCGGTTTATGCACCGATAGGCCTGTCTTGCTCTTTTTATAAGGTAACAGAGAGGTTTCTCTCGACGACTCCCTAAACGATTTTTCACCAGATTTAGAGTGTCTAGTCTCTGACCTTCCTGTCATCCTTAGAATGAGCTGGGGCATGGTCTTCACGCGATGTCCTCGAGGGGGTCGGGCCGCATTCTCAAAGATCATTGAGGCTCTAAAAGCCTCCGATTTGCTAGGGGAATCATGCTTTGAAGGTCCGGTACCCAAACATCAGAGGCAAACTCGATAGGGATCAGTTATAGACATTTTCTTCTCGCACTTCTCGCACTATTAAAGCCAGTTTTAGGGGTAGAAGGGTTAGATGATGAAGACATCTCGAAAGACTGAAGTGCTGTTTTCATACACACGAAGCGAAAGCTTTCTGAAAAACTGAACTGAAGCCAACGGGTGCGGCTCGAGCCATTTAAACTGCAAATAACATTCACACTCTACAGCAGCCCTCGAGGGACATCGATGCCATGACATCGAGCACAGCGCCCTCTGGTGTGGAATGTTTTTTACCGAAGCAGCAAAGCTGACGATACGGATATCTAAGATGAGGAATACGTGGGAGGACACAATCCATTAGAAGGGAGTAGTTTCTTACCTGTAACTCAATTTCTCCAGCGTTGGTATCTTTCATGGATTCACATGCTGTGAATATTCCCTGTCAGGCTGGGAACCTCGGTCATTTTAAAAATAGCATTTTCCCCTGGAAAACATTGACACTTTAGTATCCTATCAGTGTCTTTCTGGGTGCTTTAGCCACCACCAATAGGAAGTAAGGTTTAAATAGCCCGGCCCCCGCGGCTTCCCTTCAGATTTTAACCTCCAAAGTAGAGGCAACCCGAACCAGGTTTCCATGCAGGGGCAGCCGGCGGGAACATGTGAATCCATGAAAGATACCAATGCTGGAGAAATGGAGTTATAGGTAAGAAACTACTCCCTTCTCCAGCATTGGATCTTTCATGGATTCACATGCTGTGAATAGATTACATAGCAGTATCAATTATGCATAGAGGTGTGCAATGCAAACCAATACATCACAGAATCACATACATGAGACCAGAAAAACCAGCAGTGATAACGTTCAAATATATACCCCGAAGCTGCAGGGCTTACCTTAATGAAACAGGCGTTGCAGGGCTGCACGTCCCACTTGTACATCCGCACCCTGCTGCTGTTGCAGACAGTAATGTCGAGTAAAGGTATGCGGCACCGACCAGGAGGCCGCCTGGCAAATGTCCACCAGCGGAATCCCTGACCATAATGCTGCCGACGAAGCCGTAGACCTCGTTGAGTGTGCCTTGGGACTTCACTCCAGAGGCTTTCCCACCTTAGTGTGGCAGAGTGAGATAGCCAATGACACCCAGCCAGCCAGTCCCTACTTGGATATTGCCTGCCCCTTGACGGAGGGTCCATAAGCCACAAACGGCTGTTTAGAATGTCTGAACTCCAAAGTACGACTCAGATAAAATTTCAATGCTCTTTTCACATCGAGCGTATGCAACGCTCTCTGCTGACGTGGAACCGGAGGCAAAGAACGATGGTAACACAATCAAAGAAAATTTATGAAAAGTGGAATAATGTGCGGGTTAGTGGCCAACACCTTGTCCTTGAAGAACCGTAAGTATGGAGGATCTACAACCAGAGCTTGCAATTCAGATATTCTCCTTGCCGAATTAATGGCCACCAAAAACGCCACTTTCCAAGACACAAACTGCAAGGGTGTCGACGACCGAGGTTCAATAGGAGGCCTCATCAGACCTGACAGCACTACATTGAGACTCCACCCCAGAGGGAACTTCTTGACTGGAGGAAAAGTTTGCAACAACCCCTTCAGAAAATGCTTGATGAGACTATCACTAAACAGAAGCCTAGCATGCAGCTTCCGAGTGAATCTAGAAATTGCTGCCAAGTGTACTTTTATGGAGGAGAACGCCAAACCTTTATTCGCCAAGTGCAATAAGTAGGGTAGAACTTGTTCCGGTGAAATGTTCAAAGGGTCCACGCCAGGCTGGCCCTTCCACCACACACAATCTTTTTCCATTTACACGCATAGGAGACATTCGTGGACGGAGCTCTAGCCGCATCCAAAATGCGTGGACAGTCACCAGAAATGTTCAGCAGGCCAAACTCTGAGAAATCAGGAGCCATGCCATCAGGCTGAGAAACACTGGATCGTGGTGCCAGACAGCGCCCTTGTCCTGAGACAGAAGGTCCGGCGTCACTTGCAACCGAACTGGCTCTGACACGGATAGATGAAGCAGGTGCGAGAACCACTGCTGCCTGGCCCAGTACGGGGCCACCAGAATCACACGGCATGGGTGTCTCCGAATCCACTGGAGGGTCTGTCAAATGAGTGGAAGCGGAGGAAATGTGTAAGCGAACCGGTCTGTCCACCGGAACGAGAACGCATCCCCCAATGCTGAGCCCATCTGCTGGCACACTCCTTGCACTTCTTGTTCTCCTGCGTTGCAAAGAGCTCCAACAAAGGACTACCCCATTTCAGGAAGATCATGGACACCTGTTCCTTCAGCTGCCATTCGTGAAGTTGGTTTACCTCTCTGCTGAGCGAGTCCGTCTGCACATTCATCACTCCTGGCAGGTGAAACTCTACAATACTGATGTCGTGTAACAGGGCCCAATGCCAAAGTTCTTGAGCTTCTTTCGAAAGCACTCTGGAATGAGTGCTCCCCTGTTTCCTGAGGTAAAAAATCGTGGTGGTATTTTCTGTCAACACCCACACCACGGAGCCGCATATGCACGGCAGAAACGATTTCAGGGCCCAATGTACCGCTCTCAGTTCGAGCACACTGATGTGAAACCACAACTCCACCCGAGACCACAGACCTGGGAGCTCTTGAGAGGCACCCCCCACCCTGTTTGAGAGGCATCCGTCACAATTGTAACCTGAAACTCCGGCTCCAGCATCGGCATGCCCCGATCCAGATTGTCCGAGCACTGCCACCAATGAAGAGCTTCCACTAAGTCGCCGTTGACCACCACCTTGTTGGACCACGACCCGCGACTCTGTGCCCACCGGTCTGCAAGGAACTCCTGCACCGGCCTCATGAAGAGACAGTTCTTCACCAACGGAATGCAGGACGCCATGGCTCCCAGCAGTGACATGTATGTCCTGACCGACACTCTTGTATCGACCTTCCACTCTGCCGCTTTCTGCTTGAGCTTCTGAACTCTCTCGACAGAGGGCCTCACCAGGCCTAGCTGAGTCTGAAAATCTGCCCCCACAAACACCAAGTTCTTGGAGGGAGATAGAAATGACTTCTCAAAGTTGACAGTGAAGCCCAGGTGTTGCAACAGCTGCATGTTAGCGCTGAGACTTGCCTGTGTCGCTCCCGGAGACGAGCCCTTTACCAGCCAGTCGTCCAGCTAAGGGTAGACATGATGACCTTCTCGTCAGAGCCACGCAGGCGCCAAGGATTTCGTAAACGTCCTGGGGGACAATTTTAAACCGAACGGAAGCACTTGAAACTGGTAATGATCTTGACCTACTACGAACCGCAGGAACTTTCGGTATCGTCGATCCAACGAGGCCAGAAATTCGCCCGGCTGTACCGACTGAATGACTTCTTGAAGTGTGAGAATCATGATCTTCAGGCGTTGCAGAGTCTTGTTCAACGCCCGAAGGTCCAGAATGGGTCGCCATTTGCCGTTGGGTTTCTTCACCATGAAGTAACGGAAGTTGGTTTTTCGGCCACTGGAACCAATTCTATAGCCCCTTTCTGTAGCATAAGTACCACCTCCTGCTGTAAGATTTGAAGATGAGGTTGCACGGTATACACGGGAGGAATGGGAACCGGTGAGCGCTTGAATTCCAGAGAGTGGCCCAACCGCACTGTGTCTAATACCCAGCGGTCTGATGTAATCTTGCTCCATTCGTCCACGTGTGGTGCTACTCTGCCCCCCAGCACATTTCTCCGAAGACAGTCATTGCTGTGACTTAGTTTGTCTTCCTTTGGAGGAAGAGGCCTGTCCCCATCTCCTCCTGGATGCCTGAAAGTCTTGGCTCTTTCGCGTCGATTGCGCCGCCCGTCTATACCCCTGTGAGGAGTATCCAGACCGACCGTAACCCCGGTCTCTGGAGGAAGCAAATCGGATGTTTCCTGATGCTTCACGGAAGGTACGAAAATGGCAAAACGAGCGTCCACTCGGCAAAGCCCCCCAACGATGTCGCTGTGACAGAGTCCTCCTTCATACCCTTGAGGGCCTCATCGATTTTCTCCCCAAACAACTGCTCCCCTTCACAGGGCATGTCCAAAACTTTGTAATGTACCTCTGGCCGAAAGTCTGTGCACTTAAGCTAGGCTTGTCGACATAGTACCACACCATTGTTAATCTGTTTGAAACCAGATTCTGCTAAATCCACAGTGATGTGAATACTGTGATTCGACACCTCCTCACCTTCACGCACCAACAGCATGGTAGCTTTATGGTGTTCCTCAGGTAGGTGTTCCAACAGACGGGCCAGCCGATGCCACATCTCGCGATCGTAGCGATCCATGATCGCCACCAAGTTGGCTGCCTTCAACGTCGTCATTCCCACAGTCAAAACCTTCTTTCCGAATGCCGAATGATTCTGCTGGCGTCACTATCAGGAGGTGTAGCACACTTGTGCTGGGTTCTGGCTTTTCGGCTAGCGGCCGCCAACACCACCGATTCAGGGGTGTGCTGTGAAACCAAGCACTTCGGCGTAGAGTCCGGGGCCTTACATTTCTTCTCCAGCCTCCCTTTGTCTGCTGGTTCTGAGAAGGGATGGTGCATTGTGCGCAGGCCCTCCAGCCATACATGGTCCAGGATTGGAACGGCGAACACCGCCTTTCGTCTCTTGCCCATGTGGTCAAACAGGAAACATTCCTCTCGTTCCTCCTCCGAGTCAGACCAAATTCAATACAAGCCTTTGCCATCATGGCATGGAACTCCCCCACATCATCAGGAGGAGACGGTTGTGCTGGACTACGAGGTGTTTCCATTTCCACATCCGAATCCCATGTCGGATCTCTCGACGGCGACGAAGAGACATTAGACATAGTGTCCCTAGGCACACAGTCCGAATCAAGTCCGGCAGCTCACCCTCTTCAGGATGGGAACGAGGGCATTCTTCGCTCATCGGCTGAGGTGTCGGCAATTCAGTTGTAGCCATCGAATGCGGAGGGAAACCTGCTGCGTCGACAATAGGGGCAACCGGGGCCACATTCAGAGGAGGCAATCTTGACTCTAGTTGACACAACAAGGACTGTAGTGTAGACAGGACCTGGAGTGACAGCATCGCCTGCAGGTTCACCAGAGGTTAACTGGATGGACCAGGCCCCACTCCCATCGACGTCGAAGGGCCAACACACTGAAAGCCGAGGCACGTCGGATTCAATACCGGCTCCCGTTCATACTCCACCGATGACACTGAAAGGGCTGCCTCATGCTGTAGAAGAAAAAGCAGAAGGCTGCCACGCCCCACCTGTTGGCAGCAAGTTGTCTGTCGACGACGAGAACCTCAGCCCTTTTTCAATCGCAGCCGACGGAGCCAAAGACACAATCGTGGAGGCAGGCACTGTAGCTGGCAGCGAAACCGTTGACCACGGGACTCCCGTCGACTATGACGTAGCTGGAACCACCACCTGTGGCGTAGTTTTTTTCAGGCGATCCCGCCCATTTGGTCCCACTGGATCGATGTTTCGACAACTCTCTACTGGAGGAGGACCTATGATGGTGTCCTGAAGAGGAACGTTTGGAAGAGCCCTTCAATTCTTTCACTAATGAAGATGTTTTTTCGGGCCTTCCCTCCGACCCACAGGACTGGTCCGAACGACCATGCTTGGAAGACGACAGCGCCCCCTTCGACAGGTATTTGCCCGAAGAGGCATGACCACTTCTCTGTACCAGAAGGCCGAGACTTCTTAGCCGGTGGTTCAGCTGACACTGACCGGCGAGGAACTGTTTGAACAGGTCTCTCAGACGCCAGGCTACGAACCTTTCCCACCTCACATGAAGGGTAGGTACCCTCATTCAGCCAACACACCAACCGCCGATTGCGGTCCTTAAGCGTTTTCTGAGAGAATCCTTTACAGATGTCGCAGGAATCGATGGAGTGATGAGGGTAGAGGCAATATAGGCAGTCCATGTGCCCGTCCCCCTCATATACCTTCTTCAGCCGCAAGTCGCGCAGGGCCGAAACAAAGCTTTTCCCGAAGACATTGAGAAAAACAACCACAACACACCACATGTGTAGAATCAGAACGAGCAGAAGGTGATCCCAACACTTTGGAGATGGTTGAAATCAGAAGGGAAGCTGTGGGGAGGGGCTATTTATACCTTACGTACTACTGGTGGTGGCTAAAGCACCCAAAAAGACGTTGATAGGACACTAAAGTGTCAAAGTTTTCCAGGGGAAAACGCTATTTTTAAAAGGACGAGGTTCCCAGCCTGACGGGGAATATTCACAGCATGTGAATCCATGAAAGATCCAATGCTGGAGAAATAACATCTTTGTGGAGCGTTTCTCTGAGTGCTAGGTGAACTCGATGTTTGGGTAGTAGTTCAGTTTAAGGTTTTGGGTTGTGCTAGGGAGGGATTGGGTAGTTCTTTTCAAACAGACAGGGAAGCCCGGGGACGAAGTGGCAGAAATTGGAGGAAGCAACATCATGAAGAGAGTGATAGTAATATCAGGGCCACTAAGCAGTTTGAAAAGAGAAGGGTAAGGGGTTCACAAGGGATGAATTACAGGAGTGGTTGGGAATCAGTTTCACAACTGTTAAAATTTAGTAGGTTAGGCTGTATGGCTACTGAACCATGTGTGCAATTAATTGCAAGCTTGGGCCTGTCACATTAAAGTGACCTTTTTAACTTAAGAGGAATCTGGTTGCCTGTTGCAGCCCTTCTACACGGTGCTGTAACACCACTATAATACTAGGAAGCCTGCAATACCGCTGGGAAAGCCTGTAAATAACATTCTTCCCACAGGCTATTTCTGACATCACTACTGACCTTGTAATAAGAGCATGACATCACGACTGCTCGGTAATCAGTTATTAAACTTCAGTTGTAACGTTCCAATGCCTCCTCCTTGAGCAAGCACAGAGTAGCATGTCTGCAGTCAATGCAGCACGTAATTAAAGCGTGACAAGCTTTTTCAATTCCTTTCCTGTAAAATATCTTTCTGTGACACTATACATACATTAACCGATCAGGAATTTTCTATGGGAATGTTTGTTTTGTGCACTGCTGGAGTTTACCACATGAGAGTAAGAATGTATTTGCATTTTATTGTTTTTTTTTTTTAAACACAAATGTCTTAGATGCATTTTATCAAACTGCATAAATTGTTCTTATGGAACACATCAGAAGCTGTGTATTAGTATTGTTCTTTCTTTAATCATAAACCGAATGGACGCTGATTCTATATATCAACAACTGGAAAATCTCTTACACTGGATTAAACAGGAGTCCAGGTAAGAAAGGGGGCGACCGTGGGTGTTCATGTAGTATAAGTATTAAAATCCCTCCTACTCTACGTAAAATGTTATAAGTCACTGAAACGCGCTGTGACCAAATGGAGGAACGAAGGGTACTTTAGCTCATATATAATATGGCAAAATCACATAAACATATTAAAAACTCAGAAGAAAAGAGTTGGTGAAAGTGATCGGAACCTTGGCATGAGCAGTCAAGGTGCAGTGTTGGCTAAGGAAGACACTAGGCATTGATGTCATATTTTGGCAGGGAAACAGGCCTTGAAACAGACTTCGCTATACCACCACTATAATACATGACAGTCTGCAATGACCCAATGAAAGACTTAAAAAAATAGCCCGTAGAAAATGTTCTTGATAGCTTTCTGTGACACTTTACAGACATTAACTGATAAGGAACTGTTCATGGTAATATGATTATTTTGTAAATTGTTGGAGTATAACACATGGGATTCAGAATATATTTGCATGCTATGTACATATTAGAAACTGTATATTAATGTTTATATTTTTATTCCAAAACCGATTCTACGCTGATTATATGTATCAAAGACTGGTGGATAGGGTGGCAAGAGGCCAGCTATGAAAGTGGATAACAGTTTGTGTCCATGTACCTCAAGGATTAAAATACCCCATACTTAATGTAAAAATTATGTTACAAGTGACCGAAGAGGGCAGTGACCAGAGGAACTAAGTCGAGGGGCCTTTATACCATGTATAATATGGCAAAATCACAAACATGTTAAAAAAAACAGACGAAAACATTTGGTGAAAGTGCTCGGAGCCCTGGAGTGAGCACTGTCAAGGTCCTAGGCTTGCCCACTGTTTACCATAGCCCACCAACATTCCAAATGAAGCAATACATTGTGACGTGAGCGGGCATTAACGATCAGGTAACAGCCAGCGGCCGTGTTACTTAACATGTGCCCCGGCACCATTACCTGATACCCGCCCGCGGAGGAATTTACTGCTATTAGCACCCTGACCTGCTTCTGGGATGCTAATATTTTTTTTTTTAAGTTGAGAATTGACACGGTTGGTATCAATTTAGAAAATACCCTCCAAAACAAGATGGCCGCCATAGACGTAGGGAGAAAGGAACTACATGTAGTCCCTTCTCCCTTTCCATGGCAACCATTGCCATAGAGGAAAAGGGTCAGAACAGCAATTGTTCCTGTAACCAGCAAGGGATAAGGTTGGCGGAGGTAAGTGGAGGTGGTGTTGGGATGCAGGGGGAGTAGGCGGGGGAGGTGGAAATGGTGAAAGGGCAGGGGAAAGAGGGTGCAGGGAAGGGAGGTTTTACCTGCCTTCTATGGAAAATTGTGACCTCACGCTACTAAGTAGGCTCGGAACGGGGCAATACCATGAGGTATAGCCCGCCTACCCAGCTTCCTGATTGGTTGGGCAGCTCCATGGCACCCCCTCCCAGGTGCTAATTCAAGTTGAGAACTTCACTTACAAGTTCCAGAATTCACTTTATTGCTGTTCTCTGCACATGCAAGGAACTTTGCCCATATGTTACAAAGTTCAACATGTCTCAATTCAATTACTCGATAGTTAGTATTTGTATTTTGTATTTGTATTTTGTTTATTTGTATAGCACGCCAAACCCTCCGATATCGGGGCGCATTATTGCAGTTACAATTGTACAAGATATAGAAACGGGTCACAAGATAATTGTATTAAAAAAAGTGACGTAATATTTACAGCATTGGCATTTTACATAAGCAGAAAGTAATATATGGCATTATGTACAAGTAAGAAGGGACACAAGTGGATCTATTGTGGTAATTTGGTTTCAAGAGTGGTGGGCTATTTTTTTGTGCTTGCCCTGAATTGGGGGAGAGCAGATACGGTTCTTAAACTAGTAGGTATGGAGTTCCAGAGTTTGGAAGCTAATACAGGCAAGCTGGAGTCTACATATTTCTGACGGTTACACCTAGGGACTTTGAGGCAGTGTAGTTGGGCTAATCCGGTGGGTCTGGAAGATTGGTTTTTGGTGAATCTACAGACCAAGTAGTTAGGTGCTGAGTTTGTTAGGCACTTATGAGTAAGGGTAAGTGTTTCCAGAGAGATTCTGTCATTGATGGACATCAGCCTACTCCCTTGAAGTTTCTGTCCGCTTTGTACCATAGCCCACCAACATTCCAGAGCTTTAATCAAGCAATGCATTGTGATGCGAGTGGGCATTAACGATCAGGTAACAGTCAGCGGCCGTGTTACTTAAGATGTGCCCCTGCGCCAATACCTGATTTCTACCCGCGGAGGAGTTTATTGATATGAGCATCCTGGCATGCTTCTGGGATGCGAATAGCTTTTTTCTTTAAGTTGAGAAATAGCATGGTTGCTATCAACTTAAAAAATACCCTACAAAACAAAATGGCTGCAATGGACACATAGTGAGAAGGGAACTTTCCCTGTCTCCCTTTCTATGGCAGCCATTGCCATAGAGGGAAAGTGTCCAAACAGCAATTGTTCCTGGAACCGGCAAAGGATAAGGTGGCCGCAGGTAAGTGGAGCCGGCGCTGGGATGGTCGGGCGGAGTAGGTGCGGGAGGTGGAAATGGTGAAAGGGCAAGGGAAATAGGGTGCAGGGAAGGGAGGTCTTACCTGCCTTGGATGGAAGATTGTGACCTCACGCTACTGAGTAGGCTTGGAACGGGGGCAATACTATGAGGTATAGCCTGCCTTCCGAGCTTCCGGATTGGTTGGGTGACCCAATGCACCCCCTCCCAGGAGGTAATTCAAGTTAAGAACTTCACTTTCAAGTTCCAGAATTCAGTTTATTTCTGCCTAATCCCTACATGCAAGTTCAACATGTCTCAGTTCAATTACTCAATCTGTTAGTACATCCGCCTCCTCCCTTGAAGCTTTCTGTCTGCTGTGTAGCCTGGCCAGATTTGGTCCATGCACCACATTTGTATCCTGCAGTTTTCCTGCCATTTCTTTCTCTCTCGTCTGTTTGGTGTTCACAAACCCCTCTCCAGTCTTGTGTTTGCTCACTTTCTGTTCACCACCCTCATCATTTGTCCACAATTATCCACAGTGGGTCTCCTTCTGCCTCTTTCAAGTGTCTAGAGTTCTGCCTCTTGTTCTCAGTACCTAAGAGTAGTGCCTTCTCTAGTGGACATTGGGTTCCCCTGCTTGTATTCTCTTGCTGCAGCATTATGCCTATGTATGTGGCCTCAATATTCTCTCCAGCCCCCGGTCCCGCTTTTCATCTTACAGTTTCAAAATGTTCTCTGGATGGGCAGCTGTCAGGATTCTCCCCATCTGTTTCCTGAGTGCTCTTGTCTAACCTGCAGGCATCCTCACTTGACAATGGCCTGTGAAATAAGTCTCTGGATTGTGTGTTATCAACAATGTCTTGGAGGACACTTCACCTGCGTTGGTTTCAATGTGTAAGCCCAAAACAGAGCCAATTGCCCTTTGTCCTCTATGACTGCTCTCCGTGCAGCTCTCCATACCCTGCCAGTTTAATTTCACTGCTGCTGTGAAGACTCAGCCCTTCCCAAGACATTGAGCTCGCCCGTGAATGCCTGACATAGACCACTCCCTCCTAAGCAGCATCCCTTTGCTTGATGCATATGTAGCCACAGGACTTAGAGTTGTTAAAAACCCGCCACTTGACAAGCAAAGCTGCAGGAGTGTGTAGATTCTAGGTCTTCTGGGGAGAAGATGCAACTAGAACTGGGGAAATATTATCCTACGGTCCAGCATGAGACACAATGTTGGATTTGTCCAGCATTATTCTAGTAGGTATCTGCAATAAATGTGTCAACATGTAAAAGCAGTTTAGAAGACTAAGTACACTCAAGCACTCGCACTTCATCACAGAAAACTGGCATGCCGTTAGCATGCGCTTCTGAGATCCAAAACGTGTTAATAACGTGACGTTTAACACTGAAAGTAAAGGCTAGGGGAAAAATATCACACACCTTCGGCGGATGGCTCAACAGCAACACGGTTGAAACATGACACCATGGTTTAAGATATGCTCTCTACACCTGTCAAAGTACTTCGTCTTTCACCCTCGCGGTTAAAAAACTAGAGTCCCACAAGTGGGTAATATTGGTGATACCGATTATTACAGTGCTTTTAAATAGGAACTAGTATGAAGCGCTATACAAATCAACAAACTATTATTATTAAGCTCTGCTTTACTCCCTCTTTTGGTGCTTAGGAGCTCAATGAGGTAAGGAATGCCAGTCATAGCCCACAACCCAGCTAATGTGACTTTAGCAGCTGGTGTGAGATACACACTGTACGTAGGAGGTTTCAGAAAGTTCAGCAGCATAAGTGCCACATACATACGTGTGCCAAGAGTGGTGGTCATGGCCGCGACAACAGCTGCTCCACGTACTCTAATACTCAGCAATAGATCAGATGTCAATATTTGGGATGTCAGCCGTGTAATGGATATTTATTTATTTATCTATCAATTCTTTCCAGATACGTTTTCATTGTCCTCATGTAGAAGGTTCCCTCCCTCCAGGAAGTTCACCCTAAAAAAAAAAAACACGACCTGATGCTTTGCAGGGCTGAGCAAAAGGGAAAGGGGGAGATCAGAGAGCAGGGAAGAGGGAGGGGGACAGAGAGAGCGAGCGAGGGAGAGAGACGTCTAATCCAACAAATAGTAAAATCCAGAAAGGTATGAAAAATTGATTTAGCTTTACATCTGTATATATCGCCGTTCAAATTAGAGGTTAATGTTTCTAATACATAATTATTGCAAATAGCATGAAAAGCTGACTAGATTTAATTGACCGTGTCAATAAGCCTAGCCTTAGAACACACAGAAGTTACTGAAGTAAATAAACCAGAACGTAAGTGAAAAGAGTAAGGTTCGGTGCTCTTCCGATTTCAACAGAATCGAGATCCAGGATGTCCAGATCTTTGATGGAGAACAAAGGAATGTCTCTATTCTACCAAGTGGGACTTAAAATGTTCAATGTCGTGTAGGCACAAGAGCCAAGGCAGGGGAAAAAAGAATTACCAGGCACGAGCCACCAGGATTTTTGGCCCCCTCCTGACAAACACTGCCCTATGCCCCAAAGTGCTTTAACCTGACGGGCAAAAGACCCTGTTGTCCACTGAGCATAGCGCCTGAGCAAGTAAGAAAAAGGCTTGAGACACACTCAACCTGCCAATTTGCATGCTAAGGAAGTAAAAAAGGGTGCCTGGGAGTCTCCATATTTCGAGTAAATGTTTCTCTGATCCACAGTTATCGTCTCCTAAAACCCTTAGCGCCTAGCTTATGGTAAGTAATGGAGTCGCCAGACAGCCCTCTTCACGCATCTGCTAATTCCCAGTTCCTTGTGGCACATAAGGTGGAAAATGTATTAGAGAGAGAGAGAGAGAGAGAGAGAGAGAGAGAGAGAGAGAGAAGCATATAGATGGGCAGATAGGGTCTGACAGTGGCAATGTGGGAAAGTGAAAGGGCACCTGGCTGAAAGAGGCTAGTGGTGGGAGCATAGGGAGGACACCAGGTTGGAGGCAATTTTTCATGTGTTTCTATGACTTCTAATGCATTGTGATGATGCAGGTTTGTGCGCCCATGGAGGTCTCTCACTGCTCAGTGCACTAACCTGCTCAAATTCTACATTCCACACAAAATAACCGTAGGAACTAAACCACCTACATATGGCAACGGAACACCCCTCAAAACAACCATCAAACTACACCCCCACAACCACCTTACATTTCACACTCGAGCCAATGCCTCCTTGCACCACAGGCACACAAGGCACCTCTCTGCATATAAATGCCTCTATGCTCTTGTCATAGAACATCTAGACATCGACCCCCACACAGAGCTCAGGGTACTTCCGGTAAGCATGCATCAACCGAACAGCAACACTATCTTGTATTTTTCCCTCAATCCCCACTAACCTCACCTTCAAGCTCTCTTTCACATCCGCCAGAACACCTGGAGATGATGCAAATAGCAGCGAAGCTCAACCTAATTTCCAATAACATAACCTAATCAGGGACATCTTTCATCTTCTGTAGCTTCCTGTTGCCAGCTAGATGGTAACTGCATAATTGGGAATTTAGGAGATTTAAAATGCAGGAGGGGTCAGACAAAGTCAACCAAATGTCGGGCAAAATAAACAAACTGATGAACAATTGAATGTACAGTTTATTAGAACAATGTGGCATACATTAATGACTTCACTGAGTAGCTATTTTACACAGTATGTGCTGTGTATTGTACTGCCATATGGAGCATTATGATATGATATGGCATTTATAACTCGCCTATACACAAGTGTTTCCAGTACCCAGCGAGGTGGGGTGGCGGCCTTCTGACCAATCGGGGGCTCAGACGGGGGCGTTTCCACATGGTAAAACCCCCGCTCAGAGCCTCCTCTGAGCAAGAGGCCGCCATCTTCCCTCACCGGGTCCAAGGTATGTGGCCCCTGCGCTCCACTGCGTCCTCTTCCCCCTACCCCTACCCATTTTTCCACATATTTAGATCCCCCCCCACCCCAGCTCCACTAACCTGGCGCTCCCTCATCCCTCGTTGGCATTGGGAACACTAGTGTTCCCAGCGCATCCCTGACATGGCAATGACAGCCATGGAAAGGGAGAAGGGAGTATGTGTAGTTCCCTTCTCCCCAATCCATGGCCGCTATCTTGTTTTGAAGATTTTCTCAAGTTGAGAAATGGCAAACATGCCTACTCAACTTGAGAAAAAAACACCATTAGCACACTGGTACAACGTGCTGGGGTACTTATAGCAAAATAACCCTTGCAGGGGCGGAGGGCATTACAGGTCAGGTAATTCCCGGGGCTAACATTAAAGCCCTCGCTTCACTCGGGATGCTAATTTATGCCCGTGCTGGTCGGATTATTTTACTTAATTAAGTGGAGAGAAAAGCAATAAAGTAAAAAGAGATTTATTTATTCATGTATGGCACTAGGTCATGTAAATAACATCAGGTATCACACTGTAGTTGTTTCAACACATGGAGCAATATACATTGCGACACATATCAGCAAGTTGTATTCCTTGCCTTAAGTACATAAAGGTAAATCAATATAAATCCTACTGTTGAGGTTAGGCACGACAGGGGTCAGGTTACATAAAAGATTCAGTGGGAATATACAGTAAGGGAAGAATGAGCCTCGTGTCTTTCTTGATTGCGTGTGCACATCTTAATCTTGTTTAAGCAAATGCAACGAATCCCGGATCAGTGATTCCTGACTGTGGGTCGGATCTGCATCAAAGCAAACTGCGTCTTCGGAAAGACCGTTCGCTTTGATGCAGATCATTCTTCCCTGCCGGCATGGACTACTTGATATATGCAGGTCCATCCTTTGGAAATTTTGGCAGAGTACATGCCCGCACACGAACAAACACAACTTTAGTCTGATGCATTTTGCAGCTACCACATGACTATTTATGTTGCCTGTACACAGGCGCCCAGTGATAAGAGCCAAAAACATAGTGACATTTGACTTATCCAGATTGCCATTCAACTTCCTGTGGTCCAGCTTTTTATCCACACGCATCCATTGAACACCCAGACGTCAGTCTTTTCTGTCCTGACGAAGGCCCATACAAGAACGGGGCTACATTCTAGCCCAAGAAAGGTCGAAACACTCTGGTGTAGACATCATCATTGACTTTTAGTCAGTGTTATAATTGTTTCACTGTATCTTTCTGTTTACTGTATATTCCCACTGAATTTTTAATGTAACATGACCCCTTTCGTGCCTAACCTCGACAGTAGGATTTATATTGTGTTGACTTTATGTACTTAATGGCAAGGAATACAACTTGCTGATGTGTCACAATCTATATTGCTCCATGTGTTCGAAAATTGGTGTTCTATGTTGTACTACTAAGTAAACATGTATATATGCTTTGAATGAAATATGTTGAAATAACTACAGTGTGTGACCAGATGTTATATACATGATCTGTGTCTTTAGACGTGCTACATGGGGTTGCGTTTGTCTCACTGACATGTTCAGTTGTATCTGATGATAATATAGCCCTCCTGGGCAGAATAGGGTCATTACCAGGAACCCCTGTATTGATCATATTAAGCGCACTAGGCCAGGGGCATCAAGGCGCTGTTTACAGGTTAGGTTATGAGACCTTGACACAGATATTCCAGAATACATCGTACAATAGGTTGCCACTAAAACAGCCTTGGTTACATTGCCAGCAGGCTAAAGGATTTCAAGCATTGCTCAGGTGAGGAGAGTTCTTGGAAAACAATAGGGTCTTCAGTTGCTTCGTGAAGACCCAGTGAGATGGCTCAGATCCTAATCGCAGAGGTAGGGTGTTCCAGCACTTCTAAGCTATTACCAGCAAACTGGCTCCTCCTGATCTTGTTCTACTGAAGCTCGGTATAGTCAAGTGGTGGGAGTAGGCAGAGCGAGTAGGCCCGGTGGACTGTCGTTTAGAGACTTTTTTTGACAGATATTTAGGTGCTGTTAGAGAGGCATTTGTGCGTGATGGCAAGGGATTTGAAGATGATGCGCTCTTGAATGAGCAGCCAGTGAGCTGTTCCCCTCACTGCCGAGATGTGTTTACGCTTTGGGATGTTAAGGGCTGCTCTGAGGGCATTATTTTGTATAATTAGTAGTTTGTTGATATTGCGCTTAGAGGTTCTGGTAAATAAGGCATTGCCGTATTCAAGCCTTGAGCCTATTAGGGCTCTAACAATGGTGATACAGCTTTCTGGGGTCAGGAAAGGTCTGCAGGTGTTAATTCGTTTTGATGTGTGTGCAGCCGAGGAGGCGATTGTCAATCTCGAGACAGGTTAATGCAGAGTGGCATCCAAATAGATTCAAAGTTTTTCCATTACTGGCCACTGGGATGAAAATCATGCCTTCAATGATGAAATATTGTATTCTTGGCTACGTTTTTTCAGCAAGGATTTTGAGCCAACTACAAGGATTTGTCTTTTCATCATTGAGGCAAAGGTAATGAGAAGTCATCCAGGCCTGGATGATGTAGCAGACAGAAAGGAGATTGTGTGAGCCTGTCTCGTAGTTTCCAGAAAGGGGAGCAGAATCTTCGTGTCATCCGCATAGTTTGTGTTGGAGATTCCTTTATCATCCAGCAAGTAGACTAGTGGCTTAGTAAATATGTTTGAGTGTTGGAGACACACACAAGCTTTATATGTTGCTTGTGCTGCTGTTGAGATGTGCCGAGGATTTAGTGTACATCTGAGAGGGGGCAGGTGTTCAGAGATTGAATCTTCCTAGGTTTAAATGCACTAAAAGGTGCATCATTCATGGACCTCATGTGAAGTGTCTTTGCTGTTTCCTATTATAAGGCTTATCTCTGGCATAACTAATTCACTAAACACCTAGCCTCGTATCTCAGACATACAATTATTCTCGAAATGTAAGTCACTCTTTCACTTGCCTCTTTTTGCTGTGAAACCTGTGCCTTTTGTCTGGCAAGTTAATCAGTGTAAACTGTGTCCTCAATGTCAATTATCATATGGCTTGATTGTATTGAAGTTCCTGTAATAATCATCTGAGGTGTAATTTACTTTAAGGATTGTTGTAAATGTTTTTTAGTGTCACTTTCCCCCGGATTTCTAATACTAGAAGACGTGTTGCTGCAACGCCTGTCTATGATTTATTTTTTATTTTTTATTTATTTGCACTAATAAAGCGCGCTTGCAGCCCATAAGGCATCGAGGCGCTGTTACAAAAAATGCGAAGATTCAATTTACAGGGGGTGCCCAGTGGGCTCTTGGTTGCAGGTAAAGGAACAAACATGCAAAGCATTGTTAAACGGCACAAAATGCAAGGAACTGTTGAACCATCTTATGATGGATATATTTTCAGACAAAGAGTTTAGTTTTAATGGCCTTGCGGAAGGCTAGGTGTGATTCAATCCGTCTTAGGTGAGGTGGCAGGGCGTTCCAGTGCGTGGCTGCTTGGGTGGGGAAGCTGGAGCCTCCAGCTCGCACCTTTAGTGAGGTGGGTGTGACAATCGTGTTGACATAGTGTGATCTTAAGGGTCTGGTGGCCGTATGCCTGGTGATTCTGTCGGTCAGGTAGGGCGGGGCGAGGTCGTGGAGGCATTTGTGGGTGAGGGCAAGCGTTTTGAAGACAATTCTCTGTTTGACAGGGAGCCAATGGGCTTGCCTTCTGATTTCAGAGATGTGGTCTCTTCTGGCGGTACCTGTGGCTGCCCCCAACGCAGTGTTTTGAGCTAGCTGCAGTTTGGCAATGTTTCTGCTGGAGGTCCCAGCGAGGAGGGCATTGCAATAATCTAGCCTTGACCCAATAATTGCCCTGGCAATGGTGAGACAATTGTGGCGGGCCAGGAAGGGTCTAGCCGCATTAAGGATTTTGGCGTAGTAGGCTGAGGAGGTGGCGATAGCATTGACCTGTCTATCCATTGAGAGGTCGGAGTCGAGATAGACTCCGAGGGTCTTTACATAGTTTGAGACCTTGATAGGAATGTTGTCGATGGTGAAGGATGAGTACTGGTCTCCAGTGTGAACGGTGATCCGATGAGGAGGAGTTCAGTTTTGTCACTGTTGAGGCAGAGCCAATTTTCTGCCATCCACGACTAGATGGTGGAGTAGATAGTGGTGAGGGTGTTGGTGTCGGCTAGGTAGTCGCCCGTGAGTGGGATGAGTACCTGTGTGTCATCCGCGTAATTGGTGTAGGATATGCCAAGGGAGTCCAGGATGCAGAACAGGGGCCTTGTGAAGAGGTTGTAGAGCGTAGGAGCTATACAGGACCCCTGGGGAACACCGCAAGTGAGGAGGCTCGGGGTGGCGGATGCAGACTCCGAGAAGACTTTCATGGCCCTTTCTTTGAGGAAGGAGGTGATCCATTGACAGGCTTTCGGGAGAAGTTGGCTTGGGTGGCTAGATGGTGGCACAGAGTGTTGTGGTCCACGAGATCAAAGGCCGCGGATAGATCAAGGAGCAATAGGAGGGCAGGTTTGCTTGCATCTCTAAGATCATCCATTTGATTCTTAAGGTCTAGGAGGGCCGTCTCTGTGCCGTGCCGTGGGCGGAATCCAGATTGCCGCAGGCCTAGGAGCCGGTTATCCTCTAGGAACTTCTGGACTTGCAGGTAAGCTGCTTTGTCCAGGATTTTGAGGAGGAAGGGTACAGTGGTAATCGGTCTGTAGTTACCAGGGACTGAGGGGTCCAGAGAGGGTTTTTTAAGGAGCGGGCGCACCCAAGCTTCCTTGAGTCCGGATGGGACGTGGCCTGACTGGAAGGAGGAATTGATAAAAGCTGTGAGGAAGGGGGCTAAGATGGGTGCTGAGTCTTTGATGAGACTAGCTGGGCAGGCGTCGCCCTTGCAATTGGAGGGTTTGATGGAGTTGAGCAGGGTAATGACCTCTTGCTCGGTGACATCTTTGAATTCAAATAGCGGGGAGGCGCTGGTCCTGAGGGGTGTCTCAGCGTGCAATTTGGCTATGAGGTTGGAGAGGGTTTTTTGGTGGCCGCGGATTTTTGTTTGGAGGGTGTTGAGCTTGTCGAGCATGGCCGACTGAATGCTGTTGCACCACTTGTCATCTTTGATGATTGATGGAGGGGGGCAGATGGTTTTTCGAGTTCCCTAAAGATGGTGAATAATTCCTTGGACCCTGACTTGGCTTCAGCGATCCTGGTATTGAAGGAGGCGGCCTTCGCTAGGGTAATGTTAGTCTTATAGGATTTGGAGATTGTTTTGAACTTCAGTTTGGTGGCCTCAGAGGGGCTGGCTTTCCAGGCGGAAAGGGCCGTCCTTTTTTGCGCACGTTGTTCACAAAGTTCTTTGGAGAACCATGAGTTGGCATGTTTGGCTTTTTTAGCGTTTTTTAGGGTCAGTGGAGCAATAGTGTCAACGGCTGACATGATGATGTCCTTAAAGGTGTCAGCTAAGGTTTCGGGGTTGTTAGAGAAGGGGGCCTGGAGGGCAGGGTTGAGGAGGTAGGGTGCTAGATTCTCAGCCGTGAGAAGGCGAGAGCTCCAGGCGTAGGTTGCTGGGCACGGTCGGGGGGGCGAGGGTCACTTTCCTGGTTACAAGGGTGAATTGGATGTAGTGGTGGTCCGACCAAGGGATGGGGGTGTTGGCAGTGATGAGAATGGAGCAGTTGTGATGACTAATCCAGTCGAGGGTGCGCCCTTTTACATGAGTGGGCCCAGAGATGGAGTGTGTGAAGCCGAGGTTGGACAGGGCTTTCTTGAGGGATTTCGCCGGGTGGTCCTTGGGGTCGTTAAGCCCTAGGTTGAGGTCGCCCAGGAGTAAAACCTGTGACTTTTTTTGATGTTGTTGGACAGAGCGTGAATAAGGGTGTCCTGGAAGTCAGGGGATGAGCCTGGGGGTCTGTAAACAATATGCAGGGAGATGGTGCAGTTGGGAGAAGCGTCAATTTTTAGAGGGAGGTAGTCGCAGTTAGTGTCAAGCGAGCCTCCAGCTTCTCTGATGGTAAGGGATTCCTTGGCGATGAGGGCAACGCCTCCACCTTTCTGCAAGGTGCGGTCTTTCCTAAAGATGGAGTACCCAGGAGGGATGGCCAGGGATAGGGCTGGGCCTGATGTTGCGTTGAGCCAGGTTTCAGTGAGGATGAGGAGGTCGAGGTCGTCCTTGATGAGCAAGTCGTTGACGTTGAGTGCGTGTGCGGGTATTGATCGGGCATTGATGAGTGCACATCTGAGTGTGTAAGCAGAGAGCGGTGTGGCGGTGGGCGGGCTGGCCGGGGTGGTGCATGGCTCGGTAGTGGCAGGTGGGGTGGAGTAAGAGGAGGCTATGGGGGCGGCATGGGCAGTATGCATGGCATTAGGCAACATAGTACATTGATTAGCAGTGGGGGCGGCATCAGCATGGGCAGTATGCATGGCATTAGGCAACATAGTACATTGATTAGCAGTGGGGCGGCATCAGCATGGGCAGTATGCATGGCATTAGGCAACATAGTACATTGATTAGCAGTGGGGGCGGCATCAGCATGGGCAGTATGCATGGCATTAGGCAACATAGTACATTGATTAGCAGTGGGGGCGGCATCAGCATGGGCGGTGGGCAAGGGAGAGCCAGTGCGTTTATGCTTTAGCATAGGTGCAAAGTTAGAGTTAATAGTAGTACAATTGTTTGTGGCATCCATGAGGCTTTGTTTGTTGGTAAGGGCATTGGGAGACTGTCGTAACGTTGCCTTCAAGTGAGTGGCATTATCAGTGCTGTGGTTTGCCTTAGTGAAGCAGCGCGTGGTGCTTAGAGGCTGGCTCCTCACGCCAACCCTTGTATTCCGGTACCCTATGTTCGGAGTGTAGGTGAGAGGAATGCTAGACAGGGTGCGTGATCGTAGTTGTGCATTCCTGTGTTGCAATGCGTGTTGCGCATAGCAGTGACCTGGGTGGGAACACGTGGTGGGTGAGACTGATAGGCGAGAAGGCTGGTAGCCTTACCTTGTGTTGGCCTGTGCGTGCCTGGAGGCACCATCCTCATCGTCGAGCAGCGGAGAGCTGCAGAGAGAGAGCTTGGCCTTTTCTCCTGGCCTTCGCTCCTCTGCGGCTTCGCCTGCCGGTGAGCCCCCCCTCCATTAGAGGCAGGAGGGGAGGGGCGAGCAGGAGCAGGGGACCAATTGCGGGCCTCAGCGGAGGCTAGGAGATTCCTTGGTGTTGTGGTGGCCACAGCGGTGGCCATCTTGGCCTGTCCGTGTAGTTCGGGGTCAGTGGAGGCTGTATGGGGCACAGATGAGCACTTCGGTGCTGCGGCGGCAGCGCGACCAGCTGATTCTGGTGTGGAGCGCCGCTGTAGTGCTGATGGCATCTCTGCGCACTCGTGTGCGACGACTGCCAATGGCACGATCCTCTTCGTGCAGGCAGCTTATGGCTGGGGGATCAGCTGGTGAGTCCCTCGCAGCGGAGCTGCAGAGAGGGAGCTTGGCCTTTTCTCCTGGCCTTCGCTCCTCTGATTTTAGCCCTTTAAAGACTAAATATGTAATGTAGGTCATTACAAGGCTTGCTCTAGTTATTCTTCAAACATTTGCTTTACTGATGATATTCATCAGGGAAGAATGTGTCGACATTGGAAATTCAAACTATGGTTCAGTCCGGCAGTCTAATATCACTTTAAACCTTGTCCGGGGTCATTCAGTTAGGCTTCTGTGTCTTTAGAACTGAGCCTGTTTCTGGTTTAAATCAGTGGATGGCGGTCATTTTAAGAGTTGTCCAAATTATCACTCGTTAGTACACAGAGGGGTGCAGGGGTTGCAGCATCCCAGCCAATCAGTACCCTCCTAGCAGGCTTTTACCACATACCCCAGAGGAGAAGGATGCCATCTTCCTCTGCTGTGACTGAGGTAAGTGCTCCCCTGCGCCCCCTTCACCTAACCCCCACTTTCCACATATTTAGCCTCCACCAATGCCTGTCCCACTTACCTGGCGCTCCCTTGTCTCTCGCGGGCACCGGGAACACTAATGTTTCTGGCGCACCCCCAACACGGCAATGGCCGCCATGTAAAGGGAGAAGGGACTACATTCAGTTCTCTTCTCCCTGATCCAGGGTGGCCTTTTTGTTTTGTAATTTTTCTAGTTGAGAAACGGCATGTTTGGGGTTTCTCAGCTTTAACGAAAGCACTATTAGTATCCCGGTACAACGTGCCCGGATACTAATAGCCAGAAACCCCTCCGGGTGGGTATATTACGGGGGCAGGTAATGCCCGGTCTACAGTTAAAGCTCTCCCTTCAGTCTGGCTTCTAACTGGCCTGGGGCATTACCTGGCCGGGTAATGCCCCCACCCATTGGGGTTTATTGCTTGAATATAAGCTTATCTGTGATGGGCATCCCTATGTCAGGAACAAACCTCCAGCAATTAATGTCATCGTGCCAAGCGGAATACTGATAGTGACACAAGGGCTTAGACTGTGTGTGCTTTAACAAATAGTACAACACAATATACATTAACTCTCTGTGGCCTGTGTCGCATTTAAGGGAGCAATGGGAACCCCATCTGCTTAATTAAGGGCTATAAACTTTAGTTCCTAGGTAATCATTGTAGAAAGCCAGTTTTGGTGGAGCACATTATAGAAGGACCAAGTGGACATGACTATGTGCTCATGATTGAAAAGACTGCAAGTGTTCAGATCCCTGGAGTTCCAGCCATTGACAACATGCATTACTCAGCATATGCCAACATGATTACTGTTCCAAAAACCAACAAAGCACGTGCTGGTGGCACCAGCTTCCCCACCATGGCTGCCACCCACTGGAATGCCTTACCACCACACCTTAGGCTAATTGAATCCCATGGTGCCTTTCGTACGGCCATCAAAACCAAGCTCTTCGTGTAAACCTGCAGGCCCCACGTGCACATCCTAAACAATCTGTATGTTTACTGCTAATGTATGTACCAATGTGTTCTGTAACATGTAATTTCAAGAATACTTGATGGGCGGCTTTTTGTAACCCTTAAATATGCCTTCTTACGATCCGTTTTAAGCGCCTCAATGCCCTTGGGCTGTAGAGCACTCTACAAATGTTAAAAATAAAAAATAAAAATCGAGCCACCAGATCTAGTCCTTGGGATTGCATACATCTTATACCTCTCTTGAAGGGGCCCGCTGCCCTCAATAAGATAGTGGCTATCTTACACCTGGGATGTATAATATGAACCAAAAGCACAGGAGTACATGCCAGCTCTAATCTATCACCCCGATTCTAGGCTAAAATGTGTGTTCTAGGTCTCCTAATGCAAGATGGACATCGGGTAGATCTCCACCTTCTAGCCAGATATTTTCTGGCTTTTTCTGCCAGCGTCATATGTCCTTTGCTGTGGTACCTTTCTCTACATTTTTAAAGCATTTTCCCTCACGTCCTTAATTTTCTCTACTTTTCCCAGCCTTCCTGGTTTGCTGACAGCAATGTGGGTGTCGGCCCTATGGTCATAGCCTTTGCCGGAGTGGGGCCTCTTTGCATGTCTGCGAAGCTTTCTGGTACTTTCATATGATTCTCTGACATTTAACCAACCTAGTGTGCTGGGGTGGGTGGAGATTGTGAGGTGTTGACAGGGTGTTCCAGTGTAAATGGCATTTGTGGAGGGCATGAGATGGATGTAAGGCAGAGGGCTGTAAGAAGCAGAATGGTGGTCTTTGAAGGCGACCCTGTACCATGGAGAGCAGGGAGGTTTGTGCCAAAATCCAGGAGGGTGTCAAGAGTAAGGGACCTGATACGTGATGCACTGTGGGGGCTGGTTGAGGGGAATACATCGAGTGGGGATTTCCATTTTTAGATGTTGTGGCGAAACAAAGGAGCTGATGCTTGCAGAGCACTCTGGAGAGGTCAGAGGGGCTGTAGGTCTATGGGATCCGGGTTGGCTGTGAAGACGAGAGACATGGACTGGGTTGTGGGAGCGACATGGTGACAGAGTTCTGAGTTTTTGCAGAGGCTGCTTTGGCACTGCCTCACTACACTCAGTTGCCAGTATACATTTGTGAGAAATACTGACACTCCTCCACTTTATTCACTCTAAAATGTCACTAGTCAGTATTGTTTCACTAGAGGCTGCTCTTTGGTAGTTTTGAGCACAGGTAGTTAACCTTTGGCATGTTGCTGCCTTTTTGGGGGTCTTGGATAGTTTGGCAAGTCGCAGATGGTTATTTCTCAGCATATTCAATTTTTCGGGGTATGGAGTCAATGGTTTATATTTGGTCCCTTCCAAACATACAAAAATATTAAAACCCCCCCTGAATAGCATGCCTCTAACACATGTCTAATTGGAATGCAGAACTAATTCCTCATTTCAAGTTTGTATCACAAATATCACTTTATTTTATTGTTCACTTGTATTTAATACAACAATAATAATTATGATAAATGTTTCAAAAATATATTAAAACAACGTTTTAAAGAAACCACAACCACATATCGACAGCCGATGATTTCCACCTATACAAAACAATACTAACATAAAAAAGTTTTAAAATTCCATCACCCCACCACAGTGACAATGTGTGTATCTGAAATAACACTCAGCCACCAATACAAAAACATCTTTGGGTTGCTGTATACATTTCTTTTACACAACCCATCAACCCCAAATGTTTCTGTTCCCCTTCATTTGGAACTTTCTTCAGGCGGGAATAAATGATTTTCAGCAATCCACATAATGATATTCACATCAGGCCTGAGCGTGGCACAGTAATTATGATACCCTGTAAAAAGTTATTACATTATTAATAAACAAATGGCAATCGCTATGGTTTTATTGTTTAAAAAACCTTCTAAATAGAAAATAGCAAATAACCTCATATGTGCGTCAAATCTACAATTTACTTTAGTCTGATTTTGCATGAGGATTTGCTACATGAGGCAGACGCCCCGTTAGGGAATAATGATAGAATCAAAATAATTTTAATTCAATACAAAATGTCTAGCAAGAATCTTTATTACATATGTGTTAATGTTAAAGGATATTTGTACCTCGCACTAGCACAACCGTAGTGGACCCCTGGCGGATCTGAAAAGGTAAGGGGTTGGAGGATGAGTTAGTGGGAACGAGCGGGAAAAGTGCAAGAGAGCAGTGATGTGCTGTTGGCAGCTTCAGTTCGGTTAACACCATTTGCTGAATGGTGAATGAATACTACATTGTTTCACAAGCTAAATAATTAAAAGCTATGTGAGATTAGCTTTGTTGCTCCTCTATTTTGTTAATGTATGAATAGTTGGTACAGAGTAGTGCCTGTAAAAACAAAAGCGTGACAAAATAAGTACTATTTACAATAAAATGGTTGTAAATACCCAATTGTATGTGGCAGGACGCCATCCCCTGTTTCAAATATAACTAGCTCATAAGTCCTCCCACAAACATGAGCTGTCCCTAAGGTTACCCAATATTCACAATCTTATCTAGATGCAAGGCAGGCTAATGGTCACACTTCTATCTAAATGTGGCACGTGCTAATATTCACAATCCTATCTAGATGCAAGGCATGCTAATGTTCTGAGTGTGGCACTTGCTAACATTCACAGTCCTATCTCGATGGATGCTATACCTAGATTTGAGAGCCGTGCACAGTGGGCGGGAGGCCCAGGTTTCACAATACAGTAGGATTCATGTGACGCATGCTAATAGTCGAAAAGATATAACTAAGATGTGGCACTGGCCAACACACACAATACCATCTAGATGTGGTGCAAACCAACATCCACAGTCAGAGCTACTTGTAGCACTGGGTAACATTCACAATGCTGTCTGTTTGCTAAACTGGTTGGTATTAACATCCTGGCTTTATATGTTTGAGGGTGAATAGAGTGGCCGGGCTTCCAGAGTACAGTGATTGCTGTGCTCCCCACCTATGCCACACCTACTGGGTGGTCTCTGCTGGTTGACTGGTCACTGGCTTCCCCTGCTGACACCTGCAGACACACCTTGAAGCCGCCAATGTAGGAGCTGCCCTTTGCCTCGGGGCCCTTAGCTGCAGGTGCTGGGCTGCCTTGGGAGGGTGTGCTAAGAGCAGCGATGGAGCCAGTCACAGGAGGTGGGGGGAAACCAGAAATTTTTGCCGCGATGGATGCCCTTCGAAACTAAAGTTACAAGCCTTGGGTTAGGCCCGCTTCCTATGGCTTTTGGGGGTATTTCTGCACTCACCTGCAGCATCAGGATGGCTGGGCAGCAGGCGAGGGTCGCGGGAGCTACGTCTCTGTTGGTCTTTCTTTTTTTCTTCTCATTCCACCAATAACGGGTGGTGGGATGGATGGGAGGTGGGAGGAGTGGGGGGAAACCAGGAAGTTTTGCTGAGCTGTATGCACTTTGAAAATAAAGTTACGATCCTCGGGCTAGGCCCACAAGCTTCCTATGGCTTTTGCTGAATAGCAAAAGAATATTGTACCTTCCTATGCACTTTATCACGTGTAAATTAAATCCAGACTCAGAATACACCCTCACATCATATGGCTGTAATCCATATAGCAACATCGATGGTGAATCCTCAAAAATTGATATAATCCTCATATCAAAAGGAAGTTTCCCACTCAAAGATTTTCAAGAATGCATATGGAGCATATAAACACAGAAATTATCTGAATTTTAATAAATACTGCACAACCAGTTAGCACCATCACTGGTGGAAGCTAATGTAAACTACCTACAATGTTCTATATATTATGCTCGTTTAGGCATAGTGACCTGTGTCAGAACATATATTATCCTGTAGATCCACCACTGCCAACAGGCACTAAAAAACAATTTGCACCATTGTTAGAAGAAACTGACTCGAAATGCAAGCAATATTGGGACTCATTACAGGTCCGGCGGTAACCGTGCTGGTAAAAGTTACTGGCACCTGGCTTGGGGATGCTTTCCGGTCGGTAGCCGTCGTGTGCTGTTGTGCGAATTTGTGTGGTTTGCTTTGCTGTTCCAGTGTAGTGAAGCTTGTGCGGTTTGTTGTGCTTTAGGGTTGTGGTTGTGTTTGGTTAGAGTTTGAGAGGTGCATACAGAGGGGTGAAATTAGTGGGTTAGTTATTGGCCTCGCTATCCAGAGGTGGTATCTGCTAAATTTCCACATTCTTTCTAGATGTGACGCGTGAATGTCTCTGCATTTCTATCTAGACCCGGCACTGGCCAATATTCAGAATCCTGTCTACACATGAGGCAAACCGATATTCACAATGATATCCAGATGTGACTCTGGCCTATCTTCACAAACCTAGATGCAGAGCAAGCCAACACTCACCATTCTATCTAAATGTGGCATTGGTAATATTACCAATGCAGTCTAGATGTGGCCATGGCTAATATTCACTATTCTATCTAATTGTGGCACTGGTCGACATACACAATCCTGTTTAGATGTGATGCAGGCCAATGTTCACAATTCCATCTACGTGCGACACATGCTTATATATACAGTTCCAAGTGTGGTACGTGCGAGCACTCAGAGTTCTAAGTTTGGCACATGCTAACATTCACAATCCTATCTAGATACAAGGCAGGCTGCTGTTCACAGTTCTACATAGATGTGGCACTTGCCGGCATTCAAAATCCTGTGTAAATCTGATGCAGTTTAATGTACACTATTCTATCTAAGTGTGGCACTTGCCAACATTCACAGTCCTATCCAGATGCGATGCAGTCCAATGTTCACAATTCAACCTAAATGTGGCGCATGCCAATATTCATAGTTCCAAGTCTGACACTTGTTAACATTCACAATCCTATCTTGTACCCAAATGCGGCACTTGCTGGAATTCACAATCCTATCTAGATGTGACACAGATCCATGTTCACAAAGCTATCTGAGTGTAGCACGTGCCAATATTCACAGTTTGAATGTGTGGCACTTGCTAACATTCACGGTCCTATGTAGAGGCGACGCAGGCCAACATTCACATCTCTATCTAAATGTGGCACTTGCCAACATCCAAAGTTCTAAGGGTGGCACATGCTAATATTCACAGTTCTGAGTGTGGCACTTTGCTAACATTCACAGTTCTAAGTGTGGCACTTGCTAACATTCACAATCCTATCTAGATGCAAGGCAGGCTAATGATCACAATTCTATCTAAACATGGCACATGCTAATATTCACAATTCTGAGTGACCTAGTCAACGGTCACCCCTCAGCCTGGCTTCACTGACCATTTAGTGGCATAAAGAGAAAGAGACATATCAATACAAGCTTCCAAAATACTTTCTTGCCATTGTATTAATTCTTGCCACATTGAATATAAGAATGCATATGCGACTTTGGATATTTCTATTTGTTTTATTTATAGAGCGCACCTGGCCCATGGGCATCTGGGCGCATAGCTTGTGTTACAGTTACAGAGAACAGCAAGGTACAATGAACACGGTACAGAAATACATATTTCCAATCGACAGGAACACAGATCCGATGTATCAATATACAGATGAACAGCAGGTTAAAAGTGCAAATAATATTTACACTATGAGTAACATATGACAGGTTACATATCAAGGGAAACCAACCAGGTCTTGGCTGTGTTTAAAGGAATGGAATGATGGCTCATTTCTAGTGGTGAAAGGTAGTGAGTTCCATAGTTTAGCGGCACAGACAGGGAAGCTAGCCCCGCCCACTTTTTGAAGTTTATATCTTGGAATGTTGAGGCAGTGCATTTGCGCAGATCTAAGAGGGCGTGTTGAGTGCTCGGTAAATCGGTTAGCCAAGTAGGCAGGGGCCTGGTTGTTCACAAATTTGTGAGTAAGGGCAAGTGTTTTAAGCGATATTCTTTGGGTAACCGAGAGCCAATCAAGGTTTCACCTTGTGTCCGAAACTTGTGCCGATCTAGAAAAGTTGAGGGCAGCCCTGATGGCATTATTTTGTGTGACTTGAAGTTTGTTCAAGTTACATTGACTAATCCCTAGGTAAAGTGCATTGCAGTAGTCAAGTTTGGACATGACCAAAGTCCTAGCAAGAGTAATGCAATTAGGTGTGGTCAGAAGAGGGCGGCAAGCTGAGATCAGTTTGTATTTGTTTGCCGAGGCTGCAATGATGGCGTTGGTTTGTCTGTTAAGCGTGGAATCAAGGTAGATTTGAGTATTGTTGGAGATCTGAATGGTGTTGCCATCAATTTTAAAGGCTTTGAAGGCCGGGTCCAATTTGTTGATCCCATTCTGTGAGCCAAGGATGACGAGCTCTGTCTTGTCGTTGTTGAGACAGAGCTCATGTTGGGCCATCTAAGGCTGTATGACTTGATAGACCTCGTTGTTATATTGTCCGCACACTGACCTTACGTCAGTGTGGAATGTTTAGAGTTAAACACTCTGTATGAGAGTGTTTAACTCATTTCAAGCCTGGCAGCCCAACCTCCGGGGGCCTTTGATTAAAGCTCCATTAAGCTTTATTGGGTCATTTGTTTTCATTACAAATGGCGACGAGGTACACCCCGTAAGGCCCCCGGGGTGGTCACCAATCCCACCCCCTGCCTGCGACTTTCATTCCGTGCTAGTCGCTCCTGCGGCTCCCTGCGCCGCACTTTCTGCCCTGCCTTCCCCGGCTACCAGACGAGACACAGGAGAGGCTTTGCCGACCTTCCTCACAGCCTCCGACACTCTGCCTGTGAAGGGCGCCGCTCCTCCCCGCTGGGAGTTCAGAGCGGCGCACATTCCCCAACAGTGCTCCAGGCAGCAGGACAGCTGTCCAACTTTCAGGTCAGAGGTGGGGGGAGGACACAACAAAGACCCTTTAACTCTTCCAATGAACTTACACATTTCATTTTATTTTTGTTCTTGCTGAAATTGGGAACATTTCTTTCAGCCCATTGAAACTCACACCGCCGCCTTCATTGGAACGTTGTGTCCTTTTTTAAAGTTGCCACTTTGTTGCCCTGCAGTGCGCACGCAGCAACAAGGAATTTCAGGGACCTTCACTCTATTTCATTCTTCCATTGCTGCCATTGTGATGCAATTTCAGAACCCAGTTTTGACACTCCATTAGAGACTTTTCAGGACCAGCCATCCTGCATGTCAGCCCATTGTGAGGTCACAATCCACACTGGGACTCACCCCTTATACTGATGCCTAGAGACCATGTGATCACAGTATACAGCCATCAAGCATCCTGTCCCACAGGATTCCATAGACATTCCATAGCGTGCCGTGCCCCATCTGCACTTGTTTCCCTTAGGGCGCATCACGGCATACGCCCAGAGGGCAGGCTTGTAGAATGCACACGCGCCCACCTATCCATCGGCTGCAAGCCAGAGCCATTCCCCACAGCCTCATTCAGCCTCATTCAGCCTCATAGGGCGTCCTCTTCGTATTCTCTGAACCACCGCCATGCAGAGTGTTCCTCCACCGACCAAATTTCTTCCATGTCCTGGCACTCCCACATGTCCCTGGGAACAGTGGATAGATGGCTTTCAGGTTTACCTGAGGGCCATTGGTGGTAATAAATTCAGTGACGACCTCAAGGAGGCGACTCTACTAAACTGTACTGGAGCAGAGGCCCTCAGAATATTCAGGGCGCTTCCCGAGCCGGATGATGCAGGGGGTGATGGCAACGGCAACCGCAAATATGAAAACGCACTGGCTAAGCTCTCCAAACATTTTGGCAACAAGACAAATGTCGTTATGGAGAGGTACAGATTTTTCTCCAGAAAACAATTGAAAGGTGAAACTGTTGATGCCTTCCTTGCGTCCCTCAGGACACTCATGTCAACTTGCAACTTTACCGGTGTCGGTAATGAGTACCTTAGAGACCAGTTGGTGCTGAATGTCGCTAATGCACAAAATCAACAGAGACTGTGGCAATCCAAGAATCCATCCTTGGAGGAAGCCACCGAGATCGCCAGAAGCATTGAATTGGGTGACCGTTGCTTGAAGGAAAGATTCGACCAGGCAGGGACCTCTGAGGGGAAATCCATCGAAGCTAACATAAACAAACCTTCAATAGCCCTCATGAGGAGAACATCATCACATGCCCCGAGGCCCTATCCACCTAGAGGGAAGAACTCGCTACACTTCAATCAACCTTGTCAGCGCTGCTGTAAATGCGGTTGGCAGAAACACGGCGACGTCGACAGAGAGTGCCCTGCAGTGGCTGTTGAGTGCTATAAATGTTATCAGATTGGTCATTTTGCCAAAGTGTGCAAGAACACAAGAGGCAGGTCGAGTAGTTTTAGGAGGCCATTTGCCAGACCAACGAAAGGCACTGTGCGAGCTGTCGAAAACACTCAAGAACACGATGAGATGTTAACTGTCAATCTAAGGAGTCCACCCATACAAATACTTACCGTCACCTCCTTGCAACACTCCAAGGGCCCTTGGGTCAACATGCAGATCAACGGAGTATCACTGCCTGTAATAGTGGATGCAGGATCCCCATACACGATGGTTGGTGTAGAAACCTTTCTGTCTGAACTATCTAGTAAAATAAGCGATTTGAAGGACACTACAGTACAAGCTACGGGTTATGGGAAGAGTCCCATAGACATTATTGGCTAAACATGGGTGCAACTCAAGTTCCGTGACAGAACGATCTACTGCAAGCTCTTCATAGCAAACAAAGGTTCATCCATAGTAGGCTGGGAGGAGCAAGCCGCTCTCTGTGTGAGAATCCATCCCGGAGAGGAGAACCCCATAATGTCTGTTCTGAATGATGGAAAAAACATCAAAGATACCCTGGCACTACAGTTTCCCAAGGTGTTCTCTGGAAAAATTGGACTCCTAGAGGGGTTTCAGCACAAGATCATTCTCAAGAGGGGGGCCATTCCTATAGCCCACAGAGTCCGCGGAGTCTCCATAGGAACAAAAGAAGCACTAAAGAAAGAACCTATGCGTTTATGTGAGCAGGACATTATACAACCTATTGAGAGCTCAGAATGGCTTGCTCCTATAGTACTTGTGAAGAAACCGGATAATTCCATAAGAATGTGCGTCGATCTAAGGGACCTAAACAAAAACATATGGATCGACAGGCACCCCCCCCCAAACATATCAGAGCTGTTAACGACCATGAAGCCAGCAAAGTACTTCAGTACTCTAGATCTTTCATCTGCATATCACCAAATAGACCTGGAAGAAGACTCCAGAAGCCTCACCTCATTTGTCACTCCCCTGGGAGCATTCAGATTCAAAAGGATGCCTTTTGGCCTCACATCCGCTGCCGCTGTATTCCAAAGACTAATGTCACACCTGTTTGGAGGTTTGGGAGGAGTGCATTGTTTCCAAGACGATATCCTCATATCAGCCGTATCAGAACAAGAACACGATGCAATACTTACCAGTGTATTAAGAGTGATTCAAAAAAGGGGCCTCACCTTAAAATTGGAAAAATGTAACATCAAATGCAACAAAGTGTCCTACCTTTTCCACTCCATAGACTCAAATGGCATCAGTCCCAAGAAAGAACTGATAGATAATATCCTAAGCATCGCTGAACCAGTGAACAAAGACCAATTAAGAAGCTTTCTTGGAATGACCGAGTACTATTCAAAATTTGTAGGTAACTATGCTGATAAGACCAAGAACATGAGGAGTTTCATGAAGAAGATGAACAAGTTCGACTGGTCCGAGAAATGCAAAATAGAATTTGAGGAAATAAAACATAATATCAATCGAGCACCCACTTTAAGCATGTTTGACTGCAAGGCAAAGACAATTATATCAGTGGATGCCAGTAAGGTCGGTCTAGGTGGAGTCCTGGAGCAAATCCACAGCAAGGGCAAAGTAACGATTGCCTTTGCATCCAGAGTACTAAAAGGAGCAGAATTAAATTATTCTACGATAGAGAGAGAGGCGCTGAGAGTAAGATGGATCCTACAACATTTTCGGAACTTAATTTGGGGTTTACCCATTACACTCAGAACAGACCACAAACCACTTGTACATGTTCTTCAGTCAAAGACACCTCATCTCATATCCCCAAGAATAAGACGTTGGATCCTTGATATTATGCAATACAACATCAACATATGCTACACTCCAGGAACACAAAATCAAGTGGCTGACTGCTTCTCTAGGCTATCGACCAATCAGGACATTGAACCTGAAGATCCAGACCAAGACATAATAGCAACCATAAATCCAGCCATTCCCATTGATGAGTGGAAAAGCAAGACAAACGACGATCCTGAGCAAAGAGAAATTAGAAAAGCAATAACAAATGATTGGGCGACACCATCCCAAAGTCTAACAGACTTCATGCCCATCAGACAAGAAGTATACATGGACAAAGAACACATCTACAGAGGTGACAGAATAATCCCACCGATACAGCTCAGAAACAAATTGCTAGATCTAGCACATGAAGGGCACCTTGGGAGAAATCTAACCAAGAACCGCTTAAGGTGCAACTACTGGTGGCCGAACATGTGGAGGGAAGCAGAGGAGTTGGTCAAAAATTGCCCCGCCTGTGCCTCAAGCGACAAGTCAAAAACCACAAGAAAAACACCATTACAGCCAATTGAAAGCCCAAAGAATGTATGGTCTAAACTGGCCATAGACATCATGGGGCCATTTGAAAATTTAGAAGCGGTCAAAATCTATATTATAGTCTTAGTAGACTATACATCTAAATGGACGGAGTGGGGTGTAGCAGAGACAAACGTAACCACAAAGAAAATCACTGAATTCCTGACGGACATATTCAATAGGGAAGGTGATCCCAAAGAGCTAGTCTCAGACAATGGGTCACAGTTAATGTCACTAGAATTCCAGGAATTCCTCAAAGACAAAGCTATCCATCATATCACCACCTCCTTATACCATCCGTCTCCAATGGCCTCGTAGAGAGAATGAACAGGCTAGTGAAAGGTGTCATTCAATTGGCCATCGTCAACACACTTCCGTGGAGAGAGACACTCAAGGAGGCCTTATGTGCATACAGGACAACTCCACACTCCACCACCAGTGTCGAACCATTCACAATGATGAGAGGCAGAATCGCCTACAATCGACTCAGACCAGCCTGGATCTTTATGGACAATGGAGAGGTGAGATTGGACATGGATCACATTCAGGAACGTGTAAGAGAGAAACAGAGCAAATACAAAACATACTATGACTCAAAAAACAAAGTAAGAGAGATGGCAATTCAGGAGGGAGATTTGGTATGTGTTAAAGAACCCAAGAAGACTCTCAAGGGAGAATCCCGCTTCAGATCCCCACAAAGGGTAGTGAGATGCTATGGCAAATCTGTACTGTTGGAGGATGGAAAGAAATGGTCCGGCGATGACCTAGTAAAAATAGAGAGAGACCACAAAAAACCCAGTACAAGTAAGGACATACCGACAAGAGATGTTATCCAGCCAGAAGACACACATCAACAAGACTGTGATGAGAACAATGACGTAATCGCTGACCCCACAGTCAGTCTTTCCAAGAGGAACCGGAGAATCATCCTAAACTACAACGATGACTACGTCTATTATTGATGCACGAAGCACTACAGACTACTGTCAAGAGGAAACCTTCAAAAAAATTGTTGTTACAGTTATATTCCCTTGTTCTCCTTTCCCTTTTCTTCCCACCCTTCCTCCTTTCCCTTTCCTTCCTCCTCGTAAGGGAGATGTTATATTGTCCGCACACTGACCTTACGTCAGTGTGGAATGTTTAGAGTTAAACACTCTGTATGAGAGTGTTTAACTCATTTCAAGCCTGGCAGCCCAACCTCCGGGGGCCTTTGATTAAAGCTCCATTAAGCTTTATTGGGTCATTTGTTTTTATTACACTCGTTCAGGACCTTAGTGTCTATAGTGTGGTCAACCGTGATTGGAATGACTATCTGGGTGTCGTCAGCGTAATTGGCATAGGAGACACCCAGATAGTCAAGTATGTCAGATAATGGCTTGGTGAACACATTATAGAGTGTAGGAGAAACACATGATCATTGTGGGACCCCACATAGGACTGGTGATGGTTCTGCTGCGGCAGTTGGGGAGAAGACTCTCATGGATCTGTTGTTCAAGAACGATCGGATCCAGGTGGTGGCTTTGTTTGAGAAGTGCGCAGCAGTAGCGAGGTGTTGACAGAGGATATGGTGGTTGACAAGATCAAATGCCGCTGACAAATCAAGGAGAAGTAGCAGGGCTAGTTTGCCATTATCTTTGAGATCCTCAATTTGAGTCTTGAGGTTGATAAGCGCAGTCTCGGTTCCGTGCCTAGGGTCGAAAGCCGGATTGTCTTAGACCGAGGAGATTGTTAGAATCCAGGTAGTCCTGAATCTGCAGATAAGCCGCACGATCTAAGATCTTGAGTATGAAAGGGATAGTGGTAATGGGCCTGTAGTTGGTTGGTATGCTGGTGTCCAATGTTGTTTCTTTTTAGAATGGGAATGATCCAGGCGTCCTTGAGGTTGTCAGGGACAATACCCGTATTGAAGGAGGAATTAATAAGGGCAGTGATAGAAGGGGCTAGTTCGTGCGCAGCTTCCTCGATGATGGGGGCTGGACACGTATCACCCTGACAATTGGAAGGTTTGAGTTTACTTATAATTTCAACTTCAGGAATATAAGCATATATTGTGTATTGAAAGTGGTTACACTTCTGTGTTTTTGTATGTTTTTGTTCTTTGACTAGTTTTGCACACTGTACTACGCACTGAAGATGTTTTGTATATAAAATAAGAGTATAAGATAAATACAGTATATATTAAGAAAAAAAGCCTAAAATAATATATATGCTTTGAATGAATACTACATTGTTTCACAAGCTAAATAATTAAAAGCTATGTGAGATGAAGAAGTTACTTCTTACCTTGTAACGTTCTTTCGACGGGATGTTCCTCCGACGTATTCCTCATCTTAGATATCTTCTTCCAGCTCTGCTGGCCTCGGAAAAAGATTTTCTCCAGAGGGCGCTGCGCGTCGACGTCCTCCGAGTCGATGTCCCTCGACAGCCGCCGTATCGACGTCGACGTCATCCTGCCTATAAAGGCCGCGCGCAGCGTCCGTTGCTCAGTTCCGTTTTGTAGCCCACAATAATACTTTCTGGACTAGACTAATCACCCTGAAGGAGCGTAAGCTGCAACAACAAGGGAAGTAGAACTGCGGGGATGGATGGGAGGGTCGATGAGGAATACGTCGGAGGAACATCCCGTCGAAAGAACGTTACAAGGTAAGAAGTAACTTGTTCTTCGAAGGGATTGTGTCCTCCGACGTATTCCTCATCTTAGATAGGCTCCCATAGCAGTATTCTATTATTGGAGGAGGGAGTACTGACTTCACGCTGTCTTCTATTGATGAATAGAATGCAGTACAGCCCTTCCAAACCTAGTCTCTTGACTGGAGGAGGAATCCAAATTGTAAAATCGTGTAAAGGTATGGACAGACGACCATGTAGCGGTCGCACAGATGTCTTTAACCGGCACGCCTCTTTTGAGGGCCGATGAAGCTGCAATACCTCTGGTCGAATGAGCCCTAAGGTTTTGAGGGGGCTCTTTCCCTGCCAGTTTATAACATTCCAGAATGGCTAGAATGATCCATCTGGAAATGGTCTGCTTAGTTATTGGTAACCCCAGCTTGTGACCTGTGTAACCTACAAACAGCTGGTCTGCCTGTCTTATCCTGGCTAGTCTACTGATGTAAAAACTTAAAGCCCTTCTAGGGTCTAGCCTGTGTTACCTCTCTTCCTCTTTCCCCGGATGAGGAGGAGGATAGAAAGATGGTAGGGTAATCTTCTGAGTGATATGGAATTCAGAAATCACCTTTGGGAGGAAATTAGGCTTCACTTGCAGGACAACTTTGTCTTTGTGAAATATTGTGTGAGGGGGTTTACAAGAAAGAGCTTGTAATTCGCTCACCCTTCTAGCATATGTAAGTGCTATTAATAAAACAGTTTTAAGGGTAAGGAATCTTAACGAACAAGAATGGAGTGGTTCGAAAGGTGTGCCCATCAGGAAAGTTAGTACTAAGTTTAAATCCCATAGGGGAACTTGGAATGGTCTTGGGGGATAAACATTGGTTAACCCCTTTAGAAACTGTATTACCAAGGGTAACTTGAAATAGGATGGTTCTTCCGCAGTGCGCTTAAAGATGGATAGCGCTGCGAGATAGCCCTTAATGGTGCCAACTTGAAGGCCTGAATTCGCCAAATATAGAAGGAAGGACAAAACCATTGGTGTACCACATGAAAAAGGGTCGATATTCTGTTCTCTACACCAGCTGCAAAATCTGTTCCAACGGCAGCGGTATAAAGACATTGTTGCTGGCCTCCTTGCCGAAAGCAACACCTCCATAACATCATCAGGGAGGTCCCAATCCTTGTACCTCAACCTTTCAGAAGCCAAGCGTGAAGGTTGAGGGTTTTGATGTCTGGATAGAGAACCTGACCTCCCTTCTGTGAGAGTAGGTTCTCTCTGAGTGGAAGTCGAATTGGAGGGCAGATGGACAAGTCTAGAAGGTCCGGGTACCACGTTCTCCTGGCCCAATCCGGGGCAATTAGGATCATGGTTCTCCGGAATCTTCTCAACCTCCTGATCATTTGAGGAATGACAGGGACCGGTGGGAACGCATACAGAAGTGGAAACTCCCAGTCCACTATGAACGCGTCTCCCAGAGCTCCTCTCGGGGGAAATTCCCTTGAGCAGAACAGATCGCATTTCCTGTTGACGCTGGTGGCGAACAGATCCACCTGAGGGGTTCCCCAAAGGGCGAAGATCTCTTGAAGGACTTCCTGAGCTAGTTCCCACTCGTGGGAGACTGTGCTCTGCCTGCTCAGAGCGTCCGCTGTCAAGTTCTTCTCTCCGGCTAGGTGAACTGCCGATAGAGAGATTCCTTCTTGGATTGCCCAAAACCAGAGCTGCATCGCCTCTCTGCACAGGGGTAGTGATCCTACGCCTCCTCTTTTGTTGAGGTAATGCATGGCCACTGTGTTGTCCGTCATTATCAGGACGTTTTTCCCTTGTACAGCTGGCAGGAACGCCTTCAGCGCCAGTCTGATTGCTCTCAGCTCTAACAGGCTGATATGTAGTCTGGACTCCGATGGAGACCAATGACCGCTGATGGTCAAGTCGTTGGCGTGGGCTACCCACCCCGTGAGTGAGGCATCCGTGACTACTGTTATCTCCGGCCAGGGTTGCCAAAACTGTTCTCCTTTCAGAATGTTCTCCTGACAGGCCCACCACTGAAGGTCTCGAGCCACCCTGTCGGGAACCTGAAGAAGATCTGTCATTCTCCCTGAGAATTGTGACCACTGAGTCCTCAGTGCCCACTGGAGGGATCTCATTCTCAGGCGAGCCTCTGGCACTAGGAAAATGCAGGATGCCATGAGGCCTAGCAACCTCAAAAAGTCGAAGGCTGGGAGACGTTGGGCATCTTGGAACTTGGTAACCATCTGTAGAATATCTTGAGCCCTCACCTCTGGTGGCGAGGCTTTTCTCAGGGAAGTGTCCAGGATCGCTCCTATGAACTGGAGTCTCTGTGATGGTATCATTTGTGACTTCTTTAAATTGAGGTAGAAGCCCAGTTTGTGAAGGGAGTGGCACACATGATTTAGCTGGATCTGAGCTTGTTCCTAAGAGACAGCCCTGATCAACCAATCGTCCAGGTAGGGGTAGACGTGAATCCCTTCCCTCCTTAGACTTGCCGCCACTACCGACATTAACTTGGTGAAGACCCTCGGGGCAGAGGTCAGCCCAAATGGCAGCACTCGAAATTGATAGTGAGAGTTGCCAATTGCGAACCTCAGGTATTTCCTGTGTTTGAGATGGATAGGCACATGGAAATAAGCATCCTGAAGGTCCAGAGATACCAACCAGTCCTGGAACTGAAGGGCCTGGAGGATCTGAGAAAGAGTGACCATCTTGAATTTGTCTTTCCTGAGGAATGTGTTCAATTCTTGCAAGTCTAAGATGGGTCTCAGTCCTCCGTCTTTCTTTGGAATGAGAAAATAAGGGGAGTACCAGCCCTTGTTCCTCTCCGCTACAGGTACCGGTTCTATGGCACCTTTCTCTAGCAGGTCGAAAATTTCCTGCAAGAGGAGCGGATCTGGAGCTTTCTGAGAGCTGATCCCCGGTGGATGACTCTGAGGTATGCGTAGGAGAGGCAGGCAGTAACCTTGGGGAACTGTTTCCAATGCCCAAGCATCTGACGTGATAGCCTGCCATTCCGCCAGATGTTGAGTCAACCTGCCTCCTACAGGTGTCCTGTGAGGGAAGTCCTCAGAGTGGTTTTGAGGCGGCTGATGCGGATGCCGATGGTAAAGAGGCACCTGCTGTTGCTGCGGCTTTTGAATATCTACCCCATCCACCTCGGGTAGTTCTTCTTTGTCCCCTTTGAGCCGGACGTCCTCTACCTCTTCCGAATGCGGAGTAGAAGCGAAAGGACTTGCCCCTCGCAGAGGTTCCTGTGGGACGAAAAGGTGTCTGACGGATTGCAGCGCCTAGGGATTTTGCTGCTGCTTTTGAAGTTTGCAGTTTCTCTAAACTGTCATCCGCCTTTTTTCCGAACAAAGAAGAGCCATCGAATGGCATGTTCAAGAGCCTGGCTTGCACATCAGGGGCAAAACCAGACTTTCTCAACCAAGCAAATCTCCTGGTTGTTGTACTTGCCGCCATTGCTCTGCTGATACTGTCAGCCGAATCAATGCCCGTCTGGAGGGATTCGCACATAGCGTCTTTACCGTCCTGTATGATATTCAGGAACGCCTCCCTTTCTTCTCCCTCTAGGATGCAGTCAGCCGCTGTAGAAGCACACTCCCAAAGTGTATGGCTGAATCTAGCAAGGGTGCAAGTAGCATTAACAGATTTTAACGCCATGCTACATGCTGAAAAAACTTTCTTTGCCATAGCATCATATTATTTATCGTCCCTGTCCTGTGGGACGGTAGGATAAGCCGTCTTGACATCGGTAGAAGATGCTGCCTGTACCACCAGACTTTCTGGGGATGGGTGTTTAGACAAAAACTCCGGGTCTGTAGAGGATACTCTATATTTTGTAGACAGTTTTTTATTTACTGCCGGGACGACATCTGGGGTTTCCCAGTTCGTCATAATCTTCCTCTGAAGAGCTTTATGAAAAGGCACCACAGGATCCTCCTGTGGGCCTTTGTCAAGAATATCCGTGAGGTCATCTTGTTGGAAAGATTGTGAAGGTGTAGACTACCCCATAAACTCTGTGATCCTGGCCCTTAAGGCTCTGTAGGGGGTTTCAGCATGCTCCCCCGGGTCTGGCCTAGCAAACTCCACCTCAGGGGAAGTGTCTAACCCACTTGCCTCATGTAAGGAATCATGAAGATCCTTTAACCTGCGTTCTTCAGAGGAAAATTCCTCTCTAATTGGGGTTACAGGTCCCTGCAACTCAAATGTGTCTTCCTGTTCAGACAATTCACCCTGTTCCATAATTGAGGACATAGTTCTCAATTGTTCTGAACTCATAAAGGGTGTAAATCCCATTTCCAAGGCAGAGGGTGCCGAACTTGTCATAATCGGCCTCGAAAACTTCGATGTCGTCGACGCCGACGTCGAAGGCTTCGAGCGTGGCGTCGAAAACAAAGGCGGAGGCCTCGATGACCTCGACAGAATTGGGATTCTACTCGACAATCTCGAAGCCATCGTCATCGAGGACCTGGGGATAGTCACTGGGTGTGTCGTGACCGTGACTTTTCTTGGCGTCGACGCCGGTGTCGAAGCTGGCGTCGAGTCGACAGACCCGAGTGTCGAAGGTCCCTTCGACAACGGCGTCGAAGACACCGACCTCGGCGTCGATGGAACCTTCGTCGACGGCGTCGACAGAATCTTCGAGGAAGGTTTGTAGGTCATAGTCCTACTCGAGGGTTCGAGACGCACTCGAGAGGTTTCCTTCGCCGGGTACTGCGACTCGCGGCGTTTTTGACCTTCGGGTCTTTCGACCAGAGCATCGCTCTCGGCAGTCTTCGAGGGGGTCGAGGCCGCTTTCTCGAAGACGCTCATCATATTTTTGCGGAATTCCTCCCATTCAGCCCGGGAACTATGTTTCGTGGGGCAAGGGATTCTTTTTGGTGAAACAGAGGAAGAGGAAAACGGAGAAGGGGATCTTCGACGTCTCCTCTTCGAGTGCTTCGATCTCGAGGAGTGATGGGACCCACTCCGAGACCTGGAACGCGAATGGTGACGAGGAGACGAATGTCTCGACTTTGTCGACGAAGAAGAAGCTTTAAAAGTCTTACCTTTCTCCAGCTTCCCCCTACGCTCCTTCAGGGCCTTAGCTGTCATGGACATACAGTCCTCGCACTCCGAACAATGGTGTTCAGCTCCCAAACACCACAGACAAACTCTGTGAGGGTCAGTCAGCGACATCTTTTTCCCACAATCTCGGCATTTTTTGAAGCCGGATCGAGGAGTTGTCAGTTCCGACGAAGAAGCCATCGAGTCCGGATCGAATAACTCGAGGTAAATAGATTTAACCTGACAAAAACTGAGCAACGGTATTCCGAGGCACTGAGTAAGCGCGGAAAAACGGAACTGAGCAACGGACGCTGCGCGTGGCCTTTATAGGCAGGATGACGTCGACGTCGATACGGCGGCTGTCGAGGGACATCGACTCGGAGGACGTCGCCGCGCAGCGCCCTCTGGAGAAAAACATTTTCCGAGGCCAGCAGAGCTGGAAGGAGATATCTAAGATGAGGAATACGTCGGAGGACACAATCCCTTCGAATAGCTTTGTTGCTCCTCTATTTTGTTAATTTATGAATAGTTGGTACAGAGTAGTGCCTGTAAAAACAAAAGCGTGACAAAATAAGTACTATTTACAATAATATGGTTGTAAATACCCAATTGTATGTGGCAGGACGCCATCCCCTGTTTCAAATGTAACTAACTCATAAGTCCTCCCACAAACATGAGCTGTCCCTAAGGTTACCCAATATTCACAATCCTATCTAGATGCGAGGCAGGCTAATGTTCTGAGTGTGGCACTTGCTAACATTCACAGTCCTATCTCGATGGAGGCTATACCTAGATATGAGAGCCGTGCACAGTGGGCGGGAGGCCCAGGTTTCACAATACAGTAGGAATCATGTGACGCAGGATAATAGTCAAAAAGATATAACTAAGATGTGGCACTGGCCAACACTCACAATACCATCTAGATGTGGTGCAAACCAACATCCGCAGTCAGAGCTACATGTAGCACTGGGTAACATTCACAATGCTGTCTGGCTGCTAAACTGGTTGGTATTAACATCCTGGCCTTATATGTTTGAGGGTGAATAGAGTGGCCGGGCTTCCAGAGTACAGTGATTGCTGTGCTCCCCACCTATGCCACACCTACCTGGGTGGTCTCTGCTGGTTGACTGGTCACTGGCTTCCCCTGCTGACACCTGCAGACACACCTTGAAGCCGCCAATGTAGGAGCTGCCCTTTGCCTCGGGGCCCTTAGCTGCAGGTGCTGGGCTGCCTTGGGAGGGTGTGCTAAGAGCAGCGATGGAGCCAGTCACAGGAGGTGGGGGAAACCAGGAAGTTTTGCCGCGATGGATGCACTTTGAAACTAAAGTTACAAGCCTTGGGTTAGGCCCACAGGCTTCCTATGGCTTTTGGGGGTATTTCTGCACTCACCTGCAGCATCAGGATGGCTGGGCAGCAGGCGAGGGTCGCAGAGCAAAGGTCTCTGTTGGTCTTTCTTTTTTTCTTCTCATTCCACCAATCACGGGTGGTGGGATGGATGGGAGGCGGGAGGAGTGGGGGGAAACCAGGAAGTTTTGCTGCGCTGTATGCGCTTTGAAAATAAAGTTACGATCCTCGGGCTAGGCCCACAAGCTTCCTATGGCTTTTGCTGAATAGCAAAAGAATATTGTACCTTCCTATGCACTTTATCACGTGTAAATTAAATCCAGACTCAGAATACACCCTCACATCATATGGCTGTAATCCATATAGCAACATTGATGGTGAATCCTCAAAAATTGATATAATCCTCATATCAAAAGGAAGGTTCCCACTCAAAGATTTTCAAGAATGCATATGGAGCATATAAACACAGAAATTATCTGAATGTTAATAAATATTGCACAACCAGTTAGCACCATCACTGGTGGAAGCTAATGTAAACTACCTACAATGTTCTATATAGTATGCTCGTTTAGGCATAGTGACCTGTGTCAGAACATATATTATCCTGTAGATCCACCACTGCCAACAGGCACTAAAAAACAATTTGCACCGCTGTTAGAAGAAACAGACTCGAAATGCAGCCAATATTGGCACTCATTACAGGTCCGCCGGTAACCTTGCTGGTAAAAGATACTGGCACCTGGCTTGCCGGTAACACCAGGGTATTACAATCCAGATGGCCGGAAAGTTAGGCGCTGGTAATATGTTGTTCACCATTCCCATGGAGTCCTATAGGACTCTATGGGAATGCGGACCACGGAAATGCTGGCAAAGGTAATAACAGTGCCGGTGCTTCTTTGAAAGTCTGTGGGCGGGTGCCCGTCCACCGGGCAAGTCAGACCTGCCAGGCAGGAGGGCACTCGCCCACCAGACTTGTACTTTGCGGGTCCGGAAACCACAGTGCCGGTAAGCTTACTGGCACTGAGGTTTCCAGACCGGCAAGGTCAGCATGAGGCCTATTCTGTTTGTGTGCTCATATTAACAAGGTGCCCTGTGTCACGGCGAGGACTCCCTTCACCATAATGCCAACCATGCCAACTGTTACAGGAAAATGTTCCTATAACCAACACAGTGCATAAGGGGTACAAATACCTTGAGCATGTGTAGGTGGAATCCTGATTCAAATCTGTGTAACTGAGCAAAAACACCACAGACTGGGCCTGATCACGAGTTGGGCGGTAGCCCTTAAATGTGGCGATAACAGTGTTAGCACCGCATTTAAGGGTCTGCCCAATCTTGAGTCTGGCGTGTTTAACCTACGTTCAGAGCTGGGGGTAAACACGTCAGAAAAATGCCAATTTACGGCACAATTACCGCCAACAGTATTACCACGCTTTAATTTCACCCAAAAATCCCCAATGGGAATGGGGAGTAACAGTTAGCACCCAATCTGTGATCCGGCGATAATACTGCCAACGGGTGGGCGCTAACACAAAGATGGCCGGTATCCCAGACGGGATACCGCCCAACTCGTTATTTTTTTTATTTTTATGTTACGGCTCAAGATTGTTTTTATGGGCTAAGTAACTTTTGGAAGGAGATGTGGAACACCTATTTCAAAAGTTATTTCATAATAGTTGGACCAACTACATGAGATGGTGCTCTCAATTTGCACTGCTAGATTTCTGGAAGCCACCCAATCAAGCATATGTCCTTTATCTGTATTGGGCTCAGTATCATGAGCAATGTATTGTAAATTGTCTAATGCTGACTCAAGGTCTATAGCTTCTTTATCAGAGATGCTGTTATACCAACGATTTAGGTCACCGACTAGCAATGTAGAACAATTTGGACCATTTGTGTCACCGCACCAAGAATATGGATGATTTAATTATTGAAGTTTGGCATTTCTGATGGGGGACAGTAGTCAAGGAGGAGATTCAGACAACTACAAGGGGATGGAACCATTTTCAGATGTAATATTTCACAACCCTGGCAGTCAACATTCTTCCTAAAGAATTGTATGTGTTTTTTTGCGATAATTGCAACTCTGCCGCCCTGGCCAGGGCGTCGATTTTGGCAGATGATATGGGCCTCATTACGAGTCCGGCAGTAACCTGCCGGTTTTTGCCAGACTCGTATTTCCATTCCTCCTCTGTGATTCCCGGAATTACCGGGGCATTACAACCCCAGTGACCCGGGAATTCCGGAAGCGGAATTCGTTAAATCCCCATTCCCATTGAGTCCAAAAGGACTCAATGGGGAAGTGGAAACACCGGCACCATCTCGTGATGGTGTCGGTGTTTCCACGTCCGCCTGCAAGCGGGTGGTGTTAAACCCGCCAGTTCAGACCTGGCGGGAATGTCACCTCCCGCCTGCAGAACTTGAAATCACCCGGTCCGGTCCAGAAACAACGGTGGCGGCAGGTTTATCGCCACTGTTATTTCCGGACCGGGTGACTCGTAATGAGGCCCATAGTAGCCTTCAGGAGTGGGCAGCAATATCTGAGATCCACAGGCCTCACCAATCCAAGTTTCTGTGAGACACAAGGGATCAAGGCCAAGGATTTAATCCTGGATATCAATGGCATTCTTATTAAGGGATCTAGTGTTAAGTAAGGCACACTTCAGAGTACTAGGCAGGTGGGAGTTAGGAAGTTGTGTATCACAGCTTTTAGATGAAAGTGTATTACCATCTACAATGGGGCAGTTTTCCTGGAGGTTAGAAGGATCATCTCCATCGAAAACGAGGCTAGCTATGTTTGGAGTGTGCTCCAAGGTTTTAGCGTCTTTATTAGAGGCCAACTGAGAATGGTAGTTGGCCTGGGGGCTAACATTGGTCAAAGGAAGGGAGTTGTTATGATTAATGGTTGTGCCAGGAGAATTAATTTGACACCAAGTATTATCCATGGGTGGTGGTACCTCTTGAGAGGAGGAGTAGTCACTCATGGGGTGTATAGGAGGAGATCCAGGAGTGTGGGTGACAATCGCTGGTGTCTGGGAAGCTAGGTCCAGCCTCATGTTGACATACTTGCTAACAATAGCCAACCGTTTTTTTTTCTGAGCTACCAACAAGAGATTCAAACTTTCTAAGTATCCCATAGCATGGGGGAATCAAAACAAAATATGAATCGAGACAGAGGAGTATTAAAATATCATGTGTCCAAAATCCTATCCTAGCCCTCACTTTCTAGAAGAAACTCTAAGGTGCTAAGGGTATTGGTTTGGCCTTGAAAGTGCACAAATGTTCCAAGTTCCAAAAGAAAAGGATAACTCATACAAAAGGTTCCAAATGGATAGTTTTCACATTTCTAGGGGATGGCTCCCTTCCACAGGTTTCTCTCCCCCACAAACAATAGTTCAATATCCAAGCCAAGAGGAGCACTCCCTCTCTTCGTATTTGCAATTTACTTCACAGACTTGGCATTGCCTGGTCTAATTTCCTGCAATGACTTTCTTAGATCATTCACTAAATTTCTAATCCCAAAGGAACAGGTCTTCCTTCGGATTCTCTTTATACACTTAGCTTTGCCTGGTAAACTCTCCTGCCAGGTCTTTCTCAGATGACTCCATTCACAATCCCAAGGGCTTGGGTCTTCCCCAGGATTCTCTTTACACACTTGACTATGCCAGGAATACTCTTCTACCAGGGCTTTCTCGTATAACTCAGTTAGCAATCCCAAGGGCATGGGTCTTCCCCAGGATTCTCTTCACACACTTTACTTCACCTGGTATTTTCTCCTGCCAGGGAGTTCTCATACAACTCAGTTCTCTCTCAATATGGTTGCAGGTCCCAGATTTGCAAGGTTTCTCAGACCGTAACCTTTCCCATGCATTCAACAAACGTTCTTCCAGGGCTCCTCGCCTTTCGCAAGGGTTCGGCAATGCTCCTGAAGCACCTGGCATCCCATCTTCCCCAGCTGGGCTCACTGACTGTGTTTGGCTGCTTCGTTCTTCCATGCGCCGTAACCGTGAATGCTGCCATTCGCCAGTCAATCAGGAGAACTATCAGCTTCTTCTGGGCTTTCTGTCTGGTTACTGCAGTTGAAGGGGAGCCTCTTGCTCTCAGTCCTGCCATGGCAGAGCAGCATCTCTTCAGTTCCTTCCCTTCTGGAATGCTGCCAACCCCTTGGCGTCGGGTAGCGGTTCGCCTGCTCCCCCCCTTCACCAGACATCAATTGCTGCTACAGTCTCTTCAAGCTTCTTCCAACCACCTGCTCATGTCAGGTTTCTTCTCCTTCCTGCATCAGTTGTGGGGAATTTAAATATCCCGGCATTGCGTTTCTCCTTCCAACAATTAGTTTGGTGTGGGATTTTGTGCCCTAGTGATCTTCATAGCTCCATTCCTCCTCCTTATCCCAGTATTTCCAAAGGATTCATATATATGGGATTCATTGTTCGTTTTTTTCATTCTATTTTCAGGATATTGTAGAATGCTATCAGCAAGTCTTGTAGGCTGTTGAAGGGAATTACTACAATATGCCATGAGGGGAATGGAGCGGGTGTCGCTAAAAGGAAAAGGGGGATATCATGCCTCATCTGATGATGCTTGACTAGCCCCCTGAGGGTCGATTCCCCCCATGTGGTCCTCCCTAATATAGCCACCCCCAAGGTCAGGATCAGGTAGTGGCTGCTGTACCCTGGCCACATGGGTAGAGCTATCTCCAGGAAAGGAGTGATGACATCAGATTCATCACAGCATTTTTAAGAGCGGAGGGGTAACTGGATCCATCGATGGAGGTCGTGGAATGGGAGAAAAATCAGCCACTCTGCCTTTGCTGCTTTCGTCGAGGGCTGCTTGGGGAACGAACGGTCCGGTTGACGCATTTTGCGATCCTGAAAGTCCGTAAACCCGAAAAGAATCTCGAGCTGAAATCCAACTTTTGGGGATAAGAAGATCTTGCGGCTGGCAGTTTAGCAAGGACAGACAGCAATTTGGCTGCTAAGATGCTAGACTTGGTTTTTGCCAACTCCTCATCCGTGGAACTGTTGAACTGTGGAAAAGGGTGTTAGGCAGAATTGCATGCAGTACCCTCTGGGACCACGACATACAATTAGGACTACAGGTGTAAGCAAACACCAACCTTTGGTATAAATCTGTACTACAGACTTAGTTGTGGTAGCGAGTTGAGCAGCCAGGCTTATCTAAAGAGTGAATGTGAGCAGTACAAGCTATTACACAAAGGACTTTCAATCACAGTGGTTAGACACGTATACTCAAGGTTTCTTGGTAAAACACTTCTTAATTTATTACGCAATCATTTAGAAAACATTCACTAGAAGAAGGCAATATAGGGCTTAATATTTTATACCAATATGATAATGCATTACTTACCGTAAAAGCATTTCTGATGGTTGTATCTGCTTAGATTCACATGCTGTGCATAGTCCGACATCCAGTGGTCACTGCGGAGTATTGCATTTTGTTTTTCGTAGTCGTAAAGGGGACGTCGACAAGGCGTGTCTGTAACACTATCCCTATAGTGACGTGCGTTGTAACCATAATCCCTCACGCGTCGAGGTCCCTCTGTATTTTTTCTGCCCTGAGGGAGCCTTCTATACGTGAGTGAGTACAGAAAAGAGAGAGAGATGTAGAAAGGTGTCTATGTTCCTTCCATCCGAGCGGGGAGGAAGGGTGGGCGCATGTGAATCTAAGCAGATACAACCATCAGAAATGCTTTTACGGTAAGTAATGCATTGTCTTCTGATGTTTGTTAATCTGCTTAGAATCACATGCTGTGCATAGACTAGCGAGCAGTACCCGGAGTTGGCGGTGGATTATGAGAAGGAACAGTAGAGAAAATATGTCTTAATACTGCCTGTCCCACCTGGGAGTCAGATCTAGAGTGTGCATCTAGACAGTAGTGTTTTGTAAAGGTGTGCACAGAACTCCAGGTTGCCGCTTTGCAGATGGACTCAAGGGGAACATCTGCAATGAATGCTATGGATGCCCCAGTGCCTCGAGTAGAATGTGCTCTTGGCTTGAAGGGTAGTTCTCTCTAAGCAAGAGTGTAACAGAGAGTGATGCATTGAACAATCCATCTAGATATAGTGGATTTTGAAACTGTGTCTCCTTCTCTTCCTGCTGCCACCGAAACAAAGAACTGATTAGTCTTTCTCAGTGGTCTGGTTCTTTCCATGTAGAACATGACAGCTCTGCGCACATCAAGTGTGTGCAGACTTTTTTCTCCCGAATTGGAAGGGTTTTGAAAGAACGTTGGTAGTTCTATTGACTGATTTACATGGAATTTTGAAATGAATTTCGGTGCAAACCTTGGGTGCGTGCGTAGAACCACTTTATCTTTGTGAACTGCTACAAAGGGGTCTAAAACAGAAAGAGCCTGTAGTTCACTTACTCTCCTAATGGAGGTGATAGCTATTAGGTAAGCAGTCTTAAGAGTGAGGTCTTTAAGAGTTGCTTTGTGCATGGGTTCAAAAGGTGAGCCCATGAGTTTGGTAAGTACCACATTCATGTCCCAGCCGGGAGCTGGGTTTGCTATCGGAGGGTGTATTCTCTTTACTCCCTTCATGAAGGCTTTGATAACTGGGACTTTCTACCACAACACTTTAAGCTGGGAAGTGGTGTATGCAGAAAGTGCCGCTAGGTGGACTTTAATGGAATTGAACACTAGACCTGAGTCCAGTAAATGGGTCCGGTATAGGACAATGTGCGTGGGGGAGCAGTCAACTGGGTCGATGCTTCTTCCTCTACACCAGATGACAAATCTCTTCCATTTGCTAGAATAACAGTGACAAGTTAGGTTTTCTAGCCTCCCTGAGGATGTCCATGCATCTCTGCGGGAGTTGTAAGTGTCCGAATTCTATGATCTCAGGAGCCAGGCTGCTAAGTTCATGGTCTGAGGGCATGGATGCCGTGTCCTGCCCTTGTCCTGTGACAGCATGTTGTGCGGGCAGGGAAGTTTCACTGGGGGAGATAATCACTTGATCTCCATCAAGTGAGCGAACCATGGCTGCCGGGCCCACATAGGGGCCACTAGTATCATGGTAACTTGTTCCTGGTGCATCTTGTGCACAATCTTGTTGAGAAGGGGGGTCGGGGGAAAGGCGTAAGCAAATTTCCCTGACCATCGATTCGATAGACAGTTCCCCTTGGATTGGTTCTGGGGGTACCTGGAGGCGTAATCTTGGCATTGTGAGTTCTCCAGAGTTGCAAACACGTCTATTTCTGGGAATCCCCATTGTGTGAAGACGTCGAAGACGATGTCTTCGTGCAACTGCCATTCGTACTCTGAGGGCAGAGGGAAGTCTCTGCTGAGTTTGTCTGCTAGCAGATTGAGTTCCGCTGGTACATGTTGCGACAGTGTTTGAGAGCCCACTTCCAGATATTCTGGGACAGCTTGGACAGTCCTGGAGAGTGGGTGCCCCCTTACTTGTTGAGGTAGTACATGGCTGTGGTGCTGTCCGTAAGGACCATCACTGTCTTCCCTTGTAGGTGTTTCTGGAAGGCTTTTAGTGCCTTGAACATGGCCAGTAGCTCCAGTAGGTTTATGTGCTTGGATGCTACGCTCGGAGACCACACTCCGTGAGCAGTCTGATGGGATAGGTGAGGTGAGCCCTGTGAGTCTGTGGTTAGAGTGGCTTCCACTGCGGGTGTGGCAAAGGGTTTCCCTCTTACCAGGTTTTCCTTTGTCCAGCACCGTAGCGAGAGAACCAAGGCATGCGAGACCACCACTAGATCGACCCATTGTCCGCTGGCCTGACACCACTGGCTGCTGAGACACTCTTGCATTGGGCGCATGCGCAGGCGCGCGTGAGGTACCAAATAAATACATGACGCCATCATTCTAGCAAGCGCATCGCTTTGCCCACCGTCACCTCCCGACCTGCCACATATTGGGGGATCTGAAACAGCATGTTTTGGACCCTCTCGTTGGAGGGGAAGACGAGGCCGTCCTTTGTTCGAATTAGAGCCCCTAGGAATTGTTTGACTTGGCTGCGGTCTAAGCTGGACTTCTTCTCGTTGATGGAGAAGCCCAGTTGGAACAAAAGGTCTACAGTCTTTTGGGTGTTTGAGAAGCATGTCTCGTAAGAATCCCCTGTTATGAGCCAGTCGTCGAGGTAAGGGTATACTGGGATGGATAACCTGCGCAGGTGGGCCGCTGCCACTGCCAGTACTTTCGTGAATACCCTTGGTGCAGATGCTATGCCGAAGGGTAGCACTCTGAACTGGTAGTGTTTGCCCTCTATCATGAACCTGAGGTATTTTCTGTGCGCTGGCAACATTAAAATATGAAAGTATGCATCTTTCATGTCCAGTGTTGTCATGTAATCTCCCTGTGATAGCAGTGGGATCACTTCCTGTAAGGTCACCATACAAAACTTTTGGGGTTTGACAAACTTGTTCGCTGGGCGCAGATCTAATACAGGGCGCATGGTTAGATCCTTTTTGGGTACAAGGAAGTACACTGAATAAATACCTTTTGTTACCTGAGATAGAGGCACGACCTCTATAGCTCCTTTTTCCAGTAGCTGGTCCACTTCTTGGAGAAGGATGGCGAGGTGTTCTGGTGTCATGCGTCGTCCCCTCGGGGGTCTGTATGTTGGGGAACTGTTGAACTCTATACAGTAGCCGCGGGCTACGGTGGATAGTACCCAGCGGTCTGATGTTATTCCCTCCCATGCTGGAAGAAAGGATGTTAACCGGACCCCGACCGGCGAAGCATGGGAGGGGACCCGAATCTTCGCGTCACTTGGTGTTGTTGGTGGCTTGGGAGCCTCTAGGGGTGGAACCCCGGCCTCTCCCCTTGCCACAGTGTTGACCTCTCTGATTGTACTGGCCACTATTACTTTGGTAGTTGTTGGCAGAATATTGAAGTTGTTGATTCTGTTGCTCGCGTTGGCCACGAAAAGAACGCTTGTTGCCAAATCCCCGCCTGTTATGGGGCTTCGGGATTTGGTCCAAGGTCTTTATGGTATCAAATTCTTTTTTCGCATTTTCCAGTGCGTCGTCCACTGCTTTTCCAAAGAGGTTAGACTCTTCAATAAGCTTGTTAATGAGCGCCGCTTGCATTTCCGCCTTAAACCCGGAATTGCGAAGCCAGACGTGGTGCTTCAGCAGAATTCCCTGTACCAAAGAGCAGCCAGCTGTTTCCACTGCATCGAGGGTATTCTTAACGATGCATTGGTTGACCAGAGACCCTTCATTAACTGTAGCCAGCAATCTAGTTTTTAGGGGTTCAGGGACTTCCTCGATGTCCTGCTTAAGCTTTCCCCATTGCGCATCAGCGTAGCTTGCCAGCAATGTGTTATTATTGGCAATCCTAGTTGAGAAAGCTGCCGAAGTGGTAATCCTCTTGGCTAGGGCATAAAGCTTTTTCCCCTCTTTATCCGGGGGTGCCTCACTGGTAGACAGTGGAACCCCAGCCCTTTTCCTAGTGTTAGTCACCACTAAGGAGTCCGGGATTGAGAGACCCTTAATATATAGTGGGTCTGATTGAGAGGGTGAGAACAATTTTTCGATTCTTGGATTAACCCCTCTTACTAGTGCAGGGTTGGCCAGTGAAGGGTTGATTCGTCTCTTAACAGAGGCGAGTATTGGAATTGTTTGGCTGGTGGGGGGTTTTTCTTTGATAATCCTTTCCACGAAGTCAGTGTCTGGGGTGACTTCCCCAGTTTCGAACTCAAAATGTGCTGCTGCTGTGGTCTGAGGAGACCTGATGTCTATAATGTCTGGCTCTGTAGACCCTGATGGTGACTGCCAGGGATTTATGTCACCCTCACCTGGGTCTTCTTCGTACCCTTCCTCACTTATGTTAGTGTCCTCATGGAAGCCTTCTCCCTCTTGTTGCTTTTCATCATTAATGAACTCCTCTCCTTCCTGGAAGTGAGTGTCCTCTTCGGTGAGGTCGTAGGAGTTCATATCCTCCTGAAAGGGGTTATAGAACAACTTCGGGTATTTAGCCCTTGGACTTTCTAGGAGTACCTCACTAGGTCTTTTAGGTGTCCTATTTTCTGGAATGGCCATGAATCTGTCTAACTTGTCCATACAGGACTGGAACTTCTCTAAGGTCCACTGAGGTAGGCCAGAGCGGTCTGGGAGTGAAAAGGGAGTTTCTTCTCCTTGTATTCGCCTAGATCTGTCCCATAGCGTCGAATATCAGGTGCCTTCGCCTTCTGAGAAGTGTTCTGGCAGGCTAGGGCTTTCCGTCGACGGTGGGAGCTGTCCCAGCCTACTTTCCGGCGCCTTCTGCGTTTCTTTGGCCTTGTGCGCCGTTTTCGGCGTATCACTAGCCGTCCGTCTCTGGCCGTCCTTAGAAGATATACGCGCGAGGCTTTCGGCGATCATTCTGTCTGCCGAGGGATCGCTCGCCGTCGCGCTAGGTACCGTCGAGTCTTTACTGGCAACGTGCGCACTCTTACGAGGTGTGTCGCTGCCTGAGGGTTTGGGGTTAGCGCCCTTATTTCCAGAGTGCCCGGTCGCCTGTCGCGGGAGCGGTGGCGGGGAGGGCTGGCGACCCTTACGGTCGGCGGAAGACAGCGGTGGGCCCGGCGCCTCCGTTGGCGCTATGGCTGCCTTCGTCTTTGACGAATGCGTGCCGTGGGCTATGTGTTTATGAGATTTCTTGTGTGCGTCCTTGTCGCCGGGGTGTTCATCCCCATAAACTGGGCGTGAGCCGGGCTTGTCGGGGCCGGGGACAGACGAAGAGGAGCGCGAACGCTCCCTCGAGAGGTCTACAACCTCCGTTACGGAGGTTGTGTAATCACTGTCCTCGTCACATTCGGCGGCGGCGGCGGGCGAGGAATGTGACCTAGACATGACGTAGGCCGCCCACCTTTTGACCCTGCGGTCCTTTATCGTTTTGGGCTTAAGTAACTTACAGGCCGCACAGCCGTCCTCCTTATGACCGAGGGGCAAGCAACGGTTGCACCATTTGTGCTTATCCTTCCAGGTATATTTGCCTTTGCAAAGTGGGCAAAACCTAAAGGGCGTCCTCTCCATAGCTGAGGGCAAGAAGTGTGATTACGACCTCGAAAGAGAGGGAGGGGAAAGAGAAAGGCATTCTCGGAGTGAAAAGAAAAGATCACACAACCCCACTCTCCCTACTGTGTAAGGCCGGCGAGGTCAGGCCACGTGTTCGGCGACGCCAAAGGATCTCCTCCACTCGTCCTTCCGTCGAAGATCTTGATCGGTGGGGAAACAGCTTGCAGCTTCGTCGAGGGAGGGATCTATGTGTTAGATATTAATAATAATAAACGACCTAGGGTCGAAGAAATGATTTGGCAATGTCTCTCGAGGAGCTCCGCATAAAGGCGACCAGTAACTGGGCGGAAAAAAACAATCTGAGGGACCTCGACGCGTGAGGGATTGTGGGTACAACGCACGTCACTATAGGGATAGTGTTACAGACACACCTTGTCGAAGTCCCCTTTTCGACTACGAAAAACAAAATGCAATACTCCGCAGTGACCACTGGATGTCGGACTATGCACAGCATGTGATTCTAAGCAGATTAACAAACATCAGAAACTACAATTCAAAACTCTAAGCTTTTAAGACAGTTTGAGCTCCCCTGAAAGAGGAGCCAAATGGCAGTTTAGTTAGCAGTGAGCAAAAGGCAGAAGGTAAGTAGAATAATTACAAATACTTGTTAGACAGTGCAAATAGTTTCAGTTCACCAGAAGAGTTCAATTTAAGTCAATATTCTAGGCCAAAGTCAATGAGCTAGTGTTCTGGATAGGAAAGAGCAGTTCTGGTATTAAACTGTAAAGTCTTTGCAAACGTTCTCCAAAGCGGTTTAGGCAAAAGGAATCATATGTTGGATGACAAGCTGATTAGGCCTGCAAGTTGGGAAAGTTTCACAAACCTTCACCGTGAGAGTGGCGTTCTCTCAATCGGGTTGGCACAGTACCTTTAGTATGAAGAAATAAATGTAGCTGAAGTCGTTGGTTCCTGGCAGTTCCTGCAGATCTCACTGTTCCTGAGCCTCTGTCGTGGGGACAAGAGGGAGGACGTTGGGACTCCTGCACTGCACAGGATCGTTGGAAAATGCAAGCAAAATTAAGTCACTTCTGTTCCAGTAGCTGCAGATTCAAGCACACAAGCTGATGTCCCTCTCCCTGGTTAATCCTAACCAGCCTTGAGAATGGTATCCAGGTGGCTTATGAGTTGATTGGTCCCACCAACTCAAAGGAATAAGTCGTCCTTGAAGGGCTTCTCTGTCGAAAGGAGCTTTAGCGATTCGTACCTGCAGCAGGGCTTCACCAGGCAAACCAACGGTCCAGGAGTTGCAGCAGCTGTCCTCTTCCAGCTCATCTTCGGTTCTTTCGTTCCAATGGTCGACTCTGCTTTCCAGTCCAAGAGACTCACCTTTTAAACAGTTTTCTCCCATTCATTCCAGCCTAGCTGCCACTCACCCAGCAGGGTGGCTGTCCTTGCCGCACAGTCAGCCAGCCAATCACGCCAGAGTGCATTTGGATCTCCTAGGAGACTATGCACAGGGAGTTTGGGGCACCTCCCTCACTTCCTGCCCACCCCAGACACTCAGACGACAGAAGCGGTCTTCAGTCCTGAAGCCTGCCAAAGGCATGGAAACAAAGGGACCAAACCTGGTTTGTCGCGCAGAGACAGACACTAGAAGGACCTTTCCAAAAAGAAATGGCGAAAAAAGAAGACAGGCACCCGTTTAAACAAAGGGGCTTAAGGCACCATCTTGAAAAACCTTACATTCTTTGGGAAACAGTAGTTTATCCCAGAGAAGGTATTTAAACATTTAGGAAGTCCAAAAAGACATCCCTGAGTCTGTGTAACCCACATGAAAAGATGCTATGGAGTTATCTTAAAACTCCATAATCCAAGAACACTAGTGTAAACATACATCAAAATACATGAAAGAGTGGGGAAAAAAGGCTCACACTCTTTCCAGGTAAAAAAAATCAAGTCCTTAAAATCCAGCAAAGTTGCTGGGGGTCTCTAAGGTGGAGGGAATTAGCACATTTATGAGAATTCTCCATAACAAAGGGAAGATCTAAGACTTTCTCCTGGACCTTTTTTGAAAACTTGGTTGCGTGGAGCCACACCGCGGCAGGTGATATTAATGCCAATCATAAGGTTGCATGTCAAAGTATTGACATGATGAGCAGCGAACTCTAGAAGATCCTGGGCCAGAACTCTGGCATCTGACAACCCAATCTTCAAGTCATCAAGTCTGTCCTGTGGAATTAATTTCTCGAACTCTGAAAGCTCTTTCCCTAATTTTAGATTAGCTGCAGCAAGGACTGCCTACGGATTTGCCTGACACAGCTGAAGCACAGCATTAGTGAAGTCTTTCTTCCCCACACCTTCTAGAAATGTATCCTCTTTTAGACAACTGGGAGTAAGAGGAGAACAAATATGAAGACGTGCACTGGAGGGTTGCCACAGCGACTACGGTGGAAGAAAGAAGAGGGTATGTAGTAAGGGGAATCTCCTCAATTGCCTGTAGTTTGTAACGGGCATCAATCTGTTTGCTTGTGCTGGCCGGTATGTGGTTTATCCCACACCTTGCGGGCTTCTGCCAAAATAACCTTTTTTTAAAAAAAAAGTTTATTTTTGAAAAAAGGCAGGGTGGTAGCAATACAGGTTTTTGTTAAAGCATGTTATACATCATATTAGTCATATCTCTTTCCCCCGTCCCCCTTCTCCCTTGAGATTGTTGGACCCAGCTGGCCGTCGTGTGCCCAAGTTCTTCACTGCTGTTCCTGGAGTGCACCCCCATCGTCCAGGACCCTCCGAGCCAGTTGGGCTTTATAGTTCAGGTGCGGGAATTCTCGATCGTAGTCAAGTATTGGGCCCCAAATGTTTAGAAAGTGGTGGAGGACACCTGCCCTGGCTGCTGTCACTTTCTCAGCGATTAGTACATCCCATATTTTCACCCACCAAAGGGACAGGAGAGGACCATCCGCAGATTTCCATGAATGGGCGACCACTATTCTTCCTGCCAGGAGGCATTGAGATAGTAACTTAGCTTTGGCTCCGGATCTTGGGTAGATTCCTGGGACAGGGGCGCTCAGGAGAATGGGTTTGGGTTCTAGAGGAAGCGTTCTCTCGGTGATCTCTGCGATGATAGCTAAGCATTGCTTCCAAAAGCTTTGGACCTTTGGGCAGGTCGACCACATGTGAAAGAAAGACCCTACCTGACCACATTGTCTCCAGCAAGCCGGCTCAAGTGTATGATTCATATGGTGGAGCCTCAGGGGTGGGGGGTAGTACCAGCGCAGCAGGATTTTGTAGGCGCATTCTCTGTTGGTGATGCAGACGGGATGATGAGTGGGCGCGGGTCCAAATGTCTACCCAAGATTGGTCTTCCATAGGGTGACTTGGTCTGCCTCCCATTGTGCCATGGATCGAGTTTTTAAGGTAAGAAAGTCCTTCTGGAGGCGCTTGTATAAGGTAGAGATCTTGCCTCAGGTCAGGAGATCTTTAAGGGTCAGCTCTAGGGACGTAGGGGGGCGAGTTTTTGCTTGGCGGGTTTGAGGGTGGGAGCACCAGTGGCGTAGCTGGATGTAGGTGAATCTATCCTTTTCCTGAAGCCGGAAAGCTTCCTTGCATTGTTCGAAGGTACAAGGCAATCCTCCTTCAAAAAGCTGTCCCATGGTCTCTAGGCCCCCTGCAGTCCCGGTTTTGAAGTTTTGGGGGTTTACCCCAGGTGAAAAAGCCAGGTTCCGGAACACCAGAGATGAGGGGCTGAGTCCTCTTGGGATACCCTTCTGTTTCAAGGCTCTGTCCCAGGTGTTTATTGTGTGTTTGTTGGATGGCAGTAGTCCCTGCCATTGCCGCCGCATCTGGGATGAAATGTGCGGGAGAAAGTGTAGGGGGGAAGAGGAAGGCGCGAATGTTCCAGCTCCACCCACCTGGGGCGATCAGTGGGTGTCTGCCACTCCTGGATACACGCCAATTGTGCTGCCATCTGATATCCATGTAGGTCTGGGACCCTTAGGCCGCCAAATGTTGCATTACCCAGCATCGTTTCTTTGGGAATCCTGGCTTTTTTCCCCCTCCAGATAAATTGTAGCATTTTCCTCTGCAGGCCGCGAAAGGCTGGTGTTGGGATCATGACCGGGAGGGATGAGCATGCATACAGGAATCTGGGGAGCAGGTTAATTTTGCAGGCAGTAATCCGGCCCGTTAATGATATTTCTTGTGATGCCCAGCGCTTCAGGTCGATTTCCAGTTCTTTAAAGAGTGAGGGGAAATTCACCTGGTAAACGTCCTTTGGATCGACCGGAATCTGAATTCCCAGATGAGTGATAGCCTTCGTCTTCCATTGAAGAGGGCACATTGGGATCAAGGCTTCCCGTTCCACTAGGGTTATCCCTACCCATAGGGCCGCTGACTTGTCGAAGTTGATGGAGAAACCAGTAACCCTTCCATATCTGTTTGTTTCGGCTAGAGCATGCGTCAGTGAGGAACAGGGTTCTGAGATGGTGAGTAGGATGTCGTCTGCTTATAGGGCAAGTTTATGTTGCGAGGGGCCGACATGGGGGCCCTTGATATGGTTATTCAGCCTGATTCTTTGGGCAAAAGGTTCCATAATTAATGCAAATAGAAGTGTAGATAACGGCACCCTTGTCTAGTTCCACAGGATAGGGGGATTGGAGTGGAGAGAGTGCCATTGATCTAAGGAGGGTTTTGGGCAACTTATAGTTAGCCAGGACTATGGTTCGGAACTCTGGCCCAAACCCGAAGGCCTCCAAGGTGAGCCTCATGAAGGTCCAGTCCAACTTGTCGAACACTTTAGTTGTGTCGAGGGCCATAAGTACTAGTCCCTGGAGTCCTGGAAGGCCAGGTCCATCAAGTTCAAAGTTCTATGAATGTTATCGCCTGTAGATCTATTTTTGATAAACCCAGTTGGATCGGGATGGATTATATCGGGCAGTATATGGGATAGGCGTGTTGCTAGGATCTTGCAATAAGTGTTCAGCAGGGCAATTGGTCTGTAGAAAGCAGGATTCCTCAGATCCCCTCCAGGTTTGTGTAGGAGGATGGTAATTGATTCTTGCATGGAGGGGGTAATAGCCCGCGTATCCCTGAAGGAATTAGAGATTTACTGGTGGAGCGAGCAGCTGGGGCTTAAAGATCTTTTAAAATCTGGTGAAGTAAGCATCGGGGCTTGGGGCTCGGGATTTGAGGGACCTTATAGCTTCTTCTAACTCCTCACCTGAGATTGGAACGTCCAAGATGTCTCGGGCTGAGTCTCATAGTCGGGAGTGCTGCTTTCTGTAAATATTCTATTTGCTCCTGCAGGTTTCGTGCTGGTGAGGTCATCACCTGTGCCAGGTGGTCTGATGCCAATTGTTGTTTTTCCTGTTCGGCGTATTGTATTCTACTCTGCGGGTCCCGTAGTCCGATGATTGTGTTGCACCTTTCCCTTGGCAAGTTTAGCCACCAATAATTTGTTCGCTTTATTGCTCTTTGTGTGTAGTAAACTGCTTGACTTTCATTAATAGGTGTGCTGTGTGTTCGGCGTAATGGGCCTTGATCTTTTTCTGCGCAGTACGAATAGCTTGTTGTGTCTTTGGGGACCAACCTTGTGAGTCTTCTCTGCTTTCTGGAGTTCATCCTCGAGGATCAGGCGGAGTTGTCGCCTGTTCTTGTGAAAAGCTACTCCCTGGGCTAGCAACTCCCCACATATTACCGCTTTCATAGCATCCCAGGTGTTAGCAGGGGAAGTATCTTTTGCTAGGGTTTTCCTTAAAGAAGTTCTTGATTGACGTCGCTATTGAGTCCCTTAGCGGGATCTCGTTGAGTATTGGGTCGTACAGGGTCCATCTACGTTGAGCGGTAGGAGATGGCTCATGTACTTGAATCTCCTGGGTCACCAGGAAGTGGTCTGATAGGATCCTTGAGCTTATGGTTACATCGTTGGTGTATGCAAGCATTTGCGGGGATGCCAGGAGGAGGTCTATTATGGAGAATGTCCTATGGACAAAGGAATAAAAGGAGAAGTCTCTTTCTGAGGGGTGAAGTACCCGCCATGAGTCCACCACCTCTAGGGATCTGATTAGGTGTAAGAGTGCCAGTGCCAGAGTAAAGTCTCCAGAGGAGGGTGGGTGTGATTTATCCTTTGTGGGATCTGGGACTCCATTGAAGTCACCTCCAATTACTTTCTGGCCCTCTAGAAAGGGGGAAAGAGTGGAGCTCAGTGCTTCATAAAAAGCGTTTTGACCCGTATTTGGGGCGTACACTGTGACAAAGGACTATAGCTGTCCCAACAGTAGGCATTTCATTGCTGTAAATTGGCCATCTGGGAAAAGTTTTGTGTCCAATATCTGGGGGTTTAGCCCTTTCCTGAAAAGAATCAATGTGCCCCCTTTTTTAGTACCTCCAGAGGCGAAGAATTGCTTCAGAAAGTGCTTCGAGCGTAGACGCCCAAAGTCTGCTGACATGAGGTGCGTTTCCTGAAGCATGGCTACTGCTGCATTTTCATCTTGCAAGATTGATTTGCATTTGGCGGGAAGAGTTTAATCCTTTGACGTTCAGGAAAACAAATCTTAGAGTGTGGTGTTCCTGGATGGGAGGTGAGGCCACTGCTGGATTCGGATGGGAGGGAGGAATGAGATGAGTGTGAATCAGTCAACATTTTGGAGAGTCTGTAACCGCTTACCATCCCGCACTTGTAGTTTTTGCTTAGACCTCCAACGGGAGGGTCAAGATGTAATTGAGGGGGGGGGCAATTTTGTGGATCTGGCACCAGCCTTGACCAACAGGGTCAAATAACTATTTTCAGCCAACATGTCTAGAACTAAGAGCAAACTTAGTGGATCATTCCAAGGACTCATAGGTGTATTGTGCCTTGGAAATAGGCATGGGCCTGTGTGGGGGGGGGGGAGCCCGCTGCAGTGGCTGTAAAGGTTCATCTGCGTTTTCGTAAGTGGCGAAGCTCCATTGGGCGAAAGATATGTTCTGGGCCCGGAGGAAGAGCGAGTTACGCCGGATAAGGCTATAGGTGGAAAATGAGCCGCAGGGAATGTTTCAGGCTTCAGATTTGGGATTTAACATTTCAGCCTATGTTCCATTCCTGTGCTGGATCATTTCTTTTTCCTGAATCTCGGGACCCTCGACCAGGAGTTCTGCTTCGTTTTTAGTGGAGACGTGGGGTCTTTATCAATGGTGTTTTCCGAGGCTGAGGGCGAGGGGCTCTCAGGCGATGTTGAGAGCATGATCTTCTCTGCATCCTAAAATTGGCTGATTTTCCTTAGGGTGCCCTTGTAGGTGAACTGTAAGGCCGTCAGGAAAAGCCATCTATATCGAATATGTTGGTCCTGAAGGAAAGAGTCAGGGGCCGGAGGGACCTCCATTTTTGGAGAGTGGGTAGAGATAAATCTTGGTAAATCTGAAGGGGAGAGCCCTGAAAGGTTAATTCATCCCTAGTGCGGGTGATCGATAAAATAGCTTCTTTTGTGGTGAAGAAGTGCACCCTGGTTATAACATTGGTGGGGAGGGTCCGTTTCTACCCCGCAGCATGGGCGCAACTTGTGGGTGCGGTCTAGGAGGAGCCAAGATTTGTCTAGCTGTGGAAGCAATGATTGAAAGAGGCCACCCACGTATTCCACCAGGTTTTTGCCTGGGACTGAGGTTGGAATTCCTTGCGGAGGTTATTGCATCGTTCTCTGTTTTCATGGTCTTCCTGCTTGAATTCTAGGATTTCGCATTTATCTTGTAGAATCCTAATCTAGCGTTGAATTTCATCCAAGGTGGCTGAGTGGTCCTGAGCACGATCTTCGACCTCTCCCAATCTCTGTTCAGTCTGTCACCATTTGGTCGGTGCGTTCTAATTTTGTGGAAAGTTCGGTCATACAAAACCTGAATTCAGATTTAATGTTGGCCATGAACGCAAGGATGTCGTCTTTGGTTGCGAGGGTCCCTTTGTCTTCCGAAGCTTTCTGCGGGGTAGAGATGGCGGGGGTCCTGTTTCTTACTTTTGTCAGCCGATAACAACATTGTAACAATGTCAGGGTTCTTACTGGACTTTGGTTGTTTAGCCATGGTGTCCTTTATGTGTAAAGGGGGAGGCACAGCGACTCCCGGAGAGGGTAGGGTGGTTAGGCTATTGTCCCAGATATAATTGGGGGTGTTCGGCTGCTGTACGGCTCTGCCAACTTAAGGCAATGGTGTTTTGTTGGCGTAGGTAATGGTGTTGCTGGTGGGGAGGTCCCTCGCTGCCTCAAGTCGTGGGTGATGGCGAGGAGCCTCTTAGGCAGATGGAGGCGAGGGGGAGGCTGATGCATAGGCCAGGACGCCCCAGGAAATGATTTGAAGAGGGGGATTGGGGGAGAGTTGCTGTGTAGGCGAGGCCGGGAGAAGTATTGATGCCAAATAGAGCTTCTCGCAGTTCGTTTGTGTGCGCTGTTCTTACTTTACTTAATAAAGTATTCCGGTGGGAGTGAAAAATCTCTTGATTTTGAGGCAGGGCTCTGTGTTGTGTTGGGTTAATAGGGTCCCTAGAGTGGGACTTGAGCAGATTCAATCCCCACCGTTTGGCCTACTTGTAGTATGCTGATGAGGACAGGTACCAGGAGAGTTTCTCTCAATCCCCCTTTAATTTGTGTCTTTAGTTCCCCTCCGGTCAGTCTCCTTCCACCGAGACTGAGGTTGGCCATTGGAGGGCTCTTCTGTGGGCTGAGGGCCGCCGAGTTCAGCTAAATCGAGGAGCCCCCGGCTCCTGTGTTCTGTGTTGCGGAGACCTGGGCCAGGAGCGTGGGTGGGGTGAGCTACCACACCAATGGTGCCTTCAGATGGCCGGGGAGCCCCAGAGATGGGAGCCGGATCCAGAGGGCGGCACAGGTACCCAACAAATGAGCGGGGGGAAGGTGGAGTACCCCGGTCCTATTGTACCCCTTGGGGGTTCATGTGAGCTTCTCGGCCCTTCTCTGGTGAGGTCTGCGAGGTCAGGGCCGCCTTACTGTCAAGGGTTAAGCCCCCCCCAGGAGGAGCGGGGGTTAGAGATGCGTCGAGAGCCCAGATGGGGTTGGTGAGCAGTTTTTGCTGAGCCGTTGGTGATATTTGGGGGGTGGGGGGAGTTCGGAGAATCAGATCATGGTAGGGTCGCCGGAGGGGCTCATCTGTTGAGGTCCATTGGCGTCATGTTTTCTGGGACAGGAGCGCCCTCCCGAATGCCCGGTGTTCGTATCTTGCTTGCGGAGGTGCCCCCAGAGGTCTTGGTCGAGCACCACGACTCGGGGTTGCGGGATTCCGAGACGGAGCATAGGCGCAGGCGGGAGCGGGAGGATGCAGCTAGGAGGGAGGTCCTGTGGCTCTCCTCCCCAGGTATGTGGCAGGGTGGATTCTTCAGAGCGGGGTGATGTTCGGGGGGCCCCTTGATGGTGGAGCACCACGGGGTGGTTTAAAGAGGCCAGGGTCTCACCTTCTTTCTATCTTTCCCGCAGATGTCCTCGAGTCTCGCGGCCCCGCCCGCCATTTTGGAACATACGTAGCGTATGGCGGAGGGGCCGTGGGATGAGTCTAGCTTGTATTTTGCCTTCCCAAGGTCGTAGGTTCTCGGAAATGGATCAGAAGAAGCCCCTAGTCTTCATGTGTTGCCATAGCCGATTCATTTATGCGATGATACGCTGGAATCATACTAAAAAGGAAAAAGCAGTGGGCAACCCACAGAGGCTATCAGGAGAGCAACTGCATAGTCGGCGCTCCGGGCCATGCTGCCAAAATGTCCTTTTTAAGAAAAAGGACCGACTGCTCTTGTGACTTAAAAGTAAGGGCCTCCAAGAGAACGTATGCCTGCAGTGCTGGGGGATCAGGAGTAGGAACATCCAGAAAAGTCATCCGATCAAGCACCCGATTGTGAAACGTCCTGATGGAGGAAGGCAGATCCTCACTGTCTTCATGGACATCTGCCGCATTACTTTTGGTGGGATCATCAGCAGGTGTTGAGTAGCGTGGCACAGCGAGCAAAGGCTCAGGTTCCTTTGGCTTTAGAGCCCGTTCCAATGGATGGGGTGGCCGGGAAAGAGGCATTTCCACTGGCCTGGGAGGAAGCAGCGGAGGCAGCATCTCCTTTGGAGCAGGAGGCTCTTGTGGTCTGGGGAAAATCTCCCTTTATCCTTAAAGTATGCTTTCATAGGGTTGGAGTGCATCAGCTCTGGAAATGACTGAAGAACGCATCCTCTGAAGACAGTCTCAGCTGTGGAGTAGGAACTGGTTTATCATGCAGGCTGTACCTCCACAAATCTGTTACTGTCTGCCAAGAAGGTCCCCCCTCCACTGATCCACATAGTGTTGGGGGAAACCATAACATGGGTGGAGGAGGCATTCTTATATTCCATTCCGATGGTTTTTCCCCAAGGATGCAGACAGCAAAGATCTGTTTCTGGCATCTACACGTGATACTTCTGAGGGTGCTGACAAAATGGCTGACCAGAAAGGGCCGACAAAATGGTCGACACAGTAGACCCTAGTTGAGGCACCATTTTGAGACCCTCTGTGGTTACCTGCATCATAGGTCTGTCAGAAGCAATCAAAGATTTGGCTGATATTTTAGGAGCCTTGTCTTGATCTTTAGCCCTCCTTGAGAGATCCTGAGCAGAGCCGGTACAAAAGACTTTGGACGCTTGTCCGACTTCTGTTCTGTGACTGGCCAGTACTTTGTTTAACCAATTTGGGGGGAACATCAGAACTTGGTCAGCCTTTCTGGTGCTTCTTTTTGCCCCTTTCAGGGGAACCTCGGGAGATACCCTGGTCCTTTTAGCCCCCATTGGGGGAACCTCCAGATAGGCCCTAGTACTTTTATCTCCCAGGGGGAGAACCTTAGGAGAGACCCCAGTACTTTTTGCCCCAAGAGGAGGTACCTTAGAGGAAACTCCAGTACCCAGTTTACACCCCGCTTAGGGTACCTCAGGGTGAACACTGGTGATGCCGGTATGACTCCTCTTAGAACCGGATGACCCCAGGAAGGAGCAACCAAGCTGGGGTGCCCTGAAAAGAAGAGTGTTTACTGGACAACTTCTTTTTTCTTCAATGAACTTCGGTGGGTGTACTGGAGGAAAGTTATGGAAGACCTCTTCCCACATGTCGAGCCTTCTTACGAGTGCGCAGACTGAGAGGGAATCACAGTAGAAGCACGCGTCCCAACGATGTGGTCCGGGTCCAGGCACTCGAGGCAAATGAAGTGATGGTCCGCCACCGCATAGTGACGCCTGCAGGAAGTACACGAGGCAAACCCCTTACGCTCCGGCATAAGCGGGGGAAAAGAATACTACCGCGGTACTAAGGTAGGAATACCAATTTTAAGGACAAAAGCAGGGAAAACAAAAAGAAAAATCCTGCATTGCTAAGTGCATCCGATCCCAACCAATGCAGAGAAAAGGACTGGCGGCGATGCGCTGGGCGGAACTTGGGAAGGCATGGCCAAAGCTGCATGCACTGGCCCCACGTAAACATAAAAGGAAAATATTTTTTCATGCCATGTCACAAGTATGGAAGGTAGGGGGCGGGACGTAGTAGTAAATATTTTTTGTCAGTCATCTCAGTGCACCAAGTTAAAAATTCCTTATGTTCAACATCTAACTCAGTAAAATGTAATTCAAGGTGCTCGCCAACAATTTGGAAAAAATGTTGTTGTGTGTGGAATATTGGCATAAAGAGCCCCTATATCCCTACTGATTAGTACCTTTCTTTTAGGGTCAAAACATAACCCTTCGATCATAGAAATAATGAGTTGTATCTTTTATATGAATGCATCTCAGGGATCTTTCTTTTGTTTGAGAAAGTAATCAGCATATCAGGATAAGGGTTCAAGGATAGAGCTATTCTCAGACAATAGGACGTCCTGGTGGAGGATTCATTCCTTTGTGAATTTTTCAGAGGTTATAGAAGATGAAAGTTCTGTTTTTTTGCAGTATTAAAGATTCGGCTTCCTGTTTGGAAAGGAAACCTTTTTCTTGTGCTTCAGCAACCTTACTCGCAATGTCTTTCTTTAAATCCATAGATGGATCATTCCTCAGAATGGTATAATTGTGCTTATTGGCAAGATGGTGTACACATTCAGATAGTCCCTGGTATTAGGTATTACAAAAGCTCAACCTTTGTCTGCTGATGTGATGGTTATCTGGGTGTTGTTTTTTTAGGAATTCAGGCTAACCTTTCTTCTTTGCTCATATTTTGGAAAGGAGCTTTTGTATCCCTTTCCAAGATTGTTTGGTCATCCATAACACGTTTCTCAAAAACGTTAAGTTCAGATGACATTGGAGAAAACGGAAGGATGAACGTGGAAGTTGCCCGTAGCCCTGCCATATTCTCAGTAGCGAATGTATTTTCCTCTGTGAAAAATGTCTTTAATGTTGCTTATGCATTGGTGGAAATAAAAGGATGTGACTGTGCTTTTCCTCGTAAAACGCCTCCTCTTTGACCTCTGGTTGCCCTCTCTTGGTTATACTCCATTGTACAGGATTTGTCATCCATGGAAACGTCTGTGACCTCATCGCTACTAGAACTAAATGATGTGCCCCTAAGCCATACACAACGATTCTGGTTGGTTTTCTGCATTAGTCCTTCAAGTCTGACAATCTACTGTATAACTTTATTCTGACTAAGGGAATGTGTTGCCATGTTTAAATGCATATAAATCTTTCCTCACTCTTTTTATTCTGTCAGATGTGGTATATTCTAAAAACTCATCACTCAATTTTCTCTTTCCTCTAGTCTTTTTTTTTAATTCTCCAATGGACCAACTTATTTATTTCTACCTCCTTTTTGAGTCATTCTGTTATTATTTCTCTTGTGACTTCATGGGCTGTATCAATTATCATCAGCAGTCAATCTCTCCTGCATTTATTTGCTACAAGACTTCACATTGTTCTAAACTTCATGTTGTCTACAAACAATTGCTGTTCATTGCAAACAATCCGGGGTTGCACATTACTTCTTAGATCATCAAAATTATTCTGCCATGTAGCTCAATCCTAATGAGTCTTTTTTTATTTTCAATAATTCATCCCATTATACAGAGCTTGTAACTAATGGAGAGAGAATTATCTTCAGCAAAGGACGAAATAGATCCAAGGAGTTGAGTGATGTAATCTTCTGAAAATTATGAATATGTATCTATGCCTGTCCTTTATTATTTTTTTTATTTGAGATAAACTCCCTTTCAGGATAACAAAAAACCATCTGCTTACGATCTGAGAGCTAAATTCTGAACACTGTACAAATAAATCCCTCGCAACCCAACAGCTGCACAGAAATCACTAGTACTAATGGGAGGGGGTCCAGAACACCAGGGGATTAAACCAGGTGAACATGAAAACACATCCAACGCATACAAATCCCCCTGAAAAGCATGTTTCTAACACAGTGATCCCCAACGTGTAGCTCGGGAGCAACAAGCTGCTCTTGGCGCCCTAAATTGTTACTCGCCAGTTTCTCTGGGCTATGGAGGCCTAGAAGGAAGTGCTGAATGGATGACACCTCAGTAGCAGTATAGTCAGTATAGCCAGGGCATGAATGTTGGCAAATGAGCCTCTTGTGGTTCCAGTTGGCTTATTTTTGTAGATGCACGATTTGAGTTTGTTGCCACCATGCAAATTATTTTTCAGTAAATTTCCTTACTGATTATAGCAGTGTCATTGTTAAAACCCTGTCATCTTCAGATACTTTGCTCAGCTGACACGTATTAATGAGCAAAATAATTGAACCATGTTCCCATGTTTGTGTCCTGGAGAAAATTGTCCTATTTTTTCCTTTGTACTGGATAATTGACAAATAAGTGGCATGCATACTCAAATTTCCTCTATTAAATAAATTGCATGCACTGCTTTTAGTACAAGTGAGGTTTTTATTTGATATCACCATGCACTCTATTTAGCTGGAATATTACTTTTAGTGTCACCTTATGTATAACATAGTGTCCTAGTGGAACATGTGTCATTGTTTGATATTCTGTCCATCTAGCGGGTGGATAATAGGCAGATAACGCAAATGCATGGTACATTTTTAATAATTATTTTGCCATATATTCAAATCTAATTAAGTTACTGTAAATGTTTAAATTAACATGACAATTATCTAAATACCTAGTTAACACCACCACACCCATGTATGAAGTGGTCGACAAATGCCCAAAGTTTTGGGCAAGGAAAAGAGGCTCCAAATCCTTCAGAAAAATATTATTTTTTATTCCTGACCACTTTTTCACCAATGTAACAGACCCGAGGTGCTTTAAAAGGCACTAGTTTCCATCACATGCCAAAATATTTCTTAGAAGGTAACTTCCAAAGCCCCAGCGAAGTGATCTGTAAAGCCTTCCATGTAATAACCAGTATTACTCAATATTTATTTAATCATGTTTCTCCATTAAGTTAGCAGCATTTAAAAGCATGTATCATATTTCATAAAATTCAGAGAACCAAAAATAAAAAAGCTTTAAATATTCATACATGCTATATATAAAAACCAGATTATTTCAATGTATTATATAAAACATAGCTTCCATGCATGTCCACGCTTACGCCAAACACTGAAACAATGACAAATTAACAGCAATTGAACCAGAATCTTCATTGACTCTCACTTTGCAGGCACACTTTGTGCTTCCTCATGCACACCTTCATTTATTGAGGGTTGGGCAAATTTAAAGATACCATTAGCATCAGCCTCCTGTATTCTGGGGATCTTATTTCACAGGTTTCTCCTTGCCGTCTTATGTGTATGTAAAACTGCATATATAGCTAAAGGGGGAAGCTTATGTATATTTTGGACATCTGCCTCTCTCGCCATTGGACAATCTCTTGCTTTAAGAGCTATTTTGAGTTGACTTAATGTGCCAAATGGCCCACCCCCTATGGAAATGGACAGTGCCTTATAATACCCAATAACACAAGTTTTTCTTTACCATGGGAGGCTGCAATCACACATACACTGAAATTCACTTTATGATATGCAAAAAATCCCAGATGTGCTTTAAAAAATAAGTAAAAGATCTTAACTCGGCCAACACCTTCAAATTGAACACCCCTAATTCAGCTTGTAATGCGCTACCATGCGTACCTGGGGAGAGACCTGCTATTTGGCACAGGAATTTATTTTGCAAACCCTCCAGGACATGACAGTTTAAACCACCCCAGATTTCACTGCTCTAAAAATCATCGAAAATAACGTTGCCTTATATACGTTCAGACACGTGTCCAATCTAAATGCCCCAGACTTGAAATAACACTTTAAAAAGCCTTTTAAATCTTAATGATGCCCTTTCAACTGTCTTCTTAAACTGATTGACTCAAGCTCCACTCTTGGAGAAGATTAGGCTCAAATACATTTTAGACTATCTCCTCATCTCTAAATTCATGTAAAAACCACCTACAAGGTTTCACCATTTTCCCAAACAATATAATGACAGTTAGTCACTGTAGTGACTACCTTACTCCTACTGGTGATTGCTCTGGTGAAGGAGGTCGGGTATCTGCAGCAACCTGATTGGAGAGGACACTGATAGGTAGTGCAGTTCCTAAAACCTGAACCTGGCTGGCCACCAAGGAGCTATGAAGAGGAGAGTGCAGTTCGATGCACTCCTGAGTTTCCAGAGGGACCGATGAATCAGTGGCAAAGGAGGGAAAGTGTAAGCTTTCATTTTGTCCCACTGGAGCTCAAGGGCGTCCCCCAAGGAAGACACTCCGAGCCCGTCCCTGGAAGCATAAAGAGGAAGTTTCCTGTTCTATGATGTCACAAAGAGGTCCATCACTGGAATACCCCATTGCTGGAAGATCTTGGTTCGAACATCAGTGTTCATCTCCCACTCGTAATTCGCTGAAGATTGACGGCTGAGGGAGTCTGCAGCCACATTGACGTGGCCGGAATGTGCACAGCTTGAAGCCAAACATTGTGTTGGATAGCCAAATTCTAAATTTGGATAGCAACGTCCACCAGGAGGGGAGACTTGATGCCCCCCTATTTGTTGATGTAGAACATTGTTATAGAATTTTCTGTGCAAATTCAAACCACACTGTTGGTGATAGAGGGTTGTAAAAGCCTTGAGTGCCAGAAAAACTGTCAGGAGCTCCAGGTGATTGATATGGAACCGCCTGTCCTGAGGCGTCCACAAATCGCACACCATGAGGTGATGGTGTCGCTCCCCACCCCAGAAGGGAGAGGTCTGTAGTAACCATTGCTTTTGGGCAGGGCTCCGGGAAGGAGGTTCCCACTGGAAGGTTGCTGGCGGATGACCACCACTGAAGATCAATCGTCATGCAGGATGGAACTGGAATCATCTTGGAATTCAGATCCGAAGCGTTGAGTTCGCCTCATTTTCAGGCGTGCAAGAGGTAGAGCTAACAAGCCATGAGGCCCAGGTGTCTCTGGAACCACCATGGCGACCTGTGGGAGGACTGTAGGAAGAGCTGGCACGTGGTCGAAAAGTTCCGCAATCCTGTCCTCCGCCAGGAACACTCTGGTACTGACGGTATCCCAAGGGAAACCCAGAAAGATCAGGTCTTGAGCGACCGTCATCGACGATTTCCACCAGTTCACGACAGCGCAAGATGGAACAGGAGCTAAAGGAGTGACTGAAGAATGGCCGTAGCAGCCTGTGGGCAAGGACTGCACAGGAGCCAATTGTCCAACTATGGATATACATGAACTCCCTGCAGTCTGAGGAATGCTGCGATGACCAACATCATCTTCGTATAGACATGCAGTGCTGAGCTGAGACCAAATGGAAGCACACAATACTGGAAGAAGAATTGCAGATATTTCGATGCAGGCTCCATATCAGAATCTGCATGTATGCATCCTGAAGATCTATCATGCTGAGCCAATCACCCTTCCAGAGAGAGGACTTTATCTGGCAGGGCTTAATCATCTTGAATTTCTATTGGGGTAGAAAGAGATTGAACTTGGAGAGGTTGAGGATAGTGTGCAGGCCAGCATGGTTGGATTTGGGAACTGAAAACAGACGGGATTAATAGCCCTCCCCTTGCTCCCACAAGGGAACAGGTTCCACTGCTGAGGTCTAGAGGTTTCTGTACCTCAGCTCTGAGGCTGGGTGACCCAGTCTGCTGGAGAGGAGGGTGAGAGGGTGGGGAAAGGGCGGGGGAAGACGAAAGCCCGCCCGGGTGACGGACAAAACCCATCGGTCTTCTGTGATGGTCTGCCACGCCTCCAGATGAGACGATATTTGTCGTCCCACCGGAGTCTCGTGCGACTGATGGAAAATATCATTTAGATGTTTTATCGGCGGGGAGACCACCCGTTACTGAAGAGGAGGCTGTTGGCTGAGTGAAAAACCAGCGACCTTGCTGTTGCTGTTTACGGCTGGGGCCACCAGCTGGAGCCTCTGCATGGTGCACACGGCGGTCCTGAAAGCCTCTGAAACCAGAGAAGGACCTCGTTTGAGACACCGACCTCTGAGTATAAGGTGCCTTTGCTGGGGTTTTCGCAAGGACCGACAACGACTTGGCAGCTTGAGTGCTTGCCTTGGGTTTTGTGAGTTTATCATCCGTGGAGGAGTGAAACAGTTCTTTACCCTCGAAGGGGAGATCAATCACCTTGTCCTAAACCTCCTTAGAAAACTTCATAGCATGCAGCCACTCTTAGCAGGAGATGTCTACTCCGACCATAAGGCCTCGGGCAGAAGTATCTACATGATGGGCCGCGGCCTCAAGTAGATCCTGCGCCAGAATCCTGTTATCGGCTACGCCGCTGTTAAAGTCTTCAAGCCTATCTGGGGGAATACATTCCTGAAACTCGGCGAGCTCCATCCACAGTTTGACAGTAGCAGCCGCCAGGATAAGCTCGGTATTAGCCTGACGCAGCTGAAGAGCTGAATTGGAAAACCCCCTTTTCCCAATGGCGTCAAGAAGCTTGTCCTCTTTGGAAAGGATCTAAGATGCTGCAGTAGAGGATGTAAAGGCCGGCTTCGACTGGAGCATAGCTGCTGCCACCACCGTCGATGAGGCTAGTGTCATGCAGACAAGGATATGTCCTCAGACGCTTGTAGCAGGCATCAATTGTCTTGTTTAGGTGTTGCCCGGAATTAGATTTTTCCCAGACCTTACGTGCCTTGGCCAAGACGTCCTTCTGAAGGAACAGGCCGGTGCACTCCTGTGTCGACAGAGTGAAGGCTCCAGAAAGTACCCCTTCTTGTGGAGCCGGGGGCTCGGGTATTGGGATGTCTAGCAATGCCATCATATGCACAACCCGGTCGTTAAAGGCTCTAATAGAGCGGGGCAGGTCATCACTGCCCTGGTCCGCCTGGTCCTCATCCAATGAGGCGGGAGCAGATGTCTGATCTGCTGCACGTGGCGCCTCAGGCCCTGAAGGCACGGTTGACTGCGCAACAGGAGTCTTTTCCAAAGGGGAAAGTGGAGGCAGAGGAGGCAGTGGAGGAGGAGGCCCCACAGGAAGTGGTAGATGAGATGGCACTATTGGGACCTGCATAGGGATTGCCGGAACAAGGGCCGGTTCAGGCAGCTTAGGATACATTTCCATAAATAAATCCTTTAAGTACGCTTTCATGGGATCAGAATGCATAAGCGTCTGAAACATGCCAAAATATGCATCCTCAGGCCAAGGTCTAGGGGCTGGAGTGGGTAGAGGTCGCTTGGAAGGGGCATACATCCAGGTTCGCAAAGAGGGTGGTTGCCAGGATGGTCCCCCACCAACTAGATCCACGTAAATGAAAGGCGCGGACGTAGGAGGGAGAAAGACTGTATGCTGCAGCAGAGTCCGAGCACGCCAATCCATTGGAGGGTGTAACAGGTTATTATCCATAAAATGCGGAAAAGGCTGCTCTGTCCCAAAAACTGGCCCCTCAGCACCAGCCGTGGTGAACATTGGTGTAAGAGAGGTAATCAAAATGGCCGCCCTGCACCGTGGGGGTTGGGCTGCCATTTTGTTAACACCTGAGGCGAACCGCGTCACAGGTGTAAGTGAGGCCGTGGTCACCAGAGGGGTGTCAAGGGTCTTATGTTCCATTTTAACCTTGTGACAAGGAACCTCGGCAGAGCCGGTGCCAGCAGATCTAGACTGTTTCTGAGACACCTTAGAGACTGCTGATGAATTAGCCCCACTTGAGGGAACCTCCGCGGAGCCGGTACTCAAAGACTTAAGGTGCTTTGCCCCTTCAGCAGGATCGGTTCCACCAGAGGTATGAGTGTGGGAGGGCCTAGAGTCACCCCCTGAAGCCAGGACCCTCACAGGGGGCCCCTCTATCTTGCTGGTCTTAGATATAGTCCCAAGAAGGGGAACCTCAGGGATAACCCTGATACGTTTAGTCACCTTGAGAGGGAACCCGAGCCGAGACTCGGTACACTTAGTTCCAGATGTGGAAACCTCTGGGCTGACCCCAGTGACAACAGCCCCAGAAGTACTGGGCCTAACTTTAGCCCCCAAAAGGGGAACCCCTTTGCAGGGGTTCTGGGAGGAAACTCTGGAGCACTGGTTAGATCCCCTTTGGGACACTTCAGGGAGATCCCTGGTAATAGAGCCGCTTGAGCCACTCCCGGACCCCGAAGAACCCGGGAAGGAGTCCCCTCGTCGGGGTGCCCTAAAAAGGAATTTACCGGCCAGTTCCTTTTTTCTTCAATGAACTGCTGTAAATGTGGCGGAGGAACGCGTTGAAACACCTCCTCCCACCTGACAAGTCGATGCTGGAGTGCCAAGACGGCGAGGGAGCCGCAGTAGAAACACGAGTCCCAACAGTGTTCTGGGCAAAGAGAGTGCAAATCTGCCCTTGCAAAACGGCATTCGCACGATGAACAGGACACGAATCCCAGACGCTCCGGCATAGACGGAAGAAAGATGTACATAGAACTGGAGAAGGAATGAAGGACAAGGGAACAAAAAGAAAATGATTACCTGTGATTCAAGTGTGTCCGACCATGCAGAGAAAAGGACAATGCATGGAGCGGAGCTACGGTTATGTGCGATGGCCTGCCTGTGTAAAAATAAAAGGACAAAAAAAGATAATTTGTTGATGCTTTAAAGTGCTACAGTCCCATCTCGATAGACAGAATGTCCCACAAGTCTGGAGGAAAGGGGGCGGGACGTAGGAGTATTTTGGTTTTTTATCATATTTCATTTCAAACTATAGCTCCCACAATAGTAATTTGTGTATAGCAGGCCTTGTTGGAGACCTACCGGCCTTGAGTCCAAAAATGGCAGTGTCATCGGCCTAAAGAAGCATGCTATAAAATGTACCCTTCAGAGATTGTGGATTAACTTTCCTAAGAGAAGTACTAGAGTTAAAGTCTGAAAGGAATACATTGGGGCCAACTGACATTTCTACTTTTACCTGTATTGGTGGGGACAAACAGTGTATAATTCCCCCATCTTGTATAGCGGACAGACGCTGAGATGTCTGCGTTTCACATTTCGATAAGATTTAATAAACAATTAGGGACCCAATAAAATGCAAAATATGTCAATGGATGTTTCTATTAATCAAATCAAATAGTTTCTCCAAATCTGAAAAAAGCCACAAATAATCTCTGTCCCTTAACCTTACCACATTTCTCCATGATGGCTCTGAGTGAAGCAGTGGTCCACTCTACTAAGTCCTCCTCTGAAACCTACTTCGGATGGCTTCAAGATATTGTTACTTTGAGCCTACTCCTCCAGTCTGAGCAACATACATTTGGAACATATTTTACTGCCAATGTCGAATAAGGAAAATGGCCTATAACCGTGGGGGGCTACTGGTTCAAGGAGATTGTATAATGCCTGTCCTGACAATTGCATTAAACAATTTGGTGTCATTCGAAAAAGATCCCATTATTTCTAAATACATTCTTTTTTTTTTGGTCTCTTGGCAGTTTTTATATGCCCTTTTCAAACTATAGATCTGGCCAGCCATGTACACATTACTCATTAAATCATAATTTCATTTTCTATTGGAGATTCTATATTCTGCATCGAACCATGGGGCATCCCTTTCTATAACCTGGACTTCCTGAACTGGAGGACACCATTTGCCAATAGTTCTGTCCGTGATAGTTTCAACCAAATAACAAACGGGAACTTACCTTTGTGGCCCCTGAACTGTTTAACCATTTTAAGAGAATATCTTAATTTCTTGTGAATCGGTAGTTCATACCAATTCCTCCTTGTCAAGCTTGGGTATAGCCAACCAGCCCTCCTGATTGTCGGACATCTTCTTGGTGCCTACTCCATGCCATTAGAAAATTAACATGAGTGGATAGTGATCACTCTCTGTGCAATCTAAATGCAAAATTTCACAACGTTCCGGAATAATAAACAGTCCACAATACAGTATCAATGACTCTGAAACAGTATCACTGGTCGTGTATGCTTAGGAATACACCATTTGTCACTAAAGATTCCAGAAAATCCACAAGCAGAATCCCAAAGTACGTCTGAAAATCAATGTTCCATTTGTGACCAATTTTACAGTCCAAATATCTGCACTAAATTTCTTTTAAAAATTTTGCTTGAGAACCTGAAACCCCTGGTAATGTTTATTTAGTCTTAGTATTTTTGAAAAACTTGACTGGTCCTATCCGTCTAAAAATGTCCTAGAGACCACTCAATTTTCTTAACATTTCCTGTAAACAACCACTTCATGTCAAATGAAGTTAAAGGCCTTGAAAATGTACTTTACTAGAATTGCGCGTGGCCTAGATAACAGTTAAGTACTGAGAATTAAAATGTTCTTTTTGCAATCTTAAAATGTATTACATTTCTAATTTTGTCGACATTATTTTTACGCCAACTCAGCACCGATATGTTCAGTCGAAGAATGGATGTTGCTCACTATTTCATTTGATGTGCTCATTGTGCACAAAAGGTTGGGGACCCCTGGTGCAGTGCCTCAGTTTTACCGGATTTTATTTTCAATATTCCTTGCCCATCCATTCCTAATGTTAGAAATGCAAGACCTGGGTTTGCTGCTGTTCTCCAATGCATTTGACAGAGATCTGAATATCGTGGACATTGTTTAAAAAAAATGTCATGCAAAATAATCCATTTTTTTCAAGTCCTGTGAATAGATTCACTTTAATAAAGACTGAAGATACTAATTAAACTAGTGACAGGGTTAGGGACCTGACCCTATCAAGAGGGCATTGGGACCCCACTCAACTTGGGACAGTAGGCCTACCAGAGTGTTTGCCAGAGTCAGCCTGCCCCAGAGGCAAGATGAGGGTGTTCAGGGGGCTCCACTCTTTGTCCCCTCCATATGTGTCTGGCCACAATTGCAGAGTACCACGGTTGATCATCCCATACCTGCTGTACAGCATGCTAGCCAGTGTTTTCTCTCTTCTTTTTCAGGAACACTGATGAAGAATTCTTCTGCGGCAGAGGCAGAACATGCACCAGGACCAGGATTACCAGAGCGTGAGAGGTCGAATGACACTTGCGTGGTTGGAAGGTACCATTTGCTGATGGCATTCTTCCTGTGGGACCCCTAGTTAGGATTCACCTAGAGGACCCCGCAAGGAGTACGAAATATTAAATGGTTGCTTTTGCGCCCTCGCCACTAACCAGTCAGAGTCTACAAAGTAGGGGTTACTGATCTCTAGCGGCCACCCCAGGATTTACAGAAATCTTGTCCCGGGTGGGAGATGACCTGGGGAAGACAAGAGAGGGTCATCCCTTAGTTGGACCCTATTAAAATCCTTAATAAAACATTTCAATCATCTTTGAGAGATGGTGTGTTCTTGGTGCCATCTGTAACAGACTTGGCATAACTGTTGGTGTGCGACGGCAGACTTGGATAGATTATGCCCCTGTTGATCTCTACAGATCAGATGCCTAGTTGCAAAGGTGTAATGCGTAACAGCATCTGACGTAGTGCGGTTTAACAAAGTTACTCACTGTAGTGACTATCTTACTGTTAGTCCACAGTGCCCTTTCCTCCATACTACATTCCGTCATTGGGGGCAGGACCACAGCACTTTTTTGAAGCATCAAAAATATTGTCCTACTTTAATTTTTATGCGGGGCCACCGCGCATGGCAGTAGCCCGGCCATCATCAGCCTCGCACAGTGCATCGCCCTTCAGTCCTTTTCTCTGTGTGATCAGGGTCAGACACACCTGCATCGTTAGGAGTTTGTCTTTTTCCCATCTTGTCCTTCAAACTTCCTGCTCCGGTTCTGCAGTCATCTTCATCCCTGTCTATGCCGGAGCATCAGGGTTTTGTGTCCTGTTCTTCTTGCAAGTGTCATTTCACGAGGGTGGACCCTCACTCTCTTTGCCTAGAGTGCTTAGGCCCCGATCATCAGTGGGACTACTGCAACTCTCTATCCGTTCGGGCACTTCAGCGTAGGCTCGGCAAGTTGAACGACGTGGTCCATCGGTTGCCTCCGGCTCACCTTCAACAGTTCATCGACGAGAAGAGGAATCGACCATTAAGTTCTTTGCTTTTTAGGGCACCCCGACTGGGTGAATCATTCCCGATGTCATCCAGTACTGGGAGGAGCCTCAACAGCTGTAGCCTCACAACAGGTCGGCCCTGAGGTATCCCATAAGGGATCTAATCTGGATACTGGAGTTGCCTCCGAGGATCCCCTTCAGGGAGCTAAGCATTCCAGCGTCACACCTGAGGTTCCCTTTCCAGGGGCTAAAAATACCAGGGTAATTTGCGAAGTTCCCCACTCAGAGGTTAAACATACCGGGGTCACACCCGAGGTTTCCCGGACAGGGGCAAAAAGTAATGGGGTCACTCCCAAGAATCCCCAAATAGGGGCTAAAAAGGAAACGAGCCAGACTGAGGGTCCCTACCCGGAGGTCTTGACGCAGGGCGTCGGCCTGAGGTTCCCCTCAAAGGGGCTTAATTCCATACTGGTTCTCCCGAGGGGGCGAAGAAGTCAGGCAAAAGTCCAAGGTCTACGGATATCGGCCCCAAGGCTCCTAAACAGTTGTGAAATAGGCTTGAAATTAGTAGGATTCTCTTGATGATGGAAAGGTATTTTTTGAGAGACGCTTAACAACTAAATGCTTCCACTCAACTGGTACATTGTAACCCAGATGGTAATGGCGTGTTAAAGATATCCAGAATAGTACTTGGAGAGTACAGAGCAATCATGTTGAGGATGCTAGCTAAATGTGCAAAACATTGATCTATTGGGGATTGAGAATACTTGGTAGATTTACTCAAAGTCAAGGGCACGTCAAAGTTGAAATGTTTTCATCCCCTTTTACTCTGGAGAGATAAAGTATTTCACCTTTAAGGACAGCGAGATTGACTAACTGCTAATTTTATTTGTTCCCTGACTTCTATCTTTGAAGAAAAGCTGATGGATTGTCACCAATTTGGGTGAGAACACAACTGAAATGTGAGGTGTATCAGGGGAGATGCGTTCCTCCGTAATATTGAACAATTCTTTTGGCAGCCTGGTTGATGTTGAAATTCTCAATAAGTGATCATCTTTTTTTTAGTTTACAGCTCATCAATTCAAAGCAATAAAATATTATCACAGCAACACTAAAATTAACTAATGGAAAATTCATATAACATTTAAACTCTATCAAGACGATCCTTTTAGAAATATATTTCTCTGGAACTAAACTCTGTATAAATATTTTGCCACTTTTTATATCTGCATGTATTGTGACCTACTCATCAGTTAATCCAAATAAATGCATTTCTTGGGCAGTCATTCTTATACAATGCAGAGCTAGTTTTCTTGGCACTAAAAGAAGGAAATTGAAACTAAAAGAAACACCTCCTTGTTATTTGCCCTGAAACTAATATCACTTTGACCTTTGCATTATCATTTTCCCACTGCACGCATTTTAGTCATCAATCGTGTTCCTGCATTAGTTAAAATTTGGCAGAAAATCATTCCCAATGTAGACGAGAGCTTGTGCAAGAGGTGGGCAAGAACATGGTTTGTTGATTTGTTTTTATTATGCTAGTCTTTCACACATGATTTTTCATTAACTTCCTTTGTTTCTTAGAGGGCGGAATGAGACCATGTAAACATGCTCCTTGATTTGTTGCTTACTTAAGAAGTTTTAAAGATGCCACTGCCATCTGTTTCCCTCCCAGTGAAATGTTTGATTTGTTGATATGTCTAGCAGTCACATTACAAGCAAGTGCAAACAGCATAACAAGACTTTGCTCATATAGTGGTGGGATATGATATGCCACCACCTGGAATGCCCATCCGCCCATGCACACTTCGCTAAGCTACAAAGAGATAATATTAGATATATGAACTGCTCTAATATTTCACTAATCAATATGTCTAAAATTACAGTCTTAACTTTATATGAGAGACCATGTCCTCATTTTAGACAATTTGATATGTTGTACGATACGGAGAGTCTTTGATCAGTGCAAATTTGTGAGCATTCACTTTTTTTTTCAATGGTTAATCACAAATTCATGGATTACAGCAGATCCCTTATCAATTAGGAATAATGGGCAATGCAGTTCTTTAACATTTTGTTTCTATTTAGATTCCAGAATTTGTTATATTTGTTTTATCATTTCAAAACTCAAACAATAAAACATTGATTTTGAAACAAATAAAATGACCATTTGTAGAGACCTCTTGTTTTACTTATGCATAGAGCATTTTAAATTATTTTTGTTTTACTGTTCTCTAAGATCCACCTGGCAGGTCTTCTTCAGAAAACACTGTGAAATGTTGAGACAAGCAGAATTCAAAAGGACACCACAGGCATTTTGGAAGGGTCTTAGTTGTTTGCTATCCTCACTGTGCAATGGTTGTTGTGACAATGCCAGTTTCCTGGTGTTGTCAAGAAGGGTAGGGGGAGACCTGCCTCAAGGTAATCCAGACCAGTCTTGGCCCATAAGGGAAGAACCCATTAAGGGGAACCCAACGGTTATCCTTCCCCTTTGTGCGAGAGTAATGTGGAGCAGTAATCCTTTGCCTAAAAACGCACCTCCTGTCCCAGATACTGTCTTATATCTTTCTTCTTGTTTCAGGCCAATGGAAGAGCAAGATCACCAGCTGAACCTGACATGAGAGAACGTCCCTGAAGGAGGCCCATCATTGCGAAGGAGACGCCATATCACCAAAGGTCAGCCGCAGAAAGAAGAAACTTACCCAGCCAATTAGGACAGAGGGAGGAAAACCCAAGCAGGAGGCAGGAAACAGGAAGTGTGGGTTATCGGGACGAGGTCAGAGGTGGAGAAGGAGGCAGACCAGGAGACCAGCAGCAGGCTGCAGTGGAGTGTGGAGGTTATTCTTTCAGAAAGTGAGGTATTGGTTTAATGAGTGCAATAATACTGAAGTGTGAATGTGCGTGTTTCTGTAGCAAATTTGTAGGTGGGATAGTATAAGGAGCGCAGATGAAGCGGCTGAAATAGAGTGGAAGGAGGGTGCTGGAGTATTAGTGGGGAAGAGGGAGACTTAGTAGTGTGGTAGGAGTAGTATGGGAGGAGTCAGGGTAGTTGTTGGAGGATGGAGTAGTAGTTGTTGAAGGGCAGAGTAGCAGTTGTTGGAGGGTGAAGTTGGAGGGCATAGTAGTAGTGTGGTTGTGGCAGTAGTGATGTGCGAAAGGGAGTAGTGGTATAGAGGTGGAAAGGGAGGACAGAAAACATCAAAGAGTGGAGGCGAGACCTAGGAGGAGTGAAACATTGGAGGGGCAGACGATTAATGGGTGGAGTAAAAGAAGGGGCGAGTATAGGGAGGGAAAGGTATATCTGAGCATGAGTGAACTAGCTTAAGTCCAGAAGAGCAAGTTCAAGGCACAATCCCAAACCTAACCAGAGTACTATTTTACGTTTAGGGTAGGGTAAGCGAGGAAGTACCAGTGGGAGTTCACACAGCTGGTACTTAGAGAATCACCATTAGCAAAAGCTATCCATAGGACAGTAGGGGTCACTGATCGATATCACTAAACTCTGAGTTACGGACACTAGGGTGAGGGAGGGCATCCCACGAGGGTCGAGATAGAGAGGGCTCACAAATATTTCAATAAAAACCCTTGGACCTTCCTTGGGCCTCAAGAGTGATTTGTGTGACATTGTATATACAGGGAGTGTTTTTTACTCCTGGCTTTCCTTGCTTGCGCATTCCACTCGGCTTTAAATAGAAAGTGCCTGCAATATTGAAGAGTTCCCCAGGCCAATGTTGTACTCCTTATTAATGGATTTTTGCAATACACCGTGGGAAGTGGGGAAAGCTTGGTCCATCGGCCATGTGAAACAGTGTTGAGATTCTACATTCTTTCACTTAAATCAAAGTGGTTGCGAGCAAACCTGGAGTCACGAAGCAAGTCACACAAGTGCAAATCAACCATATATCGGGGCCCGAGAGTCTGCTCACCACCAATTTAACTTTACATAAATATTGCCAAATTATGCTTTTTGAAGAAAACGGTGGTTCCCAACAAAACGGGCTTGATAGCCAATGTTTTGAGAAACATTTCTGAAGGGGAGCTAGAGAAACCTTCCAATTCTTCAGTTTGCCACATTACGCAGTACACTTCTTTCTCTATAGCAGCAAGTACCTGCTTGCAGTGTAAAAAACATTGATACAGAGGTACAATGTTTTTGGCACAGGAGAAATGGGCCATACATGATACATTCCACTGTGTCCCCCAGAAACATGCCCAAACAGCCAGAGCAAAGAGAAAAAACAACTATTTTGAATGCTCCAACATCAGAGATAATGCACAACTGTTCCTGGGCCAGTCAAGATGCTATCAAAATACATGTGCCATTAACTAAAATCGCATCATAATTACTAACTATATGTCAACTTGCAGCAATCATATGCCAACGTGCTTTCAATGTTTTATATATATATACAAACACACACACACATACACACACGCACACATACACACATTAAGCAAAACTATGTACGGTTATGGTTAACCTACTGTAATAAGAAATAGGAAAGGATGGCTCGGGAGGCTAGCTCAGGGGCAATGTGCTCGCCTTGGAAGCAAGGTGACATGAAGCAACACAGGTTCCCCGGGTCCGTGCTTAGAAACCTCTGGGTATTAGCCGCGTTTTAAATCACTGCAGTGGCTACTGTACTCCTTGTCCATAGTCCCCTTTCCTCCATATGTGTGGGACTTTCCATCCTTCAGGACAGGACAAGAGCTTTTTGTAGCACCATACAAACATTTATTTTCTTATTTTTAAGTCGCTGGCCTGAGTGCATACGTGGTCATAGGCTCCGCCTCCCCAAGCTCTGCCTCTGGGCCTCGCTCATCAGTCCTTTTCAACCAGCATAGGTTGGGCTCTAACTGATAAGCTAAGGTACTTTTAGGGGGATGGACGGAGGGCGTATGGAGGAAAGGGGAATTTGGACTAGGTGTACAGTAGTCACTACAGTGAGTAACTTTTCCTTACTCCTGTGCCCCGTCCCCTTTCCTCCATACCTGTGGTAGATTCCCCTAGTACTTGTCTCCCAGGGGGTGGAAGGTTCTATTTGTAACTTTAGCTGAAGAGATTCTTCAGTACCACCGGACCGAATTGAGCGTCTGCCCTCAAACTCATGTCCAGGTTGTAGTGTCTGCAAAAGGCCAAGAATGAGGCCAAAGCCGCTGCTTTTGCGATAATGTCCCAAGGGACCTGTCCTTGAAATGCAATTGATGCTGCTTTTGGTCTGATGAGGGGGGAGTGAAGGCTCTTTGGATGTTGACGTTTCTGTAGAGTATAGCTTTCAGGGACGTCATTCAGGGGTGTTGCCAGAGGTCGCAAGAGTGACCTCTGCTGATTGGCTAGAGACTTCTATCAATCTCTTACGACCTCTGGCATTTCCTCAATTGGAGGAGGGGACGTGGCCACAGCTACCAAGCAGTGCCGCATGCCTGGGTTCCTCCATTTTGTCCACTCTCACAGAGCAGCAGCATGTGTGGTTTCTCCGGCGCTCATGTCCTCTCCATGGCATGAAGGCCTGAAAAACACGGTAAGAGAGGTCGGGTGTGTTTGCTCTGTGCTGCTGGGTTGGGACGGTTACTTGCCATGGTGGGTCAGGGTCCTTGTGTGGTGAGTGCTGCTCATATGGCCTGGCAGGCCATTTTCTGAGAGGAAAAGGACCTCCAACATCGTACTGAGTAGGATGGAGCCTTGATTTCTGATCAGCCAAACTATACACTGAATGAAGATTGTTTACTATATTTGTTTGTGTGGGGGGAAAACGGACTCATTACTATATGCTTGAACTTGGGTCTGAGCACAATGTATACTATTTGGAGGAGGATGTGGATTTAAAGCTAGGACTAACTCGCTATTTAAAGCAACAGTTAATGAGGCGTTCGCATATACCAACTTGCCTGCGGCCGCAGCGCTGCCGTAGGTCCAGGCTGAGGTGTGTGCTGCTCATATGGTCTGGCAAAATGGCGTATACCAACTCGCCTGTGGCAACACTCCTTGCCCGCGGCCACTCTCCCCCACCACGAAATATCTGTCTGCGAGGAGAGCGCCAAGATCTAGGACCGGCAAACTCGTTGCGTCTTCTGCTTCTGCTCCTGCGCCAGCATGCATCCATCTTCCCCTGTGCTCCCCTCTCTTCCTTCGTACCTGTTCCTTGCAGGGCCTAACTCTACATCACTTCCCTCCTGTGAACATCAATGCCCAACTCTCCCACTTCCTGGACCTCTTTTCCCTTATGTTACTCTCTCCCTGCACATCGCACCCTCCCCTCCTTCCTGAGAAAGCACTCGTTTGTCCCCTGCTCCAGCATTTCTCACTGATCCATGTATCCTGCATCCTGCTCTCATGCACGCCTCTATACATGTGCTCAACATCCAGCCTATCTTCCACCAAAAGCACTCCTTTCAACTAGAACCTCTCTTTTCAGAACACACATGACTTCATCCCTCTCCTCATCCTCTTGCACCCCTCTCCCGATGTTCTCCACATCTGTACTGTACACAAATTCCCCAAACTGCATGCCTCTCTTGTGCTCATTCACCCCATTCACCGATGCATTCCACCTCCCTGAACAACTCCTCTTTGCACAACTGGCTCTCCTGCTGCACACCTCTCATCTCTCTCCCCTGCCGTGCCCACCAATTAACCCCATGGACGTTGCTGTCTGAACCTACGATTCTGTTGATTCGGCCAATGAGCTCCGAGGCCTCACTCTCATCAATGAACAATGAAGGTGCTACCCAGGCCCAGGCTAGAATGGAAAGTGGTGCTTGCTATGCCCAAGTAGAGTTGTGTCCAGGCACCAAGCCTGTTCCTCACTGTGCAGGCATGGGCAGTCGAAGGACTACATGGAAAGTAATTGTGCTCCGAGACGCAACACTGGCATGCCTTGCAACTCTCATACCACATGAAAAAACATTGTGTCTATAACACTAACATTGAAACGGTCTCTCTTACAGACACACATGCACTGTCTCACACTCGGGCATGGAAGGATTATGAAATATTTACCATATCAGCACACGTAAAGCTGGTAAACCATGGGCCTCTACCCTCTAATTTGGTGGTAAATTGATCTTGTTTGTGGTTCTTCACTTGAAGTAATCTGCCTGTAGCCCTCCTTTTTCTGTTTTGTTTCCCGTTTTACATAGTTCTAGTATGCAGTGCCACGCTGGCTTCTGAGCGCTTCGAGACAGCAATGAAAGCTTCAAAGCACCAAAAAAAAGTTACCAAAGAGGCATCAAAGAAAAGGAGCATGAGTGTGCCGACTGCCCCCCAAATCCTATTCGATATGCTGGGTACTGGGGCAGGGGGAGCGGCGGCGTGGGGCACCAAAGACACCTAAACGATGGTGGGACTGGATAGTCAGGTTCACAACTGACTCCATTGTCCTGCGCCTGGCAGCCGCCTTACTCTGCCACTTTATTTTGGGGTTCCAATGGTGTTGAAAAGTCACGGATCCCTCTGAAGCGAGGGGTGGACTCCTTTGCATGCATCACTCTTCCCTAAAGTCTCTCCCTCTGTTGACGTGACCTCTTCAGGGATAACCTTACTTTGTACATATAAAACCGACTTTTGAAAGCTGTGCTCATAAAACCAACAGCTGCAGGGTGGAGGGTGGTCCCACGTCTTCTGGAGGCAGGGAGCCCCCCAGCCCTGGCATAAACCTAAAATCGGCACATTCTGGGGTGCCAAGTGTGTGTGTTTTTCTGCATCTGAAGTGAAATATTTGCAGTTCAGCTTTAAGGCAGCACCCTTTTCATAGAATGAGAATCGGTGAAAGTGGATCCTTTGAGTGCTGCATGTCGTCTGGCTCCTTCAAAGGACTTGGGATTCCAGTCTGTTGTGTAACTTTGCCGAATGAGAGAGCCCCGATAGTGCGGTCAACTCAGGGAGACTAACCTGTTCCGTGGGATGGGCCCACTCCCCCTCAGGAGGGAATCGCTATCCGGGCCTGTTTCTGGGTCACTTGCTTCTCTGGGAGACGGGGTGCCGCCCTTTTGTTTTGCGGTCTTCCTTGATGCATTGAGTTTGTAGTGCTCTGAATTGTAACTTTTCCTATAGAATATCCAGAATGTTGTGGTCCGTTTTTTCTGCGCCAATAAATAGCAACTGTTCTCCTGGTCTTTCTCGAAAAGCCTCCCTGTGAACCCTAAATTCGTTTAATCTTCGGGGAGCTCATGATTCACCCCTTATCTGCCCAAAAGCTTGGAATGTCTTAAAACGAGCCAAACCTGGAGATTAAACACCACATAAATACAAGCATTGAAAAGATACAGGAAGATGATCAGGTAGCAGTATTTGCCAATGCATTAATCAAACACATTTAAACTTAGCTCTAGGTTCTGAAGGAAGTGAAAATCGGAGACATCTGGCTGTTTTGTGAAGTAGTAATGAAGCCCATGAAACAACTGCAAACAGTACAACATATCACTGAAGGTAACCTGTCGAATCAGAAGAAAATGGGGTAAGTGCTAAAATCATCGAAGACTGTGGATGCCATTGACTAGAAGAATACATGTTCTCTGGTGAAATATTCTCCCTCTCCCCTTTTATCCTGGCTTTCCCCTGTCCCTATACCCCAGAATGTGATTTCGCTCTGTAGTCCTGTTGAAATAACAGGGCGGATCCACATAACGAGGGGCTTTGGTTCATACACTTCCCATGGAAACATGGGCATTGACACACTGGTACATATGATGATCCATTCTTGTGTGAAATCAGTAATATCGTAACCATATTTTTCTTAGCGTACTGAGGGATAATGCTTTATGGCACCACTTCCTGCGATGCCTCGTGGGGGTTTGGTCAAAGGACATCACTCCCCGTGATGTCACACAGGGGCACGATCAAATGACATAATTTCCTGTGATGTCACACTTGGGGGCATGGCATTGTGATGTCACTTCTGCTACCCCTGGCATTTTGGTGAAATTACGTCCCTGATGGCTTTCTAGAATCGCAGCCACGATTCATCTGGCAATGGTCGCTCTTAAGGCAGAGGAAAACATATTCATGCCTCCAAACGTGACAAAGAGCTGGGGGGGATTTTCTGAATGCCTTGCTCCTGTCTAGGTAAAACCTCAAGGCCCTCCTGACATCTAAAACATGGACGGCTCTCTCTGATTCCAAGGTTGGCTCTCTGGTTCCAAAGCGGCTAGATGAGAGATGAAAGAGGCCATTGACTAGTGAAGCAGTTCAAGAACTCTTGTGCTTCTCAAGGGACCAGTGATAGAATCTTAGGCACTTGCTTTTCCCCTGTGATCTGGTGGAATCCTTTCGAGCTGCTTGAATAATCTGCATGATCTCTTCAGAGAGCCGTAGATGGCCTAGGTGTCTGACCTAAAGTAAAAGGCTGTCAAGTTCAGCGATTGTAGGTAGGGGTGATGAATCTTCCCCTCCTACATCATCAGCAAGTCCTGGCGAAATAGTAGAGATATTGGGTCTGTTTGGATAGGTCCATTAAAGCTGAGAACCAGAACCTGACTTGCCACCCTGGTGCAACTATTATGAATGAACCGAAATCTGCTTCCTGGAAATTTCAGAGCCTGATGTACTAGTGGAACAGGGGGGAAGGCATACACAGTCAGTCCATCCCATGGAATCTCCGGAGCATCTCAGAGAGAACCCACTCACTGTCCTCCCCTGGATACATACACAGTATAGTGGCTGTTCAGCTTAGGGGCAAAAAGATCCATGTAAGGGGATCCCAAACAGTGGAACAGATCTTTGAGGGTGGAGTTGCACTCGTGGTTGGCTTCTGTGAGGCAGCTCAGTTGATCCACTTTCGTGTTTGATGCTCAGGGCAGGTGAACTGGCAGAAGCCACATGTTGTGCCGAACAGCCCATTCTCACAATTCCATGGTCAGACGAATAAGGTGGGGGGACCTTGTTCCCCCCCTGTTCGTGGATGTAGAACATTGAGACAAAATTGTCCATCCTTATTGATACCATCTTGGCCTGAATATTGGGAAGAAAGACATTCAATGTCAAGCAGTGGCTTTCAGTTCCAGATGGTTAATCTGCTAGGTGCGGTCCTCTCCCACCCACAGGTGGAAGACTTGAAAGTTGTTTAAGTTGCTTCACAGCACAGGAGAGAAGAATCCGTTGTGATCACCACCCTGGGGCAAGGGTCACGAAAAGGAAACCCCTCTATCAGATTTTGAGCATTGATGTAGCAAGGTAAATCCTGGGTCAAGTCTTGGAGTATTAGCCAATTGCAAATAAATACCTGATCCCTGCGGCCAGGAGGGTCTCGGCGTTAGCTGGGCTCTTTGCAATTTTAACCTGGCCAGAGGGACTGCTTGAATGCAGGATGTCACCAATCCCAGCAGTCTCTGGAACCACCACAGAGTGGTGTTGTCAGAGGAAAGCAACACGTTTGCTGTCCTTTACCACTCCATAGTTGGAAAGACTTTGGCTAGTCATGTGTCCCAAAGTAAGCCTATGAAAACCAAGCGTTCGTGAACACTCTGGGTGCTGAATTGAGGCCAAAAGGGAGGACCGAAACTGGAAGTGCAGCCGCCCCACTGCAAACTTCAGATGCGGGGGCCATATAGGGATATGCAGGTAAGCATCCTTCAGATCCACCACACAGATCTAATCTCCCTGATGCAAGGCTGAGCAGATTTGTGCGGGGTGAACATCTTGAAATCTACATGATCCCAAATTTGGCACTGTGAACAGACTAGAAACCCTGTCCAGCTTCTGGACTTGGCACCTTCGCTATGGCTTTCATCTCCAGTAGTTTGGAGATTTCTAGCCTGAGAGAGGGAGATGCAATCTGGGTCAGAGGGTGGGCAGGAAGGGGTGATAGGAGGTAGTGGCAGTCTGAACCGCCTGCTGGTCACTAACACCACCCAGGAGTCATCCATTCGTATTTTGAGAAACCTGAAGGTGTCTCACCCGCTAGTACCCAGGGATCTGTCATCCAGGTGGCCAGGACACGACCATCGCTTTTGGATCCACTTCCTGGGGGGTGGAGCAGTGCGGGAGGATAACATGGATGAAGGGTCTTCGAGGAGTGGAAGTGGGGCACCGGATGGTGAGACGCGTTATCCCCTTCCCTGTAACACCTTTTTCCCATCCCACCAGGAAGGATACCTAGGAACTCAACCCCTCCCCTTTCCTGACACAAACACTATCTCAAGGACAGTTCACCGTTAGTGACAACGGACTAACAACAGAGTTGAATACCTGACATGTCCTGATACCATGGTAAAGCAAGGTCAGGCAATTACTGATCATTACACACACCTGACTACAATCACACTTCCCCTCACGGATAAAAGGCGGAGCATGAAAGCACTCAGAGCGAGGAAAACCACACGAGGAAATAGCAGTTCCAAGATGGCAGTTTAATACAAGGATAAAGACGGTGAGACGAGAGAAGGTTGCAAAGTTGGGAAGTGTCCTTGACCTTTAAAGACTGTTACTTTCGCGAACCTTGGAAAGTAAGCCTAAGACTGGGAACTAAAGCTAAAACAAACCTATACTGTGCTTCGAAGGTACCTGGGGCTCTCCCGCATTGATATCCAAGGAGGGGAGGAGTGATTGCCGCCATGGTACTGTCCTTGGCTCCTACAACAAAGCAGCACCAGTAAAGACTGCAGAGCCGGTGAGTCGGAGAGACTGAACCCAAACCAGCTTGTGTTTGAACCAAGGTTGCAAGCAGCAACATTGTATGAATAAATCCAAAGAGGACAGTATGTGAAAAGTATGCGATGAGTGACGCAAATATAACTGGAAAACAAAGGAGTGAATAAACTTTGCGAGGCCAAGTGAAATACCGTATACACAGTGGTCCGGCGCCACGTGGGTGCTCATTCAAAGGTCTCTGTTAGGTATACAACTGAATGGCAACTGTATTGTGAAACGGAAGTTTGTATCGAAGTGGTCTTGCAACTGGTGAAGCACATTTGAAAGTCTTTCATAAAACAAAGTGAAATACAAATTGGTCTGAGCCCGGCCGAGGGAGACTAATTGAAAAAAGGAAGGATCTGAGCCTGACTGAGGGTGATCCGGGGTGAACCGTGAGTCACCCAAAAAAATGAATATTCTTTGAACTTTGTAATAACATGGATCTGAGCCCGGAAGAGGGGGTTCCGCAATAGCGCTCGTAAAATAACAGGTATCCGAGCCCGGCTGAGGGGGATCCAGGGTGAAGCACCCGAGCTGAATATTTGTGAGAAGAAAATAACTATCTTATTTTTTGTACATCAGGCCCTCTGAATCAAGAGACTTTGAGAAAAGAGATTTGGGCACAGAAGGCCCTGATGCAGGAAATATATCTGTATCCTCGTGTTGAAGAAGCCAGAGTGTATGCTTTTCTCGAGTGAACTGCCTTACCCCATGCTGAAAATGTGGGGGAGGCCAAGGGCCCTAATGTACTGACATACCATTTTGTGAATACTTCTTTCTTTTTCATGAACATTACCCCACACTATTTGTAGATTAGCAGTAAGGATTGGCAATTGGATTTTTAGTATAAGCCCTTTTATTTTGACAAGGCTCCACTAGGATTGCATTATTATTATTATTTGATGGTCATAGCTTGCTCCCATCCGTAGATTAAGGTTTAGATTTTTACTCCGGAAAACCCTGAAAACAAGAGAAAAGTCTGGAGTGTGCATCAGCCCTAAACATTGGTGACTACTCAGTCGATGCCAGTTTTGTTAGCACAGACAGTGACTTCGCCATTAGTGTGCTAGCCACCTTTTTCGCTAGCTCCTCATCTGTTAAACTGTGCAATAAATCTAGTCCGTCGAATGGGGGGTCCAGAACTTTATCCTGTACCTCTTTTGTACATTTTGTGGCATGAAATCATACCTGTCTGCAGGCCTCTGTGCCAATCACAACCCCCTTGCCGAAGTGTCAACATGGCGCACCGCTGCCTTGAGCAGAACTTGCGCGACCTGCGCAGAACTTGCGCGACCATCTGACATCTGTAAGGCCGCCTTTACACTCATAGAGTTACTCAGGTGGAATGAACTTTTCGAATTACACTAGATCCTTCCACAGCCTCAGGTTTGTAGCTGCTAGGTGTGCTGTGGCCTTAGCTTGCCTACGCTGCAGGGTAGTGTTTGTGAAAATCGTTTTCCCCAAGGCTTCCAGGCCGCGATCCTCTTTGCTCAGCACTTGTGACGCAGCTGAGTAAAATTACCTTTTTTTGATGACTTATCCCTGTTTTTTCCCAATCTCTTAATGAAATCGGCCCATGGCCCTAACAGCACGCCTACCTCTGAATGTGGAGGGTCAGGGAAAAGGGTTTCAAGGAATACAATTAGGTCTAGAATTCACAGAGGGTGGGACACCTGAAGCAGCTGGCTCCATTTTGGTCTGTGACACAACTAAGGAGGCCCTTGTGTGCTGACCCCTGTCCTGTTTCGCCCTCATACATGGAACCTCGGCGGGGCCGGTAACGGATTCAGACTTTCATTGGGGGACCTTCGGGGGTAGCCTCAATGTATTTAGCTCTGGCCCGGGGAATCTCAGTGGCGCCGGGAAGCAGTTTAGCCCTGCTTGAGGGAACCTCGGGGGGGATCCCTGGTAGCTTTAGCCCAGAACTGGGCAACCTCGGCCTTGCCTTTACTGGTCTTATCCCATCTTGAGGGAACCTCAGAGGAGTCTCCAGTAGATTTAACCCCCCACGGAAGTAAGTCTGCCTTGCCGGTGTGTACTTCAGCCCTTCTAGAGGGAACCTTGGGGGAGACCCTTTGTAACTGTAGCCCCAATAGGGAAAACTCAGCCTTGCTGGTACTGGTTTTAGCCATTCTTGAGGGAAACTCAGAGAGGTCTCTGGCGGATTTACCCCCCCCCCCGACAGGGGAAGCTCAGCATTTGCCGGTGTTAACTTTAGCCATTCTAGAAGGAACCTCAGTGGGGTCTCCGGTAAATGTGTATGCAATTTAGCCCCAAGTTGGGGAACCTTGGAGCGAGCTATGGTATCCAATTTAGCCTTGTGCGTCTCTGGGCCAGTCCTGATAGTGCTAGGGTACAGCTGACCCCTCCAGTGACCAGATAACTCTGTAGAGGAACCACCAGCCTGGGGTACCCTGGAAAGGAAATCACTTACCGTTTGATGTTTCTTCAGAGGCAAACTCCCAAACGTGTTCCGGTGCTACCAGACGGCAGACTTCTTCCCAGCATTGAAGATGTTGAGTGAGGGCCTGTGCTGAAGCATGCATCCTACCTGTGATCCTGGCCGAGGCACTCCAAAGGAAAGTACGTGAGGATCACTCAATAAGTAGCTTCGACTACACAACGTGCAGGAGAGAAATCCCTTTATTCCTGGCATACACAGATGAAAAAGACAGACCAGAGCTGGTGACAAGGGGGGAAAGAAATTCTGACAGTAGGAAAAAAGTACCAGCTGGTGCTAAAACATCCAGCCCCACCATTCTGCAGCCGAATGCTGTGCTGGATGGCCCATTCCCAAATCTGAATGGCAAGGTCCACAAGAGGTGGTGATTTGGTCTGTGTTAGGGAGAATTCTCTTATAAAGCTAATTTCCCAAACCTAGTGAGTCCCCCAGTAGCTTTGCTGGATTTCTCCTGCTAAGAGTGAGACTCTTTTTCTCCCACTCTTAGGCATGATTTGAGGTATGTCTCTGACTTTTTGTGTGCTTATGGGCTATGGGGTCTTTTACTCCATAGGGTATCATCTGTTTTAGTGTGTGTGTTACACAGCACCCTCAGTACAGTAACACAGGGGTGTCATAGTGACCCCCAAACATAGACTCCATACCCTGGGACTGACCACTGTCTCCCAGGGCATGTAAAGTCACCATTGGCTTTACTAATCCAAAATTGTGAACAGAACCAGTACAAACCATCATATTGTGGAAGTACTGGAAGGGGTTAATTAGATTGCCCCTGGGTCTGCTTCCAAGGGGGCACTGTCCAGTCCCCCCTTGTCGAGTTTCTGGCTGGTGGCAGTGGTTACCAAGCAAAATATTCCAACGGAATATTTCCTATGGGATTTTCCCATTGATTTGAAACACACCACTTTTGGTGCAATGTTAAAGATACCTCCGGTTTATTTATTTGATATTAAATCACCGGTTGGGTCTTTTTGCCAGAACTCTTTTCTAAAATGGCGTTCGTGTCCATCTCTGTAACTCCAACACCAAGGTCGGGCCCTTTGTTCCACTTTTTGGCAGGCTTCTCCACAGAAGCCCTCCAACTGGTGCCACTCTGTCTGGGTTCCACAGGATGTGTGGGTGGGGGAATGGGCACCCTGGAATGCTTTGCCTTAGGAACTCAAGTCGCACTCTGTTCTGATTGGCCCAGTGGTGAGCTGCCCGGCTCACCACTTAGCATGTATGAGTGACAGCTAGGCTGCTGAATGGGGGTTTGTCTGCATAAAAGCAGAGCTTTTGGGACTGGAACTTCAGAAGTCGCCACAGGACCTAAGAAATCCGAAGAGGGAAGAAGCTGAGCCATCTCCAATGACGACACCTCCGGTGGAGCCCTGATGCAATGACCTCACCACTTTCCTGACGACAAGAGGAGATCTTCTACTGGAAGAGTCTTCTCCTTCTGAGCTGGTGGAATCAACCAGTTCGCCATTTCGCCTTCCAGGACGTGTCTTGGTCGAATCGCCCGTGCCAAGCACCCCGGCGGCCGGATAGCCAAGCTTCACCACTGTGACTGCGAATACCAGGAACGCACCTTTTAACCGACGAACTCCGCGGCTGGTTTCTTCCCTGGGCAGTGCAATGACTCCAACTTTCCTCCTCGACGAGATCCTCTCTTCCCCTGGTCGAAACCACAAACTGCACCCGCTGCAAGGAACAACTGCCACCGCTGGAGCTTCCTCAACTTTAAAAGGTACTGTCTTCCACCTGGCCTCCCTTTTTTCGGTTTGCTCAAGGTGACCCTTAAATCCTTGGCTTTCCAAATGGGTTGGCCCCCAAACCTTCTAACTATCTTTTGAACCACCCCAACCTCTTTTGAACATTTCTACAAAGACTTGAATGCATTTTGCAAATGTGTGATCTTGGGCACATTTCACCTTGCTCCATTTAAAGTGGGTCTGGCCTATAAACTTTGGCTCTACAGTAGACTCTGCCTTCACTAACTTGTTTTTGTCTCTTAAAAGTGTTGGGAACTGTTTTACCTTTATGACCTGCCCTTTTCTCTCCCTTTTATTTAATTATTGGAGTGCCATCTAAGTTACACGCTCACCTCTGTTTTGACAAAAAGTGGTGTTTTAACTTAGACTTGTCTAAATAATTCTTAAGGGAGGTGTGTATACTTTTCTGATTGTGTTTTGAACTTGCTTTGATTAATAGTGCTAGTGTATTTTCTAAAGTGTGTGTTACATAAATAATTATATACTTTTGATACAAAGCTCTGGTCAGTGTTTGTTTGTTCTACTGTGTTTTTGGCCCTATTGTCTATCCTCTGTATACTGCCTAACTCTTCTTGAGAGAAGTCTGACTGCTCAGCCACAGCTACCAGGTAACTCTAGGTGGTGCAGACTGCTACCAATTGGGTTTACTGCTTACTCCTGTAGTCTTAGTCTTTTTTCTGCCTAACAGTCCCACCCTGCTTGTTGATATAAAACATCGACACTGAATTGTCCATGCGGATGCGGACCACCTGGTTTGTGATGGATGGTTGCAAAGCTTTCAGTGCCAGAAATACAGCCAGGAGTTCCAAATAATGTATTGCCTGTCCTGCAGCGTCCATACATCGAAAACCCGGAGATGATCCGGCGTTGTGCCCCACCCCAGAAGGGAGGAGTCCATTGTAGTCATCACTTGTGGGCAGGGCTCCTGAAAGAAGGCCCCCACTGTAAGATTGTTGGTCGAAGACCACCATAGAAGGTCCGGCGTCATGCAGGATGTTAGTGGGATCATCTTGGAATCTGAGTCCGAAGCCTGACACCAAGAGCTCTGAAGAGCTAGCTGAGTGCGCCTCATTTTGAGACGCGGAAGAGCAGGTATGCAGAGGCCATGAGACCCAGAAGTCTCTGGAACCACCAAGCCATCATCTGACTGGATGAAGAGCTGACACGTGGCGAAAAGATCCGCAATCCTGTCCGCCGTCAAATACACCCTGGAGTCGATCGTGTTCCAACGGAAACCTAGATAAATCAGGTCTTGGGTGACCGTCATGGAATATTTCCGTCAATTCACTGACAGCCAATGACGGAACATGAGCTGGAGGAGAGTCTGGAAATTGCACAGAGCCATCAGAGGACAAGGGCTGCATAGGAGCCAGTCGTCCAAGTACGGATATACATGAACACTCTGTAGCTGAAGGAAAGCTACGATGACCGACATCATCTTCGTAAAGACACGCAGCACCGAGCTGAGACCAAATTGGAGCAAACGCAACTGTAAATGCTCCCCTCCCAGAACCGCAGATATTTTCGATGTGGCCTCCATATCAGGATATGCATATACGCATCCTGAAGGTCCACTACACTGAGCCAGTCGCCCCTCCAAAGAGAGGACTTTATTTGGCAGGGTGTGATCATCTTGAATTTCTCTTGGGGAAGAGAAAGGTTTAACTGGAAAGTTTGAGGATGGTGCTCAGGCCAGTCTGGTTGGGTTTGGGCACAGTGAACAGTCGAGAGTAGACATCCTCCCCTTGCTCCCCGAGAGGAACAGGTTCCACTGCCCTGAGGTCTAGAAGCTTCTGAACCTCGGCTCTGAGGTAGGGGGTCCTGATCTCTTGGAAGGGAGGATAGCAGGGTGGTGTGGGGGGTAGGGGCAAGCGAAAGCCCACCCGAGTGATGGACAAAAACCACCGGTCTTCAGTGATGGTCTGCCACGCCTCCAGATGAGATATGTCCACCCACCAGAGTCTCGTGTGACCGACAAAATATAATTTTGCAGATTTGTCGTCAGGGAGACTACTTGCCCCTGGAGAGGACTACGTTGTTGTTTTAGACGGGTGCCGACAACTGGATTCTGTGCATCTGGCGGTCCTGAAACCCCCTGAAGCCAGAGAAGGATCGAGACTGAGACCCTGACCTCTGTGTATAAGGGGCCTTAGCTGGGACCTTCGCCAGGACCAACAAAGATTTGGCGGTCTGGGTGCTCGCCTTGGTCTTTGTATGTTCCTCATCTGTAGAAGAATTAAACAATTCATTGTCGTCCAAGGGAAGGTCCAGAACTTTATCTTGCACCTCCTTCGAAATCTTGGAGCCATGCCCTGCGGGAGGTCTCAATTCCCACCATAAAACCTCGAGCGGAGGTATCTACAATAGGTGAGCCGCAGCTTCCAGCAGATCTTGTGCCAACACCCTGGTGTCCGACAACCCGGCTTTGAAGTCGTCTAGCCTATCCGCAGGAATCCACTCCTGGAAATCAGCCAACTCCTTCCACAGTTTCATATTAGCTGCTGCCAGGATTAGCTCGGTGTTCGCTTGACGAAGGGAGCGGACAAGACACCAAGGCTATCTCCTCAGAGGTGTGAAGCCTGTAATGGGCGTCAATTCTATTATTGATATTCAGCCCGGTGTGTGGCTTATCCCAGACCTTACGAGCCTCAGCCAAATTGTCCATCTGGAGGAACAGGCCGGTACGCTCTTGTTGTAATAAGGTGAACGCTCCCGAAAGCACCGCTTCCTGCGCAGCGGGGCCCTCAGGTTCTGGAATATGGAGGAATGCCATCATATCCAGAACCCGGTCATGGAATGCTCTAACCGAGCGGGACTGCTCATCGCTATCCTGATCTGCTTGAGGGTCATCCAGCGAATCGGGAGCCGACGGCTGGGCCATCACAGGTTTTAAAGTGCTATTCCGTTCTACCTGTGTCTTCTCTATGGGAGACAGCGGGGGTAGGGGAGGAAGCACTGGAGGCGGACCACTAGGAAGAGGTGGTACCACTGCAGGAGCCGGCAGGGTGGAAAGTGGAGCTGGAGGTTCAGGGTAGATTTCCTTTAAAAAGACCCTTAGAATACTCATTCATAGGATCAGAGTGCATGAGCCTCTGAAATTTCCTGAAAAATATATCCTCTGATGAAGGTTTGGGTGCTGGGGTAGGCAGAGGCCTCTTATAAGGGGCATACCCCCACAAACGCAATGAGGATGGTTGCTAGGAAGGCCCACCACCAATCGGGTCTGTATAGACCAGTGGAGCAGAAGCAGGTGGAAGCGAGACAGTATATGGCAGCGGCATCTGAGCACGCCAGTCATAAGGAGGGCGGGACAGATTTTTTTCCTTCTCCCTGAGGTGGAAACGGCTGCTTAGCCCCAAAATTAAGGTTCCCAGCACCCGCCGTCGAAAACGTAGGTGTAGGGGAAGAATCCAAAATGGCCGCCATTTAGTCAATGCCTGAAGAGAACTGCGTCACATGTAGATGAGGCAACCGTCTCCTCAGGCTTGTCAGGGGACTTAAGTAACACCTTAGCCTTGACACAAGGATCCTCGGCAGAGCCAGTACTGGGGGGTCTTGGATGTTTACTGGACATCTTGGAGGTGGCCCCAAAATTAGCCTCCAGAGGAGGAACCTCAGCAGAGCCGGTAACGGAGGAATTACAGTTTATGAAGAACCTCGGGTTTCTTCCCGGTGCATGTAGCTCCCTCGTGAGGGGCCTCAAGCTGTGTCTTGGTACATGAAGCTCCAGAAAAGGAGGTCTCAGGGCGTGCCTAGGTGTCTCTGTGGAAAGCTCCAAAAACTGAGACCTCGGAGCGAACCCCGGTATCCAACGCCAGAGATGAACTGGGCTGGAGTTTAGCACGTGACAGGTCAACCTCAGAACATGGTCCGCTCTTGGCAGGTCTGTTGTGGGAACCCTCAGAGAAAACTCTTATTAGGCCTTCGAGGCACCTCAGGGTAACTCCTGGTGGTAGAGCTATTCAGGCCCCTTTGGGACCTAGAGGACCCCGGAAAGGAGTCCCCCGGCCGGTGCGCCCTAAAAAGTAAGGAACTAACCGGGCGTCTCTTCTTTTCATCGATGAAAAGCTGAAGATGAGGTATAGGAACGTGCTGAAAGACGTCGTCCCACCGAAGAAGGCGGCGCTGGAGTGACCCGACGGAAAGGCAATCGCAAAAGAAACAATAATCCCAGCGGTGGTCCGGACCGAGACACTCCAAGCAGAGAGAATGGGGATCCGCCCTAGCGAAGCGACGTTTGCATGAAGAACAGGACACACATCCCAGATGCTCCGGCATAGACGGAGGACTAAGCGACCGCAGAACCGGAGCAGGAGAGAAGGACAACGGGAACTAAAATATTTCCCGGTGATGCAAGTGCATCCAGTCCTGACCGCGCTGAGAAAAGGACTGAAGGGCGATGCGTGGGGCAGAGCTCAGGAGGGCGGGGTTACGGCCGCATGCGGTACCCCGTGTAAAAAGAGGACAATTTTCATTTTTTATGCTTTCAACAAAAGTGCTCTGGTCCCGTCGCGAAGGACGGAATGTCCCACAAGTATGGAGGAAAGGGGATGGGACGTAGGAGTATGAGTAGTTCATGAATTGTAAAAGTTGCACGCAAAGAATTGAACCCCATAAAGTTGCCAGTTTTAATTCCTAAAGCAATTGGCATTGCTATGAACTTTTGACGTGACAAGTTGTGCCGATGTGAATCTTTTGGAAATCATTTTTACAGTCCATTTGGGATTTTTTTGTATTTGTCCCCAAACAGAACCTTCTTAAAAATCCTTCAGGAAATAACTTAATATGTGGCTTTTCAACTTACTATTCCTCCACCTGCCATGACCGTTTGCTGACTGTTATGCCCCACAACGCCATGACGTTGCATCTTGACATTTTATTGATACTTGCTACTGTCCTATTTGTCAACTGTACCTCATGTAACTAGCGCCTAATTGCCTGCAGGCTCGCGTGTGCTTTACAAATGCAAAAATAAAATAAAAATAAATAAGCAATCTGGGACATTACTTTTTTTTGTTCCATGGGTACTTTACCATGGGTAATTGCCATCCGGCACACCGGTACTCCATTTATTGCAGGGGTCGTCATTGGGATTTCATGAGCAGGAGCTAAAACTAGCTCCTGATTATTAGGCATCATCTAGTAAGCATGAACTACCCCTGAAGAACCAGGGGCTTCCTGGCCATACTTTTACATGGGATTAACCTTTTAACTTTTTTTGTCCATTATATACAATTAATTATTCATTAAATATCTTCTAAATGCCTTTAATTGTTCTCCATATGCATTCCCAGATACAGAAGGTTAATGCCACTTAGGAATATTTGTATGGCACGAGTTTGCCCCAGAGCCAAAAATAGTTCCTGGTAGCTGTTGGCATTAAGCTAACGAGGTTCTCCTGGGCTAGGAGCAGGAACTAAATAACTCCCAGCAATTTGAACCCTGTATTGTACTACCATTTGGCTTCCATGGTACACCTGCCACATTGCAATGGCTAATGAATCATCTACTACAATCACATCAGGAGTGTATTTAGATGACAATGTCATTACTCATAGGTGGACACAAAAGCAGCACTTACACCATCTTGTATCGTATGCAACACCCTGAGAGATGCTGACATGATAGTGAATCTCGCTAAATAATCGCTGCACACCACCTGTGTCAAGTACTTGTGATACCGAGTAGGAGACCAATTTATCATGCCAGAGGTTATTGAGTGCAGGCTATTTAACAGGTACCTGAGACAAAAAACAAGCACTGTGGGGAGTAACAGACTGGGGGCGCCTAGTCTTCAGTAATAGATCGATAGTCAACTGCACGAGAAACAAAATACGAGGTGCCCCTGGGCCTCCTTATAAGAATATCGAAAAACAAGAATGTGTATGTTGTAAGACAGCACAGGAGACTCCTAGATCAAATGTTCAATATTAGAAAATATTAAAATCCTGAGTCTATAGAAAATCCAATAGTGATCCGGGTAATTGATTAGTGTTTATTATCTGTTACAGTCGACACTATTTTTCAACAATTTGGTCGTCCTCAAAGCTGTAGTTATCAAGAAAAATGCCAAAATCGAAAATTGAAATAAAATTTACATATATTAGTTGACATACATAATATGAACAATCATATGCAGAAAAAGCATGGTTGGCAAAGTAAACAGAATATATGCAGAATGACAATTATGCAGGATGCAAAAACAAAGGTGTCCATACCCAATTATGAGTTAAAATCAGGCAGGGTGGGCAGAAACAGAAGGATGAGATAAGGGAATGTCATTCTTTGTTAACCACTGAATCCCCAAATTAGCTACCATTTTTTTAGGTTTGACATTTAGCATGGTTAATAGTCACAGAATGAAAATCCATGTAGAGTGTCAAATGGGAGAGAAAAATATTAACAACCCATGAGTATATAGTTCTGGAAGAGAAAGAGAAAACTTTCCCAACAATTCTTGTGGTTTCCTATGGAAGACCGATTGGCTACCTTTAAGTGAAAACTAAATTAAGTTCTCAGCCAGATTGTAGAAAAGTGTCCGAACATAAATGTTTAATGTGAAATGGACCCAATAATTGTACATGCAGGTGGCCCAGTGATAGTTGTGCTACCAATATAAAGTTGGTAACTCACTGTAATGGTCAGAAATATTGCTCTATTGGATTGAAAGGGAGATAGAAAGAAAGACGGGAAGCCGCTTGGTAAGTCACAAAGAACATACTTGGAAATGGAATGGTTAAAGTCTACAATAGGAATACATCCCCTGAAGAGGCAAATCCTTACCCTGGCGTTGCTAGTGTATGACCTGTCCAGAAGTGCTTGGAGGAGACCTCTAGGGACGAGGTTCCATCCTTGTGAAAGCAAAATTGGCCAACAACCGGTAAGTTGTCTTGTAACAACATTAGATACCAAAATATTCTATGAGTAGGACCAAAATGGTACCAGTGTAAAATTGAAATAATTGCTGTTTATGGGGATCCTCATAGTGATTATCTAGAAAGTCTTACCTTAAAAGTTAAGGCTTGGAAATTGAGTCTCAGATGATTCTTATCAGAAGAAAAATTAGATTGTTCCAAAGTAGCAGGTTCTAATACCTAAGGCACATAAAAGATGGAATTAAATATATGCAAAATAATCTGGAACTAGAGTTGGTTGTAGTAAGGATATTGAGCATAAGGCTACTCACCTATAAATCAGGCTGTAAAGGGGCTGTAGCCCATATTCCTGGCTGTTGGCGTGATGATACGCCATTTTGAACCCAATTTATATTGTAAACAAAACATGAGACGTCATACGTGACGTATGACGACATGCGCATGCGTAGAAATGTCATGAATGAGTGCTAGACTCAACTGTAAGGGATGTGTGACGTAGGATGTGCGGCCGACGTCACCCGAAAGTAAAGGCTGATGTACACATGGGTGTCTCCATGAATATTGTTCAATTTGACATAGCAAGAAATGCAGCAAATGTTCAGGTGCCTGATGCACATGGTGTAGTTAAGCTAGAAAAATACTATTGTCGCGGGATACGTGTGATATGTGATCTCGCATTGGCATATTTGTTAAAGGATGCATGAGGAAGTTAGTCCAGTTCCGTGTAAAGTGAAATGGAACTGATGATTTCCCAAAGTTCAAAGCGACAGTTGCAAATACCATTCCATTTGATTCTGGAAGTGCATGAAAAAGAACTTGGTAATCTTGAAATGTCACTGTATGAGACGTTGGTATTAAGGTGCCTAATGCATTATCTGACCATAAATTTAAACAATCATTCTATTAGCGCCCGTGTCGCATAATGTGACAATACACATAACACGACCCACACATGCCCTAAATGGCATGCTAGGTTAAGAATGTGAAAGGAATTTACCTAATTTCGTGAAAGGTGGAGTAAAATTATTTGGAGCCACCACAATGTCCAATGCCATAATAGCAAATGACCATTCCATTCAATAAAAGGGAAATGCACAAAAGGAATTGGTGCACTTGAACAGTCAGTATACAGAAGGCTAGATGGCCTCTGCGATGACACTTGAAAGTGTGTTCAATAAGCCCTATGAATCTCAAGTGAATCTATGGTCTTATGAAAGAAGAATAACGTCCGTATATCGGAAAAATAAGAGTAACACTAGAGAGTTTCTGGAAATGGATACATTTGTACATATTCTGAATACTGCAATTAGAACTTAATTTGGGACTTGTATGGAAACTGGCATTCCCTTCAAGAGTCAGGTCAGATCAAACGTTGCAAAAATTCAGAATGGTTAAAAACCAATAACACATGGTCTATAAAAAGACATTCATCTCATGTTCTGAGTTAAGTCCATGTTGGACATACCATAAGTTACATATGTATTTGGCCTCGATTTGTCTAAGCTTGAGTTGCATGTCACCTCCTCTCTTACCCAATTGTGCCTTTAATATTATTGACATTGTCCATCTGATGGCACTCCTGCCAATGGAGGGCCAATGGCAACTTGCTGTCCTGTCTTTTAAGGCTTGAAATGTGTTCTCTGATTCTAGTGTGAAGCTGCCTGATGGTGCTTCCTACATACACTTTGAGGCAGACGCACATGATAGCATAGACAACAAATTTGGTCCGACAGTTAATGAAACCATTAATCACGGTTCTGATGCTAAGTTGGTTGGTGAATTTACGACAATCTGGATGCGCGAACCTGCACATGGTACAGGTTCCGCATTTGAAAAAATCCTTTAGCCGGTTGTAACCAATCTGTGTCTTTGGGCTTGGTATTGTTCACAAATGAAGGTAACAGTTTATTTTTGAGAGTTGGTGCTCTTGTAAAAACAAATGAAGATTTTTCATTCTGAAAGGGCAAAATGTCCCTATCAAGTCTTAAAATCTCCGAATGTTTGTGAACAATTTTGTAAAGAACATGCGCAACAGGTACCATTCGCCAGACCTAAGGAGGAATTAAGTTATTTCAGGTTGGGTACTAGCACTAATCATTCCTCTATTTGCCTCCATGCTCGAGCACCCATATATGCCTTCCCATAACCCTTTCAGTATGCTGAAGTAAAAGGAAGAAGCCAATGCTTAATTTGTGCCGGTGTTTGCCTTTGGCCAACACCGGCACAGTTATTTCAGCACCGGCACTCTTTCTGCAGCTGCCCTTGATCATGGCTCGCTGCTCAGCAGTGCCCAGGGGATGAAGGCATTCATCACAGAAAGTTAACATGTAAAGGTTAACTTTCTTTCATGAATGCAATTGTTCGTTGGGGTCATGCTGACAGTGCCCCAGCTACCCGCCAGCGTGGCACCAGCCAGGAGGCAGCCGTGCTCAACCACCCACGTGTTGCCATGGTTACTCGCAAGGAGAACCCACGCTTTGCTTTCTTGGAAGCCTTTCCATTGGGAATGATTCTCCTGTGGCGACATTTCTTCTCTGCGTCTCAAAACAAACCCCCCCACATGGAACAGACACCGCTTCAGATGAAAGTCTACTGTTTGGGGAGGTGGGTGAATTTCTTTGACGACTATTTGTAAGCACTCTAGTATTAAACATGCGCCGTTTTATGCCGCCCTTCATTAAACATATGTTTGACCGAATAATAAAGCAGAGTCTGCCGTGCCATGGTGAGCGATGCCCTTCATCGTAAGTGTCAGTTGTAAAGGCGATCAAGGTACCTCTGACGGATGAAAGGATGAGTCCTGACTACTAAGCAGTTTGAGCACAGATTTCAGCAAGAAACGCTTAACTCCCTGGGATACAGGTCGGCGCAGCAGCCTGAAATCTCACACACATGTAACGCAGGGACAACTGGCTGCGAGCATTCGGGATTACATAGAAACACTTCAAGCGCAACAGGAGAATGCAGGCAACATGAGAGCTGAGACACACGGATCCAACATGTCAAAAGCCATGAATGGGCATTCCCAACATCAGGCGCATGATCCCAACAGGCCAGTGCCAAAGAGGAGCATTCCAATCATTCCATTCATGACCCCAACGCATTCAAAGTCAAGAGTGAGCACTGCCATCAATGCACGCAAGACCCTAAGACCCCCTATGTCAAGAACAGGCATTGCCATCAGTGCATGCAAGACCCTAAAACCCCCTAAATCAAGAATAGGCATTGCCATCGGTGCATGCAAGACACTAAGGGCCTCATTACACGTTGTCCGGTAAGGGAATACCAGTACCGGTAAAGAATTACCGGTACCAGTAATTTCCCAAGCCAATCACGACCCTGACCCACCGCTATTAGCAGACCCGGTAAGTACGGTGCCACTAATAGCGGCAAGGCCGTGCGCGACCCCCATGCCAGAAATAGCGCCAATGCGCTAATATCATGCCATCACAAGCCATGCGGACATGGCATTAGCGGCATGGAAAAGACCCCAAAACCCCTTACCGGCATGGCAAATAACGGCATCTAAAAGCACCCGTTAAGAGACCTGAGCAGTGTTCCCATCTGTCACAGATGGACACAATCAGAACAGGTGGAGGCAATGGAGACACGCAGCACAAAAGAGCACACCACACCCCTTCCCACACCCCTTCCCACACAAAGATGGTCCCAATACCACCATCATGACATGGGCTTCAGTACATGATTGCAGTGCAGCACCAACAACAACAGGCCGCACCAGAGGTGACCCGTAACAGGTACCCATTCCTCACACCATACAGGCGATGTCAGCTATCCACTGAAGAGGTGGCTCCTAACCCTGTACGGAACCCACAGAACCAGCAGGAAGAGGACTACAATATTGCACATACCTGTACCCGTGTCGTGCCTAAGCGGCCTGGGTGAGGCTCTGCTGTACGGCCGTGACAAAGTGACAAAGACAACCATGGCCATGTGTAGAGCATCACAAAATGTACATCTGATGGAATGTGCTTATGCCACTTGACATTGACATGCAACCACCAGATGAGGATGATGTGGATGGGGCCGAGTATGGGTGAAATGCTCCGGCAGGACATGCAAGAGGCGATGTCAAGAAGGCACGCGATGTGCGTCAGCATCTGAATCAGGAATTTCATCAGGTACAAAGGTGAAATTACATGGATGGAGATGGGTATTGTTGCCCTGGTGCATGTTTTGAGGCCCACAAAGTCCACAATAAATGACACACACACAATGATGGAGACGACGCCTGGTTTTCAACTTCAGAACAGTGTATTGTGAACATAATGTGATAAAAATCTGCATGACCCCAACTTTGCAAACGCCCCTTCCCCCCTGCCCCCACAACACCCCCAAGAACACCCTCTCCCCCTCCCCCCACAACACCCCCAAAACACCCTCTCTCCCTCCCCCCTCAACACCCTCTCCTCCCTCCCCCCACAACACCCCCAAAAACACCCTCTCCCCCCTACCCCCACAACACCCCCATGTGAGCCTTATAGTGTCTATGTGTTCTGCTCAACATGTGCCACCTAGTCCTTGCTGGACCTAAGCCACAGGGCCTCCTCCACCATTGGGTGGTTGTGACGTGGGGCGCCTCAGGTTGCGCAGAGAGCGGCGCAGGGGGCTTGTCTGCTGGGAACCCGAGGAGGAGGTGCCCGGTTGATCCCGTGTTGGGGGTTGGTATTGCCGCTCCATGATGTCCCCAATACGGTTAATGGCCTGCCGGAGTTGGCCCATTTCCTGGCAGATCCTGTTAGTGCAGGCCTCAATGGCCTCCCTTGTTTGGCCTGCATATTTGCTGAGGTCATCCCTCAGTCGGCCTGTCTCGGCCACATGCTGGGCGACCAGCGCAGTAATGTCTGCCTGCCTCCGGCTGATGGTTGCAAGGTCAGTTTGGGTGGTCTGTGATGTTGGGCTGGCTGCTGCGTCCTGGTCCGTGCCTCCGGCGTCAGGTGGACACCTGAGGGCTCCATGCCCCTTCAACAGTGTGGGTGTCATGTGCTCCATGGCTACCTGATCTGGACGTTGCCCTTGGACTTTCCGCAATGGAATGTGTCGGGCTGGGGGAATGGCTTTGTTCTAGAATGTCAATTGCGTCCTCCTCGTCAGTGAGCAGTGCGGTGGCCGCTGCCTCACCAGTTGAACTGGTGGCAGCGGAGTGCGTGCCCTCCGTGCGCATTTCACCTATGATGGGGCACACTGGCGTGGGTTCAGCAATAACAGCAGCCGTGCCCTCAGGCTGTGTGGAACTGGTGCTCCTGCTGCCTTTGGGCCTCTGCTGATGGACACTCCTCCCAGTTCCCCTAGAGGTGGTGGCGGTGTCACCTTTCTCATTCATCCTGGCCTTTTTGGCTGCTGGGGGGGTACGTGTTGCAGTGCATGTGCCTTCAGTGTCTGTCGGTGATCCTGTAGAGGAAAAAAATAGGGTATATCAACGTTAATGGTTTTAGGTGCCTTATGCAGAATGTTCACGTCATGCTGCTCTATGCATTGGGGCCTCTTTATCATTGATTCTAGTATTGGGGATGTCGGATTGGTCATGCATGGATGGGTCTCTGTTGCACGTGCATATGGTGATGCATGCATGTATGTGTGTGGCTGGATCAATGGCCTGGTCATGGACACATATTTGGGGGACCCCTCAGCCTTCACTGTGCATTGTTTGATGTATACACTCACCTCCATCGGATGAAATGGCCACACCATGCGCCATATCTCCGACTCCCTCTATGGATTCGAGTCCAATTGTGGAGGCACATGTCTCCTCCCACTCCTTCAGCTTCAAAGGGGAATCTGCGCCACCTCCTGTGGCCATTGCCAGGTTACGGTTGGCCGTTAGTATGTTCCGCACACGGACCCGGAGGTCGTCCCACCTCTTGCGTCAGTCCTTGATACTGCGGGTGGTAGTGCCCACCGCACTGACTTTGCGGGCAACTTCGGCCCAGATGGCCTTTTTCTTATTTATGGCCTCCCGCCGCATATCATTGGCGAAAGCAACTTCAGCATTAGCTGCAAGTGTCCCGGTCAACATGATCAGCTCCTCATTTGAGAATTTTTCTTTCCGCTGACGATCTGAAGATTTTATTAGCGCCTTGGGCATCTTCAGGCTTTCCTGGATGATTTCTTGTCGGAGCTCTCCGGAAAGAGGTCCTGGATGCAGAGGATGGAAATGGATTGTGTTTTTAAAGATGGCCGCCGTGCTCTTTCCCGTTCCTGTGCGATGACGCTATTTCCGGTTCCGCCTTTTTACGGTGACCGCTAATAGCGGTGACCGCTAATGGCGGTGATCGCTAATAGCGGGGACCGCTATTTGCATGTAGCGTGGGAGCGGAGGTGCTATCAGCACTTTGGTCGAAGCCGGTAAGGGGCATTTTAGGGACTTTTGCAGCATGGCGGTACAGACTTTTACGGCATGGCGCTATGCTCGTGTCCGCGAACTCGTAATGGAACGCTATTAGCGGCCTCTTGCGAGGGCGGTCACGCTAATAGCGCCATGCCGTAAAATTCTGATTTTTACCGGACAACGTGTGATGAGGCCCTAAGAATCCGAAAGTATCCTAAGAAAGAGCATTGCCTTCATTGCATGCCAGAGCCCATGTCCCAAGTCAAGCATGAGCACTGATGTTAATAAGCAGTACTGTCACTCCATGCATGACCACAACATGCAACACGTATTAAGAAAGGACACTGCCAAAAGGTTGCTTTTAATGCAGTTCATGTTATACAAGAAACAAGCATAGCAGTAAATATCCAGTGCCCAATCAAGGGGCGTTCCCATCATCTGCTCCAACCTTGGCCCAGTCTGCCGCCCCCTCACATAGAGGGAGCTTGTCCTGTTCAAGGAATGAATATTCCCATTAGTGCATCCATGAACCCAACGCATGCTCGATTAAGAAGCCTTCCCATCATCACATGCATGTAGCCAGCATCACCTGCCTCACTGGGCAAACCTTCCATCACATGCATGTAGCCAGCATCACCTGCCTCACTGGGCAAGCCTTCCCATCATCACATGCATGTAGCCAGCATCACCTGCCTCACTGGGCAAGCCTTCCAAGTCCCAGAATGCAAAGTTAAAACCAGGACTGTGGACTAGCATCTCCTGAGGCATGTTGATTGTTGCATATTAACCAGTATGTGGATTTTGGTTATGACCAGTATATAAAGGGAATGGGAGGTGGGATTGGGTAATTACTTAATCATAATTGCGCTTCGTTCATACCAGACAGTGGTTTCTAAAAACGGGATCGGGACTCGAAACTCGTGTTTCGCTGCGTTGTCAAGCACTTGTGGAACACGTGTTGCAAGCACTGGTAGAGCCAACCACTTTGTCATATGCTTAGGAATTAGATAGCCATATTTCGTCAGGCACTGCGATCATATGCCCAGGTGCTCACACCATTACACCATGTTGCCATTTTATGGCCAGGTACCACCATTATGGCAGTACCTGGCAAATGTCTGTCACACTGAACTGGCTCGGGCTGTCTGCAATGCGGGTGGCGCCCGGGGCCAACATTATGAGGCCATGTTTTTTTGAGCCCTGGCACTTATTTTTTTTTATACAAATTAAGCACTGGGCATCACCACATTCCAAGACCTCATCTATGCATTATGCACCCTCCCATCTTGACAATACCTAATTTCCAACATGTTTTTATTCTACAGAAAGATTCCTCCCTGGTAGGACTGTGTACCATACTTTAACAAGTACGAAACGGGCTGTAAATGATCAGCTGCACACTAGTTCAAGGATGAATTATGCCACCATAGACAGGGATTGTTTGGCAATTAAGTAGGCATGTGAGGCACTTCAGTACTAACGAGAAAATTAACGAGAGATCCTGCAGTGGCTTTTCATGCTGCAATCCTTTTATTTCTCTGTCGAAAAATCAGAGTGGAAGATTCCAAGAAAATTGTTAATTATTTTTAAAATTCTGCTTCCTCGGTTCAGTTTTCTGAGAATACTGGCATATTGAAGCTAATGTGGGAACTCTGTGACAAATCATCAAAGAGACATACAACATTCCATACCTGCTGCTAATGTCCAATCGCCTCTGTGTGGGCTCACATATCTGCAGCCCTTTAAGAATGCTTAAGTATGGAGGAAACAGAAACATGATGAGGTGAAGACTGAGATGGAAATTAGCCCCCGCAGTTGGGGACAACATGGGGACAGCATGAATGAGCAGGAACATCCCATTGCTGAAGAGTTGGGGAAGCATTTCCTAGGCCCATGAAACATGGAAGCAGGGCCCGAAGGGGAAGACACGAGTGAGATAAAATGCTCTGGTACGCCACAGCAAGATCAGACATCAGACATATAACACAGATGGTAAATAGCAGGAGATTGCTTCACTGCTCAGTAGAAGCAGTAGGCTGAGCAGAGTGAGGCCTGACACTCAGATGATCGGTCATGTCCGCTAGCAGGGCAAACTTATAGAGAGTCTCTTGAAGGGGCAAGCTGTGAAACAAGCGGAACAACAAAGCAGATCATGGAGCCCAGCAGCATGGAAATCAGACACAGCAGTATGGGCCAAATGTGAGGAGGGGCAAGCACACCAACAGTAATGCCAGACAAACAGGGAATCTACCCTAATTTAGAATCAAATGGAAGAAAAATGTACAAGAACCAAACTTGGACATTGAGGGGATTTGAGTAAATTGAATGCATGAGAGAGAATAAGTGATGCATGGTGGAAGTGGCAGTTGCTGGCAATGCCCTTCTTGTTATGAAACAAGATAATGCTGCCAAATTCCAGACCAGGTCTAAAAGGAACTGTTACGAGACAACTGTAGTCCCTTGATATGAACTGATGTACCTGAAACAGTGTAATGACGGGAAAGCCCACACCAAATCCAGAAGGAATCATTGTGAGTTTAGAGTATACTGGGAGTAGTATTCAGTAACTTGCCCAGATAGACCTGAAGTATTTTAACACTGGGAATATCCATGCCAAGTCAAACAAAGAAATGTGTAGAAAGCAAAAAAGTGATGCATGTGGTCAATTTAAGATTTAAACACTTACACTGCTGGGAACATCAAGGCCAAATCAGAAAATGTTTGCGAGAGGGAATTCGAGTGGTGCATTTGAGTATGACAGTTGTAGTCACTATAATGTTTGTTTGTTTATTGCATTTATAAGGCGCACCAGACCCGGGAGTAGCAGGGCGCAACAAGGATATGCGAAGCTTACAAAGGTTACATAATGTACAGGCAATATACGAATGGTCACATTCCACAGAACGATAATACAAAGTACAATATACAAATCAAGTTATGCAGAAAGGCAGAGTTATTTACATCTTAGTATGTAGGGATGTACAATATTTACAGTCAATCAGCAGGTAGTACTGACATGCTAAAGTTTCCCAGGAGACTAATTCTCAGTCAGATTGAGATGAGGAATGAGGTTCTTTCTAAAGGAAGAGTAGAGCAGGTCAGCTCTCAACTGATGAGCCAGGGAGTTCCAAAGTTTAGCAGCCTTCACAGGGAAGCTATTGCCGCCAATCTTAGAAGATTTGAATCTGGGTACTACCAGACAATTGGTATTGACAGTTCTAGAGGGTCTACTGGAAATTCTTCTGGATATTCTGTCAATTAGGTAGCTCGGTGCGACATTGTGTAGTGCTTTATGTGTCAGGGAGGTGATTTTTTGTTGTATTTTGTTGTGGGTAGATAACTATTTGTGATGGCGTCTGATTGTAGAGATGTGCACTCTTTTGTTGATGCCTAGTGCAGCTCTAATGGCATTGTTCTGTAATATTTGGAGTTTTTGGATAATGGTTTTATTGGCACTACTGTAGAGGGCGTTACAATAGTCAAGCCTTGATAGAATTAAAGCTCAAGCCAATATAAGGCAGCTGTCATTAGAGAGGAAGGGCCGACCTGCTCTAATCATCTTACATGCGTAGGCTGTGGTAGAGGCCAGACAATGTAATTGTTTGTTAAAGGACATTGTTGCGTCAAGGTAGAAACCAAGTGTTTTTACCTCTTTGGAGACAATGGTGTTGTTGCCGTCAGTGATGAAGGAGGCATAATCATGACCTAGTTTGGAAATGTTGTAGGGGGAGCCGAGGATTTTCAACTGTCTTGTCATCATTCAGGCATAAGCCGTGAGTGGCCATCCATGCCTGAATGATGAGATAGATTCTATTCACCAAAGCCAAGTCCATGCGATGATCCCCAGAAAGAGGGAGGAGAATCTGAGTGTCATCAGCGTAATTAGTGTAGGTGACACCCAGAAGGTCCAGATCATCGAACAGTGGCTTGGTGAATATGTTGTAGAGAGTGGGGGACACACAGGAACCCTGAGGGACCCCGCACATGATAGGGGTGGGATCCTTAGTCGCAGAGGGTGAGAATACTCTGCTAGTTCTGTCGCTCAAGAATGATTCTATCCACTTAACAGCACCTATGGAAAAATAGGCTGCTGTATCAAGGTGCCTGCAGAGGACCTTATGATCGAACAGGTCGAATGCAGCTGAGAGATCAAGTAGTAACAATAATGCTGATTTCCCTTGATCTCTCAACTCATCAATCTGAGTCTTCAAATCTATTAGGGCAATTTCCGTCCTGTGTAACGGTCGGAATCCTGATTGTCGGACCCCTAGGAGTTTGTGTTGTTCGAGGTGTTTTTGGATCTGTAAATATGCAATTTTATCTAAGATTAAGAGTATAAATGGTGCCATTGTGATAGGGCAGTAATTGGTCGCGATAAGTGGGTCTAAGGTTTGCTTCTTGAGAAGCGGGAGCACCCATGATTGCTAGAGATTAGCTGGGACAGTGCTGGATGCAAAGGAGGCATTAATCAGTTTAGAAATGAAAGGGCACAGGTCTCTCGCAGCCTCTTTTATGATATGCGCTGGGCACATATCTCCTTTGCAATTGGACGGTTTGAGAGAAAGGATAGTTTTTTTCCACTTCAAGGATCGTTGTTTTAGTGAAGCAGAATGTGATATTTGGATCAGAGATATTTGCAATTGGTAGAAGGTAGTGAGTTGGTTGAGATATGTTCAGAGAGTCTTTCTTATTTTTTATTTTGGCTTGGAGTGTGTTCATTTTGTTGATTAGTGCTTGTATCTCTGAACACCAGTTCTTGTCTTTAATGCAGATATCAGGTGGAGAGATGGGGGACTCTAGTTCTTTTAGTATTGTGAATAATTCTTTCATACTAGAATTAGAGTTAGCTCTACGTTCATTGTAAACTGGCAGATTTCTTTTTTATAATGTGATGCAGTGGACGCTAGCTTATTTTTGTTCTCATGGGAGGGGCAGTGGTGCCAGTCGGTTTCACATTTTCTTTTTAATAGTCGCAGGTCCTTTAATTGTGGAGTGAACCACTTATTAAGGTGTAGTTTAGCTTTACTAGTTCTCAGTTTGAGAGGGGCGACTTTGTCCAAAGTGGACAGCATGATCTTGTTATACTCTTGCACCAGTGTGATTGGGTCCAGGCTGTCTGGCAGAGAATTTAGGGTGGGTAGAATATTGGGGATCACACTATCCTCTGTTATGTTCTTTTTTAACCTGGTTGGACAGGATGGCGCTACTTGGGGAGCTATGAGTCTCTGTTTGGTAGTGGAGAGTGTCAAGGACACGAGATAATGGTTGGTCCAGGATAGGGGAGAAATAGAAGTAATAGTAGCTATGCAGTTGTGATCGGCTACCCAGTCCAAGGTTCTACCCTTGATATGGGTGGGAGCGCTCACCTTTTGGGTTAATCCTAATGCATTGAGGGAGTTTACTATTTGTATGGCCTGTTTATCCGAAGGATCATTCAGACCTAAGTTAAAATCCCCAAGCAACAGTACTTGGGAGGTGGGTTTGAGATTGCTAGCAATTAAGTTATGCAGGTCTTCATCAAAAGAACCAATAGGCCCAGGGGGTCTGTAGACTGCATGCATAGTCAGTGATTGGGAGTTCTTTAGTGGTAGCTTAATGGAGAGGGATTCGCATGATTGCAGGTCATTTGGGGCTACTATTCTCATAGATAGGCACTCTCTGGATATGATAGCTATTCCACCGCCTCGGGATCCATCTCTGTCTTGTCTGAGAATGGTATATCCTTCTGGGATGGCTAGCGAAAGTGCGGGTCCTGCAGCACTGTGTAACCATGATTCGGCTATAGCTAGGAAGTCTAGGCTGTCTTCTGTAATTAGGTCAGCTATGTCGATAGCATGAGCCACCAGGGACCTTGCGTTAAGGAGCGCTTCTTTGAGGGGTTGATTATCTTCTTTGATTGAAATAAGGCAAGGGGTAGGGCTGTTAGTGGCCAATGCCTTGGAAAGGAATGTGGGAGTTTAAATATCTGGTATACTACAAATGGGAGGGGTGATGAGCCGTTTGACACTGGTAGGTGTCGAGGTATGGTAACAATTGGTTTTATTATTGGTAGGTGGTAACGATCTTGTAAGAGGCTCGTACATTTTGGGATGTCTACTACGTAGTTTAAGATTTCTCGTGCATGTGGTACAAGGCATCAAAATATATTTTCCTGAGGACTGGTAGTTGGAATGTGGAAGACTAGTAGGCTTAGGTGCCATGCTAGGGAAGGTGGGAAGGGGAGATATCTTCTCATCTAGGAGGGTGGCGTTAGAGTGGGCTACTAGACTGGTGCGCAGTTGAAGAGTGATAAGTATCATAAAGATATATAGGGTGCAGTGGCCTGGCATATTAGCAGTGAGAGGTGGGTCACAGTAGGACGGTTCAACTTTAACTAAGTGGGCCTGAGACATAATATGCACAGTATACAGAATGCTCTGGGACAGATCACAATAGGCAGATTAGACTATAGCTAGGTGGGCCTGAAACACAGTATGCAAGGTACACAGAAGCTTTAAAAAGATCACAATAGGCAGATTCGACTTTAACTAGGTGGGCCTGAAACACAGCATGCAAGGTGCACAGAATACTTTAAAACGAGCCAAATAATGGCAGGGCAGCATCAGCATACGCTCTGCGAGCTAGGCAGGGGCGTTTCCGTGGCATACTAGGATGGGCTAACTATGAGCAGCAGTGACTGTAAATAATAGGCAAGTGGCTAGGGTCTACAGGAGTGTAAAGGACCATACTAGGTGCAGTGACAACAAAGACAGTTTTAGACGTAGTTAGTGTGGCAGTGCAATTGCATCAGCCGAATACTGGTCACGCAGTGTAACATGCGCTAAATATAATAGCAGGTTTAGTGCTGACTGGGGACAGAGTATAGTATAGACCTGAAAGCACAGGTATGCTGAATCAAATAAGTAATCACCATAAACGAGCAATAATGGGGGCGATGCACTACACGGAGTGGCCTAGTGCGGCACAGTAGTACATCGAACAGAACGCAATGGGAACATAAAGTTCAAAGCCAATGTCAGTAAAGGCGCAGGGGCACCTTGCATGTACGCTACAGTAATGAGTTAGTGTGGACCACGAATACGATCTTTGCCAGAAGTGTCACAAGCAACAGCATCAGGGGAGGCTTACCCAAGGGGTATCAGAAGGGGCAGGGTCCATGGGCCGGGCCTCGGGCACCTCCGGACGGGCTCCGGACAATGTGAGATCCTTGTGGAGAGGATCCTCCAGAATGTGCATCTACATAGGATGAACAGGGGCATGGGTGAGCACAGGCTCCTGCCTAATTATCCTGGGATTCGAGGTGCCTCTTCTCCAGTGGTCTTTGTGGTTGCCGGTCATTCCCTCCTAGAATAATGAACGAATCGGATGTTTCTAACGCCATGTGTCCCGTGTAGTCACATAATGAAATAAAGGCCTGATTTGGAAATTTTTGGACCACTTACATAGCGGAACCTGTGAAGTGAAGACCATGGCTATGTACCTTTCAATGCAAAATGCCAAAGAAAGATGTGTTGCAAGTGCCAGCACTAGTATATCAAATCATATAGACATTGACCAATATCATCTAATATAAGTGAAAATATTTGATTTAAAAATGAAATGCTGCATATGATGTGCTTTAAATGAGGCACAGAACATATGGGGCTGCAAGTATTTACCATGAATCTAGAACCAGTGTCCTGCAAATGAACTCAAACCAGTAGAAATACCAACATATTGATATGGCACTTCTAATGATGCCTCAGGGATAACTAGTATTTGTTCAAGAAAATGTGTCCTGGTTCAAACATTGAAAAATTGCAGAATTGCACACATTAAATGGAGAATCATGGTGAATTTGTAGTCTATTTAAAATGGTAACTTCAAGAACACCATTAGGTTGATGAATGGTGATTACTGTCAAGATAAATGTGTACCAAACAGCCATATGGGTGGAGAAATACATTAGCCTTTGACATTGAACCCATTAGGACAAAAGGATATATTTTCACATTGAGCTTAAGCCCATTCTTTAACCAACTAATGTACTGATTAATCCATTAAACCAAGTCACTTGTCAACTTAAGTGGAACGCTTCTGAAGAACCTATTCTTTTCGCAAAACCATATGGCTAGTAAATGACAAAACTTTGGTTTTACCTTCCTGGGAACAATAGTTCCCCAAGTGCAAATACAAAAGCCTAATTTTAAAATGGTACATGGAATTGCCTATTCGCTCACGTATTCCTATTTAACATTTGAATAATTTATCTCATTATGTTATCAAATGAGGATTTCGAATTGGACTGACTTACCTGATAAAATGCATATTAAAACAATATTCAGGAATGGAAATGTTTGCATACTTAGCCTATTAATAGCATCTTTGCTTAAAGCTAACAATATGTAAAGATGCACTGATACAGAATGTTCCCTGAACACACGTCAATTTTGCCACTCTCTCATATTTCCACAAATTATTATGTCAATAATAATTATATTTATTCAGGTGAACAGAGTTTTTTCCAATGGTGTGGGCTCTTTTAAGTGTGAAACGCCCACTTAAGATGCTCCAATTTCATGGGCAAACGTAAGTTAGGTGACAGCATCTTTGGGTATGCATTAGTGAATTAAACCAATTACAGAACTCTTCCAATAAATGATATTTGCATATAATGCTGGGGGTGGGAGGTGGAGTTTGTTCAATATACAAAGTAATAACCCTTATGGGAACATGGCTCGCTACATCATTTTCCTACTACCTGCCAACACAGACAATTGTGGCGAAGGGATTTACACCAAATTTCAGAAAAGGAGCTGAGCCAATGGATCCAGACTTAGTGCCTCATTACACGGATGGCGGTGAACCATGGCGCTATTAGCGCCATGGTTCATGCCGGTAAAATACCGGCACCGCCTTGGTGGAAAGGGGAATTACCGCCCTATTCCAGGGTTGGCGGGGCGGTAATTCCCCCTTCCACCATTGCCCTTCCCCATTCCCATTTTTGCCCGATAGGGCATAATGGGAATGGGGAAGGCGCTAATTATGGTACCGCAAATTGCGGTACCGTAATTAGCACCAAAGTCCCTTTGCGGGTTGGTTTTTAACGCCTGCAAAAAGCGTTGCAGTCCTAGCTAAACAATGTCCAAAAATAGAATCTTTTTCAACAAGTATGTAAGATATCGGAGAGGGCCACTGTTAAGGAATCTGAATGTTAGGAACTTTCAATTTAAAGGCATTCATTTCCTACTTGGCCTAATTCCAACTGAAGATCAAAGCCATTTAGAATGCTCAGTTAATTTATTCCCAATTTGAAAACCAAAATCATTTCTGAAATGTTCAGCTTGTATGCTCTGAATAGAAGCCCTTTCTGATTTCAAAACGAAACTTCTATGATATTATTTCACTTGCACAGCCTAGTAGACTATTTTAGCCACATTTTTCAATGGTATGCCCTGAATTACGTGTCATTTTAAATGGGAAAGTGTGCAAGTTCAAATGTTCACAGTAAAATCAAGCCGCCATTGATTATAATGTGTCCTTTAAATCAGAATCATTAAGATAGCCCTAGGTTACACATTACATTTGATATTTTGCTAATCATTTTGTCTTCATGTATTCAATGTTGGCTTATTTAAACGTCAAAGTCAATTTCATTCACTTGATGCTTACAAATATTTGTGTTTTATCTGTGAAATTTAAATTAAATATCAGAATATTTTATAGAAAGTAGCCATTCATGTCTACTCATAAGTGTAAGTGTGAATATGCAAAGTAAACTTGATGTTCTATGTTTTGATCAAATTGATTAGTGAGATAAAGGTAGCTAGGATGCAGTTCTAACTCATTTTTATTGTAGTATGAATGCATGTTTAGTGTTTGAGGTGACTCATCGGCATTGTGTGTTAGAGGATCATCTGCAATTTGACTCCTTTCTTATTTAAATAAAAACGAACATATTCTGACTAAAACAGCATGTTTCTAGTTGCAAATTGTGGGTGGGATTCTTAGTGCAAGAATAATTAATTGGTGTTATTCTCATCTGCAAAAATAGAAACACAATTCAATTAATAGAGTTAGGAGCTGCAACACAGTTCGTGGTTTCACCGGAAAGAATTTAATGAGTGTAAATTTGGGACAGCCAGGCCAGATCAGAACCTATGGAAGATAGAATCAATTAATGATTGACTTTAAATATCAAAGAAAATGTATCATTATCCGATTATGGGAGTTATTGAAAGTCTTTGCCATTAACTGTATGAAGTGTACAGTTTTGCATAAATGTTGCTGGAAAGCTTTACACTAAATAACATTAATAAAACAGTTGTCTAAATCAAAGGTTCATAGTCATGAACAAATGAGGTGCACGGTTGCCTCACTTAATGAATCATGTGAAACCTTTATCAAGGAGTTTATGAAGTGAAAAGAGGGTTATTATAAAGGTGTATGACATTATTCATGATAAACGCCACGGGGCCTGATCCGCAAAGCATTTTGCAATGGGACAATCTCATTAAAAAATGCTTTGTGAATCAGTCTTTTGAAGTGCAATGCTGGTTGAACATAAACTTGGAATGTCATCTGACCTATATCGCACTTCAACCACTAAATGGTTTAAAACCAGCAGTCAGGCTCGGACTGGCCTATGGAGCAATAGGCCCATGGCCGAACCAAAAACAAAGCTGGTGTGGGACAGAGTTTTTTTTTTTTTTGGTCGAAGTGGGCCATTGTTTTGGCTAATGTGGGCAAGTTTGAGTTACTTCACTATGCGGCCAGTAGTTTTGACCAGTGTTGCTGAAAAAATATTTGTTAAAATGCAGAATTTGCATCACATGTTATCAAAAACTCCCCCTTGGGTGCTATTCAAACAATGGCACAAAAGGAATGCATGGTCATTTGCAGAATGTGGGTGTGAATACTACCGATAAAAACGCTGCTGACTGCATTCCCTTCCACCCCCAATGCAGGGGGTTTGGAGTATGGGTTTAGATGGCCCTTCTCTTCTTTGCCATCATGTCCCCTGTCCGTTTTGTACTTTTGGTGCATTTTGCTCACGTTCATTGCATAACTCAGCATAGCATATCATGAGAAACCGTTTTTTGCATTTCTTATGTCACACTGCACAACATTTATGGGTGTTAAACCCCTTAGTACATAAAACAGTGAGCAATGTTTCTTATATTGGCGTTACATATATTTCCCAATCAATGTTTTCCCATCGCAATCTTTCAGAGCTTCACCAAGCCATGAGCCTGGGTCGCTGGGAAAGTAGGTCCTGGTCAGGTATGCCATGCCCAGGGACCTCATTGTCATTGTTGAACTAGATTGGGAGTATGCCAACAAATCTAATCGCAAACAACTTTAGTGCTTCGATTGTCATAAAAGTGACTTTAGGATCCTGAACGCCGAAGTAGATCTTCACCCATCAACCCGCCAAATAGCTGAAACAATGTAGGTTTCCAGAATGTTTTTAAAAAAATGCAAATAAACGTACCTGCAATCATTACATGTAAATCTGTCTAAGACGTGTTCCCTGATTATAGCCTAAAAACCTGAATTGATGCATTTGAAAAAGCCAAGAAGCCTACAGTATCCCTACCTGGAAACGGATGTGGAGGTAGTCTACTGTTTAGCTCAAACCATTAGAAATAGAACTGGTGATGAAAATCTAACGTGGCATTGGTCCTATGAGGCAACCATTCTTTCATCATCCTTGACGACAGAAGTCCACAAGCTGCTCTGAGTAGTGACGGCTAAAGCACACATGGAGCAACCACATTATACAGTGCACACCTTTTACTTTAAAGCAATTATCGGGAAATAGAATAATTGGATGCTATAAGAATTAGAAGGCTCAGAACATTGCAAACCAAATGAAAGACAAAGACAGAATGGTAAATTACAACTTTCTATATTTTAGAATATTCGTAGCTGTATAACTGAATGATTTTCCCTTTTAATAGTTGTCAATAGTGTGTTGTCAAACCAATCAAAACTCGGCTACATTTCTATCCAAACAAGCATACCACAAGTACTGTACCTGTTTCAGGGAAACAATATTTTAAGAGCATCCTGTATGAAAAATAGCCAAATATGTCTCAACTGTAGGCAGCTCTTATAGGAAATCCTACAACCCATCGTTATATTGGGAAGTAATTCTGTGGTTGGGCCAGAATCAAAGAGGTTTCTATTCTAACAATGTCTGTCTACTGAAGTAGGAGTAGGACTGTGAAAATTACTGGAGTAAATAAAGGCACAGCTGAGAGTTCTGTACAAAAGCTTAGAAGCACATTTGCCAGTAAGGCTTTGGAATTGGATTAATTTCAGTTTCATCGTAAAAGCAAGAGTATTGTTGGAAAAACACTTGTTTGGGGTTTCAGCAAGTTGGCTGTCAAGTAGTGCACATTTGCACGGTGCAGGCATATAAACGCTCGGAATACAATCCTACAGAAGTCTGTTCTGTATTAAACATGAGGCGGAGGTAGCAATCTAGGGTTCCACTGACACAAGGGGGCACTAGGTTTTCCCTAAAAAGATCAAGCCTAACCTCAAAGTAAAGGAGGGAGCAGGTGCCAAAATTCACTTTGGATGGGGCGACATAAATCCTTGCCACGGCCCTGTATGCTGCTACAACATTACATTCACTTTGATCTTGGGAGGTAGGACCTGGTACACGCTCTCAAATTCCCCCTTTCATGCTTGAGAAGACATTCCAGTCCCGTTTTTTTTCCTTTGAATTCTGGGACTTGTATTTTTTTCTTTCCCATTTTAAATAGAGGGAAATTACATGTCCCCTAGGTCCACGACCCATTCACTGCCCACCTAATCTGACACTGGGTGATCTTCCCCATTTCCTCCCTTGATTACTTCTAGATCCTTTGCTGGCAAAGTGCCCTACTCTCTCCCCTGTTGATTCCTCTCTTGAGAGCTATCTTTCTGACCATGTCCTTTCCGAAACTAAGTCCACCAGTCAATAAATAACCTAATAATAATAATAAAAGTTCCCAGAATTCCAAGAAAAAATGTATCTGGGTGGCCTTATCACGCATGGTAAGTGGAAATTTGAGATCTCTGCGTGGCAGACATTGAGAGAAAACCCTTCTAGTAAAAAGCATGTTGTCCAAAAAACAAACCTTACAATGACGATTGTCCATTTCTTACAAAGCAAGTGTTGCATCAGAGTTCATGTAACATAGAACTAGTTTTGTTAAGCTATATAGCGTGCGATACAAGCCGTGGACTATTTACTCCTATACCTTTTCAAATGGTAGATGCCCATACTAAAATATGTTAAAATTCAAATTAAAAAGGTCATTTACTTCAAGGATAAATGTGAAAAATGTGAGCAACTTTCTCTTCGCAAAACAGATCTTATGGAATGTTGCAAAATTACTTATGTACAGTGCTTAGTAAACATGGCATGAATGTACCAGGCTTACAATCTTGAAATACAAGTTTTATAGTTTGAATCCATCGAACACAAGGACTCCTTTTCTTTACGTTCAAGTTACGGGTCTAATTCACAGAACGTTTTCCAGTGGGTAATTGCCATTATAAACGCTTATCACAGCAGTGACTGATACTTGTGGACAGCGCAACATGACCGCTCCTCAAGTTTCAGGGCTGGGCTCTGCAACTGATAGGCAGCAGCTATTTTTCAAGCACTTTCATCCATTCTCTGCTCATATACACTGTTTGGTCGCGTTGGTTTGGACATTTTGAGTCCGAGAAAGTCCCTAAGTAAAGAATTTGCATCCACCGGCGTTTTATGTAACCGTGTCACGCGTTCCACATGTCATCCCTATGCTTATTTATCCCTATCGTGTTACAGTCATAGAACACGCGTTGCTCCGAACATTCGTTCAGGCAATGGCAAGTGTTCCTTAGATATTCATGGCAAAGGGTTCTTTATTTACAATGCATCCAACAAGAAATCGTTAAAACCCAAAAAGTGAAAACGTGAACGTCTGACCAGTATTTTTCTTTACTCCATTTTTAATCATAAGTATGCAATCATTGTTGATATGGTTACCAGCGTCCAAGGATCCTTAACTCCAGATTTAGAAATACATGAATGTTCCGTTTCAAGATACAATATCCCATCTAACATTTGAAAAGCATAAGATGTTTTTCTCGTCTTATATAGCACGCCGACATAATGCCACTTAATGCGGTCCTTGAATTATTTGATACTTAGAATGAATAAATATATGGGTATAATCTAGCTCTGCAAATAGAACAACTATTTTTTTTTATTTTGATAATGTGATACATGGGCACGTGGGGGAAAGCTCTCATAACTCTAGGTTCACGCACTTATTCTGTAAACAAAACCATTTACTCTACTTTAGTACACCCAAAGTTGAGGTGAGGCAATCATTTGCTATAAAAAAATGCCGAAATCTCGGTCAACCGCAGAAAGCGCCTTTCTGAAATGCAAACTGACTACCAGCTGCACAGAGGCAACTGTGAATACATACAAAAATACATGATATTCCTGAGCAAAGCACTTTCCCACGGGAGCCTGTTTGGATTATTTGCGGAGCCCCCCAAACACCCACATGAGACATTTAATGGATAGCTGGGAACTACGTATGGTCACTTAGAAGGGGGACAATTACCTGCAAAGGAGATTGACAAATTTCCAAGGAAAAAACTGGTGGGCGAGGAGCCCCACGACGACTCCCTGCAGCCCTGCTCCGCTGCCTCTGGCACGGTGCACTCCAGTTGGCTGGACAGCTGCTGACTGCTGACGTCCAAGGCTCTTGAGTGATACTCCTCTGCACCCTGCCAGGCAAATGGTATCCAAGGAGCACGCCCGTACCAACTCACTGCCACCCCACAAACACTCCCAGCAAGGCCCGAGGATCCGAGACTGTACCGAGAGGTACTGCCGAGCTCCTAGACTATCACCTTTCATGCACTTCTCATCACAAGAGCTGAAAACAGTATGTTCAAATATTGGTAGTTCCTGATTTGTTTTTACTCATATAGCAACAGTATGCGACACATGTTATCTGTGGCATTTTCGACATTGGACCCTATGAATCAAATCAATGGGTTAATGCTCGTCCTGGAAAACGTCAGTGTGCATGTGGCAGGACCCATGCTTGAATTCAGACTGGTTGACTGAGTCTTGTATTATGTGGAGTTTAAAAAAGTACCATCTGTAATGTACACACCTTTAAAGCTGGAAAAATGTGGAGGCATGTTCTATATTGAAAAACATTGACATAAATCGGACTTTTGTGCTCAAAGTCATATGTAAATCATATTTAAATTGCCTAAACCCGCTCATTTCCCTCACAGAGGTATACTAGCTCCCTCTTACATACATTCCCTCGTAATAATTTCCAATTGGATCATCGACCCCTCCTCCACTGGCAGAGTGCAAAGGAAGTCATTACTTCCAGACGAGGAAGAGAAGGACTAGCTGTAATAAGATTAACGGTTAGTAATCTGCTCAATACCTCCACGACCCCTTCCTCATTGCAGTACTCGCCTATGCATTGCAGTACCAATGCATCCACAGTGGGGCATGTGACCTCATTCGTCTAACACCAGACCCTGAAATTAGAGCAATGCTTCTTATAACTGGGAGTTACCTGGCCCCTGCACTTCTGAAGAGATGAAGCCATCTAGGTACCTCAATCCACTCCTCACAAACTCCAGACCACCCAGTGAATTGCTTTCACATGCAGAGCCCCTAATTTAGACCTTTGCAGCAGATGCCAAGAGAGAATGACCCATGCCAGAGCCACTGCTAGTTCCAAGAGGACTGGAAACCTACCGCTACTGGTTCAGTAAGGGACAATTTGTATAACTTCTGCTGGTTGTTATGATCTTCCATAACACCCTTAGAATCACAGGAATTGGGGGGCAGTGAAGGACAAGCATACAAGAGGCCAATGGGCCTCTCCAAACTCATACATCCACTCCACCACCATGGGGTGTAAAACATCCCCAACTGTGCGGTCTCCAGGGAAGTAAACAGTTCAGATCCGAGTTCTCAAACCTACGACACGCCTACCAAAATGTGCTTGCGTGAAGGGAGAATTATCGAAAGCATGGAAAAACCCTGCTGAGATGGTCTACCAATGTGTTGTCCACCTACCTGATCTGGGCTCCTTTCCAGAGACACCAAGTTGGCCTCTGCTCACTGACCAATCGCTCCCAGCAGCATCTCCAGAGGTCTAGACCTCGTCCTCCCCTAGTGATTGATTTATGCCACTGCTGAGAAGTTATCCATCCTGACCAGTACCGGCCAGTTGAAAAACCGGGCCTAGAAGTCTGTCAGGCTTTTGCCAATGGCTGCAAGCTCCCACCAATTCAATGAATAATCTCATTCACTTGGAGCTCAATCCTTCTCTTGAACTAGGTGCCCAAGTGCGTCTGGCATCTTTAGCGATTGTGATATTGGCTGGGGGGTCCATGCGTACCTAACCTCCAAAGAGTGGAACTCGACAACCACCACTGGAGATTCCTCCTCAGGATTCCAGAGACAAGAATACGATCCTCGAAAGATTGGGATGCAGGGACCTGTGGATGCCAGAGACTGGAGGACACAAGTCTTGTACAGAGAACCAGGAAGAGACATGTGGCCATATGACCCTAAACCCATAGTAGAGCCCTGGCTGAGGCTGTGTCCTTCCAATGACAGACCCCAGGCACTTCTGAAGAGACCTTGCCCTTTCCTCTGGAAGAAAAACCCTCCCTTCTTGAATAACTCTGCTCATATGAAGGTCAGGGATTGTGAGGGTTCTAGATTGGGATTTCCTCCAGTTCACCAGAAACCTCAATTCGGCCAGAGCCTGATGCATCCTCCACACCTGAGCCAAAATGTTCTATCTGGCTGCCGACTTGAGCAACTAGTCATTCATGTAAAGAAACATCTGAATTCCCTCCAAATGGAAGATGGATACTAAAGGAGCCAGAAGCTTGGTAAAGGCTCCCCGAGTTGGTCAGGGGCAAAGGAATGGACCCTGAACTGCAAATGGCTCTCCCTAACTGCAAATTATAGGGGCATCTGCTGAGATGCCTTCATCGTAACATCATAATACACAGCCCGTGAATCTATGGACACCAGCCAAATCCCCCTGGAGATGAAAGGCAGGATCCTCTTTAGTGTCTATTTTGAAGTTAGCCCTGAAAATGAACTTGCGCAGACCCTTCATGTACAGGACCAATTAGAACTCGTCTTTCTCCCTGGGTACGTTGAAAATTATTTAGTACTCTTGACCTCTCTTTGGATGGGACTGTCCTTTTGGCCTCCTTGTCCAGTAATTCCTGGACCCCAGTTGGATGGCCTTTCTGGCCCTGTTCCTTGGAATTGGCATTGCCAATGTCATTGTGCCCGATGAGCTTGCTGGGCTTGTTGATTAGTCTGTTACCCCACCAAATTCCTCCTATATCCTGGCAAAGTTAATGGCCTGATCCTCATTGGCCTACAGTAGTTTTCAGGACATTGATTTCATTCATCTTTCTTGAAACAGTCTTTCCCTGGTTTTCAGCCCAGCTTTGGATTTCGGCATCTCACGGTTGATAGACCTAGATTAACCTGATGATTCCGAGCCACCTGGGGCCATCTCTCTTCTCCTAAGGCTATCCGCATGCTTGTATGCTTTCAAAACTTTGTGGACAGCGTCTTCCAAGCTAGCACATAATAGCTTACTTCCGTAAAATGGAAGTTTCATCACAATAGCTTTCTGAGAGCTCTAAGTGTACACGGACTCTTTCAGAGGTAGTGGATCCCATGGCTATTGCCACCCCCTGACACCATGATGAGATATGTCTAAGAGCAATTCCATTTGCTTCTGCATCTCTACAAGGATAGGGGCACAACCCTGCCTAATCAATGGCCTTGTTCAGTTTCTTAAATCATTTACCACTGTCTCTACTGATTAAGAGTCATAAGGACTAGCTATCAAAAACAGAAAAGTCTCTGTATAGGCCTTTCTGAGCACTGAATCACTTTTTGTCCACAGGGACCTGGACTGGACTCTCTCTGCTGATATTGAGGACCATCCCACCAGACTGGAAAGGAGTGAATCCACCTCAATTGACTCTGGAATGCTCTTTTCTTCCCCTTTCATTGGATACAGCGTGGTTATAAACCTTGGCATGTATATATGTTCTGGGTATCTTCATTCAGAAATCAAAAGAAATCCCACCTTTAGGAAAATGCTTGGATAATCCTTGGGTCCTAGGAGGGTTGGGTATGGCCAGGTATGGTATGGTCCACAAAACCCCTGGATTCAGAGACCTGCTGGAGCATCTTAGCCAGCTCCTCCCTTTCCAACTACGTCCCATTTGGACCAGAATCTTCTTCCAAAGACGAAGCAGAGGAGGAGGAAGAAGTGCTTTATCTTGAAGACTAGGAAGAGGAACAGGAGGTAGAGAAAGGTCCCTTCTTTTTGTCTCGGTTGACCTTTTCTCTCACAGAGCCTGTTTTACAATCTGTCTCACCTCTCTTCTTAACAGGTTCGTAGGCTTCTTTCTTTTGCCATTGTTAAGTGTCCCTTTTCTTTTTATGAGGCTGGGACCCCAGGGAATAAAGGTCACTATCTTCCTCTACACGCTTTTGTTTCTCTTTCTTCTGAAGAGAGCTCATTCTGCCATTTAAACCATTGAGTAACCAATAGGGAGGGGACTCTTTTAGCAGCCCCCTTCCATGCATGCCCAGGAACATCAGAAGTGCACATCTCAATGGACGCTAATTTGTGCCAACGAGGTTGGCTCCAAGGACTAGAACTGCCCTCTCACAGCTCAAAATGGCTGCAGTGCTTGAGGACTCCTCAGGCCCTGAATGCTCCTCCTGCCCCAAAGGCATAGATGCCTGCTGGCACTCCCTGAGGGACAAAGCTCATCTATTGGATCCCACTGAAGGCTCTCACCAGCTGCACATTAGGGCACCATGGCCCACTCTGGGGATTGCAGAAGATGCCTGCTAAGGCAGCTCCTACCTCTGCCAAGGCGCTCAGGGATTTTCTGCCCTCTGCAAGCTGTTCTCGAAGTGTGGCTTGCACCCACCTTCTATTTCATCTGTAGTGCTCCTGCTTCCTTCTCAACTGGCCCTCCTTACCCTGTAGGAGAGCCGGGAGACCTTGCCTCATCCCTGCCAGCTCACCACACAGCCAGATAACAGCACGAGGGAACCAGGAGCCGTTGATTGCCAAAGCCCAGCAGTAGGAGGAACTTGGAATACAGGTAAGTGATTTGCTCACAGCAAGCACCTGTCCGGAGAACAAGAAATGCTTTTGGTTTTGGCAAAGTTTTGTTATGCTTGCGCCACAGAATTGCAGAAACTATTGTTACAGAAGAGAGAGAAGAAATGTGGGTTCGGAAATAAGAATCTGTATTTTTTTATAGCGCTACTAACCCAATGGCCTCGGAGCGCTCACTTGACAGACAAAACATAGAACATACATGGATCAAGCTATTAAGAATGCAGCCTCCTTAGATTTTACCTTTATCAAAGAGGAAGATCTTCAGACCTTTTCAAAGAGAGACAATGATGGTTTTGTCCTTAGCAGAATAGGCATTGCATTCTACAATATTGGGTCCCAGACATGAAAGCTGGTGTCTTGTTGGCATAGCAAGGGGCAATGCCATGCATGACACTGACAAACGACTAAAATCTATTTTTCCAAATTCCTCCACTATACGACCCAATGAGAAATTCCCTAACAACATTTTCTCCAATCAGCAGCTTTGTCAGAAGCAAGTAAGGTGTTGTGCTTTCCATTTCCCAGCTGCACAGTGATTGCATATTGGGCTATTTCTGGCAGCAGATCTGTCCTCCTGAGGCGGCCTTACTACCCCACCCAGCCAACCAACACCCAATCTCTCTACCCCCACTGCCTTTACCCCGTTTGCCCCCACCCACCCCCAGTCTCTCTACCCCCAACCACCCAACCTCCATTAGGTGTGCTGGTGGGGTTTTGTTTGTGTTATTTTGGGCTACTTTTGACAAGTGCTTCCGAGGCTCCTTTCTTCTTCATGTTTTGTGCCCCCAACCAACTACCATCAATCACCCACCCAGCCCCACTCTCCCTAACCCCACTCTGTCAACCTCCACCTACCTAATACCCATACTCTCTACCCTCACCCACATCCTATTCCCACCCTCTCTAGCCCCACCCATCCTACCCTAGCTCTACCCCCACCCACTCACCCAATCCCCACACTCTCTCTACTCCCACCCACGCTACCCTCACTCTCTATACCCCTGCCCACCCTTCCCCTGCCTTCTTTATCTCCACCCAATACCTATCATCTCTGCCTCTGCCCGCCCTTCCTCCACTCTCTCTACCCCACCCGCCCGCCCTTCCTCCACTCTCTCTACCCCGCTCGCCCGCCCTTCCTCCACTCACTCTACCCCGCCCGCCCGCCCTTCCTCCACTCACTCTACCCCGCCCGCCCGCCCTTCCTCCACTCTCTCTACCCCGCCCGCCCTTCCTCCACTCTCTCTACCCCGCCCGCCTGCCCTTCCTCCACTCTCTCTACCCCGCCGCCCGCCCTTCCTCCACTCTCTCTACCCCGCCCGCCCGCCCTTCCTCCACTCTCTCTACCCCGCCCGCCCGCCCTTCCTCCACTCTCTCTACCCCGCCCGCCCGCCCTTCCTCCACTCTCTCTACCCCGCCCGCCCGCCCTTCCTCCATTCTCTCTACCCCGCCCGCCCGCCCTTCCTCCACTCTCTCTACCCCGCCCGCCCGCCCTTCCTCCACTCTCTCTACCCCGCCCGCCCGCCCTTCCTCCACTCTCTCTACCCCGCCCGCCCGCCCTTCCTCCACTCTCTCTACCCCGCCCACCCGCCCTTCCTCCACTCTCTCTACCCCGCCCACCCGCCCTTCCTCCACTCTCTCTACCCCGCCCACCCGCCCTTCCTCCACTCTCTCTACCCCGCCCACCCGCCCTTCCTCCACTCTCTCTACCCCGCCCACCCGCCCTTCCTCCACTCTCTCTACCCCGCCCACCCGCCCTTCCTCCACTCTCTCTACCCCGGCCACCCGTCCTTCCTCCACTCTCTCTACCCCGGCCACCCGTCCTTCCTCCACTCTCTCTACCCCGGCCACCCGCCCTACCTCCACTCTCTCTACCCCGCCCACCCGCCCTACCTCCACTCTATCTACCCCGCCCGCCCGACCTCCACTCTCTCTATCCCGCCCGCCCGACCTCCACTCTCTCTACCCCGCCCGCCCGCCCTACCTCCACTCTCTACCCCGCCCGCCCGCCCTACCTCCACTCTCTACCCCGCCCGCCCTACCTCCACTCTCTCTACCCCGCCCGCCCTACCTCCACTCTCTCTACCCCGCCCGCCCGCCCTACCTCCACTCTCTCTACCCCGCTCGCCCGCCCTACCTCCACTCTCTCTACCCCGCCCGCCCGCCCTACCTCCACTCTCTCTACCCCGCCCGCCCGCCCTACCTCCACTCTCTCTACCCCGCCCGCCCGCCCTACCTCCACTCTCTCTACCCCGCCCGCCCGCCCTACCTCCACTCTCTCTACCCCGCCCGCCCGCCCTACCTCCACTCTCTCTACCCCACCCGCCCTACCTCCACTCTCTCTACCCCGCCCGCCCTACCTCCTCTCTATCCCGCCCGCCCGCCCTACCTCCTCTCTCTCTACCCCGCCCGCCCGCCCTACCTCCTCTCTCTCTACCCCGCCCGCCCGCCCTACCTCCTCTCTCTCTACCCCGCCCGCCCGCCCTACCTCCTCTCTCTCTACCCCGCCCGCCCGCCCTACCTCCTCTCTCTCTACCCCGCCCGCCCGACCTCCACTCTCTCTCTCTACCCCACCCACCCAACCCCCACTATCTCTACCCCAACCACTCTCTGCCCCACTCATGCTACCACCACAATATGTAGCCCCAACCGCCCACCCTACCCCCACTCTCTACCTTCACACACATGACCTCCACTCTCTCTAGCCGCACCCACCCTAACTCCACTCTCTACCCACCCAACCCCCACCCCACTCTCTACACCCTCACCCTCTCGACCCCCAGCTACCCACTCTACCCCCACCCTTTTTACCCCCACCCACACTACCCCACTCACTTTACTCCCAAAATCCACACTCTCTCTACACCTGCCCACTCTAACCCCACTCTGTCTACACCACCCACTCAACCCCCACCTTCTCTACTAGCCCCTACCCTACCCCCACTCGCTTTACCCCTACCCAGCCTACCCCCACTCTCTACCCCATCCACCCAGTCAACCTTCACTCACTCCCCCCGCCCTAGCTCCTCTCTCTACCCCACCCATCAAACCTACCTCCACTCTCTCCACCCCACCCACCCTACCTCCACTCTCTACAACACCCATTCACCCTACCACCACTCTCTGTACCAGCAAACCCCCACTCTCTCTACCCCAACATCCCACCATACCTCCACTCTCTGTCCCCACCCATTCACCCTACCACCACGCTCTGTACCAGCAAACCCCCACTCTCTCTACCCCAATATCCCACCATACCTCCACCCTCTGCCCCCACCCATTCACAAGCAAACCCCCACTCTCTTTACCCCAACATCCCACCATACCTCCACTCTCTCTGTTTCCATCCACCCTAAACATCACACTCTGTGCCAGCAACCCCCACTATCTCTACCCAACTATCCCACCATACCTCCACTCTCTGCCCCCACCCACTCACCCTACCCCACTCTGTACACGCAAAACCCCCCACTCTCTGAACCCTAACCATCCCACCATACCTCTGATCTCTCTACCCCCACCCACCCTAAATCCACTCTCTACCCCACCCAGCCACCCTACCCCCACTCGCTGTACCAGCAAACCGCCACTCTCTCTACCCCAACCATCAACCATACCACCACTTTCTCTACCCCCTATCCCCACTCTCTATACCCTATGACGAATCCTGCAGAGTCCTCACAGAGACTCTACCTAAAGTCTCCTCCAAGGTGGCCAGGCCGCTACCTGATACGAACCCTGGGGGTGGTATTAGCCGGGAGGATCACCTGGGAGGATAAGGGCCCCCAAGGGAGTGGGAGGACTCAGTCGGGTGAGATGCTGCATTTGTCTTCTTTGAAGGAGGATATGTCAATGAGATCAGAATCTGTTATGGCTTGTTCTTAAAGTAAGATGACTTGTTCTAAAAGCATGCATCAGTGGAGTGGCAACATTCGTCCTAAACAGTCATTTATTAGACCAAAGCTTCCCCTCATGAAGTTATTCATATTTATAAGGATAGGAACTCCTGTGGTCCACAAGACACAAGAAGAAATTTAATGTGAGTGCCAAAATATGCCTATCTCAGATTTTAACAGAACTAGTATTCCTTTGATTTCAAAACTCAAAGGATCCTCCTGAAATCATGATTAATAACAGAAGTGCAGTTAATTCATTAAAAAAAATTATTTGAAAGAAAAAGAAGCTAATTGTGAGATTGGGAACTTTGAGTGCCACAATGCCTAAAGTACTGGGACGAGGAAGTGGGATCTGGAGACATTGGACTGCAAGGCGCAGTCTAATGATTTCAATGACCCACACCCGAGAGGGACTAAGGAGTATAAAAAGCGCCCTGAGATGAAGGCCAGGAAGAGCACTGGAAGCAGTAGCAGCAATTGTGGCGCGGTTACAGTACTGTTTGTGACTCCAATTGCAGCAGCAGCCGAGATTGAGGGTCAGCAGAGATGCCGGAGCCACTGCATGCTGAAGAGCGGATGCTGGTTTCATGAGGGTCTCTGCCCTCAAGCATTGTGTCTGTAGAGATTGAGTGGCAGCAAGAATGAATTCCCCCTGAAGATCTCATGTACAGAGGCTGCGTAGCGGGAAGCAAGAATCTTAAACTTTCCTGAAGTGAAGCGAGAAACACTTTTCTTCAGACCGGCGTACACTGCAGAGAGCAGGAGAATGCGACCTACCTGGGAGCCGGAAGTAGAGACAGCAGAAGGCACAAAGGCAGGGGAACAAACGGATGCGCATAAAGCACCCGATGAGTTCACTAGTTGAATTTGAACCCGGAACGCTCTTTGATCGCCCGCTGACCCTTACTTCTAATTTTGAATACAGAACTAATGTTAAGAGGACGAAGTGGAGAATTGGGCCTAACCTTGCATACCAAAATAAGGCTGGTCAGTTAAGGTGGCAGAATAAGAACATTGGGGGCACATATGATTTCAGAGATGATAAAAACCACTATTGCCAAAGCCAAGGTAAGGCAATAGGAAAAGTCCTTTACAACAACCAATATTGCCTCAACCCAAATAGGGCCATTAAGAAGAAAAATTGTAGATCCTATTTTCATCAAAAGGATGCGGCTAGAAGTAAGAAAGATCCCAACAACCATTGCCCAGAGCCAAGAAGAGCGAGGCTGATAAAAGGCCATTATCAAAATATAATTGAAGCAAAAGTTGGGAAGCAAGCGCGGCAGAAGAGCTGCCCTTCTGCTAAGCGATATTCAAGAGGAGAGGAGTGAATCTGCTTTGCAGGTGGCAAATACCAAGGGTGAAACCAGTAACCTCAATGTGTTTTATGTTCACCCAACAAAAGTAGCCTAGACTAAAATTGTTGTTATTGGTTTTGTTGAAAACACAAGACTTTATTGTAGCACAAGGGGTGCCCTCCTGATTGCTAACATTCAGGAGGAGAGACGCATAATCTGCATTTCATGTGGCATAAACAGCACCAGTGTGGTTCATATCTTTACAGAAAAAGTGTTTTCCTTTGAAGTTGTTGAAAGCCAAATGAACTTTACCAGAGAAATACTTGCAGTAAAGTTAGAAGTTTATGGTTATGGCAGGCGAGTATACCAGGGAGAAGGACCTTGTAGAGTTAGACCTGGCAGGGGAGTGGACCAGGTGATATGAGATGGCATTTATAACGTGCCTATACACAAGTGTTTCAAGGCGTGACGAGGCAAGGGAGGGGGAACAGAGGGAAGACAGACAACGATCCTACTAGGCCAGGTGTCATTCAGATCGTGCAAGTGCATGGAAAAGGGGAGGGGAACAGTGCAGTGCATGGGATAAGCGAATAAATAACAATAATAAAGGTGAGGCCAGCCGGTGGCAAGTGCAAGGGTAAGTACCAGCATCAGGTATCAAGTGCGACTGGCGGGGGAGGTGACCTGGGCCAGATATCAGAGGGTAGCCAGGTAACCAGTACAGTTTCAGGCAGGAGGTCAGCATGGGAAAGGAGGAGGAAAAGCAGAAGTAAAGAGAAAGATTTTGAGGTGTTTCCGGAACCGTAGATGGTTCTCCTCAGGTTTCAGGGAGGCTGATCCAAAGGGAGGCCCCAGCTGAGGAAAGAGATCTACCACCGACCCTGAGGGAGTTGGAGGCGGATGAGAGAAGGGCTCAGGAAGGAAGATATTTAGGAAGAGAGAGTTGAAGGTATTGAGGCCCCAGGCCCCAGAACGCCTTGTGTACAATGCAGAGGGTTTTGAACATAATCCTTGCAGCCACTGGGAGCCAGGGCAGTGATTTCAGTCCTGGAGAGATACGATCCCTGGGCTTGAGGCCAAGGACCAGTGTCAGTCCTGTTCTGGATGAGTTGCAGAGGGCAGAGAGTAGAGGAAGGCAGATTTAGAAAGAGGTTGTTGCAGTAGTCCAGCCTAGAGAGAACCAGAGCTCTGGAGACAGTGAGCTTCTGGGGTAAGTAGAGGAAAGGCAGAATACCTCTCAGTAGGTGCAGTTGGTAGTGTGACTTCTTAGAGATGTCAGTGATATGAGGAGAGAAGGAAAGTGTGGAGTTGAAGAGTACCCCAAGGTTCTTAGCCTCGCAGGTGGGAGCAGGAAGAGGGTCGAGAGAGGCCGGCCAGAGAGACAGGAAAGGAGGGAGTGGGTGTGGCGATGAGGAGAATCTCAGTCTTACTGGCCTTAAGGCAGAGATCATTGGCGGCAAACCACTCCTGTGGAAGATATAACAGTACTGTGGTTAAAGACTGAAGTAGAAAAAGTGTTAAAGCCACTACCTTATCTTGTAAATCTTTGTTGCAATATCCTGATGAACTATTTCTGTTGCTATTAAGGAACTGTGGAAGTATTTTAGTTCCGATGAAGAGATTGTGTTGAACATGTGTTATCAGTGGAAAACACAGAATTGATATTTGTATTGGAACTATTGGGAAGACCCACTGAAAGACTTGTGGAAGCAAGAACAACTTTGTTTTCCAGAACTGTGTTCTCATCGGAACTTTCCTATTTTGAACTGTGGATACAAAACTCCTGTTTCGATTTTGGGGAAGGGCACATTACCCAGGTCACAAGGAGAAACAGTTATTAAGTATGTGTTTGATATAACTGTTTTTTTTATATTTTGAATTGCCAGACATTCCCTTGATGCGTTTATTGTATGTATAAGTGTGAGGGACAGATTCCTTTTTTGAGAGGCAGGGAAATTCTCTTTAGGGTAGGGACAGTGACGCATTTATCAAACCCTTTTCAAGTTAGTAAAAATGCCATTTTATGAAAAACCTTCACAAAGTTGTCCACTTCACATTTCTGACCCTGCACAACCCTAAACTCACCCTACACCCACTCTCTTTACCCCCACCTTCCCACCCTACCACTGCTCTTTACCTCCACCCTCCCACCCTAATGCCACTCTCTCTACCCCACACACTCTACCGCCACTCACTCTACCCCCACCCAGCATACACCCACTCTCTCTCATCACCCACCCATCCACCCTACCTCCACTCTCTTTACTCCCACACACACTAACTTCACTCTCTACCCCCTCCCAACCTACCCCCACTCTCTAAACCCACACTCATCCACTGTACCTGCCACTCTCTCTACCAACACCTACTTCCACTGTCTCTACCATCACCCACCCACCCGACCTCCACCAATCACCAACTCTACACTCCATCTACCACCAACCACCCACCGTACCACCACCCTCTCTAATCCCACCCTGCCTCCACTCCCTCTACCCCAACCACTATCTTACTCCAGTCTCTCTATCCCACCTATCCACAGTACCCCTACTCTCTGCCCCATCCACCCATCCATCGCTCTCCCTTTCTCCAACCACCAACCCTACCCCCATTCACTCTACCACACTCACCCTACCCCCACACTCTCTGCCCCCACTAACCCTTCCTCCACTATCTCTATCCCCACCCACCCAACTCTTTACAACCCACCCACATCCCACTCTCTACCCCTCTCATCCTTCCTCTCACATTCTTCCTTTATATCTTGCCCTGTCACTGTCAACCTTTTTCGCTCATATTTCCTCTTGCTCATCATCGATGGCACCCTCTCTGAATCGTTATTCCCCTGCTCTATTTGCCTGGTGCCTATAAATATAAAATACAGCAGTAAATGCCAAAACTATTGGCTTTGCCAATGCTTGTTTAACTAGGGATTGTGCGTTAGGGGGAGGTCTTATACCTCTTGAAGAGGAAGAAGGCAGATTAGGAGATTTGAAATATGGATCCTGGCATGAAGTCTGCAGCCTCAGAGGTAAGTACTGGGATGAGAGAGAGGGATGTGGAAGTGGAAGTAATTCTGCTGCAATAAGCCTACATCCTGCAGGTCAAATGCTTGAATTCAGTCTAGTTGATGTGCATGTCAATAAATCAAGTCCAACAGCCTAATGCTGAGCTTGTGATAAATATAGCGTGGAATGAGCAACATGCTTCCCTCTGGTTTCCAGCACAATCATTCTGAGGTGGGTGGAACTATTGGAGGGGAAACGTGCTTTCCAGTAGCATAAGCCACATCTCTCGGTGTGGTGGAAACGTGCTCCAGTGGCATTGCGAGTATTTCTTGAAATACTGCCACTTTTCTAATTTAAGATAGTTTTCTTAAACTTTCATTAAACTAGAAAAGTTGTGCTGCAGTCTACGAAATGCTATATTAATAATGGAAACAAGTGTACAGTGGAGTTTAATGGCACCCCCTAAGATACCGCTAATGAACTCCTCTTCAGGCTGGTGCAGAAAGGGTGTTCTGGCTTTGGAATACAGTCCCTGCCAGACACTAACACATGAAGTGGTTGGCAAGGAGTTTGCCTTGCCATAAATCTCGGCTTTCCAGGAGTGGAAGACTTGATTTATTACTGCCACTCTCGGGTTAGCTCAGAATCCTTTGTATCATGGTGAAGTGGCTTTCTACTGAGACAGAACACTTTCCTTATTTAACATGCACCTCCGAATCAGCCCCTCTGACTTGTATTATGTGAAGGTTTAAAAAAAAGTACAGGTGAATTGGGGAATCCTGCCATCTGAAAGATACAGACCTATAAAGTTGCAAGACAGTGGAGGTATGCGCTATATTGAAAACAATTGATAGAAGTTGGTCTTTTGCACTCAAACTCATATTTACAGCAATACCGCCTGTAGATTTTTGCATTCAAAAGAACACAGCTTTGCTCTTTATAAAGGTGCATAGGCAAACCACAGCTTCTGACACAGACTGGTTTTTGAGTGGTGTACTGACTATTATGATGGTATTTTCTTTCCCAAAAACAGTACTGATTGAGGAATCCAGTTGTCTTACAAGGATTTCCAACCAATAAATAAAATTGACCTATGTATCACCTATGGGCTATATGAGCTGTTAATGACTAGGAAGCGCAAGTAAACGCTCCAGTGAAGCAAATGCATTACAGAGTGCTGAAGGCCATTAACATGCTGGTATAGCACACCGGTGCAGGCTACAACAATATTAGCATCTCAGCACACAGACATGGTGCTAAAAATAAGAAGGCACAGTATACAAGCCCACGATGAAGGAAAGTGCCTCTGAGCTCGCAACGCTGAGACAAAGCCGAAAGAAACAAGCATTGGCAATGCCACATATTTTGGTTTGTGCGTAGGCATGCGATATGCATTTGCCAGGAATGGCTTCAATAGTACTAACTGTCCATTTATGGAAGCAGCTGAAACATGGTGTGAGTACCTGGGCATATAATAGCAATGTCTAGCAAATACCAATCCTATTCCTATAAACAAGCCAAAACCGTTGGCTTTGCCAATGCTTGTTTTTAACAGGACTTCAGTGAAGGACACACACGCTGCTTATAAATCAAGTGTCTGAAAGTGCACCTGGATAAGGCATATGTATTATGCCAGTATTGCATGTCATGCTCCAATTAGTGAATTGAGCAATTACCTCTCAGAAGACCGCTTTGAAATAGTGGCAGCCTTTTCAAGCACAACGTTTGATGTTGCTGCTTGACAAAGCTAGTTCAAAGAGATCCCAAGATGATGTATTTTGGGCAGGGAAGGGCAGGAAGTGAGTGGGAATAGCCATACACAACCTACAAGCTTTGTGTCCTTCCTCATTTCCTATCTCACTCCTAGCTGTGCTCCAATGTAATAGTTTCTGCTGATGGGTGGTGCTTTATCTTCACTTAAAAGCCAAAACTAATAAAAGAAAAAGTTACTTACCCCTGGTAACGTTCTATTGATTGGATGTTCCTGCCACGTATTCCTCATATTTAGATAGATATCCTTCCAGCTTTTGCTGCGTCAGGAAAAATATTTCGCCAGAGGGAGTTGCGTTGTGCATCGATGCGGTGAACAGTGTCCCTCGAGGGCCTCCATCTCTGGGTCAACGTCATGGTTGGTATATATAGCAGCCCTTGGCTTCAGTTCTGTTTTTATGCCTTCCTCTTACAGAATTACCAGCATCAATAAGCCCTAGACAGTACCAGACTTTGAAAGAGTATAAAGTGTAATGCCTGGAAATTCTACAGTGGGGTTGGCTGGCAGGGGTAATGAGGAATAAAAGAGAGGAACATCTAATTGAAAGAACATTACCTTGGGTAAGTAACTTGTTCTTCAAAAGGATTGTGTCCACCAACGAATTCCTCATCTTTAGATAGACTCCCAAAGCAGTGTTAGGGGTTTGGAGGAGGGAGTAAGAATGTTCAGACTTAAGATTTGTCATGAATTGAATATAGGACAGCTTTTCCAAATCCTCCTTCCTGGCTAGAGGATGAATCCAGACAGTAATGCGTTGTAAATGTGTGGATGGTAGACCAAGTGGCTGCCACACAAATGTCTTTTATAGGCGCCCCTCTTTGCAGAGCAGAAGATCGCGCCATGCCCCATGTGGAATGAGCTCTCAGTCCTTCAGGGGGATACTTTCCAACCAATCTGTAGTATTCTGTAATAGCAAGAATTATCGATCTGGACAAAGTATGTTTTGTAACTGGAAGTCCCAGTTTATGTTAAGTGTACCCAATGAAAATCTGGTCATGCTGGCGTATTTTCTCCATCCGTGAAATGTAAAAGCTCAAAGTCTTCTGGGATCAAGCCTATTGCCCGGATGAGAAGGCGGATAGAATGTTGGAAGCACAATTTTCTGGGATCAATGAAAATCTGATACAATTTCTGGCAAAAAAAGGTTTAACCCTAAGGACAACCTTGTCCTTGTAAAAAAATACTAAATGGAGGCTTAATGGATAAGGCCTGCAACTCACCCTGTGGGCTGATGTCAATGCAACTAACAGAATGGTTTTAAAAATTGAGTAGCCTTAGTGGACATGAATGGAGTGGCTCAAAGGGAGCACACTGGAAAAAAGAGAGATGGGTATCCCCTACATCATGGACATCGGGGGTGGGGGGAAGTACTAGATTAAAATATCAAGAAGACATGTCATGTGGAAAACCACTACGAATTTACACAAAATTAAACAGACTTCAACTGAAAGGAAGGCAAACTCAGAACATCACATACCACAAATAATCAAAACTATTTTTATTAATATCTCATAAAAACATATTGAATCTGAAAATTGCACCCATAATTCATATTGGGCTTTCAGGGCGGAAAAGAACAATGCAGAATGTAGTGCTAATGTATTCTTTTCAATACACCGACTGTGTGGACAGGGCTTCCCGACAAGACCAAACATTTGCAACCAATCATGAATTTTAAACAATCAATGTGAATTTCCAACTGGCTAAAGTGAAAATAGTGCATCAGAAAGCCACTGGAGGCAATTCGTAGTACAAAGCATCACTTAAAAATAAAGATTAAATAAACATCATATTCAATTGAAAAACATTGAATCAAAAATGTGAGTAAAGTGCATGAAGTCAACTATATATTCTAGGGTCAACAATGGTAAATACCAAGGGTATCCAACCAATTGATCTTTAAGTTAGTAGTTTCCACAAATGTATGCATCTAGTTGAAAAAGCTAATGCACATCTTCCTCAGGACGAAGCACTCTAATCAATCGGATGCCACGACGTTCAACTCGATACTAACCGATGCTGATCATACGTGGCTCATTCTAGAATTAATGATGTTCTTGATTTTAAAAAATATTTTTCTGTAGAAAACACACCACAAAGAAAAACAACAATGTGTTAAAAATGTTCAGAGAGAGCCAGACTACCAGCACGATCAGAACGAAGTTCAATAGAATGTACAGCGGAAGGAAGAACAATAAATAAATACCATGCTCCCAACCTGAATGTGTGACCTCATCAAGTAATTACTACAAAAAACGAGTAGAAGCCACAGTGGACAGACATCAGTTATTTAGTCTGTGGAGACAAGACAAGGACAATAAGTGAATTGGGGTAAAAAAAAAAAACTCATTAAAAAAAGCCTCTTGAGCTGGGGCTCTGGCTGCTCCCCTCGGACCCCACTGCAGAGTTCTACAAAAGATAATGCTATGGGCAGTCTTTAGTCGCCACCTTGTGGCTAAAACATGAAATGGGCTAAGGTGTTGCACTCCAGTTCACATACTGAATACCTATTGTATATCGTCAAGCTGTGTGTGCCTCATCTTCAGTTTTGCAAGAGGTAGGGCTGGAATACATGAAGCCGTCAGGCCCTGGAGTTTCTGGAACCACCATGCTGACCTGAGGGAGGAGTTCAGGAAAAGAAAGCATGTGGTTGATAACTCTGCAATTCTGTCCTCCAGCTAGGCTAGACTACAATGGACTAAGTTACCAAATAAAACAATTTTCTGAAACTGAAAACCACCAGCTGACGTGTGTAACTTACTGTATATTTGGCGTTTTGTCGGAATGCACACCAACACTATTTAGGCCATGCCCACCACTTGGGCTATGCCCCGTTTAAGATAACACACTTCATTTCTCATCCTACTTAATGCACTGGTGCACAAGGCATTAGTGGGTGCTGGAAGACAACGGAAACATGGAACACTTCCTGTTTCATGTGAAAATATTTCACATCCACGTATTCATGATTCATTATCACTTTCCTGACATCAAAGAACATCTATGATGATATAACTGTGTTCCTGCAGTATGAAGGGCTCCTAATCTCCATGATTAGTTGAAGCATTTCCTTTTGTGGGCACTAGGCTGGCTAACTTTAGAAAACGGTTTCGCAGAACACTTTATACATGATAGTGCAGAGGTCTGCAACCTTTGGCTTTCCAGAAGTTTTAGACTACAACTTCCATTATCCCTCATTAATTAGGCTGGCTAAGGTTGATGGTACTTGTAGTCTATAACATCTGGAGAGCCAGCCGTTGCAGAGCACTGTGGTAGCGCATAAGAAGCAGCCTGCGGTTCTCTATGGTTCCATTCGCATCCATCTGCTTCATCCCGCTTACCCCTCCACACGATCAACTTTTTAGCAGCATTATTGGCAGATGGTATTTTAACACATACAAGTAAAAAAAATAAAAACACTAAAGAGTCGTTATGCATGCAGGGCACTGACCTGTTAGAGTTCTGTACAGGTCCTGTGGGGTAAAAGACATGCACAGCTCCTAATTTGCATATGTATGCACACTAACATAAGTGATGTCACAAAAAAGGGCATTGCAAGGAGCGTCCTCAATCTTACAAATGAGTGACACCGTGGGAAGTTGCCAAGAGTAAGCAGAGAGATAAATAACTTTGTGGTGTGAAATATATGAATGGTCAGTATTATTATAGATGAAGCAACTGAATAATCAAGTAAACCACCAGAGAGGCCTTTTTTTTAATAACTGCATATGATAAATTGACATAATCACATAAGCTATTAACTGAATTACTTAAAACGACTACAGATAAGAAGGCACCGTAAAATGTAATGATTTGACCAGGATCACACACTTTGGTTAAGTGATGAAACCGGCATGTGATATTATATATAATTTTATTTGTATTTGTATTTTTAATGTATTAATTTTATGTGGGCAATGTAAGCACTTATCCACATATCTTCCCATGTTTAGTTGATATAAATATTTATTAAGGTTTTGGTTTCCTGCACTTAAAAAAAAATGTTTCTATATCAATGCCTTGAAAATAACTCACATTACATAATAAACTAGACTTTCACAATAAATTAACCTTACACAAGATACATTGTCAAAAAAAATGTTGAGCAAAAAGAGTATGGATTTAGTTTTTATTTTCCTCATCCTGCATGGAAGTTCACAGTAGCACCATGTAAAGTAATGTGAGCATAAAAAAACCACCACTTGGGTTTAAAAACCGTAAACATTATTTAACACAGAATGCAGAATTATGCAGCCTTCCCATTTCTCACCTCCCACCATTCACATTTCTTAAGGGACACAAGTCCATGCTGATAGTGCTCTAGGCGTCTTTATCCGTTGGCAAAGCTTTATAAAAGATGGCTTGAATGTTGAATTGTGTACTTTTCAAGCCATCTTTTACAAACCTTGAAATATGTCAAGGAATGCCCAGGATTAAAGACGCCTCAGTGACCTGTGGAAACAAAGGGACAGTAACTTCCTCTGGGGACACCTCACGCGAGGTGTTACCGGAGGAATTTACAGTGACTGACAGAAGTGCCAGCCAGCCAGTCACAGCGTTGCTGTGGCTGGCTGGCACTTCTGTCAGCTTGCCTTACTTAATGGCAGGTGTATCTCCCATTGCAGCTGCAGCGGGATAATGTGTTCCGCCAATTTTGTGGTGGGATCGGAGGTGCGGGTGCGTGTGGCAGGTGGGATCCAACATATCGCGCAAGACTGAGCAATAAAGTGCTGGAAAGTGCAGTCTGCAGAGGCTGTACGAATTTTGCTGCTGTTTAGATCTAAGTTTTTGCAAGCAACACGTCCCTAAGATTTAGCGCGGCAGTAAGTGGAGCCAGGATGTGCTGGTAAATGCAGTCTGCAGTGCAGAGGCTGTACAAATGTTTCTGCTGTTTGGAGCCACTAAATGTCTGCAAGTCCAACCCCCCTGAAGACTGTAAAAGCTCGAGCATTGCGTGAAGCGGGAGCCCGAAGTCGAGACGGGAAGTTCAGGAAAGTGCAGCCTGCAGATGCTGTACACATTTTTTCTGCTGTTTGGAGCCACTAACTGCCTGCTAGTCTCACTCACCTGAAACCTGTAAAAGCTGCAGTGCTGCAAGAAGCGTGTGGTTGAGCCTAAAGGTGCTGGAAAGCGCTGTCTGCACGGGCTGTACAAATTTCTTTTTAAAATGATTATTTATTTATTGATATTTCAAACAAGTACATGTGGTACATAAACACAGTATTATTCCAATACATGACAAAAGCAATTATGAAAAAGAAAATAATTAAAACAAATATTTAAAACAGCAGAGATAAGTCAAAAAGTAGCCCAATATTTATATCTAAACCTCCTACGCTCTGTACATTCTGATTGCCCCGAAAGGTCTGAACTACATACTCCGCGCCTCTCTTTTATTGGCCAACTGGCGCAACAATGCCGGCATGACAGAGACCAGCCGGTCTGTGTCGGCATAAAAAGGAAGTTCTGATCCTCATTCTCTTGATTGTATTTTCATTGCACTGCACGTGCGCATCACGCTGCTCGTTATTTTGTATGGATACATTTTACAGCCTTGTTAGCATTATTTTAGCACTAAGATAGATTGTAGACTATTTTAAATAGAAATTTCATCTGGTTTAGAATTTTAGAAAATTGTGAAATTGCTAATTATTTTTAAAGAAGTACGAAATTAGCAAAAACTACTTTTATTTGCTACTGCAGAGTGTTGCATTATATTGAGACCACCCTTAACCTGGGGAGTTCCTTCCCACCCCAATGAAGGAGACCTGCAATACTTGCATACGTTTTGTTTTAGGACTGGCCTTACTGAAGATTCCTATAGAGTCACACATCTCCCCCCTGTGCCTACAGTGAGCCAAGAACCAGGCCGGGTATTGGAAATATATTTGTATTTATTTAAATTAGCAGTAATAGAAATCACACTAAACTACACACGCTACCTTCTTTGTTTTATGTTAAAGGATAGTCATACTGTGCACTATCACCACCGGAGTGGTCCCCTAGCTCTCTGGTGGATCTGCAAAGCAAGGGTGTAGGATAAGTTAGTAGGACTTAGCGGTAAAAGGCTCCAAAGAGCTGTGATGTCCTGTTGGCAGATTCAGTTGGTAGCTGTGTGCTGTTGTGCGAGGCTATGTGTTGTTTTGTTGCGGAGTAGTGACGTGTTTGTGGTTTGTTGTGCGGTATAGGTAAGGTTGAGTTATTTTAGAATTTGTGAGGTGTGAGCAGAGAGATGACTTTTTTAGTCGGTTTGGTTAGTTCTCGCGCTCCATCGCATTTCCAACGCTGTGGCCACCTGTGATACGCGTCCCTGCTAGTGTTGCCTATCGTGGTGCTACGTCGGGACAGGGGATCTCCCTCCTTTATTCTGTGTAGGGTTGTGGGTTGTCTGCGGGGCTATTTAATAGCTATTTAGCAGCTCCCTCCCGCTCTACCCAGTATCCATAGTAATTTTATTTCTGCACCAGTTTTGCCCTTTGGCCTATACAGGTGTGCACCTACATCCTCTTCCCTCAGGCTCTTTTGGGTGTGTTGGGTGGGGGTGGTGGGACATTTTCTCTGTGCTCTCAATCTACATGGTCCCACTCTTATCTGTGCTCTCAATCTACATGGTCCCACTCTTATCACTCTGTCTGGGGATCATTCTGGGATGCTCCCATCTACCTCTTTAGACTATGTTAAGGCTCTGTGTCAGGACCCAGCTCAACCTCCCACTCGGCAGTCTCTCCAACTCTGTGCCCATTTTGTGGTAAGCTTTAGTCTGCCATCTAGTGAGGTGTGTGTTAATTCCGAGGGGTGTGGTTGGTACTCATTCTTTTTTGTCCAGTTCTGCATTGAACAGCCAGGTTTTTAGGAGTTTTCTAAATTTTAGATGGTCCTGCATGTTTCTTACTGGAGGGAATTCCAATGTTTTACTGCTAGGTAGGACAATACTGACCCAACAGGTTCTTTTCCTGGTGCACTGTTTTGGTTCCAGGCAAATGTAGTAAATGGATCTGAGTTTTCTAGCCGGCTGGTAAATGATGATTTTCTTTTGTAGGAATTCTGCTTCTTGGCCGTGGATTACTCTGTGTTATGCACATTATTTGAATTTGATTAGTTTTTTGACTGGCAGCCAATGTAGCATCTTTAGTACAGGAGTGATGTGGTCTATTTGCATTAGTTTAAGGAGGAGTCTGGCCACTGCATTCTGTAGATGTTGCAGATTCTTCAGTAGATACACCGGCATTCCGAGGTATAGGTTGTTGCCGTAGTCCACGAAGGAGGAAGGAGCGTCAGCAAAGCACTAGGAAGGGCGGGAGAAGGATAGTGCGTAATATACTTTTAATAAATAGTCTGTAGTAAAATGGGTCTGTAGGCCCAATCAGGAAGTCTGGAGTGGGCCTGGAAGCGGGCACGTCAGGGAAGCACTAGGAAGTGGGGTGGGAGAGGGATAGTGCGCCGAGGTGCACAATATACTTTTTAAAATGAGTCTGCAACTAAATGCAGGGTTACTCTGTTAATAGTGACCACTTAACCTGAATTCTGCCGCAAAAGCACTGTAAAATTCCACCGAACATAGAAAGCCTCTGTTTAAAGTTCAGGAAAGCCAGCTGCATTTCAGGTCCCTCTTGGAGGATAGGGCCAGGGTCTGGTCCCTCCACTATCAAGGATGGCCCCCAACACTCCACCATAGGACTCAGACAGTTTTTAGGCCTTCCCAGAAATAGAGAGCACCACCCAAGAGGCAAGCTCTGCAAAATCTCCTTTTGGGGTTTTCTTGCAGCTGTCAGATGGTAAGTTTCAGCAGCTCACCCCTTCCTCATAGTACGTTCCACTTTATATAGCAGCGATGGCACCATCAAGTTTACAATCTTGGGGGAGCACCCTGCAAGAGTTCTCGCAAAAAGAATAGTTTCCCCTCTCTCTCCTCCCAGCACAAGCCCATCTCTAAAGTTTGGTTTAGGTGTCTGAAGCAGACATATAGCAATACCCATTTGTAATTGTCATTTGTCTCATGTCCAATATTTGTCAAAAACTAGTTATGTATCAAAAACGTTGTGATTTACTAGTAACTGCTCCATAATATGTATATTTTCTGATTCAGCTAATCAACAATAGCCAGGTCTGCACCATGTTGCACGACCGTTTGGCAATTTTCTGCTGTTTTTACAAAAAGCATAATCAGTGGGAACATGCAATTTATTATCCATATTCCTAATTTCACCCTCCAACCGCTCGCCAACTCTCAACTTTGGAACATGTTCAGATATGGCAGAAACCCATTTTAGATGGCCATTACCATTCCCTGAGTTGCAGGTGGACACATTTTATATCACCGAAATTGTCTGGAAATTACCAACTAAATGACTTGTAAATCAAGAACGTATGACCTATAGTTGCTGAGAAAAAGGCCTAAATGATGATAGTCCTTTTACATCCAATGGTAAATCTTCATGTTTTATTACTCTTTGGGCCTCATTACGAGTATGGAGGTAGCCATGGTGCTATTAGCGCCATGGCTGCCTCCATACTGGGCTCCAATACCGGGTTCCTTCAATGAGGAATAACCGGGTAATTCGAACATTGGAGGACCCAGTAATTCCTCCTTGAAGAAACCATTCCCCATTCCCATTTGAGCCCCCATAGGGCTCAATGGGAATAGGGAGGGAGCTAATAACGGGCACGTTAATGGCCCGTTATTAGCTCAGTGTTCCTGGTTTTACCAGACGTCTGTTCCGAGTCCCGCAAAGGGAACCTCGTAATAGGCGCTCCCGTAGTGAAGGGTGCCGGTCCCGTACCGGCACCCTTCATTATGGGAGCACCAGGGTCGTAATGAGCCCCTTTGTGTTTGAAGTTTTGCTGTTTGAAGTTGGTGGCTACAAGTCGCAAATGGCAGTTGAATTTGCTACACAGAGATCCCCCACTGTAGATAATGAGCAGGGCCGGTCATGTGATGTCACAAGGTCTATGTCTCATCTGAAGGGGGCCACCATTTCGATCCGAAAGGCTTTCATTTCCTGTATTTCTTTCAAAGTTCAGCTCCTCTTAATTGCAGCCCCTGTTTTTCACACCTCCCCTCTACATTCCGGGCATGCACCATTTGTCTCTGCACAGAGCCCAGCCTTCAGGGACAACACATTTCAGGCAGACCACATTTTATTGCAGTCTTAAACAGCTGGGAGGCAGCCAGGATTTCAGTGGGGGAGTTCTTAGTGAATTTTGGCCAGAGCCCCACCATTTGTCCTGGGCTGAAATTGACCTCAAATGCATTTTCTAACATCAGCCTTGATTCCCTGACACAGTGTTTTTTCAGGGTCCACTTTGCTTTGTCACTGAAAGTACAAGCCTGTTTCTTTCACTCATTATTAAAATACGCTTTTAATTATCTGCAGTTTATTTTTCTGCTGAAAAGTGGGTCTAAATTGTCAGTGTACCCCCTTTTTTGATGGGTGACAGTTTCATTGAAAAATTATGCATTTATTTCTCAGCCTGCAGTGTAATGTTCTTTTCCAATCTGTACTCAGATTACATTTTTGTTTTCGCTATCTCAGGATTTCTCTTGCAGAAAGATACCCGCATAGTCTGCCTAAGTAGACCCAATTTTGCATCCAGGTTTCTGAATGCTGCCAGATCATTTCCTGCGGGCCCTTCAGTTCTGTGGGCTGGGGACTTTGATTACACCCCACATGCCCCGCCCTGTTCTTCCATGATTCTTGTGTGGCAAAGAGCAGGGCATAGTGGGGTTTCATCCGATGTCCCCTTTTTCTTAGATTTTTTCGTTGGAGCCCGTCTGGCAAAATTTCCTTCATTAGTGAGTGGGCACTCCAGTCTTCCCTTCCATCTTTGGGTTGGGGGGGTGTAGCAGGGCACCCAATTTCTTCCTTTATCAGAGAATGGGTACTCCAGCCTCCCCTTGCATCTTTGGGTTGGGCGGTGTAGCACAGCACCGCTTTATTCTTTACTTCCGGCGTCCCTTGGGGTCTCTCCGGACTCCCCTCTCGCCTGCAGGCAGGAATTAAATGGAGTTTGTTTTTACTTCTTATACACAAATTTCCCTGGAACATTTACACAGATTTGACAAAACAGCATATAATTATCAAAAGCCATTTTCACCATCTCACAAAACCTTTATTTATTTTCATACACATATATATATTTTGTCAAAAATGTAATTAGGGGGGCGTGGCTTGGAGCCAACGTGATGCAGTCGCTCCTCTAAAGCCGCCCGTGGACTGCCCGCTGCTATAGCTAAAATTGTGCGGTTCCTGTGGCCTACACGATCCATCGACGCCAGCTATGTGGATCGGAACCGATGGGGGACTAGTAGCTCAAAGATGAAAGCCGGGAGAGGGTGCACTATGTCCGTACTCGTCGCTTGAATCCCGGTCCCCCCCTCTGCCGCTCGGAGAATCCAAGATGGCGGGCGCACGTATGATGGCGTGCGCAGTCAGGAGTTGGAGGCGATCCTCCCCGTAGCACTCGAGCCGGAGGGGACGGACGAGCATCCGGATATCCAGACAAGAAGCGGGGACTGTTTCCATCGGCTGGTGAGGGCGGCCCGGGCCCCCCCTCCCGGAACCGGCGAGGAGCCCTGCATGCACTGGCCCCGTTTTGTGCACCCTCCCACTCTCCCTCTTCCTCCTGGGGCGCCCCGGACCACGTTGCCCTACAGCTACACATCCAGCGGACGGAGATCTACGCGGGCTGCGTTAGTGGCCCACCTGGGTGCCCGGTGGGGCCTACCTTCCGGCCTTTGGACATATGCAACGGCCCTTGAAGCGACTCAATTTCCTAGAGCGGAGATGGGAGACCCTCCCCCCAACAGTTGGCGGCGGGAGCCCTCAGCAGGAGCCCCTTGAGAGATTTAATGTAGGCCTAGCCCGCATGTTCTTCTCCCTGAGCCCTTCCTGGGGCGCCCCGGCCCACGGCCCTGCTGCCCGCGGATAAGGCCTACATCCCGCACGGGCATCGCTTCTTAGCCTCTGGGGCGTGAGCAGCTCCCATAGCAACTCTTCTTCACCGCTACATCGCTCCCGGCGGCCATTGTCCCGCCGCTGACAACCAGCGCGATGACCAAGCAACAAAAGACCACCAAGTCTTCGGACATAGCAACTCTGCTGACCGCTTCCGACAAAGCTAAAAAACAAGATTCCTGCCCCTCTATCTCACGGGAATCCCTGGATAACAAGGGACCTTTGGCGACCAAAGAAGATATACGTGAATTAATGGCGGATATCAAATCAGAATTCCGCTCTTGTATGGCGGAACTCATAACTAAACTGGAAAGCACAGATAAAAAAGTCTCGGAGGTTGAACAAAGAGTGGGAGCTGTTGAGGATCATATCCAAGATCATGCCTCCGCGCTAACTGAGGTCCAACGCTCAATCGGACTATTGCAGGACAAGTACGACATCCTGAAATACAAGCAAGAGGACCTCGAAAATAGGGCCCGGCGCAATAACCTCTGCATTCCGGCCGTTCCCACTTCGATCCCAGACAAGGGGTTGGCTGAATATGTGGGCCTCTCTTTCCAATCTCTCCTCCCTGACCTCGAAGATTCACAGCTTCTCCTAGATCGCACCCACAGGCTGAACCCCCGACGCGGAGTGGAATCGGATGGCCCCCCCGACATCATCACTAGGGTGCACTTCATTACCACGAAGGAAGCCATCTCGGTGATAAGCCGCTCCAAAGACGAAATTACATTCCAAGGGACCTCCCTCCAGATCTTTCAGGACCTTTCTCCTCTTACTCTTCAAAAGAGGCGAGCCCTTCGCCCTCTAACTACCCTTCTTCAGGTCCAAAAAATCAGCTACAGATGGCTCTTTCCCACAGCTTTGCAATTTTCCTACAAGGGCTCACTCAGGAAAATTAGCCACCTGGAAGATGCTACCGACATCCTGCGCCCAGATGCTTCCAAACCCTCGTCTTTCCTGCCCTCCGAAGCAACGGCTGACTCAAACCTGGTGGCCTCCCCTAATCCCACACAAGATTCTTGGTCGAAGGTTCCCAGATTCCGGAAGAGGAAATAGCCGGATGCGACCCCATGATGGAGCTTCCTCCTCGATCCCGGCTCGCTGCCCGGCTCCATGATCCGATCAGCACCCTCAGAAACACAGATAAGCTTCATCCTTAAAGCAGCGGGCATTATTCCACGGTCCATGTCCGGTTCCAAGGCACAATCCATCTATGAGTCCTTGGAACAAACCACTAAGATTACCTGTAAGGTTAGCCATGTTGGCTATACACTGTTCTATGGCCCCGTTGGCCAAGGGAGGCATTAGACCCGCAAAAGGTCAGCCACCCTCAGTTAAAAAAACCCCACAGGCAGGTTGGGGAATGGCCACGCACTCCGCGACATGATGGCTGATCCCTCTACATCTCCCCCTCTCCCCCAGGACTCGTCAACCTCCCCGGAACTGGCCCCAGAATATCGAACTCTGAGATTCGTCTCCCTGAATGTCAAGAGACTAAATTCACCCGCCAAACGCAAGTCCATCCTACAGAAGCTTCAGAATGACGGTGCAGCAGTGGCTATTCTACAAGAAACCCATCTCCTGCTGGCAGACCATAGCCGCCTACGCTCCCGAAACTTTCCAAAGCAACTTTTCGCATCTGGGAACTCCAAGAGGGGTGGCACAGCTATCCTATTTAGGAGGGGATTGAACCCTCAAATTCTAGACTCTATAAGCTGCCCGGAGGGGCGGTACATGGCAGTGAAATGCCTACTACTAGGACAACTCTATTCTATAATTTCCGTATACGCACCCAACTCAGGCCAGGCGCTGTTCTATTAATCCCTGAGTACAACTCTCTCCCCGTTTCTGGAAGGCCAGATAGTGATTGGATGGGACTTCAATGGGGTCCCGGACCCCATGAAAGACAAGTCACACCCACCCAGTGCCGGAGACCTCTCCATAGCCCTGGCTCTCCTACAACTATTTAGAACTTTGGGGGTGGTGGATTCATGGAGAGTACTCCACCCATCCGAAAGAGACTTTTCCTTTTATTCTTATGCCCACAGAACCTTCTCCAGGATAGATCTTTTTCTAGTGTCTCCACAAATCTTCACGTTCACCAACAATGTGACAATTGGCTCCAGAATCTTGTCTGATCACGCTCCGGTGACCCTTGAGTGCAGGAACCAGCTAACCCCCAACAGCGCAGATGGGACTCTATATGATCCGATTCTCAACGAGATGCCACTCAGAGACGCGATCGCAACCACGATCACCAACTTCTTTAAGGAGAACCCCAGTGAAGGCACCTCTACCGCCAATACTTGGGACACAATGAAAGCAGTAGTGCGGGGTGAACTGATTGCGCAAGGAGCGGCCTATCATAGACACAAACGTCAAACTCGCCAGGGCCTTGAGGAAGACCTTAGAAATGCAGAAAGGACCCATAAGGAGAAGGGCTGGACCCCTAAGACTCAGCGGGCCATCCGGATAGCACAAAAAAAGATCGAGGCCCACTATGCCGAACACACTGCCCACCAAATGGCAAAAGCAAAACAGTTTTATTATGCTAAAAACAACAAAGCAAACAAGCTACTAGTGGCCAAACTTGCCAAGGCGAAGAGGAACAATACAATTGTGGGCCTGCGGGACCAACGAGGCAAGGTCCATTACACTGACCAGGACAAACTGCAGCTCGCTGCGACCCACCTGACTCAGGTGATGACCGCTCCAGTGCGGGACATGGAGGAACAGAAGGAATGCCTACGGGGTGCAGCGCTTCCCCGGCTAAAAAGAACAGCCCGTGACTCTCTGGAGGCGCCGATTACTGACGAAGAAGTGGACGAGGCAATAAAAGCCCTTAAATCCCGAGCCCCTGGCCCTGATGGGTATACAACCAGGTTTTACAAGATTTTCAAACCCCAACTATTAGCACCTTTGGTACAGTTGTTTAACTCGTTCAGGACCACGGGCACTGTAACCCGGTCAATGCAGGAGTCAATTACGGTCTTATTACCTAAACCTGGAGGCGATCCGAAGAACCCTGCATCATATAGACCCATTGCCCTCCTCAACATAGATGCTAATATTTACTCTAAAATCCTGGCATCACGTCTGTCTCAGTTCTTGCCGGAGATAATCAATGCGGATCAGAGTGGCTTCCTCAGACACCGCTCCAAGGCCGACAACATTCGAAGAGCCTTGGATCTGGTGGAACTTGCCTCCCGGGATTCCCGGGAATTGGTGCTTCTGGCCCTGGACACGACCAAAGCGTTCGACAAAGTGGATTGGACTTTCATGTGGCTCACCCTTGAGGCTTTTGGATTTGGCCCGGAGTTCTGCACTATGACGCTGGCGAATTACAAAGCTCCCAAAACCCTTCTCAGAGTTAATGGCACCCTCTCCTCCCCCATCAACCTAACTTGCGGAACCCGACAGGGATGCCCGCTGTCGCCACTTCTCCTCGCTCTAATTATGGAACTGTTTGCCCAGCGGATCAGGTTGAACCCTGCAGTCGAAGGCTTTCAATCAGGCCCAGCACACCACAAGCTGGCCCTCTATGCAGACGATGTCCTCCTGACTATCACGAAACCCCGCTCCTCCCTCCCTCAAGCCCTGGGTGAGATAACGAGCTATGGCAAGGTCACAGGCTTCACAGTCAACTACCGGAAATCAGTTGCCACGGGAGTGGGTTTCACCCGAGAAAACCGAGAAGCCCTAGTTCCGCTGTGCCCAATACAATGGACGACCAAAGGAATTAGCTACTTGGGAGTTCAGATCCCGGCCAACCCAAGCGAGACCTATCGGGCTAATTTTCCCCCATTATTCACAAACTTGGAGGCCGATTTGAGACGCTGGGCGGCACAAGAGATATCGCTGATGGGCCGTATTACAGCCTGTAAGATGACCTTACTACTGAGATTTCTGTATGCATGCTCCACACTCCCGGTGCCGGCTCCAGCCCTTCAACACCTACAGAAGAAAATGCTGCAGTTTATTTGGAGGGGGGAAAAGCCCAGGATCCCTAAATCCACGATGCTGGGCAACGCAAAACTAGGTGGCCTCGGGGTCCCTGACCTGCAGAAATACCAAATGGCGGCTCAACTGTCCTGTATCCAATCATGGCAAGTCCTCACCAACCGCCCTAGATGGGTGGACCTCGAACACGCGCAGTTACCCCTCCCGCTATGCTTTCTCCCACATGTCCCCCCTCCGGAACGGCAACAGTGGCGGAATCTTTTGGCATCCACCTAACACACCATTTCGGGGTGGGACAAGGCGTTCAAACAGAAGAGGATCCCGACAGGGCTCAGCCCCCTCTCCCTGGTGTTTATGAACCCGACCTTCTCTCCTGGTCTGTCTCCCTGGAATTTTAAGGCCTGTATTGCAGGAGGCCTAGAGACCCTGGATCAACTTTTTGAAGGGGGCCAACCCTGCACCTTTGAGCGATGCAAAGAACTCTTTAGGATCCAGGAACAAGATAGATTCACATATACCCAGCTACGCCACTGGTGCACCCACCCACAGACTCGCCAGGCGGCTACTCGTCCCCACAAAGCCATCGAATTGACCCTTAATGAGCTCCCGCCCGAGGAAGAATCTCCACTCTAAACAAGCACCTCCAAACGGATTTCCTAACCTCGAAGACCCGGTATATGGCCCTATGGGAGGCGGACCTGGGCCATCCGATTGAAGACCAACAGTGGGTTGACATCTGGTCCCGGGCTCACACCTCCTCATCATGCATCACAAATAGAGAGTGCACCTATAAGATCCTCCTCCGGTGGTACTACCCTCCCCTAATACTTCACCACATGAACTCCACACTCAACCCTCAATGCTGGAGGCAATGCGGCCAAATAAGCTCCTTCTTCCACATGTGGTGGTCCTGTCCCAAGGCTCAAGCCTTTTGGAAACAATGCCTAGCGACGATAGCGGACATCACACAGGTGCGACTGCCCTTGGCCCCCGAACCTATCCTCCTTGGAGCACCGATCCCCGGGATCTACCCAAGGTCTGGTCCCAAGGCCAAACTATTATCGCAATGCCTACTTGCAGGCAGGAACGTGATAGCCCGCACCTGGAAAACGACGGAAGGCCCTCTCATGCCTTTCTGGTGAATGAAGGTCTGGGACATCCTGATCGCCGAGAAGGTGACGGCTGCAGGGGCAGGCACTTTACATCGCTTGCGCAACATCTGGGGTCCGGTATTGGATTTTGACCAAAGGTTCCCGGCCCCGACTTTCAAGCCCCAACTGGCCAGGAGAACTATTCAGGATGGAGATCCCCTGTGGGGACGTGAGGACGGAACTTGAGACAGAAGGGTGGGGTGGGAGGAGCGTCAAATGGTATTACTGTATGCTACATGTCGCAAGTGATTAAGCTTTGTATTGCCATAACCTGCCAGTTTAAAATAAACACGTTTAAAAAAAATAAATGTAATTAGACAGTTAGTGCTCTGCCTAAAAGTAGCTGGTGCTTTAGGGTATGAAAACAGGCTAGATTTCTTCACATATCAAAACACACACTCTTCTAAGGTTGTAACACTACAAAAAAAAACAGAAGTATGTACAAAAATGACCCAAGCACACAAGACCCTGCTGTCTTCTTGATAAAATCAAGTTATCTTTATTTTAGCATAACCGTGCAACACACAACATTGCAGGCACGCACAAATAGTGTGCCCACCCACATGACAGACAAGTTATAAAAGTCACTATTCGTGCGTGCCTGCAATGTATTGTGTTGCACGATCATGCTAAAATAAAGATGACTTGATTTTATCAAGAAGACAGCAGGGTTTTGTGTGCTTGGGTCATTTTTGAACATACGTTCTGTTTTTTTTTGTAGTGTTACAACCTTAGAAGAGTGTGTTTTGATAATATATATATTATCTCAGACGCCTGTGGTAGTGGCCCTGTACCTATGGTTAAGTTGCTCAACCCATAGGAAGAGCATTTTTTGGGCAGCTTATAACTTAACCCACCCTGGACAAATCCTCACTTTGCAAAAATAGTATATGGCACGGTATATTCTGCGAAGTTTGGTGAGTTTTCGTTGAGTGGGGACAATGCTATAGGGGGTTCCCAAAATGTGTGTTTTTTTCCCATAGACGCAATGGAAATTAAATGTTTGCTGACGCCTACAGCCCAAACCGCTGGATGGATTTTTACGGAATTTGCTGCAAGAGCGTCTGCGTAGTCCCAAAATCATGCTTTTATAAATTTGGTGTAAATCTGTTCAGTAGTGTTTTAGAAAATGGCCCAAAAGTAGGTTGGAGGGGCCTCCGATTGGCCCATGGGACCGTGTGATGTCTGCGGACATTGGACGCGCACGCTGATTGGTCAATAAAAAAACATGAGGTGCGTCATATTTTCGGAAATGGCTGCCATGTTGGATTTGTGGACATTCGCTGGTGTCTGTGGATAACACGGTGAAAACATATTAAACACAACACTGCACTTGTTAAACTAATGAAACCGTCTCTGGGGAGGTGAGGGGTGATGAGGATGGGATATGGCTATAAAAAGCCAAAAGAACAGGTGTTTTGCCCTTGCCGAAGTCTGCGAACAGTTCGGCTGTCCAGGCCAGCCCTGTGATGTCGGCAGACATCTCAGATATTCGGGGACATCGATACATATATCTGCATTGCAGGGTTGGTAAAAAGCAGTTTTAGGATGGCTTGCAACTTTGGTGCCACTTAATGAAACTGCATGATATTTTGCAACATAATTTTGGACCCGACGCTGAAAGCGAAATTAGAGTGGGGGGTCACAATATTTGAAAGGCTTAGAAATTTGATGCCGTTTGACGAATCTGCATAAACGTTTGCAAAAAGATTTTAGACCCTGATTTTAATATGCCAAGTTTGGTGGGATTTTGTCGAGAGGGGACAAAATTAGTGGGGTGTTTGAACATTTTTAGAGGGCTTATAACTTTGTTGTTATTTGAGGAATCTGCACAAATGTTTTCAGAAACATTATAGACCCAACCCTAAATACTTGTGGAAAGTCTAAATGGATTTTGTTTATTGAGGGTTAACTTATATGACTAATTTGCATATGTAAATGTGACACTTTAGAAAAAATAAAACATGGACGGATTTGTAGCAAACTCGTGCAAGGGGTATTGGCATGGCCCTGAAAGCATGCTTTTGCAAATGAGTCCTTTTTATTTTTTGAAAAGTGTCATAATCTAGGTTAAAAAAAATAGTGATATACGTTTGGTGATGGAGGGTATAGCCTGTTGGCATGCGCAGTGGCCAGATTGGCTGAGTTATGGCCAAAGGAAATGAGCTGGACAATCTGGCTACTGGCCATGACCACGAGGGACTGGCAACTTGGTTAAAGTGGGCATGGGCACCATGGATCGGCTATGTGTTAAAGTTCTTTAAAATCGGGATAGATTGCAATGTGAACAAAAACTCTTCCTGCGGATACAGGCCTACGTGCTGGATATGATTGCAGCAAACATTTGCAAGGAGAATCAGCAAGGACCTCAGAGCATGGCTTGCAAATCAGAAAATGGTGATATAACGTTGGTGCCTGGGCAATGGGCCTGGGCCAGAGCAAGGACAAATGTATACTCTGATTTGCTTACTGAGGCATGTGGCATGGCCGAAGCCCTAGGTTTGAATGGGAAAGAATAATCTTCTTGCGGCTACAGCTTGAAATGTTGGAGAGGAGTTGCGCGAGGAGTATCAGCAAGGACCTGAAAGCATGCTTTTGGACATTTTGTCTTGTGCTTTATTTTTCCAAAGTGTCTAAATGTAAGTATTAAAAAATAGTGATGTGACTTGAGTGCATGGACAGTGGGCTTGGCCATTAGCAAGGACAAATGACTACTTTGATTTACTTATTGGGGAATGAGGAAAAGAAGTCTGGATAATATATTTAGGGTTATTTTGTGGATGAAAGAAGACTTGGAAAGGGTATGAGAGTGGAAAAAAGTTGACATATCTCTTTTTATAGGTGAAAAAAAGCTGTGTAGGTGATGGTGTGTGTGCTGTGAATTCTTGTGTCTGTGGACGTTATGATATGGCATTTATAACGCGTCTGTACACAAGTGTTTCTAGGCGCAACATTATTGGGATTGGGGCAGGTGGGGGGGTCTGGGTGACTTTTGCTATTCTAAGGTGTATTGTACGTACTTGTTATATGGTTTCATTGTATTGTGGTGGTTGTGGCAACTGGCCACATGCACTATAGTGATGTGCATAGTTATTATAGGTAGTATAAGGGGAGTATACCGTATTTGTAATGTGGTGCAATGATGTAATTGAAGTGTATATGGTATTTTTGGTTGTAGTACAATTGAGGATAGTGCTTATTGGTCTGTCCTCTGCCTTTGACACATTGAACCATTCTATGTTTATTGAACGCCTCCATTATACCTTTGGGATCACAGACGGACTATTAGACTAGCTGACCTGTTTCGTGACTAACTGCCCTTTCCAACTGCAACTGGGCTGTTTGTTGTGCACCACCTCACTTTCTACCTGCAGAGTCTCCCGGGGTCCTATCCTATCTGTGTGGCTCTTTAATATGTATGTCGTCCATCTGGCTCGCCTCATCTGCTCCTTCTCTTCTAATTTGCACTAGTTTTATGGTGATGATACACAACTGTGCTTGAAACTTTCCTCTACTACTTTCTTACATGCCTTTCTGATCCCTGATTGTCTATTCCTATCCAGGCATGGTGTGCGGCTAACGATCTCTGAGTAAATGCCAGGAAGACAGAGATTTTTGTTATTGGGAAACTTGTGCCCTGTTTCCTTCCTACTTTCTGGCCGCTGTCCTTGGGCTCTATATGCTCACCATTCTGTGAAGTCAAAAACATTGGGGTTATCTTTAACTGCTCTCTTTCCTTGACTCCTCACAAGTTAGACCATTTTGAGTTTCACCTCTTTGCAGGAATTCTACGTTTCTTTACATTTCCTTATAAGGTGAATGTTTCGAGAGCCTTGGTCTTCTGTAGGCTGCACTACTGTAACAGCCTCTTTGTCAACCTCCATTTTTCTTCTGTATGGACCCTTTAGCTAACCTAGAATACTGCTACAAGAGTTATGCTTGGTCCGAAGGCTAGTGATCATATCTCAGCAGCCCTACAGTTTCTACACTGGCTTCTGGTAGCTGTAAGGATAAAAATGAAAAATTGAAGAGCCACTGTATCATCCACAAGGCTTGCTGGGGTCTGGGACCATGCTATTTCCATCTTTCTGTCCCTAAATACTCTTGTGCTAGAGCCTTCTGCTTGTTCAAGTCCAACTGTCTGCTTGTGAAATTATTCTCCAGACAGAGAGGGGAGCTAGATCTCACTGTTTAGCTGGTGCCCTTCTTTGGAACAGTGTTCCTGCCCATTTTAGACTTTGAGACAGACTTTCTCACGTTCTGGAAACTTTACAAAACTATACTTCTTTCTTCATCTTTCCTTTTCTCATTTCTCTGCTAACTTATCCCACTGCCACTAACACTGGTGGCCTGGTGCCTCATTATCTTTATAGGTTCAAGGCACTATACCTAGTTGAGACCAGTAGCCCCCCCAGCCAGGGTCGGACTGGGACAAGAAATAGGCCCGGACACCCAAAAGAAAGTGGCCCACTCCTCGCCTCAAAAAGTGGCCCACCCCTCACCTCAAAAAAAGTGGCCCTCAAACCATCCTCTGAGATTCGCGTCAATTCACGACTTTACAGAAAATGCTACTTATGGAGGGTTCATGTGTCTGTTACATTACAACACAACTAAAATAACATAACTTTGCATACAGTTCTGTGACAAGGTCCACAGCTCCGAGGTGCAGGAGTGGCACGAACCAACCACCCCCACTGCGGTTTTGGGACCTGCTGCAAGTCGATGCTTATACAGGGCTCCACAACCCCAGCAGGGAAGGAGGGCCAGGGTGACGATGGTTGGATAGGAAGGGGGGGGTAGGGAAACCGGGGTGAGGAATGATAACGTGGTCCTCTATTCCTGAATATTGCTGCCTCCAGGGATGCCTTGCTTAGATACATCCAAGCATTTAATGTGTGTATGTGTTGTTATAAACCAACTAAATGCATTTGCTGTGAAAGCATCCACCTTAACACTAACTGCAGTGATTTGAATCTTAACCAAGATCTTATGGTAGGGCGTGTTTTAACAATTCACCCACAGCAAATTATAATAAATAAAAATGAGATCATGTACAAAATAATCCAACAAAATTCAAACAAACCCTTGATTATCACTCAAGTGGGAATCTGTGAATGTATCCACCAGTGCTGCATCAATTGGGTATTTTTCCAGAACAAGACATCACATGAATTTTAAGAATAACCCTCAAGCATGTTTCCGACTGCTACAAACAATCAAAGCCCCACACCACAAGCAATTCCCCTACCAAACACATTCAGTGCAACGCAAGAGTTCAACCTGCATTGGGAAAGCCTGCAGTTTGGGGTTTCATGTTGGCACGTGATAGATATTTGCCAGGCAATGCCATAACAGTACTATGGGCATATAAAATGGTAGCAGCTGGGAAATTGTGTAATTAGCAGTACATGGCAAATACCTATTGAACACCTACACGCAAGCCACAGCTGTTGGCTTTGTCATGCTTGTTTTTATCAGGACTTCAGTACAAGGACAGATAGAAACCAAGTGGCTGAAGGCACACCTGGTTAAAACATTGTTTTTATACCATGAGCTCATTTACAGTTGCAATTATGCCATTATCTCTCAGCAGACTGCTTAGAAATAACACTGGCAGGTCAAAGTTAGATGTTGCTATCTGACAGAGCTAGTTTGAAGAGATCCCAGTAGGATGTGTTTTGTGCGGGGAGGGGCTGGTAATGGGTGGAAATGACCATAGGAATTAGCATGGCCATGGGCAGCGAATAGGTAGGCAAATAACCAAACACACACAAGCTGTTTATTACTCCTAGCTGTCTATGGTTTGTCATATATCACATGTATGTGCACAGTCATACATTCCATAAAAAATGTTGAATACAGTAAACAACGTGTATCCATTGCTATGTGTGGATGCCTAGGCACAGCATGCATGTTTGTCCTTGGTAGTGGGGTTTGGAAATTTGAAAGAGAATATTGTACATAAAATCCCCAACAAAAACACGGTTTAATGTAAAATTACACAATTCTAACACAAGGCTATGTTACACCTCCCAGTTCTTCACATGTTCATTTCCCACTGATGAAAAATACGACCATATATTCCCCAGTGTTGTTACACCGTCCCACAAGGGATCCCTGGAGAAGACGGCACCCTTCCATGAAATGAATCGCGCACTACCTTACCATGGGACGCTTAATCATCATAGAAAAAACAGGAATGGACTACATCCCGAGAAGGGGTCCGCGCCAATAAGTGAAGCAGTGAAAAGATGTCTTGCTGAGGTCGGAAAAAATAAACTCTCTTCCCTTTTCAGCTGTCCAGCAGGAGGGCATTCCAGATTATTAAGGAATGCATTCCCTGGCTCTGTTGTAGGCTTTTAGGAAATACTCCCCTTATAGGTAAACTGCCTCCAGCAGGATTAATACACATATCCAGATTAAAACAACATTTCATTGTTGTCTTTCCCAAAACACATTTTACAATGCACCCCACTCGCTGATGCTACTGAACGTAATATTTGAAACCTTGCCATGGTCCTATTATGTGGCACCAGGCGGACATGTGTTTCACTGAAGAAACATAGCATGTCACAATAGGGCTGATGTGAGGGAGCGTGCGTTTGTGTTTCAAAATGTTCACTTGCTTTTTAGCCATTGCTGCTCTGTAATTCACGGTTGGCGAGTAAGCAATGCTACGCTCTGTGCCCAGGGAGAACTGGCGAGTGACTCTTGTCCATCTGCTATGTATTTTCTAAACGGGTAACAACTCCATAACACACAGACTCGCACATCACACACACACACACACACACACACACACACACACACACACACACACACACAAATACATACATACTGTATGTATGTATTTGTGTGTGTACATACATACATACATACATATACACACACACACACACACACACAGCAGCACCACGTCACCTGTAAAGTACAAATGCTACTGGCACACTAAACACTGTGCTGAAATATCGCTTTTTGGCAGACAGGACAGGGCATGACCCTAAAACGAGCAGGTAATCCTAACAAAGGCATGACACCCACGTCTCACCTTCCACGGGATTTGAACAGTGTCAGCACATTGTTCTTGAAACAATTAACAGTAAGAACGAATTTCAATTCAAGCCACACAAAGACTACCTTCAGCTCCAGGCTCCCTGCTCCCATAAGAAACCGCTCTGCACTGAACCAGAACCTGCCTGGCATCTCGCGAACAGTGGCGCAAGGCTCCTTCCTCCCATTGCTCAGAATACTTAACCCTTGCACGCCTGGTGTGAATGAGACGCGGGGCTCATAGGCAGGTAGCAGGTGCCTTCACTGCGTAAGCTTGACGTCGGTCTGCCACACAGCAGTGGGAGGCGCAGGTGCCGGCTTTGGGCTACATGAAACGAAAGGTGCCCCAGGCCAAGTGAGGAATTGAAGCAATTTGCAAGTTGCAAATTGCAACTTTCAAATGCGGACAGCCCGCCCGGGACTCATATTACAATGCACTGGGAGCAGGCTGGGCTGAGGCGGCCGCGCCCACCCCCGCTGCTACCAGTGTTTTTGTAAAAAAAAAAGTAACACTTGTATGCCTAAGTAAGTTCACCTGGCGGCTGGCGCCATGGTGTCTCTCTCTGCAGAGCAAATGAGCAATGCAACACAAACAAAGCGGCTCTCTGCAGACCGGCCCAGGAGTGCTTCAGAAACCGGCCCCTCGCGCCGCCCAAGTCATTTTGTATCGGCCACGGGCCGATGGGCCCAGTCCGACCCTGCCCCCAGCCCCCCTTCAGCACTGCTCTTGTGGGTGAACTGTCTGAAGGCTGTGCATCCCACACTTGCGACTCTTCGGGCCAAGCAGTTAGGTAGTGACCTCCAACATTGGCACCCACTGGCTCTTCCTTCCTGGCCTTCCATGAGTACTTGCTCATCCCTTCGCCCCCTTTCATTAATACACTTCTCTTACTGCACAATGCATATGTGCATATATAGCAGTACTGTGTAGAATTGTTTTCTATAAGTAAAAGAAATGTAGATGGAAAATATTTGTAGAACATTGTTAAGTGACAGTTGGTGTGTTCATATGGTTGCATGAAGAGTTTTTGGAAGTTATTTGTGGGTGGATCTGTGACTGTTCGAAAGAAGACAATGAGGGAGTGTTGCAAACATACAAGTGAAAAGGGTAGAAGGGCTGTGTTGTTCGATGGTGTGCACGTGCTATCCGGGGGGTGTTTCAATGATGCCTGGTCTAAAAAGGGGACTGCAGAGACGGTTGGTTCTTATGAAGGTTCATTGATTATGGTTATTCTTGTATGCTAGAGAAAAGTATTTGGCACAGAAAATGGTTTCTGTGCTTTTTTTCTTTTTCTATAGTATACCATTGTCCATTACTTCCATTAGTAGAAAATAAAAATTTTAAGTAGATGAACTCTATAAGCTTCTTTTTTTTACTTGTATTTTTGAACTGTGAAAGGGGGTTCCTAAAGGAATCTTTTTTGTGTTTTATTTTTTTTTATTTTTGCAGGAGAGGTTGGGAAGTACGGTGGGGGGAGGAAATAAGGGAAGGGTCACCGTCCACAGATAGTCAGGTGGACAGGGGAAGACTTTGGGTGTGTGTTATTTTAAGGTAAGAGCAGTGTTTCTCATGCTCCTTTATTACAGCCTCGAAACCACTTCAAAATTGCTCCCCTCTGCAGAGTGGTGTGTTGCCGTATATACACAGTACTGTTTTGGAAAGGTATGGATCAACAGATTATTTTATGGCTTGCAAGGTAGCTGGTGGGATTGTCTGCCCCACAGGAGAGGCCTATGTAGTGGTAGTATTGGTTGGGGAAGATGAGGTAGAGGAAGACAGACTTCCTGAGAAAGGAACAACCTTTCTAAGAGCATCCCGGTGGTTGGATTTAAAGTGGCAGATTTTAAGTGGCAGCGCTTGGAGGTGGTGCCGTTTGAGTTTCACTCAGTGCATTTCACCTCAGTACCCTTAGTCTTTGGTACTCCCCCAACAGTGATAAAGAACTGCCACACCATGATTGTTTCGGGTGCTAGAGGTATTAATTTGGTGGTGGTGGCGATGGTTCCTGGGGAGAAGGGATGGCAATTGCTGATGCCATTTCTGAAGATAAATGGCAGTTCTGGTAATATTCTTGGAAGGATGTGCTTTGTCTTGGATTGCAGATGGAGAAGAATAGGTCTAGGAGCTGTGCAAGGGTAAAACTTCTCTTTAATACTTCCCAGATCAGAGTTCCTGTTTGTGAAACACGGACCCGTTCGCAAAGTGCGGACGCATTCACGGACACGTCATGCCACATGCGTGTGGTCACGTGACACTGTCACGAACATCAGTGAACACAAAAACAGTGGAGAAAGTTGGAAAAGAAGTGTTAAAAATGTTGCTATGGGGTGGGTATTGCCACAGTTTTAAGTTAAAACTTTGTACAGTAGTTGAAAATTCGGCTATATTGGGGGTAAATATTATATGAGGAAGTTGTCACAAATTAGGGTGCATTGGTAAAAACACATGACATTAATTGAAAAAACATTGTTAAAGGGACGTTATGATTACAAGTAAAAACCAAAAACCTCTTGAAATTCGCCAGTTATGGTAAGCTAAGCAACCATAACTTTCGCCACCACTGTGCACCAATTTTCCCTCTAATTATTTGTCTTTACGTGTAGAAATGGCGGGCCTTTGTGCGCACATTTTTTTCCATGTGCGCAACTGACTAAAGAGGTAAGCCACTTTATGAGCATGCATAGTTGGCGAGCTGCCATTCCCAAAGCATTTGCAAGGGAGTTTCTCCTTTCTGGCCACTGCAACTCTACACAAATCAGTGTAAAAGGTGTAATTTAGAAACATTTTCCAAAGATAGACTACAAAAATATATTTTATATGTGATTAAAAGAGATCACCCAGTCTAATGACTTAAGGAAACTTGACGATACCTAGCAAAAGTACTCCTAACTTCCACTGGAAAAAAACAAATCATATTACAAAAAGAAATATCACTCATCAGAAGTTATGTGGCTGGCAAACAATTCAGACAGGATAAAATATTTGCAGATGGATTAATGGCAACTAAAAAGAACCTCCACCATATTGAAGTCATTTAAAGGCCAGGAGAACATAATTTTACTATGACAATTACATCAGAAAAACTGCACCACGGAATATGAGAATTCCTGTGCCCCTGCTTATCATCCACATGACTGTGTCCTGCGAACAGAGCTCTGACAACACTTACTCAAAACCAGTCTTGCAGCTAAGAGGCACACCACCACCACCCATTGTTATTCCCTAAAAAAAGGAATATTTCCCCAAATAAATTGCAAATAAACATAGGAATTTTAAGGTGAAAGAACATCTTTTAAAAGGCATAAAGTATCCTTATTGGCAAAGCAAAATACTTTTTTAATCTTTGAAAAATCATTTTCATTCCATGTAGGGAGTAAATTCGCATCAAAGACCTGCTTGTAACCCTGACATAGGAAGTGAAATGACACAGGGCACAAAATACAGCCTATAGTTTTGCTTACCCTTCCTCACCATAGCTTAAGGCACAATTCAACAAGAGCCTTACTGAGGTTTCTTATGGAGCCTGTTGAAGGAAAGCACATGCATTTTTTGCCATTCTCCTTAGCATATTTTCCAGGTATGTACCTACCAAGTCCTCTTACGGTTTTCTTGTTCAGATCAGCATATAAGGCTTGCCACCATTTATCAGAGTCTTGTCCGCATGATGGAGCCAAAATGTTCCGAAGATGATTCTCTCTTTCCTCATTTAGTTCTTCACAGAACATAAGTGATGTTGTAGGGATTCTTCTTTTTTTTGCACAGCCTACATAGGTCGGATTCATCCAGGCCATATTTCTTTAGATTCTGTTGTGTCCGTAGCACATTTAGCCATATTTAGCCTGAAGCGAAGAATCGGGTCCCTATGCTTTGGGTTGGCACTCTCCGGTCGGTATCGAGCAGATTAGGGAAGTTCACTCAAGATCTTGACAAAGTGTGAGCCTTGGAGGCTGTCCGACGTGCTTATGTTTGTGCCCAATCTATTGATAAAAGGAGATTTTTAACTCTTAGGATTATCACGTAAGGTTTCAAACTGGGTGCATAGATTTTCCAATATCCTGATGCACTCTTCTCTCCATTTTTTAAGAGGCCAGAACTCTGGGGCATTTTCTTCATGTTTCAGGATTTTATATTGGATCAGACACTCCATTAGTTCTACCTTTGTATATGTCGAGAGTGCTTTCCAAGTCACTTGTACGTGAATTGAATGTAGTCTGCGTTTATGACGGATCACACCTATTGGCACCGAGTTTGCAAGGTTTAATAATCTTCAATATCTGTCCTCTAATTTGTCCCATACTTCCCATGGCATTCCTAAGCACGTGTCGCTAGCATATGTTACCACAGGAATCACTTTATGTTTATAGAAATCTACAACCGGTTGTAGTGAGAATTTCCCATATTTTTTCTTCACAAAGAGGGCTTGGGCCATCAGCTGGTCCATTTTGAGTTCCAAAGTTTCAAGCCAAGGTTTTTCTCCATTGACATTGCTTATCATGGCACCTAGATATTTTGTGCTTTTTGTCACTGTAATCACATTTTGTTGTAATGTTCACTTAAATTTTCTTTGTTTCTTTTGCCCTTTTTCAAATATAAGAATGTCTGTTTTGTCAGCATTGATTTTGTTGTTTATTTTCATCCACATAATTTTAGAGCGTCCAGCTTGTGTTGCAGTCCTATCTCAGTCAAATCTAGGAGAATTAAATTGTCTGCGTATAATAGGTGTCCCAAGACACTTCCGCTTATACGTGGGTGGCAGGCTCTCGCAGGTTCTATCCACTCTCTAATGTCAGATATATAGAAGTTGTACAGTATTGCTGCTAATGGGCAGCCTTGTTTTAAACCTCTTCTGTTGGCTCAGTAATGCAATGATGGCTTCGAGTAGATTTTGGGGGCATCCTTTTTTCTTCAGCTTGTACCACAAAATTTCACGATCGACCCTGTTGAAGGCGGTGGCCATATCCACACATGCTACGTACAATTTCTTATTCGCTTTGTTTTCATCTTTAGCAAGTTGAGTGTTAAGAGAGTTAGGCCACAATCTACCTTCGTAACAAACCCTGTCTGTCTTGGGTCGCGATTTTCACTCTTTGTTAGTTATTAATTTAGTCTTTTAAGTAGGATACCAGCATACAATTTTCCGAGCACATCTAATAGGGATATTGGTCGATAATTTCCCGGTCTAGTTCGATCCCCCATTTTGTACACTGGGATTACTACCGCTTTCAACCATGAGCCAGGAATTTGCGTGCTAGATCAAATCCTCCTAAAAAGATCATCACATAGATTAGCCCACAGATTAGGATTTTGCTTTAGGACAAAGTTTGTGAGTCCATCCAGTCCCGGATCACGGGATTTACTGGACTTCTTTATTAGGTCCAGTATTTCATTTTTCGTGAAATTTATTTCCCACAATTTCATCTTTTGCAAGGGCCTTTGTTGTCGCTAGTCCCCACAATTTTGATTGTAGATTTCACAGAAATGTTCTAACCACTGGTGTTCATTTATGGGGTTGATTTGTTCTTGTCCTTTTGTGCATGATTGTTTGTTTATTAATAACCAAAACGTTTTTGCGTTTTTATTCTCTAATGTCATCATATATTCCGAGTCCTGTTGATTTAGTTGGGCTCTCTGAACTTTTGCCCAATTTTGATAGCTGGCTTCCAGGAGCTTTCCCTCTTGCTCCATTGTATTGGTCTTTAGCTTTTTTATGGCTTGTAGATCTTTTGCTAGTTGTTTGTTCTTCGTTGTTACTTTCAGATCAAATTGATGTACATGGATCTTATTTTTCCAATGCTTTTTGTCCCTATCTCTGAATAATGTGAGGCAAGATTTGTATTCCACCCCCAAGGATGGTGTCGCTATCCAGTGCTCTATTGCTGTTTTTAGCTGAGGAATCATCTTATTTGTTATATGCAGGAGGTTCAGGCCGTTTTTAACACTTACTTGATAGGGCCATTTTTCCCGAACTTTCATTTGTTTACTCCCATTATCAAAGACCGGTTCACTGCAAGTTAGAATTAGCTGTCCGTGGTCGCTCTTGGTGGAATCTAATATTTTTAGAGTTTTGATATTTTGGAAAGTAATAGAATCAACGAAAAAGTAGTCAAGAGTTACACTGGCGTTGTAAGAGCTCCATGTTTTTCCACCTGGTCTGTCCCCATCTACATTTCCATTTACCAGGTTGAGGTCTCTGATGTTAATTTCACCCTTCCACCTTAATGATCGAGAATCCTTTTGCTGGTTCTTTAGGGTATTTTCCTTTGGGATTTTCGTTTGTAGACAGTCGATGTTTAGATCCCCATAAAGAATAATTCACAGATTTCCAAACTCAGCTCGAAGATCGTTTATACTTTTCATAACTAAATAGACGAAGGATTCACCATCTTTCGCTCGACTATTCCAATATAAGTTAGAGATTGCCTTTGTTCTTTTATATTTGGTAGTGGGATTTCCATCCTGGATTATTAGAATTTGGATAAGCGGTGAAGGTACTAATAATCGTATCACCCTTGAGGTTAAGTTGTTTTTTTACGATAGTCAGGATTCCCCCTGATGGTCGTCCGGTTTTTCCTTTATATGCTTTATTCAGGTAGCAAGAGTGGCCGTCTGTAGTTGGTGTATTTAATAGCCAACATTCCTGCAAGCATATGACTTCTGCTTTCATCAGCTCTGCATTTATGTTGACAAGCAGATGTTTATAACCTCTGGTGTTCCATGATGCTATCCTAAACTCCTCTTGAGTCTACTTTGTTTCACTCTGTTTTTTGTCTATGCTTTCCAAAGATGAGGGTAACCATTCCCATGAAGCTTCTTCATCGATTTTGGAATTCACTTCATTTGCTGGAAGTCCTCTTGCTGACACAGCCGTGTTAGGGTGTCCTTTGACTAGTATACGCAGGGCGTTTGGTCCTCGCAATACAGTTGGAGAGAATCTAACCAGTCTAAGATCTTCCTCATCCTCGTGATCGTTTTTCGTTTTTTTTTGTATACACATTGGATCTTTTTTCGGATGCTCTGTAAACAGAAGCATTTCTTTCGTTCTCGAAGGTTGTCACATCAAAACCCAAAATTCTCAGTTCTTCACCTACAGATAGTATCAGGTTTACATCGACCTTTGATATCAGGTTTACAACGACCTTTGAGGAGAAGTGTACACATGTGGTCGGTTTCTCTCTTATTCTGGAAGACCACTATTTTGATGTCCTTTGGATCTATGACACGCAATGGAATGGAGTGGAATGATCTCATCAAATTGGAGCGATTCAAGATTAGTCCATCTTTCTATTTTAAGATACGTTCTATCTTTAGCTTGTAGAATTCTGTGATCTTTTTTTCCTTTTCCCATTTAGGAGCTCTCAAGAGGCTCCTTTTTTCTTGTGAGCTTTTAGGCCTATACTTATTATGACGCTCTGGTGTTTGATGTTCTTTTTGTGAATGATCTTTTCCTGAATTGTTGATCATTGCCATAAGTATTTTCTTTTCTCATTTGTTTGCTTGGATTCAAGAAATTCTCGTTTAGATTGTAGGGTTGCGAACTGTACTTGGCTCCTTGGTTCAGTGGAAGACTCTCAGTTTCTCTATAACTGGCATATTTTGTGGAATTTCATCTTCAACCTCAATAAGACTTTCATCTTCATATGTGGACAAGTATAATAGGGAGTCATCATCTTTTCCGCTTGTCACAGACACCTCATCATCGTTGTGATTAGTTTGTTTTGAGGATTTACATTCATCACTTTTTGGCAAGTTTTGCTCCTTGCTAATTTGCGTTTGTCCTGCGTGCGAGGATTGACAGTTCAAATATAACCGGTTTCCAATCGGTTTTATGTCCGAATTAATTTTCTTGTTCCGCCATTTGAAGTTTTGTTTGGCGGTACATTTTGTGTTTTTTAGTTTGTGTTAGAATAGATTTCTTTCTCGCTCCGATATCTGTTCTGTTTTTGTTCCAACGGGGGCTTTTCCATCTCAGAGTGTAGATCACTTGCCTGTGTTTAGAGGCAGGCTTTTCTTCTAATTTTCCTTTCTCCTGGGAACTCACAGGTTCAAGAAGCACAGTTGACCTTGATGGTTGGGCTTGTTGGTCGTTATCTGTCGTTTGGTTGGCTTGTCTACAGGTAGGGTCAGGTCTTTGTGAGGCCATACTATCTTCTCGAGGGACAATTGCGCTGTTCTCCACCCCCGGTGTTCTCATTTCTCTCATCGGTGGTGTCTCTTTCTTCTGGCCCTCATCCTTCTCTCCTGTTTGGGAGTTTAATTGGACTCTCTTAGATAGACTTTTGTCAAATATACTTTTGCCCTGGTTTTCATTGTTGGTGTTTTTTCCTTGAGTTTGAGTCTCATTTTGTCTTTTTTATTGCCAGGTCTGCTCTTAATAGGTTTGTTATTTCACTAAAAATGTTTAGAGCAGCTCTTTTATCATGATGCGCATCCTCAATGAAATCAATCAGGATTTTAACAGTTATTTTCGGATTATTTCTCTATGCTCCTTCGTTCTTTAATTGCCTCTATATAGGCTTCAATGTAGATCAGTTTTGACTGCATGAGTGCCAACAGAGTTGTTTGATCTCGAGAGTTTTCATGTAAAGCCTCATAGAGTTTAAGGAAGGGGGCCAACGTAATTGTTAACATGGAGCCTACAGCTGCTTGGAGATTTGTAAAATGTTCCGTTAAAGGAATGGTTCGGCCAAAAAATTTTATTGCAAAAAAAGATGGGCAATAATAAAAAATTGGCACTTTTTTTTTAAGTCTCTATATACAACTTTGAGCAATATAAGCTCAAAAGGTACAAAAGCAAGCACATGGGGGCATCTATTTTGTGAAATGGATGCCCGCCTGTGCTCGCTTTTGCTTTTGCGGCACTAATGAAGGAAAAGCCAGCCAGCTGTAGTAAACAAAAGCTACCACTGAGGGGCTTTTCCTTCATTGGTGCCAGGACTCGGAGGACGCAGACCGGAGACTACAGGCAGAAAAGCTGCAGCTGCATCTCGGTAAGTGCTATTTATTTTTAAAAAAATAAGCATTAGCTGCGGTTTTTTTTTCTAAGTTTTCCAGGCTGGAGGAGCCCGGAAAACTTAGAAATAAAACTGCAGCTTTAAAAACGTTGTATTTATGTTTGTGGTAGCTTTTGAAGCTACCGCAAACATAAATACAACGTTATTGTGTTTGAAAACGCTGCGGTTTTTCTTTCTAAGTTTCTCAGGCTCCGAGAGCCTGAGAAACTTAAAAAAAACGCAAAAGAAAAGAAAAGCTGAAAAAAAACGCAGCTAATGCTTATTTTTTTAAAAATAAATAGCACTTACCCAGATGCAGCTGGAGCTTTTCTGCCTGTAGTCTCCGGTCTGCGTCCTCCGAGTCCCGGCACCAATGAAGGAAAAGCCACTCAGTGGTAGCTTTTGTTTACTACAGCTGGCTGGCTTTTCCTTCATTAGTGCCGCAAAAGCAAGCACAGGCGGGCATCGATTTCACAAAATGGATGCCCCGATGTGCTTCCTTTTGTAAATTTTGAGCTTCATTTGCTCAAAATTTTACAAGGGACTTAAAAAAAAAGTGCCAATCTATTTTTGTATTATTGCCCATCTTTTTTTGCAATAACATTTTTTGAGCGAACCATTCCTTTAAGCCTGATAATTCTTGGCTTTCTTTTCTTTTGTGATATCTTTTTTTTCTTTTTTCCAGTTGTTTTGTCCTGGGTTCTCCTTCATTGCTCATTCTCAGAATGCCATCTTGTTCAGAGTCAGAGTTTTCCAGATCGTCTTCTTGGATCGAGTCGTCCTCTTGGGTTGAGGAAGTTTCCTCGTCTTCTTTAGGGTGATGCAGCTAGTGGGACGGTAATAATTCCCTTCTGTTTGTATCTGATGAGCACCGTTGCTCTGGTGTAAATTTTATCAGGTTCATTTCCTCAGGAGACCCTACTTTTGTTTTCTTTAGTTTTTTTCTGGTTCCATTTGAGTCGTAGATTTATTTGGGTCGACTAGGTCTATTTGGCGCTTTTCTCTTCGGCCAACTGGTGTGTAGTTTTTAGATATTTGATCCTTCATTGGCGTGTTTTCTTCTTCGTCCACATCTACAATTGAAGAGGCCAGTGGCATTTCTTTTATTTTTTCTGTTACACCCACCAATGTTTCCTTTTGTAGAGGTGGTTCTTCTACATGCTTTTTTCCGCTGCATGAGTTTTGTTCTGCAGTTATTGGAATGTGTGCCACAAGTTTGTCGGTTTTATCAGTTATTGTGAGTTGGTCACATTTGCCAGAGGCTGTCAATAACTCTTTGTCTGTTACCTCTCACCAGATGTTGCTTCCTGCTTGAACTAAGATCACCACCTTTTGTTTTTCAATCACCTTTCTAGAGTCTGTGATAAATTGTTCCTTTGGCATGAAATGCCATGTTATTGATTTCAGATCTGACATGGATTTATTTCTCTGCTTTTGGCGGACTTCGTAAAGTTTTTGGTTCTGAGGTTCCGATCCTTTTACCTGGATTTGTGTTAAGGATTCATTTGTTTCACCTATTCGAGATGTTTCAGTGGCTTTCACTGCTGAATGGCTGTCTACTTCTTTTTCTCGAGTTCCCATCATTGGAGACGAGTTAGTTGGAAGTATGTCCCTTGTTGGCACCGTAGACGGGATTAGAGATTTTGCTGTCTCAACTGGGTGCAGTATGTTTATTTCAGTCTCCACTCGGTTGTTTGTATTGTTATTTTCCTTATTTATTAAGTTATCCAGAGGGCTGTCTACAAAATAACAGACTGCATCAACATATGTTGGCGATTCCGTGGATTGGAAAGGTTAAGCCTTCTTTTATTTTGTTTTAATTTCCTTGTGGAAATCCCTGCAAGTCTACAGCGCTTGCACTGCTCTGAGTGAGCGCCGGCGCCAGCTGTGCTCCGTGCAGGCCACAAGGGCTCCCCCACTCCACCATAGCGGTGCGCATGCGCCTCAGCGAGCGACGCCACTCTTTGCGGACGTCTGCAAGGGCAGCCGAGAGGGGAGAATGGCACCACCAATCACACGGTAAGGTGTGGGCCTACTGGTGGGGCGGGGGGACGTCATAGAGGGGCTAGGTGAGGGTCTGGTAGGGAGCTCTTTTATCCGCATGTCTTGATCCTTGATTGGTGGAATAGCTGTTTCAATAGTTTCCATTTCTTCTTACACCTCAACGCGGTCCTGGGAATTCTGCCACAAGGCCACATCTTCTGTGTCCTCCATTCCGCTGCTTTCACTAATATTTTGAGATGATGACGTGAGGTTCACAATCTTTACACATGTCTTTGTTTGCTCAGAGTCAGTGCGTCGTGCATGGTTTCTTGGGGGCAGATTACAGGCACCCTCTACCTCGGAGTCAAGCAGGTAGCATTTAGTACGACTACGGGTACGTAGAGCAGGGTTGGCAGGGGGTTTAGAAAAAGTCGGATCCATATTGGCTTTAATTGGACTCTCTATAGCCTTCCTGAGCTCTCCTGGGCTCCCTGAGCCTTCCCTAAGTCCCCACGTGGCGACAGTTTCAATGTGTTGTAATAACTGGATGTGATGGTAGTGTGGAATTTTACCTGGGTAAGGCTTGTGTAAGATGTCCCCGCTCTACTTGCTCCAAAAAACCTGTTTCCAAGCGTGCAAAATCTTTGGCAGCCTTGGTCCTTCCGTGGCTACCAGGGACTTTCAGGGACTCCAGAGACTCTGCACCGATTCCGCTCCGTGGGTCGAGGTGCTTAAGAGTCCTGGAACCTCCTTCTTGGAATGGAAAGCAAAAACACTTGAGGTACTCCAACACAGTTCAAAGGAACGTCCACTCTCCACACGACTCCAGAGAGTCTGCACCTACTCCAGCGAGGCCTTTTAAGACCCTCCTTACTGCAGACCTTCACCTTTGCCTTTTATGTTAATACCAGTATTCTCAGAGGTACAACAGTTAGAGTTCCATCTTCTGTAACTAGGGACCCCTCTTTGTGCAATTCACTGATATCAGTTAAACAAAACGCATGGTAAGGCTAAGAGCACTAAACACAGAAAACGCAATTATATGGAAAATCCCTCCGCTAATGACCATAGAAAGAAACAGATGGTGATGTTTCCTAGACTGCTCCTAGAGTTTCCTATCCTTCAACAAACACATTCCCTTCACTGTGCTGTACTGCTGAAACATCGGACTTGGTTTTTGAAAGTTGCTGATTTGTAATCCACTGCCAAGGAGTGTTTGCCAGTGCCCTTTCCCAATACCCTTCCCCGGCTCCTGTGCTAGCCTCCAATACTAGTTGACCTGGCTCTGTAAAAAGTGAGGGATTGCAGCAGTAAAACACTAACTGGGATATTTGCATACCCATAATACTTTGCAAGCAAAACACATTTAAAGCTTCACTGTGATTGTATGGGTAGTTTAAGAAAATGCCATGAATCTGCATGTATGCAATTATTTTGCAGTGCATAAAAGACTGTTTGCAACATACCCCACCATAATATTATTTGGTAGGATTATAAAAGTGCTCAGTGAAACCATTATTCTTTACAGCAGAGAGTTTCAGTGTAATTTGTTAAGGTATATGCCCAATGGAACTCTGAAAACTTGGAAAGGATGCAGATTGTGTGAAAAGCATTCGAGCTGTCTGAATATCTATTGCCACAATATAATGTACAAGTAATTCTAGGCATAGTCTTGCCCATTTCCCCTGGCAGGCCAAGTAAAAGATATTGCAACGTTCTTCACTTATAGGGTAATCTTAGCAATTCTAAAGTAGGAGACACTGAGTTAGACATTTCATTTGTCAAAATCCTTACAGGGCAAATTAATATTTGATTTTAATAAAGCATTAACTTGCAAGGGTACAATTTCAAAGTGTTTGTATTGCATATGCACAAAGAATAGGAAGCATGGGGGGAGGTTACACATTCAATTAGTCTGCTTACCCTACAGTCCATATCAGATGTTTGAGTTCACAGTTGGGTTACATATTGTGGATGGCCCTTTTGGTAAGGCACATGAGTAACACACATTCTGGTGTTTGAATGTTATTCATATTAGGTGAATGTTATTCATTTTACAACAAACATAATACAAGTGGATGTAGGTACAAACCTCCTAGGCTTTCCCAAAACCAACATAGGCGGAGTCAAGGTTCTCCTGTAATATCTAAATGTGGACTGAGGTGGAAGTTAGAGACATAAGGTAAAAGTATGGTAGAGTCAGGTATAGAAGTCATTGTGGAGAGGGAAGTTTATTTGATTGTATGTGGGCATATCGAAGTTATACCTTCTGTTCATGTGCCACATTTTCATATTTTCATATTTGTTTTAACCTATTGTTCTGTTTAGGGTTTTAAGGTCACACTTTCATAGGAGCTTAATGTAAATAGAATAGACCAGAATATCAAGACTACTTAGTATAATTTAGTTTTATTTGGAGAGAGAAGCAAATGTCAGTTAACTGCTGTGGCTTGTTTATTATTAATTCTTGAGAAAATGGGATTTGTCTGTGTGCGGTGCTCAAATTCCTCTGAGTGGCACTCAGAAGGGAGCTGGGCAAGTGCGTATGCGCACAGCTTAGAGGGAACACTGCAGTGCACTGCTCAGACTAATACCCAGGACGGGACCGGAGCACTTTTGACCGTAGCCTTGTCTTCCTGAGCTCCGCCCCACGCATTGCCCTTCGGTCCTTTTCTATCGACAAAGTCGAAGGACCATTTAGCAAAATAGAGGATACTTATTAGAGGGGCCGGCGGGCGGGCATATGGAGGAAAGGGGACTATGGACTAGGAGTAAGGTATTCACTACGGTGATTAACCTTGAAATACTCCTACGTCCCGACCCCTTTCCTCCATACTTTTGGGAGATTCCCAAGCACTGAACAAAGAAAATGGGAGTATGGACCAGGTTCCACTGCTCTGAGGTCTATAAGTTTCTGTACCTCGGCTCCGAGGGAGGTTAACCCAGTCTGCTGAAGAGGAGGGTGAGAGGGTGGGGTATGAGGGAGGGGCAAGCGGAAGCCCGCCGGGTCGATGGACAAAATCCAATCGGCCTTCTGCGATGGTCTGCCACGCCTCCAGATGACTCAAAATTCGTCCTCCCACCGGAGTCTCGTGCGACCGATGGAAAATATAATTTAGATGTTTTATCGGAGGAGAGACCACCCGTTGCTGAAGAGGAGGCTGTTGGCCAAGAGAAAAACCGAGCACCTGTTTACGGCGGGGGCCGCCAGCTGGCGCTTCAGTGCAGTGCACACGGCACTCTTGAAAGCCTGTGAAACCAGAGAAGGACCTTGTTTGAGACCCCAACCTCTAAGTATAAGGTGCCTTTGTTGGTGTTTTGACAAGGACCAACAATGACTTGGCAATTTGAGTGCTTGCCTTGGTCTTCATGAGTTCCTCATTCATGGAGGAGTGGAAAAGTTCTTTACCCTCGAAGGGGAGATCAAGCACTTTGTCCTGAACTTCCTTCAAAAACTTTGCCTCAAGTAGATCCAGCGCCAGAACCGTGGCATCAGATAAGCCACCTTGAAGTCTTCGAGTCTATCAGGAAGAATAAATGCCTGAAACTCGGCAAGCTCCTTCCACAGTTTGGCATTAGTAGCCGCCAGGATACGCCCAGTATTAGCCTGACGCTGCTGAAGAGCCGAATTGGAAAAAACCTTTTTTCAAATGGCGTCAAGAAGCTACTCTTCCTTGGAAAGGATCTGAGATGCTGAAGTGGAGGATGTAGAAGGCCAGCTTCGACTGGAATGTAGCTGCTGCCATCACCATCTAAGAGGGGAGTGGGCATGCGGTAAGAGGGGAGTGGGCATGCCGTAAAGGATTTTCTTGCTTATGTGCTGCCCGGAATTAGGTTTTTCCCAGACCTTACGGGCCTCGGCCAGGATGTCCTTCTGAAGGAACAGGCCAGTCCGCTCCTTTGTCGATAGAATCAAGGCTCCAGAAAGTACCCCCTCTTGTGGAGCAGGGGGCTCGGGTATGGCGATATGTAGAAATGCCATTGTGTTCAGCACCCAGTCAAGAAAAGATTGAATAGAATGGGGCAGGTCATCGCTGTCCTGGTCAGCTTGGTCCTCATCCAAAGAGGCGGGAGCAGAAGTGTGATCCGCTTCACATGGAGCCTCAGGGCCTTAAGGCGTGGTTGACAGAGCAATCAGATTATTTTACACAGGGGAAAGTGGAGGCAGATGAGGAGGCCCCACAGGGAGTGGTGGAGAAGGTGGCACCACCGGAACCTGCATAGGGATTGCCAGAGCAGGGGCCGGTTCAGGGCGCTTAGGATACATTTCGTTATATAAATCTTTAAAGTACGCCTTCATGGGATCGGAATTCATAAGCATCCGAAACTTGCCAAAAACGCATCCTCTGACAAAGGTCTGGGCGCTGGAGTGGGCAGAGGCCGCTCGGAAGGGGCACAAACCCAGTATCACAAAGAGGATGGTTGCCAGGACGCTCCCCTACCAACAGGATCACGTAGATCAAAGGCGGAGACGTAGGAGGAAGCAAGACTGTATGTGGCAGTGGGGTCCGAGCATGCCAATCCATTCGCGGGCAGAAGGGTTCTTATTATCCACAAAGTACAGAAAAGGCTGCTATACCCCAAAAGCAAGGCCCTCGGCACCAGCTGTGATGAACGTTAGTGTAAGAGAGTTAGCCAAAATGGGCTGCCATTTTGTCAATGCCTGTGGCGAACTGCGTCACAGGTCCAAGTGAGGCCGTATTCACCAAGGGGAGTCAACGGTTTTATGTTCCATTTTTAGCATTTTGACAAGGAACCTCGGCCAAGTCGGTGCTAGCAGATCTAGAGTGTTTCTGAGACACCTTAAAGACTGCTGACGAATTAACCCCAAGCGAATGAACCTCGGTGGAACTGGTACTCGAGGACTTAAGGTGTTTAAACGGCTTCTCTGCCCCCTGAGCAGGATAGGTCCTACCGAGGTCTGAGTGTGGGAAGGCTTAGTCACCCCCTGAAGCCAGAACCATCAAAGGGGGCACCTCAGTCCTGCTGGTCTTAGATATAGCCCCAAGAAGGAGAACCTCAGGGACAAGCCCGGTACATTTAGTCATCTTGAGAGGGACCTCAACCCGAGACTCGGTACACTTAGTTCCCAATATGGAAACCTCGGGGCTGACCACAGTGATACCAGCCCTAGAAACACTGGGCATAACTTTAGCCCCCAAAAGCGGAACCTCGGAAGGAGGTCAGTTTTCTTTTTGGCAGCCCCTTTGCAAGGGCCCTCGGAGGAAACTTCCAGAGAGCCAGTTAGATCCCTTTCGGGACACCTCAGGGAGATCCATGGTAATAGATCCACTTGAGCCCCTCCCGGACTCAGGAGATCCCGGGAAGGAGTCCCCTGGCTGGGGTGCCCTAAAAAGAAATGAACTTACCGGCTGTTTCATTTTTCTTCAATGAACTGCTGTAAATGTGGAGGAACGCGTTGAAACATCTCCTCCCACCTGATAAGCCGACACTGGACGGCCCGGACAGAGAGGGCGTCGCAGTAGAAGCACAAGTCTCAATGGTGTTCCGAGCCTAAGCACGCCAGGCAAAGAGAGTGGGGATTGGAGATCCGCCCTTGCAAAGCGTCGTTCGCAGGATGAACAGGACACGAATCACAGACGCACAGACATAGATGGAGGAAAATATGACAGTGAAACCATTGCAATAATGAAGGACATGTGATCAAAATAAAAATTTCCTGTGATGCAAGTGCGTCCGACCCCGACTGCACGGAGAAAAGGAATGAAGAGGGATGCGAGGGGTGTGGTGGAGCTCAGGAAGGCAGGGCTTTGGTCGCGTGCCGTGGCGCATGTAAAAATTAAAGAAGGCCATAAAAGTAAATTCGTTTATGGTTTAAAGTGCTCCGGTACTGTTGCGAAGGACGAAATGTCCCGCAAGTATGGAGGAAAGGGGATGAGACATAGGAGTAATGGTGTAATCCCCAGTTAAGGGCATGTAATGGTAGGGTGTCTTTGACAAACCGGCTATTATAGTTTGGTGAATTTGGAAGCTTGGGCTTATAAAAAACTGGAAGTTCTTGATAGAACAGACAGTGACCACCGTCCCTTGTTGCTAACTATGCAATTGGGAGATGGGATGCTGACACCTGAAGTAACAGCCTGCAGGAATCTCACAATAAATATTAATGGCATTGCCAGATGCAAAATAAAATAGCCCACAATCAATAAACCTGAAATCAATTCAAACATAAAAAAGATTACTTGCGCTATACCCTCTAAAAACATTTTTTCAAACCAACCACACTATATTGGGTATGTTATGCGTACTAAATGGACAATACAAAGTTTTACAAATACCAATCGCTCTACAGATCCTTGATAGTGTTTTTTTTTATGGTATCCCGCCAGAATGTGTTTTGACCTGTACATAAAGGTCTTCCATGGGGCAATGTTCAGGAAGTAGGCCCTGATGGTGTATTACTTGTGAAAGTTCCTGACAGTAACTTAAACTTCTCATTGACTAGGCATCCTTATTTCCTTAGCTTGGGTCTCCTATACTTCCATTGGCATCCAGTTTGCAGAAAGAGATTTATGTTTTCTTAGTGCGTGTGATATAAACAACTTTCTTTCTCTTGTATTGCACGAGACATTAAAGATACCATCAGGGTCTACTTCCTGAACATTGCAAATGCCATGAGGAAGACCGTTATGTACAGGTCGAAACACATGTCGGTGGCATAACATTAAAAAGGCACTGTATCAAGAGTCTGTAGAGAAATTGTTTTTTGGATAACTTGGTATTGATCATTTACTACGCAAAACATACCCAATATAGAGTGGTTTGTTTGAAAAAATGTTGATGGTGTAGCACATTAGGCATAAGGTTTTTGTTTTCTATTTAGTTTTGTGACCCAGGGCTAGTGTCATTCTAGTTGGCTGAAACATGCTGATCACCCATCTGTGAAATTGTATGTAATTTCGTAAAAATCGTTTTTGAATTCAGGTACATAGCTTGATGAGGGAGTAGCCTGACATCCCAATTTTTTGATAATTTTCGAACATCTTTAAAGATTACCTGCCCTTAAGAAATGTTCTTTGGGGAAAATATATGTGAGCAACCGATGGATTATTGAATCCTATATTAAATCTAGGAATATAATATTTCCCTATGACACAAAACCTTGCATAAATAATGAGTTTGATTAAAAGATGCCTCTGGTATAAGCGGGAATGCAGTGTTCCGAAAGATGCTTTAATTCGTTGTGTGAAGTCCTCTAATAACACAGATAAAGCAGAACTCAGTGTAACAAGAAGGGCCTATAAAAGTACTCTTGAGAAGAAAAAATTGGAGTATAGGATAACAATTTGGGACAAATTGCTAGAATCCATTGACAAAAAGGGTAACTAAAGCTTCTGGTGATTGATTAGCTCTGGTAAACGGAAGAGAAGGTTACCCAACATGGCAACATCCCAGAAGATGTAGGGGTAAATCACTTCCGAACACGTTATAGCAATGATAGAATTAGGAATCAGCAACAACTTGTTCCACAGTTTACGCAAATTGGAACATCTGATCCCTTGGTCTTTAAAGTGGAAAAGGTCCATAATTCTATCATTGCCCAAAAATCAGATTGTGCTCCTGGTCCAGATGAGAATCGGTGGATCTTTATAAATCCAACCCGAAAATATGAGCTCCATACTTGACTTGAGTTATTTAATGCTATCACCAAAATCAATAATATCCCTAAATCCTGGACAAGTGCACAGATTGTGCCCATATATAAAAAGGGGGGCTGTGAATCCCTGTCTAACTTTTGCCCAATCCCCTTGATGGACTCAGTAGGTAGACTTTTTGCTGAAGTGGTGCTTTCTCAGCTTGTGGCTTGGATTACAGAGGAAATCCCTATTAATCACCTTCAGGATGGCTTCCAGCATTAAGTCAGCACAACTGACCAATGCTTAAGGTTAAATCTCATTACCAAAAAATATGTGGTTCTTCGAAAAATGAGTCTTTTTGTGATGTTGGTGGATCTGAGACCTGCGTTCGACTGTGTCCCCCGAAGTAGGCGATAGGAGTGTTTGTAAAAAATGAAAGTTTCTACTCTCATTTCAGCTGCTGTCCATTTATTATACAGTTGTAATAAGGTTAATGTAAGATGGGGCATTGGTTATGATATGATATGATTTGGCATTTGTAACGCGCCTATACACAAGTGTTTCAAGGCGCGACGAGGCAGGGAGGGGGGAACAAGGGGAGACAGACAACGATCCTACTAGACCAAGTGTCATTCAGATCGCGCAAGTGCATGGGTAGAGGGGAAGGGAAAAGTGCAAGAGGGAAAGGGAGAGGGGAAGTGCAGTACAAGGTTAGTAAATACAAGATAAATAATAAGGGCCAGCTGGTGGCAAGTGCAAGATAAGTGCAGACAAGTGCTGGGAAGGGGGGCTGTAGGGATACAGAGACAGTCCCGCAGTGCAGGGGTTGCTAGGGAGCAGTGCAGGGGAGAGTGGCTGGGCCAAGGACCGAGATTGGGGAGTGGACCAGTTGCAGATTCAGTGCAGTTTCAGTGATTTAGCAAGGGAGAGGGGGAGAGAAAGCAGAAGCAAAGAGGAAGATTTTGAGGTTGTGAAACCTTGCGGGCATTCATGATACAAAAAGGAGTCTGTCATGGTTGCATCCTGGCCCCTACATTGTTTTATATTGATGCCCATCATTAGGTCGTGAGAAGTGCCCTATCTTGGTGGTCGCTGAAGAAACAGCACTCCTTTCTGTGAGCCCGAAAGGTATAGAAAATCTGCAAAGATAATGGTCTGGAGGCAAATGCTTTGAAGACCAAGACAATGTTAATCTCAAGGAAACAAAGCATTACTATGATGCATACGGGCGAAGAAATTGAACACATAAATTTGTATGATTATCTTGGACTGAGAGTCAACACAAAAGGTTCCTGGCATGAACATGTAGAGAAAGCTAACATCGTTTCGAAGATATTTAGTGGTGCGATTGTTGAATTTGCCAGAGATTATGGTGGTGGTGTATTCGAAGCATCTATTGATGCATACCAGCTCCAGGCCCACCAGGCAATCCTTTATGGAGCAGAATTATGGGGCATATGAAGATCAATCAACTAGCAGTGATAGAGAATGGCTTTATAAAAAACATTACTGACTCCCTCCAACTACGCCAACAATTTCGATGCTCACAGAGGTTAACTTGAAGAGTATACATTATCTGGCTATACTTAAACGACTTTTATACTGGGCTAAGTTATGGAGTATGCCTACTTTAAAATATAGATGCTGTGAAAGACATCATGTCTCAAGAGGGAGGGACAAGTATACCCTGATGTACTCATATCAAAAATTATCAAATAGCTTGGGTCATGCTGAGTACTGGCAAAATCCAGAGTTAATTGATATAAATACTAAAACCATAATTAAGAGGAAGAGTTGTTGCTAGCCAACGTACAGAGTATAACATCCCTCAGAATCTACTGGAATACAAAAACATTCCTTTTGGTATGTGACATACTTGCATATGCTATACCCAAAATACAAGTGACTCCTTTTTATGAAATTACGATTGGACATTTTAACCTTGGCTGCTCATCAACACAATTGGGATATTAACCTTTCTGATAAATATTGCTATTGTAAGTTAATAAGAGAAAGTGAAATATGCCCACTTTACCTTGACTTTAGACAAGTTTATTTAATGCCAAGATTTGTTGCACGTGGTATTAGAACGGTTGAAGAAGCGTTGCTGTTTTGTAGCAGAACCGATAATGTAGCATTCATCTTTGTAGTAGTGAAGTATCTCTAAAGAGCTTGGCTGAGAAGGTCAACATTTTTAAGTATTTCATCATGATACTATTTAATAGTTCTATATGCTTGGTATGGGAAGATTGTAATAGGAATATGTAATTTATTATGAAAGCATGACTAGTTTGACTAAATTGTACTGTTACATTTAGTATGAACTATGTATTAATGTATTGTGTTTTATGTGTGTTGCCTTTGTATCTGCAAATTAACAAGGGGGGTCCTGGGAGTCCCTCTGCCAGACATTAGTCCTTGTTACGAGAGACTTACCCAGAGTCTTTAGCTCACTATCTTTCACAGAGAAGAAATATCCCAAACATATCAGTCTTTGTCCTGCCCTGGGGCAGTCCAGCACCGAAATACAAGGCAATTCTCCTCTGAACAAGAGTACCAACAGAAACCCCAGACACGTGTTTCGGTCTGGTTGGACCTCATCAGTAGGGTGGATCTGTGCCTCTCTAAGAATAGTGAGCAAGGGGTCCACGTCTGGATTCCCCTAGGTGAGACCCAAAGTTACTTAAATATGCAAATTAACAAGGGGGGTCCTGGGAGTCCCTCTGCCAGACATTAGTCCTGGTTACGAGAGCCTTTGTATCTGTGACGTAATCTTGATATAATAAAGAAGTATAAACAAAAACTAGCATTTTGAGCAGGTGACTACTGAACATACACAACAAGTACAATAGAGAATCAGTGGCAAAGACAATTGTTTTTACTTTTGCAGTTGTTCATTGCATTTTACAATTTGACCACAGTAAATGGCTTCCCACAGGCAGTCTGGATTTGGTGATTTCCAGTGTCTACCTGAAGGTTATTTGGCTGTGTTTGGATATGAAAATGTTTCTGCTATTATACTGTGAACTTCTTCCACTACCTTTAAGGGATGCTGTGGGACCATCTGGTGTTTGCTTGCAGGAGGATGTATATGCTTAAGACTGAGAGACCCTCTGTCACTGAACGCTGCTCTGCTTTCAAGGTAGTTCTACATAAAAACCCATCCCCGGTTCAATAAGGAGTCGATATTAACCTCAGCAGTGAGACAACCCCACCGCTACCAGCTGCCAGCCAAGCACTGTTACGCTCACCTGGACCCCACAGGGGTGCCGATCGGACCCGGACAGCTGCGGTCTCCTTCAACGTGATGCGTAGTGCAGAGATGACTGTCTGGACTGGCCCGCCTAGTCTTGTCTGCTGGACCCGAAGAAGTATTTTCCTGCAAGTGGAGACAGGGATTAACCACCTGTGGGTTTTAGTGATGGCCTCCCAACTGTTCTTGCTCTCCCCCACTAATCACCTCCGATATCCCCTTAGTAACCTCACCTTATGTTCGTAAAAGATGAGCTCTCCATCCTGCGTGTCTTGCAGGGGCGCGTAGATACCAGTTACTTCACTGGTTTGAAGGCATTGGGAGAGTTCCGGTAAGTATTGACTCTGAAGTCCCTGGCGGGATTGGTAAGTATCAAGTTCAAAGAGTTCAATGTGCCCGATGTTCACTCTTGTCCCCTTCCTTCCTTAAGTTGCAACTGAGTTTGTGAGAAGAAGGTCTCGTAGCTGCTGCTGGCATTCAGGTAAGAGTCTGTTACCCAATGCTGTCCGGTAATTATTGCATGCGTTAACATGTTGTTTTTTCTCCCTCTTTGCAGATGCAGCATATGAAAATGTGGAGAGCTATGGAATAATACCGCAGGTGGTAAGTCTATGGTGGTAAGAGGTTGTATTTGTTGATTCCCTTGGCTCACCTTGTTTTTTCTTGTGTCCCCTAGGTGCCGGATTACGGCGAAGAAATGATGGAGACAGTGCCAGATCGAAAGATGCTGTGAGAACTGGTGAGTATGGCGCCGTGCTGGAGCTGGCGAAGCGACGCGTGCAGGACTGATGTACTTTCCAGGTCTGGAGATGAAATGGTTCCGGAATTAGGTGACGAATTTGAAATAAGTTTGTTTTCTAACCTTGTCCTTTTCTTCTTCTTTATTCTAGGAGCTCCGGATTCGAGGCGGGCGTGGCAAAAGACTGGATGCTGGCTGCAGGAACGCGGGCGTGTTAGAAGACTGGATGCTGGCTGCAGGCACGGTGAGCGTCACGCTGCTGGATGCAGAATAACACGAAGCATGTGCTGCTGTTCGGGTGTGGTTTAAATAGCCTCCAAAGTAGTTCCAGGTAAGAAGTTCCCTAGAGCCACGCCCGAGTAAAAAATAGTCCCATCCAGGCCTCATGTAGGCTTGGACTCTTTTGCAGCATGGTCTGCATCAGGTAAGTAAAGTCTATGAGCCTGGCGCCTATGGCGCCAGGACTGATTTCTATGATGAGCCTGGCGCCTAAGGCGCCAGGACTGAACCCAGACAGCCCCTAGACAGGGCTGCTGAGGTTTAAACAAATGTCTGGATGCCTGCTCCCGGAGCTGAGGGCCTTGGTCCTGATGCCCGGGGTAGGCATCATGACAATCTCATTGAAGCGAAGATCCCCTAAAGAAGGTGGTGGTGCTTTTAGAGAAAGGCTAGCCCACCACCAAGGTTAATTTCACCATTAGAACCTGTGATTATGAGAATCCGGGACTACAGACTTCTCAAACTGAGAAACAAAACGAACCCGAGTAAGCACTGAAAACTGCTGTCAAAGGAAGTTTTTTTCAGTGTTGGTTATCGTGGCGTAACCAACACTGAAAGTGATTTCGAACAGGGGTAAACACTTCAAACTGTAAGCTGCTAGCCAGTGTGATGAATCCAAGGGGAGTCCTTTTGGGACTAGGTGTGTGAGCCTGCTCCACTTAACACCCCCTAGGAATCAGGGCAAGTAGTATCGCAATGGGGGTGGTCACCCATTGCGGAACAAGGAAGCACCAAACACTGTTTTGAATCCTCTCCCTCATGTACCGAATCCCAACTATTCGCTGGTTATATGGGAATTGAGCATGTGCAGGGCCCCCTTAAAGGTGGATGGTTTGGTTTCTGACCTGGAGTTGTTGCCGTCCTTGCATGCAGGGCGGAACCAATGGAGTCGTTCATCTTGTTCCAGGGAGGAACATAAAGGTTCTGGGAGCCCAACCAAGGTGGAGAGAGAGAGAATGAACCACAAGATGAAAGAAGCCGACCTGCAAGGCTGTGCAGAGAAGGGAACGTCTCCCTCTCAGGGGGAACCTTGAGGCAGGACCATGCAGCGAGTGTGGTGGGTAGAGAAACTGAAAAGCCAGTGGAATGCTGCAGAATCCTGGAAAGCAGAGAGCCTGCAGAGTTCAGAGCGGCAACGGACAACCGAATGAAGGCCATGCCAGAAGCAGTGCGTCGGGGTCCACCAGAGCAGGCACCCAGAGCCTGTCAATCGAGGACAAGAAAAAGCAATGCCTGAGAACAAGGACCGGAGCGAAGTCAGGAGCATGGTGCCACACTGGATCAAGAGACCGCCTCCCACCGTGATGATTGCTGCCGAAGAGCAGGTACATGTTACCAATCAAGGAGTGGGAGGAGGCTGGCGAAGCCACCACATAGCCCAGGCTGAATACCTGAAGTAAGGCTGCGAAGCCAGATAGGCCACGTTGGGCTGGGCAGCAAGCAACCCCACAATGGGGGCGCGAGAACCAATACCCAAAACAAGGCGGAGAGGCCAGATAGCCCACACAGGGCTGAGCAACAAGAAACCCTACAAGGGGGTGAGAAAGCAATCAACGAGGAAGGGCTGAAGAGCCAGGCAACTCAAATAGGACTAGGCCACAAAATGACCCGAGCAGGCATGAGAGACCTTTACAGCCAAGAGGAAAATCCATGATACTAGAATATATTACCTGCAACGAGGAGCCCATTACCAGAGACATTGGGGAAACCTAGACCTTGAACTGTATAAACTGCCTAATCTGGCTGAATGGCTGGGACGAAAAGGAACATTTGGTCAGAGGTTGGGTCCAACCTCTACCAAGACATGAGAAAGACTGTCAGACACTTGAAACACTGCAACAGGCATAGAGCTTGCGAGAGAACATAGAGAACTCAATTGCGTGTGGGTGTGGGGGGTCAGAAAAGCAAGCACCACCAGCCAAACAAGAGGGGGAAATAATTATTTCCTCAGCTTACTTTATGTTCTCCTTTTGTTATAATGGTAGGGTCCGAAATGAGTATAGAATAGGTTTGGACAGAGTTTTTACGAGAAGTCCTGACGAGCCCATGTTAATTTTTTTCTTTTGAAGTATAGGGAATTCATCTTGGAGCTAGGCACTGATTAGTTATTCATTCCTTTGATAAAATTACTTTGTTGCAAAACATGTTCTCTGGTCAGTTTCATATCTCTGAAGTACCACACCAGGCATAAAAGGCCAACCCCATCAATTCTCCACATGCAAACAGCACACCATCTTTTTCTCACTGAGTCAATTACCGTTCGACAATGGCAAGTCAGAGTGCATTTTGTAGTCTGCTTACAGTGACAGGAGCCGGTTCATGGCAGATGCAGACAAGCATCTCCCTTTTCCATGTAAAAAAACCCTGTAGCATCCGTGTCTTACAATTGCAGTTGCTAATTGTGGTGTGGGTGGATGGGGAAATGTAAGTAGGTGCGGGTGGCAGGGAAGCTGAAGCTAGGGTGAACTGACTGAGTGCAAGAGAACAAGGGCTTGTATCAGCAAATACAGCCTGGTTTCTCTTGAATCCAATTGGCTGTGTGCACCTCCCAGGGTGCTCAGGAATGTAAAGAGAGAAATGTAGTTAGCTAGAAGTTCTTAAAGCCTCTGGTGATGGAGATGTGTAAAATATGCATACATTAAGAGGGGAGTACAAAGCTCTGGTCCAAATAAAGAGAAAGCCATTGATGAGTGATAATTGACTCTAGGTGAATAGAAATTGTGTAATGTGTCCATGTGGAGAACTGTTAGGGGGGCTATGCCTGTATAGTAGCAATTTGGAATTTGCCATGGGTAGATAGCTATACAGTTAAACAGTTTGCCTCTGACATAAGAACAAAATTCACTTCACAAGAATCCGACAGCAGAGCCAACTTAGCCTTTCATCTATCCAGAGTCAAAAAACAAACACAATTAAAAATTGGATACTAGTAGAACAAGTTACTTCTTACCTGGTAACGTTCTTTCGATGGGATGTTCCTCCGACGTATTCCTTATCTTTGATAATTCGTCTCCAGCTTGCTGGCCTCAGAAAAAAATTTCAGCAGAGGGCGCGGCGCATCGACGTCCGTCGAGTTGATGTCCCTCGACAGCCACCGTATCGGCGCCGATGTCACCATGCCCATAAATAGCCACACGCAGCGTCCGTTGCTCAGTTCCGTTTTCTAGCATAAGATAAGTCATGTCTGAATTAGTTATTGACCTTGAAGGAGCGTAAGCTGCAACCACAAGGGAAGTATTACTGTGGGGATGGATGGGAGGGGCGATAAGGAATACGTCGGAGGAACATCCCATCAAAAGAACGTTACCAGGTAAGAAGTAACTTGTTCTTCGAAGGGATTGTGTCCTCCGACGTATTCCTTATCTTTGATAGACACCCATAGCAGTGTTGTGTAATTGGAGGTGGGAGTAAAAACGCCATGTTTCCTTTTAGGAATGAACCGAATGTAATACTGCTTTGCCAAACCTAGTCTCTTAACTAGCGAAGGAATCCAGGTTGTAAAATCTTGTGAAGGTATGTGCGGACGACCACGTGGCGGCCGCACATATATCTCGAACCGGAACCCCTCTTTGGAGGGCCGAAGAGGCTGCAATACCCCTGGTTGAATAAGCCCTAAGATATTGAGGAGGCTCTTTCCCTGCTAGTTTTTTAACATTGCAGAATGGCAAAAATAATCCATCAGGAAATGGTCTGTTTTGTTATCGGTAGTCCCAATTTATGCCCTGAGTAACCTACGAATAGTTGGTCTGCTTGCCTAATCCTAGCAAGTCTGCTGATCTAAAAGCTTAAAGCCCGTCTTGGGTCCAGCCTGTGTAGCCTTTCTTCCTTTTTCCCCGGATGGGGAGGACGATAGAATGAAGGTAATGTAATTTTCTGAGTGATGTGGAATTCAGAAACCACCTTTGGGAGGAAATTTGGCTTCACCTGTAGGACAACTTTGTCTTTATGAAATATTGTATGAGCTGGTTTACAAGATAGAGCTTGTAATTCGCTCACCCTTCTAGCAGATGTTAGTGCCACTAATAAGACAGTTTTAAGGGTGAGAAATCTTTGCGAACAAGAGTGGAGTGGTTCGAAATGAGTGCCCGTCAGGAAATTTAAGACTAAATTTAAGTCCCATAAGGGAACTTGGAATGGTCTTGGAGGATAGACATTAGTTAATCCCTTTAGAAATTGTACTACTAAGGGCAATTTAAAATACGATGGCTCCTCTGCATTGCGCTTGAAGATCGATAGCGCTGCGAGATAGTCCTTGATGGTGCCAACTTGAAGGCCTGAATTTGCCAAATAGAGTAGAACGGATAACACTGTTGGTGTACCACATGAAAATGGGTCGATATTCTCTTCTCTACGCAAAATTTGTTCCAACGGCAGCGGTATAAAGACTTTGTTGCTGGCCTTCTGGCCGAAAGCAAAACCTCCATAACGTCATCAGGGAGGTCCCAATCCTTGTATCTCAACCTTTCAGAAGCCAAGCGTGAAGGTTGAGGGTTCTGATGTCTGGATGGAGAACCTGACCTCCCTTCTGTGAGAGAAGATTCTCCTTGAGTGGAAGGCGAATTGGAGGGCAGATGGACATGTCCAGAAGGTACGGGTACCACGTTCTCCTGGCCCAGTCTGGGGCAATTAGGATCATGGTCCTCCGGAATCTTCTCAACCTCCTGATCATTTGAGGAATGACAGGGACTGGTGGAAACGCCTACGGGAGTGGAAACTCCCAGACCACTACAAAAGCGTCCCCTAGAGCTCCTCTCGGGGGAAATTCCCTTGAACAAAACAGATCGCACTTCCTGTTGGTACTGCTGGTGAACAGATCCGCTTGAGGGGTTCCCCAAAGGGCGACGATCTCCTGAAGGACTTCCTGAGCTAGTTCCCACTCGTGGGAGACTGTGCCCTGCCTGCACAGAGCGTCCGCCGTCAAGTTCTTCTCTCCGGCTAGGTGAACTGCCGATAGAGAGATTCCTTCTTGAATTGCCCAAAACCAGAGCTGCATTGCCTCTCTGCACAGTGGCAGTGATCCCACACCTCCTCTTTTGTTGAAGTAGTGCATGGCCACTGTGTTGTCCATCATTATCAGCACATTATTTCCCTGTACTGATGGTAGGAAAGCTTTCAGCGCTAGTCTGATCGTTCTCAGCTCCAATAGATTGATGTGTAGTCTGGACTCCGATGGAGACCAACGACCGCTGATGGTCAAGTCGTTGGCATGGGCTCCCCACCCCGTGAGTGAGGCGTCCGTGACTACTGTTATCTCCGGACAGGGTTGCCAAAACAGTTCTCCTTTCAAAATGTTCTCTCGATAAGCCCACCATTGAAGGTCTCGGGCTACCTTGTCCGGAATCCAGAGCAGATCTGTCATTTTTCCTGAGAACTGCGACCACTGGGTTCTGAGTGCCCACTGGAGCGATCTCATTCTCAGGCGAGCCTCTGGCACAAGGAAGATGCAGGATGCCATGAGGCCTAGCAACCTCAAAAAGTCGAAGGCTGGCAGATGTTGGGCATTTTGAAACTTGGTGACCATCTGCAGAATATCTCGAGCCCTCACCTCTGGTGGCGAGGCTTTTCCCAGAGAAGTGTCCAGGACCGCTCCGATGAACTGGAGCCTCTGTGATGGTATCATCTGTGACTTTTTTAAATTGAGGGAGAAGCCCAGTTTGTGAAGGAAGTGGCAGACATAATCTAGCTGGATCTGAGCTTGTTCCGAAGATACAGCCCTGATCAGCCAATCGTCCAGGTAGGAGTAGACGTGAATCCCTCCCTTCCTTAGACTTGCCGCCACTACCGATATTAACTTGGTGAAGACCCTCGGGGCGGAGGTCAGCCCAAATGGCAGAACTTGAAATTGATAATGAGAGCCGCCAATTGCGAACCTCAGGTATTTCCTGTGTTTGAGATGGATTGGCACATGGAAATAAGCATCCTGGAGGTTCAGAGATACCAGCCAGTCCTGGAGCTGGAGGGCCTGAAGGATCTGAGAGAGAGTTACCATCTTGAACTTGTCCTTCCTGAGGAACTTGTTCAATTCTTGTAAGTCCAAGATAGGTCTCAGTCCTCCGTCTTTCTTAGGGATGAGAAAGTAGGGGGGGTACCAGCCCTTGTTTCTCTCCGCTACAGGTACCGGTTCTATGGCACCTTTCTCTAGCAGGTCTACAATTTCCGGCAAGAGGAGCGGATCTGGAACTTTCAGAGAGCTGTTCCCCGGTGGATGTCTCTGAGGGATGCGTAGAAAAGGCAAGCAGTAACCTTGGGCAACTGTCTCCAATGCTCAAGCATCTGATGTAATAGCCTGCCATTCCGTCAGATGTTGAGTTAACCTGCCCCCTACTGGTGTCTTGTGAGGAGAGTCCTCAGAGCGGTTTGGAGGCGGCTGATGCTGATGCTGAGGGTAAAGAGGCACCTGCTGCGGCTTTTGTATTTTTACCCGGTTCACCTCGGGTGAATTTTTTCGGACCCCTTTGAACCGGCTGTCCTCTGCCTCTTCCCAATGCAGAATAGACGCGAAAGGACTTACCTCTCCAAGAGGTTCCTGAGGGGCGATAAGGTGTCTGACGGATTGCAGCTCCCAGGGATTTTGCAGCTGCCTTTGATGTTTGAAGCTTTTCTAAACTGTCATCCGCCTTCTTACCAAACAAAGAAGAGCCGTCAAAGGGCATATTCAAGAGTCTGCTTTGCACATCTGGAGCAAAACCAGACTTTCGCAACCAAGCAAATCTCCTGGTTGTTGTACTTGCCGCAATGGCCCTGCTGATGCTGTCAGCAGAATCAATGCCAGTCTGAAGGGATTCGCACATTGCGTCCTTACCATCCTTAATGATGTTGAGAAACGCTTCCCTTTCTTCTCCCTCTGGGAGGCAGTCAGCCGCTGATGAAGCACACTCCCAAAGTGTGTGGCTGAACCTTGCGAGCATTGATGGATTTTAACGCCATGCTACATGCAGAAAATACTTTTTTGGCCATAGAATCATATCTCTTGTCATCCCTGTCCTGTGGAACAGTAGTGTAAGCCGATTTACTACCTGATGAAGTTGCTGCCTGAACAACCAGACTCTCCGGAGTTGGGTGTTTGGATAAATATTCAGGGTCAGCAGTAGACACTCTATACTTGGCTGATAATTTTTTGTTAACCGCCGGGATAACCTCAGGGGTTTCCCAGTTTGCCAATATTTTCCTTTGTAGAGCCGCATGAAATGGGACCACAGGATCCTCCTGTGGACCTTTAACCAAAATATCTGTGAGGTCGTCTTGCTGAAAAGCAGGTGAAGGTGTAGACCACCCCATAAACTCTATTATCCTTGCCATCAAGGTTCTATAAGGGGTTTCAGCATGTTCCCCTGGGTCTGGTTTGGCAAATTCCACTTCTGGGGAAGTGTCCAACCCACTTGCTTCATGTAAGGATTCTTGGAGGTCCTTAAACCTACCTTCCTCAGAGGTAAATTCCTCTGGTACATGAGTTGCAGATCCCTGCAACTCAAAAGGTCTCTCCTGATCCAAATTCTCCCCTTCCTCATAAATAGATGCTAAGGCTCTGGAATGATCAGATCTTGGAAATGGTATAAATCCCATTTCTAGAGCAGAAGGGGCCAAATTCGTCATAATTGGCTGAGAAATCGTCGACATTGTCAATGCGTACGTTAAAGTCTTTGAAGCCATCGAAAAAGGCGTCGAGAAAGTTGGTAGAGGCCTTGAGGAACTCGAGAGTATCGGAATTCTACTCGAGGTTATCGGCGACATTCTCATGATCGAGGCTCTGGGTAAGGCCACTGGCTGTGAGGTGGCCGTGGGTTTGTCCTTTCTCGGCGTCGGCGTCGAAGACGGCGTCGAATCGACTGACCTGTGCGTCGAAGAACCCTTCAATAATGGCGCAGATCTATGCGTCGAAGGGATCTTCGACGACGGCGTCGAAGACGCGACCTTGCCTTTACTCGAGAGTTCATGACGCTCTCGAGTAGCTTCTTTCGCCGGTGCTGCAACTTGCAGCGTTTTGATTTTTTGGGTCTTTCAACCAGGGTATCACCCTCAGCAGTCTTCGAGGGGGTCGAGGCCGCTTTCTCGAAGATGCTAAGCATCTTTTTCCTGAATTCCTCCCACTCAGCCTGAGAGCTATGTTTTGTGGGGCAGGAGACCCTTTTCGGGGAAACGGAAGAAGAAGACAAGGAAGGGGATTTTCAACGTCTCTTTTTTGAATGCTTAGATCTTGAAAAGTGATGGGAACTGCTTCGAGACCTAGAACGAGAATGTCTTTTGTGATGGCAAGGAGACGAAGGTCTCGACTCCGCCGAGGAAACTTTTGAAGAAGTTTTAACTGCCTTACCTCTCTCGAGCTTCCCCTTACGCTCCTTCAAGGCTTTCGCCGTCATGGACATGCAGTCCTCGCACTCCGAACAATGATGCTCGACTCCCAGGCACCACAAACAGATCCTGTGAGGATCCGTCAACGACATTTTTTTTCCACATTTTTTTTCCACAGTCTCGACATTTTTTGAAGCCGGACCGTGGTTTTGTCGGTTCGGATGAGGAAGCCATCGAGTACGGGTCGGTATTCACGAGGAATAATTAAGTATATTTGACTGAAGAACTGAGCAACGATATTCCGAGGCCCCACGAAGCGCAGAAAAACGGAACTGAGCAATAGACGCTGCGCGTGGCTATTTATGGGCATGGTGACGTCGGCGCCGATACGGTGGCTGTCAAGGGACATCAACTCGACGGACATCGATGCGCAGCGCCCTCTGCTGAAAAGATTTTCCGAGTCCAGCAAGCTGGAGACGAATTATCAAAGATAAGGAATACGTCGGAGGACACAATCCCTTCAAAATACATCTCACTACAGTACTTAAAAGATGGATGAGTCTTGCTACGTAACACATAGTTACCATTATTGTTATTAATATTGTTGTTGGAATGCCACTTTTGCAGTTTCATATTACGTGTGACCATTCAGCTATTCCTTGTGGTTGGTAAAGAGAGGAAATGGAGGAGATGGCTATGGCAACTCTAGGCATGTATGCATAACGTCACTTGGAGTGAAAGAGGGTGCCAAGGGTCCATGATATAGACGACCTTGGAGCTATACAGCACTAACTGGAATTATTGTATCTACCAGAAAGACCACTACCAAAGGTAAGTAATTTGTTCTTCTAGCAGATGTTTCTCTTTTTGATTCTTTAAACAAACTCTCAGGATCTCCACCTTCACCTTGAAAAGTCCAGCTATTGGTTTCGCATGACAACAGTAACAAAATGACTACTGCTCTGTAGGAATACAGGGCATCACCAGAAGGCAGGACACGTGCAGACCTTTAATCTGATGCTGCAAAAAGGAAAGGTCCAGAAAACAAGCCTTCTCTGCCTATGGCCCAAGACTATGGAACCTCCTCCCTGTCAGCATCAGATTTACCCCACGCTTCTACAATTCGGAAAAGAACTTGAGACCTAACCCTTCAAGGAATCTCTCTGCCTCAACACCTAGGCCATCACATCACCCCTCGTGCCACCTCACTCGCTATACACCACGTGTCCCTCCCCTCCCCATCAACTCAGTACAACTGTATCCCTCCACTGTGCTCCTTTGTAGCCTACCCCCGCTGTATATCTGTTCTTTTGTTACCGCTGAAATGACTCCGTTATGCATCTGTACTGTTGTATACCTCTGTAAAACGCTCCCTTGCTTCTCGAAGCTAGGTCCTCGCTCAATAAATACCATAATAGTAATAATAAAAATAATAATAAAAAGGGGTGAGTAGTGGCAAAAGCTCATGCTCAGCTCCACGCTACTAGTAAACAAGCAGTAAACAAGCAGTGATCCCAATGATAAAGCTGAAAAAGGCCTGGCCCAACAGGTATACCTCCTTTAACGCTTTTGGTAATGTGTGCCAACGCCAGGCTATAAGGAGGGGTATGAGCTGATACAATAGAATGGCAGTAGCAAAATGAAATAATCTCCATCAAAGGCTATATAAAAAATAGGATCTTTCATTCAAGTAACAGAGAGAAGCAGACTTTCAGAATTCTGAGTTTTTAGACCGGGGTGGTCAAGCAAAGGATTTTAGCAGCAAATATTAGTGTTAATGAATATGCCTTTTAAAAGATAGATAATGGGAGCTTAAAAGTTACTAGGGTCCTTTAATGTGGTCCAGGGGGACAGGGCCTCCTCAAGTACTTTATAATTTTGTCTTTGGGGCTCACCAGTATCGAACCATGCCTGTAGGCACTCTGCTGCAGTCGAACCGGTGTTGAGATGGTTGATCCATGATTTTCGAATGGCGAGTGGGTATCAAGATGGTTGAGACAAGGGCTCCCGCTGGATGAAGTTGGCATTCGAGATGAGTCAATCAATGTCATCCACTGGGTCGAGTCAGTGATTGATTGGGTGGTCAGACAATGCTTCTGCTGTTTCGGTTGGGCATAAGAGACGGGCAAGTTGATGGCTTTCAGCAGGTTGAATTGGTTCGAGGCGATGCTCCCGCTGGATAAAGTTGATGGCTGAGACTCAGCAATTCAATTGCTTCAACGGAGCTCAAAGAGCAGGCAAGCGGACCAACGAACTTGGAGTGCCAAAGGTAGCACACTAGGTCCTGCAGCAGCTCGAAGTAAGTCAAATACAGTTGAGTCAGCTCAAAAACCATCTTAAGGTAGTATGCAAGCTTTGGCTTTCTGTCTGGACTTTCAAGCTTCTGAAAGATACTGTGCAGGGGTGTCAGACATCAAAGAGAGTCTTCTGCCCTTCACAGACAGGAAGGTTTGTAGAGGGCACTTGCAGGGGCTCTGTCCCTTTAAGTGGCAGGTTCCTAGGTACCAATGACTCAGTTGCCAGTCAGTCAACACACTTTTATTTGATATAAAATCAAGTAATACATGTACACATTGACAATATATAATTCATATAGGTACAAATAAGCATACTTAAGGACTAAATAGACTAAACATAGAGGAGAGCCCTGCTTGCAACCTCTTTCATTAGTTCCAGCTTAATTACGTTTATTGGCACAATTCTACAGCTTCTTTGTTAACAGCAAAGATCTATGGGTGTATTAGGTTACTGCAAAGACTACAGCCATATGAACATCATGGCTGATCTGGTGTGCCTCATCCAGGCCTCCTGTAATATTGGATTCTGATACATATGCTGCAACTGTTTTTTTTTCTCACACATCAGCATAAAGTGCATCATTGACTCAGTTGAGTCTCTGCACATCATGCATTGATCTGAGTCCGAGGTTTTCCAAATGTACGTTACTGCAGCTACTGGGAGATGCCCTAGTCTCACTCTCATATGTAGAGCTTTTTCATACGTGGGTGTGATTAGGTCTACGTAGGATTTTCTTCCAGAGCACATGAGATCAAGATAGGCAGGACATAGTTTTAGCTTCATGACACCAGCCACCAGCTGGTATCTTGCTGTTTGAGCCACCCGATCCCTTTGAAATGTTCCTTTTCCAGCCGGATCGTTTTGAGGGGTTTTCCATAGATTACCTCCCCCTATTTCATAGAGGCTCTTTTTTAAATGACGGAGCAAATCTATTGTCTTCCCTCCTTCCAAAGACATCACGTGAGTCAGGGCCTCTCTGTATTTTTATAGCCCTTCCCGGTTCCACAATCTCAGCCAAAAAAGAGCTGGACTAATGGATGCCACTGGGGTTACCTCGAGTTCCAAAAGTATTAAAGCGGAGGGGGTATTCTTGGGTAACAAAGCCAATTTTCTTTTGAACTTCGGTTCGCTAGATGACAATTTTACAAGATTGGCATACCCCCACAGTTCAACCCTATAAAGAGTAGCCGCAACTGCCTGCTTTCCATATAGTTCTAAAGCTGGCGAGATTGCCCCTCTTCCATGACTTGCATGGAAGGCTTGGATGGAGCCCAACATTTTTCCAAAGTAGAAACCCAATGTTTCATCTGGGATACCCATCCCTCGGAATCTTGGAAATGTACCCCAAGATAGTCAAGGTTTTTGACTTGGTCTAAGTGGGTTCCGTTCACCTTTAGCACTAAAGGCCTACATTTTGCAAATCAGAGTTTGAATACCATTGCCTTTGATTGTTCGGTGCTCAGATGCAGTCCCAGCTCTTTGCACCTGGACCCGAAAATCGGCAGTGATTTTTCCAAACCTTGCAGGGTTGTAGCCAGTAGAACCGCGTCATCTGCGTAAAATAATACTGGGTATTTATCTGTAGCCATTTTTGGCCAGTCCTGTCAATCCTTTAACAATTGATCAATTATCTCTTGTACGTACAGATTAAATAAACGAGGTGTCAGGACACATACCTGCCTCATCCCCTTTGAATCATCAAAGGCTCTGGTGGTCTCACCTTCTAGACCATACCGAACAGGGACGCTATTACAGGAATAGAGGAGCCTGATTATCCAGATTAAATGAGCTGGAGCTTTGCGTAGGTTTAATATTTTCCACAATGTTTTCCTGGATACAGAGTCAAACGCTGTCCTCAGATCGAAGAAAATGGCATAAAGTTTCATGTGTTCCGAAACAGTACATTTCTGAATTAATAAATGGAGCCAGAAAGAGTTGTCTATGATTCCTCTATTTCTTCTAAAGCCAGCCTGTAGTTCGCTAATAACATTGTTACTTTCTGCCCAGTTTTCGAGATATGTTAGTATGATCTTCCCAGAAAGTTTGCCTGCACTGTTGAGGAGTGATATCGGGCGGTAGTTGGCTGGGTGATTCCTCCCACCTTTTTTGTACAGTGGGACTATAGTGGCCTTGCGCCATGATTCCAGGATTACACCTTTTTCTTACAATTGCATTAAAAACCCCACAGAGGCCAAAATATCTGCCTCGTCTTTAAACAGATCCACTGGGATCAGATCGGGCCCAGCTGCCTTGCCACCTTTTCGGGAGATGATTGCTTGCTCTAAATCACCTATGGAGATCCTTAATCGATCAATGATTGATAGAATGTCCCCCAGATTGCTTGGTGGAATGGGGGCTACTCCCTTCATCGTCCCATACAAACCTTCAAAGTTGAGACACCACTCTTCTGCTCCAATACAGCAGTTAAGAGTCTGGTCGCCCTTTAGGCCCTTGTGTGTGACCAATTGCCCGAATAGCACATTATTTTTATTTAGCAAGGCCTCAGACACAGATCTCCACTTGGCTTGTACATATTATTTTTTTTGGAAGGATATAATTTTTTTATATTGTACATAGGCCCAGCAAAGCTTGCTTTTATCTACGCCCTCCTTTGTTTCTATGCAAGCCAGAATGTTCTTTTGGCCTCTCAGCACTCTCCATCATATCACTCATTTTTCTGTAGAGGTTTTTTCTTGATCTTTACCTCTGACGCAGATATCCGGGGGAGCAGATTTTCTTTTAACCTCTCGTAAGCTTTTAGTATTATCACATCGTTTGACTCAGTCACATATGGTTTCAACATTCGGAATGATAGATGACAGTTGTAGTAAGCCCTGTCCACAAAGCAGTTTCATCTCAAGTGTGCCCTTGGAATGTGTAGGGTAAAGAGCTTTCCTCCTCTTTGGAGCCCCAAGCCTTCTCCTCTCTAGCAGAGTTTTTGGAAGTAGACTAGACTTTCCTCCCAGTCAGGTTCCAGTGAATCATTTTTCTTTCAGGGGCCAAAGATGATTCAACTAAGGGGAGGGTGAAATCTCAGTTACCCCATGTCAAAACCAGACATGGATTATACACTGGATATGAATCTACCAATCGGCCACCAGTCTTGAGTTACACACTTGATATTTTGAGCCACAGATGCAGACGATGAAAAAGCCACTTTTTTATTTTGTAACTTTGTGTTATAGCAGCTGTGGCAGCTGTGTTCGGGAATACAGATGTGAAATTTTAATCTGTCCTGCTGCCACTACAGGGCAGCTTCTGAAGATGTCAGTGAATGGTTATAGCAGTGATAGTGTACATTATGCTTTTGCCATGAAGCATTATGAAAGTGGGATCTGAGTAGCACATCTCACTTTCAGAAATAGAAATGTAAAGTATTTGCCTGCAACTGCCGGCAATAACTTCTTGGTTCTGGATGAATTGTGTAATATTGCAACAGTCACAGTAGTTTTAGCCTCAATATTGTTATGTGGCAAGGTGTCTCACGTTTTCATACTAAGATGACCACTTTTAACAAAGTTACTCACCGTAGTGACTACCTTACTCCTAGTCCATAGTCCTCTTTCCTCCATACTTGTGGGACATTCCATCCTTCGGGACGAGACCGGAGAATTTTTTGTAAAAAAGCATCAAAAATTCTGAATTTCACGTGGGGTACCGCCCATGGCCGTAACCCCGCTCTCCTGAGCTCCTCCCCGCGCATCGCCTGTCAGTCGTTTTCTATCGACAGGTCTGAGACCACTTAAGCAATAATAGAGGATACTTTTTAGAGGGGGCCGCGGGCAGGCATATGGAGGAAAGGGGACTATGGACTAGGAGTAAGGTAGTCACTAAGGTGAGTAACTTTGTTATACTCCTCCGTCCCGTCCCCTTTCCGCCATACTTGTGGGAGATTCTCAAGCACACACCACAGTTAGTTTGGGTGGATGGAAAAAACCCTTTTACTGGAACAAGTTCTTAAGAACAGCCTGGCCAAACTGGGCATCAGCCCTGGAGCTCTGGTCCAAGCAATAATGCTTACAAAAAGCTGATGGGGAAGCCCATGTAGCCGCCTTGGCGATGGTTTCCCAAGAAACATACTTTTTGAAGGCAACAGCAGCCGCTTTGCCACGTACAAGATGAGCATGAATGCCTTTCGGAGGTTGAAGGCCTTCTGAAATGCAGGAGGTAATCCATCGGGAGATAGTTGCCTTGGAAGCTGGTTTCCCTTTCGGGTGCCCGAGTGTGACAAAGAGTTGTGAGGAGCCCCTGAGTTCACTCGTTCTGTTGAGATAAAACTTCAGAGCTCGCCTGACGTCCAAGTTGTGTAAGACTCTCGGCATCCGATGCCAGGTTAGGAAAAAAAACAGGTAAGGAGATCGATTGGTTCAAATGAAAATCGGTAACCAACTTAGGCAGGAAAGAAGGATTCGTGCGGAGCAGAACCTTATCCTTATGGAAGGTGTGGAACGGATGTTTCACATAAAGAGCTTGAAGCTTGCTTGCTTACTCGCCTTGCCGATGTCCCTGCGATCAAAAAAGCGATATTCCAAGAAAGGTAGTTGAGATCGGTTGTGGCCATAGGTTCAAATGGTTTATGGCATAAAGTGGTGAGGACAACATTCAAATCCCATTTGGGATGAGGAGTGCGGACCGGCGGAAAAAATGCAGAAGACCCGCCAAATGCCTTTTAATGACCGGATTAGTCAAAGAAAAGGAACAGCTGTCAGTGGACAGGTAGGCCACAATGGCAGATAAGTCCTGCAAGTCAAAACATGAATGCCCGAAGCTGCGAGATGAGACACGAATGATAGAACAGTGCCCGCTGTAGCGTGCCTGGGATCAAGCTGTTTAGCTAAGCACTAGTGACAAAAACTGGGCCATTTGCTCCTATATTGAGCCCTCGTAGAAGGTTTTCTGGCTGCTTGGATAACGCGCATATTATTCTTGGACAAATTAAACTGCGCTAAAGATCTGAATTCAGGCACCAGGCCGCCAAGCTGAATGATTGTGCGTAGGGGTGCCACATCTGGTGATTGCACTGGTGAAGCAGGTCAGGAATCAACTGCAATCTGATCGAAGGAAGAATCGACAGATGCTGAAGTTCCGAAAACCAGAATCTGGTTGGCCATCAAGGAGCTATGAGGAGGAGAGTGCAATTTGATGCATTCCTGAGCTTGCAGAGTGACCGATGAATCAGAGGCAGTGGAGGAAAGGCATAAGTCTTCATGTTGTGCCATGGAATCTCGAGAGCGTCTCCCAGGGAGAACACCCCAAGACCGTCTCTGGATGCATATAGAGGAAGTTTCCTGTTTGTAAAAGTCGCAAAGAGGTCCCCTTCTGGTGTGCCCCATTGGCGAAAAATGGTGGGAGAACATCTTTGTTCAATTCCCACTCGTAACTGGCTGCTGACTGGCGGCTGAGTGAGTCTGCAGTTACATTGATGTGACCCAGAATGTGTACAGCCAGAAGCCAAATCTTGTGCTGGATGGCCCATTCCCAAATCTGTATGGCCAGGTCCACAAGGAGATGCGACTTGGTACCACCATGCTTGTTTTTTTGTTTTTTTAAACTTTATTTAATACTGGCATGTTGACATTATGGGAAGCTCATATTTCACTTAAAACAGTACATTATGAAGCATATCATAGGTATAAAGTGCAACAGCTTATACAACATTAGGGGTGTGTGAGGTGGCAAGGGGGGGAGAGGAGGGAAATGGGGAGTTGGACAGAGCTTAGTGGGTCACTTAGGGGGGGTGCCAGTCCTCATGAACCCTGTCTTGTCCTCCTCCGATGTTAAGTATGATCTGAGGGGGGCCCATATGTCTTTGGGTCTTGAGGTGGACTGGACCCCTCGAATGTAAGTTTCTTTACATTCTTGTGTGCTGATCAAGTCTTGCATCCAGCACTGGTGTGCTGGAGGGTCTTTTGATTTCCATTTCCTGAGAATGATCAGTTTGGCTACTGCACCCCCCACAGCGAACAGTCTGTGGGTCCTGACCAACACCTTCCCTATGTCTCCCAGTAGGTATTTCAACGGGGTGGCCATAATGTTTGTGTTTAAGATCGAGTTCATTGTCTTTGCCACTTCGTTCCAGAATTGTTTGATTGGTGGACATTCCCAGAACATATGCAGAGGTGTAGCGTTGAATGTGCCGCATTTAGGGCATGTCTGTGGTTTGGAGGGATCAAACTTGGAGATTTGCTTGGGGGTAATGTGCAGATGGTTCAGAATTTTGAATTGGATAAGTTTGCGCAGAGGGAGATGTTTTTTGTGTATCTGCAATAGTTTGTCCATTGCTGCTGTTCTATCTGGATGTTCAAGTCTTTTTCCCATTTGGTTTTTATTTCGTTCTTGGATGGTGTGTTGGCCTGTGTTATCCTGTATAGTGTGGAAACGCTGTCCGTGAAGCCTTCTTCAGTGAGGATTTCTGTTAGGAACTTGTGGGTTGGTGGTGTCTCCGGGAATGTCGGACATTTTTTTCTTGCAGGCAGCCTTTAGTCGTTGGTAATGTAGAGTTTGGATAGGCCTTTCCCTGCCCTGTTTTGGATTTCTGACAGCTTGAGGAACCGACCCTCTGGGAAAAGGTCTCCAACTTTGGCTTGTTTTTCAGGGTCCCAAGATATTTGTATGGTGCGGTCCATTGTGGTTTCCAGCCCTGTGTAGTGCCATAGGGGTGAGTGTGGCCAGTATGCCGTTTCGCATCCTACTCTTCTAAGGATCTGCACCCACGCTCGCACTGTCAATTCCATCGGGTCAGCAAACATCATACTTTTGAGTTCTTGGGGAGATGCAGCAAATGTTTCTGCATGTATGTGTGCAAACTGTTCTACATTATTGAACCAGTATTTTGCAAAGTGTGCCTGTGCCTAGTAATAGTATAATTGAAAGTCTGGGGCTGCCAGGCCGCCAGTGTTGTAATTCTCGCATAGTTTGGACCAGCTTATTCTGGGACTCTGTCCTCCCCAGACTAAGCATGTGGCGAGTTTTTGTAGTGTATCGAAGAATGTCCTGCCTGGCCATGTCGGGATTCCATTGAACAGGTATAGTACCTTTGGTACTAACAACATTTTCAATAGGGCTATGCGGCCGTAGAGGGACAGCGCCAGCTTGCTCCATGCATTGAGTTTTTATTCCAGCTGTGTTAGATAGGGGGTATAATTATTGGCCAACAAGGTTCGTCTGTCCGGCGCCATTATGATGCCCAGGTATCTTACAGTGGTAGGGGACCAGCGTAGGCCTTCCATGGCTGCAGTCTGGATAGTGGACTTCGTCAGTGGGATTATTTTGGACTTGGCTTAGTTGATTTTATATCCGGAATGTTTGGTGAATTCAGCTATATCTCGTAATACCGGAGCAAGATGGATGTCGGGGTTCCTGATGTATAACATTGTGTCATCCGCGTAGAGGGAGATGAACTGTCGGGATCCCATTATATGGATTCCTCTCCAAGCATGGTTATGTCGCAGACATGCCACCATTCCCTCTATCGCCAGTGCAAATATCAACGGAAATAGTGAGCAAACTTGTCTCTTTGTAAAGTGAAGGTGGGCGACAGTGTTTTGTTGGTTCATACTCTGGCCGTAGGGTTGTAGTACAGTATGTTTATGAAGCGGAGAAAGCCTGCGCCGAACCCCATCTTATTCAGGATTCCACGAGATGGAGTCGAACGCTTTTTCTGTGTCTAGTGTGACTACCACCGTCTGTGCCTGGTGGTCTAGTTGTGAGGTGATGGCCAAGAAGAGCCTGAGATTCAGGGCAGTGGAGCGCCCAGGAATAAACCCTGATTGGTCCGGTTGCACCAGTTTGGTCATGTATGGATTCAGTTTGTTGGTTAGGGCCTCAGCGAAGATTTTTGTGTCGACGTTGATGAGGGATAGTGGTCTGTACGATGGAGAATGTGCAGGCTTATTTGGTTTTAACAAGACAGTGATGATGGCTTCTCTCATTGTAGGGGGGAGCGTTCCGGATTCAAGAGATTCCTCCCATACTTCTAGGAGCCGTGGGGCTAGTTCGTCTCTGAGGATTTTGTAGAGGTCTGCCGGTAGGCCGTCTGACCCTGGTGCTCTGCCCGCCTTAAGATCTTTAATTGCTTGCTGCGGGTCCTCCAGGGTTAGTGGCACTTTCTTCTCTAGTAAGACTGGGAAGCGGAAAGGAGTTCAGGTATTCCTGTAGTTCTTCTGCTGTTACTTGGTCCACATTTGTGTAGAGCTTGCTATAAAATTCTCGGAACACCTCATTCACTTCCTGATGGTCTACATGGGTCCCACCGTGGTCGGCTGTAATGCTGATGATTTGTCTATGACGCATTTCAGTGTTGATGAGGTTAGCCAGTAGCTTGCCGGATTTATTGCCCTCTCTGTACTTCCTGGCCTTGATTGGTTGCGCAGTGTACCACACCTCTTGTTATGCTAGTGTTGTGAATTTAGAAAGGGCTTCGTGCAGTCTGGCTAATGTTGCAGGTTCTGGTGTTCTTGTATATGCTGACTCAGACTCTTTAATGACTTCTCCTGCTAGGGTTAGTTGGGTGCGCATGTCTTTCAGCGTGCCATGAACTTTGGAGATCAAGTGCCCTCTTAGCCAGGCCTTAAAGGATTCCCAGACTGTGTGGTGTGACTTCACGGAGTTTTGGTTCCGGTCGAAGTAGTCCTGCACCTCGATACGGAGCGCTTCGTGTAGTGAGACATCTCGCAAGAGGTCTGGAGGCATTCTCCATAGTTGACGTTCTGGTGTGGGAGGCCCAACCTGGATTTCAAGTACCACTGGTGAGTGATCCGAGAGTGTTCTAGGCAGTATTGTGCATTCCTTCAGTCCCGAGATGTAGCTCGTGGAGCAGAGCCAGTAATCCATTCTGGAGCTCGACCCGTGGATATGAGTGAAATGTGTAGTCTCTGATGTTGGGGTGCATTTCTGTCCAGGCATAAGCAAGTGGTAAAGAGGACATAGCTTGTTTTATGGTAAGTGCTGATTCCGAATTTGGTCGCAGCGTAGTGGATATCCTGTCAAGCCGGGGATCCAGTATAGTATTGAAGTCTCCTCCCCATAATGTTCTTGTTTCTTCTGTTGGAGATATCAGGGACACTATCTGCTGGTAGAATTCTGGTGTATCAACATTAGGGCCGTAAGTGTTCACAATTACCAGTTCTTGGCCGTGTAATGGGCCCCATATTATTACAAATCTGCCGTTTGTATCTATTAGTCTTTTGCACTAGGAATCCCAGTCTGCGGTGAATTAATGTTAGGACTCCCCGTGATTGTAATGAGTAGTTTGTTGTGAAGACCTGTGGACCCCAAGCACGGCCAAATGAGTTGGTCATCTGGTCTGTGATGTGCGTTTCTTGTAACAGGAGAATGTTGATTCTGTGTCTATTGGCATATGAGATTATTTTCCAGACCTTGATTGGATTTAGAAGACCCCTCACGTTACACGTTAGTGGTCTGGTGCTATTAGTCATCCGTTGGCACACCATTCATGGGGTATTTGTATTGTGCTTGTTATTTCGTCCGGTTTGTAGCAGTCTTCTTCCCGTTGCACCCAAACCAGGGATTTTCCATTATTGTACCATGTTATTAACTTTATGAACATGTGGACAACAAAACTTCGTCCTGTACTGGCAACTGGCCATTTTCCTTCCCTTCCTCCAACCCTCACCTTCCCCCCAATCGGGCGGTGTATCCCTCAAAACCATTTGCAACTTGCAAGCAAAAACTTTGACTGAGGTGGAGGCGGGGGGCGGGGGGGATGGGCGTGTGGGCCCGTCCTGGTACGGTGCCATGGCTTCAATTGGCTTGTAGATGGACGTGCTGCTATTTATAGTATTCAGAACTTTATGGGCATTGTTTCCCTTCTTGTGGCTTCAGGTAGAGGCACTTGCGTCAGGTCTCGTTGGGTGTTTCTGGAATGTGCTGCTCGATAAATGCCATAGCTTCTTCTGGTGACTCAAAAAATTGGGTTTTACCTGCATGCTGGATGAGTAGCCTGGCAGGGAACAGCATTGCATATATTACTTTCCGCTCCCTAAGTGTTCTTTTCACGGGGTCAAAGGATCTTCGGACAGTTTGCACTCCCATTGAAAAAATCTGGATAGATATGGACCCGGTTGGACTCGAATGTTAGTGGGCCTTGTTCTCTTACCAGGCGGAGTATAAGATCACGGTCTCTATAGCTGAGTAGTCTGGCTATAATCGTTCTTCGTGGTGCTCCGGGCTTGGGTGGCGGAGGTTAGACTTTGTGTTAGCCCCTTGGTGTTTCAGTGGGCGTAGCTGGAGGATTTATGGGGGGTTTGCGTTTAGCCCTTTGTTTCAAGTTTCAGTGCTTTGGTCTGGAGTCTACGGGGTTCAGGAAATGCAGGCAGTTTTACACCTTTACTGGTGATGTTGTGTGCGTGGTATTCCTATAGCGCCTAGTGGTGGTGTGGGTAGATTTGCCACTTGTGTATTGCAGCAGGGTTGCACTCTGATATACAGCGTGTGGGTCCGGTTTGGTGGCTTCCCCTCAGACTTGTTTTGATGGCCCGAGAAGTGTATGCAGGGCTGGATGGCAGACCATGTGCATTTTTTACATTAATCCCCTTGTTTGTTGGTCAAGTTCGTAAGCTGGGGGGGCCGCGGACCGTGTTCCCTGGGGAGCTCGCGGTGTTGGCCTCTCCCACCCACGTACCTTAGTGGCTGCGCCGGAGCCAGGAGTAGATTTCAGCTGTGTAGTATTCTTGTCCGTCACCGGGGAGCGGAGTGACCTGAGCGCGGGTAGCACGCTCGGTCTAGCCCTAGAGGCCCGCTTCAACCCGAAGCAGTGATGGTTATGGAGCTTGCGCGCAGGGTGGTCCTTGAAGCACGCCGGTGTTAGTCATTCAGCGGCCGGGTATTCGCAGCGGGAGGCTGCGTTGGAACACGTTCCGGCTCCATGCTGTCAGGGGGCTGCCGCAGCCCTCGCGCTACACACAAGGCGTCCTGTAACCGCAGAGGGGGATGGAGGATTGCGCCTGTGGCTGTCGGGCTCCTCGCAGGGGCCCCAACTGCCCAGCAAGACGCCAAGGTTTACAGGCTGTAGTTCTCTTCAACGGAGCTACGGATGGCTCTGCAATTAGCCCTGGTTGTGCTGGGGATATTTATGCAACATCTGTCTCGCGTAGTGGTGTCAGCAGCCACGTCTCTCTGTAGAATTTTTGGTTGAGGATTTTAGCAGCCGCTGAGCTCGCAGATCAGGCTGCCATCTTGTTTGGCGCGTCTTAGCGCCCCCTCCACCCTGCTTGTTCATGTAAAACATTGCCACAGATTTGTCCGTGTGAATATGGACTACCTTGTTCATGATGGACGGTTGCGCCTGTGGCTGTCGGGCTCCTCGCAGGGGCCCCAGCTGCCCAGCAAGACGCCAAGGTTTACAGGCTGTAGTTCTCCTCAACGGAACTACGGATGGCTCTGCAATTAGCCCTGGTTGTGCTGGGGATATTTATGCAACATCTGTCTCGCGTAGTGGTGTCAGCAGCCACGTCTCTCTGTAGAATTTCTGGTTCAGGATTTTAGCAGCCGCTGAGCTCGCAGATCAGGCTGCCATCTTGTTTGGCGCGTCTTAGCGCCCCCTCCACCCTGCTTGTTCATGTAAAACATTGCCACAGATTTGTCCGTGTGAATATGGACCACCTTGTTCATGATGGACAGTTTAAAGGCTGTGAGCGCCAGAAAAACAGCCAGGAGTTGCAAATAATTGATATGAAACTGGCTGTCCTGACTTGTCCAAAGGTCGAAAACTTCGAGGTGACAGTGTCGCGCCCCACCCTAGAAGGGAGGAGTCTGTGGTAACCGTCACTTGTGGGCAGGGCTCCTGGAAGGAGGCCCCCCAATGAAAGGTTGTTGGTCAAAGACCAACATTGTAGATCTGCCGTCATGCAGGATGGAACTGGGATTATCTTGGAATCCGGGTTCGAAGCCTGAGACCAACAGCTCCAAAGAGCCAGCTGAGTGTGCCTCGTCTTCAGACGTTCAAGAGGAAGGGCTAGCACGCAAGAAGCCATGAGGCCCAGAAGTCTCTGGAACCACCAAGCCGTCATGTGCGAAGACTGGAGGAAGAGCTAACAAGTGGCTGATATGTCCATATCTTGAGACACCGTCATGGAAGATTTCTGCCAGCCAACCGACAGCCCATTGTGGAACAGGAGCAAGAGGAGAGACTGATCAATGTCATTTGTGGGCAAGGACTTCATACGAGCCAATTGTCCAAATATGGGTAAACAGAAACGCCCGGCTGCCTGAGGAAAGCTGCATTGACTAACATCATCTTCGTAAAGACATGCATGCAGCGCTGAGCTGAGGCCAAAGGGGAGCACACAGAACTGGAAATGTTCCTCTCCCAGGGAGAACCGCAGACATTTCCAATGCGGCCTCCATATCAGATGTGCAGGTATGGATCTTGAGGTTCCACCACACTGAGCCAGTCGCCCTTCCAAAGAGAGGACTTTATTTGGCAAGGCGTGATCATCTTGAATTTCTCTTGGGGAAGAGAAAGGTTGAACTGGGAAAGATTGAGGAGGCCAGCCTGGTTGGATTTGGGCACTGTGAACAGACGGAGAGTAGAAGCCCTCCCCTTGCTCCCCGAGGGGAACAGGCTCCACCGCTCTGAGGTCTAGAAGTTTCTGTACCCCGGCTCTGAGGGAGGGGGATGTTAGGCAGAAACTTGTGCAGTTCCCTTAGGGACCACTGCAAAAGATTTAAGACTACAGGTGTTTGGCAGTAAAGCCACTTGGTAGCAGTCTGTACCACACAGATTTTCTTGGTAGCTGTGGCTGAGCAGTCAGACTTCCCTCAAGAAGAGTTAGGCAGTATACGGAGCATACAAAATAGGTACAGAAATACAGTAGTACAAGCAAACACTGACCAGAGCTTGGATGTAAAAGCATATAATTATTTATTTAACACACACTTATAAAACACACTAGCACTAAATTGGTAAGATAAGTTCAAAACACAATCACTATTATCAGATGTACATCCCTGATTACTTGTTGGACAAGTCTTAGTTAACACCACTTATTTCCAGACAGAGGTGAGCGCTTAACGTTCGATGGCACTCCAACAAGTTAAATAAAAAGGGAGGGAAAAGCAGAATTATGGAAGCCTACACACTAAACACTTTTCAAAGAACCACTGCAAGTTAGGAAGGCACAGTCTACTGGTGAGCAAGGAAGTTTAGGTGCCAGGCCCACTTTCAAGGGAGCCAGGTGGAAGATGCCCAAGATCAGACGGTTACACAGAGTCTTCAAAGTTTGTGGAGGTAGTTCGAAAAAGGTTTAGTTCAGTGCAGGAAAGTTAGCTAAGGTGTCCCAGGCTATAACCCAGGTTCGAGAGACGAGGATTTAATACACCCCGTTCAAACGGTTGCAAGGGAAGCCAGGCGGAACACGGTACCTTAAATGGAGAGGGTCCTCCAGCGGGGGCAGTTGTTCCTGGCAGCGGGTGCAAGTTGCAGCGTCGTCCAGAGGAAGAGAAGATCTCATCGTGGAGGAAGGATGAAGGTCGTTGCACTGCCAGGGAAGAAACCAGCCACAGAGTTCTCCGGTACAAGGTACTACCCTTTTGGTTCGCGGTAGTGGTGAAAACGTGGGATCCCGGTTGCCGGGGTGCTTGGCACAGGCAAGGCGGCCACGAGATGCTCCAGGAAGACGAAAAGAAGGTAGACTGGTTATCCCCACCAGTCGAAGGAAGAAGACTCTCCGGGCTGGAGATCTCCTCTGTCGTTGGGAAAAGTGGTGAGACGGTTCAGCAGGGCTCCACAGGTGGTGTCGTCGTTGCAGGCCGGCTCAGCTTCTCCCGCCTCGGATTCTTAGGTCCTGTGGCGACTTCTGAAGTTCCAGTCCCCAAAGTCCTGCTTTTATGCAGCATACCCCCATTCACTCAGCCTAGCTGTCAATCAAACATGCTAAGTGGTGAGCCGGCCGGCTCACCACTTGGGCCAATCACACAAGAGTGCGACTTGAGTTACCAAGGTAACTCAGTCCAGGGTACCTAAACCCCCCCTCCCCACACCCTCTGTGGTACCCAGACAGAGTGGCACCACTTTTGGAGGCTTCTGTGGAGAAGCCCACCAAAAAGTGGAACAAAGGGCTGAACTTGGGTTGGAGTCACAGAAGAGAACACAAACGCCATTTTAGAATCGAGTTCTGGCGAAAAATACCAACCGGCGAATTAATATTAAATAAATAAACGGCGGTATGTTCGAGGCTATAAGAATTAAATAATTAAAGTTGGTAGCCTCGAACAATGGGAAAATCCCATAGAGATATATTTGCGGTCAAATATAAAAAGTAGTATCCACTGCCACCAGCCAAAAATCAGGGGGGACGGAGACGTGCCCCCTCAAACAACAGACCCCGGGGCAATCGAATTGCCCCGACCAGTACGTCCACAATATGATGGTTTGTACTGGTCTCTGTTCATAATTTGGGACTAGCAAAGCCAATGGTGACTTTACATGCCCTGGGAGACAGTAGTCAGTCCCAGGGTATGGAGTCTATGTTGGGGGGTCGCTACGACACCCCTGGGTTACGGCACGGAGGGTGCTGTGTAAACCACATCAAAAAAACACATGAGACCCTATGGAGTAAAAGACCCCATTGCCCATAAAACACATGGAAAGTTAAAGGAACACCTCAAATCATGTCTAAGAGTGGGAGCAAAAGAATCTCACTCTTAGCAGGAGAGAAAAAAATAACCCCAAAAAATCCAGCAAAGCTGCTGGGGGACTCACTAGGTTTGGGAAATTAGCCTTACAGAGAATTCTCCGGGGACCCGATCTGCTGAAAGGGAGGGTTGAAGGGTGTGGCATGGGCAGGCAAAAACCCGCCTGAGCAATGGACAAAACCCACCGGTCTTCGGTGATGGTCCGCCACGCCTCCAGATGAGATGAGATTCGTCCTCCCAGCGGAGTCTCGTGCGACCGACAAGAAATATCATTTGGATGATTTGTCGGAAGGGAGACTACCTGTCCCTGGAGAGGAGGCCAAGAGAAAAGCTGACCACCTTGCCGCTGTTGCTTTCGGTGGGGCCCACCAACCAGAGCATCAGTTCGGCACGCACAGCGATCCTGAAACCCCCTGAATCCAGAGAAGGACCGAGTCTGGGACCCTGACCTCTGTGCTTAAGGGGCCTTAGCTGGAGCTTTCGCCAGGACCGATAAAGGTTTGGCAGTTTGGGTACTCGCTTTCGTTTTTGAGTTCCTCGTCTGTAGAAGAGTGGAAGAATTCCTTGCAATCAAAGGGAAGGTCCAGTCCTTTGTCTTGCACTTCCTTTGAAAACTTTGTCGCGTGGAGCCATGCTTGGCGGCAGATGTCAACCCCGACCATGAAGCCTCGAGCCGAGGTATCTACGCGGTGTGCCGCAGCTTCAAGTAGATCCTGTGCCAATACTCTGGCGTCCGACAAACCGGCCTTAAAATCCTCTCGCCTATCCGCAGGAAGACGCTCCTAGAAATTGGCTAGCTCTTTCCACAGCCTAAGAAAATGCAGAGGCTGGCATGGACTAGAGGGTGGCCACTGCCTCCACCGTTGAGGAAGGGAGCAGACAAGCTGATAAAGCTATCTCCTCAGGCGTGAAGCTTGTATCGAGTGTCAATCCTCTTGTTGAGGTGCAGCCTCGTATGGGGTTTATCCCAGACCTTACGGGCCTCAGTCAAGACATACTTTTGGAGGAACAGGCTGGTGCGCCCCTGAGGTGACAGAGTGAAGGCTCCAGAAAGCACCCCCTCCTCTCAGGTACTGGAATATCAAGGAGGGCCATCATATTCAGGACCCGGTCATGGAATGCTCTTACAGAGCAGGGCTGCTGATCGTTATCCTGATCCGTCTGAGGCTCATCTAGCGAAGCGGGAACAAAAGCCTGGTCTGCCACGTGCACCGCCTCAGGTTTTAAAGTGTTAACCCGTTCTTCTGGTGTCTTCTCTATAGGGGACAATGGGGGCAGAGGAGGGAGCGGCGGAGGAGGTCCGGCAGGAAGCGGTGGAGGAGGTGGCACCACCGGGGCCTGCATAGGAACAGCCAGGGCGGAAGGCGGAACAAGAGGTTCAAGGTACATCTCCCTGAAAAGACCTTTGAAATATGCATTCATGGGGTCAAAGAACATGAGCATCTGAAACATCCCAAAAAACACATCCTCAGCTGAAGGTTTTTGTGCTGGGAAAGGCAGCGGCCCGCTCGTGAGGGGCATACCCCCATGAACGCAAGGAAGATGGTTGCCAGGAGGGTCCACCACCGGCTGGATCCATAGATCAGTGCAGCAGAAATAGGAGGGAGCGAGGCAGTATGAGGCAGCTGTGCCGGAGCACGTCAGTTGAAAGAAGGGCGGAAAAGGTTTTTGTTGTCCACACGGAGTGGAAAAGGCTGCTCAGCCCCAAAAGGAATGCTCCCAGCACCAGACATTGTGAACGTTGGTGTAAGAGGGGTACCCAAAATGGCTGCCGTGGGATGGAGGTTGTGCCACCATTTTGTTGACACATTAGGAGAACTGCGTCACATGTGGAGATGAGGCGATTGTCTCTTCAGGAGGGAGAGGGGCCTTAAGTAATACCTTAGCCTTAACACAAGGATCCTCTGCAGAGCCGGTGCTGGCAGGTCTCGGCTGTTTCCTGGACATCTTAGAAACTGCTCCAAAATTAGCCTCCAGTGGAGGAACCTCAGCAGAGCCGGTGCTGGAAGGCCTGTGGTCCATGACCGGCCTCTTTGCCCCCTCGACAGAACCGGTACCACTACGATCGTGAGCATGGAACGGCTGAGGAACAAACCTCATTGCCAAGACCTTCAAAGAGGGTCTCCTGATTCTGTCGGTGCTGAAATCAGCCCCAAGAAGAGGACCCTCGGGCTGTAACCTGGGACGGATAGCTCTCTCTAGAGGGGCCTCGAGCCGTGACTCGGTGTGGAAAGCTCCAAAAATGGAGACCTCAGGGTGAACCCCGGTTTTCAGAGCCACAGAAGAACTGGGCTGAACTTTAGCACCCACGGTGAACCTCTGAACAGTGTCTGGTTTTGGCAGGTCCGCTGCAGGAACCCTTGGAGAACTCTCCAGTGCGCCTTTTATGCCCTGGAGGCACCTCGGAGAACCGCTGGTGACAGAGCTACACCAGCCCCTCCCGGACCTGGAAGACCCCGGAAAGCAGTCCCCTGGCCAGTGCACCCTAAAAAGTAAAGAACTTAACCGGGCGTTTCTTCTTTTAATCAATGAAAAGCTGGAAATTAGGTGGAGGAACATGCTAAAACACTTCCTCCCACTGAAGAAGACGATGTTGGAGTTCCCGGACGGAGAGGGAGTCACAATAGAAGCACGAATCCCAGCGATGCTCCGTGCCTAGACACTCCAAGCAAAGAGAGTGGGGATCCACCCTTGCAAAACGACGTTTGCATGAAGAACAGGACCCGAATCCCAGACGCTCTGGCATAGACGGAGGATTAGATGGCCGTGAAACCAGAGCAGGAAGGAAGGACAAAGGGAATAAAAATTGAAATTCCTGGTGATGCTAGTGCGTCCAGCCCGAGAAAAGGACTGAAGGGCGATGCGCGGGGCGGAGCTCAGGAGGGAGGGGTTATGGCCACGTGCAGTACCCTACGTAAAAATAAAACGACAAAAATGCAATGTTTTTGATGCTTTTTTACAAAAGTGCTCCGGTCCCACCCCGAAGGACGGAATGTCCCACAAGTATGGAGGAAAGGGGATGGGACGTAGGAGTAAATAGCACTTCAGTTTGCCATGCAATATTGTGTATCAAGAAACCATACAAATAAATAAATACACTTCAAAATCTTTAAGGAAACTCAGATGAACAAGCCGTTCTTCATACAAGTCCTGACCCTTTCTGTGCATTGGTCACTTATTCTTGAGAATGTCACACTTTGCTAAGAGTCCTTGCTGAGCAGGATCCTTTGATACTTGTCCCCTTCATTGGGCAAACCATAGCATTTGGTTTGAGTCAGTACTTTTGTGAAGTCATCAGCTTCTCTTTTGCACCAGAAATCCTCCTCCACATTTATAACACACTCTTGTTAATCTCTAAAAGAAACCCATGCTTTAAACCACTGTCCAATGAAAGCTCTATTTCCAACGTACCCTTTCCAACAAGGCTCTTCAGCAGGCAATCTATACAGAAGATTGAGGAGTTTATAAACCACTGGCGCCTCCTTGACCCATGTAACATTGGAATTCGGGCCATTTGGTACCGATTTGTGCACCCCCGAGTTAACTTCATTCATCAGTGGCATTTGACACAGTTGTCAGGTTGCCTTGTTTTGAAGCATTTGAAACATGGAGGCAGGAGGAGGGAGAGGTTGGAAGTTTTAAAAGGTCTTGCGTCATACTCCCCTTTTCGCATTTATCTCTTGGTGTTCCATTTGTGTTCTGTCATTTTAGGTGCTCACTTATTGTTCTGTTTGCCTTCTACGGATAATCACTTGCTACTCTCATTCATGGCTTTGTTTTTTGTGTTTATATGTAGGAAGGCACAACTCAAATCACTAACATATTGGAAAGGTCACTAACTTATCAGCAGTGCTCTCCCCCTTCACCCATCTCCCAGAGATTCCAGCTCCAGCCGAGCTTACGGTGGGTGCATGGACTGGACCTATGCTCAACCAAATGAAAATAGATCTGGTGCTGTTTGGTCAAATGCCTGTCTCCAAAGATCTCTGGCCTGAACAAATCTGATCACATTCAGAGCTGGTATTCAGTATGTGGTCTCAGTTTTGAATTGTAGACTGCCTTTCTGTGGCACTTGAAGTAGTCTCTTGCTCACTTTCATATGAAACCTCTTTAGACAAATGTTTCATTTTTGGTCTTGCCACCACAGGATTAATGTGGCAATCACTATATTCTCTTTGAGTTTTCTTTATTTTGGCATGCATGCCATCTTGGTGGCCACCTCCAATGAGTGCAAAACATAGTCACACAATCATTAGACAAAGGTTGTTTAAGGAGAGAAAAATGCACTCATCAATGCTCCATGCCTTAGACTAGATTCCGGTGACAAAGGCCCTCATACCACCAAACGGTAATAGCGTTCGCAGCACCTGATCTGCCGAAATTACCGGTAGATTACAGGTGCCACAAAGGGTTTCTTAATCCCCATTCCATACTTCCATAGGACCCCATGGGGGGATTGCCAGAATTACCGGCACCAGTTATACCAGTAATACTGGCTGTTTTTTGCCGGTGGGGTGTCTGACTGCTTACCTCCAGCTCTTGGCTGGAGGTAAATTCGGCCATCCCACCAGCAAACGTAATCTGCCGGTCTGGAAACGTGCCGGTAAATGAAAATACTGGCACGTTAATTCCGGACCAGCAGGGTCATAATGAGGCCCAAAGTCTATGATGTTGAATCTGTTATATTGTGTTTTTACAATAAGGGGCAGCCATTTCTGTTGGACAAATTGCAGTCCTGTGTCCTGAGCTGCGAGTAACAGTCAATGGACAAATACCCCATATTAATGGCACAACTTCAGAAACCATACACAAGGAAGGGAACACATCACTAAGGGCCTCATTACACGGTATGCGGTAACCATGGCGCTATTAGCGCCATGGTTGCCGCCGGTATTTTACTGTGTCCGCCTTGGTGGATGGCGGAATTACCGCCCTACTCCAAGGTGAGCGGGGGCGGTAATTCCCCTTTCACCAAGGCACTTCCCCATTCCAATTTTTGCCCCCATAGGGCTCAATGGGAATGGGGAAGGAGCGAATTACGGTACCGCAAATTGCGGTACTGTAATTAGCACCAAGGTCCCTTTGCGGGCCTGTTCCTTAACGGCTGCTAAAACCAGCCGTTGAGGTCGGGTCTGGCAAAGGGACCTCATAGTAAGGTGGTAAGGGTTTACCGGTACCGGTGCCCTTACCGGTACCGGTAAATCCTTACCGCATTCCGTGTAATGAGGCCCTAGTGTCAGGCCCCATATATTGAATTCTCCAACACTTAGTATCCAGATAAAAAAAGCCACAAGTTTGAGTCGAAAATTGAGACTTTCTGTCTGCACTTCAATCTCTAATCCCCGATATCCATCTAACAGGCAATGTTGGAGAAACTATGTTCATGCATCATTTTAGGGTGATGACAAACAGAGACAGCTTTATTTTGTCCAGCAATACATAGAAACCATCAACAGCTTGACCTAACAGCAATCGAGCACAACAACCTGACTCATCCTCCAGATCTCTCACCATTATAAGTCACCAGTCAGCAGATACATTCGGAACTGAGAACATTCTGGAAACTCATTGAGAAAGAAAATCTGCCTCCCACAAGCGTGATACAAACTTTCATTACCTTAGTCCTTCTACTATGCTTACAACTGGTGAACATATAACGTGTCGAATCCTCCTACTACGCTTCCCGCCGAGTGCCGTTTATAACCCTCTCACCACGTCACTGCCCTCACTCCACAAGCAATCCTTGGTTTGAACCAGTCACAATTGGTTTATTAAATCACATGGGTTTATAATTCTTACAAGACAGCACTTTTATTTCTGTGCTATGTTCACTTTTATTTCTGTGCTCCGCACATGCCCCCCTCCCACACCATATCTAGATGCACAACTTCATACACGACTCATGTTAAATAAAGTATTTCCCTAACATTGTCACTACTCAAGTGATAATGAATTTAGATCTTGCAGACTTGTGGGGCATCTGCTATATCAGTAGGAGAGAAGACCCAGACAAAAAAGGAAACTATTTCACTAAGGCAAATAACTTGTATCTACTCATACATCAAAAGTCAATTTCCTTCAGACATGCAGGATGATTTCAAAGTATTGACTGCCGCCAACAAAGAGACAGCTAAACATGAGTCTCTCTATACAAAGATGTTGTGATCAGAGCTTGGCCTAAGTGAGGATCTGTTCAGGATCTGACAGCAATTGAAGTGTTTGCAGAAGGCTTGGGATGTTACACATGTCACTTTGCTAATGAAAACAATCAATCGGAATGGGACAATGAAAAGTCACTGGTTCTGAATTGCATTTTACTGTACGTGCATGCCTGCCTCCAGGAAGAGAGATAGTCCACTGACACTTTAGAATATAAAAGGGACATCAATGTGCAATAGAGCCTCAAAAGCTTGCTTGCCAATGTTACATTAACCATTACACAAAGATTCTGGCAGGTGCTCTAAAGCCCTTCATACAGTCCACACAGAACAGGAGGGTCCTAACATTTACATTGAAGGTCCTCTTTGCTTATGAGGAAGGATTAAAGTAGGTGGGAACATTTCCCGTTCATAACACTCTGGCAAGATCTTTGCCAAGAATGAAGGATGAGTCCTGATATCCACCTTATCTTTACTGAACACTGTATTTTGTTTGTGAGAGGAGAGGGACTGGAGCTCTCATATTTAGCTCGTGTCACAATATTAAGAAAAACAGTCCCCATTTTAATGCTGTCATAGACCATGAGCTCAACACGCCTATGAGGCAATAATGACAATACACATCTTCGAAAATGGATGGGGCCTCCAAAAGAAGATATCACTGGAAGGGTGTAGCAATATATATATATATATATATATGTATATATATATATATATATATATATATATATATATATATATATATATATATGAATAACATTTTGCAGCGATTATCTTCTTATCTTTCATTTTCATATGGTTATTATAATGCACATACAAGAAACAATGCTTTACAGAGAAGATATCTAGGGCTTCTGGTTTTCAGTGTTTGTTTTGTCAATTTCAGTGGGTTTTTTCCAGTGTGTTCACAAAATGTAAAAGATTTGTGTATATCAGCGTTTACAAATCTTTTGCCGAAAACAATGGCACACAACAGTGTTTGTCAAGGGTATATAAATAATATGGGTTTATTAACATACATACTTTTTTGGAGTAGCAATATGATGTGACATACAATGTTCTAAAATGACAGGCTATTGAAGGAACAGTCTCTCAAAAGGGGTAGCCAACATGCTTCTGCTGAAAAAGCTGGCAATAGAGTCACTGCCCCTGGAAAGGATGTGGGAAATGTTGTGTACAGAATGATGCCCTTTATCCATATCCACGGCTGGGTCTAGGATGTGTTAGGGTAGTGGAATTTCCAAGTCCAACACAAACGCATCTCCTAGAGCTCCTCTTGGGGGAAATTCCCTTGAGCAGTACAGTTCGCACTTCGTGTTGGCCCTGGTCGCAAACAGATCCACTTGAGGGGCTCCCCAAATGGGTAATTTGCATATCTATTGAAACCTGCATGAAAACACAGAACATTATGTTGCAAGAAGTTAAATGAGGTGTTGATACTTGATGGTATCATGGACAGCAAGACTACAAGAAACGGTAATGCGTAAACCAAAAAGCAAACAAAATGTGTGATGTGCAATGCATATATGATGTGAGTGGGACATTTGGTTTCTAGAGGACAGTGTTGACAGAATCAGTTATACGAACGTCTACAATTCATGGATAAGTTACTGTCAGATAACTGAAGTGTGGGATCTTAGGCAAAACCTTTTAAGTGGTGATCTAGGCATATGACCCCAGTTTGAAACTGAATTGTAACCACATACATCTTCCAGGCTCTTGTTGGTAGAAAGATGTTTTTTTGTCTGTCAAGAATACTCTATACAGAAATCATAATAAACCACTCTGACAAACATATGCATCCTTGTATGAATATGTTAAGCAAAAAGAGGTTAATTGTAACTTTGTTTTCCCCATCTTGAACAGAATCCTGTATGTATCAGAATGCAAAGCAGCGTGAGAATAAATAATTACTTTTGAGGTTTGTAAAGGAGTAGTTTCTTACCTGTAGCTCCATTTCTCCAGCGTTCGTATCTTTCAGGGATTCACATGCTGTGAATATTCCCCATCGTCAGGCTGGGAATCCCTGGTTACTTTAATTTCGTATTTTTCCTAATGGAAAAACGTTGACACCTTGGGTGTCCTATCTACGTTGCTGTGGGTGTTTTTGGTCCCCACCAATAGGATGTCCAGTGTATAGCTCCGCCCAGCAGCTTCCCCTCAGATTTTAACCACTCAAGCTGGAGGTCAACCTCCTGTAGAGGATGTTTGCCTGGAGGGGAAGGCTAGAGGGCGCATGTGAATCCATTGAAGATACTAACGCTGGAGAAGAACAAGGCCATGGTAACGTCCTTTAAACTGGATGTTCCTCCCATGTATTCCTTATCTTTGATATTTCCAATATCCAGCTTGCTGTCTCAGAAACATTTTTCAGCAAGGGGGCACGGTGCGTCAATGCCTGTCGACTCGATATCCCTCGGAGGCTTGACGTCACATAGTAGCATGCGCAGCGCCCATTGGCCTCAGTTCCATTTTGACGAGTGGAACTTTACCTTGTATTTGACGGTTACTCCCCCTGAGAGAGTGTAGACAGCAACCGCAAGGCAATTTCGACTGCAGGGTAGGTTGGGAGGGGCAAAAAGGAATACGTGGGAGGAACATCCAGTCAAAAGAACATTACCATGGGTAAGTAACTTGTTCTTCGAATGGATTGTGTCCTCCCACGTATTCCTTATCTTTGATGCACTCCCAATACAGTTTACATAATTTGGAGGAGGGAGTAGAAATGTATGTGGTTATGTATTCACAGAGTGCAACACTGCTTTTCCAAATGCAGAGTCCTGGCCAGTGGAGGAGTCTAGACTGTAGTATTTAGTAAAGGTGTGCACAGACGACCATGTGGCAGCTGCACATATATCCTTTAATGGAACACCCCTCTGTAACGCAGATGAAGATGTAACAACCCTGGTCGATTGAGCTCTTAGATGTTCTAGAGGGTCTTTACCTTCCAGTCTGTAGCATTCCGATATAGTTAGTATAATCCATCTGGAGATAGTTTGCTTGGTGATGGTCAGTCCAAATTTGTGACCTGAATAGCCCACGAATTACTGGTCATTTTGCCGCAATTATGCCAATCTGGAGATGTATAAGCTCAGTGCACGTCCAGGGTCAAGTCTGTGATGTCCCTGTATGTGGTGGAGGATAAAAAGACGGTAATGTTATCTTATGAGTAATATGAAACTTGGAAACCATTTTGGGGAGAAAAGAAGGCTTCACCTTTAGTACGACTCTGTCCTTATGAAAGACAGTATGAGGAGGCTTGCAGGATGAAGCCTGTAGATCATTCACCCTTCGGGCTGATGTAATTGCCACTAAGAATCCAGTTTTCAGAGTTAGAAGTCTTAATGGACAAGAATGTAGAGGTTCGAAAGGAGATCCCATCAAGTAGTTTAACACCAAGTTGAGATCCCATAGAGGGACTTGAAACTGGGTCGGAGGGTAAACTTTAGTTAGTCCCTTTAAATAACCAGGTTACTCACCGTAGTGACCACCTTACTCCTAGTCCATAGTCCCCTTTCCTCCATACTTATGGGACATCTCTCCGTCCTGTGGGATGGGACCGGAGCACTTTGTAAAAAGCATCCCAAACATTTTTTCAAAAATGTGTCCTTCCACTCTTTCTTGCGCGGGGCCCGGCATGCGGCCATAACCCCGCCCACCTTGGCTCAACCCCGTGCATCGCCCATCAGTCCTTTTCTATCGCCAGGTCAGAGACCTATTAACAATAACAGAGGAACCTTATTAGAGGGGATGGCGGGCGGGCGTATGGAGGAAAGGGGACTATGGACTAGGAGTAAGGTGGTCACTACGGTGAGTAACCTGGTTATACTCCTACGTCCCCTATCCTCCATACTTATGGGAGATTCCCAAGCACTCCTAACAGGAACTACGGGTGGATAGAAATACCCCTTACTGAAAAAGGTACTTCAGCACAGCCTGACCAAACTGAGCAGCAGCTCTTGAGCTCATGTCAAGATAATAATGCTTACAAAAAGCAGATGGGGAGGCCCAAGTAGCTGCCCTAGCGATGGACGCCCAGGCAACATATTTCTGAAAAGCAACCGCGGCTGCCTTGCCCCGCACCAGGTGTGCATGAATACCCTTAGGAGGTTTCAGCCCTTGGACGGTGAAAGACTCCGTAATGCAGGCGGCGATCCACCGAGAAATAGTCGCCTTAGACGCCTGCTTACCCTGAGGGTTACCAAGGGTCACAAATAGTTGAGAAGAACTCCTAAGCTCGGAAGTTCTGTCCAGATAGAACTTAAGAGCCCTTCTGACATCGAGACAATGCAGAACCCTTTCTGCCTCTGAGGCAGGGTTTGGAAAAAAGACCAGCAGGGAGATCGACTGATTCAGATGGAATTCAGTTACCACCTTCGGCAGGAAAGCAGGATTTGTCCGTAAGACCACCTTATCCTTGCGAAAGACCAAGAAGGGATGCTCCACTGACAAGGCCTGGAGCTCACTCACCCGCCTTGCTGACGTAACAGCGACCAAAAAGGACACTTTCCAGGATAGGTACTTGAAGTCCACCGTGGCCATGGGTTCAAAAGGTTTATGGCACAACGCCGTCAGGACTACATTTAGATCCCACAGCGGGTGCGGACTACGAACTGGAGGGTAGAGGCAAGTCAAGCCAGCCAAATGCCTCTTAACCACTGGATTACACAGAGAGTAAGACCATTGGTCCGTAGAAAGATAAGTGGATACCGCTGAAAGGTAAGTTCTGCATGACAGAACGTAAACACCCGACTCTGCTAGGAAGGATACGAAGGACAGCAACGTGTCAATCGTAGCCTCCCTTAGGTCCAACTGCTTTTCCAAACACCAAAGACAGAACATGAGCCATTTACCTCTGTATTAGGATCTAGTCGAGGGTTTCCTGGCCGCCTGGATAATACGCATGTTATCCGCAGACAAGTTAAGATGTTCTAAAGACTTGAACTCAGGCACCATGCCGCCAAGCTGAGCGATTGTGGGGAGGGGTGCCACATCTGCTGTTCCCCCTGATGAAGATCGGGGGTCTCTGGTAACCTGATCGGCGGATACATCGACAGGTGTTGAAGTTCTGAGAACCAAAACCTTGCCGACCACCACAGGGCTATGAGTAGAAGGGAACAGTTCACTGAGTTCTTCAGCTTCCAAATTGCTCGATGGACTAGAGGCAGAGGCGGGAAGGCATAAGCCCTCATGTTGTGCCATGGAATCTCGAGAGCATCCCCCAGAGAGGAGGCTCCCAGCCCCCTCTGGAGGCATACTGAGGAAGCTTCTTGTTTACCGCCGTAGCGAAGAGTTCCACCTCCGGTGTGCCCCAACGCAAGAAAATCCATGAGAGGACCTCTGCCTTCAACTCCCACTCGTAGCTGACCACTGTCCACCGGCTGAAGGCATCTGCTGTCACATTCAGCTGGCCCGGGATATTGTCCCTACGTATGCGGACCACCTTGTTGGCTATAATCAGTCTGAACGCCCTGAGCGCTAGGAAGATCGCCAGAAGCTCTAAATGATTAACATGGAGGAGCTTGTCCTGAGGCGACCAGAGATCCGAGACCTGAAGAATATCTAACGTCGCACCCCAATCCAGGAGGGAGGAGTCTGTCGTGATCGTCACCGTAGGGGCTGGGTCCTGAAACGCTGCACCCACCGACAAGTTGCTGAGAGATGACCACCATTCCAGGTCCACTGTCATGGAAGCCGGAATCATTATCAGCTTGGAATCCGGGTCCACAGCCTGACGCCAAGAACTCCGAAGAGCCATCTGGGTCCGTCTCATCTTGAGACGAGCAAGAGGAAGAGCCAACACGCACGAGGCCATGAGGCCCAGAAGCCTCTGGAATCACCAGGCCAACATGCTCTCCGACTGCGCAAACATCTGACAGGTGGCTAACAGATCCGCCATCCTGCTCCCGGTCAGGTACACTCTGCAGTCGATCGTGTTCCAGCGAAAACCCAGGAAAATCAAGTCCTGCGAGACCGTCATGGAAGATTTCCGCCAGTTCACCGACAGCCCAAGATGGAACAGGAGCTGAAGGAGAGACTGAAGATTGCCTGCTGCTTTCAACGGACAAGGGCAGCGTAAGAGCCAGTCGTCCAAATACGGATACACATGGATACCCTGCAGACGAAGATAGGCCACAATCACCAACATCATCTTCGTGAAGACACGCAGCGCTGAGCTGAGGCCAAAAGGAAGCACTCGAAACTGGAAGTGCTCCTCTCCAAAGAGAAACGGAGATATCTCCTGTGTGGATTCCAAATCAGGATATGCATGTACGCATCCTGAAGATCCAGCACACTGAGCCAATCGCCCATCTGCAAGGAGGACCATATCTGGCTGGGCGTGATCATCTTGAATTTCTCTTGGGGTAGGAAAAGATTGAACTGAGAAAGGTCTAGGATGGCGCGCAGGCCAGCCTGGTTGGGTTTGGGCACCGTAAACAGTTGGGGGTAGAAGCCCTCCCCTCGCTCCCCGATGGGAACGGGTTCCACAGCTCTGGGGTCGAGAAGTTTCTGAACCTTGGCTTTGAGGTAGGGCGAGCCTGACAGCTGAAAAGGAGGGTTGAGGGGTGGGGTAGGGGGTAGGGGTAAGCGGAAGCCCGCCCGAGCGACTGACAAGACCCATCTGTCTTCGGTGATGGTCTGCCACGCCTCCCAATGAGACGCAATGCGTCCTCCCACCGGGGTCTCCTGCGAGCCCGGAGAACCCTCATTTAGTAGGTTTTTCAGTGGTGTTACCACCTGAACGTGCGGAGGAGGCTGAGGAGCGGGAGAAAAACCGAGTCCGTTGTTGCCTACAGCAGTTATTCCCCGAAGGGGTATCCTCTCTGCGAGATTTCCGGTCGAGGAAGCCCCTAAAGCCAGAGGAGGGTCGACTTTGGGACAACAGTCTCTGGGTTTTGAAAGGGGTCTTAACCAGGACCGACAAGTCCGAGTGCTATCCTTCGTCTTGGTGAGCTCAACATCCGTTGTAGAATGAAAGAGATCCTTACCATCGAACGGAAGGTCCAACACCTTGTCCTGCACTTCTTTTGAGAATTTAGTGGCATGCAGCTACGCCTGCCGTGAGGTATCAACCCCCAGCATAAGGCCCCGAGCCGAGGTGTTTACGTGATGAGCCGCAGCCTCCAGGAGATCCTGGGCCAAGACCCTGGCGTCAGATAAACCACCCTTAAAGTCCTCCAACTTCTCGACCGGGATAAATTCCTCAAACTCCGACAGACCTTTCCACATCCGCATTTTTAGCCCCCGCTAACACCAGTTTGGCATTGGCCTGCATGAGCTGCAAGGCCGAGTTGGCAAAGATTTTCCTCCCAAGGGAGTCAAGGAGCTTGTTCTCCTTTCCTAGAACCTGCGTAGCCATCGTGGAAGAGGATGCTGCAGGCCTGGAATGCAAAGTGGCCGCAGCCACCACTGTGGAGGAGGGGGCGGACAAGATGACAGGGCCACCTCTTTTCCGAAGAATGCAGCCTGTATCTCGCGTCAATTTTCTTATTGATGAAAAGTCCAGAGTGTGGCTTTTCCCATATCCTGCAGACCTCGGCCAGAATGTCCTTCTGCAAGAACAGGCCGGTACGCTCCAAAGGAGACAGGGTGAACGCCCCAGAAAGCAGGCCCTCCTGCATCGCGGGTGCCTCGAGCACCGGAACATCTAAGAAGCACATCATGTCCAGTACCCGGTCATAAAAAGCTCTAATAGAGCGGGGCAGTTCTTCGTTGTCCTGATCGCCTAGCGCATCATCCCACAGGTTAGGATCCTGCTGAGCCATGTCGGGCGCTGCCTTGTCCACGGGGGAAGGCACCATAGGCAAGGGAGGCGCCGGCGGAACCACCGGAGGAACGCGTGGGGCCGGAGGCGCCGGCGGACAAATCTCCCTAAACAGCCCTTTCAAATATTCCCTCATGGGGTCGGTATGCATGAGCGTTTGAAATTTACCGAAAAAGGCGTCCTCCGGGGACTGCTTTGGAACCTGAGGAGGCCTCTCATGAGGTGGACCGACGTGTCCACGTAAATCAAAGGCGCCGACCCCGCAGGCAACGGAACATTGTGCGGAAGAGGCATCCGGGCATTCCAATCATAAACTGGCTAATAAGGATGTGCACAAGGGACTCTATGTTCACCCAAGGAAGCAAGCCATACACCTGAGGCCGATGGCGTAGTTGTAGGGATAGCACCCAAAATGGCCGCCGCGGTCATGGCGGGAACGGCGCCATTTTGTCATCGTCTGAGGGGAACTGCGGCACGTGAGGAAGTGAGGCAGGGGTCCCCGCCGATGGATCAGGGGTCTTAACTTTAGCCTTAACATAAGGAACCTTGGCAGGGCTGGTACTATGAGGCCTGGAATGTTTCTGCGACATACCAACCACCAAATTAGCCTTCCCACGAAGGACCTCGGCACTACCGGTAAAAGAACTTTCCTTCTTTGCCCCCTTAACAGATCTGGTGTCGCTGCAAGAGCGGGAACGGTGAGAAACAGCCTTCACCGGCAAGGCCTTGTCAGGCCTCTCAGAAATGTTGGTAGCTTTGGTCTCTGAAAGAGGGACCTCGGACCCACGTCCGGTGACAGCCTTAACTGCACAGGCCTCGAGCATCCGTTCGGTGACAGCAAGCCCCACCAAAGCATCAGGGCGCACCCCGGTCTTATTTTTGAGGGAAGCCGACAGAGAGGCCTCACAGCGAGCTCCGGTATCCCATGATTCAGTAGAACTGGGTCTACAAACAGCCCCCACATGACGGGCCTCGGAGCATGCTCCGGTATCCACAGGCCCCTTACGGAGACCCTCAGAGAAAACTCTGGTACAATTATTAGGCCCAACAGGCACCTCAGGGTGAACCCCGGTGACAGAGCGATCAACGCTCCTCCCGGCCCGAGAGGAACCTGGAAAGGTATCCCCCGGCCGGGCTCTCTGGAAAGTAAAGAACTTACCGGGCGTTGTTTCTTCTCATTGATGAACGCCTGTAAATGCGAAGGAGTTTGTCGGAACACCTCCTCCCACTGCTCCAACCGACATTGAAGTGCCCGGACCGAAAGGGAGTCGCCGTAATAACAGAAGTCCCAACGGTGATCCGGACCCAAACACTCTAAGCAAAGAGGATGGGGATCTGCCCTTGAGAAACAACGGTGGCACGATGAACAATCTGGAAAGTCTATTTTGAACGACATAGAGAGACTAGTACATGATCGCTAGCGAGAGCCAGAGAGGAAAAAAGGGAAGAAAATCTTCCGAGAATGCAAGTGCGTCCAGTCCCGAACGAGCGGAGAAAAGGACTGATGGGCGATGCGTGGGGCGGAGCCAAGTTGGGCGGGGTTACAGCCGCGTACTGGGCCCCACGCAAGAAAGAGTGGAGGGACACATTTTTGAGAGTTGTTTGGATGCTTTTTACAAAGTGCTCCGGTCCCGTCCCACAGGATGGAGAGATGTCCCATTAGTATGGAGGAAAGGGGACGGGAGGTAGGAGTAAATGGTACTACGAGAGATTCCAAGATGGCAGAGATGAGGAGAGGACATGCGTGAGCGCAGCTCCGTCCTCTCCCCCAACAGCTGCGCCAATAAAGAAACATAATATCGCTGTTTACGGTCCCTGCAACCCCCACCCACCCCCCAAGGCTGGAGGTGTTGGAGCAACTGCAGAGCAGTGGAATCGGGTCGGTAGCGGCCACACTGACTCTTGGAAGTCGCCGAGAGTTGGAGTGGAGGCGGGCGGCTCCTAACGTTGGATGCAGCCGGGAGAGAATGCAAGGCATTGGGGGGAGCGGACCACCTGACCGGGGGCCCAGGGCCCATAACACCCGATCCTCGTGTGGAAGCGGGGACAGCTGCCGGAGCACCCGCAACACCCGAGAGAATCGGAGAGCGGGAGGAGGAGGCCGCCGCCCCCCGAGAAAGACGGTGAGGAAGGACTTTACATACCTTCAAGAGCCGCAAGGAAGCCGGCATCAGAACAGGCCCAGTGGAGGCAAAGTCACGCAGCGACCCGATCTGCAGGAAGCGGAGGGAGCAGCCTGCGTGTGACATGGAGATCGGGAACAGGAGGATCGCCGTGGGACATTCGAAACGCAAACAGCGGACAGTGCAAGGCCCAAGACGACACAATAAATCGGCACACTCCAAGAGGTAGGGCAACAGAGGGAAACCCTGCAACAGAGCGACCCAAGCTGACAGAGGTAGCGCACTTTTTTTCTCCCCCACAATAGAAGGTACATTACGAATTGGGCACCCGGAGGGGTGCAGCAGAAGGGGCGGAAAGGGAGAAAAAGGGATACGAAATGGCTCCAACAAAGAGGGGCAAACAAGGATTATAGGTCAACACAAGGAGAGGTAGAATGCCGGGGGGAGGAAAGGATAAGTGCGCAAGACCTCTAGGGGGAGGAAACCCCACTAACCCCACCCCCCCACCCCCGGAAAGGGGACCTCAATCACAATGGCTGCACCTAACGCTGCGGCTCCCATCAGCAGGGCGCATATCTCCTCATAGAGAACATCCCACAAGAGACCCGGGATTGCAAAGATAAGACCCCGGTTGAACAAAAAGACTGAACCGCACAAGCTGCCCCTAGCAGGGACAAAATACACGCCTGGACAGCTGTAACTGGAGAGACCAGTGGGAACATGGTGGCAGAGAGACCCAAACCTATATCTGCATCTATGGCCAGATCTAGGGGTAAAAATCGCTTGAGGAGGGCTAACAAAAGAATTGAGAACATGTCAGAAACGGTGGAAGAAAGAGACCTGAAAGAAGCAGTCCAACAGGTATTCAAGGACATCCTAAATGCTAGCGAGGAAGAAGAAATTGCAATAGACAGAATACATAGAGTGGGCCCCAAGAGGACAGGAGAACCAGGTGAAAGACCCCGCAATGTATTGGTGGCTTTATCCTCCTACCCTCAAAAAGAACAAATTCTCCGGCGAGCCCGGACAATGGAGCACATACGAATGAATGGGGAGGACATCCAAATATATCAGGACCTGGCACAGTCCACACTGCAGAAACAAAGGGAATTGGGCCCAGTGGTAAAGGAACTCTCATTGAAACAAATTGGGTACAAGTGGACCTTCCCATTTGGTTTGCTGTTCATGTGGGAAGGGAAACAAAGAAGGGTAACAACATATGAAGAAGGGAAGCAAATACTGGGAATACTGGACCAAGAAGGACTTTGCCAGAGAGGACGGACAGAAAAACTCACCCAGAGAAGATCAGAATGGGAATGGAAGAGTAATGATAGGAAGGTAAAAGGGCTTCAACTAAAGGAGTGAGAACCCAGTCGAAACAACCAGAAACACAAGAGTCTCTGAAATCCACAGATCCAGCGACACCCCAATCTGCCCAGCAATCTAATGGTAACGGGGAGAGCAGGACCAACAAACACACAGGGGCGGCAAAGGGGGATGGGGGAGGTATAGGATCAATACTTGGGAACCGGAGGGGTTTTAGAATACCCCACACGTTATCCCTGAGACTAAGTGGGCATGGCGCGGACGGCGCAATTGCCAGAGCTGTTATAGGAACCAGAGTCCAACTCAGGGCAGTTTAGGGGGGCAGGGGGTAAGTTGTTCGAGCAGGTTGGGAGTTGCTCAGGTTGGGGCAAGGTACACTCGTGGGAATGATCAAGCATATTTAGATTCTGTCCGAAGTAACTGGAAGCAAAATTCCAAAACTGAACAATGGGGATAAAAATACTAACATAACATTCGAGGCCTCAATTCCCCAGTCAAAAGGAAGAAAGTGGAAGCCTTTTTAAGACAAGGGAAATATGATATACTGATGCTCCAAGAAACTCATATACGGGGACACGATAAGAATTAAATTAAATTGAAAGGCTACAATGTGATCCTGCAGGCTAATGCGCCCGAGAAAAGAGCAGGGGTCATGACAGCCATCCGCGACTCCCTCAGATACTCCAAACAGAAGGAGATAAACAGGGGAGATACTTATTCATTAACACAAAAATAGATGGAATCCCTATCACCCTAGCAACTATATATGCACCAAACTCTGGCCAATGGTTTTCTTAAAGATACATTAGACAAATTGGAAACATTTGCAGGGGGGAAATAATTATGGGAGGAGACTTGAATATAGTGCGGGATCCGCATCGAGACGGATTTGGGCCCAGATATCAGGGACAGGGATCCCCGCCAAATGCATTAAATTAGAAAATGTCTTACCTATCCCTGGAAGATGTATGGAGGCATACAAACCCCACCCAGCAGGGATACACATACTTTTGGCATGTATATGGGACAATGTCCAGGAAAGATTATCTTTGGGTCAACACGGGCCTTTTGGGCAAAATAAATGAATCACATATAGGATCCATCTCGTTATCAGACCATGCCCCCCTCTCGGTAGAGATAGCCCTACTTCATAAATCACCGGGGCTGTGGAATTGGTGGCTTCCGGAGGAGATAATCAGGGACCCAGTGTTAGGAAGCACTTTGCGAGAACATATTACGGAATACCTAGAATTAAACAACCTTCCAGAAATCTCCATAGAAACACAATGGGAGGCCCTAAAAGCAGTCACCCGGGGACACTTAATAGCCCTAAAGAATCAAAGGGAGAAACAAAACGCCCAATGGGAAAGGGAACTAGAGGATAACATAGCAAAGATCCAGGCAGAACTTGCCCAGAAATCCACCCCGAAGCTGCACAAAGCACTCACACGTCCAGGGCCAGCTAGATTCTCTCCACACGAAGAAAGCAGAAAGCAGAAAGGCACCTATTACGACTGAAGCACTCTTATTATGTTAAAGCCAAAAAAAGCTGACACATATCTGGCTAGACAACTTAAAAGGGCAAATACAAGAGAGGACGGTAAAGGCGTTGAGGGATGAGGGAGGGGAAAGAAAGAGACAAACGGAAGAGATAGGCCACATATTTGCACAATTTTACCAGCAGCTATACACACCTGACTTACCAGAGGAGAGGCTACAAACCACATTCCTAAATGGCATCGATCTCCCAACGGTATCGGAAATGGATAGACAAATGCTAGGCGAGGAAATCACGCAGGAAGAAGTCATGTTAGTAATTAGGGATCTACCAAGGAACAAGGCTCCAGGCCCTGACGGTTTCACCGCACAATTTTATAAGTCATATAAGGATTTACTCGCCCCTATACTAACAAAATTATTGAACTCCTTTAAGAATAAGGGGGATATCACCAGATCAAAGAATGAAGCTAACATGCTAGTTCTCCAAAAACCGGGAAAAGATCCTCAGCTCCCTAGTTCCTATCGTCCCATTGCCCTGATAAATCAAGATACTAAGTTATACACTAAGATATTGGCCTTCAGACTTAAACAAGTAATCCCGAAGCTAATCAACCAAGACCAAGCGGGTTTCTTCCAAGGTAGACAGACACATGACAACATTAGGAGAGTAGTCCACCTGGTGGAAAAATCTGGAATCAAGCAATCTCCGGCGATAGTTCTTGCACTGGACGCAGAAAAAGCATTCGACTGAGTAGAGTGGTCACTCCTTTTTAATACACTAAGGAAGATGGGGGTGGGGGAGACATACATCCCGATGGTAAAAGCAAATTACAACTCCCCCAATATAAGTGTAGCAGTGAATGGGAGCCTAACAGACAAGATACATATTAGAAGGGGGACGAAACAAGGGTGCCCGCTCTCCCCACTCTTATACGCCATTTTCCTAGAACCATTGCTAGAAAGGATAAGGGCCAACACAGACATTAAGGGCATAGACATGGCAGGATACTCCCACAAAATAGCAGTTTATGCGGACGATATGCTGGTAACCCTGGGGGATCCGGAGCATTCTCTCCCATTGTTGATGCAAGAAATTGACACATTCGGAGCACTTTCGGGCCTGAAAATTAATAGACAGAAATCGGAACTCTTAGCTCTGGCAGGAGACACCGCACAAACCCAAAAAATGGCGGAGGCATTACATTTCAAAGTGGCGAAAACTGGGGTGAAATACCTGGGAATAACATTGACAGGGAAAATACAAGACTTATTCCCACAAAACTACCCCGCAATCCTGCAACAAATTAAACGTGAAACGATGAGATGGAATCCCCTATCAATATTGTGGTGGGGCAGGATAACGGTAATTAAAATGACTATACGCCCAAGGCTGTTATGTCTATTCCAAGCCCTTACAATTAGAATCCCATCAGCCTTCTTTAGAGCACTAACAAAAACTATCATGACGTATATATCGCAAGGGAAAACCCCGAGAGTATCTAGGACAGTTCTCACTGCCCCAAGAAGTGAAGGTGGATGTGCACTCCCACATTTCAAGAAGTACTACGAGGCAGCCCAGCTATGGGTACTGAAGAAATGGATACCAGCCGAATCACAGAAAATATGGGCAGCCCAGGACAGAGCGATAGCGACAACTCCCACCAGACACATGCTCTGGGTAGGGAAGAAACACAGACACCCAAATGTACAAATCAGTGAAATCATGAAGGCAGCCCTAGAGATATGGGACAATGCCATACAAAAAGGAACACTAACAAAAGATCCGGCTCCCTTCATACCTCTCTTTGGAAATCCCGAATTCCCGCCAGGGCTGGAGAAAAGGGCGTTCCAGAAATGGGAGGAAGCAGGTTGTAAAATGGTTGCAGATATGCACGAAGATCAAAGCATAAGATCATTTGCGGACTGCACATCCCTGCTAAAACTCAGTACCACAGACAAATTTAGGTACGAACAAACATATCACTGGTTGGACACGCCGGGAATCAAAGAAGCAGTGTCAAGGGAGCTAACCCCGTTTGAAAAATACATTATGACAAACACAGGTTCAAAATAATTTGTCTCCACCACCTACACATTTTTAAACCCCTCTGTAGAAGAAGTGAAATGGAACTACATCAAAAGATGGGACCGAACTTTAAACAACACCATCACCAAAGGGCAATGGGAATACATATGGAAAATTATCCCAAAATTGACAACGGCGATTGAAACAAAAGAAATGTGGATGAATTACCAGGTTACTCACCGTAGTGACCACCTTACTCCTAGTCCATAGTCCCCTTTCCTCCATACTTATGGGACATCTCTCCGTCCTGTGGGACGGGACCGGAGCACTTTGTAAAAAGCATCCAAATTGTTTTCAAAAATGTGTCCCTCCTCTCTTTCCTGCGCGGGGCCCGGCACACGGCCGTAACCCTGCCCACCTTGGCTCCGCCCCGCGCATCGCCCATCAGTCCTTTTCTATCGCAGGGTCCAAGACCCATTAGCAGTAACAGAGGAACCTTTCTAGAGGGGACGGCGGGCGGGCGTATGGAGGAAAGGGGACTATGGACTAGGAGTAAGGTGGTCACTACAGTGAGTAACCTGGTAATACTCCTACGTCCCGTCCCCTTTCCTCCATACTTATGGGAGATTCCCAAGCACTCCTTACAGGAACTATGGGTGGATGGAAATACCCCTTACTGAAACAGGTTCTTCAGCACAGCCTGGCCGAACTGAGCGTCAGCTCTAGAGCTCATATCGAGGCAGTAATGCTTACAGAAAGCAGATGGGGAGGCCCAAGTACCTGCTCTAGCGATGGACTCCCAGGGAACATACTTCTGAAAAGCAACCGCGGCTGCCTTGCCTCGCACCTGATGTGCATGGATACCTTTAAGAGGTTTCGGGTTTTGGACGGTGAAAGATTCCGTGATACAGGCAGCAATCCATCTGGAAATGGATGCCTTAGACGCCGGCCTGCCCTGGGGTTTACCGAAAGTCACAAACAGTTGGGAAGAGCTCTGAAGCTCGGCAGTCCTGTCCAGGTAGAACTTAAGAGCTCTTCGGACATCCAGGCAGTGTAGAACCCTTTCCGCCTCCGAGGCAGGGTTCGGAATAAAGACTGGAAGGGTAATCGACTGATTTAGATGGAATTCGGTCACTACCTTTGGTAGGAAAGCTGGGTTCGTCCGAAGGACTACCTTGTCCTTGTGAAAGACCAAGAAAGGATGCTCCAGCGACAATGCCTGGAGCTCACTCACTCTCCTCGCTGACGTAACGGCTACCAGAAAGGACACTTTCCAGGACACCTACTTGAGGTCAACCTTAGCCATTGGCTCAAAAGGTTTATGGCACAGCGCCGTCAGGACTACATTTAGGTCCCAAGGCGGGTGTAGACTACAAACCGGAGGGTAGAGGCGTGTCAAGCCAGCAAAATGTCTCTTCACCACTGGGTTAGTTAACGAATAAGAACACCGGTCTGTAGAGAGGTAGGCGGAAATCGCTGAGAGGTAAGTCCTGCAGGACAAGACATGAACCCCTGACTCTGCTAGGGAGGAGACAAAGGACAGCACCGTGTCAATCGTCGCCACCCTCAGGTCCAATTCTTTCTCCAAACACCAATGACAGAACCTGAGCCATTTACTCTTGTATTGGGATCTGGTCAAGGGTTTCCTGGCTGCCTGGATAATGCGCATGTTATCTGCAGACAAACCCAAAGGCTCTAGAGCTGTGAACTCAGGCACCATGCCGCCAAGTTGAGCGATTGTGGGGAGGGGTGCCACATCTGCTGTTCCCCTTGGTGAAGAAGATCGGGAGTTACTGGTAACCTGATCGGCGGACACACCGACAGGTGTTGAAGTTCTGAGAACCAAAACCTGGCCGGCCACCACAGAGCTATCAGTAGAAGAGAACAGTTGACAGAACTTTTCAACTTCCAAATTGCTCGATGAACCAGAGGAAGAGGCGGGAAGGTGTAAGCTCTCATGTTGTGCCATGGGATCTCGAGTGCGTCCCCCAGAGAGGAGGCTCCCAGCTTCTTGTTCATCGCCGTGGCGAAGAGGCCCACCTCCGGTGGGCCCCAACACGAGAAAATCCATGATAAGATCCCCGCCTTCAACTCCCACTCGTAGCTGACCACTGTCCGCCGGCTGACGGCATCCGCGGTGACATTCAGCCGGCCCGGTATGTGCACTGCAAGCAGCCAGACCCCATGAAGCACGGCCCACTCCCAAATCTGAATGGCCAGATCCACGAGAGGGGGAGACTTCGTTCCCCCCTGCTTGTTTATGTAGTACATTGACACCACATTGTCCATTCTTATGCGGACCACCTTGTTGACAATGAGAGGTCTGAACGCCTTCAGCGCCAGAAAAATCGCCAGAAGCTCCAATTGATTTATGTGCAGGAGCTTGTCCTGAGGTGACCAGAGGTCCGAGACCTGAAGAAGATCTAACGTCGCACCCCACCCGAAAAGGGAGGAGTCTGTTGTGATCGTCACCATGGGGCTTGGGTCCTGGAACCCGACGCCCACTGACAGGTTGCTGAGAGAAGACCACCAGTCCAGGTCCACTCTCATGGAATCCGGAATCATTATCCGTTTAGAATCCGGGTCCACAGCCTGACGGCAGGAACTCCGAAGAGCCATCTGGGTCCGTCTCATTTTGAGACGAGCCAGAGGAAGAGCCAGCTCACACGAGGCCATGAGGCCCAGAAGCCTCTGGAACCACCAGGCCGACATGCTCTCCGACTGCGTAAACATCTGACAAGTGGCCAACAGATCCGCCATTCTGTCCCCGGTCAGAAACACATGGCAGTCCATCATGTTCCAACGAAAACCCAGGAAAGTCAGGTCCTGTGAGACAGTCATGGAGGATTTCCGCCAGTTCACCGACAGCCCAAGATGGAACAGGAGCTGAAGGAGAGACTGGAGGTTGCCCACTGCTGCCAACGGCCAACGGACAAGGGCAGCGTAAAAGCCAGTCGTCCAAATACGGATACACATGGATACCCTGCAGACGAAGATAGGCCGCAATCACCGACATCATCTTCGTGAAGACACGCGGCGCCGAAATGAGGCCAAAAGGAAGCACCCGAAACTGGAAGTGCTCCTCTCCCAGAGAGAAACGGAGGTATCTCCTGTGTGGGTTCCAAATCAGGATATGCATGTATGCATCCTGAAGGTCCACCACGCTGAGCCAATCGCCCACCTGCAACGAGGAGCGAATCTGGCCGGGCGTGATCATCTTGAATTTCTCTTGGGGTAAGGAAAGATTGAACTGGAAAAGGTCTAGGATGGTGCGCAGGCCAGCCTGGTTGGGTTTGGGCACCGTAAACAGCCGGGAGTAGAAGCCCTCCCCTCGCTCCCCAAGGGGAACGGGTTCCACAGCTCTGAGGAGCAGAAGTTTCTGAACCTCTCCCTTGAGGGAGGGTGAGCCCGACAGCTGAAAAGGAGGGTTGAGGGGTGGGGTGGGGTAGAGGGTAAAGTTAAGCGGAAGCCCGCCCGAGCGACTGACAAGACCCATTTGTCTTCTGTGATGGTCTGCCACGCCTCCCAATGAGACGCAATGCGTCCTCCCACCGGGGTCTCGTGCGAGCACGGAAAACACTCATTTGGCAGGTTTATCAATGGCGGTGCCACCTGAACCTGATGAGGAGGCTGAGGAGCGGGAGAAATACTGCGTACGCTGTTGTCTACGGCGGTTATACCCCGCAGGAGTATCCACTCTGCGATTTTTGCGGTCGAGGAAGCCCCTAAAACCAGAGGAAGGTCGACCTTGCGACAACGACCTTTGAGTCTTGAAGGGAGGTTTAACCAGAACCGACAAAGATTTAGCCGTCTGAGTGCTGTGTTTGGTTTTGGTGAGCTCTTCGTCAGTAGAAGAGTGAAAAAGCTCCTTACCATCAAATCGAAGGTCCAGGACCTTGTCTTGCACCTCCTTCGAGAACTTAGTGGCATGCAGCCATGCTTGCCGTGAGGTATCAACCCCTAACATCAGACCCCGAGCCGAGGTGTCTACGTGATGAGCCGCAGCCTCCAGGAGATCCTGGGCCAAGACCCTGGCATCGGAAAGGCCTCCTCTGGAATCCTCCAGCCTTCTCGACCGGGATATGCTCCTCAAACTCCGCCAGACCTCTCCACATCCGCATGTTAGCTCCCGCCAAAATCAATTATGCATTGGCCTGCCTGAGCTGCAAGGCCGAATTGGCAAAGATTTTCCTCCCTAGGGAGTCCAGGAGCTTGTCCTCCTTCAAGCTGCAGGTCTGGATTGCAACGTGGCCGCAGCCACCACTGTGGAGGAGGGAGGCGGACAAGACGACAAGGCCACTTCTTCTGAGGAATGTAGCCTGTACCTCGCGTCAATCTTTTTATTGACAAAAAGTCCTGAGTGTGGTTTTCCCAAACTCTTCGGACCTCGGCCAGAACGTCCTTCTGCAAGAACAGGCCGGTATGCTCCAAAGGAGACAAGGTGAACGCCCCAGAAAGCACGCCCTCCTGCGAAGCAGCTGCCTCGGGCACCGGAACATCCAAGAAGCTCATCATGTCCAGTACCCGGTCATGGAAAGCTCTGGTAGAGCGGGGCAGGTCCTCGTTGTCCTGATCGCCTTGAGGGTCATCTGACAGGTCTGGCTCCTGCTGAGCCAAGTCAGGCACTGCCTTGTCCACTGGGGACAATGGCGGCACAGGCGGAAGCGCAGGGGGAGGCACCACGGGCAAGGGAGGCGCCGGTGGAACCACCGACGGGACGGTTGGAGCCGGAGGCGCGGGTGGACAGATCTCCTTGAAAAGCCCCTTGAAATATTCCCTCATGGGGTCGGTGCGCATAAGCGCTTGAAACTTACCGAAAAAGGCGTCCTCAGGAGATTGTTTCGGAACCTGAGGAGGCCCCTCATGAGGTGGACAAATACAGGGACGCAACGGGGACGGGTGCCACACCGGCCCCTCCGCCGATGTATCCACATAAATCAAGGGAGCCGCTCCCGCGGGCAATGAAACATTGTGCGGAAGAGGCATCCGGGCGTTCCAATCAAAAACTGGCCGGTAAGGATGCGCACAAGGGACCTTAGGTTCACCCGAAGGACCGAACCCTACACCAGGGGGCGATGGCGTAGTTGTAGGGGTATTACTCAAAATGGCCGCCATGGTCGTGGCAGGAACAGGCGCCATTTTGTCCTCATCTGAGGGGAATTGCGGCACGTGTGGAAGCGAGGCAGGGGTCCCCGTCGATGGATCAGGGGTCTTAATTTTAGCCTTAACATAAGGAACCTCGGCAGAGCCGGTACTATGAGGCCTGGAATGTTTCTGCGACATACCAACCGCCAACTGAGCCTTCGAAGGAAGAGCCTCGGCACTGCCGGTAAAAGAAGAAACCTTCTTCTTTGCCCCCTCCACAGATCTGGTGTCACCACAAGAGAGGGAACGGTGCACTGTCACCGACAGGGCCTTGCCCGGCCCCTCAGAACTGTTGGTAGCCTTAGCCTCTGTACGAGGAACCTCGGACCTAGGCCCGGTAGAAGCCTTATCGGCACGGGCCTCGAACATGCGTTCGGTAACCTCAAGCTCAGCCAAGACCTCGGGGCGTACCCCGGTTTTGTTTTTGAGGGAAGCCGAAAGAATGGCCTCAGAGCAAGCTCCGGTACCCCACGACTCAGTAGAACTGGGTCTACACACAGCCCCCACAGGAGGGGCCTCGGAGTGTACTCCGGTGAACATAGGCCCCTTACGGAATCGGAGAAAACTCTGGTAGAATTATTAGGCCCGACAGGCACCTCAGGGTATACCCCGGTAACACAGCGATCGACGCCCCTCCCGGCTCGAGAGGAACCCGGGAAGGTATCCCCCAGCCGGGGTGGTCTGAAAATCAAAGAATTTACCGGGCGTTTTTTCTTCTCGTCAATGAACGCCTGAAAATGCGAAGGAGGAGTCCGACCGAACACCACCTCCCACCACTCCAATCGACGTTGAAGAGCCCGGACCGAAAGGGAGTCACAGTAAAAACAGGAGTCCCAACGGTGTTCCGGACCCAAACACTCTAAACAAAGAGGATGGGGATCCGCCCTCGCGAAGCGACGGTGACACGATGAACAGTCTGGAAAATCTAGTTTAAAAGACATAGACAGACTAGTAAACGAACGCTAGCAAGAGCCAGAGAAGGAAAAACGGAAGAAAAACTTCCGAGGATGCAAGTGCGTCCGGCCCTGATCGTGCGGAGAAAAGGACTGCTGGGCGATGCGCGGGGCGGAGCCAAGGTTGGCGGTGTTACGGCCGCGTGCCGGGCCCCGTGCAGGAAAGAGAGGAGGGACACATTTTTGAAAAAAATTAAGTGCTCCGGTCCCGTCCCACAGGACGGAGAGATGTCCCATAAGTATAGAGAAAAGGGGACGGGACGTAGGAGTAAATCCTTTTGCAATGGCACTACATTCCGGAAAGGCCTAGTCAAATGCTCTGGAATTCCTCAAAAATATGCTTGAGGGGCTGTGGAATTGAAGGAACTTGGAGATATGTATGGTGGGATTGCCCAAAAATACAACTATTCTGGGGAGAAATCAAGGCACATATGAACTCGATGTTCCCAACAATGGGAACCATAGGAGAAGAGATATGGATGTGCCGACTGTGGAGCCCCAAGGACTAACAACTCACCAAGACACAAAAACAGAACTTTATGGGACTTCTGATAGGCGCATGGCTGGAAATAGCCCATAAATGGAAACAGAATCATCTGCCCATGGCTTTAGATTGGATAAGGAGGGTATGGATTCATGTGGCAATGGAAAGGCTAACCTACAACATACAAGGAGCCCACCAGAAATTTCGAGAAGAATGGGGCGAAACCCTGGAATACCTCCAGAGTGACTATATGGAACAATGGTGCCCCCACAAGTTAAGGATTTTGGACATGTTTAATTCGAAAAACAGGCGGAATAATTCGGACAGGAAGACAGAAAGATGTGGACATTTTGAGGGGGAGGCGGTGAGGGGGTATCTAGGGGAAGTTGAACATTTTGCAAGTAATATGTTGTAGAACCAATAAAAATATATTTTAAAAAACTAGAGGAATTTTAAAGTAGGAGACTTCCTCTGAGGTGCGCTTAAAAATAGAAAGCACTGCCAGGTATCCCTTGATGGTACCAATCTGGAGCCCCAGATTGGCTAGATGCAATAGAAAGGATAACACCATAGGTGTGCTACATAAGAAAGGGTCAACATTATTATCTCTGCACCAGCTGCAGAATTTATTCCAGCGACAGCGGTATAAAGATTTGGTTGCTGGCCTTCGGACCGAAAGCAAAACTTCCATAACATCATCCGGGAGGTCCCAATCCTTGTATCTGAGCCTCTCAGAAACCATGCGTGAACGCTGAGAGTCCTGATATCTGGATGGAGAACCTGACCCTCCTCTCCCGAGAAAAGGTCCTCTCTTTGTGGAAGACTAATCGGAGGGTAGATGGACATGTCCAGGAGGTCCGGGAACCACGTCCTCCTGGCCCGGTCCGGGGCAATTAGGATCATGGATTTCTTGAACCTTCTCAACCTCCTGATTATGTGAGGAATCACAGGGAATGGAGGAAACGCGTACAGTAGTGGAAATTCCCAGTCCAACACGAACGCATCTCCTAGAGCTCCTCTTGGGGGAAATTCCTTTGAGCAGTACAGTTTGCACTTCGTGTTGACTGTGGTCGTGAACAGATCCACTTGAGGGGTTCCCCAAAAGGTGAAGATCTCCTGACGGACTTCCAAACCTAGTTCCCACTCGTGGAAGACTATGCTCTGCCTGCTCAGAGCATCCACTGCTGTGTTCTTCTCTCCGGCTAGGTGAACTGCCGACAGAGAGATTCCTTCTTGTATTGCCCAGAACTAGAGCTGCATTGCCTCTCTGCACAGTGGTAGTGACCCTACACCTCCTCTCTTGTTGAGGTAGTACATGGCCACTGTGTTGTCCGTCATTATCAGGACATTCTTTCCTGTACACAGGGCAGAAAGGCCTTCAGCGCTAGTCTGATTGCCCTCATTTCTAAAAGGTTGATATGCAATTTGGACTCTGATGGAGACCAATGACCGCTGATAATCAAATCGTTGGTATGGGCTCCCCACCCCGTGAGTGAGGCATCCGTCACTACTGTTTTCTCCAGCCATGGTTACCAAAAAGTTCTCCTTTCAGGATGGTCTCCCGACAGGCCCACCACTGAAGTTCCAATGAGACTCTGTATGGGATTTGTAGGAGATCTGAGATCGTTCCTGAGAACTGCGACTACTGGGTCCTGAGAGCCCATTGAAGAGATCTCATTCTCAGGTGAGCCTTTGCCACCAGAAAAATGCAGGATGCCATGAGGCCGAGCAACCTCAGAAAATCGAAGGCCAGCAGATGTTTGGCATTCTGAAATTTTGTCACCATCTGCAGAATGTCTGCAGAATGTCTTGAGCCCTCATCTCTGGTGGTGAGGCTTTTCCCAGGGATGCATCCAGGACTGCTCCGATGAGATGGAGTCTTTGTTATGGTATCATGTGGCACTTCTTAAAGTTGAAGTAGAAGCCCAGCCTGTGGAGGGAGTGAGAGGTGGAGCCGAGATATTCCAGGGCCTGTATCGGGGAACTGGCCCTGATTAGCCAATCGTCTAGGTAGGTCTAGACGGGAACCCACCTCTCCTGATACTCGATGCCACAACCGCCATTAGCTTGGTGAAAACCCTGGGCCGAGGTCAGCCCAAATGGCAGAAAGCAAAACTGATCATGAGAAACGCCAACGGCGAACCTCAGGTACTGTCTATGCTTGTGATGGATCGGCACATGAAAGTAAGCATCCTGAAGGTCCAATGATACCATCCAGTCCTGAAGCTGGAGTGCCGGAAGGAGCTGAGAAAGAATTACCATCTTGAACTTGTCCTTCCTGAGGAACTTATTCAAGTTTCTTAAGTTAAGATGGGTCTCAATCCTCCGTCCTCCTTTGGAATCAGAAAATATGGGGAATACTAACGCTTGTTCCTTTCTGCTACAGTTACTGGTTATATAGCACCTTTCTACAGAAGGGTTAAAATCTCCTGCATGAGGAGCGGATCTGGAATCTGCAAAGCGTTGTTCCCCGTGGATGTTTGAGGTTTTTGCAGGAAAGGTAGGCAGTAACCTTGGGCAACTGTTTCCAATGCCCAAGCATCTGAAGTAATAGCCTGCCATTCTGTCAGATGCTGTGACAACCTGCCTCCTACTGCAGTCTTGTGTACGAAGTCCTCAGAGAGCGGTGGCTGAAGGTAAGGCAGCTGCTGCTGTTGCTGTCTTAGTACCTCTCCCTGTCCACCAGGGGGGAGGGAATCTGTTATGTCCTCTTTGAACTGGCTGTCCTCTGACCCTTCCGAATGAGGAATAATATCGAAAGGACATAACCCTCCAGGTTGTACCTCTAGGGCGGTTTGGAGTTTGTCTTATTGCAGCTGCAAGGGATTTGGCCGCCGTCTTGGAAGTTTGCAGATTCTCCAAACTCTCATCAGCTTTATTTCCAAATAAATGCATGCCATCAAAGGGCATGTTGAGAAGTCTGGATTGTACGTCTGAGGCAAATCATGACTTTCGCAACCAAGCAAATCTGTGAATCACTGTACTAGCTGTCATGGCTCTGCTGATACTATCAACAGAGTTGAGACCAGTCTGGAGAGATTCGCACATAGCGTCTTTCCGATCCTTGACAATGTTAAGGAAACCGTCTTGTTCCTCCCCCTGTGTTATATGGTCAGCAGTCATAGAAATGCACTCCCAAACAGTGTGGGTAAATCTCGCTAGCGTGCATTTAGCATTGGCAGATTTTAAAGCCATACTGCCGGCCGAGAAAACCTTCTTGGCCATGGCGTCATAACATTTATCATCTCTATCCTGCGATATCGTAGGATAGGCATGAGGAAGTGGCTGCTTGCACTACCTGACTTTGTGGTGTAGGGTGCTTAGAGAGGTAAGAAAAAGGTCAGAACTAGAGGCTTTGTATTTGGCTGCTAGTTTTTTTATTCACTCTGGTGTTTCCCAATTGTAAGCCACTCTCCTTTGCAAAGCCTAATGGAAAGGGACAATTGGGTCCACCTGTGGCCCTTTGTCTAATATATCTCTGAGTTCGTCCTGTTCAAAAACAGGCGTGGGTCTCAACCATCCCATATATTCCATGACCCTTGTCATTAGGTGTCTGGTACCTCTGCATGGTCTCCAATGCCTGCCTTTCCAAAATCTATCTCAGGAGGGGTATCAATACCACTAGCTTCATGAAGACATTCTTGTAAATTCTTCATGCGAGATTCCTCTGATATAAGTTCATCATGTACTGTCCCATATTGCAACCTGAAGGGTCTTTCTTCCTCAGAGGACTCCTCTGCGTCTTCATAAATTGAAGAGTGATTTAAAGTAATCTGCTCGTGGTTCATATGAAGAAGGCATTATGGTAGTCATCACAGGAGCTGAAAACGCCGAAATTGTCGGCATCGACGTCGATGGCCTCGACAAAGGCGTCAATGGCTTCGATGATTTCGACGATAGGGTCGATGGCTTCGACGATAGCATTGATGGCTTTGACAATTGTGTCAAAAGGATTGACACATGTGGGACTGTGGAGGTAGACACTGTCATGATTCCTGCCCCTCATGTCCCCAGCCCTCCAAGATGTCAGGCTGGAGCCAGGCCACGATCACCTACATGGCCCTAAAGGGCCTCTCCATCCCTCCAAAGACCCACTTGGAGTCAGACTTGGCGCTTGTGGCACCAGACTCACTCACTCCCATAGGATAACATTGGGCATTGGACTTGTAGTGCATTGATGGGCACAAGATGGATGCCCCCACATATTTCGGCATGTGCGGTCTAGTCTTTTGGGTGTGGTTCTGCCCAGAGGCACCTGGGATACCCAGAGACTATTTAAGCCACACCCAGGCTGAGAAACATGCTTTGCGTTTTCTGCACCTGCAGCGTGACACTCACCGTGTTCGGATCGGTCTCCAGTAGGCCTGCATCTTTCTTCTGCGCTCAGCTCCTGCAAGAACAAGAACACCGTTAGGAACAGCCTTGCCTTGCAGCGCTTCTGCCCATCAGTCATCGCTCCTTCTGTTCTGCGGGCATCTTCGGCGGTGTCATTCCCATCCCGGCACGCCGCTTCCTAAGGAAAAGGGAAAAGAACAGAAAAAAGGCATTAGTAAGCATTCTGCAAATCTTCGCTTATTTTTAAATACTGTACGAGCTTCAAACGCTTACCTGAATCCCAGCCGCTCTGGGGGGATCTGTGTCCGGAGCTTCTCATCCATCTGCAAGAGGGAAAAGACACTCCAGGTTAGCGTGGAAACATCTAGAGGCGCTGCATACCGCGCTTACCCACCGCATTTGTTCTTCATAACCGGCATCCACGCTGAAAACGTTGCAGCACCTAAAAAGACACAGAAAAAGAACTCAGTTCAATGCAAATACGAAAGGGGTGCATCGTGCATCGAGCTCTCACTAACCTTCAGCGCTACTCATCTCAGCAGCACGCCGCCATCCCCGGACGCTGGCCATCATCTAAGGAAGGAAAGGAACGAAGTTAGAGAACTGTTCAAAAGACTCATTATACTTACCTGTCGGACTCTTGCCAGTGAAGTAACTAGGCAGCAACGAGCCTGCATCAATCAACGCGCAACTGCACTGAAGGCAGGATGGAGAGCACACTATCCAAGGAAACAACGTGAGGGAAGGGTTGGACCCTGGGGAAGAAGGGGTTCAAGCACACAGAGACAATAGGGAGTTAAACTCTACCAATCCTGTGTTTCAGGCCCAGACTCCAGTCAAATAGCCTCCAGGGAAGGGTTTGAGGTCGTAAGAGGTCAGAACAGGCTGAGTGAAGTCCCCGTGGATACCAGATGAGCGTTACAGACACTCGAGGCGTTGATGGCTTCTCCTTCGATATCGGCGCCAACAGTGTTGATTGCGCACTTTTCAGTCCTGTAATAGAGGTTTCCTTCGATGTTGATGACGTTGTTTTTTTTTGTCTTTGAGGAGACTTTCTCTCAATTCGAGGGATGAGATCGCTCTCGAGGAGACTCGGCAGCCGGGTCCGAAGATGCACGGCTCTTGTGCTTCTGAGGTCTTTCAACTGGAGCATCGCCTCTAGGTGTTGTTGAGGGACAAGGCCGCATTCTCAAACTTTTAGCACACAGAGCCTAAACTCCTCCCACTGTGCTGGTGTACTAGATTTGGAAGGACAAATGACCCGTCCAGGTGAACTGGACGACGAGGTGGATGGTGACGTTGAAGAGTGGTGCGAACCACTTCTTGAACAGGAATGTTTAGACCTCTTTCGACATGGAGAAGTTCTTCTCGACTAGTCTGATGTCTTTCGTTTAGATGGATTAGAGGGGGATTTTTGAGGCAGTCCTCGCACTCCGAACACGGATGATTTGATCCCAAACACTACAAGCTGATCCTGTGCAGAACCGTCACGGCACTTCCTGAATCCGGATCGAGGAGTGGACGACACCGATGACGAAGCTATGTCATGTTGAAAAGTGATAATGATGAATTTTCCAAGAAAACTCGAAGATTTCGAAAGTATTCCTGTCAGGAACTAGGCGCTACGCATCCGCAGCTGTGAAGCGCGGAAAAACAGAACTGAGGCCAACGGGCGCTGTGCGTGCTACATATATCTGCGGTGACGTCGACAATGAGACGGAGGCCTCCGAGGGATATCGAGTCGACAGGCATTGATGCACAGCGCCCCCTGCTGGCATTGTTTTTCGAGGCAGCAAGCTGGATATCGGAAACATCAAAGATAAGGAATACGTGGGGGGACATAATCGATTCAAAATCGTCCATTCAAAATCGAGTTACAGGTAACTGCACTGAAGGCAGGATGGAGAGCACACTATCCAAGGAAACAACATGAGGGAAGGGTTGGACCCTGGGGAAGAAGGGGTTCAAGCACACAGAGACAATAGGGAGTTAAACTCTACCAATCCTGTGTTTCAGGCCCAGACTCCAGTCAAATAGCCTCCAGGGAAGGGTTTGAGGTCGTAAGAGGTCTGAACAGGCTGAGTGAAGTCCCTGTGGATACCAGATGAGCGTTACAGACACTCGAGGCGTTGATGGCTTCTCCTTCGATATCGGCGCCAACAGTGTTGATTGCGCACTTTTCAGTCCTGTAATAGAGGTTTCCTTCGATGTTGATGACGTTGTTTTTTTTTGTCTTTGAGGAGACTTTCTCTCAATTCGAGGGATGAGATCGCTCTCGGGGAGACTCGGCAGCCGGGTCCGAAGATGCACGGCTCTTGTGCTTCTGAGGTCTTTCAACTGGAGCATCGCCTCTAGGTGTTGTTGAGGGACAAGGCCGCATTCTCAAACTTTTAGCACACAGAGCCTAGACTCCTCCCACTGTGCTGGTGTACTAGATTTGGAAGGACAAATGACCCGTCCAGGTGAACTGGACGACGAGGTGGATGGTGACGTTGAAGAGTGGTGCGAACCACTTCTTGAACAGGAATGTTTAGACCTCTTTCGACATGGAGAAGTTCTTCTCGACTAGTCTGATGTCTTTCGTTTAGATGGATTAGAGGGGGATTTTTGAGGCAGTCCTCGCACTCCGAACACGGATGATTTGATCCCAAACACTACAAGCTGATCCTGTGCAGAACCGTCACGGCACTTCCTGAATCCGGATCGAGGAGTGGACGACACCGATGACGAAGCTATGTCATGTTGAAAAGTGATAATGATGAATTTTCCAAGAAAACTCGAAGATTTCGAAAGTATTCCTGTCAGGAACTAGGCGCTACGCATCCGCAGCTGTGAAGCGCGGAAAAACAGAACTGAGGCCAACGGGCGCTGTGCGTGCTACATATATCTGCGGTGACGTCGACAATGAGACGGAGGCCTCCGAGGGATATCGAGTCGACAGGCATTGATGCACAGCGCCCCCTGCTGGCATTGTTTTTCGAGGCAGCAAGCTGGATATCGGAAACATCAAAGATAAGGAATACGTGGGGGGACATAATCGATTCAAAATCGTCCATTCAAAATCGAGTTACAGGTAACTGCACTGAAGGCAGGATGGAGAGCACACTATCCAAGGAAACAACGTGAGGGAAGGGTTGGACCCTGGGGAAGAAGGGGTTCAAGCACACAGAGACAATAGGGAGTTGAACTCTACCAATCCTGTGTTTCAGGCCCAGACTCCAGTCAAATAGCCTCCAGGGAAGGGTTTGAGGTCGTAAGAGGTCAGAACAGGCTGAGTGAAGTCCCCGTGGATACCAGATGAGCGTTACAGACACTCGAGGCGTTGATGGCTTCTCCTTCGATATCGGCGCCAACAGTGTTGATTGCGCACTTTTCAGTCCTGTAATAGAGGTTTCCTTCGATGTTGATGACGTTGTTTTTTTTTGTCTTTGAGGAGACTTTCTCTCAATTCGAGGGATGAGATCGCTCTCGAGGAGACTCGGCAGCCGGGTCCGAAGATGCACGGCTCTTGTGCTTCTGAGGTCTTTCAACTGGAGCATCGCCTCTAGGTGTTGTTGAGGGACAAGGCCGCATTCTCAAACTTTTAGCACACAGAGCCTAAACTCCTCCCACTGTGCTGGTGTACTAGATTTGGAAGGACAAATGACCCGTCCAGGTGAACTGGACGACGAGGTGGATGGTGACGTTGAAGAGTGGTGCGAACCACTTCTTGAACAGGAATGTTTAGACCTCTTTCGACATGGAGAAGTTCTTCTCGACTAGTCTGATGTCTTTCGTTTAGATGGATTAGAGGGGGATTTTTGAGGCAGTCCTCGCACTCCGAACACGGATGATTTGATCCCAAACACTACAAGCTGATCCTGTGCAGAACCGTCACGGCACTTCCTGAATCCGGATCGAGGAGTGGACGACACCGATGACGAAGCTATGTCATGTTGAAAAGTGATAATGATGAATTTTCCAAGAAAACTCGAAGATTTCGAAAGTATTCCTGTCAGGAACTAGGCGCTACGCATCCGCAGCTGTGAAGCGCGGAAAAACAGAACTGAGGCCAACGGGCGCTGTGCGTGCTACATATATCTGCGGTGACGTCGACAATGAGACGGAGGCCTCCGAGGGATATCGAGTCGACAGGCATTGATGCACAGCGCCCCCTGCTGGCATTGTTTTTCGAGGCAGCAAGCTGGATATCGGAAACATCAAAGATAAGGAATACGTGGGGGGACATAATCGATTCAAAATCGTCCATTCAAAATCGAGTTACAGGTAACTGCACTGAAGGCAGGATGGAGAGCACACTATCCAAGGAAACAACGTGAGGGAAGGGTTGGACCCTGGGGAAGAAGGGGTTCAAGCACACAGAGACAATAGGGAGTTAAACTCTACCAATCCTGTGTTTCAGGCCCAGACTCCAGTCAAATAGCCTCCAGGGAAGGGTTTGAGGTCGTAAGAGGTCAGAACAGGCTGAGTGAAGTCCCCGTGGATACCAGATGAGCGTTACAGACACTCGAGGCGTTGATGGCTTCTCCTTCGATATCGGCGCCAACAGTGTTGATTGCGCACTTTTCAGTCCTGTAATAGAGGTTTCCTTCGATGTTGATGACGTTGTTTTTTTTTGTCTTTGAGGAGACTTTCTCTCAATTCGAGGGATGAGATCGCTCTCGAGGAGACTCGGCAGCCGGGTCCGAAGATGCACGGCTCTTGTGCTTCTGAGGTCTTTCAACTGGAGCATCGCCTCTAGGTGTTGTTGAGGGACAAGGCCGCATTCTCAAACTTTTAGCACACAGAGCCTAAACTCCTCCCACTGTGCTGGTGTACTAGATTTGGAAGGACAAATGACCCGTCCAGGTGAACTGGACGACGAGGTGGATGGTGACGTTGAAGAGTGGTGCGAACCACTTCTTGAACAGGAATGTTTAGACCTCTTTCGACATGGAGAAGTTCTTCTCGACTAGTCTGATGTCTTTCGTTTAGATGGATTAGAGGGGGATTTTTGAGGCAGTCCTCGCACTCCGAACACGGATGATTTGATCCCAAACACTACAAGCTGATCCTGTGCAGAACCGTCACGGCACTTCCTGAATCCGGATCGAGGAGTGGACGACACCGATGACGAAGCTATGTCATGTTGAAAAGTGATAATGATGAATTTTCCAAGAAAACTCGAAGATTTCGAAAGTATTCCTGTCAGGAACTAGGCGCTACGCATCCGCAGCTGTGAAGCGCGGAAAAACAGAACTGAGGCCAACGGGCGCTGTGCGTGCTACATATATCTGCGGTGACGTCGACAATGAGACGGAGGCCTCCGAGGGATATCGAGTCGACAGGCATTGATGCACAGCGCCCCCTGCTGGCATTGTTTTTCGAGGCAGCAAGCTGGATATCGGAAACATCAAAGATAAGGAATACGTGGGGGGACATAATCGATTCAAAATCGTCCATTCAAAATCGAGTTACAGGTAAGAAAGTACTCCCTTCTCCAGCATTGGATCTTTCATGGATTCACATGCTGTGAATAGATTGTATAGCAGTATACATGTCTGGAGGGGAAAAAAAACAGGCAAACAAAGATTTTACGCTCATGCCAGAAGTATACATATGTAATTACAAAAAACCCCAGAAGCTGCGGGGCTTACCTTACTGGAACAGCCATTGAAGGACTGCTCGTCCAAGTTGCATTTCTTTGCATGCTGTTGTTGCAGGCAGTAGTTCCTAGAGAATGTGTGAGGCACTGCCCATGTTGCTGTCTAGCAAATGTCTTTGATGGGCACTCCCGACCAGAGAGCTGCCGAAGCTGCTGTGGCTCTAGTAAAACGTGCCCTGGCTGTAGTCTGCAGTGGCCTGTTGGCATTTGCGTGGCAGAAGGAAATAGCAGAGGATATCCACCTTGTAATACCCTGCTTTTTGATGGCTTTCCCTTTGTTCTAGGGCCCAAAAGTTATGTCTTGCTGCTGTAGAGGATTTAGTCCGGTCCATGTAGTATTTTAACACCCTTTTTACGTCTAGGGAGTGCAATGCTCGCTCTGCTGGGGAGTTGGCGTTCTGGAACAATGTAGGTAAGGAGATAGTTGCATTCTTGTGGAATTCAGATGGTACTTTCGGGATAAAGTGAGGTTTGGTGGAGAGGATTACTTTGTCCTTTGCAAATCTTAAGTACGGCGGGTCCACCGCTAAGGCCTGTAGTTCAGAGACTCGCCTGGAGTACATAACTTTCCAGGTCTCAAACTTGTTGTGCACCGAAGAGAGAGATTCAACTGGGGGTTTCATGAGGACGGCTAGGACCAGATTTAAGCTCCACACCAGTGGTTTTCTTTTCTTCTGTGGAAAAATGTAAAAAAGCCTGTTTAGGAAGTGCTTGAGCAGCCTGTCGCTGTAGAGGGGAGGTTCTCCTCTTTTTCTGGTGAACCTAGAGATTGCTGCCAGGTGCATGTTTATGGAGGAGATTGCAAGACCTTCCTTTGCCAGCTTCAGTGACTAGGGAAGAACCTGTTGTGGTTGTATGGCCAGTGGTTGAAGGTTGGACTGCTGCGAACACCATGCGCAGAACCTTTTCCACTTCTGGTTGTAGAAGTTGTTAGTGGAAGGTGCCCTAGGTGCCGCTAGTATGCACTGGCATTCCTGCAGGATGTCTATGTGGCCGATTTTGGCATGATCAGGAGCCACGCTGTCAGCTTGAGGGAGCCTGGGTTGTGATGCAGAATTTGCCCTTTGTTCTGTGACGGGAGGTCGGCGTGAGACCCCAGATCTATTGGGTTGTCTGCCGATAGATAGAGATCCGAGAACCAGGTTTGTCTGGGCCAATATATATATATATATATATATATACATATATATATATATATAATTTTGCAATAGTATCTGAGGATCATCTGGATTGTTTTCCTGATGAGCGGAAATAGTGGGGACGCACATGCGAAGATCCCCTTCCATGGGAAAGAGTATGTGTCCCCCTGTGAGCTTGGTGTGGTAACCCGCTTCCAAATTCTTTTCATTGTTTGTTGCACCTTGTGGAGATGAGGTCCAGAGGAGGCTGGTCCCACGCTGAGTAGATTTTGTTGATTTTGGTTGCTGTGAAGGCGCCATAGTGGGACGGTGTAGAGTCCCTGCTGATGGTATCTGCCTGTTTGTTGTGTACCCCTGGAAAGGTGGAATGCTCGCAAAACGATGTTGTGAATAGACCAGTGCCAAATGATTTGAGCTTCCTGAGATCAGGTGTTTGATCTTGTTCCTCCCTGCTTGCACAGGTAAAACATTGTGGTGCTATTTTCCATGAGGCTCCACACTACTGAATTTTTGATCAGTGGAAGAAAGGACTTTAGGGCCCAATGGACTGCTCGCAGCTCCAGGGTATTTATGTGTAGGGTCAATTTTTCGGGAGTCCACAGGTCTTTGATCTGGTGTTTGCCTAGGTGAGCTCCCCAACCCGCCAAGGAGGCATCGGTCACGAACATGAGTTGGTGAGGTAGTTCTACTAGTGGCATCCCTTTCGAGATGTTGCTGAGGACCGCCCACCATTTCAGTGACTTTGAGAGTACAGGGGTCATGGTTATCTTTTCTCCCCAGGAACCTTATGTCTGCGACCATCTGGTAGCTAGAAATCATTGTACCAGTTGCATGTGTAGCCTGCAATTGGGTATTAGTGGAATGCAGGACGACACGGTCCCTAGTAGAGCCATGCACTGTGATAAGTTTGTTTGGGGTGAAAGAGCGTGCCAGGATTATTAATCTGTGCACTCTGTCAGCTGAGGGTCTGATGAGGCCCTGTTCTGTGAAGAACTGTGCGCCAAGGAACACCAAACCTTTCTATGGCACTATGCAAGATTTGGCATAGGTGATTGCAAATCCCAATTGTTGGAGTAGTGTTTCTGTCTGTCTCAGCAACATCACAGTTTCTTAATGTGTTGTGCCTTGGACCAGCCAGTCGTCTAGGTATGGGTAGATGTGGTGGCCCTGTTTTCTGAGGAAAGCTGCCACTGGCACTAGGTATTTGGTGCAAGTCCTGGGGACTGATTTGAGGCGGAATGGAAGGATTCAGAACTGGTAATGACTTTCGCCGACCTAGAATCTGAGATACTGTCCGTGTCTCTGATGTATTGGGATGTGAAAGTAGGTGTCTTTCAGGTCTAAAGCCGCTAGATGTTTGTGAGGCTTTCTGCCTTTCTGCCATCTTGTAGTGTGACCATTTTGAACTTTTGTTTCTTGATGTTTTTGTTTAATTTTCTTAAGTCCAGGATTGGACGCTACGTCCCGTCCTGCTTTGTAATATCTTGAGTATACTCCTTTTCCCCTTGATGAAGGTGGAACTCTTTCCATTGCCCATTTTTGAAACATTTGATGCACTTCTTGTTGAAGAATTCAAACGTACGGATGTGACACAGTTACGGAAGGTAAGACTTTCTGTGTGCATGTAAATTCAAAGAAATGGCTGTGTTGGATGGCATCTAGTACCCATCTGTCCTTTGTAATTGCGCGCAACCTGACAAAATGAGTCACCACCTTTCCTCCCACAGGGGTGCCTTTGAGGCAGTCATTGCTGGGCTTTGTTCTGCCTACCTATCTGTGAGGTGGCCGAGCCACGTTTGAGTTGTGCTTGGCGGCAATCCTTGCTGCGTTGGGAGTACTGCTAGTTCCTTCTATATCCCTGTGAGTAGTAGCCGGATCTTCTTTAGTTCTTGGTGTTCCTTGTGGAAAACAACCTGGTTTAAGTTGAGGCTCCCCGAAAGGGAGGAAAGGACATTCTGCCCTGTAAGGCAGTTAATGATCGAGCACTATTGGAGTCCACCTTTATTGCCTTTAGGGCCTCATCGATTTTGTTGCCAAAACGTTCTCTTCCTCGAATGGCATGTCAATGACCTTATGTTGCACCTCCTGTATAAAGTCGGTGCAGCGTAGCAATCCTTGTCTTCTCAGGACAACCCCATTACCAATTTGCTTGAATCCCGTCTCTGCGAGATCCACTTCAATGTTGATACTATGGTTTGAGGCCTCCTCACCCTCACGTACAAGTGTCATGGCCTCCCGTTCTGGCAAATGCTTTAATATGGGAGCCACTATAGCCAGGGCATTGGCTGCTTGAACTGTCGTTGCCCCGATGGTTAGACTTTCTTGCCGAAGCATTGATTTTTCTGCCCTCATTCTCCGGGGATGTAGTCCATTTGTGTTGTGCACACGCTTTCTGACTTGCTGCTGCTGACGCTACCGACTCCGGAAAGCTTAGACATTTTGGGGTCATTTCTGGTGCCTTGAATTTCTTGTCTAGTCTTCCTTTTACGGCAGGTTCAGTGAAAGGATGTTTCAGGGTTCGCAACACCTCTTGCCAGACATGATTTAGGATGGGTATTGCAAATACAGCCTTTCGGCGCTTAATCATGTTATCAAAAAGAAAACAGTCTTTCTTTTTCTCAGACGGAGTCAGCCCAAATTCTTGGCATGCCTTTGAGGCCATGGCGTGGAAAGCACCAATGTCGTCTGGTGAAGAGGGTTGTGCTGGACTACCTTATGTTTCCTGGTCTGGGTGATCTGTATCCCACGTATCATTTTGGTGAGGAGAGGTGGAAGAGCTCATGTCCCTTGGTACGTTGTCCTGATCTGTATCCACATGCTCCCCTTCTTGTTGGCCTATTAGCGGACTATCTTTTCGTGGAGGCCTGCATGGATATTGCGACCTCTGTGCCGAACGTGAGCATTTGGTGTGGTCCCTGGACGAGTACCCTTGATCTCTTCCTTGTACTGCTTTCTGACCTGGTGTTACCTGGTCTCTCCTGCATTGAGGGATCCCCGCCGAGGATGAGGAGGTGGGAGCCTAGCATTGAGTTGCTCTAATAGACTTTGTAGAGTTGAAAGTACTTGCAGAGATAGTTGAGATTGTGGATTTATAAGAGGGTATGTTGGTGTCATATCTCCTGTTCTGATGGTGTAGAGGGAAAACCAAGGGGTAAACTCTGTAGTCCCCTTTTGATTGGAGTCTAATGGAAGATCTGTCCTGTGCTTGGGGTTAGATCACTGTGCATTTTTCGGAATTCTAATCTGTGACTCCTGGGCACTTCTACCCAGGAGGTTCAAAGTCAGATATTATCTCATGTTGTAGGATTTTAACCAGGTTACTCACTGTAGTGACCACCTTACTCCTAGTCCATAGTCCCCTTTCCTCCATACTCATGGGACATCTCTCCGTCCTGTGGGACGGGACCGGAGCACTTTGAAAAAGCCTCAAAAATTTTGCAAAATTTGTTGTTCTTCCTCGCTTTCCACGCGCGGGGAACAGCACGCGGCCATAACCCCGCCCACCTTAGCTCCGCCCCATGCATCGCCCATCAGTCCTTTTTTATCGCCAGGTCAGAGACCTTTAAGCAATAATAGAGGAACCTTATTAGAGGGGACAGCGGGCGGGCGTATGGAGGAAAGGGGACTATGGACAGTAAGGTGGTCACTACGGTGAGTAACCTGGTTATACTCCTACGTCCCGTCCCCTTTCCTCCATACTTATGGGAGATTCCCAAGCACTCCTCACAGGAACTACGGGTGGATGGAAAACCCCTTACTGAAAAAGGTTCTTCAGCCCAGCCTGGCCAAACTGAGCATCAGATTTGGAGCTCAGGTCTAGGCAGTAATGCGTACAAAAAGCCGAATGGGAGAGGGGACATATTTCTGAAAAGCAACTGCGGCTGCCTTGCCCCGCACCAGGTGTGCATGAATACCTTTAGGAGGTTGCAGCCCTTGGACAGTGTAAGACTCCGTAATACAGGCTGCGATCCATCTGGAGATAGTCGCCTTAGAAGCCTGCTTACCCTGCGGGTTACCAAAAGTCACTAACAATTGAGAAGAGTTGCTAAATTCGGAAGTTCTGTCTAGATAGAACTTAAGAGCCCTTCTGACATCCAAGCACTGCAGAACCCTTTCCGCCTCTGAAGCATGGTTCGGAAAGAAGACTGGTAGAGAGATTGATTGATTCAGATGGAAATCAGAGACCACCTTCGGCAGGAAAGAAGGGTTTGTCCTTAGGACCACCTTATCCTTGTGAAAAACCAAGAAGGGATGCTCCACCGACAAAGCCTGAAGCTCACTCACACGCCTGGCCGAGGTAACGGCAACTAAAAAGGACACCTTCCAAGACAGGTGCTTGAGGCCCACCGTGGCCATAGGTTCGAAAGGTTTATGGCACAACGCATAAGGACCACATTCAAATCCCATGACGGGTGCGTATTATGAACCGGTGGATAAAGGCGTGTCAACCCTGCGAAATGTCTCTTAATCACTGGATTAGACAGAGAGTAAGAACATTGGTCCGTAGATAGATAGGCGGAGACCGCCGAAAGATGAGTTCTGCATGACAGAACGTGAACTCCCGACTCAGCTAAGTGGGATACAAAGGACAGTACAGTGTCAATTGTAGCCGCCCTTCGGTCCAGTTGTTTGCGTAAACACCAATGACAGAACCTGAGCCATTTGCTCCTATACTGAGCCCTAGTCAAGGGTTTCCTGGCTGCCAGAATAATGCACATGTTATCCGCAGACATGTCAAGATGTTCTAAAGACTTGAACTAAGGCACCATGCCGCAAAGTTGAACGATTGTGGGGATGGGTGCCACAGCTGTTGATCCCCCTGGTGAAGATCAGGACTCAACGGTAACCTTATCAGTGGACACACCGACAGGTGTTTGAAGTTCTGAGAACCAAAACCTGGCCGGCCACCGCAGGGCTATGAGCAGGAGAGAACAGTTGACCGTGTTCTTCTACTTGCAAATCGTCCGATGAACTAGAGGCAGAGGCGGGAAAGCATAGGCTCTCATGTTGTGCCAAGGAATCTCGAGAGCATCCCCCAGAGAGGAGGCTCCCAGCCCATTTCTGGTGGCGTACAGAGGAAGCTTCTTGTTTGCTGCTGTCGCGAAGAGGTCCACTTCTTGAGTCCCCCAACGCAGAAAAATCCCCGAGAGGATCTACGCCTCCCACTCGTAGCTGACCATTGTCCGGCGACTGAGGGCATCTGCCGTGACATTCAGCTGGCCCAGAATGTGCACTGCAACTAGCCAAACACCATGACAAACCGCCCACTCCCAAATCTGGACAGACAGGTCCACGAGAGGGGGAGATTTTGTGCCCCCTTGCTTGTTGATGAAATACATTGACACCACATTGTCAGTGCGAATACGAATCACTTTGTTGGCAATGATTGGTCTGAACGCTTTGAGCGCTAGGAAAATCGCCAGAAGCTCCAGATGATTTATGTGGAGGAGCTTTTCCTGAGGCGACCAAAGATCAGAGACCTGAAGAAGATCCAACGTCGCACCCCACTCTAGAAGGGAGGGCTCCGTCGTGACTGTCACCATAGGGGCTGGTTCCAACAACCCCACCCCGACCGACAGGTAGCACCACTCCATGTCCGTTCTCATGGAATCCGGAATCATTATCAACTTGGAGTCTGGATCCACAGCCTGACGCCAAGAACTCCAAAGGGCTATCTGAGTCCGCCTCATCTTGAGGCGAGCAAGAGGAAGAGCCAACACGCACGAGGCCATGAGGCCCAGAAGCCTCTGGAACCACCAGGCCGACATGCTCTCTGACTGCGCAAACATCTGACACGTGGCCAACAGATCCGCCATTCTGTCCCCGGTCGGATACACTCTGAAGTCGATCGTGTTCCAGCGAAAACCCAGGAAAATCAAGTCCTGTGAGACCGTCATGGAAGATTTCCGCCAGTTCACCGACAGCCCAAGATGGAACAGGAGCTGAAGGAGAGACTGAAGATTTCCTGCGGCTTTCAACGGGCAAGGGCTGCGTAAGAGCCAGTCGTCCAAATACGGATACACATGGATACCCTGCAGACGAAGATAGGCCGCAATCACTGACATCATCTTCGTGAAGACATGCGGCGCCGAGCTGAGGCCAAAAGGAAGCACTTAAAACTGAAAGTGCTCCTCTCCCACAGAGAAACAGAGATATCTCCTGTGTGGATTCCAAATCAGAATATGCATGTACGCATCCTGAAGGTCCACCACGCTGAGCCAATCGCCCATCTGCAAGGAGGACCGTATCTGGCCGGGCGTGATCATCTTGAATTTCTCTTGGGGTAGAAAAAAAATTTACTGGGAAAGGTCTAGGATGGTGTGCAGGCCAGCCTGGTTGGGTTTGGGCACTGTAAACAGATGGGAGTAGAAGCCCTCCCCTCGCTCCCCAAGGGGAACGGGTTCCACAACTCTGAGGTCCAGAAGCTTCTGAACCTCGGCTTTCAGGGAGGACGACCCTGACTGCTGGAAAGGAGGGTTGAAGGGTGGGGTAGGGGGTAAGGGTAAGCGGAAGCCCGGCCGAGTGACTGACAAGACCCACCTGTCCTCGGTGATGGCCTGCCATGCCTCCCAATGAGACGCAATGCGTCCTCCCACCGGGGTCTCGTGCGAGCATGGAGAACCCTCATTTGGCAGGCTTTTCAGTTGTGTTACCACCTGAACCTGAGGAGGAGGCTGAGTAGCAGGAGAAAAACGTTTTGTTGCCTCAGGCGGTTATTACCCAAAGGGGTGTCCACTCTGCGGGATTTCCGGTCTAGAAACCCTCTGAAACCAGAGGAGGGCCGGCTTTGCAGCAACAGTCTCTGGGTTCTAAAAGGAGTTTTGACCAGGACGGACAAGGATTTAGCTGTCTGAGTGCTATCCTTTGTTTTAGTCTGCTCTACATCCGTTGTGGAATGGAAAAGCTCCTTACCGTCAAACGGCAGGTCCAACATCTTGTCCTGCACCTCCTTTGAGAATTTGGTGGCATGCAACCACGCCTGCCTAGAAGTATCAACTCCCAGCATCAGGCCCTGAGCCGAAGTGTCGACGTGATGAGCCGCGGCCTCCAGCAGATCCTGGGCCAAAACCCTGGCATCGGACTTCCAGCTTCTCGACCGGAATGAACTCCACGAACTCCCACAGACCTTTCCACATCTTCATATTCGCCCCCGCTAACACCAGTTCCGCATTGGCCTGCCGGAGCTGCAGGGCCGAGTTAGCAAAAACTTCCTCCCAAGGGAGTCGAGGAGCTTGTCCTCTTTCCCCAGGACCTGAGTAGCCGCCGTAGAAGAGGATGCTGCAGGCCTGCACTGTACAGTGGCTGCGGCCACTACCGTGGAGGAGGGAGGCGGACCAGATGATTGGGCCACCTCTTCCGAAGAATGTAACCTGTATCGCGCGTCAATTTTTTTATTGACGAAAAGTCCATAGTGTGGTTTTTCCCAGACTCTACGGACCTCGGTCAAGACGTCCTTCTGCAAGAACAGGCCAGTTCGCTCCGAAGGAGACAAGTTGAACGCCCCCGAAAGCACGCCCTCCTGCGGAGCGGGTGCATCAGGCACTGGAACATCCAATAGGCACATCATGTCCAGTACCCGGTCGTGAAAGGCTCTAATAGAGCGGGGCTGGTCTTCGCTGTCCTGTTCGCCCTGCGCATCATCCGACAGGTCAGGGTCCTGCTGAACCGTGTCAGGCACCATCCTGTCCACAGGGGACAACGGAGGCAAGGGCGGAAGGGTCGGGGGAGGCACCGTAGGCAAGGGCGGTGCCGGCGGAACCACCGGAGGAGCGGGTGGAGCCGGAGTCGGGTATATCTCCCTAAAAAGGCCCTTGAAATACACTCTCATGGGTACGCATGAGCGTCTGAAATTTGCCAAAAAAGGCGTCCTCCGGAGACGGTTTTGGGGCTGCCGGAGGAGGCCTCTCATGAGGAGGATAATTCCAGGGACGCAGAGGAGAGGGTTGCCAAACAGGCACATCCCCAGAGGTGTCCACAAAAATCAAAGGTGCCGAACCCACAAGCAACGAGATGTTGTGCGGAAGGGGCATCCGAGCGTTCCAGTCATAAACTGGACGAAACTGATGCGCACAAGGAATCTTATGTTCACCCACAGAACCAACTCCTACACCTGAGGCCGATGGCGTAGTTGTAGGGGAAGCGCCCCAAATGGCCGCTGTGGTCGTGGTGGGAACGGCCACCATTTTGCCGTCACCTGAGGGGAACTGCAGCACATGTGGAAGTGAGGCAGGGGTCCCGTCGGTGGGTCAGGGGTCTTCATTTTAGCCTTTACACAAGGAACCTCGGCCGAGCCGGTACTATGTGGCCTGGAATGTTTCTGCGACATACCACTAGCCAAACTAGCCTTCACAGGAAGGACCTCGGCACTGCCGGTAAAGGAGGAACTTCCACTCCTTGCCCCCTCAACAGTTATGGCGTCGCCACAAGAGCGGGAACGATGAGAAACAGCTTTCACCAATAAAGCCTTGTCAGGCCTCTCAGAAAAGTTGGTTTCCTTAGCCTCTGTACGAGGGACCTTGGACCCAAGTCCGGTCACAGCCTTACTAGCGCGGGCCTCGAACATCCATTCGGTAATACCAAACCCAACCAAGGCCTCGGGCGCATTCCCGATACTTTTGATGGAAGCCGATAAAGAGGCCTCTGAGCGAGCTCCGGTACCCCACGCTTCAGTAGAACCAGCTCTACAAGCAGCCCCCACAGGAGGGGCCTCGGAACGTACTCCGGTATCCACAGGCCCCATACGGAGACCCTCTGAGAAAAATCTGGTACAATTATTAGGCCCAGAAGGCACCTCGGGGCAAGCCCCGGTGAAAGAGCAGTCGACGCTCTTCCCCGTCCGGGAAGAACCCGGAAAGGTGTCTCCCGGCCGGGGTGCTCTGAAAAGTAAAGAACTTTCCGGGCGCTTTTTCTTCTCGTCGATGAAAGATTGAAAATGCGAAGGAGGAGTACATCGAAACACCTCCTCCCAACCACTCCAATCGACGTTGAAGTTCCCGGACCGAAAGGGAATCGCAATAAAGACAGAAGTCCCAACGGTGACCCGGACCTAAACACTCTAAACAAAGAGGATGGGGATCCGCCCTCGCGAAGCGTCAATGACACGAGGAACAATCTGGAAAGTCTAGTTTAAACAACATAGACAGACTACTACGCGATCGCTAGCGAGAGCCAGAGAGGAGGAAAAAAGAAAGAATCTTCCGCGGATGCAAGTGCGTACAGTCCTGAACGAGCGGAGAAAAGGACGGATGGGCGATGCGCGGGCGGAGCTGGGATGGGTGGGGCTATGGCTGCATGCCGTGCCCCGCGTAGAAAGAGAAGAAGGACTAAAAATGTTTGCAACATTTTTTGTATGATATGGCATTTGTAACGCGCCTATACACAAGTGTTTTACAAAGTGCTCCAGTCCCGTCTCACAGGACGGAGGAATGTTCCATAAGTATGGAGGAAAGGGGACGGGACGTAGGAGTACATCGGGTATGGTTTCGGTATATTTTATGGCTGACAAACCTAGAGGGAGTTGCCTGGGCTCTATTGGTTCCTCCGTTGGAGTTCTCAGTATTCCTTTACAGCAGGATAGTATATTTTCCTCTTGTAGCTTTGGGATAGGTTCTTCGGGATGAACTTTGGCTTGAACCGTGGTAAAACTCATTGATGGGGTTTTTTTTCAGCTTTGACGAGTGGTTTGTCGACGAGTGATGTCGCAATTTCATTGTCAGAGTATGTACTGTCGCCGATTTTGTCGGAGGAGGATGTCTCGTAGACGACTCTTGTTCAGAGGAGGATCTATGCCCTTCTCTAGAAGTACGAGACTCTGACGATGAGTGGTGTTTCTTCTTTGTTGATGAAGGTGGGGTCTTTGTGGATGATTTGGTCTTATGCTTCTCTTTCGTCGGAGAGGATGTTCTCGACAAATGGGAGGTCGACTTCGTTGAGGGGCGTGAGCCCTTACCTGTATGCTTTCACGACGATGGTGTAGTTTTGGTCGTCGCTTTCCTCAACGGGTTTTTCGACGACTGTTTTGACATGGACTGGGAGCCTTCGCTGCTAATCAGTTTCTTTTTAGTAGGAGACCGGGGATGTGAGGAAGTCTTATCATGGCTCGTCCACGATTTAGGCTTACCTGTTTTGTTTTTTCAAAGGTCATTCTTCAGACCTGTACCTGTGGCTTGATGGTAAATGTTTATCAGAGGGGGTGGTAGCTCTCCCACTCCTTGATGAGCTCACCTCTGACACCGGGCATGCCCCTTCATTTAGCCACAAATCAGTCGACGCTTGCTGTCCTTGAGGGTTTTCTGAGAAAAACCCTGACAGATTTCACATTCTTCTGAGGAATGGTTAGGGTATAGGCAGTATATGCAGTCTACATGCCCGTCACCTTCACAAGACGTTTTTTAGGCTGCATGTCCCTCATGGCCTGAACAGGGATTTTTTAGGTTCAACGGTCTCCATGTTCGTAGCCGGCACTGTAGAAGAGTGGTAGGTTGATCCGGATTGAATGTAGTGTGGAAAAAATATTTTTTGTGTATAAAGATATTTTCTCAGTGAATAGAACTTGAGGAATACCACCAGCTAGAATGATGGTTGAAATCTGAGGGGAAGCTGCTTGGGCGGAGCTATACACTCGACGACCTATTGGTGGGGACGTCGATGGGACACTCAAGGTGTTAAAGGTTTTTTTTTCCATAGGAAAAGTACTAAATTAAAGTAAGCAAGGATTCCCAGCCTGATGACGGAGAATATTCACAGTATGTGAATCCATGAAATATCCAATGCTGGAGAACTATACTTTCAAGACAAAGGTGCAATAAAATATGTTGATAAGGTCACCTGGTTTAGTCATAGTTTTACACAGGCATTCAAGTGGAAACTATGGCAAGTTGGCAGGGCCTTAATGCGCTGGAGTAGGAAGGGCCTTAAAAGTATAACAATATTGTGCAAAAATGTACTCTGTCGCTGACTCCTTAGACACCACCTCCCACTCATCGGTTGGCTGCCTTATCTCAACATGTGTGCATGAAAAGAAGCAAACAGCCTGGTAGCATGAATGCAGATACTGCAAATACAATGTTTCATTGTTTTCATTTGTAAAACAAAAAAGTATTTGTCAGTTGTCGGGGGCTGTTTGGAGGAAGTGTGGCAAATTTCAGGGCCATTTTTATTTTTCGGCCATGTGAATGTGTGGATATAAAAATGGCTACCGGTTGGCTACAATTTCTCACAAAAGCCCTTGTCCACTGCCAAATATTTATTTTGCACAAAAAAAGGATGTAACAGATTTTTCGATGCCTCTGCGTTTCTTATTTTAACACTACATATATTGCAATAGCTACAAAGACAGCCTGGGGCACAAATACTTAGACTGCACAATCTATGTTCCATCCTTGTTTAGTTGGAAAAAAAAGTATTTGTCACTAGTTGAGGACTATTTTGAGGAATTGCAGCACATTTTCAGATACCTTTACTTTTGACGATGCATGAATTTATGATCACATAAAAAGGCTAACAATTGGCTACAATTGCTCAAAGTAGCATCTGTCCACTAACAAATACTTTCTTTTACATAAAAGTGAAATAACATACATTTTTTGGTTGTCTGTTCATGTCTTATTCAAAGTTTACATTTTAGGGAGGGGGGAAAAAGAGGGTTTGGGTGCACAAATAGGGACACTGGAAAATCCATGTTAAACCATTTCTTGTGAATACAAATGTTAGTCAGTGTTCAAGGGCCACTTTGAGGAATTTTGGACAATTCTGAGACATGATTCGGCAGCCACAAAAATGGCTCAAATGGGTCTACAATTCCCCAAAAGAGCCCCTGTCCCACTGCCATATATATATATATATATATATATATATATATATATATATATATATATATATATATATATATATATATATATATATATATATATATATATATATACATAACAATGAACACAATGTACTATAGATTGTGCAGTGTTTTAGAATAAGGCCAGGGGACAGGCAGAGAGAAAGCAATGGGAGAAAGCATACAGGCATACTTGAGAGGGAGCAGGGCCCTTCTATTGTATGCCAAGCCCCCTCTTCATCGACTTTTTTACCCCCCAAACATCCTCCCATCCTTGCCCACACTAAGGCACCACTGGAAGGGGGCAGAAAATGTTTTTCAGTTTAAACCATGAAGGGACGTTTTCTTCAAGTGGTATTTTTCCAGGGTTTATCAGATTTAATTGAAAAACGGAAAGCCTAAACATTTTGTATCATTTGCCAGTGAAATGTGAGGTGGTGTACACTAAACAGTTTACTGACCTGCTCCGGCTGAGACAGAAGCCAAGATGTGATGATAAGGTAGGGAGTGCATGTAATTGGGATAATATTATCATTGTGGGTGCGAGTGTAGCTCTCTTGCCTGTGCAGATTTGCTTTTGCATTTATTGTGACTTTGTGACATCTTAATTGCAGTTTCATTATACTACAATATTTACCTATTTTGCGTCTCTTCTCTGCCAAGCAGTAAGGGCTGCATTTTACTTTGAGACCTTGACTTTATCACCAGAATGTAACTTTGCAGCCATTTCTAGATTTTGGGCAGCAGGCACTTATGAGTTCTCTGACTCTCCTTGTTCAACTTTGTTGCATTGTACGCTGTGCAGCCTGATCCGCCTTCTTAAGTTGCTTGCAAGCATTGTAGTCATTTGGAATTACATTTCCCGGCGACACCGGTTCTCTTTTGGCACATCGGCTGCGCGATGGCTCTGGCGCATTTGAAGATGCCGGTTATCTGAAGGAATTATAAATAGCTCCTTCTTACACCTGCACCGTAGCGTGTGTGTGCGAGTATAACTCTCTTGACCGTCCAGATTTGCTTTTATTGTGAGTTTGTAACATCTCAATTGCGTTTTCCTTCTACTGCAATATTTACCTATTTCGTGGCTCTTCTCTGCCAAGCAGTAAGGACTGCATTTTGCTTGGAGATCTTGGGCCTCATTATGAGTGTTGCAGTAAAGCAACAACGGCGTCGGTAGTGCTAACGGCGCCCTTGTTACCTCGCGGCAACATTCCGAGTTCTGCTTGCAGGGCTGCCCTTTACACCTGGTCAGACCAGACGTGCAGAGCGGCACCCGCTAGCAGAACAGGATGCTAACAACGGTCCCTTTATTAATGGGGCCATTGTTAGCATCCTCCCCATTCCCATTGAGCCCTATAGGGGCTCAAATGGGAATGAGGAAGTACCGGGTCCGGGTTCCGCGAATGGGAATTACCGGGCCCGCAAAGGTCGGAATGGCCCGGTAATTTCCATTTTATGGGACCCGGACCCGAGTTTGGGGGTAGCCATGCCGGTAAAAACGGCATGGCTACCTCCAAACTCGTAATGAGGCCCCTTGACTTTCTCACCAGAATTTTACTTTCCGGCCATTTCTAGATTTGGGGTAGCGGGCACTTACGAGTTCACTGACTCTGACTCTCCTTGTTTAACTTTGCTGCATTGTACGCCGTGTAGCCTGACCCTTCTTCTTAAGATGCATGAGAGCATTGTAGTCCTTTGGAACTACATTTCTCGGCGACACAGTTCCTCTTTTGGCACGTCGACGACGAATTAGCGCCAGCACGTTCGAAGTGGCTGGTTGTTTGCCAGTTTGCACAAGGTGTGCGCTGTGTCTCCCGATTCTCTACAAGTTGACAATGGTTATGGTATTGTGCTTGCACCCTTTGCTCTTATTATTATGGCTACTATTATTGACATCATAAGGAGCTTACATGCCACAAGCTCAAGCGATGCAAGCCAATATACTGCAACAATACCTTACCCCTTTAGAACATCATGACCAACCCCTCTTACTACAACCCTGAATATTATTAAATCACCCGCCCCCTTAATAAAGGGCTTTCCTGGCTATCCTACTGCTGCTTAGGGTCTAATTTGTTTAAAACCCCCAATCACGCCAGAGGCATCTACTCCAAAGGTCGCCTCATGCCTCCCTGTTTTTCAACCAAAGAGACTCCTTTCACAATGAATATAGTCTTGCATTTTAGTCCTGAAGATTGTGAAACACTTCTTGTTAAGATAAAAATCAATTCCAAAGTCTCCATGTGCGTTCTGGTCATAAATAGACCACTGAGGGCTATGCCCCCATTTTAAGGAACAACTCCTCAAACTTCTTAACGCCATCACCAAGGCCAGCTGAAGACCACTCTGATAAACAAGCTTCCTCTCGTATTGATGCCCTTGATATCATTGGATACTCACAATGGGTAAACTGTCCGACACACATGGGGGGACACAGACTGGAATGGGCTTTAACTCACTCCACTCCCCTCGTCGATGTTGAAGAAATCCTTGTGTATGATTGGACCACTACCTAGTTAATGCACATGTTCACCTATCAGCGCCTCCTGTGAGAATGGACTCCCTGCTCGGATCTGAAAAGCACACCAGAAATTTCAAAAATGTTACCCCACTCAGATTCTCGGCACTACTTGCATCTGGGCTACAGCCTATCAACAGTTTTGTTGATTCTTCTAATCTGGTGACACATTTTACAGACACTATCAACACTATTATTGATATCCTGGCTCCCTTGAAAATAAAAAAGATAAAACTCGAGACCCACAAGAACACATGGTACGACAATAGCATTATTTCACTTAGACGCACCAAAAGTTCCATCGAAAGAGCTTGGTGGAAGAATCCCTGTCCTCAAACTCTTCTACAATATAAGCAGACAGTGAAAGAATTTTAGGCAGCCATCACTGTAGCTAAATCAGCCTACTTCAACACCAGAATTGCGAACACTCGTTCAAGATTTAGCGAACTGTGCCCTCAAAACCCTTCAACGCTCAGTTTGGGAGGGGGGAATAGGACTCCCGAACATCCAGATCTACTACTGGGCGACACAGATGACAACAGTCAACGACATATTGCACAGAGACCCGACCATTCCCCACATAAGAGCTGAGCTAGCTGCGTGACATGGTATGTCCCCGATTGAAAGCCTCTATTGTAAACAGACATGCCCGCCTGAATGCACGATAGCAGTTCACACAGCCCTGGTATGGAAGGAAGTACACAAACACCTAGGCTGGGACAACAAAATTACCCCAATCCAACCCATCTGGAACAATGCTCACCTCTCGAACCTAAGTAACCTCCTGAAATGGCCAAACTGGGATGCAGCTGGCATACAACGAATCCAGCAGATAATTGTGAACTATCAACTGATATAGTTCCTCGAGCTTGTTGCAGCACACAACCTCCCAGAGTCTGAACACTATCACTACGGACAGCTACAGCACGCACTCACTGTACATAGGGCCCAATTGGTGAACATGCCGGAATGCACGCCTATAGAAAGGAACATAGTTATTGACAGTGTGACTAACAAGGTCACGTCTACCATGTACAATGCTATTTCCTCATTTGCCACGAAGGAACTACTGACTCTGAAGACGAAATGGGAAAGTGATATCGGCCCTATCTTACCTGAAGATTGGATTACGACCTTGATGTATCCTAGAGACTGCGCAGTCTCGGCTCGAATTAGGCTCGTTCAACTCAAGATACTGCATAGGATATATTATCCCCGAATAGCCCTGTATAATTGGGGCAAAACGACCGACCCCAAATGCCTACGCTGCAAACAGGAAGAAGGATCCTTCTATCACACCCTCTGGCAATGTGCATGTATACAACGCTTCTGGCATAAATGTAGCGCGAGACTCTCCAAAGTCATATGTCGCCCAATACCGACAGACCCCAAACTCCTCCTTTTGGGCATTGAAGAAACAGTAGAATTGTCACGCTTTGAAAAACTACTTGTATCGACTGCCACAGGAATTGCTAAAAGGAACATTGCGCAACTGTGTGGCTCAGAAAACATCCCGAAATATGACCACTGGGTATCGGATGTGGATGCTATCATCCTAATGGAACGCCGAGTTTATCAAGCTAGAGGCTGTCCGGGCAAGGTAGATAAGATTTGGGGTAAATGGGAACAGGCACTATAACTCTGCTGTAATATGGATAACGTGCATTGCCATGTAATTCTGCTAAGACTGCACGAGCCATTATCACTCTTTGGGACGGCTTGAGTAACATCGGTAGCCAAAACTACTCACTGTCTTATCTGCTAATACACCTTATAGCACGTGTGTCTCTATGGTTGCTTATATCCAAATACATCTATTTGCACTGCTCTGCCATCTGTATGCAAAGTTTTATGGTTGTGGTTTGTTAGTTGTTGTATTATTGCACAAAATGTAATAAAATATGATATTAAAAAAAAAAAAGATTTAGCGAACTGTTTAAAATTCTCACTGAATTCAAGGAAACATAAGTTGTCAATGAGGATCTTGTTAAAGATTCAGTCTGGAATAAAATGATAATTGCTTGGTATGTCTAACGGGGGTGGATTTGATTGTAATTTTTCATGTACATTGATTGCGGTAGTAACATAATGTTGTTAATGTTTCCTTTATCGCTTTACTGAACACTCCTGTAATATTCTATGTGATGGAATATGTTTGTTGACATACTAATAAAAAGATAACATTTAAAAAAGAAAAAGAATTTAGTCTGGTGTCAGGCCATTCATAATGAATTCTGTGCTAAAATCCTTGGCCATAGGCCGACCATCAGAGACCGACAAGAGCCATCCACTGGGCACAGAATCTCTAGACCTCACTCCCAGGATGGAATTCACACCCAGAATAACACAACTTTTAATTTCTCCCACTGTTCTGAGGCTGAAATTGGCAAGATCATACTTGCCTTGAAACCCACATCCTATCTGGGAGATAGCTGCCCTGTTGGTATTTTAAAGGGTTCCCACAAGCTTCTTGTCCCATGGATAACCAACTCATTAACCTTTCCTTTAGTGAAGGTGTGGTTCCATCTTCTCTTTAAGAGGCCTGGATCACGCCACTCCTGAAGAAAAGTGGTCTGGACCCGGTTTTCGCCCCATCACAAACGTACCTTTTTGTACTTAAAATCATGGACAAGGTAGCTTATTTACAGCTTCAGGGTTATATTGAAGAACACAGTATCCTTAGGGCACGTCAATCTGGCTTCAGAGCTCATCACAGGACAGAAACCGCTATGTTGGATCTTAAATCCACCCAGGCCAGCATAGTGGACCAGGGACACCCTGACCTTGCCGGGTGGCTCCCCTTTTCTCAGCAAGCGAGTATGTCGGCTAGGGCAGTTTTTCACCTCTTCTGAAGCGCAAAGACCACATAACAGAGATCCAAGGTGTGGCTGGTGACTATTGCAGGTAGGGCAAGGCAGCCCTTGGGACATGTTTGCAAGTTACACTTCATTTTGTATATAATTGATTAGCCACCTCCATGAATGAAACATAATAGAGGTTAAATGTTAATCTTCCCCTCTCCACCCGGTGAGCAAGGTGTGTGTGTCCCGCTCCCCAGGTGACTCTGAGAACCCGACAAAGACATGAGGTTGAACTCTTGTTGTGTCTTCAACTGAAGACACAGGAGACTTGAACTCTCCTCTAATACCCTCCACTAGACAATAAAACATAATGCCAGTAAGTGTGCAGGCTCAGTTCCTCGAAAGCATTTTCGGGTCACCCAAAGGTGTCTTACTTGGCCATTCTGTGATGAAGCTAGGCTTTATGCCAGTTACCTGCATTAACAAACTGGGGTGAGACTTGTGTGTCTCCCAATGCCACTCCCCACCCTCCCAATCTTATTGGCTTGCTTGTGCAGCAGTGGTCACTGGTGTAGTGCTTTCCTGGAAGGGACACACTTAAAGCAGGCACTACATGCATCTTGTTTTCTCCTTGGCAGGGGAACACGCAGGATCTCAGGGTTGCTTTTGTTCCAGTCAGCAGGCATCGCTGGCCAATCTGGAGGTTTTAGGCTCATCTCCAACCCACTTAACATCAGGACAAGATTGCGCCCATTATCTCTGCACCTTCGCTGCTGCTCCAAGGTTGCACCCTCATAAGTGGACATATATAGATTAAGGACAATCAACATTGGACATGTTTAAGTGCAGGTAGGCAGTACAGCCAGCTTTGCTTACAACGTGACCATGATGGGTGAGTGCTAGAGTGCAGGGAGAGTAAGTGATGGACAGAGGCAGGTTAGAGGTGAGGGAACATTGTTAGCTTTGCTAGATAGGATAGAAGGCTGGGTTAAGCAAATGCTGCTGACTGAGCACAGAATGCAATCTATAGGTCACATGTTTTACTCTCATTGAAGTGGAATCAGGATTTCATCCATCTCTGATTGACCAGAATTAGGACAATCACGTTTTCAGGATATTTCTTTTCTTTTTAGTAGCACAAAGCTGAAACCTATGTTTTTCTTGAAGGAGCAGCGGCAAATGCTCTTTTGGTTGCTAGCTTATCTTGCAGCCAAGCAGAGCCCAGAACTGATCACTTGAAGTTGCGGGCACTTCCGTTTTGGTGCATTTTGTTGCATCTCTTCAGACTGTGTGAGTACCGTATGTTGGAGACGACACAAAGCTTGTAGGTGTTTGGTTATTTGTCCACCCATTGATTGACCATGTGTATAAAGTATTAGGCATTTCTCAGAAACTGCTATTAGCTGCCCACAAAAGCCTTAACTGCTGCCATTGCCAATGTTTGGTTTTTATTATTATTATTGGTGTTATCTCTGCTTTTCCTTCCCCACTGCAGAATTTGAAGTCTGCAACAGTATAAGCTGCACAAACCTAAAATAACAGTATTAACATAACAGTATTGGTTTGAATTCCGAGTTGTCGAGCGCATTCATAATGGCCAGAGAGGGATGACCATGATCGGAAACTATTGTTGAAGAGAAAGCGAGAGAAAGCGAGAATGATAGAGCGGGAAAAAGAGTATAAGTGGCATAGCGAAAATAGGGCTGCTTAAAAGATCCATGGCTACGCTAATGTCAGGACTGCCGGGACTCAGGGCTAGATAGCCTTTTGGTTGTAGCCCTTGAGCTTCTATCCGGGACTACAACCAAAAGACCCGGGGCTATAGCCCCCTAAGCCCCCCTTGCAACGCCTCTGGCTGCTTGTAGAGGGAAACAAAGTGTATGGAGTAGTGGGAGGTGGCCGTGGGATCAGGGGAGTCGAAGCAGTTGGTGTAGTGGTTGGGGGCATGGTATTGCAAAAGAATCCTTAAATCATTTCAGACAACACACAAACTATGAAACGTATACTGATACCCTAGAGCTGACAAAGGTCCACATCCTAACCTCCCTGGGCCACAGGCAATACTTAAAAGGCCAACCAAACAGAACATTATTGGCTGATTTTTCACTTTAAAAACGTACTACACTGTCAACGGGTAGTTTTGACCATTGTACTTTTAAATGCACCTTTTGCTACAAGCCTTTCCAGCATTCTCCATCATGAACTACTCGGTTTGTTGTGGAAAGGTCACAACTATGCATCCGACTTCCTGTGAGGGTCTACTGATCCTCTGCTCCCCAGCACCATTTCCTACTTGCAGGTGCTGGGGTGAGTAGTGCCTACCTTTGTCACTGTTAACTGCATTTCTTTTGCAATATCTGTCGGCGCCGTAGCGCTTGTGTCCCTGCTCCCCCTGCCCATTTTCCCTGCTTCCGTTGTTTTCTCTCCCCTCCGCCCTCCCTCACACTACGTTCCCATTGGACACTCGGCCATTACAATCTGCCACACCATGCAGCCCCTGCCGTGGTAGCCCCTCAGCGAAGGACCCCAGAGCTAAGGACGGCTCCTGATGGTGTTTGCCAGTGTACGCCAGGGAAGCAAGAAGCCTGCAGCCATCAACCAGCTGAAACTGACCAGGAAAGTTGCATCTGGGTGCTTTGCATTGCTGCTGTGTTAAAATCCTTTTTCCATCTTTTTAAGAAAGTTGAATCTGGGTTCTTTGCATTGCTGCTGTGTTAAAAAACTAGACATTGCTCCCTCTTCTTATGAAAGTTGAATCTGGGTATTTTGCCTTGCTGCTGTGTTAAAAAACGAGGCCATTTTCCCACGGTTTATGAAAGTTGAATCTGGGTGATTACACTAGGTCCTTCTCCCTCTTTTATGAAAGTTGAATCTGGGTGTTTTGCATTGTGGTAACTGTGGTACTGCTTACTGTGTCTCACTAGACTCTCTCCCACACTATGCTCCCCCCCTTGGCCCTGCCAGGAGTTCCTTGTACTGCTGAGTGTACCTATCCGCTCCTCTGTGTGTTCCCTACTGTGTGCCCCCTCCACTTCTGCGCATCCTGTCCTGTGTGGTGCTGGGCTGTGCATTCCTCCTCCTCGCAGCCCTCTATGGTGCTTTCTGTCTCCAATATCTTCTCGACCTGCTACTCTGTCTCCTATCCTATCCCACTCAGTAAGTCAGGTAGGAAGAATTTCAAGAAGGACACCATGGTCTCCACCCAGGCCCCCCTATTGCTGTAACCTACATCAGTGCTTCCTCCAACAGACTCTCACTGACATCCTCTTTGTCGTTCCCTCTCCAGACCTATGCACCCCTCATATGGTCTGGGGTCTCTCTCCTTTTTCCTCCTCTTCCATTCATGGTGGCTCTTGGTGGGAGGATCTCTTGGCTTCCTTCCATTCCTCCAAGACCATCATTAATGTCTATCTGAATGGCACTGTCTTGGTCCAGGGCCCTCAGTCCTCCTTTTTGATAGACATCTCCCACGTCTTATCAACTTCCTTCCTTCTCATGCAACACTGACCAGCTCCTCTCTGGCTCCTCTGCCACCTCCTTCTTCTGCCACTTCTCTGGGTCCCTCCTCTTCCTCTCTGCCTACTTTGCCATCTCCTTCAACCACTATGATCGACTCTCGGGGGCCCCCCTACCAACTCCGCAGGGCGTACCTCAAGCTTGTACCACTCCACGGAAGTCTTTCAAATGTGGCAACCTGCTCCACGTTGCCACACTACTCCTCTGACATCTGCCACCTTGACCTGGATGTCCTGAAAGTGATCTTTCCGGAGTGGATACCTGCTTCTGTTATTCCTATACAGGCCTACTCCTCCTTTGAATGCCTGGTCTGCAGGCTCTTTTATCTCTGCTGACCTCTCTCTGACTGTGGCCACCATCTACAGGCCACCTGACCAGACCGCCCTCTTCCTCTGAGTGGGCAGACCTCTGTTCTTCTCTCCTTGCCTCCACCTCTCAACTTTTCCTCCTCAGAGACCTCCACATCTCTTTGGATGCTTCCAATCCCTCCTCTGGGCTTTTCCACAACCTCTGCAACACTCTCTCTTTCCATTCTCACCTCTGGTCCGACACACTCTGCCGGACACACCCTGGATGTTCTCGTCTCCTCAGACACCCCCCTCTCACCACTCCTCTCTCTTGGACTGACCACTTTCTGCTCATCTCTCACCTGAAGCTCTCTGTCCCCCAATTGAAGCAGACCCCAGCAGTGCCACCTACCTTTTTGGTCATTCGGCCCATGAAGCATGTGTCAGTGGAGGCCTTTGCAGCCACTTTCTCTGGTCCTCCTACCCCTACGACTGACTCGCACCCTGACATAGCCTTCTCTAACCTGTATCTTTCTATCCCCAACACTTTCGATGTCCTTGCCCTTGTCATGAGAATCAATCTGAAGCCTACCTCCAAGTGCAACTCTTGGTATGACTCCAAACTCGCCACCCTAAAACGCAATTGTAGGGTGGCTGAGAGGAAGTGGAGGGCATTGGATGCATCCTCTGACAAAGTGGCCTGCCGCCTGCTACAAAGGCAATACAGACTCTCTGCCCTGCCCTGACCAAGAAGAGAGCATAAATCCAAGCCTGTGTCGCTTCAGCCTCTAATAAACACGGCCAAACTATTTAAAATCTGCAAGGAGCTGGCCAATCCTTCTGCAGCCACTACATCTCCTGTACCCTCTCAGGCCCTCTTTACAGCTCTGGCCTCTCACTTCACCACGAAAACTCAGGACATCCTGTCTTCTCTCTCCTCATCCTCTCCCTCTACCTCTCGGCCCCCATCTGGCTGACTCTCCCTCTCCTCCTACTTTCTTCTCTTTCTCCACAACCACTCCTGACAAGATTTCCAGACAAGTCCGATCTATGAAAGTGTCATCCAAGCAGATGCTCTCCTGCTCCTCCAGAACCATCAAGGACCAAAATGACACCCTCGCTCCAGCCATGGCCGATTTCTGCAATCACTCTTCTGCCACTGGAACTTTCTCCTCTCCCCTCAAGCACTCCCTTGTGCACCCCCTCCTGAAAAAGCCTTTTGCTGATCGTTCCTGTCTGGCAAACTACTGCCAGATCTCTATCACTCCTTTCCCATGCAAACTCCTGGAAAAGCTGGCGATCTCCCAGCTTACGCTCCACACTGAATCTGTTGGTTGTCTCCATGACCATCAGTCTGGCTTCAGAGCAGCGAGAGGCACAGAACCTTCTCTCCTAAACACCCATGAAGATCTGCTCACTAATCTCGATTCTAGCATTCCATCTGTCCTCATCCTCCTTGATCTTTCCTCTGCTTTCGACATTGTCAATCATGCCATCCTGATCAATCATCTCTGTGAGAACCTGGCCATCAGGGATCGGCCATGGCTAGGTTGACTTCCTTCCTCCTGGATCGACCCTGCCAGATCCAACTTGGGTCCTTTCTCTCCACAACATGTCTCTCCACATGTGGTGTATGTGGTGTTCCCAAGGGCTCTAAACTCTCACCCTGGCTCTTCAATGTCTACTTGGCCCCTTTGGCCCAACATACCTCTACCTGCTCCTCTAATATTCTGTGTTATGCCGATGGCACTCAGCTCTACTTCAGGCTACCCTCAGCCTTCTCTCCTCTCTCGCTCATTCCGGACTGTCTATCCGCGATTCTGCCTTAATGTTAGTAAGACTGAGATCCTTCTAATTGGGACCCCTGCTCCCACTTTCCCTCTCTTACTCTGGCCGCCCTCCTTGGGCCCTCTTCCTTTGCCTTCCTGTGATGCTAAAAACCTTGGTGTCTTCTTTGACTCCACTCTCTCCTTCTCTCCTCACATCACGGATCTTGCCAAGAAGGACCACTACCACTGCACTTCCTCTGAGGAATTTTTCCTTTCCTCACTTTCCCCCAGAAGCACACTGTCTGCAGAGCCCGGGTTCTCTCTAGGCTGGACTACTGCAACAGCATCTTTCTCAATCTGCCTCCCTCTACTTTCTGCCCTCTGACACTAATCCAGAACAGGACTGTGAGACTTGTCCTTGTCCTCAAGCCCAGGGACTGTATCTTTCCAAACCTGAAATCTCTCCACTGGCTTCCGGTGGCTGCAAGGATTAAATTCAAGACCCTCTGCATCGTCCATAAGGCTTTTTGGGGCCAGGGCCTGCGAAACATCCAGCTCGCTCTTCTTAAACACCTGGCTTCTCAAGCCTTTTGCTCAGCCACCCCCAACTATCTGAGGGTCAGATGATTCTTCAGGCAGACAGTGAGAGGTAGATCTCTCTCCTCTAAAGGTGCCTCCCTGCCACTCTCAAACTTGACCCGGACCACCTGACGTTCCGGAAGCAGCTTAAGAAGCAGCTCAAGACCTTGCTCTACGCTTTTGCTTTCTCTCTCTCTCTCTCTCTCCCCTGCTGACCATACCTAACTCTTGGAGTCTACCTATACAATAACCGGTTTTTGGTCTTTTCATCAAAAATAATGCACCAAAAAAACGGTGTGATTATCTGGGCATATGATAGTAGTGTTTGACAAATGTCTACCTAATACTTATACATAAATGACAATTGCTGGCTTGGTTAATGGTTGTTTTTAAACAAGACTTCAATGAAAGGAACAGCTATAAATCAAGTGGTGAAAGGCATACTATTGTCTGCAAAATTCTAAAATGGCTGAGTGATTCCTGGCCTATGTTTGCCAAACGTTGTCCTAGCAACCTGTGATTGCATCTGATTGGCTGCCTGAAAAGCATTTTAGCCAATCCATTCATCTGGCAGGCTTAAACCGACCCCCAGGAAAAGGCCCACGGATAAGGCTCCCGTCTCGTGCCTGTCTGGAGCCGGGAGGAACCAGAGGGACCCAGCACCTTCCTTTGCACACCAGATCTACCGCTCGCCAACTCCCGCTAAGGTACTGATACTCAGATACCATAAACCTTAAGCCCCCACCACCGCTCTGCCACTGCTCCAGTACCGTATCCTCCACCCTCGTCTCTCCGCTGCGGCACCAGTTTATGACAAACTACCATAACGCTGCACTACCTCACATCACGGAAACCCACTACTCAGACCCCGCCAGCGGTAACCTACCCCCACTCATAGCCGACGGCTTCTTTGCAAACCTCCTCCTTGGATCTGTTAAGTTTTATTTGGAGCCCCACCCCCACAAGAGAAGAGTACACACTAAGGCACAATCTACTCTGTCCAGTGCATCACTGCACAGATACTACGTTAACGTCCTGCCACTTTGGCAGAAATCAGTGCTGCAACCTACCTATGCTATAACTTGACTATTCCAACCCCAATAACTACAGACCCATAACCACTGTACTCTTCCTGCTCAAGATTCTGGACAAAGCAGCATACCTGCAAGTCCAGGAATTCTTAGAATCTAACAATATCCTAGGCACCTGGCTATCCGACTTCCGTCCTGGTCACGGCACCGAACCGGCACTATTGGACCTTAAAAATCAAATAGATGATATCAGGGACTCTGGTAAACCTGCCCTCCTCCTCCTATTAGATCTATCGGTAGTATTTGACCTTGTGGACCACAATCTTCTATGTAAACATCTCTCCTCCTCAACCTTCTTCTCCCCGAATGCAATCACTTGGATTGCATCCTTCCTCGAAGGTAGAGTAATGTGTGTCTTCTCAGACCTTTGAGCTGCAAACCTAGACACCACCCTCTTCGGAGTACCGCAAGGCTCATGCCTGTCGCCCACATTATACAACATTTTCACTATCTCTCTGTTTGTTCAACCTACTTGACTCGCTCGGCATCATGTACACCAAGTATGCCAACGATACTCAAGTCCTCATTCCTCTCTCCGGCAACTATGAGAAAGATTCCAAAACCCTTAACGCCATCTACGCCACCATCCACACATGGATGGCTTAGAACTGGCTGTGTATAAATGAGGACAAGACGGAACTACTCCTGCTAGCCCCCACCCACACACACATCATACTTGACGATAAACACCAAACGTTCACCTTTGACAACATCACCATCCCAGTCTCCAGTCAGTCAAAACTCTAGGAGTCTACCTAGACAATAACCGGTTTTTGGTCTTTTCATCGAAAATATTGCACCGAAAAGACAATCCATCGAATAAAATCCAACGAAAATAAATGCATCAAAAGTCTATCTTTTACATTCAAAGTACATATCCATCTAAACGTGTCCATCCAATATAGGAATGGGCAAGTTTCGATGGATATGTACTTTTAAATGTAAAAGATAGCATTTCGATGCATTTATTTTTCATGTTAAAACGTTACATGGAGCTGTCCAGTGCTGAAATTTTGGCACTGGCCAGCTCCTTGTAACATTTTAGTGTTTATTGTATATTGGGGGGTTCCCCCCAAACCCCTCCGCAACCCCCAAGCAAACACCCCATTAACCCTAACCCAACCCAAACCCTCACTCCAACCCAACCCTAGCTCTAACCCTTACCCCACCCCTAACTCTAACTCTAACCCTAAATCCAACCCTAGCCCTAACCCCAACTCTAAATCTAATCCTAACCCTAATTATCCATCTAAATTCATTCAAAGAATATGGTTTTCGATGGAAAAGCAATTCAATGAATACATTTCGATGGATACACATTCAATGGATATGAATTCGATGGAAATACCAGATATCACAATAACCTCACTATGTCCAAACAAGTAAGCACAATAGCTAACTCTGCTGCCTACTACTCCAAACTCCTCATTGCCACTAGACCGTTCCTTTCCACCACCAAGTCCCTATCAATTGCGTGAGCTATCACAGGCTCTGGGCTAGACTACTGTAATAAATTCTTTACAGGAACCTGTTAAAAAAACTTGGACAAGTTACAAACCATCCAGAATAACACCCTTCGCGCAGCACTGGGCATCTCCAAAAGGGAACATATATCTGCAGCCAGATAAGATGCCAGCTGTCAATACCCTTGCCCCTGGCCCTCACTGGCAAGTCAGCCTTCCAGTTAGGGCCAGGTCAAAGGCCTTAAAACCTCATCCAAGACTCTCTTGGAGTCAGTCCTGGCGCCTTTGGCAACAAGGAACTGAGCTATGCGGTCAAGTCTTTTGGGTGTGGCAGGCCTGGGTCTACTTTACCTGGACTACTTTGGGTGTGGCAGGCCTGGGACTATTTCACCTGGACTACTTTACCTGAGACTATTTAAACCACACCCAAACAGCAGAACATGCTTTGCGTTATTCTGCTGTGGGCAGCGTAACGCTCACTGTGTCCAGTTCTTTGATGCCAGCTTACCTGAAACCAAGGACCTGCAGAGAGAGAAAGAACACTACAAAACTTACCTGGAACAGTATCCTGTCTTCAATCCATCGCTGACTTCAGTTCCACTCACCTGAAGGTACGAACTCCGTCATCCAGCAGCGCATGCATCCTGGAATACCATAACCTGGAAAGAGGAGAAAGAAAGACAGCATTAGTAAACGTTTACTCACGTTTCCTCCCAAATGAAGAAAGCCACACAATTCTTACCTGGGTAGTCATCTCCTGGTCAGTATCATTGCTGGAACATTACGGCGCTGGGCGAGGAACATCGCAACCTGCAAGAAGAGAAAAGACACAGGTTAGCAATATAAAAGGCGAAACAGCGCCGCGCATCGCGCATTACTCACCCCGGACAGCATTGCGCACACCGCGCTTTCGCCTACTGGCCAATGTTCATCTTCAAACTGCATGACAACACCAAAATACCTTTCCATACCTAAAAGGAAAGAAGCAAGACATTATTAGTAGAACTAAGAGGAACATAAGAACTGCATATAAAGACTGTAAAGCAGCAAACCTATGGAGTCACAGCAGGCCTGGATTCTCACAGGGGGGCTTGCACCAGTGCAGTAACTTGGTCGCTGCTCGTCCCCCCACATCTACGCTCCCCTGCCAAGAGGAGCAGCACGGAGAATCCACCTCTTACAATATTAAGGTGAGGAGAAGGCCCAAGGGGGAGGAAGGAGTTGAGGCCAAGGGAGGTGGGAAAACATAAAGACAATCTGGTATTGAATCCAGGTCTCCTATATTGCAGACCCATCTTTAACCAGAGGCCTTACCAAGGGACCAGGAGAGGGTTCGAGAGTGCAAATCATCCAACCTGGGATGGGTGGCATCCCTGTGGATACCAGGTGAGCGTAACACAACTGACCGCCTGTCCGCCAGCGCATCCTATTTAAGACACTGGCCATCACACATAGATGAATCCACTACACCGCACCCTTCTACCTCTCCAATAGAATCCTCCTGCCTCCGGCTGCAAGACTTTTCAGAACCCCATATGCCAACCTACTGCAGGTCCCAAGAATTAAAAGGGCAAGAGGCAGTAGCCCAAGCTTCCCATTCATTGCATCCAGACAATGGAAGTGACTTCCCCAGTCCATCAGAAAGGAACCCTGTCACCTTGCCTTCAGCAAGGCCATCAAAACCAGACTGTTTATCTAAAAGTTGACTATGTATGATTCCTGCAGCTCTATGTACCCCTGCTGCCCAAGGTATATAAGCCATTCTGTAATGAGTGAACCACTAAGGTTTTTCTGAACATTGAAAGGTGACTGTCATCAATCCACTCACCGAAACATTGTATTAACACATGCATGCAAGCTAATGTAATGTATCGCCCACCTCTCTGCTGCAACTAAGACATTTTCATATAACAGCACCTCGCAGTCCGGGGCTGTGTGAGCGCTTCTATAAAAGCAAATAAATACATAAAATATTTGGTAAAGACATGTTTATTACACCAATAGGACATTTGTAGCTGCAATTAAGCCATTACCTCTGGATAGAGCTAGGTCAAGTGACCCCAGGAGAGTGCGATTTGGGCAGGGGAGGCAGGTGGTGGGTATTTAAGCCCATAGTGGTTAGCATGGCTATGGGCAGTAAATGGGTAGGTAAATAACCAAATAATGCCCATAAGCTTTGTATCCCTCCTAACGTTACTCAAATGCAAACATTATGGCTTAGAGGTGGTGCTTAATAGCCAACACTAAAAATGGTGAATGATGAGCTACATAGAACAGCCTAAACTAACCTAAAAGTTTGTTATTAGGGGGACATTATTGGTGACTGGCATTTCAGCTTCTTTATAATTCATGTAATCTTTAAGATATTAATCCAATTAAGTCTGTGTGATATGAATAGAAAGAGCTCCAATGTACCATGGGCTTGATTAACAAGAATATAGCCTTCAACAAGTTGCACCACCGACCACGTGATAGCTACTTACAAAACAGTGGACTTAATATGGGAACGTACAAAAAACTTCAATTGCCAGCTGTTTGTCATCATCTCTTTTTCCTAAAGTACTGCTTCTGGTCAGAAAAGCACTGGCCATTTTTGTCTACCTGACTGTTAATTCAATATTACCACCTTTAATGGTATATTGGATGTTATCTTGACGAAATGAGTTTGTAATGAAACGTGTAATATATATTTCTGTTCAAGTGCACGGATGATTTGTTGGCTTGCACCTGAAGATCTGTGTTATTGCATACAAAACCAGCATCATCCTTGACATTAGTAAAAGTGGTGCCCACCCCATCTGTTTCTGTCTTGTTCTTGACAAAGTACCCAAGGTCTCAAGGGATGTTCCGCTAGGAAGTGTATTGTTTAAATGTAACTTAATATCTAATATAGGATTCTCATTGGTTAAAACCATATAAACCCCCCAAAGAATCTACGCCTGGGTGCCAAATTCTCAGGACAGGGATATTCTGCGAATTTTCCAGTATATTTCTCTACAGCTGAAAATGTATCAATCTGTCTCTGCTAACCGCTAATGTGATGTGACGAGTTTGGATTATTTGCAGTTCTGACACCAGTAAAGGTGGAATTGAAAGTCAGTTGGTTAGGGCAGATGATCCCAGAAAAGATGATGGTTCCCTACTGATTTCAACAAGCTGAATAAGTTGAGGAGGCTTGTTTTAGCCCTTTCAAGAGAGTATTATTTGATGGTACTTTTTCCATGGCTTTTGGCACAATGCTAATCAGTGGGTTTGTATCTAGGGCAAGAGATAATAGCACCAAAAGGGCACTGATGAGTGACATTGGCATCTTGGCCCACATCAAGCAGTCAAATCTGACCATGATGCTAACGGAAGGTCCAGCTATGCGGCCAAGTCAGAAATGTTTCCTCTAGGTATATGAGGATGGCAGCCTTCTGATTATGTTTTTGCTTCACAGTGTCTCGGCCGCTGCACTCAATAGGGTAGGTTACAAGGACCGGCTTAGGATGCACATGCATTCAGGATAGGGGGTGTAACATCAGCTTTCAAGGGACACCGGTTTTGGAGAACACCTGAGGGGACCCTTAGGTGACACACCACACAGAATAGTTTAAATAATTATCACATGTGTGGATACTACTCTATTTGTAAGAACTAATCATCAAAAAGAGTAAAATAAATAACTTATAATTAGTTCCAGAGAGGTTTCAGATAATGGCTTCCTCTGTATTCCAAATCACAAATCTCAATCTGTAGAAATTACAGATTGAGCAATATTAGTGCCATTATAAAACTCCACAAAATAGCAGAAGAGGATCCAAAGGCTGCTACCACAGCACCCAAATGGTGGTTCTCAAACATACCTTTTGCAGAGCTTCTAGTGCCTGACAACAGTATTGAATTCAAAAGGTGGCTATGCACCTCCCATGGTCCATGTGCAATAGGCTAAATGTGCGTTATATTTTTTTTAAAGTACAATTATTTTTATAAAATATTGTCAAAGTATTTGTGTGGAAAATGTGATTTAAAATAACAAAGTTACTCACCGTAGTGACTACCTTACTTCTAGTCCATAGTCCCCGTTCCTCCATACTTGTGGGACATTCTGTCCTTCAAGACGGGACCGGAGCACTTTTGATAAAAAGCATCAAAAATGTAAATGTTTTGTCCTTCTATTTTTACGTGGCACCACATGTGGCCATGACCCCGACTTCCTGAGCTCTGCCCCGCGCATCGCCCTTCAGTCCTTTTCTATCGCCAGGTCTGCGACCATTTATGAAATAATAGAGGATACTTATTAGAGATAACGGTGGACAGGCATATGGAGGAAAGGGGACTATGGACTAAGAGTAAGGTAGTCACTATGGTGAGTAACTTTGTCATACTCCTACGTCCCATCCCCTTTCCTCCATACTTGTGGGAGATTCCCAAGCACACCTCACAGGTAATACGGGTGGATGGAAACTCTTCTACCGAAGTAGGTTCTTGAACAGCCTGGCCGAAATTGGGCATTGGCCCTGGAGCTCAGGTCCAAGCAATAATGCTTAGAAAAAGCTGATGGGCAAGTCCACGTTTTTGGAGCACACCTGGCAATGGTTTCCCAGGGAACATACTTCTGGAAGGCAACAGAAGCCGCTTTGCCACGTACAAGATGGGCATGAATGCCCTTCAGAGGTTGAAGGCCCTGAATAGTATATGCTTCAGAAATGCAGGAGGCAATCCATCAGGAGATAGAAGCCTTTGAAGCAGGTTTTCCTTTCAGGTCTCTGAATGTGACAGTTGTGAGGTGCCCCTAAGTTCACTCGTTCTGTCGAGGTAAAACATCAGGGCTCACCTGACATCTAAGTTGTCTAAGACTCTCTCGGCCTCTGAGGCCAGATTCAGAAAAAAAAGATAGGTAATGAAATAGATTGATTCAAATGAAAATCGGTAACCACTTTAGGCAGGATACAAGTATGTGTGCGGAGCACAACCTTATCCTTATGGAAGGTGAGGAACGGATGTTCCACAGACAGAGCTTGGCGCTCGCTTACTCGCCTTGCCGATGCCACTGCAATCAAAAATGTGACCTTCCAAGAAAGGTATTTGAGATCAGTAGTGCCATATGTTCAAATGGTTTATGGCATAAGGCGGTGAGGACCACATTCAAATCCCATTTGGGATGAGGATTGCGTACCAGTGGAAAAAGATGTAACAGACCCGCAAAATGCCTTTTAATGACTGGATTCATCAAAGAAAAGGAACAGCTATCAGTGGACAGGTAGGTGGCAATAGCCGACAAGTAAGTCCTGCAAGACAAGACATGGATGCCCGAAGTAGCAAGATGAGATATGAATGAAAGAACTGTGTTAATCGTAGCATGCCTGGGGTCGAGTTGCTTAGCTAAACACCAGTGGCAAAACGAGAGCCACTTGCTCCTATATTGAGACCTCGTAGAAGGTTTCCTGGCCGCTTGGACAATGTGCATATGGTCCTCTGACAAATTAAACTGTACTAATGATCTGAATTCAGACACCAGGCCACCAAACTGAACGATTGCGGGGAGGGGTGCCACATCTGATGATCACAATGGTGAAGCAGGTTGGGAATCAGCTGCAATCTGATTGAAGGAAGAATCGACAGATGCTGAAGTTCTGAAAACCAGAATCTGGCCGGCCACCAAGGAGCTATGAACTGGAGAGTGCAATTCAATGCATTCCTGAGCTTGCAGAGTGACAGATGAATTAGGGGCAGTGGCGGAAAAGCAGAGGCCTCCATGTTGTACCATGGGATCACGAGAGCGTCCCCTAGGGAGGATACCCTGTGACCATTCCTTGAAGCATAAAGAGGAAGTTTCCTGTTAGTTAAAGTTGCAAAAAGGTCCCCTTCTGGAGTGCCCCATTGGCAAAAAATGGAGGATAGAACCTCAGTATTCAGTTCCCACTCGTAGCTGGCTACTGTCTGGCGGCTGAGTGAGTCTTCAGTTACATTGATGTGACCCGGAATGTGTACAGCCAGCCGCCAAATATCGTGCTGAATGGCCCATTCCCGAATCTGAATGGAAAGGTCCACAAGGTGGGGGTGACCTGGTGCCACCCTGCTTGTTGATCTAAAACATCGCCACAGAGTTGTCTGTGTGGATACGTACCACCTTGTTTGTAATGGAAGGTTGAAAAGCTTTTAGCGCCAGAAAAACAGCCAGGAGTTCCAGATAATTGATATGAAAATGCCTGTTCTGAAGTCTCCATAGATCGAATACTGGGGATGTCGCGCCTTACCCCAGAAAGGAGGAGTCCGTTGTGATCGTCACTTGTGGGCAGGTCTCCTGAAAGGAGGCCCCCACAAAAAGATTGTTTGTCGAGGACCACCATAGTAGATCCGTCGTCATGCAGGATGGAACTGGGATCATCTTGGAATCGGAGTCCGAAGCCTGAGACCAAGCGCTCCAAAGAGCCTGCTGAGTTTGCCTAATTTTCAGACGTGCAAGAGGAAGAGCAAGAACGCAAGTGTCTGAAACCACCAAGCTGTCATGTGCGCTGACTGGACGAAGAGTTGACACGTGGTGGATAGATCTGCAATCTTGTCCACAGTTAGGAATACCCTGGAACTGATCGTATTCCAACAAAACCCCAGGAAAATCAGGTCTTGGGAGACCGTCATGGAAGATTTCCGCCAGTTCACCGACAGCCCAAGGTGGAATAGGAGCTGGAGGAGAGACTGGAGATTGTTCAATGCCGTCTGTGGACAAGGGCTGCGTAGGAGCCAGTTATCCAAATACGGGTATACATGAACACCCTGTAGGCGGAGGAAAGCTGCGATGACCGACATTTTCGTAAAGACACGCAGTGCGGAGCTGAGACCAAAAGTGAGCACGCAGAACTGGAAGTGCTCCCCTCCCAGGGAGAACTGCAGATATTTCCAATGCGGTTTCCATATCAGGATGTGCATTTAAGCGTCCTGAAGGTCCACCACACTGAGCCGATCAGCCTTTTGAAAAGAGGACTTTATATAACAAGGCGCGATCATCTTAAATTTCTCTTGGAGAAGAGAAAGGTTGAACTGGGAAAGGTCGAGGATAGAGCGCAGGTCAGCCTGGTTGGGTTTGGGCACTGTGAAGAGACGGGAGTAGAAACCCTCCCCCTTGCTCCCCTAGGGGAACAGGTTCCACCGCTCTGAGTTCTAGAAGCTTCTGTACCTCTGCTCTGAAGGCGGGCAACCCAATCTGTTGAAAAGGAGGGTTGACGTGTGTGGTCGGGGGGAGGGGCAAGCGAAAGCCCGCCCGAGCTATGGACAAAATCCACCGGTCGTTAGTGATGGTCTGCCATGCCTCCAGATGAGACAAGATTTATCCTCCCACCGGAGTCTCGTGTGACTGACAAATAATATAATTTGGCTGATTTGTCGGCAGGGAGACTACCAGGCTCCTGGAAACGTCCGAGACAAACCGGCCACCTTACCGTTGTTGCTTTTGGTGGGTGCCGCTAACCGGAGTTTCAGTTTGGCGCGCACGCTAGTCTTGAAACCCCATCAACCCAGAGAAGGATCCAGTCTGAGACCCTGACCTCTGTGTATAAGGGGCCTTAGCCGGGGCCTTCACCAGGACCAACAAAGATTTGGCAGTTTGGGTACTCGCCTTAGTCTTTATAGACTAAGACCATAGAAGAATGAAACCATTCCTTGCTGTCAAAATGAAGGTCCAGAACTTTGTCTTGCACCTCCTTCAAAAACTTTGTCACATGGAGCCACGTCTGGATGGAGGTGTCAATCCCCGCCATGAGGCCTCGAGCTGAGGTATCTATGTGGTGTGCCGCAGCTTCCAGCAGATCTTGTGCCAAGACTCTGGCGTCTGGCGTCTGACAAACAAGTCCTGAATTGTGTCTTCTTTGGACAGAATTTGAGCGCTAATGAGGTGACAGGGTAAATGCTCCCGCAAGCACCCCCTCCCTCGGAGCGGGGGCCAAAAGTACTGGAATAACAAGGAGGGCCATCATATCCAGGACCCGGTCATGGAATGCTCACACAGAGCGGAGCTGCTCATCGCTATTCTGATCCGTTTGAGGGTCATCCGATGAAGCGGAAACGGACGCTTGGTCCGCCACAAGCACCGCCTCAGGTTTTAAAGTGCTATCCTGCTCTGCCGGTGGCTTCTCTATAGGGGACAAAGGAGACAGAGGAGGAAGAGACGGAGGTGGGCCAAGGGGAAGAGGTGGAACCACCATCTGATGTGTAGGAACAGCCGGTGCGGAAGGCGGAACAGGAGGTTCAGGGTAAATTTGCTTGAAAAGACCCTTAAAATATTCCTTCATTGGGTCAGAGTGCATAAGCATCTGAAACTTCCCAAAAAACGCATCCTCAGAAGAAGGTTTTGGCGCTGGGGCAGGCAGAGGCCACTCATAAGGGCATACCCCCAAGAACGCAAGGAGGATGGTTGCCAGGAAGGCCCACCAGCAGCTGGGTCCAAATAGACCAGCAGAGCAGAAGCAGTAGGAAGCGAGACTGTATGAGGCAGCGGTGCCCGAGCTCACCAGTCATAAGAAGGTTTTTGTTATCCACAAGGTGTGGAAACGGCTGCACAGCCCCAAAAGGAATGCTCCCAGCACCAGACGTCGTGAACGTAGGTGTAAGGGAGGTGTCCAAAATGGCCGCCGTGGACCAAGGCAGTTGGGCCACCATTTTGTCGACACCTGAAGAGAACTGCGTCACATGTGTCGATGAGGCAATTGTATCCTTAAGCAAAACAGGGGACATAAGCAACATCTTAGCCTTGACACAAGGATCCTCGGCAGAGCCGGTACTCAGAGGTCTCAGATGTTTACTAGACATTTTAGAGATCGCCCCAAAATTAGCCTCCAGAGGAGGAACCTCGGCCGAGCCGGTAGTGGAGGAGTTATGGTCCGTGACCACACCCTTCGCCCCCTCGACAGAACCAGTATCACTGCGACCCTAAGCGTGAGAATATTGAGGAATCCACCTCAGAGACACAACCTTCAAAGCCGGTCTCTCGGTTCCTTTGCTAGCCTCAAGATGAGGAACCTCGGGTTTCACCCCGGAACTAATAGCTCCCTCAAGAGGGGCCTCAAGCGTATGGAAAGCTCCAGAAATGGAGACCTCAGGGCTTACACCGGTGTCAGTGTGGAAAGCTCCAGAAATAGAGGCCTCAGGGCGAACTCCGGTATCCAGACCTGTAGACTAACTGGGCTGAACTTTAGCCCCTAACAGGTGACCCTCGGAACATTGTCCAGTTTTGGCAGGTACGCCATGGGAACCCTCGGCGAAAACTCTGGTGCACCTATTAGGCCTACGAGGCACCTCAGGGGAACCCCTGGTAACAGAGCTACACAAGCCCCTACTGTACCTGGAAGACCCCGGGAAGGAGTCCCCTGGCCGGGGCACCCTAAAAAGTAAAGAACTTACCGGGCGTTTCTTATTTCCATCAATGAAAAGCTGGAAATGAGGAGGAGGAACGTGCTGAAACACTTCCTCCCACCGAAGAAGATGACATTCGCGTGCCTGGACGGAGAGGGAGTCACATTAGAAACACGAGTCCCGACGATGGTCCGACCCAGACACTCCAAACAGAGCGAATGGAGATCCGCTCTAGCGAAGCGACGTTCGCATAAAGAACAGGAAACGAATCCCAGACAATCTGGCATAGACGGATGGATGACCGCGGAACTGGAGCAGGAAGGAAGGACAAAAGGAATACAGAAACATTTCCCAGTGATGCAAGTGCTTCCAGCCCTGACCGCACAGAGAAAAGGACTGAAAATGTTTAATGCTTTTTTATCAAAAGTGCTCCGGTCCCGTCCCAAAGGACGGAATGTCCCACAAGTATGGAGGAAAGGGGACGGGACGTAGGAGTATGTTGGTTATTTCATCTGATACATGGGGGACGCATAGGAACACAGTGTGACTAGGGAGCACATATGTACTATTGTATATATTTCTTTTCTCCTGAATCTATGCATGTCAGACGTCAATTACTTTGGGATCCTCTAATTGTAGTTCAAATACTCTAATGTATTTACAGATGGCGGCATGCATTAAAAGATAGCTGAAAGGTTCTACTTTCCGATAAAAGTTCTACTATGGTATTACATTGATGATGCTGGAATAGACAGAAAGGAAGGACTATCACACACCTGAATCTCCATAATATTGTAAAACACATAGCGTGCAAGATCATGCTGCACCAATGACAAAGCATTCTGTGGGTGGTGAATAATCAATAAAACACGATATTTTTGCTAATGAAAATGTTAGGCTGATTACTTTTTGACTTCAGGATTCCTAGTTGCGGCTGCTCTGGAACGTGGAGATGCTGTTCAGCGAACTTTGTGTGTTTGCTAATTCCTTGTACCAGACAACATATTGACATCCAGCATGGGCACCCGGCATGTGAGCCGCTGAAGTTTCATTGCTTTGCAACTTAATGGATGAGCGTGACACTGTCTGGTAACTGCCTTCGAGTGTTGATCCGAGTCTGTCGCAGCCGGTGGACTTTTTCTCCTGAGAAAACATATAACGGAGAAGAGGCCAAAACACTGAACCTGGTGAATGCAAGGATGGACGAACTGTAGAGCGTGAATGACTGAGCACAGCCAAGGGTTAGGTCAGTTTCCTCTATCTTTCCCAGTTGTGCATTAGTACATTGATACTAATATCTGGAAGTATGGAAACTTGGCAGTCAAAGCAAACCACAAAGTTGAAGTTTTGTTTGATGAAACATTTAGCTTTGACAAAACCAAAAAGAAACAACCAATTGTAAATGGAAAAGAAGCATTAATATATATGTTGAAAAGACTTGAGAAACTACACAAAAAGGGAAATAAGCAAATGGTGGAAAGAAACATCGCTGCAGATTTATATTGATGTTCATCAATACTTTTGAGGAGCAAGAGCCAGAAATTTTAAATTAGAGGGTAGCAGCGGCTGGGAAATGGTTGTTTAATCTTCTGACCATTCTGGTAAAAAATGCCTGAAGTGATGGAGATAAGACGTTACTAGAAATTAAGACACTGAAAGATAACATTTTATCTGAAGAGGACACGGAAGTGAGTCAAACATTAAGGAAAATCATTGATGTGAATCTCTCATGAAAATTAGATCAAACAAAGAAAGCAGAGAAAGTTCACAAGAAACAAAGAACATTACGAAAATGGTAGGGTATATACTTTCGCTATGGGGTTTGACCAATTAAGGAAAAATGTGTCCACTAATGTGGAAAAAGGGCAATCTGGCAATGAAGAAACACATGAAACATATGAGGAATCATCATCATCAGTCACAGAAACCTTGAAAGAATGTCAATGAGACTACATTTTTTAGAAGAGGGGCGCCTTCTGCACAGGGATGGCAAACAGAATCTAAAGGGAGCGGAATAGGAGGATAAATTGAAAGAAATGAGAAACAAGACATGCAAAGGCAAACAAGGAAATAAGTGGAGCACACAAGGTATCAACACAGACACAATCAACATGGTCTGGTAAAGAAAACACACGGAACAACAAGATATGAATGAGACGGAACAAATGATCAATTTATCAAGAACAAAATTGGCTGAAGATGAAATAACTCTCTCAAAGAAAGGCATACATATTTGCCCAACTAACACTTCAATACCCCCATTATGATGTTGTCCTTTGTTGACATTTTTCATGATTTGGCGAAGATGATTTTAAAAACCTCACATTATCAATGCAGCTGACTAAAGTTAACCATATGAACAAGCTCAAATCCAATACTGAACTATTTATTAATTAATTTCTTTATATATAGGAGGAACAATGCTCTTTTGATCACAAAGAATGCACAATAGATAAGAAATCAGATTTGACGGAAGCAGTGAGCTTCTTAGAATGGAGTGAGTTGAGGGACATTCTGACCAGGTTGTGGAGGGGAGTAAATGGAACAGTCACTGTGTATAATACATAAGAGGACACACATAGATTAAGGACAAGGAACATTGGACAGTGCAGGTAGGTGGTACGGTCATCTGTGCTTGGGATGTGACCATGATAGGTGAAATGCTAGAGGGGAGGCAGAGGAAGAGAGGTGCAGAGGCAGGCTAGAGGTGAGGGAAAAATGTTGGTTGGCAGGCATATGAAAGGTAGGTTAAAAGGATAACTCCAAGATGAGGGAGGTAGGCTATTAGTTTGGTTTTGAACAAATCCATGTAGACTGTTTCTCTGAATTCTGAGGGACGAGAATTCCATGCAAGTGGAGCAAGAATAGAGAAGGAGCGGAAGCGAGAACCACAGGAAGGATGAGGAGCCACAAGGGTAGTCAAGGAGAAAGAGCAAAGATTCTGAGAAGTCTTGTATCATGGAGAGATTTGTGAATCAGAAGAAGACATTTAAATCTGGCCCTGTTTTGCATAATCAGCCATTGAGCCTTCTGACGGTACAAGGAAGTAGGTGTGAAGTGAAGAAATGTAAAGAGCGTTCTGGTAGTGAAGGTATTGAACTAACTTTGAAATCATCAGATCAAGCAGCAAACATAATAATTAGAAAATTATTTTAAGGAATGGTACAGAAAATGGAGGGATGCCTCATGGAATGAGAAGTTGAAAATAAATCCCATCATGGAAATAAAAAGACAGTGGCCCTCATTACGACCCTGGCGGAGAACCATGGTGCAATTTGCACCATGGTCCATGGCGCTAAGCTGCCAACTCCGCCATGGTGGTTGGCGGACTTACCGCCCCATTCCGACCTTGGGGGGGCGGTAAGTCCCCAATCCCCATTTACCCTTCCCCATTCCCATTTTTGCCCCATAGGGTATAATGGGAGTGGGGAAGGCGTTAATTACGCCACCGTAAATTACGGTGGCGTAATTAACAACAAGTCCCGTAGCGCCATGGATTTTTCCGCCTGGAAAAAGCAGGCGAAAAAAGCACCATGGCGCTATGGGAACTCGTAGTCAGGCGGAAAGGTACGCCATGCTTTACGCCGGCGTAAACCCCTTTCCGCCAGGGTCGTAATGAGGGCCAGTATGATGCAATGATAAAGGTATGATTAATGAAGATTTTTAATGTTTTTGAGGAATGATTTTCCGATTACTCCAAAAATATGTTTCCAGCTGAAAGTTCATAAATGTATCAAGAAACCACCTAATAGGCCGATTTTAGCCTCTAATGGTTCACCATCTGAAATTAACAGCAAATGTATAGAGGAAATCATACCTTAGAAACACCACTGATCTCTTAAATTGCATTAAGCACATTCCTTGGGAAGAATCTTTCGTTATGTCAATGATGTGGAATCCTTGTACTCATCTATATCATGATGTTGGGATTAAAGCATGTGAGCACTTTCTAAGATTCAGATCTTTGAACTTTCTCAATCATTTCAAAATAATCATTGAAATATTACAGTTTTGTCTAAATAATGTTTGTTTTTATTTGATAGTCATTATTTTCGACAACTTAGGGGAATTGCTATGGGTACCATATTTGCCCTGTCACATGCTACATTGACTATGGGATGGTGGGAAGGGAATGAGGTCTGGGCCAAGAAAAAATGTATATATATTCAAAAAATAGAGCTTTGGCAAAGGTACACTGACGACCTTTTCATCATTTGGAATGGAATAATTTCAGAATGGAAAGAATTCCTGATCATTTTAAATACTAATGATCTGCCAATGAATGTGAAATATAGCATTACTTATGGAGATTTTTTGAGGATGAAAGGAACTGTTTAGAAGATAACAGATAAGATGTTTCAAAGAAAGAGGTTATCACAAAGATGTAATTGACTTGTTAATTATGAAAAGAGAGAACCCCCAAAATAGATCCCCTATAAATATGACAAAATTAGGTCTATTAGGAAGTACAATGACAAATCTAACAAAGTGAGGTCTATTATAAAGAAACATTGACATGTATCAATGTTTGATAATGACCTCAAACAAGAATTGGGTGAAATGCCACTTACGAACTTTAGCTAGTCTCCAACATTAAAAGATTTACTTTTCCGAAGTTTCTGTAACAAACCGGGTATAACAGGTCAGGCAAAATGGTTACCCGCAAAAAGGTGTAGCTTTAAAAAATGCATGAAATTCAAAGCATGTCAATTTGCTAACACAGACACCTATACATATCCAATCACAAGCAAAGAAATACAAATTAGGGACAATATAACTAAGAGTCCTACAACATATACAAGCAAAAAAAAATGAAGATCATTCTTCTCCAATTGCGTAAACTTTTATCAAAGTACATCAGAAAAATGTAAATACATGTTTCATTTTTTTGCTATAAAACATTGGAAAATTCATCCTTGTGAAGGAAATTGCAAGTAGGCATTAAGGAAATCAGAGACTAGATTTACTGTTGATTTCAATACCAATGTTCCTTATGGACATAATATAGATGAAGAATTAAATACCTTTGCTAATATGACTAAAATAGCAGCCATCGTTTGAAATCATCACTATAATATGTTAGGAGACCCTATAAAGTGAGTTATCCCAAATAATCTAGATGCCTCCAAAATGTGCTGTTGACTATTTGTAACAAAATCAAATCTCAAGCTCTCATAGTAATTTATTTTTAAACCCTTGTGATGTGATATGATATTGCATTTATAACGCACCTGTACACAAGTGTTTCTTTGTAATATTAATACTAAGTACAAAGTTCACCCTTAGGAAGGTGGGTGTATTGACATTGATTTGGTTTGTTTCTAGATCAGAGCCTTTGATAGTTCCATTTTATGGACTAATACAATTAGCTTTGCTGCACTCGTAGGCTATTAACCCTTTAATGGGTGATCAATTTCAATTGTATCTTTCATAGATGAACTTGTGTGTTTTTCAAATTGTGATTATTGCTAGGGTAGACTATGTGCAAAATGTATGGCCTATCGGCATTGATTTTTGTCTATACCTATCAAACACATAGAGAAAGCTAGTGAAAAGTATAGTTCTGAGAGTAACAGTGGTCACTTGACCAAGAACGCAGATAAATATGTCACAGAACATGAATATGTCACTATATTGAACATGGAATTATATACTCTAATGTATTTACAGATGGCGGCATGCATTAAAAGATGGCCGCAAGGTTCTACAATGGTATCACATTGATGATGCGGGAATACACAGAAAGGCAGGACTATTATTTACCTGAATCTCCATATAATTGCAAAACACGTAAAGATCATGCTGCACCGATGAGAAAGCCTAGGTACTTATAATGTACTTTGAGGGTTGGTTTCTCTAATAAGGCTTCCGAAATCTTGATTTATAGATTGTAACAAGTGTTTATTAGTTTTGCTGACAGTGTTTCGACCTTCAGAGGTAATTGTCAAGGCAAGTTTGGTAGTGCGGCCGCTCAGATAACGTGTACTAGTCAGATCAGGATTTACATCTGCACAGGACTATAGATTACCCACGAGAACAACTATAGGGGCACCTCCCCGTTTCACAACAAGACTCATCTATAAGTCTTATTACCAAACTTGCCTTGAAAATGACCTCTGAAGGTTGAAACACGTGTTGGCAAAACTAATAAAAACTGATTCGTTTTTTACTTCAGGATTCCTGATTGGGGATATAGCTCAGACAGGATTCTCACCAAAGACGAAGAATCTTTGTTGGGTCTAGGCCTTTCCTTTTGCCGGTGAGTACTTTCAACTATATAAACACACGTATAGATATGTTCAAGTTTACTCGCAAACTGAAACTCACCAAATACTATAACACCAAAGTCACCATTAATGTTCCCAAAGTAAATGCCAACAAGGTAATCAACCCATTGAGTATCAATGAGGTGTCATCCCCTGTATGTCTAAATGCTTTGGAACAAGATATTGAGTTGGGGGAGAAGCTCACAGGATTACACATTTCCTCCAATGTTGATATCCCTACTGATTTGACTACCAATGTAAATGTTAAAGTAAAATCCAAATGCTGTCCTTCACCGGTACCCAGTGCCATTGATATGAAGAACTTGTTCTAAAAGATCTGAAGAAACTGTCTGGATAGCCTCACCCATAATCAAATTTCAATAAGGCACAGGCAATGGCCCTTAAAAGTTTGCAAGATGGCAAGGATATAGTCATCAGAGCAGCAGATAAATGGGGTGGGATTGTGGTTTGGCAAAGATCCATTTCCCTACAAGAAGCTCAGAGACAGTTAGAAGATGACAAATGCTATGAATTAATAACATGAGACATTAGTACAGGCTCAAGAAGAAATTAGCTCAATGGTATCAACAGGGTATCATAGATGATGATGAAAAAATATTCTTGAAATGTGATCATCCAGTGACAGCCATATTGTATTTATTTCCCAAAGTTCACAAGTCTCACCAATCCACCGGGACGTTTCCTCAATTGGTTCCCAGCTTGAGTCGGCTTCTAGATATCTTGACAAATTCCTGTATCCCCTTGTATTAGATCTTAACTTCTATCTAAGAGATACATCTGACCTGTTGAACAAGCTTGAAGGGTTTCACTGGGAATCACATTATAGTCTTGTTTCCCTAGATGTGGTTTTACTTTATATGAGCATCAACCACAAAGAGGGCCTACAAGCATGTGAATTTTTCCTGAAACAAAGATCAGTGAGTTTCAAACAACAAAATGAGCTCATAATTGATCTTCTCTCCTTTTGTCTGACTAACATGTTCTTCTTTGAAGACATACTATACAGGCAGAAAGGAGGTACTGCCATGGGCCCATGTGTGCCCCCCACCTATGCATATTTGTATCTAGGGTGCTGGGAAGAATGTATAGCTTGGTCATCTGAAAAGGACTCCTATCTGGATGATGCAGCGGTTTAGTTCAGATACATAGATGATCTTTTTCTGATTTGGGGGTTACCCCGTCCAAAATGTCTGAATTTGTGTCCAATTTGAATAAGAATGATCTGAATTTGGAACTGACAATGACGATTAACTCACAACAACTTGAATGTCTAGATATTTGTCTCGAAGTGGTTGATGGGACTCTAGACGGCAGACTGTACAGGAAAGCCACTGGTGTCAATAGCATGCTTCATACTGAGAGTTTTCATCCACAATCTCTGATTAAAAGCATTCCCTTTGGTGGATTTATCAGAGCTCAAATGAATTGTTCTAGAGACAGATTTTTTGCAAGAAGCCGGTACCATGAGCGATCGATTCAAGAATAGGGGGTATTCTAAGCAGAATATTACTCAAGCTTTTGATAAGGTACAGAAATGCAATCGAACTGATCTACTGAGATTTAAAACCAAAAGCAGTAGTAAGAATGGTGATTGTATCAGATTCATTACCAAATACAGTTCAGAGGACACAAATGTCAAAAGGGTAACTTTGGGCAATACTACAATCAGACTGAGATATCACTAAGGTAATTGATCTTACCCTTTGGTTACCTTCTCGAACATCCTGGCTCCCAGTATAAGCTCTCCCTTAATCAACGCTACTGGTTGGCTAACACAATATCAGAGAAAGAGTGGTTTCTATAGCTGTGGCAAATGCACATTGGCTATATGTACCTCAGACCTCTGATACAATCAGAGATTGAAATGGAAAATTAATCATGAAATCACATGCTTACCTAAATTGTGGTATATCTGATACTGTGTTGTTGCAATTTTTCGTATATTGGTTCTACTATTTGCAGTCTCAAACTTAGGATACTTCAGCATTATAGTGCTATTAAAAATAAGGATGAAGCATATCCCCTAGCCAAACACTTATGTGAGAAACATAATGTGGATCCCAAAAGTATTACATTTTTGGGTTTAGCACATGTACCTGAGCATATTCGAAAGGGTAACTGAGAACTTAAACTACGCTAGTTGGAAGCCAAATTGATAATTCTTTTCGACACACTACAATTTCATGGCCATAATGTGGGCAATGAATTGTATGTCTTTCTGTGAAGTTTTTGAAAAATGAATAACTTTCTTTAGACCCTTCAATAACTCATTTAAAATGTACTTGCACTTTACAGACCTGAAGTATTGCAACATTGCATATCATCTATATACAAGGTGGATTAGGATCTATATGCTGTTTTAAGATATTGTATTGCTAATATAGATCTGTTTCTCCTTTTTTCTCCTTTTTTGTCCGAAACCACCTTTCCCCTTTTTCTGCACCAGCACTTTATTGAGACCATGGGCCTCATTTAGAGTCTGCCGGTCCGGAAACAACAGTCACGGTAAACCCACCGCCACCGTTGTTTCCGGACCAGCAGATTGCACGTTCTGCAGGCGGGAGTAACGCCACCCGCCTGCAGACGGAAATGGAAACACTGGCTCTGTCATAGACGGAACCAGTGTTTCCATTGTCCCCATCCCCTTGGGATTCCATGGGAATGAGGATTTATGGAATTCTGCCTCTGGAATGACCGGGTCACCGGCTTGTAATGCCCCGGTGATTCCGGCAATAACGGAGGCAGTAATTCATTCCAAGTCTGCCAGCAACCTGCTGTTTTTTCCAGCTCGGTTACCGCCAGACTTGGAATGAGGCCCCATGTCTATGTAATCCCCAAGTTGGTGTTCCAAGGATCAATTTTTGTCTTTTGAGTTCTAAGTATGATGGGCTTTTTGAATTAATGACTGTAGTAATTTCTGTTGGTCACCCTTCCCACTTGTCATCAAGGGCTCAAATTCTGCAAAAGCACTTTTTTTGGGACTCCATTATTTACAGGCTATTTTTGTTTTTAAATTGGTTATTTACAGATTATCCAAACAAAAATACATCAATAACGAAGCATCATAGTACAAGAGCAACAATGCAAACAGAAGAAGAGGAAAGAGAGAAGAAAAAAAATAATAAAAGAAAAGAAAAAAAACCCATTGTTATTTACATTCTTCTTTGCAAATACAGGACCATAAACATATCCTGTGCTAATAAAGATCTAAGAATGCATCCCACAGTTTAGCATGAGCCCGCAGCTTCCCCAATCGCCTATACATCACCCTTTCAATATTCGCCAATGAATTCATCTCATCAATCCATCCCTCTGACGTTGGTGGAATCCTGGATTTCCAGCCCCTCAATATCAATTTCTTGGCCTCCGAAGCTCCCCTGAACAAAAACTTCTTCTCTGACACAGAAAGATCTTCAAGCAAAGCACAAGAGGCCAAAATCATCGTCTTAAAGTCCAAATCAATTTCGCAATTCAGGACTCGCAAGCACATATCACAAACCTCATGCCAAAAGCCCCGTACCCTGACACAATCCCAGAGCATATGTTCAAGTGTGCCAACATCCAAACCACAACACCAACATACATCTGAATCAGACATGCCCCTCTTTTTGAGTTTCTCCGGACACCAAAACACTCTGTTGAGAACCTTAATTTGCCTAGATCGCTCCCATAAATTGACCGAGCAAAGCTGTACATTACCACACATCTCATTCTACATATCAATGGTAATCTCACAACCTAATCCCCTACTCCATTCAGCCACCAGTCCAGTATTGTCTTTGTAACTTGCAACCATCCGGCGATACATTTTACTCGCCACCGATTGATTATCCACCGCCAAGTTCTCCAAAACTTCAAGTTCACAAACCTCAATCACACCAATGCATCTTTTCAATTTTCTGTAATCCGCAATGGATACATTCTCAATATCAAAATCAGTACATAACAGATCAAAATCAATACACTTCGCACCTCTGTATATATCCTTAATCCAATGAACACCGCCAAGAAACCACTCCGGCCAAAAAATAGGTTTGCCATCTTCGGTAATGGATTTATTAAACCAAATTGATGCCGAAGGAGAAGTCTAAGCAGAACAGCCACACATTTCATGAATGCCCCTTCATACACTCTGCAAAAAAACAGTCAATGGAGGCATCCTACCACCTATGCTAATTGCCGTAAGTAGCGCTCGCGGGGCAAGAGGACCTAAAACACCAGCCTCCGCCATCGCCCAAGTACTCGGAGAAACATCCAAAAAAGGAATCAGAAATTGACAAGAGAAGCCAAGATGATACGCCCTAAAATTAGGAACCCCCAGGCCCCTCTATCAGTAGGGAGTTGTAACTTCCATAGCTTAAGCACAGGTGGCTTCCCATCCCAAAGGAAGGTTTGTATAGAAACATCAATCATTCTCCAATAGCTGGCGCCAATCTTCATAGGGAGTATACTCAAAATATATTTTATTTTGGGGGCCGCCACCATCTTCAAGGCGTTCACCTTGCCCCACAATGACAAACGCAAAGCCGACCACCTTAACGTGGATGACTTCAGCTCACGACAGACCTCCCCTAGATTTGCTTCCACCATATCTTGCACCTCCGGAGTCAGCCAAAGCCCCAAATACTTCATTTTATGGACGCACCATGGAACACCAAACCCAGTCACCAAAGGTCTAACACAACTCCTCGTAATAGGCAAAGCCTCAGATTTCGACCAATTGATCAAATAACCAGACGCAACATGGAACCTGGTCAAAACATTCATCAATGCCGGCAAAGAGACCTCCAAATTCTTCAAAACCAATAAAAGATCGTCAGCATAAAACCAAAGTTTCTGCTCAATTCCATTAAAAGGCACGCCCTCCAGTGTTAAATCACTCCGCAAAGAAATTGCAAGTGGCTCGATAGCCAACACAAATAATAAGGGCGAAAGTGGACAACCTTGCCTAGTGCCTCTCCAAAGATTAAAAGTGCCAGACAACAAACCGTTCGTCTTAACATTAGCCGTAGGCCGAGCATACAAAAGCGAGACCCATGAAATAAATTCATCACCCAAATTCATCGCTCTCAGCACAGCGAACATATATTTCCAATTGACACGGTCAAAAGTTTTTTCGCCGTCCAAAGAAAACACAGCCACATCATCAACCAGTTCCTGGGCCCTAGACATGGTCAACAAAAGGTTTCGAATATTGCTAGAAGTCCTACGATTCTGAATAAAGCCAGATTGATCTGGGTGAACAAGCTTCTGAATTTACAGGCTATTTGTACATTTGCTGTTTGCACATTGTATATAGTGAGGCACTAGCACTTTATATATAGCAATTGACGTGCGGGATAGATGTTATTCTCGCCTGTTGTCTGTAAAGTAACAATATCGCATTAGCATATTACTGAGATTTAATTGTGATTGTACAAATTGTGGCAATAGCAATTTATCGAAAGCTATCGACCAACAGAACAGTTGTCATCCTTGCCTATTATTTGTGTAATAGTAATATTGTCAGGAGGACTGTGTGGAGATCACATTTTCAAAGTGTGATTTTACAATCCGAGGGTGTATGAACATCCATGTGAAATATGTGCAATAGATGACCTGATTTTAAAGATTTTGTTAAGTTATAATGTTGCACTAGCACTTTACTAGGACATAACTGTCAAAAAACCAATGATGACTTTTAGGCCTGTTTACATATTTGCATTGCATTTTTGGAAGCACTTGCACGTTATCAAAATTTACGGAAGCAGTATTGCCCAGTAATTTAAACTATTGTAGGACACAATTGTACAAACACAGGAAAGAATTATGTTTAACAATTTGAAAGGTGACATCAGCGTGTTGCCACCACTATAGGTCTCATTGACTCTGATTGAGCTGTTTTGGGCTCATCTTATATTACATGAGGGAGACTGAATTTTTAAATGTTTTGCATAAAATTGCACATTAAAAGCGTAATATGGTTTGTAACAGATGTGTAACTGCAGTGCTTGAAGCGGGCTGTGTATTACATGGCATTATGGAATTGTGTATACGATAAACTGATCAAGCAAATAGTGAGACTACTAGGTCAAAATGGCCCTCATCTTCTGAGATAGGACCATTGCAATGTATTAGTCCTTACTCTATCTTTAGAGTTACTGTAATCATTAGACTAGCCTGACGAAGGCCCGGCTGGGGTGGAATGCACGGCAGTTTGGTGCTCTATGGGAGTCTTCTCATGCACTATGGCTCTGTGATTCCTTTATTAAGAAACCAATAGAATTCCTATATATATATAAGTCCTTGCAGCAGAATCATCACTAAGTGTTAACACCTGCACTTGCTGTGAGCTGCAAGTTAAGACAGCCTCCCTGATGACGTGTATTGGCACAGAAACCGGTCGGAGGAGAACACCTGCAGCTGAGAAGGTTTACTGTGCAGGGAACTGGAGTGCGCCCCTCTCCTCTTTTTTATCACATTTGCAAGTTTTCTGAAGGGTGGAATCTTCAGAAATCTTATAGGGTGCTGCACCGGGGTAACATATGCCCAACTTTGGAGTGCCTCACTGTAGGCTACTCCCCCCCTTTCCCCATTTATGGGATTGGGTGTGAGTTTGTTCCTTGCAAACCTGATGACTACAGCTACCAGAAGTCCTTGCAGCAGAATCATCACTAAGTGTTAACACCTGCACTTGCTGTGAGCTGCAAGTTAAGACAGCCTCCCTGATGACGTGTATTGGCACAGAAACCGGTCGGAGGAGAACACCTGCAGCTGAGAAGGTTTACTGTGCAGGGAACTGGAGTGCGCCCCTCTCCTCTTTTTTATCACATATATATATATATATATATATATATATATATATATATATCACTGTGACAGTATCCCTTTTGTAGTTTTTATGTAGTTGCTATGCACTCAGCTCTTTAGCACTATGCACTTTAGCAACTAGCACATACTAACCATTAACTGGGCTCGATGAGGGACCATACCAACTATGCATTAGACTTGATAAGGGACTAATTGCATGTATCTGATTTCATGAGAATACTAAATACATCACTATTGTAATTTTCAATTGTTGCTGCTGTGAATGCATTATGCACTTAGATCGTAAGCACAACGCACTTTAGCAGCAGGTTCCACTCAATCTTGAAGGACTCATTCTGTGTATCTCATCTCATGAGAAAACCCATTACACTGCTATTGCACATTTCAAATTGTTGCTGCTATGAATGCATTATGCACTTAGATCTCAAGCACTTTGCACTTTAGCAACTAGTTTCATTATGTGTTTGGTCCTATCATTTGTAATCAATTTTCAACACTATGGTTTAATTATCTTGCTGTGTTACATAGTCGCTTCAGTCTTGGAGAATAACTCCTTCCCCCTTGGCAATTATGTATTTTGCATTTTGTATCCTGCATTTGGCAAACCTATTGTTTTGCTTTTTGTCTGTCACCCTGTTATTTATATAAGGAGTTGTCTCAGTATATTTTGTGATGGGTTTTGCTTTTGATTCTTGCATGCATCAATAGCTTGGTTTCACGTGTGCTTATTTATTTCTTTAATCCTTGCTTGAAGGTTGGCAGTCTCATGTTTGTACATTTCTTTGATGAACACAGTGATATAATGGACCAGGTGTAGATGGTTACCATTGTCGAAGAGTTATAATTATAGCTATATTAACGTGTGCGTCTGAGCACTGTGCTCATCCAAACCATTGAATACATAAACTAGCCCATTTATCTAAAGGCTCTTTTTTTATTCCAAAACAATTAATTTTTTAACTTACAGGTGTGATCAAGCATTGTGCACACTCTAACTGACAAAGTTACCAACAAGCTGGCTTATCCACAAGCCTTGTGTGACTGACAGCCAATGTTACGAAATGGCTGCTGTGTGTTAGTCCCGTTTCAGCCCCATACAACGGCAATAGACTCCTCGACACTGAGAAAGGATCACATCCATTGGAGCCATATAGTTTCTGCTGTTTCTCTTTCGTTTTGTGATATAAGCCGATCAGTACACTGAGTGATTCTTACCCGAGCAAGCAACTGGTAGGTTGCGAAACGCGTTGTTTTTCCTTTTTATTCTGTCTATTGTGACGCCTAAATAAACTGGAACGTTTTGAGAACATCAAGAAGCATTTTCGGCAAATTCATTTATCTGCATGAAATGGAGTGCCCTCTTGGAGTGCAAATCCTCAGCGCTTGCTTCAGCGTTGTTTAGTTTTTATATATATTCGAGGGTGGCGGTCACCACCCTATAGTTAAGGTGAGTACTGAGTGCCATAGGGAATCAAAACAATGAATAACTAATACTTTTTTAATCGACAAAGGATTTGACTGAAATTTGCACAAGAAAGTGCTATGCCCTCCCACCTCCAAGAATGGGAAGTTTGAGAAAGACTTGTTAAAAAATAAAAGTTATTAAGAAAATAAAAGAAGCACTTTCGGCCTAGTACCCATTAATTTTCCCATAGACAAAAAAGGTCAAGTATACATTGAAAACCGATGGACGTATTTTGAACCAGGTCCGAAACAACTTGGGCACAAAGCGTTGACTTGTGATCCTTTTGTGGTTTGGGGTTATTCTGACCAGTAGTTTTTTGAATATTTGACAGAGAAGAGGGTGCCCGATATCTCTCATGGTGCATTGCAACGGAGAGCCTTGCAGAAATGAAAAAGCCACTGTTGAGTGACAGATGAATACATCATCCATAGCTTCTGCCCCTCCTCTGGCCCAATACCGCACAGGTGAGAACTGCTACTAACTAAGACAACCGTACCACCCATATCCTAGGTAGGTACAACAAGACCTGAACACGATCTAAGATAAAGATCGCAAGAATAAACACATTGACAGTAAAACAATACATAAGTATGTTCTAGACATGAAGCACATATGCATTCAACATGAAGAAAACAATATGCATCTATACATGAAGAATATTAACATTGCAACCATAAAGACATGAAGAATACTAACATAAGCAATATATATGCCAAATGCAACACAAACAAAAAGTGAATTTTGCTTACTAACATAGAAATGCAGCACTAATGGGCAGCCATCTTTTCCAAAATGGAAGCTGAATCATGCTTCCAAGTAAACGAAAGGCCTCAAGGCTTCATGAGAATACAGAATGCTGAAATAACAAAATGCAGATCCTTGCAGAGCTCAGAGAGTAGCTCATAGCTTAAGCCAAGGTTACTAGCAAATTAGGGAGGGTCTGAGCGCTACAGAAAAGGCATGCGTTAGCGATTCCCCAGACTTCAGAAGAATACTCCTTGTTTAATTGAAACTTAGAAGAGGACAACCGACCATTGTGAGTCAGGTGCAAAAAAACCTTAAACCTAAGAAGACCCCACAATGAATTCCTCAAGAGTGTCCCCAGTGGCAAGAGGAACCATAACACTTGTACTAGTATTAGCTAAAATATTATTAAATGCAGTTGTTAACGGTGCCGGTGCTTCCGTGACGGCTTTGCCTACAGTAACCGCTGTGCCCGGCAGGGTCAGACTTGTTGGGCACAGCAACTCCGGCAGGCAAAAACCGTAGTTTGCTGGTACGGAAACAAGGGTGCCGATGAGCTTACCGGCACCCTTATTTCAGGACCGGCAAACTCGGCATGAGACCCAATGTTTTTAGATCAGGAGAAAGAGTAGGATGAAGAGGACTAGGCCGCACAAGCACCTTCTACAAGCTTGAGGATAGGGAAAGAGGCAGCGTGGTTAGATCTAGAAGAACCAAACGGGAGGAAGCCAGAACCCGTTGAATATCCCAGATGCCCAAAAAGGTGATCAAGTAGTTTAGAAGAGAGAACCCTGTACGTGAATAGGATGAGAAGTATACCAGGGCGAAAGAAAATTAGCATGATAAACGCGGTTACAAAGACAAAGGATGTGGCTACATTCGAACAAGGAGGCGGATTTACACAATTTGCTTCATTGGTGAAAGGGGGGGGGGCACTGCCAGAATCTTTTCATTTTTTTAAAATTGTTATTGTGATTCTGGTTGCTCTGAGCCAATCTTACACAAATTAAAAGTTACAAAACAAAAGAAACAGTCAAACTATTTAATTCAACATTAAAATCAGCTCCTTACATAAAAGCATTGCATAACAAAAATTAATATTACACAAGAAATAAAATCATCACATAAAAGCAACTTAATACATAACACTTAATTCAAGTCACATCAAAGGAATCACCCTTGCAGCTTTATCAGTCTTGTTTTGTTTAAAAGTTGTATAACTGCTAGTGTGGCCTTTGTTTCCTCTCCATTGGAAACCAGAGTAAAGAAATAGGCAGCATTAACTGCTTCATAATTGTGTGCCAGTTTTCCCAGGGCTAAAGTTCTAAAAGTTACCAATGTGGGGCAATACATAACCACGTGTTCTCTATTCTGCGTCGCCTCTGAGTCCCCACATAGGTCACAACCATCCCCACCTCCCTGTTTTGAGATCTCATTTCTCTAATTTCCCCAGTTGGTAGAAGGTTCAACCTATATCTCAGAAACTGTAAAGCTCAGTATGAGTTGGAATACTACCCAACATTTTATCTAGAAGAGATAGACCTATAATACAATTTCGACTGCCTCGTGTGAGTTATTGTAGCTATCCAATCTTCTCTTAACAAAGCCTTTTTTACCTCATTTGGGTAGTTTATAAGGTCTTCCACCAATGCATCCAACCTCGTTAAAATTCCATCCGCTCTCTCCCTGAAGTTACTGACCACCCTGTGCGCATACCTGAGGGTACCTGCTAGGTCCTCATACAACAGGTCCTTCAGTTGTATCTGATTCATTTTAAATATTGATAGTATCATCCAGTCCAGAGCTGCATTTAGCGATGTTATACCCAACTCAAACAGCAAAGTGGACGCAGTCCGGCAGTCCCAGCGCCCGCTTCCAAATTCTGGACTCAATCCTTTCTATATTCTTTTATCAAGCGCAGGTTTGAACTAATCTCTGCTGCATATAGAATGCCCGGCACCACCTTCATCGTATAATAAGTAAATGGTGGACGGATAGTAAACCTGCAGTACTTAACTCTGATCTTTCTCATCTGGGCTCCTTTCTGTGTTGCCTTTACAAGTAAGCGGGAGAAAACAACCTTCTTATTATGTACTGCTTTCAACTTAAACCCCACATACGTCATTGATGCTGTCGGTCATAATATCTGACCATCCATGCGACAAGTAAAGCCCTTTTTTTCTTTTTTCTTTGTCGAGAATCTTATTATGCTTGTCTTTTTCCCATGAATACATAGATTGTTGGCCACAGCATATTCCTTAATGGCATCCAGTAATCTGTGGAGGTCCAACTGTGTCCTATCCATCAAGATAACATCATCTGCATACATCAGAAACGGAATAGGCACAGTGGACATCCTGGGGTTGGGGGGGGTCAAACAATGTCTTTCTCAGGGCATATTCCAGATCTGCCAAGTATAGGTTGAATAAGCAAGGAGCTAATGCAGAACCCTGACAAAGGCCCCTTCACGCACAAAAGGCCTCTGTCAGTTCTCCCTGCCCATTCAATCTCACACTCAATAGATTATGATTGTGAGTAATCAGGATCAACGGCAAAGGTCCCGGGATCTGCAGTCCCTCAATTTAGCCCAGAGCAAGTTACGGTTCACACTGTCAAAGGCCTGCGTGAAATCGACGGCTGCCAAAAATAATGGCAGTTTTCCCACCCTGAGAGATTCTTATCTCAGGCATCCAACCACCAAACCATTCAATTCTGTTCCCATGCCCTTGCAGAAGCCAGTCTGAAATCTTACCAGGCGACCAGTCTTCCTTATCCGCTCCTCAAGATCCCGCAAGACCAAGCCCACAAAATGACTTAAGTAGTGGGTGACATAAAAGTTCTGCATGCTGCCATATTAGCGGAGCGGGCAGATGACATTTGGAAATTGGCAGGCTATCCTGGAGTGACAACACAATCATGACGGAGCCCCTTTTATGGAGCTGACGTATTTAGAGCACTTAGGGTTCAGTGCCCAGATTCGTTAGACATGAGCGCAATTATGACTCGTAAAATGCGTGACGATAAAGATCCGACTGCTTATATTCAGGAGATTCAACAAAAGTGGTGGTTAGAGATGAAAGAACTATGGGACAAAAATAATTATTTATTTATCATATATTATGCCTGGGGCTGCCCAAGGTAGGGCAAATGCAACAGGAAAAGATAGTGTGATAGTGTGAATGGAGGCAAAGCCATGGGCAGAGATTCAACTTACAATTATTCTCAGAAATACCCAAGGTTAAGGACAGGAAGGTGGAGGAAGCAAGGTTAGTTCAGAAAGAAATGTCTGTTTTCAGTGGAAGGAGCAGCATTGACAAGTGGGGAAGGTTTTACTACACAAGGAGCAGCGCAGGTACAACAAACAATGTGAATTTTGCAGGAAGGGGAGAGCATGATTATTTTCCTTGAGGATAAGGGGGTGCTCACAGAGGCAGAGTGTCCAGATTTCAGACTTAACAGGGAGGAGGATTTAATGAAGGGCAACCTAGATTTGGAGAACAGATAAGGCAATGTTGGACATGTGGTAAGATGGGGCACATTTAACACGTATGTAGAAGCAGGGGAGAGATGCAACAGAACTGACCAGCAGCCCATCCAAGCGGAGGGACAGTATACGCCTCACCATATAGCGCAGAGCCACCGGTATATTATGCCCAAGATCACGTGCAGTATCAGATACAAGCACCACAAATGCAAACCACATAGCTAGGAATGCCGACTCAAATGCAACAAGCACCAATTCAAGTGCAGCAAGCCCCAATGCAGACACATCAGGTACCGATGCAGACGGCAAGCACCAGCACAACAGAATGTAGTGGTGCAATGGAACACAAGTATATTGCCTCAGACCTCCACACCTAGGGTAGGGGGTGTACCAGTAGTGGCAGGGAACCTTGTTACTGGCACAGGAATGGACTTACATTCACAATAGGACAGCTCACTGAAAGGCTTGAGTTCCATCCTATCAGTAGCATACGACCCACAAGAGGAACCGACAGTCGGAGTAACCATAGGTGATAAAACATTTTCCTTCCTTGTAGATACGGGGGTGTCTCAATCCTGTGTTAGAGAAGGGACATTCCCAATGTCAGGCAACACCATGAATGCATAGGGATTTTCTGAGGTGACAACTTTGGTTCCTTTTACGGTATCTTTACCTATCACTTTTGGGGAACATGACATGTCCATGCCTCAGTTGTACTCCTGTAAAACACCAGTAAACATATTAGGGAGAGATTTTATGAGATAATTAAACATGACAATATCATTCACTGATCAGGGGATAATATGTGGCGCCCCAGGGATTCATTATATAAATGCACAAGAATTCATAACAGCATTCTATGGTCAGAAAGTACAAAGGGGCATGCCATTAGATCCAGAAGTATTCCGTTATGGGGTAACACCCAGCATGGCTTCCAAGAATACAGAACAGTCTAGTACAATTAACCAAGGAATTTTTGTTCTGACCAGAAGTACCCATGGACAGGGAGGAAGGGCAGGTGATTACAATAGAACTAGAAGCAGCAATAGTAAGGGAAGACCGAGTAATTTTGCACTGATTTAATGAGGAAGGAATAAAATGGAGAAAAGTGATAGCTCTTGACGAAAGATACAGACTGAACTAACAGATGAAGACTTGTTTACAGACGATGACTCAGATGATGAAGTAATTTCTTACGTATCAGTTAAAAATAGAAAACAGAGAAATACATCAGAGAATGTCACTGGTAAAAAAGGTACCATCCTTTCTCCAGGAAGATTTGGAGTACATTGTGAACCAGCAGTCAATATGACGTTGGCCTATTGAAAGGAGTAGGGGCAGTCAAAATTAACAATATCCAATGTCAAAAGAAGTAGACAAAGGATTCATCACACCACTGCTGCCCTAATGTGACAAGGGATATTGGTGCAATCGGAATCCTGGTGTAACAAAGCTGTGTACCCAGTGAAAAAAGAGACAGGGGCATCATGGAGATTTATTCCGGATTTATGCCCCATAAACAATATTGCTCAGATCAGGTTCCCATTTGTTCCAACCCCAGCCACAATAATGTGCAATATCCCGTCCAATGCTAAATATTTTGCAGTGATGATTTAAAGAATGCCTCCTTTTCGATCCCACTCCATAAAGAGTCTCAAAATGTGACCTCCTTTACTTATCGCAGGATTAAATTAAAACATACTTTTTTACCCCTGGGGTATTTTGAGTCACCGTCGGTCTTCAATTGAGTGTTGCGGATGCACTTGGGAAATGCACAACTTGAAAGCACAGTGATAGACGACATTCTGGTGTTCAGCAAGACACAAGAAGAGTGCATGCACGACTCAATAAAGTTGATGACAGTATTAGCAGAGAAATGGTACAAGGTTGATAAAGAGCAAATGCAATATTGCCAGGAAGATGTCCTATACATCGGTCCGCTAATATCACAGGAAGGAAGGAAAGCAACACCTGAAAGAGCAGAGGCTATCATGAAGACACCCAAACCAGACACAGTGAAAGGGTTACATCAATTCATAGGCCTCTGTAATTATTGTAGGGAAAGGGTCTCTTTGACTACAGCACATATGTAAGGCCACTTTTAAAAGGACAAAGAGGCAGAGAAAGAAAACAATGACATAGTCTGGACAGGCAAGATTATAGTTGCCTTTGACTAACTGACGCTAGCAAACAGTACAGCACCCATGTTAGTGATCCCTGGTTATAATGAAGAATTCTTTCTATTTTCCCATTCAAACAGAGTAGTGATGGCTGTCCTCGCACAAAAAACTACCATGGGGCACAAGACACTAGCATTTTAAAGTAGATTCTAGATCCAGCAATGAGAGGTCATATGTGAACAAGCGTTGGCGGCAGTAGCCTTCACAATCGAGAAATCTGCCAGCATATAGGTGGGCTGCGCAGTAACAATATACATTGAGCATGCCTTGTTTGCTATCCTCGAAAAGCACATTGACCACACAAAGAGATGATTGTATCAAACCCATCGATTAAAATTGTTAGAGTAGTGAACACAGCCAAATTTGTAGCTGGACCAGTGAACGAAGGAGACAACCTGCATGATTGCACTAAGTGTACCTAATACTATAATGAGATGTAACATATTAAAGAAAATGCCCTAGAAGGGGCATCAATTGTTTTCATTGACGGGTCATCATCAACAGACCAAGACATGGGCAAAAAGGCATACTGGGACAGCAGTATTGAAAGCAGAACTGAACGACAGTTTTGAGACAGTGATAACTGCGAGATTGCCATCAAATTTCTATGCACAAGCAGCAGAATTGGTAGCGCTAATTTTGGCATTCGAAGAGTATGAATATGAGGCAGTAATGATGTATCCTGACTCAGCCTATGTGAGGTCAACAATACACGCATGACTGTCACATTGGAAGAGGTGCGGCTTCCTACGTGCAGACGACACGCCAGTGCAGCATGCAAAGCTATTGGACAGGCTCATAGATGCACTCCAACTCCCATTGGCCATTTCCATGGTGAAGTGCACAGCACACACCAGAGGTGCAGATTTGATTTCTTGCTGCAACAAGTCCGCCAACCTTGAAGCAAAAAGAGCAGCATCATTTTCTGAAATATCTGATATTGCGACTGCACTGAACAAATACACATGTACACAAAATATGGTAATGAAGGAGGGTTTTAATACACTATCCATAGCACAGATTACTGAATTACAGGGAAGTGCACCACCAGAAAAGCAAGAATCATGGAAATGAAGGGTGTGCTCATTGTCACCCACATTTGCAGTGTGGCTGCAGGAGAGCACAGGGAAACCAGTCATTCCTCTAGTGCTGCACAAAGTAGCATGAGCAATTGCACCACCCAGCACACACATTAAGACAATGTCTTGCAGTATTGATTTTCGGAGGACTGGTTTGTCCTAAACTTTACCAAACATGTCGCAAATTTCATTGAAAACTGTCTGATGTGCCAACAATTCGCAGCAGGGCGACTTTGCGAACAGTAAGAGGACCAACACCCTGTCCTACTGGACCATTTCAGCATTTGCATATTGATTATGTGGCTATGCCCAAATTTGTAATGGCTTAAGGTACATGCTAGTAGTCATATGTCCCTTTTCCCGATGGATTGAAGCAGGTCCATGCACACATCCAGACGCCATATGTGCAGCAAAGTTTCTCATACGTGAGGTATTCCCAAGGTGGGGAGTGTGCAGAGTGCTCAGATAATGGATTACATTTTGTAAATGAAGTATTCAAACATATTACCCTCTTATTGGGTATTAGGCACATATTTTGGTCCACTTGCCACCCACAAGCCAACAGCATTTGTGCCTCCAAAAAGAGTGAACTGCTAAATTAAAAGTTACTCTGAAAAAATGATGGCTTGATTACCTTCCCTTGTCCCTGGTTGCATTAGATGATCAACCCGGCCCTGACCATCACCGGACTCCACATGAGTGTACACCACTTGCTCCTTCCACTTGAGTTCAAACTGATGCCCATAATACTGCTAATCTATTGGGAACAGAAATGCATGATTATTTGACTGTTGTGATAGAGTCTCTTAAATGTATGCCCGATAGCTTCGAGTGTGGCAGGGAGAGTCGAAGAAGATTGATGAAGCAAATGAGCAAGTTGGTGCAGAGAAAATTTTGAAGGCTTTAGCATTGTTCCCTAGGGGCAAAGTCCTCTGTAAAAATTGTACTCGCTGCTGGTAAAGGCTGCGGTTTGATGGTCCCTTTATTGTTGAAGAAGTTACACCAAAAGCTGTACAACGTGCAGGGGAGGGGGGGAGTATTGGCTGCCAACAGTGAGCCATAGATGAAGAGGAGATGAGACGAGTGCAGACCAGTTCCATGAGGAGGAATAATCAACAGCAACAGAAATAAAAGACATTGGTTTTTCTCACATGTACATAAACTATTCAGCAAAATATCCTTTCAATGGCATTTGCTTGGAAGGTGAAGCATGACACGTGCACAATGTATTAGAATAACAACAAATGCTGCCTATGACTAATATTCTTCATTGATTTATTTTATCTTATGTGCACTAATCCTTTTCTGGGGTTTTGGAATATAACGCTTGCCATACTATAGTTCAATATCAAAGCCTGGCCCATTTTCGAAGTACACTTTCTTTCAATAGTTGCACATTTATTTCTGTAAATACTTATTTTTTAATGAAAAGCACTAAGGACTCTCTTTTTGTTGAAATTATGGGACTGTTCAATCATATTAGCTATTCGCTTTTAGCACTTAGAAGAAACAATACTTCCAGTTATTTTCAAAACGTAGGTACATTTTGTAGAATAAATGAGTGTGAGAAATTATCCTATTGTTGGATAATAAATTTAATTACGCTTTGAGTCACGATAAGAGTATGCGTATATTGTTAATTCTATCCTATGCTTATAACACATCCTCACACATCTTATCCCGTGTTGAGTTCTTACCAACACTTTGCGCCCCCTATCTTTTTTCTCAAAATTGAAGCATATCTAAATTGCCATCACGGGAAATAGTGCTTCCCGAAACAAGCTGCCCAGTAACCATGACTCTGGGTGGCTTGGCGATTTCCCTCACAGTGATTGGTACATTGTGCCAGCGCCCATACACTTAGCCCTTTTGCTACATTCAAAAGTTGAACGCTCAACTTTAGGACCACAGAACTCGTACGTTTTTTGGATGGTCTTTTCAATATGGGTCTGATTATAAACCCTTCCGAATACCGAACAGACTTTACAACTGCAGCGTTCCAAACAACACTTTGCGTATTTTTACCTCCATTTCGAGCATGTCTAAATCGCCATTCAATGAACACTGCCTCTCACAATAAGTTGCCAAGCAACCACGGCTCTGTGAGCCTGGTAGGCTGCATTTCGCTGATTGGTCCAATTGGACAGTGCCCATTTACTCAGCTTCTAGTTACGAACAAAACTAGAATGCTCATTCTTTATTATTGAATTTGGACTTGTTTTAGCATGGTCACGCTTACTTGGTTTAGCAGAGATATGCTATTAAATACATATATAACTAATAACTTGTACTCCTCGCAACAGATTGTTTCACAGTGTTGCCTAGCAATATGTGATCACATGCCCAATCACATGACCAGAGACGACTATGCATCTCTGGGATGTTATAGGCTCACGCAGCCAACACCCCATTCGATGCTCATGCGACCGGCCAAACGGCACCTTTCACTTTCCTGCACGCATTCAAGCGGCCATAAGGTGAGCTCTTTTTCTGAAATGACACGTTAAATTCTACTCAGTACAATGAACGCAAACGTGATCTTATGGCTTAAATATATTATTATTAATGACATGCATAGAACTGAGAACTTTCACTTCTATTTTTAAAAACCTGTCACTGAATACCGTCTCATTTTACCTAACTTTTGACTACGGCGTCACCGACAATTAAACTAGAAACATTTGCAAATGCTAAAATACTCAATGTAACTATCTCATTCTTTTGGTACTACCTTTGAAAAACTACGCCACAACTATCAAACTCAGAACCTTTATCTACGAAATGAATCCTTATCTGTTTGCATGCATAACTAGGAATGGTCTTGCACAGTCATATATATATATATATATATATGATACATTACTCACCGTAATCTCGTATTTCTGATGCTTGTATCTGCTTAGATTCACATGCTGTGCATAGGCCGACATCTAGTGGAAGCTGCAGAGTATTACAGTTTGTTTTTCGAAACTCGAAAATTGGGCGTCGACACAGGGCGTGCCAGTAATACTATCCCTAGTGTGACGTCCACTGTACCCATGATCCCTCAAGCGCCTAGGACCCTCAGAATGTATTTTTCCTGACATGAGGTAGCATGAGGAGTAGCGTGAGTACAGATGATCCAAGCAGATAGAAGATAGATAAGATAAGACTACAAGCATCCATGCGCCTTCTCTCAGAGGGGAGGAAGGGTGGGTCGCATGTGAATCTAAGCAGATACAAGCATCAGAAATACGATTACGGTGAGTAATGTATCCCTTCTGAGGCTTGTGGAATCTGCTTAGATCACATGCTGTGCATAGATTAGCGAGCAGTGTTAGAAGGAGGTGGGATTTGAGAAGGGTCATGAGCAAATAAATGTCTTAGAACCGCTTGTCCCACTTGAGTATCTGATTTGGAATGGGTGTCAATGCAGTAGTGCTGAGTAAAAGTGTGAATAGAGCTCCAAGGAGCTGCTTTGCAAATGGCGTCAAGGGGAACATTTGCAATGAAAGCCAGAGTGGCCCCAATGCCTCTTGTCGAGTGGGCTCTGGGCGTAAAAGGCAAAGTTTTGTCAGAAAGAGAGTAACACAACTGGATACAGTTGACAATCCACTTGGAGATGGCACCCTTAGAGACGCAATCTCCCTCTTTGCCTGTGGCTACGGAGACAAACAGTTGATCTGTTTTCCTAAGCGGTCTGGTCTTGTTTACGTAGTAAAGGACCGCCCTACGCACATCTAGGGTGTGTAGTTTAACCTCAGCCGAGCTTTGTGGGTTTTGGAAGAAAGCCGGAAGCTCGATGGACTGGTTTACATGGAATTTGGAAATAAACTTAGGTGAGAACCTAGGGTGTGTCCGTAAAGCCAGCTTATCCTTATGAATAGTAAAGAAAGGATCCTGCACTGACAGAGCCTGAATTTCACTGACCCTTCTTATGGATGTAATGGCTACTAAGAAGGCAGTCTTATAGGTCAGGTTTTTGAGACTTGTCTTGTGCATGGGCTCGAATGGGGGGCCCATGAGTTTCGATAGCACCACGTTCAGGTCCCATCCTGGTGGTGGGTTAGATATAGGAGGATGAAGTCTCTTTACTCCCTCCATAAAGGCTTTAACCACGGGTACCTTCCACCACGACACCTTGCTATGTGAGGTGGTGTACGCTGACTTTAGTGAGTTGAAAACCAACCCTGCGTCCAGCAGGTGGAGCATGTATGTCACGATTGTGGAAGGAGTGCAATCAACTGGGTTGATTTGTTTATACTGGCACCAGATAACGAATCGCTTCCATTTGTCGAAGTAGCAATGCCTCGTGTTCGGTTTCCTAGACTCTTTTAGGATGTCCATACACCTCTGTGGTAAATTCAGATGTCCAAACTCTATGACCTCAGGAGCCATGCTGCTAGGTTCATGGAGTTGGGTTGAGGATGCACCTTCTGACCTTGGTGCTGGGACAAAAGGTTGTACCAGCCCGGGAGTTTGATGGGATCGCACACCGAGAGTCTGCGTAGGTGTGGAAACCACGGTTGTCTCGCCCACATGGGAGCAACTAGGACGAGCGTCATTGACTCTCTGTTCATCTTGTTCACCACCTTCCTGATGAGAGGAGTTGGTGGAAAAGCGTACGCAAACATCCCTGACCAGTTCATCCACAGGGCGTTCCCCAGGGAGTCTGGTTGGGGAAACCTGGATGCGAATCCTGGGCACTGTCTGTTTTCGCTTGTGGTGAATAGGTGTATAGTGGGGAAACCCCACTGAGAGAAGATATACGATATCTCTGTGTAGACACCATTCGTGTTCCTCCGGAAGGGGATCTCTGCTCAAAGCGTCCGCTAGAGAATTGAGATCCCCTGGAACATGTTGAGATGACAGAAAGATGTTCCGTCTGAGTGCCCATATCCAAATTTTCTGGGCAAGTCTGGACAGATTTGGTGAACGAGTCCCTCCTTGCTTGTTCAGGTAGAACATGGCTGTCGTGCTGTCCGTCTGGATCCGTACCGACAGGTTCAATAGGTGGGGCTCGACCGCTTGAAGTGCTCTGAAAACTGCCAGAAGCTCTAGCAGGTTGATGTGATTCTTGGCTACTGTGTGAGACCAGAGACCATGAGCTGTGTGGTGGAGATGGTGAGCTCCCCATCCTGTCAGGCTGTCACGGCTCGCTCCCTTCGCTCCCGTTCCCGCCACTTGGGGGCATGTTTTGGGGTTTATTCCCTACTGGACATTTCCTTCGAACCCTATGCTACAGTGTTCTGATGAATTGGGAACGTTAAACCCTTATAATCCAAGTTACTTCCCTTCCGGATCCATTCCAGGTTTTTGGCAGCCAGCATGTTACTTAAATCAAATGACTATGTTTCCCAGAATGCCTTGGCTCACTGCTTCACCTCCTGCTTCCCAGAATGCCTGGCTCACTGCTTCATCTCCTCTCTGGCAGCCAGCATGTTACTTAAATCAAATGACTATGTTTCCCAGAATGCCTTGGCTCACTGCTTCACCTCCTGCTTCCCAGAATGCCTGGCTCACTGCTTCGTCTCCTCCCTTGCAGCACAAGGCTGGGTGGAGGATAGGCAACACCTGTGGCTGCAGGTGCAGCAGGCGGCACGCCTGAGGGGTGTGCTCGTTTAGCAGCTTTAAAAGCCTCAGTTTGCTTCAGTCCGGCGCTGGTCATTGTAGCAGTGTTCCTGTTGTGACTAGTCTCCTGTTCCTTGTTCCTGGTTTCTGTGCCTTGTACCTAGTTCCAGTCCCTAGCCTTTGTGCCCAGTTCCTTAGCTCCTGTATCTTGTTCCTCTGCCCTGGATTTCGGATTATGTGCTAATTGATTTATGCTTTTCCCTTTCTGTCTTCCTCTGTCTGCAGACAGCCTTTCTCTGTGCTTAACTCTTAGTTGCAGCCCAGGTTTCCGGTGCATTCTGTCTCTTTATGCTGTCCTGGTTACTGAAAAGCTTGATGCATTAATCTTACCTTATTAGTATTTATTTACTACCTTTTTCCCTTGGTTGGGTGGGATAGGTTTCCTTTTCTAATAGCGTTTCCCCTGCTCCTGATCCTACTTCATTCAGAGTCCATTCCATATTTTCCATTGCACCTCTGCATTTACTTTCCATCGTATATTAGGTGTGGGTGTTGTTGTAACATGTTCCAGCGTGAATCCCCTTTTGTTTTCCTCACAAGTTAACATCACAATTCATACTTTCCCCTGACTACGGTTTTATGTATTTTGTTATCTTTAACCCTTTGCTTTTACAGCCTTCTGGGTTCCTGTTTGATCTACAGGGTTCGTGATATTACTGACATTCTAGTGGTCTTTCCGGTCCTCGTGAGTACTGTTTGAATGTTCCTATTTCAGTATTTTACAGAGTGTCAGTTCACAGAATCTGTACTTGCTTGCCCGCTACGTGGGTTTAGCGCTGTCAGTATCTGTAAGAGCATAGTGGGTAAAGAGTTTGCAGACTTTCCTTTCGGTTATAAGGAGGTCTTAAGTGTTTACCCTACATTCCTTTATTGTATATTGGTAATACTTTATTTGCACTCCTGGGTTATACATACACAAGCCTTGGGTATTTTATGCACGTTGTTAGATCCTAAGTTGTTCCCTGTGCAATTCTGTGCACTTTACCTCTTGCCATAGGCAAGGCCTTCTTCCTTTCTTAACAGAATGACCAGCCATTATTCCCGTCTGAATAGGGCCAGTTTAAGAAAGAAAGGCAGCAAGGTCACTAACAAGTTAGTACAGAAGGCTTCCCCTGAGTCTTCCTGTGACAATCAAATCATTGATCCTGACTTAAAGGAACTCCTTGATACGAATGGGTATTTACGTGCTGAGTATTTTTTCCATAGGATGGCCCATCGTACATTGCCTGATCCTAGTTCTGTCTTTAATTTCGATCCAGATATGTCCGCACAAGCCTTAGCAGCGGAAAATAAAACACTGTTAGATTTACTAAATACGAGTACATCTGTTGTTGAACCCCATGATTCCGGTTGTGCTTTACCTCAGATTGAACAGTTTCATGATTCAAACATAAAGAATGAAGGGGTTCATTACATATCTTCAGTTTTCAGCCCTCAGTCAACTGCTTACTCCTCTGCACAAGTACTTACTGTAGTCCCTAATGTCAAGAGGTCTGATGTCAGTAGTTTACTTGAGGGTAACACAGACCAAGTCGGTAGGAGAGAGTATAGATCACAAGACTTGCAAGCAGTAAATGACAATGTACAATCAGTAAACGTCCGTATGACTAGGGTAGGATCCAGCCCTGATGTCACCATGCCTTCCCTTGTGCCTACTGATAGGAATGTACAGTTAAGCCTGGGCATGCTAAAAGCTGAATTTGAGGAGTTAAAACGAGAATACATCAGTTTACTAGAGGAGAATAAAACTTTACGATTTTTTCTGACTACACCTCAAACTTTATCCGTTGATGATGTGAAGACTGTTCAATCTCTGAGTGAGGGGGTTTTAGTAGGTCATGATACTTGTCAATATAAAAAATCTATTGGAAGTGAAAGTCCTCTTTCTTGCACAGCACTTATTCAGAGCACAGACTCAGACAATTGTTCTACCGTTTGTCAAGAATTGCTATCAGTTGAGGATTTACAAGTCACTTCTTTACCTAAGATTTCCTCTGTAGCAGTCAGTCATAATTCAGAGTCTGAACACATACATGCTTCTGGTTCCCAAACATTATCCACAATGGTGGCATACACAGAATCAGTCACTACCGTAGGCTTAGGTTCTGCCCTTGATCTAGCTGCTGAGACTGAAGTAAACATTCAAGCTGATGTGGAAAACGATGCTACCTCTGTGTTCATTCCTTCTTCTGCCAAATTATGTCACGATGAACAATCAAAGACAGTACATAATTCTTGTTTTGATGAACTCATTCCACAGTATACTAAAACAAAGACCCGGCAGGCGATTCCTGAACTGTTGATTGATAATCTGCCACCTTCAGAAGTTGAGACAAAGGAATGGACATTTGACGAAATCCTGATTAACAGAGACTTTACTACAGTGATCCCTCTGGTTGAATTTGATTCTTACAAAGGAAGAGACTCTCTGTCATCCACTAAGGAGAGGGACGGCATGGTTACAGCTCAGTCTTTTGTTATTGGTGCCAAGGAGTCAACCGCCCTAGAGGTGCATTCCATTCCTGAGCCACAAATGTGTTTGTTGACTTCTGGGACTTCTGTTTGTCCTCCTACAACCATTGACTCTTCGATTATCCAGTCCACGGCTCTGCAGTCGTCTTTGTCTAACGTGTCTTCAATCAATGAACAATTGCTATGTCTGCCAATCACTCAAGAGCCTTCACCATGTACGTGGTTAGAGTCAAAGACTTTGACAAGTTTGTCATCAGCTAACGTAACGGCTCCAGCTTGCATGCCCTCAGCCTCTGAATTTCCTCTGGCATGCCTGTTTTCGGCTACAGTGACTCATCCAGCAGATTATCCATTAGCCACGGAGCCTCTGGTAGCACATCCTGAGTGCCTGTCTTCGGTCCCTGAGCCTACTGCTAGTTTGGCTCCAGCTCATGAAAAACCTGTATCCTGTTCAGCCTCGCTGCCAACATCGGAGGTGCACCTATCTGCTCTGTTTAATCGTGTTGCAGATACATCTACTTCAGAGCTACCTCCTAAATCACAACCATTTACGGATGAACGTCCAATCTGCCCTTCTTATGCTTCAGGATCACCACCAGAAGGCCTGCCTCTTACACAAGTTAATACTCCCAACTGCTTGACTGTAGAATCAGCACCTCCCGCATATGCTACATCTGAGTCTGAATCTTCTGCCAGAAACATCAAGCTGGATCACGACTCGGGAGGGTCTTACATACAAGGCCGTTGGTCTTGCCTGAAGTGTTACAATTGGGAGACGGATACCATCCGCCATGGCCCAGACGTCGAACAAGTAGCCAACCAGGATAACGGGCTGGACGGTTCACATTTGGGGACCGGTTTGGATCAGCCGTTTGACAGCCTTTTTGTTGCCGGATCACACATGAGCCTGAAGGAAGGGACGGGCACGGCCCCCCAACTGCTGCACCATTCGGGTGCTAGCAGCCAAAGGAAGGACATTACTGCTGCAGTTCAAAATGTGCCCGTTATTACTCCTGCTGCGAATGTGCCTGATGTGCCACGTACTGCGTCTATCACTCCTATCGGTATGCCAAACGTTCCTGCGGTTGTGTTCCATGAGCAACAAGGTGGCTACATGACTGACATCAGGAGTGCCAACCTCGTACAACCCATTGGACCTCCAGGTCCCCAAGGCGTGGGACAGATGCCGTCGAACCTTGGTCACCCTCAACCACAGGCCTTTACTCAAATGGATGATGGGAGAAGATCCGAACCTCTACCTCGGCCGCCACCTTCTTTGTCTGAACATGAACGTTTCCTGAAACCTGCTGATTTCTCACCTCCTGTGTGTCCGCTCACAGCAGGGGGGCTACCAGAGCATCAATCATTGTCCAAAGCATGTCGCACCAGCCTGCCTCCCTCCTCAATGTGGTATAAGTGTTCGCTTCCAGAGACTGAGCTTCCTGGACCTTCCAATTCTGCTTCAGGTCCTGCAAGTCCTTCATGCCTTTCTTCGATCCATGAGTCTCTTCCTCACCGAAAACCTGCCTATGGCTCTTATAGACTGCGGCCTGATTCTATTCACTCCAGTCCTTCTGCTTCTGCCCCGTGGGTCATCGTCTCCGTCAGTGCCACTTCTGAAGACGAAGCGCTCCTGTCGTGGAAAGAGGACGTTTTGTGCGAGTAACGGCCGCCTGGAGTCGGCCGTGGGAGGGGGTGTAGTGTCACGGCTCGCTCCCTTCGCTCCCGTTCCCGCCACTTGGGGGCATGTTTTGGGGTTTATTCCCTACTGGACATTTCCTTCGAACCCTATGCTACAGTGTTCTGATGAATTGGGAACGTTAAACCCTTATAATCCAAGTTACTTCCCTTCCGGATCCATTCCAGGTTTTTGGCAGCCAGCATGTTACTTAAATCAAATGACTATGTTTCCCAGAATGCCTTGGCTCACTGCTTCACCTCCTGCTTCCCAGAATGCCTGGCTCACTGCTTCATCTCCTCTCTGGCAGCCAGCATGTTACTTAAATCAAATGACTATGTTTCCCAGAATGCCTTGGCTCACTGCTTCACCTCCTGCTTCCCAGAATGCCTGGCTCACTGCTTCGTCTCCTCCCTTGCAGCACAAGGCTGGGTGGAGGATAGGCAACACCTGTGGCTGCAGGTGCAGCAGGCGGCACGCCTGAGGGGTGTGCTCGTTTAGCAGCTTTAAAAGCCTCAGTTTGCTTCAGTCCGGCACTGGTCATTGTAGCAGTGTTCCTGTTGTGACTAGTCTCCTGTTCCTTGTTCCTGGTTTCTGTGCCTTGTACCTAGTTCCAGTCCCTAGCCTTTGTGCCCAGTTCCTTAGCTCCTGTATCTTGTTCCTCTGCCCTGGATTTCGGATTATGTGCTAATTGATTTATGCTTTTCCCTTTCTGTCTTCCTCTGTCTGCAGACAGCCTTTCTCTGTGCTTAACTCTTAGTTGCAGCCCAGGTTTCCGGTGCATTCTGTCTCTTTATGCTGTCCTGGTTACTGAAAAGCTTGATGCATTAATCTTACCTTATTAGTATTTATTTACTACCTTTTTCCCTTGGTTGGGTGGGATAGGTTTCCTTTTCTAATAGCGTTTCCCCTGCTCCTGATCCTACTTCATTCAGAGTCCATTCCATATTTTCCATTGCACCTCTGCATTTACTTTCCATCGTATATTAGGTGTGGGTGTTGTTGTAACATGTTCCAGCGTGAATCCCCTTTTGTTTTCCTCACAAGTTAACATCACAATTCATACTTTCCCCTGACTACGGTTTTATGTATTTTGTTATCTTTAACCCTTTGCTTTTACAGCCTTCTGGGTTCCTGTTTGATCTACAGGGTTCGTGATATTACTGACATTCTAGTGGTCTTTCCGGTCCTCGTGAGTACTGTTTGAATGTTCCTATTTCAGTATTTTACAGAGTGTCAGTTCACAGAATCTGTACTTGCTTGCCCGCTACGTGGGTTTAGCGCTGTCAGTATCTGTAAGAGCATAGTGGGTAAAGAGTTTGCAGACTTTCCTTTCGGTTATAAGGAGGTCTTAAGTGTTTACCCTACATTCCTTTATTGTATATTGGTAATACTTTATTTGCACTCCTGGGTTATACATACACACGCCTTGGGTATTTTATGCACGTTGTTAGATCCTAAGTTGTTCCCTGTGCAATTCTGTGCACTTTACCTCTTGCCATAGGCAAGGCCTTCTTCCTTTCTTAACACAGGCATGCGTCCGTCGTGACTACCGCCTGTATCTCGGGATCGTGAAAGGGTTTCCCCTTGGATAGATTGTCTCTTGTCCACCAGTGGAGGCTTTGTACAAGTGTTGGCGAAACGACCACTAGATCGTCCCACTGACCACTTGCCTGAGACCACAGTTTCGCCAACCATTCTTGCATGGGACGCATGCGCAGGCGCGTGTGGGAGACCAGGTAAATACATGACACCATCATGCCCAGCAAACGCATTGCTTTGCGTACTGTTATCTGGCGACCGGTTTGATATTGCGGAATTTGCAGTAGTATATTCCGAATTCTTTCCTCTGAAGGAAAAGCCAACCCCTCTTGAGTATTTAGAACAGCTCCTAGGAACTGCTTGGAGGTGCTGGGCACCAGACTTGATTTTTTCTCGTTTATGGAGAAGCCCAATTCGAAGAGGAGGTCGATAGTTCTTTGAATGTTTGTCCTGCAAATTACTGGGGTCTCCCCCGTGATGAGCCAGTCGTCCAGATAAGGGTACACTGGGATTGCCTCCCTGCGTAGGTGTGCCGCCGCCACCGCCAGTACCTTGGTGATTACCCTTGGAGCCGAGGCTATCCCGAAGGGCAGTACCTTGAACTGGTAGTGCTGACTGTCCACCTTGAAGCGCAGATATTTTCTGTGCGCTGGGAACATGGAAATATGAAAATAGGCATCTTTCATATCCAATGTTGCCATGTAATCCCCCTTTTTTAGGAAGAGAATTACCTCTTGGAGAGTAGTCATGCGAAATTTTTGGGGCTTGACATACTTGTTTGCAGGCCGTAAATCCAATACTGGGCGCATTGTCAAATCTTTTTTTGGCACAATGAAGTAAGTTGAATAAATACCCTTGTTTACCTGGTGTCCCGGGACGAGTTCTATCGCGTCCTTTGCGAGAAGAATTTCGATCTCTTCAAGTAGGATCTTCTGGTGGTCTAAGGAGTGTATTCTTTGTCGTGGAGGGTGGTTTCGGGGACGCTCTAGGAGTTCTATGCAGTATCCTGCGGACACTGTGGACAGCACCCATCTGTCTGATGTGATCCCTTCCCAAGCTTGGGTGAAGATGGAAATGCGTCCCCTACTGGGGATGCGTGAGAAGGGACCCTGAACGAAGCGTCACTGTTTTGGTGGAGGCGCGCCCCCTCCTTTATTGGGACTGCCTCTACCCCTACCACGACCTCTTTTGTTACCCCTGCCGTAATTCTGGGTAGACTGCTGGTTAGTGTTCCATGTAGTACCCTGGCCTTGGGAATAGTTAGAGCCTCTTTGGGAGTTTTGTCCGCGAGGCCGACGAAAATTGCCATTCCCTCTCTGGTTAGGGGGTTTGTTGGTTAGTTGCCCTAGGTACTTGAGTGTCTCGTACTCGTCCTTGGCATTCTTTAGTGCGTCCAAGACCGCCTTTCCAAACAATAGATCCGGCTCCACCGGCTTATCTATCAATGATGCTTGGGTCTCGGCCTTGAAACCAGACTGCCGTAGCCAAGCATGCCTCTTGATGACCGTGCTTTCAGCAATTAATCTGCCGGCGTTATCCGCGGCATCAAAGGTTGATTTTAAAATGCAACCTGATACGGCTCTCCCCTCGTTCGAAACTCGTGCCAATTGGCTTTTTAAGGGTTCTGGGGCGGGGTCTATGAGAGCCGCGACTTCTTCCCATTGATGGCAGTTGTAACTAGCCAGCAGGGTGGTGGAGTTTGCAATCCTTGCCTGGTAGGCGGAAGTGGAGGCTACTTTCCTGCCCAAGCCATAAATCTTCTTGCTCTCCTTGTCGGGGGGAGCTTCGGACGATGACAAGGGTGTTCCCGCCCTCTTACGGGTGTTTGTAACAACCAGGGAGTCCGGTTTGAGATGTCCCCTTATGTATAGTGGGTCAGATTGGGCTGCCCTGAAAAGCTTTTCAATTCTGGGGTTTACTGCCCTAGTGAGATTGGGGTTAACAAGGGAAGGGTCTATCCTCCTTTGTATTGACATAAGGATAGGGATGGCCTGAGCAACAGGTCTCCTCTCTCCCACCAGTTCCTCCGCAAAGTCCCTCTCTTCCTGAGCACCTTGGGTGTCAATGTGGAAGTGCTGTGCCGCTCTGGACAGGACCTCATTCAGGAAAGGTTGGTTGTCGACCGGGGAGTCGGTAACCGCGGGCTCTTTCTCTACTGGGGAATCTACCCTGTATGTATCTGGGTCGTCCTCTTCCTCCTCCTCCTCTTGGTCCTCATCATCCCCGTAATAGGCTGTCCCAGTTTGTTCTTCGAACATGCCCACGTCTGGATCCTCAACAAAGGATGGATCTTCCTGGTATTGAGAATAGGGCTGTATATAGAAGGGGTTTGAAGCTAGAGTTGGTGCTTCACCCCGGGACTTCCTACTTGGGGGTATTGGATCCTTTGAGCCTGAGGGAGTTGACCCTTCTGGTGTATAAGAGAGAAAGTGTTCCGGGTTCTTGGCATAAAAATCTGCCAATGATGACATCCTTGACATTACTCTGTCTATGTCCTCACTGGACCATTCCTTTGAACTGGGAATAACTCTTTCCTGGAGTGCTTTCTCTGTTTTATCCTGACTAGACCTACTGGTTTGAACAGGGGTCTTAGGGACAACAGATTGAGATTTGTCCTGGCTAGACCTACTGGCCTGAACAGGGGCCTTAAGGACAGGGGTCTGAGACTTGTCCGTCTGTTTAGGTGGAGTAGAATGTAGTTTAGGAGAGGAAGTAGGCTGGGGCTGCTTACTTCGTTGTTTCCCCTCCTCCCCGTGGGTGGAAGAGTGCTTCCCCGACTTTTGGGCCCTATCAGAGCTTTTCGATGCCTGCCGTCGAAATTCGGGGGTAGAGTCCCTGTCTCTGGAGAGTGTAATAGATTCGGTAGCAGCCTTGCCGCTGCCTGCAGACGCCGACTCCTGGAGTGCGGCTTGGGGGTAGAGGTCGGCGTCGTCCTCCGACGACCGAACCTCAGTCACTAAGGGCAGCAAGGCACTTTTAGCAGCAGTGGAGGGTTGCTTGGTGTTATGAGGCGATCTCGAACGCGAACGCCCAGAGGACACCGACTCGGTGGACCGTTCTCTACGTGCCTCTTGCCGAGAACTTGACGTGCACGTGGAGTCTCGGTTGGACTTCTGTTTGCTGGAAGTGGTGTGGGTAGCGCTCGTGTCGCCGGGGGTCTTCCCCATAGCTGCCCTGCCGGACAACCTTCCGAGGTCGGGGACTTGCGCTTGGCTGTCCATCGACGCCACATTGCCCTCGCCGTCCGAAAGTACGGCGTCGCTGAAGGCACCCTCTGCGGCCGTGGCCTCTTGTCGCCTGGCGTGGTGGGCCCAACGCTTTGTCAAACGGTCCTTAAGTGTCTTCGGTTTAAACCGACTGCACGCTCTGCAATTCGCCTCGGGGTGATCCCTCGGCAAGCAGAGGTTACATGTAGCATGTCTGTCAACCCAAGGATACTTGCGGTTGCACTTGGGGCAAAATTGAAAGGGGGTACCCTCCATACGCACCCTATGGCAGCGGGCTGGGAGTGTAGGAATATAAGTAATGTACCTATATTACCTATTTTAAACAGAGTGTAGGATATGTGCCACCCCCCACTCTCCCTACTTGCAGGGCCGAGTCCAGAGGACTTCCGAGGCCCGGGCCGAGGCCAGAGGCCTTCCGAGGCCCAAATCCGTCGCTGTAGTCCGACGGTTGAATTTTCTCCGATCCGGCGTCGAGTGTCGATGTTCCGAGACTCGACGTAGAGGTGGAATAAACGGGGAAATATATAACAATATTAGCAAAATCTGACTAAGTCAGGGAACTCCGCACGGTGCTTCCGACCAGCATGGCGGAAAAAAACAATCTGAGGGTCCTAGACGCGTGAGGGATCATGGGTACAGTGGACGTCACACTAGGGATAGTATTACTGGCACGGCCTGTGTAGACGCCCAATTTTCGAGTTTCGAAAAACAAACTGTAATACTCCGCAGCTTCCACTAGATGTCGGCCTATGCACAGCATGAGATCTAAGCAGATTCCACAAGCCTCAGAAATATATATATTTATTTTTATCTCTCGTTTCAAGTGAATACAATTGCACCATATAACAAAAGCAGGGCATGTCTGCTTAGAGATCTCCCATTTCACTGGATGTTATAGAACTAGAACATGCACTTTAACACTGTGCGGTCATCCACGCACAACTAGCACTGTGTCCTCGACCTACCAGGTATATATATATATTTATTTCTTTAAGCAATTAGATCATGCATTGCAAAAAGGATAGGGTTATCTTCACCAAGTGTCATCTATATTAGTATTTAATCTGATATTCTGATCTTTAATGATGTGGATTTCATACCTCTCACATGTTTTTTCATTGTTTTTCTTTTCTTCCCTACCCCTCTCCACTTTTTCCTCGTTATACTTCCTGGAACTGTATAAATGGCACATCATATACAACATTATTGCACTTATGTTGGATTCAATTCACCAATGTTAATGTTTGGACAATTACAATGTATTGTTTGTTTTTATTTAGCCTTTTCATAGACCTATACGCCCTGAGGACCGCCCGTTTTGGGTTGAAACACATGTTGGTGTCTTTTTTCGTTTGGAACTTTGTGTTCACTAACTATTGTACAACCAACATTTACGCAATCTATGTGCTTTATGTTTCAACCATTTGTGGAACTATTTTTTGTGAAGCTTTTGCTTACATGTATACCTTATGATATCCTTTGTCTAAATAACAATTTATGCTACCACAAGTGGCTATGATCTAGTTCTCTGACAGGTTCGTTGGAAGCGCAGATAGTGAAGACACCCCAGGTTGTTGATGGGTACATTTTGTAGCCTCTAAGAGAATTGGTACTTCACAATGTACCTAGACCAGCAGCCCTACAGATAAGGGCTTTACTCCCTAGAAATTGGCAAATACTCACAAAAACTCCCAACAAAAAATAGGAAAAAAACATGTAGAATCTTGCACCCCTGCTTTCACCCTCACAGCTCCATGGATATTTTTGTACCAGTAGTGCACATAGTACCACACCACAGGAAGAAACTATTTTAACTGCCTGATTGGAAGAAGTAAACATGCCTCTTTTAATGTGCATGAATAACTAGGTGCAAAGAAATAATTATTACAAAAAAAATTTCTTTTTCAGTTAAAACATTTACTTGCTTGTAAAATACTCTCATTGGGAGGTGGACTTACATTTTTACTCCCTAAAAAATCATTTTACTGTCAACTTTAAAAACTAGGGAGTAAAATACCCCCACTTCCAAATCTTATCTGGAGCACCGTAGACCAGTATATAGAAATATTTCTACTACTGTAATGACAAATTAAATGGGTACAAGTGACTTCTCTACAGTAAGAACACAGATAAAATGACGAATAAGAAGTGTGCTAGAAGGCACTGAGTAGTTACATGACTGGTTCTGCCCAAGTCACTAGTAATTTGTGGAATCAGCACACGAGGAAAGTGAGGCGAGAGACGTCTGATGAGTGCTGTTACGTACGCTCCCTTATCCCCTATGATATGTGCACATCTAGGACATATGTGGCCACAGAAATACCCACAGAGCATACCACCTAACATGCTAGGTATGTAGTAGTATGGTAGTGTGGGAAAATAATTGACGGTAACAGAATTACTGCCACTTTTACTGCTGTGCCATACTACGAGTATGGCCCTGGAGTGTGGGATTTACTTCCAGCATCATGCAAAATCAGTGGAATTACCGCAGCAGTAATTCCACCGGCGGTAATTCCACCAAAAATGTTCCATAGAGTTAGATAGACTCTAAATAAATGTGCATTAGCTCCACCACCACCACTTGAAATCCAGCAGTAATTCTGCCAGACCAAGTGGTGTTAGCGGTAATTCCATTGGGTGGTATTCCAGCAAATTTACTGCCAGAATATGGCCCAAGATGTAAAGAGCCCCTTAGCACTTTGCACAAATAGGGGGCAATGTCAAGGAAGTTGGGCTACCTTGCGATGGATGTCGCAAACAACGTTCCCTTATGCGGATAGCTACATAAAAACAAACTATGATGAATGATCCTTGGAGAAAAAATAAGGTGATGCAATATACACTAGAAGGCCTGAATAGAGGAGAAGTTAAAATAATGGACCATAAACTATTACAGTGCCCACGTGATACAGGGAGAGAGACACCAGGTATACCTCAGTGCTAGGAGAGATCCCAAATGGACAGGTATTTACCTCAGAAGGGTGGGTTGAAAGAATGATGGGGTGCAAAGCACACACGTTCTTGACAGAACGAGTAGAGGTGGTACAAACTGCAAATGATGTATGCCGCAAGGAAAGGACTGAATATTCCAAATTGCTCACATGGGTAGAAAATGAATCAGGTCCACTTCCCCAAATACCTGTAAATAATGCCACACTATGCTTCAAGAATACTGGCCCAGTGAAAGTTGGAGAAAACACATGGTGCAAACTGATTTTTGAGGTGCCAGGTATGAGAATATGCACTGCAGAATTAATGGGCCACTATTGGGCCTGTGGTTCAAAACCGTATAAGCAGCTCCCTCGGAACTGGGGAGGATTGTGCTCCCTGGAAGTAATAAGTACACCAGCCTTAATAATACTTTGAAGTGAAGTACAGATTGGTGAATTCCCCCGAATGGTTACACACTGGCCTCCAGATAAGGTTAGTACCAAGCCTTTTTATGCATGGAAATCTTGTTAATATGACAGTTTTATTATTTTCCTGTGTACATTTATGCACATGTTTAGCGCAGAGGGCAGTGCAAATGTCAGGTTACTTGACAGAAACCGTAACGCACCTTTTGATTTGTATCTACATGGATGTAATTGCAAGCCATGGAGAAAAGCCTATGAAACAATTTATTTCTCTGAAGCCTTTCAAAAAAAGAAACTGCACACTGATAAAAGGAATGGTTTATTCAGCTTCTGGTGTGTTGTGTGTAGATGCTCATGGAGCAAACAGAAGCACTATGCATATTTATTTTCCTAGCATTTTATGATTTTATAATTAATAAGATGGAAAACTAAGTTGCAATTGAGAATTATGCTTTATTTCCTAGTGAAAGCAAACCAGTATTGCACAATTATATTTTTCAGAGTTCCTGTGCTGTGTGCATAGTAATGCAGGGGCAGATAATTTTTACACTTATAACTTAATTTACACTCTAATTATAAAATGGTGTGTAAAACAATGAGTATGCACGGTCCAGTTTACATCCATTCAACCTTTCAGTCAATAGGGTACATTACTATAAATGGTCAGTGGCAGCAGAGTCTTTGCTCAAGGGTGTGTGATAGTCATTACACCAATCACAGGTTTTAAAGCATCTAACATCTGCAAGACTACAATTAAAACACCCAAAACCTGACTCTCCAGGAAGTGCAAGCGCTGTTCAAAAACATACAAATGAAAGTTACATTTGTAATTGAAATAGAAACACAGCAAAACCTATCCCTGTGATAATCCAAATAGATATTTAACTGTATATAGTGCTTCATACATGGTTTGCCCAACGTCTAGGCACTGTGATTATTATACCTCAGTCAATACTCAGTTTACCGTCCTCTGAAGGATGTTAGCCAATAAGATAGCTCAGCCTGTTGAGCGCTCGTTCCAGCAATCTGTGCATGATCTGTAGGTTGCGGGTTCAAATCCCGGTAAGGCCAGCTCATCCTTACGAGGTCGATGAAGGAGTACCAACTTCAGTTTGGTGGTAATTGTGATAAGTATGTTCTACGTACAGAGCTTTTCCAAGCGCTAGATAAATAACCATTGGACCAGGCATAGAATTTAGCATGGAGACCTTGCCTCTTTGCACTGTTGTATTATAACATTGGCATTCCATTAGAAAGTAATAGCTCCAGGAAATTAGGACTTTCATAAAACATCAAAAGACAATTCAGCTATCGAACCTCAAAACACACAATACATTTCATGTTTGATTTGCTAGGTTTTTGTGTACAGGAGAGATCAAATGGCCAGACCTTAGAGAAGTAATGAAAGGTGTATTCTTGTCACAATACAGAAAGCTGCTGCATGCTAATGATTTCCATGCAGTTTTTGCACACATCAGCTGGATGTCACATACATTTTACTCTCTTGCAAACTGGAAAAGTCATGTTTACACTCTTGAAATGAAATTTACTCTCAAAGTTGAAAAATAACCAGTAAAATACTCCAACCACACAATCTTATCTGGAGCACTGGATACAAACCTAAGAAATAAAAGGCCTTTTACCGGTAAATGAAGTAAATGGGAAAATTACCTTACGGCCAAGTCAGTACCAGCATACAATGATATACCAGATGAGCACAAGTTGTTCAGTAAGGCAGCAATGATTTTTAAGAAAAAAAACCAAACACTTGATGTGCTATGGTTCAAAATGATATTAGTTCGGTTTTCATGACTTGGGCCTATGGTATCATCCAAAAATCTTCAAACACATACTCACGATATCATCCAGAATTCCCACATTAACTGGTTCGACAGCACGTGCCAATGTTGAGCCCATCTGGGCTTTATCCAGGTAGTATCAGTATTGATTCATCATTACATTTCCTAAGAAAATAAACTGTTAATACAGTCACATTCCTAGCCTACATACAATTCCTTTCACTCTTTGAAACATATAATGGTACATATCATAAAAATACTTCCTTGATGATTCACAATCCTTTTGTGACAATTATCTAGCTAATACATATTTTCATGTCCTCAAAAATATAATTTTATTGTTGGTCAATTCAACCCCCGTGTTGTGTCCTGTAATAGGCTTGTATCACCAAAAAATTATGATGTAGAATGATTGGGATCTACACTAGTCAGCATCTTCATTTTTAATTCTGTATTTGATTCCGCATCCCAATTTGGATTTCTTATAGTTTTCTCACACGTGGCGGCAGCGGCGTCCCATGTTTCGGGCAAATTATTTGTACGTCTATCTTGGCTCCCGGGGTGCAGACAATCTTGAATGCAAAGTGGCTGCAGATAACAAGGTGGGAGTTGTTGCAAACAATAAATGCGACAGTGAAAGGCTTGAATGCTACAAAAGAGGAGCTCAGGGCAATAAGACTTATGACCCTCCAAAACAGGTATGTCCTCGATTTGATAAGGGCTATGGAGGGCGGCATATGTGTAGAAAATGGCCTGACTTGCTGGATGTACACACCCACTCACGATGGGGAAAATGGAACCCTCTCAGAGGACATAGCCACTTTTACAGATTTGCAAACATAAATGTTGGAGGAGGTAGACGAAAATGAGAACAATTATTGGTTTTCTTACCTGTTCTCATGGATTCCCAACTGGTTAGCCAACACATTCAAGATACTAATAGCAATAGTAGTATTTATACTACTGGCTTTTTGCATTTTAAGAATTGCAATAATTGGTGCAAAAAGGCTGAACAATGGAGAAGTTGGAATGGAAATAGTAATAAACATGAATGCTCACATACATGAGTATATTCAGACAGATGATCTGCCTCGTACCCTGGCATTGGACAGTACTATCGCTCCTCCAAGTTCAATGTTTACTTGTCCCCAGAACCCCCACAATTACATAGAGTGCTGGGTATATTGTGACTCAAATGGGGAATTCTGCTATATGACCTGGAGTATAGATGAATATGTCAGTCATACAGGCACCCTGAGTGGGGGTGACCAAAGTATGGATACATAAAGAACCTCATGTGGGGGACGGCAGAGATAAGGGTGTGGTCAAGGACTCAATCAGAGGTGGGGGGAGGTTGGGAGATAGATGAATGTCATCCATTGCTTGTGGCCATTCCCCATTTCAATACCGCACAGATGAGAAGCGCTACTCACTAAGGCATGAAGAATACGGACATAAGCAATATATATGCCAAATGCAACATGAACAACACATGAATTTAGCTTATGAACATAGAAAGCAGCAGTAATGGGCAGCCATATTTTCCAAAATGAAAGCGGAATCACACTTCTAAGTAAATGAAAGGGCTCAAGGCTTCACGAGAATTCAAAACACTGAAATACAAAAAAATGCAGAGCCTTCCAGAGCTCAAACAGTAGCTTGTGCTTCAACATTGAAGTGCTTATTATCATAAAAAAGCATAATACCCGGAATACTTCATGGCCTTGAGGCAATGCCTTTCATTCATTCCTCCTTGTTGGAAGCCTTAGAAGGTAAATTGTTGTGCTCCATATTGGGCATCCCTAATGCTGTCCCTGAGGCAGCATTACGATTAGAGCTGAGGCTACAATCTCTCAAATCCCTATGGCTTTCCTAGCGTACCAAATTTTATCTCAAGCTTCTCTGGTCTGTTTTCACAGGAGACTCCCTGCTGTGCCTGATGGTGCTGCACCTTGTTGAGGGTCCACCAAATCAGTTTGTTTGTGATCTGCAAAACTCGGCACCTACACTCGGCACATACACTTGGCACCAATCTGCAAAACTACACGAGATAGGCCTAACATTGGATAGTGCTTTAAGCATTCCCAATATGCATGCCACTTGGACAAACAAAACGAGGGATTGGGATCGTTGTGCAAGTCTGGATGCCCTCCAAAGTAAAAAACGGTATGCAGAATACCAACATCAGGGCTTTAAGGGACGGATCCGTTTTTCTTACTTTACCAAAATATGCCACCACGCAAGTTATAAATATTTATTACCTATCTCTGTTTTAACATTCTTCCCACCAATGAATATGTAGGGGCTTCGAGTGGTATCGCATCTAAAGAAAGATCATGCAGATTATGTCAACAGGACATTGAAACATGTCAGCATTTACTAAAACAACGCCCAGTGTTGCGTCCTAAATATCTGAAGAGTTACATGCAATTTGTTAGTAGTGAAGAAGGCGTCCATTTTGATCAATTATGGTGCGCCAAATTTGGTGCAGAGCCCCTGGTGATTGTGGCTGCAGCTTATTTTGTATGGAGGGAAGTGTTGATACTCCTTAAAGCTGGAATTTAGCACACTTCGATATTGAAATGGATATCTGAGTGGACTGGTTAGTTAATTAGGCTGAGTTTTACAGCATAAACCTTTTAAGCAATGTGCATAATCTTGTTTTATATGTCTTCAGTATTATATGTTGATATGGATTTTATTTTTATTGTATTCATAAATTTGATTGTTTCTATTGTAAATTGCAAAAGGGTTTTTTCTTAACCAAATGCGCTTAATAAAAAAAGAAAAAAAAAAGAAATGGAATAATGCAGATCCTTGCAGAGGTCAGAAAGTAATTTGTAGCTTAAGCCAAGGTTACTAGGAAATTTGGGAGGGCCTGAGTGCCACAGAAAAGGCACGATATATTGATTCCCAAGCCTTCAGAAGAATACTCAAGTTTTAATTAAAACTTGGAAGAGGACAACCAACCATTGTGAGACAAGTGTGAACGGACCATAAATTTAAGAAGACCCCACAATGAATAACTCAAGAGTGTCTGCAGTGGCAAGAGGAACCATAAGACTTGCACTAATATTAGCTCAAATATGAAAAAATGCACGGTAGAATAATCTCAAATGCGGTCTCATCACATGTGACCCCTAATTGGAGAACACTGTCTATTCATTACCAAGGAATACAGATAGAACACCTGCCTCACTCCTTACACATATTTCAGGCATGAGACGTCACACAAGGCCAACTACAAAGATGATCACATTGGCTTATGGCCTATAGTTGAGGGGTGGTAGTTTCTTTAATTGGAGCAAGGTAGCCAGTGGACCTCTCTCCACCTACTACTGTCTGACTCATGTCTTCATGACCTGTCATTTGCTCAAGTTGGTCAGTAGAGTGCCAACCAATGAAAATCCCTAATGCTAGGCTGCCCAGTATGTATTAAGCCAACCAATGATTTACTGTAGAGAGGATGTATTTTTAATTGAAATTGTAATTGTTTATTTGTGAAGCACTTATACACAGGTGAAGTGCTTCAAAGTGCTTCAAGTCGGGAAAGGAGCACAGGGATATCATCGTCATTCTTTGGCCTTGAACATTCAAATCAAACAGCAATAACTAGCATACGAGGCCGGGGCATTTCTACTAGTATACGTGCGTGACAAAGGGTGGGGGACAAGAAAGGGGGGGGGAACATATAAGACAAAATAATAGTTGCCGAGCAATGTGCCTATGTATGCAGGCATAACAAGGAAGGGTGGAAGAAAGAGGAGGACAGGACAGCAAACATACTAATCTTAGAACATTCAAGGTCGTGTAAGTGCACAGACAGAAGTACGAGGGGGTGGGAGGACAAGTGCGACCAGCCCAGGGGCCAGGGTTAAGTGCACAGTGGGAGCGATTCTCATGGAATTAATTCTGAGTGCAGTAGTACAAGGCAGAGTGCGGAGGCCTGGGGGAAAATGCAGGACTGGAGCCTGGGACTTGTGAGACTCTGGAGGTGCACCAGGCAACCAGTCAGCTGACTGAGCAGATTGGGGGAGAGAACGAGGGAGGGAAGCAGGAGAGAAGAGAAGGATGTTAGCGAGGGAGAGAAAGAGAGGAAAAGAAGAGGAATGTCTTGAGAAGTTTCCAGAACCCAAGGAGTTCCGGCTCAAGGCAAAGAGAGGTGGGAGGCTGTTCCAGAGGGAAGCCCCTGCAGAAGATAAGGATCTACCCCCAAATCTCTGTCTGGAAAAATGGCTCAATCGGAGAGAGTTGGAGGAGGCCGAGCAGAGGGCTCTGGAGGGAGAGTATTTGGGAAGAGAACATTGTATATAGAAGGGCCCCTAGCCCCAGAAAGCCTTGTGGACTATGCAGAGGGATTTGAACTTGATCCTTGCAGCCACCTGGAGCCAGTGAAGAGGTTTCAGTGCTGGAGAGATGAGGTCCCCAGGCTTGAGGCCAAGGATAAGTCTCACGGTTCTGTTCTGGATAAGTTGAAGCGGTCAGAGTAGAGGTAGAGAGATTGAGAAAGAGACTGTTACAGTAGTCCAGTCTGGCGAGAACCAGAGGTGGCCCTGGTACGAGTCAGTAGATAAGTATTAACCAATCAGAAATGTAACCCCTATAGGATGTGTGTATAAATATCCCTACTAACCAATCCCCTCATCTCGTAGGTTTTGACACTGGATAATGTCAGTTATGATGAAAGTTCACTTTAAAACCTGTTGTTTCTGATGAGGTTGTGGAGAGCCGTGAGATTTTATAATTGTATGCAGTCCCTGCTGTTTTTGGATGTAAATAAAGCTGCCTTGCATTTTGTCTATTTCCGTTATTAAGTCTCGGTTTCTTTGGCTCCTCATCCTCTGCGTAATATTAATAAAAGTTAATCACCGTAGTGACTACCTTACTCCTAGTCCATAGTCCCCTTTCCTCCATACTTGCGGGACATTCTGTCCTTCGGGACGGGAGCACTTTTGTAAAAAGCATTAAAAAAAATGTCCTATTTTTAACCAGGGTACCGCACATGGCCATAACCCCGCCCTCCTGAGCTCTGACCCGCGCTTCGCCCTTCAGTCCTTTTCTATCGCCAGGTCTGAGACCATTAAGCAATAATAGAGGATACTTTTTAGAGGGGACGGCGGGCGTATGGGGGAAAGGAGACTATGGATTAGGAGTAAGGTAGTCACTAAGGTGAGTAACTTTATTATACTCCTACGTCCCGTCCCCTTTCCTCCATGCTTGTGGGAGATTCCCAAGCATGCACCACAGTTAGTTCGGGTGGATGGAAAAAAACCCTTACTGGAATAAATTCTTAAGGACAGCCTGACCAAACTGGGCATCTGCCCTGGAGCTCAGGTCCAAGCAGTAATGCTTACAAAAGGCTTATGGGGAAGCCTACGTTGCCTCCTTGGCAATGGTTTCCCAGGGAACATACTTTTGGAAGGCAACAGCAGCCGCTTTGCCATGTACAAGATGGGCATGAATGCCCTGTGGAGGTTGAAGGCCCCGAATGGTATATGCTTCAGAAATGCAGGAGGCAATCCATCGGGAGATAGTTGCCTTTAAAGCAGGTTTCCCTTTTGGGTCTTCGAATGTGACAAAGAGTTGTGAGGAGCCCCTGAGTTCACTCGTTCTGTCGAGGTAAAACGTCAGGGCTCGCCTGAGATCTAAGTTGTGTAAAACTCTCTCGGTATCTGAGGCCGGATTCGGAAAAAAGACAAATGAGATAGATTGATTCAAATGAAAATTGGTAACCACTTTAGACAGGAAAGAAGGATGAGTGCAGAGCACAACCTTATCCTTATGGAAAGTGAGGAACGAATGTTCCACAGACAGAGCTTGGAGCTCGCTTACTCGCCTTGCCGATGTCACTGCAATCAAAAATGCGACCTTCCAAGAAAAGTATTTGAGATCAGTAGTGGCCATGGGTTCAACTGGTTTATGGCATAAGGCGGTGAGGACCACATTCAAATCCCATTTGGGATGAAGATTGCGTACCGGTAGAAAAAGATGTAGTAGACCTGCAAAATGCCTTTTAATGACTGGACTCGTCAAAGAAAAGGAATAGCTGTCAGTGGACAGGTAGGCGGCAATAGCCGACAAGTAAGTCCTGCAAGACAAGACATGGATGCCCGAAGCTGCAAGTTGAGATAAGAACGAAAGAACTGTCAATCGTAGCATGCCTGGGGTCGAGCTACTTAGCTAAACACCAGTGGCAAAAACAGCAACAGTTGCACCTATACTGAGACCTCATGGAAGGTTTTCTGGCTGCTTGGATAATGTGCATATTGTCCTCGGACAAGTTAAACTGTACTAATGATCTGAATTCAGGCACCAGGCCGCCAAGCTGAACGATTGTGGAGAGGGGTGCCACATCTGATGATCGCACTGGTGGAGCAGGTCGGGAATCGACGGCAGTCTGATCGTAGGAAGGATCGACAGATGCTGAAGTTCAGAGAAACAGAATCTGGCTGTCCACCAAGGAGCTATGAACAGGAGAGTTCAATTCTATGTATTCCTGAGCTTGCACAGTGACGATGAATGAGTGGCAGTAGCGAGGAAGCATAGGCCTTCATGTTGGGCGATGGAATCTCAAGTGCATTCCCTAAGGAGGAGACCCGGAGCCCGTTTCCGGAAGCATAAAGAGGAAGTTTCCTGTTTGTAAAAGTCGCAAAAATGTCCACTTCCGGAGTGCCCCATCGGCGAAAAATGGTGGAGAAAACCTCTGTGTTCAGTTCCCACTCATAGCTGGCTGCTGTCTGGCGGCTGAGTGAGTCTGCAGTCAAATTGATGTGACCTGGAATGTGTACCGCCAGCTGGATGGCCCATTCCCAAACTTGAATGGCGAGGTCCATAAGGGTAGGTGATTGGTGCCACCCTGCTTGTTGACATAAAACATCGCCACAGAGTTTTCTGTGCGAATACGGACCACCTTGTTCGTGATGGACGGTTGAAAACCTTTTGGCGCCAGAAAAACAGCCAGGAATTCCAGATAATTTATATGAAACTGCCTGTCCTGAAGTGTCCATAGATCGAATACCTGGAGATGATCCAGCGTCGTGCTCCACCCCAGAAGGGAAGAATCCTGAAAGGAGGCCCCCCACGGAAAGATTGTTGGTCGAGGAACACCATAGTAGATCCGTTGTCATGCAGGATGGTACTGGGATCATCTTGGAATCTGAGTCCGAAGCCTGAGATCAAGAGCTCCGAAGAGCCAGCTGAGTACGCCTCATTTTTAGACGTGTAAGAGGAAGGGCAAGAAGCCGTCATGTGCGCTGACTGGCAGAAGAGCTGAAACGTGGTGGATAGATCCGCAATCCTGTCCGCTGTTAGGAACACCCTGGAATTGATTGTGTTCCAATTGAAATCCAGGAAAATCAGGTCTTGGGAGACCATCATGGAAGATTTCCGCCAGTTCACCACATGGTGGAACATGAGCTGGAGGGGAGAGTGCATATTGCTCAATGCCGTCTGTGGACAAGGGCTGCTTAGGAACCAGTCGTCCAAATACAGATATACGTGAATCCCCTGTAGCCGGAGGAAAGCTGTGATGACCGACATCATCTTCGTAAAGACATGCAGCGCTGAGCTGAGACCAAAAGGGAGCACACAGAACTGAAAATGTTCTCCTCCCAGAGAGAACCGCAGATACTTCCGATGCAGCCTCCATATCTGGATGTGCATGTTAGCATCCTGAAGGTCCACTACACTGAGCCAGTCGCCATTCCGAAGAGAGGACTTTTTTGGCAAGGCGTGATCATCTTGAATTTCTCTTGGGGAACTGGGAAAGAACGCAGCGAGTGCGCAGGCCAACCTGGTTGGGTTTGGGCACTGTGAACAGACGAGAGTAGAAGCCCTCCCTGTGCTCCCCAAGGGGAACAGGTTCCACTGCCCTAAGGTCTAGAAGTTTCTGTACCACCGCTCTGAGGGAGGGTGTCCCAATCTGTTGGAAGGGAGGGTTGAAGGGTGGGGTAGGGGCAAGCGAAAGCCTGCCTGAGCGATGGACAAAACCCGCCGGTCTTCAGTTATGGTCTGCCATGCCTCCAGATGAGACGAGATTCGTCCTCGCACTGGAGTCTTGTGCGACCGACAAAAAAATATAATGTTTCTGATTTGTTGGCAGCGATACTACCTGTCCCTGGAGAAGAGGCTGATGGCCGAGAGAAAAACCGACCACCCTGCTGTTGTTGCTTTCGGCAGGTCCCGCAAACCGGAGCATCAGTTCGGCGCGCACGACGATCCTGAAACCCCCTGAACACAGAGAAGGACCGTATCTGGGACCCCAACCTCTATGTATAAGGGGCCTTAGCTGGAGCTTTCACCAAGACCGATAAAGATTTGGCAGTTTGGGTACTTGTTTTGGTCTTTGTGAGCGCCTCGTCGGTAGAAGAATGAAAAAATTCCTTGCCGTTGAAAGGAAGGTCCAGTACTTTATCTTGCACTTCCTTTGAAATCTTTGTCGCATGGAGACACGCCTAACGAGAGATGTCAACCCCTACCATAAGGCCTTGAGCTGAGGTATCTACGTGGTGTGCCGCAGCTTCCAGTAGATCATGCGCCAGCACTCTGGCTTTAAGGTCATCTAGCATATCCGCAGGAATGCACTCCTGGAAATCGGCTAACTCTTTCCACAGCCTCAGTTTGGCTGCTGCCAGGCTGAGCTTGGTGTTCGCTTGACGAAGCTGGAGTGCTGAATTGGCAAAAACCTTCTTGCCCAAGGAGTCCAGAAGTTTATCTGAGTCTTCCTGGGCTGCTGCTCGTCTCCCGTGCCCTGGCTGGGCCTCTGCTTACGTTTCCACATGCTCTGGGGAGCAGATCCTACTCTCCATGGTAAGACCTGAATTTAGTAGCATGCATTTTGACATAAAAATGTGTTTTTTTTAAAGGAAAAAACAAAAAAAATCGCCTAAATTTATTTTTGTAATCCTCTGTGGGCGCTGGACCGCTGGAAATTGCTTTTTCTTCTATTCTACTGCACCCAGCTGTTGGTTTAAGGCACAGTGCCTGCTGATTGCCATTGATTTCACTGCTTTCAGGCCCTTGCAAAATGACCTCTGTTTTCCTGGATCAAATTGCTGGCCTTCCCTGCCTGACTCCCACCCCATTGGTTGCTTGGGCCTTCATTGCCCAATCGGAACAACCAGCCAGAAGGCAGCAGCTGGCTCCATCTACAAAGGCCCAACTCTAAGGCCCCTGTCAGCTTCCTGTCCGCTGACAGACTGCTAAATGAGACTCCTGTTACTGCCAGAGCCCAACCCACCCTGAGGCTGCTACCCCTGGACCATTGGACTACCATGACTCTCTCACCACTTCCTGCATGGGTTGGTTCCCTCCCTCTTTTGTACTTATCTGAAGCTGTTTCCATACTCACCTTTACAACATCTTAATTTCCTTAACCAATGGGCCCTCATTTAAATTGGAAAGTCAAATCTGGGTGCGTTTTTCTTTTAACTTTGGCCATTGATTGTAACATGCTAGCTCAGTGACTGCTCTGTACGCTGTACTTGCTTACTCCTCCCACTGCCTCCTCCCCTCCGACTCATGGCGCTTTGTTTCTCCCATCTATACCAACTGCTTCTCTATCAACTATCCTTCCCTTCTCACTAGGTCTGGAAAGAGGTTTAAAAAGGATATCCTGGCCTCAAATCCTGGTCTCCCAATCGCTGATACCTATACCAGCGCCTCTTCCAGACAGAACCTCACTGACATCCTCTTTGTTGTTCCTTTGCCGGATCTATGGACCCCCCCATATGATCTCTGTGCTATGTCTTGTCTCCTCCTCTCCCATTAACGGTGGCACTCACTGGGAAGTCATCATGGCTTCATTTGACTCCTCCAGAGTCATCCTTAATGTCTACCTAAACTGCACTGTCATGGTCCAAGGTCCTCAGGCCAATCTCCTCCTCTTCGATAGGCGGTTCCCTCGCCTCATCAACTTCGTTTCATCTCCGGCTGTCCCCTCCTCTCATTCCTTGGCTACCTTCACCATTCTTACCTCCTCCTCTGCCCCTCTTCAGGCTACCTTCACAACTCCGCAGGGTGTACCTCTGATTTGTACCCCTCCCCAGAAGGTATTTAAGGCCGGCAACCTTCTTCATCTTGCCACTCTCAACTCTCGCTCTGCTGTCAAACACTCCTCTGACATCTGCCACCTCCTTTAAGAATTGGACCTTGATGTCCTCTGTTTTACGGAGATATGGTGCACGCCCAGCTCTATCACAAGCTTTGACACTCTCCTCCCTGATGGTTACAAGATCCTCTCCGCACCCATATCCACCCGGCTCGGAGGGGGTGTAGCCCTGATCTTTCCCGAGTGGATTCCTGCCACTATCATTCCCACTCAGATTTACTCCTCTTTTGAATGCCTTGTCTGCAGGCTCTCAATCTCTCCTAGCCACTCCCTTATTGTTGCTACTCTCTACCTGCCCCCTGGGCAAATCTCCTCTTTTCTCTCTGAGTGGGCTGACCTCTCCTCCTCCCTCCTGACCTCTACCACTCAACTCCTCCTCCTTGGTGACCTCAACATCCACCTCGATTCACCCTGTCCCTCATCTCTGCTCTTTCGCAACCTTTGCGATTCCCTCTCTATCCTCCCCTCTGGCCCGACGCACTCTGCAGGACACACACTTGATGTCCTGATCTCCTCTGTCCTCCACCTCTCTATCCCTCTGACCACTCATCTCTCCTGGAGTGACCACTGCCTTCTCTCCTCTCACCTCTCACTCTATTCCCCCCAAGCCAAGCGCACCCCAACACTGCCACCTACCTTCTTGGACATCCGACCTATGAGGCGTGTGTCAGTTGAGGCTTTCCCTGCTACCTTCTCTCCCCGCTCTCCTCCTCTGGCTGACTCACACCCGACACAACCCTGTCCCTTCTCTACTCTTCCATTTCTGATACTCTTGATGCTCTTGCCCCTGTCATGAGGATCCGCTTGAAGTCCAAAACCAAGTGTAATTACTGGTATGACTCCGACCTAGCTACACTTAAACGTAAGTGTAGGGCGGCTGAGAGGAAATGGAGGGCTTCTTGTTCATCCTCTGACAAACTGGCCTGCCGCCTGCTCCAAAGGCAATACCGACTCTCTGTCCGCACCAAGAACAGAGTCCACATTCAAGCCTGTGTCTCTGCGGCATCTAACAACTCGGCTGAACTCTTCAAAATCTGCAAGGAGCTTGCCAACCCTGCTTCAGTCTCTACCCCTTCTCTTACCTCCCAATCTCTTTGCAATGACCTTGCCTCTCACCTTATCTCAAAAACCCAGGAAATCTTGTCCACACTCCCCCCCTCCTATTTTCCCTCAGTCTGAGCTTGCTAACCCCCCTTTGACCACACTCCCCCTCCCTCCTTCTCTTCCTTTCCTCTCTTCTCCCTTGATGAGGTCCCTAGACAAGTCTGATCTATTAAACCCCTGTCAAAACAGGTTCATCCCTGTTCCTCTAAAACCATCATGGACCACATTGACACTCTCGCTCCGGCCCTTGACGATTTTTGCAACCATTCCTTTTCTTCAGGATCCTTCCACTCCCCTCTGAAACACTCCCTTGTGCATCCTCTTCTCAAGAAACCCACAGCTGATCCTTCCTGTCCGGCTAACTATCGCCCAATCTCCATTACTCCCTTTCTGGGCAAACTCCTGGAAAAGCTGGCCATCTCTCAGCTTAACCTTCATTCTGATTCTGTTGGCTGTCTCAATGACCACCAGTCTGGTTTCAGAGCAGCCAGAAGCATGGAAACTGCTCTCCTGAACATCTGTGAAGATCTGCTCTCCAACTCTTGACTCTGTCCTCATCCTACTCTATCTCTCTTCTGCCTTCGACACAGTCAACCATACCATCCTGCTCAACCGTCTCCGTGAGAACCTGGGTATCACTGATCAGGCTCTGGCCTGGCTGACCTCTTTCCTCTCTGATCGACCCTCCCAGGTTCAACTGAGGTCCTTCCTATCCTCTATCTTTCTCTCTACCTGTGGTGTTCCCCAGGGCTCTAACCTCTCGCCCTGGATTTTCAACCAATACCTGGCAACTCTGGCCCACTGCATTGCCACTCTATGTTCCAATTTCCAGTGCTACGCTGACGATACTCAACTCATTTTCAGGCTGCCCTCAGCCACCTCCTCTCCCTCCCTCATCGCTGATTGCCTAACTGCCATTCAAGGTTGGTGTGCCGCCAATGATCTTTGTCTGAATGCCAGTAAGACAGAGATCCTCCTCATCGGCAACCCTTCTCCATCCTTTCCCCTCTCTCTCTCTGGCCGGCCTTGCATGGTCCTCCTCCTATCCCTACCTGTGAGGCTAAGAACCTCGGGGTCATCTTTGACTCCACACTTTCCTTCTCCGCCCACATCACTGAGGTCTCTAAAAAGTCAAACTTCCTATTGCATCTCCTCAGAGGCACTCTTCCTTTCCTCTCCTTCCTCCAGAAGCTACTGTCTCCCAGGCTCTGGTTCTCTCGAGGTTGGACTATTATAACAGCCTCTTTCTAAATCTACCTACCTCTACTTTTCGCTCTCTGCAACTAATCCAGAACAGGACTGCAAGACCTGTCCTTGGCCTCAAGCCCTGGGATCGTATCTCTCCAGCTCTGAAATCTCTCCATTGGCTCCCACTGGATGCAAGGATTAAATTTAAAACCCTCTGCATTGTCCACAAGGCTTTCTAGGGCCTGGGTCCAAAATACCTCCAGCTATCCCTCTGCAAATACCTCTCTTCTCAAGCTCTTCGCTCCTCTAACTCCCTCAGGGTCAGTCGTTACTCAAAGAAATGAGCCGGGCGTAGATCTCTGTCTTCGGCCGGGGCCTCACTCTGGAACAGCCTCCCTACCACTCTAAAACTTGAGGAGAACCATCTCTGGTTCCGGGAGCACCTCAAGACCTTCCTCTTTGCATATGCCTTTGCTCCCCCTCTCCCTTACTGATCTGATTTCTCTTGGCACTGTGTATCTGGCCACCCGCTGTCCCCTTGGCCCAGTTACCTGCTCGCCCTGCCACCCTTCTGCACTGCCTCCCGGCCACCCCTAACACTAGGAACTGTATCTGTACCCATACAATCCCCCATTCCCCATTTTCTTCTTTTTATGCACTTTTCAGACTTACCCAGTTCTGCTGCCGTAAACACAGCACTTTCCACTTGCTGGCTGCACTACCCCTGTTTATTGCTCCATTATATATTTTATTTGTATTTATTATCATTTATCTGTTTATCCTCTGTTCTGCACTTTCCATGCACTTTTCCCCTTTCCCTTTCCCATGCACTTGTACGATCTCAATGTCAGTGGGCCTAGTAAGATCATTGTGTTGTTCTCCCCTGTTCCCCTCCCTTGCCTTGTCACGCTCTGAAACACTTGTGTGCGAGCGTGATACAAATAAAATATTGTATCATCAGGATAGGATTTGGGCAGCTGCCGTTGAAGATGCAGAGGCCGGCTTGGACTGGAGGGTGGCCGCAGCCACAACCGTTGAGGAAAGGAGCGGACAAGCTGATGAGGCTATCTCCTCAGAGGTGTGAAGCTTGTATCGAGCGTCAATTCTCTGGTTGATGTGTAGGCTAGTGTGAGGTTTATCCCAGACTTTGCGGGCCTCAGCCAAGATGTCCTTCTGGAGGAACAGGCTGATGCACTCTTGAGGTGACATTGTAAAGGTTCCCGAAAGCACCCCCTCCTGAGGAGTGGGGGCCTCGGGTACTGGAATGTCGAGGAGAGCCATCATATCCAGGACCCGGTCATGGAATGTTCTCACCGAGCAGGGCTGCACATTGCGTCCTGATCCGCTTGAGGCTCATTCAACGAGGCGGGAATGGAAGCTTGGTCCACCACGCATACTGCCTCAGGTTTTAAAGTGTTGTCCTGGTCCGCTGGTGTCTTCTCTATAGAGGACAACAGGGGCTGAGGAGGAAGAGATGGAGGCGGTCCAGAAGGAAGCCGTGGAGGGAGTGGCACCACCGGAACCTGCATCAGAACAGTCAGGGCCAAAGCTGGGACAGGAGCCTCAGGGTACATTTCCCTGAAAAGACGCTTGAAGTGCACCTTCATAGGGTCAGAATGCATGAGCATCTGAAACTTCCCAAAAAACTCATCCTCAGTCGAAGGCTTTGACGTTGGTGCAGGCAGAGGATACTCGAGGGGGCATACCTCCATGAACGCAAGGAAAATAGTTGCCATGAAGGCCCACCACTGGCCAGATCCACATAAATTAGGGAGCAGAAGCAGGAGGTAGCGAGACTGTATGAGGCAGCAGTGTCCGAGCACGCCAGTCAAAAGACGGACGGAACAGATTTCTGTTGTCCACATGGCGTTGAAACGGCTGCTCAGCCCCAAAAGGAATGCTCCCAGCACCAGACGGCGTGAACGTTGGCGTAAAACAGGTATCCAAAATGTCCACCGTGGACCATGGAGGTTGGGCCCCAATTTTATCGACACACCTGAGGAGAACTGCGTCACATGTGGAGATGAGGCAATTGTCTCCTCAGGGGAGTCAGGAGACTTCAGTAACACCTTAGCCTTGACACAAGGATCCTCGGCAGAGCCGGTACTGGGTGGTCTTGGATGTTTACTGAACATCTTAGAACCCGCCACAAACTTAGCCTCCAGCGGAGGAACCTCGGCAGAGCCGTTAGTAGAGGAGTAATGGTCTGTGACCGCCCTCTTCGCCCCCTTCGACAGAACCAGTACCACCATGACCCTGAGCGTGGGACCGTTGAGGAATACACCTCACTGACAACATCTTCAAAGAGGGTCTCTCTGATCTGTGGGTATTGACCTTAGCCTCAACAAGAGGAACCTCAGGGTTTAACCCAGTACATAAAGCTCCTTCAAGAGGGGCTTCAAGTCGTGACTCGGTATGGAAAGCTCCAGAAATGGAGACCTCAGGGTGTACCTCGTTGTCAATGTGGAAAGCTCCAGAAATGGAGACCTCAGGGCGGACCCTGGTATCCAGAGCTACAGACGAGCTGGGCTTAACTTTGCCTCGGGAACCTCGGAATGATGTCTGGTACTGGCAAGTCGGCTTGTACCCTCGGAGAACACTCTGTTACGCCTATTAGGCCCCTGGGGCACCTCAGGGGAACCCGTGGTGATAGACTACACAAGCCCCTCCCGGACCTGGAAGGAGTCCCCTTGCCGGGGTGCCCTAAAAAGTAAAGTACTTACAGGGTGTTTCTTCTTTTCCTCGATGAAAATCTGGAAATGCGGTGGAGGAACGCGCTGAAACACCTCCTCCTACTGAAGAAGACGACGCTGGAGTGCCCGGACAGAGAGGGAGTTGGCGAAGCGACGTTTGCATGAAGAACAGGACACAAATCCCAGACGCTCCGGCATAGACGGAATTGTATTTAATTTATATAGCGCACCGAGCAATGAGGCAACTGGGCACATTTCTTGGGTACATATGAAGATACATTATTTACAGTTACCGGCATTTTCAATCAGTAGATTATACAAATTCGGCACATAGATTATACAGTTTACAGACATGGTGTTTGAACGGTTTCTATGTGATACAGGAGCGAAGCGACGTTTGCATGAAGAACAGGACACAAATCCCAGACGCTCCGGCATAGACGGAATTGTATTTAATTTATATAGCGCACCGAGCAATGAGGCAACTGGGCACATTTCTTGGGTACATATGAAGATACATTATTTACAGTTACCGGAATTTTCAATCCGTAGATTATACAAATTCGGCACATAGATTATACAGTTTACAGACATGGTGTTTGAACGGTTTCTATGTGATACAGGATATTTACATAGTAGGATCAGAAGTAATTTACATAGTACGATTAGATGTAGGAGAGAGTAATCAGTGGAGAATGGGCAAAGCCCAAGGAGCAGCCGGACCTAGTTTTCATTCACTGTGAGCCAGGTTATAGCATTGTTCCTGAATTTATGGAATGAAGGTTCTAGTCTGATGTTGGGTGGTAGGGCATTCCAGGTTTTAGCTGCGAGGGCTGGGAAGCTTTTCCCTCCTGCTTTTTGCAATTTGAACCTAGGAATGATAAGGTAGTTGGATAGCGAGGATCTAGTTTGTCTATCTGTGCTGTAGAGGTTGAATTTATCGCAGAGCTATTTAGGTGCTTGGTTGTGCATACATTTCTATGTGAGGGAAAGAGTCTTGAACTTGATTCTTTGGTTGATTTAGAGCCAGTGGACACTGTGCCTCATTTCTGAGATGTGCAGTTTCCTGGGGAAGTTAGTTGCTGCTCTGAGTGCATTGTTTTGATAAATCTGAGGTTTCCGTAGATTAAGCTGACTAGTGCCTAGCTATAATGCATTACAGTAGTGTACTTTGGTAAGTACAAGAGCCCTGGCCAGGATGATACAGTTAACACATTTGGTACCCCCAGAAGCCTCTGAGGTAAAGGCCTGGTCACTCTAGTCGAGAGCAAAGTCTCTTCCTATCATTTAGTTAAGGTTGCTAATGTTAGCTTAATTAGATGTGTAATAAAGAATAATACACAACAATGAATACTTATCGTGAACTGTACTGTCAAGTCATTAAGGTTTTCCACAAAAAATGTAGACTAAAATGAATTACATCATTCATTGATCCAAATATTACACTTCACAAATTAATCTATACAAGAAATTGTTTTCAAAATGATCAAAAGTCAAAAGTGCTGTTGTTTAAAGAAAATGTCAAATTGAACGCACGTAATTTGGTCCAATATGATCCCAATTATCAACTTTTAGAAAAAATAATGCCTACCATTTTGTCAGATTCACAAAACGCGATGCGGGAAAGGGAAAACAGCTGTTGGTACAGCCTCCCGCCCGTATCGCGTATTTATTTACTTGCGTGGTATGTCACATGATCGTAAACTGATCACGTGATCATGTGGTACCGGTAGTGCATACAATCCATTCGTATAGTCAAGTCTGCATTAAACAGAATGGAGCATATTGGACGGGGGTTTTTAATCAAAGTAAAGTACTAAATTCATGTGGTTAAAGTACAGAATGTCCTAACCCGAATGCTGAAAGTAAACATCCTCAAGTCACAGACGTGACAATCACCTGATCACTTTGTCCCACATTGATTGGTTAAACTAGGAATCCACATTCTATCTTTGCTTTGAGATCCATGGTATAAAAGATAGGTATGGTACATGTGGTTTACAATATGATCAAGTCAAATCTGCTGATAAAAATGGTTAAATGCTAACTTCAACCAACGACATGGTCAAATAAAAATGATTGCAACCAGATACTAGAGTCTAAAGTTTCATAGTAATATTCATCCGCAGACCTGCCATAACTTATATCACTCGTGTTAGCTAAATGAGTGTAAACAACACTCTGTGATATACTCCCGAACCTGATGTTGCCATTTGCCAAATAATAACACTAAAGATAAGTGTAATATGTGGGTAGTATAGAGTAGTCGACCAGTTAGACTGATTTTTAAGACTAGTTGCCTGTAGTAGCATGGGTGTTCATTTGGTGATGTCAACAAAGTTATTCAATAACAGAGTTGTACCATCTTACTAATGCACCGTACCCTCAGCTGAAAGAGAAAAGCATATATTTCAATGTCCAAAATTTGTGGTACTAAAAAAACAAGTTATGCAGTAATAGGCCAAAGATAAAACAAGAGGGACTAAAAAGAACATGTCTTAAGTCTATTTAGATATAACATGTTAAATCAAAATTGTTATTCATGCCTTTTGGCTCCAGAGAGTCCAATCTTTCAATCCACTCAATTTCTTTCTGTCTTAATAGCAACTGTATGTCACCTCCTCTCTTAGGACATTTCACCTGTTCAAGAATCAAAAATTTAATTTGGGCTAAAGTATGCTTGAATGTTTTAAAGTGTTGTGCTACTGGCGAATGGACTGAACAGAATCGGATGTTGGATTTGTGTTCAGTCCACCTCAGCTTGGCCTTCCTTGTTGTGAGTCCTACATAAAATAGCCCACAAGGACATTTGATTCCGAAGATAACATTACTGGCATCACATGTGCTTGTATGTTTCAGTGAAATTCTTTTGCCTGGGTAGGGATGATTGATACTTGAACCTCTAATCACATTACCTTGTAACAACTGTCAACATTGTCATGAAGTACCTTTGAACAGATTCAAACATGCTGCAGGTGGTTGGTAATCTGCTCTGTCTACAAAGCCTCTGATGGATTTACTTTTTCTATATGCAAACGTTGGTTCAGTTGCAAATAAATGGACTAATAATGGGTCCATTTTAAGCATTTGCCAGTTTCTTTTTATTTATTTTTTTATTTTATAGCTCTGTTGAGAGTATGTAGTCACATAGACAAGAGATCCTGAATCTGCTTTAGTAGACTGCTCCAGAGATTGAGCTCTCGATGGTAGAGGCTTTGATGATACAATTGGCAGGTGTTAGGAAGGGCCTACACGCGTTAATGAGCTTGCATGTGTAGGCTGTAGTGGATGCTGTGGCATTGATTTGTCTTCCCAGTGTAAGAGTGGAGTCGATATACATACCTAGTGTTTTGACGTCTTTAGAGACTTTGATGTTATTGCTGTCAATGCTGAAGGTGTTAAATTTGTCGTCAAGTTTGTTGATTCTAGCTTGGGTGCCTACCAGGAGAAGCTCAGTCTTGTCGTTAAGGCAGAGACTGTGTTGTGCCATCCATGCTTGGATGATGAGATAAATGTCATTTAATGTATTCAATTTGGGTTACTAGGTCTATCAGGGTGGTTTCAGTACCATGTCTTTGTCGGAATCCTGATTGTCTAAACCCTAGCAAATTGTTATTTTCCAAGTGGTGCTGGATCTGCAAGTAGGCTGTTCTGTCGATGATTTTTTCGGAGGAAGGGTACTGTAGTAATTGGTCTATAATTCGAAGGGTTATTGGGGTCGAGTGTTGGTTTCTTGAGAAGTGGCATGACCCATGCGTCCTTAAGGTTAGCAGGAATTGTGTTGGTCTTGAAAGTAGGTTGATTAGAGAGGTAATAAATGGGGCGATCTACTTTGCCGTCTCTTTTATGATGGGTACAGGGCAGGTGTCGCACATGCATCTGGAGGTTTTTAGGCTTAGGATAATGTCTTCAACTTCTTTGACACTAAGTGGGTTGAATTTGAATAATTCAAAATGGTTGGGAGGTGGTATGAGTGTAGTAGGTGCAGGAGGGGTTATAGGTAGGTTAGCCTTTTTGGACTCAAAGTTTCTTTGTAGGAGCTCAATTTTGTCTAATAATGCTTTTTTGTATGTTCTGATACCAGGTACAGTCCTTGGTGCAGGTTGGAGGGAACGTTGGAGACCCTAGCTCTCTAAGTATAGTAAATAATTCCTTTGTGTTGGATTTGGCGTTGAGGATACGGTCATTATATGAATCGGATTTGGCTAGGAAGATGGCTGATTTGTATGTGGCTGAAGCTGCTTGGAGGTTTTCCTTAAGATCTGATGGGTGAGTTTTCCAACTCGATTCGGCTGCTCTTTTAGTTTTTCGCAGTGATCTCAAATGTGGGGTAAACCAAGTATTTAAGTAGGCGCGTAATTTGGTGTTTCGAAGCTTTTGCGTTGCATTTTTTGTCAATAGCATTAAGGATGGTGGTATTGTATAGGTTAACCAGCTCCATAGGATCCTGATTGGTGGTGGTGTCCACCTGTAGGAGTGGCTGCAGAAGTGGGAGTAGTTTAAGGGCTGTTATATTCTTGGTATTTCTAGCTTATCTGGGTGGGGCTATTGTTTTCTCTTGAGTGGGGGTACTTCTCGGAAAGCAGAAGAGGATGGCATGATGGTCAGTCCAGCCGAGCAAGTGTTAGCAGTGATGATGGTGGTACAATTGCAGTCGGCTATCCAATCTAATTGTCTCCCTTTTAGAATGCATAGGTTGTGAAAGTTGTTGAGTGAGGCCTAATTCGGCGATGCTGTTGCTAATTGTTAGTGCATTTTTGTTGTTGGTATCGTGGAGGACAAGGTTAAAGTCTCCGAGGAGGAGAGTTTATGAGCTAGGTTTAACATTGTTGGTTAAGAGTAGTGTGATGTCATCTTCAAAGGAAGAGAGTGGGCCCGGGGGTCTGCAGATAAGATGGGTTGTGATGGTTTGTGACAGTGATAGTGGCAGTTTAAATGTTAGGTGTTCTGTGGATGGGAGTGTTTGGCTAGGAACCTGTCAGAGGCCCAGGGAGGTTTTGGCGATAATGGCAACGCCGCCATCTTTAGACGAGGTTCTGTCTTGTCTGATAATCGTGTACTGTTCTGGGAAGGCTAGTGATAAGAGGGGGCCAGAGACTTTGTGGAGCCACGTCTCCATGATGGCTAGGAAGTCTAGGTCATTGGAAGATATGAAGTCATTGATGTCTAGTGCGTGGGCTGTTAATGACCTGGCATTAATGAGCCCTCCTTTCAAGGTTGCTGTGGTGTTGGTTTGTGGTGGCTGGTGGCTAGTGTTTTTAGTTGGAGTATTAGGTGATGTGTGTAGGTTGCTTGAGATGTGCGCTATGTTCTGGTCTGCATTATAGGGCTGTATCTCGGTGTGGTTGGGAGGCGACTTAAGATGTCTTTTAGGGAATCTGTGACCTAGTCTTGTATTCCTAATTGTGGTGGAACAAGGTATTTTCGGTGTAGGTTTCCGGGCAAAGAGGTTAATCCATTGTTCTGGTGTGAGGTGTTGGTGGAGGGTATTGGAAGTAGGTTTTACACTGGTTTGCTCAGGGATTGGTAGGACGGTGGTAGGTTTGATGGTGGCTGAACAGGGTAGTGTGGTGGCCATAGACAGGGTTTGGTAGCAAACTGTCTTCCTAGATGGGCAAATGATTTTGGTTTGATTCCTTAGTGGGCCGTTGTGGGTTTGATAATCCATAGTGTTTAGTGAATATTTACAAGTACTTAGGTAGGATGGTAGAAGGAACGTTAGTAGGATTGTCGGGCCTGGTAGTGTCCTGGCTAATTTAGTAGGCAGTGGGGCCATGGGTATGTTGTAGATGGCGTCTGAGGCAACTTAAAGGTGAAGCTGTATTGGGAAGTGGCTGTGATCAATGTGAAAGTTTAGTGTCAAGGTGGTTTGCTGCAAGTGTGTTCTGTATGTTATGTAGTTGAGGCAGCGCTTAAATAGGCATGTCAACTGGTGATTGAGTGGGCTTGAGGACTATTACGGCAACAGGCAAGTGAATGTTTCCAATGTTCTAGTAGTTCTGGCACAGTTAATACAGGTTTAAGGCATATATTCTGGAAACTGGCAAGTTGCTAAGCACTTAGTAAAAAAGCGAGTGTGGGCATATCGGCAGTCATAGTACATCAGAGGTAGTATCTGGCTGTGCACAAAAACGTTATTCAGCATGGCTAGTTGGTCAAGGCATGGTTATACATAAACATAGCTATGGTATAGGTTTATACGGTATTGGCTATGCGTAGAACGTTTTCATGACATGGCTAGTTAGTTAGTACATGGTCATTAATAAACATAGCAATACTGTACTGATGTAAAGGGTGCTGAACTCCGTTGCCTTGAATCAGTATTCCGTGGTACGTTATGCGATCACTACGCAATGGTGAAGGCTATGCAAAGATAGCAGGCTTAATCGGAGATTTAGAGAGTAGGTGTGTAACAAAGGCTAAGTGTCTTTGTGCTTTTTGCACTATCCAATACCTGTTCAAGCTCGTTGCCGGTTACGGTATTGATAGTGTCCTCAGGCTGCTTGTGGTTTGCGAATATTTGGATGCAGCAGGGTCGTTTTGCAGGCGTGGAGGTTCTCAGTGGGGAGTAATGGAGATCGGACTGAGCCGCGGCGGGAGAGTAGGAGCAGAAAAGCAATAGTATAAGAGAGGAGAGGTACTGGAGTGCAGGATCAGTGTCCTGTGCTGTACTGCCGGTGCGGACAGGTGTAGACAGGAGGGGCATTGGACTGCGTGGGCCTTAGGCGAGGTGGGCCGGCTTCTGCCTCCGGCTAACCTTGCAGCCTATAGGCACGAACGTGGAGGGTTGCGAGGCAACCAATATAAACAAAAGCCGTATGATTCGTGCGGCGCCCATCTTAAGAATAGGTATCACAGAGCAACGGCTCCTTGTGGTGAGTAACTGGTAATGGCTGATCTGTACCTTGTGGTAGGGGTGGGGGCGTTCTCAGGGTGCCACAGTGCTTTAGAATGCCAGCAATATCTTTCAGGAAAAGCTGGGCTGAAGTGTGCGTCAGGCACAGTTGGGATTAAATCTAGCTGCCCCTGCAGCGTAACGACTTTGCGGGCAGGCAGCGCAGCAGCTGCTCAGTGTTGCAGGGCTCCAGCAACACTGGAAGACTGGATGGCCGAGGAACCGGAGCAGGAAGGAAGGACAAAGGGAATCAAAATAAAATTCCCAGTGATGCTAGTACGTCCAGCCTTGACCGTGCGGAGAAAAGGACTGAAGGGTAATGCACCGGGCGGAGCACAGGAGGGCGAGTTTACGGCCAAGTGCGGTACCCTGCATAAAAATAGAAGGACAAACATTTTCAATTTTTTATGCTTTTTACAAAAGTGCTCTGCTCCCGTCCCGAAGGACGGAATGTCCAGCAACTATGGAGGAAAGTGGGCGGGACATAGGAGTATGGGGTTTCCTAGGCTGTCTTATCACCACCATCTTTTTTTTTTTTACGATGCAAGATCTAGCCATGCGTATACCTGTGAATTCAATAAACGAAAAGCAAAAAGGCAGAAAAATAATGAAATGGCATCAGGCTAGACTGGTTGGGGGGCACCATGTGGAATTTGCGAGTTGGAGGTGGGCTAGGGACTGAGCTTGCAGCACAAATGTGTTCTCGCAGTCGCTGTTATTCGGTCCCATAATCGCGGCTAGCAGAGAGAACGGGATTAGACAATAAAAATGCATCACGTGGAACAAGAAGTGTTTGAGGGGGTATGGGAGAGGGATAGGGAGGCAAATGGGAATTATTGGGAGTGGGTGGACCTTGCCATGGAGAGGGCACTTGGTGAGTGAGTTGGGGGCCAGAGGAACATTTTTTATTTTAGTTGTTTTTCCCGATAATCACGGTTATTCGAAACTACTGATAATCGTGGCTATGTAGTAAATTGCTATTTTAGTCACGCTATGGGGAAAAAGTGTGGGGAAAATGACATATTTACAGATACAGTGAGGCACGAGGGTGACAAATCACTGGTCATGGTTTTGGCCATGGCTAGTGGCTTGGTACAATTTTAAAAGCTGAACGCCTGGTAGTGTTATAAAATATACAGTAGTCCCGGCCGAAGGCCATAGCCGTTGGCCATGGTGAAGGCCATGGCCGGTGGCCTATTAAGTGTAAAAAAAAATATAAAGTGGTGTGAGAAACCTGAGGGTATTCTCACTCCTGTTCCCCATGAATCCTATGTGGAGGTGGCCAGGAGAAGGCCATCGCTTTTGGATCCTGACCCTGGGGGTGGACAAGTGAGGGAAGGTCACCTAGGTGGAGGGTGTCTGTGGGGACCAGGAGTGGGATACCCTTAGGAGAAACATGGTATCCCCCTTTCCCTAATAATGACCAAGCCAACCCATCTCCCGTCTTTCTGGGGCCTTACAAAAGAATTCCCCAGAATGATTTACATACAACCACCAAAAGTACTGAGACGAGGAAGAAACAACCAAGAGCAATGAAGACAAGTTGCTTTTATCACTAGGTACTGGGACGAAGAAGAGGCCTGCTGAGAGCAGTAGCAGTCAGGCATGTCCCTGTAATGGTGGCCAGGCAGGGCTAATTGTGAACTCACACCTGCAGCCTGTTACAGGGCTGCAGGTGTATAAAAAGCCCCACTTAATGAGTGTAAAGGAGGGAATGGTGACAGGAGCAGCGGCAGTGAATTTGCAGCAGCAGAGGGGCCAAGAAGTACAGCGATGTGCTGTTCATGTGCAACACACTTATGTTTCAGGGAGATTGATTATTCAAGTTGCTTGTTCTCCTGCGGCCAGAAGCCAACCCAGGAGGGCCTGAGGGGGACGAGGTGGAGCACTAAAACGAAGACGAGAAGGCCGGAAGAAACAGTATCAAAGCAACAAGTGAGTTTCTAGACAGACAGAAACCCGTTATGCGAGTGTTTGATGCTGCGCATAAGGATACTTTGTTACAGAGTGGTCGAGTGGATTGAAAGTCAAGTTGTCGAAGGTCTCCAAATAGAATCCATACGAACCAACAAACATTAAAGACTTGTTAACTCATGAAAGCCGAAGAAATACTTTGTTACAGAGTGGTCGCATGCAATTGAAAGCATATTATCGAACGTCTCTGAATGATGAGAACAATTTAAAGGCACACATGAATAACAATACTTACCGTATTGAACTAGAATATTCATACCATAAAATCTAGATCCATTTTGAATGTCACATTGAATAACATTTTGAATGAAAATAACCAAGTTACTTACCTTGTAAGCTTTGCATGTTACGGAGGTGCTGAACAGAAGAGAACATTCCAATTATATAACTGCACCATTATGAATACTCATAATGTTAAAGGAACATTTTAACTTATGATGAAACCAAGAGAAGGGAAGCTTTCCCAATATAATTACATACATTGGATGAGAATTCCTAAAGTGAACTTTGAAATGTATATTGCCAACAACTTCAACTATGCTATCTCTACAGAACCATTGAATATAATAATAAAGAGGCCAATGATTAATGAACTACAAAGAGAATACATATACCAGCAAACCCAATGTGCATTATTTATTCAAAGTGCAGGGAATTTTGGGAAATAAAGTTTAAAGAGGTGAACTTAAATCATTTTTCAATTGCAGCCAAAGCCTTTTTGTAAAACAAAAACCAGCAATATACAGGGGACCCCACTGTGGCATAGAACATTAAAGACATTGAGAACCACCCTCATATGAATACATCACTGAAGTTGTCTTGAGAATGGCGCCTCATGGTATTTTGTGTTTTGAGCTGTGTTTTGGAACTTGGGGAAGGGAACCCTGAGTACTGCTCAAACTTATATTATTTTGGAATCCAAGAACCCAACAAAAGGTATGATAATCAATTCAAACTTATCTTGATCTACGAAGTGATGTAGGCCCATATCCTTTCTTGAATGACTCAAAACAAAAAACAGTCACCCATACAAATAGCTGGCCTCCAAGCCTAGTAAACAGCAGTGAATTCAGAGAAACCATTAAACTATGGTGACTTGCCAGACAGAGTGCCTGATATTGTGTCGTGCATATGTACCCCCTTCATACTCAGGTTGCATTCTAACAGATTCTGCCCTCTGAACCCAAACAGCGAGCCTCTAATGCTCCCTTGATCCCATGGTAATGTGGTAACAGTATTTTACCTTTGCTTTAGGCCGGAGTGAACTCTCTGCGGCTGATAACGCTGCTGCTGTCTCGCCATTCCACAGGATCTTTAAACAACCACGGTTGCTGGCTGGCTTAAAGAATGCTATAGTGCAGCTTGCTGTGCATCACTTGTGTCGTCTTGAAACTGCACCCACCGCGTATAGCTATAAACACTAGTACATTAACTTAATGGGCATTACTCTTTTTTTATTGTTGAACCGAACAGCGCTGCATCAAGCAGCTTACATAAAGTCACTAGCGCCGGTGAAGCACTGTGAATAACGCAGGAACTCAATTCCAAAGAAGGGAAACCATTATCATTCACTCTGAATCTATTCCTCGTTCATGTTATCGTAAGAGAGGCCATTCCTACATAAACTGTATGAGGTCTGCAGCTTACTGAGATGTACCACTTACAGTAATTAACCAGAAAACCTAACTATGCATTATGCTCAAGGGAGTGGTGAGTTCCATTCAATAAATACATTTAAACCTCTGTCAGCCGTATTGAGTCGCCTAATCCATCTCTGATCAACCTTACTCAGAATTGCGTCACCATGTCCCCCTCTTATGTTGATAGTAACTGGTTGTATGACAAACCATAAATTGTCTTTGACAACATTGTTGTGCTCCACAATACGTTCAACTAACGGTTTGTCTTGAACTTTGTTTTTAATGCAGGATCTGTGTTTACAGATCCTGACGCATGTCTATTTTGTTTTTTGATAACACAAATAAAATTGCTGGGGCACTTGATCCCATGAATCACATTTCTATTTTTCCAATTCGTGTACTGGTGCAATTACCAACTCATGCCATTCAGATATATTGTTTTCAAATGCTTCCTAAGAGGGCACACCAAACAATTACTACATCTGAAATGTCCATTCACGGGTGGCAAACCCCATAAGAATTTCTACTGTGGGTGTTTTTCTACTTCATATGTTGTGATTTGGGACGAATCCAGGGTATTTGTCCCTTCTCTCCTGGTGGGAGCCACTCCCTTTGATGCTAGAAAGGTGAACCCGCTCAGGAAGACTCTCCCTCCTTCTTCCAACTCTTTGGCTTCAGGTAATACTGGATCTCGTCTAAGCGCCATAGTCAAAGAAGAAAGACACAGACCCTTTGTTTCGGATGACAAACATGAAACCAAGAGCAACTTTAAATCAAAGAGGAAGAATCCTATGCAGAGGCAAGTCTCTGACAAAGACATCCTGGAGGGGCGCAGCCACACTACATCAAGGAGTCAGTGTGTGGCATGGTGAGCCAACTAGTTGCTCGCAAGACGCCAGAAGGCTGGTGTCCTGTCCAACGGAGAAACCAAGGTCAGAATAGAGACAGGACAGTGACAGTCTCGTCTGGTGGCGCGGCCGCACAGATCTGTGGTGGGCTTCTGGATCGCCACAGAATGTAAGAGTGCTTATCTGAGATTAGCACTTCATTTGAAGACAAAAAGAGGTTTTGACAATATGAAGCGATAATAGCAGCCAATGTTTTCCGATTACTTTTCTTGCCTGATTACTGATAGGACTATATGTAGTCACGCACACCAGACTTACTTTTTTAGGTCATATTTGTTTATGCAAGCAAACAATTATTTTTCGTGGATATCCACCACTCTCAAGTTTACTTTGCAGGTGTCAAGGAGTTCCCCCCTTCTCACCTGGGTCCGGTGTTTGGCGGTGACTTCGATCGCTGGTTTGCCCGGGTGTATTAGGTGAAATCTTCTGAGCAACCGAGGAGCCTTGATATTTGAAATAGGTTCCCAGGTCCTTTCGATAGGAGGATATCCTTTCCACTCCACTAGGTATTGAAGATGGCCCCACTTATACCTGGAGTCACAAATCCAGGACACCTCATATTCCACTTGGTTGTCAACCAGTAGAGGAGGTGATCTACTGGAATTTCGAGAGGATTGGATGTAGGGTTTCAATAGGGATGTGTGAAAGACTGGGTGAATTCTTTTCCAGGAGTCAGGTAGCTTGATTCAATATGAGACAGGATTGATAATCTCCTTGATGGGAAATGGACCATAGTAGCAGGGAGCCAGCTTGTTTGGTCGTAAGTGTCGGGGGAGTAGTTTTGATGACAACCACACTCGGTCACCGACCATATAGGAAGGACCTGGTCTTCTCTTGGAATCTGCATACCTCTTGGTCTGTAATCTGGCTTTCTCTAAGTGTTCTTTAGCCTCCCGGTGAATGTTGATAAGAGTTTCGATCCAGGAGTCAACAGTAGGTACTGGTGTAGGGTAAGGAAGAACCGAGGGTAAGACCGATGGATGGAACCCCTGGCTACAATAAAAGAGGCTGGTCTGTAGCGCTGAGTGTTCGGGGTTGTTATAAGCGAATTCCGCAACGGGTATCAGGAGAGACCAGTCATCCTGGACCTTGGTGACGAAACATCAGAGATATTGTTCCAGGGTTTGATTTGCACGTTCTGTGGCTCCGTTGGTTTGGGGGTGATATCCTGAAGAGAGGGCACGTTGGATTCCTAGCACCCGACAGAGTTGTTTCCAGAATTGTGAAATGTATTGGGGACCCCGGTCAGATATGATCTTGGAAGGAAGCCCATGTAGTCGGTATATGTGTTCCAGAAATATTCCAGCTAGCTCTGAAGAGGAGAGTAGTTTCATCAGTGGCGTAAAATGGGCCATATGGGTAATTAAATCTATGGTGACCATGATGGTAGTATATCCTCGGGAAGGTATATCCTCGGGTTCGGAAAGAATGAACATTCTGCCGAAAGGAATTACAGCTGAGGGATCCGTATCTATGGCACAGTCTTCGGGCCTGTGAGGGGGTAAGGCCTGGACTATGGCAGTAGAAAATACATCAGCATATCCCTGATAGGCCTCTGGAACTTGTATGATATTAGAAACCATGAGTGGTGTTTCCGAGGAGGGATCCAGGGATAGACAGTGGGACATACAGAACTCTGAGCCCAGGAATAATGATCCTGCTGTCCAATTGATATACGGATTGTGCTTTTGTCACCAAGGCATGCCCAAAACCATGGGATAATGGGCTGACTTAATGATGTCGAATGTAATCCGCTCTTGATGATGGTTTATGGAAAGTTGGATCTCTTTAGTCTGCAGGCTTATGGGTCCTGAAGAGAGGGGTCTTCCTCCAATTGCTTCCACCGGCTGCATGGTGTTTCTTGTCTCGTGCGGAATATGATGACTAACAACCCAGTCTTGATCAATGAAAATTCCCATAGCTCCGCAGTCTACCAAGGCCAGAATGGGATAGGTCTTGTCTTTGGAGGGCGGCAGGAAGGCCTGTAGTATCACCAAACTGTTTTGTCCAGGAGAATTCAAGGATGGAATTGACGTGGAGCAAACATCTCTCTCCCGAATCTCTGCTCCATTTAAGATCGGGAGCTGGCGTTTCCCGAACGCCGAGGAGGTGCCAGAGGACATTCCCTGACCAAATGTTTGTCTGAAGCACAATACATACACAAACCCGTATGGATCCTTCTCAATCTTTCTTGAGGTGATATGGGTCCACAAAATGCTCCAACTTGCATGGGTTCAGGTTCTGGGGCCGGACTTGGGCTTGCGTCCGTTCTGGCTGTGCTCTCAAAGGACGTCTTGGGTGGGTTTCCCTTGGATTTCTTTCTTTCAGCCTTCCTTTCCTGGATGCGAAAGTCTATTTGCAAGGCCAGATCCATTAGTGCTTGGAATTAATTTGGTCTGGCCACCCTGGCCAGTTCATCCTTGATTCTTCGTTTAGGCCTCTCCGGAACAGGGTAAAACTAGCCTCAGAGGACCAGTCTGCTTCCTTGGCCAATTGTTTAAATCTGGTCACATAAGTGAGCATATCTTGGGAGCCCTGTTGAAAGTCCAGCAAGCGTTCTTGGGCAGTATAGACCTGCTCTGGACAGTCAAACATACCTTTAAGGGCCTGTATGAACCCATCGTAGTCGTCTAGGAGGGCATTGCCGGAGTTAACAAGGGGTGTTGCCCAAGTTAAGGCGTTTCCGGAAAGGTGCGATATGATGAAACCCACCTTAGCCCTAGGAGTCGAGAAATAATAGGGCTTGAAGGTAAAGTGGACCAGGCATGAATCCAGGAATCCGCGGAGTGATTTTGCCAAACCATCATACTTGTCAACAATACCGCCCAACAGGGCACCCTCCTTTGTAGCAGAATCCCGGGATAAGACCAATTGTTTGAGCGCAGCGTTTTCCGCCTTAAGATTTTGAACCTCGGTTGATAGTTCTTGAATGCGTCGCATTAAGTCCTGCATGGCGGCTTCCATCTCGTTTTTAGGTCCGATCGGGTGGCGTCTCAAACTGTCAAGGAGTTCCTCCCTCCTCACCTGGGTCCGGTGTTTGGCGGGGACTTCGATCGCTGCCTTCTTGCGAAAACCCCCTGGTTTTGAACATCGCTGCTCGAGTTTCGTCTGGTTCCAGGTTGCGTTTAGTTCCGGGATCACAGAGTCCAGGAATCCGGGAGACTGGAAAGGCTAGAAATGCTCGGAACCAGGAAGGGGGAAAGGGACAGGAGTCGGTAATAGCACTGGGACAAGGAAACAATACCGCGAGCTACGAACACACGTCTGGGCTACTCTGCAATAGCATTGAGACGCGCGGAGCCGCGGAAGGCACGCTCTATAAATAGATCACACCGCGTTCAGCGCATGGAGCGAGCAAGGGCTACAGCTCTGGACGACCATGTTGGAAGTAGTATGGAATGTAAGCCCCGTTGAGACAAGGACCAGGAGGTCCAAAAGGGGCGTGATCTGAAGTTCATGACAGCAGGCTCTCTGCCTGTTCTTCGAATTCACTTCTATTTGTACAGTTACAGTTTGATGCCCCTAAAGTACATTTTCTTTCAATGCTCCTTAGTGAAAACGTTCAAAATGTTAGAGGTTGTTCTTATCAGTGGGTTTTCTATAAAGAGAGGTAATCAGTTTGCCTGCCTGTTTCCTAATTAGAATATCCAAAAAAGTGCAGGATTGTGCATGAGATTCTTTTAAAAGAAGTTCATTGCTTTCATCAACTAGTGTATGATTCAACATATTTTTGTAACAGGGATGAGGAAAGAAATATGGCTCAAGATGCCTTGAAAGTTTTAAGGTATGAGAGATTACAAGATGGTAAAGGAGGTGAGGGACAAAATGTCTGACCTTAAGGAAAGGATTTGGGACAGGTGCCTACATGTGATAAGAATATTATCTATGTGAATTAATGCAGGTGGCTAGCTATAACATTAAAAGATCAATTTCCCAGTTGAATGAACTGAAGCAACATCTTAAATGCGTGTCATGGAACGTGTGGGCTTTTAACGAACTTGTTGGTAATTTACACCTATGCACTTTCTTGAGGGCTCAAACTACAGGAGGTGTGGCTGATGTCCTGTACAATCCTAGATGGTTATCAGTTAATCCTCCAACCTGCAACTAAGAGTAGTCGAAGACGACCATCTGAGGACTTGCAGTGGCCGTATGGAACGATTCAGAATTTGTCATTTACAAACAACTGTTAGCAGGGCGAGGAATCTTACCTGTTATTTTGAGGAGTGAAGTTAAAAGGAGAGACCAACTAGGGAAACTAGGACCGTGTTAAGTAAACCTGAACAGGGGAGAATGTGGAGGACAATGATGGAATAATGGGGCCTCTTTATGCTTATATTAAAAAAAAAACAGCAACATCATGGAAAAATGCATATGCCATTTCTATCCATGAAAAAGGAAATATGTATTTGCCGATGAAATATGGTCCTATAACTCTGATTGACTCAGATAGTAAAATATTTGCAGCCTTGATTTTAGGTAATTTTAAAGAATGGATGGAGTACAATGGATTTTTAATTAAGTTGCAAATTGGTTTTAGACTGAATTTAGGCATTGATTGCAAAGTTTTTTTAATTAGCTGCATACAAAAGTTAGCGTTGGTCAAAAATGCAGATCCAATATATACAGTGTCTTTAGACCTCCACTGCCTTCGATTTTGGTCAATAGAAATGTATTGTGGGGGAAGTTATACAACTGGGGGTTGCCCTGTGGTTTATTAGAAATTTTACTATATTTGCATCAGGACACCTCTATCCAGGTGAGACCAAATAATAAAGGCTATTGTCGAGGCCTATAGAGACAAGTTCCGGTTTACACCATGGGTATGTCTTGGCACCCAGCCTTCTTAATGTGTATGTAGCAGACATAGGGGAGATTTTAGATAAGGCTGCTTTTATCAATCCAAAAATAGATGAAATTATATTGGCATGGTTAGCATATGCTGATGATTTTATTCTTTTAGACAAAACTCCAATAGGTTTACAGTGGTTGTTAACGGCTTTTAGGAAATATATGGGAGAGAATATGCTAAAAATTAACCCGACTAAGACCAACGTGATTAAGTCATGTACAAAATGAAAACATGTCATTTCAATTGGTTCATTAAGGGTGAGAAGCTGACAGTGACCGATAATGCTACTTATCTAGGACTCCCCACATTGGCGCATCCACGTAAAACCTACTATCAAGAGTTTCCTTGCAAAAAGGCGAAATTGCAAACTGTACAGATGAAAAAAAGAATTTCTAAGTTTGGGAAATGTTTGCTAATGCCTGTGTTAAAATTCTAGATGGGGAAAGTTGTCCCAAAGATGATCTATGGATTAGAGGTTCTTCCAGAGTGGCTAATGGATGAGTTAGATCATGTTGAAGCTATGATCTGGAGGAATGGTTTATATTATCTGTCAAAGTGTGTTCCTTTGGTGGTTATCCGTCGTTAGTTGGTCTTACAATCCCTGAGGAGTATGGTTGTATGATATGGAGAGAATTGTCCCTCTAACCCTGGAATTGGATATGTCAAAGGAGATGCTGGTTAACAATCCCGATAAAGTTAAATTAAGGGTATTGCTATGTGACTGGATAGCCACAGACGACTTACTGAGGAATTATAAACTGTACGCATGCTTATGCAAGATTCAGAAAAGAGCTGGCCAGCCGTAACAGTATGTGATGAAACATCCTGATAGGAAGTACTGTCATTTGTACATGTAATTTAGATTTAATGTGTTAGCCACTAACAAAATGTTATGCATACGAAATAGGCTTCCAAGACATTTTGCATTCTGCAGATTTTGTAAAAATCAAGATATGAGAAGGAAGCTCTGCAGCATCTATTATTGCATTGTCCAGCTCTGATGCCTCAACATATTTTATTGTTTGGTTAATTTATTTATGATTTGGCACGTATTGACACAGGAAACATTTAGCTAAATATATTGGGGGCGGGGGGGTCTGTGTCCTTAATAATTGCAGTGATTTGATTTTTAAAGATGTGTGAGATCAGTGACAATATGTTGCTAAAGTATAGCTTTTTATCATTTTATGTATTTTAAATCTGGAAACTGTAAGCATTAAGTTGTGGTTTGAACATGTTTTGTGTAATTGTAAAGGTTTGATACAAACCAAAAACAATAAAGAATGAAACGAAATGAAACTATCCAAAAAGGTATTTGTGTGTCCAGACGTGATATAGTGAACCTCGAATTGACATATAGGGCATTTAACCATCTTAAAAAAATATATATCAAAACAATCGGGTCACCTCTCCAGAGAACAAAAACGTTATCAATGGACCAACGCCATATGATGATGTTCTTATCAAATGTGTTCTGTTCATCAAAAATCTATTCTCAAAGCCAGCCACATACAGATCCGCTAGATTTGGAGTAACTGTAGCTCCCAAGCTTGTCCCTTTGACCTGCTGGTATACACATTATCATGATGTATTAAGATGTTTTCTATTGAATTTTTGCTCCATATACCTTTGTACTGAAAAAAAAAATACAAGAAGAGTATATGTTGGTGACCCTGAGACAATAAGCTTTATAATTAAATATTTGGATTTCATGCTTGTGTTAGGTGCTTGGTTTTGAGATATTTCACCTTGTCATCATGTTCTATTAACCACATCCTATTATTTCCACTGACTGAATACTACATGGTTTAAATACAAAAGGTCACGTAATGAGGAAGTCTTTAATAACAGGAATTTCATATATCGCCTTTTATTTAGCTTCAACGCCTAACACATAATAGGGGACTTCATTGCTAAGCGTGTGTATATGTGTGTGTGTATATATATATATATATATATATATATATATATATATATATACACACACAAAGTTGCAGCAGAAAAAAGAAGACATACACACTATATACATATATATTTTGAAACATAAGCAAAGGTACCGAAACCGCACTCCAGCAATCCTCCAGTCAGTTCTGCACAGTCTGAGATATGGCAAAACCATTTATGAAAAATCCTCTTTCTCTGAATCAGGCAGTTCAAAGGATTAAGCCATATTAAGCGTTTTGCAACCAATGTATTGCTTGTTCACATACCAAAGTGCCCCACTCCTGTGAAGCTTTTAAAACCACTCCATGGCCATGGATACTTAAGAGTCCATTTTCGATGTTTACTAAATTCAAAAGGACTGATTCCTGTAAATGTATTTGTGTCAGTCAGCTTGTAAGAGACATATACACACAGCAAATTCATGATTTATATGTATAAAGTTGATATACGGCATAGTGCCCAAAGGAAACCTTAACAGTCCAGAAAGTAATACAATAACTGTTATAACTTTGTTATGTAAATAGGCTATAAAAGCCTTACATAATAAATAAATTGCAAGAGCTTTACATTTGTGTTGCAAAAATAATGAAACTAAGCACAACAAAGCATAATTATTTCATATGCTACAATAGATCAAAATAAACACATATCACATTGCAGTTCGCAGATCACACAGGACTAAACCGGACAATATGATATTCAGAGAGACATGCAGAATTCAGCATGTACTAAAGTGCAAGTGCATTACTGTACATGGAATCTTGATTTTCAAAGTACCTATGCTCACCAGAAAATTGTGTAATCCGTAAAATACATGACAACAACATACAAAAAATATGTATCATAAAATCTATGCTGTTTCAAAATCCACATGTTTAAAACGCAAAGAAAAAGCAACATACAAAATTCAGCCTGTACTGACGTGCCAGTGCGTCACTTTACATGAAGTCTTGATTTGAAAGCTGCTAATGCTCAGCATTAAATAGTGTAAACCACAAAATACATAGGAACAGCGTACATCTCTGATGCTGCAGAACCCACATAAACACGAGTAGAAAACAGCATATATTTACATGATAGTGCATCACTATCTGTGAGATCCCAATTACACAGCGACTAATGAGATATGTAAATATGTATCAGAGAAATAATCCCCTTCCCTATGTTGATAAAGTGCTGATGCATGATGATAAACATTAAAAACCCAATATGTAAATTGTCTGCCCCATAAAATGAATAAACAAAGCACATGCGAAAAACGACCTTCACCAGTCGAATCCTCAAGTGGAAGAATCTGTATGATCTCCAAAACTCTAGATTATTCAAATTACTAACGTATATTGTAATATGGGTAATGATCATGCTTAAAAAGTATATAGATAGTCAACAGTAACCAGACCCTTTAATTATAGATTTTCAGTAAAGCACTAATCATGGGGAAAACACATTGGATAAAGCTAGTGTGTAAATAGTGAAAAGAAGAAATGTGTAAGGAAGACTAAAAGAAAGAAAAAAAGGGAAAATATGCTAGAAAAAAGGCTCATCCGTCACACAAAATGTGTACATACCCAACTATACAGGTTTACCCCCAATAGGATGCCACTTCAAATCCAGTTTTCTCAACTAGTAATTACATCCTTAATAACTCTGTTTCACTAATAAAGTTAAAATATGGATAAGACACAAAATAAAATAAAAGTGCCCAAAAACATATGTAATTCCTTATCCACATTATGTCCCACAGGATTCTGTGTTTCGAAATTTAAAATGCATCTTGTTACTAGCTGTCGGAGTAAGAGTTCCCGATCTCCTTCTCCAGGTAGGGTTTCAATTTTATGTATAACAAAAAAGCTGAAACCTGACCATCTGCCTTCATGTACCTCATGGAAATGTTTGCCCATCGGATAAGAGAAGTCTGCATTCTTAATGGCTCTTATTTGTTGCAAAATGTGTAAATTCAATTTGCAAATGGTGCTGCCCACATATCATTTGTCTCATGCACACAATAGTACATAGACTACAAAATCAGAGTTACAGGTAATTTTAGAACAAAACTTTACTGTGTGACCCAGAACATTTTTCGCAAATTGACAGGCCTTATACTTGAAAAACCTGTACCTGACTCTGCTAACCATTTACTACCTAAATTGGTCTTGTCACATTTCATGATGCTAGAAACAAGGGTATTCCTTATGGAGACTGATTTCTGAAAAGCATATTGGTAGGTTCTTCCAAAATGGGCATAAGATTTGTATCCAATTTGGGGATATGCCAGTATTAATGTAAAATCTGTCTTACCTGTTTGGTATATGTACCAAATGTTACAATAAGTCTGGTTTCCTCACCTGCCACTCAGAATTAGATAATGTCAAAAAGGAATCTCTATTTTGAGAACTGCTTTTATATATGTCCATTCGATAACTTGTTTTGGATACTCCTGCTGTCTGAGCCCTATAGCTGTAATCTTACGCTCATTGTCAAAAGGCAAGAGTGGAGCAATGTCTGTGTAATCTAATTAATTCCCTGTAGAGGATGCTTCATTTTAAGCTCTGAGGATGATTACTTTTAGCATGGAGACGTGTATTTGACATTGTAGGTTTTCTATGAAGCTCAGTAATAAATCCTCCCTTCCCTTTGTTTCACTAACACATCAATAAAAACTAGAGTCTCAGCTATGGGATTCTGTAAACAGCAAATTCAACTGGTTGCCATTAAGGATACCCACAAATTGCCTCCATTCTATTTCAATACTGTTCCAAATGACAAACATCAGTGAAACGTAGCCAGAGAATGATTTTATCAGTACAGAAAACATTGTCATTGGACCACACAATAAACTTCTACCACCATCACATCGTCAAATTGGCATAGGAGGGAGCAAATTTGTGTTAAACACAAATACATTATTCATCAGACAAAAATCAATCATGTCAATGACCATTTCTGTGTGTTGGAGGTAGTTGAGGGATCGGTGTTCAAAAAAGATTTGCAAGGCTCTTTCCAAGTCTCGTGTTTTTTAGATGTATTAAGAGAGACCAAGTCCATTGGCTAGCATAAAGTTCTCCCATGGGATGTCATCGATTTTCTGTCAAAAATATTTAGTGTCTCTCAAGTGTGATGGAAGGGTGGATATATATATAGATATATATATATATTCAGTGAAAAAACTTTAGTTAAGAGAGAGTTAAGGTGATCAAATTTAATGCAACAAAACCCTTGAAATTCTGCAGATGTAGGAAATGATGACCATCTTAACTCGGCTTTCCCTGTCAATGTCCCTCATGATATAATTGTATACGTCATTGTGACTCTCTTCCGTTTCAATATGTATGAGCTCATGGGCTTTGCAACAGAGGGATGCCAAGTTAAGCTGGTCATCACTTCCCACATTCCCTGAATTTCAAGGTTTTTTTTTACCTTTTTAACTTAAATCTGATCACCTTAACTCTCTCTTAACTAAAGGTTTTTCACTGTTTTTTTATACTATAGTTTCTTCAGGTCCTAAGAGTCATGGGGCCTCATTACACGGAAGGCAGTAGGGGGTTAACGGGTCCGGTAGAGCTGCCGGCCCCGTTAACGCCCTACCGCCTCATTACGAGGTCTCCAGGTGTCCTTAGAGGGTCCTGCGAGCAGACCAGGATGCAAACAACGGGCCTGTCATTAACGGGCCCGTTGTTTGCATCCTCCCCATTCCCATTGAGCCCTATGGGGGCTCGAATGGGAATGGGGATGTACAGGGTCTGGGTTCCTGGAATGGGGAAATACCGGGCCCTCTAAGGTCAGAATGGGCCAGTATTTCCCCATTCCAGGAACCCGGAATGGGGGTAGCCATGCCACAAGTAGCGGCATGGCTACCTCCAGGGTCGTAATGACCCCATGGTCTTCAGCCGTTGCCACTGTACATGTCGCAAAAATAGGTTTCTTTGGGGGCCACTAGCCATGGCCTTGGGAGCCAAATAACTCCATAAAGGGCAAAATAAACCAAAACACTTTTGTTTGCATAATTTGTTTTTGTCATTTGCATTACCTGAGACTTTAAAATATCTGTGAAGGGTTAGAAACTCGAATAGAATAGGTACATTGTGAAATGTTTGTGGCTCATGTATCCAGAAAACCATTACGGTGTGCTACATGTTAGTATTATATTAAACAAGCAGATAACCGTACTTCAAAATCAGAATGCAATCGGCAAATGACAATGTTTAGCACTGCCAGACAATGATACAGAAACCCATGACCATCTCACTCCTGTTCAAAAGTGTTTATCGGGAGCACTGTTGTTCGGCACCAATGCCAATCTTTTCAGTTGAAATCAGAGCGATACCCAGGGCATAGACCCGCATCGTTCTGCTAACAAACCTGTTCAGACACATCGTTCTGCTAATGGCCCTGCCCACACCCATTCTTTTGCAAGAGAACTCAGAGACGCATCGAACTTGTACGACCCATCCATTTGCTTTTGAATCTGAGACCCATCCTTCTGTTGGTGATCTTTGAGGCTCATTCCTGGTAGACCCAGCCTCAGGTCAGTGAACTTAAGGAAATGCATTCTAACCATGCACTTTTTGTAACCGATCCTTCTGTTAGTAAACATAGGTGGCTCCAAACCCTCAACAAAGCATGGCAAGTGAAGCGGAGGAAGGCTAAACTATCGTTCAGACCGTAAACTTGGCGATACTGACAAAGCATATTTTTGCCAGTACATCTTACACGACCCATCTCTCTACCAATGAACCTTGTAGCATCTATTCTGCCTACAAGCTTGGCAGGATCCATGCTTCTGCCAGTAAGACTGGAGATACCCATCCTTCTGTTAGCGACCTAGTGAGAGCCAGCCGTCAGTAGGCGAGACCTTTGCTTGCGTCAATGAACGTGGCAAGGTAGACACTTCTGAAGGTAGATCTGGCTAGTTGTCCTTAAATGAACATGCTGAGCAAAGGTCATTCTTCTGGCTATATGAGCCAGACAAGAGTCTCACTTCTGCCAGTTGACCTGACAACTCTCATTCTGCTGTGATCTCACTTGGTATGACACATTCTTGTTCCAAAACATCCTTCGATCCCTATCCTTCCCAAGTGAATCTGGCAATATATAGCATTCTGCAAATGAACCAGGTGAACTCAGCTAGTGGGTACTGGGGGCCCTTGCCTTCTGCCAATTGTCTGGACAGCATTCATTTTAAATTTTGACTATTAGGTTTATAAGCCAAAACGATTCCATTCAAGTAAGCCAAGAGGGCGATGAGGAGGGACACACAGCTTGGGGGTGTTTAGTTATTTATCCACCAACTGAATTCCAATGGCCATGCTAATCCATATGGCCATTTACACAAACTTCCTGCCATTTCCAGTCCAAATTACATCCTCCTGTGATCTCCTTGAGCTAGCTTTATCAAGCAGTAAAATCAAAATGTGTGCTGTAAGGGCCTGACCGTTTTTTTCTCTCAATGCAGTCTGCTGAGAGTTAGTGGCTCAATTGGAGCTGTAAATGTGTTACTTGTGTAGTAAACATGTCTTAACCAAGAGTGCCTTCAGTTACATGATTTAAAAAGGTGTATGTGCATCCTTGTGCTAAAGTCCTGTTAAAAACAAACATTGGCAAGCCAGCAGTTTTGGCTTGTGTATATGCACTCACACTGTTTTGCAGCTGCTGCCATTAAAGGCCAGTTAGTGCCATTAAGGCAGTTCCTGGCAAATGCCTATCCCATGCCTACATAAAAGCCCAAACTGTTGGCGTTGTCCATGCTTGTTCTGTATGTAACGTTGTCAGGAACCAGCCTTCTGCCAGAGGAGCTAAAACACGCAATCTTTTTCCAGTGATCTTGGTGAGACGCATTTGTCTGCCAATGAGCCTTGAAGGGTCTATTCTCCTGCCAGTGGGTCCATTGTCCATCAATCTGTCGGTGAGTGTGGCAACACACCAAACCTTCCGGTTACATATTTGGCAGGAGCCCGGGTAGGAAGCATCCTTCTGCCAGGAAAGTTTGATAGGCTATTGCTCTTCCTCTTCCGGTGAACTTAGCAGGACCCTGATTTCTTGAACCTTCTACCTTCGTTGCCTCATAGTCCGATTTAACGTCTGTCAGGGATATGTTACAGTCGTCAGTGTTATCACAACAGAGGGTATTGCTGCTGCTCATGACATTCCCGAGTGAACACCACGCCTATTGGTTTCTTGCTAAACTTCACACTTGCAGTACCTCCGCCAAAAACCTCGTTTAGACGCTGGCATGAATCTTTCCAAAATTGTGGGCAGTGAGCCCCAAGTAACCTCTTTTTTGGACGTTCGGATAGGCAGCAGTTTATATTTAGCACTGCGGGAGGCTGGCCGTAAGCAGAGAGACGGAGAGTCTGACTTTAAAGTCATGCTGTTGGCTCCAGGCTGCAGAAGGAGCAGTCTGGAAAGGAGAAGCCTGGAATCCGAGTCTGCCATTTCAAGTGTGCACTCGCTATGCCAGCTTCCCCTCGTACTCTCTCTACCTCCCCCAAAACTCGTCTCTAAGCAAGGTCTCACTAAAACTCTCCTTCCTTGCTCCCACGGCATTTGCTCACTCCACTCGCTTATCTGGCCACCAACTGGCATACCCCTTCACAACCACGCAGTTATTCACCCACACCACTTCTCGAATTCCCTTTACTGTGCATTTTCTTATTTTACCTTCCATTCAGAGAGACATGGCAGTACCAAAATCCGACAGTAGGTGATTGGACTATTGAGCCAGTTCCCTCCAGTTCTATTTTTTTGTATTTCTCCCTGCTCCCTCCTGCACGCAGTTTCACTCGCGTGGGTCTCTCCTTTACGCAACTTCCTTCCCATCCGAATCCTCTTCTCCATCACATACACCACCCCCCTCCCTCTTTAACTTCGCCCAAATACCAGGCCCTCAACCCACTCACATACACTCTACCTCCAGTCGCAATTTCCATTCTCTAATTCTTCCAACAAAGTGCAGCCCCAGCTATGCAGGATCAGTCATTCCCTGCGTAGTGCCCTGCTCCCCTCACCCCAGTCCTTGGCACCTTCCATCGGTTCTCTAGTATTAGGCATGACGCAACAACAAGCACCTGACACGGATATGCCTCTAGCTCAGACGAAAATTACTGGCAACATTATTTGTTTTTGCTTTCCAATGTATTTTTTTAAAAAAAACGGCGGTCTCGGAAATACACTACAATTGAACAGCCCGTACATGAAACATTATACAAGCAGGCCCGGCCTTATGGAGTGCCTGTGGAGTAAGAACCTCCATTTAATTGTCAGTGGGTGAGACGTCGGGGCTCTTTCTGACTACCACGGACCCCATGACTGGTTAAAGAATTCTTTTTACCTTCAAAGCGCCATTTCAGAATCCAGGGGAAACAGCTTTAAAAGTTCAGGACCGTTCCCGGCCCAGCGGCGGTTGCAGTGACCGGGGCTCGAGCTCCGGTCCAATTGCCTGGACAGCTGCTGCCGACGCCACGTGATCGCGTGAAACCCGAGGTTCGGGCCCTCTTCAGGTAGGGCTGTGCGTCTCTCAGGTTTCCCCTCAGTCACTCGCAGGCCTGTCAGTCAGGCAGGCAGGAACTGCACACGCAGCTCCCGGGCCGCTTACTATCTGCACACACGTGTGCTCCTATTGACTGCACACACACACGCTATCCCCTTACAGAGAAATCTCAGCAAGGGGCAAATTAAAAGGGTACTACGGGTCCATTTCCCTGTACTGGCCTTCCTTCCAGTTAATAAACTGCTGCCACAGGCTTTGCCCTGGAGCCGCAGAAAGGGAAGGTGCTGCCTTTTTTGCTGTAAGGTGGGTTTGACACTTTTGAGGTGTCAGTCCGCAGGATACTTCGCTGATAGTGACCTCTAAAATGTGATTATAGAGAGCTTTAAGTACCGTTTCATTGCTTAACGTGTACGCACATTTAGAACTTCCCCGACTCACACTTGAAGCTATCATGCGTCATAAATACACTAGCACATTTCCAACGTCCCTGACTCACACTTGAAGCTGTCATGCGTCATCCGAATACTTAACTGACGGCGAGCAACCACTTCTGCACCTCTAAAATGTCATCTTATTGTTATTGTTGGTTGTATAAAGCGCAAAAGTTCGCCGGAAGGCATCAAGATTTCCATCTTAGTTATCAGGGTTGATTTTAGCAAATTGGCGTCTGTCCAGAATTAGCTACGCGAGACAGCTTCTGATGTTGTCACTTCATTCCGAGTTAGTAGTAGTATTTCTTATGGGATGGTATGTGCTATTTTTTTGCCAAAATCACACTTTTGGGGTATCATTCCTCATCAGTATACTTAGGCGATAGTGACCAACTACTTTTTTGGAACGCTAAAATGTCATGTTACAGATCTTCAAACACCGTTAATGTTACATTATGTGACTCACCTTTAATGCACATTTCTGACTCTCACTTTCAGGTCTCATTCCCCTTCACTATACTCCATTATAGTGTGCGACTACTTTGGAATTGTCATTGTTTAGCTTTCATGTAGATTTCAAATTTCACTGAAGCACATTTTAAGGTATGATTCCTCGTCAGTGCAGTTTGCTGACTTGAGGCAAGTACTTTTGGTCCTCTAAAATGCCATCTTGTGCATTTATGTGCACTATTTTTGTTATGGTATGTGGCCTTTATGCAAATTTCACACTTCTCGTAATCGCGCTTTCCGGTGTCATCAGTATTCTTAGCTAATAGTGCATAACTGCTGAACCCATATGCATGCATCATTGTACTTTGCCGAAGCCATACCCAGAATAATTTGTCTCACACATTGTTTGTCAAGTGTTGGCAATAAAAGGCTGTAGGTTTTTATTGTACAGATATTGTTATGCCAATAACAATAATCACATATCATAAGATAATACACAATACTTTTAGGCACCGGGTCTTGGGGTTACCCCCTCTGGCCTGTGCCCGCCTTCTTATGTCCACGACTTGTGGACACCGTACAGTGTCCTGTACTTCTTTTCCTTTGTTCTTCTCCTGTTTTTGTAGGGTGGGAGGGTTTTGTGGTAAAGAAGCAAAGGTCTGGAAGGCACTGAGTCAACAGTGCACCTCCTGTGTGTTTGTGTGCCCGTACAGGGTCCACAAACTAATTGTGTTTTCTCAGAGCAGCCGCTCTGTATTTATAAGACCCAGCGGAGCCCTGGGTCTTTGATATGTATAGTAGTGGGGGCTGTTACGTGTCAGCCCCCGGCCGGATAGCCGACTGTCTGGCCCCATGGGGGGGGGGCAGGTCTTTGAACCTGATCCCTGCCTGCCTGTTGGTTTCCTTAGGTGCTTAGCACCTAGATGGATGAAGGAAGGGTGAGGTGATTGCTCACACCTCACCCTTCCTCAGCATTGTGCTGGACAGACTGCGTGTCTCTTCGACAAGGGGGGAGGAGAGGAGCAGAGGAGGGGGTTAGGTTGTGCTGCCCCTCTGCAGGCCTGCTGATGGTAACAGCAGTTACCCTGCCTCGCTTTGTGAGGCACTTCAGCATTGCCCATAACTGCTGAACCCATATGAATGCATCATTGTACTTTGCCGAAACCATAACCTTGCCCAGAATAATTTGTCTCACACATTGTTTGTCAAGTGTTGGCAATAAAAGGCAGTGGGTTTTTATTGTACAGATATGGTTATGCCAGTTACAATAATCACATATCATAAGATAATACACAATACTTTTGGGCACCTGGTCTTGGGGTTACCCCCTCTGGCCCGTGCCGCCACACGTGGGTAGGTTGCCGACTGGCTTTGTTCCCCCAAAAGTATCTCCTATTTACAACCCCTGGAGGCTGGAGTTGCTGTAATTTCTCGAAAGAAATGTTCCATGCCCTTGGTTTATAGGTGGGTGCCGTCTTTGTGAAAAAAGGTCTGTATCACCCAGTGTAATGGCTCGGTGCTTTATGAAGCCCAGTCCTCTTGTTGTGCAGAATTTCTCTATCCCCCTGTTGATTTTTCATCTGGAAATGTCTACAGATTTATAACAGTTGGTCCCCTGCCATTTCTTCCTAGGTAGGATGGCTGAAAAGTATATTTCCGTTCCTCTTCAATTGTGTGCAATGCCTGCAAGGGAGGCACACATGTCCTCAAGTAACTGCCTCCTCCCCACTGATACTAGGTCATTGCCACCTAAGTGTATGATCAGAAATTCTGGCGTGTCCCTGTATGCAACCAGTTCTGCTAATGTTTCATGGATTTCCGCCCACCGCAGGCCTCTGTAGCCCCACCATGATGAAATGGTGTTCGTGAACGGTGGCCTTTCTTTGGTCTCCTCTGCCCATCGCCCCGTCCTGAAGATGAAAGAGTGGCCGACTATCCATGTTGACTGGAGCGTGGTTCTCCCTTCGCCTGGTGGCTTGTACTGCACTGCGGTGGTGCTTGCCAGTGCTTTCCCTGCCATTTCCGTGAGGAAACCTAGGGGGGTGTTGCACTCGACCATGAGGTGCCTGGTTCTTATTGGACATCCCGGTGTAGGCTCTCTGGCACTGGCGTTGATGCTGTTATATTATTGGCACCCGTATTTGAGGTGCCTGGTTCTTGTTGGACATCCTGGCCTTGGCTCTCGGGCACTGGCGTTGATGCCGTCATATTATTGGCGCCTGTATTTGAGGTGCCTGATTCATGTTGTGCATCCCGGCCAGAGCTCTCTGGCGCTGGCGTTGATGCCATTATTTTTGATTTCCCATTATTTCCCAGCATTCCGCCGGTATTGGCGTCATCTGTTCCTGGGCGTGAGGCGTTGGCTCCCAGAATCTTGGCCACTGAAAGCGAGATAAGGCATCTGCAATGTTATCATATGGCCCAGCAATGTGCTTAGCTTTGATCACAATGTTTTCTTGTAAAGGGACCGCTGTGATGGCTCGTAGGACTTTAGCACTAAAAGGCATTTGGAAGACCTTCTGTTTATGGAGCCTACGACTGCCATGATGTCGCACCACACCAAGAGTTCCGTGTTAGCGAGTTGCCTGCCCCAAATGTGCAATGTTAGCCAAATGGGAAATATTTCTAGGAGGGTAATGTTTTTTGTCCACCCTGCCTATTGCCATGAGTCGGGCCAGTGTCCTGCCACCCACTCTGTGTCTAGTATGGCTCCAAACCCCTTGCTCCCAGCTGCATGGGTAAAAAGGACTCTTTTTGTCCATGCGTTCAAAGGTGTTCGCCAAAGCGAGGTCCCGTTGACATTTTCAAAGAAATTCCTCCAGATTTCTAGGTCTTGTTTTACCTCTGTGCCTAGTCGGATGTGTAGGTGGGGTTTGGTAAATGATTTGATTTTCAGTTACAGGCTTCTGGAAAATATCCTCCCTTGAGGGATGATTCTGGCAGCGAAATTGAGACTGCCTGCTAAAGATTGAATTTCTTTGACTGTGCCCTTGTCTTTAGTTATCAGGGCTTCTGTCTTCTCTAAGAGTTCTGCGATTTTTGTTTTGGGGATCCTGCATAGCCCTTGTGCAGTCAATTTCAATGCCCAGAAAAATTATGTTGGTGGCTGGTTTGGTCGTTTTTTCTTTTGCTAGGGGTATGCCCCAGTGAGCGGCCATTTCTTCTAGTTTTGCCAGGGCCGTGTTGCATTCTACTGAGTTCGCTGGGCACATAACCAAAAATTCATCCAAATAGTGAACTACTTTGGTCCCTGGTCTCTGTTTTTGAAAAGCCCATTGAAAAAAAGGAGCTGAACTGCTCAAATAGGGCGCAGGATACTGTGCACCCCATCGGCAGGCATTTGTCTACATAGAATTTTTTGTTAAAAGTGAAACCTAACCATTGCTGGGAGTCTGGGTGGACAGGCAATAATCTGAAAGCGGATTCAATGTCTAGTTTGGCCACCAGGGTGTTCCTGCCACATTCCTGTATGTGTCTTACTGCCTTTTGGAAGTGTGTGTAGGATACTGCAGATTCCGTGTGTGGAATGCCGTCATTTAGGGATAGGCCTTTGGGATATGATAGGTGGTGGATTAGTCTCATTTTACCTGGCTCTTTTTTGGGGACCAGTCCTAGTGGTGATATTATGTACTCTTTGAGGGGCATGTGGTCCCAGGGTCCAGCGATCCTGCCCAAAAGCAGCTCTTTCTTGATTTTGCTTTCCACTATTAGGGGGTTGTCCCTGCCTGATTTTAGGTTCAGTGGGATGTTCTGTGACCCTGTGCGATGAAATGTTATGAAAAAACCTTCTGAGAAACCCTGCCAAATGTTTTTGCTGGTTTCCCTGTCTGGGTATTTCGATAGTGCATCTCTAAAATTGTTTGGGTTGATTGGTGTATTACCTGTGGTCAAGAAGGTGGTCGACCCAAAGTGGTTGGCACTAGTCTTTTGGGTTTTTGGCTGGCAGTCTGGTGCAGTTGCTAGCTGCGTGGTCACTGTTGCAGTTTGTGCAAGTGTGTTTGTGCCAGCAGTCCTTGCCCCAAGAGCATTGGTTTTTCCCAAAGTTCCTGCATGGAGTGTTGGCTTTTGAACTATGGTTTTTATTTTGCCTTTCGGTATTGGACTTAGCCTCCCATGGCTGGTTTTTACAAAAAAGCTGTTCTCCCTTTTTGTGCTTTTCATTATCGCTATTTCTGGAAACTGTGTTTTTGGTATTTTTGGAGGAGTTCGGGGAGTCCTCATCCTCCGCTGGGGGTTCAGCATTTAACATGTAAAAATCGTTTTGGACCTCGTCCCATTCTATGACTGGCCTCTCTGACATGCTTCTCCTAAATCTGATGTTGTATGCTAGCTAGGTCTTCCCTTTCTGTGCGACTTTCACCTCACTTATTTTATTCATGTAGGCCCATATTTTTCTCCCATCATGGGGAAATTTCTCCTCATAGAGTGTTGCCAAAATGGCGAATGCGTGGAGCCAATTGTCCCAATTCTGTTCTACCTATGCATTTCTGGCTATGTCTTTCTCTTCTATCTTTTTAGGGTCTCTAAAAGCATCTTTTCCTTTGTGTTGGGCTTCTATTAATGAAAAGATTTCTATGAATTCTTTGGCCCATATGGCTTCTTTAATTGTGGCATCAATATTCCATGCAAGGCATCTTTTATATCTGTTCAGTATTTCATTCTGAAAGATTTCATTTTTAAATCTAATTGGTCATTGCATATCATTGCTATGTCTGTTGGATTGTTGTTGCTCTCTCCAGTTTGGCCTACTGCCACTGTTTTGGGAGTTGACCATGCCTTCAGAGCCCCTGTTGGGTCTGCCGTGATTGCTGTTGGTGCAACTGTAGGGGCAGTTGTTGGTGCTGCTGGCACTTGTGGCTGTGCTGAGGCTGGTGTTGGGATAGCTTGGCTTGTTGCTGTTGCGAGGGGGGGTCACCACTATGTTAGGTTCTAAAGTTATGTTGGTGTTTGCTGCCCCTTGCTCCCCTCTTTTGGGTAATCGTTTCTCCCTCATTTCCCGTAATAACTGCTGCATTTCAGACATGTTCTCACACAATTTTGCCAGTTTTTTGTTACCTTTCTTTTGGCTATCCGCCACTTTCTGTCTTTTTGACGGTGTAGTGACGTCATCTTGGTTGAGTGGCACGGTTATCCCATCTCTTGGCAGGCCGTAAATATTCTCCCTCGCCCAAGGCCAACCGTAATGTTCTGATGCTTCTATGGCTGCCAGCAGGTGTGGGGATTTGGGTTTTTGTGCTGGTGTGTTGGCATCCCGGGTTTTTCGTTTGGGACCCATGTTTTCTTTTACCTGTTTAGGTTGGAAAGATAAAAAGAAATGATCTTTGCTGTGACTGCAGACTCTGCACCGTTGCCAAAATATTGAGTTTCCTGTTCTTGGCTGTCTGATAGCTGTCTTTAAACTAATTTGGCCTTTATATAGCGCTATGAACTTTCAGCTATCTAAGCGCTGTTTATTAATAAAGCCATACAGTGTTGGTGTTTATTTTATCGATCTGCCGAGATTTCGAAACTGCGTTAGCAGATTTTGTAAACGTCAAAGAAAAAGCATGCTCTTGCTGTGCAACTTTGTGCCCTCTTTCTGTTGCACTGCCCCAATTTGCTGTCTCCCGTGCTGGGAAAGTGTCGGGTGATGTCTAAAACAAACAATTTGTAACCACCCCTTCAGAAATACTGGGGCTGGAGGTTTGACGAAAAAATGCCCCCCCTTTCACTTATGAAATCCTGACACTTACATAACTGTGTCACTGCGAAAGGTTATCTATACTAGGAATGTTAATTTCCCGGGCCGGGCTCTCCCTCTTGTGCTCCTGTGCTTTCTTCGTGTAAGAATAGCCGGACAGCGTGTGTCCCGCGTCTTGCTGGGGGAGCGGCTGACGCGGCTGTTTGTTTTGACCTACTCGCATAGGAAAACAAAATATCTAATGTGTTCGGGCGGGGCCAGGCGTAGTCGCTTACCCTGTAATGAAGACGTATGCTTGGGAAACGCTGCCGCCTCGCTGAGCCGCGCTGCTGGAATACTTCTGCTCTGTTCAGGTAATTGTTTTTGCTGCTTTCCGCGATTCCTCCCGGGAGACTGTTTTCTTAGTCAAATAAACTATGCATGCTTTCTTCGGGTTGAACAGGTCAATGTTCAAGAGGGAAAAAGACGCAGCGAATGCAACAAACTTTAAAAAAGGCTTAATAAGCAAAGGTCTGGAAGGCACTGAGTCAACAGTGCACCTCCTGTGTGTTTGGGTCCCCGTACAGGGTCCACAAACTAATTGTGTTTTCTCAGAGCAGCCGCTCTGTATTTATAAGACCCAGTGGAGCCCTGGGTCTTCGATATGTATAGTAGTGGGGGCTGTTAGGTGTCAGCCCCCGGCCGGATAGCCGATTGTCTGGCCCCCTGGGGGGGGGGCAGATCTTTGAACCTGATCCCTGCCTACCTGTTGGTTTCCTTAGGTGCTTAGCACCTAGATGCATGAAGGAAGGGTGAGGTGATTGCTCACACCTCACCCGTCCTCAGCATTGTGCTGGACAGACTGCGTGTCTCTTCGACTAGGGGGGGAGGAGAGGAGCAGAGGAGGGGGAGAGTTTGTGCTGCCCCTCTCCAGGCCTGCTGATGGTAACAGCAGTTACCCTGCCTCGCTTTGTGAGGCACTTCAGCATTGCCCATGACTGCATGTTTAGACTTTTCGTTTTATGCAGTATTTATGTAATGTTATCTTACTCCCCTTTTGTACCCCTCCAATCAACATGTTACTTCACTGGGATTTATACCATGCTCTCCTGCCATTTGCATGCACAGCAGTTACCCTGCCTCGCTTTGTGAGGCACTTCAGCATTGCCCATGACTGCATGTTTAGACATTTCGTTTTATGCAGTATTTATGTAATGTTATGTTACTCCCCTTTTGTACCCCTCCAATCAACATGTTACTTCACTGGGATTTATACCATGCTCTGCTGCCATTTGCATGCATAGTTTCAGGCACACTGGTGGATCTGAAAGAGAGAGGGGGGTATTGGACCAGGAAGATGAAAGATAGCTTTGATGTTTTGTTGATGCTTGCAGACCAGAACCGCATCTTTTCAGGTATGCTTCTAGGGGCGTAGATGCATTTGCTTCTACAGGGGTGTCTCCTGTACCACTGGCGCTGGGATGCACTGGCTGGGGCTGTAGTATGTAAGTTGGTTGTAAATGTATAGAGCTCTGTCGGGAGGGCGTTTCAATTGCCATGTGTGTCTGGCTTAGCTGGCAAACATTGTGTTTTGGAATATAGAATTTCACTGTGTTTGAGTGGGCAGCCATCTGCGGCTACTTCGATGGCTAAAGGGCACAGACAATCTTCATAACATGACATTAGCAAGGCATGAAAGGCATGCCGTAGCATTAGAAGTCATAGCTAAGCACAAACAAGCATTGGCAAAACCCCCGCTTGGGCTTGTGTATAGGTATTAGATAGGCCTTTATGGTCAGGTAGTATCACTGTGGCAGTGCCTGCAAATGCCTACCCTATGCCTATACCAAAGCCAAAAGTGTTGGCTTTGCCATTGCTAGTTCATGTAGCCCCACTGTGCGAAGATCACAACAGTGTCAGTTATGCTGCATTGCAGAGCATAGAAGTACAGCACTGTTGGGAGGCAGATGAATACTTCATCTATACCTGCTGCCCCTGCCCCGGCCCAATACCACACAGGTAAGAAACATTACTCAGTAAGGCAACCGTAGCACCCTTACCCAGGCAGGTACAGCAGGAGATGGATACAGTCTAAGCTGAAGATGGCATGAGTGTCGCGATATATTACACGGCACAAGCAATTCAGGCATCTCCTTCCCCTACAATGAATGTGGCGCACAATAAAATGCTTTATTTTATTATTTATACTACAAATCCTTTTTAGAAGACCTCCAACCCGTCTCACACGCACCTTTCACAAACACCCTGTGTCACAATGGACTAGGAACCAGGCCAGTGTGTATCAATAAGATATTTATTAATTTATTATTTAATGTCAAAGGAGAATCAACAAATTACAACAGCCACCAATGTTGTGGCAACACAAAATGCAATGATCTCTACAAAACAACCAGGTTAAGATACACGGTCCAATTACTTCCTTTTTTAATGGCAGAACACATGAAGAACAATTTACCACACAATGATAGCAATAGCTTTAAGCACTCGCCTGCAACACTAAACCCCCCAAACATCAATTGGACTTTATTCCTTTGAATGGAAGGCAGTGGCACGGAGTAAGAATACAGGGGGAAAATCGGTTTGGTGTGGTGCCCACAGAAACAAGATGGGGGGGCCAGCAAAGCAGGGGAAAAAATGTTTTTGGAGCACCAATGGGAGAATGGGGTTTTTAATTATTTCTCACAATTGCTATAGGAAAGAGAGAGAAAACAGGGTAAGTGACATTACTAATGTGTCATAGTTCTCGCAGAAGGGACTGGTGGAGTGTCACTAGTCCACTCCCATCTGTGTGCTTATAGGTTCAGAAAATGTAGGAGTGTTTTGGAGACATAGGGAGGGAACCACTCCATCATCTTCCTTCGACAAGGGGGCTGGGTCTGCTTCAGGGACAAAAAATCTCACTGCATGACAAGTGCCCTTAATCTCCATATTTTGACACATATGAAGGCATTTTTAACACTATATTTTTCAGTGAATCACCTAAGCCTCGCCCAGTGTCTGTGCGATATAATGGTGCAAAGATACAGTTTTTCTTCATTTACACCAAAATTATATCAGTCAAAAATATGGCACTTGGTGGGTGGCATATGAATCATGTGTTACATGTTTTATCAAATTTGCATGGTTCTCACATTCATACAGAGGCCACGTTAAGTTTTTTATCAATAACTTTTGATATGTTGGGCCCACAAAAATGTTTTGGGGTGACCAGAAGTGGCTAGCTGACACCTTTTCAGAAATCCTACCATGACTATTTTGCGACAAAGATTCCCAATTTTAGACAATGAAAACCATTTCTCACATGTTACACAATGAACGGTTAAAACCACTCCTTTCCAGGCCCGCACTCTTGCAAGTCCCTGTGCCTGGATGTGATGTGAAGAGGGGTTCTGTGTTGAGATTAGTTTACCATTCCAATGGCTAATGACCAGCTAATGCAAGTTTTCATTGCAGCTAGTGGGGCATGGGGTCATAAAACTGGAGAGCAGCACTGTCCTCATCTGGTTACACCGCAAAGAAGATCTCTGATGGAATTTAAGTTTGTATTTTTAAGAGAAGCCCTCCTGTTTGAAGTTTGCAGGCACCTCTTGGTTTCCAAGCCAACCAAGGGAAACAATTCAGTTTCACACTTGAAGAACTAACAGGCAAAGAGAGAGAAACAAAACCATGTCCCGCCCCCACTTAGCCAGAATTGCCTTTAACTCACATTTCACTTTACAATGAACTTTTTGAAAGGCATACAATTTTAACATGTATATATGTAATTGCAAAGTTGTTCCCTGCATATGGGGTTAAAGAAGAACATCATAATTACATTTTTAAAGGCTTGGTGTAATTCTGGCTTTGCAAAGAGTCACTTGGAAGCAAAAATCAAAATGACATTGTGTTGTTTTCAGTCGTAAAAAGGGCATTCATTTTACTGCAGCAGTTTAACCCAGTATGACAGAAACCAATTTCATATTCTAAAAATCTTGCATACATTTTGAGTATTACTTTAGTTTAAAGGGAAAAACGGAATTCTCATTTTATTTAATGTTAATGACAGAAAGGAATCTGCTTCACTGCACTGCTGCTCACAATGCTGACATCCCATCGAGTGTTCTGTGGACCGTGGTTTCTGCGAATGTTATTTCAGCTCTTCAATAATGTTGGCAAACTTTGTAATGTGTCTCTCCCTTATGCCTGGCAATTGCCATTTGTCTGCATCTCCATGTTTTGAGGCTCAAATTCACTCCTTTTTGCTTTGAAAGTGCAAGGCCTCATTTCCACATTATTCCGGTACAGGCCTTTTTACTTAGGGGCATGTCCCCCCTACTGACTCCGTCTTTTCTTTTGCTTATGGCATCCAGGGCTATTTCACCCCACATAATCTCCCCCCCTTAGCTCTTTGATGAGTTTATGCAGAGAGAAGAGCTAGGAGAGATTGGGGTGTCCATTTTGCATAGCCCGGGTTTGTCCCAGGAGTCTCCTTCAGAGCACGCCTGCTCTTGGGTTCGTTCCAGGACTCTCCTTCAGAGCTCATCTGCTCTTTTCCTGGTCCTGACGGAGTGGTGCTCTGGTCGGTCCTCCACTCTTTTCAGATTTTTATTTTCCTGTTAGGTGTTTGGTCCTGGGCCTCTCTCGTTCCGGCTGCTCCCCTCTGGCCTGTAGAGGCAAGGAGTTATTTTATCTGCCAAGAAGAATGGAGAGATTAAGTATTTCATACAATACCAATTTCCCAGGTAGGGACGTGAAAATTGACAACAAAAGAGCAGGAAACACATCACAACATATAACATTACAAACATTTTCCTTACATTCCCATCCTTCATAATTACTTCAAACTAAAGATAATTGTTCTACTCCCTGTAAATGTATGATTCTCCTCATCTGGATCCCAATTATTTACCTTTACTCTCTGGAGGATTCCGGGGCTCTACCCTCACTGGGTTCTTCAATCAGTCGCAAGTTCTGCCGGGGATGACAGCTCTTCAACTGATTGATGTGAGCCCATTTCTCTTCCATTTGTTCTGCTTTAGGGATGCAGATTTTATAGGCGACAGGTGCGACTTTAGCTACAATTTCAAAGGTGCCACGCCAGGAGGGAAGTAACTTCCACTCTTTGGTCTGGTACCACATCTTTGTCATCACCTCACTGGTAAAGAGACTTCCTCGGTCCAAATCAATCCTTTGGGGAAGGCTGAAACACGAGAAGACTTGATTGATCATCAGGGCAGCTGCTGTTTCTGCCTTGCAATTTGGGGCCGGGAGACATTCCACCCACTTGGTAAACAAGCATATCACGGTTAACATGTACTTGTTTCCTCTAGAGGAGCGAATCATGGGCACAATGAAATCTACTTGCAAATCTGACCAATGGAGTGTCATTGCCCTTTTCTGTAGGGGAGCTCTGTGTGTGAGGGAACTTGGCTGAAATTGCACACACACACAAGACACCCCTTCAAATATTGGTTGAGGTCCTGACCCATGTGTGGCCAGTATGCGACCTCTCGCAAGATTTCCAAATTTGTATGAAACCCCCGATGACCGGCTGTGGCCGCGTCATGGGCGTGACTTGACATCAGGCTTTGGAATTAAGTTGGGACCACCCACTGGTCACATCCAGAGATGGATCTCGGTACCAACAAACTGTCTTGGATTCAGAACATTTTGGAAAACTTCATCAACACCCGGAGATCCTCTTTTCCGATATAATCGGATTCGGTCAGAGGAAACTTCACAGGGTTTTCACAGTGTTGATAACATTTCCCAATAATCGGATCCCCTTTTTGTGATGTAATCAAACTCCAGTGGGCAGTTGAGAGTTCATTTTGGGCAAGTGTTTGGGACCTGTTGACAGCAGCGACCTGGATTTCACCCAACAGGGATTGCATCTCTAGGAAATCCCCATGGTTGGCTCCAGTTTTGGCCAATTGGTCAGCCAAGTAATTTCCGGTTTTGTCTGGTCCCTTTTTTCTGGAATGACCCTTGATCTTTTTCCAGTAAACAGTCATCTCATTAGAGGTGACCAGATCATCAATGGCTTGTATTAATTTCCCATGTTTGAGCGGTTTGTTTGCACACAGCATGCCTCGATTTTTCCAATTTATCTGCTGCTCCACAAAGACATTTCTGACATCTGAATCAGTGATTATGACCAGTTCGTGGAGTTGGTGTTGCACGGCAATGAGGATGGCTTGATGTACCGCCATCAACTCTGTCACTTGACTACTTCGGGGACCGATTTTGTACCCAGCAGAGGGCTCCGGGGCATCATTCACCCAAGCATTGCCAACGCCAGCCACCAGTTCTTTTTTCCCAGTTGTTGTCAACATGGTAGGAGCACCATCCACATTAACTGCGGGTATCCCCTGGCACGTGTCTTCCTCATAGACTTTGTGCGGGGAAGTCAGGTACGCCTCCATGTTGTCTTGGGTTTTTAAACTTTCATCCTCGAGACAGCGTTCTTGAGCACAATCATGCAAGTCAGCCAAACATTGCATAAGGGGACTCTTCTTGTTTTGGCTATATCTGACATTCACAGGAAAGCCTTGCATGGACAGAATCCAGGAAGTAATTCTGGAATTACTCACATTCCCTGCCCGGATTCAATCACTTTGGAGATACGCTGGTGAGGAGTGTCAAAGTCTGTGATACCTCCCCGTTCCCTCTCCTCACCTGAACCTTCTAAAGTGTCCTTAAATTCTTCGGATACTTTCTTCTTTTGTTTTTTTTTGGTTTTCTTGGATTTCCTTTCTTTTTTATCATGCAAATTAGGGTGAGCTCCCTCGGAGGCCACCGTGACATGCAAGGGAACAGGATCAAGATGAACCCCAAGGAGCAAGCTCCCACAAATGTCCAGGGAAAAACCTGAATTGGCAGAAAAAAACCCTGGGTGAGAGGAGAGTTCTGGCTTGTCAGAGAAGTATGCGACTTAATGAAAAGATGTCCTTTTAGTAGAATAGAATGCCTTGTCCAAACAATGCACAGCAGTAGAAGTCCAATCCAGGTAAGACCTCTGTGTCGCACAACATGGATACCACCTCCCCGTTGGTAAATAGAGGATGGCGGGATAGTTCTGTGTTATAGTTTGAAGAGGAGGAAGATACCAGCCAATACAATACCAGCAAATACAGTAACAGGTACTAACTGAAGAGACAGAGTCGGAATGGGCAGTCTGAATACATAAAAGAAAACAGAAGAAAACTGGAGAGAGCAGATACCAAAGGTTACCCCACAAAGAAGTGGAAGGTAGAGAAGGAACAACCAAATAGTCAGCACCGAGAGAGTGACATCCACACCCAAGAAGAAAAAGAAGAGGTAGGCAAAAGGGAAAACGACTGCGAGGACAGATATACATGAGAGGGAAAAACCTAGTTCAAATACAGAACAGCTCGAGGACCAAAAGGAGAACAGGTAAGGGAAACTGAAAAGAAACTAAGAGGGTAACTCTGGAATCCTGGATAGAAGGGGAAAAAAAGGATAGTTACACTTTCCGTAGACACAACAAGAGAGAAAGACATGGAGTGCCGTCCGTGCGGAGAGCAGCACGGATGCGAACGGCAGAGCCGAATAAAAGGGGCGTCAAAAACAGATACAAGGAAAAAGGCACAGACAGAAAAACAAGAATAGATGCATAGGCAAGGGAAAACTGGAACAGAGAGCCCGTACAAGTCAATCGTACAGCAGTGAGAGTCCAAGATGGGTACAACGCAAAGTGTATCCAGAAGTGACATCCTTTATAACTACGGCGGCCATTTTAGGAGTAGACTAGACAGCTGAATCCGATCAGAGCAAATGATACTCCCCAATCTCCATCTATGCAAGCGTTTCCAAGGTCGGAACGTGACAGTATGCTCCCTTCTCAACCCCACTCCACCCGGCTTGGCTGGATACAGGGAATGAAACCGTGGAACCAGTCGAGGAGCATGGATGTTGCGAGCTGGTTCCCAGGTCTGTTCTGCTTTCGAGTAGCCCTTCCAGTGGACAAGATACTGCACAGTACCTCTTCTGTACCTCAAATCCACCAATCTATCCACCTCATATTCAACTGGATTCTGATCAATGGTCTGTGCAACCGGAGGGATACTTCTTCCGTAGGGATCTTTGACGTAGGACTTGAGAAGAGACGTGTGAAACACAGGATGTACCCTCTGGAGCGGAGGAGACAATTTCAATTTCAACGCCATAGGGTTTATCTTAGAAATGATAGGGAACGGCCCAATATAACAGGGAGAACATTTCCCTTTGTGAACCCATCTAGGCAGGTACTTGGTGGACAGCCAAACCATAGTGCCAACCTCCCATTCAGGGTTTGGTCTGCGATTGCAGTCAGCCAGTCATTTGTATGTTCTACGACTCTCTAAAGATTCCAAAGCTCTTTTATGTACCTGTCGGAGAGTGGATAACAAGCTGTCCACTGTAGGAGAATTGGTAGAAGAGAAACCACTCCAAGGTAAATGATGGGGATCATAGCTATATGTGCAAAAAATGGGCTCATGTTGATGGTAGAATGTCTTGCGTTATTATACGAGAACTCTGCCATGGGAAGGTAGTCTGTCCAGTTGTCTTGTTCAGTGTTGCAAAAACAACGGAGATATTGTTCGAGAGTTGCATTTAACCTTTCTGTTTTTCCATTCGTCTGGGGGTGATACCCCAACGAGAGTGCCCTATGGATGCCCACCTGTTCACATAGAGAGGACTAAAATTTGGAGATGAACGGCGCCCCTCGGTCTGAAGTAATGGTTTGAGGGATAAAATGCAACCGTACCACCTCTTTGAGAAAAATCCTTGCTGTTTCTGGCACTGTGGGTTTGTTGGAAAGAGCAGAGAAATGCAACAATTTACTGTACGTGTCAACAGTAACCATGATGGATGTACAGTGATTGGAGGCAGGTAATTTGACGATGAAGTCCATCGAAATCTGTTCCCAGGGTCGGGATGGTAAACCACTCTGCTGAAGCAGTCCGAGTGGTTTCTGTCTGGACACCTTACTTGAGGCACAGACAGGACAGGCTTCGACAAATCTCTTAACATCTTTCTGCATGGTAGGCCACCAGAATTGTCTAGTGAGCAACTCCAAAGTTGCGTTTTGTCCTTTATGACCGGACATGGGGGTGTCATGACACCATTGTAGCACTTGCAACTGTAGAGAAGAGGGTGGCAAATAAAGGCCCCCTTCTCAGAATAGCATTCCGTTCGGATGGGAAGACCATCCGTTCAGATTCTTTTGGTGGTGTCTCCTACCTCTCGAATGAAGGGAACTACTGCATTTAGGTACAACTGGTTGGGAAGTAGAGATTTGTGACAGTCATACCAGACCACTCCCCTAGACAACGTATCTGCAACTACATTCTTGGTACCTGGAACGTAATTAATATTGAAATCGAAGTGTGAAAAATAATATGCCCATCTGGCATGACGGGAGTTCTTGTACTCCATCTGTTGTAGTACTTTTAGGTTGCGGTGGTCTCTTCTGACCAAAAAAGGATGAGCAGCACCTTGAAGAAGATGACGCTGCTCCTTACAGCTTGGAGAATGGCTAAGTTCTTTTTCTAGAACAGAATAGTTCTGTTCGCTGGTGGTCAAAGTGAGTGGATAGTATGCCACCGGGTGTTCAGTTCCTTCTCTTGGATGAGTACCGCCCCAATAGCCCCACCTGAGGCATCTGCTTCCAGTATGAAAGGTTGGGTCTGATCGGGCTCTATCAATACTGGGGCAGTGGTGAACAAGGTCTTAAGAACCCGGAAGGCTTCTTGAGCAGCTGTGGAGAACGTAAACACTACCCCCTTTTTGAATAAGGAGGTAATTGGCAGGATGATGTCCAAGAAGTTATGGATGAAACATCTATAAAAGTTGGCCAGTCCCAAAAACCTCTGTACCTCCTTCACTGTTGTGGGTTGTTTCCAGTTCAGAATAGCCTTAACCTTGTCTGGGTCCATTTGGACACCTTCTGGGGTTAGGATAAATCTTAAGTAAGACACCTCAGATGCCTCGAAGGTACACTTCTCCAGTTTGACATACAATTGGTTCAACTAGAGCCTTCGTAACACCTCTCTCATGTGTTTACAGTGTTCTTCCAAGGACAAAGAAAAAATAAGGATATCGTCCAAGTATACCACCATCGACGAGAACAACAAATCTGCAAATATCTTGTCTATGAATCTTTGGAATATTGCTGGGGCATTCACAAGGCTGAAAGGCATGACTCGATATTCATAAAGACCCTACGGCGCCTTTAAGGTGATCTTCCATTCATCTGTGCCTTTTATGCGCAGCAAATGATACGCTCCATGGAGATCCAACTTGGTGAAGTATCGCGCCCCTCGTACCACCTCAAGTATGTCCTGAATGAGAGGCATCGGGTAGCGATCCTGAATTGTCAGCTGACTAAAGCCCCTGTAGTCTATGCAGGGTCTTAAATCAGAGGATCCCTTTTTTGAGATGAAAAAAGAGACGCTCCTCCTGGGGACTTACATTCTTGAATAAGGTCATTATGTAGATTGGCTTTTAGGTACTCCTTGAGTGCCTGTTTCTCCGGAATGGAGAGATGAAACATACGTCCAAACGGAATCTGAGCCCCTTCTTTGAGCTCTATGCCGCAGACTTCCAGTCTGAATGGGGGCAACAAACGGGGAAGTCTGTCTTCAAAACCCTCCTGGAATTCCTGGTATTGCTTTGGTATTAACGACACAGTGATCCTTGTCTGAGAGATCTGTTCTCTGGTCTGGGAACAAATACATGGAGTTTGTAGGCAAAACTTGGAGCAGTAGGTGGATGCAAAATGAAGGGTATTGGCCCTCCAATCTATCTTGGGATTATGGCGCCTTAACCAAGGAATTCCCAATATGACCAGAAAATGGGCTGCTCTGATTATGTCAAAGGTCAGTAGCTCGGTATGATCATCCAATATTACTTGAATCAGTGAGCTTTCCATAACTATGGGACCTGAGGACAGAGGAGAGGCATCTACCCCTTCCACAGGAACATGCGTCCCTTTCTCCCTGAGCGAGATCAGGTTGATTTTGGCCCAGTTGATGTCAACAAAATTACCTGCAGCTCCACAATCCAACATGGCGAGAGTCTTGAGAGTTTGCGTACGGGAGACCGCCAGCTGAACAGAAAACACCATCAGACGACTGTCCTCTTCACTCTCTACTGATCTGGTGGTGTTACATGGAGTTAGACGAACCCCCCCCAACTACCTCCCCTGCATAGATACAGGGTTCAGCGTTTCCCCGCCGCTTGAGCGGAACTTCGGGGCAGGCGCTAAATTGATGCTTAGGAGATCCGCAATAGGCACATAGTCCTCTTTTTCTTCTTTCTTCCTGCGACAAAGGACCCCTTGTGGTCCCTGTCTGCGTTGGTTCCTCAGATGTTCCACATTCTTTCATGGTGGGTGAGAAGGTAGGTAACGGGGAATAGTACCGTCCTTTTCCTTTCCTTCTTCCTTTCATTGCATCTGAATTCAATCTGAAGAGCCGCAGTGGCTAATTCTTGGAAAGTGTTGGGTCTAGGTATTCGTTCCAACTCGTCTTTGATCTCCTCATGCAGTCCTCTGCGGAAAAGTGTCTGCTGTGCTGAGTTGGGCCAATCTGACTGCGAAGAAAGACGTTGAAATTGAGAGATATAAGTTTGAACATCCTGGGTTCCCTGTCGGATGTCCACCATGGCTTCAAACGAAGAGAACTGCACCTCAGGTCGATCGAATCTACTCTTGAAGTTCTGCACAAACTGTTGATAGTCAGTCATAAATGGGTCAGCGTTGGTAATTAAAGGAGTTACCCAGGCCAGGGCATTACCAACCAGGTTGGCCACCAAGAAGCCTACCTTGGACCTGTCTGTCTCATAAATCTTTGGACGAAATGAGAAGTAAACCTAGTTCAAATGCAGAACAGCTCGAGGACCAAAAGGATAACAGGTAACTGAAAAGAAACTAAAAGAAACTAAGAGGGTAACTCTGGAATCCTGACAGAAGGAAAAAAAAGGATAGTTACACTTTCCGTAGACACAACAAGAGAGAAAGACACTGAGTGCCGTATGCGCGGAAAGCAGAACAGATGCGAAAGGCAGAGCCGAATAAAAGGGGCGTGACAAACAGATACGAGGAAAAAGGCACAGACAGAAAAACAAGAATATATGCACAGCGGCTATCCTGGGAGAGACTGGACCGCTGAAGCCGATCGGAGCGAATGATACTCCCCAATCTCCATATATGCCAGCGTTTGCAAGGTCAGAACGTGACAAGGTGTCTGAACAATTATGTGCTCCCCCAAGAGAACAGGCGGTAATTCTTCAATGCCTACACCATTGCCAGGAGTGCCTTTTTCACAATCATTGAATTTCTCCTCCACAGAGGACAAAGTCTTACTCGCATACGAGATTACTTTGTTGACCTTGTTGTGCTTCTGGTGCTTCTGGTATAATACTGCTGTTAAGCAAGTATTTGAGAACCCCGTCTACAAGAAGAACTCCTTGTTTTTGATGGGGTAAGCCAAACAAGGCGCTTGTGAAAGGCTTCTCCTCAGTTATTTTACTGCTTCAGCTTGCCCTGGACGCAACACCCACTTGACCCCGGACTTTAGTAAATGGACCAAGGGTCTTGTGACCTATGCGTAGTCCTCTATGAACTTCCAACTGTAATTCGTAAGTCCAAGAAGACGTCTTAGTTCACACAGAGTCGTGGGGTCTTTTAATTTCAGTAAGGCTTCCACCTTTTTCGCTTGAGGACTGAGACCCTCAGGGGTAATTCCATGCCCTAAGAGGTTCACACAGGTCCTACACCACTGCGCCTTCTGGAAGGACAGTTTTGCTCTGGCTTCCTTCAACTGGGTCAGAACGTAGCGTATTTCAGCATTGTGTTCCTCCACAGTTGAGCCTTTTATTAAAACATCATCTACAAAGGCCGGCTTTCCCCTTTCACCCAAGTTGGGCTTGGCCTTATGCAGAAATATGTTAAATTCATTGCCGGAATTTATGTATCCAAACAGGGTTCGGGTCCACGTGTACTGCTGCCCCCCAAAGGTAAAGGCAAGCTTGTACTTGTCTTTCCTACTTACGGGTACTGTCCAGTAACCGTTGGTCAAGTCAATGGCAGTATAGACCTTTGACCCTTGGATCTGGGCCAGTCCCTGATCGATGTAGGGAAGATGCCATTGGGGTTTAGTATCCCCAGTACCAGGTTATTAAATGTACTGTGGACTGGAGAAATTATCCCACGGGATTCTAAGTTCTTTATAACCTCTGTGAGTGACTCCATAGATGCAAGGGGCAACCGGTATTGCTTGACGAATACGGGCGCCATCCCAGGGTCTGCTGGTATGGAGGTGGAGTCTATCTCATGCGACCATAGTAGTACTAATCCACGGCAAAGATCTCCTGAAAAATCCCAAAACACCTGTTTCAGTTTCTGCTTTTGCTCCTGGGTCTCACAGGCATCAGCGAGGTTGATTCGTTCCTCAACCATCTGCCTGAAGCCTGGAAATACCACAGGTTTTGCAATTTCCACGGTATCCTCCAGTTGCGTGAAGAGCTCTCTTGTTATGGTGTTGGCCTGGGCAGGAGGTTTCAAGGAGATGAGGCAGTCACTGTTGACTTGAAATACCACCTCATCCTTACTGATGTAGCAGGTTACCTCTTCCCCACCATAAGGGCAGGAGTGTACACCAAGAAATTTCCCCCTTGGCGAGTGAAAATCTTTTCTGGAGGTATGTCGTTGCTACAGAGGTAACAGTCATTTGGAATTTGTCCCATGATCTCATTCCCTAAGTCAATGGAAAAATGTTGGGCGTCAACTGCCATTCCAATAAAGGTGTCTGCGCCCAGAGTGATGCTCCTAGGGACACTGTTATCCACAAATATTTGAATGGTGTCGTGTTCTAGGTCAAATAGTGGTGTCGGGTTCAAATACAACCCTTGCTGTTGGTGATTATTTAAATTTATATAAGCGTCCGGGTTTTGGAGGTTCTGTACTCGCTTAATTTTTAGGGAATTGTGAATTGTCGGACCAGTCCTGGTATGATGACCTCCTCTCCAGTTTGAACTACAACTGCATACGGTAGCAATTGAGCTGACCAAAATGCTTTCTCAGTATTGTCAAGGCCCATGGGTTTACCCCCCAGTCGGGACCATACTTTGTAATTGATTAGGTCCAAATTAATTGTGAATCGATTGAGAATGTCACTGCCTAAATAAAATGCAGAGGGGATATCTCTCACAACCCAACAATTAGGATCTATGATTTTGTCACCAATGGACATTTTTAGTATGCACCTGCTAGGCGGGAGATGTTTGGAATTGGGAATTTCCAGGCCCATTTCGCACTTATCAATCAAGTTAAACGTGGGAATGGTCTGATCTTTTGGGAGTTTCCTGAATAACGCTTCGCTGATGAAACTTTTTCCATTGTTCAGGCACAATTTGGTGAGAGCAGCCTCCCCTCCCCCTCATTTACCTGAATGGGGAGAAGCAACTGTTTACCCTTTTTCTGGATGTCAGCCAAATTTTGAGCTGGTTTTCATCATCTTCTGTCATGGGATTTGGGTTTTCTTCAAATTGTGGATTGGTATAACATTTCTGGGTATTTCCTTCCAGTGTGGAATGCCACTTGAAACAGGGAGGAAGATTGATTTTCAAAAATGGAGAAGGGTTCCCATCACCAGTTTGTTCTCCTACAGAGATGACAGTGACGTCAGGGACTTGATTGTTCCTAAAGTGAAATTCGATTTTGTCAGACCGTTGTTTAATCATGTGGCATGTGCAATTTAGACTCACATAATGTGTGCTTTGTTTCAGTTTTATTGGCCAGTTAGTCTGTGTCCAGAGGACCTTGTTCACACAGTCACTCAGGGGTGAGAACCTCCGGAGGAGGTCATTCCCCAGGAGACAAGGTGTGCCTGGAGTGACGCCTATTACCGGGTGTTGCACCCGGTGTTGCCCAATTTTGATCTCCAGATCCACAGTCCCCTTGACGGAAATGCCTTTTTGGACAGAAGGGTGGCTTCGGATTCTGTATCCACCTGTGCTGAAAATGCACATTGGCCCTGTACCTTGACAGAGGCATAATATCTGCCTTCTCTCTCCTCAAGGGGGCAAAGGAAATGTGCATTTTGGGCCAATCTGGCAGTTAATTTCTTTATTTTGAACTCCAACACTGTGTGATCTTGGGCAGTTTTCTGTGTTGGAATCCGGAAATCTGTAAAAAAAAGAATTTGGCACCTAGATATCTGTGAGATTTCGAAATCCCCTTTTCCCCTTGATTCTCTGCTGTCCCCCTTTTCATGGAGACCATCACTTGAACCGGTTTAGGGGTAGGATGCCTCATTGTTTTCATAGTCCTCTGGGTGACATTTTTGGGGTTCTGGAGTTGGTGACTCCGGGTCAGTACCCATACTTACCCAGTCTAAGTTAGGGTCTTTTGGGACCCATTTTTCCTTGGGAGCAATCCCCCCATCCCTGAAAGAGAAGATTTTCTTCCCGGAATCCTCCAGGGATTCTTCCCCTTCAAACTGGATGACGTGAACTTCTTCCACAAATTGGGTTTTCTTTGTCCCTTGGTTTCTCCTACTTACTCTCTGCTCACTAGGTTCCAGCTTTTCAAGGGTAGGAGATTTGGGTTCAGGTTCAGAGGCTTCTAGGGGTTTTTCTCGGATAAGGAAGTAACTTTCCGCTAAGGCTTTGCACCTCCCTTCCTTCTGGGCCTCCTCCTCTGAAACCTGTTGGCTATCAGGGTTTTCTTCCCATCATTTCTCTGGGGTACGAGACCCTGGGTTTGAGCTGTTCGGGGGGACTCAAAATGCGACTAAGGTCTTGGGTCTCAGACTCTGGACCTAGCACTCCAGTTTCAACATCCTCTCTGGTTGGTACGGGAGTTTAGAGTCATACCTTTGCTGTCTGGAAGGTCAGCTGTCCCTTCTCCCAGAGTACCTCGGGTATTTAGCGTTTCCCCCGTAGACCTCCATCCTTGGTCTCCCTTCTTCCTGATTTGGAGGTCTAGGGTCCTGAAAGCGGGGAGAGGGAGCAGGATCGTTTGGGAGTTGGGGTTTGAAGGGTATCTGGGAAAGAAGCTTAAATTGAACGGTGGAATATTACATCCCTCCTGAGGGAAGTTTTGTGGGAAGTTTGGAGGGAAGTTTTGCGTGCATTTTCCAGGGGCAGTACTTCCCTGATTGGACCCCCCCTTGTGCTCGGGGAGTCCATACATACCCCAAGATGGGTCTGTTACCGTTGTATCTCGGGCTAATATAGGAGGCATAGTCTGGTGACGCATTTGTTGGATTCCCCCTCTGATACCCACCCACCCACTTGGGATTGATCAGTGGGTCTCCTCTGCCTCTCATTTGGCTTATTAGAGGGAGGAGTGTTTTAGGCCCCCCCATTTCTAAATCCAGAATGGGGGTATTCTTCACCTCTGCCACCTTGGCAGCAGTGGGGGTGTTGGATGGTTTGATCTTTGGTATTGTTTTTGTTTTTAACAGGCTTTTTGACCTTATAGATCTGAGTAGCCTGCTGTATTACCCAATCCAGGGTCCTTTGCTCATGGAAGTCCCTTACCAATTGGGTCATGATGTACTTAGAGAGGGCATGGAAATGTGTATTAATGAACTCCCTACCTTTTGTGCACACCCGTCTAGAGGTCTGGACAAACGCTCGCTTCAGTTCATGCAGAAACTCCCAAGGTGCCCGATCCTCTCCACACTGCAGGTCGTAGGCTGCCTTGCAAGCCTTCTAGGGTTCCTGTGTACAGAGAAGTATTTCAAGATGGCCACCTTGTATGTAGACCATCTTAAATGATCTTGATCCTCCAGCCCACAAATAAACTGGCGTATTCTTGGGAGAATGTCCGCTTGACAAACTCCATGGAATTGTGATAATGTTTTATGCTAAATTACATCATCATCTGTTCATACAGATCCAGATGTTCCCATACTGAGTATTTTGCATTTTTGCGGTAGGGAGTCATGAAGCTCAGACTCAGAACTGCTACCATTTGTGGTTCACTCCATGTCGTCTATGTGCTCCCTGATTCCTTCAGCCTGGGAATCCCTCCCAGAATGACGGGGTCTGGTCTCTTCTCCCCTGTGGTGCTGTGGCCTCTCTGGGTCGCTTCCCTGGGCTCCCCCTTTCGCACAGGGGAGTACTTATCTTGCTCCTCCCTTCTTCCGGGTGTGGTGGAGAACTCCCCCCAACCCCCTGACTGGGTGAAGGTTTTCAAGATGCTCCTTTGAAACCTGGACTCAGAGATCCTTCTCTATCTGCAAAGCGGACAATGTGGTCCCTTTGTATTTTATGTTTCTGCCAGTCTAGCTCCCTGATCCTCTCATCATAGGAGCCCTTCTGGTCGGAATTATCTGCCAGTTTATTTTTTAAATCTGAATAAAGATGAATATACATCAATATCTGCCAGGGACTGGCCTTCCGGCTCAGTTGTACTAGGCCTGGTTGAGTCCAGCTGCTTCATGTTTCCCTGTTCTTGTGAACTGGTAGACATGAAATTTGCAGCACCATGTGCATATAATGTGATGAGTTGGCTTGAGGCCCCTGGTAAAGAGGACATCCCACCGTTGTCAGGGGTTGCCCTTCCATACACTAACTGTTTGGGGTTCCTCAAGGCATGATTGAATCTAGCCATTTCCTTCTCCAAAATTCTCTTTCTCAGCCCCTATCTCTTGGTGGTCCATAGAGGCTGTGAGATCTCAAATGCTTTGTATTCGTTTAAATCTATATCTGACCAGGCAGATTATGGCTAGAAGAAAAATGATTCCTAAAGATGAAACAACTTGTCGGTTAACACTGGTGGGGCCCTTGCAGCGGGAATGTAGGCCGGCGGACCTCTTGTGGTACCCACTGGGCAATGTGGGGACGTCGGTGGTTTTTGAAGTGATAAGGGAAACGTGGAGGAAATACGTGGATTGTAAGGGGCTTAAGGGCCGCTATGAAAAGAATCGTTCATGGGGGCTGATCAGAAACTCCGCCAAGCAATTGGGAGGGTAGGGATATGAAGATTACGGGGAAGGGATGCGAAACGGTGGGGGACTTTTTTGTGGGAGGACAGCTCATTACCTGCAGCGAGTGGTGTGAGAAGTTTGACTTGCCACGGGGAGTTTTTCTGGCATATGGGGCGGTGGTTCGGAGGATGGCGGAGTTATGGGAGGGGATACCTGAGGAGCCGGAATCATGCCCGGTGCTCCGAGTGTTACTCGATCGGGCAGGGGGGAGAGGACATATTTCGCGGGTATATAAGGCCTTTGGAGAGAGGTCGGCAGAAAGGGAGCTGAAAGTCAAGGAGAAATGGGAAGCGGATATGAGGCGCTCGATTTCGAGTGAGGAGTGGGAGCTGGTCTTGGACCTGGTCCAGAAATCCTCGAGGAACACCCGTTTTCAGTTGGTTCAATTTAACATTCTGCTTAGGGTGTCTGTTACCCCATTGGCGCTTAAGGCGATGAATGGAGAACATCGGGGTGACTGCCCCAGATGTGGGTTAGGGGCGGCAGGGTTTTGTTATATAGTGTGGGGTAATAATAAAGCACTGGGATGAGGTGATTAAGGGAGTAAATTAGTTACTGGGAGCCAACCTGGAGCGAAGTCCGGAGATTTGTCTGTGGGGGAACCTACTGGGGGGGAAATGTAACAAATTACAGAACAGAATGGGTTGGTTTCTACTTGTATTGGCGAAACGCTGATTGGCGATTGCGCGGAAGTCCCCCCTGGGTCCGACAATTCATTTGTGGAGGAAGGATGTATGAAGATGGGGCTTAGCGGAGTTGACGGTTTTGCAGAATTTGGAGGTGGAGGAGGATGCGGGGGAGGTAACGGTTCACCGGTCCCAATTGTTGAATGACCTCACAAAAGACAATGATCTGCACCCTCCGTGAAATGACGTATCTGGAGGAGAGGCGATGACGAGGGAGAGGGGATCTCGGAGATGGGGTTTGGAGATGGATTGACTCTAATCTCACCGAACTGTGAACATTTGTGCTGGGCTGCTGTGCCTAATGGAAAACAGAGATCTTTTTCGGGAGTTGGGGTGGGGAGGGAGGGGAGGATAAGTTTAGAGGGGGAAGGGGTTGTACGGTTGGTTAAGATTTGACAATTTGGGGCGTGGGGGATAGCTGAGGGACTGTTGTATTGAAATGTCAATAAAAAGTGTTTAAAAGAAGGGGAACTGGCAGGGAGGGGAATGCCGGACTTGTTTTTGGCTGGTGTGTTTACAAAAATGCAAATAAAAAGTGTTAAAAAAAAACAAAAAAACTTGTCGGGTTTGTAATGATGAGACTCAAACTGAAACTCTGTGTCATTTGGTGGTTGATTGCGCTGCTTTGATGGCCATCCGTCAATGATATTTTCACAAGTCTTTGCGTACCAAAGATGAAATATGGAGCTTTTTACTTACAAGCACAAAAACAGCAACACAAATTGCACTTGTGCAGTTCAATAGCGTAATTCCAGTGGAAACAAATTGGAACTAGCTAAGCTTATAAGAGATAGATGTTTGGCATGTCTGCTTACATTTTTAAACATCAATTGATTGATTTGTATGGTAGGAAGAGTGACACCCCTCTCCCACCGTCTTTTTAATTTAGTGCAGAAGGATCCATTTGGCTTTCGTTTTGTCCTTTTATGACTTGTAATAATGTTTGTCTTCTGGTGCTTTTAAGGATTAATATAATGTGTGAATAATTGTTTCCTTTTGTTACATGTAATAATTTCTGTTTTGAAAGGTTGATTAACTCAACCAGACAAATAAAAAAATAAAATAAAAAAAGAGGCCTGAGCTTTGAGCTCTGCTACCAAGGTTTGATTAGTTTCTATGACCTTGCTTTGTGCCACTACTTGGCCACTGAGTCCCTTGTTCTCCTCACAAAGGGCCTCATTTTCTTTCTGCAAATCTTGTATTATCTGAGAATACTCAGACCTCTTCTTCTGCAGGAGACTAATCTCCTCACATTTTGGTCTGTGTTGTCTGCTCTATGTCAAATTCTATTCGCCTCACATGTCCCATTCATTTTTCATTTTCTACTTTTATGTCAGTCAGTTCCTGGAAACATGACTCGCTTTTCTCCAGGTCTGTCCTTACCTGGCACACTTCCTGACATAGGGCATTTTTTTCCTGACACAATGTGCTATTCTGTTCACTGAGGTGATCTCTCTGCCGCTTCATAGCGCTCAAATTATGGTGTTCCTGATCAAATTCTACCTGGGAATGGACCTCTTTTATGACTCACTGGTTATCCCCCTCTTTCAATTGCTTAATCTGCATTTGAAATGCACACATGTCCTCTAAGCAGGCCCTATTGTGCACCACATGTAGACTCCATTTTAGTTGACTCACTCTCAATTTCTCAACCCCTTCTTGACACTCCTCTTTCAGTGCAGAAAATTGAGACTCTCGCTCTGAATTCACTTGTTGCTATGCCGCTAATTCATGCTTTAGCTGCTGAATGATGTCTCCTAATTTTAACTCAGAATTTGGCTCTGTAGCACTTTCTCCTCTACTTGCCTTAACTCTCTCTGTGCTTGATCCAAAAGCCGCAATTGATTTTTTACAGAGGCTACACTCTCCTGGTATCTTTCTTCCATGATCATCATATGGAAGTACATATATGCGGTAAGCTGAGCCATTTTAATTTGCTCATCTTTGGTGGTCTGCGTCATATAAAAATCTGTTAAGGCTTGATGTAACAGGGCATTATCCTGCAACACATCCTTATTTATAGAGGTAACCTCTTGCATCATTCTAGATTGCCATGCTTCATCTTCCCGTTCTACCAATTCACCTTTAATGAACAATATGGATAAAAGGTGCTTTCTGTGCTCATTAAGAAATGTGCTCTGCACCTAATAGGTTCTCTATGCAAGGGCAACATCTCAACCCTGCTTCAGCTTAGTTTGTATTCACAATATTGTATTTACACACACAGCCCTGACACCGAGGGTATAAGTTTGGATGGCGCTTTCACAATGCAACCCAGCTCTCTACCCACTAAATGTATCAGAACCTTGAATGACTAGTCTGCTGTGCTGCATTGCCACGGGTGAAAACACTTTTCTCAATCACGGCACGAGCCCCCAGTTTGTCGCAATATATTTCACAGCACAAGCAAGTCAGGGATCTCCTTCCCTTACAATGAATGTGGCGCACAATAAAACGCTTACATTTTTTATTTATACTACGGATCCTTTTGAGAAGGCCTCCAACCCGTCTCGTACACACCTTCCACAAACACCCCATGTCACAAAGGAACCAGGCCGGTGTGTATCAATAAGATATTTATTAATGTTTTATTTAATGTCAAACAGTCACCAATGTTGTGGCAAAACAAAACGCAATGATCTCTATAAAACAACCAGGTTAAGATACACTGTCCAATTACTTCCTTTTTTAATGGCAGAACAGATGAAGAACAATTTACGACACAATGATAGCACTAGCGTTAAGCACTCCCCCTGCAAAACTCAACCCCCCCAAACATCAATTGGACTTGATTCCTTTGAATGGAAGGCAGTGGCAGGGAGTAAGAATACAGGGGGAAAATCGGTTTTGTGTGGTGCCTATAGAAACAAGATGGGGAGCCAGCAAAGCAGGCGGAAAACCGTTTTTGGAGCACCATTGGAGGAATTGGGTTTTTAATTATTTCTCGCATCTCGTAGGGAAAGAGATAGAAAACATGGAATTTGCTTGCTTATGTTTAGAAAGACAGGTTGAGCTTTTAGGGAAGACTAGTCAACACACAAGGAGAAAATCGGTTTTAGGAAATGCAACACATAGGAAATAGAAACGGAATGCAAATGGAAATTCGTTTTGACTACACAATAGGGAAAGAGGAACAGAAGGGGAAAATCGTTTTTTGGGAGATTAAGCTCAATTTCAATGGAAAAGAAAATGCAAATGGAATTCGTTTTTACTGAGGCTGCAAGTGACAGTTAGGCTCTGGGAAAGGGCTTAGCTCACAAAAGGAAAATCGGTTTTGGGTTGGGATAACTGATGGAAAGAGAAATTACAGTGGCAAGTGGAAATTCATTTAGCAGGGCACAATTTAAACACAGGGACAAATGTGTTTCTCAGGTCATAATGGGATTAATTCCTTTGGGAAACACTTTATAACTATACCAATTCACAAGGCACTGGGATGAGATGATGGGTACCGAATTCCCACCATACAAATCCCATGAAATAGGGAAATTAATTGATTTACTTACAAAATAAACTAAGGATTTACACAGACAAGTGAGGGTTTTTTTCAATGGGGATTTGCTAACCTACGCAGGGAAACGGGAGTTCTTCAATTGGAAGCTGCTAACACTAGGAAAGGACTGAAATACATGGCAAACTAAGGATTCTTCAATGGGGAGATGACTAAAATGCACTGGCAATTTGAGGGTTTCAATGGGGAATTTTCAATGGGGAAGTATTGGATGCAATGCTACAAGGATAAAGGGCTTATGCAATTTAGGGACGGGTTGTTGCTACTTAGAGGAGAGGGCTGGATCGGACATCAGGGAGCATCAGGGCACCACTGCTGGGACAGCCAATGGGCTCAGCCAAGGATTTCTTCCTTCCCCCAAGGGGTTCCAAGCCAGCTACTAGGTCTCCTGGTTCCTCTGCAAGATTTAGGCCTACCTGCTTGGATGTTACTCCAGATTTTGGCAAATGGATCACCTCCGGGGTTAGTGGCAAGAGTCCTGGTTTGAGGTGGTTACCTAGTTATAGGGAAAGTGACATCACAAATGTGTCATAGTTCTCGCAGAAGGGATTGGTGGAGCATCACTAGTCCACTCCCATCTGTGTGCTGATAGGTTCAGAAAATGTAGGCGTGTTTTTGGACACCAGGGGAGGGAACCACTACATCATCTTCCTTCGACAGGGGGGCTCGGTCTGCTTCAGGGACAAAAAAATCTCACTGCATGACAAGTGCCCTTAATCTCCATATTTTGACACATCTGAAGGCATTTCTGAACACTATATTTTTCAGTGAATCACCTAAGCTTCGCCCAGTGTCTGTGCAATATAATGGTGCAAAGATACAGTTTTTCTTCATTTACTCCAAAATGATATCAGTGAAAAATATGGCACTTGGTGGGCGGCATATGAATCATGTGTCACATGTTTTATCAAATGTTCATGGTTCTCACATTCATATGGAGGCCACATTTTGAGTTTTTTATCAATAACCTTTGATATGTTGGGCCAACATAAATCAGTTTGGGGTGTCCAGAAGCGGCTAGCTGACACCTTTTCAAAAATCCTACCATGACTATTTTGTGACAAAGATTCCCAATTTTAGACGATGAAAACCATTTCTTCCATATTTCACAATGGACAGTTAAGACCACTCCTTTCCTCGCCCCCACCCTTGCAAGTCCCTGTGCCTGGCTGTGACGTCAAGAGGGGTTCTGTGTTGAGATTAGCTTACATATTCCAATGGCTGATGATCAGCTAATGCAAGTTTTTATTGCAGCTAGTGGGGCCTAGGGTCATAAAACTGGAGAGCAGCACTGTCCTTATCTCGTCACACCGCAAAGGAGATCTCTGATGGAATTTAAGTTCGTATTTTTAAGAGAAGCCCTCCTGTTTGAAGTTTGCAGGCTCCTCTTGGTTTCCAGGCCAACCAAGCGAAAGAATTCAGTTTCACACTTGAAGAACTAACAAGCAAAGAGAGAGAAACGAAACCATGGCCTGCCCCCACTTAGCCAGAATTGCCTTTAACTCACATTTCACTTTACAATGAACTTTTTGAATGGCACACAATTTTAACATGGATAAATGTCATTTCAAAGTTATTGCCTGCATATGGGATTAAAGAAGAACATCATAATTACATTTTTAAAGGCTTTGGTGTAATTCTGGCTTTACAAAGTGTCACTTGGATGCAAAAACTGAAATTACATTGGGCCTCATTACGACCCAGGCGGTAAGTTACCGCCTGGGTCGTACCTTTACCACCATGGCGTAAACTATGTTTACGCCATGGTGGTTGGCGGACTTACCACCCCAATCCGAGGTGAGTGGGGCGGTAAGTCCCCATTAACCCATTTACCCTTCCCCATTCCCATTTTTGCCCCATAGGGCATAATGGGAGTGGGGAAGGCGTTAATTACGCCACCGTAAATTACGGTGGCGTAATTAACAACAAGGTCCCTTAGCGCCATGGATTTTAACGCCTGCTAAAAGCAGGTGTTAAAACCTCCATGGCGCTAAGGGACCTCGGAATCAGGCGGTAAGGGTCGGCGCTGTTTACTCCGCCGTAAACCCCTTACCGCCTGGGTCCTAATGAGGCCCATTGTGTTGCTTTCAGCTGTTAAGAAGGCTTTCATTTTACTGCAGCAGTTTAACCCAGTTCAGCTTCCAAGGATGAAAGAAACCAACTTCATATTCTAAAAATCTTGCATACATTTTGATGAGTATTACTTTAGTTTAAAGGGAAAAATAGAATTCTCATTTTATTTAATGTTCATGACAGAAAGCAATCTGCTTCACTGCACTACTGCTCACAATGCTGACATCCCATTGAGGGTTCTGTGGACCGTGGTTTCTGCAAATGTTATTTCAGCCCTCCAGTAATTTTGGCAAACTTTGTAATGTGTCTTTCCCTTATGCCAGGCAATTGCCATTTTTCTGCATCTCCATGTTTTGAGGCTCAAATTCACTCCTTTTTGTTTTGAAAGTGCAGGGCCTCATTTCCACATTATTTCAGTACAGGCCTTTTTACATAGGGCATGTCCCCCCACTGACTCCGGCCTTTTACTTATGGCATCCGGGCCTATTTCACCCCACATGAGTAACCAAACTAACATGCCAATACATGTGTATGCATTAGAGACAAAGCAAATGTGCACTCATCCTGAAGAACGCATATATTAGGTACTAGATGCCCTTATACATGAAGAATATTAACCTAACATCCATAAAACATGAGCAATACTAACATAAGCTACGTATAAGCTGCATTCAAAATGAACGACATGCGAATATAGCTCACTAACATAGAAACACAACAGAAGTGGCAGACATCTTTTCCAAAATGGAAGAGACAATGTGCTTCTAATTAAACGAAGGGCTTTAAGAGAACTCAGAATGCTGAAATTACAAATAGAGGTGCGTGCAGAGCTCAGGTGAGAGCTGGCAACTATAGACAATTTTACCGCAAATTGAGTGAGGGTCAGAACATTGCAGTGGAAGCACGCAAATGCAATTCCAAGGATGCAAGAAGGATGCTCCCAGATTAATTAAAGTTTTATAAGAGTACAACCAGCCTTTGTAAGCCAGGACAACTATAAGCCAAAAGACTCCACGAAGAATAACTCAAGAGTGTCCTCAGTGTCAAGAGAAAACGTAACACTTGCATCAATATTAGCTGAACCCCCAATAAATGAAGGGTGAAATAATTCCAAACACAGTCCCAGAACACGTGAGCTATAATTGAAGAACACTGCCTATTTTTTAACAACAAACACAGATAGGACTCCTGCCTTACTCCTTACACGTATCCCCAGACACGAGTCGCCACACAAGGCCAAATACAAAGAGATCACCCTGACTCATGGCCTAGAAATAAGGGATGGTATCTTCTAGTTTGCAAAGGTAGCGGGCGCCCCTCTCTCGACAGAACAAGGCCTGATAACCTGTTCAGTGGTTACTAACCACTTGAGAGTTCGCAGCCACTGCTTTTACTCACTGTGCCTTTCACAGATGGGAAATATCTGTTGGGGATCATCAGTGAGGTGAAGCTGATGCCTCTCTAAGCACAGTGAGAGGGAGACCACGTCTGGTTGCCCCCAGGAGACCTATTTTTAGAGTTTGCAGCCACTGCTTTTACTCACTGTGCCTTTCACAGATGGGAAATATCCATTTGCATATCAGTCTTTGTCCTGCCCAGGGGCAGTCCAGCACCGAAATGCAATGGCAATTCCAACCTGAACGAGAGTACCACCAGCAACCCCATACACGTGTTTCACCCTTGTTGGGGATCATCAGTGAGGTGAAGCTGATGCCTCTCTAAGCACAGTGAGAGGGAGACCACTTTAGAGTTCGCAGCCACTGCTTTTACTCACTGTGCCTTAGAGAGGCATCAGCTTCACCTCACTGATGATCCCCAACAAGGGTGAAACACATGTATGGGGTTGCTGGTGGTACTCTCGTTCAGGTTGGAATTGCCATTGCATTTCGGTGCTGGACTGCCCCTGGGCAGGACAAAGACTGATATGCAAATGGATATTTCCCATCTGTCAAAGGCACAGTGAGTAAAAGCAGTGGCTGCGAACTCTCAAGTGGTCAATAACCACTGAACAGGTTATCAAGTCTGTTCTTTCGAGAGAGGGGCGCCCGCTACCTTTGCAAAACTATTTTTCAAGGAACCTGGGATTGGTAACCCTAGGTCTCCTGGGGGCAACCAGACGTGGTCTCCCTCTCACTGTGCTTAGAGAGGCATCAGCTTCACCTCACTGATGATCCCCAACAAGGGTGAAACACGTGTATGGGGTTGCTGGTGGTACTCTCGTTCAGGTTGGAATTGCCATTGCATTTCGGTGCTGGACTGCCCCTGGGCAGGACAAAGACTGATATGCAAATGGATATTTCCCATCTGTGAAAGGCACAGTGAGTAAAAGCAGTGGCTGCGAACTCTCAAGTGGTTAATAACCACTGAACAGGTTATCAAGTCTGTTCTTTCGAGAGAGGGGCGCCCGCTACCTTTGCAAAACTATCTTCTTTAATTGAAAGGAAAGCAATCCATGGACCTCTTTCCCCCTACTCCTGTCTGGCTCATGCCTTGACGACCTGTCAGTTGTCCAAGGATGGTTAGTAAGAAGCCAACCAATGAAAATCTCCAATGTTACGCCGCCCATGAAATACGGTGCCAGCCAATTACATATTGCTGAAATTATGTCTTTTTACTGTTATCAATTTAGAGGTGGTCACATGAGGAGCCATCAGACAAGCGTTACCCAATTAGAAATGTAACCCCTATGGAATGTATATTTAATCACCACTATTGTCCAATCCCTTTTCCCAATAGGTTTTGGTAACTAACATTACAGCATGATTTCAGTTAATGTCACTATGCTGGGTAAGTTTGACAAATGTTGAATTTATAAACTATTGATATTCATGTAACTAGCGAGAGGGTCAAGAATTCCATGCTGGTATGCTGTGCCTGCTTTATATTGATGATAATAAAGCTGGATTTTGCTTTGAACCTTGTATATTTCCGTTATTCAGTCCGGTTTGATCTGACTCCAGATCCTCTGTGTAATTTGGGACTTTGGAGGACATTTTAACAACAATGCATCACAATAGCCATGTACAAAACAGTGCTTTATACTACCCAGATATCTAGTATGGTTTAAATGACACTACATCACACCCCGCAAGTATCCAATACAACTTTGGCAGCTTAACTATCAACTCCATCTGTACCCATGGTATATGACACTAAACACTGTGTATGAGTTAAACCATTCTCTATTAGGCACATAGTCATCCCACTAGGATGATGCCGGTGCTATAAAAATAAAAACCTCCTAAAGTTATGGAAACCTTTAAACATTCATGGTAAGCGCTGCATGTGACGTGCTCGGATCTGTACAAATCAACTGAAAATGAATATTTTATTTAAATGCATACAGAAAAGTAGCACATCGGAACACAAAGGGGGGGGCAAAGACTGCACATGGCTCCCCAAAATTCACACCCACTCGTGAAAGGCTTTTTTGCAGAACAAACCCTGCCTATGTTCACCTGGGAAGTGGGAGAAGCAGCACCCAATGAGGGCCCACCAGTATGCCCTGAGGGCCCAAGCTATGGTCTTGCTGTCCCTTTCCCATCTTATTCAAGCAGTGAAGTTCTGGTCTCAGCCGGTGTCGAAGGCTGTGCACGGCTGGACGAGGAGTGCTCCGGATGCTGGGAAAGTTTGACAAAGTGACAGTTAGGTCAGCCCAACTCCTATGGGGCTTGTAGAGTTTTATATTCTTCAAATGGGGGCTGGCTATAGAGGATTTATATCATTCATATTGAGTATGAGTTCATGGGGGCGTGTAGAGGGATTGAATACAGGTGAGTGACATGCCACATTGTTTAAACCACATGTCTGGCAATGAGAGGCTCAAGTATTTAACATGCAACTGATGGGAGGTGCTATGAGTGATTTGTCATGTACAGTCCTGGTGTGTATATAATGCCGAAAATTGCATTTACCCACCCTATCAATGCTGCCAGAAATATTAGTCTCAGGGAGGTAAAGCAATTTGCAGAGGAGCACACAGTGGGATCATATGGTAAAGCTGGGATTATTGTTTATTTTTCTTCAGCTTTTTCACAATGTAAGATCCCTTTAGTATAGAGAGGCAGCCATATGTTAAATGTCTTTCTTACAGGAGACTGCATGGTGCAGCAGAATACCACTGCTAGATGCTCGTAATCATTCAGGGCATGGGGGTGGGTGGGCATGGGGTAGGGTGCACACGAGTAATAACCAGTCTCCAAATTGATAGAATAGTGCATGAGTAGCAAAAGCCCTGATGCTGGCCGGTGAACAATTATGCCATCTAAGCATTGGAGAAGCTGGAGAAGGTGTGGATTCACAATATCAAAAGATCCCCGCCCACACCAACATCTGAAAATGAGTATGCAAGAATGTGGCAGAGGATGGTCAAATGAAGGGTGAAAGCAGGACAACGGATATAATTCCTACCCTCCACCAAACATTTCCTTTCAGTGAGACCTATCTCAGTCCCAGAATATTGCCGCCAGAGGCCATGCCATGTGAGGTTCCCACCATTAAAGAGATTCTGTCACAGCAGCATTCCCAAATTGAGGTAACCTGTCCAGATGTTGTGACAGGCACAGCTGCCAGCACATAAAGCTCGGAGGACGAGTCATTTGGTTAAGGACCTATTGCAACGACCAGCATAACCTGCAGGTTTGAATCTTGTCGGGGTCTACTCCACCTTTTACCCTCCCACGGTCCATACATGAGCAAGTTATAATAGTAATAACACTTTATAAGGGATATATAATATATATATATATATATATATATATATATTACATGGCCACGGTAGTGGCCATGTAGTTATAGTTAAGTTGCTGTTTCCAAAGGAAGAGCACTTTTTGGGTGGCTTATAACTTCGCTCTCCCTGGACGGATCCTCACCAAACTTTGCAAAAAAAGTATTTGGGTCATTCTGAATTGTTTTGCAAAGTTTGGTGAGGATTCGTCCAGGGGGGCAAAGTTATAGGGGGGGTCCCAAAACTTTTTTTTTTCCCATAGACTGAATGGGAACATTTTTTTGCTCGCGTCTACAGCCCAAACCGCTGGACGGATTTCCACCAAATTTGGACCAGGAGCAGCGGCTTGGTCCCGAAAGCGTGCTTTTGCAAATTTGGTGAAAATCCGTCCAGTAGTTTTTTTGAAAATGACCAAAAAGTAGGTAAAAAAAATTAGTGATATCTGTGTTCGGTTCGCGGACACACTTCCCTGTTCGCTCCGCGGACAGTGTCCTGATTGGCCAATCGTCTTGCGTGATGTTCGCGGACATGCAACGTGTTCGCTGATTGGACGGCGTGGAGCGTGAAGCGCGTCAGATTTTTCGGTAGCGCCCGCCATCTTGGATTCGCGGACGTCCGCGGACAGCGCGGTGAAACTTTGTTCAAAATGTGATTTTAGTAGAGTGTGTTGGTGTGTAGGAGTGTTTGGGGAGGGTGGGAGTGTATGAGATAGGATGAAAGTTGTGTTTTTTATGTGTTAGACGTTCTTTTTGTGTTCGATTTGTTTGCGGACATCACGGGTGTTCTGAAATGTTCTAAATAAACTGACTGGGGGGTGTTCTAAGGACTCAATATGTGTCCGTTTTGTTCGCAAGCAAAGTGAAACTGTTCTAAGAACACTTGCGGTGTCTGGGGAGTGTTCGTAGGGGGTGTCCTGAGGACGCTGTCCGTCTTGTTCTCTGTCAAGTTGAATGTGTTCTAAGAACACCCGCGGTGTCCTGAAATGTTTGCAAAAAAACAAAATGGGGGTGTTCTGAAGACGTTTTTGAGAACACTCCCGGTGTCCTGAAATGTTCGTAGGGGGTGTCCTGAGGACGCTGTCCGTATTGTTCTCTGTCAAGTTGAATGTGTTCTAAGAACACCCACGGTGTCCTGAAATGTTCGCCAGTAAACAAAATGGGGGTGTTCTGAAGACGCTTCTAAGAACACTCGCGGTGTCCGGGGAGTGTTCGTAGGGGGTGTCCTGAGGACGCTGTCCGTATTGTTCTCTGTCAAGTTGAATGTGTCCTAAGAACACTCGCGGTGTCCTGAAATGTTCGCAAATAAACAAGATGGTGGTGTTCTGAAGACGCTTCTAAGAACACTCCCGGTGTCCGGGGAGTGTTCGTAGGGGGTGTCCTGAGGACGCTGTCCGTATTGTTCTCTGTCAAGTTGAATGTGTCCTAAGAACACTCGCGGTGTCCTGAAATGTTCGCAAATAAACAAAATGGGGGTGTTCTGAAGACGCTTCTAAGAACACTCGCGGTGTCCGGGGAGTGTTCGTAGGGGGTGTCCTGAGGACGCTGTCCGTATTGTTCTCTGTCAAGTTGAATGTGTCCTAAGAACACTCGCGGTGTCCTGAAATGTTCGCAAATAAACAAGATGGTGGTGTTCTGAAGACGCTTCTAAGAACACTCCCGGTGTCCTGGAATGTTCGTAAGGGGTGTCCTGAGGACGCTGTCCGTATTGTTCTCTGTCAAGTTGAATGTGTTCTAAGAACACCCGCGGTGTCCTGAAATGTTCGCAAATAAACAAAATGGGGGTGTTCTGAAGACGCTTCTAAGAACACTCGTGGTGTCCGGGGAGTGTTCGTAGGGAGTGTCCTGAGGAAGCTGTCCGTATTGTTCTCCCTCTGTCAAGTTGAATGTGTCCTAAGAACACTCGCGGTGTCCTGAAATGTTCGCAAATAAACAAGATGGTGGTGTTCTGAAGACGCTTCTAAGAACACTCGCGGTGTCTGGGGAGTGTTCGTAGGGGGTGTCCTGAGGACGCAGTCCCTATTGTTCTCTGTCAAGTTGAATGTGTTCTAAGAACACCCGCAGTGTCCTGAAATGTTTGCAAAAAAACAAAATGGGGGTGTTCTGAAGACGTTTTTGAGAACACTCCCGGTGTCCTGAAATGTTCGTAGGGGGTGTCCTGAGGACGCTGTCCGTATTGTTCTCTGTCAAATTGAATGTGTTCTAAGAACACCCACGGTGTCCTGAAATGTTCGCAAATAAACAAAATGGGGGTGTTCTGAAGACGCTTCTAAGAACACTTGCGGTGTCCGGGGAGTGTTCGTAGGGGGCGTCCTGAGGACGCTGTCCGTATTGTTCTCTGTCAAGTTGAATGTGTCCTAAGAAGACTCGCGGTGTCCTGAAATGTTCGCAAATAAACAAAATGGGGGTGTTCTGAAGACGCTTCTAAGAACACTCGCGGTGTCCGGGGAGTGTTCGTAGGGGGTGTCCTGAGGACGCTGTCCGTATTGTTCTCTGTCAAGTTGAATGTGTCCTAAGAACACTTGCGGTGTCCTGAAATGTTCGCAAATAAACAAGATGGTGGTGTTCTGAAGACGCTTCTAAGAACACTCCCGGTGTCCTGGAATGTTCGTAGGGGGTGTCCTGAGGACGCTGTCCGTATTGTTCTCTGTCAAGTTGAATGTGTTCTAAGAACACCCGCGGTGTCCTGAAATGTTCGCAAATAAACAAAATGGGGGTGTTCTGAAGACGCTTCTAAGAACACTCGTGGTGTCCGGGGAGTGTTCGTAGGGAGTGTCCTGAGGAAGCTGTCCGTATTGTTCTCCCTCTGTCAAGTTGAATGTGTCCTAAGAACACTCGCGGTGTCCTGAAATGTTCGCAAATAAACAAAATGGGGGTGTTCTGAAGACGTTTTTGAGAACACTCCTGGTGTCCTGGAATGTTCGTAGGGGGTGTCCTTAGGACGCTGTCCGTATTGTTCGTTGTTAACTTGAAAGTGTTCTAAGAACTATCGCGTTGTTCTGAAATGTTCGTAGGGGGTGTCCTGAAAACGGTGTCCGTATTGTTCGCTGGCAAGTTCAAAGTGATCTAAGAACACTCACATTGTTCGCGGACATTAAAAGTTTCCCATAGATCATAGTTGAAATGTTTGACTCTATGGATGTGATATGCTGCGGTGGTTGTTGCCAGGGCATACAGTCTTGGGTGCATGGCCATTTGGCCATGCACCCAAGACTGTATGCCCTGGCAACAACCACCGCAGCATATCACATTAATATTTGCTTATAACTTTGGGTGAAAAACAAATGTATGGTTCTCTGTCAAGTTGACTGTGTCCTAAGAACACTTGCGGTGTCTTGAAATGTTCGCAAATAAACAAGATGGTGGTGTTCTGAAGACACTTCTAAGAACACTCGCGGTGTCCGGGGAATGTTTGTAGGGGGTGTCCTGAGGACGCTGTCTGTATTGTTCTCTGTCAAGTTGAATGTGTCCTAAGAACACTCGCGGTGTCCTGAAATGTTCGCAAATAAACAAGATGGTGGTACTCTGAAGACGCTTCTAAGAACACTCGCGGTGTCCGGGGAGTGTTCGTAGGGGGTGTCCTGAGGACGCTGTCCGTATTGTTCTCTGTCAAGTTGAATGTGTTCTAAGAACACCCGCGGTGTCCTGAAATGTTCGCAAATAAACAAAATGGGGGTGTTCTGAAGACGTTTTTGAGAACACTCCCGGTGTCCTGGAATGTTCGTAGGGGGTGTCCTTAGGACGCTGTCCGTATTGTTCTATGTTAAGTTGAAAGTGTTCTAAGAACTATCGCGTTGTTCTGAAATGTTCGTAGGGGGTGTCCTGAAAACGGTGTCCGTATTGTTCGCTGGCAAGTTCAAAGTGATCTAAGAACACTCACATTGTTCGCGGACATTAAAAGTTTCCCATAGATCATAGTTGAAATGTTTGACTCTATGGATGTGATATGCTGCGGTGGTTGTTGCCAGGGCATAGAGTCTTGGGTGCATGGCCACTTGGCCATGCACCCAAGACTCTATGCCCTGGCAACAACCACCGCAGCATATCACATTCATATTTGCTTATAACTTTGGGTGAAAAACAAATGTATAAGGAACAAAGGTATTAGATACTATGGATGTAATATGCTGCTATGGTTGTCCTTATTATTGTATACTTACTGTTTGGTCTAGTAATGGGAGTCCATGTTTTTCTTCTTCATTTCTGTGATAAAAGAAAAGAGCATGTTAGTATTAGTATTTTGTAATGACTTATTACATTGTATAAGCAATATACTTTTATTTTTTTTCGACCCTCATATTTAGTAGAGTACAAATCAGAGTACTGTGCAATTTGCTCAGTTTCTGTATTTGTTGCTAAAATCATTGGGTCTGTGGGAGAAAAAAAAATCCATGTTGGATTAAAAAAAAAAACTTTTTCTGTTATGCTACAGTTTGTTTGTTTATTTTCAGTGTTCACTTGTTGTTTCTGGCCAATGCTTTATACTTTGCTTTGTTGTATTTTTTTGGAGCAGTAACAGATTCTTCATTTGTTTTGATATTATAAAATTTTGGAGCAGTTAGATACCAATTGGCGTATTCTAACTGTCTATTTTTTTTATATATTTTAGTGGTTTTGATTTATCTATTTGGATATTGTTAAATTTTGGGACAGTTAGATACCAATTGGCGTATTCTAACTGTGTATTTTTTGGCCTAATTTAGTGGTATTCATTTATCTGATTAGTTGTTGTAGAATCTTTGAGCAGTTAGATAGCTTTTGGAGTATTCTAACAGTTTATATTATTTGAACACAAATTTATAATTTTGGGACAGTTAGATACCAATTGGCGTATTCCAACTGTGTATTTTTTGGTCTAATTTAGTGGTATTCATTTATCTGAATAGTTGTTGTAGAATCTTTGAGCAGTTAGATAGCTTTTGGAGTATTCTAACAGTTTATATTTTTTTAACACAAATTTACTTAAAGGTTTAAATACAGTTTATTTATCAAATTTTGGTTTTAAGAACATCAAATAAGCGTTTGTAAGATTTGCTGGTAATCTCTGCTTTAGAGTAATGGTACTATCATTACATTCACACCATCCACATTTCTTTTTTATATATGCCGTGTAGTTCCCTGAATTGGTTGTGGCTCCTGCGTGGTAGATTATACCTATTGTTGTGAAGGTTTTCTTACCAAGTGATATTTGACTATGTGTGAATCCAGCCAGCTTGCAGTTGTTTTTGGTACCATCTGCATTGTAACGTAGAAGCATTAGTATTACGTATTTACTATGTGTTTGTATTACTAACGTGGAGCGATTATCTGAATTGCAGGTAGAGCATAATCTACCATGGTTTGCATTTTGTACAAATTGCTGAAATGGAATGGATTCACAATTTGGTATTGATATATATATTCAGTGAAAAAACTTTGTTAAAGGGACGTTATGGTTAAGTTGCGCTACTAAAAACCTATGAAATTCAGTGAAAAAAACTTTGTTAAAGGGACGTTATGGTTAAGTTGCGCTACTAAAAACCTATGAAATTCAGTGAAAAAACTTTGTTAAAGGGACGTTATGGTTCCAAGTAAAACAAAAAAACCCTTGAAATTCGCCAGTTATGGTAAGCTAAGCAACCATAACTCACGCCACCACCGTGCACTGCTAAGACTAACACCCAGGACATCAAAGATGACATCACAAATGTCATTGAGGACATCACTGATGACATCACATGTGTATGTACTTCTCATGAAATATGTGTAGAAGGGATTCTTATTATGTTGCGAAAAAAGTGTCAAGAATCATTGCAAGAAATATACCCTAATAAGTGCATTGAACGATGCATTGACATAAATAGCATCCTATTATGGGGTTCTATCTAGTATACTAAGCTACTCATACAGAAACATAACATTGTGTGCAGCGTACAAGATGAAGGTATGATATTCGTAATGTTAATATGTTGAATAATGAAATGATAATTGTTTTCTTAATAGATTTTTGTGCACTGTGAAATATGTAATAAGTAGCTAATAAAACCCATGTATTACATAATTGCATTACTATAGACAAAACACAAAGACACAAGAACACATACCAATATGGGTATATACAGGGAAAGTGAAGTTAGCAAAAAAGCACAAGTAGTAGCAGAAACAATTCATAACTTAACTGATTAGTTTCATGCAAATAAATGATTGCTCTGTTTCAAAGCTGCTATTTACCCTATGTATATGTATCACTTGATGTGATTGGACCCTAAGGAAAGTAGTGTGAGTACAATGTATACAAATATGACCATATACAGGGAAAGTACAGCCATAAAAACAAACAGAACTATCAGAAAGTGCTCATAAGTCTAGTGATTATCTTTATGCACAAAAAGGATTGCTGTCTTTCAAGCTTGTGTTTTCCCATATGTATATGTTTCATATGATGTGACTGTACTCTAAGGGAATTACTGTAAGAACCTACTAGAAGGATATGTCTACAAATAAAATAAAATTCTTAGTTTCTGACTGTTACTGAAGAAAACCATGTGGCCTAGATATGTCAGCAAAAGAAAAAATAGTGAGCCAGACATGTGATGTCATCAGTGATGTCATCAATGACATTTGTGATGTCATCTTTGATGTCCTGGGTGTTAGTCTTAGCAGTGCACGGTGGTGGCGCGAGTTATGGTTGCTTAGCTTACCATAACTGGCGAATTGCAAGGGTTTTTCGGTTTTACTTGGAACCATAACGTCCCTTTAACAAAGTTTTTTCACTGAATTTCATAGGTTTTTAGTAGCGCAACTTAACCATAACGTCCCTTTAACCAAGTTTTTTTCACTGAATATATATATATATATATATATATATATATTGAAAAGAGGGGACAACACGGCGCCCCAAAGGAGGATCTGCACTCCAATCGATCCATTGTGCTGTACTGCGCTGAAACTTCAAGAACCAGCCTGACTCGGTTATTTCCTCTCGCAATGTCCAAAATGTATTTAATTATGAAACCATTAAAAAGGATTATATGTGTATGGTTAAGTTGCACAATAAAAACCTATGAAATTCAATGAAAGAACTTTGTTAAAGGGACATTATGGTTAAGTTGCACAATAAAAACCTATGAAATTCAATGAAAAAACGTTGTTCAAGGGACATTATGGTTACAAGTAAAACTTAAAAACCACAGAAATTCACCAGTTATGGTAAGCTAAGCAACCATAACTCGCGCCACTGTCGTAATGTGCACGGGCGCCTGTGGAATGTTGATGCCGGTTCAGGAGTCAACATTACAGGGCGGGTGGTTGATCAGGGACGCTGGAGGAGGAGGCTGCCTGTGGGGTCCATGCAATAAAGAGCACGTATACACATACCAGTGTCAGGAGATTTTGTCATTGGCGATGAGGTTTCGTGTGGACCCCAGTTCCACGCGTGTGTTGGGCGGCTGTCCCTGTTGCTGCAAGCCCACCTCCAGCTGATCAGCACTGCGACGCGGACAACCGTCGCAGCCTCGAGGGCGACCACCAGGGCCGCGGTTGTGCCTGGGTGCCGGAGTGCGGCCGGGGGCTCTGTGAGGATTGGTACAGCTTTCGTTGCCGCCCCCGTTGAGCTGGGCAGTGGCGGTTGCAAGTGGGCCTCGCCTGCGTGTGAGCGGCTTTGTCTCGCCGTCTCGCTGCTGCGGGGGCTGTGTGAGCCACGGACTGCTGAGGAGCGGTGCTCTCCGGCGGTTGCCCAGTGTCCAGCCGGGACACTGCTGAGGGAGTGGCCAGCGGTGAGAAACGGATGCCGGGTTCCCCTGTGTCCTTCGTTTGTGCTGCCGGCAGGGGGCGGGGCTGACCGTCTGTGGAGTCCCTGCGCACGCCCACCAGGAGGAGGCGGGTGCCAGACGGGTGCCCTGTTACGCAGCAGCGGTGCACGGAGAAGGAGGAGGGGCTAAGGCGGCACGGTGCAGCACGGCTCACAGGTCAGCTGACCGCTGCTTGTTTCTGGTGGCACAGGGAATACGAGGCTGGGGCATACAGTTGCCAAGAAGGGGCACACAGCTACCAAGGAGGAGCATACAACTACCAAGGAGCATCGGTAGGTGTGGTGACTGGTGCATGCTGGGGCTGTCATTCCTTGCAGGATTCATGTCACGCATGGTTTAGGATTGTTTTCTTCAAGGATTGCATCTATATGGCCCTGTGTTGACTCACCCTGTGCCAACTGATGTTGGGAGTACTGCATATAACGTGTGGGTGCACATGACCAAGGTGATAGTGTGGAGACGCTGGCCTATTGTTGGGAACTAGGATCCTAAAGGCTCTGAGAGTGTGGGCAGATCTTGGTTTGAGGCCTAGTGTCCAGGGCATCTCAATTTTGACATGTGGCATACAGCTGCCAGGCCTCCACCTGCCTTTTTGCCAAATATTGGTGATCCTGCTGCTCCTTGGGAGCAGTGGGTGGATGCCTTCAAAGTGTACCTGAGGGCCGCTGGTGGTGCAAAGTTCAACGATGATGAGAAGGAGGCTGCATTGCTCAATTGTATTGGTACTGAGGGGTTGAGGGTTTTTTCGTCACCTGCCAGGAGAGAATGTAATGGTTCAAGGGGGCGGTGAGGGAGAGATGGTTATAAGTGCTTACGAGACTGCTTTAAGGAAACTGCAGATGCGTTTTGGTAAAAGAGTTAATGTGGTTTTAGAGCGGTATACATTTTTTTCCAGGGTGCAAGGTTCAACGGAAAGCATTGACAATTATGTTACGGCATTACGTGCACTCATGGCCATGTGTGGGTTTCCTGGTAATGGGGATGAACATATCAGGGACCAAATTATGATGAAGACATCAAATCAGAAAATCAGAGAAAGGCTGTGGATCGAGAGTGATCCATCATTAGGTAAGGTGTTGGAGATTGCCAGAGCAATTGAAGCTTCTAAGACGAGTGTACAAATTGTTACTGAAAGAGATGTGTCTAGGGAAATAGTACATGCCGTGAGGCCGAGGAACAAGAAGGGTTTGGATAAAGTGGTTGGTCAAGGGAATAAGGTGTCTAAGAGCAAGGATGGGTGCAAAAATTGTGGCTGGTCCAGTCATAAGGCTGATTCAAAGGCCTGTCCTGCTTGCAATGTTGAATGCAGGAAATGTAAGCGTCTGGGCCACTTTGCATGCATGTGTAAAGGACAGGTGGTGGCTGATGTGGCTCCAGATGATCTCACCATGTTGCCAGAAGGTGCATCAGGAGGCGAATCTAGTCAGGGTGTGATACTGCACGTGGAGGGAAGTGCGCGGAAGGGTCCCTGGGTGTCAGTATTGGTGGATCAGCACCCTGTGGATATGCTGGAGGATTCAGGGTCACCTTACACACTTTTGGCTCCTGAAGTATATCAGGAAATATTGGGTAAACAGGTTTCTACTTTGTTGGCTCCAGACATCAGACCATGTGCTTATGGACAGAGTCCCATAGATCTATTGGGATACAATTGGTCAAAATGTTCTTTCAAGGGGAGGCAAACTTTGGGTAAACTGTATGTGGCTTCAAAGAGCACTAGTGTGTTGGGTTGGGAGGAGCAGGCAGCTCTAAAAATACAGATTCATCCTGGTGAGCAAGTGCCGGTCCTCAGTGTTGGGAAGGGAGCGGGGCAGAGTGACATAATTACCCCGACTGTGCTCATGAGTGAGTTTCCTGAAGTATTTTCGGACACTCTTGGTAAGCTCAGAGGCTTTACCCATCGCATTGTCTTGAAGAAGGGTGCAGTCCCCAAGGTACACAAAGTTAGGGGAGTGCCAGTAGCAGCGAGGGAGGCATTGGAAGCAGATTTGGCCAAACTGCAGACGGCGGGAATAATTGAGCCCATCGAGTCGTCAGAGTGGTTGTTTCCTGTGGTTTTGGTCAAGAAGGGTGACGGGAGCATCAGAATGTGTGTAGACCTCCGGGAGCTAAATTCTAACATATGGGTGGATCGGCATCCTTTGCCGAATATCAACGAAAGCATGTCCACTTGGACTTATTTTTCGCCATAGATGGCTTTTCTGTTACAACATTAAAGGATAGTCCCGGGACTTTTTTTTTTATTGTTCCTATGGTTCGGCCATGTGTTTTTAAGCATAAATCGGTAGATCGTAGAAAACTTTCCTATGGACCTTACCCGACTTTTTGTCCATTAACGCACTCGAAAACATCCGCCATTTTATGATAATCCTATCATTTCCCCCCATCGCCCTGGCTCACCTGCTTTTGCGGCACTAAATCAAATCCCCCGCCCCTGAAACAGACTTGATCAAAACATTCATATTCCCCGCCTCTATCCGTGACGTGACTGAGCTGCGTAGGCAAACGCGCCCAGGCGTCTTCTACGCGACTCCACACAGAACCAGGAAATCAACACAGATGAGCTCACACAACACAGCGCGCCACAATTGGGAATATGAAACTGTACTTTTAAATTAAACCGCAAGATTGTAAATTTGGTAAAGTACATTTATTTGACATCAAATGTTTTGAGAATATTCAGCGATTTGCATTTTTATTTGCTCACGTTCCAAAAAGTTTGTTTCGAGGCACACGATGTTCCTTTGCTGTACACAGGGTCTTAGATCATCTCACAATACAGCGCCACAATTCGGAATATGAAACTGTGGTTTAAAAGCAAACGGCAAGATTGTACATTTGGCAAAGTACATTTATTTGACATCAAATGTTTTGAGAATATTCAGCGATTTGCATTTTTATTTGCTCACGTTCCGAAAAGTTCGTTTCGAGGCACACGATGTTCCTTTGCTGTACACAGGGTCTTAGATCAATGAATTTTTATTTGCTCTCGATCCAAAATATTTCGTCTTGAGGCAAGCGATGTTCGTGTGCAGTAGACAGGGTGTTGGTTTACGATAAAATAAGCTCTTCGGTCGCACTGATAATCGCATGGCTGTTCCAACAACGAGGCACTAGGCCACCACAACGGTCTGTATGTTGCATCTAGCCGTTAGTACCGCGTAAGGGCATACTTGTACTTGGCGATCGTCCCACAAAATGGTCAGGGTGCTAACGTTGTTCACGCGGAGAAGCAACTGGCGGTTAAAAAACCCATCCGCCGGTGTCTGGTACTCGTGACACAGACAATAATGGACGATGTATCTATTTGAAAAACATAAAAAAAGGAAATTAGTCTCACCATCAGATCTTTATTAAAATTATTCATTTTATATATTAGGTCTGGAAATTATTTCATAGCTAGGACAGTGCAACTGGGTTTTATACGTCAAGGGGGGGCTGTAGGATACTGAGACAGTCCCCCAGTGCAGGGGTTGATAGGGAGTGCAGGTGGAGAGTGGAAGGGCCCAGGACCGAGGTCGCAGACAGTGGACCAGTTGTATCAGGGGAGAGGGAGAGAGAAAGCAGAAGCAAAGAGGAAGGTTTTGAGGTGCTTCCGTAAAAGGAGACGGTTCTCCCCAAGATAGTGCGCGGTACAAAACAATATGCCACATAGAATGAACAAGTACAACTTAACCCGTCTTTAAAGCTACTGTATAGTAATTAAATTGCGGTATAAACTCATCTAAAGAGTTACTTACATTATATTTGCATTTTCCATTGTGTCTGTGCGTAGGGCAGCCCCGAAATACCACTCCTTCTATGCCGACGTTTTATTTCTTCTAATGAACGAACATGAAATGGCTTTCGTTTCTGAAATTATATTCATTATCATTTCTTACGTGGTCCCGGCCTGTCAAGGTCAAATAACAATAGAACCTTATACTGAGTCGTGGGCCATTCTGGCACCCGAGAAAAAATCAAAGCAGCTGACCTTCACTTTGAACGAACACACATTCCTAGTTAGCTACATTCAGTGTAAGGCCGTCTTACAGGACTTGAAATTTACACTCCATCTTTGCATTTTGTCTGCGTGCTTTGCAGCCTCACAGAACCATAAATACGGAGACATTCTATATTTTTGGAAAAATCATTTATATTACTGTTTGGTTTAATTTAATGCGCAAATGAACAAGGTTGGATAGATAAACATATTCAATGGGCCTGCGACATGAGGAGACTCGAGAGAACAGACAATCAAATTACAATCATTTAAACCGTGATGTGTATTTCTCAATGAGCTCTTCTTTAGGTGGACATGGAACAGAGGCAATGTTGGGTGGCAATGCAGTTGTCACCTGCACAAGTTCGTTCACAACTCCATTTATGTGCCTATCTAGGACGTCAACAATAAGTCTCTCAATAAACTCATATTGCATATCCTCAAACACTGGTTTGATCACCCATTGTTTACTTCTTTTAGTGAAGGCCTTATTGTAGCGAAGCGTCCCTAAAGTTCCGGTCGTCCTACTTTGTTGACGGCCGACATTATGGTTATGTGCCAAGACCGCTAAAAGAGTCCGATTTATCATGCCCTCCATGCCAAAATGCAATCGTTTTGGCCTGTACTTTAGGCACATATTGTGGAACACCTCCAAATCTCCTGTGTGGCAGAATTCCGTGAGTCCCCTCAAAGCTTTTGTTATAGTTTTATCAAATACAATCGTTTCAATGGCTTTGTGAGTGGGTGATGAAGGAATCAACCACTTCTTCTTCCGTGCCTCCTCTGTGGACAAATGGCCATGTTCACAATTGTGGAAATGTTGGTTCGTGTTCCAGCTATGCACGTTTGTACAGTGTAGCATTACTGACCGCCATTTTTCCAGTAGAATTTCCAACGACCCTCCACATGTTTTTGAGCTCCACCAAAGATGGTTGCTGATTGACTTGGACCACTGTGAAATACCTTGCATATCTTTTTTTTTACCTGCAGCCGACAATTTTTTATTGATTGTTTTTGCAAGATGCCAAACGTCAAATTGGTGATTTATATTTTTGTACTCTTCTCTCATTGTCTTGGCAATTGAAACGTGTCTGTCCGTGGCTATCAGGTCGATCACCATTCCCCGCGATTGTAGTTCTTGCAATGATGCTACAAAGCCAACTTTCTCCATGGCCACTGAGGATGTACTTTGTGACACCTGCACGACCACCGAACTCACAATTTTCTTACTTTCCATGTCCTGAAAGTGGTAGGTGCAGTACTTGGCTGAAAATCCTGGGCTGTCGCACTGTCCATCACCGGCTAGCCTGAACCGTTTGCCCGCGAATGTACTATCAATAGACATTTTTTCCATTCTCCAAGCTTCGCTAATGGCTGGAAATAGATAATCGGTTTGGTATTTGTAGAACTGAGTTTTCGCAATGAAATGGATTCCCACAAACTGAAAGAAAGACTCTAATTTTTTAAAACTTGAACCACTAAAAAGTGCAGCCGCTGCACAAAGTAGATTGCCTGCTGGCAGTTGTCCCAGCATGGGTTGTGCAGACCATGAGAAAGGATGATATTTTGTACAGGTGGCATGTATTTTAAGGTTAGTGCCTCGAATTGCACGAGTCACATTAATCACTGGCTCCCCACATACTTCCCCACCTACCGAATGCCCACATTTCAACCGAATAATAATTTCAATCAAACAACTATCGAATACAATGAATTTGGCCTCTTTCCTTATACTGTCACTCTGCATCCCAGCTGGTTCGGCCTGTAACGTTGAGGACATGTCACTCACATGAAAGGTAGAATCTCTGATATCGTCTTCCGCTATGTTCAGTGATATTGAAGGTGTTTCATTGTAGTCCACTTCATTCTCTTCCATTGCAACATCTGTTCCTTCTCCGGCAATGGGTGAATAGGACAATTTCTTCAACTTTCTCGCGGTCATAGTTTTTGCGGGTGTGGATTCTGTGAATTTATCTCCAACTGCATCCGATCTACCAGGAGGACATTCACTATCAATGGCTGCATGTGGTATAGCTCCGTTGTCAATCACTTCATATTCTTCCCATTGGCACGATGCATCTCCAGTCTCAAGTCCCTGCCAAAAGGTTTGACAAGCAACATCTCTCGTTCGCTTCACTGTCTGTGTAGATCTAGTTCGTACACCCACTCGCAACTAGAGGACAGATTGGAAAAGGGATGTTCAGTTTAAACACAACTTACAGTATTGAACTATTAACAGTGAAAAACAACATAATATAGTGACCAGGACACTAACCTTCTTTTGCTTTCTTTTCTTTGAAACTTTCTTGCCTCGAACTTCAACATCAGGACGCTGTTGCTCCGACTCGTGTGTGCATGTCTCCACTTCCTCTTGCGCTGCAACGACTACATTTTCATGATAAGCACATCCATCATGCACTGACGCTCCATCGACTCCCTGAAACATAGAACTTTCATTAGTATGTATAATAATATCGAAAACACAAAATGTACTTGGGGACCAATACCCACGTACATCTCAATAGCAAAACACGAATGAACGCTTTGTGTAGAACATTCAAACGACAATTATTCACGCATTGTTGATCTAGTTAGATGGAACTGTCAAGATCCATACCTCGGGCTCCTCATAGACTTCCATTGATGATATTATTGAAGATGATGCTTCAGTGACTCCCTGAAACACAGTAATTGCATTAGTATGGTTTTCTATTTTGATAAAAAGAACAGAAACTTTGTGCAGGCGTGAACGGCTCATCTAAATAGACCTGCACAAATGATCAGAAACATAGTACTTGCGTTAATAAAGAAGTAAGTATAGCGGATGTAATCATGTCATATGATTTCGCTTGATCGAACTGTCAGTATCCATACCTCGAAATGCATAAGAACATCAAGGGACGATGTAACTGCGGTGCACACTTCTGCAAGCTGTTGCGCCGACCCGTAACTGCATGCTCCCCCTTCTTCTTGGACTAATGCTCCATCGACTCCCTGAAACATAGGACTTTCATTAGTAATGAACACAAAATTGAAAAAAGAAGACACATAGGAGGGCGACGGAACTGTCCTGAAACGTACCTCGAGCATCTGAGTGACATCAACGGTAGTCGTCAATACGTTGGACTCCTCAGCATCTCCCTGAAAGACAGTACTTGCATTATTTTGGATAACAATAATTATAACTGAAAACAAAGACTAGAGGACGAGTACAAGGGTGTACCATTAGGTAACATAATTACACGATAAATTAAAACTATTGATTTACATGCCTAAAACAAGTCAGTGGCAGAATAGCCAAGTAAGATTACCCGATAGGCGCTTGAAGTGGCTGATGACTGCAATAACGACACGGATGGAGAATCTTCCGCCTTCATATTGAATGGATACATAAATGGGGAAATTATTGTTAGCTAATGCTACACACTACCGCAAGGCCAAGAGATAAATACGTAAACTTGACTCACCAGTGGAGGGATGTGGACGAATAGAGTGGGAATAGCGGTTGAGAGCAATTTTCGCCTCGCTCGCGGTGTGTTCTTCTTTATTAGCAATGATGTGGAGTACATGTCAGAGGTAAAGTGCCTGCTGCAGATGCGGTATCGATCACCCCTCTTGTCCGCAAAGACCTCTAGGACTCTACTTTCAAGCTCAGACGGTGGATATCCGCAATATCGGACCCATTCTCTTATCTGATCTATTGTCTTAGGGAAAACATGCATTATAGTACCTTCAGATTTATTATGGGTCTTCGAAGGGCAACCGCCAATGGAACAGGCAGGCATTGTGGAAAGTTCTGAAAAGTAAAGATCAACAATTCTCTATGAATACCAATGTAAACTCAGAACATGTGACTAGTTCCTTGCATGTACTGTCTTGAACGAAAAGAAATTGGACGCAAAATGATTATGGTACATGGCCTTACCTTGACGAACAAACAGTTAGATGCAGGGATCAGAGTAGTTTCTTGTCGTAGAACAGGGAGCAGTTCACAGGTTGCAAACTGACGAGTTTCCTCGAAGTGGTCACGGAAGTTCACAGAGACGAAGAGCAGATAACCAGCACCTTCACGGGTTGACTAGCAAAGCGCAAAGAAGTGCTCATTAGAAATATGAAGTGGGTTATAAAGAATTCGAAACAGGGGTGTGTTTGTGAATGAATGACGTGTATATGTCGTGGCATTATGTGGATTGCAGGGGGCCGTCCAGCGTGAGGGGGGATGCTTGGCAGGAGACACGGGGTCTGGAGGTAGACATGGGAACAACAACCCATGCTCTATAGACCACTTTGAAGTGTACATGGTCTTTGGCACCTCTTGGCCTTTATCGCTCCCTGACTGCTCCAGTTGCCAGCACAAGTACCCCGGTGCGAACTGCCTTTGATAGGGCGGGGGGTGGATTGGGGCGGTGGTCGTGCAGACAAGACACAGGGAGACTCGTGAATGGAGACACACTTATGTGGATTGCAGGGGGCCGTCCAGCGTGAGGGGGGATGCTTGGCAGGAGACACGGGGTCTGGAGGTAGACATGGGAACAACAACCCATGCTCTATAGACCACTTTGAAGTGTACATGGTCTTTGGCACCTCTTGGCCTTTATCGCTCCCTGACTGCTCCAGTTGCCAGCACAAGTACCCCGGTGCGAACTGCCTTTGATAGGGCGGGGGGTGGATTGGGGCGGTGGTCGTGCAGACAAGACTCGTTTGCCGCAGGGCCTCACCAAGGAGAGGCCATCTAACTGCATGTAAGAGGCTGGCTGCAGGATCTAGTACATGGAAGGCAGGGGGGTGAGTTTATAAATACCTCACCCTCCCAGGAGAATATATGGGTGCAGTTCACCCTGGAGACCCTGGATGCCTAGGCAGTTAGTCAGCAGCAGGCTGGCCTGTGGTGGCAAGGCGGCACGGGCCAGAGGTGGTCATCTCTGTACCCGGTGCCCAAAAGGATGATTTATTATGATCAACCATATTTACCTATAACCATGTTTTGTATCAATAAAATACAACGGCCTTCCTTTTATTGCCAACGCTTGAACAAATCAAAACAACCATTGTTAAAATATATATTGGGTTTTATTTTGGATCTTTATTTCAATTGAACATAAATAATAAACATTACACATTGTAAATTTGCGGTTGCAGCACATCCAGGGAAAATCCGCGGTATTGTCCACTGTCGCTGGGGAAATGTTGTCTAATGGCAAGTACCGCACAGGCAGGTATTACTCTCCGAACGCGGTGTCCGAGCCTCCCGTGAAGCCACCAAGTGAAGCAACGATAGGCCACCAGCCTGTACCACCTGTGAAAATGAAAGATGCAAACTGTATTAAAATGACAAAACTTTCTTATCACTGTCGATTCAGGTAAAAAATGTCATTCTGCTTTGAAAAAAATTCTATCTAGAAAATGCACAATATGGAACCAATTTACATGCATTCGAATGATATGTAGATGTAATTTTATATGTGGGAGACGACCATGACATAGTAGTGGCATCACTGACATCACAACCAGAGTATACTTACTCGTTACTCGGATTACGCGGACGAACAGTGCCGCGAAGTTCGTGCATAAGCACCATCATCATCCTCAACACGGTCCGTGAGAGGCAGGCTTCCCTGAACTCTGGCAGCTCAGTGATGCATTGCGGACTTGGCTCGCCTTCCGAAATGTAGGCCAGGCATCCCGAGTTTTCTCGGCAGCAGCAGTTCTCCTCCTCAGTTGGCATTAGCTCGCACCGATTGCACGTGCACCAGGTGGAGACGCCTTCCATGCGACATGGTCCAGGCTCTTCATCGGTTGACTGGTCCTCCCAACTGCCGTCCGAATCCCCATCGTTTTCGCGTGCTTGCCTTTCCAGTAGTTCTTCCTCGGTGTACTCGGGCTCGTACATATACGGCATTATTGTAGCCATTATGTGGTAAAGAAAGTAAAATAATTTATAGCAGTGGTACTGGTATCTGTTCACACGGGCTACAATCAACGAAGGTAGCTGACCAGAGCACAGAAACGAGTCACAGAATACTCAAAGTAACACAGAGAGAGGAATGGATTCGAAAATCTGCTGATGTGTGTTGTGAAACGGTCTGTTTATACTTATTGAGGAAAGAGGCGTCCTGCCATTTCCATGGCGACACTTCATTAGCTGAGGCGCAGCGATTGTTGACACGAAACGGGAAATGGGCGGTACGCGTCTGCTGATGTCAGGCTCAGGGGCGGGGGATTTGATTTAGTGCCGCAAAAGCAGGTGAGCCAGGGCGATGGGGGGAAATGATAGGATTATCATAAAATGGCGGATGTTTTCGAGTGCGTTAATGGACGAAAAGTCGGGTAAGGTCCATAGGAAAGTTTTCTACGATCTACCGATTTATGCTTAAAAACACATGGCCGAACCATAGGAACAATAAAAAAAAAGTCCCGGAACTATCCTTTAAACCTCAATAGGTTAGTACTTTTTTATGTAAAATATCCTCTTTGTGAAAAAAACCCTTCTTTGGTGTGTAGTTTGTATTTACCATGCTTAACAGTAAACCTACACTGGTTGAATATGCCCTTAAAATCGAATATGTTTCATTTGTTGAATTGAATTTTAGAAGTCTCCATTATAGCTTCCATTTTTAGATTACTATTGATATTCTATTTGGTTGGATTCCCATTAGAGGTGCACGGGATTATACTAGACAGTGTTTTGAATTTTAAAAAACATGGCCAGATAGTTACTCTGGTCAAACTAAATTGAATGTTGGCACTGTTTAACACACTACATGTAGATACTTAATTTGAATGAAGTAATGCTGCTTGTAATGTGCATGAGCGCCTGTGGAATGTTGATGCCACTTCAGGAGTCAACATTCCACAGCGGGTGGTTGATCAGAGACGCTGGAGGAGGAGGCTGCCTGTGGGGCCATGCAATAAAGAGCACGTATACACATACCAGTGTGAGGAGATTTTGTCAGCCACCACTGTGCACTGCTAAGACTAACACCCAGGACATGGAAAGATGACATCACAAATGTCGTTGATGACATCAGTTTGGAACTCCATTTTCAGCTGATCTAGGAACTTTGAAGCTCAAAATGTTCCCTTGCACAACTCCTACACATTATTACTCATTATCCATTAACAATATCTAGCACACAGCACATACATGGAAGAATATTAGCAAAACTGCTACTTATCTTAAAAATGTCATCATCTATTGCCATCAAGAGCCAACACCACCACCAACTGGAGGACCTGCACAACAAAACAAGTGCAGTACTTCAAAAGACAATTAAGAGGACCGAGAAGATGAGGTAGAGGGAGTGCCTACCTCTAGAACTCAGAGAGAATCATTGGTGTGGCAGTTCTTTACCACTGTTGGGAATGTACCAAAGGCTAAAGCTACCAAAGTGAAATTCAGTGAGTGCAACGTTGTACTCATTCGCAGACTACCTGGACAGTACTCCTACGGGACCACCTCCATGCGCTGCCACACCAAACCCAACCACTGCAATGCTCTCAGAAAGTGTGTTCCTTTCTTAGCAAGTAGTAGGCTGTCTTCCTCCACCTCATCTTCCTCAACCAATACTATAACCACAAAGCCTACTTCTGTGGGACACAAAATCCCACCAGCCAACTTTTAAGCAATAGTAGAGGCTGTTGATCCATATCTTTCGAAGACAACAGTACTCTGTATATACTGCAACACACCACTTTGCAAGGGGGAGCAATTTCAAAGTGTTTTTGAAGCTGTGATCAAGGAGCATGAGAAGCACTGCCCCCTACCTTAGATATAACAAACGCGCAACATCTTCCCCTGTCCACCTGCCCCTCCATATTTGTACTTGGTGCCTCGTTCCTCATTATTTTTTTATTTTTCTTGATTCAATTTTACAAAAAGAACATTTTTACAAGTTTTTTCCTCCGTTATCCTCCTCCTACTATAAAAAATAGAGCAATTGAACAATTAGACTTTTCAATCACAACCCTTTGCAGTGCCTGTACTAGAATGGATCACAAGTCCTTTCCGTTTGTAAGGGCGCGGCCAGTTCTCTTTCCATAGCATTTTCCCTTCACTTAAAGTTTTAGGTGCTGAAAGAACTGCAAAACCGCTATCACAAAAGAGGTTTTTCTCCCTGCAATAAGTTGTGGCCACCAGACATTCTCGTCCCATGTTTTTGTGTCTTGAAATATGTGTTTCATATGAGTTGTTTTCAGAGTGGTCAGTCCTGTGCATGATAATAGGAGATGCCTAATTGTTTCTTTTTCTTCCTTTTTTCTGCAGAAGCAACAGATGTTATCCTGAGCCAATCCTCTGATGGCTCTGATCTCATTTAGTCATTAGCAGGTTCAGACGTGTTCGTAGAAACGTATTCCTAACGATCTTGTTAGGAATTTTCATCATATAGGTTGGAAATCCGTTTAATTTCCTTGTTATCATTGGTAAGTGACTTGTTAGTTTGTTTTTTGTGATCAAAACAATCGTCTGTATCCAGTCACTTTCACTCAATTTTTATTTCGTCTTCGAGGGATTTTGTTTGAGTTCGTCCTCAGAGCTCGATATCTCCTCCAAAAGTTTGATTTTTTTTGTGCCCAAAGCGTCGGCATGTGGCTTTTGTTTTCTCTGAGTTCCTTGTTGAGGATGTTTAGTATATTTTCTCGGTTGCTGATGAGTATTTTCCTATAAAGTATCACCATATTTCTCTCAACTATTGACTGAAGCGTTTGAAGACCGAGCTCTTGGCATATTGATACTATTGGTGGTGACATTGGCAGTTTAGCGCTGTTTGCCAAAGTAGGCCTCCCAAACATGGCCAACAGGTTTATAGAAGCATAGGGGGGCATCAGCACTGTAAATCAATGACAGTACCACCTTTCCCTTGTAGAATTGGACGAGTGGTAGCGTCATGAATCTGCAGTACTTTCTGTCAATTGCTCTTACTTGTAATGCCAACCTCTTTGTTTTTTCCACCAGGTAGTTTTGCATTGGGCTATCATGTTTGTTGTTGCTTAGGAGGACCCCTAGATATTTAAATTGTTTAACCTGTTCAATGGGTTCTCCTTCCAGGTACCAGCAGAAAGATTCTTGTCTCTTAGATTGTTTTTCCATAACCATAACCTTTGTTTTGGTCTTATTGATCTCTAGGTTATTTTCCTTTATAGTTTGTTTAATTGGCGCTGCAGCCCAATTGGGGTGTAATCCAGGAGAATCAAGTCGTCTGCATATAAGAGTTGGGGGATTTTAGTCTTCCCTACAGTTGTCAGGAAAGATCTCGCTTCTGACTGTGACTCTTTGATATCCCATAGATAGGAGTTGAACAGGGTTGGGGCTAGGGGGCATCCCTGTTTTACTCCTCTGGCTGTTGGAATTTTGTCTGACAGCGTGCCACCTTTATTGTATATGTATCTTGATGAAGGGATCTAATAGGCTCTAGGATGGTTTCCGGGCAGTTCCATGTTGTTAGTTTCCCCCACAATTTCTCTCGATTGACCTGGTCAAAAGCCTAGACCAGGTCAACAAATGCGAGATAGATTCTTGGGCTGCCTTCTAGAATCTTGCCCTTTAGGGTGCTTAATAAAAGGATATTTGTTGAAGTTCCTGCGTCTTTGACGAAGCCAGATTGGAGATGGTCTTCGTATCCAGATGTGTTTGCCCATTTTTGAAAGTTGTCGAGTAGGAACGACCCAAAGACCTTCCCGATAACGTCTAATAATGCTATTGGGTGATAGTTCTTTGGATGGTCTCTTGGGCCGTTTTTATATATAGGGACAGCTGTTGCTGTGGTCCAAGATGATGGGACTGTTCTTGTTTTCATACAGTTTTTAATACCTCATCAATGAAGATGGCCCATTCTGACGAGTGCTCTTTTAAATCTGCATTCGTGATCCCATCATGGCCGGGGTCCCTCGAGGTGTTTAGATGGGATATTTTCCTTTTAATGTCTTCCAAGTCCCAATTTACAAACCAAGGATTGTTTGTACTTTCCCAGTCGGTGATGAGCTCATTTCCTGGCTTTCGGAACAAAGTGTTGAAGTGGTGTTTCCGAGTTTGCTCTCCCACGTTGTTATCCAAGGCATCTTTTTGGTCTTTAGATGCGTTTTTAATTAGGGTCCAAAACTCTCTAGATTTCTGCCACAGACTATCTTCAGCATTGCTGCTGCGTCGGCCTGGACCAGGATTTCTCTTTGGCAGGATAACCAGTTCTTATAAGTCTTATTGCCACTTTCAGCTGGTCTAAACATTCCAGAGTGGTGTTCCTTTTTGCCAGACGCTTTATTTTCCTTATTTTTTTCCTCTCCATTACTAACTGTTTGTTAAATTCATGTTGACGTGTCGGTTGATTGTTGTAATTGCATATTTTGTTCTTTGTTCGGTAGGCCTTCAGCAGCGGTTGATAGTCGATAATGCAATTCGTACCGACTGATTGCATTTTATTACAGGCGTCGTTATAAGTGGCTGCTAGATCTGTAACTGACTTTGCCGTTAGTCTGAGCCGAGTGCCCTTTTTACAGGTCTCCACCTTAGTACTAATTCTTTGCCGCGTCTCTCGACTTGCAGACCATGTGGCTTTCAAAAGGTTATGGCCACTGTTATTCGTTCTGATTACCTCAAAGTCAATTAATTTCCCCAACATCTCTCTTGCCACATAAATATGGTCCAGGTCAGCTCTTTGGTTGTTTCTTTGCCATGTTGGTATTTGGGGCGAGTCTTTGGGTATCAACGATAGTACATTTAGCATGTCTCGAGATTTCATCAAGGACGTCCATCTTTGTCCACGCACCATATTCAAGGGAACTTTTTTTATAGACACTTTAGGTTTTATTTTTTCTGGGCAAACAGCGCTCAAATCTCCACAAATTAATATACATTTAGATTGGCAGTCTGCGTATGCCTCTTCCAATATGTTCTCTGCCATTTCTAAATAGTCGTCGTTTGTAATTGCTGAGGGGTTCCAGTATGTGTTCATTAGGATTAAGGCATCCCCCTTCACTTTTGTTATGTGAGTTTTGGAGATTCCAGTTCAGGAGCAACACTTGAAAATGCGTGTTCGTTGTCATTGATTTTATATAATCGAATTCGCTCCCCGATCTGATAGCTGTCAAGAGCCTCGAGGATGGATGTTCTCTCTGACTATGTGTTGCAGGTGAGAGGTAAGTTTCAAAGCCATCCAGGAAGGGCTTTTTCATTAGCCACATTTCCTGGAGAGACAGGATGTCGTATGCTCCCAAATCGACGTCACTGGGTTCCAGGAGGTGGCTAAAGCCCCTGGTGTTGCAACTCCCCATTTTTATATGTTCATCTTCATCGATCTTTGATGGGTTCTCCTGAGCGGTGCCTCCTTTACCGAATGATTCTAAGGATGGCTAGCTTTTTGCAGATAGAGCCTTTGAGATCCATGTCCACTTAGCCCGATCCTCTTTTTTTCGATGCTCCTTGTTTTATATTTGGCGAAACCTCAGTTTCCGAGCTCTGTTCTTCAGGCTGAAACGTGATTGTCAATTTTTTCAAAGGATCTGTCGGAACTCATCTGATCTCCAACGCATCTAAAAAAGAGGCCCTATCCGGGCCTGTAATGGATATGGATTTGTTTGTTCTTTGCTTTCTTGTTCTCTCATCTCTGGGGGTCTCCATAATTGGATTCCCTTCCTTTTCTGTTGCCAAAGACGACTCCCCGTGAGGAGTTTTGTCTTTACTATGTGACTTTTTTTCGGTTTCAGTTGCACAAGGTTCTTGTCAGTGTTTTGCCCGGTCCTTTTGACTGCGGAGGTTAGGATCATTTTCGTCACTCAGCCTTTCACTTTCCTTCTTACAGACTGTTAGATTGTATCCCAGTTATTTGAAAGCTTTCTGATGCTGTACTTAGCATTGTTCGAATTACAAGTGATGGAATATGGAGGTAAACGCTATCTCTTCTTCCAGAACTGCTAAATTCCATGATTTTGAAGTCATCAGTCCAAATTTGTCTTAAATTTGGAATGCACTGAAACAGGGCCATGATATTTTTTTTATTTAGGATCAGTTTGTCCTGTGTGCTTCTAATTCGTTCTAGTTTAAAGGTCTGCTCACTATCCAGCTTCTTACTGTACGGGACCTAGTCATCTTTCTCCTTATCGTACTTCCGGGTACGATCCTCTTCTGTACGATCTCTGCTCTTGTTGTTTCTGGAGTTTGATTGATTGGTCTTCTTGTTTGTATATTGCTGTGAAGTGGCCATTGATCCTCTCTCTGGTCTTTTGTTATCATTGACTTGTGAAGACAGTCTTTCTATGCTTCTTCTATTTTGGGCATTTGAACAAGTCTTTTCCTTTGTGAACTCTGTTTCTGGTCCTCTACTCTTCGGTGCTTGTTTTCCCTCAGGTTTATCAATTTTTGTATTATTTAACGCTTTTTCTCGGTTTTCAGCTAAGGTTGCCTATGGTCTACGTTATTTTTCCTTGGCCTTCCTTCTGTCGTCAGAGGTTATTTTCTTTACAGGGCTTTGCCTCCGGTGTGGTGTTTGTGGAAGTTCTGATTCTGATGTTTCAACCGAATACACCGACATTGCCATAAGATCAATGGATTGGTTGGATTCGTCAATCAAAATGTGTTGTTGGTCCGTTGATGTACTTTGCGTTTGATTCTCCATGAAGCGCAGTCCTACATCTGTGAAGGTTATAATTCAATTTTGGGAAAATGCTAGTTGAGACCTTCCCCCATCTTTACTTTAAGTTCTATTCTTGGCCGACGTAGAGAGGTCTTTCTTGGTCTCTATTGTTATAATTCTATTTCACCCCACTATTTCTTTCCTTCCCGTTCGCAAATAGTGGGTAATCTGAGCAGTCTTTTCCCTTTGAGCTGTTGTCTTGTTTTTGGATAGGCAGGTCGTTAGCTGTTTTTGTGTTCTATTTCCTCTGTCTTCCTTCTTGTGGTACAGGCTGTGCCAAGTCTAGAATTGCAACGTCCTTTTCGAGGGTCAGACCTACACAGCCATTTAGTTGTTTTCCTTTTTGCACTTTCTGTCGATGAGTCGTAGCTACCTTTGGGGTCTTTGATGTATTGATTGCGTTGTTTGTATTATCTGCCCCTTTTGTGGGGTTTGGTTTGTGTGTATTGCTCACTAGCTCATCCACTGTTGTTCCACAGGTTGCATTTGGAGAGCTCTCCGATTTGTGCAGATCCTCGTCAGTCTGAGAGGCAATCGAGGTTTTTACTTTTTGGATTGCGCTTAGGGCTCTGGATTGTCCTTGTGCTTGATTGTCATTTGATTCTCTCAGCGTTGGATCCTTGGAGTATAAGTTGTCCTTGCATGCCCTTTTGTCCAGGGCTGTGACGTACCCTTCCAAGTAGATAATTTTTGTGATGAGCAATGCTGCCAATGTCGTATGATCTTTTAGGGTGTCGTTTATTGATTCGTATAATTTGCAGAAGGGTGCTAAAGCATTTGTCACAGCCGACATAATTGAAAAAATGTCTGTTTTTTTTCGAAGGTGTTTCTTTCACATTATGCACTAGAGGGGTCGATGATCTTCTATTCCGAGACAATGATTGCAAACATGAAGCATCAGTGTGACTCATTGAATTCCTGTTGCAGTATTTAGTAGGTTCAGTGTTCAGCCAGTTCTTCTCTTGCTGGAGTTTGCTGTTTCTCCACTTTCCTTTGTTCTTGCTCCAGAGCAGGGTCCCTATATTGATCAATTGGCTGGGTGTTCTCACTTTCCCTTACGGTTTCTTCCACAGAACTGGGCAAGATGTCAGAGTTTGCCAAGGAAGACAGGTTTGTGTTTTTGCTTAAGTCCATACTTTTAGAGGCATCTTCTCTATTTTCCTTCTGAGGGTTAGTTTGCAGATCTATGTTGGATGTCTGTTTCTTGCCTCGAAGATCTCCTGACTATAGTAGGCGGTTGAATGTGTGTGTCGACCGGAGTCCAAGGTCCGTCCTGCACACACAAACCAGGATCTTTAAAGTAGCAAATTTTGGATTTTACCATTGAGCCTAGGGTGTAGCCCCGACCAGGTAAAGGCACGCTGCTCTCGGGTTTCCTGAGATGCTGGGGATAGTGCTCCTTCTAATAACTCCACCATGGAGAGTTCCTCCCTGGAAGCCTGGTCAGCGGCTATTTGCTTTTGAAAAAAGCGCGCCACGAGTCGACAGGATTTGGTTTCAGGGATTTTGTTGGTGTTATTTTCCTTATTGCTCTCTTTTTCTGCTGAGGTTTGGAAACTTTGTTTAAGTCTATTTTTTTACACACTTTGTTTCCTTTTTGTGTGGTCTAGCTCTTGACTTCCTCAGGTTCTGTTTGGAAGCTCCTTCCTTGACGAAGTTGGACTTGTATTGTCACCCTCTATACAATCATGTATTGCTTCTTCTCGTCGAGGTGTCTGAATTTAGTGGCCGGGTGAATAGGTCTCCAAGTTGTCTCTTTGATTTCCCCTCTTCAGTTTCCATGTTGCTTTTGTTTACGTTTTCAATCAGTTGGTCAACGAGTTTTTCACCTTGCCTTTCACCTTTTTCATTCGCAATTCTGTTGTCCCCAGGGAAGCCGGGGCTAGTTATGCTCTGATTTGTGCTTGAAATTTCATATTGCACAGGGCTCTTCAAATCTGGCCCTGTCATTGTTGGGTGAATTTCAATTGTGAGTTTGTGAGGGGTTGGCGCACTTATGTCCATTTTTGGCCCTAGACCTGGTTTTTTATTAGGCTCTAGTGCCAGGTCCTTTGTAGTTCTCGGTTTCTCGCTGCAGGGTACTGCAGGATCTCTAAGCGACTCTGAGCCAGACTCACCAGTGCCTGTTTCACCAGCATCCGCTGGACCACTCAAGTCTGGGGGAGGTGCAGCTTTTAGTCCATACACCTCCCCTTCTCTCTCCCTGGAGATCTCCACGGCTCTCGGAGCGGCCTCAACGCTGCGCTGCGGGTCGTCCGGGGTAGGCGGGGCCTTCCGTTCCCTGCAGACGGCCTTTCCCCCTAGATCCCACGGAGGCTCCCCCAACGAGGACAGCGCCCCAGCACACCTCGGCAGGCTTGCTCCCTAGGTGGCCACCCCCACCTTCCCCAGGAGGCCCGGCCGCGGCAACTCCACAGAGGGCTCCGTCGACGGACCACCTTGATCATACTGTTCCGACTCCCACTCGTAGACACAGTCTTCACTCCTCCCGCACCCGCCCTCGGCCGGTAAGACTGTAGTGAGTTGTTTTTTAGAGTGGTTGTTACAAGCATTTGGGGGGTTATTTCAGGAGTCGCATGAGGTGCTGCTTGTAGGGCCAATGAGGGTGTTTGCTGTATGTTTTTGTTTGTGGACAAGTACTTTAAAGTAGTATGGTGTACATTGTTGTTGGTTTCCGTACCTGAATCTAATGCTGAAAATCTTGCAGGAGCTGATTGACGTCTCTTCTGGCGAGATGTTGTTTTCAACAGGCTTCTCAAGTCCAAGCCCATGTTGTCCTGTCGTGCTTGTTGGCTCCGGAGGCATCTCCCCGCCTCTTCCATTTTCTCTTTTGCCTCTAATGCCAGCCGGCCTGATGGCCGCGGACTGCTGCAAACTGCTTCCACCTCAGCTTCCAACTCTGCGGCTGCTCCGCGGCGTGGACAGTGTTTTAGGCAAAAGTCTCCTCCCACAGCAGCAAGGCAGCAATGGAGGTAGCCAACAGACTACCAAGCACAGGGCCAAAGCACAGGGACTGCTGCAGACTGCTTCCACCTCAGCTTCCAACTCTGCGGCCGCTCCACGGCGTGGACAGTGTTTTAGGCAAAGGTCTCGTCCCGCAGCATCAAGGCAGCAATGGAGATAGCCAACACACTACCAAGCACAGGGCCAAAGCACAGGGACTGCTGCAGACTGGTTCCACCTCAGCTTCAAACTCTGCGGCCGCTCCGTACCGTGGACAGTGTTGGCAAAGGCCTCCTCCCACAGCAGCAAGGCAGCAATGGAGGTAGCCAGCAGACTACCAAGCACAGAGCCGAAGCACAGGGACTGCTGCAGACTGCTTCCACCTTGGCTTCCAACTTTCCTCATTTCCCTCCCCACCTTACGTTCTCACCTCTCCTGCAAAAAACAAAAAAATAATAAAAAAAACACCCAAAAAAGGTTCCTTTAGGAACCATCTTTCACAGTTAAAAAATGGAACTAAAAAGAATCACCTTAGACTCCATCTACTGTACATTTCTCAGTAAAGTATGATATGATATGATATTTTATTTCTGTTGCGCTCGTACACAAGTGTTTCACAAGTAGTTAGACCCAATAAGATTCTTCAACATTTCCATTAGCATTATGTGTTATGCTAATGGGAATAATGGACAATTGTATTCTAGAAAAAAAAATAAAAGGACAAACTATTTTCTGTCCCAAATACTTTTCTCAAGCATACAATAAGGACCATAATTAATGTACCTTTATAACCGTCCGCGGTCTACACAGTCCCCTTTCCAGGCCATGGATCATTAAAAGACCCGGATGGCACATGCACATCATCGCACAGGGCAGCCCTTCTACCCTTTTTAATTTTATATTTGTAACACTCCCTCAATGCCTGCTTTCAAACAGTCGCACATCACCAATCACTTCCAAAAAATGCACATATAACCCTATGACCATATTAAGCTTCCATACACCAACTTCAACTTAATCTTCTACAAATCTTTTGCATCTGCATTTCCCATACTTATACAAAAACATTGTACACAGTGCTCCTATGAATGCACATATGCATTGTGCAGTGAGAGAAGTGCATAAATAGAAAGGGCAGTACGGATTGGCAAGTGCTCATGAGAAACCAGGAAGGAAATGCCAAGGGATGCCAAGCTAGGATGCCACTGGCTAACTACTGGAGCAGGGGTGGGATGCATCTTGACCATAACATCCCTTTAACAAAGATTTTTTGTCAATTTAATAGGTTTTTATAAGTGAACATGTTTCATGGTGTTACATCACTGTATATAAGTTATTAATAATTCCTCTTTTCATATATATGAAGAACTATAAACCTCCTTTAAGAAACATACTTTTTACAACCCATACTTTTGTCTGTCGTCATCAGCAGCGCATGCTGGGGATGCAGATCATCGTTCAATTGCCTATGCCAGAAGGCTCAACCATGACTCCAGCCCAACTAAACCACCCCTATTAGTCACTGCACCTACCCTGCATCCTAGCTCAGTGTCCACTATAGCCTAATAATGTAACCAATGGCCAGTGCTCATGGCTTGCAGCCATGGCCAGTCTCCAAATCCATGGGCCATGGGCTTCGGCTATGCTGCATTCCCCAATAAGCAAATTGGAGTACACATTTGCATTTGCTGAGGGCCAAGCACACTACCCAGACACCAAATGTATATCACTTGTTTTTCTATTTACATTCTTACACTTTGGAAAAATAAAACACAAGACATATTTCCAAAAACATGCTTTTAAGTCCTTGCTAATGCTCGTCGTGCAAGTTTGTTGTAATTTTGTCCACCACTTCAGGCTGTAACCACAAGCAGAATATTTTTTCCCATTCAAACCTACCGCTTCATCCATGCCGCATGCCCCAATAAGCAATTTACAGTACACATTTCTCTTTGCTGACGGCCAGGCCCATTGCCCAGACGGCAATGTTATATCACTGTGTTGTGTACTTACATTTTCACACTTTCCAAAAAATAAAAAACAGGACATATTTACAAAACCATGCTTTGAAGTTCTTGCTGACCCGCCTTGTGCATATTTGCTGCAGTCCCATCCAGCACTTCAAACTGTACCCATGAGCAGATTTTTTTTCCCATTCAAACCTATACCAATTTTGAAACACTTTAGCACTTAGCCGGTCCTGCTGACCATGTCCACTTTAACCCCATTGCTGTTCCATGACCCGGACAATCTGGCCCCTGCCCATGGCCACAGGCTATACATCAGTCACCAAAGGTATATCACTATTTTTTGTACCTACATTATGACACTTTTCAAAAAATAAAACACGGACACATTTGCAAAACCATGCTTTCAGGTCCTTGTCAAAATGTAGGTACATAAAATAGTCATATAACTTAACCTCCACTTTACAAAATCCATTCAGACGTTGCACAAACATTCAATGTTGGGTCTATAATAATTCTGAAAACATTTGTCCACATTCGTCAAACGGCAACAAAGTTATAAGCCATCTAAAAATGTTGAGACCCCCATCTCCAAGTTCGGTTGTGTGATATGGTGTGTAAAATATGTGCTCTGTAAAGCGCTTTGGATTAAGGCGCTATATAAATAACACATCATTATCTAATTTTGCCCCCTCTTGACAAAATCCCACCAAACTTTGCAAAAACATTCATATCTATGTCAAAATTAAAAGCCTTTAAAATATTTTAGGACCCCCTCTAATTTTGCAGAACCATTTAGAGTCAGGTCTAGAATGAAATTCCAAAATTTCATGCAGTTTCATAGAGTGGCGCAACAGTTATAAGTCATCCAAAAACTGCTCTTCACAAACCCTGTAATGCAAATAGGCATAGATGTCCCCGAACATCTGAGATGTTCACGAACATCACAGGACTGCCCCGGACATCCGGACTGTTAGCGGACTTCGAGTTGAAAACACACCTGTTTTTGGGGCTTTTTAAGGCCATGCCCCATCCCATCCTCCTCACCTCCTCAGAGATTGTTTCATTAGTTTGACAAGTCCAATGTTGTGTTTTTTAATATGTTTTCATGGCAGTGTTCTCAGACAACAGCGGCTGTCCGCGAATCCAACATGGATGACGCTTCCAAAAATCTGACGCACCTCACGCTTTTCGCAATCCAATCAACAGGCGCGTCTGATGTCCACGGACATCATGCCGCCTGCTGGACCAATCGGAGGCCCGTCCATGGACCATACAGGGAAGTGAGCCCGCAGACTGAACCCAGTTATCCGTATTTATTGTTTACCTACTGTTTGGCCGTTGAAAAAAAAACTACTGGACGGATTTAGACCATATTTACAAAAGCATGCTTTTGGGACCACACCGTCGCTCCTGCTGTGAATTTGGTTAAAACCCATCCAGCGGTGTGGGCTGCAGGCGTGAGCAAAATGTAATAGCCATTGCGTCTATGGGAAAAACCACAAATTTTGGGAAACCCCCATAACTCTGCCCCCCCCCTCCACTAAACCCCACCAAACTTTGCAGAATCAATCAGACCGGGCCATATACTTGTTTTGCAAAGTGTCGTGAGGATTCATCCAGGGTGGAAAAAGTTGTAAGCCACCCAAAAAGTGCTCTTCCTATGGGTTGAGCAACTCAACCATAACTACACGGGTGCTACCGCAGGCCGTGTAATATATATGTATATATATTATAGGGCCTGCAATAGCGGCCCTGTAGTTATGGTTAAGTTGCTCAACCAATAAACACAGCAGTTTTTGGACGGCTTATAACTGTGGTGCCGTTAGCCAAATATATATATATATATATATCTTTTTTTTTTTTACACAGGGAGAGTTCTAAAAGAGACATAATGGTAAAATGCGACTCTGGGATAAGTGGGATATAGAACAAAGGCATAAAACACTTCAGAAACAATCTATGCATTCCTTTTTTCCAAAAAGCGTGACTATTGTAAAGGAGAAATACCCTACCTTTTATGCTTTTGGTTTATCCAAAAAAGCAGTGAGCACATTTTCACACATCCCTGCAAGAAGTGACAATTCTTTAACATTTTTGAAAAGTGTTTGCTTAGCATCTCCAAGACGCGAAGGCCAGCAATTTTAACATGTGGGCATTAGAATTCAGTACAAAGCGCTTAATGAGAAGAAAGGCAGGTATTTCAAAAGTAAACACAAGCTTTTGCAAAGCCAACAGTTTTGGCTTTGTGTGGGCTCGCGTCTTTTGAGAGGCACTGCTATAATGATTCTACCTGTACATAAGATGGAAATAGCTGGAAATGGCATGAGTACCTGTGTATATGATACCAGTGCCTGGCAAATGGCTATCTAATACCTATATACAAGTGAAAACTATTGGCTAAAAAGGACGTCAGAGCATAGAACAGATGCAAAGATTGCTCATGAATCAAGTGGCTCAAGGCAGGGTTGGCTAAGACCTTTCTTTTACCCCCAGTAGCTCATTTACAGTTGCAACTAAGCCATTAACTCTCAGAAGAATACTTGCAAATAACACCTGAAGCTCTATACAGTACAAAGCTCAAAGTTATTTCATGACAGAGCTGCTCAAAGAGATCCTAGAGTGATGCGTTTTCAGCAGGGAGGGCCAGGTAGTGGGTAGGAACGACAGTAGGTATTAGCAAGGCTATGGCAGTCAATTGATGAGTAGATTACCTAACAACATCCACAGACTGCTTTCCACTCTTCACATTCCATCTCTCTCCTCGCTGTACTCTAATTCAATAGTTTTGGCTTATAGGTGGTGCTTTAATGCCACCTAATAGCCAAAACTAAAATAGCTAAGCAGGAGGAACAACCTGGTCTCCTCCCCACGCTCCTACTTCTGGTCTCTGCAGACCACTCCCATTTCACTTTCTCACTTTGCCACTGTCAAACCCTCTCTCTTTCTCAAATATACACATTGGAAACCATGTATATCACAGATCTGGGAATTGGTAGATGATGGGTCGGGCCAGTCTAGAGACTCCACTCATTACCATAAGCAAAGATCTAAAGTGCTAAGGGTTATGGGAGGCACACACCTTTGGTTCATTGAATAGGCTGCCTGAGATATAAAAACACCAGGTGCTTATTTCACCTTCCTTATCATGTTGGCCGGCAGGTTGAAAGCCACCTCAACCTTCACTCTAACTTGTTCAGCTGCTGTTCTATGGGTCTCGCGGGACTTCTGCCCGTCAGGGCAATGAACAGTGTTTATCAGGCATTTATCACGCGATGGGCTTGGGCCAGAATCCCATGTCATTTCTACCAGAAGTGTACCCCACTGTTTCTTTACAAGCCCAAAACCCCTCTTACCCAGTGCACCCGGGCAGTGACCAAGAGTGAATTCACCACACACACGCTCCCATTTGCCTGGTTTGGAAGCAGCTCCATATGTTCAGCTTTAAAATAATGCTGAAACCCTGCACAAGGATCTTCATGGGAAGGTCAATGGATTCAGGAACAGAAAGCTAAAAATGTGAAGTGTGCATTTCTCAAAGTGCTTCACAAAACAGTGGGCATCATCCTGTGGCCTAAAGGTTTGTACTGTAGCTCCTGGAAGGTGAAGACAATCACGCTGACAGTGAAAGAAAGGTGTTTGGGTGGTAGGATGGTCCTTTTTGACAGAAAAGTGAAAAGCTCTGCTCAAGAGCTAAAGAGTGAACAATAGCAAAACCAGGTATGCAGTATTTATCTAATTTTAGTGCTGTCCTTTCAGAGACAGGGAGCAACTGTGAGGGCTTATCATATGCATAAGGTATGATCTGTCCTTGCAGGGGTTGCCTGGGGCCAGAAAGAACCCACCTCAGATATAAACAGCAATTTGCACTACAAATGGAGAGGAAGGTTGACGGGCTACCTTTCTGCATTAAGGTGGGGTTGATGTTTATTCCTCATCACTATAATTGGTGATAGTGAGCAACTACTTTTTTGAACTTCTAAAGTGTCATATTATAGAGTTGTATGCAGTATTAACGTTATGTTTATGTTAGTTAGCTTTTATGCAAATTTCATACTTGTCCGGATCACACTTTAAGGGCCTATTCATCATAAGCATAATTTGCTGCTAGTGAGAAACTACATTTTTGGACCTCTAAAACGCCATCTTGTGGAGATTCATGCACTATTACTTTATTATGTTACTCAGCTTTGATGAAAATGTCAAACTTTTCTAAATCACACTTTAAGGTGCCATTCCTTCTCAGTATACTTTTCTGATAGTGAATGATGAGTTTTATAACCTATAAAATGTCCTCTTTTGGCGTTATAAGCTCTGGTTATGTTAGGTTAGGTTTCTGAGCTTTTATGCAAATTTCAATCTTCTCTGAATCAAACTTTAAGGTCTCATTCTTCATCATTAGTACCCGGCGTACGTCCATCCACGGGATACACTTAAGGTGATTGTGAGTTTCTTACATTTTTGGACCTCTAAAATGTATTATAATTGTATGCACCATTTATAGGGGTTACTCACCCAAGAACAGGCCATTCAGCTGTGTTCGTGCTGGAAGAGAGATTCCCAGACCCCCCTTCTTTTTCATAAATTTACTTTGGGTCTCACCCTAAGTTAAAAGGTCAATCCAGACGTGGACCCCTTGCTCACTGTTCTTAGAGAGGCGCAGCTTCACCTCACTGATGATGCCCAACAAGGCTGAAACACGTGTATGGGGTTGCTTTTGGTACTCTTGTTTAGAGGAGAATTGCCTAGTATTTTGGTGCTGGACTGCCCCTGGGCAGGACAAAGACTGATATGCAGGAAATGTCTTCTCTGTGAAAGGGTCAGTGAGCTAAAGACTTGGTAGAGTCTCTCCCAGGGGTTACTCACCCAAGAACAGGCCATTGGGCTGTGTTCGTGCTGGTAGAGAGATTCCCAGACCCCCACCCCCCTTGGTTTACCATTTATATGATGTTATATTCTTCAGCTTTTATGTAAATGTCCTGCTTATCCAAATCATGCTTTAAGGGGTCATTCCTCATCAGTACTCTTTTCTGATAGTGAGAGACCACAATTAACCTAGATCCACTCACTACAAGCGTTGCAACACGCCTGAAGCCCCATGTAGCAGTTTACCAACTTTAGTACAGTTACCTAAAAAGTAATATATGTGCTAAAAATTAACTTTTTTCTAAAGACCCGTAGCCCTTATTCATTTGTAAAACAAAAAGAAAAAATGTCTGATGCAATATGATAAAAACCTCACTAAATGGAAAATGTTAACTGCTCTACCAATACTACACACTTCACTGCCTTCAACTGGCAATTACCCACCACTTCCAGTAACTGGTTGCCACAAATAAAAAAGCAGGCTCAATTCAAGGAAAGCTTCACAACTCCTTTGACAGTGTACTGTATTGCCAAATCAACTTCTCTCCTCATTGCAGAGACCAAGACCTCCTTCAGCATACCCCTCATTCTTGAACCTACAAACTAAACCATCTGAGCAGCTATCAGCAATTTACTCTTCACCACCAAACTAGCAGTTTCCCTGTAACTTTCCTGACATGTTAGCTAGCCCATGTAGGGTTTATAACCTGTAGAGTCACGTATATTGATATAATCTTCATCTGAGATGACCTGAAGTACCAACCATGAGCTGTCACGGTTTATTACACAGCACACGCCAGCCAGGGAACTCCTTCCCCTACAATGAATGTGGCGCACAATAAAATGCTTTTTATTTTTAGTATACTATGGATTCTCTTTTGAGTAGGCCTCCAACCAGTCTCGCATCTAACCTTCACAAACACACCATGTCACAATGGACTAGGAACCAGGCCGGTGTGTATCAATAATAGGGCTGTACCGAATAGCATATTTAGTATTCGGCCGAATACCGAATAGTTTGTCAACTATTCGGCCGAAGGCGAATATGAAGCCGAATAGTTGCTTTATTTAATAAATCATGTTCCAAACTTCAAAAAACACACTTATTAACAAAACAAATAAAGCACCATTTTAAATACATTCTATACTTTTATTTCACTTCATTGAAATTAATGTAGCATCTTTATTTAAAGTATAAAAGCCAGAAAAAAGCAGATTTAACCAAAATGAAGGGACCAATTGTACAGAAGATTGTTGCATATTCAGTGCCCGTTAAAGTAGGAGGCTTCACAAATGCAAAAGGACTGCCTTTGTGAATCAGATACATTGCATTCTCTATCCAGTTGCAAAGTCGATGTAGTCTAGTTTCAAAACTTCTTTGCAGCTCACATAGAAATGTATAAAATGGCTCATGTTGGCTCATGCAGGACACAAGTCAAGAGGAAATCTGAAATGCGTGAACTCCATCTCACAACTATTCACCTCAACCAAACAAATGATGCTCGCTTTTCACTTATCCTAGCCACTCCTTCTCACCCATACACAAACATATGCAACTTATCATTCCTGATAAAATAATCAGATAATGTTAAACTCAGGATTCAAGTCCTTAAAAAAAGAAAAGGGGGGACTATGACGTACGCAGTCGGAAGTGACATGACAGGAACTGAAAGTATCCATGCACATTTCTTTCAGTTTGTCTTCTCCAACTGAAAAAATTGCACATTGCATATAAACATTTGCCAAAAGGAAAGATGTTCCTGTATTGTTGCAGGTTAAGTATAAAAGGTGAGCACCTTGTATGTCTAAGAATCTGTAACAAAACATGTCCTAAAGAGCAGATTACAATCTAAGACATTTTTCAGCTGTGTGATAGCAATTTGTCTGGTCTAATTCTATTCAGTTTTGTAAACTGAAGTCTATATTTGCCTTTCTGAGTTCATGTTGCATTGTATTCAAATGAGAATCTCAAAATATTCGGCAAAAGCCGAATAGCTAGAAACTATTTGGCCGGAGCCGAATAGCTTTTTTTCAGCCGGAAATTCGGCCGAATACTTACTCGAAGCCGAAGTTCGGTACACCCCTAATTAATAAGATATTTTATTAATGTTTTATTAAATGTAAATGAGGATAATCAAAATAAAACCGCCTCCAACATTGTGGCAACACAAATGCAATATCCCATCTAGAGCGACTAGGTTGAAATAGACTCTTACACTTGCTTTTGTTTTAATGACAAAACAGGAAAATAATTCCACTCAAAGTGATAGCACCTACAGTTAAGCACTCCCCCCTGCAACACTAACCCCCAAAAATTAATTGGACTTGATTACTTTGAATGGAGGGTGTTGGCAAGGAGTAGGAATATTGGGGGAAAATCGGTTTTGGGGTGAAGCCCACCACCACAATATGAGAAGCCAGCAAAGAAAGGGTTTTTCTTATTTCTCACAACTGCTAGGGCACAGAATAGAAAAAAATGTGTACTGCTTACACTTAGGAGACAGGCAAGGTTTAATCAGCACACCAGGGAAAATAGAAATAAAGTAGGAAAATAGTTTTTTGGGAGAAAGCAAATGCAAAGGGAAAACGCAGTAGTAAATGGAAATTCGTTTACACTGAGGCTTATAATGACAGGCTCTGGGAAAGGGGTTTAGCTCACAAAACTAAAATTTATTTTGGTTCAAGCTGACAGATGCAAAGAGGAATGACACTGGCAAATGAAAACTCGCTTAGCAGGCATAATTTAAAAACAGGTACAAATTTGTTTTTCAGCTCACAAGGTGATTGATTCTTTTGAGCAACACTTTAATGACTATGGGCCTCATTACACGGTAGGCGGTAAGGGTTTACCGGTACCGGTAAGGGCACCGGTACCGGTAAACCCTTACCGCCTTACTACGAGTTCCCTTTGCGGGACCCGACCTTAATGGCTGGTTTTACCAGCCGTTAAAGTAGGGTGCCGCAAAGGGACCTCGGTGCTAATTACGGTACCGCAATTTGCGGTACCGTAATTAGCTCCTTCCCCATTCCCATTATGCCCAATGGGGGCAAAAATGGGAATGGGGAAGTGCCTTGGTGAATGGGGAATTACCACCCCCGCTCACCTTGGAGTAGGGCGGTAATTCCGCCATCCACCAAGACGGACACAGTAAAATACCGGCCTACCGTGTAATGAGGCCCTATAACAATTAACAAAACCGCTGGGAAAAAGATTGTTGATTTCGAACTCCACCAATCTCGATCCTGTGAAATTCAAAGGGGGAATTATAAATTTACTTACAAAAATACTAAGGATTTACACAGACAAATGACAGGCATTTCAATGGGGATATGCTAACATACACAGGCAGACAAGAGATTCCTCTATGAGAACATGACTGAACTACACTGGCAATTGGGGTTTTCAATGAGGAAACGTTGGATGCACTTGCTACAAAATGAAGGGCTTATGCAATTTAGGGCTGGGGTTATTGCTACTTACATATGAAGCCTTTGTTTAAGTTTCAGGAAAGCCAGCTGCTTCTCAGGACACTCTGGAAAGATAGGCAGGGGTCTGGTCACCCCACTCTCTAAGATGGTAACTTTCAGCAGCCTTCTCTCCGTCCTGCTTTTCCTGTATCCCTGGTTTTTGTGTGTCTGTGTCCTAGTACAGTTCCCCTTATATAGCATAAATGACATCACTCATTTTACAATCTAGAGGGAGTACCCTGCAATAATCCCTGCCACTAGGATGGGACAGTTACCATCTCCCTCTATCCACCCCCAGTCAGGATTGGTTTAGGGGTTGTGTGCACCATCTGTCTTTTTCCATTTGTCACTCTCCTTTGTTCTCTTTTTAACTTTTTGGCAAAACTAGTTAGTTAAATAAGCCGACCGCCAAATATGTACGATGTTGCATGGCCATGTGTCACATTTTTGTCATTTTCATAAAATGTACAACAGTTCTGAATATGTAATTTATCCAGCATATTCCTAATTTCATTTTCCACCTTTTCACCCACTCTCACGCTTCTAATATGTTCAGATCAGACTGAAACCTAGTCTAACTGGCCATTATAGTTCCCAGAAATGCATTTTATACCCCCAAAACGACCTGGAAATTACATGAAAAATGGCATAAAAATGAAATTAATCCTCTGTCTGATTGCTGCGCAAAATGCCTAAAAATGAAATGGTCTTTTATATTAATGAGTGTTTGTCAGCAAATGGGATGGCTGCTTCATCCCCCACAGCCATCTGTACCCCTGTACTAGCCTGTGACCAGAGATTTTTGAGTTTCTTTGAAGTTAGGGTGTGCTCTTTGAAGTGGGTGCAAAGCAGGATTCTCACCTTTTAGTCATGCTTTAGCCAAGGATGGCCTTCTCTTGAAGTCCCTGCCTTCCTGCCAGTAAGTCTGTAGAATGGTGAATTTTGACGCCTTCAGCAGCATCACATTTTATTGCTAGGTTGTTAGCTGCGAGATGTGACATCCAGCTGGAGTGCGGCTTTTCATTGTGAGGTTTTGCACCCAGCCAGAACAGGTTTTTCCTGAAGTATGTGTCTCTTCAACTGTCACTGGAGTTTTGTGCGGGAACCATAATATACATTGCTTTGGTCAACAAACAAATCCTGTTCTGCTTTCCTGACATTTTTCTGTGAGCAGTGATATCTTTTTCCATTGTGGCTTTTTAAAGTCGTTTTTATTTACAAACACATGGGCAAGCCGTTTTTGCTTCCAATGTTTAAAAATCCTGTTTTCTATGTCACAGGATTCTTTGATTCCTCCTTCTTTTGTGAATTAAACTGCTGCTTGTCCATGTGTAATGACAGGTTGGGCCCTTTCCCCATGGTTCTTTAACTTGACATGAACAAAAAAAGAAAAAGCCAGGCCGTTTTTGTTGCAGCGTTTAAATTCCTGCCATACATGTGACATGGAAAGCAAAAGCCAGGCCATTTTTGTTTGCAGTGTTTAAATGGCTGCTATTCATGTGAAAGGTACTTCTGTTTGGGGCCTTTAAATGCACCCCAACATGCAGAAGGGGCTGTATCTCTAGTCCTGCTGGATGCATTGGTTTATTTACACACAATTAACCTCTCAATTGTATACACTGATCTTTGCCAGATTAGATGTTGTGACTGGGTCTGCAACTTGACTGCCTCATTTCTGGCCAACATGTTACAAAAAGTATAACCCAACCATTATAAATACAGCCTTGTCCAGTCCATTTGTAGTCCCCAAGTGTTCCTTCTCTGCTCCATTGCTCTTAAAAATGTACCCTTCTCACCTCCTGGCTCTAATACTACCCTTTGGGCAGATCTGCAAGAACTAAGCAGAACACCATCAAATCATGTTCAAGATTTTCAAACCAGCAGCCCATGTCTCCTGATCTGGCAACTTGCTTCAGACAATTGATCTTTGAGGCCCCAACCCCACCTTCTTCGAGGTAGGTCTGAAATCCTACTTTGTAGGCGTATCTTGGAAACCCCCCACCTTTTACATTTGACCATTCACCAGCTCCACCCTCACCAAAGCATTTTAAAACATTGGGATGGTCGTGGGAGTAGAACTCCCCTTCCTCTCAATCAAATGCTGTGGTCAAATTGGCATTCTATTAACTGAAAATTCAGAGGTGCATCTTCTAATTTCTAGCTTTTCCAAGAGAGTGACAGCAGTAAAAGCCCAAATACTCACATTCCTGGATTATACCAACACCCTCAACCTGAGCTACCAGAATTGCCTCATAGAAAAGGTCCACCAGGCGCAGAACACAATAGCCAGGCCTCATCTGTACATGGGTCCAATGGAGCATGTGACCCTGGCACTGCCTGTATATCCAGCCCTGGCATCCCTTCAGACTGTGAGTTTCCTTCAAAGTCCTGTGCATCACACAAACCATAGCCCACACAGAAGGATCTGTGCTTGACGTCATAAGTTCCTAACTGCAATCAGATCCTCCACTGCTCAGTTTCTTCAAACTGATTTCTCCAGGAAGAGAAGACTTGGCAGAACCTCCTTTTCTGTCCTGGCACTACCTCCTAACTGAGATACGCTCCAACCTTAACTTCTTGGTTTTTAAGAACACTGTTAAGACATGGTTGTTCCCATCCGCCAACAGTGGAAGTCTAATGTCTATCTCTCTGGAACCACACTTCTGCTTCATTTTACTACTCCTCACCTGAACTTAATGCCTTAGCCCTTTCAACCAATACTGTACCTCTACAACCTTTTCTAGTACTTAGTTAACAGCTAATGCCAAGCAACAGACATAAAACTTCACACCCCAATCTAGAAACAGCGGCTTCCCTCCTTGGACTGAAATCTCTTACCATAACAGGGTACTGTGGACATTTTAGCACTGGCCACCATGATCAAAACCTCCCTCCAATTTTATCCTTACCATCTTCATCCAATGCTTCACAACCTACATACTCTGCTTCTGCCACGTATCATGAATGTAGCTCCGCCGATCTATATTGGCACCTTCCCCTTGGGGTACAACCCATCTGCTGTGCCCTTTTTCCAACCTCAACAAAGGCCTCACTGTCCCATACACTAGGGTCCTCTGTTTCCTGGTAGGTTACTGCATATGCATCCAGGACTTGCTTATCACTAAACCAACCTCACATCTCTCCATCCTACATTGCACAGGTACCCCACTTTTATGATGTGCTTTGCAGCTGCTTTAAACCTCGGTCTCCATTTCGAGTTGGAAAAGCCATATTAGTTGCACAATTATTGTCCGAGTCTGACAAAGAGAATATACCTGTAACGTTCCCCAAAACAATTGCTGGGTCCATAACCAGGCGACCCAGGGACAGTTGCACGACTGATGCATGTAGCAGCACCTACCCAACACCACACAGTATGTGGGGGAGCTTGAGAGTTGATCAAGGTACTCCCAGTTTCAAATGGTTCCATTTTTGAGAGTACAAGGTTGGATACAGCAGAAATTCAGCCTCGCTCCTACAAACTGAGGAGGGGTATGCCCTCAGCCATCTATTGAAATTAATAGACCTGAAGTGAAGAAAGGATATCCTCAAAGTTTACTCAAGTTGGTAGTCGAATGTGTTGGACAGTCCACTTAGAGGGACATATGTAAACGGGTCCATATGTGGTCCTGAAGAAGGCAGTGACCTAGAACAAACTGCTGAAACGTTGAGTGAGCAGAGTGCCAGACAGATACATTGACTTAGATGCATTGTCACCCACAATGGAGACCCTGACTTCATGGGAACTGTAGGATTAGGAATTACAAGCCCGAAAGGATTCTTGTTGAATCCAATAAAGGAATTCTGTTAGCACACACACACTTTGCATTGCACTTATCACTTTTAGAGCATGTCAGGACTTTAGCTTGTTACATGGATTATGTTGTCAGGATGTGATGTGTTGCTTCTTTGTGGAAATATATGATTATTTTGAATGATGAATTATACGAAAATAATTGTTTTAGTGTTTGTTACATGAAAGAGAAAGAAACAAATGAATTATTAAAACAAAATATGTTACAAAGAAATAGAATATATTTGATTCCTATTACCCTTGAAACAAATATTGCATTCAATGCTAGCAAATCATGTGCATTGTTGAAATCGCTATAAGTGTGTCAGAAACACCCCATTGGTTATATTTTGCCTTTGATAATGCATGGTTAAAATCTGTGAAGCAATCTGCTCTGGGGCTAGTGACCTATGTCTTGGTTTTCTCTTGTTACGTTACACGTTCACTTTTGCTCTGATTCTTGTATTTCAACCGAGCATTTTAATTGCATCTCTGCTGCTACCGCTGCCTACTCGGTTCTCTTCTGTCAATCCACCAAATTATGTAATTTATTGGACCTACGCCTGCAAATGCAGGTTCCACAATTGTGAATGAGCTGGCGAGCCTCACTTCTGATCGCTACCATAAATGTTGCAGACAAACCTAATAGTAGGGCCACTCAGACTCCCACTCTATCCAGCAGTGCACAGTTCCACTGCTACCCATAACACGTCTCACCATAAGCATGCACATCACAACACACAGCATTAGTAATCTAGCCATTGCCAGTAAGGTATTGCTTAATATTCTTATTAACCCAATGATATTTTAATGTCTTTGTTATCAAATAGTACAACGATCTAAACTTTATAACATTCTTCAATGTATTTATTCAGCGGTAAAGATGTCAGTTGCAAGCTACTAGCAAGCTATAAAAAGGCACTCACCTCAATTCTACACATACACACAGTATTCCCGTTCGTATTCGCCCAGAGTCGTTTATGACTAGCCAATGGCTATTGGGCAGTGGACATGTTGAGCTCTGATTTATGTTGTGCCATTTTGCTTGTGATACAGTGTCATAGCGGGGCGAACCCCCGTACATAATAATAAAAGCAATGAGACCAAGGTATAATCGGCTCATAATAATCCACACAGAAACAGTTGGAAAGTTTGGAAACACAAAGATCGCAGTTTATTGGTGCACAGAAATCGAGGTGGTCCCAGCTACATCAATAAACAAGATTATAATCCAAGGGGTGACCCATGCCACTCCACGTTTGCCATTTTGCAAAGAGCGACTATCTGCTTCTAGTTTTCAGAACTGCCAGTCAGTCTTTCGCGGGACCACTGACTTCATGTGGCAGAGTCTCAAGCTGTCCCTAAGGGTGGTCAGTGCCCGTCAACCGTCTTTGGCTCGAGTGCAGCCATACCTGAACCACTCGTGACTGCAACAACAGAGTCAAAGTTCTCCTCTCGGGCTAGGACCGCCCCCCAACTCTGCCTGCGACAGAAAAAAAATCTTATGCATAATGTACACAATTATTTTAGTGAAACATTTCTCATATTACACGAGTACCATCAATGTTCCAAATTAAACTACATGACTGAAACAGAAAAGATATCCATAAAAAGTTATTCACAAATCTCTACCAGTGGACCTGAAATAAAAAAATTATACCTCACTGTGCACTATATGCATTATATCAATCCCACATTCTTCCTAGAAGACAATGGACCCCCATGGGCACCTACCGGCCTCTGGATCAATACCCCCACCTGTACCCACTGCAGGTGCTGCAAAAAGAGAGAGGGAGGGTGGGACTTGAAGCGAAGGGGGACTGTGACAAACAAAGAGGATGAGCAACAGCAGCCCTTGCCTTTCTAAGTGCTCCCCAGCCCCGAGACTGGATGTGTCGGACCCGGGGGATGCCTACTTCCTCCTCCCGCAAGAGGAGGAGGTGGGCTGCATTGTTTCCCCCGGGGGGTGGCTGAGGGGCAGCCCGCTATGTGGGCTGTCTCTCTAGCCTAGTGCCTGCTGCGGGGGCTGGGCCAGCCTCTGACTACTGTTCCCTGGACTACCAGGACTGTTCTGCATGGAACAGCCATGTTACCTACAGAGCGTCAAGGCCATACTAATAGCAAATAATTCCTTTACAATGAAACATTAGTGCAAAATAATCCCTTCAAGGATAACGTCACAATTCACAACCTTTGCTCTCGTTACCACCTCATGGCCTGTCTAGTAATAGACTTTGCTTCAGAACACATTGCTTTCTTTGAGGACTCTGGTTGCTTTGTTAGCTGTTATCAAACTATTTCATGAAGACATATGGCTCAAAGTGAAGCTATACTGTAATGGGTATCTATTACAATTTAACAATGCTTGAGACACATGCGCTTCTTAGCTCCCATGCTATTTTGTTTGTACATTGTTTCATGCTTTGATATTCCTGCCAAAGGTAGGAAGTTTGGGCACCAGATTGCTTCAACTTGCTGACAAGATTGCCTTCATTCACAGGACACGTTTTTGTCTTCAAAGGTTGTCCAACCTCCTTCTATAAGAGAAGGAACATTCTTTGGAGAAAAATTCAGAAAAAAATAAAATATTTATGTTCACTAGCAACAAGAAGAGTTACACAATAAGTTGGATTCTTGGACCCCAGTTGATCGTGCAGGTGGGTCATGATCCGCATTTGGGTTTTTGATCAATGTTAAAGGGTGCACTCAATGAATGTACTTAATATAAGAGTGTCCTTAAAATAAGAGTTGCAGCTAATGCTAATAAGTCAATTTATATGCAAGAGAACTACTTATACGAATAAGAATGACCCTTGATTTAGAGAAATGGTTTCATATATACATTAAAAATAATTCTGATCCTCAGGTACTGGGCTCAAATTTGCTTCTTTTGAGATTTGATAAAACCAGAACTGCAAGTTTCGCTTTCGTCCCACTCTTCTTACATTTTTGGCTACTAAGTCTCTTATTCTCACTCTTAGTTTCTCTGCTTAATTACTGGTCCTCGCTCCTCCTCGGCCTTCTGACCTATGCACTCTATCCTTTGAACTGTATTTTCAATGTTGTTAATTATCTTCTCTTCCAGCTCCCACCGCTTTTTAGTTTCGCATGTTCCTTAGCCTCTTTTCATTGGCTTTCTTTCTCTATCCACATTCATCTTCGCTAAATTTGGATTGCTGTCAAATGTTTCCAGACCTTGGATACAGCCTATCTCTCTTATTTTATTTTATTGTACTCTTTGGTCTCAATGGTCATGTACTCCTTCCTTATTAGCCATACCCTGTCCCACTGGGCCAGTACATTTCCCCCTCTGTTTTCACCTTGCTCCTAAACTCTGAAGTTCTGTTTCCCATTTTCTCCATTCTGCTCCAATCTTGTATCTGCTGTTCTCTCAAGACTCACCTTCTGCTTACTTGTAACTAGCCAATTGTTACTTCATGCAACTCGCCTTGTTCCACTGAAGTATTTCTGGTCTGTTTCGTAACTTTTTACAGCGATTAGGTGTAAGTGATTAATAATCCACTCCCCCCCCAAAAAAAAAAACAATAAGTGAAGCAATATGTTGGTGCTCTATTTTAAGATTTCACCAAGCTATTCCAGTTAGGGGAATTAAACTTCAGTTTGGAACACTTAGGGTCCAACTCATAGAAAAAACACTAAGTCTGCGCTAACTACTTTGCACCATAAAGAACACTGCGCGTATGAAAATGTTAGCATTGTTCACTGATTCATCGATTCTAAAGCGCAAAAATTAGCACCAACAAACAACCTTTCCGCCGGACTTTGCACCTCCATCCAGCACCGTGGCAACACTATGGCCCATCCCCCATAACTCAAGGAAGCACCCTGACAAAGTTTTCGGACCGCCCCCTGTAACATAAAGCAGCCCCCTGGAGAAACTGTGGACTATCCCCCTTAACTCAAGGCAGCACCCTGGCGAAACTGTAGCCTGTCCCCAGTAACTCAAGGCAGCACCCCGGCGAAACTGGGGACTCTCTCCCTGTAACTCAAGGAAGCATCCCGGCAAAACTGCAGACCGTCACCCTTAAGTTCTAGAGGCACCCAAACCGCGTACCATTACCCCTAAGTTCAAGCAGCACATACGTCACCCCTAAGTCATAGCAACCACATCAAGTCCTGAAACCTCCTACTACCCCTACTGACCTCCTCCCATCACCCCAGGCAGCCCCCTCAAGTCCTGGCACCTCACACTAGCCCCACTGACCTCTGCCCATCACCCCAGGCAGCCCCCTCAAGTCCTGACACCTCCCAATAACCTACACCCATCACCCCAAGCAGCCCCCTCAAGCATTGACACTTCCCACTACCCCCACTGACCTCTGCCCCATCCCCTGCTAGTCCGCCATCCTCCCACCACCCCCACTGACCAATACCCATTAGCTCAGGCAGCCCCATCAAGTCCAGACACATCCCACTACCCCACTGATCTTCACCCCCTTGCCCCAGGCAGCCCCCTCAAGTCCTCACACCTCCCACTACCCCACTGACCTTCACCCATTACCCCAGGCAGCCCCCTCAAGTCTTCACAGGTCCTACTACGCCCACTGACCATCACCCCAGGCAGCCCCCTAATGCCCTGACCGCTCCCAATACCCCCACTGACATCTGCCCATCACCCCAGGCAGCCCCCTCAAGTCCCGACACCTCTCACTACCCCCACTGACCTCCACCCATTAACCCAGGTAGGCCCCTCAAGTCCTGACACAACCAACTACCCCCACTGACCTCTGTCCCAACCTCCTTAAGCCCCCTGCTAGTCTTCCCTACTCCCGCCCCCCCCCCACTGACCTCCACCCATTACCCCCAGGCAGCCCCCTCAAGTCCCTTGCTAGTTTTCCCTCCTCCCACCCCCACTGACCTCTGCCCCAACCCCAGGCAGTCCCCTCAAGTACTGCCACCTCCCACTAAGTCCTGACACTTCCCACTACCCCCACTGACATCTGCCCATTACTCTAGGCAGGCCCCTCAAGTCCTGTTATCTTCCACTACCCTCACTGACCTCTGCTCCAACCCCCTCTAACCCCCTGCTAGTCTGCCCTCCTCCCACCACCCCAATGACCTCCAACCCCAGGGATCCTCCTGGAGTCCTGAGACCTCCTACTCCCCCCACTGACCTTCAACCCATCTGCCTCTACTCCGGTGCTAGTCCGCCGTCCTCCCATCATCCCTTCTGATCTCCACCCATTACCCCAGTCAGCCGCCTAAACTACATACCGTCACCCCTAAGTTCAAGCGGAATTCCAACAAAACTGTGGGCTGTCACTCCTAAGTCATAGCAACCCCAGCAAGTCCTGACACCTCACACTACCCCCAATAACCTCCGCCCATAACCCTAGGCAGTCCCCTCAAGTCCTGACACCTCCCACTACCCTCACTGACATCTGCCCTATCCCCCTCAAGCCCCCCTAGTCCGCCATCCTTCCAACACTCCCACTGACCTCCACCCATAATTACCCCAGCCAGCCTCCTCAAGTCCTGACACCTCCCACTACCCCCACTGACCTCCCATCACCCCAGGCAGCCCCCTAATGTACTGACACCTCCCAATACCCCCACCAACCTTTGGTCATTCCCTCAGGCAGCCCCCTCAAGTCCTGACACCTCCTACTACCACCACTGACCTCTGCCCATCGACCCAGGCAGCCCCTAATGTCCTGACATCTCCCAATAACCCACTAACCTCTGCCCTTCACATAAGGCAGCTTCATAAAGTCCTGACACCTCCCACTACCCCCACTGACCTCCACCCATCACTGCAGGCAGCACACCCAAGTCCTGACACCTCCCACCACCCCCACTGATCTCTGCCCATCAACCCAGGCAGCCCCCTCATGTCCTGGCACCTCCTACTAACCCCACTGATCTCTGCCCATCACCACAGGCAGTCCCCTCAAGTCCTGACACCTCCCACTACCCCCACTGACCTCTGCCCATGACCACACGCAGCCCCCTCAAGTCCTGACACCTCCCACTACCCACACTGACCTCCGCTCATCACCACAGGCAGTTCTCTGAAGTCCTGACACCTCACACTAGCACCACTGACCGCCACCCATCACCCCAGGCAGCCCTTTCAAGTCCTGACACTGCCCACTACCCCCGCTAACCTCCACCCCACACCCTCAAGCCCCCTGCTAGTCCACCATCCTCCAACCACCTCCACTGACCTCCACCCATTATGCCAGGCAGCCCCATCAAGTCGTGATACCTCCCACTACCCCCACTGACTACCACCCATCACCCCAGGCAGCACACTCAAGTCCTGACACCTTCCACTACCACTGCCACATTGTGATCATATTCTCCTAGATGGCCTAGATACGTGCATGAGTTGCTGATTGCCATTGGTTCCTGTCACCTGAGTGTCTTCTGACATTCTATCACCTCCTTGCTCCCTGGATGCCCTCCAGTAGGTATGGTTCCCTCCATATGTACAGGTGTTTTTTTTCATTCACTATAAAGGCATGGGTCCCCCATCCCTCCACCTGCACAGTGGCCTATCTCCACCCAAGGGTTTTTTTCCCCCACCCATACATAGAGGATGTTTATAATATTATTTATATGCATTTACCTTCCACCATCCCCCACGCATAGACACCAGCAGGTCCTCGTGCACCCGTCTCGGCACCTGTACACAACGGGGCCCTTGACTCCAGGGTCACTTCAGTTCCCTTTCCCTTCTCCTCTCCCCCCCCTCTTCGGCGGAAAAGACCTCTCACAAGTGCTCAGATACCTCCGAATTTACCAACCTAAATCACTTGGTTTCTTCTATTTGCACATTCTAATGCATGAAGACCACCTTCACGCTAGCACACATTTATTGTTGCCAGTGGTCCATTTTAATCTCCTTCCCTGTTGTTTCCGTTCCACCCCTTACCCCCCTTTTTTCTCAGTGCAGGAGACACCAACACTTCTCTTCAGTTCAGCAATCCTGAACTCCGACAAGACAGCTTGTATCATGAATCACGGTCCTGATGAAGATGGCTTCAATCATTAACGCCATTGAAACCGGTCGACCCTTTTCGGACATGAGGGCTCTCATGACCAACCTTTGATCTCTATCACACCAACAAAGAGACTTTGCTTTCTGAAAATTGTTTGCTTGTGCACACTCAGTACTAACGAGTGAGCAGGTTGTATAAGAGCCAACTTTTAGCCCTGCAGCCCCTTGGGCTGCCTTTTTAGTGTATTACCCAACAGTGGGTTCTCCAGTTGTACTGTTTTCAAACTCTAAACCAGAGTGACCTACGGGCTGTATTAAATGATTATACTGTGGATAGAATAGAAACAGTTGACCTGCCTCCCAGGTTGTACCTATGTCTAAGACCCAGCAGTCACAGAATCTAATCTATAGTTCTATGAAATACTGCAATACCACTCTGGAGAACACCATTGTTTTAGCTTCTAATGAGAATTGAATCCCTTTGTCTACCTCTAGACATTGCCACTAGTATAGAAGATTGAGGGACAGCTCTCTACTCTATATCTGTTAGATAGGCGATACATCACGCGCCACCCAGGGAAAGGCACTCCTGCCAGGGACAGGGTGTTCTTCTTTAGGGTGAGATACGCTGAGCCGGGTGCCCCCTTCCTTTGTGTTAGAATGTGAGCAATCATCTTGCCCTATTTTTGCATTTTTGATTTGTATGAATGACTACCTTCCTAGAGAACCGTTGTTTCTGTGTTACCACATGTTTTCTTGTTAACAGTTAAAAGGACGACCACGGCTGTCCGTGCTCTTTAGCTTTCTCAAGCTTTCCCTGTTTGTTTCTAGACCTTCCACTACTGCCAGTGACCTCCGCTCATCACCCCAGGCAGCACCCACAAGTCCAGGCGCCTCCCTCTACCCCCACTAACCTCCACCCATTCCTCTTCAAGACCCCTGCTAATCTGCCATCCTCCCTCCACCCATTACCCCAGGCAGCCCCCTTTAGTCCTGACACCTACCACTATCCCCACTGACCTCAACCCATTAACCCAGGCGGCCCCCTCAAGTCCTGACGCAACCAACTATCCCCACTGACCCCCCGTCCCAACCTCCTCAAGCCACCTCCTAGTCTTCCCTACTCCCACCACCCGTACTGACCTCCACCCATTACTCCAGGCACCCCCCCAAGTCCTGACACCTCCCACTGACCTCTGCCCCATCCCCTCAAGTCCCTTGCTAGTCTTCTGTCCTCTCACCACCCCCACTGACCTCCACTCATTACCCCCGGCATCCTCCTTCAGTCCTGGCACCTCCCACTACCTCCACTGACCTCTGCTGAAACCCCTTCAAGTACCCTGCTAGTTTTCCCTCCCACCCCCCTCCCCCACTGACCTCCACCCCAACCTCTGGCAGTCCCCTCAAGTACTGACACCTCCCACTACCCCCAATGACATCTGCCCATTACCTCAGGCAGGCCCCTCAAGGCCTGACACCTCCCACTACCCTCACTGACCTCTGCCCCAACCACTTCAAGCCCCCTCCTAATCTGCTCTCCTCCCACCACCCAGGCTGACCTCCACCCGTTACCCCACGTAGCCCCCTCAAGACCTAATACCTCCCACTACCCCCACTAACCTCCGTCCCAACTACCTCTAGCCCCCTGCTAGTCTTCCCTCCTCCCACTCCCCCACTGACCTCCACCCCCAACCCCAAGTATCCTCCAAGTCCTGAGACCTCCCACTCCCACCACTGACCTCCTCCCCATCTGCCTCTAATGCGCTGCTACTCCACCATCCTCCCATCATCCCCTCTGATCTCCACCCACTACCCCATTCAGCCGCCTAAACAACGTACTGTCACCCCTAAGTTCAAGCAGCATCCCAGCAAAACGGTGGGCTGTTACCCCAACTCATAGCAACCCCATCCAGTCCTGACACCTCACGCTTCCCCCAATTACCTCCGCCCATCACCTTAGGCAGTCCCCTCAATTCCTGGCACCTCCCACTATGCCCACTGACCTCCGTCCATCACCCCAGGCAGCCCCCCAAGTCCTGACACCTCCCACTACCCCACTCACATCCGCCCTATCCTCCTTAAGCCCCCTTTCTAGTCCGCCGTCCTTCCACCACCCCCACTGACCTCCAGCCATAATTACCCCAGGCAGCCTCCTCAAGTCCTGACACCGCCCACTACCCCACTGATCTCCGCCCATCACCCCAGACAGCCCCATCAAGTCCTGACACCTCCCACTGACCTCTGCCCCATCCCTCTTAATCTCCCTGATAGTCTGCCGTCCTCCTACCACCCCCACTGACCACCCATTACCCTAGGCAGACTCAAGTCCAGACACCTCCCACTACCCCACTGACCTCCACCCATTACCCCAAGCAGCCGTCTCAAGTTCTGACACCTACTACCCCCACAGACCTTTGCTCATCACTCCAGGCAGCCCCCTCAAATCCTGACACCTCCCATTTCCCCCACTGACCGCCACCCCAACCCTTTCAAGCCCCCTGCTAATCTACCTCCCGCTACCCCCAATGACCTCCACCCATCATCCTTGGCAGCCCCCTCACGTCCTGACACCTCCCACTACCCCCGCTGACCTCCGCCCATTACCCCCAAACAGCCCCCTCAAGTCCTGACACCTCCCGCTGCCCCCACGGACCTCCGCCCCAAACCCCTCAATCCTACTGCCGGTCTTCCCTCCTCCCACCACCCCCACTGATCTCCACCCCACACACCAGGCAGCCCACTCAAGTCCTGACCCCTCCCACTTCCTACACTGACCACTTCCTAATGCCCCAGGCAGCCCCTTCAAGTCCTGACACATCACACTACCCCCACTGACCTTCCCCCATCAGCTCAGGCATCCACCTCAAGTCTTGACACCTCCCACTACCCCCACTGACCTCCACCCCACCCCCCTCACTCTCCCTGCTAGTCTGTCATCCTCCCACCACCCCACTGACCTCCACCCATTATGCCAGGCAGCCCCATCAAGTCGTGATACCTCCCACTACCCCCACTGACTACCACCCATCACCCCAGGCAGCACACTCAAGTCCTGACACCTTCCACTACCGCCAGTGACCTCCGCTCATCACCCCAGGCAGCACCTTCAAGTCCAGGCGTCTCCCTCTACCCCCACTAACCTCCACCCAATCCTCTTCAAGCCCACTGCTAATCTGCCATGTTCCCTCCACCCATTACCCCAGGCAGCCCCCTTCAGTCCTGACACCTACCACTATCCCCACTGACCTCAACCCATTAACCATGGCAGCCCCCTCAAGTCCTGACACCACCAACTACTCCCACTGACCCCCGTCCCAACCTCCTCAAGCCCCCTCCTAGTCTTCCCTACTCCCACTACCCGCACTGATCTCCACCCATTACTCCAGGCACCCCCCCAAGTCCTGACACCTCCCACTGACCTTTGCCCCATTCCCTCAAGTCCCTTGCTAGTCTTCTGTCCTCTCACCACTCCACTGACCTCCACTTATTACCCCAGGCATCCCCCTTCAGTCCTGACACCTCCCACTACCGCCACTGACCTCTGCCGAAACCCCTTCAAGTACCCTGCTAGTTTTCCCTCCTACCACCTCCCTCCCCCACTGACCTCCACCCCAACCTCAGGGCAGTCCCCTCAAGTACTGACACCTCCCACTACCCCTACTGACATCTGCCCATTACCTCAGGCAGGCCCCTCAAGTCCTGACACCTCCCACTACCCTCATTGACCTCTGCCCCAACCACCTCGAGCCCCCTGCTAATCTGCCCTCCTCCCACCATCCCGGCTGACCTCCACCCATTACCCCATGCAGCCCCATCAAGACCTAATACCTCCCAATACCCCCACTAACCTCCGTCCCAACCACCTCTAGCCCCCTGCTAGTCTTCCCTCCTTCCACTCCCCACTGACCTCCACCCCCAACCCAAGGTATCCTCCAAGTCCTGAGACCTCCCACTCACACCACTGACCTCCTCCCCATCTGCCTCTAATGCGCTGTTACTCCACCATCCTCCCATCATCCCCTCTGATCTCCACCCACTACCCCATTCAGCCGCCTAAACTACGTACCGTCACCCCTAAATTCAAGCGGCATCCCAACAAAACTTTGGGCTGTTACCCCTAACTCATAGCAACCCCATCCAGTCCTGACACCTCACGCTACCCCCAATTACCTCCGTCCATCACCCTGGGCAGTCCCCTCAATTCCTGGCACCTCCCACTACCCCACTCACATCCGCCCTATCCTCCTCAAGCCCCTTTTCTAGTCCACCCCATCCTTCCACCACCCCCACTGACCTCCAGCCATAATTACCCCAGGCAGCTTCCTCAAGTCCTGACACCGCCCACTACCCCACTGATCTCCGCCAATCACCCCAGACAGCCCCATCAAGTCCTGACACCTCCCACTACCCCCACTGACCTCTGCCCCATCCCTCTCAATCTCCCTGATAGTCTGCCGTCCTACCACCCCCACTGACCACCCATTACCCTAGGCAGACTCATCAAGGCCAGACCCCTCCCACTACCCCACTAACCTCCACACATTACCCCAAGCAGCCCTCTCAAGTCTTGACACCTCTCACTACCCCACTGACCTTCACCCATTACCCCAAGCAGCCCCCTCAAGCTCTGACACCTACTACCCCCACTGACCTCTGCTCTTCACACCAGGCAGCCCCCTCAACTCCTGACACCTCCCACTTCCCCCACTGACCTCCACCCCAACCCTCTCAAGCCCCCTGCTAGTCTACCTCCCGCTACCCCCACTGGGCAGCCCCCTCACGTCCTGACACCTCCCACTACCTCTGCTGACCTCCGCCCATTACCCCAAACAGCCCCCTCAAGTCCTGACACCTCCCGCTACCCCCACGGACCTCTGCCCCAAACCCCTCAATCCTACTGCTGGTCTTCCCTCCTCCCACCACCCCCACTGATCTGCACCCCAACCCCAGGCAGCCCCCTCAAGTCCTGGCACCTCCCACTACCCCCACTGACCTCCGTCTATCACCCCAGGCAGCCGCCCAAGTCCTGACATCTCCCACTACCCCCACTAACATCCGCCCTATCCTCCTCAAGCCTCCTTTCTAGTCTGCTGTCCTTCCACCACCCCCACTAATCTCCACCAATAATTACCCCAAGCAGCCTCCTCAAGTCCTGACACCTCCTGCTACCCCACTGATCTCCGCCCATCACCCCAGACAGCCCCCTCAAGTCCTGACAACTCCCACTACCCCCACTGACCTCCACCCATCATCCCCAGCAAGCCCCCTCAGGTCCTGGCACCTCCCACTAACCTCTGTCCATCACCCCAGGCAGCCCCCCAATTCCTGACACCTCCCACTACCCCAGTGACCTCTGCCAATTAAGCCAGGCACCCCCTCAAGTCCTGACACCTCTCACTTCCCCCACTGACCTCCACCCCAACCACCTAAAGCCCCCTGCTAGTCTACCTCCCACTACCCCCACTGACCTCCGCCCTTCAACCCAGGCAGTCCCATCAAGTCCTGACGCCTCTCACTTCCCCCACTGACCTCTGCCAAGTAAGTCGGACAGCCCCCTCAAGTCCTGACACCTCTCACTTCCCCCACTGACCTCCACCCCAAACCTCTAAAGCCCCCTGCTAGTCTACCTCCCACTACCCCCACTAACCTCCGCTAATCATCCTTGGCAGCCCCCTCAAGTCCTGATACCTCCCACTATCCCCACCGCACATCACCCCAGGCAGGCCCCTCAAGTCTTGACACCTCCCACTACCCCCACTGACCTCCGCCCATCACCCCAGACAGCCCCCTCAAGTCCTGATACCTCCCACTACTCCCGCTGGCCTCCACCCATTAGCCCAGGTAGCCCCCTCAAGTCCTGACACACCCACTACCCACACGGACCTCAGCCTCAAACCCCTCAATCCCACTGCTAGTCTTCCCTCCTCCCACTGACCTCTGCCCTTCACCCGTCAGCCCTCCCAAGTATTGACACCTCCCACCACCCCACTGACCTCCACCCATTACCCCAGGCAGCCCCCTCCAGTCCTGACACCTCCCATTACCACACCAACCTTCACCCATCACCCCAGGCAGCCCCATCAAGTCCTGGCACCTCACACTATCCCCACTGACCTCTGCCCATCACCCCAGGCAGCCCCCTCAAGTCATGACACCTCACACTAGCCCTACTGACCTCTGCCCATCACCCTAGGCAGCCCCCTCAAGTCCTGGCACCTCCCACTACCCCCACTGACCTCTATCACCCCAGGCAGCCCCCCAAGTCCTGACACCTCCCACTACCCCCACTGACATCCGCCCTATCCTCCTCAAGCCCCCTTTCTAGTCTGCCGTCCTTCCACCACCCCCAGTGACCTCCACCAATAATTACCCCAGGCAGCCCCCTCCAGTCCTGACACCTCCCATTACCACACCAACCTTCACCCATCACCCCAGGCAGCCCCATCAAGTCCTGGCACCTCACACTATCCCCACTGACCTCTGCCCATCACCCCAGGCAGCCCCCTCAAGTCATGACACCTCACACTAGCCCTACTGACCTCTGCCCATCACCCTAGGCAGCCCCCTCAAGTCCTGGCACCTCCCACTACCCCCACTGACCTCTATCACCCCAGGCAGCCCCCCAAGTCCTGACACCTCCCACTACCCCCACTGACATCCGCCCTATCCTCCTCAAGCCCCCTTTCTAGTCTGCCGTCCTTCCACCACCCCCAGTGACCTCCACCAATAATTACCCCAGGCAGCCTCCTCAAGTCCTGACACCTCCTGCTACCCCACTGATCTCTGCCCATCACTCCTGACAGCCCCCTCAAGTCCTGACAACTCCCACTACCCACACTGACCTCCACCCATCATCCCCGGCAAGCCCCCTCAGGCCCTGACACCTCCCACTACCCCCATTGACCTCCGTCCATCACGCCAGGCAGCCCCCCCAAGTCCCGGCACCTCTCACTACCCCACTGACCTCTGACCATTACCCCAGACTGCCCCCTCATGTCCTGACACCTCCTACTACCACCACTGACCTCTGCTCATCGCCCCAGGCAGCCCCCTCAAGTCCTGACACCCCCCACTACCCCTACTGAACTCCGCCCTTCAACCCAGGCAGCCCCATCAAGTCCTGACACCTCCCACTACCTCCACTGACCTCTGCCGAAAACCCCTTCAAGTACCCTGCTAGTTTTCCCTCCTCCCACCCCCCTCCCCCACTGACCTCCACCCCAACCCCAGGCAGTCCCATCAAGTACTGACATCTCCCACTACCCCCACTGACATCTGCCCATTACCTCAGGCAGGACCCTCAAGTCCTGACACCTCCCACTACCCTCACTGACCTCTGCCCCAACCACCTCAAGCCCCCTGCTAATCTGCCCTCCCACCATCCCGGCTGACCTCCACCCATTACCCCACGCAGCCCCTTCAAGACCTAATACCTCCCACTACCCCCACTAACCTCCGTCCCAACCACCTCTAGCCCCATGCAAGTCTTACCTCCTCCCACTCCCCAAATGACCTCCACCCCCATCCCAGGTATCCTCCAAGTCCTGAGACCTCCCACTCCCACCACTGACCTCCTCCCTATCTGCCTCTAATGCGCTGCTACTCCACCATCCTCCCATCATCCCCTCTGATCTCCACCCACTACCCCATTCAGCCGCCTAAACTATGTACCGTCACCCCTAAGTTCAAGCGGCATCCCAGCAAAACTGGGCTGTCACCCCTAACTCATAGCAACCGCATCCAGTCCTGACACCTCACGCTACCCACATTTACCTCCTCCCATCACCCTAGGCAGTCCCCTCAATTCCTGGCACCTCGCACTAACCCCACTGACATCCACCCCATCCTCTTCAAACCCCTTGCTTATCTGCCATCCTCCCACCAGCCCCACTAAACTCCACCCATTACCCCAGGCGACCCTCTCAAGTCCTGATACCTTCCACTACCCCCACTGACCTCTGCCCCAACCACTTCTAGCCCCCTGCTAGTCTTCCCTCCTTCCACTCCCCCACTGACCTCCAGCCCCAACCCCAGGCATCCTCCTCAAATCCTGAGACCTCCCACTCCCCCCACTGACCTCTGCCCCATATGCCTCTAATCTGCTGCTAGTCCGCCGTCCTCCATCACCCCCTCTGATCTTCACCCATTACCCTAGTCAGCTGCCTAAACTACGTACCGTCACCCCTAAGTTCAAGCGGCATCCCGGCAAACCTGTGGGCTGTCACCCCTAAGTCATAGCAACCCCATCAAGTCCTGACACCTCCCGCTACCCCCAATGACCTCGGCCTATCACCCCAGGCAGCCACCCAAGTCCTGACACCTCCCACTACCCCCACTGACATCCGCCCTATCCTCCTCAAGCCCCCTTTCTAATCTGCCGTCCTTCCACCACCCCCACTGATCTACACCAATAATTACCCCAGGCAGCCCCCTCATGTCCTGACACCTCCTGCTATCCCACTGATCTCCGCCCATCACCCCAGGAGCTCCCTCAAGTCCCAACAACTCCCACTACCCCCACAGACCTCCACCCATCATCCCCGGCAAGCCCCCTCAGGTCCTGACACCTCTCATTTCCCCCACTGACCTCCACCCCAAACCCGTCAAGCCCCCTGCTAGTCTACCTCCCACTACACTACTGATCTCCGCCCATCATCCTTGGCAGCTCCCTCACGTCCTGACACCTCCCACTACCCCCACCGCACATCAACACAGGTAGCCCCCTGAAGTCCTTACGCAACCAACTACCCCCACTGACCGCCGTGCCAACCTCTTCAAGCCCCCTGCTAGTCTTCCCTACTCTCACCACCCCCACTGACCTCCACCCATTACCCCAGGCAGCCCCCTCAAGTCTTAACACCTCCCACTACCTCCACTGACCTCCGCCCCACCCCTTCAAGCCCACTGCTAGTTCCCTCTCCTCCCGCCACCCCCTGTGACCTCCGCCCCAGCCCGAGGCAGCCCTCTCAAGTCCTAGCACCTTCCACTACCCCAGGCAGGCCCCTCAAGTCCTGACACCTCCCACTACCCCACTGACCTCCGCCCCGACCTTATTGTTTACTGTTGGTTTTCTGTATGTTTTCTCATCTTCAATGTATTGCATGACTTTTCATTTACATTGTTGTTCAAATCATTCACTGTAAGTGACTGCACTGTATGTCACTGTATATTGTGGTGCATGCCCTCCTCACAGCATCTGTTCATCTGTTGTCCCTGCAAGTGTTTGCACAACACCCTTTGACTGTCGCCCCCCTTTCTGGGAACAGCTCACTTAGGGGGCAGTGACAGCTGGTAACTGCTGAACCCATATGCATGCAACTTGTATGGGCCGAACCCTTACTCTCACCAGTAATAAGCAAGAGCACACATTTGTCAAGAGTTGGCAATAAAAGGCAGTAGGATTTTATTGTGCAGATATGGTTATGGAATAACAATAATCACATATCATAATATCATCATATGCCTGATGGCTACCTTCCTGGTGCTTAGCACCTTGTTGCTTGGTGGAAGGATGAGGTGATTGTTCACACCTCACCCTTCCCTTGCTTTTGTATGCTGGAGACTGCGTGCCTCCGTGTCCATAGGGGGGAGAGGAGCTGGCTTGGGGGTGGGGGCTGCCCCTCTCCCAGTCCTGCCACATGGTAATATCAGTTACCCTGCCTCGCCTTCGGCGGCCCTGCGGCATTGCCCATAACTGCTGAACCCATATGCATGCAACTTGTATGGGCCGAACCCTTGCCCTCACCAGTAATAAGCAAGAGCACATATTTGTTAAGTTTTGGCAATAAAAGGCCATAGGATTTTATTGTGCGGATATGGTTATGAAATAACAATAATCACATATCATAATAGCATCATACTTTTGGGCACCGAGCCCAGAGGTTACCCCCTCTGGCCCGTGCCGCCACACAGTAGCAGGTTGCCGGCTGACCGTGTTCCCCCAAAAGTATCTCTACTGGCAACCCCTGGAGGCTAGGGTAGCTGTGATTTCTCGAAATAAATGTTCCATGCCCTGGTTTGATAGGTGTGTGCCGTCTTTAAGAAACAGATCTGGGTCACCTAACGTGATGGCCAGGTGTTTTATGAAACCCAGGCCTCGTGCTATATAAAATGTTTCTAGCCCCCTGTTCAGTTTTCGTCTAGAAATGTCTATTGATTTGTAACAATTGGCCCCCCGCCATTTTTTTCTGGGCAGGATGGCCGAGAAGTAGATTTCTGTGTCCCTCCAGTTATGCGAAATGCCAGCTAAGGAGGAGCACATTTCTTCCAGTAGTTTTCTCCTTCCTGCAGACACTAGGTCGTTGCCCCCTAGATGTACTATCAGGAATTCTGGCAGGTCTCTGTATGCGACCAGCTCTGCTAGTGTGTGGTGGATGTCGGCCCAGAGAAGACCTCTGTATCCCCACCAGGAAGCTATGGTGTTCCTAAAGGGTGGACCCTCTTTAGTTTCTTCTGTCTATCGGCCTGTCCTGAAGACGAATGAGTGGCCGACTATCCATGCTGATCGGAGTGGTATCCTCTCCCCGGCAGTTGTTTCTGGAGGGGTGGAGAGAAAGAGAAGGAGGGGCTATATTAGCTGTGGTCTGATGTATCTTTTGTAGCAATCTGACTTCCATCCCCCTATGTTTTTTAGTTGTTCTGGTGCCAGGCCTCCTTGCCATGCTGAGGTGGCGGCCCTGATTCTAAAGGAATGGGTGCCAAAATCTTTAGGGTCCCATCCTGCTTTGTTGATTACTTTCCTCAGCACCCCTTTAAATTGGTAGCGGCTTAGTGCCGATGCACCCCTGTGGATTAAGAACCTCCCCCCCACTTTTGGCCTTTGAGCGTAGTAAAGGTTGGTGATACACACCGGGCAGTTTTCTGCATCGTCGATGCAGCAGATATTGATGGTTCTTTTGGCCCCCGTTTTTGGGCTGTTGGATGTCTATGCTGACGCTGTCTTGTCTGACCCTGGCCTCCACGATGCCTAACCCATTGTTGGCTTTTGTGCTGGAGGCGATGAGTTCCCCTACCCGGAAGGCCCCAAAGTACGCTAGAAAAAATGCTGTTTTAAATAGCATGGTCTCATAGGGGTGCCAGAATATGGCCTCCAGTATCTCCGCTATTGTTACTAGTTTGTTGAAATCCAAGGGGCGGCGGGTGTCTACCTGGGGTCCCTCTGTTCTGCCCCAGCCTTTCATGGTGAAGGAGATCAGAGTGTTATGAGTGGGGTCTGAGTCTCCCCGTATTTTGGAAAAATATGAAATTTCTACCATTTCTGTTAGGAACCCCGTACCAGGGTTCCTGTTCTCTGTGGATAGCGTGATGTTGGCACCTGTTTTTGAAGTGCCTGGTTCTTGTTGGGCATCCTGGCCTGGGCTCTCTGGCGCTGGCGTTGATGCTGTTTTTCTTAGTTTCCCATTATTGACCAGCATTTCCCTGGTATTGCCGTCATAGGTTTTCGGGCGTGTGGTGCTAGCTCCCAGAACCTTGGCCACTGAAAGCGAGATAAAGCATCTGCAATATTATTGTCTGCTCCAGCGATTTGTTTTGCTTTGACCACAATGTTTTCCTGCAGTGTGACTGCTGTAATGGTTCGTAGTACTTTCAGCACTAAATGGCATTTGGTAGATCTTCTGTTTATGGAGCCTACCACCGCCATGTTGTCACACCAGACCAAGAGTTCCGTGTTAGCTAGCTGCCCGCCCCAGATGTGTATGGTTAGCCAAAAGGGAAATATTTCTAGGAGGGTGATGTTTTCTGTCCACCCTGCCGTTTGCCATGAATTGGGCCAGTGTCCTGCCACCCATTCTGCATCAAGTATGGCTCCAAACCCCCTGCTCCCGGCTGCATCAGTAAAAAGGACCCTTTTTGTACATGTATTCAATGGCGTGCGCCAAAGTGAGGTCCCGTTGAAGTTTCTGAGGAAATTCCCCCAAACTTCCAGATCTTGTTTTACTTCTTTGCCTAGCTGGATGTGTAAATGACGTTTGGTGTATGATTTGATTTTTAGTTCCAGACTTCTGGAGAATATCTTCCCCTGGGGGATTATTCTGGCTGGAAAGTTGAGGCTTCCAGCCAGTGACTTGATTTCTTTTACTGTGGCCTTGTCTTTTATTTTCAGGCCTTTTATTTTTTCCAGTAGTTCTGCTATCTTAGTTTTTGGAATTCTGCATAGGCCCCGTGCAGAATCTATTTCAATACACAGAAAGATTGGTGGCTGGTTTGGTCGTTTTCTCTTTTGCCAGGCGGATGCCCCACTGTTCAGCCATTTCCTCTAACTTGGCTAGAGCTCTAATGCATTCTTCAGAATTTGCTGGTCCCATCACCATGAAGTCATAAAGGTAGTGAACTATATTTAAGGCTCCTAGTCTTTGTTTTTGGAATGCCCATTGGAAAAAAGAGCTGAGCTGTTCAAATAGGGCACAGGATACTGCACATCCTATGTGGAGGCATCTGTCTATATAGAATTTGTTTTTGAAAGTGAACCCTAGCCATTGCTGAGAGGCTGGGTAGACTGGCAGTAATCTGAAAGCAGATTCTATGTCCAATTTGGCCATAAGGGCCTTCGTACCACACTCCTGTATGAGTCTCACTGTCTTCTTGGAAGTGTGTGTAGGATACTGCAGATTCTGTGTGCGGGATGCCATCATTCAGTGGCATCCCACCACTGTCCTACCCATCATTTTGGGACAGCTCATCACTCGTGGGCACCTTGGGCGGCCCTGCGGCATTGCCCACGAGTGATGAGCTGTCCATGAACGATTGCGTCCAATAGGGGGTTACATGGGTGGGTCGGACTCTGGAGTGTGGGTGCCACAGCCTTATATGTGTGGGGATTGAGGACCTGGGTATCTTTCTGGGTTGCCTGCCATGGTGTGTTGACCATGTGGGTTGGAGGCTGAGAAGCTGAGGAGTCCCCTTTAGCCGGTACCGTTTTTCCCGTCTGGCCTTTACCCTCTCCTCTCCACCCCTTTTGTCCTATTTGACCCCCTACCTGCTCTGTTTTTCCATCAGTGGGCCTCCGGACTCTCTGCCCCTGCTTCCTTCTTTTCCTCTCCTTCTGTCTCTCTTTCTCTCTTGGCCCCTTCTTTCAGCCCTCACCCTCCCTAACAGTCACCATCTTGCCCCTCATCTCCTCACCAGCTAATCTCCTTCATGCTCCCCCACTCCCTCCCTCTATCCGCTCCCCAGTTGCTCCTTCTTCCCTCTCTCTCCCCTCTCCCCAGTTCCTCTTTCCCTCTTTCCTCCTCATCAGCCTCCCCACTCAAACGTTCCCTCTCCAGCCCTTCCCCTCCTCCCTTGCTGTCCCTAACCCTCCCCTGCATTCAAGCATACCCGGCAGCCTCCTGGGTCCCATGAAAGTGGGTGTGATGAACTTGTATGCCTGCCATCAATGCCCTGCCTTGTGGCCACAGCTCAGGCCAGACAAACGCCAGTGTCCAGTGTGCCTTAAATACTCTTCTAGCACCAAATTCACTTCTCTGCCAGTAATTGATCTGTTCCTGAGTTATGATGTTGGTGTCTTCTTTGATGATCAGTCTTTGGTGTGAATGGCCTGTTATTGCCAAAGGGGGACTCAGTCCATCTGCACACACAACACACCCACCCTGGGTCTGTTGATCCCTGGTCCAGGACTGTGTCTCTGTGTGGGATCTCCCACACAACCTTCCCCATATTGGCCTGCCTCCCACATCCACAGGTTGCTGTTGTCTGCAATTATCTTCCAACCTTCTTGGAACTGTGTCAAGGGTATACCCCCTTGGGTGGGCCTTCTTATGTGGGTAACTCCCCCTCCAAGCAGAGCAAAGGCTGAGCGTCCTGGCAGCTCACTGGTGCTCAGATCAGGGTGGACAGGGTTGGATGTGTTGTGCCCAGTGCTGGCACTTTCTGCCATGCTGTTCACCCTTCTCCACCAAGCACATATGTGCAGCGGTTGAACGCACTGGTGGTATCACATTAAATAAGCCCTCCTCCTCTCAGTTTTGCCTAAGCACAGCCTCTCCCCTTCCACGACCACCCTGGGACAGGCTGGCCTGCCAGTGCCTGTGTGGTTGACCTGTCCTTCCCCCCAATTGTTGGGGGGGTGCACGCTTTGTTACCTCTGTCCTGCAGATGTCCCCCAGGGTGTGCAGAAAGTCCTGAGTCGGTGCAAGACTCCACCCATTGCCATGCTCCACCCAGTGGCATATGCTTGTCTCATTGATTGAGCCATACACGTGTTTGTACAAATGGCCATCTCTGGGACACTGCAAAAGCCTTGTTGAGTCAGTAATCTTTCCTCTGAAGGCTGTATGTTTTACTTGGATTACTGTGGTGTATGTACATCAAATGTATGCCAACGAAGGCTGACCTCCTGGGATGCATGCATTAATCAGACCTAAACCAATGTTGTCTAGCACAACAGCTTCGGTGACTATAGCTGCACTTCATCAGTTATCACCTCCCTGTGCCTGCAGCCATGCATTGTGATGTCTGCCCTGTCAACTGCCAATGGTTCTTCCTGTGCCTTACATGCTGCTCACAGGTAAGGGTGAATCAGGATTCAAATCCAGGGAGGTATCTGGGAAACAGCTACGACATCCAAAGTAGGCAGCAGGCATGCACATTACCCTCTCCCAATTCAGGGAGGTATTGGCTTGAATACATGACAAGGGACTCTTTCTCGGGCCTGTGATTGCAATGGGTACACTTCACATCCTCTGACAAGGATTCATTGGAGGGCAACTGGTGCCCGCAGCTGTGGTAATTCCAGCTCCAAATGCGTCTCTTATAATTGTTGCATTTCACATTGCTCACAATTGGATCTTGTGATTGAGCTGATGGTGTGCCAAGGGGCAAGCAAATGCCGTTCCCAGGCACAGACACTGTCGCCATGTGATGGCCCGTCATGCTGCCGCAGAGGCCAGCAGGCAGACTCAACGGGCTGTGCAATAGGTACCCGTTTGTAATTTTCCACAATGATCTTGGACTTCCAAGTGTGGATGCTGAAAAGAGCATGGGTCGGTCTCACCATGCGGGCCGGACAGGTGGCACTGCCTCCCCCAACCTCTCCTACACCAGGAGGTTCAGGCCAACATCTGGATGTCTGAAAGTTGTCTGTGACATTTGTCGGTGGATCACTAGGCTCATGCATCAATTTAGAACACAGCATTGGCTGTAATTTATTAGTGTGATTTATAGGATACATTGGTAATTAGCACTTCGATCTCACTCTGCAGCTCTGGGTTCCTCCTGAGGCTATTCCTGTCTGAAGGTCACTTTAACGTCAGTTGCCCCAGGGCCCTCCCTCAGGTGAAACTGAGGCTGTTACAGGGACCCTGTTCGCTTTGTCCCCCCTAAGGTCAGATCCTGCTCAGTACCGTCGCTGGATCCATGGACCTGTGTAGTAACTTGCTTCCGGTACCAGCTGGCCTCCCAGTTTCCCCCCTTGTGGGATGAGGTGAGCCAGGCGCACAGCATGCACATGGTGGTGGTGGTTGTGGTAGTGGTGGTGGGCTGAACACCCTAACACATATTACCCTGCACCCGTGTGACTGGCTGTGCCACATTTGGTTGTTTGTGGTTTTCCATAGCTGCCAGCACAGGGCGGGCCTGAGACATAGACCTCGCAACCACATCCATCAGACAGCCACTCACCAGGTATGCCTTGGTGCATATTGGGACAGCGCACACTTGACGACGCCAGAGGCACCATGTTAGGTCAAACCACCAACAGCGTCGAGCCCAGCCACCCAAACCTCTGCTCCCCCAGTATGGCCCAGATAAGATGCGGTGAGCCCCTGAATGTAGGCATCTCACTAAGCGGAGGTGAAGTGACTGACCAGGGTTCTCTCAGTTATGGGGAGTGTAAAGGGAAGAGCCCAGCACTGCATCCACGGGAAGAGGCCGGTGCAGGAAATGTGGCATGCAGAAGACACTCTGCAGCATCACTCAGGGGGTCCAGTTACTACTGTTTGGAAGGTTTCAAGGTTGTAGAGTCCCCCAGCACGGCAGGATCCGGTCTTCTCTGAGTCTGGTGCTTGGGAATGCAGCCCAAAGCAGCTGGTAGACTCGGTCCAAGGATAATTATGTTGGCAAGACTGATAACCAACAAGTACCATAAGTGAATAGTACTTTGATGAGTGATATCAAGGGGGCATGATACCAAGGAGAGGTAAACGGGCAGGGGTTATACACGGTGGGCCGGTTGGTCACCCCAAACAGCGGATCCCCATGCAGGACCGCCACGCAGGCTCATAAGACCCACAAGGGCACATTGCCTCCATAGTGGTGCACCCTGACTAGCTTCAGGTTGTCTGGTAATGCCCCAGGGGGCGGGTGGCTCTCCACTCTGGTGAATAGTGTTACGGGCGGGTGGCTCCCCACTCTGGTGAAGAGTGTTACTGACTCCTGGCTACAGTTTCAAAATATCCACATGGCCGAGGGAAATTGACCACCAGCACACCCTCCTCCAGCAATGGTCCTGGCACATCTCAGGGGTCACCAGGACAGAGGCAAGGGACAGGGTCCCCTGCTCCCTGTACAACTGTCAACTGGGGTTGAGTGCCCTCAGTGTACACTGACCAAATCACACCGCCAGGCAGGGAGGCCCACAAATGGCACCAGGGGTCTGCAGTGATGTTGGTTCCCAACTCATCTTGTGACACAGACCAACGTGTACGAGTGGGAGAGCTGACCCAATGCCTGTGGCACTGTGGAGGTGAGTGCTGGTGTACAGCATCTGAGGTGTGATCCCATTGCACCGTACACACCACCAGCACCTCTCATCCACTCTGTTAGGGAGGTGTTGCATGAGTGTGTGTGATAGGACCCAGGAGATGGTGCAGTATGCCTGGGTAGAGTGAAGCCAGAGGGTTCTGTGATGGCGGTCCACGACCAGTGGTCGAAGTGTATGAAAAGAAGTAGTGGAACTATGTTCCTACTGGCCTGCCTCCACTCCCCACAAACCCCATCTCCACACCCACTCCCATGCACAATATAAACCCACAACCACATGCGCCTGCTTTTAAAGGCAATGTTCAGTACAGTGCACTGAAAGTACAAGTTGCAACATCTTCTTACACTTTTATTTTAAAATGAAACCATTCCGGAACGGTTTCATTTTAAAATAAAGTATGGGAACCGTAAAACTTAATTAAAAAAAGTAGAGGAGCACCGCTCTCGACCACTCCCGCCCCCTTCGACCATTGTCCAAGGCGGGCCTGACATGCAGATCATTTTTCCAACCTTGGTCTAGGGGCGGATGGCCAATCGAACCACCAAGTGTGAGGTTTCCTCCCCCTGTTTAATTGGGTGAGACAAACGATTAGTGGTCTTGGTGACAATAGATTCTCAACTCATTTTCTTGATCTATATGGCTGAGGAGCCAATGGGGCAAAGCTGACATCTGTGGGATTATAAATAGGTTTTAGGTGTCCCTACACCTTTAAGTTGCGCCAAGATATGTTAGTCTCCTTTTATGATGTATCAATTTATTGTAAATAAAGATTCCAGTTCAAATTTGTGCATAAAGTATTTATTTGTGTTTTTAGCCCTTATTGGATGACACGTGTTTCGGCATATGAGCATTGCCTTTTTCAAATGCGGGCTATTTTTGTTCCCAACAAAGAAAAAATACAGAATTGGTTTAGCTTCATTATACATATCAAGAAAACATTCATAATTTTCTACATACAACACCATGTGCACTCATGTGAGCCAATGAAGTAGGCGGTTTTTAATCTACTATACCAATCTTATTTTATTTCTATATTCACACTGAATTTATCAACCAAACCTAATGTCTAATTAGGCATTTGAAACATCCAATGCATTTATATTTTTCTGACTTTCAGATTGATCATAACGTAATCCAATTCAGGGTAACCTAAACCTATTTTTGTGGTATTTGGATGTTAACGCAGTAGTAAGCACTTGGGATAAGACTTAACACAAGGGATTCATAGCATCACGATTAGTTTATGAGGATTAATTGGTTCTACTTATCCAGCACTTAAAATGGTGAACTATCAATGCATTTGGACACTGAATTGCACACTGGCTTTTAATATCATATTGGTGTTTTGATATAAATATCTAATGTTTATACTCATAACTTGGACTATATTATATTAATGATGAGACATATATGATACCAAGACTGATATGGATTGAAAATTGTATGTATCTTCTTACTTTTTCTCTCTCTTTTTGATTGTGACTATGCAGGTTTGCTCTTCCCAATAACAACATCCTGTGTGGTATGTCCTGTTTTAATTTTCTACCAATTATCTGCTCTGTTATGTGTTTCCTTTGTTGGCTAATTTGCCTTGTCCGATTTGTGTTGACTAAATTGAAACAATCATAACAATGCAGCCTTGATAACGACCAAGCTGGTCGAAACACGTGTCGGCTGTTCTTATGAAGAATAAGGAATAAACAGGATTACAATCTTCACATCCTATACTATTGTCTCTTTCAAAATTAATTTTAGACATCTCAACTACCAGTGAACTTACTTTTGCTCATTATAATCTTTTTTGAACCTAGCTCGAATATAGTGTCATGACAATCACTGTGACACTTGGTTTAGCTTCATTATACATATCAAGAAAACATTAATAATTTTCTACATACAACACCATGTGCACTCATGTGAGCCAATGTGATTACATCAAAGCGAGATGTGATAACATATGGTGATGGACTGCGATGTAGCTGTGTGCCTACAGAGTAGACCTTAGAGCGGCGGGGGTGGTAGAGGAGAAACATTATTTTGAAAATGCTGTTAACACTGCTGTGCCTGCACAGAATGTGTGTGCTAAATAATTAAGCTTTCTAGCTGTTAGTGTAATGGCCGCCACTTTTTCAAACCGTGAAGTTCATTTGAAGAGTCTATTGTCCAGTGTAAGTGACTTCGTCCTGCTGATATTATATTCCAAGGGCTCAATACCTCCTAAATCAAAAATAGACATGATATTGAAAATCCTTAAGATTATTTGTAAAGCATTACAACTCAGTAGGACTCAGGTATAGGTATTTCACAGCTCACTCCCTCCTGAGTGTAAAATAAAACCTATACATCACTGTTCGGCTCCTCTTTTAGCAATATTGATAATGTACCAACCACAAGAACCACAATGCATTGCAACCCAAGAACAATATAGTACGCTTCTCACAAAATGTTCATCAACATGTTTCAAAGCATAATAATGTCATTTTTTAACATTTTACAACCAAGAGGGAATCCAAATTCTGAATGATCCACGCAACACGTGAACTAGTATGTTAGCGGAATTAGACATAGAATACTTGTGGCAAAGAACCACAAGAACCACAATGCATTACAATCTAGAATATTGTGATAATGCGACAAATGCATCACAGTTGTCCAAAACAATAGGGAACTAGTCAATTGCAAGCTGGACCTCGATATCCGAAAATATGCATGCACTAAATCTTAATTTCTCAGACACTTGGGAAAGAATCTCATATTTTTCCAAAGCGTACTTGTCTCGCATAAATATATGCTTTACACTTCTCCTGTTAACAATACACACTCATAATTGAAATACTACAAATATAAAAATACGTCTGATGACAAGGGGCAAAGTGAATAGGTTCACATTGTCTTCGGGAATAATATAAATTGGGATGAAATGCAACCAATGTACGGGCAAACAGGGCGAATCAGCCCAAAATATGGCTGCCATACTTTAAAAACAACATAAAGAGAGGTAGGACATAGGCCACTTCAGACCCAGCAGTAGAAATGTACCCTTAACGCGGACACGAATCCACCCGACACTTGAAGCAGGAGTGAAATACTTTTCAGGTAAGCCCTTAAAAGTCGCTGGAAGCCCACCCTAGAACAGGGGCATGTATTAACTTGTCCCTCTTTGTCAAGAACATGCAACGATGCATCCGAACAGTTAATTTGATGTCGGATCTAGCAAGCAGTAAGAAATATGACTTAGAACCTTGTGTGGGAGCGAGGGGCCAATGGGCCCCTCTCTGCCATCACTTCTCAGTACAAAACCCGGACCAAGTGCCTCTAGTGGTGGGTACGCCCCTCGCCCTTACGCAATGTTAACTTTGGGTTACATTCGCGTAGATGGGAACACCGAGCAGCACACGGGGCATCCATTTTTTGTACCCCCTTTCGACTCCATCTTGGTGACCAGGCCTCACTGCGATAGTACAAAATGTCTCCCTCCCTTTTCCCTGCCGCAGCAGCTCGGAGCACATGGCCCCCACCCTTGTTCCCACTCTGACTGGAAAACTCTGCAGCTCCATTCTCACGCTGAAGCCGGAGCTGCTTGCAACAAATAATAAATATAACACATCTCTTTTCCTCTGAGATCACTGTCCTGCATGTGAACATGCCTGAGCCAAGCTCTTAGCTCGTCCATCTCCACAAAAGTGCCCTTGCCCTCTCACCCTTGCCAGTTGAAACTTATTGCCATTCTAACCCTCTGTCCCGGCAAGTTATCTCTTTCATGTGCCAGACCGCTGACCATGCTATGAAGCCCACCCAACAGACCCCCAACTAACATTAGACCCCTGCTGCAGTATATCGTGCCCAATACTAACAAATGCCACATACCTGAGATTCTTGTGAGACTAACCCTACAGTTCAATGACAGTATTAAGAATTGTAAACCTGTGATCCGTATAACCCAAACGTCACTGATGTTATAGATACCTGTGTGATTTGTATAGTGACATGATAAACTACTGAGTGTCTTTTGATCAGCCATTATTTAGTGCTTGCATTATTTAGAATGTATTTTCTTAGCTTAGATAGTGACCACCATGTTTCACAGCGACCTGACCTTCACCCATCCGGAGCACAGATGTCTGACATCAATCTTCCCGCCAACCAAGCAACCACCCCGGAGGAAGAGATGATGCCCACACCTAAGACACCACCCTGACTGACCAATCCGGGTCCAACGTAGCATCATGTGTTAAATATGCCAATGTACTATATAATATGGTGTAACTTTGATGTGTTCAGAGCGCTCTCAGAGATCTAGATAAACTTTTCCTTGAACTCTCGCAGCCTGCTCTTTTGTGCCTTATTCCCTGTCCGGGGAGTGTCTGTTTTATTAATTTCTACAGGTATAAGTCAGGGAGGGCACAAACATTTGGTGACCCCCTGTGACGTGATCCGAGAGGTGCCTCGAGGCCGGCGCTGTGCGGCGAGATCCGGGACGCCCCCCAGCAAAACCATCGCCTCCGCGGCCGACTAGCCTGTGCGCACTACGAAGAAGGGTCAAGGGTTCCCGGTTGATGAATACCCGACTGAAAAGCTGCTCGCCGAGGCGGGCCACGGCTTGGTTGGGGTTCGAGCCTGACTGGGGTTGGACTGCGAGCGGCAACCCTCGAGTCACCTGACTGAACATGTGAGTGACGGTTGCGAAGGTTATGAAGGAAAGGTAAGGGGGAAATAGGGGGCCAGGTGGTAATGGGTTATAGGGAAGAGTAGGGCCTGTGTGAGTGATGAGGTTTTTCTGATCTGTCCTTTATATGGCCATTAGGTTTTTGTAAGAAGTGAAGATAAAAAAGAGAAGTGGTATCCTAGCCCGAACGGGGTAGAAGGCGGCGCCGCGTAGCATTGTCTCGTCCAGTGCAGAATAAATAAGTGAAGATACAGAGAAAATAGTAGGAGTCTCGTATATTGAGTATACTCGGAGTAGTTATTTAGAACATTCTTTTTCTGGGTACGAAAGGATTCTTGGAAAAGAGTAAAAGGGTGTAATAGGTGGGGAGTGAATGAGAAGAATAGGCGAAACGGGGAAGGGGTGGTAAAAGAACAGACGGGAAGAGAAAAAGCGCAGGTAGTGCATGTGCATGATATGTGTTATGTCTTTTGGGTTCTGTCCATTTTATTTCAAGGATATCCAAGTACTGTGATTAATTTGTGGTTAAAGTGGCAAAATATGCAAAAATGAACTGTTGAGTTTGAACATGCAACAACCATAAGGTTAACGTTGAAAAGTGATTCATATATCTATCTTGATACATATGTGTGCAGACCACCTATAAGTAATTGAAAAGATTCAGGGTATATTGTTCAGCTAGAAGGAAAGAAACACAAGTGGAGAAGTGATTAGAGGGAAGGAGAGGTTGAAGGGCAAGGACAGACAAAGGGAAAGAAGAAAAAATATCGTCATGGGGGGAATAACACCACTAGCACATATTTGTCAGCACCTTCCGTTATACAGTGAGAAGATACAAAAATACCACGATCAATGGTTGACGGAGATAAAAGGAGACAGTGTGATGCCAATTTGGCCAGAAGGTCAGTCATTCGATAAAAGGGTGTTAGATTTAGTATCCACACACTTGTTAGCAAGGTATAAGGGGAAACAACTACAGAATAGAAGAGAAGTACTAGACCTGTGGCGAATGTTTGAAGAAGTTACGCCTACAGCAGAGGTAAATAAAGAAAGAGCGAACGAAACCCAGAAAACGCAGGAAAAGGTAAGCGGAACACCAAAGGGCGAGTGCACAACCACGACAGCTGAAGGCGATACAAAAAAAATATATCCTTTAATGTTAAGGCCAGCAGTAGGATACAGTGAGCCCCTGTCCATATCAGCATGTCCCACCCCGCACCCTCAACCGGAGCAGTTGCCACGGCACCGCCGCCCTATGATTAAGGAGGTTTGTATGGCCCAACAAGCTCACCCCCTGTGAATTTGGCACACTTAACTGGAGAATTAGACCACCAGCTAGCGCATGCACAGATGGAAATAACGCGGCTAAGAGCATTGTGCGATAAAGGCCAAATGCTGCCAGGGGGAGGAGAGGTCCCACCATTATCCATGGCGGATCTAACGCCAACATTGAGCACAGCAGGGGAAGTGGCGCAAGCAATCTCAGAGCCAGCGCGATCAGTATCATCACAAGGAACACGCATACGACAAGGGCTTTAGAAAGAGTGGCGGTCAGGGGAGTTCCTGTTTCATCTAAATGACAAACCTGTGAGGATTATACGCCCCCCACCCCAGAAAGTGAGAGAGGGGAAGGATGTGAAGGAAACAATGAGCAAGAATCAGAAATAGAAGAGGTGTGGAGTGACTTAGACGAATATGAAGAGGCAGCTGCCGAGGCCGGGTCCCCACTGCCAAACCGCCATTACCCAGATACACCATCGCCACCACTATAGCAGGGTAGACTAAGAGAGCGAGGGGGAAATATGATGGTAAGTAAAATAAAGAAAGGTGCGGTAAGTAAGGTAGGAAAGAAACACAGGTTACAAATGCCATTGATACATAAAGGAGCAGGTAGGTCACACTACATTCCATGGGCTCAAATTGATAAAAACAACTTGCCAAAGGTCCTCTCCCCACTATCGGGAGGGGCTGGGAAATGGATACACGCCTTTGAGAAAAACACAGCAGGAGTGCCTCTCGCAATAGGGGATGTGAAGAGTTTATTAGTGTCAGCAATTGGTGACCAAGCAGACGCAGTGTGGGAAAAGGCCAGATTCCCCGGAGTAACGATGAGTTGTGACCGCCACGATGGATCGGCGTTCAATAACGTTCGAGCACAGGTATGGGATGCATTGCGGCGCACATTTCCTGATATTCCAGATTTACATTTAGTAATGCTGTGTACAATGGAGGAGAACGAGGATCCTACGCAATTCATACTGCGGGTGCAGGATTTATGGAGCAGCGAAACTGGCACGGCGTGGAACCAATCCACTGCATTGTTCTATTTTATCATCAAAAAGGGGCTCCCAAAGGAGGTGCAGAAGGCCTTGGACAAAATAGCTGGGATAGAAGCCAAGGGCTGGCCTGAAATACAGAGCATAATTGTGCACCACTGCAGGAGGATCAAAGAGAGAGAAAAAGAGATGGCTCAAAAGAGGCTGGCAGACGAGGCAAAGCTGGTACAGAACAAATTAGTGAAGGTCGCCGCCATTGATGCCAGCGTAGCCACAGACAGAGAAAACGAGGGGGATGAAGGAGCGGGAAATAGACCAGTCACAATAGCGGCACTGCGGGCAACCGGGGGACAAGGACCGTGGAACGGAGAAGAGCAGTACGGTGGACAACAGTGGCAAGAAAGACCAGCAAGAGGAAGAGGTGGGTACCGTGGCCAGAAAGGGGGGTTTGGAGGTATGGGGAATAGAGGATTTGGTGGTCAAGGAATGAGGGACGGACCACAAGGGTCATGCTGGAATTGTGGGTGATGGAGACACTATTCCAGAGATTGTAGAATGCGGCCTTCAGGGTATTTCCAGGGGCAACAGCCCATGGAGAATGAACAAGGTTGGGGTGCCCACACCCAGGTAGCCCCTATGGACTACCGATGGGAGGAGGGAGACAGCAGGACCAATGCTATAACGAACCTCAGATGCAGCAAGGACAGCAACCACCGCCACAACCTATGGCAAGACAAAACGCGGTAGGAAACGCAAACAGCAATTGTTTTGCGACAGCTGCAAACGGTGCGCCCCCACTATACCGTGGCGTAACAGTGGTTGGAGACAATGTCTTTTCAGTGCCAGGGCAAGAAAGACATTCAGATTAGGACAGCCCACAGGGAACACTTGCGTGTCCAGTCCAATCTACCACCCTACGTGCAGGAGAGGAACCACTAGTGGGGGCAGAGATAGGAAATAAGCAGTTTATCTTTATGGTAGACTCAGGAGCAGAGAAATCATGTCTTATGGAAGGGCAGTTTCCGCTCTCAGGCAGGAATTTAGAGACACAGTGGTTCTCTGAGGCTATTTTAAAAGTTCCTTACACTAAAGATCTTGATATAACGGTGGGGGGGAAAACCGTGCACGCACCCTTACTGTACCACGAAGATGCGCCGATCAATCTGTTGGGGAGAGATTTGTTAAGCAAATTAAATATGACCATTTTGTTTACAGAACGAGGAATAGTGTGTTCAACCCCAGGAGTGTGCCCAGTACAAGCTATGTTGATGATCAGCACAGTAATTAACGAAGTTGTGGTGCGAGGAATACCCATGGATATAAGTATGTTTATTTATGGCATCAAGGTATTAGCACGAGCGGTGCCAGAGATAACGAGAAAAGAATGGAGAACACCATCAGATTTCATATTCCGCCCAATTGCACACACAGACGTCGTGCCAGGCACGATAATGTCCATAGACATCGAGGCTGTTCAAGTATCCAGCAGACATATTGTGGTCATAGGACTGGACGCGCATGGGTGCGAGTGGAGAACTGTGTTATGCATAGACCCAAACATAATGCTACGAGACATAAAAGACGAGGAATTATTCACTAATGGTGAAAACGACGGAGAAATAATAATGGAAATAAGTATACCATGTGACATTATGATCCAGTACAGAGAGGTACACAACCCACTCATGCTAGCGCTAATGCCCCACTGACTATATTTGAGGAGGACATGGCAAAGGTATCACCTGAAATTTGGACCACAGGGCCCCACGATGTAGGGTTACTGCATGAGGTGACACCAATAAAAATAAAACTCAAGCCAGGTGCAATACCGCCGAGGGTAAAGCAATATCCCATATCGAGAGAAGCAGAGGAGGGAATTAGGGAAACCATAAATGCACTCCTAAAACAAGGCATCATAGTGCCATCAAACTCCCCATGTAGTACGGCGATTTTTCTGATCAAAAAAGCAAAAGGAGGGGCGTGGAGGATAATCCAGGATCTCTGACCACTCAATTACGTCATTCAAAAAGAGTTCCCATTAGTGCCTAACCCGGAATCAATATTGTGCAGCGTACCAAAAGAATCAACATATTTTACCGTAATTGATTTGAAAAATGCTTTCTTCTCCATACCACTTGACCCAGGATCCCAATACCTGACAGTGTTCACATTAGGGAACAACAGGTATGAACATAGCAGATTCCCACAAGGTTATTGCGAAAGCCCCAGCATTTTTAACAGGGTGTTACGTGAGGACATTGGAAATATAGATGTAGAGAATACCATCATCCAATACGTAGACAATTTACTCGTCTGCAGCCATACAGAAGAAAAGTACAGAGAAGACTCGATAGCACTACTGAATGTGTTAGCTACCAAGGGATACAAGATGGACAAAGGAAAATTGCAATACCGTCTCGCCGAGGTTGTATACCTCGGACAGCTAATATCAAAAGATGGGAAGCGAATACTCCCAGACAGAGCAGCTGCTATACGCAACATAATAATCCCAAAAACTGTGAAAGACATGCAAAAGTTTCTTGGCATCTGTAACTATTGCCGAGCAGGGATCCTTGATTACGCGGCATACACACGCCCCTTACTACAAGCGTTAAAAGAGGCACAGAAAAATAGAGTTGCAATAAAATGGACGCATGAAATGATGACACAGTATTTTAAATTAAGATCTCATTGCTGATGCCCCAGTTCTCGCGAACCCAGATTATGAGAGGGAATTTTTCTTGTTTTCGCACTGTAATGGGACATTGATGACAGGAGTACTGACACAGAAAACATCACTAGGTCACAAACCATTGGCTTATTTCAGCGGGACACTAGATCCAGTAATGAAAGGCCATTTTGCGTGCGAACAGGCACTCACAGCTGCGGCCTTCGCGATTGAAAAGAGCGCCACCATTGTCATGGGATGTTCAGTAACACTATATGCGGAGCATTCCCTATTCGCCATCCTTGAGCGATCCAAATCAACGCTAACAACACAGAGAGCAACAGCATATGAAATCATAATTTCGGGCCCCAACCTACACGTTGTAAGGTGCAAAACAGTAAAACCAGCAACATTCATTACAGAGCCATGCACTACAGAGGACATACAGGAACACGATTGTGCCACATATGAGGGGGAAGGTGATGACATCCCAAAAGCAAGTGAAAATGCCCTATAGGAGGGAGAAATATATTTCATAGATGGGTCAGCATCAATAAACCCCGAAACGGGAAAAACACGCAGGGATGGCGGTAGTGCGCATGGAGGAAGATGACTGAGACAATTGTGCAAAAGCGCCTCCCATCCCATTACTCAGCACAGGCAGCCGAACTAACTGCCCTGATCGAAGCACTGAACACAGCCAAGGGCTGTGCGGTGACAATATACTCAGACTCAGCATATGCAACTACCATAGTGCACTCAGGGTTGTCACGGTGGCGTAGACGGGGATTCAGGAGGGCAGACGGTTCTCCAGTACAGCATGTGATGTTGTTGAATGAGTTAATAGATGCATTAGCAGTACCATCATCGGTAGTGGCAGTGGTGAAATGCCAAGCCCATACCAACAACACAGATCCAATCTCATTGGGAAACGCGGCAGCCGACGCAGCAGCGAAGGAGGCCTCGTATTTTGTATTTACCAACACTCGAATGCATTGTAAAAGCAGCCACCACAGACCCACTAGAAGAAGCCTACAGTAATACAACAATAGTGCAGATAATAGAATTACAAAGAAGAGCACCACAGGAGGAGCAAGAACTGTGGAGCAAACAGGGATGTAAACAATCAGCCACAGATCTCATTTGGAAACAGAAGACAACAGGAAAGGTTGTAATGCCCATAGAGTTACTAGAAATAGCATTCCAACAGCTGCATTTCCCCGGCCATGTATCAAAACAACACATTGCCGCAGACATCCAGGAACACTGGTTCGTCCCCAATTTGCAAGAGCACCTGTTAAAATTCATTGTAGAATGCATAACATGCCAAACATATACTTCAGGAATGACATTGAGAACATTGCGCTGTACCCTGCCCCGACCAACAGGACCATTTAGAGAGCTCCATATAGACTATGCTGATATGGGAAAGCGGTGTAATGGAGCAAGATATTTGATTGTGGTGGTGTGCCCCTTTTCAAGATGGGTGGAAGGGGGCCCATGTCCCCACCCCGACGCGAAGTGTGCGGCCAAATTCCTTGTTCGGGAAGTGTTTTCCCGATGGGGAATATGCGATGTGATAAGATCAGACAACGGTACGCACTTCGTGAATGACCTCTTTAAGGAAGTGAACTCACTCTTGGGGGTAAAACACAAACTATGCTCAATTTATCATCCAATGGCGAATTGGGTGGTGGAAAAGATCAACGGATTGCTGAAGAGTAAGTTATGAAAGTTGTGTAACACACTGAAGAAGAACTGGTTGTATTGCTTTCCCCTAGCACTGTTCCAACACAGGACGCAACCATGTAAAGACCACCATCTGAGCCCCCACGAAATTTTAACTGGGAGGTGAATACACACGCCAGTATCCCCGATTAGAAGAGCATCGGATGCACACAGGGCTGCCACAGTGCTGGGGGAAGAGTTCAAGGAATACCTGACCCAGTTAACACGTGCAGTACTCAGCATAGCGCGACAAATAGCACCGCCTTTTACTGAAAATGTGGTGACTGATACCACCACACCGGCCACAGACAGTTCAAGCAGGCCACTGATGCCAGGAGCACACGTGTACGTCCGCAGCTTTGTAAGGAGGTGGAATTCACCCAGGTTTCATGGCCCTTACAAGGTCATCTATAGTACACCCACTGCGGTGAAGGTGAAAGGATTGAAGTATTGGGTGCACTTATCAGACGTGAGGAGGGCACACGATAGTACAATCCCCCAAGAGGAGCAAGATGGTGCCACTGGTACCACAAATGAGGTTGAAAAAGGATAACCAAATTGTCAGTAAAGAGAACATGCAGAGATAAATGTTAAGATATGTATTTTGTTCTGCACGACTTATCTACTACTTCCTTCGTTTCTATGTTTTCCTTCTTTCCTTTTTGATTGATCGATATCCTCTCTACACACCTCAACTCTCTCTATCTCCCACCTTCATTTCGATTATTGTTCCACGCTTTTTTCCATCACTGTTTTACTCTCCTTCACTCCATAGCAAAAGTAAATGTGTAATACAGCAAATGAACAAACATGACTAAAAATAATGATTAAACATGAAGTTGAACAAAAAATGTAAATACATGTATATACTGTGGTGACTTAACGAATTTATATCGCCCCTCCAGGTGACAAATGGCCCAACGAACTACAATCGCGGAGAACCAATCAATGCTAGATAGTGATAGGGACGCCATTAGGGCTAACAGGTTCAGTAACGTTGAATGTGTTTTGAAATGTGCTGCAGTTTTGATGTCAGTAATGTTGTTTTTCGCTGCTTGGTATTATACCCTTTTATCTTTGGTTATTGACATGCACAAGGGAGGAAGCGGGGCTAACATGATACGAGAAGGGTCGCACTTGATATGGACTGGGGTGAAGACTATGTGGAAAGAATCACATGAGATTAACATGAACAATACAGACGTGATGCAACCTTCAGAACACGCCACTGTAGGATCAACAAGTGTATCATTGTTACATCTGAACATAAATATGAGTGATGCTTATGAATTTAATGAATACGATGGAGATTATTATTGGCCAAACGATTTAACTAACACCAGTACACATTCACAGACAACCGTATACCCTACCTCACACGACATTGCTACTACTGATGACGATACACATACCATATTGAATAGCAATGATACAGCCTGGGCTGGCATGTTTCCAATACATTACAAAAAGGTGAGAAACAATGACACGGAAGGGAGAAGGAGGAGAAAAAGGGGGGCGGGAGGGAAAAGATACGACATTTATCATGACCTGGGGTTAGATGAAATAGAAGATCCCCGCCACCCTGATCAATCAAATAAATGGTATTCCGACATGAGTGCCACGGGGACCAAGCAACAAATAAATGCTGCTACGTCTGTTCACTCATCCCGCATGCATCAGGAACACCGAAAATGTTAGTACCTCAGAGGCCCAATGTTTAATTCATCTGGTTTTATGCAGAACAAAAAGCATGTTCCAAGCGCACACCATCACATTGAAAAAACTGGAAAATGAGAGAACGTGCACAAGCAGACGCCAAGGAGTAATTTGCCCCATCATCGTCTTTTTGCTCCTGTTCTTTTGTGTGTGCCAACTGGGACTACGGTGTTGTGAGAAAAGCATGCCAACCTCAGCTATGATGATGGTAACAATGGGCCGACAGACAACGGTAGCTACCATGATAGATGCACAAATGCAAACAGGGGAGTACACTACACCACAATACAGGATGACAGCAATTTACAGGCAATATGGGGATATAGTTGATAATTTGCATCATACAACGATAAAAGAATCAAGGGAGTTGCAATGGTACCAAGAAGTATGATGGGGATGGAGGAATTTACTTAATGTGTACACCAGACGAATATGCGAGAAGAGGAAATAGCTTAAGAAGTGTATGCAGAGCGTGGATGCCAATAAAAGGCAACCCCGCGTGGGACGAGGCTGTGACGGAGGCTGAGTACTACCGAAGGGAGAATGAAAAGAATAAAAAGTAGAAGTATTCGTTACTTTAGATGTAACGAAAGGGGGGAATGTGTGGGAGTGAGGGGCCCAATGGGCCCCTCTCTGCCATCACTTCTCAGTACAAAACTCGGACCAAGTGCCTCTAGTGGTGGGTACGCCCCTCGCCCTTACGCAATGTTATCTTTGGGTTACATTTGCGTAGATGGGACCACTGAGCAGGACATGGGGCATCCATTTTTTGTACCCCTTTCGACTCCATCTTGGTGACCAGGCCTCACTGCGATAGTACAAAATGACTCTCCCTTTTCCCCGCCGCAGCAGCTCGGAGCACATGGCCCCCACTCTTGTTCCCACTCTGACTGGAAAACTCTGCAGCTCCATTCTCACACTCAAGCCGGAGATGCTTGCTACAAATAATAAATGTAACACATCTCTTTTCCTCTGAGATCACTGTCCTGCATGTGAACCAGCCTGAGCCAAGCTCATAGCTCGTCCATCTCCACAAAAGTGTCCTTGCCCTCTCACCCTTGCCAGTTGAAACTTATTGCCATTCTAACCCTGTGTCCCGGCAAGTTATCTCTTTCATGTGCCAGACCGCTGACCATGCTATGAAGCCCACCCAACAGACCCCCAACTAACATTAGACCCCTGCTGCAGTATATCGTGCCCAATACTAACAAATGCCACATACCTGAGATTCTTGTGAGACTAACCCTACAGTTCAATGACAGTATTATAGTGATCAAGACTCGTAAACCTGTGATCCGTATAACCCAAACGTCACAGATATTCTAAATACCTGTGTGATTTGTATAGTGACATGATAAACTACTGAGTGTCTTTTGATCAGCCATTATTTAGTGCTTGCATTATTTAGAATGTATTTTCTTAGCTTAGATAGTGACCACCATGTTTCACAGCGACCTGACCTTCACCCATCCGGAGCACAGATGTCTGACGTCAATCCTCCCGCCAACCAAGCAACCAACCCGGAGGAAGAGATGATGCCCTCACCTAAGACACCACCCTGGCTGACCAATCCAGGTCCAACGTAGCATCATGTGTTAAATATGCCAATGTACTATATAATATGGTGTAACTTTGATGTGTTCAGAGCGCTCTCAGAGATCTAGATAAACTTTTCCTTGAACTCTCGCAGCCTGCTCTTTTGTGCCTTATTCCCTGTCCGGCGAGTGTCTGTTTTCTTCATTTCTACACGTATAAGTCAGGGAGGGCACAAACAAACTTATTCTTTCACTTTTCCGTGATGACAAATACTCAGCAATTGCATGTTATAATAGACCCCCTAGGACTACACAGCATTTTAGATTATTTAATCTCAATCCAAGATATTCGGTCCTAATTCGGATAATATATACAAGAGAACAAGAAATATCAGTATATGAGTAACTATTTTACCATCACCCTAAAAGAGGTGCCGTACAGTGCCGTATAGGTTTTATTTTACACTCAGGAGGAAGTGAGCCAGTGAAATACCTGTACCTGAGTCCTACTGTGTTATAATGCTTTACAAATAATCTTGAGGATTTTCAATAACATGTCTATTTTTGATTTAGGAGGGATTGAGCCCTTGGAATATAATATCAGCAGGACGAAGTCACTTACAGTGGGCAATATCATTAAAAGGGTAAGACTCTTCACATGAACTTCACTGTTTGAAAACGTGGCGGCCATTACACTAACAGCTAGAAAGCTTAATTATTTAGCACACACATTCTGTGCAGGCCAGTAGTGTTAATAGCATTTTCAAAATAATTGTTCTCCTCTACCACCCCCACCACTCTAAGGTCTACTCTTTAGGAACACAGCTACATCACAGTCCATCACCATATGTTATCACATCCTCATTTTCATGTAATCACATTGGCTCACATCAGTGCACATGATATTGTATGTAGAAAATTATTAATATTTTCTTGATATGTATAATGAAGCTAAACCAATTCTGTATTTTTTCTTTGTTGGGAACAAAAATAGCCCGGATTTGAAAAAAAGGCAAAGCTCATATGCCGAAACACGTGTCATCCAATAAGGGCTAAAAACACAAATAAATACTTTATGCACAAATTTGAACTGGAATCCTTATTTACAAGAAATGGATGCATCATAACAGGAGACTAACATATCTTGGCGCAACTTAAAGGTGTAGGCACACCTAAAACCTATTTGTCTTCTTGCTAACAGAGTAGAGGGACTCTCCGTAGAGGCTTACACCCATGCGACATAAGCAAGGATAAATACCCAACCCTCAGGCATCAAAACGGGAACACAATCAGGTCGCGAAGGTACAACCGTAAGATATCGCCAAAAAGTTCCTCAACCTTCAATATCTGTGGGATTATGACTGAATGCCTTTGAGTCAGAATCCACCCTAAACTGTGATGGTAGCCCAGCATGTGGAGCCTTTGTTGGTCTAAGATGGCTGGCTTGTGTGCCAGTGCATTGGGCTGCTTGCCTCAGGACTCGAGTGTGGACATGATGGGGTTACCTCTCTCCATAGCGCACCACATGATTGTGGGGAATGTGATGCATGATCATTTGTGGACAACTTAATTGTGGGTCAGGGATTTGTAAGTAGAAGAGAAGCTACCTTGCTGCAATCTATTTGTAGTCATCTCTGAGGCACGGTTTTATGAAAGGCTCTTCCACTGTGCCTGTTCCGTAGGGGTCTCTGTCCTTCCTCCTCCTGCTGCGCCACAGTGTGCATGGACAACTCCCACACACACACCGGGTGCATCTGCATAGATGTGAGCTGTGCAGTAAGTGCTTTTCTCCCTTTGTGGTGAGCCTAGCAGGGGACATGGCCTTGGACCAGCCAGTGGCAGAATGCCAGGACACAGCCCATGGGAGTCAAGGTACACAGGCTGGGCATTGCTTGGATATGGCAGCTTATTTCCCAGTCCCTGGACAGTGGCCTTAAGGCAAGCACAACCTCATGGCCGCACAGCCATGTGGTTGTGGATGACCATCCCGAAACTTCTGGTATTTTGACTGGGCCCAACTAGCCATATGTATGCAGAGGTCACACCAGATGGCCTGAGTCGCAGCTGGCACAGCTGTCTACTACATTTGTTTGAAGCCAGGCTCCATGATGGGGAAGGGCAGACAGAGAAAAGGGCAATTCCTGTTTGGACCCCTTCAGACCAGTAGGACCCAGGGCCTAAACCCCTGCTCAGACAACAGGCAAGCAGGCGCCTGCATGTGTTTTCTCCCTCTGTCCCCACAGTCCACCCCCACCACCACGAGGCAACGCCAGTGTTAACAACATTGCCCCTCCTCTAAGACATGGACTCTTCAATGCAGCAACCTCACCCACATCAGCCTCAAGCCCATTGGCACCCCCTTACCAGCCACAACACAGAAGTTGATGCTCCCCAACATCTGCTCAGCTATCACGCAAGCGACAGATATCACCGTCCTCATCACTATACACAACCTTGACACCATCTTCATCCCCAAAACCTGGCAGACACCCACATCCTAGGTGTCCTTGTCCCTGACGGCTACAGCATCCAACACAGAGACCGACCTAACAAGACAGGCGGGGGCCTTGCAGTCATCCACAAGAACTTGTGGTCCTGTACTAGACTTGAAGTTGGCAACATTGGCTCCTTCAAGGTCCTCTCCTCCCACTTTCCATTCTCACTGATGGACACAGTCACCTTCCATCTCATATACAGACCACCCAAACCCAACACCCCATTCATCGGAGACTTCACTGACCCGGTGACCACCATGCCCTTCACGCACACCAACATCTTCCTAGACCACTTTAACCTCCCAGACAAAAAGGCCACCAAACCAATGTAGGAAGCTCTCCTCACCTTCGACACCCTTAACCTCACACAGCACATGAAAGACCCAACGCACGAAAAATGTAACATCCTCACCCTAATCATCAATGCACTGCTTTCCCTCCACTACAGCTCTCCACTCCCGCTTGACTGGTCTGACCACCTGGCCATGCCTTTCAACCTCCTGCACACCACCACAGTCAAGCACTCCCAGCAGAAACCCATCAGACAATCCTTCAGGTCCTACAAGAACTTCCCAGTGAAAGCCCTCACAGAAGGCTTTGCCTACCTCCACCTCACATGGACTGTACACCCCCCAACCAAACTGTGACTCTGCTGGAATCACTCAATGCCACCCTCTCGGCCTCCATCATCTGGCACACACCTCTGGAACAATGCACCTGCAAACCGAAAACGTCAGCACAATGGTGCACTCAATAACTCAACCTCAACAAAAGAGTAATCATGAAACAAGATAAAGCATTGCGCCGCTCCAGGACTGCATCTGACCTGGTGCTCCTCAAGGAACTCTGAGCAACCAGCCAACAACTGATCAACACAGCTAAGGCCCCCTACTATTAGAACACCATAGCAGAAGCCAACAACCAAATCAGAGCCTTCTTCAAAGCAGTCAATCACTGCATCAACCGGCTACCCAACCCTGCCATACCACCCTCCATCAAAAAACTCCACCGCCATCAGCACCTTCTTCATTCACAAAATCGGCAGGATTCGCCAGCACATAGACACCAGCTCTGCATACACAGACCCACCTCACGTCCCTCTTTGCAAAATCTCCACACCCTGGACATCATTGCAGACACTCTCTACAGAGGACCTGGTACAAATCTTGGCCGGTCTCATAGCCACATCGCATACAGAGTACATCCTCTCAGCATCTATCCTCAAGACTCTCCTTGCAAAAGCTCTCCTTCCATACCTGGAGATCATCAACAGCTCCCTAACTCAAGGCACCTTCCCATTGACCTTAAAGACAGGACAAATCCTCCCTTTACCGAAGAAACCCACTCTGGATCATAACAACCTAGGTAACTATCGCCCCATCACCCATTTTCCCTTCCTATTTAAGATCATTGAGTAAGCGGCAGCTGCGCAACTGCAGCAACACAGCGACAACAACAATCTCTTCCAAACCTACCAATCAAATCCAGATTCAGCATGGAGACAGCAATCATACAGGTGGTCGACAATGCCCTCAACATCAATGACGGCCACCCTGGCCTCCTGGTTCTTCTTGACCTCTCTGCCGCTTTCGACACAGTAGACCACCAGCATGGGCACACATCAGCGTATGGTGAATCAGCGACCTTGTCCTACGCTGGTTCAAGTCCTACTTCTCCAACTGCCAGCAGTTTGCTCAGATTGGCTCTTCTAGATCGCCAATGCTACTAATCACCTGTGGAGTCCCGCTGGGATCCATCCTCTCCCCAGTGATCTTCAATTTATACATGGAGCCACTGGGAGCCCGCCTAGCCACACACAACATCCAGCAATACGCTTACAACACACAGCTATGCCTCAAGATCGACTCCATCACAGACATCCACAAGCTCAAAACCTGCCTCTCGCTGATCCAGTCTTGGATGTCCTTTGCATACTTGAAGCTCAACGCCTCCAAGACCAGATTCCTACTCCTCATCAACACTGAACACCCAGACATACAGACGTGGCTATCAACCATGAACCTTGAGGGCTTCGCAACTGATCTCATCTCCTTTGCCAAGTCCCTCGGTTTCCACATCGACAAACACCTTTCCTTCAAGACACACATAGCTAAGAAAACTCAGACAGCCTGGTATCAGCTTTCCATCCTTCTGAGAGTCATGCCCTTCTTCCCTCCAGACTGCTTTAGATGCACCATTCAAGCCCTGTTCCTATCCTTCTGGATGGGGGCAATGCCCACCTCGAAAGCCTCCCGTCGTCCACCCTTTTGCCCCTGAGAGGTAGCCTACACACAACTGCATGCCTCATCAAGGGTCTACGCAGATAAGATCACATCACACTGCCCCATATCAACCTTCACTGGCTCCCACTGCACTCACGAATCACCTTCAAATCTTGCTACATCATCTGCAGTCACCCTCAAGTCACCAAGCTACCTTGCGGAGAAACTCATCTCCTGTGGACAGCGCACCACAAGAAGCCAGGGCACGTGCAGACTTGAAATCCACAGCTGCAAAAATGGATGGACCAGAAAACAAGCCCTCTCTACCTAGGGCCCAAAACTATGGAACCTCCTCCATGTCGGCATCAGACTCGCCCCCACGCTCGTGCAATTCAGAAAAGGACACAAGACACACTTCATTAAAGAGTCTTTCCTCGACACCTAGGTCATCACTTCACCCCCCACGCGACCTGACTCGCTATACTTCATCTGACCCTCTCCTCCCAGCCACCTGTAAAGCTGTGCCCCCTGTGCCCCTCTGTATCCTACCCCCACTGTGCACCTGTTCTGTTGTTAACTCTGAAAAGTGCTCCATTATGCATCTGTACTATTTTATACCTCTGCAAAGCGCTGTATTGTTGTATACCTAAATAAAGCGCCCCGTTGCTTCTCAAAGATAGGTCTGTGCTCAATAAATACCATAATAATAACATAATTATAATAAAAGATTTGCACCCCTGTTCAAAAGTAGCATGATTATGAGAAACCCATGCCTCTCCGGGCCTTGCAAATTGTTGAAAATCCCACAAGACCTGCAGGGCGAGTTCCGTAGTTCACATACTCGACTTAAGAGAAATGCATTTGCCCCATGGTGACGGGTGACACAATATTTACCAGTGCTTTATGTGAAATGGTGCCTGTCACCATAAGTAAGGTTCATATTTAGTGTAATGCTTCCACCCTAAAGCCAGCCATGCACAGTGAAACTTGTATTTGCCATTTATTTCAAACAAACTTTGCAGCAAATGGCAAATTAGTACAAAACAACCCTATACTCACCAGCAACGTAGAGTACCATGCAGACGGTACTCGCCCTTCATAAAATCTCCTTGCCAAAATCAAGTGGGCTGGTAGATTTTTCGAGCCCTGCCCCCACTTTCAGAAGCGACCGGAGCATGTGGAAAGCCATGCAAATAGCAGAAGTGGGTTGTATACATGCCAGCAACATCACATAGAATCAAATTCATGTCTTGTTTAAATGACATTCACTTGTCACTTAGCAGATTCAGTTTCTTAAAAATGATTTAAATAATCCCTGTTAGGAAAACTGAGAACTAAAATAACCTTGTTTTTATTGTTTGACGTATTCAGATTCTATTTGGTGAACAAAAAGGGGCCGATGAACTCCTGCATTTAAAAACGAGCTGAGGAACTCTGGGGAGAGCAGGTGAACTCTAGTGAAAAGGAGAGATGACAAGATCTGGTATGTAAAGGAGAGCTTGTGAACTCTGGTCTGTGAGGGAGACCTGGTGAAGTCTGATATGTTAAGGAGAGCTGGTGAAGTCTGATGTGTTAAGGAGAGCTGGTGAACTCTGGTCTGTAAGGGAGACTTGGTGAAGTCTGATATGTTAAGGAGACCTGATGAAGTCTGATATGTTAAGGAGAGCTGGTGAAGTCTGATATGTTAAGAAGAGCTTGTGAAGTCTGATATGTTAATGAGAGCTGGTGAACCCTGGTCTGTAAGGGAGACCTGGTGAAGTCTGATATGTTAAGGAGAGCTGGTGAAGTCTGATATGTTAAGGAGAGCTGGTGAAGTCGGAGACCTGGTGAAGTCTGATATGTTAAGGAGAGCTGGTGAACTCTGGTCTGTAAGGGAGACCTGGTGAAGTCTGATATGTTAAGGAGAGATGGTGAACTCTGATGTGGAAGAGAGAGCTGATCACCCCTGGAGTCCAAAAGGGAGCTGACAACATCTAGTTTGTGATGGAGAGGTGAATAACCATGGAGTCGCAGCACGAGTTAATGATGCCTGGTATGTAATGAAGAGGTCATACATTATCTTGTTAAAATGAGAGGTTAATAACTTGAAAACTGCGACGCACAGTACACTGGAGGCTAGCTAATATATTTAGTAAATTGAGCCGGGCAGAGGTCAGATACTGTAGGGTCTGCTAATAGTGTGTTTTTATGTAGGCTTTATGGACGAGTGCAGCCGGGTTAATATCACGTTGTTCTACTGTATAGTGCTTCATGACACATTCCTTCCACGTCTGGGTGGTATGATATGTGTCAGCATCCTCTACTTACTGGCTCTCTGTTATCAATCAATGAAGTATGGACGTCTCTGTCTGCCTGCGCTGCTGGGACCCAAACACGTGACCGAACCTTGCGAACCTTGCAGTGTGATTTTACCAGATCAACGTGATGGGTCAAATCTGGGTGGGCAGTGCAAGCAGCCAGAAGGAGTTACTTAATCCAATGGAGAAAGTAGGGGCCGCAGCCGCAAAGGCGCTGATGCATGAATGGCGGGTACATGGGGTGCTATGGGCACATTATGAAACCGCTGGCATTGCCCTGGCCTACGGTGATACGGGGTGTGCTACCGCTTTTGTGGTATGCTGCATACTGGCAAGATGGTAGGCATCAACACCACAGCTAGGGCTGCTCTCAAAATCGGCGCATACGAGAGCGGAGCGGTTTACAGTAAATTGCAAAAGACAGGTGAAAGGAAGACGAGCTGGCGACAGATGCAGTGACCCGTGCCCGAGGGTCAACTGGACAGATGGACAGGCCTCTAGTGCAGCCCCACAGATCTTGAACTGAGATCAGGACTCCAGGCAACTAATTAAGGTTAATGTCTCCCAATTCTCCTTCCCGCCACTGTATTTCTTGCGTTTGCATTCTGTGTGTTTAGTTTTTGTTGTTTTAATGGTCTAGCAATCTCGCAATTGTTCATCTTGGTGGACATCGACTTGATTTACCGCCTGCAGCCAAGCGCTGGCCCCTGCTTTCGTTTACATTGTGCTGCTTTTGTGACTCCTGCCGCTAACACCTGTTCGGGCACTTTCTCCTCTTGTCTGTTTTGGACAGATTCGGGGCAGAGGGCACACCAGCGATCTCCCGCAAATGCCAGGAATGTCACGGTTGTGTGCGATGTTGCTATGCCATTCATTAAATTAGAGCCGAGAGGGAATGTAACGTGAAGTGGGCATTATCAAGGAATCGAGTGCCCCTTCTAGCCACTAGATGTATGTCCCACCTGTCTCTGATTGCCTCCCCCTCCCCCTCTCTACTTCTCAACCCCACCATTAGGGCTTGGGCGACTGTGAACCAAACGGAGCTGTGGGTCACGTATTAGACACCCGCAGCGCATTGCTACGAACGAGCCCGATCCTCTCCAGGGGTTTTTGGGGGATTTGCTCCGGAACAAATGTTGGGAAAATAGGGCAAAGGGCTGGACTTGACAGATCAATTTTCCAAGCAGAACCCGCAGGGAGTGTATGAAGAATGCCAATATTTCACGGTCGGCAACAGTAATTAGGAGCCGCGTTTTTCGATGGCAGTACATCAGTGTGTTCCTACAAGGAAACTGTAGACAACTGAAAACACTGAATTCACAACCGGTACTTATTTGCGCCATAGGAGGGCCCCCTGAGTACGATATAGTGCATCTCTACAAAATGTGCCCCTCGACAATGCTTTACCCAAAGAAATAACACCAGGTTTACAAATCGCGCCAAGACATAAGGGTCTCGATTGGGGATTCTAAGGCACCACCAGAGACCCTGTGCCTCTCTCCGGCACTGTTCAAAATTTACCCCCGTCAACGGATAGTGTTGGAGTTAAATACACCAACTAAACAGATGACACCTGGCTCATTTTTGAGCAGATGGAAACTGCAATCTTCATGCAGCCAACATAAACTGCACATATGTGCTGAGCCGAGCATGAATGGCTATGAAATGTCTTGCACTTAATAATAGCAAAACTGAGCTGCTGATTGTGGGCTCTGCTCAACGTCTGAGCAGACTGGATGATAAATACGGGCTGTTTAACATCGCCGACTGTTCTATCCCAGTTGTTTCATTGGTGAAAACCTTAGGAGTCTATCTTGACTCGAATTTGACAATGAAGAAACATTTTGTTCAAGTAAAATCCACCTGTGTCTGCATTACCAAACTGCTTAGACGGGTTAAGCTTTATCTGTCTATGTGCAATCTGTCATCAGCGGCATGTGCCTGGGGCAATTCTAAAACTGATTATTACAACAGTTTAAAGGTGGGCACATCGAAAGCCAACCTGAAAACTTTGCAGGTTGCTCAAAATGGCGCAGTGAGAGCAGTGTGTGGTTTGGGTAGGACTGACCGTGTCACTGAGGCCAGAATGTCACTTCAATTGCTGCCTTTCCAACATAGAATAGCATATAACGGTTACATGCCTTTTCACCGAATTTTTATACCTTAACATTTTTGTTATCGAATTTTGTTTACCACATGTTTTTTTTTATTGGTGGGTCCCCCCATAAACCCCCATTTAAAAAAATGTAACCCTTTGCCCCACCCAAACATACATATAATTTTGATTTAAAAAGTTCAGTGAAAGATTTTTTCGATTAAAAAATCTTTCAATGAACATTTTTCAGTGAAAAAGCTCTGAGGGAAACGTTTTTCAGTGAAAAGACTGTATACCGCATATAACATTCTCTCTTTCACACACACGTTTCGCAGGCAAAGCACTAGGCTACCTGTCGAAGTGATGTCGAGGTGTTGGAGCTTGTTGGAACTGTGGATCCTTGTGCTAATGTTTGTTTGTTCTGTTCTGAATGCTTGTTTGGTCTTCCTTCTTTAATAGCCTGCCGCCTGTACGGGATCTCAGAAGGACAGAGCGCCTGCTGTCCCAGTGCTAGTGGGTATTTGTTTTGGTAAATGAGATCCAGAAGTCATACTTTGGTGCTGACCCAGTGATACTTGATGTCTATTAAATGTTAATTTCCACACTTGGTAAGTGTTTGTAACAATTGTTGGTTTATTGATAGTAACATGTTTGAAACAGTGATTGTCACTCTTGTGACGTGCATTCTAGTCAGTCAGGTGTACCATAATGTTCAAAGAAAGCAATTGCTTAGGTTTCACTGCTTAGGCTTCACACAGTAGATCACCGCAAGACCTTCTTCAACGCTACACCCATCCGGGAACAGGTACTATTCAGTACACTTGATCTCATTGACCTTTTCTATTACCATCCGGGACCACGCATCCAACACTTTTGCCTTGAGAAAAACCTTAAGGTTGTAACATGTGGACCAGTGAAACCTAAGAAATTGCTTTCTTTGAACATTATGGTAGACCCCACTCACTAAAATGTATGGTATGGTCTGACGGTGCTGGTGGGTTGAACGCCCTTGGGAACCGAAGTTCAGGTCAGTAGAGAGAGTAGGGAGAGTCAACGGTGCGTGTGCGCACCGGGTATGTGTGCAGCTCGTTTGGTTTTCAATAAATAATTGATAATAAACAAATTTCATTCTAGGGCAACTGTAGCTGACTATACTTATGTTCTAGCATAGCCACAAGACACATTTGAACAAAAACAGACATAAGGAAGTTATGCAGGCTGTAGTATGGCTGCAGAACACAGATCAGTAGTCATATGAAAAGGTTACACATACCCCAGCATATACAGAGTTCAGATTAGCAGCCCCACAGAATATACATGTGCTCAAGCATGGATACATGAGATAGAACGGAAGCAACGAGGAACACACACACATGCCATACGCATGGATAGAGGATACAGATTAGACATTTCCAGAAGCATGCACATATCCTAATGTACATAGAATGAGATCAGGAAAGGGTCATGATTTTCAAGTGGATTTGCCATTGTGGTGTGCAGTATACTAATGGTCAATACAATTACATATGAAGACACACTGTAGACAGTTAAACAATGAGTAAAGCTTGTTTGAAGACTTTTGAGAGCTTAATCCCTTTTAAGAGTTGACCATCTTTAAATATTTAGGGACTGTCAAGTTTGACATTTTAGCCACTATAAGATTGAATTAGTTGCTCTGAAAACAACTTTGGTTGAGTGGCTAAACTGAGATTTGTGCCCAATGTTCAAATTCTGCACTTTGTCCCATTATTTCCCAGTTCTTGTCATACAGCAATTGTGACAGGATATCCTAGGGGAGAGCAGGATAACCTGAGCATTTTTTATTTTTAGTAATACAATGATGCATGTAATTCTGTTTCTGAAAGGGAGAACTGCAAACCAGATCCCTTTCATATTGCCCTATGCCAGAAGCATAGGGTACTCATGTATTGTTGCTGCGATCAGTTTCCTGACGTCTGAATCAACTGCTCTGCTGTGACATGTGCATTCCTGACAGCTGCTAGAACACAACATCTCAACAGGCAGAGGTGGCTTTTTAATCTTCTCCAGCTCTGTTAAACCAATGAATAATTGTGCACACTAGTCAGCCTGATGGCACCTTAAACTGTAAATATAAGCCCCTTATGACATGGCGGCTACTAAGGTCACACAATTATGCAGCCACAGTATTTGGATATCATACTAGTGTCAGCCTGGTGAGCAGTGCTCGAGCTGCAACAGAGCTGATGAGTATTAGCTGTCTAGCCTGACTGTCTCCACTAAAGTCATGTGGGACAATGCCCAGAAGCTTGGGAGATGTAGTCCTTGAACTCAGGATTGTAAATTAAGGACAGCAAACAAAAATGCATTTAGAACGTTCCAGACAGGAAGGTCCCATGCTTAGGTTGCTCGAGCATTCAGTCATTTTCACTCTGTCTGGGCATCACAAGGCCTCTTCAACTCTCTGAAAATGTGGGGCTTCATCCACATGTCCCAAAGGTTCTCCCCTCTACTGGGGTTCTCCTTTTCCCTATGACTTATTCCCTTTTCCTGTGGCGAAGGGACTCTCCCTCTGTTCTTTACTCAGGGATATAGTACCATGCTTACCTTTCCACACCAGGGATATCGTGCCCTTCTCACTAATTCACACCCAGGCTTATTATGACCCACTCACTCCTGGGGATATAGTGCCCTGCTCACTATTCCACACGTAGGCATATATTGCCCTTCTTACTCTCCGGGGATATAGTACACTGCTCACTCTCTCTCTTCACTGTAGTACGCCATTCTTCTGGATTCCATGGGCTCTCCTCTTCTGTTACACATTCCTTCTTCTGGGGTTAAAATCACTTTCTCTTACTTCTTCTCTCCACTTCCTTCTCTTGGGCCAGGGACCTCTTTCTTTGTGTCTCAAGGGGTTCCTCTCTCCCTCACTGGAGCCCACCTCCCTCCTGGATCCCATGGGCTCACATATTTCTTACAGAAGCACACCCCTCTTCTTGGATTTAGGGGCTATTCACCGCCTCACTGGAGCACAACCCTCTTCTGGAATTTAGGCGGCTCTTTCCCCTTCACTGGAGCAGACCCAATTTTGGAGTTCAGGAGTCTTTTCTCTCCCTCATTGGACCACACCCCTATTTTGAGGTTCAGGGGGCTCCTGTCACCCTCTGTAGAGCAAACCCCTTTTTTGGAGTTCAGGGAGCTCTTCTCCCTGGAAACCACCCCTTTTCTGGGGTACACAGAGCTCCTCCACCCTCACTGGAGCAAGCACCTACATCTGGAGGATTGGGGGGCTATTCTTTCCCTCATGGAGCACACCTTTCTTCTGAGCTCGAGGGCCTCCCTAGCTCTGGTGTTCTCCTGCTTCCTCAGCCAACTCCTCCCCTCAGCACTCAGCCCAAAATACACTTTGAGTGGATTGTATCCTCCCACGTATTCCTCATATTTTGATGTCTCCAATATGCAGCTTTACCTGCTTCAGAATTTTTATTTTTGGCAGAGGGCGCTGTGCATCAGTGCGGTCAACTCGATGTCCCTTGAGGGCCTCTGTCATGAGGATGATGTCATTGAAGGTATATATAGAAAATACTTTCTTACGACAAAGCGAGAGGCGGCTCTCCTTGACTGAAGAAGACTAAAAGGTCTAGGCCATAGAATGGCTCCCACCACTCCTCGTCATCGTTAAGGAAATCGAAGAAAAGGCACCACAAATCACCTACTTTGTCATCCTTGTCCGACTCCTCCACAGAGAGGGCTATATCTTGCCCAACTAAGGCCTCTACTCCGCCTGAATGGCAATCATTCAGGCAGGAAATGATCAAAATCTTCGAGAGGCAGAAACCCTCGAAGCAAGTGGGTAATGCTCCTACCACGCCTTCTGAAGCCGGTAAGGAAAGAGCTTGAGCCAAATCCTGCGTGCCCTCGAGCCTGGGATGTAAGCCAGATTCCCATCGAGAGCGATCAAGGCCTCGACACAATGAAAAGTAATTAAGGAATCATTGGAGTCATCCAAGTCCGTCACAGACAAAGTCCAAGGACAAGTCGATGTCAAAGTCATCGGCGCCAGCTGCGCCATCAACGCCATTAGTGCCATCGACGCCACCGGTGCCATCGGTGTCGACGTCTTAAACGTCTTCATCAAAGACGTAGACAACTCCATGAGCATCTGGCTCGAAACCTTCGAAGCCATCAACGTCCTTGCCAGAAATTCAGAAGACCTTCCCTCCTTTTAACTAGGAAGGACTTCTTTAAGTCACTCACTTTCCTTTATGAGGACAATGAGACATCTGATGATAATGATTGCGGTATGGCACTCCAAATGTCCCTTTGTCCCTCATAGCTTCAAAGTAGAAGAATCCAGGTTACGAGACCTGTATGAGCATTTTCAAGCAGCGAGTGGAGTGGAAACTTCACCAGAGTTGGATTTTGGAAAGCCAGAATCAGATTAGCATGCAGATTCCTCTTACAGGCAATTAATGACCAATGTAGTTGATTATCTAGAATGGAGCAGGCCTGCCCTCCCATTCAAACAGGATGACCTCACAGATATCCTGGACAGAGGTCTTCAAAGGCACCCTATCCTATCCTTTGATGCTGCTCTGCAGAAGTGAGTAAGCGCTAATTGGGAAGCACCGGAATCAAGTCCGGTAGTCAATAAAAACGTGACAAAGAAATACGGTCCATCAAGTAGTGACCCCAACTACTTGTCGAAACATCATACACCAGAAAGTCTGGTGGCGCAAGCAACAACCGCTACCGCCAAGCAGACTGCATATCCGAACATCCCACCAGATCGGGATGATAAACGAATAGACGTCTGGTCAAGGAAAGTCTTTTCAGCTTGGAGCATGGCTCTCACATCTGCTAACTCCACATGTGCCCTTGCAAAATTCACTTGCACTCTATGGGACTGTATTTCTATAGCGGATGAACATATTCCCGAAAGCGAGAAAAGCGACGGTTTCGAAGGGATTGTGTCCTCTGATGTATTCCTCATCTTAGATATCTCCTTCCAGCTCTGCTGGCCTGGGAAAAATGTTTTTCTCTAGAGGGCGCTGCGCGTCGACGTCCTCCGAGTCGATGTCCTTCGACAGCCGCCGTATCGACGTCGACGTCATCCTGCCTACAAAAGCCGCGCGCAGCGTCCGTTGCTCAGTTCCGTTTTTCCGCGCTTACTCAGTGCCTCGGAATACCGTTGCTCAGTTCTTAGTCAGATTAATCCTATTTACCTCGAGTTATTCGATCCGTACTCGATGGCTTCCTCGTCGGAACCGACAACTCCTCGATCCGGCTTCAAGAAATGTCGAGATTGTGGGAAAAAGATGTCGTTGACCGATCCTCACAGAATTTGTCTGTGGTGTTTGGGAGCTGAACACCATTGTTCGGAGTGCGAGGACTGTATGTCCATGACAGCTAAGGCCCTGAAGGAGCGTAGGGGGAAGCTGGACAAAGGTAAGACTTTTAAAGCTTCTTCTTCGTCGACGAAGTCGAGACATTCGTCTCCTCGTCACCATTCGCGCTCCAGGTCTCGGAGTGGGTCTCATCACTCCTCGAGATCGAAGCACTCGAAGAGGAGACGTCGAAGATCCCTTTCTCCGTCTTCCTCTTCCTCTGTTTCGCCAAAAAGAATCCCTTGCCCCACGAAACATAGTTCCCGGGCTGAATGGGAGGAATTCTGAAAAAATATGATGAGCGTCTTCGAGAAAGCGGCCTCGACCCCCTCGAAGACTGCCGAGAGCGATGCTCTGGTCGAAAGACCCGAAGGTCAAAAACGCCGCGAGTCGCAGTACCCGGCGAAAGAAACCTCTCGAGCGCGTCTCAAACCCTCGAGCAGGACTATGACCTCCAAACCTTCCTCGAAGGTTCCGTCGACGCCGTCGACGAAGGTTCCGTCGAGGTCGATGTCTTCGACGCCGTTGTCGAAGGGACCTTCGACACACTGGTCTGTCGACTCGACGCCGGCTTCGACACCGGCGTCGAAGCCAAGAAAAGTCACGGTTACCACACATCCAGTGACTATCCCCAGGCCCTCGACGTCGATGGCTTCGATATTGTCGAGTAGAATTCCAATTCTGTCGAGGTCTTCGAGGCCTCCGCCTCTGTTTTCGACGCCACGCTCGAAGCCTTCGACGTCGGCGTCGACGACATCGACGTTTTCGAGGCCAATAATGACAAGTTCGGCACCCTCTGCCTTGGAAATGGGATTTACTCCCTTTATGAGTTCAGAACAATTGAGAACTATATCCTCAATTTTAGAAGAGGGTGATTTGTCTGAACAGGAAGACACATTTGAGTTACAGGGACCTGTAACACCAGTTAGAGAGGAATTTTCCTCTGAAGAGCGCAGATTAAAGGATCTTCATGATTCTTTACATGAGGCAAGTGGGTTAGACACTTCCCCTGAGGTGGAGTTTGCTAAGACAGACCCGGGGGAGCATGCTGAAACCCCCTACAGAGCCTTAATGGCCAGGATTACAGAGTTCATGGGGTGGTCTGCACAATCTTTCCAACAAGATGACCTCACGGATATTCTTGACAAAGGCCCACAGGAGGATCCGGTGGTGCCTTTTCATAAAGCTCTTCAGAGAAAGATCATGACAAACTGGGAAACCCCAGATGTAGTACCAGCAGTAAATAAAAAACTGTCTACAAAGTACAGGGTATCTTCGACAGACCCAGAGTTTTTGTCTAAACACCCATCCCCAGAAAGTCTGGTGGTACAGGCAGCATCCTCTATCGATGTCAAGACGGCTTATCCTACCGTCCCACAGGACAGGGACGATAAAAAATATGATGCTATGGCAAAGAAAGTCTTTTCAGCATGTAGCATGGTGTTAAAATCTGTTAATGCTGCTTGCACCCTTGCTAGGTTCAGCCATACACTTTGGGAGTGTGCTTCTACAGCGGCTGACTGCATCCCGGAGGGAGAAGAAAGGGATGCGTTCCTGAATATTATACAGGACGGTAAAGACGCTATGTGCGAATCCCTCCAGACGGGCATTGATTCGGCTGACAGTATCAGCAGAGCAATGGCGGCAAGTACATCAACCAGGAGATTCGCTTGGTTGAGAAAGTCGGGTTTTGCCCCAGATGTGCAAGCCAGGCTCTTGAACATGCCATTCGATGGCTCTTCTTTGTTCGGGAAAAAGGCGGATGACAGTTTAGAGAAACTGCAAACTTCAAAAGCAGCAGCAAAATCCCTAGGAGCTGCAATCCGTCAGACTCCTTTTCGTCCCACAGGAACCTCTGCGAGGGGCAAGTCCTTTCGCTTCTACTCCGCATTCGGAAGAGGTAGAGGACGACCGGCTCAAAGGGGTCAAAGAAGAACTACCCGAGGTGGACGGGGTAGATATTCAAAAGCCGCAGCAACAGCAGGTGCCTCTTTACCATCGGCATCTGCATCAGCCGCCCCAAAACCACTCTGAGGACTTCCCTCACAGGACACCTGTAGGAGGCAGGTTGGCTCAACATCTGACGGTATGGCAGGCTATCACGTCAGATGCTTGGGCATTGGAAACAGTTGCCCAAGGTTACTGCCTGCCTTTCCTACGAATACCTCAGAGTCATCCACCGGGGATTAGCTCTCAGAAAGCTCCAGATCCGCTCCTCTTGCAGGAAATTTTGGACCTGCTAGAGAAAGGTGCCATAGAACCGGTACCTGTAGCGGAGAGGAACAAGGGCTGGTACTCCCCTTACTTTCTCATTCCAAAGAAAGACGGAGGAATGAGACCCATCTTGGACTTGCGAGAATTGAACAAATTCCTCAGGAAAGACAAATTCAAGATGGTCACTCTTTCTCAGATCCTCCAGGCCCTTCAGTTCCAGGACTGGTTGGTATCTCTGGACCTTCAGGACGCTTATTTCCATGTGCCAATCCATCTCAAACACAGGAAATACCTGAGGTTCGCAATTGGCAACTCTCACTATCAATTTCGAGTGCTGCCATTTGGGCTGACCTCCGCCCGAGGGTCTTCACCAAGTTTATGTCGGTAGTGGCTGCAAGTCTAAGGAGGGAAGGGATTCACGTCTACCCCTACCTGGACGATTGGTTGATCAGGGCTGTTTCTCCGGAACAAGCTCAGATCCAGATAAATCACATGTGCCACTTCCTTCACAGACTGGGCTTCTCCCTCAATTTAAAGAAGTCACAAATGATACCATCGCAGAGACTCCAGTTCATAGGAGCGATCCTCGATACTTCCCTGGGAAAAGCCTCGCCACCAGAGGTGAGGGCTCAAGATATTCTACAGATGGTTACCAAGTTCCAGCATGCCCAACGTCTCCAAGCCTTCGACTTTTTGAGGTTGCTAGGCCTCATGGCATCCTGCATTTTCCTAGTGCCAGAGGCTCGCCTGAGAATGAGATCCCTCCAGTGGGCACTGAGGACTCAGTGGTCACAATTCTCAGGGAGAATGACAGATCTTCTTCAGGTTCCCGGCAGGGTGGCTCGAGACCTTTAGTGTTGGGCCTGTCAGGAGAACATTCTGAAGGGAGAACAGTTTTGGCAACCCTGGCCGGAGATAACAGTAGTCACGGATGCCTCACTCACGGGGTGGGGAGCCCACGCCAACGACTTGACCATCAGCAGTCGTTGGTCTCCATCGGAGTCCAGACTACACATCAACCTGTTAGAGCTGAGAGCCATCAGACTTGCGCTGAAGGCGTTCCTGCCAGCTGTACAAGGGAAGAACGTCCTGATAATGACGGACAACACGGTGGCCATGCATTACCTCAACAAAAGAGGAGGCGTAGGATCACTACCCCTGTGCAGAGAGGCGATGCAGCTCTGGTTTTGGGCAATCCAAGAAGGAATCTCTCTATCGGCAGTTCACCTAGCCGGAGAGAAGAACTTGACAGCGGACGCTCTGAGCAGGCAGAACACAGTCTCCCACGAGTGGGAGCTAGCTCAGGAAGTCCTTCAAGAGATCTTCGCCCTTTGGGGAACCCCTCAGGTAGATCTGTTCGCCACCAGCCTAAACAGGAAATGCGACCTGTTCTGCTCAAGGGAATTTCCCCCGAGAGGAGCTCTGGGAGACGCGTTCATAGTGGACTGGGAGTTTCCGCTTCTGTACGTGTTCCCACCGGTCCCTGTCATTCCTCAAATGATCAGGAGGTTGAGAAGATTCCGGCGAACCATGATCCTAATTGCCCCGGATTGGGCCAGGAGAACGTGGTACCCGGACCTTCTAGACTTGTCCATCTGCCCTCCAATTCGACTTCCACTCAGAGAGAACCTACTCTCACAGAAGGGAGGTCAGGTTCTCCATCCAGACATCAAAACCCTCAACCTTCACACTTGGCTTCTGAAAGGCTGAGGTACAAGGATTGGGACCTCCCTGATGATGTTATGGAGGTGTTGCTTTCGGCAAGGAGGCCAGCAACAAAGTCTTTATACCGCTGCCGTTGGAACAGATTTTGCAGCTGGTGTAGAGAACAGAATATCGACCCTTTTTCATGTGGTACACCAATGATTTTGTCCTTCCTACTATATTTGGCAAATTCAGGCCTTCAAGTTGGCACCATTAAGGGCTATCTCGCAGCGCTATCCATTTTTAAGCGCACTGCGGAAGAACCATCCTATTTCAAATTACCCTTGGTAATACAGTTTCTAAAGGGGTTAACCAATGTTTATCCCCCAAGACCATTCCAAGTTCCCCTATGGGATTTAAACTTAGTACTAACTTTCCTGATGGGTACACCTTTCGAACCTCTCCATTCTTGTTCGTTAAGATTCCTTACCCTTAAAACTGTTTTATTAATAGCACTTACATCTGCTAGAAGGGTGAGCAAATTACAAGCTCTTTCTTGTAAACCCCCTCCTACTATATTTCACAAAGACAAAGTTGTCCTGCAAGTGAAGCCTAATTTCCTCCCAAAGGTGGTTTTTGAATTCCATATCACTCAGAAGATTACCCTACCATCTTTCTATCCTCCTCCTCACCCGGGGAAAGAGGAAGAGAGGTTACACAGGCTAGACCCTAGGAGGGCCTTAAGTTTTTACATTAGTAGACTAGCTAGGATAAGACAGGCAGACCAGCTGTTTGTAGGTTACACAGGTCACAAGCTGGGGTTACCAATAACTAAGCAGACCATTTCCAGATGGATCATTCTAGCCATTCTGGAATGTTATAAACTGGCAGGGAAGGAGCCCCCTCAAAACCTTAGGGCTCACTCGACCAGAGGTATTGCAGCTTCATCGGCCCTCAAAAGAGGCGTGCCGGTTAAAGACATATGTGCGGCCGCTACATGGTCGTCTGTCCATACCTTTACACGTTTTTACAATCTGGATTCCTCCTCCAGTCAAGAGACTAGGTTTGGAAGGGCTGTACTGCATTCTATTCATCAATAGAAGACAGCGTGAAGTCAGTAATCCCTCCTCCGATAATAGAATACTGCTATGGGAGCCTATCTAAGATGAGAAATACGTCGGAGGACACAATCCCTTCGAAGAACAAGTTACTTCTTACCTTGTAACGTTTTTTCGACGGGATGTTCCTCCGACGTATTCCTCATCGACCCTCCCATCCATCCCCGCAGTTCTACTTCCCTTGTTGTTGCAGCTTACGCTCCTTCAGGGTGATTAGTTAGTCCAGAAAGTATTATTGTGGGCTACAAAACGGAACTGAGCAACGGACGCTGCGCGCGGCCTTTATAGGCAGGATGACGTCGATACGGCGGCTGTCGAAGGACATCGACTCGGAGGACGTCGACGCGCAGCGCCCTCTAGAGAAAAACATTTTTCCGAGGCCAGCAGAGCTGGAAGGAGATATCTAAGATGAGGAATACGTCGGAGCAACATCCCGTCGAAAGAACGTTACAAGGTAAGAAGTAACTTGTTCTTCTTGGCCATTGTAAAAGATGGCAGAGAGGCCATGTGTGAGTCTCTTCAGTCGGGTTTGGATTCTGCTGACAGCATCAGCAGAGCCATGGCGTCAAGCACCATGATAGGCAGGTTTGCGTGGTTACGGAACTCTGGATTTGCACCGGAAGTGCAGTTTAGACTCCTTACTATGCCTTTTGACGTGTCTCCTCTTTTTGGCAGCAAGGCTGATGAAAGCCTTGAGAAGCTATAGACCTCGAAGGCAGCAGCCAAGTCTCTAGGTGCCAGTATTAGACAGCCTCAGCCTTTTCACTCCAGTGGAACGTCTTGGAGGGGTAGATCCTTTCGCTACTACTCCTCAGTTGGAAGAGTGAGAGGAATGGCTGGTCAAAGAGGCCAAAGAAGATTCCCTCGTGGTGGACGAGGGAGAGGTGCAATGTCCGCCCAAGCAGCGGCATCTTTACCAACAGCCACTGCTTCAGCTCACTCACAACCTCTCTGAGGTCTGGACTCACGACACCCCAGTGGTAGGCAAACAGTCTTAGCATCTGAAAGAATGTGAGGTATTACTTCAGATGCTTGGGCATTACAAACCATAGCCTAAGGTTACTGCCTTCTCTTCATTCAGAAACCTCAGAAACACCCACCAGGGAGCCATTCTTTAAAGGTTCTAGATCCGTTCCTTGTGCAGGAAATGTTGAACCTGCTAGAGAAAAGTGCTATAGAGCCAGTACCTGTAACAGAGAGGAACAGATGGTACTCTCCATATTTCCTGATCCCCAAAAAGGACGGAGGACTGAGACCCATCTTGGACTTGAGATACTTGAACAAGTTCCTTAGGAAGGATAAGTTCAAGATGGTCACACTTTCTCTGATCCTTCAGACCCTCCAGCTCCAGGATTGGATGGTGTCATTGGACCTTTAGGATGCTTATTTGTATGTGCCAATCCATCTCGAGCACAGAAAGTACCTGAGGTTCGCCGTTGGTGGTTCTCCTTATCAGTTTCGAGTTCTGCCATTCGGGCTGACTTCTGCCCCAAGGGTTTTCACCAAACTGATGGCGGTGGTGACAGTGAGTCTCAGGAGAGGGGGGATTCATGTCTACCCCAACCTGGACGATTGGCTGATCAGGGCACGTTCTCCTGAACAAGTCCTGGATCATCTCAGCATGACCTGCCACTGTCTAAACAGGCTGGGCTTCTCCCTCAGTTACAAGAAGTCCCACTTGATACCATCTTAAAAGCTCCAGTTCGTCGGGGTGGTACTGGATACATCCTTGGGAAAGACCTCACCGAATGTCTTGAGGGCTCAAGACATTCTGCAGATGGTCACCAAATTTCTTATCTCAGCAGGCCTGCCACACTCTACACTGGCTGGGCTTTTCCCTCAACTACAAGAAGTCCCACATGATACCATCTCAAAAGCTCCAGTTCATCGGAGCGGTACTGGATACATCCTTGGGAAAGACCTTGCTGCTTGTCGTGAGGGCTCAAGACATTTTGCAGATGGTCACCAAATTTCAGAGTGCCCAGCATCTCCCGGCCTTCGACTTTTTGAGGTTGCTCGGCCTCATGCCATCCTGCATTTTCCTGGTGCCAGAGGATCTTCTGTGAATGAGATCCCCTCAATGGGCTCTCAGGACACAAAGGTCTCAGTTCTCGGGCGACATGTCAGACCTACTTCAGGTTCCGTGCAGAGTCGTACAGGATCTGTTATGCTCACCTGGTCTCTGCAGAGGTGTTGGGGCACAGTTGCAGCCCTCCCTGGAGTTAAATCACCCCCTTCTGGTTTTGTCCCCTGCAGATCAGCTGTGGGTGGCGACAATCGGTGGAACTGCTCCTGCATGGATATGGTGTGGGATGTTTGAACCAACGCATCCAAGCCCTGCAACATCATTGTGCATTACTGGCAGCGGAAACATCATAATGGCCACCGGAAAGCATGCTGCTGGCCAGAAATCACCAGAAGGTGCGCAGTAAAAACCTGACTGACAGGTCACAATCCACTTTTGCCTCTGTCAGTGTTAATACAGGAGGTCACTGCCTAAAACCACCATTGGGCTACACACACAGTAGCCTGAAATCATTTGGGAATAGCAATAATGATTGCCAAAAGCAACCCAGAGCTGTTGGGAATTCGTTTTCTTGGGGTCAAAAATTTGCTAAAAACATTGCTCACAAAACAATTAGCAAGAAGGCAGGAAATCACATGGTTCTGTTAATCAGATGGAGAGTGGCAGCCTGGACTGATCCCCTGCTAAAAAATAGGACAAAGGATTCCTTCAGCTGAATAGGGTATGCTGATTTTGGGTGTGAACTGTCAACACTGCTCTGGGGGAAGGCAAGACATTTGACCTCTGAGTCAAGCCACGTTTCTAGGGGCGGCGACAAACCAATGGGTGTACTGAATTGAGAGCAAATGTATGTTTTATTAAATTGCTTATACAATATTGTATCAAGCTGACAGAAATGTACAATTTGGGGATTCTTAATATGAAAAATGCACCCACAATTTGAGACTAAGCTGGACGTTGTGGGGGTGTTCTGAGGCCAAACCACATAATTATTAATATTGTCACTCTGTGTTTATGCTAGATACCTAAGAACTTCCAGTAATATGCGCAGAGAGGGGGTGTACCTCCGTGTAAGATTTCGTGAAAAACCAATATAGCAAAACCCATCAAAAGCGCAAAATATTGTCATTTCTGAACCCAAGTTCGTAGAAACATGTGACTTGCACCAAACTGTACCTTAAGCAATCTGTCATGCAATTTAGGTAATATTTACAAGTGGTGTATATTGTAATTATGTGTTTTATGAAAAAGAAGATATGCTTTACGGACACAAAGGGGAGTGTCCTTTCCTTGAGCCATAAAGATGATACCTGATGACTCATTCTGACTCACAACTCCGTTCTCCAGTCAGAAGACAGAACATCCTCTAACCTATCAGTATCCTCAGAGGGTTGGGCATAGAAAGTCAGCCTTCCCACCCACTTTGAAATGACATAAAAAGAGACTGCTGAGACCCAGGTAGACACTCATTTTTTCCACTACTCATCGATTCCTGCACAGCACTTTGCTGGACGACTTCAAACCCAGATAGATCCAGAGACCAGACTCTAGAACCCAGCTCTAGAACCTTAAGCAGGGGCTTAACCCAAAAGCTGAACTCTTCTCAGCAGGCCTCAGAAACCAGCAACCTAACCAAACTATTCAACAGCCGGGCGAGCTGTTTGATTCTGGCTAGAACCATATCCAGACCCAGAAAGCAGAGCTGTATCCAGACCCAGACCAGACCGCTGTGCAGTGCCGATAGCAGACCAGAGGCCCCGCTGTGGGCAGAACCAGTGCCAGGGACCGTCCCGTGGAGAGAGAACCGCAGCCCAAACCTGACCAGATCTGTGACGAGGTCCATTCCCTTCCAAAACTAGGAGTGAGTATCTAGAACTGTCCAGAACCCTTCTCTTAGTTTAAAGTAATCTTATTCAAACCATTTCAACCTGTCCAGAACTGCATAGAAATCGTGTGTCCATTCTGTGATTTCAAAGCTGCAAAAGTGTCATCTGTCATTCTGAAATCTTGACTTCATTTCTGAAAATCTACCTCCACCTACCTCCACAAAAACATCCGTATCTTTTGAACCGTATGTCCTAGTTTTTCCGTAATTGTGGTTCACACACTCGGAAAAAGTGCCGCGAATTGCAAACTAGCTGAATTTCACCACTTGTAAAAATAGCTGCTTCTTGCTTTCCACTGCTGAAATTCGTTTTCACTCTGATAATCATTCATGAATCATTGCTAGTGTTGACCTGAGCTAATTCAAAGTAACTATCACCTACCCTGAATCTCCTATAGGGAATTAAAATCATTTTTAGCATATTTTTACTTCATTGCAATCACATTTAAAAGTATTTGGCCTGTGTTTTAAAATCATCCCTGTTTCTCTAAGCTTGATGGGGGGGAACGGGAACTGAACTGCTTCTGATTGTATTCCTGAAAACCTGTGTGCCCTCATTTCCATCTCTTCATATTGCATAGGGGGGAAGTGAATTGTCACAAGGGAAAAAGTGATCATATTGCTGAAACCATATCAGTTTATTTCTGTGCTTCATTCTTTCCATCAATGCTTTTCATTGAAACCATACCAAGTATTCTCTGCTACCTTATTCTTTCTATACCAACTCCTAAGTAATTAAAGAATTGTACTACTGTAATATTATCCACTGTTGATCACTGTCATATTCATAAGCGTGCTATCAAGTATTAATTTATTCATAAAAGTGTGATATATATTGCTCAGTGAGGTCACGGGGATTCAAAGAGAGGGGCGTTATATGAGGGCTCATCATCCATATTTAAGAACTTGACATAAAAATATATAAATAAGGGCTTCCATTGGGCATCCCAGATTAGGCATTGACTTAGTTGGATTGCTGAATTGAAGTCACTTACAAAGTGGGGGCTCGTAACGGGAAGTCTGGATTAGACCTACCACTTGTGCAGCTTAATACAGTGTGCTAACTGACAGGATACATAAACCCTGTTGGATCACCATGCTGTGTTACGCTGTAAAAGCACTCCTCAAAGAACGCTCTAAGGAAACGGTCTTTTTTGCAAAATAAAATACTAACTTCTGTAAGTCAGTAAGGAAATCAAAATAGCGAGAGAACACCTCTTACATAAGCTATTTGTGAGAGGTGAGTGGACTCAGCTGGACTAGACGGGGTGGTTGCAGGCAATCACACCCCAGATCACAGCAACATGGTCAGATATATGGAAGAATCAGGGTCCCTTACATGTGGGCCCTGAGTGAACTATATATGGCCCCTAAAGCCAAAGATGAGCACGACAAGATTGCCAGGATAGCGGCATATTTATATTTATATATGGGAGCCATACAGGACAAATGTGCTGAAGGCCAAGATCTGGCAAGTAGGCAACTGATGGCATTAGAGAAGGCCCAATCTGACCTGGACTCTTCTGAGCAGATGCTGCACAGGAGCCAGGAGTCAGAAAATGATAGTAGACAGTATATCATTAAAATAAAAGAGGATATGGATATCCTGCAACAGGAAAAGGCAGACCAGGATACCAGAATTCTGGCCTTGCAGAAGGAGCATCCAGAAGGTTTGGACTCCCTACTGCAGAGCCAGAAAAAGCTGGGGCAACAGATAGATTTCAACAGGGCATGCACAAAGCAGGTAGCCACCCCACAAAGCCAATTGGATAGAGAAAAAGAGGAGAGCAATACATTGATTTTGAAAGACCTGGATACCCAGGCAGAGTTTGATGAAGAGCGCCAGAAAGCTGGTGCCCTTCAAAGGCAGAGGGACGACCTGGCGGCACAGATGTATGCTCTTACTCAGGAAAGGGATACCGTAGGCCAGGAAGTCTGCCACTTAAAAAAGAAAATGGAAGAAAATCACCTGGCCCTCCAGGGACTGGGTGACCTCCAAAAAGAGCATCAGAACTTGTTAGAGCACAGCAGGAGGGTGGAAGATTCTCTGGCAAGAAAGGAGCAGGCCAGTAGGATCGGTACTCAGGGGGTAACCCTCCTGCAGCAAAGACTGGCCCAGTACTCCAAGACTAACCAGGAAGCACAGAGAGAGAATGAAGCTCTCTGTCAGCACAATGGCTCCAGCAACAGGTAGCCATGCAGGAGAGACTGATAGAGTCTAGTAAGGCCTTGATTGAGGAACTGAAAGCACAGGCTCTGGCATGGCAACAAGGAGCAGGGGCTAATAGAGATGAGGTTCGCTGGGAAAGGGAAACACCTGAGCATAACCTCAGGAGCCCTAGTACCAGAGGCCTTCATCTCTCCCAGTCCTTGGACTCTGCCACCCCCATGTCCCATGGCGCACCTGAACCCAGGGCCACGGGGATGGCAGATTACTATCCAGCCAAAAGTATGGGGCTCATAGGCCAGTACCTCCCAGGAATGGATGGGCGGGCATCTGGGTATGGGCACCCAAATACAGTGCAATTTAGTGGGGAACCCCAGGAGAGTAGGCCCACTAAGGGCATCCTAAAAACCTCTGCCCAGTTAGGTCAGTGGGGGGGGTACTCATCAAGTCCTGGCAGCAAGGAGGAATCAGATGACGTCTCTGAATGTCACAGGACACAGGAGACCAGGTCCCCACATTCTGCCAGCCATTCCCAGGCTCGCAGAATCTGGGAAAACCTGGAAGATCAGACGGTCACCTCTGGGAGCAGTGCTTCTGAGTCAGAGGATGAATGGACCAGGGTTACCCGAACCAAGAAGGCCAATAAGGCAAAAAGGGCCTTGCTTAAGGACCCCTTAAAACAGGTCAAGGCAATCAGAAGTGTCATCACGCCTTATCACAAGAACGCCAAATATTCTGTGTTGGAACACTTAGAGCTCTTTGAGCAAATGATGGAGACTTTCCATTTGAAAGACAGCAGTAGCTGCATGCAGTACGTCAAATGGGCATTCTCCCCAGAATACTCCAGTTTCTTTGCGGGGCTGGAAGACCAAAATCATGCAAGTTGGTCCACCTACAGTGCGGCCATCTTAAAGCACTTTTCTGTTCACAGAAATCCCCAAGAGGCTCGCAAGGCAGCCTACAATTTGCAATGTGGGGAGGATCAGGCCGCACAAGAATTTGTGCAGGAGTTGAAGCGTGCCTTTGCGCAGACTACCAAAAGGGTGCGCACGGATAGCAAAGAATTTGTAAATACGTTTTTTCATGCCTTGCCCAAATACATCATGACCCAGCTAGTGAGAGATTTTCATGAGAAAAGGTCACTAGACTGGGTCATTGAGCAGGCCACCCAAATCTATGAGGTGCAGAACCCCATAGAAAATAAAAATAATGCTCAAAAGAGCCCCAAACCAACCAACACCCCTGCTGCTGCTAAGGTGGCAGAGGTAAAGGTTGCCCCCATTTTGGATTTGGAGATGGGGGGGGGGCTAAAAACTTGCCTGAACAGAATAATTCCAATCCCAGAAGGCCCTTGGGCCAGTCACAGACAGGGAGCCAAGGAGGTAGTCCCACAAATGGGGTCCCTCACTCCCCTGACTATGTAAGTCCCCGCTACAAGGAAAACCGACCCATCCTGGGGTATGTGTGGACTCCTCCAGCCCAAGGTGGTGATCCGGCAAAGCACCTAACCCAGGGAACTTCCCTCCTAACTTCCCCCAGGAGGGCAGAAATTCACCAAATCCTGGCCAGAACTTTTTCCCAGGTATCCACCCCATTTCCAACCCCAAAATCATCCATCCTTCTTTCCCCACTTCCCTGAGACCAGACCACCTAATCCGGGAGAGGGGAGGCCAAGGGTGGAGGGGTACCCAAATCTTCCCAACCCAGGGTACTACCAGAGAAGGGATAGCTACCCTTCCCGGGATCAGCCCAGGGGAGAAAACAGAACCCCGTATCAGCCTGAGCGCGTTTCACAGTTAGAGCACCAGGTCCAAAATATGGCACAGGAGCTGGGTCACGTGCTAAGGGCTCAGCAGAACCCTCAGATGGGCATGCCAGCGCAGAATGCACCAAACTCTGGGCCTGGTGCTCCGGAACAATGACGGGAGCAGCACCCCGATAACCCACCGGTTTCCAGGGAGGAGGCACAAGGGGAAGGGGGGTGAAAAGCCTTGGAGGAAGCTTCCCTCCCCACTTGTAAACAGCCCCTGGAAACCCAGGAACCGGAAACAAAATCTCCTACCCCTGAAAGTCTGCCACCCAAGGAGCAGAGAGGAGGTAGGAGAAACAAAGGACCCAAACAGACCCATTTTGTGGAGGAGGTACAGATCTTCCATTTGGAGGGAGAGGGATCCTCAGAGGAACCTGGGAAAAGGATCTTCTCCTTCAGAGATGGGGGAACTCCTCCCAAAGAAAAATGGGTCCCAAAGGATTCACCTCCATACTGGGTAGATGTGGGGACTGAGCTAGTGCCGCCCGACATCTCATCCCAGAACCAACAACATCAAAATCCCCTGGTTCAGACCCATCGTGGTGGCTGCCTCCAAAAAGGGGGGGGGGGGGGCGGCCCGGAACCGGAACCAGGGGAACCCAACATTTCTCCCATTGGCAGTTGCCAACTTTTTCTTTCAGATTCCCAAGACTCTCCACAGAATTCTGCCCAAATCTCTTCTCTTTGCATGTCCAAAACAAGAAAATTGGCCCACCAGTTGTCTAAAAATGTGCATTATCTGTGCCCCCTTGAGAAGGAGGGAAGATACTATGCCCCGGTACAAGTACAGGGGCAGGGTACAATTTTGGCACTGGTGGACACTGGATCCCAAGCTACCCTTATGTCCAGAAAGGCCTTTGAAGAACTGAATTCAGGGAGGGGGGGGGAGAATTACTAAATTCCTCTCACCTGCCTTCCTGGACAACTTCAGAACTTTGACGGGAAGGAAATTCCCATTGAGGGGACTGCGGATCTGGACATTAAAATTGGGCGACACAAGGTGAAACACCCGGTCATAGTAGTGACTCCAGAGGCCACCCCTTGTTTAATAGGGAATGACCTCCTGAGAAGGTTGTCACCCCTAATAGATTGCGTAAACAAGGTCCTCTGGACCCAGACTTGCCGACCAATACAATTAAAACAGAGTGTCAACCATGTTAGTTTAAACAGCACATGCCACATGGTTGAACAAACATCTGACCAAGTAGAATTTCACTTCCAGAACAACAAAATTCCAGACGTGACAGTAGTAGCAGTAGGACAACAGACTGGTGATGGGGGTTCCTCTCTATTTCTGAAAATCAACCTTCCTTCCAGTTTAAGGTGGTATTCCACACTGTAAGGAAACACTCTGAAATTCTTTACCAATCCACAATCAGACATTCCCACTCCAATAGTCAATGAAGCGGTGAAATCAGCTCAGAGCCTGGCTGATATCCAACAAATTGGAGAGCAATAGTTCATCCTTGTTCAGTTAAATGATGGGAAGGACTCTGTTCTCACCCAAGTGTGTGTGAACAACGGTAAGAGCTTCATCAGCGAAGCCATGTTCCGCCAACTCCCAAAAGATCCTGCCATTCCCACATTCAAACTGATAGACAAATGGGAAATGGATCTGACACAATTCCAAACATCTCCTGCCAAGCAGGTGTATGCTCAAAATCTCCATTGGCAACAAGAGCATAGTCCATAATTGTTGGGTCGTGCGAGACATCACTGCCGCCTTTTACTTAGGCAGTGACATTCTCAATCGCTTTGCCATTAGTTTGGACCTAATAAACTTCAAAGCTTGGTCCCGATTAGCGGATAATCCCATGGGCTTTGATGATCCAGAAAAAGCATTTAGGTCAGCTCAATTGCTGCCCTTATGCAGTTGAAATTCAGATTAGAGAGGAAGTCACCATCCCAGAAAGGACCCGACAATTCTCCATGGAAGTGAAAGTTAAAAGAGGACAAAAATTGAAAAACCCTGATGCTTATATTCATCTAAATGCTTCTCTCCAACAGCAAGGGTTGGGGGTAAACCCAACACCGTTAGTCAATGTAGAACATGACACCATTCCAATAGAGGTGGATAACAGTGACTTAAAGAGTATTACTCTAGCCGCAGGCACCATTATTGGAATGGCGGTTGATGACCGACATTTTTCCATTGATTTAGGAAATGAACTGTTAGGACCAATCCCCAAGGACTGTTTTGACAGTGACAGTGATGACAATACAACACCAGACCAACACCGGCATGGGGGGAACTTCCTGGTGTACACTTCCTGCCCTTATGGTAAGGAAGATGTGACTTGTGACTTCAGGAGGGATGAGGTGATTTTCCAGGTCCATGAGGGCTGCCTTTCCTACCTGAAGCCTCCAGTCCAAATCAGCACTCTGACCAGGGACTTCTCCACCCAGCTGGAGGAGGCCGCTGAGATAGCAAAACCAGAAGTCTTTCCAGGCTTCAGGCAGATGGTTGAAGAGAGAGTCAACCTAGCTGATGCCTGTGTGACTTGGCTTGGATTTCCAAGATCTCTTTGCGGTAGACTCAAATGACTGTGGTCGCACAGACATCCACACAACAATTCCAAAGGACCCTGCCATGACTCCAGTGTTTGTGAAGCAATATCGCTTGCCTCTCGCATCCATGGAGTCCCTTACTGAAATAATTAAGAACCTTGAGTCCCGGGGGATAATTCGTCCAGTACACAGCACCTTCAATAATCCGGTGCTGGGAATATTTAAGCCAAACGGCCAGTGGAGACTCTGCGCCAACTTTAGGGAGCTCAACGACCTGACTTATGGATACTGGACTGTGCCTGTCAGTAGGGAGGACCAATACAAACTGGCTTTTACCTTTGGAGGGCAGCAGTACACATGGACCCGGACTCCCTTCGGATACCTCAACTCTGGCAATGAATTCAACATTTTCCTACACAAGGCCATGCCCGACCTGGGTGCGAGGGGTAACCTGGCTTATGTAGATGATGTCGTCATCAAAAGTTCATCTGTGGAGGAACACATAGCGGAGATCCGTTATGTTCTGACACAGTTGAGGGTCGCCGGAGCAAAACTTTCCTTTCAGAAAGCGGTGGTGTAGAACCCGTGTTAATTTCTTGGGGCATGAGATTACTCCTCAGGGTCTCTGTCCCCAGGAAAAGAAAGTGGAAGCATTTCAGAAACTGAAGGACCCTGCAACTCTGCGGGAACTAAGGAGCCTCCTTGGACTGACTAATTACAGCAGAAAGTTCATTGAGGGCTACGCAGAGATCACCAGACCCCTGATTCATCTCTTGAAGGGGGGGGTCAAGTGGGAATGGGGTCCAGAACAATCCGAGGCAGTAAGACAGCTCAAAAGAAGCCTCTCACAAGCGCCGTGCCTAGCTTACCCTGTCAGAAACAAGGAGTTTGTCTTGGAGACAGGGTTCTCTAATACATGCTTGACTGCAGTATTATATCAAAAGCATGACAAGGTTAATAAAGTAATCTCCTATGCGAGTAAAACTTATCCTCTGTGGAGGAAAAATTCAACGATTGTGAGAAGGCACTCCTGGGAACGGTGTGGGCATTGAAGAATTACCGCCTGTTTATCCAGGGGGAACACATCATAGTGGAGACTCCACACCAGCCTCTGCAATATCTCCAAAGTGACAGAACCTGGGCCGGAAATGTGAGTAATTCCCGGATTACTTCCTGGATTCTGTCAATGCAAGGCTTTCCTGTGGAGGTCAGATATGGCCAAAACAAGAAGAATCCCCTCGTGCAAGGTCTGGCTGACTTGCATGATTGTGCCAGAGAAAACTGTCTCGAGGACGAAAGTCTAAAAATCAAGGACAACATGGAGGCATACCTTAATTCCCCACACAAAGTCTTTGAAGAAGACAAGTGTGAGGGAATTTCCACTGTCTATGTGGATGGATGCTCTTACCATGTTCACAACAACGGGGAGAAAGAACTTGTGGCCGGCGTATGGAATGCATGGGTGAATGAGTCCCCAGAATCCTCTGATGGGTACAAGATTGGTCCCCGAAGTAGTCAGGTGGCAGAGTTGATGGCTGTTCATCACGCCATCCTCACTGCTGTCCAACATCAACTCCATGAACTGGTCATAATCACAGATTCGGATTATGTACGGACCGGGTTCATGGAGCACCTGGTTAATTGGAAAACCAGAGGCATGTTATGTGCTAATAACAAACCCTTGAAACATGGAAAGTTAATCCAAAATATTGATGATCTGGTCACCTCGAATGGGATGACCATCTACTGGAAAAAGATCAAGGGTCATTCCAAAGTAGAGGGACCAGACAAAACTGGAAATGACTTAGCTGATCGGCTGGCCAAAACTGAGGCCATCCAAGGGGATCTAATAGAAATTGAGTCCCTGTTGGAGGAAATCCAGGTCACTGTTATCACTAGGTCCCAGACAAATGCTCACAATGATCTTTCAACTGCACAATGGAGTAAGGAGACCCCAGATGCTGATTTGATTAAGGCTCAGAAGGGGGATCCAATAATTGGTAAGTTTTACCAACACATTGAGGACCCTGAGAACTTTCCCCTGACGGATACCGATTACATTGGGAAAGAGGACTTTAGGGTGTTGATGAAATGCCCAAAAATGTTCCGAATCCAAGACGGTTTGTTGGTAAGGAAATCCCAAGCTGGTCATGATCAGTGGGTGGTTCGTACCTCATTCCAAAGCCTGATGTTAAGTCACGCCCATGATGCGGCCACAGCCGGTCATAGGGGGTTTCATACAACACTTGAGATCTTAAGAGAGGTTGCATAATGGCCACACAAGGGGCAGGACCTCGACCAATACTTGAAAGGGTGTTTTGTGTGTGCACAATTTCAGCCAACATCCCTCACACACCGTGCGCCTCTTCAAAAGAGGGGGATGACACTGCCATGGTCAGATTTGCAAGTCGACTACATAGGGCCTGTGATTCGCTCCTCGAGGGGAAATAAGTACATGTTGACAGTGACATGCTTGTTTACTAGATGGGTGGAATGTCTCCCGGCCCCAAACTGCAAGGCAGAAACAGCAGCTGCCTTGATGATCAACCACATCTTTTTGCGTTTTGGACTACCCCAAAGGATTGAGTCAGACAGAGGTAGCCATTTCACCAGCGAAGTAATGACTAAGATGTGGGAGATACTGGGAGTTAAAAGGAAGCTACACATTGCTTACCGGCCAGCTTCTTCTGGTGCAGTAGAACGTTACAACAAAACCATTGTGAGCATCTTGAAAAAGTTTGTGGCAGATTCTGGGCCAAGTTGGGATATTCGCTTACCTCTTGTCCATCAGATCTACCCCTTCATATGCAACTAAAATGTCACTGTTTGAGTTGATGACTGGACGCAGGATGGTGCTTCCCCAGCATTTGCTTTACAGGACCCAAGAGCAGACACTGATCAATGCCTCCACGACTCATGAGTATGTTGAAAACTTAAGGAAACACCTTCAACATACTTTTGCCTACGCTCAGCGAAATCTAGAGAGATCAGCCGATAGCATGAAGACCCACTATGACTTGAAGACTACTAGGAAAGAATACAATGTAGGAGCGGTCTCTGGGTTTATCTGTACAATTTCCAAAGGAACCAGGCCAAACAGCGGAAATTTCTGCCTACCTGAAAGGGACCTTTTGAAATTGTAGACAAGATCTCACCAGTCGCCTACAAGATCCGCATCCCCAAGGGTAGTTTGGCTGAAGGGGAAGACAAGTGGGTCCATATTAATGAGCTAAAGTGTTGCCATCCCAGACACACTCTGCAGCAACTGGAGGAGTCCTCTGCAATCCCAGAGGGGGCCGCTCCAGAATAATACATTTCCAACCCTAAAATATTCCACATATAGTGTATGAAATACCATAATAAGAATGCAAATGTCTCCTGATTAAAATATGAAATACCATAATAAGAATGCAAATGTCTCCTGATAATCCTGATAAAAAAATGTATATGTTCACCCCACTACATTAATAGTGGTGGGGAAATGTCTACAAATATGTTTCTGCCGCTTTTTGCTTTGTCTTCCTAGGAGAGATGAAACCATGGAGACTACCCAAGGAGGACGACCAAGGCCCGGAGTACCGCCCAATACTCCCTTCAGGACCGGCGAGGAGAACCGATTGATCCACCCTGATGGAGGAAAAGATGCTGAACTTTGCCATCTGCGGAATCAGAAGATGATGAGGCGAACATCCCAGTCTTGCGAGTTCCATCGATGAAAGTTCAGAATGGCCATCACAAGAGGGGGGCTTGTGGGATGTTTGAACCCACGCATCCAAGCCCTGCAACATCATTGTGCATTACTGGCAGCAGAAACATCATAATGGCCGCCCGAAAGCATGCTGCTGGCCAGAAATCACCAGAAGGTGCGCAGTAAAAACCTGACTGACAGGCCACCATCCACTTTTCCTTCTGTCAGTGTTAATACAGGAGGTCACTGCCTAAAACCACCATTGGGCTATACACACAGTAGCCTGAAATCATTTGGGAATAGCAATAATGATTGCCAAAAGCAACCCAATGGGAATTCATTTTCTTGAGGTCAAAAATTGCTAAAATCATGGCTCACAAAAAAATTAAAAAGATCCCACCTCCTTGTTGGGGGGTCAACATCATTCTCCCGCAAGAATCTACATGAATCTGAGGTCCACAGAAGTGCATCTATATTTGAACAAAGTATGTTTTGAGGATTGCTTACTGGAAAGGCAGTTGTCAAAAATGGGTGCAATTCCGATGCTCGACACTGACCGGCGCTAGCGATCTAAATTCTGACAGGAGACCTGTATTTCTGAAGCTAAACTGTACCCGGAGTTAGCTGAGACTTCAAAGGCTGGCTGTCCCCGGGAAGTCTTCACACCTAGTCTTCTCAGCAAGAAGGAAGGAAATCACATGGTTCTGTTAATCAGATGGAGAGTGGCACCCTGGACTGATGCCCTGCTAGCAGGAAAAATAGGACAAAGGATTCCTTCAGCTGAATAGGGTATGCTGATTTTGGGTGTGAACTGTCAACACTGCTCTGGGGGAAGGCAAAACATTTGACCTCTGAGTCAAGCCAAGTTTCTAGGGGCAGGGACAAACCAATGGGTGTACTGAATTGAGAGCAAATGTATGTTTTAATAAATTGCTTATAAAATATTGTATCAAGCTGACAGAAATGTACAATTTGGGCATTCTTAATATGAAAAATGCACCCACAATTTGAGATTAAGCTGGACGTTGTGGGGTGTTCTCAGGCCAAACCCCATAATTATTAATATTGTCACTGCTGTGTTTATGCTAGAAACCTAAGAACTTCCAGTAATATGCGCAGAGAGGGGGTGTACCTCCGTGTAAGATTTCGTGAAAAACCAATATGGCGAAACCCATCAAAAGCACAAAATGTTGTCATTTCTGAACCCAAGCTCGTAGAAACATGTGACTTGAACCGAACTGTACCTTAAGCAATCTGTCATGCAATTTAGGTAATATTAACAAGTGGTGTATATTGTAATTATGTGTTTTATGAAAAAGAAGATATGCTGTACGGACACAAAGGGGAGTGTCCTTTCTTCGAGCCATAAAGATGATACCTGATGACTCATTCTGACTCACAACTCCGTTCTGCAGTCAGAGGACAGAAAACCCTCTAACCTATCAGCATCCTCAGAGGGTTGGGCATAGAAAGTCAGCCTTCCCACCCACTTTCAAAACACATAAAAAGAGACTGCTGAGACCCAGGTAGACACTCATTTTTTCCACTACTCATCGATTCCTGCGCAGCACTTTGCCGGACGACTTCAAACCTAGATAGATCCAGAGAACAGACTCTAGAACCCAGCTCTAGAACCTTAAGCAGGGGCCTAACCCAAAAGCTGAACTCTTCTCAGCAGGCCTCAGAATCCAGCAACCTAACCAAACTATTCAACAGCCGGGCGAGCTGTTTGATTCTGGCTAGAACCATATCCAGATCCCAGAAAGCAGAGCTGTATCCAGACCCAGAAAGCAGAGCTGTATCCAGACCCAGACCAGACCGCTGTGCAGTGCCGTGCCAATAGCAGACCAGAGGCTCAGCTGTGGGCAGAACCAGTGCCAGAGACCGTCCCGTGGCGAGAGAACCGCAGCCCAAACCTGACCAGATCTGTGACGAGGTCCATTCCCTTCCAAAACTAGGAGTGAGTATCTCGAACTGTCCAGAACCCATCTCTTAGTTTAAAGTAATCTTATTCAAACCATTCAACCGGTCCAGAACTGCATAGAAATCGTGTGTCCATTCTGTGATTTTAAAGCTGCAAAAGTGTCGTCTGACATTCTGAAATCTTGACTTCATTTCTGAAAATCTACCTCCACAAAAACGTCTGTATCTTTTGAACCGTATGTCCTAGAAGCAAGATTTAACTGTCATTTTAAAGCTAAGAACCTAAGCCTTCCAACAAACCCAATACAGACATTCCAACTCCTTATAGTTATTCCGTAATCGTGGTTCACGCACTCGGAAAAAGTGCAGCGAATTGCAAACTAGCTCAATTTCACCACTTGTAAAAATAGCTGCTTCTTGCTTTCCACTGCTGAAATTCGTTTTCACTCTGATAATCATTCATGAATCATTGCTAGTTTTGATCTGAACTAATTCAAAGTAGCAATCACCTACCCTGAATCTCATATATGGATTTAAAATCATTTTTAGCATATTTTTCACTTCACTTCATTGCAATCACATTTAAAAGTATTTGGCCTGTGTTTTAAAATCATCCTTGTTTCTCTAAGCTTGATGGGGGGAACGGGAACTGAACTGCTTCTGATTGTATTCCTGAAAACCTGTGTGCCCTCATTTCCATCTCTTCATATTGCATAGAGGGGGGGTGAATTGTCACAAGGGAAAAAGTGATAATATTATCTATTGTTGAAACCATATCAGTTTATTTCTGTGCTGCATTCTTTCCATCATTGCTTTTCATTGAAACCATACCAAGTATTCTCTGCTACCTTACCTTTCTATACCAACTCCTAAGTAATTAAAGAATTGTGTTACTGTAATATTATCCACTGTTGATCACTGTCATATTCATAAGCGTGCTATCAAGTATTAATTTATTCATAAAAGTGTGATATATATGGCTCAGTGAGGTCAGGGTGATTCAAAGAGAGGGGAGTTATATGAGGGTTCATCATCAAGATTTAAGAGCTTTACATAAAAATATATAAATAAGGGCTTCCATTGGGCATCCCAGATTAGGCATTGACTTAGTTGGATTGCTGAATTGAAGTCACTTACAAAGTGGGGGCTCGTAACGGGAAGTCTGGATTAGACCTACCACTTGTGCAGCTTAATACAGTGTGCTAACTGACAGGATACATAAACCCTGTTGGATCACCATGCTGTGTTACGCTGTAAAAGCACTCCTCAAAGAACGCTCTAAGGAAACGGTCTGTTTTGCAAAATAAAATACTAACTTCTGTGGGACGCACGTGAACCATGATGCCCCCTGCTCCCTCCACTTGATGGTGCCACTCCTGTGACCCTGGGCAAGTGGCCATGCCAGCACTCCCCCCTCAAGGCTCCTCTCAAGGGTTATCCTCCTCCTGGCCCTGGTTTCGTGGGGTTATTTCGATGGAATTGTCTAACTAATTGAGGGGCATGAACCTATTCGCTGGGTTCCCAGGTTCGGTCTTGAGGTCCGCATCTCTTCCAGTCTATTAGGTAGTACAGTTTGGACTGAACCACCTTGGAATCCAAGATAGATTTAACTTCATATTCGGGTTCCCCATTTAGTAATTCAGGCTCTGGTGAAGAATCAATCCCTGTATTTGGTTTCATTGGCTTGAGGAAAGGGACATTAAATACCGGGTGAATGTTCATGCGCGATGGTAACTCCAACTTCATGGCGGCAGGGTTGATTATTGCCTTGATAGTGTAGGGGCCCAGATATCTGGGGCGGAAGGCCCGTGGTCCTTTCAAAGGTATGTGTTTAGACGCTAACCAGACCTTATCCCCAATCTGGTAATCGGGAGCTTCTTTTTGGTGCTGGTCAGCAAACGGCTTTTGATTTTCTTTGGCCTTGTTCAAGTGCTTTATTGCTTCCTTAAGAACTTGAGTGATGGATTTATACAAGGTTATTATTGCTGGCATTTCCAAAGTATCGGGTGGGTCAAACACTGTTGTCCGTTAGTGTCTTCTGTGTAGAGTATAGAATGGAGTTTGTCCAGTACTTGTGTGAACCGAATTGTTATATGCATACTCGGCTACCCAAAGTATGTTTTTCCAGGAGTCTTCTGAGTGTTGAAGCATACATCTTAAATACTGTTCTAGCATCTGATTGGTTCATTCGGTTTGTCCATCGGTTTGAGGGTGGTGTCTAGTGGACAACCAGGGGTCAATTTTGGCAATTGCACAACACCTTCTCCAAAAGGCGGAAACAAATTGAGTTCCATGTTCCAATATCAATATTGATGGAAATCCATGTAACCAGAAAATTTGTCCAAGAACACAGTGGCGAGAGTCGATGCAGTTGGAAGTCCTTTCAGAGGGATGAAATGGGCCATTTCGGAGAATAAATCCACAATGACTAAGATGGTGTTGTAACCATTGCAGGGAGGAAGATCTGTGATAAAGTCCATCGATAGTGTATGCCATGGTGCTGGTGGAACCATTAAAGGACGCAGTAACCCAGCAGGTTTTGCTTCTGAGACTTGTGCTGTGCACAGACACCACAGGTTGTAACAAATCGGGCAATGTCTTTCCTCCAAGTGGGCCACCAATTGTTTTGTTTTACCTTAGCCTGTGTCTTTGCTATTCCAGGATGTCCTTCTCCTAATGAATCATGGTAGTTCGTGATGATTTGAGTTTGCAGTTTCTGGTCCTGGATCTATAACGGTCCTTGGAAGTATGGTAGGTTGTTTTCAATGGTGTACCGGTCTCCCTTTAAAAGCCATTCCTGTTTTTTTACCTGATTCATCTGGGACTGTAAACTGGTTTTTAAGTTGTCTAAACACGTGGTAGCAGCAATCGTGGTTTGAATTCGTTCTTCAGGAATGATGGCCACGGGATTGGATGCTGTAAAGGCTTCTTTTTCCTCACTCATGCGTGATGATGCGTCTGCTTTTCCATTCCGCACTCCAGGTCCATAGGTAATAATGAAGTCTTATTCTGCGAAAAAGAGCACCCAACGAAGTTGGCGTGAGGATTGCGCTTTGGCAGTCTTTAAATACTGTGATGACGGTGACCGTGTGTCGTGCCCCAAGAAGAGGATGTCTCCATGCCTTAAATGCAGCCTTGATTGCCAGTAGTTCCTTATCCGTGATTGCGTAGTTCAGTTCGGGGGCAGAGAATTTGCGGGACCAGAATGCGACGGGGTGTCACTTTCCAGTTTCCGGGTCTATTTGGGATATTACCACTCCCATTGCTATGTTTGAAGCATCTGTTTCCACTATGTATGGTAGGTCTGGGCAGGGATGTTGAAGAACTGGTGGTGTGGTAAAAGCTAGTTTCAGTTTCCTTCTTCAGCTTCTGTGGACCAGTGGAATTTTTTTGTTCATCCTCACCAAAGAAGTGATTGGGTGAACAATTTGCGAGAACCCAGTAATGAATCGCTGGTAGAAATTAGCGAAGCCAAGCACACTTTGTACTCCTTTTGTGGAGGTTGGTGAGGGCCACTGGAGGATTGCTTCAACTTTCTGTGTGTCCATATGCACTCCCTGCGGTGTGAGCATGAAACCGAGAAATTCGACTTCAGTCACATGGAAGACATTTTTTTCCAGCTTGATATATAATTGGTTTTGTCGAAGTTATTCCAAAACTGCTCGGACATGACCGACATGTTCTTCCTTGGAATTGGAGTAGATGAGAATGCCATCTATGTAGACAAGTGCGCAAATATCCAACAACTCACGGAGTATGTCATTCATAAAGAATTGAAATGCCGCAGGGGCGTTACATAACCCAAAAGGCATGACTTGGTATTCAAAGAGGTCATACTTCGTGCGAAAGGCTGTCTTCCATTTGTCTCCTTTTTTTACTCTCACAAGGTGGTAGGCCCTTCGCAAATCCAACTTGGTGTAAATCTGAGCGTGTTTCACTTGATCTAGGAGTTCAGGTATAAGTGGCAAAGGGTACCAGTTTTTTAGGGTAATCTGGTCCATTGCTCTGTAATCAATACAGGTCCACAAGTCCCCCTCCTTCTTAGGCATGAAGAAGAGGGGCGAGGAGGCAGGAGACTTGGATGGGTGGATAAAACCATTTGCCAGATACTGATCCAGGTATGTTTTAAAATGTTGGTTTTCTTGCTCTGTTAGGGCGTAAATCCGTCTGCAGGGAATTTGGGTTCCGGGCACGAGGTCTATTTGGCAATCGTAGGGTCTATGCGGGGCAAAACGTTTGCTTGTTCTTTTTGAAGACATCCTGGTAACAGTGATATTCAGGTGGTAAGGTGCCAGTGAGGCCCAGCACAATACTTTTCTTGGGTTTTTGGTTCAGGATGTCATTGTTGTAACAGGTATCGGCGCAGTCTTAAGAAAAGGTCAGCACTCGATTTCGCCAGTCGATTTTAGGATTATGGGTCTCTAGCCAGGGCATTCCCAATATCATCTGGAACTGAGGAGCACCAATGAGATCAAAGGTGATGTCTTCTTGATGCCCATCCTACAACCGAAGCTTGACTTTCTCGGTGCATTGTGTCACCGGGCCGGATGATAACTGAGATCCATCCACTGCAGTGACATTTTCCGATTTCTGCTTTTATTGAAGAGGAAGGCCTATTCGTGGTTGCCAGATCTTGGTCAATGTAGTTTCCTACTGCCCCACTGTCAATGTATGCCTCCAAGGCATATATCTTTGAAGGCTGCTTGTGATTTACCAAAGGTACCGGAAGGACTAGATGTGAGGTCTGTACGCATTCCTTTTTCTCGCTCGACAAGTGGACCCCTACGCTTGCCGGGCATTGAAGTTTCCCAAATCCGGTGCTTCTTCTTCTTCGTTCTTTTTATCTGTTGCCCCAACCATTTTCTTGGGAGGTTTCAGCGGGCAATCACAGAGGAAATGGCTTGCTTTCCCACAATATAGACAGAGTTGTTGTTGTCTTCTTTTTTCTCTTTCTGCCTTGGTCAGAGGACTCCGTAATCCACCGATTTGCATTGGTTCCACGTGTTCATGTGGCTTGGTGTGGGTCTTGCGGGGTCGCACAAAAACTGTCCTACCTTCTGTTCTGGCTCGATCCATTTTCCTATTCTGAAACCTATGGTCGATTTGCACTGTGAGGTCTATGTAGTCTGCACATCCCTCAGGTGGGTTCACAACTTCAGCCAACACATCCTTAAGTTCCCCACGTAGCCCTTGATAGAAGACTGTAGTCCTTTTCTCCTCTGGCCAGTTGGTTTTAGCTACAAGATGGTTGAATGCTGCAATTTAGGTTAATAAATCTCGATTTCCCTGCCTGAGTGACAGTAGCTCGTTGTCCAGGGCTTGTCCCTGAGTATGTCGGGCAAACAATTTCTCCATCTCGTGTTGGAAACCCCCAAAGTTCCGAAGCAAAGGATAATCTTGGGTTACTAATGGTATTGTCCAATCCACTGCATTACCCCATAGATATGAGAGTACAAATGCCACTTTGGCTTGATCATTAGGAAAAGCTCCTGGTCTGCATAAGAAATGTAGGCGACATTGGTTCATGAATATGGCAAACTTGTTTGGGTCGCCATTGAAGCGTTTGGACGGAGCTAAGGGCACTGCCCCTGGAAGGACTACCTGAACTGGTGTGGATTGTTGTGGCGGAGCAGAGTGGCTTATTCCAGGCAAGGGAACCTGTCCTGCTTGTGCCTGCAGCATCTGTCTTGCTAAATCATCGGTTCTTTCCCGAGTTACAATAATATTCCGCCTTAATGCACTAGTCTCTTGTCGTGAGGAGTGTACTTCAGCCCGTAATTCCCCTAGTAGTTGGCCAACAGATCCGTCTCAGAAGTTTCCATAACGCCCAGGCAGAGAGTTGTTGGGGCTTTGCGTTCTGTTACACTCACCTGGTCTCTGCGGAGGCGTTGGGGCATAGTTGCAGCCCTCCCTGGAGTTAAATCACCCCCTTCTGATTTTGTCCCCTGCGGATCAGCTGTGGATGTGGGAAAACTTGAATGCGCTGATAGGTGACTGTGGTATCTCCCAAACCCTTCGAACCAAGGTGCGATTTCAATGGGCCCATAAGGCTCATCTCGTAAGTGTGAATGATGAGCTCTCCATCCTGCTACTTCTGGCAGGGGCGCTTGTTAATGGAATCGAGTTCCTTCACTGATTCCTGAGTAATAGTGCAGGCCAGCGACGACTAAGCTCCTCTTTCTGCTTTCTCTCAATGTCTCTTGTCTTTTCCCTTCTTTCTCTCAATGTCTCTTGTCTTTTCCCCTCTTTCTGCTTTTTCTCAATGTCTTGATGTTATTGCTCTCAATGTTGTTTTTCACTGAATAACGTTCCTCTCTGTTTTCTCCCAAATAGATGGAAATGCGGCCTAACTACGGCTGTGCAGGAGCGGAACGCGGCTTAGCGGAAGATGGATGCGACCGCAATGTCCGGCAGCAGGTGAGTGATAGTTTTAGGGAAGGCGCAAGGTTTAATGGCAGCCCACCCTTAACGAAATGTCTGTTAAGTGTTTAACCTTGTCTTTTGCCTTTCTTTTGCAGGTGCTGTGAGTTCGGATGGAGAGCGTCATGCCGCGGGGTCCAGATGATGTCTGCGTTCCGAGATGTTTGCAGGTGAGCTGCGTTGCCAGGAAGACGATGTGTGCGCTCCGAGATGTTTGCAGGTGAGCTGCGTTGCCATAAAGAAGCGTACAGGTGAGAGCAGGATCCTCTGGATGGTAAGTATGAATGTAGATGGCAGGAACTCTCCAGGTAAGTTGAATCCCAGGCGATGGTGAGCGTTACGCTGCGTCCAACCAGGCCCCCCCATGAATAAAAGTCCCAAAGGGACATGCGTGAACCATGATGCATCCTGCTCCCTCCACTTGATGGTGCTGCTCCTGTGATCCTGGGCAAGTGGCCATGACAGGATCTCCTGTGGTGGGCCTGCAAGGACAACATTCTGAAAGGACAATCTTTTTGGCAGCCATGGCCTGGAGATAACAGTAGTGACGGACCCCTCATTCACGGGGAGGGGAGCCCATGTCAACGATCTGACAATCAAAGGTCGTTGGTCTCCATCGGAGTCCAAACTACATATCAATGTTTTGGAGCTGAGGGCAATCAGACTAGCGCTGAAGGCCTTTCTACCCTTGGTATGGGGAAAGAGTGTCCTGATAATGATGGACAATACAGTGGCCATGCATGTACTACCTCAACAAGAAAGGAGGTGTAGTGTCACCACCAATCTGCAGAGAGGCAATGCAGCTGTGGTACTAGACAATTCGAGAAGGAGTCTACCTGTCAGCAGTTCACCTATTCGAGGAGGAGAACACGGCTGCAGACACTCTGAGCAGGCATAGCACAATCTCCCACGAGTGGGAACAACTAGCTCAGGAAGTCCTTCAAAAGATCGTGACCCTTTGGGGAACCCCTCAAGTGGATCTGTTTGCGACCAGTGTCAACCGAAAATGCGAACTGTACTGATCTAGGGAATTTCCCCCAAGAGGAGCTCTAGGAGACACATTCATGGTGGATTGGACTCCTCTACGCGTTTCCTCCAGTCCCTGTCATTCCTCAAGTCATCAGGAGGTTGAGAAAGTACGGGAAAACCATGATCCTAATTGCCAGATTGGGTCAGGAGGATGTGGTGCCTGGACATTCTGGACATGTCCATCTGCCCTCCAATACGTCTTCCACAAAGAGAAGACCTTCTCTCGCAAGAGGAGAGTCTGGTTCTCCACCCAGAGGATAAGACACTCAGCGTTCATGCATGGTTTCTGAGAGGCTGAGGTACAAGATTTGGGACCTCCAGGATGACGTAATGGAGATTTTGCTTTCGGCCAGAAGGCCAGCAACAAAGTCTTTGTACTGCTGCCGTTGGAACAAATTCTGCAGCTGGTGCAGGGATAAGAATGGGGACCCTTTGCTATGCAAAACACTGGAGGTGTTATCTTTTCTGCTGCATTTGGCCAATCTGAGGCTCCAGGTTGGGACCATTAAAGGTTATTTAGCAGTGCTTTCTATCTTCAAGCGCTTGTCTGAGGACCATTTACGGTCTTTCATAAGGACAAGGTCGTCCTTAGGTTCAAACCTTAATTCCTACCTAAGATCATATCAGATTTTCATTTGGGACAAAATATAGTATTACCTACTTTCTACCCTCCACCTCATCCTGGCAAGGAAGAGGAGAGGCTGCACAGACTCGACCCACAAAAGGTTCTGGGGTTTCTAAATGGCTAGGATGTCAAAGTTTCGTCTGGATGACCAACCTTTTATATGATACACTGGTCATAGGTTGGGACAGGCTGTATCCAAACAGAACAAATGCTATAGGCTGGCTGGGTAAGATCCCCCAGAAGGCTTGATAGCCCATTCCACTAGGGACATGGCCACTTCTTCTGCTCTGCAAAGAGGTGTTCCTATAAAAAACATTTGTGAGGCAGCCACTGGGTCTACAACTCACACTTTTTCAAAGCATTACTGCTTGATTCCACCTTAGGTCAGGATGGAAGCTTTGGGAAAGCAGTCCTTCATACCGTTCATGACAACCATTGATTACAAAATTCTTACTCCCGCCTCCAAAACAAACACTGCTTTGGGAGTCTATCAAAAGATGAGGAATATGTGGGAGGACACAATCCATTCAAAGAACAAGTTACTTACCCCTGGTAACGTTCTTTTGACTGACTGTTCCTCCCACATATTCCTCATTGCCCCTCCGAGCCTACCCCGCAGTAGAATTTCTGTATTATTGCAGTTTACGCTCCTTCAAAGTCTAGTATGGTCAAATCCGCTTTAATGCGACACGAAAAAACAGAACTGAAGCCAACGGGTGCTGTGCATGCTATATATACCTTCAATGACATCGTCCTTCAGACAGACACTCTCGAGGGACATCGAGTCGACGGCATCAACGCACAGCCCCCTCTGCCGAAAAAACATTTCCGAAGCAGCTGAAGCTGGATATTGGAGATATCAAAAGATGAGTAATATGTGGGAGGAACATCCAGTCGAAACAACGTTATCAGGGGTAAGTAAGTTGTTCTTCTATGTTTCTTAGTCTCTGATATAAAACCTCACCCATCTCCCATTAGCTGATGCAAACATTCGAATTCATTGGTTAATTGGCTTCCTATTCCAATTCTGGGGAAGAATAACCTAAAGGCTTGCACCATCTTGAATTTCTTTCAGTTCGTTTCGAAGTGCAGGGGTTGGTGTTTGTCTGCTACTCTGTTCCTGTCTTTCCTCCTGTCTGTCCTTACACAGAAGTTCATTTTTTGGGTTTCTAGTGATTAAAAGGCAATCTCAAGGGACCTCTAGTAAGTTCCCAACTGTGCAAAATATGTTTTGCATTTGGGAAAGTGGAAGCTTTTCTCTTCTTAAATGCTGCATTGCAGGGGAGGAAAACACTGATCTCCTATGCAAGGGCTGCTGCTAGTGGTGGGAGGCGGGGGGGGGGAGGTTGGCATAAGTTAGGCTTTTCCCTTCAAGGATCCACACATGTTGAAAAAGGGGTCTCTCTGGATCTGCTAGTGTTTCCCCATAGCATATCTTTCCCTAAATTGCAGAAAGAGACTATGGAATCTGCTCTGGGATTTGGATCACGTATGGAGGCAAGCGCCCTAGCCTTGTCAAGAAGGGGAGGGGAAATCTGTCACAAAGCAACCCATACCCAGTCCTGGCCTCTCGCCCCGGTACAAGTATGTATGTGTGCAGACCTTTTATCTCCCGCCTTGCCTCAGATTCCAAATACTCGACCACTGTCTCCTTTACATTTGCAGAGACTGTGTTACATTAAACTAACAGAGGCCCAACAAGAGAAACCACAACAGTGACCCACACAACAAGCAGAAGAACCAGAAAACCAGAAAAAACAGTGGTGCAGAAAAGTCCCACCAAGAAGCTTCAGCCCCACAGAGTTCCTAGGTACGGGTTCAGTCACCAAAGTATGCCAGAGGAGTAACACTTACCTCTGGTGCCCTGCAGGAGTGCCTGGTCTGGATCGCCAGATGTTTAGTCCATGGTGAAGTGCTGGTGATGTGCTGCTAAATCCAAACCATTCCCTTCCCACTGTTCTTCGGGAAGGCAAATTGCCCAGCATACGGTAAGGCTGGGAGTGATTTTGGAGGTTTCTGTTGTGGTGAGTTTGGTGCTGGGCCCTCTGGATGGTCCTATGTAAACAAACAAGGAAAGGGTAAGCCACTGCGCCCTCTGCTTTACCTCCTGCCACCCCAACTCTTCCCAGGGTATGTTGGCTGGCAGTATAGGGGCTCTGCTCACCTTTTGTACTCAGAAGCTGTGTTCAAACGTCCAGCTGGCATCTGTCTCCCAGTTGCTTCACTGGGGAAGGTGGCCCAGACCTGCGGCGCATGTGATGCCTGTTGGTAAGTTCTCCTCCTTTGCGCGCTGCATGAGAAGTGAGCGCGGGTTGTTTAATGTCCTTTCCTGCTTTTTCTATATCCTTGTAGAATGCAATATATATTGTAAGCACTTAAGTCTCCTTTGGAGCCCTATAGCTGTTTTATCAATCAAGATCAGGTCATCTGCGTATTGGATCCACGGTACTGGAGTTCCATTCATTTTAGGCGCAATGACCTGAGCCTGATGTTCTACCATATCCGACATATACAAGTTGACCAGGGCTGGAGAACATCGGACAGCCCTGCTTAAGGCCACGGTATGACCTGATTTCTTTAGGCAGAACCCCGTGCATATTCCAACGGACCTGCATCAATGTTCCCGGGTATAGGTCCCTTATAGATTGCAGGACATGAGCCAGACATCACCATCTTTCCAGTTTACTCCACAATCGCTCCCTACTGATTCCATCAAACGCCTGCTCTAAATCCACAAAGGCTATATAGATTTTAATGTTTTCCTTTTTTGCTTGCATTTTCAAGAGATTCAGCAAGAAGAGACTGAGGGAGGTTCCTACACCCTTGCAAATCCCTTTCTGGCAGAGCGTGCAACACTCCTGCTTCTTTAGCCCATTTCGTTAGATGTTTCAAAGAATTTTCCCAAAATATCCAGAAGGGTGATCATTTTTAGAACTCGTTCTATCGCCCTTCTTAAAAATCAGCACTATCAGAGCATTTTTCCAGAATAGGTGAACCCTCTCTTTACTCATTACTTTCCGAGGAAAGCTGATATGCAAATTCAGCCCACTGTTCTGGATTCTGCTTGAGTTTAACATTAGTTAACCCATCTGGCCCAGCGGCTCTTGAGGTGCTCAATTTCATTGTCAAGGCCATGATGTCAGCTTCATCAAAATACCATGACCATGGTTCCTGGTCTTGAGGGCCCATCTTGGAGATGGCCCCTCAAGAAAGAAAGAGTACAAAAATTATCTACTGACTGATCTTCTGTCACTGCCGATATCTGTAAAGCTTGCTAAGGCGTGCCCATAGAGTTAATACGTTTCTAGGTTAGGCACAAGTTTTTTTTAACATAATGTTTTTAACATTCGTTCCGCCTCAAACTTGGGTCTCATTTGTTTAAATGACAGTCTGCAGTTTTTATACTGCTGTCTTTGTTTTTTTAAATTTCTGATCTCTTATTATTTCAGGGAGTCTCTTCAGTTCTCTCATTTTCTGCCTGAATTTTTTCCTGGCCTGTACAACCTCGTTATTATAGCTGTACTTATGAGCAAATTCACAGTTTTTTCATCCTACACCCTTAAGCACGAATTGTGCCAGCAGCAGGATGTAATCCAGGTTCTCCCTGTCTTGTAGCATCCCCTCATTCCACTTCCTTGTCACATCCAAAAATCCTGTGTCATTATAGCCTATTTCTACCTTAACAGATTAAAACATCACTCGCCTTTCCCGGGTTAAAGGTTTTGGCATCGTAAAGTGAGGAGGGAGTGGTCACTGGAAACCGTTTTAATGATCTCCAGGGATACCACTTCTCGCAGGACATTGGAGGATATAATGAAGTAATCTAGAATGTTTTTACAACATGCCATTCTGCCAGGCACATTTTACTGGCAGATCTTCTCTTGTCTGGCCATTCAACATGCGCAGTTCCTTAGCCTCCATTGCCAATAGCCACCTGTTAGCTCTCCCACCACTATAAGCAGCCAGGTCATCTATAGACTATCCAGGTGTCCCAATTTTATCTAGACACTTTATATCTAAGTCTCCACACAGTACGGTATATAGATTCTTCCTTTCACAACGGGCCACAACAATCAGCCGTTATACAGGTGACAAAAGCATCTTCCTGGATCTTAACCGGGTTGCAGTTTGAATTAATACATTTTTGTAATTTGTTTTAATTGTGAATTTTAGCCGTAATTTCTACTTTTTACACAACTCACTGGTTTATATATGTATTAAGAGTAAAGAAAAAGAAACAATTAGAAAACATTAAGAAAAGTAGAACAAACAAAGAGTAAAAAACACTTAATAATGTTTACAAACAATCTTTTGCAAGCTGTAGAATGGGCGAGTCATTGGGCCTCATTACGAGTCACGCGGTATGGAAATAACGGTGGCGTTAAACCCGCCTCCACACTTGTTTCCATACCGGGTGATCTCGAGTCCTGCAGGCAGAGGTGTCATTCCCGCCAGGTCTGACCTGACATCACGAGATGGTGCCGGTGTTTCCATGGTCCCCATTCCCATTGAGTCCTATGGGACTCAATGGGAATTGGGATTTTCTGAATTCCACCTCCGGAATTCCCGGGTCACCAGGGTTGTAATGCCCCGGTAATTCCGGGAATCACTGAGGCAGAATGGTAATGTGAGTCTGGTGGTAACCGAGCCGGAAAAACCGGCAGGTTGCCGCCGGACTTGTAATGAGACACATTGTGTCTGAAAAAGAAAGGGAGTGTCTTTCAGTCCTCCCCCATCTTGCTCGATTTCTAGGATTAGCATCTGTACCTAGAGTATGAATGTAGAGTATCACTCAGGTCTCTCATTCTAGATTCCTGGTCAATAAGTTCCTCAGGAACTTGTCTAGTACCATAAGTAACTCCCAAAGAAGAAACCTCGTCTTCTTCTGAAGCAGACTCTTCATAAATTGCTGACATAGATTTTAAAAAGTCTGACCTGGGCAAAGGAGTGAATCTCCTTTCTTCCTCTTCCATCTGCTTCGAAGGAATTGGCAAATCCTTCGAAGTTGTCGAAGGGGTCTTCGAAGTCTTCGAAGATGACTTCGATAATGGCGTTGAGGATGTTTTTGGCTTTGGAGTCAAAATTATCGACGCCGAGGGCGTCGACGAAGTCGTCGAAATCTTCGACGACTTGTGTTTCTTGCATGGCACCGGAGAAGTGCTCGACTCTCAAAGAGTCTTCGACGGTTTTACGTCGACTGGAGTTTTTTGGGATTCCTCGACGCTACCGGTCTTTGCCATGGTAGTCTTGGACTTCCCTTTGTCGTCCAATGGAGCGACTTTAGGGGTATGGCTTTTTCGAGGGTCTTTCGAGGGGGTCGGGGCCGCGTTCTCGAAAACCTCCATCATCTTTTTACGGAATTCTTCCCACTTACTGGGAGAATCTGATTTAGTCGGACAACGAATTTCTTCGGTCGACTCTGAAGAAGAAGATGATGATGATGAGGGAGATCTATATCTCCTCTTCATTTTTTTCGATGATGACGAAGAGTGTCTCGATCTACTCCTAGATCGAGATATCTTTGAGTGCCTATGGCGATCCAATTCCTTAGAATCAGTCGCTTTCTTGTGTCTTTTTGACATACCTTTTTTGAGGCCTCCCTCCCCACCAACAGTTTACCTCTCCTCTCACGAAGAGCTTTCTCGGTCATTGAGTGGCAGGACCCGCAGTCGTCGGTTCGGTGACTGGAACCGAGACACCAGAGACAAATCCGGTGGGGATCGGTGATCAATATCTTAGACCCACAATCTGCACACTTCTTGAACCCAGTCCTGGGTGTCGAAGGCGTTGAAGATGATGACATTTTCTTCACAGAAAATAGAAGCGCGCCGTTCTCGATCGCGAAGCAATCGGAAAAATGGAACTGAAGCAACGGGCGCTGCTCGAGCTATTTATACCATTGGTGACGTCGACAGAGTACGGAGTCCGTCGAGGGACAATCGACGCCACGACCTCAAGCACAGCACCTTCTGCCGAGAATTTTTTTTCCAGAAGCAGCGAAGCTGAAGATAACGAATTATCACAAGATGAGGAATACGTGGGAGGAACATCCAGTCGAAAGAACGTTACAATTGGTAAGTAACTTGTTCTTTAGCGGCATTAGATTTTTGAAGTTTTGATGTGGGATTTTTATTGGATTTCTTTCTTTGGGGCAATGGTTCAAGATCACTTTCTTTTGAGCCTTAGTTGAATATCAGATAATTTTCCTTCTTAGCAGGACCCCTTTTGACTTGATCTTCTATCTCAGCCTCTTTCGAAGAATAAGATTGTTCCTCAACCAAATCTCCATCTTCCAGTATGTCACCTAGAGGATTTTCTCTTCCTGGGTGCGGGATTATATGTTGGTTGTTGTTCTCTTTCAGATTTGTTCCCGTCTTCTTATCAGCAACTAACACCCGCCTGGATTTCAGCAGAGACTTTACAGGTTCATTTCTCTGCGGGCCCATGGAGCTAGAAGCCTTCTCAGATCTCCTTTGAATCTTCTCCAACTCAGTATCCGTCTCCATTGTCTGGTTCTTTTTTAAAGAGGTGAGCTCAAACATCACACGTAGCACTTTTTGCAATTCTAATATTGCTTCCATCATTATACTTTTGTCTGCCAGTCCTCCCCTCGCCAAATCAGGCAACGATTTTGCCATTGCATAGATTTCTCTGCTTCCTGATCAAATCTTATTTGCACAGTGGCTCCAAATGAATCTAAGTAGATCATTTTTGAATGCATCTTTGCCAGCAATGTAGCCTGGTTGTTATAATTCTCATTTATCGATTCATATAATTTTATGAAAGGTGCAAGAGAGATCGGGAGGTCAGACATTATGGTGCCCTGTAGCTGTTGTATTGAATTTTTCCTTCCAGGTTCGTCCAAGGACATCACATTTGGGGAGAAAGAATATCCATTCAGTGTAGAATCCGACAAAGGAGATATGATATGATAGGTTATTTATAACGCACTTAATACCCAGAGGTTTCTAAGCGCGGACCAGGGGATCGAACCTGTGTTGCTACGCGCAGTCTTGCTTCCAAGGCGCATACGTTGCCCCTGAGCTATCCTCCCGACGGGGACGTCCATTGAGCCTAACGTATTCTCTTGGGTAAGCTACAGTGATTAAAGCTTGCTGAGATCAAGTGGCTTGGTTCTCTGCCTAGATCCCTGCTCTCCCTCTCTTCATTTTCCAATTTCTGAGAGGAGCCAGGGCACATTGTTCCGGGGCTTTTTAAACAGAATTGCTCAGATTCACCTTATTCAGCAGTGCTAGGTGTAGATAAACATTTTTTACTGTTTAGGGCTTTCGGGTCCAGGTTAGCCTGAATAGCGGCTATATCCTTTGACAGCTGGAGCAAAAGCACTGAGGTCCGAACAAGGCCCTCCAATCTCCTGCTGCCTTATTGCCTCAAGCCCCCTCCCCCCCTTTGGACAGGTGAGCTGTTGAGGTCGATCTGCCCTCTTCCCAAATGGGTGGTCCCTCTTCTAGGCATAGCCATTGTTTCTGGCTGGGGTCCTTTTGCCCCTCATCTTCTAATGATACACTCGTTTTGGAGTCCGCCATTGAGTGCACACTTTTCTCCGTACTTCTTCCCTCTGGAGGATCAAGACACTTGTCAATGGGGTAATTAAGCACTCCTTCCTATGCCAACAACATTTAATTATTGGTCACATCTAACCGTGAAATGAATTGATTTCATGACACGTCACAGGCATTACGTTTAACACTCCGTGCAGGGTAGTGGAATGAAAGTGTCACCTCATTGTCCGGCTCTGATTCCAACATCAGCCTCGAAGCCACCGGCTCTTGCAATTTCAGTTGACGTCGGGTGGGCGACCCTACTTGGCCCATCACTCCAAAAGGGCTCTTTCATACTCCAGATGTCCCCAGCATTCACCAGAAGTCAAAAAGGAGAAACAACTTGTTCACAATAAACTCAAAAACTCCAGGTAGGGGCGGTCCTCCAACCCGGTCCCACGTTCCCCAGCAGACCACAGCAGACAACTTTCCGATCCACTTCCCGCTCTGCAAGTCTGCGAGTTTTTAGAGTCTTGGTGTACACAGGCAAATAGTAGACACACCTCGCACTGGTAGCCACTGACAAAATCCTTTGTCCTCCAACAACACACAGCATACAGCAGACCACTTTCCGATCCACTTCCCGCTAGACTATTAAAATTACACTTGGAAGGACATGGAGAGAGAGAGAGAGAGAGAGAGAGAGCATACAGAGGATTATAGGCTGAGGATAAAGGTCAAAAAGGAGAAGACCTGTGATATTTAGTTGGTCCTCACCTGTTTACTCAAATCCCCTACATGAAAAGAAAGCGAAAATGATGGGCTAAAAGTGCCAGCAGAATTTGAGATGGACATTTTCACCGAAGACAGCATTATGATCTGCCTGGTGATCTGTCCAAGATCACAGTATTTCTTTTCGGTGGCCTACGCCTTGATACTTTGGCTTCACTGTTTTGAATGTGGATTCAGTAGCAAGGCCTGTACCTGGGCCTTGTCAATAGAGGATCGAAAGTCCTCTCAGCAGGGTGGTTGATGCCTAGCAAGGGGAAATCCAGAGCCAGTCCTACCTTTGAGGTGAGCATCCAGAGTTCAGAGGGCCCCAATTCCTCTCCCCTTATTGTGCTACCCTGTATCTATGCAGTCCACAATTGTCTCACACCATGCCTTCTAGAACAAACGCTCACCATGCGCTTTGTGTTTGTCTCAGAGACAGCAAAGTTATCCTATATGAAGAGCCGCATCAGAAGAGAGTGAGACCCCAATCAGCACAGCCACCTCCAGACATCTGTTCACAGCATCCTGTGCTGGGCAACAAAGAGAGCACTGTCAGATCAAGCAGTACGCAGCAAACAGCATAGCCACAAAATGCTCACCAGTGCCTGCAGAGACAAACCGCCAATGGTGGTCTGCCCACTAGATGACCAGGGACTAAAAACAGGGATAAAAAGCCCACCAGTTATGGAAATGACCTTCTGGCCAGAAAGAAAAAAACTCCCGAACACAAACACGAAGACTCAGACGTTCAGGTTGCCATTGTTGTTCTGTGGTAGACTTGCGTGGAAGAAGTGGGCACGGCTTTGCCCCCTATTTGTCATCTTGACAGCATACAACACATCCCGGTTGAGAAATACAGGGCCAGGTTAGCCAGGGACAGAGAGACAGCCCAGAACGAGGGAGGGATATAAAAAGGGGTTCACAGGACGCAGGAAGTGTGAGTTGTTTGTGTGAGGTCAGAGGAGGTCAAGAGACAAGCAGGGGGCAGGAAAGAGCAGCAGAATGTGGATGCACTTCTTGGAGAAGGTGATGTATTGGGTGGTGAGTGCAAGTGGTACTACATTGTGAGTGTGTGTGCTAGCGAGTGTAAGGGGTGACTGTGAAGTGTATGGTACTGAGTGAAATGAGGATGTCTGAGTAGAGCGGAGCAAGGATCTATAGTGTGGAAGAGGGAGTGGTAGTAAATAGGGGGGAAAGGACAGAAGAAAGCTTTCCCTTACCACAACTATAACGCTATATCTTAAAAAACAGACCCTCAACTGGTGTAGTAATGCAGTTACGTTGGTCACTTCCAACCTTCTTCTTAGCACACTCCATCTCCATCCCCCTTGATGTCACCTCCAACCACCTTATTAATGAAGTTGCCCTCCTCTCTGCATCTTTCAATCGCTGCTGTTCCCCATCCTCCTTCCTTTTCTCCTCTAACTCTCCCTCCAACCACCTCACTCCTTTTATTGTTCTTCCACACACCCTCCTTACTCGTCTTTGTCCCATTCTTTTATATTACCTCTTGTGTCGGATTTCCATCTGGCTGGGGAAATCGCCCAGATTTTTCAAAATTGCATGAGCTCTAGTAAATGGAGTTTGCTATGAAAGTTATATCTGCTAACCAGTCTCACTTTCAGACAGTGCTCTGTGATTTACAAACTAGTGTTGGCTGTTTTATGCCACGATGCGCCTACCAGCCACTGAGTGTATGATTAAACTTCACAAAAGCCATGTATAAGACAGCCTCTGTATACTTGCTGCTGGGCATCAGTTATTGGCATGCCAGAAGCAATGGGGCTTCACATTATGAAAGTGTCACATCCGATTTGTTCACTAAAAGGTATAAACCCATTTATGGTTGACAAATGTACTGCAATTTGGTGGCAACATTCATGACTACTTCAGGAAGATACCATCCAAAGGATGTCTAGCTGGCCTGTAGAGAACCCAAGTTGTTTGAATTTTCACATTGGCCTTTTTTGCAATACAAATGTGAATCCCTTTGAAAGTAAACAAGCCGTTTAAAAACTGTAGCCCCCACGGTCATGGTGGACATTTTAATTTGTATCAAACTAAAGATACAGCCATATCTGGTTGTCTATGGAAAGCTATGGTTATGCTAGCCCAAACCATTTGGTGTCACGTTATTGCCAGCTTGTTTGCAGCCAGAGTAGCGGATTTGCCTGTCTAGTCTGGGGTTCACCCAAACAAACCATTGTGCCCAGCCCATGAAAATACCGTTTTGACCTCTCTGAGAAGGTCTGGAACTTCTATAGAAGACAGGAAATCTCCTCAGGGAGTTAGCCTGGAATCAGTTCTTCAAAGGCAAGTCTCAGCAATACAACAGACAGCTCCAACCATGGTGTCCATTAAAAATAATATAATACAATAATAGTTTTTTTAACGTACTTAATACCAAATACGTTTCTAACCTCAACCAGGGATTCTAACCTGTGTTCCTCTGCGTCTTTTTGCTTCCAAGACAATGCGATTGAGCTATACTACCCATGCCTTGCAGAAATCCCTTTGAAGTAGAGCAGACAAGTAGAGGGTGGGGTTAGAGTGGCGCAAGAGGGAAATGTCCAGCAAAAGAAGGTTTCTACCATATTGGTATTTTGCATGCCACCACATTTCTTGTGGCCCCTTCCGAATTCCTGCAGACAAAGCACTCTGGGTATGACATTACCAGACAGAAGATTCTGCACATAGAAGCCATAATTGATGTCCCTACAGAAGGCTAGAAGAGAACCAATACATTGTGACAGATTGTGATGCTGGAAATGCATCAGAGGAACAGGGCCTCTGAATCCTTGTCCTTTATTGCTTTTTATCATGTGTTCCGACTTGTTTTCCACGCAGGAGTTCATGTGGGACTCCTGGTGGTGTGGCTCTTCCTGTATTTGGTTTGGTGAACAGACCCTTGGGATACTCTTATGGCACCTATGGGTGGGAGTACGTACGACCCTGTACACCTAGTGTATGTTTTTGGGCACCCGTGTGTGGCCCACAGAGCAGGGTACGGGCTGGTGGCAGCTCCATGCTGAATTGACAAGTGCCCTGAGCGTCCTCCATTTTGGGATGCTTAGGCCTTGTCATTGGAATCGGTAGATTCCTGATGGAGACAAGATGGGCCCCCGTGTCCTCTTGCCTTCTATCGCCTGTTACCTTGATCTTCCCGAAGTCCCGGGAAGCCCTGACTCTGTCCCTTCCCCTTGACTGGCTGTTGGTTGGAAGTTCCATATATGGTGTTGTGGGGAAGTCCAGGCCAGACTGGCTGGAGCCTTCCCAATGACTGTATGTTGTGGGTACGCCCATGGGGTGGGACCTGGGTGAATGCAGTGTGTGACAAATACGCCCTGCCCGAAACTGGTATGAATGCAGTGTGTAGTGCTGAATGGCAGAGTGCTTGTCCGAATCTACGTTCTGTGTTGTGAGTGTCTGGATAGAGAAGAATGGCCTGAATGCACAGTGCCCCTTATTGGCTGACTGACTGCCTGAATGCCCTTCTGAATGATTGGTTGCCTGATTGTGACCCAGCAGACTGAATGGGAGATCAACGGTATATATGGGGGGCTCTCACTGCTAGAAATCGTTCAGAAACTGAAGTTGATACTTGATGCTTACTCTCGAAGCTGAGCCAGGAGAAGAAGGTGAACTGCTGTTCCCTTGCTTGCAATCTGAAAGCTGCTGTGCCTTCAAGAAATGATCCAAGAGAGGACCTGGTTAGGAGACCTCCCCCTGAGCTACGAGGGACCATTGTGCACCAGCTGATCTTTGCCAAAGCTCCCTGGTAGCCAGACCTATGAAAGGCTGCTGATCGGAGAAGGGGACTACTGAGGAGAGCAAAAAGTGAAGCACCGGACAGCCGTCCACCGTCGCTGCTGCCGTGCTCCATTTTGCCTAAGAACATTTGATCCAAGGACTCCCTTTTTCATCATCGTCGACCGCTTTCGTCCTACTGGAGAAAGTCCAGGCCGCCGACGACCGAGGAGAATCCGCCGGCGGGTTTCCCTCCACCCGAAAGCCCTCAGAGCCGCAGACGAAGCTCCTGAAGCCATCCGTGGTCACTTCCTGTTTGCCGACGCCAGGCGCAGACGACTCAATGCCCTTGCTGGGCCAGAGTTCTTCACTGACACTTTGCGGCAAAGAACGCTCATCATTGAGGTGCACCGCATGCCTCTTCTTCACAGGAGGTTCACAAGCTTTCGTCAACGAGCACGCGAAGATAGAAGCTGCTCCCTCGACGACCACCGTTCACCTTTTTCTTCATCTCTGAAGTGCGACGACCCGTGGCTCCTGCTTGAAAGGGAATGCACTCAAGAAGGGCCCGTCGATTCCCCAACGAAGAACTCTACAACACAAGGTACATTTGGGTTGCAGAACTATAGAAGAAGATAAAACTTTAATAGACAATATATGGACTGGGCTTGTAGTGCATCTTCATTTACAGGTTTCCCAGGTGGGGGGATGCTCATACGGAACTGTGTCTAGGTAACTGGGCCAGTATTCTGCCAATTGTCTAACCAACTTGTCTTCCTCCTAAGTCTGTGGTTGATATCGTTTTGCTGTGTGAATCGTATGCTATTTGAACTGATTACAGTTGATGAATTTTAATGGAATCAGAGTAATAGTGGTAGAACTGTATATATTTACCATTTTAGAATTGTCGGAGCACAAAGTGTATTATCGTGATTTTATATATAACCTTGAACCTTATTTATATAAAAACTGGGTTTTAACCAATACAGTGTGTAGACATTCCCTTGTGGGTGCTTGGGGACTACACTGTTTTTAAGAACCAGCCCGCATCACCTCCTGAGAAGCTAGGCCTTGATTGCTCGTCCATTGCTAACAACAATAGAGAATCTTGGCTGGGGTCCTCTGTGCCTCTCCTCTACCATATAGAGAGCAAGAGTGCAGACACCCCCTCCGGTCCTTCACACAGATTGACTTTTAAAGGGGGTGAATCCTCAGCCTTTGTTGAATCATCTTTGAATCACCCTTATCCCCAGGACACCTGGAGGTTGTTGCTTCAACCCAGCCCCACAGTCATTGAAGTAGAGACACCCAAAATCTCTCTGAGTGTAAGGGGTTAGGCAATGCTTACCCCTCCCCAGTGAGACTCCTGGGTAATCCATTTATGACATTCTGCCCCTGGATGGCGAAGCCTCCCTTTGACCTCTCTGCAGAGACCCAGGGCAGCAACACAGATTTGGTACCTTTTTAAATCTGTCCCTTGGGTTATGACCCTCTGGACAAAAATGGGCTCTCGGGGGAGGGGGCACACGAGTTTCCCCTAGACTAGTGGTCTCCAACCTGTGGCTCTTCAGATATTTTGGACGATTACTCCCATGATCCCTCACAATTGACTAGGCTGGTTAGGGATGATGGCAGTTGTAGTCTAAGACATCTGGAGAGCCAAAGGTTGCAGACCTTCGGGAGACTAGTTGTAAATCCAGATGGGTGACCCCTAACCTGGACGGTAACACAGTGTCTTGGCCTCTCAGCTGAGAGGCAGACCAGTGATCCAGCAGTTCATTCCCAGAGGAGTTCAGGTGGGATGGATGGTTCCTAAGCCTTAGGGCTCTAGGCTCATCTCCTTAGATTAACAAGAGGTGTGCAGTGCCTCACATGGTTCCCATGGGCAGCACCATTGGAACTGAAGATGACCATGGTCAGTGATGCTGTACTGTGATCTCTCAGAGGAGAGGCTTGCAGGGACCCAGGAAGATTCTCTGATGGAGAGTGCCCCCAAAACGTGCTGCTGCTATTTACCCTAGTGGTGGCAAAGTACATGTGGAGGGCACTGAGGACCTGAAAAAACATCTTTCAACTATTACCCTAACCAGGACAATGGTAGATCACATAGATGGGAATATCGGTGGCGAACATGGTCCCTCGACATATAGGGCGAAGCAAAGGGTTTTATCACTTCACTCCCTACAAAATGGGTAGCTGGCCTAACTCCCAGTTGGAGTGACCCAGGCTTTTCAAACTTACAGCCTTATCACGAGTTGGGCGGTAACCCTTAAATACTGCGGTAACGCTATTACCGCTGCATTTAAGGGTCTGCCCAAACATGAGTCTGGCAAAATTTACCCCCAGCTCCAAGCTCGGGGTAATTGCACCAGAAAAATTCCCATTTCCGGGCACAATAAGTGTAGCGCTATTAGCGCGCGCTGATTCGCCGAAAAATGCTCCATTGGGTCCAATGGACCCAATGGGGAATGGAGAATATCCATTACCGCCCAACCCTTGATCCGGCGCTAATAGCGTGGGACCGGGTGGCAGTAACGATATTAGCGCAGGCGGTATCCCGGTGGTAATACTGCCAGGATACCGCCCAACTCGTGATGAGGCCCTAGCTTTTGGAAAAGTGGTTGTGCCAGTCAGGGGTAAAACTGGCTGAAAGGCCCTGAAAGAGGATTGCCCACAGGAACCACATGGGAAAAAATTCATTCCCATTCTAAGAGAATCCAGACTGACCTCTGTAGGTCACCAGTTTTCAGTCTCTCATATATATAAAGTAATCCTGTAGAAGGCCTTCGCCTTGGGCACTCTTCCAAAGGAGAGTGGACAGTGCCATATCTGAACTTTTCCATTTCAACATAGGATGGTTGGGCACCATTCACTTGCATTGGATAGAGTAATTTTTCCAGGCCTGTCTCCAGCTCTAGCCCCAAAATGGGGAGAGAGCATAGAGACAGTGGGGCAGAGTTGACAATCCCTCTCAGAACAGGGAGATGCAGACCTGTTAAGGGATGCACTTGAACCTCCACAGAGCATGCACTACTGGCAACCAGAACCTCAGAATTGTGATTACCCAGAGAAAGAAAAGACCTACTGATTGGGTGGGGTATAGTGTAGTTAGTAGTAGAAGCGGGTCCGAGGGATCCAAAACCCCACATGGGCCCCATGGCTGACGCAAAGGGATATTCAGGGCACATGCAATTGTCGGGACCCTTCTAGGCTGTAGCATCAACATCCTGCTTGCACCTGGAAGAAGATATACCAGCACAGATGGTTTTCTAAAGTAATGTTGCTGTTGTGAGGAGATTGTCCCAGTAGTGGGTTAACTCTCTATTTTCCAGCTACAGGAGGGTGATGGATTTCATCTAATGGGGGAAATCTCCCAGATTTGTTTACATTTTAGGAGGTCTAGTAAATGAAGTCTGCCATGAATGTCAGATCTGATCAATAGTTTCATTATCAGACAGGGCTCTGTGTTTTACAAACTGGTGTCGGTGTGTTTGTACTGAAATGGGCCTACAAGCCATTGGGTCTATCATTGAACTGACCAACAGCCATATATACACCTGATGCTACGCATCAGTAATTGGCTTGCCAGCAGCTTTGGGGCTTCACTTCTAGAAAGTGACCTGGCCAATCTGTTCACTAAAACATATGAACCTGTTTATGGTTGCCAGATCTACTACAACATGGTAGATTCATGGATACTTCAGGGAGGTGCTGGCGTGTACAGAACCCAAGTTATTCTAATTTTCACATTGGTCTTTTTTGCAATACAAATATGAATCCCAATGAAAGTAAAGAAGCAGTTTAAAATTTCATAACGGTTACTCCCACTGGCATGGTGGCAATTTTAATTGTTATCAAAACGAATATAAAGCCCTGTTTGGGTTTAAATATGGTGACCTACGAAAAGCTACAATTGTGTTGGCCAAAACCATTTGGTATCACTTTATCGTCAACTTGATTGCTGGATTTCTTCAACCCACAGGATTAACCTGTGGTTTACTGAAAAGAAACCATTGCACCTTGCCAAGCAAACTCCCTTTTGATCTATTTGAGAAAGCTTGGTACTTCACTAAAGGATAGGAATCTGCATTGGTTCTGCCCCCCTGCTTTGGTTTTAAAGGACCTTGTGTCATTTACCTCCACTCCTTACCTTTTTTAAAAACAATACATTGACCTTGAATATTTGCTGCAGAAGCTATTTGCCTGGCTGCTCCTGTCTTTAGATGCAAAGAGCCTGCTTTCATGCCAGCATCAGCATTTCTGTGTCTTCCTTTGCAGTGGTGGGTTATTAGTATTTTGTACTAGTTCTTTGTAATGTTTAGTTTGATTAAACTTTGTATTTTTATAGAACCTTGATTGGACATTTCTTTTATTTTTGTACCAGAATACTATTGCTGTTTGGGAGGCTTCCATGCTAGCTCACATCCCACTTGAATAGTTTAGCCAGCCCTCGGCCCAAGCTGCCTCATTACACGTTTGGTCGTAATTCTGTCAAATTACCACCATAATCCATTGCCACTACTGCCACTCAGTCCTGTGGACGTGCTACAGGATTCTGAGTGGTGGTAGTCCCCATTTTTGCAGTTCATAGGACTCTATGCGGATTTTGGTGGATTTACCACAAGCAGTAATTCTGCCACTAAAAATGTGCAGATTTTTTGCGTTAAAGTGGAGAATTTACTTCTAACATCATGCTGGAGGTAAATCCTCCACTTCAAAGCCAAAATTGTAGTATGGTGGCGCAATACATGCAGAGGTTATTCCGTTACCGGCAAAAAAGTGGTGTAACTGAAGTCCAACCACTTTTTTACCACACCACCTAACTTGTAATGAGGCCCATGCTTCCTTAAACAAGTGAAGGAGGTGTATCTTTATGATTGCAATCACTGCTGCTTTAGTAGTAGTGTGGGGCTGAGTGGAAAATTTCAAAACCGCTACCCATCAATGTACTGCTGCAGACGAGTTGTCATTTCGTTACACTTTGAGCCTCCTTTCCCCCTCTCTGGCAATCCTTTCTCCAGCCTACTTTCTCATTTAATTCCTTCTGTTCTCATCACCAGTGTCCACCAAAGCCACTACTCTATTTGCAAACTCCCATTCAAATGGATTGTGTCCTCCCACGTATTCCTCGTCTTTTTTTTTTTTTTTTTAAGTGTATATGGTTTATTTCAAACCTTTCACATCAGTAAAACATTATATTTCATTAAAAGAGATATCTGTCCTAATGCAATCACATTGAATTTTACGAAAAACAATTTGCAGAGGCAATGCTGAAGAATGATAACAAAATGTTAGTTGCAAATTAACATAGCATTAACTAACAATCAAGAAGTTAAATTAGTTTAAAACCTCCTTTTATAATCAAATGGAGTACTTAAGGTGAATTTCTATTGCTAACAGTATTGGATAAGATAAAATTGTTAGATCAATAGTTTTAAATGACGCATAAATATCTAACATTGGCTCAGCACAACCTTTCATTCGCTCGAGTTCATTGTTTATGATGTATTTTCCTCATCAATGTGATCGAGTCTTTTTAAGGTGTTTTCAAGGAATTTGACTGTTGCGAAGTTTATTTTTGGAGATTGGCAGGTATATATTAAACTCCACCATTTCTCTGCATCTAGATCGCATAAGTCAGTGATGTTACTTGCTAAGAAAAAGGTTCGCAAGTCTCCTAATTCTGGACAGAATAGCACTAGATGAATTAGAGATTCTTCGCCTCTTTTGCACAGTCTACATTTTGTACATATTTTCTCTTTTGTGTACCTTGCTTTTGTCGTTTTGTTTCCTAAGATGTTTAGTCTGAAACGTAATAACAGATCTCTTTGTTTTGAACTAGGAAATTTTTTCAGATAATCTGGTATAATAGACATCACACCACAATTGGATTTCAGAAGCGCGTGCGTTTTTGCCGAAGCTCGTTTCGTTTCAGTGTTCGACCAGTCCTCCGCCCACAGCGTTCTTTTTACAACTATTGGTTTCTCCGTTAGTGTTTCGATTTTGATGCCAAATTCTGTCAGGGTTTGTTTATTTCCATTTTTCCAATCTTCTATTACTTTTCATCATAGTTCTTGGAATTGACCAATATTTCAAATTGGGGAGGTGTCAGGTTGATCATTGTTTTTCTGTACAGCATCAATTGGTTGTAACGTATATGTATATATATTGATGTTAGGCCTAGTTCATGGCGGATTACCGAGATTGGAATCGTTTTTGGTATTGAAAGGACGGTTTTCCAAAAAAGACCTTCTAAAATGGACCAGAATTTCTCTGGGATATTTGTGCCAGTTTCTGCTCCATATATAAGTGTGGGAATTACTTTTAATTTGTAGAATGTAATCACTGGGCATAGAGAGAATTTTCCGTATCTTTTGTTGATAATGATTGCTTGGGTTGTTAGCTGTTTAGTTTTTGTCTTTAGCATCTTTTTCCAGGGTTCTTCATTCTTTATCCCACTTATTTGTAGTCCTAAGTATCTCATTTCTTCACAAGGTTTTATCCAGGTTTCATTCACTTTCCATTCTTCATTTTTGGTCTTTTTCCATCTTTTGTCACTGATTATTAATATCTCGTTTTTTTCTGCATTTATTTCTAGGTCATTGTTTTCTATGTATTTCTCAACCTGTTTTAATGCACGCTGTAGACCAATTTGTGTATGATCCAAAATTATCAGATCGTCTGCATATAGCAGATGCTTAACTGATTTACAGTTTAGTCTTGGTGGAAAAGACCTGATATCTCCAAAGCATTGTTGCAAGTCCTCAATATAGAAACAGAATAGGGTGGCTGCTAACGGGCATCCTTGTTTTAGGCCTTTTGCTGTTTTTATGGCCTTCGATAGATTTCCACCTTGGTCCAGTTTAATTCTTATTGAAGTTTCAGCATACAGTTCTTTTATTGCATTTAGGAGATCAGGAGGGCACCCTTTAGAAGCCATTTTTTCCCAGAGTCGGCTTCTGTTCACACTGTCGAATGCTTGTTTAAGATCTATGCTGGCTATGTACAGTTTTTGTTTATTTGTGAAGGCTCTTCTTTTCATCAGGCCTAGGATCAGAAGATTTAAGTTGCACCCAACATTTTCGACAAAGCCTGATTGTCTTTTGTCGTAGATATTCGAGTCCTTTATCCAGGTCTTTAATTGTTTGAGCAGAATTGTGGCAAAAATTTTCCTGACTCAATCTAGTAAAGCGATTGGGCGGTAATTTTTGGGATCCATTCTATTGCCTTTTTTGAATATGGGGACAATGATGGCCAGTTTCCAAGATCTTGGTATGTGTCCTTGCTTCACAATTCGCTTAAAGAGTCTTTCGCAGAAAATTGCCCATTTTTCTGGATCTTCTTTTAACACTGCGTTTGACAAGCCGTCTGGGCCAGGGGCTCTTGACGAGCTTGCTCTCTTGATTAAAGATTTTATCTCTTCCTTGTCAAATTTAATATCCCATGGGCATGATATTTCTTCTTTAGTATTATTCTTCTCCATAGTTTGTGTCTCGTTGAATAATTTTGTAAATTGTTTTGCCCAAACATTTTCTGGTATCGGATTCATAAGGGCTGCCATTGATTGTTTCTCATTTAACAGGTGCCATAGAGATCTGCTATTTGGCCTCGATATTGCTCTGTGCTTGGCTTCAGCATCTTGTTGGAGGAGTTGTGATTTATGGGCTTTTAGCCAATTCCTTCTTTGGATAAGTTCTTTCAGATTTTTGCTCTTTTCATTTTTTAAAATACAAATATCTTTCCTCAGAAGTTTCTTTTGTAACGCTACTTCTGGGTCATATATATGTAGCTTTCTGGTTCTTGGTCTTTTGTTTTTTTCATTGCTTTGTTTGAAAATCTGTAGTGATGTTTCATATTCTACGGACAATTGATCTTTAGATTGCCACGTTTCTAAGTTTTTTAGTACCACATCGAAGTCTCTTTTTTTCAGCCTTAGTCGATTTAGGCCATGTTCTGGCTCTATTTTTGTGTCCAACATTTGATTTATTCGAGTCTTCGAGTGTAAGAATTCAGCAATGATTGGATCGTGGTCACTGTGGTTTGACGATGATATCTTAAAGCTTTGTGCCTTTGCTAGTAAACGTTCGCACACAAACATGTAGTCAAGTATGTTGCTCACATTGCCATTTGACCAAGTGTTTGCAGGGGGAATATCTCCCTTCATATTGCCATTAAGTCTGTGTAGTTTTCTTATTTCCATTTCTTCATTCCATGCTTTTCCGCGTTTACGTTTGTAGTCGTTTTTGCCTATAGATGTTTGAGGAACTTTATTTTCTTCGAAGCAGTTCGCATTCAGGTCGCCACAGATGATGATGTTTAGCTCTTCGTGTGCTTCTATTTTTCCGTCTATACATTCCATTACTTGATCTATGAAGCATTCGTCTTCATTTTTTTTTAGGATTCCAGTAGACATTTAGTATTAGCATTTTTTGGTTGGCTTTTGAGGTGTCTAGTTGGAATTCTATGGTTGTTGCTTGAATGTATGAGTTGACATTTTTTGATTCAATCACCTGTATTCCTGATCCATTTTTAATTAGAGTTAGGAGACCTGCAGATGGTCTTCCAATTGAGCTTCCTTTAGCAGGGTTGCATAACACAGTATAGCCTTCTTTAAATGGGGCTGTTTTTAGCCAGGATTCCTGTATGCATATAATGTCTAGCTCATTTTGAAACGGGTTGAAATCATTGAAAAGATGTCGGAAGCCTCTAGTGTTCCAGCTTCCTAATCTCCTCCGGTTGGTATGAGTTTGTTTGAATGGCTATAGTTCTGTTCTGGTGGCGAGAGAGCCTGCTAACCAATTCCAATATTTCGGGTCTTCTTTTGGCATTTGTTGTGAGTTTGTTTGGTCACTTGTATTTCCAGTTCTTCTTATTGTTATTTTTATTTTGTTTAAATGCTCTTTTTCTCGCACTTGTGTTTGTTCTTTATTTCCATTTTCCATCTCAGTACTGTGTGGGGAATCTGTGTTTGATCTTAATTTATTTTTATTTTCATTCATATTGTTCTGATCGTGTTGATAATTCTCTCTTTGATTTGTCTTTTTATTTTCGGTTCTTGAGTTGGTGAAGTGTGGACTTTCATCTCCTGAAAATGAACTCTCAAAATGTACAATTTTCTTTTTGTTTTTGCTCATTCTTGGCTCTTCGTGTGTATTTTGGGTGTCAGCTAGTTTGGAGATCGTAAATCCCAGTACTCTGAAATTCTCATAGGCCTCTAACATAATTGAGGCAAGTATTGCTGAGTTCGTCACGATTTCCACCAAATCGACACGCGCTTCATCCGGGAAGCTTACTGCCAGTAGTTCTTCTGATTTTATTGTTTTTAATTGAGGAATATATTGGAGAAGTCTCATAATTGCTGATCGATTTAAAATCAGGCCATCGGCATTTTTTCCTGTTTTTTCTATTGTTACAACCGTATTTTTAGGTGGTTTTGGTTTTTCCTTATTCCATTTGGTGTTCGCACCGGTGTTCTTAAAGTTTCCATGTTTTCCATTTTGGGGCCAGGGCTCCCTTTTTGTAACATTTTGGTAGTCATTTTCTGAGGTGGTGAATTGCAGTTCTTTTTGAGGTCGATGGCCTTTCAGTTCTTTTGATTCTGAGTATTTGGCCGTGCATTTTTTTAGTTTATCACTTAGTATTAGAAAATCTTCATCAACCGTCTTGGATTCAAAATATACTTCTTTGGCGTCATATATATTGAAGTCCTTGATCGTTCGTTCCTGTATTTGATCTGTTTGGACAATATCGTCGTCGTATATCGAACAATCTAGAAGTTCTTGTATGCTTTCATCTTGTAAACAGTCTTCTTCTGATGACACGGAGACTGTTGTGGTCTTTTCAGTAGTTGCCCGGATTGGTGACTCTATATGTTTGCTACAAGAAGCAATGCAGGGCGGCTCTTTTTCTTCGGTGTCTTTTACATTTCTTAAAAAGCTCCTAGATCCGCATTGTTTCTTCTTTTCTTTACTGGTCACGTTTTTTGTTTTACTTAGACTTTTTTGGTTATTCTTTTGTGTGTTGTTTGTATTTACTGCATCTAACTTTTTGTTTACATTTTGGCCAAAAATTGGAAAGGCGCTTGATTTTGTTTTCTCCTCATTTTCAATCGGTTTATCAGCAAACTCAGGTGCAGGTTTTTGGCTAATTTCATTTTCCGTTTGTATTGGAGTAGGAGTTGTTCTTGTGTTTGGAGACACAGTGATAGAGGCTCTTGGATTTGATGATTCGGGACTCGTCACATGGAAAGGGCTTTGGGTCTCTCTCTGTTCTTCTCGTGTGTGAGGCCGCATGGGACTCTGCCTTGAATTAGTCTTTTTTAATCCAGAGGATAAGGTTGTGACAATTTCTCGAATTCCTTCTAGAAACTGCTGTTTATCAGTTTTAGCTTCTTTTAATAAATCAATCAGGGTTTTTAGGACCACTCCGTCCATTTCTTTCTCTCTGCTTCGCTTTTCTTTAATTTGCTCCATGACTGATTCCACATAGATCATTTTGCTGTTCATTAGGGCAATTATTGTTGACTGATCTCGATGGTTTTCATTTAGGGCTTCGTAAAGTTTTAAGAAGGGGGCCAATGTTATTGATACAGATGCTATGATTGCTTCTTGTGTCTCTTTTAGCCACCTCACTTCATTTGCAGATCCATGTATGGTACTGTTTGAGTGTCTTTGTAAATTTGTTCTTTTCTTCCTGTTACTTTCATTTGGACTAGACTCTGAAGAAGATGAAAAAGTGTCCTCTGATGTCATAGTTTCAGTTTGACCTGTTTTTGTGTGGGGTAGAACATTTTTGATTTTGTCTTGTAATGTTTTTATTTCTAAATCACAATTTTTATTTAATTCTCTCTCTCTGGAAGGCCTTAATTTGTGATTTCTTGGTTCATACATTGTTTTAGGGATAGTATCACTCGTCGATGTTTCTTTGTTAGCTGGATGAATAGGGGCCTCCGGCGTATTTGGCAGAGAGATTTTTTCTGGTGAATGGATTCGGGGGCGCTTTGGAGACCAGAAATCAGTTGTCTCATTCTCTTTACTTTGGTTTGTGATAGATTTTTTCTGGTTTTCCATATCCTTCGGCATTTCTGTGGTTGGATTTGTCATCTGTGTGTCTGTGATCTCTACTATGTTATTTAGTAGGTCATCATCTGTTATTTCCGTAATCACATTTTCTTTGGGTGTTGTGTTGTTTTCTTTCTGCACAGGTCTTTCACTGGAAATTACGATTTCATCATAATTTGTAGCTTTGCTTTTTTCTGGAGGCGCAATTTTTCCATTAAAGTGCCATCTAAGAGTGCCAATTTCTGATGTAGAGTAGCACCTTTTTTTTGTCTGCTTCTTTAAAGTTTGTATGCCATGAGCTTCTGATCTTTTGTCTTGGTCACCTTCTGCATTAGTGACCGTCTTTTTTATGTTAATACTTTTTTTCACAACTTTGGGGTATATATTTTCATAAGAAAGTTTTGGCGCCTTGTTTTCATTTGGAATATTTAATAATGGGTCTGGGGACATTTGCGAGGTTGTGTTATGTGTTTTAGTTGGTCCAGGTTGCCCATGCTTCTCTGTAAGCAAAAGCTTTTCATTTAGGCTTTTTTTTTCCCCGGACGTGAGAGAGTTAGTTTCTCTCTCTATGTCCACAATGCTCGAGGCCGGTTCAGGCTTTCGAGTAACTCCGCCCCCGTACGGCATCAGGCCGCGCGTTTCCTTGCAGCCGCGGGGATCAGCTGTCACCTCTCTCACGCCGACCGCGTTCGCTGCAAGAACCGCGAAACACTGGGGCTCGGCGATAGGGCAAAAGCCCACTTCTCCTCTCCCGCAGTGTGCTGGCCAGGCCGCGCCCATGTCCGCGTCCTTCTCCGCCAGCCTCGACACCGCTGCTGGGCGCAGGGGATCGGTGCGAGGGCCGTAGCCCGCCCCTTCTCCCCTGCAGGGCGACGGCGAGACCGCGCTCTCATCAGACTCCGTCCTCGTCAGCCGCGACACCTCTGCGAGGCCCGGGGGCTTGGAGGGCGGAATGCAGCACACATCCTCTCCCCTTCGGGGAGTCAGGGGGGCTGCGCCCATATCAGCGTTCGCCTCTAAGGCGTGCACTGCAGACGGCACTCTCGCACTCCCGATTGCGATCTCCTCAGCCTGCCCCACCCATTGGTCGCACCTCGCACCGGCCGAGGGCTCATCGCATACCCCGCCGCTAATGGCACTGGAGCCGCGATGGTAATCACATGCCGCGATGCAGCACGCCGGCGACCTCCCAGGGGCCACACAGGCGTCCGGTGGAGGTAAGGACCAGTTGTTTGGTGGGATAGGCGGGACTAGGGGGGTGCTTTCATTTGTAGTTGTATTGTGTACTTTGATGAGGCTTAGGTTTGGTGTCAAATTTTTGCATTGTTTTCCACAGCCTTTTGTACTAGTCTTTAGGTTTGATGGAGCATAAGGGGAGATTAAGGGTGCATTATTAGATTGATTTTCATCCAGTGCACGTACCTTACTCCGTGTTCTTGAATACATGTCTCCTGATGTCTCACGATCCATTTGCTCGCACATCGGCGAACAATCGGCAAACACTCCGCTACGCTCCGCGTCTGTGGGTGGTTCTTGAAGGATCCAAAAGTGTAGAAACAGAGAACAGACTTTAGCAGCGCTTCTCCTTTCTCCTTTGCTGCCAAACACTCGGCAAACACTCCGCTACGCTCCGCGTCTGTGGGTGGTTCTTGAAGGATCCAAAAGTGTAGAAACACAGAACAGACTTTAGCAGCGCTTCTCCTTTCTCCTTTGCTGCCAAACACTCGGCAAACACTCCGCTACGCTCCGCGTCTGTGGGTGGTTCTTGAAGGATCCAAAAGTGTAGAAACAGAGAACAGACTTTAGCAGCGCTTCTCCTTTCTCCTTTGCTGCCAAACACTCGGCAAACACTCCGCTACGCTCCGCGTCTGTGGGTGGTTCTTGAAGGATCCAAAAGTGTAGAAACAGAGAACAGACTTTAGCAGCGCTTCTCCTTTCTCCTTTGCTGCCAAACACTCGGCAAACACTCTGCTACGTTCCGCGTCTGTGGGTGGTTCTTGAAGGATCCAAAAGTGTAGAAACAGAGAACAGACTTTAGCAGCGCTTCTCCTTTCTCCTTTGCTGTCAAACACTCGGCAAACACTCCGCTACGCTCCGCGTCTGTGGGTGGTTCTTGAAGGATCCAAAAGTGTAGAAACAGAGAACAGACTTTAGCAGCGCTTCTCCTTTCTCCTTTGCTGCCAAACACTCGGCAAACACTCCGCCTTTGATATTCGCATCTCGCCAGCTTTGCTGCTTCGGAAAAAATAATTCTCGGCAGAGGGCTCTGTGCACCACAATGTCGTGGCATCAATGATCCTCGAGGGCCACCGTGGAGCGTCAACGTCATCAGAAGTATAAATAGCTTGTGCAGCGCTCGTTGGCTTCAGTTCCGTTTTTCTGAATGCTTTTGCTTCGAGCACTAACGACGTGCTTCATTTTTCTGCCAAAAAATGTAATCTTCAACACCTTCGACCCCAACGTTGGGAATCAAAAAATGTTACGACTGCAGGGCAAACATTTCAATAACCGACCCTCACCACGTCTGCCTTTGGAGTCTGGGCTCATGGCACCATACCGATGACTGCAGATGCTGTCAGTCCATGACGGAAAAAGCTCTCCGGGAACGCAGATGTAAACTGCGGAGGGGAACGAAGCTTCAAAGTCTTCTATGAAGAGGAAAAAGAAATCTGGGGAATCTAGAGATTGCACTCAGCATAAACGGTCGAAGAGGTCTCGGCTGGAAAGCCGATCGAGGCAATCTTCGTCTTTGAAGAAGGCGAAGAAGAGACGTCATAGGCCTCCCTCTTCTTCCTCAGACTCCTCTATGGAGGTTATCAGGTGCCCGACTAGGTCAGATTCCCCTAATAAATGATGCAGATCTTTGAGAATGCGACCTCGACCGCCTCAAAAGAATCATGCAAGAGCCATGCCCTGGTTTCTCCTTCGGACGACTCAGGGAAGTCCCAGGCTACATCGGCAAAACCGAGTAAGCCGGTTATTCGTCAAGAAACTCGACCCAACAAAAAGGCATCAAAGGTATCGACTCAGGAATCAAATCCATCCCGATACCATCAAAAAAGTTTAAATCGGCAAAACCTTCGACAGTTGTTTCGACGCCATCAGTGCTGAGTGCTTCGACACCAAAGTCGAGGACGATTCCTAGCAAATCAACCCCTTTCTTGAAGCTGTCTTCAACAATGTCGACTGAATCTTCGATCTCATCAAAGCCCATACAGGTTTAGGAAAAGATCTTTAAGTCTGTACCGAAAAATACTTTTTCAAGTCAATGTCCTCCATATATGAAGAAGAAAGTGCTTCTGATGAGGAGACTTCATCATTTGGGGTGCAGTTTGGCAAACAAAAATGTACCTGAAGAGCTAATTGATCCAGAATCAAGGATGAAAGACCTCTGTGACTCCCTGTAGTCTGCTAGAGAACCTGATACTTCTCCACAATTGGAGTTTGGCAAGCCTGACCTGTCAGAGCATGCTGATTCAGGTTAGAGAAACCTGATGAACAGAGTCACAGAGTATATGGGGTGGAGTAGGGCTTCCCCGGCATATGAGCAGGATGATATGACGTACATCCTAGATCAGGGACCTCAGAAGGACCTGATTTTACCCTTCCACAAGGCCCTTCAGAGGAAGGTTGTGGCCAATTGGGAAGCTCCAGAATCTGGGTCTGCTGTGAACAGGAACTTCTCTAGGAAGTATAGACCCTCTAGCAGCGATCCAAACTATCTCACCAAACATCCAATGCCGAAGAGTTTAGTAGTCCAGGCTACTACTTCAACCAAACAATCTGCCTATTCCTCTATCCCCCCGGATAGAGGCGACTAGAAAGTTGATGCATGGGCTTGCAAGGTCTTCTCATCAGCATGGCTTTGAAGTCTACTAGCGTCACATGTACCTTGGCTAGATTTTCTTATACACTGTGGGACTGTGTTGCCATGGCGGCTGAACACATTCTGGAAGGCGAGGAAAGGGACGGCTTCCTGAATATAGTTAAGGATGGTAAGGATTGGATACTACTGACAGCATCAGCAGATCCATGGCTGCAAGCACCGTACTGCGCAGGTTTGTGTGGTTGAGAAAGTCGGGTTTGCACCGGATGTGTAGGCCAGACTGCTCAACATGCCCTCATGGTCAAGGTTGTTCGGCAGCAAGGCGGATGAGAGTCTGGAGAAGTCTTAGCGCCTCCATTCGACAACCTCCACACCCCTACACAGGCTCGTCTCCTGGAGGGGTCATGCTTTTTGTTTCTATTCCTCAGTTGGTAGAGGACGAGGACAGGCCAGACAAAGGGGGCAAAGAAGATTCCCTCGTGGTGGGCGAGGAAGGGGTGCTAAATCAGCCCCAGCAGTGTCATCTTTATCCCAGCCGCTGCTGCAGCCGCCTCTAAACCACTCAAAGGCCTTGACCCACAAGACCCCATTGGGAGGCAGAATTTCTCAGCATCTGAATGAATGGCGGGGCATTACTTCAAATGCTTGGGCACTGGAAACAGTAGCCCAAGGTTACTGCCTTCCTTTTAAAAAATGCCTCAAGATCATTCACCGGGAGCCAACTCTGTCAAAATTCCAATCCACTCCTTGTGCAGGAAATTTTAACCCTGCTAGAGAAGGGTGCAATAGAACATGTACCTGTAGCGGAGAGGAACAAGGGTTGGTATTCCCCCTACTTTCTCATTCCCAAGGACGACGGAGGATTGAGACTTTCACTTAAGAAAGTTGAACAAGTTCCTCAGGAAGCACAAGTTCAAGATGGTAACCCTTTCTCAGATTCTTCAGGCTCTCCAATTCCAAGACTGGTTGGTATCATTGGACCTTCAGGATGCTTACTTTCATGTGCCAATCCCTTTCAAGCACAGGAGGTACCTGCGGTTCGCTGTTCTCAGTATCAGTTTCGAGTTCTGCCATTCGGGCTGACCTTCACCCCAAGGGTTTTCACCAAATTGATGGCGGTAATGGCAGTGACTCTCAGAAGAGGGGGGATTCACGTCTACCCCTACCTGGACGATTGGCTGATCAGGGCTCGTTCACCCGAGCAAGCCCAGGAGCATATCAGTATCACCTGCCACTCCCTACACAGATTGGGCTTCTTTCTCAATTAAAAGAAGTCCCATATGATACCATTTCAAAGACTCCAGTTCATCAGAGCGGTCTTGGATACTTCTTCAGGGAAAGCCTCGCTCCCGAGGTGAGTGCTCAACACATTAGCAGATGGTAGCAAAATTCCAGAATGCCCAGCATCTTCCGGCCTTTGATTTTCTGAGGTTGCTCGGTCTCATGGCATCCTGCATTTTCCTTGTGCCAGAGGGCTCTCAGAACTCGATGGTCCCAATTCTCAGGGAATATGTCAGATCAACTGCAGGTTCCGGGTAGAGTTGCTCAAGACCTTCTTTGGTGGGCATGCAAAGACAACATTCTCAAGGGAGAATCTTTTCGGCAACCATGGCTGGAGATAACGGTAGTGACAGATGCCTCATTCACGGGGTGGGGAGCCCACACCAACAAACGGACAATTAGTGGTCGTTGGTCTCCATCGGTGTCCAAACTACACATCAACCTTTTGGAGCTGAGGGCAATCAGACTAGCGCTGAACGTCTTCCTGCCATCTGTACAAGGAAAGAATGTCCTGATTATGACGAAAAACACAGTGGCCATGTACTACCTCAACAAGAGAGGAGGTGTAGGGTCACTACCACTGTGCAGAGAAGCAATGCAGCTCTGGTTCTGGGCTATACAAGAAGGAATCTCTCTATCAGCAGTTCACATAGCCGGAGAGCAGGACATAGCGGCAGACGCTCTGCACAGGCAGAGCACAGTCTTGCATGAGTGGGTACTAGCTCAGGAAGTCCTTCAAGTGATCTTCACCCTTTGGGGAACCCCTCAAGTGGATCTGTTTGCGACCGGTTCCAACCGGAAGTGCGATCTGTACTGCTCAAGGGAATTTCCCCGAGTGGACCTCTAGGAGACGTGTTCATGGTGGACTGGGAATTTCCACTCCTATATGCGTTTCCTCCAGTCCCCGTCATTCCTCACATGATAAGGAGGTTGAGAAAGTTTGTGATCCTAATTGCCCCGGAATGGGGCAGGAGGACGTGGTACCCGGACATTCTGGACATGCCCATCTGCCCTCCAATACGTCTTCCACAAAGAGAGGATCTTCTCTCGCAGGAGGGAGGTCGGGTTCTCCATCCGGAGGTCAAGACACTCCGCCTTCACGCATGGTTACTGAGAGGCTGAGATACTATGATTGGGACCTTCCGGACAACGTATTGGAGATTTTGCTTTCGGCCAGAAGGCCAGCAATGAAATCCTTGTTCCGGTGTTGTTGGAATAATTTCAGTAACTGGTGCAATGACAAGAATGTGGATCCTTTTCAATGTGGCACTTTTACAGTGCTTTCTTTCCTGTTGCATCTGGCTAATCTGGGGCTCCAGATTGGAACCATAAAAGGACACCTGGCTGCGCTTTCCATTTTTAAGCGCTCCTCTGAAGAGGTCTCCTATTTCAAGATACCTTTTAATTGTTCAGTTTCTGAAGGGACTCACTAATGTGTATCCTCCAGTCCCATTTATTGTCCCTGCTTGGGATTTAAACCTTGTGTTAAAGTTTCTAACTTGTTCCCCTTTTGAGCCTTTAATTCTGAAAACTGCACTACTTGTGGCCTTAACATCAGCCTGCAGAGTAAGTGAGTTGCAGGCCCTTTCATGCAAGCCTCCTCATACGACAGTAGTCCTCATTGTAAAACCATAATTCCTGCCCAAAGTAGTCCCTGACACCATCTGTCGCAGAAGATAACACTTCCATCTTTCTATCCCCCCCTCATTTAGGTAAGGAGGAGGAAAGGCTGCATAGGCTGGATCCAAAAAGGGCTCTAAGCTTTTATATTGCAAGAATGGCAGAATTTCCCCATGGTGATCAACTATTTGTGGGATACGCCGTGCCTAAATTGGGGCTTGCGGTAACTAAACAAACCATATCCCAGTGGATTACACTAGTGATTGGCGAATGCTACAGGTTAGCGGGCAAAGACCCACCGGAAGGGCTTCAAGCTCATTCCACGAGGGGCGTGCCAACTTCCGCGGCTCTTCAAAGGGGTGTCCTGATAATTGACTTCTGCTCTGCATCAACCTGGTTGTCCGTTCATGCATTTGTTAAGCATTATTGCTTGGACTCCTCTTCCACTCAAGGAGGTCGTTTTGCTAAGGCAGTCCTTCATTCCATTCACGATTCATTTAAATAGTACTCTTTCCTCCAAATTGTCACTGGTTTGGGAGTTTATCAAATATGAGGAATATGTGGGAGGACACAATCCATTCGAAGAACAAGTTACATACCCCTGGTAACATTCTTTCGACTGGATGTTCCTCCCATGTATTCCTCATCGCCCCTCCCAGCCTACCCCACCATACAATTTGCATGTTTTGCACTCTGCGTTACTTGAGAGCTTGCGGTCATGGGTACGCCTGGTTAGTTCCTCGATTTGGGGAACGAAAAAACAGAACTGAAGCTAAGGGGCGCTGCACAAGCTATTTATCCTACTGATGACGTTGACGCTCCACGGCGGACCTCGAGGATCATCAACACCATGACATCATGCACAGCGCCCTTTGCCGAGATTTATTTTTTCTGAAGCAGTCAAGCTGGCGAGATATGAATATCAAAGATGAGGAATACGTGGGAGGAACATCGAGTCGAAAGAACGTTACCAGGGGTGATTAACTTGTTCTTCTGTATCTCCAAATTTCCCTTCCACAGCGGTTGCAAACTCGCTTTTACAGGGTGCGTGGCTTAAATATCTGTAGCCTGATTGCCTGGAGTGATCACATAAGGGCTCTGAGCATGCTCAGCGGCAGTGGGACTGTGTAACCCTTTTTAAGGAAAGCTGTCATCTTTGAATTGCAGTCCAGAATGTTGTCTCCTTTGGATTGGTGGTAGCTGCTGCTCTCCCTCCTGGAAGATTCTGTCTTTAAGGGATTCAACATGTCTGACTCCTGTAAACTTCAGGTAAGTGCCAAGCTATCACTTTTAGGTATGGGGAGTTTGAAGAACCATGTTTCCAGCCTGTGGTTCATTCGGGATGTGTCTCCCTTTGATTTCACTGTTGGGAGAGTTTAAACTTTCTACTGGCCTTCTGAGTATTATCTGGGGTATGGTAGTGATCTGCGGGTTCCCACTCACGTTCCTCTGTGGGGTTTGGAAATTACCCCTGTGGGGTAATCCTGTCTTCCTGGAAATGACTCCTGTGAGGTAATCTGGTCTTCCTGGCCCCAAACTCTTGAATGCATCCTTCTAGTCCAGTTCTATGTGGGTTTTTCTCCCATGGGATAGAGGAACATTGGAAGTCCAATTCCTTTTTGTGCGATTCGCTTGCCAGGGCCATATAACTTGGACTTGGAATATCTTGTTCAACATTCCCTCTGGCTTTAGAGACCTAGTCTTGATTCATTTTTAGGCTTTCCTTGCCCGAATCCAGGGTTGGTTCTTCCAGATCCATTGCAAGTTTTCCATACGGCCAAAAGATGGATTCTGGGTGTTGTGTGTTTCATAGTTTGAACTGTCTCAACTGGACTGGTGACTTGGCCTAGGGATACCACTGGTCTGAAGGAAAAGGGGATGCCATCTCCAGGTTCATGTGATGAGCATGTGGTCACTTAATAAGAGGTGTTCATGCATATGCAATAGCAAGGTGCAGCACGCTCAACAGGCACAGATAGCAATGAGTTCATGTTTGGATTACCATACTCACTTAACGTGATACCCCACGTGATTAAATGATAATGATGTCTTATTATATAGCACTTGATATGATATGATAAGCTTAAGCGCTTCATATAGAACAAATATACATACACTATCACCCAACCTGTGTCGGTACTCGTGTATCAACCTCAGCAGGATAAAAGGCTAAGTTGACCTTGCTGGGAGTCGAACCTGCAACCTGCACATCACACACACATTGCAGCAGCCAGCGCTCAATCCACTGAGCTATCTTACCGACTATAGCTATCAGAAAACCAGCCACTCCAGAAACAAAGAGCCACATGCTGCTGGCCACAGCCCAGGAGTCTCAATTTTAAGGTGTAGTAAGGTAGGCCACAGGGGTAGCAAGAGAGACCCCTAAATGACGTCCATGATCTCTCATCTCTCTCCATGCTGTGGAGCTAGATGAAAAATGCACTGCTTGGCCATACCCAACATGCTGCAGTATCTCTCTCCTGAGGAGTAGAAACTGAATACCATTTCCAAGATGGCGCAAAGTGTAAGCGTGCAGAAGTAAAGCTCGGACACAATGGTGGCATGTTTTTGGATAAACAGAATATATGGTACAGAGTGAGGGAGTCCTCTTTTTTAGGGGGCTGTGTGGAGGAGGACAAATTGACAGTAGCATACGCAAGGGTCCACAAGGAGCAGCTTCCCACGTTCACATGCACAAGGTCAAATAGTTCACAAATATTACCAAACAAGGAATGTCATCATTTGTATAGACAAAAATACTTGAAGTTGACATATTTTAATCAATATATACACAACATAAAATGTGGGCATTAAAAAACGCCTAAAATAACATTAACATAGGCCCTATTTGACTGGGGCGATGACACCCGGGGCTAACTGAGTGAATTCTGGTAATCACAGCTTTTTGTGAGGTTAGTAGGCAAGTGAGGGATATATTTTCATAACTTCATTAACCCTCTTTTTTCTATGAATCTCCCTTGACTTAGTCAACACTAAGCTGTGTTTCTAGGTCCCAGAACTAAGACTGTGTGCAACTGGTTCAATCTGATTTGCAACGTCTGATGGACCCATCTTCAGGACACTGTATAGTAGCACAGATGGATTGAAGATGGCACATTGTATGGGAATCTTCTAGTCTTGTCAATCTAAAAAAAAAACGAGTTTGTGTTGGTAACAATACTAATTTTAAAATCATAGTAAACCTTTGTTTTTATGAGTGGTGTTGTGGCTATCATCACTGACCTTTCAATTTATTTCACGGCGTGTGAGGAGTCATCTGGAGTAATGACGACGATGTTTCTTCATTCATTGGTGCTTTATACCAACTGTGACATGACTATAAAAAGGAAACAGGATGGAAGTTAATAACTGCTGTTTCCCCTAATTCCTTTTATATTGGTTTATCTTAATGGAGCTGCTGTTTTTTTTTTATCTTAACAGCAAATCCAGCAGGAGATCAGATGATTGCACATTCTAAAGGCTATGCATCCATGGCAGAATATTTAAAAATTTGCCTTATTTAGATCTTCGTAAAGAATGAGTTCTGACGCATTTTTTTGCATTTGCTTAATAGGTGGTGAAAACTGCACTATTCGAATATTGGCCAAATGGTCACATTGATTTCTGAGCGATTTCCTTAATGCCATTAGTTTGTAGCATTCTTAATGATGTTTTTTCTTTTCTTCCCACAGTGTTTTATGCCGGGGATGCCGAACGCATACGAGATAAATTAGTGAGAGAATCCCTGGGTAATCTGGCGAAAAAAGATAACAAATCAACCAACCCTGGGTCTATAGAACTGTACGGCATTAATTCATTGTATATATGATACGTTTGTGATGATTTAAGGGGCTGCGTTAAACGCCGTGAGACTTACTTGATTAACCAAAGCTGTTTTCAAAGGAGTTGCAGTGAAATTCTGATGACTTTAAAAATGCCAACGCGCGGAATCGAGTGAGATGCCGGTCTACATTGTATGCTGCTATACTGTCATGAATGATGGAAGAGTGTCTAGATTGTGCCGCCATCTTGGAATAAGGACTAAGGAATAAGGCCTCTACATCCCTAAGAAGGGTCCCCTGCCTCAAAGGAAACTAATGAAACGGCCAGGAAGTCGAAACCTAAAAAGTCTGTCACTGTTGTGTCGCAAAACCTACTTCTGTCCCTAACACTAATGATCTCAAATAACTGTGCAAACATAGCCTCTTCTCCAAGTAAAAGACTGCATGCAGTGACTTCAATCGATTGAAAAGTTCCCAGTTTCACTGGTAATAAAGATATGCAAAAACATGTCCCCAAAATGCAGGATTCCAATGATAGGGTTGCGCCTCTTTCCCCGAGACTTCTTGTTATCCCAAGTCACTGGATAATTGACAACAGAACTGTCTCTTGCTTTCACAGTTCTTCTACCAAAACACCTTGGCACATTCGTTATCAAGCGTAGGATTCTTTTTCTCAGTTCAGGGGTCCTTGACCATCTTGTTCTCAGTCTCTCATATGGGCGTGGGTCCCATATTTGCAAAAGTGGCTTGGCTCTCACTCCTGCAAGCAAATTGGTTCTCATGAATTGTCGCTCTTTTTTCTTTCACAGGGTTCCAGACCCTCTTGGATTTAAATTTCGGTTTCTCATATGGGTGCGGGTCCCTGACTCGCAAAAAAGTGTTGTACCTGCTTCATTCTCTCTCCTGCCAAGTATACAACTTGTTTAGGGTCCCAGACCCTCTACTTCCTACTTCTAATTTTCTGGTTTAGGTGCGGGTCCCAGACTCGCATGCAGGGGCGTTGCTGGGCAGGGAGCTGAGGGCCAATAGCCCTAGGTCTTTTGGATGTAGCCCCGGATAGAAGCTCAGGGGCCAGAACCAATAGTCTAGCTAGCCCAGACTCCCGACAGTCCTGACATTGGTATAGCCCCAGATCTTTTCCAGACCTACCAACATCCCTGCTTTCACGGCTTCGTTATATACCCTTGGTTCACTCTCCTGCCAAGTATACAACTCATTTAGGCTCCCGGACCCTCTATTTCCAAGTTCATACTCCTGTTGCTTCCCTGGATCTCCAGCACATCCCAGACATCCTGCGTACCTATCTCCTTCTCTCTTACAGGTAACTGCGGTTCTCAGGCAGCTGCATCCCTCTGTGAGGCTTTGTATTTTCTGGCTTTTTAATGTTGTCATGTAAATTGGGCAAAGTGAATTGACAATAAAACATCAGTTCTATCCAAAAAGGGGGAAGGAGGATTTAGAGTTGGAGAAGGGGTTGGAGGTATTGAAGCGGGGTGATACCGCATTCTCTGGAAATTATCGTCCCCAATCCCATAGTATTCCTTCCCCATGTGATCCTACTTCGGTGCACCATCCTCAGGGGGACTATTTTACTGTGGACACACCACCCTGACCCCATTGGAAAGGTCTCCCCCCTAGGAAAGAAGGGACGGCATCCTCAGATTCGTCATATACATTTCCCCTTATGCCGCTGGTTTCTTCATCTCCAAGGGCAAAACGGGTCTGAAAGTCTACATTGCCCTGTTCTTTACATTTCTGGTGTTCTACCCAAAAACAATAGGGTTGGAGATTAAGTAACCAGTGCATAATTCTGGCGTTCATGTCTTTATGGAGACACATCCAAACAATGGGTGAGTTATCTGTTACAAACTGGAACTTCCTACCGGTGAGGTAGTACTTCTCCATTTCAATTGTCACATAGTTCTTTTCTCTACGGAACAGCCTTGTGGTGATGTAGTGTATTGGGTGCTCTATTTCCTCATATTCCTGGGACACAACGGCTCCTAGACCAACATTTGAGGTATCCTTTTTAAGGATAAATTCCTTGATAAAGTTTGGTATTCTCAGCATGGGGGCATCATAAAGGATAGATTTTAAATAGTTGAAATAAGCCTGATTGGTTTTATGCCATTTAAACTTTTGGGGTTCCACATTTTTTTTTTTGGATTTCTTTTATTGATTTTATGCAAACCAAACAACAAAAGCCAAACAAGCAGCATAATCATAACAGTTCCATTACGCATCAAGTTGTCTCAATCACTGCTCCCACTACCCCTCCCTCCCCCCGTGAGCCTATTTGTCACTCTCATTCAATGTTTGGCACTTATGGCCGGGTTTCGTTCTCTTCAGAGTCTGTTAGATCTGATATTACTCCAAACAATTCTGCTATTAGCGTTTTCCAAGCCAACAGGGTGCCCGCCTCATCTTCATCAGCCCGGCTACTCGCTTCTTGCCATGCCACCGTTTCAGCCTCCGCCCATTTCTGCAAGTCCTTCCACCAAACATCCACCTTGGGTTTGTGGCATTTCTTCCACTCCATGGCGATCCTACGTTTCGCCAGCACATATGCCAGATTTCTCAGTTTCTCAATATGCCTGAGTTTCCGTGGCCTAGGAAACCCGCCCAACAAGCAGGCACAGGCCGTGTCTGTGACAAGAGTAACCCCTTTATCAGCCAGTTTCTGCGCCACTTCTCCCCAAAAACACCTAATGATCGGGCACGACCAGAACATATGTGTCATGTCAGCGTTCTCCAGGTTACATTTAGGACACACTTGTATTCCAGCGTTTCGGAACTTAGATATCCTCAAGGGGGTCATGTAAGCCCTATGCATTACATACAGCTGTATTTGTTTTAATCTGGCATTCCTAGACACTTTTTTTGTGGTAGCCCAGGGCACGTTCCCACACCCCATCCTCCATCGGGGCCCCCACTTCCGCCTCCCAGTCCAGTCTCAGATGTGTCAAATCTTTCCCTTTGCCTTAGCCATCACCATCTCATACAGTCTCGAGATCTCATGACCTCCTTCGGATATATCGTATATTGCTCCCAAAACTGCATCTGGTTCTTCTATCAAAACTGTCTCTGGCCAGGTGTTCTTAATCATCCGTACCAACCTAATGTACGTGACATATTGGCCCGTGTGTAGCCCCGCCTCTTCGCTGAGTTCTATGGATTCCTTAATGGACCCCTCTTGCCAAACATCGCCTAGCGTTGCCAGCCCCACCGATTCCCAGTAGGTCCTAACAATCACCCTCAACTGATTATCCCCTCCTGCCAAAGCAACCAGCGGTACCTGCGGGAGGCACGGGCATGGGACTTCCAACAAACGACAAGCCCTACGCCAAACTTTCCATCCAAGCCTCAACATCGCAGAACGCCCCTTCATTTCGGTATCAGACAGCCAAATCATTTCTTTCAAATAAAACGGGGCGCAGTCCTGTCCAAGCACCCTGTGCTCAGGGGTCACTTCATCAGAAAGCCACTTAGCTACATATTGTAACTGTCCCGCCAAATAATAAACCTCAAAATGAGGCAGTCTGATACCTCCTTTTTCATAAAAGTTCTGCAATTTCCAAAACGCCACTCTGTTTCGGGTACCGTGCCACAGGAAATCCCTACACATGCTGTTCAATTTACTAAAATACTTCTTTGTTATTATATATGGGCTATTACTAAAGTAATGCAGGAGTCTGGGCAGAACCACCATTTTAAGCATAGCCCCCCGCCCCATCATCGCCACGGGCAATCTTGCCCAGAACTGCATGCTGTTCCTAATTTTCTCGAAGGCTACTTCCGTATTATGTCTGTGTTCTTCTTCCACCGTGTGATATACATCTACGCCCAAGTAACGAAAAGAGCTTGTTGCCCATGGTACGTTTAGCACCGGTAGTCTATTTACAGGGGTCCCCTTATAGCTACCCAGCGGGAATATGATAGACTTTTGGGGGTTCACCGATATGCCCGACAACTCTGCATACCTTTCCATCACCTCAAGTATGTATAAGAGATTTTCTTCTGGGTATTGCAAGTACAGCAACAAATCATCTGCGTACAAGGATATCAAGTGTCGTTCCCCTCCTACCTCAATGCCTATCGCATCATACTGTGCCCTAAGGCATATCGCCAGAGGTTCCAGGGCTAAGATGTAAAGCATCGGAGACCAGGGGCACCCTTGTCTGGTGCCTCTACCAAGTTGCCATCTCGCGGATATCACCGCTCCAGTATGGACCCTGGCAAGCGGCTCACTGTACAACATTTTAGCCCATCTGATATAGCCTGGCCCCATACCATACCCTTCCAAAGCAGCCAATAGCCACGACCACTTGACCGAATCAAAAGCTTTAACTGCCTCTAGAGACACTATCGCCATCTCACCCTCGTTCTTACTACCCCATTCGACCACCCGATGGAGTCGCCTATGGTTGTGTGTTATGTTCCTGTTCGGGACATAACCCGTTTGATCAGGATGTATGAGTCTACCAATCACTTTCTGCAGTCGATTTGCTAGGACAGCTGTGAGAATCTTGCGGTCCTGATTTAGCATTGACAAAGGCCTGTAGGAACCACATCTATGCTCCGGCTTATTGGGCTTGGGCAGCGGTATTATAATCGCCTCTCTGAGTGACTCAGGCAACCGTCCTATCTCAAACGCTTCATTAAGCATGTCCAGCATTAGGGGGAGGATTTCCTCTCTATATACTTTATAGAATTCGCTGGGGAACCCATCTGCTCCCGGGGTCTTACAGGTAGGCAACTGCTTCACAACCTCCTCTAACTCCTCCAATGTGATTGGCTCATCTAACTCCTCCCTCTCCTCTTCACTTATCTTGGGCAGCCCTATGTCTTCTAACGTCTCGATTATCCTGCGTTGGTCACCCATCTCATCATCTCTGTACAGCACTCTGTAATATTCCACAAATTCTTTGTTAACCCTCTCTTGCGTGGCCACTTCCTCCCCGTCCTCCCTAATAATGGTCCTAATCGGAGGCCTAGGGGTCTCGCTTTTGTATAGCCAGGCCAAAAGGCGGCCTGTCTTATCTCCCCCCGCGTGCTGCCTCTCAACATATTTCCTATAATTGAGATTGCAGAGTCTTTCCCAGTGCCCTGCACATTGTTGCTGTAGTTGGAGTACCACCTCCGTGTCTACGTCACCGCTCTTCAATGCTGTTTCTAGCTCGGTTTCCGTCCTCTGCAGGTCAGCCAAGACCCCACCCTGTAACCCTCTTGACTTAGCAATGGCCGCCCCCCGCATCACCACCTTAAAAGCTTCCCATAATGTGCCAGCAGAATCAACACTCCAAGTATTCTCCTCAAAGAAGTTAGTAATCTCTTCCCTTATATCTTCTCTAAAGACTGGATCTGTAAGCGCCTCCGCTCGGAGGGCCATGTAGGGATCTTCGCCCTCGGGGGGCAATATTGCCATCCGAGGATCAGAGGCGAGTGATCCGAGAGGACCCTAGCCCTATATTCGATTTGGGTAATCTCAGACATCACATCTGCTGTAGCAAAGACGTTATCGAGCCTAGTGTGCAGTTGATGCAGGGCTGAATAGTGCGAGTATTGCCTTTCAGTGGGATGTTTCATCCTCCACGCATCTGTAAAGCCAAAATCAGTAAGCAGTGTCTGCAACGCTCTCGCCGCTGGGCCAGGCTTACCCACCTTGCCGTCTGATCTGTCCACCACAGGATCCAACACACAATTAAAGTCCCCACCCCAGAACACTGCGCTCCCTATACACGTACTAAGATTGGTACACAGGGCTCTGAAATATGCTGCTGTGTTTTGGTTGGGGGCATACGTGTTTATTATGCATATCTCCCTGCTCTCCACCAGCCCTCGCAATATCGCCATCCTTCCATCAGTTTCAACTACCTCTTGTATCGATTTGAACGGGACATGCGGTGCCACCAAAATTAACACACCCCGGGCGTATGCAGAGTATGGCGAGCCCACTACAGTCCCCCTCCACTTTCTCTTAACCAAGTCCAACTTCTCTCGAATCAAGTACGTCTCCTGTAGTAGTGCGATATCTATCTTCTGCCTTTTCAGATACATCATGATCTTGTTTCTTTTCAGATAACTGTTAAGGCCCCTGACGTTCCACGTTATTATCCTGAGGTCCCCCATAGGTTGTTAATAAGCACCCTCTCGATCCTCCGCCGATTCCGCCCCCTCTTGCTCCGCAAGTACAACATGCTGATTCCTTCAAAAAGGCTCAAAACAAAACTTAAACTCCCCAAATCCACACACACACTCAACTTCCCATCCCACCACCCCTCCCCCAACAATACCCTCCCGAACCGTTGCCCAGCTCCATTCTTGGATCTCAGGCACCCCCACATCTAGCCCTGCCTAGCACAAGCTTATACTCAGGGCTCAGTAGGGTAAAGCCGCCCTAATGGCCGCTGAAACTAATAATCTATTGGGGTAGGTCGTCCACGTTTTGTTGCTCCTTTCAAAAAAGAAAACGTTACGCATACAGATGCCATACAGTTACCAATTACAGTTACACTCACTATATTCCAGTCCAAGTCGAGCACCGTGCTCAGATTGTGTTCAAAGTTCAGTCAGTTACAGTTTCTTTGTACACTCAGGGTCCTCATCCCGCTCACTCTCACAATGTCCGTGTTTACAAAATCTTCATTCAGTATGATCCTGCCAATCACTATCCGCTTCTTGTTCCGGGCAGCCTTGCAGGTCCAGCCATGTGACAACAGCCTCCGGGGTATCAAAAAATAGCGCTTTGTTCTCATGCAGCACTTTCAGTCGTGCCGGATACAGCAGCATATATTTGACTCCCGCCGACCTCAGCCTTCTTTTGACGGCGACATAACTGTACCTCTGCCTTTGCACCAGTATCGTATGGTCAGGGTATGCTGTGATGTTGGTGGATGCTCTCTCTATCGTGCCGCCCTTACGAAAGTATTCGAGGATCTTCTCTCTGTCCCTGTAATTCAGGATCCTCGCAATGATCGGTCTTGGAGGGGCCCCCAGCCGGGGTTTCCTCATTAGGGCGCGGTGCGCCCTCTCAACCGTAAATCCCTGCGAAAGATTCCCTGCTCCGATCCCTTGCAGGATCATGTTTTCCACATAGTTTGTGGGGTCTTGGCCTTCTTCCCCCTCCGGAAGGCCAACCACGCAAATGTTGTTCCTCCTCGCCCTTGCTTCCGCCTCTTCCACACGATTTTCCAGGTTGGCGACCTGTTGTTTTAAGACATGAATCTCTTTCGCATTGCTCGTGCTAACATCGGTGTTAATCTTCACCCCACTTTCCAGACCGCTGGTCTTTTCTGCAAGCGCCCTGACATCTTGACGTAGCAGAGTGAATTCCGTACCTACAGCATCGATCTTGTTCTCTAGAGGCGTGCGTAGGTCTGCCATTGCCAGGTCCCATTTGGCACTCAGTCCCGTTATGGCCTCCAGGATCTGGTGCTTGTCCCCTTCGGGGGCGTCCTTCGCAGGGGTCGCAACCATGCTCTGCACCGATGCTGAGGGGGTCTGCTGCGTTTTCGTGAAAGCCTCCATCGTGGGTTGCTTAGCCTTGACTCTCAACCCTTTAGCCGACATGGCGCTGCCCTTTACTCCTGTACGACTCCACCTTAGTGCAGCTGTTGCCCTGTCCGTGGTCCGACAATGGTCTGGCTCCCAGGTCACCTAGCTCAGATTCGAGATGGCACTACGAATTGTTTTACGGGTGGGCTATGGCCTCACACTCCTCATTCAACTCCCGTAGGCCTTGTTGCCCAAGCATCCGCTGTTATCTCTTCCTACGGTCAGAACGTCGAGGCTCCATTAACGCGTGCCAGGCTGGGCTCTCTCATGGTGCTAGTTCGAACACCCTGCCATATGTCCCCTTTGTACTATTCCTCCAGGCAATTCTCGCAGCCATGTCCCGCAGTTCCGGGGGATCAGTTTTGTTTCTCCTCGGAGGCCTCTCCTTTGTTAGCCGCCATCTTAGTGCCTAAGCGGTCACACAGCCGTACCAACAAAAACATGTATATCTCACGATTCCCCGGGGCTATGAGCTTCTCCAACGATCTTCACTTGGTGTGCGGCTTCCGTCGCCTGATCCCCAAAGTTCTAGGCGCTCGTTGCAGTTTCAACGGGTAACTTTGGCAAAATTAGAGTCGGATCATCAGGAGCTCCTCACGCAGCACGTCCTATTCCATGGCCAGCTAGCCACGCCCCCCGTTCCACATTTCGTAATTTGTCAATAATACAAGTGGTGATGGAAGAAAGGTTCGGAATGAAACATCTATAGTATCCCACCAAACTGAGGAAAGTTCTTCGATCTAGTTTGGTTTTGGGTACTGCTGTCTCCTGTACTGCTCTTATGTTCTCGGTTTAAGGTTGTAGAAATTAATTACCGAAAACAACAAAAAATATTTAACAGTGCACTGGGCCAAATGGCACTTCCTCAGAGCTCTGGTAACCTCATAGATATGCCTCAAGTCTTCCCCCTAAGTGTTACTCTGATAATCTATGTCATCCAAGTAGGCCCCCCTCAAAACCCAGTGAATGATCGTAGGAATTGATCCATTAATCTCTGAAAGGTTGTGGGTGCCCCATGCAAACCAAAGGGCAGAACCTTAAACCAGAACAGTCCCAAAGAAGTGGAAAAGGCTGTCTTGTCTCAGTCACATGATTTCACTGGTACTTGCCAATAGCCCCTAGACCAATCCTGGAGAGGAAATTTGCAGATCCCAGTCGTTCAATAAGTTCATCTATCCTAGGTATAGGTTAATTGTCGAACTGGGATAATGCATTTAACTTTCTAAAATCAACACATCTCCACGACTAATCAGAGCTTTCCACCAAAACTACTGGTGAGCACCAGGAACTTTGCGATGCTTCTATAATATCTGGAGCCAGCATTTTCTCCACTTCCTGCTGGAGCGCCTCACTACGGGCCTCTGGGATGCTGTAAGGTTTTATGTAAACACCTTTATCAGGAGTGTGAATGTATTGAAAAAATCCTTCTACTCTCCCTGGTTCAGGGTCAAACATATCTGGGAATGGATCTAACAGAGTTTGTATGTCTTGTTTCCTACTGGATGGTAGATCACTAGGCACTGAACTAATTCCATCTACTTCATTGGCCAGGAGGCAGGCTATCACTGCAGAAGTTGTCTCAACTGGATCCTCCCCCACTCCTTTAACAGATTGATATGGTAATTCTGTATTTTTGCCCGTCTCTCTGGTTGTAAAGAAACTGATGGACAAGTATGAGTGCTGGTTCTCTGACATACTGGGTAAGTGAGAATAAAGGTTTTGACTTCTGCATCTACCCCTGGCCAACAGAAACAATTCAATATTTGGGGCTGTGTCTTGGCGGCCCCTAAATGTCTGGCCGTAAGGTGGACATGGGCAATTTCTAGAAACATTCTTCTATGGCTGTAGAGTACTACAATTTGGGAGTGAGGTGTCCCATCTGGTCCGACATCATCCCTATAAAGTAACCCGTGCCTAAGGAAAAAAAATGGGCCCTGCCTTGCTCTTCCCTCTTCCTCAGGAATAAGCTTGTGTCAACTGGGGGGCTAGATCCGACTCCTGACACCATATATAAGGGTGCAGAAGTAAGGGACGGACACAATGGTGGCATGTCTTTGCATAAAGGCCTTTATTAAATAGAATGAGGGGTGAGAAAAGACCTGACTATCCCTACTGCTAAGAGGGGGTTACATGCCTCAAAGGAAAATAACAAAACTGTCAAGAAGTCCAAAACTAAAACCTTTGTCACTGTCTTGTCGCAAAATATACTTCTGTCCCTAACACAAATGATCTACGATAACTGTTCAAGGATAGCCTCTTCTCCAAGTAAAAGAGTGTTCTTGCTGTTTTCAATCAACAGAAATGTTCCCAGTTTAGCTGGTAATAAAGTGATTCAAAATAATGTTACCAAAATGCAGGATTCCAATGCTAGGGCTGTGCCCCTTTCCCCATGACTTCTTGTTATCCCAAGTCACTGGATAATTCACAAAAGAACCGTCTCTTGCTTTCACAGTGCTTGTACCAAAACAGCTGGGCACATTCTGCTGTAAAGCGTAGGATTCCTTGTATCAGTTCCTGAGTCCTTGACCCTCTTGTTCTCAGTCTCTCATATGGGTGTGAGTCCCAGACTTGCAGAAGTGGCTTGGTTCTCTCTCTTCTGCTGAGCCATTAGGTTCTCATGAATTATCACTCTTTTCTTCCACAGGTTCCCAGACCCTCTTGGCTTTAAACTTCGGTTTCTCATATGGATGTGTATCCAAGACTCGCAAAAGGGTGATGTATCGTCTTGATTCACTCTCCTGACAAGTATATAACTTGTTTCGGATCCCAGACCCTGTACTTCTCATTTTCTGGTTTGGGTGCGGGTCCCAGACTTGTTCGGCTTCGTTGTATCTCATTGTTTCACTCTCCTGCCAAGTATATTTAGGGTCCCAGAACCTCTACTTCTCGTTCTTATTTGGGTGTGGGTCCCAGACTCACACTGGCTCATTGTATCCCCTTGGTTCACCCTCCTGCCAAGTATACACCTCATTTAGGGTCCCAGAACCTCTGTTTCCAAGCTCGTACTCCTCCCGTTGCTTCCCCAGAACTCCTGCACTGCCCATACACCCTGAATACCGGTCTCCTCCTCTATTACAGGTTACTGTGGTTCCTGGGCAGCTCCGTCCCTCCATGAGGCTCTAATAGCATTCACGATTCGGACGCAGCCTGCAGCAGCTCGGAAACACTCTGACGACTCTCGGCTGCATGTTCCTTCTTTTGCGCCCCTCACCAGGGCTAGGCACGCTTGGAGGACTTTCTCTGCAGCAACCTCGGTAGTCCCTGCTGGTGGACCACCTTCAGGTTCTCCTGTTCCTCCCAACGCAGCTTCCCTTGTGGCTTGTGCCTGTGCTTTCGTGCACAGCACCCGTAGTCACTCCACTGAGGAACCCTCTCTCCTTCTTGCGTCTCAGCCCCAAATGAGCTTTAACTTCCTTGAAACTCCAGCGTGGGGTTGATACATTGTTCCGGACCAATCCCTGCCCTCAAGAAGCTAGACTGCCCGTTCCACTTCTCACAAGTGATCCCTGGACTCACGGCTGTCTTCCTCATCCCGGTACCAACTTTAAAGTTGCACACCTGATACAGTTCTATCCGAAAAGGGGCAAGGAGGATTTAGAGTTGGAGAAGGGATTGGAGGTATTGAAGCGGCGTAATACTGCTTTGTCTGGAAATGATTGTCCCCAATACCAAAGAGAGATTGCTTACCCATGTGATGCTCCCTCAGTGCACCACCCCCAGGGGGACTATTGTACCGTTGAGGCACCACCCTTACCCCATGGGATAGTTCTCCCTCTAGCGAAGAAGAGATGACATCCTCAGATTTGTCACTAAAGTGAATGGTGATGTATGGATGCAAGCCCAGGGGCATATCAGTATCACCTGCCACTCCCTACACAGATTGGGCTTCTTTCTCAATTAAAAGAAGTCCCATATGATACCATTTCAAAGACTCCAATTCATCAGAGCGGTCTTGGATACTTCTTCAGGGAAAGCCTCGCCTCCCGAGGTGAGTGCTCAACACATTAGCAGATGGTAGCAAAATTCCAGAATGCCCAGCATCTTCCGGCCTTTGATTTTCTGAGGTTGCTCGGTCTCATGGCATCCTGCATTTTCCTTGTGCCAGAGGGCTCTCAGAACTCGATGGTCCCAATTCTCAGGGAATATGTCAGATCAACTGCAGGTTCCGGGTAGAGTTGCTCAAGACCTTCTTTGGTGGGCATGCAAAGACAACATTCTCAAGGGAGAATCTTTTTGGCAACCATGGCTGGAGATAACGGTAGTGACAGATGCCTCATTCACGGGGTGGGGAGCCCACACCAACGAACGGACAATTAGCGGTCGTTGGTCTCCATCGGTGTCCAAACTACACATCAACCTTTTGGAGCTGAGGGCAATCAGACTAGCGCTGAACGTCTTCCTGCCATCTGTACAAGGAAAGAATGTCCTGAGTATGACGAAAAACACAGTGGCCATGTACTACCTCAACAAGAGAGGAGGTGTAGGGTCACTACCACTGTGCAGAGAAGCAATGCAGCTCTGGTTCTGGGCTATACAAGAAGGAATCTCTCTATCAGCAGTTCACATAGCCGGAGAGCAGGACATAGCGGCAGACGCTCTGCACAGGCAGAGCACAGTCTTGCATGAGTGGGTACTAGCTCAGGAAGTCCTTCAAGTGATCTTCACCCTTTGGGGAACCCCTCAAGTGGATCTGTTTGCGACCGTTTCTAACCGGTAGTGCGATCTGTACTGCTCAAGGGAATTTCCCCGAGTGGACCTCTAGGAGACGTGTTCATGGTGGACTGGGAATTTCCACTCCTATATGCGTTTCCTCCAGTCCCCGTCATTCCTCACATGATCAGGAGGTTGAGAAAGTTTATGATCCTAATTGCCCCGGAATGGGGCAGGAGGACGTGGTACCCGGACATTCTGGACATGCCCATCTGCCCTCCAATACGTCTTCCACAAAGAGAGGATCTTCTCTCGCAGGAGGGAGGTCGGGTTCTCCATCCGGAGGTCAAGACACTCCGCCTTCACGCATGGTTACTGAGAGGCTGAGATACTATGATTGGGACCTTCCGGACAACGTATTGGAGATTTTGCTTTCGGCCAGAAGGCCAGCAATGAAATCCTTGTTCCGGTGTTGTTGGAATAATTTCAGTAACTGGTGCAATGACAAGAATGTGGATCCTTTTCAATGTGGCACTTTTACAGTGCTTTCTTTCCTGTTGCATCTGGCTAATCTGGGGCTCCAGATTGGAACCATAAAAGGACACCTGGCTGCGCTTTCCATTTTTAAGCGCTCCTCTGAAGAGGTCTCCTATTTCAAGATACCTTTTAATTGTTCAGTTTCTGAAGGGACTCACTAATGTGTATCCTCCAGTCCCATTTATTGTCCCTGCTTGGGATTTAAACCTTGTGTTAAAGTTTCTAACTTGTTCCCCTTTTGAGCCTTTAATTCTGAAAACTGCACTACTTGTGGCCTTAACATCAGCCTGCAGAGTAAGTGAGTTGCAGGCCCTTTCATGCAAGCCTCCTCATACGACAGTAGTCCTCAGAGTAAAACCATGATTCCTGCCGAAAGTAGTCCCTGACACCATCTGTCGCAGAAGATAACACTTCCATCTTTCTATCCCCCCCCTCATTTAGGTAAGGAGGAGGAAAGGCTGCATAGGCTGGATCCAAAAAGGGCTCTAAGCTTTTATATTGCAAGAATGGCAGAATTTCCCCATGGTGATCAACTATTTGTGGGATACGCCGTGCCTAAATTGGGGCTTGCGGTAACTAAACAAACCATATCCCAGTGGATTACACTAGTGATTGGCGAATGCTACAGGTTAGCGGGCAAAGACCCACCGGAAGGGCTTCAAGCTCATTCCACGAGGGGCGTGCCAACTTCCGCGGCTCTTCAAAGGGGTGTCCTGATAATTGACTTCTTCTCTGCATCGACCTGGTTGTCCGTTCATGCATTTGTTAAGCATTATTGCTTGGACTCCTCTTCCACTCAAGGAGGTCGTTTTGCTAAGGCAGTCCTTCATTCCATTCACGATTCATTTAAATAGTACTCTTTCCTCCAAATTGTCACTGGTTTGGGAGTTTATCAAATATGAGGAATATGTGGGAGGACACAATCCATTCGAAGAACAAGTTACATACCCCTGGTAACATTCTTTCGACTGGATGTTCCTCCCATGTATTCCTCATCGCCCCTCCCAGCCTACCCCACCGTACAATTTGCATGTTTTGCACTCTGCGTTACTTGAGAGCTTGCGGTCATGGGTACGCCTGGTTAGTTCCTCGATTTAGGGAACGAAAAAACAGAACTGAAGCTAAGGGGCGCTGCACAAACTATTTATCCTACTGATGACGTTGACACTCCACGGCGGACCTCGAGGATCATCAACACCATGACATCATGACCAGCGCCCTTTGCCGAGATTTATTTTTTCTGAAGCAGTCAAGCTGGCGAGATATGAATATCAAAGATGAGGAATACGTGGGAGGAACATCGAGTCGAAAGAACGTTACCAGGGGTGATTAACTTGTTCTTCTGTATCTCCAAATTTCCCTTCCACAGCGGTTGCAAACTCGCTTTTACAGGGTGTGTGGCTTAAATATCTGTAGCCTGATTGCCTGGAGTGATCACATAAAGGCTCTGAGCATGCTCAGCGGCAGTGGGACTGTGTAACCCTTTTTAAGGAAAGCTGTCATCTTTGAATTGCAGTCCAGAATGTTGTCTCCTTTGGATTGGTGGTAGCTGCTGCTCTCCCTCCTGGAAGATTCTGTCTTTAAGGGATTCAACATGTCTGACTCCTGTAAACTTCAGGTAAGTGCCAAGCTATCACTTTTAGGTATGGGGAGTTTGAAGAACCATGTTTCCAGCCTGTGGTTCATTCGGGATGTTTCTCCCTTTGATTTCACTGTTGGGAGAGTTTAAACTTTCTACTGGCCTTCTGAGTATTATCTGGGGTATGGTAGTGATCTGCGGGTTCCCACTCACGTTCCTCTGTGGGGTTTGGAAATTACCCCTGTGGGGTAATCCTGTCTTCCTGGAAATGACTCCTGTGAGGTAATCTGGTCTTCCTGGCCCCGAACTCTTGAATGCATCCTTCTAGTCCAGTTCTATGTGGGTTTTTCTTCCATGGGATAGAGGAACATTGGAAGTCCAATTCCTTTTTGTGCGATTCGCTTGCCAGGGCCATATAACTTGGACTTAGAATATCTTGTTCAACATTCCCTCTGGCTTTAGAGACCTAGGCCCTCATTACGACCCTGGCGGAGGTCCATGGTGCAATTTGCACCATGGACCATGGCGCAGAGCTGCCAACTCCGCCATGGGGGTTGGCGGACTTACCGCCCCATTCCGACCTTGGCGGGGCGGTAAGTCCCCAATCCCCATTTACCCTTCCCCATTCCCATTTTTGCCCCATAGGGTATAATGGGAGTGGGGAAGGCGTTAATTACGCCACCGTAGAATACGGTGGCGTAATTAACGAGGGGACCCGTAGCGCCATGGATTTTTCCGCCCGGAAAATCCGGGCGTAAAAATCACCATGGCGCTACGGAAAGTCCTAATCTGGCGGAGAGGTACGCCATGCATTACGCTGGCGTAAACCCCTCTCCGCCAGGGTCGTAATGAGGGCCCTAGTCTTGATTCATTTTTAGGCTTTCCTTGCCCGAATCCAGGGTTGGTTCTTCCAGATCCATTGCAAGTTTTCCATACGGCCAAGAGATGGATTCTGGGTGTTGTGTGTTTCATAGTTTGAACTATCTCAACTGGACTGGTGACTTGGCCTAGGGATACCACTGGTCTGAAGGAAAAGGGGATGCCATCTCCAGGTTCATGTGATGAGCATGTGGTCACTTAATAAGAGGTGTTCATGCATATGCAATAGCAAGGTGCAGCACGCTCAACAGGCACAGATAGCAATGAGTTCATGTTTGGATTACCATACTCACTTAACGTGATACCCCACGTGATTAAATGATAATGATGTCTTATTATATAGCACTTGATATGATATGATAAGCTTAAGCGCTTCATATAGAACAAATATACATACACTATCACCCAACCTGTGTCGGTACTCGTGTATCAACCTCAGCAGGATAAAAGGCTAAGTTGACCTTGCTGGGAGTCGAACCTGCAACCTGCACATCACACACACATTGCAGCAGCCAGCGCTCAATCCACTGAGCTATCTTACCGACTATAGCTATCAGAAAACCAGCCACTCCAGAAACAAAGAGCCACATGCTGCTGGCCACAGCCCATGAGTCTCAATTTTAAGGTGTAGTAAGGTAGGCCACAGGGGTAGCAAGAGAGACCCCTAAATGACGTCCATGATCTCTCTCCATGCTGTGGAGCTAGATGAAAAATGCACTGCTTGGCCATACCCAACATGCTGCAGTATCTCTCTCCTGAGGAGTAGAAACTGAATACCATTTCCAAGATGGCGCAAAGTGTAAGCGTGCAGAAGTGAAGCTCGGACACAATGGTGGCATGTTTTTGGATAAACAGAATATATGGTACAGAGTGAGGGAGTCCTCTTTTTTAGGGGTCTGTGTGGAGGAGGACAAATTGACAGTAGCATATGCAAGGGTCCACAAGGAGCAGCTTCCCACCTTCACATGCACAAGGTGAAATAGTTCACAAATATTACCAAACAAGGAATGTCATCATTTGTATAGACAAAAATACTTGAAGTTGACATATTTTAATCAATATATACACAACATAAAATGTGGGCATTAAAAAACGCCTAAAATAACATTAACATAGGCCCTATTTGACTGGGGTGATGACACCCGGGGCTAACTGAGTGAATTCTGGTCATCACAGCTTTTTGTGAGGTTAGTAGGCAAGTGAGGGATATATTTTCATAACTTCATTAACCCTCTTTTTTCTATGAATCTCCCTTGACTTAGTCAACACTAAGCTGTGTTTCTAGGTCCCAGAACTAAGACTGTGTGCAACTGGTTCAATCTGATTTGCAACGTCTGATGGACCCGTCTTCAGGACACTGTATAGTAGCACAGATGGATTGAAGATGGCACATTGTATGGGAATCTTCTAGTCTTGTCAATCTAAAAAAAACGAGTTTGTGTTGGTAACAATACTAATTTTAAAATCATAGTAAACCTTTGTTTTTATGAGTGGTGTTGTGGCTATCATCACTGACCTTTCAATTTATTTCACGGCGTGTGAGGAGTCATCTGGAGTAATGACGACGATGTTTCTTCATTCATTGGTGCTTTATACCAACTGTGACATGACTATAAAAAGGAAACAGGATGCAAGTTAATAACTGCTGTTTCCCCTAATTCCTTTTATATTGGTTTATCTTAATGGAGCTGCTGTTTTTTTTTTTTTATCTTAACAGCAAATCCAGCAGGAGATCAGATGATTGCACATTCTAAAGGCTATGCATCCATGGCAGAATATTTAAAGATTTGCCTTATTTAGATCTTCGTAAAGAATGAGTTCTGACGCATTTTTTTGCATTTGCTTAATAGGTGGTGAAAACTGCACTATTCGAATATTGGCCAAATGGTCACATTGATTTCTGAGCGGTTACCTTAATGCCATTAGTTTGTAGCATTCTTAATGATGTTTTTTCTTTTCTTCCCACAGTGTTTTATGCCGGGGATGCCGAACGCATACGAGATAAATTAGTGAGAGAATCCCTGGGTAATCTGGCGAAAAAAGATAACAAATCAACCAACCCTGGGTCTATAGAACTGTACGGCATTAATTCATTGTATATATGATACGTTTGTGATGATTTAAGGGGCTGCGTTAAACGCCGTGAGACTTACTTGATTAACCAAAGCTGTTTTCAAAGGAGTTGCAGTGAAATTCTGATGACTTTAAAAATGCCAACGCGCGGAATCGCGTGAGATGCCGGTCTACATTGTATGCTGCTATACTGTCATGAATGATGGAAGAGTGTCTAGATTGTGCCGCCATCTTGGAATAAGGACTAAGGAATAAGGCCTCTACATCCCTAAGAAGGGTCCCCTGCCTCAAAGGAAACTAATGAAACGGCCAGGAAGTCGAAACCTAAAAAGTCTGTCACTGTTGTGTCGCAAAACCTACTTCTGTCCCTAACACTAATGATCTCAAATAACTGTGCAAACATAGCCTCTTCTCCAAGTAAAAGACTGCATGCAGTGACTTCAATCGATTGAAAAGTTCCCAGTTTCACTGGTAATAAAGTTATGCAAAAACATGTCCCCAAAATGCAGGATTCCAATGATAGGGTTGCGCCTCTTTCCCCGAGACTTCTTGTTATCCCAAGTCACTGGATAATTGACAACAGAACTGTCTCTTGCATTCACAGTTCTTCTACCAAAACACCTTGGCACATTCGTTATCAAGCGTAGGATTCTTTTTCTCAGTTCAGGGGTCCTTGACCATCTTGTTCTCAGTCTCTCATATGGGCGTGGGTCCCATATTTGCAAAAGTGGCTTGGCTCTCACTCCTGCAAGCAAATTGGTTCTCATGAATTGTCGCTCTTTTTTCTTTCACAGGGTTCCAGACCCTCTTGGATTTAAATTTCGGTTTCTCATATGGGTGCGGGTCCCTGACTCGCAAAAAAGTGTTGTACCTGCTTCATTCTCTCTCCTGCCAAGTATACAACTTGTTTAGGGTCCCAGACCCTCTACTTCCTACTTCTAATTTTCTGGTTTAGGTGCGGGTCCCAGACTCGCATGCAGGGGCGTTGCTGGGCAGGGAGCTGAGGGCCAATAGCCCTAGGTCTTTTGGATGTAGCCCCGGATAGAAGCTCAGGGGCCAGAACCAATAGTCTAGCTAGCCCAGACTCCCGACAGTCCTGACATTGGTATAGCCCCAGATCTTTTCCAGACCTACCAACATCCCTGCTTTCACGGCTTCGTTATATACCCTTGGTTCACTCTCCTGCCAAGTATACAACTCATTTAGGCTCCCGGACCCTCTATTTCCAAGTTCATACTCCTGTTGCTTCCCTGGATCTCCTGCACATCCCAGACATCCTGCGTACCTATCTCCTTCTCTCTTACAGGTAACTGCGGTTCTCAGGCAGCTGCATCCCTCTGCGAGGCTTTGTATTTTCTGGCTTTTTAATGTTGTCATGTAAATTGGGCAAAGTGAATTGACAATAAAACATCAGTTCTATCCAAAAAGGGGGAAGGAGGATTTAGAGTTGGAGAAGGGGTTGGAGGTATTGAAGCGGGGTGATACCGCATTCTCTGGAAATTATGGTCCCCAATCCCATAGTATTCTTTCCCCATGTGATCCTACTTCGGTGCACCATCCTCAGGGGGACTATTTTACTGTGGACACACCACCCTGACCCCATTGGAAAGGTCTCCCCCCTAGGAAAGAAGGGACGGCATCCTCAGATTCGTCATATACATTTCCCCTTATGCCGCTGGTTTCTTCATCTCCAAGGGCAAAACGGGTCTGAAAGTCTACATTGCCCTGTTCTTTACATTTCTGGTGTTCTACCCAAAAACAATAGGGTTGGAGATCAAGTAACCAGTGCATAATTCTGGCATTCATGTCTTTATGGAGACACATCCAAACAATGGGTGAGTTATCTGTTACAAACTGGAACTTCCTACCGGTGAGGTAGTACTTCTCCATTTCAATTGTCACATAGTTCTTTTCCCTATGGAACAGCCTTGTGGTGATGTAGTGTATTGGGTGCTCTATTTCCTCATATTCCTGGGACACAACGGCTCATAGACCAACATTTGAGGTATCCTTTTTAAGGATAAATTCCTTGATAAAGTTTGGTATTCTCAGCATGGGGGCATCATAAAGGATAGATTTTAAATAGTTGAAATAAGCCTGATTGGTTTTATGCCATTTAAACTTTTGGGGTTCCACATTTTTTTTTGGATTTCTTTTATTGATTTTATGCAAACCAAACAACAAAAACCAAACAAGCAGCATAATCATAACAGTTCCATTACGCATCAAGTTGTCTTAATCACTGCTCCCACTACCCCTCCCTCCCCCCGTGAGCCTATTTGTCACTCTCATTCAATGTTTGGCACTTATGGCCGGGTTTCGTTCTCTTCAGAGTCTGTTAGATCTGATATTACTCCAAACAATTCTGCTATTAGCGTTTTCCAAGCCAACAGGGTGCCCGCCTCATCTTCATCAGCCCGGCTACTCGCTTCTTGCCATGCCACCGTTTCAGCCTCCGCCCATTTCTGCAAGTCCTTTCACCAAACATCCACCTTGGGTTTGTGGCATTTCTTCCACCCCATGGCGATCCTACGTTTCTCCAGCACATACGCCAGATTTCTCAGTTTCTCAATATGCCTGAGTTTCCTTGGCCTAGGAAACCCGCCCAACAAGCAGGCCCAGGCCGTGTCTGTGACAAGAGTAACCCCTTTATCAGCCAGTTTCTGCGCCACTTCTCCCCAAAAACACCTAATGATCGGGCACGACCAGAACATATGTGTCATGTCAGCGTTCTCCAGGTTACATTTAGGACACACTTGTATTCCAGCGTTTCGGAACTTAGATATCCTCAAGGGGTCATGTAAGCCCTATGCATTACATACAGCTGTATTTGTTTTAATCTGGCATTCCTAGACACTTTTTTGTGGTAGCCCAGGGCACGTTCCCACACCCCATCCTCCATCGGGGCCCCCACTTCCGCCTCCCAGTCCAGTCTCAGATGTGTCAAATCTTTCCCTTTGCCTTAGCCATCACCATCTCATACAGTCTCGAGATCTCATGACCTCCTTCGGATATATCGTATATTGCTGCCAAAACTGCATCTGGTTCTTCTATCAAAACTGTCTCTGGCCAGGTGTTCTTAATCATCCGTACCAACCTAATGTACGTGACATATTGGCCCGTGTGTAGCCCCGCCTCTTTGCTGAGTTCTATGGATTCCTTAATGGACCCCTCTTGCCAAACATCGCCTAGCGTTGCCAGCCCCACCGATTCCCAGTAGGTCCTAACAATCACCCTCAACTGATTATCCCCTCCTGCCAAAGCAACCAGCGGTACCTGCGGGAGGCACGGGCATGGGACTTCCATCAAACGACAAGCCCTACGCCAAACTTTCCATCCAAGCCTCAACATCGCAGAACGCCCCTTCATTTCGGTATCAGTCAGCCAAATCATTTCTTTCAAATAAAACGGGGCGCAGTCCTGTCCAAGCACCCTGTGCTCAGGGGTCACTTCATCAGAAAGCCACTTAGCTACATATTGTAACTGTCCCGCCAAATAATAAACCTCAAAATGAGGCAGTCTGATACCTCCTTTTTCATAAAAGTTCTGCAATTTCCAAAACGCCACTCTGTTTCGGGTACCGTGCCACAGGAAATCCCTACACATGCTGTTCAATTTACTAAAAGACTTCTTTGTTATTATATATGGGCTATTACTAAAGTAATGCAGGAGTCTGGGCAGAACCACCATCTTAAGCATAGCCCCCCGCCCCATCATCGCCACGGGCAATCTTGCCCAGAACTGCATGCTGTTCCTAATTTTCTCGAAGGCTACTTCCGTATTATGTCTGTGTTCTTCTTCCACCGTGTGATATACATCTACGCCCAAGTAATGAAAAGAGCTTGTTGCCCATGGTACGTTTAGCACCGGTAGTCTATTTACAGGGGTCCCCTTATAGCTACCCAGCGGGAATATGATAGACTTTTGGGGGTTCACCGATATGCCCGACAACTCTGCATACCTTTCCATCACCTCAAGTATGTATAAGAGATTTTCTTCTGGGTATTGCAAGTACAGCAACAAATCATCTGTGACAAGGATATCAAGTGTCGTTCCCCTCCTACCTCAATGCCTATCGCATCATACTGTGCCCTAAGGCATATCGCCAGAGGTTCCAGGGCTAAGATGTAAAGCATCGGACACCAGGGGCACTGTACAACATTTTAGCCCATCTGATATAGCCTGGCCCCATACCATACCCTTCCAAAGCAGCCAATAGCCACGACCACTTGACCGAATCAAAAGCTTTAACTGCCTCTAGAGACACTATCGCCATCTCACCCTCGTTCTTACTACCCCATTCGACCACCCGATGGAGTTGCCTATGGTTGTGTGTTATGTTCCTGTTCGGGACATAACCCGTTTGATCAGGATGTATGAGTCTACCAATCACTTTCTGCAGTCGATTTGCTAGGACAGCCGTGAGAATCTTGCTGTCCTGATTTAGCATTGACAAAGGCCTGTAGGAACCACATCTATGCTCCGGTTTATTGGGCTTGGGCAGCGGTATTATAATCGCCTCTCTGAGTGACTCAGGCAACCGTCCTATCTCAAACGCTTCATTAAGCATGTCCAGCATTAAGGGGAGGATTTCCTCTCTATATACTTTGTAGAATTCGCTGGGGAACCCATCTGCTCCCGGGGTCTTACAGGTAGGCAACTGCTTCACAACCTCCTCTAACTCCTCCAACGTGATTGTCTCATCTAACTCCTCCCTCTCCTCTTCACTTATCTTGGGCAGCCCTATGTCTTCTAACGTCTCGATTATCCTGCGTTGGTCACCCATCTCATCATCTCTGTACAGCACTCTGTAATATTCCACAAATTCTTTGTTAACCCTCTCTTGCGTGGCCACTTCCTCCCCGTCCTCCCTAATAATGGTCCTAATCGGAGGCCTAGGGGTCTCGCTTTTGTATAGCCAGGCCAAAAGGCGGCCTGTCTTAACTCCCCCCGCGTGCTGCCTCTCAACATATTTCCTATAATTGAGATTGCAGAGTCTTTCCCAGTGCCCTGCACATTGTTGCTGTAGTTGGAGTACCACCTCCGTGTCTACGTCACCGCTCTTCAATGCTGTTTCTAGCTCGGTTTCCGTCCTCTGCAGGTCAGCCAAGACCCCACCCTGTAACCCTCTTGACTTAGCAATGGCCGCCCCCCGCATCACCACCTTAAAAGCTTCCCATAATGTGCCAGCAGAATCAACACTCCAAGTATTCTCCTCAAAGAAGTTAGTAATCTCTTCCCTTATATCTTCTCTAAAGACTGGATCTGTAAGCGCCTCCGCTCGGAGGGCCATGTAGGGATCTTCGCCCTCGGGGGGCAATATTGCCATCCGAGGATCAGAGGCGAGTGATCCGAGAGGACCCTAGCCCTATATTCGATTTGGGTAATCTCAGACATCACATCTGCTGTAGCAAAGACGTTATCGAGCCTAGTGTACAGTTGATGCAGGGCTGAATAGTACGAGTATTGCCTTTCAGTGGGATGTTTCATCCTCCACGCATCTGTAAAGCCAAAATCAGTTAGCAGTGTCTGCAACGCTCTCGCCGCTGGGCCAGGCTTACCCACCTTGCCGTCTGATCTGTCCACCACAGGATCAAACACACAATTAAAGTCCCCACCCCAGAACACTGCGCTCCCTATACACGTACTAAGATTGGTACAGAGGGCTCTGAAATATGCTGCTGTGTTTTGGTTGGGGGCATACGTGTTTATTATGCATATCTCCCTGCTCTCCACCAGCCCTCGCAATATCGCCATCCTTCCATTAGTTTCAACTACCTCTTGTATCGATTTGAACGGGACATGCGGTGCCACCAAAATTAACACACCCCGGGCGTATGCAGAGTATGGCGAGCCCACTACAGTCCCCCTCCACTTTCTCTTAACCAAGTCCAACTTCTCTCGCATCAAGTACGTCTCCTGTAGTAGTGCGATATCTATCTTCTGCCTTTTCAGATACATCATGATCTTGTTTCTTTTCAGATAACTGTTAAGGCCCCTGACGTTCCACGTTATTATCCTGAGGTCCCCCATAGGTTGTTAATAAGCACCCTCTCGATCCTCCGCCGATTCCGCCCCCTCTTGCTCCGCAAGTACAACATGCTGATTCCTTCAAAAAGGCTCAAAACAAAACTTAAACTCCCCAAATCCACACACACACTCAACTTCCCATCCCCCCACCTTCTTCCCACCCCTCCCCCAACAATACCCTCCCCAACCGTTGCCCAGCTCCATTCTTGGATCTCAGGCACCCCCACATCTAGCCCTGCCTAGCACAAGCTTATACTCAGGGCTCAGTAGGGTAAAGCCGCCCTAATGGCCGCTGAAACTAATAATCTATTGGGGTAGGTCGTCCACGTTTTGTTGCTCCTTTCAAAAAAGAAAACGTTACGCATACAGATGCCATACAGTTACCAATTACAGTTACACTCACTATATTCCAGTCCAAGTCGAGCACTGTGCTCAGATTGTGTTCAAAGTTCAGTCAGTTACAGTTTCTTTGTACACTCAGGGTCCTCATCCCGCTCACTCTCACAATGTCCGTGTTTACAAAATCTTCATTCGGTATGATCCTGCCAATCACTATCCGCTTCTTGTTCCGGGCAGCCTTGCAGGTCCAGCCATGTGACAACAGCCTCCGGGGTATCAAAAAATAGCGCTTTGTTCTCATGCAGCACTTTCAGTCGTGCCGGATACAGCAGCATATATTTGACTCCCGCCGCCCTCAGCCTTCTTTTGACGGCGACATAACTGTACCTCTGCCTTTGCACCAGTATCGTATGGTCAGGGTATGCTGTGATGTTGGTGGATGCTCTCTCTATCGTGCCGCCCTTACGAAAGTATTCGAGGATCTTCTCTCTGTCCCTGTAATTCAGGATCCTCGCAATGATCGGTCTTGGAGGGGCCCCCGGCCGGGGTTTCCTCATTAGGGCGCGGTGCGCCCTCTCAACCGTAAATCCCTGCGAAAGATTCCCTGCTCCGATCCCTTGCAGGATCATGTTTTCCACATAGTTTGTGGGGTCTTGGCCTTCTTCCCCCTCCGGAAGGCCAACCACGCAAATGTTGTTCCTCCTCGCCCTTGCTTCCGCCTCTTCCACACGATTTTCCAGGTTGGCGACCTGTTGTTTTAAGACATGAATCTCTTTCGCATTGCTCGTGCTAACATCGGTGTTAATCTTCACCCCACTTTCCAGACCGCTGGTCTTTTCTGCAAGCGCCCTGACACCTTGACGTAGCAGGGTGAATTCCGTACCTACAGCATTGATCTTGTTCTCTAGAGGCGTGCGTAGGTCTGCCATTGCCAGATCCCATTTGGCACTCAGTCCCGTTATGGCCTCCAGGATCTGGTGCTTGTCCCCTTCGGGGGCGTCCTTCGCAGGGGTCGCAACCATGCTCTGCACCGATGCTGAGGGGGTGTGCTGGGTTTTCGTGAAAGCCTCCATCGTGGGTTGCTTAGCCTTGACTCTCAACCCTTTAGCCGACATGGCGCTGCCCTTTACTCCTTTACGACTCCACCTTAGTGCAGCTGTTGCCCTGTCCGTGGTCCGACAATGGTCTGGCTCCCAGGTCTCCTAGCTCAGATTCGAGATGGCATTACGAATTGTTTTACGGGTGGGCTATGGCCTCACACTCCTCATTCAACTCCCGTAGGCCTTGTCGCCCAAGCATCCGCTGTTATCTCTTCCTACGGTCAGATCGTCGAGGCTCCATTAACGCGTGCCAGGATGGGCTCTCTCATGGTGCTAGTTCGAACACCCTGCCATATGTCCGCTTTGTACTATTCCTCCAGGCAATTCTCGCAGCCATGTCCCGCAGTTCCGGGGGATCAGTTTTGTTTCTCCTCGGAGGCCTCTCCTTTGTTAGCCGCCATCTTAGTGCCGAAGCGGTCACACAGCCGTACCAACAAAAACATGTATATCTCACGATTCCCCGGGGCTATGAGCTTCTCCAACGAACTTTACTTGGTGTGCGGCTTCCGTCGCCTGATCCCCAAAGTTCTAGGCGCTCGTTGCAGTTTCAACGGGTAACTTTGGCAAAATTAGAGTCGGATCATCAGGAGCTCCTCACGCAGCACGTCCTATTCCATGGCCAGCTAGCCACGCCCCCCCGTTCCACATTTCGTAATTTGTCAATAATACAAGTGGTGATGGAAGAAAGGTTTGGAATGAAACATCTATAGTATCCCACCAAACTGAGGAAAGTTCTTCGATCTAGTTTGGTTTTGGGTACTGCTGTCTCCTGTACTGCTCTTATGTTCTCGGTTTAAGGTTGTAGAAATTAATTACCGAAAACAACAAAAAATATTTAACAGTGCACTGGGCCAAATGGCACTTCCTCAGAGCTCTGGTAACCTCATAGATATGCCTCAAGTCTTCCCCCTAAGTGTTACTCTGATAATCTATGTCATCCAAGTAGGCCCCCCTCAAAACCCAGTGAATGATCGTAGGAATTGATCCATTAATCTTTGAAAGGTTGTGGGTGCCCCATGCAAACCAAAGGGCAGAACCTTAAACCGGAACAGTCCCAAAGAAGTGGAAAAGGCTGTCTTGTCTCGGTCACATGATTTCACTGGTACTTGCCAATAGCCCCTAGACCAATCCTGGAGAGGAAATTTGCAGATCCCAGTCGATCAATAAGTTCATCTATCCTAGGTATAGGTTAATTGTCGAACTGGGATAATGCATTTAACTTTCTAAAATCAACACATCTCCACGACTAATCGGAGCTTTCCACCAAAACTACTGGTGAGCACCAGGAACTTTGCGATGCTTCTATAATATCTGGAGCCAGCATTTTCTCCACTTCCTGCTGGAGCGCCTCACTACGGGCCTCTGGGATGCTGTAAGGTTTTAGGTAAACACCTTTATCAGGAGTGTGAATGTATTGAAAAAATCCTTCTACTCTCCCTGGTTCAGGGTCAAACATATCTGGGAATGGATCTAACAGAGTTTGTATGTCTTGTTTCCTACTGGATGGTAGATCACTAGGCACTGAACTAATTCCATCTACTTCATTGGCCAGGAGGCAGGCCATCACTGCAGAAGTTGTCTCAACTGGATCCTCCCCCACTCCTTTCTGTATTTTTGCCCGTCTCTCTGGTTGTAAAGAAACTGATGGACAAGTATGAGTGCTGGTTCTCTGACATACTGGGTAAGTGAGAATAAAGGTTTTGACTTCTGCATCTACCCCTGGCCAACAGAAACAATTCAATATTTGGGGCTGTGTCTTGGCGGCCCCTAAATGTCTGGCCGTAAGGTGGACATGGGCAATTTCTAGAAACATTCTTCTATGGCTGTAGAGTACTACAATTTGGGAGTGAGGTGTCCCATCTGGTCCGACATCACCCCTATAAAGTAACCCGTGCCTAAGGAAAAAAAATGGGCCCTGCCTTGCTCTTCCCTCTTCCTCAGGAATAAGCTTGTGTCAACTGGGGGGCTAGATCCGACTCCTGACACCATATATAAGGGTGCAGAAGTAAGGGACGGACACAATGGTGGCATGTCTTTGCATAAAGGCCTTTATTAAATAAAATGAGGGGTGGGAAAAGGCCTGACTATCCCTACTGCTAAGAGGGGGTTACATGCCTCAAAGGAAAATAACAAAACTGTCAAGAAGTCCAAAACTAAAACCTTTGTCACTGTTTTGTCGCAAAACATACTTCTGTCCCTAACACAAATGATCTACGATAACTGTTCAAGGATAGCCTCTTCTCCAAGTAAAAGAGTGTTCTTGCTGTTTTCAATCAACAGAAATGTTCCCAGTTTAGCTGGTAATAAAGTGATGCAAAATAATGTTACCAAAATGCAGGATTCCAATGCTAGGGCTGTGCCCCTTTCCCCATGACTTCTTGTTATCCCAAGTCACTGGATAATTCACAAAAGAACCGTCTCTTGCTTTCACAGTGCTTGTACCAAAACAGCTGGGCACATTCTGCTGTAAAGCGTAGGATTCCTTGTATCAGTTCCTGAGTCCTTGACCCTCTTGTTCTCAGTCTCTCATATGGGTGTGAGTCCCAGACTTGCAGAAGTGGCTTGGTTCTCTCTCTTCTGCTGAGCCATTAGGTTCTCATGAATTCTCAAGGTTCTCTTGGCTTTAAACTTCGGTTTCTCATATGGATGTGTATCCAAGACTCGCAAAAGGGTGATGTATCGTCTTGATTCACTCTCCTGCCAAGTATATAACTTGTTTAGGATCCCAGACCCTGTACTTCTCATTTTCTGGTTTGGGTGCGGGTCCCAGACTCGTTCGGCTTCGTTGTATCTCATTGTTTCACTCTCCTGCCAAGTATATTTAGGGTCCCAGAACCTCTACTTCTCGTTCTTATTTGGGTGTGGGTCCCAGACTCACACTGGCTCATTGTATCCCCTCGGTTCACCCTCCTGCCAAGTATACACCTCATTTAGGGTCCCAGAACCTCTGTTTCCAAGCTCGTACTCCTCCCGTTGCTTCCCCAGAACTCCTGCACTGCCCATACACCCTGAATACCGGTCTCCTCCTCTATTACAGGTTACTGTGGTTCCTGGGCAGCTCCGTCCCTCCATGAGGCTCTAATAGCATTCACGATTCGGACGCAGCCTGCAGCAGCTCGGAAACACTCTGACGACTCTCGGCTGCATGTTCCTTCTTTTGCACCCCTCACCAGGGCTAGGCACGCTTGGAGGACTTTCTCTGCAGCAACCTCGGTAGTCCCTGCTGGTGGACCACCTTCAGGTTCTCCTGTTCCTCCCAACGCAGCTTCCCTTGTGGCTTGTGCCTGTGCTTTCGTGCACAGCACCCGTAGTCACTCCACTGAGGAACTCTCTCTCCTTCTTGCATCTCAGCCCCAAATGAGCTTTAACTTCCTTGAAACTCCAGCGTGGGGTTGATATATTGTTCCGGACCAATCCCTGCCCTCAAGAAGCTAGACTGCCCGTTCCACTTCTCACAAGTGATCCCTGGACTCACGGCTGTCTTCCTCATCCCGGTACCAACTTTAAAGTTGCACACCTGATACAGTTCTATCCGAAAAGGGGCAAGGAGGATTTAGAGTTGGAGAAGGGATTGGAGGTATTGAAGCGGCGTAATACTGCTTTGTCTGGAAATGATTGTCCCCAATACCAAAGAGAGATTGCTTGCCCATGTGATGCTCCCTCAGTGCACCACCCCCAGGGGGACTATTGTACCGTTGAGGCACCACCCTTACCCCATGGGATAGTTCTCCCTCTAGCGAAGAAGAGATGACATCCTCAGATTTGTCACTAAAGTGAATGGTGATGTATGGATGCATACCATGATGCTTTATTGAAAAGTGGGCTGCTGCTTGTGCTGGACTTCTTAATATCTATTGTGAATTATTTAGGACTACGTGTGCCATAATGGATTTGGCAGACTGCTATTGCCCTATGAGGTCAGATTAGCCAAGATGGCACAGAGTGCATGATAGGGTGGGCTGTGCCTAAGCTAATGTACGCATGTATTGGGTTTATAGTCATGACATTATTAGTGTAGTGGTTTGAATGCTTCCATTTGAAAAAGAAGCAGCAGTGCTCCAATGGCTTTTGTGACCTGGCCTAAAATGGCTTATAGTTATAACAAAATATGAATTATTACCCACAATTGTGGGTCTCAATTTCCTTCTTCAAAAAGATGAAGGCATGAGTCAGCGCTGCAGGGTTTCAAACACCCCGCAACAACTCACCTTTAGAGGTGCTTCCACTGAGGATAGAGCTATCCATCCATTTCTGTTCAGGACTAGTAGACAACCAATGGCAAGGTTATATTCTGTTGATTTCGTTTTTTTCTTTTACAAACAGTGGAGTACACAGACAATTCACCAACAACACTAGCTGTGATGACCCCATGCCTAGGGAGCCAATATTATAAGAGCAGATTGAATCAGTAATCATTTATTATTTCATAGAAAACTACTCTACTGGGATGGGTTTTGGGGTGCTTTGGTATGGTTTTAAAGCGGTGTTAAGAGGGGGACTCATTAGCCATTCAGCTAGATATAGCAAAGAAAGGGAGGCCTTGTAACAACATCTGGAGAAAGATGTCCATATCAAGGAACAGGAGCACAAGGATAGGGCCTTGTAAGGGCCTTGCAGCAGATAAGAAACGCCAGAACCAAACTTAAAGCCCATCTTTCAGGTGGAACATCCCAGGCCTTATTAAGAGCTAATCAGACCTGTTACATACAATAGTGGCTCTGAGAGATGACATGGGAAATTTGAAATATGGGGAAGATGACTAAAGGTGGGTCTTAATGGACTATTGTGCCCCTCTACTCTCTGGAGGTAGCTTAGATTTAGAAGACCAACAGAAAATGTGATTACCCATGCTGAATGAGTGATTACCCATGCTGAATGATCAGGACTGTTTAGAACCAGAGAAGCCCATCACTGTGTAGGTGATTAATATTGCTATTTGAAGCCTCCAAAATAATAAAGCCCTGGGACTAGATGGCTTTTGGCCTATCTTTACAAAACGATTGAATCACAATTGGTGGGCTCATTAGAAATGCTCTTCAAAGGAGGGGCCTGGCTGGATGCTGAATGGTAGGGCTGCTTGATGCTTCCACTTTGACATATTTTGCGCCGTGACTGTCTATTGCAGTGAATCATAGTAGAGACAGGCAGTATTGCTCCGTAGTACACAATGTTTGTGGCAGCGCGGTCATTCGACTTATTTTTTATTGTTTATTTCTTTATTCAAGCGATGTCACCAGAGCAATGGGATTCGATTTCTTTGAGGCGCTACCGTCCCTGAAACAGATTCTGTAATGCTCCCGGTGATGCATCACTGGGCTTTGCCGGGGTCCTGAAGTACTGTTTGGGACTTCGTCAGTCTGTGCCCTTATGGGAACGTGGCTCGCTTATAAAGCCACAGCTTTGATTTCAACTGTTTCTCTCTCAGGCAATGTTTAGTCAGTGAAATTAAACTAAATCTATCACTTACTGTGTTCAATATACTTAGAATACCTTACATCTCTGCATGCTTTAGCTTGAGATACTGCCTGTACTTCCACTTCCATCTCCATGCACATTTGTTTTAACATTTTGCTGTTTTTGGATTCCTATGCATGGCTTTGCTGACATCTTTGGGTTTATTTTGAATAACAATCTTTCAGTGATATCTTTACTTTCCTTTTCTCATGGCTTTTCATGTTATGAGTTTTTGCTGGATTTTGCCATATGCTATGTTTTTTTCTTATTGCCTTAATTGGACTGAATAGGGTTGGATTATGTTTCTGATTGGTTCTACGTGTGGCACAATACATTTTGCTTATTTTTGGCATGGCTTCTCAAAATAATGCATCCAGGATCCACATCAATCTAATGCTAGCGCTCTTAAAAAACCTAAGAGTGACTCTCCACCTCCAAAAGATCATTCATATGATTCTGTGATGCAGACTATTCTTGATGAGGTAAGGGCACTGAAGCCCCTTATGGAAATTGCACATATTAAACTCCAGCAGTTGGATGACAGATGGGCTTCTCTTGAATCTAGAATTGAGGGGGCTGAAAGAAGACTCTGTAATGCTGAAGGTGTTTCTGATAGAGTTGCTGAGCTTGAAACATCTCTCTATCTAATTTGCAAAAGTATATGGAGAACTTGGAAAATAGAGGTAGGCAAAATATCCTTTGCTTTATTGGACTACCAGAAGAAGCTGAAGGAGATAACACAATCCTCTTTCTTGGTAATTTGCTATCTAACCTTTTAGATTTGCCAAAAACAGTGGTTTTGAAAATACCAAGAGCTCCTATGGCGGGTCTGAAAATCAGCTCAATAAAAGTATTCACACCCAAGAACTCTAATCTTTTACCTTTCGGAATTTCCCAGGTTGGGTAATTATGGTGAAAGTGGGATAAAATATAAAATAAAATGGAATGGCCACAACATTTGTATTGACCAATGTGTGTCAATATCTACTGCCATGCAAAAGAAAGAATGCGTTTCTTTTCGTCTAGTTTCAGTTTTCAAGTTTTCAAGTAGCTTAACGTGAGATAGGTCTTGTACTCCCTGCCTCTTTAAAGTCACCTTTAGAGGTCTGCTCTTGCTTTTTGGTTGATCATTTGGGTTCCTGTGGCTTGGAGGAGTACTCCCCCACTTGCAACTTACTGCAGTGCATTTTTGCTTTTGTTGTAATATAGTCTTTAGTTATTTAGCTCCAAATCTCTGCAGATGAGATGCTTCGCTAAGCAGAGAGTGGGGGGTAGACCCCTCTCCTCGGCAGGAGCCTCCCTCTGGAATGGTCTCCTGGCCTCTATCATGCTTGATCTGGATGTCCTTAAGTTCCGGAAGCTTCACAAGACCCTCATTTTTTCCTCTTCCTCCCCTCTCCACTTCCCCTGGTGTCTCCCCCCTGTGTCGCAGTGACTGGCTGTTTGGTTCCCTCTGAGTTCTACAGGATTCCAGGCCCCCGGCCAGTCCTCCCCCATCCTCGCACTTAGCATGTGGACCTGCACCACTGCAATCCCTGTCACTTACCTTCCTGGCCTCCCCTGAGCATTTGCACCTGCTCCTCCTTACCCTGCCTTCCCTTCCCACCATAGCACTCTGCTTATTGTGCAGACCAGCACCCAACCCCTCTTCCTCGCACTTCTTGTTTTGTACTTGCACGATTTGAATGTCACAAGGTCTAGTAGGACCATTTTTGTATCTTTCTCCCCTGTTCTCCCTCCCCTTTTTGGCCTTGTGTCGTCTTGAAACACCATTTGTTGTATAGGCGCCTAACAAATATCCAATTTATAAAATAAATTACAAAAAATGTATTCTTTCCTCATTTTGTTGCAATCTTTATTGCTCTGGGTGCTCTATGCTACCATTTTATTTGCTAGATTGCTTCTAATACCATCTGTGATGTATTTATCTTTAATCGTAGTTTGCTTGTGCAGTACTTGAAATAGTACCTATTCTACCCCTTTTTTGGCTCAATTCTTGCAAAAAGTTATTTCTTGGAATGCTAAACTGAAAACAATATGGGTGGGTGAACTATTCTTGATTGAGGCTGTTGATAAATGGAATGGAGTCTCTATCTTGATTAATAAATCCCTTCAATATATGATTTTGTATAATGAATTTTATGATAATGGCAGATGGGCTTTAGTTAAATTAGAATTTGGATCTGATGTTATTTCCATTATAAATATTTATGCCCCCATGTGTCCTGAACCCACCTTCTAGTTGAAGTGCACTCTGTTTTTGTTATGACCTGATATTCCTGATTTTGTTTTTTGTACAGATTTTAATAATATTATGGATTTGTTTTTAGATAGGAAATCTAAACATATTTTTTAAGAATAGTAAATTGCATAAAGAATGTATTCGTTGTATATCATAGCTGGGCCTGGTGCATTTAAGGAGATTTGCTCATCCTTCTGAAAATGATTTCCATTTCCCTGTACACAATACTCTATCATGTATTGATTACATTTTCAGTATTAAACCCATTTCGGCAGCCATTTTTGTCTCAAAGATTGAAAATATGACTATATGAGACCATGCCCCCGTTGTTACCACTTTAGATATACTGGAGGAATCTTACCCTTCAAACAGATGGAGGTTTAAGAACACCATACTCTATGATTGTACATTTAACAAATGTGTGAAAATCTTTCATCTGTAAGTTTTAGAAATTAATAAGAATTGTGATACTTTGGTGGCAAAGAACATTTATAAAGCTGCATTAAGAGCTATTGCTATATATTTGAAATTCAAAAAGAAACGATCCACAACTTTGATACAAGTACTCCAGAATAATTTGTAATAAACAAAGTTTTGTACTAATTTTGATATGGAACTATATCCCTTTGAACATTTTAATGGTAACATTTAATAGTCTTTGAAGTAAATTACATATGTCTTCCAATCCATAATGTGACCTTCGTTCTTTGGATAGACGCATTCAGTTGGATCAAATTAATAAAGCAATTAAGGATCTTAAGAGAGGCAAGATACGAGGTCCTGATGGTTTTTCATCTGTTTTCTTTTCAGGGGCAACACATTTTTTTTAAGCAAGACAATGCAATGCAGTGCAGCACAGGTTTGAATCCAGATTCCGCATTTAGAAACCACTCATTGGTATTAAGCGCATTATAAAAGAACAATTATAAATAATATTCTGGATCTGTTAAACTTCTAACAAGTTGTTTAAACTGTTTTCCTATTTGTTAGTAGGGGAGTCCTCTGGTTCATTTCTGGGTGCAATGCTAATCCTTTTTGCTAAACCTGGAAGGAAAATGATCTTCCTAGACATTTCAGACCTATTTCTGTAATTCATTCTGATAGTAAATGTTTTGCTAAAGTTATGGCAATTCGTATAGACCCCTCCTCCCCAATTTAATTAAACCTTGTCAAACTGGGTTTCTTACAGGGCGTGTTGTGTCCACCAACTCACAACCTTTTTCAACATTCTCAACATAATTGGCAATATTATGAATAGTCATGCAGCTATTTGTCTAGATGCTGAAAAAACATTTAATTAACTAGAGTGGGAATACTTGTTTGAGGCATTGACGTGGCATATGTTGTAAATCGGACATAGGAGGCGGACAAGAGCACATGTTTCATTCAAAAATCATTAATGAAATTAAGAAAACCCTCTCTAGTCCCTATCTCTATGATGGATTTCCTATGCTAGAAACCAAAAAGCTAGTGCTTGTCAGGATGTCTCACAATAAACCTGGTCCTCCATCGAAAGCTTCCATAACCTACCATTAGGAAAAGGAAGGAAGGAAGGAAGGAATGAAGGAAGAAAGAAAGTAAGAAAGAAAGAAATTAGGAAAGAAAGAAAGAAATTAGGGAAGAAAGAAAGAAGGAAAGAAAGAAATACAGAAAGAAAGAGGAAGGAAGGAAGGAAGGAAGGAAGGAAGGAAGGAAGGAAGGAAGGAAGGAAGGAAGGAAGGAAGGAAGGAAGGAAGGAAGGAAGGAAGGAAGGAAGGAAGGAAGAATATCTAAGTTTCAGTTTAGTATTGGCTTTATAAGGGTGCAGCAGTGGGAGACTGACACACAGGTGGCATGGTTGTTGGTATTAACCTGTATTATACCAGAAATAAAAAGAAAAACCTACCTCTCCCTAACTCTAAGAGAGGCTTCCTTGCCTCAACTAAAATACTAAGGATTCAGTCAGTATGTCATTTGTAAATCAAGAGTCTACTGTCTTGTGCCAAAAACCTATTTCTTGCACTTATAGGTAGATTATCTGGGGTAGCTGGCATTGCCCGTGTCCTGGTTGAGTGGTGTCTCATGTGTCCTGGAGGATGTTGCTCTTGTCCTCTTGTCGGCAAGTCTCGGTTCAGTTTGCTCTGGTGTTGCATGTGCCTTGGAGGATGTTGCTCTTGTCCTCATGTCAGCAAGTCTTGCTTCAGTTTGCTCTTGCATCTCATTTGCCCTGGAGAAAGTTTCTCTTGTCGTCTTGTCGGCAAGACGTGCTGCTGTTTGTTCTTGTGTTTCAGAAGCTCTTGATATTGATTTTTGCTTTGCATCAGATGGAGCTTTTTCAAGTGATGTTTGTTTTTTTGTGGCATGTGTCCGTCACTCAATGGCTTCAGTGGATTTGAGAAAATGTCCAAGAATGATTAATTGATTGTGCTCTCTTCTTGTGAATGAACTTAACTAAACTGTAACCTTGCCATTTCCCATTTTTTTAGTGGCGTGATGAACATTTATTTATTTTTTTAATTCCCTTTAAAAATGCTTAAAAAACACTTCCAAACTGTATACAATAGGAATACATTTCAAAGGAATAACCAACCCATCAGACATTTTGCTTCAGACACTTTTCCAAATGTTGCCTCCTTCTAGTACCTACTGTAGTGAATCGGGGTGAGCATTAGTAAATGAAGGTGTCTATGGAGTGAATTTTATGCATCCAAACATAGATTACAATCTTGCCTCAGACAAATGAGGAATCCATGCAAAACTTGGTAGCAGTGTGTTCAAAAGTGTGGATTTGTATAGCCAGACAAACATACACATTCAAAATTTGTTTTGCATATAAGAGTTTTGCATCCAAACATAGACTACGATCTTGCCCCAGACAAAAGAGGAATCCATGCAAAATTTGATAGACAGATTCAAGAGTGTGGATTTGTATAGCCGGACAAACAAACACACATATACATACATTCAGCTTTATATATAAAGAATAATTAAGTAGAGGATCTTCTTGGTCCAGAAGAATGGCTCCCTTCTTCTGGACAACGGATCACAGTTGCACGTTTTTGGTGGGATCTTTACCTGAGGGAATGACTCCCTTCCCCAGGTCTCAATCCCTTTCCAAGGCACAAAACAAAGTTCCAGATTGAAATATTAAAACACAGTAAAGTTCTCAGTTCAAACATCATCATTCCTTATTGCCCATGGTTGTTTCTTCAGTATTGGGATCCTGGAGAATGCTTCCCTTCTCCAGGTGTCTTCCTCTGTGTTTTCACAAATCCTTGGCCTTTTCTCAGGCTTACTTTCCAATTCACAAAACCAGGGTGGATGTCTCCCTTCCTCAGCCCTTTTTTCTCAAACTTACTTTGTAGTTCACAACATCAGGCCAATGTGTGATGCTGGAAATGCATCGGAGGGACAAGGCCTCCGTATCCTTGTCCTTCACTGCTTTTTATTGTGTTTTCTGACGTGTTTTCTGCGCAGGAGTTCATGTGGGACACCTGGCGGTGCAGCTCTCTCCTTTGGTTTTGGTGAACAGACCCATGGGATACCCTTATGGCACCCATGGGTGGGGGTACAACCCTGTGCCCCTATTGTATGTTTTTGGGCACTCGTGTGTGGCCCACAGAGCAGGGTACGGGCTGGTGGCAGCTCCGTGCTGAATTGACTGGTGCCCTGAGCGTCCTCCATTTTGGGATGGCCAGGCTCTGTCATTGGAATCGGCAGATTCCTGGTGGAGACAAGATGGCCTCCGTGTCCTCTTGCCTTCTATCGCCTGTTACCTTGATCTTCCCGAAGTCCCGGGAAGCCCTGACTCTGTCCCTTCCCCCTGACTGGCTCTTGGGTGGAAGCTCCATGTATGGTAGTGTGGGGAAGTACTGACCAGACTGGCTGGAGCCTACCCAACGACTGTATGTTGTGGGTACGCCTGTGGGTGGGACCTGGGTGAATGGAGTGAGTGACGAATACGCATTCTGTGTTCTGGGTGTCTAGTATCTGGGGTTTGACACAATGACTGAGACAGCCCTGCCTGAAACCGGTATGAATGAAGTGTGGAGTGTTGAATGGCTGGGTACTTGTCCCAATACACATAAGTTGTTGTGAGTGTCTGGAGAGAAGTGAATGGCCTGAATGCACCGTGTGCCTGATTGGCTGCCTGCCTGCATGAATGCCCTTCGCCGTGATTGGATGCTTCAGTATGACCGAGCGGAATGAATGAGAGATCAACAGTATATCTGGGGACCTCTCACTGCTAGGAATGGTGTTCAGAAGCTGAAGTCCACTACAACGAGTAACTGAAGTAACCTGAAGCTTGACCTTGAAGCCCTGCTGGACGAGAAGAATTACTGTTGCTCTCCTTCACAATCTGAAAGCTGCTGTGTCTCCAAGGACTGACCCAGAGAGGACCTGGTAAGGCGCCCTCTTCCCAAGCTATGAGGGACCCTCGTGCACCAGATGATCTTTGCCAAAGCTCCCTGGTAGACAGACCTTCGACAAGCTGCCGACCCGAGACTGGGACTGCTGAGGAATCCCAAAGAGAAGCGCCTGGACTGTTGTCCGCCACTGTCGACGGCCGCTATCGCCGACCGGAGCCGCCGTGCTCCCGTTTGCATAAGAACTTTCGAATCCAAGGACGCTGTCGTCCGCATCGTCGCCGCTGTATCCTGCTGGAGAAGAACTGACTGTTGACGCGCCGAAGAGCATCCGCCTGCGGGTTTCCCGCCACCCAAAGACCACAGAGACGCCGGCGCCCTTGCTGGGCCACAGTTCTTCAAACTCTTTGCGGTCCAGAACTATCGACACCGAGGTGCCCCGCACGCCTCTTCCTTGCAGGACGTGTACGCTTCCCCGTCAAGGAGCACCGCTAGGAACGAAGCTGCCACTTCACCGTCGTAGCTCACCCTGTTCTCCGTCGGACGTTTGACGACCCGTCACTCCTGCCTTTAAGGAAGGACACTCAAGAAGGGCCGTCAATTCCCCGACGAGGAACGCTACAACGCCAGGTACTTTGGGGTTGCAGAACTATTGGGAAGTCTCTTGTGAACAATATATGGACTGGGCTAGTATCTTTATTCTACAGTTTGTCCAGGTGGGGGGGGTCTCCACACAGAGCTGTGTGTAACGGTGGTGACCAGTATTTCTGCCAATTGTTCTTATCAACTGCTTTCCTCTTTCCTCTACTGTTGGTTTCCTTTACGACTTGATTTGTGTGTCAGTTAACCATACAGTTGATGCACTTTAAAGAGAACTAATAGTAATTGTGGTACCACGTAGAACTGTATATATTTGCCATTATACATAACCGAGTACAAAGTGCGTTATCGGGATATTATACATAACCTTGAATATTGATTATATAAAGACTGTGTTTTAACCGATAAAGTGTGCGGGCATTCCTTTGTGGGTGCTTGGGGACTACACTGTACTTAAGAATCAGCCCGCATCACCTTCCCGAGAAGCTAGGCCTTGATTGCTCGACCACGTACCAATATTGAGAATCTTGGCAGGGGTCCTCTGTGCCTCTCCTCTACCAAATAGAGAGCGGAAGTACAGACCCCCCCTCCCGTCCCTCACACAATGTCTCCTTTGTCCTGCCCTTTTCTCAGACGTTCTTTGCCGTACACAATGCCAGGGGGGAATGACTCCCTTCCCCTGGCCTTTTCTCACAATTGGTTTCACAGTTCCCAACACAAGGGTGAATGACTCCCTTCCCCTGGCTTTTCAAATACTATGTTTCAAAGTTCACAGCACCAGGGGGAATGACTCCCTTCCCCTGGCTTTCCTTTGTATATTCAGCATTTCAGACCTAGTTCACTGTCCTGCCAGGTACTGCTATGAAGAAGATGTCTTATGCTATTCTCCCTTTGGAGTTGAGGGTCCCAGACCCGAACCTTCTTGTGGTTTCTGTTTGGCAGTCCTGGTTCACTTTCCTACCAGGTACTGCCACAAAGAAGATGAATTATGTTGATCTTCTTTTGTGGGTTTGGGTCCCAGACCAGTGTTTCTCTTTGTTTTTCTTCTGGCAGACTTGGCTCACTCCTTTGCCAAGTACTGCCATAAGGAAGATGACTGGCAATGATCTTCCTTTTTGGGTTTAGGGTCCCAGAACATGTTCTCTGTGCTTCCTTCTGCTTGATTATTAGTGTCCTTTGATATATTATGGAGACTTTCCTTCTTTCCCCTGTATTGGGAAACATTTCTTTGGTTCCCCTCTTCTGCCTCTTTGACCCTTTGCGCTCTCACCAACCGTTCTGGTATCCCCTGTACCTTCAGGGTTGGACCCGGAGTCCCCTGGTCGTTCTCGGGATCGATCTCTCTGTGTTCAGCTCTTACACAGCTTCCCTGGCTCTCTGGCGTGCTGCAGTGGCTACGCAGTTGTTGGTCCCTTGTAGACGGCACGTCTTCCTTCGACCGCACTGTCAGACTCCTGCACTCACCTCGATCTCTGCTCTGCCAACTTCTCCTCACTGTATGACTGTGTGTGGACGCCTCTCTCTCCATGTCCTGGTCATCTGCCTCTTCTTCTCACACTGAACCACAGTCTCATTCTGGGTTCCTCCAGGGAGGGATTGACAATTGAGGAAGTCCTACCTTTGCCTTCATTCAGAAGGGCTACTGGCAACTAGAACGCTTATTCTCGTTCCTCCAAGTGCTCTTCGGTGCTCTGCATCTCCTCTTCATCCCAGTACATCTCAAGGAAGTCTTTGCTAGATCATCGCTACTCTTCCTCATCTCAGTCATGGTTGGAAATTCAGTCTTACAGACAAACATAGATATGATATAGATGTGTGGTTCATAGGGTTGAAGGATGTATAGGGTGCTTGGCGTGGGGTGTACAACCACGTTCTCCCTAGATGGTCGTCCTTGTCCCCAGAGGGGGGAGACTCTCTCCATGAGACTCTTCCTCTGTGCACCTGTGCATTATCAGGTAATGGTCTCACCATCACCTTGGTCTCATGGGAAGAGCCCCCCCCCACAGGAAGAAGTGACAACATCTAAGGATTCATCACTGTTTATTTCCCTTTTGTCTTGACTGGTTTCCTGGTCCCTACCAAAGAGTTCTCACAGTCTCTTCTGGTCCTTGGTTACGTAGAATGCTCAGCAAAGGGAAAACTGTGTTTTTCTCTGGTTCTTTGGTTCAAATAATGCTTTTGTCATCTAGTCCATATAGTCTCTGGTTTATCCCTTCCGCTGGGATGAGTTCCCTTTAACTGAATGGACTGATATTTAAAAAAACAGCAACGTTCACTCACTGTTCTACTTAGTTTATTCACAAACCTAGCCTTGCATAGGATCCTGGGGTGTTCCACTCTGATGGGTTCCTACTTTCTTTCACCTCCTCACAAGGTAGTTGTTTTCTCAGCTCTGAGTGGGCTACAGGCCTGCTCATCCCTCTGGCGGTTTATGGTTTCCTCTCCTCCTGGCATATTCGAATCATTAGCACTGTGTGGGCTACGGACCTGCTTGATTTATTACTTATCTCTCTCGTCCTCCTGGGGTAGGCATACTCTCAACCTGGCATGGGTTACAGGCCTATTAGCTCTGCCTGTTGTATTGCTTTTCTCTCCCCTATCAGGGGATTCAGATTGTTAGCCCTACGAGTATCCAGCTTCTCAGCTTTGCATGGGCTTCGGGCTTCCTCTGCCCAGCTTGGTCAATTGCTTCTGTCACCCCTTATGAGGAATTCAGCTTCTAAGCCCTGCGCTGGCTTTGGATTTCTTCTGCCCGGCTTGGTCAGTTCCCTCTGTCATTATATTCGGGGGTATTCGGGTCATCGGCTCTGGTTGGGCTATGGGCTTGCCAGCTCTGTGTGGTTTCTGGCTTTTTTTCACCCCTCACAAGCTATTCAAACTCTCAGCCCAGGGTGGGCTCGATTGTAGCCTCACCAACCTTCAGCTACTCACCGGATGCTGCTGCATACCTTTTTTTATGGTAGCACTGCTCTTCACTGGATGTGGTCTTTCTGGCCCTTGCCTTTGCCCTGGTCTGTGTGGTCTGCTGTTCCGCATGGCCTCCCCTTTCTCAGGGGGTGACAGCAAGGGACAACAACAAAACCAGCTCAGAAACCAAGGTATCCACTTTAAAGTGGCTCTGTGCCTGCTTGCAATTGTCACCTCCCATGTAAGCAACACACATTGGGGATTTTAAGGTGGCAGGAGGTGGGATTCAATACTTGTTTGGTCCATTCTTGTCCCCAGTGGAAGTCTCCCCCCCCCACCAGTGGGATCCAGCTTGCCCTGTCCACTAGAGAGAGTCTTGCGTAGCAGGTTCATCTCCCTTGGGGAGATGGGACAAATTCTCTGGATTCATCACACGTGGTTTTGGTTTGAATTTTATTTCTTTGGTTAAACTCTTGTATTCAAATCATAAGGCCTCTGTTTTCATTAATGGGCATTCCCCCCTCCTACTCTCTTAAGAGGTACTAGAAAAGGGTGTCCTCGTTCTCCTATTCATTAGTTGGGGCTATTAGGTGGCACTTGCCCCACCTATAAGCCGAAACTATTGCATTAGAGTACAGATGGATAGAAATGGCATACGAGGAGGGGTACAAAGAGTGCAGGTGTAGTTTGGTAATTTGCCCCCATTCACTAGCCATAGCCATGTTAATCCCTATAGTCAGTCCCATCCAGTTCCTGCCCCTCCCCGTCCAAATAACCTCCTCATGGGAACTCTTTTGAGCTACCTTTAATCACGCCTTACCTTTCAACTTTGCACTCTAGCTGCATGCCAGTGTTTTTCACTGCAGTCTTCTGTGAGCTAATGACTTAATTGGAGTTTTTAATCTGCTACTGGTGAAATAACATTTGTTTACCAGGTCTGCCTTCAGCCACTCGAATTATAGGCACTATTCATGTCCTTCACTGAAGTCCTGTTAAAAACAAGCATTGGCAAAGCCAACAGGTTTGGCTTGTATATAGGTATTATGCATTTGTCAGGCACTGCTATTAGATGGCTAGGTACTCACATAATTTTGCACCTGCTACCATCACTGGCCAGTTAACACCACTAAGGCAGTGCCCAGCAAATGCCTTTCCCATGCCTACACAAAAGCCTAAACTGTTGGCATTGCCAATGCTTGTTTTATTCTTGCCGTCAAAACCTTTTTTGAGCTCATTGGTTCTAACCTGTTTCAGGGGTCATGTGCAATCAAGTTGAAATTAAGCTTGCTGCGTATGCAGATGACATTCTAATGTTTCTCAAGAACTCAGGAGATCATTTTCAGGATTGAACTGAGTTGATTGATTTCTTTCTCAAAAGAATCAGGGTATAAGTTAAATAATGACAAATCAAAAATTATCTTTCTAAATCCTTGTTTCCTTCAACAAGAAGCAGGTGCCATTGTCATGAAATCGAGCCCAAACAGCATTATAGGAGGGGTACATTCAGTCATTTTTATGTTTCAATTGAATGTTTGTTTTATTAATTGTATTGCGTGCCAGACCCAAGGGTATCAGGGCGCATTGCATACGACAACTTACAGCTTGGTTACATAACAGTTTGAGCAGCACATATAAATACAATCAATGTACATAGCAGAGCAAATCAAAAGCATTCCTGTTATTACAGGATGGACACAGTAAATACCCTATCGATACAGTAAACATTGAGAGACAGGTAATTATGTACAAAGATACAAATTTGGCCAGGCGGGGTGGACAGGCATAGTCGGTTATAGGCAAGTAGAATTCTGTTGCTTTTTTTTCAGTGTCTTTGATCCACCTTATGAGGTTCTGTTGGAATTTAAGTTATGATTGATCTGTTCGTAGAATCGGGGGTAGGGAGTTCGAAAGTTGAGCTGCTTTGACCTGGAAACTGCAACCTCCGACTCTGGAAAGTTTAAATTTAGGTAGTGAGATGCCGTTGGAGTTGGAAGATCTGGTGGATCTTGTAGGATTTATTCTAGTAAATCTCTCTGAGAGATAGCAAGGTGCAGCATTGTTTAGACATTTATATACAAGTGAAGCCACTTTTAGCTGGATTAACTCGTGAGTCGAGAGCCAATTATTTGCTCTTCTGATTTCAGAAATGTGGACTCTCCTGGATATACCTAGTGCTGCTCTGAGGGCATTATTCTGAAGGAGTTGGATTCTCTTGATGGTTTCCTTATTGGCCCCAATGTAAAGAGAGTTACAATAATCCAACTTCGATAGAACAAGTGCTCTAGCAAGGGTAATGCAGCTGTTATTGGACAGGAAGGGTTTACCTGCTCTTATCAATTTGCAGGTATAAGCAGTGGCGGAAGATGAAAGGCAGAGTTTAGCCCTGCCAGGATTCAAACCTGCGTCAGCAGGCTCTGCATAGATTTCAAAGCGGGCGCTTTACTCGCTGTGCTTACTGGCACTATTTGGATAGTTTTGTTTGTTTAATGCCAGCAACGCATCACATTTTAAAAACACACTGTAGTGTTATAACTTTCACAAGACTGACATGTCTTTTAAATTTAATTCTAAAAACAAGGCCACATGTACAGGACATGTTTACTGTGTCTTTAGAGTTGAACTCTCCAACTTTCATGAGACTGGGATGTGTCTTGCACGTTAGTCCTCTGAAAGTTATATCACCAGCTTCTAGACAAGTAACTCATGTGGTCCCGTGGTTAAGCCTGTCTCACAGCTAATCGCCCTCGGTTCGAGTCCTTGTCACAGGGCTGCACAGTGAAAAATCATGTTTTTTATAACTATCTAAGCATAGCAGGTGTATTGTCTCGATACTGTCTCCTGATACTTTGAGGTCAATAAAAGATACTTTCCTATTTAAATGCACCACAGAAGACTTAGATTGCCCTGGAGGGAAAACGACCACGGTACCAGGGGACCTTTTTAAATATATTGTTGTGTCCTTGTTCCTAGAATTAGTACAGATATGGAAATATGGTCTACAGAGGAAGCGTCCTGGCTGGGACAAATAGCTGTAATAAAGATGAATTTGATCTCCCAGCGTTTATAAACTAGCTTAGCCTCACCAATAAGTATCCGGGCCACATTCTTGCATTCATTGCAGCCAGATGCGTTGCCTGGGCGGGGATGGGGGGAGTTTAAGGGGGATATAGTCACTGGTATTTTTGTTTTAGCCCCAGATAAAATCTCAGGAGCTACAACCAAAAGGCTAGCTAGCCCCCAGTCCCAACAGTTTCGACATTAGCGTAGCCCGGGTCTTTACAGACCTAGCAACACCTCTGAATTTGCAGCAACAGATTTTCAAATTGATATGGATTTGTTGGCAAAGATAATAATCAGGCAAATTCACACAGGGAGACTAGGAGTGCCTGATGTCAGGAGATATATTTGGGCAGCGCAAATTGCCCTCATTTGTGCTTTGCAGCGGCAGAAGTGGACACCATGTTGAGTGGGGCTGGAACAGGACAACCTTGAGCTTCCTATACGTCTACTCCCATTTATGAGCTCATTTGCAAGGGCCGGAAACTGGACTCTGCCTCGGTCTACCAAAATGTCGCTCTATAACCGGGACAGGGTGAAGGCGATGTGATGGCATAGGGGAGGACAGTGCCCTTTTCTCCATCTTTCGGAATCCCGACTTCACACCCTGCCTAAATATATCTGCATTTGTAGCTGGTACAATGGTGGGCTGGCGACTATCTCACAACTGTACAACAGGGGAACTCTCCTGATGTTAGAGAATTGTAATCTGACTTTTCTTCTGGCCAAGCGGAAGAGGCCCTGATATGTTCAGATCTGTCATGGGATATCAAACCCTAAGGTCAAAGCAGCAGGCTCCTGCAAGCTAACACCTCTTCAGCTTATCTTGGAGGGTGACATTTTTAAAAGGCCGATCTCGCGGTTATATAAATGACTGGACAGGGATTAGCTGATAGATGAATTTCAGTATATGGAAAAATGGGAGAATGAATTGGGAATGGCAACTGGTCACGAATCATGGAGAAACATATGAACAGAGGCACATAAATCCTCTAAAGTGGTCATTCTCATCATTAAATGGAGGTGTAAAAGTGAGGCGTGATGTTTTTATGAGTCAATTTAATGCTCTTCCCCGTTTTCGTGCTGCTCCAAAGCTTAGGTAGGCAGCAAAGCAGAGTTTTCATCTCCGCTTTGCTTTCTTCCTTCAACTTGGAAGAGCACACGGTTTTACGCTTGCATGAGATGTTCATGCTGGGGTAAAACAAATGGATTTCAATGGAACATGCCTCACATTCACACTTCATAAATAGCAGGCAGATTCCTTTGGAATCCATTATAAAACGCTACCTGCAAAGTGCAATTTGAAGGCTGCGTTTCCATTTCTTACAAAGCGGAGAAAAAAAGTGAAGAGTAAAGGGTGGTGAAAATTGCATGCAGGGGACCCAACAGCACGCACGGTTTAATGTTGGCGGTCTCCAGCATTTAATTTGAAGTTTTGAAAAAATTACCTCCTGAGAGTGTTACTGCTAGAGAATGCTTCACTAAGGTATGCTTCTGTAATACCTGCCTCCATTGTAAATTCATAAAATCATCCAAACGTGCCCCTCGTTGTGCTAGAGAAATTGAGGAATAGGAGGAATGCTCGCCCATTTCTGGTAGTCTTGTTCTAGATCTCAGATGTATGGAAGGGGATCATAGCCAAAATAAAGGATATTTCTGGAATAACACTACCCATGAACCCAATAGTGACAGTTTTGGGAGGGGTAGCTGAAGACGTACGTTTACCCTATGTAACAGTGAATGTGTATAACAACCAAGCTTAGAGTTGCTGCAGTGGTGTTGTGTGTGATGCTGGAAATGCATCGTAGGGACAGGGCCTCCGTATCCTTGTCCTTTAGTCCGTTTATCACGTACGTTCTGTCTTGTTTTTCGCGCAGGAGTTCATGTGGGACTCCTGGCGGTGCAGCTCTTCCTCTTTTTCGTTGTGGTGAACAGACCCTTGGGATACCCTTATGGCACCCATGGGTAGGGGTACAACCCTGTACTCCTAGTGTATGTTTTGGGCACCTGTGTGTGGCCCACAGAGCAGGGTATGGGCTGGTGGCAGCTCCATGCTGACTTTGACAGGTGATCTGAGTATCCTCCATTTTGGGATGCCCAGGCCCTGCCATTGGAATCAGTTGATTCCTGATGGGAGACAAGATGGCTTCTGTGACCTCTTGCTTTCTATCGCCTGTTACCTTGTTTTCCCAAAGTCCCGGGAAGCCCTGACTTTGTCCCTTCCCCCTGACTGGCTGTTAGGTGGAAGTTCCATATATGGAATTGTGGGGAAGTCCAGGCCAGACTGGTTGGAGCCTTCCACCTGACTGTATGTTGTGGGTTCGCCCGTGTTGTGGGGCCTGGGTGAATGCAGTGTGTGACAAATACGCATTTCCTGTTATGGGCGTCTAGTATCTGGTTGGCTGGAGCCTTCCCACTGACTGTATGTTGTGGGTTTGCCCATGGGGTGGGACCTGGGTGAATGGAGTGTGTGACGAATATGCATTTCCTGTTATGGGTGTCTAGGATCTGGTGTGTGACACAAAGACTGAGACATCCCTGCCTGAAACTGATATGAATGCAATGTGGAGTGCTGAATGGCGGAGTGCTTGTCCAAATCTACATTCTGTGTTGTGAGTGTCTGGATGGAGAAAAATGGCCTGAATGCACTGTGAGCCTGATTGGCTGCCAGCCTGCCTGCCTGAATGCCCTTCTGAATGATTGGTCACTCGAGTGTGACCCCGCAGAGTGAATGAGAGACCGAACAGTATATCTGGGGACCTCTCACTGATGGAAATCGTTCATGCTGGGGTAAAACAAATGGATTTCAATGGAACATGCCTCACATTCACACTTCATAAATAGCAGGCAGATTCCTTTGGAATCCATTATAAAACGCTACCTGCAAAGTGCAATTTGAAGGCTGCGTTTCCATTTCTTACAAAGCGGAGAAAAAAAGTGAAGAGTAAAGGGTGGTGAAAATTGCATGCAGGGGACCCAACAGCACGCACGGTTTAATGTTGGCGGTCTCCAGCATTTAATTTGAAGTTTTGAAAAAATTACCTCCTGAGAGTGTTACTGCTAGAGAATGCTTCACTAAGGTATGCTTCTGTAATACCTGCCTCCATTGTAAATTCATAAAATCATCCAAACGTGCCCCTCGTTGTGCTAGAGAAATTGAGGAATAGGAGGAATGCTCGCCCATTTCTGGTAGTCTTGTTCTAGATCTCAGATGTATGGAAGGGGATCATAGCCAAAATAAAGGATATTTCTGGAATAACACTAGCCATGAACCCAATAGTGACAGTTTTGGGAGGGGTAGCTGAAGACGTACGTTTACCCTATGTAACAGTGAATGTGAATAACAACCAAGCTTAGAGTTGCTGCAGTGGTGTTGTGTGTGATGCTGGAAATGCATCGTAGGGACAGGGCCTCCGTATCCTTGTCCTTTAGTCCATTTATCACGTACGTTCTGTCTTGTTTTTCGCGCAGGAGTTCATGTGGGACTCCTGGCGGTGCAGCTCTTCCTCTTTTTCGTTGTGGTGAACAGACCCTTGGGATACCCTTATGGCACCCATGGGTAGGGGTACAACCCTGTACTCCTAGTGTATGTTTTGGGCACCTGTGTGTGGCCCACAGAGCAGGGTATGGGCTGGTGGCAGCTCCATGCTGACTTTGACAGGTGATCTGAGTATCCTCCATTTTGGGATGCCCAGGCCCTGCCATTGGAATCAGTTGATTCCTGATGGGAGACAAGATGGCTTCTGTGACCTCTTGCTTTCTATCGCCTGTTACCTTGTTTTCCCAAAGTCCCGGGAAGCCCTGACTTTGTCCCTTCCCCCTGACTGGCTGTTAGGTGGAAGTTCCATATATGGAATTGTGGGGAAGTCCAGGCCAGACTGGTTGGAGCCTTCCACCTGACTGTATGTTGTGGGTTCGCCCGTGTTGTGGGGCCTGGGTGAATGCAGTGTGTGACAAATACGCATTTCCTGTTATGGACGTCTAGTATCTGGTTGGCTGGAGCCTTCCCACTGACTGTATGTTGTGGGTTTGCCCGTGGGGTGGGACCTGGGTGAATGGAGTGTGTGACGAATATGCATTTCCTGTTATGGGTGTCTAGGATCTGGTGTGTGACACAAAGACTGAGACATCCCTGCCTGAAACTGGTATGAATGCAATGTGGAGTGCTGAATGGCGGAGTGCTTGTCCAAATCTACATTCTGTGTTGTGAGTGTCTGGATGGAGAAAAATGGCCTGAATGCACTGTGAGCCTGATTGGCTGCCAGCCTGCCTGCCTGAATGCCCTTCTGAATGATTGGTCACTCGAGTGTGACCCCGCAGAGTGAATGAGAGACCGAACAGTATATCTGGGGACCTCTCACTGATGGAAATCGTTCAGAAGTTGAAGTCGAAACTTGAGGCTTAACCTTGAAGCCCAACCGGACGAGAATATCTGCCGTCACATTTTCCCCCCAACTGAAAGCTGTTGTCTCCTCAAGAACTGATTGAAAAGAGGACCTGGTAAGGAGACCCCTTCCTGAGCTACGAGAGACCACCGTGCACCAGCTGATCTTTGCCAAAGATCCCTGGAAGTCAGACCCTCGAAAGGCTGCCGACCGGAGAAGGGGACCGCCGCGGAATCCAGCACCCAGACATCCGTCCATCGTCGTTGACTAGGGTTTGCAGGTTTGCTATAACCGCTGGAAGCCCGTCAAAGTGTGTTGCCGAGAAGCTGGCACAACTTGAAGTTGTGCTGCTCAATGACCAGAGCTGCTACACTCCACCTTAGCCTAAGACGTCTGATCCAAGGACTCCCTTGCTCATCATCATCAACCACTTTGTTCTGCTGGAGAAAGTAAAGGTGGTCGACGACTGAGGAGAATCCGCCGGTGGGTTTCCCTGACACCTGAAGACCTCAGAGACACTGATGAAGATCCGAAAGCCAGCCGTGGTCGAGTCCTGATCACTGACGCCAGACGCCGATGACTCGATGCCCTTGCTGGGCCAAAGTTCTTCATTGACTCTTTGGGGCAACAAACTATCATCGTCGAGGTGTACCGCATGCCTCATCTTGCAGGATGTTTTCGACCGATCATCAACAAGCACCACAAGAACCGTAGCTGCTGCCTCAACTGTTCACCTTTTCTTCACTGAATCTTGATGACCCGTGGCTCCTGTCTTAAAGAGAGTTCCCTCAAGAAGGGCCTGTCGACGACTCATTGAAGAACTCTCCGAAACCAGGTACATTGGGATCGTAGAACCTTTAGAAGGAATCAAGACTATATTAAGTATATCTGGTCTGGGCTTGACAATACGCTTTATTTACAGGTTGCCCAGGTGGGGGGATCCTCACACAGAACGGTCTCACAGTAGTGGGATAGACTGTTCTGCCATTGCTTGATTTAACTTGCTTTCTTTCCGTGTCTATCGTTGATTCATCTTATAATCTGATTCGTATCCCATTTGAGCTGTTAGCAGTTGATGCATTTCAAAGGAATCGATAGTTAAGAGTGGTACCACGTAGACCTGTATATATTTGCCATTCTAGAATTGCCCGAGTACAAAGTGTGTTATTGTGATTGTGTATATAACGTGAACCTTATTTATATAAAGACTGTGTTTTCACTAACATAGTGTGTGGACATTCCTTTGTGGGTGCTTGGGGTCTTCACTGTACTTATGAACCAGTTGGCATCACCCCCTGAGAGCTAAGCCTTGATTGCTCGTCCATTTTGGCTGGGGTGCTCCGCGCTTCGACTCTGCCATACAGAGAGCAGGAGTGCAGATACCCACCTCTGGTGCTTTACACTGGTGGCAGCGGTGGAATGCTTATGGTTTTAAGAATCAGTGTGTCACCTTGCCACTTAAAAAATATCCACACTTTGATAAACTGAGGTTTAGTTGTGTACTAGATAACTACATTACAAGCAATGGAATCTATTGTGAATGGTAAATTGACTCGGATGAGCTTAGAGGCTCTCCAGAGTGCCTGTGAAGCCAGGGAGTTAGATTTTGTAGCCGAGTGTAGGGTTGAGCTGATAGCTGCCTTGATGGGCTACCAGACTAATTGTGAAGCTCTTGATGAAGGGAGGGATGCAACCATTGAGGCCCCTGCCCCTGGGGCTGTTTCTGAATCGGATTCTGCGAGTGCCACCACTCCTTCTGCCTCTGTTCCGAAACCCAGAATGTTTCTTCAGGGTATACCTTGGAGCTTGAAATATTAAGGATGAAATTGGCCTTTGAATATAAAAAGTTGGAAACAGAAGCTGAACTTAAGAAAGAGGAGTTAGCACAGCAAGTGATACACAAGAATAGGGATCTTGAACCCAAAGACAAGGACACTGAATGTCAGAAAATCCAGCTAGAGAAAGCTAGAGTGGAGACTTCAGCGAGACCAGTTGAGAGTGTCCGGTCCCCTGCCACCAAGTTTATGAAAGATTTGGTTGGTGTGTATGCGAGAATTCTAATATCCTACAATGGATTCAAGCGTTTGAAATGGCTTGGGGAATCCATGATGTTGATAAAAGAGATTGGGCTAAGTGTTTGTTAAGCTGAGTACCTCAGACTGGATATGACTGTATTCTGAAAATGAGTGTGGAAGAAAGGGGTCAGTGTGAGTGCATGAAGTCTGCTTTGATTTGCAAGTTTGGCAAGATGCCTACCCAATACCTTAAAAAGTTCAGGGAATTTAATAAATGAGTGAATGTGTCTTGGATTGACTGGGTGAGTGCTGCACATATGAACACAATGGGGTGGATTGATGGTTACAAAGTGAAAACCTTTGTTGAATTGTCCCACCTTTTTGTTTTTTGAGCATTTTTCAGAAGCCTGTTCACCAGAGCTGCATCAGTATGTTGCTGACGAGAACATTTTGGATCCCTTTAAGTTGGCTAGGCTGGCTGACATGTGGGTTCTCCCATTGGGTGTCCCCTAAGGACTCCAGTGGGAAGAACAAGGACAAAAAAAGAGGACCTCTCAGAAGGCTGAGGAGTCCAAGAGGCAATCACAGTCGAGTAAACCAAAACCTTCCTCTCCTAAGACCCAAAATCTAGTGGGGATAAATCCTATGTGGGTTGGAGTAAGAGTAGTGTGGTCCGCCTGCTGCGAAGCAGGGTCCCAGTGGCACCAGTACCGTACCCTGCCTTCCTGGCACTTGTTGGGAATGTGGGGCTCTGGACCACAAGAGGGTGACCCCAAGTATAAAGGTAAGACACTTGGAGTCCAAGCTATCAGCCCGACCTACCCTTACCCCATATCTGAGGTGGAGGTCACTGTCCTCCTTTCCTCTACAGAATCACATTCAATGCTCCTGTAGAGATTTCACCAGTGTCCCTTGGGGCCTGGGACCAGTACACAGAAGTACTGGCGACAATCCCACAGATCGCCTGTAGGTTTTTGAGAAGTGTCCTCTTGAATGGCGAGCCTTCTACTGGCTTGAGAGACACTGGGGCAAGCATGACAGTGGTGGACAGGACCCTGCTCAAGCCAGAGGACTATGTAGGTGCTCCTCTGAGAACTACCAGGTTAGCTGGTGGGCCTCCCAAATTATCGCGTGTAGCCTTAGTCAACATTACGATTGGAGACAAGACAGCAAAGCCTCCTGTCCTGGTTCATGACAACGTACCTGCTAACATTTTGTTAGGCAATTATTTGGTGGAATTGGGGATGATTGCGGATGGTCTAACCATTACTGCTGCGGCAGTCACCCGATCACAGATCACACCGGGTCTGGCTGAGAGTCCGGTACCCAAGCCGACGGGAAAATCCAAGGCAAGAAGACAGAAGAGTTAGAAGGCCATGGGCCTCATTACGACCCAGGCGGTAAGGTGTTAATGGCGCCGTAAAAGGTGGCAACGCCGTTAACCCCTTACCACCTAATTACGAGGTCCCTTTGTTGGTCCCTACCTTAATGGCTGGTTTTACCAGCCGTTAAGGAAGGAACCCGCTAAGGGACTTTCGAGGTAATTACGGTACTGCAATTTGTGGTACCGTAATTACCATCTTCCCCATTCCCATTGAGCCCTATGGGGGCGAAAATGGGAATGGGGAAGGGCCAATGGTGAATGGGGAATTACCGTCCCGCCAACCTTGGAATGGGGCGGTAATTCCGCCATCCACCATGGCACAATCGGTAAAATACCAGCGTCAACCATGGCGCTAATAGCACCATGGTTAACGCCTGGGTCGTAATGAGGCCCCATGTCTGTGAAGAGGGGCCCTTCTCTGCCCGCTGCTTCAGCAACATCCGCTGGGATTCAGGCTCCGGACGGGCTGAATCCAGTGGTTACCCAAGACTCGACTCCGGAGGAAGAAGAGCCAGAAGACCCTCCCGTGGGAGTGGTACTCAACCCAGAGGATCACCCCGACCTTCAATGCCTGTTGGCTGAAGTGGGACCCTCTAGGGTCGACTTCTGTAGGGGTCAGAGAGAGAGCCACTGTCTCGAGGGTCTGAGGAAACAGGCCCTGTCCCAGGCACAAGGTGAAGTGCCTAGGATATTCCGGATTTATTGGGAGGGTAAGCTCCTTGTTAGTGAGCCCACTAAGCCTGAACCTGGTGCCCTCAAGAGGTTGGTGGTACCCCAGGTTTACAGGCCCTTCCTAATGCAGTTGGCGCATGAGGTGTCCTTAGTTGGTCAACTTGGTACCAAGAAGACGAAGAAAAGGCTCTCTGCCCATTTCTACTGGCCCCGGATGGGAGTAGAAGAGGAGTCCCACTGCAAGACCTACCCCGTTTGTCAGTTGTCTGTCAAGACTGGAGGCAGTGTCATTGCCCCACTGCAGCCGTTGCTAGTGGTTGGCACACCATTTGAGAGGGTGGGCATCGACATTGTTGTTCCCCTTGACTCTCCCACTTCAGGTGGACATCGGTTATTCCTGGTCTCGGTAGATCATGCCGCCAGCTACCCTGAGGCTATAGCCCTTCGGACGGTTACGGCCAAGGTGGTTGCCAGGGCGCTCTTGGGCATTTTACCTGGGTTGAATTCCCTATGGAGGTTGTCTCTGACAGAGGATCCAACTTCATGTCGAGTTACATGAAAACGATGTGGAAAGAGTGCTGAGTTACCTACAAGTTCTCCACCTCTTACCACTAGCAGACCAATGGTCTTGTTGAGAGTTTTAATAAAACTCTCAAGGGCATGCTAGGTGCTTTGGAAGAGTCCCTAAGGAGGAAATGGGATCTCCTCCTACCATGCCTGATGTTCGCTTACTGAGTGGTACCTCAAGAAGGTGTTGTTTTCAGCCCCTTTGCGTTACTCTTTGGACATCCCATGAGGGGGCCCCTTTGCTTGATCAGAGAAGGTTTGGAATCCACCCCTCCAGGTCCTGCCAAGCAAATGGGGGACTATTTTTTAGGCCTCAGACCGAGGGTGATACAGATGATGGGCCAGGCGACAGCATACCTTAAGGCAAGCCAGGAATTGAACAAATACTGGCATGACCTTAAAGCATCACAAGTCGATTGGACTCCAGGACAGGAGATCCTTGTGATGGAGCCTACCAAGCCTAGAGCTTTGGTAGATAAGTGGACTGGATCCTTCAGGATCATCTCCAGGATGGGCAAAGTCAATTATCTGGTTGACATGGGAGTCCCTGGGGTAGCCCCTAGGGTATTCCACATCAACAGGCTCAAGCCTTTCCATAGGCAAGCAGAAGTCTCATGTCTCTTGCTAGCTTCAGAGCAAGAAGAGGATGAGAGTGAGCCCCTTTCTGATTTGTTGCATAGCAACCCTCAGGATGGCTCAGTGGAGGGAGTGCATCTCTCTCCAGATCTGACACCAGAGCAGCAGAGGGCCTGCAGGAATATGCTCCGGCCCTATGCCCATCTGTTCTCCCTGACACCAGGCCTCACCCCATGGTGCTGGCACGAAATAGACACTGGTATAGCATACCTGTCAAAAGCAGATGCTACAGGATATCTGACACTGTGAAAAACCACATCCAGGCTGAGGTCACCAAGATTTTGGATCTGGGTGTTATTGAACACTCAACCAGTCCCTGGTCCATTCCAGTGGTCCTTGTCCCCAAGGCAAGTTCCCAGGCAGGGACCAAGGATTGGCGGTTCTGTGTGGACTACAGAGGAGTCAATGCGGTCACCAAAACTGACGCGCACCCATTGCCCAGGGCTGATGAGCTTGTGGACACCATAGGTGCTGCCAAATTTGTGAGCACCTTTGGTCTTACCTCAGGGTATTGGCAAATAGCTCTGACGGACCATGCCAAGGAAAAGACTGCATTCACAACACCTGAGGGGCCCTACCAGTTTAGAGTCATGCCTTTTGGGTTGAAAAATGCACCTGCCACTTTCCAACGATTAGTCAATCATGCATTTAGTGGGCTGGAGGCCTTTTGTGTGGCCTACCTAGACGACATTGCTGTCTTCAGTTCTACCTGGGAAGAGCATTTGACTCACTTGGATAAGGTGTTGCAGGCCTTGAAAAGGGCTAACCTCACTATCAAGGCCACCAAGTGCCAGATATCCCAGAGGAAAATCACATATCTTGGTCATGAGGTAGGAGGGGGGTCGAATGCAACCTCTGCCCAGTAAGGTATGGGGTGTACATGACTGGGAGACTCCCACTACTCAAACTAAGGTGAGAGCCTTTTTGGACCTCACTGGGTACTATCGCAACTTCATGGCGGACTATGGAACCATACCTGCCCCTCTGACAGCTCTGACTTCACCCAAACAACAGAGCCGAATTGGACCGAAGACTGTCCGAAGGTCTTTGATTGCTTGAAGTAGAGTCTGTGTAGGGCACCTGTGTTGTGTGCGCCCAATTACAGCAAACCCTTTATCATTCAGACGGATGCCTGCAACACCGGAATTGGAGCTGTCTTGTCCCAGGTATATGACAAAGGGGGGAACATCTGATCATATTCATCACTAGACAACTCAAGGGTAGAGAACTTAGGTGGGCTACTGTTGAAAAGGAATGTTTCAGTATAGTTTGGAGCCTTAGGCGTTTTAGGCCCTACCTTATGGGGTCTACCTTCAAGGTCCAAACAGACCATAAGCCGCTGAAGTGGTTTTGGCAGATGAAGGGTGAAAACCCGAAACTGCTCAGGTGGTCCATTAGCCTGCAAGGGCTAGAGTTCACCATTGAGCATAGACCAGGGAAGACTCATGATAATGCAGATGGCCTTTCCAGAAGATATGTTGACCGTCTGGATGAGGGTGTCAATCTCGTGGGAGATTATACCACCCTAACCTCAGCCTGGGGGTGGCGACTGTGATGCTAAAAATGCATCGGAGGGACAGGGCCTCCGTATCCTTGTCATTTAGTCCGTTTACCACGTACGTTCTGTCTTCTTTTCCGCACAGGAGTTCATGTGGGACTCCTGGTGGTGCGGATCTTCCTCTTTTTGGTCACAGTGAACAGACCCTTGGGATACCCTTATGGCACCCATGGGTAGGGGGTACAACACTGTACTCCTAGTGTATGTTTTTGGGCACCTGTGTGTTGCCCACAGAGCAGGGTATGGGCTGGTGGCAGCTCCATGCTGACTTTGACAGGTACTCAGAGTATCCTCCATTTAGGGATGCCCAGGCCCTGCCATTGGAATCAGTTGATTCCTGATGGGAGACAAGATGGCCCCTGTGGCCTCTTGCTTTCTATCGCCCCTTAACCTTGTTTTCCCGAAGTCCCAAGAAGCCCTGACTCTGTCCCTTCCTCCTGACTGGCTGTTGGGTGGAATTATTGTGGGGAAGTCCAGGCCAGACTGGCTGGAGCCTTCCCAATGAATGTATGGTGTGGGTACGCCCGTGGGGTGGGACCTGGGTGAATGGAATGTGTGACGAATATGCATTTACTGTTATAGATGTCTAGTATCTGTTGTGTGACACAAAGACTGAGACAGCCCTGCCCGAAACTGTTATGAATGCATTGTGGGGTGCTGAATGGCGGAGTGTTGTCCGAATCTACATTCTGTGTTATGAGTGTCTGGATGGAGAAGAATGGCCTGAATGCTCTGTGAGCCTGTTTGGTTGCCTGAATGTCCTCTTGAATGATTGGTCACCTGAGTGTGACTCCGCAGAGTGAATGAGAGACCGAACAGTATATCTGAGGACCTCTCACTGATGGAAATCGTTCAGAAGCTGAAGTCGAAACTTGAGGCTTAACCTTGAAGCCCAGCCGGACGAGAAGATCTGCTGTCACATTTCTTCCCCAACTGAAAGCTGTCGTGTCCTCAAGAACTGATCGAAGAGAGAACCTGGTAAGGAGACCTCTTCCCAAGCTACGAGGGACCATCGTGCACCAGCTGATCTTTGCCAAAGCTCCCTGGATGTCAGACCCTCGAAAGGCTGCCACCGGAGAAGCGGACCGTGGCAGAATCCAAAGTGAAGCACCCAAACATCGGTCCATCGTCGTTGAACAGGGTTTGCAGGTTTGCTATAACCGCTGGAAGCCTGTCGAAGTGTGTTGCCCAGAAGCAGGGACAACTTGACGTTGTGCTCCTCAACGACTGGAGCTGCTACGCTCCACCTTTGCCTAAGACATTTGATCTAAGGACTGCCTTGCTCATCATCGTCCACCACTTTGTCTGGCTGGAGAAAGTCAAGGTGGTCGACGAGCAAGGAGAATCTGCCAGTGGGTTTCCCGCCACCCAAAGACCTCAGTGACGCCAACGAAGATCCGAAAGCCAGCCGTGGTCGAGTTCTGATGGCTGATGCCAGACACAGAAGACCCAGCGCCCTTGCTGGGCCAAAGTTCTTCATTGACTCTTTGTGGCAACAAACTATGCACCGCACGCCTCATCTTGCAGGATGTTTTTTCGACCAATCATCAACGAGCACCGCAAGAACTGAAGCTGCTGCCTCAACGACAGTGTTCACCTTTTCTTCCCCGAATCCCGACGACCCGTGGCTCCTGCCTTAAAGGGAGTTCTCTCAAGAAGGGCCTGTCTACGACTCATCGAAGAACTCTACGAAACCAGGTACATTGGGGTTGTAGAACCTTTAAGGGAATCAAGACTATATTAAGCATATGTGGACTGGGCTTGTCAATACGATTCATTTACAGGTTGCCCATGTGGCGCGATCCTCGCACAGAACGATCTCACGGTAGTGGGATAGACTTTTCTGCCATTGCTTGATTTAACTTGCTTTCTTTCTGTGTCTTTTGTTGATTCGTCTTATAATCTGATTTGTATACCATTTGAACTGTTAGCAGTTGATGCATTTCAAAGGAATCAATAGTTAAGAGTGATACCACATAGACCTGTATATACATGCCATTATATAATTGCCAGAGTACAAAGTGTGTTATTGTGATTGTGTATATAACGTGAACCTTATTTATATAAAGACTGTGTTTTCACTAACATAGTGTTTGGCCATTCCTTTGTGGGTGCTTGGGGACTACACTGTACTTAAGATCCAGCCTGCATCACATCCTAGAGCTAAGCCTTGATTGCTCGTCCATTGCTACCAACAATTGAGAATCTTGGCTGGGGTGCTCTGCGCTTCGACTCTGCCATATAGAGAGCAGGAGTGCAGATACCCCCCTCCGGTGCTTTACACTGGGTAGATGCTGGAAGGACCCCAGTAGGCCGGTTTTAAATGTCTGGAGTACAATATGGGAAATTATAGTGTATAATATATCTGAAAATGGTCCCAGTGCTGTAAGACAAAATGAGGAGGCCCCCCAATGATACCTGCTGAGGGGGCCTCCCCAAAGCTCCTTGCAGAAGCATATTCTGCACCACAAACTCTCATGCCGGCATGAGCCACCAGTGATGCTTTATGATTTTGATGGTCATGCTGCTGCAGCAACATGATGCGGACTGCTGTAGGTGAAAGATGGAAAGTTTGTAATCAAGTCTTAAATCTTACACAACATAGAAACAAATGGGGGGGCGCTGGCTCCTAGCATCCAAATGTTCGAGCTTCCATTGTGTGCGACCAGTAACATTATTATGTGTTTGGCAGTAGCAGAGGCAGCTTTTGTACTCTTGGGGCCTCATTACAAGTTTGCTGGTAACGGCGCTGGTAAACTACCGGCACCGTTACTACCGGACCGGCAAACTACCAGTTCTGTTCGCGGGTGCCTTTTCACCTGCCAGGTCTGACCTGGTGGGCGTACCGGCACCTGCGAGCAGAGCATGTCGGATGCACCATTCAGGAGCGCTCAGGTGTAGCGTCTGGAGTACTCACACAAGATCGTGGGGGTAAGCCGTGTCCCACTGCTTATTTTTCAACACCACTTTATACTGTGGCTTGGCGTTTTCCAGATAGTTTGAGAGCAGTTCCCTAACTGCTAGGGCCCCGCACATTTTGTATTCTTTATTGCTAAAGAGCAGAACACAGCAGATTCTACAGCAGCATTTATTGCACTATGAAGAAACACGTTTAACGATCCTTCCATACGTTAGAGTATGTGCATCCTCTTAATATTGCTTCATTGTTGCTAGCGCCTGTGTTGCCGGATGAAAATGTACACAACTGTCTGACTTGTTTCTCAATGTACTACTGTCAGGCCTGATATATGAGAGGTTGCCTTGGAAGAAGGGCACCCTTTTTCTGTGGACTGATCATACCTGTGTCTTCTTTCCTCTGGTGATCCTCGTCCGCTTTTGCTGTTGTTGAATTGTTGAATGATCAATTTTTAACTATAGTTTCTCAGTTGACACACTTTAGTTCCCACCTCAGCCCAAGTTGCTGAACTCATTGCATTGCCATTTGCATACTATCTTGGATCCGCTGATTCCGTCACAACATACATAGTAAATATGCATGGAGCGTAGCTCATGATTTTGTCCACATTTGGGAATAGCAAGGGTTTACAACCTCAGCAGGGACACCCTTAATCTCCCCTACATTGCAGCCCATCTTGATGTTATCTTGTTGCCCATAAATATTGCTATTGTCAAACTTCTCTGTACATACAAAGGGGAAAGGGATGGTGTCCAAAGGTAATCAAGCAGCTTGTGACACAGCACAGGGAGTGGCCCTGGGAATAATCCCACCGACATGTATCCTGAGCACCCCTGATACCATGGCCAGTACATATATGTGAGCGACAGTTAAGTGTATTTGACAGACAGTTTGAGTGGGTTGAGCAATGCTGGTCACAAAAGAAGAGAAAGCCAGGTGGGAAAAGAAGGGAGCTGTGAAGGTACAGAGGGGAGTTTGAGACAGGAAGGTAAACCTATAGTGCCTCAAAAGGCCCTTGTTCAGTTAGAAAGGAGTGTGCATGGATCAGCACATGTGAATGAACACACCATGGTCTCACAGGTGTATTCGGCATGGTGAGCCCCAGGGTTCCCAGCGGCAGCATGCCAGACTGTTTGTCAAGCTTCCAAATGCACACATTTAATCCAGGGGTGAGCCCAGAAGGTCCTTGTTGGAATGGCACTGCCCACGGGTGGCCCATTTTAGGCCCTCTAAATTGACTTTTCCCACATGCCACCATCTATCAACTCATGCACCTTCCTCATTGTAGTGGTTGACATATTCAGCGGATGGGTTGAAGCGTACCCCTGTAGGAGGAATGACACTCAGACAGTAGCTAAATGCTTGTTGCAAGATTTTATACCAAGATGGGGAATTCCTGTCTCTGTAGGTGGTGACAGGCCCACCCCCCCCATTTTTTGGCAATGCTTCAATAGCTTGTAAAGCAAAGCTGTGGTAGTAGGAGCATTATTATCTTTCCCATTGTCTGATCATTCTATGCTGCAGAATTTCATTTCCTTGACCTCTGCCCTCCAGTCTCTTCATTTGCAGGTCTCTGCCTCCTTTCAAGAGCAGCTGACCAAGCCAATGCATGACATACAGCCTGAAGATTTTGCTTTTGTTCGAGGCCCCATCGAAAATCTGCATTAGAGCCCATGTAGAGGAAGCTCTCTGCCCTTGCATCACCACCAGCAGTGCCTTTACAGACTGTACCCAAACTTTGGCGTGCAAGAGACTCAACAGCTACAACTTTGCATTATAATTTAAGAAGCAGGAAAAGTTACTTAAATGGACACTGGAAGACAGTGGTTCTTAGCTGAATTGTTACAACCCACAAGTGCTAAATGTTAGCAACAAAGTGGTGGGAGAAGACATCATGTGATCGTCCTCCCCAGCACCTAGAAGTAGATAGCAGCAATAATGATGAGGATACTGTACATGTTCTTCATAGACAATACATTAATCAGGTTCCCACAGAAGATTGTACTTCCTTATCACTAGATGCTGCTTATGTTGCATCTACTCCACATCACAGATTACCCACTGTTTGTCGACATAGGCATGTATTAGCCAAATGGTCAGTGCATGAATGCTATTGAGATTGTGAAAGGTGCCTCAGGTCACATTCTACGTGCATAACAGTTTTAGCAGTCCCCAAGAACCGCCCCATTTTTTGGAATTTCTGAAGACTTGGAGAAGGGAGGCTGGAAAGGGCACTGGAGGCACACAAACTCTTTCAGACAACACAATCAGTAATACACTCAGGAAACATTAGGTCTACCAGAATAACCAAATAAATAAGGTGGGAATGCAAAATTCTAGATAGTTTCAAAGACTGTTACAGTGAGATTACCCGCCATTGCCATAATTGTGAGGTTATCACCCGTCATGATTCTACTGTACTAGGTTGTATTACCTGCCCCTTTGAGTGGGCAGGATATGCATGGGAACAATATTGGGTTCGGAACCAAATACCTTATCCTCAGTTTGTGGCCCATGATCCCATTACAATGGGGCCACCTTAGCCACATATCTACCCATAGGAAAAGATGTATGAAGAATAAATATACTCAAATCAAGGACAATAGCTTTTTGACATTGCAGGCTTTGGCACAGCTACACCTGAGGGACCTGTAGCTAATAAACCACTGGTAAAACTGAGTCAAGAACAGGTAAGGATATGTGCCACCACTAGACCAGTGAATCTGTAGGGGGAGGTGGAGCAATAGGAATAAAATAACAAATGAGGGCCAGTCAGGTTAGTCATTGCGTTGACAGGGATAATCATAAACGTCCTTGTTCACCATGCCCATGCTAAGCTATCGTCTTCATTAGAAGCTAACTCATACATGACGTTGGCATACATAACTGCTGTTGAATTAAATGTAAGTGATTTCTGGGTGTGCAGCCACCTGCCACACCATTCCAAAGACACTTATCCTCTTGTTGCTGTTTCTGAACTCACACTATGGAACTATTCAAACTTAGAATTGGGATCCACACATTTGGCTACCTCTAAGGGCAAGAATAGATTGTTTAGAACACTTAGAGTACACCCTGCATACTGCTTCCTTCTTTGTGTAGGGATAAAAGAAGGAGGAGGGAAGATTCTGGGTAATACAACGGGTTGTAACTTTACAGTAGAACTGCTTGTAAATGGCACTGCCTTACTGACAGGAGACAATTGGGGAACAGACAGTATTGAAGACAAATGGACCAATGCCACGGATCCTGTCTTATGTCTACTGAAAAGGCAATGTTGCTTTAAGAATGTGCACACCTTTAGGGGGTAATTCATAGAATTCAGCGCACAAGTGGCGCACGCGGCTGGCGCACAGTGTGCGCGTGCGACAGTCTGCGCCAGCCGCCTGCGCCAAAATCCATTTCCGCGCACAGCGTATTCATGGATTTCAACATCCATTACCAGCTGTGGCGCAAAGTGGCGCAGAGACCCTGCAGCAGCGCCAGTTACTCCCCCAACCCCTCCCCGTGCGCCATGCACAGCGCACAAATCCCATACATGGCGCACAGGCCAGTGGAGCAGCATACAGCCCCCCAACCACGAAAACGCTTGTAAAACTCCCCGCTCACCCCTCCGATTACATGTACACCCCTTCGCGGGGAGTTTCACACGTGATTGGCCCTGTGCGAGCGGGGTACATGTATTACTGGGGTTCGCAGGGAGTTTCACACGCGATTGGCCCTGTGCGAGCGGGGTACGTGTATTACTGGGGTTCGCGGGGAGTTTCACACACGATTGGCCCTGTGCGAGCGGGGTACGTGTAGTACTGTGGTTCGCGGGGAGTTTCACACGCGATTGGCCCTGTGTGAGCGGGGTACGTGTATGACTGGGGTTTGCGGGGAGTTTCACATGCGTTTGGGCCTGTGCGAACGGGGTACGTGTATTACTGGGGTTCGCGTGGACTATCACACGCGATTGGGCCTGTGCGAGCGGGATACGTGTATTACTGGGGTTCGCGGGGAGTATCACACGCGATTGGGCCTGTGCGAGTGTGGTATGTGTATTACTGGGGTTCGCGGGGAGTTTCACACGCGATTTCGCTGTCAGAGCGGGGTACGTGTATCCAGTGGGGAGCGCGGGGAGTCCCACATGTGAATTGGCAGTGTGGGTTCTCCCAGGTGTGCCCTCTACCCCCTCCACAGCCACTGCAGGCAGCCACACCACAGGGGACTACCCTGCACCCCATGTCATGTTCCACACGCAGCCCATCCACCATGGGCATGCCCCCCAGCCAGCCCACATGTCACCTTGCATTAGTGATCACCAACTCATGTCCCCCAGCACCCCCACCCACCCAGCAGTGATGGGCACCTGCCAGCAGGCCCCGACTCATGTCACCCAGCACCCCCACCCACCCAGCAGTGATGGGCACCTGCCAGCAGGCACCGACTCATGTCCCCCTGGACCCCCACCCACCCAGCATTGACGGCCACCTGCCAGCAGGCCCCGACTCATGTCACCCAGCACCCCCACCCACCCAGCAGTGATGGGCACCTGCCAGCAGGCACCGACTCATGTCCCCCTGGACCCCCACCCACCCAGCATTGACGGGCACCTGCCAGCAGGCCCTGACTCGTGTGCCCCAGCACCCCCACCCACCCAGCAGTGATGGGCATCTGCCAGCAGGCCCCCACTCATGTCCCCTTGGACCCCCACCCACCCAGCATTGACGGCCACCTGCCAGCAGGCCCCGACTCATGTCCCCCAGCACCCCCACCTGCCAGCAGGACCTGACTCATGTCCCCCTGGACCCCCACCCACCCAGCAGTGATGGGCACCTGCCAGCAGGCCCGACTCATGTCCCCCAGCACCCCCACCAACCCAGCAGTGATGGGCACCTGCCAGCAGGCCCCGACTCATGTCCCCCAGCACCCCCACCCACCCAGCAGTGATGGGCACCTGCCAGCAGGCCCCGACTCATGTCCCCCTGGGCCCCCACCCACCCAGCATTGACCGGCACCTGCCAGCAGGCCCCGACTCATGTCCCCCAGCACCCCCACCCACCCAGCAGTAATGGGCACCTGCCAGCAGGCCCTGACTCATGTCCCCCTGGACCCTGACCCACCCAGCATTGACGGGCACCTGCCAGCAGGCCCGACTCATGTCCTCCAGCACCCCCACCCACCCAGCAGTGATGGGCACCTGCCAGCAGGCCCGACTCATGTCCCTCAGCACCCCCACCCACCCAGCAGTGATGGTCACCTGCCAGCAGGACCCGACTCATGTCCCCCTGGACCCCCACCCACCCAGCATTGACGGGCACCTGCCAGCAGGCCCCGACTCATGTCCCCCTGGAACACCACCCACCCAGCATTGATGGCCACCTGCCAGCAGGCCCCAACTCATGTCCCACAGCACCCCCACCCCCTCAGCAGTGAGGCTCAGGCCCCGACTCATGTCCCCCCAACACGTCATCATGATCCACAATCATGTGCCTCATGGCCTCCCAAATCCCACCGCATGCCACCCCTGTGCAAAGACCCAACCAAGTATCCCATCCACCCCACATTGAAATGCCCATTACATGATACAACCCAAATGGCAAGAATGTACTTCGACACATGTCTGTCACAAACCCACAATGGGTGCTGGTGATTGTGAAAACCTACACTGTGACATGCATGAAACCAATGAGAGAATACCACACATCAAAGTAATAAAAACAAAATGTATTGGACAGAAAAATAATGTAATCAAATGAAAACATGAAAAAAATGTATCAAAAAAAGATGAAATGCAGCATGTCCAAAACACAAACAGAAAAACATGAAGCCTGAATCCAAATCAATCGAAATTAAAATGTGTCCAAAGTCTCCGGCCAACAAATCAAATCCAAGGTAAACGGAAACAGTAAAATCCATTGATCAATGGTGAGAAAAATAATAATAGATAAATCCAGTGTTCAACTATGTACAAAGAAGTAATCCAGGGTCCATGAGCCCAACGAATGAAATGAAACTTAGCAAAAAAAATACCTAATAAAGAACTATATACAAAAAGGCGAGGCATAGTCCAAGCGCCCCAAATGAATGAAAAAGATAAAGGAAACCTAAAACTTCAAACTATATACAATTACGGTGGGCTAGTCCAATGGCTCACTTCCCGATTTCCCGGGCCAGGGCATCATCGAACTCCTGCTCGATGTCCTGGAGGCGGTCCTCTTTCATGGCCCTGAGGGTTCGCAGGGACGATGACATGTTGACCTCCAACTCCCTGCGAATTGCCTCGAGGTACTCGGCCCGCCTCAGTGCCCTCCGCATGGAGTTCTCCGCCCTGACCATTGCGAGCCGTGCCTCTTCCGCCCGCCGCCGCTCCGCATCTATGACGTGGCCCAATCGTTCCCACACGGAAGACACTTGTAATCCTGGTTCCTCCTGCCCTCTGGCCGATGCCTGCCCCTCCGATGTCGATGGCCCTGAGCCATCATGGCTCCCACCTTGTTGCTGCTGTGCCTGTGCCCCTGCTCTTGCTGCCTGCACGTCCTCCTCTGGCTGGGGTGCAGTTGTTGTGGTGGCCACACCTGCTGGACGTCTGACTCCCGACTGTGGCAGGGATGTGTCTTCCACCAGCCTGGCCGCTGGGTCAGAGGCAGCTCCACAGGGTACCCAGGTGATACATGGGTGGGAAGATGGCATGGAGGACGACTGGCGCGTAGGGTGTTCAGGTGAGGAGGGGGTTTGGAACAAGGTCCAGCAGACGGAGGAATCCAGCCCTGGTGACCAGTCCCAGTAGGTCAACGTGGCCAAAGAGGCATTCGAGATGACGTGCAGTGTCTTCACAAAAACACTGCAGGTCACCTTGCATGCCCCATTGACGCAACGCCATCCCACTCAGGACAGGCTCAACCCGGTCCTGGATAGCCACGTCTGCAGGGAGAGGAAGGCCAGTTGTTGTAAGCGGATCCCCTCCCTGAAAACGGGTCTGGACGAAGGCATCACTGCTGGTGCGGAATGATGCAGTCACACGATCGGGGATAGGATTACACACAGACACCTCTGCGGCGGCCTGTGCTGCCTCCTGTTCCTGCCCCTGCACTGCACCACTAGCACCAGTGGAATCCCCCCCTCCAGACCCCGTGTGTGTCCCTTCTACGGCCTCCTCTCCACCAAACCCCCCACCAACCTGGATGACTCCGTGCCATCTTCCTGTCATGATCTCTGCTTCCAAAAGGTCAGGGTTTTCCCAGCTCCCTTGGAAGCAGATCCATAACCCAGGTTCCGAGTGCCAACCAGTCCCAATTGGGACCTTTTGGACCCAGTCCTGGCGCCAGTGGCACCAGGCTCATAAATATGCCCAGTCCCAGCGCTGGAAGCGCCGGGCTCATAATGCTTGGGTGGACTTACCTGCAGCAGACCATGCTGCTTACTTGCCTGCCAGTTGAGTCTCTGATCCTCTTCTGTTTGGAACTACTTTTCCTGTTGGGTGGGGCAGGAGCCACTCCCTAGATTCAGAACACTGGAACTCTTCTGGAAAGCAGGAACTCTTTTCTTAGCTAGGCGTGGCTGTGGAAGGAGACACCTAAGCACTACAGGAGGCTATTTAAACCACACCCTATGGATGAATCTTGCTTTGCGTTATTCTGCATCCTCAGCAGCAGAACGCTCATCGTGTCTTCTGCATCTGATCCTGGGCCTAAGGGAAAAGGCTTACCATTCTGAATCCAGTATTCAGCAACACCTATAAAGACAAGAAAGAACAGGTTAGCATTACGGTCTTCAGTGACAGCTCTTCACTTACCTGGTCCATCGGCTGTCACCAACGCCTCGCGCTGCATTCCGGCATCTGAAAGACAAAGGCTTACCTACTCTTCGTGCGCTTCGGAGGTCTTCACACTGCATTCCGGCATCTGAAAGACAAAAGCTTACCAACTCTTCGCACGCTCCGGAGGCCTTCGGCGCTGCATCCCGCATCTGAAAGACAAAACAAGGTGCATTTAAAGACATTGGGGAACTTCAATACTCACGTGCCATTACTCCTTTCCACATCTAACCCAATGGGTATTCCGGCACCCTGCAGCCGCCCCGAACTTGTACCTGCAAAATAAAAAGACAGTTAGAGCGCATCGTGAAGCAGGCAACAAGCGCTTACTTACGTGCTTCCAGGCGCTTCTATTCATCACACGGGCTCCATCTTCAACTCACTTCAGCCCGCCATCCGCCATCGCCGGAACCCTGCAAAACAAGAGACATCATTGCTAAAGACTTTAAAGACATTAGAATTACTCGAAACTTACCGTTCGTGCAGTAAACGACGGACAGCAGTCCTCTGAAGTCAAGAGGCCTGCTCCCCTTATCCAGTGAAGAAACTGGTTACAGCACCCTGCCTCGAGGCAGATGGAGAGAACGGCGTTCACTTACCTAAGGTGAGAGCGTTAACCTTTGGGGTTCTACAGGAGAAGAGAAAGGGAAGAAGAGAGAGACATTCAATAACCCAGTTCATTAATCCCACATTTTCTATCTGCAGACATCTTACCCTTCGAGCCAGACATACAGTGCACAGAGGTCCAGCCCAAAGAGCCAGCCGTGTGTTACACATCACCTTTGAAGATACGGTATACGCCCAGTGAAGACCGGCGCCTCTACGGGAATCAGGTGAGCGTTACAGAACGCAAAGCCTACCACGAAACTCCCGTTCAGGCGCTATGGAAACCTCGGATACCGACCAGCTAGCCCAGTTTCTTGGGGAACTAAGGGCAGAAGTGCATGCAGCCCGTCAGTAAACGAACGCTCTAAGAAGGGAACTGATTATTTCCAAGGAGCGAACAGATGATCTCGCTAGACAATTGCTACAGTCATAAGCCGGACAGACCCCGTTACTCGCATCTGGGGGAAATCTTCCTTCTACATCCTCTATGAATCCAGTGCAGATCAACCTACCTGGGAATGTACCTCTGGCTCCGCCCGAACGATTTTCTGGTGACCCAAAGAGGTTTGCAGTATTTATCAATCAGTGCCGGTTGCATTTCTTATGCCGGCCAGCAGCCTTTCCAACTGATCAAGCTAAAGTAGCTTTCGTGCTTTCGTACCTTAGTGGCAATGCGGCAGACTGGTCGATCCCTCTAGTAAATCAAGATGATCCGGTCCTCCATGATTTTCAAGCTTTTCAGCTCAGTATGGAAAAACTGTTCGCAAGACATTCACAGGGGCAGGCCTTGGACAACGAGCTTCTTTCGTTGCGACAAGGTAATCAAGACCTTTTGGCTTATATTGCGTCTTTCAACAGACTGATAGTGGAAACTCACTGGCCTGAGGACAAAAGGATTACGCTGTTTTATAGAGGTCTACGCGGAGAGCTCAAAGATGTGTTAGCCCAAGTAGTGAATCCCCCACAAGATTGTTCGGACTATATAGACTTAGTTGTTCAAATAGATCACAGACTGCAGAACAGGAAGGCCGATCGTTCCAAGTTTGATGCTCGAATATTTTCCAAACCGCCAACTCCTTCCAAAGGAGTAGACTCCGGGGAACCCATGCAAATAGGGGGTCTGAAAGGTCCTCTAACACAAAAGGAGCGGGAAAGGAGAAAACAGTTGCAATTATGCCTCTATTGCGGAAACTCAGGGCACTTTCTTCGAGACTGTCCGGTGAAACCTGCCAAGAAGGCAGTAGGAGCTGCAGTTACCAAAGTTACAAACTCTGAGCAGGGAAACGACCTCACCCGACAAGAATAGAGGTCCTCTTGCCGAGCGTGAAAACCAGTTCCGTGACCTCGCATTTCGTGATACCTATGGTCCTCATTAGCCCTGATAATCCGGATCGATTACATGCAATTGAAGCTTACGTCGACAGCGGTGCCATCAGCAATTATGTGGATCATGAAATGGTTTTGAGGATGAATCTAACTCTTTGTCCCAAGGCTGTAAAGGACGTCATTACTACGGTGGATGGTACGGAGATAGCCTCCGGGCCAGTAACGCATACCACTCAAGAAGTGACGCTGGTAAGTCAAGATGGACACCATGAGAAGATCGTGTTCGATGTGATCAAGGCCCCTCAGTTTCAGATTATTCTAGGAATACCTTGGTTAGAGAAACACAATCCTCTGATCGATTGGCGAGCAAGAACGGTCCAGTTTCCAGAATGTGTCTCTACTTGTCACCCTCCACCTGGTGTTCCACTGGCAGCAATTTCTTCAGAGACTCCCCAGTTACCTCCCGAATACCTAGAATACCAAGATGTTTTCCGGAAGGATCAGGCTAACTCTCTACCTCCTCAAAGGTCTTATGACTGCCAGATCGACCTGATACCTAGATCTACTCTTCCTTGTAGTAGAATTTATGCCCTCACCGAGCCTGAGAACCTTCACCTTCGACAATACCTGGATCAATACCTGGCAAATGGGTTTATTCGTCCTTCCATGTCCCCTGCTTCTTCAGCTTTGTTCTTCGTTCCAAAAAAGGAAGGAGACCTTAGAACTTGTATAGATTATCGCTCCCTGAACCAGATCACCGTTAAGAATAGATATCCGTTACCTTTGATCCCTGAACTCCTAGACCAAGTCAGAAAAGCATGCATATATACAAAGCTGGATCTTAGAGGAGCTTACCACTTGGTACGAGTAAAAGAGGGCGATGAATGGAAGACGGCCTTCCGCACCAAGTATGGGCTATTTGAATATCAGGTCATGCCCTTCGGACTTTGTAATGCCCCGGCCGCCTTTCAATATTTTATGAACGATGTCCTCAGAGAGCTCATAGATGTGTGTGTTGTTGTTTGCATTGACGACATCCTCGTTTATTCTTCATCGGAATCTGAACATCGGAAACACGTGAAAATGGTCCTCGAAAGATTGCGTCAACACAAACTTTTCGCTAAGTTGGTAAAATGTGTTTTCAACGTGACTGAAGTTGAATTCTTGGGATTCATATTATCACCTGGCGGAGTGCGTATGGATTCAAAGAAGGTCGATGCAGTTCTCAAATGGCCATCCCCATCCTCCGTAAAAGGTGTGCAAAGCATGTTAGGCTTCGCTAACTTTTACCGCAGGTTTATCCCCGAATTCTCTCGAATAGTCCAGCCCATCACTGCCTTGTTAAAGAAAAACAAACGTTTTGAATGGTCTACCGAGGCGGAACAAGCTTTCCAGGATTTGAAGACTAAATTTATCTCTGCACCAATCTTAAAACACCCTCGCCCCGAACTCCCCTACATCGTGGAAACTGATGCTTCAAGCCTTGCCATGGGGGCAGTTCTATCACAAAAGGACCCGGTAACCAATCAGTTGCATCCCGTGGCATTTTGGTCCCGCAAATTCTCGCCTCCTGAAATCAATTACACGATTACTGACAAGGAACTTCTGGCTATCAAGTTTGCCTTTAAGGCTTGGCGGCATTATCTGCTGGGGGCCCGACACACCGTTACTGTGATTACGGATCACCGAAACCTGCAATATTTGAAAACCGCAAAAGCCCAATCCTCTAGACAACTCCGTTGGGCATTATTCTTTGCCGAGTTTGACTTCATAATTACCTATCGACCTGGTACAAAAAACGGTAAAGCTGATGCCCTTTCTCGGATGGGAGTGGAAGAACACTTGATCAACCCTAAACCTGTACCAATCATTCCCGAACAAAGAATTCTGGGTGTAATCGCCACAGAATCCATAGAGGAAGTTAAGGATAAAGCCAGGCAACTTGTAACTCCAGCAGACATACAGAATTGGCATCTGCAGGGAAAGGACTTTGCAGTAAAGGACAACTTATTGTATTTCCAAGAACGATTATACCTACCCAGCACAGATTTACAGAAAAAAGTAATGTCTTGTTATCACGATTCTTTAATGGAAGGACATCCCGGTATGGCCAAGACCTCAGAAAAGATCAAGCGCTACTTCTGGTGGCCGTCTTGGAAAAAAGATATTAGAGACTTTATAATGTCCTGTGGAGTATGCGCCCAAAACAAGAGTCAAAAGGAAAGACCAGCAGGCCTCTTACGCCCTATTGACATCCCACCTCGCCCTTGGCATAGGCTTTCTATGGACTTCATCACCGATCTACCTCCATGCTCCGGATACAATACGATTCTAGTAATCGTGGACTTATTCTCCAAGATGGCGCATTTCATTCCGCTCAAAGGCTTGCCAACAGCAGCAACTCTGGCCCGAGAATTTCTCGAAAACATCGTCCGACTGCACGGTTTTCCTTCGGTTCTAATTTCGGATCGAGGTAGTCAATTTATTTCTCATTTTTGGCGAAGTTGCTGTCGGTCGGCTCAAATTGATGTGAGACTATCGACCAGTCACCACCCTCAGACCGACGGACAAACCGAGAGGACCAATCAAACTCTGGAACAGTATTTACGCTGCATGCTGCAACAAACTGAAAAAACTTGGAAAGACATCCTTTGGATAGCCGAATATGCCTACAATAACTCTGTCCATTCGGGAACTGGGAAAACCCCGTTTTTTCTTTTGTGGGCAGTCACCCTCGAACCTCGGAGTTGGATCCCCTCCAAGATCTTGAAACACCAGCAGTAGACTACCTGCATTCTACAATCACCCAAGCCTTTAAGGAAGCTGTTTCTCACCTTCAAAGGGCTAAAGAACAATACAAGAAAGGAGCAGATCAACATCGGAAGGAAGCCCCTCAATATCAAGTAGGGGATCAAGTCTGGTTATCCACCAAATATCTACCTCTAAAAGGGCCACGCACATTCAACCCAAGATACCTTGGTCCCTATTCCATCACTACCATAGTAAACCCAGTAGCGGTCAAGTTGGACTTGCCCCCGCACATGAAGATACATCCGGTCTTCCACGTCTCTCTATTAAAACCCGTGCAACCTCAAACCCGACTAACCAAATCTCCAAAACCTATCCTAGTTGATGGAGAACTCGAGTTTGAAGTCAAAAGCATTCTGGACTCCAAGATCTCCAAATATAAACTATTCTACCTAATTGACTGGAAAGGCTACGGCCCCCAAGAGAGATCCTGGGAACCTGCTGAATATGTCCACGCTCCTCGCCTAATCAAAAGATTTCACCGAACATTTCCTGACAAGCCAAAACCCCCGGAGAAGCCCGGTTTGGGAGGGGCCTTGAGGGGGGGTACTGTCATGATCTCTGCTTCCAAAAGGTCAGGGTTTTCCCAACTCCCTTGGAAGCAGATCCATAACCCAGGTTCCGAGTGCCAACCAGTCCCAATTGGGACCTTTTGGACCCAGTCCTGGCGCCAGTGGCACCAGGCTCATAAATATGCCCAGTCCCAGCGCTGGAAGCGCCGGGCTCATAATGCTTGGGTGGACTTACCTGCAGCAGACCATGCTGCTTACTTGCCTGCCAATTGAGTCTCTGATCCTCTTCTGTTTGGAGCTACTTTTCCTGTTGGGTGGGGCAGGAGCCACTCCCTAGATTCAGAACACTGGAACTCTTCTGGAAAGCAGGAACTCTTTTCTTAGCTAGGCGTGGCTGTGGAAGGAGACACCTAAGCACTACAGGAGGCTATTTAAACCACACCCTATGGATGAATCTTGCTTTGCGTTATTCTGCATCCTCAGCAGCAGAACGCTCATCGTGTCTTCTGCATCTGATTCTGGGCCTAAGGGAAAAGGCTTACCATTCTGAATCCAGTCTTCAGCAACACCTATAAAGACAAGAAAGAACAGGTTAGCATTACGGTCTTCAGTGACAGCTCTTCACTTACCTGGTCCATCGGCTGTCACCAACGCCTCGCGCTGCATTCCGGCATCTGAAAGACAAAGGCTTACCTACTCTTCGTGCGCTCCGGAGGTCTTCACACTGCATTCCGGCATCTGAAAGACAAAAGCTTACCAACTCTTCGCACGCTCCGGAGGCCTTCGGCGCTGCATCCCGCATCTGAAAGACAAAACAAGGTGCGTTTAAAGACATTGGGGAACTTTAATACTCACGTGCCATTACTCCTTTCCACATCTAACCCAGTGGGTATTCCGGCACCCTGCAGCCGCCCCGAACTTGTACCTGCAAAATAAAAAGACAGTTAGAGCGCATCGTGAAGCAGGCAACAAGCGCTTACTTACGTGCTTCCAGGCGCTTCTATTCATCACACGGGCTCCATCTTCAACTCACTTCAGCCCGCCATCCGCCATCGCCGGAACCCTGCAAAACAAGAGACATCATTACTAAAGACTTTAAAGACATTAGAATTACTCGAAACTTACCGTTCGTGCAGTAAACGACGGACAGCAGTCCTCTGAAGTCAAGAGGCCTGCTCCCCTTATCCAGTGAAGAAACTGGTTACAGCACCCTGCCTCGAGGCAGATGGAGAGCACGGCGTTCACTTACCTAAGGTGAGAGCGTTAACCTTTGGGGTTCTACAGGAGAAGAGAAAGGGAAGAAGAGAGAGACATTCAATAACCCAGTTCATTAATCCCACATTTTCTATCTGCAGACATCTTACCCTTCGAGCCAGACATACAGTGCACAGAGGTCCAGCCCAAAGAGCCAGCCGTGTGTTACACATCACCTTTGAAGATACGGTATACGCCCAGTCAAGACCGGCGCCTCTACGGGAATCAGGTGAGCGTTACACTTCCTCCGTCGGACTCTGTGGGGTCTCAGCTGCCCCTTCTGCTGCCGAGGAGTCCACTTCCAACCTCCGCCTCTTGGACCTACCCTCGGCAGCTGCAGCCTGGGACGCGGCACCAGACTCCTCACTCTCCGACAAGATGGCAACCTGGGAGGGGAGCCGGGCCTTGCGTCTCCGGCTGGTGGTGCGATCCCTGCCGCTTTGCTCCACAGCACCATCTCTGCCCTCTTCATCAGTTGACGCTGCAGACAGGGAGAGAACACAGGCATCAGGGCACTGGACAATGGACTGATACACACATGACAGTGGTACATGAGTGTCAGTGTCAAACTTCAGACATGGCATCACACTCCCCAACACACATGTCATATCAACTCACACACAAGAGCAATTCAAAAGCAATATTGCACCAGGCAGCACCCTCCATACACAAACAACAGCACGAGCAGCCGAAGGTGAGCCTGATGCCACATGAAACACGGGGAGTGCACAACACATGCACAAAGGCCACCACACTTACATGCATGTGTACATCTCCTCCAACTGTCGCAGTGATAAGATCGCCATCCATGTCACATCTGGCATTCAGCCTTCTACATGTCAGTGTCACATGCATCCATGTTGCATCACAGTTGCACACTTGTCACATACACTCACATGCACATGTACACAGTGCAGATACATGCATCTGGAACCACCATCCATGTGTGACACCACAACCATGCCAATGTACATACTCAGTAATTCAAACATGTGTGCTCCCACACCTGCATTTGGCCTGCATGCTTACCAACACATACACCATCCATGTGTCTCACACATGAGAGGACTCACATGTGTCAGCCTCCCGCCCCGTACATACACATCCATACATGGCCCTACAAAAACACATGTGCAACCTGCACACTACTGGCACACCACAACACGCACAGCGTCCAATCAGTATGCATGTACACTTACCGCTCGACTCCAGACGGGTCTGCTTCTCAAGGACCTGGACCTGGAGCGCTGGGCGTATGTGTTCCAGGATCCTCATTTGGTAATCCGAGAGGTGGCCCCGGCGCCCCTTGGCATCCGCTGCCTTCAAGAGGCGCTGGGCCTTGTCGAGGGTCCTGGACCTGAAGTCCTCCCAGCGCTTCCGGACATGTTTGAAGTCGCGGACTGCCACCCCCCCCCTCGTTGATGGCAGTCACGATGTCCATCCAGATCCTGGTCCATCCTTCCTTGTCGGCGCGCGAACTTCCAAAGAGGGCATCATACTGACCCAGGACTTGCTCCACCAGGACACCAACTTCCCTGGCACCGAAGCTGGTGGCCCTCTGCCTCTCTGGCTGGGGGTTGCCAGTGGTGTCAGATGGTGTTGTGCCCGACATGGCAACCCCAGAGGCAGGTGTGGGTGGGCAACTGGGTCCTGGGGCTGGGCTGTGGAGCGATGGTATCCCAGTCAGGAGTCTTCAGTTCCAACAGGGTCACAGCAACTGCACCCCTGGCTGACGTGCAGGCAGCAAATAGCAGGGCACGTGGGCAGCAGGCAGTCAGGCAGCAGCAGATGGCAGGTGGGAGCATGCTCGGGGCTCCGGGGAGTTGGAAAATGGCCTTTAGGGCAGGAGCGTGATCTTCCGTGTGTTTTCGCGTGGCCAGCTTGATACAGAGTGATTTGGCACGTGAAAAAAGTGCACGTCAGCGTGAAATCTGAGGAAAGGCCCTTAGCGCGTAAGCGCGTCTGTGACGTTACGCGTGCGGGCGTTTCCCTCGTGACGGGTGCATAGTGATTCAGCACGTGAAAAAACTGCACGTCGGCGTGTGAATGCGTGTAATCCGAGGAAAGGGCCTAAATGCGTAAGAGATGTGATGCGCGCGGGCGTTTCCCTCAGCACGGGTTAAAGGTGAGCGGGTCCCGGCAGTTCGCTGTACGTGCCTTTCGTGGAGACCGACGTGTGTGTTGCTACTTCGTGTTGTTTCGCCACCATCACAACTTCACAGCTATCAATGACGTATCTCTTGTTTTGGCGGGGGTATTGGCTACGCGTGTTTTTCTGCATCGCGCTAGTCAGACGGTGAGTCGCGCATGCTATTTTCCCACTGTGGGTGCCCCTGTGTATCGCACCCATTTTCGAGGTCATAGTAGCCTGCGTGTCCCACGCGTGCGCGTTTTCCGTGTTCCTGGGTGCCAACGCGTACTGTGGGAGGTTAATTCCACGCACATAGGCTGCAGGGGTTGCATGCACGGTTTTACTGAAGTTTTGGGGTGCCTGAGCGTTGCATGACCCGTCACTACATCACCGGGATCACATACAGCCTTGCAGGTGCAGGGGTGCTGTTAACATCTTGCATCCCACCCCCTTCACCCCAACTGCCCAGGACAATTGTGGTGTACACCTCCCATTGGCACAACTCCATCTGTGCTGGCACTACTCCATCTGTGCCATGGTTGGGAGGCCACCAAAGGTGAGGGGCGCCTCATGTGGGCGTACTTCTCGTGGCGGGCGTAATCAGGGACGTGGCCAGGGTGACCAGGGAGTAGGGGGACTCCAGGGTGTCCAGGGTGGCCGCAGAGGGGGAAGAGGCAGGGGTGTGCCACTTGAGCACAATGATGTGCCATGTGTCGGTGCAGTCATGCCACCACCCCCTGTGGTTCCGGGAGATGCAGCTTCTGCATCTGGCACTGACGCCTGTGTGACCCAGCAGTCAATTTCATCGACTGCCACGGGCCCAAGGGGAGTGGTAGCTGCAGGTGCAGCTATGGACACCACCACCCAGGCTCAGGGTCTGCCAGCGCAGGCTGCGTTGGCACTTGAAGAGTCACTGGAAGATTTCCAGCCGGTCAGAAGGAACACCGTAGGTGCATGCAGGGCTGCCCTGACCGAGAGACGTGTCCCTGGGGCAGCAATGTCATCTGCTGCCCCGACCAGCCGGATGTTGGCAACTGCAGGGGCAGATGCAGCCAACAACACCCCGGTTGTGAGACTACCAACCAGGACAGTCACGGTCAATGACCCTGGCACAGCAGATGTTGCTGCGCAGGGTCCATTCCAGGGCATCCAGCAGCCACTGACGCAAGTCAGGCCTTCGGCCGTCCTTCAACCTGCCACTCCCTTGGATCAATCCACCGGTCCCACTGGCCATAGTGATCAGGACGGCATTCACCAGCCAGGGTCCGCGCCACTATCCAAGAGGAGGAAGGTTGCATCTGCAGCACAGGTTGGTACCCCAGACACAGCCACGGCCTCCTTCACGGCAAGGAAGAAGCCTTTCTGCAATGAGGAACTGGACTGCCTTGTGGACTACGTGAAGGCCCACAGCCGTGACATGATAGTGGGGCCGAATTGTCATACTACGGCTGCCCATCGGAATACCCACTGGAGGCATGTTGCGGATAATGTGAGTGCATTCGGCCATGAGGTGCGCACAGGTGCTAAGTGCAAGAAGCATTGGAATGACCTCAAACGCAGCGCTAAGGCCAAGCGTGCCTCTAATTACAGCATGACTCTGGTGACTGGCAGTGGGCCACCACCTGAGGAGGATGACCTCACTCTGCACGAGCCACTCGTTGCGGAGTTCATACCAGAAGAAATGGTCGAGGGAGTGGCAGAGATGCAGGACTTTGATGCCCAGTCCAGTGAGTGTTGTAGCGTGTATGTCCAGCCCATGTGTGTTTTGCCTGTGTGATGTGTTGTGCTTGACTGCCACTACATTCTATGTGTACATGGTGCACATGTGCTAGTCATGCAATGCTTCACTGATGCGTGCTTGCTGTGCAGGATGGTCTACATGTAGAGCAGACAGGGTCTGTCCTCATCACCACACTTGCACCCTACTCACATGCTAGTCACCCAGACGCCCCTCCGGTCCATATTCCTGTTCTCTGGCCGTTCTGCGTGTAGCCCGGGGTGGTTTTCCTCTCAGCACTGGGACTATGTCATTGCATGACTGATGTGCATGTGTCCTCTGCCTGCATGCATGTACTCCACATGGGCATGCCCCCTTGCCCCTCCACCCCCCCTGCACCCCAATTACACCATTGCACTGTTGTGCAACTTTGTGCGCTACTGCAATGGCCTGTTCAAGCCTCCTGTGTACATTCTAACTTCCACCAGCCAACCTGCCAGACACATGCAGTGGGGTACATCCTCTGCCCTTCATGCAGGGTGTCTCACTTGGATTGTGCAGATGGCAGATGCTCCGCAGGGACATGAGTGCCCATTCATGCTCCATGTGCATTACATGCATGACCCTATGTGTCCTTGCCTGGATGATCATTGTAGTACGTGTCTTGTATGAGCAACATTTCATGGGATTTCTTCAGCCATCACATGCCCACTCTGGCCCTGTCCTGCATCACACACATGTTTAGGGTGTCACAGTCTCTGTGGGGCACAGTCCTCCCCCAGTTTCAGGCCCACTGACTCTGTCAAAGTGGTGTAGTGGCTTTTGCACACTCAGGTGTACTACTGAGGGTTCATCATGGGTCCTGCTTACTGTCACATCATCATCTGCTGTGTTGTCAGTTGACTCAGATGATGTCATAGATGCCAGTCAACACTGTCTGCCAATACACAGGTCTCTGTTCAGCCTTTTGCTACCAAGCAAGGCATCCCTGCATTTTCACTGAGGGGGGGGGGGGCTTTGCTTGTAGCCATGCAACCCATTGCATGCACATTGCACGTTATGCCTGAACTAGCCCTTCCACTGGCTTCAAGATTATTGATACACATCATGAAGTACTTGTTCATGTCGATAGTGAGTAACGTACACATGTTGTGCACTGCATCAACCCACTTCTGAGCCATGTAACACCGTTATACATGCCTACTCACTGATGCTATGTCAAATTGACCAGGCATGCATGGCAGGTTATCTTTTGTGTGTGACATGTCTGCTTCATGTGTTGGCTGTCTGTATGATGTCTATGTGTATGTGTGTCATGTGCTTCTGACATGTGTACTGATGTATTTTTTCTCTCCACTTTTCAGATGATGACGCAATGGAGCCAGAGGATAGTGTTGTCATGCCAGGCACAGGGTTGTTATCACAACCACAACCCGGCACAAGTGGGGGTCGTGGGGTGGTAGTCCACGAACACCCACGTGTGCTTCAGACCATCTTGTCTTTGGCTGAATATGATTCCAGCCCAGATGACCACTCTGACAGCCATGTCGAGTTGGATGAGCATCAGGTCCAAACGTCAGGGGTGAGTGATTCTTATGTGGACACTACTCTGTCCGCGAAACCTGCACTGAGGGGCCAGTCAGTGGTGGGACCTCCACCTGTGGTGGATCGGGACGCAGGGTCACCCTCCACACCAGTCACTGATGTGCCTGGGGCATCACGTAGACGGGGGCATGTAGTTGTGCAGCCGCGGGCGGTGCCAAGCCAACAAGGACGGCTGGTCCTTGGGTCCCGCAGGTGTCAAGCCCAGCAACACGGTGGCCGCGTGCCACCGAGGTATACTGAGTGGGAGCAAGACATGACTGCCAATTCAGAACATCAGGGGGCAGCACTTGATAACATCGCTGCGAGCATGGAACGTGTGGCCCAATCCGTGCTCCCCCTGCTAGGCAGGTGCTTCTCCAGCGGCAGGCGGCGCAGTCCACAGCCCGCTCCCTCAGGCTGGGCATGGCGGCCTCTGACAGGGCATGCCAGGCTGAAATGTTGTCTCTGCGTCAAGCAATTGATGCTAATGCAGAGGCACACATGGAGGCCCTGAGGGCTGAGTCTCGGTCCCTAAGATCCACTCTGGATGCCCTCTTGACATCCCAGAGGGTGCGGTCAGAGGAGAGGTTTGAGCAGCTTGAGCGTACCATCTCGGCTGAGCTTCATGCTTGCCGGGAGGTGCATCGGTTGTCCAGCAAGACCACCTGGAAGAACTCCGTGCTACTCATGTTACCTTGCAAGAGGAAGCACGTGTATCACGGGAGGTTCTGCATGCAGACCTGCGTGTCATTGCTGCACAGAACCAAGCTCACTCGTCCGGCAGACTTGCTGCCGACAAGTGGCAAGCTGTGCCTAGGAGTGGTCAGGCTCCTGGCCCACATCGTCCTTTACAGGAAGAGGCATATTCGGACGACAAATTATCTTCCACACAGGTCGTGGTGTGCAGGCGTTGAGCCCATGGAGGATTTTCCTTTTGTCTCAACATCATTGCATGTGGCTGTTGAGGTGTACCCTTTACCTCCCCTCTCCTGTTTCCCCCCCCCCCCCGGGTCGTATGTGGCCATTTTTCCTTTTAGGTTAGTTAGTTGATATTGACTATCTGATAGTCATTTTAATTAGATTTTGTAGGTTGTTCATATTTAGTTTAATTAGTTAATATAGTTTAATATTGCTTGTCTATTGTGCATTCATGTGACAGTGTGGTGCTTTGTGGCTTTTGAAAGCCTCCACTGTCTGTTCCAGCTGGGCCCTTCAAGCTTGTCTTGTGTATGTGTTTGCAGCTTGGGGTCCTGACTCACATATGCCACTCCTGCTTCCCTTATCCATGGGCTTGCTAGGATGGTTTGGTGTTACAAAATATTACACAAGGGCTTTGGACTTGCCTCATGACTGTGGCCTGTCTGCTGCTGTTGTACTTGTGTTAACACCCCTAGTGGGGATTGGTCGCGTTTAATCCACCCGATGTCTGTAATCAATTTGGGTGAGTATGTGATTGATTTATGCATTAATTGATGTGGATTGTGATGTATGTCATTTTCTTTCCTGTATATGTGCTTGATGCACTTCATGCTGTAGACATTAGCCTGCACCCTTGGCCTGTCAATGATGGTGGGAGGAGTTTGGATGTAGCTCTGTGACCTGGACCAGTGACAACCAGCATGAAGACACACACACACAGGGAACTTTGATGTCTTATTGATTTCTTTAATGCCCTTTCTGCAGGAAGATGAGCCTCCAGACTACCTTTGCCAGCAGACAAAGGGACAACGAATCCAGAGAACTGAGCACATCCGGTGGTGCAGACGTGTGGATGTGTGCGCAAGCACAGGGCTTGTGCGAAGACGTCCAACAGAAGCAGGCGTGTTACCAGGATCTCCAGCCAAGGTGAGCAGCACAAGGGCCGATAACGCAGCCAACCTTCCACCAGGTCACTTGCACATGCATGCTAAGTGGCACCAGTGCTGGGGAGCTTTGCCAGGCATTGTTGGAGAAGCACACAGTACAGCTGGCATGCATTGAGGGCCAAATGCCAAGTGGCTTTACAAGTTGTCAGGGGCACACGCAGGGGTCATCAAACATTTCCTGGAGTACCCCCTGCTCCATTGAAGCATAGTTATTAGGGTAGTAGCATTCCTAGCCAGATACTGATACGACGCACAGGGACACCCAGCGAGGCGCAGACTCATGGCCAGTGCATGTCATTAGCGTGTGCTAATTGCCAGATGCACTACCTATTGAAATATGCGGCTGACAGAACACAACTTGTACTGAAGTTGCACCTTGCTATACGCGTCTAGCAGCTCACCCAGGGACCATTGTATCATGTGTGATTCTTGACCCATTGGTGTTCCTTTTCCCACACAGCCACATGCGCCTGCCTTACTGCATTGACAGTGTATGAACCATCAGTGGGCCAAGCTAACGTATGGGTACAAAGCAGCAGACAGGGGTGTTTGTTTGTGGATAAGTCACTCACTTTGGGGCATGAATGGGGTTGTGTGTGTGTGTTGTAATCACACATTCAGATTAGTAACTCACGCTCTGTTTGCAGCATTGAAGTGCTCTTGTTACCGGACCTGAGAGTGCGCAGGCAGGAGGCCAGCACTCACCCCAGAGATAAGTCTCTCTTTGGCTTGTATTTGACTGTTTTGGTGCGATTTGCATGATGAACATGTTTTCTCTAATTGAGTATGTGTTTTTGTGAATAGTTGTATTTTGCCTACTTTCCCTTGCAAATCCACATCCACTCTCCTGACCCTCTTTCCGGTTCTCCTGATTACCAATGCCTGTCCATGCTACATATCCCTGACCCTCCTTCCCCGCTGGGGTCTCAGAGGCCTGTGTAAGTTTGACCTTGCAGGCGCACAGAACACGGAGGGGGTGTTTGGTTTGTGCAACTCCAGCACCTGGACACCAGAGCTGTGACACTACCCATCAGTTGTTGCATCATCATTGTATGTTATGTACGGTAAATGGTACCCATCCTGTTGGAACATTGTTCAACTGTGCTACCTTGGTTGTTCTATCATTGTGCTTGTACATGTGCTTTGACATTTCCTGCTACTTCTAGTCATCTACTGGAGACTCTTCCTGGGTTTCTTGGTGCCTACAGGCTTTTTCCCTGGTTTGGGGGTTTGGTTCCTTGGAGTTCTCTGCGATTTAGTATTTTTACCAGTCAAGGTGGCCTCTGAGGGGGCTGGACCCTATTTACACGCAAGCTGGAACATGGAGAGCAAGTGGTAGGGTGATCCTGTAGCCAGGAAGACTTGATGGAAGATGGCTACATGCCCCAGAGACAGATGTTCTGAAGGTCAAGGTGATGTGTAAGGGAGGGCCTTTTGTTGTTGGACAGTTGGCTTGGGCTACAGTGTTTTGGGCACTCTGACATTGTAATTGTGGGGTACTATGTACATGATGTGTTGTGCTGGTCAATGCATGTCCCTGTGTTGTGTTTCCTTTTCAGGTGTCAGGGGATTGGTGTGGTTTGACATGCTGGGGGGTTCACATGGCCAATGTTCACATGTGATGTGTACAGGACACTTAGGGTCACTTGATTTCACATGCATATATTGAGTGCATGTCCCTAATGACACACATAGTTGCTCAATGATCCACCACACGTACAACCACCCTTCCATGGCCACAGGTGCACACAGATTGCATTCTCAGGCCCGCTGTGTCCATGCAGCACATGATCTATTACCATTTGTGTATCCTGTACATGTGTCATTTGGTTGTGGATGTGATTAGTCTTTTTCATGTGATGCTCAAGGTGTATCTGCAACACAATGGCTGCTCAAAGTGCTGTGTGCTGAGCAGTGTGTTGCAGGTGACACACAGGTTCAGGAGTAGGGATTTTGGCTTGCCCAATGTGCATGTGAACAGGCATTCAGTGTTGTGTTCATGGTAGGACTGGTGGATAGCATTTGTGTATGGCTTGGTATGTGTGGGAGGCTGTTGGTCAGTCATTTCATCTGATTCCATGTGAGGCATCATTGTCTCGGGACACTTTCCATTTATCACATGTCACTTCGTATCTTATTGGTCATGTGTTGGGCTTTTGCTATTGCATGCCATGTCATGGTGTGGCAGACAAGGGTGATGTGGGTTGGGAGGGTTTGGGTGATATACCAGGGATTGTCATGGCCTGTTTGGGGGGGGGGGGTGATACACACCTTGCACACATTGTAGTACTTCCGTGGCAACATTCTCAGGGTGGTAAGGTTGTGACAGTTGACTGTCTCTTTGTCATCATCGATTGTCACCTGGTAGGTGCCAGGCCTGTGTGCACTCCGCAGGGGTGGGAGTTTAGGTGAAGAATGTGGCCACAAGCTGGGTCCAGGCTGCCTCGCTACGTGCCCTGTCCCCTCCCATGGGCAGTGCCTGTGCCTGTGGTTGGGGATGTGGGGCCACCACCATGTCCACCGGTACCTCCTGCCATGTTGCAACATTGTGCAGGACACATGCTGCCACAATGATCCTGCACACTACTGGGGGTGCATATAGTAGCTGCCCACCAGAGCGGTCAAGGGAGCGGAAGCGTGACTTGAGCACTCCGAATGTGCGCTCCACTATGCCCCTGGTTGCAATATGGGCATCGTTGTATCTTACCTGGGGTGGTGTGGTGGGATTCCGGATTGGCGTCATCATGTGGTTGCTCAGAGGGTAGGCACTGTCCCCTGGGGAGGTGATAATAGTTGTGATTATTGGGGTTTTGGTATTTGTCTGTGTGTGACATGCATGCATGTGCACAGGCATTTGTACTCACCTAGGAGCCATGTGTCACCATGCTGCCCAGCTTCCAGGGCCCGGCTCAGGGCAGACATTCTGTATATGAAACTGTCATGGGTGGAGCCAGGGTAGTTTACATAGACAGAGGTGATGATTCCTTTAGCATCGCATACAACCTGCACGTTGATGGAATGCCAGTGCTTGCGTTTCCGATAGATGTGCTCAGTTGCCCTACGTGGACGTAGGGCCACATGGGTGCAATCTATGGCACCAAGCACTTTGGGGAAGTGTGCCATCCTGTAAAAGTCCCGGACCACGGCCTGCCTTTCTGCGGGTGTTCTGGGCATGTATATGTGCCTGCGGACTGAGGGGCATGCAGTGATGATTGCCAACACCTGGTGAAGGCAGCATGACTGCGTGGCCTGTGAGACCCCCCCCACTATGGCAGTTGTCCGCTGAAATGACCCAGTGGCCAAAATATGCAGGACATTGAGCACCTTCTCCAAGGGGCTCAATGCTTGGGAGCACAGGGTGGGTGATGTAAGGTCATCTTCCCACTCCCTGACGAGGTCTAGGATGATATGAGGTGGAAACCTATACCTGCCATAGACGTGGTTGTCAGGCATCCCAAAAAGGCTGGTCCATGGCAAAAAAATGCGGGCCCTAGCTATTCTCCTCCTCCTGCGGTGTCCCACAATCAGTGCTGCGACAAATGGGGCATTCATCATAGCGGTAACTAGGTGTTTGTTGTTTGTGCGCACTTTTATGCTGTGCGCGGGGACGCTCCCGCCTGCCTTCGTGTGGCGGACGTGTTGACGCCTGTGTGTCTTTTGCCGTGCGCAGGTTTCCCGTATTCAAATCCATGAATACGGGTTGTTCGCGTGCGTGTGGGCGTTCTGTGTATTTCCCTGCAGTACTTCCCCTGTTACACCTTCTTTTTCATGCGTTGTTCTCCATTCCGCATGTTACGCCCCGTGTCCCGCCCCCTTCTTGGTGTGTGCGCGGACATTGTGCGCTTTCACTGTGCGTGTCGCGCATGGCGTTCGAGCTGTTGCAATGACGTGTGCGCCCGTGTACGCCACACACGGGTTTGGCGCACATCCCGAGGGAAACACGCGCAGGGACTTCCATGAATCGCACACCTGTTTTTTCACGCATGCGCCTGTTTGCGCCAAGATTTCCGGCGCACGTTTGTTCCATTAATCGGCCCCTTAATGTCACTAAGCAGTATTTTTATAATGAGACTAACAGTACCATTGGCATAGTGAAGGGCAATCTTCACCTCACTAGGTTAGTGTGGCAATAAGTAATGTTGTTAGTTGCCCTGAGATGAACCAGAGGCAGACTTGGCTGACCAGGGGGTCTGTGGGCTACTGACTCTGTTGTGGAGGGGATTTGGGGGAGATGCAGTGGTGTCCAGGCATGACATCACTGCATCATCAAAAATGTATTGATTGCAATGCTGTATGTGATTCCCTTCGTTATATTATTTTACTGAGCATTTATTCTGTGCCCATCAATACAAGAATGGTCTTATGTTGCCAAAGCTTGTCTACAGAGATGGAATATGTTGCACCTGCCAAGGGTGAACCATACTGAGCCAGCTAGGGAGACGCTCTGCCGCTTCTGCCCCCTCATTCATCCCATATCCCACCATGGGACCCTTCGACGTCCCGTACACTGTGAAGCCACTGAAGAAAGCTTTGATGGAGCACCGGAAAAGGTGTCTGCTGCGACGACCACAGATTGCCAGTATGTGGACCCAACATTCATTCAGCAGCCTGATTGGGCCAGCCAACACCAAATGGCCTGGGCCCCACCGAGCCAGAAGGCAGAGCCGGTTATCTCCAAAGGCCTTTGCTCAAGGCAAGGGAGACTCTCTGCCGCCTAATTCATCCCAAAGCCCACCATGGAACCCCTTCCACCTCTCCCGCATGGGGAATCCATTGAAAAAGGCTTTGATGCAGTATCGGAAAAGATGGCTGCCAACACAACCACTGATTACCAGGATGTGGACCCAACGTTCATTCAACAGCCTGATTGGGCCACCCAACATCAAATGGCTTGGGTCCCCCCCCCCGGGCCGGAAAGGTGATCCGGCTGTCTCCAAATGCTGTTGCTCAAGGTCAGGGAAATTCTTTGTCGAGCTCTGCCACACTACGACATACGAGGTGTCACAGATTTAAAGATACAGCACACTCCAGACCAGGACTCTTTCCAATGGCCAGGGATGTGGCGCATAATAAAAACACTTTCAAGTTTATTAATTTCAGATTCTCCTTTGAAAAGGCAGCCAACCCGTCTCACACCCCCCTTGACGACCACCCTGTGTCACAATGGACCATGAACCAGGCCGGTGTGTAATAATAAAATATTTATTTAATTTTAAATTGAAATGGAAATCAAACAAACTCAATAAAGTGCAGCAATCACCGGTGTGGTGATAATTATATAGCAAAATGATAAGATACGCTTAATTTAACTTTCTAACATCAGACATATCAATGCAAAAATGAATGAAAGCAATATTACTTTTTGGTAATACTATTAAATGGCACAACTGTTATGCATTCTCCCTGCAACACTCTCCCAAACCCCTGTGAACCAGGTTTTGTGTGGGTGGAGGGGAGTAACAAGGAGTCAGGTATAAGAGGCAAAAATCAGATTGGAAATCTGACCTACCACCCCTGAATGGGAGGCCGAAATCGGATTGAAACCCCTTGAAAAATGAGCAAAATGGCACTCGGCATTCACTGAATTGTTATTTTACATGTGTGGTTGAATGGATAAGACAGGAACTTGTGTGGCTGGGCTAAAGAAGCAAGAAAACTTACAAGCTATAAGGCAAGGTACTAAACAACATGCATACAGTTGAGAACATCAACTTTGGGATGGAAAACAGTGCTGCAGAAATCACATGTGGCAGAATTAATATTTCTTAGTTTTCACAGGTTTAAAATAAGCAAACAGCTTAAGAAATGAGCTAAGCAGTCAAAATCGGAAATCAGTTTTACTGATGAGGTACAAAGGCACATACCAGGAATGAGACTTAAGTGAAAGGGTGACTCTTTATAGGTGACAGTATGAGATTCTATATAGGAAAGGAAAATCGGATTTTAAAAGGGAAACACTTTCACAGGCAAACTCGGTTTTGTTAGCAAAATGATTTGTTTTACTACAACTATATTGTTTTACTACAACTATATTTTAGTGGCTATGTTATTAAAGAAAGACACAGTATGTAAGGAGGTTAATTTGCAAGGTTAACCTATTCACGCCGTGTTCATCCCTATGGGAAAGTAATTCATTAATTCAAAATAGTACTAAGGACTTACACAAAGGACTGAAATGATTTGGAAAGAATTACGCTAACACATGGAGACTAAAATGGATTCTTCTAGGGACAAGATACACAGAGGATTCTGACATTTTAAGAATTTACTCGGGTACTTATAGGATTTGTACAGGATTGGACAGAATGCAAGATACCAGAGCGGTGTATGCAGCTTTTTGATGCTGGGGAAGGGTGATACTTACAAAATGCACTTGAGTTGGGTAATTTGGAAAGCTAACCGTGTCTCTGGACATAGGGACAAGGATCTGGTCACTGTGCAGCAGCTGGGCTCTCCTTTAAGGGCACAGCGGGGCAACCGGGGTCTGGTCACAGTGGACATTGGGGTGCATCAGCTGGGCAAAGACAGTCTGGGCATTGGATTCTCCCAAAGGGGTTTGCACCTTTCCTCCTTTCTCCCTGAATTATTGGGATTTCTGTAGGGTTTAGTTCTGGATAGTGGTTCTGCCTGGATAGGAGGTTCTGCCTGGATCTGGATCAGCTACCGCTGACCTGTCTCTGGAGTCTTGCAGGGTGAATGTTGAATGTCTAGATCTCTGGATTTTGAATAAGCAGGATGACATCAGAGGATTTTTACTATGTGGGCGGAAATAACCTGGACATACCTCTAAGAGGGGCTAAGGCAAAGGCTGTGGATGTTGGCGCCTCCGGGCAAACAGATTGGATCCAGGGATGTGCCATCAGTTCTAGTGTGGGTGTTTTATGATATGCTTGGTTTCACCACAGTTACTTTTGCCAAAATCAGTTATGAAACAAAACGCTTATATTTACAATTGTTATTCTCATGGCTGTGCTAGGTCTGGGCATGCTGAGAAGGCATTTCATTCAATCAGATAGGCAGATCCCATATTCTGCAAGGAATATGCCATTTCAAACCCCAAGTCTGTGCAATGCTGCTTTGACCACCTGGCACTCTTTTGCAATTTCTATGGAAAATATTTCACCTAAAATTCTACAAATGGCTACACATAAGCCTAACAGTGTCGGGCATATTTCCATCAAATCTTACATCTGTGTCATGTACGCTTTCCCCAGAAATGCCCCTTTAATGCCGTTCACGTCCCCCACATGCTTGGAAGACCCACATTGTCTCATCTTGCTGATACAAAAATTGCATTAAAAACCATCATAATTTCACATTTCTGCTTATTCAGATTACTGAAATAAATGTCTTAATGTAAAAAGTATTTTAAATCAAATGGGCTGGCTTTGTTCCCAAATGTGGGCAGACTTTCCAACACCCCAGCCAAATGTCTTTCCCTGGTCAGCTTGCACTTGAGTTGTCATGACTCCTCCTTTGAAGTCTTTCAGTTTGAATGCAGGGGATTTCACACTTCTGAGGGACACACATGGGTTGGAATCCCCCTTTGTTCTTGGGAGCATCTCTGCCATGCAGTCTGAGGCACCCTGTAATTATCACACTTGTCAGCCGAAAGAACAGCCCAAAGAACAGTGTCCCTGCCCTGGCAGTATCAAATCACGGGGAAGTGCGACATTTGGCCTTTAAGCAACAGTGGTCTAACAGGAATGCCTGAGCTTCGGCCAGGCTGTTGAAGTTCTTTTTGTGAGGAAAAATAAAATATACAGAGTAAAATATACCTATATTTTTGCAGCTGTTCTTCCCAAAATATACAGTTGTGTTTCTTTGCATTTTACAGTATTATTCCCATTCAGCTTTCACACTGTTAATATCACTGCTTTGCAAAGCAGGGTAACACAGGTTCATTTTATTTTTCATGTTCATTTAACAAATGCGGTTTTCCTCGCATTTTCATTCTGAAGGCTTTCATAGCTCTGGTCAATTTCTATACAGAGGGATATATTTAAGAAATGGGTTCTTTGAGACTGACACCAGGCAAAGGAGAGAAAGAGCTCCTTTGAAGTGCTTTGCATGTGTTAATTTGTTTCCAAAGTGAATGTTTAGCCGTGCGGACTGAAATGAATTGCCTGCTTTTCACAGACTTTGACACATTAATGCCGTTCAGGGAGGGATGGCTCCCATTTGATGGTGTACAACCTGAATATAGATGGACATGGCTGTGTTTTACTAAAACCAAGCTGAATGGAAATAGCACCAGTGCAAGGTCGTTTTAAACACAGAACATTTTCTTGTGCAGTTTTATGTTTTTGCAAATCACAGCACAGCAGCGCTGAGCCATTCTGCCTTTGAATTCTTCCCTTTGGGTTCACATGAAGAAAATAAATGCAGCCATTCTCGGGGTGTCTGTGTTCCATCTCGCCCCATATGTACTCAGTAGTCACAGCGCAGCCATTATCTCTGTAACTACTAAAACACAGTTTTGTGATGCAGGGATTTCTATTGGGCTGGTAAATGTACCCCACAGAGGTCACAAGCACAGCAAGCAGATGCAGCTCATTCGGCGTTTCATCACCCGAAGGTAAGCGAGCACCGCAAATGCCCGCAAATGATGCTCTGCCTACCAATGATTTGCTTGTTGTTCCGCCCCGCTCAGCCTCTCATCGTACATCCCACTCCATGTCTACTTGGTCCCCTCTCCAAATTGCACCTCTGCATCTCGACCCTGCCTGAGAACCTGACCCCAGCCTCCTGGAAAAGCAAATTGTTTCCAACCTACATCCTGCCACTGGCCTAAGAGTGCCTCTTGTCTCACTCACTCATATAAATGGCACTGCGAGGCCCCCTGACCCACCCTGTGCCATTGAAATGCCTTCTCAGCATGCCCAGACCTAGCACAGCCATGCTCCCAGTAGCATCAATAAGCCAAAATTGCACTGCAAGTTCCCCTCACACACCCTGTGCCTCTGAAATGTCTATCCATATGCCTGCACCTAGCACGGTAGCTATTAATCAGTAGCATTAACCCAGTAGCATTGATCAGCTAAAATGGCACTGTGAGGTACCCTCGCCCACCCTATGCCTCTGAAATGATGCCCAACCATGCTGCCAGTCAATGCTCTCAAGCGGATTGCACCATAAAGTGCACAACCCATCCTGACAGAAATGCCCAAAAATGTGCACACCACTGCCTGGGTAATGAAAATTCACATCCCATTCTTCCAGAGCACACATGCACCAACTTCATAGGCATAAAACACGCTACCCCCAGGCACTGAGATGAGAAACACACAACTGCGCAGGAGAACCCACTTTACCTGCACGCCTTACGCTCAACCTTGGCAAGTTAGAAACTCTAGGTTAGCGGACTGCACATCTACAAAGATGCCTGCTGATCACCAACCACACAAGCATTACCTCTCGCCCCTGGATAAAAGGCATACTACACCCACAAACCACCCCTCATCTACGATACTTACACAGCATATAGTAACAGCTAAGCTCCAGGAGCGCACCCAACCCAATGTCAACCACACCAAGGGTGCATTGATTAACACCAGGTCTATCCCTGCCCACGCAACAGACATCCATGACCTCATCACCTCACTTGACTTAGACCTCCTAGCCATCACCGAATCATGGTTGTTAGGAAAGATTTCTTAATTGTGGGTAATTTTCCTTCCATGTGGCAACCCCTAAACTTTTTGCTGTTGTTTTCACCAGGATCTAGACTTTGCCAGAGAAGTGCAGCCTTCTGCCGCACTCCTCTGGGCTTTCGCTCCATTCTTACGGGGAAACTGACATGCCCTTAAGACAGTCAGTACCGGGAAACGTTGTTTTCCGTAGTTCTTTTATCATGTTGCAGCTTTCGCGCAACATGACACAAGAGGGCACTGTAAGCTAAGTTACTGCTCTCTTGGGTCTCTAGTCTTCTACAGGCCCTAGATACTCTCTTTGGATTGTTAATGAATGGTGCAAGTGAATCACGGATGGGACTGGTGGCAGCGATCGTTTCTTTGTGTTTTTGAGCTCCTTTTGGCGTTTAAGCGCGTTTAAGCGCTTAGCCCAAAATGGTGGCCTGGCTCCCAAAATGGCCAGACCACGAGGCTCTTTGTCCTGTCCGCTGACCGTCTTGCCCCCTTCACCTTCCGCAGGTCGAGCCGACCTGGGGCCTTCCTTATTTGGACATGTACTTTCCCGCGAAACACAGATGCTTTCGCTGGCTTCTACAGGCCTTGTGTGTGCCTCTAGGATGTGGTCTGGGATGGCTGGTCCCAATACAAATCCCGGGTGCCAGAGAGTCTAGTGTGTCGTGAATGCCTGGGACCTCCGTGGTGAGTGATAGGTCCACGTATGGTGTGAGTGTTTTGTGAGCAGATCTCCCATTGGGTCCCCTCCGTTTTGGCGCGAAGGGGACCGTGGATAAGAAGCGGCTAGAAAAACCACTACCATGTCGATCTCCTGAGTTCTCGCGAACGAAGGAATACAGGAGCCAAGTATCCTGCAACTACGAGGCTGAACCGAGGAATCGCTGGTGACCCGCTGAAGGACCGCTCCTCTGCACTGCTGTCGCTTTGTGAAACCCTTTCTACCTCTGATCGAACGAGAAGGCCTGTACTGGTACTTCGACCCCTTGCAATAGTGGGAACAACTATTCTCGGCATCTTCACCATCTCCTGCATGTAAGCCTTCGGAAGTGTCTCTGGGCCATCCAGTGGACTGACCAGCCTGCCCAGGAGTCTTGCTCTGTGACCACCGTCAGGTTGTGTTGTATTACGAGTCCTTGTCACTCTCACACAATTCGTACACTTGGCATTCCCAGGTCTGAAGTGAGTAGTGTACATTGTGCTGAAATACACACGGCCGCTCCGTTGCCCTGCTGTGGTAACAAACTGTGCGGGTTCACTGCATTTGGGACATCCTCAACTCTAACTGCTGCTGCTGCGGAATCTACACAATGCCGAGATGTCCCCTGCTCGTATCTGAACCTGCCAGCACTGAAACTGACGCGGAGAAGCCTGGGTCTGCCTGCATCGGGGACCGGTGAGTAGCATCGCTAGGAACTGGTCGCCCTCCTGCAGTAGCCCATAGCTTTTCACCGCTGTGTCTAACAGCACGCCTTTCCGTACTTGTGCTCTGCTTCTGCCCACAGTGGAGGCTGCGCTTGAGTCAGGGAGCTCTGTTCATCTTCATTTGTTCATCGAGCTTACTTGCCTGATTCACTCGAAGAGTCTCCCCTTTGCCCGTTGGCACCAGCGTGTGCAGGTACTTTTGAGCAGAAGGCTCCACTCTTCGTAGGGCTCGGACTTCCTTTTAGTTAGGTGCCTCTGAAGGCGGACTGGGTCTAATTATTATTCGCACTGCCTGTTTTCCTCCCCATCTAGGTGGTCTACACATTTCGTGCGTCTAACTCGTTAGACTCGCTTGTATTTGTATATATATTGGATTTGATTAGTATGTGTTGGTTTACTAGAGTTTTATGGTGATTTCTCGCTACGGTCAATGTTACAAAGGCCTTGTAATAAATGTGTATATATTTTTAATAAAACACCTGCTTAGAGTAATTTGTAAGTGTCCTTGCTTTGTGTGCTCATTGCGGGCTTTCAGTCACCCTCACCCATCTTGAGACCTAGTGTTGACCGCCGCAATTGCTACCCTGATTGGTCTGGCTTGTCCAGAGGTTACCCTGTTCCAAGAAACTAGGCTGGCCTTCTGAACCTCTGCCCCTCCAGGACAGAGTTCAGAAATCCATCTTAACAAATTGGTGTACAGCAGTGGGATACGACTGGAGGTATCCAGCGTTGCGCACGAGCGAAGGCATTTTAAGTTATTCCTACCAGGACACGTAGTGATTTGTCGTAGTATAACTTTTAAAAGGCCATAGTCCTATCTAACAGTATGGAAACAAATACCTTGTTAACTTTAAATGCTTCTAAATCCGAAACATTGAAAAAGATGTGTGCGGAGAGAGGTGTCTCCTCTCAAGGCACCAAAATGGATATGATCCAAAGAATTGTGGAGTGGCAAGAAACTCAGCTTGACGCTATAACTTCTGAGGACAGTGCGGAAGGAGGTGGGGCTGCTCTCACTGGTAGAACCGACGGTTCTGCCGCTGCTCTGGTCCACCGCGATCACCAGGAAAGGGAGGATGAGATGTCTAATGTTTCCTCTGCCAGTGCCGATGGGGAGGCCATGCTTGAATTCAAGAAGCAAGAGCTGCTGTTTAGGCAGAAGGAGCTTGAGTTCAATATGGCCAAACTACAGGAAGAGCTTGAGTTCAATAGGGTCAAGCTAAAAATCGAGCAGGCAGAAAAACAGAAAGACAGGGATCACCAGTTGGAACTGGCCAACCTTCAGGTTGCAAATGGACTCAAGTGTCCTGGACATAGGTCGGGCCTCCTCTCATCCACGGTTTCCAAAAGATCTGCTCAGTGTGTATGAGGAAAAGAATGACATTATGGACTGGCTGAATACGTTTGAGTATGCATGCGAAGTTCAACAAGTTGACAATGCTGATAAGATCGCCTGGTTACTCAGCAGACTGCCCCATTCTGGCTGTAGTGCCATTATGGAAATGTCGAAGGCTGAGCGAGCGGATTTCGCAATGTTAAAGCAAACTCTAATTTTAAAGTTTGGAAAGACTCCTGCCCAATATTTAAAACGATTCCGAGAGTATAAGAAAAAAGAAGGCGGTACTTGGGTATCTTATGTAACCGAATCCTTAAAAAACTTGACTGGCTGGGTCGAAGGTTATAAGGTTTCTACCTTTAAAGGCATGATAAGTCTTGTCATGCTGGAACATATTTTTGCATCTTCTTCCCCGGAGCTTAAGTAGCATTTGGCCGATTCGAAGGAGATAGATCCTAAGAAGCTGGCCATTGCCGCAGATTTATGGGTGTCACATCGAGTGTCCCAAAGGACAAAACTCATCCTGGTAAGCAGGAGGAAGGGAAAAAGTCCAAAGATAAGGAGGGTGGAGAATCCGATCAATCTTCTTCTCAAAAGGGCCACAAAAAGAAAAATAAGGGTAAGACACAATAGAACTCACAAGGTAGTGGAGGTTAGCCTCCGAAACAGAACTCTGGTTACAATAAGCCTCCCTATGTAAACAGACCCAATGGATCTTGTTTTGCTTGTGGAGCAACTGACCACGTGAAGGGGGATCCCCGGTGTAAGGTTAAACCTTTGGGGGTCCACTCCGCTAATCTCGCCTTCTCCTCCTACGAGGAAGAAGAGATTACAGGAGCATCCTTCTCCTCAGACTCCTTCCCCAGCGGGATAGAAGCTGAGGTAGTTTTAGTTTCCCAGGGTTCCTGGGAGCCTAAAGTCGCAAAGGCTTATGCTAGGATTCCAGATAATACCAAGCACTACTTTAAAGACAGTGTGCTGATCAATGGAGTGGATACTCTTGCTCTTAGGGATAGTGGGTGCAGTCGAACTGTAGTGGATTCTACCTTGGTAGACTCAGAGGAAGTTGCCAGAGCTACTCTGATGCCCACGAAGTTGGCTGATGGCCCACCTCGCATGTTTCCAGTAATACCTGTAAATCTTACTTTAAATGGTACAGCAGTCAGGATTCGAGTGAGCATTCAGAGAAACGTCCCAGGAAAGGTCTTGTTAGGCAACGATCTCAGAGCTTTAGGGCTCGTAGGAGACACTGCCGACAGACCCTGCACACGGTCTCAAACACGGGCAGCATTGGCCAAGACCAATACGCCGCCCCAGCCGAAGGGGAAACCCAAGGCGAAAGGAGTAAGAAAGTCAAGACGAGGGAAAGAGAACATTCCCCCGAACTCGCCTACCACTGCGGTGGAGGAAGTTGGTCAATCGTCCAGGCCTGACGTGGAGGTGGCGATACCTGAAGTATTTGACCCTAACGACCATCCTGAACTAAAAGACTTGTTAGTAGAAGGTGGTCCTGACAGGGAAGAATTCAGTAAAGGCCAATGTGAGTGCCCATCTCTGGAAGGCCTAAGGAGACAGGCCTGCTCCCAGCTTGAGGGTGAACCTCCTGGGACGCATCGGATTTATTGGGAAGGTGGACTCCTGTATAGTGAGCCCACAGAGTCTGCAGAAGGAGACCATAGGAGGTTGGTGGTTCCCCTTGCTGTAAGACCCTTCCTCCTGCAGCTGGCACATGAAGTGCCCCTTGCGGGTCACCTTGGTATTAAGAGGACCAAGCAAAGGTTATCCATGCACTTCTACTGGCCCAAGATGGGGGTGCAAGTAGAAAGTCACTGCAGGAGTTGTGCCTCCTGCCAGTTATCTGGTAATAGTGGCTTAACAATCCAAGCTCCGTTGGTACCACTCCCAGTTGTGGGAATACCATTTGAAAGGGTAGGGATCGACATCGTTGGTCCCCTTGACCCGCAGACACCTCAGGCAATAGGTTTATCTTGGTGCTAGTCGACTATGCTACCAGATATCCTGAGGCCATCCCATTGAAAACTGTAACTGCCAAGTCAGTTGCAAAAGCGTTACTTTGCATCTGTACTAGGGTTGGCTTCCCTAAAGAAGTTGTGTCTGACAGAGGCAGCAACTTTATGTCAAAGTATATGCAGGCTGTGTGGAAAGAATGTGGGGTCACCTACAAGTTCTCTTCTGCATACCACCCCCAGACCAATGGTCTGGTGGAACATTTCAACAGAACGTTAAAGAGCATGATTGGGGATCTGGAAGAACCTCAGAGAAGAAAATGGGATCTTCTTTTACCATGCTTACTGTTTGCCTACCGAGAGTTACCACAGGAGGGTGTTGGCTTCAGCCCCTTCGAACTTCTGTTCGGTCATCCTGTACGGGGACCCTTAGCCATAGTCAAAGAGGGATGGGAGATGCCCACTCCCACTGTTACTACCAACGTAGTAGATTATGTGCTGGGGCTCAGAAAATGGATGGTACTTCTGATGGGCTTGGCTAGTGATAAATTGAAGGCAGGACAAGCGCTGGTGAAACATTGGTACGACCAGAAAGCTTCCCTCATCAACTTTACACCTGGTCAGCAAGTCCTGATCATGAACCCCATAAGGCCTCAAGCTTTACAGGACAAATGGTCAAGCCCTTACACAGTGGCGGAGCCCCTGGGTGAGGTCAACTATTTAGTGGACCTTGGAAGGCCTGGACAGGCTCCAAAAGTGTTCCACATAAATAGGCTGAAGACTTTCGTCCCAAGAGTCGAAATCGCAGTGCTGCTACTGGCTTCAGATGTTGAGGAAGAGGAGTCTGAACCTCTCCCCGACCTGTTCCAAAGCGGTCCTTCAGATAGCTCCTTTGAGGGTGTCCGAGTGGCCCCTCACCTGACTTCTGATCAGCAGGATGAGGTGAAAAGGTTGCTTAGGCAGTTTTCCCCCCTGTTTTCAGTCGCCTGGTTTGACACCTTGGTGCAAACATAACATAGACACAGGAGACAGTGTACCTACCAAGAGTAGGGGATACAGGATGTCAGACAAAGTACGGTCTTACATTAAGACCGAGGTCAACAAGATATTAGACCTTGGGGTGATTGAACCCTCTAGTAGTCCTTGGTCCAGCCCTGTGGTTTTGGTTCCAAAGGCAGGCACTTCTGAATTGAGGTTCTGCTTGGATTACAGGGCTCTGAATGCTGTCACCAAGACAGATGCACACCCCTTGCCTCGAACAGATGAGCTGGTGGATACTTTGGGTGCCTCCAAGTACCTCAGCACGTTTGACCTCACTGCTGGCTATTGGCAAAAAGCTTTAGCAGAACATGCCAAGGAGAAGACAGCGTTTTCTACTCCAGACGGCCTTTACCAATTCAGGGTAATGCCGTTCGGGTTGAAGAATGCACCTGCCACTTTCAGTGCCACCTGGGAAGACCATGTGAAACACCTCGGGATTGTGCTCCAGGCTATTCAGAAAGCACACTTGACCATAAAGGCTAGTAAATGCCAGATTGGACAAGGCTCAGTGGTTTACCTTGGACATGAAGTAGGTGGAGGGAAGATACAGCCTCTTCCCAGTAAAGTACAAGCAGTACAGGACTGGCCTACCCCCACTACACAGACCCAAGTGAGAGCCTTCTTAGGACTCACGGGGTATTACCACAACTTCATGGCAGGCTATGGCACCATAGCTGCCCCTCTGACTGCCCTCACCACTCCGAAGAAACCCAAGAAGGTAACTTGGACCGACGAGTGTGAGAAGGCCTTCAACGGCTTAAAAGAATCCTTGTGCCAGGCCCCTGTCCTCAGGGCCCCTGATTATCAATAACCTTTTATTGTGCAGACGGACGCCTCTGACACTGGCATAGGAGCTGTACTATCGCAAGTAGATGAGAAGGGTAAGGAACACCCTATTGGTTTTGTTAGTCGCCAGCTTAAGGACAGAGAGCTCAGGTGGCCCACAGTGGAGAAAGAATGTTTCTCTGTTGTGTGGGCCCTACGGAAGCTGAGGCCCTACCTCTATGGGACCCACTTCACTGTGCAAACTGACCATAAGCCCTTAAAGTGGGTACCAGCGTGTGCAGGTACTTTTGAGCAGAAGGCTCCACTCTTCATAGGGCTCGGACTTCCTTTTAGTTAGGTGCCTCTGAAGGCGGACTGGGTCTAATTATTATTCGCACTGCCTGTTTTTGTCCCCATCTAGGTGGTCTACACATTTTGTGCGTCTAACTCGTTAGACTCGCTTGTATTTGTATATATATTGGATTTGATTAGTATGTGTTGGTTTACTAGAGTTTTATGGTGATTTCTCGCTACGGTCAATGTTACAAAGGCCTTGTAATAAATGTGTATATATTTTTAATAAAACACCTGCTTGTAGTAATTTGTAAGTGTCCTTGCTTTGTGTGCTCATTGCGGGCTTTCAGTCACCCTCACCCCTCTTGAGACCTAGTGTTGACCGCTGCGATTGCTACCCTGATTGGTCTGGCTTGTCCAGAGGTTACCCTGTTCCAAGAAACTAGGCTGGCCTTCTGTACCTCTGCCCCTCCAGTACAGAGTTCAGAAATCCATCTTAACAATGGTTGCACGCAGCCTCTAGCCCTGCCTTGTCCCTTGCCATACCACAATGGTTTTCCATCTTGATTTCAGATTTACAGGACAACAGAGGTGGAGGTGTTGCGTTGATCTCTAAAGGCACCTTCAAAATTAGACAATGGACGGAAAATGTGACTTGCTATCTGTAAAACTCACCACCTCCCACACCAGCTCTATCCTACTCAATATCCTCCCACACTCCCTACCCTTCCAAAATCATCTTCATTGGTGATTTTAACCTGGGCCTCAATGACCCGACAGACCATAATGCCACTTCCCTAGCCAAATCACTGAGTGCCCTTGCCTTCATCCACTGTGTCAGTGCCCCTATTCATGCCAAAGTTTGCACCCTCAATGGGCTTGTGGAGCTCAAATGAAAGGTAGATACTAATGCCATATCCCCGTGTCCCTGGACCGGCCACTATGTTGTGACATTTACTATCCCACAGCCCCTGGACAACACCTCTGCCAACACCCCCATGCCATCTACTTGGGCCTGCAGCTCCTGCAATATCACAAAGGACAGCATCACACCTTTGTTATCTAAGCTCCAACCAGACCGACACCACCACATCGCCAACAACCCAGTTCAGCTCGCCGACATCGATCTAAAACACTGGCAACAGCTGTGGACAAAGTTGCTCCACTAGCATTCCGGAAGTCTTAAACACTGACCCACAGCACCTCATGGCTCACTAGCAACCTAAAGAACGGAGAGCCAAGAAATTACAGGCAAAGACATCCTGGAAAAAATCCCAATCAGATGCCCATGAAGCTTGATTCAAAGCTACTGCCAAGACCTACAAACAAACCGGCGTTCAGGCCAAAGCTACATCCTATAACAACAGAATTGCCAATGCCAATTCTAACACTAAAGAGCTCTTCACCATCCTCAGGGAATTAAAAGCTCCTGCCCCGCCACCCCAGACATCACCAAAGACGAAACCTGGTGTGTGAAAAAGACCCTGTTCAACAAAGTCGCCACCTTAAAGAAGAAAATCCTCACAAACCAAACACTTTCACTTCTACCATGTCTTGGAATTGGAAGTGGACGCCATCCTCAAAAACCTGAATCCCTACAGATGTAAAGGGGACACCTGCCCATCGGCCATTGTCAAGGACTGTTCAGAAGATCTCATCCCCTTTATCACCAGTTTCATCAGCGCCTCCTTCTCTTCTGGCATAGTCCCAGCCTCCCTAAAGGAAGCCTGGTTTCTCCCATTGATCAAGGAACCTACGTTAGACCTGGGGATCCCTAGCAATTACAGGCCCCATTACCACTGTCTTGTTCCTACTAAAAAGCTTAGACAGGGCTGCCTATACCCAAATACAACATTACCTCGAAACCAACCACATCTTAGTCCTACACCAGTCTGGCTTCCGGCCTGTGCATGGAGCAGAGTGTCATGATCTCTGCTTCCAAAAGGCCAGGACTTACCCAACTCCCTTGGAAGCAGACCCATAACCCAGGTTCCGAGTGCCAGCCAGTCCCAATTGGGACCTTTTGGACCCTGTCCTGGCGCCAGTGGCGCCAGGCTCATAAATATGCCCAGTCCCAGCGCTGCAAGCGCTGGGCTCATAATGCTTGGGTGGACTTACCTGCAGCAGACCATGCTGCTTACTTACCTGCCAGTTGAACCCCTGATCCTCTTCTGTTTGGGACTACTTTTCCTGTTGGGTGGGGCAGGAGCCACTCCCTAGGTTCAGAACACTGGAACTCTTCTGGAAAGCAGGAACTCTTTTCTTACCTAGGCGTGGCTGTGGAAGGAGACACCTAAGCACTACAGGAGGCTATTTAAACCACACCCGATGGATGAATCTTGCTTTGCGTTATTCTGCATCCTCTGCAGCAGAACGCTCATTGTGTCTTCTGCATCTGATCCTGGGCCTAAAGGAAAAAGGCTTACCATCTTGAATCCAGTCTTCAGCAACATCTATAAAGACAAGAAAGAACAGGTTAGCACTACGGTCTTCAGTGATAGCGCATCTCTTACCTGGTCCATCGGCTGTCATCAACGCCTCGCGCAGCATTCCTGCATCTGAAAGACAAAGGCTTACCTACTCTTCACGCGCTCCGGAGGTCATCGCACTGCATTCCGGCATCTGAAAGACAAAAACTTACCAACTCTTCGCACGCTCCGGAGGCCTTCGGCGCTGCATCCCGCATCTGTAAGACAAAAGAAGGTGCGTTTAAAGACATTGGGTAACGTTAAATACTCATGTGCCATTACTCCATCCACGCCGAACTCAGTGGGCATTCCGGCATCCTTCAGCAGCTCCGAACTGGTACCTGCAAAATAAAAGGACAGTTAGTGCGCATCGTGAAGCAAGCAACAAGCGCTTACTTACGCGCTTCCAGGCGCTTCTATTCCGCATACGGGTACATCCTCAACTCACTTCAGCCAGTCAACCGCCATTGCCGGAACCCTGCAAAATAAGAGACAGCATTACAAAAGACTTTTAAAGACATTTGAAATACTCGGAACTCACCGTTCGTGAAGTAAACGACGGACAGCAGTCCTCTGAAGTCAAGAGGCCTGCGCTACCTATCCAGTGAAGAAACTGGTTACAGCACCCTGCCCCGAGGCAGATGGAGAGCTCGGCGTTCACTTACCTAAGGTGAGAGCGTTAACCTTTGGGGTTCTACAGGAGAGGAGAAAAGGAAAGAGATAGGGACACCCCAATAACCCCAGTTCATTAATCCCATATTTTCTATCTGCAGACATCTTACTCTTCGAGTCAGGCATACAGTGCACAGAGGTCCAGCCCAAAGAGCCAACCGGGTGCTACACATCACTTTTGAAGATACGGTAGTCGCCCAGACAAGACCGGCGCCTCTGCGAGAATCAGGTGAGCGTTACAGAACGCAAAGCCCACCGCAAAACTCTCGCCCAGGCGCTATGGAAACCTCGGATACCGACCACCTAGCCCGGTTACTTGGGGAACTAAGGGCAGAAGTACATGCAGCTCGTCAGGAAACGAATGCTCTAAGAAGGGAACTAATTATTTCCAAGGAGCGAACAGACGATCTTGCTAGACAATTGCTACAGTCACAAGCCGGACAGACCCCGTTACCCGCATCAGGGGCAAATCTTCCTTCAACATCCCCTATGAATCCAGTGCAGATCAACCTACCTGGGAATGTACCTCTGGCTCCGCCCGAACGATTTTCTGGTGACCCAAAGAGGTTTGCAGAATTTATCAATCAGTGCTGGTTGCATTTTTTATGCCGGCCAGCAGCCTTTCCAACTGATCAAGCTAAAGTAGCTTTTGTGCTTTCGTACCTTAGTGGCAATGCGGCAGACTGGTCGATCCCTCTAGTTAATCAAGATGATCCGGTTCTCCATGATTTTCAAGCCTTTCAGCTTAGTATGGAAAAACTGTTCGCTAGACATTCACAGGGGCAGGCCTTGGACAATGAGCTTCTTTCGTTGCGACAGGGTAATCAAGACCTTTTGGCTTATATTGCATCTTTCAACAGACTAATAGTGGAAACTCAATGGCCTGAGGACAAAAGGATTACGCTGTTTTATAGAGGTCTACGTGGAGAGCTCAAAGACGTTTTAGCCCAAGTAGTGAATCCCCCACAAGACTGTTCGGACTATATAGACTTAGTCGTTCAAATAGATCACAGACTGCAGAACAGGAAGGCCGATCGTTCCAAGTTTGATGCTCGAGTATTTTCTAAACCACCAACTCCTTCCAAAGGAGTAGACTCCGGGGAACCCATGCAAATAGGGGGCCTGAAAGGACCACTAACACAAAAGGAGCGGGAAAGGAGAAAACAGTTGCAATTATGCCTCTATTGCGGAAACTCAGGGCACTTTCTTCAAGACTGTCCGGTGAAACCAGCCAAGAAGGCGGTAGAAGCTGCAGTTACCAAGGTCACAAACTCTGAGCAGGGAAACGACCTCGCCCGACAAGAATAGAGGTCCTCTTGCCGAGCGTTAAAACCAGTTCCGTGACCTCGCATTTCGTGATACCTATGGTCCTCATTAGCCCTGATCATCCGGATCGATTACATGCGATTGAAGCTTACGTCGACAGCGGTGCCATCGGCAATTATGTGGATCATGAAATGGTTTTGAGGATGAATCTAACTCTTTGTCCCAAGGCTGTAAAGGACGTCATTACTACGGTGGATGGTACGGAGATAGCCTCCGGACCAGTAACGCATACCACTCAAGACGTGACGCTAGTAAGTCAAGATGGACACCATGAGAAGATCGTGTTCGATGTGATCAAGGCCCCTCAGTTCCAGATTATTCTAGGGATACCTTGGTTAGAGAAACACAATCCTCGGATCGATTGGTGAGCAAGAACGGTTCAGTTCCCAGAATGTGTCTCTACTTGTCACCCTCCACCTGGTGTTGCTCTAGCAGCAATTTCTTAGGAGACTCCCCAGTTACCTCCCGAATACCTAGAATTCCAAGATGTTTTCCGGAAGGATCAGGCTAACTCTCTACCTCCTCATAGGTCCTATGACTGCCAGATAGACCTGATACCTGGATCTACTCCTTCGTGTAGCAGAATTTATGCCCTCACCGAGCCTGAGAACCTTCACCTCCGACAATACCTGGATCAATACCTAGCGAATGGGTTTATTCGTCCTTCTAAGTCCCCTGCTTCTTCAGCTTTGTTCTTCGTTCCAAAAAAAGAAGGGGACCTTAGAACTTGTATAGATTACCGCGCCCTGAACCAGATCACTGTTAAGAATAGATATCCGTTACCTTTAATCCCTGAACTCCTGGACCAAGTCAGAAGAGCATGCATATATACAAAGCTGGATCTTAGAGGAGCCTACCACTTGGTACGAGTAAAAGAGGGCGATGAATGGAAGACGGCCTTCCGCACCAAGTATGGGCTATTTGAATATCAGGTCATGCCCTTCGGACTTTGCGATGCCCCGGCCGCCTTTCAATATTTTATGAACAATGTCCTCAGAGAACTCATAGATGTATGTGTTGTCATTTACATTGACGACATCCTCGTTTATTCTTCATCGGAATCTGAACATCAGAAACACGTGAAAATGGTCCTCGAGAGGTTGCGTCAACACAGACTTTTCGCTAAGTTGGAAAAATGTGTTTTCAACGTGACTGAAGTTGAATTCTTGGGATTCATATTATCACCTAGCGGAGTGCGTATGGATTCAAGGAAGGTCGATGCAATTCTCAAATGGCCATCACCATCCTCCGTAAAAGGGGTTCAAAGCATGTTAGGCTTCGCCAACTTTTACCGCAGGTTTATCCCCGAATTCTCTCGAATAGTCCAGCCCATCACCGCCTTGTTAAAGAAAAACAAACGTTTTGAATGGTCTACCGAGGCGGAACAAGCTTTCCAGAATTTGAAGACAAAATTTATCTCTGCACCAATTCTAAAACATCCTCGCCCCGAACTCCCCTACATCGTTGAAACTGATGCTTCGAGCCTTGCCATGGGGGCAGTTCTATCACAGAAGGACCCAGTAACCAATCAGTTACATCCCGTGGCATTCTGGTCTCGCAAATTCTCGCCTCCTGAGATCAATTACACTATTACTGATAAGGAACTTCTGGCTATCAAGTCTGCCTTTAAGGCTTGGCGGCATTATCTTCTGGGGGCCCGACACACCGTTACTGTGATTACGGATCACCGAAACCTGCAATATTTGAAAACCGCAAAAGCCCAATCCTCTAGACAACTCCGTTGGGCACTATTCTTTGCCGAGTTTGACTTCATAATTACCTATCGACCTGGTACAAAAAACGGTAAAGCTGATGCCCTTTCTCGGATGGGAGTGGAGGAACACTTGACCAACCCTAAACCTGTACCTATCATTCCCGAACAAAGAATTCTGGGTGTAATAACCACACAATCCATAGAGGAAATTAAGGATAAAACCAGGCAACTTATAACTCCAGCAGAAATACAGAATTGGCATCTGCAGGGAAAGGACTTTGCAGTAAAGGACAACTTATTGTATTTCCAAGAACGATTATACCTGCCCAGCACAGATTTACAGAAAAAGGTGATCTCTTGTTATCACGAGTCTCTAATGGAAGGACATCCCGGTATGGCCAAAACCTCAGAAAAGATCAAGCGCTACTTCTGGTGGCCGTCTTGGAAAAAAGATATCAGAGACTTTATAATGTCCTGTGGAGTATGCGCCCAAAACAAGAGTCAAACGGAAAGACCAGCTGGCCTCTTACGCCCTATTGACATCCCACCTCGCCCTTGGCATACGCTTTCTATGGACTTCATCACCGACCTACCTCCATGCTCCGGATACAATACGATCCTGGTAACCGTGGACTTATTCTCCAAGATGGCGCATTTCATTCCACTCAAAGGCTTGCCAAGAGCAACAACTCTGGCCCGAGAATTTCTCGAAAACATCGTCCGACTGCACGGTTTTCCTTCAGTGCTAATTTCGGATCGAGGTACTCAATTTATTTCTCATTTTTGGCGAAGTTGTTGTCGGTCGGCTCAAATTGATGTGAGATTATCGACCAGTCACCACCCTCAAACCGACGGACAAACCGAGAGGACCAATCAAACTCTGGAACAGTATTTACGCTGCATGCTGCAACAAACTGAAAAAACTTGGAAAGATATCCTTTGGATAGCCGAATATGCCTACAACAACTCTGTCCACTCAGGAACTGGGAAAACCCAGTTTTTTCTTTTATACGGCTGTCACCCTCGAACCTCAGAGTTGGATCCACCCCAAGATCTTGGAACACCAGCAGTAGACTACCTGCACTCTACAATCACCCAAGCTTTTAAGGAAGCCGTTTCTCACCTTCAAAGGGCTAAGGAACAATACAAGAAAGGAGCAGATCAACATCGGAAGGAAGCCCCCCAATTTCAAGTAGGAGATCAAGTCTGGTTATCCACCAAATATCTACCTCTAAAAGGACCACGCACATTCAACCCAAGATACCTTGGTCCCTATTCCATCACTACCATAGTAAACCCAGTAGCGGTCAAGTTGGACTTGCCCCCTCACATGAAGATACATCCGGCCTTCCACGTCTCTCTTTTAAAACCCGTGCAACCTCAAACCCGACTAACTAAATCCCCAAAACCTATCCTAGTTGATGGAGAACTCGAGTTTGAAGTCAAAAGCATCCTGGACTCCAAGATCTCCAAATCTAAGCTATTTTACCTAATTGACTGGAAAGGCTACAGCCCTCAAGAAAGATCCTGGGAACCTGCAGAATATGTCCACGCTCCTCGTCTAATCAAAAGATTTCATCAAACATTTCCTGACAAGCCAAAACACCCGGGGAAGCCCGGTTTGGGAGGGGCCTTGAGGGGGGGTACTGTCATGATCTCTGCTTCCAAAAGGCCAGGACTTACCCAACTCCCTTGGAAGCAGACCCATAACCCAGGTTCCGAGTGCCAGCCAGTCCCAATTGGGACCTTTTGGACCCTGTCCTGGCGCCAGTGGCGCCAGGCTCATAAATATGCCCAGTCCCAGCGCTGCAAGCGCCGGGCTCATTATGCTTGGGTGGACTTACCTGCAGCAGACCATGCTGCTTACTTACCTGCCAGTTGAACCCCTGATCCTCTTCTGTTTGGGACTACTTTTCCTGTTGGGTGGGGCAGGAGCCACTCCCTAGGTTCAGAACACTGGAACTCTTCTGGAAAGCAGGAACTCTTTTCTTACCTAGGCGTGGCTGTGGAAGGAGACACCTAAGCACTACAGGAGGCTATTTAAACCACACCCGATGGATGAATCTTGCTTTGCGGTATTCTGCATCCTCTGCAGCAGAACGCTCATTGTGTCTTCTGCATCTGATCCTGGGCCTAAAGGAAAAAGGCTTACCATCCTGAATCCAGTCTTCAGCAACATCTATAAAGACAAGAAAGAACAGGTTAGCACTACGGTCTTCAGTGATAGCGCATCTCTTACCTGGTCCATCGGCTGTCATCAACGCCTCGCGCAGCATTCCTGCATCTGAAAGACAAAGGCTTACCTACTCTTCACGCGCTCCGGAGGTCATCGCACTGCATTCCGGCATCTGAAAGACAAAAGCTTACCAACTCTTCGCACGCTCCGGAGGCCTTCGGCGCTGCATCCCGCATCTGTAAGACAAAAGAAGGTGCGTTTAAAGACATTGGGTAACGTTAAATACTCACGTGCCATTACTCCATCCACGCCGAACTCAGTGGGCATTCCGGCATCCTTCAGCAGCTCCGAACTGGTACCTGCAAAATAAAAGGACAGTTAGTGCGCATCGTGAAGCAAGCAACAAGCGCTTACTTACGCGCTTCCAGGCGCTTCTATTCCGCATACGGGTCCATCCTCAACTCACTTCAGCCAGTCAACCGCCATCGCCGGAACCCTGCAAAATAAGAGACAGCATTACAAAAGACTTTTAAAGACATTTGAAATACTCGGAACTCACCATTCGTGAAGTAAACGACGGCCAGCAGTCCTCTGAAGTCAAGAGGCCTGCGCTACCTATCCAGTGAAGAAACTGGTTACAGCACCCTGCCCCGAGGCAGATGGAGAGCTCGGCATTCACTTACCTAAGGTGAGAGCGTTAACCTTTGGGGTTCTACAGGAGAGGAGAAAAGGAAAGAGATAGGGACACCCCAATAAACCCAGTTCATTAATCCCATATTTTCTATCTGCAGACATCTTACTCTTCGAGTCAGGCATACAGTGCACAGAGGTCCAGCCCAAAGAGCCAACCGGGTGCTACACATCACTTTTGAAGATACGGTAGTCGCCCAGTCAAGACCGGCGCCTCTGCGAGAATCAGGTGAGCGTTACACAGAGTCTGCCTTGTTGGACCTAAAAAAACAATTTGACGCTATTAGGGATGAAGGGAAGCCAGCCCTCCTTCTCCATCTAGATCTCTCTGCCACCTTAGAACTGGTGGACCACAAAGTTCTCTTCCACCACTTCACATGGACTGCCAATTTTTCACCCGAGCCACATCATGGGTAGCATCCTTTCTGGCAGATAGATCAATCAGAATCTTTTCGGATGTTGCATGTGCCCTTTCTTTCCCGATTTCATGTGGTGTGCCCCAAGGTACCTGTGTGTCCCCCACACTTTACAATATATTCACCAATCCCCTTTGTGATCTCCTGGACTCCATCAGCAACTCCTTCACAAACTACGCTGATGATACGCAAACTCTTCTACCCCGAACCAGCAACTACCTTGAAGACTCTCACGCTCTCAAGCAATCTACCTGTCTATCCAAGCTTGTATGGCAGCAAATGGCCTCTGTCTAAATTACAAAAAGATGGAGATCCTTTTGGTCAACCTCCATAAGTTATCCAAAAGATAGATCTCCAATATGCCAATTTTAGCATTGCCACAAGCTTCAGATTCCTGTTTCTGCATCAGTGAAGACCCTTAGCCTATACCTTGACTCCACACTCTCACTGACACGCCAGGTTAATGCCATTGCTAAGTCAGCCACTGACACCACATAGCTAATTAGTGCAGCCAGACCTTTCCTAACCCCAAACAGTTATCTGACATTGCTAGAGCCATCCTTGGAGCCAGGTTAGATTATTGAAATGCCCTGTTCACTGGCACCTCAACGCACAACATCCACAAACTCCAAGTGATCCAGAACAATGCTATCTGAGTGGCTCTTAACATTCCAAAAAGAGAGCACAGAATTGAGGCGAGAAGAAACATTCATTGGCTTCTGGTCAATGAAAGGGTCATCTTTAAAACGTTATCCATCGCTCACAAATGTTTGTCCAAGTCTGCACCGCTTCACCTTTCACAAAGGTTCTAGAGGCCCAGTCTTCCAGACCTGTTAGATGGTCATACACTCAAAGATTCATCCAACCCATATCCAAATGGGCAAAAAGTGGTGGTGCAAGTTTCCCATTGGTGGCAGCACACCAATGGAACTCTCTGCAAACACACAAGAGTGCACCAATCCTACTTGTCCTTCAAAAAAGCATTGAAAACCTGGCTTTTCACCTAAGCCACCTGACTCTCGCATACGTATCTGACTCTAGACTCTGGCATATCTATGCTACTTTCCTGATAATAATTGAGTATAACTGGTTGTAACAGTGCTGTGATGCCTGAGGGTTTTGTGCGCTTGATAAATGTAAACATAAATAAGCATAAATCATCTATGGAGTAAGGTGGTTGTAGGAAGATAGCGAAAGGAGGAGGAGGAAAAATGTACAGACTGACAGAAACACCAGAGACAATGGTAATCTGGAAAAAGGGGGCTATGGTTGTGGAAGTATCGGTGCATGATTAATTATGCAGTTGGATCAGAGAAAGCACTGATCATAGATGAGGCAAACAAGTTTTGCTCTGATCAGCGTGTACCAGTACATTGCTGAAATGAAGCAGATCAAGTCATTGTGCATGGAGGCGGAATGGACCCAAGATGAGTGTGGAGCATCATTGCAATATGTGTGCTTACAAAAGTGGTGCTTATGAGATATCCAAACTACTATAGGAAGATCTGGAGGTGCAAAGCCAACTGACAGAAGTATCAGGGCCAAGGGCTGGTCATGTATATGGTATTGCAGGGACACAAGAGAGAAGAAATTAGATGCTAATGACAATGGCCAAATCTGGGTGGCTCTTTGAAGAGGGAGGCTTACTAGGAGATAAGGTGGATGGCATTATAATGTACCACGTGCGATTAATAGTGTTAATAGTGGCAGCATTTCAACAGTCAATCACTTTCATGATGCTGTATCCACAACATATCATTTAATGAAGCTACACCCACACAATATTGTCCACATCCTTACAGTTAGTCACTGTCTTGGAAGCAAGACAACACAGCGCAACCTAGGTTTGAATCCCGATCCCGCACAGAAACCAATCTCTGATATTAAGAGTGTTATAAAAGAACAATTATAATTATAAGTAATCCTTCACTCAGAACAAATGCCACCAAGGCATAAAATAAGCAGTAACACATCGCAATGTGATTCCTTAGATTTGCTAATTACTTTGACACTTGTGGAGCAGATGTGGTGATTTAAGTCGCGCTGTCCAAATAAAATGCAGCTCACCCTGCATTCTTCTTTTGGACTCAGGCTCTCCCCACCCACCTTCCTTTGTTCACAGAAAGTTCAATAGGAATAACAGAGAGTGCTGCTTAGTCTCTAGCTTTGTCTTTCCTCTTGCAGTATAAATACACAAAGCAAAGTCGATGTTTACGCAAAGTAACGATCAATAGTTCCTTTCAATCTGTACATCAGAGACCTACTGCAAAATCATGCACTGGGCCTGATTCATGGAAGTGTTTTATAATGGTGCAATCTTATAGGAAAAGGTTCCATGAATCAGGCCTTAGTCTCTAGTTCCCTCTTTGCCCTTTGATTATGACTGTATCATGTATGTGCACCTGGGGAGATGATGGGAGGCTGGAAATGCAGGCAGAATCCTCACGTACCCGTCTGCATTCTTTTCTAGCCCATTCGCCCTGTCCCCAGCCATGATCTTGGTTACAGTGCCCTGTGTCGAGTCTCTACTGGTTTCTCTTACCTGGACCGCCAACCGCAGCCCCCTGGGCCACACCCCATGCCCAAATCACCTCTCCACCTCATGGCGCCAGCAGGCCCCGGAAAAAGTTATTTGTTTTTAGTTTTGTTTGTAATGGAAGCAGGCATGTGTGAATCGTGCAAAGCCTATACGTAAAAGCAAGAAAAGTATCAGCACCCAGGGTGCTAATAGGGACAAACATAAATTTGGGGGGTGGGCAGTGCTGGAACAAAGTGCTCTGAACAACCTGGCTCGGGCTGGATGGCTGTTACCAATGAAAGGTGAAAGCCATTTTGTCCATCTGACCATCTGGACTTGCCACTTACCCAGCCCGCCGCAACAACATATTCTGTTCTTAGTCTTCAACTCTGCCTCTACTCCAACACAAACTTGCCAACCCTACTGATTTAGGCAGTAGGCTACTGCTTTTTAAGCAGTCCCACCGCAGCCTACAGATTTGAGCGACAGATCCTACTGCTTTTTACAGGGGCAGGTAATTTATGTGACTTTAAGGCAGGCTGCTTGAGACCGGCCCAGGACAAAGCATGCAACACACTTGTTATTCTGTCTGTGCGGTGGGCAGGTAAGTGATTACTTTGAGTGATGCGCTCAGGCCAATCCAGTGACCTGGCAGATACACGATTCCATACATGCCGACATTTTGGAGCAGCTCGGAGGGAGATTCTTTCAGAGCAACCGGGAGAGCTGAATTTCCCTATTAGAATGCATTGGCGTTAGAATTGTTTTAGGAGGGAGGCAGTAAAAAATTAACATTTTTACTTCCAAAATCGAGAGTCTCCGGCCTAAATCGGGAGGGTTGGCATGTATGCGACTCTGCCCTGCACTCTGGCCGGTACAGGCCTTAGGTGAACCACCAGTGAAGGCAAGTGGCAGAGAGTACCACCATCACGCAGCATCTGCATATCAGACTGAGGAGGGTATCAGTCTCCATGTTGTTCCGTTATTCATCTTGCACTGCAGGAATACATATGTATTGCCCGGGCTGCTGCTATAGAGCAGTGGCCAACGTTGCCTACCAGCGCTGTGTGATTACCTTCTGTGCAGTTAAGTAATTGAATTCATTGTTAACTTAACATCCAGAATTATGTATTTTGAACATCTTATCATATTGTGATGTGCGATGGGTTGTGTATTTTAGAGTGCTCCAGTGGTGCCAACAATGTATGTTTTGTATTTTCCTGTCATGTATTGTTATGCGAAGTAATATTTTTGAAACATGAAAAATCCAACATCTTTTTGGCCACAGAATGTTGGCAAGTATGCTAACATTATGTACATTTCTAAACTTCTCCTTACATAGCACACGATGAGGTAATCATAAAATATACTGGTACAATGGCCTACACAACACGGACTGCTTCCAGAGACTTGAACTTAAAACGGACTGCTTTTAGAGCTTTTTAATAATATTTATTTTGTGTCTTGAATGTAGGCAAACTTTTACAGACCTTTGTCTCACTAATGTCTTCGGAAATACACAAAATGCTGTATTGTAGCTCATTTTATCTCTTGGGTACGAACATCGTGTAGTCACATTACAAATATTAGTACAAAATTGCTAATCTAATAAATTTGTTAAGAACATATAAATTTGCAATCCCTGTTAATCAATTTTAGAAACCTAATTTATGATTTGCAATATCACCACTAAATATCAGCGCTTTCCCTCCCCCCATCAGAGCACATGCATGCCACTCACTTGTAACACACAGACTCTCAGTCAGCTGCATTCACACACACATTAATTCATGCATACAAACTCAGTCAGATAGATTCTTACACGGACTCACCAACACAAGGGCACACTCATTCAACATACACATATGCACACACGGTCACGCACACATACACACACACTACATAACATTCTAAGACACAGAAACAAAGAGTTAAGTCACTTACTTTTAAACATGGGTATTGTTAGATTGAAGGGACCCAGACACTTGAAAATGTTTAAGGCTTTTATTAAGATAAAAGCAATACATAAAGACCCCCAGCAATGCCTGCACAGCAGTACCAAAGGCAAGTAGCATCAACTGACAACTGTAGAACATCATAAGAAAGTAAACAAGGGCATCATAAGTATATGCATCATATTTAGAACCATAACAATAGCTGATGACCTAATAATATACCAACCATCAGCAGCATCGTACATACATTCATGCAGAACTAATTGACAGTGACTAGCAAGCCACATTATAACACATCTCCCTCTGTTCCTTTATGCAACGGAAACACACTCACACAGACCACATATTCTCAACCTCTTTTCACAACTGCTATTCTATCCTTGCTCCCACAACACGAACAGCACCTGACATCACCGCCACCACCCTCACTGGCTCAGACTATAACAGCTCCCCCTTTCGCTTTATTATTCCCTTCTTTATCCTCACCATGTCCCCACACTCAACTCTCAATTCCTTCTTACCTCTTCTCACATTTCACGGGCAACCCACTCACTCTTCTTCTTCTTCAAAATCCTTCTCACACCATCCAAAACGTAGTCAGTCTCCCTGCTCCTGCCCAGCCATGGAAGCTTCACTGCAGTGTAAAGCTTTCACCCTCTCATTAATCAAATGGACTTATTTCTGTAGTAGCGTGCAGAGACATTCGCATTGCATACATTCTTTCCTGGATTACCACCTTTTTATCGCATCCAGTTTCCAAGGCCATGCGCATGCTCTCCATGATGCATCTATTTACTCTTTCGACACACCCATTAGATTCCGGATGATAGAGAGACATTCTCTTATGTATCCCACTACTCTTCTTTAAATATTTTTCAAAACACCCACCTGTAAATTGGGCACCATTGTCCATCAAAACGCTCTCAGGAATCCCCTCCCTGGCGAACACTTTCTGAATCTCCCTCACCATGGTTTCCCCTGGAAATCTCCCTCACAATCTTAAATTCACACCAACGAGAAAACAGATCTACCATGAACACCACCATTTTTTCTCTTCCATACCCCAGATCCACAGGACCAAGAATATCCATAGCTAACTTCTTCCATACCCCTGCTGGCACACCAACCTCCACTAGTGGTTTTCTCACTTCTTCTCCCTTTCCTGTTTTACTGCACAATTGACACTCTAACAACCTCCTTTCAATATCCCTGTCGAAGCCGGGCCACCAATAATCATTCGGCAAAACACCCTTGGTTTTGGAAATTCCTATGTGACCACCATGAGCCAAATCCACAACTCTATTGCAAATTCCTTTTGGCACTACAGTACGCTACCATCTAAATATGACACCATCCACCACACTTAACTCATTCCTCACTTCCCAATATGGTCTGACCTCCTGACTGACCTCCACCCTCCTTGGCCACGTACCTGACTCCACAAACACTTTCACCATCTCCAAAATTGTGTCCTTACTGACCTCTTCTAACCACTCCTCTTTAGACACAATTTCATCAGTGTTCACAAATTCCATTTCCATGTCCTCACATTGATCATCTGTATTACTCCCCACTCTCAATCTGGATAGGCTATCGGCCAGAATATTTTCCTTACCGGGCACAACCTCAACCACAAAACTATGACACTGCATACACAATATCCATCCAGCTACCCTGCTTGACACTTTGTCTAATCCCTTATTTTCCAAGATTTCCTTCAAAGGTGTGTGATCAGTACACAAAACAAAACTGGTACCCCACATAAAATTTCTAAATTTTTCCATGGCCCAATAACATGCCGGAGCCTCCTTCTCCAGAACAGAATATTGAGTTTCAGCACCCCTCAAACCCTGAGATGCATGGGCAATAATATTCTCGGTACCTCCGTCATCCACCTGGGACAAGACGGCCCATAGCCCCCTCTCAGAAGCATCCACAGTAATCCTGCTCTGGCGCCTTGTATCAAAATGCCCAAGAGTTTGAGCAGGATTTATCTCATTCTTTAAATTCGCAAACTCTTCTTCACACTTAACAGACCACACAAATTCACATCCTTTCTTTAACAACTTCCTCAATTCCACAATTTTACCTACATAATTACATACAAATTTCTGATAGAATTCCGTCATTCCGAGAAATGACCTTAGTTGTACTTTATCCTCTGGACTCTTGATCTCCTTTATGGCACTTACTAGGCTCTCTTTTGGTCTTACATCATTAGTAGCTATCTCGTGCCCCAAGTATTCCACCTTGGTGACACCAAACTTGCACTTCTCTTATCTCAAAACCATGCCACACTTCTCGAAAATTCATAACACTTTGTCTAATCTCTCGACATGCTCTTCTTCTGTCCTCCCGCACAACAGAACGTCATCCTGAAAACAAAATATCCCACTCATTCCACCTACGAATCTATCCATAATCTTTTGGAACATTACTGAAGCTGACACAAGTCCAAAAGGCATACGTTTAAATTGAAACACCCCTTCATGAGTAATGAACGCCATTAGTTTGCGCGATTTCTCTTCTAATTCCACCTGGTGGTACGCTGACGCCATGTCTAGTTTTGAAAATAGTTTCTCTTGTCCTACTCTTGCTAGCATTTCTCCCATGTTAGAGAGAGGATGGCGGTCCACTAACACACATTTATTGAGTTGGCGTAAAATCAACACATAAGCGTAACTCACCCGAGCTCTTTTTAACCACTACCAGCGGGGAAGACCAATTTACTCCTCCTGCTCTCTCAATAATTCCATACTCCAACAATCTGTGCAGCTCCCTCTTAACACCCTCCTTTACTGCCAAGGGTACTGGTCTCAATTTGGCTGCAATTGGTACACTCCATTTTCTCAATATAATCTGGTGCTGAACGCCTTTAATCTTACCAACTCCCTTTCTAAAAACCTTCGGGTGCTTGCTCGCAACAGTGCTTCCTACCTGTAACACCTGCTCTACTTCATTGGGATCCAACCTAATCCTCAGGTTCCTTTGCTCTCTCCATCCCAACAATGTGAGACCCTTCTTGGTTACATATACATTGTCCTCGCACCTGCGACCTTTAAATTTAACTTGCCCAATATTATAACCCAATAGCTTAATGACATCCTGATTATACCCCTCCGGTCTAATATTAGGTTTCAACAAACTCTGGACATCTCCTCTCATATCCCTCTCAAATACTTTTCTGGACATCAATGTAATCTTTGATCCAGAGTCTGCCATCATCCACACATCCTTTTCATTGGTTTTCACATTGGCATAGGGAGGTTCACATTCTTCATCATCATTCCCACCCACAACACTTATTGTATTAACAGCAATGTTTTCAACTGGGTAGTCAACTTCTTCATCTGACGACCTCCGGGCTTCTTCCTCATTGACGTACAAAACCTTTCTTTGGTTAAAGGAACAGTTTTTGGAAGAATTGGCAAAATGCCCTTTCCTCTTGCACGTTGAACATGTCGTCTTCCTGCGGGAGATGAAGAAAAATGACTGCTACTTGCGCATCAGTAACATAAGCGTTCCTCTCTGACATTCTTCTCACTCTTCTGTCGGCCCACTTTTACGTCAACACTACTGCGTGTCATTTGCTTCTTCTTGTCTTTCCCTTTTTTTTGTTTTTAGTTTCGGTCACATTTAAAACCTCTGACATTGGGTTAATTATTCTCTTTACTTGATAGTTTTGCTATGCATGCTAATAAGTGTTCTACTCTGCGGGCGATGTTCAATACTTTTTTCCAAAGTTGGCTCATCCTTAAGCCACAGTTCTTCCCCTATGCGGTCCGAGCTACAGGGCGTCATAAATTGGTCTCTCAAGTGTTCATCATAAAATGTGTGAAATTTGCTAGAGGACGCTAACTGGCGGAGAGCAGTCACATATTCCTCTGCGGATTCTCCCGGTTCTTGAACTCTCATTCTGAAATCATAACGCTCCAGAATAGTGCTTGTACTGCGATTAAAATGGGTATCCAATTTGGCAAAAGCGCTTTCCAGTTCCTTCATGGCATCGCCGTGTCCTTCACTGGGAATCCTGGCAGAGTTTCAAAGATTCTTTGTCCCTCATATCCTAAGTGATGCATTAACAGAGCAAGCTTCCTGTCATTTGAAAATGAATTTCCCCCTGCTGCCTTCAAATAATGTAAAAATCCTTTCTTCCAGTGTCTATTTGATTTTTGTCGGACCAGGGGCAGCCATGAACTGTGGGGGACCATTCACGTTGGATAGTGCCATTTATGATTGAGGGTGAAATTCTTTTTGTTTTTTTTAAATACCTAAGATTATTGTTCTTGGATCTGCTTAATGTGAATATACTCTGATAGAAAATATTCCTAGCTGGCTTCTTCTTTGTTTGTTCATTCTTCACTTAAGTGCTTCACCCCACTTTTCTCTTCCCGCTCCTCCTTTCCCCTTCCTCTCTTGCCTGTGTACCTCTTTCTTCCACACTGGTTACTTCCTGTCTTGCCTGGAGGTATCTGCTTGGCTGCAGCCCTCCCTTCTGGTCTGCAAAATGAAATGTGCTGATCTTCAGGCTTTGTAAGTGGTTGCACCGCTCTCTGATTGAATCCATCGCTCTACTAAGCAATACGGTCCTTTTCACAGCTTTGTGGGCGGAGCTGTTAGACGAAACATTATGAGAGCATGTCAGTGTGAGGAAACGCGGTGCAAATGTATTGCCACCCTTGGGATACCATTGCTGGTTGAAGGAATGGAGGGGCAGAGTTGGGGAGCATGTGGGAAGAATTTGGTAAGCAACCTACTTTTGATAATGTTGCCCGCTACAACGCTCGTTCTAGCGTAGCAGGTGTCGTTCCGTAGTGCTGTGCCACCTGCAGCTTGCCATCTTGGCATTGTTCCAGGTGCTCCCCTCACTCCCTCAACTGCAACACTCAGTAGCAGAGCAGCACTCTGCTTGCCTTACCCGTGATGTCTGACACAGGACGGGGAGTGCACGGTTTCTTCTGTTGCACTTTCTTCCTCTCTGCTTCTCTTCTGGGGTGCGCCCCTCTCTCCTGGCCGCTGCACCGCTGGTTAGCGGAGCGGCACTCCGGTCTGGTCCCTCACCCGTGGAGACGGACACGGCCTGAGCAGTGGGTGGTATCTTCAGTTTCTTCCATTGCGCTTTCTCCTTCTCTGCTGGGGTCTACTCCAGATAATCCTCGTCGCCAATGTTAGATTGAAGGGATCCAGCTCTTGAAAAGGTTTAAGGATTTCATTAAGATAAAAGCAATACATAACGACCCCCAGCACTGCCTGCACAGCACTACCAAAGGCAACTAGCATCAACTGACAACTGTAGAACATCATAAAAAAGTAAACAAGAGCATCATAAGTATATGCATCATATTTAGAGCCATAACAATAGCTGATGACCTAATAACATTCCAACCATCAGCTGCATTGTACATATATTCATGCAGAACTAATTGGCAGTGACTAGCAAGACACATTATAACAGGTATCCCCCAGTCTGGCCTGCATAACATAATAAAATATACTAAGCATACAAGCATAAAAACATAAGTGGTGGCATGGCTGGTCGGGTATGAATAGTCCAACGCTGCGACACCTAAGAGGGACACAAAAGCAAGAAGCAATCTCCATCTTTAACAAATGTAAAACAAATAACAAGCAAGTGATGGCGTGAGAAAACAGTGTGTAAAAAACAAATATCAGGTAATATCTGTGCAGGGTAGTCGGAAGTGCATTGCAATAAAGTTCCACAGAAGCCTGCTCATGGGCTTACGGTCATTCAGCGCATAACATAAATGAGACACGGCATACACAGTATTGAGGCAACCTCCTTCTTTATTCTCTACAGTTAACTGAACTTATTTTGTAGGAAACACGCATGACGTGTTTCCTGCCAAACAAATGATAATCATGTGCAAAGGAGCTGTTAACCCAAAGAGCAGTAGAACGCTACATCTCCCCACATAAACCACAACATACAGTCACCTATTCAATTTCTTCAATCCACCGCGTGGGCCAGTACACAACCATCTTCGATGAACTTCAGGGTATCGTGACATCTCGTTGATGGCCACCAGTACATATTTTCGATTTGCCAAAGGTCCTAACAGGTCAACTGCCACCTCGTCCCATACATACAACGGCATGGGAGTCATCTGCAGTGGTTGAAGGAACGTGCAGGACACCCTGGCCTTGCACACCAGGCAGTCTTCCAGAGTTGTCTGTATCTTGGAATTCATTTTGGGAAACCACACCCAGCTCCTCAACTGCCTCTTGGTGGATATGATTCCCATGTGCCCTGCATGTGGGAGTTCAATGATGCGGTCTTGCAAGGATAGTGGAATGACAATCCTGTTTTCTTTTAGAATTAGCCCTTGCGCCGATGTTTACAACTCATCCCTCATAAGTGTGAAAGTCTTCATCATCTTTTTCTGGTTATTGTTGAGCACTGCCTCTCCTCTCATTGTCATGCGCCATCATCCTGCAAGAATCTTCTTCCTTACCCGCAACAGCAGTTCATCCCTCCCTGTTTCCTGAACAATTTTATGACTGGTCAAACCTGTGGGGAGTGCTTTGTTCACTAGGTAGTCCACATACTGGTCTGCCTTAGAGGTTTGTGCCTCTACAGCAGCCGGAATCGGAAAACGGGAGCGGACATCAGCAGGGTTGCTCTCTTTGCCGGGCTTGTGGACAATGTTGAAGGAGTACTCTTGGAGACGGAGACCCCATCGAGCTATTATGGGAGGCATCTTAGCATTGGGCTTGCCATAAATGGTGGCGAGGGCCTAATGGTCGGTTACAATGGTACATTTCTTTCCGAATAGGAACAGATGATAGTGCTCACTAGCCCACACCACAGCCAAGCTTTCTTTTTCTGGCTGCGAGTATGCACGCTCAGCATTCGACAGGCTCCTGCTGGTGTAGGAGACAATGCGCTTTGGCAAGTTGGATCCTTTTTTGTTCTGTGCCAATATGGCCCCTAGGCTCACAGGACTGACATCCACCGTAGCTTTCGTTTCCAATTCTGGATCATAGTATGATATGAAGGCAGCCGAAGAGATGCAAGATTTTATTTCCTGGAATGCTGCCTCGCATTCTTGAGAGCAGACACATTCCTGTCCCTTAACTGTGAGAAGGCACAGAAGTGTGCTGACAGAAGTAACATTATTGATGTACCTTGTACAATAGCTAGGCATCCCTAAAAAGGACCTGACAGCTGAGATGGAGGACGGTGTGGGCATGCAGACCAGCGCCTGCACTTTTGCCAGGTCTGGTTGCAACCCATTTGGATGAGAAAATCTGATCAAACAATTTCAGGGTGGATTCACTGAACTCACACTTGCTGAGGGTGAGAGTCAAATTTGCTTGTTGCAGTGCCATGAAAACCTTTCGCAGGGTGTCATTGTGTGCTTCTTGTGTGGCTCCAAACATCAAAATGTCATTGCTGTAGTTTAAGCACTGGGGAATGTTCTTAGCGAATCTCATTTTGAAAAATATCAGCGCCTGAAGACAATCCGAAGCTTTGCTGCTTGTACCTGAACAACCCTACAAGCGTTGTGAATGTGGTGATGTATCTACCGTCTGGGTGTAGCTCCAGCTGATGATAGCCTTTGTTTAAATCTAAATTAGAAAACACCTTGGCACCGTGCAGCAAGTGCATCATGTCAGTCATTCGAAGTGAAAGAAGCCTTTCTCTTTCTACTGCCTGATTTGGCATTCTTATGTCCACGCATAATGGTATCCTGTCGCTGTGTCCTCTTTTGGGCACTGATACGATGGGGGAAACCCAGGTTATAAGGCCTGTCACATACTCTATGATGTCCTGGGCAAGCAGTGATTGTAGCTCCTGTTCAACCTGCACTTGAATGTTTCGGGGGAATAACTCTATAATGCTGAGCTATCGGCTTAATGTGTTTGTCAATTTGTAATTTGATCTGCTTCCCTTTTAGCTTGCCCAGGCCTTGGAAGAGTGATGGGAACATTTGTACAACAATGTCTTTTGGGCTGGAGGTATATGCCGGCATGATCGGATACCTGATGTGTACCAGGCCCATCTTGATCGCCAACTTGAAGCTCCATATGCTGCCTCCTGGCACGTCACCTTTTATGACGTATACCTGTACAGATTTAGCCTTACCTTTGTAGGAGCAGATGCACTCAAACATTCCTTTACAGGGTAGTGGCTGTGTGAGCCCTATGTATAAATCTCAATGTCCAAGGGCTTCAACTTGACGGAGCGCTTCAATGTGGCATACATTGGTTCACTCATGAAATTCACGGTAGCACTTGTGTCAATGTGGACCGCTTGGGTGCTGCCGTTTATTTGTAAAGGCAATGTTGGGCTGAATTCCATTGCTGTTCTGTTTCCGATGTCATGCACGTAGCCTCTCTTTCTGTCGCTGCTGGAAAATGACTCGAATCCAGACTGACGTCTTGGTGAGGACTCAATGTTGCACCTTGTGGACCGCCTCTTCTGTTCTTCAGGCGTGCCGGATCTGTGCCATTCATAGCATCGTCCTGTGGTGCACTTTGGGTTTCGAGGCAACACACAAAACCTTTCCAGGGAGCCTGCCTTCTGCAACGGGATGATAGTCTCTGGGGCACAGATTTTTCACCGTCAGATGCTGTGTACCTTCTCTCCAATTTTTGTGGTCCGTAATAGAACAGCTTGCACATGGACCCGAAATGATTTTCTTCAATGCAGGCATCACACCAGTTTCCCATGGCCGTACCCGTCCCTTCATGAGGGAAGTCGTAGCCACACCTGTAGCATTTCAACGTGTCTTTCCTGTGCGTCTTGTCCGACATTTGTTTCTGACATACGGGGGCCGAGGTTATGTGATAGATGGTGACCTTCCCCATGGATTCAGCTTGCCTGTCTATGGCCAGGGGACTCGCAGCAGGCAATCACCTGCGACCAGAGGCCCTAATCAGTGGAGTAGTTGTCAAAGTCGCAGTATTTTACTCTCTCCCTCAGCCTCATGACAAACAGATCTAGGGTTTCGTCCTTGTCCTGCGTGGTAGTATGGGTGTTAGGATGTGGGGAAAAATAAGCATTGATATGATATGATATTGCATTTATAACACACCTATACACAAGTGTTTCAAGGCACGACGAGGCAAGGGAGGGGGAACAGAGGGAAAACAAAGATAACGATCTTACTAGGCCAGGTGACATTGAGATCGCGCAAGGGGAGGGGTCAAAGGGAAAAGTGCGGGGGGGAAACGTAGATGGGGAAGTGCAATATATAGAATCAACAGTAAAAATAAATAAAATAAATAAAAACAATAGGTAAAAAGTGCAGCCAGCTTGTGGCAAGTGCAGGGGTAAGGGCAGACATCAAGTGTCAAGAGCTGGTATGGTACTGTACGGATACAGAAACAGCCCCCAAGTGCAGGGATTGTCCAGGAGGCAGTGCAGGTATGTCACTGGTGGGGGAGGGGACCTGGGCCCGAGATCAGAGGGTAACCAGGTGACAAGTGCAGTTTCAGTCAGGAGTTCAGCAGGGGAGAGGAGGAGAGAAAGCAGAAGCAAAGAGGAAGGTCTTGCGGTGCTTCCGGAACCAGAGATGATTCTCCTCAAGTTTCAGGGAGGCAGGGTGGCTGTTCCTGAGGGAGGCCCCAGCAAAGATAGAGATCTACCACCAACTCGTTGCTTGGAGAAGTGACTGACCCTTAGGGAGTTGGAGGCGGATGAGCGTAGAGCTCGATAAGGAAGATATTTAGGAAGAGAGAGTTGAAGGTATTGAGTCCCTAGAAGGCCTTGTGGACAATGCAGAGGGTTTTGAACCTAATCCTCGCAGCCACTTGGAGCCAGTGCAGAGATTTCAGTCCTGGAGAGATACGATCCCTGGGCTTGAGGGCAAAGACAAGTCTTGCAGTCTTGTTCTGGATGAGTTGCAGGGGGCTTAGAGTAGAAGCAGGCAGATTGAGAAAGAGTCTGTTGCACTACTCCAGCCTAGAGAGAAGCAGAGCTCTGGAGACAGTGAGCTTCTGGGGGAAGGAGAGGAAAGGAAGAATACCTCTAAGGAGGTGCAGCTGGTAGTGTGACTTCTTAGAGATGTTAGAGATGTGAGGAGAGAAGGAGAGTGTGAAGTCGAAGAAGACCCCAAGGTTTTTAGCTTCACAGGTGGGAGCAGGAAGAGGGCCAAGAGAGGCCGGCCAGAGAGCAACAGGAAAGGAGAGAACAGGTGTACCGATGAGGAGAATCTCAGTCTTGCTGGCAAAAGGAAAGGAGTGATGGAGATTGGGCAGTTGTTAGTCGGGCAGGAGGGGTTGGCTGAGGGTTTCTTAAGAAGAGGGTGCACAAGGAAATGCTTCAGGGGGAAGGGAAGACTCCAGCGGCGAAGAAGTGGTTGCAGAAGTCAGCCAAAGCAGGAGCCAGGAAGTCGGTGTGGTCCTTGATGGTTTTAGAGGAACAGGGTGTTTTCAGAAGACTTTCATAGAGTGGACTTGTCGAGAAACCTAGTCTGGGGAGAACAGAGGAAAGGTAGAGAAGGAGGAAGGAGAGGTGGCCCCAGAAGGGCCAGAGGAAGAGAGGGGAGTAGAGGGAGGAGGAGGAGAGGAAGAGAGAGAGGACAGAATGTCCTGTGTTGTAGAGATGAAATGAGAGGCCAGGGCTACAAATCAGCAGTACTGTCCAAGTGTGGGACTATCTAGATGTGACTCATGGCCCTGTCACTGAGTCACTGAGGGTGTGACACACGCCAATAAGCACAGCACTATTCCGTCGTGGCACAGGCTACTAATCACAGTATTATTCTAGTGAAGGAAGATTGCTAAGTGGCAGGGTTTTAGGGTAGAGTGATTACTCTAATCCTCACCCAGGCCACTCCTACCTTAATAGTCGCTGCTGGCTGACGGCTGGCTGCTGGCTTCCCCTGCTGACATCTGCAGACACTGGCTGGCTGCCTCTGTAGGAGCAGCCCTTTGCCTTGGGGCCCCTAGCCGCAGGGGCTGACTGGCAGAGGGCTGCCCTGGGAGGGTCAGTTAAGACCAACAACTGATCCAATCACGGTGGAGGGGTGGGCTGGGAGGCGGGAGGCAAGGAGGAAGTGGGAGCTGGGATGCAGGATGGGGAAGCAGGAAGACGGTCGGGCCTGGGCGGCACCAGTTGACCCGCAAACATTTTTAAAAATCAAATCCCAGGAGGGACACACAGTAGCCGCACTCACCTGCTAATGCCACAGTGGTAAAGGCGTGCAGGGTACAGTGTTGGTGAAAGCCAGGCAATGGAGGAACTGCTATCCAATCACGGTGGCGGGGTGGGCTGGGAGGAGGGAGGTAAGGAGGAAGTGGGAGCGGTGAAGCAGGATGGGGAAACGGGAAGACAGTCTGGGCTGGGGGCACCAGTTGACCCGCAGAGATTTTTAAAAATCAAGTCCCAGGAGGGATACACAGCAAGCCGCACTCACCTGCTAACACCAAGCCACACCATTTAAAGTGTCAATGGCATCCATGTAGGAGACAGTGATTTGGGGAGGCAGTTCATAGACCATGTGCCTCACTGTGGGCCCTGAGTGCATCAGAAGTCCCCCTCAAGTGTCTTCAGTCTTGCACCCCCAGAGCTTCTAAGTAGACATAAAAATCCAAGAGCCAGCAAGCACATCTGGGCCCCAGGCTACTTGTATCTGTGATGTTGAACAGCGGTACCCCTCGCAGCTGCACACACTCTTGCTGTGGTTCATGTTGTGTGGGGGCGTGATGTGTAAGAATGGGGAGGAGGCAACCAGCGTAGATGCTGAAGGCTCATCCAACGGCATCTTATGTGTTGCTCCTTACCTGTGTTGCGCCGATAGCAGCCTCTGCAGCAACGACTTATACAGGTCCTTCTTCTGGGTGACTGGACTGGCTAGAAAACCTTGCACTTGTGGGTATCTTGAGGCATGAGTCTGGCGGGCGTCGCCCCTTAGTGGGGGGTTTCCTGGCCAGCCGACCCCACCCAGAACAGTGGGCGGGCCAATGAGGGGGCAGGGATGACGCCGGAAGGGGGAGGGGGCGTGGATATCGTGAGAGAGGGGGTCCTATAAAGGCCCCAGGCACAGGGCTTTCTCTCTCTGTCTCTGCCTCCCTCCCCTACCATATCGGAACAGAATTCTTAAGGGCAAGGAAAGGGGGGTCAGCATACCTGTTCATGCACGAGGATGTGATGCCTCTTACACAGTTCCAATTTCGGAAGGTGTTAGCCGCAACCATGGCTGAGGCAGGCGTTGAGCCAGTGCTTTATTCCACGCATTCATTTCGAATAGGCGTGGCAACAACGGCACACAAGGAAGGACTAGGAGACAAGGTCATCAAAAGAATAGGGGCATGGGAGTCGGACAAATTTAAGCTGTACATCAGGTAGAAGAACTTGGGGGAACGGGGTCGGGGGCGGGGATGCAGGGGAGCAGAGAGGGGTGGCCCGGCCAACCATCTTGTGAAAGGTAAAATACTCCTTTGTTTTCCACAGGTGCCACTTGGGTATGGGTCGTGGGACATTTGTTTGTAGCCAGAGCGGCAGAAAGAGCGAGAATGGCGAATATGAACGGCAACATGGGCTTCAAGCACACACAAATCTGTTGGGTGGCAAGGGCCGGTTTGCGGTGCGAACAATTATGGGCCACCTTGGAGCAGGCAGCACAACAGCACCCCTCTCGCCACATTCTGGTGCTACACATGGGGGGCAACGACTTGGTGGCAATGGGTAGAAGGGGCATGATGGCATGCATGAGAAACATCCTCACTCGGGTAGGGAGGGGGTTCCGGAGTTTGGAAGTGATATGGTCGGAAATAATAGCCAGGCAAGAATGGAAGGGGGCACTACGCAACGGGACAATAGAAGTCGCAAGGAGAAAGGCTAACTCCAAGATGAAGGGGGTTATTTGAAAAGCAATGGCATGGGATGGGTACGTCACCCCCTGATCACACTGAAAGTACCTGGCTATTTTGGGGGAGACAGGACGCATCTGTCAGACGTAGGGACTACACTCATGTCCGTGGAATGGAGGGAAGCATTGACAAATTTGGGTTGCACATAAAGATAGAACGGGTAAAAGTTAGGCGGTGAGAAGAGCCTGACAACACGGATGAAGAAAGCTGAGAGTGGGGGGGGGAGTTTGGTGGCGCACCTCCCAAATCCCCCCCCTGACCAAGTATGATCGCGACTTGCCACATGATGAATGAGGTGCGAGAGCTATGACCTGTTCCCGTGGGGGGGGGGGAATCTCTGCCACCGGCAACCAGCAGAGAGTCTTGGTGGAGTGACGGGTCGATCCTTTTAGCAAAGCACTGGCAGACCCATAGGGCTGCACAGCCAATCAGCTTAGACTCTACGTCGCCCAGGAGTAATAAACGCAGGGCAGGCCCTGGGAAGAAGGGGAGGGGTTAGGGGGCTTGGAAGGCATTCCAACCCAAAACGCAGGGGGGGTGGTGTTTAAGAGGTGAACGAAGAAAATGCAAAGGGAAAGGGGGGAAATTGGGGGGATCGGGGGGAACAAGAAGAAGGTGGCACAATAAGGTTGGTAAGGAAACAAGTTGGGGGAGGGATAACTAGCCAAGGAAAATTACCTAAGGGAAGGGGGGTTGGGCGACCCGAGAAGTGAATCAGAAGTGGGAGAAGGTGGGAGCCTCTGGGATGGAAGGGGAAGGGCAAGGGAGAAACGAAACGGAGGGGGGAGACCTGGGTAAGATCACTGATGCTGGAACAAGGTCAGAAAGAACAAGGGGGAAGGGAATGAGGGCGAACTAGAGCCCACCACAACAGAAAATGGGAGATAGAAATGAAGTGTGTTTCACACAGCGCGTGAATTAGATAGTAGACTGGGCACGTAGAAATGGGGCCCAGGAATGTAACTGAGCAAGAGTGGGGGACAGGAAAGGGGACGGGAGCATAGAGCAGTCACAAACGTGACTGTGATTAAGGACACCGAAGAAAGTGTCTGTAAGATAGAAACGTGTAGTGTGAACAAAGTAAAACGGAATAGGGTTGGAAAAACCTGCACTGGGAAGAGGCACAAAACAAACAAAGAATCGCCATGGGTAGAGAGGAACTGGTAAGGAAGGCCGGGCTCAACCTGAAGGGTCCCCCGGACACGGACAGTGGGGGGGGGGTGTACTTGAGAAACCACACCTGACGTAGAAGAACCTGTGGTGTGGTGGATACCCAGATCGCCTTTAAGATAACTTCTTGACTTTATGCAAATAAAGCTTGCTGTGGCATTGTGGTTTCCATCTTGAAAACGTGTGTGGTCTTTTATTTGGGAAAACCATCCTGGGTGGGTGGGGGGTTGTGTATGAATTTGGTATGCTGGTGGGGAAACTAACTCAGGCTACCTCATCCTTGGGTTCTTTCTCTAGTGCTCTAGTGAGGGTTTTGTGGCTGAAACACTTGATGTTGCTGGGACTGCAGGATCAGCACGCACGTGTGTTGCAGACAACCTTGTTTCAGCAGTCAGTGGTGCACATACGTGCCTCTCCGATGCGCAGAGCTATGTGGGCGCGGGTCGGAAGCACTACCCACACTGCTTCTGCACCAAAGGCTGCTCAGTGTGCTGCCATGAATGGAGGAGCCGGTGGAGCACTCAGGGCTGCCAGAAGGATGCCTTTGTTAGGCGGGCGAGCCCGGCTGCTGCAGGTGACTGGAGGCGGCTGGTTAGAATCACTGGGTGATGGCACGCATCTGATGTGATCATCCAACGCTTCGGGAGATATCAGGCGGGAGCGCTGGTTGCCTGCAGGGGCCCAAGTACCTCATCGCCAATGTTCTGTTGCACCGAAGTCTGTTCATGGGTTTACAGTCATTTGGTGCGTACCATAAATGAGACATGGCACACACAGTATTGACGCAACCTCCTTCTTTATTCTTGACAGTTAACTGAACTTCTTTCGCAGGAAACCCGCATGAAATGTTTCCTGCCAAACAAATGATAATCATGGAAAGGGGCTGTGAACCCAAAGAATGCTAGAACGCTACAAAAGTAAAGCACCAGGGCAAAATATGTTAGATATTGAAAGAAATATTCCATCCTTAAATTCTAACAAGCCAAAAGGAAATGCGATGTTAAAGTTTTTAGACTGCATTACATCAGACATGACTTTAAAAGTCAGAAGTCACTTATTAAAGTACTTAAAACACTTATCCTACAACAGTCTCCAAATACCGCCACTGGGTCCACCAAGATGTTGCATCCCCCCGGCAGTCCTGCAGTGGACACGCAAACAAACATTCCATGCTTGTAACATGTGAACATGTTGGTGTACGTGTACCTAACCCTTTTCCAGAAAGCAGTGCTGGACTTCAAAACTATTTTATTATTTTTTTTATGTTATTTATTTGCACATGGTTAACAAAATAACCTTCGCAAAAAGATAGAAAGACAATCATAAAAATAATTTCATAACATTCAGTTAAATGCATCACAACTATTCAAGCAAGTAACAATTAAAACATCTAACATCCATTTTGTTTCATTAATAGAATACACATTTAAAAACTTTACAACTGATATATCAAAAGAAGGGTCACTACTATTTAAGATCCTTGACCAAAACCACTCAGTGTAAAGTACATTTTCATTAAAAAACAAATCGCCCCAAAAAAGGAATACGTGATTCGTGCAAAATTGAGCACTCAGATAAGAGTTGACGACTTGTTTCAGTTTGCAAAGAACAATACCTGCAAAGCCGCAATTTGCACTGAATTCCTTGTCTAGCACCCATTACCTTGTTGGTAGTGAATAAGTTCAATTCAAAACATAGCAGGTCGGATCAGTGTTTTTTTTGACAGATGCTTAAGGTAAAAAGGTATTTCATTAAGTGCTCTCACTTTGTATGCTAAATGATAGAACAAGTGATAAGCAATGCTGTTTCTCTTATTTTTGATCCAATCGAGCTCAAACAGGGTCCTTTTCTTCTCTATCCATGGAGCGAGGAATTTCTTATGGTCCAAAACATAGTCAGCCAGAAGTATTAGATTTGTTTTGAACTATTCGATTAGGACCCTAGAAGTATTACAAAACAACACAGTTCGTAGATCAAACAGCACACAGTTTTCTGCAGGGAGCAATAGTGATCTTAAGAGTTGCAACCACCTCCAGTCTACATGTGCATGCAACCGGACCAAGCCCACCTCATGTCTAATGACAGGCATAGGTGTCCCTTTAGGGAGGGTAATAAGCCTTTTCCACATTAATGACTCCACTATCCCCCAAATATTAGTCAGTAAATCAGTTTCAGCTCCGTATAGCAGGTGATGAACCACTTTTTGATGATAAAACTTGATCATTGCAATTGCCGAAAACCTGCCAAACTTCCTGTCAAATGGAAGTATTTCCGACATATTCATTCTAGTTTTCTTAAATAACCGATCACTATCAATTTGTGTAATTTTCTTTGAACTGATTTCAATACCCAGATATTAAAAATTCTGGACAACTTCCAGGCGTTTCTTAGATAAACACCAATTAAAATTTGGTTTGCGTTTTTAACATTATTGATCATGAAAACCTTTGATTTACTTACATTCAGTTGTAAGTCTAAAGATGCATAATAAGCACTGGTCACTGTCAAAGCGCTTTGAAGGCCAATGGGGGTCAGATCAACTATGACTATGTCATCGGCGTATGCCAGGTAGCCGATTGGCAGGTTTCCTAATTTCGGTGGAAAATTTCAATTTTTCTTAACATTTTTACCATAGTCACTGAATATAAACTAAAGATGAATGGTGTTAGGACGCATCCCTGGTGCAACCCACAGCAACTATTAATCCACCATGTATAGTTCCCTTTTTGATCAAGACGCACTCTCACCCTAGTGTCTGAATGCAAAGCAATCAAAATGTCCACCATTGTAAGAGGACATCCCATCTCAATTAGCTTTTCCCAAAGGCATTGGTGTTTGACTCAGTCAAAAGCCTGAGAGATATCCAAAAACGAACAATACAGTACCCTTTTTTCCTGAATGGCCTGGGTTTGTAGGAGGTCAATTACAAAACAATTATGAGCAGTGTTCAAACCTCCTCAAAATCCCGACTGGAATTTATCAATACTACCGTTCGTGTCTGCCCAATCTCATGGATGTTCCAAATGATGGCCCCAAAGATCTTTACTGGAGACATCTAGAAGGGAGATAGGGCAATATTTTGATGGACTTGACCTATCAGATAACCACAATATTTGCTCCTCCCCATGAGTAGGGCACATGTTTGTCCTTCACAATTTCACAGAATACAACATACAGAATTGCGGCCCAAAGGTTTGGGTTTGATTTTAATGTAGCATTCGCCAAACCATTGAGACCCAGTGCATTTGAGGCTTTGCTTTTCTTAATTAACCCCTTTATCACCAACAGATCTATCTTCACCTGCGGAAAACCCCTTTATCTCCTCGTTTTCTGGCTAAAAGGAGAAGTGGGTTTCCTGTATGCCTTGGTCAATTGACTGGCATTGAAGGGGCCATTGAGCTAAGGGATCCTTAATCAATCTCCAGAAAGAAGATGTATTTTTGCTGACAATTGAGCAAAGCATTGGTACCACGCCATTAATATATAACAAAAAACACTGACCCGTAACCCAGTTTTTATAGGTACGTTTCAAATTTTTACTTCGTAATCAAGCATGTATTTCTCAATTGTCTCAAAGCTTTGTTAAATTTCCTCTTCTTTCCCGAAAGGATATTGTCATACTTATGCCTATAGGAACCATTCATTTTTACCTTGTTAGTACTCTCCGAATTGAGGGAATTTAGACTACTCAATGCCCTTTGGATTGCTTTGTTGTGTGTAGTTGGATTTAGGAGCCGATTCTATGACAAGACAGAGGTGAGCATTATGCTTTAACTCCTTTAATTACTGCTCCCACCGAAATTCAACAAAACACATTTTTTTTTTTAAACTTGGTAACACTGTTTTACGCTTCCATGCTCTGGAAGCTTCTGTAAACATAGGGGTAACATAGTTTTCAAAAAATAGCATAAAAAATGATATCAAATCATTTTGAACTACTAATGTCCACAATCCTCTGTGCCTCTGTAGTCCTGCACCAGTCCCTTTGCCCAATGAGGGCTCACCCCTGTCCATAAGAAGGGCTCCGACTGCTCTCCAATCCTCTTTCTTTGGCTAGCGACCAATGTTCTTAACTCAAAAAACCACAGTCAACATAACTAACACTAACAACTATGGGAATGCAGTCTTTCCTCCCGCCGAACTTTGGCCTAAGCTGTTGCAGTAGAACTTTCCCCTAAGAACTCCAAAATGCGGGAACACTGAAGACTTATTCATGTCTGCTTCTGGTCTTCCCCTGCAATTAATGGGTCTTGCTCAACACAATACAACAGTACAGTTCATGCTTTGTTATGACCCACAAGGGTGGGATATAATGCTCGCCTCCTTGTCTTTAATAGAATCAAGACTGCCTGAGCTGTTAAGCCCGGACAATCTTCATTCTATGACAAGACGGAGGTGAGCATTATGCTTGTTCAAAGTCATTAATAACTCTATTAGCAATCTGTGAGACAGGTTTAAAATAGAAAGTCTTAAAGGTACGTTCATTAGACCAATCAGCTGACTTCATAATGTCTTGCAAGGATACTCCTGACGCAAATGCGCTGTATGCCATTGCGCCTCTCGCGGGGTGCGCCCCAAACCGTGACAAGTCTATTCCTGCCCACTGCATCACTTCTCTAACCCATCTCGCTATGGTGGCTTAGCATTATCTGGGAAATGGGGATATGAAATAACTGCAGAGTCCGACTTTGTTCTATTCGCTATGGAGAAGGCTTCGCTATGGAGAAGGCCACGCCATCTGGGTAAAATATTTTTCTGTCTATTTCTAATGCCTTCTCCTATTCTGACAAAACCAAAGCCCTTACTATTCATGAGAGGAAATAGAACTTTACCAGGTTTAGTCTACCTTTAACGGGAAACTGAACCAATGCAATATCGCTTGATGATAGCAGTCGTAAACTAGGAAGTCGTGAGCTGAGTCAGTCTACGGCAGTCAGCTACGACTTTTCTCTCGTGAGGAGCTGCAGCAACGTGTTCTCTCTTTCCCTGCACTGCCGGCTGGAGCCGCAGTATTCTGTGCCTGTGCTGTGCCTTTAACATCGGCCATCGACAATTGGAGGCGGATCCTATTTAGCCTCGATTCCGGCGCGGAGCGCGCGCGGAGTCGTGAGCTGAGTCAGTCTACGGCAGTCAACGGCTGGTCTCGGCTGGTCTCGGCTGGTCTCGGCAGCGCGAATCAGCTATTCATGACGGCCCACTCCGGCACAGGCGGCCAAACAGGCTCTGGCCCTCTTACCCGACGGAAAACCATTCAACAACGCCGTATGCAAAACCCTTGGACAGCGCTAAAAAGCGACGCGAGAGTGGAGCCAATAAAGGTAAGCTCCTTGCTTCACAAAAGTGCACCTAAAAACATGTCTGAACTTCGATCTCCTGATTCATTGTCAACCGACCAAAGTACTAATGACGACACGATCGCTGTTAACCCCTCGCCCGTACTGATGATAACGTACTCAGACGAGCAGCACATTGAGGAATCCATTGAGACTTCCATCGAAATATGTGCACCAGTTACCCTTGATAAAAAGGGAGACACCGCGCCTCCTCAAAATCCATCGGCTACACCTGATATTGCGATTAATGAGACAACATTAATTGATCTGTCAACGTCAAGTCCCGATGATGCTGAAATCAACGTACCTAACACTGATACGTCTGGTGGAATCTCCACATGCGCCTTGCACGCAGCTATTGCCAGCGAAGTCAGCGAAGTTGAAACTATGGTCTTAACTTCAAACGACGGAACCGACGTGGAAGGCACCATCAGTTCTCCACAACGACCGCTACTATCATTATTCGACCTCACCCCCTTAAACAGGAGCACAGAATCACTTACCTCTGTCAAACCACTATACTCGAACAAAGGAGACGAGTTCTTTACGCCATTTGACTTAACGGATGTCGAGCTCTTGGAAGCCTCACAAGAAAACGAGGACTTTGCCTCAACAAGCTATTCTGAAGCCAAAAATGCCATTGCATCAAATTTAATTGCAACTGCAACCATTGAGCACGACGAAACCACTTTGGCCGCGAGCTCCTCAAAATCAAACTTGAAGCACATTAAAGCTCAAAGCGCGGTCAAACATCGAGCTGCCGAAACTTTGGATAAAGTTCCCACACGTACTGTCTTTGTCTACACAAAGCCAAATTCCTTTAATGAAAAGGACATTACACCATCAAAAAGGACCTCTCTTATGACTCTAACAGAGCAAGGAGATCAAAGAAATAACATCGATTGGTCCCACAAGAAAAACGGTGATGTGCAAAATTTAGCAGGGATGCCTCACATTAGTGAACCGACGCGACAAGCCCCCCATCTTGGGCTGCTAATGCATCCCAAATGCGCGACTGACGGCAAACTTAATCACGCGTCACGGCATACGAAGCACTACGCTCAATCACAACATCAAAACACACCATCCGTGCATTCAACAAAAAACAAGACCTTGTCTTTAAACATTCAACCCGCCCCAAAAGCAGTTTCGGCAAACGTAACTGGAGATGCAACATCAATATCAGACTCTCATTCAGACTCCATAAACAGTAACCAGTCTAATCTAGGTGAACAGACCGGAGCGGGACCCAAACCGAGTCTTTCATCAGCAGCAGCAATGCAGATTTATAACAACGTACTAGCCGCATCTTCAACAGCACTCCTGCCTTTTTTAAAAATGTACGAATCTTTGCTAGATACTTACAAGGACCAGTCCTCACTTATGATCTCATTAAAGGAAAAGATAGACAGTTTTGAGACTGTTACAAACTTTCTACAGGAACAGCTGACTCAGGAAGCCGAAAAGACAATGCGTTGGCAAGAACGCTTAAGCGACCTTGCTGCCCGTCATCATTGCCAAAACGACTCCTTATCCGACGGCCTTCTTGAGGCGGTGAAATGGATGCGACATTTCTCAACCGAAATCTACTCCAAAACTGAGCACCAAACTATAGACTCAACGCCCACGCGAAACCCTGAACCCCAAAGAATTACAATGCAGGAAGCTTCCTCGCAGGTCACAACAAAGACAACAATCCAGACAACAGCGAATCAAACTCTAACCTCATCGGAAAAAACATCCAACTCAGTCCGTTGCCCTCAGATCTCTGCTTCACAACAAGTATCTGCGATCAGCTCAAATAAATCTCCTTTAATTCAAGAAGCTTCCGATTGCGACCATTCAAAAAATCTCCCAACAAATGGCCTTTTATCTCAGCCTCCGGCATTGAAATCTGTGGCCTCCTTTGGCATCTTTCAAGGTCCTTCCAAACAAATAGAAGTAAAAGACTTTAACGCTGGAAAGCACATCAAACGCCGAGCTCAGAACTCACGCCAGACAATACTAAGACCAGGAGTCAAAAAATGCACATCATCTCTGAGCTCTCGAAACCTGATTAGAAATCTGCCAAAGGTCCCCACCCCCGGACTATTTAACCAAGTCAAAGCAGTAAACCAAAATGACTCAGACACTAGGAAAAAACAAACAAAACAGGTAAAGAAGCTCGATGCCCCAGAAGTCCATCCGAAAAAACGTCAAAGAACTGACTCTGATTCAGTAATCGCTACAAACGATTCTCCCAGCTCTACAATCGACATCTGTGACCTATCTACATACTCGGAGGACTTGTCAATCGACCACCAAGACTCGGCTCCAGATTTTGCTCAAGAAACTCTACAATCGATTCACTCACCAACGACCGCGAACGATCCCAATCGATCTACGAACATCGACAAAAATCCAATAAGAACGAGGCCAAATAAGGAACAAAAGTTATCCCATTTGAATCCAAAACACACAAACTCGCATGGGAACAGGCCAGTCCACTATCGTTCTCAGGCATCTACTTCACTGGGTTCTAGTGCCGGCTTAACACCTTGCAAACTCAGATTGCAAAATCTTCATCACGATGATCACGACGTGAACATGAACAGGAAGAACGTGATGAAACTACTCACTTGCATTCCGTCACTACGAACGATTGTGTCAGCAGACATAAGAATTGTAGAATACGCAACGGAACGACGTTGCGATCAAGTGCTGTTGCATATTCCATCTGCCTTAGTACGGAACACTATTCTGCAAGCGGCAAATGATCTACTGAGCTATGGCTTTGACGTATCAATTGAACCGCAAAACCTGGGCACAAACAATCAGAAAACCAGTCCGCAGTATTCTGCTCCCTGTCATCGTGAACAAAGACATATGGAGCACAAACAGAAACCATCACGAGTAGAATTTCAAAGATCTGAGACAAATCGGATCCTGATGAACAACATGACGCACAGCACAACCGATCGGAATTAGCCATCAGCTCGTGTAACAGAATGTACACGTGAAATTCTCTCTTGGAATACCAGGGGGTCGTCTCACCTATTCAATCGGTTTGATGTCAACCTGGACAAGGCATTTATCATTTGCCTCCAAGAAACTTGGTTAAGTGAACCCCCAACGAGAGATGGCTTTACGATCCTATTAAATCCTGCTGTCAAAGGACCAAAAGGCCGCCCCTCTTCTGGTCTATTAATGATGATTAAAATTAATACATGGTGGCAACTTAAGGCTTCATTCGCTCCAAATCCCTTCATACAAGGCGTCCTATTACAATCAAATCACCAATCCGTTGACGCCAGGTCACATCTGCTCATTTTAAACGGCTACTGGAATCCACATAAAATCAGTACCAAGCTTTTTCTCAGTTCTATGCTCCACATCCTCGATGAGGCCCTATTGAAATACAGGAATCTCTCAATCATTTGTGCAGGAGATTTAAATTGTGCCTGGTTTAAATACGAGCGCGAAACACAGAGCTACAAGCCTGCACTAGACAAAGACATCCCTACCCGTGGCATGTTATGGAGCCGTGCCCTTCGCACAAGGAACTGTTTAATGGTTAATGGGAACGTCACAGGAGACCAACCGCCAAGTCAAACGTGGTCAAACAACAAGACCCATTCAATCATTGACTATTTCTGGGCCTCACATAATCTATTTGGGCAAAACCTGTCTCTAACAATCTTGCCTATGTCAACGAGCGATCACAACCTTTTGCGACTTACTTGTCAGCTGGAATGGCCATTGGACACTCGGTACTATGAAATTCCGATTTCAGTGACGGCAGGTGGCAACCGTCTCAGAATAAATAGAAGGAACCTCCAAGAAATAAGACAGAATTTGGTCAACAAAAACGACTCGTTGATTGAGTATATTCCTTTACTCTCCGACTTTGTCACAACACGTACTTCCAATGTAACCATGGGTCATCTACACAAACATGTCTCATCCATGACAATAACGTCAGCAAAAAGAGAAATGCGACGAGACGTGAGGAAGCTAAAGAAACTGATTAAGACCACCGACAACAGAAGCTCTATAATTCAAGACATCAAAAATCGACGACGATCGTATCGCTCCTGGCTTAAATCACAAAAAATCATAATTGAACAAGATAAAGCGGAGTTGCTACTGAAACAGTTAATTCAGAAAAATTCCCGCGAAACTTGGGCCATCTTAAACGCTGGGAACTCCAAACATCAGCCAACAACGATAAACGTAATTGCCCCCGAGCAATGGACACAACACTACGCAAAAATCTTCAGTAATACACAACAAGAAGACCTAAATGCTTCAGAGACAAATTCAACTTCTTGGGGGCTACGAGTCACCGCCGCCGACATAAAAACTGCAATACAAGCACTGAAAAACTCCAATGCCGCTGGACCCGACCTAATAACTAACATCATGTTAAAAGATAACGCGGAGGAATGGGCTAAATTGATAGAAATCCTGTTTATCAGACTGTCCACAACAACAACAATTCCTGGATCCTGGCGAGAAGCAATAATAGTCCCAATTTACAAAAAAGGCAATCGGGCAGACCCATCCAATTATCGCCCGATAGCCTTGTTGGACACCATTGGGAAAATTTTTGCATCGTTTTTACGCTTACAGCTTACGTACTGGTCAACGACAAACTTTATCCCTGACATCCGGCAGACCGGATTCACAAAAGGAGTCGGGGTGGAAGTAAACCTGCTCTTAATGACAATTCTAAAATTGGAAAGTATAAGGGCCAAAACCAAACTGTTCGTAGCCTTCATCGATCTACGTAGTGCCTTTGACACCATTAATCGCTCAAAACTCTGGGCCAAACTAATGAAATGGAACTGCCAAAGCAACCTGATGGATCCAATAAAAGCGCTACACTCAAACACCTCAATCAGCATTCGACTAAACAACCAAGGTGCTCTTTCCAACCCTATACCAACAAACACAGGGGTGAAACAAGGTTGTCCACTAGCAGCCGAGTTATTCAAACTGTTTATTGCCGACATTCCTGAACACCGGAAAAACGTGAGATATTTTCCTCCAAATTTAAATAACATCGAAGTCGGTCATTTAATATACGCAGACGACATAGTCCTTCTAGACAAAACCCAGATAGGCCTACAACGGCAATTGGCCAACCTTAAAGAATACCTCGACTCCAACGATCTGTCAATAAACATCGACAAGACCAAAATTATCATCATCGGCAAACCAAAATCTAATAATCAACGTCCTTTCATCTGGTATATAAATAAAAAACCACTAGATGTGGTCGATTCAATTAGATATTTGGGGATATCCTTTAACAACTCACTCTGCGAAACTCCGTGGAAAGCAGCCTTGAAAGCCCGAATGGTGCAATTTGGAATTCAAGCCCAGCTTCTGGACAAATCGTATGGCAAATTCGCACTCACCCCAATTCTGAAATTTTATCTGCAGAAAGTCGTTCCAGCGATTACTTATGGATCTGAAGCAGGGTGGTCCATCGAAGCGGTCTTTTGGCAGAAGCTCGAAGCTATTTTCTGGCGACGTGTCTTGAAGTTACCAACCTACATCTCAATGATCCAACTAAGATATGAACTTTCCATAAACTCGCTTCACGCTTGCGTAATATGGAAATCTCTGATGGCTTTTAGAAAAATGATTATGCCATCTAAACCACCTGCCTATCAGCCCTTTTCCATCAGACTTGGCCCGGGAAATTCAGTATTACTCGAAGAGTGGAAACAACGTCTGAAAAACATTCTAGCCCATGCTAACTCAAATACTGATGAATTGATAAAGCGACCGCAATTGGTTAAGAAAAAGGTCGACACAATGCATTGGATCCAGAATTACGACCAACGTCGTAAGATGGTCACAACTCTAGACACCGCAATTGGACAACATAAGTTGGGCGTTTTATGCAAATATTTGACAAACTGCCCTTCCCGCCACCACCGGGCTCAGTTTCTACGAATTCGGTTAAATGCAATCAACACAAAAGCAGCATTGTGGCTTCGTCACTCAAATAAAGTAAACAACGACAGATGCCGCTTCTGCATGAAAGAACCTGAATCCATTGAACATTTGATAACTAAATGCACGCAGCTCACAACAAAACGAGCCTTACACCTAGGCAACTTTCATCCAGCGGATCCAGAAGCACGTGATTGGTGGTCGCAGGCAATGGCCGGAAACGTTGTAAAACTTTGCTGTGCGATAGTCAACTTCATAGACGCACTTGACTTAGAGAACATAGAAAGATGCTCTTAATGGAGAGCTCATCAATCGAACTTTTGTCCACAAAGAAATGGACTAAAGGAAAAGGAAATGAATCTTCGGATGAACCTCGGTTGTAATAAAAGTCAGATGTCGCGGCAATACACTGCGACATATTTCGACTGATATTTCAAAAAAAAAAAAAATAAAAAAAAAATAAACTAGGAATTTCCAATAATAAGGCCAACATGTAGCTACGATTTAAGGGGAGCGAGTCTCTATTTGAGAAAACCTTGCTCACAATGAGTGTATATTCCTGTGAAAAATGAATATTCCCTTCTGGGCGTTGGTTCTTACTTTCAGTGTAATTTTGCTTATTTTCCATCCCTGATGTAGTAAAGGATTGGGATTACCCTTTAACTCTTGACAACCACTGTGTCATAATATAAATGAACCATTTTTTTGTTGCACATATCTTTAACTTGTTCCACTGTGTCCCTCAACCCATTTAAAGCAGATCTTTGTGTTGTTGAGGTCCTAACAATTTTTGTCATAGAGCAACGCTGGGCTATCGGGCAGTAAACTTGTTGGGGCTCTTCCAGAACTGGGTCTACCTTGGCCTGTAAAGAAGATCTTAGTCTTTTTTCTTCTAAAGTTAGAAAAGGCTCAGAATGTAACCAGAGAGGCTTGTACTAACCCGTTCAACAATATGTTTGCATGCATATTTTCATTTATTGCCCAGGCACCCTGGCCATTGGTTAGGCCCAAATTTGTTACAGATATATTTTTGGCCGTCCTCAACCTCGGTCCCCATGGCAAAGAAATAGGGTCCAGCGGTAACACTGTTTTATTAGGTTTACATGAATCCCTTCCAGAGTTTCTCATTGGCGCACAGTTCATTAACCAAGTGGGAGGTCGGAGATAGATCCTCCATGTTAGCCAATCATATCTGCCAGTTCACCTATAATCTCCATTTCAGAGTAAACTGACAGTATGCTAAGATCTAAAATGTATAATGCCTTCGATGTGAACTTTACAAATTTATCAATAGGGCCCCTTTTGCCAGAATGTTCTGTCTTTTCCAGGTTATTTAGTTTTTTCTTAGCTTTCCGGTGATTTAATGATGGGTTCTTACAGGTCAAGTTGGGTTTCTGACTCTGCCTAGTCTAGCCAGTACACAGTGGCTCTTCGTCGATTGCTGTCTGAGGTTTCACATGATAGTTTGTTGAGTTTTCTTTTACATTTTTGTCTGATGATCACTGAGGACTTGAGGCTATTGAGCTCCGAGAGAAACCTGGAAAATCTTGTCTCTGAGCTTGTAAAGAATCCTTTGGACATTGCACTTTCCCATAAACAAATCCCTCCAAAAAAGCCATCTTATTGTTTTTGAATAATATGAAAAGAAAGAGGAAAGAAAGAGAAGGGAAAAGGGGAAAACATACATCCTCGCACAGCGAGGTAACAATTACTTCCCTTTCCCACCCCACATTGATTCTACACCTTTTCTACAGTTCGATACAGTCACTTAACACATCTAGTTGCATTTGTTGCACCAGTGTCTCGTAATTCTGGTTCCCTATGCATGTCCTCGGATGCTGGTTCGGTCTGTCGATACAGACTACCTGTTAGTATGCCTCTTCCCACTTCTGCCATATTTTCAGAGCTTTTCCTGGGCATCCCCTAGCTGTATAGACTCTTTTTTCCATTGCAATGCAGATGTCCACATCTGTGGTCCATTGTGTGTAGCGCGGTGTCATCTCAGAACCCCAAAGTTGTGCTATATTTCTCTTGATTAGTGCAGTGGATAAGAACAGTTTTTCGTATCTTGATAGCTTAATATCCTCCTCTATCCCTAGTAGTAGCTGTTTTGGATTTCTGTGGATCGTTTTACCCATTACCCTTGACAGTTCATCGCAGCACTGCTGCCAGTATTGCTGGATAAGAGTACATTCCCACAGTATGTGGTAATAGGAACCTTCCTCCCTTTTGCATCTCAAACAGGATGCGTCAGTGGTTTTCCCCCAATTAAATAATGCTACCCTTGGATAATAGATTCTATGCAGTATCTTCAGTTGGATTAGTCTGAGCCTGGAAGAGATAGCTGATTCTCTGGGGAACATCAGTGCAGTTACCCATTCTTCTGGAAGTATGGAGCCCACACCCCTTTCCCATTTGGTCTTTAGACCTGACAGTTCTTTAGTGGCAAAAGAGGTTATGGCACCAAACATAGTGGATGTGACTTTATGTTTAATCATTTCTGGGAATAAGTTGCGTTCCAGTGGGGCGTAGTCAGGCATGTCAGTCATTTCGGGGAGGTGGACCAGCAGCGCCTGTGTAAATTGCATGTAGTGATACTGCTCATTTGGGGGGAGTGCAAAGGTGGTGGTTAAGTCTACAAATGGTATTAGTCAATTTTCTCTCACAACATCCCCAATTTTCGTAATGCCTAGTTGGGACCAAGAGTGCCATTTAGGTAATTTATACACTTCTGGGAGGTGTTTATTGTTCCACAATGGTTGTGCTGAAGTTAGTTTTTTGTCCCAGCCTAGGAATTTATGTGTGTCTGTCCATACTCGGGTTATGTGTGTCAGCATGGACAGGGTAGCAGGCCGGTCCTTTTTGCAATAGAGGTATTTCAGAATGGGTCTTTCTTGTGGATTGGGGTCCTGCGTTCTGTTATGTGGTAATGTTGTGTCTCCGTGAAGTTTATCATTCACTATTGCCATTTGGCTGGCCCAATAGTAGGTTTGTAGCTGGGGGAGTCCAATTCCATCCTCCCATATGGATCTTTGTAGGGTAGTGAGTGCCAGGCGTGGGTGACCCCCGTTCCATAACAATTTCCTAAGTGTCTGGTCTATTTTTTTAAACTCACTGGGTGTTATGGATAATGGAGCATTTTGTAATATGTAAAGAAAGCGGGGGAGAGCTATCATTTTGACGAGTGCAGCACGTCCTAGTAGTGGTAGTGGTAGGGACATCCAGTGACGGACATCTTCTTTGAACCTCACCGGTATTTGATGTAGGTTTTTGGCCATATAATCCGATAAATTATTCGTAATTTGTATGCCTATGTACCTGAATTGCTCCTTTTCAACGCAGTAGGGACATTTGTTTGGCACTGTGTTATCTGTTTGCTTCAGTGGGAATAATATGGACTTGGACCAGTTGACAGGAAGACCGCTAAACATGCTGTATCTATTTAATAGTCGCGTCACGATCGGGCAGGATTATCGTGGATTCTTTAGGTATATTAGCAGGTCGTCCACGTATAAGGATACCTTGTCCTCCCAGTCATCCGACCATCTGAAGCCACTCCATGTTTGTGTGGATCTTAATAGGATTGCTAAAGGTTCAATTGCTAGCGCGAAGATCAGAGCTGGTAGGGGGAAACCCTGCCTTGTACCTCTATCTAATTGGAAAGGGTTTGAAACGTGCCCATTTACCTTTGGTACTGCTTCCGGGAGTTTATGTAGCATTTTAACCCGGTTTATGAAGTACGGTCCTATACCCATGCGCTGTATAATAACCCAGATTGCTTCCCAATAGATCGAGTCGAAGGCCTTTTCGAAGTCTATGGCGAGTAGGGCCAGAGGTTGTAACTCGGGTAGTTTTTCTAGCGCTGTGTGCAGCCTGTATATATTTTGCCTAGTGGATCTCTGCGGCATGAATCCACACTGGTCCGGATGTACCAGTGTGTGTATAACTTTCTGCAGCCGATTGGCCAGTACCTTCGCAAGTATTTTGGCCTCACAGTTTAAAAGGGAGATTGGTCTTTAGGAACTGCACCTGTCGGGTGGTTTGTCTGTTTTGGGCAGAACTATTATTGTGGCTTTCCTTAGGTCTCGGGGGGCAGGAGACAGCCCTGTGAGTGTGAGTGTTGAAATAGACGTAATACGTGTGGGGAAATTACATTTGCACCTATCTTTTTCCATATTTCGACGGGGAAGCCGTTTGGGCCTGGTGTTTTACCCGTTTGGAGTTCCGCCATGGCCTGGGTTACTTCTTCCTCAGTAATTTCTTGTTCTAATAAGTTAGATTGTTGTATTTTTAAGGTGGGGAGGGTGATTTCTTCCAAAATGTCAGCTATATATGGTGAGGATGGTGCTCTGTACAACTCAGCATAGTACTTTGCGAAGCCTTCCGCTATATCTTGGTCTGCTACTAGTGGTTCCGGTTCTTCTGTTGTTAATGTCCTAACTTGGTTGAGGCCCAGGTCTCTGGGTTCTAGCCATGCCAGTATTTTCCCCGCTTTGTCTCCTGTTTCGTATACCTCGGCCCGCATCGCTGTGTGAGCTTGTTTTGCATTATCTAGAGCTATGTGTTGCAGTTGTTTCTGTGTTAGTTGTAGTGCGCGGTGTGTTTCAGGTTGGTCAGCGGTTAAGTGAGCAATCTCTGCGTTTTGTACCTTTACTTCGGCTGCACGTAAAGCTTCAAGGTGTTTTTTCTTGTGGGCTGTGGTCCATGCTATGATTTCACCTCTGAGCACTGTCTTTAGTGCCTCCCACAGCGTTACTGGGCTGTCTACAGAGTCAGTATTTATCTCAAAGTAGGATTCAGTGATCTATTGGATATGCTCTACCAGTTCTGGGAATCCTAGATAGTAGCTGTTCAGTCGCCAGCAGGGTGGGGGAATCGAACTGTTGATTTTAATCATTATTGTGAGTCGGGAGTGGTCCGATATACCTCTGGGGAGAAGTTGTTCTTCACATGCTTCGTGTATATTATTTAATGGTACGAAGAAATAGTCTAGCCTAGACAGTGAGGCATGTGCACCGGAATTCTATGAGTATTTCTTTGCGTTGCGATGTAGTGTTCTCCACACATCTTGCAGGCCCAGTGCATCAATGAATGTGGCAAGCTTGGTGCGCACGTCTGGGTTCCTGGACCGTACATGTGTTCTGTCAAGGTCTACATTCATTACTTCGTTGAAGTCACCTCCAATTAGAGTAAGGTCTGTAGAATTGCTGGCGAGTAGGGGTATGATGCCATTGGTCAGAGGGGTTAGTAGATTAGGTGGTGCATATACAGCAACCATGGTTATAGTGCGTTCCCAGAGGGTCCCTGACGTGTTAAAAAATCTACCTCCCGTGTCTTGTGTGACAGTAGTGGGTATAAAGGGAAGTCTTTTGTGAACTAGAATTAGTACTCCTTGTGATCCCATGGTGAATCCGGCGTGCAGGGCCAGCCGGTAATTAGTGTGTTTAAATAGTGTACAGTTTGTACCAGCTAGGTGTGTGTCTGTAAGGAATGCTACATCTGGGGAGTGGCGGTTCAGTGACTGTAGGACTAGTCGCCTCTTAATGCTGTTGCCAATCCCATTCACATGCCACGTCATCACCCGATTGGTTCTACTTTTATTCACATTGTTAGCCTCTGCCATTTGGGATGTGTATCGCTAGTGTCAGCTTGTATCGGGCCAATGGGGATTCTGTGTAGTTTAACAACATGGTTTGGGATTCGCCGCGGCCATGCATAGGGTAGTTTTTATCGAGATGTACTTATTCATTTGTGTTACGTGACTTACTAGCAAGGAGAATATTACATTGTGCATGTTAGAGATGGTGTGATTCTTAATCGTATAACTTGGATCCCCCCACCCCATACTCCACCGAACTTGAAGCATCTGTCGCCCAATATAATAAACTAAACACACTGCCGAAAATAGACAGTTAACTCATTAACTATTAACTGTTCTCCAACTTTCCTTCCTCTTCTTGTTTCGTTCACCAAACTTACTGTTCGTAGTAAAGGTCCGAGCTTCTGGGTGGTGGCCTCGGGCGGCCGTCGTCACTATAGTGGTTTCGTGGTAGTATAGGTGGAACAGGATGAGGATGCTTCTTGGGCGACGCCCTGGTCATCCTCCTGATATCCTGGTTCTCTCTGTATTGCAAGAGGAGAGGTGTAGGGAAGAGCACCCAGGAGATCCCCAGGTGTATCGTTGACAATGTGGCGACCCCAAGCTCCTTTGGAGTCACTTATTTGCTTTATCCTGGTTGCTGCTCTGCGGGCTCTGCAGCCTGATCTGGGGCCGCTGGCACCGGGTCCAATGGGGGTCTCCCGGGGGGGAAACGGTCCGGGCGTGGCCGGGGTCCTCTCTCTTGTCCCCTTGGTTGTGCCGTCCAGTCCCCTTCGATATGGGTTTCGACCCATCTCCAGGCCTCCCGTGGGTCAGTGAAATGTACTGTAGTCCCTTTAAGATAGATCTTTAGCTGGGCTGGAAAAAGCAGTCCGAATTTCACCTTCATACAGGATAACTGCCTCTTCAGCGGTTCAAAGGACTGTCTTGCACGTTGTACATCTCGCGTGTAATTGGGAAAGAAGGCTATCCATTGTGAGTGATTGTTCCTTCCTTGCAGACCATCTGTTGTAGTGCATCCCTATCTAGATAATTGAGGAAATTAGCAATTACTGTTCTAGGTGGCCTTCCTGGGATGGGTTTGCCAGGTGGTATCCTGTGGGCGCGTTCAACCGAGAAGAATTTTGAAAAAGAGTGTGGCGCGTAGGTGTCTACTAGCCACTGTTCTAGGAACAGTTCCGTACTCTGTCCTTCTGCACCCTCCAGGAGTCCAAAGATGCGTACATTGTTGCGGCGCGATCTGCCCTCCCCTTCGTCCACTCTGGCCTCCAGGGTCTTTAGGCGGTTCAGTGTTTGCGATAGCTGCCGATTGATGTTGCACATGCCATCTTCCGCCCCTGAGATGTGCTGTTCTGCCTCTCCCATGCGAGAGGTATGTTTTTGTAGGTCGTGGCAGAGGAAGGACACATCCGTCGTGATGCTGTCTATTTTCCTTTCCATGGAGGAGCCGGAGCCAGCTATAGCCGCCATGACATCTCTCAGTGATAGAGCGTCTTCCACGTAAGGGGAGTTTGGTAGCAGCGCTTGATCCACCAGTTGAGAGGCGGTGGTGAACGCATATTGGTCCATCATACTCTGTGTAGTTGGTTTCCGCAGTTTGTCTTTCCCCATACTGTAACGTAGGAGGTGTCGGTGTGGTGTGTGCGGGTTTGATATGTTGTGCCTTTTGTCGGGTTTCTTGGATGGTTTCGGGCCTGCGTCTGCCAGACCAGCTGTGGTGAGTTGTGGTGTTTCGGTAGGAGGCTTCCCGTGAACTTGTTTCTGGCAGAATATGGCAGGGTAGTTTTAAGTACCTATTGTGTAAAATGGCGTGCGTTGTAGGGTAGTTCAGGGTTACCTGGTTGGTTGGGCAAGGCGGCTTCAGGTTCGTACATGTGCGTTTCCCCCTGCTCCAGTTATTTATCTGTTGGAATTATTAGTACCCACAGCGTTGTATGCCCACGCATCCGCTCAGCTCTGTGAATTTAGCAGTTGTGCCGCCTGTGATATCGCGGATAAGGCGGTGGCCCAAGGTCGTGTAGCTGGTGAGGCGAACATCATGGTATGCACTTATTGTCTTCGGATGCGCTGTCGTGATCTGGGGATTTAATTCCCAGAACGCGGGTCTGGGCTAGTGGCAAGTAAGGCCCTGTTGTGTATATCTACTTCCACCTTACCGCTTTGTTGCAGTCTGCAGTCCGCTCCACCTTTGGCTTTGTTGCAGTCTCCCTCCGCTGTGTTTGGCCCAGGATCACTTTATTTCCCTTCCTCTGGCTCGGCGGATCACCGATGGTACCTCCGAACGTGCTCCGCTAGGGCCACATCGGCCAGTCATGGACGTTGGGACCGGGGGAGCTGGCACCTCCCCGGTTCGCCACACCCGCTGGCACCTTACCTCCGGTCGCCGGGTTGGCAAAACTGGTCAGGGCACCGGCGCCACTGCCGGCTTCCCTTTTGTGCTCTTCTTCAATCCGTCAGCTGTGTGTCAGGCGGCGTGCCCCGATCAGTCCCTTTCGCCCGCACAGCGAGCTACGCCGGATCGCGGCTTCCAGTGACAGATGTCACTCGTCAGTGCGCACTGCCCCGTACCCTTTCCGTATGTACAGGGGGTGGGAGGACAGACCGTAGATGATCGCAGACCTCTAGGCGCAGCCCTGCCTCCTCTCACCTCGTAGAGCTCGGCTATGAATCACTGCGCGGCCCGGCTCGGTCCCAGAGAATACGCGGCTGCCATTTTGTCCACAGTGGGCCTTCTCAGGACTTAGCTCTGGACATTGGTCGATGTTTCACCTCCTCACAGTTGCCTTTCGCTTGGCAAATTTACCAGGATGTACATTGGGTCATCCACCTTCTGTACATTTGCTTATTTTTGCATATCCACCATGTCGAAATCAGGCAGGATGTTGCAGGATTATACGGCGGCTTGCGGAGCAGTGCAAATTCACGTCCGCATTGCATCGCAGTTGGCCACGCCCCCCAAAAAAGCCATCTTAGATGACATTTTGTTTAGGAGGGAACGTTGCTCACGAAATTCTTCCATAATTAGGTCAGAAGAATTAGCCATCTAGGAGAGCGTAAAATACAGGGCAAGAAGAGCTGACCCTGGGGTATTGGAAATCTTGTGAGATTCTGTGGTATGTGTAATAGAGATGAAGCATCCATGTCTTAAGGTGAGCCTCGCAGAGAGAACAGTCTAAAGCTGCTGTCATATTCTTATATCTTGGGGATTCTGTAGTGAACAACGACAGACTGTGAAAGGTTTGTGTCAATTGTTTTATCTGATTCCATGAGAAAAGAAAATACGATGCGCTTCAGAAGCACCCTCAGTGACGTCTGTCAGAGTGCAATCGCCATTTACATTTACTGAATCTTGGGCTGCCTCAAGGTCAACAGCATTGTTGTTTGGGCAAGATAGTTTTATCAATGTAGTATCCATAGGGGAAGTAAACAATGATGCCAGTACAGCTGGATCCTCAATTGCATGCGTCAGTGTCAGCCAGGTGTGGTTGCGCCAACCTAAATGAAATATGGTGTGGTTGTGTTAAGTATACGTTGCACCATCTGCATCATATGGGAAGAGGACTGTAACACATTAACAGTCAGATTAACAGATTACGAAAGTGGTTGATCCCCCCACAATTGTCCGCTCAGTGCCTATTTGTTTATTAAGAATGAGTTGCACACCTGGCTGTGTTTTACCAAGTGGGTTTATTTGGGGTATATTTTCCTGATTTAAACATTGACATTATCAAGAATGCAATTGTCACACACACTTTCAGTAAACCTACTGAGGTCAATGCCATCCTACACTATTTCAAGTGCCATAATAAAATCAGTCCAATAGTTTGAAAGGTGAATTGATTAGAGCAAGAAGGGACTGTAGTCTGGACAGCCACTATCAGGAAGAGGCACAACTAGTTCAATAGAGGTACATAGATAGAGGATACTCACCTAGAAGCGTACGAGTTGCCAGGAGACAAGCTGACGCACTAAACAGATCCACTGTACTCACCCCGAATGAGAGAAGGACACAATCAGACAACAAAACAGGCATGATCACCAGACATGGTAGAAATAACCAAGAGATTCAAACAATTTTCCAAAAACATTGGCACATGCTATTACTTGATGGAGACCTTAGAGAGTACATCTCTGTCAGCCCAAGTTTGTTTACACTAAGGCACCCACACTCAAGACCAAACTAAGTCCAAGTTACATGGGGGAATCTTGCTCACAAGTCCAATCGGAGGGCTTAAACTAAAAGGTTTCTAGAAATGCATGACATGCACAATGTGTAAGCATGCTCTCAACAATGTGAAAACGATTGAAACTAAGGAAAGACAAAAATTGGTAGTTGAGGACATGATAAACTGCACAACCAAATTTGTGATTTACATTATCATATGTGTGCATGATAAACTGTATGTGTGCTCCACCATTCTTCAACTTTGCCTACAAATAGGATAACACCTGAATATGAACGAGAGCAACAGAACATAAAGAAGACGTCGTTCCAAGAACACTGGACATTAAAAAAAAAGATGTCCGACTGGGCAATTGAGAACAGATCCTGAGACAGGAGGAAGCAAGGATAATCTGTAAATTACAAAGTACTTTGACGGGTTTAAATAAGGACGATATGCAGTTTTTTTTAAAAATGCTATATACTTGCATATTCCGGTACGAATATAGAATCAGAAATGGAAGAGATATCCAAACATGAAAACCTATATAAAATTTTAAATAAGAATGTATGTTACAACTTTTAGGGCTCGTGTGATAAGAGGCGCTCATAGACCCAAAGAAAGTGAATAATGGGGTCACTGAGACACTCAAACTTAGCACAGATACAGCAGGAATCTTTGGTGTCAAGATAGGGTACATGAAAACCCCTACCAACTCCAATATACATGTGAATACCAAAGAGACAAAAACATGTCCAGGAACATAGACAACTCACGGGCACCACTGCCATCAATCACTTTGGGTTAATTCGATTCGCAGGTAAATCTTAGGCAATAAAGGAAACCCCCAGACAACTTAACTCCTTCCTTTAGACACCTTTACAGGGTGGTGGAACTATGGATCCTTTCAAGGGTCAACTGTAATAGTAACAGTGGAGCAACCTTAGGCCACGCCCCCTCTCACACCAAAAACGAAAAATGCTGGTACGCAAAGTGGTGAAACAAGCAGGCCGTGATTGGTAGGGCATTATAAACACCCGGAAATGATGGCGAAGATATCTGGACAAAACAGCGGAACACTGCTGCACTCGGAAGAACTATCTGTGCTGCATAATAAGTTACTCAGAAGAACCCGCTCGCATCTAGGTTAGAGGCCCCGCCACCAGCTCATGCTTAGCCAATCAATTTCACAGGCATTAAGATACGGGCAGCTATCAAGCGCAACCTGTTATTTCTCCAGGCTGGGAGTAGCTTCCAAACCGGACCGCTATTAATTTCTTTCCACAGGAATAAAAACAGACCGTCTGATGAATCCTCCAGAGGGCATAGAACTTGGGTACAAAAACGAATCCAGCTATTTAAGTATTCTTATAGAAGGGGAAGGGGACAGGGTCAGATTGGAAATCCCTGGGGTGCGGGAGTGGGGGCCGGTTTCTGCCCACGTCTGGGCCAGTTTTGAAAATATTTTTTTTTTTAAACATTGGAAAAAAAGATATATTTTTGAAAAAAATAACAGCTGCAACCACATAATTCATCAAAGCAAGGTAACAGATGTTACCTTGCTTTGATGATTGATGTGCATGCATGATGTGTGTATCATAAATTATAATGCATGCATCATGCAAAGTTGAGGGGCCGGGGCCGCCGCCGGGCACGGTGCCCCCTGGAGTTGCTGTGCTGTTGTACTTGTGATAAATGTGTATTAGTGATATTAGTGGTAAACTACCAATTTTAGAGTTAAACAAGCATCCATTTCGGACTATGTATTTTGCCTTTCGCAAGTTGCAGTAATAGCATGTTTTTTTTTCTGCTGGTGTCTCTGTTACGATCATCACAAGACATTCCATCTTGGTGTCCTCGGTCACATGACAAAATCCTTGTGCCTAAAAACTTCTGTACAGTGTAGAAATATTTGACCATGCACATCAAGTGCCCATTGGCTTCATTGTGCCACAATGAATGCTTTTTTGTAATGGGCCTCATTACAAGTTTGCCAGTACAGTAACAACGGTACCGGTAAGCTTGTCGGTGCTGTTGTTACCGTACCGGCAAACTACGAATTCTGCTTGCGGGTGCCTTTTTGACCTGGGGGGCGACCGGCACCCGAGAGCAGAGCATGTCAGATGCATTCAAGAATGGTGCCGGTGCATCCGGCCATATTTTCCGGCGCTCAGGAATGGGCAATTACTGGGTTGTAGTACCCCGGTAATTGCCCATTCCCGGGCGCCGGAAAAATCTGCAAGTACCGGCAAGGCTACCACCGAACTTGCAACGAGGCCCAATGTGTCTATCTTTCCCATTTCCATGACATGCTGTTCAGGGTGTTTGTTTGCATGTATGAGGTAACGAGTTCTCAGAGTATGGGATGTCCTGTGAGTGCTCTGCTTTCCCTATTTTGCCCACCTCTGAAGCCTGAAAGTAGATGCATGCAGGCTTGACATGTGGCCAACTTTGCACCAGACCTGCAGATTAACCTAACTGGTCTGCTGTTAAATCTCAGTTACCAGTTTAATGGTATCCACTACATAATAATTGCTCATTTTACTATTGCCGACATGATAGCTCAGTGGGTTGAGCGCTCACTGCTGCGATGTGTGTTTGATCTGCAGGTTTGAATCCCAGCATGGCCATCTCAGCCTTTCATTCTTCTTAGGTCGATAAATGAGTACCAACACAGGCTGGGTGATATTGTATGCATATTTGTTCTATAAAAAAAGAGCTTAAGCGTAAGTGCTATACAATAACATATTATCATTTGTCCTTGGACGTCTGCTTGCATTCACAGTAATTTGACAATATGGATCTATACACACGGATATTAATGATACATATGGTGATCCATTCTTGTATGAAATGTATATCACATTAGTGAAATCATAACCATAGTTTTCATAGTGTTTTAGGAACAATGCTATTTGATGCCACTTCCTGTTTTGTCAAGGGGTGAAAGGTCCTGTTTCATCGCTTCCTGGGATGTCACTTTGGAGTGGGGTCAAATGACATAATTTCCAGTGATGTCATCAGGGGTCAAGGGTCGTGAGGCAAGTAGTGGACCACTTTTTTGAGTCGAGGGGTGGGCCACTTTATTTTGGGTGTCCGGGCCTATTTCTTGTCCCAGTGTCTGACCCTGGAAGCGGACTATTCCCCCCATAAGGATACTGATTTAGGTATATATATATATATATATATATGACCTATTTTTAGAATCAAAGTAATCAGTATTAAACTAGAATCACTGCAAACCCTACGTTTTTACAATTTCCTTACACAGAAAGGGAACCAACCCGCTTAATTAATCCGGAGAACAAGGATATGCGCTTAAGAGCAAACAACAATAAAACTCCTATCAAATCACTGCAGTGACTGTTTCCCAAGTTCAACTCTGCTTCGCTCTGCGGTCTTGCTGAGTATTTATGTGCTGGCTCCATCTCAGGATAGAAAGTGTAAAAACACTGCTGAATGCAGTGACTGCTTCCCAACTCAGTCCAACTCCAGACTCCAAAACTAGCACATCAACCATAAACATTGTCTCACGATCTGAACCGCCATGGCTGAGAAAAAGCCCACAAATATATGATATACTTGCATGAAGGCGGAATCATGCAATGAAATGCGAGCTGATCCCGTCATCGCCACTTCTCTGAAACAAGCATTGCCAATGCCAACAGTTTGAGCTTTTGTGTAGGCATGGAAAGGCACTTGCCAGCCAAAGCCACAGTGGTATTAACAGGCCATTGATGGTAGCAGGGGCAAACTTGTGAGAATACCTGGCCATCTCATAGCAGTGACCAGCAAATGTGTAATACTTATACTGAAGCCAAAACTGTTGGCTTTGCCAATGCTTGTTTTTAACAGGACTGCAGTTAAGGACACGCGTAGTGCGTATAAATGGAGTGGCTGAAGGCAGACCTGGTTAAGACATTTTAATTACACCTGTAGCGGGTCATTAACTCTCAGAAGACTGCTTTGAAAAAACACTGGCAGGCACTTTCAGTGCATATTTTGATAGTAAGTCTTGAGGGAATGGCCATAGGAATTAGCATGGCCATAGGCATGCACTGAGTGGGCAAATAAACCCAACAGCACCTACGAGCTATGTATCGCTCCTCATATGCAGGCTCGGACTGACCTATAGGGCAACAGGACAGTGCCGAAGTGGCAGCCCATGGTTCTAATTCGTCCCAGTTTTCTTAGCCTGGATGGGCCACTTTTATTGGGCCTGTTTCATAAATTACTACACTAGTTGTAATCCATGTTAGTAAGCAAATATGCTTCCAAATACATTATTTGCAACGTATTTTACCCAAAATACACCCCCTTGAGTAGTATTCAAACTGTGTGTTCGGAAAAGTATTGCATTGTAATGTGCGAATGTGGGACACTTTTTCATAGGTGCCTGGACCAATTTTATTTCCCAGTCCGACCATGCTCATCAGGCGTGGACTGGGAAACAAAAGAGGCCCTGAAATAATGTTCATATTGGCCCAAAATTGCACATTTTTTTCGGAAGCCCAACCCTTGTCCTATCTGAACATGTAGAAATAAAATAGGTTACCACACAAAAGAGGCCCAGGGTACAGAGGCCTACCACGAAATCTCCAGAGTTCACTATAGGCCAGTCTAGCCCTGCTGCTAAAATGCCCTTTTTCCAAACTAAAAATGCGGCAGGCCACCGTCATTTCTCTCAGTATAGCTCTTCTGCAAGTTTCCCTCTGGGAAAGGAACTGGGCGAAGCAGCCCACCCTTCTCCGCAAGCAAAGTGGTAATAAGCGACCTAAGTATTTGTAACACACCGCAGGCAGGTGGCCGAGCACAGCGTGCTCTTTTGCTTGGACAGTGCATAAGTCTTTGGCAGGCAGCAGCTGGAGGTCTATTCATTTGAAACTGCATTTACCAATTCTCGTAAGCGGGAGGAAACTTCACTTTGAAATGTATTACTGAATCCACCTGTCGTGGTGGCAGCTGTGGCTGCAGATACACTAAAAATGATCAACTCTCTAGTGTGCAATGGGAAGACACGGGCTCGGCTGTTTTTTATGAGCCATCTGTGTAAAGAGATGTCATTGCTGGCACGTCAAAAGGCCCGGAAATCTATGGGCAAAAGGGGAGGGAAAGAAGTCGAGTTAAAGGGAGGGTGGGACCTGGGGTGGGGATTCTAGCAAATCGAGAAAGGCCTGAAGGTGTTAAGGCAGATGGCATATCAGGATGAAAGGAAGTGGCCGAGAGTGGGGGGTAGTTGAAGCGAAGGAATGAATGGAAGCAGTGAGCCTCAAAAGTCTGGTAAACAAACAAGCTGTGTAGTGTATGCACCTGTCTTCCAACAAATTGGCCAAGAATAGAACATTAGGAGAGTTAATTATAGAAGTAGGCAGTCACTGAGATTTTCTGAGTCTCCCTGTTAGCCTCTTAATTAGGAGGAAGGAGGAGGGCTGGGATGTAATTTCGTGGGCAAATGCGTAAATTAGCAAAGGCGAAGCGTTCGGTCATTTCAGGCTAAAGAGATTTATGACCTCAGTGTGGGGACCTGTCCGACAACTTTGTTCTATGGTACGAGGCAATGAAGGAAGGTACAGCCAAATGTCAGCAGCAACAGGCCAGCCACCGAGGCACCAGGCCCAAGTTATAATGTGAGCCAAATGCCATGAACAGGAAGGAACAGACACCCTTTTGGCTTCGACCGAAGCCAAGACATGTCCGGGCCCCAGAGTGCCGCCCCCGCATTCGTTCTTCCCCGCATCACATTGTCACACACACCCTCGCTTCCAGAGAAGGTGGTATGTAAAGAGCAAACATATATCTAGTGTAAATCATGAGCACCTCCTCCCCCACCCACCCGCGAAAGATGAAAAGGCCCCCATTGCCAAGTAGAATATTCCGGAATGCGAGCGATTCCGTGCTGTCCCCAACCTCTTCCTGTCCAGAGCCCAGCCACTAACAGAAGAACAACGCAACCCATGCAAAACGTCCTAGCAACAGCTCCCAGCACTTTTCATGACGCACAAGATAATTAGATATATAGCCCCTGCTGTTTCAGCTCTATCACCACAAGGGCGGTGCTCAACCTGACTGTTTTCTTCTTGGTGAGATTGAACCATCCTGTGCAAATCACCCACTCCTCTGGCCCTCGGTGTGCCTAACTGAAAAGTAACGAGGGCCTGGAAACAGTGGTGTCACCAGGAATCAAATTTAGGGAAGGGGCACAAGGGGGGCCAAAGACAAAAGTAGGGGGGCACAGACAAATGTAGGGAGAGAACATGGTCACTGCTCGTCTTAGGTAGGGGGGCACAAGGAGGGGCACAGGGTTTCACAGCGGGGGGCAGCACCCCCCAGGCCCCGCCTGGCGACGCCACTGCCTGGAAATGAGCTAAAGGCGTTATATAAAACCATATCATACTCTCCATGTTTTTTATATGGTTCAGCCCACAATCTAGACGGTCTCTTCTAGTTCTTTTCTTACCATAGCACTTATTTTGTTGACCACAGGGTCTTTGTTTTCATACGTCATAAATACAGTTTTGCATGAAACCACTAAGCTTTTTGACCCCCCCTCCCACTCGTGCCTTTAGTATGTATCACATCAGGCACACATTTCTCTACCCCACCATTCCTTGTTATCTACCCTCAACATTTCTTGTGTTTATTAAATTACATTTTCTTTTAATTAAATTATTAATGCTATTATTTTGCAAAATATTCTCTTAATCAAATATGTGTTCCGAGATCCCAAACATTGACAGAGATATTCAGTGTTCATGAATATTAGAGAAGATCCGAGGATGAAGAGTTTCGATCTCATAGATGCCTCTGGGTTTGAAGAGGACCAGGAATATTGCGTTGGGGTGAAGCAGTTTCTCGATCTTCTCAAATTAGTATGGCTAAAGGAGGCGGGACATGGGAGTATTCAACACTTTTTCGCCTGTATTCTCTGTGCTTCCCTTGGCCACACTGTCCACCTCAGGGATCCACCTCCCCATGTGTTCTCCATCAGGAACCCTACCACCTACATTGCATACCTTGCGAACCCTACCGCCCCATAAAGCCTCCATCTAGTAACGCACCTATATAGCCTCTACCTAGAAACATCACCTGTACTTGCTTGCTTGGGCGCTCCACGTTCTCCATCCAGTTGTTTGGATCCTCTATAAATAGCAGACACGTACACTAGAAATCCCTGGCTACTGCGGGCATTTCGACGAGCTTGTGGCACTGATTGCTGCTCTAAGAGCCTGGCATGGGCAAAGAGCAGAATCATGTTCCTCAGATCAACAGGCAGGGATACCTTGTTGCCTGACCCATCAAAGTAAGCTTGCTGAGGCTGTTCAAATATGGACAAATGTTTTAAAAGAATATGGGTCATTTAACCCTAAGAATGTTTGCAGATGCTGACTTTGACTTGCTCATCCAGTGGAGCTTGCAATGAGTAGTTGGCCCACGCTGCACCTGTGCTGTCCTTCCTTGGATCTATGGGGTGAAAGGTGTTTGCTACAACTGGTAGCAACCATGTCCAGGAGGCACTGATATGAATTGAGGTTACTGGGGTGCTGATGCCCCATACACATGAGAGGTGGTGTGTGGGAAAATCAAATGGACAATGCTGTCAAGGGAAAAGGTGTCATCGGGGACCAAAAGTCATGATGGGTGGGTAGGGTATCCAGAAGAGGATGGTGGTACTGGTATGACTTCTGAAGGTGTGGAGGAGACTGTAGTATGCAGAGCTGTGGCAGCAACGTTTAAAGGTACTGAGGTCCACATCCTGGTTATGGACTCTTCCTCCTGGAGTTCTTCCTTGATGATACAGTGTATATCAAAAGGCCTCTGCTTCTCCATGGAGCTTTAGCTTTAGATCCCCATGCTACCTTTGTACAGTATTTCTCAACAGGTAGACATTGGTCCTTCGAAAGTGTAAATGGCACTTCTAGCTGCATAGTTCAGTGAACATTGTTTGCATCCAGGAGTTTAGGGGGCAACATTGCAAGTGTGGTCCTCTTTTGTGGGCACACAAAGTCCTTCTTTTTCATATGAAAGACACTCGTGCACTTTCTGAAGTTCCACTCCATGTCCGAGATCACAGGCAGGTCCTAATGCCTGCTGCTTTCCCCACAAAATTGTGTCATCCACCATCTTGTTGTGCGCTTCTTGCACTTCCACTCCATCACTGAGATTATAGGCTGGTTGCAATGGCCTCTGACTTTACTCCCACTACATGGTGCTATCCAGTTTCAATGCCTCGTCCAAGACGATGTCCAGTGGGGCATCTAAGGGGTTGGCGCTAAGGAAAATACAGCGTGTTAATGACACCGAGCCTCACAAATAGGAAAAACTCAGCAACAGTTTTGTAACAGGGTAGTATAACCCCACATAGTATCAAACTGTTCTGGTGCAATAGAAAACAAATGACACTGTAGTAAATGGTAAGAGCATTACACAGAGTACGCTACCCCCATACAATTTCAAAGTATTGCAATGCCAACAGAAAATGAATGACACCCACACAAATGGGAAGAACACAACACAGAGTACCGTACACCCATATTGAACAATTCTAATGAAAAATGTGATTGTTTATAATAGCGAAAGAGACAAGAAAGCGCGTGCAGCAAAGACACTTACTCTCAGTGGTGAAGAGGGCTTTGGTTAATTTTTTTGCATTTGTGGGGGCATTCTCCTTCCCCTATACGGTCTTTTTCGTTCCATGGCAGGCACCTCACACGCCAACGCTGCCCTGTTGATGAGGTGAGCTGTTTGCGTTACATGCTCCATCTGTTAGTTGCACTATCCAGGCATTGACCAATGCTGAATGATAGTCATCTCGGAACGGAAACCGGAAACCGGACATCATTTCTCATGTCACGCCCTTGAAAATGGCTACTCTAGTGACTTAGACCCCAGTCTCTTCACCTTGACTACCACTGCACTCCCAGCCATAGCAGTTCAGTTTTCTTTGTACTTTCTTTTCGATGGTTTTAATGGAATGGAGCCCCGCTTTTATATCTAAAACTATAATGAATATCATTATTTGTTTGCAATGACTTAAGAGTAATCAACCCGCCATCGCCTAGCTCCAGCTGATTGAGGGTTTCGCATGAATCCTATCTTTGAACCTACCAGCTAGAGAAGAATGGTGTGAGCCTCAAAGTCTATGATGCAATGGTCACCCGAGACAAAAAAACTAAAATGCTTTAGCGGTTCAATGTGAAATATACTTATAATGGAGATCCGTGTTAATGTCCCGTTAGGTTGCATTAGGTGAGTGCTCCATGAAATACGTCTGCGTGAAAACCTTTTAAGATTAAAAATGTTTTAATTTACAATGGTGAATCTATACAATTTTCTAATGAGATATGTGTCGCGAATTCCCCTCTCAACCCTATAACTATATATGGTTCATAGTTGCAAACACTGTATTGTTAGGTTGAGTGTTGTAAAAAATTATTAAATGAACACCAAGCCCAGAATGCATTGAATTTAGTGATTTTATAACAAGCATAGTTTTCAAATTTAAAGATCTGCGGTTAACCACGTGTTTCCAAAATGCCATTTAATTTGAATTGTATGGAAAGCTGACAGAAACCCTCACTAGTGCTATTTGTCCCCTTCCCCTTTCTCGCAGGGGTATTTCGAAAAAAGGTACAATAGGAGTGCACCAGGCTGTTCATCTTGGAATGACAACAGACAGGATATACTTTATGGTTTTGATTGTATTTACAAAGCATGCTGTTCACCTTGTGGTGCCTTGGTGATGAACGCAGGCTGAAATAGCATATGCAAAGGGGCTCATTGTTGTGAAACAGGTGATAGCCCGGTTTTGACTAGATAGTGACATTTAGAAAATGTCATATGCTCCACAGTTTAGATACCTGAACACTGAATTTCTCCCCCAACTGGACACGCAGATAGCAGGGGAATGGGACAGCGTGTTGGTAGAAGTACATATTCCGCAGTGGCAATGGCTAATTTCAGTTAATGATGCCTTTGTCCATGAATGGCTTTGTAAGCTACTGTGACAAGGTCAGTAACTTTGTCAAGAGTGCCTGGGGACCCTTGTAAGCCTGGTGTGGGAGGCCAACTGGGGTGGAGCCAGAGCCAGCCATACCTACCCCTGAGGGGGGAAGGTGGCAGTTGGGAGGGCCCCAGTTCATGTCCCCTCAACTAAGTGCCTGCATGTATATCAACAGCACCACTGTGGATCACCCCATACTTTGTGAAAACAAAGCATGCCAGTTTATTTCTTTACCTTTCAGACATCAACAACATACAACCAAGGTCTTGGCAGACCGCCTGCAAGACAACTGCCCACCAGACCCTCTCAGCCAACCACTCCAGGTTGCCCGAGCCAACAGAGAGCAAGAATGCCCTAAACAAAGTGCCAGGAAGCCTGCAAAGCCACCCTGGATGCCACGGCCACTCACCAGTCACAGCGTGCACTCTGCCCCTACAGCTGCAATGGTGCTTTTCAACATAAGCTATCACAACTTGCCACAGAGCAGCTTCAGATCAAAAACAAATACGTTCTTATACTTACCATAGAAGTCACCACAATGTGGCCCCCTAACATGAACCAGAACTCTCTCCAACGTGGGGCATTAATTCTACAGCATCGTGGCCCCACGTGAAAGAATGGGGTAGTGCTTAGCCCCCGTTTTATGTACTTTGACCCCTGTAACACATTCTGGGTGGGGAAGTCAGGGTGAGATTGACTAGGGAAAGAAGTCCAATGAGAGAGGGGTAGGTTAAGAAGGCGGACAGGACACAGGAAGGTGTCTAAGTAGAAGGAGGTGTTAGACCAAGAGACTAGAGTGAGGAAGGATGGCGGACTAGTGTGTGGAGTCATTTTGGAGAAAAGGTGAGGTATTGGTTGGTGAGAGCAAGCGGTACTCTGTTGTGTGTGCGTGTAAGGTGGGCGAGTAAGAGTATTACACGAAATACACACAGAGAGTGGAAGGTGATTGAGGGAGTGAAAGGAGAGTGACTGAGAAGAAGGTGAGGTGGAGTAGAAGTGGAGTGGGGAGAAGAGAGTAGTAGTGGAGAGGGGAGAGTGGTAGTGGCGTAGAGAGGGTAGGGTAGGGTAGTAGTGCTAATGTGGAGAGGGGAGAGTAGAGATAGAGAGGAGAATGGCAATAGACTAGAGTATGAGAAAGTAACATCTATGGGTGGAAGTAAAGCGTAGAGAGAGAGAGAGCGAGACATTGAGGGTCAGAAGAAGGAATACCAGGAAAGAAGGCGAGGTGGAGTTGGAAGAAGGAGAGTAGCGGGAGTAGGAGAAAACAGTAGTGAGAGATAGGGAAAGAAACATCAGAACGTGAGAGGGAGAACACAGAGTGAGGCTTGAGTATCTGGAAGGCACAAACATACAATCCCTTAGAACTAACCTTAGCGGTAGTGTAGGTCCAGCCTAGGAAGTCCTGGAGGGAGATTACACAGATAAGGCTATTTCCTTTAGGCCCTCACTGACAGTGAGGCTTAACTGTGCAGGCCAATGAGCTCTAGATACTAACCTGGGCAGTAGGGTGCAGTGCGTGTGCGAAAATGAGTTAAAACATGGTGCCGGTGCATAGCCATTTTGGACATTAACTTCCAAACCGCAATGAAAGTCTATGTGTCTGTGAGCTTAGTTAGAAGGCAGACATGAGTTCTGCAATGGTTGCAATATTTTAGTGTGAAGCAGAGGAGCTTATTATGGAGGACAAATTTTGCATTGTTCACTCAAGGACGAGCTGAGAGGGAAGTCAAAGATGTGCAGGTGCATTGATAAGGGGTGATGGGAACAAACTCACAAGAGACAAGCTGAGTTTTTTCACTACTGTCTGGATTTTTAAACTCTTGCCTTCCATGCTTGCTGTCTGCCCTTCGGCTGGGGTCAGTCTGCAACTTATGAGGGGCAGGGATTTGTCCCCCTTAAGAAAGAGAGGTACCCCTAGAGGAGACAGAGAATTGAAACCCCGGGTGATGAAGTCTTGTTGAGAGGGAGGTTCCCGCTACAGGCCCTGTTAGGTGAGGCGATCTCTCTGCTTACCTGCCTTGGGACTGGGTAGTGTTGCCGTGGCCGAGATTAAGCTTTCTCCTAAAACTGCACTAACAGTGATGTATATCCATCATACCTGTCTTTGTTCATGTATCCATGTATAACCAGTTGCATTTATTCTATAGTTATATGTATGTTTATGAAGTGTGAATAAAGGGCCTGTGAAGAGTCAAATATCTTCTAACGAATGGTCTAAGTGTGCATCATTGCCTTCCTCTGTCTAAGAACTTTTAGTCTGTGTAATAGGCTGAGTAATTCTAAATTCATTACAGGTTTCTGAAAAGCAGAACATAGTGGCCCTGTGAGTAGGGTATTTGTGATGAAGCTGGTTCCAAACACTAAACAAATCGGAAGCTTGGATACAGAAAGGCAATTTTCCTGCTTTTTTGTGTTTTTGTGAATTGCACGATTGTGTTTGAGGTATTTTTTTTTTTTTTTTAAACTTGTTTATTTTTGGTTGGCGTACAGGAGAACAAATTAGCATAACAGGTCAACATTTTATCACTGCATTAATATACAATTGTTTATCCCCAGACACCCACACCCACTTCTTAGTCCCGACAGTCTTCTGGGGACTGTCTCTTTGCCCAATAAGTCCGATTCCTGACTCATTCGCTCCTGCCTCCTCCTACCTCGATTCGCCTTCCTCCCTCCTCTCCAGGCTTACGTCCTCAAATCCTGGATCTGGCTATCCTCTGGGGCCTGCTCCTCCATCGACTGAGTCTGTTCCCTGTCCGCCGCCCGCTGGGCATGTTGCACTAGGCGCGGTTTGTATGTCAGCGCCGGGAAGCGTAGCTCATAGTCTATCACCGGCGGCCAAATGTTTGTGAAACGATGGAGGCGGCCTCTATTGCTGCCATACTTTTCTCAGCAATGAAGATGTCCCAGACTTTCAACCACCACAACACCGTTAAGGGACCTTCCGGGGCCTTCCATGTCCGGGCTATTGTGATTTTAGCGGCCAGGAGCAATTGTGTAATGAGGGCCGCGGGTGCGCCCGATTTCGGGTAGGTGTCTGGGATCGGGGTCCCTAGCAGTAGTGGCTCCGGTTCCAGTGGCAGCGAGATCTGGGTTATGTCTGTGATGATAGCTATACATTGGGCCCAGAAGACCTTCACCACCGGGCATGACCACCACATGTGTAGATAGGAGCCTGGCGAGCCGCACCAACGCCAGCACTGTGGGTCCAGCGACTGATTGAAGTGGTGTAGTTGAAGCGGTGGGAAATACCATCTCATGAGCAGTTTATGTGCGCATTCTCGGTTGGTGATGCAGAAAGAAGATGAGTGAGTGCGGGACCAGATATTGGTCCAGTCTTGATCCTGGATTGGATGCCCTAGGTCCTTTTCCCACTGCGCCATATGTGTCGCTCTATTTGACAGTAGGTTCCCTTGGAATAATCGATGCAGCGTCGAAATCCGCCCTCGGGCTGGAGGGTCTGCCACCGTTAACTCCAAGGCATCCAGGGTCCGGGTGGCCGCCTCTCGCATCTGGGGGTGTGAGCACCAGTGTCTGATTTGGCAATATGAAAACCTGTCTGACTCTGCGAGGTTAAACGCACTTTTGCATTGGGTGAATGTCAGCGGCTGGGTTCCTTCAAATAGTTGGCTTAGGGAGCTGAGGCCTCCGGCGATCCAGTTTTTAAAGTTCGAGGGGGGAGATCCCGGTGAGAACGCCGGATTGTGGAAGACTGGGGCTGAGGGGCCCAGGGCTCTCGGGATACCTCTGGATTTGCGGGCCCAATCCCAGGCCTTCAACGTTTGCTTGGTTGAGGACAGAATCGCTGGCCACGCCTGGCGCAGCGAGGTTGGTAGGTGTAAAAGAAAGCGCAGTGGGAGGGGTAATAGGGATTGCTCTATGTCCATCCATTTGGGGCGCCCTGACGCTATAGTCCAAGCCCGGGTGTGAGCTATCTGCGCTGCCATTTGGTATTTTTGGAGGTCAGGGACCCCTAGGCCTCCCTGGTCCGGGGCACATAGCATGGTCCTCCGTGGAATGCGGGCCTGTTTCCCCCTCCATATGAATCCAAATATCTTCCTCTGAAGTCTCTGTAGTTGGGGGCGGGGGATTATGATGGGCAGGGCTGAGCAGGCGTATAGGAATCGTGGCAACAAATTCATCTTACAGGCCGTGATACGACCTATTAGGGAGATTTCCTGCTTTTTCCAAAGTTTTCATCAGGGGCGGGAAGTTTATCCGATAGATGTCTCCAGGGTTAGCGGGGATCTGCACCCCGAGGTAGGGGATGGAGGTGTCACTTAGTGGGATCGCGCACTGGGCGCTGAAGGATGCCTTGTCTCTCTGATCTAAGCCTATTCCGAGCGCTGTCGATTTCACCAAATTAATGGCAAATCCGGACACCTTCCCGAATCTGTGAATTTCCGCTAGGGCGGCTCTTAAGGATTGAGAGGTGTCTGTAATGGTTAGCATCACATCATCAGCGTAGAGCGCGATCTTGTGCTGGGTAGGGCCCACTTGAAGGCCTTTGATTCTGGAGTTGAGGCGGATCCGCTGGGCCAAGGATTCCATAACCATGGCAAACAGTAGGGGGGAGAGGGGGCAGCCCTGTCTGGTGCCGCATGATAGGGAGATCGGGTTAGTTAGCAGACCGTTCACTCAGAGAAGGGTGGTCGGGAATTGGTAGTTCGCTAAGGTGAGCTTTAAGAAGGTGGGCCCAAAGCGGAACGATTCCAGGATGAGGCGGAGGAACGACCAGTCCACTTTGTCGAAAGCCTTGGTCGCGTCCAAGGCTAGCAGGGCAAGTTTCTTCAAGCCTTGCCTGGCTATCTCGATCAATTTGAAGACTCTGCGTGTGTTATCTGTGTTGGCTCTGTTTAGAATAAATCCTGTCTGGTCTGGGTCTATGATGTCCGGAAGAAGCTTCGCTAATCGGTTTGCCAAGACCTTCGAATAAATATTCGCATCCAGGTTTAATAAGGAGATGGGTTGATCGGCTGCTATATCGCTGGGGTCTTTTCCTGGTTTCAGCGCTAATACTGTTATCGACTCTTTCATTGATGGGGTTGTTGATCCAGAAGTGGCGAAGGAGTTGAAGAGGGTCGTCATTGGGGTTAGTAGCTGGGGCCGAAAGAGTTTGAAGAATCGGGACGAGAAACCATCCGGGCCTGGGGCTCTAGTTCTTAAGCTTTTAATAGCCTCGTCGATCTCCTCGCGGGTAATCGGGGCCTCCAACTCTTCTCTACTCGTGGTTGAGAGCTTGGGTAAGGCGGCTTCCCGCAGGTAGGACTGCTGCTCTTCATGGGATTTTTGGGTAGCTGACATGGTTTCGGTTACGTGGGTCTCTGCGATTCTCAGCTTATCCCGATCTGCGAATTGGACTGTACCCTGGGGGTCTCGGAGGCCTATTATAGTGTTCCTTCTCTTGATTCTTGCCAGTTTTTCCACCAGGAATTTATTTGCTTTGTTTCCCCTGGCGTAGTAGCTCTGCTTCGTTTTGGTTAACAGCTGGGCTGTGTCCTCCGCATAATGGGCCTCTAGTTTCTTCCGGGCCATCTGCAAGGCTCGGTAGGTTCTCGGGGATCTAGCCTTACATGCCGTCTCTGCGTCCAGGACCTTGTCTTCTAGGATGCGGCGGACCCGTTGCTTTTGTTTATGCTAGGCCGCTCCCCGGGAGATCAGAACCCCTCTCACCACTGCTTTCATTGCGTCCCATGTGTTCGCTGGGGAGGTATCTTCGTTTTTATTGTCTTCGAAGAACTGTTTGATTGTTTTGGCTATTACGTCTCTGGTGGCCATGTCATTTAGGATCGGTTCATAAAGAGACCATCTTCGTCTTGGGGACGGGTCCGGAATTTAAGCTCTTAGCGTTAGCATTATGGGTGCGTGGTCTGAATGGATTCTGAGGCCTATGAGGACATCGTCTGTGTATGACAGGATCTGCGGAGATGCCAGCAGGAGGTCGATGCGTGAGTAAGTTCTGTGCACATAAGAGTAGCATGAGTAGTCGCACTCCTCTGGGTGGAGGATCCTCCAGGTATCCACTACTTCGAAGGTTCAGAACAATTTAAGCAGAGCAATCGCCAAGACGAAGTCTCCGCGGGCTGGGGGGTGCAGTATGTCTACTAATGGGTTGGGGACTCCGTTGAAATCTCCCCCGATGATGGTCTGACCCTCAACAAACGGTAGGAGGGTGCGTTCCAGGGCCGAGTAGAATGCTTCCTGCTCTTGATTCGGAGCATATACTGAGATCAGCGTATATAGTTGGCCGAGGATTCAGCATTTCACTGCCGTGAAGCGGCCATCGGGGCCCCGCTTCCAGTCCAGGATTTGAGGCTTCAAATCTTTGGCGATTAAGATAGCTGTGCCACCCTTCTTTGCTCCATTCGATGACAGGAACTGCAGTGGGAATTGCCGATCTCTGAGCCTTGTGAAGTCCGCTGGGATCAGGTGTGTCTCTTGTAGGAAGACTATGGAGGCCTTGTCATTTTGGAAGCGTTTTAGAATCGCTTTCCGCTTCTGTGGGGCGTTGAGGCCTCTAACGTTCAGCGTTAGGAACCTCAGTTTCTGGATCGTCGGGGGGGCTTCCTGGGTGCCCTCTGGGGTGGGATACTGTTCCTCATGGGGGGGCTGGGGGTATTCAGTCTTCATTTCGTGACTCAAAGTTAGCTAAGTCCTCCTGCGGCCGGGTTTTCTGTATCCTCCAACGGGAGGGTAGCTTTTTATCTGAGTGGGCCAACCAACGGGTGGGCGAATTTAAACGAGGGGGAGAACTCCCGACTGTGTGGGGGCCGGGATTTTCTGCGCGGCCACCACCACTGCCAACGGGGCCCAAACAGTTTTCCTCGCCAACAGGGCGGGGGTCAAACCATAGAGATCAGCTCAGCTCCAAGGGTGGGTAGGTGACATACTCCTTGGAGAGGGGACTGGGCCATGCTTCGTTTTGGCTCCAGGGTCGATCTTAGCACAATGGGAGCAGACATCTGGATCATTTGATCTTTCGGCGTCTCTGTGCTTTAGACCAGGGTTGTTGCTGTCTTTGGGGTGATTGATCTGGTTCCTCTGGCGGGAGGTGTGGACTGGGGTTCGGTGAGTTCTCTGGAGAGCTCGGGTGTAGAATATATTTCGCGTCCTCCAGATGGCTGATTTTACGCAGGGTTCCCTGGTACGAGAATTGTAAAGTGGCGGGGAAGAGCCATCGGTAGTGGATCTGCTGGCTCTGGAGGAATAGGGTCAAGGGCTTGAGAGCTCTTCTTTTCTGTATAGTGATCGGGGAGAGATCTTGGTACATCTGCAGGGGTGTGCTCATGAATGACAGTTCATCTTTGGTGCGGCTTATCGCCGAGATGGCCTCTTTGGTAGCATAGAAGTGGACTCTAGTGATCACATCCGGAGGGCCGTCCGAATCTGCTCCTCGTCTCGGGCGCAATCTGTGAGTTCGGTCCAGGACGAGTTGGGTTTTGTCCATAAGTGGGAGGAGAGCCTGGAAAAAGTTGCCTATATATTCCGGGAGCTCTTTATCTTGAATCGTTGCTGGGACCCCACGGATGCGCAGATTATTTCGTCGAGCCCTGTTTTCTAAGTCCTCTTGCTTGAATGCGAGGATCTTGTTACTGGACTGGAGCGCTTCGATCTCGCGTCGCATTTCTATTATTGTTGCATCGTGGTTCTGGGTCAGGTCCTCGACCTCTCCTATCCTCTGTTCCGCTTCCGTGAGTCGTTGGTCCGTCTGTTCTAGTCGTGTGGTGAGTTCGGTCATGCAGGACCAGATCTCGGATTTAATGTCCCGCATGAAGGCCATCAAGTCATCTCTGGTGGCGAGATTACCTTGCTCTTCTGGGGGCTTCTGCGGGGTGAGTTTAGGCGGGGGATCCGGTTTCCTTGTCTTGTCTGTTGCTAGAAGCATAGAGGAAATGTCCGCGGTTTTGGCTGGTTTGGTGAGTCTCGACATTTTGCTAGGGCTGAGACTCCGGGGATCCTCCTCTGGCTAGGTCGCCGGGGGTGGTCGGGACGCCGCGAGCTCCCTGGCCGGGAGCACTGGGGGGGCTGCAGCTGTCAAGGATGATAGGTGTGGCAGGTGGAGTGGGCAGGGGCGCCCCAGGAGATTATGGCGGCAGGAGACGTGGGGATGCCTTCAGAAGGAGGTCGAGGAGAGCTGTTGAGAAGCCAGGGGGGGGGTAGGAGCGATATGTGGCCCGCTTCGGGCAACCAGAATCCCAGATGGTAGGGGCCACTTTCCTTAGCTGGCGAGGTATCTGGTGGGCAGGGGCGCCCCAGGAAGCTGGAGAGAGGCTGTGAATCTGGTGCCGGGGAGACTGTAGTGGGGGATCCAATTTGGCCAGCAGAGAGTAGGGGTCCACCCGAGGAGGGCTGCGCCGCAGAGGGCTGGGGAGGCCGCACTTCAGGGCTGGCGGGAGGCAGGATAGGATCCGGAACCGTGGAGCATGCAGCGTGTATCCTTCAATGGAGAGGGGGGGGTGGGCACCCAGGGGTGGGCACCCACCCGGCCAGGCCCCCTGACACCAACTCCGGGGCGCGGGGCTGGGGACAGATGAAGTCCCGGGAGGCAGATGGAGGCCTCAGGCTGCAGGCGGGGTCTCCTCAGAGGAAGACGCCGTCGTCCTGCCGACCCCCGGCGCCGATAGTTGCGGGTGAAGGGGGTGGGTGGGGCGGATGAAGAGCCCTCGCCCCCGCACCCGGTCCAGAAGCAGGAGGGCTCCGGGGGCCCGGTCGTCCCTCCAGGGAGCCGGGCCGCCGATCGGGTGAGGGTTGGGGAGCTCCGGTGGCTCTCCTCCAGGAGGGCCTCCCTCTGAAGTGTGTTCGTCGGGTCCGGCAGGCAGGAGAGTCGGGAGGCTTGGGGTGGCTCCGCTGGGGTCCAAGGTGGAAGGAGGGAGTCAACGCCGATCCCAGTCCCCGCTCCAGTGGGCCCCGGCGGGGAGCCGGGGGGAGGGGTGGGCTGAGAGTTCCCGGACCCGCGCCCAGGTTCCAGGCGGGAGGCCTGTCTTGGGGTCCGGAGCGGCCGCCTCCTTCAGCAGCCTCCGATAGCGAGACGCGGGGCCAGAGCGGAGGAAGGGAGCAGGAGGTGCTAAACTGGGCGGCGGAGGAGATGAGGGGCCTGGGTCACGGCCGCCATCTTGGCTCGCTGTAGTGAGGCACCCGCGCCAAGCTTTTCCAGCCGCGTTTTCGACGTTCCTGCAGCATCTATCTTTAAAATTGATGCGGTGGGTGCGGGAGTGGTTCCGCCAGCTTCTCCCGCCAGAGGAACAGCAGCGGCGTTGCTGGAGCCGGCTAAATCTTAGTTGAGGCCGCGGGTCCCTACGGAGGCCATCAACGGAGCAGCCTCATCCGTGGCGCTCCAGGCCACGCCCAAGCGTGTTTGAGGTATTTTGATAAGGACATGAAACATTTGTTGAAACAATGAGTTCCTTATTTAGGAAAAAGGGAAGTTCCCCAGGTGGAGATTGTCCCGAAGTGATGATTCCAGGGTGGACAAAGAACCCATATGACAAACTTGCACAGACTTGGGCATGTGGTGTAGGTTTGAGTGAGACTTGGGGTATGAGTATACGAGAAGTAAGTCCGGCTAAGGTGACGGCTTACTTGCAACAGGTACTCGTGAAGAAGGGAAATAAGTGCTCAGCTTTGGGCAGAAGAGGTTGGATTTTGTTGTATGCATTCAGAAAGGTGCATCAACAGAACATAGAATTGCAGGAGAGTGTCTTGAGGTTTGAAAAAGAGCTGGCTGCTGAGAAATAGATTGCGTTAATGCAGCAACTACAGATGAAATTGTATCATGACAAGGCAAATAAATATCAAGCAGTGGCTGAAAGAGCTGCTGTAAGAGTGGCTCTATATAAATATAGAAAGAGAAGGGGGAGAGTGAACACCCATAAGGTGGCAACAGTGATTGCCTCCGCAGGGGTTGATTGGGATCCCGACCAATGGGACGGAGGTGTATTTGACAGCACTAATTCAGAGAGTGGTTCATACTGGGAAACACCGTCTAAATCAGAGCCGGACAGGGAAGAGGTGACTGTTAAACAGGTTACATATAGGTGAGCTGGGCCACATCCAAATAATCCCTGGGGTGGTCCAGTGGATTTGACAATGTTAGAGGATTATTCTCAACAAGAGGTTGGGGAAATAAATATTTGATTGAAACAGAGGGCTGGTGAGTCTCTGTTGACATGGATGGTGAGATTATTTGATGGAGGTTCGGCAGGCCTTTTTGTTTAATTGAAACATTGACCCAGAGGGGTTACTAATGGATTACTGTTAAATGAGCTACTAAGAGAGCATTTTACAACAATAGGGAAGCACTCTTAGAAACCAAAGTTAGTCCAGAAAAAGGAACTAGGTTGGTTGTTGTGAATACTTTTACACACCTATCATACAAAATCAAAAGAATTATCAATAAAAACTAGAAGATATTTTTAAACCTGACGCAAAATTGGAATTTCCTATAGTTGCATACAAAAAAAGTGCAACCATCAAACATTTAGCAATGCGGAAATAATATTAGGTCAGAAGTAAAAAAAGATCAGACAATACTGGAACACTGGGCATGAAACCCATTATTGGGCACTTCCCAAGGTGTAAATGTGGGGTCTGTAAGAATACCTAAAAGTCAACTGAAGTGGATTTATCTTTGAACTCCATGTTGAAATTAAAGTGTTGTCACACCAACTGTGAAAGCACTTTTGTTGTACACATGATCACTTGCCCATGTAATAAAAATTAGATTGGTAAAACCATAAGAAAATGTAAAACCAGGATCATGGAACACAAAAGTTGTCTAAAAGACAGGATTAAATCTCCATGGTTACACATTTTCTAAAAAAGGGCCCCAAGTTGAACGATTTCCAGTGGATCGTATTTTGGAATGAAAAAGATATTAGCAGAAAAAGAACAGAAATTGATTTTCCTTACACAAAGCCACATTGGCATCTGAGCAAGAAAATTGAACGGCATAATTGTTCATACATTCTACGAAATTATTTTAAAAAGATAACATCTGATCTTAAGAATGAGTTCATAATCAGAGATGAGTAGCATCTCTGTTGTCAAACTAGGAGATGGTACAGTTAGGGTTATTTCGTGTTATGTGGTTTTAACGACCACACATCTCCTGTGATAGCATTCATCCATCATCTCTTTGGCACAACTATTTTGTGCATTCTGTCTTTAAGGATTTGGACATTTGCAGTTTACCATTTGCATCAGCAATAATTATTTGACTCCAATTTATTGAATGTGCTTCCTCTGATGAAAATAACATGAATGGTTCTCCATCATTGGAGCCATATCTGTGCTATCAATAGTATTTCTTTCTCACTTTGTCACGTCCTATTCTAGGACCTGTTCATGATTGAATCACATCACACTGACATAATCATGTCACATTGATGCTCCCGAATGGAATGACGCAAATGCGATGCGTGTGTACGCCTCCCAGCATTGGCAGCCTGTCTTAATGGTATACGCCAGATGCTGCTACAGTACCCAAAAGCAAAGGACCTGGGTGTAAGAAGGATGTTTCTGTTTCGTAGGGCAACCCTAAAGAGGTACCTTTCAATTGCGTTTTCTAAATAAGTGCTTTCCCTAGATATTGGTACACCCTTTGTGAGAATAGTGCACTATTTAAGGACAATTTGTGGTCCTTTTCTTAGAATATGGCAGTCCATCCGACGGTATGATGACCAGCATTGATTGAATTGACATTACAGCAAGAAAATTTGAAAGCATTTCACCTTTAAGGTATTTCCTTTAAAATCATACTCAATAGTTTACCTTAATTCCACGTATATATTATATGGCTAGGAAGACAGTATAGTTCCACGGCAGAAAATTTAACTAAATATTTTAATGAATACATTTTTTTCAGACAACCTGTGGCTATTCTATGTTCATAGTTGTACAAAACCAGCATCAGGAAGAGGCAGCCAAAGTTGTCAGGAACAAATGAGACAAGGTAAAACCACATGTTGATTCCCATTTCAAACATATGTATTTATTACAATGCAAAAATAGGTTGCTTAATGGCTATTATTTTATATTTGTAGATCCTGTGTTTGAAATATTGATGAATTTAAGAATTAATTTTGCAATCCCTCGAAGAAGGTCCAGCCATAAATTGCCAATAGTACTGAAACATGTACATCTAGGGAAATAGGTGACCGCCGAATTCTGTGGTGCAACCAATCAAGTTGCTAAACAAGTTTTAAATTGTATAGAACTTGGACATTTTTTGAGTTCTTTGAGGTGTTGTGTCAATGTGTTTGTGCAATGTCCACACCTGGTTGTGTGTGTTTTTTGTATAGGTGTTTTACTTGTTATTGTTTATTTGATGTACACTTGTCTGCTCGGATTAACTTTATTGTTATTAATGTGTGCTATTACCTGTTAAGGGATTTTTAAGTGATGCAATTTTTCCTGTGTTACTTTTTAGATTTTTGCTGCAGATCAAGGAGACTGATGCAGCAGGGCACATGTATACCCTTTGCTTTTGCCTCTGATCAGCTGGCTACCCTTTCTGAGAGGGAATTATCAGCATAGTTTTATTATTTAATAGAAATAAAAAAAGCTAGGGCTTTTGCACCCTTACCAGATGGCAATTCCTCAGAGTGTCCTCCTATGAAACTTACAGCTAATGCCCAGGGGGACCTGTCGTGAGTCCTCAAGCACATGTTCAGGAAAGACCTATTGTGAATCCAGAACCAAAGTTCAGGAGGCACCTGTCGTGAATCCAGAAGCCAAGTTCCAGGTGGGTCCTGTCATGGATACTGAAGCCAAGGGGCAGGAGGGATCTGTGGTGAATCATGAAGCCAATGCCCAGAATGGACCGATCATGGCCCCTGAAGCCCCACGTCCAGGAGGGCCTGCTGTGAACCCTGAGAAAATCAAGGGACAATTCTGTTTTGTTGCATTCTAAAGGGTAGGTCTCTGAGCTGTTTGCTTTGGCCAAGCCTTGGACCTTATTTTACTAGTTTAAAGTAGTCAGGATTTAATAGAATAGGTTTGGGATATTTATGTTTTTCACAAGGGGAATCCTGAGAGCACTAAGGAATCACCATTTAATCCTAACCCATCCTGACACATTCTTATTCAGAAGTCACACTTTAGTTGTAGAGATTCCCCTAGTACCCGCTAAGCCTTTATCTAAGCATAACTATTTTCTTTTTGAAATCAAGATTTGTTGAACTTCACTCTCTGTGACGTGTATCATTGCATCAAGTTCATCATACAGGTTGTCCGAGGTAGGATTGGAGCAGCTGATACATTGTCCAAATCCCCTAGAAAACATGGCTCCAAATGAAGCTCATCTTGACACTCTAAGACTACCAGGCCTCTACTTAAGTATTGTAGGACAACTCCAGGCAGACAGCATTGAGTAGGCTGCTGGTCATGTTACACACCCTGCCACTCAGTTGCTCTGCCCACCACCAGCTTTTGTGCCTTTAAGACCTCTACTTAAGCACTCTAGGCCAGTTCCAGGCAGACAGCATTGAGTAGGCTGATGACTACGGGACCAGGCCCTGCCACCCAGCTGCTCTGCCCACCACCTATTTCACCAGGTCTCCTTAGGCACCCTCATCATCGGCGTCCTCAGCAAAGGACCGATGAAGACATGGACCCCCTGAATGTCTATGCCAATTTGGGCCTGATAGGGCCAAAGGCCAAACCCGCTATCCTGCATTTCACCTATAAAACAGTTGCTACTACTTCTACTCACCCAAAGACATCACCATGTGTCTTGTCCCTCCACAACCCATTCCAACTCTCACTAGGGTTCAAAGGGCCAATCGCCCTGGGCAGTAGAGGCAAGCTACCCTCTCAAACCTCATAAATATCCATCTTGCCCCATTGCAACACCCATGGGCCACACGCTCACACCCTTTCATGTTGATCAATGCTTGCTCAGCAGTCACTCACACCGAAGAGATCGCTGATCTCATCTTGTACAACAACCTTGATGTCCTGTTCATCAATGAAACATGGTTTACCCCATTCCACCCCCATTTTTTCAATGCCCTACTTCCTCAAGGCTACTGTAACCAACATGCCAACAGGCAGTAGGCAGGGTGGCAATCATTCTCAGGAGCGATTGTCCATGCTCCCTTATCACCTCTCCCAGAACAAGCTCATTTGAATCACTTGCCTGCCGGTTCCTTTTATCACACAAAGAATCCATCACCTTCCACCTCATCTACAGACTCCCTTATAGGAGTGACTCTTTTATTGCTGACATCTCCAACCTATTCGCTCTGCCAAATTAGCACACTCTAATAATGTCTTTCTCTGAGATTTTAACATCCATGAGTCACAGGCCAACAACCACACTCAAAGCATGCTTTTCGCACTGAACGGTTTCATGGACCTTAAGCAAATTGTGCTTTCCTCCACACACAAGAAAGGCAACAGCCCAGTCTTAGTCTTCATATCATCCGCTCTCATCACCTTTGCAGATCCTGATCTGACCACGCCACCATCCCACTATTGGTCATCCACTCGACTACATCCACAGGACTAAACGCCCCCTAACTCAACGCCACTCATTCAAAACCATCCCGGTCAATGAGCTAGAAGCAAACTTTGAAGACTTCCCCACCACAGGGAATGCCTCGGACCTCTTAGAATTATTCAACAACTCTACTATTAAACTGGTGGACACTCATGACTCCCTAAAAGCTAGCCGTGTTAAGTGCAAACCATCCACCCCTTGGTACACCCCTGAGCTCGACTCCAACAGACGCTCAATCATAAACCTCGAGACCTCACCAATCTCAAATCTCTCTGTGCCAACCATAGTATTCCTATTACCGAGGCCATTGTGGCAGCCTCAACAGTAGCAAAGCCTTCTTTGAAGTAGTAAAGCATTGTACCAAACCCTGACCCGACCCTAAGGGACCAGCAACTCAGGAAACATACGACGGAATCGACACATTTTTTATTTGAAAAAAATAGACAAAATCTGAGAGGCTATCGCAGGAACCTCCCACAGCATTAGCGCTCCTCTGGCCCGTGCCATGCACACTGCCCCTCTGGACCGAATCCTCTTGTGCAGAATTCGACGGTCCACATGGGGACGTGTGCTCAACTGGGATTTTTTGACATTCTTAATTAAATGGAATTATGGGAGACCGACTTCAGAAAAATGTGTGGGGCTAATCCACACATATTTCCCTATGCTCAGACCATGACAAAAGCATAGACATGTTTACTCTGGGCGCAACACTGCCTACAGGCCCAGTCCGCCCCTGTCTTATTTAGTGTGAATGTGACAGCCAAGGAGGCCATGATGTCATCCGAGGAAGTGTGAGGACTAACCTTCCTCCTGTCATTGTCAGCCTGATTAAATGACAATGGCCCCATGGAAACACCCTGCTCCTTTGTACGGTCCTGCAGCTGGTGTGAGTGATTATCATACCAACAGGGGGTATTTCAAACAGGCCCACATGGGGCCTGGCTGCAGAGAATAACAAAGGATACAGGAAACCCAACAATGTTTTATATGTAACTCTGTCAACCCGAAGCCAGCTCCCGCCTTTCAGTATCGATGACACTGAATCATCATGTCTGGGTCTGTTGTTTCAGTAGGCCACCCTGCTAGAGGGACCCCATTCATAAGGTATGTGGTTTGCAGGAGCCAGAGAGTCTGGTCTCTCAGCAGCTTCAATGGAGACCTGCCACCTGAACAGGAACCACACAGGGAAGACCATTAACCAGAGAGACTCTTTGAACACAACAAACAGGAAGATGGGTGGGACTTAGTAGCACAAGCAAGTGAGCCCATGGCTATTTGTGTTGATCGAAGAGTTCTGACATATTAGTTCTTGGGGACACCTTGTTCCTGTTTTCACCCCTTCACTTACTGGTTATGACCTCTCGTACACAGAAGATTTTTGGCAGGGATCCCAGAATTGGTTCACTAAGGTAGGCTAAGCCTACACAAATCACTGTGGCCCATGTGAGAAACCTGTAGGTGTCTCACCCGCTAGTACCCGGGGATCTGTCATCCAGGTGGCCAGGACACGGCCTTTGCTTTTGGATCCAGTTCCTGGGGTGGACCAGTGCGGGGGGATCACCTGGATGGGGGTCCTCGGAAAGTGGAAGTGGGACACCGAAGGGTGAGACGTGGAATCCTCTACCTTGTAACAGCTTTTCCCCATCCTACCAGGTAGGATACCTAGAAACGCAACCCCCACCCCCTTTCCCGACACAAACACTATTTCACAGACAGCTCAATGTGAGAGAAAATGGACTAACACCCGAGCCGTATACCTGACATGTCCCAACAAAAAGGTCAGGCAGAGTCAGGCAATTACTGATAAGTACACACACCTGACTTCCATTACACTTCTCCACATGGATAAAAGGCGGAGCACAAAAGCACACTCTGAGCAAGGCAAAGCAGACAAGAAAGCAGAAGTTCCGAGATGGCAGTTTAATACGAGGAGAAAGACGGCAAGACCAGAAAGGGTTGCAAGGAGGCAATTGCCCATGACCGTTTCAGAGGAAGAAAACCGCTACTTTCACAAGCCCCTGAGAGTCAGAAACATAAGACCGGAAATGTACTCAGGGCTCTCCCGCATCGATAGCCAGGGTGGGGAGGAGTGATTGCTGCTGTGGTACTGTCCTTGGCTCCTACAACAAAGTAGTGCCAGTAAAGTCAGCACAGCCGGTGACTCGAGGAGACCAATAGCAGACCGGTCTGTGTTAGAACCAAGTTTGCGAGCGGCAACGTTGTGTGAAGAAATCTGCAAAGAACAAAGTGTGAGGCATATGTGATGAACAATGCTAATATAATAGAATATCCAAGGAGTGACTGAACATTTAAAACCAAGATAGATACCATGTACAGAGTGGTCTGGCACCACTTGGGTGCTCATTCAAAGGTCCCTGTTAGGTATCCAACTCAGAGTGTAAAATTGCTGAACTGTGAAATTGAAGTGGTCCTGCAACGGGTCAAGCAAAGCCCTGTGCACATTTGAAAGTCTTCGATAGCTAATACAAACTGAAATTGGTCAGAGCCCGGCTGAGGGAGACTAATTGTGTAAAAGGGACCTGAGTCTGGCTGAGGGGAATCCAGGGTGAACTTTGAGTCACCTGAGGAAAGATATTATATATGCGTTGGAGAAGAGGATCTGAGCCCGGAAGAGGGGGATCCAAACTAAAGATTATGGCATAAAAAGGATCTGAGCCCGGCTGATTGGTTTCCAGGGTGAGGAGTCACTCACCTGATTTGAGTATTTGTAAAGACAATAGACGTTGGATAACGTAAGAGACTTGGGCACAGAAGGCCCTGGTTTGGTAATGGAACTGTGCACTTGTGCCGAAGAAGCCAGAGAGTGTGCTATGCTCGAGTTCCATGCTAAAAACATGGGGAAGATCGGCTAATGGCCCGAATATCCTGACATATTATTTTGTGAACACTTCTTTCTTTTTCATGAACCTTTCCCCGCACTATTTGTAAATTAGTTGCAAGGATTTGCAATAGGTTTTTTAGAATAGGCCCTTTTATTTTGATGAGACTCCACTAGGGCTGAATTATTATTATTTGATGGTCGCAGCCTTGATTCGTCACACCCCCCCTCTCTCTCCCCCACATCTCCTAAAATGCTTGCCTCCCTCAAACCTACTTCTTACTCTGACAATTTCATCCCAGTCTCTATTAAACAATTGACGGGCACAGCGTTCAACACGCTTCTCAGCATCATTAATGCCTCCCTCACTGAAGGACGATTCCCATACACCCTCAAGACTGGTTTTATATGACCTCTTTTTAAAAAAAACATCCCTAGATCAGGACAACCTGGCTAACTACTGGTCAATTGTGAACTTCACGTTCATTAGCACAATCTTGGGAAAAGTAGTTGCTACACAACTACTCGCAAGAATCAACCAACTTCACCTCCTAAATGACTATCAGAGTTCTGCTCGAAGTATAGCATTTTTTTTTGATGTAGTTGATTAATCAACTTTTCAATACATTATACACTCTAATAAAAAAACAATATCATTTTAACTTAAAATATACATTTCCATAATCAGCATTGAATCTAGATGCAATTGAGTAAAACAATACAAGACTCAATGAAAGTAAAAATAGGACAATGCCAAATTATAACACATAATTAAGAACACATAATTAAGAAAGAAAGAAAGATGCTATATCCGATGTTCAAGAATTGTGGTCCAATATCTAATTTCACATGCCTGATTAGTTTTAAGTTTTAAGTTTTGTTCCAGCAGGCTTTAACATCATTTCTTACATTTCATGCATTCGCTGGATGCACTTTCTGTATGTTCAATGAAATTAAGTAATTAACAATTGCTATTCTTATTTTATCTGATTGAGTGTTATAAATGTGATCCCAGAATTGTTCAACAGATAAAGAGCCATAAACCTGAAAATGAGATTTGAAATATTCAATTCTTTTGTTAAGGAGCATTGGACACAGTGCAAGTAGATGTAACATTGTTTCGGGTTCTTTTCGGTTTTCACAGAACTGGCAAAAGTCCTCCTCTACAGAAATGAATTTCCACTTAGCCAGGTCATTTCTAGTGTGCCATATGTTTAATATAAATCTTAAAAAGAAATCTCTAAAGGTAGCTCCTGGGAAACATATGTTTCTGGTATGCTCATTTTTTTTACAATAATATTGTGCGTGATTGCGTGCTTAGTACTTTGACATTGTTCATACGTGTGTATCCAATCCCATAACATTATTTTTTGTTTTGCTCTCTCGGGATTTGTTAATAATAATTCCTCGGTGACATCTGCGTTTTGCAATAAAATGTTGATCTTATCTCGCCAGGTAACCATAAAATGATGAGTTGTTGTCTGGACATATATGGACAAAATATGCAGGATGGTATTTCCCTGTTGACTCATCAGATTTTTGCGATAGAGACTAGACAGTCGCCATATGTATACCGTATACAGAGAGGATATGCCCATTTCATACCCCAATAGACACATAGGAGTTGCTTTGGGTACACAAAGCATGCTTTTCCAAAATATGCCTTCCAATCTGGACCAAAATGTCTCAGACGTCCATGATCTGGCCTCTGCACCATATACCACTGTAGGTACTGCTTTTTGACAGTAGTATGTTATCATCAGTTTTAATGAGAAGCGTCCGTATTTGTGATTAATTACGGATGCTTGTGAGGTGGCAGTCCTCATTTTGGCTCTTAATTCATTATGGTATGCCACATCAGTCCCCTTGTTATTTACCAATACACCTAAATAGTTATACTGTTCAACATTTTCAAGAGGTTGGGGTAGCAGTGACCAGATTTGATGAGACATTTTGTTCTTGTAGTTGGGTACAATCTTCATAACTTTGGTTTTTGTCATGTTTATACGCAGTTCATTGGCCTTGACATAATTCCCCAGCTGGTCAAGTAACGCTTGTAGCCCCCTGGGAGTTTTAGCCAGAAGCACTAGATCATCAGCATAAAACAACCAGGGGACTGCTTTGGAGCCCAGACGGGGTGCATCAGATGTTATTGCGTTAAACTCATTCCCCACATTGGATATGTAATAACTAAACAAGGTGGATGCCAGTAGGCAACCTTGTTTAAGACCTTTATGGGTGTTAATCGGTCTAGACAGTTTCCCGTCCATTGTTAGTCTTACTTGAATTGATGTATTACTATGAAACTCTATTATCCAATGTAACAGATGTAAAGGGCAATGGTTCTTTGACAATTTGCTGAACAATAATTGCCTGGATATTGAATCGAAAGCAGTCTCGAAGTCAATGAATGCCATATATACTGGTTGCTTGGCTTGTAGCTCATGCTGCTTAATGGCATGTAGCACCTGCAAATTAATTGCTGTGCCTATGCCAGCTACAAAGCCTGTTTGGAAAGGATCATTTAAGCCTGCATCAGTGGTCCATTTGTTAAAATTCTTCAGAATCAATCGCGCAAAAATCTTCCCTGGGGCATCAAGTAAGGCGATTGGCCTATAATTGCAAGGATCCAGTCTGTCCCCCTTCTTGTATATGGGGACTATGATAGATCTCTGCCAGGCGGATGGTATTCTGTTGTTGTTTATGACCTGATCAAATATAACTCTTAAAATAGTGGCCGACACCTCAGGGTTATCTTTTAACATGGTATTTGTTAGCCCTTCGGGGCCCGGGGCTCTAGATCTACTAAGTTTCTTAATATTTATTAGGATGTCAAGTTCATCAAATACCAGTTGGTTGTTCCTGTCCACCATCACTCCAGCCACTGAACCGGGCCAGTATTCTTCAGCATACAGCGATTCATAATATTGTGTCCATACTTCCTCAGGCACTGCGTTGATCTATATTATGGATTGCTTATCGCCATAGACTGTTTTTTATTAATCCCCACACTAAGGCAGAGTTTTCGAGGCTATGGAATATAACATGGTTTGTGCATCTCTCATAGTCATCGCTGCTTTACGCTGCTTTATCCAGTTTTTGTACCTGTTTTTACATCTGGAGATCTCTTGTTTCTTATTTATTGGATTGTGTTGCATCAAGAGACATATATCCTTCTTAAGCTTTATTTTATGATTGCAAACTTCTTCATTATAGACATGGGCATGCAATTTGTTAGCTCCAGGCTGGATACATACTTTAGTTTTGAATGTGTGCAGTACAGCAACATAGTCTCCATTCAGATGCACCAAGTGTGGTTCGAGTATGTCCTTAGAATATGATATAGCCAGGAGAAGGTCATTCAGTGAAGATAGGGTCCATCTGAACCGATTACCTTTGGAGGAAACCGCTAGAGCCTCACTGTCCATTTGGTTTCCCTCCTTCGTCTGTATCGAAGGCCATTCCCATTTCAGATGCAGGATATTGTGGTCACTTGAGACCTGTTCGACTACTTCAAAAGAGGTAATCATGGGAAATAGTCCACTATCCACATACACATAGTCTATAGTGGAAGTCAGGAGACCTTGCCGCCAAGTTGTGTGTGGAGGGATGTCTCCTTCCACTGCGCCATTATTCAGCTTGATGCCTCTCTCTTTCATTAATCCTCTCCATTGAAGGACAGTGTTTTTCAACTTTCTGCCATTATCATTCACACAGTTCATATTTAAATCACCCACTATGATAGTATGCTTGATAGTAGGAGTTTTTGCTATCAAGTCTAGACAGATGTTCAAGTCTCTGAAGAATCGTTTATCCTGAATACTTAGGTGGTTCCAATATATGTTAAGACAGGCTAGCATCCTTTCTTCAGATGATATACGCACCAGCTGGATGTAGCTATTTAGCGATAGCCAAGGTTCTAATTTGAACCCACTCGATGTTTTAACTGCAGTTAATAGTCCAGCCTTCGGTCTGCTCCTGGTTTGAGTAATAACTGGGATTAGCAAAATTTGATGGTCTTCCCAGATAGGTGGAGAACTCAACCAGACTTCTTGCAACATAATAATGTCGTAATGTGCCAATAGAGACACCGAAGACTTATTAAATGGACATAGCCACTTGTGTTCCACGAGGCTAATTGTATTGTTCGATTGACTTGATATGTATTTAGCTAACATCCAATTGTCTCATTTCCAATGGAAGAGCAGGCTACAACTCTCTGCTGATTGCTGTTAGATGTTAAATATGAAACTCTCACTGGATTTTTCAACCAAGGGGTCTTTTGGGTTATTCCTCGGTATATATTGGGATGGATGTTAGATATGTTTGCTGTTTGCGTTGGATTCAGAAGAAGGAAGCCTAATTGGTAAATGTTATCTTTCATTTGCCAGATGATATATTTGACCAGGGCCGAGAGCATCCAGATTTTGACCACAGAGCGATCGCGGTCATGGTTGAATTCAATCAGTCATCAGACCTAGTGCCTTGCAGGCTCGGGATAGTGTTCAATATGTTCAGAACTGATGCTCGATTCAAGTCACATAGACCAAAGTCCCCTCCACGGCATTGTAGTATTAAACTAACATGCGTCGTGTCATTGCATTTATTATGCCAATTTTTCAGATTGGCCTTGATTTCAAGTTTCTTGTTTGACTCCATAGGAGCGGTATCCGTATTTGGGGTTCTTTGACCATGATTCCCGTTTTTTTGAGTAATCTGAAAATTATTTGCTTGCAGCTTATTGGCCCAAGTGATTCTAGTGTTGCTGGTATTTTCAATCACATCATTGGCTTTGACATTTGAAACCGGCCGCGACATAAATAAACCCATTGATTTCTGGATCTCTTCACGTCTGATTTCCAGAGTTATAAATGCGTATTCTTCCATCCGGTTTTTCGAAACTGTGGTTGGTCATTTGCTTTGGTTTACTTGAGAGGCAGGGTAGGAATTTAATATTCCACAGGGTTTTTCTGTTTTTGCCACTTCCTACAGTAGATTATCTAAAGGATCATATCGCAAATCTATCGCCACTGGTGGACTCGATTAATTTTCTATGGGTTTTTCCCCAGGAGTGATGGTCTTATTTCTTGATATTGTATTTGCGTACGATGGCAGCACTCTTTTCCTGGGCTCTTTTGTCTGCTACCGTCAGCAGTTTGATGAATTGTCTTGAGTTTTTGTTCTTCCGCAACTTATTTAATTTCTGATTTTTAGTTTTTTTTGTTAGAGTTATTTCCATATCACGTTTCCCATTTGCAGTTTTAGCATTAAAGATTTTATACACTGAGGTGCCTCGTAAAAAAGGCAAAGTCACTGGTATTTGGTTTGCTGCAGTGTTTGCTGCAACCGTTATTTCCTGTTCGATTGCTGGTTCTATTTGTTTTCCTTCTGTTTCATTCTTTTTTATTTCCTCATTCCTCGTCGTGTTAGCAGAGACAGTTGCAGAAATGTTTTTCTGACAGCATGTACACACCATTTTGTCAGGGGGCGAACTTAGGACGGATGTTGCCATTTCTTTATTTAAAGGAGGTCGAATCGCCGTGCTTCCCAATAATTCACGTAATAAGAAGTTTTGATCAAGTAACCGTCAAGTAACTGTGAATCTATTGTCTCATAAAGTTTAGCCAGTGAAAATACTGACGTGTTCAAAACTTGCAACATCAGAGCCGTTGATGAATTTTTAGGTGACACTGGTTCATTCGTTGGCATAGAATTATTATGAGCTTGTTGACGCAGGGTTGACTGCGTGAAGGAAATAGATAGAACTGATGATTCTTGTGAAGATTCAGGAAACATTACCGGTGATTGGAATAGTTGTTTGTCATTTGTACCGTCACTTGGGTGGTTTTCTATATCCAGGCTAACTCGGGGTGTGACGGGAGTTATGAATGGCAGTGTCGCTTTCCGCGACTCTATATAATCACACGAGGAGGCAGTCGCAAATTCTTCACAATCAGCTGGTTGAGGTAATTTATGGATTGAATGTACCAAGGCATTTACCACCATTTGTGGTTGCACTGGGACAGCATAGTCACTTGACAATGCAGGTTCCATAAAGGCGGCTAACAAAGAGTCTGACGGTGGAGCCACCAGCTGTGAATCAGATGGAGTGCACAGGTCAAATGGCAAATCTACTGGTGCAGCCTTCAGCGCCACTACATGCGCCTGGAGGACCGCAATACTAGATGGCTTCAGAATTTCATCAGTTTTACCCAAGTTTGCTAGAGGTGCAGAAAGCAGATTTTCAGAATAAAATTTCCGAATGTCGCTTGTGTGTGAAATTGATCTGCCCCGAGCGGGAGCTCGCAATGGTACGTTTTGCAACGCCCGTTTGGGTGTAGTATGGAAGTCATACGCAGAGTTAGATAGCGAGTGCACTGGAGGCATTCATTGTATGAAATTATCTCCACAAAAGTTACAAAAAATCCCTAGAATCAATATGGGAAAATGCAGACACACAAATATGACTAATGCAACAAACAAGTACTATTTATTCAGGCTCACCCTCCACACCCTCCACACCCTCCAGTACAATCAGCACAATCAGCACAATCAGCCCTTACGAATGCCCTTGCTCGAAATCCTCGCGCGTGAAATGCGCGTGCGCTGGGCTAAAGTAGGGCTTGCTGGGAAGGGGAGGCGGAGTCCACACAATCACTAAAAATGAAAGTAGAGAATACTATTCAGTATCTGTTTAGAAGTGCTAAGTGCTAAATCCACATTAATTGCAAGGGCAAGTGCACATTTCAGGGTTAATACCGTGACAGCTGATGCAGACAGCGAGAAAGGTCCAATTCACGAAGAAAGGAAACAGCAGTCAAAGGCTTCTCTCAGCACAGCACAATCAGCCTTTACGAATGCTCTTGCTCGAAATGCACGCGCGCGCGTGCCTATAGCATTGAGACAGCCACCATCCAGGTGGTGGATGGTGCCCTCCAACTCATGGGTCAGGGCAACTCATGCCTCCTCGTCCTCCTTGCCATCTTGGCTGCATTTGGCACTGTCGACCACCACATCCTCCTCTCCCTCTTTGCCGAAAAAATGGAATTCTCTGGCACTGTCCTGCAATGGTTTACCTCCTACCTCTCTGGCAGATACTGGGTCGTACAGATGAACTTGTTGCGTTCTAACCAACTCCAGGTCTCCAGCGGAGCCCTCCAAGGCTCCATCCTTTCACCAATCCCTTTTAACCTTCACATGCAGCCTCTGAGCACTATACTCAAAGATCCCAATATAGCCATCCACCAATAGGTGGACGATACTCAGTTGTACATGAGAGTAAATAGCGTGCAGGACATCACCCATCTCTGCGATTACCTAGCCATCATGCAGTCCTGGATGTTGACTGCCTACCTCAAACTAAACCCATCTAAGACTGAATTTATACTCATCTGTCCGCCCGTAAAACAACAACTTGTCCAACTAGCTCAATGATATGCACCTAGAAGGATTTGATCCACAACTCTCAGACTGAGCAAATTTCTTGGGCTTCCCCATTGACAGCAGCCGGTCCTTCCTGAAACACATGGCCAAGAAGGTCCAAGAACCTGGCACGGAATCTACACCCTTTGCAAAATCAAATGCTTCATTCCGCCCCAGGACTCCCAGACTTTTGTTCAGTCCATTGTGGACTCCCACATCGAGGGAGTGAATTGCCCTCCTGATGGGGCTTCTCGCTGCTCAGTTGGCTCCCCTGAAAGCAGTCCACTATGCTGCAACAGGTCTTATTATGGGTTTGACCTATTTGTCCCCGTCCTATGCAAACTACACTGGCTTCCTCTCCAGGCCAGGAAACTGTTCAAGACTGCATGTACAGAGCAGTCACGATTAGCACACCAGCGTACCTGGTGGCTAAGCTCCACATTTTGGAGGCACACGTTACCCGCACAGCAACTCGACTAACCGGTGTGAATCACAAATGGTTCACAATCAGAGGACCCACAAACAATCCTTTTCTTGTAATGCACCCACCCTCTGGAACTCGATCCGTGCCGACGTGGAATTACCCCACAATTCACAATTTCCCAAAGCGCTCAAAACATAGCTTTTCCAACAACACCTGACAAAGGACTAACTCCAATGGACACTCTGACCTTAACTCACAGTACTGCGCTAGTATTAAAAGATGCTTGCCCAAACCTTGGCTGTTCACACTCTGTGCAGCGCTCTGCTGCTCTTGCGCTAGGTCTACGCTTAAACAATAAAATACAAAAACATTTTAAAAAATACGTAGGCCTCATTTCCGCTTAATGGAAGACATGAGAACCTAGAGAGGGAAGAATTGTCCACAGTAACTAGCCCAAACATGTTTCTTATTTGCCCTAAGATCTATACACCACCTTGTAGAACTCCTATAGAAACTTTTACCATCTTTATAGAGATCATGAAAATGTGGTACAGGGAGAGAAAATGCACAGATAAAGACTGATTGGAAGCTAGAGCTACCAACCAACTGCTATGTGTTACAGATGGCACAATAATCAATCCAAATCTCAGAGGAGGTTGAAGGGTTTTTATTGATTTTTTGTGGACGCAAGGGCTGTCCCCCCCTCTCTCGTCTTATCTAACACTGCCTCACTAACCCAGGCATCCCTGACCCATGTTAGTATACACAGAAGGTTGACCCTTACTGTCTAACTGTCCATCTTATCCCAGTGATGAGGACCTAAAGGCAACATTGTCTTCTCTACCCAAACTCTCTCAGGGACTTCCTACCTTTCCCTACTTCAACCAGTGATTAGTGTTCTACTGGGCGTTGGGAATTGTGCCTTACAGACACGCCATTGGAATCAGTCCCCTTTGTATCATGGCCAATCTCTCCTCTCCTACTCTTCCTTCTCTCTTTCCTCTTCTTCTCACTCCTACCTCCAATCTTCTGTCCGTCCAATGTCTTTCAGTCTTTCTAGGCCTTGCCCCTACCCTTTGATGTTGCTCCTAACTCCTCCACACTACCACTCCCTTTTCCACTCTAATACTCAGCCTCTTTCACCATGTACCATACACTTCACATTCAATCCTTACACTAACCCTTCAAACCACACTCGCCACATGTACGCTCACAATGCAGTACCACTTCTACTCACTATCCAATACCTCACCATACAATAAGTTCCCAAAAATGTCTCCACACTCTGCCACTACTTCCTTTCTCCTCCTGGTCCCTTGGTTTCGCACCTCCTCCTTCTCTGACCTCCCTCAAATAACCCACACGTCCTGCTTCCTGGTGCCTTCTTTTACCGCCCTCCAACTGTTGGCATTGATTCTCTATCCCTGCCCAACCTGGCCCTGTCTTTCCCAACCAGGGTGCATTAAAAAAGTGAAAAGCCATAAAATGTGGGCCCCGCCCACTTTTTCTGCACAGGTCCACCATGGGGTGACAAATGCGGTCCGGTGAGACAAATGTTGTGTTTGTGTTTTGGAGACTGGTTCCAGATGCCCCTGTGGTAAATTCATGTCAGAGAGATGGGGGTTCCCTCACTTTAGTCCCCAGTGGTCTAAGCAGCTTGATGGCAGTTGTGCATGTGTGTCGCTGTTGCTTGGCAACAACATGCAGTCCTTCTGCCTGCAGTGTAGGGACACTAACTGCTTCTTTCTCTGGGTCTCTCTCCGAAGTCCTGCGACGCTGATTTGCAGGGGCACCATGGCGGCGCATTCTCTCTGCAGGTTTCTCTTGTCTTGCTGCTGTTTGTGAGATACTGTGATGCAGGTTGTTGGTGATTATCTGTCAGCTTGCTGGACAGGAGTGCAAGGATCTGGATGTTCAGTCTGAGGCTTCTTCCTAGTTTCAGAAAGACTGAGTATCTTGTATTGGAGGCATGGCTTGAGATAGAGATGTACTGAGATAGATACTGGTACTGGGGGAAACAGGAATTGTGACTGTCTCAACTGCCGCCATCCCCCTCAGGGGTAGGGCTGGCTATGGATGGCTCTCTGGTAAGCCTCCCAGGTCTATCTGAGTGGAGTTCATGCCCCCTCTTGACAAGACCAGGGTACTGTCCTTGCCAGATGTGCTTATCTGACTCCACTTAACTAGCCAGCAAAACATCTTTCCTCAGTTGCAAACCCTTAAACCCTCTTCTGCCACAAAACCATCAGTGCAATCTAGCCATACTCCCGAATTTCTTTAGAATAGGATTTGGACATTTATGTTTTTCACAAGTGGAATGTCCGCAGCACTAGAAAATCACCATTTAATTCAACCCATCTTGACGGCCCTTTAGTTGTTGAGTTTCCCTTAGTGCCGGCTAGGTGTTAAACCCTGACCATTATGTTACTGATATAAAGCCAAGTTTAACCCCACTCTGTGATTGATATTATTGCCTTGAGTTCCCCAGTTTTCATGAAAGCAATACATACTTTCGCCCGAAAGTCTCCTATACCAGACATTGAGATCACATTGTTTTATTTTTTATGATTGTATTTTATTGAAATTTGGCATACAAGATATGAATTACATAAATCAACTAGTATTAACCAAGACAATAATGAAGGATCCCCCCACCTACCTGCCACGTCAATTAGCACTTCTGCACACACAAAAGCTCAACTGTACATTAACATCGCACATTTTCCAGTCTAATGTGCATTTGTTTTTGGCCTAGGTTACATATTAATCCAATCAAGGAGTCCCATTGTCACTGTATTGCAAACCATCATGAGCTATTGAACTTAAACAGGGCTCACATCCGCCACACGCTGAGTCACACATCCGGGATCGCAAAGTCAGAGTCATGGCCCCACTAGTGAGAGGGTGTTCTTTTGAGGGGTGTAAAACTGTAGAAATGGGAGTCAAACTGAGTCTATGGGCCTCATTACACGGTAGGCGGTAAGGGTTTACCGGTACCGGTATTTTGCTTTTTGCAGGCGTTAAAAACCAACCCGCAAAGGGACCCAGGGAGCTAATTACGGTACCGCAATTTGCGGTGCCGTAATTAGCGCCTTCCCCATTCCCATTATGCCCTATGGGGCAAAAATGGGAATGGGGAAGGGCAATGGTGGAAGGGGGAATTACCGCCCCTCCAACCTTGGAATGGGGCGGTAATTCCCCTTTCCACCAAGGCGGTTCACCGCCTACCGTTTAATGAGGCCCTATGTGTGAGTGTGATTCCAACAAGGCCGTTGTGAGGCTTTCCATGGAGTATATTTTCTGAGTCTTGCGTAGCCATTCTTGCTGCTTGGGAAGTGTCATTCTTCCAGCGAACCGTGAGGCAGACTTTAGCTGCCAGTAGAAGGTTTCTGGGCATGTGCGACAATACTGACCAACCCCCATCAGAATCAGTCTCCACACTGAACAGCACCAGAAGGGGGTACATTCTCTATGTATCCCGTCAATGGTACGTACCCAGCCTTGAATTTCCTTCCAGTAGGCCTGTACATTTAGATAGTTCCACCACTGGCGCCAGTAATCGCTTTTCTCTGGGCATCCCCTCCAAAGTATGGGCTCAACCCTGGATACATTTTTGCCAATGATATGATATGATATGGCATTTATAACACGTCTATACACAAGTGCTTCAAGGCATGACGAGACAAGGGAGGAGGAACAGAGGGATGACAGAGACAACGATCTTACTAGGCCAGGTGACATTGAGATTGTGCAAGTGCAGGGGCAGGGGAAAGGAGAAAAGTGCTGGGGACAAGTGGGAGGGGTCAGTGCAATACATGAGATCAGTCAAATATACAATAAATAGAAGCCATAGGTGAAGGGTGCGGCCAGCTGGTGGCAAGTGCAAGGGTAAGTGCCGACATCAGGTGTCAAGTGCAGGTAGTGGACTGTAGGGATAAAGAAACAGTCCACAAGTGTGGGGGTGCAGGTGTGCAACTGGCGGGAAGGGACCTGGGCTTGAGATCTGCGGGTGGCCAGGCGACCAGTGCAGATTCAGTTTCATTCAGGAGTTCAGCAGGGGAGAGGAGGAGAGAAAGCAGAAGCAAAGAGGAAAGTTTTGAGGTGCTTCCGGAACCGGAGATGGTTCTCCTCAAGTTTCAGGGAGGCTGTTAAAAAGGGAGGCCCCGGCCGAAGACAGAGATCTATCACCAACTCGTTGCTTGGATAAGCGACTGACCCTGAGGGAGTTGGAGGCGGAAGAGCAAAGAGCTCAAGAAGGAAGATATTTAGGATTAGAAAGTTGAAGGTATTGGGGCCCCAGGCCCCAGCAGACCTTGTGGACAATGCACAGGGTCTTGACCTTAATCCTTGCAGCCACTGGGAGCCAATGCAGAGATTTCAGTCCTGGAGAGATACAATCCCTAGGCTTGAGGCCAAGAACAAGTCTCGCAGTCCTGTTCTGGATGATTTTCAGAGGGCAGAGAGTAGAAGCAGGCAGATTTAAAAACAGCCTGTTACAGTAGTCTAGCCTAGAGAGAATCATAGCTCTGGAGAAAGTGAGCTTCTGGGGGAAGGAGAGGAAAGGAAGAATACCTCTGAGGAGGTGCAGCTGGTAGTGTGATTTCTTAGAGACGTCTGAGATCTGAGGAGAGAAGGAAAGTATGGAGTCAAAGATGACCCTGAATTTTTTTGCCTCACAGGTGGGAGCAGGAGGAGGGCCAAGAGAAGCTGGCCAGAGAGTGGCAGGAAGGGAGGGCTTAGGTGTGCGAATGAGGAGAATCTCAGTCTTAGTGGCATTAAGGAAGAGATCATTGGCGGCACACCACTCCTGGAGAGCAGACAAACAGTCAGAGATGAGAGTTGGAGAAGATGTGGCAGAGGGGAGCCTGAAAATGAGTTGAGTGTCATCCGCATAGCACTGAAAGTTGGGGCAGAGGGCGGCAATGCGGTGGGCAAGAAGTGCAGGTATTGGTTGAACAGCAAGGGAGAGAGGTTAAACACCTGGGGAACACCACAGGTATAGAGTGAAATAGAGGAAAAGAAGGACCCAAGTTGGACCTGGGAGGGTCGATCGGAGAGGAAAGAGGTCAGCCAAGTCAGGGCCTGATCAGTGATACCCAGATTATCACGAAGACGGTTGAGCAGGATGGCATGGTTGACCTTGTCAAAGGCAGAGGAGGGATCAAGTAAGAAGAGGACATGGCGGGTGTTGGAATCAAGGTTGGTGAGCAGGTCTTCACAGATGTTCAGGAGAGCAGTTTACGTGTTTCTGGCAGCTCTGAAGCCAGACTGATGGTCATGGAGACAAGCAACAGATTCAGTGTGAAGATTGAGCTGGGAGATGGCCAGCTTTTCCAGGAGTTTGCCCAGGAAAGGAGTGATAGAGATTGGGCGATAGTTAGCTGGGCAGGATGGGTCTGCAGAAGGTTTCTTAAGAAGAGGGTGCACTAGGGAGTGCTTCAGGGGGGAAGGAATGACCCCAGTGGCGAAGGAGTGGTTGCAGAAGTCAGCCAGGGCAGGGGCCAGGGTGTCAATGTGGTCCTTGAAGGTTTTGGAGGAACAGGGGTGAACTTGTTTTGATGAGACTTTCATAGATCGGACTTGTCTAGAAACCTTGTCTGGGGAGCACACGGGAAATAAAGAGAAGGAGGGAGGAGAGATGGCCGAAGAAGGGCCGGAGGAAGAGTAGGGAGTTGAGCCTGCAGGGTGAGAGGAAGAAAGCGAGGACTGTCATGCTCACCTGATCTCCACGGGGGCGTAGCACGTGGCTGCACGAATGATGTCTGCGCTGGTGTGGTGATGCGTGATTGGTGATGTTGCTGCGGCTTTTCCCTGGTTACCACCCTCCCGAAGCATTGTCTGCAAGGTTAAAATAAGGTATTAGCGGCTGGGAGAGAGTTGAGTTGGACCCCCTCTCTGCTACCATCTGATCCCCTTCTCCGCTTGCTCTCACCAGTTTTGTAAGGCAGGCCCTCCGTCCTGCAATCTGGCAGGGGCGCGAAAATGTCTTCCAGGATTGAGTCACTTCACTGATCCGAAGAGCGAATGCTGAGTCGCGGAGAGCTTGGATGAACAGGTAAGTCTCTATGCCAATGACTGCTTGGTATAAAGTCTTTGAGTCATTATTTTGCCCCAACTCCTTTAATCAGTGTCTTTCTCTCTTTTCAGGCGTGGCTTCGAATGGATTATGCATGGGGAGTCAGAAGGACTTGGCACGCCGAGCAGATGTATTACAGGTAAGTGGAGTGCAAGAATGAAGCGCTGTTATCTGAAGTGTAGTCTTTTCCTTCTGTGCGCTATCCTTCTTTTGCAGAGGCGGTGTGGCGCTGGAATGAAGAATGGAGGAACACTCCGAAGATGCTCCGGAAGGATACTGGGCCTGAGAGGGCTCTTCAGCCTGAACGAAGTGAGTCGGCTGATGCGAGGGCCCGGGAGCTACCGAAGAAGCCGAAGATGCTGCCGGTTGATGGTTGCTGCAGGTAAGGATTCGCCGCTGCGCTGACTCGTATTTTCTCTGTCTTTTTCCCTTCCAGATGCCGATGGTTAGAGTCCAGGACGGGCGTGGCTGTAGAAGTTCAGGAACAGAACAGACATGGTGAGTGAGCGTTACGCTGCAGGAGTGCAGAATAACGCAAAGCGTGTTCTGTATGCAGGGCGTGGCTTAAATAGCCTCGCAAGTAGTCCCAGGTGTAGTAGTCCCTTTACCACTCCCTGTTCTGGAACAAAATAGTCCCTCAGCCACACCCTGAGGAAACAGAAAGGTCCAGTCCTGCCTAGACTGGGCACGTAGTTCTACATGAATCATCCCATATCATGAGCCTGGCGCCAACAGCGCCAGGACTGAGTCCAAGAGGGTCTGGGGGCTTGAAAGGCCCTCATGGGAGTCAATGACTGGGGGGGCACCAGATCCAAGGGGCTATCAGTGTGAACCCTGACAGCACTCCCCCCAAGGCCCCCCAAACAGTGGTTTTCCCTCGCAGGCCTGGTTTGCTTGGGTGGTTCTGATGAAATCTTTTCAACAAACGAGGGGCATGAATGTATTCCCTGGACTCCCATGTTCTTTCATGTGGTCTGTAACTATTAGGTAAAATAGTTTGGATTTGATAACCTTTGAGTCCAGGATGTCCTTCACTTCAAATTCAGGTTCCCCTTCAACTATGATTGGTTTTGGTGGTTTCAATATTCGGGTTCCGGGTTGTACTGGTTTCAGAAGTGAAACATGGAATACGGGCTGAATTTTCATGTGAGAAGGTAAATCTAGCTTTATAGCCACTGGATTGATGATGTCCTTAACGGTGTATGGGCCTATGTATCTGGGGTTGAAGGTGCGAGTTCCTTTCATGGGGATATGCTTAGACGCCAGCCAGACTTCAGCCCCCACCTGGTATTTGGGAGCTTCACTCCTATGCATATCTGCTGATTTCTTGTATCTTTCTTTTGCTCGTGTTAGGTGGTCAGCTGCTTGTTTGAAGGCTTGAGTGATAGTCGTGTGCAAGCTTCTTACTGCTGGCATTTCCAGGGGTTGTAGTGGGTCAAGATTTGAAGTTCGTGGATACAACCCGTAGATAGTATAGAAAGGACTTTGTCCTATGCTGGAGTGAAGAGAGTTGTAGGCATATTCCGTTATTCAAAGAATGTCTTTCCAATTGTCCTCTGTCTGGTGTAACATGCACCTAAGATATTGTTCTAAGGTCTGATTGGTTCTTTCGGTCTTCCCATCAGTCTGGGGATGGTGACTGGTGGAAAGTCTTACATCGATGTGAGCTAACTCGCAGCAATTTCTCCAGAAACGTGATACGAACTGACTGCCACGGTCAGAAATCAGGAGAGAAGGAAATCCATGTATCCGGACTATTTGTTCCAGGAATTCCCTTGCCAGGGTTGAAGCCGAGGGTAACCCCTTCAGATGAATAAAATGAGCCATCTTGGAAAACAAGTCCACTACTACCAAAATTGTATTGTAGCCATTACAAAGAGGAAGATCAGTTATAAAATCAAGCGATAATGTATGCCAAGGAGTGGGTGGAATGTCTAGAGGTTGCAATTGGCCTGGCGATTTCTTTTTTAGGGTTTTGTTTTGAGCACAGACCCCACAGGATAACACAAACTGTTTGATGTCTTTGCGCCAGGTTGGCCACCAAAAGTGTTGCTTAATCTTGGCTGCAGTCTTAGCGATTCCAGGGTGGCCCTCGATCACTGACTCATGTTAATTAGAGATGACCTTTTCTTGAAGTTCCTTGCTGAGCAGATAAAGACGACCCTGAAAGTATGGTAATTGTTTTGAGACCGAATGGTGAGCACTTTTGGTAGACCAAACCTTTAGAGTGTTGGTGTCTATGAGACAAGCTATCTCTTCATGGATGTCTTCTAAGGTGAGAGATGTTGTAATTCCCAAGATTTTTTCTCCTGGGATGATTGGTACTGGATCTGGATTGACAGTTTCCTCGTCTACTCCTATACGAAATAGGGCTTCCGCTTACCATTTCGCCAACCGGGACGATAGGAAATCACAAAATCAAATTCAGCGAAAAAAAGTGCCCATCGGAGTTGGCGGGAAGATTGAGCTTTTGCCACCTTTAGGTATTGTAGGTTGCAGTGATCAGTGAGTACCGTGAAATGTGTGCCTTGCTCCCAAAACATAATGCCGCCAAGCTTTAAAGGCGGCCTTGGTTGCCAAAAGTTCCTTGTCCGTAATGGCGTAATTCAGTTATGGGGCCGTTTATTTCCGCGACCAAAAGGCCACAGTGTGAAGCTGACCGGATTCAGGGTCCTTTTGGGAGATTACTGCTCCCATTGCTAAACTGGAAGCGTCGGTCTCAACCACATATGGGGCGGGGATGTTTCAGGATTGGGGCTGAGATGAATTTCTGTTTGAAGTCTTGGAACGCCTTCTCTGCTTCCTCAGACCATTGAAAATGCCTGTTCTTTCTCAGTAATGAGGAAATAGGGTGCACCAACTGTGAAAAACGCAGGATGAATCTTCGATAAAAGTTCGCAAATCCAAGCATACTCTGAACTCCCTTGATTGAGGTCGGGGAGGGCCAATTGAGGATGGCATCCACTTTCCGCGTATCCATTCGTACACCCTGAGGGGTCAGGACAAATCCAAGAAACTCTACCTCTGTGACGTGGAAGAAGCACTTCTCCAGTTTTGCGAATAGTTTGTGTTGGCGGAGTTTGTCCAGAACAGCTCGGACGTGTTTTAAATGTTCTTGCTCAGATGGGGAGTACACCAAAATGTTGTCGATGTACACTACAACCATACATCGATTAGTTCTCGCAGGACATCATTCATAAAATACTGAAACACCGCAGGGGCGTTGCAAAGGCCAAAGGGCATCACCTGGTATTCGAATAGCCTGTATTTGGTGCGGAAGGCGGTCTTCCATTTGTCCCCTTTTTTGATTCGTACTAGATGGTATGCCCCACGGAGATCTAACTTGGTATAAATTTGTGCGTCTTTAACTTGGTCCAAAAGTTCAGGTATCAAAGGCAAAGGGTAACAGTTTTTTACCGTAATCTGGTTCAATGTGCGGTAATCGATGCAAGTTCTAAGGTCACCTTTTTTAGGCACGAAGAATAAAGGATTGGCTGCGGGGGACTTTGAAGGACAGATGAATCCGATCGCCAGGTACTGGTCCAGATATTTCCTTAGATGCAGGTTTTGGGTCCAGTGAGTGCAAAGCTTCGACTGCACGGAATCTGTGCACCAGGTATGAGATTGATTTGACAGTCCAACGATCTATGGGGAGGCAGGGTGTTGGCTTGCTCCTTCTGGAAAACATCCTGGTAATCTGGATACTCGGGGGGCAGTGGATTAACTAAGCTCATGATCGTTGTTGCTTCCTTGACCAAGGGTTCTTTATCTTGATAGCAGGTACCGGCACATTCACCTGAGAAGGTCAGACTTTGGGCACGCCAGTCGATACAAGGATTGTGTAATACTAGCCAAGGCATTCCCAGAATAACTTGGAATTGTGGGGCCTTAATTATATCGAACACAATTATCTCCCGATGTCCGTCTTGACATAGATAAATAATAAATAATAATAATAAAAAGATGTGTCACCTCAGCCGTTGTATGCGTTACAGGACACGAAGCGATCTCTATTCCGTCGACAGTGGTGACTAGATCTGTTGTTGCCTTTTCAGGGAAAGGAAGACTCATCCTTGTAGCCAACTCATGATCCATGTAATTTACAATGGCTCCGCTGTCAATATAACCTTGAACTGCATGCATTCGAGACGGTTGTTGGTGATTTATAAGGATCATTGGCAAGGCTAGGTTCGAGGTCTGGAAATCCTTCGTTTCGCTCGACAAGGGGACCTCTACGCTTGTCGGGCGAGGGAGTTTTCCTGCTCTGGTTCGGCTTCCTTTTTGCTGGCAACCCCCAACTGCCCTTTTCGGAGGCTTCACCGGACACTCTCGGAGAAAATGGCCGGTTGACCCACAATACAATCACAGTTGCTGCTGCCGTCTCCGATCTCTTTCCGCCTTGGATAGTGGCCCGCGTACCCCTCCAATCTGCATGGGTCCAGCTAAGTCGATAGTTCTAGATGCACTTTCCTTAGGGCGTACAAATACCCGACTGTCCATCCTAGCTCGATCCGCCTTACGATTCTGTAATCTATGATCAAGCTGAACCACCAGATCTATATATTCAGCACAGTCTCTAGGAGGATTAAACACTTGAGCTAAAATGTCTTTTAATTCTCCCCTTAATCCTCGATTAAATAATGTTGTTCTTTTGTCATCTGGCCAGTCGGTTTCCGCTACCAACCGATTGAAAGTGGCGATGTAAGTTAACAGATAGAGTTTGTTATCCAAAGCCTGGCCTTGGGAGTGGCGGGCAAAAAGCTTCTCCATGTTCAACTGGAACCTTTGAAAGTCCCGCAAAATAGGATCATCCCGATTCACCAGTGGCACGGACCAGTCCGCCGCGCTGCCACTGAGATATGACAAAACAAAAGCCACTTTAGCTTGGTCGTTCGGAAAGGCTCCTGGCCTACAAAGAAAATGCAGTCTGCATTGATTGATAAAAACTGCATACCTTTTCGGGTCTCCCGCAAAGCATTCCGGCGGTGCCAAAGGTACGGCCCCAGGAAGGACCACTTGGACTGGATTACTTGGTGCTGTTGGAACCCTGGACCCCATTCCAGGTAGCAGTGTTTGCCCCGCCTGTGACTGAAGTAATTGTCTAGCAAGGTCATCAGTACGATCCTTAGCCACAATCAGTTCTCGTCTTAAGGCATTGGTCTCTTGCTGAGCTGAATGTACCTCAGCCCTGAGTTCCCCCAAAAGTTGAGCTAATTGATCTATTTCAGAGGTTTCCATTACGCCCAGGTAGAGGTTTCTGTATAAGGCTTTGTGTTCTGTCACGCTCACCTGATCTCCATGGGGGCGTAGCACGTGGCTGCACGAATGATGTCTGCGCTGGTGTGATGATGCGTGATTGGTGGTGTTGCTGCAGCTTTTCCCCGGTTACCACCCTCCCGAGGCGTTGTCTGCAAGGTTAAAATAAGGTATTAGCGGCTGGGAGAGAGTTGAGTTGGACCCCCTCTCTGCTACCATCTGATCCCCTTCTCCGCTTGCTCTCATCTTGTAGTTTTGTAAGGCAGGCCCTCCGTCCTGCAATCTGGCAGGGGCACGAAAATGTCTTCCAGGATCGAGTTACTTCACTGATCCGAAGAGCGAATGCTGAGTCGCGGAGAGCTTGGACGAACAGGTAAGTCTCTATGCCAATGACTACTTGGTATAAAGTCTTTGAGTCGTTATTTTGCCCCAACTCCTTTAATCAGTTTCTTTCTCTCTTTTCAGGCGTGGCTTCGAATGGATTATGCATGGGGAGTCAGAAGGACTTGGCACGCCGAGCAGATGTATTACAGGTAAGTGGAGTGCAAGAATGAAGCGCTGTTATCTGAAGTGTAGTCTTTTCCTTCTGTGCGCTATCCTTCTTTTGCAGAGGCGGTGCAGCGCTGGAATGAAGAATGGAGAAACACTCCGAAGATGCTCCGGAAGGATACTGCGCCCGAGAGGGCTCTTCAGCCTGAACAAAGTGAGTCGGCTGATGCGAGGGCCCGGGAGCGGCTGAAGAAGCTGAAGATGCTGCCGGTTGAAGGTTGCTGCAGGTAACGTTTCGCTGCTGCGCTGACTCGTATTTTCTCTGTCTTTTTTCCCTTCCAGATGCCGACGGGCGGGCGTGGCTGTAGAAGTTCAGGAACAGAACAGACACGGTGAGCGTTACGCTACAGGAGTGCAGAATAACACGAAGCATGTTCTGTATGCAGGGCGTGGCTTAAATAGCCTTGCAAGTAGTTCCAGGTAAAGTAGTCCCTTTACCATTCCCTGTTCTGGAACAAAATAGTCCCTCAGCCACACCCTGAGGAAACAGAAAGGTCCAGTCCTGCCTAGACTGGGCACGTAGTTCTACATGAATCATTCCATATCATGAGCCTGGCGCCAACAGCGCCAGGCCTGAGTCCAAGAGGCTCTGGGGGCTTGAAAGGCCATCATGGGAGTCGATGACTGGGGGGGGGGCACCAGATCCAAGGGGCTATCAGTGTGAACCCTGACAAGGACATAATGTCCTGGATTTTCGAGATAAAATGAGAAGTCAGGGCCATGCAGAGGGCCTGGGATGGGACAGGAGAGGTAGAGACTGCAGCATGATTGGCCAGTTGCTTGCAGATTTTAAAGAGTTCAGCTGCATTGTTGGATGCCGCAGAGATGCATACTTGGATGTGGGCTCTCTTCTTGGTGCGGAAAGAGAACTGGCATTTCCTTTGGAGCAAGCGGCAGGCCAGTTGGACAGAGGATGTACTTGAAGAACCCCAATTCCTTTCAGCCACCCTGCACTTGCGTTTAAGGGTGGCAAGGTCTGAGTCGTACCAGGAGTTGCACTTGGCTTTGGGCTTTAAGCAGATCCTCATGACAGGGGCAAGAACATCAAGAGTATCAGAGATGGCAGAGTGGATTATGGAGAGGGCTGTGTCAGGGTGTGAGTCAGCCAAAAGAGGGGGAGGGGGAGAGAAAGTGGTGGCGAAAGCCTCAGCTGACACACGCTTCATGGGTCGGATAGCCGAGAAGGTAGATGGCAGTGCTGGAGTTGGCTTGACCTGAGGGGTGGAGAGGGTGAGCTGGGAGGAAAGGAGAAAGTGGTCACTCCAGAAGAGAGGAGTGGTGAGAGGGATAGAAAGGGGCAGGTCTGTAGAGATAAGAACATCCAGAGTGTGCCCTGCAGAGTGAGTCGGGCCAGAGGGGAGGATAGAAAGTGAGAAAGAGTCGCAGAGGTCGCGAAAGAGTCCAGAGGAAGGACAGGAGGCATCCAGGTGGGTGTTAAAGTCTCCAAGAAGGAGGAGTTGAGTGGTCGAAACCAGGAGGGAAGAGGAGAGATCCGCCCACTCAGAGAAGAAGCAGGAGATCTGATCAGGTGGACGATAGATGGCAGCCACGGTACGGGAATGGCTAGGAGGGAGAGAGAGAGAGCCTGCAGACGAGGCATTCAAAAGATGAGTAGGCCTGCGTAGGAATGACAGAGGCAGGAATCCATTAAGGGAAGATCAGTGCTACACCCCCTCTGGAGCAGTTGGATCTGGGCGCAGAGAGGATCTTGTAGCTGTCAGGGAGGAGAGTGTCAAAGCTTGTGACAGAGCTGGCCGTGAACCAATCTCTGAGAAGTCAGATGCCACTGCAGGAGCAGCCTGCCATTGTGGAACTTGTACTGCATAGAAATAGATGAGGACCATAATGCCTTGTATATTGCTGACCAGGCCTCTGTGTTGCCTGCCAGACCCAAGTCTACGGTCACAGATGGCTTGCATGCTAGGTAGTGTTAAGTGACCTCTCCCAATCAAAGAAACATACAATGCTGCTACCACCTCTTCTTGAACCCTGGTGTTCATTTAGAGTGCGTTCCAAGAGCGTAGGTGGGCGTTGCAGCCAGTCGCCCCAACGCAGATATGTGTGAGCGCACTTCTTAATTGCAAGTATTGCAGCAGGTGTACTTGTGTGCACTGTTGCGCTAGTTCTAGATCGTCCCTCATAAGAAAGGTCACTTCTTTCCACATCTGTCCTGCCCTAACTAAACCATTCTCATACTGTAGCTGAAAACGGATGGGGTCTACCAGCAGATCCCTTATCGGGGGGGCCCAAATACAACTAAGTTGTGAAGGTCACAATGTTACCCCTTTCATGTTGGGTGATGGCTTCCAAAGGGACCACAGAACCTTAAACACTGGGTGCATGCAGTTCCTACGGAGGAGGGAGTTCTGGGGGGCCCACAACCTTTCTTCTAAATACACTGGGGCAAAGAGACCATTCTCAAGTCCCATCCGCTGCCTCTCTACATTATTCCTCAGGTGGTCCAGGAGAATGCACTGTTGTGACACTCTATAATATTCGAAGAAGTCCCGGAAACTCATGCCCCCCCCCCCTCATTTATGGGCACCACCATCGTTTTATACGCTACCCTCGGTTTCTTGTCTGCTTAGAGAAAAGCCAACAACGATCGCTTCAGGTCTCCAAAGTACGTCTTTGGGACTTCTACCGGGAGCGGCTAGAAGAGAAATAGCAACCTCAGCAGTCTGTTAATTTTAATAGTCGTGAACCTTGCGGCCCAGGAGAGCGTAATCGTGGCCCACCTCTGCAGGTCACTTTTTATTCTCCTCCATGAGGGGGGATAATTAGCCTGGAACAAGTCTGATATCTGTCTAGTTATAACCACTCCCAAATACTTGATCCCATTGGCTTACAGTTGAAAACCCCAGTTGTCTTCCAAGTGATTGGGGAGTACAGAGACTTGCTTCAGAAGGAGCGCAATGGTCTTAGTCAGGTTGACCCGAAACCCAGAGTAAGTGCCATAGCTTGCTATGGTGGTGAAAAGAGCTGGGATGGACAATGCAGACCGGGTGATGTATGCTAGCAAATCGTCACCGAAAGCCAATTTATACTCTTGCCTGAACTTTACAAGGCTGTGTATTTGGGGACTAGCGTGTATCAACTGGGCCAGGAGCTACAGGACCAGGGCAAACAAGAGTGGTGACACGGGGCAGCCCTGGCGAGTGTCCCGGGTTTGTGGGGATGTCTCAGACACGATACCATTAACCACTACCTTTGCTTTCATGTTCTGGTACAATGCTCGGGCGCCGGATATCCAAAATTCACCAAAGCAGGCCTGTTGCATAATCGCTCACGGAACGGCCATTCCAACCTGTCAAATGCTTTTTCAGCGTTGATCGATATCAAGGTAGGGTTGCCATCCTGGTCTTTGACTGAGGCAATCAAATCGAGAGTTTTGCGAATATTGCCCCCTGCCTGCCTTTGACATATCTGACCTGGTCTGTGTGGACCAGTTGTGGGAGAATTTTGGAAAGCCTTCCAGCCAAAACGCTTACGTAGACCTTAACGTCAATGTTTATGTGCAAGATGAGGCAGTAAGAGCCGCACTCCAATCTATGTCTGCCTTCCTTTGAGAGAACAACAATGCGAGATTCCAGAAGCGAGGCCATTTTCAAGGATACTGTTAAAATGTTTTGTCAGGAAGGGGGACAGTGTCGCACTATATGCTTTGTAAAAGGATGACATGAACCCGTCCTGTCCGGCTTTCAAATTAAATATTGCAACTTGCACCTCCTCAACACTGAGCGGGGAGCTCAGCACTGCCTCATCTTTCAGGGACAACCGTTTGCTGGGAAGCGTGGACAAGTAACAGGCAATCATGTCTCTTGTGCTCACATATTCCTTTGCATACAAGGTCTCATAAAAATGGGCAAACGGATCTGTGATGGCGATGGGTCAGCCAAAATATTTCTGCCTTCCTCTAAGAGTTTATACACTGCTCTGTTGGCTCTTTTGGCACGCAAATGTGCTGCTAACGTTGTGTGGGCCTTGTCTCCCTTCTCATAAAAGCTTTGCTTCAGAAAGCGTTGTTGGGCCAGTGTTTTCGCTTAACAAATCTCATCTAGTTCCCTTCCTAGCTCTCTAATCTCCGCCAGGGTATTATCCCACAAGGTGGTTAATGTTTGAAGGAGTATTTCTATCATGCTAATTTCTGCTTTGAGCCTTGATTCCCTAAGCAACCTGGTTCGTTTCCTGAAATCTTTGTCTGCTATTAAAACCCCCCAAATCGTGACCTTAGCTGCTTCCCAGACCGTGTTTAGGTAGAGTTCTCCCATATCATTAAGTACGAAAACACATTTTTGGGCCGATTCATGGAATAAATGTGCGCTGAAAAGGGGAGCGCAAGCGTGAAAATCTCAGCGCAAGCATGAAAATTGCAGGGCACGCGTGCCAAAGCCGTGCACATCGATTCATGGAATTCAGTGCATGTGTAAATCATGGGATGTGCGCTAAATTCGTCATTAAACGGCTACGCGCACAGGGAAAGCGCACATAGTGCAGCGCACACAACAAAAGTGGGCAGAACACGGGGCGCAACATGCGGAATGGGGAACAACGCGTGAAAATGTGGGCGTTACGGGGGAAGTACAGGAGGTAAATGCTCGCAACGCACGTGCGCCAACAACACGTATTCACAGAATCGATCAAGGGAAAGTGTGCACCAAAAAGACGCGCTAATCTGGAAACACGTACGACAGCAGGAAGCAGGCGAAATCGGCCCCGCGCAGCATTAAAGTGCGCCCAAACAACAAACAAGCTCAGACGCTATGATGAATATACCGTTCCTCGCAGCAGTGGTCGTGGGACACAGCAGGAGGAGGAGGATAGCCAGGCCCCGCATTTTTGGACCCAGGACCAGCCTTTTTGGGATGCCTGATGACCAGGTGTATGGGAGGTACAGGTTTCCACCACACATAATCCTAGACCTGGTGAGGGAGTGGGAGGATGACCTCACATCACCCACCCTGTGCTAGCAAGCACAGAGCCCCTTGGAAAAGGTGCACAATGTACTGAACTTCTTGGCTACTGGTTCATTTCAGCGGACAAGTGCCATAGTGGGAGGGGGTCTCACAGGCCACGCAGTCACGCTGCCTACACCAGGTGTTGGCAATCATCATTGCGCGCCCCTCAGTCCGCAGGCACATATACATGCCCAGAACACCTGCAGAAAGGCAAGCAGTTGTCCAGCAATTTTACGGGGTGGCACACTTCCCCAAAGTCCTAAGTGCCATTGATTGCACCCATGTGGCTCTACGTCCACCCAGGGCCACTGAGCACATCTATCGGAACCGCAAGCACTGGCATTCCATCAACGTGCGGGTTGTATGTGATGCCAAGGGAATCATCACCTCAGTATATGTCAACTATCCAGGGTCCAGCCATGATAATTTCATATTCAGAATGTCACCCCTAAACCGGGACCTGGAAGCTGGCCGGCATGGCGACACATGGCTAATTGGTGAGTATAAATGCCTCTGCACATGTATGCATGTCAGAAACTGAGAAATGGGAAAACCCCACTAATGACAACCATTATCACCTCCCAGGGGACAGTGCCTACCCTCTGAGCACCTACATGATGACGCCAATTAGGAACCCCAACACACCACCCGAGGTAAGATACAACACAGCCCATATTGGAACCCAGGGCTTAGTGGAGCGCACATTCGGAGTGCTCAAGTCACGTTTTCGCTCCCTTGACCACTCTGGTGGGCAGCTGCTATATGCGCCCCCAGTAGTGTGCAGGATCATAGTGGCAGCATGTGTCCTGCACAATGTTGCAACCCGCCGGGGCGTGCCGGTGGACATGGTGGTGCCCCCACATCCCCAACCACATGCACGGCCACTGCGCATGGGAGGTGAAAGGGCACGTGGTGAGACAGCCCGTACCCAGCTTGTGGCAAATTACTTCACCTAAAATCCCACCCCTGCGGAGTGCACACAGGCCTGGCACATACCAGCTGACAATCAATGATGATGACAAAAGGGACAGTCAACTGCCACAACCATACCAGCCTGAGACTGTTCACCTGGAAGTGTTACATTATGTGCATCCCTACCTACTTAAAAACACCCAATGCTGTGTCACAAAAAGACACACATTCATGCAGCAGGAATGACTACCCCCTTGCAAAATACCAGATCAAAATAGTACCATGTCACCCAACCCCTCCCCATCTCAGCGACCCAACACACCATGCCATGGCATGCAATGTGCAAGCAACCAAATGAATGCACAACACATGACACAAGTGTCACAAAGTGCACTGTCCATATTGTAAACAGGCCACAGACAATATGCACTCAGCAATCAATAAGAAACAGCACACATGAACAAATACCAGCAACACAAAACATCATTTCAGGATGAAACCGTGTCAATATATGACAGTAAAAAATTGAAGTAGTGCAAGTCTCACAACCTGACTAAGGCAGCACATCAACCCCTTCCAACTGCAGAGTGTTGCTGTCAGGCAAATGTCTCAGTGTACTGCATACAACATGAACTTCATCTGCAAAGGAAACGGCCTTGGGAAGACATGAAGAACCTACATGTAAATAAGGAGAAAGACATGGATGCACAAGCACATATCAATACACCATGCAGTGTAGAATCCAACAACAATCCCCACTAGGGATGTACACACAGTTTTGACAGACTGCCCACACAACTCATGGGAGCCCAATGTCACTGTGTAAGTTACTGTCACTTGGTCACACCCTTTGCAAGCCCATGGAAAGGGGAAGCAGGAGGGGTATGTGTCAGGAAACCAATCATCTAACCCAAAGACAGGACAAGCCTGCATGTGCCCAGCTGGAATACACAGTGGATGCCCACGGGAGGCACACAAAGCAACACACTGTAAAAAAAAATATATATGTATATATATATTTTTTTTTTAAATGGCCATGTGTGGACAGGGGGGGCACCCAGGAGGTTTGAGGTACAGCGTGCACCCCAACACCCACATGAGTGGATGTGGAGAAAAGAAATACCTCCATGGGCTCATGGCCTGCGCGGCTGCGCTACAGTGGGAGAACTGCCGTCGCTCTCTTCACCCCCTGCTGCTACATCAGGAGATGGCCGTGATATGGGAGGCAGCCCACGCAAAGCCCTAGTATGGTCCTCCATGGCAGCAAGCATGCGGGTCTGGAAGGTTTGGTTCTGCAGGATGATGGTACGGAGATCCCTGTGCAGCACCTCACGGGTTGCCTGCATTTCTGCCTGCATGGCCTCGCGTGATGCCCGGATCTCCACACGGGTTGCCTAGAGCTCAGCCGAGAGTGAATGTGTGAGCTGCTCCAGCTGCTGTTCTGACCAAAAATTCTGGGAAGCCTCAAGTTCACCCAGAGTATCTCTGAGGAACTCATGTTCTAACCTCAGGGCTTCCCTGTGGGCCTGTGACTCTACAGATATGGCTTTGCGCAGAGCCTCCAGTCCAGCCCGTCAGTCCCTGTTGGACGCCAACATGTCCTCCCTGTGTGGGTGGCAAATGGAGTCTGTTGCCTGCTGCTGGAGCTCCATCTGCCTTTAAGGGGGGAGAATGGAATTGGCCACCCTATCCATTTGCCTGAGCCATGATTTTACACAATGCTCCCTGTTGTGCTGCAATACTGTACATGGAGTTCTCCCACACTGTATTGCCTGGTGGCACATGGCCATCACGTTGACGGGCACCACACCTGTTTGGGGCAAGGCGATCTGCACCTTGCTGTGCTGTTACTGCCTGAGGCTGCAGGACTGCATTCCTCCTTTGATCTGCTAGCCCAGGAACAGGAGCAAATATTGTGGAGTGTGACCCTGCATCTGTAACCGCCAAAGGCGGACTTACCAACACTGAAATCCCCATAGAGGGGTCTACCCCTGGTGCAGGTGGGTTGGACAGAACAGCATCCCTGCCAGAAACACTCACCTGCAACGGCACATATGTCTCACTGTCCGATTCAGCACCTGATTCATAGAGGTCTGCGGAGGTGTACCCAGAGACACCCCTGGACAGCATGGTTTGTAGGACAAATGGGTTTTCACCCACCACCACCCCACGTCCTCCAGTGGTGCCCGGTTGTGGCTGTGATTCCTCCTGGGTCTGCACCATCTCCTCCTCCTCAACAGCATCAAGTGCCTCATCACCTGCAAAAACATGAAAGATAACAAATGGAAACAGGCATGAATACCATAGCACACACATAGGCCTGATGAGGCAGAGATCCAGTACATAAATTACACATGTCCCACATGACTATAACCCTGGCATGCATGCACTGTCAATGAGTTGGAAGGGGAGGCAAGAAGCAGACACTGAGGACTCTAAGATGGAAAAGCGACACATGTGCTGCTTGCTGGATAGCACTGGCATCACACATTAGCCTGTGAGTGGCATGTCCAATACACATACATGACACATGCCAGCACACAGATGGCACATAGCATAGCCATGGGACATTTGACAAGTACAGCCATATGGTCGGAAATAAGTTCTGTCACCAATCCATGTGAGATGGACATCATGAGATACAACATGCAAAATAGTGTGACAAAACAAGCATGTGCCACACGCTGCTACAGATCCAGTGTTCAATCATACAGTGATGGCAGGCAGATGGATACATCAATGGTTGGTCAGTTCAACATGACAGAAGACAACAGTCATGTTCAACATTCAAACAGGGCCCAAAAATGATTGTGTGCAGGCCATTACTCAATCAGCCTGAATGGTTAAATCATTCCCATAGCAAGGTAATAAATGTGGGCCATTGTGGGGTGTAATCTATGACAGAAGCATGTCACATTTGTGGCAGTAGGGCAGAAAAATGTGTCGTAAAAATGGCAAGGATTGAAACAATCAGGCTGAATGAACAGGAAAACATTTTGAACAATGTTGTTGCAAGATGACAGTTGAAGGGCAACTGCAGTAATCTGGTGCAAATTGGCTACTGTGGTCAAAAGGGCTACTGTCATACCCAAACCCAGGGCTGGGGAATGGTTTGGAGGAACCACATGGGTGACCCATACCACTCATGACTACACACCCTCAACTGGCACTCAATCAGAACACATCACCCAAGCAACATACACATGGATTACACACACATGCATGGGCACTCACCGGACAATGCTTCAAGATCTGGTAGGTCTCCCACGCCTTGGATCTGTTCCTCTGTGACGAAGATTCCAGCGACAGACTCATGTTCAGTGAGTTGGTCGTCCTCTGGTGGAGACCCACCGCCAGTCACCAGAGTAGAGGCATGATTGGAAGCCAGCTTGTTCTTTGCTCTGCGTTTCAGGTCATTCCACCGCTTGTAGCAATCATCAGCTGTGCGCATCACAAATCCAAGGGCACTAATGTGGTCCGCGATGGTCTGCCAGTGGGCCCTATGTTGAGCAGGCGTAGTCTTGCACCCTGCAGTCACCACCATTTTGCGACTATGTGCCAACACATAGGCCACAAGTGCATCTAGTTCGGCGTCATTGAAGCTAGGCTTCCTTGACGTGCCAGAGTGTGTAGCCGTGTCTGGGGTCCCAGCCTGTACCGCAAGAGCACCCTTCTTCCTCTTGAGAGGTGGTGGGGATCCTGAGTGGCTTACGCCACTCTGGTTGGTAGGGGCAGAAGCACAGGTGGACTGGGTACTGTAAGTTTGCGAAGGTACAATGACCAAAGGTCTCGGTGCAGGCATTGGCTGCAGGGTGATGCTGGCAGGACCAACGTCGGTGTGATGGACTTGGACCAACACTGTCCCGGCTGGGAGACTCGGAGCTGGGGTGGATTGAGCTGCAGCTTCCCTTGCAGCCTCCTCACCCTGGCTACTTGGGGCAGCAGATGACATTGCTGCTCCAGATCCACGTGACCTGGTGACAGCAACTTTCACCGCCACACGTGGCTTAGATCTGGTGACCTGGAAGTCAGCCTGGGAGTCATTCTGTGCCGGTTCAGTTGACAATATGGGCCGGTTTAACAAGGGCTGAGCTGGGATGGTGTCAGCTACATTTCCAACAACCATTTGGGGGGGGCATAGGTGGCCCCGATTGGTCCTCCACACACTGCCCGCTTGGGCCACCCTGCACATCCTGGCCACGTCCCCTACCGCGCCCACCTTTTGGAGGTCGGCCACCTTTGCCTCCCTTACTGCTTGGTCGCCTCCCAACCATGGCACTGATGTTGTGCGTATGGGAGTTTCATTAAACAATTGACCTGGGCAATAGGGGTGAAAGGGGTAGGGTACTAGATGGTATTCGTACCCTAGTGCTCTATCTAGGCTGTCTGTGACCCCTGGGGGAAGATTACGGGTCACGCAACGCACAGGCACCCCGAAAACAATATCAAACGTGCACGCAACCCCTAGTAGACCACGTGCGTGGAAAAATTAACCCGCACTACGCGGTGGCACCCAGAAACACAAAAATAAGCGTACGCGTGATACATGCAGCCTACAATGACCTCCGCAGGGGTACGTGACACACGGGGGCAACCACAGTTGGAAAATATGTGTGCGACTCACCGTCTGCCTGGAAAAAGAACGTGAAAAAGTGTGTGTTGGCAATACCCCTGCCAAAAGAAGAAATGAACACAGTCTGAGGAAAGACGAACTGGAACCGTTGTGAAGTAATCGTGTGTGAACCGACAAGAAGTACAAGAATCACCCGCTCGCTCTCCACAAATAGCACATACGAGAAAATGGCATCATACGTGTGCCTTTTGAGCCAGCCCGCACGTGCAGCGTCACTTACGCGTGTACGCGCTAAGACCCTTTCCTCCAATAGCATGCTGACATGCAGTTTTCTCATGTGCTGATTCAGTATGCACCCGTGTTGTGGGAAACGCCCGTGCGTGTAACGTCACAGACACACTTACGCGCTAAGGGCCTTTCCTCGAATTACACGCTAATGTGCAGTTTTTTCACGTGCCAAATCACTCCGTATCAAGCTGTCCGCGCAACAACACATGGAAGACCACGCTCCTGCCCAGAAGGCCGAATTACTGCCCCCCAGAGTCCCGAGCACGCTCCCACCTGCCATCTGCTGCTGCCTGCCCGCCTGCTGGCCACGTGCCCTGCTATTTGGTGCCTGCACGTCAGCCATCTGCAGGGGTCCAGTTGCTGTGACCACCCCTGCTGGAACAGAAGACTCCCGACTGGAGTACCATCTTGTTCCACAGCCCAGACCCAGGACCCAGTTGCCCACCCACACCTGCCTCGGGGGTTGCCATGTTGGACACAACACCATCTGGCACCACTGGCAACCCCCAGCCAGAGAGGCGGAGGGCTACCAGCTTCAGTGCTGCAGAAGTTGGTGTCCTGGTGGAGCAAGTCCTGGGGCATTATGATGCCCTCTTTGGAAGTTCACGCGCCGACAATGAAGGATGGAAGAGGATCTGAACGGACATCGTGGTTGCCATCAACGTGGAGGAGGTGGCAGCCCGCGACTTCCAACATGTCGGAAGCGCTGGGAGGACTTCAGGTCCAGGACCCTCAGCAAGGCCCGGCGTCTCCTGAAGGCAAAGCATGCAAAGGGGCGCCGGGTCCGCCTTACCAACATGCAGATGAGGGTCCTGGAACGCATACACCCAGCGCTCCACCTCCAGGTCCTGGTGAGGCAGACCCGTCTGGAGTCGAGCGGTAAGTGTGCATGCGTACTGACTGGATGCTGTGCATGTTGAGGTGTGGCAGGTGTGTGCAGGTTGCACATATGTCTTGGAAGGCCCATGAATGGATGTGTATGAACAGGGACATGAGCCTGCCGCATGAGAGTCCAGTCATGTGTGAGGCACATCAACGGTGTATGAGTACAAAACCATTATGAGCAAATGCATGTTGGGGTACACACATGTTTACATATCTGTGTATGTACCATGGCATGGTTGGGGTGTGACACATGGGTGCAGGTTCCACCTTCATGCATGGTGTACATGTGTGTGTGAGGGTATTTGACATGTGTGCCACTGTGATACACCATGGATGCATGTGACAGTGACATGTAGGAGGCTGATTGGCAGATGTGACATGGATGCCGAGGATTTGACTGCAACAGGTGGTGTAGATGTACAGATGCATGTATGATTGGTGGCGTGTGTGCATGTGTTTACCAATCCCCGTGTTGAATGTGACGTCAGGCTAACCTTCGGATGGTCATGGTGTTGTATGTGTATGGATGGTGCTGGCTGCTGCAACATTCCTGTTCATTTGCGCGTGTGTGTCGCTTGAAATGATATGTGTGTTGGGGAGTGTGATGCCATGTGTGAAGTTTGAGACTGCCACGCATCTGCAACTGTCATGTGTGTATCAGACCATTGTACAGTGCCCTGATGCCTGTGTTCTGTCTCTCCCTGTCTGCAGCATCAACTGATGAAGAGGACGGAGACGGTGCTGTGGAGCACACAGGCAGGGATACCACCGCCAGCCGGAGAGGCAAGGCCCAGCTCCCCTCCCAGGTTGCCATCTCGTCGGGGAGTGAGGAGTCTGGTGCCGGCTCCGTGGCCGCAGCTGCCGGGGGTAGGTCCAAGAGGCGGAGGTCGGAGGTGGACTCCTCGGCAGCAGAAGGGGCAGCCTGGACCCCACAGGGGCCTACGGAGGAAAATGGCACAGAGTCATCCAGGTTGGTGGGGGGTTTGGTGGAGGAGGAGGCCGTGCAAGCAACAGAGGCGGAGCCTGGAGGCGGGGATTCCACTGGTGCCAGTGGTGCAGTCCAGGGGCAGGGACAGGAGGCAGCACAGGCCACCGCAGAGGTGCCTGTGTGTAATCCTGTTCCCGATCCTGTGACTGCATCATCCAGCACCAGCAGGGATGCCTTTATCCAGACCCGTTTTCCAGGAGGGGATAGCCGTACACCAACTGGCCTTCCTTTCCCTGCGGATGTGGCAATCCGGGACCGACGTGCGGGGTTCTCGCGAGGACAGCGCACGTCATTTCGAATGTGTCGAAGACCGCGTCAACCTACTGGGCGGGGTCACCAGTGCTGGGTTCCTCTGTTTCCTGGAACTTCTGCCGACCCCCTCCTCAACTGAACACCTTATGCGCCGGTCGTCCTCCGTGACATCTTCCTGCCCAAGTGTCACCCGGGCACCCAGTGGAGCTGTCCCTGACCCAGCGGCCAGGCTGGTGGAGGACACATCCCTGCCACAGTCGGGAGTCGGAGGTCCAGCAGGGGTGGCCACCCCAACAACTGGACCCCAGCAGGAGGATGACATGCAGGCAACAACGGGCAGGGCACATGCAGGGCAACAGCAGGCTGAAGGTGGGAGCGATGATGTCTCGGGGCCAACAACATCAGAGGGGCAGGCATCGGCCGTAGGGTAGGAGGACCCTGGATTGGGAGTGTCTTCCATGTGGCATTGTTTGGGCCAGCAGATAGATGTGGAGCGGCGGCGGGCGGAACAGGCACGGCTCACAATGGTCAGGGTGAAGAACTCCATGCAGAGGGCGCTGAGGCGGGCCGAGTGCCTCGAGGCAATTCGCAGGGAGTTGGAGTTGGACATGGCATTGTCCCTGCGAAACCTCGGGGCCATGAAAGAGGCCCGTCTCCAGAACATAGACGAGGAGTTTGATGATGCCCTGGCCCGGAAAATCAAAAAGTGAGCCGTCGGACTAGCCCGCTGCTATTATATATAGTTATAGTGTTAGGTTTCATTTTCGTTTTGCTTTATTTTGGGGTGATTGGACTATGCCCCACACTTTTGTATATTGTTATTTCCTAGGTAGTTTTTTTGATAGGTTTAATTGCTTTCGTTGGGCTCATGGACCCTGGATGAAATGGTTGTACATAGTTGAACAGTGGATTTATGAGAGAATTAATTTTTTTACTCACCATGGATCAATGGATTTTACAATTTGCGTTTCCTTTGGATTTGCTTTGGTGGACCGAGAATTTGGACAAATTTTCTTTTGGATTGTTTTGGATTGGTTCTTCATATTTTTTTAATTGTATTTTGGACGTGCATTTCATTTCATGTTTGAAATATTTTTCATGCTTTCATTTCATTTCATTCATTTATTTCATAATACATTTTGATTTATTACTTCCATGTGTGGTATTCGTTCATTGGGTTACTGCATGTGAAAATGTGGATTTTCACAATCACTGGCACCCAGTGTGTGTGTGTGTGAGGGACATGTATTGATGTACATAGTTGACTTTTGGTTTGTGTCATGAAATAGGCATTTCAGTGTGGGGTGGATTGAGGACTTGATTGCCTCTCAAGACTGGGGTGGCATGCTGTGGTATTTTGGTGGACATGAGGCCCATGATTGTGCATCTTTATGAGGTGTTGGGGGGGGGCATGAGTCGGGCCTGCTGACAGGTGCCCGTCAATGCTGGGTGGGTGGGGGTGCAGGGAGACATGAGTCGGGCCCTAACCGTCAATGCTGGGTGGGTGGGGGTACAGGGGGACATAAATCGGGGCCTGCTGTCAGGTGCCCGTCAATGCTGGGTGGGTGGGGGTTCAGGGGGACATGAGTCGGGGCCTGCTGGCAGGTGCCCGTCAATGCTGGGTGGGTGGGGTGCAGGGGGACATGAGTCGGGGCCTGTTGGCAGGTGCCCGTCAAGGCTGGGAGGGTGGGGGTGCAGGGTGACATGAGTCGGGGCCTGTTGGCAGGTGCCCATCAATGCTGGGTGGGTGGGGGTGCAGGGGGACATGAGTTGGTGATCACTAGTGCAAGGTGACATGTGGGCTGGCTGGGGGGCATGCCCATGGTGGATGGACTGCCTGCGGGACATGACCAGGGGTGCAGGGTAGTCCCTTTGGTGTGAGCTGCCTTCAGGGGCTGAGGAGGGGGTAGAGGGCACACCTGGGAGGACCCACACTGCCAATTCACGTGTGAAACTCCCCGCACACCTCACTGAATTCACGTACCCGCTCTGCAAGCAAAATCGCGTGTGAAACTCCCCGCGCACCCCAGAAATACACGTACCCCACTCGCCCAAGGCCTATCGTGTGTGAAACTCCCCGCGCACCCCACTGGATACACCTACCCCGCTCTGCAAGCAAAATCGCATGTGAAACTCCCTGCGCACCCCAGAAATACACGTACCCCACTCGCCCAAGGCCTATCGCGTGTGAAACTCCCTGCGCACCCCACTGGATACACGTACCCCGCTCTGCAAGCAGAATCGCGTGTGTAAGTACCCGCGCACCTCTCAGAATACACATACTCCGCTCTGCAAGCGAAATCGTGTGTGAAACTTTCTGCGCACCACAGAAATACACATACCCCGCTCGCCCAAAGCCTATCGCGTGTGAAACTTCCTGTGCCCCCCAGAAATACTCGTTCCCCGCTTGCGCAATTGCAGTGTAGCAGCTCTGTTAGCTGGTCCAGGGTTAGCGTGGCCCTTTGCGCTGCATTGGGGATTTCAATGGTTTTTCCTTGCGCAAGGGCCGTTCTTGGGGGCATAATTGGCGCTGCGGGATGTTCTCTGCGCGAGCCCTCAAAATGGCTTGGCAATTCCATGAATACACTGTGCGCCAGAATGCTGTTTAGCGCACACGGCTGGCGCACGCTGGCGCACGCTCCCTCTCTGCGCTGCTCGCGTGCGCTGCCTCTGCGCCGAAATCTATGAATTACCCCATTTATCTCTTCATGGAGTGTATTCTTGAGCAGTGCGTCTTTATAAAGTGTGTCATTACAGACCCACCTTTCATGGTCGTACCACCCCACAATGCTGATCGCCGCATTCAAGATTGTGTGTTCCTCTGCTGCATCTAGTGGGATGTAATCGATCGAGTTGTAAGTGTGGGGAGGAATAGAAGGTAAACGTACGACCCTTTGGATCTGAAGCCCTCCAAGTGTCTGTTAGTTAGTGCACTGTCAACAGAGTGGAGAAATTATCGTCTTCAGAGCACTGTGGTGGGATTGCGTTATGTTTCATAGAATCCCAGTCTAAAGCAGGGTCTGAAATAATGCTAAAGTCACCCGCACATTTCAAAAAGCCTGTCTTCCAGTTGTTTAAAAAGGTGAAGAGCTCCTTGCCAAATGCTAGCTGGTTCTGATTAGTGGCTTAGGTGGAAATAGAGAGTGACCGTCCGCGATCTGGTAAAGCACTTGATCGCTACAAACCTCCCTTCAGTGTTCCTATGTGTGTCAGAAATTTGCAGCCCTTAGGAAGCCCTGTATAAAATGTCCACACCTCCCCTTTTGTGCAGGCCAGATACCCAAATCTCTCCCCCAGTGCTTTTTTTCCCAACTTGAATTCCATTCCTTTCTTGAACTTTGTCTCATGGACAAACAGTACATCCAACTTGGAATGACAAAATTCATTCCGCAGCATAGATCAGTTCTGTTGTGAATTTAGGCCCTTGAGGTTTAGTCCCATAGCTTCAGTATACCCCCTGGTGGTCGACAATGTCTGACTGTGGCATCATAGAGATGCCTCAATGCCCTGTACGTGAAACTTGTATGAAATCGGTGCGCCATTTCAAAACAGTGTGCTGAGCTATGACGTGTAGCTGACGTGCTCTCCCCTTGTGCTCTCCCCTCCCCCAAAGAAGTGTGAATGACATCACTTCACCAATAGTGGCGATGCCGTAAAAAAAGAATGTAGGGCCACACTAGCAGGACCCCATTGCAGAGCAACATCTAACCTGACTTTATAAACGCGCTTTAGCATGTGAACTAGCTTGAAGTGAAACGAAACCTCTCCCGGACTTTAAGGAGAGTGTCTTACAGGTTGGTGGCACACTAATACCACCAAAACAGTAAGAGAAAAGACTGTTTCATCCTTTCGGCTGGAGACATTCTTATCATGGTGTGTTAAACCGTTTTAATTTCCTGGAGCCATGAGTGCGGCCTCTACACTGCACAGAGGATTTCTGGCTAGCCGGGACCTCGAGGGACATGGGATCCATCCACATTGCTGCCATGAGACTCCAACTGTAGATTTTGCAAGGCTCCATTGGCTTCTTCCTCCGAGGTTATTCGGTAGTCCACCCCTTGATGTTCAAAGTTCAGGGAGAAAGGGAAACCTGATCGATATCGGATCCCATGCTCCTACAGCCAAGTCGTGAGTCAGCGGCAGGATTTTTATTTGGATAGAGTCATGGCTGACAGATATTGGAATATTTTAATACACGATCCCTCAAATGCAATTGTTTCTTTTTCTCTTGCACTTTACAGCATGTTCATTTTCTGTCAAAAGTAATGGCACTTGGCCTCAGGACTGACCTCAGGCCTTTAGGCGAGCCCAGTTTGGATGCAGATGTGTAGGTATAGACTCCATGAAACATAGAGGTTTGCCTTCTGCGTGTGCTTGCCTGCCGTGGCCAGCCACGTCGCGGTGAACCTTCTAACCTTGGTCTGTGGTCTTTCTGACAATTGAAAGTTGCTGCCCAAGTTGGAGGCCCTAGATTGTATGGGCATGACAGTCCCTCTCCTGAGTCTCCCTTAATGCACCGCCACTGTTGAAGCAAGCTGTATTGTAGTAGGGCGTGCGCTGCCTATCGGTGCAAGTTTCTGGATACAACTTTCTGATATATACACAAAGAGGATCTGAGGCAACCGTGGCTCTAGTCTAGGAAAAATGCACTCGCCAATGCACTCCCCCACAAGTCAGCAACTTAGCACAGGCAGTTGTACTATTACCTCCATGCTTCTGGACGTTTTGTGGGCTCCCTTATCTCCGCTGCACATGCTCGGCCCGTGTCTGTAAGCCCGTACTCACAAAAATAGTACAGCTTCTTCCTGCTCGAGGCAGGCTGTTTGACGCGGCGTACGCACCTACGGGTCAGCGTGGGGGGACCTGTGTTGTGCTGCCTCACAGCCAGGACGCTAAGCTCACCTCACCTCACCACTGATATGCCTCTGCTTCCCGATGCCAGCTTAGTCACATACTCGCTTCCAGAGGAGCTGGTGTTGATGACTTCAGGCGGCAACCCCGTGTGGTGCTGCCCTTTAAGGGCTTCAGCACACGACGGAGTGATGTTACACTCTGTTGCGTGCCTTTAAATAAAGGGGACGTGCCCCAGTGGTGAGTGCGACCGGGGAGCCCGAACCGAGCAGACGTCTCATGTGTGAGTCTGTGGGGGCTCACGGGACATCGCAGGGCTGCAGAGCGCCCCACAACAGTGGCGGCGCAGACCGGAGTTACGCCCGGGCCCGGCGGTGAGAAGAAAAGAAAAAAAGCAATTTTTCTAATCGAATCAGGCATGGAATTGCCTTGTTCTATGCCGCAGAGAGGGTGTGGACCACGCGGCTGGTGGCCATTTTGTTGATGAGGCCTAGGATGATCGCGGCGCTCCAGAGCAGCTCCCACGTGCCATCCAGGTCTAATTTTTGGACATACTGACAGCGGGCAGCTGTTTCTGCACGCACAGCCCATCAAACATTGGAAATTTCGATTTTTGATGTGAATTTCGTTGAGTGAAGGTGAGGTGCTGGGGGAAGCCTGCTGTTTGCCTTGGTGGTCCCGTAGGCCTCCCTGGCTCAATTTTTGGACACTTTCTGCTTTGCCCGTGGCCCATTTTTCTTCACATAGGTTGGCTGTTTTGGGACTGGACCATGTTGGTGTAGTATACACTGCATCCTGGACTGGTGTGGAAGTTTGAAGATCAAGGAGGCCTGCAGTGTTCAGACTGTCTGGGTGAATTGTGGCCCCATAGTCATCCAAGGAGGGGTGCTCGTACGCTTGACCCATGAATGATGAAGCTGATCAAGCTGGTGCTCAGACAGTAGCCCAGCCACTGCCCCAGGTCCAGCCTCCACCTGTGATCCATCCGCTGCCCCTTCCTGTGCCTCAAGCTATGGCCCAGATGAGACCTCCAGGGGCACTTCAGCCAATCCCAGAATTTGATGTGTCTGGCCCCCCATCCAGCCTGGGGCCTAGGTGGGAGCGGTGGATTGATCGCCTAGACATTTACTTCAGGGCCACCATGGAGACCAACGAGGACAGCAAGTTGGCGACCCTATTGTACTCTGCGGGGCCTGCAGTATATTAAATGTTTGACTCTCCCCAACCAACTGATGCCTCTTCATGACTATTTCCTCCCTTTGGCAAATGCAGACTATGAACGTTTTGTTATGCTATACACCCGCCAAAAAGAGGATGAGAATCCGGACACCTTCTATGGCTGTCTCAGGCGGCTATCAGTGGCATGTGCCTGGGACAACCCTGATGGGATGGTCAGGAATCAGCTGATCCAAGGCTGCTCATCAGGGAAGCTACGCAGACAGGTGCTGCGGGAACCTGGAATCACCTTACTTCGCATCCTCAAACTGGGTCGCTGCCAAGAAGTGTCTGAGGTACTTGCGTCCAGAATGGAAGCGGGAGTGCGCCCAGCCAAGGCAGAGGAGGTCTGTGCGGTGGGCCGTGGTGACAGAGGGACCAGGAGACCAGCAGGTAATTTCCGTGACAGGGGCGGAAAGCCAGGGGAGGCGTGCCTGAAGTGCGGGTATGACTTGCCCTACCCTGCTGAGTGTCCAGCAGCGGGGAAAGCCTGTGGTCGGTGTGGCCCAGTTGACCACTATGCCTGAGTATGCAGGGCATCCCTACCAGTGATGGTGCCGCGAGGCCCTGTGCGGTCTGGCTGTTTCCGCCAATCACGTCCGTCCAACGTCACCCAGGTCGATCAGGGTGAAGAAGGTGCACAGCTGGACGAGGAGGAGGAAGATGAAGAGGAGAACATTTTCTTTGTTTCCAGCGTTGAGGCCCTCAAATCCAAGAACAGATGGCAACCGCGGTGCATTGTCGCAGTGAATTAATAATCTGTCCCAGTACTAGTAGATACGGGGGCCTCCGTCAATGTGATGGCCAGGGAACACTACGACGCCATGGAGTGTCCCCCGAAACTGACAGCCCCCAGGGACCGCATCTTTACGTTTGGGGGATCCCTGCTGATTCCCCTAGATGGTGCCTTTGTAGCGGAGGTGGGTCAAGGTGGTTCAAAGATAAAGGCCTGGTTCTATGTAACACCTGTCAGCACCAACACACTGCTGAGCTGTGCTGCGGAGGAAGCCCTGGGGATTGTGAGTTTTGCGTACTCAGTATACGTGGAAGACATCCAAACCTTACTGGAAAAGTACTTCCGACTGTTCTAAGGTATCAGGCAGATGGCAGGTGGTCGGGTGAGGCTGCACATCGATGACTCGGTGTAGCCCGTCGCTCTCAAACTCTGCCGGGTGCCCTTCCATTTGCAGGACTCAGTGGACAAGGAACTGTCAACCTCGATATCATCAAGAAGGTTGAAGGTCCAACACCGTGGGTGTCCCCCATTGTCGTTGCACAAAAACCTAAGCAACCAGACTCGGTGAGGATTTGTGTTGATATGAGATTCCCCAATAAGGCAATCTGGAGAGAGCGACAACTAACACCAACCATAGATGACATCATTACAGAACTGCAGGAGGCCCGATTCTTTTCATAATTGGACCTTAGGGCCGGGTACCACCAGGTCGTGCTGCACCCCAAATCCAGGTACATTACAACCTTTACCACTCATAGGGGGTTCTAGTGGTACAAGAGGCTATGTTTTGGTGTGTCCTCTACAGCTGAGGTATTTCAAAACATCATCTGTGGTGCCTTGGCGGACATCGATGGGGTCTTGAACATTAGTGACGATATTCTTGTGCTCGCAAAATCTGAGGCTGAACATCTGCATAAACTAGCCAAGACTTTTGAATGGATTCAGTCCCTGGGTCAGATGCTCCACAAGGGGAAATGTGAGTTTTTGAAACCGACCATCGAGTTTTTGGGATTTGTGTTCAGGGAGGGAGGTGTATCCACTGACCCTCGCAAAGTCAAGGACACCAAGGATGCTCGCCCGCCAGAAAATGTGTCGGGAGTACAGAGTCTCTTGGGCATGGTGAATTACTGTGGCTGCTTTATAAAGAACTTGGCCTCTCGGACAAAACCCCTGCAGGCTCTCACAAAGAAAGAGACCGCATGGCAGTCGGGACCCGCTTGAACAAGCAGCATTTGAGGACATCAAGAGCACTCTCATGGCGGATGACACTATGGCATTCTTTGTTCCTGCCATCCAGTCAGAAATCATAGTGGTTGCCAGCCCGTTTGGCCTAGGGGCAGTGCTGACACAGGTTGGCACACGATTTCAGTGTTAGGCCGGTGGCGTATGCAAGCAAGGCGCTGTCTGAAACTGAGCAGCACTACTCCAAGATTGAGCGGGAGGCCTTGGCTGTCCTGTGGGGGTGCAGGCACTTCCGATTATACATTCTGGGCAGACCAGTAACGGTCGTGACTGACCACAAGTCACTGCTCCCCATCTTGGCCGGGTTGTCCTCTAAACCACCAGCGAGGATTGAAAGGTGGATGCTGGCACTGGTCGACTATGGGGTCCCACTGGTCTATCGGCCGGGCTCCAACAACGCGGCTGACTTTCTGGCCCGCCATCTCAGGGGTGGCTTCGAGAGCAGGGTGTACGTCTGCGCAGAGGAAGCAAACGACCATGTTCAGGTGGTGGTGGAGGCGGCGACCCCGAACGCCCTGCCATTGGAAGAGCTGGAAGCGGCGGCAGACGAGGACGAATGCTTTCGCATCCGGAGATCGGCGATGCAATAGGGATCCTGGAAGATGGTGCTGGACTCTCTGGCTAATCGTATACAGGACGTGAAGGTGGCGCTTGAGCAGCTGTTAAAGGTGAGGGATGAACTATCATTCTGCGCATCCGGCCACCTACTCAGGAGTGATCGGATTGTGGTCCTTCAGGCAAAGGTCCAGGAGGTCATTGGGTTGGCCCACCATGGTCAAAAAGGGGCCACCAAGATTAAAGCCTGCCTGTGCCTCAAGGTGTGGTTCCCCGAGCTGGAAAAACGAGTGGAGGATTTTGTGGCTTTGTGTGTGTGGTGCCAGGTGGCGCCCCTGCCCCGAGAGTGCCCTCCATCGAAGCCATGCCCTCCGGCACACGACCCTGGGAGGTAGTGCATGCCGATTTTGGATCCACAGCGCAGGACACCCACTTCCTGGTGGTGGTCGACGAATGGTCCAGATACTTGGAAGTGGAGTTCATTGAGTCGGTGGCCTTTGAGCATGTTGTGGTGGCCATGGAAAAGATCTTCGCGGCTCATGGACTCTCCAAGACTCTATGTTCGGACAATGGAGCACCATTTCAGGGCGAGTGGTTCTCAGCCCTGATGGAAGACTACGGGGTTCAGCACAGGAAAATCACCCCACTGTGGCCCAGGGCAAATGGGGAGGCGGAGAGACTGATGCGCACCCTAGACAAAATGGTCCGCATAGTGCAGGAGCAAGGCCGATGCCTGGAAACGGCGCTTTACCAGTTCCTGCACGTCTTCCGGACCACCCCCCCACACATTCACAGGAGTGGCCCCGGTGGAAGTTCCTTTCAAGCGGTGCCCGAGAGGACTGTTACTAGAGGTAGGGGAAAGGGAGCCGGCGGTCATTGATGACTAACAAGTAGAGCATGACCGCAGGCTGAGGACTGACCAAGGGAATCAGAGGAGAGGCCTCAGGCCTCAAAACTAGTGCCTGGTGATGAGGTGCTAATCAGAAATAGGCACCCCCACAGGAAGTTATCCCTGATGTACAAACCCAAGCCATTGGATGTAGTGGTGGTAAAAGGGTCCATGGTGATGGCCTCGGGTGGCAAGGCTCGGTCACGAGAAATGTGAGCTTCTTTAAAAGTCTGGGGCAACCCAGGACAGAGGTACCCCCAGACCAGGACATCGTGGAAGCTCAAGACGAGGGTGGAACTGCGACTCCCCTCCCTCTTTCTCCAGTCAGCGTGATGGCTGCCGAGGGATCCCCGATCCAGGAGGCGAGCAGGAGGTACCCCCTGAGGACAGGGCTAGGGAAACGTGTTTGCCTCAATGATTATGTGTTGGAACAGTAATTCCAAGCAACCCCGGTGGGGTGTGCTAGTGACAAGGGGACCCGGGTGGCTGTGATTAAAGGGGTCCAGTTTGGGTTCTGGTTTTGAAGTGATAGTCTGTTTTAAGAGTGTGATGTTTGTATTGTTTTGTTTGTCCTCATGAAAAAGGAGGAGTGTGGTGCTGCCCCTTTAAGGGCTTCAGCACGCAGCAGAGTGACGTTACACTCTGCCGCATGCCTTTAAATAAAGCGGGCGTGTCCCAGCGGTCAGTGCGACCGAGGAGCCCGAACCGAGCAGACATCTCATGTGTGAGTCTGTGGTGGGCGGGGCTCACGGGACCTTGCAGAGCTGCAGAGCGCCCCACAACACCCAGTCTCGCTCCGTCACAAGAGCAACAACCCAGTCTCACTCTCTCACAAGATTGGTGGGACACTCTGAGACCTTAGCGCGGTGCGCCACTTCTCTGCTCCTCTAAAGATGGCAATACAAGTTTTACCTTTGGTACAAGCCCGTACTACTATGTCAGAGTGGTAGCAGTGGCGGAGTAGGCAGGCTTATCTCAAGAGTATATGAGCAGTAGAAGAGATTACATAAAGGGACCACAATTACTGTGACTCAAGCAAACACTGACTCAAGGTTTCAGGTAGAAAAATATAAGTACATTTATTTTTAAACCATTTGTTATAAACACAACACTTCTATTAAACTTAAACACAAACCACACATCAAATATACTACAACTAACCAATTCACTTTGTACAGTATGTCTCAAGGTAAGTACCCTGTGTTTGGATGAACCGGTGTTACAAACAAAACACGTTACCGCAAATACGATTGCGATCACTTTTTGACAGTTCTGTCTACTAATTAAACGCGTATCCGTGACATGAGATGCTACCGGGCAAAAACACACTTAGCACCTGAGATACCCAGAGGGAGTTGGAGGCAAAAATCACAGGCAATATTTTGGTTAGGCAGACAGAATCGAGAAAAACACTCAGAGACAGGAGTTGAAGAGTCAAAGGTCCGGAGCCAGGATCAAGTGACACCGGGGGCCTGTTGACGAAGATCACACAGTCAGACAGTTCACGATTCAACGTAGCCAAGAGTACTTCGATATTGTCAATGTTCGGAAGCAAAAGTTATAAGAAGGAGGGAAGACAAGGGCAAGCCTTGGAGATGAATAAAAGGGGTTCACCTAGTTTCCTCAATCAGAACACAGTACCTTATTCCAATGGTGCAGCTGGTGCCCTGGCAGTTGTTCCTGTTGGTTTCCCGCAGACCCACGATTCCTGGAGCTTCATTGTGAAGGAGGACGTCTGAAGGGGGTCTGCACCACACAGGGATGAAGCCGGCAGCAGCGACAATGAATAAAAGGTGCGCTCCTTAAAAACAGGAGAGGCTCTTCAAATGGCTATCCGGACCACTACAGCAGTGTGCAGCGCTTTCAACCAAGGAAGAGGATCCTCTGGCTGTGGAAGATGAGCTGGTTATCCCCACCAGTCTCAAGGGAAGAAGACTCCGGACTGGATCTCCTCTTAGTCGTTGAAGGGTAGATAGCTCAGGACTGCAGCAGGGCTTCACCGGGACAGGGTAGTTGCAGCAGTCGTCGTTCTCTCCGCTTCTCTTCGGTTCCTTGTAGTTCCAGTGGCAACTCTCTGACTTCTAGCCCAAGCCACATGCCTTTTATGAGCAAAATCCCCATTCACACAGCCTGGCTGTCAATCACCCAGCAGGGGGGGTCGTCCAGCCTGGACAACCACCTCAGCCAATCATGGCAAAGTGCGACTTGGGTTTCCTAGGATACCCTGTGCAGAGGGTGACTGCACCCCTCTCTCACATTCAGCTCACTTAGAGACCCAGGCGCCTGGTGGAGGGCTTCTAAGCAGAAGCCCGCCAAAAAGACGGTGAACAAAGAAGGCGAACCTAGTTTGCTGCGCAAAGTAAAACACAAGAAGGACTTTAACAAAAAGAAATGGCGAATAAACCCAAACGGAGCCATAAGAAAGACAATTTGGTCAAGCGGGTTTATGTTTCAGTCTAATATAATAGCCAAGAACAATACCACGTTTATCTAATATAATCGCAGTAGAAAAGTTAGGGTAGATACCACTGCCACCAGCCAAGTCTAAATGTTAAAAGAGCAAAACAATGCTCTAGGAGGTACAGATAAAAAAGGGATACAAATTAACCCTTTCCGATACTCCATGGAAGATGGGGTGTACTGGATCTGTGGTAGATTGACTAAGTAAAGTTAATGGCAACTTTACCCTTTTCTGGGGGACTGTAGTCAGCCTCAGAAATGGAGTTGGGGGGAGGTCTCAAAGACAACCCTGTGCCACGGCACTGAAGGTACTGTATGACACACAAAAGAAGGGGGCTACTGAAGTGGTGTACTTCAGAGTCCACAATCACAAAAACAGAACAATACACATGGCAAAACACAGGTAAGAGTGGGGAAAAGCTCATACTCTTACCAAGTGGAAAAAAATAAACTCCAGAAGTCCAGCAAAGCTGCTGGGGGACTCACTAGGTGAGGAAAATTAGCCATAAATGAGAATTCTCCCTAACAGATGTCATCTGCTCTAGCACTTCCATGCTACTTCTATGATTGTAGTTAATCAGAGCTGTTTTTGTCTCGGGCGGTTCTCTGGTCCTCGGGCACTGTTGCGTGGGCAGGTTTCTTCAACGTAGCTTCTCGGGCACCCAGGAGCTTTTCCATGGGCTTCAGGGCCTCTTCCCGTTTGGGCGAAGTTTGGAGGGTGAAAGGGCACCGGTGAGCCGCTAACTGGATCTCTTCATGCTCGACAACTTCCGACACCTGTAGCTCACTGGTGGTCTGGGAAAGGTGCAATATTGCACTTTCTGATCACTTTTATTTCTGCTCTGCGAGGGAGACCAAATCCTATGCAGCCACTTCACCTGCGCCCCCTGTTGGTCTCTGATCCCTGTTTTTTAACTGGCAGTAAGACACCACACTTTTTTCTGCTCCTTAATGAACTCGGTAGAAGGGCAGCACATGTACTGAGTTTGGGCCTTACACAAAAGACTGAATGAAAAGCCAGCTTTCTCTAAGATAGGTATTGTATTGCAGTTATTTATGCATTTCTTGTTGACAGATATATTTCAGTTTTATTCTGAGCTTTGTACCATGTTAAACCATCAGCCAGATAGTTATGCTTTCATTCTTCCAGGAGTGACACATGTGGCACAGCTGGGTTGGCAGAGAATTAGGGGCTGGAGGTCTGACTCCTTGAAACAACTATGTAGGCACAGACATGCACGTTTTAGTCCGCATCCAACCTAGAACTCTGAAGGAGGAGAATGTCCACCATTGATCTCACTCTGTCCTTCTTGCGACAGGTTGGGCTGTCAGATGCTGGGTGTTGGCCAATCGCAGGCAGAGACACGGTCAGCAGGGCCTGGTGGAGTGATGTGCATTGCAGGGTTAGTGCACGTCTGTCTGCAGCACTACAGAACCCCAGGCCTCTAAATTAATTGCTCTTTGTAGTTGTGCAACTCCGGATCAATGACCTGTGCCAGCCACTCTGCTTCCCATTAATAAAGGTGCCATTTACTACACCCAGTGACACCATATAAATGCTTGATATTTAGGTACCTAAACTGCACCTGGAAAACACCATACAGAGTTTGTTCCCACCGAAGGATGGGGCTACATGTGGCTCCCAATGATGCTTGCTCCTGATTGAGATGGATCTATGTCCGAACACTGCACACATAATAGTGATTTTGCGGAAGGCTGCCCAGTGATGGACTACCCCTACATGGTTACTTTGTTTCCTCCCCTCCTCCTGCTCATTTTTAGGGGGTCTGCCCCAAAATTCCCTTCATCATGAGCATCCCCTCTCCACCCCTGTTCCCCTACTCCTCTCCCACCTACCTTTCTGCAGCCCTCCTCCATTGCCGTGTGCGGTCTGCAGTCCGCAGAGCTGCAGTATGGCACATTGTGCTTCAGGCTACATCTGGTGCTCTTTTGTGCATTGTGCTTCTGCCTTGCAATCTGCAGACCAAATCAGATTGAGATATTGCTATAGATGTGTAACTTGTACTACCCTTTTCCTCATTAATACCCTCTCCTTTCACTACACTAAGTGCCATTCACTAGTATTTGATAGCCAATGTTGTCCTATTGATGGGGACACTGATCGATGTTGGGGTCCAGCCTCATCAGTGCTATTTCTTCGACTGCACCTGATTTAATTAAGCTATAGTTAGACTGTAGTTGAAATCCAAACATCGCCATACTAACTCTACTCTGTGTGCCACCATTCCTTACTTCACATCTTATTACATAATATAAAACCAACCCACACACACAAACACAGACACACAGTCACACTCACCCAAATGCATACACACACTTTAAGTTTAATTGTAACTCTCAGACCACTCACATAGCCACACTCATCTAATGCCTTGCAGCAGATTTCGACCAGATACATAAAACAATTTTGCAAATAGGTGTACACACAGACCACGTCTAAACATGCAGCAAGAACATCAAGACCCATACCAGGCACAGATCCAATTTACTTCACTTGTCATGAAACTCATCAAACAACTCAGACTGACATGCTACAACTATACAGATGATACGCAAATCATCTACAAAATCAACACCTGCAAGGACATAGACCAAACATTAGTCAACAGCCTCTCACAAGTCAACACATGGTTCAGCACAACAACCTTAAACTCAACCGGAATAAAGCAGAAATCATGATCACCCAGAACAACCCGTCTTTGCAACCTTCTATATCATGTCAGCAGAAATGGGAACGAGACCAGAAGTCTTAAGGTGGCCAACATCTTGGAATTCTGATGACCGATGGCCTAACACTGGACACTCAAGTTAACGCCTCAGTACAAAAGTCTTCATACACCTATGTTATATCAGAAGGATGCTACCCTTTCTCACTTTTCAACACAGAACCTTCACTATCATCTCACTTGTTATGTCAGGAGTAGGTAGCATTTACACTGACATGCCTGTCTATCTCACCAAAAATCTACAACAGATAAACAACCTAGCAGCAAGACACCTTCTAAGACTGAACTAGAGTGAACACATCCCTCCAGCACTTTTATCTCTGCCTTGTCTACCAATCAAGAAAGGGATCTATTTCAAAACTTTGCATTATTTACAGAGTAGTTCACTGCCAAGAAGCAGAATTCCTGCAAGACAAAAATCTCCATCTATAGAGAAAAAAGAGCCCCGAGGTCTAGCAGTGACATATGCATTGAACCCAAAAAATATTGAGAAATGTAATACAGTGGATCAGCTTTTCAAACATCTGAATGAAAGTCAGGAACTCAGTTGCCAAGAGAATATGCTCAACAGAGGAACACCTCACCTTCGGAAAAGCAATGAAAACATGGCTCTTTCAATTGCCAAGCTACCTCGCAAGCCATAGGCCAAAAGAGTGAACAATCTTAGCTGGCCATGGCACGATAAATTTCAGTTACTCAACAAACTACCTGCACATTGGTGATTTAACCGTAGGCCATGAGGACCGCCGTCCTTTTCCACACTAGCCCATACTAAAACTCTCCATACTCCTGCAAACACACCAAATGCTAACCGACCATACCCTCCACCCCACATTCATACCAAACAGCAAAACTCCACTCCACTTCCAATGACTCACACAATTTCAACTTGGGCATTGCACCCGCACATCCCAAAACCCATACCACCAAGAAGTAAACTGACGCACATCCATTATTTCCAAACTGAAACTACCAACACAACAGCAAAAGGACTTGTGCGCTCCTCCTGTCCTCTCACTAACAAACAAGCCCCCCTACTTCCAGATCCCCGCCAGAGTGCCTGTAGACTATGCAAATGGCAACAGTTTGCGGTACAAATCTCATTAACATAACAAAACATCAACACAACAACAAAGCAATATTACTTTGCTTCCACTAACTACTAACCCCCAACCCTGTCTGCCAAGGGTTTCAGAGCACTAAGAGGCCATGAAAATACCAGCAGTTGCACTGTACAAAACTCAACAGCATGAAATAACATAACAATGGGATGCCACAGTGTGTGACCTTAAAATCAATCTGGATAAACTGCAGATGGATGGCACACACTGTCCCTGGCGTCCTTGCCAATTAAATTCACTGTTGGGGCCTCGGACACTGTGTGCCATAATTCTGTTGCAGGTTTATTTTAATGGCACTGGCCAGAGTCCAGGTAGTGCTTTAAACTGTAATCTGGGTCTAGACTGGGCATCTTGTATAATGCTTAATAAAGGAGGGGAGAGGGAGAATGAGACCTTCAGCTCCAAAGTAGCACCCACATCTTGTAACTAGATCACTTAGGGCCTGATTCATGGAATTGTTTGCATGCTGAAAAGTGACTTTGTGCACTTTTCAGTGTGCAAAACCCCTTTTCCCAAAACATGGATTGGACTTTGGGTGTATATCTGGGTCTTTGCACAGGTCTGTTGCGTCTTTGCATGCAGTCAAGCACTTTGCGCGCCACTAAATGAAAAGTGTAGGACAGGACTATGCAAAGAAATAAGTAGGGGTGCAATATGCATATTCCCCATTCTCCTGGGAAAATGAGGAAGAATAAGGAATAACACGGGCATGTTGAGGGATGGGCCATGCAAAGAAATCACATGCCCAGTCAAGCGCAGAGACAACCGAATTCATTTCAACATTCAAAGTCACAACAAAAAGTCACATGCAAACCTTGTGATCTTACTGCCACATGATAGGAGACGCAAAGTACAACGTGCAAAAGAACCAACGCAGATAAAGCAAGCAGTGCACACCATTCAAACGTTGCTCAGCTAGGATGAATGCAGGTATACTGGGATCCATCGTGCATGGCAATAGAAGGAGGAGGATGCCTAGGGTCCAGATTTTTTCAACATGCACCACGCTGTTTGGGATGCCAGTTGACCAGGTGTATGCAAGGTATACGTTCCCACCCCATTCTTCCTAGACCTGGTCATGGAGTGGGAGCAAGACCTTGCATCGCCCACCATCTGCTCCAATGCCCTCACACCCCTGTAGAAGGTACTGACAGCCCTCCATTTCATAGCCACTGGCACCTTTCAGCGCACCATTGCCATCGTTGGTGGCATATCTCAGGCCACACAATCCTGCTGTCTCCACCAGGTTTTGGCCTGCATCACATCATGTGTGTGTGTGCGTAGGCATATACACATGCCTTGCACAGTGCAGGAAAGGCAGAGAGCGTGCCATGAGTTCTATAGCATAGCACACTTCCCACGTGTTCTTGGAGATATTGACTGTGCACATGCCACCTTACAGCCCCCCCCGATTGATTGTGCACATTTACCGCAACCTGAAGCATTGGCATTCTATCAATATCCAGATCATCTGCGAAACAAACAGAGTCATCCTGCAAGCCAATGCCAATTTCCCCGGAAGCACACATGACAGCTTCATTTATCAACAGTCACCACTGTACTGGGTCCTGGCATCAGGAACCTTTGGCAACACCTGGCTCATCGGTGATTATCAACTGTCATGCACGTGTATGCAGTCAATTGACACACTTAAGAACTGACCATGAAAATCAATGCCAGTAACAACCATCTACACATTTGCAGAGGACAGTGCCTACCTGCTCTCAACTTTCTTGCTTATGCCATTCAGGAATTTTGCCACACCAGCCGATGTAAGGTACAGTGCAGCACATTGTTATGCTCACCTGGTATCCACGGGGGTGCCACATGATACTGGATGGAGGTCTAAGCGCTATCCTGGACCCCTTTCTGCTTGGTTATGTGCCAGACATTGGGTAGCACCTATAAAAGGAGAATGGAGGGTTAAGATACTGGTTCTGTGATGGGTGGACTCCCACCTCCCTCTGGTACCAAATCCCCTCCCTTTGGTTTTATTGCTCACCTTAGGTTTTTGTGCGTTGAACTCTCTGTCCTGCGTCTCTGTGCAGGGGTGTGTGGTTGGTGCAGGCGTTCCGTGGACCTTGTTGTTTCACTGGTCGGTGTGCCCTTATGTCGGCTCCAGACCGACTGTGACTCTGACACTGCTTGCTGTCTTCCAGGTGAGTTATAATGTCTTTTCCATCTTTATTCTGTCTCTTACTTTCCCCGTTTTCTCTGACTTCTTTGTGTCTTGCTCCACTACGCTGTTGCCTAACAATGTCTCTTTTTGTTTTTACAGGGATGGTTGCGATCTTGGAGTTGCCGCGCCGATGGCAAAGACCACGGTGAGCTATTGATGCGCGGAGCGCTGTGCTGTTTATTGGTGTTAATTGCTAACCTGTGTTCTCTTCTCTTCTTTGTACAGGTTGCGGTGATGTTCCGGAGTGATGAGCGATCGAAGCACTGCTTGCCCAGGTAAGTGCTTTGTTAATGCTGACCTTGCTCCTTCTCCCTTGCAGGTTGCGTTGAAACCCAGAGATGGGCAAGGTAAGAGAAGCGCAGGGTGCTGCCAGGACTCGCTGCTTGCCCAGGTAGGAATTGTTATTAATGCTGTCCTTCTTTCTTTACCTTTGCAGGTTGCGGTGAACTCCGGAGATGGGCGAGGTAAGCGAAGCACAGGACGGATTCAAGGCCGGTTACTTCACAGGTAAGTGTTCTTGCTCGCTAATGCTGTTCTTGTTCTTCCAGGTTATTAATGGAATCCGGATCTAGGGCTTCAGGATCGGCTCGCCGGAGAAACAGATGAGCAGGAGCTGGACATGGTGAACGTTACGCTCCAGGAGTGCAGAATAACACAAAGCATGTTCTGCTGTTTGTGTCATGACCCGGCGAAATTGCCCCTTCTGGACCTCATGGTCATTGTCACGAAGGGCTTGTACTCCTTGTTCCTCCCAACATGGCCGTACCAAGCTCCGTGCTACGCACTAGCCTTCACGTCGTGGCACGTACTATAAATTGGTCACGCCCCTGCGGGTCAGCGCGTCTCAACGCTATCTTCGGTAGTGACCCGACGTGTGTTTACTCTCTACATTGGTTTCCTTTGTCCTCTTACTTCCTTCCTTGCCTTTTATCCTGTTCCTGGATTTCCCCCCCTACTTACTCGTTCATCGCTATCCTGGATACCCTGGAACCACGAACTTCCCGGAACTCTGAACGCGTCCTGCAACCTGACGAGGCTCGGACGAGCCTATTCAAGACCTGAACCATCCACAGGAAGAGTATTGCGACCGGACAAGGGAGATCCCGATCACAGGTGAGACGGGGGGGAGATTTACGACAGTTTGAGACGCCAAATGATCAGAATGCTATTCAGGGCCTGATGCGCGGAATGCAAGAACTTTCCACAGAGATGTAGAATTTAAAAGCCGAGATTGCGGCGCTAAGACAGCTTGTCTTGTGACGTGACTCCGCAAACAAGGACAGCGTATTATTGGGAGGAGTGGTTGATAAATACGATGGTTCAACAAAGACCTTACATGGATTCCTGGATTCTTGTTTGGTACATTTTACCTTCAAGCCCTACTATTTCTCAACTCCTAGGGCTAAGGTGGGCTTCATAATATCGCATCTTTCCGGTAATGCCCTTACATGGGCCACTCCTTTACTCAATTCAGGGGATGCTCTCCTGGATGATTATGAAGGGTTCATCGCGGAACTCAAGACCATGTTCGAACGACCAGAGCTGGTTCACGGTGCTCAAGAGAAGTTACTTGACTTCCAACAAGGATCCCAAGACATGTTGACCTATGTTACCAGATTCAAACAGCTAGCCAAAGAGGTGGACTGGCCCCTGGAAGCCAGTTTTACCTTGTTTCGCAGAGGTCTAAATGAAGAGATCAAGGACGAGATAGCCAGGGTGGCACGCCTAGTTCATTCCACGCCCTCCTGGACTTGTCTATGCAAATAGACTTCAGAATCCAAGAAAGAAAGGCCGAAAAGAAAAAGAATAAAGTCTCAATTCAAAGAAACTCCCCAGAGAATACTACAAGGACAGAATCTGCCAAGAATCCGAGCACTGATTCTGAACCCATGCAACTTGGAGCCTTTCGTGGACCAATTTCCCCACAGGAAAGGTTAAGAAGGATACACACAGGCTTATGCATGTATTGTGCCTCAGATAAACATCTAGTTAATGAGTGTCCTCTGGCTCCTCCCCGACGCTCGGGAAATGCCAGCTCCCGATCCTAAATGGAGCAAGGTTTCGGGAGAGCGACGTTTGCTCCACATCAATTTCATCCTTGAACTCTCCTGAACAAAACAAATTGGTGATATTACAGGCCTTTTTATCGCCATCCAAGGACAAGGTCTACCCCATACTGGCCTTGGTGGATTGCAGAGCAATGGGAGTCTTCATTGATCAAGATTGGGTCAGAAGTCATAACATTCCATATGAAGCAAAAAGTTTTTCACAGCCAGTGGAAGCAATTGACGGAAGACCTCTTTCCTCAGGACCCATAAGTCTGCAAACAAGGGAGATCCATCTTTCCATAAATCATCATCAAGAAAGAATTGTGTTTGACATTATAAAATCAGCCCATTACCCCTTGGTTCTGGGCATGCCCTGGTTACAAAGGCACAATCCATATATTAACTGGATGGCCGGATCCTTATTCCTGGGCTCGGAGTTCTGTATGAACCATTGTTTAAACCTGGATACCTCAGTCACAGCTCCTATGAATCTACCAAGGTGTCCAGAGACACCACTCATGGTTTCCAATATTGTACAAGTTCCAGAGATCTATCAAGGGTATGCTGATGTATTCTCTACTGACATTGTTCAAGCCTTACCTCCACATAGACCCGAAGACGTGCCATAGATACTGAACCCTCAGCAGTGATTCCCTTTGGCAGGATGTTTATCCTTTCAGAACCCGAAAAGAGTGCCCTCTGGGAATACCTAGATACTAATCTTGAGAACGGCACCATAAGACCTTCAAAATCACCAGCTGGTGCTTCATTGTTCTTTGTTCCAAAAAAGGATACTAAAGAGCTTAGACCTGGCCTGGACTATCGGGGCCTAAATCAATACACCCTGAAAGACAGATACCCACTACCCCTGATCTCGGATATCCTTGAAGCTGTGAGAGGTGCAGTGATATTCACGAAACTGGATCTCCGAGGTGCTTACCATTTGATCCGTATCCGGGAAGAAGACGAATGGAAAACAGCCTTTAGAACACCCTTTGGTCACTTTGAATACCTAGTCATGCCCTTTGGTCTGACTAATGCTCCCGCAGTCTTCCAGCGTTTTATGGATAGGGTGTTCTCTGACATGTTATTTCTCAATGTTATCGTCTACTCGGATGACATATTGATCTTCCCCAAGGACTCCTTGAAACATGAAGAACATGTAAAAGCAATACTTCAACGTCTCCGTGAAAATCAACTCTTAGCCAAACCAGAAAAATGTTTGTTTCATGTTACATCAGTTCACTATCTGGGATTTGTCCTTAGTTCAGAAGGAATTAGTATGGACCCTTCAAAGGTGAAGGCCATACTGGCTTGGCCCGCCCCAACATCTGTCAAGCAAATACAATCCTTCTTGGGGCTTGCCAACTTCTACCGGAAATTCATTCCCACCTTTTCCAAGATTGTTCAACCCATTGTTAATCTCCTGAAGAAAGACGTTCCATTTAACTGGTCTATACCACAAGACAAGGCATTCCAACGCTTGAAAGAAGAATTCACTCAGGCCCCCATCCTGGCCCAACCTGACATAAATCGTCCTTTTCTAGTGGAAACTGATGCCTCCAATTACGCCATAGGAGCAGTTTTAAAACAAGAATCCGATGATAAATTGGAACACCCCATTGCTTATCTCTCATGGACCCTGACCACCAGCGAGACTCACTACTCAGTTCTGGAGAAGGAGTTATTGGCTATTCGTCATGCCTTCAATGAATGGAGACATCTACTCCTGGGTGCTAAATATCCAGTTCAAGTCCATACTGATCATCGAAATCTTCAGGTCCTACAATCCATGGAGGGCAGGAACAGTAGACAAGCTCGATGGGCCTACTTCTTTGCTCAATATCAATTTCAAATTTCACATGTTCCTGGATCGCAAAACTTGATTGCCGATGCCCTTTCTCGGTGTCCCGACTACGTTCCCTTGGAGGATAAGATCTATCCTAAAATGTTTCCACCCACAATCTTTGTAGCTCAAGCGATCAATCTCCTGGAAGAAATCAGAGTACAGACTCTGAACTCTGGAAGGACATATCGAAGAAAAATCCCTGGCGTCTAACAATCAGGGAAGGATATTTATTCAAGAACAATTCAGTGGTCATTCCGACAAAAGAACTTCAACAGAAGGTAATGATACATGGCTATGCCATGATACTCTTCACTCCGGCCATCGAGGAGTAACCAACACCTTCCGTCTTATACAAAGACAGTTCTGGTGGCCAGGGATGAAGTCCAGTGTAGTTCAATACATCAAGACCTGCACTATTTGTAGTCAGAACAAATACGATAATCAGAGGCCGGCGGGTCTGCATCTACAACCTACGTTGCCAACCAGACCCTGGGAAGTTATTGCCACTGACTTCATTGTTGAATTACCACCTTCCCGAGGATATACAACCATCATGGTAGCCATTGACTTGTTCACTCATCTAGCTCATTTTACACCATTGTATAAACTACTATCTTCCTCAGAACTTGCTGGAATTTTCCTGGAACATATTTTTTGTCTTCATGGCCTTCCTTCCAAGATTATTTCGGATCGGGGACCTCAGTATATTTCACAATTCTGGAAATATCTCTGTCGTGTTCTAGGAATACAACGTGCCCTTTCTTCAGGCTATCATCCACAAACCAATGGGGCAACAGAACGAGTAAATCAAACCCTGGAACAATATCTTCGTTGTTTTGCCACCAAGGTTCAAGACGATTGGTCTCTCCTTATACCTTTAGCCGAATTCTCCTACAATAACTCAGATCATTCAGTTCTCAAGATCAGCCCTTTCTATTGCAGTCAAGGTTATCACCCGTCTGTTTTACCATCAGTTCTTCCAGAATCTACTCCGGTACCTACCCTTGACTCTTGGATTCAGACGCTGATCGACTTACAAAGAGAGGCCAAGGATCAGTTAGAACAGGCCCAGACTCGAACCAAAAGATATGCAGACTCTTAAGAGAAGACCATCACCTTCCTATTCAGTTGGCGATCAAGTCTGGCTAGCCTTGAAACTGTTACCTCGACATCTACGACCAAACAAATTAGCTCCTCGCTATTATGGTCCATTTTCTATAAAGGAGATCATCAATCCTGTCTCCTTCTGATTTAAGCTCCCAGATTCCTGGAAGAAGATACATCCAGTCTTCCATACTTCCCTGTTGAAACCCTACGTTAGTTCTACTCGAAAACCCTTCAAACCCACACCTGCTGTTGTGGACGACCAGTTGGAATATGAGGTGTCCAGGATATGTGATTCCAGGTATAGGAGGGGTCGACTACAATATCTGGTCGAGTGGAAAGGCTACCCCCCTAGCGAGAGAACATGGGAACCAGTTTCTAATTTAAAGACCCCTCGTTTGCTCAGAAGATTCCATCTTATTCACCCAGGCAAGCCTGGAGGAACCAGTCTTCGGAGGGGGCATGCTGTCATGACCCGGCTAAATTGCCCCTTCTGGACCTCATGGTCATTGTCACGAAGGGCTTGTACTCCTTGTTCCTCCCAACATGGCCGTACCAAGCTCCGTGCTACGCACTAGCCTTCACGTCGTGGCACGTACTATAAATTGGTCACGCCCCTGCGGGTCCGCGCGTCTCAACGCTATCTTCGGTAGTGACCCGACGTGTGTTTACTCTCTATATTGGTTTCCTTTGATTGTCTTACTTCCTTGCTTGCCTTTTATCCTGTTCCTGGATTTCCCCCCCTACTTACTCATTCATCGCTATCCTGGATACCCTGGAACCACGAACTTCCCGGAACGCGTCCTGCAACCTGACGAGGCTCTGGCGAGCCTATTCAAGACCTGAACCATCCACAGGAAGAGTCCTGCGGCCGGACAAGGGAGATCCCGATCACAGGTGAGACGGGGGGAGATTTACAACAGTTTGGGTGTGGTTTAAATAGCCCAGGTAAAGTAGTTCCAGGCCAAGTAGTTCCAGGCCCAGCCACACCCAAAACACTAGACCGCATGGCTTGGTTCTAAAGAACGGAGCTGTGTAATAGGCCTCCATGTTGGATTAAGGTCCAAAACTGCCATTGCTTTATTCCTGATAATGAGCCTGGCACCAAAAGGCACCAGGACTGACTCCATGTATGTTTCTGATGGTGTTTTAAGGCCCTTGGGGCCAGAGTCAAGGGCTTTAGCCCCACTGCTGCCAGGGGGCTGTTATACCTGAAGGGGTCAGGGGCATGGATTGTGACACACATATAGCCTGGTGGAGCGCACATTCGGGGTGCTTAAGTCACGTTTCCACTCCCTTGACCACTCTGGTGGAGTATTACTATATTCCCCGTCAGTAGTATGCACAATTATCATGGCAGCTTGTGTACTGCACAATGTTGCCACATGCATAGCAGTAGCGATGCAGGAGGGACATCAACGCCAGCCACAGGCACCACCCATGCCCTTGGTTGGACAAAGAACACAGGGAGAGTCTGCACGCAATCAGCTTGTGCAAACATACTTCACATGAATATCAGCCCCTTTGGAGCACACACAGTGAAGCCACATCCCTGGTGCCATTCAATGATGAGTCAGGGCCAGTCCTCCATACCCACAACAACACCTTGAGAACATGTTTCTGGGAGAGCCAAACTGTATGCGTCCATAGCCATAAAATCAACTCCAACAACCACTGGCACAGTCATAACAAGTACAAACAATTGCATCCACGTTGCTCACGCTAAAGCACACAACACAATCAATAAAATCCCCTACCACTTTCACATGCCCCCACAAAATATTGTGCACACAAACCTCCAACAACACACAGGAGAGCACAAGTAGGAAGGCACAGCACAAAATGAAATCAGTAACTAACATGTGTGAAGACTGTCTTGGCCACTATATGATTCCCTGACAACAATAACGCTCACTATATACACCTACATCTAAAGAGTCAAACAGATTGAGAACATTCAAAGATCACTTCAAGAAAGATGCACATCTCACCACAAATATTTCCCCTTGCGAGCCTGCTCCAGCTGTACCCAGGAATTCATCCATGCTCCCCTCTGTAGGTGTCCAAACCAGCCTACAGTGCTGTGATGTTGCATGCAGGCATCACACATAACTGTTCCCTTGAATAGCAGCAATCATTTCCCCTTGCAGAAAGCCTCAGAAGAGAAAAAGAACACAAGGTGAGAGCAAGCAACTCATCCATGCACTCAATGACACCGCAATCTGGTGCCATGCAAAAACAGCAAGCAATGGCTTGCCAGCCTCCCATCACCATGTGTACTGTGAGGTTGGTGTCATGGAAAGAGACACAGACATCAGATTCAATGTGTAATAATAGGCTTTTATTAATGAAAATATTAGGATGGTGTAAAGCCTAACTTGCCCTATGCTAAGGTGGGACTTCCCTACCTAAAGAAACTAAGGATAGTCAAAACAATCTTTAGGGATGTGAACCATAAACTAAATAGTTTTCTAAAAGTAAAGTTCTGAGATATTTCCAGCTCAGGCTTACATTTCAGCTCCTTTTCCCCAAATGTCAACAAGTTCAGCACAATGTTCAAGTTACCTTCTTTTGGATTCAAAGTCATAACATTCCACACCTTAGTAAATATCAAGATTCCCTTCCCCAAAGTTCAATATAGTTCCAGGCCAGCAAGTCTCAGGATTCCCTTCCCCGACTTCAATATCAAAATATGTTACAAAAAGAAGTATCTTGAAGCTCTATCTTTAAACTGAGTTTCAACAATTCTTCACAGCTTAGGGTTCCCTTTTGCAAGTCTCCTATGCAACCATGGTAGTATTCCTTTTGAAATAATAGCAGGTTTCCTTGTTTGCATATAGGGGTTCTCTGGTGTTGCCGCAGTTACTGGATCACACGATCCACCCATTACAGGTCATGCAACCAGGAATCTTGCGTTCTCTTTGTGTAGTTCAATTTTCAACAAACAATTAAATTTTCAAGGTTAGCAGTTTTGCTGTTTCATTCAGTTCAATATTCAATATTAGCAGTTTGCTGTTTCATTTAGTTTGGTTTTCAATATTAGCAATTTGCTTCTTCCATTCAGTTCGGTATTCAATATTAGCAGTTTGCTTATTTTCATTCAGTTTGGTTTTCAATAATAGCAATTTGCTTATGTTCACTCTTAACAACCGTGCCCACTGGCCACATGGAACCTCACACTCTTGTCTCGAATATTTACAGCCCCACTACCACAGCAAACAACTATCCCCTCATTCACATGTAGAAAAGCACACCTCAACTCAAGAAACTTACATCCTACTACCTACTAGGAGATTTCGCCAACTACCTTCCCTAGCTACCCATCGCAACCTGAAGGTCTCCACCCTGGACTCAATCTCTATCAGACTAAACCCTAAATATTCCACACTCAACTCCACCAACACTAACAATACCTGTGTATCCTTCACTACAGAGAGCACCCCACACTTGCCTACGTCGATGCCTCCCCCAAGCAATGGGCTCAATCCAGCCTCCCAAAACATTGCCAACTTAGAAGCTTCCACACTCAAGGGTGCACTCATTAACGCAAGGTCACTCCCAGCACATGCATTAGATATAGCTGACCTCATCACTACAAATAACTTATACTTCATTCTAACACCTTGACCCTCCACCTTATATACAGACCTCTTGAAAATAGCACCGTCCCTACCAACCTCAAAGATGCGTGGGTTCTCCACAGTACTGAAGAAACCTACCCTACACCCCAACATACTCACTAACTACAGTCCATAACTACAGCACTCATCCTCAGTAAAGCTCTGGACCGAGTAACCTATCTGCAAATCCAAAATCATCTGGAAACCAACAACTCGTTAGGCCTCCGCCAATCAGGCTTCCTCCCAGGACATGGTACTGAGTCAGTCTTTTTGGATCTAAAAATACAAATCGATGAGATCAAAGACAACGGTAATCTAGCACTCCTCCTCCTGCTTGACCTCTCAGCGGCCTTTGATCTAGTCAATCATAACATAATGTGTAAACACCCTACCTCGGTGGCTCACTTCTCAAATAATGCCATGAATTGGATACAGTCCTTCTTAACCAATAGACCCATAAGAGTATTCTCACCTACTGCAGCAGCATTCCCAGCCCCTGTCACCTGCAGAGTTCCCCAAGGATCCTGTGTCCCCCGTACACTTTACAATATTTTCACAAAACCGCTATTTGACCTTCTTGATGACTTGTGTGTCACCTACACTAACTACGGGGACGACACTCAAATCCTCATAGCCATAACACCCACATATAACCAATATACTAAATCACTAGATGAAATTTCCCAATGATCCAGGCTTGGATGGACCAACATGGCCTCTGCCTAAATGATAAAAAAACAGAATTACTACTCATTGGCTCACAACACCGCCTAAACAAACTTGACGACACCTTCAAATACTTAATGATTAATGGCATCACCATCAATGTCTCTAAGGAAGAAAAAATCTTAGGAATTTACTTTGATTCTGCTCTCACACTAACTAAACAAGTCAATGCCACAGCTAGCGTGGCAGCCTACATGTCTAAGCTCATTAATGCCTGCAGACCTTTCTCGTCCTCAGTCAGTTGCATCACGTTGGCTAGAGCTCTCATCTTATCCAGATTAGACTACTGTAATGCCCTCTACACTGGTACTAACAGACGCAATATAAAAAAACTACAGATGATCCAAAACGACGCTCTAAGAGCAGCGCTCAACATCCCAAAAAACAATTACATCAGTGTGGCAAGATGGAATGCCCATTGGCTCCTGGAACGCACTACCATCTTCATTACGATATGAATCCTCCTTCCGGGCTTTCCGCAAAAGTCTGAAAACCTGGCTATTCACACAAGAGCAGCCTAATGAATACAAACCTCCATCATACTACTCTGTATATAGATATGCTTCAAAATAATTCTTCAGCTATATGCTTTCCACCAAAACCGAACTGCTAAGTTAGAATTTTGTATGTATGCATTAATATGTGATATACTATCAAACTGAACTTCAACTGTTAAGTGATACGTCATTACACTGTATGTACTTTCAAAGAAAACCAGTACCCAGATGCCTCAGGGTTAGGTGTGCATTACATATGTCAAAATAAATAAATGAATAAATAAACCATGTTTCTTGCGAATTTTGCTCATACTTCATCTCTTGCTTGGCTCCCCTTTTGTTTAATTCTGTTTTGGTCACAATTCGCTGCTTCGCGTAGCTCCCCTTTCTATAAAAGGCTTTCTTTCTTCATACAGAGACTTTCGAGAACGTATCTCTTGATACGCAACCATCCTTTTAGTTAGTATTCCTCAACTTTCCATTTCATCATTATTCCTTTTTTATCATTGTTCGGAAATTGTAAATGTGTATTTCCTCCTGCACAATTATTCCGTTCATTGCATTCACTTGCGCCTTTCACATACAGGGTTTCCAATGATCTGAAACTCACTGGTTCTGTTCTTGGCTTTCAGCTGGATTCTGTTGAAACTTATTTTTTCTCTAAGGTCAGGGCATTGCCAGCAGCCCCTCAAACACTCCTGGACTCCCTTCTCAGCACAGGGGAATGAGCATTTCTTCCTAATCGCTTCATAAGGGATCGGCACGCCTCCTGCCTCTCTTCTCTGGACTCCCTGGAGACACAGCTCCCTCGCCATGCTTTCCCTCGCTGCCTCACTCTGCAGACTATCGGCATCTCAGAGTCTTGTTCTCCACTGGCTGGTCCTGGGCAACTCTGGCGTTTCAACTGCTCTCCGAAATCGCTTGCCTTCCTTCCTGTTACTGCTAATTTTATACGCTCCTTAGACTTTGATAGGTTGCAGGTCGGCATACTTAGTTTCAATTACCTTACTTTGCCTGAACTTATTAGTGGGACATGTCTGTTCAGTATACGGGTGTTTCTCTTTAGTCATCTTCTTCGTCCCAGTACAAAAGTGGTGGGAGCAAGTGTTGTTTATTACACTCAGTTACGTATTCCTCATCTCAGTAAAATAGTGGGGAGAGTGTACTGTCAGGTACCCCAAGAGGGGACAAAAAGGACAACTGATCTACATTAACCCATAAAGGTCCTTCTCCTCTTTCTAGTATATCTGGGTTGATAATATCTCCTGTCCTTCTCAGGGACCATGGGACATGAGGAAAAATATCCCATTACCCCCTCTGGGACTGGGGTTCCTCCCTGAAAGGAGAATGGGGAATACTGCGTCTCACCTAAGTGCATCCCAATTCCAATCCCCAAGGACCCTCCATCCAGGTGATCCTCCCTCACTCGTCCACCCCCAGGGTTGGGATCCAAACGCGATGGCCCTTCCCTGGCCACCTACACAGAGGATCCAAGGCGAGTAGATGTGAGGACGCCCTCAAATTTCTCACAGTACACGCAGCCATGCAGCTGGACCCGCTAACCTCAGACCAATGCAATAAAAAAAAACACACACAGGGACACCATCCCCACCCACTACACCTCCACTGCCTCCCCCCGAGTGCCATGCTGTGAAGGACTGGGCCCCACTTACCCCTTTATTCCTGTGAGGGGTCATTATGATACTTCAGATCTGGCTGTAGTCAGAATGACACTGAGAGAATTCCCGATTAGAGATCATTGAGAGGTTGGAATCCCAGGATCCCCTCGGAAGCTCTCCCAATGCCTTGATTCGGCATCCCCTGATTAACGTGGAATCAGGACAGTGTAAGAAACACTGGCAGGTGAGCCGATGAATGAATGTCCAAGGTGATGGTAGGCAAACTTCTGAGCAATTGCAGTGAAAACAGGATCCGGCAGACAGGCAGCAGTCATAGAGGAAGACAGGATGCAGAGGCAACAGGCAGAAAAGAGACAAACAGACAAGAGAAATTAATTAGAAAGGTAGGTCAAGGATACCAGCACACAAAAGGGAGAAGGGAACAGTCAAGAAGAAGGGAAGGCAGAGCTAAGAGGGACAGGACTGAACGTGAACCAATGAGCTTGGAACTGAAGGGAGCGTTTAGATGCTCTGAGCAGCTGTCAACAAACAGTAACTTCTGGGGGACTGTACATGGTATGTGTTGCCATGGCAAACATCAACACCAGGCCTATGGCGTGTGCCTAGGGACATCCTCCCGGTTGTGGTTGGAGAAACAGGGCAGCCTCCACATGGCCTGCCATGCCGTGCTGGGTGTGGTATTGTCTGGGGAGTGCAACCCCAGACAGAGCTGAATCGCCAGGAGAGGAATGCCAGTGTGGGTAGACACACCATAAAAAGGTGAGTGAATGGGATACCATGTGGCAGGGCATGACAAATTAAAAAAAATGCAAGCAATAACTCGCCAGCCTCCCAATCCTAATTGACCATGCACCCTTGCAGTAGGAGCTGCTCACCTCAGGCCAATACAATAAAAATCACCCCACACAGTCCCTGCCACCAATGACACCACAACCTGTGCCCCCCAGAGTGACATGCAAAAACTGCAAGCAATGACTCGCCGGCTCCAAACCCATGTGTCCCCTCACCCATGCAGCCGGACCTGCTCACCTGAGGCCAATACAATCAAAAACACCCCACAAAGTGAAAGCCTCACTGCCACAAATGACACCACACCTGTGCCCCCCTGAGTGCCTTGAACTTTCTGCACAAAGTACCCACCTGTCTCGCATCAACAGCATTTCACCTGAAACAACACTCTTAGCTTGTAAAGTCATGTATTGCATGAAAGTAAACTAACAGGTCAGCCTTGATTTCTCTCGTATGGAACAAGGTAACTTGACCACCCCATGGTGCACCCAGTGTCAACCACGGTAAGGCCAAATCACAGAGCGTGAGCAGCAATGAATACAACAAAATTAAACCTCATTGACCGAGTAATCACTGGCAGTGAAGCAAACAAATTTCCACCACAGCCGATATGCACTCTTGACACCAGGGTTATTCTGGCCTGGGATGCGGGCACAAGCTGGGCCATTGATTGCAGGCATATAAATTGTGCACACCCACCGTCAGGTGTCAAGTGTGCCTTTGGATAACCCTTGGATGCAGGGGAGGGAAAGGGACACCAAGTGAGGAGGTGAAGGTCTTGGGAGTGGAAGTACAAGTGTGCAAGCTGATTTGAAGGATGGAAGAGGGCAAGAGGGAGAGAGGAGATAGAGTGATTAATGCACAGCTTCGGAGCAGAGAGAGAGAGAAAGCAAGAAAGAGGAATCGTGGAGTAAGGAGGTGTCTGACTGATGGTGATATGAGGAGAGAGATGGGGGCTGTAACAGTGGGTTAGGGCTGAGAGATGGGGGTGAAGAGAGGAAGACAGAGAAAGAAAGACAGGAAAAGAAAGACAGAGAAAGTTAGACAGGAAAAAAAGGCAGCAGGGGCAGAGAGCCTGCAAGGCACATTGATGGAAAAAATAGCACAGGTTGGGGGTGAAGAAGTACAATAGGGGGTGAGGGTGAATGGCAGACTGGGAAACAAAGGCCACCCGTGAAAGGGTAATCCTCAGTTTAGCATCACATAAACAACATGCACAAAACACTATGGCAGGCAAACCAGAAAGAGAACCATGTTCGCAACATCCACGTAAATAAGTCCCTTCAACCACATCTCCAGACTCTGCATCAAACACCAACCCACTCAGTTGGACAACACAGTTCCTGGACAGGATATTACTCCCCAGCTGTTGCCTGCCCCTCCAACAGATCACACACCCTAGATGAGCCATTCCTAGGAAGGGTACGTAGATCATAGTGTTTACTGAAAATGCTTACAGGGACAACAGATGAGCAGAAGCTGTGGGGAGGGGATGATGTACCACATACAAGTACCCACAATGTACATACACATACAGTGCAGTCACCCACATTGCTTGATTACAACAACTAGTAATGGAAACAAAAGGCATGCAATACATTCAGGAGTATACAACATACAGAAAACCAAAATCAAACAAGTGACTTGAAAGGGGAACATGGTTAAAGGCAGTCGGGGGTCCATAGTACACAACTAGATGCACTAAGTGTACCAAACCTGCACTTTGGATAGCATAGAGACATATGGGCACATCTCCGTTACCTGGTGATCTGTGAATGGATGTGTGTGCAAGACGTGTAGTCGTAGCAGGGTAGGTCATTTGAGCGGATAAGGTTGTGGAGTGGGCTTTGACAGAGGTCAAAGTGTAGGGGGAACATGGCGTACAACTGCAGGACCCCATGCAACACATATGGGGGGGAGGAGAAGGCTGGTAGGAAGAAGACCATAGAACGGCCAGTGAGGCAAGAGGCGAAGAATCCAAATGCAGAGTCCAGATGTCCAGAGAATAGCGGATGAGGCTGTTGTTGTAGAATGGGGCAAATACTGCCAATGGGTCAAGTGGGATCTTTGCCGCATATATACTGCAGAGTCTGCTGTCCTTTATGGAAGTGCAACTTGAAAACCAATGAACATGCATGGATGTTCAAGGGGACATGCACACACAAACATGTGGACGGACATACTTCTGCGCTGACCTTCGCCATCACAAAATCACATGAACTGTAAAAATTCAACATGTGTACCTGCATGTGGATATTGTGGTAAACCCTGAAACATACATTGACATGATTGACAGTGCACATCTTTACCTGCTGACAGAGCCGCCCTGATGCGATTCCCACATCACCTCCACCGGAAACTGTTCCTCTGCATATGTGAATGGAGGCTCAGTGCCCGGCAGAGGGCATGGAGACAAGGGAGATGAAAGGGTGCTGGGTGGACCTCTCATAGAGTGCAGTCACTGGATGATTCAGGATCCCTGCAGCAACATGGAACATTGCATTTCACCAGCCATAGGAGTAAGTCATGCAGACTGCACATATGTACAAAAGGCATTTGACTAATCGTCACCTGTCCATGGGACCCTGTTGCAATCAAATGAACCATGGCAGTTGACACCACTGTGAATGGCTGAATGTCCAGTACTATACTCATAAATCCCTTGAGAGGGCAACAACACATCTCTCAAGGTAGGAAAGAAAAAAAAAAGGTCCACCCCGGACAAGGGTAATAAAAAATAAAATCTGTCCATCCTGTTCAGGTGTACACAACATGAGAACAATGTGTCCTTTCTGAACATGGGGGACTAGGGGGCTGTAATCAGACCACGCTGGTCAGGTTCAAAATAAAAAAAAATATCCATCTCGGACTCGAGGGGAGGGGGAGATGTCCACCCTGGAGGGGGGGCGGTATGGTGTGTGTCCATATCAAGGAGTGGACAAAATAAAATCAACACCAATTAAAAAAAAGAAATATCCATCCACAGGCTCATGGACATCAGGGCACAGGTAGTTGAGATGGTGTGGGTGTACTGGGACTGCCATACTGCAGTGAATGATCAGGTGGTGGTGGGGGGTGGCAGTGCATCCTGTCCACGCAGTGCCTAAGCCTGGTCTTTATTGGCTAGGGCATACCAATGGCTGAGAGGTCACAATGAACTTCCTCCCGAGTGTCCACAGAGCACGCATTGGTGCTCACTCGTGACGTATCAATTTGCTGGGACAGTGTCTGCCTCAAGGCATCCATCTCTTGGTAAAGCTGTGACCTTGTGGGTGTAAGTTCATCATGCAGTGATGCCCTCAAGCTCTTCATTTCATGGCGATTGAAGTCTCTAGATGGCAACATCTCCTGCTTCAGGGCTTCTCTATGTGCCGCAGCATTTGCATGCAGAGTCCTGCAGCCCAGTTTGTGGGAGAGCCTTGAGGAGCACATCATGCACTCTCTTCTTCAGGCTGCAAACAAGTTGCTGCTGTTGAGCACCTTGGGCCGCTGGTGTGGACATGTTCTCGGCCAGACAATCCATGCCATCAGCAATATCATGTAAGACATTGCCACGCCAGATGACTGCATGCAACATCTGCTGCTCCCACACTGTCTCTCCAACATACACATATCAACCATGTGTGCAGGGCTGATGGCAGTGCGATGCAAGGGACCTAGCCTGTTGCTGCAGTGCCCCTGTCATTGGCTGTAGGCCTGCAACCTCCACTGGACCTCAGTCCCATGATGATCTTGCAGCCGTAACCACTGCAGATGTGGGGCTTAGCACTGACTGGCCTTGTGAAGCCTGGCGCACCTCATCCCCAATCTGACTTGCCCATTGGGAAACCAACATTATCCCTCAATGTGTCATCCACACCTGGTTCTGCATCCGAACCTGCAGAGTCAGAAGATCTGAAGAGTCAGGAGTAGGACTGAGGATCAGCTGTAGCACCTGTGGATGTTCATGGCGTACAATACCACGGCCTCCACTAGTGGACTGGAATGCAACCTCCTCCTCTTCTTCCTCCTCCTCCTCCTCCTCCTCCTCCTCTGCACCACAGGCGTTGATGAGTCCTGTGACATGTCGCCAATGAGCCATTCGATGTGTGGGAGTATAGGTGCTTCCCGCAATGGGGAACATCTCTTCACAGTGATCCGTCACATAGTCTATGAGGATTTGAAGCTCCTTGACAATGAAGCGCTTTTTTCTCTGCGGCCCTTTATCCTGTGCCAGGTTTTGGGGTAGAGGCCATCCCCTCTTGGATCTAGTGGCCCTAGGTGGTGCTGGTTCATATGTCGGCCTCTGACTATATCCATGTACAGGTGCCGGATCACCTATGGGCGGAGGCACACCATGTTCTGCTGTGGCACATGTGTCCTCACCACATCCCCGTATTCTCTCTTTCCCCTTTGGGGCCTTACCACTCATGGTGCAGGCAAAATGAATGGATGATAAGCACACCAATATATTGCTCAAAGAAAAATAAGAAAGGGAACATTCTACATGATTTACTACGTAGATGAGTGATCCTGCAAGGCACCCCAAAACATAAAGAAAGCGGTACGTGATACTCAATGGCACCCCCACAATCATAAATATGCATATACGATACTCCGAAAGCTTCCAAAGAAGACAAAAGCAGTATGCGACATGCAGTGGCATCCAAAGAGCAAAAAACTGTGTGCATGATACTCCAAAAGCTTCCAAAAGAAGAAAAAAACAGTAGGCGATACACAGTGGCTCCCCAAAATCAGTAAATGCGTGCGCCATACACCGTAGGCCTCAAAATGGACAATAATACATGCACGTATGGGCAGAGGCAACCCTCAAAAAGAAAAATGCGGTACGCGTTACTTGAGGGAAACGGCTTGCGTAGCACTACCAATGCTTGTTTGCAAAACTCGTCCGTCTTCATATCCACACATGCACACCCAGTGATGCACGTCGCACTTGTTAAACATTACCGTCATTGCTGTGTACTGCGTAAGCCACGTAGGCATGCTGTGTGCAGGGCATAGCACGTAACTTTCAAGCTAAGGGCCTTTACTCTGTATTCAGCTGCCTCAGATGCGAAACACCACAAAGACCCTTCTCCTACCTCCAGTGCCATTACATTTGCCTTCTCCTGCCCTGTACTGCCTCCTACCTTGCCATTTGCTGCTGCCTGCCGAGAGTGAGTGCCTGCTGCCCACCTGCACTGCATTGGAATGCCTGATAACCCACCATTGCCTGTGCTCCTGTGGCTGGCCTGTTAGGCCCTGTGACCACCTCATCTCCTGTCTTGGACTCCCACCTCTCCATTCCACCACCACTGCTCCACAGCCTAGTCCCAGGACCCACTTAGCTCACCCACAGCTGCCTCGGGAGTTGCAATGTCTGCTCCATCCTCCTCACCACCGAGCTGAAGCAGCCCTGAAGGCAGGTGCCACCGTGGAGGTGCACCATGCAGGCTGCTTCAAGTTGCGGGACCTTGAGAGGTTCTACCTGGAGCTCCATGCGCAGATCTCTGAGTGGCAACAACGTCTGCAAGCTGATGATGAGTAGCCATGTGGTGCACTGCTCTACAGTGTATGTGTGTTGTTCATGGGTATGCATAATTGCAGGTACTCCCTTCTGTATGCAGCATGTGTGTTGCAGTAATCCACAGCGGCATGCAGCCTCTTGTGAATGTCAGACATCTCTTGATTGTACATGCTCTTTGGTATGTGGACTGTGGTTTGTGGGTGACTTGGGCCACTCGTCATGCACATGCAATGTCAGTTCATGGTGACACATGCTTGGACAGTAAGGATGCCACATTACGATGTTGTGGTCATGTGAGGGGCATGCATGAAGGACACCCATATGTGTGGTACATTCTGCTCTGTATACAGTGGTTCAGCACCTGGCAGCCACATGATAACAAACTCGCCATTTGAGTTTCTGTAATCTAGCTGAGTGACACTGTTCTTCCCACGTTTTGGAAGATTCATGATATTACCATCTTGGTGCATGACCAGTATGGCTACTAGGGTGTGCTTCTAAATTACATTGGTTAATTATGGAGATATAGGGCCCAATACATAGAATGCAGCGCAGAAGTAGCGCAAGCGCCGCTCGCCGAGAAGGAGCATGTGCCACGCGTGTACCAGCCGTGGCGCAAACCAGCAATTCCGCGGCATGCGTATTCATGGATTTTCCGAGACATCAGTATCCGTGGCACAATGAACATAAAGCAGCACCAGTAATGTCCCCAACACGCCCCTGTGCGCAGGACAAAGCCAGTGAAATGCCTACTATGGCGCAAGGCCCTGCGCCATCCGTTGGACAGCACACAGCCCTCCCATGGTAATTGTGTGAAAAATCAGCATGTACCCCGGTCGCACCAGCCAAATCGCGTGGGAAGGACAAGGCGTACCCCATAACACACTCCAGCGAAAACGCGTACCCCGGTCACACCAGCCAAATCACGTGGGAATGCCTGCATGTACCCCGGTCGCACCCTGGTGAAATCGCATACCCCGGACGCACCAGCGAAATCGCGTGGAAAGGGCCATGCGTACCCCATCCGCACCCCAGTGAAATTGCGTACCTGGTTGCACCAGCCAAATCGCGTGGAAAGGGCCACACGTACCCCGTCCACACCCCAGCATAATTGCGTACCCAGCCCGCACCAGCCAAATCGCATGGGAAGGCCCACGCGTACCCCATCTGCACCCCAGCAAAATTACGTACCCCGATTGCACCAGCCAAATTGCGTGGGAAGGCCCGCTCATACCCTGTCCGCACCCCAGCATAATCGCGTACCCCACTCGCACCAGCCAAATCGCATTGGAAGGCCTGTGCGTACCCCGTCTGCACCCCAGCGAAATCGTACACTGGTCACACCAGCAAAATCATGTGGAAAGGGCCGCGCGCACCCCATCCGCACCCCAGCATAATCGCGTACCCTGCTCGTGCCAGCCAAATAGCATGGGAAGGCACAACATCCCTGGAAGCAGACGCCACCTCACGGGACAGCCAGACCCCAGCAGTGGACCATACCCCACAGGCAGCCCACACGACATGGGACCCCCCCATCAATCATGACCATACCCCGCAGGCAGCCCACAACACATGGCCCCCAATCACCTGTGAACATGCCCCGCAGGCAGCCCACACCAAATGGGACCCCCACCATCACCTGTGAACATACCCTGCAGGTAGCCCACACCACATGGGACCCACACAATCACCTGTGAACATACCCCGCAGTCAGCCCACACCACATGCCCCCCATCACCTGTGAACATCCCTGCAGGCAGCCCACACCACATGGTCCCCCCATCAGCCATGACCATACCCCGCAGGCAGCCCACACCACATGGTCCCCCATCAACCATGACCATACCCCGCAGGCAGCCCACACCACATGGGAACCCCACCATCACCTGTGAACATACCCAGCAGGCAGCCCACACCACATGGGACCCCACCACATGGCCCTGCCCATCAACCGTGACCATAACCCAAAGGCAGCCCACACCACATGGGACCCCCAATCATTCGTGACCATACCCCGCAGTCAGCCACACCACATGGGACCCCCACCATCACCTGTGAACATACCCTGCAGGCAGTCCACAGCACATGGGACTCACACCATCACTTGTAAACATATCCCGGAGGCAGCCCACACCACATGCCCCCCATCACCTGTGAACATACCCCGCAGGCAGCCCACACCACATGGTCCCCCCATCAGCCATGACCATACCCCGCAGGCAGCCCACACCACATGGTCCCCCATCAACCATGACCATACCCCGCAGGCAGCCCACACCACATGGGACCCCACCATCACCTGTGAACATACCCAGCAGGCAGCCCACACCACATGGGACCCCACCATCACCTGTGAACATACCCCACAGGCAGCCCACACCAAATGGGACCCACACCATCACCTGTGAACATACCCTGCAGGCAGCCCACACCACATGACCCCCCATCACCTGTGAACATACCCCACAGGCAGCCCACACCACTTGGCCCACCCATCAACCGTGACCATACCACGCAGGCAGTCCACAACACATGGGACCCCCCCATCAACGTGACCATACCCCGGAGGCAGTCCACACCACATGGGACCCACACCATCAACTGTGAACATACCCCGCAGGCAACCCACATCACATGGGACCCACACCATCACCCGTGATCATACCCCACAGGCAGGCTCCATCTCATGTCCCAACCCCCCACCAGTGACGGTAACCTACAGGCAGGCCCGCCACATGTCCCTACCCCCCACCAGTGATGGCAACCTGCGGGCAGGCCCCGCCACAGGTCCCCACCCCACACCTGTGATGGCAACTTGCAGGCAGGCCCCGCCACATGTCCCCACCCCCACCTGTGATGGCAACCTGCAGGCAGGCCCGCCACATGTCCCCACCCCCCACCAGTGATGGCAACCTGCAGGCAGGCCCCGCCTCATGTCCCCACCACCCACCCCAAAACACATTGGACCAACATACGATCATGCAGCACATGCCAACTAAAATGCCACCACACACTGCACCCCGCTGGTGCACCTCAACACCCATCCATTGGTCATGCTCCCTAGTACATGCCCCATGGCATGTGAATCCTAATATCACACATGCATGCATGTGTGCACACATATGAACAACATTGGTGAACAGCAGGACATGCAAATGAGTCATGGAGGAGTGAAACATGCACCAAACCATTGAGAACAGACACCACTTAGATTTCAATGGCAAAAAATATATAAAAAAAACATGTATCTAAGTCACACACAGTAAAAACATCAAATTAAAACTGCATGAAGCAAATCAAAAACCAAAAGAAAGTGAAAACCAAAATCAATGTGATGTAAAAAATGAAAGACTCAAAAATGTGGTCCATGTCCATTAACATATGTGCAAATTAAATCATGTATCATAAGAACACCATTCCGTCATGGTAAAAAAAACCTGTTCAAATTAAAATTCAAATATTTACAAAGATCCAGGGTCCATGGTCCCAAAACATGTAGAAACATCCTAAAAATACAATTAAAAAATAACTATATACAAGATGCGCAGCAAAGTCCAGGAACTCCAAAAAAAAATGAAAAAACGAATGAAACCTACTCTTAAAGAACTATGTACAAAGGCAGCGGGATAGTCCATCTCATCACCATGCTCTCTCATAGTCCCCGGTTTTGCATCATCGAACACTGCGTCCACTTCCACTAGGCGGGCCTCCGCTTCCCCCACGAGGGCTTGCAGGGACTCCTCCATGCTCCTCTTGAACTCCCAGCAAGTCTCCTCGAGGACCGCTGCCCACCTCTATGCCCGACGCAGTGAATTCTCTGCCCTGGCCATGGTGAGTCGCGCTTCCTGTGCCTGCTGCCCTTCTGCCCCGATTTGCTGGCCCGAACGCTCCAACACGGAAAAAAACATCTTTGTCGTAAGGTCCACGTTTGCCTCCTTGCCGATGGCCGATACCTGTTCCTATGATGATGAACGAGTCCTGTTGCCTCCTATCCCGAGCCTGCTGCTGCCAAAATGCCCATTGCCTGCGCCACAAGGACAGCCTCCGGGATGATGACACCACCCGGGGCCGTTGTGCATCTGCCCTGCTTCTTGGTGCCTGCACTTCCTCCATTGCCATAGCTCCTGTTGCTGTGGTGGCCACCTCTGCTGACCCTCCTTCGACTCCCGACTGTGGCAGGGATGTGATCTCCACCAGACTGGCCGCCGGGGTTGGGACAGGTACACAGGGGGCCCTGGTGGTATCTGGGCCAGAACACAGCAGGGAGGACGACTGGCGTACAGAGGAGGAAGAGTAGGAGGGTGTCGCAGCAGTGGCCAGCACACGCACCAAATTCGTAGGCAGCGTGTCTGCGTGGCCTGTGAAATGCCCCTGACAATGGCAGTTGTCCTCTGAAATGATACGGTGGCCAAAAAATGCAGTACATTGAGGGTGATGTGAGGTCATCTTTCCACTCCTTGACCAGGTCTAATATGATATGGGGGGGAACCTATACCTGCCATAGACCTGGTCATCAGACATCCCAAAAAGGCTGGTCCTGGGCAGAGAAATGCGGGCCCTGGCTATCCTCCTCCTCCTGCGGTGTCCCGCGATCACTGCTGCGATACAAAATGGGACATTCATCGTATCTGTATACGCGCGTTTGTGTTCGCACGCTCTTTATATGCTTTGTTTTTGATGCGCGGTGACGCTTACACCTGCTTTCGCTTGGCGGACGTGTTTCCGGATTAGCCCGTCTTTTCCTGCACGCAGGAAAGCCCTGTTCAATTCCATGAATACGTGTTGTTAGCGCGCGTCTGGGCGTTGCAAGTATTTTGTGGTACTTCCCATATAATGCCCACATTTACAATTGTTGTTCCCTATTCCATGCATTCCGCCCCCTTTTTAGGTGACTGCGCTAGACATTATGCGCTTTCGCTGGGCGTCTCGCACAAGGCGTTCATGCTGTCGCAGTGACGTGTTGGACCAGCGCAGATTCAGCGCAAGTCTCCGGTAAGCCACGCGCTATGTGTTCCATGAATCAACAGACGGGCGCTTGCACATGTTTTGCATGGTTGCGCCCGTTTTTCTACGCTATTTAATTCTATGAATTGGGGCCACAATCTTCAATTATCTGTCAGTTGCAGTCGAGGTTGCCTGCATGATTGATTCTCCCATTCTCCACTGGATTTAACAAGGTGGATTATAATGAGTTTCAACATGAGTTTCAACATGAAGAATGTTTGATTGTCTGTACTCAAGCAAGCCCACAAATGGATTTCTATTCATGAAGACATATATGTCTGTATATTAAGTATGGACCATTGGCTTGCTATTGTCCTGATGAAGACGATTAACAGCTCCCCCCGGTTCCTGCTTCTGTGTTTCTGGGCTTGGGCGGAACTAGATATGACTGTTTGTCAAAACTACTGAATAACTAGATATCCTGGCTATTATGTTTTATGTATGCTAGATACTTGTAGTTGACAGTGGGTACTGTACAATTGGTACTTCTCCTTATGTTAGAGAGCAACTGCTCTGTTTTTTAGGTGATACTTTGTACCTTTGAATATGAAATTTATATATAAGCAATGTTATTTGATGAATGCTAATACTGTGACTAGTCTTAATGAATTACGAATGAGACAAATTAGAATCCGAGACTAGTCTACTACTTAAGCACTTTAGCATTTTAGCACTTATTTCTATATGGTGATGTTCAAGGCGATATATGTGTTCACCAATAGATGTTACATTGTTGTTTTAGGTAGGATTTTATTTGGATATTTTGTAGAAATGTTCAGATCCTTGTATACATTTTATGTGTAATTACGTCTATAATATTAATAAAATATATTTAGATAAACTTTACTGACCTGATCTTATTCCCTCCTTCCACACAGGTGAGTCTATTGAATTTAATTTAAAACATAATTTTCTCTCGTGTGCCCACTTTGTCTGTTTTTTTGACATTTTCGATTGAAGCCATGAACACCCAACGTCTGGAAGTGTCACATGAGTATGGATGTCAGTAACTGTCATGTTTGTGCATTGACCTCCAAGGGGCGGGGATGTGATCCGTCATCCCACTGCATGTGAAGTGTGAGTCGACATGTGATAATACCATATGTATGTTCTGGGTGCAAAATCATACACGCTTGTACCGCTACAATTTGTGCATGTATGTGTTGCATGATTACAGGTCAGGCTGTCAATGGGGCATGTTGCATCATTTCATTGGGTGGACAGATGCCCAAGGAGGTGTTCTCATGGCCATTATGTGCATAGAGCAATCTTGAGTGTCTTGTGGGATCCAGCATACAACTGGGTGTCTTGCCACCAATGTGTTTTCACCTGTACCCAAGACCATCTATGCTTCCATTCATTCCGTGGTTGGCCGCCCTTCCAAATCACTCCCTGCCCACCCCTGTGCCCTGACTCCTGGCCTACACAGCAGGTTACAGTTGGGTCAATTTGCTATTGTGTTATGTCATGTTTCTTGTAATGTGTTTGTGGACCGCCGTCTATGTGCTGTGTTGACAGGTGAATGTGTCATGATTATGACTCATCATTGACCCTACACTTGTGTGCCAGTTTTCATGGAAATGTAAAGTGTTTATGTGTGGCTGTTGCTGGTTTACCCATTTTGACTTGATGTTACTGTTTATGTTGTGTATGCCGCACATGCTTTGACACTGTTGACTGATGTCAATGTTCTGAGTCTGCTTTCCCACAGTTGATGCAGCTGATAAAGGGGGCGGAAGCAGTGCTGTGGAGCAAAGACGCAGGAACCGGGCCACCAGACCAAGGTGCAGAACCCAACCACACTGGCTGCTGGAGTAAGTCCCAGGAGGTGAAGGAGGCAGGGACCAGCTCAGCAGCGGCAGGACAGGGTGATGCCACGCAGGGGCCATCCAGGAGGAAGACACTCTGGAGTCATCCAGGTTGATGGAGGTAGAGGAGGATGCCATTGCAGGCCAGCCCATGGGGTCAGGTGGGGGTGTCGAGGAGGGTGTTTATGCTGCAACCCTGTCCCATGGTCATGAGGATGTGCAGGCCACTCTGGAGCTTCCTGCAAAATATCGTGTCCCTGGGCCATGTGCTGCAGCAGTGACCACCTTCTAGGATGCCTCCACCCAGACCAGTATACCGATGCCAGCCGATGTGTCCATCCAGGTTAATGTGCTGCCCCTGCGGGCTAGTCTCGCAAGGCGGACCGCAGTCATTCATGATGATGTACAGGCTACTCGACATTAGCTTGTATTTATTTCATCACAATGAGCTGTTGGGTGGGCTCTGTGGGCTGTTTCCTTTACTGACCCCCTCCTCCACTTACTCCTCTGTGCACCAGTTGTTCCCCAGGGGGCCTTCCAGGCCATTCTCCAGCATGCCCCCCCATGGGCATCTGTCCCACCACTGATGCCCTGTCTGGTTGAGCTTTCGTCCCTGCCCGAGGGGGGAGTCCCTACAAAGTCAGATGAGGTGATTACTGTGCCTACCAAGGCGTCAACACAGACATAGGCAGTGGTTTGTCAACAGGCAGCTCAGGGCAGTGCAGGTGCCGAATGCCCCCAACGACAGTCTTAAATTCAGAGGGCATACCTGTATAGCTTGTACTCTGCACGGCAGCAGCAGGTGGCAACCATGAGGAAGCAGAATGTTGCAGGAGTTTCCACCCCAAGGAGGCATTTGGCACCAGTGAGGCAGGAGGAACAAAAGGGGGGGCATGCAGGCATTGTTGTTGGTGTTTTGCACATACAGGGGGCAGCTGGTGGTAGAGAGGGAGTGGGCAAGGGAAGCAGCGGTGTTGGTGGCCAAGGCTGAGGTGGTGCTGAGGCGAGCAAGGAGGCAGGCTGCCATCCTGGAGGCTACTTGCAGGTCAGCAGAGGAGGCAGAGCAGCAGATGGTGGCCACTCTTCAAAACCTCCAGGCAACATCGGAGGCTCGCCTAAGGGAGGAGGACATAGCCTGTGACTCAGCCCTGGTTGAGGCTTTGTCAGAAATCAGAGAGGACTAGCCCACTGATTGTGTATATAGTTCATTAGGATTAGGTTTCATATTTTACTTTTATTTATTTTTTATCCCTGCACTATTTTGAGATTCCATTCATTTTATTGTGTGTATAGTTCTATTTTAATACAGGTTTTGAATCAGTTCATTCCATGCCTTGTGCAGTCTATTTGTTGGTGTAAACATTTATGTTTTTCATGTTCTACTAGTGCATCTGTTCATTGTCAGTCATGTGTATTGTGGCCTCACTGAGTGTGTCATGTTGATGCTGTGATGTTTGCTGGGCGAGGGGTGCGCTCGTGCCTGACATGCAGGAGTGTGGCCGCCAGATAGCTTGAGGGTGCACTGGATGATTTTCAGATCCCATTCCGTGTGCAGGGGCACTGCATGTTTCGCTTCACTGTGTCGGTGTGTTGGAGTGAAGGCATCAGTTGTGTGCGTAATGGTGTACATACGGGTCTGTTTGTGGTGATGTGTGGATGTCTCATGATGGTTTTTGTAGTATCTCATTGGGGATGGATTGCCACTTAATCATGTGCATTGCCACATGTTCAACATGTTTTCGTTGTGTCTTGTATTTGGTGTTATCTCTATTGCCCCTGCACATTTGCTATTGGAGGTGGAGTTTATTGTGCGTTGATTCCATTTCAGGTCCACTGTTGTTTAGGTGTTGCCATGGCACTCGCTTGGGATTACTTATGCGCTGTAAGGAACTCCTGGTGGCAACAGTAAAGACAGACACAAGTGATCACAGTTCAAGAGTTTTTATTGAACTTTGTAATGGGTGAGATAAACGCCTAATCTAAACCTAAATCTAAAATGGGAGCAAGCTACAACCATAAAATAATAATAAGGCGGTCCTAGTGCCATCTTGTCAAATAAAAAGGGCCAATACTAAAAAATCTATTGCCAATCCTTACCACTTAATTACAAAAAAAGAGTGTGGGATAATGTTCACCAGAAAAGAAAGAAGTTTTCACCAAATGATAAGTCACGATGGTTTGGCTGGGTCTCCCTTCCCCACATTTCAAGCATGGTACAAGGCGGGACTCATAAGCACAGCACACTCCTTGGCCTCATCAGCACCAGGTTCACAGTTCAGTTCAACTATATCAAAAATCTTCTTCCGGAATAGTCTCCTTCTTGCAAAAGTCTCTTGCCTTAGATGGCCTGTGGTGTTTCACAATGACAAACAAAAAGTTATCTCACTGATCTTGCACCTCGGGATTGCTCTCCGACCCAGAATCTCCCTCTATCGGGCTTGGATCCTTCTCACAGTGTGGGCCTCCCCCCGTCGGGTTCACTACGACCTTTCTTTAACACAGCTCATGTATTTTAACACAGTTCATGCATTGCTCATTTTCAGCAGAAAGCATGCATTGCTCATTTTCATCAGAAAGCAAGGTTTCCCTTCTCCTAGCTTTCTCTTGGCATCCCTCTGTCGGGTTCACACTTGCCAGAATTCACAGTTTACAACCTCATTGGAAAGCAGGGTTCACTTCCCCTAGCTTTCCTTTAGCAACGGTCAGAGACTTTCGATTGTATAAGATTTGGTGTAACCCTCCTAGGACCACTCTAATGCCTCACGCCACCCTTTCCTAGGGCTTTCTGGTTTTTGTAGTTTCAAAACAGGTCCCGTTCAGAGCCTTTTTAATGAGCGCCCACATGGCGCTGGACCCCTCTCCACTTAGACTTCAACTGTGCTTTCTTTAAAGTTCAAAACATGCACACAAGTTCTTTGTCTTGCGAATTTCTCGCGTACATAAATGTTGCTATTTGCAACCTTGGGCTCAACACATTTCGGCCTGCTATCAGGTTCCTCTGACTCACCAGCTGTGCTGAACCCATTGGATCCTGGAGTCAAGGATAGTACCACAGAAGCCAGCTTGCCTCTCCGCCTGTGTTGTCAATGCGGGAGACCCCTGTGTACCATTGTCGTCTGCTGCTCCACACGGCAGCTATTACTCCTGGTCTTATGATTTCTCGTTCGGAGGTTTCGCAGACATGAGTTGAAAAGGGTATGGGCAATTCCCCCTTCGTCGTCGTTTCCTGGTCTCACTGCCTTTCTTTTCCGTTTGAACTGCCGGTTTGGTGTAGCTGTCTCCTCGTGCGTTTGGCCTTGCTCGTAGTGTGCTTTCGTGCTCAGCCTTTTATCCCTGTAGAATACAATATGATATGATAGGTTATTTATAACATGCTTAATACCCAGAGGTTTCTAAGCGCATAGTGGGTGATGCAGTGAGATGTGGCCCCACTGTGTATGGATGGCCTAGACACATCACTTGTGCATTTGACGGTAGATTGCAGTGTCACTCCCATGTCATGGTCACCCACCGACCTACTTCTGCAGTCACGCACTACATGCTCTTATGTCATGCATCGACTCTGCCACTGGAATGCAGCTGAGTCCCATGAGTGATGTTTCAGTCTGGCAGCACAGATTTCCTGTCTCCCTGAGTCACACGCTCTCTGAGTGGCTTCCCATCACCCATACACAGCCCTGTCATGATTTTGTCCCTAACAGGGACTTTGCCACCCCTTCCTCCCTAACTACTTTTGCACGGGCTGAAATGCACCCAGTCATTCTTTGTGATTGTGCCCAATCTATGATTCTGTGTACTTCTGTCCTCCAAGGTCATTCACTTGCAGTGCTTTGAGGTCATTGCAATGACACAGGGGCACTATACACTATACACATGCCGCATTGCTTTACATTACCATGTCACATGTACATAGGGTGGCCACAGTGTAGATGGTGAAACAGTGTGCTGTCCAGTTGAGGTGCTGCAGATTGTGGCCTACCAGGAAGTGATGGGAGATGCTCCAGTCCTGAATTTGACAGCAGTGCTCCTAGTTTATCATGTTGGTGGGGGATATATGGCAGGTATACTTCATGGTGGAGGAAGACCAGAGAACTTAGATCTAAGTTGCAGCTCCACATTGGAATGGTAGGGGGGCAGACTGGAAGGGGGCTTCTTGGGGTACTGGCAGAGGTGAGGGGGGCTGGTGGGTGGTGTCGGGACTTGAGAGGGCTGCCTGGGGGTACTGACGGAGGTCAAGGGAGTATGGGGAAGGGGGTATACTGTCAGGGGGCTACCTGGGGGTAGTGACAGAGGTCAAGGGGGTGTGGGGACGGGGCGTACTGTCAGGGAGCTGCCTGGTGGTAGTGGTGGAGGTCATGGGTGTGTGGGGAGGGGGTGTACTGTCAGGGGGCTGCCTGGGGGTAGTGGTGGAGGTCAAAGGGGTGTGGGGAGGGGGGTGTACTGCCAGGGGGCAGCCTGGGAGTATTGGCGGATCGACAGGGGGTGTGGGGAGGGGGATGCACTGTCAGGGGCTGTCTGGGGGTAGTGGCAGAGGTTAAAGGGGTGTAGGAGAGATGGTGTACTGTCAGGGGGCTGCATAGGGTAGTGGCAGAGGTTAAGGGTGTGTAGGGGGCAGGGTGTACTGTCATGGGCTGCATGGGCATAGTGGCAGAGGTAACCAGGGTGTGGGAAGGGGGTGCACTGTCATAGGGCTGCCTGGTGGTAGTGCCAGAGGTCAGGATAGTGTGGGGAGGGTGTGTACTGTCAGTGGGCTGCCTGGGGGTAGTACTGGAGAGCAAGGTGGTTTTTGGAGTGGAGTGTACTGTCAGGGGGCTGGTGGGTGGTGAGGGGACTTGAGGGGGCTACCTGGGGCTTGGGGTGGTGGTGAGTGGGGTGGTGTCAGGACTTGAAGGGGCTGCAATGATTTAGGGGTGTAGGCCAGAAGTTTGGGTGACTTGACTTACTGGGTGATGGTCAGCAGTTTCGCTGTGGTGCAACCTTGACTTACAGGGTGACGGTCTGCAGTTTCGCCGGGCTGCAGCCTTGACTTACAGGGGGTTCGCTGGCAATTTCGCCGTGGTGCAGCCTTGACTGGCTCCACAGGGTGGCGGTCCGCAGTTTCTTTTTGCCGGGTTGCAGCCTTAATTTACATGGGGACCGCACACAGTTTTGCTGGGGTGCTTGATGGTGGGACAAAGGTAGGCGCAAATGTTGGAATCTGGAAATGGTTTTGGTGTGCGTGGGGCATGTTCTGCGTTCCAGCTGCAACTCGATTTTCTTTGCGCTTCGAGGTACTTTGCGCTTTGAAATCCATAAATACGTGGACCACTCAAAGAATCTTTTGCGTCCAAGGAGGCGCACAGTCGTTTTAGGTGCGAAGTACTTTACGGGGACTTTGCACTTTTTCTATGAATCAGGCCCTTAATGAAATGCGGACACAATTTCCAGTCCTGGGCTTTTCTTTTAATAACTGTTGGCATCAAGTGTAATTTGTTGAATTGAAGCTAACCAACAATACAGCTCCCATAATGCTTAAATGTGTTCAATCTAAAAGCAAAAGATTGCAAAAGTGGAGCCAAGTGACATACAGTTACTGAAAAAATAATATAGGATAAATGCTAAAAGAAGGAAAAACTTTAAAGTCCAAAGAAAGGAGACCTTACTTATTGTCACATTGTGAGACAGAAAGTAGAGCATAGAGGTATACCAGCCTTCGGTGATGCTGAACCAATGGTTCAAGTATAAATGCTAAATAACTAGGAGTGTTGCGTGGGGTTTGTTTCCACGCCCACCTGCATAACCCATGGTTTAGGGGGAGTGAAAGGCGCATCACAGATTGCGCCCCAGATTGCGCCCCTATCTCAGGAGTAATTAACTCTAGGACACGCTACATGCGGCCTGGGGGATTTCAGCTCCCCCAGACCCCCCCAAAAAACGCCCCCCCACCGGCAACCTCATTACCATGAACAAAAGACACAAGTCAGGAGATGACGGGCGTTTTGAGAGGATGGCAATTCATTTTCCAGGATTTTTGGCTTTCTCTTAATTTCGTCGAGTAGCAGCTTGCAAAGCAGGGAATGCCTCAGCTCTTAGGAGTGGGAGGGGTGCCCACTTACGCCTCTGAGTGAAACCGTCATCTTCAGAGACCACTATCATATATACCAACATTCTGTGAGCAAAAATCAGTAGGAAACTTAAAGCTTCAAAAATATTGAAAAAAGTCGGTATTTGTTGCCACTAAATCGGTAGGTGGTAGAACTGCTCAAAAAAGCGGTATCCTACCGCCTAAATCGGTATGGTTGGCAAGTATGTAGCAAGTGCCGGAGAGAGGGGTGCTGCGTTGTGCAGCTTCGCTGAAGAAATCGCATATTGCACTTGCAGGCGGGTGGAAGTGGCAAGACTCGTGCAGGGCGGGGCTGAAACGTGCGGTTTCCCCCTGCTCCTGGCTCAAGCTCACACCTGCCACAACTCATTAGGAGTAGTGGCTCACCATTGCTTCAGCGGCTCGCCCCACCATGGAGATGACTGGCACCGGGGAGCTGAGGTACGGTGAACCATGTGGCTGTTGATATCCAGAAGTGCTGGAGTGGATCTCACAGGCGCCTCTAACAGTCTGCAGAGGTTGCACTGGCACACTGGTCTGCTAACTGCTGCCAGTAAGGACACACCATTATAAAAGCAGCAGCTTGGACACATCCCCACTGAAGAACGTTCCTCGGATTCTGTGTACTTGCGCACCCTGCAACCATGGCTGAAAAGGCTGCTAAATCCAGGCCCAAAAAAAAAAAAAAATTGTTTTCTTTTAAAAAAAAATCAGTACTTGTTGCCACTAACTCGGTAGGCGGTAGGTCTGCTTAAAAAGTGGTATCCTACTGCCTAACTCGGTAGGGTTGGCAAGTATGCACTATTGTTCTCTGAGACCACCACTGTTCACATATGCATACGACGGCCAGGGACCCTCTCTGAAAACACCACAATATCCGTAAACTGGCAACCACCAGCTGATTTTCCCATGTGTTTGGGTGAGAATGCGCGGATTACTTACTGGTAATCTTCATTACTCCTATTCCTACCCTTCCTCCTCACAGTACTTGCCTCATGAGACCCCTGCCTCCGACACAGGACCTTCTTTTATTTCTTTTAATCCCTATAACTCCTCCCCCATAACCACATCACTCAGTTTCATATTACCAAGCCGTAGCATGGGACCTTCCCCACAGGGAGGGTCGTCAGTACTGTTACGAGGAAGAATAGGACTAGGAGTGATTAAGATTACCAGTAAATAATGAGAGCATTACCTCCACACCCACTCTTCCTCGTCCCAGTACTTACCTCATGCGGTATACCAAAGCAGCAACGGGGAAAAGGTCCCAATGAGACACAGAGCCAAAAACAGTGCAGCAAGACACACACCTTTAATAACTCCAAATTTACATCTCCACAGACAAAAACTCTGACCCCGAAGGAACCAACCCCGGAGTGGGAGACATTCAACCAATAGTGGTTGATGAAAGTGCTTTGATCAGCCCAGGTGGCAGCCATACAAATCTCCTGCAGAAAAAAAACCCTTGCATTAGCCCAGGAAGTGGCCAAAACCCTGGCGGACCACCCCTGAACGTGTGCAGGCACAGGCAGGCCAGAAGCCACATAGGCCATGAAGACCACAACACAGATCCATCAGCTAAAGAAAACCACAGATACCTTACGCACAGCCCCCGCCGGGCCAATAGTAAACAGAAGACTATCAGACTGGCGGAAAAGAGCAGTCCTAGCCAAATACTCCAACACTGCCCGCCGTATATCAATGTTATGCCAAGCCACCTCCTCTGACGTTTGCCGATATTGAAAGAAGGCAGGGAGAACAAGATACTGAGAGGTGTGAAACCGAGAAACAACTTTAGGGGGAAACTTCGTATCACACCTCATCACCACCAAGTCCGGCAGCACCCTCGGGAAAGGGGGGTGACATGACAGAGCCCCAATCCCCCCAAGCCTATGGGCAGAAGAAATGCAATAAGAAAAGCAGTCTTTAGCGTAAGATGTTTGATATCAATCTCGGAAAATGGGCTCAAAGGGAGGCCCTTGAAGGAACCGTAAGACAAGAGTGTTAGGGAGAATTCTCAAGAATGTGCTAATTTCCCTTACCTTTTGAGACTCCCAGCAACTTTGCTGGATTTCTAGGATTTGATTTTTTACCTAGGAAGAGTGTGATCCTTTTTTCCCACTCTTCCATGTATTTTGATCTGTGTGTTACTTTTGTGCTTTTTGGATATGGAGTTTTAAAACAACTCCATAGGCATCATATTTTTCTGTGTGTCACACAGCACACCTCAGTGCAGTGACACAGGGGTGTCTTTCAGACTTCCGAAAGTTTAAATAACTTCTCTGGGACTGACTACTGTCTCCCAGAGCATGTAAAGTTAAATTGACTTTACTAGTCTTTAAATGTACAGACCCAGCACACCCCATCTTCCTATAGAGTGCTGGAGGGGTTGTCTAAAGACTCATGTAACAGTCAAATGTTACCCTTTCCCACTTGAAATGGCTGGTGGAAGTGGTTTTAAACAAACTACCATGATTTGTCCCGACCGCGAACACCCGTAGCTAGAAATCGGGTCAGCCATGTTTTCCAATATGGCACCCAAGACCTATCTGTAAAAACAGACTCTGGAAAACTTTTTTCGCCATTTCTTTTTGGAAAGGTCCTTCTTCTGTTTGTCTCTGCGCGCCAAATCAGGAATGGTCCCTTTGTTCGTTGGCCTTTGGCAGGCTTCAGTGCTGAAGCTCTCCTCTGGCGCCTGAGTGTCTGGGATGGACAGGATGTGAGGGAGGTGCCCGAAACTCCCTGTGCTTAGTCTCCTAGGAGACCTGAATGCACTTTGGCGTGATTGGCCAGCTGGCTGTCCGGCAAGGACAGCCACCCTTCTGTGTGAGTGACAGCCAGGCTGGAATGAATGGGGGAAAAAGTCTTTAAAAGCAGGCCTCTGGGACTTGGAAAGCAGAGTTGATCACTGGAACGAAAGAACCAAAGACGAGCTGAAGGAAGACGACTGCTGCAACTCCTGGTCCTTCGGTGAAGCCCTGCTGAAGGTCTGAACTGCCTGAAACTATATCAACAGAGAAGCCCTTCAAGGTCAACTTCTTCCCTTGAGTTTGGTGGGAACAACCAACTCGTAAGCCACCTGGACACCGTCCCCAACCTGGTCGAATTTTCGTCAGAGTGCTGTTGAAAACCGGATAGCCAGGGTGAAGGAAACCAACTTGTGGACTTTAAGCCAGTCACACCTTAAACCGACGTTTTGCCAAGCTTGTGGCCTCTTCCCTGGTCAGTGCAGGAACCTCCCGACTTCCTCCTTCTTGTCCCCATGACTGAAGCTCAGGAACAGCAAGATCTGCAGGAACTGCCAGGAACAACTGCCTCAGCTACACCTTTTCTTCTCTTACAAGGTACTGTGCAAGTGCGGTGCAGAACTCTGTTCGGCCGCGGTGAAAGTTTGTGAAACTTTCGAGACTTTGAAGGCTTGTTCTTCCCTAAACCAGCATCTAACTTTTCATCTGACCAAATGTTTCAGAGGGTAACTCAAATGTTATTGATGAGTTAGATGAAGCAGAAGAGTCTCAACATGTAGTCCCTGTTTTACCTCTACCTGCTCGTAGGCCTCAATCTTTGACTACAGGGGCCCCATCAGGTCCAACACTAAGTCCTGAATTTGTCTCTCTGGAAAGGATGAGACTAGAATTGGAGTTTAAAAGAATCCACGTCCAAACTGACAGCAAACATCAAGAACTTAAGCTCAGGAAAATTGAGTTGAATCATGCACTTGAAATGAAAAAGCTGTCTCTTGAACCTGGTTCTCTCCCAGAGTCCTCTAGGTCTTCCAGTCCTAAGAGGCCTTGCATGCCCATAGATGCAGTAAATATGTATGAGGTTAAGCTTTAAATTTTGGATTGGTCCGCTGCTTTTGAATATAACCATGGGATTCAAGACATTACAGGGAATCAGCTGATTCCTTGGCTTTTTTCTAGGCTACCCCCTGTTGCAACTGATGTGGTAATGGAGTTGGGGGATATAGACAGAAAGGAGTATGAAAGTGTGAAACTAGCTTTAACAGCTAGGTTTGGGAAGACCCCTTCCCAGTATCTTAAGAGGTTTAGAACCCTCAAAAAGCATGATGGTACCCTTTGGGCTACGTAGGTGATTGCGTGTTTGAAAAACTTAGATGGGTGGCTTAAGGGTTACAGAGTTAACACTTCTGAAGCTATGAGGAATCTATTTATGTTGGAATCTATTTATGATGCCTGCTCTCCTGAGCTGAGACAGCACTTGGCTAACTCTAAGGAAATTGATCCAAAGAAGTTAGCAAGGGCTGCTGACTTGTGGGTTGCCAACAGGGCTACTCACAAGGATTCTGGGGTAACTCAGAAGAAGGATGAGGGAAAGCAGCACAAGAAAGACAACAAGGAGGATTCTAATACCTCCACTCCAAAAGAGGGCCACAAACATAACAAGGGTAAGGTAAGCCCCCTGGGAAACCAAATCAGGCTAGTGCACCTCCTGGTGCCAAACCACAAGGAGGTCAGAACAAACCCCCCATTCATAAATACATTTGGAAAATGTTATGTTTGTGGGTCAACTGGCCATGTGAAAGGGGATCCCAGATGTAAGGATAAACCTTCAGGGATCCACACTGTCTCCTTAGCCTTCTCCCCAGAGGATGAAGTACCAATGGCAAGTGGAAACTAACTTTCACTTACTGGCTGAGGAACCCATGAAAGTCTCAGCCAGTGTTTCTTTAGTATTCCTGGGTCTGTGGGAACAGCAGAACTTAGATGTCTACAATTCAATTCCAGACAATACTAAAGAGTATTACAAAGAGAGTGTTCTTGTGAATGGTCAAGAGACCCCTGCCATCAGAGACACTGGGGCCAGCATTACTGTAGTTGATGAATCATTTTTATCAAGGTAGAGGATGTTGCTAAGGCACCCAAATACCTAACTATGTTTGCTGGAGGCCCTGTCTAAATGCTTCCACAGTTACCAGCTCTCATCCAGTGCAATGACATGACTGTCAAGATACTTGTAAGTGTGCCGAGTGAAGTACCTGGGAGATTCCTGTTGGGGAATGACTTAAAAACTCTTTGAGTTGTATCAAGCACCCCCAGGCCTCCCAGCAAAAGGAAACAGGAGCAGACCAGGAAGGCCAGGGAGAGTACCTTAAAAGGCTCTCAAGAGGGGATTGTAGAGGAAACTATAACTCCCAGTCCACAGGACTTACTGACTACAATTTGGAAAAAAGAAAGAGGAAAAGGGGAAACCTAAAACCTCCAGGAAGAAACCAGCCAGCACTCCTACCAACAAGGACATCCCCGAGAGGACTGTCCAAAGTCACACCTGTGACTCCTCCACAAGCTGAAGCTGAGTGTGTGGAACAACCTTGTGTGGTTGAATCAGCTGCTGAGGAATCAGAGCTGGAAGAGGACCTTGCTCCTGTTGGAGATCTGGATCCTGCAGACCATCCTGAGCTCCAGACTTTACTGGCAGAAGGTGGACCCTTTAGGGCAGACTTCAGCAAAGGTCAACGAGAATGTCCTACTCTTGAAGGTCTTCGCCAAGAGGCAGCTTCCCAGCTGAATGGGCAAGAGCCAGGGAAGCATAGGTTGTACTGGGATGATGGCCTCTTCTACAGTGAACCGACTGAGTCTATCCCAGGGGACTACAGAAGACTTGTAGTGCCCCTAGAAAGCAGACTCCAGTTCCTACAGTTAGCCCATGAGATACCTTTGGCTGGTCACTTGAGTTTCAAGAAGACCAAGGAAAGGCTCTCTTTATATTTCTACTGGCCAATGTTGGGGCCTGATGTAGATAAGTTCTGTAGGAGCTGTCACACTTGCCAAACCTCTGGCAAGAGTGGAGCCAAGAATGTGGCACCCTTGGTGCCACTCCCAGTGGTGGGAGTCCCTTGTGAGTGGGAAGGGAATCAACATTGTTGGTCCCTCAGACCCTCCAACATCTTCAGGAAAAAGGTTTATCCTGGTTGCAGCAGACCATGCTACTAGGTATCCTGAAGCCATACCTATGAGGACTGTTACAGCTCAGGCTGTTGCTAAGGCCCTACTTGGTATTTTTACCAGGGTAGGTTTTCCTAAGGAAGTTATCTCTGACGGGGGATCTAATTTTATGTCTCACTACATGCAGGCCATGTGGAAAAACTGTGGAGTAACTTACAAGTCCTCAACTGCCTACCATCCTCAGACAAATGGATTGGTAGAGAGGTTCAACCGTACAATGAAGAGCATGATAGGTGCTTTAGAGGAACCCTTTAGGAGAAAGTGGGACCGTATACTGCAATGCCTTCTATTTGCTTATAGAGATGTCCCTCAGGAGGGAGTTAGATTTAGTCCCTTTGAGCTTCTCTACGGCCATTCAGTTAGAGGTCCCTTGGCCCTAGTTAAGGAGGGGTTGGAGAGTGCTCCTTCCCCCAAGCCAGTGAGAGTCACTGACTATGTGATAGGTCTCCGGAGGAGAATGCCATACATGATGGCAGAAGCATCAGATAACTTAAAAGCAGGTCAGGCTCTTGGTTGAGTTTACTCAAGACCAGCAAGTTTTAGTTATGGTTCCTACAAGGTAGAGGACCTTACAGGACAAGTGGATAGGACCCTTCAAGGTTGTGGGAAAACATGGGACAGGTCAACTATCTGGTGTACTTAGGCAATCCTAAGGAGGCTCCCAGATTCTTTCACACCAACCGTCTAAAAGCTTATGTCTCAAGACCAGAAGTGGGAGCTTTGCTTCAAGCTTCAGCTCAAGAGGAGGAGGAGAGTGGACCTCTACGTGACCTACTCAGAGGCCAGCCTTTAGATGAGAGAATAGAAGGAGTCAATCGCTCTTCTAACCTGAGACCTGAACAACAGGAGGAGTGCAAGTTTCTATTAAATTAGTTTGCCTCCCTGTTTTCACTATCACCAGACTTGACCCCTTGGGGCCAGCATGATATTCTCACTGGTGACCGTTTACCTGTCAAAAGCAGAGGTTACAGGATGTCAAATGATGTCAGAACGCACATAAAGGAGGAGGGCAACAAGATGCTTGATCTCGGGGTAATAGAGCCATCTACAAGTCCATGGTCTAGTCCAGTTGTACTAGTGCCAAAGGCAGGATCCAAGGAGTTGAGATTCTGTGTGGACTATAAAGCTCTTAATACAGTCACCAAGACTGATGCCCACTCTTTACCAAGGACAGATGAACTGGTGGAAAAAATTGGTTCAGCCAAGTACCTCAGTACATTTGATCTCACTTCAGGCTTTTGGCAAATAGCACTGACAGACCATGCCAAGGAGAAAACTGCATTCTCAACTCCAGCAGGCCTCTACCGGTTTAAAGTAATGCCTTTTGGACTAAAGAATGAACCTGCTACATTCCAAAGGATGGTTAATCAAGTTCTGAATGGGATGGAGGACTTCTGCATGGCATACTTGGATGACATTGCAGTGTTCAGCCCTACTTGGAAAGAACATGTTGACCACTTAGGATATGTTTTGCAGGATCTTGAGCAGGCCCATCTGACCATACAGGCAAGTAAGTGTCAAATTGGTCAGGTCACAGTGGTCTACCTTGGACATGAGGAAGGAGGAGGTGAAATCAGGCCATTGCCTAGCAAATTACAAGCTGTACAAAACTGGGCCTCCTCTACTACTCAAACCCAGGCGAGAGCCTTCCTAGGCCTCACTGGTTACTATAGGAACTTCATAGAGAACTATGGGACCTTAGCTTCTCCCTTGAATGTGGTCTCCCCACCCAAATTTCCTAAGAAGGTCAGGTGGAATGAGGAGTGCACTCAAGCATTTGAAGGCCTAAAGAAAGCCCTTTGTTAAGCTCCAGTCCTAAGAGCTCCTGACTATAACCAAACCTTCAATGTGCAGACAGATGCTTCAACTACAGGTATAGGTGCAGTTCTGAGTCAGCTGAATGAGAAAGGTAGGGAGCACCCCATTTGCTTCATCAGCTGGAAGCTGAAGGAACCTGAGACAAGATGGGCAACCATTGAAAGAGAATGTTTTGCTATTGTGTGGTCACTGAAAAAGTTTAGCCCATGCTTGTATGGATCTACTTTTGTGATTCAGACTGACCACCAACCAAACCTTGAGATGGTTGATGCAAATGAAAGGAGAAAACCCTAAACTACTGAGATGGTCAATCAGCCTGCAAGGGTTTGATTTTTCCATTGAACACAGGTCTGAGTGTCACCACCAAAATGCTGATGGTCTCTCCAGGATGTTTGACGGACTGGAGTTAGGAGATTCATCCAGGAGTGGATTAAATCCTCCTGTCCCTTAGTCTGGGGGGGACGAGTGTTAGGGAGGATTCTCAAGAATGTGCTAATTTCCCTTACCTTTTGAGACCCCCAGAAACTTTGCTGGATTTCTAGGATTTGTTTTTTTACCTGGGAAGAATGTGAGCCTTTTTTTCCCCACTCTTCCATTTATTTTGATTTCTGCGTTACATTTGTGTTCTTTGGATATGGAGTTTTAAAACAACTCCATAGGCATCATCTTTTCTGTGTGTCACACAGCACCCTCAGTGCAGTGACACAGGGGTGTCTTTCAGAGTCCCCAAGGTTTAAATACCTTCTCTGGGACTGACTACTGTCTCCCAGAGCATGTAAAGTTAAATTGACTTTACTAGTCTTTAAATTTACAGACCAAGAACAACCTATCTTCCTATAGAGTGCTGGAGGGGTTGCCTGGCTTCCCCTGAGTCTAAACACTCATGTAACAGACAAATGTTACCCTTTCCCACTTGAAATGGCTGGTGGTATTGGATTTAAACAAAATACCATAATTTTTCCAGACTGTGAACACCGGTAGCTACAAATCGGGTCAGCCATGTTTTCCAATATGGCACCCAAGACCTATCTGTGAAAACAGACTCCGGTCAACTTTTTTCCTCATTTCCTTTTGGAAACGTCCTTCTTATGTTTATCTATACGTGTGAAACCAGGCTTGGTCCCTTTGTTCGTTGGCCTTTGGCAGGCTTCAGAGTTGAAGCACTCCTATAGCGCCTGAGTGTCTGGGGTGTACAGGATGTGAGGGAGGTGCACGAAACTCTCTTTGCTTAGTCTGCTAGGAGACCTGAATGCACTCTGGCATGATTGGCCGGCTGGCTGTCCAGCAAGGACAGCCACCCAGCTGTGTAAGTGACAGCCAGGCTGGAATGAATGGGGGAAAACTGTTAAAAAGCAGGTCTCTGGGACTTGGAGAGCAGAGTCGACCACTGGAACGAAAGAACCGAAGACGAGCTGAAGGAAGACGACTGCTGCAACTCCTGGTCTACCGGTGAAGCCCTGCTGCAGGTTCGAATTGCCTGAAACTCCATTGACAGAGAAGCCCTTCAAGGTTAACTTCTTCCCTTGAGTTTGGTGGGAACAACCAACTCGTAAGCAACCTGGACACCGTCCCCAACCTAGTCAAATTTTCTTCAGAGTGCTGTTGAAAACCGGATAGCCAGGGGGAAGGAAACCAGCTTGTGGACTTTAAGGCACCCACACCATAAACCAACGTTTTGCCAAGCTTGTGGCCTCTTCCCTGGGCAGTGCAGGAACCTCCTGATGTCCTCCTTCTTGTCCCCACGACTGAAGCTCAGGAACAGCGAGATCTGTAGGAACTGCCAGGTACAACTGCCTAGGCTACAGCTTTTCTTCACTTACAAGGTACTGTGCAAGTTCAGTGCAGAACTCTGTTCGGCCGCTGTGAAAGTTTGTGAAACTTTCCCGACTTTGAATGCTTGTCCTTCCCTAAACCAACATCTAACTTTTCATCTGATCAAATTCTTCTAAGATCCGTGGCAAAGACTTAACTGTTTACTACCAGAACTGTGCTCTCCTATACAAGACTCCGAACCATTGACTTTGGCCCAGATCTATTGAATTGAATTGCTGGTTGTAGTGAACTGAAACCCTTTACCCTGCCTATGAAAGCATTTGTGCTGTTGATTCTTATAACCTTGTCCTTTACCTCTTTTTAAAGTAACTGAAGTACCATTTTGCTCCGTCTTCAGGGGAGCTGAACTTGTTCAGAAACTGATTGGTTGTGTATTGTAGCATATTAGATTGTGATCTTGAGCTGCTCTTACTAGTGTAATGTTTTCCAAATGACTGTGTAAATAAATGTATATTCTTTTACCGAGAAACCTTGAGTAAGTGTTTGCTTGAATCACTGTATTTGTTGGTCCTTTGTGTAACCTATTGTACTGCTCACTTTACTCTTGAGATAAGTCTGGCTTCTCAGCCACTGCTACCACATTACTGTGTAGTACAGGCTTGTACCAACGGTGAAATTGTACTTACACTTGTAGTCTTAATTGTGTGTGGTGTTCCCAAACAATCCTGCCTAACAAAGAGGGAGATCCCAAGGGGGAAACAAGGACGGGAAGAAGAAAAACCCCACAGCAACTTCCCCACCAACACCTCCCCTTCCCACCCATCCCACCGACCATCAGAGTCCCCCAAAAGGAATTTAATGGAGGCCCACTGAGAGCGAAGTGTGGAAAATGCCAGGCCCTTGTCTAACCTCTCTTGGAAGAATTGAAGGATAGCGGGGAGGCCAGAACGCAGGGGAGGGATCCCAGACCGGCCACACTAGTCCTGGAAATGGCCCCAATGCCTGCCGTACACCATCAGAGTGGAGGGTCTAAGAGCATTCATTATGGACTCGACTATGGGACCTGAGAACCCCGGAGATATCATCCTAGACCGTGTAATAGCCACACTGACCATTGCATCCAGCGGACTTCCAACCGCAGATCCCCTTGAAGGGGACAAGACCACTTCGGAACCAGCCAAGGTTCCTGGGACTGAAGCTCCAACAGAGAGGGGAACCAACTGCGGCGGGGCCAGAACAGAGCTCACAACAACAGTCACCCTGGACAATCTGATGCGTTGACCCACCCGGGGCAGAAGGGGAATAAGTGGAAAAGCATAAAGAAGACACAGAGGCCACTGTACAGAGAGGGTGTTTCCCCCCCCCCCCAAAACCCCTCGGCCTGAAACCGAGAATAGAAGAGGGGAACCTTCGCCGAGGCTAGAGACGCAAACCGGCGGCCGAGAAGATCCGCCCGAACATTGTCCACCCCCATGATACGTGAGGCCACCAGGGACACCAGATGCTATTCCCCCCAGGAGCCAATCCGAGCTGCCAGATCATTCAAGGAGCTGCCGGAACCCCCTTGGCGGTTGACATATGCCAAGGCCAGTGTATTGTTCATCCGGACCAACACTGACCCGGCCCTCCAGACACCTCTTTAAGTACACCAGAGCACGGAGAATGGCACACAACCTTCGCCAATTGGATGATTGACAGGTCTCGTCCGGATCCCACAACCCTTGAGCTGAGAGGACCCCCAATGTAGCCCCGACCCCTCCCACTGGCATCAGTATCAAAAGTAGTCACAGGAGGAAAGACTAGGGACACCCCAGTCTGTAGATTCGGAACCCCCAACCACCAGAGCGGGGAGTCCCGCAGCGCTGGGGACACCGGAATCAAATCCTCGAAAACTTGAGACGTCGGGACCCAACGGGAGAAAAGATAAGACACCAGAGGATGTAAATGAAACCGGACCCAAGGAACCAGAAACACACAAGACGCCATGTGTCGCTGCAATCCGAGGAAGAGGTGATCCGAGACAGAAATCCCCCTGAGAACCCTGCCCAGAAAAGCCAGCCAGCGACAGACCCACTCCAGGGACGGGAACACCCTCCCCATCCTGGCGCAAATCTCTGCCCCATCAAAAACTAGATCATGAGAAGGCTAAGACCTCTGCCGGTTCACTAGGAATCCCCAGCCCTGCAACACCAGATAGACCAGTCGGAGATGAGCCATGACAGCCGGCAATTTGCTTTGGGCAACTGTCAAGACTTAATTGCCGTGAAGATTAGAGAAACCTCCGTCCACAAGTACCACACAGAGAAAGTAACACCACTCTCTGTGCGATCTTTGAGGCCACAGGTGGGAGATTCTTGAAGACCGGAACCGCGGAACACTGGAACCCCAAGGCCGCTGTAAAGAAAAATGCCAATTAGCATCAAACGATCACAGTCAGAAATACAGTGTACGTAAAGGACTATGCACGGCTTACCTAGGAATGACAGTGATGTTGTTGCTAACCAGACAGGGCTTAGGGATGGTTCCGTGGAGAGGGCACGTGAGCAGCACCCCAGATTGAAGTAGGGTGAGTTGAAATGACTCTCGGTGGTGTGTAGTGAACACCAACTGGCCCACCTGTAGCTGAGATTGGAGAACACAAAGGAAGTCTGTGATAACAATCCTGAAGTTTGCCAAAGGAAAACCAAGAGCGGTTGCAGAATGTCAAGACAAAAGGGAAATCCAAAAGAAGTCTGAGTTGCCGTTCCGTGGTCCAATAGGCCATGAAATCAGAGTAAAAAGTCACAACACAAGGGTATATCCAAACGAAGTCCGTGTAAGAGTTCTGAGGTCGTAAGGTTCATGAAGCAAGAACAAACAGTGGTCGCCGTACAGAGTTCTGAGGAAACAGCTGTGAAGCAAAGAGTAACGGGCGAATCACTGCTTAAGTACTGATCACTTCCGTGTCAAGTGACACACAGCCGTATCACGTGACCGGGAACCAACTGTCATGTGACACGGACGCGATCGTCCACGGATGCCTTCCCCAAAGCGCCATGGCAACCGCCAGTGAAAGAAGTGGTACCTCAATCGGGGCTGAACACGGCGCCTGCCGCACCCTGAATAAGTGGCATGGCCTGGAGGGAATTGGGGAATTTGCCGCTCACGTGACCCCCGCCCTATGTGAGTAGCAGAGGAGGAAGGTGCAGGGTCCGGAAGAGGTATGGGGCACCTAGATGTTTTAGTGACATGTGTGGGAGTGTGGTGTGTGACAGACGGGAGCGTGGCAGCAATCAATAGGCCAGGCAGGGAAACAACCAAACTCTCCTCAGGAGCAAATGCGCCACAAGGGGAGCCACCAGCCTGGAGACCACTCTGGGAGCTGATCGCAACCCGAACTGAAACACTTGGAACCGGAATGCCAGGATCCCACTGCAAAACTGAAAACCCACATGCGACAGGGACGGAGAGCCACTTGGCATCATTCACCCTGGAGACCAGAGATGTCACTCAATCCACCTAGTCGAATATGCAGACAACATTTCCGCAAAGTCTCCACATTGAAGTGCACCGTCCGGATGAAGCAGTACAGGGCCCTGAGACCCCAAATCAGGCGATACTGCCTAGAAGGTATGGGGACCACGAACATCAGTGAGCAGAAAACTTGACCTTGAACAGGGAGAGGAGCAGGCATTCACTTGAAACACTTGTGTATAGGCGCGTTATAAATGCCATATCATATCATATCATGATGGCTCAACAACAATTCGGAGAAAACAGTTCCCATGGCCAACCTCTTGGTCCGTGAGCTGGGTACCAAAGTCCTAACCATGCAAACCCGGACAGGTGGGGACAGGAACAACACTTGATAACCCCACCGAAAGGAGTCCAGCACCCAGGAAGCCAAACACCACCGGTCCCATACCGGAAAAACAGACGGACCCGCGCCCCAGGCCTGTCCAAATCTGTCAGGGCTACCGCACCAGCCCAGAACGAGAAGAGTGTGGAGGACCCCGCCCCACCCCATATCCCTGAAAAGACAAAGACGAGGAGCCAGGGAAAAACTAGCTAGGCACTGCACTTGCACCAGAGGAATACCCCTCGGACGTTGATGCAGGCCTGCGCCACAATTTAACAGCATGTTCATCAGCCCCCAAAAATAGTGGACCCATCAAAAGGAAAATTAAGGACAGCCCGTGAGGCTCACAACCCTGCAGATGTACACGCCTCTGGGCAGACACACCAACCCCCATGGCCACAGTCCCCTCAGCTGACATAGAGGAGCCACCCACAAGGCTGGCAAGACCATCATCAACAGAACCAGATAGCAAAAAATCACCCTCTCGCAATGAGTCTGGTCACAAAGAGGGGCAATGCATTATTTCCCGGATATCAGATTCCAACGGCAACCCCATCCTTGGGGTATGCTCATTCCGGATATTTATAGAAGGGACAGCCCCTCCACTGGCATCAGGGGCTCTGGGGACCCCATTAAGCATATACGTGTGCCTCAATCTGCCAATTCACTTTCACATGACTAAGAGGCGGCTTGAATGCTATATGTCGGTACTGGAGGACCCATGCACCAAATGCTGAGCTACCGGGACCCCCATGGCTGTGACTTCCATGACGCTGCAGAAGTCTCTCCAATCCCATAAGGAAAAATATTAGCCCCTCTCGTCCGTCCCCCGCACAGCTCAGAGGAAGAGGACAGGACAAGGCGCCTGCGAGCAGCAGAACGTATACCTATGGCTAATACAGACACAAAACACTAACACATACAGCCAGAAGGCATCAACCAAGAGGGAAAACCAAACAAACAATTCCCTTGGCAACAACGCACCTCCCCACCGGAGACGGAGCCCATCCGCCTCCGGAGCAACGCCGGGAGATAATGCCATCAAAAGGAGTCAGCATGTCATGCACAGCCGGCAGGAGAATCAGGGCACAAACGTTCTCAAAGCCCCCAACTCCTTACTGCATCCCAAGCCCTGCAGGACCCGGGCCGTGATGTCCTCACGCCGGCCTATAGCCCCACAGAAAACCGGGCGAGGTATTCCCGCTCAACCGGGACCCTGAACACCGAAGGGGGCCCGGGAGCAATGCCACACCTGAAGGAGCCAAAGGCCCCGCCACACAGCCCCACCGGGGGGCCAGCAATGATCGTTCTCCGGTGCCCCGCACCGGGAAAAAAAAGTCCAACCTGCCGAAGGCAAGAAAAATTAAACTGAGTGATGTGGTTATGGGGGAGGAGTTATAGGGATTAAAAGAAATAAAAAAAGGTCCTGTGTCGGAGGCAGGGGCCTCATGAGGTAAGTACTGGGACGAGGAAGAGTGGACATGGAGGTAATGCCCTTGTGTTCGCATAATGTATTATAAATAAAGAATATGGTTATTGTAGATCAAGCAAGGCCTAACTCCAGGGCTATTAAAGACATCTTGAGTTATATCATGTCGAGTGTCAAATGCTCAACCAGTCACAGCGCTTAGCCTACCACAGCAGTGCATTCTGGGGCTTTTCTCAGTTTACAAAAATAACTGGAAGATAACAGAACAAACCCTGTATACGAATACAGAACGATTTGGGCTAAAAGCAGCAATTTTAGTATGTTAGTTATTAGGCTATTTGGGACTGACAATTTAGGACCCTATAGAATGTTTATGTCCACTCTAAAAAGGAATCAATTTAAAACCCACCCACTTGCCCTACCCCTTTCTAATAATAATAATGTCTGTTCTCAGTTAGGTCCTCGTGATGGATTCCTCCAGCTTCTAAGCCCTGTAATAACTGGTGCCATAATTACCTCAATTAATGATACTCAAATAAATCAACATCAGAAAAATCTATGATCCTCAGAAGGACGAAGGGCTGCGTCACCCCTGCCGTGGAATTCGAACATTAAGGTACACGATCCTCGCCGCCGTGTCTATGTGAGTCTCACAACTCACAGAGACGCGGTGTCAAGGCAACAGTCTACCGTGAAAGGATCGGGTACCTTAATGCGGAAGAACACCAGATAGTGAGGGAATTGGACCCAAACTAGTTGCAAGTGGCAGAATTTGAAGAACCAATTGCAGATTGTGGAGAAAAGGACAGTGCCTAGAATAAAAGCAAAATTTTCCAAGTTGTGTTATCGTGGGGAAACAAGGACCCATGGAGCAAAAGGGACTTACCCTACCTGAACAGACAGCATACAGAAGCTTTGCTGTTGGTTTTTCCTGATGAAGGTAGCTACATTGAGAAGACCCCAAGAGTGGTTATGAGAACAACCAAAACACGTGTAGACATCTGGAATCTGTGAGAGTAATCTCTACACAGATGGGTTTACTGAGTAATAGATCTGAACCTAGTGAAATTATAACAGCCTAGTGGTCATATCTAACCATAGAGTATTAGATTGATAATAGAGGAAGTATGAACGGAATGAAGAATGAGAGAGAATGAGTGGTAGTGTATTGTGATAGGTGAGCCTGGTCTTGAAATTGTGGCTTTTGGATATAGTGATTTTTCTTTCGAACACACAATATAGATATTTAAATTGTAAAAACCAAAAAGATTTTCTTTGCAGAATGTATATTGTTTTGATATGTTTATAAAAATGTGTGTGACACAATAAATCTGATTTTATGTTTTGAACTAACTGAATTATTGGTCGATATTTGTAAAAAGACCACATACTAATGGAAGAGGTCACCCCTCTCTTGGATTGGTCCAATATATATTGTTTCACCATCTACTTACGTGCCATCCTCTACCTTTTGGGGGCTGATCGCCCCTTCCCGCAATGCCTCTATTGGATGAGTCTAAAGCTTTAGCCCAAGAATGGGAAACCAACCCAGAAAATGTACAGCTAGCAATGCACAGCGCGGGACCACAGTAAATGTTTTTGATGTCACTTCCCATGCGTCCCCTGGGTCAAAGGTTGGACCAAAAGGATCAGTCCTCCCCTATTGCGCATGGCCTGCACTATTACCTGTTCCCTGCAGGTCATTCATGTTAATGTTAATGTTAAAGTATATTTGTACCGCGCACTGTCACCACAGGGAGGTTGAGTTAGTGGGAATGTGCTGGAAAAGTGCAAGAAAGCAGTGATGTGCTGTTGGCAGCCTCAGCCCGGTGGGTCAGTTGGCTGGGCTTGGGGTGTTTTACGGTCGGTAGTCGTCGTGTGCTGTTGTGCAAGTCTTTGTGCAGTTTGTTTTGTTGTTGCAGTGTAGTGAAGTTTGTGCGGTTTGCTGCGTTTAAGGTTTGTGGTTGTGTTTGGTTTGAGTTTTGAGAGGTGTATGCATAGGGATGAAATTGTTCGTGGATTGGTTAGTTGGCAACATTCACTATTGCATCAAAGCGTGGCGCATGCTAACATTCACAACTCTATCTAGATGCGACACAAGCTAACATCCACATTTCTATCTACATGTGATGCGAGCTAAGGTTAGGACTTTCAGCTAAGTGTGACACATGCTAACATTCACAATTCTATCTAGATGTGACACATGCTAAGTATAAGACTTTCAGCTGAGTGTGGCACATGCTAACATTCACAATTCTATCTAGATGTGACGCAGGCTAAGGTTAAGACATTCAGCTGAGTGTGGCACATGCTAACATTCATAACTCTATCTAGATGTGACGCATGCTAAGGTTAGGACTTTCAGCTAAGTGTGGCACATACTAACATCCACAACTCTATCTAGATGCGACGCAAGCCAACATTCACATTTCCATCCAGATGTGACGCAAGATAACATTCACAATTCTATCAGATGGGGAGCAGGTGCAAGTGGATCTATCTCACCTGGCCTAGGCACCACCCACCTTCTTAGCCCTGCCTCTTCCTTCATGCTCTTAACTCTTAGATCAAGGGCATCTGTCACCCGGGCGTCCGACGTGAAGGGCAAAGAAATGGGGAATTCCTGTTTGGACCTGTTCGGACCAGGAAGACCCAGGGCCCAACCCCCTGCTTAGACAGCAGGTAAGCATGCACCAATATGTGATTACTCCCTCTGTCCCCACAGGCCATCTCTACCCCTTTGGTCCCCCGTGATGTCCCTTGTGCCCCCCCCCCCTTCTCGCACACAGGTGTTGCCTGTTTTGCTTGTTTTTCTGCCCTACTGCCCCTAACCCCCCTCCAGCCTACTTCTGCATGAGTCTGCATGAGCCTGTCCTGAAACATTCTGGTTTCACCATCACAGTCTTGTGGCCAATGCTGGATTTGACTTTTATGGTCTTCACCCTTTCTCAACTCTCATGATGGAGTTCCTTTGCATCTCGTACTCATGGTGGCCCTGAATCATGCTGTTCCCATCTTCATCTTGTATCCTGGCTTGCAAGATTATGTGTTACTACTCCCTTCTGCAATTGTATTTGCTCTCCCCTCTTGCTTCTCCTGACTTTTGACTGCATACTCTATGTTCATAAAATGCATCCAGGAACAGAATGCGAGAGGCATCTCTCTTTCATGCAACCCCCCTCCCCCCCTCCCCGCACTCCCCCATTTGGATTCCCTAAAGTTGTGCAGAATAGGAAATTGCCTGAAGGTGCAAATGACTCACTGCCAGACCCTCCATGCATATATAATGTGTGTATTAAGTGTCCAGCACATGCCACACAGATATGTTTTGGCCTTTAAATCCATGTATATGGGGGGCTTGGTTACGCTTTCTCCCACGCAGGGCGCAGCATGCTATTAGCAATGACAGGCCTTTGAAGCTCATCCCAATACCCCTTTAATCTCTAGAAAAGTAAAATAGAAACGTTAATGGCAATCATTAACAGCGCTGGCAGGGGCAAAGAAAAGAAGGAATGCCACTGAGAAGACGCCTGTCTGCTTTGCAAATGCCCCTGTGCCTGGCGTGCCCCTAGGCAGGCCATGCACAGGGGCATGCTGGCGCAGAGTGGGTGCAGAATCAGCAGCAAATGTCTGTGTGAATCAGGGGACGGCTCCAGGGTGACCATTTCATGGACCCCATTCTGCAGATTTTGGGGTGATGAGAAATGGCCTCAGATTGGCTGCGAGTAGTAATGTAATGATGGGGGGTGATCGAACAGCAACGGGAACAAGACATTGCCCATGCAATCTTTAGGAGGGTCAAAGCAATCTCCCATGATTGAGCCGACACACATCTTCCCCTGGCATGATGTCCTGCCCTATTCCAGCATCACACACACCACCCGGTGCAGAAGCCCGGTGGGGGTGGGGCTGCCGGACACAGTGCTGTGTGCCGCCGCAGTAAGGTGAGCATTCTCTCTTCGAGCAAGCATGTGCTTCAGTGCTGTGTGTGCTTCTGTGGCTGTCCTCTGTGGGGTTGAAGCAGGCTCTTCTGTTTCATGCCACCGCTTGACATCTGATGCCTTCATTGCCTCTCCATTGCTTTTAATCAGTATTTGCTAGGGGAGCACCTGTCACCAGCGTGTCCTGCTCCCTTGCCTGTCATCAGTATTTTTGGGATCCCAGCCCGAGGCCAGTAACACTTATCTCATAGTGTGTGTTCACCTCCAGCTTCTACTTACTGACTCTTCAGTTTTGTAAATAGGTTTTCTTTTATCTAATTATACGTAGAGAATTAGGAGAATAGAACAATTTATTTTTTTCACATAAAATACGAAGAAATAACACAAATCAAACATGCACATTAAAATAGAGAACATTCATGGATAAATAAGACAAAATAGACACACAGAAAAAACAAAGTAGCTAGGACAGATCATAAGAAGTATCAGTAAAATGTGCTGTCAGTATAAATCCACAAAAGGGATTCAAATACCACCACATTTCTAATTCATTCAAAGGCTGCTTGCTTGTGTCATTCGCTGCTAGCTATTTTTTTTTAAAAAAAATATCTATAGGAGGTTTCTGGGGGTTGGCAGAGGTGATTTCCATAACTACAACCAGTCCCCATAGGCAATTGTCAGTGTATATATCATAAGGATACTCTAAGGATATACCAGGAGTTGATATTAAATTAGCTTATAGATTTTTGGAATGTTTATCTGACCTATTATTCCACTAAAATAAAAAGATTCTCCAATTTAGATAATTGAATCACCTTGCCAAATCACTAGTGATAGCTACATCATACGGGCAAGGCAATGATTTGTGCAGGAGAAGTTACTAGAGCGATTAATACATGTTTTTTTAAAAAATTGCATGTCTTGCACAACTCCACTAAAGGTCCTTCAGAGCATTAAGTCCACAGTAATATATACAAACAATAGGTGTGCCCCAGTGTGCACGCGTGGGCATAGGCAGTATACACATTCAAAACAAAGAACCAAAAGAGGTGCCCACGCCTATGACAGTCCTTAATTCTGTCAATTATTTAGGTTAAATCTCCATATTAATATAGGGTGTGTGCTTTCAAGGAAGTCACAGGAACAACAAAACCAAAGAAAAGTCCTAGGAGTACATGAAATAAATGTATTATACAAAACACATTTTTTTAAGAATTTCAGAATGCTTTTTACACAGGTTTAAAAGACATAACAACAGATGAAACAAGAACATGAAACATAACATTCATCATGTGTACATCGGTTAGCCAGAGGCGGTAATTTCATCAGAAAAATAAGATAGGATATTTTACAGAGAACCAAATTAATGAAAAAACAGAGGCCCGACAGGAAGACAATTGTACCTGTGGACTAGATGTAACCAGGGTGTATAAAAAATTACCCTGGTTTAGACAGAGTGAAATTATTCAATCAACTTAAGTCATATGGCTGTCTTGCCATATAATTAACTGCCAATCTGTATGAAAGATCGAAGAATTGTTCCCAAAGTACTTCCAGAAGGGAGGGGAACAAAGCGCATGGAAAACATGTTTCGGCGAGCCTAAACAGGCTTTTGAGGTTGGAGCCTTCCTCAGGGCAGAATGAATGTGATATGAAAATGTATCCCTAAAGGGGGCAGAAAAAAATAGAACATGATTCGTACAACTAGTACTCTATAGGATATGTTCAAATGGATGTCAAGGTTTGTAATACAGTTAATAAGCAGACACGGATCACTCACCCTTTATATATATAGAGAGGGCAGGGGAATTCCGCTGGGCTGTTAAACCGGTGTACCAAGACTCTTATACTGCTTGTGAAAACAGCTGAGGGGACTGAGCCAGGGCCGGTACTTCTGCTTGCTGTGCTGGAAGTCCAGCAACTATAAAGGCAAGCACAAGAGAGAACAGATCTCAAAATAAAAGGAAAAAAGTCATGGAGTTGATAGTTGTGCAAAAATTCGTACAGGCATCAACAGATGGTGAGTTAGAATATGATAGTGTACATATATATATATGCGTCAGAGATTGGCTTTTACCTTCACGGGCAGCTAATTTTTCTTAATCTGCCATCCTGCACATGGAGCCTAGAACTGTGTCTGCCGCTCGCTCTCTCTACACTTCCATCTCCCACACCCCTTTTCCCCTTTCTGACTTGTTTTTCTAGTACACGGTCACTTCTGTGCCCTCCTTTTCCAGGCAATCTCTGATGCATGGTATACGTACACTAACATATTCTAACTCACCATCTATTGATGTCTGCACACATTTTATCAATCCCATGACTTTTTTCCTTTTATTTTGAGATCTGTTCTCTCTTGTGCTTGCCTTTATAGTTGCTGGACTTCCAGCACAGCAAGCAGAAGTACCGGCCCTGGCTCAGTCCCCTCGGCTATCAGCGCCATGGCTGCCTCCAAAATCGTGTCCGGGTCCGGGTTCCCTGAATGGGGAATTACCGGGCCATTCCGAGTGTGGAAGGCCCAGAATGTCCTCCTTTAGGGAACCCGGGCCCGGTCCTTCCCCATTCCCATTCAAGCTCCCATAGGGCTCAATCGGAATGGTGAGGGAGCTAACAACGGGCCCGTCAATTATGGGCTTGTTGTTAGCTCCCTGGTCCCCTCGCGGGACCCGCTATGGACGTCAGGAAAAAACAGATGTCCACAGCGGGTCCCGCGAGGGGACCTTGTAATAGTGCAGAGTGGTTTATGGACGTCAGGAAAAAACAGATGTCCACAGCGGGTCCCGCGAGGGGACCTTGTAATAGTGCAGAGTGGGTTTAACGGTTGCCGGCACCATTAACGGCGCCCTTAAAACCATTCTGCACTTCTCGTAATGAGGCCCTTTGACAATTAGCAAAAGTGGTAAGTCTTTACAGTCCTACAGAAGATCAGAAAATTGGAGGAAGATGATTTCAGAAACTGTGGACATAAATCACACACAAGGCATGACCTTCTTGGCTAAGTCGAACAAGGCCACTCTGTGCAAAACACTTGCACAACACACATCAAATAAACACCCCCTCTGTTTATTAGTGGTGTGCGGCTCCATCCTTGTTTGTAATAAAACATGGCTGAGAATTTTAATTATCAGCCGACATCCCACTTACATATAGTGGACAGAGAGGGCGAAGTGGGGTGCTGAAGTCTCCCTTTTGCTTGCAAAAAATTAGATGGATGGCAATATTCTGGACACCTTAGATGAGTACCAGCAAATAGGGTGGACGCCCAGTATAATGCATAAGAGCTGTCAATGTTTAAACAAGGCCCCAAGCTACAACATTTATCTGTACGTTAAGGCTTAGGACCGATTCTTAAGGGACACCAAGGAGAGAAGACTGTATTCAACCCAAACTGCCTGGTATGGGTCGGAATAGTCTCTGGGTTGTTCTCTAGGTTGTGGACGCCAGAAGCAGAACCTCACTCTTAAAATCATTCAGCTTCAGGACACAACGGGACATGACGAAGAGGACTGAATAGGGAGAGAGCTCTCAGTTATGACTCCGAATGAAGTTAATTTTCTCCAAGAAGTTGAGGGTATTCCCAGTCTTAAGTACTCCAGAAACCCACAGAGGCGACAGATAGAAAAGTGGACCACTTGCAGGTCACAGGGGGACAAGTGATGTGCAGAACACTGCTTGGGGTGGCAATCAGGTTGGAGGCACAGCTTGAGAGACTGTGCAGTGGAGCAGAAAGAAGGGAGGTGTTCCACCTCAGGATTGTCGATGAGCACATGGCAGCGGGGCTGGATAAGAGCATGGGTTTGACACAGGTTCCAAATATGGTCACAAGGTTGGAGATTGGAAGATGTCATAGTGAGAAGAAGGACAGTATTGAAGCAAAGCCGCCGAGTTGGTCAGATGCATGACGCGTGGACTGCCATTTCTCCAATGTACAGGCCGTAAACAGGCTCTGAGATGGGTTAGGGTTCCCCAAGGGGAGTGCTATAGCACCCCAGGAAGTTGAATCTTGACTCGAGGTGCAGCTCACCCAAACTAGCAGAGGTGACAATCTGAAGGAAGTTAATATGGGGATTCCACTTGGGTGGTTTGGATCTGGGGGCATGAGAACATTCACTATCAGGGATTGGGAGAGTGATAGGGGCTAAAGAGGAGTTAAGGGGTGGAGGGAGAATGCATAGGAAGTGTGAGCTTCAGTATCTTTGTACACATAGCGAGAGAAGGAGGGAGACAAACTGCTTTTATGGTCTGGATGTTTCAGGGGAAGATGAGGATCTGCAAGACACAATGATGGGAGGTGAGTATATCCACCTATAGGCCTAGCTATTTCCAACTCTAGTCAGAAAGGGTTAGAAATTTGGTCACTGAAAGTTAAATGGATGAATTTGGCAGCTCAAAGATCTGTGTTAGCTTGCAAGTTTAAAAAAAGTGTATTGAATGTTTTGCTAGTTCAGGAAACCCAGTACAGGAGAGGCAAGGGACACATATAGGGGAAGAGGCCTACGATCATCTTACTGGGCATCCATTGGTTTGAAAAAGGCTGGAGTAGGATTGATGATGAACAAACGCCTTCAGGCGTAGGGTGAGTTGATGCATAAAATGCTAGAAGGAAGGCTGCTAATTTGGAAAGCAAAGCTGGAAGATTTGGACACGACTCCCATGGTGGTGTTTTTCCCAACTAGTGGTGGAATGATTTCCTTCAAAGGCGATGGAGGAAATTATGAGAAGTTCCAAGGGAGATTTGAATTTACTATTAGATACGTGCTAGATAGATGCAACTGGCCCAACACGGAAGAGTGGAAGGATTAGATATGAGGGTTGTCAGCATGTGTGGGAAGATGTTGAGTTGATAGATGGCTAGAGGAGCTGTAACCCTAAGTTGAAACAATACAACGTTTATTCTCACCCCCCATGGGAGTTATTTCAGAATAGATTATGTGTTGTTGAATGAGGTTCGCAGGGACCTCCTGGTGGCAGCTGTGATACTCCCAGTGGTATGTTCTGATCATGGAATGACAACAGTTGTGCTTGATTTACTTCGCAATTAACAAGGTAGGGGAAACTGGCAATGCAACAATCTCCTGTTGAAAGATCAGCTTTTTCGGGGTCATGTCCAAAAAAAAGGGAAAACTATTGTTTTAGACCAATAAGGATGGGGAACTAGCTTGGGTAAGGCCGGGGATGCTGTATTCACAATGTTTAGAGGACTTTAATATGTGAGGGTGCCAAACGTAAAAGACTACTAACTATGAAAGAGGATGAAATAAGGGAACACCTACAGTTACTGGGAAACCAGAGGACAGCAATGCGCTGAGGGGGCAAATTAAGAGAAAAATGCGAAGAATTGAGGGCTCTCCATCAAGAAGAGGCTTATATAAATATTAAGTTTCCTTAAACAGCTGTATTACGAAGGGGGAGATAAGGCAGATTACATGCTGGCCAGTAGGCTTAGGAACCAGGGAGCAGAGCATAGGGTCTGCTCCACACGCACAGATAGGGGCAAGAAATACAATAAAGCCACAGATATTGCTCAGGACTTTGCTGGGTTCTATGAATTGCTCCACAAAGAGGAAGAATCATGTTTCGGGAATCACATGCTAGAGTACCTTAGGGAGCTAGATTTGCTGAAGGTGATGGATGTAGCTCGAAGAGAATTAGAACTCGAGTAATTAAAGGGTTGAATTCATGGAAGGCTCCTGATCCCGATGGATTCACAGTGGCTTTTTCACAGAGAGCTTTATGAGATTATGGCCCCCAAATTAGCAAACAATTATAATTCTGCCATTGAGGGTCATGCAACCCCCAAACCTTTCCGGAAAGCAGAAATTGTAATCCTGAAAGAATGGAGCGGAAAGGAATGTTGTGCCTCCTATAGGCAGATAACCCTTCTCAATGTGGATATGAACATTTCAGCTAGACCTTTGGCCATGAGATTGGACATTACCACCTTATCCACCCGGATCAAGTGGGGTTCTGTCACAATTACGCACACCTTGCACCCAGCACTATTGCAGGTGGCCATTTACATGTAGACTACCATTTTATGAACCATAAAATAACTCTGCTTTCAGTCATCTGCTTACCTGCTACAAACTTGAACCAAACTCATTTCATATTCCATTTGTGGTTTTAGGTTAATTCAGTGGGTGCATTTTGGTAGATGTATGCTGTCAAAGAGACAAAGGGCTTTATGAGGCATAATATTTACATTTGCTTTCAGCAGGCTGAAGAGAGCTGGGGATACATTGATTACTCTCAGCTTCTGCAACCCACCAAAGGCTTGGTTGCAAAAAAACGTAATTCTATGAGAAGACAGGAGGCTTCATGTTATGCATTAAAGGAATTGTTTAAAATAAACTCGGTTGAGACAACAGAAGATATACATCAATTGGCGCGCCCAGGCAACTCCACGAACAACAGGCATCAAAGACCATCCCAGAAGAAACTAGAACACATTAATAGTGAAGTTGTATGTGTACTGATATCATGGAACACAAGTGGTTTCAAGCATTTGTTCCAAGAATTCCCTTTCTCATTGGCAAATAACTCCACAATATGCCTACAGGAAACATGGCTGCGTGAGATCCCCGTCAGAGACGGCTATTCAATTCTGCTAAATCTAGCGGGGAAAAATAGGTTAGGCTGTCCATACTCTGGCCTACTAACAATGGTCACCAATGCCAATGGATGTGTAATAATACAAATATATAATCCAAATTTGCTTTTGATTAACACATATTGGAACCCTAGAATGATATCAACAGATCGATACATAACCTCGATAACGACTATAATTGATGCCTGCCTGATCAAATGTATCGATCTCTCTGTGATAACATGCAGAGGCTTGAATTTTTCTTGTTCAACGATTCCAATGAATATGTTAACAGACACACAACGATTTCAGAGAATAAAGTGTGCAGAGGACAACATCGGATATCAGCACTGGAAGCTCGGTATTGTGAAATGTTGAATGGAAAGGTGAATGGTGACATGCCAGCTAATTACACCTGGCACCGCGATGCGACTTATAAAATCCTAGACTGCATCTGGATATCGAATTCAGTGTGGCCACAAATAGAAGATCTGAAAATTGTGAAAACAACAAGCAGTGATCACGATGTACTGGAAATGTCATGGTGCTTGCATTTCGTGCTTCCAGGTGAGAGGCCTATCTTTCCATTGTGATCAATCAAGGCGCTAATAGATTGAGAATAAATGCATAACAGGTTAATATTCTAAGACAAAGCATATTGGTAGGAAATTTGTCTCCAACCAGTAAAATAAACTATGCACCGTTACTTTCACAATTTTAAAAAGAATCCTCACAGATGAAGAACTGTTCTCAATGAAAGTTACATGTGTTTAGCGCTTCAGTGAGTCAGAAAAAAAAATCCTGCATAGAGACATTAGGCAGCTAAAAAAGACATTAGGCCCTAATGCCGAGCCTGCCATCAAAAAACGAAAACTGAAATATCGAAATTGGCTTAAATCATTTTCTCTGATAAGAGAGCAAGAACGTGCAGAACAAATCCTGAAATTGATTACCTTACAAAAGACAAGAGAAACATGCGGAATCTTAAATAAAGGCACCTTAAATCAAGAGGCAAGGCTTTCAAATGGCATACCAAGTACTAAATGGGAACAACATTTTAGAAACGTGTTTAATAACACAAGAATGCAGCAAAATAAACCTGGAAAATAAATTGGAATGTAAAGGAATTAGCGGAGGACATTGCGCTTGTAATTCAACGTCTAAAAAACTCTCGTGCAGCAGGCCCGGATGGCCTAACAAATGTGATGCTGAAGGGGAAAAACGAGCCATGGTCAAAATGTATTGAGGAGTTGTTCAAACTGATCTCGTCATCGAAGCAACTACCATACTCATGGCAAAAGGAGATAATAGTTCTGATATTCAAGAAGGGCTGTCAGGACGATACCACAAACTATCGCCCAATTGCCCTTCTTGATATTGTCGGAAAGATCTTCGTTACCTTCTTGCAGCGCAAGTTGACAACATGGGCCAGTAATGCCGGTTTGGTGGACTGCCGGCAAACCGGCTTTACAAAAGGAGTGGGAACTGAAGTGAATTTGATAATATTAAATCTGCTGAAATTAGAGACCATCAAAAAGAACAAGCAGTTTGTAGCCTTTTTCGATGTGCGGCAAGCATTCGACACAATAAACTGGGAGAAATTATGGGCAAAGCTGTGCACACCTTCACTACTTCATCCTTTGATGGCCTTGTATGCGAACACAACTATACGTGTGTAAACCAACGAACATGGCGATTTGACAGATCAGATAGAGACGATTAAAGGGGTGAAACAAGGGTGCCCCTTAGCTGCGTTTCTGTTTAAGCTATTCATTTCCGATGTCTCCATTGGACTAAAAGAAGTTCACTGCTTTCCACTGAAAGTAATTGGCGAGCAGATAAGCTGGGCCATTTACGCTGATGACATTGTCTTGGTGGATTCAATGCAAGTCGGCCTTCAAAGGCTCCTAGCGCGATTTCAAACCTATTCGAAAGAGAATGACCTTGTAATAAACAAAAGAAAGACGAAGATTCTGACTATCGGTGCTACGGGGAAAATAAAAGACAAAAAATTCAAGTGGATTGGTCAGGGGAGACAATTGGTCAGGGGAGTCAATTGAAAGAGTTTCAGCCATTCGTTATCTAGGTGTATCATTCAACAAATCAATTAGAGAGTGGGACTGGGTAATTGATTTGAAACAACGAATGACAACCTTTTTGTTGCAAGGAGCTAAGCTACATGCCGAATATGGCAAATTTACATTAATTCCCATTCTGACATTTTATAAGCAGAAAGTGGTACCCTCGATTACTTTCGAGCAGAGGCAGGATGGAACTTGAACTACCATACTTGGTCATCTTTAGAAGGGCTGTTTTGGAGACGAGTTCTCAGAGTACCGATTAACATCTTAATAACAGCTATAAGACACAAACTTGGTCTTGACTCATTATATGGCACTGTGCTATGGAGATCAATTTATGCTGTAAGGAAAATGCATATGACCGACCCTGCTCCATCATACCGCATTCTGGCCCGACTAACTTAAATCCTCATTCTGGTGTCTTGTTGAATTGGGCAAATAAAATAAAGAACATTCTAGATTGTGCTGGTATAAAATGGCAAACAGTGATGTCCTTCCCACAATTAACAAAGAAAAAAGTGAGACTGTGGAATTGGATACAAAATATCGATAAACGTAGTGAGTTGACAACTTCCCTGTATACAGGAGTAGCAGCAAATAGTCTGGATCAGCTACCGAAATATCTCAAAAAATTTCCCTCAAGGCATCACCGCAACCAGTTTCTGAGGCTTAGGCGGAATTCATATACCACAAAAGAGGTGCTGTGGATTAAGCACGACAAAGAAACGAATGTCAATCTCGGCAGATTCTCTAAAAAGGCAGTAGAATTGTCCAAACATCTGATCATTGAATTCTCTGAACTCTCTATGGAAAGATCATTTTACCTGGAGAGATATGCACCTTTAAATGGGAACATCAAAGACTGGTGGTTTATGATGCTTGCTAGCAAAAATGTACATCAAACATGTGCAGTAATAGACTTCATAGACAAAGTCTTGTTATAAGAAGTTACTGTCGTATTAGAAAGCAAATTCTGATGAAAAGTGATGATGTGAGATAGTCTTTATGATTGGTTTAAGCTGTGTTGTTGGACTAATCAACGTCCCTTGTCTGTTCTTAGAATGCTTATGAGAATGATGAGTAAATGTGAGATTTGGAAGTGGAAGTGAATGTTTGGTAGGACGGAAGTCTAGCTAGTAATTTTGTTGTGAATTGTAATAAAAGTTTGTATAAACTAAATGTTACAATAAAAAATAAAAAAAATAAAAACATATGCATTATTCTTTACTTCTAACAACCACTGGAGCAAAGAAAAAACTTTTACAAACAAAAATGTTTGAACCACAGTACTTCAGCAAGTTTAAAGTCAGTGCATGGGGAACTCCCCAATACAACATGGAGGACAGTTCATGCCCTGTAGATGACCAATGAGCAGTGTCCCACCCCAATAAAAGTCCCTTACTCCAACTCCTCTCTTTCTTTGCTGCTGATGCCACAAGCTAAGTCACTCCTTTCAATTGTGTCTTGTTGCTAGTCAGTAGTTAATTAATGAGCATTGTAGCATGTATTATATTGGTTATTTATGACACAGTCACTCTAGGTTTGCTCTTTAGTAAGAGGAATTTTCTATTACATTACATTGTTGTTTTGTTAACTTTGGGCCATCCGTCGCTTCATTCCGCGGTTCGGTAGAGTTCCAGGCGCGTCACACGCAAGCCTGTCAGAGGCATTAGCTTCAGGCTCGGCCTCCGCGAGCCCCTCTTTAGTAACTGTGTTTGTCCGCCGGCATTCCTGCTTGCGCTCGGGCCTGTTTGTAAGCTTTTGCTTCAGGCGCGGCGCTTGCAGGGTCTTTCTCCCTCTTTCTTTGGCCCGCCCACGCTGTGGGAGTATTGTATACATGCAAATTTCAGCTGCATTCCTGCTCGCGCTTGGGCCTGTTTGTAAAGCTTTTGTTTCAGGCCCAGCACTCACAGGCTTTCTCCCTCCTTCCTTGGGGTCATTTGGAATTTTTTCTCAGTATTTCTCATGTAACGGCCCACCCATGTGCCTGATGAAAATTTGCAAGATACTTTCTCGCATGCTGCTTTCTGCCACACACTGCTAGGGTACCAGCTACATACTTCGCCAGTTTGGCGTGTCTGTGTTTCGGCAAATGAAGCTGTGTTTAGAATTTTATTAACCCTTGCCTGCTCGGCAGTTTATATATTTATATTTTTCATATACTTTCATATACAATTTATACATTTAGATTGTATATATATTTACATTTTCTAAATTTAACATATCTTGAGATTCGTGCTGTCATGTGATCTGAATGCTAGCACTCAGATTGGGACTTGTAATAAAAAGTGGTTGACAGACCTATAGGACAGCCTCCCCTGCCTAGCAGTGGTCTGTGGCTCAAGTGATACAGTTATCCTTGGAGCTGGTCATATAGCACAGCGAGTAGAGCGTTTGCTTTGACATCTGTGGAAAGCCTGCCGATGCATCTGCAGGGCCAAACTCAGCCTTTCATCCTTCCAAGGTTGGGGAAATGAGCGCCACACACCGTGGGTAGTAATAAGAAGCGCTCAAATGCATGAGGGTTGGTAGCGCTATTTAAATGCTAAATTATTATTCACTGTCCTGTCAGACCTCAATTATACATTAGCCTCTGCCTTTTAAAAAACATTTCTCTTTATTGTTTTAATTACTTGAAAACAGACAAAAACCACAGAACTTGACCTCCCTCCCCCACCGAACTTTGACATAGTGCCCGCAGCCTCTCCCCCTCCCCCATCCCTTTCTCTTCTGGAGAGTTAACAGCAAACGTAGCCCATTCCAACGATACGATCTCCCACATGTTCCTCAACCAGTCTTGCTCTGTTGGAATCCTAGGGCTCTTCCACCCAGGGACGTCATTTCACCAAAAGGCCAGGGGTAGCGGAAGTGACATCACACGACCCTTGACCCCCTGATGACATCACAGGAAGTGATTTCATTGACCCCACCCCGAAGTGATATCGGGGGAAGCGATGGAACACGACCCTTCACCCATTGACAAAACAGTAAGTGGCATCACATAGCATTGTACACTACGAAAAATATGGTTACGATATCACTATAATGTGATGTACATTTCATACAAGAATGGATCGCCATATGTATCGTTAAGATCGGTGTGTATGGGCCCATATTACCAAATTACTGTGAATGCAAGCAGACGTCCATGACCAAATAATAATGATGTGTTATTATATAGAACTTACGCTTAAACGCTTTACATAGAAGAAATATACACCCAATATCACCCAACCTGAGTTGGTACCCATTTATCAACCTCAGAAGGATGAAAGGAACGATCGGTGTGTATGGGCCCATATTACCAAATTACCTTGAATGCAAGCAGACGTCCATGACCAAATAATAATGATGTGTTATTATATAGAACTTACGCTTAAACGCTTTACATAGAAGAAATATACACCCAATATCACCCAACCTGAGTTGGTACCCATTTATCAACCTCAGAAGGATGAAAGGCTGAGTTGAGGCGTTTAAAAACAGACTAAATCAGTGACTCACCCCCTGAAGTGTGCCCAGTGGCGGCTGCTATCATAGGGCGGAGGGGCGCCGCCCCCCCAGAAAGAAGAGCAGATAAAGAGCAGAAGCAGTATAAAGATTCAGAAACTTAGCCAATTATTTTTTAATATCCCCCAGTATATTAGTCTTACATTCTGGCTGAATCTTCTTGCATTTAACAGCGCGGGCCGCGGGGGCGTGACAACAATACAGTATTATATTGTCGGGCCGGCTGCCACAGCGGGGCGCGTCCCATTTTACGCTGCTTTTTCACTATAGTAGAGTGCGTGGAGCTCGTAGCTCCACGCACTCTACGTAAGCCCTTGAATTAGTCAGCTGGCAGGGCGCTTGAGGGGTGGGACCGCCAGTATCAAATGTGCGCAAACAGCGCACTGAAGATTCCCTCCCTACAGTAATGTCATTGGCTGTTTGCCAGCCAATGACAACCCTTGCATTGGCTGGCAAACAGCCAATGACATTACTGTATTGGTCCACGCTGCTCTCCCACTTCCGGTCCTCGTGGGACGGGCTGGGCACGGGGGCGAGGAGGATATGGGACCCCGAGGCACCAGTGCCCCCTGCGTCAAGGAGCTGTGGGACACCCGCGGAGGGCAGCGAGAGCTTGTCGCTCGGTTCTCCTGGACGCGCGCACCTCGTGTGACATGCCAGCTTCCCAGCCCGGGCTTGGATGTTAGGTGCTCGACTCCTGCAAGCGGGGAAGGTGTAACAGGTTACTTGGCCATCACTTCTTCCTTCTTCTGCAAGACTTTTCCAAATGAATGGCAGGACAGTAGCCCGCGACTCCCACGTTAACTTCCTCGCCAGTTTCAGGTAGGGGGATATGGGCAGCGTTGCGAGCGTGCCGGACGATCTAAAGGAAAGGCTGGGCAAGTGTGGCTCTGCGTAGCATGCACCCCCAAACCGCGACTGCGTTCTCTAGCTCATGGAAGAGTACTGTCCTGCAGAAATCTGTTCTCATTTGTATTTAAGGTGTACTCCCCCGCTGTTTGCATTTTGCTGCTAACTAGAACAATGTCACGAGTCAGCAGGACAATCAGTCTGGCTATTTACCCAACCACACTTTGCTTTGTGGAACTCGTAGGCTCACTTTTAGTGATCTGAACATTAGCCCGTAAGTCCGTGCATGCAGAGTTTTAGTGGCTACAGAAGGACTGTGTCAGCGGATGGATATGCTTTGAGCGTATAGATAAACCCACTGGCGCGATCCGCGGCATTAGAGCACTTTTCTTAGCTGCATTAGCCATTCCAGAAGCACACCGTTCACTAATCGGTGAGATTTGCTGAAATTGTGAAATACAGTTCCAATTAAAGCATGTCATTGCAAATGCAGGAAGTCTGTAGAGTGCTGCTTAGCGATCACCTGTGCACACCTGCAAGATTCTCACCTGTTTTTAATTTGATAGCTTTTAAAAGCAGAGACCCCCTCTTTCTACGCAATCTGCATGTTTGGAGATCACTTGATGTAAACACAGACACATTGACCCTTCTGTCCAAGATCACACTGTTTGCTCAGTTTGGGTAGCTGGGATTGGAATAGAGTCCTGATTTCACAGTCCACAACTGCTAGACCGCACATATTACAACTTTTTTAAATATCGTGTGTCTTGATTTTCAGCAAACCTTTCACTCGAAACAGGAAAGAGTTAACTTCACAGTATTACAATAAGTTAGAAACAGGAATTACGCTTTTTAAGTTCAATTCGCCATTTTCAGACATTGTCACTTCTTTAGCTAGCCGTATTGCTGTCCCCTTAATTGTTAATAAAATCTGACCCAAAGGACTGATTTGCCAAAAATGCATCTTTCTTGCAAAACTCCCAAAGTGGGCCTGCCTCAGTACCATAGTACCAGCTATTCTCAATACAAGCTGCTGTAAAATACACCATCTCACTTGCACACGTAAGAATAATGTACCACCATTAGTATGTAAAACCTAATGCTTTGTCATATTTTCGGTGCACATTTTGGAGGCCATTTCCCCAAAAATTTCCCTGGGGGAGAACCCCCCCGCACCTCCATTGGGTGGTGTGGGCTGGCGCGCGGCGTGCGCTCAAACATTCCCCTTGGGAAATGTACGCCCCACCAGCTTTCAAACTCACCAGCCACCACTGCTCACTATTAGCCATTGTTTCCCTCTCGTTTTCCTGGAGGCCTCTTTCCAACAAGTCAGTCCTTTCCCCTAACTGAGCTACTTCTTGTCGAATTTCTCCCAGTGCCATATTGAGGTCGGTTCTCATAAATTGAAACTGTTCTTGAAAAGTTTGAGCCAGAGACTCTCTCAGGGCCTGCATTTCTCCCCTAAAATCTTGCCTCGTCATCTGCGCCGGCTCTTCCTCCACCTCATTGCCCCTTCGCTCCTTCAAATGGCCACTGCCGTTTTTACTAGAGTCCTTATTTACCATTGCAGGCCAGAGTGTGGGCAGTGTTCCCTGGGGCTCCCCAGTGGAGTGGCTGGCCTTCCCAGATTTCCCCCTGGACCTGGAAGACATCTATGTTGGGCCCAGGTTGCAGCCCCTGCCATATTCGGGTCGGCAACCCAAGTCCTCAGTCGCTACTTTGGAGGCCTGAGTTCCCTCACCACAGGCCAAACTAATCCCCCCTCTCCTGAGGGGATCGTCCTTTCCCCAGCCCTAGTATTTCTTCCTCTGCAGGGGGCGTTCCTCCTTCTCCGGATCTGTGGGTCCCCTTCTGCACAGCCTCCTATACCGGCCCCACTGTCAGAGGAGAGCTTCTGGGCGCTATTCCAAATGTGCCGGCCCGAGGATCCACTCTGATGCCTGACCTTTATGGCACAATCAAGTCTTCAATTGGGGAGGGGATCACAGCCTGCTCTGGTGGCCCACACCACATTTCCCTTACTGTTCACCTCCTAGTTCCCCCAGGGAGGGGTCGTCCCAGACTCCCTCCGGCGGCCGCCTGCCCTGCACAGGCTTACCCTATGAGTTCAGCGCTATGAGGGCTGCTCCAAGTCCTCGCCGCCTGACGGTGAATGATACTGTCTGGCCCCGATCTCCTTGCAGCTCCTGTTCCTCCTTGGGCCCCTCCCCTGCCCAGGGCCTATTCAGACCTCGTGGCCTCCAGTCCTCTCTGCCCTGCGGGGATTTGCTTCTGCTGGGAGGGGCTCCCACCTGACCTCCCACTCCTCAGACTGACTGCGGGGTCCGGCACCTCCATCTGGGGTAGAGGCGGGAAGCCCACCCGCCCCCACACCACTCCGGCCTTCACGGGGGCTTCACCGCGGGACACCAAGATGCCACGAGAGAGCGCCAGAAGTGCAGCGCCTCTCTCCCAAGCTGCCACTGCCAACACTGATGTCCGCTCCGGTGCGCTCTTCTGCCTTTGTGCTCTGGCGCAGCTCTGCACTTCGGGGCCTCCGATCCCCACCTCTGCAAGCGGCCCTCTGCTCCCTCCTGACACCAGGGTGCAGGCCTGCAGCTCCCACTGCGCCACACGCTCCCCGCTCCTCACCTCATCCGCGGGGTCCAACGCTGCCTTCAGGCGAGGGGGTAAGGAACTCCCCCGCCCTCGCTCTACACTGTCCTGGTTGGGGGGCATCCCAAGGGAGTGCCATAGATGCCACGCCTCTGACCCCCACCGCCACTGCCTCAGCTAGTGGGTGTTCGTTCCGGTGCACTCTGCCTCCTCACCTGCTTCAATGTCGCCATTGATCCCAAGCTGGCAGACATGGCAGAAAAGGAGGCGGGTACTACGGCCCAAGGCAGTTTGTTGGTGACTCATTTCTTCAGGGGGAGGGACTCCAATAGCTCAACAGGTAGAGCATGGGACCACCAGCAACAGCATGCAGGGTTCAAGCCACCGCTCCGGCATGTGAAAGTGAAATGGCAGATTGAGGTACAAGTAAATATTTTACTGTCCGGACAGATTTCTTCCTCAGTGGAAGGATATATCCTCAGATCCCTGGGTGTTGCAGACGGTGAAGTTTTTTTTTCTAATTGAGTTCTATCCACCCCCGCGCCCTCTTTCTTGTCAACTTTCCTTGTTTTTCCCCAGTGTTTGACAAGGTCAAACAGGATTTGATAGATGCAGGGAGGTCTGAGACCTCATTTTTCAAAACGGGCAGTGGCCCCAGCGTCCTCTCAGTTTTTCTCAGCATACCAGGTGGTCCTTGTCTTTCCCCCCCACCAGGAGTTTTTTCTTCAGTTCTATGGGGTCTCACACTTGGCAGTTTGCCTCCCTTCCGTTTGGCCTTTCGTCAGCCCTGGTGCTTCACCAAGTTGATGAAGCCAGTAACGGCTCACCTCGGTCCAAAGGGATCCGGATAATAATTTACTTAGATGATTTGCTTCTATTAGCTCAGGGCTCATCTGGAGCTAACTCTGTCCCTTCTACAGACATTGGGTTTTGTTATAAATATCAAGAAGTACATATGGTAGCCTATGCAATGTATCCAGTTTCTGGCCTTCAATATAGATTCCAGGCTCTGATTCCTTCTCCTTCCAGACGGCAGGCTCTCCATGTTATGCATTCCTTGCAACAGCCTGGACCCCGGAACTCCTCTCAATCACCCGCTGCGGCGGTTTCTCACCGGCGGCGCAGATCGCGGATAACATCCGCTCCTGTGCCCGCCCGGCCTCTGAGAGCACGCTGCATGCTGTGGCGTCCTTGGCGCCTGCTTCCCCGATCACGCAGGGGTTTACCCTGGCGTCTGCAGGCACGCAGAAGCTCTCTCATTCATCATAGGAGCTCATTGGGCACGGCGCCTTACAGGAGAAGGTCATGTGAGCCGATTAGGGGTCACGTGACCGGTCACGTGACTAGGAGAGAAGTCACGTGACTCGGAGAACCCTATAAGAGAGTTCCAGCCCTCTCAGTCAGTGCTCCTCAGCTGTTCCTTCGTCTAGTAGCGTTTCTGCGCTCCTCGCTCTTCTGTTTTTTGGATTTCATGGATTCTTGCCCTTGTTTTGCTTCTCTCTTATTGGATTTGTCCCTTGGAACTCTGTATACTGGAACTGAACAAGACCCTTGGATTGCTTCTTGGGCTGCCTTTGGTTTTGCCCTCTGGATTTGGTTATTACGGACTGCCTCATTGGATCTGTTCAAGACCTCTGGATTGCTACTGGACTGCCTTGTTTCCTAAATCACCCAGTATTACCTCCCAGGTGGTACGTCCCATCCCTGAGGACCCTCCTACCTTGCTCTCCACTTCAAGAGGAACATTTAGGTTTCAAGCTGTCACGGGATATCCCTAGGGTAGGTGTTCTTTCTGTCTACCATTTGGTGCCTATAGTAGTTTCCTTGTACCTACTTGCTAACCCTTCTCTCTCCCTTACAGTCATCCGGGACCCGGTGTTTCCTGTTCCTGCCAACCACCTGTGGCCTCAATAATCGGTCAGCGAGTTAATTGCTCTTCTCTTGCTGGTATTTGGGGACGGAGGTACTATAATCATCTTGGACCTCAGATCGTGACACTCCAAGATAGTAAGGGAATCCGTCTCCTCCTCAGAAAAGGGAGGGTCTTTTGAGTTAGCCAGGGTTGTGGGGTGTTGTCAGCTTCCATCCAAGCTATCTTCCCAGCCCATTTCAGGGCACTGCAGCACCCCAAGACCAAAACATCTTTGCAGGAGTTCGTCTTACTCGCAGTCCGTGGTTCTGTCACCAAGGCTAGGTTAGAGCTCCATTGGTGGCTCAGGCACATGGATGCCTGGAATGGCAGTGCAATTTCCAGTCCCTCTCCGGATGTCATTCTGAAGTCAAATGCCAATAGAGCGGGTTGGAGGCCAGGATAGGTCAGATTTCCATAAACGGAAGAAGCAACTGCAAATAGATTGTCGAGAGCTAATGGCGGGCTCTTTCACAGTCATGAGCCTTCTCAAGGATCAGGGGAATTGCTGTATCCTCCTCCGAATAGACAATGTGTCGGCGATCCGATACATCAATCATTGGGGGAAACCAGGTCCTAGGCCCTAGCAGACCTAACAAGGGAATCCTGGAGTTTCCGTCTAGATCTGGACATTGTGCTGAAAACAGAGTATTTTCCGGGGGTCATCAACGCTGTCGCGGATTGGAACTCCAGTCACCTCCATGACTGGAGCGACAGAATGTTAGACAGGGCTTTGTTAGCTAAGATCTTGTCTCTTTGGGGTCCGATTTAGTTGATCTCTTTACCTCGAGACCCATCTGCCAGGTTCCCCGGTTTTACAGGTGGAGACCGAATCCCAGTGCGCTAGCATCTGACGCTTTCTCCAGGATTATTCGGGTTCCCCTTTTGGTTGCTTCCCTCCATTTGCCATGATAGCCAGAGTACTAGTTAAGGTGTGCAGACAGGTGGAAACGCTGGTGTTAATACCCCCCCTTTTTGGGCCTCCCAGGTGTGGTTCCCCGCCCTTCTGGATTTGGCGGGGGATTATCCTCATCTTTTTCCTCTCCACCCGAGGCTTCTGTCGGACCCGACAGGTTTCCCTCACGAGCAGTCCTTCACGGGCTCCTCTCCCTTATGGCTTGGAAAATTTCAGCTCTTCCTGGGGCCTCCAGGGACTTTCGGAGGACTCTATATGTGTCATCAAGGACTCCTGGGCGGCCTCTAACAAGTCTGGATATTCTTCAGCATGGAACTGCTGCGTTAGCTGGTGTGGCTCAACACTTCGATCCTGTTCCTGCCCCTCCAGTAGTGATGGTTAGCTTTCAGGTGAAATTGTTCAGAGAGGGCAAGGCTTACAGGACTATAAATGGGTTTAAATATGTAATTTCAGCGGGACATGTTTGGTTAAAGGTGAGCCAGTGGGTAGGTACTTCTTGGTGCACAGGGGCCTCAATTTAATTAGCATTAAGGTTCCACCTACAGCTAAACATTCTATTTTATGGGCCGTTAATATAGTTTTGGATCTGTTCCGAGCTTGGCCTTCTAGTGAAGATTTGTCTTTGCAACAACTGTTTTTCCAAGTAAGCTATGCTGTTATGCCTTGTTTCTATAGGGTTTCTGATATCAGAACATTGGATGTGGACAACAAAATGTTCACCCCTCAGGGGGTCACTTTCTTCATTTCTAGGAGAACTAAGTGTTTAATGGCTCCATTTCTTATCAAGTCTTTCCGGAGGATTCTAAGCTGTGTGTGATTAAGTGTTTAGAATGTTTTGAGTTGAAGACAGAGGTTTTTACTCCTCCTAATACCTCTGAGCTGCTCATTTGCTATAGAGAACCCCATACTGGTGTCCCCTGCTACTTTAGCCAGATGGATTAAAGGGGTTATGCAGGAGGTGGAAATGTATATGTCATCCTTTGGTTTTCTCCGTTAGGCTTCTAAATCCGTTTTCCTGGGGGGTAGTGTGGAAAAGATTTTGAAAGCAGCTGATTGGTCTAGAGATAACATTCTAAACATTTTATCACAGGAGTATTGATCATGTTGCGATTAATGCGATGCAAGGGCTTTGAACTTGCATAATATGAAGCCTCCTGTCTTGTCATAGAATGGTTAATTCCCCTCACTAACGTGAGGGGGGTTTAGATTCTATTAAAGACAGGAGGCGAGTATTATTCCTGCTTTGCTGCAAACACCCTGCATTTCTGTGAGCATCCCCCTCACTGACCCCCACCCTGCTTTGCTGCAAACACCCTGTTTGTGAGCATTCCCCCACATAGACCCTTTCTGCCTTGATGCCAAAACCCTAGTTTTCTGATCTTTCAGCCTCACAGACTTTGTCTGTTCTATTTCTCTCTGCACTTCCAGATTCTTGCTTGCTGTCATTTTCAACTGTTCTGCATTTCTATATGTTTATTGAGTTTGCAGCAACCTTACGTCTAAGATTTTCTGTTTACTCCTTTCTTGCTTTTCTTCTAGGTGTCAGTCCCTAGTTTTGTATGTCTGCCTTTAGTATATGCATTCCTTAGTATTCCAAGTATTTACTCAGTTGGCAGTGACTCCCTGTCTGGTTTGCGACCAATGCTTTTAGATTCTTGATACTCCTAGAAAGTAAGGAATCCGAAGTGTGTGTGCCTGCGCCTTTGCTAGCTCATGATATCTGTTCTGATTCATGGCTCATGATTATTCTCTCTACTAGCATGTTTTCAGTTTATGCATGTTTTACTGTTTTCTCTGTCTGTCCTGTACCTGATTATTTCTATTCATGCTGTTTATTTGTACCTTCATTGCAAATCGGCCCACTGTTGTGCTTCAGCTCTGTGCTAGTATACAGTGTAACACTAGGTTGGTCTCAGTTAAGATAAGATAATGGAAAGACTGCAGTTGTCTCAGTGTACACTGTGGGAATCCTTTGTGTCTCTCGGTATATGGTCTCCAGCTTTATTCTTACACTGAGTGCAACCATATCTTCAACATATCAAACCATGACGCTGCTTTATGGTTGTTGTTAAGAGTAATCTGCTGGTATTTATCCCAAAGGATTTTCCTAATCTCTCTGCATCTCCCTTGTGGTATTCCAGTACACCCCTTACTCTGATCAATCCCTGTTGGCCTGTATACTTGTTTGCCTTTTGTGTTTCTTTGTGTCTCTTGTGCTGCTTACAGCCAGTTCCTTCGCCTGCATCTCCTGTGATAAGCTGTCTCAACATAGACCAACCTGGTATGTACCTTATACTAAATGTTGCCTCGCAAATTTTCCCTGCGCTCCCTGTGACAGACTAATCCAATGACACCAGGGGATGGATAACATTTGCAAATCTATAAACCTTATCCACATGGTGAAGCTTTCCCCAGCTGACCTGGTTTGTTATCCTAGGATGCCAAAAAATCATTTGACCGGATCAGCTGGAGGATTTTATTGACATTTATTTTTAGGGCCCAGTGGTTTGCATGGCTAGTGGAGCTTTACTCAAGTCAAAAGGTATACATGTGAAAGGGGTCATCTTGGGCTTTTTTTCCTTAAGTAGGGGTCCAGCACATGGGTGCCCCTTATCCCTGTTGTTTGTTCTGGTTATCAAAACTTTAGCGACTAAGATCATTAATAACCCTCAGATTCAGGGAATTACAGTGGGCTCACAGATGTATACATTATGGCTGTTTGCTGATGATGACCTGGTGCATCTCAAAAGCCAGAGGACTTTGTTTCCAGCCCTATATTGAGTGTTAGGGAACTTTGTAAGGATATAAAATTAATATTGTTAAATGAATTGTGTTCCCAAAAGGACAGAAAAAACAGCACATTTTGAGCGACCTATTGCAATTCCTCTTCCAGATACATTTGGACCAGCTAAAATACTTAGGGTTTGGATTACGTCAGTAATCTCCAATTTTTTTAGGTGGATTACCCTTTGCTATAGATTCAAAATAAGATGGATCTGAGAAGATGGGAGTCACTGGGGCTGTCCAGGATGGACCAAATAATGTCCATAAAAATGACTGTACTCCCCAGAGTTGTGTTTTTGGTATTATCATGCTTCCTGTGGAGGTCCCGATATAATTTTTGGGGAGCTGAAGGGCACATAACTTAATTTTGCATGGCACACCACTAGACCCAGAATCAAATGTGATGCATTACCTATGCACTGGGAGAATGAGGGACTGAAGTCCCTGTCTTAGAGGGTTACTTTAGGGCTGCAGTTCAGGAATACCATGGCTGAACAATAGTTAACCATGGAAAACTACGTATTATGACCAGAAATAGTGAGTGGTTGTGGGTCCCCAAAAAGGTGATCCCCACTTTGGTATGGCAATATCCAGTGTTAGCTCCCTTTTGCCAAGTTTGGCAAGATCGCAGAATGGCTGACACTATGACACTTGGCCACCAAATTTAGTTGTCTCTGGGCCCTTCCCTTCTTGGAAGTTATGGGAGGAGTGGAATGGTTCCGGAGTTGGTTTGAGGTGGGGCTGGAATGAGGGGGCCAGACATGGCAACAAGGGTGGTTTATAGAGATACACATTTTGAAGAAAGAGTTGAAGACAGGTGCCCCCTTCATGTTCCAATATCTTCAGTTAAAGGGAATCATGTCAAGGAATCAATGGAAGGTTAAGGTTTCCCATATGCTGGTGGAATTTGAGGTTCTTCTAGACCAACAGCCGGGAAACAAGGGTTTATTCTAAAAAAAGTACAACAGTCTTCTTGGAGTTATGGACTCAAGTTCCATTCCAACTAGGAGTAAATGGGAGTGAGATTTAGGCTTGGATATATTAGACAACCTCTAGTGTCTTTGCGACAAAGTAACAATGTTATCACTTTTATATCAATATAAGTTGCATGTCTTGAAACCAGTGGTCGAAGAGGGCGGGAGCAGTGCTCCTCTGCTACTTTTGATTACGTTTTACCGTTCCCATACTTTTATTTTAAAAATAAACCGTTCCGGAACTGTTTCGTTTTAAAATAAAAGTGTAGGAAGAAGTTGAAACTTGCACTTTCAGTGCACTGCACAGGACATTTCCTTAAAGAGCAGGCACATGTGTTTTTTTTTTTATTGTGCATGGGAGGGGGCACTGCGATGAGGTCTGTGGGGAGCGGTGCATGCCAGTAGGGAACATAGTTCCACTACTTCTTTTCGTACACTTCGATCACTGCTTGAAACCTCTGAAAAGGTAATAGCTTCCACCCTTAAGGTTAGTGAAAATAGGTAGGAGTTTAGTGCCAGATCCTGAAGGAGCTGTGGGGAAAGGGCAACATACTGTCATATGTGGGGGAATGCAAGAAGATCCAGGTGTATTGAGCAGAGAGCTGGTCATGGATCAAATAGTTCACTTGAATCAAACATATACAGGATACACTTTTGTTTCTATATTGATTACCTCCCCAGGAGGAGAGATCCAATGTTCTTCCCCATATGGTGCATTACATGTTGTTTGGAAGCCATGGTCTGTCTAACTAGGGATGGAAGAAGGGTTAACCACCAACTAAAGAGGAAAGGCTTGCAAAGGTCTATGAGCTATATAATATAGTGAGGTTAACTTTTTGGTTACGAGAATCACCAAGAAATATTGAGGCAGAATGGTTTGCGTTTCAGTCTAAAATACACCCTGCACAGCAAACATCCCCCAGCAAGTCTTAGGAGGGGTATTAGGTGACGTGGAGGAAGTTATGGATCCAAAAACTCTTTAAAATGGAAGTCATCTTTCTCCCAGTTTACAGTGCCATCCCTCTCCTCCCCATTCCCCTCCTGCCTGACTTTCTTGCTCTCTCACACAAAGCTCGCAATCTTGTGATCCTCTTTGATAACCTATGACTGCAACAATTCATGACTACCACTGCCTCTGCTGCTTTTATTAACCCCTTTAACATTAGGAAAATGTGTCGTTTTCTTACTAACCAGACTATAAAAACTCTAATCCTACCCTGGTTCCCAGTATACAGGCCTACTGCTCAAGCGTGCTCCTTGGCCTCCCTATCTACTTCTCCCTCTAGATAGAGTCCTCAACTTTGCTACTCGAACTCTCTGCAACCTACACAGGTCCTCTTTTCAAGTTCCTTCTCCTAGCCTATAAAGCTATCAATGGTCTTGCTCCTCAGTACCTGTCTGGTTGTATCCCAGTGTACTCACCATCTCATTCCCTTTGCTCCTCAAAAGTACTCAACTTCACCATCCCATACTCTCCCTGTGCCTCCTCCCGCTTCTGCTCTTTCTCCCTACTGCCCCACTGGAACCCACTGTCCATAAAAATCAAAGCTAGCCCAAGTGTGGACCCCTTCTAAGCTCGGCTTTAACATCACTTACTTGCTAAAGAGGGAGCTTCCTCTGCCCCATCCTCCCCACCTGACCCCACCACTGCCTCTAGTAATGCTTAATAAGGTAATTTTGTATATTTAATTAGTACTCCACTTTACTGTGATGAACCTGCTCCCCTAGCTGCATGTGTCCTTTGTGGGTGTGATGAGGTGTCACTTTGCAAGTTGGGTTTAAGGGTGTTTATTTGGGATCTTCACAACTGTTCTGGATTTAGTTTGAATGGCCGAAATGCAGGACACATGGACTTTGGGGAGTTTTTGGCTCTAGAGCCGTCCCACGCTCTCTCGTCTACCTTGGTCTGCTGCCACCCTAGCCCAGGTGTCCCTAATCCCGGTTGGTCCTAGGGCTCGGTAACCCCTACTGTCTTCATTCATTCTTAGACTCCTCATTACTTCCCTGGGTGCTGTCTATATAACTCCCTAGGGGTCATCTAAACATTTCCTTGCCTAACTGCCCTTAGTATTCTGGGGGAGTTTGGGATGGTGCCTCCACTCACACGGTCGGCCCTTCTATACTGATGTTCCCCTGGTGTTCTGCTCCCTACCACACTTCATTCTCTCAGGCGTTACACTCTGCCTTCTTACCTCCACCCTTAGTGGTTACATTCTTTCTTCCCCTTACTTCTCCAGTCACTACTGCCACTACCTCCTACTACCGCTCTGCTTCTTAGTGTTGTAATAATTAAGCATTATTTTGCTGCATTTGGAAACAATAGGGCTCATAATTGCCCACAACTTGAGTTAGAGGCTCTATGTAAATTGAGGGCATTTAACAACGATTAAGAGCATTTAACAAAGGACATTACCTTGTAGATATAGGTAATGCTGCTATTAGCACCCAGTTGAATGGCCAGGTGTCATGCTTGGGGAACAGTTTCAGTTTTGTGCACCGAATGCTAGGCATTCAGAGGGCAAACATGGACTTCACTGCTCCATTGTTTTACGATCTGCTATCAACAACATTCACTTTTACTCACAGTCTGTTCTTGACTATAGGGCCTCATTACACGGATGGCGGTAAGGATTTACCGGTACCGGTAAAATACTGGTACCGGTAAATCCTTACCGCCTTACTACGAGGTCCCTTTGCGGGTTGGGGGATTTAACGCCTGCTTTTTGCAGGCGTTAAAAACCAACCCGCAAAGGGACCCAGGGAGCTAATTACGGTACCGCAATTTGCGGTACCGTAATTAGCGCCTTCACCATTCACATTGAGCCCTATGGGCCAAAAATGGGAATGGGGAAGGGCAATGGTGGAAGGGGGAATTACCGCCCCGCCAACCGTGAAATGGGGCGGTAATTCCCCTTTCCGCCAAGGCGGTGCTGGTATTTTACCGGCATGAACCATGGCGCTAATAGCGCCATGGTTCTCCGCCATCTGTGTAATGAGGCCCTATGCCACTCTTTTCTCAGGCTTGGCAGCCAGTCACAGAAATAACATTATGGATTTTGACCTAGGGTGCACTGTACAGAGAAGCCCAGGCAAGTAAGGCACCAAACTTGCAGTATTGCCCAAGCACACTCATGGATCTAACATTACTTTGTATACTAACTTACAATCCTCCAAATCTACTGTGGAAACACAACCCAATTATCACAATACTTTAGGGTTTATCGTCCGCCTTCATTTCGCAGAACTATGGTCCACCTAACAGCTTGACACACACAAAATATTCCAGCCCTGTTGAATCTCTCCCTCCTTGTGTTTCTAGCATCTATTTCCTGTGTCTCAATCCCCTTATCTTCCCTCTGCTCATTTTATTTTCTCCAGCATATTAAGGTCTAGGTACCCCTGGTGGGTGCACAGTAGTCACTCCACAGAAAAGCCTAGACACAATGACACAACTGTGGGGCGATTTGGTGCAGTATAAGGGCATGTTGTGTTATGTTACCATAACATACCAATACCCATAGGACCAAAACAAACATAAAACAAGCATTGGCAAAGCCAATAGATCTGACTTTGCAAATGTAGAGAATTCGCCTTTTTTCCTGTAGGTGCTTCACAAAAATCCTATTGCGCTCACATTTACAAAGCTGGAGTTATCGGCTTTGCTAGTGCTTGTTTTGAGAAATGTGCACAACATTACTGCTCGACTTCAAGGACTCCCTTTAGCTAAGAGATGCTTGTAAATCGAAAAGCTACTAGGGTACCCCACTATTGAGAATTTTATTTGATTGCAGCATCAATATTATTTATACCAAGAGTGCCCCCATATTAAGTTCGTATATTTCTTTCCTGACATTCTCAAAGGACATTGAGGTAGTGTCACAGTTCACCGTCTCCCTTTCCTCGTTCGACGTGGCAGGCGATGTAGCTGAACGTTGCCATGGCACTTGGGATACCATGGAAGTACCCTGCACTATGCGTCCCGGTGTTTCAAGCGGCAGCCTCGACACGTCTACTGACATGTGACCAACCCGGTCATGGCCAACAACACGTCCCGTGATGTTGGACCAATCTAGTCAAGAGACACAGTGAGGATCCACCAACACAGAAGCTAACAGCCCAGTGGTCCTCGAAGACATCTTCATCTGGTTTCCTGCACTCGTCAGCCCTGAATTTGGATATCCTGGCTGCAACTTCTTCTGGTTTGTTTTTCTGGACTCTGCACATGGATTTCCCTTTTGCTCTGGATGTTCTGGTTTGACCTGGCTCACGCCTTGTTTTGGATGCTCTGCTGTTTGATCTCCTGGTTTACTCTGGTCCACATTTTGTGGATTTCTCTGCTGGATCAACCCCTGGTTATAGTTGTTTTGATTCCTTTTAAGCATGCTTCCTCATTCCATCCTGGTTAAGTCCATGCAGACTTGTGTCTGTTTTCTTTTGTGTTCTGGCACCAAGTGGCTATCTGACCTATGTACTCAGGCATCTCTCTGCTAGTAAATGTGATACACGTAGCTTCTCCATCAACCCACATCTTCTATAAGGAAGGGAAAGGGAAAAGCAGGATAACGCAAGGGGTGAGAGGGTGTGCATTACCCTACATACGTTACGCTATCTTTTTCCTTTGCAGCCTGGTAGAATCCCTGTTCTCACATATCTGCCTTTTTGCCAGACTTCTCCCCATATCAATTGTTTGGTTTCTGTTAGTAGGGCTGAGGTACAGTGGAAAGTTCACAATCCTTCGGGGCACCAGCACATCACACACAGGAATCAAGAAAGGTAGGGTCATAGGAACCAGAGGACACAGAGAGAATGGGTTGACTGGATTTCTTTTAAGCAAATGCTGCCCCAAAGCCGCAAATACACCCTGAGAGTTAAAATCATCACCTGCTGTCCTTGGATTGTAAAGGCTGTCTGACTGCAGGGGAGAAACCACAGTTGTAATGCTGGGAGCAGATCAATAGTGCCAGGTGTACATTTTGAATTGCGCTGTAGGAGCGATTCATCAGCAGTACTTTTCAAAATGACTGTTTAGTCACTTTTACACAATAAATTAGCTGTATATAGTGACAATATAGTTGCCCCCTTCAGGAAGGTCAAAGGACATTTCACCTGTAGGATGGATTGACACAGTGATGACTGCCTTGCACTTAGGGGGATCCGTTTTTGATATAAGCTTTTACCTGTGGAAAGTATGAGCTAAAGGGATTCACCAAGACCCATAGGCTGTCTGTCATCCTAAAGATAGATGAACTATAAGAAGTTGCCTATGGATGGTGTGAAAAGGTCAGCTTAAGTTGTTTTGTCTGGATTCCAGAACCCCGAGATGACCGTAACTGCAGGGAAGCCAAGGTACGTTCAAATGACGTGTGTGTGTTTGTGGGTGGGTGTGTGTGGCATGTATTGTATTGCAGTGTTGAGTATTACTGTGTAAAATATTTGGTTTAATGTGTGTGTGAGCGACAGCTGTTCTAACCACCTCCCAATTCTGTGCTCTTGTGAAAAACACACTTGAACTGTAGTAATTACAAACAGATACAAATGCCACCACACCACTATGTTGCCACCGCTTTGGCTGGCACATAGCATGATTCGTTTTCTATGAATGAACTGCGCAGTGTTTTCTGAAAATAACGCCTGGGTGGAAAGGACAGGTCACAAAACGGGAAGCCAGGGGTTCAGGGACGTCATTTCACCAAAATGCATGGGGTAGCGGAAGTGACATCACACGACCCTTGACCCCTGATGACATCACAGGAAGTGATGTCATTTGACCACACCCCGAGGTGATATCGCGGGAGCGATGGAACACGAACCTTTCACCCATTGCCAAAACAGGAAGTGACATCACAGCATTGTACACTACGAAAAATATGGTTACGATATCACTATAATGTGATGTACATTTCATGCAAGAATGGATCGCCATATGTAGCGTTAAGGTCAGTGTGTATAGGCCCATATTACCAAATTACTGTGAATGCAAGCAGACGTCCATGCCCAAATGATAATGATGTGTTATTGTATAGCACTTACGATTAAGCGCTTTATATAGAAAAAATATACACCCAATATCACCCAACCTGTGTGGGTACTCATTTATCGACCTCAGAAGGATTAAAGGCTGAGTTGAGGCATTTGAGAACAGACTAAATCAGTGACTCACACCCTGAAGTGTGCCTGAAATAAACCTTTAATGAGTTTATCAATTATTGTACAGAATTCCCGAAAGACACATTGTTTGGTTTCCTATTCTTTCTTATTTAGGGTCAGTGCTGAAAGTGTTAGACTTGTGGCACCCCTGTTCTTATTTTTTTTTTTTTTTTTTAAAGGGCCTGAACATGAGAGCCAGCCACCTTGCGTTACAAAAAACAAAAAAAAAAAAACAAAATTTTTTTTTAATTTCTTTTTTTTAACAGAGGTCGCAAGGGAGACCACAGAGGTCGCAAGGCAGACCTCAGAGGTCGCAGTTGCGACCTCTCGCGACCCCCAAATGACGTCCCTGCTCATTTCACCAAAATGGCAGGGGTAGCGGATGTGACATCACACGACCCTTGACCCCTGATGACATCACAGGAAGTAGTGTCATTTGACCCCACCTCGAAGTGATATCGCAGGAAGCAATGGAACACGACCTTTCACTTGTTGACAAAAAAGGAAGTTGCATCACATAGCATTGCACACTATGAAAAATATGGTCATGATATCACTATAATGTGATGTACATTTCATACAAGAATGGATCGCCATATGTAGCGTTAAGGTCAGTGTATATAGGCCCATATTACCAAATTACTGTGAATGCAAGCAGACGTCCATGACCAAATGATAATGATGTGTTATTATATAGCAATTACGCTTCAGCGCTTTATATAGAAATAATATACACCCAATATCACCCAACCTGTGTACTCATTTATCGACCTCAGAGGAATGAAAGGCTGAGTAGAGGTGTTTAAGAACAGACTAAATCAGTGCCTCACCCCTTGAAGTGTGCCTGAAATAAACCTTTAATGAGTCTAGCAATTATTGTATAGAATTTCAGAAAGACACATTATTTGGTATTCCTATTCTTTCTTATTTAGGGTCAGTGCTGAAAGTGTTAGACCTGTGACACTCCTGTTCTTATTTTTCTTCTTTTTTTTAAGGGGCCTGAACAAGAAAGCCAGCCACTCCAGAAGTAAAGAGCCACATGGTGCTGGCCACAGCCCAGGAGCTTGCATTACACAAATGATAATATATATATATTTTTTTTAGAGGTCGCAAAGGAGATCACAGAGGTCGCAAGGGAGACCTCAGAGGTCTCAGTTGCGACCTCTGGCGACCCCTAAATGACGCCCCTGCTTTGCTGGGCAATCTGTGCACAGAGCCACCAAGTTTTCCTCTTTTATGTATAAGTGACTTATATAGTCTTTTGTCCTGTGCATTCTGGGAATCGTAGTCTTGCATATCTATTTGAATAAGGCTGTGCAGTGTGCTGCTTTCGAGATCACGCGCCCTTTCTCCAGCCCAGGCATGGAAATGATTGTGAAGTAAGGAGCACAGTTCCTCTCACTACTGTCACTATTTCACTACTTTTCTGTCCGCAGTTAAAGCACGATGCCTCTGCTTTTCAAGAGTGCCAGGCTCTTTGAGGGAATGATTTAACTCGGGCTCCTGCATAATTAAGAGGATGCAGGAGTGTTCACACGCCGCCCTTTTCTGCAGCTTGCAAGCAAGGTGGCAAGAACACGGGTCAGAAATGGACTGCATTCACAGGCATTGCCTCCATGTAAATTAAGGCATTGAATGAAAGCACCCATCACTCTTCTGAAGTGCAGTGAGCAAGTGCGCAATTCAGGAACTCCAAATCCAGTGTATCCTTCCGGCTCGTATTGAAATACAGATCTGCCGAGCATTACTCAGTAGAACGAGGTGCTGGGATAGCCTCTAATATATTTACTTTCTGAAAGACGTTGCAGTTGAGGAGCATGAAAGTGTTCTTTCACGGCACATTATTCTGTAAAATGCATTCTGAATTCTGAAAGTTATTTGTATACAATTCTCCTCTCTGGGCTCTGAGCTAGTCACCAGGGGCGTTGCTAGGGGGGGCTAAGGGGGCTGTAGCCCCTGATCTTTTGGTTGTAGCCCCGGATAGAATCTCAGGAGCTACAGCCAAAATACTAGCTAGCCCCCAGTCCCAACAGTTCCGACATCAGCTTAGCCCCGGGTCTTTTCCAGACCTTGCAACTCCCCTGCCTGTCACTATTGCAAGAGCTGAAGCCCCTTTCTATGCCCTTTATAAAATCCTCAATCAATCTGCGTGGGAGGAATAAATAAGCTCTCTGGCCGTAAATGGCCCTCTGGTAACATTCTAATGGTGCAAGATGCATGAAAGCAGTATTTATTCATCCGATTAGACAACTATGTTACAGAACACAGAGGCCAAAAGCAATACGGTTTTAATTGTTCTTTTAGTTTTAGCACCCGATGATTTATTGGGTAAATAAGATTTGAGTGTCAATTTAGTCACAACTTTTGGGAATTCACTGCTATGCAAGTATTACTACCCTTCACGTTAACACACTCTTTGACCGAATATTTCCAGCCGATATAATAGAAATATAACCCCTTTCTTAGTTTAAAAATAATTGCAGAATGGGAACCCCAAACCATTGATAGCAGTAACATCTCTGCCCTCCACCCCCTTTAAACGCCAAACCATTTGTGCTCCATTCCCAAACCCCACTCCCTACCCACTTGTTCGTAGTACTTCCATCTCACCACCCAGAACCTCTGAACCCTCCACCATCGAGGCTTCCTCACCCCCAAACTCTGCCTTGGTTTAGAAGAGCCAGACCTCGGACCATCTTGTTTCATTCACCTGCTATCTGTAATCATCGAAACTGGCAGAAATTCCAACTGACCAGCAGGGATGTCATTTCACCGAAATGACACGGGTAGCGGAAGTGACATTACATGACCCTTGACCCACTGATGACATCACAGGAAGTGATGTCATTTGACTCCACCCCGAAGTGATATCGCGGGGAAATGATGGAACACAACCTTTCACCCGTTGACACAACAGGAAGTGGCATCATATAGCATTGTATACTATGAAAAATGTGGTTACGATATCACTATAATGTGATGTACATTTCCTACAAGAATGGATCGCCAAATGTATCGTTAACATCAGTGTGTACAGGCCGATATTACCAAATTGCTGTGAATGCAACAGACGTCCATGACCAAATGATAATGATGTGGTGTTGTATAGCAGTTACGCTTAAGCGCTTTATATAGAAAAAAATATACACCCAATATCACCCGACCAGTGTTGGTACTCATTTATTGACCTCAGAAGGATGAAAGGCTGACATGAGGCATTTAAGAACAGACTAAATCAATGACTCAAGAAGCGTGCCTGAAATAAACCTTTAATGAGTCTAGCAATTATTGTATAGAATTCCAGAAAGACACCATCTTTCTTATTCCTTTTCTTTCTTATTTAGGGCCAGTGCTGAAAGTGTTAGACTTGTGGCACTCCTGTTCTTATTTTTCTTCTTTTTTTAAGGGGCCTGAACAAGAAAGCCAGCCACTCCAGGAGTAAAGAGCCACATGGTGCTGGCCACAGCCCAGGAACTTGAATTAAAAAAAAAAAAAAAAAAAGAGAAAAAATAAACATTGTCTTTTTTTTTTTTTTTTTTTAGAGGTTACAAGGGAGACCACAGAGGTTGCAAGGAAGACCTCAGAGCTCGCAGTTATGACCTCTGGCGACTCCAAAATGACGTCCCTGCTGACTAGTTACAAGCGGTTTCTGCTGGATTTAATATGTATAAATCACACCTTTGTATATAGAGTTTTGTTCCAAGGGCCCCTTCATTTTAAGCGTTTCAATAAAAGGTGTATTACCCATTTCAATGGCACCCAATGCAAAGACCTCACTTAAGAAGGATGAAATGCAGATCCAGCCCTACATTCCCAGTTTCAATTGTTCGACTGTCAAATGCGCACAGATGTCTGAGGCAAGCACTTGCCTATCCCCTGGGTTTTGGACGCATGGGCCTGTCTCCAGCTGGTAGTCAAACATGGTTGACTTTACCCGTTTAGGTAAAATGCCAAATGAAACTATTGTACGCAAACACCGACAACCAGCGCGACGCATCAAGGCACATTAGGCAGAATACATGTCCTTTTAGTTAGTTTTTATTTTATTTTTTTGTATATTTAAATTTATAAAGCGCACTAGCAGCCCAGAGGCATCGAGGTGCTGTTACATGAATGTGTCTTAGTTGCATGGACGATACCTTTCTACGGGTTACAATGAAGGTATCACAGTTTAGCTGCCGGAGTAAGTTACAGTAAAGTGGTTACAGGAAGCAGATACAGTTACAGTTAGCACAAATGAAAGCCCTGCTGCGGACGGGGGCTGATCAAACAAAAAGCAGAGTTTCAATAGCTTTTGAGAATGACCTCTGAGCTGGGGTGGTAAGGAGTTCTAAAATCCACAAGAGAGAAACGATTACAAGTGAATCTCATAGGTAACTGGATAATTGCAGCTTCGACCTAGGTATAGCATTGCAGTATCCCCAAAACGCACCTGTCTATAAACGCTTTCCCAGCGCTGCTCTAAATGATTTAATACATGACATTTTTTTTACCGGGCAACTATGATAAAGCAAGCCTGATAAGTGTTCTAGCTTGTCTAGACTGGCCTACATTGGAGGCAGCTGAACATGCTTTCTTATTATGGCAAAGCTAACAGGAGTATGCTATGTGAGGCTACTGGCACACAGGCAGAGCCAGCCTGGCCATGTTTTTTAATGGTATCATTACTGGCCTTAAAACCAACATGAGTATGTTCTTATATGGGAACACGGCACATATTTGTGCAGCCACCATGGACCACGCACAACTGCTAGTGAGGAATGTGGGTTTATGGCAGGCCTTGGATCATTATGTTGGCTCAGTCTCAGGTGTCCTGGAGCCAAAGGGGCGGACACGAATGAGGGTCTCTCTCTCTGTACGTTCCATGCCACACTCAATATGTGAGAACTGGCTAAGAAATTAAAATGCTTTGACTGTAGATTTGCTTGGTTCTGGCTCAGTTTATAAGGGTTGAATTTGTTGACACACCTTCTTTCATTTCATGCAACCGCCACATGTATTTTCTTTCCATTGTTTGGCATCATTTGTCCCACGATGTCTGCTTACGTTCACAGTAATTGGGTCAAATGGGCCTATACACACTGATCTTAACACTACATATGGTGATCCATTCTTGTATGAAATGTATATAATATTACATTGATATTGTAACCATATTGTGATGCACTTCCGGTTTGTCAAGGGTTGGAAGGTTGTGTGCCATTACTTCCTGTGATATCACTGGGGTGTGGGGTCAAATTAAATCACTTCCTGTGGTCAAATCAGAGCGCAGGGGTCTTGTGATGTCACTTTCGCTAGCCCTGGCATTTTGGTGGAATTACGTCCCTGATTACAATCAACAACAATATTAATGTACACTTTAGTAAATCATTAGCGTCAAGAACCTTTTCAAATTATGTTGCACAAGTCAAAGAGTTCATTGATAATAATCACCAAATCTTTGAGATAGAAAATAATTAATTGAAAATCACAATACAAACAAGTGTCAGCATTGTAACAGGACTATTATACAATCAAAAATAAAACCATTTTCACATATGGAAAATCCCCATTGGTTTTAGGAACCAATATTTCACAGAACAGTCCCCAGACAACACAAACATCCAATTCGTCCATGCTACACAACACATATCACATCCATCATCACAAATACATCATCACCCATGCGTTTGTTTGACATCGATAATCCTAGCTACTACAGGGCTTAGCATTTATTTCACTGAAGTATATTTTGAATGTGGGTATATCTTCAGTGAAAAAATTAAAGGACATATTTTATTTTTGCACCAATTAGGTTTTAATGAAACCAAGCAATTTAAAATTGTTAACAGAGATTTAACCTCAAACACAGGACGCACAGATCCATTTCCGGGGTCCTCTCAAATTGTGACAGTGGCAGAAAGGGAAGGACAGTGCTTTGCCCAGGATAAGACAACTTTTAACATGGGGTCTAAGGCAAAAAACGCCAGCAGCAATATCAATGTTCAAACATATGTTCTCAACAGGGGTGACATTCGCTCTGTGGGTAAATTAGTGAATTCCTGGCTGTTTCTAGCCTTTCCCTGACCCAAAATTCATTTTGTTGTCATACATTTCGTTTTACACCCAAATATCGTTTTTTTTGTGTGTGTTTTGAGTCCAAAAAAAGCGACAAAAGGACATTTCTGGAAAAAAAAGAAAGCCACCAAAACTTGTGGTGGAACAGGGGGTAAAAACGCCTGACTGGCAAAACGGAGTTGGTGTTGAATTACACTGGCGGTTATTTCGCCCACCGCTAGTTCTCAAAAAGGCAAGCATTTGGCCTTAAACGTCACTGTGGCCCCTTAAAGTGGACCAGGAGGACAGGGCCTCTTCAAAATATCTTTGGTTAGTGTCTTGGGTATTTAACAACATCAAGCTGGGTTTCTAGGCTCTTTTATTGCGATAAAGCCAGTGTTGAGAGGTTTGAGTAGTGCGGCCTCACTGGCAGGTTGCGACTAGTTGTCACGATGTGCCGGCTCCCTTTGGGTTGAGTTGGTGTTTGAGATTAGCAAGTCATTGGCTTCCAACGCTTCTAGGTGGCGGTTGAATCAGCAGCAAAACGAAGCTTCCACTGGATGACATTGGAGGTCCTGTCTCCTGCTGCAGGGGTGACTTGCATCCTGAAACAGTCGTTGATGGTTTATGTAGCACAATAGACTGAAAGATTCAAGTGAAAGGGCAGGAGAACACTGCTTGGGGTTCCCAGGCTGTATACGAAAAACAAGAAAATTGGTTAGGGAAGGTTCTGAGAGTGACCCTGAAATGAACCTCTTCCCCCTTTGCACCTTACCCTAACTACGATGTTACACGATCCAGTTGTCGAACCTAGGGAAGCGTCTCCCGCTGGATTGAAAGTCCAGAGATCAAAATACCGCCTGATGTCAGCTTACCATCAGGATGTAATTTTAGGGCAAGAGAAATGTTTGAAGGGACCTGACACAAAGAAAACGCACTTCTAATGGGCAGAGAAGAGGAGAGGCAGGCTTTGCTGTAATGAGAGGTCCCACAATGGGACAAAAGAAAAAATAATACAAAATTGGTCTGACTAGGGGTAAGCAGAAAGCGGTATCAGGAGGCTTATAAAGTGCTCTACACAAATGAGGCAGTATAGTTCCATGTGGGGTAAGGCAGGGGGCAGCCAGATGACAGACCAGGGTTCAATGCACGGATGAGGAAAACAAGTTCCAAAGGCAAGGCAGAAGAGCAGTTGACAGACAACACAAACTTCGGTACATGGGTAATCAAAACAGGAGTTTAGAAATATTACAGATGCACCTGGACAGCAAGGTACTTACTTCAGTTGTAAAGCGCCAGCTATTCCTTCACTGCAACGGATAAGGAGCCCCTAGCGGCATTAGCAGTGGCCAATCCGGACGCAACATCCTCTGTGCGTGTGACATCAATCGTTTTCCATTGGATGAGTGAGCACGATGGCCGCAACAGAGACGCTGTGTTAGTCTCCATGGCAACCTCCAGTTGGTTCACCGTGAGTGGGTGCCGACCCGATTTAGGACACCCAGTCAAACCAATGGACCAGCAACCTTGGGAGGCCCTCACATGAACTGGGTGGGGCTTATACCCTCATGTCTTTTGCCTATTGTAACACCTCCCTTAGGCGGAGAATAGTATAAGATTACCCCGGTGGAACCAGCATTGGAGGAAAACCATTAGAGGGAAAGGAGGGATGATTAAAGGAGACCCAAGAGGTAGGAAGTTGTGGATTGTTCAGGTGAGGTCAGAGAAGGCAGAGGCAGACCAAGAGGCTAGGAGGAGAAGGGACAGTGCAGAGGAGTATGGAGGTGGATTATTCAGGGAGTGTGCAATGTGAGGTATTGGTTTGTGAGAGTAAATTGTATTTGGAGGGGAATGAGCGTGTGTAGGAGTGGAATGGCAGGGGAGAGTACAGGCTGAGTGAGAAGGTGAATGAGGGAGTGAAAGAGGGAGTGATTGAGAAAAAGGGTGTGGGTGGAGCATTAGCAGTGTTGGGAGAGAAGTAAAGGTGTGGAGAGGGGCGAGAGGTAGTGTGTGAGGAGAGGAGAGAAGTAGAGGTGTGGCGAGGGTAGAGCAGTAGAGCGGTGGAGAGGGGAGAGTAGTTTAGGTATGGAGGAATTAGATAAGTAGTAGTGTGGAAGATTGAGAGAGAGAGTAGGCTAGAGTAAGATTGAAGGGTGGAGGTAGGTGTTGTAGAGAGGAACATAAGAGGGATTGAGGAGGAATTAGTAGTGAGAGGGAGGAGAAACAGTAGGTGGAGTAGGTGGGAGGAGAGTAGGGGTAGTAAAGGAAGAGCAGTGAGAGTTATAGGGAGACGAACATCACAACATGGAAGGATAAAGATAGAGGGGAACTTGAGTATCTGAAAGGCACAAACCTTGAGTTACATCACATTGGGGAGTCTTTACCTAGAGACTCCTAGATTGTTCCCTGAAGGAGTCTAGATAGATGAGTGTTTGCCTTTAAGCTATCACATTGAGCTAGCGTTTAGAAAGTAGGGGATACCAGTCTCTAGTGACCGCCTGTGTTTGAGGGACACCTGGGTTAGGGAGGGGCTGCCTATCCCTAGGTTAGATATGGAGGCACAGGCTTTTGAGAGCCCTTTCTACAAATCATAGTAAAAACCCTTGAACTGTCTCTGGGAGTTGGTGTGTTCTTAAGGCCATCTTTGGCACGTTGTGTAATCATGGGAGGTCACCCACAGCCAAGGGAGATGTTGAAATAGTAAGACTAACTAGAATGGCCTGCTTCTCCACTAGAGCAATGCCCAGGGCTGCCGGGTGTGACCTATTTGGGGACGAGTAGATGGTCATTCCAACCCGGGGCAACATCCTTATCAAAACTGGCCTGAAGCTAGTGATGCCAGAAGGAATTTATGGAAAAATTACCCCAAAGCGTGGACTGGCCCATGGATGTGGGAGCTAGGGTTATCAACAGGGACTACCAAGGAGAAGTTAAAGTGGTTCTTTATCTTTCCCATGTTATAATGCCTGGACAACCGATAGCTCAGCTGATATGTGAGATGATCTCAAATAATGAAATCAAAATGCTAGACAAGACTGGACGAGCGGAAATAACTGAGGCACCAGGAGAGGAAGCCCTACCGAAACCTGAGGGCCTGCCTCAGTAGAATTTGTGGAAGCACAGAGGATGATTCTACGTCTAGAACAAGCCAGCAAGAACATAGTGTCTAAAGCCAAGAGTCAAACTCTTAAGCCCCAGCACTTTATCGACAGGAGTGGACTCCTGTACCTAGTAGATGTCAAACCTAAGGAGGAAAGAACCAGCTATTATCAACTGTTAGTACTGAAGCAGTTACGGAAGGCGGTACTGGAACAGGGTAACACCTGTGCCCAAAGAAGACCCAAAAGACACGCCTCAGCAAGTTCTATTTGCCTGGTATATATGCAGAAGTCAAGCAGTTCTGTGCAGCATGCTTGATTTGGCAGAAGATGTTTCCATGTTATGTACACCAAGCACTGCTGCAACAATTGCCCATCATAGAAGTTTGCTTATTTAGGATCGGCATTGATATTATGGGACCCATGGATACTTCACAACCTGGAAACAAATATAAATTGGTTTTCCTGGACTATGCTACCAGATATCTCAAGGCTTTTACCAGAGCAGTAGTTTCATGTCAAAGTTGATTGAAGACATGAAAGACCTGATGAACATCAAGACCCTTTGGGACATCCATCTATCATCCCCAGGCCAGAGGCCTGGTAGAACAGTATATCCAAACCTGGAAGCCTCTTCTGAGAAGGTTAGTTGTCGAAGATGGAAGAAACTGGGACGATTTGATAACTTGGGCACTATTTGCGAAAAGGAAAGCACTGCAATCCTCCACCGGCTTCTCTTCATTAAAACTGGTGTATGGCTGGAATCCCCATAATGTGCTGGATAGCATGCAGGAAGAATGAGAGGAACCAAGAAGCAGACAGACCAGTGACCGCCCGAATACTAGAGAGTATGTAGACAAGGTGAGGAGCCTGGTCTTCCCAAACTCAATGAGAGAAGGCCTATAATAAGGATACAAAGCCGCACACCTTTCACATTGGGGACAAGGTTATGGTCCTCCTTCCAACAACTCAGAATATACAACTGGCCCAATGCATTGGCTCTATGTTGACATTAAGGTAGTATCACACCTTCTCTACAGGGTGCAACAAGCTGACAGATGGAATCCCTCACAACTGTATCATGTACAAGCTAAAGGCATGGAGAGAGGACAGTAATTCACAACTTCTATTCTCTATGCTAACAATACCTGGGAGACTCCTCTACCAATCCAAGTTCATGGGGTTACCCAGCCACTGGGTCTCACCCCTGCCAGTCTGCAAGAATTAGCTAGACTGTTAGAGAGATACCATGGGCCTAAACACGGCCTTTGGTGGTATCCCGCCGGTAAATCTGCTGGGATAATGCCAACGCAAATAGGGTTACCGCAACTCGGTCTGGCACTATTAGCGCTGAATCCCGTGCTCCGGTAAGGTTGTAAGTCCCCATTTAAAAAAAATCCATAGTCCTCTATGGGGCATGCTGGGTGCTATCACTGCGGCGCAATTTGCGGCACAGTAATAGCGCCGCTAATGGTCAGAAACTCACCAGATTTACCACCAGCTCAAAGCTGTAGGCAAAGCTGAGTGACTTTATGCCCAACTCATAGTTGGGAGGAGCGGTAATGCTGCGGTAATAGCATTACTGCTGCATTTTTGCCGCTCCACCCAATTTATGATGAGGTCCCATATGTATTTGCAACAAAGCCAGGAAGATTATGGGGTGTGGTACAGAAAATACAAACACCCCCAGGAAGAGTCATAAGATTGAAACCATATCGGCTTCCTGTGGCCTGAAATAAGATTGTACAGGAAGATTTTAAATAAAATGTTGGATCATGGAGTAATCGAGAGGTCCAATAGAGAGCTGTCCTTGCTGATCATTCTGAGTTAAGGAGGATGGAGGTGTGTGACAGGATCCATAGGCTGACCCTGTCAAGCGGCTTGGGCAAGGGAGGCCTGATGTTGTGTACGTGGTACACATAATGCGCATGCGCGGCCCACGAGCCGGCGCATGCGCACCAGTTTAATAAAGGCGGCGCCCGCGGCAGTTGGAGCCGGAGCGCCGGAGCAAGCGGACGTCTCCGTTGTTTGTTCTTGCGCAGCGCCGCTACGCGCAGGGCCCAGATATAGGAGGGGCCCGCACTCCACCACCGTGGGCCCCCCAATCACCACACTGGCGACGAGGTGGAGCCACGGCCCACTTCCGTGCCCGGCAGCAACGGAGTGACTGAGTCCGCCGTGTCACGGACCGACGGAGCACCGGCGGCCATTTTCTTTACCCGCTCCCCGTCACACGTGGCGACCGTGGTTGCGGCCCAACAGGGTGCTCGTGCGCCACTCGCCAACGGCGTCGGAAGACCTGAAAAAAAAAAAGAAAGCAATTTTTGGAACGCCCACAGTCTTGCTGGCGCAGGACTGTGGCAACAAAGAAGAAAGAAGGGGATTTCGCTCCCAACACTACCGCAGGGTCGAGACAGCCACCCGTGAGTACCCAGCACTAAAATGGGTGACGGTGCTGACGATGAGGGTGCCGCAGCCCCGATCCCCCGCAGAGCCCGCAGCTCCCTAGTCCCCATGCCGGAATTCGATGCCACTGGGCCCCCTTCCAAGCTAGGCCCGAAGTGGCTATTGTGGGTCAAAAGACTAGACATGTTCTTCAGGGCGGCTGGGGTTAACGATGATGACGAGAAGATTGCAACCATGATCTATTCGGCAGGCGCAGAAGTCCACAAGATCTACGACTCCTTTGTCATCCCCGTGGTCACATACGACGCGGTCAAGCAGGCACTCAAAGACCACTTCTTACCCATGGCCAATGTGGATTTTGACAGGTTTGTCATGGGCGCTGAGAAACAATTGGACGATGAACCCCTAGACAAATTCTGCGCCCGCCTGAGACACCTGGCGACCTCTTGCAGATGGGCCGACGAAGAGGAAATGGTCCGCAACCTACTACTGCAGGGGTGCAGCTCCGGAAAACTTCGGTGGCAAGTGTTGAGGGTGCCTGGCCTGACCCTCCAGCAGATTCTAGACCTAGGCAGAGCACATGAGCTAGCAGAGGCCAGAGGCGCGAAAATGGACGCTGCCTCGCGACCAGGACACAACGAAGACGCGTTTGCAGTAGGACGGTCAGCTGCGAGTAGGTCGAGATGGGCGCCGAGAAGGCCTGACACCGCGCCCACTCCAAGCAACACCCCATCGTGCTCGAACTGTGGGTATGACCTCCCACACAGCGGTGACTGCCCGGCGAAGTCAAGGACATGCGCTCGGTGCGGTACACCAGGTCATTTTGCCAGAATGTGCCGTGCGGCTGTCCCTGTTTCAACAGCGAGAGGACCAGAGAGAGTGGGGCGAGGCGGTACTCGCAGAGTGAGAGGCATCTCCTCGATTGATCAAGGCCTGCTAGACCTAGACCTCGCGGAAGAAGAAGAAGAGGAGGAGGAAGAAGTCTTCTTCATCTCCAGCATCGCGAAAAGTTCCAGCACGAAGCGCCAACCCAAGTGCACCGTCAACATCAAAGGCACCCCCACCCCCATCCTTATTGACACCGGAGCCTCAGTCTGCGTGCTAGCCACCAAGCACTACGTAGCCCTGCCAGGCCCACCAGAACTGTCAACATCAACGGCTAGGATATACGCATTCGGTGGAGACTCCCCCTTACCCATCCAGGGTGCGTTTGTCGCCCCAGTATCTCATGGACAGAACTCCATCAAGGCAAGATTCTTCGTCACCGACGTCAGCCCCCATTCTCTGCTGAGCTGTGCTGCGTCAGAAGCGCTTGACATTGTCCATTTCACATTTGGGGTGTACCACGCAGATCTGAAATGCATGCTACACAAGTTCGAGAGTCTCTTCAAGGGTATCGGCAAACTGAACGCAGACCCTATTCGCTTGCACATCGACAAGTCCGTAAGGCCGACAGCCCTCAAACACCGCCGAATTCCATTTCACCTGAGGGCACAAGTGGAGGACGAGTTGCAACAGCTAATGGACCGAGACATCATCGAACGGGTAGAAGGGCCCACTCCTTGGGTTTCGCCCATCGTAGTAGCCCCGAAGCCGAAACAACCAGGGGCCGGGCGCATCTGCGTGGACATGAGACTCCCTAATGCCGCCATCAAAAGAGAGCGCCACCTCACGCCCACCCTGGATGATATTGTAGGTGAACTCCAAGGCGCCAAGGTCTTCTCCAAACTGGACCTCAGATCCGGCTACCATCAACTGGAACTGCACCCCGAGTCGAGGTACATTACTACGTTCACGACGCACGAAGGATTGTACCAATACAAGAGACTTAACTTCGGGATCTCATCCGCGGCTGAAGTCTTCCAGAACGCCATAAGAGGAGCGTTATCCGGCCTGAGGGGTGTCATTAACATGTCCGACGACATTTTGGTCTTCGCCAAGTCAGAGAGCGAACACCTTAAAAGGCTGGAACGCACGTTTGAGAGGCTCCAGGCGGTAGGTCTAACACTGCACCAAGAAAAGTGCGAATTCCTCAAAGATCGGCTGGAATTCTTCGGGTTCACCTTTCACGCGAACGGCATTTCACCTGATCCTGGCAAAGTGAAAGATATAAGAGATGCACCTCCACCCACATCTCCAGCAGAAGTTCGGAGCTTCTTGGGGATGGTCAATTACTGCGGCCGATTCATCAAAGACCTGGCCTCCCTATCAGAACCACTGAGAGCACTTACCAGGAATGACATACCGTGGCAATGGACGGCGACGGAACAAAGATCGTTCAATGCCATCAAAGAGGCCCTGTCAGAGCAGGAGACAATGGCCTACTTCCACCCCAGCCGGGAATCAGAGATCGTCGTTGACGCCAGCCCTGTAGGACTAGGGTCAGTCCTCATGCAGGCCGATGAACTGGGTGCCATGAGACCCATAGCATACGCTAGCAAGGCCCTCACCGACATGGAAAGGCGCTACTCACAAATCGAGAGAGAGGCCCTTGCCATCCTATGGGGATGCAAACACTTCAGGATATATATCCTCGGCAAGCCTGTCGTCGTGGTCACAGACCATAAACCCCTGATTCCCATCCTGTCCGGCACTTCTTCCAAGCCGCCTCCCCGTATCGAAAGATGGATGCTATCGCTCATCGAATACAGCGTCAGGTTGGTGTACCGCCCAGGCACCCACAACCCCGCAGACTACCTGTCCCGCCACCCAGGCACGAGGGACGCCCAGAACCCGGTGGAGCTGTCTGACGCTGGGGACGCTGTGCATCCCGTCGTTGAATCAGCCCTACCAGTGGCCCTGTCGAGGAAGGACATTGCAGATGACTCGAACTCTGACGAGGCATTCTTGCGAGTGAAAAGAGCGGTAGCCACGGGGGAATGGCGAGACGTCCTCCTGAACAACGCCAGAAGAAACCCGGAGTTGCAGAGAGACCTACAATCATTGTGGAAGGCTCGACACGAGCTCTCGGTGTCCACGGACGGCCTGCTACTGCGGGGAGAACAGATCGTGATCCCCAGGTCCCTGGTCACGAGGGTTCTCCAGCTAGCCCACACAGGACATCAAGGCATGGCTAAGATGAAGGCGCGCCTAAGGCTCAAAGTCTGGTTCCCCGACCTGGAACACCGAGTGACCGAATTCGTAAAGGCCTGCATCCCCTGCCAAGCCGCGAGTCCGGCAGATAAGAGCCCGCCCATTCAAGCCATGACACGGAGCGACGTGCCGTGGGGTACCGTCCACGCAGACTTCGGCTCGACCGGCAGAGGCCTATACTTCTTAGTAGTGACAGACCAGTGGTCGAGGTACCCAGAGGTGGAACTCGTGGAATCCACCGCCAGCGATCACACCATCCTGGCCATGGACAAAATTTTCGCCACCCACGGCTTCCCGCTCGAGATCTGCTCAGACAATGGCGCCCCGTTCCAAGGGCAGCGTTTTGCCAGGTACTGCGCAGAACGAGGAATTAAGCACCGCAAAGTGACTCCACTGTGGCCGAGGGCCAATGGAGAAGTCGAGCGTTTCATGCGGACACTTAACAACATTTTTCGCATCTCTGTCAATGGAGGGGAAGACCTGCGCCATAACCTGATCGAATTCCTCCGTGAGTACCGATCCACCCCACATCAGTCCACCGGAATCGCGCCCGCCGAGGCACTGTTCAAGCGAATACCTAGAGGATTGATACCGGAAACTGGAGAACGACGCCCAGGGGTGATTGATGACGCACAGGTGGCAGCGGACAGGGCCGCGAGAAACGAGAAGGAGACAATGAGGCGGAGGCTACCGGAAAAGGAGATAGCAGTAGGAGACACCGTCCTGGTCCGAAACAGGAAGCCGGAGGGGAAACTCTCAATGACGTATGAAACACACCCGATGGGAGTTACCCACGTCAAGGGATCCATGATCACGGCGGCGAACGCGCGTGGGACAGTGACCAGAAATGTGTCTTTCTTCAAACGCATAGGACCAGCAACATCTGAAGGAGAACCGGATCCTGGCCAAAGGCAGGCGGCAGAAGCACCACCGGAGAACGTTGTACCGCCCGGAGACCCTGAGGAGCCAGAGAACCTCGAAAGGGGCCCGCCAAGGTATCCCCGCAGGGAAGGGCGCCGCCCCCCACAAAGATTCCAAGACTTCATTATGGACTCAGCGACCTGAGCAACAAAGTCTGTTAAGTATAAAATGTTTTGAGCCACATTGGCCCCCATGTTTAATGTTTTGTTGTTTGAGGGGAAAAAGGAGGGATGTTGTGTACGTGGTACACATAATGCGCATGCGCGGCCCACGAGCCGGCGCATGCGCACCAGTTTAATAAAGGCGGCGCCCGGCGGCAGTTGGAGCCGGAGCGCCGGAGCAAGCGGACGTCTCCGTTGTCTGTTCTTGCGCAGCGCCGCTACGCGCAGGGCCCAGATATAGGAGGGGCCCGCACTCCACCACCGTGGGCCCCCCAATCACCACACCTACTGGGGTGGAACCCAAAACCAGTTCTACTCCAAAGGAAGTAGGTGGGAGTTGGAAGAGCCTCAATCCCTGTCACTTCTTATAGTGCCATTGTGTTTGTGGAGAGTGCCACTGACAATCACCCCATACCTGTCTTGCAAGATGCTGGGAATGTTAATACACATTCCATCATGCATAGCAGATGGAGGACAAGAGGACAACCCAAGAGAGACCCTGAAGAGTTACAGGGAAACAACACACCCAAACTGGCAACAGAATGAAGTGAAGCCGCTTCGCAAAACCAGATAGAAGAATAAAGCGAATGACAGTGTGTATGTGGTGGGTTCCAACTGCTGCATGAAAATATGATGCTCATCTGTTATGGAGCCGTGGAGTGGGCCATCAGCCAGACCAACTGTCGAACAAACCTGGGAGGCCCTCACACAAGCTAGGACATAAACTCACTAACTCACCACATCGGGCTGCCATTGCTAAACCCAAACAGACCCACACACGGGAAAGGGGTGAAGCGTAGACCCCGTTTTATGTCCTTTGCCTATTGTAACAGTTCCTTGGATTGAAGAATAATAGTAGATTGCCCAAAGGAACTCACAACAGAGAATAACCAATGGAGAGAAAGGTGGGGGAAAGGGGATAAAAGGAAACCCAGAAATCAGGAAGATGTGGGTTGTTCGGGTGAAGTCAGAGGAGCCCTACAAAGAGACCATGAGGAGGACAGAAGGTGCAAAGGAGCATGCAGGCCTATTATTCTGGTAGTGTGCGAGGTGAGGTATTGATTGGTGAGAGTAAGTGGTACTTGGAGTTGAATGAGGATGCTTATGAGTGGATCGCAGGGGAGAGTAGGGAGTGAGTGAGAAGCTCACTGAGAAGGTGACTGAGAGAGTGAAAGAGGGTGTTGGTGGAATAGTAGCAATGTGGGGAGAGTAGTAAGTGCGTGCAGAGAAGAGAGTGGTAGCTATGTGGAGGAGGGAGGGAAAGAGAAGAATAGAGTATGATTGCAGCATGGAGGTAGGTGTTAGAGAGAGGAACATTGGTGGACTAGTGGAGGAAGTAGTAGTGAGAGGGAGGAGAGGCGGTGGGTTGAGTAGGAGGGATGCGAGTAGATGTAAGGAAGGGTGAGTGACAGAGAGGTATAGGGAGAGGGACATCAGAGCAAAAGATTAAAAGCCATCTCTCCTTGTTGGAACTTTGGAGAAAGCCACAATGAAGCCACATGAATGCACTATGCTTTTGACATGGAGTTTATGAAAGGGCGGGTCTGATTAGCAGACCTTCTGTCCAGAAACAGAAGTATCCATGTCACAGATGGCACAGAAAGACACTGGCCCTCATTACAGTTCGGTGGTAGCTGTGCCTGCATTACAGGCACGGCTACCGCCGAACTCGCATCCGGCACCGCCACCCGCGAATGGGCACTTACCGGCCCATTACAAGTTGAATGGGCCAGTAATTGCCCATTAACAGGTGGCGGTAATGCCGTGCTCCTCATCCCCATTCTGCCCCATGGGGCAGAGTGGGGATGAGGAGCATGGATGCACCGGCACCGTTTATAACGGTGCCGGTGCATCCATGCGTTTCCCTGGCGGGTGCCGCACAGCCCAACAGGTCAGACCGGGAGGGCTGTCAGGGACCCGTGAAGGAAACTCGGAATAAGGCGGTACGGTATGGATGGTGCCTGTGCCATACCGGAACCATCCATACCGTACTGCCAGGGTCGTAATGAGGCTGACTGAGTCTTACAGACAGTTCAATGTTCTTATTACACATTCATGAAATGTATGGACTGTTCTCTGTAGTACTGATGAGAGACAGGCAATTTGTTTGATTAGAGTTACTGGTGGAAAAAGGGATTTGGGATGTCCACCCTAGTCCAGGTGTCTATAACCCCTGGTTAATGCTACCTGTGACTCCTACTATCAATGATTTTCACTACTGATGGTCCCCATTCATGCAGGCTATTTTACCATCCTCAGAGACTTCCTAAGTTCCCCAGCCTAACCAGATGTTAGTGTTCTAATAGGAACATTAAAGATTGCCTTACAGCCACTTGGTAAGAGTCACCTGGTTCCACTCATGTCCACGGTTACTTTGCCCTTCTACTCTACCTGCCTCCTCATCTCAACTCATCCCAATCAAACGTCTGTCCTTCTGATGTTTTGCTCCACCTTTCTCCTGCTTCTACCCTTTGATGTTAACTCTTCTCCTCTCCCTGTACTAATACCACCCTTCCTCCCCCTACTATATCTCCTCCCACATTACTATGCCTCCTCCTATGTTACTACTCCTCCTACACTCCTCCTCCTCATCTTCTCACATGACTAGTCCTTCTCCCACACTACTACTCCTTCTACCAAACTCCTCCTCCTCCCACACTACTTCTATTCCTCCTCCTATGCAACTCCTCCTCCACTTCCTACTCAACAACTACTCATCCTCTTACACTACTACTCCTCCCACACCACTACTTCATTCCTCACACTACTATAATTACTGTCCTTCTTGTACTATTAATATTCCCCTTCTCCCACTTCACTCCACTACACAAATACCCTTGTTCCACCCATAAGCATTCAATTCACATTCACTCCACTCTAATCACCTGCCACAGAAACACACACATTCATACTGCAGTACACTTGCACTCACTTAGCTAACACCTCACCTTTTTCCAATAAACACCTCCACACTCTGCTGCCCCTTCAGTCCTCTTGCTGGTCTCTTGGTCCACCTTCAGCCCCACTGCTGACCTCATCCAGAAAACCCACACTTCCGGTATCCTCTCCCCTGCTTAAATTTCCCTCCCTCTGTGCTGATTGACCAGCTTCCGTTAGCCATTCCTGATTTACCTTCCCCTCCTAGAGGTGTATTTTCAAGTGGAAGTCTTTACAAGGGGGCTAAGCCCTTCCCTGAAGGTCTTACATCTGAAAAAGGCGATAAATAGGGAACTAAGCCTCGCCCACTTTTGCCATGTGCATCGACCACAGTTCGACCATAGCGAGTCTGCCAGCTTAATGTCCCAGTCTGTGTGAGGGTTTCCATGGCAGTGGTTCTCCCCAGTAAGTATAGTCTCTGGGGGTGGTCTGGCCCCTCTCTTAAATCCTTGGCCTTGGCCTCTAATTGGCGTGTCCTTCAGTGGGTCCTGAGATACCGCTCTCTCTTTCCCAGAGTCTCCCAGAAACATGATGAATGCTATGTATCGATTGCAATGGAAAAAACAGCAGATGGAATAAAAACATTTAGAAAGCAAAGAAAACAGCCCATTCCAGCGGTGGAGTCATGAAGGTAGACACACTTTGGGCCTCATCACGAGTTGGGCTGTAATATCGGCGACTGTAATAGCCCTAGCACCGACCGGTCCGGTGCTATTAGCACCGGATCACAGGCTGGGCCTTAACGGTAAATCCCCATTCCTGATTGGGTCCTTTAGATCCAATGGGGAATTTTCGGTGTTAATACTGCGGGCTAATACAGCCAGCTGTAATACCACCAAAAACAGGGATTTTCACCTCCAGAAAAAAAGCTGGAGGTAAAACAGCCGATTTAGCACCCAACTCATGATAGGGCCAGCCCTTAAATGCAGCGGTAATACAGTTACCACCGCATTTAAGGGCTACAGCCCAACTCGTGATGAGGCCCTGTTGCAGCTCAGTCTCTGCATGAGTTTGCAAACACCATATTGCTAATTATTCACAGTAAAATTACTAGTCCCAGGCCACAAAACCCCTACCATTTCTCTTTATTCAACAAGAAGCCTTTACATCATTGGAGATCTACAGGGATCTCATAGTACCCCGGAGAGGCTGAGGTGACAATCGAAAGAGAGGAGCTCACACCCACTTGAGAATTGCATGGGGGAGAATCATTGAAGGGAATGGTTTCTTTTACTAAATATAAACCATGCCATTTAATTTCTTTAGATATCTGGGTGACAGATGCCATCTGTTAGGGCAGAAGAGCCTGAGAAGTTTTTTTTATTTATATTAATAAAATGATACAAGTAGGCCTGTCTCTAAAAGTAAGCTCTGCTCATTAGACCCACATTCATAATGCTCCATGTTGTAAGAATGGAACTGTTCTGGGCTTGTCTACTGACAACTCTCAGCAGGTGTGTTTTAGTTTGGCAACCTGGAAGTACAAAGTGAAATGTGCATTACTGCCAACAATATGATGGAGCCAAAGTCTCCAGAAGGCATGATCTACCTTTAAGCGTGAGCAAACCTAATCCCAAATTAAATCATTGTGTGATCGCAAAACATGGGACAGTTGATTAATAACTAAATAGAAGCCACGTCTGCTTATGGCGTAGTGGTCTCTGGGAATCCAATATTATACTGGCCAAAACCTTTTTGTGTCGTTTTATTATCAACTTGGTTTCTAGTAACCTTTCTGTCAGGGACTCCTGTATATTTACTGTCTGAGACTGAGGTGAACCCAAAACAGATCATTTGGGCTCTGAGGGGATCAGTGCTTCAAATGATATGCTTTGCTAGAACAAAGCAAATCACACCAGGGTGGTAATTAGCAGGGACTCTGATGTAGGCAGACAGGAGAAGGGACAGAGTTAGTGTCACAGGAGAGAAATAAAAGTCTACAGGGCGTCCCGCCGTCTTGAATTCTTCCAGGGTTCCCAAACTTCCTGTGGACTTCCTGTAACAAGAGCATGCTGGGTATGACATCGCCAGACAGAAGAGTCTGAAAGAGCAGCCAAGATTCTACTCTTACAGAAGGTTAGAAGGGAACACATCTGCTATATGGGATTATCTGTTTATGGGGGTGAGACCCCCCTCCCTATTTAATCATGTTTGAACTACTGAAGAAGGATTTCAACTGGCACCTTGTTGGGTGCACAGTCTGCTCAAAAGTCCTCTGAAATAAAGGTGAAGACAAGCACTTTCAAGAAAAGAGCAAGCCTTATCCTCATCAACCATCAAAGAGAAATGTTTGGTATGACCTGCTGGGTATAGAAGGCCAACTGGAACTCAGACCACAAGTACCCAGGAGTCTGCTCACTGGAGGTGACAGACCCTGCAAGTAAGTGCTCTTTAGAAACCTTCCTAGCTGGGAAGTGCAGATCAAAAGATCCACCTTCCCCTGAAGACCCGGAACAAGGCCCCCTCGTAACCAAAGAACCAAGTAAGTGACTTCTGGCTCTCGCTACATCTCTAAGCCACTTTGACATAGGTTTGGCCTCCTTCGACAACATCCAAACTGCTGTAAATTGTAGGCCACCACAAATAACTACTCTGACACTGTCCGCTTCTTCAAGGGTGTTTATTGTATGCTCTTACAGATAGCTTTGGAACTACAAGACTTCTGGGGTCTTAGGGAAATATGGTGCTAGCGCAGTCCCTCTCTCTCTCTCTAAACTTCCTGGCCCTTTAATTCTCCATAACTCAGGTGTCTGTAACAGGGTAAGTATTATGGCTCAGTGACACCCATCTGTCTGATGGTCAGTCTAAAGCTGCAGTGATCTCCCTAAATGATGGCTGCCTAACTCTCTAGGGATCTTCTAACTCTCCTTGATCCAACCCTGCTTAGTGTTCTAGGGGAGTTATAGGGATGGTGCCTTCTTCCATACTGTCCTTGATTGCTCGGCACACATGCAGTCTCACCTGTCCCTCTTCTACACTGGGTGCCAATATGTTCTCCTCCCCCCACTCTTCTATCCCTTTGATCTTAAACTCTACCTTCCTACCTCCTCCCTTAGATGTTACCTCTCTTCTCAACTCCTCCCACTGCTAACACTGCCTCCTACTACCACACTATTACTCCCGCCGATGTTACCTTTCTCCCTCTTTCCTACTTCTCCACCTCCCAATCACAATTATCTCTCTGTCACTGCTACCACCTCCCCACTCTTGCCACTAATCCTACCCCTCCACACCCTCTCACTGCTACTGTTACTCTTCTATTTTACAACCTCCACTTCAACTGCCTCTTCGCTGCTACTACCATTTCTCCTCTACTACTTCTGCTTCTCTCCTCTCTCGCTCTCTCTCTCTCTCTCTCTCTTTCTCTCTCTCTCTCTTTCACTCTTCTGTTACTACCACACCCTACTACTACTACTACCACAGCCTCTTACTTCTACTTCAACTTTAAGTCCACTACTCTCACCACTGCTACACAGTTATTTGCAAACTCAGCCTGAGAGAGATTTATATTTACAGTATGTGGACTGGATCCAAACAAGACCCCCTGAGACTATGCTGAGTAACCCAAAATACTTGTTTGCAGGCTCTCAAGATGTATTGTGTGGGGAAGTCGGCCCTTCCCTAAGCCACCTGCCCATTCTTTAGGCCATACCCAGCACTCTGTGGGCCACGCCCGGCATTTTGGCCACACACTCTTGTTAGAGGCCCCCCTCAATTTTGCATCCCACTTAAATCACTGATCTGCAGTCTGCAGTGACCTCAAAGCATGCAGCATAGACAGGAGTCTGTGTGTACAAGGCCTGCGACAAACCAACACTGCACCTAAGCGCATTGCAGCATTTAAAACAGGTCTATGAGATCACAGCGGTGACACAATAACTACTGCACTGCAGGAGTACATGGAGGACCAAGGGATACAACTCATACTCCACTCCCCGCTATTACAAACCAGCAGCGAGCCCAATTATAAAGGTGAAACGGGCACAGCCCAATAGGTAGACATCCTTCACCTCCTTAAGGTATCTTGGACTGTGGGTAGACTATACTCTTCAGGAAAAATGTGCGCTAGCACAGAAGGAGACCAAAAAACAATAGTAATGTGTTACCAAAAGAAAAGGAATGTCCAGTCAATGTTCAATAAAAGCGGCAATTTGTAAATAAACTAAAAGTACACACAAATAATAACATAATGTTTGACTCACCCATGTAAGGGAAACAAAAAGAATGCTCTGAGCTTGAAGACAGGGGTAGCCAAAGGCAGACAGATTCTGCAGTAAATGTTACAGTTCAAGGTATTGCCATAAACAGCTAAGGAGTGGAGTCTTAAATATGACTTGGGACCTTTAAAGCAGGACAGGGGACAGAACCACTAACAGTCCAATTATGATTGCTTTGCAGGCTTTTAAGCATCAAACTGTGAGTCAGAACACTTTCATTGCCTAGTAGTGGTGTCTCCAGGAATCAAATATAGGGAGGGGGGCATAGAGAGGGCCACAGACAAAAGCAGGGGGGTTGTAACGGTTTATAAGGAAGCCTCCCTCAACACAGGGAGTTCCTTTCCTCCCCACTTGAGGTGTTATGCAACAAACTGTTTAACAGATTATTTTCTTTAGCCCTACTTCAGACCCATATCATGCCACTTGGATCCCTCTCCCCTGAGCAAACAATGAGCCTATAACCAGGCCGGTGTACGGGAAATATATTGTTATTTATTTAAATAAACTAGAAATAATAATAGTAATAGAAAAAGTAATAGCAAATAGTAGTAGAAATTTGCACGAAAATGTCAAACACCACTTTATCCGTGGCACAACACAATCAACTTCTCTCAGCATAAACAAATCAAAAAAGGACACAATCACAATTCTTCACTTTCTTCAAATTTCACTGATCAAAATAATTAAACTGATCAATAACAAAAGCAATTATCATGTAGAGTTGTGCGATTTTGCTTTTGTTGCAGGCTTAAAAGGCTAGTGGTAGGATTTCAAGATTGGTACAAATACATATAGCAATTACGATTTCGCCCACACATTTGGTTTAAAATAAACACAGGGTGATTTAGCGGTTTGTTTTTCAGAACCCCTCTACTTTGGTCTGTGTTGGGGAAGTTGGATAGAATAATTGGAATGATTTGGGGAATTTTGTTTTTCAGACCCCCCTCCACTGAAAGGCTTGTGTTGGGGAAACTAGATAACTAGGTTGGACTGATTTAAGAACAAAGACACCCCTCTTCCTTAAAGAAGTCGGGGTCAACAGGAAAAAAAGGATTACCCAATTAAATTATAGGCTATAGATTTCAGCGTACACTGGGAAGTGAGCTTTGTTAATTTGGAATTTTAACAAAATCCACCATATACTGTTCTGCCAAATGGGGTATTCATTAAATTAAATTGTGTTGTTAAATAGGCTATGGATCTACACAGTTTTGTCCCCCTGCCCACTATAAAGGGAAAGGATTCCAGGCAAGCAGATGCTCTCACCATTTGGTCTCCCAGGGCTCAGTTCTACTTACATAGAACACCTCTGTTTAAAGTTCAGGAAAGTCAGCTGCTTCTCAGGACACTGTGGAAAGATAGGGCAGGGGTCTGGTCACTCCAGTCTCAAAGATGGCCTCCCACTCTCCACCATAGGACCCAGTCAGGTTTGAGGCCTTCCTAGAAATAGAAAGCTCCACCCAGATGCACTATTAGGAATCTCCTCTGGTGATTCCTTATAGCTGTCAGATGGTAGGTTTCAGCAGCCCTCTCTGTCTCTCTGTCTGTCTGTCTTTCTGTGTTCTTCTGTCATGATGCCTACCCCCGGAGCGCCAGGCCCAGCACCCCCGGGAGCAGGCATCATGCCCCCGGGTAAAAGCCCAGCGGCCTCTTATAGGGGCTCTTTGGACTCTGTCCTGGCGCCGTTGGCGCCAGGCTCATGTTGGACATCAGTCCTGGCGCCATAGGCGCCAGGCTCATAAAGGAAGGTGTTTTGTGCACTTACCTGATGCAGACCATGCTGCAAGATTCAGGCCCCCCTGAGACCTGAAAGGGACTATTTTTTCATTGGGACTATTTTTCCACTCGGGCGTGGCCAGGGAAGGATACTTACCTGGAACTACTTTGGGGGCTATTTAAGCCACGCCCAGACAGTAGCTCACACTTCGCGTTGTTCTGCATCCAAGCAGCTGAACGCTCACCGTGTCTGCTCCTGCATCTGGTCTCCAGCCACGCCCGCCTCGATCCTGGAAAACCTGTAAGGAAAGAAGAGAAGAGAAAGGTGAAAACCAAGAATTTTATCAAACTTCTTACCTGCATCCGGAACCTTCACGCCAGCGTTCCTGAGAAAAGACTTTCATTTAAAAGCACCGCGTTGCTCGCTGCAGCGCCGCACTTCACTCACCTATCCTCGGGAGTTCTTCTGGCTCCACCGCGACTGTCTGCACCGGTCGCCACATCTCTGCGCCTAAGGGAGAGAAGAAGAGACAAAAGGTGAGCAGAAGGAACATATGAGGAAAGCCTAATTTTCCGCCATAACACTTACAGGTCTTCTGTTGGTGGATCATTCCTCATTTCGGGTCGGCGCCGCTTCGTTGGCAGGTACCGCGCCCCGGCCCCTATGGGGAAAGGACAAAAGACATTACTGGAGGAATATAAAGACATTAAGAGGGATCGCCCCCATCGCTAACTCACCTGAGTTTACCATCGGCAATTCAATCCCTCAACGCATCGCCTTCATTCTGCACCTGAAATAAAGGACAGATCAAAGGTTAGGAAGGCAACAGAAAAGGAGGCTCAACACTTGAACTTTTGTAATCTTCATACTTACGGCGTTCCGCTCAGAAAAGTCAAGTGGATTTTGCCAGCGCCATTCTGAAAACCAGTGAAGTAACTGGACAAACACGTGCCCCTGCACCAGAAGCAGGATGGAGAGTTCATCCTTTGAAACCATAAGGTGAGCTTCAACCGGGGATTTCGGAGGAAGTTAGAGAAGAACGAAGGGAGGAAGGGGGGAGCAAGCATACTATTCTGCAGACTGTTAATCCCATTTCTCATCTGCAGAAGGATATTCCTACGGGCCAGACAAGCAAGATTTGAGGGTCCTGTTCAGTCGGTGTTCCGAGTTCTGCGCATCACGCTCGAAGAGGACACAGCCACCCAGACTAGACCAGCGCCTCCGTGGGAGTCAGGTGAGCGTTACAGAACGCAAAGCCTTCCTACAAATTCCCACCCAGGCGCTATGGAAACTTCTGAGACTGATCAGTTGGCCCAACTACTGGGGGAATTACGGGCCGAAGTACGCGCCGCTCGTCAAGAGACTAATGCTCTCAGGAGGGAAGTGATTGTATCAAAGGAAAGAACTGATGACCTGGCTAGACAGTTTTTGCAAGGTCAAGCTGGACACACTCCTCTACCCGGTTCCGGGGGGAAACCCGCTCCTGTGGTTCTCAGTAACCCTGTGCAGATTAATCTACCTGGAAACATGTCGCTGGCCCCACCCGAACGCTTTGCTGGGGACCCCAAACGATTCGCCATATTCATGAATCAGTGACGTTTGCACTTCCTATGCAGACCTGGGGCCTTCCCTAATGATCAGACCAAGGTAGCCTTTGTATTGTCATATCTCAGCGGCTGTGCTGCCGATTGGTCAGTTCCACTGGTTACTCAAGATGACTCGATTCTCCGTGATTTTCAAGGATTTCAAGCAAGCATGGAAAGGTTATTTGCTCAACACTTTCAGGGGCAGGCTCTGGATGACGAACTCCTATCCCTGCGACAGGGCAATCAGGACCTCCTATCCTACATTGCAACCTTTAATAGACTAATTGTGGAAACTGGGTGGCCAGAGGATAAAAGAATCACGTTATTTTATTATTTTATCGAGGTCTACGCGGAGAACTTAAAGATGTCCTGGCCCAAGTTGTAAATCCGCCCCAAGAATGCACAGAATATATAGATTTAGTGGTCCAATTGGATCACAGACTTCAAAACAGAAAAGCAGATCGGTCCAAGTTTGAGACCCGGGTGTTGGTCAAGACCCACGCTAACCCCAAGGGTGCTGATGTCTCTGAGCCTATGCAAATCGGAGGGGTTAAAGGACCTTTAACTCAAAAAGAATGTGAAAGAAGACGGCAGATGCAATTATGTCTTTATTGTGGGTCCTCTGGACACTTTCTACGAGATTGCCCGGCAAAACCGCCCAAGAAGGTGGTACGAGCCGCTGTTAAAACCATGAAGACTCTATTTCGGGAAACGACCACGCCCGACAAGCGTAGGGGTCCGCTTGCCGAGCTTGAAAACTAACTCTCAGACCTCGCATTTCATTGTGCCAATGGTCCTCGTAGATCCGGAACAGCCTAAGCGGTTGCATGCAATAAAGGCATACATTGATAGTGGGGCTATCGGAAATTATGTGGATCGTGAATTGGTCTCTAGGATTAACCTCCCTCTGCGTCCTAAAACCAGCAAAGATTTCATCACCACAGTCGATGGAACCAAAATTGCCTCTGGACCGGTAACACATTCCACTGCTGAGGTGACACTTATAGGTCCGGACGGCCATCGGGAGGCAGTTGTGTTTGATGTAATCAAGGCTCCACAGTTTCAGGTTATTCTCGGAATCCCTTGGTTAGAGACACATAATCCTCGAATTGATTGGCGAGCGAAGAGAATAACCTTCCCGGATTGTGCACAAATCTGCAACCCAGAAAATCTGAAGATTAGTCTAGCGTCTGTAACCTCTGTCTCCATGCAACTACCTCCGGAATACCAAGACTTTCAGGACGTCTTCCAAAAGGAACAGGCCAACACGTTACCTTGCCACAGATCGTACGATTGCCAAATCGATCTGGTACCCGGTGCACAACCCCCTTGTAGCAGGATTTATGCCCTTACTGAACCTGAGAATCTGCATTTGAGACAATATTTAGATCAATACCTAGCCAATGGTTTCATTCGCCCTTCAAAGTCTCCGGCATCCTCGGCTTTGTTCTTCGTGCCCAAAAAAGAAGGCGACCTTAGAACTTGTATCGACTACCGCGCAATGAACCAGATAACTGTTAAAAACAGTTACCCTCTGCCTCTGATCCCTGAACTCCTTGACCAGGTGAAGGACGCTTGCGTATACACCAAGTTAGTTCTCCGGGGGGCTTATCATCTGGTGCGAGTAAAAGAAGGCGACGAATGGAAAACGGTCTTCCGTACAAAATATGGATTATTCGAATACCAGATGATGCCTTTCGGGTTGTGCAACGCGCCTGCTGCCTTCCAATTCTTCATGAACGATGTCCTTCGGGAACTCATTGATGTTTGTGTTGTCGTATATATCGATGACATTCTTGTGTACTCCTCTTCGGAATCTGATCACAGAAAGCATGTCAGGGCCGTCCCTCAGAAATTGCGCCAGCACAAACTGTTTGCAAAGCTGGAAAAGTGCGTTTTCCATACCACCGAGGTTGAGCTTCTTGGATTCATCCTGACACCTAAAGGGTCCGAATGGACTCACGAAAAGTGGATGACATCCTCAAATGGCCATCACCTAGTTCGGTGAAAGGTGTCCAAAGCATGCTTGGTTTTGCCAATTTTTATCGCAGATTTATCCCAGAATTTTCACGTGTGGTACAACCCATCACTGCACTCTTGCGGAAAAATAAACACTTCGAATGGACCGAGGAAGCCGAACAGGCCTTTCAGGAATTGAAAGCTAAATTCACGTCCGCACCTATTTTGAAGCACCCGCGTCCCGATCTCCCATAAATAGTCGAAACCGACGCGTCCAGCTTAGCCATGGGAGCCGTCCTGTCTCAGAGAGACCCTGAAACCAACCAACTGCACCCCGTAGCATTTTGGTCCAGAAAGTTCTCGCCGCTTGAGGTAAATTATGCAATCACCGACAAGGAATTATTAGCCATTAAGTCCGCCTTTAAGGCTTGGCGGCATTATCTTCTTGGCGCCAGGCATACCATCACCGTGATCGCTGATCACCGAAACTTACAATATTTAAAAACTGCCAAGGCTCAATCGTCACGTCAGCTCCGATGGGCTTTGTTCTTTGCTGAGTTCGATTTTGTAATCACTTACCGCCCCGGCTGTAAGAATGGCAAAGCGGACGCGCTATCTCGAATAGGAATGAGAGAAATAGACACAAACTCAGAACCTGTGCCGATAATTCCCGAACAAAGAATTTTGGGGATAACCTCTTTACAAACCCTTGAAGACATTCAAGCACGGGTAAAACAACTCCTGGACTCTACAGCCTTGCAGGATTGGATCCAAAGGGGGTCTTACTTTTCGGTCAACGATGGCCTACCTTACTTCCAAGGACGCTTATTTCTGCCAGAAAAGGAATTGCAAGAACTGGTTATTTCCCGTCATCATGATACCCTGATGGAAGGACATCCTGGCACTGCCAAAACTGAGGAAAAAATTAAATGACAATTCTGGTGGCCTTCCTGGAGAAAGGATATTAAATCTTTTGTGATGTCCTGTGGAGTTTGCGCCCAAAACAAAGGCCAAAAGACAAAACCCGCCGGTCTTCTTCAGCCTTTAGACATTCCACCAGCACCTTGGCACACCTTGTCACTAGATTTTATCTCAGACCTGCCCCCTTGTAATGGATACAATACTATTCTGGTTGTGGTGGATTTATTTTCCAAGATGGCCCATTTTATTCAGTTGAAAGCATTACCTTCAGCTTCTGTCCTAGCCAAGGAATTCCTCGAAAATATCATCCGTTTGCATGGATTCCCGTCCATACTAGTCTCCGACCGGGGAAGTCAGTTTATTTCTCATTTTTGGAGAAAGTGTGGTCAACTGGCACAAATCGACGTAAGACTCTCAACCAGCCACCACCCACTGACCGATGGTCAGACGGAGAGAACGAACCAGACCCTTGAACAATACCTACGATGTATGTTGCACCAATCGGAGGGTAATTGGAAGGATATTTTATGGGTGGCCGAATATGCATACAATAACTCGGTACACTCTGGAACTGGACAAAGCCCCTTTTATACCCTATATGGACATCACCCTCGTACTTCAGACCTGGACTCACCTCTGAGCCTTGAAATGCCCGCAGTGGACCATTTGCATTCCACGATAACTCAAGCCTTCAAGGATGCAACTGCACATTTGCAACAAGCGAAAGGGAAATACAAAAAGAATGCGGATCTGCATCGGAGTGAGGCGCCTCCATACCAAATAGGGGATCAAGTATGGCTGGCTACCAAACACTTATTGCTCAAGGGACCTCGAACTTTTAATCCAAGGTATTTGGGCCCTTACTCGATCAAAGCTATAATTAACCCAGTGGCAGTCAAGCTCGATCTACCAGCTAACATGCAGATTCACCCCGTTTTTCATGTGTCACTTTTGAAACCAGTGCAACCAGGAACCAGATTAATAAAGCCACCAGAACCAATCCAGATAGATGGGGAGCCTGAATTCGAGGTGAAGAACATTTTGGATTCTAAGATCTCAAAATCAAAACTTTTCTATCTAATTGATTGGAAAGGGTACGGGCCTCAGGAAAGGTCTTGGGAAACCAGCGACCACGTACATGCACCTCGGCTAGTAAAAAGGTTCGATCGGAATTTCCCAAACAAACCGAAACCTCTAGAGGGAACGACCTTGGGAGGGGCCTTGGGGGGGAGTGCTGTCATGATGCCTACCCCCGGAGCACCAGGCCAGGCCCGGCACCCCCGGGAGCAGGCATCATGCCCCCGGGTAAAAGCCCATAGGCCTCTTATAGGGGCTCTTTGGACTCTGTCCTGGTGCCGTTGGCGCCAGGCTCATGTTGGACATCAGTCCTGGCGCCATAGGCGCCAGGCTCATAAAGGAAGGTGTTTTGTGCACTTAACTGATGCAGACCATGCTGCAAGATTCAGGCCTCCTTGAGACCTGAAAGGGACTATTTTTTCATTGGGACTATTTTTAAACTCGGGCGTGGCCAGGGAAGGATACTTACCTGGAACTACTTTGGGGGCTATTTAAGCCACGCCCAGACAGTAGCTCACGTTTTGCGTTGTTCTGCATCCAAGCAGCTGAACGCTAACCGTGTCTGCTCCTGCATCTGGTCTCCAGCCACACCCGCCTCGATCCTGGAAAACCTGTAAGGAAAGAAGAGAAGAGAAAGGTGAAAACCAAGAATTTTATTAAACTTCTTACCTGCATCCGGAACCTTCACGCCAGCGTTCCTGAGAAAAGACTTTCATTTAAAAGCACTGCGTTGCTCGCTGCAGCGCCGTGCTTCACTCAACTATCCTCGGGAGTTCTTCTGGCTCCACCGCGACTGTCTGCACCGGTCACCACATCTCTGTGCCTAAGGGAGAGAAGAAGAGACAAAAGGTGAGCAGAAGGAACATATGAGGAAAGCCTAATTTTCCGCCATAACACTTACCGGTCTTCTGTTGGTGGATCATTCCTCATTTCGGGTCGGCGCCGCTTCGTTGGCAGGTACCGCACCCCGGCCCCTATGGGGAAAGGACAAAAGACATTACTGGAGGAATATAAAGACATTCAGAGGGATCGCCCCCATCGCTAACTCACCTGAGTTTACCATCGGCAATTCAATCCCTCAACGCATCGCCTTCATTCTGCACCTGAAATAAATGACAGATCACAGGTTAGGAAGGCAACAGAAAAGGAGGCTCAACACTTGAACTTTTGTAATCTTCATACTTACGGCGTTCCGCTCGGAAAAGTCAAGTGGATTTTGCCAGCGCCATTCTGAAAACCAGTGAAGTAACTGGACAAACACGTGCCCCTGCACCAGAAGCAGGATGGAGAGTTCATCCTTTCAAACCATAAGGTGAGCTTCAACTGGGGATTTCGGAGGAAGTTAGAGAAGGACAAAGGGGGGAAGGTGGGAGCAAGCATACTATTCTGCAGACTGTTAATCCCATTTCTCATCTGCAGAAGGATATTCCTACAGGCCAGACAAGCAAGATTTGAGGGTCCTGTTCAGTCGGTGTTCCGAGTTCTGCACATCACGCTCGAAGAGGCCACAGCCACCCAGACTAGACCAGCGCCTCAGTGGGAGTCAGGTGAGCGTTACATCTTCCTCCTAGTGCAGTCCCCCTTATATAGGAGCAATCACACCACCAATTTACAATCTTGGGGAAGTACTGTGCAAAATTCCTGCCACTGGGATTGGACAGTTACCCTTCTCACTCCTCCCAAACCCAGCATCCAAGTCAGAATTGGTTTAGGGGTCTGGAGCAACATATGACAATTCCCATTTGTAATCGCCATTTGTTCGCCTTTCAACTTTTTGACAAAAACTAGTTATGTATCACAACTTCATGATTTTACTAGCAACTTCCATAATAAACATATTTTCTGATTCAGCTAATCACGGAGAATTAGATAAGCTGACCACCAATTCTGTAACATGTAGCAGGGCCATGTGCCATGTTTATGCCATTTCCAAATAAAGCACAACAGTTATGAATATGTAAGTTATTACCCATATCCCTAATTTTATTCTCCACCCGCTCACCAACTCTCACATTTGGAACATGTTCAGATCTGCCAGAAACACATCTTAGATAGCCATTACATTTCCATGGGTCGCAGGTGGATGAATTTTATATCTCCAAAATTGCCTGGAAATTACTTAAAGAAATGGTACATAAATGAAATCAGTCAACCTTATGGTTGCTGAGAAAAAGGCCTAAATGATAATTGTCCTTTTAAGTTAATTCTGAATCTTCATGTGGGACAAATGGCCCTTCTCCTGCCTTCCTGCCATTTGATTTGTTTTCACTGGGTGAGCCTGCACCCAGATTTTTTTTTGTACCAGTCTCTTTGTGTTGGAAGCTTGCTCTTTGAAGTTGCTGCCCCCATTTTCAGACATATTAGTCATGCTCCAGCCAAGATGAACTTCTCCTGCAGTCAATATCTTTAGAGCCAGCAGATCCGGAGAACACTGAATTTCAACACCTTTCGCAGGACACTTTATTGCAGTTGGTAATTAGATGGGAGATGCAACATCCAGACTGGGAGTGGGAGATTTCCTTGTGAAGTTTCCCACATCCAGCAAAAGGGTTTGTCTTGGGGTGACATTCTTCCATGAACACAAAGTGGCTTTTCAAATGTCACTGGAATTTTGTATGTGAAACCTAATATACCTATACATTGCTTTTTGTCAAGGCGCACATCGTGTCTTTTCCCTCAAATTTTTCTGTTAGCAGTGATACATTTTCAGGTAAGCGCCTTTTCCACATTGCTCTTCAATTTTACATGAAAAAAACAACGGGCCAGCCCTTTATGCTTCAGTGTTTAAAATCCTGCTGTTCATGTGAAAGGGACTTCTGTTTGGGGCCTATGAATGCACCCCAAAGGGCTGCCGATAAAAGGACAATGTGTTTGTTGGCAGGTCATTTGCATATGGGGAGTAAATTGCACATGACATAGGTTGGGTGGGAGCGCAGGTGGCGGTGCGCTGCGGATGTAATGCAGTAGTTGGCCACCTGGAGGCATGCATGGGAGAGTCAAGGTGTGATGGGTCTGTGGAAGGATTACACTATTGGGTGCATGGCCGAAGCCCATAGCCCGTAGGCTGTAGGGCATGCACTGTGGAACATAGCCCTGCAACATACACAACGCTGGAAGGCATGTTTCATTCTGCATCCGGTACAGGGTGGTGCTTGCAAAGTGCGGTGTGTGCCAATTGGTTGCAGTAGCGTTAGTGCTGCAAACTGAATCTGGGTAGGTTGGCAGTGACAAAGTACTTTGTGAATGGCAGTGGGTGCACCTATAGTATGTGAATGAAAGTGTATAAGGGTGCAGGAGAGAGTGTTTTCTTTCCACATTGTTTTACCTGTTGCAATTTGTTGCTGCATAGCTATGTGATGGTGCGCAGGTTGGGTAGGAGTGCTGGTGGCAGTGGTGTGTATGTCGATGGTCATAGTTGGTGAAATGATGAAATGCATGGCAGCATTACGTTGCTGTAGGTGTGTTCAAGGCCTATGCTGTGTGCAGAATACTGAAGTAGACCGAATGTTGTGATTAGTGACACAATACTTTGTGAATGGCTGTGGGTAGAGGTGGTGGAGGATGTGGTATGCTTGTGCATTCTGGTAAGTGCGACCTGTGTTAGTGATTGGGTGTTTTATGGTGTGGGGTGTTGCGGTGAAGTGCTGCTACCTAAGTGTGGCACATTTGTGCAAAATGGTAGCTGCCCACATGTCCATAATGTTAACTGTTGCCATTTGCTGCTCTGTAGCGCCACAGCGGTGTACAGGTTGGGTAGGAGTGTTGGTGGCAGTGGTGTCTATGTGGATTGTCGCAGAAGCTGACATGGAGACCTGCATGATGGCATTGCTTTGCAGTGAGTGTGTGCAAGGCCTAGACTATTGGATGCATGGCCGAAGGCCGTAGGCCGTAGGCCATGCATTCAAGAGCCTAGGCCTTGAGGACATGCATGCCAGTAATGCATTTTTCAAAGAGTTAGAGGGTGGTGACATGCAAGGAATGGTTGTGGAGCCCATTTCAGCCGTTATAGGCCACTGTTGCAAATAGATTGAGGGTAGGTTGTCAGTGGCACAATACTTTGTTAATGGTTGTGGGTATGCCAATAGTATGTGATTGAAAGTGCACAGGGATGCAGGAGAGAGTGTCTTGTTTTTACATTATGGTAACTGTTGCAATTTGTTGCTGCATACCTCGATGGTGGTGTTCTTTGTTTGGAGTTGCTGCAGAGAAATGTCACGATGGGTGGTCACTGGGTGCAATGCTTGTATACTGTCAGTATGTTACAGGGTATGGTTGAAGGGCATCTTATATTTGCTTGGCTAGTGTGCTGTGTGCACAATGCTTGCAGTATGGGCAATGTTCTAAACATGTTGTGCTTACGTTGCCAGTGAAACAATCCTTTCTGAGTGGAAGTGAGTAAGAGAATAGTATGTGAATGAATGGGCATAGGGGTGGCGGAGACAGTGTAATGTTTATACATTATGGTAACAGTTATACGTAATGATGTGTATGTCCATTGCAGTGTCGAGGTTGGTTAGGAGTGCTGGTGCCAGTTGTGCATATGCCCATAGTGGTAGTTGGTGATATGCTGACATGCATTGTTCATTTACGGTGGGGGGAATGTGTGCAAGGAGCAGACCCACTGGAGCAATGCAGGTTTGGCAGTGTATGCGGCACAGGGTGGTGATCTTCGGGGAATGCGTACTGAGCACATTGTCGACGTGCTACAGCAGGACAAATGAGTTGCAAAGTGTGAATTGTGTATTCTATGGGTGTGGTAATAGTTGGAACATACCACAGTATTTGGTGTGCGGCAGGATATGGTGCAGTGAGAAGCTGGGTAGTGTGGCCACAGGGTGCAGTGCATATGTAATGTGAGTATGGAAGTGGGTATGGCTGAAGGGCAGCTTATATGTGGTTGGTTACTGTGCTGATTGAATACTTATTGAATTAGGCCAAATGTTGTGAAGGTAGTGTGCCTAGGTTGGCAGTGACACAATAGCGTGTGAATGGTAGTGCGTAGGGGTGGTGCAAGCTGTGCTATGGTTGTGGCTTCTGCTAAGTGTGAAACGTTTTCGTGAATGGGTGTTTTATGGTTTGGGGGAGATAGGTCGACCTGGCGCTATGTAACGTTTGTGCATAATGTTGGGTGCCCACACTGTCGCTTGCTTGGATGTGTAGTGTTGCACTGGGTGTGGAAAGGGCTGCAATGCTGTGTGCATACCTAAAGGTGTGCTGGGGGTGTGCTAGGATGTTTGTAAATGCTGCAATAGTGCCTTCTTTAGCAGACATTTCTGGTGGAGGGACTTTGTAAACAAACAGAACATGTATTGTGAGTGTGTAACGGTACAAAAAGAGTGGTGTATAGAAATGACAGTGTGCAATGCAGAGGTTTTGTATGCGATTGGTGCATGCGTGTTTCAAAATGTGAGAGCACCCAATTTGGGGAGTGCTGCAAAAAGTGACCGTCCAAAGGGAAGAATTATTGTCAGAGCTGTATTGGGCCGTGGCCCTCACTGTAGATGGGAATGCGCATGTGCACATCCTCCCATTATGAGCAGGGTGGAAATGGAAATGGAATTGTGGGAAATAGACAATTAGGAGTTTAGGGCGTGGTTCATAGAAAGGGGTGTTACCATTTCATCACAATGTCGTGCGGTTGGTCGGCATGGAGAGACGCACTGTGCTTATCGTCGGTGATATCTTTGTGCGCCATCTGCACAGGTGTTGCGTGCAAACAGGCTTTGCTGGTAATTTCGGGTTGGAAGGAGTGGATTCTTTCTGGGCCTGTCAGGATAACTGCAGATTCTGCGGGGTGGTTCGCCTTTGCAGAAATGTGGCGTCCATCACTAACGTGGACTGTGTCGTGGTGCACTATGGAAGTGCACATTTAAGTTACATGTCGTGTGGATGATTAATCCGTCTTCTGATGAGGTTGCTGACTGCAGTGATGCATATTTTCCCTACTGCCAATGTGGTTTTCTCATGCATAACACCAAGAGCAGTGTGGGTCCATGATGGTGCAATTTGGCCCGAGTCAGCGGTCAGAAGGTGTGTTATAAACAGATTTATGCATCGGTTTATGCAGACTGCTTTCATGTTCTCCACTCACTATGAAATCATGAGGTCGCAAAATACGCAGTGATTCGGTAGAAATGGCATTAATTTGAGCGCCATTGGCAATGCCGTTTTCTTTAACACTGTGCAAGAAGCATTGAACAGAATGTTGTAAAAATGCAAAGACAGGCGAACAGAAATGCATAAAAAGAAAAAATACAAATAAAATTTGCTTGCACGCACATAAAAAAACCTTCATACATATACGCTGAAAGACTGAATATCCTGCCTAGTTTCATATTGTTTACCACCCCCCCACATTCCCCAACTTCACTATCACGAAAAGGTAGTGGATTACGCTGTACTTTCAGGATGGCACGTTCCACATACTGGGTGGCCATGTGGATGTATGCGGATGGAGAAATCGTGCATACTTTCATTGAACTTTGAAGTGGACGTGCTTTGGAATGGCACGACATTTGTATTGTGAATGTGTAACGGTACATTTCAAGTGTTGCACAGCAGTGACAGTGTTCGATGATGGCGGCTTTAATGCGATTGGTGGATGCGTGTGTGCCTATTTACTAGTAACCTAATGAAGTAGAGCAGCGAAGATAGTGCAAAGGGAAGAAGGACTGTTCCAGTTTTACAGGGGTGCGGCCCACGTGCTACTTTGGGAGGCGCACGTGGCAAAATCTTCCCTCTACACCACCTTGCTCATTTGCCATGGCAGTGTGGGGATTAGCCAATCAGGTAGTGTGGGAGTGGTTAACAGGAAGGGGAGGTGTAACGGTTGCACATCATACTCTGCATGCTGAGGGTGGCTGACGTGCGAAACGTATTGTGTTGCCTGTAGGTGCTCCCTTTGTAATAGCTGTGCACAACTGTGCTCTGTAAAGAAACTTTGACAGCTATTTTGGTTTGGAAGGAGTGGACGCATTGTGGAACGCTGTGCATGAGTGCCATTTCGTCGATATGCATGCACTTTGCAAAGAGCTCGCCACGTTTCCAGTAGTAGATGTTATCGTAATTTATTACGGCGGCATGCATATGGATTACCTGCCTTGCTTACATTTGCCCCGTAGACTGAGGAGGTTGCTGGGTGTCGTCAGGATGCTTTTTCCCACCGCCAAGGTGCTTCTCTCATCTACAATACCGCAAAGAGTATGGCCTACTGCTCATGGATGTTGTTCTGAGCTAGACGAAGGAAGGTGTCTCATCAACAGAAACATGTACACTTTTTTGTCCGCTCATGGAATGTTCTTCTGCAACAAATACCTTATTACTTGTGGATATGCAAAGTGTTTCCAAGAAAATGGCATTTTGTTGTCCTCCATTGGCAAAGCAGTTTCGTTTGCTCATCTACAGGATGCTGTGAAGAGTTTACTGAACTAATGTGTGTAGAAGAAAACACAAAAGCTACTAAAAACAGCCAAAAAAGGTGTTTTTTGTAGAAGGATCTACACCACTTTTTAGAGTCGCCCCTTAGTACGAACTCCCCCTGCCCTGGTTGCAAGTTATTCCCCCACGCCCGCACACAGCACGAAAGTCACATGTAGGGATTTTGCAGGTGGCGGCCATGAAAATGGAACTGTGGGGATTGTCCAATGAGTTTCTTAGAATGTGCAGTAATAGGAAGAGGGACTCCTGCTGCACTGGGGACCCGGCCCTCGATGTACTTGAAGACCAGCACGTGCCACATTTGCCACTCCTCAGCATGTTGGCCTATGGAAATGGGACTGTAGCGGTTGCCCTATCATGTGCTGCTCAGGGTTTGCATCAGAGGAAAGCGCGACAATGAAAGAAGGACTCCTCCGACTTTACTGGGGCGCGGTCCTGGAGGTACTTGGAGAAAGGCACTTGCCACATTCTGCATTTGTGAGCATGCTGGCCAATAGAAATGGGACTATGCCCTTTGGCCAAGGAGATGGTCAGGGTGTATGTTACAGAAAAGAGCACCAATAGGGAGAAGGAGGAGTTCTGCTTCTCTGGAGCACCTCCTTCGTGGTGATTAGGGAAAGGCACCTGCCACATTTTGCCCTTCTCGCCATGTTGGCCAATGGAAATGGGACTATGGCCTCTAGCCAATCAGCTGCTCTGGGTGTGTGTCACAGGAAAGGGAGGCATTCATTCACTTTTCCAGAACTTTGTGTACTGTGGTTGGCAAACATGGCAAGGCGCACAGTTTTCGTCATGGGTGATTACTTTGTGGAAGATCTGTGTGTGTATGCCCCCCAAGAAGACTTGTCTAGCAATTTAGGTTTGGAGGGAGTGGATGTTTTGTGGAGTGGCATGGAATCGTGCTGTGTCGGCAGATTGCTTCTAGAATGTCGACGCGTGACCTCTTCAGCAACTGTACATGTTGTGATTGTGCACTTTAGAGGCTTCTTTTTGGGTTCCATGCCTTGTTCCCGTGTGTTCAGTCAACTGAAGATTTTGAGGAAAGCAGTGCAGCGCATTTTTCCTACTGCCAAGGTGCTTTTCTCATGTATGCTGCAGAGAATCGCGTGGCATTATTCCAATGCTTCCTGTCGCCAGCCAGAGGTCGGAAGGGGTCTCATCAACAGAAGCATGTGTGACTTCTTGAGTTCTGCTGGGATGTTCTCCTGTGAGAATGCGAACATTGGTTCCTGATACATACACCTATTCAAGGGAAATGGCATGTCTTTGTCGGCCAGTGGCAATTAAATGTTTGTGCACAATCTGCAGACTGCACTGAAGACCCTACTGTAAGAATGTGAGCTGCAGTTCAAAACACACATTCATGTATGAAAACCGCAAAGAAAGTGTTTCTAATGAAGCGCCTTTAAAAAAATAAATGGAAAAAAAAACAAAAGTTCTTAAGAGCCACCACAACCAATGATGTGCGCTCCCCTGGTACAAATTTATTCCCCCACTCATGTGCACATGCAACATGAAAAGTATGCAAATATCTCGATAGTTGCAGGATGGCACGTGGTACATACGCCCCTTTAGCAGATGACGCCCATAGAAATGGGTCTGCATAGGCTACAGGATTGAGCAATCAAGTTTGTGGGTGTGGTGTGTACGGACCAACTGAGCTACACTGTCTATTTGTTTACAGAAATGCAGAGGGTGCCATTATGGGTGTGTGTTTTACGAAGCACAGCATGCAGATTTTAGGGTATGCCAACATACATTCAGTGAAAATGAATGCAAAACACTGTGCACTCGCTACTCATTTACCAATCTATGATGTACATGTGTAGTGCTATGGACTAGGTACAATGAAGTGCCTGATTCTGGTTTGTGTGTGTGATACGCAATCATGACGACATTATTGTTGTTCATTGTTCAGGGAACATTGCACAGCATGTTACACGAGTTTCAGTGCCGTTTGTGATGAAGCAGGCACTTGCCCAGTTCATGCGTTTCTTTCCGATCTCTTGCATAACTTTCTATTGCAGTATGCAGCTACCGATGTGGCAGTGTAATTTTCTATTTGGTCCGTCAATGGAGACAGCGTTTTACATTGCAAAGAAGTGTATTTGTGCATTTCTTTGTCATGTGCCAATGGCATACTTCGCCCATGGCATTATGACGTTTCACAGCGTGAATACTTTTCCTTACCTACAACGTTCATCTTACTGTGCCAGCTATCTCGATTTCTGCACAGCCCATCTAAATAGGCTTGGTTCCTTTCTTGCAAGTAGTGATATTTTCTTGTACTAAGTGCTGCGCTGTGACTGTCTTCAAAACGTTCTGCAACACGTAAGGAAACCTATTTGTACAGCGCACTCCTTTCCAACCGACTGCACTACAGTGTTCTCCACGATACCATGCCTCCTGCCCTGCATGCGTGCATTGGCAATTCCGTTGTTCATCTGTGAAAGGTGCTTTCTTTGTTTACCTTTTTTCGTTCCCCAGTGCATCTTTATTTATTATCGTGTTCTTACACATGCCACAGAAGGAAAGCCAGGAATGGTCCGGTATAGAAGGGGCAGCACCTGCCTAGATGCTATAGTGGGCGTGCTGGGAGCCAGAATTATTGGGTGGCCATCACCTATATAGGTGGCACTAATTGTAATGCTCCTGTAACGACCGTTGCAATGCACTTCCTAGTACCTTCCCTGTGCACAGTAGCGCATTGCACTACATGTACAATACAATGCCCTTTGCCGGGCAAGAGTCTGTAGCGCAGCATATGCTTTGGAAAGGTTGTTTTACAGCTCTGCTGCCCTACAGGTGTGCCCCACTTGCTGGCTGCAGCAGATGTGGCAAGTGCTGTACGTGAAAGTACCCAATGTCATCCTTTGAAAGGCGGTAGCCGGCACACTGCTTCTTTGTCCATCATTTTGATTTGTCGTCACATGCAGTACAAACACTTTATGTTACGCCATTACTATTAGCGGTACCATTCACAGATATACATACATTGTGGAATACAAGAATGTTTACAACAACACCAACCACAGCTTCTTTATGTATGCCAAGAAGCCATTCATTCTGTGAAATCCATGCACATAGAGTGCTTTTCTAACCACCAGTAAGATTGTTTGCGCTCTGCATACTCTGCTGTTTCCTTACTTGCCTTTACATGCACTAGTATGTGCGTGCGGAAGGTGCACCAGCTTTGCAATTTTGCAGCCTTACTACAAACTGTCCCACTTGCAGTTACATGTTTTCTTCAACTGTATAACAGACACATAACATGTTCATACTTTCCGTCACACTGCTCAGTGCACACATGCTATGTCACTAATAAAAAAAAGAGGGATCCAGACCTGTGATGTCATCAGTGATGTCATCAATGACATTTGTGATGTCATCTTTGAGTCATGGGTGTTAGTCCTTGCAGTGCACAGTGGTAGTGTGAGTTATGGTAGCGTACCTTACCATAACTGGTGAATTTCTGGGGTTTGTAGGTTTTACCTGTAACATAACGTCCCTGTAGCAACGTTTTTCCATTGAGTTTCATAGGTTCTTTAGTAGTGCAACTTAACCATAACATTCCTTTAACAATGTTTTTTGTTATATATATATATACATATCTTAATGTTAACGATGTTGTCTCATCCTATATCGATATTGACAATATATATTGGTATGTCTCTGAAAATTGATATGTCGCCTAGCACACACACAACACCAGCTAAGTTCACTCCTGGTTTTGGGCCTTCATGGGCAATTTGTTCAGATATTGCCTGTGGCTGGTAATGGACACCTGCCATTTTGTGCACCTTGAAATGATACAGTGTCCAAATTGTGTCCCGATCGCATCTGCTGTAGTGGGCCTTTCACAAGTGTGCCTTTAATACCCATGTTTTACGATGCCTTTTTGTACATATCGCATCTGGCTGTAGGTGTTTTCCTGGAAGGTCTGTGCAGATCGCAATTGGTCTGTGGGTTCCTTTCTCAGCAGTGTCTTTGTGTGGACATTTTATAGTGCAAATGCAGCAAGAGCACTGAGAATATCCAGACGGGCATGTGAACTAGAGGAACACAGTGTGTCAGTGTGCGTACTATAACATTGGTCAAGCAGCGACAAGCTATGATCCTTTAAAGTAGTGTCTTCTGCAGAGATGGAGCCACTCTGATGACTTAAGGGCAGTGTGTCCCTTTCAGGCCAGAAGAAAGAAACAGGTTAAGCAAAGAACCTGCAAACATGCAAGTCACCGCTGGGCAAAGGAGGACAGCAGATTAGATCACTGAGCCCCCTGCTTCCCTCAGCAAAGCTGGAGGGTTAGTCAGGAAACCCTCATCACAGGCAAGCTACCCGCCAAGACCCCAATTTGAATTTCAACAATCGGTGGCCGGCCCGATTGTTGAAATTCAAATTGGGGTCTGTTTTCACTGTGCCCTCACTCCCTCAGGCAGGGGGTAGGGCTTGCCTTTTCACCTAGCTGCACATGCAGTAGCACACATGCAGTAGCATTGGAAAGCCCTGGACCCCGACTGCTGACCATCACACCTGTGTCGCTGTTCTGTGTGCCCCTTTAGGGTGCGTTCTTTACTGCATTTGCTATGCCCGTAGCCAGCCCCAGCGGCAGCATTGCAGCCCTGTGTATTTCGGCCCTGTGTGTGTGCTGTAAGAGCAGACAACAGGGAGCACTGCAGAGAGAGGCGCCCAGGTAGGGGGACAGGTGAGTATCCAGCATTGCAAGCGCAGGCGAAGGGGGGGCGAGCAACGAAAAAAGTTCCTCTACCTTCCCCCCCCAAATGCAGTGAGTGCAATTTCACATGGTCTCGTTCGTGCCCCCAAACTGCTCACCCCTGCCCCAATCTTCTTTTTTAGTGACATTAATGGAAGATGGCATTTTAACACAACACAAAATAAAAACTCTTCTATCATTACAGATGCAGGTGACTCATCTATTAGAGCTCTGTCCAGACGCTCTGGGGCAAAATACATGCAATCCTCCTAATTTGAATGTGGATTGCACCAATAGAAATTACTTCACAGAAAATGATACCACAAGGAGCATCATCAGTTTTTTATACTTGGAGACACTGTGGAAGGGACTTTAGAATAAGTTGCCATAAGTAAGCCAAGTGGCAAATAACTTTGTGGTGCAAAATACCTAAATTGCACTATTATTATATGTGGACCAACTCTATAGTCATTAGGCTTTTTTTAAATAACAGCACGATATATTAACATAAGCTATGAAGTGAATCATTTACAGAGCTTCAGATAGGACACAGTGCGATTAAATGATTTGCCAAGGATCACACACTTGGTTAAATGGTGAAACCGGGATGTGGACAATTTAAGCAGCTGAGCACATCTTCCCAGGTTTAGTTTATATAGATATTTATTATGGTTTTGCTTTGCGTATCATGTGCTTAAATAATAGTTTATTCATGGCAATACCTTGGAAGCAAACCACATTGCATAATAAACTATCCTTTCATAGTAAACTAATTATTCACTGTGTACCTTGTCATAGAAATATGTTGAGAAATAAGAGTACGGCTTTAGTTTTATTCTCCCGATCCTGCATTTAAAGTCACAATAGCATCATGTAGTTTAATGGAGCCTAACAAATCCCACTTGGGTTTTAAAGCCGTAGTAATTTCATAAAGCCTGCAGCATTATGCACCCTTCTCACTTCTGATCACTCCCTCCCGTTCCCATTTCTAAAGGGGCAAAAGTCCCTGCTAATAGTCCACTCCACTCTGCCCCCTTTGCTGTGTTGACACAGAGCAACATGCAAGCCCGTCTGCTGCCCGGTGCTCCTTGGGACATTGTCCTGGCAGCGGGACACCTCTCCCGTTGGGCACCCTCACTGAGGTGGCTAACGGGAGAGGTGTCCCACTGACAAATATCCTGGTCCTACCCTTCCTGCACCCCACAGTCCCTCCACCGTGCTTGGTGCACCACTGTAGGGGGGGCGCAAAGAGGGCACATGATTTCACCCTACCCTAGCGACGCCACTGGCGCTGAGCCTGGGTCGAGTCAGGGAGGGACATTGATGGGATCCAACACAGCAGTGCAGCTTGGTATTGTCGACGACTTGCAGGTCGGAGGCAATGGAAGTCTCTGTGGCCTTGGATGCGGAGTGGTGAAGACTTGCCTTCAGCAGTGAGCATGTTCAACTGGCTTAACACAGCATTATAGTACTACGCAGGGATGACTTGGGAACCGAAGAGGCTGGTAATGAAGCACACAGTGTGGAATTGGGGACACTAGAAGACTCAGCAGGTCTTGGATGCAGAGACAGTGGAGGTTCAGCGTGGAGCACAACTTTGAGATGCATGTGGGAGTCAAGAGTCAAGACTGAAAATGACTCCAGCTGTAGCCTTTTTGACACTGCCCTGTGTGTGGCGGGAGGTAGCCCGACCTAGACCCCCTCGCCTGCCAGAGCAAGTGCGGGTGGTCATCCTCGCAGCCCCTCATCACATACTGTGGAGGCAATGGCTCTGGCGCTGCTGTGTGACACCAGAAGAGGAGGAGAGGCTGGGTCACATAAGCCTGTCCAGCACAGAGACAGCGTTTGTGGCTGTGAAATGAAGGAGGGGGGCAGAGCCAGTGGCAGGAAGAATGCCCCTGGGCAGCGGTGAACAGAGGCAGCAACTGGAAGGTGAGCGCGGCTCCAGAAGACACAGCTTGCTGGAGCTGGTGCTCAAGATGAGTCCAATACATCATCAGGGATATTTAGTAATAAAGGATGGCCGCCAGGAAGGCCCTACCAACTTCACTAGCCCACCAGGGATTTCCCCCAAGAGTAAAAGGCCTACAGATAGGCCATAACAAATGAGGACAGCATTTCCATACGGGACAGTGCCTTGTCTATGCAGGAAACGCATCAGGGAAGCATGGAAAAGGATGCAGGTCTTATCGGCCCTAATGAAGCTCCCCAAACTCTCCCCGGACACATTCCCTGGGGAATGATAAGTGATTGGCTAGGGCAAGCTGGCCAATCCTGGGAGGGAGTGGAATAGTTCAAGGCAAGTTTAGGAGTTGTCTTGTGTGGGTTGTAGTTGGGTGAAGACAGGACGAGGAGGAGGACGCCCGAGAGAGCATGGTCTAAAGAGTGCTTGGCATGGCCACAAGAATGGACAGGTGGCTTAGGCAAGAGCCTACTTCCCCACACAATACATCTTGGGACCCTGCAAACAAGTATTTTGGGTTACTCAAGGGGACTTAGTTTGCATACAGTCCGCATAATGTAAATATATCTCTCTCTCTGGCTCAGTTTGTAAATAAATCACTGCCTGTAAATAAATAATTTTCTTTCTTAGTATATAAAAAACGCAATCAGTGAATAAATCACTCTCTATCTGTATATAAATGACCTAGGCCTGGTGTCAGGGCCAGCTTAATAGCCCTCCTTAAGTGGTCATTTAGGGTTTCAGAAATGTAATTCCTTTGTTCTACTGTGCAGAGGCCAACACACTAGCTAAGGTCTGTGTAACTTTAAATTTACATTTGCTGACCAAACACAGACATCTTTAAAATGTGTTAACTTATCAATGGCATACTTTACCCTGCATTCTGCTCTTTGGTTAGGGGCAGGGAATATGTTTGGGAGTAATGAAGTTCAAGGTGGTATTCAAGATGTGTTGCCTCAGTGATAAGCGCAACAAAATCACCCATTGGAGTTTGCATTAGGAAACATCTCCATTATAATCGATGCACCAAACAGCTGCCTCAGAGGGGATAAGCAAAGGGGCACCATACATCATTTTCAAATGGGCCCCCATGCATGTCCAGCACCCTTTGAAATCAGCTATGAGAAATGGCAGGGTGGACAAATAGCACAGATGTCAGCCACTGGCTGCTTTGCATAAAATAAAAGGCCATTTTGGGAACATAAAACTGACCACAAATTGTTATATTTTTAGCAAATATGTCTGCAACAGTGATTCAAGCCAGCAACCCTTTGAGCACATATTGAACACTGGCCATGCCGATGATAATTTTGTTCTAACACCCTAACCATAAACGTCTTGCAAACCATGAGTAATATATAGTCATTTGGACAGCTTCTGCTTTTAAGGGCCTCATTACGACCCAGGCGGTAAGTTACCGCCTGGGTCGTACCTTTATCACCATGGCGTAAACTAAGTTTACAAACCCAAAAGAGGTGGGAACCTCAACAATCACTGGTACCTTGAGGTAGAAACATATAATAATATACAGAAAATGGTACCAGGAGGTGAGGAAAACACTGTAGAAAGAGGGTAAATGGATGCATGAATCAATTTATCATTTTCATTTTATTTAGAATTACATAAAATACGATATTGCAAATACATTTAGATCATTATAAAAACTTTTGCTACTAAGCCATTCAAAAACATTCATTCAACTAATTTGCACATCTAAAAATTTGTATAAATATACTAAAGTGCCCTAAGAAATGTCATTTATTTCATTGGTACATTTCTTTTCATAGTGGATATAATAATTCAAAAAAAATTCCAAAAAACGCAAATAACAAAATTGTAGTTCAATCCAAAAAATATATATCGACTATTGGTGCCTTAACAAATCGTTCTTCTTTACGAAAAAGCTTCCCAGTTGGTAAAATAGTTTCGACTTGACGGATAGTGTGTGTCTTCATCAGGATTGGATGAACATTTAACAAATATTTCTAAAAACAAACAAACATACAATAGATAAATATATTGTTTAAAAATGCATACCATAATCACCCCTCTCAGTGTTTCCTCTTAACAATATTATATACAACATCCAAATTTAAAGCATCCATATGGCTTTAACTCCAAGGTAGACATCTCATTTATCCACCATTTCATAAACATACTGGAATAAATCTAACCAATTATGACAGAAATTCTAAACTGACCTAATCAGTCTAGTGTTATGTGAACCTCTTATTGTAAGATTCAGAAAAACTTGAAAAGAAACAAATCTTCACTTTCTCATTAGTGCTGAAACAGCCCACTCCCGTCACACCTGACGACTCTCCTATAGTCAACAACTGATTGCAATTTCCAAATTCGCAAACGTCCCTCCTACCTGCAAACCTCCATTTGGTTCGCCCTGTGGCTTGTATTCCAGCAGCCTCTGGTTAAGGTCTAATACTGAATTTCCTAAAGAAATCGGAAACAATTGTTGTTATATTGGAAATATAAAGATGTTCAATGAACAATTGTCTAAGGACAGGGCGGGCACGCGTTTAGTACCTTCTTTAAAAATGAGTGTCTTCCACTCTGAAGTCAGTCCATAGTTATGCCGTACCCATGGGATACGAACGGTACACAGCTTTCGTGGCTCGCCGCCTGTCTTTGTTAAAACGACGGTCTGATTAGAAAAGAAAACCCAGTTAGCTCTAGTTAAACGAGAACTGTCTGACTGCCTAGACATAGCGTGCCTAACACACATTAACTTACCTTGACATGGTCTCTTTACCGAAGATGTTCTGCATCCGCTGAACGATCGACCGGATCTCGTGTAAAACGGCGGTCCCTCTTTTATTTCGGATCGGTGTTTAAGACACAAACGAAGGACCAAAAATCCTTTGCAGTGGTCCCAGAGTACAAGAGCTAGAAAAAGGACTCTAAGAGTCTCCTATATGACAATATAGGCTCCACAAATGAAAATCCAGTGAGTCCAAAAATGGAAATCAATTCCATTCCTCTTGTTGATTAAGCCCAATGTTTAAGCTATTGGTGTGATATATCCACCATTGTTCCTTTTGTGCTAAGCGTGCAGCAGTATTCGCTGCATCAGTGCCCAACACCTTTTCCAATACCCACCATCTCAAATCTTCTGGCTTGTGGTTAAATTCTAAAAAATGTAACGTTAAGGGAGCATTCCGCTGACCTGTTCTAATCTTAGATTTATGCTCGCTAATCCGAAGTTTCACCGCCCTTGAGGTCTTCCCTATATATGCTTTCTTACAGGGACATACAATGGCATATATAACATTAGCACTAAGACAGGTGGAGTGTTGCCTCAGTTCCCAGCTTCTTCCATGGATTTTAACTGCCGTAGTTGCCACAGTACTAGAACAGTTCGAACAATTACCACAAGGGTAATGTCCCTTAATCGGTGGCATACCCCACGTGGCAGTGATAGTGGGTTGACTATCAAGAACCGAAATTCTGTCCGCCTTGGACACCCAATTCTTAATGTTTCTGCCTTTTTTAAAAGCAAAGATGGGTTTTGCTAATTCAGGCATATTGAGTTGTAATAAATGCCAGTGCGTAGAAATGATCTTCTTAATTTTATTGTGTTCGGTGTTAAACGTGAGGGCACATACTAGCTGGTCCTCTCCCAGCTTTCTCTCTTTCGTGTCCTTTTTCAATAAAGAGTCCCTATGCTGATATCTAGCACGTTTTTTAGATTGTTTGAGCAATCGCTTGGGGTACCCTCTTTCCGACAGTCTATCTTCAATTATCGAGGCTTGTTTGAGAAAATCTTCAACTTTAGTACAATTTCGCCTCGCCCTCAAGAACTGCCCATATGGAATATTGGATTTCAATGACTGTGCATGAAAGCTCTTATGGTGCAGTATAGTGTTTCTGTCCGTATCTTTCCTATACAGATCCACTGCCAATGCTTTTTGGTCAACTTTAATAAGGAGATCAAGAAATGGGATCTCCTTATTACTGGTTTCAATAGTAAACTTTAAATTTGAATTTAGGTTATTAATCCAATTAAAGAAGGCCTTGTGATCCCCTTTGGAGCTGTCCCAAATGATAAAAATGTCATCAATATATCTCTTGTACAATTTTAAAGCTGATCTGAAAGGATTTGAATCTGTCATGATATTAGTTTCTTCAAAATCCCACATATAAAGGATGGCATAATTCGGTGCAAAAGATGCACCCATAGCCGTCCCCTTGATTTGCATGTAATAAGAGTTTTTAAATCTGAAAAAGTTTTTAGTGAGCGCAATTTCCAATAATTCCACCAAGAATTCACTCGGAACTGAGATAGTATCAATTCTGGTTTGCAAAAACCTCTTAATAATCCCCAGTGAATCCTCCTGGGGAATGTTGGAATAAAGTGACTCAACGTCTAAAGTTATCAACAGGTCGTGATCACTATTAAATGGAAAAGCCTCTACAATTCTGATAACATCACGAGAGTCAGACAGGTATGTCGGAGTGTTCTTGGCCAGAGGTTTCAGAAAATAATCTAAATACTGCCCAACTGGTTCCAAAATGGACCCACTAAGGGAAACAATGGGTCTACCTGGAGGAGCTGACATACTCTTGTGAATTTTTACACGAGATCCGGTCGATCGTTCAGCGGATGCAGAACATCTTCGGTAAAGAGACCATGTCAAGGTAAGTTAATGTGTGTTAGGCACGCTATGTCTAGGCAGTCAGACAGTTCTCGTTTAACTAGAGCTAACTGGGTTTTCTTTTCTAATCAGACCGTCGTTTTAACAAAGACAGGCGGCGAGCCACGAAAGCTGTGTACCGTTCGTATCCCATGGGTACGGCATAACTATGGACTGACTTCAGAGTGGAAGACACTCATTTTTAAAGAAGGTACTAAACGCGTGCCCGCCCTGTCCTTAGACAATTGTTCATTGAACATCTTTATATTTCCAATATAACAACAATTGTTTCCGATTTCTTTAGGAAATTCAGTATTAGACCTTAACCAGAGGCTGCTGGAATACAAGCCACAGGGCGAACCAAATGGAGGTTTGCAGGTAGGAGGGACGTTTGCGAATTTGGAAATTGCAATCAGTTGTTGACTATAGGAGAGTCGTCAGGTGTGACGGGAGTGGGCTGTTTCAGCACTAATGAGAAAGTGAAGATTTGTTTCTTTTCAAGTTTTTCTGAATCTTACAATAAGAGGTTCACATAACACTAGACTGATTAGGTCAGTTTAGAATTTCTGTCATAATTGGTTAGATTTATTCCAGTATGTTTATGAAATGGTGGATAAATGAGATGTCTACCTTGGAGTTAAAGCCATATGGATGCTTTAAATTTGGATGTTGTATATAATATTGTTAAGAGGAAACACTGAGAGGGGTGATTATGGTATGCATTTTTAAACAATATATTTATCTATTGTATGTTTGTTTGTTTTTAGAAATATTTGTTAAATGTTCATCCAATCCTGATGAAGACACACACTATCCGTCAAGTCGAAACTATTTTACCAACTGGGAAGCTTTTTCGTAAAGAAGAACGATTTGTTAAGGCACCAATAGTCGATATATATTTTTTGGATTGAACTACAATTTTGTTATTTGCGTTTTTTGGAATTTTTTTTGAATTATTATATCCACTATGAAAAGAAATGTACCAATGAAATAAATGACATTTCTTAGGGCACTTTAGTATATTTATACAAATTTTTAGATGTGCAAATTAGTTGAATGAATGTTTTTGAATGGCTTAGTAGCAAAAGTTTTTATAATGATCTAAATGTATTTGCAATATCGTATTTTATGTAATTCTAAATAAAATGAAAATGATAAATTGATTCATGCATCCATTTACCCTCTTTCTACAGTGTTTTCCTCACCTCCTGGTACCATTTTCTGTATATTGTAAACTAAGTTTACGCCATGGTGGTTGGCGGACTTACCGCCCCATTCCGAGGTGAGTGGGGCGGTAAGTCCCCATTAACCCATTTACCCTTCCCCATTCCCATTTTTGCCCCATAGGGCATAATGGGAGTGGGGAAGGCGTTAATTACGCCACCGTAAATTACGGTGGCGTAATTAACAACAAGGTCCCTTAGCGCTAAAAGCAGGTGTTAAAACCTCCATGGCGCTAAGGGACCTCGGAATCAGGCGGTAAGGGTCGGCGCTGTTTACGCGGCCGTAAACCCCTTACCGCCTGGGTCCTAATGAGGCCCTAAGTGTTACTTGCTGACTGTCCTACATGAGTGGAACATAGATTTTGTTTTATCTGTACGTTCCCCTTTCACGGCTTATTCCATTAAACTTGTGATCTCCTGCGCACACTTTCAGGCTCTTTACTCATGTTTAGGAAATATGTTGCTGGCAGGTATTGATTCTTGAGACATGGAGTGCGCCATGGATCAGGGGCAATTTTGGAGACTGCCAGTAAACGTAAAGCCCTATTGGTGTGGCAATCAGGCAAACATTGGAACATTGTTGAAAGCAGTGTCTTTTTTAAACCCCTTTACACCACATATATATGCACGGGGAGAACCCCGCAGTCCCCACCATATTAATATTATTTTCTATACCTCCCCACATATATATGTGGTGTAAGGGGGGGGGACTAAAAAAAAAGTCTGTATTTTCGGCTGTCGTAATTGTGAGGTTGACATTTTGGTACGATTCTGCCCATATTAGTTATCTTCCAGCAGGAGATAGTGAGATTTGCATTTCATTTCATATACTTTTATACAACTAGCCCTTTGCTTGCACAGGGAGCAAGAGCTTGTCAGCTCAAGGTGCAAAAGCCATTCTGGCCACAGGGGCAATTGCCCCTTGGTCTGCACCAAGCCCCCCTCATCCCCCAGTCCAAAGTTGCACAACAAGACCCTTGCAAGAAGTGGGGTGGGTCTGATATTTCCACCCCTGACACTCAAGCCATTGTTTTTGTCCCTCCAACGGTGCCACTGATCCTCGTGACATGAGCCTGATTCTCATCCCACACTGGCAACAGAACCCCCAAACAGGTCAGCACAGTGAGGAGAATCAGGGCATACGTGGATCAGAAACACTCCGGATTTGTGAGAGGTGGGTCCTGTAATACCTGGTTCCAATTCATGAAAAAACAAACAAGGTGTGACTTGTGAGAAAAAGGGCTGCCCCATCGCCCCTGAATAACAACAACGATCCTCTCTTTAATAAACGTAGTGTTCTTTACCAGCTGAACAATATGACTTTGCTGCCAAGATGGCCACTGACTCTTTTGGGGTCGGGTAAGGCCCGGCCCCAGTTGAAATGCACTCCTGGAGACATAAATCAAAGACTCAGTTGGCTGGTCGCATCTGGCGCACATGAGGACATGCGCCCCTTTTATTAACACTTCTCACATGGTCTGTCACGTGTTACTCCACACGTGACAGGGCACGAGCCTTGGGAGGGACTCAGACATAACAGCCACTGCTATTGGCAGGTTCTGTGTATCGTCATTGGACATTTCCACACATAGATTCAGTATGAAGGTCACTCCAGTAGGAACTCCTCGGACCCCCCAATGTCTGATCCACAAGCTAATGTGCTTGCTGCATTTGCCTCATCAACACCATACTAACTGTGACGAATCAACTTCCGGGGTACCAGTGGTCCAGGGTTGAATATGGGTTTCTACATCATCAATCAGCCCCATACCTCTAATACCGCAAAAAGGATCCAAACAGATTGGAATAACAAGCAAATTATAAACCTCCTTGTCCAATTTTGGTAATGTGGATGGAACAACAGGCTTATCTCTGAAAGGTCGTGGATCGTTGGTTAGTTGCAAAACAGCAAAAATACAATTATTACCCATTGATAAAAGGGACTGTCCAGTCAAAGTTGTATCAAAAGTATCTACTTTTTTTTAAAAACAATTTTGATTACATATTAACAAACAAAACCAATACAAACCAAACTTGCAGTGCAAATATCAATAGTACTGTTTTCACATTGTTCATTACACAATTTTTGTCACTGCTCCCCTTATCCCACATCCCCTTACGAGCCTATTTATTCCATTTGCTTTGTATCTGCACCGCGTGGTGGGGTCTCATTTTCAGTGGATTCTGACAAATCTTGTATCATACCAAACATTTCTGCTACCAACGATTTCCATGCCATCAGGGTTCCCACCTCTTCCTCACCCCCTATGTTGCTTGCCTCCTGCCATACCATGGTCTCTGTCTCCGCCCACTTCTGCTAATCCTTCCACCACATCTCCACTCGTGGCCTATGACAAGTTTTCCATCTCATGGCAATCCTCCTTTTTGCGAGCACATATGCTAAATCCTTCAGTTTATTGATATGTTTAAGTTTCTGCGATCTGGGGAACCCCCCCCCCCCAATAAGCAGGCCCAGGCTACATCTATGACTATAGTGACCCCCTTTTCCGCCAGTTTCCCAGCTATTTCGCTCCAGAAGCGCTCAATCACCGGGCAGGACCAGAACATATGTACCATATCAGCCTGTTCTTGGTCACATTTAGGACATGCTTGTCTGCCAGCATTTTCAAACCTCGATATCCTCAGGGGTGTCATGTATGCCCTGTGCGTAAAATATAATTGAATCTGTTTTAATCTAGCGTTTCTTGACACCTTTTTATGGTATCCCAGGTCACGTTTCCACATCCCGTCCTCTATCGGGGTTCTCACCTCTGTCTCCCAGTCTAGTCTCAGTTGCGTTAGTTCTTTCCCAACCTTGGACATCATCATTTCGTACAATCTAGAGATCTCATGCCCTCCCTCTGTTATATCATATATCATGTCTACGGTAACATCTGGCTCTTCTTCCAGTACTGTCTCAGGCCAAGTTGTCTTAATCTTCTGCACCATTCTATGATATGTAATGTATTGACCCACGTGCAACCCCACTTCCTCTCCCAGCTCTTCACAATTTATGATAGTCCCCTCTCGCCACACATCTCCCATAGTTACCAACCCCACAGATTCCCGGTGGTTCCTGATTGTCATTCGTAGCTGCTTATCAACCCCAACCAACGTAACCAGCGGTATCTGCGGGAGCATGGGATTGGGTTTTCCATCATCCGGCATGCTCGGCGCCAGATCCTCCACCCAAGCGTCATCATCTCAGGATGCGCTTTCATTTCTGTCTTGGGCAGCCAAATCATCTCTTTTAAATAAATTGGGGCACAGTCTGCTCTAAACAACCTGGATTCGGGGGTCGCTTCATCTGAGAGCCATTTGGCGATATATTGCAGTTGGCTCGCTACGTAATAGACCTCAAAGTTAGGCAGTTTTATTCCCCCTTTTTCATAAAAGTTCTGCAACTTCCATAGTGCCACCCTATTCCTGGTACCCTGCCACAGGAAATCCCTGCACATGCCGTTCAGTCTGGAGAAAAATTTCTTAGGTATTAGGTACGGAATGTTCCCGAAATAATGCAGGAGCCTGGGTAAGACCACCATCTTGAGCATTGCACCTCGCCTCATCATTGCTAGAGGCAACTTCACCCAAAATGTCATACTCTTTTCAATTTTCACTATGGCTACCTCAGTGTTGAGCCTATGTTCTTCTTCCACCGTGTGGTACACATCTATCCCAAGGTACCGAAAAGTACCTATAGCCCAAGGAGCTTGCAGCACCGGCAACCGCCCGACTGGGATCCCTTTATAACTACCTAGCGGGAAAATAACAGATTTCTGAGGGTTCACCGCTATGCCAGACAGCCCCGCATACTTTTCCATAACCTCCAGGATGTACTGGAGATTCTCCTCCGTTCACCTCAGGTACAGCAGCAAATCATCCGCATACAAGGAGATCAAGTGTCGCTCCCCTCCCACCTCGATGCCTATAGTATCGTACTGTTGTCTGAGGAATATCGCCAGAGGTTCTAAAGCTAATATGTATAGCATAGGGGACCACGGGCACCCTTGTCTGGTACCTCTGCCTAGTTGCTATCTCTCGGAGATCACTGCTCCTGTTTTGACTCTGGCCAACGGTTCACTATATAGCATCTTCGCCCATTTTCTGTATCCAGGCCCCATCCCATAGCCCGCCAAGGCTGCCAGCAGCCATGGCCACTTGACAGAATCAAAGGCCTTCACAGCGTCTAGGGACACTATTGCCATTTCACCCTCATTCTTACTCCCCCATTCAACAACCCGATGGAGTCGGCTATGATTATGAGTGATGTTCCTATTCGGGACATAGCCCGTCTGGTCGGGGTGTATTAGTTTGGCAATGACTCTGCGCAGTCTGCTTGCCAAGGCAGCCGTCAATATCTTACTGTCCTGGTTCAGCATTGACAATGGTCTATAGGAGCCACAGCTATGTCCGGGCTTATTAGGTTTGGGAAGTGGTACTATGATCGTTTCTCTTTGTGACTCTGGCAGCCTTCCCTTCTCAAACGCTTCATTTAGCATATCCAACATCGGGGGGAGTACTTCTGCTTTATACACTTTATAAAATTCACTTGAAAACCCGTCCTCCCCCGGGGTCTTAATAGTAGGCAGCTGTCTCACCACTTCTTCTAACTCCTCCAAGGTAAGTGGTGCATCCAGCTCCTCTCTTTCTTCAGCACTTACTTTAGGCAAACCTATGTCTTCTAGTGTATCTGTTATTTCTTCCTAACTGCTTCTCTCCTCATCCTCGTATAGTTCCCTGTAATAATTTGCAAACTCCTGATTTACTCCCTCCTGGGTGTCAGCTACACTGCCATCTTGTCTTGTTATCATCCTAATAGTGGGTCTCGGGATCTCTCCCTTGTATAACCATGCCAAAAGCCTTCCTGTTTTATCTCCCCCCGCATGCTGTCTCTCTATATATTTTTTGTAATTAAGATTACACAGTCTTTCCCATTGCTCTGCACATGTCTGTTGCAGTTTAAGTATCAACTCTATGTCTCTTTCAGTATCATCTCCCCCCTTCAGTGCCTTTTCCAATTCCCTTTCTGCTTCCTGTAGATCGGCCAGGATTCCTCCCTGCAGGCTTTTAGATTTTGCTTTTGCTACGCCCCGCATCACCACCTTAAAGGCTTCCCATAGCGTGCTCGCTGAGTCCACGCTACCCGTATTCACCTCAAAGTAGTTTATAATCTCCTCCTTTATATCTTCTCTAAAAAGGGGGTCTTTAAGCACCTCTGCCCAGAGACGCCATGTCGGGATCCTCGCTCTTGGGGAGGCAGTATTGCCAGCCAATAACCAGGGGCGAGTGGTCCGACAGGACCCTCGCCTTATATTCTGCCTGCACCGTCTCCATCATTATTTCTGACGTAGCAAAGACATAGTCCAGCCTCGTATGCAACTGCTGCGGGCCAGAATAGTGCGAGTACTGCCTTTCTTGGGGGTGTTTCATTCTCCACACATCTGCCAGACCGAAGTCATCTAACAATGTCTGCAGCACTTTTGCCGCCGGGGCAGGTCTCTGAAACTTCCGATCTGATCTATCCACCCTAGGGTTCAGTACACAGTTAAAATCCCCACCCCAGATCACTGCACTCCCCATACACATGCTAAGATTAGTACTCAGGGTTCTGAAATATATTGCCGTATTCTGATTGGGGGCGTAGGTATTCACAATGCATATCTCCCTGTTCTCCACCAGTCCCCTCAGCATAACCATTCTCCCATCTACATCCGCAGTTTCCTGCAACATGTGAAATGGGACATGCGGCGCCACCCAGATGAGCACTCCACTAGCATAGGCAGAATACGTCCGCCACAACCCCTTTCCATTTCTTCACTAGCGTTCCCAGCTTTTCCCGTGTCAGGTGAGTCTCCTCCAGCAATGCGATATCTATCTTTTGTCTGCGTAGGTATAATATAACCTTGCTCCTTTTTAGATAACTGTTGAGGCCCCTGACATTCCATGTAATTATTTTAAGGTCCCCCATGGCTTGTTAGAGTTCCCATTCCTCCCCCATCAGTGCAAACCAGTTCCCCTTCCCATTTCTGTCTATATAGGCTTGTGTCCCAGTACAAACTTCCCCTAACTACAAAAACCCCAAACATCCCTCCCTCTCTCCCTCCCAAACTCCCTTTAACTACAAACACCCCAGACCGCTCTTCCCTCTCCCCTCCTACCTCCCTCCCCTTCCTCAACTGCACCCCCCAGACTGTTGCCCAGCTCCATCCCTGGATCTCAGGCACCCCCGCATCTAGCTCTTTCTGGCGATAGCCTATACTCGAAGCTCAGCAGGGTAAGGTTGCCCTAATGGCCATCCCACTACTACTACTATTACTGCCGCTTCCATTTGCTGCGGATCGACCATAGCATACTATGCATTTTGCTCATGCGCTCAATATTCTATATTCCAGTCCGCCACATAACAACAAATCAATGTTCTCTTAGTCCAGTTGACCCTGCCTATCCACATCTGTCTATCAATGTCTTAAACAAATCTCCAATGGAATACCCCGCAATACAAGACATCAGTATGCACACAACACCCCAATCACTTATCGTGCTCCTTCTGGGCCCGTGCAGCCTCTTGTTCCGGGCAGCCCTGCAAATCTAACCATGCAGCCGCTTCTTCCGGGGTGTCAAAAAAGAACATTCCACTTTTGTACAACACTTTCAATCTAGCAGGGTACAGTAGCATGTATTTGATGTTGGCCAATCGTAGCCTTCTTTTCAATGCCACATAGCTGAATCGTTGCCTATGGACCAGCATTGTGTAGTCTGGATATGCTGTTATGGTAGCCGCGGCTCTGTCAATTGTGCCACCTTTTCAAAAGTATTCCAAAATCTTCTTGCGGTCTTTATAGTTCAATATTTTAGCAATTATTGCACGGGGGGCTCCGGGCTTCGGTTTTCTCACGAGGGCTCTGTGCGCTCTCTCCACCATAAAGCCTTGCGACAGTTTATCGGCCCCTATTTCCTGTAGGATCATATTTTCTACGTAGTCCGTAGGGTCCTGGCCTTCCTCCCCCTCCGGCAAACCGAGCACGCAGATATTGTTCCATCTCGCTCTCCCTTCGGCCTCCACCGCACGGTTCTCCAGGTTGGCCACTTGCTGTTTCAGTATGTGGACCTCCTTTGCATTTGTAGTGCTGATGTCAGTGTTGGTTTTGACCGCACTCTCCAAGCTGCTCGTTCTGTCTGCCAGCGCCCTGAAGTCTTGACGCAGCAAATTGACTTCTATCCCCACTGCATCTATTTTCGCCTCTAGGGAGGTCCGCAGATCCGTCATTGCAATCCCCCATGAGTCTCTTAGCTCTGTTATGGCTGTTAGTAGTTGGTGATTCTCGGCCCCCGGGGAACTTTCAGTGGGCGCGCTTTCGCCAGTATGAGTCGAAGTCGCTGGCGACTGCTGTGTCTTGGCAAACGCATCCATCGTGGGTAGTTTTCTTTTATCCTTGACCACTCTCCCCGTCATCTTATGTGTTTGGTCACTCCTCAATGCTCACCTCGGCTGCAAAGTTACAAGTCTGTTCCACAAACACGCCGTGACACTGGTATGTCACTCGAGGTCTGGGCTGTTCCTCTCAGCGTGCTCTGCATAGGTCCTTATGCACTGTGCCACGTTTTCAGGTGGGTTATGTCCTCCCACGTTTTGGATAGCTCTACTGTTTATTATGAATCGTTGCCAGACTCCTTGGGGCAATCAAACTGGTTGCCTCTTTGTATTATGTGCCAACTGTACATGGTCACTGAGGCAGCACACCTGCCAGCTGCCACCCAGCCCAGCCTTATGCCTCATTCTCCAAAATGTTAGCAATGTCACAGGCAGAGCTGGGGCCTCCCCCTTTCGCCTTGTCTTGGCCCCTGTCTTTAACCTCCGCCCAGCAGCCCACGCCCTTAGTCGTTGTTCGGCGCAAGGGCCTTCCTGCCGCAGCAACACAGTGTTCAGCAGGGCACAGGGCGCCTCGTCTGGTTTACACACCGTCACGCAACCACTGATGTGATGCCAGCACTCTTTTTGTTTAATGTAAATTACTTCCGGTCCCGTTTTTGTTGTTATTTTCCATTTCAATTACTATTTTTAATTTTATTTTATTCCCCCCTCCTCTAGTGGGAGGAATTCTCTGTGAGCCTCACTGTTCCCCCTTTAAGTCTTGTCAGCCTCCCGGTGTTCGTATCATTTTGTGAGCCCCATTCAATAGCCCTGCTCCTTCGGGCGCTTCTGTGCACAGCGGAACACTCAGAGCACAGTCCCCGAGCCCCTGTCCTACGTTTGCACAGGCCCAGCCACTGCTGTGCACACGGGCCGCCCGCACACTCTCCCCGTCTCCTGTCTTGCAGCTCCGCGTCTCCACAGCTCGTTTCACTCGGTCAGCACACTCAATGGTCCCGTATGGAAGGAGGGGGGGCACGCAACCTCCCGATGCCGGTCCTCTTTAATCTGTCCACACGACCGAATTCCATCCGGCACCTCGGGCTCTTCATTTCAGCTCCTCATCGCGGCAGCGAACCAAGCTCCCTACTTCAGGCTCCAGGGTCCACACGGCTACCAGGGACAGCATTCGTCCATACGCCGTGCACTCAGGTCCGCACATCTGTTTTCACCGCCGCAGACGCATCTCCTTTGTTGTGCGCCATTTTGGACACATTGTAACAGAGCCGCCGGACACGTCAATGTTAGTTTCTCCTATATTGCGTAGTCCAATTCCTTAGATCCTGTAGCTGCAGCACGGGCAAACATTCATGCTTCCATACTACCAATTCTGTGCCGGCTGTTCAATCTTTAGTGCATGTTGCAAGGATCATCGCCGGATCTCCGGAACAGCTCTCCCCTGGCACATCATACTCCATGGCTAGTTAGCCACGCCTTCCCAAGTATCTACTTTATATCACAACAGACAGTTCTAGCAACACTAGGAAATACAACCCACCCTTTAAAGGAAAGCAGAGGACAGACATTTTCAAAGAAGGAAAAGGTATGCACTCTGGATACTGGCAGGAGGGTAGTCGGTATGGTTAATAACCACAACAGTGGGTAAGGTTTCTTGGCTTTAGCACAAAGGGAGCAATGGGTCTCAAAATGTCTCTAGGGGCCTTCCAGGGGGACAGAACCACAATGTACCTTGTGCTGGGGATGTTCTTGTTGCTCGACAGGGTTGAGTCGACTTCAGGGTGCTTTGCAGGCTTCTGTGACAGAATTCAAGATCAGAATTGCTGCGGGTATCAGGCGGCACAACGTTTCGGCGAGCGAAGCTGGATGAACGGCTGCGGGATGGCCTACATGGTGTCTCGGGTCAGGAATCGTTGACTCAGAGCCGATCAGCGGTTCTGAAGCTCTGGTCGAGACGTCTCTGGCGTCTTTAAGCAACAGTGGCTTGACAACGGTCAGCGTTGCTGTCGGTTGCAGATTGAGGAACTCGACTAGCCTGAAAATATCCTTTAATGCGGATGGTGGTAGATGCTTGAAATAACGTGTGACCGTACACAAACAACCTGAGCCAGCAGGTAAGTTTACTGTAGATGCATTTGGTATGATAGTAGCCAGGAAAGACACCAGCAAGTCCCTCAGCGCCAGCTTCACTCTTCAACTGTAACTCTTAGAACCTAGTTCAGATCACAACACCACAGCACTCTATACGGACCTCACAGCATTCCAGGGATAGTGATGTCACCAGCAAGACGTACATTACAACACTTCTCCCTCCTTACACTCATGAAACCAAGTTAAGAAACAGACACACATTACAACACTTCTCCCTCCTTACACTACTGAAACCAAGAAGCATCATAACAACCATCATAACAACACATCCTCCATCCCTACAACACACCCCCACAAGTGTGTGTGGCCAGCACATAAATGCACCAACACACCAGACCCCAAATGGACACACTATCACATAACTGGAGACACTGCCCACCTGGAGCATTGCTCACAACCCCAAAACAGATGCACCATGACCTTCTAAACACAGGATGCCAACCCACACCCGAGAACACACTAAGAACACTGCGCCAATAGAACCCAAAAACGCTGCGCGACAATAAACCTACACGGCAACCCAAGAATCTGCATCCTAACCGTGCCACAAGAGAACAATGGTACAAATGGACCTGCACTCTAACCATAGCAGAGAATACATTCTGGACCTGCACCCTAACCATGCCAAAGAATACATTCTACTACTCTTCTCCGTTCCCACAAGACCACAAACAAAGAGGAACCCACCAAAGTAGAATAAGGGCTACACCACTCCCCTCAACCTGAACCAGAAAAACACTTGAGAAACAAAAACAATGAACTATGCACTCCACCCGTTTCAAGCTGCCCCTTGAAACCTAGTGCCTGCCACACCCCAGCGTTCCACAAAAGTACATTACACTAACCTTCCAAACCCCTCCGTGCACCAGCAACCTTCCACCCTGGTCTGAACCCCAGGGCACCAGGGCTGCCGCCCCGGGTACTGTCTCAGCTCAACAGAGAGCAACAGCAAGCACACACACTGACGTCAGTCCATTACTGCCCTCACACAGAACACACATACACGAACATCAACTGGAAATACGGTCAACCTCAACAGTGCCCAACTATACGCTATGAGCAGCAACACCAACTTCAACTCTAACCTTGAACAACAACATGCCAAGTCCCTGCCAACTGCACCGCAGCACACCTCAAGCTGCGCCAGCAGTACACCACTGCATACCCGGGACCCCCTGTCCCTGCCAACTGCACCGCAGCACACCTCAAGCTGCGCCAGCAGTACACCACTGCATACCCGGGACCCCCTGTCCCTGCTAAACTGCACCGCAGCACACCTAAAGCTGCACCAACAGTACACCTTTAACTGCACAAAGAACTCCCCCTTGACACCATAGGGCCATTCTGAAAACACTAAGATCATAACCAAAAATAGAATATGGGACCCCTAGCACAAACCCGGCTGCCATGCTGGTCACCTCCAACACACATCCTACGGATGATACCAATAATAAGTAAAACCACTACAGGATCCGGATGGAATCCCGCTGGCCAAAACGCACAAGATCCCACCCGGCATTCCGTGCCCAAACTCTGGAAGCTTGCATTAAACTGCAACTACGCACCAGCGCACACCCACGACACAGAGGAGACAAAAGACAGCGATTATTTGATAACTCCGGAACAGCATGTAAAGCAATAGGATCACAATGGATAATGGATACTGTGATCTCACTGAATGACAAAAAATGTACATCTTGCAAATGAACTGCCCGAAACCTTGGGAAGCACACTACTTTGTGATTCCATCGAACGACATTGATTCACATTGAATAGTCCTCCGAATAATAGCATTTAAACCCACACAAAAATACTAAATACATAGATCAGCCACCCACGAGTCCAACCTCCACCAGTCCAGGCCAACCATTATTCCAGCTCCACCTGCAAGAAAACAGTCAGGTTAATAACAAAAGTACAACATTCCATATCCACCATACCACACAGGTCATGGCACAATCACACGCATGCATACCGGCCCATAACACTGACACACGCACACGCCCCACACCAGTCCAAAACACGGAAGGCCACAACACATAGAGAAGACACCACACATACAGGCCTTACACAAATTGCTCACTAATGTTCTGCAAGGACGCATACCGTCGTCCTCCCACGGCGCTGCTGCTAGAAGTCAAGACTCAACCCCTCCATGGCTCCGAACAACACTTTGCAGCACTCGTGAACATCCAAATATGAACAATCTTCCGCCAATCTAATGGAACACGCCATCCTCAGCTCTATCCATGACACATGTCCCAAACAAAAGTCCACACCTCTGACTGGTGTTGGTTCCGGGCTGCTCAGACGCCCCATAGCTTGGATCCACCCCGTCCAACTACTCTCCATCCTCAAAGTTGCTGCGTAGCCCAGTCCTGAGTGACACACCTTCGGATAACAAAATCCAAAGTCGCACAGTTCACGACGCGCCGCATACGCAGCACGTTCACAATCCTCCTCACCACTCAGGCGCACACGCTGGAACGCAGACTGCTGACCCGACCACATCATCATTAAGCCAGCGGGCAGCGCAGAGATCACATCACCACTGCCCGCCCGACTGTGGTAATCATTTGAGAGTACATGGCGCCGCACAGCTCCCGAGCCGGTACCCTTACCACAGTGACTGCTTCCTCCGCTGGACCCCTTCCGGCTACTGGTCTCTCCCGACAAGTGAAACTCGCCTTGTCCTGCTTCTGTGCTGCCTTACGGGGAACGGCCCTCCCCCAGTCTGGCCACAGCTTAGCACGAACACAGGAGCACTAACTCTGCACTCCTGTCACCCCGGACTCACAGCTGTGCGGCTCCCACACAGCACCAAGGTGAACGTCAATCCCTTCAGCACCACCCGGCTTGCTGAGTTTGAAATTAAGCAACCAGATCAGGACTACTGGGGCTAAAACTTGCTGGCACCAATAATGTGGTACATGGACAAAACAGAGGGCGATGTTCCTGGCTCAGCTGCTGCCCCCTCCACGACAGGATAACATCCTCGCCGCCAGTGAAATAGCGTGGTACCGTTCATAAAGAACCTGAGTCAGCAGGTAGGTTTACTGTAGGTTTATTCTGTATGATAGTAGCCAGGAATCATACTGGCATGTCCCTCAGCGCCAGCTTCACTCTTCATCTGTAACTCTTGGAACCTAGTTCAGATCACAACACCACAGCACACTACACTGACATCACAGCATTCCATGGATATTGATGTCACCAGCAAGACATACATTACAACAATGCTCATCAAGGAACTTCTTCTAGCTTCTTCAATGGACGTGCGTTGTCCTTTTGGGTGGGCAGCCCACAGCTGTGGAGTGTGTTGCAGGCACCTGCCTTGTCCTTGGTTGTAGGTTCAGAGCCTTTCTGGCACTTCCTATCCAGGAAGCTTGCTGCAGAGCCTAGCAGGGCACATTGTGTGCTAGCTGGTTACCGGTTCTGGAGTGCCCTCTGAGTTCTGCATCTCCCTCTGTTCCCTGAGAGATGTTTAGGGGAGGGATATTGCTTCCCTCTTTGTATTTCCTTGATTTTCTTCTCTGGTGGAAGTTGTAAGGCAGACTGTACCTTTAGCCAGGGTCCAAGGTTGAGTTTTACTTTCTTACTTCTTGTGAAGTTTTCAGATGATCTCCCAGAAGAGGGGCTCTGCCCTCCTTTAAAGCCAAATGGGCCACAGTGATTGGTGTAGGCTAAACCTACCTTAATGAACCAATTCTGGGGACCCTAACAAAAATCTCCTGTATGCTCGAGATCATAACCAACAGTGCTTTGCAACAAGAAAGGTAAAGCGGTGAAAACAGGAACAGGGTGTGCCCCAGAACTAAGATGTAGGAATCCTTCTTTCAGCAGAAAGAGCTCTGGGCTCAATCCCTTGTGACACTAAGTCCCACCCATCTTCCTGTATGCTGTTTTCCAGGAGTATTTCTGGTTAATGGTTTTCCCTATGTGGTCCCTGTTAAAGCAGCAAGTCTCCAATGAAGCTGCAGCGAGACCAGACTCTCTGGCTCCTACAAACCCCATACTCATACCTTATGAATTGGGTAGCCCTAGCGGGGTAGCCTACGGTAAGCAACAGTCTGAGACATGACAGCTCACTGTCTTTGACACTGAGGCCGGGAGCTGGCTTCAGGTTGAAACAGTTACATTTGAAAGATTGTTGGGTTTCCTGTCTCCTTTGTTAACCTCTGCAGCCAGGCCCCATGCGTGCCTGTTTGAAATGCCCTCCATTTGTATGTTAATTGCTGCCACCTGCTGCAGGGCCTAACAAAAGAACAGGGCAGATCCATGGATCCTTTGTTAGTTAATCAGGCTGGCTATGGCAGGGGGAAGGTTGGCCATCCCCCTTCCTGGAGATGACATTGTGCACATTCCAACTAAATATGAAAGGGCGGACTGTGCCTGTACGCTGTGTACACACAGAGTACACAGGTCTATGAGTTTGTCGTGGTGTGAGCATAGGAAAATGTGTGTGGATTAGCCCCACACATTTTCCTGAAGTTGGTCTACCATCATTCCATTTAATTAAACATTTCAAAAAGTCCAGGCGAGCACACGACCACCATGCGGATGGCCAAATTCCTAACACTAACCTTAAAACCCCATAGGCTGCCACATTGCTCCCAGGATGGCTTTCCTGGGTGCAATAGAATTAAAAGGCAGATCTCCTACTACTCGGGTCTCTTGGGTTTTGCCCACCCCCTTCACTTTGCCCCTGATGTAGGTTTCCTATTCTTGGTGAATGCACCTTCCTTTTGTTTTTGGCTGAAAACTGACAAAACCAGCTTGGTCAAAATGGTATCACTTTGTAGAGTGTGTTTCTGATTCGTGTAAGGATAGACAGTAATTCGGTTTGCTGTTTCCTTTCAGCAGAGCATTAATCCAATCAGGTTTTTTCTTGACCCTTACATGACCGCAACAGGGCTAACCTGGTTGGATGACTACGCCTAGCACTATATTCCTACAACTACCATCACTCTCTCTTTCACCCCACTCCCTGTCCCATAATTGAAAAGGTTCTATTTATAATAAGTAACCAGGTTCCCATATTGGGATATTTTCCAGCACATTTGGTTTCCTGAAAATGCTGCTGTGCCCATTTTCTGAGTTTATGGGCTGTTTTTGGCTTCTCTTTCAGCTTGCGTCCATTTGGAGAGCAGACACCCCTAATTACTCTTACTTTGGATGTGGGGAAGAGTAAAGCCATGCAGTGGAGGTGCATGGTTGGGAGAGGTTCAGTGAAAAGGGGTGGAGTAGACAGATTGGCCTCCCTGCAGCTTCAGAGCGTGCAGCTCTGGCCTCCTGCTAGTTTAGAAATGCTTCATTGCATGGGGTCATTGCCATATGACAGAGACATTTAAGCAACTGGCGTGAACGTTTTTCTTTTTCTGGAGCAGTGCTGCAGGGCAGAGATGTTCATAGTGGTGTATGTGGACGGGAATGTATTTATAAACTAGTGTGAAAGGCCGCGTACACAGGCCGTGCGTGAGGAGGCACATTTTCAGGGTGTTCATATTTATTCCTAAGGCAATGGCTCCCTCTAGCAGTACAAAAGAAGCGAAGCGTGCCGTCTCTGCTGCACAGGACTGCATCTGACAAACATATGTCTGGCCTTTAATTATATTGTATGGTGATAGTTATACTAAGACACATGAATGTGCTACTTTTCACACAAAGTGGGAATTAGGGGCTGTAAACATGCAAACACGAGTAGCCATAGATGCTTACTTTAAGAGAGAAATGCACATGTTCGGAATTCTCAAATTGTTCCATGTCAGATGGATTGGCTCATTCTGGGACTTGTAGTGCTTTATTTGTAATTGTCACACGAGGGAAATAGAGATGAAGAAACGTATGGTTACCTGCACTTGATATGGGGCACATTGAGAGCTCTGCACATGCCCTTTTTACTGCTTTAGGAATAAAATATAGTTCAATGTTTTCCTAAACTTAATATGCCTCATAGTCACTTTGCATGCAGAGAAAAGAGCTTCATTATGGCCTCATTACAGTGTGGGCAGATTTTTTAGGGTGAAATACCACTGATGGTAATTGCCACCATGACCGGAGGTAATTAAAGGAAATGTACTCAGTTATAGAGATACCATCAGCCTATAGGTATTTTGCAAAAAAATGTTTAAGCGCTGTTACAGGAATTGTTTGTTTTTTAGTTGCGTAATTGTTTTTTGTCTTAGTTGGGTATTTATAACGCGCTTAAATACCCAGAGGTTTCTAAGCGCGGACCCAGGGACCAAACCTGTGTTGCTTCGTGTCGTCTTGCTTCCATGTGCCACTGAGCTATCCTCCCGGGACAGTGGCAGTGGTGGTACCAGTCACACCATGACAGTGTTTCACAGTGGGAATACCAGCCTATATTTTGGGATTAACATTATGAAAGTGTTTTACAGTGGTAATGCTGGTATATGTTGTGGGCGCAGGCTTGATGAACTTGTTGTAAAATGCTCCTGCGTGCTGTTGGTGGCCTGGCATCTTTGGGATTTGTTCATGCAATACCCTACTGAATAGAATGTAATTTCGCCTACGTTACTGAGGGGTCCCTACACTAATCTGAGCTAAATCTTAATGCTCCACTACTGCCAATGCTCACCAGCCGCAAATGACCTTGAGTTATTCAGAATGCCAGTGCGCCCTCAGCAGCCACCCACCCACCTCCTCCCCCGGCACCAAAGGCGGCCTCCATTACAGCGTGGGTAGGGCATGACAGCGTCAGCATCAGCTGTGCACATACTGGGGCAGAGCTTCTGGTAGAATGTCCTCCCAACAACGTCCAACCCTGCACACAGGGACGTCAGGCTACTGCGGAAAGACCTTCATGCATCTTGTCACATGTACCCTCTCACTCTCATGCCCTCACATGTACTGTGTTACGCATGCACGAATTCCTAGCCGCTCTGTGGTAAACAGTGAGGTCACATGACTTTGCCTTTCCTGGGGTCACATGACTTTGCCTTTCCGTAGGTTTTGCATTGCTGAACTCACACTGATTCCTTCACCCATCCAGGGGCGTCATTTAGGGGTCGCCAGAGGTCGCAACTGCGACCTCTGAGGTCTCCCTTGCGACCTCTTTTTTGTAATGCAAGCTCCTGGGTTGTGGCCAGCACCATGTGGCTCTTTACTCCTGGAGTGGCTGGCTTTCTTGTTCAGGCCCCTTAAAAAAAGAAGAAAAATAAGAACAGGAGTGTCACAGGTCTAACACTTTCAGCACTGACCCTAAATAAGAAAGAATAGGAATACCAAATAATCTGTCTTTCTGAAATTCTATACAATAATTGCTAGACTCATTAAAGGTTTATTTCAGGCACACTTCAAGGGGTGAGGCACTGATTTAGTCTGTTCTTAAACACCTCTACTCAGCCTTTCATTCTTCTGAGGTCGATAAATGAGTACACAGGTTGGGTGATATTGGGTGTATATTATTTCTATATAAAGCACTGAAGCGTAATTGCTATATAATAACACATCATTATCATTTGGTCATAGACGTCTGCTTGTATTCACAGTAATTTGGTAATATGGGCCTATACACACTGATCTTAACGATAGATATGGCGATCCATTCTTGTATGAAATGTACATCACATTATAGTGATATCATGACCATATTTTTCATAGTGTGCAATGCTATGTGATGCAACTTCCTGTTTTGTCAACAAGTGAAAGGTCGTGTTCCATTGCTTCCTGCGATATCACTTCGAGGTGGGGTCAAATGACACTACTTCCTGTGATGTCATCAGGGGTCAAGGGTCGTGTGATGTCACATCCGCTACCCTTGGCATTTTGGTGAAATGACGTCCCTGCACCCATCCTCATATTCTCATTGATTCACCCATCCTCGCGCTTCTTTATCCATCCCGACACATTCATGTGTTTACATCACAATTATGGATTTATCCTTCCACACATTCATACCATCATATTCCCTTAAACTTTCATTCGTTTATCAATCTTCACACTCGTTCATTCATCCCTCCTTCAGAATACCCTTACCCATGAATCTGTCCTCATAATCATGAATTCACTCATCTTCCCTCGCCTCCATTCAATCCTCATGTTTGCATTTATTCATTCATCCCTCCTGCACCCCCTCTCCACCCCGAAACATACTAGCCATCTGCATAAGTGGGTCTGTGTGCATGAACTAATAACATGTTTTCACCGTACCATAGCCCAAACCGTTGGCTTTGCCACTGCTTGTTTCTAATCCCCACCACCCCTATTGCTGGAGGTTTGTCTGGGTAAGAAGAAAAAGGGGATGGGTGGAGCTAACTGGGCGATGGGGGGCAGGGCAGGGAAGGACTGTTTGAGAGGCAAATGGGGGCAGTGCCTTTCTATGGTTGCCTGAAGCGCGTAGGCCCTGCACAGATTTGTATCATGATCTGGCTGGAATGAAAATGTAAATCGTGGGCTATAGAATTTTTTTTATTTTTACTGTTGATGTGGTTTAAATAAACGCCGGTCTACAGTGAAACACATTAAACTGAGGAGACTTCTGAAAATGTCACAGAGTGTTGCTAAATGGTGTCATGTCTTACGTACCCTCTTGAAATAGTCCTGGCCTTTTAGCCATTGGTACATGGCATTCTGGGACTCGTGGTTTTACATTTCCTACTAGCAATTGGACCGACTAGTTCCAGACTTCAAGCTGTTGGCACACATGGCAGCTTGACAGCTGTGGTAATAAACAACAATGCTAAGCACACGCCTGGAGAGTGTTTTTTTTTTTCCTGAAATCACACTTGTGGTGTGCTTTGCCCTGCCTTCGTCTGCTGGTGATGCACTTTGGGTGAAGGGGTGCAGCTCAGTAGCTACCTGATCATTCTGGCATTTAAAATGTTTTAATGACTTGACAGTACTTGTTATCAAAGTGAAGATACATTTCACGCACACATGGCTGTGAAAACGGACCAGTAACATGAGGAGACTAATAGCGGGGATTTGGGGTGAGGACCTTACAGCCATAGTTTGTAAAGGGTAAGTAGCCTCAAATGGGATGGGCCTGCATTCTTATGCCTTTTTAAACCCTCGAAGATCCCTGCAACAGCCAGATTACTTCTAGTTTATTAGGGACAGTTTGGTCCATGAATGGTCATATGGGATCTGAATAGAATATTGAAAAGACCCACAGATCTTCTGGAAGGCTATGCAGCTCCAAACCCAGGGGAAATGGATGCACATTTGCCTAAAGTAACAGCCAAGCTCACTAACTACGATTGATTCAAGGCGTACCAACAATCACTTTCTGGTTGTTTCAAAGTTGCTCTTTAAGGAGGAAGTATGTGGAAATGTGGGTCCAGTGCTTGCTGGACCGAGGGTCCCAAGGTATAACTCACTAGGTCCCACCAAGCCAGTAACAGGCCTGGGTTGCTCATGAGCCCATGCAGGAAGGTTGTGCCTTAGCAGCCCGGACATAGCTGAACCTTTTGGTTTGCAATCAAGACTAATTTGCTCCCTTTTTTAATGGCACAGATGTGCTAACAAATAATTGGCTAGAAAGTTGGCCAGAACTTTTCCCAGTGGCCACGGTTGATTCAAAGCTTTCCACCAGTCGCCTGGGTTCTTTCTAAGACTGTGGCATGATTACATTATTGTATTGAAAGTTTGTGCAGTGATGCATGGCACTCAAAGACACTTGTTGGTGCCCGCTAACAGAGAAGAGACAAAAAGGACAGCAAGAAAGGGAGGCAGAAAAAGCTACTCAGCTCCGGTCAAATCGTTTCTTGCTTTTCAACTCCAGATGAATCATTTGTCTTCTCATTTGAAGCCAATGCAACAACTCAAAGAGGCAATCATAGAGTGTAGATTGCAAAAGTGAAGGAAATTAAGCATTGCCTAACATAACTGCATTAAATATCAGACTACAGTGTAGGTGTTTGCTGGAGGGCAGGAGTGGTGAAGGCGAGCTGGCTGTGCCTATAAGAAAGGCCTTTAGGGAACCTGGAGGAATTCACAACGGATAGTGGAGGCCATTAGGACTGTTGTAAAGTCAGTTAGGGGGAGGGAAGGAGCTCAGCCGCAACAAAAACATGAGAACACAGCCAATAAGCACACCATGCGACCCAATGCCAAAAGATAGCATGGTTATGCTCCTGGGAGCCCCGACATGTATCCAAAGGACATCGAGCTGATAGGTCAAAGCGCGCCCTGATTTCAGAAAAGTGCTCAATACACGGCATGTTTCATTCTTCAGCAGCGCAACAGAAAGAGAAGATCAACACGTTGAAAGTGTTGGCTTGGAAGACTGTTGAAAAAGGGAAAATTGCCTTAACCCTTGCAAATGTGGTGCCTAATAAACAACGCAGTGATGAAGTCGGGCACGCTGGTTACAGGCTACCTGAGTATAGCTCTTACCCGATCGTCCAGTCTCCCGCATATCAGGACTGTGAAGCTACAACAAGTCTTATGGCTGCAGAGCCGACGGGGGAGAAGGGGATGGTTGCACAAGATATGTTGCCAGAAAAACAGCAAATCATGGCCCCTCCTTTACGGGCAAATGAGGACGGGGTTAAGGGCCACCCAGCTCAGTCCATCTAGCCCGAGTCATCGATCCATCTATCACAAGAGGTTTCATCACTAAATAGGAATAAAAGCGATACGAGGCAGATGGCTGATATGACTCACAAAAAGGCATCAATAGAGGAAACAACAGTAGTTTCAAGCCGGCAACCGCCCTGGACCAACTATGTAATAAAACGGGCCCGAGCCCCAACCACTCACGCCGAAGCTCTATTGCGATAGCGGATCAGGTGATATTAGAACTGGCACAGCTGAACGAAAAACTGGCGTTGCCGCATCCTGACAATGATTTAAGCCAGCGAACCATGCGAAGATGCCAACGGTGGAGAAATGGCGAATGGGGAATGCCAATAGTTCCAGCGAAAGCCAAGCGATCCCGAGGCACTCAGTTGTGTGAGAACTTGACAGCCTGAAAAGGACAACAAAGGACACTAGCTCTCAGAGCGAGTTTAGCTACTCGCAGAAGCGAGCTAAATGGAGCATGCCCTTGGAGACTCAAACATCACAAGCTTGTAACCAGCAACAGGCTGAGGCCACTGGGTGCCTTCAGCCCGAGTCACCATCATGTGCAACCACCACTGAATCGGACTCCGAAAGCGTAGTTTTTCATAATAGGAAGGATAAAGTCAGACATCGTCATTCATATAAAGGACGCAAATTGCCAGCGACGAGTGCCATGATAATCGAAAAAGTGATCAACAGCCTACGCCCCATCCTAATGTTGGCACCCACGATTGCAGGGCACCCTTAACAAAATGATACGAACAACTAAACGAGTCTTGTAAAGACCAAAACACCCTGATTGCCCTACTCAATGCAAAAATGATAAAATTGGAAGGGGGCCTGTCTGAAATGGCTGCCCAAAATCAAATGGTGCACCTGTCAATATCTATTCTGAAAGAAGCGCTAAAAAGTAACATCGAGGACAAACGTCTTTTTGCTGAAGTCTCAAAACAAGCTTTGGGTGTCTTAAACAAGGAACAAGACCGTGAATACTCGTAAATCGCAAGGACATGGTGAATCAGGACCAACATTTCATCCGTCGCTACTGATCAATCTAACAAACCCTCAAAAGGTATCAGGATCGCTGGGACAAAAGAGCAAGCAACAGAGCCCGCAGTCCATAACACGCGAAGTAAGCGACCCTCCACAACAAGCATCGAATATGGAAAATGGACTCAATGACAGCACCTGCCATAATGAGAAGGTGAAGGATCAAGTTAACAGCCTTAGCAGCACCAACAGTGGCAAGGTGATTGTCCTGACCCAAGAAGATCCAGTGACGAGAATAGAGGGGGGCAGGCTCCAGCCAGCATGCCTCATATCCCCGCAGAGTGTGTGATCAACAAGATTCTACAGACCCCTATCACCCCCGCTGTAATTCAAATGCCATCCGCTTCATTAACAACCCCAAAGGCCAATGTTGAAGAAAATGGAAAAAAAAAAACCTTCAGATAAAGCAACCATCAAACAAGGATAAGTCGAATGAGCAGGACTGGTTTGAGATTTTCGAAAAACCAGAGTCTTCAAACAGACTAAAACAAAGTAAATGAAAATGGAAATGTAGACAGAAAGCAAAAAATATGGCAGCTCCAAAAATGAAAAATGCAAAAAACTGCAAACTTTTTTAGAAATCTAAACGCGCTAAGTGTAACAATCAATAATGGAGAAATAAACAAGGAAACATCCCCAAAGAGTATCCAAAAAGAGAAAAAGAAAAATAGCTCTCCAAAGTCAAATGATATTGCACCACCCTTGGACACAGACCATGTGGTCGATGTGTGCAGCGATGATGAATTCGCCACTGCAGATCTGATGAATTTGTCAACATACAGTATGTCTGAGGAAACTCCGGATGAAACAAAAAACTCAAAGGAGGATTCAAACAATCTAGAGGAGTTGAAAGAGCTCGATAAGGAGTCGCTGGCCCCCTTGAGTGTGGTCTCAAACGACAGAAAAGCGGCCAAAAGAGTAATAAGAATAATAGAGTCGCCTGAGAAAGAAATTGAGGCTTCCAATAATGATTCCACGTGCGATAGTTCTGAGGCTAAAACATTCTACACAATGGAAGAAAAACTGAAGCGAAGTATAGCAAAAAAAGAACTGGCATGCACCAGGCCAGCGATGAACATAGCCTCTGACCTTATACCAGTCAGCGCGAAATTATTGAACGAAGATTGTTCGCAAGTCAGACCAAGAGCGCAAGCTCTAGCAACTAAACTAATTGGGAATGCGAGAAGCGGGGTGTCGGGTAAGGACAGCACGGCGCAGCGAGCTTTGACCGCCAATTCGAACTACAGAATCTTGATAGAAAGAATCGAGGTAAAAAAGCACAATTCACCGTTAAACCAACATCTGATACTACAGCTCTTTAAAGTAATTCCAGCCCTAAGGGCCGTGCAAAGCGGTGAAATCAAAAGAGTCAAACTAATTGATACATCTGGTCAGGCAAGAGCTCTACTGCACATCGACTCGCTAAAAGTTGTTCAGAAAGTCATGATGTGCGAAAGATTGTTAATGGATGAGGGCTTCCAAGTGTATGAAGTCAACAACGTCTTAACACCTCCCTCTACATCTGCAATTAACCAGCGGTCCAATCAATCGAGCAGAAAAACGGACAATGCTTTATTGGTCGCAACGGTATATCCACAAAGTGGTATATCCACAAAGGTCGAAGCCGCGTCAAGCGCGGATCCGAAAATAAAAAAAAAAAATCACTGTTACAAACTCACTGGCATCTACGTCAGCAACTGGATCAGCAGCAAAAGCGAGACCCATTAATGATGCTGAAGGTAGCTGGTCATGGATAGCAAAGGCCATAAACTGCCCACATGAAAGCTAATGCCAAAAGGATAGTACACAAGTCTCTTTGGCAACCTGGAACACCCACGGTCATGCTCATTTAATAGCGCAGTCGGCTGAAGAGCTTCAATCCTGTGACATAATATGCCTCCAGGAGACCTGGCTGGCCAATTGTCCCTGTATAGAAAGATTTGAGGTCGCAATGAACCCTGCAGTGGTGCCAAAGAAAGGACGTCCCATGTCGGGCCAACTAATCTTAGTAAAGAGAACGAGTGGTTTTTGCATCAAAACAAACAAGAACCACTCACCATACATCCAGTATGCGAAGCTAGAGGCCGTTGGCTCTAGAAACCAATTTACAGAGGAGGTTCATATTTTCAACTTATATTGGAACCACTTAGATCCTAATCATGAACCGCTAATGGATGCATTGCTGGACCTTGTTGACCTTGTGCAGGTTGTTTCGACATTTGCTAACATCGTGATTTGTGGAGATTTTAACTTGAAGAAACTCATTGAGATTAATCTACCGTATATTCTGGCGTATAAGACGACTTTTTAACCCAGGAAAATCTTCTCAAAAGTCAGGGGTCGTCTTATACGCCGGGTGTCGTTTTTTATAGGGCGGGTATATCCCAAACTCTATATTTTAACTGGAAAAGTTAGGGGTCGTCTTATACGCCCAGTCGTTTTATATGCCGGAATATACGGTAACTAAAATAAAAAAAGTAAAATCCTCGAGAGTCCAAAATGGTGAAACGTTGGTTAGACGAAATGAGTGATCGCTCAATGAACATGATGAATGGGAATATAAGTGAGGACATGCCTCCAGCAGAGACATGGGAGAGGGGAAATCAAAGGTTGATACTCGACTATTTGTTTATGTCTGAGGCAATGTCTGCAGAGACCACCACCTTAAAAGTCCTAAAGACACCCCAAAGCGACCATAACCTACTGAGGCTCACATGGAGCCAAGCGAAGATTTCAACCAAACAAGTCTGGAACCAAGACATTGTGCTTGAACCTAGCAGGAATCGCCGGCGAATGAGTAATCAAGACCTAATGTCCTTAGCTGAATTAATTAGACCTCAGCCAGATAGAGACAAGGGTCATGTGACCGAATACAAAGACTTTATGGAGATCTACAGAATCAAGGGAGCAGGTCAGGGAAAACCCCTTTATAGAAAACATATATATAATGACCAAGTGGCCCAAAAGAAACGTGAACTACGAAAAACTTGTAGGAAAATACAAAGAGATAATCCAGCAACCCCAAACCAATGCATAAGGTCCCTCAAAAATGCTTATAAAAATTGGTTAAAATCACACAGAATTATAATGGAACAAAATGAGGCTGAAGTAATCCTAAAGTTTTTATCACAAAATAACTCCAGGGGTTTCTGGTCTCCGATTAATGAATTTGAAAATCCAGCAGGGGCCGTGATGAAGAATATGGTCAATGAAACCAGTGGGTTTAACATTACAACCAACTCTTTGAGAAGAAAATACTTTTCGGCAGCCTTCAAATGCCTACTTTACAATCATGAGATTTAACTTTTGAATTCGATGATATCAAGAAATGTTTCCAAAACTGTAGTTCCTTGCGGGCAGCAGGGCCTGGTGGCCCATCGAACTACATGCTGAAGAACAACATTGACGAATGGTCGGAGTTCTGTTGCATCTTGTTCCAGAACATAAAGCAGGAGGCTAGAATTCCCACCACGTGGAAGGAAGGATCATAGTTCCAATATTCAAAAAATGGCACCGAACGGAGCCAACTAATTATTGGCTGATCGCCTTGCTCGACGTGATGGGAAAAATCTTTGCATGCCTGCTTTTGAAGCAATTATCTGACTTGTTAAACGCAGAAAAGGCCATGGATGAAAGGATGAAAGACAAACTGGCTTTGTAAAAGGAGTTGGGTGTAGCTTGAATCTGTTCCTGCTTAATATTATAAAAATAGACGCCATCAGCACCGGTCAAAAAATGTATTTGGCTTTTATTGGCAAAACTATTCAAAAGGGGCTGCCCAGTAAGTTTAATTTTGGCTATTAAAGAACTATACTCCCAAACAAAGGTGAAGATCTGCCTTGAAAACAACGGTCAGCCCTCCAAGGCAATTCCAACTTCCCACGGAGTAAAACAAGGGTGCCGTTTGGGTGCCACGTTGTCCAACTTCTATATTTCAGAGGTTGGTGACGCGACAGATGGAGTGAGATCAGCACCACCAAAGTTGAACGGCAGGCATATAAGCTGAACACTCTATGCAGATTACATAGTATTACTGGATTTGACCCCAATAGGGTTGCAATGCAAAATAAACGCCCTGAAAACCTACATCGATGAAATAGGGCTTGAAATTAATTCTGCAAAATCGGAGATCTTGATCCTTGAAAATCTGAAAGGCAGGTCATTAAAAAAGAAGAAATGTTACTGGACCTTGGGAGGACATCACCTAAGGCAAGTCGACGCTTGTAAATCCCTGGGAATACACATAAGTGCAAGTATAAGAGACGAGCCCATGGTAACTATAATACCAAGCAAGTGTAAACAACTAACAGCACAAGCAACCTTTATACAGTGAAGATACGGAAAATTCTCGTATAAACCTGTGTTAAACTTCTACAAAAGCAAGGTAATCCCAGTACTAACTTTTGGGGCCGAATGCATGTTCGGTTGTTCAAGCAAGATCTGGTCCCAGTGTGAAGGAACGTTTTGGAAACAAATCCTTCAAATTCCCCAAAGCTGTCCCACCGCTTGTGTCCTATACGAAGTGAGTATGTCATCGCTGAACGCGAGAATAACATGGAACATGCTAACCTTGTATGGCAAAGCAATTGGAAAGTCGATACCACAATTTGACATATTAACTGAGAACGGCCCAAAGGGTAATCAACTGTCATTGCAAAAATGGAGACAAAAATGCAGAGAAATTTTGTTACACATAGGAGCTGATGAAAAGACGTTATTAGCTAATCCGAATCTGGTGAAAAGAAAAGTGCTTGAATTAGACTGGCTCGAGACTTCTGAGAAGAGAAGGTCCCAGAAATGCATGGGAAACTCTCCACCCGAAGCAAAGCGACTCAATGGGGTACCACAATACATGGAAATGTTCCCATGCAAGCTCCTAAGGCGAAATTACCTGAAATTCAGGCTAAATTTATATAAGGCCAGAGAAATTCAAGGCTATAGAAGGGGGCTGCTGGGAAGAGACCCCAAATGTCGGTTTTGTGGGAAAGAAGAGGAAACCTTGAAACATTTGGTTTTGTTTTGCCATGAATTTAAAACACTAAGATCCAAATATTTCGCCCGAGAACTGAACATGGCGCTGGCACAAAGTGTCGACGAATGGTGGGCAAAAATGCACTGTGGTACAAACAAAAAACTGATAATTGCACTTACGTTATTCTTAAAACAACTTGAAAGTAGATTGTTGGAAGTGCCCTAATGAATAACTTGAAAGAAACCTGTAGCATGAACATTGCCACCAACGACGTTGGTAAAAGTCACGCAGTTTCTGAAATCATAAGTGATAACATGACCTGGCATATGTAGCAATTTATCTAGTGATAGTATTAGGTCTCTGCTTACTATAGGAATTTTACATTTTATGTCTGTTCTTTTCTCCTTTTTTTCAAAAGTTTGTAATAAACTAAATAAAATAAAAAAATGTAAAAAGAAGCAAAACAATGCAGTGCTACACAGGTTCAAATCCTGATCCTGCGCTTAGAAACCACTTGCTGGTATTAAGAGATTTATAAAAGAACAATTATAATTATAGTTCAGGATGCATTAATATCGTGGAGGCAAAGGGGCGATGTGCACCGGGACGCACCAGAGAACTATTGATGAGATAGCTCTTGAAGATGCCTAGGTTACAGAGGGCTTTGGGGTGCAGGCAGTTGTCTTGGGGAGGTTTCCCCCTGTACACACAATACTGCCAGTGGTGGCGGGTGCATTTTCCAACTTAATGGGCATAAATGTTTCCCACAAAGATGCAGGAGTGGCCGAGCATACCAAGCCCGAAGCAACCAAGGAGGACTCAGGGGATTCTAACCCTGGGAGTTTTTTTTTAATAATTGGTTAAAATTAGGTGTTTTACAACACACTGTCAGTGAAAAATTGGGTAAAAAGCCACGCACTTTGCAATGTATTTTATACAGTAACATATACATATCCAACACAAGCAAGTCACCAACAGCGCACAGGAGCATTTTCCAACAGATTTTCCTGGTGCCTTTTGCCCACCATATATGCCACTATAAATACATGTTTACGTCCATGCTAGCTTCTGCAAAATATGCCAATATTCACATAATCGAAAGTCTCAGAGGGGATCAGGGAGATAAAACCACCGCCTTTTGGGCCTCCCTAGGACAGGGGTGGACCAGGCAGTAGGGGTACCCTGGCTCTAGTGAATTGGCACTGCAGTACGACCTGTTGTCATATGGAAACTGGCCAAGAGAGTTGGGAGAACCCTCAAATGTTGAGGGGAAAGTATACCCACCTAAACGACCTAGGAACTCACAAAAGGCTGCAATGTGTCTGATTCGAAATGCAGTTGCAAATCGACAAGCCCACTTGGTTCATTGCAACCAGGCACTTTGCTATTCTGGCGCCTGCCCCTTTGAGTTGCACCGGATTTGCATATGTTATGTTATGCGATATTTGTATAGCGCTTACTGCCATTGGTATGGCCTCGAAGCGCTGCATATGCAACGTCGTTTCAAATATCTGGTCGTTGTTTTTTTGTCAATCTATTCTTTGTAGGACTGTATGGTTTAAATAAGCATGGCGTGTTGATGCAAACAACGAGAACTCAAAGAAACTTGGGATGAAGAGTGATTTAAAATAATGCTTTCATTATTTATTTCTTTTTTTTTCAAATGTGACACATGATGTTAAACAAAATAAAACATGTATTCAGCTTTATTTTCGGTTTCAACGCGCCACGTTACAAACCATTCGGCGGGAAATTAGATATGTTAGTCAGTAAAGCCGTAGTTTAACTTAGACACTCCCTGAAAGGAATTCCCCAAAGTTTGACGGCATATGTTAGCTCAGAGGTTTTCAGGCCGCATCTGCCCCTTGCTTGCTGGCTTCCGCTTATGAGTTATGCCACTTCAAGAGCCCTCTGCTGACACAAGATAGATGTATAGTCTAATATACGTACATGCACGTAAAATATGATAGCGGGGTATTCATAACAAAATATCGCATGACAGCTTTCTAACGTTTACAGGAACCGATCTGGATATAAATATTTCTCATTTCCTGTGGCCCAGACAGGTCCTGAGGCAGCAGCTTCTATTTTAAAGGCAAAGACATTTCAAGGAATTATAAACTTGTGCAAAAAGGTCGTAAACCTTCTGGAAAGCAACACCATGACCGCAGGGAGTCAACACGCATCGCCATTTTGACTTGACACTTATGAAATCTGTCCCCGTTGTAAGTCAGAGTTGAGGGGCTGGACAATACACTTTTCTTAAATGCACCCGCTCTGCACTGCACAATGAACGCTCAGGACAGGAAGTTTGTGGTCTGAAAGTGAGCAGATTTTGGTTTACGTGAGGCAAACCACCACCAGTGCAGTACAGCTGAAAAACAAGGTGGAGATTCGAGGGAGTGAATTAAGGAAAGTTATGATACAAAGTATTTGTAAAACAAGGGATGGCGGGAGGACTCCATTTTAGTGGGGTCGCTTTTTATGATCTCAGGGTCAATATGATGTCACCTGTTCTTCCCACTGTTGGCATGCTAGGCAGCTGTTTTAAATCGTCTTACTGTAGAATTGGCCCTGGAGCCCTGGGGAAAATATGGATAATAGAAGTGGGCCACATCCAGAGTTTTAGGGTCTGATTCCTGGACATTTTAGCGTGGTGCAAAGTCACTTTGCACTATCAACAAACACCCTGATTCACATAGCGGTGCAAAGTCACTTGCACTGCCAACAAACACCGCGATTCACAGCCTGATTCACAGAGCTGTGCAAAGTCACTTGCAGTGTCAACAAACACCCTGAATATCAGAGCAGTGCAAAGTCACTTGCACTGCCGACAAACACCTTGATTCACAGCCAGATTCCCAGAGCGGTGCAAAGTCACCTAACTGCCAACAAACACCCCGATTCACAGCCTGATTCACAGAGCAGTGCAAAGCCACTTGCACTGCCAACAAACACCCTGATTCACAGAGCGGTGCAAAGTCACTTGCACTGCCAATAACCACCCTGATTCACAGAGCAGTGCAAAGCCACTTGCACTGCCAACAAACACCCTGATTCACAGAGCAGTGCAAAGTCACTTGAACTGCTGACAAACAACTCGATTCACAGCCTGATTCATAGAGCGGTGCAAAGCCACTTGCACTGCCAACAAACACCCTGATTCACAGAGCGGTGCAAAGTCACTTGCACTGCCAACAAACACCCTGATTCACAGAGCAGTGCAAAGTCACTTGCACTGCCAACAAACATCCTGATTCACAGAGCAGTGCAAAGTCACTTGAACTGCCGACAAACACCTCGATTCACAGTCTGATTCACAGAGCGGTGCAAAGCCACTTGCACTGCCAACAAACACCCTGATTCACAGAGCGGTGCAAAGTCACTTGAACTGCTGACAAAGGGCCTCATTACGACCCTGGCGGTAAGTTCCGTAAATTACCGCCATGGCGTAAATTACGTTAACGCCGAGTAGCGAAGACGTAAATAGCACCTAATTCCGACCCATCGGGCACGTGCTTTACGCCATGGCGGTAATGTAAAGTACGCCATGGCGCTAATGGGCCAAAAACGGCCCTTACCGCCATCGCACACCGTCCATGGAGCACTACCGCCACGCACACCATAGCGGTCACCGTACTTAGCGGTCACCGCAGTTAGCGGTCACCGTAAATAGGCGGAAGCGGAAATAGCGCCATCGCGCAGGAACGGGAAATGGCATGGCGGCCATCTTTAAAAACACAATCCATCGCCATCCTCCACTACCATACCTCATCCGGCCCCCATAACCATCCACACCCATCACCCACCCCAAAACCACATCCAACATGCCCAAAGTTGTAAAAAAGGCATGTGACAGGCAGCGCCAAGACCGCTTCACCAAGGAGGAACTTAACATGCTGGCAGAGACCCTGCAAGAGAATGCGGAAGTCGTATTCTCGACACAAATGACAAGGGCGGCTATCATGAAGAAGAAGGCGATATGGGCCCTAGTGGCACAGCGAGTGAGTGCAGTGGGGGCCGCACCCCGCACAGCCCAGCAGTGCCGGAAGCGCTGGGACGACCTGAGGCTCCGTGTCCGTAGCATCATTTCGGCTAACCGCAACCTAGCCATGTCAACTGGCGGAGGCTCAGAATCACCTATCCAGCTCCAGGCGTGGGAGGATAGGGATGGAGAGCATTGAAGGTGTCGGAGCCATGGAGAGAGGAGTGCCGACCCCAGGAGACGCAGGTAGGTGGCCAGAGCTATGCATGCCACACTCAACAAAGCCCCACTGTGCGAAGTACCCAGTCGCCCCATAGTGCACATGCAACACATCGACAGGTGAACGTGCACAGACACATCCCAACACCACCCTGCAAACAAGCAGCATGCACACCCTAACTGCTGGAACACACATAGCACCATGCTACCTCCACACAAAAGCCACCAAACCTGTATGAAATGCGCTGCATGCACCGACTGTATAGATGTCATCCCCTAATGCACGTCCAATGTCCGCGGACCCATCAATAACACATCCCTCCTTTGCTCCACCACAGATTCCGACACAGAGCCCCAGGAAGAGGGCAACACCGCATCCTGTTCCTCCAGAATGGCCAGCCCGCAGGCATCCACCCCAGCCGTCCGGAAGGGAACCCACCGGCAGCCACCAACCCTGCCTGGGGTAGAGGACAGGCAAGTGCCAGCCCCCACTACTGCTGACACAGACACAGCAGCAGCAGCAGACATGCCACTAGTTGTGGCCACTGAGGGGACAGCCTCTGCCGCAAGCAGCACCCTTGGGGAGAGTGCAGCCATAGCGGCAGACTCTGACAGCGGGCCAGGCAGCATTGAGGACATTGATGTTGAAGGGCCCACTGCCCATCCACATTCCCCCGCAATTTCCCTAAGCCCCCTGCAGGCGGATGCCACACAGGGGCAGTCCGACTCCGACGAATGGCCAGCCACCCCATCCCCCCAGCCTGAGGTGGGCATCGCACCGGAGATGCAAATGGCACTGGCCATAGGCCAGCAGAACCAGCAGGCACTACAGGACATTGCAACACGGCAGCAACAACTAACTGACCTCCTCAATGCACATGTGGCACAGTGTGGTGGGCCAAGGGATGCCATGGAGCGGTCAGCTGACCGTGTCACAGCTGCCATAGAGAACTCCACAAGGAGTATATGCACTGAGCTAGCGGCTGTGCGCAATGAACTCAGTGAACTTGTGCACACCATCAGGGACATGCGACCGGATGTGGGGCGTGGAGCCTCATCAACCACCAGCTCAGCACAGAGCAGCCCCGTCCGTAGATCTGGGCGCACTCTCCGCAGCACGGCCAGGGGTGCCCCAGGGGCCATGGGAGGGGATACACATCCTTGACTTGCCTGTTCAGCAGGACTACTCCGCACCTTGTAGCACGGACACTACTGCACCATTGTTGGGGTGTTCAGGGGGGAGGAGGGAGGGGGTTGGGGGGGTGTTGGGGTGTTCAGGGGGGAGGTGGGAGGGGGTTGGGGGGGTGTTGGGGTGTGCAGGGGGGAGGTGGGAGGGGGAGGGGGTGTGTCACAAGATTTCACTGTTGCAATACACATTTATCATTACCACAAACCAAATGTGTTGACATCTTTATTGCGTCCATGTGCTACATTGTTGTAGAGTCCACAGTGTGCATGTCCCACACACACACAGTGCGCCGAGTGCCGTCTCCATGTGACACGCATACGCTGTGTGTGCTAGAAGCATTGGTCAATGAGAGTCTGACGCATGACACGCCCCTCCTGTGCATCGCTGCCTCCTTGAGGTGGTGCCCCATCCCCACTCTCATCATCCTCATCGTCAGGTGGTAGCAATTCTACGTCAGGGGGCAGGGGCACATTTATTCTGACGCACATATTGTGTAGCATGACACATGCCATGACGACCATTGCAACCTTCTCATGCCGGTACAGGAGTGCCCCGCCAGACCTGCTGATGCAGCGGAAACGTGCCTTCAGTAGGCCAAAAGCTTGCTCGATCACTACACGCGTACGGGAATGGGCACGGTTGAAGTCCTCCTCATGCTGGTTCTGTGGGTTTCGGACTGGTGTAAGGAGCCACCTCTTCAGGGGATAGCCTGCATCACCTGTATGTGGGCAAGAATGTATGCGTCAGGGATGAGCTTGAGTGATGTACATGAAATGCCACCATGAATTGCATTGAACATTGATTTTGCAGCAGTTTCTTCTGTGCTACTGGTTTCACACCGTGCAACCGCTATATTGTTATTGTTATTGTTATTTTGCACTTATATAGCGCCTTATATACCATTGGTATGGTCTGAAGGCGCTGGTAGGTTGAACGTCCTTGGGTACCGAAGTTCAGATCAGTAGAGAGAGTAGGGAGAGTCAAAAGGTGCGTGTGAGCACCGGGTATGTGTGCAGCTCGTGCGGTACTTGTGTAATAGCTGCTTCTTAGCGGCAGATGTGGTGGTTGAGAGATCAGGATAATGTGTTCGTTCTGGCAGGATTTATCCAGGACGGATGTGGCTGCGTTAGGCCTGAGGAAAACGCCTGGCTGGGGGTGTGAAACCAGCAGTGTTTACATAGATTGATGTGGAGTAAGCGGTGTTAGTATGGGAACAGTTATACCGAATGGTGTCATAGTATCTCTGTGTTCTAGTTGAGTGGTGATGTAAAGGAGAGAGTAAGCGTGGTGGTGTGATTTGATGGGTTATATGCTCTTTCAATGTGCACATTTATTAATGCAACTTTTCCCAGAGAGGGTACCGGGCAAACTACAAAATTCATTTTCCCACGAGAGGCTAATGGGTGGTTTTCTAAATACTATTTTCCATAGAGAGGCTATTGGGCACACTTCTAAATTCAGTTATCTAGAGGCTATTGGGTACATTTCTAGGTGCAACTTTATGGAGCGTCTATTGGATATACCTCTATAATCGACTTTCACAGAGTGTGCCACATGTCTCACATGTGCCGCTTTTGAATTCCAAGGCACGAGGTATGCAGGGGTGACATGTGCCTTGTGAGTGCCGATCCACTGTGTCCGTTCAGGCTGTTTCTGTAGGTGACCTGGCACGTGTCCCGTGAGGGTTGCATTCACATGATAGCGGGAATGCAGTCTGGCTCATCATTACCCCAGTGAACAAGACTGTTGCCCATGGGGACAGTCTGTGGGCCTTGCTGTCTGTGTTTTGGTGCATTGTTCTTCCAGTCCATCATGTGCCTCCTTTGGGCACAGTCATGGGGAACAGGCCTTTCAGTAGGAGCTGTTGGTGACGTGCATGGACGTACATTTCTTTGGAGTGTATGTGGTCACGGTATGGTCAATGCACTTGTAGGTGGTTGTGTCAGGGTTGGGTGACACCTTCATTGACATGTCAGGTCTTCTTAGGTCAGGCCTCATGTATGCAGGTGTCAGGTGACGTGAATGCTGCCTCAGGGTGTGTTGTGGCTAATGCTAGTCGCAGCCAGATGGAGCATGCATCATTCCCCCCCCCCTTCCCGCCAGTTGGAGTATGCATAATTCCCCCCCCTGCATTGGTATGTCATTTACACACCCACTTCACATTTCAATGCCCATGACATTGGACTCACCGAGTAGCCAGGTTCTGGGCCCTGCCTGTTGCTCCATGTAGCGTGGTAATGTTGAGTTCCTCAGGACCAATGAATCATGGGTTGATCCGGGGAATCGGGCACAACAATGTGTGAAGATACTGTTGGAGTCACAGACCATTTGCACGTTGATTGAGTGAAATTGTTTGCGGTTCCGGTACGGTACCTCCTGGGCACGTGGGACCGTCAATTCCACATGGGTGGAGTCGATGGCACCGATGCAACCAGGTATGCCAGCTAGTGCATGGAAACCCACTTTGGTGTTGGCAATCTCCTGGGCAGTCCGTGGTAGTGAGATGTGGTCATCTGTGTGCTTGAGGAGTGCATCCAGCACTTGCGTCAGTGTACGCGAAAACGATGGTTGTGATATGCCATGCAAGTGCCCTACTGTGTGCTGGTAGGTGCCTGTGGCCAGGAAGTGGAGCACGGACACTACCTTCAGTAGGGGGGGGTGGCGGTGGGTGTTTCAATCATGCTGGCGATGTCGTTGTGTATCATGTCCACGATGGTGGTGATGGTGTCCCGGTCCAGTCGATACAGGGTGTGGATCTGCTCAGCGGTGAGGTTGAATGAGTTGGGTCTGACGCGTGGGATTGGGGGCTGCCTGCGTGGTAGCACTGGCTGTGCTGGTGGGGCATGCTGGGCCTGCATTGCCCTCCTTCTCCTCCTGCGTCTCCTCTGTGCAGCCTGTTGTTGTTGTTGTAGTTGTTGTTGTTGTTGTAGTTGTTGTTGTTGTTGTTGTAGTTGCTGTTGTAGCACTCGCATTGCTATCAGGTCCTCCAGCCCCAACATTGCTAGTCCTATCGGTAGCATTGTGGTGTGTGACTGGGTGTGGGCAGGGGTGGGGTGTGCTCTTTTTGTGCTTCCTGTGTCTGTATTGCCTTCACCTGTGCTGTTTCTGTGCACCTGTGGCAGCTGCATTCACTTAACTTGTCCCTTTGCGGTTGATTCGCGATGGCGTTGTTAGCGCCATGGCGGTAAGGTACTTTACGGGCTGGGTGATGGCGTACGGTGCATGTCTGCTTGGGTCGGCATTCGCGTACCTTACCGCCATGGCGCTAGTTACGGTGTGGGAGGTCGCGTGCACGCGCCCTTGGCGCAGTTAGCGGCAGCGTTGTCTACGATGCCGCTAATGGCATCGTAGTTAACGGTCAGGGGTCGTAATCGGCCCTAGCGGAAAACGATGGCGGTAATCGTTTACCGCCATCGTTTTACGCTTAGCGCCAGGGTCGTAATGAGGCCCAAACACCTCGATTCACAGCCTGATTCACAGAGCGGTGCAAAGCCACTTGCACTGCCAACAAACACCCTGATTCACAGAGCGGTGCAAAGTCACTTGCACTGCCAACAAAAACCCTGATTCACAGAGCAGTGCAAAGTCACTTGCACTGCCAACAAACACCCTGATTCATGGAGCGGTGCAAAGTCACTTGCACTGCCAACAAACACCCGGATTCACAGAGCAGTGCAAAGTCACTTGCACTGACGACAAACACTGCGATTCACAGCCTGATTCACAGAGCGGTGCAAAGTCACTTGCAGTACCAACAAACACCCTGATTATCAGAGCGGTGCAAAGTCACTTGCACTGCCGACAAACACCTTGATTCACAGCCAGATTCCCAGAGCGGTGCAAAGTCACTTGAACTGCCGACAAACACCTCGATTCACAGCCTGATTCACAGAGCGGTGCAAAGTCACTTGCACTGCCAACAAACACCCCGATTCACAGAGCAGTGCAAAGTCACTTGCACTGCCAACAAACACCCTGATTCAGAGAGCGGTGCAAAGTCACTTGCACTGCCAACAAACACCCTGATTCACAGAGCAGTGCAAAGTCACTTGCACTGACGACAAACAATGCGATTCACAGCCTGATTCACAGAGCGGTGCAAAGTCACTTGCAGTACCAACAAACACCCTGATTATCAGAGCGGTGCAAAGTCACTTGCACTGCCGACAAACACCTTGATTCACAGCCAGATTCCCAGAGCGGTGCAAAGTCACTTGAACTGCCGACAAACACCTCAATTCACAGCCTGATTCACAGAGCGGTGCAAAGCCACTTGCACTGCCAACAAACACCCTGATTCACAGAGCGGTGCAAAGTCACTTGCATTGCCAACAAACACCCTGATTCACAGAGCAGTGCAAAGTCACTTGCACTGCCAACAGACACCCTGATTCACAGAGCGGTGCAAAGTCACATGCACTGCCAACAAGCACCCTGATTCACAGAGCAGTGCAAAGTCACTTGCACTGACGACAAACACTGCGATTCACAGCCTGATTCACAGAGCGATGCAAAGTCACTTGCAGTACCAACAAACACCCTGATTATCAGAGCGGTGCAAAGTCACTTGCACTGCCGACAAACACCTTGATTCACAGCCAGATTCCCAGAGCGGTGCAAAGTCACTTGAACTGCCGACAAACACCTCGATTCACAGCCTGATTCACAGAGCGGTGCAAAGTCACTTGCACTGCCAACAAACACCCTGATTATCAGAGCGGTGCAAAGTGTATTTTTGCAGTGCACATCGGGCTAAAAATTCCATGAATCAGGCCCTTCGTGTATTAGCTCTTTTATATGATCTTTCCCTCCTGATGCGGTGATAAAGGATGCCCGGCATGGGAGGTCCCCGGCCACACACAGCAACGCAAAGGAATGTATAAATAAAGACGTCTCTCCCCTTCCGAGGAGGGCAGTTGAAATTCAGGACTGGTGTGGGCAGGAAGTGCACCCACTTCATGGCTTCCTCTGTTGGAACCTCCTCATCTAGCGATGAGGGTTGGCATATCAGCACAGCACAGTGCCCCGTGTTTGCTCCAGCCCCAGCCTGGCACACTGGCACCGCTGGGGTTATAGTGGGGTAGGCCCATGGTGTGCCTTCCTGTAATCGATGTGGTGGGGCCGTGGCCAACGTGGTGCTTATTGTGGCTCGCCCACCACCGCTGCAACACTCTGCCTCCCCGCTGGCCCATTGGTGAGAGTGCTGAGTAAAAAAAAAAAGAAAACAAAACAATATCCAGAAACATCTTCCCCGGCTTCCCCAATGCCCAGGAGGCAGACGGATCAAGCTTGAAGTGATGTCGTATAACTACTGCTGCGCAAACGGGGAGCCTCAGGGCATGCTCCCTCAGAGAAGATAATGAAGAAATAGATGGAGAGTAATGAGGGTGATACTTGCTCCTCATCCTCAGCCCACTCCCCTCCGGGCAGGTGTGCCACACCATGTGGAGACCGTGTGGAATTTGTGAGGGTGTTTGCCAGGGATGAGCCCCTTCACTTATTTCTGAGACCCCGGGAACTTATTGTCTCAGACTCTGTTTGATTCTGAGCTTTTTGGCAACTTTGTTATTTTAACTTTCAGTCTGTCATAGGGCCTCATTACACGGTAGGCGGTGGACCAAGGTGCTAATAGCACCTTGGTCCATGCTGGTAAAATACTGGCACCGCCTTGGAGGAAAGGGGAATTACCGCCCTATTCCAAGGTTGGCGGGGCGGTAATTCCCCCTTCCCCCTCCCCATTCCCATTTTTGCCCCATAGGGCATAATGGGAATGGGGAAGGTGCTAATTACTGTACCGCAAATTGCGGTATCATAATTAGCACCCTGGTCTCTTTGCGGGTTGGTTTTTAACGCCTGCTAAAAAGCAGGCGTTAAAGTACCAACCCGCAAAGGGACCTCGTAGTAAGGCGGTAAGGGTTAACGGTCACGGTACCATTACCGGTGACCGTTAACCCTTACCGCCTTCCCTGTAAGTATAGCTTAGATATGCTACGTTTCGAATCCAGGATGTTTTTAACTTCAAATTCAGGCTCTCCATCAACTAGCACAGGTTTTGGTGGTGTTAAGACTCGGTTTCCTGGTTGTACAGGTTTTACAAGTGCCACATGGAACACCAGATTAATTTGCATGCTTGGTGGTAAGGCTAACTTGACGGCCACCAGATTTATCACCGATTCAATGGTATAGGGTCCTAGATATCTTGGACGAAAGGTCCGGGTACCTTTTATGGGCACATGTTTTGATGTCAACCAGACTTCATCTCCAAATTGGTAATCGGCAGCTTTCTTTCGACACCAGTCTGAGAATTTTCTTTGTCTGTCTTTGGCTTGCAGTAAATGTTCATTTGCCCTTTTGAAGGCTTGATTTATGCTTGTGTGTAGAGTCTTTACCGCGGGCATTTCCAAGGTCGCGGGGGAGTCTAGTTCAGAGGTATGTGGATGTCTTCCGTATATTGTGTAGAACGGGCTTTGTCCCGTTCTGGTGTGTATGGAGTTATTGTATGCGTATTCCGCTATCCATAACAAGTCTTTCCAATTCTCTTCCACTTGATGTAGCATGCAACGTAGACACTGTTCTAATGTCTGGTTTGTTCTTTCTGTTTGTCCATCCGTTTGGGGGTGATGGCTAGTGGCTAATCGAACATCGATTTGTGCCATGGTACAACATTTCCTCCAGAAGTTGGATACAAATTGGCTTCCACGATCTGAGATTAGGACTGAGGGGAAACCATGCAGTTTTATAATCTGTTCAAGAAATGCTTTTGCCAGACCAGTAGCGTTAGGAAGTCCTTTGAATGGAATGAAATGTGCCATTTTAGAGAACAGGTCTACAACCACCAGAATGGTATTAAAACCTTGACAAGGAGGTAAGCCTGTAATAAAATCAAGAGAAAGAGTATGCCAGGGAGCCGGTGGAATATCCAGCTATTGTAGGAGGCCAGCTGATTTCTGTTTTTGTGATTTATTCTGTGCACATATCCCTCAGGATAGAACAAATTGAGCAATGTCCTTACGCCAGGTTGGCCACCAATAATTCTGTTTAACCTTGGCTAGAGTCTTAGCAATTCCGGAATGGCCTTCGATCAGGGAATCGTGATAACCAGACATGACCAATTCTTGCAGATCTTTACTTGGTAGATATAGTTGTTCCCTGAAGTAGGGTAATCCATCCAGAACCGTGTGATGTTCATTTTGGGAATTCCATTTCTGCATGATCTCAGCGTTCGTTAAGGTTCAAATCGTATCTTGAAGTTCATTTAGAGTCTATCACTTGGGATGATGGCAACAGGGTCCAGGGTACTGTTCATTTTCTCTTCAACACCCATACGAGACAAGGCATCGGCCTTCCCATTCCGAAACCCCGGTCGGTATGTTATTACGTAATCGTATTCTGCGAAGAATAAAGCCCACCGCAACTGTCGTGACGATTGTGCTTTTGCTGACTTTAGGTATTGAAGGTTTTGGTGATCTGTGATTACTATGATGGTATGTCTGGAACCTAATAGATACTGCCGTCAGGCTTTGAAGGCTGATTTTATTGCCAACAGTTCTTTGTCTGTAATTGCATAGTTACATTTTGGTGGTGAGAATTTACGTGACCAAAAGGCCACGGTGTGTAATTGGCCTGTCTCTGTATCTCTTTGAGAGAGAATTGCTCCCATAGCTACGCTGGAAGCATCAGTTTCCACTACATAGGGGAGATCAGGGTGAGGATGTCGTAAAATTGGCGTGGAGGTGAATCTTTTCTTGAGTTCTTGAAAGGCCTGTTCCGCCTCTTCAGTCCATTGGAATTTTTTGTTGTCCCGATGTGGTTGGGTGGACTATCTGAGAGAAATCTGGAATAAATTGGCGATAAAAATTCGGAAAGCCGAGCATGCTTTGGGTTCCTTTAAGTGAAGAAGGTGACGGCGAATTAAGGATGGCATCTACTTTGTGTAAATCCATCTTGACTCCCTTTGGTGAGAGAACAAAACCAAGGAACTTAACTTCGGTGACATGGAAGGAGCATTTCTCGAGTTTAGCGTACAGTTTGTGCTGGCGAAGTTTTGCAAGGACTGAGTGAACATGTTCCACATGATCTCTTTCAGGGGGGGAATACACCAGGATGCTGTCAAAATAGACCAGGGCACAGACATAGATTCATTCTCGTAATACATCATTCATGAAGTATTGGAACGCTGCAGGAGCGTTGCACAGCCCAAAAGGCATTACCTGATATTCATACAGGCCATACTTGGTACGAAATGCAGTTTTCCATTCATCCCCTTCTTAACACGTACAAGGTTGTATGCTCCTCTGAGGTCTAGCTTGGTGTAGATTTGGGCATCCATGACTTAGTCCAACAGTTCCGGGATGAGGGGCAAAGGGTAGCGTTTTTTTTAATGTGATTTGATTAAGTGCGAGGTAATCGATGCAAGTCCTCAAATCACCTTCCTTCTTGGGTACGAAGAATAAGGGAGAGGCTGCCAGTGACTTTGACGGGCAGATAAACCCATTAGCCAGGTATTGATCCAGATAGGACTTCAAGTGGAGATTTTCGGTTTCTGTAAGTGCATAAATTCGACCACAAGAAACCTGTGCGCCAGGTATCAGGTCGATCTGACAGTCATAGGGCCTATGTGGCGGTAAAGTGTTAGCTTGTTCCTTCTGAAAAACATCTTGATAATCCTGATATTCTTTTGGTAAGGTGTCCATTGGTTCCACGATCCCCGATGATATTCCTTGAACAGATTTCAGGTTTGGCTGTGGTATAGATTTCGGGTAGCAAGCGTGGGCGCATTCGTCGGAAAAGGTCAGTCTCTTTGCACGCCAGTCTATTTGGGGATTGTGAGTTACTAACCATGGCATCCCTATGATCAACCGGAACTGAGGAGCTTTGATGAGGTCAAACGTGATTGCTTCTTGATGTCCATCCTGACACAGAAGGGTTAATTCTGTTGTGCATTGGGTTACTGGTCCCGAAGCAATTTCTGTATCGTCAACAGTAGTTACCTTTTCTGTTGTTGGTTTTGTGCATAAGGGAAGTCCCATTTCTGTTGCCAGATCTCAATCTATTTAATTACCAACTGCTCCGCTGTCTATATATGCCTCTATGGCATGCATCCGTGATGGTCGTTGGTGATTGATCAAGGTTAGTGGTAGGGCGAAATGTGAGGTCTGTGACTCATCCTTCGCGCTCGACAAGCGGATCTCTACGCCTACCCGGCCTGGTAGTTTTCCGATTCCTTTCCATCGTCTTCTTTCTCTGTAGCTCCTACCACCTTCCCTGGAGGTTTCACTGGACATTCTTTGAGGTAGTGACCCAATTTACCGCATTATAGGCATAACTGTAGCTGTCTCCTCTTGCCTCTTTCACCCTTGGTTAAAGGGGGTCGTACTCCTCCAATCTGCATGGGTTCTGTGGTATTTTCTGATGGACGTTGAACATTATCTTTTGAATGTACGTACATGGCACGATTTTCGAGTCTACTTCGGTCTGTTCTTCGATCCTGTATTCTGTGGTCCAACTGAACTACCAGGTTGATAAACTCTGCACAGCCTTTAGGTGGGTCTACCACTTGAGCAAGGACATCCTTCAGGTCTCCTCATAGGCCCCGATGAAACAACGTGGTTCTTTTATCTTCTGGCCACCCCGCTTCTACAACCAGTCTATTAAAGGTGGCAATATAAGTCAGCAAATCTTGATTCCCTTGGCGGAGGGACAGGAGTTTCTTATCAAGAGCTTGTCCATGCAAGTGTCGAGCAAATAACTTTTCCATCTCCTGTTGAAAACCCCTGAAGTTCTGCATGAATGGGTCATCCCGGCTCGCTAAAGGTACCGACCAGTCTGCGGCACTTCCACTCAAATATGATAACACGAAGGCCACCCTCGCCTGGTCGTTTGGGAAAGCCCCAGGCCTACAAAGAAAATGGAGGCAGCACTGGTTCATGAATGTTGCGTACCTTCTGGGGACTCCATTAAAACTAGTTAAGATGCTACCAAAGTTATGTTATTTGGTTGGTCTGTGGATTTACACAGCCTTTCAGCGTTACATAGACTTCTTACTTTGCAATCTAACAGCGTTGGTATCACACTACTCCTTCTTATGGATCTATCTGCCAGACAAAGGAACACAAAATGTTGTCGAGATTCACACTTGTGCGGACAAAATGGGAAAAACTGTGATTTCTTGCTGTCCCATCTATTTAGGTTCATTCCCAATGGTAGAATTCTCAATCTGAGTTTCAGAAAAAAGAGATCTATGCATTGCTGTATACATTATGTCCAGATAAGTCTCAAAGGCCCCTGTCAATGTCGACCGTTCTTGCTACGGGAGGCTTTCTTTGCATACTCCTCCCAGCTTTTCATTTTATTGGCCTCCTTAATCATATTGGTCAACCATTTCACAATAGTTTCAGACTTTTGCCAGAGGTCAGGGAGGTGTCAATAGCCAGCTATCTGCTTTACATGTTTAGTCAATTTAAAAGAGGATGCAGTGTCTGAGTTTTGAATTTCCATTAACTCCTCTCGATATGGATGTAACGAAGGGTTAGTCCATACTAATCCTCTTACCTATATCAATAAGGTTCAGCTCTAAGTGTGTAAGTGCAATATGTGCACTTGAAACACTTGTGTATGGGCGCGTTATAAATGTCATATCATATCATTGGAGCCCTAGCAATCGCTTTAAAAATACATTGTCCACTCTGACTAGCTTCTCGCAGGAGTTAGAACCCCACAATTCTGCTCTATATATTGCCCTTGGTACCGCTTTTTTACTATGTACCTCAATGGCTGCAGTTATTGTTCTCTTTCCCATTGCGTCACTTAATTTGGCAACTGGTTGCGATGTTCTGGCCAGTTGTATGACGCCACTTTTCTCCTTGGTCGTTACATTCGCCACATATGTTTAATCTGTATCTTAAGTAATCAAAGTGCTTGACTTCATTTATTTTGATTCCTTTCAACTGAAGAGCTACTTTGTTTTACATGTTTGTTTTTGGGGTGACAAACCATCAGTTTAGTTTGTAGACTATTCATTTGCAGCTCCTTTCTTTCACAGGAACTGGAAAATAATGCTAGCTGCTTTTTCAGGCCAATAGGATTTTTGGAAATTAAAATGGCATCATCCGCATATTGTAATATGCCAATGTTCTTACCGCTCAGGTTGGGAGCATCTGCCTCGAGTATGCTAATTTCAGTGGCCAAACCATTAATAAATGAACAAAAAAGCGTAGCGGCCAATATACACCGCTGGCGTACACCTCTCTTAATGGGGAAGAGGTCTGTGCATACCCGCTTTTGATTTACTCGTACCCTTTCTTTGCTGTCGCCTCTGTACATCAATAATGCTACCCAGCAGCCCATGGGAGATCCCTAATGACAGTAGGCACTTCCCCAATTCGTTTCTCTGTACACTGTCGAAAACTGCCTTCAAATGCAAAAAAAGGAAGTAGACAGAGACCCTTTTGACATGAATATACTCATGAATAAATAACATGAATCTCAGTACTAGTAACACACTTTTGGAAACCAGCCTGCTATGGGCTCATGATGTTCTTCTCCTCTACGCATTCTTCCAATCTGGTTAGTAGGTCCTTTCCTTATATTTTACCTATTGAGCCCATTAACAAAATTGCTTGGAAGTTACTACACTCTTTCCTAGTCCCTTTTTTTTTAATTAAAAAATGTGATTATTTCAGCTATTATCGGGGTTGATCTTAGATCAATCAGTTTTCCTTGGGCAAATTCTAATAATGGACTGTACTGATCTATCAGTAAAAGCCTTCAAACCATCAGTGGGCGGTTCTTCAGCTGTCAGTTACATCATTGCTCGAGCAGGGCAAAGGTATCTACAGGGAGAGCAGCTCTCAACAATTGGTTGTGATCAGCGCATGTGGCTCGATAACAGTAAATGATGACCTGCCGTTCTTCCTGAAACTTGACAGGATCCTCTTTGATCTTAGGGAATTTTGGAACAATATTAAACAGGTCAGTTCCGCTCCAGAGGGCGTGCATGGTAACTACTGTCCCGCCTCCTCCCCAGTCCGCTCAGGGAGCTGTTCCGATGAGAATGTTGCAGCATTATTGGAAACAGGGGAATTTTGGACCCATTCGAGGTACGGGAAGCATCTTTATAATGGGGACCTAAAGAGACTGGATATTTGAGTCAGGATGGTGTCCGGGACAGAGGGCAACTGGGACTGCATCTGCTCTGGTGTGGGAAAGGAGCAGAGGCAGAGACGGACAGATGTCGTTGTGGGGGATTCGATGACAGATTCAGGATTGCAGGTTTGTAAGATTCAAGAATGTCGTAGGGGGATTCTTTCATCATTTGGGGTATCACTTGGATGACTGGGTATAGACGACAATAACCAGATTTATTCTTACGCACCTGGAACTCGGCTAATTTGTTCATAAGAGAGAAGGTGTATATAAAAGAGCGACCGGCAGAGGCGTTGTTGGGGGGCGTGGGGACTGAGTGCGCTATAGCCCCAGGTCTTTTGGTTATAACCCGGATAGAAGCTCAGGTGCTACAAGCAAAATGATAGCTAACTTCGAGGCCCGCCAGTCCCGACATTAGCTCAGCCCCTGATCTTTTCCAGACCTAGCAACACCCCTGGCAGCTGGATTTCATTTTTGTATCCCCCACAGTTCAAAGTCCACTTTCTCTCAAGAACAGGACCGGTAAACATTCTATGCATCATGGAAGAGTTTGATATGGGTGTTGTGACAAAGTTACATTAGTTACACCTACATGTACCGTTCGCTGGATAGCAGCCAGTCCAGTTATATATCATTTGTTTGTTTGTTTGTTTATTTATTTTGTATAGCGCTCCTGACCCAGAGGTATATGGGCGCTTAAGCATCAGGTTACAGGCATAGGTAAGAACATTTGTACATTTGTGTAGCATATGTATAGTTACAAAAGCAGTTATGAAAGCAGTTATAGTAGAATTAGTAACATCGTAGCGGATACATACATACATACATACAGTGCTAGTTATTTGTTGAGTAACCAGGTGATGATCTTAGTTCTGAAAGGTTGAAATGTAGGGGTAGATTTGATGTCCAGTGGAATAGTGTTCCATAATTGTGAGGCTAGAACTGGGAAGCTGGATCCACCGGCTCTTTTTAGGGAGTATTTGGGCACTGTCAGTTGTAGTGTATTAGAGGATCTAATGGTTCTAATATTCTGTCTTAAGGTGAATTTATTGGTTAAATAAGGTGGGGCCAGGTGGTTAAGAGCTTTGTAGGTGAGGCAGATAGTTCTATTAGGTCTATTTCTAGATAGGTCTATTTTTTGTTGGATGGAGAGCCATTTGCATGTGATTCTTGTGGCTGAGATATGTTCTCTTCTGGGAATATTAAGGGCGGCACGGAGTGCATTGTTTTGTAGAACTTGCAGTTTATTGACAACCGATTTATTGGCACCTACATACAGGCTGTTGCAATAATCCAGTTTGGATTGTATAAGTGCTCTGGCTAGAGTAAGGCAATTGTTGGGGGATATCAAAGGTCTGCAGGCTCTGATTAGTTTCCCTGTGTAAGCAGTGGCTGAGGCGGTCATATTAATTTGTTTGGCGAAGTTGGTGTTAGTGTCGAGATAGAAACCCAGAGTTTTTACACTTTTGGCAGTGGGAATGGTGTTGCCGTCAATGATGAAGCTAGAGTAGCTAGGGCTGAGATTCCGGATAGTGTTGGGTGAGCCGACAAGGAGCAGTTCAGTCTTGTCATCGTTCAGGCAGAGGCCATGTGTGGCCATCCATGCCTGAATGATGGAAAAGACTTCACCGATCCTGTTGGCGTCCGCGTTGTAGTTGCCTGATAAAGTGAGGAGTATCTGGGTGTCATCTGCGTAGTTGGTGTAGGTGACACCCAGATGGTCCAGTTTATCGAATAGGGGCTTTGTAAATATATTATACAAAGTGGGTGAAACACAGGATCCTTGTGGGACACCGCAGGTAATTGGAATAGGGTCGGCTGCTGCTATGGGTGAGAAGACTCGCATGGTCCTGTTGTCCAGGAAGGATTGGATCCATGTGACCGCCGAGTGGGAGAAGTGTGCTGCCGATGATAAGTGGTTGCACAAGATTTTGTGGTCAACCAGGTCAAAGGCAGCAGAGAGGTCGAGGAGAAGCAGAATGGCAGCCCTCCCTTTATCTTTGATTTCGTCTATCTGGCTCTTGAGATCAACAAGGGCCGTTTCCGTCCCATGTTGGGGACGAAAGCCAGATTGGCGAATACCTAGTAATAGGTTAGGTTCAAGGTAATCCTGAATTTGTAAATAGGCCACTCTGTCAAGAATCTTTAGTAAAAATGGGACAGTGGTAATGGGTCTATAATTTGTGGGTATGTCTGGGTCGAGGGTCTGTTTTTTTAGCAAGGGTAGGACCAAGGATTGTTTCAGATTACTTGGGACCATGTTGTTAGAAAAAGACAAGTTTATTAATTTGGTGATGAAGGGGGAGAGATCCCTGGCAGCATCCTTGATAATCTGTGCGGGGCAACTGTCCCCCTTGCAGTTCGAGGGTTTCAAGGATGCTATAATTTTTTGTACTTCAGGTATGGTAACCTTTTTGAAGGTGAAGCCTGAGCTAGTGGCGGTGAGTGGGGGATGGGTGGGTCTGGAGGTGGGGTCATGAGTGAGCTGTTGCGGTTTGTTTCCAATTTTAGTTTGGAGCCCTGAAATTTTGTTGGCAAGGGCAATCTGGATCCCTGTGCACCAAGGTTTATCCTTTGTGCAGGTATCTTCGGGAGGAGTGGGGTTTTCTAATTCCTTTAAGATGTTAAAGAGCTCTTTTGTGCTGGAGCCTGCCTGTGAGATCCTGGAATTAAGAGATTCTTTCTTAGCACGTGTGATCTCATTTTTGTAGAGGGTGGAGATATTGGTAAGGTTGGTTCTATTGTCTACTGAAGGCACCGATTTCCATAGTGATTCAAGTTTGCTTTTTTGTAGTCGGAGAAGTTTGAGCTCTGGGGTGTACCACGTATTCAGGTGCGCTTTAGGTTTCCCTTTGCGCATTTTTAATGGGGCAATGGTGTCAATAGCTTTAGCCATGGAGTCATTATAGGCGTTGACCAGCGAGTTTACGTCAGTTGTAGTTGGTAGGGCGTTCAGAATGGGGGTCACCAGAGGCATTAAGGCTTCAGCTGTGATGTTGCTCTTTTTCCTAGTTAGGCAGGCCGGAGCAATAATAGGCCTTTTGTGCACTAGGTTGTTGATATTAATGACAAGGGGGAGGAAGTGGTGATCCGTCCAGATGAGCTGTACAGGGTCCTTTAGGGTGATGTTGCAATTGAGGGCGGTTACCCAGTCAAGGATTCTGCCTTTCGAGTGGGTGGGTTTGGAGCAGAGTTGAAGGAGGCCATGCTCCTCTAATGCCGTGGCCAGGGCAATGGCAGGGGTGTCAAGAGGGTCATTAAACCCGAGATTGAAGTCTCCCAGTATAATCATTTGTGCTGAAGGTTTGGAGCTTTCGGCTACTAGGGAGGTGATATCTTCCTCAAATGAGCCAGGTGGACCCGGGGGTCTGTAGATTAGGTGCATAGTGATGGTACTCTTCGGGGAGGTTTGTAGTTTAACTGTAAGGTGTTCACATGATTTGAGTAGAGGAGAGGAGCCTAGTCTGATATCAAGTGAGGACTTAAAGATGAGGGCTACACCACCTCCTCGAGCGTTAGGTCTGTCTACTCTGAGGATAGTGTAGTTGTCAGGGATGGCTAGGGTAAGGGATGGTCCCGCAGCCTCATGTAACCAAGTTTCTGTCATAGCAAGGAAGTCTAGGTTGTTAGTCAGAATGATGTCGGCGACTTCTATGGAATGGCCGACTAGTGATCTAACATTTAGAAGAGCTCCTTTTAGTGTATGGAGGGTAGAGTTGATGGGGGTTATAGTGTACTTGTTAGTTTTGTAGGGTAGTTTAGCTGGGCGTTTGCTAGTTTTGTGGTGGATTCTGGCACCAAGTCTATTGTTGCGATCGGTAGGGATAAGGGTGGTTGCTTGAGAGACAGTAAGGTCGGTCATCGTGGAGGGGCTGTGATGATGGGTGGGGCAGGGTGCTCTAATGTCGGTAGGGTTCTGCTTGGATCTATCTGCACTCTTATTGTCTAGGACATCGTAATGCTGTGCGTGGTCATGGGTAGGATAAGCAAATTGTGAGACCGGGAGGAAGGCTGGAGTAGTGGGCAGGAATGGTGTGGGGCAGACGATAGGGTAATGTCTTGGGCAGGCGGGTCTAGCTAGTCCATTTTTATGGGTTATGTAGCTGTTACCGTTGCAAAGTATATTACTTTGCATGACACAGAAGGGGAACATGATCACGGTAAGGCAAAGTAGCATAATGTGTGTGCTAGGGGCGATGCGCCGTGCAGATGATTGGCGGATGAAGGACATCGGTGCGACCATAAGGCACAGCACAATAGAGTGGTCTATATGCGACCATAGGGCACAACACAATAGTGTGGTCTATATGCGACCATAGGGCACAACACAGTAGTGTGGTCTAAATGCGACCATAAGGCACAATACAATAGCGTGGTCTATATGCGACCATAGGGCACAACACAATAGAGTGGTCTATATGCGACCATAGGGCACAACACAATAGAGTGGTCTATATGCGACCATAGGGCACAACACAATAGAGTGGTCTATATGCGACCATAGGGCACAACAAAATAGAGTGGTCTATATGCGACCATAGGGCACAACACAATGGCGTGGTCTATGTGCGACCATAGGGCACAACACAGTTGTGTGGTCTAAATGCGACCATAGGGCATAACACAGTAGCATGGACTAAATGCCACAACAATCAATACAACAAACAGGTGTGGTTTGTATGTGACCAGTACTAGAGACCATAGACCCATCTAAGTGGGAGTGGCTAAGAGTCCATGCATACAGTAATGTCCCGGTACTTGCATGTACTTACAATGCGTTCTCCTTATGCGAGAGGGTTCTGGCAGTGGGTAAGTTGCAAGTTGAGCAGAGGTGGTGGCCAACAGGCGCAGAACAGGCCTTTGTATGGCCTTAGGACTGGCCGGCGATTCCGCCTGCCGGCGGTTCTTTCTGTTCAAATCGAGGTTCAGCCTCGATATCGTGCCGCGATGCGCCCGGCATGGGCGAGTCAGGCACCTTGTATGGACAGGGTCAGGCAGGCCCTGCGCTGATAGCACGCTCCGTGCCTGGGTCCTGATCTGGATCCTCTGCTGGGCTGGGGGGCTGGGGGGGCTCCTGCCCTCACCCCTCTAGGTGGATGATAGAAGTTCCACTTCTATCATTAAGTAGGTTCCACCCATTAAGGTAGCTGCTGGGCCACAGAAATGAATCCTCTTCCCCATATTCAACCCAGACTTTGCCAACAATAACACAATCCTCGCTACAGCCTCCTTTCAAATCACTATCCCGAAATATGCACTCTTGGTTTTGCAAGGGGATTTCCCCTACATAAGGACTCAGAATTAAAAAGCTGAACTAAGCAGGTCGAGGAAACAAATGTAGAATTGTTCCTCTGTGCCAATGAAGATTGTGAGCAGTTGCCATGTGCTACTTGACTGAAGCGAGCCACCAAGCTGCAAGACTGATGGCCATCTGCTACAAATGTTTAACTTGCCATTAACATTGCAAACAGGGCCACATTTCAGTTAGTTTCTGGCACAAATAGAATGGCTTTCATGGGCAGAGTGTGTTTGAGAGAGCTACCGCATGAGCGTGAGAGTTAAGGGGGCCCTCATGAGCGTGAGAAGTGGGCTGCATGTGTAAGGCTTAGATGGGGAGCCTGAGGCATTATATGTGAGTGAGAGGAAGAGCGAGGCTATCAATGTGAGAGAGTGCTAGGCTGCAAGTATGAGAGAGATCTAGGATGCAAGTGTGAGAGAGATAGGGTGCACGCGTGAGGGAGAGCTAGGGCGCCCACGTGTGAGAGAGCTAGGACGGGAGTGTGAGAGAGGTAGCTAGGGTGCAAGAGTGAGAGAGAGAGAGCGTGAGCTTGGGTACAAGAGTGAAAGAGACAGCTAAAGTGTGAGAGAGAGACCAAGGGTGCGAGAGCGAGAGATAGAGAGCTAGGGCTGAAGACAGAAAGTGTTAGGGTGTGAGCGAGACCTTTTAGGGTGCAGAAGAGTCAGAAGCAGGAGAGTGGGGATCTGCTAATGCACGGCCTGGGTACATGTATTGATGGGGATAGACAGTTAGAAGCAGGAGGTTCAGGGCATATGGGGTAAGATAGGGCAGGCAACAATGGGCAAAATGGGGCAGGCAGCACAGCATAGTATTTTCGGAGTGGACAGAGTAGGATGGGGACAGTTTGCACAGTGGATTGGCAGCACAGAGTAAGCCGAGTAGCGGAGGATGGGAGGCAGCAGAAAGTAGGGCAAGTAGCAGCGGGTGGGGGGAAAAGGCAGCATAAGGAATGCAAGAAGGAGCAGGTGTAAAAGACTGTCAAAGGCGTTAGGTAGCACAATGTAGTCAGGGAAACAGCACAGAGAAGGGGGAACAAGAACCAAAGTAGGGGAGGAGCGTGGGTAATAGGTAGGACAATAGATAGTTTGAGGGAAGCAGCACAGGATACAACATAGCAGGAAACTCAGGGCAAGAGGTGTCTGGCAGCATGCGGTAGGGGAGGACATTCAGCATAGAGTAGCACAGGGCGGGGGTGGGCAGAAGAAGGCAAGCAACACAAGGCAGGATTGATCAGGCAGCACGTGCTAGAAAGCAAAGGTTAGAGAGGTATGTGAAGAAGATAAAGGTGGTCAGACAGAAAACGCAAGAGGTGGGCAGACCGGAAAGGGTATGCCAGTACAGGAAATAATGTTTAAGAGGGGGGTGTAAGCAAAGTAGACAGCAGGCAGGGTGTGGCAGGAGAGGACAGCAGAGCGCAGGCCGAAAAAGGGCAGTTTAGGTAGCGTGGGCTAGGAAGCTAAGGAAGGGGCAGGCAGCAATTTCTGGGCATTTGGATTTTCCAGGCTGTGTGTTTGGGCCTGTGTATTTTCTGGGATATGGGAGTGTCCAATGGCTACAGCAGGGAGGACAAAGGGAAAGGGGCGGAGGGCAGCAGCACAGGGAGAAGTAAGGGGGAGGGGAGGAGCAGGAAATGGAAAAGACAGAAAGTGGATAGAGTGAAATAAAGGAGGCTGCACCTATCCCGTGGCTCTTTGTAGTTATAAATACCCAGGCTCGGTGAGCCCCTCTGAACAACTGGCAACAAGAGCAGAAAGAACTCCAGTGTCCGGCTTCAAGGCCTGAAGACTCCAGTGGGAGACAAATCCTACATCTAGTCCCCTGCTGCAGAGAACTGGTAATGCAGAGCCAGCCGGGCCCTCAGGCACTCCACGCTCACACGAGCAACCAAGGTGAGCGACGACGGCACAGAGAGATCATTACAGCGACATTGCGCAGCTCCAGCCAGGAGACGGCAAGAGCCTCTCCAACACAGCCCTCATTGAAGGTACCTAAGAGGGCGGTGCGAAGCCATACACCCAGGTACTGTCACAGACTGCTAACCCACTTACCAGTAATTCCGGGGCTAACCATGAAGTAATCACGCTGCCAAGCGTGCACAAATGTGACACGCCATCTTTAAACCCTACCACCAAAGGAAAACATCCAACATGGACCAATACGGCAATAGCCATAGAGTTCCAAATGAGAGCACACCCTTTCTCCAGGCTACCCACAAGCCATCCAGTGCCATCTTTAATCACACCATTCTTCCAGGGTTGCCCACAAGCCTTCTAAAATCACTGCTCCTCCCCCACCAAGAACACACCGGCCCCCCAACCTGATACAAATAAAGAGCACATGCTGCAGGGCAAATGGTGGAACTACAAGAAGCAGAGGCTGGGGCACACCACATGTTTGCGTCCAGAGCATCATTCCTATGCAAAACAGGGCCTTCTGGCTACAACTGCAACAGGACACAGGCCCCTGCTGGGAAGAATGGCTTAAGGGATTTATGGATTTTGTCAAAACAATTGACGACAACAAATCTCTGGCATTGACGAACACATTTACTAACTCAGCAGGAAAAGAGATTAAAGCAATAACCAAAACACTCCCAGACCAAGACAAAGCGTCCTATGACCTAACAATCACAGCTCTCAGTAGGAAACTCGTTGTCCAACCTAACAGAGACTATGAACGCTATGCATTCAAGCAGTACCATCGACTTCCGCACAAAACCATAGACAACTTTGTCAGTTGGTTAGAAAAAAAGGTAGGACACTGCCAGTTTGCCAGATTTTCAGACAAAGAGGCCATATGCCTCAGAGTCATCAAAGGGTGCATGTCCTCAACGTTCCACAAGCAGTTACTGAAACGTCCACTCCCACTCGACAAAATAATTGATTGGCTAGAATACATGAACGGGTGCACATCCAAGCAGCCACAATCGAAGTTCCGAAAAGTGGTGAATCCATAGCTGCCATCCAAACGGGGCGACGGACACCACAGACACCAAACAAACACCAATGCCCTAAGATCACAATCCTCCAAGACATGTGCAGGTGTGGCCTCACATTCCCACACAGAGATCTGTGCCTGGCAATTGGCCAACAATGTTCCAATGCAGGACAGACAACCATTTCCACACTGTATGCAGGGCAGGAGTCCAGATTCCAGAGGCCCGACAACCTCAAATGCATAGAGCCATAATGCCTAGAACACCACATCAGCACCCACAATTCAGAGGCCCACCCCGCGGAATCATTAGAGCACTTCAAGATCTCCATGTAGCGGATGACAACACAAAAGAGGAGCAACACAAGACGTACCACAATGAATATATACGCCTCCTGAATGAAGATGTGGATGAAGATGCGCCAAAAGTAAATAAAAATTGGGCTCCCCTTCCAAATCTTCCTTATAGACACTGGAGCAACCGTGAACGTCATGGACGACACCGAATACGCCTGCATAATGTCACGATGGCCACTATAAAATTCACAGGGAAAAATGTTCCAGTGAAGAGCAGTTGTCCCACTACCATCATCAGGCCACTTCACATGTACACTCCACCATTAAGGACAGGACGTGCCCACAACCATCCATGTCCTACGCAGCCCCCGGACTGGCAAGTGCATGTTAAGCTAAAAATACCGAAATCTTTAAGCCTCATCGATATACATATTGAAGAGTCGGAAGTTGTAAATTGACTCTTTAGGTATAAAAGACTAAACTTCGGTACACGATCAGCCGCAGAGATCTTCCAATAACCACATTCTCAACTCACTCTTAATTTTGTGAACATCTCAGGAGCATAATCATGCATCGCTCATGGAAGTCTGCCTCACCTTGCTAGAAAAGTGATTGATGTTCAAAAAAGAAAAATGAGAGATCAATAAGTAAAACCTGCTATTTTACGCTTACATATTCTGTGACAAAGGTATGGAACTCGATCCCGAGAAAAATCAGGTGACAAACGGATCTCCATCCCCTCTTTCACAAGTGAAGCAGTGCGATCATTCCTGGGGATGGCAGGCTACTGTGCGAGATACCTTGAACATTACGCCACAATGACTGAGCCCCTCTGTCAGCTTCTGAATAAGGAGGCAACTTTCTACTGGAGCCCAGACTGCGCACATGCGTTCACACAAATTCGAAAGCACTCAGGGGGCCAAACAATTGGCATATTTTGATCCGGGGTGGCACACAGAGATCACTGTCGATGTGACCCCAGTCTGTATAGGGCCATACTCGCACAAAGTGCATCCCCAGAAACGGCATCAACACACATTGAGGCAGATGCCAACAGAGCCCTGTCAGCAACAGAAGCGGCCTATTCACAGGCTGAGAAGGAAAGTCTTGCAGCCGTATGGGCATGCAAGCACTTCCATCACTTTATCAGAGGCAGACAATTCACCCTCACGTTGGACCACAAAGCACTGCTGTCCCTATTTGGTTTACCTAAAAAAAAATGCCACCAAGGATCGAAAGATGGGGCATCCATCTACAATCACACAACTATCTCATCATACAAAAACCAGGAGGAGACCAAAACCTGTCCGACTATATGCTGTGACGATCCTTCAGTGGTGTCACTTCTCCCCAGAGGAGAGCCCCTTTCCATTAGAGACTAGCGATTCTAGTCAAGGTACTACCCATTTTGATGACAAAAATCGATCGAACCTGGTACAATTTGACCTATTTCGTCCAGTACTATTTGATCGATTTTTATAAATAACAAACATGTGTTGCAGGGGTGTCACACGCTCCCCAAGTTCAGTATTATTTGGGTTAGGGGGTTGCAAGGGTGTTCCCTACTTCCTCAAAATTGGAGGCGGGGACAGAAAAAAAAAGAAAACAACGAAAAAGGGAACCTGAAGAGTCGGATCCGACCCACGTTAGAGGGACGGATCTGACAACACAGGGTTGCAGGGGAGCGGCAGCGACCAAGCAGTTAAGTAGGGGAGGGGCTGGTGGTGAAAGGTACATTTTGGGTTGTTTGGCTGAAGTGCAAATCAATTTGTGGCGAAATGGACTACGGTCAATTCCGCCGCAAATAATTACACTTCGGTCAAACAACCCAGAACACCATTCAAGGCAGTTGGCCAGCGCACAATTTGCGCTACAGCTCAAGCCTGTAGCAATGCGCCGGCCACCTTTGAGAATAAGGTGACCTGCTCATTTCCAAAAATGGGTTGTCTAAAAATAGCATATCCTCGGCTCTATTTTTAAATGCCCCATTTTTTGAGGATCTGGGTCAAAATCTACATTTAAAAAAAATAAAAAAATGGTTACACTATGAGAGGGAAAGGAGAGAGAGGGAGAGTGATGGGTGAGATGTGAAGTGATAGGCAAGAAAGCAGAGGGAGAGCAGTGGGTCAGAGGTGGAAGCGGTGCACAAGAGAGCAGAGGAAGCAGTGATGCAGTGGGCCCGAAATCTGAGAGCGAGCGGAGGTACAGAAATTAGAGGGAGCGTGTGGTCAGTGAGCCAGAAAGCAGAGAGGAAGCGGTTGGCCGGAAAGAGGCAGTGAGCTGCAGATTGGGAAAAAGGATGAGGAAGAGTGTGATAGAATGGGAGAAAGGAGGCAAGATGCAGAAGCAGCACAAAAGAATGAAGGACTGTATATTCCCGCAAGAAATACATGATAGGGTCAGGAAAGACCATGTCATGCAGTGGTACTCCACATCCTGTGCGCCTAGGGTTGCCTACAATTTCTCCACATTTAAAAGTGCATCTTGCTTGAAAATGAGTAATGCTATTTTTAATTGGCAGAAACGCCACTTTATTTGATCAAGGAGGTGAAAAAGGCCATCTGAATGGGTGCGCATATAAAATGTCCCATTCATGTGTCCTTTGTGGATTGGGCTGCTCTTTATTTGGGCGCAAGTGATAAGATGTGTTGGTGCATTTCATTTCTTGCGGAAAAGAAAAGTAGAAAACCTGCCACCCTGAGTGATTTCTTTTAAACTAATTTTTGCAGATTAATTTTTAATTTTTTTTTTTTAAAGGTGCTGTTTTTGCACAAAACGGCCGTTTTCACTGCATTTTGTTGGATCGCAAAATCACTATACGCTGGAGGGTCTGTATAATGTGGCAGACAGTTTCACTTTGATAAGTACTGGGATGAAGAAGAACCGAAGAACGCTGCGGTCAAGCATGAAGAGTGTTCGACCAGCTGTTGTCAATCAAACTGACGTTACGCTGGGGAAGTCGCAACTATTTAAGCCAAACAGTAAAGGAGGACAAGGAGAGCAACCTCTGGGGAGAGAGCAACATCGAGAAGGAGAAGCCGGCGAGTTAGGAGGCCGCAAAAAAGCCAGCGAATTTGTAACGGGGCATCCGATGGCTCCAGTGAAGCAGCAGTGTGGAGTGGCAAGAAAGAACCAAGGGATACCAGAAATGGGCCTCGTCAGTCAGCTGGGAATCGACAACCTTGAAGCTGAGTGTCAGTGTGGTGGTGGCGTGACCTGTGGTGGGTGGCCCGCGCGGTCCAAGAACTACACCCAGACCACCATCTAGGGGTGTACCGAATAGTAGATTTAAGTATGGATCCAAATAGTTACCTTTTAAATAGATAAAGTTATGTAGACAAGAAAACGCTTTGTAAATAAACAACACACTTTAACATATGTATATCCATTCTTTATTGCATTTCTTTTTTTCTTTGTTGTCTACAGAAGATGTTTGTATAAACCCTGAAAGGAATACATTATCAGAAAATAAACTGTTCAATAACAGCACAGTTTGTATTTTTGTGCATTCATAAGTGTTGCTTGTTAGGCGGAGCCCAAGTAACTAGACGCCCAAAAGTATAGTATGCATGTATGTAATCACCATGAGGGGAGACTGGAATGTGTGTACTTGTACTTTCATATATTTCTTTTGGGACTGCCCATCTTTAGCCTTCTGGCTCCGGCAAGCCACTGAAACACAAAGGAAGTTATTGCATCAATTAGCACCCTTCTGACTGCTGAAGGGTAACTGAATGTAAACCTTTGGGATGCTAAAGCCATTCATTCTACTTGTGGTACTGAGTGGGGATGAGGCATGTGAAAAATGTCTTTTCATGAATAGATTGTATTTATCTTTCTTTTTCGGGCACGGTATGTGTGTAGTGTTTACATGCATGTTAAAAGGCACCAGACAAAAATGTAAAGGGAATGCTGAGTCTTCCATGGTTCTTGTAGGGAAGGCGCAGCGCTGATTTTCAGATCTTTAATTGGCACATACATGTTTATTTTACTCATTTTTTTTCACTTGTACCTTTATTTGCTCCAATGTTGATACATTTCAAAATTGTATCTCCTTGTTGTTATTGCACACATCCCTCTTTCTAACTGTTAGGAGGAATATTTCTGCTGTTACAGACTGGGGCAATTTGGTTAAAAAAAGATACCCATTTTTTCTAGTAACATCTGTCCATTTTACCCAATTCAAAAGGGCTCATTTTGGCAACATGAGAAAGCTGGAGGGCAACCTATGTTTTCATATTAAAAGCACATCTTTGCCGCATGCACGCTTCCCACTTAGCCATCTTACTTGCTTCATAACCATAGCGTGCAGGTGAATATAGTTCTTTGTTGCATGCACACTACCTCCTGAGCTATTTTACTCTGGGCTTGGAACTTACTGAGATCTCTGCAACAGCCATATTAATCCACTTAATTATATTATTTGGATTGGGAATTGGTGGGATTAGAACCTGTATTTTCAGCTTTCTCACACAGGCCATCAGCAAATCATTAAGTGCCTAAAGAAAAAAGAATTTCAATAGTTCCAGCTCAATGGTTTTCAACTGCAAAATATATGGGAAACCAGAGATACATTAAAAAATTGAGAGTTTTGCTTCAGCTCACCCTTCCCCAGCAAACCACCAGATGAAAGTATATCTGTCATGCACATGAAGGGTATCGACTTCGTTTGCACTCCTCTTTTCTGCATGTAATCAATATAAAATGTCTTGACAACATAGACTGCATGCAACATTCCAAATTTCAAAAAACATTTTTGTTTAATACAGAATATTTAAATTAAAACAAGATATTACCCACACCTAACACAGTGTACAAAACTACCACTAAAACCTACAAAATCTAAAAAGCTAAATTTCAAATAAACCACTTACAAATGGACACAGACGAAATCACATATCACAGTACATAGAAAAAACCTAAATGTGTCACTAAAACAACATATAATCCCAACATGTTTCTGTTCTTTAAAGCCCCTTTCGGGGCGAACATTCTTCAGGGGAACCTTTAAAACATCCACTATTCTTCTCAACACCGTGTTGAATGGGTAGTTTCAGGCAACCAGCCTGCAAAGAGGAGAAACAGAGGAAACTAATCAGATCCCCAGGGGAGGGGGTATTACCAAATGTAAAAGTGGAGTTGACTCAGTCAAGGGAACAATTCCACAAAAAGGTTTAGAAATTAAACCAATTAGATTTACCTTAATGTGGTGAATCTTCAACGCATGTCTGTAAATGACAGATAGGCTAATTTTTCTTCATTGAAAAACCAAGATACTTCAAAAGGCGTCTCAATCCGCCGAAAATATCGTCACACCTAGAAAGGACACATCACACTACCAATGAGCCACAGATCACTACAGGACAACAGTCATGAATTGTTCAGGATATATTAAATAAAAATTACCTTCACGCAAGTGAAGCCACCCTCAGCGTGGGGCAAGGGGAGGAAATCCCTTGTAATGACAACCAAGTCTGCAGATGATTACAAAAGAGGACGCAGAACCAATCTGTAATATAAGAAGGGCGGTCACCAACCATCTCAAAGAGCATTAGAATGCACCGATACACCACGGCTCCCAAATGTGTAAAAAAAGGGAAAGAAAAGAAACCATTTCAAGCCCAGCCTAGGTCGTGCATTAGAGCTCATGCTTCCAAACAGTAGTGTCATACACCAGCGGTCTTCACAGCCATTAAATGTGTAAAAACATGCTGAACGTGACCAAGTAGTGAGAGATAGTACACAACACCTCAACGTTCAGTAAGTAAAAAACTGCGGAAAAGGGATAATAGCCACCAACATCACTAAAAGTAATGTAGCTACTAAAGTTCAAGAACAACATGCTCACCTCTAGATTAGGAGAAACAAACTCCTCGCTAATGACTCGCGGGGTTTGAAAGAAGACCGTGCAGCACCAGCATGTGTTTTCACCAAGTGCAGCAAAAACGCTCACCACTTCCTAGTAAACACAAAGAAAGGACTATACTTTTCGATTAAATACTCGCCGGCAAGAAAATACAGCGGCCATCTTTTACATGCAAATTTCCTAGTGAACACTAAGGAAGGATTACACTCTTCAGTTAGGTACTAGCCGGTAAGAAAAAACTAGCGGCCATCTTTGCATCAAACCACCCAACAACAAGGGGAAGCAGTGTTGAGAAGAGAGTGCACTGGGGGGCACAAAACCATTCAAAAGAAATCGACACAGCATTGCAAAAATCAAGCAACAGACATAGTCAAATTTTTGCAAATATAGATGGCACAAAATAAGGAAAATTCAAAAAAAAAATTTCAAAACACAGCCAAAATTGCAAACAATAATCAGATTGCAGAAAACATTTATGTTTGGCTGACCAGATGCCAATCAATACTCTCATTGAGGCCCAGAACATTACTTTGCAATTTAAAAATAATTTTTTGTTCCAGGTTCAATAATTTCTGGTCTGTCTCGGCTTTCCTATGGCCATGCACCTTTTTCAAAATAAACCACGTAACGTCATTGCAGCCATGTTTCATATCAAGAAAATGTTTCACTAAAGGAGCTGCAATCACTTGATTTCTGATGCAGCTCCGATGTTCCACCAAACGGACTTTACATTGTCTGTTAGACTTGCCTACATAATATAGGCCACAGGGGCATGTGATTAAATACACAACATTGGATGTGCTACAGTTGGTCATTTCATTACACACCCATTTCAGATTAGGTAAAATTTGTATATATCTAATCTCTTTAGTTTGGGCACACATACTACATTTACCGCAAGGAAAATGCTCTTTTATTTCCGGTAAACCCCACAACCTAGTTTGTCTCACCAGTGGTGTACTTTTCTCAGTTACATCATTCCTGATCAAAATGTTCCTTAGGTTCTGACTTTTTCTAAAGGCCACCAAAGGGGGCAAGGCTTCTTTTCCTCTATATACCTTTTTCCAAGTTTTCATCAAAATAGATTTAATTTTGTACGATAAATTTGAAAAAGTATTAACAAAAACAGTACCAATCTTTCTCTTTATTTTCACATTTTTCTCCAAAAGAGCCTCCCGATTATTATTGTATGCTCTTTTTGAAGCAGTCTTAATCACTCTAGGTGGATAGCCTTTGTTTCGCAGTTTCTGAGTAAGTGAGTCCGCACTTAGACGGAAATCCTCTTTTCTACTACTATTCCTTTTTAACCTTAAAAACTGCCCAAAAGGTAAGTTGTTTTTCAAATGCTTAGCATGATGGCTGTTAAAGTGCAGAAGAGAATTCTTGTCAGTATTCTTTGTGTAGGGCTTCACTTTTAACACTCCATTCTCATGAAAGATGGTAATATCCAGAAAATGAGTCTCAAAGTCACATATGGATCCAGTACTTAATGTATTTTGTAATGGTAACTATTCAGCTTCCAGTGATAATTAATCAAGTATTAGGCCGAAGCAGAATATCTCATTTTCTGCAGGAGTTTGGCCAAATATTTACTCAGAGCCAAATTTCGGTCCGCCCCTACTGCCCCCACTTGCTTACTGTGCTGTCGATTGCATGGAAAGTATGAGGAACTGTGGTGGTTGCACACACAGTAACTGGTGGATCGTTTGGCCTACAACTTGCGCCCAGACTGCCAGCAGTAGCGGGCCATGAAGTCTAGTGGGCGAAGAAGAGCAGAAGAATAGAGAGAAAGAACGAACCCGAAACCCCTGGCAAAATCAGTGAAGAGTTCCCAGAGAGAAGGTAACGAGAATGAGAAATAAGTCCGGGACGGAGCCGGGAAAACTTGAGAAAGCAAGAACGAACCGGGGACCCCTGGCAAAACTGGTGAAGAGCTCCCAGAGAGAAAGTAATGGGAACAATGTTTAGTCCGGGAGGGGGCCGGGAAAACTTGAAAAGGCAAAACTAAAAGATAAGATAGAAGAAGATTATTTTGTTAGGCAACTCCCAGGTCAGTTCCATAAGACTGTGGCATTGAAGAGTCAAGAAGGACTCAGGGAGCCTCTTCATTGTCTCAGCGGGGGCCAGCTGAAGGACAGTGTTCAAGTAAGGCCAACACTAAATCTGTGCAGCTAACTTATAGAATTGATGAAGAATCTAAAATTGAAGTAACTCAAAACATTGAAGAGTCTAGGAGAGCTCAGCAGTCTCTCCCTCGTCCCCAGTGGGGCAAATTGAAAGACAATATTCAAGTCAATAAACGCCTGCTAAAAGATGATTAGAAACTAGGAGAAGGGAGCCATTCTCATAGTCCAGTGATATTTCTGAGCACAGTTGTGAAACCTAAACTTGACAGACTTTTACCTAGGAAAAGGCAGCCATTCTGCTGGGTTGGGAGAATCACTTGTTTTCCCCGGTTTAGTAATTTGGGGAAATGGGAATCGAAGATGCCCGGTAAGCAGAAGTCTGTATCCTTTGGAAGTTGTCTCTGAGAGCATCGATGCAACAAGAATCCCCTTCTTCAAAGAGGAGAAAGGCTACATATGTCGACTAATGGTTTTTGTGCCAACTCCGGATCACTCCTAAGAGTCTTTTTTATTTCCCTTTTTCTTTTCACCAAGAAAAAAAACAGACAAAACCCTTAATGCCCTGCACATTGAACTATAAGGGGACCAAGAAGAAACACAATAAGAAGAGGCTTTTCAATCCCAGGTCTAACACACAAGCCAGGAGAAGGGAGGCATTCTGTTAGCCATACACATTTGTACCCAGGAGAAGGGAGACATTTTCCGGGGATGTGGTTTTATTGTTTTTGGATGGATAGTTGTTATTTTTGAACCTCATGTACTTCCTGACTGACCTGAGTCTTAGTTTGGTTGATTTAGGGAAATCCACCTCTCTAGAGATAGGGGGAGATAGGTTTTTGAACATTATGATAAACATTTATATCCCACACTTGAAGATCCTGGTCAGACTCCTCATTCCAAGTCACTGGAATATCCAGGCACCCGAAAGAGCACTCAGACAGCACACTAGAAGACAGGGAAGAACAGTATATGAGGTACTTAGCAACAAAGACACTTTTTCCTGCACTGTCCATGGAGACATTCCAACAAGAATCAATGCAAGACCCTACCATTAGATTGGTGGTGTGGATGACAAAAGAAACAAAATTGAGAAACCACAAAACATAATACAATACAGGAGCTCACAGACAGGAAATAGTGCAAATGGCTAAAATACATACTAAGCTGAAACCACAGAGGAAGGACTCCTTCTGAGAAGAAACAGGTTAGTAATGCCAAAGTTGTTAAGGAAAGCGATAGTGTGCACAGCCCATGAAGGGCACCGTGGAATGGTAAGTACCATAAGACTTTTAGGAAATTGAGTGTAGGTCCCAAAGATAGACGAAATGGTCAAGCAAACGATCAAAGAGTGCCTAGCATGCCAATGCACCACCACCACAGACTCACTGATACTGATAACTATTACTCAAACCTCATCAGGACTGTGGAAAAGAGGTGCAACAGAATTCTATGGAACCTTAGCAGAGGAGAATACTTCCTAATGGCAATAGACGAATATTCTCAAAACCCATTCATAAAGAACTGGCCATTGACTGCTTTTTCACTTGTGGCTGTGATCCTAGACGGGATCTTCAGTGAATGGGGCATACTGAAACTCATGAAAAGCGATAACAGTTCACCATTTAATGGCCATGACTTCCACACATTTGGCGCCCACATGGGGTTTCACCACCAGAAAATAATACTGCTATGGTCACAAGCAAACGGTATGGGCGAGAAGTGCATGTCATCAGTTAAAAGAGCCATACATAAAGCCGCCATTGACAAAATGCCAGTACAACAAGCCCTGTGCCGCATGTTGAGACAGTGTCGAAATACAAGACCAGTGGCATTAAGCCTGAATTCTGTTTGGTGCTGTTAATTTCTGTGTGCATCGGAGGATGTGAGGTGATACGGCTCCTTGAGGAGGACAAATGTTCAAAAGCAGCTACAAACTGCCCTTGCAGCAATAAACCCAGTAGCAGTAAGCCCGAATTCTGTGCTGTTTGACGCCAGGACCAAGGATCCCACCATTGTGGGGTGCATTCAAAGGCCTAAAACTGAAGTCCCTTTCACATGAAAAGCAGGTTTTGTTCAGCACTGAGACAACAACGGCTTTGCTTGTCGCTGCAAGTGAAAATTGAACGTCCCTTTCACCTTCAAAGCAGGATTTTTAACGAAAGACCCCAAAAACAGCTTGATATGTTCATCTGCAGTTTAAATGTGAAAACTATACCACTGCTAATTGGAATAATTTCAGGAAAAAGACGTGGTGCCTGTTGACAAAAAGTAATGTATATTATGCTTTGCATACGAAAAATCAGCATACAATTGAAAAGAAAAGACCACTTTGTTTTCCATGGAAAGGTTACTGTTGGCCCAGGGCAAACCCTTTTGGCTTGTGGGTGGGCAAACTTCACAAAGAAACCCCCCACTGCATTTCTGGGTGTTACATCCCCATCTAATTACAGTTGCAATTAAGTGTGTCCTGCTGAAGGTGTGGAAAATTCAGTGTTCCCCAGACTTGCTGGCTCTGAAGGCAGTGATAGCAGGACAGTTCCCCTTGGATGGAGCATGACCAACATGGGTGCAAATGGGGGCTACAACTTCAAAGAGCAAACAGCCAGCTTCAAAAAGACTCATAAAGAACTCTGGACACAGGCTGGCCCAGGGAGACAGTTGGTTGGATGAACATATGTCCCCTTTTGCTGGACATACAGATTTACAATTAATTTAAAATGACTATTATAACTTAGGCCTTTTTCCCCGGCAACCGTAAGGCAGATTTTCTTCATGTATATACATTTTGTTAGGTAATTTCCAGGTGATTTTGGAGATATAAAAGTCATGCACCTGCGAGTTAGGGAACTGTAATGGCCAGTTAAACTAGGTTCCCGTCTGATCTGAAAATGTCCTGAATGTAATTTGGTGATCTAGTGAAGGGTAAAATAAGGAATATAGGTAGGAAATTACATGTTCGTAACTTTTACGCTTTCTGTGAAAATAGCGGAAAATTGTCAAGTGGCCATGCAACATGGTGTGAACCTGGCTTTCTTCTTATTTAATTCCCCATGAATAAATGAAAAGTAAATTATATATGTTATGGCAGAAGGGTAACTGTCCAATCCTAGTTGTGAGGACTCTGGCAGGTTACTTCTCCAAGATTGTAAAATTGGGGGTGTCATATCTGCTATATAAGGAGGACTGCACTGGGAGGAAGGGAGAGCTGCTGAAATTTAACATCAAAAGAGTTCTGCTGCAACTTAATATCTGACAGCTGCAAGGAAACATCAGAGGAGATTGCCGAGAGTGCATCGGGTGGAGCTGTCTATTGCTAGGAAGGCCTAAACACTGACTGGGTCCTATGGTGGAATGCCAGAGGCCATCCTTGAGAGTGGAGTGACCAGACCCATGTCCTATCTTTACAGAGGTTCCTGACATGCAGTCGGCTGTCCTGAACTTTAAGCAGAAGCTTTCTATGTAATTAGAACTGAGCCATGGGAAACCAAAAGGTGGGGAGTTGCTTGCCTTAAATCCTTTCCCTTTGTAGTGGGTGAGGGTATGCAAAAGTGTGTACATCCTTAGCCTACTTAACCAAAAAGATTAATTTAATGAATTCCCCATTTGGTGGAACACTACAGGGTGATTTGTGTTAAAATTCGAAATTAACAAAGCTCCCTTCCCAGTGTGTGCTGAAAAACTATAACCCATAATTTAATTGGGTAATCCTTTTCTCTTGTTGACCCTAACCTCTTTATGGAAGAGGGGTGTCTTTGTTCTTAAATCAGTCCAATAATTTTGTCCAACCTTCCCCTAACACAGGCATTTAAGTGTGACGGGGGCTGAAAATCCTATTTCTTAAATCATCATAATTTTTACCATCCAGCTTTCCCACCAGAGGCCTTTCAGTGGAGGGGGGTCTGAAATCCGAAATTCCCCATATCCTTCCAATTTGTCTGTCCGACTTCCCCAATACAGACCAAAGTAGTAGGGTCTGAAAAACAAACCGCTAAATCACCCTGTGTTTATTTTAAACCAAAAGTGTGGGTGAAATCATAATTGCCAGATGTATTCGAAACCCTACTGCTAGCCTTTTAAGCCTGCAGAAAATTCAAAATTGCACAGCACTACATTTATAATTGTTTTGGTTATTGATCAGTTTGATTATTTCCTGCAGTGAAATTTGTAGAAAGTAAAGAATTGTGATTTGTGTTTTTTAACTAATTTGTTCAATTGATTTGATTAACAAGAAGATAATGGTGAGCCACAAAGAATTTGGCGCGATTATTTCAGTGTGATTTCTCTTACTTTTAATTTAAATAAAGACAAATATATTTCCTCTATACCGTCTTGGTTCTTGGCTCATTGGTAGCTCAGGGGGAGGGATCCAAGGGGCATGATATACGTCTGAAGTAGGGATGAAGAAAATAATCCATTAAACAGTTTCTTGCATGACGTCTTGAGTGGGGCGGGGAGGAACTCCCCGTGTTGAGGGTGGCCTCTCAATAAATTGTTACACATTGTGGGCTCGTGGCCGGGATTTAGCTAGCTATTTCGGACTCATGACAAAGTGCATTGGGATAGACCGTTCATTTTGATGCAATTGAATTAAGGTGGAGGGAAAGTCATCTTTGTTTTGTTAAAGTGCCGCAAGGACTTGACCCCTGAGTTCCAGGGAGGTGTAAAGATTAAATTTGTGTAAGGATTGATTTGTGTGAGGACATTAAGCAAGAACAGGGTGATTTTTGCCCCGGCATAAAGAAAGTTTTACTAAGGCGCAGAAAGCTATTGTGAAAATGACTACTGCACAAATTGGTGAAGCCAGGGAGCACCTCCTAGCTAAATTATTTTTGAAAGGAGAATGTGTTGAGGGCTATGCTGGAAACTGGCAAACGAGAATTGTGCAGGAGGGTACCACATTAAGCAATGATATTTGGCTTGAATGTGGAATGATACACCAGGCGCTTCAGCCATTTAATATGACCACAACTGCTCCTGATGAACAGATGCAAATGGCTCAGCTAATTTCCCAGTTATATATTTATTTGCTGTTAGTGGAAGAGCGTTGGCAGAATAGTGAGGCTAGTAGGATGAATCAATCTGGAGACCTGTCACAGGCCCAGGATCTTGTTCAACAACACAAACGTGCGCTGAAAAGCCTCAAGCAAGATAGTGCAGACCGTGAAACACAGTTTTCTGCAGTGTGAAAAGCACATAAAGAGTGTGTTGAAAATTTGAGCACACTGCAACTTAATGTCAATGATCAGACTAGTTGCAATAGAGGGCTGTTAGATGACCTTATGGCCTTTCAATTACAAATAAAGGAGTCGAAAAATGAAAACAGTCAGTTAATTATAAAAAGGGGTGAATTCCCAAAATGACTTTGATAAGATATATCAGCTGGTAGATACTTTAAAACAACAGAAAATTCAACTGTTGAAGGAAAAACACCTCTTGAACCAGGAGAATAGTGTCCTTGCATAGGAGGTGCATCAGTTGAAAATGGATGTAGAAAAGAGTCAGTCAGGTTCTCAGGAACTGACCAGAATTATGGACGAAAGGAATGCGCTAGTAGAACGAGTAAGACAAATAGAAGCTGAACTATTAGAGGCAGCGAATTGTAGGGATGAACAAGACAAGTAGATTATTCTACTGAAGGATAAGCACCTTGAATATGCATGCAGCATACAAGGTTCAAAGAGGGAGAACCAATCACCTCAAGATGAGGTGAAGCAAACAAAAGATTGGTTGGTAGCTCAGAGCAGGGTGCATGAGATGAATCATGCCTAAGTGTCAAAATTAAAAATCCATCTCTCTGAATACCAACAGGAAATAAGGACAGAGAGAAGCAGGTGTAAGAACCCCACCAAGCAAATCGAAAATTATAAACAGGCCTCGAGGCACCATGAACAATCAGGATATGGGACAAGGCCCACTGATCAAGGTGAGGTACCCCTCCCAGAGGGGCCTCATGCCAGTCATTTACAACCTTTCATGCACAAATTGAAACCAACCTCATGTTTGCCACCGACAAAGAGCAGGGGAACATAAGGCAGTTGGACTTACCCAGGTTTTGCACAACTGATCCAGAAGACCAGTCCTTGTCTGATAAGGATGAATATTCATCTCTTCCACACAAAAGGGGAAGTGGCCGGACCAGTGTGTCCTGGGAAGTAAGGACTTCAGACCATGAAAACTCTTATGATGAGAAAATCAGGTTAGGGAGTTAGATTGGCTGAAGATGTGACAGCAAAGAGACCACCTTGCCTGCTTCGTTGAAGGAGAAAAGCCAGACCCTCAGACTAGGAAGGGCATTCTAAAAACCTCTGTAAATTCAGGGAAAGGGGGAATTCCTCAGACTCCCTGGTAGGAGGGATGAGGAAACTGGGTTCTATCATGGGCCTAAAAGGAACAGTAGGGAGAGACACCCTGAGAGTTAACTTTGGTTCAGGCGAGATGAGTCTGTGGTTCTGGGAGATATTCTCAGTTTCATAGAGATAGGGAGCACCTAGAAGACAGAGCAGGGAGTACGAGCAGCAGTTCTGAGTTAGAAAGTGAATGGACTCTCGTGCAGAAGAAGAAAAGGACAGGGAAACAGAGCAAGTGGTTCAGACCGATAAAGGCCATAAAGAGCTTCCTGCCCCATACCTTGAGAATGGCAAGTATTCAGTATGGGGGCACCTGGAACTTTATGAGCAGATTATGGCATCATTCCAAATCAGAAATGATGCGAATTGTATAGCATTTGTCAAATGGTCTTTCTCACTTGAGTGCTCCAGTTTCTTTTGAGGACTGGAGGACCAGGATCATTATACATGGTCCACCTATAAGGCGGCCATATTGAACAATTATTTCACCCACAGGAACCAACAAGAGGCCCGCAAGGCTGCATATAATTTGAAATGTGGGGAAGATCAGGCATCTGGGGAGTTTGTGCAGAAGTTAAAGCAGGCATTTGCTCAGACTTCCCGGTGGGTGAACATCAATAGTAGGGAGTTCATAACTACATATTTACAGGCACTCCCCAAACCCATAATGACTCAGTTGGTGCATGATTTTCATGAGCATAGGACCCTGGATTTGGTGATTGAACAGGCCACCAGGATCTATGAGGTCCAAAAGCCTGCTGAGAGTAAAAACACCACCAAACCATCTAACACTCCTGCTGCTGCGAAGGTGGCAGAGGTAAAAAGTACCCCTCCATTGGATCTGGAGACGGGGGTGCTTGAAAGTAACCCTTCTGCCAACAAGCGAAATGGAAGGCAGAAGGGACCCCCAAACCAGCCCAATCAAATGGTAGTTGAATGGTAGTCAGGCAGGGGCCCAGAACAATGATCCCTCTGACCCTGCCACCTGTAGAAGTTCTAGGTACAAGGGTACCAAACCAATCCTGCGCTATGTATACACTCGCCAAGCCTAAGGGGGGAACCAATCAGATAAGTTCTGCCCCGGGAAACTTCCCTCCAAACTTCCCTCAGGAGAGAAGTATTACTCCAGCTCCCAATCTGAACTTTATCCCTAGTTATTCCCCGAACCAGTACTTCCAAAACAATCCTCCTCTCTCTCCACGGTTCCAGGACAATAGATCCCTGAACTCGGGTGAAGGGAGATTCAGGATGGAAAATTATGGGGGTAATTTCCAGTACCCAAGCTGCTCTGGGAATTAGTGATGGTTGCCCTTTTTGGGAGCAGCAAAGGTATGATCCGAGACCTCCCTACCACCCAGAAAAGGTTGCACAGCTGGAGCGACAGGTCCAGCAACTAACCAACGATCTGGGACTTAGGCTGAGGGCTCAGTCCAACCCTCAACCTGTAGGAAAGGTATGGTATCACAAGTATTGACACTGACACAACAGATACAATTTGCAAAACCTTTATTGATAATGTTGGTGTTAGAGAAACTCTTATTCTGCCCTATAACTAACCTGGGAGTTGTCTCGACCAACAAAACAGTCCTAGTGTAGTCTGTCAAATCAAAATGGCTTATACTAATAAAAACCTAATGCCTGCCCTATCTCTTGTACAAAAAGTGTAAAAAAGAGAAAATGTATGCAAAAGGAAAAGTCGGTGTTCAAATGATAATGTGGCTGAACCAGCTTTCCTCCCAGGTTAGGCCTCGAGAGGTAAGGCAATCCTTGTAGGCAGGATGACACACTCTTGCTCAGCTTTCAACACAGTACACAGTTCACAACCGTGGATTGAGGCCCACCTCACCTTCCACATTTAAAAGTTCCTTTCTCTGGTTTTCAATCTAATGTTTCAATCAATATGTTCATCAAGGTCCCCCTCTGTCAGGCTCAGACCTTTCACCACACCGTTCTTGTAGGTCCCCCTCTGCCGAGCTCATATATCTCACGATACAGCTCACACAGAGTTGCAAGCGGGCTCCTTTCCCCAAACTTTATATATGACACCATGTGTGAAGGAGACATGGTATCACAAGTAGACACTGACACAAGAGCTGCAAGTTTCAAAACCTTTATTGATGGTTTGAAAGGGTTTGGAAAACTCTTATCTTGCCCTAAACCTAAGATGGGAGTATTCTCGACCAGCAAACAAAAAGAAAATACAATCCTAGCCAGTCCTTAGTCAAAATAAAATGGCCTATACTAATAAACCTAATGCTTGCCCTTTTTCTAAAGCAATAAAAGTGTAAGAGGTTCATCTCTTCTCTCTGGCTGGGCTTCCTTGCGCAAACTTCAAGGCCCTTCAGAGGTAACAATCTCTTGCCAGGGTGTCTATGGTTTCTCTGTACCTCATTTCCGTCCCTCGGCCTGTCACTCTGCTCTGCCTGGTTCAGCATCACCCTGGAAGAACTGCTTCTTCTCGTGCATCGCCTTGCTTGCCCTGCTCAACATGTGTCTAAGTGTTCCACCCTTTAACCATGTGGGGACAGCTAATGGGTACCAGGTGTATGTAATTAAGATCAAGTGCCTGACCCTGCCTGATATTATTAGTGGGATATGTCCAATGTATTGCATGGGTGGTACTCCTTTTAGCATCAGACCTCCTCTTCCTCGGCTCGGTGTTTCTGTAGGAAAGGGGGGATCTGGGAAGTTGGAATATCCATTAAATAGGATGGGACTGGGGTATTTGGAAAGGGGGATACCATGTCTCGCCAGTGGGCGTTCCTCCACCACTCCCCGAGGACCCCTCAACCAATTGATCCTCGCACACTTGTCCACCCCCAGGGTCTGGATCCAAAGGCGATGTATGTGACCTGACCCCCTGAGTAAGGGACCACGGGGTCTAGGCAGTGAAACACCCTTTGGTTTTTCACAGACGCCAGAGGTAACCAGTATTGTTTCACAAATACTGGGGCCATCTCGGGCCCATGGGAATGGTGGCTGAATGAATGGATGTGCGTCCACAATCATATGAGTCCTCTGAAAAGATATATTGGAATTCCAGGAAGACCTGTTTTAGCTTTTTTCTTTGCTCCTCAGTCTCACAGGAATCAGCAAGATTGATCCTTTCCTTGACCATCTGCTTGAAACTGTCACGCCGCCCGCATTGGGGTCCACTTACTTGAAGCGGCGCGCCCCGTCCTGGAGGCTGTACCCGCGCTTTCGCTTAGGGGTTCCTGGGTTGTTCTGGTCATCGCGCGCTTCCGGGTTTCCTGGGCAGGTTGGTCAGCGCATGCGCGGGCGGCCTTTCCGCGCTCTTCGCGCATGCGCGCTGCACGGAGTACTCGCTTTGGAGGACCTTGCGGTCCACGCCTCTCTCCGAGCCAACCAACGCTTGGGAGTCGGCTCGGCTTGCGTTCCAAGCCTCCTAGGGGTTGGCAGTCCTATTTAAGGAGCCCGGTCGTTCATTCAAACTGCGTCTCAACGCGGTTGATTAGGATCGTGTTTCCTCGCCGGTTCCTTGTGCCTTCCTTACCTGTTACCTGACTCCTGTCCTCCTTGTTCCTGGTACCCTCGGGTACATCAGCAGTTGCCTTGCCTTGTGCCTTCCTTACCTGTTACCTGACTCCTGTCCTCCTTGTTCCTGGTACCCTCGGGTACATCTGCAGTTGCCTTGCCTTGTCCTTCCTTCCCTTGTCCTGTGGTAGGGTGGTTCCCTTCCCCTTTTCTGAGTTGGGTGGTTCCCCTGTGGTTATCAGTTGGTCCTTGCCCTTGTACCTTGTCTGCCTGCACTTTCAGCCTCCCTCTACCTTGTGAGCCATTCTTCTACCTTCCTTCCCGGATCCTGCCTCCTACCAATCTCCACTGAGTCCTCTCCCTTGGGACTTCCATCTTCCGGATCCAGTCTCCCTTGGGACTTCCATCTTCCGGATCCAGTCTTCCTTGGGGACTCAGTATCGTCATCTGGAAAGGCTCCCCCTGTCAGTGCTTGCACTGTCCTAACGCCACGTTAATCAGGGGTGAGCAGACTCGTGGCGTTGGGAGCTGGTTCATCTCCAACCCGGTTCCATTCGGGCGGGAGCTGGGCTGGCTTCTCGCGTCATCAACCACATCCACGCAGGACTCCTGACAGCCTGGCATCATCATCAAGATCTTCAACCAGACGAACAGGTACGCAACGTCCTCGTGACGCACTCTATAACAGATTGAGACGCCTGCCTTCGGATACTTCGGACTCTGAGATGGAAGAGGACCCAGGTCTTCGTATTGAAGTACAAGCTCTTCGTGCTGAGATGACAGCACTCCGTCAGGAGAACGTGGCTTTACGTCAGATGGTGACACAGAACATAGGGGCATCTCCACAGTCTGAAAACACCATGGCCCACACCGCACCCATCAAGTTCGATGGAGACCCCAGACGTGTGGGTGAATTCTGCAATCATTGTCGGATACATTTCCTCTACCGTTCGACTCATTTCAACAATGATAAAGCCAAGATCGGCTACATTTTGGGCAATTTATCTGGGAATGCTCTTGCTTGGGCTACACCCCTGGTTGTTACCAATAGCCCCATTCTTGGCGATTTCTTGGCCTTTGAGAAAGCGTTCTTGGATGTTTTTCAGTCTCCTAATCTGGCTTCCACAGCACAGAATCTATTGATGGACATTCAACAGGCAAATTCCGATATAATAACTTATATCAGCCGTTTTCGTCAACTAGCGACTGATTCCCTATGGCCAGAGATAACACAGAAGACCTTGTTTCGCCGGGGATTAAGAGAGGAATACAAGGACGAGTTGTTGCACATTCCTGAACCCGAAGATCTACAGAAACTTATTGAACAGGTTTTGAGGATAGACCAGAGATTGGCCGAGAGAAAGGGTGAGAGACGTCGGTTTGAGAAGGTGTTCCCCAGGCCACCAACGCTACCGACTGGTCTGCCAGTACCTTCGGATTCCTCTACCGAACCAATGCAATTAGGCGCAGTAAGGGGTCCCTTATCAGAAGAAGAGAAGAAGCGCAGAAGAAGACTGCGATTGTGTCTATACTGTGGAGCTGCCGGTCACTATCTGAGTACCTGTCCTTTGCGTCCTATCAAGAAAGGGGGAAACTAGGAGGCCTGTCGTCTATTGGAAAGGCCACGACAGGTCCTTCTTTGCTACAAGTCCTTTCTTGTGCCAGTACGGCGTTTCCGCCTATGCAGCCAGCCGTCTTGATGATTTTGCAAATCAGTCTGAAGTGGCAGGAGAAGACAATTGATGTTCATGGTTTATTGGACTGTGGGGCTTCCGGTAATTATATTGACAAGGAATTCGCCATCAACAACGGCATACCATTGCTCACCAGAAGAAATGCGATACCTGTGGAGGTCATTGATGGTACACCTTTGTCTTCCGGACCTATTCGATTGCATACTGTTGGCATGCTATTGCGAATCGAGGCTCATGAGGATCGCTCTCGATGTCATCAAATCGCCTTCATATCAAGTGGTGTTGGGATTACCTTGGCTTCAGCGTCACAATCCCTCGATCAATTGGGAGTCTCGTATTCTAGTGTTTACCTCTGCTTTTTGTATTCAGGAATGTTGTGGTTCCGGCAAGTCATTGAAGCCACCCACCTCAACCTCGCTTACCACCGGTAAGAACCCGCTTGGTTTGTGCTCCTTGTCCCAGATTCCACATGCGTATGCTGACCTGAGGACAGTATTTTCTGAACCTGGAGACATACCCCTTCCACCTCATAGAACTTTTGATTGCTCCATTGACCTGATCCCGGGTGCGGTGATCCCACATGGGAAGGTTTATTCCTTGACCCAGACCGAAAGACTGGTACTTCGGAACTACTTGGATGAATGTGTCAAGAAAGGATACATCGTACCTTCTAAATCCCCCGCGGGATTCCCGCTGTTTTTCGTGAAGAAGAAGGAGGGCACTCTACGGCCATGTATTGATTATCGTCAACTGAATGACATCACCCTTAAAGACAGGTACCCGTTACCTTTGATTCGAAACATCATGGAGTCATTACGGTCAGCCAGAGAGTTCACCAAACTAGACCTTCGCGGAGCCTACCATTTGGTCAGAATCAAGGAGGGCGACGAGTGGAAGACGGCCTTTAAGACTCCATTTGGGCATTACGAATACAGGGTAATGCCCTTCGGGTTGTGTAATGCCCCGGCCGTCTTCCAGCGGTTCATGGATCACATCTTCAGCGATTTGATTGGCATCTCGGTTTGGGTTTATCTGGATGATATCCTGATCTTCTCAGAAAATCGGGAGGAACACGTTTCACATGTACGAGAGGTCCTTCTACGTTTATCACAGTATCAATTGTTCGCCAAAGCTGGAAAATGTTCATTTCATCGGAACAAGATGGAGTTTCTGGGGTATGTAATCAGCGAGGCCGGAATCCACATGGATTCTGATAAAGTACAAGCAATCCGAGACTGGAAACAACCACATGACTTGAAGTCCCTCCAAAGGTTCCTGGGATTCGCCAATTTTTATCGGCGCTTCATTCCTCAGTTTTCCCGTATCACGGCCTCGTTGACACGTTTGACCAGTGTTAAGACTCCGTTCCTTTGGGATTCAGAGGCTTTAGCAGCCTTCAACCGTTTGAAGACGGCGTTCCGTACAGCTCCTGTTTTACGACATCCCAACGACGAGATGCCTTACATCGTTGAGGCTGATGCTTCCAACTTCGCTGTTGGTGCTGTTCTCCTACAGAAGCATCCTATATCTAACGAAGAACACCCGGTGGCCTATTTCTCACGAAAGCTCGCTCCGAGCGAACAGAACTACGCTGTCATAGAGAAGGAACTCTTGGCCATAAAGACTGCGTTTGAGGAGTGGAGGCACCACTTGCTGGGAGGTCGTTTTTCTGTAGAAGTCCGCACTGATCATCGTAACCTGCAATATTTGCGATCCTTGCAGTGTCGTACCGCTCGCCAGGCCAGGTGGGCTTTTTTCTTTTCTCACTACGACTTCAACATTACTTACATCCCCAGCTCTCAGAACCTGAAGGCTGACGCCTTATCGCGCTCTCTGGAGAAGGAAGAGAAGGATTGCAGTCAGAACACTCCATTGATTTCTCCTAAGCATTTTCTTTTGACGATTTCTCCTCATCTGCAGAAAATTGTACAAGAAACATCGGTGGACCCTGATCGAGCCGACGTTCTGAAGCGACCACAGATCACTGAACACAACGGTCTTTTGTTCTTTTTGAAACGTCTGTACTTACCGACGTGTTCACTCCGGTTAGACATCCTTCAAGGTTTACACGATTCACATGTTGGTGGTCATCGTGGCGTCAAGGCCACTCAAGAGCTGATTTCCAGACAATTCTGGTGGCCGGGTTGGGCTAAGGAGGTCAAGCGGTATGTGGAGAGTTGTCCAGTTTGCGCTCAAACTAAAACGCCAAGAAGAAAACCTTTGGGATTGCTTCAGCCTACTGAAACACCGCCTTACCCATGGCACACCATCGCCACTGACTTTATTGTCGAGCTTCCGCCTTCTGAGGGCAATACTTGCATTATGGTAGTAGTGGACTGTTTCACGAAGTATGCTCACTTTATAACTTTTTCTAAGATACCTACCTCCTCTCAGATGGCTCTGGCATTTCTACACAACATTTACCGGCTACATGGATTACCGGAGAAGATCATCTCTGATCGTGGCTCGCAGTTTCTCTCTTCGTTTTGGCATCAATTGTGCAATCATCTTGGTATCCACAGAGCCCTGAGTTCTGGTTATCATCCGCACACAAACGGACAGACGGAGAGAACTAACCAAACCCTAGAGCAGTACCTACGCTGTTATGCCAATGCTACTCAATCCAACTGGGTGAAGAATCTTGATTTGGCTGAGGTATCCTATAACAACGCAACGCATACTGCCACGGGTATCAGCCCTTTCTTTTGCTCTACTGGACTACATCCCAAGTTGGTTCCTTTTACTCCAGTACTACCTAGTGCTGTTCCTTCGGCGGATCAATTGGTTTCTGACATCCAAAAGCAGCACGGCCTGGCCCGGGGTACCCTGGTTGAGACACGGAAGCGCATGAAGAAGCAGGCAGACAAGTGTCGGACTACGGAGCCGGATCTCCAGGCGGGCGATCTGGTTTGGTTGTCCTCTAAGAACCTGCCAGTACGCAATCTGCCCACCAAATTGGCACCCCGATTCTATGGGCCTTTCAGGATTTCCAAACGTTTGTCCTCAGTTGCTTTTCGACTGGTGTTACCCCAATCCTGGCGAGTGCATCCAGTGTTTCATGTCTCCCTTTTGAAACCCTTTGTGAAGGATGTCTTTGGGCGTTCCAGTCCTCGGCCTTCCTCCATTCAAGTACGGGGGGTCCCTGAATTTGAGGTACAGGAAATATGTGACTCACGGATTCGTCGGGGCGTGCTCCAATTCCTTGTTGATTGGAAAGGTTACCCTGCTTGTGATCGCACTTGGGAGCCCCGCTGTCATGTGCATGCGCCCCGTCTGGTTCGTGACTTTTTCCTTCGTTGTCCCTGGAAGCCGGGGGCTCCGGGTCTTTCTGGGAGGGGGCATAGTGTCACGCCGCCCGCATTGGGGTCCACTTACTTGAAGCGGCGCGCCCAGTCCTGGAGGCTGTACCCGCGCTTTCGCTTAGGGGTTCCTGGGTTGTTCTGGTCATCGCGCGCTTCCGGGTTTCCTGGGCAGGTTGGTCAGCGCATGCGCGGGCGGCCTTTCCGCGCTCTTCGCGCATGCGCGCTGCACGGAGTACTCGCTTTGGAGGACCTTGCGGTCCACGCCTCTCTCCGAGCCAACCAACGCTTGGGAGTCGGCTCGGCTTGCGTTCCAAGCCTCCTAGGGGTTGGCAGTCCTATTTAAGGAGCCCGGTCGTTCATTCAAACTGCGTCTCAACGCGGTTGATTAGGATCGTGTTTCCTCGCCGGTTCCTTGTGCCTTCCTTACCTGTTACCTGACTCCTGTCCTCCTTGTTCCTGGTACCCTCGGGTACATCAGCAGTTGCCTTGCCTTGTGCCTTCCTTACCTGTTACCTGACTCCTGTCCTCCTTGTTCCTGGTACCCTCGGGTACATCTGCAGTTGCCTTGCCTTGTCCTTCCTTCCCTTGTCCTGTGGTAGGGTGGTTCCCTTCCCCTTTTCTGAGTTGGGTGGTTCCCCTGTGGTTATCAGTTGGTCCTTGCCCTTGTACCTTGTCTGCCTGCACTTTCAGCCTCCCTCTACCTTGTGAGCCATTCTTCTACCTTCCTTCCCGGATCCTGCCTCCTACCAATCTCCACTGAGTCCTCTCCCTTGGGACTTCCATCTTCCGGATCCAGTCTCCCTTGGGACTTCCATCTTCCGGATCCAGTCTTCCTTGGGGACTCAGTATCGTCATCTGGAAAGGCTCCCCCTGTCAGTGCTTGCACTGTCCTAACGCCACGTTAATCAGGGGTGAGCAGACTCGTGGCGTTGGGAGCTGGTTCATCTCCAACCCGGTTCCATTCGGGCAGGAGCTGGGCTGGCTTCTCGCGTCATCAACCACATCCACGCAGGACTCCTGACAGCCTGGCATCATCATCAAGATCTTCAACCAGACGAACAGGTACGCAACGTCCTCGTGACGCACTCTATAACAGAAACCTGGAAAGACATTGGGCTTGGCAATTTCAGGGGTATCCTCCAGTTGGGTGGAGAGATCTCCTTTGCTGGTGTTGACCTGGACAGGCCATTCAAGGTAGTGGTCCTTGACTCTAAACACTACCTCCTCCCTCCTAATGTCACAGGTCACGTATTGCCACCCATAGTGGTAGGAAGAGTACACTGAGAAATTCCCCCCATTCCTAGTAAAGATCTTTTCTGGAGGAATTCCAAAACTGATTTCGAAACAGTCGTATGGGATTGGTCCCATGATTTAATTACATAGATCCATAGAATAATGTTGGGCATCAACCACCATTCTAATAAAGGTGTCTGTGCCCAAAGTGATACTTTGAGGCTCGCTGTTATCCACCAATATTCGAATGGTGTTGTGTTCTAAGTCTACTAGCAGTGTTGAATTTAAATACAAACCTTGTTGTTGCAGATGGGAATTTAGATTTATATAGGAATCCTGATATTTGAGGTTCTGTCCTCGCTTAATTTTGAGGGACAGAGTAATTTGTCACGACTGCCCTGGGGTGGTAACCTCTTCTTGCACTTGAACTTCAACGCCATAAGGCAGCAATTGAGTTGACCAGAATGCTTTTTCAGTGTTTTCAAAGCCCATGGGGTTACACCCCAGTTGGGACCAGGCTTTATTATTACTTAGGTCCAAACTATTTGAGAAACTATTAAGAAGGACATTGCCCAAATAAAAGGCATAAGGTATATCTCTCATGACCCAACAATTATGCTCCATGCTTTTGTCGCCAATGGGCTTTTTTTAGCATACACCTGCAAGGCAGATGTTTGGAATTTAGGGTTTACAGACCTAATTCTCATTTGTCAATCAATTTAAATATGGGAATGGTCTGGTCTTTTGGGAGTGTCCTGAATAATTCTTTGCGATGAAGCTCCTTCCGTTATTCAGGCATAATCTGGTGAGCACAGGCTCTTCCCCTTCATTTAACTGAATGGGAAAAAACAGCTGCTTGCCCTTTTTCTGAAAGTCTGTCATACTTTGAGCAGGTTCTACCTTGTCTAGTTTCACAGGATTCAATGTTTCTCCTGATTTTGTACTGGTGTGAAATGTTAGGGTGCTCCCTTCCAGGGTGCATTGCCACTTAAAACTGGGAGGAAGGTGATTTTCAAAAATGGAGAAGGGTTCCCATCACCAATTTGTTCTCCTACAGAGATGACAGTGATGCCTGGGACTTGGATATTCTTGAAATGGAGCTTTACATTCTCAGAGCGCTGATCAATTATGTGACGGGTATCATTCAGGCTTACATAATTAGTACTCATTTTGAATTTTATAGGGCATTTAGTCTGAGTCCAGATGACCTATTTACACAGTTGATCAGAGGTGATAACCTCCTCAGGAGATCGTTCCCCAGTAAACAATGTAGGCCATATGGAGTAACAACTATCACCAGATGTTTCAGCCCATGCTGTCCAATTTTTATTTCCAGATCTGCAGTCCCTTCGATGGAAATATCATTCCCGTCTAAATTTTGGAGTTGTCCAGGAAGTAGTGTGAGGCGAATTTGGTGGCCCTCCCACCGTCCTGAATTTAGTTGGTCAAAGCATTTTTGGACAGGAAGGTGGCTTGAGATCCAGTATCCACCAGAGCAGATATTTCACGCTGACCCTGCACATTGAGTGGTGCATAAAATCAGCTTTCTTTCTGCTGCAAGGTGCATAGAAAGTGTGAGTTATTTGACAGCCCGGTGGCTATATTTTTAATATTGAACTCCGACACTATGATCTTGGGCCGTTTTCTGTGTCTGAGTTCGGGAATCTGTAAAAAAAACTTTGCAACTCGCAATGGGATTTGTTGGGGAATCCTCCTTTTCCCCCGCTCCTTGGCTGTCCACCATTACCTGGTGACAGTTCTTAGAACCTGTTTGGAGAAAGGAAACCCCCTCTGTTTCCATTCTGTCTGGCTCACATGTTTGGGGTTGAATAGTTTCAGGTTCTGAGTTGGTCACCATAATTACCCTGTCCCACACATGGTCCTTTGGGACCAATTTTTCTTTGGGAGGGATCCCCCATTTTTAAAGTGAAGGCCTGCTTACCTGAATCCTCGAGGAATTCTTCTCTTTCAAAGGGGATACTCCAGAGGTCCTCCACAAATTGGGTTCTTCTTTGGACTCTCCTACTTACCCTTTGCTCTTTGGGTTCTAACATTTCGTGGGTAGAAGAGACACTTTCAGGCTGAGAGGTTTTTAGGGGTTCGGTTTGGGTGAGAAAGGAAGCTTCCTCTAGGGCTTGGCATCTCTGCTCCACACAGACCCCCTCCTCAGGAACCTGTGGGTTGTCAGACTTTTCCACTCGTCATTTCCCCCCACCCCCGAGGCATCAGCCGTGGGTGTTGGAGAATTCTGGGAAGTAGGGTTAGGTTTGTGAAAAACCAGAGGGTATCTCACCCGCTAGTCCCAGGGGATCGCTCTCTCCGGTGGTCAGGGCGTGGCCATTGTCTTTGTATCCAGATCTTGGGGTGGACCAGTGCAGGAGGATCACCTGTGTTAGGAGTCTTCAGGAGTGGGGGTGAGATAGCCGATGGTCAGAAGCCGTATTCTCCCCTTTTGTTCATCTATGCCATCCTATTTTTTAGGATTTACTGAAGTCCCAGCTCCCCTCTTTTTTACACAAACACTGGGCAGAGGAAGAGGGTGACTGAGAGTAACCAGAATATCTCTCTCAAATCGTACTGCACATGTCCCATTAATCTGGTCAGGCAAAGTCAGGCCCTTTACCCTAAATGCATACACCTGATACCAATTAGCTCTCCTCAAACGAATAAAAGGCAACACTTAAAACACACTCTGAGCAAGGTGGAACACAGAGAACAAGCAGAATTTACGGGACAAAGGCACACCTACTGGAACAGAGCAACAGACCAAGGGACTAGTGTCCTTTCTTAAACTCATCCATGTTAATGGGGAGTGGCCTGTGATCAACCTATATTTTCAACCTGTCAATAGTATTTCAAGTGCGTGACTGTCCATTTGATGTCCAGAGTCTTCAGTTCTACTGTAGCATAGATTGTTCTCTGGGGAAGACTTGCCGGCTCGTATATAGCATAGGAGGTTCAACGCTGTCATGTTCCTGAGAAAGCACAGCCCCTAATCCCACTTTAGAAGCATCCGTTTGTAATAAAAAGTCTCTATTGGAATTGGGCATCTTAAGGACGGACTCACTACAAATGATGGCATCGGGAAATTGATGGTGCTTTTTAAATTGTACATGCTATTGAGGTTACATTGAGATGTTAAATTGGGTAATCTGAGAGTAGCATAGCTTGGTAACTGAACAAAAACTGCTGTTAGGCTCACATTATCGGTTACTAGAAGGCTTTGTTTTTTGTTGTTTTTTCTGTGTTTTGTTATGCATATTTAATGTATATATCAGAGATTATTTTTTGTTCCATTTTGCCTTATGATTTTAATTGGGATTGTATAATGTGTTAGGTATGTGAAAAGTTCTTTGTGTGAACTGAAGCACATTAATAATACAAAAGAAGAAATAGGACTACCCGTTGTAGGGGATCCTGTTGCCTTATTGCCCGTCCTGTATTGGATAAGAATGTTAAGCATCATAAAACTGCCCACATTTAGAGAAGCTGTAACTGATATCCTGGGCCAGCCAGGAGCTCTGTCTGTAAAATGGTTTCGGCACGTGACAACCTGGCTGTCTGAGCTTGGCCATACTGATCTCTTGTAGTCCCAGCTGGTACCCAGGCTAATGCTAAACAAATTGTTATAGTAGGCTATTGGCAGAGAATAGATCGTGATCGATTGAGAATCGTGTCTGGCTCTGCTACCATGCTAGCTTACTGGGAAGCAACGAGCAGAATGAGGTATGGATATTATAAGGCCTAGATTGCTGTGTACATTATACATTAAGTTAAGGTTTAGTATCTTACCAGTGGCAGCCATACCGAATGCAGACGAATCAAACAGATGTCCGTATTACCTGGAAAGGGTTGAAACAGCTGCGCATTTTCTTTTGGCATTTCCCCTTTACATTTCGCACAGAAGGGTGTATTTGAAACCATGATTCCTAGGTCTGCGCATTCGATCAGCAAGAGAAGCATTGTTAATTTGTAGAAGGTCTGATGATCACGCACCTGTTTTGGCTGTTGCGAACTATATTCATAGAGGATGGTTGAAAAGAATGGCTTTGCTGAAATTACCTCCTTGAAATATCAATTGTGTAGGTTTAGTAGCTACCTAATACTGTTTTAATGAAGCATAAATGTTCACCTTTGTGCCACAATATATTTCCCTTTTCTAGTCTCAAAAGGTACAGGAAAAACTCTGTTGAAGTCCCCACCTATGAAAAAGAAGGTTTCCTTTGGTAAGGAAGAAGGAGAGATTTCTTTTTTTAAATGATGCAGCAGCCAGTGGGAGGGAAATTGTTCTCTTTTACAAGCAGTGTTGCTGGGAGGAAAGGGGGATTAGAATGAGTTAGGCTTTCTCCTTCAAGGACCCAGACAAGTTGTCAAAGGTGTCTCTCTGAATGTGTCCTCTAGCATGTCTCTCTCTGAATCCCTGGTAGACCTTCGAGAATCCATTCAGGGTTTTGAAGCTCTGAACATGATGCATCCTGGGAGATGCTATCTCCAATACTCGTTTGCTTAGGATCTGGTAGTTCCTAACTCGTTGCTCTCGCGATTGAATAGTTCGAGGTGGACCACCTAACATCCTGGGGGTCATTTAGAGAGACTCTCTGTTGGGTCATTCAGAAGGATTCTGTTGGGTTATTCTGCAAGGGCCTTCTCTCTTCTTGTGCAATTATTGTCTGGCATGCACCTAAGGATATTCAGGAAGCTTAGCTAGTTGGTTTGGGGTTTGTATCAGGGTCCTGTCAGCCCTACTCCAGGCAGACAAGTCACAGGATGTGTGGCTGACCCTGTGACTTTGTCAAAGTTTCCAATTGCACATTTCTTTGAAAGCATACAGTTATAATGTTACCTACGCAGCATGGTGATGTAAAATAAAAGTACCTATGTTGTGACATACTGAAGTGCATAATGTTTATTGAGGACTGCATTACGGGTCTAAATAGAGTGGAAAATAGTAATTAGTGCTACAGATCACGCAATAATCACTCCAAGTCTCAGAGGTTTTTCAGGGGTTTTTACTGAAAAATCTCTCTCGTCTCAAAGCATCTCCTCCCTAGCCCAGATATCAATTGTATCAGTATGCTAATCGGTAAATTAACTGAGACGTGGACCCGAAGGCCGTTGGCCTATCTCACTTGCCTCTCCATCAGGGACTTCCTAACTTTCCCGACTCTAGCCAGTGGTTAGTGTTCTCCCCAAATAGGGAATTGTGCCTTACAGATGCCCTTCTTGATTCAGGCTATTTCTATCTCATTCACTCTCTCCTTTCCCTCTCCTGTCTTCTCTTCTACCCCCCTCCCCTTAGCTCTACCCGCTTCTTCTCCCTGCAATCTTCTGCCCCTCTGATGTCTCTAACTGCTTCTAGGCCTCACCTCCACCCTTTGATGATATCCCTACCTCCAAATCCTCCTCCCTCCTCCACCTACTACTTCCTCTTTTACACCACCTCTACCTTCAACTACTACTCCCTCCTCCACATTACTACCTCCTCCTCCACACTACTACTACTTCTCAGTCACCCTGCTTTCTCTCAGTAACATACACATCACAATCACTCCTTACACTGGGTTGGAGGGAGTTTTGAAGAAAAGATGGGCCCGTGCACTAACAATTGGTTACGTTGGTTAGTTTGATATGTCCGGCAGCCTATAACATGGTTTGTCTGGGAACCAAAACCCCAAAGGTTCCCAGTGGTATTAAGTATGGGTGAACGGGCAAACCTTGTTTAGTAATGGCACTGGAGAATGGTTGGAACCATTAGTTTCCTGATTATTGGTTGAAATGAGTTAGCAACTCTTTGTTGGTGTTCACATGTAAGGTTTATTGTTCGTTTTTAGTAGATATCCAGTTGGCCTAGCATATATGCTAGGTGCATGTGAGAAAGAAGCCAACACGTCTTTTCGACCAAAGTCTTTGTCAAGGTGGAGGGCAAGTGGTGGGTGGTCCTTCTTAGGGGTGTCTGGAGCTTGAGCGTTCGAGCAGTGTCCGTTCCTGATAGCTGGCTGAGTAGCCAATCTGTGTGATCGAAGGAAGGCGTCCCGTAGTTCGGTGGTGTGTGTCCCGACCACACTGCCGCCTTGACAAAGACACTCCTGACACTGACTTTACTAACCACACTCACAATACTAACATGCACACTCACACTGCAGTACCACTTTGACTCACTAGCCATTACCTCAACTTCTAGAAGAATCACATCCACTCTTTGCCACTCCTTCCTCCCTCCTACAAGTCTAATGGTCATCCAGCTCCTCCTCCTCTGTCCGTATCTGAATAACCCACACTTCCTGCGGGAGTCTTTTATCCTCCTTCTCCTGCCTGGATTGACCTATGTCCCTGGCCAATCTGGCCTTGTCATCCCCTCCCAGGACTTTTTAATCTGCGGCTAGATTCACAAATAGGACACTAAGTCCCAGCCACTTCCACCACATGGACCCGCCGCAGAATAGTAATGGCGGTCCAGGAGGCTGACGGCTCGAGTTTGTGTTTGGGGGCATTGGTTCTCTTGATTCCCATAGTTTAGCCCTGGTGTTGCATGGGGAGGTATGTCTTCTATAAGTCCCTCATGGTCGAAGGCTATCTGCTACTCAGTGTATTCTCTACATCTGCATGATGGTGCTGCACGGCTTCTTGGGCTGCCGTGTAATGGAGACGCTGTGGCTTTCTCTCTGTCAGACTTCCTCCTGCACCAGCTGGGGTGCAGAATCCTGCAGCGTTTGCTCTTGGTGGTCAGATCTTGGTCTGCTGGTGGTTGCAGTCTGGTGCCATAATGTTGCTTCCAATCTCACTGTATTCTCTTTGAATTCTGATGTCACTAGGAGAAATCAAAGAACACTGACAAGTATCTTGTTGCGGAAGCATTTGTTGAGACAAAGGTGGACTGCTTAGATACATGCTGACACTGGGGAAAGGCAGGAATTGGTGCCTTATTGATGCCCACCCTCTTCCTCAGGGTAAGAACTGGCTCTTGATTTCTTCCTTGAGAGGGTCCCCTATCTCTCCTTGTCAAGGCCCGAGTGTCAGCCTTGTCACATCATATAAGAGCTAAATACTCAATGCTTTATAATATAAATCATCCAGGGAGATCATGAAATTTGGAAAATTCCAGAAATAAACTCTTTGATCTTTATGGACAATGTCAACATGATTGTGTTCTCACGTGGCCACACACCCATATATTGACACAGCCAGCTTTAACATGTCTTCTTACAGTGGCATTGTGGGCAAAGCCATCATGTGTGTATTCTTATATGGGAATACTGGTGCATATCGACTTAGTCATATTAGGAGGACGAAACTCCATAAACAGAATGCATTGAAACTCCCTTTGTGAGCGAATGTTATCAATCCAGGGGCATGATAAAGACATTAGAAATGGCATATGGAATTCTGTAGGTTTAGTAGCTACGTACTACTATTTTTTTGTTAATGTTTATTGGTTAAAATGAATTCGACCTTAACAATAGAAACAAAACAATTAATAGAAAACTAACAAAAGCATACAGTTCTTAAAATCTCTACACAAAATAATTAAAAAAAGAAAAACTAAGAATCATAAATGCGAAAAATGTACATATTTGTGTCGTCATATATTCCCTATTTCTTTGAGGCAAAATCTGAAAATAAATGCTGCTATGTAGTCGGGAGTCCGATTAAGGGAAAAGCCAACGGAAAATGTGCTCTTACGTGGGAACACTGGCATACATTGACCCAGCCAGCATGTCCTTACTCTTCCTTCGGTGGGGCCTTCTTACAGTGGCATTACTGAACTGATGTGCAAAGCCAACACAAGCGTTCTTACATGAGAATACTGGCATATATTGGCACAGCATTCATAAAATGTATTTCTTACAGTGGCATTACTGGCATTATGGAACAGCCAACATGAGTGGCTTCATAGCTATACTCCATCTTTGGCGCACCTATATGAAAAATAGTTCAGCCCCTTCAATGCAAAAATGTCGCTAGCCACCACTACCTTTATGGAATAGCATGAAAGCGGAGCCTGTGAGAAAAGGAGGAAGGATGGAAAGGAATGAGATAAGGATGAAGAACTAGTTGCAACACTTTGAGATGGCCACAGAAGTTAAAGGAGGAGGAAGAATGATGTTCTATGAAAATGAGGCTGGAGAGGAAGAGATGAGAAAGGAGGGACATTGTATATGTTACACATCCACAAGGAAAGGTGTGCTGACTTTTGGCAAGTAAAGAAGGAAGGGGCACAAGAAGAAGCTTAGATGAGTGACATGGAGGCCAGAAAGAGGTGAGAAGGAAGGAAGCAGAAGGGAACAAAGTGAATGGTACCTTGGCAGAACTGCAAGAGGAAAGTGGAAACAGCATACAAAAACAGTAAGATAATGAAAGGAGTAGGAAAAGTGAAAATAGTGGAGGATGGAGGAGAGAAAGCGAAATCCTGGAGTGAGGATGACTTGGCTTGAAAAAGAAAGACAGGGGGAAGGCAAGGATCATGTGGAGACCACTTTAAAGTGTAGCACATTCTTCTTACACCCCAAGACTGTACAAATCAATTACTTTAACATTGAGTCAGTTGACTGTGTTATTGCTAACATTTTGCAACCATATCCATCTTGACAAAGTAAAAAATGTGTCAAAAGTTTACTTTGATCTTTACCTATAGAGTGTGTACCTGTGAGGTTAGGTAGGTTGAAGGATGATGAGGACAGGCTGGCATCTAATTTATGACCACCAACGTGAGTAGGAGCTGGCGGCTAATGTATAAGTTCAAGCGGGTTACAGATTGGAGAAGGCAAGTGAATGCTTATTGGTTATGCAGTCTAGCTAAATGTTAAAATCATATACAATATACATTTTAATTTTTGTTTGCACTGCTCTTTGTGTTTTAACTAGGACGTCGAGTTCATACAGAAGATAGTTGAGTATTTTCATGTCGTTATCAAAAGCAACAATTTATATCAGTAATTAGGGCAATGGTATTTACCAGTGCCAAAGAAGGCTTTGGGGCATTTTTCCTAACAGGGCCACTCTAGAGGGCATTTCTATTTATCAGGGGTGGCTTGTCCATAATGGGCGCAGGGATGCTGACCCACCAGAACCGTCGTTTATTTTGGATGAACCACGGATTAAACTGTCAAAGGGAAACGTGGGTTCCCTTTGACATTTTATGCTCCTCAGTGTGCAGGTGCAATGGCCATGCAAGGCTGGGTTCGTTTTGCTTCCTCATCGTTATATAGTCCATAGGCGATGCAGCTTGGGGAAATCATGTCTGAATGTGTGAGGAGGCACTCTTGCACCTCCTCACCAATTGAGACTTAACGGGACACTGACAATGCAGTGCTCCATCTCCTGCATACATGTGCAGGAATCGGGAAGCACTCTGTGCCTTACAGGGTGGTGGGGGGGGGGTGTTAGGGGCAGACAGCGTCTAGCAAGTCAGGTGGTGCAGGGGGGGACATAATGACCTAGGGGTTATGGAGGAAAGACTGCTTGAAGAGGTGGGTCTTGAGTTTTTTTCTGAATTGTAGGAGCCCGGTGGAGAGTCTGATGCTGATGGCGGAGGAGGGTCCATAGTCTTGGGGTGTAGGCAGAGAAGTCTTTTTTCTAGTCTTTTCCTTTTAGCAGCAGCGGATTTCAAGTCTGCACATGTCCTGGCATCTGGCGTTGCACTGTCCGCCGGGGATGCTAAGTTTCTCTGCGAGGTTGCTGAGTGACTTCAGAGTGACTGCCTTATAGATGATGCTGAAAGAGTTGAAGGTGATGTGTGCGTGCAGTGGGAGCCAGCATAGATCGATGAGGGCTGGAGTGATGTGGTTTTATCTCTGTAGACCCATGATGAGGCATGCATTCGTATATAGGACACTTCTCAGGGGCACATGGGAGGACAATGGGAGGCCTTCGAGGAGGGGCATTACCCCCATTCAAGTAAGATAGGACCAGTGCTTGAACAATGGATCTGAAGCTGTCAGGAGTGATGAAGGGCTTGAATTTCCATAGGAGGGAGCTGATACCAAGCTGTCTGAGTTTTCTTAGCTATGTGTGTCTTGAAGGAGAGGTGTTTGTTGATATGGAACCAAAGGGTCCTGGCTAAGGAGGTGAGCTCAGAGGGGAAGCCCTCAGTGTTCATGGTTTATAGCCAGGTCAGTATTTCTGGGTGTTTGTTGTTGTTGGTGAGGAGTAGGAATTTGGTCTTGGAGGGGTTGAGCTTCAAGTATGCACTGACATCCAAGACTGGATCAGCAAGACTCAGCTTTTTTGAGCCTGTGGATGTCCTTGATGGAGTCGATCTTGAGGTATAGCTGTGTGTCGTCAGCGTATCGGTGATGTGGATGTTGTGTGTGGCTAGGCGGGCTCCCAGCGGCTCCATGTATAGATTGAAGATCACTGGGGAGAGGATGGAACCCTGCCGACTCCACAGGTGATGGGTGGCATTAGCGACCTAGATGAGTCCATCTTAACAAACTGATTGCGGTTGGCGAGGTAGGACTTGAACCAGCATAGGACAGGGTCACTGATCGCCATGAGTGCCTGGTGGTCTACTGTGTCAAAAGCGGCAGAGAGGTCGAGTAGAACCAGGAGGCAGGGATGGCCATCGTCAAGGACGTTGAGGGCGTCGTCGTCCACCTGTATGCTTGCTGTCTCTGTGCTGCATATGGATCGAACACAGATTGTTAGGTTTGGAGGCGATTTTTGGTGTCGATGTCTTGCTGCAGTTGCGTGGCTACCCCTTTATCAATGATCTTACCTAGGAAGGGAGATGGGTGATGGGGTGATAGTTGCCTAGGTTGATGTGATTCAGTGTGAGTCTCTTTAGTAAAGGGAGGATTTGTCCTGTTTTCATGGTCATTTGGAAGTTGCCTTGAGTTAGGGAGCTGTTTATGATTGCCAGGTAGGGAAGGAGAGCTTCTGCGGGGAGGGTCTTGAGGATGGATGCTGGAAGGATGTCATCTATATACAATGTGGCTTTGAGGTTGGCCAGGGGTTTCCAACAGATTCTCTGTAGAGAGTGTCTTACATCTTTTACTGTGGCATAACATTTTGTTACTGGGTGTCTATGATAAAAAAAGCATGATAATTGTTATTACATGGGTAGACTGCCATTTTGGGGCATCTATTCTAGCTATATGTTATTGTAGCACAGCATGTTTTACTGGGCATCTATGATAAAGCAAACATGACAAGTGTTATTACATGTCTAAACTGGCCTACATTGGAGCAGGCAGTTTGAACAAGAGATCTGATTGTGTTGTGGCATTTTTAAAGACAGAGCAAACAGGAATAGGTCCTTGCGCGCTGTTTCTGGCTTATATTGGCAGAGCTAGATTGGAAATGTTTTCTTACAGTATAATTACTGGCTTTATTAACAAAGTAAACATGAGTATGTTCTTATATGGGAATACTAGCATATATAGGTACAGCCAACATGGAAATATATGGTCACAGCCAGCATGAAAATATTGTAATACTGGTATATATTGTTTTTTTAAGTGTATTTATTTCTATAGCGCCGAAGTCCGTAGGCAGCAGGGCGCTATGCAAAAATACGCCGGGACAACATAATGACAGGACAAGAACAGTCATATGGTAAAAAACCATTTATTCTACCAGAAGGGTCTTTGGTTTTTTACGAAAGGGCAGCAAGGCTTCTTCTGGACAAAGGACTAGTGGAAGGGCGTTCCAAGCTGAAGCTCCGACAAAAGGGAAGGATCGGCTGTCTCCTCAAGCACGCGTTGGCTTGGGAGACGTCAGTAGACAACCCTTGCTCGACCGAAGAATTCTTTAGGGCCGATATTTGGTGAGTTTCTCCTTCAAATATTGAGGAGCCTGGCTGTAACAACACTTATGGCAAAGCTAGCAAGACGCTGATCTTCACCTAATCCTGACTATGTGCTATCTGTATACAATGTTTTCTCTATGCCTGCCTGCACTATATGTATGATGTTTGCAATGATTCCACAATGTCACACATGCCTCATGTAACTAAATTCATCACCTGTAACAGCACCTCGATGCCTAAGGGCTGTTTGCGTGCTTTATACATTTTAAATATAAATAAAATAAATAAATATGGGCATGGTGAGGGTCTTAAAGCGGACCCCAGAGGCGGCGGGAGCCAATGAAGGTTCTTCCTATGCCCAGAAATGTGTTCACTACGGTCGGCTTTCTTTATAATGCGGATGGCATTATTCTGAACTTTTTGTAGTTTGATAATGTTGCCTGTAGAGGCACCTCCGAGAAGTGCGTCACAGTAATCAAGATGTGAAAGAGTTTTAGCTCTGGCCAAGGTTTCACAATTTTCTCAGATACGCGCGTCCTTATTTGTCTAAGCTGATGTAAATGATAGTGTGAGGATTTAACTATGGCATCCACTAGGGTGTCAGAGTTCAGGGAGGAGTTTAGCTAGGAGCCGAGAGTCTTAACTTTACTAAGTGTAGGAATTGGGCAGCCATCAATTACAATTTCTGAGTATCGAGGATTCAGTTTAGATCTTAAAGCTTGTGGGTTGAAAAATTAACAGCTCTGTCTTCAAGTTGTTCAAGCACATTTGGTGGGTATTCACCCACTTTTTAACCTCCTGAAAGATGTAGTTAAGATTAGAGCAATCGGAGACATAGCCGCCAGTCAGAGGATGTAGGAGCTGGGTATCATCTGCATAGTTCGAAAACAAATTGTTGGCTTCTTCCAGATGGTCGCAAAGTGCGCCACTTTTGTATTGGTGCCCGAGAAAATGTTATGGCCCAGTGGGAAAAGGAATCATGAAAATGCATTGGGAAATGTTTTTGGTCAAAGTGGGGCAATTTTGTGGGCCAATGTGGGCCTGTTGGATGAGTGCTTTACTATGCAGCTAATCGTTTTGACCAGTGTTGCTGAATAAATATTCTTTAAAATGCACAATTTGCCTCACATTTAATCAGAAAACTAACCCTGTTCAAACAGTTGGTCACAAAAGAAATGAATAGCCATTTGCAACTGTGTACCACTTTTTATTGGTGCCTGAAACAATTTTATGGACCATTCAGACCCTGCTGACAGGTCTTAAATGCCTTGACCCTAGTTAACAAAATTCGCTTCACATGGACCCTTCGAGTCAGGGTGTTAATAATACCAGCAAGCATCATGACGAAAAAGACGTAGCTGGGCAGATAGCACAGCGAGCAGAGTGCTTGTTTTCACATCCGTGCTCTGCAATACAGGTTCGAATCCCGGCAAGTCCAAAATCGGCCATTCATTCATCCGAGAACGAAAAATGAGCACCACACACTATGGGTAGTAATAATGTGTATTATGATTGGTAACTATAATCAAATGATATATTTATGTTGATTGTTAAACAATATTGCACAATCGTTAACCTTTTTTGCTAAAACCACAAATCATGGTAAAAATATGGATTTCCTGTAGATATTATGAAGTAAGCTAATGTGTACTAATCCAAAAAGAGAAGAGCGCATAAAGTAACGTGTAAATGTGTAGTGTTTCCAAACACAAATTGATGGCCGTTACCTAACCCGCTTAGTACCAAACATGCTCAAGGATATGATGCCTGAAACGCCGTCATTTGCACTGCGCTAAACTCCAACATAAAGGAAGAGATGCATCAATTTGAAAATCCTTTTTTAGGTGCACGCCGCATAGAGATGTTTATCCCATACCTCACATGGGAGTTTCTCAAGACACACGGACATGGCACCTGGACAAGGACGCCGGGTAGAGCAGAACACAGGCGACTCACACGGTGACGCAGTCAACAACCCACCCTAACCCCACCCAACACCCGCACTCGCCCCTTAGTTGCCACCAGGTACCACAGTGTTGTGGAACTGCCGGGATATTGGCAATCACCACACTAGCTGAGCTGTGGACGTTGGCAGGTGCACTAGCAGAATGAGCGTGAAGGGAAGTCAGGCAGGGCTGCGAGGGAGGCTGGGGGAGGAGGGGGCCAGATGTGAAAGGGACCTTGAAGGCCGGTCTGACCCAGATCAGGACAAAGTCGCAGGGGTGCTCCCGAACCCTACCTGGGAAACTACAGAAGCCCAGCGCCTCAATCCAGGATAGAGATGCCAACTAACCAATTGAACTAACAATTTCCCTCTTTGCATACACCTCTCAAACTCCAAACCAAACACAACCACAAACCTACAGCACACCAAGCCGCACAAACTTCACTACACTGCAACAACAAAACAAAAAAACGCACATAGACGTGCACAACAGTACACGACGACTACCGGCCGCAGCCACCCCAGGCCCAGCCAACGGACCCACCAGGCTGAGGCCGCCAACAGCACATCACTGCTCTGTTGCACTTTTTCAGCTTCCTCCCACTAACTCCCACCCCCCTCTTTCAGAGCCGCCAGAGCCCCTGGGGACCACTCCGGTGGTGATAGTGCACGGTACAAATGTCGTTTAACATTAACATTAACACGTCGGACGAAAAGACATTTGTCCACTAGATTGCAGAAGCGCGTCGTAAAAGGAATATAAACTTTTATCAAGTCAATTTCTTTACACCCCCCAGGTTTTACTTTTTGGTTTTAGCGAATTCAGTGGTGCTAGTGCCACCCAATGCTCAAAGAATTGATACCCTGAAAGGAGAAATCAGAGTTTTGGAACAAGCTATGGTGTTGGCATGGTAACTTGCTGACGCTTGGTGATGAAATGGTCAAAGCACCAACTGGGCCTTGTTTTTTCAAGGAGGGCTGTGCTTATGCCATTTTGGACAGTGCTTTAATGAGTTCCAAGTTAACTGCCAGTTGCGTGTGATATATGGGCATCACGGAGGAAAGGGATGAATATTACAGCACAGGGCTGGGATTCCTGGGATCAAGAATAGTAAAGCCGATAGTCGGGATGATTTGCTTGGATGGGAAATAACATGTTTAGTTTCCAAACATAGGTGTTTGTGTTCCAGAAAGAGGAATCTTCCGGGCAAGGAATTGGGAACCGTGGGAAAAAGAGCCTGCTTTGGCAAAGAATGTACTCAAACTCTACCTCAAACAAGGGATCAAATACACTGCTTTAACTTCCCAAATATTTGAATTTTCGGGAGTGGCCATTAACTAGTGATTTTTCTTGGTGTCTTTGGCTCGTTTGCTGCAAATGCATGGCCGCAGAACAGAATGTGCTGTTTGTCCACTTCTTTGCCTGTCCTGTGAAGCCATTGCGGAACGCACTCTTGGCCTAGATATGGGGGTGTATGCAGGCCCCATTGGGCTAGACACGCGTTTCCTCTTCTAGCCCAGCGAGGAAGAGTCGCCAGATGTGGATGAGCCACTAGAAGCAAAGTAAGGTAACCGCTCTAGACCCCCGACCACCCCCTGGAAAAGGAGCACTGAGAATCGGGTATGTGCCCTCCCTGCAGCCCACCCGTGCTCTGCAGAGCCAAGCAAAGGCCAGCGAGGAGGACTGAGCGACCGGCAGACCACCGGTTCATGGCAGGGTTACTGCAGAGATGGCGTGCGGGGTGGTCAGGAGTTAGAGCAATGTCTGCCCCCTCTCCTCCACCCCATCACAGAGCAGCCCCCGGGATTAGAGCACAGTCTGCACCTCAGGCATTTGCACACAGACATGCTTTGTGACGGCCATTGTGCAACTTTGGCTTGAAAACATCTGAAGGTGGAATAAAGTGCACAGAAGTGATGATTTTGCTAACAGTAGTGACGCACTGTTTTTGTAGCAGTTTTATAATTGCTTTATTTTTATGGTGTATTTATTTGGCCACTTTCAAAACTATCAAAATGCTTTTAATTCAAAAACTACAGACAAGGGCTATTTACCCTGCTAAGAGGAATAATTTTCCACGCAATGCCTGCTATTATTATAAATCCTTAAGGTCTGCCACAGACACATATCTCCTGCTGTGACCCCATGGATGTCAGGGCAGAGATTGGGCCCCAGGGACACACCCCTCATAGTGCCTCTACTGCAGGATTTCCTTATAGTGCTAAAGTAGCAGAGCCTCTGGATAGCAGCAATCTCACAGGTCACCAAATGCTAACCAGGTCAGCACAGGGTCAGGGCCAGGGCAAACCACCTCTCCAGGCCAGCAACATTGCAGAGGTGTGCAGTCCTGCAGTGAGCTCTATAGCTGTAGAAGTCTGTTCCTGGCAAATCATCATCACTCGCTTGCCCTCTCCTCACAGGACCAGGGATGACACCCTCTGCAGTCTCCAGGACAGCAACCTCTCTTCCCATCATCACTCGCTTGCCCTCTCCTCACAGGAGCAGGGATGACACCCTCTCCAGTCTCCAGGACAGCAACCTCTCTTCCCATCATCACTCGCTTGCACTCTCCTCAGAGGACCAGGGATGACACCTTCTGCCCTATCTAGGACAGCAACCTCTCTTCCCATCATCACTCGCTTGCCCTCTCCTCAGAGGACCAGGGATGACACCTTCTCCACTATCTAGGACAGCAACCTCTCTTCCCATCATCACTCGCTTGCCCTCTCCTCACAGGACCAGGGATGACACCCTCTGCAGTCTCCAGGACAGCAACCTCTCTTCCCATCATCACTCGCTTGCCCTCTCCTCACAGGAGCAGGGATGACACCCTCTCCAGTCTCCAGGACAGCAACCTCTCTTCCCATCATCACTCGCTTGCCCTCTCCTCAGAGGACCAGGGATGACACCTTCTCCACTATCTAGGACAGCAACCTCTCTTCCCATCATCACTCGCTTGCCCTCTCCTCACAGGACCAGGGATGACACCCTCTGCAGTCTCCAGGACAGCAACCTCTCTTCCCATCATCACTCGCTTGCCCTCTCCTCACAGGAGCAGGGATGACACCCTCTCCAGGACAGCAACCTCTCTTCCCATCATCACTCGCTTGCCCTCTCCTCAGAGGACCAGGGATGACACCTTCTCCACTATCTAGGACAGCAACCTCTCTTCCCATCATCACTCGCTTGCCCTCTCCTCACAGGACCAGGGATGACACCCTCTGCAGTCTCCAGGACAGCAACCTCTCTTCCCATCATCACTCGCTTGCCCTCTCCTCACAGGAGCAGGGATGACACCCTCTCCAGGACAGCAACCTCTCTTCCCATCATCACTCGCTTGCCCTCTCCTCAGAGGACCAGGGATGACACCTTCTCCACTATCTAGGACAGCAACCTCTCTTCCCATCATCACTCGCTTGCCCTCTCCTCACAGGACCAGGGATGACACCCTCTGCAGTCTCCAGGACAGCAACCTCTCTTCCCATCATCACTCGCTTGCCCTCTCCTCAGAGGACCAGGGATGACACCTTCTCCACTATCTAGGACAGCAACCTCTCGTCCCATCATCACTCGCTTACCCTCTCTTCAGCTACATGTTTGATTACATTAGTACACAGTTTCATAAAGATGGCTTGGAAAGTACATACAACATAATAAAGGGTTGTAAATATGCTGAGCTAAAATAATACAATTGTATTGTTATTCTCCCCCTCCCCCTACCTTGAATGGAAGACTACAGATCCCAGATATTGCATTATATATCACGTGAGGAAAATGTGACCTTCCAAAAAAATAAACATGTGCTTGTGTATCAAATAAAAAATGAAAATAAGACACCATTTAAACAGTTTATGTGACATATTTCAATTTCTTTGGAAGAAGGCATATTATGTGGGTGGCTATCTGGTAGGCTGCATGTGCTTTCGGCATAACAATGCCCCTTCCTCAGCCAAACTTAGAGGTCTTGCCCAAAGCAATGGTTACTCAACTGATGCCATCATTTATATATCACTTCCAATTTGAATATAGGGTGATAAGTAGTCAAGTATGTGTAACCCTAGTGTGGGGTGTTTGTCTCCAGACCTTCACCTGGGGTTGGGTGGTGACTGCAGAGCCTTGCTTGGGAAGGTAGGAACAAGAACCTTCTATAATACAATGCATGTTACTTCATAATGTTGAACTTGTGCCACAAAATTGCTGGAACCATTGTTACAGAAGAGAGAGGGAGGGAGAGGGAATGGGAGTTCTGAACTGAGAATGTCTGTTGGTATATCAAAGGGTACTGCCCAATGAGAGGTTCCCTAACAATATGTTTGCAATCAGCAGCTTTATAAAAAGTAAGTCAGGGGTCTGGCTTTCCATTTCCCAGCTTCCTTCTCATTCTCTTGCACACCCGTGCCCTTATCGCATCCACCTTTAAAACTTCACACCTTCCTCCTTGTACCCTGGTAACTATAAATGCAAACTGCAAAGAACAACAGTAAATTGCCAATGCTTGAAAATTGCCAATGCTTGTTTACTTGGACAGCGAGTTATGAGACAACGTGCTACGTCTGCACTCGTGTGTATCTCTGTACACTACTGGCAATACCCAGATACGCAACCATCCATTAGGTTTCTTTACCTGTCTACCGGAAACATTTCAATAATACTGCTATTAAATCTATTTACATTTCCAACGTGCCAGAGTATTCACCAATGATATCCAGCAGTCACTGAATCAGCCTTCTTGGATACAACAACAGCAAATGAAAGTTCTCCCCGTGTATGAATGACCATGAAGGAGAAGCCCATAAAACGTGGAACAGCAACGCAGAGCGTTCGCGGTGCCTGAGCTGTGCCAGAGGTGTGCAGTCCTGCAGTGAGCTCTATAGCTGTAGGAGTCTGTTTACCGTGTCTGGCGAGGAGGAGGAGCCCATAAAATGTGGGATAGCAATGCAGAGCATTCGCAGTGCCTGAGCTGTGCCAGATGTGTGCAGTCCAGCAGTGAGCTCTATAGCTGTAGGAGTCTGTTTACCGTGTCTGGCGAGGAGGAGGAGCCCATAAAACATGGAACAGCAACGCAGAGCGTTGGCAGTGCCTGAGCTGTGCCAAAAGTGTGCAGTCCTGCAGTCCGGCAGGGAGGAGGAGGAGGAGGGGGTGAGACCCTCACAACACCCGCAATTCCTGCAACACTCGGAATTAGGTGACATGGTGACCATCGCCGAGGACGGGAGAGTTTTGATGCTGGAAATGCATTGGAGGGACAGGGCCTCCCTGTCCTTGTCCTGTAGTCCTTTTTTGTGTTCTGTATTGTTTTCTGCCCAGGAGTCCATGTGGGACTCCTGGCAACAGCTCTTCCTATTTTTGGTTTGGTGTACAGACCCATGGGATCCCCTTATGGCACCCATGGGTCGGGGTACAACCCTGTGCCCCTAGTGTATGATTTTGGGCACCTGTGTGTGGCCCACACAGCAGGGTATGGGCTGGTGGCAGCTCCATGCTGAAGTTGACAGGTGCTCTGAGTATCCTACGTTTTGGGATACTCAGGCCTTGCCATTGGAATCAGTTGATTCCTGATAGGAAACAAGATGGCCCCTGTGGCCTCTTGCTTTCTATTGCCTGTTACCTTGTTTTCCCAAAGACCTGGGAAGCCCTGACTCTGTCCCTTCCCCCTGACCGGCTGTTGGGTAGAAGTTCCATATATGGTATTGTAGAGAAGTCCAGGCCAGACAGGCTGGAGCCTTCCCAGTGAATGTATGTTGTGGGTACACCCTGTGGGTGGGACCTGGGTGAATGAAGTGTGTGACCAATATGCACTTCTTGTTGTGGATGTCTAGTTTCTAGTATGAAACAAAATGAATGAGACAGCCCTGCCCGAAACTGGTATGAATGCAGTGTGTAGTGTTGAATGGCTGGGTACTTGTCCCAATACACATTCCTTGTGAGTGTCTGAGAGGGAGGTAAATGGCCTGAATGCACTGTATGCCTGATTGGCTGAATGACTGCTGAATACGCTTCTGAGTGATTGGCTGCCTGAGTTTGACCCAGCAGAACGAATGGGAGATCAACTAGTATATCTGGGGGCCTCTCACTGCTAGAAATCATTCAGAAGCTGAAGTCGAAACTGATGTTTGATCTCGAAGCCGAGCCCGAAGAAGAAGGTTGACTGCTGTTACCTTCACTGCAATCTGAAAGCCGCCGTGACGTCGAGAGTGATCCAAGAGAGGACCTCGTTATGCCCCCTCTTCTCGTGCTCCGAGGGACCATCAAGCACTGCTAACCTTCACCGAAGCTCCCTGGAAGTCAGACCCTTGACAGGCTGCCGACCGGAGACGGGGACCGCCAAGGAAAACGAAGAGAAGCACTGGACGTTTCGTCCACCGTCATCGACCAGGGTTTGCAGGTTTGCTGTAACCGCTGGAGGCCCATCGAAGCCGTGTTGCCCAGAAGCGGGGACCGCTTGATGCTGTTCCATCAACGACCGGAGCCGCAACGCTCCATTGAGTAAGACATTTTGATTCCTGGATGCGCTCATCCGCACCACCAACCGCCTTATCCCGCCAGAGAATGCCAGGCCGTCGACGAGCCGAGGAGCATCTGCCGGTGGGTTTCCTGCCACCCAAAGACCGTAGAGACGCCGGACGACTCGACGCCTTTGCTGGGCCACAGTTCTTCACAAACACTTCTGCGGTCCTGAACTATCGACATCGAGGTGCCCCGTACGCCTCTTCCTTGCAGGACGTCTTTGTTCCGTCATCGACCAGCAGCGCTGGGACCAAGGCTGCCGCCACGATTCCGAGTTCACTTTCTTTGAGGGATCTGGATGATCCTTGGCTCCTGCTTTAAAGGAGCCGCTCAAGAAGGATCCGCCGACGACCCGTCATCGAACTCTGCTATTCTAGGTACATTGGGGTGATAGAAACATTGTAGAAGGAAATAAGACTAATTGAACAATATATGGCCTGGGCTTGTAGTATATCTTTATTTTGCAGGTTGCCCAGGTGAGGGGATCTCCACACAGAACTGTGTCTAGTGGTAGGGGCCAGTATTCTGCCAATTGTTTCAAGCAACTGCTTTCCTCCTATGTCTATTGTTGGTTACCTTTATTAATTATTTGTGTGACATTTAACCAGAGTACAATTGATGCACTTTAATGAAATCTGATAATGATTGTGGTACCACTTAGAACTGTATATATTTGCCATTGTAGATTAACTGAGTACAAAGTGAGTTATTGTGAGTGTGTATATAACCTTGAACCTTAATTATATAAATACTGTGTTTTAACTAATACAGTGTGCGGACATTCCTTTGTGGGTGCTTGGGGACTACACTGTACTTAAGAACCAGCTTGCATCACCTCCTGAGAAACTAGGCCTTGATTGCTTGACTATGTTACCATTAATAGAGAATCTTGGCTGGGGTCCTCTGTGCCTCTCCTCTGCCATATAGAGAGCAGGAGTACAGACACCACCCTCCATTCTTTACAAGAGTGACATCCGACCAGCTAGCAGTTGCGGATGAGGAGGCGAACTCCCGGACCTGTCCCAATTCAAGCGAGCTGGCAGCGGTATTGGCAGCGGAAGAGGAAAGCAGCCCGCCATTGAAAGGGAAAAGAACAGTTAATGCAAGTGAAAGCTTCCGGCACTTACCGTGCCCTCCGCACCCCATGAACGCAGAAGTTGCTATTATATCTAGCACAGCCACGTATATTGATAGCATGAAGGCAGCACCTAACTTCATCCTACACCTCGCAGGGAACACAGGGGTGTGGCAGGAGATTGATGTGGATGTGGACGAACTCTGGGGGGAGGTCTGTGTGACAGGACATCAGCATCCGCAGCCTCTCCTAACTGAGAGAACGGACCTGGCGAGCAAAACGCCACCCACTGTGCAAAATAAGCAGAGAGGTCACCATGACATTGCGCCTACCAGCAAAAACCAAAAAAGCCCTTTAGAGAGAAGTGGATTTTGAAAACATCAGGATTTACTATTAACTAGCTCGGAAACACCTACCCCGGGAGGGCACCGATTAAACCCAAACCTCAACCGAAAACCTTCAACACCTGTTCCAACAACCGTTCCACCAAACGGCGGTGTGGGAGACACACTGAGAGACACTAACCATCAAAGATTTGACATTCCAAAGCACTGGGGGTCTCACCGGGCTAAGACTCCATCTAGGAGACAGTTCTTGGTGACTAATAAATGGAAACCAATGGGATTAAAACCCCAGGACCTTCTAAGTGCAAGGTGCTTTTTCTTTTCACAAATCCAACCTCAAACACAAACACTGGGAGCGGACGGAACTCCACTCTCCCATTAGCCAACCAGCCAACTTGGTGACACCGGTGATGAACAGAATGGTGAAGTATCCGACCAGCCCCTCCTGTAAACATTATTGGTGGTGGAGTTTGGGGCTAAACATGCGGTTGAACATGTTTGGGGCGCTTTTCCTGGCGGCCCAGCCTCCACCCTCCAGTGGGCTGGAACAACCAAACACAGAGCGGATAGGCCTACCCACCAACGAGAGGGTTTAGGAACGAGGCCCGTCTCCATCAACCAGAGAGTTAAACCACGGATACCTTTAGCAGCCCAAGCAGGCTTTTTGCCCCAAGTGAGCAACTGACAGGAGTGCCTGATTGCAACAGGGAACAAAACCCCATACATGGTACCAAAGGGATCGCAAACGGAGGAAAAAAGCCCAGACAATCAACTTGGTGATCCTAAAGAACTATACTTCCTCGTTGTTTCTACTCTGACCTCCATATTTGCGCCTTTTATGAAACTGTACGAGCATATGGGTGATCAATTAAAAGATCAAAACACTATGCTCGCAATGCTCCAATCCAAAATGGTCTACGTCGCGGGTTTTGTAACTGGCATCCAACATGACCTTGACACTAGTACAGCGAAAGTGTCGCTGACACCTATACCAGTGCCTCCTCCAAGGAAACTCTTACTGACATCCTCTTTTTCGTGCCTTCCCCTGACCAATGGACCCTTCATATGGTCTCTGTGCTCTCTCCCTTCTCCTCTTCTCCCATTAATGGTGGCACCCGTTGGGATGTCCTCTTGGCCCCCTTCCGCTCCTCTAAGGCCATCATTAATGTCTACGCTAATGGGACCGTCTTGGTCCAAGGCCCTCAGGCCAACCTCCACCTCTTTGATAGACGCTTCCCACGCCTCATCAACTTCCTTTCCTCCCCTGCTGTCCCCTCTTCTCTGTCCTCGGCTACCTTGCCTCTACCCTCTCACCCTGCCCTCTCTCTTGCTCCTTCCTCTTCACCTCCTCAGGGCGTACCTCTGATCTGTACCCCTCCCCAGAAGTCCTTTAAGGAGGGCAACCTTCTCCTCATTGCCACTCTCAACTCTCGCTCTGCCGTCAAACATTCCTCTGATATCTGTCGCCTTCTTGAGGAACTGGACCTTGACATTCTCGGTCTCACTGAGACATGGTTCACGGCCAGCTCTGTCACCAGCTTTGACACACTCCTACCTGACGGTTACAAGATCCTCTCCTTGCCCAGGCCCAACCGTGCTGGGGGGGTGTGGCCCTTATGTTCCCTGAGTGGATTCCTGCCACTGTCACCCCTAGGCAGACCTACTCCTCCTTTGAATGCCTTGTCTGCCGACTCTCTCTCTCTCTCCTAGCCATTCCCTTACCGTGGCTACTATCTATCGGCCACCTGGTCAAATTTCCTCCTTCCTCTCTGAGTGGGCTGACCTCTCCTCCTCACTCCTGTCCTCAACCACTCAACTCCTCTTTCTTGGAGACTTCAATATCCACCTTGATGCCTCCTGTCCTCCCTCTGGACTCTTTCGCGACCTCTGTGACTCTCTCTCACTCTCTATTCTCCCGTCTGGGCCGACCCATTCTGCAGGGCACACTCTTGATACTCTGATCTATTCTGACCTTCCCCTCTCTGTCCCTCTCTCCACTCCTCTCTCCTGGAGTGATCACTTTCTCCTATCCTCCCACCTCACCTTCCCTACCCCACTGGCAAAGCCACCCTCATCACTGCCACCCACCTTCGCGGTCATCCGACCCATGAAGCACGTGTCAGTTGAGGCTTTCGCTTCCACCTTCTCGCCCCACCCTCCCCTTCGGCTGACTCCCACCCTGACACAGCCCTCTCCACTCTGCTATATCTGATACCCTTAATATCCTTGCCCCTGTCATGAGAATCCGCCTGAAGCCCAAAGCCAAATGTAACTCCTGGTACGACTCAGATCTCATCACCCTTAAACGCAAGTGCAGGGTGGCAGAGAGGAAATGGCGTGCTTCATGTTCATCCTCTGACAAACTTGCCTGCCGCCTGCTCCAAAGACAATAGCAGCTCTCCGTTCTCACTAAGAAGAGAGCCCTTATCCAAGCCTGCATCTCTGCGGCATCTATCAATTCGGCCGAACTCTTTAAAATCTGCAAGGAGCTGGCCAACCCTGCTGCAGTCTCCACCTCTCCTGTCCCCTCCCAGGCCCTCTGCACGGCACTGGCCTCTCACTTCATTTTAAAAACTCAGGACATCCTGTCCTCACTCTCCTCCTATCACCTCCCCTCCTCTATTCCCTGCTCTCCCTCTGGCCCTTCTGCAGCCACCCCTCCTCCCTCCTTCTCTGCCTTTCCCCTTTTTTCTGCTGACGAGGTTTCGAGACAAGTCCGATCTATGAAAGTCTCGTCAAAACAGGTCCACCCCTGTTCCTCCGAAACTATCAAGGACCACATCGACTCCCTGGCGCTTGCCCTTGCTGACTTCTGCAATCACTCCTTCGCCTCTGGAGTCTTCCCATCCCCCCTCAAGCACTCCCTTGTGCACCCCCTTCTTAAGAAACCCTCTTCCGACCCCTCCTGCCCAGCTAACTATCGCCCAATCTCTATCACTCCCTTCCTGGGCAAGCTCCTGGAGAAACTGGCCATCTCCCAGCTGAATCTCCATGCTGAATCTGTTGGTAGTCTTCATGACCATCTGGCTTTGGAGTTGCCAGAAGCACGGAAACTGCTCTCCTGAACATCCGTGAGGACCTGCTCTCAAACCTTGACTCCAACACCCCTTGTGTTCTCATTTTGCTCGGCCTCTCTCTGCCTTTGACACTGTCAACCACACTATCCTGCTCAACCGTCTCCATGATAACCTGGGTATCACTGGTCAGGCTCTGGCGTGGCTGACCTCCTTCCTCTCCAATCGACCCTCCCAGGTCCAACTGGGTTCCTTCCTCTCTGACATCTTTTTCTCTACCTTTGGTGTCCCCCAGGGATCTAACCTCTCCCCCTGGCTGTTCAGCCAGTACCTGGCACTTCTTGCTCACTGCATCGCTGCTCTCTGTCCCAACTTTCAGTGCTATGCGGATGATAAATGGAAATGGATGCGCCCATGTGCTTTCTTTTGCAAATTTTGAGCTTGAATAGCTCAAAATTTTACATAGGAAGTTTAAAAAAAGAGAATGCTAGTATTTTTTTTTTTATGTTGCCTATCTATTTTTTAAATAAACATTTTTACTAGACCATCCCTTAAAGTTCAAAACCCTCTGCATTGTCCACAAGGCCTTCTGGGGCCTTGGGCCAAAATACCTTCAACTCTCCCTTCCTAAATATCTTCCTTCTCGAGCACTTCGCTCTTCCGCCTCCAACTCCCTCAGGGTCAGCCGCTTCTCCAAGCAACGAGCTGGGGGTAGATCTCTCTCCGCAGCAGGGGCCTCCCTCTGGAACAGCCTTCCTGCCTCCCTGAAACTTGAGGTGAACCATCTCTGGTTCCGGAAGCACCTCAAAACCTTCCTCTTTGCCTCTGCTTTCTCTCCCTCTCTCCCCTGCTAAAATCACTGAACCTGCACTAAATCTGCAACTGGCCACTCACCGATCTCGGTCCTTGGCCCTGCCACTCTTCCCTGCACTGCCTACCTGCACTACGGGACTGTCTCTGTATCCTACAGCCCCTTCTCCCGGCACTTACCTTGCACTTGCCACCAGCTGGCCCTATTACTTATCTTGTATTCTACTAACCATGTACTGCACTTCCCCTCTCCCCTTCCCCTTGCACTTTTCCCAGTCCCCCTACCCTTGCACTTGCGTGATCTGAATGACACCTGGCCTAGAAGGATCGTTGTCTGTTCTCCCCTTGTTCCCCCCCCTGCCTCGTCGCGCTTTGAAACACTTGTGTATAGGCACGTTACAAATGCCATATCATATCATATCATATCATATCATGTCACTACTTCATACGATCCTGGACCCCAAAATCAAAGAGAAACATGCAAGAAGACTGTCAAGAACATTCAAGGTATCCGAATTGCCGATAGTAGCTTCATCAGCCACAAAAGCCCTGGTATGCCAAACAACGCACACCGGCATAACAGGACAGGTCAGCACTCTAGCAGGAGGCTTGGGGGCCCTGTATTCCCCGACAAGCAACAGGACTCGGCAACCTGCCCCCTCAAAGCCCCCTCAAGATACAGCTATACATCAAAATGACATTATTGTTTATGTGGAGAACGGCTCTTTTCAACAACCAGAGGAGCAGCAGACTTCTGCTTAAAAAAAAGGAAGGCCACCAAGCCGTAAGAGAAATATTAAAAGGGGCTGAAACACCCGTCGAAAAAGTTGCAGCACAAGAGGTTAACATGAACAACCCAAAGAAAATCAGCCGAAATCTTTACTAACGTCAACAAGAACAGTAAAGGGAAAACATCTTCATGAATAGAGGGTGAGAGAGACAAGGATTGAAAATGTTTAACCACAAAAATAGGCCCCATGGCCAGGCCAATCCATCTGAAAAAATCAAGCCCTAACCACCAGACAAAGATCACATGGAATTAAAACCTTCATTAAAATGATCTCACTACCAAAGCCAAATGTCCCAGTGAACCTACCTTTAGAAAATCCCAAAACATTAAACGAAGCATCGAAACTGCCATTGCCACAACCAACAGTACCAACAACAGATAAACCACATAGTGATGACATAGAAACCAAAACGGAGGCGGACTTGTTGAACTTATCCACCTATACAATATCAGAGCCTGATGAACGGGACGCATCCAGCTCTGACCCCAATTCCACCTACGATCCAGCGACATCAGATAGCGACACAGAGACCCCAGGGGCCGAGGACCTCGCTGGTTGAAACAACCACTAGGGCCTGGTATCTTGTATCAAATGGGAAACAAACACCCGCATAAGTCCCCGGCCATGAGCCGGTCCAAGGGCGGTGGGCTGGGAGTTCACAGTGAGCTGCGACCAATTCTTACAACTCAGGTACCTGTGCAGGATCAAAGAGGATGTGAAGACCCAGACCCCAGCGGCTCTAGCCCAGCCAGAAGTAGAAGTAACCAGCAGCCGAGACTACTAATTCAGATAATACCTGAACTGAGGAAACCGATAGCTGAATGAGGCTCTGACCCCCAAGGACATGGACCGACGCGGAAGCGGCAGGCTCAGATGCCAGGATTCTGCCGTGCAAATCACAATGACTATCGAATCTCTCCCCTCAGAATAACTAGACCAAAAACCAGGTCACCCGAACGTAAAGTGGAAAAGACGGCTACTTCAGAAAACTTACAAGCAAGCCACCTGAAGCCATCAAGGATTTCAAGTGAAAAATCGGCCTTACAAGTAATACTGGAGAGACTGATTCCATCAAAGGATGGCCTAAATCTAAACAGGGTGGACGTCATAAGGTTGTTCCATCATATACCAGCCCTGAGACTCCTGACCTCGGACAACATAAACACAATTGAATACATTTGTCAAGTCAACGCATTAAACATCTATTAATTGAGGAAGCCCGGCATTTGACACCTATGGATTCGACCTAAGAGTCCCTATTGGGAGGAGTCAAACAACCAGAGAATCAACCTCGAGAAAATCGGACGTACTCCATAACAGGAGAGGGGAGTCAAATATACGGAAAGAGAGGCCGTTCATTAAAGACTCCGGAGAGAGAGCTAGGAGGGAGCGCGATCATAAGGACTCGCCAATTGGCTCCCCGAGGAGCCGGACAAAAGAGGCAGAAGGTTCAGAAGAAAATTGAAAATGGCTAGCGGGGTGACTAGCTTTGAAAATGAACAAAAATTAATAACAAGAGTATAACCAGACAACTCTTGTATTAGTAAGTTATAACACCAGGGAGTTCTCGCACCTGTTTCTCAACGAAGATCTATTAACAAGGAAATATGACATCATCTGTTTGCAAGAAACATGGTTGAGACAGCCACCCATACTTGGAGGGGTACAGCGTCCATCTAAATCCTGCGCTAAAAGGAACTTGAGGAAGACCCACGTCGGGCCTCCTAATTGCAATAAGGAACACCTTACACTTACAGATCCTGGAGTCGAGTAACATCCATCCGCACTTACAGGCCTTGATAGGCAGGATAAGAGTTGGACCGGGCAAATATTCAAAAATACTAGCCATTATGAACGTATATTGGAACCACGCTAGCAAGAAGTTGAATGACCTTCCGAAACAGGTGCTCTACTGGGTGGATCTCATGAGGGAAAGATGGAAAGACCCCTATTTTCTAATTTGTAGCTATTTAAATGCCCATTGTTTGCCTTACGATGGCTATCAGACCGAAGAAGAGCCATTAAGTACTACAGCCATGAGGAAATGGGGCCTCTAATGGAGAAAAGCCATCTCATCAATAAACATCCACATTTATTTGATAACACCAGCGGTATGAGATCATCAAGCAACACGTGGGGCGGTAAGAAGGGGGGTCAGATCATTGACTATATTTATGCATCTGAAAATCTGAAGAAGGTAGTCCAGAGTCTGGTCGTCGAAGTAAAGCCTCAAAGTGACCATAACCTTTTGAAACTAAGCTGGTCTCTCTCAATGTGAAGGCCTGAACGTAGTTATACTATGGACCCTGAGGTAATCCCGGGCAGGAATCGACGGAGGATCGCCCTGTTCAATTAGTAGCCCTAACGGGCAAACTAAATGCAGCAATACGGTCCATGCAGATCAACAGAACATCAGAAACCTTGGACTATACTCGCCTGTTTAAATCATTCGAAAGCAAGAAAGGGACTAGAAAAGTACCGGGATTTAGACATCGTCATACCTTCGACTTGGCTACTTGGCAAAAAAAGAAAATCATCGGCCATCAGATACGTGTGCTAAAAAAAGAAGATATTGTCTTAGTGTCAATCAAAATAGCAAAACCGAGGCAACACTGCAGAAACTGGCAGAAGCACCAGGAACATTATATCCTAGGGCAAGACGCTGAAACAATGCTACACCAGACCAGAACCAAGAACACGTCTGAGATTTGGTCCATTATCAATGCCCTGGACACCCCCCAGGAGGCGTTGGATTCTAATCCGATCGCTGCAGCAACCTGGATTGCCCATTTTTCTAAATTCTTTGACCCAGACATGCCTCAAATTCCAATGCTTCAAGGGGCCAAGAGTTTGCGGGATCAACAAGGCATAGACTTTGAGTCAGTCAAGGAGGAAATTCAGAAATTAAACAACTTGAGAGCGCCGGGTCCAGACGGGCTAACCAACGCCATGTTGAATCAAAACCCTGTACTATGGTCCATGTTTCTAACGCCCCTTTTTAGGCACATTATGGAAAGACGAGAATTACCATCATCTTGGAAAAAATCTGTAACCATAGTGATCTTTAAAAAAGGATGGAGGACAGACGCAAGTAATTATCGTCCCATAACGTTGCTTGACGTGGTGGGAAAGGTGTTTGCCTCCTTGGCCTTGAAGATCTTGGGAAAGTGGAGCACTGAAACCAACCACAGAGATCCGTGGCAGGCCGGGTTTATCAAGGGAGTCGGAACACCTCAGAATATCTTCCTCATTGACATCCTTAAAGGCCAGGCGGAAAGAAATAAAGGAAAGAACATATACATGGCCTTTATTGACCTGGCGGCAGATTTTGATACAGTCCATCGCCCGAGGTTATGGATCAAACTGCACCAGTGCGATTGCCCTTCTAACACACTAGAAGTGATTCAGGACTTCCACACAGGCACCTCAACAAGAACAAGAATGGATAGATCAGGCACGTTGACAAAGGAGATCCAAACCAACAAAGGGTTGAAATAGGGCTGCCCACTGGCCCCAGAGCTTTTTTATTTGTTTACCTCAGACGTTGGCGACGCCTTCATTAACATCAGGTTCTTCACGCCAAAGATCAAAGGGGTGAAGATGCAACGTTTCTGTATGCTGACGACGTGGTCTTGTTAGACCAGACACCAATAGGTTTGCAGCGTCAACTGGAGGCCCTTCAAAACTACGTGGAGCTAAATGGCCTCAACATAAATCCAAACAAATTGAGGATCATGACTTTTGGTCCAGGCCCAGGAGACCGACGCACGAGAGGCAGCACTTGGCACCGCAAGAAAATCCCCCAGTTTACATCATTCATGTACCTCAGCGTATGCCTGAACACGAGTAGAAGCGACTTACCAAGGCTAGATCCTTTTCAAAAGCGAGAAATCTAGCAAGTCAAGGCAGATTGCTTTTGAAAAGATGCTGTGGCTTCTCATTAAACCTGCTTATTGCGTTCTATTGGATGAACGTACTCCCTATTTTAACATACAGCACGGAAACTGTCTTTTCGTTTGATGCCACAAATTGGTCTGTCATCGAGGGGATATTTTGGAGGCGAGCACTGCGGGTTCCAAAAAGCACCCCTATTCAGGCGCTCCGAATGGAGCTTGCTCTAACCTCAAAGAAGACCACGGTAACTTGGAAAGTACGAGCTCTGTTCAGAAAATGTGTGCAAGCACCCGAGAGAGGAAGCTTTGCAGTGGTAAGGGAAGCTCTGTCTTGCAACAGTGATGTTACCCTATCAGAGTGGCAAACAATCTGTCAAGCGATTATAGCTGATCTGGGGAAAACTTTATAGGAAACTATTCAATGAAGCAAGGAAGTCGAACGTTCTGCCCAAGTACCTCGTCCTATTCCCAAAATTGTTTTTCAGGGACCAATTTATGAGAGTTAGACTAAATCTACTCCCAACCCCTGAAATACTGAGTCGCCACAGAAATGATCTGTCCACAGCCATTTGTAGAAAGTGTGAGAAAGAGTCCTCTATCGAGTCACTAAAACACTTGGTAATATTTTGTCCAGCCATGGAGGAGAAAAAACACTAGCTTCAGGAATTTCCGAAAAAACATGGCTGGAGATCGTCAGATGAATGGAGGCAGGCATTGTTGTCAGGAAATCAAATCCCATTGACTTTGGACTTGGTGAAACTAGTCTTAGAAATGTTTAGAAGAATTGGTGAACTTAAACCTAATGTGCAAAACATTTAACTGAGTGACGAATCTGTCATCAAGAAAAATATATATATCATGTTAAGTGGCAAAAAAGTGTGCTATATTTTAAAACCAAATAATGCCAATAGAAAAAAAAAATGACCATGTTATTTGCGCCGAATCACTCGTGCTTATATCGGCATTCCAGAAGGGTTAGAAACGTCAAACATGCGCATATCAACTGGCTGGAGCAACGGGAACTTTGTTTTTAGGCTCCACGGGTTTCTGATATGGCCTGCGAAAATATAGCTACCAACTGGCCCCTTTGTGAGGAAGGTTACCTCATCCACCTCGTTTCTCAAAACGCATATCTGATGATAGCTACATTATTTGCCCACTAGGTGGCGCAAAAACATAGTAAAAGGACTGCCTGACATTCATCTTTCCCAACCCAGTCTCAATTGCACAGATATTGCTCTGCAAGTATACATTTTAAAATGGGGTTTCAGATGCACAATCAGTTCATTTTGTGGTTGCACAGAATACTTTTGCACCCCCAAAAGAGAGTTACAAAGAAATGTGGAACGCGACCAATTCATACCAATCAAAACTACTACCTTCAAAATGAATACTTCCCAAAGAGGACAATCCATTGATGTTAGAGAGAACACAGAGTATTGCGATAGCATTTCTAAAGCACATGCATAATAAGCTTAATTTACATAATAAGCTTAATTACCTAGTGAAGGGAAACATTGACACACTGTGCCTTTTGCCAGCAAAGTACATGAAGGTGAAGGTTGGCATCGTGTGTGTATCTATGCCAACTCGAACAGACGATGTGCTCTGCTTTCCACAAGGCAGCAAAAGCTGATTTGAAAGGTGCGATGCAGTGGTAGTTTGAGTTTAATGGAGTGTCAAAGGCAGCACCAGCGTGCCCCCCTTATTTGAGTGCAGAGAACACTGTTCAAAGGCTTTTTGACCAGTTCCATGCGGTAAAACAGGGAGCTTAGGTTGAGCTGGTCCTCCATATGCTGTCAAACCAATTTAAGACGTTCTAGGACAGGATGAGTCCTTTCAGGTTCTGCTCTCCCAGGCCAGAAAGGTTTGCTGCAGATTGGCAGGTGCTGTTTCTCAGCAAGAGTCACCCTCAATGTGCTGTAGGAGTGTGTAGGGAGCAGAGCTTGTCTATTTCTTGAACTGCTCCATTTTCACCCCAATGACTAGAGGCTTTGGAAAGATCAATGCTCTCCCAAAAAAAGGTGCAAATAAATTCTTTAAGTTTTTGATGACCAAAAGTGAATCAAAGACAGAGTAGGAGACTCCCTCTTTTACAGGCAAATGCCCATGGGCGATTGAACAAAAGCAGGGCTGCTTTAAGGGGTCCAATCCCAGTCCTTGAGTCTTTGCCTTTTGACATAATACCCAAATTGCTTTGTGCTAAAGCAAGAGGAGGGGACAGGAATGAAATAGAGGCATAGAGAGAAAGAAGATGGTGAGCTCCACCTGTTCACACTAACCCTATCCCTTTTCCTTGTCCATAGCATCAAAGGCACTTTTGATATACAGCACCCTGGACTGGTGTGCGACTAATCCTTTTAGGATGGGTGTACAATTTGATTCTTGTTTCCCAGGACAGCTGCTGGGAGGCTGTCCTGCTGGAGAGAGTGGCTACCATAACTCACAAAGGATAAAAGAAGAGGCACAGTCATTCAGTTTCCTCATTTAACCTTTAACGCTAAGATATTATAAGCTAAAGTATACTAAACTATAGTATACTATGCTATGCTATACTATACAATATATCATACAAAATACTGCATTCCTGTGTTTTTTTGTCAGACCAAATCAGCAGTAGGCACAGCTGGGATCGTCCAGCAGTGGGGGAAAGACATAATGTCAAAATTCGTTTTCAAAGGAGTTGTACCTCAAGAAGAGACAGCAGTCTGCAGTGACCCACTACCCACAAGAAGGAGAAAGAAAAGTCCAAATTGCACCAACTCCAACCTTACAGGCCTACCGTTTCTGCCACAGCCATCAAAGATTTTGGAAAAAGAAAAATTGATGGTTCTGGGACATGCAAAACAAGCTGGAGTACATCAAGACCATGATTGGGCATTTTAAGGAGTGACTTGACAGTGCCGTCCACTGGGTGGCCTTTTATAGTTCCCTTTCCTGTGTGTCATTATTTTCCTTTTTTATGTATATTTCTTTACATTTATTTATTTGGGTCTGGACAGAGGGAATCTAGTTTTCCTTTTGCTTTTACTTTTGTGTTGCTTCGAGGTAAAACCTTTTATTTTTATTTTTTAGGATAAAAATGAGTAGCGATCCCCTTCAGATATTTGCAATTTTATATTAAGTTGTTCAGATCATTAGAGACACTAGACCAGTGTCACACTGTCTAGGTTGGGTGTGCAGAATGGCCCGAAGTGTTCCCATCACGGGTCTCTCAACCTGACCAGTGAAGAGGACCAGAGGAGGAAGAAAGACAGCCCAGGAAGGATGTCCAGCGGCCAAAAATTAAAACCAGAGGTAAAGGTAATATGTTAGGATGAGCAGTGAGACATGATGCTTAATGTGATGCTGGAAAGGCCTTTTGGAGGTACAGGACCTCCTAGACCTTGTCCTACCACTTCTCTGTGATTGTTTTCTTTATGGATTCTGCCACTGAGGTTCAGCCTAGACCTCTGGCAGTGCAGCTTTTCATATTTTCCTTTCGATGGTAAACAACACCCATGGGATACCCTTATGGCACCCATGGGTGGGGGGTACACCATTGTGTGTGTTTATGGGCACCTGTGTGTTGCCCACTGAGCAGGGTATGGGGTGGTGGCAGCTACATGCTGACTTGGTAGTAGTTCTGGGTGTCCTCCATTTTTGGGACACCCAGGCCCAACCATAGGAATCAATGGATTCCTGAAGAAAGGGAAGATGGCCACTTTAGACATTTGGTTTTTATTGCCTTTTACCTTGTTTCTCAAAGACCTGGGATACCCTGACTATGTCCCTTTCCCCTGACTGGCTGTTGCGTGGAAATACCATATATGGGTCTTGGGCTGCCTCCTGTCAGACTGACTGGAGCCTTCCTAGGGGCTGTGTTTTGTGGGTACACCCTTGGGGTGGGACCTATATGAATGGAGTCTAAAGTGAGCTCACATTCTGCGTTGTGGGTGTCTGGGTGTGGTTGTATGACACAATGCCTGAGACAGCCCTGACTGAAACTTGAGTGAATGCAGTGTAGTGTGCTGAAAGGCTGGGTCCTTACTCCAGTCCAATTGATTGGCTGCCTGCCTGCATTAATCTTCACGTGCATGATTGGCTGCTGAGCCTGGCTCAGCCTGTGTGAATGGGGACCAAATGTATATAACAAGGGACCTCTCACTCACCAATTTGATCAGAAGCAAATCTTGAAAGTGAGGTTCAGGAGCCTATGCAAGAAGAAGCTGTTCCCTGAAGGCCCAGCTGGAGGAAGAAGTCTGCGGCTGCATTTTCTTAATGTAATCCAAAAGCTGCTGTGTTCTTCCAAGGACTGATCCAAGAGAGCACCTGGATAAGAGATCTCTTCCCGGGCTATGAGGGACTATCGTGCACCTGCTACTCTTCATCAGACGAACCCTAGAAGCCATTCCTGTGTGCCTGCTGTCCTGAGAAGGGGTCTTCATAAGTACAGAAAAGAAGTGCTTGGACATCTTGAGTAGAAGAAGCTCATTTGTGCCACCAAGGGTCCAGAGGAGTGTTTGTGACCGCTGAAAACCAGATTTCTGTCTACCACCCAGAGGAGGCGGTACACTGGCATAGTACTCCTTGACACCCGGAGCTGCAAAAGTTCCACCTGATGAAAGAATCCTTTAAAGTACATCCTTGACATGACATCTGATCACTTTTTCCCACTGAAGAAGATTCCAGTTTGCTCTATGCGGAGGAAAGTCCACCGGTGGGTCTCCCGCCACCACAATCTGAACAAGACATCCAGAGGGTCCAGTCTTGTTGAGAGTCCGCAGTCTAGCCAGGCGTCAAGTCCAGGTCACCAGAAGCCATCCAGATGTCCGTGTTGTGGCTGCAGCATCGAAGAATCAAAGGACGGTGAACTGCAACATCCTGAAATCCGACACCTACTGCTGCCACTGCACTCGTCGCCACCGAAAGGTATCCAAGGTCCCCAGGCGTCTTTTCCTCTTCTGCCAGGCCTTTCTCAGAGTCCACAGCAAATTTCACCTTCCTAGGACTTCCACGAGTGGAGTAACCACCGTCCAAATTAGACCACCGCGAAGACCGCAACTGCTGCCTTTCCAAAAAAGCACTTGGCTCCTCTTTTACTCTTGGTCTCGGCATCCCACTGACTCCTTTTTGCAAACAGGGGTCATCCTTCAAGGGTCCGTGAAGCCAAGAAACTCTGCCACTTCACCTGCCAAGGCACCAACGGTACTGGGACAAGGAAGAACATCTTCCAGCCTCAGGAGTTGTCCAGGGGTCCCAGAGTCATCTTGGATCCTGGTCTCCTGTGTCATCTCAGGTACACTGTGACCCTATACAAAGAATGCAGAGTATTATTGAACATTTTTGGACTGGGCTGTAAAAGACAAGATAAGGTACTCCCTAACTTTTCCATTACAGGTTGCCCAGGTGGGGGATCCTCACACAGTATTGCTTTTTGTGTCTCATGAAAGTACACTGCCTATGTTCTGAAGCCAACCTGCCTTTCTTCCTTGATCTATGAAAGAACACCTTACTGAAGAATTCACCTGCCTGTTTATATCTGTCAGCAGTTGGTGCTTTTTTACTGAATTAAGTCTACTGTGGAATCACGTAGAGTGTATATATTTGCCATTCTTTGACTAGATCTGCCTGAGCACAAAGTGTTATTATTTATGTGAATATATTTTTACTGAACCTTATTTTACATAAAGCTGTGTTATCACCTAACATAGTGTGTAGACATTACTTTGTGGGGGCGTGGGGACTTGCGGTTCTTAGGAAGCAGTCTGCATCACCTACTGGCTGCTTAAGCATTGGTTGCTCATCCAAGCTACCATATAGAGACCCTTGGCTTGGGTGCTCTGTGCCTCTGTCCCAACCATATAGACGGCAGAAGTACAGATACCCCCTCCAGTCTTTACAGTTACTATGACTCTTTATTCAGATGTAACAAGACAGGTTGGTATTAATGCCTAACAGTGGTCAGGAAAGATTCCCCGTGGGTCCTCTCGTAACCCAAAAAAGGACCATTTTGAGGGGTGCAAGGGGTCCTGATTTGGAAGCTGACTCTCTAAGCCAATTCACTAAGTATATTGCAGATTCACTTCCCCAATCATTGGGGGATAAAGATCCATTAGAAATTCTGCAACTTACTAGTCTTTGGGTTCAGGATATGTCCATTTGTTTGAATCGTGGGAATATCCTGAACATTTTTCATCAACTGGCACCTCTTTCTCTCATCTCTAGCTATGATATGGAAAGGATTTTTTTCCCTTCTAAGGATCATGTAGATCTTAGCAATATTGTTTTGAAATCAAGAGTGGTGTTGGACTTAATAATGGGTCAAAAAGAGGGCCTGATGCAGCTTGGCTTTGAAATAAGATTGCTGAAATCTAGTCAATTCTCCAGTAAGCATGGAGGATCTGAGGAGTATAGGGGAAAACTTACTATGGTCTATCATCCGGAAAGGGTCTCGCAGCCTCAACGGAGGCAATTTATGTCCAGAAATAATGGAGATGGGAGAAATTGGGCCCAAGTCACCTCTGGCTTGTGGAAATGAGCGTTCCCTTATGAGTCTGGACCCTGTAACTAATAATATGGCCCCAAATAAATTCACTCTTCTGTCCTAGAATAACAGGGGAAATCTACATCTCTTAACTAATATCGACACAGCAGCTATGATCAATGGTTCTGACTGCTTCTATCTACAGGAAACCTGGCTTCTCCCCCCCCTCCTTTCATTGATGGCTTTGAAATGTATTCTGAGAATGCTAACCCTAGTTTAGGAGGGAAGGCTCCAGGGGGTCTTCTCATTGCGATACGAGCTTCTCTTGGCCATAGGAATGTGGTTCTTTTGGACACGCCATTTGGTATTTTAGCATTGGAGTCTGCTTCTGGAGAGGGCCTGGTTAATATTCTTATGATTAACATCTATTGGCATAAAGGCCTAGCTGCCCTTCAGCCTTTTTCGGAAAGTCTAACTGATATGGTTCTCGCTTGGAGATCTCTTAATACCAGGGGTCCTGGAAAGTGAAAGTGATCCTGGCTGGTGATCTAAATTCTGACTGCTCCACATCATCTGAGGCCAACCATGGCGACTTGTGGAATCTCTCTATGGAATCAGTGGGTTTAATATGTTTTAATGGTTTCTATGATTCTACCCTCCCTCTTTGCCCTACTTGGTACAGAGGTCTGTCATCCTCTACTATAGATTATGTCTTCGTAGATCATTCCCTGTCTTCTCTCTCCTCTGAGGTCCAGGTCTCTTTTAACCCCTGGAGTGATCATGGGTCTCTGTCTGTTTCCTTCTTTTTTTCAACAAATAAGCTGTCTTCTGGGGGACCACGACATCTAAAAACTGTGTGCCAAGGGACCGGGGTATGTTGGTCGCCGGCTAATATTAATCTCCTCAATTCTCAACTCATCTCTTCACTCAACCACACTTCGCTCATGTGAAAAAAGTGGTTTTTAACACCCTACACTTTGACAGTTTCTTGAATGCTCTTCAAAGTAGTATCTATGACTCACTCAAGAAGGGTAACTCCAAAAGAGTTAATTTTCATAGGTTTGATCAGGAGTTGGCTAATGAAAAGGCCCACACATGCAAACTTATTAGAGAAGTCCAACTGCTTGATATTGACCTGGATAATAAAAAAGCTAAAATTAAATCCATACGTCAAAAATACAAAAACTATTGCAAATCAAGAAAATCTAGTCTGCTGCAAAATGATGCGGAGCTTATGTTAAGAGTTTTGGTTAAAAGGGATCTTAGGGCTTTTTGGGCTCTTTTTTTTAGCTCAAGATCCCGATGCGGTTATTGATCAACTGAATGCTATCCCTGAGGTCCAATGGGTAGATCACTACACTGAACTCTTTGGTAAAGGGGAAGAGGGGTTAGAAGTTTGTGCAATTGGGGAGGATGCACTTAACATTAGGTGGGAGCCCGCTATTGATTATGAGACAATAGTTGGGCTAATCGCCAAAGCTAAGAAATCCAGAGCTCCTGGACCTAACGGCCTTACGAACAATACACTGAAAGACGAACCAGAAATTTGGTCAAAGCTTCTCTTCATGCTATTTCAAGATATAGTAAATACTGGCAATGTTCCTACTAGCTGACAGGCTGCCCATATTATTCCCATCTTTAAGAGAGGTCAGCGGACTCTGGTTAAGAACTGCACACCAATCTCCCTTATTGATGCGGATTGTAAGCTTTTTGCTTCTATTTTTATTTCTCATCTCAATGTTTGGATCAAGGAGAACCATATTCTTCCGAAACAACAAACAGGCTTTAGGGCTGGCCATTCAACTAATTTAAATGTCTTTAAACTCCACATCATCTGCCCAGGGAAGAGGGCAGGAGCCCTCTCCCCCGCCCCGAAGCAGCCAGCAGCACAGACGAGGCCCACAGAGACCGCCTGACTAGGTCTGAGAGGCCTGCCTGACCTCTCCATGCCGGGCGCAGCGCGGCGCCAAAACGAGGCTGAGACCGCCTCTTAGCTCGAACGAGCATCCGCCGGCAGGCGGATTCGCCGGCCCTCACAAAGGCCACACTAAGGCCTGTTGGGTGCCCGTGCCTTCCGCACTCCACATCATCTGCCCAGGGAAGAGGGCAGGAGCCCTCTCCCCCGCCCCGAAGCAGCCAGCAGCACAGACGAGGCCCACAGAGACCGCCTGACTAGGTCTGAGAGGCCTGCCTGACCTCTCCATGCCGGGCGCAGCGCGGCGCCAAAACGAGGCTGAGACCGCCTCTTAGCTCGAACGAGCATCCGCCGGCAGGCGGATTCGCCGGCCCTCACAAAGGCCACACTAAGGCCTGTTGGGTGCCTGTTCGGAGCCTAAGGAGCCAGGGACCAGGAACTCTGCCCCTACCACTCCAGAGCCACCATGAGCAGGAGCTCCTTCCATCTACTGCTGGAGCAGTAGCTAGCCCTGCCTGACACCAGGTATGTCACGAGTCCCTAGCCGCAGCACGAGCGTGCGTCTTGAAGGCAACACTCGGCGGATTATTTAATAATATCCGCGCCGCTCAAGCGCTGCCTAGTGTGGCCTTCTCCAGCCAGGATCTGCCCCATTATTGCACTCAGAGTGCATCCAGCCACCAATTGTAGCCCCTAGGTCCACACCATTTAAAGATGGCTGACCGTCGCATCTTCAGCCCTCCACCCGGCCCCGCAACCCTGCAAACATCGTGATTGGCCCCTCTCCTCTACTGGGAGCCAACCACAAGCCAGCAGGCTTCGAACCGGCCCACCTCGAAGGCACTGTACACTGTGCCTATCTCTAGCCTGTATACGCCATCGAGCATAGGGCTAGATCCCCTGCCCATCTCCTCTGGGGCAAGCATACTGCCCCTTACAGCAACCTTTTTTCCACTGCTCCAGCCAGCAACCTGAACTGCTTCAAGCCTTCACTGAACCCTGTTTTTGCAGTACGGTCTAACACAAACTACTTTCACATTGTGTTGTGCCTTATGGTCGCTTAGAGACCACTGTGACATTGTGTTGTGCCTTATGGTCGCTTAGAGACCACTGTGACATTGTGTTGTGCCTTAGGGTCGCTTAGAGACCACTGTGACATTGTGTTGTGCCTTAGGGTCGCTTAGAGACCACTGTGACATTGTGTTATGCCTTAGGGTCGCTTAGAGACCACTGTGACATAGTGTTATGCCTTAGGGTCGCTTAGAGACCACTGTGACATTGTGTTGTGCCTTATGGTCGCTTAGAGACCACTGTGACATTGTGTTGTGCCTTAGGGTCGCTTAGAGACCACTGTGACATTGTGTTGTGCCTTATGGTCGCTTAGAGACCACTGTGACATAGTGTTGTGCCTTATGGTTGCTTAGAGACCACTGTGACATTGTGTTGTGCCTTATGGTCGCTTAGAGACCACTGTGACATTGTGTTGTGCCTTAGGGTCGCTTAGAGACCACTGTGACATTGTGTTGTGCCTTATGGTCGCTGAGAGACCACTGTGACATAGTGTTGTGCCTTATGGTTGCTTAGAGACCACTGTGACATTGTGTAGTGCCTTATGGTCGCTTAGAGTACACTGTGTATTAGCACTGTGTATTAGCACTGTGTATTAGCACTGTGTACTAGCATTTCTCTGATTCTCTGCGTTAGTACCCTCACTGCAGCACCATTGTGCACTAACATTGCGTACTAGCTTCTCTCTGATGATTTTGTGCGCCAGTTCCCTCTAAATTCAGATATGATCACCTGGACCTTCCTCATTATGTTCCCATTCTGCCTGGTCCCCCATGACACCCCTTGTACAGGGCCACACTTTCGCTTACACCCCAATGGCCTCAGCAGACTAGCCTGCCCCAGACATTATCCCATACCCTGCCCCACCCCCTTCCTACCCAACATCAACCCCTTCCAGCCTACCTCCTCCATCGACTCTCATCGCACAGCAGACACCTCCAGCCCCCAAGAAGCATCACAAACTACTCCCATCGGCCAATCCACTATCACGAACCTCACTACCAGCAAATCCTATCCCTGCTCAGGCTTATCGAGACTCACCCGACTCAGATCCAGAACACACACACCCGTATCCTTCCTCAATCTAGGCAACAAACAAAATATAACCTTAACCAAATCTGCCCCTCCCTGCACACGCCCTACACTTCCGTCAGACCAGATATCACACGGCCTGAACGCACCCTCCCCCCGCACCCACATCAAAAAATCATGCATCACCACCGAAACCATCAAAGGTGCACTCATCAATGCGAGATCTGTAGTCGCCCATGCCCTAGACATAGCCGACATTATTTCCTTCAATGATCTCGACTTCATAGCTATTACAGAGACCTGGCTCCACCCAGCGTCTGGCCCCTCTCTATCACTTGCTATACCCAATGACTATACCATCTACCGTGCAGACAGACAAACAGCTAAAGGTGGTGGAGTAGCCATTATTGCAAAAAGCTCCATCAACATAAGACACATACAAAACCAATCACTGCCATCAGCGGAACTACTCACCCTCAAACTATACACAACGCACACAAGCACTATCACCATCCACCTCATTTACAGACCGCCAGGCCCTATACTATCCTTTAATGACGACATAGCCCTTTTACTCTCTGACAATATCAAACCTAACTCTCGACTACTCATCCTAGGAGACTTTAATCTAGGTCTCAATGATGAGAAAGATGACAAAGCTCACACTGTCGCCAACACAATTTCAGAATTAGGACTCACCCACCATATCACACAACCCACACACAACAAAGGCCGCATCCTTGACTGGATAGCTGACCTCAACTGCAACACTACCATCCTTTCCAACACTCCATGCGCTTGGACTGATCACCACCTTATTACCTTCACCATCAACAAAGGCACTCAAACACCAGGGCCTTCCTCCAATGCCCCACCCACACTCACAAGAAACAACAAAAATATTACACTAGAGAAACTCCTCCCGTTACTCCAACCCATCATCGACTTCTCACCCACCATGACCAACCCTACTGAACTAGTAGAGTTATACAACACAACTATCCTTAAGGCCATAAACACCATAGCACCACTCAAGCTTCGGAAAGCCAAACCACGAGCACACCTCAATTCTTGGTTCACCCCCAAACTAAAAACACTCCGCAAATCCAAAAGACAAGCTGAATTAGCATGGAAACAGTCACCATCCACTATTAATAAGACATTTTACGCACTGGCATCGAACATCTATAAATCAGCCATCATCCAGTCTAAAAAAAAACATGTACAATGAAAGAATCAGCAACGCCAAATCTAATACCAAAGAGCTCTTCAATATCCTGAGAGAACTCGAATCACCCTCCCCCACTCCAGACACTTGTAACAAAGACATCCACTGGTGCACGAGCATCCAGGAAGCACTCCTAGGCAAAATTGCCACACTACAAGCCAAAATCCTGACAAAGAAAGAAAGCCTCACCCTCACTGATAACATCACCCCCTCTACACACACCCACACCACCCCCCAAAATGATGACAATAACCTCTTTGAGTTTTCCACCATAACCATCAAAGAGGTTGAAGAAATAATCTACTCTCTTAAACCGTCCAAATGCCAAGGCGATACTTGCCCAGCCCCAGTCATTAAAGATGCAGCCAAACAACTTGCTCCCTTCATCACTTCCCTCATCAACTCATCTTTCACCTCCAACATAGTGCCCAACAACCTCAAGGACTCCTGGGTTCTTCCCTTACTTAAGAAGCCCACCCTTGACCCTAATGTCCCCACCAACTACAGACCCATTACGACCGTACCCTTCCTACTAAAAATCCTCGACAGAGCTGCCTATCTTCAGATACAGAACCACCTTGAGAAAAATAACTTACTAGGACTCAGACAATCAGGATTCCGCCCCAAACACGGCACTGAGACCGCCCTGATTGACCTTAAGATACAGATGGACAACATTAAAGACAATGGTAAACTAGCCATCCTTCTCCTTCTTGACTTATCGGCCGCCTTCGACCTGGTCAACCACGACATCCTCTGCAAACATCTATCCTCAGCAGCCAAATTTTCAGATAACGCCAACGCATGGATCCATTCCTTCCTTAACAACAGATCCATGAGAGTCTTCGCACCCACAGCCTCTGCCATCCCAGCCCCAGTCACTTGCGGTGTCCCCCAGGGCTCCTGCGTCTCCCCCACTCTATATAATGTGTTCACGAAACCCCTCTTTGACATATTGGACCGCTTGGGTGTCATCTACACCAACTACGCAGATGACACCCAAATACTGATCCCTTTAACAGGCGACTACTCCACCGACCTCACTGCTATCAACAACATTTATTCCATTATCCAAGAATGGATGACCAAGCATGGCCTATGCCTCAATGACGACAAGACCGAGCTTCTTCTCCTAGGTTCCCAACCCAGACTTAATAAACTCGACAAACTCTATCAAGCATTCACTATAGACGGCAATAACATCATCGTCTCTAACAGCGTCAAAACCCTAGGAATCTACCTCGACTCCTCCCTCACACTGACAAGACAGATCAATTCCATCTCATCAGCCACTGCTTACACCTGTAAACTCATCAATGCCAGCAGACCTTACCTCTCACCATCCAACTGCATCACCTTAGCCAGAGCGCTAGTCCTCTCCAAAGTTGACTACTGCAATGCGTTATACTTGGGAACCAGTCAGAAAAACATCAACAAACTACAAGTCATACAAAACAACGCCTTGCGAGCAGCCCTGAACATACCCAAACATGAACACATTTCGGACGCCAGACGCACCTGCCATTGGCTATCCATACCACAAAGAATTGAATATAAAACCATCTCACTCACACACAAATGCCTAGCTAACCAAGCACCCAGATACCTATCCGACAATCTCAATCACCACACCCCAGCGCGCCCTACCAGATCAGTTCAAACACATTGCTTAAATATCCCAAGATTTAAGCTCCAAAAAGCAGGTGGCTCCAGCTTCCCCGTGCTTGCCTCCAAACTTTGGAATTCACTTCCACTCGAGCTGAGATCAGAACCTTCCTTTCACAGATTTAGACACAACACCAAAACTTGGCTTCTATCCAAAGAAACGTAAACTGCCTAGCCCTACCTTACTAGCATGCACCAAGACTGTAAATTTGTAAATATGTAATCGGTTTGTACATTTCTGTTGTATTATTCTTGTTGTATTCATCGCTAGCGCCTGGATGCCCTAGGGCCAGGCGGCGCTATACAAATAATAAACTAAACTAAACTAAACTATTCTAACTGCATTACAAAGCTCAACATGGGGAAAATTTGGTGGTACTCTCTATGTCGCCTCAATCGATTTGTCAAATAAACTCGATTTGGTTATCAGGTCTCGGCTTTGGGCAAAATGATCAAGGTGGGGGATCCCGGCAGGCCTTCTTAATATAATTATGGCAATGTATGAGAATTTGGGGGTCCATATAAGGATTGACTTAGAGGGAACCCTCTCTAGAAGAATAAGGACACGTATTGGGGTCAGGCAGGGCTGTTCTTTAGCTCCATGCCTCTTTATTCTCTATGAGGCAGATGTAGGGGAGTTTCTTGGAGATGCAGGTTTGGTGAACGCAAAGTTGGGGGATCTCAGGCTCTCTTGGTTGGCATATGCTGATGATTTCCTTCTCTTTGATCCGACCAAAGTGGGCTTGCAAAGATACATATCCAAGTTTGAAGAATATGCTACACTTAATGGGCTAAAACCTGAGTAAAACCTGCACGATGGTCTTCTCAAAAGGGGAAAAAAGGGAATAAACAAGTGTGGAAAATCGGCGGTGAAAACATTATGAGAGCACATAAAATCGTTTATCTGGGATTCCTTATTTTGGCCCAACATTCGGCTGCTGAACTAAGACATTCACTCAGATATAAAGCACTCCCGCTCATTTCACAGTCTATCAAGCTGGATAACAAGTATGGCAGGTTCTCCTTTAAGCCAGTGATAGATTTCTTCAAGGCAAAGGTCATTCTGAAATTAATATATGGAATGGAATTACATTATTTGGATATCCTGACCTTTTGGGATATCCTTGAGGGTATTTACTGGAGAAAGGTCATGAAACTTCCCAACTGTGTGCCGATTGTAGCTATAAGGTTCAAACTGGGTCTAGTGTCTTTACAAGCCAGAATCCTTTGGAGGGTCCTGGCACTCTTCTCTTCCCTGCTCTGTCCTAAATATGATATGCTTTATGTTGATGTGGGTAAGACTCTCTTTTCACAGGGATCCCTTGATCGAAAACGTATTCCTTTTAAAATTCAGAGATCTCTGTGACAAGACCTTATTAGATCTGTCTACCGATCGGGATACTCTGTTCACCAATCCGAACAAAGTGAAAGAACTTCTCTTCTGTTGTGACTGGAATGATACCTTGGAGAAACTCCATTCCTATCCATCTCTCTGTGACTTACAATTCGATCACAAGAAGAGAGCTTTTTGTCTTTTATTTTGATACAATTCCCTAATCGCTATTACCGTCCCCTCCTCCTGAAACTTAGATGGAACATCTTACCTACCAAGGAGGTCCTATATAGAAGGAAGGAAATTGGTGACTTGGATCTCTATTGTCGTTTTTATCATAATCCAGGGGTTATTGAATCTGCCAGCCACCTTTTTTTAGACTGCATAGCACTGAAAGGAGTTAGGGCACTCCATTTAGGCAGATTCAATACTCTGGGACTTCTGGGGGCAGAAACCTTTATCTGGTCAAGTTGTCTCTCTATTTCTAATACTGCAGAGGGACTTGCGGTTGCAGGATTTATCAAATCGTTAGATTTATATGCACCTCTCTGATGAATTATTATTTGTATGACGATTCTTTTCTATTTATTTTAACTGTCTGTTTAATGTACTGTATATGAATATAAATCTGACATTCTTGATTTCTTGCTATGCGGCGGGAAGTATGACATGGAATTTGTATTTGGTCTTAACTATGCACTGATCTTATTGGCTTGGTTTATGTTTCCTACTTTAAAAAAAAGGATCTTAGGGCTGTGCTGTATTTTTAATCTATTGTAATGTAAGTAAATATACACTTATTGTTTCTCTTTCTATTAAATGCAATTGTAAAGGTTTCAATGTAAATGTAAACCATGTACAATAAAATATTTTTTAAAAAAATGCCTAACAGTTCCTAGGGTATCACTACAGCAGTAATTCTTGGTTGCAAAATATATAAAGCTGAGGATAAACAAAAATGCAGTCATCCACTTAAGAATGGTGCTTTCCCTGAACTTAAAAGTACTTTCCCCTCCTGAGACACCCTACTCTGAAGAACGCAGGAATCCAAATTGGTGGCTACCTAAAAACAATACGGGCATCATGGAGGAAAGGGAAGAATATCACAGGGATGTTCTTCCGGGGATTAAGACGAGTAAAGCCGATAGTCAGGATGTGTTGCTTGGATGCTTAGTTTCTGAACATAGGCTTTTGTGTTCCGGAAAGAGGACTCTTCCGGGCAAGGAATTGGAAACCCTGGGAAAAAAAGCCTGCTTTGGCAAAGGATGTACTCAAACTCTACCTCAAACAAGGGATCGAATACACTGCGGTAACTTCACAAATATTTGAACGTTCAGGGAGTGTCCATCAACTTGCGATTTTTCTTGGTGTCATTGCCATGTTTGCTGCAAATGCAGGGCCACAGAACAGAAGGTGCTGTTTGTCCACTTCTATGTCTATCCTGTGAGTCATTGCACAACACATTCTTGGGCTACATTTGGGGGTGTTTGCAGGCCCCATTGGGCTAAACACGTGTTTCCACTTCTAGCCTGGTTTAGGACGATTTTACCGAAAACAAATGGTCTCAATGACCAAAAGTTCTAAAAATGCTACCACCAAAGGTCGAACACCAAAAGTTTGAACCTTTGGTGGTAGCATTGTAAAAAAAAAAACACAGGGGCTGCAGGGTTGTCCTCCACATCGCCCCGCTCACTATACTTTATGGTATAGTGAGCGGCGGTTGCGGGGGACACCCATTCAGCCTTCCGTTTAAAAAAAAGAAAAGAAAAGAAAAGGACCCTGTGGCGCTGGTTCCTGATCACGGAAGTGAAAGGGAACTGGCTGCAGGAACCCAGCATGAAGATGAAGGTAAGTGGGGTTTGTTTATGTTGGGGGTGTGGGTGGGGGTGTGCTGAGGGTGTGGGTGGGGGGGGTGTTATGGGTGTGTTGTGTGTGTGAGTATGTATGTGTGTTCGCATGAGAAAGATGCAAACTTTTGGTAGTTTGCATCTTTATCATGCAAACGTTTTGCCCGCGGTAGTTTCAGCCGCGGGCAAATCACTTAGATTCTCTAGCACAGCGAGGAAGAGTCGCCGGATGTGGATGAGCCACACGAAACTCAGTAAGGTAACCGCTCTAGACCCCGACCACCCCCTGGAAAAGGGGCACTGAGAAACGGGGATTCCTGCCCTCCCTGCAGCCCACCCGTGCTCTGCAGAGCCAAGCAAAGGCCAGCGAGGAGGACTGATCGACCTGCAGACCACCAGTAAATGGCAGGGCTACTGCACAGATGGCATGCAGGGTGGTCAGGAGTTAGAAAAATGCTTGCCCCCTCTCCTCCACCCCCCATCACAGAGCAGCCCCTGGGATTGGAGCGCAGTCTGCGCCTCAGACATTTGCACACAGACATTCTTTGTGGCGGCCATTGTACAACTTTAGCTAAACCCTGCGTTAAAAGGAACTTGAGGAAGACCCACCTCGGGCCTCCTAATTGCAATAAGGAACACCTTCTACTTACAGATCCTGGAGTCGGGTAACATCCATCCGCACTTACAGGCCTTGATCAGCAGGATAAGAGTTGGACCGGGCAAATATTCAAAAATACTAGCCATTATGAACGGATATTGGAACCCCGCTAACAAGGAGTTGAATGACCTCCAGGAACAGGTGGTCGACTGGGTGGATCTTATGAGGGAAAAATGGAAAGACCCCTGTTTTCTAATTTGTGGATATTTAAATGCCCATTGTTGGCCTGACGATGGCTATGAGACCAAAGAAGAGCCATGAAGTACTACGCCGCGAGGAAAGGGGGCCTCCAATGGAGAAAAGCCATTTCATTGAGAAACATCCACATTTTAATTGATAACACCAACGTTATGAGATCATCAAGCAACACATGGAGGGTTAAGAAGGGGGGTGGTCAGATCATTGATTATATTTGTGCATCCAAAAATCTGAATAAGGTAGTCCAGAGCCTGGTCGTCGAAGTAAAGCCTCAAAGTGACCATAACCTTTTGAAACTAAGCTGGTCTCTCTCAATGTGAAGGCCTGAACGTAGTTATACTATGGACCCTGAGGTAATCCCGGGCAGGAATCGACTGAGGATCTGCCCTGTTCAATTAGTAGCCCTAACGGGCAAACTAAATGCAGCAATACGGTCCATGCAGATCAGCAGAACATCAGAAACCCTGGACTATACTCACCTGTTTAAATCATTCAAAAGCAAGAAAGGGACCAGAAATATACTGGGATTTAAACATCATCATACCTTCGACCAGACTACTTGGGAAAAAAAGATAATCATCGCCCATCAGATACGTGTGCTAAAAAAAGAAGATATTGTCTTAGCTTCAATCAAAATAGCAAAACTGAGGCAACACTACAGAAACTGGTGGAAGCCCCGGGAAAAGTATATCCTAGGGCAAGACGCTGAAACAATGCTACACCAGATCAGAACCAAGAACACGTCTGAGATTTGGTCCATTATCAATACCCTGGACACCCCCCAGGAGGCTTGGTTTCTAATCAGATCCCTTCAGAAACCTGGATTGCCCATTTTTCTAAATTCTTTGACCCAGACATGCCTCAACTTCCACCGCTTCAAGGGGCCAAGAGTTTGTGGGATAAACCAGGCATAGACTTTGAGTTAGTCAAGGAGGCTATTGAGAATTTAAACAACTCCAGAGCGCCGGGTCCAGACGGGCTAACCAACGCCATGTTGAAGCAGAACCCTGTACCATAGTCCAAGTTTCCAACGCCCCTTTTTAGGCACATTATGGAAAGACGAGAATTACCATCATCTTGGAAAAAAACCTGTACCCATGCCGATCTTTAAAAAAGGAGAGAGGACCGACCCAAGAAATTAAGGTGTTTGCCTCCTTGGCCTTGAAGATCTTGGGAAAGTGGAGCACTGAAATCAACCACAGAGATCCGTGGCAGGCCGGGTTTATCAAGGGAGTTGGAACACCTCTGAATATCTTCCTCATTAACATCCTTAAAGGCCAGGCGGAAAGAAATAAAGGAAAGAACATATACATGGCCTTTATTGACCTGGCGGCAGATTTTGATACAGTCGATCGCCCGGGGTTATGGATGAAACTGCACCAGTGCGATTGCCCTTCTAACACACTAGAAGTGATTCAGGACTTCCACACAGGCACCTCAACAAGAACAAGAATGGATAGATCAGGCATGTTGACAAGGGAGATCCAAACCAACAAAGGGTTGAAACAGGGCTGCCCACTGGCCCCAGAGCTTTTTTATTTGTTTACCTCAGACGTTGGCGACACCTTCATTAACATCAGGCGCTTCCCTCCAAAGATTGGAAGGGTGAAGATACAACGTTTCTGTATGCTGACGACGTGGTCTTGTTAGACCAGACACCAATAGGTTTGCAGCATCAACTGGAGGCCCTTCAAAACTACGTGGAGCTAAATGGCCTCAACATAAATCCAAACAAATTGAGGATCATGGCTTTTGGTCCAGGTCCAGGAGACCGACGCACGAGAGGCAGCACTTGGCACCTAAGGGGCAAGAAAATCTCCCAGGTTACTTCATTCATATACCTCAGCGTATGCCTGAACACGAGTACAAGCGTCTTACCAAGGCTAGATCCTTTTCAAAAGCGAGAAATCTAGCAGGTCAAGGCAGATTGCTTTTGAAAAGATTCTGTGACTTCTCATTAAACCCGTTTATTGCCTACTATCGAATGAAAGTACTCCCTATTTTAACATACAGAGCGGAAACTGTCTTTTTGTTTGTTGTCAAAAATTGGTCTGTCATCGACGGGATATTTTGGAAGCGAGTACTGCGGGTTCCAAAAAGCATTCCTATTCAGGCGCTCTGAATGGAGCTTGGTCTAACCTCAAAGAAGACCACGGTAACTTGGAAAATACTAGCGCTGTACAAAAAATGTTTGCAAGCACCCGAGAGAGGAGGCTTTGTAGCGGTAAGGGGAGCTCTGTCTTGCAACACTAATGTTACCCTAACAGATTGACAAACAATCTGTCAAACGATTATAGCTGATCTGGGGGAAACTGTCCAGACATTACGGGCGAATCCTGACAAAATCAAAAAGAAACTGTACATAAAAGATTGGATCGACACGCGAGACGAGAGGCAGCCATTGAAACTTAATGGGAAACCATTTAATGAAGCCAGGAAGATGAACGTCCTGCCCAAGTACATCGTCCTATTCCCAAACTGGTTCTTCAGGGACCAATTTATGAGAGTTAGACTAAATCTACTCCCAACCCCTGAAATACTGAGTCGCCACAGACATGGTCAGTCCAACACCATTTGTAGACTGTGTTAGAAAGAGTCCTCTATCAAGTCACTAAAACACTTGGTAATATTTTGTCCAGCCATAAGGGAGAAAAGAACTAGCTACATGGCAGAATTTATGGAAAAATATGGCTGGAGATCGTCAGAAGAATGGAGGCAGGCATTGTTGTCGGGAAATCAAATCCCATTGACTTTGGCCTTGGTGAAACTAGTCTTAGAAATGTTTAGAAAAATTGGGGAACTTAAACCTAATGGGCAAAACATTTAACTGAGTGACGAATCAAGGAACGTATATCTCATGTTAAGGGGCAAAAAGGTGTGATATATTTTAAAACCAAATAATGGCAATAGAATTTTTTTTTTTTTTTAATGAATGACCATGTTATTTGCCCCGAATCACTCGTGCTTATATCGGAATTTCAGAAGGGTTAGAAACGTTATAGTCGGAGCACAATCAAGCATGCGCATATCAACTGGCTGGAGCAACGGGAACTTTGTTTTTAGGCTCCACGGGTTTCTGATATGGCCTGCGAAAATATAGCTACCAACTGGCCCCTTTGTGAGGAAGGTTACCTCATCCACCTCGTTTCTCAAAACGCATATCTGATGATAGCTACATTATTTGCCCACTAGGTGGCGCAAAAACATAGTAAAAGGACTGCCTGGCATTCATCTTTCCCTACCCAGTCTCAATCGCACAGATATTGCTTTGCAAGTATAGATTTTAAAATGGGGTTTCAGATGCACAATCAGTTCATTTTGTAGATGCACATAATACTTTTGCACCCCCAAAAGAGAGTTACAAAGAAAAGTGGAACGCGACCAATTCATACCAATCAAAACTACTACCTTCAAAATGAATACTTCCCAAAGAGGACAATCCATTGATGTTAGAGAGAACACAGAGTATTGCGATAGCATTTCTAAAGCACATGCATAATAAGCTTAATTTACATAATAAGTTTAATTACCTAGTTGTTATACTGCTGAGCTGGCCATACACGTGCACTACAGACAGAAAACATGGGAGCCATTCTGCTCTCCAACCTTCCCTTTATTCCTCCGTAACATGACTGCCCTCTCTCTTCCCTTGCCCCTCCCTTTCCTCCCGCTTCCCGCTCCCTCCCATAGTCTCGAGCTCCCCTCTTAAAGGGGCTCTGTCCTTTTTCCCCTGCAACACCTCCCCTTGCATAACATAAAGCTTCCCCGGTTACATTTGCTCGATGAGCCGTTGGGGTCTCTTTGTGGTTCGATGGGGCCTGCTTGGTTGCTCGTGGGTCTCATCTGCACTCTCTCGTTGTGGCGTCTCCTCTCTCTCTTTTTCCTCCATCTCGATCACCTTCCTTTTCGTTGGTTCATGCTCTTCTAAGTATAACTCGTGGAGGAGGGAGTCATTTGGCGTCCTTTTGCCGTAGTTCCTTGTCGTACTTGTCACTTGTTCTTTGTTCCCTGTCGCTAGGGTGGGATCTGCGCTGTTCGTCTGTCCTTTGGCTTTGCTTGTCTCTTCAGCATCTTGCTCGGTCACGTGGTCCTTCTTGTGGGTTACTTTGAATGACCTATAGTGGATGTTGATGAGTGCGTGCTGTAGTGCTGTCCGGTTACTGAGACGGCTGTGTCCTCTGGCGGGACTCGGTATCATACGGATGGTGTTTGGCACCCTGCGTTCTCCTTGGGTTGGGTCACGTTGTGGCCATCCTTTCGGCTGCTCTGTCTGTGCCGTCCTCCATTGGATGGCATGGTCTTGGGGTTTGTCTAGGGGGTATTCTTCCGCCCTTGTCTGGTACTATTGCCTTGTACTGACGTTTTCTGTGACTTCCATTTCCTCCCCCCGTACAATATTTCAAAGGGTACTGGGCGGTTGCGAAGCTCGTAGTTCTCCCGCAGGACGTGTGGCATTTGTGTGCCAAGTGTCGGTCCATCCCCTTTGTGGTGGGCAAGCTCAGGGTAGAGGGGGTGTGCCTGCCTGAAACCTCTGGGTGGGCTGGTGTTCATGTCCTTGATGTCTTTCCTGATGTCTAGCCGTGCTCTCGGTGTACTCGGGTGTCTTTCCTGGGGTGTGGTTTGGCATTCCGAGCTTGTGGGTGGTCCTGTTCTGCACATTCTCTGAAGGTGACCTTCGTGGCCACAGCGCCAGCATGTTCGTCCAAGGGCTGGGTATGGTTGTTTGTGGGTGTTTCTCCACCCTCGCCCGTGGCATTGCTCTTTGCTCTTTGGCCACTCAGTTTCCTCTTTCTCCAGGCTCGAGTGGGCTCAGAGTATTGCGGTTGCTCTTCCGTGAGGGCCGCAATGGTGTTGCGTTCACCTTTCCTTTCAATGGCGGCTGCCTGTGCGTCAACTCTCTCGTATGTTTTTGCCATTTTGAGTATTTTCGCTAGGGGTAGGGGCTTTATGAGAAGGTGTTTTCTGAACGTCGACGAGGTGCACCCTTCTATGATCCTTAGTCTTATAGCATCTTCATCATTGAAGTTGGTGAAGTCACAGTCTCCTATCCTCTTCTGGAGACGTATGACGAACTCTCCAATCGATTCGTGCAGACGCTGCCTGTGTTGGTTGAATGCAAGGCGTTCGTAGTCTTTGTTGGATCCTACTATGAGTTTGTCGTTGATTGCATCGAGGAGACGTTGGTACGTGGTTTTGTCTGTAGCTGGGATTGTCTTGATGATGTCCTTTACCCCTTTTCCTACCAAGTTCCTAAATATGCTGAGTTTGTTTGGCGGGTCTTTGTTCCCAATTGCACCTAGAAAGTCCTTGAATTCTTCAACCCATTCCTCCCATCTTGTTCCTTGGTCATGGTGTGAGGTCAAGGCGAATGGGTTGGGCCTTCTCATGATGGTGGCATATGACGTGGGGGCCAGGGTTGCTAGGGCTTGCGCGCCTGCGTCAGCGTCTGCTTGGTCAGTCATGGTGCGGGCACGTAGTGGTGATCCATGTGGTAGTTGGGCCTCGGTTGTCACTTCTGGCTCGTATTCTCGGGTTTAACAGCGGCAGTTCAGGCACAGCTTTACTCTTTTGGGCTGCTGGCAGTATCCACATGTGTTCCCTTGGTCCTCTGCAGGGGGTGTGAGAGGCGTGATGGCTCTCCACCTTGTGGTTGTCCTCGTGGTGATGCACAATTGTGTTGGTTTTGTCCTTCTGTGGACTTGTCACTTTTCTGCACCGGTGGCTTGCGTGGTGGCGGCCACTAATATGTCCCCAGGCTGTTATACAGCTGTATTGGGGTTTGAATAACATAGGTCCCTTGGGTGGGTGGCTCTGGGGGTTTGGCGTGATGTGGGTGTCCCAGTTAGTGTTCTCCGTTTACGATGGTTCGGCTGTCTTATTCCTGTGGTGGTACTCCCCTCACTGTATCAGTTCTTTCTGTTGTTCTTTTGTCCCTTAATTGGGGGCACCGTTGTGGAAGCGTGTGTTGGTTGGGGTGACTGAGGGTGCTCTGCTGATGGCCTCCGGGCCGTGTATCTGGGTCATGGGCTTCGGCAATGTGGTAGGGGTCTTGTGACCTGGGCTGTGTATGATGTGGTTACTTTGGGTGGTATGTGGGCACCGGTCTGAACTGTTTCTGGGGCGCTGTGGTCACTTATTGCGTGTGCCAGTATGTGTTCTTTCGTTAAGGGTAGCGCTTGCCTGCTGGTTTGGTAGTGTAAGGGGCACCTATCTGATACTTCTTCACTTTTCTCATATTTATTAATTTGTGCTGGGCCCTAGTGCTTGGCCTTTATTGCACTGCCACCCTTGTCCTTGTTGTCCCCCTTTTATTTTAATGTCACTGAGTGGGAGACACAGGGTTTCCCTTATGTGTTTTATCTTTACTTTATATTATTTATTTATTAATTTTTTTTTTGATGTCACCAGCGGGAGACACGGGGTTTCTCGGTTAACCTCGCTGGGTATTATGATTTTTTCAATTGTCACTCTGGGAGACACAGGGTTTCTCTTGGCCGTGGCTCCTTTCGCTCCCAGTCCCCGTCCGAGCTCCTTACTTTGATCGTTGCGACCGCGTTGGTCGGGTGATTCTTCTCGTCCTCTCCTGGTGGGCGGACGGATCAGCTGGGCCTGCAGCGCGGTCGTGGTTGTCTTCCCCTTCCTCCGCTGGCAGCTCTGCAGTTGCCGGTCCGGTCCTCTCTTCACTGGAAGCTCCACAGCTGCTGGGGCTTCCGTCACAGGCGCACGGGCAGGGCACACGGGCCCTCTCTAACTGCAGGGCACCCGGGCTTCTGCCGGCACGCAGTTCTCCTCGCTGCTGTCGGGCTGGCACGCAGGCCCTCTTCAGGGCACACGGGCCCACCGCTCAGATGAGGCTCGCAGGCCCGCTGCAGGGCACACAGGCCCTCCTGTTATTGCAGGGGGCGCTGGCCCACCGCTGTTCCTGGGCACACAGGCCCACTGCAGGCGCACGGGCCCTCCTTCTCTGCCGGGCTCGCAAGCCCACGAACGTTGGGCGCACAGGCCCACGTAGCTTTCTGGGCGCACGGGCCCGCCTTGTTTGTCGGGCTCACAGGCCCACGAACGTTGGGCGCACGGGCCCACGAACCTGCCGGGCACACGGGCCCACCTTATTTGCTGGGCACACGGCCCCCGAACGTTGGGCACACAGGCCCACGTATACAGCCGGGCACACGGGCCCACCTTATTTGCTGGGCACACGGCCCCCGAACGTTGGGCACACGGGCCCACGTATACAGCCGGGCACACGGGTCCACGTTGTCTGCTGGGCACACGGGCCCCCTTCCAAGCTCCTCCTCTGCAGGGCTCACGGGCCCACCGTTACTGGTACAGAGCGAGGGTTCCTATCGGCACACGGGCCCCCGTTACTGCTGGGCGCACGGCCTCCATTGCTGCTGGGCACACAGGCCCCTGTTACTGCTGGGCGCACGGCCCCCATTGCTGCTGGGTACACGGGCCCTTCTACCTCCCACGTAGGGTGTCTCCTCCACCATTGCTGGGCTTCAGGTGGCCTCTCCTCTGCTGCCTGCTGGGCTTACGGCTCCTGTTCCCATGGACTTCTCATAACTATATACTCCACGGCGCGGGACGTTTCAGTTCGTCGCCAGTTGTTATACTGCTGAGCTGGTCATACACGTGCACTACAGACAGAAAACACGGGAGCCATTCTGCTCTCCAACCTTCCCTTTATTCCTCCGTAACATGACTGCCCTCTCTCTTCCCTTGCCCCTCCCTTTCCTCCCGCTTCCCGCTCCCTCCCATAGTCTCGAGCTCCCCTCTTAAAGGAGCTCTGTCCTTTTTCCCCTTCAACACTAGTCAAGGTAAACATTGACACACTGTGCCTTTTGCCAGCAAAGCACATGAAGGTGAAGGTTGGCATCGTGTGTGTATCTATGCCAACGTACATTGATCACCAGATTAGCAAGTTCCTCGTGTATGAAATCTGACCTGAAATGCTCTCTTAAAGTTGCTGTTCCAGTGCAGAAATCCCTGTCTACTAAAACAAATGGACTGGGCCCCCTTTTCCCATGTGCATCAGACTGCTTAGTACATACCCACTGCCCTTGACTCTACCCACCATTTACATGCTTTATGCTAAAGCTCCACTGATCCCCAAGGGCATTTTTGTGGGCAGCAGATTGCCAATGTCTAACTCTTTTTGAGACAAAAGGTTCATTCCACAATATTTATATTCATTGGTAATATGTAATCCTACATGTATGTAATCCATTGCATTTCAAAGCTGGCCATAGTTCTGGGTCATAGATTCTTGACCCTTCACCACACATCAACACGTGCAAACCAGTACAGACTAACTGCTAATTCTCCATAAATAATCCATCAGTGCATTACCATAGACATTAACCTTAACTGCGTTAAGTGTAAAAGGCAGCCTCTTTGTCTCTTAAATTAAAAGCAGCCAAGGACACACATTCACAGGTACAGCCCCACTCCTGTCCAGATTTGTAAAACACATCTGAAAGTAAGCCAACTATTCTTTGAACTTCTGCTCTGCAGGAGTATAATGGGTAGCAGTAGCTAAACTTCCTACTCAGCCCCACACTTCTAGAAACCAACAGTGATCCCAATAATAAGGGGAAAACAGGCAAAGTTAAGAGATATACCTCATTCGCCTTTTATGGTAATGTGGTCAGAGGGAAGGATATACTCTTAGAGTGGGCGTGAATGTGAACAGTAACAACCCAAACAGTACAAACATTTTTTTTAAAAGAATGTCCAGTGAAGGTTCTATAAAAATATAAATACTTTAATCAAACACACCAATGTACACATTTCTTTAGAAATACTATGAAACCCTTCCCCTGTAGAGAACTGTGCAATAGATAAAAAGATGCAGCACTCTAGGTAATGACACAGGGGTGAAATGGCAATAAGCAAGTACAATGATTTTAAAAGGATGTGTTTTTCTGCATAAATGGTGCAAAAGTGACCAAACCAGTCTCTAAGGACCAAAGATGGACCAGGAGGGCAGATCTTGGTCAATAGTACCGTTTCTGCATTTCTTAGGAGATTTGAAAGTGTCAAACCATGCTTTGAAATGGGTTCTAGTGTAGATTGAACCAGGTTTGGGTGCAGCGAGTCCTGGTGGGTCAAGCGTCAAGCGTCAAGCTGGAATCTGGTCAGCTCGAATCAGGATCTCGGTGCGGCTCGAGCGCAGCATTCTGATTGTGCAGTTTGGATGGTTCAGCAGATTGGTATTAGCAGTTGAGGCAGTTCTAGTTGTAGGTAACCGCTGTTTTGGGTTGGCGTGTGACGCTTTGCTCCAGCGGTTCGAGTCGGGGTCCGTCAGTTCGATGTGGTGACCTTGGTGATACGATGCAGGGTTGAAATAGGTAGCAGCTCGACTTGGTTTGCAGCTGCAAGCAGGTTGATCAACTCAAACAGGCGATGTGCTCTGCATGCCACAAGGCAGCACAAGCTGATTTGAAAGGTGCGATGCAGTGGTAGTTTGAGTTTGATGGAAGGCCAAAAGCAGCACCGGCGAGCGCCCCTTGTTAAAGTGCAGAGAACACAGTTTGAATGCTTTTTGACCGGTTCCATGCGGCTGAACAGGGAGCCTAGGCTGAGCTGGTCCTCCAGATGCTTTGAAACCCACTCAAGGGTTTCTAAGTCAGGGTGAGTCCTTTCAGGTTCTGATCTCCCAGGCTAGAGAGGTTTGCTGCAGATTGGCAGGTCCTGGTTCTCAGCAAGAGTCACCCCCAATGTGCTGTAGGAGTGGGTAGGGAGCAGAGCTTGTTTATTTCTTGAACTGCTCCATTTTCACCCCAATGACTAGAGGCTTTGGAAAAATCAACACTCTCCCAAAAAAAGGTGCAAATAAATTCTTTAAGTTTTTGATGACCAAAAGTGAATCAAAGACGGAGTAGGAGACTCCCTCTTTTACGGGCAAATGCCCGTGGGCAATTGAACAAAAGCAGGGCTGCTTTAAGGGGTCCAATCCCAGTCCTTGAGTCTTTGCCTTTTGACATAATACCCAAATTGCTTTGTGCTAAAGCAAGAGGAGGGGACAGGAATGAAATAGAGGCATAGAGAGAAAGAAGATGGTGAGCTCCACCTGTCCACACTAACCATACCCCTTTTTCTTGTCCATAGCATCAAAGGCCCTTTTGATATACAGCACCCTGGCTTGGTGTGTGACTAATCCTTTTAGGATGGGTGTGCAATTTGATTCTTGTTTCCCAGGACAGCTGCTGGGAGGCTGTCCTGCTGGAGAGAGTGGCTACCATAACTCACAAAGGATAAAAGAAGAGGCACAGTCATTCAGTTTCCTCATTTAACCTTTAATGCTAAGATACTATAAGCTAAAGTATACTATACTATAGTATACTATGCTATGCTATGCTATACACTATATCATACAAAATACTGCATACCTGTGTTTTTTTGTCAGACCAAATCAGCAGTAGGCACAGCTGGGATCGTCCAGCAGTGGGGGCAAGACATAATGTCAAAATTCGTTTTCAAAGGAGTTGTACCTCAAGAAGAGACAGCAGCCTGCAGTGACCCACTACCCACAAGAAGGAGAAAGAAAAGTCCAAATTGCACCAACTCCAACCTTACAGGCCTACCGGTTCTGCCACAGCCATCAAGGATTTTGAAAGAAAAAAAATTGATGGTTCTGGGAAATGCAAAATAAACTGGACTACATCAAGACCATGATTGCCCATTTTAAGGAGTGACTTGACAGTGCCGTCCACTGGGGTGGCCTTTTAAAGTTCCCTTTCGTGTGTTCCATTTTTTTCCTTGTTTATATATATTTCTTTACATTTATTTATTTGGGACTGGACAGGGGGAATCTAGTTTTCTTTTTGCTTTTACGTTGTGTTGCTTCAAAGTAACACCTTTTATTTTTTCTTTAGAATAAAAATGAGTTTCAATCTCCTTCAGTCATTTGCAATTTTATATTAAGTTGTTCAGATCATTAGAGACACTAGACCAGTGTTCCACTGTCTAGGTTGGGTGTGCAGAATGGCCCAGAAATGTTCCCATCTCGGGTCTCTCAGCCTGACCAGTGAAGAGGACCAGAGGAGGATGAAAGACAGCCCAGGAAGGATGTCCAGCAGCCACTCATTTAAACCAGAGGTAAAGGTAATATGTTAGGATGAGCAGTGAGAGATGATGGTTAATGTGATGCTGGAAATGCCTTTTGGAGGGACAGGGCCTCCTAGACCTTGTCCTACCACTTCTCTGTGTGTGTTTTCTTTATGGTTTCTGCCACTGAGGTTCAGCCTGGACCTCTGGCAGTGCAGCTCTTCATATTTCCCTTTTGGTGGTAAACAACACCCATGGGATATCCTTATGGCACTCATGGGTGGGGGTACACCATTGTGTGTGTTTATGGGCAGCTGTGCGTTGCCCACAGAGCAGGGTATGGGGTGGTGGCAGCTACATGCTGACTTGGTAGTGGTTCTGGGTGTTCTCCATTTTTGGGACACCGAGGCCAGGCCCAGCCATAGGAATCAATGGATTTCTGAAGAAAGGCAAGATGGCCACTGTAGACATGTGGTTACTATTGTCTTTTACCTTGTTTCCCAAAGATCTGGCAAACCCTGACTCTGCCCCTTTCCCCTGACTGTATGTTGGGTGGAAATACCATAGATGGCTCTGGGTGCTGCCTCCTGTCAGACTGACTGGAGCCTTTCCAGAGTCTGCCTGTTGTGGGTACACCCTTGGGATGGGACCTACATGAATAGAGTCTGAAGTGAACTCACATTCTGTGATGTGGGTGTCTGGGTGTGGTTGTGTGACACAATGCCCGAGACAGCCCTGACTGAAACTTTTTTTCTTTTTAAACTCTTTTTTATTAGTGGTCCGGAAAACACAAACTCAGCAACAGCATCATCGTACAAATTACAATCAAAATGATACGAAAATAGAGAAAATCAGAAAAAAGCAAAGAAAACAGCAGTACATATAGCTCGAACCCAACAGGGGAATCGGGTCTAAACATCACTGTCATCATCAGGGATCATATCACAAAGAAACATTCTGAGGGGTCCCCAAATGTCCTTGGGCCTGCCCACGGAAGGGCGTGTAAGGACAAACTGTTCTTCAGCCTTGTTTACATAGACCAGTTCACGGAGGAACTGCTTCACAGTGGGCGGTTCAGGGTTTTTCCATTGTTGCAGAATACATTTTTTGGCCACTGCACATGTGACATTAAACAGTCTTCTGATCTTTTCGGAGCACTTTCCTATATCCCCAAATAAGTATTTCTGTGGAGTCAACACCGGGGGAATTTGTGTAATTTCATCAAGTACATCTGCCACCTCCCTCCAGAACCCAGCCACCAACGGGCAGCTCCAGTACATGTGGAACGAGCCAGCATAATCTGTTTTACATTTGGGGCATTGACTTGGAGCATCAGCAGCGAACTTGGCTATCTTGACCAGGGTGTAGTGCAACCTATTGAGAATTTTAAACTGGATTACTCGCAGTTCAGCATTTAAGGAGACTTTCTTGGTGAGAGAGCAGTACCTGTCCCATGTTTTATCATCTAGAGGGATCTGGAGATCTCTCTCCCATTTATCTCTGTTCAGATTGGCCGTTGGTGAGTGTGTCTGTACTATGGCATATAGGCTGGACACCTTCAAGCGGCCCCCGGCCGTGATCATTTGAACGCAGGAGTGTGTAGGGGGTTCATCAGGGAAAGATGCCCAGTGTTTTTGGAAAGCCGATCTCATACGATAGTACTGCAGTACCCTAAGTGGGCCCCTGCCTAACGCGCCAGTTATCTGCTGAAGAGTTGCAAATTTCCCCTCAATAAACATATCTCCCAGGCGCATCTCGTCTCCAGGGTCCCAGGCTGCTCGCAGACAAACATTGTGTGTCGGGGGGATGCCGGGGTAGTTCCAGAGGGAAACCTCAGGGTTATATAGGGTCGACAATCCCAATCTCTTAAATATTGCCCTCCAGGCACCGACAGTACAACTAACCGGGTTGAAATCACACAAATCCCTATAGTGGGCATCGAAGATTACAGACTGTATGTCCGTGGGAGAGGTGGTGAGTTCCTCTACATCAACATGCGGTGGGCAGCCCTCCCTGGAATACCAATACTTAGAGAACTGTGCCTGGGACACATAATAATATAATTCAAAGTCAGGGCTCGCCAGTCCACCTGACGAGTATGGTTCAGTTATTTTTCCCCACCCAATTCTGGGAGTCTGCCCATGCCAAAGGAAGGCTGTAGCCATAGACCTCAGTTTAGTGAAGAAGGGTCTCCCCGGCCAAATCGGTATGTTCACAAACAGATATAACAATTTAGGCAAAACTACCATTTTAAGAACAGCTACCCTGCCATGTAACGATAACGGAAGGCGGTCCCACAATAAAAGCTTGGTCTTCAGGACCTGTAGTGTTGAATCGTGATTATCCGCATATAGCCTATTTTTATCGTGTGACACAAGTATCCCCAAGTATCTGATGGACTCACTAGACCATTTCAGCCCCCCCAATGAGCCAGGGCAGCCAGTTGCCGGTGTAAGCGGGAAAACCTCTGACTTGTCCTTGTTTATGGAGTAGCCAGCGTATGAAGTGAACTCTTGAACCTCCGCCATTGCAGGCGCTAGGTTGTTTTCCGGCTCACGGATATATAGGAGCGTGTCGTCCGCGTATAGAGAGATTAGCTGGGTCGCCCCCTTTAGGTTAATGTCGAAGCCTGACCGCTATTGCCATTGGTTCTACTGTTAGGGCAAATAGTATAGGTGAAAACGGGCAGCCTTGCCTAGTGCCTCGTCCCAGGAGAAACATGTCTGAGATTGCCTTGTTGGTTAGGACCCGGGCCCCGGGCTCCGTGTAAAGCAATTTCACGTACCTAATGAAGTTCGGGCCTATCCCAAATGCCTCAAGTACTGCCAGCAAGTAGACCCAGGACACAGAATCAAAGGCCTTTTCGGTATCCAATGAAACGGCCACAGCGTTTCTTCCCGGGTCAATCTGGGCCATTATGCCAAATAGCCTATGCAGGTTAAGCGCAGTAGATCTAGCGGGGACAAACCCATTCTGGTCCGGATGGACGAGTGTCGGAACCGCCGGTAAAAGCCTATTGGCCAGTACCTTGGCGAATATTTTGGCATCTGTATTAATAAGAGATAGCGGTCTATAGGACGACATATCCTGTGGAGGGCAGCGAGGTTTAGGAAGAACAGTTATCAATGCCTCTCTCATGGATACAGCAAGTATATTACAGTTGAGGGATTCTTCCCAGACCCGCAACAACAACGGAACAAGCTCCGCACTGTATTCCTTGTAGAACTCTGCGCCCAGGCCATCTAACCCCGGAGCTTTATTGGACGTTAAATCTTTAATTGCCTCAGCAATCTCATCTACAGTGAGAGGTTGATCCAGTGCCAGGCGGGTCTCCTCTTGGAGTTTCGGCAGCGACAGTGTCGCAAGATACGCCCCTATCTCAGTAGCTGATTTAGTGTCTCTATTACTATACAACTGTTCGTAGAACCCAGCAAACTCAGCATTAATCTCGTTCTCATTGACCAACACCGCACCGTTGGGTTTCTGTATGCTGGTAATTTGATTAGTGTGTCTGTCCTGTTTGAGTAGATTAGATAGTGTCCTACCAGCCTTGTTGCCCTCGCCATATCTCCGGGCTCGGATTGGTGCGGCGATGAACTGCACTTCCCTGGACGATAGTTTGTTAAATTCCTGGAGAAGTTGCTGTATGTCAGCTAATAAGGCTTTGTCATGGGTGCGAGCATAAGTGTCTTCCAGAACTTTCAGTTTACCTTCAGTCAGGGCCAGTTCAGCCCGAACTCCCATAAGAAGACCCACAGATTTGGAAAGTAGCGTGCCCCTGACCCAAACCTTGAAGGATTCCCACACCGTGGAGCATTTATCGACTGAATCGATGTTAATTTCGAGGAACTCAGAAATCTCAGTGTGCAGTGCCTCCACCACCCCGGGGTCCCTCAACAAACCCTCGGGCATCCTCCATCTCTTGGGGGGTCTAGGGCAGTTATGAAACGTGACCTCCAGTGTTATAGGGGCATGGTCAGACATCGTGCGAGCCAATATTTCACATGCCTGTGTTCCAGCAATCAAAGAGGGGAGACAAACCAGTAATCGATTCTGGACTCGGAATCATGAACCGATGAGTAGTACGTGTATCCCTTCGCAGTCGGGTGGAGGGCACGCCAGGCATCCTCTAGGGCGAGCTGCGAAAGGATACTTTGCATAGTTAGGACAGACCTGCTTGGTGCTCTAACAGTCGTACTGGATCTATCAAGTACCGGGTTCATAACCATATTAAAATCTCCCCCCCAGATTATATTAGGAATATCGATCGCAGAGATCAGTTGGTATACATCTGTATAAAAGGCAGGGTCATCAATGTTCGGCCCATAGGTGTTGGCCAACAATATCTGCTGACCAGCGATCGAGCCCCAGACCAGAACATATCTGCCCTGAGGGTCTAGTTTATGGCCATCGAGTCGGAGCCCAAGATTCGGGTGTATAAGTGTAGCGACACCCCTGGCCTGGGACAAGTAGTTGGTAGAGAATCTGGACTTGCCCCAACCAGGCAACAGTATATCGTTATCAGAACCAACAGTATGAGTTTCTTGTAACATAATAATTTGGGCACCGTGCCTGACTATGTAGTTTCCCACCTTCTTGGCTTTCAAACGATTATTTAGACCCCTTACATTCCATGAAACAATTTTAACCCTCAAAGCGTGAGCAGGACCTTGCAAAACAATTGTAAGGATAGTAACCCAAGACTCCCAGATGTCAAATCAGGCATACCGCACCATGTCAGTGCACTCCAGACCACTTGTTTCAACAGTAACTCATAACCATTTTCCAAACGAACCATCGCAGAACAGAGACCCGTGCATTTGGGCAACCATCCAACTACACTCCATGGGGTTCGAAAAAAAACAGTCCCCAACTTTCCCCATCCTCACCCGCCCACCACCCTCACCGTCTGCCCCAACTCGACAGTGTCTGATCCCAAACTTGTGGAGCACTCCCGGGGTAGCCATGTTGCCTCACATGGCCACCAACCCCGGCAACCAACGCCACCTCTTACAAGAGATGGCTGACTGTAATCTCCCATCCAAAGGGCCCGTGAAATGGAGCCACAGAACCACTGAATGCCAAATCATGAACATGCGTGCTTCCTAGTCCGCCGGTCGGGGTCTATTGTTCGGGGCAGGTCGCTCCCTTCTTGGAGGGAGGGGTATAGAAGACTCAATATAGGATAGGGCTTCGGATGGGTTCTCAAAAAAGTGCGACCTCCCAGCATGTTGGATTCTCATTTTGGCCGGAAACATCAAGGCGTACGTGATCTGCCGTTCTCTGAGGAGCCTCTTAACAGGTTCATATGATCGTCTGCTCGCCTGGACAGAGGCGGAAAAGTCCGGATAGATATGTATGCGGTTTCCCTCATAATGCAATGTGCCAGCCTCTCTAGCCAGACGGAGGATTGTGTCCCTGTCCCTGTAGTTCAGCAGGCGAGCAATTCTAGTCCGAGGCGGCGCCCCCGGCCTGGGAGTCGGGGCAAGGGTACGGTGCGCCCTCTCAACAAGAAAGTGTTCAGACAATGCCTCAAGCCCAAATAAGGATTTAAGGAGTTCTTCCATGTGTTTCTCCATCTGGCCCTTGCCGAAGGATTCGGCCATTCCAACAACGCGGATATTGTTTCTTCTGGACCTGGATTCGAGGTCCTCACACTTGCTCTGTAGCTTGCTCATCGTGTCTTTAATATAGGATATGTCACGACTGTGGTGCCCGATAGTATCCTCATTAACACTTATCCTACCTTCAGCCTCGGTGACCCGAGCACTCTCCTTATCGATCCTGGCTTTCAAGGAGCCTATAGTAGCTACTATCTCATCCAGTTTGGTATTTACAGCCAGGAATCCATTCTGAACTAGCGTGGCCAGTTTGTCCTCTCTGTCCAACACATCCCGTTCAACCTGTTCTTCCTCATCTGGCTGCGTGCAAATTGCCACAGGATGGCTAGCCGTATTGGTAAATGTGTCCATGGGGCCCTTCTTCTTGCCCCCAGGGGTCTTAGAGGCTCTGTTTGATTTACCAGATTCCCCCATCATTGTATCTTGACTGTATGTGTATTGGGTCTGGCAAAGGATCTCTGTAGGGTCGAGGCCCAGCCCAAGGGAGAAGACTCAAGGGGTAAACAACAGAGTGCGCAATCAGGATGGATTGTGACCTCTAACGTATAAGGAAACCAGCGCACCAGCGAGAACTCCAGTATATTAGCCCCCAGGGGTCCTCCCTAGACGGCAGTGCGAAGCCAGAGAGACCGAGTAACTGTTGCGCCGCAGGGGCGCCTAGTCGTCTCAGCCAGCAAGATTCAGCCACAAGTAGTACGTAGGGCCCACTGCAGTCCGGTCAAGGAGATCGTGGAGCCAGTGTGCCAAGATAGAACACGGGAGGTTCGCCGCACCAAATTGGGATTATTCGAGAGTCAATCAGTCACCCAGCACCGGATGCCACCCGTACCGCCAAGCAGGGCACTCAAGGGGCCATAGATGTAAACCTCAGCAGGCAACGGCTATCAATATGCACATCGGCCCACGGCAGCACGGGAACCAGTGTCCAATTTAAGAGGAAGGGGCGCAGGCCCAGCGGTCCGTATGGGCCACGCAGCTGGCCCCCAGCCACGTAGACAAGCGGAGGGGCACAGAGGGAGGCAAGCGGCGAGGCAGGGGGACCACGGCCGCAGGGGAGACCAAAAGCCAAGAAGCTTCGGCCAGCAGGGCTCCGCGTCCCCTCCCCCCACACCCGGCAGCAGCTTACCCGGCGCACCGGCCCGACAGCCGGATTGACAGCGTCAGGATCAAGCACCGCCGAGGGTCGGGTGGCACCAGGGCCAGGAGAGGTGGTCCGGCAGGCAGCGTCAGTCAAAGCCGGACCGGGGCACAGTAGACCATCCAACGTGACGAGTCTCCAGAGCGTCTTCACAGAAGGATGCAGGATCCGGCGCCAAGGAGGAAGCTCCGCCCCTCAGCGGCCCACAGCGCCCAGCAGCCGCGACTGTCGGGTAAAGTCGCCTGGAGCCAGGAGTCGGCCCGGGGGCGCCGCTCGCGTCGGAACTCTGCAAGGGCAGAGCTCGAGTATGCGGCAACGCCAGGGGCTCAAATTTTCACAAGTGGCGCCCGAGCCCGGCTCCAACCGGCACCCCGATCTGCAGCAACTCAGCCAGCCCAAGGAAGGATTTATTAGCACAGGATGTGAAGGCGGCGCGGGAGCTTCGGGTCTAAGCGGCCATCTTCTCAGTGCGCAACAGCACCCCCCCTGGCAGCCCTGACTGAAACTTGAGTGAATGCAGTGTAGTGTGCTGAAAGGCTGGGTCCTTACTCCAATCCACATTCTGTGTTATGGGTGTCTGGGTGGAGTGAAGGGCCTAAATGCCTGTGAGCCTGATTGGCTGAATGCCTGCATTAATGCACTTGTGCATGATTGGATGCTGGCCTGGCTCAGCCTGTGTGAATGGGGACCAAATGTATATAATAGGGGATCCCTCACTCACCGATTTGTTCAGAAGCAAATCTTGAAACTGAGGTTCAATAGGTTAAGTCAAAGCTGAAGCAAGAAGAAGCTATTCCCTGGAAGCCCAGCTGGAGGAAGAAGTCTGCTGCTGCATTTTCTTCATGTAATCCAAAAGCTGCTGTGTTTTTCCAAGGACTGATCCAAGGGAGGACCTGGATAGGAGACCTCTTCCCGGGCTATGAGGGACTCTTGTGCACCTGCTGCTCTTCATCAGACAAACCCTGTAAGCCAGTCCTGTGTGCCTGCTGTCCTGAGAAGGGGTCTTCGTGAGCCAAGGAGAGAAGTGCTGGGACATCTTGAATCGAAGAAGTCCACTTGTGTCACCCAGGGTCCAGAGGAGTGTTTGTGACCGCTGAAAACCAGATTTCTGTCTACCGCCCAGAAGAGGGGGTACATTGGCATAGTGCTGCTTGACCCCCGGAGCTGCAAAGATTCAACATGATGAAAGATTCCTTCAAGGTACATTCCTGACACGACATCTGACCACTTTTTCCCCGCTGAAGAAGATTCCAGTTCGCTGTGTGCAGCGGAAGGTCCGCCGGTGGGTTTCCCGCCACCTCAATCTGAACAAGACATCCTGAGGGTCCAGCCCTTACTGATTGTCCTAAGTCCAGTCCAGGGGTCGAGTCCAGGTCACCAGAAGCCCTCCAGAGGTCTGTGCTGTGGCTGCTGCATCGAAGATCCAAAAGACGGTGACCTGCAAAATCCTGAAACCCGACACCTACTTCTGCCACTGCACTGCTCACCACCAAAAGGTATCCAAGGTCCCCCTTATCTTCTTCGGCCAGGCCTTTTGCGGAGTCCACCGCAAGTTTCACCTTCCTAGGCCTTCCATGAGCGTAGTAACCACTGTTCAAAGGAGACCACTGTGAAGACTGCAACCTCTGCCTTTCCGAAAGTACTTGGCTCTTCTTTTACTCATGGCCTCAGCATCCCAGTGAGTCCTTCTTGCAAAGGGTGTCCATCCTTCAAAGGCCCATTGAGTGAAGCCAAGAAACTATGCCACTTTGCCTGCCAAGGCACCAAAGGTACTGTGACAAGGAAGAGCATCTTGCAGCCTCAGAAGTTGTTCAGGGGTCCAAGAGTCATCTTGTATCTTGGTCTCCTGTGCCATCTCAGGTACAGTGTAGACCCTATACAAAGAATGCAGAGCATTATTGAACATTTTTGGAGTGGGCTGTGAAATACAAGAAAAGGTACTCCCTAACTTTTCCATTACAGGGTGCCCAGGTGGGGGGATCCTCACACAGTTTTGCTTTTTGAGTCTCATGAAAGTACACTGCCTATGTTCTGAAGCCAACCTTCCTTTCTTCCTTGATCTATGAAAGAACACCTTACTGAAGAATTCACATGCCTGTTTATATCTGTCAGCAATTGGTGCTTTTTTACTGAATTAAGTCTACTGTGGAATCACGTAGAGTGTATATATTTGCCATTCTTTGACTAGATCTGCCTGAGCACAAAGTGTTATTATTTATGTGAATATATTTTTACTGAACCTTATTTTACATAAAGCTGTGTTATCACCTAACATAGTGTGTAGACATTACTTTGTGGGGGCTTTGGGACTTGCGGTTCTTAGGAAGCAGTCTGAATCACCTACTGGCTGCTTAAGCATTGGTTGCTCATCCAAGCTACCATATAGAGACCCTTGGCTTGGGTGCTCTGTGCCTCTGTCCCAACCATATGGAGGGCAGAAGAACACATACCCCCTCCAGTCTTTACAGTTACTATGACTCTTTAGTCAGATGTAACAAGACAGGTTGATATTGATGCCTAACAGTTCCTATGGGTATCACTACAGCAGTCATACTTGGTTGCAAAATGTGTAAAGCTGATGATAAACATAAATGCAGTCATCCACTTAAGAATGGTGCTTTCCCTGAACTTAAAAGTACTTTTCCCTCCTGAGTCACCCTACTCTGACGAACGCAGGAATCCAAATTAGTGGCTACCTAAAAACAAAATGTAATCTTCAGAAGTCCTTAGCCATTTGGCTGTGCTACTCTAACAAAAGCTACTACAATAAGCCAAATAGTCAAAAAAACCTACTTTTCAAAAGCCCATCCCTACAGTAATGTAGCAAAGAAAAAGTTTTTTTTAGATAATTCTCTTGTAGTGGTTAGTCGCCTTCTGGATCCTGTTCTTCTTTCTGCTTTCTCCCTTCCAGACACTCTAATGGAATCAGGAGATAGGATGTTGTCTCTTCTTGGGCTCACAACTGGTCGTTGTTTGCTGCTTTCCAACTCCTGCTTCTGAACATTTGTGGGCCTTTGGATTGTTGGTCAGGTTTCTACTCATGTCCTTAGCTTTAAGGCTTTGCGTTATTAATCACAAACTTAGTGTTGGATAGATTTTTTTGCATTGGGTCCCCTTTTCACACTGGGGCTTTGCAATTGGCTTGTTGCAACGTCCTTTGCCAGACCTTGACTTTATGGCAGTCTTCTGTTACAGATTGCACAATCGTCCTTCCAAGTCGCAGAGATGGTTCAAGAGATTTATTTTTTCTTTTGAGGGGTGTAGGGCTATCCCCCTCTCTCTTATCTTGTTATGACCCTCTTCGCTAACTCAGGAGTCTGTAACCCCAGTCAATGCTACTGAATGTAGACCGCTACAGTCTAAAATCCTGGCTTGTGCTAGAGATGATGCTCTAAACTCTCTCATGGACTTTCTAACTGTCCCTACTCTATCCAGTTGTTAGTGATCTATTGGGAATTGGGAGGGTGGTGCCCTACACATACACTGGCTGATCCAGGCTTCTCCTAAGATGTTCACTCTTACCTTTCCCTTTCCCACTCTTCCCTCTTCTTCCCTCTGCCTCAGTCCTCCCACCACTCATCCATCCCTTCAATGTTCACAGTACTCCTAGGTCTCTCCACCCATTGATGTTATCCTCTTTCAATGACTGTCTTTCCTGTCAAACTACTATTCCTCCCTCCCCTAATCACTACTCCCTCCAAACCACTCCTCTTCCCTCCAACCCACTAACCCTCTTTTCAAAACACTACTCAAGCAGCCTCCTTTCACTCAGTCACACTCAATTCACAATGACTCCTTACTCTATCTTTTCTACCACTCACCACATAATCACGCACACTCACACTGCAGAACCACTTTCACTCCTAAGGCAATAACCCGCCTTTTTAATAAATAGCTCCCACACACCACCAAGCCTTCTAACCTCCTGTGGGTTTCTTGGTCGTCCTTCACATCTGAACTCACCCAAAAAAACATACTTTCTCCTTCCTGCTTATGTCCCCCTTTATCTGCCAGCTTTGGAAAACTCTCCCTAGCCAATCTGGCCGTGTCTTCCCCACCCGGTCATTCTGGTAGGGGAAGGTAGGTCCACCTAACCTGTTTCCTGGTGGTCTAGGTGGGCTTTTGTGCAAGCTTGCCTCCGCTGTTCAGGAGTGCTGTGAGGTCTGTGGCGCAGCCATGTTGGGAATCAGGTTTTCTCTTGCCCTGTCACGACTTTTGGTAGTGTGTCTGCAGGCCTGTGGAGACTTGATTTAATTTCTCTCTCTCTGGCCGATCGGCATGATAGAGCTTGTTCAGGCCTTTTCTCTGCAGATCCATTAGCTTGAACACTGGTTTTGTGAAACACACACGAAGATTGGCAAGGAACTGTTTGAGGCATGGCATGAGCAAATAGAGGTCTACTCAGAAACATTTTGGCATGGAGGACAGGAATGAGGTCTGCATCACTAGCATTGTCCCAGAGGGAAAGAACTGGGTCTGGGTTTCTTCCTGAACCTCCCACCTTCTTTGGAGAGGGGTTGCAAAGCCCCTTTGACAAGGTGAAGGACATAGTCATCTCATACCCCCAGGAGGTCACTTCAAGGTTTTTGTTAGGCCCTCTGTCAGATCATTTGTGGTCAGGGTCACACTGGGCCTTTCTCTGCAATAACAGTCCATTTGGGCAATTGTCAGGCCGTCTTTTTGAGCTTTCTTTGTCAGGCCTTCCATCAGAACTTTGTATCAGATTCCTCTCTGCCTTTTTACCAGGCTGTCTCTGAGTGGTGGTGACAGGTATTTCTCTCCCCCTTATCTAAGTCCAGGACAGGCAGATGATATTTTTAATGTGTCCCTGCTACAGGTCAGTCTCTCGCCTTGAAGTGACTGGTAACGGCCCAAGGTTCTTGGCGCTCCAGTTCCCTGAAGGTCAAGTGTTGTGAATGACAACCACCTGAGTAGTATTAGTATCCAAGCCTCCTTCTGTTGGGTATGTTCTCCTGTGGTCTGTAGTAAGCCCTTGCAAAGTGTTGCAGGGTTCTACCAGCATTTAGTCTTTCTGGGAATTCAGCTTGCCACGTTTCTACCTTGGTATAAGGGAGAAGGAACAGACAAGTTCGTCTCCCTCAGGATCCTCTCCTCAACTGGGGTTTTCCAGCCCCTTTTATCCTCCCAAAACAGGGCTGTGTTCCCCCTCCCCCTTTTCCCATAGGCCAGTCCCCTTTCTTGTTTACATCTTGGACATTGATTGATTATTCTCTGTGGGTAGGTTCTCCCCCCCCCATCACCTCAATATCAGTCCCCAATGTGAATTGGTAACCTGTCTAATGGGATTAAAGGGAACCGTGGCGGTAGATGCCATCTTGGAATTCTGTTCTACCCAGAACCCGAGACGGCATGCTTCCACATCCCGCCAGTCTCGCCAAACCTGGCACTATTTAGAAATGCTGCTGTGCTCTGTGCACAGTCCTATATTTCCTAGCTATTACTCTTGTAAGTATTCCGGTGATCTAGTGGGAAGTCTCCAAACATTGCTGGTTTGCAATTCTGACTGTAACTTAATCCTACTTTCCTGGGGTGTTCAGGGAGCAGTGCAAATGTGCAGTCTTGCTGCGCCTCTACCCCCATTCTAGAGGAGGTTCCAAGAATGTCTCAAAGATACTACCTTCTGCGCAATCAGATGTTTTGTGCATGGTGATGGGTTTCCAGTCTCCATGAGATAGATCTCCCATGGGAATTCTGGTAGCCATAGTCTTCCAAATCCTCTTCCATTTTCATAGGGGTCACTGAGGTCGTAAAACATTCTTTGCGGATAAGCGGGCCTGCAGGATCCCACCTCATCCACCCCTAGGAAAGCACACTGGGTTGCATCTGAACCACCCAGTCTCTTTTATCTTAACACCCTCAATATTAAAGGTGAGGATTGGTCCCATCTTAACACAGTAAGGATACAGAACCAAGCCAGTATGGGCAGAACTTGTCTTAAGATTGCAGTAGAGCAGCTTCAAAGTAAATGTCCTGTAATATGCAGACAACCTACTAGAATTCCCAGCACAATTGTGGAACGGTCAGTGTCTTCCGGGGTCATACCCAAAAACTCATGGGCTGTCCTAAACCAGCCCTCGAATCACACGCAAGGACACTTACACACAGGTTTTGGCAGCCAGCCAATTAGGCTGAGCCTGAAAAACATCATAAACATATGTCCACCCATACAGTACGTCTAGGACTAGGACTAGTCTAAATGTGTGTGAGTCAGAGTGAGGCCAGATCTGCACAACTGCCATTTTAGGCATTTCTCAGGGGTCTCCTCAAAGAAAGGAATGCGCAAAAACTGAAATGGCAGAGAGTGCGACATAAAACATAAATACATTAGGCCTGCAATGGATACCAAAAAGGTACTTTGGGCTATTAATGTGGTACCTTTGACTGCACCCTAGTTAATCTAAAACTAGGTTACAGCTGCCACCAGCCTATTGCAATGTAGTGTGATGAAATAACCCTAGGTCCAATAGTGGGTGCTTAAAAAGCACCACTGTCCTAAGTGCCATGTGGGCTGCCATAGGATCATATACTACAAAAGGGTTGCAGAGCCATTGATTGCACCCATGTGGCTCTAGTCCCCCCAGGGCATCTGAGCACATCTATAGAAACCGCAAGCACTGGCATTCCATCAACGTCCAGGTAGTATGTGATGCCAAGGGAATCATCACCTCAGTATATGCCAACTATCCAGGGTCCACCCACGACAGCTTCATTTACAGGATGTCAACCCTAAACCGGGACATGGAAGCTGGCCGGCATGGCGATGCATGGCTGCTTGGTGAGTGTAAATGCCACAGCACACGCATGCATGACAGATTCAGAGTAATGTCACTACCCCACTAATGATCCTCATCACCACCTCCCCAGGGGACAGTGCCTACCCTCTGAGCACCCACATGATGACGCCAATTCGGAACCCCATCACGCCTCCCGAGGTAAGATACAACACAGCTCATATTGCAACCTGGGGCATAGTGGAGCGCACATTCGGAGGGCTCAAGTCACGCTTTCGCTCCCTTGACCGTTCTGGCGGGCAGCTGTTATACGCTCCCCCAGTAGTGTGCAGGATCATAGTGGGAGCATGTGTCCTGCACAATGTTGCAACACGCCGGGGCCTGGCTGTGGACATGGTGGTGCCCCCACATCCCCAACCACATGCACGCCCGCTGCGCATGGGAGGGGAAAGGGCACGGGGTGAGGCAGCCCGTACGCAGCTGGTGGCTAATTACTTCACATAGAAATCACACCCCTGTGGAGTGCACACAGCCCTGGCACATACCATCTGACAATCAATGATGACTCAATCTGACAATTCTGATGAATTAAGGGACAGTCAACTGTCAGAACCATACGAGCCTGAGATTTTCCACCTGGAAGTGTCACAATGTGTGCATCCCTACCTACACAAACACCACCAATGCAGTGTCATCAAAAGACACACTTCTATGCAGCAACAATGAATACCCACTTGCCAAATACAACATGAGAACAGTGCCATGTCACCCAACCCCTCCCCGGCACCGCCACACAACACACCATGGCATTTCATGCTATGTGAGAGCAAACAAATTAATCCCCACAACATGACACAAGTGTCACAAACTACAGTGTCCCTAATAGAAACTGGCCACACATGAAATGATCACAGTAATGCAGGACCAACAACACACTACCAAATAATTACCAATAATACTAATCACCTACACAACCTCCAACCTACCATAAACATGACAGTACGGATTAAAAAAATTGGTAGTCTCACTACCTGATAATGCCAGCACTTCGAACACTTCCAACTGTACAGTGTCAGCGCCACGCAAAAGTGTAGGTGCACTGCTTACAACATGGACTCCATTTCCAAAGTAGACCGCCTTGTGAAGACATGAGAAATGGACCTGCAAATTAGGAGGATGAGATGGATGCAGAGGCACATATCAATACACCATGCAGTGTACAATACAACAACAATATGCACTAGGAATGTATACACAGTATTGTCTACAGACAGCCCACACATCAAATGGGAGTCCAATGTCACTGTGTAAGTCAATGTCACTTGGGCACACCCTTTGCAAGGCCATGGAAACGGGAAGCAGGAGGGGTGTGTGTCACACAAACCCAAGCATCTAACCCAAATTCAGGACAAGCCTGCATGTGCCCAGCCACAATACAGCGTATGCCCACGGGAGCCACACAAGGCAACACACTGTCAAAAAAATCAAAAATGGCCATGAATGGGCTAGTGGGGGTGGGGGAGTCCACCCAGGAGGTCCGAGGACAGGGTGCACACCAAAACCCACCTGTGTGGATCTTGCGAGAAAGAAAACACCTCCATGGGCTCATGGCCTGCACGGCTACCCTATTGTGAGAGATTCGCTGCTGTCGCTCTCCTCACCCTCTGCAGCTGCATCAGGAGCTGGTGACACTATGGGAGACAGCCCACACAAAGCCCTAGTCTGGTCCTCCATGGCAACAAGCATGCGGGTGTGTAAGGTCTGGTACTGGAGGATAATCGTGCGGAGATCCCCATGCAACAACTCACGGGATGCCCGGACCTCCTCCCTAGTTGCCTGCATCTCAGCTCAGAGCGTACGTGTGAGCCGCTCCAGCACTGTTCTGTCCTTGTGTCAGTTGAAGCCTCAAGCTCAACAAGAGTCACCCTGAGCTGACGGAGTTCCACCCTCAGGGCTTCCCTGTGGCCCTGGGACTCAATAGAAATGGCTTCCCGCAGAGTCTCCAGTGCCGCCCGTCTGTCCCTGTTGGACGCCAACATGTCCTCCCTGTGTGACTGGCAAATGGAGTCTGTTGCCTGCTGTAGTTGTTCCATCAGCCTTTCTTGGGGGACAATGGAAGTGGCCACCCTATCCATGGCCTGAGCCATCATCTCAGATGATGCTGCCTGTTGGTTTGCCATACCGTATATGGATTGCTCCCATGCGGTATTGCCAGGTGCCGTACGGCCACCGCGTCGGCGGGCACCACACCTGTCTGGGGCAAGGTGAACTGCGCCTTGCTGTGCTGGCACTGCCTGAGGCTGCAGGACTGCATTCCCCCTCTGATCTGCTGGCCCAGGAACAGGATCAGAAGTTGCAGAGTGTGACCCTGCATCCGTAAACACCAAAGGCGGACCTACCAACACTGACATCCCCATTGAGGGTTCTACCCCTGGTGCAGGTGGGTTGGACAGTACAGAATCCCTCCCAGAAACACTTACCTGCGACGGCACATAGGTCTCATCATCCGAATCGACACCTGAATAGAGCTCGGGGGAGGTGCACCCAGAGACACCCCTTGAGATAATGGTCTGCAGCAAGTGTGGGTTCTCAGCCACCATCACACCACGTCCCTCACTGGTGCCCGGTCGGGCCTGAGACCCCTCCTGGGTCTGCACCATCTCCACAACCCCAGCAGTATCAAGTGCGTCATCCCCTGCAAAGACATGAAAGAAAAGAAATGGGAACAGGCATTAGCACCATGGCACACAATTAGGGCTGAGAAGCAACAGGAACAGTACTGCACCGTCACTGCATATGAAGGGGATGCAAATGGCACACATTGATGACACCAAGATGGAAGACCAACACATTTGCTGCATGCTGGCTAGCAGTGCCATCACACATTGGCGTGTGATTGGCATGTCCAATACACATACATGACACATGCCATCACACAGATGGCATGTACCATAGCCATGTCACACATGTGACAATAGGACTGAGAAATGCCTAGTGAAAGTCGTGGAATGCAAACAATCAGCCTGAATGAACACAGAATAATACGCAACTATGTTGTGGCAAGATGACACTTCAAGGGCAACTGGCGTGAGGTTGGGCTGAATGTCTACTGTTACCAGAAGGGATACTGCAATACCCAAATCCTGGTGCGCAGAATGTATTGGATGAAGCACATGGGTGACCCAAACCACTCAGGCACACACACCCTCACATGGCACTCAATCAAAAGCCCTCACACACACACCATGCACATGGATGACACACACATGCATGTGCACTCACCGGACAATGCCTTGTAATCTGGCAGGTCTTCCACGCCTTGGATCTGTTCCTCCGTGACGTAGGTCCCAGCAACATACTCATGTGGAGTGAGTTCAATGTCCTCTGCTGGAGACCCACCTCAAGTCACTACAGTTGCGGCATGACTTGAGGCCAGCTTTTTCTTTGCCCTGCGCTTCAGGTCATTCCAGCGCTTGTAGCAATCATTAGCTGTGCGCCTCATGAATCCAAGGGCACTTATGATATCCGCGATGGTCTGCCAGTGTGCCTGACGTTGTGCAGGTATGGTCTTGCATCCTGCAGTAATCACCATTTCGCTGTCATGTGCAGACACATACTCCACAAGTGCATCAAGTTCGGCATGATTGAAGCTGGGCTTCCTTGGTGGGCCGGACTGGTTAGCCGTGTCTGGGGCATCAGCCTGTACTGGACGAGCACTCTTCCTCTTCCGCTTGGAAGGTGGTGGGGATCCTGAGTGTCCTACGCCGCTCTGGACACTAGGGGTAGGGGCACCGGTGGACTGTGGACTAGGAGTGTGGGAATGAACACTCACCATGGGACTTGGTGCAGGCATTAGCTGAAGTGTGATGTAGTCAGGGGGAACGTCAGCAGGATGGACTGGGACCGACACTGTCCTGGCTGGGAGACTCAGTGCTGGGGTGGATGGAGCCGCAGCTGCCCCTGCAGCCTTCCCACCCTGCCTACTCGGGGCAGCAGATGACATAGCTGTCCCTGATCCACGTGGCCTGGTGACACCAACGTGCACCGCCACACGTGGCCTAGACCTGCTGACCTGGAAGTCATCCATGGAGTCACCCTGTGCCAGGTCTGGTGCCACAATGGGCTGGTCCAACAAGGGCTGAGCAGGGATGGTGTCAGCCACGTTACCCTCAACCAGGGGGGGGGGCATGGGTGTCCCTGACTGGTCACCCACACATGGGGGGCTGGGGGCACCCTGCAAGTCCCGGCCACGTCCCCTACCGTATCCACCACGGCCACCTCTTGGGGCTCGGCCACCTTTGCCACCCTTACCGCGTTCTCGCCTCCCAACCATGGCACTGATGTTGTTGTGCGTATGGGAGTTGCAGTAAACTATTGTCCTGGGCAATTGGGGGTCAAAGGGGTAGGGTACTAGATGGAATTCGTACCCTGGTGCTCTAGCAAGGCTGTATGTGACCCCTGGGGGAAGATGACGGGTCACGCAACGCACAGGCACCCCAAAAAGGGAGATAATGTGCACGCAAACCCTCCTAGACCATGTGCATGGAAAAATAAACCTGCACTACGCTGTGGCACCCAGAAACACAAAAATGAACGTATGCGTGTCACACGCAGCCTAGACTGACCTCTGAAGGGGTACGCAACACACAGGGCAAGCACAGATGTTAAATACGTGCGCGACTCACCGTCTGCCAGGAAAAAACACGTGAAAAATATGCACATGTGCGCGTTGGCAACACCCCCGCCAAAAGAAGAATTGTATGCTGTCTGAGGAGATAGGACAACAGAAGAAGTGAACGCTGTTTGAGGAAACAGGCCCAGGAAAAAGACAAAAAGAGAAAAAGCTGTCAGAGGTAACAGGGAGTACGAACTTGGAACGCCGTGAAGTAAATCGCGTGTGACCCGACAAGAAGTACAGATTTCACCCACTCGCTCTACACGAAAAGCACTTACAAGGAAATGGCGTTCTACACATACCTTTTAAACATGCCCACACGTCCAGCGTCACTTCCGCGTGTACGCGCTAAGGCCCTATCCTCCAATTACACGAGCTGACACTCTGACGTGCAGTCATTGGACGTGTAACATGCACCCGTGTACAGGGAAATGCCCACGCACGCACGTCACAGACGCGCATACACTCTGACGTGCTTATTTTTTCTACGCGCCATGGAAAACGCACGTGCGCGCAACGTCATAGACGCGCCTACACGCTGGGGGCCTTTGGGCCAATGAATTCGCGTACGTGTGCTGACGCGCTTACGCGCTAAGCCCCTTTCCTCGAATTACACGCAGACGTGCTGGATTTTCACGTGCCAAATCACTCCGTATCAAGCTGGTCACGTGTCAGCACACGGAAGACCACGCTCCTGCCCAGAAGGCCGAGTTACTGCCCCCCAGAGCCCCGAGCATGCTCCCACCTGCCATCTGCTGCTGCCTGATTGCCTACTGCCCACGTGCCCTGCCATTTGCTGCCTGCACATCAGCCAGGGGTGCTGTTGCTGTGACCACCCCTGCTGGAACCGAAGACTCCCGACTGGGATTCCATCGTTCCACAGACCAGCCCCAGGACCCACCCCTGCCTCTGGGGTTGTCATGTCGGGCACTGCAACATCTGGCACCACTGGCAACCCCCGGCCAGAGAGGCAGAGGGGCACCAGCTTCACTGCCACCGAAGTTGGTGTCCTGGTGGAGCAAGTCCTGGGGCAGTATGATGCCCTCTTCGGAAGTTTGCGCGCCAACAAGGAAGGACGGACTCGGATCTGGATGGACATCGTGACTGCCATCAACACGGAGGGGGTGGCAGTCCGACTATTCCATCATGTCAAGAAGCGCTGGGAGGACTTTAGGTCCAGGACCCTCAACAAGGCCCAGAGCCTCTTGAAGGCAGCGGATGCTAAGGGGCGCCGGGGCCACTTGTCGGACGATCAGACGAGGGTCCTGGAACGCATATCCCCAGCGCTCCACGACCAGGTCCTTGAGAGGCAGACCCATCTGGAGTCGAGCGGTAAGTGTACATGCATCATGAATGTAAGCTGTGCGTGTGGTGGTGTGCCAGAAGTGCAGGTTGCACATGTGTTTTTATGGGGCCAAGTATGGGGGGGGTGTACAGGGCCGTGAGGCTAACACATGCAAGGGCTCTCATGTGTGAGACATGGATGGTGCTTGTGTGTGTAGGCTTGCATGCCAAATGCAGATGTGTGGGTACACATGTTTGGATGAATGTGTATGTAAGTAGGCATGTTCGTGATGTCACACATGGATGTTGGTTTCAGCTGCATGTATCAGCACTGTGTACATGTGCATGTGTGTGTATTTGACAAGGGTGCAACAGTGATGCAACATGGATGCATGTGACAGCGGGATGCCAATCTGAACACTGCGACAGTTGGCAGAGGTGTACACATGCATGCAAGTGTGGTGGTGTGTGTGCATGTGTAGTGCACTCACTGTGTTGCATGTGTTATCTGGCTCACCTTTGCCTGCTCATGCTGTTGTATGTGTATGGATGGTGCTGGCTGTTGCAATATGGCTGTGTATGGCTCATGTGTGCGAGTTGAAATGAGATCTGTGTTGGCGATTGTGATGCCATGTCTGAGGTTTCAAAATGCCACTCATGTACAACTGTCATGTGTGTATGTGTCCATTGTACAGTGCCCTGATGCCTGTGTTTTATTTCTCCCTGTCTGCAGCGTCAACTGATGAAGAGGGCGGAGAAGGTGCTGTGGAGCACAGCGGCAGGGATTGCACCGCCAGCCGGAGACGCAAGGCCCGGCTCCCCTCCCAGGTTGTCATCTCGTCAGGGAGTGAGGAGTCTGGTGCCGCGTCCCAGGCCGCAGCTGCCGGGGGGAGGTCCAAGAGGCGGAGGACGGAGTTGCACTCCTCGGCAGCAGAAGGGGCAGCTGGGACCACACAGGGCCCAACGGGGGAAGATGGCACGGAGTCATCCAGGTTGGTGGGGGGTTTGGTTGAGGAGGAGGCCGTGCAAGCGACAGAAACGGGGGCTGGAGGTGGGGATTCCACTGGTGCTAGTGGTGCAGTGCAGGACCAGCGACAGGAGGCAGCACAGGCCGCCGCAGAGGTGCCTGTGTGCAATCCTGTCCCTGATCCTGTCACTGCATCATCTTGCACCAGCAGGGATGCCTACGTCCAGACCCGTTTTCAGGCAGGGGATGAGCTTACAACAACTGGCCTCCCTCTGCCTGCGGACGTGGCGATCCAGGTACGGGTTGAGCCTGTCTTGACTGGTGTGGCGTTGCGTCAACGGGCCATGCGAGCTGACCTGCAGTCTTTTCATAAGGAGACTGCACGTCATCTCGAATGGCTCGTTGACCGCGTCGGCCTACTGGGACAGGTCACCCAGGCCGGATTCCTCCGTTTGCTGGAGCTTGTTCCGACCCCCTCCTCAACTGAACACCCTATGCGCCAGTCTTCCTCCGTGCCATCTTTCCACCCATTTGTCACCTGGGTGCCCTGTGGAGCTGCCTCCGACGGTGCGGCCAGGCTGGTGGAGGACACATCCCTGCCACAGTCGGGAGTCGGACGTCCAGCAGGGGTGGCCACATCAACGACTGCACCCCGGCCGGTGGAGGATGCGCAGGCAGCAGGAGCCAGGGCACGGGCACAGGCACAGCAGCAACAAGGTGGGAGCCATGATGGCTCGGGGCCTTTGACATCGGAGGGGCAGGCATCGGCCAGAGGGCAGGAGGACCCAGGACGGAAAGTGTCTTCCGTGTGGCAGCGGTTGGGCCACGCCATAGATGCGGAGCGGCAGCGGCGGAAGAGGCACGGCTCACGATGGTCAGGGCGGAGAACTCCATGCGGAGGGCCCTGAGGCGGGCTGAGTGCCTCGAGGCAATCCGCAGGGTGTTGGAGGAGGACATGTCGTCGGCCCTGCGGACCCTCGGGGCCATGGAGGAGGACCGCCTCCGGGACATTGAGCAGGAGTTCGATGATGCCCTGGCCTGGAACATCCAGAAGTGAGCCGTCGGACTAGCCCGCTGCCCTTGTAAATAGTTCTTTAGTGTTAAGTTTCCTTTCGGTTTTGTTTTGTTTTGTTTTGGGGCGCTTGGACAATGCCCCAACTTCTTGTATATAGTTCTTCATTAGGTAGTATTTTATTTTATAGGTTTCATTTAAAGGATTGGGCACATGGACCCTGGATGTTCACCTTGTACATAGTTTGACAATGGATTTGGGTTTTTGATTTTTTTTTCACATGGATCAATGGTTTTTTCTTATTTTGGAACCTTGGATTTATTTTCTCAGACTGACACTTTGGAGACTTGCTTTTGGATTGCCTTTCATTTGGATTTCATGCATCTTTTTCATTTATTGGACATGCTGGATTTCATTTATTATTTCCATTTTCTTCTGTTCCATTTCATTTTCTTGCTTTTCTGTTTAATACATTATAATTTGGTACTTCAATGTGTGGTATTCTCTCTTTGGTTTCATGCATGTCACAATGTGTGTTCTATCATTCACATGCTGTCATTGTGTGGCTTTGACGGATATGTGTTGATGTGCAGACTAGCCATTTGGGATGCATCATGTGCTGGTGATTTCTTTGTCGGGTGGATGTCATACCTGGTGGTGTGTTCGGACTGGGGTGGCGTAGGCAGTGTATTGAGTGGGCATGGGGGCCATGATTATGGATCGTCATGAGGTGTTGGGGGGACATGTATGGGGGCCTGCTGGCAGGTGCCCTGCACTGCTGGGGGTGGGGGTGCAGGGGACATGAGTTGGACATGAGTGGGGGCCTGGTGGAGGGTGCCCCTGACTGCTGTGGGGTGGGGGTGCAGGGGGACATGAGTGGGGGCCTGGTGGAGGGTGCCCCTGGATGCTGGGGGGTGGGGGTGCAGGGGGACATGAGTTGGACATGAGTGGGGGCCTGGTGGAGGGTGCCCCTGGATGCTGGGGGGTGGGGGTGCAGGGGGACATGAGTTGGACATGAGTGGGGGCCTGGTGGAGGGTGCCCCTGACTGCTGGGGGGTGGGGGTGCAGGAGGACATGAGTGGGGGCCTGGTGGAGGGTGCCCCTGGATGCTGGGGGGTGGGGGTGCAGGGGGACATGAGTTCGACATGAGTGGGGGCCTGGTGGAGGGTGCCCTGCACTGCTGGGGGGTGGGGGTGCTGGGAGACATGAGTGGGGGCCTGGTGGACGGTGCCCCTGACTGCTGGGGTGTGGGGGTGCAGGGGGACATGAGTTGGACATGAGTGGGGGCCTGGTGGACGGTGCCCCTGGATGCTGGGGGGTGCGGGTGCAGGGGGACATGAGTTGGACATGAGTGGGGGCCTGGTGGAGGGTGCCCCTGACTGCTGGGGGGTGGGGGTGCAGGGGGACATGAGTGGGGGCCTGGTGGAGGGTGCCCCTGGATGCTGGGGGTGCTGGGAGACATGTGTGGGGGCATGGTGGAGGGGGCCCTGCACTGCTGTGGGGTGGGGGTGCTGGGAGACATGAGTGGGGCCTGGTGGACGGTGCCCCTGACTGCTGGGGTGTGGGGGTGCAGGGGGACATGAGTTGGACATGAGTGGGGGCCTGGTGGAGGGTGCCCCTGGATGCTGGGGGGTGGGGGTGCAGGGGGACATGAGTTGGACATGAGTGGGGGCCTGGTGGAGGGTGCCCCTGACTGCTGGGGGGTGGGGGTGCAGGGGGACATGAGTGGGGGCCTGGTGGAGGGTGCCCCTGGATGCTGGGGGGTAGGGGTGCAGGGGGACATGACTTGGACATGAGTGGGGGCCTGGTGGAGGGTGCCCCTGACTGCTGGGGGGTGGTGGTGCAGGGGGACATGAGTTGGACATGAGTGGGGGCCTGGTGGAGGGTGCCCCTGGATGCTGGGGGGTGGGGGTGCAGGGGGACATGAGTTGGACATGAGTGGGGGCCTGGTGGAGGGTGCCCCTGACTGCTGGGGGTGGGGGTGCAGGGGGACATGAGTTGGACATGAGTGGGGGCCTGGTGGAGGGTGCCCCTGACTGCTGGGGGGTGGGGGTGCAGGGGGACATGAGTTAGACATGAGTGGGGGCCTGGTGGACGGTGCCCCTGGATGCTGGGGGGTGGGGGTACAGGGGGACATGAATTGGACATGAGTGGGGGCCTGGTGGAGGGTGCCCCTGACTGCTGGGGGGTGGGGGTGCAGGGGGACATGAGTTGGACATGAGTGGGGGCCTGGTGGAGGGTGCCCCTGACTGCTGGGGGGTGGGGGTGCAGGGGGACATGAGTGGGGGCCTGGTGGAGGGTGGCCCTGGATGCTGGGGGGTGGGGGTGCAGGGGGACATGAGTTGGACATGAGTGGGGGCCTGGTGGAGGGTGCCCCTGGATGCTGGGGGGTGGGGGTGCTGTGAGACATGTGTGGGGGCATGGTGGAGGGTGCCCTGCACTGCTGGGGGGTGGGGGTGCAGGGAGACATGTGTGGGGGCCTGGTTGAGGGTGCCCCTGAATGCTGGGGGGTGGGGGTGCAGGGGGACATGAGTTGGACATGAGTGGGGGCCTGCTGGCAGGTGCCCCACAGTGCCGGGGGGTGGGGTGCTGGGAGACATGCGTTGTTGATCAGTAGTGCAAGGTGACATGTGGCTTGGCTGGGGGGCATGCCCATGGTGGATGGGCTGCCTGCGGGACAATAGCAGGGGTGCAGGGTAGTCCCCTGTGGTGTGGGCTGCCTGCAGGGGCCGTGGAGGGTGTAGAGGGAACACCTGGGAGGACCCACACAGCCAAATCACGTGTAGTACTCCCCGCGCACCCCTGGAACACACGTACACAGGACAATCGCGTGTGGAACTTCCCACGCACCCCTGAAATACACGTGCCCTGATGGAATCACGTGTGAAACTTCCCGCACACCCCTGAAAGACACGTACCCTGCTGAATTTGCGTGTGAAACTTCCCGCGCACCCCTGAAATACACGTGCTCTGATGGAATTGCGTCTGAAACTTCACACGCACCCCTGAAATACACGTGCCCTGATGGAATCGCGTGTGAAACTTCACGCACACCCCTGAAATACACGTGCCCTGATGGAATCGCGTGTGAAACTTCCCGTGCACCCCTGAAATACACGTACCCTGCTGAATTGGCGTGTGATACTTCCCGTGCACCCCTGGAATATACGTACCCAGGACAATCGCGTGTGGAACTTCCCGAGCACCCCTGAAATACACGTACCCTGCTGAATTTGCGTGTGAAACTTCCCGCGCACCCCTGAAATACACGTGCCCTGATGGAATCGCGTGTGAAACTTCACGCGCACCCCTGAAATACATGTAACCAGGACAATCGCGTGTGAAACTTCCCGCAAACCCCTGAAATACACGTTCCCCGCTTGGCGTTTGCTGTTTGGCAGCCCTGTGAACTGGTCCAGGGTTAGCGCAGACATTCGCGATGAATTGGGGATTTTGATGGCTTTTCCTTGCGCGAGGGCGTGCTTGGGGGCGTGACTGGCGCTGCTGCAGGGTCGCTGCGCCACTCTGCACCACGGCTGGTTTTGGAGGCTCAAATCCATGAATACGCTGTGCGATGAAATGGATTTTATCGCACGCGGCTGGCGCAGTGTATCGCACGAGGACACTGTGCGCCAGCCGCGTGCGCCACTTTTGTGTGAAATTCTATGAATTACCTTGAAGGTTTATAGACCTGTCCGTAAAAAAGACTATTTTAAGTCTATGTCTGCAATATATGAGGAAGCTCAACCCTCTGATGAGGGTTCCCCTCCTTTTGGTCTGCATTTGGGCACCCCAATATGCCAGAAGAACTCAATCAAGAATGAGAGATTTGTATGACAATTTCCAGTCGGCGAGTGGCTTGGATACCTCGCCAGAACTGGAATTTAGCAGGCCTGACCCCTCTGAGCATGCAGATTCATCCTACAGAAAGCTCATGAGCAAAGTCACTGAGTTTATGAGGTGGAGTATGCCTTCTCCATCATATGAACAAGATGACATGATCGACATCTTGAACTAGGGTCCTCAGAAAGACCCGATTTACCATTCCACATGGCCCTGCAGAAAAAAGTCACTGCTAATTGGGTGACCCCCCTGACAGGGATCACAAGGGGGTAGATGCCTGGGCTCGTAAAGTTTCCCTGCAGGCAGTATGGCCTTAAAATCTACTAATGTAACTTGCACTCTATCTAGATTCACGTTTGCCCTGTGGGACTGTGTTGCCATGGTGGCTGATCACAACCCGGAAGGCGATGAAAGAGACAGCTTCCTGTCGATCATTAAAGATGGTAAAGAGGCAATGGGTGAATGTTTCCAGTCAGGTTTGGATACTGCCTACTGCATCCGCAGATGCATGGCTGCTAGCACGGTATTACACAGATTTGCGTGATTGAGGGAGTTGGGGTTTGCACCAGACTGCAAGCTAGACTGCTCAATATGCCCTTTGATGGCTCGAGGTGGTTTGGCAGCAAGGCGGATGAGAGTTTGGAGAAGCTGCAAACCTCAAAGGCGGTGGCTAAATACCTTAGCACCACCATTAGACAACCTCCACAACCCTATTCAGGCTCATCTTCCTGGAGGGGTAAGTCCTTTCGTTTCTATTCCTCAATTGGAAGAGGAAGAGGACAAGCCGGACAATGGGGCCAAAGAAGATTCCCTCGTGGTGGATGAGGAAGGGGTGCTAAATCAGCCCCAGCAGTGGCAACCTTATCTTCAGCCGCTGCTGCAGCCACCTCTAAGCCACTCTGAGGCCTTGACCCACAATACCCCGGTGGGAGGCAGAATATCTCAGTATCCAGTAACACCATCCAGTACTACTAGTAAAGTACAAGAACACAGTACGTGAGTACAAAAAATCTGTTTTAGACGCAAAAAGAGACTTTCATAATGGTTGCATTAACAAGGCTAAATCCAATACAAGGGAAATTTTCAAGATACTAAAGGAACAAAAAACTACTCCTGCACCACTTGATTCACTAGTAAAAACAGATGTGGAATGGTGTCAACTCATACAAAATGGTTTGCACAACAAACTTCACAAAATCAGGACAACAATGCTTGAAAAAAGGGTGTCAACCATTGACTTTAGTAAGGAAGCAATTGAAGGGTTCATCCGTGACCCGTTAATTACCCAGTTCAACTTTCATGCGATCACAGAAAGTGAACTGTTAAAAATGATTGAGCATATGAAACCATCACAATGTAGAGGAGACGCTTGTTCTTCTATGATAATAAAAACATGTCCACCGCGGCTCATTAAACAGTTTGGATTTTTATAAAACGCTTCTCTGAAGGAAGGTAATGCACCAGATGAGTTAAAAGCAACTATGGTCACCCCATCCTAAAAAAACGGGATTGGCAATGGACAATCCACTTAATTTCTGACCCATCTCCAACACGCCTTTCCTACTCAAAATCCTGGATAGAGTGGTTTATGGTCAACTCGCAGAGCATTTGGATCTGTATTCCATCCTCCATCCAAATCTCTCGGGCTATAGGAAGAAATATGGGACAGAAACCTCTCTTCTGGAGTTGAAAACTAAATTAATGGTTGAAATGGATAGAAGTGGTTTGTCTCTGATTACTTCATTAGACCAATCAGCGGCATTTGATTTAATTGAACACTCAATCCTTATTCCAAGGCTACAGGAGGTTGCTAACCTCTCTGACTCAGCAGCCTTGTGGATCGCCTCATTTTTAGAGCATAGAACAAATTTGCTCAGCTACTGGTGAAGCTACTCCACTTTGAGTTCTCTACGAGGTGCCACAAGGGGCAAGCTTGTCCCCATGTCTGTACAATTTGTTCATGGCCCCTTTCTTCTTTATGTAACAGGAGGAGGGGGTTGTGTTTTTCAATTATGCAGACGACACCCAATGTGTCATTAATTTAACGGGACACCATAAAAATGATGAGGCGGAGGTTAACAGAGTATTCGTTCTGATTGAAAAGTGGATGCTTGATAACTTCCTAGCTCTGAATCTCAGTAAGACAGAGATGGAGAAACTGAGGCTCTTTGCACTGGCTTCCTATTGAAGCCAGGATTAACTTTAGAGTGCTAGTTATAGTCTTTAAATGCCCGCTCCAAATAATGCCAGCGTATTTACAACAGCACATAAAAGAAAAGTGTAATCAAAGATCTCTGAGATGTGATTTTTTAAATCTGATTACACAGCCAAGATGTAAGGCATCAAAGGCGGAAAAGGGAGCCTTCAATGTGAAGGCCCCATCCCTGTGGAACAATCTTCCTATAAGCCTGAGGAGTCACTCCTCCCTCCTCTCTTTTAAGAAGGAATTGAAGACACTCTTATTCGCCTGACATCCCTAAAAACTTCGGATTCTTCCAACAGCGTAGTCTATCTTACTGGGGATTTCAGAAAATCTCCTTTAAGGCTTCCTGGACATCTTTCTTTATAGTTGTCTCCTTGGTGTTGTATGTCCTTCTCTGTAGTCTGCGCCTTTGTGCCCGAGGGTCAATAGTGCGCATAACAAATGTAATGTAATGTAATGTATCTGAATGAATGGAGGCGCATTACTTCAGACGTGTGGGCACTGGAAACGGTAGCCCAAGGTTACTGTCTTCCTTTTAAAAAAAGGCCTCATCCACCGGTATACAACTTTGTCATAACTCCGGATCCGCTCCTTGTGCAGGAAATTTTAAGCCTGCTAAAGAAAGTTGCAATAGAACATGTACACGTAGCCAAAAGGAACAAGGGTTGGTATTCCGCTTATTTTCTGATTCCCAAGAAGGACAGAGGTTTTTAACCCATTTGGACTTAAGAAACTTGAACATGTTCCTCAGGTAGGACAAGTTCAAGATGGTTACCCTTTCTCAGATCCTTCAGGATCTCCAACTCCAGGACTGGTTGGTGTCATTGGACCTTTGGGATGCTTACTTTCATGTGCCAATCCATCTCAAGCACAGAATGTGCCTGAGGTTGGCGGTTGGCTGTTCCCATTATCAGTTTTGAGTTCTGCCTTTTGGGCCGACCTCCGCCCTGAGGGCTTTCACCAAGTTGATGGCGGTAGTGGCAGCAAGTCTCAGGAGAGGGGGGATTCACGTCTACCCCTATCTGGATGATTTGCTGATCAGGGCTCATTCACCCAAACAAGCCCAGGAACATCTCAGTATCACCTGCCACTCCCTCCACAGACCAGGCTTCTCCCTCAATTACAAGAAGTCCCATATGATACCACCCCAAAGACTACAATTCATTGGAGCAATCCGGGATACTTCCTTGGGGAAAGCCTCGCCTCCCGAGGTGAGAGCTCAACACATTCTGCAGATGGTAACAAAATTCCAGAATGCCCAGCATCTTCCAGCCTTCGATTTTCTGAGGTTGCTCGGTCTCATGGCATCCTGCATTTTCCTGAGCCCCACTTGAGAATGAGATTCCTTCAATGGGCTCCCAGGACACAGTGTTCCCAATTCTCAGGAATATGTTGGAACAACTGCAACTTCCGAGCAGAGTTGCTCAGGACCATTTGTGGTGGGATTGCAAAGACAATATTCTCAAGGGAGAATCTTTTTGGCAACCATGGCCAGAAATAACGATAGTGACAGATGCCTCACTCACGGGGTGGGGAGCCCACACCAACGAAATGCCAATCAGCGGTCGTAGGTCTCCATCGAAGTCCAAACTACCCATCAACCTTTTGGCGCTGAGTGCAATCAGACTAGCGCTCAATGCCTTTCTGCTCTCTGTACGGGGAAAGAATATCCTGATAATGATGGACAACACAGTTGCCATGTACTACCTGAACAAGAGAGGAGGTGTAGGGTCACTACCACTGCACAGAGAGGCAATGCAGCTCTGGTTCTGGGCAATACAAGAAGGAATCTCTCTGTTGGCAGTTCACCTAGCCGGAGAGCAGAACACAGCGGCGGACGCTCTGAGCAGGCAGAGCGCAGTCTCCCACAAGTAGGAACTAGCTCAGGAAGTCCTTCAAGAGATCTTCACCCTTTGGGGATCGCCTCAAGTGGATCTGTCTGCGACCTGTGTCAACTGGAAGTGCGAATAGTACTGCTCTAGGGAATTTCCTCCAAGAGGAGCTCTAGGAGACGCGTTCGTAGTGGACTGGAAGTTTGGGAAACACATGATCCTAATTGCCCCGGATTGGGACAGGAGGACGTGGTATCCGGACCTTCTGGGCATGTCCGCCTTCCCTCCAATAAGTCTTCCACAAAGAGAGGATCTTCTCTTGCAAGAGGAAGGTTGGGTTCTCCATCCACAGATCAAGACACTCAGCCTTCACGCATGGTTTCTGTAAGGCTGAGATACAAAGATTGGGACCTCCCGAAGGACGTAATGGAGATTTTGCTTTTGACAAGAAGGCCAGCAACTAAATCTTTGTACTGTTGCAATTGGAATAAGTTCAGCAACTGGTGCAAGGATAAGAATGTAGATACATTTCAATGTGACACACCCATGGTGCTCTCTTTTCTATTACAATTAGCCAATTTGGGACCATTATAGGATACCTAGCAGCGGTTTCCATTTTCAAGCGCTCCTCAAAAGATGATTCATATTTTAAAATCCCTTTGATTGTACAATTTCTGAAGGGACTTACTAAGGTATACCCTCCAGTTCCATTCAATGTACATGTTTGGGACCTAAACCTCTTATTAAAGTTCTTGACATGTATCCCATTTGAGCCTTTACATTCATGCCCTTTAAGGCTCTTGACTTAAAGACTGTTTTGCTTATTGCAATAACATCAGCCCGCAGCGTAAGCGAGTTGCAGGCTCTTTCTTGCAAACCTCCTCATACCACTTTCTATAAAGATAAAGTCATTCTCAGCGTAAAACCTTTCTTTTTTACCGAAGGTACTCTCCGACTTCCATTTGTCACAAAAAATAACCTTACCAACATTCTATCCACCTCCTCATTCAGGTAAAGAGGAGGAGAGACTACATAAACTAGACCCAAAAAGGGCTCTAAGATTTTATATTTCAAGAATGCCTAAATTTCACCAGGATGATCAACTTTCTATTAGATATACTGGCTATTGGCCAATGCTATAGACTAGCGGGTAAGGACCCGCCGGATGGCCTAAGGGCTCATTCCCCAAGGGCCATGGCAACTTCTGCAGCTCTTCAAAGGGGTATCTCAATAAATGATATTAGTTCAGCGGCCACTTGGTCGTCTATCCATACATTTGTAAAACATTACTGCCTGGATTCTTCCACCAGTCAGGGAGGACTTTTTGCAATAGCTGTCCTCCATTCGGTCCATGATTAAATCTAAATTAATTGATAATCCCACCTCCAAAATGTTACTGCTTTGGGAGTCTATCATAAGATGCGGGATATGTGGGAGGACACGATCCATTCGAAGAACAAGTTACTTACCCCTGGTAATGTTCTTTCGATTGGATGTTCCTTCCACGTATTCCTCATCGCCCCTCCCAGCCTACCCCGCCGTACAATTTATGTGTTATTACACTCTACACTTTCTGAGAGCCTACGGTTTTGGGAACGCCTGGTAATTCCTCTGCGAAGTGGAAAAGAAAAACAGAACTGAAGCCAACGGGCACTGCATGCCTTATTTATGCTGATGATGACATCGGCGGTCAATGGTGGCCCTCGAGGGACATCGACGTGGCAACACTGCATACAGCACCCTCTGTCAGAAACATTTTTCTGAAGCAGCGAAACTGGAGAGATATATTATCAGAAGATGAGGAATACGTGGGAGGAACATCCAATCGAAAGATCGTTACCATGGGTAAGTAACTTGTTCTTTTTCCGGGACCATTGGAGGGTCCTTCATGAGGCCTTAGAGAGAGGTGATACCATACGGTTTTGGAAGTTGGTCTCTGATAGAGAGTTAAAGGGAGAGAACAATTTACAATGTAGTATCGGTTCCAATTTATATAACACCCAGGAAGAGAACTTAGTAGAGGACCTGGAGAGCGAGGTTGCTCTTGGGTGATGTTGGAGATCTTGGCTTTTATCAATTAATGATTTAATGAATGCTTTGAACACACAAAAGAGTGGGAAGGCCACCAGACCTGATCAAATTCAATCCAATTTAAAGATGAGGTCGAACTATGGGTCCCGTTCCTCTGTAAAGGTTTTCAATGCAGTTATTGCTTTGAACTCGGTTCCCCCCTCGTGGCAAAATTCAGTTATCATTCCAGTGTATAAGAAGCGAGGTAGTGAAAGCCCTGCTAATTACTGCCCAATCTCCCTCTTAGATGGTACAAGGAAAACGTTTGGCAAGGTAATTCTGGCCTATCTGCAAGACTGGATTGATTCAACTAATGTGATCAGTGACCTCTAAGCGGGTTTTATGACAAATTGGGAGACAATTGATCAGTGTTTTATGTTGTATATGCTGATACACATGTATGTTGTTTTGCATAATTGTAAATTATACACATCCTTTTTAGATCTACATACTGCCTTTGATTCTGTCTGTAGGGCAACCCTGTGGAAGATCCTATTAACCCGTAATGCTCCCAGACATATTGTCCGAATTGTCTGACTATGTATACAAATTCGGTTGCTACCGTTCCGTATGGTCCAGGGGGTGAAGAGACGCGTCCATTCAAAGTAAATAAAGTGGTTAGAGAAGGCATCTTCCTGGCCCCACTTTCCCACCTTATTTTATGCAGATGATGCAGTCCTTCTTGCCACAACTCCCCAGGGCCTGAGAAAATGATCAAACGTTTTTGTGTCTAAGTGCAAAGAACTGTCACTTGAGGTAAATGTTGAGAAATCTAAAGTGATGATTTTTAAACCGTGTTTTGCAAAAAGCCATGCGCAGACTGTTGAGATGAATGGTGTTCCACTATAGCAGATGGGATTTTTTGATTACTTGGGGTCTGGTTTTATGAGGATGGAACTATCCGGTGGAAAGATCGAAAACAACTCTGGGGAAATACAGTGGGGCTATCCAAACTTTTACTGGCATGACAAAGGAGCAGTTACCCTATCTCTTAATTTTAATAAAAACCAAGCCTCGGCTGCCGCTCTCTACGGTGCAGAGATTTGGTGACATGCCTCTTCAGTGAGCCATGATTTCTGCGAGCAAAGGTTTTTGAAGAACCTGCTTATATTTCCGGAAAGTACCCCTTCACTCCTGATTTACTTAGAACTTGGTCTTTCTCCAGTGTCGTCTCAGCTGACCCTTAAACCTGTACTATAATGGATACAAATATGGCAAAACGAGGGGCTTTCAAGCTATCGGGGTGCATTATCTCATTTGTTATCTTTGGAGGGTGGTAAATGTTTAGCCTGGGTGGCTCATGTTAAGAATGCTCTCTACACACTAAACGCTAGCGAGTTATGGGAAAATCCTACTACCTGCTCGCAAAGGCTGGTCAGAGGCATGAAGGACCTTGCTAAAGACGGATCAAGGGCCCATCTGGTAGCAAATGCTTTGGCGATCCGTACGGGGAGAGAATACATCGAACTGGGTCTGGAGCATGGATCTCGATCCTGCTTAGATCTAACCACCCAGTCAAATGAAAGATCTTTGTTTCTACGAATGAGGATGGGAACTTTTCCTGTCCCATAGTTTACAAAATTATTAAACTTCTCAGAGAAGGGGGACTGCTCTATGTGCGGGGCTCTTAGTGAAAACTTGGTCCATTTTGTTTTGATTTGTTCTCGCACAATATATCTGAGAAAAAGATATTTGAGACTGGTTTGGTGTATAGCAGGGATCCAATGTGTAAGGGATGCAATATGGTTTCTCAGACAATCCTTGTCCATTTCTGTTGTCTTTGTTTTTACGCGTTATTTGTATAGGTCTTACCTGCAAAGAAAAAGGGCCTTGTGTCGACTCTAGGATTAACCCTCCTTCTAAAAATGAACCTTTAATATTATGTATTGTATCGACTAGTGTGGCTGCGAAGATCATGTTGTCTGATCCTCTCCATTTAAAATGTATAATAGGAATCGAGGCTGTGAGTAATGCTGTCCTCTTTCACTGTAATTAATGGTTTGTTGTTAGTTTGGCCTCTTATCTAATGTTGAAAGTCATTGACTGATCTGATGTTTTACGATTTTAAAAGTTGGATTAATTCATTTCATTAACATGGAAGTACTATGTTGAATCATTTTATTCATATGTTCTTTTAATACATTGATGGATTTTGAATGATGTATGGCTTTTATGACTTTTAGTCAAAATGAAACCATATTTTTTTTTTTTTTTTTTTTATTGTATATGGTTTACAAAAAACCTTTACAAATAGAACAAACTTTATAATTAAAAACAAAATAGTAAAAAAAAAAAAAAAAAAAAAAAAAAAAAAAGATAAACATTCATTGCTTTGCATTTGCATTTGAAAAAAGAAGAAAAAGAAAATGCCCGCTAAAGAAATACGAAATTACAGATTTACATAAGTTGCAAAAGTTTGCAAATTTTACAGAAAAGGGACAGACAATAGATAATCAACCGGTTTCAGATTTGAAATTTGATTGTCTAAGATTAGTCAAGTCAATATAAAGTACTAGTTACAGAGAATAACAGATAGAATAAATACAAGGTATAAAATATGAAATACATTGCTCATATTAAAAACACTGTGCTCATATAGTAAAAAATACATAGTTCCAAGAATAGGAGCAGAAATCAGACCAAAGGGGCATATAGGTCAAGGGCTCTGATAAAGCCCGCCACAGCCAGACCAACCTTGATGTTCGAGATTGAGAGACATTGTGACCAAATCCAATTGTCTACCCCCAGTCGCCCCATAACATTAAAAATGCCTAGATATTTGTCCCTTAAAGAGGTCAAAGCCTTGCAGTCAAGAATGAGATGCCGAGAAGTTTCAGTGACCCCCAAAAGTTTGCAGAAACGACAGGTGGGATCCAAATCAGAAAACTTCTTCCTTTTACGTAGGACTTCCCGAGTGGGAAGAAGGTTCCATCTGAGTTTTATAAGAAGAGAGCGGTAGTGTCTATTAGGAAATTGGATCAAAATAAAGGACATCACACCTCTCTTCTTATGATCAAATTGAAGATCACTCAGTGAGGAATAACCATGAAGTTTTTCGATAGTGTTGCTCCAATCATGGCTGAACAGAGACTCCTTTACCTTGTTAGGGTTTGTAAGTAATGTATCCCTGTCGGAGGATATGTCCATCAGGGTCTTATCGCAGAGAGTGGAGAAAAGATGGAGATATATGTTGTGGCCCGAGTGTGTCTGGGAAAAAATCATGTGGCCCACATCAACATATAAAGTATCAGGTCTAGGGGAAAGCAAGGCTGAGAACAATGAGAGAACCTTCCAAAGAATCCTAGCTCGTAGAGAAACCAGACCCAACTCATATCTAATGGCAACAGTAGGAATTGAATTGGGCAGTTTTAAAACTTTCCTCCAGTAAATACCTTCAAGAGAGTCCCAGAAGGGCAGAAGTGTAAAGTAATGGAGTTCCATACCATACAATAACTTTGGAGTCACCTTACCCTTGAAAAAGTCTACCACAGGTTTGAGGGAAAACATACAATATTTATTCTCCAAAGTACGTGATTGGGAGATGAGAGGGAGCAGTTTCTGTCTAAGAAATCGTCTCAGTTCTATCACCGATGGTTGGGCCAAGATCAAAAAGCCCAAATAGACGATTTTGTTAACTCGAGAAATGTTTGTTCCCCCCATTTTCCATACTTTGTTGTTTCGGGTTCTCCCCTTTGAGAATTCCATGATACGTGTTTTACCAGGATTGATCTTCAGCCCATTTAGCAGTGCGTACTGTTCAAATTTACACAGGAGCCTCTGCAGGCCCACTTTGGTCTGGTCGAACAAGAGAAAGTCATCGGCATATGCCAACCATGAGAATCTCAGGTCCCCAAGTTTAGCACTCACCATGCCTGCATTTTTCAGGAAGTTATCCACATCAGCCAAATAGAGGATAAATAGACAGGGAGCTAACGAGCAACCCTGTCTCACCCCGATACGCGTCCTAATCCTCCTAGAGAGAGTACCAGCCAAATCGAGCCTGATGTGTACCCCCGAGTTTTCATAGAGGGCCATAATGAGAGAAAGGAGGCCCGCCGGGATGCCCCATTTAGTTAATTTTTCCCATAATCTGGATCTAATGACCAGATCAAATGCATTGGATAAATCAATTGAGGCGACATACAAAGGACCATCAGATTTTCCCCAAGAAGAGGTCTGAAGGGCAGTTATAATAAGACCATTGAGATTGGTAGAGTGGCCGGCCCTGAAGCCAGTTTGGTATTTGGGGAGAATATGATTGTCCCTAATCCATATGTTAAGATGGGAGAGGAGCAGAGAAGCAAAAAGCTTACAGTCCGCGTCTATAAGAGAGATCGGTCTATAATTCTTTACCTCAGAGCGTAAGCCTCTCTTAAAGATTGGGACAATATGGGCCGTATGCCAACTCATAGGGACCTTCCCGGAATTTACTACGTCCTGAAAAAGCAGGAAGAGTAGATTGGCCCAAATCTCGGGCTCGGCTTTGAATGTATTGTTCGTAAGGCCATTTGGGCCTGGCGCCCTAGATTTCTTAGCCTTAGAAATAAGACAGAACACTGTCTCCAGATCAAAAACTGGTTTCCATGCGTCATTCGATGGGTAAATCATCAATGCATCCGAAGCCAAGTCTTCCTCCCCAATATCAAAAAGTTTAGAGTAATAGTCAAACCATTTGGCCTCTGGGATTGCATTAAGCTGATCAGCCATCAATGTGTTATCAAGGCTGGAAACCGAAGCCCAAAAAGCCCTCACATCTCGTTTTATTAGTACTGCAAGCATATACTGTGCGTCATTTTGAATCATAGTAATTTTTCTATGCTTACAGTAGTTTTTGTATTTTTGACGAATGGTTTTAATTTTTGTTGTTTTATCTGCCCAATCCATATCTAGGGCTTGCACATCCCTAATAAGTTTCTTAGTAAGGGCCTTAACATTGGCCAATTGTTGGTCGAAACTATGGTTGTGAAATTTTTTGAAGACTCCTTTCCTTAGCTGGCCATAAATACTACTCTGTAAGACATTGAGAAAACTATCAAAAGAAGAGGTGTTAAAGACTGCTATTTTCCAGCAGAGCGAGGTGTGGTTAAGGGAAGAGATCAGTTTGTTATTAAGAACACTGATGTTAAAAGGAGACCACCTTATCCCTGTCCCTTGACTAACAGTATAAAGCTGAGTGGGTCCACCCTCCGGCAGAAGCTTGGTGAAAAAGGGGCATAGAAATTGAACCCGGAGAATACCATGGTCGCTCCATGAGTTGAAGGACACCTCGACATTAGAAGAAAATGGAATCAGGGAATGGTCGACAAAGACGTAGTCTAAGGTGGAAGATGAGGACGATCTACGCCAGGTTGGGCAGGAAGGATTAGTAGCATCATAATGGCTGTTAAGACAAGTTAGGCCAATTGAATCCAAAGCCAGATTCCAAGATCGGCCCCATGTAAGTTTTAGTCCTATACGTGGATCGTCTTCCATAACCAAGCCCAGGTCATCATAATTGGATTCCAGACAAAGAGTGCAGTCTGAATTTAGATCGCCCGCCAAAATGAGTTTGCCCATGGGGTGCAGATATCTCCAGGCAAGGATTGTATCAGTTAACTTCTCCAGAAACAATTCGAGAGGAGAGATTCCCATATGCCAGTAAACATTGACCAAGAGAAAGTAACAATTAGAATCCGGAAAAAACACCTCTAAGGCCATAAAGCCAAAAGGTGTATCCGAAAGCTCCTTAGCAACAGAGCCGAAGGAGGTTCTTACCCCTATAATGAGTCCCCCCGATGCGCGGCCTCCCAGGCTAGGTTTGGCACATTGAGAGAAAATATCGAATCCATCAAGAACTGGAGTTGAAAGTAACCAAGTTTCTTGGAGAAAAAAACAATGCGAAGCCTTAATCACGGCAACCGTTTCTAGGTTCGTGAACAAATGGGAATTACCTCTAGAGTTCCAATAAAAGAAACTGAAGCTATTTAGAGGGCGGGCCTTCGAAGAGGATTCTGATTTAGCGGGAATTAAATCATTTCCATAAGCCTGCGGTGACATGTGCCCAGCTCGCGGAGTCTCCATTAGATTTGGGCAAAAAATGCCTCCGTTGGGGTGGGGGAGTTCTTTCTGGATGGTAGACCATTGTAAGATTACCTCTATATTCAGCCCCCTCTCCTTTATTTTTTGGCAAATTGAGAAGAGTCCACTATTTTTGCTTCAAATCCTAGTTGCTTCAACCCTTCCATATGCCCCATGATCAAGTTTAAAACTACCTTCGATCTAAGAATAATATTACTAACATCTACCCGATCATGGAAAGGGAATAAAATGCAATCTATGTCGTAGCTAGAGATAAGCGAAAGCGAAGGAAGTTGGTGAAAGATTTTAAGTATGTTACCACGATTTAAACAGATTGGCATATCTTCGCCCCAAAGACTGGAAAGCTGTATAACATCACCAGAAACTTTTGTTGTAGCAGAGACAGGTAAGGACTCAGTAATTTTTTTGGTAAAGTGACCAAGGGGGTCAGCCGCCAGATCACAACCCCTTGCCCCTCTTAGTATAGTCCTATTATGGTTGACATTTGGCCCCAGTGGAAATCTTTCCCAAGATTTGGAAACGTTCTTATTATGGGCAAAGTCAAACCCAGAGGGGACCGCTTCTCGAGCCGCAGACATGCGCATATTTGAGATGCTAAGAGAAGCAAGGTTAAAAGGGGGGAGAGTCGATAAGACATTGTCTGATCGATCTGTCATATCTCCATCCCTCTGAATACAGTCCATATTAACATGGGCCTCCTCAGGAGCAGACAAGAATGCCGGGTCAGAAGGAGAGAGCCGAGTAGTAGGAACCTCGTCCTGTGACAAGCTTACGTTGGAATTAGACACTGTCACCTTGCTGATCTTGGGAACAAGTAGTGACTGAAATAAATGTTTAACCATATCAATGTTAACCATATTAACAGTCGGCGTAGTTAGAGAAATGTCCGGATGATTCAGGCTTTTTCCAGAAATAGACTCCAGAGAAGTAGAAGGGAGAATTGCTTCTGGGGCAGAGTCCATAGCCTCCGCTGCAACAATATCAGTAGGCAGTGCTACAGGGTTGGTACTAGTGGATGCTGGTACGGTAAGAGGTGTTATCCGAATGCTAGAAACTGCAATTTCACCAGTACCAACAGTCCTTGGCCCCGCATCTATAGAAGCAGAGGTATTAATCAACATACCCACCGCATCCGTTAAAACAGATGCAGGTGGTAAAATAGGTGGAGCATTGGTGGTATCTGGAGTGGTCACATGAATGGAAGAGGGGATTGGTTCAACAGAGTTATCAGTCCCCTGTGGAACTGCAACAGTGGTTGAAGGGACTAAAGAGTTTGCCATAAAGAGGTTTTTGAAAAATTGATTAGTATACGAAGTAATCTTTTTGAAATTCTTCTGATTTTTTGTTTTCTTCATTTGTTGGCTCATTTTCCTTTTCTTTCCTAGACAGGGGAGGACTTTTGGACAGGAATTTTCCTCTGGGGGCTCAGAGGAAATTGCTGCGATTTCTGGAGTTAGGATAATCATGTTTTCTCCTAAGGATGCGATATGGTCACCTTTAGAACGGACGGCCGACTCTGCAGTCCCACCTGCACATGAACGATCTTGTATAGAGGGTTTGAGGGATACCCTTGGCAGATCCTCCTGTACTTTGTCCTCTCCTCTTTCCGTAGAGAATACAGTCGGGACACTGGGAAGTATATCTGTAGGGTCGTCAGCCTCTCGCAAACCATCAAAGGCAGCTCGGGGAGTCATAGAGGAAGAGCCCCGGGAATCAAGATCTAGTGGTTGGAGAACCAGAAGACCCGGGGCCGCATTGGGGACCACCCCTAAAGTAGTTGCCGTAGTCCCCGTAGGCCCCTGATGAAAATCGTGTATAGGGGCCAAAGGTGGATTGAAGGAGGTAGGGTCAAGACCTTGAGTGTTCAAAAATTGATTTTCTTCTTTTATAATTTTTACTAAATCTTCAAATCTATCTAGGCCCTCCAGCCTAGAATATATTTCAGAAAGAATACGTGAATGGGATGTAACCTCTGACCAGATGTTATCATAGAGACTCACAAAGGAACTCAGAACCATATTCAACGCAGAGATAGTTGGATGGGAGAGTTTAATTCTATCATCAACATCTTTAAGGGTATGATGTAGAATAGACTCACTGGGCGGATCAGTTTTGAAGTCCGGAAGAAGACCTCTTTCTTTTAACCAGTTTTGTTTTTCAGTATACTCGTCAATAAAATTAGTGAGATCTGAAGGGGAACCTGCCCATGATTCATCACAAATTTGTTGTGTTACATTATTTGTTTTGTTAAGATGGGAGTCCAAGTGGCTATCAGCAATTGCCTTATCTGCACATTCTATGATACTGATATCGTCAATATCCTGGACTGAGAGATCTTCAATATCCAGTTTCTTAGCTACGTTAATTAAGTTAGTGTGGGCCGGGGTATGTACTGGAGGAAGAGGGTAAGGAGATTTAGCCAGAGTGCTAGAAACAGATTTCTTACCAAAAAAATGTGTGATGTTTTTCCCCTGGATTGGATTACCCTGGGTACCTAGATTAATTTTTATTTTTGATATTGAGTTACGGGGCTTGTTGAGAGGGGTTTTGAATGGCAAAGAGATCCCATTAGGGGAGAAGGGAGTTCCCACCACACTAGTAGAAAGGTTGACGTGAAAAGAAGATGTGTGCTTAATATCACTGAGTAATGCTTTGGATCCTAAAGAGGGTTGAGTGTGAGAGATAGCAACGCTCCCACTGTCCTTCTTCTCTAATAGTTGTGATACAGTAACTTCTGATTCATCCACCATGACTGGGGGTATGGGCATACTAGGATTCAGTGAGGCAATCATTGGAAGAGGGATATTAGGCAAAGGGTTGTTGTCATATGCCATGTTGCTTTTTGTCTTAGAGAAACTGACCCCGACCAAAAGATTGGAGGCAAGAGTAGCCGCTAGACGTTCTTCCTGAGTATCTATAGAAATGTCATGTATTCCATTGAAAATACAGTTATTATGAGCTGTGTTACATAAAGTGATACCCATAGCATTGCAAACCTCAGACCTCTCTCTCACATGAATTTGGGCCTGGGCTATGTCCCTTAAAAGGAGAGGGTTATAATGGGCCTGAAGTGGAGCATCATCAGAACTCCCCATAGCAATAGGAATGGGGGTTTCTGGCACAATAACTGTAGATGGCATGGAGGGCATACTGACAATGGGCGAAGGGGACAAAGGAGGTGAGACCTCCATAGCAGTCTGACTTCTAAGTCCCTTACGTGTCATTCAGATAAAACCTCAGCCTGACAGTAGGCAGAATGAGAAAGAAAATAAGAGTTATGTCAGAGAAGGTACCCAGAAATACACTGGAAATAAGCCTAGATGTCAGGGGAAGTTAGACATAGAGACACACAGCAAAAAAATACTAGGCAATTTTTAAATTTTAAAAATGCAAGTGTTAGAGTATGGCACAAATAACGAAAATCAAACTCTGAAAGACCAGTACATTGTCTAAAAACCCTATGAAGTATATATGTAACCTAGCATTAAGAGCGAATTAAAATAAGAAGCAATGTTACACACTCAATTAAATAAAAGTTTTAGTAAATGAGTTGTGTCAGCGTAATAGTCATTTTCTGGGAAGGGAACGCCCGACGGCTTGTGGAGCTGCCAGAGTCCGACTCTCCACCCCAAACCCTCGTAGTAAGAATACAACTTCAATTGGGTTGGCTTGGGAAGGCCCAGAACAGTGTACTCACAGATCACAGCCAAACAGCAAAACAGTATCTCCAGCCCTTACAGTCTCCAGGGCTTAACGCCGCAAGGGCGGCTGTGCCGGCGACTTGTGCAGGCTGGCAGTCACGTGCTGTGTCACGTGTTCAGGAAGGGGTCCGCCCCCTCCAGGAAGCAGAATGGGCTGCAAGAGCTCTGCTCGCAGTGCAGCTGTGAGGGATGGACCTTGCAAGCACGAGCGTTCGTAGGAGAAATGAAACGCTCCTTCCAATCAGCAGAAAATACGCCGCAAGGGCGGCTGTGCCGGCGACTTGTGCAGGCTGGCAGTCACGTGCTGTGTCACGTGTTCAGGAAGGGGTCCGCCCCCTCCAGGAAGCAGAATGGGCTGCAAGAGCTCTGCTCGCAGTGCAGCTGTGAGGGATGGACCTTGCAAGCACGAGCGTTCGTAGGAGAAATGAAACGCTCCTTCCAATCAGCAGAAAATACCATAATCAAATGAAAATCCGGATACATATCCATTGACTTTGTAAGGAGATAGCCTCCTTCCTCTCAGGCAGATTGATGAAGGTGTTCTCAGCCTCTGCTTCAGCACTCCCTTCCCATGTCCCGTGTGGTGTTCCCCAAGGTTCTTGTGTCTCATCTACTCTGTATAACATCTTTACAAAGCTATTATTTGATCTATTGGACTCTTCGGGTATACAGTACACAAACTATGCAGACGACACACCTCCCCCTCACTTAAGCTTACTACATCAGTCTTTCTGAAGATACAAGCCTGGATCGCCTCGCATCTTCTGTGCCTAAATGATGATAAAACTCATATCATCCTCATCGGCACACACTATGCCCTTAACAAAATTGACCTAGCCTACCAATCCTTTCACATTTATGGCGAGACCATCCAAGTCTCCAAATCTGTCAAGACCTTAGGAGTTTATCTAGACACCACCATATGCTTTACTAGACAAGTGAATACCATTGCCTCTTCAGCAGTGCACACCTCTAAGCTGATCAACGGCTGTAGAGACTTCCTCTCCACAGACCGCTGTATGACACTGGCCAGGGCACTGATATGCTCCAGGCTGGAGTACTGTAATGTTCTCTTTGCAGGTTCCCCTTCACTAATCATCAAGAAAGTTCGGGTCATCCAAAACAATGCCCTGAGCTCAGCACTACACATTCCCAAGAGGGATCATATCCCTGCTGCGAGAAAGAAAGTTCACTGGCTACCTATCCAAGAAAGAATTATCTTCAAAACTATTGCCATTACTCACAAATGCCTGCCCGACACAGCCCCAAAATACCTTTCTCAAAAACATAAAGAAACCCAATTGGCCATACCTACCCACTCCTCTTACACCAACCAAATCACTATTCCTAGATTCAGGAGGACAAAGTCGGGTGGTCGGAGCTTCCCTATCATCACAGCCAAAATGTGGAACTCATTACCTCTTGCCTTAAGATCAGACAAATCATATTGGTCCTTCCGGAAGCAATTGAAAACTTTTCTTTTCACACTAAGTGCAGTCTAGCCAATGACCACCCGCATAATGAAAAGCCGGAGCTCAACTGAAACCATGTAAATCACTGACATTCTATTCTCATGCATAAGTGTATTTCTATATCTTATTCTCATGCATAGGTGTAATTATGTGTTAGCATAAATGCCTGTTGTCCTGTCTTACAGCTCCTTGGTGCCCTCAGACTTAGCGCACTTAACAAATGGAAAAATAATAAATAAATAAATACATAAAATTGGCTGGGGCAACCAACAGCATTTTGGTTTTACCTTCATTCAGTCCCAGACAATTTTGAGCCATCCATCTTTCAACACAAGAGAAGATCGACTGGATATGTGTGATAAATTTGTTGCCAGATCTTGGCCCAAGCAAAAGACCAGCAAAAGACCACCTGTGTGTCGTCAGAGTAATTCTGGAATTTTGTACCCAGGTTGACCAAGAGACCATGCAGAGGTTTCATATAAATGTTGAACAAAATAAGAGATACACTTGACCCCTGTGGCACCCTAAATTCCACTGGCACGGATCTAGAAGTAAATGCTCCCACCTTGACGTGAGATGTGCGCTGGGATAAAAATGATGTGAGTCGGTGCACTCCTGCGTTTCATGCCCCCACTTCCTCCTAAAAATGCTGACACAGTATTGAGTGGTCTATAGTATCAAATGCTGCTGATAGGTCAAGGAGCATCAGTAGCCCCACATGACCCTTAATATCTAGAAGGGCAGATTCAGTATCCCTACCAGGGCAAAACCCAGATTGCCAGACCCCTAAAAGATACATAGTCTTCCACTGGTCTTGGAGTTGGAGTGTGGCAGAGTAGTCTAATATCTTAAGCAGGAATGGAGAGTTCAAAATAGTATTATAATTGGCACAGTCCTGGCTTGCCAAGGAGGGCTTCTTTAGAATGGGTGTGACTGTGACCCAGGCCTGCTTAAACTCTGTAGGTCCTACTCGTTTATTTAATGATAAAGAAATGAGGTAACAGAGTACTGGGCCAAGATATGCTTGGCAGTCCTTAATGATTGAAGATGGGCAAGTGTCACTGGGACAAGTTGTCGGTTTTGAGTGATGAGAGAATGTTCTTAATATCTTGCTCAGAATCTGGATGGAAGCTAAAGGATGGGGGAAAAGCGATTTGTGTCTTGGTAGCCATATGGGCTATCATAACTGGTTTGTTATATGATTCTTGCATGGAGCCAATCTGTTCCCTGATTTCCAATATTATATTTTTAAAAAAGTCTGAATTTCATACGGCCACGTATGGGAGATCATTGTAGGTAGTGCCATAGTTCTGGCATTTTTCAAATTATTAAACATTCTAAAAAGCTATTTCAGTGAGATAGCTGCTGCATCTACGGACTGGACATAGAAGCGTTCTTTTGACTTCACAATAGCTAGCTTGTATTCAGATCTGGCTTGCCTAAGGATTTATTTTTAATGCAATTTAGATCTCTTCCCCCACCTATGCTCCAGGCATCCAAGAGACTTTTTTAGTGTAATCAATTCAGGAGAACAAGATTACTTGCCAACATGTTTGGTCTTAACTGATTTAGTCTTCAGGGGGGTATGGGGGGGGCAATAGCATCCACAACTTTCACAATTTGAAAGTTAAAAAGGGCCACCCGGTGCGCCATAGTTGGAAGACTATTTACCTCGCTAAATACATCATGAAAAGTGGGATCAAGTACCCCAGCGTTAAGCCTATGTCAATCTCAATAGGTTATATCTGCCTGTTGGGCCACTAGGACCTGCATGGCTGGGGATTGGGATGCGCCGAATAGAGCAGGTACATGGCCAATCCAATCCAAGGGGATTATATAATGTCTCAATGTCATGATCTTTCATGAGATAAGCCAATCCGGCGTTCAACCACCGATATGTCTGGGAGGTGTAAGTGCGAAGCTAAAATCTAAACCCACTAGAGTGTTGTAAAACTCTACAGCTTGAGAATCCCTACCTCGACCCACCACCATCGCTCACACCTGTGTCCTCTCAGGTGGAATCCCCAAGTAATTTGTATTTTTCCCATTTGCAGTGCTGCATATTACCCTCTAGAAGAGGCAAAAATCAGACAATCATTATCTGTACCATGGGCTTAAAATTGGGGTACAGATTAACTCTTCAGAGCCAAATATGTGTGTGGTGAACCTGACATTTTTTAAGCACTTGTGTATGCCATTGACCAAACCCAGAGCTTCAAAATCTTCCTCTTCCCCAATGTTATGCCCCATGGTTACAATCTAGATTTTGAGCTCATCAACCAAAGAGCTCACTAATGGTAATGTTAGCATTACTGACAGGTTGCGCAGCACATTCAAAAGGCACTGGAAGCTGATTGAGTCATTTCCAGAGACTCAGTTGCCTAGAAGTCAAAGACATAGATGACCCTGCTTCACTGTTCACTGCTTCACATCCTCCGTGTTAGCTGTGTGCTGCTTAAAGAGGTGTGCACGCATAAATCACGTTGAATTCCATTGGGTGGAAGCTTCCACTTAGAGGCCCAGCTGGGGAAGGCCATTTCTAGTTTGAAATCCTTACGGTGCCTTGCGGCCTTTGGAAGAATGGCTGGAATGGCCACATATTTTGTGAAATGTTGCCATTACATTGCAAACCTGTGTGTCTTAGTTTCAGCAATGTCTATACTATTAAGTTCAAGCAATGTCCAAAAGAGAGCACAGAGTAGAAATTGCCATCCACCATTGCATGTATAATCTTAAAACCATTGTCACGGACAACAAAACCAAACGTCAGTCCTTTTGGTCTAAGCCATCCCGAAACCTTATCAATAAATACTGTCAAAATGTTTGCAGCTTTGTGTGCTGTCTCCATTGCAAACATTGAAAGAGTTTCTTGCTTGCAAAGCTTATGTGGTATGGCAGTTGAGACAGTGTTGGTTGCCTGGCCAATGTGCAGTTATTTGAAAAAGGCCCCCTACGAGTGCTGCACATATATTCTGTTGCCTATCTTCTGGTCCACATGTCCGTTGTCACGTGACTGGTGTGCACTTTTGGTGTCCACCAAAAAGTAGGGAATGAGTTTACAAAATGTTTGGTCAGATTCCCGTTGTAAAAAATCACAAGGGATGATTTCTGTGGTACATTGTACACTTGGTAAAAACAGTCTTGATGTTGGGTTGTTAAAGAGTCTGTGTAAGTGGGTTACGGGTGCCAGCAGTGGTGTGTGGTTCTTCTAAGGTATGACTATGAACAAGTAGGGGTGACATCGCTGGGCCGCCTGGAGGTTACATGGAGCATGATGTCCTGCACACATCTTTGGTGTGTGTTCCGACAGCATTTTCACTATCATCTTCTTCCTCGACCCTAAGCAAAGATCCTTCCAACTTTCCATCAGGCGACCCACTTTACACATGTCTTGATGAGCACACAATTCCCCTCCATGATCGTTTTTCAAGTGGCTTCACAGTCCCCCGGGTCCATAATGAATCCCCAGCTTCCCACCGTAGAGAGGGTTTTTGCTGTGTTCAGATTGCAGTTTGGCCATTGCTCCTACCAATAGTAAAATAAAATCCCTAGTCCCATTACCTGGCATTTTTCACAATGGAAAAATCAGTGAAAGAGCTTCCAATTTTGTTGGTGTTGGCAGATTTAGTAGTGGGCGTAGTAGAACTCTGGGTCCCCAGGGCTCTTAGACTGTTGTTTGTTGATGCCACTGTGCTCCCTGTCCTACACAGACTCATTGCACTCCTATGGCTTCATTTCCTTTTGCTGTGCTAAGAAATGGCACTGTTGGGTACCACAGATGCTGTATGCTCTGTGATGTGCTTCTTTTGTTCCTCAGCCATACTTGCACTCACATGTCTCTGTCTAATCACTGCACTATTATCATTGTCATCAATATAGTGCATTGTGTGACAGGGACAGTATCCTGACCCTGTCAAGGAATAATAGAGACTCCTCCCGACCTAGGGCAGGAGGCCTGCCAGGGTGTTTGCCAGAGCCAGCCCTGTCCCAGAGATGGCGCGAAGGAGCTGGGCAGTCCCCGGTCTTTGTCCCTTCTAAGTGACCATGGCTGCAACTGTCAAGTACCACTTGGTATCACCCCATACCTTTTGGCCCTGTTCTGGACAGTTTTGCTTTTTTCCTCTCTTTCAGGACTACATTGCCCAGAAGACATTGCGAAGGAGGATGGATTGCAACCCATCAACAAGAGAGCCAGTGGTGAACAGCAGGACTGGGGAGTGGTACACTCAGCAGACCAGGAAACTCAACACCAAGCATCTAGGAACGTGGAGGGTGACTGAGCTGAGCTCTGGCTGACCAACATTTGAAGATCACACACATAGGAACTTTGTGATAGACTATGTGTGTCACAGCTGCCATTGCATAACTCTGGCAGACCTGTATTTGAGGAGGGGACAGGACTTTGGAGGAATTTCATTGCCTTGCACCTGTATGACACAACTCTGGAAAAGAACAAGATAGCGATTGGCCATGGACACCGAGTGGGTGCCAGGGTCAATGGAAGGGTGGGGAGGAGTATGAAGGGGGACAAAGAAAACAGGGCCTTGTGAGTTGTTTGGGTGAAGTCAAGGGAGGTGAAGGCACACAGAGAGACCGAGAGACCAGGCAGAGGAAGGACGGTGCAATAGAGCATGGTGGAAGATTATTGAGAGCATATGCAAGGTGAGGTATTGGTCGGCGGCGAGTGAGTGAGAATAAGAGGGATGATGAAATGGAGTATGTTACCCTGAGTTAGAACAGTGATTGAGAGAGTGAAGGAGGATGACTGTGGAAGGAGGAGGGGTGGAGGAAAGTGTGGAGGGAGTGTAGAGGGAAGAGTAGTAGAGAGTAGTAAAGTGGAAAGAGTAGTAGAGAGGAGATGTGAGCGTAGCACAGTGGAGAGTAGTAGAGTGGAGAGGGGAGTGTAGTCGAGGGGAGAGTAATAAAGAGGAGAGAGTAGTAGGGAGCAGATGATAGTAGCAGTAGATGGAAGAACATCTTAGGGGCCGAGAGGAAGACAGAATCAGAAACAGAGGAGAGTAGCAGGTAGAGCAGAGAAGAAAGTAGGAAGATGGGAAAAGAAGGAGAGAACATCAGGATGAGGAGTACAAGAGCATGAGAGGAAAAGGCCAAGTGCACATTGGGTGATTGAAAGGCACCACGTCTTAAGATCTTTTATTCTTGTGCGACCCCACTTTAGGATCCACCTAGAAATTTCCAGATGGAGTAAGAGAGATACAGCGATTGCCTTTAGGCCTTCACTAGTAGCCTGTCAGAGACTAGGTAGTATAGGTTACCAATCTCTTGTTACCACCTTGGGATTTAGGAACACCTGGGCTATGGATGGAAATGCCCACGAGAGATGAGAGAGCGACCCTCTTGGAACTTGTTAATAAAAACCCTTAAACCATCTTCGAGAGTTGGTATGTTCTCGAGGCAATCTGTGACAATTGGCAATTCTTGCATCTTCCTTTTACCAGGGCCTGCAAGGGTCCTTACAATGTAACTGTTTGTTTGTTTGTCTGTTTATTCACTTATTACGCGCTCCAGACCCGGAGGTAATAGGGCGCAACATTATGAAGATGCAAGGCTTACAGAGTTATACAATATACAGAGTTATACAATATCCAAAGATATGCAAATATAATCGTAATTACAGTAGATGCAATGCATACTTCAAAGGGCAAATGTGGTGGCTATATAGTTACAATAATATATAATGTATAAATATACAAATTACGGAAGAGTCACTCTGTGGAGCCCTCAGACTCGGGGTAGAGTAGAGACATATAAATTCCAGCAGTAAACAGAGTTCAAATATACAAATTACAATATGTTCCACTACCATGTAACAGTTAGACTCACAGGTGGAACAGATCTCACATGTAATTCAAAGGTACCATACCGTTATGTGAGGGTAGTAAGTGAAAGGACTAAAGGGTGGGAGACTATGGGTCGGTCGAGATAATATGTTTGATAACATTTTTCCTAAAGGATGGGAAAGGTTGGTCACTACGCAGGATTTGAGGCATTGTGTTCCATAGTTTCGCTGCCTTTACAGGGAAACTATTGCCACCAATAGTAGTGAGCCTATATCTAGGTATAGTCAGACAATTGGTATTGCCAGCTCTAGTTGGTCTAGTAGAGATTCTTCTTTGGAATTTATCTGAAAGGTAACTGGGGGCAGCGTTATTAAGTGCTTTGTGGGTCAGGGACAGCGTCTTGAGCTGAATTTGGTTACCTGTAGATAACCATTTATGTTGGCGTCTGAGGGATGAAATATGGGTTCTTTTATTAGTACCTAGGGCTGCTCTTAGGGCATTATTTTGTAGTATCTGGAGCTTCCGGATGGTAGTTTTATTGGCCCCACTGTAAAGGGCATTACAATAGTCAATTCTGGAGAGTATTAAAGCTCTGGCCAGAATCAGACAACTATCATCCGAGAGGAAAGGTTTGCCTGCTCTTAGCAGCTGGCAGGTGTAAGCCGTGGATGAGTTTAAGGTTTTTATCTGTTTGTCAAAAGACAGTGTGGAATCCAGATAGAAACCAAGGGTTTTTACCTCCTTGGAGACTTTAATGGGATTCCCATCGATAGTGAATGAGGCGAACTCCTGTCCTAGTTTTTTTATGTTGGCCTGTGAACCCAGAATCAACAACTCAGTCTTATCATCGTTCAAGCATAGGCCATGAGTGGCCATCCATGCTTGGATGATAAGATATACCTTGTTCACCAACTCCGTGTCCTTACTATGATCCCCAGAAAGCGGGAGGAGAATATGAGTGTCGTCTGCATAATTCGTGTAGGTGACACCCAGAAGGTCCAGATCATCAAATAAGGGCTTGGTGAAAATATTGTAGAGTGTTGGCGACACACAAGAGCCCAGAGGAACAGCGCACAAAATGGGGGTCGGGTCAGCAGCTGCCGATGGGGAGAACACTCTCATCGTTCTCTCGCTCAGGAAGGATTCAATCCATCTAATGGCTTCCTGGGAGAAGTGGGCAGCTGAGTCAAGGTGTCTACAGTGGACCTTATGATCAACCAGATCAAATGCGGCTGAGAGATCAAGTAAGAGCAGAAGTACTGTCCTCCCTTTGTCTCTCAGCTCGTCTATTTGTGATTTTAAATCGATTAAAGCTGTTTCCATTCCGTGTAGTGGGCGGAAGCCAGATTGTCTATTGCTTAGGAGTTTGTGAAGTTCAAGGTGTTGTTGGGTTTGATTATAGGCAACTTTGTCCAATATTTTGAGTAGAAATGGAACCGTGGTGATTGGACGGTAATTGGTTGGAATGAGGGGATCTAATGTCTGTTTCTTGAGGAGGGGGAGCCCCCAAGATTGTTTGAGGTTGGCGAGGATAGTACCTGTAGCAAAAGAAGCATTGATTAGTTTAGTAATGAAAGGAGATAATTCTCTAGCAGCATCTTTTATTAGTTGTGCTGGACAAATGTCACCTTTGCATTTGGAAGGCTTCAGTGACAAGATTATTTTTTCTACTTCCAGTGTAGACATTTTGGAAAAATGGAATGTATTATTGTGTGCTGTCAGTGATGCACTAGGCAAAGGGTTATTTGACGAGCACTGTAAATTTAGAGCTTCTTTTTTCTGCTGAATTTTGTTTTGGAGCATGTTAATTTTATTAGCTAGGGCCTGTTGGATGTCTGCACACCACGTTTTATCTTTGATGCAGATATCAGGTATCGCTATTGGAGATTCTAATTCTTTTAGAATGGAGAAACGTTCTTTCATACTAAAGTTTGAATTAGCAATACGCTCATCGTAGGAATTACGTTTAGCTTTGCAGATTTCCTTCTTGTAATGCGAGGAGAGTGAAGATAGTTTAGCTTTATTCTCGTTGGAGGGGCAAAGTCTCCAGTTAGTTTCACTCTTTCTCTTCAAATTGCAAAGGCCTTTAAATTGAGGCGTAAACCATTTGTTTAAGTGTGCTCTTGGTTTGCTGGCTCTTAATTTCGAAGGGGCAATTTTGTCCAAGGTGGTGAGCATAATGTTATTATATTCATGGACTAGGGTGCTTGGATCAAGATTTTCAGACAGAGCTTTAAGAGTAGGGAGGATAGCAGGAATTACTCTCTCAACTGTTATATTTTTTTTATTTCTAGTGATGCATGGTGGCGCTAGAGGGGGAACTGGATGAGTGGGTCTTGTAGTGGATAGGTGGAAGGACACCAGTGCGTGGTCTGTCCATGATAGAGGCAGAATGGATGCAATAGTAGCGGAGCAATTGTAGTCCGCTAACAAGTCCAAGATTCTCCCTTTTTGGTGGGTAGGTTTATTTACTTTTTGAGATAGTCCTAGTGAACTAATTATATTGGCTATGTCTGATGCATTTTTGTCCAATTGGTCATTGAAACCTATGTTAAAATCCCCTAATAGGAGTAATTGTGAGGATGGTTTAAGGTTATTTATAAGTAGGTTATGCAGATCTTCCTCGAATGTGCCAAGAGGACCAGGAGGACTGTAAATTAAATGGATAGTGAGAGATTGTGAATTGTTTATCTGGAATTTGGCAGAAAGGAATTCACATGATTGTGACATGTGGGTGGGAGCCAATCTTAAGGAGAGACATGTTTTAGAAATGATGGCAATACCACCACCTCGGGCACAGTCTCGGTCTTGTCTCACTATGGTATATCCATCCGGGATAGCTAGCATGAGTGAGGGTCCTGCTGCATTATGAAGCCATGTCTCTGTAATAGCAAGGAAATCCAGATTACCTTCTGTGATAATGTCGGCTATGTCAATGGCATGGGCGACAAGCGATCTTGCATTAAGAAGCGCTCCTTTAAGATGGGGGGGTCTCACTAGCTTCTTTGACTAGGCTAGGGTGGGCTGTGTTGTTATCGACACGTAATTTATACTTGTCGTTGTTAGCCTAGGGGACATTTAAAAAAATATAACATTAAGGCAAAATCAAATTAAAATTAACATTGATAAGAAATAATCATAAAACAATACATTAATTCATGAAAAATACAATAGTAAACGATAACATTTATACTGATCAGAAATAATAATATTCAAGAAAAAAGTTGTAATTCATGAAAAATACAATAGTAAAAAATATATGTCATATCTGTCAGAAATTGAACAATTAAAAATTAACATGAACAATGGGGTCATTTATGAACAATGCAATAGTAATTATGATAAATGTTGATCAGAAATAATTATCAAGAGTAATAAAACAATTTGGTAATTCAATACAATAAAATAGGCAAAACCTAAAACTAATATTGACCAGAATTTTTTTATTTTTTTATTTGTTTTGGTTTATTCAATACTTTACAAGATTTTGATAACAAAATCACATACAAAAAACAATCACAATCACAATGCAACAATACATTTCATTGGCGTATAAAAGAGAAAAAAGAGAATTCCACCTTACAAGACATTTCCATCTGTTACATTCTGTAAGGCACATTTTAAAATCATGTAGTAATACTCACTCATCTACCAATGACCATTTTTCATCTAATTTCCCATCTGTCTCATGATATAATCTGAGCCTACCGCAAGTCCACGTCGTTATATGGGCAAAAACTAGGTACACAGATTAGATTGAAAATGCATTACCAAGAATATTCCATGAAGCACCTTACTGCAATATTCATCCAAGAGAACATGTATATTTTAGAAATCCATTCACTTTTATTTTCAGAGCATTGGAAGAGCCATGAAGCATTTCATGCCAAAGTTTGTTTCTATCCACGTAAGCTGTATTCATTACAAACATTGAAAAACTTTCTAATCTCTTCTCCAATAATGTGGGACATACCAATAATAGATGTTTCAGAGATTCAATAACACCATTTTGTTTACAAAACCGACATTCATTATTCCCTACAGTGCTCAACCCTCGAATGGACAGTATCTCATGCATATTCAGAACATTGAATCTGAAACGCATATATGAATTTCTAAATTCCCTTGATGGGTATTTCATCAAATATTCTTCTGGATATGGGAGAAATTTCCAATCGGACACAATTTCATAGTGAAGCTTAGAGTTCAACAAAACTACATTGTTTTCCAACCAGTCATAAGCATTGACTATCTCCTTAACCTTTACTGGGTTACTGAGCAGAGACTTTATTGACAACCCCAAATCTAACATTTTTTCTCACAGTCTGTTTTCAGTTCGTACATAAAATTTCCATGTTTTTCATCACTCATATAGTAGTATAGTAAACTACTCTCAGCAGCCAAACATTTTCTCAAAAGAGCCAGTTTTTTGTTATACATAATGCTGGTAAGTGAATGAAGACCCAGTTCATACCGGATCAGTTCGAGTGGAACACATTTCGGAATATAATATATGTTCCGCCAGATCATAGCCTCCAGTTGACGTAATAGAGGCCATATAGTTTTGGGAAAAAATTCACTCCCATAGGTTAGTCTTGGGATACCCTTTAGCCAATATAAACGGATACATGGTACAAATGTGAATTTCCCAAATTTTCTTTTTATGGCCTTTATTTGGTTTAAAGCCACCTTAGCCTTTTGTATAAGATTATTTCTTAACAGCACACAAGAATTGCTAGCAAAAACATAACCCAGATAGCGTAATACCGCTTGACTTTTAATGTTAACACCACTCCAACTCCTGCAAGAAAAGGATGGGGTCAAACTTTTACCACCCGCTTCAAAGATTATTGTTTTGCTGGGATTCATTTTCAGTTTTCTTTCTTCTATGAAGGTGTCAAAGTCATTAATTAATCTCTGAAGGCCTATTTTGGTGCAATCCATTAATAAACAATCGTCAGCATAGGCAGCCCCTCTAATCGTAATCCCTCCGATCTTGGGTCCAATAAGACCACTTGTATTTAGGGACTTGCTTGCTTTCAAAACATAGAGTAGCCGCCAGTCTGCACCCTTGTTTAAGCCCATTGCCAGTTGTTATAATGTTAGACAAAAGCCCTTTGTTGTTCAACCTAACCCTAATCGCTGTTTCAGTGAATAGGTGAATAATAACATCTAACAGCACCCTTTCAATACCCAGCAAAGACAAAGTTTTCCACAGTGTTGGTCTATCTACAAGATCAAAAGCTGATGTTAAATCCATAGATGCGATATACAGATGTTTCAATTATTTTTGTTTAACTGCACTCAATAATTGCGCCACCAAAAGGCCACCTGCATCAGTCCCGATAGCTTTTTTCGAAGACCTGTCTGTCTGTAATATAATATACTATTATCATCCATCCATGTGGTGAGTTTTTCAAGTACAATACCCGCAAACATTTTAGATTCAACGTTCAATAACGTAATTGGACGATAATTTTTAGGACATAAACGGTTGCCTTTCTTAAACAGCAACAACACATATGATATTTTCCAGTGATTCGGTATCATCTTTTTTTTGCAAATGTCCAGAAAAATTCAATGCAACAGCTTAGACCAGATGTCAATATTATGTTTTAGATTGGCAAAAGACAGATGATTGGGACCTGGAGTGGAAGTAGGTTTAGCTTTTTTGATTAGCCTTTTGATGTTGAGTACAGATATGTCCAAATTCCACTCAACATATGTAATAACTTCATGAATCCAATGAACATCTGAGTTCCTGTAAAGGGAGCCAAAGTATGTTGACCATTCCCCAGAATCAATAGGGTTCATTTGAAGTTGTTGTTGTACACATCGATTACTATTTATTGGTGACCAATAGCTGGTATTGTTATTCCCACGCATGGCTTCAATCATGGCCTCGCCAACGTTTTGAGCAAGTATTCCTCTAATGCTCTTGATCCCATTTCTCTACATTTGTTTACAGTGTTTGACCTTAAGACTCCTCTCCAAGTCCCCTATATCTAGTTTCTTTATACTGCGAATAAACTTTCTAAAATTCGCCTTTGCAATTTTTATAACTTGGCTGTATGTGTGCAAATGAGTACGATTTGTTTCGAGACCACTACTTGTGAAAACTCTACTCCGCACTAGCATATTTTCTATGTATTCACCAAAAACGTCCACAGAATACCTAACAAGCTTTTTCTCATAGCTTGAATATACAAAATCCTGTGTTAGGATATAATTGTCTTGAGCCAGTTTCCCCCGATTCCATTGCACTCGCTTCCCCCATTATGCGCTTCAATCTGTATTGGAAAGTATATAGTCTCCCCGCGGGCCATGACCAGAAATAATTGCATTTAAGATTAATAAAAAAAGATGTAGTAATTCAAGAAAAATAGAGTAACAAAAATTGGAGATTATTATAATACAATGCAGTAAATAATAAAAAATAGAATAGTAATACGTATCAAATTAATATTGATTACTAATGTTAATGAACACGATTAATAAACACATTGTAGTAATGTATGAATAAAATAATAGTCATACAAGTTAACATTACTATTAATCAGAAAGGATTGGGAAAGGTCCTCCACGCTGGTCTTGACTGGGCTATGGAAAATAACATTGTAACTGTTCTTAAAGCAAGTTTTAAAAAGGTAGTGGGAATGGTAGGCAGGCTTTCAAGCTTGGCTTACTTTCTAAAAATTATTTTGGCTAGGGTAAAGACAATACTTACATGCTCTTGGTGGACCTGAAAAAAGCCCTTGAAAGAATCCAAAGACCTTTGTTTTAGAGCATCTATGCAGCCTAGGGGTTTCCATTGTATCTGCCACAGTGAGTCTTTATATGGATAATTAAGCAATGGTGAGGTTGGGAAAAGCAGGGGAACCTAATAACCCCTTTCCTTTCATGTAGGAGTGTGTCACAGTTTTGTTTTGGCACCATTACGGTTTTCTGTGCAGAGCTGCCTTGTATACTAATCACTTAGTAGAAAATACCACAAAAATTGAGGCTAATGTGCCAGAGTTCAAGATGGGACAAACGGGTATTTTACTCTTTGCACACCATGCTGTTTTAGTTCACAGGACCCCCACAGGTCTTAGAAAAGACCTGGACATCTGTCGGTGTGTTTACAGGAGTAAGGGGATGATAACATCACCAAAATAATTTGTATGGCCTGTCATTTGATTAAATGTATAATTCTCCCTATTGATTTAAATAGGGTGAAAATCAGCCTGATCGTACACTTGGCCTACCTGGGTATTCAGTTAGAGAGAAACGGTTCATGATCTCTCCAAATAGTAAATAGTGAATTAATACTTAAGATACAAAGGGGACTGCCATTTCTTTTCCAAAAGATTTGGTGGGAGTGCATCCCTCCCATCTGTCGGTGTATATAATACAAAGATTTGGTCAGACGTATTATACCATGACTTATGGGGGACATTGAAACTTGCCTGGTTTGGTGGTGGGAGAAAAGTATTTTTTAAAACAATTATTAGCCATGCCTAAAGGTACTGAAAATATTCCTCTCCAGCTACAGGTAGGTTTAACAAGGCTAGAAAATGGGGCCCACCTTAAACCGTCCATATACTGGTAGAGACTATGCTGGTCAAGGGAACTTTCCACATCTAAGTAATCAATGTGGAATGCCATCCATTCAGCGGGGCGAGTTCTATATAGAACTGGTATACATATTTCAGACAAAGTTTGACAGGCCTCTATCTACATCAACTTGGAGTCAAAGCAAATACTTTTGAGAAGCAACTGGTAGGTATGGTGAGGAACGTTTATTATGAATAAGCCCAACATGTGACCTGTTTAAATAGGCTGAAAGTTAAGCTTGTATAGTAAGCTACCTTGATGACACCTGGCCCTGAGGAATATCTAGGGACATAATCTACCTCAATTCCTGCTTAAGATTTTTACCAATCGCCAGTTTCACATTTAAATGGTATGACGTTAATTCAGAAAGGTGTACCTACTGGAGATTGTTATAGGAGAATGAGATTACATTTTCAATGATATGCTCTTCAAATTATTCCACTAGTAATCAAAAGTTGCAGCATGTTTGCAAGCAGAAATCTTTTGAAAGCCCTTGCATTCTGCAAGTCGACTTCCAATAAACAGATATTAGTACGCGTCGCAGGTTTTTCCTATGCTTACAAATGCACCAATTGGTTCGCTTGCAAGCCTTACCAGACGGTGAGCCTGCTCGCGTTATTGCGCGACCCTCTCGCTGCTTGTTTTTTTCTCATGGCTGTCATTTTTTTGTTGTCAATTTACTTGAATGGACGCAATGGAAAGGGAGAAGGAAGGGACTACGTGTAGTCCCTTCTCCCCTGTTTCAAAATAGGGATTGCCTTACTGCCACAGGTTCTATAGGCTAAATATAATGGAACAACAAAAATGAACCTGGGCAAAATGAGATCAGAACATCTGTACACTTTTAAACAATACCAAGTCTTGTAAAAAAAAAAAAAAATATTTATAAGCAATTTACACAAATATTTATTGTTCTCAACATCCACATTTAAACACCACCATTCATTCCGTCATTCATTCACAATCTCACTATACATGTCAATATTCCACACTTGTGGTACTAAGACCACCTAGAACCAATATATTAACATAAATTTCAACACCTCCTGGTGATTACAGTAAGTGTTAATACAAAAACAAATAGCATATTGCTTATTTGCTGTAACTCAACATATGTTTCGGTCGTCACAACAGGCCCCTAATTAAAGCCGGCAAATATAAGTGACCTTCTTCACGAGACGGATGGTTCTGTTGCAACCACTCCGAAATGTCAAAAGGTGGAGGATGTCATCAAACCTCAATCTAGAAACAAACAACATACATAACATCAGAATTCTGATCTCTTATTTGTTTAGACACAGATATATCTTGTGTGTATATCTCAGTTTATGTGTATACAGATTGGCACTCACCTCCACGTGAATTAATGGAGACGCGTGTCAACGATGGACTAAATCCTGCAGTGGTGCTAGATAACTCTGCGCCTATACTGCAACGTAAGAGGAGGGCAAAGCATCTTAGTAAGCCTGCCCTATAAACAATACACCTTTATATATATGGTATGGACACACTATCTTACCTGATCAAAAATTCAGGTATGGGGGTGTCTTGCGTCTTTAGTCAATAAATCCAAAGAGGAAAAATCCCTGTTCTCGCCTGAAATGCAACACAGAGACTCAAGACTCAAATATTTCCATCTTGACAACACTGGAGGTAATCAAAACCTCCTATCAATTCGCCTCACCTCATGTGGCCGAGTCCGGATATGTTCTTATGTGTCAAGATGAAAATATTTGAGTCTTGAGTCTCTGTGTTGCAGACACCCCCATACCTGAATTTTTGATTAGGTAAGATAGCAAGTGCAAGGTAAGTGCCGGGAGAAGGGGCAGTAGGAAACAGAGACAGTCCCGTAGTGCAGGTAGGCAGTGCAGGGAAGAGTGGCTGGGCCAAGGACCGAGATTGGTGAGTGGCCCAGTTGCAGATTCAGTGCAGGTTCAGTGATTTTAGCAGGGGAGAGAGGGAGAGAAAGCGGAGGCAAAGAGGAAGGTTTTGAGGTGCTTCCGGAACCGGAGATGGTTCTCCTCAAGTTTCAGGGAGGCAGGAAGGCTGTTCCAGAGGGAGGCCCCTGCTGCGGAGAGAGATCTACCCCCAACTCGTTGCTTGGAGAAGCGGCTGACCCTGAGGTAGTTGGAGGTGGATGAGCGAAGAGCTCGAGAAGGAAGATATTTAGGAAGGGAGAGCTGAAGGTATTTTGGCGCAAGGCCCCAGAAGGCCTTGTGGACAATGCAGAGGGTTTTGAACTTAATCCTCGCAGCCACTGGAAGCCAGTGTAGTGATTTCAGTCCTGGAGAGATACGGTCCCTGGGCTTGAGGCCAAGGACAAGTCTTGCAGTCCTGTTCTGGAAGAGTTGCAAAGGGCGGAGAGTAGAGGCAGGAAGATTTAGATAGAGGCTGTTACAGTAGTCCAGCTTCGAGAGAACCAGGGCTCTGGAGACTGTGAGCTTCTGGGGGAAGGAGAGGAAAGGAAGGATACCTCTGAGGAGGTGTAGCTGGTAGTGTGACTTCTTAGAGACGTCAGAGATGTGAGGAGAGAAAGAGAGTTTGGAGTCGAAGATGACCCTGAGGTTTTTTGCCTTGCAGGTAGGAGCAGGAAGAGGGCCAAGGGAGGCCGGCCAGAGAACTGCAGGGAAGGAGGGAGTGGGTGTGTCGATGAGTAGCATCTCAGTCTTACTGGCATTAAGGCAGAGGTCGTTGGCGGCACACCATTCCTGGATAGCAGAAAGACAGTCAGAGATGAGGGAATCATCCGTGTAGCACTGAAAGTTGGGACAGAGAGCGGCGATGCGGTGAGCAAGAAGTGCCAGATACTGGTTGAACAGCCAGGGGGAGAGGTTAGATCCCTGGGGGACCCTGCAGGTAGAGAAAAATATGTCAGAGAGGAAGGAACCCAGGTGGACCTGCGAGGGTCGATTGGAGAGGAAGGAGGTCAGCCATGCCAGAGCCTGACCAGTGATACCCAGGTTATCACGGAGACGGTTGAGCAGGATGGTGTAGTTGATGTGAGGTAGTGCCCGGTCTCTGTGAAGCAGATCATTGACAACCGCAAGTTGTGAAGCCCAGTAGTAGGTCTGGAGGCGGGGCACACCAATCCCCCCTCCCAAATCAACCTCTGCAGAGTGCTTAATGCCATGCGTGACCGACCCCCCGCCCCCATATGAGTTCCCTGAGGAGGGTTTCAGTGCGGGTGAACTCGGAGCTGGAGATCGTGAGCGGGGCGTTCTGCAGGACATACAAGAATCTTGGAAGTGACATAATTTTGAAAAGTGCGGCACGCCCCATGAGGGTCAAAGGGAGAAGCTTCCAGTGGTGAACGTCCCTAGCGAACCTATCCACAATCGGTTGGAGGTTGTGTAGTGCATATTTGGTCAAGTCAGATGTTATCCAGATCCCCAGATACTTAAAGCCCTGCCTTTCAAACCGGTATGGGGATCTCACTGAATCGACCTGCTCTCCCCCCTTCACCGGGAAAAGTACAGATTTCTTCCAGTTGATTCTCAGTCCGCTAAATTCCCCGTAGGTGACGAGCATCTGGGTTACTATGGGGCAATTCCGGACCGGGTCGGCGAGGTATAGCAGAAGGTCGTCAGCATAAAGAGAGACACGTCCTCGTGTCCCTAGGGCCATCTAAATCCAGTCCATGCCCCGCTCTGGCGAAGCCACAATGCTAGCGGTTCAATTGCAAGGGCGAAGAGGAGGGGGGAAAGGGGGCACCCTTGTCGCGTGCCTCTGCCAAAGGGGAAGGATCGGGAGGTCCACCCATTCACTTTGACTTCCGCCTGGATGTCTGTGTATAGCAGTTTTATCCAACTCAGAAAGTTCTCCCCAAACCCCATACAGGTCATGATTTCCCAAAGGCTGTCCCACCGGATTGAATCAAATGCCTTTTCAAAATCGATTGCTAACAGGGCAAGTGGGGTATCGAGGATAGGGGCCCGTTCGAGCGCCAGGTAGAGTCGGCGCAAATTCATTCGGGTTGATTTGTGGGGCATAAAGCCACACTGATCCGGGTGTATCAGCGTATTCGCTACCAGTTGGAGCCGGCTGGCTAAGAGTTCGGCCAGGATCTTGGCTTCGCCGTTAATTAGCGAGATCGGCCTATAAGAGGCACATTGCTCCTGGGGTTTATCTGGCTTGGGGATAACCACTATGGTTGCTTTGCACAGATCATCTGGAAGGGAATCCCCTTTCCCGGGCAGCCAACAACATCTGATGCAGGGGAGGCGCCGTGTTATTACCCCCTAGTTTCTGCCAGGTTTCAATCGGGAGCCCATTTGCAGTTGTCCAAGGGCTTCTATTATTTTAGCCTCCGAGAGAGCGGAGTCTAGCATCTCCTTTTGTTGAACCGACAGAGTGGGGATTACCACACCGTCTAGGAGGGTCGGGTCCAGGGGTCGAGTTGGGTCTTGGTATAGTGCGGCATAGAATTGGGCAAAGGCATGCGCTATCTCAGTGTCTAATCGGCATGTCCCACTCTGCGGGGTGATGATCTCCCGAACATAGCGCTGTCCCTCATCTCTCTTCTCCAGCCAAGCCAGCTTCTTCCCCGCTTTATCCCCCAGCTCATATATCCTAGCTCTGGATTCCCAGTGGGCCTGTTTGGCGTTATCTAACATAAGGTTTCGGAGGTATTCAGTGGCGCGTTTAAGGGACGTGTGGGTCTGTGGGGTAGGATTAAGGGTGTGTTCATTCTCTTGGTGGGTTACCTCCGCTTCCGCTTCAGCTATCTTCCGGAGCCTCTCCCTTTCGCCGTTCAGGAGATTATCTCTCCTCGCAGCATGGTTTTATAGGCCTCCCATACCACTATTGGATCATTATCGCCAGTATCATTAATCTCAAAGTATTCAGTCGAGACTTCCGTAAGGCGATCAACCAGTTGCGGGAGGCCCAGATAATAGGTATTCAGCCGCCACGTTCTAGGGGGTTTTATTCCCTGCAGTCGCGACTCCACCAGCAGGGGTGAGTGGTCTGAGATTCCCCAGGGGAGCAAGTCCGCCGAGAGTATTCTGAAGAGATCCGTGTGGGGTACGAATAGGTAATCAAGCCTGGAGAGGGAGGCGTGGGCCCCGGAATGAAACAAGTAGCCTTTGATCCGTGGGTGCAGTTCCCGCCATACATCACAGAGACCCAGGGCAGACACAAAGTTGGACAGTTTCGTGGGAAGGTGTGTATTGCGTTGTCTAAGGTGGGAGCGGTCTAAGGCGTTACACATGACATCGTTAAAATCGCCACCCAGGTACCACTTATCAGGTTGGTGCTTGCCCATAAGGGTGGTCAGGTCATCGAGAAGTTCCTGCCCCAATCCAGGTGGAGAGTAAATCGAGACGAACCCAAATGTTTCCTCCCAGAGCTTCCCCAGCACCATGACGTAGCGTCCCCGAGGGTCCTGTTCTAATACTTGCAGGGCAAACGGGACACGTTTGTGTATAAGAACAAGAGTGCCTCTGGACCCCATGGAGTATCCTGCATGGCAAGCGGTCCTATAATTGGTTCGAAGAAAAAATTTGCAGTGTGTCCCGGCGAGGTGCGTTTCAGTAAGCAGGGCCACATCAGGGGAGTGTCTGGAAAGTAACTGCTTAACCAGGCGCCTTTTAATCATGGATCCCATCCCGTTCACGTTCCAGGTGAGGACCCTAAGGGATCTGGGGCGCGTGGCCATGGACAATAGGGGTTGGTCAGGTGGCATCTAACAGGATTATCGGAGGGGCGGGCAGCCAGCACGCACGGTGCATGGCGGTATGGTGCAAAATAGACAAAGATTGATGGTTGAAGCGCTGCCTGTGTGTGATATGGTCACAACTGGCCAGGAACCATACCATCCCCTGATAAATACTGGGGAAGGTTGATCCTGGGGTAAAAACATATTCATCCCAATAAACCCCTCCCTGCACCACCCTATACTCCTCCCCAACACGAAGTACCTGTCGCCCAAACATTGCTGACACTCAAAAGAAGTAGAGCGTCAGCTTGAACAGCCCTTGTTAAAGTTCAACTGGAAAACTCGAGGGGGGGATTGTTTCGTTTCCTTCCCCCTTAAAAACCCGGGTGGGAGAGTAGCAACTTTCCGCTTACCGCATTATAAGTATGTGAGCCGCCTTTGGTGGCCCCAAAGGGCAAACTGTAGTGTTGTCCATAAGGAGGTTGCACGCCAGCCAGGAGGCCGAACCCCCATGAGTCAAGGTGGGAGTTCGTCCCCCCTGTTCACTGGTGGGTCAGCCAGCAGTGGTTGGTCCGGCCTGCGGCGCCGGTCCGGCGGCAATCTGGGATTTCCATTTCTATTGCCTCGGGGTGTGGACCAATCCCACTCAATGTTCTGCTCCGCCCAGCGCCATGCCTCACCGGGATCATCAAAGTGGACCGTCGTGCCTTTATGGTAGATTTTCAATTGTGCAGGGAAGAGCAGCCCATATTTGACTCCCAATGTCTGCAATTGCCTCTTAAGTTTCCCAAAGGATTGCCTCGCCTTCTGTACCTCCTTCGTGTAGTCAGGAAAAAAGGCCAGTCTAGACGCACTGAAGGTGACCATGCCCTTGGATCTTGCAAGTTGCAACAGAGCATCTCGATCTCGGTAGTCCCAGTGTGTGGAGGAGCGCCGGGCATTGGCCTGCCTGCAGGCATACGGTGTGCCCTCTCAATAGAGAAACATTTTGAGAAGGATTGTAGGTCGAACAAGTCTGTTAGTAGTTGTTCCAGAAAGAGTTCCATGCAGGGTCCCTCTTCTTTCTCGGGGATGCCAAGAATGCGGACATTGTTCCGCCTGGATCTTCCTTCGCCCTCCTCTACCCTAGCTTCCAGAGTCTTGAGTGTGGCCAAGACTCCGTGGAGCTGTTGCTGCACATTGCGAAGGCCGTCTTCTGTAGTCAAAATGCACTGCTCTGCTTCCCCAGTGTGTGCGGACAATTTCTGCAGATCATGTCGGAGGAGGGAGACATCTAGGCTTATTAGGTCTATCTTTTGCTCCATAGATGAGCGGGAATCCGCAATGGAGGCCATAACATCTTTGAGAGAAAGCGTGCGTTCGGTGTCCGTATCATCGGAGTGTTGCGGTGGAAGATCCGCCTGCTGTGACGAGGGGACAGTGTATTGCTCAATCCTATTCTGCATATTGGGCTTCCTCGTGTTTTCTTTGCCCATGGTCGCCATCTGGTCCGGCAGCCTTGATCTAATAACCGTGCTCCTGCTGGAATCTCAGTGGGTGCTGGCCGGGTCGGTTCCGCCACAGCGGTAGGCCGGTGAGACTGCCTTTTCTTATTAAGTTATATTGTTACTGTAGTGCTGGGCCCGCTTCCTGCCTCCTTCGGTTTAAATGTGCTAGACTTTGTCCAAGAAGATCAGTGCGCTGTCCGTGGATTATGCCCCCTGTCACTGGGCCCTCAGGCGTTGCTTGGTCTGAGGTGCAAGTGGCTGCACTGCCGAGCGCAAGCGATTATGGCTCCAGTGCCTACGTGTGTCACAGCGGGAGAGGAGGTGGTGTGGTTGGGGGGCAAAGCCTGTTGGTTATACAGGTGGTGTTGCACACTACCGCCAATTCAGGCCCTGGTGATCTGTGGAGGCATCTTGGTGTTCTGAAGCTTTAGGATATCTGCTGTGACGTGCACAACAAACTGTGTTTCTGTTGGGGCCTGGGGATTTCCCTGCTATACTCCCCTCAGTACCTCGGGGGCCCACCCGACGATTCACTGCTAGCAGTCCACGAACTGCGTGTTATAAGGCTATGCTGGCCCCCTCCCTGGGTACCTTCATCGTTCGCAATGTCTGGGCGTCTACTGTAGAGCTAGTGGTGAGGATGTTCGAGCCCCCCGCCCTCCTCTGAGGGGGCCCAGTGCTGTGGACATTTTCCCGGGCAAGGCAGTTCATAGAGCAGAGGGCAGGTTAGTGTCCCTCCAAAGAGAAAGTTGGATCCGTACGGGATCCCCTATGTGAGTCTCCGCTGTTGTTGCACGTATTACGAGACACTGCTGGTCTTCAGTTCCCTCTGCGCCGTGTTGACACTTTGGTCCCCAGAAGGGCGCCGCGCCGGACGCCACCTCCAGCCAGGAGCGGCACAGACCAAGGACCGGGGAGCTGCCCGTGTTTCACCCGGATCCGGCTCTGCTGTGCGCCGCCCGCCCCCAGTGTATCTCCTCTCGGGGGGCCCGCCCGGCAGCGTGTAGAGTGGTGTAACCACCCGCTGAAGGCAGTTCGTGTCCTGATGGGGAGTGGGGGCTCGCTGGTGTTCGGGCATGCGGGCCGGCAAGGGCACTCACCTGCAGGGCTAAGCTCCGGTCTCCCCGCGTAGAGAGAAGCCAGTACACAGCCCCACAGGGCTGGGGCGCATAGATCCTCGGTCTCCGCCAGCCCGCCTCGGCGGGATCCCACTTGCTGGACGACAGCCACTTCGAGTCCACCGGAAGGCACATGACTCCTCCGCTCACTCCCTTGCCTGGGGCTGTGGGCCAGCGGCTGGCCGGAGCAGCTCCCGGACAGAAGAGACGCTCCTCCGTGCAGACTCCAGAGGGGACTCAGCGAAGTCCGAGACAATGCCGCACCACACTATCGGCACCCAGGATAGTATCGCTGCGCTTGGGCGGCCATTGTGGAAGCACCACAATCGGCCCAGCAACCAACTTCACTTCGGCGCTGCTCCGCTCCCAGCGACCGAATTCTTCTGCCCGGCAGACCAGATGGGCACGACGATGTCTGCTGTGCATAGGGGTTACTTTTACCCCCCGCAGATGGTGGCGACAGGCAGTTTTAACAGGATTACTACATCCTCTTCATCGCGCTGTTGGCCACGCACCCAGTTGCTGGAATATTAACCAGGTCCTCAAGCCCAGGCCTCTTAGTGTCTCGTACCACTCTGGGTCTCTTTTAGTCCTTCCCCCCACAGGAATAGTGTCTTTCTTGGGCTCCTCTCCGTCTCACTACCAACTTTGGGGTTCCTTCCGTCTCTCCCCATTTGGGAATTTTCTCATTCTTAAACCTCACACTGGGCTTTTCTTACTATGTTCTGCACACTCTGGGGGTTTCTTCTCTCTCCTCACTCCTGGGATTTCCTCCTTCTCATTTGCCATGCAGGAGTTCTTTATTTCTCTCTCACGGACCACTCTGTGGTCTCTTCTTTCTCTCCCCACTATGGGGCTTTCTTCCTTCTTATTCCCCACTCTGGATTTCGTTTCTTTCTTTTCTCCCTACTCTGGTGCTCTTCCTTCTCTTTCTCTGTCATTCGCCTGCCTCCCTGGCCACTAGAGTCACCACATACCTAGTTGCTGTAGGCATTTCGCCTTGGGAGCACTCTTGGGTCGAGTCGGCTCTCTTCTCCTCATGGAGCAATTTACACAACTGGGCTCCGCTTTGGTCTACGTGGAGCCTCTTCTCCTGCTTCAGGGGCGTTGCTAGGGGGGGGCTAAGGGGGCTATAGCCCCTGATCTTTTGGTTGTAGCCCCGGATAGAATCTCAGGAGCTACAGCCAAGACTAGCTAGCCCCCAGTCCAAACAGTTCCGACATCAGCTTCCAGACCTAGCAACTCCCCTGTCCTGCTTGCTTGGTACGGGGCCAGTTAAGCTGCTTCTTGGTCTCGCTTCGCTGTGCCTTCTATGGGGCATGTGTCCCCATTATGGCAGCCTCCCAGAGCTGCTCCAGCCGCTAGTCCACCGTGCCTTGCAGCACTCTCCCAGTGCCTGTCGCAGAGCTGTCTGTCAAGACTGGCATTCTCGCATTCTCGCATTCTCGCATTCTCGCTCTCTCGCATTCTCTCTCTCTCTCTCTCTCTCTCTCTCTCTCTCTCTCTCTCTCTCTCTCTCTCTCTCTCTCTCTCTCTCTCTCTCTCTCTCTCTCTCTCTCTCTCTCTCTCTCTCTCTCTCTCTCTCTCTCTCTCTCTCTCTCTCTCTCTCTCTCTCTCTCTCTCTCTCTCTCTCTCTCTCTCTCTCTCTCTCTCTCTCTCTCTCTCTCTCTCTCTCTCTCTCTCTCTCTCTCTCCAGCCACACCCACTGTGGTCTCCTCAATGTGGTTGAACTCTGTGGGATCTCCATATTCTCTCTCCTGATTGGGTCTTCCCTGGACGCTACTCCAAGGGGCTGATCCACTCGCCTCTCTGCTGCCTTCTATGTAGATTGGGCAAAAGTAGTGTCAGAAACGGAGTCAGATATGATTAAAGGGTGCCTGGGGTTATTATACCACCTAGCCCCTACATATCTCATAAAGTTGTTAGTGTCTGTGGGGGAGGGATGGTGACAGGTATCTCGCTCTGCGGTATTCCTGTCCCCTAAGGGGGCATCACCTCCATGAGGATCTTGCTTACCCTGTGTTCAGCGTAGCAGGCTCACCTCCCTAGTCCCAAAGGCGCGTGGCTGCCACGTGATGAGAGGTGATGTTCTCACTGGATTCATCACAGATGTTATTCATCTAAGGTCGTATATCTATGATGACTGTTTTTGCTAGACTTTCAAAGTGAAAGTGATATTGGTGAAATATAGACTAGTGCCGCTGTCTCTCACTTTTTCATCATTATCTGTATCATCTGCATGCTTTTATTATTCATGTATATACATTTAAGTAATGTCATGGCATGACGTGATTTATGTGTATTAATAGTTACGGATGGATGGTTCTTTGACTAGAGAATACACTTTTTTGTCTTGAATAATAATAAAGATTAATTAAAAAATGTAGCAATTCATGAAAGATACAATACTATGAAAAATACAATGACTATCGATAATAATTATCAAGATTTTTTTAATCAATTCATGAGTAATAACAGAAAATAATTCATATGTATAGGAAATAATGACAAAGAATCATACAAAATTAAATCCATAGTAAGAAATGAGGAATACAATAATGTGACAGGGCCAGTATACTGGCCTTGTCAGGAGTGGGACGTGTGCCATGAAACAATACAGTGGCCGTCTTGGCCCTTTTGTCTCACACCAAACACCACGCTCACCAGAGTGAGTCCGTTTTCTTTAGAACTCAACAATCAGCAGACCGGCAGAGCAAGAAAAAGCAGCCAGAACTACCCACGAGCCCGAGCGAGACGGAGCCCAGTTTTTCTTAGGACAGCCCTCCCCACTCTATCAGCAGCCGAGAGGCGGGAATCCTCTGCTGCAGCTATGCGCCAGTAAAGCACAGTGCCATGGGCTCACATGTGTCACGAACAGCTGGCCCAGGCTCCAGGGAGCCCGCTGGATCACCAGAGATGATCCCACTGTTATAAGCTGTCTTCCCGGAGGCCCAGCACGAGGGGCTGGCTCCGGTCCAGGAGGCCGCGCGGCCTTGAGCGCGGCGTGGGCAGGAGCGCTGAATAAACACACGCACACGCTGATCTGCATTCGCCCGGAACTGCCTCCCACTCCAGGGGGGCGGGGCTTTTATTTAGCTGCCCTACGGTATTAGCGCAAAATTTCCCCATTGAGCCCAATGGGGAATGGGGCATTTCCGAATGGGCTCAATGGGGAATGGGGATTGACATTACTGCCGAACTCGTGATCCGGCGCTATCAGCGCCGGGGAGTTCGGCGGTAGGGCTAATACCGCCCGCGCTAATAGCGTTACCGTTACCGCCCAAGTCGTGATGAGGCCCATAGTCTATTCTTGTGAGCGTATCCTGGGGGATGGACCAAAAGGAAAATTCCTTGTCAGATGGGTGTAGGTGATGCCAGCTGTCCGAGAGGCTGTAAAAGGCCAGGGTTGCTTTAATTTCTACTTGTTCTTTTGTCTGGGGGGGTTGGGAGACGTCATGTGTGGTTTGCCTATCCATGGTACCGCTCATCCATGTGTTGAAGTCCCCCCCAGAATAGTGTGACCTTGCGACTTGTTGAAAAGCCATTTGGTTGTTTTAAGAAGGAATCTCTTTTGACCTTGATTGGGAGCATAAATTGTGGCAAGGATTATCACTGTGTCCCGGATGGATCCCACTATTACCATGGCTCTGCCCTCTGTGTAAGACCAGGAGTCTAAGATCTTCATGCGCAGGCTTTTTCGGGCCAGGATTCCCACCCCGGATTTTTTGGTGACGCCTGAACTCCAGTAAGCGTGCCCCACCAGACTACCGTGGATCCCTTTCTAGCTGCCCCTCTGGCATTTTGTCTCTTGTAGGAACATAATATCATTGTTGGACCTCTTAAATTCTCTAGCTACTAATGAGAATTTTGTGGCAGAGTTTAGGCCTTTCACATTGAGTGTGCATATGCGTAGCATGCGGTGTCTAGGTGCAGTCGCCATTGTTATTTATATGTGTGGAATAGACAAGTAAGTGCGTTCGCCTCAATGTCTGTGCTCTAGGTACCTGCCACATGTCTAACTTCTTGCTAATTAGCAGGTTTTGCGTGGCCCTGCGCGGGCCGATGAGCATTCTTGGTGCTCTGCCGTTAAAGGTACAAAGTTTGCCTTTCCCTCCCTCTCTCCCTTTCCCTCGTCTGTTTCCTCAGACTCTTCGAGTTGCACTGCCCCACCCTGCCCTCCCCTCCACCTAAGCGGCCTCCGATTTGGCCGGGTTATGCTCACCCAGTCACCCTCGGACCACCAGCGGGAACCGTACCTCGAACGGTCCCAATCACATATATATTTTGTCTTAACCATGAGCACCCAACCCCCCCCACAATATACAAATACATTAATGAACTGAACCGTGTTTCAACTATAGAATCTCAGTCATGTGAGTCCGATATTAGAATCCCAATAGGACATTGTATGGGCATTTTTTGTTTTATGTTGGCTCTCAATACCACCTCCATTTCTCACTTCACCGGGCCACCCACAGTCTTTGATCTCCCCCAAGCCCCTCCAGAGCCCATGAAAATGCATTGGTGCACATCGTGTGTGTGTGTCCTTACCATTGTCCATTTCCTGCTTACATCACCTGGGTTGAGTAGGGTGATGTGAGGAAGGCGACAACCCTCCCATCATCTGGTGGTACTTGGTGAGTGTCCATCCGACGTTTTCGGTGGCTTTTAGATAGCCATATGTTCCCCTATTTCCTGTCAGAACCTCATTTCACAAAGGCCTGCTGTCAGTCTTTCAGCGGTAGGCTGTAATTCAAGAATCACCTTTGTTCCAGTGTTACCTTGCTCCGACACTGCCGTCAAAAGTTTCTTCGCGAGAGAAGTGATCGGATTAGTGACAGAGTCAGTGTTCCATGTCCCGGGAGGTGTTCATCCTCCTAAACTTTCTGGATCCTTGTATTCTCCTTCTTCGAGGGCCTTTGATTGCCATTCTCCAACCTCATTCCTCTGTGTACTAATGGCAGCTCCTTCTGCCTGAGGGCCCAATAGGTCTGCGGTGCAATTGGAGATGTCTCTCTTGGAAATTAGTTTTGTCTTTGGTCCGTCCCATTCGAATGTCAGTGAGAATGGGTAGCCCCACCGGTATCTTATGCCCTCATCTTTGAGTAGTTTAGTGATTGGAAGACATTTTCTTCTCAACACCAGTGTGAGGGAGGATAAATCTTGAAAAATGGCAATATTTGCTTCCCCCATCAAGATCTGCGGTGTGAGCCTGGCCTTTTCCAGAATTCGAGCCCTGTCTGCATAGTTGTGAAACCGGGCTAGTACTGTTCTCAGGCCACCTGGTTTGCCCCCGGCCCGATGGATCCGGTCAATTTTGGGCTTGTCTACCGTGTCGTCTTTAAAGAGTAGCTTCAGGATATCGTGTAGAACCTTTTTGAGGTGTGATTCGGATTCCCCCTCGATCTCCGGAAAGCTAAATACACGTATGTTGTTGCGACGTTCTCTATTTTCTAAGTCGTTGACCTTTAAATGGATTTCTTCTTCCTTATGTTCAATTTCTGCAAGACGTTGGTCTATCTGCATTTCCAGCGTGCTCAATGAGGTTTGGTTATGTTCGACCTCCTCAAGCCTCTCCTCCATTTTATCGATTCTATTTGTGATTTTATCAATCTTGTTTCCTATGTCCGCTCTCATTCCCTTCATTTCAGTAAGGAGGTCAACGATATCTGCCCTGGTTAGAGCTGCCTCAAAGCCTTTGGATGCCATGCCTGTGCAGTCAAGAGTCAGCGGTATGTTGGGGGCTTGGGAAAACTTGTACTTTGCCAACTTCTGCTTAGCGTCCATAAATCTGGGGGGCACTGGCGTACCGGTAGATATAACTCTGGCCGCCAGCAGACGGGACCAGGGCGAGCTGGGGTGGACGAAGGTTTGTGTCGCAGTAGAGACCCTTTGGGTATGGCCTATCGACCTATTGATTTCTCAGCACAATTTATGGGATGAGTCTTGCGAATTCAGAGTTTTCCGGTGGGGTACAGTGCAGGGGTGACCCCGAGTGGCGAGCGTGGATGATCTTTTCGCCGTTCACTCTGGGAATCAATGACACACCTGGTACGTCCGAGGAGGGCATACGCCCCAGGTCCTGGGTGCCCAACCCTCGGATCTCCAGTTGTTCAGTGGGGTATCAGAGCATTCCCTGGGGATTGACTCGGCGTGAAGCTGAGGATTGCTGTATGCGGGCTATGCCGGTGCTGCGGACCCACCATCCAACTTCTTCGTCCTCGGGGGGATGGAAGGCTTTGCAGCATTTACTTACTGCGTGTGCTGGCCACCCACTCCGACTGCTTCGGTTGGGCAGTGATGGCGCCAGCTCGACGGGTACCCCGGATCACGCGCCCTGGGCCTACGGAAGGCGCACTGGTCTGGCCTCTGAAGCCGATCAATGGGTTGGGGGCGCACCGGCCGTCACGGGCCAACTTCCAATCTCACGGGGTAATGTTACGTGGGCTGGATGTCCTCCGCCCGCTGCCGACCCCTGATTTGCGAGCCCTCCAGGTATCGCCGGTTTCCGTTTTGCGAGCGCCCGTGTGAGGCAGGCACATCGATGTCCTGGGGGCTCTCCTTTGCTGCTCCAGGACTTCTGGGTAGGCTTCGCAGGGGGGGGGCGCGGGACGGGCGCCGTGCCGGGACACTTTCCTGCGTTAGGGGGCGGCCTAGTTTCCAACACAGGGCCAGTATGAAACTCCGGCAGGGCGGCGGGAAGGATTACTTTCACTTTCTGGTTGCGTGGGTGGCCGTTCTGTTCAGTTGGTTGTTTCTGTGCGAATTCTTTGTCGTTTTTCGCCAAATTTTCTACTGCCAGTGGGGGGACACGTCCATGCAGCTTGGTATCGGTTCCCAGTCGTGGGGGGGGGGGTCTAAGAAGTGGGGGCTCAGACCTCTTCAGGGACCATTGAGGGACAAGCTCACATGGCGCACAACTTCATCCGTGCGCCCCCTGGTGGCCGATCCTAAAATACATTTTTAAATGAAATGCTACATTCTAATTCACTCAATTGTTATGAAAAGTTCCTTTTTAAAATAATGTTATTGTAACTATTTATATCAATTAGTTGTACTTCTAAAATATTTCTGTAAACATCAATATTTTTTTTTTAAATACTCCATGGGTAGTGAAAAATAGTAGCTCCGCTGGCACTTCAGGTCAATTACAGGTAAGTTCCTTTATTCCTTTACATAAAGTTACTTTAAGCTGTTTCATACGAAACCCCACTGACATCCATCACCCAGGCTTGATCTCTCTAACTATCTGGGTTAGAACCTTTTCACACAAACACTCTCTCACTCATACAACAACATTCTCACCGTATTCTCTCTGACATCATAAGTTTCATGCATCCATCCAAACACTATTGAACAGGTACACAATTATCGTTTTGCAAACACACTTCGGGCCTCATTACGAGTTTGGCGGCAGCCATGGAGCTATTAGCTCCATGGCTGCGGCCAAACCGGGCTCCATTACCCCGTTCCCAGAACGGGGAATTACCGGGCCATTCCGAGTACGGAGGTCCCGGTAATTCTTCCTTCTGGGAACCCGGGCCCAGACCTTCCCCATTCCCATCTGAGCCCCCATAGGGCTCAATGGGAATGGGAGAGGGAACAAACAACGGGCCGATTACGAGCGGCCTGTTGTTTGCTCCCTCTTCCCCTTGCAGGACCCGGTAACGACACCTGGTTTTACCAGGCGTCCTTACCGGGTCCGGCGAGGGGACCTCGTAATTTTGCCTAATGGTATTAACGGGTCCGCCTCCTTTAACGAAGCCTGTTAATCCATTACGCAAAAGTCGTAATGAGGCCCTTCATCTCACTGCAAGCCAGCAGTCATTTTGGGAAGAACGGTCCCACATCAATGCGCGAGCCCACTGCACATGCAAGCAGATAAATTAAACTATGTTAAATTATTGTGATTTATACCACACACTACTGTCATTTTTAGGGTATCCAGATGACCGGGCGCATCTAAAAAGGAAGCATGTTTGGATGGGCTATTTAGTGGAAGTGAGAGTGAAAAGCGCAAGAAAGCTTTGATGTGCTGTTGGTAACTTCAGTTCCGAAAAAACTGCCACTGTGTGCTGGTTTGTTTTTAGTTGATCAACGCTGTGTGATGTTTGGTGCGAGGTTGTATATGGGTGGTTTATGTGCATTTTGTTTAGTGTCCTGTTAGCTGTTGTGGAGTGTCAGTAGAGTGTCTTTAGTTTCCATTCTTTGTTTTTTGCCGCTGAGTTATGTGTCTGTTTTCTTCAGTGTTGAAGGGTGGGTATGCATAGCATTAGAGAGTTTTGTAGTAGGTCTCATCGGCGGTCGTCTGAGTAATTATCTGCCCGTTAGGTTGATCCATCAGGTTAATATTAATCTATGGCGTTTTGCGGTTGGATGCTTTATTTCTTTGGGGGATCCTGTCTAGGGGGTTCTATTGTGTTGTCTTGGCGGTTTCTTTTGCTGGTGTGTCCTCATTAGCTTCGTGAGTTAAAGAGTCATGTTTTTTTTTACAGTTTTCTGAATTTTAGGTGCTCTTCTGTTGTTCGTATTTCCTTTGGGGGTGAGTTCCAAAGTCTCAACGCTATGCAGGAGAATGCTGATCGCCTGAAAGTTTCCTTTGCATATTGTTTCGGTCCAAATAGAATGCTGTTGGTTTGTAGATGGAGATTATTCCCTTTATGAATTCTGCTCCTTGGCCATGGATTGCTCTGTGTGTTATGCAGAGTGTTTTGAAGAAGAAAATGGCCCTCATTCCGAGGTTGGTGCTAGTCATGGTGCTATTAGTGCCATGACTAGCACCAATACCGGTACCGCTACCGACTTGGTGGTATGGGGACTTACTAGTCTATCCCGACCTTAGCGGGACCTATAAGTCCCCATTTGAAAAGCCATTCCCCATTCCCATTTGAGCCCCCATAGTGCTCAATGGGAAGGGGGAAGGCGTCAATAATGGTACTGCAAATTGCGGTACCGTTATTGACCCCGGTATCCCTTTGCGGGTCCCGTCCATAACGCCTGGTAAAACCAGGCGTTAAGGGAGGGACCCGCAAAGGGACCTCGGAATAGGCCGCAAAGGGATTACCGGCACCGGTGTCATTACCGGTGCCCGGTATCCCTTTGCGCCCAGGTCGTAATGAACCCCAATGTGTTTTTTGACCGGTAGCCAATGAAGTGTTATCATTGTTGGTGCAATGTTTTCTCTCTTAGTGAGTCTGAGGAGCAGTCTTGCTGCTGCATTCTGTATTCATTGTAGTTTTTTAATAAGGTATTATGGCACTCCGAGATCGATGCCGTTGGCGTGGTCAATTTTTGACATGATGAGAGAGATGACGGTGAGTATTCTGTGTGGGATGGTGACGAAGGGGAGTATTCTCTTGATTGTGTGTTGGTGGAAGAAGCATTTCTTATCTACTGCCTTGACTTGTGGTTCTAATGTTAGTTCGTTGTCCATTAATATTCTGAGATTTTTGACCATTGTGGGTGGTTCTGGTGGGTTTCCTAGTTCAGTAGGCCATAGAATTTGGTGATGGTTCAATGGGTCATTGGGCGCAATCATGATTTCTGTTTTGTCTGGATTGAGTTTAAAGCTGTTGGTGTTCATCCAATGGTTTATTTCTGGGTGGCAATTGGTAAGGGTTGGGTTTTGTTCTTGGCTGGCATTGATTTTTTAGATGATTTGAGTGCCGTCTTTGTAATTGTAGCTTGTGAAGCTGTGTTTTTGATGAGGTTAATCAGGGGGGTCATGTAGATGTTGAAAAACAGTGGTGAGAGTGATTACCATTGTGGGACTCCACATGTAGTTTTCCGAGCTGCTGACTCGAATGGTGCTATCCAAGTTGTTTCCATTCTTTATGTCATGAATGATTTTAGCCAGAGGAGTGCAGAGCTTCCGATTTCAACAGCAACAAGTCATTTGATGAGTGTTCCGTGGTGGACTGCGTTGAAGGCTGCTGATAGGTCGAGTAATATTAGTGTTAATTTGATGTCTGAGTCTGCTTTGGTTTTTAGATCGTCCCATGTCAATAGTAGTACTGTTTCCATTACTCTCAGGGTCTCAAACCTACTTGTGCCTGGTCTAGTGTCTGATTGTTTTCTGCATTGTTTTCTGCATGTCTGATGCATGTTCCAGGATGTGGTCCTAGGCGTAGCTTCCTAGAAGTTTTGCCAGGTATGGGATGTTTCAGGTTAGTCAGTAGTTGGTTAGGTCTTCCATGTTTCCTGATGGGTCTTTAAGGAGTGGCTTGATGTATGCCAATTTATTTGAAGGCTTGTGGCATGGTTCCTTTTGCTAGTGAGTGGTTGAAGAGGTTGAGGAAATGTTCTGCAGGTGTTGTGATGAATCATGTGGCCTGGGGAAAGGAGCAACAACATGATCCTGACCCTGGGGTGGTACTATGAGGGAGGATCACATGGGAGGAGATGGCTGTCAGGTAGATGTGGTGACCCCATCAGGAGAGATGCAGTATTATTCTCTTAATAATGAGGAAGACCCTATGATAACTACATTTCTATTGGCATGTTGTCACTTTACAAGTCCCTCCCATTGTAGGACCCAAAGAAACATTTCTGCAAAACATTCTAGGCAGAATAACTTTCACACCTCAGGTACACATGATTCACATTTAACATCCTTTGTCTATGATGGTGTCTATGATGGTTTTATCCTAAGTAAGGGTCCCAAACAAAATACCATTACACATAATGCTCACTTAACACCTCCTGTTTCGGACAGTTTTGATTCAAACAAGTACTCAAAGCAATGCAGTTTTTAAAAGTCTAAGGGCCTCATTACGACTTCGGCGGTAGCCATGCCGCTATTGGTTGCTGCCGAAATCGGGTCCGGGTTCCCAGAATGGGGAATTACCGGGCCATTCCGAGTTTGGAGGGCCCGGTAATTCCTCCCTCCAGGAACCCGGGGCCGGACCTTCCCCATTCCCATTGAGCCCCCATAGGGCTCAATGGGAATGGGTGCAAACAATGGGCCGATTATGAGCGGCCCGTTGTTTGCTCCCTTTTCCCCTCGCAAGACCTGGTAAGGACGCCTGGTTTGACCAGGCGTTACTTACCGGGTCCCGCGAGGGGAGCTTGTAATGAGGCAGAACGGGTTTAACAGGTCCGCCTCCTTTAGCGGAGCCCGTTAACCTGTTCCGCCTCACTCGTAATGAGGCCCTAAAACGTCTGTGGACTCCAACTCCAATAAAACCTCCAGCACTGGGCCGAGGAGGAGGAGAAAGGACTTAATGTGGAGCAGAAGAAACATCAAGCTAAATGTGCAGACTAGTTGTTGTAATAGAAATCAGCTGTGCAGGACATTTAAAAATGGTGTGCATTTTCAAGCTGAAGTTGTAGAAGAAGAAGGAGAAGAAAGATACAGAGCAGGCAAAGTGGGAATAAGAACCGGAAGCAGGTACACGAGAGCGGACTGTGTGGAAGGAGGCAGGCACTTCCTACTGGCAAGGCGAGAGGCCAGGAGAAGCACAGCGGGTGCTACAGCTGAACCACTGAGGAGCCATCAGCAGTGCAGCATCTGCCGGCACGCAGTCTCAGCGAAGAGCAGCAGTTTCACCGGCGAGCAAAGAAGCAAGCGGTAGAAGCGCAGGAGGGTATGCAGAGCGGGAAATGCTTCCCAAAGCACAGACTTCACTGCAGCCATTCGCCATGGGTTCATAAACGCCAGCATACACCGGTGATTCTTCCAAGAAGCATTGGGTGTCCTGGGACATACCGGCAGGCATTGAAACATTTGGGAACTTATTTTGAATATCAACCAAATGATATAGAAAGACAGAGTTTATATAAGTCTCCATATGTGAGATGTCGATATGGGGAAAGCTGGAGTAAATGTTGTCATAAACAAATGAACATGAATGAAGCAGTTCAAAGGCAAGATCTGTACAAATCTTCATATATGAGATGTCAGTATGGGGAAGATTGGAACAAGCCAATGAACGCTAACAATGAAGTTAACAAACAAAGCTTGAACAAGTCTCCATACATGAGATGCCTATATGGGGAAAGTTGGAACAAGTAATACCCAGAACCAATAAATTATAAACATTCAAGGAGTGCAACTCTGTTACACTTAAAGAGAAATAGAACTGAAAGATAAAGAAAAGAGTGTAAGAAGACCTGGTGAAAGAAGTGCATCAGGCAGTAAGGCTTTGGGTGAACTATACCTGGCAGGAGAGTACACCAGGGGATCTACCAAGGGTTCCATGTGAAATTCTCGAATATTGATGGTAGCACACAAAAAAGATCGTTTTTGTCCGGCCGATTTTGGTGCGGCCCTGAGTATTCTGGAATGTTTTGTCATCCCTGACCTCTTTCCCCACCTATCCTGCTTCTTTACTCTTTATTTAGGGGGCCTTAACCTCCCAACACCCATTTGCTCCCCAGAGTTCACTTCAGCCCTACTCCTGTCACAAGCACCAACAGAAACACACATGCACACAAACACACACTCCCCACTTACCTGTGTCATCTATGGCATCTGTCAGGCCGGTATCTAGTCATTGCATCAAATTAAATAGCATTGAATGCCTTACCATAGAAAAAAATGCATCGAAAAAAAAGCATTGCATGCATTTTCTTTAAGGTAAAGGGTTTATTTTAATTATAACATGTTTTAAAGGTTAAAAAAAGGGGGCCTGGGGACCCCCCCATTACATTTTTTTTTTAAAGCATTCAATGTTTTTTTTTAATGAATTTTTTTTCAATGGCAAGGCATTCGATGCTATTTAATTCGATGCAATGACTATAAAACATCAGGCCTGGACGTGATTGCCAGCCTCTGAGCGCATTTGTATGCAGCAGGGGCATGACAGTTCACTTTAGAAATGCCACGCTTAACAGTCTTGTGTCCAAAACTTATCTGATCCTCACTCTAACAATTAACAACAAAAAGTGCAAGGTAAATGTCTGTTTCAAATTCAGCAAAAAGTGTGCAAAAACTAAGCATGTAAAATTCAACAAAACAATCCGTGCATCCAGGGGGTAATTCCCCTCCCCTGAACTGTTTTAGGCAGAATATTGAAAATGTTCTGTTCGAACACTGGTTCTTTAAGAGTAGTCAAATGTGGCTTTATGTAACACTTTCTTAAAGATGATGAAAAGTGGCAAAGTGTCTCTTTTCCCAATAAATTGTGTTTTTAAGGATGGCAAAGTGTCTCTACTATACAGCAACTTTTTAAAGATGGTCTCCCGATGTACTCCCCTGTCAGGAATCACCCTCTGGGCTTGGTAGGTTATAAAGTGAAAATGTATTTTTATTGCTTCTGATTATAAAAAAATATTGCTTTTGAAAGACCACACTTAGGGCCTCATTACGAGGCTTGCGCTCCCGTAATGAAGGGTGCCGGTACGGGACCGGCACTATTCATTATGGGATGCGCAATTACGAAGTTCCCTTTGCAGGACCCTGTAAGGATGCCTGGTAAAACCAGGTATCCTTTCTGAGTGCCGCGAGGGGAAGAGGGAGCTAATAACGGGCCATTTGTAATGTGCCCGTTATTACCTCCCTCCCCATTCCCATTTGAGCCCTCTAGGGGCTCAAATGGGAATGGGGATGGGTTCCTGCAAGGAGGAATTACTGGGTCCTCCTATGTCGGAATGACCCGGTAAGTCCTCATTGCAGGAATCCGGTATTGGAGCCCGCTATGAAGGCAGCCATGGCTACTTCCATACTCATAATGAGGCCCATTACCGTGCCAATAACCGGGTCATTCCAACATTGGAGGACCCGGTAATTTCTCCTTGAAGGACCCATTCCCATTTGAGCCCCCATAGGGCTCAATGGGAATGGGGAGGGAGGTAATAAAGGGCACATTACAAATGGCCCGTTATTACCTCCCTCTTCCCCTCGTGGGACCTGGAAAGGACATCTGGTTTTACCAGACATCTGTTCCGAGTCCCGCAAATGGAACCTCGTAATCAGCGCTCCCGTAATGAAGGGTGCCGGTCCCGTACCGGCACCATTCATTACGGGACCGTAAGGGTCGTAATGAGGCCCAAGGACAATTTGCTTTAGTGTTCATTTCCTAGGCAGGGAAGCTCTCTTTTGGACCAGGATAGAAGGGCCTATATCCAAACCCTTTTATTGTAATAAAATGTCCAATGTTGAAAATATCTAATTTCTTACCCCTCACAGTATTTTCTGTCAGGATAGTCTTGTTTACGTCGGGTGGGCAGGGGTCTGCTGGAGAGCCGACTCTGTTGTTTTTGCTCACCCGGCTGTTGAATATTTCTGTCACGATTGGTTGGAGGTGGTTTAATCTAGTAGATGGTTCCAGTGTTGACTGGTTAAGGGGGTTGTTGGTGATTTTTGGCATGTTCTTAATGATTTGCTGGATGCTGGTAATTTTGTTTTTTGAGGTGGTCTGCAAGGTCATCTGTTACGCTTACCTGGTATCCACAGGGACGCAACCCAGCCGGGTTACGCGCTGGTATGCTTCTCAGCTTTGCCCTGATGTGGTCTGCAGGGAAGGTTCTGCCTGAAAATACAGGAGGACTGTGTTCAAGACTGACCGACTGGGGTAAGTATCCTCTCTCCACCCCCGTATGATTTCAGTCCCTCTGGTGTCCTCTCCTCACTTGTGGTAGAATTAGGCGTGCTCTCTGTCCTGCCTTCTTTGCAGGGCGCATTGTCTTTCATGGGCGAGTGCAGTTGAGTTACTTCACTGAAGCCGGCCCTTTTGATATTGTTCAGGTAGGTCTTATTGCTGTTCTTTAGTTTTGTTGCTATCCTGCATGCCTTTCTTTGTTTAAAATGTCTCTTTTTTCACCCTTAAGTATGCGGAGCTTCAGCGCGGCGAACTGGCTTGGTTGAACCCCGCTGGTAAATGATGGCGCTTTAAGAGCGCTATGATGCGGTAAGTAAGCGCTATTCGCAGCGCTGCAAAGCCTTGCCTTTGCTAACCTGTGTTTTCCTTCCTTGTAGGTCGCAATGTTCTTCAGCGCGAGTGGAATGTCCGGAGTGGTGCCAGCTGAGAGGCGACCAGCCAGGTAAGCCTTTTCAGCAGTTAGTAATTTGTAAATGTCTCTACTGCTTTCTTTAATGTTGCCTCTATCTTCCTCTTTCAGGTCGTTCTGTCCGGGAGGCGTGCAGATTCCGGGAAGCTCTTCTCAGTAGCTGCAAGTGTTTAAAGATGAAGACTACAGGTAAGATGCTGCTGCTAATGATGTTCCTTTTGTCACCTTGCAGGTTCCGCTTCTCCGAGGTTCGAGGGAATAGCTGGACACGGGGAGTGTCATGTTGCAAGCTGCAAAGTAACGCGAAGCGTGTTGTCTTGCTCGGGTGTGGTTTAAATTGCCCCAACAAAATAGTCCAGGTAAAGTAGTCCCTAGGCTACCACACCCAAAACACTAGACCGCATAGCTTGGTTCTTAGGAACCAAGCTATGTGGATGCCTCCATGTTGGCTGACAATACAATAAAGTAGTTCCCAAGCACATTGTTTTTCATGGTGTATGAGCCTGGCGACATAGGCGCCAGGACTGGCCCCATGAGGGCTTTTGAAGAGGATGCCAGGCTCTAGAGGCCCAAGTCCTGACTCCACCTTGCCAATGGGTTTGCCAGAGGGGGTTTTGGGCGAGGGTCGTGACAGCACTCCCATGGTGTTCCTTCTGTCTGGCCCTGGTTTGGTTGGGAAGTTCCGATGGAATTTCCTGATTAGACGTGGTGCGTGGATATTCTCACTGGGCTCCCAGGATCTATCTTGTCGTCCAAATCCTTTCCAATCAACGAGATAATATAGCTTGGCCTTAGAGTATTTAGAGTCCAAGATATCTTTGACTTCGAATTCTGGTTCTCTGTCAACAAGTATGGGCTTAGGTGGTGTCCCAATCCGTGTGCCGGGTTGCATTGGTTTCAGGAAGGACACATGGAATACCGGGTGGATGTGTAGATTAGGTGGTAAATCCAGTTTCACGGCTACTGGGTTGATAATTGCCTTAATGGTATAGGGTCCTAAGAATCTGGGATGAAAGGTCTGGGTTTCTTTGATGGGTATGAATTTAGCGGCTAACCAAACTTTGTCTCCTACTTGATAATCAGGGGCCTTATTCCGGTGTTGGTCGGCGAATCTCTTTTGTTTTTCTTTGGCATGAATAAGGTGTTCCTTTGCCCTTTTGAAAGCCTGAGTAATGGTTGTGTGTAGAGTCTTTACCGCTGGCATTTCCAAGCTGGCTGGACTGGAAGGTCTAGTTCAGAGGTACGTGGATGTCTGCCATAAAGGGTATAGAAGGGCGTTTGTCCCGTGCTTGAATGCAAAGAATTGTTATATGCATATTCGGCTATCCATAGTAGGTCTTTCCAATTCCTTTGTTCGTGGTGCAGCATGCACCGTAAATATTGCTCGAGTGTCTGATTGGTTCTCTCGGTTTGGCCCTCCGTTTGGGGATGGTGACTGGTAGATAGCCGAACGTCGATCTGCGCCATTGCACACCATTTTTTCCAGAAATTTGAAACAAACTGGCTGCCTCGATCAGAGACCAGAAACGAAGGGAAACCATGTAGCTTAACCACGCCCTCCAGGAACACTTTTGCTAAAGTGGCTGCGTCGGGGAGGCCTTTGAGAGGAATAAAATGAGCCATCTTCGAGAATAAGTCCACAACTACAAGGATGGTGTTGAACCCTTGGCTTGGAGGTAGATCAGTGATGAAGTCAAGGGAAAGAGTGTGCCATGGAACTGGAGGAATGTCCAATGGTTGTAGGAGACCAGATGGTTTTTGTTTTCTGTGATTTATTTTGTGCGCAGACACCGCAGGACTAAATATACTGAATGATGTCCTTACGCCAGGTAGGCCACCAAAAGTTCTCTTTCACCGTAGCTAGGGTTTTGGCGATCCCAGGATGCCCTTCGATCAGTGAATCGTGATAGTTTGAAATAATATGCTGTTGTAATTCCTTCTTGGGTACACTTAGGCGATCCCTAAAAAAAGGGTAGATGGTCTTTGATGGTATATTGTTCTCCTTGAGTTTGCCATGCGAGGTAAGCATCAGGATTCATTGTCCGTTGGATTTCTTTTTCGTAGTTCTGTTTGTGTTAAGGCTGTCATGATACCCAAGCGTTTGTCTTCAGGTATAATAGGTACTGGGTCTGGAGTTGTATATACTATTTCATCTATGCCCATGCAAGATAAGGCATCTGCCTTTCCGTTTCTGACTCCAGGTCGTAATTTGATTACATAATCATATTCGGCGAAGAAAAGGGCCCACCGTAATTGGCGCGAGCACTGGGCCTTGGCTGTTTTGAGATATTGCAGGTTTCGGTGGTCTGTGATGACTGTAATGGTGTGTCTGGCCCCCAGAAGGTAGTGCCTCCAGGATTTAAAGGCGGATTTGATAGCCAGGAGTTCCTTGTCCGTGATGGCATAATTCATCTCTGGAGGTGAGAACTTTTTCGACCAGAAGGCAACAGGATGTAGCTGGCCGGTTTCCGGGTCTCTCTGTGAAAGGACAACCCCCATTGCGAGACTGGACGCATCAGTTTCAACGACATAAGGGAGATCTGGATGAGGATGTCGCAGGATTGGAGCGGAGGTAAACCTTTGTTTAAGTTCCTGAAAGGCTTCTTCTGCTTCTTGGTCCAAGCAAACCTTTTATTGTTTTTTCGCAATAGTACTGTGATTGGGTGCACAACTTGAGAGAAGTCTGGGATGAACCGGCGGTAGAAGTTCGCAAAGCCCAGCATGCTTTGTACCCCTTTCAGAAATGTCAGTGAAGGCCATATCAGAATGGCATCTACCTTGTGCACGTCCATTCTGATGCCTTCTGGAGTAAGGATAAAACCAAGAAATTCTACTTCGGTGACGAGAAAAAAGTTTTTTTTCAAGCTTTGCAAACAAGCAGTGTTGACGGAGCTTGGTGAGGACTGAACGAACATGCCTGACGTGATCTTGTTCCGAGGCTGAGTATACTAAGATGGCGTCTAGGTACACTAAGGCGCACACATCTTTTAACTCCCTTAAAACGTCATTCATGAAATATTGGAATGCCGCAGGAGCGTTGCATAACCCGAAGGGCATGACTTGATATTCAAACAAGCCGAAGGAGGTTTTCCATTCATCTCTTTTTCTGACTCGGACCAGGTGGTACGCTCCTCGAAGGTCCAATTTGGTATAAATCTGGGCATCTTTAACTTGGTCAAGCATCTCAGGGATAAGTGGCAAGGGGTAGCGGTTCTTCAAAGTGATCTGGTTCAATGCGCGGTAGTCAATACAGGTTCTCAAGTCTCCTTCCTTTTTCGGTACGAAGAACAAAGGACTGGCTGAGGGGGACTTCGAAGGACGGATAAATCCGTTTGCAAGGTACTGGTCTAAATAGGATTTCAAATGAATGTTTTCTGGTTCTGTGAGAGTGTAGATCCTGCCGCAAGGGATTTCTGCACCAGGAACAAGGTCGATATGACAGTCATAGGGCCTGTGCGGTGGCAATGTATTGGCTTGGTCCTTTCGGAAAACATCCTGGAAATCATGGTATTCACTTAGCAAGGTATTAGTTGCTCCTAGGGTTAATACTGTCGCTCCGGGAGTCATGGGGATACAGATGTCGGGTTTCTCCTCTTGGTAATAGCAGGCAGAGGAGCAGTCACCGGGGAAGGTTAATTTTCGTGCCCGCCAGTCTATCAAAGGGTTGTGAGCAACCAACCATGGCATCCCTAGTATTAGCCTGAACTGAGGTGCCTTGATGAGATCGAATGAAATAGACTCCCGATGTACGTCCTGGCACAGCAAGGTTACCCTGGCTGTGCACTGGGTTACTGGTCCGGAAGCGATTTTGGTCCCATTCACAGTGGTTACCTTGTCCATAGTTGGCTTAGAACACAAAGGAAGCCCCATCTCTGCTGCCAGTTCTTGATCAATATCATTTCCAACTGCTCCGCTATTGATGTATGCTTCAATGGCATGCATTCTTGACGACTGTTGGTGGTTAATTAAGGTCACTGCTATTGCAAAGTGCGAGGTCAGCAACTCTTTCTTCTCACTCGACAAACTGACCTCTACATTTGTTGAGCTTGGTAGTTTCCCGATTCCTTAGCTTCATCCTTCTCTGTGGCCCGACTGTTCTTCTTGGGGGTTTTACTTGACAGTCCTTCAGGAAATGTCCTGGTTTCCCACAATACAAACAAAGCTGTTGTTGTCTTCTTTTGTCCCACTCTTGTTTTGTTAATGGAGGCCGTATCCCTCCAATCTGCATGGGTTCTACAGCATTTTCAGGTACACGGGATGTGTTTTCCCTTGGTCGAAAATACACGGTCCAAGGGTCCGTTTTAGACCGGTCTGCCTTTTGGTCCTGTAACCGGTGGTCTAGCTGCACGACCAGATTTATGAATTCTGCACAGTCTCTGGGTGGATCAACCACCTGGGCTAAGACGTCCTTTAATTTGCCTCGTAAGCATCGATGGAATAACGTGGTTCTTTTGTTTTCTGGCCACCTAGCTTCGGCAACCAGTCTGTTGAAGGTAGCAATGTACGTTAACAAGTACTGATTCCCCTGTCGGAGGGACAAGAGTTCATTGTCTACTGCTTGTTCCTGGGTATGGCGAGCAAAAAGTTTTTCCATTTCTCTCTGGAACCCCCCAAAGTCATGTAATAGAGGATCGTCCTGGGTACCAACGGCACCGACCAATCTGCTGCACTACCACTCAGGTGTGATAAAACAAAAGCTACCCGAGCATGGTCGTTTGAAAATGCTCCAGGCCTACAAAGAAAATGAAGGCGGCACTGATTGATGAATGCCGCATACTTCCATGGGTCGCCTGAGAACCTTTCTGGTGGTGCCAGGGGCACTGTTCCAGGTAACGTGATCTGTACCGGGGTGGGTGGTATGGCGGGGTTTTACATTGTTGGATTGCTTCCAGGTAGAGGCGTCTGTCCTGCCTGTAATTGAAAGTATTGCCTGCTAATCTCTTCAGTGCGTTCGTTGGTCACTATTAGGTCTCTCCGGCGGGCATTAGTCTCTTGTCGGGCAGAATGAACCTCAGCACGAAGCTCTCCTAGTAATTGGGCCAATTGGTCCATTTCTGATGTCTCCATGGCGCCCAGGTGGATTTGTTATAGCAGGCTTTGCGTTCTGTTACGCTCACCTGGTATCCACATGGACGCCACCCAGCCGGGTTACTCGCTGGTATGCTTCTCAGCTTTGCCCTGATGTGGTCTGCGGGGAAGGTTCTGCCTGAAAATACAGGAGGACTGTGTTCAAGACTGACCGACTGGGGTAAGTATCCTCCCTCCACCCCCATATGATTTCAGTCCCTCTGGCGCCCTCTCCTCACCTTGTGGTAGAATTAGGCGTGCTCTCCGTCCTGCCTTCTTTGCAGGGGCGCGTTGTCTTTCATGGGCGAGTGCGGTCCAGTTACTTCACTGACGCCGGCACGTTTGATATTGTTCAGGTAGGTCTTATTGCTGTTCTTTAGTTTTGTTGCTATCCTGAATGCCTTTCTTTGTTTAAAATGTCTCTTTTTTCACCCTTAGTTATGCAGAGCTTCAGCGCGGCGAACTGGCTTGGTTGAGCCCCGCTGGTAAATGATGGCGCATTAAGAGTGCTATGATGCGGTAAGTAAGCGCTATGCACAGCGCTGCGAAGCCTTGCCTTTGCTAACCTGTGTTTTCCTTCCTTGTAGGCCGCAATGTTCTTCAGCGCGAGTGGAATGTCCGGAGAGGTGCCAGCGAGAGGCGGCCAGCCAGGTAAGCCTTTTGAGCAGTTCGTAATTTGTAAATGTCTCTACTGCTTTCTTTAATTTTGTCTCTATCTTCCTCTTTCAGGTCGTTCTGTCCGGGAGGCATGCAGATTCGAGGAAGCTGTTCTCAGTAGCTGCAAGTGTTTAAAGATGAAGACTGCAGGTAAGATGCTGCTGCTAATGATGTTCCTTTTGTCTCCTTGCAGGTTCTGCTTCTCCGAGGTTCGAGGGAATAGCTGGACACGGTGAGCGTCACGTTGCAAGCTGCATAGTAACGCGAAGCGTGGTTGTCTTGCTTGGGTGTGGTTTAAATAGCCCCAACAAAATAGTCCAGGTAAAGTAGTCCCTAGGCTACCACACCCAAAACACTAGACCGCATAGCTTGGTTCTTAGGAACCAAGCTATGTGGATGCCTCCATGTTGGCTGACAATACAATAAAGTAGTTGCCAAGCACATTCTTTTTCATGGTGTATGAGCCTGGCGCCATAGGCGGCAGGACTGGCCCCATGAGGGCTTTTGAAGAGGATGCCAGGCTCTAGAGGCCCGAGTCCTGACTCCACCTGGCCAATGGGTTTGCCACAGGGGGTTTTGGGCGAGGGTCGTGACATCATCGCATGCTTTCTGTGATGGGGTTTGTATGTTGTTGCATGCTGTTTTTTTTAGCTCGTTGATGATATTGAACATCTCTTTCTGAGTGTTGCTTGAGTTTTTGATCCTTTCATTGTAGAAAATCTTTTTTGCTTTGAGTATTTCAGCTTTGTATAGTCGTATCTGTCTTTGGTATGCGTCATTATCCAGTTGGTTGTAGTTTTTCATGCATTCTTGTTCCATTTTCCTGTTAATTTTTTTCAGTGCTCTGAGGTGGGGTGTGACCCATCTTGCTATTGTTTTCTTTAAAGAGGTGTTCAATTGTTTTTCTGGTGCGATGTCATCCAATGTTTTCCAGATCCATTCTTTTATTGTGTCCGTTCTTTCTTCTATGCTGGCTAAGTCTAGAATGGTGATTGATGATTTTGTGGCTTCCAGTCTCGTGTCTGGGTCCACGCTGTTAATGGATTTTCAGTTTCTTTTCAGAAATGGAGAATTTTATGGGAGGTTAGCAAGTGTCTGTGTTGGCGGGTGGATCACATAGGGTATAATGAGGTAGTTGCGCCAGAGGATTTGCGTTGGTAGTGCAGTTGTGACCAGGTTTTTGTTGCAGAAGATTGTATCTAAGGTGTGGCCTGCTGTGTGTTGCTCCTTTCACCAGTTGTTGTAGAGGCATTGTTGCTAATTGATTTTTAAAGTTTTGGGTGATTTGATGTTTTCTTATTCGAACCAGATGTTGAAGTTTCCCAGTATTATCGGTTGATCATGTTTCATGGCGATGTTGCTGATGGCGTCCACGAATGTGTCCGTGAAAGTAGGGTTGTATGTTGGTGGCCTGTAGACAAATAGGAATGATAGGTTGGTTTGGTGATCTAATTGTAATTGTAATGGTCATAGCACCCTTTTCCCATTTGTATGGCCTCAATGCGCTTTGTGGTTGGAACGCCCTCGGGGACCGAAGCCAATGTAGGGGAGATTCTAAAAATTAAGTTTAAAATGCGTGTGTTCATTCTGCCAGGTTAGGATTTAGGAGGGTTGGCTGGGCCCCAGTACGCAGCCCGAAGGTCAAGCACATGGGTGGATGCTGTAAGTTGATTAGGGTAAAGTGCTAGTGCAGCAGATTCGTTGTGTGTCCAATTAGACCGAATTTCTTTTGCTCTAGGTTTGCTGTATACTAATGCCAGAGGCATTGAGGCACATCAGAGGTCTCGGGAGGATAGCTCAGCGGCAACATGCTCGCCTTGGAAGCAAGAAGACATGGAGCAACACAGGTTTGATACCCGGGTCCGCGCTTAGAAAACTCAGGGTATTAAGCGCGTTATAAATAACCTATTATATCATATCTTATCAGTGTGGACAGCTATGCGAGCTGCTAGACCAGATTTGCATACCCACAGCTGCATTCTAGAGTGCATGGATAGGGAGCCATGCCTGTGGCATGTGTCCAAAACGTGGTGTGAGTTGTACATACCTTAGTCTCGGACGGATTGTCATTCAGTGTTGTTTTTTTAGGCCTCTCAAGGTGATAGATTGGTCGTTTGAGTGCATCTTTGATGGTGTTAGCATGCTATCTTTGAGGAGGGCTTGGCTAGTGCGTTTCTTTGACTGCAATAGGACATACAGTAAATAGCTCTTGCCACCTATAGCCGAGACCAATCGTATTGTTCCCAATCCCGACCGAAAGAACTGCTTCTTAGTGTGTATCTGTTCCTACCCCCACAGCTATTCAAGTTTGTGCCATGCCCAATAGCCCCAGTTGAACTGGCGAATTTCCTCACTACACCCAGTGCAACCTATAGCTTTAGCGTTCTGTGTGCTTGTGTTATCCCTTTGATAATTAGATAGAGTCCTCCAGCTGAGTGTGCAAATCATAGCAGTCCCCTGTTCAAACTGATCCTATTTCCAATGCTATCTCTAGTGGTCCGTCTGAATGAGTATTTTGTCCCTGCATCTTTAAGTTGCCACATCCAAGGTACATCAGATTTACCAGTGCTGTTTAGTGACCAGATTGCACAGATTATAGAGTTGGTGGTTCGGGCTTGGGCGGGGCAGGATCGGCAGGACGGGTTGAAGTGGGATCGTATTTGGGGACAACAGAGGGTTGAAGGGCAGTGCTTGTGTGTGTGGGCAGGAAGAGAGTGCAAGTTTAGTACAGTGTGCCGCGGCGAATGCTGCCGGCATCCGCTGTGGTTTGTAAAGTAGGTGTTTAGTTCAGTCTGGGCCTGTACTTTTGTGTTCGGTCAATCACAGTATTGAGTGGGAGAGTTTCAAGAAGAGGGAGGAAAACAACAGGTTTTGAGGGCCTTTCTGAATGCAAAGTGATTGTCAATGCTGCAGTTGTGGAGGGGCATAGAGTTCCAGATGATGGGAGCTTGGACAGAGAAGGACGATCCACCCAGTCTGGTGTAGGTATATTGGGGGATAACTAGGAGAAAGTGTTTACTGTTCTGAGAGTCCTGGAGGGTCTAAGGCTAAGTGCAGGAGGAGTGAATCACAGTTTGGGATTTTAAGTGGTGGTGCAGTGGTTATTTTTAGCTGGTCCTTGTATGCTACGGCAAGACCTCCTCCTCTTTTTCCTTTTTGGGTGGCTTGTTTAAGTTTGAAGTTGTTGAGTAGGGAATTGTGTGCTGTTACTTTGGAGTTTTGAGTTAGCCGGGTTTCTTTGAGGAATAGCATGTTTTTCCCTCCATCGCCTTTCGGTTGTGTATTTTGATATTGATCTGGCGTTGACTAGGTTGCAGCGCATGTTTTTCGTTTTCTGCGGTTTGTTTGATGTTTGGCTGTGGAGTTGGGGGATTGCATTGATATTGATCGATTTTTTCCATCAACTTGTGCATTCAATTCAGTTTTTTCTGTTTCTTAGTTGAGTAGTTCAGCTAGGATGTGTCTCGGATTGATGTTTTCTTCTGGGTTGTCTGTCTGCTCACATTAATGATTCATTGTGTCATGCCAATGTATGGTGATGAATGCGTGTTGAGATTGTTTCTTTCTGTTTTGTTGCTGTGGGTTTCCTATCTGTCCATTGGGTTTCCAGTTATCCTCGTTATGTGCTTACGATTCTTGAGGTTGTATCGTTGTCCGAGTGGGCAGTGTGTTGACAGGTAGCGCAATAAGTAGAGTGATTTTGGTATTGTTTCAGCAAAGGGGCTCATTTGCGGTAAACGTGTAGGAGTGTTATCTCTTGGTATAGGTTCCCGGTTATGATGTATTGGGATTGTTGCAATTGGTTTATTCTGTTTTTGATTACTCCTTGTGTGTCAGTCTTTCCTGGTGCAGGGCATTGGGCCTCATTATGAGGTTGGAGGTAGCCTTGCCGGTAAAACTTGCATCCGGGCCCGGGACTCGCAAATGGGCAATTACCAGCCTATTCCGGCCCAGCCAGACCCGGTAATTGCCCTTTCACGTGTGCCGGGCCTGGTACATCCCCATTCCCATTTGAGCCTCAGAGGGCTCAATGGGAATGGGGACGTCGGATGTACCGTTTACAACGGTGCCGGTGCATCCGACTTTCTGTGTTCGTGGGTGCCTGTCAGCAGTGCGGCACCCACGAGCACAGCTTGTAGTTTAGCGGTACGGTAGCAATGGTGCTGGTAGCACTACCGGCACCGTTATTACCTTACCACCATACTTATAATGAGGACCATTTTGTGGTTAGGGTCTATCTTAGGTGTGTGGTCTATCCCAGGGATGGGGGCTAACCTAGGGGCTGGGGACTAGCCCATGGGTCTGGGGGTAACCCTGAGGCCAGTGGCTAACGCAGGGATGGGGACTATCCCAGGGAAGGGTGCTAACCCATGGACGGGAGCTAACCCAGGGATCGGAGGCTAACTCAAGGATTGGAGGGTAATTTAGGGATCAGGGGCTAACCCAGGGATCGGGGGCTATCCCTGGGGTTGGGGGCTATCCCAGGGGTTGGGGGTTATCCCTGGGACAGGGTCTATCCCTGGGGCAGGGGCTATCCCAAGGGTGGGCCTATCCCTGGGGGCATGAGCTGTCCCAGGGTCTTTGCTGTCCCGTGGCCTTTGATGTTTCAGGGCAGAATTATATTGGGAGTAAGAGGATATGCCATGAAGAATATCACCAAAGCAAGAGCTCAAGCAAGGAAACTTAAAAGAGAAAACACACTGACTTCCAGAAAGCTATCTCAAAGTCAGCCAGAAAGAATTAGATTTGTCACAACCTTTTGTGCCAACAATGATGTAATAAGGAAGATCCTTAAAAATAATTGGGAACTTTTGAAATTGGATCCACATATTCAGAATTACATTGAAGAAAGTCCTTCAGTAACATTTAAAAGAGCAAGAACGCTGAAAAACATTCTTAGCCCTTCATTTTTTACCAGAAGAAAAATGTACAGTGACAACCTCATGTTTACCCCAAAGACCTGCAGGCTTTCGCAAATGTAGCTCATGCACCATGTGCCAATATGCAATGGGTAACGCAGAGATATCTGAAGACTCTTTTGGCACCAAGTTCAAAATTACTGACTTTATAAATTGCAAAACGAAATTTGTGATTTACGCAATAATCTGCCAATGTAAAAAGATGTACATTGGAAGTACTATTAGAGAAATGAGAACCAGAATCAGAGAACATATGTCCAGCATTGGAAGCCAGAATGTTAATTTACCATTGGCATCTACTGGCAAAGAGAACACCAATTTAGCAATAAAAAAGACATCACATATTTGGGTCTAAAAAAAGTGACACTTGGACCAAGAGGTGGAGACCTAGAGAGGAAACTGAGACAAGAAGCGAAACTAATATGCCGCTTCCGAACAGTAGAAAGAGGCTTGAAATCTGACAATGAGATGTCCTCCTTTTTATGAAGTACTTAAATTAGGTTATGTCAAAGATGTGGCGCCTGTATTGAAATGTAAATCCCGGTGCGAGTTAAGGGCGGTTTGTGTTTAGAGGACACTGTTTTGCTGTGCTGCTTGCCACAGGTGTGCTCTTTTTCTACTGCTTTTTCTACGAGTGAGCAGAATTTCTACACTGCTTCGTGCTTTGTGCTGTGCCAGCACTAAGTGAACTACGAGGAGAAACACGCTGCAAGGCTGGTGTGATGCAAGGGATTGTATAAGCTGGTGCCCGAGTGAAGACGAGTGAAGGAGACTCCAACTCCCACAATCACCGGCTCCCAAGCCCCTTTCCTCTAAGGAAAATCGAACTTTGTGGCTCCTCCTACAGGAAGCTAACTACAAAAATACAGGACGAGCACCCTTGTGGCGTAAAGCCGGTACGAGTTAAGGGCGGTTTGTGTTTAGAGGACACTGTTTTGCTGTTTGCTGCTTTGCCGTACGCCGTGACCAGGATATATATCCGCGACTCGCCTTATTTGCACGGAGCCAGCAGAGGGACGCCACTGTGTGATGCATGAACAGCTGCCAGAAAGGGTAGCGAGCAGCACCTAAGTCTGCACGGGCTGCACGGCACTTCAGAGGAAAGGAACGTCAGCGATTTAAAGTTAAGGTAAACATTTTACTATTAATACTTTTTTGGGCAAACACTGACTTTTATATCAATTCCATAGACAATGTCAAGGGTTGTGCTATCGCCCTCAATTGAAATTACAAAAGCAACTTCATCTCACGAAAATCAACTCCAACCATATGGGGTCACCACGGATCGACAAGCCACATTAACCCCGTTGCAAAACACAAATGAAATGCCTGATTCATTTCCTGATACCCCGTCTAATCCCTCGTCCGTGGAAAATACAGCCGGAGAAGGGGAGGCTAAGGGGGATGACTTTTCACATGGGGAAATGGGTGAGAAGGTACTTAATCCAACGGCTAGTCCACTACCAGCCCCGTATATTCCCCAAAATGACAGTCAATCACTGGACCAAGGAGGCTTATCGTCTCTGGTTAATGCACCCCAAGTGGACGGCCAGAGTGGCAGCTTAGATGCCGTCTTGTTACCACGGGACTTATTTACCTTTGGAGCAGACACCCAACACAAACAGAAAACATCACGTTATAATGGAACTGCTAAAAGTTGGCATCCACCTGGCCTCACTTCCAACTTAGGTCCCTACCCAGACATTTTTAGTATGGGACAAAGTTCTACAATGGCACAAGGCAATGTTGGGCCACACTCAATCCAGGATTCACTACCGCCGATTCTGCAACAAAAAAAGAGTCGGAGCGGGTCTAAAGGCTCACCAGAATGTTGTAGAAAAACCATTACACCAAAGGCCTGTGCTGCATTGGCCAGGGGGGTCCTCTAGTAGGCCTCCCCACGCTGAAGCACACCAGCAGGCACCATTCTCAAGTAAAAAACAACACTGTCAAGCCCTTCTGTTGGACGAAGATCTTTTGTTGGACTTGGCAGCGGCACAGGTTGAGGAGCAGTCCCAAGGAACTGCGCAAATTGACGCAAAAATGATTTCAGCCTTTGCCATTACAATGTCTCCATTTATGAAACTAATTGAGACTCAAACGGAGCAACTCCGTGATCAAACAACGGTACTCGCCATGTTGCATTCTAAAATGATCTTTGTGGAATGGTTCATTTCCGCACTCCAGTCCAATTTGGACAAAAACACCGACCAAATTACGCAAATTCTCAAGAGCATACTGGACCCAATTATTCTTCAGAAAGAAAAATGGAGAGTTGACCGGTTGAGTTGCAACTCACCGTCTCTAAGCGCTCAAACAGACCCCGCACGCGCAGAGTCTCCAGCTGCCTCAATTCTAACAGACTCACCGCCCACAACTGCGCCGATAAGAGAGAACTCCACAGCTGTTCCGACAAGAGACGTATCAACTAATACAGACAAGTCCACGGCTATTCCATCAAATCTGGTGCCTACTTCCCTAGCCAGCAACAAGGACAAGGTTTGTAGCCTGACTTTGCCTGTAAAGTACAAGTCTGTCAAACTGAGGGAAATGGCGACCGTCCCCATAAGGCCTCAAACTAAAATCTATGACATGTTCAAGGTCCAATCAAAAGGAACGAGGGAATCGCCAAGCCCCGAGATGGTTCTCAATAAAAAGGGATCAAACACCTACTTGAAAAAAACAACCATCTCTTTCTGACACACATGGTGGAGAAACAAAAACTCCAGAAATTAAACCACCTTCAGTTGTGTCTAAAAAGGGGGCCTGCAGTCAGATTAGGTCCAATAAACTCACACTTCCAAGATATTTTCAAACTTCAGGACCTGGGCCAGTCCGTACAAGGATTTTGCTGAATACAAAAGGTCCACAAACCTACATGGGGTCAGACCAATATTCAATTTGTGAAGAGGACTCTGAACACGAATCATCAAATAGTGGCACAGAAAGTGATTTAATGAACCTGTCAACTTTCTCGGATGACACCAGTTCAAGGGTACTCGAGACAAACGACTGTCAGCAGCAGGTTTCTAGTCGACCTGAACCAAGGGACTCTGGCCATCCAAGTGCTACCACAAAAACAAACATTGTGCAAAATCAAAATGTAATAAAACATACATAGGAAAGACATCTAGGCCTATTAAACTCAGAATATCAGAGCACAAGTCCAGAATTAGGACTCGCAACCTTTCATCACCATTAGCTGCTCACTTTATAGAGTATCTTCACAATTGTGAAGACTTACGATGGTGGTGCTTGGAAAGCATAGCAGGATCTGACCAATATGCCACGGCCAATAGACTTGCCTTACGTGAACATTGGTGGATATATAACACTCAAAGCCACACTTTGGGCTTGAATGCCCAGGAAGAATGGCAATCAGTATTTAACAAATAGACTATTCCAGAATGAAGATACAAAAAGCTGCCCGCCCGGTATAATAATAATTTTTTAAGCCTCAGTCTGGACCTATATGCCCAAGAAGAATGGCGATGAGTACTTAACATACCAACTACTCTAGAATATAGGCGCTAAGAGCCGGCTGCGCCTCATTAATTGTTACCCCCTAGCATAGTTAAGGTTGCCTTCTTCCGATCTTTTTGTTTTCCTTTTTAGTGTTTGGTCTATTGGCACGCCTTACACAGTGATCAGTTTGGCACTAAATTGCCCTGTGATGTATTGCCAACTCGTTGCTTTCGTCTCTGACAGTCCCCCCCTCCCCTCTCTTAGTACCCCCCGAGGTCAGTCCTTGTCCCCCTCACAGTACCAGAATGTGCTACGCTTTTTGAGCACCCACGTCTCATTGAGTAGGCGCATGGACGCTTTCCTTGGGACTAGAGATGCGTATATTGTAGCACGCCTCTTTTTTATTGATATTTCCATTTTCATTCTTTTTTCGTGCAACCCAAAGGTGGCAATTAGCTGATTAGCTTGCTTCCGTTAGCTAAACGAGTATCCCAGCCCTCCGTTTCATTACACGCCCAGCGAGACACGTCACACGCTGTACGTTGTGAGATGTGCATTTAGTCTGGGACGTATTGGATGAACGAAGGCCTGACATTCCGGTTTCAGCTCCGCCTGAACAGGGTCCACGTCGGTTCGTGAACTAACACAGGTAACATTTAGGCTTGCTTGTGGTCAGATTAGGGCACTTTTCGAGTTGGAGCCTGTATTTATTCTTTTTTGATTGACACTAACGGGCGGCATTAGAGCCCTTCGGAGTATAAGCCATTCAGACCTGACTCTTGTTAATTGAGTCAGTATCCACACAGGCAGTCAGCTTCTAATTGCACTTCCCGTTTTCAGCCGGTCAGTTTGCCAGGCGCTCCACGTGTTCTATATGCGGCTCACAGGGTCTGCCTGTTTTAGAGCTATCAAACTGTTTCTCCAGCATTAACCGCACTTGTGGAAATGATATACGGCTGTGTATTTATTTACATAGGTAGCTAGTTGCTAATGGTTATTTGCACTTTTCAGTTTTAGCCGTAGGCTGGCAGGCGTTGCATGCTTCCAATATGCGGTTTGCAGAGCTTGTTTGATTTAGAGCTACCAAACTGCTCTTCTAGTGGCAACCGCACTTGTGGAAATGACATACGATTGTGCACACGGGATATATTTACCTATATTTACTTATCTATATATACCCGTTTTTGATTAGGTCTCTCTTCTGTCATACGATGACACAGAAGCCCGACACCAGTGGACAGAATGGACAAATGGATTGATTATATCCAAGCCAGATCTCACTTCACTTTGTGGACCTGGTATAGTGTTTTTCAACTCTTGCTTACCATCATTTGGACGATTTAATTGGTCTAAAGGTGAGTTGATAAGCTTAAACTTCAGCTTCTGGTATTTATCTGCTACTCTTCATTATTTATTTATTCATTCATTATTTAATACACCATTTATTATTTTAGAACTCACCCTTGATTTAGCCTTTCAAACACACTTTTCATTTTATTCATTATCACATTTTTTTCTCTTTTTCCATTCTATTTCATTTTATTTTTTGCTTAAACTTCCTTCCCCACTCGTTGTTGGGTTGAATGGATAGTATGACCCCGATGGACTTCTCTTATCTTACTCTATAAGAATTCTTTGAAAACAAAGCAATGTTTTGACTATGATGTTTTATGGTTAATTAAAATTAAAATTAAAGTAATACATTTGATACCTTGCGGTTTAGATCCAATTTGCTTGCGATCTTCTTCCAGTGTGGCCGAATTGTTATTTCCTGGACTCACTAACAGGATTGCGGAATCAGCCCCCTAAAGGGTTGAGATCAGGGTAATTACCTTTTCTCCCCAATTATATATAGCGTCACATGACATGTTTAAACCGATTGATATGGGAGAGGTCCCATTTGATGCACTCACAGATCACTGATTTTTTAACTAGTGTTGAATTTGCTATTGATTATGTTTTTTTCTTTTCCTTCTTTTTCCCTGACACCTTATTTTTAGGTATTTTTTTCTTAAACATGTTTAAATGTATATGTGATAGTTTTTAAACTGAATCTAAATTTGAATACGTTCAGAAAGACACAGATGAATGACCAAGAACCTATGAAGTTTACGGGAATGCTATGTCCTGACGAAGATGGATACCACCTGCATTTTATTGTTAGATGTGTTATTTCCATTGAAACTACTAATTTCAAACGGTGCCATGTTTTCTACATTACTTGTTTCTTTTCCACATGACACTTTAGTAGTCGACGCACAGCATCTCATAGTTAGATTTTAGTGTGTGTGCTCTACTGTTTTCCTTTGAATTAATATGAATTCTTTTCTAGTTTATTGTCTGCTTCTAAATTGACTATTGGAATTATTAATATCAATACTATTTTGGTGTTTCCTTGATCATTAATATTGTTCAGGTTATGCCATTGATATACAATTTGTTTGCTACATATTTAGTTTGGTCAGGGCAACTGGGGGTTTCCTCATTAGAGTGATCCCCTTCACTCGCTTGAGGCACCCCTTACGGCATGCCCAGATTAACTTTTAGGATTAATGTGATTCATCCTTTTGTGATTTCCTGTAGCAGCCAATATTTGAAACTAGCACTTTAACACAGTATGCACTCTTTTATAGTTGTGTGATATATATTTTTGTATGTTGTATCAGCACTTTAGATGATTTAATATTTTTTTTAAAAGATTTAAAATTGAAATAAATAAATATAGTATTTTAAACTATTGCTTGTTTCATGTATGGTGATCTGAACTGCAGCTAAGGGGACTTTCTCCCTTTCTTCACGGTTGGACGTTGTCCTTTGAGTGAACCTTTTCTTTCCTTTTCCGCCGGCTTGACCCCTGTTTACTATTGTTTGTTGCTTCCCTTCAGCCAGCGAAGTAGGGGAAACCCATCCATTGTTCTGTTGCAAAATCAAAATGCGGGCAAGGAAGACTTCAAGAGTCGTGAACCAAGGTCCCTAGTCTTGCTAGAGAAAAAGGACAAGAAAACTCCTAAATGGAGGTCGGAGCGAACCAATAAGGTGGAATCGTCAGACGATTCAATGGATGTGGGCGAAGATACCACACCTTCAGATTGTGAAATACCCTTCTTGACAATGGAACAAAGAAGATCTTTGTTATTACAGAGGGCACCAGTAGAGGCGAATGAGAAATATCTTAGTAATTAACACGGGTTCATTCCCGTGGGGGACCCAAAACGATCTGTCACATGGGCTGAAACCAACAAGCCGGCGAGAGCCGCCACAAAAACTAAACAATCTGTGGAGCAGGACTTAAACAACACTGCACAAACTAAGGCGTTCAAATTATCCTTGACACGAACCCTAGGATTTCCAGATAACCTCGACATGAATAGAAATAACGTGATGAGGTTACTGCGATGTATACCAACTTTAGACCAAGTAAACTCAAAGGACATTGATTTAATTGAGTTTCCTAGTGAATCCTCTTTTGACAATGTGATCCTCCACATAGCATCATGTAACATCAAAAACGTACTTGTCAAAGAAGGGACAAAACTGAATGCTCATGGGTTTACATTAAAAGAATTAGAAAATCATACGACAAGTTCAAGTGAAATCTCACTCCAGGATTCGGGTTTAGGCCAAAGAACATTCCCACAGGCAAAGATTGTTGCCCCAAAAAACATAGGCAACCAATTTAAAGAAGGCACAGACGAACTAAAAATTGGCATCTATAAGGGTAGTAGGTGCGTTACTTTGAAGAAAACGGTGGGACAGAAGGTTCACAGCGAAGAAGACTGGAGTTGGTTAGCTGGAACACTGGCAGGTTCATCATAATGCCAGTCCAAGAGCGTTATTAACCCCTCCAGGTGTAAGTAATAGCTAGCTGGAATACTAGGGGTTTTGTACATCTATTTGGAAAAAGTGAAATAAACTTAACAAGAATCGACCTCATTTGCCTCCAGGAGACCTGGTTAGGGGAGATACCTGTGCTGGAGGGCTATGAGGTACACTTAAACCCGGCCACGAAGGGGGTGAAAGGACGTCCAATGGCAGGCCTTCTAACGCCAATAAAAAGAACGAGTGGCTTAATTGTAACTACCTCAATCAACATTAACCCTGAAATTCAGTTCACCTTCGTACAAACAACTTCACCCCATTGGGAAACCAAGAACCAGTCGCTGCTAATTTGTAACATCTATTGGAGAAGCAGTTCGGCAAACGAGCAAAGTACCAAAAACATCTTGCTAAGGGAAATCGACGAGGCCAGGACTACTAGGATAAACCTGGCGGTACTCCTCTGTGGTGATCTCAATATGGAGTGCTTGGACAAGATAGGCAGCAAAATAGAAGTGTTACCAACTGGGGCAGCAGAGAATATAAGAAGGGGACTGGACTTTGAAAAGGAGTTGATTGAGAGAAACATCTACATGGCTAACGGTAACCTGCCGGTTGACAAACCAGCAGCTGCAACATGGAAGAGGGGGGTTAATTCAAGTACTATTGACTACATCTTTGCCACAGAAAATGTACTAACAAAATTGATCTCCCTAAAAGTGATACCTACTGAGCTAAGTGATCACAACCTTTTGGAACTCGAATGCACAGATTGGGCCTCTGGAAATCCACCAAGGAGGTACCATCAAGAAGATCAGAATCTCCAGGTTTCTTCGGGAGGTAATCGTTTACAGATTACCAAAAGAAACTTGCCGTTCATAACATCATCCTTGCTGGGCCTGAACTCAGACTCACTTTGCCAAGGTGACAGTATACTGCAATATCCAGATTTCCTACAGGCCTTTAGAGAAAAGAAGGATATTTCCATGAAGCAAACCTTCATGCCGAAGTACGCCTTCAACATTCAGATTGTAGAAAGAAAGAGAGTCATTAACAGACTGGGAAGACGACTGAAAAAATACAAAACGATTCAAAACTTAACTTTGTTTAAAAAAGCCAAAAACACCTTTAAGAACTGGTTATTTCACCACAAACAACAAATGATTCAACAAGATGGTGAAAGAATGCTGCAGCTTGCCACCCGGAAGAACACAGCAGGTGTGTGGAAGCTAATAAATGACTTGAACACCCCTGAGGAGTCAAAAATAACAAATTCAGTATCTGCACAAGTGTGGGAGGCGCACTTTAAACGCTTATACGCATCCAAAGGACGGAACACATCAAGTCACTTGCAAAGTCAGAAGCTGCCTGGGACTTTAAATTTGACATCCAAGAAATAATCAATCTCATAGAGAAGTCAAATGTGTCGAGGGCAGCAGGCCCTGATGGGTTGACCAATGAGATTCTGAAGAAAGATCCAGTTGGCTGGAAAACATTTATGTTGAAACTATTCACCACTGTGGTCAGAGAAAAGAGTCTGCCACTATCCTGGACCCGTTCTATAGTGGTCCCCATCTTCAAGAAGGGGGACAGGTCTGATCCCTGCAATTATAGGCCGATCACCCTTCTCAACGTGGTTGGCAAAATATTTGCAGCAATTATCCTGAGGCACCTCAATGAATGGAGTTTGGCGTTCCACCACCAGGACCAGTGGCAGTCCGGGTTCCGAAAGGGGATCAGCACTAGTTTAAACATATTCATCATCAGTATACTTACGTGCCTGGTCAACCAGAAAAAGATACGGTCGATTTGCATTACTTCGATCGACTTGGAACAAGCTTTCGATTCTGTGGACAGCAGAATCCTGTGGGACAAACTTAGGAAATGGGGTTGTCCCCAAGCCTTGAGAGAACCCATGGAAGCCCTTCACTGCGATACCACTTTAAGAATCAGGTTGGACAGGAGGGGGCTACTGGCGAACGAAATTCTTTCAGAGAATGGGTTAAAGCAGGGTTGTTGCTTGGCCCCAGCGGTCTTTTGTCTATTTATATCAGACATGGCTGAGGCCTTCACAAAAACGAGATGCTTTCCACCTAAAATCGCTGGTCATCCAGTGGGACGACTACTATTTGCTGATGACCTGTTACTGCTTGACCAGATGGAAATTGGGCTGCAGAGACAATTGATTGACTTGTCTGTCTACATTCACAAAAACGGCCTCAGAATAAACGCTAAAAAATCTAAAATCCTGATACTGGGCGACAGTGGCAGGTCCAGGAAGAGGAACAAATGTTGTTGGTCTCTGAACGAAGAACAAATACCAGTGGTGGCTTCGATGTTGTATTTGGGGATAACCCTAAACAACAGTCGGGGCGATGTTCCTGGCATCGCCCATTTGAGAAGTAAAGTAATCAACCTGGCATCCCAAGCGCTGCTTATTAAAGGGCGCTATTGTAAATTTTCCATGGTCCCAATTCTGGACTTCTATAAATTGAAAGTCGCACCTATACTCACTTACGCAGAAGAGGCCAACCTCTTTATGGACCCCAAAAATTGGAACCACTTGGAAGGCCTATTTTGGAAGAGGGTTTTGGCACTGCCAAACTCAATACCTATAGAACGGGTTCGAAGGGAACTCGGCTTATCCTCCCTATACTCTCTGATGGAATGGAAGTCTTTATCCTTCCTGAGGAAATGTATTCATCCACCAGGAGTCAGCGGGTTCTCTATAATCAAGGAGGCCATGGAAGGGAATCAGGTAGAAGTTCTAAAAACTTGGCTTGAGTCCTGCTCTTCTATATTGTTGTCTCTAGCCCTCTCGGGCAAAACGTTAACTGAAAACCCAATGAGGGTGAAGCACAAATTACTGGATCTTGACTGGATTCGGACAGAGCAAAAAGTGAAAGGCTACAAATTGTACGTGGATGAACCAGCGGAACACTACAGTTGGGGTTCGGTCATATCTTACCTGGACAGATTTCCTTCACCATCTGAGTGGCAAAACTTTCTAAGATTTCGTCTAGACCTTTATCCAACACTGGTGGTCACAGAAAGGAGAACAAAGGTCCAGGAAGAGAGAGTACTAAACTGTCGGATCTGCAACAAAAGTTTTGAGACCCTGAAACATCTTGTGCTAGTGTGTGAGCCCTTAAATTCCACAAGAGCCAAATACTTGGGGAGATTCCTTGAGGAATCGACAACAAAAACGCAGGACGAATGGTGGGCTTGCATCAGATGGGGGGCTCGGCTCTCCCTGTCGTTAGCTGTACTTTTTTGAGGCTAATATTCACCACTATGGAGGCTATCGAAAACATAAAAATTGGATGAAAATAACTTCATAGACTGGGCCTTTGAGGAGGAAAAGTGTTTGTCTTTCTTTTTTAATTTTTTCTGTTGTTGTTTTGTTTTTCTTTTCTTTTTCTTTTTCTTCTCCTTTCTTCGCAATCAGTTCTTTGTAAAAAAAATTGTAAACAATTTTATGTACGTGTTGGTCAACGGTTGCATCTAAGGTTTAATAAAAACCAGGTGATGTATGAAAATAAAAAATAAAAAAAAATAAAAAAATAAAAAAAAAAACTAAATTCAGTATACAATTTACTTACCCTGCATGTCACTGAACACCTCCAGAATACCCAGATTAGATTTTAGAACATAACTAATAATGTCATTAGAACAAGACCAATAAGAATGGGTAGTTTTCAGGTTTATCCAGCTATTAATCGCTACTTAACATTTAGTGTTATGGTAATTAATCCCATTGGCTAGTATGGCAGTTAACCATTTGCATAGTGGCAAGCAGATGCATCAATTCACATTTCCCCATTAGATTCGACTCTGTAATAAGTTTCAGTTTGTAATCTACACAGCTACCGAAATTCACTAGACCATTGCCTCCGGTCCTTATGGCGATAGATCACGCATTTATAAGAGTGAAGACACAGGAGTTAACATGGCAAATCTCTTTATACATTATTTGTTATGTGATACAGAACTTAATATTAACATAATCAATTATGAATTTTCTAATTACCTGACTTCAATCACGTACACCATTCATGTATGTATTTGTCTCTTGATCGAAGCCACATAGTAGTTAGCGAATCATAACTGCTTTTCTTGCCCCCCCGGGGAGATTTATTTATACATCATCCAATACCACTAGAACGAAATTGTAGATACTGGGCATTTACTTATGTATGGGCTCACACAACCAGGAGTAACACTGTTTTCTTTCGGAGCCCAAAAGATGGCGCTCATATTAGAAATAGAAAAAGGACCTCTTCGGTTGCCCAGACGACCTCTTCGGTTGCCCAGACAACCTTAGTAACAACTACTTAAAGCCACCATTTTGGCTTTTTCTGTGAACGCGGACGGAATTGTACGGAGCTCGTATTTTTGACTGCAGAGGTGAGACACAGACTTGAGCAAGCTTTTATCTTTAGCGTGTGCGAAATGAACCCGCTCAAATTTGACTACGATACATTATGAGACAATAAGATAGGGATGAGTACTCATCGCGCAGCCTTTTTTCACGGCACATGTATTATAACTAGAGGGTGTCATTCCTTCATTGCTTCTGTCATCTCACGAACGTGTAGTATAAATTCACTTACAAATGCCGCTCCACTTAAAAATAAATGTACTTTTAGAATATTATACATAACTAACCATTTGTAGAAAATCAACATTAACTACACCCAACCTGAGTAACTTGTAAGATATAGGTTTATTAATACCGTATATATTACCCTCATTTTATTTAACAGGCTGGGATTTAACCCGTGAATTTACATTTTTGCTATGCTGACAAGCCACGTTCAATATTTACAACCAATACCACTGGGTAAGACATAATCAGCTCATTTTTTATAAAAAAAACTTTTTTGACTGAATGCTAGGTAATTTGTCAACAAATATGCAAAGAGATAATTGAACTCATGATGTTTTTTTCTCTTTTTCTTTTCTCTCTTGTCTCTATTTCCCCTCCCCGTCCTCCACCCCGTTCTGTCTATTTTCAAAATGTTTTCATGTGTACATTTGATGCAATAACGGATGTTTTTCAATTTATTTTGATACTTAATGACTCACTGTTTTCCCTGAATGATCCTCCTAAACACCCCCGCTTTTTTCTGTCGGTGCTACATTTGACATAATTTGTCCGTGCTACATTGGTCATTATTTTTCTGTTGAATTTGAACATTGATTTTGTTTGCATTCTTGTATTAAAAATTAGCCCTGATTTGAGAAAGACGGCGCAGACCGTTGAAACACGTGTTCACAAAGGGCACTCGTTCTAAATAATACAAATTCACAATCACTATATTCCAATTGAGTGGAGTCTCTTTTTTTCATTTAACTTAAATTGGCGCATGAAGGAATAAGTGGATCTACCTTCTTCATTTTTAAAACAAGGATTACCCAAGACGCAAGTGAATGTTCAAAGGAAGGCACAATTGGCTGTTTTAACAGTAGTAAAAATCCCACTCATCCATGCCAACAATCTGGAGCACCTGTGAATGCGCTGTTGCCACATAAAGCGGGGGAATCCAATTCTACCATTGGATTGAATTGGTCTTACAATTATTTCAGGAGGGGTAAAGTAAATATTAGCAATATTTGAAATTGAAAAATCGTGAGTCTCTCACTTAAATGTGGAGGGTTGGCATTTGTGCTGGCCCATTATTTACAATGACATCGCCAACATTTCAATATAGTAACTAAGCATTAATGCTGTGTTTTGAAGACATACTGGATGGTAACAACTAGAAGCCCAATTTAATATACCCTTATTTGGCTGAGACCTTTAAACGGAGGCCAGAGGATGTTACCATCCAGTAGGACACAAGAAAGGTGCCTTTTTTGTTATTAGCACCACCGGACCAAATATTTAGGGTAAGGGCAGTTTTGATGTGAAACAGTGTGTCACAGTGAGCATGTGACGCTTTGTTTCACTCAAAAAGAGAGAATGTACATTCTAGATGGCCACCATGGAAATGTGAAGCATGGCTTCTGACGTAGCCCCGTGTCTATTTCTATGGCGAGGGACCAGCGTATGTGAAGAAGGCAGGGTGAGAAGTGAAGTGGGCAGTGGAGCTGGTGAGGAAGTCCTGTGAGAGGGGGCTGCCGAGGAGAAAGAAGGTGACTACAAAGGTCACGAGAATTGGGCTCAGTGGACAAGGTACCGGCCAGTAGCTTTGAACATGGGCCTGCATTTTCAAATAAAACCTGCAGTCCTACAATCCGAATTTGGCTAGCACCAGAACCCTGGGTGCTGTTGCCTAAATTAAAAACAGACATGTTGTAGGCTCCATTGGTTACATTCCTGTGGCACAGGACTTTAAATGGCAAACGTATGTCCTCTGCCCGGCGTTACAATGTTTTGTGCCTTCCACATTTCCCTGAATGTGTTCACTGTTCTAATGTTAATGTAATGCTTAAACAGAGGGCTGCACATGTGACAGCATGCCTAGGAAGCAGGCACATAGCCATTGAAATAGCGCTCGCTGCAGGGTGTAATGCTATATTAACATTATATTGGTTGTGGTAAAATGTGTAATGGGCCAGTGGTGCCAGCATTGAGCTAATCAAGTCTAGGGCAGATATTGGTTCAGGTGTGGCACTGGGTAAAAATGGAGCACATTGGGGCGTTTTGTTGGCTCTTATAAAATGCCCAGTGAACAAACTGATAGGCCATACATCTTGCCTCAACTCACTAGTGGGTGATCAGAAAAAAAAACACAGATAAAGCAATTGACTGCAAAATTATGATAAAATAGAGACTTGAAATCAGTCTTCTGTTCGGCAAATGACGGTAAGACTATACAGTCAGTCACTAAGCAATCAGAAACTCGAAGAAAACTCTTGCGATATTGCAGGGCCAATCTGAATACTCAGAGTTGATAGAGCACGTCATCATGCAGTGTCACTGACTGACACCAACAATAGCCGGTAGCATGAGCACATTTTAATGTGCCCTTGTTAATTATTTTCATTCACAGTGATGCGGCTTTGCTATAACTGACCCACCGTCTGTATTCTGTAGAACCCAAGACAAGTTGCTAATTTCTTTGGCCTGTGTTTTAGACAGAACTTTAATGCCTGGGGAATGCTGGCATGCATGTTTTTCTCGCCTGAACATCTGTACACTTGCCACCGATTAGAAGAAGAATGCACTTTGCTAATTATGCCCAGAGCGGCTCAATTACAATAAGCCAAGTGGTGTTCTCTCGAGGGGGCGGCCTTGGGACACATCAGTGAGACTCCATCGCTGCAAAGAAAAACTGATCATCAGCTTTCAGGGCTCGTTACCGTTATTACTGCATATGATACAAACCAGGCCACAAGATAAAAGGGTGTTTGAAATATAGACACCTTACTTGTGTAAAAAGCTGTAATGTGACTTTGGGCCTCATTCCGAGGTTGGTGGTAGTCATGGCGCTATTCGCGCCATGGCTGCCACCAATAACGGTACCGTGTCCGGTTTGGTGCGATGGGGATTTACCGGTCTAGTAAGACCTTGGCGGGACCGGTAAGTCTCCATTCACCAAACCATTCCCCATTCCCACTTGAACCCCCATCGGGCTCAATGGGAATGGGGAGGGCCCAAATAACGGGCCGGTGTATGCCAAGCCCGTTATTTGCACCCAGATCCCTTAACGGGTCCTGTCCTTAACACCTGGTCAGATTAGGCGTTAAGGAAGGGACCCGCTAAGGGACCTCGTAGTAGGGCGGTAAGGGATTACCGGACCGGTCTCCTTACCGGTGCCCGCTATCCCTTACCGCCCTACTCGGAATGACGCCCTTAGTGTCTGTAGTAGGTTTTACAATTAATTTCCTGTGATTCAGCGCCACTTGTTCACTCTTTTAGAGTTATGGTGTAGAGCTGGAGTTGGAGACCTGTCGCTCTCCAGATGGTTTGGACTACATCTCCCATGATCACACACCATTTATAATGCTGTGAGGGCTTGATAGGAATTGTAGTCCAAATAATCTGGTGAGCCAAATGGTACAAAATTCAGGTGTAGAGTACATTCTGTGCATTGTTCAGAGACAGGCACGATCTTCTCGGAGATTCTTTTTGAATACTGTAAGTGGTGGCATTTTCAGCAACTGTCAATTCAAACCATAATACCACTGTAATACCAAGTGCAACAAAATGGGTAGACAATGTACTGCCAGAATAATTTTATGATTATGTTATCCACGACACTAGCCAAAGTAAACCTTATCAAACATTCTTCATAGGTCTGTCCTCTCCCCACTGATGGACAATGGTGGATGGTGGTGGGGTTTGAATTATTTCCCTAAATTGGTTTGAGTGTGGGTGACCAAATCATTTTGACTGGGGGCGGGGGGAGCGCAAGGCACCTTTGGGTGCTTTACCAACAGAGCGCACATTTTAGAAAAACTGGGTAAAATTTAGAATTTATAATAATTTCTGTTGCAGGAACACATGAATGAATATATCATAAAAGTTGTTAGGTAGCCAACAGTACCCAAGAACATTTTGAAACATATTTTAATGCTGCCCCTGCCCAAAGAAAATCCTGAGACCTAGTCTCAATATTGTATGCCATCGTTGCCACTATAAAACACTTTTTAATGCTGCTTGCGCCCAAAAAATATATGCCCCCTTTTATGCTGACCAAAGAAAATCATGAGGAATGTCTCAACAAAATATGGCAGCAGTGCCAATGTAAAACATATTGAATGCTGTTTTTGCCTAACAAGAATGGTGAGGCCTGTCCCACTGAAAATATAATTTCATGCTGCTTATTTCCCATTTCTGCCCACATGGTTCTCACTGACAGAGTTCTGCCCAATGTCGCTCTCAGTGGCCATGTGCATTTTGTAAGCTATGGAGAACACCAACGCAGGGAGAAACCCACATGCATTTTGTAGGCGGGGAGAACACCAACGCAGGGAGAACCACACATGCATTTTGTAGGCAGGGGAGATGGCCATAGCAGTAAGAGGACACTTGTATTTTGCAGGCAGAGAAGAATGCCAAATCAGGGAGAACCACATGTGTATTTTGTGGGCAGGGAAAACGCCAAAATCAGGGAGAACCACATGTGCATATTGTAGGTGAGGAAGAACATCAAAGCAAGGCGAACCACGCATTGTATAGCCAGAGCTGAATCTAGGAGAACCTTTAGATTAAAGGCACTGTTGAATCTAGGCAAAGTTTCAGTATAGCCACTTTGCATTTGCATTTTGTAGGTGCTATAGAACTCCAAGGCAGTGTCAGGTGCACATACATTTTGTAGCTAGGGGAACACTAAAGCAGCATTAGGCACATGTGCCTTTTGTAGGTGTAGAGAGAGCATCAAAGCAGAGTACCACATTTCGAGTTTGTAGGAAGAGAATGCTACACCAGTGAGAACCCATTGTCCCATTTCCTGGTAAATGAGAACGCCAAGGCAGTAAGAATCTGCATGCAGTTTGTAGGCAGATGAACATGCCAAAGAAAGCAAGGAGAACTACACATTCTTTTTGTATGAAGGAGAGAGCATCAAAGCAGGGATAGAGACATGCATATTTTGTAGGTGGGAGAGAATGTCAAAGCAACAAAAAAACAGATGCATTCTGTAGGCAGAGGAGAAGGCCAAAGTAGTGAGAAACTCTAGTACACTTTGTAGGTGGGGGGAGAAACACAAAGGAGTTTGAACGCCACATTCATTGTGTAGGCTGAGGAGAATGCAAAGGCAGGCTAAGGCACATAAGCGTTTGTATCCTGAAGAGATAGCCAAAGCAGCGAGAACCCAACATGCATTTTGTAGACAGATTAGGATTTCAAAGCTGCGAGAACCTTGTAGGAGGGGGACAACCTCAACACAAGGAGAACTGCATGTTCTTTATGTAGGAAGAGGGGAAGGTCAAAGCAGAGAATACTCAATGTCCTTTTGTAGGCAGAGCAGAACACCAAAGGAGGGATATCCACATGTGCTTTTCATATACCGGAGAACGTCAAATCATGGAAAACCATCCAAGCATTGTGCAGGTAGAGTATAATATAGAGGAAGTGCTAGGCATGCCTGCACACTTTGTAGGCAGAGAAACTTCAAGGCAGTGTTAGGCACAGGCTCATTTTCTAGACTGGGAGAATGCCAAACCAGGGAGAACGGCAACATGCATTTTGTAGACAGAGAAGGCAATAGCTTTGAGAACCCCATCAGCAGCAGGTAGGTGTAGGAGAATGCCAAAGCACAGAGAACTAATCATGCATTGAGTAAGCAGGGTATATGGCCAAAAGCAGTGTTTGGCCGAGTATAGCCACTGTTGAATCTAGGAGAACATTTAGAGTAAAGGCACTGTTGAACCTAGGAGAAGTTTTAGAGTATACCCACTTTTGAACATGTGACATTTACAATACAACCACTGTTGAATCTAGCAGAATCTTTCAAGTATAGCCACAGTTGAATCTAGGAGAACCTTTAGACTAAAGGCACTGTTGCAGCTAGGAGACGTTTCAGAGTATAGCCACCGTTGAACACGCGTGACATTTACAATATAACCAGTGTTGAACCTAGGAGAACATTTACAATAAAAGCACTGTTGAATCTAGGAGAACTCTCAGAGTATAGTCACTGTTGAATCTAGGAGAACATTTAGAGTATAGCCACTGTTGAATTCATGTGAGATTTAAAATATAACCACTGTTGAATCTAGGAGAACATTTAGAGTATAGCCACAGCTGAATCTAGGAGACCTTTAGAGTAAAGACACTGTTGAACCTAGGAGAACTCTCAGAATATAGCCACAGTTGAACCTAGGGGAACCTTTAGGGTAAAGCCACTGTTGAACCTACAAGAACTCTTAGAGTATACCCAATGTCAAATCTAGGAACCTTTTTAGGGTATAGCCACTGTTGAACTCCTGTGATATTTTCAATATAACCACTGTTGAGAACATTTAGAGTATAGCCACAGTTGAATCTAGGAGAAGCTTCAGAATATAGCCACTGTTGAACACATGTGACATTTACAATATAGCCACTGGTAAATCTAGGATAATGTTCAGAGTATAGCCACTGTTGAAACTAGGAAATGTTTTAGAATATACCCACTGTTGAACACATGTGACATTTACAATACAACCACTGTTGAATCTAGGAGAACATTTCGAGTGTAGTCACAGTTGAATTTAGGAGAACCTTTAGAGTAAAGGCACTCTTAAAGCTAGGAGAAGTTTCAGAGTATAGCCACTGTTGAACACACGTGACATTTACAATATAACCTCTGTTGAACCTAGTAGAACATTTAGAGTAAAAGCACTGTTAAATCTAGGAGAACTCTCAGAGTATAGCCACTGTTGAATGTAGGAGAACATTTAGAGTATAGCCACTGTTGAACTCATGTGAGATTTACAATATAACCACTGTTGAATCTAGGAGAACCTTTAGAGTATAGTCACATCTGAATCTAGGAGAACCTTTAGATTAAAGGTACTGTTGAATCCAGGCAAAGTTTGAGAGTATAGCCACTGTTGAACACACATGACATTTACAACATAACCACTGTTGAATCTAGGAGAACTCTCAGAGTATAGCCACTGTTGAATCTAGGAGAACTTTTAGAGTGAAGCCACTGTTGAACCTAGGAGAACTCTCGGAATATAGCCACTGTTGAAACTAGGTGAAACATTAGGGTACAGCCACTGTTGAACCTACGAGAACTCTTGGCATATAGCCACTGTCGAATCTAGGAGACTTTTTAGGGTATAACCCATGTTGAACCCATGTGATATTTTCAATATTACCACTGTTGAGAACATTTAGCGTATAGCCACAGTTGAATCTAGGAGAAGCTTCAGAATATAGCCACTTTTGAACACATGTGACATTTATAATATAGCCACTGTTTAATCTAGGAGAACTGTCAGAGTAAACCCACTGTTGAAACTAGGAGGGCTGGAGTGTAGCTACTTCTGCTTTCACATGAACTAACCACAGAACACCGCAGTGGGGCTATAGCTACTGTTAATCCCTATACAAATACAAAACTATGAGGGTCCACAAAGGGAGACAACTATATAGGGCCCCTCTAGGGAAGACCTGACCACAAACCCCCACATGTCACCGCAGGGAGACTTTCGGCATTGTCAACCTGATACAACCACAAAACCACAGGTCACCACAGAAATGCCACTGCCTCTGTGAACCAGATACAACTAAAAATATGCATGATGCCAAAAGGAGAGACAGCCACAGAGGACTCACAAAGGAAGAAGTAACCACAGCACACCACAGGTCACCACAGGGAGGGCTTCTCTACTGCTGAACCCAATTCAAATACAAGATCCCACAGAGGAAGACCAGTATACAGGACCCCAAAAGAGATGTTAAAACCAAAGAGCATCACAGGGAGACTTTCACAACTGTGAACCCGTTACTACAACAACAAAACCGCAGGTTCACACAAGAGAAGAAAAAATCAAAGGGCATCACAGGGAGGCTTTCACAACTGTGAACACAGTACAACTACAACAACAGAACTGCAGGTCCACACAAGAGAAGATCAAACCGTAGGATATTGCAGGGATGCTTTCGCAACTGTAAACCTGATAGAAACACAACTAAAAAACTGCGGGAACCCACAAGGATAGATAGACATGCATGACCTCAAAGGAAAGATATAACCATAGGACACCACAGATAAACCACACGGAGGCCCTCACAACTGTGAGCCAGATACAACCCGATACAATGACCACAACAAAACGACACTAAAAACTGCAAGTTAACAGTGCACGATTGTCTACCCAAAAACTTTAAACTCAAGCAAGCCAATAGAGAAGGAAAAGGAGGAGGAGGACTTGCGGTTGCATACAACTGCCATCTAAAAATTAAAACAGCACCACAGTTAAACATCCTAAGCTGCAAATCACTCAGCCTACACCTAACTTTAAACCCCCAAACAAACCAAATGTTTCTACTCAACTACAAGCCACCAACCTATGACTCGACCTTCGTAGACACCTTCATGGTCACCAACCTGGCCCTTAAACATGATCCCCTGATCGTACTTGGATACTTCAACATCTGGTTTGAAGAAGAGAACATCAACTCAGTCACAACACTAGCTAATCAACATGCAACAATGCATCTATGGGTGAAAGGGGTGACACACACAGCAGGCCAGACACTAGATGTAATCCTCTGCAACAAAAATCCCTATAACTAAGATGGGAGGAGTCTCGACCATCAAATAATAAATAACGCAGTCCTAGTGGAGTCCGTCAAACCAAAATGGCCTATGCTAACAAAACCTAATGCCCACCCTATCTCTTGCACAGAGAAGTGTAAAAAGGAAAAATGTATGCAAAAGGAAAAATCAGTGTTCAAATGATAATGTGGTTGAACCAGCTCTCCTTCCCATGTTAGATCTCACGGTGTAAGGTGGTCACTGTAGGCAGGATGACACATTCTGGCTCGTTTTTCAGCACAATAAACAGTTCCCACCTGGCCTTTCATGTTAAAGTCTCTTTTCCTGACTTCTAAAATAATATTTCAACCAAAAAGTTCACAAAGGTCCCCCTCTGTCAGGCTCAGACCTTTCACCACACAGTTCACGTAGGTCCCCCTCTGTCAGGCTCAGACCTCTCATGATAAAGTTAAACACATACTTGCTAGGGGCTCCCTTCCCCAAGCTTATCATACTTCGTGTCTACCTCAGTCCGGCTCGCACCACATTTTGGATTTTGAAGACTTTTGAATGTGTGTGGCTTTCTTTACAGTCCACCGCAGGACCACTTCGACTCAAAGTTCATGGTTTAACTTTCACTCTTCCCTTCTCTAGGAATTAATCTTCTTTATTTCACATTTGCTGTTCATGCACTTTATCGCTTTAAACAATGTACCCTTCACTGAGACTTTCCAGCGGCCCACTTCCTTTCACCAGTACCACACTGTTACTTAGTATTGCTGATTTCACAGCTGTCCTTTACATCAAAGTGCAATCACAGGTCTGCCTTTCTTTTCATCTCAGTTAGGCAAAGTTTGTATGCAGTACCCTTTGGGACCACTACACACAACTAGGACTACAGGTGTAAGCAAAACCAACCTTTGGTATAAGTCTGTACTACACAGTTTTTGGTAGCGGAGCTGAGCAGCCAGGCTTATCTCAAGAGGGGAATGTGAGCTGTAATGATGTTATACAGAGGTCTACAATCACAAGTATTCAAATAGACTCTTATACTCAAGGTTTCTTGGTAAAACACTTAGTAATTTATTTCACAGTCAGTTATAAAACATTCACTAGAAGGAGGCAATCTATATCACACAAAAATATACTTCAGTACTTTACACTATCAGTTTTTGAGGCATTTAAACTGCTTTGAAGGAGGAGCAAAATGGCATTCAGAGTATTTGAAGTAGGAGCAAAAAGGCATAGGTTAATAAAAAGAATAGTACAATTACTCTTAGACAGTGCAAATAGTTTGAGTTCACCAGAGGAGTCAACTCAATTCAATGCAATAGGTTAGGCCAAAGTCAATGGGCTAAACGATTGTATAGGATAGGCAGTTCTGGTAGTTAAATGGAAAAGTCTTTGCCATGGTTCACAGAAGTAGTTCGTAAAAGAAAGATTCATATGTTGGGTCACAAGCTGACTAGGCCTGCAACTTGACAACGTTTCAAGCACTTTCGCAGTGAGAGGTAAATTCTCTCGGTCGGGTTTTCCCAGTACCTTACAATGAAGAAAAAGATGCAGTTGAAGACGTCTGTTCCTGGCAGTTCCTGCAGATCTCGCTGTTCCTGCGCCTCAGTCGTGGGGACAAGAGGGAGGAGGTTGGGCGACTCCTGCACTGCACTGGGACTGGTCAAAAGCTGGCAAAGGCACATCTTCAATTCTGGTACCTGTAGACAAGCACACAAACTGATGTCCCTCTCCCTGGTTATTCGGTTTCCTGCAGCACTCTGAGGAAAATACAACCAGCTCCGAGAATGGTATCCAGGTGGCTTACAAGTTGAGTTGATTGGTCCCACCACCTCAAAGGGAGAAGTCGTCCTTGAAGGGCTTCTCTGTCGAGGTGAACTTGGCGATTCAGACCTGCAGCAGGGCTTCACTGGGCAAACCAACGGTCCAGGAGTTGCAGCAGCCGCCCTCTTCAAGCTCGTCTTTGGTTCTTTCGTTCCAGTGGTTGAATCTGCCGTCCAAGCCAAGAGACTCGTCTTTTATCCAGTTTCTACCCATTCATTCCAGCCTAGCTGCCGCTCACCCAGCAGGGTGGATGTCCTTGCCGGACAGTCAGCCAGCCAATCATGCCAGAGTGCATTTGTGTCTCCTAGGAGACTAAGCACAGGGAGTTTCGGGCACCTCCCTCACTCCCTGCCCACCCCAGACACTCGGGCGCCAGAGGCGGTCTTCAATCCTGAAGCCCGCCAAAGGCATAGGAACAAAGGGACCAAACCTGGTTTGGCACTCAGAGACAAACTCTAGAAGGACCTATTCAAAAAGAATTGGCGAAAAAAGAAGACTGGGACCTGTTTAAACAAATGGGGCTCAGACGCCATCTTGAAAAACATGGCTCCCGGGATTTATTGCTACCGGTGTTCCCGGTCGCGAAAAATAATGGTAGTTCATTGTAAAACCACTACCACCAGCCATTTCGAGAGGAAAGAGTAGCATTTGACTGCTACATGAGTTTCTAGACATAGGGGATACTAAGTAACCCCTCCAGCACTTTATTGTAAGATAAGGTGTGCTGGGTCTGGGAATTTGAAAAGACTAGTAAAGTCAATTTCACTTTACTTTCTCTGGGAAACAGTAATTTATCCCAGAGAAGGTATTTAAACCTTGGGACACCCTAAAAGGCTTCCCGTGTCACTGCACTGAGGGTGCTGTGTGACACAGATGAAAAGATGATGCATATGGAGTTGTCTAAAACTCCAGAATCAAAGAACACAAGAGTAAAACACATTCAAAATACATGAGAGAGTGAGAAAAAAGGCGCACACTCTCTCCAGGTAAAAAAAAAATGAAGTCCTCAAAATCCAGCAAGGTTGCTGGGGGTCTCTAAGGTGAAGGGAAATTAGCACATTTATGATAATTCTCCCTAACAATCTCATCCACACTCGTGCAGCCTTCACTTGCAATATACTGCTGCTATTTCAGACTTTAACACACACCAGTCTCTCAGGTCACTTGCCAACTCACCAGCTGTGTGCGTCTCTTTCTTGGTTTTGCGATTTCTAATTCACGAGTCAAGGTTACTACCACAGGCTTGGCCACAACGCCCCAACTCTGCCGTTCACATGGGAGGGTCGCTGGTGTCCTTGAAACACAACACAGTCTTCGCTTGCGAGATCTGGCCTTCTCCACATGTCTTTAGCTGCATATCAGAGGTAACGACCTCCAGTAGGGAACTCTTGGGGATTTCGACCCGCAGCTCTCGTCCCTTGGTCCATTGATCTGCTCCAGTAGGTTTTCCTTTGTCCCGGAAGCCCTGCTTGTACTCGTGCTCCGCCTTCCTTAGAGCGTGTCTTTGGGTTATGCCTTTTATTTGTGTGAGGAGAGCTAATTGGTATCAGGTGTATGCACTGAGAGTCATGTGCCTGACTTTGCCTGACCCGATTAGCATGTCCAGTATGATGTGTGAAAGTTGATGTTGTTACTCTCAGTCACCCTCTTCCTCGGCCCAGTGTTTATGTAAGAGGGGGGGAGTTGGGACTTCAGAGAATCCTAAAAAATAGGATGGATTTGATAAATAAATAGGGGTGAATACTGCGCCTCACCATCAGCTGCCTCAACCCCACTCCCTGAAGACCCCTCACCCAGTTGAGCCTCCCGCACTGGTCCACCCCCAGGGACTGGATCCAAAGGCTATGGCCGTGCCCTGGCCACCTGAGAGAGAGATCCCCGGGGATTAGCGGACGAGATACCCTCTGGTTTCTCACATATCCCATACCAAGCAAAACTACTGGAATGCTACATCTATGAACAAATCTTGGAATATGTAGAAAACAACCAGCTGTTTGATCAGGTACAAGTAGGCTTCAGACCCATGAAAGGAACAGAAAGTGCACTACTATCTAGATAGGACGAGCTAAAGACCAACGCAGATGCCAATGGCAACTCAGCCCTAATACTACTCAATTTCCCAGCAGCCTTCAACACAGTCAACCGTGATACTAGACTAGACTAGAAGATATTGGAATCAGCAACACAGCTCTCCTCTAGCTAAAATCCTTCTTGACAGAAAGAACAGAAACAACCTGGATAGCGCCATTCAAGTCAATACCTCAGAAAACAACATGTGGTGTCCCACAGGGCTCATCACTATACCTGTTACTCCTCAACATCTACAGGACCCCCCTGATCGACCTAATAAAAAAACATGGCTTCACCTGCTATAACTATGCAAATGACACTCAAATCATCTATAAAATCAAAACAGTGAAGAACAAAACCCATCCCTCACGGACGGCCTCACTGAACTAAACCAGTGGATGAGCACCAACAGCCTTAAACTTAACCCAGTCAAAACAGAATTCATGATCACACACAATGACCCAATTAACAACAATCACATTCCATGGGCCACTGAGCTAGGAAACCCGGCACAACCCTCCAAAGTGGTGAAAAACCATGGAATCCTAATGGATCACAAACTAACACTAGAACCAAATGTTAATGCAGTAGTTAAGAAAAGCTTCGTCCAACTACACACAATAAAGGAGATACTTTCTTACCTCTCCTTCTCACACAGAACACTCACCGTCATCTATCTCGTCACGTCAAGAATAGACATGCCAACATCATCTACCTCGGAATGCCAGAATACCTCATTAGGAAGCTACAACAAATACAGAATGCAAAAGCAGGACTATTCTTTACACTCACCAGAAGAGAACACATCACCCCAGCACAAAAAACACTGCATTGGCTACCAGTCAAAAACAAATCTTCTTCAAAACTCGCTGCACAACACACAGGGCCTCATCACGAGTTTGGCGGTAACCCTTAAATGTGGCGGTAATGCTATTACTGCCGCATTTAAGGGTCCGCCAGATCATGGCCATGGCGGATTTCCCCCCAGCTCTGAGCTGGGGGGAAATCTGCAGCAAAATTGCTGATTTTCGGCACTATTACCGCCAGCGGGAAATCCGCCGGCGGTAATAGCGCAAATTTTCCCCATTAGGACCAATGGGGAAGGAGGAATTCCCGAGAGGGCCCAATGGGGAATGGGCACTAACCGCTCCGCCAAACCCGTGATCCGGCACTAATAGCGCCGGTGGGTTTGGCGGTAGGGCTAATACCGCCCAACTCGTGATGAGGCCCACAGAGTGATGCACGGCCAAGGAGCGAAATTCATATAGGAATAAATCACCATCTACAAACCAACTCGAACATTAAGATCCAGCAACGACATTTGCCTCGAACCACAAGACGCAAAACAGAAATTTGGGGGATCAAAACTCTCCTGCATATTGGTGAAGCCATGGAACTCGCTCCCAAAGAAATACGAACAGCAAAAGATCACCTACAATTCAGGAAGCTATTAAAAAAACAATTCTTTAATGCTCCAAGCGGAAGAACTCACCAGAGAATGAAAACCCACTACTGCAACGCACGACAACACTAAAAAACTGGAACACCCAAAGAAATATCTGACAGTAAACAAAAAGAAATAAACAATAAGCCGAATGGTTAAACCAGCGAAAAGCAACCCAGGCAAACGTGACTTACCCTGCTAATAACTCTCTAACACTTTGCATACCCACCCCTCAACCCAGAGCTTCCCCACAAAACTGCCAAACTACCGGCACTCTACCAAATCTCCACAACACCAAACACACACATGAAAACACCTCCACGCAACAACACAAAAAAATCACACAATGTCAATCTACTAAAACCATACCAACACACAGTGACCGTTTTTCCCGAACTGAAGCTACCAACAGCTCATCAAAGCTCTCTAGCGTTTGTCCCTCTCAATCTAACTGCCCATCCCAACCCCCGTTCTTTTCAGATGCGCCTGTGCGCCTGGAGACCATAATAAATGGCAGTGATGCGCATTAGAAGTCACAATAACATAACAGTGTGCTTTTTGGAAAGCTGTAGGTGAATACAATTAACATGTCTGAACCTGCTGGAGTAGACGACAAGGTAGGAGACGGGGAGCAGTGTATCCACTGGGTGTTGTTCACATGCCATTGCACTGGCTGTGTGTGTTGGAGAACACCACATAGTATGTAGGTCTGTGCTGTCCCTTCCTCACACTTGTGGTAAAGTGGATAATGTTGGCCTTGTTAGCATTGTCCCGGGAGGATAGCTCAGGGGCAACATGGTCACCTTGGAAGCAAGACGATACGGAGTACCACAGGTTCGATCCCCGGGTTATAACCTATCATATCATATCATTAATTGACAGCTCATTGGCTGCAGCATAATTACTAGTAGCATACATGAGGCATTGGAAAGCCAACTGTCTGTAATCCAATAGGATACGTCATCCCCATAAATCTGCCAATGAAAACATGTATTTGACTGTATGTGGTGCAAATGAGGAATCTGCTACTGAATCCCCGAGATCTGACAGGTAGAGGTTGACCAGACAGGGGGCAGGCACACAGCCCCGGCGTGCCCTCTATGGGTTGGAATCTCTTTTGTTAAGCTCCCCTGTCTGTTCAACCTCACCTGCAGACATGTGTCCTTATGCAGGTAAATTCAAATTGCCAATAGGGGATGGATCGGGACGATTCCACTCTTTCAGCTTCTCCCATAGCAGTGCTCCATTGACAGGATGGAATGCTTGAGAGAAATCTGCAGAAGCCACGTCGATGGGCACTGCACCATTAGACCATGCTTTTTTCCTGAAAACAGCGCAAATTATGTTGTCCCGATTCCTTTCCTGAACCCAGTTTGAAATTTCCTTAATCATTCTACTGAAACATCCCACTGTTCTAACTGCCAAAGAACAATCGATGCGAAGACCTTACTTTCTCTTACTTTCTGCGTCTATAAGGGCCATTGGTCGGTAGTTCATTGGGTTTAAGCGGTCACCCTTCTTGTAGAACGGGATAATAGTTGACATTTTCCATGTTTTGGGTGTGGATTTGGTAAGTATAATATCATTAAACAATAAAAACAGCACATTTGCCCAAATCCATGAGATGTCACGGATATCACCATGCACGACCAAGGAGAGAGAGGGCGATCACCACCACAGCCAGGAGGAGACATGTCAAGAGGTGAGAGGATCAGCACGCACCGAGACAACATGCACTCGTTAGACATTCACAAGATACTACTTGAATAGACTCATCTGTGTGTTATTTTATGTCAAAATTCGGCATTGTTCTCCGCCAGTGCATTTTGATGCTATATTTGGAGCCCCTATTACCATGTCACAGCTTCTTAGTCACGAACTAAACGGTGAATAATCAGAATTGTACATTTTGCAGAGTTTCAGATGACCCTGGCTCTGCAAGGGCGCGTATTCAATAGCCTATGACTTGCAGCGAAGAGCAGCAACCTCCCATTTCTCCTTTCTAAAAGCCAGGAATTTGCCTGCATGGCGCGATCACGGGGTCAGCGCGTGCCTCTGTTAGGGACCAGCCTCCTTTTAAAAAGTTTGAATCGAGGCAGCTATGTTTTAGCACAGATGGATTGCTTGTGCTGGTAGTTCGTGCTATGCCTGTGCAAGATAATGTGCACAGAGTTCCTTGTTAGTCTATTTCACAGTACATTATGTTGACATCTAACTAACAGGACCGCATGCAGAGTTTACCAATACATCAATGCAGCCATGCGTATGCAATGAAATAATAGGCCGAGGCGAGAGTACGTCTGCTACCTTTCTTTATTCAATATCGACTGCCTCCCCAGGCGGTAACCCCTCCCCTCATACCACGTGGGACACGGCCCACTTTCCACCCTCACAGAAAGAGGACTATTCCTCTGAACACGTAACGGCCATAGAGGTAGGACATTACACATTAGTCTTAAAAGTCGTCAAATGTTGCTTTGTGTTGGATTTATTTTCTTGCTACAGTCAACACTTGTTTCGACACTTGGTCGTTTTCAAGGCTCTTATTTCATGCAGTATCATAACAAGAAACAAGTTGTATAATTGTTTACAATGCAAAAATCTAATAAAATCATACCAAATTCATAATTTTTAGGGCATGATGGTATGGAATAGAAGAGAGAAGAACAGACGAAAAAACACAAGACCATCCAATATTAGTAGCGTTCATATTGAAAATGTTAGCATAAACTAAACAAGGTGGTGGTGGGCTAGTGTGAAGCACTCCATAACCTGTGCCAGGTTTATCTATACATGATTGTGTTTATAAAAAAGTGCTTATAGCGCAGCCCACACCATTGAGACATTATGTGATTATCTCTTGAGATTGCTACTATTTGGTACTTCGGTTCTTGGGTGGGTGGTGCCACCTGTCAAGTCATCCCCTGTTATTCCCCTAATGAATTCCCCAATTGGCTGTGCAAAAAGAAGCTGGGATCATCTTGTGGTGTTGCCTGTAAAAGGAGTGGCCATGAACAAGTTGTATTAGTTAACTCTTAGTTAAATCTTGTATGTAAAGGTTTCCTTACTTATAATAGACAAAGGTTGGTATGCTTATCCAAGTAGTGAGTTCTATCATGACCTTCTGGTCAGGTTTTGGTTTTATTTTAAGTTGGGTGTTATCAATAACGTGATCTCGCTGCTCAGCTAAGTCCTGTAAAAGTCATTGGGCCTCATTACGAAGCTGGCGGTAAGGGGTTAACGGCGCCGTTAAGGATGCCGGTGCCGTTAACCCCTTACCGCCGCATTACGAGGTACCTTAGCGGGTCCCACTAAGGCCGGCTGGTAAAACCAGCCGTCCTTAGCTGGAGCCGCTAAAGGACCAGGGAGCTGATAACTGGTCTGTTATTAACAGGCCTGTTATTAGCTCCCTCCCCATTCCCATTGAGCACTATGGGGGCTCGAATGGGAATGGGGATGGGTATTTTGAATGGGGATATACCGGGTCCTCCAAGGTTGGAATGACCCGGTAAGTCCCTATCAAGGAACCCGGACACGACTTTGGAGGCACCATGGCTGCCTCCAAACTCGTAATGACCCCCTTAGTGTCATGAGCATTCAACTGCTGTAATTAAGCACCAGATAATTAGCATAGGCTATTGCCCTGGTTCCCCTCTTTGTTGGTATGCTTTCTTAGTGCCAAAATTTGGCGTATTCCTTAGGTGTGGCCACTATATTTGTTGATTTGCCCATCCCTATGCATTCTCTTAAAGTGCTGGTTAGATGAGTATATAAATGTGTATCTAATGCATATGCCAATATAAGTTTGTTTGTCATAACACAGGGCTGAGACAAATGCGCATAGTGCTTGTCTCCATGATCGCGTTGTTTATATTAGCCGATGAGGCTAGCATATTGCGGCTGGTATCTCTCACACTACTGCATACTAAATGCTAGGATTACTACTTACCTCGTTCCCAATCAAAAAAGTTCTTGAACTCATCCTTACCTTATTGGAAGTCTTCTTTGAATTGTGGGATCCATCCCATGGCTGTCACGTGTGCGATAGGTGCTGGTGCCATTTTGTTTATTTGTGTATGGACTCAGCACGTGATGCGCATGCCGTCACAGTGCGGCCGCCTGGTACTAGCTTCTACTTCGCTGCAATGACCTGCATGAGTGTGTATGTTTTTCAGAATTCTTTGAGATGGCACCCTGATGGAGCTGCATTAGTAATATTGATGTGGCAAGACCTCCGAATTATAATGGTGTTCCCTTAGTTATGATTAGAGCTTGTAGTTGGATCTGCAAGATTTGTGTGTAATGGTTTGGGTTGTTGTTAACATATATCATCTATCAGCCTGGCAACAGTGATACGTGTGCTCCAAACATCACCTCCAGTTAGAGTATGTGTATATCAACACAACTCTGTAGAACTCTCAGATTGGTGTCAAGAATACAGGAAGCATTCTATATACATTGGATCATTGCGTTGTTGTTCATAATCTCATTATATTAATGTTCATAATCACAAAAAGACATTAATCTCGTGTTCAATATTTAGACCATCATTTACAAATCATAAGCAACAAATGCATCTGGACTCCATAAGCCTCAATTTGAGTTTCAAGTCACTCCCTCTCTTGCCAGATTTAGCCTTCATCAGTCCAATAAACTTAAGACCATTTTTATTATCCATCCGGTGGCATTCTTGCCAGTGTACTGCACGTGTTAGTCTTATATCCTGGCTGTTGAGGCTTGCTAGATGTTCTCTAATCCTAACTCGTAATTGTCTAATGGTACTTCCAACATACCATTTTTTGCACACACAGATTATGGCATAGACTACATATGTAGGTGTGCAGTTAATGTAGTCTTTAACCTTGATTTCAATACCTCCTCTGTCCATATATTTTTTTGCAGTCAGCATGAGCGTAACTGCACATGCTGCAGGTGCTGCATTTGAGGAAGCCTGTCAGTCTTCTGACCCAGTTACTCCCACTTCTAGAGTTAGTGTGGGTGGAGTCTAGAAAGGCGGGACATAGTTTATTACTGATCATTGGAGCTTTTGTAAACACAAATTTGGGTTTGTTGTCTAGATGTTGGCACAAGTCGGAGTCCATCAGCCAAATATGCCAATGTCTCTGTACTACTTTGTACAGGGTAGGTGTGCCTTGAGAGCATTTCGTAATAATGTCAATGTTCTTGCGTGGTATGTTGTCTTTGGTCCTAGGTTGGAACATAATTGTTCTTTGAAGTGTTTTAGATTTGCCATTTGATTTTTGAACAGTGCTGGGCGCCTACCCGCTCTCTTGAAATCTTCTGCTCAGAAGTTCACATTCTTTCTCAAATTGCACATCATTACAACAGTTCTGGCGGCTCTTTAAAACTCTCCAGCTGGTATATTGCTTATTGTGGATATACAATGACTGCTCCCTGCATGAAGTGTAGAGTTGACCTCTGTGGCCTTGCAATATGTTTGTGTTTCTATTTTCCATCTGTAATGTGGATGTGTAGGTCAAGATAGTCAATGCTGTTATGGGCACAATGTCCTGTCAGTTGAATACCAAACATGTTATTTACAAATATTGCATATATTTTTCTAAACATTGGGATGAACCATGCCAAATTACAATAATATCATCAATATAGCTTCTCCATACTATATCATCTGTGAATTCACTGGTACTTAGAGCATGTGTCTGTTCGTGTTGACCCATAAACAAGTTTGCAAGAGATGGGCCATATTTTGCCTCCATCGCCACTCCCTTTTGTACAGCATGAATCAGAAAAGAGAAAACCATTGTTATCAAGAGTGAATCTAAGAAACTTTTTCAGCATTTCAACATGTGCACTGCAGGACGTGGGGAATTTTCAGCATTTCAACATGTGCACTGCAGGACGTGGAGAATTTGCGATGTGTAATCAGTTGTCTTGATGGCCAGTTCATGATGGCCAGTTCAGCTGGTCCGATAGCACAGTGAGTAGAGCGCTCGCTTTGACATCCATGCAGAGCCTACCCACGCAGGTTCGAATCCCAGCAGGGCCAAACTCAGCCTTTCATCCTTCAGAGATCGATAAATGAGCACCACACACCGTGGGAAATAATATGCAGTGCTCAGATACCTGTGTGTTCGTAGTGCTATATAAATACTAAATTATTATTATGATCATTAGCTGTATACAACACGCCACATCCATGATTGCTAAGAGATAGTCCTCTCTACATTCTATATCTGACAAGAACTGGAGAACTTGTGAGCTGTCCCTAATGTAGGATGGAAGTACCAGAACATGTTCTTTGATTGCGTTGTCAATGAGTTGTGACAGACCTTATGTAGCCCACCCTATCCTGCTCATGGTTGGGCGTACTTCTGAAAGTGTTTCAAACTTTGTATGTATTTTGTGCAGGAAGTCGATCGTCAGCATGGTGGGGTCTGTGCTACTTAGAAACTGTTTCTCATCATCTGTTGTGAGGCCTAATACATACCTCTCTTGGATCAAGTCATGTAGTTCTTTAAGAACTGTCTTGGTTGGGTTGTCATTCAGTTTCCGGTAACATCCCGGTGTTGCCAGATGTGTTAAACCCATGTTTATTTAGTCCTGTGTCTTTACAACATTGCCTCCCTTATCATCCTCTTTCATCACTATGTCTTTGTCTCTAGCAAGAGTGTCTAATGCTTGATGTTGCTCCCATCTGAGATTGGGGCTGATACGATTTTTCTTCTTACAGTTCTTGTCTAAGTGTTGGTATATTTTGTTAATGACAGCTTTGTGAAAGGTTTCTATAACTCTCTCGTTTGACATTTGAGGGGTAAATTTAGATTTAGGTTTTAGTTCCTGTAGTTTCAAATGCCTTGCATGCATCCCTAAGTCAGTGGACTAGGATTGGTTAATGTTTTAGCTCTTTATCTATCTGGGGGTCAAACAATTGGGTACCATTAATTTGGGCAATTATAAGTGCAACTATTACAGTGCTTAGAAGCGGCATGAATCTGACAGGAAGAGCTATCTAAAAATCTAAAATCATTATTGTTGTTGTTATTAGTATCAATAGTGCACCTTAGAGCTTAGGCGCCTCTTGGAGAGGTTTTCAATTTGGTGGTCTCACACATTCTCTGCCTTGCTAAGCTTGTCAACAAGACAGAGTTGTTCAATATTTGTGCGGTGATGCTTTGAGTGCAAGGATGACAAAAGCAGCAGAACAACCAACTGTAACAAGGCCATCATTGTGTGTATCAATCCATTACAACGCTCAATGGGCATTGCCTCAGATCAGAGGGTAGACCTTTGGTTCGCTTTGCTGTTGCGATGCAGTTTAGAAACTCGTTTTATTAGCTTTCTAACGTTACTAACACAAAGTCAGAACGAGTGACAGCATTGGGAATACCAAGGCCACCAGCCGCTCTGACTTTGTTTTAATAGCAGTAGAAAGCTAATATAATGAGTTTAATGGTCACATGCTCTAAACTTGTTATATTAGCTTTGTAACATTACAAAATATTAACATATGTGCTAGTGGCAGGTTAAAAACATAAATCCGCCGCCGGCACACACATACAATAAAAAAAAGGTGTTTATGCTTTAGCAAAAACCAACAAAAAAAATAACACGATTTAATAAAAGCACAAGAAACATTCAATAAAAAAAATACTATATTAAACTAAAAGAACAAGGCCTTACCTCTATTCTGCAAAGACAAAGCACATCTTACAGCTCTTTTCAAAGGTAACAGGTAAATGGCTAACTGGAAACAAAATGGATTACTTCTACACACAAAAACACAAGCACATCCAATCACAGCACTAACTTCACATCCAATCAGGTGCTATTTACACTCGACAAATACCTCACAAGTCCCTAAATGTACATTTTGTAAGCCATTTTAAAAGAAAACCTAACGCTTACAATACCGGCATACATTTCATTAAAAAACACTGTTAAATATGTAGCATTACTTAAAGTATGCTGTGATCATTTTTAAAAGCATCAATCAACTGAAATAACTTTTTTTATAACATTAAATCATGGCGGCTGCCATTTTGGAAGTAAAAATGGTCAACAAATCCTCCACACAGTAGAAATTCAGCCAAAGAGTGCAACAAGAGGCATGCCGTGGGTGGAGATAGGTGGAAAGGGGTGGAAAATCCCATCTATTTCACTTAGCAATGGCCGTTAAATGGGTGGGACACATAGTCAAACTACCATGTATCCATCAACATATGCCAACCTGCATTGAAAAGCATTACAACAAACCTGAATCCAAGCCCCTGTTTCAAGCTCTCATGTTCAAGCTCTTATTTTAATGACAATAGTTTCGGCTTTATAGGTAGCACTTTCAGCACCACCTAATAGCCAAAACTAAAAAGGACAGTAGTTTCAGTTTAGGCAATGCATTCCAAATAACAAGAATCAGTAGGAAAAGAAAAAACAGTCAATTATTAGTAAGAACATACAGATGAGTGTTGAGATTGGTTTGAAAAATGAATAAGGATGCAGAGGAACGGATAGAGCGTGGGAGAGAAATCCAGTGTTTGGGGCGAGTAGGCAAAGAAACATAAACAAGAGAAAGTACAGTGGGGGTTGGGGACTGAAATCAAGAACTTGTTCTGGGACTGTAACACCAGAGGAGCAATAGAGCAAAATCAATGAGGAAAGATAGAGAGGAGCGAGACTATGGATACAGTTAAAGATAATAGAAAGGAAGTGAAAAAGAAGACCTGTCTCAAAGGGAAGAAGACACCTGATAGCAAAGAGGAGGTAATAGAAGAGCCGGGGGGGGGGGGAGAAAAGAGGAGACAAATAGATCAATTGAAAATACAGCAGAGAGGGGCAAGATGGGAGGAGGGTAGATCAAATAGCAAGGCAGAACAGTAGTCAATACGAGAATGGACCAAAGAAGAGATGAGAAGCGTAGTGGCATGAAAGGAGAGGTAAGGATGGGAACAAATGTATATTGAACAAAGCAAAGTGACAGGAGCAGGCGTTGTTAGAGATGTGCAAATAAAAGGAAAGAGAGGGCTAGAAGATAACACCTAGATCATGAGCTGATGAAGAGAAGGGAAGACGAGAAGGAGGAAAGGAGAGGGAGGAATAGAAGTGGCAGGAAAGAAGAGGACCTCGGTCTAAGAGGGATTAGGATGAACGAAGTTGGAAGAAATCCATAATTGAATTGGGATGCTGGACAAGCCTACCTGGCTTGGTGGAGTGATAGAGGCACCTTCACCTGCAACTATGCCACCTGTTCTCCCCTCCGTCCTCTGCCTCTGAGGCCACCTGCCGACGCTGCACGCCATCCGGTGCGGTAACTTGAAGGATCACATGACTGCCGCTCTGGTAATAACATCTCTGCTCTGCACTCACATTTTGGCTAATGAAAAGGTATCCATAGAAAAAAATGAATATGAAAAATAGAGGAAGAAATGACAGTATTTTTTTGGACGATTTCTTTTCAAATGGTTGTGCAGTTTTATTAAAATATAAGTGTGGGGTGGGGTAAGGGTATTAGATAATTTAGGGACATGGGGGAGTGGTGAATGGGGTCGCCCCCCACATTATTTTGTTTTTAAAGTGCAAGTAGGAATTTTGTTTTTTTTGACCAAAAGAATTTGGCAATTTCTCCATTTGTTTTTTTTTAATTCGTTTTTTAATTTATTTAAAAATGTATAAAGTGCATCTAAAGCCTGTAGGCGTCTAGGCGCTCAACAATGGGTGGACGTTAGGGAGAAAGAGAGAGGGAAGCATTAAAAAAAGTTGAGTTTTTAGGGCCTTACGAAAAGGTAGAAAGTCATCCATATTTCTTCTTAATGACAGGGGAAGGCTATTTCACAACCTCAAGGAAGGAGCAAGCACAGCTAAGGAACGACCACCTAACTGTGCTCGCTGAAGTCTCAGAACCTTAAGGAGCGCTAAGCAAGATGAGCAAAGACACTTGGAAGGGTGGTAGCGCACAATTGTATTTTTTAGATAACTGCCCTGGTATAGTGGAGATCTCAATGATCTGACTTTCTTCTTACAGTCTAGCTTTGCTTCCAGCTATAAATCGCTATTTTTTAACTTACATATCCCTTCCCCACCACCCCCTCTATTTCAGCTTATATACACAAATCTCACCCCTAACCGCCTGATCCTTCTTTTCTTTCATCTCTTTCTTTCTCTGACTTTGCTAATACCTTTACCTCTAAAGTCATCACTCTTCGCTCCTCCTTTCTGCCCACTGCTTGCCATCCATAGCCCCCCGACTCTACTGCCCTTCTCCCTTTCTTTTTTCCTCCTCTTTCTGACTTTGACAACTCTGCCCTTCTTACTCATGACCATCCTTCTACCTCTCCCTCTGACCCACTTTCCTCCTCCATTATTCTTCAAATAAACCCTCACTGTATCCCCATCTAATCTTCTTGTATCAACTATTCTCTTAGCCCTTCTTGTTCCCACTTTTTTCAAACATGTGCTTGTTCTTCCAATCCTAAAAAAAAAAGTATCTCATGATCCTTCTGTCCCTGCCAACATTTGTCTTATATCTCTCCTGCTTTTTCTCTTTAAGCTTTTGAAGTGCCCTGTCTACTCCCAGGTCTCTTCCTATCTTAATCTTCATTCACTTCTCTCTCCTCTTCAATCTGGTTTCCCTCCTCCTCATTCTACTAAGAATGCCCTCCTACAAATCTCCAATTCCCTTCTGTAGCATTCCCATCCGTTGTGCAGCTTTTGGACCATGGAATTCTTTTGGTTACATGTTCCACAGTGAAGGGGAATGGCAGTTGGAGTTGCATTTTGAGAATGGATGTGTGTTGAGGGGTGATCAAGTTGTTCTGCTTGAAGGTCTTGAAGGTGTGAGGAAGGAAATATTGTTAGTTACCCAGGAAGGTCATCAAGGAATGTCAAAGACCAAACAAGTAGCTAGACATGATTAATGGCCAAGAATGGACAAACAGTTGAGAGAATGATCAGAGATTGTAATACGTGTGAGAATTCCGATAAGGGTTGCATTAACAGATCCAGTCCTTCGACTATCATGACAATTTCAACAGTGCTATGGGAAAGAATTTGAGTTTGTCCTGTGAGGAGTCAAGGAAAACAAGATTATTGTATAGTTTTGATTCATTTTCTGTCAAGATGGGTTGAGGTACAGTGGACACATAATATATGTACTAGTGACATTTTGAATTGTTTAGAAACTGTATTTCAGAGATAAGGTTATCCCACAATTTTGTTGACTGATAATGGGGTACAATTAGCCTCAAGAGAGATGGAGAGCTTTCTTAAGGAAATAGCGTAGAACATTGCATGGGTTCCATTTATCATTGAGGCAAATGCTTTAGTTGAAAGGTTTAACTGTGTGATAAAGCAAAATATCCAAGGTGCCATAGTAGCATAGGAGGATTGGAAAAAAGCAGTAAATGACACTGTTGTGACTTGTGGGTTTACACCTCGTTGCACAACTGGGGTGTCTCAGTTAGAACTTCTCAGGTGTAGGAAACCCAGCATTAGGGTGTACCCGGCATGGATGGGCAGGTAGAGTATGAGTAAAATATGGTTAGAGGATATCAGGTAAAATATAAGAGAAAGACAACAACGTTACAAAGTTGTGTATGATATCGCAAAGCATCCAACGTGTGCAATGTTTTGGAAGGTAAGTTGGTATGGATTAAACTACTGCCTGTGTTGCAGAAGCAGGGTTGTTCATGGTGCTCATGGTCTAAACCGATAAAGGTAACAAAGTGATGCATGGAGCTGTTAAGAACTCTGATGGAAGGATATGGAATATGGGTAGAATAAGTAAATTCAAGAAGCCTTTGCTGTCAAGGAGAGATACGAGTGGAGAGAAAGCCTTAGGAATGGATTGCATTTGATACCAAAGCGGTATGGGGAGGAGTGAGAAGGAAGGGTCTAGTGGTTGCGGCATGGACCGAGTAACGATAAATCTCTGCCATCATCCACCATGTACGAAGTGATCCTTTCACCTTCTTAACGCTAGTCATGCTAAACTTCCCTCTGTTCTTATATTCCTCGATCTTTCCGCCGCTTCTGATACTGACAATCACTCGGTTCTGCTTCCCACTCTCACCTGTCTGTGTTTTTCTGTTTCTGTTCTTAAATGTTTCCACTCGTATATATATAATCACTCATAGACGGGGGCTGCAAAAAACGCTTCTTCCCATCCTCTTTTCTATGGGGCTCCTCAAGCGTCTGTACTGGGTCCCCTTATTTTTTTCACTCTTCCACTCTCTATACTTATTTTTTCCTATAACCTCTCATTCCATCTTTATGACGATGAAACCCAGATATTCTTCTCCTTCTCCTCCTTTCTGACTCTTTGCACTCTACTGTCTCCAGATGTCTTCTGCAAGTCATGCTGTGTTGCATTGGGGAGGAGCAAGACCGTATCAGAAGCAGAAGGTTGTGGAGAGGAGAGAGATCAGGTCTTTAAGAGAGAGAGAGGTGAGGTGAAAAGGTCCCCTTAAATGTACCTGTGGTAACTATGTAAGGCAGGTCTAGCTGGCTCTGTCCTAATGTATCTACAGTTCGTGATGTTAGGATTTGATGCCGATGAATGGGGTTTCAGTTTGCTGCACGCTGAACTCACTGGTTGTCCTGGAGATTGGGGTCCAATGAGTCTGCTGTTCTCCGCACTGCTGTGCTTTCCTGCGACTGACAGGGGATTGTTTCAGGGTTCAGCGTGGCACACAACACGTTTCACAGTCCTTTCCTCTAACCGCCCACGGTGCACATCACGCTGGATCCAGAAGCATTTGAAAGGAAGACAGCCAGCCAAACAGGTTGTTCTTTCAATGGTCAACATTACCTGTATTCATGTTTTTGAACCTTGTCTTAATCCATTTAACAAGTCCTGTTTTCCAGGACTCCATGACTGAGCCTTGTCAACAGCTTCATAGGTATTTAGGTTTCTTAGGTATTAGTCGTTTCCTTAAAGTGTTTGTACTTTGCTATTCCCAAGGTGGTCCCAGCTTTCCCAAGGATTTCAATTACCCAGATTTAGGATCCAGGTTGGGCACACCATGACACCAGGTAAGCCCCTGTTCAGGGCCTTATTCTTGCATTAAGTTCTGCAGTGCTATTTGGGTTTTCAAGTCTATTGTTGTGTGTTCCTCTGCAGCTCCAGTGCCTATCTCTGTTGTTCTATGGAAGGATGTGTGTCAAGTAGACGCTTGCCTTCTTGGGAAAAAAACACTCTGTTTGTGCTAGCAATATCCGACTGGTGGGTTTTCCTTTGAGGGTAGGAAGGCACATTGTTCTGTGGCACCTGAGGATTCTCCAGTAACCCCAGAATCAGTCCTACAGACTGACATATGGCAGAGACACAGCAATGTTCTACAGGAGCTAAGATCATGACTGGAGTTGGTTGTATCCCACCATCATCCAGAGAAAAGCAGGAGGAAACCCTAAAACAGTACCTCAGAGACTGAGTAAAAGAAGAGTACCCTGAAATCTTGTAAACTTTATATGGAAATAGTTTTACTGTTGGTGGATAACAGAAGTAGCTTGCAGTTGAACATCAGGAGGAGGTTGGAGTAAAGGCTCAGTAGGAAATGCGGAAGACAAGTAACGTGGAAGTTAGCAAGATCTGGAAGGAACATGTTGGCACAATTGGCCCAAGGCAAGGAGCAGTTGTGAGACCCTGATCTCAAGGGCTTACCCCACGATAGGAGGAGAAACGAGCATGTGGCATTGTGTTGGGGAAGATCAGGATCAGAGCAGATGTAGAGTGGTTGTGGAGAGGGTAGAAATCAGGACCCTAAGAGAGAGAGGTGATAAGGTCCCTTAAGATAAGCTCCACTTGTATTTACAGCGCATGGCAGAGACAAGGCACTGAATGACTGGAGACGATTGTTTCCCACCATCAACCACAGACAAGCAGGAGGACACCCAAAAAAAGACCCATAGAGACTGAGTGACAGAAGAATAGCCTGAACCCTTGTAAACTTTATATGGAAATGCGTGTACAGTTAAAAAGAGACTTTCCTGGCACTTTATGTTTTGAGTTTGACCAAGTAGAAGACCTATTTGTGTTAAATAAAATCTGCCTTAACCTGTGCTTGTGTTTGACCTCTGTGTGGGCCCCACGTAGATATGTCAGAAATCTTTTCCAAAATGGCATGAAAAACGCATCCTAGTGGTAGTACAGCTTTGCAGTCAGTCACATCAACACCATCAGCATCAGCACACCGCAAACCGCATACTGCACACTGCAATGAGCAGACTGGAAGAAAGAGAGGATATGACCATTCTTAGCTGTTAAAAAAAAAAAAGAAATTGAGCATGTGGACCAATTTCAAATCAGAAAAGCAACAATCACATTTTATCTATTTATTTATTTATTTATTTTGTCATTTGTACAGCACACAAAACCCAGAGGCATCTAGGTGCTTTAGCCACCAGCCATGAAAGCAATAAGCAGTGTCTTGCGAGGGGAGTCAAGAGCCAATGTGTGCATCTCTTCTCTGTGGCCCCAAATGATATGGCATGATCCATTTGCTTGGCAAAAGGAAAGGATGACAGGTTCACCTTCCTCCCCACAACAGCAGACGATGTACACATTGGCCACACCATCCGTCACCATTACATCAGAGAATATTTCTGATGCACAGATTTTAATGCACCCTGTCAGAACCCCATATTTGCCTGCAGATCCCACAACAAACAAACAGATGTTTTTCTCCCAGTGCGCCAGCTCACTATTGCATGTGCTTTTGAAAATGTTAACAAATATCAAAAAATACTAAAACAGCTTTTCAATGAAATCCTTGGCGTAGTTTTGGAAATAGATTTGTTGAAAATTGTGGCTTGCAACAGTTTCTTTGCCCTCGTTCGTTCCCGCGGACAGCCAGCACAACTACACAAAAACCTCAGCATCATGCCTCCATGACCATGTCCTGGAAGCAGTAGGAAGCAGTATGAATGGCGCAAGACCACTCTGAGGGTACAACAATTCACCTGAAAATGGACATGTGGACCAATGCTCAATGCATGGATTTCATGGCCATCACTGACCAAGCCTGATTTGCATGTGGTCTTTCCCCTTTTGTAATGGCTTGGCAGGCGAAGAACGATGGTCTGGAGGGTTGCCCAGAGCAATGCCAGAGGTTGAGATTTATTCTAAACCTTCCAACCATCACCTCTTTTGTTTTGCCTGAGTCACCTTTCGCCATTCCTGCCGTCAACAAAGCCCTGGGAAAGGAGCTGTGGACTGTCATTCATCAGCAGAGCATGGGATGCTTTGACAGCTAGTCCAATAGGCGATGTGCTCTTTTGGAGGAAGTAAAGGAGATTGCGGCACACTTGCTTGCTCCCAGTGTCTAACAAGTACGCTTTGTGGTATCTAATGTTGTATCTGGCAGAGGATGGCAAAAGCATGCACATGATCTGCTTTGCCCATGTCCACCATCGTGGTAACCCACTTCATAATTTCGATGGTAGGCGTTTACAGAAGATCTGGGCCCACTTTACCTGTTCCTTTAGTGCCCACAATATGTTAGGAAAGCTGCAATTGTGCCACCAATCCCGTTACACCTATCTGAAAACTGCAATTCTGACTAGGTGTAACTTAAACCTCCATATGCTGGTCAGTCTGCTAGAACAGTGCAATGAAGTGACCAACTACTGCCATAGCCAGAGTCGGCAACTAGAGGTTCTCGACCTAACACTTAATCCATGGCAAAGGTCGGGCAATATTTGTCCCTTTCTGCAACCTTTTTAAAAAGGCCATCCATTGGATTAGCCTGTACACCCCATCATTCAGCGAGGTACTGCCACTGTTGTATCTGTTGGAATTAGAACTTTCATCACAACAAATAAACAGGACACGTCTGGTGATGCAGAAGCTGGGTAACTGGCAATGAAACTGCTCTCAACCTTCCGACAAGATCCAACATATTTTGCGTAACGTAAAGGGAAAATTAAGTGGGAAAAAGTACAAGAGGAAAAATGCACCAGGGAATGCACAAGAGGAACTTTAAAAAAAATCATTATTATAAGTGAGTAAGGCTAAAAAGGGAGGAATATAGAGGGGCCCTAAAAGCACACACGCACACTGACAAAATGCGATGAAGAATGATTCAACCAACACAAGATATAAGTACAAACAGGCAAAAGGGGCTCAAACAGGGATCAACTATTATCACAAAACTCTACAAACAACTAGCAAACTCCGCCATAACTTTAAGATATTCTTCCAAATTCGACAAAAGCACCCCAAAACATCTCCAAAAACCCCAATGAGTGAGCCTTTCCTTTTCACTCATCTTGCAAGAGCAAAATAACCCCCTCCAGAGAAAGCAGGAAGCAATCCTAAACTAAATGTTTATATTTGCAAAGCACCCAAGTACCTCAGAGTAGCTGACAGGAGTGTGGCATGATCATGAAGGTCTGTTAGAGTCAAAGTCACCCCTATCTATCTGCGTGCCCCTCTATCTGCGTGACTGTAGCTGGCTTCAACAGAATCTGAAAAATCTGTTGTGTGTGCTGCCAATTGATGGGGCTTGTGTTCGCTTCTGCTGTAGTCTGCGGTGATAAGATGCATGTTCAATTTTATGAACGCAATGGGCCTCATCACGACCCAGGCGGTAAGGGGTTTACGGCGCCGTAAACAGCGCCGACCCTTACCGCCTGAGTACGAGGTCCCTTAGCGCCATGGCGAATTTAACACCTGCTTTTAGCAGGTGTTAAAATCCATGGCGCTAAGGGACCATGGAGTTAATTACGCCACCGTAATTTACGGTGGCGTAATTAACGCCTTCCCCACTCCCATTATGCCCTATGGGGCAAAAATGGGAATGGGGAAGGGTAAATGGGGATTGGGGACTTACCGCCCCGCCAAGGTCCGAATGGGGCGGTAAGTCCGCCAACCACCATGGCGTAAACATAGTTTACGCCATGGTGGTAAAGTCACGGCCCAGGCGGTAACTTACCGCCTGGGTCGTGATGAGGCCCAATCTCTCTCTCAAGTGGGTCATTGAAGCATCTCCTGTGATCTGAGGCAATTTCCCCAGTAGGGCTGAATACCCATTCTCATGGCATGATAGCTGGAGGGCGGCTAACACGTTTCACAGCTTATTCAATAAGTACAGATGTCCACACTGGCCATTCCCCAGACAGTTTTGCAGTGGATCATCATCACTACCCAGTTGGCATGTGTCAAGGACATAGACATCAACTATCTGGTCTGCAGTGGGCCTGGTGTGTTGTCTTGCTGATGCATGAGTCTGGGGGGAGGAGTTTTTTCGCACAGCCTTTTTCATTTTTTCATTGTCTTAAGCTCATTGTGTTGCTGCCTGATCTAGTGTCAGATGTTGAGGAGATTGGGTGTGTACTGTCCATTAACATTCTTTACAGCGGTGGAGCCCCATAGTCAGGTGTTACTTGCTGACCTTTGGCTCTACCGTCTTGGTTCATCAGGGTTTTAAACATCTATATAGTGGTTCCTTGCATGTGGATTGCAATTCCACTTACAAATGATACCCTCTGGCATTTTCCTCTCATCCTCATACAGCTACTGTTTCAAATTTGAAACTTTTATTATTATTATTAATGGGGTATTTATTGAGCACTGAACTAGCTTTGAGAAGCAACTGAGCACTTTACAATCATACTGAGAAGAACATTACGAGGGGACCAGAGAAACACAGGAGTGTGGATCTTACAAAAGGGGAAGGGGGAGGTGGGCAATTTGTCAGCAAAGGGTCTACAAGCAACCAGGGGTGGAAACAGTGGGATCAGACCGCCCAGTCTCAGGTAGGGTGGGGAGTGGAGGCTGCGTGGACCTAGATGTTAGGGAGGAGCCACTCCTTGAATAGGAGGGTTTTGAGCTCCTTTGTGAACTGTAGAAGCGAGGGGCAAGTCTGATCTTGACTGGGAGGAGCCTCCAGAGTCTTGGGGCTTTCCTTTAAACTGCGAGTCAAGTAGAGATGCCAATAGGTACTTCATATTCCAACATGCGTGCACCCTGTTTAAAGGAGTGTGAGCAATTTCATGGCCAGTTGCCTTATTTCTGCATCTGTAGACATTTAATGTTCATTTATGATGTTGGATATTTTTAATCCAATGATGCACTACTGGCAGCCCCACACTTAGTGAAATGGCATACAGACTAATCCTCTGAGTGGCCTCTTTAAGTCTGCACTAAAGGACAAGCAGCATTTACCACTGTTTAGGTGTTAGGCAGTCAATGTCAAGTTGCCAGCTCTGCCTATTGCAGTGTTGGTCACTGCAAATGGCCAGGTCATGTGGGTTTCTGTAGCAGGGGAGGATCTGTCCCATTTACTGTGCTTCTGGAAAGGTGCTTTGTATGAGGGATGCCTTGGTGATGTTGAGAAGTGGTGTGAGGGCTTCACCTTTGATGACCATCACAATGGAGGACGGGAGAATGTTGCGTTCGTAGTTTGTGTGTTTTAAGGCTGCAAGAGGGTTGCTCAGGTCTTTTGTAGTAATTTTCCTGAATTTCTGTCCATCTCAATATGTTGCAGGTTGGTATGAGTGGGATGTCTCTAGTGTGTTTGGAGCTGTCAATGTATTGCCTTCTCATATCTATCTTTTCTGTGAAAAAGCTGTTGATGGTGTTGCATTTATATGTAGATTGTGGTATTTCAGGTTCTGGCAGCGGGTTGATGCAGTGCTTCATGTCTTGGAAGATCGTTCTGCTCTTGTTGGATGCTTCCTTGATTGTTGTTGTGTAGTAGCTTGCTTTAGCTGTGGTGATGGGTGTCCTATGTGCTGATTGGAGGAATCTCAGGGTGATGAGGTGTTCTAGTTGGTGGAATTTCCTCCAGAGCTTTTCTATTCTGCAGTTGGTGCACTTTCTGTCGATAAGTTCCTGCGTGTACCAAGGTGTGATAGGCTTAGGCTTGTTGTGTCGATATTTCAGTGGCGCATGGGTGTTGGTGGTCTTAATTAGGGAGTGGTTGAGTGTGCTGAAATTTGAAATTTACATTGATATGAGATCAAGTTGATGAGGTTTCCTTCCAGTGTGTCTATGAGTATATTTTTGAAAGAACGATGGGGTGTCTTGGTCAGTGTGGGTTGACCCCGATGTCGGAGATGTCAGTGGTGGTGTCCAGTCCAAATATATAGAAGACATATGATGGCTGGTGAGGTGGTGAATAGCAGGTTGAATGTGTTGTCTTTGTTGCGGGTTGTTTCTGTGACAGGTTCCTTGATGTCCATGGTGTTGAGCAGTTTGAGTAGATTCTCACTGGTTTTCTTGGTAGCTTGAGTGCTGGGCACGTTGAGGTCTGCAAAGAAGGTATACATTGTTTTACTGATGGATGCTTTTGTGATGACTGGGTTTGTGATTTCATCAAGAAATGCCTTGCTGGATTGGGGTGGTCAGTAAATGAGGTGAAAGGTAGCTATATGTACATGGGTGAGCGGAAAGACGAAAGTGAGAGTTCCATGGCCTGCTTCTGAAGGGTGCATGTCTGTGAGGTCTGGTGGCTGACAACTAGCCCTCGGCCAGTCTTCCCTTTGTGGTCCTTGTGATGGATGCTATCACCCGTGGGGATGAGAACATCCAGGATATGTGTCTAGGTTCTGAGTGATGATGAGGTCCACAATGTCTGCTGCATGCCTGCGGAATAAACACTGATGTGTAGGAGGTTGTATTCGTGTTTTGGAGGTGGAATGTGAGTTGCGATTAAATGGAGGTGCATGAGGTTCTGTGGGATGCGTGGCAGCAGGATTTAGACTAGGTGTTTGTGTGTATGGGCGAGGGAAGTTATGGGAGAGGAAGTGCACATGCTACTGGCTTACGTTGAATGCGTAACAGGTGGGCCTAACAGGCCCAAACAGGAATTGCCCTTTTACTTGCTCTTTTTCTTTGACTGCACTTAGCTTTGGATGCCCTGGCGAAAAACACTGTGTGATCTAAAAGTTAAGAAGGGAAAGGAAAGAGAAGGGCTAAGAGAAAGAGTGACAAAAAAAACGGCATCAAAAGATTAGAAGTGAGAAGGAGGTGGGTGGGGCTGTCAGATCTGTGGTGAGGCCCTGCGGTAGGTTGCCAGGCCCATTTCGTTCGTCGGTGGTGCCAGTGAATGATTGATGAACATGAATCCCTGTTTTCTTCCACGAAAGGCAGGGGTAGTTGCGGGTGCCGCTGCCTGCCCAGACATCCACTTTTTTTCGCTTACCCATACCATAATGGATTACTCGATCCAGCATGATGTGATTCAAAGATGGCTACCGTTGGTCAGATCTGCTTTCACTCCTTGCTCCAGTGCCTTATTTTTCGTTATTGTTGGTGGTGTCCATTGTGAGAGGCTGGGGAGCATGCCCGGAAACCTGGGACATTGCTTCCGTACACCAGCATTTCACACCCACAATCAGGTAAACTATATAAAGCAAGCAAAACTGCTGTATCTCGCTACTCAATCCGGACCTATTGTCCTGAAGATCCTTTTGCTGTGTACCTTGCTAGTAATCCCGTTCTCTAGTGAATGCTTTTTCCTTGTGGTTTCTCATTTCCACTCCATTGTTCCTTAAGATCCCGGCTTAACCCCACCAAGGGTGTCTTCCTTAAGAGTTGGATCGATCCCACCTTCTCCCGTGTTCCTATAGACCTCAGAGGGGCAGAGATGACCTGACTTAAATCCAATTACACCAGCTGATCAACTGCCATAAAATGGGTCACTGTAAGATGGAGGACATGGGCAAAGCAGAGAATGTTCAGGGCATCTACAACATTAGACCCATTGTCAGATTTCACAAAGACCACTTGTAAACCATGAGGAGTGATCCAACGTGCCACAGCACTCTTTCTTTCCCCCAGATATCAATTGCCCAGTGGGACTCACTATGAAGTGTAGGGGAGCAATGGCCGCTAGGCCCTCCTCACCTACAGCTTCCTCCCCAGGCGGGGACCATGACTCGGTGGGCGCCCCCTCATGCCACCCGGGCCCAGGTGGAGGAGGGTTCACCCGCCGACGACATTGCCCACATGTACCCTTTCCTTGTATTTACCAAAAATTAGTTAGGTCTAGACGCCATCTTGCATAGCAAACATGGTGTGAGTTCAGCACACTGTAACGAGGCCCCCACCTTTGGAGGGCCTTTCATGCATCTCTGTCGCCTCAGCAGCCCTGGCAGATCCGCTGCGAGCGCGTTCCCATGAGAAAGTCGGAGATGAGCTAAACCCGAGATGCCAACACGGCAACATTATATTAGTAACAATATGATATTGCACCCCGTATGACCCGGACCGCAAGGCCGGGGTAGCGAGGAAAAAAGCTGAAGCATCACTATCTGAAGAAGGTAGAAAACAATTCAAGTATTGGTATCAATGAACTACCTCTGTTTAAAATGTGAATAAGCCATAAAAATGTAACGTTATATGATATCCCTCCAGGTCTGGACTAATGCTGCTATAACCACGGAGAAAGATGTTGACCAAACGTGTAACCTATATCTGTAAAAGTGTTTTTCAATAGTATGTAGAAACTTGAACTCATATATGTTTTTTAATTCACCCAAAGCGGCGAGCATCAATCTCTGTAGGCCATAACCTAGATATCCCTCGTATAACGTCTAATGTACATACAATACGCACACAATGTAGTGAATATAATGTTAGGTAATGAAAAGGTACTGGAACCGACTGTATTAAAGAAATGTGTAACGAAATTGAAGTATATATATGTGTCTAAATAACGTCAAAATAAGGCAGAACAGTATAGAACTTCTGCATTTACTGATCAGCAACGCACGAGGAAAATACCTTTGTGGATATATGCAAGGCCATTCCCTCTCCCACCCCACCAAGCCTGCCAGATAAAAAAAAAGCTAAGACTTGTGCCGCGCTCCCTCACCTCCCCCAACCAAGCTGGCGTTACTTCAGAGAGTCAGAGGCCCCGGCGCCGCAACCAAGGCCACAGCCCGCCACCTGTGTTATTTACAGCACGGTAATAAACCCACGGATGAACCCACTGATCTACCAGCACCCTCTCATAAATCCCACGAACCCCCCAAGAATCCTGACCCCGTGTAAGGACGACCCCCATCATTGAGACAAGACACAGAGACCCATCTATATAATAACTTCAGACAGACATGTATCATTCGGCCCAGGCCCCAGAGCCCCCGTCCCGCGACCTAAAATACCGGTCAATAGGACACAGGTAAATCTCACCCCAACCGATAACCACCAGACCTCTCACGAGGTGCATTCCTCATGTGTTGTGTTTATTTTATAAGATAAGCTGCAGAAGCGATTTATTAACGAACTTAAATGTCATTTTCTGAATAACTGCAGTGTGCATGGCCTAGGGCAAATGAGACAGGAAAGGTATTCATCATTGTCACAGGCTGCCCCAGCACATCGACACCGCACGGATGACCTCAAGCCGGCCTGCCAGGCCCAACCCAACCCACGAGGCTGACCAGTGACGTCGTCACGCCAAGACCAATCCCGCTGCAGCAACACCTATAGTTAGTCAACACCACCCAATCCCAATTGACTTGTGCCCCCTATAGTGTTTAGGTGTTGATGACGTTTTTTGTATTAGAAATACGCCTGTCTTTGCTATTGTCAGGCAGAGCGCTCTCGTAGGTTGCAGAGTTCTTTGCATGCCTTATTTTTGGATAAACTCCCACTTACGCTCACCCGCACTCTGTCTTGGCCTTATTCCCACTACGGGAGAGTCCCTTATTGTCTCTCATTGCGGGGAGGATCGTGCTGAATTGGGGGCGCTTCCTTTCAGTGGTGACCCCGATAGCGTGATATCTCCAAACTATTTTTCCTAACTCCTTCTTAACGACCCCCTTGTGGCACGAGAATCTCCGGTCGAGAAGGGATACGCACGGTTAGCCGTCTCCGGGAGGCTGCCCGCCAACGGCGACCGGCACAATAAGAAGTGCGCACTCAATGAGAAAGGGTACGGGATCCCGATTGGAAAAAAATCCCCTTTGAGTGCCGCTCGCCGGAGCCAGGGGCTGACCGTTGAGTTACCGGTGACGCCGCCTGGACGGACCCAGTTTCGGAGAGTATCGGTTCAAGACGGGCACGTGAGTACCGAGTGCGAGTGATCGTCAAGGGGAAAAGAAGGGGAATTGGGAATAAAAGAACGGGGACAGGTAGAGGAGAAGAATATCGGGGGTCTACTACAGACGGGTCTTGAAACTTTCTTCATTCTTTCTTTTGCATATGGCCATTAGGGGTAAGAAATAAGTGACGTGGTAGAAGTGACGGAAACCTAGCTCCGAGAGGGGGTGGAAGGCGGCGCCGCATAGTGCTATCTCGACTAGTACTGGGAATATATGAAGAAGTGAGAAATAAGTTATTGGTGTCTAGCAAAAGGAGACACCGGGAATATTTTTTAGTGATTGTGCTCTCTCTCTCTCTATTTCTTCTTTTTCCATTTCCACGGGGTAGGGGGCGAAAATGAGAAGGGTATAAAGAAGTTAGAACATCTTAAAAGGTGGGGACTCAGTAGTGGCACGTACAGACGTGAACACAGTAACCTTAGCAGGAAAACAGGGACAGCTGGCTAGGGAGGAAAGGGAGGAGAAAGACAAAAGTGTGAGTGGAAAGCATTGTGAAGGGTGCGCGCACCGTACGAGTGTTGGAGACGAACGGGTGGCCGCGAGGTGGTGCCAGAGAGTGTGGCCATAACCATTACTTGATCAATTGCAAGTGAGATCACATAAGAGTGCCTGGGAATGGGAAGGAGAGGAGATATGGTGAGTGAGAAGAGATTTGTGCAGTGAATAACAGTGGGCGATAATTTTGAGAGGTCCGCTCTTGTCTGTGCCATAAAGGTATACCTACGCATATTTACACCTAATAGAAAGTAACGAAGGCGAACGCGGTAGCACTAGCGATTTAGAGGATGGGGGCTGAAACTCCCTTGTCACACATTTGTAAGAGCTTGCCTGGATATGCTGAACGCATAAATAAATATCATGATCAATGGTTAACAGAATTGAAAGGGGAGGGGTTGCCCCAGATTTGGCCAGAAGGAGGGTCTTTTGATAAAAGCGTTCTTGATATGGTATGTACATGTATTCGCCTCAAGTATAAGGGGAAAAAATGGCAGAATAGGAAGGAGATATTAGATCTTTGGAGATTGTTTGAGGAAGTACCCCCACCTAAAGCTCCAGCTCCAAATATTGATTTACCTTCCACCACAGACAATCCACTAATGATCCCGCGAGAGGAAAAGGAACAGTTAAGTACAGAACAGCCTGCGGAAGTGGTTATGTTGTACCCAATATTACCTAAACCAGCCCCTGCAGCAGGATATAGCGACCCGATTTATGTGCCTCCCCCTTCGACCAGCACGCCACAAAGACCAACTGCACCCCCACCATACGAAAACACCAGAGAGCGCGCTCAGGGAGGCACACAGAGGGTGGATATAGAGAAGTTAACGAGTGACTTAGAGTCGAGGCTTACAGTGGCAAGAGATGAGCTCTCAAGAATAAAAGACATATGTGAACGCACAGCATGCGCCCCCACACAATCTGGACGCACGTCTAGAGCGTCGAGCGAAAATAGACAAATTGAGGAGGGATGGAAAAAGGGGGAAATACTGTTCAGAATTGAGGAAGAACCGACCAGGATAATAGAAGTAGGGACAGCAGAAGGAAGCATTGGTGACGTCTCGCGAGAGAGAGGGATCAGAGAGGATTTGTTATGTGATGTCAGAGGAGGGGGGGATGAGAGTGATAGATTGAGCATGGCAGTAGGAGGAGACGGCGAGGAGCTAGATGGTGCATGTTCACTGGGGACTATAGAAGATGAATGGATGGGACGCCTAAGAAATAGGGTGGGGAAGATGGCGTCCTTAGAGTCAGTAGTGACTAAGGAAAAGGAAGCTGCAACGGCAAAAGGGAAATTACAACTCCCATTACTCCACAGGGGGGGCGGGAGGCCAAACTATATACCGTGGGCTCAGATGGACAAGGCTAATTTAATGAAATTACTACCACAGCTGTCAGGAGGGGCAAGCAAGTGGATATATGCATTTGAGAAACATACCGCTGGTATACCGCTGGCAGTAGGCGATGTGAAAAGCCTACTAGTGTCCGCAGTAGGGGATCAGGCAGACAGAGTATGGGCTAAAGCGGGTTTTCCAGCTGTAACTTTAGAGTGCGATCGCCATGATGGGGCTTCTTTTAACACCGTGCGAGCAAGGGTGTGGGACGCACTGCGGGAAACCTTCCCAGATACCCCTGATTTGCAGTCAGTAATGCAATGTACCATGAATGACGGGGAGGACGCTATGGATTACATTCTTCGGGTGCAGGAGATGTGGAGAGCGGAAACGGGTACGCCCTGGCACCAATCCACGTCTCTATTTTACTTCATCATTAAGAGAGGGCTCCCAAAGGAAGTGCAAAAGGCACTAGATAAAATAGCAGGTGTTGAGGCAAAAGGCTGGCCGGAGATCCAAAGCATAATAGTACACCATTGTAAACGGATCAAAGAAAGAGAGAGGGAAGTAGCACAGAAAAGGTTGGCGGATGAGGCGAAGTTGGTGCAATCAAAATTGGTGAAGGTCGCAGCAGCGGTAGCGGGACTCCCACTCATACGGGAGGGAGAGGAAGGAGAGGAGGGGCAAATAGCAATACAAGGAAGAATAGCAGCGAATTGGGCAGGACAAGGGCAACGACAGTGGACAGAGCAGGAGCAGAACGGAGGTCCAACGTGGCAAGAGTGGGCCCCAAGAGGAGGAAGAGGTGGGTACAGGGGTCGAAGAGGAGGACAAGGGTATGGAGGAATGGGAGGAAATGGGTGGCAGGGTCCCAGAGGTCCACAGGGGAGCTGTTGGAATTGTGGGAGATGGGGGCATTACTCAAGAGAATGTAGGAGCAGACAAAACAACGGTTTCCAAGAGATAGAACAGTACGGACACCCCCATCCAGGAAGCCCCTACGGCCTCCCCATGGGACAATACCAGCAACCAGACAATGTAGTACAAAGGAGTAACGCACAACTACACGGACATCAGTACCGAACACAAACCAGCCCACAGAATAATGACAATGTGCACTACACGCCTGGTAACACTTTCGCCACAGTAGCTAATGGGGCACCCGCCCCCGCACCTTACAGTGGAGTGTCAGTAGTTTCGGGGAACATTTTCGATCAGGGGGGGACAATGAGACACCCCGCATAGGACAGCCCACAGAGAGCACTTGCGTGTCCAGTACTGTCTACGACCCACAATGCATCAGAGGAACCATTGATAGGAGCGCAGATAGGAGACAAGCAATTCATATTCATGGTGGATTCGGGAGCGGAGAAATCATGCATTAGAGAGGGCCGGTTCCCGTTATCTAATAGAACGTTAGAGACGCAGGGGTTCTCTGGGGCTGTAATTGAAGTTCCTTACACAGAGGTATTGGATGTGACAGTGGGGGGTAAAACAGTGAAAGCACCCTTACTGTACTATGAAAACTCTCCCATCAACTTACTGGGGAGAGATCTCTTGAGCAAACTAAACATGACAATATCATTCACAGGGAGCGGTATCGTATGTTCAACGCCAGGCATATGCCCCCTCCGTATATTAGCAGTAATACACGGCCATACAATCATGAAAGAGATCAGAGGGGTACCAAGAAATGAGGAGATGTTTGTTGAAGGTATGAGAACATTGGCTCTCATAGTACCAGAACTAAAAAGGGTGGAGTGGAGGATCCCAGCAGAATTCCTTTTTCGTCCCATAGCAAGCCCTGACACTGCTCTTGGGACAGTACTATCGTTGGATTTGCATGCAATACATGTATCAGCAAACAGAATATGTGTGATTGGTATTGACATGGAAGGGTGTGAGTGGCGGACAGTATTGTGTACAAATGCAAATATCCCGCTGAGAGAGCTCTCGGACGAGGAGCTATTTTCTGACACAGAGGGAGATGGTGAAGTAGTGATGGAACTGGCAATGCCCTGCGACATTGTAGTTACAGCCAGACAAACTAAGGTTGAACTAATGGCGGTAGTAGGAGCACCGCACACATTTTTTGATGAAGACATGAGGTCAGTACCCACTAACTTATGGACTAATGGCCCCCACGATGTAGGGTTGCTGCATGAAGTTCAGCCTGTGGTGATAAAAGTAAAACAGGGAGCAATACTACCCCGGGTGAAACAATATCCACTGTCGCGAGAAGCAGAAGAAGGGATCAGAGAGACAATAGATGCACTGCTAGCACAGGGTATAATAGTGCCCTCAAACTCCCCATGCAACACATGCATTTACCCAATTAAAAAGGCAAAGGGGGGCTCATGGAGGATGATACAAGATTTACGCCCACTGAACGATGTGGTAATGAAGGAGTTCCCTTTAGTCCCGAACCCGGCGACAATACTGTGCAACATTCCAAAAATAGCATCACACTTCACAGTAATTGACTTAAAAAATGCATTTTTTTCGATTCCCTTAGCAGAAGAGAGCAGGTACTTGACAGCATTTACATTGGGAGGAAGGAGGTTCGAACACTGCAGACTACCACAAGGATATTGCGAGAGCCCAAGCATATTTAACAGGGTACTACATGAAGATCTGGGGAATTTGTCTGTAGAAAGCACAGTGATTCAGTACGTTGATGATTTATTGGTTTGTGCACAGGCTGAGGAAGAGTGCAGACAGGACTCGATAACACTCTTGACATTATTGGCCAATAAAGGGTACAAGGTGGACAAGGGGAAGTTACAATACTGTCTGACAGAGGTCCTATACTTGGGTCAGCTGATATCAAAGGATGGCAAGCGAATTATACCAGACAGGGCACAGGCGATTAGAACAATTGGGGAGCCCAAAACAGTGAAAGAGATGCAGAAATTTCTGGGTATGTGTAACTATTGCCGAGCATGGATATTGGACTATGCGGCGTACACAAGGCCCTTGCTACAGGCACTGAAAGAAGCACAACAAGAACACAAACACATAGAATGGACAGAGGTGATGAACACAGCATTTAACTCACTAAAAGAGCTGATATCAAGCGCTCCAGTACTAGCAAATCCAGATTATGGGCGCGAATTCTTTTTATTTTCACACTGCAAAGGAACACTGATGACAGCGGTACTGACACAGAAAACATCCTTAGGGCACAAACCACTTGCTTACTATAGCGGCACCCTAGACGCAGTAATGCAAGGTCATTTCGCGTGCGAGCAATCCCTAGCTGCAGCCGCATTCGCAATTGAAAAAAGTGCCACGATAGTGATGGGCTGCCCGGTGACACTGTTTGTGGAACACTCACTTTTTGCAATATTAGAGCGAACAAAGAGCACATTGACAACACAACGCGCCACAGCATATGAGATAATACTGTCCAGCGCTAACATCCATATAGTAAGATGTAAAACAGTGAACCCAGCCACATTCATCACAGAGGCATGCACCGTAGAGGACATGGAAAACCACAACTGCGCCACGTACACAGGTGACGAAAGTAAGGATCCAGTGATTTTTGAAAATGCCCTGACCGAGGGTGAGGTGTATTTTGTGGACGGGTCAGCATCAATAGACATGGAGACAGGGGAAAAGCATGTGGGTATGGCAGTGGTACGATTAGAGGAAGATGAATATGAGATACTAGTACAACACCGCCTCCCATCACACTATTCAGCGCAAGCAGCAGAACTAATAGCGCTAATAGAAGCATTGCATGCCGCCAAGGGGTGCGCAGTGACCATATATACAGACTCAGCATACATGACAACAACAGTTCACGGCGGGTTGGCCCGGTGGGGGCGGAGAGGGTTTCGGCGAGCAGACGGAACGCCAGTCCAGCATGCAGAATTATTGAAAGAACTGATTGAGGCCCTGCAAGACCCCACGGCAGTGGCCATCGTAAAATGTCAAGCTCATACCGCAAATACAGATTTTATATCTTTGGGGAACGCAGCAGCAGACGCCGCTGCCAAAGCAGCTTCATATCTACAAAAAGGTGAAATAGGGGAGTACATGTTGCACCACACAGCAAGCCAAGAGGTCCCCACAGGATATAACATGATGTCCACACAGGAGATAATAGAGCTGCAAGAGGGAGCTAGTGCAGAGGAAAAATTGCTGTGGACTAAGAGAGGATGCAGCAAGTCACCGACTGATTTATTGTGGCGACAAGAGAGTTCAGGAAAAGTGGTAATGCCAATTACGCTGTTAGAAATAGCATTTCAACAACTACACTTTCCCGCACACAACACAAAGAAACACATAATGGCAGAGATACAAGAAGATTGGTTTGCACCCTGCCTCCAGGAACACGTCACAAGGTTAGCCCTAGAATGCACGACATGTCAAATTTACAACTCAGGTATGACATTGCGTACACTAAGGGGTACGATACCAAAACCAAGTGGCCCATTCAGAGAGCTCCACATTGATTATGTAGACATGGGAGAAAGGTGTAACGGGGCTCGATACATGATTGTGGTTGTATGTCCATTTTCGAGGTGGGTGGAGGCAGGACCATGTGCCCGCCCTGACGCGAAGGGCGCCGCGAAGTTCCTAGTGCGGGAAGTGTTTCCGCGCTGGGGAATTTGCGACGTTATTCGCTCAGATAACGGGACGCATTTCGTTAATGAATTATTTAAAGAAGTGACTACATTATTGGGGATAAAGCACAAATTATGTTCGATTTATCATCCTCAAAGTAATGGCGTCGTGGAGAAAATAAATGGCCTGTTAAAAAGCAGATTATCAAAACTTTGTTTTTCCCTTAAAAAGACTTGGATGTACTGCCTGCCTTTGGCCTTGTTTGAACTACGAAACCAGCCAAGTAAGGATCACCATTTGTCCCCGCACGAGATCGTCACGGGAAGAAGAATGCATACAGCGCATTCGCCTCTCCGTGAGCGTTCTGATGCACACAGAAGCTCAGCTATATTGGGGGAGGAGTTCACAGAATATCTGCGAAAACTGACACGGGCAGCGCGCGTAATTGCAAAGCAACTAGCCCCCCCCTCGACAAGAGATGAGGGAAACGCGACTGAACCAAACAGGTTGCCTGAAAAACCACTACAGCTAATGCCTGGTGACCTTATATATGTTAGAAGTTTTGTGCGGAGGTGGAACGCACCACGTTTCCATGGCCCCTATGAGGTAGTGTTTTGCACGCCTACAGCAGTAAAGGTTAAGGGCCTGCGATATTGGGTGCATCTGACAGATGTACGTAAAGCTTACAGCGCTGCGGAGAGTGAGGTGCAGGACGAGGCACAGGCAACAGCGGACGATGAAGTTGTGCGGAATGAATGATTGGAATTTTGTGTGCATTATGAGATGAACAGTGAACACAATTAGCGCGCAACAAATGTCCTGGACTAAAACATGTACATATGTATATGGAAATTTTCTTTTTATTACAATTTTTGAAAGTTTTGCGTGGGGTTCTTTTTTCCTTTCCTGTGCTCTTTAAAAAGTTTTTTTATTATTGATGTTTTTAAACTGGCATGTATTTTATTATTTATATATATATATAGTAAAGTACGAATAATGATGCTTGAAAGGCTACCTTGTCTGTCAACACACCCCCTCCCTCACCCAACCCTATATTTTATCACCGAAACGTTACAACGTTGAAATGTTTACATGTTTGTATTTAATAAACTCTTGTGTCTCAAACAGGATTTATCATGGCATCGAATGGGCAGCCTGCAACTAATAGATATGTTAGATTTAGAGAAATGTTAGTGGCTAGATTAACATATTCATTTGAATGTGGTTTATCAATGTGTGCTATCGTGTTCTTCATCTCTATGTTTTGTCTGGTATTACACTGGGTTATAGCGTTCATCTCTACCGAGATGAACGAGGGGGGAGGGGGGAACAACACCACCCTTGCCCCTGGAACGAAAACAATTCCGACTGTAGGTATCAAAGAAGGTGATTTCTTGATCTGGGATGGATCACACTTTGTGTGGGGATACTATACTACACCACCCACTGCTGTCCTGTCACAATCGAAAACCAAAAATGTAAATAACGACACAATGTCCCAACCTGGAACATACAACAACTACACGATCCCTCCCGCCCCAATTTCAAACAACGATCTCTTGTTTATTAAGGAGGATGGAAAAGTGATTATAATGACAGAACACAAGTCCCTATATGAAGAATTAGAAAAGGGGGGTGGGAGGGAGGAAGGGGGGCCTGGTTCTTCACCTACTATAACGAGAAGGTACAGAAGAAGGGAGAAAAGTAGGCGGAGAAGAGAGACTGGTGGAAAAGGGTATGATGAGTATTATGGGCTAGGGTTAGACAAAATGGAAGACCCACGACACCCTCACCAAGCAAATAAATGGTATGCAGATATGAGCACAACAGCCAAACAGACAACCAATGAGAGCTGTTATGTCTGCTCACTTATCCCCCATGCATCAGGCACACCTAAAGTATTGTTGCCACGAGAATTGCCCATTGTGGATGCCCAATGTCTCCTTCATCTCACGCTGTGTAGAATAAAGAACACTTTCCAAGCACACGATGTCTCTTTCAGAATGCTACAGAACAACAAAACGTGCTATTCGCAAACGTCTGGAGTGATCTGTCTTAAAGAACCTTTCTTTGCAATACAAGGGACACTGTTTTCCGAAAACAAATGGAAAGACGAAGAAGTGCTGTGCAAGGCGGAAGCACTGAAAGGTGTCCAACCGGACAAGTTGCGGTGGATGGAAAGAACGTGCTTGCCAATATGGAAAGAACACATTCCTAAACTAACATGGGTAACAGCGATGGAGAAACCCTTCAAGCTACAAAGTGAAATACAAAACGAACTATGTTTCAAGGGAGAAGGAAAAATGGCAATGGGAACGAACAAGAACTGTAACAAAACTCTCACCATCCCAGATATGAAAAAAGGGACAGCAGCACTAATGGACACCTACTGGGTATGCGGAAACAAGGCGTACCTGCATCTTCCCCAATCATGGAGTGGTAGCTGCTCAATGGCCACTTTGCACTCAACACTAATGGTGATTCCAGAAAGCCATATTGACAGAAGTAGCATGATGAAAGAAGGCTTGAACCAGAATGCAGCTTCTCCAACTACACAAGCGCACCTTTATGTCCTGTCCTCCGGAGGGAAGGGAGAAGAGCTCTCAAGGAACAAGCGAGCCTCGAACTACATATCACAAGCATCATCTGATTTATTGGCACAGATCCCAGACAGGTATCGCCTGTTCAGCTCCGTGGAAACATTCTTTGCTTCGCTAGTATCAAGTGTCCAAGCAAGAGCAAATGCAAAATGGCTCCAGATTACACGGTGGGAACTGATCCAGTTGGCCAATGACACTGAAGAAGGGTTTAACATAATAAAGGTGGAACTACGAGCTCTGCGATTAATGACCATGCAGAACAGGTATGTTCTAGACCTGTTAACAGCAATCGATGGAGGTGTTTGCCGAAAAATTGGAAGTGCGTGCTGCACGTTCGTACCTTCCGAAGACGCAGAAAATGGGTCCCTGTCCCACGTTATTGAAGCAGTACATAACCTGGGCGAGAAGATGAAAATGGAAGGTGGAGCTGAGGATAGCTCGTGGTTCGACAATATCTTCTCTTGGGTTCCCTCATGGCTTGGAGTGACAATGAAGTTCCTGATACCAATAGTGGTGATCATCCTTGTGATGTTCTGCCTGTGCCAGGTGGGCCTCCGATGTTGTGCTAATGCAGTTCCTAACGGCGCAATGATGATGGTGACAATGGGCAACTCCGGTGGCACAATTAAAGCAACACAAGAAGTACATGTGCAGACAGGAGCAGACAACACCCCCAGATATCAGTTAGTGCCTATGTGCCGTGATAAGTACATAGTAGATAAACTATGGCACACCACTATCAAAGAACCACGAGACGTAGAACTGGAATGGTACGAGGAGGTCTGGGTAGATCTGGAAGAAACTGGCGACTGTATATATTTAACATGTACACCAGACGAGTATGCTAGGAGAGGTGAGAGCTTAAGGGGGGTGTGCAGAGCGTGGATGCCTATAAAAGGAACCCCTGCATGGGATGGTGCAGTGTTAGAGGAACAAGAATGTAGAAGATTGGAAGAGCTAAAGAAATTCGTTACTTTAAGTAACGAAAGGGGGGAAATGTAGGGGAGCAATGGCCGCTAGGCCCTCCTCACCTACAGCTTCCTCCCCAGGCGGGGACCATGACTCGGTGGGCGCCCCCTCATGCCACCCGGGCCCAGGTGGAGGAGGGTTCACCCGCCGACGACATTGCCCACATGTACCCTTTCCTTGTATTTACCAAAAATTAGTTAGGTCTAGACGCCATCTTGCATAGCAAACATGGTGTGAGTTCAGCACACTGTAACGAGGCCCCCACCTTTGGAGGGCCTTTCATGCATCTCTGTCGCCTCAGCAGCCCTGGCAGATCCGCTGCGAGCGCGTTCCCATGAGAAAGTCGGAGATGAGCTAAACCCGAGATGCCAACACGGCAACATTATATTAGTAACAATATGATATTGCACCCCGTATGACCCGGACCGCAAGGCCGGGGTAGCGAGGAAAAAAGCTGAAGCATCACTATCTGAAGAAGGTAGAAAACAATTCAAGTATTGGTATCAATGAACTACCTCTGTTTAAAATGTGAATAAGCCATAAAAATGTAACGTTATATGATATCCCTCCAGGTCTGGACTAATGCTGCTATAACCACGGAGAAAGATGTTGACCAAACGTGTAACCTATATCTGTAAAAGTGTTTTTCAATAGTATGTAGAAACTTGAACTCATATATGTTTTTTAATTCACCCAAAGCGGCGAGCATCAATCTCTGTAGGCCATAACCTAGATATCCCTCGTATAACGTCTAATGTACATACAATACGCACACAATGTAGTGAATATAATGTTAGGTAATGAAAAGGTACTGGAACCGACTGTATTAAAGAAATGTGTAACGAAATTGAAGTATATATATGTGTCTAAATAACGTCAAAATAAGGCAGAACAGTATAGAACTTCTGCATTTACTGATCAGCAACGCACGAGGAAAATACCTTTGTGGATATATGCAAGGCCATTCCCTCTCCCACCCCACCAAGCCTGCCAGATAAAAAAAAAGCTAAGACTTGTGCCGCGCTCCCTCACCTCCCCCAACCAAGCTGGCGTTACTTCAGAGAGTCAGAGGCCCCGGCGCCGCAACCAAGGCCACAGCCCGCCACCTGTGTTATTTACAGCACGGTAATAAACCCACGGATGAACCCACTGATCTACCAGCACCCTCTCATAAATCCCACGAACCCCCCAAGAATCCTGACCCCGTGTAAGGACGACCCCCATCATTGAGACAAGACACAGAGACCCATCTATATAATAACTTCAGACAGACATGTATCATTCGGCCCAGGCCCCAGAGCCCCCGTCCCGCGACCTAAAATACCGGTCAATAGGACACAGGTAAATCTCACCCCAACCGATAACCACCAGACCTCTCACGAGGTGCATTCCTCATGTGTTGTGTTTATTTTATAAGATAAGCTGCAGAAGCGATTTATTAACGAACTTAAATGTCATTTTCTGAATAACTGCAGTGTGCATGGCCTAGGGCAAATGAGACAGGAAAGGTATTCATCATTGTCACAGGCTGCCCCAGCACATCGACACCGCACGGATGACCTCAAGCCGGCCTGCCAGGCCCAACCCAACCCACGAGGCTGACCAGTGACGTCGTCACGCCAAGACCAATCCCGCTGCAGCAACACCTATAGTTAGTCAACACCACCCAATCCCAATTGACTTGTGCCCCCTATAGTGTTTAGGTGTTGATGACGTTTTTTGTATTAGAAATACGCCTGTCTTTGCTATTGTCAGGCAGAGCGCTCTCGTAGGTTGCAGAGTTCTTTGCATGCCTTATTTTTGGATAAACTCCCACTTACGCTCACCCGCACTCTGTCTTGGCCTTATTCCCACTACGGGAGAGTCCCTTATTGTCTCTCATTGCGGGGAGGATCGTGCTGAATTGGGGGCGCTTCCTTTCAGTATGAAGTCAATCTACAAACAAGGTGGCCTGCTGGCTAATGGCACTTTGTGGCTACTTCCCAGAGCTTTGCTGATGTGAGGTATAGGGAAAGGGGACCCTGTGTCCTGTGATGGCCATGGAATCCATGCTTTGAGCACACGTCAAGCACATTGTCAAGTGACTGTTTACCCTCACAGTGGTCCGGTGCCATTTCCACTGCTCCCCAACATGATCGTATAGACGTGCTACTGGAGAAGTTTCCAGCGGCGATCAATGAGGCCAAGGAACCATCTCAAGGCATGGGGTTTTCACAAAGGAGCAGGGCAACAAATATATTGCCAACATAACACCAAGATTGTCATGTAATAGATAAAGCTTTTCAGCTTTGTTATATTTTGTAACATGTTCAAAAACCTCAGTGATGATGGGTTTGCGTATTTAGTGGGAAATATGTTGTGTATATGTCATGGGATAGGTAGGCATAGATGCTGTTCCATCAGGGATTTTGAAAATGTGTGAATCAACAAAACTGGTGTAATTTTACAGGATTGTGGTGCAAATGTGCATATTCCCTGCAGGTGAGGGGGTGACCCAACATCTTTTCCTTTTGACATGTGGATGATGACATTTTATTTGGGCCCACAGGGAAGAGGTACCACGAATGGTTCCGTTCACGCAGCCTTATTTTATACTGAATGTTAATTGCGTGCAGGGCACCATTGACCACCAACGGTAGCGCGTATGTTCTGTAGGGACTCTGGCATGCAATTTTAACCATTCACAAGCCAGAGATAAAAAGAAAAAAAGTAAACACTGCCTGCAAATTACGCTTTGCACGCAGCTTTTACTAATGGATTTCTATGTGATATGTCTGGTTTTCAGCAGTGCAAAACCAAGGTGGATTGCATAGGAATCCATTCATCTTATGCATGCATGAAACTGCCATGCAGGCATAAAATGAAACAAGCCAACCACTCATAGGACCGATGAATGGCAGAGATCTTATCTCTGTGCCCTGGCCCTCCGCATCTTGTCCTTGCTTCAAAACGGGGCAGATCATTAAATGGGGGCATAACAGCATTACACTTAGCTTTTCTGCCTCCATTTAACTAGCTACCCCATTTAATACCACCAGGGGGCGCAGAAGCTCGGTCTCCTCACTTCAGACAGAATCTGACTAAATAAATCAATAACTACAGCAATTCCTAATCTAAATGAAGCCCGTTCCTGATCCTAGAGCCAGGGGGCTCCTCCGGTAGTAACTTCGCCCGGAATCAGACTTTCTTTCATCCGCTTCGGGCTTGGATCCTTGGTATGGCCTCTTCCCGCTCTGTCGTCAACGAGGACTCCGGTCATCTGTGCCAGCCCGCCCTCCTCATCGGGCTGGGCCTCCTGTGTGCTACGGCGGGTGCCGTTGCGTCCTGCTCCCCGACCCTGTCTGGTCTCCACTGCCCACCTACTCACCATCGGCTTCGGGCTTGGATCCTTGGTGTGGCCTCTTCCCGCTTTGCTGCTAGCGAGGACTCCAGTCATCTGTGCCAGCCCGCCCTCCTCATCGGGCTGGGCCTCCAGTGTGCTACGGCGGGTGCCGTTGCGTCCTGCTCTCCGACCCCGTCTGTTCTCCACTGCCTGATTACACACCACTGCGGACCCCACATCTGCGGTTCCTGGCTCGGCCCACCAGAGCGGCACCGAAGTCCCAGTCCTCTGTGACTGCTGTGGTGTCGGCCCGCCCTCCTCCTCGGGCAGGGGCTTCCTACGTGCTGCGGCAGGAGCTGTTACATCTTGCTCCCCGACCCCGCCTGGACTCTTCAGCTGAGACACTGCCTGCCTCTACACCATTGCGGGCAGGGGCTTCCAGCGTGCTACGGCGGGGGTCCCAGTCCTCTGTGCCTACCGCGGATTCAGCTGCCCTCCACCACGGATCAAGATTTTGGGTATTCTGCAGCGGGAGGGGTCGCTTCTTCCTCCCTCACCCTGTCTGGGCTCTGCAGCTGAGCCGCCGCCTGCTTGAGGCCTCGGAGGGCTCCACTTCAACTAATGCCCCAGGCCCCGGGCCGTGCAAAGTACGGCCCGATAGAGGGCCTGGGGGGTTAGGCGCGGGGTGGGGGCGAGATGGCGCGAAGAAACATGGGGAGGGGCAGCCAGTTGGCGCCACTGCCCCAGCGTTGCCAGGCAACGGCCCCCAACAACAGGCAAGGTGTGAGGGGAACCGGCAGGGGGGCTGGGCAGGGCCCGGCCCCCAGGAGAATAACAACAGGACAGAGGGGGTATAAGTATGGCCAAAGGACAAGGGAGAAAAACAAACCAGGCAAGACGCTCACCTCATGCGGGTAGGCGTCTTGGGACCTGGGCAAAGGAGAAGGAAGCGTTTTGCCTCTGCGGGCTTTTCGTGTCTTTTTTCTTTCATTCCCACTACAGCTGAGAGGACTGCAGCGACGTCTGGAGCAACGGCGAAACATCCCGTTTGGCGTGGCACTGGCTTGGCAGGAACAGGACCTAGAAGCCCACCGGGAAGCGAGAATCATTGAGGGCAGGAGCCTGAAGTCAAGCTGCCCGTCCACATCGGTGCCATTGGGAACGCTGCCGTGTGTGACCTCTTATGCCAATTTCGGGAGTGTTACCCAACAGCAGCACTTTCAAGACCAGGATCTTTGGTGAATAGTCACAAAATAGGAACTGCAAGTCCCAGGATGCACCGGGATGCCAGCTGTATCTCCTGGGGTATAGTGGGCTATAAAGCGCCCCCGAGGCTGAATTGCCTTTCAGGTTACTTCAGCCAAGGCGGGCAGGCAACTCCTGTGGCCAGGGCCTTGCATGCAGCGTGCGGCGGTCGGGTTGCGGCTCCAGCTCACTGCAGGTCCCGGGGCTGCGGCTCGCGACTGCTGCCTCTAATGTTAGTCTCCTCCGCGGCGCGCGCTTTCCCAGCACTGCATGAATGGGGGCGCTGACGCTTGGAGTTTGTTTTATTCGTTTATTCCTATTGGTTCTCCGAGTGGGGGAGGACGGGGAGCCAACAGGAGGTGTGGATGCATGGGCGGGGCAGTCTCCTGTACAGCCGCCGCTGATTGGAGGAGCTGCTGCGGGAGGGGCGGAGTGCGCGTCGCCGCATCGAGACAAGGGGGGGGCGCGCACGAGCCAGGCGCCGGCCAGGCTTGTTTATTGCAGCTGGAGCTTGGGAAGCGCGCGCTGCCCGCAGGGAGGTGATGGGGGGGCCCGAGCGAGGATAGGGGGAGGGAAGAAGGAAGAGGCCGCTTCCCGCCTCATATCCGCTACTGGCAAAGGAAGGGAGATGGGCGGGGCCGCGGCCTGCCTGCCTGCAGCTGGTGTGCCAGCCTAGTGCGTGCAAGCGCAGTGAGCACGCACGCGCTGCACGTTGCACACAGAGGTCACTGCACTGCAGCAGCGCCTAGCCGCAAAGGGGATTGTCCTGCTCAGTCATCGTATATCAGATGCCCCCTGCAGAACGGGGTTCGCAGAATTGCAGCACCCTAGTGCCCGAAGAACTGGCCCCCCTCCCCACTCACACATTAAGGCCACACAATTGAAGAAACCGTCCCACAACTCATTAATTTGGGTAGAGGCACAGATGTGCACTCCTCGTAGAAAAGTGAAATACATTATATAATATGAAATGCATGTGTATTTCTAAACACTGTAAACTGTGGGGTTGGGGCCTACCCTAACGATGAGTTCTACTGAGAGCCCTGCTTTTTTAAGGCTAACCCAGCCAGCCAATGTGTCTTTCTCCGGTCCAAGCGATGGCCAGTTAATCATTTGTATTAGCTCTTGGTCCTGGGCTAGATGGGCGACCTTAAAACATGTAAATCGTGAAATTAAGAATCTTTCTGTCATTATTAGCAGCCAGTGCTAATCTCAAATGAGTCTATCTTCAGCAAATCTTGGCGAGGCGACAAAGGGACCAGCCACTCCATTGCAACAGAAAATAAAAAAGAAACTTAAAAAATCAAATTGATTGTAGCGTTTACTCTTTAAAGGCATAATTTCCATAGCCAAATCCTCCCCAAACTCTGCTCACCCAAAAGCCCCAGGCCATAACCTGCGCCACCTCTACGCCCCAACTTGCCCCAGGCCGGATCCTGACAGGGCCAAACTCAGCCTTTCATACTTCCGAGGTCGATAAAATGCACGCCACACGCTATGGGTAGTAATAAGCAGCGCTCAGAGGCCTGAGGGTTCGTAGCGCTATATACATGCTAAGTTATTATTCACGCGGCTAACAGCGAACGTGTACAAGAAATAACAAGAGCACTGTGGGTGCTAGAGCTGATGAAGAAGGAGGAGAAGGCAAGGGCAATGTCGCCTTTGCTACTAGAGGAGTCCAACAGCAGCGAAGAGGAGGCAACTATACCGTAAGGCCAGAAGGGGGCGAGAGAGGTGGCAGGTGGGCCACAAGAACAGCCGGAGGAGCCTAAGAAGAGGCAAAAGTAAACCAACAGAAAAGGTAATGAAAAAAAAAAATGTTAAAATGTTGAAAGAATGCATCTCGGTTCAGGGTAAGTCGCCCAGAACTCAGGAGGGGAAAACCACAGGGCCGAGCAAACGGCAGTAACATCCGATGAGGAGGAAAGTAGCGAGGATGGGGAAAGGGAGCACTTGAAAGAAGACCAGGGCGAAAGGGGTACTGGACATTCTGCGGAAGGAGGACAGGGCAAGGGAAAACATCGCCTTTGCTGAGTGAGGAGGACAGCGACGGGCACTGCCACCAGGACAGAAGAAAGATTGGAAGCACATCGCAAAGAGAAGGGGCAGCCAAGAGTGCAGGGGCAGGTCCAATTCCACAACCAAGGTAGAGAACAGCAGGGGGGAACAGTGGGATCCCCGGGAAGCACGGGTAAAACGGAAAGGAGTAATAGTTAAGGAGAGAGTTAAGGGCTCTGGCGTAGAACGGGGAGGCAAGAGTACAGGGGCAGGTCCATTTCCACGAGGTGACCCAGGGGATACGGGACACAGCCCTCAAAAGGCACCAACGGTATTGCAACAATACCCAGAGGATGGAGTGGCATTGTAAACTTAGCAACAAGGGTCTTGAAGGTATACAAAGCATTGGGGGGGACGCATGAAAGGAATACGAGAGGGAGTGAGAAGGAAATGAAAGGTTACCCGGACAGAGGGTGGGACGAGGAGAATTTTAATCGGTACATGTTTAACGGATTAAAAGATAAAGGGGACCACAGGGTCCACAGTTCAGGAGGGCAACAGGAATAACGGGAAAATAATGATAGAAGCAAAGACAGGGACAACAGGGGATACGTTAACAACGACAAGGAATCGTTTGAGGTCAGGGGAACAATACCGTTGGGGCGGTCAATAGGGGACACAGAGAGGACGGCAGAGTAGCAAAGTAACATACCACCCACCAACGGCACAAGGGCGTGGCAGGGGAGATATCGGAAAAACATAGCTGGGAGCATGGAGCATAAGCAGAAGGGCAGAAAAAGGGGGAATTCCAAAGTGTTCAATAAGAACAGTCATATGGCAATCGCCTATCAACCAGGAAGAAAAGATGGCTCTGGGGCAACAATAGGCAATCGTACGGCAGAGAACGTCCACACCAGGGAAGGCATGGGTTCCACGTAGAAGCACCGGAAAAGGTTAGCCATAAGGCTGACTGGGAAAGGAAAATATGGCCACCTGTATGGCAGGAAAATAACGCCCATACCGGAAAAGGCATGGGTCCCAAGAATATGCACCGTAAAGAATGAAAAGGTTAGCCATAAAGGCTGACTGGAAAAGGAAAATATGGCCATGTGTATGGCAGGAAAATAACGCCCATACCGGAAAAGGCATGGGTCCCAAGAATAAGCACCAGAAAGAATGAAAAGGTTAGCCATAAAGGCTGACTGGGAAAGGAAAAGATGGCCACGTGTATGGCAGGAAGATAACGCCCATACAGGAAATGGCATGGGTCCCAAGAGTAAGCATCGGAAAGAATGAAAAGGTTAGCCATAAAGGCTGACTGGAAAAGGAAAACATGGCCACGTGTATAGCAGGAAAATAACGCCCATACCGGAAAAGGCATGGGTCCCAAGAATAAGCACCGGAAAGAATGAAAAGGTTAGCCAGAAAGGCTGACTGGAAAAGAAAATATGGCCACATGTATGGCAGGAAATAAACGCCCATACCAGGAAAATTATGGGCTCCACGAATAAGCACCGGAATTAATGAAGACGTTAGCCATAAGGTAGACTGAAAAAGGAGATTATGTCCACAGGTAGGGCAGGAAAATAAACACCCACACTGGTAAAGGCATGGGTTCCACTGGAGGAGAAGGGAAGGTTAGCAACAAAAAGATATCTGAGAAATAAGTAAATCTGAAGGAAACGGGGCGAGTCAAGGGAAACCTGGGCAGGAATGCACAAAAAAGTTACGAAACGGGTAAGCAACAAAGGAAGCATGTGCAGAATGTAAATTGTTAGACGGGTGTAAAAAAATGAAGGGAAGGGTCAACAACAAAAATATGTGAATCCTTGGAAGGGGCTTTTTGGCCAAAGGGAAAAGCTAAAAATTGGGAGGCAGCACATCTAGACGCAGCTACATACACCGCGAAAATAGCAGGGGTAATAGACCCGACAAACAGCCCGCTAATAATTGTATGAGTTGAAGGGTTGGGGCTAGGTTGAAGGGGCAGATAAAAAAGATGCGATAGCATATTAAAAGGGCCTGTAGAATAAGGGAGCCAGTAGACCGGAATACTGTAACAGGGGATGGCCTGGAAAGAGGGAAGGTTAACAGGGGATATAAAGGGATCTCAGGCTGAGGGAAACAGAGATTTTCATGTCAACAATAATACCACATAGGACATAGGATGGGACATTTTGCAGACACTAATTTGAAGGCATTAGAGGAGAGGGGACGCAGACACGGGTACTTTTGGGGGGAACCTGAGCGGCCGAGGCAACGCCCACTCAGGTGTGGCGGCACGTGTCCAGGAACGGATGCCCGAGGGTAACCAAGACTGACCAAGGAGAAGGCTGGCATCGCTAACCCTGGACACGGTGTGCCCAAAAGCACAGACACATGTTGTTATCATGATTCTTGTTTGTGTTATTTTCTGTAGAAAATAAATGCCTACGGCCAATCATTTTTCCACAACAAATCTGTCTGTAAGTCATTCCATAGTATAGGAGGTAGGAAACAAGAGCAAGGAGAAGCCCACACTACACAGCCTATGCCCCAGGCCCCGGGCCGTGCAAAGTACGGCCCGATAGAGGGCCTGGGGGGTTAGGCGGGGGTGGGGGCGAGATGGCGCGAAGAAACTTGGGGAGGGGCAGCCAGTTGGCGCCACTGCCCCAGCGTTGCCAGGCAACGGCCCCCAACAACAGGCAAGGTGTGAGGGGAAACCGGCAGGGGGGCTGGGCAGGGCCCGGCCCCCAGGAGAATAACAAAAGGACAGAGGGGGTATAAGTATGGCCAAAGGACAAGGGAGAAAAACAAACCAGGCAAGACGCTCACCTCATGCGGGTAGGCGTCTTGGGACCTGGGCAAAGGAGAAGGAAGCGTTTTGCCATCCAACCCACCCTGCAAAACTTCAGGAAGAAGGAAACGAGCGGAGAGAGGAGCAGGAATGCCGAGTACTTTCTTCGGTACACGGTAGAAGAAAGTCGTAGGCGGCACGTGTCCAGGAACGGATGCCCGATGGTAACCGAGACTGACCAAGGAGAAGGCTGGCATCGCTAACCCTGGACACGGTGTGCCCAAAAGCACAGACACATGTTGTTATCATGATTCTTGTTTGTGTTATTTTCTGTAGAAAATAAATGCCTACGGCCAATCATTTTTCCACAACAAATCTGTCTGTAAGTCATTCCATAGTATAGGAGGTAGGAAACAAGAGCAAGGAGAAGCCCACACTACACAGCCTATCCCAGCCCGGCCCCTGTGCGGCCTCTTCCCACTCAGCACCGACACGGGCTCACTGTGACTCTGAGCCCTTCAGCCCTCCTCAACGACCGGCTCTCAGGTTTCAGGTGTCTCTGCCTGCCCTCCTCCACGGACCGGGGCACCCATACCACTGTGGGCCCCTCATCTGCTGAACCCAGCTCTGCCCGCTGCACTGCCTCTGCACTATGGCCCTCAGCACCCACCAGCCCTCCTCAGACCGGGGCATCCACTGACCTGCCGGCCTCCTGGGTCCCGGGTCCCTACAACTACCAGGCTTCCTCTACAGCCGGCCCTCCTACCACAAAGACACTACCCCACCTCCTCCACAGGTCCTCTGTGCCTTCCAGCCCTCCTCAACAACACGGGCCGGGACACCCATTCCACTGTGGGCACCTCATCGGCTGAACCCAGCTCTGCCCCCAGCGCTGCCTCTGCACTCTGACCCTCTGTGCTCACTAGCCCTCCTCAGACCGTGACATCCATCGACCAACTCGCCTCCTGGCACCCTGGTCCCTGCAACTACCAGGCCTCCTCTACTGCTGGCCCTCTGACCACAAAGACACTGTCCCCCCTCTTCCACTGATCCTCTGTGCCTTCCAGCCCTCCTCTACAACAGGATCCCTGGTCCACAATGTCTCTGGCCGCCCTCCTCCTCAGACCGGGGCAACCATTGACCTGTCCGCCATCCGGGTCCCAGACCCCCGTTACTTCCAGGTCTCCTCTACAGCCGGCCCTCCGGACTACAAAGACACAGCCGGGCCTCCACCCGCTTCCTTACCAGAGCGGATTCCACCAGGAACACGTTCACAGCACCTGATTGTGCCATCCCTGGCTCCCAGCTCTCCGCCAACCGCACAATCCCTGCTGTTGAGCCTCCTCCTGCTTCCTCAGCGCAGGATCAGCCAGGATTACGCTCACGGCTCCTGATTGCACATACCTTGCCTACCACCTTCGATCTGCTCCTGATCGTACTCGGCTCGGCCACAAAAGCCACTACCAACCAAAATCCAGTACTCCGCTGTTCGTGCCTACCTGGCTTCTTCACTATCACCTGTTGACCACTCATGATCATACCTGCCCCAGACACTAAAGCCACTACTAACTTTTTAGCTGTTATGGTCCCCAGACCTGGCTGGCTCCCTGCCCCTGCGAGTCAACCCAGACTCCTCCACTGACTTTCCCCAGCCTCCTCCACTACCTCCGTCTACCTGATACCACCTGCTTCTCCAACTGCACGAACACAGTGGTCCTCCACGATTGCTCTCTCTGAGGATCTCGTCGACACCTACCCTCTCTCTCTCTCTGCACTCCACCACCTTCAACTTCTCCTCTTGCTCTGGTACTCTCTCCAGCGATATTCCTAGTCTCTTTCGCCCCTTCCTATCTGACTCCCCTTTACACATTCTCCCTTGCCCCCTTCTTTCTCCCTCTACTCCCACCTTCCCTCCCCTACCACTTCATTCAATCTCCATACATCTCTCTTTCCCTCTCTCATGCGTTCTGCCATAACCTTTTCGCACCGGCCACGTCACCCCTCCCCTCACCTCCTTTCCTCACCCCACCTTCCCCTTCCTTTCATACTCAACTTCTCCTTCCTCCTCATGTCCATTCCCCTCCATAATCCCCTCCCCCACTCTTCCTGTTCTTCACCTATCCTCTCTCACCGCCCTAATCTTCTCTACCCCCCCACTTCTCAACCCTCCAGCCTCGTGAACATTGCTCTCTGGAACGGCAGATCCCTCTGCAACAAGACCGCAGCATTTCTAGAGATGCTCTTTTTTCTCAACCTTCATTTCCTATGTCTAACTGAAACCTGGATCCCTCCTCACAACACTGCAGTCCCTGCTTCCCTTACCACCTCTTCCTCCTGCTTCTCTCATATCTCTCGCGCTACTGGCCGTGGCGGAGGTATTGGCCTCCTCTTCCATCCCAAATACCTTTCCTCTACCTCCCCTCCATCTCTTCCTTCCTTCACTTCCTTCAAATTTCTTTTCAAATCCTTTTCCTCTCCTCACCCCATCTCCTTTCTAATTATATAACGACCCCCTGGCCCTCTTTCTTCCTTCTATGTCGACCTCGATCATCTCCTTTCTCTCATCTCTCCCTCTCCCTCACCTCTAACTGTACTTGGAGACTTGGAGAACTGTACTTGCGACCAAAGTGCTTCATTTAGCTAAAACGAACACCCTGTGTACCAAAAAGGAACAGAGCGTGACTCACGATAAACATTTGCGGATTTGCGGATCGAGAGCAAAGAAAAAAAGTTCCATTTTGATTGAATATGTCAGACGCCGAATGTTATCGAAACATTTAATGTGAAATAAATGTACTTTACCCATTGTACAGTCTTGCTGTTTCCATTTAAAGTGCAGTTTCATATTCCTAATAGTGACGCGCTGTGCTGTCAGTCGATGTGTGTTGTTTTCCGGGTTCTGCATCAAGTCGCGTAGGTGACGACTGGGCGCGTTTAGCTACGCTGCCCACTAACGTCACGGAGAGAGGCAGAAAATATCAATGATTTGGTGATGTCAGGCTCAGGGGCAGGGGATATGATATAGTGCCGCAAAGGCAGGTCACCCAGGGCGATGCGGCAAGTGATAAGATTATCACAAGATGGCCGCGCCCTGCTGTCTGATTTTGCTTGTGTTCAAGTTACGAAAACTATGGTAAGGTGCATAGGAAATGTTTGTACAATTGATCGACTTATGGTTAAAAACACATGGCCGAATCATAGGGACAATAATAATATTTCTGACCGCACCATTCCTTTAATCTTCACCTCCCTTCTCCCCCTCACTCCTCTCCCCTTTTATCCATCCTCGACCCCTACCTCCTTTCCCCTCTTCCTTCTTCTCCCACTCACTCCTCTGGCTCCACTCTTGACCTCATCTTCAACTCTTCCTACCCCTCTTCCACTGTCTCCACACTTCCTATCTATCTCTCCGACCATGCTTTACTCTTCTTCTCCCTTACTCCCCTTCCCCACCCTTATTCTCCTAAGCCTTCCTCTTCCATCTTTTCACGATGTGACCTTCGCAACTTTGATCCCTCCCTTTTTCTCGACACTTGCTCTTCTTCTCTCCCCTCTCTCCAAGATTTCTCTTCACTACCGGCCAATGATGCTCTTTCTACTCTCTCCTCTTCTATCTCCTCCTCTCTAGATCTGCTTTACCCCCTTTCCTTCTTCCGTCCTACCTGGAAACCCTCTCAACCGTGGCTCTCTCCTCAACTTCTCTCCACGCGGTGTCTCCTCCGATGTCTTGATAGACTCTGGCTCAAAACTCCTTCGCTTTCCAACCAAACCTCATATTTCTCTTACCACTCTCTTTATGACTCTTGCCTCTCCTTAGCAAAACGCTCCTACTACTCCAACCTTCTCCAATCCCAAGCCTCCCACCCTCGCCGCATCTTCCAAACTCTCTCTCGTCTTCTCTCTCCTCCTACCCCTGATCGCTCAACCTCTTCCACCCTTTCTCCCTCCGACTTTGTAAACTTCTTCTCTTCCAAGATCCTTGCCCTTCGGCAAAAAATCAATTGCTCCTCTTACTCCCCTCCTTCCCCTTCTCCCTTCTCCCCCTCTACTTGCATGACTGACTTCTCCCCTGTCTCCCCTTCTGACGTTTCCATCCTCCTCTCCAAAGCCCACCCCTCGTCTGCTAAAACTGACCCATTCCCCTCCCTCCTTATACCTAAGATCTACCCTCTTCTTATTCCCTACTTAACTTCCTTCTTCAACACCTGCCTTTCCTCAGCTATCTTCCCCTCTGCTTTCAAACATGCCACTATCATTCCTATTCTAAAGAAACCTTCTGCTGATCCCCTGCTCACCTCTAACTTCCGTCCTATCTCACTTCTCCCATTCCTCTCTAAGCTTCTCGAGCGCCTTGCCTACTTGCAGCTCTCAACCTTTGTCACTAATCTTTCTCTCCTTCCTCCCTCTCAATCTGGTTTCCTTCCTAAACACTCTCCTGAAACTGCCCTCACCTACATCCTTAACTCCCTCCTCTCTGCTCGACACTCTAAGCAATCCTCTGTCCTTATTCTTCTAGACCTCTCTGCTGCCTTCGACACTGTCGATCACCCCCTTCTTCTCAACACTCCTTCTTCCTTTGGATTCAAAGGCTCTCTTCTTAACTGGCTTTCCTCTTACCTCTCCTCCCGCTCTTTTACTGTTTCCTGGGGAGGCCGCTCCTCTCCTACCCAGCCTCTGGTATACGGAGTACCCCAAGGTTCGGTGCTTGGCCCTTTCCTCTTCTCACTCTACACCTCCCTCCTTGCCCCTGTTATCTCCTCATTTGGCATTTCTCACTATTTGTATGCCGACGATACTCAGCTCTTCCTTTCCTTCTCTTCCTTCTCTACCGACCTCCACCTTAAACTCTCTTCCTGTCTTACTGCAATTAAAAACTGGATGTCTTCTCGCTTCCTTTCCCTTAAAACTGATAAAACTGAAGTAGTTTTCTTCCCCTCCAACTCTCTTCCCCCTCCCTCTCCTCCTCCTTTCATTCATTTTCCTCCTTCTAATCTCCCCATCTCTGACCACGCTCGCAACTTAGGCATTCACTTTGACTCCTCTCTCACCTTTTCCCATCATATCTCTCTCACCTCTCGTGCCTGTCGCTTCCACCTCTTTAATATTCCCAAAGTCCGCCTCTCTCTCACTTTCCATGCTACTAAACTTTTAATCTCCTCCCTTATCTTCTCTCGCCTCTTCTGCTGCTCCTCTTTACTCTTTGGACTTCCTACTTCTCATCTCGCCCGCCCTTAAATCTATCTACCACTCTGCCGTCCATACCCTCTGTCTCCTCTCCTCTCGTGACTCCATCTCTGCTTCCCTTTCCTCCCTTTGCTGGCTCCCATTTCACGCCCAACTTAAATTTCATTTTCTCTGCTTAGTCTTTAAATCTCTCCATGGTCTTGCTCCCCCTTATCTCTCCTCCCTCCTCTCTTTCTACACTCCCTCCCGCTCCCTTCGCTGTGCTGACCACTTCCTTCTCACTGTTCCTCCATCCCCTTGTGACACATCCCAATTCCGCTCCTTCCAACTCCTAGCCCCCCTGCGTTGGAACTCCTTACCTCTCTCACTCCCCTCTATTCCTACCTTTTCCTCATTCCGCACATCCCTTAAATCTCTACTTCTCCATCCCCTGCCATGAAACCCCTCCCCTTTCTTGCCCCCCTCCCCGTTCTTGCCTTATCATCTTGATCATCTCCCTGCCCTCCCCTCTCCCCTCCATTCTCACCCTTTACCCCTCCCATTTCCCCCCTCCTCCTCTTCCCCACCCCCCTCTCCCTCTCAGTTCTACTGCACTACTCTCCTTCTCCCCTTTAGTTTAATTGCTCTACTTACTCTTTTGTTGGTCTGATTCACAATTGTAAATTGCTTCTACTGTTACAGTTATAATGTTAATTGTTATATGTATCCTGTTGTTAAAATGTGTAGCGTTTTGGAGTAAAGCGCTATATAAACTAAATAAATACAAATACAAATACAAAATGAAACCCAAGATGTGCGTATTGCTTTTCTGCTGTAAAATAACTCAAAACAGTGGATTATTTTTGAGGACTGAAACAAGCTCTAACTTGCTACACCTTACAGTGGATGGTGTACAGGTGCCATTGACCGAGGAGAAGGTGCTGTTGATGTGACTAATTGCACAGTATTATTATAATTAGCATGTTTATTTCAGGCTGTTTTTGCAAAAGACTGTACACTGGTGGACAAAGGGTTTCTGACACTTGCTGACTGTGCAGTCCCCTGTGCAATCAATTCCTGCCCCCTCTTGTTCTGCCTAGCTGCCAACGTTGATATCTGTGGTATCCTCAAAGAAGATGGGGCTCAGTCTGGATCTTAAATCAGCGGATGGAGTCATGTTCTTAAGTGTCATCTGTTTTCAAGGAAATCAGAGGTGGGGGATATTCAGGATCCACTTCTTGTCCATCAACTATGGATTGTCTTCTTTGTTGCTGATGTGATGTGACGGTGGGGGCTCACTCTCCTACTACCCCCCCTGAACTTCCTTTTCCATCACTGAATGCAGGTGCAACAGAGGTGCAAGAAAAATTAGATTTCTTCTTAATTCGCCAGATTCACTTGAGGAGGGTGGGCCGGTACCTTGCAAAGGAAGAGACCTGCAACTACTGATTGATTACCTTGAGAAACACAGAAACCGATCTACTATCTGGGCTTCTCCAAAGTAAACAGCCTCTGCCCTAGAAGGAAAAAGAAACAACAACATAGACCTTTCTCCTCAAGACCTATCCTGCCCCCTAACATGTTTGGGTACTGCAGCAGATAAAGACAGGTGAGTTGTATTCATCCCTACAATAATAAGACCTTCCAACACTGCTTTGGCATACAGGTGCACCAGCACAATTCATGTGTTTCTAATCCAATTGCACCAGCTGATCAACTGCCATAAAATGGGTCACTGTAAGATGGAGGACATGGGCAAAGCAGAGAATGTTCAGGGCATCTACAACATTAGACCCATTGTCAGATTTCACAAAGACCTTGCTCCCCGACCCCGCCTGGACTCTTCAGCTGAGCCACTGTCTGCCTCTACACCATTGCGGGCAGGGGCTTCCAGCGTGCTACGGCGGGGGTCCCAGTCCTCTGTGCCTACCGCGGATTCAGCGCCCTCCACCACGGATCAAGATTTTGGGTATTCTGCAGCGGGAGGGATCGCTTCTTCCTCCCTCACCCTGTCTGGGATCTGCAGCTGAGCCGCCGCCTGCTTGAGGCCTCGGAGGGCTCCACTTCAACTAATCCCAGCCCGGCCCCTGTGTGGCCTCTTCCCACTCAGCTCCGACACGGGCTCACTGTGACTCTGAGCCCTTCAGCCCTCCTCAACGACCGACTCTCAGGTCTCAGGTGTCTCTTCCTGCCCTCCTCCACGGACCGGGGCACCCATACCACTGTGGGCCCCTCATCCGCTGAACCCAGCTCTGCCCGCTGTGCTGCCTCTGCACTATGGCCCTCAGCACCCACCAGCCCTCCTCAGACCGGGGCATCCACTGACCTGCCGGCCTCCTGGGTCCCGGGTCCCTACAACTACCAGGCTTCCTCTACAGCCGGCCCTCCTACCACAAAGACACTACCCCGCCTCCTCCACAGGTCCTCTGTGCCTTCCAGCCCTCCTCAACAACACGGGCCGGGACACCCATTCCACTGTGGGCACCTCATCGGCTGAACCCAGCTCTGCCCCCAGCGCTGCCTCTGCACTCTGGCCCTCTGTGCCCACAAGCCCTCCTCAGACCGTGACATCCATCGACCAAATCGCCTCCCCGCAACCTGGTCCCTGCAACTACCAGGCCTCCTCTACTGCCGGCCCTCTGACCACAAAGACACTGTCCCCCCTCTTCCACTGATCCTCTGTGCCTTCCAGCCCTCCTCTACAACAGGATCCCTGGTCCACAATGTCTCTGCCCGCCCTTCTCCTCAGACCAGGGCAACCATTGACCTGTCCGCCATCCGGGTCCCAGACCCCCGTTACTTCCAGGTCTCCTCTACAGCCGGCCATCCGGACTACAAAGACACAGCCGGGCCTCCACCCAGTTCCTTACCAGAGCGGATTCCACCAGGAACACGTTCACAGCACCTGATTGTGCCCTCCCTGGCTCCCAGCTCTCCACCAACCGCACAATCCCTGCTGTTGAGCCTCCTCCTGCTTCCTCAGCGCAGGATCAGCCAGGATTACGCTCACGGCTCCTGATTGTACCTACCTTGCCTACCACTTTCTATCTGCTCCTGATCGTACTCGGCTCGGCCACAAAAGCCACTACCAACCAAAAGCCAGTACTCCGCTGTTCGTGCCTACCTGGCTTCTTCACTATCACCTGTTGACCATTCATGATCATACCTGCCCGGACACTAAAGCCACTACTAACATTTTAGCTGTTATGGTCCCCAGACCTGGCTGGCTCCCTGCCCCTGCGAGTCAACCCAGACTCCTCCACTGACTTTCCCCAGCCTCCTCCACTGCCTCCGTCTACCTGATACCACCTGCTTCTCCAACTGCACGAACACAGTGGTCCTCCACGATTGCTCTCTCTGAGGATCTCGTCGACACCTACCCTCTCTCTCTCTCTCTGCACTCCACCACCTTCAACTTCTCCTCTTGCTCTGGTACTCCCTCCAGTGATATTCCTAGTCTCTTTCGCCCCTTCCTATCTGACTCCCCTTTACACCTTCTCCCTTGCCCCCTTCTTTCTCCCTCTACTCCCACCTTCCCTCCCCTACCACTTTATTCAATCTCCATACCTCTCTCTTTCCCTCTCTCATGCGTTCTGCCATAACCTTTTCGCACCGGCCACGTCACCCCTCACCTCCTTTCCTCACCCCGCCTTCCCCTTCCTTTCCTACTCAACTTCTCCTTCCTCCTCATGTCCATTCCCCTCCATAATCCCCTCCCCCACTCTTCCTGTTCTTCACCTATCCTCTCTCACCGCCCTAATCTTCTCTACCCCCCACTTTTCCACCCTCCAGCCTCGTGAACATTGCTCTCTGGAACGGCAGATCCCTCTGCAACAAGACCGCAGCATTTCTAGAGATGTTCTTTTGTCTCAACCTTCATTTCCAATGTCTAACTGAAACCTGGATCCCTCCTCACAACACTGCAATCCCTGCTTCCCTTACCACCTCTTCCTCCTGCTTCTCTCATATCTCTCACGCTACTGGCCGTGGCGGAGGTATTGGCCTCCTCTTCCATCCCAAATACCTTTCCTCTACCTCCCCTCCATCTCTTCCTTCCTTCACTTCCTTCGAATTTCTTTACAAATCCTTTTCCTCTCCTCACCCCATCTCCTTTCTAATTATATAACAACCCCCTGGCCCTCTTTCTTCCTTCTATGATGACCTCGATCATCTCCTTTCTCTCATCTCTCCCTCTCCCTCACCTCTAACTGTACTTGGAGACTTGGAGAACTGTACTTGCGACCAAAGTGCTTCATTTAGCCAAAACAAACACCCTGTGTACCAAAAAGGAACAGAGCGTGACTCACGATAAACATTTGCGGATTTGCGGATCGAGAGCAAAGAAAAAAAGTTCCATTTTGATTGAATGTGTCAGACGCCGAATGTTATCGAAACATTTAATGTGAAATAAATGTACTTTACCCACTGTACAGTCTTGCTGTTTCCTTTTAAAGTGCAGTTTCATATTCCTAATAGTGACGCGCTGTGCTGTCAGTCGATGTGTGTTGTTTTCCGGGTTCTGCATCAAGTCGCGTAGGTGACAACTGGGCACGTTTGGCTACGCTGCCCAGTAACGTCATGGAGAGAGGCAGAGAATATCAATGATTTGGTGATGTCAGGCTCAGGGGCAGGGGATATGATTTAGTGCCGCAAAGGCAGGTCACCAAGGGCGATGCGGCAAGTGATAAGATTATCACAAGATGGCCGTGCCCTGCTGTCTGATTTCGCTTGTGTTCAAGTTACGAAAACTCGGGTAAGGAGTATGATCGATCGACTTATGGTTAAAAACACATGGCCGAACCATAGGGACAATAATAATATTTCTGACCGCACCATTCCTTTAATCTTCACCTCCCTTCTCCCCCTCACTCCTCTCCCCTTTTATCCATCCTCGACCCCTACCTCCTTTCCCCTCTTCCTTCCTCTCCCACTCACTCCTCTGGCTCCACTCTTGACCTCATCTTCAACTCTTCCTACCCCTCTTCCACTGTCTCCACACTTCCTATCTATCTCTCCGACCATGCTTTACTCTTCTTCTCCCTTACTCCCCTTCCCCACCCTTATTTTCCTAAGCTTTCCCCTTCCATCTTTTCACGACGTGACCTTCGCAACTTTGATCCCTCCCTTTTTCTCGACACTTGCTCTTCTTCTCTCTCCTCTCTCCAAGATTTCTCTTCACTACCGGCCAATGATGCTCTTTCTACTCTCTCCTCTTCTATCTCCTCCTCTCTAGATCTACTTTACCCCCTTTCCTTCTTCCGTCCTACCCGGAAACCCTCTCAAACGTGGCTCTCTCCTCAACTTCTCTCCACGCGGTGTCTCCTCCGATGTCTTGAGAGACTCTGACTCAAATCTCCTTCGCTTTCCAACCAAACCTCATATTTCTCTTACCACTCTCTTTATGACTCTTGCCTCTCAGCAAAACGCTCCTACTACTGCAACCTTCTCCAATCCCAAGCCTCCCACCCTCGCCGCATCTTCCAAACTCTCTCTCGTCTTCTCTGTCCTCCTACCCCTGATCCCTCAACCTCTTCTACCCTTTCTCCCTCCGACTTTGTAAACTTCTTCTCTTCCAAGATCCTTGCCCTTCCGCAAAAAATCAATTGCTCCTCTTACTCCCCTCCTTCCCCTTCTCCCTTCTCCCCCTCTACTTGCATGACTGACTTCTCCCCTGTCTCCCCTTCTGACGTTTCCATCCTCCTCTCCAAAGCTCACCCCTCGTCTGCTAAAACTGACCCATTCCCCTCCCTCCTTATACCTAAGATCTACCCTCTTCTTATTCCCTACTTAACTTCCTTCTTCAACACCTGCCTTTCCTCAGCTATCTTACCCTCTGCTTTCAAACATGCCACTATCATTCCTATTCTAAAGAAACCTTCTGCTGATCCCCTGCTCCCCTCTAACTTCCGTCCTATCTCACTTCTCCCATTCCTCTCTAAGCTTCTCGAGCGCCTTGCCTACTTGCAGCTCTCAACCTTTGTCACTAATCTCTCTCTCCTTCCTCCCTCTCAATCTGGTTTCCTTCCTAAACACTCTCCTGAAACTGCCCTCACCTACATCCTTAACTCCCTCCTCTCCGCTCGACACTCTAAGCAATCCTCTGTCCTTATTCTTCTAGACCTCTCTGCTGCCTTCGACACTGTCGATCACCCCCTTCTTCTCAACACTCCTTCTTCCTTTGGATTCAAAGGCTCTCTTCTTAACTGGCTTTCCTCTTACCTCTCCTCCCGCTCTTTTACTGTTTCCTGGGGAGGCCGCTCCTCTCCTACCCAGCCTCTGGTATACGGAGTACCCCAAGGTTCGGTGCTTGGCCCTTTCCTCTTCTCACTCTACACCTCCCTCCTTGCCCCTGTTATCTCCTCATTTGGCATTTCTCACTATTTCTATGCCGACGATACTCAGCTCTTCCTTTCCTTCTCTTCCTTCTCTACCGACCTCCACCTTAAACTCTCTTCCTGTCTTACTGCAATTAAAAACTAGATGTCTTCTCGCTTCCTTTCCCTTAAAACTGATAAAACTGAAGTAGTTTTCTTCCCCTCCAACTCTCTTCCCACTCCCTCTCCTCTTCCTTTCATTCATTTTCCTCCTTCTAATCTCCCCATCTCTGACCACGCTCGCAACTTAGGCATTCACTTTGACTCCTCTCTCACCTTTTCCCATCATATCTCTATCACCTCTCGTGCCTGTCGCTTCCACCTCTTTAATATTCGCAAGGTCTGCCTCTCTCTCACTTTCCATGCTACTAAACTTTTAATCTCCTCCCTTATCTTCTCTCGCTTCTTCTGCTGCTCCTCTTTACTCTTTGGACTTCCTATTTCTCATCTCGCCCCCCTTAAATCTATCTACCACTCTGCCGTCCATACCCTCTGTCTCCTCTCCTCTCGTGACTCCATCTCTGCTTCCCTTTCCTCCCTTTGCTGGCTCCCATTTCACGCCCAACTTAAATTTCATTTTCTCTGCTTAGTCTTTAAATCTCTCCATGGTCTTGCTTCCCCTTATCTCTCCTCCCTCCTCTCTTTCTACACTCCCTCCCGCTCCCTTCGCTGTGCTGACCACTTCCTTCTCACTGTTCCTCCATCCCCTTGTGCCACATCCCGATTCCGCTCCTTCCAACCCCTAGCCCCCCTGCGTTGGAACTCCTTACCTCTCTCACTCCCCTCTATTCCTACCTTTTCCTCATTCCGCACATCCCTTAAATCTCTCCTTCTCCATCCCCTGCCATGAAACCCCTCCCCTTTCTTGCCCCCCCCCGTTCTTGCCTTATCATCTTGATCATCTCCCTGCCCTCCCCTCTCCCCTCCATTCTCACCCTTTACCCCTCCCATTTCCCCCCTCCTCCTCTTCCCCACCCCCCTCTCCCTCTCAGTTCTACTGCACTACTCTCCTTCTCCCCTTTAGTTTAATTGCTCTACTTACTCTTTTGTTGGTCTGATTCACAATTGTAAATTGCTTCTACTGTTACTGTTATAATGTTAATTGTTATATGTATCCTGTTGTTAAAATGTGTAGCGTTTTGGAGTAAAGCGCTATATAAACTAAATAAATACAAATACAAAATGAAACCCAAGATGTGCGTATTGCTTTTCTGCTGTAAAATAACTCAAAACAGTGCATTATTTTTGAGGACTGAAACAAGCTCTAACTTGCTACACCTTACAGTGGATGGTGTACAGGTGCCATTGACCGAGGAGAAGGTGCTGTTGATGTGACTAATTGCACAGTATTATTATAATTAGCATGTTTATTTCAGGCTGTTTTTGCAAAAGACTGTACACTGGTGGACAAAGGGTTTCTGACACTTGCTGACTGTGCAGTCCCCTGTGCAATCAATTCCTGCCCCCTCTTGTTCTGCCTAGCTGCCAACGTTGATATCTGTGGTATCCTCAAAGAAGATGGGGCTCAGTCTGGATCTTAAATCAGCGGATGGAGTCATGTTCTTAAGTGTCATCTGTTTTCAAGGAAATCAGAGGTGGGGGGATATTCAGGAACCACTTCTTGTCCATCATCTATGGATTGCCTTCTTTGTTGCTGATGTGATGTGACTGTGGGGGCTCACTCTCCTACTACTCCCCCTGAACTTCCTTTTCCATCACTGAATGCAGGTGCAACAGAGGTGCAAGAAAAATTAGATTTCTTCTTAATTCGCCAGATTCACTTGAGGAGGGTGGGCCGGTGCCTTGCAAAGGAAGAGACCTGCAACTACTGATTGATTACCTTGAGAAACACAGAAACCGATCTACTATCTGGGCTTCTCCAAAGTAAACAGCCTCTGCCCTAGAAGGAAAAAGAAACAACAACATAGCCCTTTCTCCTCAAGACCTATCCTGCCCCCTAACATGTTTGGGTACTGCAGCAGATAAAGACAGGTGAGTTGTATTCATCCCTACAATAATAAGACCTTCCAACACTGCTTTGGCATACAGGTGCACCAGCACAATTCATGTGTTTCTAAGACTGCTTTGTCATACTCCCACATCTACAAAATGCATGTGTGCTTAAAACTGCTTTGGCATAGTCCCCTTCTCCAAAATTCAGTTGTTCCTAATGATACTTGGGGATACTCCCACAACTACAGAATTCACACGTGCCTATGACGGCTTTGCTGTACTCCTCTGCATACAAAATTGAGGTGACACAAAGACTACTTTAGCTTACATTCCATCACCTATAAACATGCATGGTTGCCTAAAACTGCTGTGGCATACGTCTCCGCCTACAAAATGTATGTGTGCCGAAGACTGCTGTGATGTAATCTACTGCCTCCTTCTAGGAGCCTCAAAGAGTATGACTCAGGGGTGGGTGCCACTTTGTGCCAGTGGAGGCAGGGCCCGGAGGCGGTATTGAGAGGTTCCCCTGGTCACCCTGCTTTAGTCCCCGATATGTGGCAGGGGACAATCACAGTGCTTCATTGCAGGGCAGGCCTTGAACCTCCCCACTCTACCAGGCATTTGGGGCAGGGCATTTCTGAAAGCCCTAAACCTCTCTAAAACATGGTAAGACCATGCAGGGCAGTGGTAAGGCACCCCTACTTCCCAGCTAAGATAACAGGAAGCTTTTTAAACCAACCCACATTTTTAAATCTGAAAAACACAGCTGACCCTTTAGCTCATGTCAATTATATTCATCTGGTCAAAGTACCAAGGGTTGTGATATTGTTACAAGTAAGCCCACAACAGCAGGAAATTCATTTGATAGCTTTGAAGGGCCACACAGTGAACCTGGGAGTTAGTTAGACGCAATGGCCCTCATTACAACACCTGCGCTAAACCATGGCGCTATTAGCACCATGGTTGGTGCCGGTGTTGTAACGGGTCCGCCATGCTTCAATGGGGAATTACCACCCCATTCCAAGGTTGTCGGGGCGGTAATTCCCCATTGAAACATGGCCCTTCCCCGTTCCCATTTTCGCCCCATAGAGCTCTATGGGAATGGGGAAGGCGCTAAGAACGGTACCGCAAATTGCGGTACCGTACTTTGCACCAAGGTCCCTTTGCGGGTCGCTACTTTAATGGCTGGTGTAGACCAGCTGTTAAGGTCGGGATCCGCAAAGGGACCTCTTAGTAAGGCGCTAAGAGTTTTACGGCGCCGCAGCCTTTTACGGCGTCGTTAAACACTTAGCGCCAGGGTCGTAATGAGGCCCCATGTTACCAGCTTGCAGCTTTTTGACCGTGGATTGTATCAAGAAGGAGACAATGTTACAAAGCATTCTCTTCCAGCAGGGTATTTTTTTAATCGCAAATACAATATTGCATTGTCACTGTGTCCACACAGTTCATTCACAAAGAGTTTATTAACCCTACTCAGTTTAGGGAGCACCAGTGTGGGTCAGCGTGGAGAGAGTACATTTTCAAGATGGCAAGCGTGCCAGTTAGGCTTGTTCCTGGCCACTAAGCCCAAAGCAGGCCGTGGCGAACAGCAACCAATCACGGTCCTGTCTCAATTACAAGGAACATCTGCTGACCCTCATTAAGAGTCCCACCCAGGGGGAGGAGGAGGAAAGAAAGTATAAAACCCAGAGACACCAGTCACCCAGTGGAGCACACTTTTGCCGACCTTCACTTTTGCCGAATGGATTTTTTATGATTTTCTTTTCCACTTTTTTTGCTGCAAAATGCAGATGGGAAGTTGGGGTGAGGTATACATGGGGATTGGGGGCTTAGGCTAATATGGGGGGGGCGGGTATAGGGTGTCTCTCCCCACATTTTGCAGCAAAAGAAGTTGGCAAACAAATTTCGACCAAACTGTAGGTTGGTAAAACATATTTGGCAGTTCTTTACAGAACCATGCAGTGCATGTTGGAAGTGCAAGATGCTTGCGTTTTGGCAGTGGTTGGAGATTGGAGAAAGTTGGAGAATGCAGAGCTGGATAGACAGAGTAGTTTGGAGCGGTGGAGGAGGGACCATTAAGAGGAGAGTCTGGATGTCAGCGAGAGCTGGTAAGACTGAGGATGAAAGAGGATGCAGTAATAGGAGGGGAAGCAGTTAGACAGCAGAAGGTGGTAAGAATGGAAAGGCAGGAGGAGAGGGTGGAAGTAAGGAGTTGGTAGTGAGAGATAAAGGACTAAAGGGAGTGCGGGTAAGACCAAGGGCACATGAGGAGGTGGTAAAATGAAAGGAAGAGGAAGGGGTGATCACATCAGTGGCCGGAAGCAACACAGAGGAGGTCATATCAAATGGTGAGACTAGTATGGAGGAGGTTGTAGAAGAAACACCAATGAGCAAAATTGGCAGAGAAGAGAGTAGGGAGAAGGTAGAGATTATAACACAAAAGAGAGAATGTACTAGCTCAGAGGAAATAGCACCAAGATGGGGAGGTGGTTTGGAGGTTGAAAAAGCAGGTAGCCAAGGTTGTGCAGACAAGGAGCTGACAACAAGCGTGGAGAAGGAAGGGATCAAATCTAGATGTGAAGGATGGGATGATGAGGGGGTGGCAGGAACATTAACTGGTGAGGGAGGAATTGGGGAGCACAGGAGAACAGTCACCTAAACAGACAGAATAGGAATGTGACTCCATCAGGGAGGTTATCTTGAAATCAAAGAAGTGAGGGGAGAGGAATCACGGGGGGAACCCATGTCAGGGAAAATCCCAGAGACCCCTCTCACTGACCCATCTGCGTGCAGGATTTTACACTTGAGTATGCTTTGGGTTTTTCAACCCCAGACTGCAGGCATCTATAACTATAACAGAATTAGGATTTGGTGCACCCTAAAGTCTGCAATACCCTGAAAGGGCTGGAATCCCCCATTTGGAAAGGAGACTACTCATTTGGACAACCCAGAGACCATGAGGGCATAGGAGCCTGGAAATGCTAGAAGGGACGTTGGAAGGTGAGACCCAAGACCCATCCCATCCAGGACCATTTGATTGCTGTTTGGGAAGACCCTCTCTGTATTTAAGTTGGACCTCCTTGTAACAAAGTAAAGTGATTGAGCTCTAAGATATGTCTTGGCATATTTCTTGGTCCCATGTTAAACTGCAATGTACTAAATCTCCTACAAAACTCTTGTTGTGCCTAAAACGGTTTGGTGTCCTCCCTTGCCTGTAAAATTCATGTCATCCGAAGACTGCCTTGCATTACTCCAACATGAAGAAATGCAGATGTGCCTGAAACTGCTTTGGCGTCCTTCCCTGACGATGAAGATCACGTATGCCTAGAATTCTTTTTGTATACTCTCACACTGACAATATTCACGGGTGCTTGAGACTGCTTTGGTGTACTGCTCCAGGTATAAAATTCACATCTGCCTAACACTGCTTTGTCGTACTCCCACATCTGCAAAATTCACTTGTGCCTAACACTGCTTTGGAATACAGCTCTAATGTAGAGGAGGTCCCAGAGATGACCTGCACCCCTGCCTCCCATTGCGAGTTGCCAGTAAGGTACTCACCGTGGTACGTGATGTACGAGGAGCAGCTGAACCAACAAAGGGCTGCAATGGGCCTCTGCCCTGTGTACATTAGAAGATAAATACCTGTTGAAATGCCCATAACCAGGCAACCCTGGACAGCACGATACCCTATCAGACAACCATACCAGCCGTTGATACGGAACGAGGAGGAATGCCTACACACTGGCAATGTAGAGACTCCGAAAGCCATAATGGAAGACCAGTGGAGATGAAACAAGGACCAGAGCAGCTCCAAGAACGAACTGAATGAGCACTGAAAGCATGCATGCCAGTACTGACAACTGCGAGGATAATTGTAATGGGCGAAGGGGAGAGACACTGTGAAAAACGTATGAGAATGGTGCCATGAGACAAGATGGAAGCAACCGCCTTATTGAACGTGTGTAAATAAGCTTGAAACGCAAGGTGCTCAGAAATCGATACTGCCTGCAATGCTTAGTAGAAGAATAGAGCGGCAAGCGCCAACCATACATCTACCTCAATACAGCACAATGTACATGTGCGACTCCATTTTGTATAAGCAGAAGTACTCCCAGGCGGCCAAGGCCTGACTGGCCAGGTTTCATATCCAGGCCCAAGCCGAGGAAAGGAGCGGAATCGAAACCTAACAAAAGATGGCTCAGGACAGGGGAAATCGAGGTCAACCAGAGAAGGTGAGCGTGAGCGTACAAGGCTCCAACTTCAGAGCATGCCAGCCCGCCCGTGAAGGTCAAGATAAGAGAGGCCCATGCAGGTGGCTAAGCGCATACAGAATTAAATACACAAAAGGGTGGAAACTGAAGCAGATTCACGGTGGACCAACACGTGACCAGACAGGCGCGAAGATGTACCACCGCCTGATGTCATCCAGAACCAGAGGGTGCCATTACTTTTCTGATAAGAGACTACAGATCCGAGGCCATACCCAGCCAACTAATTGACACATAGCCCTAAACCACTGATTGATGGAAGGGAGGCAGGATGAATCTTGGGACACCAGGCACCTGGGTGTCTATTCTGTATGCTGCTAATTAAAATGGAGATTTATGTTTAGGGGTGTATCTTGCCCAATCACAAGGGACCGTGTAATCTAGGGTCCTATAGACACTGTAACCAATGAGTCGTCGTACTTGTAGTGATGTCAATCACGTGTGGTGTAGAGGGAAGGGGCAGACGCCCACCCGGCAAGAGTTATCCAATCCACTTGCATTATTTCCATATACAGTTATAGCACCTATACTTAAGTTACCTTTCCCAACCAATTGAATTGCATGATGATTATTTGTAGAATTAGACGTCAATGATGACGGATTTTGCCCATAAAAGAGGCTGTTGGACTAATGTTCAGAGAAGTCAGGGTTAGGCAGGTGCTCGCGATGCTGCAGATTTCCATAAGTTGATGTATGTATCATTAAACAGACTTCCCTTTGCCAATTTACTAAATCCTGATTATTGATTCTTGCCGGAGTATGTGAATCCTGCACTCTGTCCTTGCACGGTGCAGCTATCTTGTATTACAGGTTTTCGAGGGTGAGTGCTGACCAATGGGCCTGTCAGTAATTACCTCTCCTCGTCAACACTTGGTAGCGTGAGGATGGTTTCGGCCATCGATCATACATTATCGATTAATATAGTATAAGACACCCTTAGACCGATGGCACTAAGTAACTCTGGGCCTTCGGTTACATCACAAGTCCTTTCGCTATTCCGGCTAAGTAGGCTGAGAAGCTTCCCGTGGACAATGATAGTGTAATTATTCCCAAAAAATCTGCAGTGGGTCTGAAGGAACCCGCCTTTCCAAGCATTACCCTTCTCATTCCCACGGGCAGCGGATCGGCCGAAAACCATAAAAGCAGGAAGAGGAAGGGGCAGTGATCCTGAAGTTCCAGAGAGGAAAAGAGTCGATTGATGAGTGAAACAACGAAACTTGTTATCCTGGCAAAGATCTTATAGGCCTTAGAGTAAGAAGGGAAAGGTAACGGTGGGTGGCGGAGAAAAAATATATAGAGGGTAAGGACCTGGTCACCGGAAGAAACTGGGTTAAGGAATACCGGGGGGGGGCACCCGAGAATAAAAACTGTAAGGGATACCGTGAGGGCATCCGAGAGAAAAACTGTAAAATTTGCCTTGTTCCTGCGCTTTAAAGAGTGGTCAGAAGGAACTTGAACCCAGAGCCCACAGAGAGGGGGATGCTAGGCTACGATGATGTTTAAAGACGTCATAAAGGGGTAGTTCAAATCCCATGTCGGGGTATTAATTAGAAGGCAGGTATACGTTGACCAGCTGGTGTCCGTCTAGTCTATCAAGCGTCTGTCCTTTATGTTCTGTGTATGCTGAATGTGGAATTATTGTGATATTAAATGATGGTAATGCATTTTTGTTTTACGCGATTCTGTAAATGAGAGTGAATCGCCACTGAATTGATGTGTTTTGAGTAAAACTGTTGGTATAAAGGTTTGCGGAAAATTGGATTGGAGCTTGCGTATGTGGTGCATGCTCATAATAGTGTAAAGTTGAAAACTGCACGAACATTGTTGGCGACAAAATTAAGAATGGAGGAGGTTACCCCAATTGCACACTTGTGCAAACAATCGCCAAAACACACTGCAAAGCTGAAGAAATACAGCCAGGAATGGGTTGAGGGCACCGCAAATAGAATGTTTATGCTGTGGCCCCAGAATGGGTCATTGTCTAAGGCTGTCTTACAGCACATGACCACGTTCCTAAATGCCACATATAGCGGGAAGAAGCTCGAGAAACGCCTTGCCGTTCTCAAGCTTTGGAAAATGTTTGAACAAGTAAAGGAAGAAGAACCTCCCGCAGACTGGATATTAAATGTAAGTACGGAGGGGGGTGAGACGCCTACCGCGCCACCTGCCCCGCCGGAACCAGTTGTTGAGGGAAGTAAGTCGGTAGGCCTTTACCCACTACGAGTACTTAAGGCAGCCACAGGTTATAGCAACCCTGCATATGAGTCACCTGCGTGTAGCAGTGATGAGACGAAAGAGAAGGAACAGGAAATTGATTTGGCCTCCACAATCCCATGGGACAAAGAGAGGCGAGGCAAGGAAAGGAAGGACCAGGCACAAATGAGTGCACCTCTCGATAGAGGGAGAGAGAGAGGGAAAGAAGCGGAAAGGAACCGATGAGGTAACATTTGCAAAGGACGAATGGATGGGAGGGCAGATACTATTGAAATTAGATGGAAAAGGAAGTGATGACGCAAGGCCGAGTGAACGGTCTGTTGAGGCGCAAAGTAAGGAAAAGAAGAAAGAAATGGCTATGAGAGTCGAGAGGGCAAGAAAAAAGGATAGGTTGAGGTGAGAACAACTATATCGCGAAGAGCAGACTATACCGCTCAGTCGCACGCAATATGCAGCCTATGAAAAGTGCAGGCAGAACATGCTAAAGTTGGAGGAAGAAAGGAGGGTGCACGAAAGGAAAGTGAAGAAGAGAGAAGATGAGGAAAGTAGAAGGGCAAAGGAATGTAGAAACGAACGGATGAGGGAAGTAGATAAGGCTAGAGAGGAGGCGAAGAAGCAAAGAGAAATGGATGAGGAAGCAGAGCGTAAATGCAGGCAAAGGGCGCGAGATTTGGAATATTTGCAGCAGGAAGTGAAAAAACCCAATCCTGTTGTAGACTGGGAAGACATAGAAGAGTTCTTCCCTGCAAACGATGCGGTACCAGGTACAAACGGGACAGTTATTGATGATGACTTCGACACCAGAAGCATTGGGGAAGCGATTGATAAAATATATGATGAGATGAGATTGGAACGAATTTCCCAAGAGGGAAGGGAAGATGAGCGCTTAGAGAGCACTCAGCTATATGACACTGAGGATGTCACCCAGAGTAGTGGGAGTAGGGGACGTTCCCTAGATAGACTAGAAGATAGGCAGAACGAAGCTGATGCAAGAAGTTGTCCAAACTGGGAGTACTCAGAGTCAGATTCCGATGGAGAAGCGGAGGAAGTGGAGTATGATGAAGGGAACCGAGGTAAAAAGCGTCCCCCAGGGAACCGAGAGGTGCGATGTTCTGATGCTAGGGGGTCCATAAAAAGGACACCGAAGTCCGCTGGACAGTCCACCCGACATGAAGAAACACCCAACGGTCAGAGGGGGGCATTGGCACCTGCCTATACAGATAGGTTAAGGGCACTGCCAGGTAGAAAGCAAGGTGGGAACACCACCCCAGCAAGAGACCGAGGAGGTAAAGAAAAGGAAAAGGAGGATTGCGCATTCCAATTCCCACTGCTAGAAAAAGGGGGAGTAAAACTGCAATATATTCCATGGCCACACAAGGACCGAGAGAATCTCAAAAATAAGCTTCCATTGTTGACATCGGGAGCCGGGAAGTGGATACATGAGCTAGAAAAAATTATGGGGGGTGTCACCCTAGCCATAGGGGACATCAAGGGTCTCCTAATTGCTATACTCGGAGAAAGAGCAGACAATGTGTGGAAGAGGGCAGGCTACCCTAGGGTAGCCATAACTAACACCTCTCATGACGGAGCACCACTTAATAACTGCAGAGCAGCAGTGTGGAAAACGCTGTGTGCGCTATATCCAGACACATCCGATATGGGAGCTATAATGACTCGAAAAATGAAGGAGTCAGAGGATTTGTTGCTTTATATCCAGAATTTTCAAGACGCGTGGGTACTTGAAACGCATGAGTCTTGGACGAAATCTATCCCTGTATTCTATTATATACTGTGCCAAGGGTTACCAGAACCGGTGCAAAAACAATTCAAAAAATTGGTAGGAATAGAAGCTAAACCATGGGCCGAAATCCAGCTGACAATTACCCATTATTGTAGGCTGTTGCAAGCAAAAAATTGAAAGAAAGGGGCAACGCGTAAGGGAGAAGAGGCGAAGCTGGTGCAAAGGAAGCTCTCGAAGTATGCGCTCGAGGGAGCCATGCTAACAAGCCCAGCCGATTCGAGTGCGCAATGTGCCACTAACCCGCCGCAAAACAATCAGGGTAACACAGGATATTATCCGAGAGGAAGGGAATTTGGAGGAAGAGGATGGCAGAGTAATCAGGGAGGCTTTAGAGGTAACCAAGGAGGTTTCAAAATGTTCAAGGTGGTATCCAGAGCGCAACAATGGGCAGTCCAGTTATGCCAGATGGACTGATGGCCCGACCACTGCTGGTGTGTTGGCTGTGTGGAGTGACAGGACATGTGGCACGCATGTGCAGAAGCCAAGGCATGTGGCAGAAAAATCAAGGAATTGGGGCAGGCACGGTGAATCAACCTGCTACCCCACAACAGGGCAATGCACAAAACTATACCGTGCAGCAGCAGGCAGCTGGCTTGCAGCAAGGTGAACAGCGAGTGGTCCAGCCACAGAACATGGGGAGTGTACCACAGGGACAACCTCAGCAGGCACTGCCGCAAGTGGCTCAGGGCACCAACTCCGGTGGGGGAAACCCACAGGCATACAGTGGACCGAACCTATATATGAAATAGGACAGCTCACAGGGATCTCTGATGTGTTCTATCCTATCAGTGACACCAGACCCCAACAGGGAACCTAGGGTAAATGTCACCATAGGGGGGAAAGAATATTCCTTCTTAGTTGACATGGGTGCAACACGCTTGTGCATATGAGAAGGCAAGTTCTCCTTGTCCGGTGAGGCAATAGACACCCAGAGTTTTACTGGAGCTCATAGCAGAGTTCCCTTTGCAGATGCACTCCCAGTCTCAGTGGGAGAGTGCGACATGAATGTACCTTTATTGTATCCGCATCAGTCCCCAGTGAATATCATGGGTCGGGATTTGATGACGAAGTTGAATATGACCATCTCGTTCACTGAGGATGGCATAGTGTGCTCCACCCCAGGAGTGCATTATTCAAACGTATGTGAAATTATCAGAGCGTACTCGTGACGTGCAGCTATGAGGGCTGCACCACTGGAGCCCGAAGTCTTTGCATACGGTGTACGAGTGCTTATGGCAGGATTGCCAGGCCTCGCAGACAAACCTATGAGAACCCCTGATGAATTTCTATTCAGGCCAAGAATACCCATGCACGAAGAGGAGGGACAAGTGTTTCCCTTAGTGATACACTGTGCCGCGGTGCGATTGTCGCCATCGAAGAAGGGTATCGAGTGACTGACGTCACAGATGACAATCTGTTCGAAGAACACCCTGACCTAGAAGAGACACGGGTGCAAGTGAGTCACATATTTTGGGTCAAAATGATCAGACGAGAGGTGCCACAGAGGATGATGTTAGCGTTAGTACGCCCAGAGTATTTTGATAACGACATGGCCCTAGTGCCGGCCAAAGTATGGACTAAAGGGCCCTATGACGTAGGTCTCCTGAAGGGAGACGGCAAAGTGAAAATTAAATTGAAACCAGGAGCGATTTTGCCACGGGTATGACAATATCCCATGTCCAGAGAAGCGGATGAAGGAATTGCAAAGACAATCTCTGCCATGATGGAGCAGGGCATTCTAGTGACATCGGAATCACCCTGCAACACAGTGATTTATCCTGTCAAGAAATCAAAGGGAGGGTCCTGGTGTTTAATCCAGGATTTACGAGCCCTAAACGACATAGTTGAAGCCGAGTTCCCTTTAGTCCTGAATCCATCCACGATTCTGTGCAACATACCCACTGAGGCGAAGTACTTCACGGTGATCGATTTGAAAAATGCATTCTTCTCGATTCCATTGCACCGTGACTCGCAAGACCTGACGTCATTTACTTTCAGACAAATGCGCCTGAAAAGTACCAGGCTGACACAGGGGTATTGCGAGTCTCCATCTATTTTCAACAGAGTCCTGCAAATGGACCTAAGCAATATTGCGGTGGACAGTGTTGTTTTGCAGTATATAGATGACATTCTAATCTGCAGCAACACTGAAGAGCAATGCCGACATGACTCAGTCCAGCTATTAACTATACTGGCTGAGAAGGGATACAAGGTGGACAAGGACAAGTTGCAGTACTGCCAACTGGAGGTGTTGTACATAGGGCAACTGATTTCAGATGAGAGGAAAAAGGTAACCCCAGAAAGGGCCGAGGCTATCATGAACACAGCCAAGCCACGCACATTAAAACAAATGCAAAGCTTCTTAGGCCTGTGCAACTGTGTCAGAGCATGGGTCTTCGACTACAGCTCATATACCCAGCCCTTGTTGCACACCCTTAAAAAGGCCCAGGCGACGAGGGAGGAAATTGAATGGAATGAAGAGATGGAGAAGGGGTTTACCGAACTCAAGGGGGCAATTTGCAAGGCCCCAGTTCTCGGGATTCCTAATTATGCTGAGTAATTCTATTTGTAATCTCATACTGATGGCAATTTTATGACGGCAGTGCTCATGCAGAAAACCTCGTTGGGATATAAACCCCTAGCATATTACAGCGGGAGTTTGAACCCGGACATGAAGGGCCACTTCCCATGCGAATAAAATCTAGCTGCCGCCGCATTTGCCATTGAGAAGGCGTCATCCATTGTGATGGGGTGCTCCATGACACTATTTGTTGAGCACTCGTTATTCGCCATATTGGAAAAGCCAAAGGGCACGCTGACTTCTCAGAGGGCATCAGCCTACGAGGTGATCATCTCTAACCCATCGATCAAAATAGTGCGATGTAAAACTGTGAACCCTGCTATGTTTATAGCTGAGCCAGTCACAGAGGGAGAACCTGTGCATGACTGTGCGAACTATGAGGAATTCTATGATGAGATCCCCAGGGTAAAGGAAAATGCCCTGGCAGGTGGAGAGATCGTCTTTATTGATGGGTCGTCGAAAATCGACCAAGAAGATGGACAAAGATATACAGGCGTGGCCGTAATCAAACACATGGCAAATGGAGAGTTCCGAGTACTTGTCAGTGCACGAATACCATCTCATTATTCAGCGCAGGCTGCAGAGCTAGTGGCACTGATACTCGCCATTGAGAACCATGCAGACCAGGAAGTAACAGTGTACAGCGACTCCACCTATGTGATGTTGACAGTACACGCAGGATTAGCACGCTGGAAAAGGAGGGGCTACCTCCGAGCAGACGGCACGCCAGTGCAACACGCAGTCTTATTGGACAGGCTGATCAGAGCACTACAACTCCCATTGGGCATAGCGGTCGTGAAATGCGCTGCCCATACAAAGGGGACAGATTTCGTGTCACGCGGAAACCATGAAGCGAACACAGAAGCCAAGCGTGTGGCATCCAAAACCGAAACAATCATGGACGTGGATGTGGCACGTACCCATGAAAGAATGATGATAGCACGAGCCACACCAGAAGCCTATAGTAATATGGGGCAGTCACAGTTAATGGAGATCCAGGGGGAGGCACCTCAAGAGGAGAAGAACCTATGGAAGCGTCGAGGGTGTTCTTTAAACCCCTCAGATGGATTGTGGAGGCAAGACAGCACTGGTAAACCTGCAATTCCTGTCGTCCTTCTAAAGGTAGCTCTTGAACAGCTCCACTACCCTTTACACATGTCGAGAGAAAATCTTGCTGTAACTCTCACCGAAGACTGGTTTATACCGAATTTAGCAGAGCATGTGGCATTCTTTATGGTAAACTGCATTATCTGCCAACAATTCACCTCTGGGCACACATTGAAAGTAGTGCGAGGAGTCATCCCTAGACCAAATGGACCTTTCAAGCACCTGCACATCGATTATGTCGATATGATTCAGGTGTGTAATGGGTACAGGTATTTATTTGTGGTGGTGTGTCCCTTCTCCAGGTGGGTAGAAGCAGGCCCCTGTACCCACCCCAATGCTGCCTGTGCTGGCAACTTATTGGTGAGGGAGGTCTTCCCTAGATGGGGGGTGTGTGAGGTTATGAGATCAGACAATGGGCCTCATTTTGTAAATGCAGTATTTGAGCAGATTAGCCTGTTGCTGGGTATAAAGCATACATTTTCGTCAGCGTATCATCCAGAGGGAAATGGGATATGTGAACGAATCAACGGCTTGCTTAAGGAAAGGATAGTCAGGTTGAAACTCACATTAAGAAAGGGATGGATGCACTGCCTACCACTGGCATTGTTTGCGCTTCGGAACCAACCAGGCTTCGACCATCATCTTACGCCGCACGACAGTCACTGGGAGAAGGATGAGGACCCCTCTTACCCTGCGAGACAGAGCTAGATGTGATGCCTAGTCAACTAGGGTGGTCCTGGGAGAAGAGATGAAGGCGTACCTTGACTGTCTCATAGCCAGCACCTCTATCATTTCAGGCCAGCTGCAGCGACGGCGGAAAGGGGAGAGCACAGCACGAAACACAACAGACAGTGCTGATGAAGGCACAGCTCTCAGCCTTGACGCACCCCTAATCTTCCCGGGGGACAGAGTTCTAGTGAAGAACTTTACGAGAAAGAAATGGGACGAACCAAGGTTTAACGGCCCCTTAATCGTAGAGGACTGCAGCCCGTCCGCTGTCAAGCTCGTGGGCCGAAGAGCCTGGATTTTCATGAACGACATCAAGCCCTTCATAGGAGAGAGCACTCCTACTACATCTACTGCTGAGGAATCCGCAGACAACGGAGAAGAACCTCAGCACGTGCAGACAAGATCTATGGCGAGGAAGAAGGACGCATGAGCAGACAAGTTACAAGAATGAGGAAATAAATATATATAGAAGTGAGACTTTCCAAACAAGACAGTTCTTCAAACCAAGTGAAAGGTGATAAAGAGACAATTAAATGAACATTCAATGTAGCCAACAAAGATCTTTTGTGAAAATCTTGCCCACACTGAACCTTTTCTATAGGCATAAAAAAAGACAATAAGAAGCAAGCAAACACCCTGTGCAGCCAAAAGTGCAGGATAAATGAAGAAAATCACGCATTCATATCAGCAAAAGCGTTAAGCTCATGAACATTTAAAAGCCACACAAAGCATTGAAAAACCTATGACTCTGATAAGCAATAAAACAAGACATTCCTGAAGTCCAAACTGTCATTCTGAAGGACCCAGCATAAAGACTTTGTTCGTGATCATATGGTTCAACCCAGCAGAATCCTCACTTGGGATGTGCTAACCGACTTCCAACTGGTGGTACTGTCATACCCATCACGCATAGGGAGAGAAACAAGTGTCACGGAATACATTCAAGACCCAGAAAACGAGAAGGTTATCCGGCAGCTATTGACTGTCAACGCAGAGGTCTTCGCCGAGTTGCCTGAGCACAGTGACTCAAAGACCAATGCTCCCGCCTCAAGCAGTGATTGACAAAGTGACCTGCACTTTATTCTTTCCAATCATTGAGGAGTGCCCAGAACTTGTCGGGAGGACCACAGATACACTGACGTTCATCAGAGATCCCCGAAACAATCATTTTCTAAACCAGATATGGAGTAAACAAAATAATGTGGTAGCAGACCATGCAGCAGGAAGGTGCAAGACCTGTTCCAAACAACAGAAAGACTTGTGATCGGGACCCAACAAAACAAAGCAAATGTCCCTGTCCCCTGCAGACACGCAGCTCGCCCACAACGTCCTAATTAGACTCATTGCAGACTATCCAGAAATGGTGGGAAGACCTGCTGACGTTGACGTTGCAATGTTTCTCAGAGACCCAATCAATTCCCTACATATGAAACCCCTTCTCTTTGGCATCATGCTCCAAGTGGAGCTGCCCAACTTCCAGCGAGAATTCCTAAGGAGTTTTCTGTCAAACTATCCGGCGAGGGACAGATCGAGGAGGTAAAAACAGATCGCACTGCATGGAAGACCTGTGACCTAAGATCCAAAGAGACAGAGCAAATGTCATTAACACCCGAAGACAGTCGATACGCGTTTCGCATTTTCTTTCATCTCATTGAAAACTTTCCAGAACTAGTGGGCAGACCCCACAACATTGATGTGCCCACTTTTCTTAATGATCCAGCAAAGAATGCCCAACTGAGCAGGCTCCTAAGAGCTATTGCATCACAATTAAGAAGCAATTATGGACATCTGCTGCTGAGGCGAGCCTTAGAAAGGAGAGATCCAAGATAAAACTCTTTAGAATCCCCAGCCGGGGGCAGAGCAAGAAAACAAAGACACAGTTCTTCATGCTCCCAACGTAGAATGAATCAAAAGGGGATAACTACATCTTGAACTTCTTTTCCTATTTTTCTTATTTTTCCCTATTTTGTGCATTATCATTCTGCAGTGGAGTAAATGGGGAAGAGAGAGACTGTTCCTCAACTCGACCTCGATCGACCAAGTGAAAGGAACAGCGACATGAACTTCACTGCTGTGTTTACTTTTTTCAACCTTTTTCTTATTTTTCCTACCTTCTCATATGTTCACTGTTATGTTTATTTTTGTTTTTATTTTTTCAATGGTTTATCTATGCGTGATGTGCAGCGAAGCCATCCTTTCATGGTGGCGCAATGAACAGATCCCTGCATGTCCTCAGGGCCGAAGCTAGTTTGAAGAGTGCCCTGGGACTACGTTTATCACGGAAATACAAAACGAATGTGATGTGCTGAAAACGATAGTTTAACCTTTTCCATAGTCTAGCAGAGGAACTGTATTACATCAAGCAGAGACAATCATCATCTTCACTCATAAGAGAGGGGGGGCATTGAACTGCACTTGTCACTTTAGTGTGTACTGAACGTTTGAGCGACGAGATTAAAACAAGAAGAAAAAATAGACTATTGACTATGGGCATATTTGAAATGGGGGCCCAAAACAGTAATTTAGTCGTGCCGCCAGCAGAAGGGCACCCACGGTTTCCTGGAAGGAGATGCTGCAAATTGTCCTTTAAAGCCGTAATATGTATATGCATAGTGATTATTGTAGTGTTTTTGACTCTAACTATCAGAACTGCATTCATTATCGGTGCACGGAGGGTCCCAATGTCTGTGCTTCCACCAGGTAATGAACATCTGGGGCCTACAAAAGCACTCAGACCTTATATTGTCATCCCTGTTCCAAGAAGAACTGAGGATAAAACAAACGATTTACAGTTGAATGTAATTAGCAGTAATACGTACACACTTGAAGTAATGAATGGTGAGAAAGGCTGGAAACAGGGTCAGCACGGAGTGAATGATAACATAGCACTGTCCACGGCACGCACCCATACACTGAGTGCACACGAACAAGGGCAAGTGTCAATGGCTATGCAACCTCAGGCCAAAGCAGCTGAAAGAGAAAAGTCACCCGTGGAACAGACAGCTCCAGAAAACAGGGAACCAAGCGAGAAACCGAACAGAGAGGGCACAGCAAAATCCTTCAATAAAACGGAGGAAGCTACGAAAGAACTCACTGAGAAAACACATGCGGTAGTCAAGTATGTGTTTCCACTCATACGTAGAGCAAAGGAACTACATGAGGAGTTGAGCAAGAAAACCACAGAACCTGTAATAACGAGCACGTCTGCTCCAATGCCAGAGATAAGCAACATGCCTACAATGCCACCACGCGTTGGGAAGATAACGAGCCAATGGTGGTGGGAAGAGTTCTACAACAGAGTGTACGAGGGAAAGAAAAGAAATGCAAGCCCTTCCTCTACTATGACAGTGCAGGAAGTGAGACTAGCCCCCCCAAGGATAACACCCGAGAGACTGCCTGAACGAAAGAGCAGTACAGACGCATTCAGAGACATAGTGAAAGCCAACTACAGAAAAACGCTAAGGATCAAGAGAAGTCCATATGAAACTGATGACGAGCTGAAGGATTACTTGGACAGCACGGCCCATCTTGGAAACAACATGTGGTTCCAGCACATGAAGGAGGTAGGACGAAGGCAATCAGAAGGAGAATGTTTTGTCTATGCACTCCTGCCATACAGCATGGGAAAGTCCAAGATCTTCATGGCCGTAGAAGTAGATGTCCCCACAGCACACTGTATGTCACACGTAGCAATGTGCAACACCAGAGGACAATTTATGGGAAGAGACGCCTCGTTAATATGGGCCAACGAAAAGGACTACACCGATGAAGACGGATATGTCCGGGACATCAAAACAAGAAACAGGGTGCACACCAAGAACCATGTAATTAGATATGAAAACCCTGACGTCAAAGGATCAGGAATAAGGTGGGAAATAAACTCAAGACTGAAAGTCCAAGGGAAAACGGCAGAAGAAGCTCAAATCTGGAAGAACCGAGGCCAAATGCAAATCTGGGGGTCAGTAGTGTCCCCAAACGGATGGGAAGAAGGGGTTGTGATCTGCCGAGCTTGGATGGTCCTCGGGGCCTGCCAAGAAGCAATAGAAAATTCACAAAGACTATGCAAACCATTGTGAACAAAATTGGTAAAACTGTTAACATGGGTCGAAGACAGGGGAGGGCCCCTGCAACTAGTACCGCTGGAAAACCCAAAACTGTGCTTTAGAAGTAATGGCACGAGGAAAATGGGGGAGAATCAAAACTGCGGATGAATATATGAAGCCCCAGGAATGACACAAGGAACCGCAGTCCTAATGGATCACTATTGGGCATGTGGGTCCAAGGCATATATAAGACTACCGAGGAACTGGGGAGGCATATGCACACTGGTGAACGTCCATGTTCCTGCACTAGTGATCCCAAAAAGTGAACTGAAGTTGGACAGCTTTCCGAAAGCAGATGCTCACCTGAGGAAAAGGAGGTCTGTGGAACTAAAGTCCAGCATGAAGAGAGATAACTACTTTTCGGCCAAATCAGAAGAGGCATTTCATGTGATTCCATACAAACACCGGCTGTTTAGCCTCACCTCAACAGTATTCACCACAATGCTCTTGCCACACATCCAAATTGGGGTGAATGCTAAATGGTTGCAGATAACCAGATGGGAGTTACTGCAGACCATCAATACCACCATAAGAGGGTTCAATGCAATCAAGGAAGAACTGAGAGCAGTCAGACTGATGACCCTCTAGAACAGATATGTGCTTGACATGATCACCGCAATGGATGGAGGTGTTTGCGCAAAAATTGGAGAATCATGCTGCACTTTTATACCATCACACGACAAAGAAAATGGAACCCTCACAGAGGCCATAAGCATGTTAACGACCCTGAAAAACCAGATGACTGAGGAAACAGATGAAGTAGATGATGACAGCTGGTTTGGGAACCTATTCTCATGGGTCTCGCAATGGATGGCCGATATATTCAAGTTTCTGGGAGCGTTGCTAGCAATGGTGCTGCTAGGATTCTGTGTTATCAAGATAATCATCACACAATGCCAGAAAACTGCAAAGAAGGCCATCGGGATGAAAATGATGGTCGATGTAGAACCAGGCTGGAAGCCCAGAGACCTGACAGATGAGGAGATAAAAGACTTTGTGAAGGCCAGTGAATTTGCACCAGATGGAACAGAATTTACTTATCCCAAGAAGCGAAGAAGGTTTGAAGGCAAATGGATTTACTGCAGTCCAAATGGACAATGCCAATTGATGACCTGGAACAAAGATGAGCATGTGAGAACAGCAGGATGTTTGAAAGGAGTGATAAAGATATGGACACCAAAATTGCATACTTTCACGCCTTCTTGTGTAAACCCAGGAGACGATGAGCTAGAAGCTGAGGAATCAAAGAAACTGAATATAAAGGAGGAAGTAGGAGTGGTCGATGAACCGACCAGAGGGCGGAGTGTAGAGGAGCACCAGAGATGACCCGCACCCCTGCCCCCCATTGCGAGTTGCCAGTAAGGTACTTGCGTGGTACGTGACGTACGAGGAGCAGCTGAACCAACAAAGGGCTGCAATGGGCCTCTGACCTGTGTACATTAGAAGATCAATACCTGTTGAAATGCCCATAACCAGGCAACCCTGGGCAGCACGATACCCTATCAGACAACCATACCAGCCGCTGATACGGAACGAGGAGGAATGCCTACACACGGTCCATGAAGAGACTCCGAAAGCCATAATGGAAGACCAGTGGAGATGAAACAAGGACCAGGGCAGCTCCAAGAACAAACTGAAGGAGCACTGAAAGTATGCATGCCAGTACTGACAACTGTGAGGATAATTGTAATGGACGAAGGGGAGAGACACTGTGAAAAACGTATGAGAATGGTGCCATGAGACAAGATGGAAGCAACCGCCTTATTGAACGTATGTAAATAAGCTTGAAACGCAAGGTGCTCAGAAATCGATACTGCCTGCAATGCTTAGTAGAAGAATAGAGCGGCAAGCACCAACCATACATCTACCTCAATACAGCACAATGTACACGTGCAACTCCATTTTGTATAAGTAGAAGTACTCCCAGGCGGCCAAGGCCTGACTGGCCAGGTTTCATATCCAGGCCCAAGCCGAGGAAAGGAGCGGAATCGAAACCTAACAAAGGATGGCTCAGGACTGGGGAAATCGAGGTCAACCAGAGAAAGGAGGTGAGTGTGAGCGCACGAGGCTCCAACTTCAGAGCATGCCAGCCCGCCCGTGAAGGTCAAGATAAGAGAGGCCCATGCAGGTGGCTTGGCGCATACAGAATTAAATACACAAAAGGGTGGAAACTGAAGCAGATTCACGGTGGACCAACACGTGACCAGACAGGCGCGAAGATGTACCACCGCCTGATGCCATCCAGAACCAGAGGGTGCCATAACTTTTCCTGATAAGAGACTACAGATCCGAGGCCATACCCAGCCAACTAATTGACACATAGCCCTAAACCACTGATTGATGGAAGGGAGGCAGGGTGAATATTGGGACACCAGGCACCTGGGTGTCTATTCTGCATGCTGCTAATTAAAATGGAGATTTATGTTTAGGGGTGTAACTTGCCCAATCACAAAGAACCATGTAATCTAGGGTCCTATAGACACTGTAACCAATGAGACGTCGTACTTGTAGTGACGTCAATCACGTGTGGTGTAGAGGGAAGGGCGCAGACGCCCACCTGATAAGAGTTATCCAATCCACTTGCATTATTTCCATATACAGTTATAGCACCTATACTTAAGTTACCTTTCCCAACCAATTGAATTGCATGATGATTTTTTGTAGAATTAGACGTCAATGATGACGGATTTTGCCCATAAAAGAGGCTGTTGGACTAATGTTCGGGAAAGTCGGGGTGAGGCAGGTGCTCGCGATGCTGCAGATTTCCATAAACTGATGTATGTATCATTAAACGGACTTCCCTTTGCCAATTTACTGAGTCCTGATTATTGATTCTTGCCGGAGTATGTGAATCCTGCACTCTGTCCTCGCACGGTGCAGCTATCTTGTATTACAAGTTTTCGAGGGTGAGTGCTGACCAATGACCCGTCAGTAATTACCTCTCCTCGTCAACACTAATATAAAATTCACATAAGCATAATAATGCTTTGCCATGCACACAGGATTCTCACTGCGTTGGCACTGTTCCAGTTTGCTGGGCTGCCTCTTCACCCAGATATCATATGCCCCAACCCCAGACAGAATTCTACTCTAATCCCCTTAGTCTGCCTTGGTTCTATTACCAATTTAATATTACTCTAACATACCTAATAACATATTCTGACTGCCACCTGACTATATAAATTCCATTCCTAAACTATTCAGAGCTCCTTAGTATTGCTCCTGCCTCTTCAAACACCAACCACTGAGTGCCCAGAGGTTCTAGTCGCCTGCCTTTATATATGCCATGTCCAAAACAGAAGGACCTCTTTTCTCGAACCTCAAGAAAATAGAAAAGTTCTGTGGACCACATTCTCAAATTGTTCTCAAGAGACGCATCCCCCCACTTGCGCCAAAAAAGGAAGCAATCTAATTCTCAAAGGGCATTTGAATGAGTGCATCTTAGATGCACTTTTAAATTTGCAGAAATGAGGGTCACCCCCCTGCGCCTGTTGGGTCAACCCCTCATTTCTGACCCTTGCATGATTGGTTTTGGAAGTGTGACAGCCGCGGCTTAAACCATTGCTGTCACAATTAATTTCCACCGCCAAACAGAGATGGAAATGCTTTTTTAATGATTTCACGGAGAGAGAACCTTTAGGGCCCATCTGTGTGAAATGCACCCCCACTGACCACATTGTAGCGTAAACCTGTCATTCATTAGTGTAAGGAGCATGCTTCCCACACTAATGCATGCAATTGAGCTGGACAGCATATCCTGAAATGCACAGGTCACCTTTGAGATGAGCACAAATGAAACAAGCATTGGCAAAGCCGTCAGTGTTGCTTTTCTGCAAGCCTGGGACAGGCATTTTCCAGGCACTGGCATAAAAGAACCTGGCCAAAAAATGGCAACAGCTTCCAAATGTTTGTAATAACTCAGTATAAAATGGCAGTGCCTGACAAATGACTATCCCATGCCTGTACAAAAGATACAACTGTTGTCTATTCCTATTCATTTTTAACAGGAACGTGTTAGTGCAAGGAACAGATGCAAGGACACACACTTTGCTTATAAATCAAGTGACTAAAATCATACATGGATAAGATATTTTTTATTACAACAGGAGCTGGTTTATAGTTTCAATTAAGCGATTATCTTTGAAATGACTGTGCTAAAAGCGTGGGGAAGGACAGGTAGCGGTTGAGAATGGCCATATAGACTAAAATGGCCCTGGACCATTAATTGGTGGGTACAAATCTAAAAACCCACAGGTTGTGCATCCCTACTCAAATCCCATCTCTATTCTATCTCCACTTTCCATGACTAGAGTTTCGGTTTATAAGCAGTGCTTACAGCATCACCTAACAACCAAAACTAAAAAGGAAAGTGCATGAACGTGTGCGTGTGATGAGGTTTAGGACGTCATTGTACACATCCAAATTAGCCAAATTGACCTACACACCCTTGCACACAAGCTTGGAAAAAAGCTACAGTGCTACAAATGTATGCAGAGCCATAACGTTTCCAGGGCCCATGTGCGAGAAGGCCTCCATTCCGGGTTTTTTCCCCTTTGCATTTTGGGACTAATAGTTTTTTATTCCCCATTTGAAATTTAGAAAAAAATCAAGTCCCACAATACAAAAACAGGACTAGATGACTTTCTTAAGCATGGCCGCGGGAAATTTGAGAGCTTTGTGTGTGTGTCACTTAAGGCAATTTATAAAGTAGATTTTGTTAACTGAGTCCCTGAATTTTGATTGAGGCACTATGCTGTGGTGATCAAAGCTTAAGTCACTGTTTCAATACCGAACTTGGTCTTAACAGATCTTTCCAGGTAACATAACACTAAAGTGATCGCGGTTTAAGAGCAGGAAGACTGGGATAGCTTCACGAAAAGGTCATTTTCACCCAATATAGTGGTCGAGATAATAGTACCACATTCGCAGCAGTAGACTAAAGGATTAAGATTCTTAACCACCTCGCCCTGCAATCATGCTGCCTCCCCTGTCCTTTTTCGGCTATGGCCAAATGCGGCTTGCCATTGAATCAGATGCATGGAGAATGTGTCACTAATGTTGCTTAACTGGCAGAGAGATGCTCCCTGGCTCTGTGCCTGTCTAGCAGAGGCCCTCTCAGGTCACATCCTGCCTGAAAGGAGCGCGTTTCACTGTCTGGAAGAGGTTTGTGAGCCTAGCCAGTGGCGAACAGGAGGCATTCACAGTACAAGCAAGTGCTACTTGTAGCAATTATCTTTCAGCAATCTCTTGTGGTTTCATCGCTGACTTGAACAGTCATCAAGTTCTGTTTTTTAGTTTGAGCTATTTGTGACACAATAGCCCAAACTATAGCATTCATATACTGATTAATTTATATATACGTAGAAGGCCTTTTGAGAAGGGGCACACAGAATGACATTTGAGAAGGAAACACATGTTGTTTGGTTATGATCCCTCCCATTTCCTTGCTAATACCTATGGCTAATCCCACCCATTCCTACCATTCTCTGCCCACATGAGAACACTTTGAGCTTCTGCTGTAGCTGCCATGTTTTACTGACAACACTGATGAGCCTGCTTGGTGTCGTCTTTCACGTGTGCCAGCCCTGCGCCCCATGCTTCATTATACTCCCGCTGTGAAGTCTGCTCTGATTACTTACCGGTAATCTTCATTACTCCTAGTCTTACTCTTGCTCGTCACAGTACTTACTTCATGAGGCCCCCGCCTCCGATACAGGACCTTCTTCTAGTTCTTTTGTTCTGCATAATTCCCTCCTCCCCTTAAACCACAGCATCCAGATTAGCATATCCGAGCCGCAGCATGGGACCCCCACTCCCCCCGCAGAGAGGGTGAGGAGGGTCGTCAGTACTGTGACGAGGAAGAGTAGGACTAGGAGTAAAGATTACCGGTAAGTAATCAGAGCATTACCTGCACGTCCACTCTTCCTCGTCCCAGTACTTACTTCATTAGGTATACCATAGCAGCAACAGGGAGAGGTCCCAATGAGACACAGAGACAGAAAGTGCAACAACAAAAAAGCACACCTTTAATGACTCCAAAATCACATCCCCACAGACAAAACACCAACCCCAAAGGAACCATCCCGGAGTGGGAGACATTCAACCTATAGTGGTTGACAAAGGTGCTCTGATCCACCCAGGTGGCAGCCCTACTAATCTCCTGTAGAGAAACCCCCTGAGCATCCGCTCAGGAAGCAGCCAAACCCCTGGTAGAACGACCCTGAACGTGGGCAGGCAGAAGTAGGACAGAATCCACATAAACCATGGAGACAACAGGGATCCACCGGCTAACGGAAATCACAGAGGCCTTCAGTCCTGCACCAGCGTGGCCAAAAGTAACCAAGAGACTATCAGACTTCCGGAAAGGAGCAGTCCTAGCCAATACTCCAAAACTGCCTGCTGCGCATCAATGGCATGCTAAGCCCCCTCTTCTGGCGTCTGTGGATCCTGAAAAAACACAGGGAGAAGAAGATCCTAAGAGGTGTGAAACCGAGACACAATATTAGGCAGGAACTTCGGATCACACCGCAAAACCACAGAGTCCGATAGAACCCGCAAGAAAGGGGGATGACACAACAGAGCCCAAATCTCCCCCAGCCTACGAGCAGATGTGATAGCGATCAGGAAAGCAGTCTTTAGAGTAAGGTGCTTGATGTCAATTTCAGAAAGGGGGTCAAAAGGCAGCCCCTGAAGGAACCTCAAGACACGAGGGAGATCCCAAGGGGGAAGGCCCTTAAAAGTGCAAGGACGGGAAGAAGAGAGACCCCGAAGCAACTTCCCCACCAAGACCTCCCCATCCAGGTGGCCATCAAAGTCCCCCAAAAGGGATTTAATGGAGGCCCATTGTGAGCGAAGCGTGGAGATCGCCAGGCCCTTGTCAAAACACTCCTGGAGGAACTGGAGAATAGCGGGCAGACCGGAAAGCAGGGGGGGGGTTCACAGACCGCCCACAACAATCCCAGAAGTGACCCCAGTGTCTGTCATACACCTTCAGAGTAGAAGGTCTATGAGCATTAATGATAGACTTGCTCACAGGACCCGAAAACCCCTGGGAGATCAACCGAGACCGTGCAATAGCCAAACCGCCCATTGAATCTGTCTAACCCCAAACCCCAGATCCGCCTGCAGGGGACAATGCCACCTTGGAATCAACCAAGGTTCCCTGGACCAAAGTTCCAACATGGAGGGGAAACAGCTCCGGCAGGGCCAGAACGGAGCAACCAATAACACAGTTGACCTGCTCACGCTGATGTGCTGAACCACCCAGGGAAGAAGGGTGAGAGGAGGGAACGCATAAAGGAGACCCCAAGGCCATTCCACAGTGAGGGTATCCAACCCCCTTGGCCGGGAACCGCGAGCAGAAGAGAGGAAATTTGCAGAGGCCGGAGAGGCAAAGAGATCCAGCACGGGAGTCCAAACCTGACACAGATCTCTGCAAATACCCTGTCCGACAGAACCAGTTCCGGAGAGGGGAACCGGCGGCTGAGCAGATCCGCCCGAACATTGTCCACCCCCCTAAGAGTGGTCAAAGGAGGACGGACCAGGGACACCCCTGCCTGGAGATTCGGAACCCTCCAACACCACAGTAAGGAGGCCCTCAGAGCCTGAGATACCGGGATCAAGGCCACGTAAGCCTGAGAAGCCGGGAGCCAGTGGGAGAGTAGGTAAGACACCAGAGGACGCAGATGAAGACGAGCCCAAGGAACCAGAAAGACGGAAGATGCCATGTGCTGCTGAAGCATGAGCAACAGGCGAGCCGTGACAAACAGCCTCCTGAGAACCCTGCCCAGAACAGACAGCAGGCACTGGACCCGTTCCTGGGACAGAAAACCCTGCCCATCCTGGTGCAAATCTGAGCCAGATGAAAACCAGATCATGACAGGGCTCCATATGAGACTTCTGCCAGTTCACCAGAAACCCCCAGTCCCGCAATGCCTGGCAAACTCGCTGGAGATGCGCCAGAAACTGTTCACCAGAGGGCCGCCTTGACCAACCAGTCGTCCAGGTAGGGAAAAATCTGAATGCCCCTCAGGTGCAGATGTGCCGCCAGTGGACCCACCAGTTTGGTGAACACCCTGGGGCCGAACTCAACCCGAACGGGAGCACTCGGAACCGAAAATGCCACAAACCCACATCAAAACGGAAGAACTTCATTTGGCAGGGGCGGAGAGACACTTGAAAATATGCATCCTGGAGTTCCATGGACGCCATCCAGTCCCCTCTGTGCACCATTGGGAGAATGTTCTGCAAGGTTTCCATTTTGACGCATACTTCCAGATGAAGCAGTTCAGCCTCTTGAGGTCCAAGATGAGGCGAGACTTCCCTGAAGGTTTGGGACCAGAAACACCTGTGAGTAAAAACCCAGACCCCGGTGCGGGAAGGGAACAGGCATGATAGCTGACTTCAGCACAACTCGGACAGAGCAGTTGACATAGCCAACCTCTTGGGCAGCGATCAGGGCACAGCAGTCCGAACCATGCAACCCTAGACAGAGGGAGACAGGCCGTTCACTTGATAACCACTCCGAACGGTGTCCAAAGCCCAAGAATCTGAGCACCACTGGCCCCATACTGGAAAAAACAGCTGGAGACGTCCGTCCACCGGCCCGCCCAAACCGTCAGGACTTCTGGGCCGGGCCGGGATGAGGAGAGCATGGAGGACCACGGTGCCCATGGGTCTCCAAAAGGAGCAGGAGGAGGAACCAGGGAATGACCGTCTAGTCCCCGCACCCGCACCAGAAGATTTCTTGAATGTCGCGGTAGACTTCCACCGTAATTTGTCAACGTGTTTGTCAGCACGAAACACATTATGCACTTTATCCTCAAGCAAATCACCAAAGAGTTTGGAACTGTCAAAAGGAAGTTTAAGGGCAGCCTCCTTCTGTGGCCACTCTGTTTTCCGATCCCGCAGATGCACATGCCTCCGGGCCAACACACCTGCACCCATGGCCATTTACGAGCCACGCACTCCATCAAACGCCAGATCGGACAAAAGTTCAACCTGCCACTGCATGTCAGCCAGCAGTGGGGCACAGTCAGAGCCCCCTTCCACAGCCTTCTTCAACTTCCTGAAACCACTCAGCACAGTCTCTGCAGTGTTGGATCCGTAGATATTCACCCTGAGGGCCAGATGTGCACCAGCATGAACCTTCTTCAGGCTGGAATTCACCCTATGGTCCACTGGATCCCGGACAGCCGCCTCCTCGGCTGACATAGATGAGTGACCCACCAGACTGGCAAGGATATCATCAAATTCAACTGAGTCCGAGAGCAACGTCTCACCCCATTTCAACGGGTAGAGCTTGGCCATGAAGCAGGGCATGACAATCTTCTCTGGATCACGCCACTCATGAAGGATCTTAGCCCGGATGTCAGAGACCAAACGCAACCCCATCCTCGTGGTATGCTTATACGAGCAAATAATGGGGTTCGCCCCTTCCACCTGCACCAAGGGCTCCAAAAAACCCATGCAATCCCAAACTTGTCCAAGAACTTCCTCCATCTATTCCCTGTCCAGATATTTCCCTTCTACATCAGCCGATGAGGAACAGGAAGCGGCAAAGGAGGACTCCGCGCCAGAAGAGGAGGATGAAGACTACGACCACTGATGGCGCCTGTGACCAAGTGTATGGCCATGATGCCGAAGAAGCAACTTCTTCATGTCCTTCCTGGACAAGGAAAATGCCTTGATTTTTTCTTCTTCCTCCTGCGAAGCTCAGGTGAAGAGGAAGACGAGGAAGAGAAAAAGGCAAGGTGACTGAGTTTAGCAGAGCGCTTTCCCATTCTGTAGGCAGGCGCATAAACAGCAAAAATAGTAATGCCAAAAACCCCTGTTGAGCCATCATATATAATTGCAGTACCGGGAGGAACCCAACAATGAGGAACCCAACAATGAGGGAGAACAAACACTTCATCCCCCTGGCATCGGCCTTTACGGCAGTGTTTCTCTCCAGGCACCTCTGGAGAAACACTTACAAATCCCCTGCTCCCCCTCCCCCCGGAGGCAGGGCCAACTCGCCCCTGGAAGGCATATCAGACTGCTGGTTTAAGTACAGCTGGCTTGTTCGATCCTCCAATGAGGAACGGGAAGTCCGAGGGGGCGCTGAACGTTCCGGACAACCCCTGGGGCATACACAGGGCCCCACCCCACAAAAAATCAGGGCAGAGTCCCATGCCCTTAGCCCGGGCCTGTAGGACCACGGGCAGTGATGCCTCAACTCCGGCCCCAATGCCATGAAAAAAACGAGAGAGGCTCCAGTTCCTGCTCAACTGGAGCCCAAGCCCAGCAGGGGTACCGGGAGCACGCCACCACGCAGCCCCCAGGGGGCCAGCAACTGTAGCTCCCCCGAGCCCTGCGCTGGGATCAGTCCAACCTGTGGGAGGCTGAAAATTAAAACTGGATGACGTGGGTAAGGGGAGGAGTAATACACAACAAAAGAAATAGAAGAAGGTCCTGTGTCAGAGGCAGGGGCCTCATGAGGTAAGCACTGGGACGAGGAAGATTGGACGTGGATTTAATGCATGTCCGGGCACATCCGCCCACTTCGATATGGCAGCCATTCTAAAATGAAGAAATACAAAGCAAAGATGTGACAAGGCACGACAACCATTTAAGAGGATGTGTGAAGAAGTGGATTAAAATGGGGTGGAAGGGTAATAAACAGTGGGATAAAAAACCGAGAAAAAATAATGGAGCAAGAATGGAGATGGTGATAGAGGAATGGCGCTGCTCGCTTTCCATGACTGCATTTGTGATTTATATTCCATTGGAACTTTTAGAAGTTCCAATTTCTGTAAATTAAACGAGGGCTTGTCATCACTGAGAAGGGCAGTGGTCGAAGTGAGCGGGAGTGGTCGGGAGCGGTGCTCCTCTACTTTTTAAAATTATCTTTTACAGCTCCTATACTTTTATTTTAAAAAGAAACCGTTCCGGAATGGTTTCGTTTCAAAATAAAAGTGTTGGAAGAAGTTGAAACTTGCATTTTCAGTGCACTGCGCTGAACGTTCCCTTAAACAGCAGGTGCAAGTGTTTGGGAGTGTGTATTGTGTGTGGGAGCGGATGTGGTGATGGGGTTTGTGGGGTCTGGGTGTAGGCCAGCAGGGAACATAGTTCCACTTCTTCTTTTTTGTACACTTCTACCACTGGAGAAGGGCAGTTTTATGAGGTTGCCGGAGAAGTAAAAAGATGGCCTTTGCTTCAGGCTGACGAGTGGATAGCTCTCAACTCACACGCTTTTGGCGGGTGTCACCCTACTTGTAAAGGGCTGACTCACCGCCAAGCCTCCTGCACGCCCATTCACTCCAATGGGCGTCTCACCCGCCTTTGCAGTACAAATGGTTGAGGGCTATGCGAGTGACTGTGTTTCACTCTCACAGCAGCTTCTTGTACCATAGCCAGCCCTGCACTGATATCAGTGGGGGGAATGTCGCAGGGTGTAGAAAGCGAATTCGGAGTGTCCCAAAGCACCCAGCTCAGAGTAACTGTGAGTGAGAAGGAACTGTATGCGGCACCAACAAGATTCAATGGCCAGTGCTGCGGAGGGGGGCACCCCCACAGCTAGAAAGCACAGGAAAATATTCTGAGGGGCAAGGTGACAGTGAAACAGAACGCATGCTTCCAGGCGCAGCATGTACAAACAGGAAAGCAACAGCTTCCCCCCACCACTACAGTTGGCATATGGCAACACAGGCAGGAAGAAGGCAAGTAGCACAACAAAGGGGGACACCAAGATGCTAACGACCCTTGGCTCCAGTCGGTCTTGGAAGTAACAAACACCCCACAAACAATTGTTAGGGCCTTATGCAAAATTAGGGGGATAAAAGAAGCCAGCAGAGAGGGAGAATTCAGTTTCACTGGTACTCCGGACGGAGCACCAGAGTTATTCTGCGGAAAACAAAAGGGAGAAGAAAGGAAAAAAAGGGCTACGGACGTGGCCCACAACGTTGTGGGAATCAGTTCACGGCACGGGCCAGGGGCGCAACCCTGGACCTCGTGCTCAAAAGTGTACAGTTGTTTATTATTGTGGATTTTGTGATACTGTACAAAATAAGTTTTCTACAATGATGTTATGTGCAATAAAAACCACAGCCTTTCATTGCCAACACGTACACTACGTGTCAGTCATCATTGGGTAATCATATAATTGAGGAACGGTCACTGCCTCTTGCCTCCACTGATTATGATTGAAGGGAGTGAGCCGTACCCATTCCCGGGTCGAAACAACACATTTCACAGAACTTTTTTACCCGGTATTTGAAAACAAAATCATAGATTTACAAGCAGTTCGAAATATAACATCCCAATAACAGTACCATAACCTGCTGAGCTGTCTTCGCAGCTTTCTGCTTTAGGACTTCTCCCTCTAGTGCTTTCGTTGCAGAATTCTGTTTTAAGATGGATCCCTCAACTTTCAACAAATAGTACACTTGAATTGTGTCCGTGCAGCTCTGTTGAAATCACTGCATTATAATGCACTGAACTTAAAAGGCAATAGCGTTTCATTAATACCATTTACGAAATCAACAATTTTCCAAAATAGTGTTTGTTCAATATCGCTCAAGGAGGACAGAGGTTACAAGAAGGGATGTCCCAAAAGTCGCTTTTTGCTTTACAATCTCAATGGCTTTCGATAGGGAATATAGAGGAGAACAGTTCAAAGCCTAATTGGTCGTGAAGTTAGAGCGTCCTGCTTTTAGTTTGGGATATTAGGTGTTGCTTGCGACACCTAAAAGCTGAATCTATTGCATTGGGGAACAGATAGGAAGGAGCGACATTTGAGGAGGGAAACAGAGTCTGCACACAAAAGCCCAAACTATTGGCATTGCCAAAGCTGGTTTCTTTGGATTCTTGTACTTGTAGTTCTGCCTTTGCAATTAGGTTCTTCATTATTTAATTGTCATCATTTTAAACGTGTGCACTTTTTGTCCTAACTAATTAGACCAGATTGTTTTTTTAATGGGGGGAATTAACTCGTGTATGTATATCTAATTGATCGATTTTGACCAAAAATGTACGAACAAAGTGCGCCCTTTTATAAAGGCGTCTATGAAAAGATGTATTACAATTATACAGACAGGGCAACAAGTACCAAAAAACAAAGAAGATAAATGAGGTGTGGGCGAGCTGTCCAGTGTAGACATGATGGGCTAGTCTTATGCTTTTACTCGTCTACCCAATAAAGATTGCCAACGCTATCAGCTAAGGAAAGTCTTCATTCTATTAAAGACAAGGAGGCGGGCATTATGCTTTACTTTCTTATAAGTCTGGCATACTTTGGTCGCTTGACGTTTTTTCTACACCTCTTAGGCTGCTTGCTTGCCACGCATTGGATTTGGATTCAGTCAGTGTAAAGGGCCTGTTTGTTGGGCACCATTCTGCTACTGTTTGTGGTATCAGGTGAGCGCACACCATGACATTGCACGCCACGACGTGCACGCCAATAAATACGGCCCCGCTTGGCGTGTTTCGGCAGACCGGGGTGGGGACCTGCTGAGACCACAGCAGTGTGTGTGTGTTTCCTTATCACGCCGTGCTGCGTAACACCAGCAGGCCTACAACGGCAACATAATAAATGGCGACAAAGCTGCCCTGAACGTGCTCCTGATAGTAACGGAGGCCCACGGCGTCAGGACTCCCACTATGTGCGACAACCCCCCCCCCACCACCCCCTCACCCACTCCCTGCCTTTATGGACACTGCATCCTCTGGTCTCCCTCTGGTATTTTTAAATAAAAAAATAACTCTTTGTCTTTACATAACTTCTCTGATAGATGCACATTTTTGTTTCAGGTTAAAAAACATTTACATAGTTACTATATAAATACACATTACACATTGCTTACATGTATGTTTGCGATTCCACTTTGATGATGTAAAACGTTCGAGAGCACTTGAGAAATGAAACTTCTATTTCAGTCAACTTCTTTGATTATATATATATTATTACTATGATTTTGTCAGTTTGCTCTCAACTTCATAAGCACATGTTATGCTTGGAGTTTGTACTCCTTACAATTCAGTTGGACACATTACAATGTAAGTCGTGTTTGAGCCTGCCAACTCCCAAGCTCCCAAAAACGTTCGTTTTTTGGTCTGAGCCTTTGATAAAATGGTCTCAATCCGAAAAGCAGATCAAACTGTTTATGCACACATTATTTTCAAAACAAAACAATAAATGTTAACATTCTTTTTAGGACCACCTTAATAACTTTTTTATTTAAATCTTTAAAATTGTATTCATATTGTTGTAGATAGATCTGGACAATAAATATTATATTTAAAAGTATGACCAAATGGACATGAGGTATTATGGTGTTGCTCTTTGTGATCTGCGACTGTTACATGGTGAGGAAAATATCTCTTCATTATTTTTTTTAATGAATAAACATGTTGCAAAAAAATGTGTAGCCGAAAGAAAACACGCTGGCTTACTAACGACGACAAATCCATATAGTTGTTACTGGTGAATATTACAATAGATTTTTGCACTGCTTCTGCACAGTAAGAATACTTTAAAAACAATTCACAGGGCATTTAACAATGCTTGGATGTACTTGAGGATGCAGTGGCAACATCATGAACATTTTACAGTGGCAATGATGACATATACTGGGAGTGCCAGTGTCATGCAAGTACTTTAGAGTGTAACTAAGTGCATAAATTGTGAGCACAGGCATCATTAAAGTGCTTTACTGTAGGAATGCTGGCATATATTGTCGGCGCAGCAACAGGAAAGCTAGGCAGTGGGAAGGCTGGGATATATTGTGGGCATTAGGAAACTTTTATGTTGCAATTGATGGCTTTTGATATGGACATGACATCATAAAAGAGTTTTACAGTGGCAATTGTGATACATCCAGGGAATTCGTCCCTTCTCCCCAAAGGGGAGCCAGCCCAGGGAAGCTAGGGAGGTGAGCCTGCTCCGCAAGACCCTTGCTAGGGGTTTGGGCAAGGAGAACATCACTGGGAGTGACCCCCCCTCCCCCTTTGGGGACGAGAACCACAGTGAAATATGTTCTTTCTGCCTGTATGGGGACCAGAGGAGTTGTAAATGTAATAAGGCCTTTTTGTTTTTCTGCCACCACTGCTGAACCCTGTTCAGATATAACATCTTATAATCAGAAGCACCTTACCTCTCATTACAGAGCAGAGACTCCTATGAAAAAGACACAAACCTCAGCTAGAGGAGACTCGTTGATGCAGAGCTGAACTGCAGGGGAAGATACGTGCAGAGGAGATGCTACTGCTGCTGCTCAGAACAAGCACAACCTGGAGTCGGGACCACAGGCAGTACATGGTGGGCCAGGGGTGCACAAACCTTTGCCAAATCCAGGAACGACAAGAGTAAAGAATACTCTGCTCTCATTCCAAGAGCCAACCTGAGAGAAGAAGTGAACGCTACAGACAAGGCCGTGAGAAAACTGCCTTTTCTGAACACCGGAAAGCAACCGTCAAGAACAACGCTGCCGCCATCTGCAGGATGGACCCTCCCTGGCATGGGAACAGCAAGAAAGCAGGTACACAGGCTGCCCAGGCAGAATGGAGGCGGGCGGACAATCTTCAGAGGAAAGTAAAAAAAAAACTGTGGTCGTTACCAATCAGTGAGCCTATTGAGAAAGAGGTACGCCAGTCCCATGAAGACTTTAAGACAGCAAAAGCATCTGGAAAAGGCTGCTCGAGAAAGGGGGACAGAGAGCCCACAAACGTCCCAAACAAGGACAGAGGAATACAGAGGGGAATGAAAGGAGAAAGCTTTGTACCAGCAAGCCCATAAGGAGGAAGGGACGCACACCATGCCAGAAATAGGCAAGAAATGTCCAGGAGTTAGAAAGCCTGTGAACAACCTGAGCAAGAACCAGAGTGAGGAGGAAATGGCTAAGGTCACTGAAAGCCAAGAGAGCCATATTGAAAAGTCCCATAAGGAAGAAGGGGCGCAAACCCGGCCAGAGGTAGATAAGAAAAGCCAAGGGGTTAGAGAACCTGTAAATAGCCTGCACAAGGGCTGAGGTGTCACGAGGGACACCACTGATACCAATACTGAAAGACAAGAGAACCATTAAAGCGAAGGGAAAAGTGTATTGCCCACTCTAGCCCAGAGCGTGAAGGCTCAAGAGTGAAGGATGGGCCTTAAGATACAGCATTGTTGGCGGAGGATAAGTCGAGTATCCCCTTGGCTCCAAACATTGAAACCTTTCATGAATTGAGTGATTTTGTACCCGGAAGAACTGAGTCTTTGTTGATCTGATATCCATTGTGAAGACATAAAACCTTCATATACTTTTAAAGATGATGGTTTGGACTTGAGCTCACATAGTCTGAGGGAGGTACTGAAATCCTTAAGGAAGTAGCGCAGCTTTGGCAGGGCAGGTCAATGCTCAGAATATGTTGGCTTCTATCCAATAGGATAGCATGTTCCACATGTTCATAGGCCGCAGATAGGTCTAGTATGATCAAAATTGAGGCATTATTGTGTCTAGTTCCTTCATACTTTCCTCTGTCACAAATAAGAGGATTGTTTCGATGCTCCTGAATGGTCTAAGTCTTGACTAGTTGTCACCAAATAGTCAGTGGGTTTCACTGTATTCTGTTAATTGTTCAGTGTCCCGTTCCTCTAACGCTTTGGCTATGAAATGAGTGGTTGAGGTTGGATGGTAGGTTATAAAAGATGTTAGGATCAATGGTGGCTTTCTTAAAAAGGGGAACTTTGTGGTGTTTTTAAAGTAGTAGGTGATGGACACAAGGGTTAGGGGCATGTTGACGATTATGAAATGGGGGCTCGGGGAATAGATAGGATAGTAATGCAACCCTTGAATGAAGTGGGAAGGCGTGATCCTGTGTGGGTTACTGATGCATTTATGGTTTTGACCGTTCTGGCAATGTCTTCCAGAGCTCACAGACTAAAACCTGCAATGGTGGTTGGGGTTAAGGTGTTTAGTAAACTAGTATCATTTTTGTGTTGGTTAAGCATTTTAATAGTAGATTTGTTGTTTTGTATTTTTCCCTGCAGGCCAAAACAAACTTGTCTACTATAGCTTGCAATGTTATGAGTCCCTTTGGTAGTTAGGGGAGGGATCCTAGGCTCCCTAAACATTTTCCAAACCTCTTTAGGTACTGCTATAAGCAGAGGCACATGATGTTGTAGAATATATTTTTTCTTTTAATCTTTAGATGGTAGATAGCCTTTCACTTGAATCTGTAAAATGAGTTTATCATAATTCAATTGGATTTTCCTACATGTTGTTCTAGGTTTCTGGCATTCCTCTTTGATGTGTTTGCATTCACTCCAAACCATTTATGAACTCTTTTGTGCAGAGATTTGAATTTCTTTTTCATTTGTGAGTCAAATATATCTAGAGCGTGTGTCATTTCTAACTGCAGTTCTTTCACCTGTTGGCTTGGAGTACCCACTACACCCTCTTTTAGAAAACTGTTGTTGAATGTACTATGAAAATGTTTGTGGTTTACAGATTTCATGGGCCTTATAAATTCAACATGTGTATTAGTGGGTCTTATTAACTATAGTTTTAAGATGGGGGCGCTGTTGCGCACACAGCGTGATGGCTGCTCCTGTGTGAGCTCCTGTGCCATTCCAGGCCAAATTACTAATAAATCCGCTAAATCGGCCCGGTTTTGCCCGCAAATTGCCAGAGACACTCATCGAGAACTCAAGAATAAAGTGACCTAGTTAGGACATTGTTCGGGGCTTATTTCTGGAATTATGCCGTTCAAAACAGCTGCGTTGGACCAGCGAGGCCAGCCCGCCCTTCCTGCCGTGGCGCGAGAGTTGGAGCCCAGCCGTGGGAGAGCCTTCATCGAGGCATACCAGACTCCGCGCCCGGGGCCACACCACGCCGGATGGTCGCAGGCGCTCCATTCTTCGTAGAGCGCCTGCAGACCCACCGAGACCATCCGCCGCACCCAGGCAGGGACCACGGCTCTCATGTGAAGCGAGCGGCCACGGCAGCGGTAAGGAGAGAGAGAGGCGGGCGGCGGAGGCTACTGGCTTTGCCAGGAAATATCCCATGCTAAAAGGAAGACTGCTGTCCGCCCACCCTCCTGCCTTGCCCCACAGGGCCCAAACTCTGAATCAGGCATACTGGCAAGCGGCACGGGTGGTGTATCATGCGTGGCATTGGAGGGGCACGAATTGAGTGAGAACTAAGAGAATACTCAGGGCCATAACGGAGAGGCACTTTGGAAAGAAAACGTCACCAGCTCATGCCGCAAAGATATACCTACACAGCAAAGTGCGCTGGACGCCCCTCCAAGACTTGAAAAACAATACCTAAGGACTGAACAACCAAATCCACATCAGTGGAGCAGGGAAGCCTGAATCAACCCTTCCACCTTGACATCTTTTAGTTACATCGTCAGGACAGATCTCAGAGAAGGGGGTACCGGTGTTCAACGGGGCGTAATAAATCATAACCTAGACTACCTGGGCTTAGACACACATACGCCTTAACCAAAATTGAACAGTGGACAGACAACCTGTAAGGGCCTGGTTGGGAATTCTGAGCGGTACAACCACAACTTGCATGACGGTGGTCACAACACGAGACACACCACTCTAGACTATAGCGCAACAGAGAGTGCACGCTGCCACTGAGAATACTACCTTTATACACCTGGGACAACATTAGCCATAGATCCTTGTTGAGAGGTGCGGGCAAAGATGGCTCATTGACACTACCACTCAATTGCGCCCAATGAGTTAAAAGTCACGAGATAATCAACGCAACCCCGGCATAACACAACAGTCCACCACGAAGAAGGACAGGCGCAACACCGAGACCCAGAGCTACTACAAGACGATGCCCAAGGGCCCAGGTCCGAAAAAGGGGAAAGGCGCCATAGAAAAGTCCACCACGGCAACAAAGAAAGTGATTGAGACCACTATGTCAACAGAACCAATGCCACAACCATTCCCACCAAGATCGACTACCGCAATGGACCCGCAGGCAGTCTTTGCGGATATGCAGCAGGGATTCACCTCTCTCAACAAGAAAATGGATGGCATAGCAGCCAGCGCAGCATCCATCAAGACAAAATTAGACAAGACTACAAGCTGTATCACGGAAGCCGAGACCCGAATCAGCAACACAGAGGATACGTTGGAAGTGCTAAAAAGCAAAGTGACAATGATGGCGAAGGAATTGGGGATGGTCAAAATAAAGTGTGAGGATTTGGAAGCTAGATCCCGATGCAACAACATACGCATAATTGGTATGCCAGAAGAAGCATTGAAGGGACCCATGGAGCAGGCTGTAGAGAAACTGCTGCGTGACCTTTTGGGAGACCCAGGTTGGTCACCCATGTTCATAGTGGAGCGAGCACACAGATCACTGGCACCTAAACCCAAGCCGGGAGCCTTCCCGAGACTCATCATAGCACGTATGATGAACTATAGGGACAGAGACTTGGTGCTAAAAGCGGCTAGAGAAAAACAAGAACTAAGATGGGAGGCCAACACTATACGCATATTCCCTGATTACACGCTGGCAGTACAGCAAGAACAACGCTCATTCACTAGGGTCAAGAAACTACTACGCGAGCGTAACATTCCCTATGCAATGCTTTACCCAGCCAGGTTGAGGCTACAATACCAAAATAAGGACATTCCCGGAGGAGGCGGCAAGCTTAGTTGAAGCCAATATCTCACTGCCAACGTGCCAGCCAATGAATGGGGATGAAGCCTGAAACACCAAGAGCTCACGGTAACACAGCACGATGAGAGAACAATGGAGAGGGGGCTGAGGTACCCCTTCATGGGAGCACTTCTAATACCAACATGATCTACATCAGTAACGAGTTTACTCCCACCATTCAATGTGGGATCTAGTAACAGCAAGCAGGACCGGCCGAGAAGGGCATGAACATTAAGCGTTCCAGCCTGGAATGTCGCTGCAGAACCCCACTGTTGCAGGTGCACATCTAAGACATGGGAGGGAAAGGGGATGGGCAGAGGGACAAAGTTAAAGTTTGGGTAACTATGAGGGAGGGGGAGGGATATGGGAAAAGTTTGTTGGGAAACCAGTTGGGGAAGGAGGGAGTTACAATTAAAAGCACACAGGTACTGCAAAAGAGTACAGACACACGCATAGCAGGGAGGGAACATGTCACACATCACCTAATGAGGACACGAGATGATGGCTAAGACGAACAAAGAGAATATCACCAAGTTGAACGGGAAAGTCCGCAGGCTGGGATCCCCGATAAAAAGAAGGAAAATGATGGCGTACATTGCTAGGCTAGCCCCTAAAATAGTGTTCCTACAGGAAACTCACTTGCTGCAGCATCAAGCTGAAAGGTTGGCCCCTAACTGGGGTATGCACCACTACTACACATCATAATCAAGTCGCGCAAGGGGAGTAGCAACCCTGATACATTAATCCATTCCCTTTACATGCCTCAACACAGAATGCGACCCACAGGGCACGTATGTTATGGTCCACGGCACCCTTCAAGATAGAGAGGTGTTGCTGCTTTACGTATATGGCCCAAACATGGATGATCCCGACTTTTACTCCACACTGTTCGGGAAATTAGCAAAATTCCCCACGGCTCATCTGGTGTGTGGTGGTGATATAAACACCATTCTCGACATACAACTAGACCGCACATTGGATCAGCCGAGGACACTTACTAAAGCGGCCCAAAAAATACTTACCCACATGACCGATCTGGGATTTAGGGACAGATGGTGCTCGTTAAATGGTGCCAAACGAGCATACACATTCTACTCCTCGGTGCACGATATGCACTCAAGGATAGACGTATGGCTATTATCCCACGAGGCACTAGGCTGGATCACCAACACTCATATTTATCCGAGGACATACTCAGACCACTCACCCATTCAGATAACATTGCAAGTGTATAACTCACAAGTACTGTTTACTGGGGCGGCGGGCTGTGATTTGCCGGCGCTGGATTTCTCCAAACTCATTGTCACTGTCCGACTGAAAAACCACCCGATTTACTTCAGGAGGATGTCTTTTTTTGCAGCACTTCGCTGCCTGGAGTCACCAACACTAAAGAAGGACTGTGTTCGGGGCTCCTCCTCCAGGGTGCTTACGCTTCCTCCTTTGTTACGGATATATACCAGCTGACCTGCGCACCCGCGCGCGCTCCCAGAAGTACTCACAAGTACTGTTTACTGGGGAGGCGGGCTGCAATTTGCCGGCGCTGGATTTCTCCAAACTCATTGTCACTGTCCGACTGAAAAACCACCCGATTTACTTCAGGAGGACGTCTTTTTTTGCAGCACTTCACTGCCTGGAGTCACCAACACTAAAGAAGGTGACTGTTCTGCACCTATGTGCACGTTTAGAAAATGGTTTTGTGCACGTCAGGCTTAACCTAATCTGTGCACGTTTGGAACTGCCTCTTGAGACTCTACTTGTAATAACATTGGTTCTGACACTGTCCCTCTGTGTTCTCCCATAGGACTGCGTTCGGACGCTTCCTCCTTTGTTACAGATATATACCAGCTGACCTGCGCACCCGCGCGCGCACCCAGAAGTACTCACGAGTACTGTTTACTGTTCAATGTGCGTGGCGTGGGGCGCGGGCGGCTGAGGTTTTCTATTGTTTTGGGGGATTCAAATAGGATTATATTGTCTTAGGGTAAGTCCTGCTTCAAGAAAACAAGACACTGATCTGGTGAGTGTGGCTTTGAAAATTTATGGTGTGCATGGGGGGGCATAGTGTGCTGTGCTCCTCAGAATTTTCCTGAATATCTGCTATAATAGGGTGGAAATGAAATATCTGCTTTGTGGATATTATTGCTAAGTGTCTGAAGGCAGTTAAAGCCTACGTTTTATTGGGATTTGTGTCACATAAATGCCACATTGAGTAAACACTACTATTTGTTTTGATGGTGGAGTATGGTGGGCACACTCCGAAATGGTAAATTGGTGAGACCCATACAAGCAGCCAAAAAATTCTATCCTTTAGCCAAACCAGTTTTTGTGTATAAAATGGATAATTTGTTGGTGGAATGCCCATTGTCAGATCCCATTTCAACTAAAGGCCCTAGTAATGATAACGTACCAGATGAAGAATTGCACCCACATCGCTTGATTAACTGGGGAAAAACGTCTCCTTATACACCTATCAAGACACAGAAGAGTATGTCAGGTACACAAGAGAAGTCCCATAGATATTCTCTGGGACAAATAGAGGAAGGAGGAAACCCCAAAAAAGGAGCAGACAATTCTCTCTTGGCCCCGGTTTTTTGGGCCAAGTTGGATAGAAGGGTCCGGCTGTCAAATGAGCCATCCACACATATTAGATCCAGAGCTGGGGGTTTTGACAATGTGCATTTACATGAACCTACTGAGGAGGCTCCATTTTCTCCCGAGCATCCTCCTAGGAGGGATAAAAGAAATTATGACATCAGTTACGGGAATAAGGATACAGAACCATTATTGGGGGGTGACGGGAGACAGGGTGCTTTTGTGCCCAACCAGACAAAATCCTCCAGTCCAGTCTCACATGTGTTTCCTATGTTAAATCAATCTTTTGGAACTATCGATCCCCACACAGGACCATTCTTTGAGGGCATCAATCAAGAGGACTCGGCTGTGTCATTTGCTACCTTTCCTGTGCTAACCAGGATCCTGAATCTTCTAGATAAGGGTCATGATCGTACCCATCTGGATATTCAGGAACTTAGATCAATATTATTGGTTAACACGGAAAAGATTTGCAAAATGAAGGGTTTCCTTATGGCAACAGGAAGATGTGCACCTGTGGGAGGGCATGGTCATTTTAACATGATCACCCACGACCAGATGGTACAGACTGATTGTGAGCATGTGGTCTGTCCTTGTGGTCTGTCCTAAATCCTACGCAGAAGTCCTTGCACAAGGTAATAAGGATTTGCAGGCTGCTTGGCTGCCTGTACTGGACGAGGAATGGTCTCTGTTATTGGCACACAGATCACAGGCCTAGGTGAAAAAATTGAATTGGTTTGTACAAATGTTGCAAGTCCGGATGAGAAAGTAGTATCCAGTATAGGCAACCGAGAGGCCTCAACTAATTTTCCCGATACGGATAGTCCATCTGTATTAATAAGGGCCCTAGTGGAGGGAGTAGAGCCAGGGGATGATGAAAGGTGTGCTTTCGATGGGGACCCTACTCTAGATAGTTCTACTAACCATAACCCACCGCTTTCTAGAAGAGAGAAGAAAATGAGGGCCATTAGGCATAGGTTGGCTAGAATAAATGGCACAGTAAAAAACTGTGAGAAAAAAAACCTAAGAATTTACCAGCATTAAAAATTCACAATTTCAATGCAAATCTGAAAGATATATGTAGTCTGGCGGTTGACGGTTGTATCGACCTTTCTCAACTGGACGATGAAAGCAAAAAAGCATTGCAATTGAAAGAATTGGAGGCACCAAATAACGTTAGTCAAGGAGAGCTTGATCATCATACTTCAAGTCCTACTAGCCACTCAGTAACTGTAGATGGTGATTATGGGGAAGCATCCGACACCTTGATTGATGCTATTACTCATAAGGGAAAGGTACAGGTATGTAAGCAACTAACAAAAAAAGATGAAACAAATAAAAACAAATCTCTTGACAAGAAAATAACTGCGGGGAAACGAGCCCAAGAGTCTAAAAATGTCGTAAAGAGACCTAACTGTAACAAAAATGCTAGGGTTGCAAATGATAAAATTGACATTAAGCTTTTTTCAACTCCAAATCTAAAAAAGCCTCTCTGAGCAGTGAAGAGATTAAGTGCTCTTCGCCCACTCATACTTCTACTCCACCACAACAAGTAATAAATAATCCCCTACCCGATGAGCAAGAGAAGAAGAAAGGAGATAATGTAACCATCAAAATGTGAAAGGGGGAGGGGCTCTTGCCGAATACTGGGGGGAAGAACCAGAGAGGCGAAGCACATATAATGGAAGCAACACTGGGAAGTAGTGTGAAGGGGGAAATCATGTCATCCTCGACAGCCTCTTTGGTTCCGAGTGAGGATATCAAAATCCTAGTAAAACAGGCATTACAGAATCTGATTGAAGACACAAGGAAGGTAGTCACGACAGTAGCAGATATCCAAAATTGGACTGAGGTAAGGAGTCTGAGCAGTGGCAACAAGATTAATCTAGAAGGAGTGCTTGGGGATGGTTTAGGAAACCGACATATACAGGATAGAGAAATAAAAGGTCTACACCCATCCAGCCAATAGCTGAGAATGGACTGGGCAGAGATAAAAATATTTTGTCACGGAACCGGGAAGACTTAGTTGGACAGGGTGGGGAGTTGAACGCCTCATCCTTGCATATGGCTTATGGAACCCAATCAGGACAGGAAGCCACTAATTTGGTCACCAAAGCATGGATGAATCTGGTACAAGCTGCACACCATAGAGAGGAGGGTAACTCTAAGGCGCTTCTGACGGAGGCACGGGTTCCCAGCAATGAGCTGTATAAAGAGGTGGTGAATACTACCGGGTCTGTACCTAGGACAGAAAGGAAAGTCAAATCCCCTAAACAAATGGCAAATAATAGATAGACTAATAGAATGGATTGGAGATCGCCAGCCTTCACTGATTACCGTAGTATTATGCTGTATTCCATGTTTTCGCAGGGGGGTTCTTCCTCCCTGAATCGCCATCAAATTCTTACCTTGTTCAGTGAAATACCAAGGCTCTCTATGATCTCCTCAGGTGATATCAAACTCGTTGATTACATACATCCACTGAGACTGGACTGTGTACGACTGGTATTCTTTTCCCAGGCTATCATGGATGTAGTCATATCAGAAATAGACGCCTTCCACCCTTTTGGACTTGATTTAGAACCATTCAATAATCAATTGATGAGCAGAGGAGTGGAGGTCGAGTCCTTTGAACATGCGAACATTAATTCTAACATGCAGTATGAGGGAGGGGAGGGCCCCATCACACAGAAACAACCCTCTGAGACGGATCTAAAATGGCTTACTCAAACACTAACTGAAACCTTAGCAAAGATACAGGAACTGAATGTGAAATCATAATACGAGCCAACATTCTCAGTGGTATCCTGGAATTCACGTGGTAACAAATCTTTGAGAGCAGAGTCTGAAAGTTTACGCCTCCTTACGGAGGCTAGCATCTGCTGTATTCAGGAAACCTGGGCTCTTTCTCCATTGGTGCTGGATGGGTATAGTCTACACCAGACAACAGCAGAGAAGAAGTCCAGGGGAAGGCCTTCTGGGGGTCTTTTGATGGCGATACAAAACACCATGATTTTTAAGTGCCTGAAAGTTTACTCTCCTCATAAAGGATGTATCGCCATGCTACTACATTTTGCACCGGCCATGATTCTTGGTTACCTATTGGTGGTTAACATATATTGGAGTCCTGAGTTAAATCTAAAGGAATACATTAGTATGGTGGATGCAATTATACAAGAGTGTCAAACAACATATAAAATTCTGAATATTACGGTTTTGGGTGATTTCAACTCAGATGTGGGCACATGTTCTTATAACCCTGGTTCATCAAGGAAACAAATACAGGGCCAACAGTGGAGTGTATTTATGAGAAATTGGGGCCTAATCTATGTAAACGATTACCTGGGTAAAGATTTGAGTGCTTTCACATGGTCTAATGGAAATGAATATTCTACCATAGATTTTGTCTTTAAGACACTCTTTGCTTGATTTTAAAATTATACCATCCTTGATTAGTGATCACAGTATCCTCAAACTCACCATGAGGGTACACCCTTCCCCGGAATCCTCTTTTGTTCTTCCCCTGACGTTGGAGCTAAACTCAGCTAGGAATAGAATAAACTGGCACTTGGATAATGTTGAATAAGGTCTTTTTTGAGATCTATAACAAATATGGCTGTGAGAAAAAGAACTTGATGTATGCACAAGGGGAGTTTAACAACTATGTCAGGGAGGTTATCCTTGGGACAAAAGGTATTGGGAGATCATTGAAAAAAGGCAACATTCACACCCATGTTTTTGATCCGGTCCTCCATCAGCTTAAAAAAGAGAGGAATCGTGAGATTCATAGACTCCAGAAACTTCCATTTACTCAATCTCTGGGTGAAATGGTCATAAAAGAAAAACAACAATGGAGTTATAGGATACGTGCACTAAAAGCAAACACGGTGCAAAGAGATTCCGAAAACATACTTGAGGCACTCTCTAAAACTAATACTCGGCATTTTTGGTCCCTAGTTAATAGACGCGGGGAGGCGCACACCAAAGAACAAGGTGTGTGTATATCCTCAGACATTTGGAAAGGCCACTTTGGCTCAATATATAAACCTACGGTTTGTAACTGGGTGGTTCCGGAAGAGATCGCCTCATGTCCATGGAATTTCCCTTTCTGCTTACAGGATGTGCAAAGAATGATATCTAGGTGCTTGTCTTCCCGTGCACCAGGTCCTAATATGTTAACTAACGTGGTCTTCCAAGGTAAAACGATTCTCTGGGCCAAAATTCTCTTCCTACTGTTTAAGAACATTGTCATCAACCAAGTATTTCCAACTACTTGGCACATGTCTTATGTGGTCCCAATTTACAAAAAGGGCGATAGATCTATACCAACTAGTTATAGACCTATCGCCTTGCTGGACGCTGATTCTAAGATATTTGCCTCCTTGGTTCTTGAACATATCCATGTGTGGATGGAGGAAAAGGATGTATTGTCAGCATAACAGTTTGGTTTTAGAAAAGGGGTTGGAACTGATGCAGGTGGACTTCTCCTAACCATCATGCAGCAACAGACCAGACAGAGAGGTAGCCAACCTATATACTTGGCTTCTATTGACCTCTCTTCAGCCTTTGATCTAGTGGATAGAGACACACTGTGGAGAAAACTGTTTGCTATAGATATGCCACCACAGCTCCTAGTGATCTTATATTATCTTCACTCAGAATCTAAGATAAGAGTCCGATTGAACACTGAGGGATCCCTGTCTGAGGAAATACATACAGGAAACGGTCTCAGACAAGGGTGTATTTTTGCCCCTAATGTTTTTAATCTGTACTTGTCTGATGTTGGCCCGCACATGGATGAGGCATCGTTTGCGGCACCAAAAGGCGAAGGTACTAGGATTGCATGGACTGCATATGCAGATGACGTGTTGTTGTTTGATTTAACACCCATGGGCTTGCAAAGTGTTCTGTCTGCATTTAAGAAGTACACGGCTGACAATGCTTTGGATATAAATCAGACAAAAACCTTTATCATGCAACTCAGTTATAGGAAAAGGCCAGCAAAATTTGCATGGCTTTTGGATCACGTCAAACTCACCATATGTCATGCCTTCAGGTACCTAGGTTATCCCATTTTTGAGACAGTCACCAGGATGAATTTACGTAACTATTTGGATAAAAAAGTGACACCACTGATTTCTCAATTACTCAAAATCGATTGCAAATATGGAAAATGTTCAATGTTACCATGTATAAAAATGTACCGTAGTAAAACGATTGCCCAGTTTAGCTACGGAATGGAACTGGTTCCGTCATGGTTTCAGAGCGAATTTGTTAAATATGAAGCACGTATGCTAAGGTCACTGGTTTGGTATCTCCCGAAATGTGTTCCATTAGCAGCAATACGTTTTGAACTTGGGCTTTACTCCCTCTCAAGCGTAATTCTCTGGCATAGAGTCTCTTTGTTTAGGAAATTGCTTGTAAATAAAGAATCCACTCTATATGGAATTCTTGGACGGTGTCTAGTTGCGGGAAAGTAATCTTCTGCAGTAGTGTGTGATCTGGAAAAAGAGGTACATGAAGTACTGGCATTAGTTGGGGTTTCTAAAGAACTGCTTATCAACAACCCTACCAAGGTGAAGATACTTCTCCAGCATGCAGACTGGAATCACACTGTTGACATAATACAAAGCAAAAAACTATGCGCATTTGGCAGGCAGTCACAAAAAAATTGCAACAACAGAACCTTACCTCATAAAATTTCCAAACAAAGGGCTTTGACAGGAATTTATGCGCTTTCGTTTTAATGTCCTTAATACAGGTGAGATTATGACTATAAGGCAAACCTTGCCTCCGCAAATGGTTAAATGTCAATTTTGTGATTCAGACATTGGAGCAGTACCTTTACAACACCTGTTGACACAATGTTTGGGTCTAAGATCGGCACGCATTGATTACTTTATTAAATATGTGCCCAACCCAGAGAATGTGGATCTGGTTGCCCTATGGAAAGACATGTTGTATGGATCTAGGGTCAAACTTCAACTGGCCATACTGCGTTTTCTAAAAGCTAAATGCGAACCTTAGGGAGGTAGTTCAGCTACAACATTTTTGTAGGCTTATGCATCTTGCGTGTCTTTTTTCATTTTGTTTTAATATGGATCACTTAGATGCATAATGCATTTATACTTTTTGGTTGTATTAGGATGTACTATAAGGAATGTAATCGAATACATGTAACCAAAATTTTATGTATGTATTTTTTTTAAGATCTGTTCTTATTGGTTTTATATTGTTTTTGTAAAGGTTACCATGTAACCAAAACAAATAAACAAAAATAAAAATAAAATAACATTGCAAATCCCAGAGATTAAAAAAACAGGCCCCCCTGGAGGTTCAAACCGGCGGCATTACAAGACCAGGACTACAAGTCATCATTGACCCAACAAATCCAAGAATACTTTGAGATTAATGAAGGTTCGGTGTCCAGCCAGGCGGTGCTGTGGCAGGCGTTTAAGGTGTGCATTAGAGGCACTGCAATGCCAACCGAATTCGGTGTACTGAGGGACATCCGCAGGGATCTAGCGCGACGGGAAAAAGACATTGCCCATATATAAAATCTGTACGCACGGGCGCCGTCCGCGCAGCTGGGGCTGGACATCAAAACCAAGATAGCCGAATTTAGAGAAGCTGCTGACCGCGAGATCCGCTACTTTGATCGGCCTGCAGCAGCGCAGCGATATGGGGAACAAGAACCCCTGGGTAGACTATTGGCTAGGATGATACGAGGGGAACGAGGGCCAACGTGTATTCCATTTATAACACGGAGCGATGGAACTGTGACCACAGACCAATTAGAGATTGAGGGGGCATTCTTTGACTTTTACAAACATCTCTACTCACCACAGAGCACCGCCACAGACCATGAGATAGATCAATACTTAACCCAGATACCAACGACACTTCTATCAGACGCCACTAGGGAGGCCCTAGAAACCCTGATTACAGAAACAGAAATAGTCGAAGCCATAAATGCACTGCTCAATGGGAAAGCCCCAGGCACTGATGGCGTTTGTGCAGAATTCTATAAAGAGTTTGCACAACTCCTCGTCCCCAAACTACTCACCGTCTGGACAGAAGCCCTAGAAAAAGGGGAGCTACCGGAAACCACCAGAGAAGCGGTCATCACCCTACTCCTCAAACCAGGGAAGCCCCTCGAAGATTGCAGCTCTTACAGGCCACTATCATTAATAAATACTGATGCTAAGATTTTTGCAAACATCCTGGCCGCACGACTAACGCCACTGATGTCATGATCCATCGATCACGCCCCTTTTGGTCCTCCTGGTCCCTGGCACGTCGGGGGTTACTCGCTGTAGTACACTCAACATGGGCGTATTCACAGAACGCGGTCTATCGACCTTTACGTCCATGCAGCACGTTCCATAAATTAACCACGCCCCGGCAACTCCGCGCGTCAAAATGCTATCGTTAGCTGAGGCTAGACATGCGTTGCAGTCGTGCTCCCGGAACTGAGTTGCTGCTCTAATTCCCGTACCCACTGCTTCTCCTTCCCTTTCCCTGGTACCTGTATCCATCCGCGTTTCGCGCAGACCGCCCCCGTGTGCGGCCTTCCTTCCTGGTCTTCCTGGAGTTTCCTTGATCCCGGACGAAGAAGCTGAACGAATCCTGGAATCTGATGACAGCCGAGCGGGCTTATACAAGACCCGAACAGCACGGAAGAAAACCCTGGCGAAGGATCTCGCAAGGCAGCAAAAACAGGTGAGAAAAAAGGAAACCTGTGACAGATTGAGACGCCACCTGATTGAATTCGACACAGACATGGAAGCAGCCATCCAGGACCTTATGCGTGGCATGCAAGAGCTGACGACTGAAGTGCAAATTTTAAAGGCAGAGAACGCCGCCTTAAAGCAATTGGTGTTGTCCCGTGAATCCGCTAAGAAAGAGAGTGTAATACTGGGCGGCGTTGTTGATACATATAATGGTTCCGCAAAGAGCCTTTGTGGATTCCTTGACTCATGTTTGGTCCACTTTACTTTCAAGCCTTATTATTTTTCTATGCCCAGGGCTAAGGTGGGCTTTATTATTTCACATCTTTCCGGCAATGACTTGACCTGGGCCACCCCACTGGTTAACTCTGGGTATTCTCTCCTGGATGATTACGATGGCTTCATACAGGCCCTTAAAAGCATGTTTGACCACCCAGAACAGGTCTACAGTGCCCAGGAACGTCTACTCGACTTTCAACAAGGTACCCAGGATATGCTTACGTATGTCACACGCTTCAAACAGCTGGCTAAAGAAGCGGATTGGTCCTCTGAAGCTTGTTTTACCCTATTTCGAAGAGGGCTAAACGAAGACATCAAGGATGAACTAGCCAGGGTGGCGCGCCCAAGTTCTTATCAGGCCCTGATGGATCTTGCCCTGCAGATTGACTTTCGCATTCAGGAGAGAAAGACAGAGAAAAAGAAAAGCAAGTCGCCACTGCAGAAGAGCCCCATTGGGATACCCTCAAACCCTGAAGGTATTTCCACTTCAAGTAACGAGCATGAACCTATGCAGGTAGGGGCATTCCGTGGACCCATATCCTCCCAAGAAAGAATGCGTAGGATCCATACCGGGTTGTGTATGTATTGTGAATCAGAAAAACATGTAGTGAGAGAGTGCCCAATAGCCCCCGCACGGCGCTCGGGAAACGCCAGCTCCTGATCCTAAATGGAGTACAGGTTCGGGAGAGAGATGCCTGCTCCACATCAATTCCATCCTTGAACTCTCCTGGACAAAATTCTTTGGTGATTTTACAGGCCTTCTTATCGCCATCCAGGAAGGAAACGCATCCCATCCTGGCACTGGTGGACTGTGGAGCTATGGGGATTTTCATAGACCAAGAATGGGTTCTTAAACACCATATTCCTTGCGAATCCCGGACTATCATGCAACTTGTAGAAGCAATTGATGGAAGACCCCTCTCTTCAGGACCCATGACTATTCAGAGCAAGGACATCAAACTTGCCATAAACCACCATCGAGAAAGGATAAAATTTGACATCATCAAGTCGGCCCATTACCCAATGGTTTTGGGAATGCCCTGGCTTCAAAAACACAATCCGTACATCAATTGGGCAGCGGGTTCCTTGTTCATGGGCTCAGAATTTTGTATGTCCCACTGCATAATGTCAGACCTTGCTCTGACACCATCAGAAGGACCTCCTACGAATCACCAAGGTACAATCTCTGTCTCAAACATTATCCGGGTTCCGGAGATATACCAGGAATATTCTGATGTTTTCTCCTCTGCCATTGTCCAGGCGTTACCTCCCCATAGACCAGAAGACTGTTCTATAGAAACGGAACCATCCGCTGTGATTCCCTCTGGAAGGATGTTCATCTTATCCGAACCTGAAAAGAAAGCCCTTCGAGAATACCTGGATACTAATCTTGCAAATGGCACCATACGACCCTCGAAATCCCCAGCAGGGGCCTTACTGTTTTTTGTTCCCAAGAAAGACACCAAGGAACTCAGACCGTGTCTGGACTATCGAGGTCTAAATCAATGCACCCTTAAGGATCGCTATCCGTTACCCTTGATCTCGGACATTCTGGAGGCAGTAAGGGGCACAGTTGTTTTCACCAAGTTGGATCTCAGGGGTGCCTACCATCTGATTCGCATTAGGGCAGGAGACGAGTGGAAAACGGCCTTTAGAACACCCTTTGGTCATTATGAATACTTGGTCATGCCCTTTGGACTTGCTAACACCCCGGCAGTCTTCCAACGCTTCATGGATAGGGTGTTCTCAGACATGCTATTCCTTTTCGTGATTGTCTATCTGGACGATATCCTAATATTCTCGAAGGACATTTCCAAGCACGAAGAACATGTAAAGGCAGTGTTACAATGACTACGCGAAAACAAGCTCCTGGCAAAGCCCGAGAAATGCATCTTCCACGCTTCTACTGTACACTACCTAGGATTTGTCCTTAGTCCAGAAGGCATCGGAATGGATCAATCCAAGGTTAAGGCTATATTATCCTGGCCAAGCCCCACCTCTGTGAAACAAATCCAGTCTTTCCTGGGCTTAGCCAATTTCTACAGGAAACTCATACCTTCCTTTTCCGAGATAGTCCAATCAATCATTGCCCTGTTAAAGAAAGACGTTCCCTTCCTTTGGACCACAGCTCAAGAGGAAGCCTTCCAACGGTTGAAGTCTGAGTTTACACAAGCTACCATCTTGGCTCAACCTGATGTCAACCGACCATTCATAGTGGAAACAGATGCCTCCAGCTACGCTATTGGAGCCATCCTCAAACAGCTATTCGGGGACAGGATGGAGCACCCCATCGCTTACCTTTCAGGGACATTAACTCCCAGCGAAACCTATTACTCAGTTTTGGAAAAGGAACTGCTAGCCATCCGTCAAGCCTTCACCGAGTGGCGTCATCTACTCCTCGGAGTGAAACATCCTGTCCAGGTCCGACGGACCATCGAAACCCACAAGTACTGCAGGCCTTGGAATGTAGGAACAGCCATCAAGCTCGGTGGGCCTTCTTCTTTGCCCAATACCAGTTCCAGATTCACCACGTTCCTGGAACACAAAATCCAATAGCTGACGCCCTCTCTCGATGTCCAGACTACGAACCTCCGGGAGATCGGGCATATCGCAAGATGTTTCCCCCATACAATATTTGTAGCTCAAGCAAACAATCTCCTGGAAGACATTCGCATGCAAACTCAGACTTCGGAACTCTGGATGGATCTTTCGAAAAGGACTCAATGGGATCTGAGAACCCAGGACGGATACCTGTTCAAAAATAACAACCTGGTCATTCCCACACAGAAACTACAACAAAAGATAATAAACCTCTGCCATGATACCCTTCACTCCGGTCATCGTGGCATTTCCAACACCCCCCGTCTAATACAAAGACAATTCTGGTGGCCCAGAATGAAGGCTGACGTTCAACTGTACATTCAATCTTGTTCTGTCTGTAATCAAAACAAACATGACAACCAGAAACCAGCAGGACTCTTATTACAGCCTACACCACCACCAAGACCTTGGGAAGTCATCGCTACAGATTTATTGTAGAATTACCGCCATCCAGAGGGTACACCACTATCATGGTCACCATTGACTTGTTCACTCATATTGCTCATTTTACACCTCTGTATAAGTTACCATCCTCGTCAGAACTTGCTGGAATCTTCCTGGAACACATCTTCCGACTGCATTGTCTTCCTTCCAAGATTATATCGGACAGAGGACCACAGTATATCTCTCAATTTTGGAAACACCTCTGCAGGATACTGGGAATCCAACGAGCCCTCTCCTCTGGATATCATCCCCAAACCAATGGAGTCACAGAATGAGTGAATCAAACCCTTGAACAATACCTTTGTTGTTTCTCTACTAAGGTCCAGGACGATTGGTCGCTTCTAATGCCAGTGGCAGAATTCGCCTACAACAATTCGGACCATTCGGCTGTTAAAACCAGCTCCTTTTTTTGCAGCCATGGATTCCACCCTGCGGTATTACCTTCAGTCCTTCTGCACCCTACACCATTTCCAACAGTCGATTCCTGGATTGAAACACTCATCAATGTACAGAGAGAAGCCAAGGAACATCTAGAAAGGGCACAGATCCAAACTAAGCACTATGATGATTTGAGGAGAAGACCAGGGCCTTCTTACACCATTGGGGATAAAGTATGGCTATCCTCGAAGCTACTGCCCCGACACCTCAGACCGAATAAGTTGGCTCCTCGATATTATGGGCCTTTTCCTATAAAAGGAGTGATTAACCCTGTGGCCTTTCGACTTAAACTACCAGACTCCTGGAAGAAAATCCATCCAGTTTTTCACAAATCTCTATTGAAGCCTTACATCCAAACCACCCGGACTAATCTTAGACCCAGTCCTGTGATTATCAATGACCAGCTAGAACATGAAGTGTCTCGAATATGTGACTCCAGGTATAGACGAGGACAACTTCAATACCTGGTGAAATGGAAGGGCTATCCACCCAGTGAACATATGCCCAGACGTGGCTGAAACATGTCTGGGGATGCTTGTGGTCTCGTGCAGAAGGGAAATGACCTAGCAGTTTGGGCTGGACTGCCCCTTTTGGGGTGGGGCCAAGCCTGATTTGCATATGGTCTTTCCCCTTCTGTAATGGCTTGGCAGGCGAAGAACGGTGGTCTGGAGGGTTGCCCAGAGCAACGCCAGTGGTTATGATCAATTCAAAACCTTCCAGCCATCACCTTCCGTTTTGCCAAAGTCACCCCGAGTGGGACGTGTAGGCCCAGACGTGGGTCCCGAGTCTGCCTGGACTAGAGACCCAAGCTACTCCTCACTGATGATGCCCAACAAGGCTGAAACATGTCTGGAAATGCTTGTGGTCTTGTGCAGAAGGGATGTGACCTAGCAGTTCGGGCTGGACTGCCCCTTTTGGGGTAGGACCAAGCCTGATTTGCATATGGTTTTTCCCCTTCTGTAATGGCTTGGCAGGCTGAAAAACAATGGTCTGGAGGGTTGCCCATCGCCTTGCCTGTGGTTATGATTAATTCAAAACCTTCGAGCCATTACCTTTCTGTTTTGCAAAAGTCACCCCGAGTGGACGGGTATGCCCAGATGTGGGTGCCGAGTCTGCCGGGCCTAGAGACCCAAGCTACTCCTCACTGATGACGCCCAACAAGGCTGAAACATGTCTGGGGATGCTTGTGGTCTCGTGCAGAAGGGATGTGACCTAGCAGTTCGGGCTGGAATACCCCTTTTTGGGTAGGACCAAGCCTGAGTTGCATATGGTTTTTCCCCTTCTGTAATGGCTTGGCAGGCTGAAAAACGATGGTCTGGAGGGTTGCCCAGAGCCTTGCCTGTGGTTATGATTAATTCAAAACCTTCCAGCCATCACCTTTCTGTTTTGCCAAAGTCACCCTGAGTGGGACGGGTATGCCCAGACTTGGGTCCCGAGTCTGCCGGGCCTAGAGACCCAAGCTACTCCTCACTGATGACGCCCAACAAGGCTGAAACATGTCTGGGGATGCTTGTGGTCTCGTGCAGAAGGGATGTGACCTAGCAGTTCGGGCTGGGCTACCCCTTTTGGGGTAGGACCAAGCCTGAGTTGCATATGGTTTTTCCCCTTCTGTAATGGCTTGGCAGGCTGAATAACGATGGTCTGAAGGGTTGCCCAGAGCCTTGCCCGTGGTTATGATTAATTCAAAACCTTCCAGCCATCACCTTTCTGTTTTGCCAAAGTCACCCCGAGTGGGACGGGTATGCCCAGACGTGGGTCCCGCGTCTGCCGGGCCTAGACACCCAAGCTATTCCTCACTGATGACGCCCAACAAGGCTGAAACATTTCTGGGGATGCTTGTGGTCTCGTGCAGAAGGGATGTGATCTAGCAGTTCAGGCTGGACGGACACTTTTGGGGTAGGACCAAGCCTGATTTGCATATGGTTTTTCCCCTTCTGTAATGGCTTGGCAGGCTGAAAAACGATGGTCTGGAGGGTTGCCCATCGCCTTGCCTGTGGTTATGATTAATTCAAAACCTTCCAGCCATCACTTTTCTGTTTTGCCAAAGTCACCCCGAGTGGGACGGGCATGCTCAGACGTGGGTCCCGAGTCTGCCGGGCCTAGGGACCCAAGCTGCTCCTCACTGATGACGGTCAACAAGGCTGAAACATGTCTGGGGATGCTTGTGGTCTCGTGTAGAAGGGATGTGATCTAGCAGTTCAGGCTGGACTGCCCCTTTTGGGGTAGGACCAAGCCTGATTTGCAAATGGTTTTTCCCCTTCTGTAATGGCTTGGCAGGCTGAAAAACGATGGTCTGGAGGGTTGCCCAGAGCCTTGCCCGTGGTTATGATTAATTCAAAACCTTCCAGCCATCACCTTTCTGTTTTGCCAAAGTCACCCCGAGTGGGACGGGCATGCTCAGACGTGGGTGCCGAGTCTGCCGGGCCTAGGGACCCAAGCTACTCCTCACTGATGATGCCCAACAAGGCTGAAACATGTCTGGGGATGCTTGTGGTCTCGTGCAGAAGGGATGTGACCTTGCAGTTCGGGCTGGACTGCCCCTTTGGGGTAGGACCAAGCCTGATTTGCATATGGTTTTTCCCCTTCTGTAATGGCTTGGCAGACTGAAAAACGATGGTCTGGAGGGTTGCCCAGAGCCTTGCCTGTGGTTATGATTAATTCAAAACCTTCCAGCCATCACCTTTCTGTTTTGCCTTTCCTGTTTAGTGTCCTACAAAATTATGGGTTCGGCCCTAACTTTATTAATTGGGTCAGGGTTCTTCATACACGCCCCTATGCTGGGATAAGTATAAACAGCACACTATCAGAGCTACTGGAACTACTAGGGGGCACCCGTGAAGGCTGTCCACTGTCCCCCCTTTTATTCGCTTTAGTGATTGAACCCCTGGCAGATATACTCAGTGCCCGATATAGCAAATACGGAATACCGCGTCAGGGTAAACTTGAGATCATTACGCTGTACGCCGACGATATCTTGCTGTACTTAAAAAACCCAGGGCACACCCTTGGTAGGGTCCTATCAGTGGTCAACACATTTGGTGAGTACTCGGGCCTGAAACTAAATTCAGCTAAATCAGTAGGCAATTGTAGAACCACTTGACCTTCATGGCCTTATCTGGAGTCCGGTACACATGAAATACTTGGGGGTGAACGTGGCCAGAACAGCACAGCTCTCCCGCACGCTGAACTATAACGCCCTCCAGTGGTCGAAGTGTACGAAAAGAAGTAGTGGAACTATGTTCCCTACTGGCCTGCAACGCTCCCCACATACACCATCGCCGTGCCTCCTCCCATGCACAATAAAACCCCCAAAACTCATGTGCCTGCTCTTTAAGGAAACGTCCTGTGCAGTGCACTGAAAGTGCAAGTTTCAACTTCTTGCTAGACTTTTATTTTAAAACGAACCTGTTCTGGAACAATTTCTTTTTAAAATAAAAGTATAGGAACGGTAAAACTTAATTAAAAGAAGTAGAGGAGCACCGCTCCCGCCCACTTCGACCACTGACGCCCTTGCTGATGCCCTATATGTCAAGATTACACGTTGGAACACCCTACCAATATCACTGCTGGGGAGCATTGCCCTTGTAAAAATAATAATTCTTCCTAAACTCTATTCATTTAGTACCTTGCCAGTATGGCCGGGGAGGGCATTATTTGCAAAAATAGGGGGCGCGTGTACTGCGTTGGTGTGGGAGGGACACGCTAGATTGAGATGGAGGGTCCTCACAGACCAGTAACCACAGGGAGGCCTAACGGCTCCAGATTTTTAGATCTACTATTTGGCCGCGCAGGCACATTATGCGGCACAATGTTCGACAGATTTCCTTGCCCCTAAAGAAACAACGAATGAAGGCCCAGTTCCGAAATCAGCCATACTACTCCACGACCTGACAACGTCACGTCCCAAACACTACAACACTATTAACCCCACACAGGTCACAACCACTGCTTGGGCAAAGATAGTCGACATACACGCCACCAACACACTGTACCACCCAAGCATGCCAATCTGGGGCGTTCTCTACATATCACCCACTATGGACAATGAAGTAGCGGCACATTGGGGCGCTAGAGGAATCATGCAATGGGGACAATTGTTCCCAGATAAGCCCTTTGTGACATGGGAAATCCTCAAAGACACCTCATTACGACCCTGGCAGTAAGCGAAAAATGATGCCGGTAAATGAATACCGGCATCGTTTTCCGCTAGGTCCGATCATGACCCGTGAAAGTGCTATTAGCGGCATCGTAGTTAACGGTGCCGCTTACAGCACCAAGTTCGCGCGCAGGCGACCTTCCACACCGTAAATACCGGCATCGCGCAAAGGTAGGCAAATCACGAACCAAGCGGACATGCTCTTAACGCCATCGCAAAGGCCGTTAAGTACCTTACCGCCATGGTGCTAATTCCGCCATCGCGAACCAACCGTAAATGGCCATGTGCAGTGTTCCCAGCTGCCACAGGTGCACAGAATCAGCACATGTGGAGGCAATACAGACTCACCAAGTACAAAAAGAGCACACCCCACCCCTTCCCACACCCAGTCACACTCCACAATGATTTCAATACGACTAGCAATGTTGGGGCTGGAGGACCTGATTGCAATGCAAGTGCTACAACTACAACAACAACAACAACAGGCAGCACAGAGGAGATGCAGGAGGAGAAGGAGGGAAAGGCAGGGCCAGCAAGCCCCACCAGCACAGCCAGTACCACCACGCAGGCAGCCCCCAATCCCACGCATCTGAGCCAGTCCATTCAACCTCACCGCTGAGCAGATCCATACCTTTTACCGTTTGGACCGGGACACCATCACCACCATCGTTCACATGATACACAACAACATCGTCAGCATGATAGAAACACCCACCGCCACCCCCCCCCTACTGAAGGTAGTGTCCGTGCTCCACTTCCTGGCCACAGGCACCTACCAGCACACAGTGGGGCACTTGCATGGCATTTCACAACCATTATTCTCACGTACACTGATCCAAGTGCTTGATGCCCTTCTCAAGCACACAGACGACCACGTTTCCTTACCACGGTCTGCCCAGGAGATTGCAAACACCAAAGTGGGTTTCCATGCACTAGCCGGCATACCTGGCTGCATTGGTGCCATCAACTGCACCCATGTGGAATTGGTGTTCCCACATGCCATGGAGATACCGTACCGCAACCGTAAACTATTTCACTCAATCAACGTGCAAATGGTCTGTGACTCCAACAGGATCATCACACATTGTTGTGTCCGATTCCCCAGATCAACCCATGATTCAATGGTCCTGAGGAACTCCACAATACCACGCTACATGGAGCGACATGCAGGGCCAATATCCTGGCTACTCGGTGAGTCTCATGTCATGGCCATGGAAATGTGAAGTGGGTAGGGGATTGACGTACCAATGCATACTTTACCTGGCTGAAAGGGGGGGGGAATGATGCATACTTTACCTGGCTGAAAGGGGAGGGGAAATGATGCATACTTTACCTGGCTGAAAGGGGGGGTGGAATGATGCATACTTTACCTGGCTGAAAGGGGGGGAATGATGCATACTTTACCTGGCTGAAAGGGGGGGGGAAATGATGCATACTTTACCTGGCTGAAAGGGGGGGGGGGAATGATGCATACTTTACCTGGCTGCGATTAGCAGAGGCAATGAAGCCAGCTCATACCCTAAAGCAGAACAAACGTCAACTGACACCTGTACACATAATGCCCGATGTAAGCAGCCCTACCATGTGAATGAAGGTGTGTCCCAACCATGACACAACCATCTGCAAGTGCATTGTACCGATTTGGACCACATTGACTTCAACAAAATGCACCTACATGCACGGCACCAAACAACATCAATTGAAAGGCCTGTCCCCCATAACTGTGCATAAAGGAGGCACATGACGGACAGAAACATCAATACACCATTACACAGACACCAAGGCCCCAAAAATGTCCCTATCAACATCAGTAGTGCTCATTGGGGTCATCATGAGGCTGACAGAAATGTTGCCATAATGTGAGAGTTGATATCACAGGACACGTGCCAGTTCACCAAAACAAACGCCATGAACGAACACAGTGGATGGGCACTCACAAGGTACTTGACCCCCCTGCATACATTGGTTGTTGTCATGCAAAACAGTCCATGAGAGCAATACACATATAGCGGTCACATAGTGTAAATCCATTTGTGCATATAAAAGCGGTACAAAGTAACAGTTGAATGCATGCCATGGTGGCACGTCATGTTTGGAATTAGATGTCATGACTGACACATACATTGTTGCCCATATACAGGTGATGCAGGCTATCCCCTGAAGAGGTGGCTCCTTACACCAGTCCGGAACCCACAGAACCAGCACGAGGAGGACTTCAACCGTGCACATACACGTACCCGTGTGGTGATTGAGCAGGCATTCGACCTACTGAAGGCACGGTTTCGCTGCCTCAGCAGGTCTGGTGGGGCACTCCTGTACCGCCATGAGAAGGTGGCAAAGATCGTCATGGCATGTGTCATGCTACACAATATGTGCATCAGACGAAATGTGCCCCCGCCCCTGACGCAGTACTGCAACCACCTGACGATGAGGATGAGGAGGGTGGGGATGGGGCAGCACCTCAGGGAGGCAGCGATGCACAGGAGGGGCGTGAAATGCGTCGGACTCTGATCAACCAATGTTTCTAGCACACGCGGATGGGGGGTGTCACATGGAGATGGCAATTGGGGCACTGTGTGTGTCTGGTATATGGACACTGGGGACTGTTCACCAATAAATCACACATACACAATGAGCAATGTCCACACATGTGAATTGTGCAAAAATGAAAAGTGTATTGTAAATGTGATTTGGTTTAACACACCCACTCCCCCTCCCCCCTCCCCCCTGAACTCCCCAACACACCCGCTCCCCCCTCCCCCTCCCCCCTGAACTCCCCAACACACCCACTCCCTCCTCCCCCCTGAACTCCCCAACACACCACTCCCCCCTCTCACCTCCCCCCTGGACTCCCTGCAAAGGTGTGAGGAAGTCTGTGATGAAGTGGCTAATGTTTGATTTCTCCACTGGGTGGCCACTATTGGCAGCCCCCTCCCCTGGCCCCCGGGGCACCCCTGCCTGTGCTCCGCAGGTTCCTGCCCGATCGGCGGACGGGGCTGCTTGTTGTTGAACTGGCAGCCGAGGAGGTCCCTGGCTGCTCATTGGGACGCATGTCCCTAATTGACTGAACAAGTTCTGAGATCACGTGCCGCACCGCAGCGAGTTCAGCACAAATGTCCTTTGTGGAGGACTGTATTGCAGCCTTCACTGCCTCTACGCATTGCTGCATTCCTGCCCTTGCACCCCCACATTCTGCAACATGCTCAGTCAGGAGTGAGGAGAGTTGGTGCTGCCGTGTGATGATCTCCTCCAACGACTGTTGATTTTTCTGGGCCATGGATATTGCCAGTGGTCTATCCATTGGGCTGCTCAGCTCCAGCACATCGTGCACTGAGCATGGAGAGCCTGGCCATTCCTCATCATCTAATTGCCCCTGTGTGGCATCTTCATGCTGGCTGCTTTGGGACAGGTAGGGGGAATGAGGGTGGGCAGTGGGGGGTCCTACATCGATCTCATCATTCCCCGCATCACTGTCAGAGGAAGCTGCAATGGCAGCAGTTTCCCCGATTGCGCTGCTTCCTGCAGAACCAGTCCCTTCTGTGGCCACCAGTTGGGGTATCTGCTGCTGCTGGTACCATGCTGCCTGCTGGGGTGCCTGTCAGTGCCCTTTCCTGTGTTTTTCCCACGGATTTGGGCTGCTGTAGGGTTTTGGTCTGTACAGCAGAAGTGGAGGGTTGGTGTGCTGGCACTGTGGTCCTGGCCTTCTTGGCAGGTGTGGTGGCAGTAGTGTCTTCCTCGTCGAGGTCGGAATTGGAGCCTGTGGTGGAGCAAAGGAGGGAAAGTGTTATTGATGGGTCTGCGGACATTGAGCGGGCATTGTGATGACTGCCATAATTTTGGTTACTAGATGCAGCACATTGGAGGCAGGGACATACAGGTTGTCTCCCTTTTGTGTGGATGTAGCATGGGGGTATGTGGGTGCCTACAGTTAGGGTGTGCATACTGCATGTGTACAGGGTGGAGGTCAGAAATGGCTGTAGGCAGTCTTCTGCACTATTGGGCAAGATTGTGCTTCACATGAATGGACTTCAGTGACTTTTGCATGGCTTGATTTGAGGCACCTACATGCATCATCTGATGTCGGGGCTCCTCTCTCCAATCCTCCTACCCCTTCAATGCTCTTGATGCCGATTGTAGTGGCACAGATTTCCTCCCAGGGCTGTAATTTTATTGGGGACTCTGATCCTCCGCCGGTTGCCATGCCCATGTTCCTGTTGGCAGACAGGATGCTCCTAACGCGGAGCCGGAGATCATCCTACCACTTACGGCACTGTCTAGCGTTGCGGGGTACTTTTCCCACAGCACTGACCCGCTGTGCATCTAGGGCCCATATGGCCTTCTTCTTTGCGATTGCCGGTCTGGTCATTTGTGTAGAAAAGACTACAGGGGCGTTTTCTTGGAGGGTCTCCGCCAACATGTTCAGCTCCTCCCTGGTGAAACGGTCCTGCCGCTGGCGATCACAACTTTTCTTGACAACTTTAGGCATTTTCTTGCAGGGTAGATGTGGCTGATGTTTTGTGCCGGTTCTCAGGGTTGGATGTCCACTGGTTGCGGAGGATGCCAATGGATTGTGTTTTTGAAGATGGCCGCCGTGCTCTTTCACGTTCCGCCGCGATGACGCAAGTTCCGGTTCCGCTTATTTACGGTCAGCGCTAATTGCGGTCACCGCTAATTGCGGTGGCCGGGGTGGCGGTAGTGCACCTTGCGCGGCATACGATGCCGGTAGGTGCCATTTTGGGGGCATTAATGGCATGGCGCAGTTTACATTACCGGCATGGCGCAATGCTCGTGCCCGATGGGTCGTAATGTGCCGCTTTTTACGGCTTCGCCCAGCACGGACACGTTAGTTGCGCCATGCCAGCAATGTACTTTACTTACCGCCAGGGTCGTAATGAGGGCGATAGTAGGAGATACACCGAAACATACGTTGCACTACATGTGAATGAAGTCTGCCATCGCAAAAAAATGGTCAGAATTTCTGACAGAGCCAACGATAAACCTGGGTTTAGGATATATGTTTACAGCCGGGAAGGGGAGGATATGAGCATCGACACTATACAAGACCATCATTCAAACCCGCCCACCAGTGACACATAATGCCAAAGAAAAGCGGGAGCAGGACTTGGGACACGTGATCAGTGACAACCAATGGTCACAAATATGCACCCTAACAAAATCCATGTTGTGCAATGATAGATATAAACAGATTCAATATAAGTTGTACATAGACTACCTTATACCCCAGACAAACTGAAACGTATATATCCCGCTACTGAAGGTCTGTGTCCTAGATGTAGTTGTGATACGGCTGACACTTTCCATATGTTCTGGTCATGCACACAATTGAGGGACTATTGGGCGGAGATCTGCAAAACACTGGATGACATGGCTGAAGAACCTATTGAATGGTCGCCGACGATATGTTTACTGGGGGCCACAGGGAAGATGAATCCAACCTGGTGGAAATTATTGAACGTAAGCCTACTACTCGCCAAGAGAGCGATATTACTGAAATGGAAAAGCAAAAGTCCCCCCACTAAGGATGACTGGGACAGAGACATGATCTGGACTAACGACAACAAAGAAATATATATTGATTCACTGCAAGTAGCTACGAGACCTAAATATATATGGACCAGATACAAACAATACCTTGCTGATGAAGCTGAAAGAGAGGAAATGTTGTGATGTGTGATGGTTTCTTTCTTCCTTTTCCTTTTTATTTCTTGGTAAACAATGTATAAGTTGTGTGATTGACATATTCATGTAGCTCAATGTACCTGTGTGGACATAATAAATAAAGTTATAAAATAAACTATCAGGCCGATTCATGGAATAATTAGCGCGGCGCAAGTGGGCAAAAACGTGCGAATCGCAGTGGAATAGCGAAAATCGCAGTGCAATTGCGAAAATCGCACGAAAAGCAGCGCACGTCGATTCATGGAAGGCCGTGCGCGAGAAAACCAGCGGATGTGCGATAAAAAAGTGCGCGGCGCACGTTGGCGCACAGGCCATCTAACAGCGTACGCCAGGTCACAGAGAAAATCGCACAGGCCACAGCGAAATTCGCACATAGCGCGGCTCACGCAACAAAAGTAGGCGGAACACGGGCGTAACACTCGGAATGGGGAACAACTTGCCAAAACGTGGGCGTCACGGGGGAAGTACAGGGCACAAGTGCGCGGAACGCCCACACGCTCGCCTACAACACGTATTCATGGAATAGAATAGGGCAAAAGAGCGCACGCTCAAACCAGCGCACAGGCACAAACACGACCGCCACAAGAAAGCAGGCGGTAGCGTCTCTGCGGCTGTAAGAAATGTGCGCCAAAAGGTGCGCCAACAAATAGCACCTATATACTGCCATGATGAATGTCCCATACTGTGGCCCTCCAGGAAAAATGACGTGCAAAGGGGTACCCACAAACACGGACACCCGCTGACAAAAAATACGTGTGCGTGTATACCGGGGTGCGCGGGAAGTCTAACACGCGATTTCAGCAGGGTACGTGCATCACAGGGGTTCGTGTGAAGTCATTCACGCGATCGGGCCTGGGGGAGCGGGCTACGTGTATTTCAGGGGTTCGCGTGAAGTTTCACACGCGATCGGGTCTGGGGGAGCGGGCTACGTGTATTACAGGGGTTCGCGTGAAGTTCCTCACGCGATCGGGCCTGGGGGAGCGTGCTACGTGTATTTCAGGGGTTCGCGTGAAGTTTCACACGCGATCGGGCCTGGGGGAGCGGGCTACGTGTATTACAGGGGTTCGCGTGAAGTTCCTCACGCGATCGGGCCTGGGGTAGCGGGCTACGTGTATTACAGGGGTTCGCGTGAAGTTCCTCACGCGATCGGGCCTGGGGGAGCGGGCTACGTGTATTCCAGGGGTGCGCGTGAAGTCATTCACGCGATCGGGCCTGGGGGAGCGGGCTACGTGTATTTCAGGGGTTCGCGTGAAGTTTCACACGCGATCGGGTCTGGGGGAGCGGGCTACTTGTATTACAGGGGTTCGCGTGAAGTTCCTCACGCGATCGGGCCTGGGGGAGCGTGCTACGTGTATTTCAGGGGTTCGCGTGAAGTTTCACACGCGATCGGGCCTGGGGGAGCGGGCTACGTGTATTACAGGGGTTCGCGTGAAGTTCCTCACGCGATCGGGCCTGGGGTAGCGGGCTACGTGTATTATACAGGGGTTCGCGTGAAGTTCCTCACGCGATCGGGCCTGGGGGAGCGGGCTACGTGTATTCCAGGGGTGCGCGTGAATTTCCACACGCGAATAGCCTGGGCGCGTGTATTTCAGGGGTGCACGGGGAGTTCCACACGCGAATAGCCTGGGCGCGTGTATTTCAGGGGTGCGCGGGAAGTTCCACACGCGAATAGCCTGGGGGCGCGTGTATTTCAGGGGTGCGCGGGAAGTTCCACACGCGAATAGCCTGGGCGCGTGTATTTCAGGGGTGCGCGGGAAGTTCCACACGCGAATAGCCTGGGCGCGTGTATTTCAGGGGTGCGCGGGAAGTTCCACACGCGAATAGCCTGGGCGCGTGTATTTCAGGGGTGCGCGGGAAGTTCCACACGCGAATAGCCTGGGCGCGTGTATTTCAGGGGTGCGCGGGAAGTTCCACATGTGATTTGACAGTGTGGGTCCTCCCAGGTGTACCCTGTACACCCTCCACGGCCCCTGCAGGCAGCCCACACCACAGGGGACTACCCTGCATCCCTGGTCATGTCCCGCAGGCAGCCCACCCACCATGGGCATGCCCCCCAGCAAAGGCACATGTCTCCTTGAACTAATGAACACCAACTCATGTCCCCTTGCACCCCCACCCCCCAGCACTGTGGGGCACCTGCCAGCAGGCCCACACCCATGTCCAACTCATGTCCCCCACCACCCCCACCCCCCAGCACTGTGGGGCACCTGCCAGCAGGCCCCCACCCATGTCCAACTCATGTCTCCCACCACCCCCAAACCCCAGCAGTGCAGGGTCACCCTCCACCAGGCCCCCACTCATGTCTCCCACCACCCCCACCACCCAGCCACCAGGGTCACCCTCCACCAGGCCCCCAGTCATGTCACCCACCACCCCCACACCCCAGCAGTGCAGGGTCACCCTCCACCAGGCCCCCACTCATGTCTCCCACCACCCCCACCCCCCAGCCACCAGGGTCACCCTCCACCAGGCCCCCACTCATGTCTCCCACCACCCCCACCCCCCAGCAGTGCAGGGTCACCCTCCACCAGGCCCCCACTCATGTCTCCCACCACCCCCACCCCCCAGCCACCAGGGTCACCCTCCACCAGGCCCCCACTCATGTCTCCCACCACCCCCACACCCCAGCCACCAGGGTCACCCTCCACCAGGCCCCCACTCATGTCTCCCACCACCCCCACACCCCAGCAGTGCAGGGTCACCCTCCACCAGGCCCCCACTCATGTCTCCCACCACCCCCATCCCCCAGCCACCAGGGTCACCCTCCACCAGGCCCCCACTCATGTCTCCCACCACCCCCACACCCCAGCCACCAGGGGCACCCTCCACCAGGCCCCCACTCATGTCTCCCACCACCCCCACCCCACAGGGGCACCCTCCACCAGGCCCCCACTCATGTCACCCACCACCCCCACACCCCAGCCACCAGGGGCACCCTCCACCAGGCCCCCACTCATGTCTCCCACCACCCCCACACCCCAGCCACCAGGGGCACCCTCCACCAGGCCCCCACTCATGTCTCCCACCACCCCCACCCCCCAGCCACCAGGGGCACCCTTCACCAGGCCCCCACTCATGTCACCCACCACCCCCACACCCCAGCCACCAGGGGCACCCTCCACCAGGCCCCCACCCCCCAGCCACCAGGGGCAGCCTCCACCAGGCCCCCACTCATGTCACCCACCACCCCCACCCCCCAGCCACCAGGGGCACCCTCCACCAGGCCCCCACTCATGTCTCCCACCACCCCCAAACCCCAGCAGTGCAGGGTCACCCTCTACCAGGCCCCCACTCATGTCTCCCACCACCCCCACCCCCCAGCCACCAGGGTCACCCTCCACCAGGCCCCCACTCATGTCTCCCACCACCCCCACACCCCAGCCACCAGGGGCACCCTCCACCAGGCCCCCACTCATGTCTCCCACCACCCCCAAACCCCAGCAGTGCAGGGTCACCCTCCACCAGGCCCCCACTCATGTCTCCCACCACCCCCACCCCCCAGCCACCAGGGTCACCCTCCACCAGGCCCCCACTCATGTCTCCCACCACCCCCACACCCCAGCAGTGCAGGGTCACCCTCCACCAGGCCCCCACTCATGTCTCCCACCACCCCCACCCCCCAGCCACCAGGGTCACCCTCCACCAGGCCCCCACTCATGTCTCCCACCACCCCCACACCCCAGCCACCAGGGGCACCCTCCACCAGGCCCCCACTCATGTCTCCCACCACCCCCACCCCCCAGCCACCAGGGTCACCCTCCACCAGGCCCCCACTCATGTCTCCCACCACCCCCACACCCCAGCCACCAGGGGCACCCTCCACCAGGCCCCCACTCATGTCTCCCACCACCCCCACCCCCCAGCCACCAGGGGCACCCTCCACCAGGCCCCCACTCATGTCTCCCACCACCCCCACCCCACAGCCACCAGGGTCACCCTCCACCAGGCCCCCACTCATGTCTCCCACCACCCCCACACCCCAGCCACCAGGGGCACCCTCCACCAGGCCCCCACCCATGTCTCCCACCACCCCCACCCCCCCAGCACTGTGGGGCACCTGCCAGCAGGCCCCCACCCATGTCCAATCCATGCCCCCCTGCACCTGGGTCCCAACATTCCCCAATCATGTCCGTAATGCCCATCCTCCCCTGCCAAAAGGCCCAACCAACTATCACACCCACCCACATATCAAAGGCAATTACATGTTACACCCCCAATTTAAATAATGCAATTGAACACATGTCTGTCACACACAATGGCTGCAAGTGAATGACAAAACACCCAACATGACATGCCTGAAAGCAATGAGATGATACGACACATTGAAGAATCAAAAAAAATATGTATTCAACAGCAAGTAGAATGGAAATGAAATAAGAAAAAACACAAAGCAAATCAAACAAAACAAGATGAATGTCCAAGAAAATAATCTGAAAAATTAAAATAAGCCAATGAAGAACCATGAAGAAGATCATCCTGGGTCCATGAGCCCAACCAAATTAAACCTAACTATGACTACTAACTAAAAACTGAACTATATACAAAAAAGTGGTGCATTGTCCAATCGCAACCAAAAAAAAATCAAAAAAACAAAGGAAACCTAACCCTAACTATACAACTATATACAAAGGCAGCGGGCTATTCGGACGGCTCACTGGTTGTTGTCATGGGCCAGGGCATCATCGAACTCCTGGTCAATGGCTTGGAGGCGGGCATGTTCCCTGGCCCCGAGGTCCCGCAGGGATAACGCAGTGTCAAGCTCAAACTCCCTGCGAAGACCCTCGAGGCACTCAGCCCGCCTCAGCGCCCTCCGCATGGAGTCCTCCGCCCTGACCATCGTGAGCCGTTCCTCCTCTGCCCGCTGCCGCTCCGCACCTATCCGCTGGCACAACCGCTCCCACACGGAAGCCACTCCCATTCCAGGGTTCTCCTGCCCTCCGGCCGATGCCTGCACCCCTGATGTTGATGGCCCCGAGCCATGATGCCTCCCACGTTGAGCCTGCTGCTGCCTCCGACGCAACTGCCTGTGCCAGCACGACGGCATCCATGCTGATGGAAACCACCGACGCCGTCGTGCACGTGCCCTGCCCGATGATGCCGTCACATCCTCCATCTGCTGGGGTCCAGTTGCTGTGGTGTCCACCCCTGCTGGATCTCTGACTCCCGACTGTGGCAGGGATGGGATCGCCACCGAGCTGGCTGCATTGGTCGGGGCAGGTCCACAGGGGGCCCTGGTGGCATCTGGGCTGGAAGACGGCAAGGAGAACGACTGGTGGATAGCCTGCACAGAGGAGGAGAGGGCCGCCACATTGGCCAACACATGCAGGAAACCCCCGAACATGGCCGATCCCAATTGGGCCACGTCGGCACGGTGCACTTCGTGATGACGTGCGTGCTCCTCCCGGGAAGCACGCACGGCATCACGAATCACAGCCGTGCGCATCGCGACCCCAATCAGGACCTTCTCCGCACGGCCAGGGGTTCCCACGTCCGCAGGTGGAGGGGAGTCAGGTGACATGGACATCCCCTCTACCTGCGGACAGGCCTGGGACGGGGCATCCCTGCTGGTGCATGGTGGTGCACTCACAGGGTCAGGGACAGCGACATGCACAGGCCCCTCCACGGTGACCTGTGCTGCCTCCTGCCCCTGGCCCTGGACTGCACCACTTGCACCAGCAGGGATGCCCCCACCAGGCCCCATGTGTGCCCCAGTGGCGGCCTCCTCCTCCTCTGTGCAAACCACCAACCTGGATGGCTCCTCACCGTCTCCCACCGTAGCAGGCCCCTGTGGGGGCTCACCCACCCCTTCCGCTGCAGCCGTGGGGGCATCCCCGCCGCCTTGCTCCACAGCGCCGTCTCCGCCCTCTTCTTCACTAGCCGCTGCGTAGAGGGAGACAAAGAACACAAGCATCAGGGCACTGTACAATGGTCCCCTAGACAGGAAGCATTAGCAGATGAGCACCACTGTCAAAGTACACTTCCATCATGTCCCTCCACAACACATGGGTCAGTCCAGGCAAAACACACACAGTAACAGGCATGGTGCATGCCATGGACATTTCCATGCATGTCCAATGGACTCTTGAAACATTCAATGATATGTAACTCACATGCATCATGGCTCATGCCTATCACATGCACACACTTCACCTCAGTCACATCCATCTGGCCCCAAACACACCAAACACAGCGGATACAAGGGTAATTTGGCTGCTTTACTGAATCTGTGCATTGTCACACACATGTGTCATGCATCCATGGCATGCACAAGTCACAGACACGCAGGTCAGGCACACAGACATGGCTACCATATATGTACCTGGCATCAGCACCCATCCCTCACCCCCACCCATGTCCAGGTACAGAGACTGGCATGCTCTCATGTTCAAAATCTGCATAGGGCTCCCCATGCGGCATTTCAACACATGCAACAACCATGTGCATCACACATCACTGGTCGCACATGCATTACCATGATGTCCCTGCACACATACATGCATACATGGCCTATGGCACACATACAGGCAAGTATCATAGAACCAGCACACCGCAACATGCCCTGTCTCACACAGTAATGCATGGACACTTACCGCTCAACTCCAGACGGGCCTCCCACTCAAGGATCTGGGCGTGGAGCGCTGGGCGTACGCGTTCCAGGACCCTCATCTGGATGGAACTCATGCGGCCCTGGCCCCCCTCCACGAGGCGCCGGGCCTTCACAAGGGTCCTGGACCTCAAGTCCTCCCAGCGCTTCTTGATCTTCAGGACGTCGCGGGTTGCCACCCCCTCCGCGTTGATGGCAACCACACAGTCGGCCCAGATCCTCTGCCGTCCTTCCTTGCTGGCGCGGGACGATCCAAAGAGGGCATCATACTTCCCCAGGACATGCTCCACCAGGACACCAACTTCGGTGACAGTGAAGCTGGTGCCCCTCTGCCCCTCTGGCCTGGGGTTGCCACTGGTGCCAGATGTGGAAGTGCCCGACATGGCAACCCCAGAGGCAGGTGTGGGTGGGCAACTGGGTCCTGGGGCTGGGCTGTGGAGCGATGTAATCCCAGTCGGGAGTCTTCAGTTCCAGCAGGGGTGGACACAGCAACTGGACCCCTGCAGATGGCTGATGTGCAGGCACCAAATGGCAGGGCACGGTGGCAGCAGGCAGGCAGGCTGGCAGCAGCAGATGGCACGTGGGAGGCTGCTCGGGGCACTGGGGGGCAGTAACTCGGCCTTCTGGGCAGGAGCGTGGTCTTCCATGTGTTTTCGCGTGGCCAGCTTGATACGGAGTGATTTGGCACGTGAAAATCCTGCACGTCAGCGTGAAATCCGAGGAAAGGCCCTTAGCGCGTAAGCGCGTCAGTACGCATACGCGATTCTATTGGACCAGAGTCCCTCAGCGCGTAAGCGCGTCTGTGACGTGACCCGCACGGGTGTTCCCCACTCAGCACGTGATGACGGGGCACACGTGGAAATACTGCACGTCAGAGTGTCATCGCGTGTAATTGGACAAATGTGCGCGTACACGCGATTGGCCTATGTACGTGTATTTAATGGGTGCGCGGGCACTTACACACGCAAGTACGTCAGCGAACCTGTATCCCGTGGTGCGTGTGAATTTCCACACGCTATTGGACTGGGAACTGGATTCCAGGGGTGCGCGGGTCACACGCTCGCCTAGAACACGCGCAAAGCATAAATTTGCGGACTTTAACAATAACAAGCTCAGACGCCAGGATGAACATACCGTTCCTAGCAGCAGTGGCAGTGGGCTACCAAAGGAGGAGGAGGAGGATAGTCAGGGCCAGAATATTCACACCCAGAACCAGCCTTTTCGGGATGCCTGATGACCAGGTGTATGGGAGGTACAGGTTTCCACCACACATTATACTGGACCTGGTGAGTGAGTGGGAGGATGACCTCACATCACCCACCCTGTGCTCCCAAGCACTCAGCCCCCTGGAGAAGGTCCTCAATGTACTGCACTTCTTAGCCACTGGATCATTTCAGCGGACAAGTGCCATAGTGGGTGGGGTGTCACAGGCCACCCAGTCACGCTGCCTACACCAGGTCTTGAACATCATCACTGCACGCCCATCAGTCCGCAGGCACATATACCTGCCCAGAACACCTGCAGAAAGGCATGCTGCCGCCCTGGATTTTTACGCTGTGGCACGATTCCCCAAAGTGCTAGGTGCCATCGACTGCACCCATGTGGCTCTACGTCCCCCCAGGGCATCTGAGCACATCTATAGGAACCGCAAGCACTGGCATTCCATCAACGTGCAGGTAGCATGTAATGCCAAGGGAATCATCACCTCAGTATATGCCAACTATCCCGGCTCCACCCACGACAGCTTCATTTACCGAATGTCCACCCTAAGCCGGGACCTAGAAGCTGGGTGGCATGGCGATACATGGCTGCTTGGTGAGTCTGTATGCCTCTGCACATGCATGCATGTTGGATACTGAGCAAGGTCACAACCCCACCAATTATACCAATCACCACCTCCACAGGGGACAGTGCCTACCCTCTCAGCCCACACATGATGACGCCAATTCGGAACCCCACCACGCCACCCCAGGTAAGATATAACACAGCCCACATTACAACCAGGGGCATAGTGGAGCGCACATTCGGAGTGCTAAAGTCACGCTTTCGCTCCCTTGACCGTTCTGGCGGGCAGCTGTTATACGCTCCCCCAGTAGTGTGCAGGATCATAGTGGCAGCATGTGTCCTGCACAACGTTGCAACACGCCGGGGCCTGGCCGTGGACATGGTGGTGGCCCCACATCCCCAACCACATGCACAACCGCTGCGCATGGGAGGGGAAAGGGCACGGGGAGAGGCAGCCCGTACATAGCTAGTGGCTAATTACTTCACATAGAAATCACACCCCTGTGCAGTGCACACTGCCCTGGCACATTCCATCTGACAATCAATGATGACTCAACCTGACACTGATCCTGAATGTCTGGAGAATGAACCGGGAATACCATGTCAGCCTGAGATTGTTCACCTGGAAGTGTCACAATGTGTGCATCCCTACCCACACAGACACCACCAATGCAGTTTTGTGAAGTTACACATTGAAGCAGCTAAAATGAATACCCACTTGCAAAATGCAACAAGAGGACAGTGCCATGTCAGCCAACCCAACCCCAGCACCGCCACACCACACACCGTGCCATGTCATGCTAATTGCAGGTAAACAAAGTAATCCCCACAACATGACATCAGTCTCACTATGTACAGTGTCCCTATTAGAAACCTGCAACACCTGAAATGCTCACAGCAATGCCGGACCAACAACATACTTGAGCACGTACTACCATTAACATGACATCACAAATGTTACATATTAGTAGTCTCACCACCTGGAAATGCCTGCACTCCCACCACTACCAACTGTGCAGTGTTGTCGCCATGTAGAGTTGTAGGTGCACTGCTGCCAACATGGACCCCATCTCCAGACTAGAGGTCCTTGTGTGGACATGAGGAAGGGACCTGCAAATTGGGAGGTAGACACAGAAGAAGAGTTACACATCAATGCAACATGCAGTGTACAACACAACAGCAATATGCACTAGGAATGTATACACAGTATTGACTACAGACTGGCCACACAGCTCATGGGAGTCCAACGTCACTGTGTAATTCACTGTCACTTGGGCACACCCTTTGCAAGCCCATGGAAACGGGAAGCAGGAGGGGTGTGTGTGACTCAAACCCAAGCATCTGAACCAAATACATTACAAGCCTGCATGTGCCCAGCCACAATGCAGCGTATGCCCACAGGAACCACGGAAGCCAACAGATCGTCCCAAAAAAATTGGGAATAAAAGAAATCAAAATAAAAATAAGAAACAATCAAAAATGGCCATTGATGGGCCCGGGGGGGTTGGGGAGGCCACCCAGGAGGTCCGAGGACAGGATGCACACCAGAACCCACCTGCGTGGATCCTGGGAAGATAAAACACCTCCATGGGCTCATGGCCCACACGGCTACCCTATTGTGGGAGTATCACTGCTGTCGCTATTATCACCCTGTGCAGCTGCATCCGGAGGTGGTTGCACTATGGGAGGCAGCCCACGCAAGGCCCTAGTCTGCTCCTCCATGGCTGCAAGCATGCGGGTGTGGTAGGTCTGGTTCTGGAGGATGAGTGTGCGGAGGTCCCCATGCAACAACTCACGGGATGCCCGGACCTCCGCCCTCGTTGCCTGCATCTCAGCTGAGAGCGTACGGGTGAGACGCTCCAGCTGCTGTTCTGTCCTTTGGTGTGTTGAAGCCTCAAGCTCAACAAGAGTCGTCCTGAGGTGAAGGAGCTCCTGCCTCAGGGCTTCCCTGTGGCCCTGGGACTCAATGGAGATGGCCTCCTGCAGAGTCGCCAGTGCCGCCCGCCTGTCCCTGTTGGACCCCAACATGTCCTCCCTGTGTGACTGGCAGATGGACTCGGTTGCCTGCACTAGTCGCTCCATCAGCCTTTCTGGGGGGACAATGGAAGTGGCCACCCTATCCATGGCCTGAGCCATCATCTCGGATGATGCAGCCTGTTGGGTTGCCATACCGTAAATGGATTGCTCCCATGCGGTATTGCCGGGTGGCGTACGGCCACCACGTCGGCGGGCACCACACCTGTCTGGGGCAAGGCGAACTGCGCCTTGCTGTGCCGGCACTGCCTGAGGCTGCAGGACTGCATTCCCCCTCTGATCTGCTGGCCCAGGAACAGGATCAGATGTCGCGGAGTGTGACCCTGCATCCGTAACCACCGAAGGCGTAGCTGCCAACACTGACATCCCCATGGAGGGTTCTGACCCTGGTGCAGGTGGGTGAGACAGAACAGAATCCCTCCCTGGAACACTCACCTGCGACGGCACGTAGGTCTCATCCGAATCAACACCTGAGTACAGCTCGGGGGAGGTGCAGCCAGATACACCCCTTGAGAGCACGACCTGCAGCACTTGTGGGTTCTCCCCCACCACCACACCACGTCCCTCACTGGTGGTTGGTCGGCCCTCGGACCCCTCCTGGGTCTGCACCATCTCCACAACCCCAGCAGTATCAGGTGCGTCTTCCCTTGCAAAGACATGAAAACAAAGAAATGGAAACAGGCATTAGCACCATGGCACACAATGAGGGCTGAGAAGCAAGAGAACCAGTACTTGATTGACACATGTCCCACATGACTAAAACCCTCCCATGCATGCACCCTCACTGCGTATGAAGTCCAGGCAAATGGCACACACTGATGACACCAAGATGGAAGATGAACACATTTTCTGCATGCTGCCTGGCAGTGGCATCACACATTGGCCTGTGATTGCCAGGTGAAACACACATGCCATCACACAGATGGCATGTACCATTGCTATTGAGTGAAGATGGAGAGGAGGGCAGCACCTATTCATTCAGTCCAGTTCCCGCATGCAATTGCTTTTCTAATTCTAACAGGTCAGATTTTTCACCTGGAGCTGCCAGTCTGAAATGGTCCAATTGTACAGGGACATGTGTGTACAAATGATATCCAGGTAACAAAGTCACTCCACTTTACCATACCCATGTCAGACATGTGACTAGTGGACAGCGACATGCCTAGTGAAAGTGGTGGAATGCAAACAAACTGACTGAATGAACAGTGAAAAATAAGCAAATATGTTGTGGCAAGGTGACACTTCAAGGGCAACTGGCGTGCAGTTGGGCTAGATGTCTACTGTTGGCAGAAGGGATACTGCTATGGCCAAATGCAGCTGCGCAGGAAGTATTGCATGAAGCACATGGCTGACCCATACGACTCAGGCGCACACACTCTCACCTGGCACACAAACAGAAGCCCTCACACACACACCATGCACATGGATGACACACACATGCATGTGCACTCACCGGACAATGCCTCGTAATCAGCCAGATCTCCCACGCCTTGGATCTGTTCCTCCGTGACGTAGGTCCCAGCGACTGACTCATGTGGAGTGAGTTCCATGTCTACTACTGGAGACCCACCTCCAGTCACTAGAGTTGCGGCATGACTTGAGGCCAGCTTACTCTTTGCCCTGCGCTTTAGGTCATTCCAGCGCTTATAGCAATCATTGGCTGTGCGCCTCACAATTCCAAGGGCACTTACGATGTCCGCAACGGTCTGCCAGTGTGCCTGGCGTTGTGCAGGTGTGGTCTTGGATCCTGCAACAATGACCATCTCGTAGTCATGTCCGGACACATACTCGACAAGTGCATTCAGTTCGTCATCCGTGAAGCTGGGCTTCCTGGACGGGCCGGACTGTGTAGCCGTGTCTGGGGCATCAGCCTGTGCCGGACGAGCACTCTTCCTCTTCCGCTTGGAAGGTGGTGGTGATCCTGAGTGTCCTGCGCCGCTCTGGACACTAGGGGCAGGAGCCCTGGTGGACTCTGTATCAGGAGTGTGGGATTGCACACTCAGCATGGGAGTTGGTGCAGGCATTGGCTCTAGTGTGATGGTGTCAGGGGGAATGTCAGCAGCATGGACTAGGACCGACACTGTCCTGGCTGGGTGTGTGAGGGCTGGGGTGGATGGAGCCGCAGCTGCCCCTGCAGCCTCTCCGCCCTGCCTCCTTGGTGCAGCAGATGACCTTGCTGCCCCAGATCCACGTGGCATGATGGCATCAACGTGCACCAGCGCACGTGTCGTAGCCCTGCTGACCTGGAAGTCAGCCATGGAGTCAGCCAGGTCTGGTGCCTCAATGGGCTGGTCCAACAAGGGCTGAGCATGGATGGTGTCAGCCACATCAGCCTCAATGGGAGGGGGGGAGGGGGGGGATTATGGGTGCCCGTGACTGGTCCTCCACACATGGGGGGACAGGCTCACCCTGCAAGTTACGACCACGTCCCCTACCGGATCCACCACGGCCACCACTTGTGGCTCTTCCACCTTTGCCACCCTTACGGAATCCTCGCCTCCCAGCCATGGCACTGATGTTAATGTGCGTATGGGAGTGGATGTAGACTATTGTCCTGGGCAATTGGGGGTCAAAGGGGTTGGGTACCAGATGGTAATTGTACCCTAGTGCTCTAGCAAGGCTGAATGTAACCCCTGGGGAAAGATGACGGGTCACGCAACGCACAGGAGGCCCAAAAAAGGGAGATGACGTGCACGCAACCCCTCCTAGACCACGTGTGCAGAAAGAAAAACCTGCACTACGCTGTGGCACCCAGAAACACAAGAATGAACGTATGAGTGTCACACGCAGCCTAGAATGACCTCTGAAGGGGTAGGCTACACACGGGGCAAGCACAGATGTTAGATACGTGCGTGACTCACCGTCTGCCTGGTAAACGAGCGTGTAAAAGGAGCACGTTTGGTTGGCAACACCCCCGCCAAAAGAAGATTTGTACGCTGTCTGAGGAGACAGGACAACAGTAGAAGGGAACACTGTTTGAGGGAACATGCCCAGGTAAACCAGTAAAAGCGAAAGAAGAGAAAAAGCTGTCAGAGGTAACAGGGAATACGAACTTGAAACGCCGTGAAGTAAATCGCGTGTGAAACGACAAGAAGTACAGAATTCACCCACTCACTCTCCACGAAAAGCACGTACAAGGAAGTGGTGTTCTACGCGTACCTTTTATACAGGCCCACACGTCCAGCGTCACTTACGCGGCGTGTACGCGCTAGGGCCATTTCCACCAATTACACGCTTTGTCACTTCTGCGTGTAGGGACATTTCCTCCAATTACACGCTTTGTCACTTCTGCGTGTAGGGCCATTTCCACCAATTACACGCTTTGTCACTTCTGCGTGTAGGGACATTTCCTCCAATTACACGCTTTGTCACTTCTGCGTGTAGGGACATTTCCACCAATCACACGCGATGAGACTCTGACGTGCAGTCTTTCCACGTGTGCTCTGTCATCACGTGCTGTGTGGGAAACACCCGTGCGGGTCACGTCACAGACGCGCTTACGCGCTGAGGGCCTTTGGTCCAATAGAATCGCGTATGCGTGCTGACGCGCTTACGCGCTAAGGGCCTTTCCTCGGTTTTCACGCTGACGTGCAGGATTTTCACGTGCCAAATCACTCCGTACCAAGCTGGCCACGCGTAAGCACACGGAAGACCACGCTCCTGCCCAGAAGGCTGAACTACTGCCCCCCAGAGCCCCGAGCACGCTCCCACCTACCATCTGCTGCTGCCTGACTGCCTGCTGCCCACGTGCACTGCCATTTGCTGCCTGCACATCAGCCAGGGGTGCTGTTGCTGTGACCACCCCTGCTGGTACCGAAGACTCCCGACTGGAATTCCATCGCTCCACAGCCCAGCCCCAGGACCCAGTTGCCCACCCACTCCTGCCTCTGGGGTTGTCATGTCGGGGCAAACACCATCTGTGACCACTGACAACCCCCGGCCAGAGAGGCAGAGGGGCACCAGCTTCAGTGCCACCGAAGTTGGTGTCCTGGTGGAGCAAGTCCTGGGGCAGTATGATGCCCTCTTCGGAAGTTCCCGCTCCGACAAGGAAGGACGGACTCGGATCTGGACTGACATCGTGACTGCCATCAACGCGGAGGGGGTGGCAGTCCGGGACTTACAACATGTCAGGAAGCGCTGGGAGGACTTCAGGTCCAGGACCCTGAACAAGGCCCGGCGCCTCTTGAAGGCAGCGGATGCCAAGGGGCGCCGGGGCCACTTGTCGGAAGAACAGATGGGGGTCCTGGAACGCTCCACGTCCAGGTCCTGGAGAAGCAGACCCGCCTGGAGTCGAGCGGTGAGTGTACATGCATCCTGATTGTGAGCAGTGCGTGTGGTGATTATTCGGTATTGTGCAGGTTGCACATCTGTTTGTATGGGGTCGAGTATGGGTGGGGGTGTACATGGCCGTGGGGCTGACACATGCGAGGGCTGTAATGTGTGAGACATGGATGGTGCTTGTGTGTGTAGGCTTGCATGGCAAATGCAGTTGTGCGTGCACACATGTTTGTATGTATGTGTATGTAAGTAGACATGTCCGTGATGTCACGCATGTATGTTGTATTGGGCTGCATGTATGAGCACTGTGTACATGTGCATGTGTGTGTATTTGACAAGGGTGCAACAGTGATGCAACATGGATGCATGTGACTGCGGTATGTGTAAGCCTGATTGGCAGATGTGACATGGATGCCCGTCTGAACAGTGCGACACTTGGCAGAGGTGTACACATGCATGCAAGTGTGGTGGTGTGTGTACATGTGTGGTGCACTTCCTGTGTTGCATGTGATGTCTGGGTCACCTTTGGCTGCTCATGCTGTTGTATGTGTATGGATGGTGGTGGCAGTTGCGATATGGCTGTGGTATGGCTCATGTGTGCGAGTTGCAATGACATGTGTGTTGGGGATTGTGATGACATGTCTGAGGTTTGCCAATGCCACTCATGTGCAACTGTCATGTGTGTATGTGTCCATTGTACAGTGCCCTGATGCCTGTGTTTTGTTTCTCCCTGTCTGCAGTGTCAACTGATGAAGAGGGCGGAGAAGGTGCTGTGGAGCACAGCGGCGGGGATCCGACCGCCAGCCGGAGACGCAAGGCCCGGCTCCCCTCCCGTGTTGTCATCTCGTCGAGGAGTGAGGAGTCCGGTGCCGCGTCCCAGGCCGCAGCTGCCGGGGGGAGGTCCAAGAGGCGGAGGTTGGAGTTGGACTCCTCGGCAGCAGAAGGGGCAGCTGGGACCCCACAGGGCCCAACAGGGGAAGATGGCACGGAGTCATCCAGGTTGGTGGGGGGTCTGGTGGAGGAGGAGGCCGTGCAAGCACCAGAGACGGGGTCTGGAGGTGGGGATCCCACTGGTGCTAGTGGTGCAGTCCAGGACCAGGGACAGGAGACAGCACAGGCCGCCGCGGAGGTGCCTGTGTGCAATCCTGTCCCCAATCCTGTCCCTGCATCATCTTGCACCAGCAGGGATGCCTACGTCCAGACCCGTTTCCAGGCAGGGGATGAGCTGACGTCAACTGGCCTTCCTCTGCCTGCGGACGTGGCTATCCAGGTCCGGGTTGAGCCTGTCCTGGCTGGTGTGGCGTTGCGTCAACGGGCCATGCGAGGTGACCTGCAGTCTTTTCATGGAGAGACTGCACGTCATCTCGAATGGCTCGTTGACCACGTCAGCCTGCTGGGACAGGTCACCCAGACCGGATTCCTCCGTCTGTTGGGGCTTGTTCCGACCCCCTCCTCAACTGGACCCCCTACGCGCCAGTCGTCCTCTGTGCCATCTTCCCACCCATCAGTCACCTGGGTGCCCTGTGGAGCTGCCTCTGACAGTGCGGCCAGGCTGGTGGAGGAGGCATCCCTGCCACAGTCGGGAGTCAGACGTCCAGCAGGGGTGGCCACATCAACAACTGCACCCCAGCCGGCGGAGGATGTGCAGGCAGCAGGAGGCAGTGCACAAGCAGAGGCAGAGCAGCAGCAGCAACATGGTGGGAGCCATGAAGGCTCGGGGCCTTCGACATCGGAGGGGCAGGCATCGGCCGGAGGGCAGGAGGACCCAGGACAGAGAGTGTCTTCCGTGTGGCAGCGGTTGGGCCACGCCATAGGTGCGGAGCTGCGGCGGGCGGAAGAGGCGCGGCTCACAATGGTCAGGGCGGAGAACTCCATGCGGAGGGCCCTGAGGCGGGCCGAGTGCCTCGAGGCAATCCGCAGGGGGTTGGAGGAGGACACGGCGTCGTCCCTGCGGACCCTCGGGGCCATGGAACTGGACCGCCTCCGGGACATCGAACAGGAGTTCGATGATGCCCTGGCCCGGAACACCACGGAGTGAGCCGCTGGACTTTCCCGCCGCCTTTGTATATAGTTCTTTAGTTTTAGGTTTCCTTTGTTTTTTCTTATGATTTGGAGTCGACGGACACTGCTCCACTTTTTGTATATAGTTGATATTTAGGTAGGTTTTTTAGGAGGTTTCCTTAGTTCAGTTGTGATGATGGACCCTTGTTATTTTTGTACATAGTTCTTTGTTGCATGGAGAGTTTTTACATTTCACTTTGGACAAAATTTTATGGATTTGATTTTCTACTTTTGTGTTTTTATGCGGACATGCAGCTTATTTTTTCACATTTACATTGTAGTTATTTTTCTTTCTTTACCATTCGTATTTTTGTCCAATACATTTTTTTTTCCATTGTTCACTGTGTGGTTTCATCTCATTGGTTTCATGCATGTCATGTTGTGTGTTTTCCCATTCAATTTGAAAATCTGTGTGTGACGGACATGGGTTCATTTGCTTCATGAACATTGGGGGTGTAACATGTGTTTTCATTTCCATGTGGGTGAATGGGTTACTTGGTAGGGCTTTTTGGCTGTGGAGGCTGACCATTACGCACATGATTGGGGATTGTGAGGACCTGGTGGGGGCTGCACATGGTGGCAGGGGGGTGGGGGTGGTGGGAGACATGAGTGGGGGCCTGGTGGAGGGTGACCCTGCACTGCTGGGGGTGGGGGTGGTGGGAGACATGAGTGGGGGCCTGGTGGAGGGTGACGCTGCACTGCTGGGGGGTGGGGGTGGTGGGAGACATGAGTGGGGGCCTGGTGGAGGGTGACCCTGCACTGCTGGGGGTGGGGGTGGTGGGAGACATGAGTGGGGGCCTGGTGGAGGGTGACCCTGCACTGCTGGGGGGTGGCGGTGGTGGGAGACATGAGTGGGGGCCTGGTGGAGGGTGACCCTGCACTGCTGGGGGGTGGGGGTGGTGGGAGACATGAGTGGGGGCCTGGTGGAGGGTGACCCTGCACTGCTGGGGGTGGGGGTGGTGGGAGACATGAGTGGGGGCCTGGTGGAGGGTGACCCTGCACTGCTGGGGGTGGGGGTGGTGGGAGACATGAGTGAGGGCCTGGTGGGGGCTGCCCATGGTGGCAGGGGGGTGGGGGTGGTGGGAGACATGAGTGGGGGCCTGGTGGAGGGTGCCCCTGCACTGCTGGGGGGTGGGGGTGCAGGGGGACATGAGTGGGGGCCTGGTGGAGGTTGACCCTGCACTGCTGGGGGGTGGGCGTGGTGGGAGACATGAGTGGGGGCCTGGTGGAGAGTGACCCTGCACTGCTGGGGGGTGGGGGTGCAGGGGGACATGAGTGGGGGCCTGGTGGAGGTTGACCCTGCACTGCTGGGGGGTGGGGGTGGTGGGAGACATGAGTGGGGGCCTGGTGGAGGGTGACCCTGCACTGCTGGGGGGTGGGGGTGCAGGGGGACATGAGTGGGGGCCTGGTGGAGGTTGACCCTGCACTGCTGGGGGGTGGGGGTGGTGGGAGACATGAGTGGGGGCCTGGTGGAGGGTGACCCTGCACTGCTGGGGGGTGGGGGTGGTGGGAGACATGAGTGGGGGCCTGGTGGAGGGTGACCCTGCACTGCTGGGGGTGGGGGTGGTGGGAGACATGAGTGGGGGCCTGGTGGAGGGTGACCCTGCACTGCTGGGGGGTGGGGGTGGTGGGAGACATGAGTGGGGGCCTGGTGGGGGCTGCCCATGGTGGCAGGGGGGTGGGGGTGGTGGGAGACATGAGTGGGGGCCTGGTGGAGGGTGCCCCTGCACTGCTGGGGGGTGGGGGTGCAGGGGGACATGAGTGGGGGCCTGGTGGAGGTTGACCCTGCACTGCTGGGGGGTGGGGGTGGTGGGAGACATGAGTGGGGGCCTGGTGGAGGGTGACCCTGCACTGCTGGGGGGTGGGGGTGCAGGGGGACATGAGTGGGGGCCTGGTGGTGGTTGACCCTGCACTGCTGGGGGGTGGGGGTGCAGGGGGACATGAGTGGGGGCCTGGTGGAGGGTGACCCTGCACTGCTGGGGGGTGGGGGTGCAGGGGGACATGAGTGGGGGCCTGGTGGAGGTTGACCCTGCACTGCTGGGGGGGTGGGGGTGGTGGGAGACATGAGTGGGGGCCTGGTGGAGGGTGACCCTGCACTGCTGGGGGGTGGGGGTGCAGGGGGACATGAGTGGGGGCCTGGTGGAGGTTGACCCTGCACTGCTGGGGGGTGGGGGTAGTGGGAGACATGAGTGGGGGCCTGGTGGAGGGTGACCCTGCACTGCTGGGGGGTGGGGGTGGTGGGAGACATGAGTGGGGGCCTGGTGGAGGGTGACCCTGCACTGCTGGGGGTGGGGGTGGTGGGAGACATGAGTGGGGGCCTGGTGGAGGGTGACCCTGCACTGCTGGGGGGTGGGGGTGGTGGGAGACATGAGTGGGGGCCTGGTGGGGGCTGCCCATGGTGGCAGGGGGGTGGGGGTGGTGGGAGACATGAGTGGGGGCCTGGTGGAGGGTGACCCTGCACTGCTGGGGGGTGGGGGTGGTGGGAGACATGAGTGGGGGCCTGGTGGAGGGTGACCCTGCACTGCTGGGGGTGGGGGTGGTGGGAGAAATGAGTGGGGGCCTGGTGGAGGTTGACCCTGCACTGCTGGGGGGTGGGGGTGGTGGGAGACATGAGTGGGGGCCTGGTGGAGGGTGACCCTGCACTGCTGGGGGGTAGGGGTGGTGGGAGACATGAGTGGGGGCCTGGTGGAGGGTGACCCTGCACTGCTGGGGGAGGGGGTGGTGGGAGACATGAGTGGGGGCCTGGTGGAGGGTGACCCTGCACTGCTGGGGGGTGGGGGTGGTGGGAGACATGAGTGGGGGCCTGGTGGAGGGTGACCCTGCACTGCTGGGGGTGGGGGTGGTGGGAGACATGAGTGGGGGCCTGGTGGAGGGTGACCCTGCACTGCTGGGGGTGGGGGTGGTGGGAGACATGAGTGGGGGCCTGGTGGGGGCTGCCCATGGTGGCAGGGGGGTGGGGGTGGTGGGAGACATGAGTGGGGGCCTGGTGGAGGGTGCCCCTGCACTGCTGGGGGGTGGGGGTGCAGGGGGACATGAGTGGGGGCCTGGTGGAGGTTGACCCTGCACTGCTGGGGGGTGGGGGTGGTGGGAGACATGAGTGGGGGCCTGGTGGAGGGTGACCCTGCACTGCTGGGGGGTGGGGGTGCAGGGGGACATGAGTGGGGGCCTGGTGGAGGTTGACCCTGCACTGCTGGGGGGTGGGGGTGGTGGGAGACATGAGTGGGGGCCTGGTGGAGGGTGACCCTGCACTGCTGGGGGGTGGGGGTGCAGGGGGACATGAGTGGGGGCCTGGTGGAGGTTGACCCTGCACTGCTGGGGGGTGGGGGTGGTGGGAGACATGAGTGGGGGCCTGGTGGAGGGTGACCCTGCACTGCTGGGGGGTGGGGGTGGTGGGAGACATGAGTGGGGGCCTGGTGGAGGGTGACCCTGCACTGCTGGGGGTGGGGGTGGTGGGAGACATGAGTGGGGGCCTGGTGGAGGGTGACCCTGCACTGCTGGGGGGTGGGGGTGGTGGGAGACATGAGTGGGGGCCTGGTGGGGGCTGCCCATGGTGGCAGGGGGGTGGGGGTGGTGGGAGACATGAGTGGGGGCCTGGTGGAGGGTGCCCCTGCACTGCTGGGGGGTGGGGGTGCAGGGGGACATGAGTGGGGGCCTGGTGGAGGTTGACCCTGCACTGCTGGGGGGTGGGGGTGGTGGGAGACATGAGTGGGGGCCTGGTGGAGGGTGACCCTGCACTGCTGGGGGGTGGGGGTGCAGGGGGACATGAGTGGGGGCCTGGTGGTGGTTGACCCTGCACTGCTGGGGGGTGGGGGTGCAGGGGGACATGAGTGGGGGCCTGGTGGAGGGTGACCCTGCACTGCTGGGGGGTGGGGGTGCAGGGGGACATGAGTGGGGGCCTGGTGGAGGTTGACCCTGCACTGCTGGGGGGGTGGGGGTGGTGGGAGACATGAGTGGGGGCCTGGTGGAGGGTGACCCTGCACTGCTGGGGGGTGGGGGTGCAGGGGGACATGAGTGGGGGCCTGGTGGAGGTTGACCCTGCACTGCTGGGGGTGGGGGTGGTGGGAGACATGAGTGGGGGCCTGGTGGAGGTTGACCCTGCACTGCTGGGGGGTGGGGGTGGTGGGAGACATGAGTGGGGGCCTGGTGGAGGGTGACCCTGCACTGCTGGGGGGTGGGGGTGGTGGGAGACATGAGTGGGGGCCTGGTGGAGGGTGACCCTGCACTGCTGGGGGTGGGGGTGGTGGGAGACATGAGTGGGGGCCTGGTGGAGGGTGACCCTGCACTGCTGGGGGGTGGGGGTGGTGGGAGACATGAGTGGGGGCCTGGTGGAGGGTGACCCTGCACTGCTGGGGGTGGGGGTGGTGGGAGACATGAGTGGGGGCCTGGTGGAGGGTGACCCTGCACTGCTGGGGGTGGGGGTGGTGGGAGACATGAGTGGGGGCCTGGTGGGGGCTGCCCATGGTGGCAGGGGGGTGGGGGTGGTGGGAGACATGAGTGGGGGCCTGGTGGAGGGTGCCCCTGCACTGCTGGGGGGTGGGGGTGCAGGGGGACATGAGTGGGGGCCTGGTGGAGGTTGACCCTGCACTGCTGGGGGGTGGGGGTGGTGGGAGACATGAGTGGGGGCCTGGTGGAGGGTGACCCTGCACTGCTGGGGGGTGGGGGTGCAGGGGGACATGAGTGGGGGCCTGGTGGAGGTTGACCCTGCACTGCTGGGGGGTGGGGGTGGTGGGAGACATGAGTGGGGGCCTGGTGGAGGGTGACCCTGCACTGCTGGGGGGTGGGGGTGCAGGGGGACATGAGTGGGGGCCTGGTGGAGGTTGACCCTGCACTGCTCGGGGGTGGGGGTGGTGGGAGACATGAGTGGGGGCCTGGTGGAGGGTGACCCTGCACTGCTGGGGGGTGGGGGTGGTGGGAGACATGAGTGGGGGCCTGGTGGAGGGTGACCCTGCACTGCTTGGGGTGGGGGTGGTGGGAGACATGAGTGGGGGCCTGGTGGAGGGTGACCCTGCACTGCTGGGGGGTGGGGGTGGTGGGAGACATGAGTGGGGGCCTGGTGGGGGCTGCCCATGGTGGCAGGGGGGTGGGGGTGGTGGGAGACATGAGTGGGGGCCTGGTGGAGGGTGCCCCTGCACTGCTGGGGGGTGGGGGTGCAGGGGGACATGAGTGGGGGCCTGGTGGAGGTTGACCCTGCACTGCTGGGGGGTGGGGGTGGTGGGAGACATGAGTGGGGGCCTGGTGGAGGGTGACCCTGCACTGCTGGGGGGTGGGGGTGCAGGGGGACATGAGTGGGGGCCTGGTGGTGGTTGACCCTGCACTGCTGGGGGGTGGGGGTGCAGGGGGACATGAGTGGGGGCCTGGTGGAGGGTGACCCTGCACTGCTGGGGGGTGGGGGTGCAGGGGGACATGAGTGGGGGCCTGGTGGAGGTTGACCCTGCAGTGCTGGGGGGTGGGGGTGGTGGGAGACATGAGTGGGGGCCTGGTGGAGGGTGACCCTGCACTGCTGGGGGGTGGGGGTGCAGGGGGACATGAGTGGGGGCCTGGTGGAGGTTGACCCTGCACTGCTGGGGGGTGGGGGTGGTGGGAGACATGAGTGGGGGCCTGGTGGAGGGTGACCCTGCACTGCTGGGGGGTGGGGGTGGTGGGAGACATGAGTGGGGGCCTGGTGGAGGGTGACCCTGCACTGCTGGGGGTGGGGGTGGTGGGAGACATGAGTGGGGGCCTGGTGGAGGGTGACCCTGCACTGCTGGGGGGTGGGGGTGGTGGGAGACATGAGTGGGGGCCTGGTAGGGGCTGCCCATGGTGGCAGGGGGGTGGGGGTGGTGGGAGACATGAGTGGGGGCCTGGTGGAGGGTGACCCTGCACTGCTGGGGAGTGGGGGTGGTGGGAGACATGAGTGGGGGCCTGGTGGGGGCTGCCCATGGTGGCAGGGGGGTGGGGGTAGTGGGAGACATGAGTGGGGGCCTGGTGGAGGGTGACCCTGCACTGCTGGGGGGTGGGGGTGGTGGGAGACATGAGTGGGGGCCTGGTGGAGGGTGACCCTGCACTGCTGGGGGTGGGGGTGGTGGGAGACATGAGTGGGGGCCTGGTGGAGGGTGACCCTGCACTGCTGGGGGGTGGGGGTGGTGGGAGACATGAGTGGGGGCCTGGTGGGGGCTGCCCATGGTGGCAGGGGGGTGGGGGTGGTGGGAGACATGAGTGGGGGCCTGGTGGAGGGTGACCCTGCACTGCTGGGGGGTGGGGGTGGTGGGATACATGAGTGGGGGCCTGGTGGAGGGTGACCCTGCACTGCTGGGGGTGGGGGTGGTGGGAGACATGAGTGGGGGCCTGGTGGAGGTTGACCCTGCACTGCTGGGGGGTGGGGGTGGTGGGAGACATGAGTGGGGGCCTGGTGGAGGGTGACCCTGCACTGCTGGGGGGTGGGGGTGGCGGGAGACATGAGTGGGGGCCTGGTGGAGGGTGACCCTGCACTGCTGGGGGTGGGGGTGGTGGGAGACATGAGTGGGGGCCTGGTGGAGGGTGACCCTGCACTGCTGGGGGGTGGGGGTGGTGGGAGACATGAGTGGGGGCCTGGTCGAGGGTGACCCTGCACTGCTGGGGGTGGGGGTGGTGGGAGACATGAGTGGGGGCCTGGTGGAGGGTGACCCTGCACTGCTGGGGGTGGGGGTGGTGGGAGACATGAGTGGGGGCCTGGTGGGGGCTGCCCATGGTGGCAGGGGGGTGGGGGTGGTGGGAGACATGAGTGGGGGCCTGGTGGAGGGTGCCCCTGCAATGCTGGGGGGTGGGGGTGCAGGGGGACATGAGTGGGGGCCTGGTGGAGGTTGACCCTGCACTGCTGGGGGGTGGGGGTGGTGGGAGACATGAGTGGGGGCCTGGTGGAGGGTGACCCTGCACTGCTGGGGGGTGGGGGTGCAGGGGGACATGAGTGGGGGCCTGGTGGAGGTTGACCCTGCACTGCTGGGGGGTGGGGGTGGTGGGAGACATGAGTGGGGGCCTGGTGGAGGGTGACCCTGCACTGCTGGGGGGTGGGGGTGCAGGGGGACATGAGTGGGGGCCTGGTGGAGGTTGACCCTGCACTGCTGGGGGGTGGGGGTGGTGGGAGACATGAGTGGGGGCCTGGTGGAGGGTGACCCTGCACTGCTGGGGGGTGGGGGTGGTGGGAGACATGAGTGGGGGCCTGGTGGAGGGTGACCCTGCACTGCTGGGGGTGGGGGTGGTGGGAGACATGAGTGGGGGCCTGGTGGAGGGTGACCCTGCACTGCTGGGGGGTGGGGGTGGTGGGAGACATGAGTGGGGGCCTGGTGGGGGCTGCCCATGGTGGCAGGGGTTGGGGGTGGTGGGAGACATGAGTGGGGGCCTGGTGGAGGGTGCCCCTGCACTGCTGGGGGGTGGAGGTGCAGGGGGACATGAGTGGGGGCCAGGTGGAGGTTGACCCTGCACTGCTGGGGGGTGGGGGTGGTGGGAGACATGAGTGGGGGCCTGGTGGAGGGTGACCCTGCACTGCTGGGGGGTGGGGGTGCAGGGGGACATGAGTGGGGGCCTGGTGGTGGTTGACCCTGCACTGCTGGGGGGTGGGGGTGCAGGGGGACATGAGTGGGGGCCTGGTGGAGGGTGACCCTGCACTGCTGGGGGGTGGGGGTGCAGGGGGACATGAGTGGGGGCCTGGTGGAGGTTGACCCTGCACTGCTGGGGGGTGGGGGTGGTGGGAGACATGAGTGGGGGCCTGGTGGAGGGTGACCCTGCACTGCTGGGGGGTGGGGGTGCAGGGGGACATGAGTGGGGGCCTGGTGGAGGTTGACCCTGCACTGCTGGGGGGTGGGGGTGGTGGGAGACATGAGTGGGGGCCTGGTGGAGGGTGACCCTGCACTGCTGGGGGGTGGGGGTGGTGGGAGACATGAGTGGGGGCCTGGTGGAGGGTGACCCTGCACTGCTGGGGGTGGGGGTGGTGGGAGACATGAGTGGGGGCCTGGTGGAGGGTGACCCTGCACTGCTGGGGGGTGGGGGTGGTGGGAGACATGAGTGGGGGCCTGGTGGGGGCTGCCCATGGTGGCAGGGGGGTGGGGGTGGTGGGAGACATGAGTGGGGGCCTGGTGGAGGGTGACCCTGCACTGCTGGGGAGTGGGGGTGGTGGGAGACATGAGTGGGGGCCTGGTGGGGGCTGCCCATGGTGGCAGGGGGGTGGGGGTGGTGGGAGACATGAGTGGGGGCCTGGTGGAGGGTGACCCTGCACTGCTGGGGGGTGGGGGTGCAGGGGGACATGAGTGGGGGCCTGGTGGAGGTTGACCCTGCACTGCTGGGGGGTGGGGGTGGTGGGAGACATGAGTGGGGGCCTGGTGGAGGGTGACCCTGCACTGCTGGGGGGTGGGGGTGGTGGGAGACATGAGTGGGGGCCTGGTGGGGGCTGCCCATGGTGGCAGGGGGGTGGGGGTGGTGGGAGACATGAGTGGGGGCCTGGTGGAGGGTGACCCTGCACTGCTGGGGGTGGGGGTGGTGGGAGACATGAGTGGGGGCCTGGTGGGGGCTGCCCATGGTGGCAGGGGGGTGGGGGTGGTGGGAGACATGAGTGGGGGCCTGGTGGAGGGTGCCCCTGCACTGCTGGGGGTGGGGGTGCAGGGGGACATGAGTGGGGGCCTGGTGGGTGCTGCCCATGGTGGCAGGGGGGTGGGGGTGGTGGGAGACATGAGTGGGGGCCTGGTGGGGGCTGCCCATGGTGGCAGGGGAGTGGGGGTGGTGGGAGACATGAGTGGGGGCCTGGTGGAGGGTGCCCCTGCACTGCTGGGGCGTGGGGGTGGTGGGAGACATGAGTGGGGGCCTGGTGGAGGGTGACCCTCCACTGCTGGGGGCTGGGGGTGCAGGGGGATATGAGCAGGTGTGCAGGGTAGTCCCCTGTTTTGTGGGCTGCCTGCTGGGGCCGTGGAGGGTGTACAGGGAACACCTGTGAGGACCCACCCAGCCTAATTGCGTGTGATAATTCCCGCACACCCCTGTAATACACGTACCTGGCCAAATCGCATGTGAGAATTCCCGCGCACCCCTGTAATACATGTGCCCAGCCGAATCGCGTGTAGAACTTCCCGTGTACCCCTGTAATACAATTACCCAGCCAAATCGCGTGTGATAATTCCCACGTACCCCTGTAATACACGTACCCTGGCCAATCGCGTGTAGAACTTCCCACGCACCCCTGTAATACACGTACCAAGCCAAATCGCGTCTGATCATTACCACGCACCCCTGTAATACACGTACCAAGCCAAATCGCGTGTGATCATTCCCGCGCACCCCTGTAATACACGTACCCAGCCGATTTGCGTGTAGAACTTCCCGTGTACCCCTGTAATACACGTTCCCAGCCAAATCGCGTGTGATAATTCCCACGTACCCCTGTAATACACGTACCCTGGCTAATCGCGTGTATAACTTCACGCGTACCCCTGTATTACACGTGCCCTGGCTAATCGCATGTAAGACTTCCCGCGTACCCCTGTAATGCACGTTCCCTGGACAATCGCGTGTTGAACTTCCCGCGTACCCCTGTAATACACGTTCCCTGGACAATCGCATGTTGAACTTCCCGCGTACCCCTGTAATACACGTTCCCTGGACTATCGCGTGTTGAACTTCCCGCGCACCCCTGAAATACACGTACCCTGGCAGCCTGGCTAATCGCGTGTATAACTTCACGCGTACCCCTGATATGCACGTTACCCGCTTTGCGTTCCTTGTTTGGCAGCCCTGTAAACTGGTCCAGGGTTAGCGCAGCCCTTTGCGATGATTTAGCGATTTTGATGGCTTTTCCTTGCGCGAGGGCGTTCTTGGGGGCGTTACTGGCGCTGCTGCAGGGTCGCTGCGATACTCTGCGCCACGGCTGGTTTGGGAGCCTAAAATCCATGAATACGCTGTGCGCGGAAATCGGTTTTAGCGCACGTGCCTGGCGCAGACATTCGCACGCGGACACTCTGCGCCAGCCGCTTGCGACACTTTTCTGCGAAATTCTATGAATTACCCTGTATAGTTTTAAGATTATTTGCCCAGAAGGCCAGAATCAGCTGGCGATCAGACGAAGGGAAGGATGGGTGCTTAGGTTGCTCCAAAGGATGTAACTGGTCATCAGGGTCACCCTTGCATTGCCGTCTTTGTGCTGTGAGACTGAGACCCTGTTAATGGAGGTTTATGTGTCATGGCTGCAGTGAAATGTACTGCCTGATTATCTTCCTTAGACTCAAGCCAATGGTTGGGTTGCTGTCCTCTAGAATATAAATCTTCTTGGACATATCTAGAATACTGGAAAGTTAATTGTTCCATTCTTGGGTAAGGTTACTATTCTTACTCAGATACCAGTGATAGTAGTCTTTTCATCAACTTGGCATTTATAAACTCGTGTTTGCAGTGTGGGTTGCTGAACAGTGTTTATGATAGGGACTTTACATTTACAGAGTGCATCCATGCAACACCTGCCTATTCTATTCTCCATATTGTTGGTAAAAATATCATGGAATCGGGGATAAGAACATTCAGGTAGGTGATTAAATCCTCCTGAAACCTCGTCTCTGAGGCCCATAAAAGGTCAATGTCTAATTCTTCCAGAATGTTGGAAATGTTAGATGGATTTGTGTCTGTTGGCTTGGCATTCAGGGTTCCTATTAAGATAGATTGTCTGGTTTATACCGTTTAGACGGACTGGCGATAGTTGTCTTGATGGTGGGGCTCAATGTGAGGGTGACTGGTAAAAGTGGTGTGACTGGTGGGCTGTCTCCCTCATGTGGGTTTTCCCTGTGTAACTTTTCTTCCTGCATCTGATCTTCAAAGTAGTTTCACTAGCCTGCCTTACAAGAGTACTTTTTTCTGTGGCAATGGTAGGTTGTTCCCCCACACTGAGTCATAAGGTTCCCTGGCATCTTGGACGGCCAGGGTCAATCTGTCTGATGGGAGCAGGTCCTACTACTGCCATCAGTTCAAGGATAGGGACATTTGCCACCATTATTTCAGTTCTCTTAAGATACTTGCATTATTGGAAAGTGTAAGGGAGGAAAGGTCTTTTTGAACCCCCTCCCCTTTATTCTCATACCCACATGCACACTATTCTCGTACCACGGCTGACCATGCGCCACTGCCCAAGGTTCTGGACAGCCTTAGGGCGACACATACACGTGCAACACCTGCAAGAGGGTTGACTCCCGACTCCATTTTGTATGATCACTGACTCCATTTTGTATTAGTTCTAGTAGTCCACGCAGAAGCGCTGGCCTGCAGGCCTGCACCTCTCCCCTTGGGTCCACGCAGAGTGAGCCAATCACACCCCCCTCCTGCTCTCCTGTGCTGTCGCTGCAGCAAGCTTGTTCTCACGGATGCCTGAGTGTAGAAAGTATCACTTTGAGCTATATATCCTTTGTCTTCCTTTTTACATCACCGCCCTGTGAATGAATTGGGCTGCAGCTCTGACTTAGAAAAAAACATCCATCTCCATAATTCTGAATTAGCACAAGCAGACCCCCATGTTCAGAGACACGACCCCCTGCCTCCTAACCCTAAGCTCTGTTTGATGTGCCAGTTGTGTGCTCCTCAACCAGTACCACCCCAGCTCACCCCTAACATTCACATTTCAAGTGATAATATATCCTATCTTGTACCAACACACAATTAAGATGTCCCCTAATAGATCTAACAAAGGGGTTGATACAGATAGCCCTAGAATGTAACCTTAAGATAACACACCTGATTTATGAAGTAATCCTTTTAAGTGAATATATTTTATGAGTGTGAGATATATTAAATGGATAGAGATATGTTAATAAATGTCAGAGTATGTGTGGCCAAAAGGGCATTGTTAAGTAGTGTAAATTGTATCAGCCCGGACATCATCTGATCCTGCACTCCACCCAGAAGAGCCCAGCTGACCTGTGCACCCCGCGCTGGCACCACGTGGACCTTTGCCAATCCTGGAGCACCGGGCCTAAAGAATACATAATGTCCAGTCCTCACTGTCCAATCCCCACAACTCATGTGCCCCCTATATTCTACATCATTGATGACGTGATTTTGTAATAAATATGAATGTTTTTCTATTGTTTGGCAGAGCGCTCCCGGAGTATGCAGAGTCCTCTGTATGCCCTATATTTTGGATAAACACATCTCTTAACTTCACCCGCACTTGGTCCTGGTCTCATTCCCTACTGGGGTGCGTCCGTTATTGATTTTCATTGGGGAGTTTTGTATTGTATTTTGGGGGACTGCTCACTTTCATTGGTGAACCCGACGCAATAGCGTTCTTTCCATTCCTTCTGGCACGAGACATCCCCCGGCCACAGCGGAGACCTAGGGCGTGCCCCCACAAAGCTGCCTGCTTACGGCAACCGGTACCCTAAGTCATGCGCATGCAATAGAACGAGAGGGTCAAAGGGTCCTGGCTTTGCAAATACCTGCTGTACTGCTCACCGGAGCCGGGTGTGGCCATTGAGTGTGGGGCGGTGCCATGACAGACCGAGTCCCAAGGGTCTCGGATCAAGATGGACACGTGAGTATCAAGTGCTAGCAACATTACAAGAGAGTGGGAGAGAAACGGGGAACCAGGGAGTAAGATAGAGGGAATTGTGGGACTATATAGTGGGAAAATAGAAGGTGAAGGTATTTAAGGGGAACATTTTCTTTGAGCTATTCTTACTCTTTTTCTTGCATATGGCCATTAGGTGAAGTACAGAGGTTATGAGGTGAATAGAGGTACGGGAACCTAGCTCCACGAGGTGGTAGAAGGCGGCGCTGCATTAGTACTATCTGGACTAGTACAGGAGATAACGAGGAAAATAAGTTGAAACAGTAGGAGTCTCACGTAGAGGGAGAGACTCGAAATAGTATTTAGAAACACTTCTTTTCTTTTTTCTAAAAGAGGGACACTGGTAAATAAGGGGGAGGCCCACAAAGAATAAAAGTTGGGTGAACGGGAAGGAGCACGAAGTGGAAAAAAACGTAAGGGGAGAGAAAAAATAGACAGGGAGGAATTATGTTTAAATGTCATATGTGGTATGCCTAAAGTTTATTGTCATGTAATGTGTACTTTATGTCCGCTGGGCGCTATTCAGGTGACCGGTTGATGATAAAAATAACACTGCATAATTGTTTTATAACCTGTTCTGCTAAATAAGTGTCTTAGGTTGTGGTTTGTCCAATATATTGTAGCGGAGGTGACACACGAAGTGGTGAATAATTATTGTATGTTGATTGGCATTGGTGCCAGTGACCCACAAACGAGTGAAGGTATTGTTAAAGCAGAATGGGTGCAGAAACACCACTCACACATGTTTGTCAGAGTTTGCCAGGGTATGCCGATAAAATGAAGAAGTATCACGATCAGTGGATCACAGAACTAAAAGGGGAAGGTTTGCCTCACCCACCCGAAGGGGGGTGGTTTGACAAAAGTGTATTGGATATGGTAGCAACATGTTTATTCGTAAAATACAAAGGGAAACAGCTACAAAACAGGAGAGAAATATTGGATTAGTGGAAGCTGTTTGAGGAAATTCCCCCGAATAAAAACAAAGGGCAAGGTGCATCTCCACCGATAGCAAGTAGCGATGAAAAACAAGCGGAAAACAAGGAAGGGAGAACAGATGTAACAAGGCTATACCCACTCCTGACCAAGCCGGCTGAGGGGTACAGTGACCCGGTGTATGTATCTAAGCCCACGTCCCAACCAGTACCCCAAGCCACCGCCCCAGCACCGCCCCCATATGATCCATGGGGAGCAGCGGGACAGGTAAGTACACCAACTGGAAATATAGAACAATTTGCCCAAGATCTAGAATCAAGGCTAACAATGACTCAAACGGAGGTGAATAGGCTGAGAGATATATGTGAACAGAGCTGCTCGCCAACACCAAGAGCAGAACAGACGCAAGTGCCCCTTACACCCCATAGGTTACCGGAAGAGGGTTGGAAAAAGGGAGAAATATTGTTCCGAATAAATGACACCCCCACCAGAATAATTGAAATAGATCAGATAGAGGGACAGGTAAGTGTGGAAGATGAAAGTGTGGTCTCAGAAAGAGAGGAGGAATATTGGTGCGATATAGAAGAACAAGAAGAAGAAGATAGTAGACTAGAAGGGGCAACGGGGGGAAGGACAATTGGGAATAGAAACATCACCCACAGGGGGGGCAATGGAAGAGGAATGGCATGGAAGGTTGAGGACGAGAGCAGGAAGAATGGCGGTGTTAGGTAAGAAGGGAGCAAAGGAAGGAATGGGAAAAACAAAGAACAAGTTACAGCTACTGTTAATACACAAGGGAGCAGGGAGGCCCCATTATGTCCCTTGGCCCAAATGGATAAACCAAATTTACTAAAAACACAACAGCCCCGCTTTCGGGAGCGGCGAGCAAGTGGATATATGCATTTGAGAAAAATACTGCCGGGGTCCCCTTAGCAATAGGTGATGCCAAAGGTTTGCTGGTCTCAGCAGTGGGTGATCAAGCTAACAGGGTGTGGGCAAAGGTGGGATTCCCTGGGATAACACTAGACTGTGATCGCCATGATGGGGCATCGTTTAACACCGTGAGGGCAAGAGTATGGGATGCGCTGAGAGAAACATCCCCAGATACACCTGACCTACAATCAGTAATGCGGTGTACGATGGGGGAGGAGGAAGATGCAACTGCTTACATTCTTTGGATGCAGGAGATATGGAGAGCGGAAACAGGCATGGCCTGGGGCCAATCAACCTCCCTGTTCTATTTTATAATTAAAAGAGGACTCCCAAAGGAAGTGCAAAAAGCTCTTGATAAAATATCGGGGATAGAAGCCAAGGGATGGCCAGAGATACAGAGCATCATAGTACACCATTGTAAAAGGATCAAAGAGAGGTAGAAGGAGATAGCGCAGAGAAGGTTGGCAGATGAAGCAAAATGAGTACAAACAAAACTGGTGAAGGTCGCTGCGGCAGTATCTGCCCTCCCCACAGACCGAGAAAGAGAGGGGGAGGAATGTTCGATAGCAATACAGGCAAGGATGGCAACAAATTGGGCAGTAAACGAGCAAGAACAGTGGGCCAGGGAGGAGCAATATGGAGGAGCCCAATGGAGGGGAAGAAATGGAAGAGGAGGAAGAGGTGGCTATAGACGGTCCAGAGGGGGTGGGTATGGATATGGAGGGCAAGGCCCCAGAGGAGGAGGACAGGGGACATGCTGGAATTGCAGGAGGTGGGGACATTTTTCAAGAGAGTGTCAAAGCCGCCCCATGACCCCTTATCAAAACTAGCAACAATATGGTCATCCCCACCCCGGCAGCCCATATGGCTTGCCCATGGGTGGTTCTAGAAGAGAAGAACAGCCTGACCCAAGGTACACATACGAACAGAGAACTCACACACAGAATGTCCAACAACACCCACAATGTCAGGAACACATGCCACCAGCAAGTGGAAATCCCTTCGCTACCACAGCCAACGGCGCACCAGAACCACTTAGAGGGACAGTAATGGTAGGGGACAATGAATTCAATAATGGCGAAAAAACATGAGATACTCAGAATAGGACAGCCACAGAGAGCACTTGCGTGTCTAGTACTATAAATGACCCTCAACACAGCTGAGGAACCACTGGTGGGGACGGAGATACGGAACAAACAATTCATCTTTATGTTAGATTTGGGAGCGGAAAAATTGGGCCTGAAGGAAGGCCGGTTTCCACTGTCAAATAATAAAATGGAGACGCAGGGGTTTTCTGGGGCGGTGGTCGAGGTCCCGTACACAAAAGAACGCAACATAACGGTGGGAGGAAAGACAGTGCAAGCACCCCTAGTGTACTACAGCGACTTGCCAATAAACTTACTGGGGAGGGATCTCCTTAGCAAGCTCCACATGACTATATCCTTCACAGAGAGAGGGATAGTGTGCTCAACACCTGGGATATGTGCCATGCGTGCCATGCTAGTGATACACACAGAGGCCACAGCACAACAAGTGCCTGGGATACCAGTTGACCCAGATATGTTCATCCAGGGACTGAAAGTATTGGCACGCATTGTACCTGAACTTACAAGCCACGGGTTGCGAGTGCCATCTGAATTTGTGTTCCAACCCATAGTGCCCCCAGAAGTAGTAGCGGGGTCAGTGGTGTCTATAGACTTACATGGAGTGCATGTGTCAACGCAACGAATCATTGTTATTGGTATGGATGAGCAGGGGTATGAATGGCGGACAGTGTTGTGTATAAATCCCAACATAGCATTGCAGGATTTTTCAGATGAGGAGCTGTTTACTGATGCCGACACTGATGGGGAGATTATAATGGAAATAGCAATACCCTGTGAGATAATGATCCAGCACAGACAAGTGCCACTCCCTCTCATGGCCATCATCAGTACTCCTCTAGCCTTCTTTAGTGAAGACATGCAGCGAGTACCACCAGTACTATGGACAACTGGCCCTCATGATGTAGGGCTGCTCACAGAAGTGACCCCAGTGAAAATAAAACTCAACCCAGGAGCATTGTTGCCCCGAGTGAAACAGTATCCCCCATCAAGAGAGGCAGAAGAGGGAATAAAAGAGACAATCCATGCATTATTGCAGCACAGGATCATTGTACCATCAAATTCTCCTTCTAACACTTGTATCTACCCAATCAAAAAAAGCAAAGGGAGGGGCATGGAGGATGATACAGGACCTATACCCACTCAATGACGTCATACAAAAGGAATTTCCACTTGTCCCAAACCCTGCATCAATTTTATGCACTATTCCAAAAACAGCAACATGTTTCACAGTGGTAGATTTGAAGAATGCTTTTTTCCCGGTACCACTAGACCCCAAATCACAATACCTGACAGCGTTCACCCTGGGTGGGAAGAGTTATGAACACTGCAGATTTCCCTAGGAATATTGTGAGAACCCAAGTATTTTCAACAGGATATTACATGAAGACCTCTGCAATATTGACACCAAGAGTATGATTATTCAGTATGTGGATTTGTTGATCTGTGGAGAGAATGAAGGAGAGTGCAGACAAGATTCAATAGCGTTATTGACATTGTGAGCACACAAGGGATACAAAGTGGACAAACAAAAATTGCAATATTGTCTGACAGAGGTGCTCTCTCTGGGTCAATTGATATCAAAGGATGGTAAATGGATAATACCCGACAGAGCAGCTGCAGTGCGAGCAGTAAGCGGACCCAAAACAGTAAAGGAAATGCAGAAATTTCTCGGCATGTGCAACTACTGCCACGCTTGGATATTAGACTATGCAGCGTACACAAAGCCATTATTATACGCACTCAAAATAGCACAAAATGAGAACACTGCCTTGAGTTGGACGCATGAAATGCATACTGCATTCATTCAACACATTAAAATAATTAATTTCCACAGCACCCATCCTAGCGACACCAGACTATCACAGGGAATTCTACTTATTTTCATACTGCAATGGAACACTGATGACAGCCGTATTAATGCAAAAAACTTCGCTGGGCCACAAGCCATTGGCCTATTACAGTGGCACTCTGGATGCAGTTATGCAAGGACACTTCGCGTGCGAACAGGCTCTCGCAGCCGCAGCTTTCACCATTGAAAAAAGCCCCACGATAGTGATGGGGTGCTCCATGACACTGTTCGTGGAACACTCATTATTTCCTATCCTCGAGAGATCAAAAAGCACACTGACAACTCAGAGAGCTACTGCCTATGAGATCATTTTGTCTAGCGCAAACATAAACATAGTAAGATGCAAGACAGTGAACCCAGCAATATTCATCACAGAGGCATACACAGTTGAGACCATGCAAAATCATGATTGCGCCACATACAGAGGGGAAGATGAGAACACACCCACAGCAAATAATGATGCACTCACAGAAGGAGGTGTATTTCGTAGATGGGTCAGCATCAATAAATTGTCAAACAGGTGGAAGACACGTAGGAGCAGCAGTGGTGAGAATGGAGAAGGGAGAGTATGAGGTCATTGTACAAAAACGACTGCCAGCACATTTCTCGGCGCAGGCGGCCGAGTTAGTAGCACTAATTGAAGCCCTGCACACAGCTAGAGGAAGCGCAGTAACAATATACACAGACTGGGCATATATGACAACAACAGTGCATGGGGGACTAGCACGTTGGGGGGTAGAGGATTTAGATGAACGGATGGGTCCCCGGTACAGCATGCTGAGCTACTCATGGACTAAATTGAGGCCCTAAAAGAACCCACAATGGTAGCACTGGTAAAATGCCAAGCCCACATGAATAATAGTGACGTCACTCTGTTGCCGCGAAAGAAGCCGCATATATTGCAAAAGAAATGACCAAGGAATTTGTACTGCAAAAGCATGTAGAGGAAGGGCAAGTTGAAGGGTATAACTCGATGCCAGTCTTGCAAATAATTGAAATACAGCAAGAAGCACCACCCGAAGAGAAAGTATTATGGGGTAAAAGAGGGTGTAGTCATTCGGCAAGGGACCTCTTATGGAGACAAAACAACACAGGTAAGGTAGTGATGCCAATTAAACTATTAGAGATAGCATTTCAACAGCTCCACTTCCCAGCCCACAAGGCAAAACAACATATTGCTGCCGAGATGCAAGAACACTGGTTTGTGTTCAGATTGCATCAACAGGTGTCTAAAATGAATATCAAATGCACCACATGTCAAACATACAATTCAGGGATGACACTAAGAACACTGAGAGGAACAATGCCACAGCCCATTGGACCATTCCGTGAACTGCATATTGACTATGCAGACATGGGAGAAAGGTGCAATGGATGACGATACTTGATAGTGGTGGTCTGCCCGTTTTCTCGTTGGGTGAAAGCGGGTCCCTGCGCACACCCAGATGAAAAATGTGCGGCAACATTTTTATTAAGGGAAGTGTTTCCCTGCTGGGGAATTTGTGACTCATACGCTCCGACAACAGAACACATTTCATCAATGATCTGTTCAAAGCAGTGACAACGGTGTTGAGTATAACCCACAAATTGTGCTTGATTTATCACCTGCAAGCAAACAGCGTTGTGGACAAAATCAACAGCCTCTTGAAAAGCAGACTGGCAAAATTATGCCACACCCTAAAGAAAAATTGGGTGTACTACTTGCCGCTACAATTTTTGAGTTAAGGAACCAGCCGAGTAAAGACCACCACTTGTCCCCACATGAAATAGTGACAGGCAGATGCATGCACACAGCCCTCTCCCTCTTGCGTAGACAGTCAGATGCCCACAGGAGCGCAATGGTGCTGGGGGAAGAATTTCAGGAATATTTAAGAAAACTGACCAAAGCAGCAAGAATGATAGCAAAACAGTTAGCTGCTCCCTTCACACAGGTGAATGAGATTGACACTATGACACCATCCACAGATAGCCCAAACTGCCAATTGATGCCAGGAGAAATGATATATGTTTGTAGCTTCGTGCGACGGTGGAATGTACCCAGATTCCATGGCCCTTATGAGGTAATATATTGTACACCCACCTCAGTGAAGGTGAAGGGCCTTAGATACTGGATCAACTTATCCGACGTACGAAGGGCTTATGACAGTGTAACACCAGAACAAGAGCAGGACAGTACAGAAAGTACTACGCAAACGTAAGAAAAAGAGACAGGAAGGGAGGATAAAACACTGCAATGAAAAAGCAATAACAAAGAAAATGAGAAGCATATGTATATGAGAGAGATTTGCACCATTAAGAAGAAAATGAATATGAAAAATTAAGTATACATTGCAAAAAGGATTTCTATTGTTTGCTCTCTCTCTTGAACATTTTAAATGAATTACAAGAGTAATGTAAACATTAAAATGAGAGCTAAAACATGAAATAACAAGCTAGATATGTGTACTTAACCCCTTTATATCTCACTCTGTAGGATAATCAATGGCAACGACGGGGGCCCCCGGTGCCAATAGCATAAGAGTAGATAGATATAGTAAAAGGATAAATAGTTTAAGATTATATTCGTATGAGTGTGCATTGTGTTTTTGTGCAATTTTTTTCTTCTCTATGATGTTTGGTCTTGTAATATATTGGGCAGTATCATTTATATCAATAGATATAAAGGAGGGGGGAGGAGGAGTGGACCTCGTAAAACAATGGTCCCATCTGATATTGGACGGTTTTAAACTATTCTGGGCCCACGGGACTCACAAAAATGCCACATACAATGTCAATTACACGCTCCTTACTGGTCCCACTGTTGCTTACAATGACTCTGAATTTGACATTTATGAAATGAATGACCCTGATCCTCCAGTACCCTTTTGGTCCAGTGATGAACTCTATACCACCACACAACCTACCTCAAATAATATTACTTATAGCAATAATATTGGGACAGACAATGAGTGGGACATGGGGAGAATGGGTGGGATATTTCCAATGGGATTTAGGGGAAAAAGGGAGAGATTAAACGGTCCACGGGTGAAAAGAAGAAGAAAAAGGGGGCAGGACAGGAGAAATATGACAAATATCATGGGTTGGGATTAGACACAATAGAAGACCCTAGCACCCACATCAATCCAACAAATGGTACGCAGACATGAGTACAACGGCAAAGCAGACGACAAACAAGAGCTGCTATGTGTGCTCATTGATACCCCATGCCTCATGAACTCCTTAAGTTCTGTTGTCACAAGAGTCACCTATTGCAGAGGCTCAATGTCTACTACATCTTGCACTGTGCAGAATAAAAAACACTTTTCAAGCACACACTGTTTCATTCAAAATGCTGCAGAACGAGAAGACGTGTTAACTATCAGATGAAAAAGCTGCAGTGGATTCAAAGAATATGCGCCCCGATATGGTCACAGCATATCACAAAACTAACGTGGGTCACAGCCCTTGAAAAGCCTTTCAAGCTGCAATGAGAAATCTCGTATGAGTTATGTTTCCATGGAGAAGGAAGAAAACATCTGGGCACAAATAAGAACTGCAATAAAACCCTCATTATCCCAGACATGAAAAAGGGCATGGCCTCACTGATGGACACTTACTGGGTTTGCGGCAAACAGGCGTACCTGCACCTTCCACACTCTTGGAGGGGCTTATGTGCCCTGGCAACGCTGCATTACGCTTTAATGGTGATACCTGAGATCCACATCCAAGGGGGAGGGGACTGCCGGCAACCAAGTATCCTGAGCCCCTGTCAACAACTGAAGAACCCCCCACATGAGTCTCCTCTGAGGAACAGCTGCAAAGTACAGTCTCACGAAAACGAAGATCATCAAATTACATCTCCAAAGCATCCTCTGAACTCTTGGCTCAAGTTCCCGATCGCTTCAAACATTTTACGTCTGCTGAGACGTTTTTCGCGTCCCCCATCCCAAGCATCCAGGTGCGAGCAAATGCAAAATGGCTCTAAATCACTCGCTGGGAGCTGATCCAACTGGCCAACGTCACAGAAGAAGGGTTCAACATGATAAAGGTGGAGCTACGGGCCCTGCGGCTGATGACAATGCAGAACAGGTATGCTAGACCTGTTAACAGCAATGGACGGTCGTGTTTGCCGAAAAATCAGGAGCGCATGTTGCACATTCGTTCCTTCTGCAGGCGCAGACAACGCAACACTATCCCACGTAATAGCAGCATTGCACAACCTTGGCAAACAGATGAAAGAAGTAGGAGTGCAGCCCAGCACTTGGTTCGACAATATGTTTTCATGGGTCCCGTCCTGGCTCAGGATGACTGTAAAGTTGCTAATACCCACCATCGTCTTTTTTCTTTTCATTTTTTGTGTGTGCCAATTAGGACTTCGATGCTGCGCAAATGCAGTGCCAAACAGTGCAATGATGATGGTGACAATGGGTTGTGCAACAGGAGTGGTGCAGATTACACATGAGGCACAAGTTCAACCTGGGGATGACTCAGAGCCAACGTATAGAATGACAGCTATATATAACACTGGGTATATTGTAGACCCATTGTATCACACCACAATTAAATAGCCTCATGAATTGCAATGGTATGATGAGGTTTGGGTAGATCTGGAGGAGGATGTGTGTTGTATCTACATGACATGCATCCCTGATGAGTATGCACGAGCAGGGGAAAGCCTAAGAGCAGTGTGCAGGGCCTGGATGTCACGAAAGGAAACACCCGCCTGGGATGAGCAGTAGCAGAAGAAAATTAACGTAAAAGGCTGGGAGAGTTACAATATTCGTTACTTAAGTAATGAAAGGGGGGAATGTAAGGGAGGAAAGGTCTTTTTGACCCTTCATTCTCATACCCACCTGCACACTATGCTCATACCACGGCTGACCATGCGCCACTGGCCAAGGTTCTGGACAGCCTTGGGGCGACACATACATGTGCAACACACGCAAGAGGGTTGACTCCGGACTCCATTTTGTATGATCACAGACTCTAGTCTCATACCCACATGCACACTATGCTCGTACCACGGCTGACCATGCACCACTGGCCAAGGTTCTGGACGGCCTTGGGGCGACACATACACATGCAACACACGCAAGAGGCTTGACTCCGGACTCCATTTTGTATGATCACAGACTCCATTTTGTATTAGTTCTAGTAGGCCACGCAGAAGCACTGGCCTGCAGCCCTGCATTTCTCCCCTTGTTCCCCCGCACACTGAGCCAATCACACCCCCCTCCTTCTCCCCTGTGCCGCCGCTGCAGTGAGCTTGTTCTCACGGATTCCTGAGTGTAGAAAGTATCACTTTGAACGCTGTATCCTTTGTCTTCCCTTTTACATCACTGCCTTGTGAATGCACTGGGCTGCAGCTCTGACTTAGAATAAACCATCCATCTCCATAATTCTGAATTAGCAGAAGCAGACCCCCAGGTTCAGAGACACGACCCCCATACCCTTAACACTAAGCTCTGTTTGATGGGCCAGTTGTGTGCTCCTCGACCAAGTACCACCACATCTCACCCTAATGTTCAAATTCCAAGTGATAATATATCGTCTCTTGTACTAACACAATTAAGCTGTCCCCTAATAAATCTAACGAAGGGGTTGATACAGATAGCCCTAGAATGTAACCTTAAGATAACACACCTGATTTATGAAGTAATCCTTTTAAGTGAATATATTTTATGAGTGTGAGATATATTAAATGGATAGAGATATGTTAATAAATGTCAGAGTATGTGTTGCCAAAAGGGCATTGTTAAGTAGTGCAAATTGTAACAGCCTGGACATCATCTGACCCTGCGCTCCACCCAGAAGAGCCCAGCTGACCCGTGCACCCTGCACTGGCACCACATGGACCTCCCCCAATCCTGGAGCACTGGGCCTAAAGAATACATAATGTCCAGTCCTCACTGTCCAATCCCCACAACTCATGTGCCCCCTATATTCTACATCATCGATGATGTGATTTTGTAATAAATATGAATGTTTTTCTATTGTTTGGCAGTGCGCTCTTGGAGTATGGAGAGTCCTCTTTATGCCCTATATTTTGGATAAACCTATCTCTTAACTTCACCCACACTTGGTCCTGGTCTCTTTCCCTACTGGGGTGTGTCCGTTATTGGCTCTCATTGGGGAGTTTTGTATTGTATTTTGGGGGACTGCTCACTTTTGGCATTTTTAGTTTGAAACATAATATTTCCTGGAGCATATGTATTAATGGTCATCTTATTGTTTTTGTGTTCTGGGCATAGTGGTTCCAAATTGGTTGCCCCATTTAAATGGGTTGTGGTCAAAAGCAGGGCAGAAAATAGTCAGTGGTATCTGCCGTTTCATAGTGTAGCTTGTGAACAGGAGGATATATGGGGGGGGGCTCTTTTTACTGGTTCAACTCCAGTAGCTGTCAGTACATGGGGTATTAGGGTTTCCCTTTAGGGTTTGGCTCTTAAATATTTTCCTTGCATTTTTAGTTGTGATAGTTGAGGACCATTTTTTGTAACACATTTCCGAAAGGAACATCGTGGAGGAATGTTGACATTGGTTAAAAGATTCAGGGAGCCTAACATTAATCCCTTTAGGGTCAACAGAATATGATGGGTGGGTGGGCACCTAGTTTAGTTCTATCACTCAGAGACACTCATCTGTGATTGCCAGACTGTGGACCCACAGTGCCAAAATAAGAAGGGGATGGAGGGCCTGTGGAGCTGCAGGATCAAAGTTGACCTGACAAGGCTCTCTAAGAATATCATAGAGGGTAAATAGTTGCAGCCTTCACTGTTACCTGGGGAACTGAGAGCACCCTGGTCTTTCTACCTAGCTACCCATGTCCCTTAGAAATGGCATCAGGAGGTATGGGGTGGAACAGGACCATGGAAGTGTGGTGCATTCAGAGGGCTAGCAAGTTGTACTTACCCTACATTGTTCCTAAGAGTGTCCCATTACAAAGGCCAGAGAAAGGTGCTACCAGGCTAGAGCTCGGGCAGCAAAGGAAAAAGGCCACTTTCAATAAACAATCGTCAATCTCCCCTATAACAATTAACCCGACAGGACCCTTGGACTTGAGTGCAGACAGGGGTTCTTAGTCTATGCCGGTCCATGCCTGGGGCATTTGGTGCATTGCTCAGAAGACTATGAATGGAGTATAAAATGGAGAGCGTTGGGACGTTTCAGCAGGAGTTAAATCTTTATATGATAGAATACTTGCAAAATGGGATCGTATGGTGGAGAAGGGATGGGTCAGCACCATGAAATGATATGATATAATAAGTTATTTATAACGTGCCTGTACACAAGTGTTTCTAGGTGTGACAAGACAAGGGAGGGAAGACAGAGGGAGGACAAAACAAACTATCTTAGTAGGCCTTGTGTCATTCAGATCGTGCAAGTGCGATATGCAAAAGTGCAGGGGGTAGAGGGGAAGTGGCAGGGGGAGCGGAGGGGATGTGCAATCAGGGAAGCATTGCTCTGAGTAAGTGCAGTCAGGACGGTGCAGCTCTGGGTAAGTGCAAGGAGGCAGAGGATTGTAGGGTTCCAGAAACAGCCCCTACGTGTGCACTAGGCACAGAGGCAGCAGTGGGGTGACTGGTTGTGGGGGAGCCTGGAACCAGGGAGACTCCGAGGGTAACAAGTCAACCAGTCAGTGCAGCAGACAGGTCGGTCAGCAGGGGAGAGAGAGAGAGAGAAAGCAGAGGCGAAAAAGGAAGGTCTTGAGCTGCCTCCAGAACTTCAAGTGGTCCGTCTCAAGTTTGAGAGAGGCAGGGAAGCCATTCCAGATGGAGGCACCTGCAGAGGAGAGAGATCTCCCCTCCACTCTCCGCCTGGATATGCGTCTGACCCTCAGACAGTTGGAGGTGGCTGAGCGAAGATCTCGAGAAGGAAGGTGTTTAGGAAGAGTGAGTTGGATGTAGTATGGGCCCGCCCCCAGAATGCCTTGTGGATGATGCAGAGGGTCTTGAACATTGAGCCTTGCAGCCACTGGGAGCCAGTGGAGAGATTTCAGGGCTGGAAAAATACAGTCCCTGGGCTTGAGGCCAAGGACAAGTCTTACAGTCCTGTTCTGGATTAGTTGCAGAGGGTGGAGAGTAGTGGAGGGCAGATTGAGAAAGAGGCTGTTGCAGTAGTCCAGCCTAGAAACAACTAGGGCTCGGGAGACACTGAGCTTCTGGGGGAAAGTGAGAAAAGGAAGAATACCTCTGAGGAAGTGCAGCTGTTAGTGGGCCTTCTTGGCAAGGTCTGTGATATAAGGAGAGAAGGATAGAGTGGAGTCGAAGATGACACCAAGGTTTCTAGCATCAAATGAAGGTGAAACAAGAGGGCCTAAGGCGGATGGCCAGAGTGGGAGAGGGAAAGCGGGAGCAGGGGTCCCAATGAGAAGGCTCTCAGTCTTACCAGCATTAAAGCAGAGATCTTTGGAGGCGGACCACTCCTGAATCACGGATAGACAGTTAGGAATGAGCGAGTGGAAAGGAGGCGGAGGGGAGCCTGAAGGAGAGCTCAGTGTCATCCGCATAACACTGAAAGTTAGAGGAGAAGGTAGAGATAAGGTGGGGCCAAAGGGGCCAAGTAGACATTGGAGAACCAGGGTTAGAGGTTAGAGCCCTGGGGAACACCACATGTGGAGAGAGAGGTGGTGGAGAGAAAGTACACAAGTTGGGCCTGAGAGGGTCGGTCCAGGAGGAAGGAGGTCAACCAAGCCAGGGCCTGATCTGTGATGCCCAGGTTCTCACTGAGACGATTGATCAGGTTGGCATGATTGACTGTGTCAAAAGTAGAGGAAAGATCAAGGAGGATGAGGACAGAAGGAAGGCTAGAAACGAGATTAGTGAGCAGATCTTCACAGGTGTTCAGGAGAGCAGTTTCTGTGCCTCTGGCTGCTCTGATGCCAGACTGATGGTCATGGAGACAACCACAGATTCAGTATGGAGAGTAAGCTGGGATATGGCAAGCTTTTCCAGGACTTTGCCCAGGAAAAGAGTGATAGAGTTTGGGCAATAGTTTGCCGGACAGGAAGTATCGGCAGAAGGCCTTTTCAAGAGGGGGTGCACAAGGGAGTGTTTGATGGGAGAGGGGAAAGTTCTCGTGGCAAAAGAGTGATTGCAGAAATTGGCCAAGGCTGGAGCGAGGGTGTCAATGTGGTCCTTGATGGTTCTGGAGGAGCAGGGGAGCACCTGCTTGGACAACACTTTCATAGATTAGACTTGTCTAGAAACATTGTCAGGGGTGGTCAGAGAGAAAGAGGAGGAAGGAGGAGGAGAGGGAGAGGCGGCCAGAGGGGGTCCAAGCGAGGGAGAGGAAGGAGAGAGATAACAGGATGTGCTGAGTTTTAGTGTTGAAGTGAGAAGCCAGAGCCGTACATAGGGTACTGGGAGGGAAAAGGAGAGGTGGAGACTGCAGAAGGATTGGCTAGCTCCCTGCAGATTTGAAAGAGTTTGGCTGTGTTGTCAGAAGCCGCAGAGATGCAGGCTTGGCGATGGGCTCTCTTCTTGGACAGGACAGAGAGTCTGTATTGCCTTCGGAGCAGGCAGCAGGGCAGGTTGTCAGAGGATGCGCCAAATGCCCTCCACTTCCTCTCAGCTGCCCGACACTTGCATTTCAGGGTGGAGAGATTGGAGTCATACCAAGAATTTAACTTGGAGGTAGGCTACAGGCGGATTCTCCTGACATGGACAAGGAAATCCAGAGTGTTGGAGATAGAAAGATGCAGGTTAGAGAGGCCTGTGTCAGAGTGTGAGTCAGCTGCAGGTGTAGGAGGAGCAGAGAAAGTAGCGGCAAAGTCCTCCACTGACACACGCTTCATGGGACGGATGACCGAGAAGGTAGGTGGCAGTGCTGGGGTAGGCTTCACCTGGGGGACAGAGAGCTTCAGGTGAGAGGAGAGCAGAAAGTGGTAAGTTCAATAGAGTGGAATGGTGAGAGTGTTAGAGAGGGGGATGTCTGAGGAGATGAGAACATCTAAATTGTGCATGGCAGAGTGTGTCGGACCAGAGGGTAGAATGGAGAGAGAGAGAGTGTTGCAGAGGTTGCAAAAGAGCACTGAGGAGCGATTAGAAGCATCCCAATGGATGTTGTGGTTTCGGAGGAGGAGAAGTTGAGAGATAGAGGCCAGGAGAGAAGAGGAGAGGTCATCCCGCTCTGAGAGGAAGAGGGTGATCTCGTCAGGTACACTGTAGATGGTGGCCACAGTCAGAGAGAGGCCAGGAGACTAGGCATTCGAAGGAGGAGTTGGCCTGCATAGGAATGACAGAGGCAGGGACAGAGGCAGGGACAGAGGCAGGTATGGAACCATCCTTGCTAAACTCAGATGATTAATGTGGTATCCTAATTTGATTTTACTGCGAGGTCACAGGATGGGGTTGAGGTGAAGCCCACACCTCCTTTGTTGGACATTTAGGGGTTTATCCAACAGTACAAAAGGCACCCCCAGTGAGGGCAGGGTCCTAGAGAGTGGGAGAGAGCCTAAAAGGACACAGATCACAGTACACAGTAACCGCAGTTAGGGGTGTGGCCTAGAGAGTGGGAGAGAGCCTAATAAGACACAAGATCACAGTACAATAGTAATTGCAATGCGGGGTCCTAGAGAAAGACACAAAACACTAAAAGTACAGCTAACCTTTGGAAGGGGGAGACTAGGGCGGCGCAAAACCAGAGTACGTTAAGTCAGACGGTTAGGTGGAAGTACGCGCAAACGCCGGGAATATAGTAGAAAGCAGTAGTGGCTGATGCCACTACTCACACCTTTTCAGACGCTGATGGACACTGGCTTCGTAGCGCGATCGTAATCAGCACTGCTACCCCTTCGCCGCCTAACACCTGCGTCGCACAACACCCTGGCCTTGTCCTGTGAGTGCTTAGCCGCAGAGGGTCCGATCCTTGGTTATTACATTTTTGGATGAATGTACGTAGGCGCAATATATTATGTGTCGCCGGGCAGTGTCTCCTGCACACCTGCATCATACAACACTGCAGCCTTGTCCTGCGAAGGCTCTGCAACAGAGGTTCCGATCCTTGGTTCTTAAAAGTTTGGATGCATGTACATAGGCGTAACGTATTACGTGTCGACGACCAGTGTCTCCTGCGCACCAGCGATTTACAACACTGCAGCCTTGTCCGGTGAGAGCTTTGCTGCAGAGAGTCTGATCCTAGGATCTTAAAGGTTTGGATGCGTGTACACCAGTGCAATGTATTACATGTCGACAGGCAGCACCTCCTGTGCACCTGTGTCGCACAACACTGCTGTCTTGTCCTGCGAGGGGTTTGTGGCAGAGGGTCGGATCCTCCGTTCTTAAAGGTTTGGATGCGTGTACGTAGCCGCAACATATCACATGTCAATGGACAGCGTCTCCTGCACACCTGCATCGAACAACACTGCAGCCTTGTCCTGCAAGAGCTTTGCTGCAGAGGTTCTGATCCTCGGTTCTTAAAGGTTTGGATGCGTGTACGTAGGTGCAATGTATTACGTGCCAATGGGCAGCGTCTCATGCACACCTGCATCGCACAACACTGTGGCCTTGTCTTGCAAGGGCTTTTCATGTCGATGAATGTTTAATAATAACAAGGGGGGCTGTTGTGGTGTTGACAGGGGTAAGGTGTCATGAACTCTGCTTCCAAAAGATCAGGACTTGCCCGACTCCCTTGGAAGCAGACCCATAACCCCGGTTCTGAGTGCCAGCCAGTCCCAATTGGGACCTTTTGGACCCTGTCCTGGCGCCAGTGGCACCAGGCTCATAAAGATGCCCAGTCCCAGCGCTGGAAGCGCTGGGCTCATAATGCTTGGGTGGACTTACCTGCAACAGACCATGCTGCTTACTTACCTGCCAGTTGAACCCCTGATCCTCTTCTGTTTGGGACTACTTTTCCTGTTGGGTGGGGCAGGAGCCACTCCCTAGGTTCAGAACACTGGAACTCTTCTGGAAAGCAGGAACTCTTTTCTTACCTAGGCGTGGCTGTGGAAGGAGACACCTAAGCACTACAGGAGGCTATTTAAACCACACCCGATGGATGAATCTTGCTTTGCGTTATTCTGCCTTCTCTGCAGCAGAACGCTCATCGTGTCTTCTGCTTCTGATCCTGGGCCTAAGGGAACAAAGGCTTACCATCCTGGAATCCAGTCTTCAGCAGCACCTGTAAAGACAAAGAAAGAACAGGTTAGCACTACGGTCTTCAGTGGCAGCGCATCTCTTACCTGGTCCATCGGCTGTCACCAACGCTTCGTGCTGCATTCCGGCATCTGAAAGACAAAGGCTTACCTACTCTTCGCATGCTCTGGAGGTCTTCGCACTGCATTCCGGCATCTGAAAGACAAAAGCTTACCAGCTCTTCCCACGCTCCGGAGGCCTTCTGCGCTGCATCCCGCATCTGAAAGACAAAAGAAGGTGCGTTTAAAGACATTGGGCAACTTTATTACTCACGTGCCATTACTCCTTCCCACGCCAAATCCAGTGGGTATTCCAGCACCCTTCAGCTTCTCTAAAGCTCCGAACTTGTACCTGCAAGATAAAAGGGACAGTTAGTGCGCATCGTGAAGCAGGCTACAAGCGCTTACTTACGTGCTTCCAGGCGCTTCTATTCCTCACGCGGGTTCGATCCTCAACTCTCATCAGCCCGCCATCCGCCATCGCCGGAACCCTGCAAAACAAGAGATATCATTACAAAAGACTTTTAAGACATTTGAAGTGCCCAAAACTTACCGTTCGTGCAGTTAACGACGGACAGCAGTCCTCTGAGGTCAAGAGGCCTGCACCCTTATCCAGTGAAGAAACTGGTTACGGCACCCTGCCCCGAGGCAGATGGAGAGCTCGGCGTTCACTTACCTAAGGTGAGGGCGTTAACCTTTGGGGTTCTACAGGAGAGGAGAAAGGGAAGAGGAGAGAGGCACCCAATAACCCCAGTTCATTAATCCCATATTTTCTATCTGCAGACATCTTACTCTTCGAGTCAGACATACAGTGCACAGAGGTCCAGCCCAAAGAGCCAACCGTGTGTTACACATCACCTTTGAAGATACGGCATTCACCCAGTCAAGACCGGCGCCTCTGCGGGAATCAGGTGAGCGTTACAGAACGCAAAGACTACCGCAAAACTCCCACACAGGCGCTATGGAAACCTCGGATACCGACCAGCTAGCCCAGTTACTTGGGGAACTAAGAGCAGAAGTGCATGCAGCCCGTCAGGAAACGAATGCTCTAAGAAGGGAACTGATTATTTCCAAGGAGTGTACAGACGATCTCGCTAGACAATTGCTACAGTCACAAGCCGGACAAACTCCGTTACCCGCATCAGGGGCAAATCTTCCTTCAACATCCTCTACGAACCCAGTGCAGATCAACCTACCTGGGAATGTACCTCTGGCTCCGCCCGAACGATTTTCTGGTGACCCAAAGAGGTTTGCAGTATTTATTAATCAGTGCCGGTTGCACTTCTTATGCCGGCCAGCAGCCTTTCCAACTGATCAAGCTAAGGTAGCTTTCGTGCTTTCGTACCTTAGTGGCAATGCGGCAGACTGGTTGATCCCTCTAGTTAATCAAGATGATCCGGTTCTCCATGATTTTCAAGCTTTTCAGCTCAGTATGGAAAAACTGTTTGCAAGACATTCACAGGGGCAGGCCTTGGACAATGACCTCCTTTCATTGCGACAGGGTAATCAAGACCTTTTGGCTTATATTGCGTCTTTCAACAGACTGATAGTGGAAACTCGATGGCCTGAGGACAAAAGGATTACGCTGTTTTATAGAGGTCTACGTGGAGAGCTCAAAGATGTGTTAGCCCAAGTAGTGAATCCCCCGCAAGACTGTTCGGACTATATTGACTTAGTCATTCAAATTGACCACAGACTGCAGAACAGGAAGGCCGATCGTTCCAAGTTTGATGCTCGAGTATTTTCCAAACCACCAACTCCTACCAAAGGAGTAGACTCCGGGGAACCCATGCAAATAGGGGGCCTGAAAGGACCACTAACACAAAAGGAGCGGGAAAGGAGAAAACAGCTGCAATTATGCCTCTATTGCGGAAACTCGGGGCACTTTCTTCGAGACTGTCCGGTGAAACCAGCCAAGAAGGCAGTAGGAGCTGCAGTTACCAGGGTCACAAACTCTGAGCAGGGAAACGACCTCGCCCGACAAGAATAGAGGTCCTCTTGCCGAGCGTTAAAACCAGTTCCGTGACCTCGCATTTCGTGATACCTATGGTCCTCATTAGCCCTGAACATCCGGATCGATTACATGCGATTGAAGCTTACGTCGACAGCGGTGCCATCGGCAATTATGTGGATCATGAAATGGTTTTGAGGATGAATCTGACTCTTTGTCCAAAGGCTGTAAAGGACGTCATTACTACGGTGGATGGTATGGAGATAGCCTCCGGACCAGTAACGCATACCACCCAAGAAGTGACGCTAGTAAGTCAAGATGGACACCATGAGAAGATCGTGTTCGATGTGATCAAGGACCCTCAGTTCCAGATTATTCTAGGAATTCCTTGGTTAGAGAAGCACAATCCTCAGATCGATTGGCGAGCAAGAACGGTTCAGTTTCCAGAATGTGTCTCTACTTGTCACCCTCGACCTGGTGTTGCACTGGCAGCAATTTCCTCGGAGGCTCCCCAGTTACCTCCTGAATACCTATAATTCCAAGATGTTTTCCGGAAGGATCAGGCTAACTCTCTACCTCCTCATAGGTCTTATGACTGCCAGATAGACCTGATACCTGGATCTACTCCTCCTTGTAGTAGAATTTATGCCCTCACCGAGCCTGAGAATCTTCACCTCCGACAATACCTGGATCAATACCTAGCGAATGGGTTTATTCGTCCTTCCAAGTCCCCTGCTTCCTCAGCTTTGTTCTTCGTTCCAAAAAAAGAAGGGGACCTTAGAACTTGTATAGATTATCGCGCCCTGAACCAGATCACCGTTAAGAATAGATATCCGTTACCTTTGATCCCTGAACTCCTGGACCAAGTCAGAAAAGCATGCATATATACAAAGCTGGATCTTAGAGGAGCCTACCACTTGGTACGAGTAAAAGAGGGCGATGAATGGAAGACGGCCTTCCGCACCAAGTATGGGCTATTTGAATATCAGGTCATGCCCTTCGGACTTTGCAATGCCCCGGCCGCCTTTCAATATTTTATGAACGATGTCCTCAGAGAGCTCATAGATGTGTGTGATGTTGTTTACATTGACGACATCCTCGTTTATTCTTCATCGGAAACTGAACATCGGAAACACGTGAAAATGGTCCTCGAGAGATTGCGTCAACACAAACTTTTCGCTAAATTGGAAAAATGTGTTTTCAACGTGACTGAAGTTGAATTCTTGGGATTCATATTATCACCTAGCGGAGTGCGTATGGATTCAAAGAAGGTTGATGCAATTCTCAAATGGCCATCGCCATCCTCCGTAAAAGGTGTTCAAAGCATGTTAGGCTTCGCTAACTTTTACCGCAGGTTTATCCCCGAATTCTCTCGAATAGTCCAGCCCATCACCGCCTTGTTAAAGAAAAACAAACGTTTTGAATGGTCTACCGAGGCGGAACAAGCTTTCCAGAATTTGAAGACTAGATTTATCTCTGCACCGATCTTAAAACATCCTCGCCCAGAACTCCCCTACATCGTTGAAACTGATGCTTCGAGCCTTGCCATGGGGGCAGTTCTATCACAAAAGGACCCAGTAACCAATCAGTTGCATCCCGTGGCATTTTGGTCCCGCAAATTCTCCCCTCCTGAAATCAATTACACTATTACAGATAAGGAACTTCTAGCTATCAAGTCCGCCTTTAAGGCTTGGCGGCATTATCTTCTGGGGGCCCGACACACCGTTACTGTGATTACAGATCACCGAAACCTGCAATATTTGAAAACCACAAAAGCTCAATCCTCTAGGCAACTCCGTTGGGCACTATTCTTTGCCGAGTTTGACTTCATAATTACCTATCGACCTGGTACAAAAAACGGTAAAGCTGATGCCCTTTCTCGGATGGGAGTGGAAGAACATTTGATCAATCCTAAACCTGTACCTATCATTCCCGAACAAAGAATTCTAGGTGTAATCGCCACACAATCCATAGAGGAAGTTAAGGATAAAGCCAGGCTACTGGTAACTCCAGCAGACATACAGAATTGGCATCTGCAGGGAAAACACTTTACGGTGAAGGACAACCTATTATATTTCCAAGAACGGTTATACCTGCCCAGCACAGATTTACAGAAAATGGTAATCTCTTGTTATCACGATTCTTTAATGGAAGGACATCCCGGTATGACCAGGACCTCTGGAAAAGATCAAGCGCTACTTCTGGTGGCCGTCTTGGAAAAAAGATATCAGAGACTTTATAATGTCCTGTGGAGTATGCGCCCAAAACAAGAGTCAAAAGGAAAAACCAGCCGGCCTCTTACGCCCTATTGACATCCCGCCTCGCCCTTGGCATACGCTTTCTATGGACTTCATCACCGATCTACCTCCATGCTCCGGATACAATACGATCCTAGTAATCGTGGACCTATTCTCCAAGATGGCGCATTTCATTCCACTCAAAGGCTTACCAACAGCAGCAACTCTGGCCCGAGAATTTCTCGAAAACATTGTCCGACTGCACGGTTTTCCTTCAGTTCTAATTTCGGATCGAGGTAGTCAATTTATTTCTCATTTTTGGCGAAGTTGCTGTCGGTCGGCTCAAATTGATGTGAGACTTTCGACCAGCCACCACCCTCAAACCGACGGACAAACCGAGAGGACCAATCAAACTCTGGAACAGTATTTGCGCTGCATGCTACAACAAACTGAAAAAACTTGGAAAGATATCCTTTGGATAGCCGAATATGCCTACAATAACTCTGTCCACTCGGGAACTGGGAAGACCCCGTTTTTTCTTTTATACGGTAGTCACCCTCGAACCTCGGAGTTGGATCCACTCCAAGATCTTGGAACACCAGCAGTAGACCACCTGCATTCTACAATCACCCAAGCCTTTAAGGAAGCCGTTTCTCACCTTCAAAGGGCTAAAGAACAATACAAGAAAGGAGCAGACCAACATCGGAAGGAAGCCCCCCAATATCAAGTAGGAGATCAAGTCTGGTTATCCACCAAATATCTACCTCTAAAAGGACCACGCACATTCAACCCCTATTCCATCACTACCATAGTAAATCCAGTAGCGGTCAAGTTGGACTTGCCCCCTCACATGAAGATACATCCGGTCTTCCACGTCTCTCTATTAAAACCCGTGCAACCTCAAACCCAACTAACTACATCTCCAAAACCTATTCTAGTTGATGGAGAACTCGAGTTTGAAGTCAAAAGCATCCTGGATTCCAAGATCTCCAAATCTAAACTATTTTACCTGATTGACTGGAAAGGCTACGGTCCCCAAGAAAGATCCTGGGAACCTGCAGAATATGTCCACGCGCCTCGTCTAATCAAAAGATTTCATTGAACATTTCCTAACAAGCCCAAACCCCCGGAGAAACCCGGTTTGGGAGGGGCCTTGAGGGGTGGTGCTGTCATGATCTCTGCTTCCAAAAGATCAGGACTTGCCCGACTCCCTTGGAAGCAGACCCATAACCCCGGTTCCGAGTGCCAGCCAGTCCCAATTGGGACCTTTTGGACCCTGTCCTGGTGCCATTGGCACCAGGCTCATAAAGATGCCCAGTCCCAGCGCTGGAAGCGCTGGGCTCATAATGCTTGGGTGGACTTACCTGCAACAGACCATGCTGCTTACTTACCTGCCAGTTGAACCCCTGATCCTCTTCTGTTTGGGACTACTTTTCCTGTTGGGTGGGGCAGGAGCCACTCCCTAGGTTCAGAACACTGGAACTCTTCTGGAAAGCAGGAACTCTTTTCTTACCTAGGCGTGGCTGTGGAAGGAGACACCTAAGCACTACAGGAGGCTATTTAAACCACACCCGATGGATGAATCTTGCTTTGCGTTGTTCTGCATTCTCTGCAGCAGAACGCTCATCGTGTCTTCTGCTTCTGATCCTGGGCCTAAGGGAACAAAGGCTTACCATCCTGGAATCCAGTCTTCAGCAGCACCTGTAAAGACAAAGAAAGAACAGGTTAGCACTACGGTCTTCAGTGGCAGCGCATCTCTTACCTGGTCCATCGGCTGTCACCAACGCCTCGTGCTGCATTCCGGCATCTGAAAGACAAAGGCTTACCTACTCATGGCATGCTCCGGAGGTCTTCGCACTGCATTCCGGCATCTGAAAGACAAAAGCTTACCAGCTCTTCGCACGCTCCGGAGGCCTTCGGCACTGCATCCCGCATCTGAAAGACAAAAGAAGGTGCGTTTAAAGACATTGGGCAACTTTATTACTCACGTGCCATTACTCCTTCCCCCGCCGAATCCAGTGGGTATTCCAGCACCCTTCAGATTCTCTAAAGCTCCGAACTTGTACCTGCAAGATAAAAGGGACAGTTAGTGCGCATCGTGAAGCAGGCTACAAGCGCTTACTTACGTGCTTCCAGGCGCTTCTATTCCTCACGCGGGTTCGATCCTCAACTCTCATCAGCCCGCCATCCGCCATCGCCGGAACCCTGCAAAACAAGAGATATCATTACAAAAGACTTTTAAGACATTTGAAGTGCCCAGAACTTACCGTTCGTGCAGTTAACGACGGACAGCAGTCCTCTGAGATCAAAAGGCCTGCACCCTTATCCAGTGAAGAAACTGGTTACGGCACCCTGCCCCGAGGCAGATGGAGAGCTCGGCGTTCACTTGCCTAAGGTGAGGGCGTTAACCTTTGGGGTTCTACAGGAGAAGAGAAAGGGAAGAGGAGAGAGGCACCCAATAACCCCAGTTCATTAATCCCATATTTTCTATCTGCAGACATCTTACTCTTCGAGTCAGACATACAGTGCACAGAGGTCCAGCCCAAAGAGCCAACCGTGTGTTACACATCACCTTTGAAGATACGGCATTCACCCAGTCAAGACCGGCACCTCTGCGGGAATCAGGTGAGCGTTACATAAGGTTACTGTAACATGCAGTTAGCTATTTGTAACATGCACACAAACATGCCCTGGAGACAATTCCAAAGTGGGTTAGGGTACACTGGAGTGGTGTCCATTCATAAATATGTTGTCATGGCTTACGCTATGGGAGGTGAAAAGAGTTTATTGTCCTTGTTAGGTTTGTCTACAAATAAGGTGCCCAAAGTTAGCCTTCTCGATAACAGGATACCAGGGAATGATAATCCCAATAGTAACTTTTAGGACACTTATTTGGCCTCAGATAGGAAAAGAAATTGTATTTGAGGTCAATATTCGGTTTTGTAAATGGGTAAGAGCTACGAAGATGGCTCTACTGAGAAAGGGATTAGATCCACGATTGCTCCACAATACAGCCACACAAGGTTATTTGTGCTTCTGCCATAAACTACTCAATGCACGTGTGGGCACCCCTCATTGATCCTCAAATGCTTTGATGTCTAAAGATGAGCTATGCTAATTGTTTTTGGGTGTGCGATTATCTTAGAGCCTGGTGGAGAGCTGCTAATACCCTGACTCCCTCTGTTAAGGAATCAAAATATGCGTATCCAAGAGAGCTGTGAAGGCCGGGATCGCTCTTCATGAGATGAAAAGAGACTGGATGGAGCCAGAAAAAATCAAATACCACCCATGCTTAATATTGGTAGAAGGAATCCCTGTGCCTCTTTCTAAACTGACTCTCCAATAGGGAAGCAAGAAGATTTTATATGACCTGCATTTTCATAAATTATTAACTACACTACAGGTTGGTACTCAGGGGTTTGTAGAACAGGCAACACATGTATGCCTTTTGTATACAAAAGAAGTAAAAATTCCACATTTGTGTTTGGTTTAGGCACATTTATGCAACGAGCGAGACATGCTTTTGAGCAATTAACGTTTTAAATTCTGACAATGGAACTTGCCGCATGAATACTTGTTGTTAAATGCTCCAGGAGTGGGGTTGTATTATATATGAAAAGGTTTTGTGAATTATTTTGATGAATTGTTTGTATAGTTTCAGTTGCAAACTGAAATAAATTATTTAAAAAAAAAAGACTAAAACAGGCCACTCCCCTAACAGCCAAACCGAACACACCCAATTTCTTAGAAATGTCACAGACTTGTAGGCTGGGCTAAACCTGAGATCCCTGTGACATTCCAAAACCACCTGCAATTTTGGTAATGGTTTAATCTTGTAATGGTCTCCACCACTAAAGACAAGGGCCCTCATTACGACCCTGGCGGAAATCGAAAAACGATGGCGGAAATGCAATACCGCCATCGAATACCGCCCGTTGCGATTATGACCCGTCACCGTAAAGTACGATGCCATTAGCGACACCGTAGTGAACGCCAACGCTAACTGCACCAAGTACGCGCACGCGCGCACTGCGAAACCGTAATTACCACCATGGCGCAACGGTACGGGAATTCTGACCCTAGCGGACATGTACCTAACGCCATCAAGCATGGCGGAAAGTACCATTCCGCCATGGTGAGAAGTACGGCATCGCAAACCAACCGTAAAAGGCCTTACTGAGTGCCTGTACACCACTCCCTGGCCACATTGCACAACTCCTCGTAGGTGCAATGAAGTCAAACAATGCAACCAGTGAAATGTACAAGTCACCCATGCATGCCAACGAACAAATGAATGTAGGGGCTCCAAGTGCCTTGTGAGTGGCCATCCATATTAGCCATGGCACCATTGCCGTACTGATGCAGCACAGGCATGTCAAGCTCCAAGTACAGCAACATGAACTGAAAACTGAGACAAACAAAAACAGGCCCCCCATCGCTTGACACCAGTGCAAGGCAACATACAAAGCAGTATCCTGAGTGAGACTGCACCAGCCCTGTACCCCTGCCAGTAAACAAACCAACCAGCAGCATAAGCATGTACCACACAAGTTGGCAGAGTGACTGAGCAGCCAGGCACATCTCAAGAGGGGCCAATGGGAGCAGCAGGGCACAGATGGCACGAATACAGAAGCCATTCCAATGGACATGTCCTCAGTCTCCCTCAAAGAAACGCACGCAAACACAGGCACCTGTGACCAGCCATATTCTGAAAATCACATCATTCCACCAATCCACCTGGCTGACCGGCATCTGTTACACAAAAGCCAATCCCCCTCCCATGAGCATGACATCATTAAAACAGTCATAATGGCAGCCCCTATCCCTGACCTTACTGGCCTTCGTAGGCAAACGCGCCCAGTACAGTACCACGCAACTATGCTCAGAAGGCCGAACCCAAAGCAGATCTCCTCACAATACATCGCTCCACAAATAGGAATATGCTACATAACTTGCAAAGAATAACGCTACAAGGTCATTATCATAATCAAATTTTAATGCACAACAAAATCACCCGGGCCATACAGCTATTAGGTCATGAAATCCAAATCATATCTCATAATTGTGGGCTGCATCCACAATAATTGACCAGCTTCTTCTTGTGTGACGCCCTGTTCCTCCATGGTACACAGGGGCTACATCCACGTTCAAAAAGGCAACATGGAAGCGCCTAGAACCGCAGGGCCGTCCCATTAGGTAGGCACTAGTCCAGCTGAAAGCTCGAAATGTTGCTCCTAGCCACTAGTACTGCGTAAGGGCATGTGGGCCATTGGCGATCGTCCCATAAGATCGTAATGGTGCTCCACTGATTAACACGAAGCAGCAGGTGTCGGGAGTAAAAGCCATCTGCAGGAGTGGCATACAGATGGCAGCGGCAAAAGGGGAGGAGATACCTGTCACCCAAATGAAATGAAAAAGAATAGTATGGGCATCTGAACTCCATTTGAATTACTCACTTCAAAGATCACACTAAATCCACAGCCATATGCATGCTAGCCCACTCAAAAGGATTATTTGCACCCAATAATCACTTGCGAATCATAACAATATAAATCGAGGTGAAAACACTATTACAAACGAGTGTTTGTGTGCATGCGTCTGTTAAAACAGAATCCATTAGATGGGATTAGTAACGTGCATAGACACAAGTGTTTGAAGGCGCGTCGAGACAGGGAGGGTTCAACAAGGGCAGATAGACGATGGTCCCACTATGGCAGCCCTGCATCACATAGCGCAGAGGAAGTTGATAGATTCCAAAAAGCCATGTACATGGCAGACTCTCTATCAAATCATCTGTCCATGCATCCATACATCATTCCCTCATCCTGGTATAAAAACGCCTGATTAGTTACTCACATAACATTAGAAATTTCCATTGAATCTGTGCTAAATGCAGTCTGCAAAATCCACTGTGCTCCAGGCCGGAATTCTAGTGTTGTGAAGTAACATGCATTAGGGAACGTCCTGCCTTATCCTCCACTACGCTATTGCGCATCCCATACTATTCATATCAATCATTGCATTCTCGGCATGGCCCCTGTCCCAAGGACATCAAGCAATAGAACTTTATATCTGCAGTCAGACCTGTGGGCGTCTCCTCGCCGCTAGCTGGAAACCGAAAGCGCTGTCCTTCGAATTCCTCATTTGCAACATCACGTCGAAAAGGCATCTGTGACCGCTTGAAATCACAAATCCATCCATTTAGTGCGGCAGTGTGTGAAAATGGCAACTGGCTACACTCACAAATGGGACGCCCCGCCCGTCGGTGAACCGCGGTACAGCGCTGCATGAGGGTCCACCGTTAATCGAGTACTACATTCCACTGACCCTTCACAAGTATGTTCCCGACTGCAAAGATAGTATGTGAAACAATGGGAGCATAGCAGATTTAACATATGAAGCAAGATCTCACTGCCATCGGGATGAAATACATGATTGTAATAGCAAGATGCCATGCGTCGATTTGCAGCGTTGTGTGCGGGACGTGCTCGCCCAAAGGGGATTGCAGCTTGCACAGGTGGAATGAATCACCACAGGTGGAGGCTATACAGCTTGGAAACACATAAATTGCACACCCAACCCCCTCCCACAACCACACCCACTCCAAAATGCTACCGGCAGGACTTGCGATGTTGGGCCTGGGGGACCTGATAGCACTGCAAGTACTCCAACTTCAAGAAGAAGACGAACACCAACTACTACAACAACCGGCCGCACAGAGGAGACGCAGGAGGAGGAGGGCAAGGCAGGGCCAGCAAAGCCCACCAGCACAGCCACTACCACCACGCAGGCAGCCCGCAATCCCACGCCTCCGAGCACATCCGTTCAACCTCACTGATGAGCAGATCCACACCCTCTACCGTTTGGACCGGGACACCATAACCGCCATTGTGGACATGACACACGCTGACCTTGTCAGCATGATAGATAGCCCAACCGCCATCCCACCCCTACTGAAGGTGGTGTCTGTACTCCACTTCCTGGCCACAGGCACCTACCAGCACACAGTCGGACAGTTGCATGGCATTTCACAGCCACTGTTGTCACGGACACTATTGCAAGTGCTCGATGCCCTCCTGAAGCACGCAGACGACTACATCTCTCTACCACGCTCGGACCAGGAAATTACGAACACAAAAGTGGGATTCCATGCACTTGCCGGCATACCGGGTTGCATTGGTGCCATCGACTGCACCCATGTGGAATTGGTTGTCCCACATGCCATGGAGGCCCAGTACCGCAACCGAATACAATATCATTCTCTTAATGTACAGATGGTGTGTGACTCAAACAGGATCATTACACATTGTTGTGCCCGATTTCCTGGATCAACCCATGATTCCATGGTCTTACGGAACTCTACAATACCACGCTACATGGAGCGACATGCAGGGAACAGATCCTGGCTACTCGGTGAGTCTCATTTCATGCATGATAATGTGGGGTATGTGATGCGGCAATGACCTGCCAGGAAGGGGGGGGGTGCTTACGTAGCAATGTCATTCCTCAAACATCCTTTATTGTCCACATACAGGTGATGCCGGGTATCCACTGAAGAGATGGCTCCTTACACCACTCCGGAACCCACAGGACCAGCATGAGGAGGACTACAACCATGCCCACTCACGTACCCGTGTAGTCATTGAACAGGCATTCGGCCTACTGAAGGGTCGTTTCCGCTGCCTCAGCAGGTCTGGCGGGGCACTCCTGTACCGCCATGAGAAGGTTGCTAAGATGGTCATGGCATGTGTCATGCTACACAACATGTGCATACGTAGGAATGTGCCCATGTCCCCTGACGCAGAACTGCAAGCACCAGAATATGGTCATGATGTGGGTGGGGATGTGGCAGAACCTGAAGGAGTCCGCGAAGCACAGGAGGGCCGTGAAATTCGTCAGATTATCATAGAATCATGCTTCTAGCACTCACGCCTGGTGGTTGATACATGGACACGGGAGTTGTGGCACTGTGTGTGTCTGGAACATGCACAATATGAACTGTACGCCTATGATGGCCTCGTACACAAAGATCAATGTCCACACATCTCATTGGATGATTGTGAAATGTTTATAGCAAATGTGAAATTGTGTTACACACCCCATCGACCCGCCACCCAAGTAAGCCCAACACACCCCCTCCACCCTCCTACCTCCCCCCCGAACACCAGTGTCCAAGGATGCTCATTGTCAGTGGGCAGACGCTATTGCAAGCCCCCTCTCCGGGTATCAGGGGCACCCCTGCCTGTGGAGCGCAGGTTCCTCCCAGATCTACGTTGGGGGCTGCCCTGGACGGAACTTGCAACGGATGATGTCTCTGCCTGCTCACGTCCATGCATGTCCCTAAGGGTTTGTGAGAGCTCAGTGAGCACACGGCGCACAGCGGCAAGTTCAGCACATACGTCTTTGGACGTCGCATGCAGTTCCCCCCTCAGGCTCTCGGTGCTTCTCTCCATTTCTGCCCTTAGTGTCTCTGTACATGTTTCTATGGCTGCCTTGGTACCCCCACATTCATCAGCATGCTCCTTGAGGAGCGTGGCCAGTTGCTGCTGTTGCTCGATCACCTGGTCGAGGGACTGTTGCCTCTGCTGGGCCATGGCCATTTGCGGTGGTGTCACAGAGGGGCTGATCACCTCATGTTGCCTTGACACAGGGCTTGTGGGGGATGGCCAGTCGTCGTCTTGTGAGTGCCCCTGCGTGGTATCCTCATGTTGTACGGGATGAAACAAACAGGGGGATTGAGACAGGTCATGGATGGATCGTACATCGACATCACCGTTTTCTGTGTCGGAGCATGCTGCCATTAATGCAGTGTCACCTATGGTGCTGCTGCCACCAGAAGCAGTGCCTTCTGTGGCATCCACTGGGGGGGCCTGTGGTGGTGGTGGTGTTGTGGCCATGCTGGCTGCTGGGGTGCCTGTTGAAGTCCCCTCCTGTGTGCTGCCACTTGATTTGTGCTGCTGCCGTGTCTTGATGCGTGCAGCTGAGGTGGAGGGTCTTTGGCCGTTGGTCTTGGCCCTCTTTGCAGGTGTGCTGGTAGGGGTGTCCTGGAGCTCGTCGTTTGAATCGGACCCTGTGGTGGAGTAAAGGAGGGCGAGCGTTATTAATGGGTCTGTGGAAATTGGAATGGCAATGTATCACATGCATTGGGGTGGTACCTGAGTGTGATTTGGGTCAGGGCCTTAGAGGTGGTTTCATTTTTGTGTGGAATGAGGGTGCAGTTGTATTGCAGCCTGCAGTTAGGGGGTGCCTGCTGCACGTGTAGAGGGTGTTTTTAGGAATTTTAATTATTTATTTATTTAATTTGACTTTTAATGTCCGCTATCAGGCCAATGTGAGTGGACGTTCTCCTGGACATGTGTTTCTGTTGCACTATGTGGACACATGGTACTTCACATGATTGAACATTGTGGTTTTAGCATAGTTTTATTTGGGCCACCTACCTGATTCTTCGGATGTCTGCACTCCTTTCTCCATCCCTCCGATCCCTTTATGGTCTCCATTCCAATGGTGGAGGCACAGATTTCTTCCCAGGGGGTCCGCTTGATGGGTGATTCCGATCCTCCCCCGGTAGCTGTGGCAATGTTTCGGTTGGCAGAAAGTATGCTACGGACGCGGATCCGCAGGTCGTCCCATCGCTTTCTGCATTGCTGTGGGTTGCGGGGTGCGGTCCCCACCGCACTTACCCGCTGTGCCACCAGGGCCCATATGGCCTTCTTGTTCGCAAGTGCCGTCCTGGTCATTTGCGTCGAGAAGACGACGGCAGCATTCTCCTGGAGGGTCTCTGTGAGCACCGTGAGTTCCTCACGTGAGAAGTGGACCTGCCGCTTGCGGTCGCACGCTTTTTTCGCTACTTTTCCCATTGTTTTGGTTTCACTAGGGTGGATGACGGGTTGGGATGTCTCTCAGGGTAGTGTTTTTAATGGTTGTGTGAATGTTCTGATTTTATAGGTGTACGGCGTGCTGTTTCCCGTTCCGGGACCATGTTTTTGCTTCCGTTTCCGTATATTTACGGTCACCGTATTTTCCGATTGCCGCTCTCTACGGTGACCGCTATGTCCGGTGGCGGAATTGCACCTAGGTCGCCGTACGACGGCGGTGAGGGGCGTTTTAGGGACATTTCCGCCATCGCGGACTTTGCACTTCCGCCAAGGCGTAGTGCTCGTGCCCGATGGGTCAGAATTAGCCGCACTTTACTCTGTCGTGCCATGGCGGAAACGCTATTTACGCTATGGCGGTCAGGTCAGTTGCTTTCCGCCAGGGTCGTAATGAGGGCCAATATCAACTAGAGAAAGTGAATCTGTATCTTAGAAGGGAGGGCCACGCAGGAGGCCACCTGAGATACCGGCAAGGTTATATGAAATGCTGGGGCATTTTGGTTCAGTTACGTAAGACCCAACATCTCTACATATCTTTGATGTGGAGAACTACAACAACGGGGTTTGGCACAATGGAGCATGACCTGTGCATGGGTGGCCCTAATAGATATGCCTTGTGAAGTTCTTGTTTGTGTTGTGCAGAGAAAAGGGACACGGGCCCTTTAAGTAAAGGAGAGGGACAGAGGGAAGGGGGCGGGGCAAGGGGGAGGGAAAGCAGGAAAGTTAAGGGGCCGGCAGTTACTGTTTAATAAAGGAGTTGTGAAGATGTACACCCGTGTCGCTGCGTAATTTGTAGGCCGGAGGCCTCACAACAACTGGCGACGAAGACAGACGGACCACGCGCACGAAGAAGACTGCCAGGCAGAGAGAACGCGAGGCAAGGAGGAGCCAACGCGCCCGAAGAAGGCATCCGGAGTAGCGGAAGGACCCGACGCCGAGGACTGAACGCGAGGCGTGGAGGAGCCTAAGCGCACGAAGAGAGCAGCCGGAGTTGCACAGGAGCCGAGGAGGAGCCCTGCAGCCCGTGGAGGAAAGGAAAGGAGACGCGCACCGCCGAAAGCGAGGAGGAGCCCAGCCGGTCGCTGAGCAGTGCCCTGGAGTTCGAGAGGTGCCAGGCGCACACGCAGGTACCGAACAGACCCCACAGGCCTAGGGGAGGGAGTGAAAGGCACGACAACGTATAATGAGCCACTTGAAAGCGAGGAACTTAATGCATATGCTAATGCTTGATGAGCCACTTGAAAGCGAGGAACTTTATGCACATACGAATGCTTTAATGAGCCACCTGAAAGCGAGGAACTGTATGCACGTGCGAGTGCTTCAACAAGCCACTTGAAAGAGAGGAACGAACTTTATGCACATACGAATGCTTTAATGAGCCACTTGAAAGCGAGGAACTGTATGCACGTGCGAGTGCTTTAATGAGCCACTTGAAAGCGAGGAACGTCACGCACCACTTGAAAGCGAGGAACTGTATGCACGTGCGAGTGCTTTAACGAGCCACTTGAAAGTGAGGAACGTCACGCACGTGCGAGTGCTAGCAAGAGAAAGGTGCGACAGCGCGGAACAGCCCACCTGAGAGTGAGGGAAGTGAAACACACGCGAGCACCAGCAATAAGCCACTTGAAACCGAGGAGTCACTGGCACACGCCGGCGCCAGCCACACACCAAGGGACACCCAATTTCAGTGATTATGTTACAACCAGGGAGTGGTGGAAGCGCAGCAATCGACACCACGGCACCTGCCACGCCTGGTGTGACTCCCACCAATCCAGTCTCCTTCCTACGCCGCCCAAACCCATTTTCGCTAGAACCGCAAGAAAACCAAGGGCATAGGTGGCAAGAATGGATGGACGAGTTTGAGGAATTCATGAGGGCAGTAGGAAACCAAGACGCCCCGAACAAACTAGACATGTTCACAAACTTAGTTGGGAAAGACATAAAAAGTGTCATCGAGACCATCCCTGCAGCAGAAAGGAATACATACCAAAGACTCATTGAAGCCATCAACGGTCGATTGATAATAGTCCCGAACAGAGACTACGAGCGCTACATCTTTAATCAGTGCACCCAGCTACCCCAAGAAACAATCGGCCAATTCATATTGCGCCTGCAAAGGAAAATAGCGTACTGTGATTTTGCCAACTTCAACGACGATGAGGCCATCCGTCTGAGAGTGATAGAGGGATGCCTGTCATCAATATTCCGCAAACATCTTCTGAAAAAACCACTCCCTCTGAAAGAAATAGCTGAACTCGCCAGAGTATATGAAAGAGTGGATGCTCAGGCTGCACACATGGAGAACCCGAGAAAGATAGACTCCGTCGCAGCCGTCACCACCAATCAAATGGGCCGCCAACACAAAAACACATACAGACAAGACCAATGGAACAACGCAAGACGCCCACCACCCGAAAGACAATGTTACCGGTGCGGGTTTGAATTCCCCCACAGAGGCCAGTGCCCCGCAATTGGCCAAATGTGCATGAGGTGCAGACAAGAGAACCATTTTCAGAGCATGTGCCGGGAGAAGACACCCCCGCTATCAGCGTATAGACCAGAGAACCAGCAACCGACCACAAGGAAGTTCGAGCCGCGGCCCGAGCCACTGAGACCTCTTAACCCCTATTCTCGGAACGAGAATACGCCAAGCCCGCTGGCAACCCCAGAACACCAAACAATCCTCGATTCATCAGGGCGGTCGAAAACCTACAGGTGGACCAAACCGATGCACCGTACGCCAACCAAGAACAAATATATCACATGCAAACGTACCCTGAAGAGGAACCCCGAAGGGAAGATAAAACCAGGGACCCATACGAAAACCCACCAGTCGAAGAACACCCAACAGAATACCTACCCTATGCGGAATATGACCGATACAGCAGGGAATATGTCCGACTTATCTCAGAGGCCTCCGACGACAGCACGGCACCCAGAGTGACGGTACACCTGGGAGGAATAGACAAACCATTCCTGGTGGACACGAGCGCAACCGTAAATGTCATGAGTCACCTGGCATACGAGCATCTAGCAAACAAGTTTCCCCTACAACCATCTTACGCCCACATATTCCAATGGGGCGCAACACAGCCACTGACCTCAAAGGGACAGTTCACATGTGACCTCATACACAGGGGCAAGAGAGCACCGACCGCGATACATGTCATTCACAGCCCGGCAATCGGCAGATGCCTGCTGAGCCACAAGACTGCCACACCCCTATGCCTCATCAACATCCACTACGACGCATCAGAGGTGATCCAAGGCATCCCGCCCAACTCCCACTTCATACAGGCCATCCACCACAGTGCCGCAAACATAGAAAACCTGAAATCGGCCTACCCAGCCCTATTTGAAGGTGTGGGCAAACTGAAGGACAACGTCATCAAGCTACACATCGATCCGAAGATACAGCCAGTACCACAGCACCCCAGTAGAGTAGGGTTCCACCTGTAGGTGAAAGTATCTCATGAGTTGCAGACGCTACTGGACAATGACATCATAGAAAGGGCAACAGGACCCACGCCGTGGGTTTCCCCACTTGTAGTTGTCCCCAAAGCAGATGGACGTCTCCGGCTCTGTGTGGACATGAGGATCCCCAATACCACCATCCAACGGGAAAGGCACCCTGGCCCTAACATGGAGGACATGCTGATCAGGCTCAACCAAGCCACGAAATTCTCAAAATTGGATCTCAACCAGCGGTACCACCAGCTAGTGATTGACCCCGCATCAAGGCCCATCACAACATTTACCACCCACGAGGGCCTGTTCCGTTACAAACGATTTAACTTTGGAATCTCGTCCGCTGCCGAGATATTTCAGGAAACGATCCACAGACTGATTTGCTCCGTCCCTAACAGATTAAATTACAGTGATGACATCCTCATCTTTGGTGTCACACAGGATCAGCATGACACAGCCCTACACCAAGTGTGCCACATTCTACAGGACGCCGGACTGACACTTAACAGCCAGAAATGCGAAATCAACACACGCACCCTATGCTTCTTCGGCCACATCTTCTCGGACCAAGGAATCAAAGCAGACCCGGACAAGATCCGCGCCATTTCCAACTTGCCCAGCCCACAGGACGCCTCCGAACTCCGCTCATTCCTGGGCATGGCGGGATACTGCGCCCGCTACCTTCCACGATACGCCTCACTAACATGCCCCCTGCGGCAGCTACTAAAAAAAGACCAACCCTTCCAGTGGACGGACCAATGCCAACAGGCCTTCGCCACAATAAAACAAGAGCTAGCTGCCAATCACCAACTGGCATACTTCAATCCGAGATGGCAAACAGAAATCATTGCGGATGCTAGCCCAGTGGGGCTTGGTGCCATCCTAGCTCAAACAGATCCACAAGAGAACTCCAAAACCCATATTGTGGCATACGCCAGCCGCGCACTCAACTCCACCGAACAAGCATACTCACAAGCAGAGCAGGAGAGCCTGGCGTCAGTATGGGCGTGCGAAAAATTTCATCATTTTGTCATCGGACAAACGTTCACCCACGTTACGGACCACCAAGCCTTGCTGGCCCTATTTGGCAACCCGACAATAAAGATGCCTCCACGCATCGAACGATGGGGCATCCGCCTCCAGGAATATGACTATACCATCATTCACAAGCCCGGGGGCGACGCAAACCCAGCAGACTATCTATCACGACACCCGGAAGAAGCACCAGACACCGCAATGCAAGGAGAAGCCGATGGATACATTGCATACCTATCACACAATGCCCTTCCCCTGGCCATCACTGCCGAACTATTTGCGGAAAAGAGCAGAGCTGACCCCACCATCAAGGCGGCCGTCCATCTCACCAACACCAACAAGTGGCGGCAGGCGGCCAACCAACACTTCGAGTCAGGAGAGGGGGGGAAGTAGACAGAAGAGACCTGGCCAGAATGGAAAAAATACACAACAAACTGGCCACAACAAGCCAAGGCACACTGCTCAGAGGGAACCGCCTGGTAGCACCCAAAAGTCTTAGAAAACCACTAGTCATGATCGCTCACGAAGGTCATCGAGGTGCGGCGAACACAAAAAAGATACTGAGAAACCAGGTGTGGTTCCCCCACATGGACACCATTGTGGATGACATACTAAGACACTGCAACCCTTGCCAAGTAAATGCGGCCGGCTCACCACCCTGCCCCCTGCGCATAGTTCCGCTCCCTGATGGACCTTGGCAGCGAGTAGCACTTGACTTCTACGGCCCACTCGAAGAGGGGGGTCACCTGCTGGTGGCCATAGATGAGTACTCCGCATTTCCACTGGTAAAGCACGTACAATCCATGGCCTTCCACCACGTGGTAGGCCCAATAGACGAAGTATTTAGCGAATGGGGCATCCCCAACGTAGTGAAAACGGACAATGGATCCCCATTCCAAGGACAAGAGTTTAGGAAATTTGCGGCGCACCTCGGATTCCACCACCAGAAGATCACACCACTATGGCCCCAGGCCAACGGGATGATGGAGCGATTTATGGCGAACATTAAGCGCACACGCCAAAAAGCAGCAACAGACCAAGCCTCGATGTCACAAGCCATCTCACAAATGCTACGAAGCTACCGGCATACCCCCCACGAGGCAACTGGGTACACCCCAGCCGAACTTATGATCAAATACAAACCAAGGTCCAGGCTTCCCCAACTCGAGGACTACACGCCGGAGGAGGACGACGAGATACGACAACGAGAAGCGGAGAAAAGACAAAAAGCTAAAGAATGGACTGACCGGAAGCGGAAGGTCAAGGAACCCCTGATCCCCGTAGGAGAAACAGTGCTGGTCAGGCAGGCCCAATGCCGGAAAACGGATTCGAGACATCGGCCCGAGCCCATGATAGTGACGGAAGTGAAAGGACCCATGATCACCGCCCTGGGAGACCAGGGTGAAATAACCCGAAACGTGTCATACTTCAGACGAATGTTCCAAGAAGATGGACATGAAGACATGCCTCTTGAGGAAGAAGATCCTATGGACCCAGAGACCCCTCCCGATCCGCCCGAGGCGCCGCTACCGGCAGGCCAGGAGGATGAAAGGGAAGAGCGAGCCGAGCGACCCCACCGGCTAGCCAGACGGCTCACTCGGCTCATTGAAGAAATGTAAAGACGGACTTCGACGATAAGTAAGGGGGGGATGTTGTGCAGAGAAAAGGGACACGGGCCCTTTAAGTAAAGGAGAGGGACAGAGGGAAAGGGGCGGGGCAAGGGGGAGCGAAAGCGGGAAAGTTAAGGGGCCGGCAGTTACTGTTTAATAAAGGAGTTGTGAAGATATACACCCGTGTCGCTGCGTAATTTGTAGGCCGGAGGCCTCACAACAGTTTGCAGCACACACAAAATTGACAAAGATGCTTGTTGAGCAGGTAGCGCAAATGAAACCATAGCAAGCACCGTTAGACACGTCATGTATCTGATATGTCACTAGATCTCAGATGTTTCATTCACAATCGTTATTTTACAAAACTTCTGGCGAGAACACGGGTGTATATGAAGAGTTTCATATACAACAAAGTAAGCAGCTTCAACGTTGCAGGATACAACGTTGAAGCTGCTTACTTTGGTGTATATGAAAGTGTTCATATACACCATGCACATCAACAAAGCCTCTTGTGTCACTCCTCCAGAATAACATCACCAAAATGGTACCGTATATGTGTGCCACTTTAGCGCACATATAAAACTGCAGGCGTGCCACAGGAATACCAGTCTAAAGAGTCAGGTAACAAATGTGGCAGTTGCTTGGTTGATTTCCAACCCATCCTAGCAACCGCCACATGTATTCAGAAAGTGGAGCATTCCTACCGACTTCGGAAGAATGCGCCACTTTCAGAATAGGTCTTAAGTATCGAAAAGGTTATTACCGCTTTTAACAACCTTTTCGGTACTTAGCACTAACTGAGAATCGGGCCCACAATGTCTGAGTAGCTCCCCAGTGAAAATTCTACGTTAGCAGACCTTCATTGGAGAAATGTGAGTGACTCTGGTCTCAATATTTGGCAAATGGAATGCTGCATTACCACTGCACCATCGACGAAACATTTTATGGATGGTTTTGTTACAACTTCATCAGGTTCTTTTTTCATCTATGTTGATGGACTGCACTCAGTGCTTAACCAATGTAAATTATTTTCCTGTCATCTCACCAATATATTCACTAATACTCTGCTTACTTATATACCCCAGTGTTAGGGAGCATTCTCACCAAGTGCTAAATTCCCTCTACCTTAGAGCCGTCCAGCTCTTTTGCTATATTTTGAGGCTTTGAACATTTCATTTTCAATGTGTTTTACTTTTGTGTTCTTTGGTTATGGAGTTTTTAAACAAACTCCAGTGGCATCATCTTTTTCTATGTGTCACACAGCACCTTCAGTGCAGTGGCACAAGGGTGTCTTTCAGACACCCCAAGGTTTAAATACCTTCCCTGGGACTGACTCCTGTCTCTCAGGGCAAGGAAAGGGAAATTGACTTGACTGGTCTCTTTAAATTTACTGACCCAGCACACCCTATCTTACTATAGAGTGCTGGAGGGGTTGCTTAGCGTCCCCTGAGTCTAAACACTCATGTAACAGGAAAATGTTACCTTTTCCTATTTTAAATGGCTGGTGGCAGTGGTTTCGATCATCTACTGTGGTTTTTCGCGACCGCTAACAGCGGTAGCTCAAAATCAGGGGTAGCCATGTTTTTCAATATGGCGCCCCAGACCTATCTGTAAAATCAGACTCCGGTCATCTTTTTTCGCCATTTCTTTTAGGAAAAGTCAATCTTGTGTGTAACTCTGCGCGCCAAACCAGGTGCGGTTCCTTCGTTCCTGCCCTTTGGCGGGCTTCGGTGCTGAAGCCCTCCTCTGGTGCCAGAGTGTCTGAGGTGGACAGGATGTGAGGGAGGTGCCCGAAACTCCCTGTGCTTAGTCTCCTGGGAGACCTGAATGCATTCTGGTGTGATTGGCTGGCTGAATGTCCGGCAAGGACAGCCACCCTGCAGGGTGAGTGATAGCCAGGCTGAATGAATTGGGGTAAACTGTTTAAAAGTGGGTCTCTGGGACTTGGAAAGCAGAGTCGACCACTGGAACGAAAGAACCAAAGACCAGCTGAAGAAGAGGAAGAGGACTGCTGCAACTCCTGGATGACTGGTGAAGCCCTGCTGCAGGACCAAATTGCCTGAAACTCCAACCGACAGAGAAGCCCTTCGAGGTTAACTTCTTCCCTTGAGTTTGGTGGTAACAACCAACTCGCAAACCACCTGGACACCGTCCTATTCTTGTTGAATTTTCAGCAGAGTGCTGTTGCAAACCGGATAGTCAGAGGGAAGGAAACCAGGGGGACCTTAAGGCACTCCAACCTTAAAATCGACGTCTTGCTACAGCTTTTGGCCTTTTCTCTGGGCAGTGCAGGAACCTCCCGACGTCCTCCTTCTAGTCCCCACGACTGAAGCCCAGGAACAGCAAGATCTGCTCGAACTGCCAGGAACAACTGCCTCAGCTACAGCTTTCTTCATTTAAAAAGGTACTGTGCAAACGCGATCTGGAAATATTTTTCGGCCATCGAGAAAGTGCATTAAACTTTCCTCAACTACGAAGGCTTGTCCTTCCCTAAACATTTGTCAAACTTTTCGCCTAGCCAAATTCTTTAAAAATCCATGGCAAAGACTTAACCGTTATATACCAGAACTGTGCTATCCTATACAAAAGATTCTGAACCATTGACTTTGGCCCAGGCCTGTTGAGAAGAAGTGCTGGTTGTATTTAACTGAAACCCTTTGCCCTGCCTATGAATGTATTTGTGCTGTCTATTCTTATAACCTTGTCTTTTCCTCCCTTTTGTAAGTATCTGAAGTGCCATTTTGCTCCTACTTCATTTTTGAGCTAAACTTGTTCAGTTACTTACGGTTGGATTTGTGTGGTGTATTAGTGTGTGAAATTGAGCTGCTTATGCTAGTGTAATGTTTTACAAATGATTGAGTAAATAAATGTATATTCTTTTACTAAGAAACCTTGAGTAAGTGTTTACTAGAATCACTGTATTGGTTGGTCCTTTGTGTAACTTGTTCTACTGCTCACTTAAACGCTTGAGGTAAGTCTGGCTGCTCAGCCATCGCTACCACGTGTAGTACAGGATTGTACCAAAGGTGAAACTGTGCTTACACTTGTAGTCCTAATTGCCTGTAGTGTTCCCAAAGGGTACTGCAGGTGATTCTGCCTAACACCCATTTGATTCTTCAATGTTTTGCCAGCCACTTTTCATCTGGGGTAAGGATCACATTATGTACCTTTGTTGGATTAGCCATTTATAGGGTCTTGCTATCTATGGAAGGGACTAGCCCAATGCAAATCACTGTTTTCCATTGCAAATGATCCTACATAGTAAGACACTGTAATCACTAGGAGGGGACAATCTTATGCAGAGAATTAATTGGTGTCCATGTTGGGTGATAAAGAGTTATCCATAAGTGAAAGGAAGATGCCTGTGCAGGTCCCTGCTCACCATACGGGCAAGAGCACACCCATTTAGTCTTAAATACCCAAGGTTACACCACATGAATGGCAGTGAACAACAGCCATGTGTAACCATTGAATTAAAGAGATTCTGAGAACTGACTGAACACAAAGGAATCAAATGTATCCCACAGGTCCATGGCAAAGCACACCTTACTTTCTTCAAGACAAAGGTCAAGTAGATCTGGGAGCACATTCAAGATAACTCAGATTAATTCGCCTTTCCTGTGAGTTCGACTTTGGAGAGTGAAGTGTCATCGGTGAGATTTGTTGCCGGACACATCAATAAGCCCTGTCTCCAATCTGAATATTGGAATGTGACAGTGATCAAGGTCCACATTGGCATTCCAATTTATGACTTGATGGAACTGATCGGAACTGATCAATGCATCTTTACTCCAAACTACTATCCACAAAGGCCAGAAACATTAAATAATGGCACTTCTTAAAAAGCCACCCAGGCCCAAAGTAATGGCAAACTACTGTTCAGAATCTACATACCATTTTCTAAGCAAAACTCAAAGATTCAGGTTATGTAACAATTCCAAGAAAAAGTGGAAACAGCCAATGCACTCCATTCCAACCAAGGATTTAAACGAGTGATGTGAAATCATAAAATCACAGATTCAAATTATGGTTAGAGTCATAAAAATAATGATTTGAATCAGTCCAAACACTTGACACCTAATGAGCTGACTGAGGAGGGGAGTCAAACTGAGCATGTGTCTTGTTTGTAGTTTGAATCAATCTTAACCAGTTTGACCCATAGACAATTACGGGTTCAAATCAGATTTCAACCATATTCACATTGATTTAAACAAAGGGCTACTATCAGAATAATATTAAATGTAATAACTGTTTCAAATCTGGACAATTGGTCCTTTCTCCTCACAGGGAAGTACCCCCATTGAGGTTAGGGGGGTGAGCCTGCTACACAAGACCCTCCCCAGGGGTCTGGGCAAGTGGGACAGCATTGGGAGTAGCTCCCTTCTTGGGGATAAGGATTACCATTCCAGCATGGAACTCCTAGTCCAAACCACCCTTTCTGCATATATGGATGTTGGAAAAACTCCTGCATTCCTGGTTACAACTATAACACCTAAAGATCTTTCTGTGAATGTATTGGCTTCAGGTAATGGTGAACTTCGCCTGAGTGCCATAATTATGGAAGGCAGACATTATTTAATTAATTTTGATGGCGTGTATAACATGCAAAAATTTTGTGAATGAAGACGGTACTCCCACGGTGCGAGGACGGCAAGTGCTACAAAGAGGTGAGTCACTTGAGCAGCTACGTCCTGGAGGTATTAGCCAAAATGTTTGTTTATAATTGATCGAATGGTACATTTAACCGAATTCGGCCAGTACCATTTGGTCGATTATAAAACATACCGAACATGTGGAGCTGGGGTTGCAGGGGTGTCCCCCGCTTCCCATGTTCGGTATTTTTGGCCTTGGAGTGTTTCGTGGGTGTCCCCTGCTTCCTCAACATGTGAGGCATGAGACCGGAAAAAATAAAAACAAAAAGGGACCCTGCGGCATCAGATCCGACCCACATTAAAGGGATGGATATGACGCTGCAGGGGTGCCCAGGACGTGGAGGCGAGCAAACAGGCAAGTAGGGGTGGGTGGGGGGGTCCGCATTTTGGTTTCATAATTATTGGGGTTGTTTCCTCGTCTGATAATTGTTCTAATGTGAGCAGATTTATTTGCGGACAGTTCACTGTGAAAAATTATCAGACAAACAAACAACCTCAATCCATCCTGGAGAGGCAGAGCTATGTCAAACCGCAGAGCCGCGTTGACAAGCCAGATGAAAACCTGCTAGTTGAAGACAGGACGGCAGGTGACTTAACCAAGCAAGAGGCTCCGGTCAAGGTGAGACAGAGGGTGGAAAGACAACTGTCTTCCCAGGTGGCGTGACCACTGATGAGCAGTGGTGGGTCTGGCGGGCAGCTAAGAATACTGAGACCTAAGAGGAAAGAGGAGCTCGAGATCTCAAGCTCTCGTTGGCGTCTTTCCCGCCAAGAGAGGTGTCGATGAGGAACGAGACACTATAAATCTGTGCAGGTGAGCAAACTACAGAACTGCGGGTTTCTAGGAACACAGAAACCAACGCAGGTACTAAACTCTGAATAAATTTAACAGGCACGCACCTCCATTAAATCAGAGAGTAAACAATTAAACATTGTACTGAAAGGCTGCAAAAGCTGCCAATACTGCAAACAGTCACGAGAACGTAACTGGCACCTGGCCCCTCTAATACATAGATAAAAGGGATTTAAGCAATTTAAAAGGTGGCTGGAAGAGCTGATAAAGTGCACCAATCTAAAAGAGTGAGGCGGGCACATGGCCCTCACTAAATAAGGGTCAGAATAGATACAGGAGTTGTATATTAAAGTTAGAGTCACTGTCAAGAGTGTCAAAGAACCCCAGACAGAGGGCACTGTTGAAACAGAGTAAAAGGAAGCAAAATACTCTACAACATTCACAGCATAGTGCATATATCACTGGGATCGGTGTTATTCCACTAAGCAAGAACCCTAAACTGACAGACCTTTGGGAAGTCCCAATGCTAGGAACGTGGGAAAGAAATAACTGTATTTTCAAGTCGTCCTGGGGGGTTTGCAACATTACAAGATGAAGACACAATTTCCTTATCCGAGGGAGAGGGAAACCCTTACAAAAGAAAGTTGCTGGTTTTCCAAAATGATTTGGTACCCTCTACTTTATAGACGTAGAACAAGTCAACTACAATTGGGCCAGGCAGAAGTTCAAGTCAAGGCTATTGGACAAGCCTCCTTTTTCTTTTGAGTCAGGTATTTATCTAAAGTGGTGCCAGTTAGCTACTAAGGATTTATGCAGTAGACTTTTTATTTGGACTTGATGAGCACCCTTAGTTTTTACTCTTGATACATAGGGAACGTTCCCTCATAGAAATAGAGCAAGTACAGTGTTTTTTCTTTTTATGTGATTAAAACTCTTGAACCATGACCATATATAGGCTGAGTGTTCCTTCTGGTTCACCACATAACATAAAACAGAAATACATACAAAATGAATTCAAGTAGCTACCGGGTACTCATATCTATTCATGCTACTTGATTTGATGCTCACATTTTTCAAATTACGGCATTCTGGTTTAGCATTTATTGTATGATTTCATTGCTCATGTAAATATATATTGCTTGCAGCACTTACTCTTCTTATTGCTCCTGAGGTACCCCTTTGTGCGATCACTATCATCAGTATCAGAATTCTGTGAGGTCATATTGATGCGATATGCCCTGAGGTGGCGGGCTCACCCTGTAGGAAATGGCCCACCACCGAAGTTAAGCGCCTGAGCGCAGCGAGTGTCCCTTAATGAGAGTGGCAGGCCATTATCTACAGGGTGGGTCTCCCACCTTAGAGCATATCACCATTTAGCACCTGTGTAGTTGTCTACATGGGTGCTAATGGTGTATATTTAAAATAAAAAATAAACTTACCTTAGAAGCGTGGCCCGACGCCATGCACTCCTGTTAGACAGGAAGTCCGTTTTATATGTTGATGACATATGACATCATCGACATTGAAAACGGAATACTGTCCAACAAGACTGCACAGCGTTGTGCCACGCTTGTAAGGTACATTTCTGCTTTAATAAACAAAAAAAAACACTCTTAGTACCCGTGAAGGAAACTACGCCAGTGCTAAGAGATGAAGGGGGAGGGGGAGCAGGGAAGGGAAGGGGGCGCCGGCTGCCCAGGCTGCTCGGAACACGGACTTGCACCATACAGTACAGCCTTCATTCTGAGTCTCCTGATTGTATGGTTTACCCATGCAGGGTGCTAATGAACCTTGGAACAAGAGTGTTCCACATTTGCCAGCTACAATGGCAGTTGCTAAAGCCCACTTATATTCACTACTGTTTTGTGTGTCGGTTCTATGTCACTTATAACTTGATTAGTGTTTTAATAAACACCTTTTATGGCCTTTGGCATTTGAGTGTGCTTCACAGTGATGGCCAGGTGGGTGGGATACAAATCCACATATGCAAAGCACTATGAATTAACACACACAAAAGTATAGTGCTTCCATGATAATATCCTTTTGGCAGGGCCAACTTTAAATAAAAATGATGGACATGTCAGAGAAGTATTACACATTTTAAAGGAAATAGGGTTTACAATGAGGAAGGAAAGATGTACATTCAGTTAAACTGAACTTGATTATCTGGGACATGACATTTCAGAGAGGAAATACATCCAAAAGAAGGCTTGGTGAATTCTATCATGACAGTAAAGAGATCTGAGATTAGGAATTACCTTAGTTAATTTTTGGCCAATGGAATTCTACCAACGTTTCATTCCACTGCTTGCAGATAAGGTAGGAAAGGAGAATATTTAAAGTAGGAAACATTTTGTGAAAGTGAATTTCAGGAGATTAAGAAAGAGATTGACTTGACCCGGCCTCTAGGACAGTTTGACCCAAACGTCAAAACTATTCCAACCCCTGTTATAAAATACATAGGAATAGGTGTGGTTTCTGTTTTATTTGCAGAATGGGAAGAACTTGTTCATTGCCTATGGATCGAGATTACTATGTAGGCCAGAAATCAAATTCTGAGCGATTGAGAATGAGGCTTTAGGCTGCCACTGGGCAGTGGAAAAGTTCAAGACATTTTTGGGGCCACCCAGGTCATTACAAAGACTGACCACTGACTGTTTAGACTGATATTCAAGGTGAAGATGCAGGATGGAGTCTCACAGTGCATAGCAAACTGGGTCTCCAGAAAGCAATAGAAAATAGAGAATAATCTAGCTGTGCCATAAGGTATAGTCTACAAAGGCAAAATCTGCAAAAACATAAAGTGAGGAAAAATTAAGCGAAATAATTAAAAAATGAAAAAAGGAAAAAAGTTAAATCCAAATGTACATTGAAGTTACCTGCTTAAAGACAGGATCAAAAAAGAAATTGTTCAGGAGATATTAAAATGGTGAACGACACATTAATCCAAAATATAGGGAATTTAAGTGCCTTGCTCAACTCAGCGGACTGGAACCTAGAAGATATGATCAAGGAGATGATATCCTTATATCTTTGGCAGAGATCAGATATCTTGTATCTAAAGACCCTGCATCATTTATTGATTTCCCTACTGAATAATTTTGCTATACCAAGGATAAACTAAAGCATCCAAGTGAGGATCTATGATGCAATGGATTCATTTGAACTTTGCACATGTATTTGAATCCTCTCCTAAGAACACTATTTTGTTAGTGATTTAACTACGAAGCACTGCCTTTTGTGTTGTTTTATTTTGTTATATGCATTTTCTTTAATCATTTGTTTGCAACTCTGTTGATCACCTGTAATGTATATAATGATATGCACTATGTGAATTCCTTTCCCTTTATCCTTTATTGTTATATTAAGTATTGAAGACACATAATTGAAACCTTTTTTTACAAATCCTCCCTTTGTTCTTGTCTCTTCCTTTATGTGTTCAGAAATAATCTCTAGAAACACCCTGAATAAGGAAATAGTGGGTGGTTACATGCATTTAGCGGCTGATTCATCTTGAGGATTTCTAGAATAAAGAAACCCATCCTCTTTTTTAACAACACCTTAAGAGGCCAGGTCGAGTTATTAATTCTACCTGTCTGCCTTAAATTTCTGTGGTTTATAACAGAATTAGTAAGGGTACACTCATTGTTTAGATGATATCCTCATATGCCAAACCTGACAAAGTAAAGAGTAAAAACTTCCAGACTGTCCATACAAGCCCTTTGACACAGTGATCTTGGAAAGAAAGAAACAATACCGAAGAGATGAGGCGTCACTTAAAAGAAATAAGGAGCTATCCCCTGATACCAAAAGGAAGAGAGCTACAAATATGGCCCCAAAATACAGGAACTGGGTTAAAACTCACAAAGCATCTATCAGGTCTGTGAATTGGAGAAATGTGTTCCTATGGCTGAGATTGGACAACATGGTGAAATTCTGGCGGCATTCCAACAGCTTTAAAAACGCATCCCCCCAGATTGACCTCAATCCAATCTCACAGGAAACATGGATTAAACATATCCAAGATCTGTACTCTCCTAAGGAACAAATTGACCGGGTGACTGAACAGTGGGGGTTAATGGAGTGGAACCAGGTCGACCGGCTAGCAAGAGCAAAATTGGAGGATGAGATCACACAGGGGAACATTGAATGGCTTATAATAAAATCTAAAGCCTCCCGTACACTGGGCCGGATGGCATCCCTAACCTGGTTTTTAATGCCGACCCGAGCCTTTGGGCGAGAATTCTGGTACTATATTTCAGGGAAATACTCAAGTCCAGACAAATTCCTGAGAGTTGGCACCAGTCCCTTCTGATCCCTATTTTTAAGAAGGGGGATAGACTCAATCCAAAGAACTACCAGCGGCTGGCGAAGATGGACGCCATCCAGAAAATATCTGCCAATGTGGTTTAAGGAGCAACTAAACACCTGGATGGAAACAGAGAATATATTCAGCACATTCCAAACAGGTTTTAGGGAAACCATACACTACAACCACCAACATAGCAACATTACAATACTTAAGGGCACTACATCCAAAACGGGAGGATGAGCTCTATTGCTGCTACGTCGGCTTTTCGAACGCTTTCCACTTGATCTCCAGAAGCAGGCTATGGGGGAAATTAAAAGGCTGGGGTGTCGATCGCGCTTTACTCTACTATATACAAACACTTTACTACAATACGACGGTAGCGGTTCGCCTTAATCAGGAGGGATCACTGACAAAATATACCTCCACTCTTCTGGGGCTCAAACAGGGCTGTGCATTGGGTCCCATACTATACAACCTCTACACAGCCGATATGGAACAAGCATTAAGGTCACCCAGAAACTTCCCCCAACCATAAATGTAGTAAACATTATTGTAATGGCATATGCAGATGACATTATATATATTTTCTTTTTTTTTTTGATATAACACTTTTGAACATGTATACATTCGATTATACAATGTATAGGCCAAGGCCAAACAAATAAACAAACAAACAAACAAACAAGGCACAGATCGATTACTTTGTAGATGTAGTTACTGTCACACATGGCACATTCAAACTCATACGTCCATATATTGGTATCACTTTTTTTAGTCATTGTGCATCTGCCCATTTCTGCCAGATTTGTCTTGCCTTCCCGGGGCATCCTCTGGCGATATAGATACGTTGTTCCATTAGCATGCACATGTCCACATCTGTAACCCAGTCTGCAAAGTGTGGGGTGGCATTGGAACCCCATACCTTGGCTATATTACGCTTGATGAGGCCTGTGGTTGTGGAAAGAAACAGTTTTTCACATCTTGTTGCATCTCCCTCCTCCTCGATACCCAGTAGCAACAATTTAGGGTCTCTAGAGATGGTGCAGCCAAGGACCGCAGAGAGTTTGTCGCAACAGTATTGCCAGTATCTCTGGATTCGTGGCCATTCCCAGAGTATGTGGTAGAAGGTGCCCTCCCTATGCGAACACTGAAAACAGTTAGGGTCAGTAGCTCGGTTCCAACGGTAGAGTGCTATTCGTGGGTAGTATACCCTGTGTAGGATTTTTAGTTGGATCAGTCGAAGTCTAGCTGAGATCGTGGATTCACGTGGGTACATTAGTACTGAAACCCAGTCCTCAGGTAGTAGCGGGCCAACATCAGCTTCCCATCTGAGTCTCAGATTGCATAGTTCGGTTGTGGCGAAGGAGGACATGGCATAGTACATGATGGAGGTGAGCCTAACAGCTACGTGGTCGACCACTATATTCCCCTCTATTGGTGTGCAATCTGGCATGTTAGATAATAGGTGGAGGTGTGTGCGTAGTGCATGTAACAATTGGAGGTAGTGCTAGTGTTTCGTGTTGGGAAGATTGAAGCGATTGGCAAGATCTTCAAAAGTCAGTACTTTACCATCTGTAATAACATCGCTAATCTTGGTTACACCCCTGGAAGTCCACCAAGGCCATGTTGGCAGCTTGACTAGCTCAGGTAAGTTTTGTTGTCCCATAGAGTTTGTATTGGCGTGATTTTCCCGGTCCAGCCTATGTGTTTATGGGAGTTGTGCCATACCGATGTGATGTGTGTTGTCATCGTGTGCGGAGATAAAGGTTTTTGTTTTTGATAGCGACATTCTAGAAGGGACATATCTTGCATCGCCGCGATCTGTGCTCAGATGTGGGCTAGTTCTTTTGGTTTAGGCACATTTATGCAACGAGCGAGACATGCTTTTGAGCAATTAACGTTTTAAATTCTGACAATGGAACTTGCCGCATGAATACTTGTTGTTAAATGCTCCAGGAGTGGGGTTGTATTATATATGAAAAGGTTTTGTGAATTATTTTGATGAATTGTTTGTATAGTTTCAGTTGCAAACTGAAATAAATTAAAAAAAAAAAAAGACTAAAACAGGCCACTCCCCTAACAGCCAAACCGAACACACCCAATTTCTTAGAAATGTCACAGACTTGTAGGCTGGGCTAAACCTGAGATCCCTGTGACATTCCAAAACCACCTGCAATTTTGGTAATGGTTTAATCTTGTAATGGTCTCCACCACTAAAGACAAGGGTGGATTCAAATGACAATATCAACTAGAGAAAGTGAATCTGTATCTTAGAAGGGAGGGCCACGCAGGAGGCAACCTGTGATACCGGCAAGGTTATATGAAATGCTGGGGCACTTTGGTTCAGTTACGTAAGACCCAACATCTCTACATATCTTTGATGTGGAGAACTACAACAACGGGGTTTGGCACAATGGAGCATGACCTGTGCATGGGTGGCCCTAATAGATATGCCTTGTGAAGTTCTTGTTTGTGTTGTGCAGAGAAAAGGGACACGGGCCCTTTAAGTAAAGGAGAGGGACAGAGGGAAGGGGGCGGGGCAAGGGGGAGGGAAAGCGGGAAAGTTAAGGGGCCGGCAGTTACTGTTTAATAAAGGAGTTGTGAAGATGTACACCCGTGTCGCTGCGTAATTTGTAGGCCGGAGGCCTCACAACAACTGGCGACGAAGACAGACGGACCACGCACACGAAGAAGACTGCCAGGCAGAGAGAACGCGAGGCAAGGAGGAGCCAACGCGCCCGAAGAAGGCATCCGGAGTAGCGGAAGGACCCGACGCCGAGGACTGAACGCGAGGCGTGGAGGAGCCTACGCGCACGAAGAGAGCAGCCGGAGTTGCACAGGAGCCGAGGAGGAGCCCTGCAGCCCGTGGAGGAAAGGAAAGGGGACGCGCACCGCCGAAAGCGAGGAGGAGCCCAGCGGGTCGCTGAGCAGCGCCCTGGAGTTCGAGAGGTGCCAGGCGCACACGCAGGTACCGAACAGACCCCACAGGCCCAGGGGAGGGAGTGAAAGGCACGACAACGTATAACGAGCCACTTGAAAGCGAGGAACTTAATGCATATGCGAATGCTTGATGAGCCACTTGAAAGCGAGGAACTTTATGCACATACGAATGCTTTAATGAGCCACCTGAAAGCGAGGAACTGTATGCACGTGCGAGTGCTTCAACATGCCACTTGAAAGCGAGGAACGAACTTTATGCACATACGAATGCTTTAATGAGCCACTTGAAAGCGAGGAACTGTATGCACGTGCGAGTGCTTTAATGAGCCACTTGAAAGCGAGGAACGTCACGCACCACTTGAAAGCGAGGAACTGTATGCACGTGCGAGTGCTTTAACGAGCCACTTGAAAGTGAGGAACGTCACGCACGTGCGAGTGCTAGCAAGAGAAAGGTGCGACAGTGCGGAACAGCCCACCTGAGAGTGAGGGAAGTGAAACACACGCGAGCACCAGCAATAAGCCACTTGAAACCGAGGAGTCACTGGCACACGCCGGCGCCAGCCACACACCAAGGGACACCCGATTTCAGTGATCATGTTACAACCAGGGAGTGGTGGAAGCGCAGCAAAAGACACCACGGCACCTGCCACGCCTGGTGTGACTCCCACCAATCCAGTCTCCTTCCTACGCCGCCCAAACCCATTTTCGCTAGAACCGCAAGAAAACCAAGGGCATAGGTGGCAGAATGGATGGACGAGTTTGAGGAATTCATGAGGGCAGTAGGAAACCAAGACGCCCCGAACAAACTAGACATGTTCACAAACTTAGTTGGGAAAGACATAAAAAGTGTCATCGAGACCATCCCTGCAGCAGAAAGGAATACATACCAAAGACTCATTGAAGCCATCAACGGTCGATTGATAATAGTCCCGAACAGAGACTACGAGCGCTACATCTTTAATCAGTGCACCCAGCTATCCCAAAAAACAATCGGCCAATTCATATTGCGCCTGCAAAGGAAAATAGCGTACTGTGATTTTGCCAACTTCAACGACGATGAGGCCATCCGTCTGAGAGTGATAGAGGGATGCCTGTCATCAATATTCCGCAAACATCTTCTGAAAAAAACCACTCCCTCTGAAAGAAATAGCTGAACTCGCCAGAGTATATGAAAGAGTGGATGCTCAGGCTGCACACATGGAGAACCCGAGAAAGATAGACTCTGTCGCAGCCGTCACCACCAATCAAATGGGCCGCCAACACAACAACACATACAGACAAGACCAATGGAACAACGCAAGACGCCCACCACCCGAAAGACAATGTTACCGGTGCGGGTTTGAATTCCCCCACAGAGGCCAGTGCCCCGCAATTGGCCAAATGTGCATGAGGTGCGGACAAGAGAACCACTTTCAGAGCATGTCCCGGGAGAAGACACCCCCGCTATCAGCGCATAGACCACAGAACCAGCAACCGACCACAAGGAAGTTCGAGCTGCGGCCCGAGCCACTGAGACCTCTTAACCCCTATTCTCGGAACGAGAATACGCCAAGCCCGCTGGCAACCCCAGAACACCAAACAATCCTCGATTCATCAGGGCGGTCGAAAACCTACAGGTGGACCAAACCGATGCACCGTACGCCAACCAAGAACAACTATATCACATGCAAACGTACCCTGAAGAGGAACCCCGAAGGGAAGATAAAACCAGGGACCCATACGAAAACCCACCAGTCGAAGAACACCCAACAGAATACCTACCCTATGCGGAATACGACCGATACAGCAGGGAATATGTCCGACTTATCTCAGAGGCCTCCGACGACTGCACGGCACCCAGAGTGACGGTACACCTGGGAGGAATAGACAAACCATTCCTGGTGGACACGGGCGCAACCGTAAATGTCATGAGTCACCTGGCATACGAGCATCTAGCAAACAAGTTTCCCCTACAACCATCTTACTCCCACATATTCCAATGGGGCGCAACACAGCCACTGACCTCAAAGGGACAGTTCACATGTGACCTCATACACAGGGGCAAGAGAGCACCGACCGCGATGCATGTCATTCACAGCCCGGCAATCGGCAGATGCCTGCTGAGCCACAAGACTGCCACAGCCCTATGCCTCATCGACATCCACTACGACGCATCAGAGGTGACCCAAGGCATCCCGCCCAACTCCCACTTCATACAGGCCATCCACCACAGTGCCCCAAACATAGAAAACCTGAAATCGGCCTACCCGGCCCTATTTGAAGGTGTGGGCAAACTGAAGGACAACGTCATCAAGCTACACATCGATCCGAAGATACAGCCAGTACCACAGCACCCCAGGAGAGTAGGGTTCCACCTGTAGGTGAAAGTATCTCATGAGTTGCAGACGCTACTGGACAATGACATCATAGAAAGGGCAACAGGACCCACGCCGTGGGTTTCCCCACTTGTAGTTGTCCCCAAAGCAGATGGACGTCTCCGCCTCTGTGTGGACATGAGGATCCCCAATACCACCATCCAACGGGAAAGGCACCCTGGCCCGAACATGGAGGACATGCTGATCAGGCTCAACCAAGCCACGAAATTCTCAAAATTGGATTTCAACCAGGGGTACCACCAGCTAGTGATTGACCCCGCATCAAGGCCCATCACAACATTTACCACCCACGAGGGCCTGTTCCGTTACAAACGACTTAACTTTGGAATCTCGTCCGCTGCCAAGATATTTCAGGAAACGATCCACAGACTGATTTGCTCCGTCCCTAACGCATTCAATTACAGTGATGACATCCTCTTCTTTGGTGTCACACAGGATCAGCATGACACAGCCCTACACCAAGTCTGCCGCATTCTACAGGACGCCGGACTGACACTTAACAGCCAGAAATGCGAAATCAACACACGCACCCTATGCTTCTTCGGCCACATCTTCTCGGACCAAGGAATCAAAGCAGACCCGGACAAGATCCGCGCCATTTCCAACTTGCCCAGCCCACAGGATGCCTCCGAACGCCGCTCATTCCTGGGCTTGGCGGGATACTGCGCCCGCTACCTTCCACGATACGCCTCACTAACATGCCCCCTGCGGCAGCTACTAAAAAAAGACCAACCCTTCCAGTGGACGGACCAATGCCAACAGGCCTTCGCCACAATAAAACAAGAGCTAGCTGCCAATCACCAACTGGCATACTTCAATCCGAGATGGCAAACAGAAATCATTGCGGATGCTAGCCCAGTGGGGCTTGGTGCCATCCTAGCTCAAACAGATCCATAAGAGAACTCCAAATCCCATATCGTGGCATACGCCAGCCGCGCACTCAACTCCACCGAACAAGCATACTCACAAGCAGAGCGGGAGAGCCTGGCGTCAGTATGGGCGTGCGAAAAATTTCATCATTTTGTCATCGGACAAACGTTCACCCTCGTTACGGACCACCAAGCCTTGCTGGCCCTATTTGGCAACCCGACAATAAAGATGCCTCCACGCATCGAACGATGGGGCATCCGCCTCCAGGAATATGACTATACCATCATTCACAAGCCCGGGGGCGACGCAAACCCAGCAGACTATCTATCACGACACCCGGAAGAAGCACCAGACACCGCAATGCAAGGAGAAGCCGATGGATACATCGCATACCTATCACACAATGCCCTCCCCCCGGCCATCACTGCCGAACGATTTGCGGAAAAGAGCAGAGCTGACCCCACCATCAAGGCGGCCGTCCATCTCACCAACACCAACAAGTGGCGGCAGGCGGCCAACCAACACTTCGAGTCAGGAGAGGGGGGGAAGTAGACAGAAGAGACCTGGCCAGAATGGAAAAAATACACAACGAACTGGCCACAACAAGCCAAGGCACACTGCTCAGAGGGAACCGCCTGGTAGCACCCAAAAGTCTTAGAAAACCACTAGTCATGATCGCTCACGAAGGTCATCGAGGTGCGGCGAACACAAAAAAGATACTGAGAAACCAGGTGTGGTTCCCCCACATGGACACCATTGTGGATGACATACTAAGACACTGCAACCCTTGCCAAGTAAATGCGGCCGGCTCACCGCCCTGCCCCCTGCGCATAGTTCCGCTCCCTGATGGACCTTGGCAGCGAGTAGCACTTGACTTCTACGGCCCACTCGAAGAGGGGGGTCACCTGCTGGTGGCCATAGATGAGTACTCCGCATTTCCACTGGTAAAGCACGTACAATCCACGGCCTTCCACCACGTGGTAGGCCCAATAGACGAAGTATTTAGCGAATGGGGCATCCCCAACGTAGTGAAAACGGACAATGGATCCCCATTCCAAGGAGAAGAGTTTAGGAAATTTGCGGCGCACCTCGGATTCCACCACCAGAAGATCACACCACTATGGCCCCAGGCCAACGGGATGGTGGAGCGATTTATGGCGAACATTAAGCGCACACGCCAAAAAGCAGCAACAGACCAAGCCTCGATGTCACAAGCCATCTCACAAATGCTACGAAGCTACCGGCATACCCCCCACGAGGCAACTGGGTACACCCCAGCCGAACTTATGATCAAATACAAACCAAGGTCCAGGCTTCCCCAACTCGTGGACTACACGCCGGAGGAGGACGACGAGATACGACAACGAGAAGCAGAGAAAAGACAAAAAGCTAAAGAATGGACTGACCGGAAGCGGAAGGTCAAGGAACCCCTGATCCCCGTAGGAGAAACAGTGCTGGTCAGGAAGGCCCAATGCCGGAAAACGGATTCGAGACATCGGCCCGAGCCCATGATAGTGACGGAAGTGAAAGGACCCATGATCACCGCCCTGGGAGACCAGGGTGAAATAACCCGAAACGTGTCATACTTCAGACGAATGTTCCAAGAAGATGGACATGAAGACATGCCTCTTGAGGAAGAAGACCCTATGGACCCAGAGACCCCTCCCGATCCGCCCGAGGCGCCGCTACCGGCAGGCCAGGAGGATGAAAGGGAAGAGCGAGCCGAGCGACCCCACCGGCTAGCCAGACGGCTCACTCGGCTCATTGAAGAAATGTAAAGACGGACTTCGACGATAAGTAAGGGGGGGGTGTTGTGCAGAGAAAAGGGACACGGGCCCTTTAAGTAAAGGAGAGGGACAGAGGGAAGGGGGCGGGGCAAGGGGGAGGGAAAGCGGGAAAGTTAAGGGGCCGGCAGTTACTGTTTAATAAAGGAGTTGTGAAGATATACACCCGTGTTGCTGCGTAATTTGTAGGCCGGAGGCCTCAAAACAGTTTGCAGCACACACAAAATTGACAAAGATGCTTGTTGAGCAGGTAGCGCAAATGAAACCATAGCAAGCACCGTTAGACACGTCATGTATCTGATATGTCACTAGATCTCAGATGTTTCATTCACATTCGTTATTTTACAAAACTTCTGGCGAGAACACGGGTGTATATGAAGAGTTTCATATACACCAAAGTAAGCAGCTTCAACGTTGCAGGATACAACGTTGAAGCTGCTTACTTTGGTGTATATGAAAGTGTTCATATACACCATGCACATCAACAAAGCCTCTTGAGTCACTCCTCCAGAATAACATCACCAAAATGGTACCATATATGTGCGCCACTTTAGCGCACATATAAAACTGCAGGAGTGCCACAGGAATACCAGTCTAAAGAGTCAGGTAACAAATGTGGCAGTTGCTTGGTTGATTTCCAACCCATCCTAGCAACCGCCACATGTATTCAGAAAGTGGAGCATTCCTACCGACTTCGGAAGAATGCGCCACTTTCAGAATAGGTCTTAAGTATCGAAAAGGTTATTACCGCTTTTAACAACCTTTTCGGTACTTAGCACTAACTGAGAATCGGGCCCACAATGTCTGAATAGCTCCCCAGTGAAAATTCTACGTTAGCAGACCTTCATTGGAGAAATGTGAGTGACTCTGGTCTCAATATTTGGCAAATGGAATGCTGCATTACCACTGCACCATCGACGAAACATTTTATGGATGGTTTTGTTACAACTTCATCAGGTTCTTTTTTCATCTATGTTGATGGACTGCACTCAGTGCTTAACCAATGTAAATTATTTTCCTGTCATCTCACCAATATATTCACTAATACTCTGCTTACTTATATACCCCAGTGTTAGGGAGCATTTTCACCAAGTGCTAAATTCCCTCTACCTTAGAGCCCTCCAGCTCTTTTGCTATATTTTGAGGCTTTGAACATTTCATTTTCAATGTGTTTTACTTTTGTGTTCTTTGGTTATGGAGTTTTTAAACAAACTCCAGTGGCATCATCTTTTTCTATGTGTCACACAGCACCTTCAGTGCAGTGGCACAAGGGTGTCTTTCAGACACCCCAAGGTTTAAATACCTTCCCTGGGACTGACTCCTGTCTCTCAGGGCAAGTAAAGGGAAATTGACTTGACTGGTCTCTTTAAATTTACTGACCCAGCACACCCTATCTTACTATAGAGTGCTGGAGGGGTTGTTTAACTTCCCCTGAGTCTAAACACTCATGTAACAGGAAAATGTTACCTTTTCCTATTTTAAATGGCTGGTGGCAGTGGTTTCGATCATCTACTGTGGTTTTTCGCGACCGCTAACAGCGGTAGCTCAAAATCAGGGGTAGCCATGTTTTTCAATATGGCGCCCCAGACCTATCTGTAAAATCAGACTCCGGTCATCTTTTTTCGCCATTTCTTTTAGGAAAAGTCAATCTTGTGTGTAACTCTGCGCGCCAAACCAGGTGCGGTTCCTTCCTTCCTGCCCTTTGGCGGGCTTCGGTGCTGAAGCCCTCCTCTGGTGCCAGAGTGTCTGAGGTGGACAGGATGTGAGGGAGGTGCCCGAAACTCCCTGTGCTTAGTCTCCTGGGAGACCTGAATGCATTCTGGTGTGATTGGCTGGCTGAATGTCCGGCAAGGACAGCCACCCTGCAGGGTGAGTGATAGCCAGGCTGAATGAATTGGGGTAAACTGTTTAAAAGTGGGTCTCTGGGACTTGGAAAGCAGAGTCGACCACTGGAACGAAAGAACCAAAGACGAGCTGAAGAAGAGGAAGAGGACTGCTGCAACTCCTGGATGACTGGTGAAGCCCTGCTGCAGGACCAAATTGCCTGAAACTCCAATCGACAGAGAAGCCCTTCGAGGTTAACTTCTTCCCTTGAGTTTGGTGGGAACAACCAACTCGCAAGCCACCTGGACACCGTCCTATTCTTGTCGAATTTTCAGCAGAGTGCTGTTGAAAACCGGATAGTCAGAGGGAAGGAAACCAGGGGGACCTTAAGGCACTCCAACCTTAAAATCGACGTCTTGCTACAGCTTTTGGCCTTTTCTCTGGGCAGTGCAGGAACCTCCCGACGTCCTCCTTCTAGTCCCCATGACTGAAGCCCAGGAACAGCAAGATCTGCTCGAACTGCCAGGAACAACTGCCTCAGCTACAGCTTTCTTCATTTAAAAAGGTACTGTGCAAACGCGATCCTGAAATATTTTTCGGCCATCGAGAAAGTGCATTAAATTTCCTCAACTACGAAGGCTTGTCCTTCCCTAAACATTCGTCAAACTTTTCGCCTAGCCAAATTCTTTAAAAATCCATGGCAAAGACTTAACCGTTATATACCAGAACTGTGCTATCCTATACAAAAGATTCTGAACCATTGACTTTGGCCCAGGCCTGTTGAGAAGAAGTGCTGGTTGTATTTAACTGAAACCCTTTGCCCTGCCTATGAATGTATTTGTGCTGTCTATTCTTATAACCTTGTCTTTTCCTCCCTTTTGTAAGTATCTGAAGTGCCATTTTGCTCCTACTTCATTTTTGAGCTAAACTTGTTCAGTTACTTACGGTTGGATTTGTGTGGTGTATTAGTGTGTGAAATTGAGCTGCTTATGCTAGTGTAATGTTTTACAAATGATTGAGTAAATAAATGTATATTCTTTTACTAAGAAACCTTGAGTAAGTGTTTACTAGAATCACTGTATTGGTTGGTCCTTTGTGTAACTTGTTCTACTGCTCACTTAAACGCTTGAGGTAAGTCTGGCTGCTCAGCCATCGCTACCACATGTAGTACAGGATTGTACCAAAGGTGAAACTGTGCTTACACTTGTAGTCCTAATTGCCTGTAGTGTTCCCAAAGGGTACTGCAGGTGATTCTGCCTAACACCCATTTGATTCTTCAATGTTTTGCCAGCCACTTTTCATCTGGAGTAAGGATCACATTATGTACCTTTGTTGGATTAGCCATTTATAGGGCCTTGCTATCTATGGAAGGGACTAGCCCAATGCAAATCACTGTTTTCCATTGCAAATGATCCTACATAGTAAGACACTGTAATCACTAGGAGGGGACAATCTTATGCAGAGAATTAATTGTTGTCCATGGTGGGTGATAAAGAGTTATCCATAAGTGAAAGGAAGATGCCTGTGCAGGTCCCTGCTCACCATATGGGCAAGAGCACACCCATTTAGTCTTAAATACCCAAGGTTACACCACATGAATGGCAGTGAACAACAGCCATGTGTAACCATTGAGTTAAAGAGATTCTGAGAACTGACTGAACACAAAGGAATCAAATGTATCCCACAGGTCCATGGCAAAGCACACCTTACTTTCTTCAAGAAAAAGGTCAAGTAGATCTGGGAGCACATTCAAGATAACTCAGATTAATTCGCCTTTCCTGTGAGTTCGACTTTGGAGAGTGAAGTGTCATCGACATTGTTCTCAATAATGACCATACTCAAGGTGAGATTTGTTGCCGGACACATCAATAAGCCCTGTCTCCAATCTGAATATTGGAATGTGACAGTGATCAAGGTCCACATTGGCATTCCAACTTATGACTTGATGGAACTGATCAATGCATCTTTACTCCAAACTACTATCCACAAAGGCCAGAAACATTAAATAATGGCACTTCTTAAAAAGCCACCCAGGCCCAAAGTAATGGCAAACTACTGTTCAGAATCTACATACCATTTTCTAAGCAAAACTCAAAGATTCAGGTTATGTAACAATTCCAAGAAAAAGTGGAAACAGCCAATGCACTCCATTCCAACCAAGGATTTAAACGAGTGATGTGAAATCATTAAATCACAGATTCAAATTATGGTTAGAGTCATAAAAATAATGATTTGAATCAGTCCAAACACTTGACACCTAATGAGCTGAATGAGGAGGGGAGTCAAACTGAGCATGTGTCTTGTTTGTAGTTTGAATCAATCTTAACCAGTTTGACCCATAGACAATTACGGGTTCAAATCTGATTTCAACCAGATTCACATTGATTTAAACAAAGGGCTACTATCAGAATAATATTAAATGTAATAACTGTTTCAAATCTGGACAATTGGTCCTTTCTCCTCACAGGGAAGTACCCCCATTGAGGCTAGGGGGGTGAGCCTGCTACACAAGACCCTCCCCAGGGGTCTGGGCAAGTGGGACAGCATTGGGAGTAGCTCCCTTCTTGGGGATAAGGATTACCATTCCAGCATGGAACTCCTAGTCCAAACCACCCTTTCTGCATATATGGATGTTGGAAAAACTCCTGCATTTCTGGTTACAACTATAACACCTAAAGATCTTTCTGTGAATGTATTGGCTTCAGGTAATGGTGAACTTCGCCAGAGTGCCATAATTATGGAAGGCAGACATCATTTAATTAATTTTGATGGCGTGTATAACATGCAAACATTTTGTGAATGAAGACGGTACTCCCACGGTGCGAGGGCGGCAAGTGCTACAAAGAGGTGAGTCACTTGAGCAGCTACGTCCTGGAGGTATTAGCCAAAATGTTTGTTTATAATTGATCGAATGGTACATTTAACCGAATTCGGCCAGTACCATTTGGTCGATTATAAAACATACCGAACATGTGGAGCTGGGGTTGCAGGGGTGTCCCCCCTTCCCATGTTCGGTATTTTTGGCCTTGGAGTGTTTCGGGGGTGTCCCCTGCTTCCTCAACATGTGAGGCGTGAGACCGGAAAAAATAAAAACAAAAAGGGACCCTGCGGCATCAGATCCGACCCACATTAAAGGGATGGATATGACGCTGCAGGGGTGCACAGGACGTGGAGGCGAGCAAACAGGCAAGTAGGGGTGGGTGGGGGGGTCCGCATTTTGGTTTCATAATTATTGGGGTTGTTTCCTCGTCTGATAATTGTTCTAATGTGAGCAGATTTATTTGCGGACAGTTCACTGTGAAAAATTATCAGACAAACAAACAACCTCAATCCATCCTGGAGAGGCAGAGCTATGTCAAACCGCAGAGCCGCGTTGACAAGCCAGATGAAAACCTGCTAGTTGAAGACAGGACGGCAGGTGACTTAACCAAGCAAGAGGCTCCGGTCAAGGTGAGACAGAGGGTGGAAAGACAACTGTCTTCCCAGGTGGCGTGACCACTGATGAGCAGTGGTGGGTCTGGCGGGCAGCTAAGAATACTGAGACCTAAGAGGAAAGAGGAGCTCGAGATCTCAAGCTCTCGTTGGCGTCTTTCCCACCAAGAGAGGTGTCGATGAGGAACGAGACACTATAAACCTGTGCAGGTGAGCAAACTACAGAACTGCGGGTTTCTAGGAACACAGAAACCGACGCAGGTACTAAACTCTGAATAAATTTAACAGGCACGCACCTCCATTAAATCAGAGAGTAAACAATTAAACATTGTACTGAAAGGCTGCAATAGCTGCCAATACTGCAAACAGTCACGAGAACGTAACTGGCACCTGGCCCCTCTAATACATAGATAAAAGGGATTTAAGCAATTTAAAAGGTGGCTGGAAGAGCTGATAAAGTGCACCAATCTAAAAGAGTGAGGCGGGCACATGGCCCTCACTAAATAAGGGTCAGAATATATACAGGAGTTGTATATTAAAGTTAGAGTCACTGTCAAGAGTGTCAAAGAACCCCAGACAGAGGGCACTGTTGAAACAGAGTAAAAGGAAGTAAAATACTCTACAACATTCACAGCATAGTGCATATATCACTGGGATCGATGTTATTCCACTAAGCAAGAACCCTAAACTGACAGACCTTTGGGAAGTCCCAATGCTAGGAACGTGGGAAAGAAATAACTGTATTTTCAAGTCGTCCTGGGGGGTTTGCAACATTACAAGATGAAGACACAATTTCCTTATCCGAGGGAGAGGGAAACCCTTACAAAAGAAAGTTGCTGGTTTTCCAAAATGATTTGGTACCCTCTACTTTATAGACGTAGAACAAGTCAACTACAATTGGGCCAGGCAGAAGTTCAAGTCAAGGCTATTGGACAAGCCTCCTTTTTCTTTTGAGTCAGGTATTTATCTAAAGTGGTGCCAGTTAGCTACTAAGGATTTATGCAGTAGACTTTTTATTTGGACTTGATGAGCACCCTTAGTTTTTACTCTTGATACATAGGGAACGTTCCCTCATAGAAATAGAGCAAGTACAGTGTTTTTTCTTTTTATGTGATTAAAACTCTTGAACCATGACCATATCTAGGCTGAGTGTTCCTTCTGGTTCACCACATAACATAAAACAGAAATACATACAAAATGAATTCAAGTAGCTACCGGGTACTCATATCTATTCATGCTACTTGATTTGATGCTCACATTTTTCAAATTACGGCATTCTGGTTTAGCATTTATTGTATGATTTCATTGCTCATGTAAATATATATTGCTTGCAGCACTTACTCTTCTTATTGCTCCTGAGGTACCCCTTTGTGCGATCACTATCATCAGTATCAGAATTCTGTGAGGTCATATTGATGCGATATGCCCTGAGGTGGCGGGCTCACCCTGTAGGAAATGGCCCACCACCGAAGTTAAGCGCCTGAGCGCAGCGAGTGTCCCTTAATGAGAGTGGCAGGCCATTATCTACAGGGTGGGTCTCCCACCTTAGAGCATATCACCATTTAGCACCTGTGTAGTTGTCTACATGGGTGCTAATGGTGTATATTTAAAATAAAAAATAAACTTACCTTAGAAGCGTGGCCCGACGCCATGCACTCCTGTTAGACAGGAAGTCCGTTTTATATGTTGATGACATATGACATCATCGACATTGAAAACGGAATACTGTCCAACAAGACTGCACAGCGTTGTGCCACGCTTGTAAGGTACATTTCTGCTTTAATAAACAAAAAAAACACTCTTAGTACCCGTGAAGGAAACTACGCCAGTGCTAAGAGATGAAGGGGGAGGGGGAGCAGGGAAGGGAAGGGGGCGCCGGCTGCCCAGGCTGCTCGGAACACGGACTTGCACCATACAGTACAGCCTTCATTCTGAGTCTCCTGATTGTATGGTTTACCCATGCAGGGTGCTAATGAACCTTGGAACAAGAGTATTCCACATTTGCCAGCTACAATGGCAGTTGCTAAAGCCCACTTATATTCACTACTGTTTTGTGTGTCGGTTCTATGTCACTTATAACTTGATTAGTGTTTTAATAAACACCTTTTATGGCCTTTGGCATTTGAGTGTGCTTCACAGTGATGGCCAGGTGGGTGGGATACAAATCCACATATGCAAAGCACTATGAATTAACACACACAAAAGTATAGTGCTTCCATGATGATATCCTTTTGGCAGGGCCAACTTTAAATGAAAATGATGGACATGTCAGAGAAGTATTACACATTTTAAAGGAAATAGGGTTTACAATGAGGAAGGAAAGATGTACATTCAGTTAAACTGAACTTGATTATCTGGGACATGACATTTCAGAGAGGAAATACATCCAAAAGAAGGCTTGGTGAATTCTATCATGACAGTAAAGAGATCTGAGATTAGGAATTACCTTAGTTAATTTTTGGCCAATGGAATTCTACCAACGTTTCATTCCACTGCTTGCAGATAAGGTAGGAAAGGAGAATATTTAAAGTAGGAAACATTTTGTGAAAGTGAATTTCAGGAGATTAAGAAAGAGATTGACTTGACCCGGCCTCTAGGACAGTTTGACCGAAACGTCAAAACTATTTCAACCCCTGTTGTAAAATACATAGGAATAGGTGTGGTTTCTGTTTTATTTGCAGAATGGGAAGAACTTGTTCATTGCCTATGGATCGAGATTACTATGTAGGCCAGAAATCAAATTCTGAGCGATTGAGAATGAGGCTTTAGGCTGCCACTGGGCAGTGGAAAAGTTCAAGACATTTTTGGGGCCACCCAGGTCATTACAAAGACTGACCACTGACTGTTTAGACTGATATTCAAGGTGAAGATGCAGGATGGAGTCTCACAGTGCATAGCAAACTGGGTCTCCAGAAAGCAATAGAAAATAGAGAATAATCTAGCTGTGCCATAAGGTATAGTCTACAAAGGCAAAATCTGCAAAAACATAAAGTGAGGAAAAATTAAGCGAAATAATTAAAAAATGAAAAAAGGAAAAAAGTTAAATCCAAATGTACATTGAAGTTACCTGCTTAAAGACAGGATCAAAAAAGAAATTGTTCAGGAGATATTAAAATGGTGAACGACACATTAATCCAAAATATAGGGAATTTAAGTGCCTTGCTCAACTCAGCGGACTGGAACCTAGAAGATATGATCAAGGAGATGATATCCTTATATCTTTGGCAGAGATCAGATATCTTGTATCTAAAGACCCTGCATCATTTATTGATTTCCCTACTGAATAACTTTGCTATACCAAGGATAAACTAAAGCATCCAAGTGAGGATCTATGATGCAATGGATTCATTTGAACTTTGCACATGTACTCGAATCCTCTCCTAAGAACACTATTTTGTTAGTGATTTAACTACGAAGCACTGTCTTTTGTGTTGTTTTATTTTGTTATATGCATTTTCTTTAATCATTTGTTTGCAACTCTGTTGATCACCTGTAATGTATATAATGATATGCACTATGTGAATTCCTTTCCCTTTATCCTTCATTGTTATATTAAGTATTGAAGACACATAATTGAAACCTTTTTTTACAAATCCTCCCTTTGTTCTTGTCTCTTCCTTTATGTTCAGAAATAATCTCTAGAAACACCCTGAATAACGAAATAGTGGGTGGTTACATGCATTTAGCGGCTGACTCATCTTGAGGATTTCTAGAATAAAGAAACCCATCCTCTTTTTTAACAACACCTTAAGAGGCCAGGTCGAGTAATTAATTCTACCTGTCCACCTTAAATTTCTGTGGTTTATAACAGAATTTGTAAGGGTACACTCATTGTTTAGATGATATCCTCATATGCCAAACCTGACAAAGTAAAGAGTAAAAACTTCCAGACTGTCCATACAAGCCCTTTGACACAGTCATCTTGGAAAGAAAGAAACAGTACCGAAGAGTTGAGGCGTCACTTAAAAGAAATAAGGAGCTATCCCCTGATACCAAAAGGAAGAGAGCTACAAATGTGGCCCCAAAATACAGAAACTGGGTTAAAACTCACAAAGCATCTATCAGGTCTGTGAATTGGAGAAATGTGTTCCTATGGCTGAGATTGGACAACATGGTGAAATTCTGGCGGCATTCCAACAGCTTTAAAAATGCATCCCCCCAGATTGACCTCAATCCAATCTCACAGGAAACATGGATTAAACATATCCAAGATCTGTACTCTCCTAAGGAACAAATTGACCGGGTGACTGAACAGTGGGGGTTAATGGAGTGGAACCAGGTCGACCGGCTAGCAAGAGCAAAATTGGAGGATGAGATCACACAGGGGAACATTGAATGGCTTATAATAAAATCTAAAGCCTCCCGTACACTGGGCCGGATGGCATCCCTAACCTGGTTTTTAATGCCGACCCGAGCCTTTGGGCGAGAATTCTGGTACTATATTTCAGGGAAATACTCAAGTCCAGACAAATTCCTGAGAGTTGGCACCAGTCCCTTCTGATCCCTATTTTTAAGAAGGGGGATAGACTCAATCCAAAGAACTACCAGCGGCTGGCGAAGATGGACGCCATCCAGAAAATATCTGCCAATGTGGTTTAAGGAGCAACTAAATACCTGTATGGAAACAGAGAATATATTCAGCACATTCCAAACAGGTTTTAGGGAAACCATACACTACAACCACCAACATAGCAACATTACAATACTTAAGGGCACTACATCCAAAACGGGAGGATGAGCTCTATTGCTGCTATGTCGGCTTTTCGAACACTTTCCACTTGGTCTCCAGAAGCAGGCTATGGGGGAAATTAAAAGGCTGGGGTATCGATCGCGCTTTACTGTACTATATACAAGCACTTTACTACAATACAACGGTAGCGGTTCGCCTTAATCAGGAGGGATCACTGACAAAATATACCTCCACTCTTCTGGGGCTCAAACAGGGCTGTGCATTGGGTCCCATACTATACAACCTCTACACAGCCGATATGGAACACGCATTAAGGTCACCCAGAAACTTCCCCCAACCATAAATGTAGTAAACATTATTGTAATGGCATATGTAGATGACATTATATATATATATATATATATATTTTTTTTTTAATATAACACTTTATTGGTTTTTGAACATGTATACATTCGATTATACAATGTATAGGCCAAGGCCAAACAAATAAACAAACAAACAAACAAACAAGGCACATATTGATTACTTTGTAGATGTAGTTACTGTCACACATGGCACATTCAAACTCATACGTCCATATGTTGGTATCACTTTTTTTAGTCATTGTGCATCTGCCCATTTCTGCCAGATTTGTCTTGCCTTCCCGGGGCATCCTCTGGCGGTATAGATACGTTGTTCCATTAGCATGCACATGTCCACATCTGTAACCCAGTCTGCAAAGTGTGGGGTGGCATTGGAACCCCATACCTTGGCTATATTACGCTTGATGAGGCCTGTGGTTGTGGAAAGAAACAGTTTTTCACATCTTGTTGCATCTCCCTCCTCCTCGATACCCAGTAGCAACAATTTAGGGTCTCTAGAGATGGTGCGGCCAAGGACCGCAGAGAGTTTGTCGCAACAGTATTGCCAGTATCTCTGGATTCTTGGCCATTCCCAGAGTATGTGGTAGAAGGTGCCCTCCCTATGCGAACACTGAAAACAGTTAGGGTCAGTAGCTCGGTTCCAACGGTAGAGTGCTATTCGTGGGTAGTATACCCTGTGTAGGATTTTTAGTTGGATCAGTCGAAGTCTAGCTGAGATCGTGGATTCACGTGGGTACATTAGTACTGAAACCCAGTCCTCAGGTAGTAGCAGGCCAACATCAGCTTCCCATCTGAGTCTCAGATTGCATAGTTCGGTTGTGGCGAAGGAGGACATGGCATAGTACATGATGGAGGTGAGCCTAACAGCTACGTGGTCGACCACTATATTCCCCTCTATTGGTGTGCAATCTGGCATGTTAGATAAAGGTGGAGGTGTGTGCGTAGTGCATGTAACAATTGGAGGTAGTGGTAGTGTTTCGTGTTGGGAAGATTGAAGCGATTGGCAAGATCTTCAAAAGTCAGTACTTTACCATCTGTAATAACATCGCTAATCTTGGTTATACCCCTGGAAGTCCACCAAGGCCATGTTGGCAGCTTGTCTAGCTCAGGTAAGTTTTGTTGTCCCATAGAGTTTGTATTGGTGTGATTTTCCCGGTCCAGCCTATGTGTTTATGGGAGTTGTGCCATACCGATGTGATGTGTGTTGTCATCGTGTGCGGAGATAAAGGTTTTTGTTTTTGATAGCGACATTCTAGAAGGGACATATCTTGCATCGCCGCGATCTGTGCTCAGATGTGGGCTAGTTCTTTGTTCCCAGGTAGCACATCGTTGATTACTGCCATTTGCCCAGCCCAATAATAAGTTTGTAGATGCGGTAGTCCGATACCACCCTCCCATGTGGAGCGTTGGAGCGTTTGTAGCGCTATCCGTGCTCGCTCCCCTCCCCATAGCAGTGTTCTGATGGTTTTATCAATTTTGCGGAATTCCAGGGTCGGTACGTGGAGTGGGGTATTTTGAAGAACATATAGGAAGCGTGGGAGAGCCAACATTTTAAAGAGTGCGGCTCATCCTAGTACTGTCAGTAGTGCCCAATGTTGGACGTCCTTGGTGAATCTTTCTGTGATCGGGTGTAGGTTCTTTGTTATGTATTGTGAGAGATCTGCTGTGATTTGGATTCCTAAGTATCAGAATTGTTCCAGTTCGACCTGATACAGGCAGTTCACTGGGGTACATTGTCCTGCTCACTTCAGTGGAAAAAAGATGGATTTAGACAAGTTCACTCTCAGTCCACTGAAGTACCAATATTTTTCAAGTAATCTTGTGACCTTGGGGCATGAGTGGAGCGGGTCCCCCAAGTACAGTAGGAGGTCATCAGCGTATAGGGAGACTTAATCCTCCGTGCCTCCCTGGCAGCAAAAGCCTTTCCACGATGTTGTGTGCCGCAGAAGTATTGCTAGGGGTTCGATGAATAGTGCGAACAATAGTGAGGACAGGGGGCATCCTTGTCTCGTTCCCTTGTGTAATTGGAAGATGCGTGATGGCCAACCGTTCACTCTAACCTCTGCTTCAATGAGTCATACAGGAGTCGGAGCCACCCTATGAAGGTTTCCCCGAATCCCATTTGCTGCATGAATTCCCATAGGGCTTCCCAGAAGACCGAGTCAAAGGCCTTGTCGAAATCAATGGCCAGGGGTGCTGAGGAGTCTTGGAGGGTGGGGGCTCCCTCTAATGCCAGGAGAAGCCTGCGAAGGTTCATAAGCGTGGATCTTTGCAGCATGAAGCCACATTGGTCAGGATGAATCAGTGAGATTATGACTCCTTGTAGGTGATTTGCAAGGACTTTAGCTAGGATTTTAGTTTTGCCATTGATTAGAAATATTGGCCTATACGAACTGCAATCGTTCGGGGGTTTGCCTGGTTTGGGGATAACAATTATGGTCGCTTTTTAGAGGTCCGGTGACAGGGTCCCTTTTCTCTTGTGATGTAAGAACATTTGGAGTAGGTGTGAAGCCAATGTATTTCCCCTCAGCTTTTTCCATACGTCAATCGGGAAGCCGTTGGGTCTCAGTGTTTTCCCTGGATGCAGTTGTGAGATGGCTGTTGTGATCTCATCTTCCGTAATGTCTCAGTCGAGGAGTGTTTTCTGTGTCGTGTCTAGTTGCGGCAGTGTGATCTCATCAAGCACTGTTGTGTCGCAGGGCTCTTCTGAGAGCAATAGAGCCCAGCATAAAAATCTGCAAAGCCCTTTGCAATATCTCGATCAGTTTGCAATATTTCAGCATCGGCCGTCTTAAGGTCCCTGACCTGTCGGTGGCCCTCGTCCCTGCGCTCCAGCCAGGTGAGCAATTTGCCGGCTTTGTTGCCAGATTTGTACAACCTGGTGCGCATTTCTGAATGCGCCTGTCTAGCATTATCTAGGGTTATATTGCGTAAGCGTTCCTTGGCCAACAGGAGGGCACGGTGTATGTCCGGTGACCCAGTGGCAACATAGGTCGCTTCTTTTTGTAGCATTTCTTGCTCTGCAGCTATTACTGATTGATAGTGGGCTTTCCTATGTGCCGACGTCCAGGAGAGAATCTCCCCACGAAGGACTGTCTTGTAAGCCTCCCATCGTTTCGCGGGGTTGTCCACCGTTCTGGTGTTTATTTCAAAGTATTCAGTGGTGCTCTTTTGTATATGTTAAATGAAGTCTGGAAAACCAAGGTAGTACCTGTTGAGCCGCCATGAGGGGCTGGGGGGGGGTGGAGTCGTCTGTTTGTTGTGAGTTCGATTAGAAAGGGAGAGTGGTCTGAGATGCATCGAGGAAGAAGCATTGCGTTGACAGCCCTGTGTATGTCTGTGGCTGGGAGGACGAAGTAGTCCAGTCTCGAAAGTGAGGCATGGACTCCAGAATGATAAGAGTATTCTTGTTCGGATGTGTGTAGGTCTCGCCATACATCCTTCATCCCAATCGCTGAGGTGAAGGTGGCCAGTTTGGTGTTAGTGTTTGGATTTCTGCCTCATAGGTGTGTGCGATCCATGGTTATGTCCATGACTTCGTTGAAGTCCCCCCCATCACCCATATGTCGGCCGTGTTGGTGGTAATTATGGGTGTGATGTCGTGGACCAAGTCAGCAATGAGTGTGGGTGGGGAGTAGACTGATAGGATTGCAAGGTTCAGATTCCATAGTGTACCCTGTGTGAGAACATATCTGCCACTCGTGTTCTGTGTTACATTGGAGAGGTTGAAGGGAAGTCTCTTATGTATTAGTATCAGAACTCCCCTCAAACCCATGGAGAAGCTGGCATGCATTGCTATGCGGTAGTTTGTGCATCGGAATAGGGCACACAACGTACCCGCCAGGTGTGTTTCTGTGAGGAGAGCAATGTCAGGTGTGTGTCTATTCAGGAACTGTGTTACCAGGTGCCATTGATCCCGCTGCCCAGGCCGTTGACAATCCAAGTCAGGAGTTTCAGCTTCCTATGGTTGTTTGCAGGTGTTACCATATTGGGCATTTAGTGGTGTGGTTGTGTGGCCGGCCATGTTGGTAGGCTGTCTGTGCCATGAGATTGATTGTATGGGTAGCATGAGCCGAGTGTGTATGTGTTTGAGCAATGGATCCGTGAGCAAATAAAAAAGCATTAACAATTAACTTCTCCCTTTTCCCCTCCCTATACTCCACCCCAACCTGAAGTGGTGGGTCGGGATCTTGCGTTACTGGTGGCAGGGCTGGTAGGCCTCGATCGGGTGGCGGTCGGGGTCTCCTGTTGTTATTAGCTCTTGCCATACTCCAGTCACCTTCAATGTGTTGCTCCGCCCACCTCCATGTGTCTTTGGGGTCTGTGAAGTGTACTGTTGTGCCTTGATGATATATTTTAAGCTGTGCTGGGAAGAGAAGGCCGTATTTCACATTCAGGGTCTGGAGATGCTTTTTGAGTTGGTCAAAAGATTGTCTGACTTTCTGGACCTCTCTAGTATAGTCCGAGAAAAAGGTGATTCGGGATCCATTCTGTGTGATCGTTCCCATAGTGCGGGCCATTTGAAGTAGTGCATCACGATCCCTGTAGTTCAGTAATTTTGCAATTACCGTGCGTGTTGGCGCACCTCGTGTAGGGGGTCCGGAAGGCATACGATGGGCTTGTTCAATGTAAAATAATTTGGAGAATGATTTGGGCTCAAATAAGTCTGTCAGCCATTGTTTTAGAAATAGGTCCATACTCGGCCCTTCTGTCTTTTCTAGCAGGCCCAGGATGCGTTTCGATCTTCCTTCTCCCTCGTCGACTCTTTCCTCCAGTGTTTTAAGGCATGTCATAACACGGGTCATGCGCTGTTCCATGTTCCGCAGCCCATCCTCTGTTCCCGAGAAGCGCTGTTCGGCCTCTCCCGTACGGGAGGTTAGTTTTTGCAAGTCGTGTCGAAGAAGCAAGACGTCCATGCTGATGCCATCCATTTTTTGCTCCATGTATGCCCGTGAGTCGGCGATTGCAGCCATGACATCTTTAAGGGATAGAGCATTACCTGTGTCTGCCATATCGTGTGATTGGTCTTGATCTGACGGAGAGGTCGACAGCGTTGTGGTGTATTGATCGATTCTGCACTGGGTGGTTCCCTTTTTAACTTTGACTTTGCCCATTATGGGTTTGATCGGTAATTACCAGTTCAGGGGGGCAGTTCCTTTGCATAGAGTGGGTGGTTTCCTCGATGGATTTCGAAGTATGGCAAGGTTTGGTCAGCACGTGGACTGCGGTTCATTGATGTCTACCTTATGCCAGTGGTGATGAGGTCACAGAGCTTGTGTGCTGGGGCTCTTCAGAGCCAGTCAGGTCGAAGTCTCGCAGTTCATTTTGCTTCCGTTGCGTTTGTTGTCAGTCGCTTCGACCTTTGGTCGTGTCCATGTAGGAGAGTAGTCGGGTGGTGGGTGATTTTAGTGTGGTTCACCATGGGTCGGTTTGTCCAGTTGCCGTTTGTTGATTCTTTGCCGTTTTGCTCCTCGGTCAAGGAGAGGGTGCCCAGCGCAGTGGTCGGGGCTTTCAGGCACTTTATTGTGGTAGAGGTCGCTTCATTGCCTGGTGTGTAGAGTGGAGGGGTCAGGTTTGTCTTGCCATCGTCCCTTAGTAAAATCAGGTTTATGGCCCGCACTCTTCAGGGCAAAGGACCATGGTTGTTCAGCTGGTGCACAGTTCACCATGAAGGAGTACCCAAGTTCTGAGGTTGGATTTGGTGGCAGAGTACCAGGCACGGCTGTGTCAAAGGAGGGAAGGAGCTGTCCCGTCCAGGCCGTTGTGGCGGTTCAAGGGTGGTGAAAGTTGCCAGTGCATAGGAGAGAGGAGAGGTGGTGTCGCAGCAAGTGTTGTCAGGGGATCACCCGGAAAGCGCAAGGCCTATTTGAATTTACCCTTTTGCTAACCCTGCGGCTCCACTTCACACACTCCGTTTGTGTCCTCTCCTATGCCCACACGGGCTAGGGTTTGTATGTCGGCGTGGGCGTAGGGTCACAGTAGTTGTGGCAAGAGTCTGATGTTGATGCTTCCCTCTTTGCACGTAGTGGTATTTGATTCAGGGTGCATGTGCCTCGGGATGATAGCTGGGGCAGAGGCACTGCTGATGTAGGAGGTCACTAGGTGATCATACACCGATGATCAGATATGCCATTGTTGATTCTCCAAGAGGGGGTTGTGTTCATGCCGTGCTATTAGATGCGTTGGCGGAGGTGGTATTAGAGCACACCTCCATCTACTTGTGAATATGCCTCAGGATCACTCAGGTGTTCAGCTTGTGCCACTGTTGGCAGCAGTCATATCGCAACATGGGGAGAGAGGTAGGGTTCTGGATCACTGTTTACGCTTCGGGTGCCGCAAAGGTAGTGGTCGGAGCCACCTTCAGGGGAGCAGGTGTCGTGCTGGGGCCTCAGTGCTGGACCTCAGTTGTGGGGTAGTGTGGCAGGATTTTCTAAGCACTCACCGACCGTGTTGCTGGGTGTTCCGATGTTGTGGGAGTTTCAGTATGTGTGTGGCAGCGTTGATGGTTCCACAGCGATCCGCGCCTCTGTTTATGGAGCGCCGCAGGGGCAGAAGTATGGCAGCACCACCTTATTGTTGGTCGACATAGGAGCTGTCCAGGCTGCGATTCTGAAGCGCAGGGTGGCCTTGTGATTGGGGGAGGTAGGGTGTCGGGGTTACCATCTCCAGGCACGGCCCCGTGATCGGGTGATTCTCAGCAGGAATGCCGTCCCCCCCCTGCACCGCCGCAGGCAGGCAGCCCTCGGTCCGTGGGTCACCCACGCAGTCTTCCCGGTGGGGGAGGTGTGGAGCAGGTCTTTCGGCTCAGGTTCTGCGTTCCAGGTGAGCCTCCTCTGCAGGGCGCGCTGCGGGGTATCAGGTCAGGTCGGCACAATTCGGTCTGCTCAGGAGCCTCGGAGGTTCGTTGCTCTGACTTCAGTGGGTTTATTTTGGGACTGGGTGTCCGCCGTGTCGAAGCGGCGCTAGTGCTATCTTCACCACTCAACCGTGTGGATTACGGATCGAGGGAGAGCGTATAGCCGCGACAGGCAAGGGATCCACTGCTTCGGTTTGGGAGCAGTCTCAGCTGTACGTTAATGCTGTTGACCCTGCAGTCTTGGGCTGCAATGCTTTCTTGTAGCCAATGCCTCATAGTCGCTTCCCTGGTTCCAGGCTATCTCCCACAGTGCGCAGCCATTTTGAGGACATCTGTTTGCATCTGTGCAAGGCCCGATCCGGGGCCTCCCGATCCGCGGGGAATTGTCCGTGAAGGCTGATATTTCACCCAGCGATGCTCTGCAGCTTCATCTGGCGATTGGTGTGATTTGACTATGGGAATTTCCATAAATAGCAGGATATTTCAGGATTTCTTTGGGCGGCCGCAGGAGTCTTGGGAGCTCACATCCACATCGCTCTGTGATTGGCCACACACCCCCGACATTATAATTTTTGATCAAACACAGATTGGTCCCCAGCGTACTTTAAATACCCTAAATCAGTATGCGAAAGAAAACTTCATGGTTATAAAGAAGATCAAAATAAAAACTATGTGCTGAAGAACTCCCACATTAAACTAAAGAACTCAGTGGCACTTGGACAGCTCAACCGTGGTCACAGTTAACAAAGTTCTTTATTTGGGTTTCCCAATATGGTCTACCCCATCGGCCTCTCAATATGGAGACCACATCTGTACCAAAATTTGGAGGAGATGGGCAGCCATAAATTCACATGTGGAACACATGGGTGGCAGCAATGTAGAAGGGTTTTTTTTTATAAATATTTTTATTTTATTTTTTAAGGTCAAACAAACACACTACAACTGTTTCAAAACATAGAAAGCATCATATTTCAACACATTTTCAAACTCCCCAACTCCCCCCTCCCCCTTTAAATTAGAGCCAGTTCTCACATATCATCTACGGGAACATCACTTGGTGGTTCACTACCTAGACTGCCATCAACCGTGTCCTCTGTTTCGTTGTCACCCTGGTGAGGGTTTGCCAACGAGGCCACCAATTGCCGCCAGGCCAGCAAGGGCCCTACTTCTTCTTCGCCCCCCCTGGTGACCACTTCAAACCAGACTACGGATTCAGCTTCCGCCCATCTCAAGAGGTCTGTCCACCACAACTCCACCCTAGGTCTATGGGCCGCCTTCCAGCCCATGGCGATCCTACGTTTGGCCAAAACATAGGCCAGATCCTTCATCTTGCTTATGTGTTTCAAATGCCAGGGTCTACGGAATAGTCCAAGCAAGCACGACCAGGCCGATTCCACGTCCAGCACCACCCCCCCGCCAGCCAGTTTCGTCTTGACCTCGTTCCAAAATCTATGCACCTCCGGGCAAGCCCAAAACATGTGTAGCAGTCCCGCGTTCACCTCCCCACACCTGGGGCATGGTTGTATAGCTGATCCCCCAAACTTTGCAATCTTCCTGGCGGTTAAATAAGCCCTGTGGGTAACATACAATTGAAGCTGTTGGAATCTAGCGTTACGGGACACCTTTTTATGGTACCTCTGGGCCCGTTCCCACTGCCCATCCGTCATGGGTCCTCCCACCTCCTAGTCCCAATCTTGTCTCAATTGGAGCAACTCCTTCCCTGCCCTTGTCCGCAGGAGCTCATATATCCTCGATATTTGGTGCCCGCCCTCCGATACATCATACATGGTTTCCAGGGAGGCATCTGGATCCTCCGCGAGCACTGTCTCCGGCCATCTTTCTCTAGTCTTTTTCACCAGCCTAGTTTAGGTTATATATTGGCCACCTTGTACTCCCGTCTCTTCCTGCAGTCGCTGAAAGTCCACCGCCTCCCCTTCCTGCCATATGTCCCCGAGGGTGGCTAGGCCCACCTGTTCCCAGTATCTGCGGACCGATTCAAGTAGTTGGGAGTCGCTCCCACACAGAGCCGCCAAAGGGGCCTGCTGGGAGTATGGTTCCGAGTCCCCCCCAATCTTCCATGTCCTGTGCCAGATCTCCCAGCCCAACCTCAGTAACCTCCCCTTGCCCACCAGTTTATCTCTGCTCAACCACACCACTTCCATCAAAAAGTATGGGGCTGTATCTTCGCGCAGGAGCCTAGCTTCCGCCGAATCTTCAGTCGAGAGCCACCTGGCCACGTACTGCAACTGCCCCGCCAGGTAATAGAGTTCGAAGTTAGGCAGGCCAATCCCCCCCCTGTCGCACGGGTTCTGGAGCTTCCACAGAGCCACCCTATTTCTAGAGCTGCCCCACACAAAACCCCTACACACGCTGTGAAGTTTTGCGAAAAGGCTTCTGGGTATCAGAAACAGGACGTTTGTAAAAAAGTGCAAGAGTCTAGGCAGGACCACCATCTTGAGCAAGGCCGCCCTCCCCATCATGGTCAGGGGCAGTCTGGACCAAAATACCATACTGTTCTTAATCCCCTCTATCGCCTTTTCTGTGTTGTGCTTGTGTTCTGTCTCGATCTCGTGGTAAATGTTTATTCCCAGATACCTAAATGTTATGGGCTGCCATGGTATTGGCAGAACAGGCAGCCTCTGCACCGGGACATTCCTATATCTACCCAAAGGGAACAGGCTGGACTTTCCAGGGTTCACCGATATACCGGAGAGGATGGCGTACCGTTCTATCACCTCTAGGACGTACTGTAGGTTTTCTTCTGGGTAGCGTAAATAAAGGAGCATGTCATCCGCATATAATGATATCAAATGCTCTCCACTGGCCGTGTTTATGCCCACCTCCCCATATTGTTGACGCAGGCATATTGCCAGCGGCTCCAATGCCAGTATATATAGCATAGGTGACCAGGGACATCCCTGTCTGGTCCCCCTGCCCAGTTGCCAAGAGTCTGAGACCGTGGACCCTGTCTTGACCCTCGCTATCGGGGTGCTGTTAAACAACTGTACCCATCTGAGGTATCCGGGTCCCACTACATACCCCTTCAGGACCGCTTTCAGCCAGGGCCATCGTACCGAGTCGAAGGCCTTGACCGCGTCTAACGGCACTATAGCCAGCTCGCCCGTGTCCTCCTCAGTTTGGTCTATGACATGGTGTAGCCTCCGGTGGTTATCGGTGATGTTCCTGCCCGGGACATATCCCGTCTGATCTGGGTGTATCAGTTTCTTGATCACCCTCTTCAGTCTATTGGCCAGCACCTCCGTGAGTATTTTGCTGTCCTGGTTGAGCATGGACAACGGTCTGTAAGACCCACGCTCCACGGCCGGCTTGCCTGGTTTCAAGAGTGGGATGATTACAGCCTCACGGAGGGACAACGGGAGTTCTCCCTTCTCATAGGCCTCGTTGAAAGTGGCAAGCAGTGGCTGGAGCAGCTCTTGCTGGTATGTTTTATAGAACTCGCTGGGCAGCCCATCCGAGCCTTGCAAGTGGGCAAGTTCCGAATCACTACCTCCAGCTCATCCGAGGTGACGGGTGCGTCCAACTCAGAGCGCTCTAGATCATCTAAGGTGGGCAGCTCAATGTCCCCCAATGTGTCTAGTATGTCTTGGCCCATATCCTCCCCCGTGTCCTCATACAAGTGTCTGTAAAACTTAAGGAATTCCTCATTTACCTCTTTCTGGGTGTTGCATATGCTACCTCCTTCGCCCTGAATCTCACTAATCACCGAGCGGGGGGTCTCACTCTTGTACAGCCAAGCCAGCAATCTGCCCGGCTTATCGCCCCCTGCGTGTATCCGCCCTTTGACTTGGGAAATAGCTACCACACGCACCACCACCTTGAACGCTTCCCACAGTGTGCCCACAGAGCTTACGCTTCCCGTGTTTGTATCAAAATATTCTTCAATGGCGTCCCTCAGGCCCTCCCAAAACCCCTCATCCTGCAGAGCCTCGGTCCTAAGTCTCCATGTAGGGATCTGCGGGCGTGGGGGTTGGTGTCTCCAGTCTACCACCAAAGGTGAATGGTCCGACAGCACTCGGGCCTTATATTCTGCTCCTTCTATTTCTCTCATTATCCCGGCTGTTACAAACATGTAGTCTAACCTTGTGTACAAATCATGTGGCGCTGTGTAGTGTGAGTACTGTCTATCCGTGGGATGGAGCCTCCTCCACGCATCCTCTGGGCCTAGGTCTTTCAGTAGGGTATTCAGTGCTTTAGCCGCCAGTGTGGTTTTTCCAGCTCTGTCCTTGGACCTATCCATACTGGGGTCTATGGTACAGTTAAAGTCCCCCCCCCCACACTACCGCACCCCCCGCCAGGGGGCCAAGTTTACCGTAGATGGTTCTAAAGTAAGCCGCTGTATCGTTATTGGGGGCGTACAAATTTATGATGTGTATTTCTCTGTTTTCCAAGAGACCAGTCACCACCACCATTCTACCCTCCGGGTCCACCGTAGAATCCAGCACTCGAAATGGCACATGGGGCGCCACCCAAGTGACGACCCCTCTGGCATACGCCGAGTATGCCGCCCCCACAACGGTGCCCTTCCATTTCCTCCCGACCACCTCCAGCCTTTCCCTAGTGAGGTGGGTCTCTTGCAGCAGGGCTATGTCCACACGCATCCTCTTTAAATACATCATCACTTTGTTGCGTTTAAGGTAGCTGTTGAGGCCCCGTACATTCCAGGTCACAATTCTGAGATTACCCGATGCCATCTAGTCGGTCTATCTCCGTCCCATCCCTCCCCATAATGTTCCCCATGTAGGGCCGTTTCCTGGCTCCTTTCCTTCTGTTAACAAACCGTGCCCCCCTCCCCAACCTCGCACCACTGCACACAACTCCCCCCCCATCCCCACCAACCCCAACAATAGCCCAGCTCCATCCCTGGATCTCAGGCCTACCCACGTCTGGACCCGTCTCGTGACCAAGAACAAGGACCCAGCGAGGTGTCACCAATCTAACGGTGACCTAACTAAGTGTACTACTATCGGGTGTAGAGGTTGCTCCCCAGGAGCTCCCAGTCATCTGTTTAGGAGAAGTGAATTCAACGGGACCCGCCGGCAGATGCCGTGACTTCCCCCACACAAGCACATTATCAAGCTATATTCTAGTCCCAATGTCATAACTATGGCCTCACGGGTGCCTCTGCAGCGCGCTACTTATCTCCATCCGCTTCTGTGTGGGCATCCGATTCCTGTGGTCGACCTTGCATATCCAGCCATTCCATCGTGTCGCTCGGCGTCTCGAAGAAGAGGGATCTGTTTTTGTGGATCACCTTTAACCTGGCGGGGTAAAGCAACATGTAGCGGTGGCCTGCTTCTCTGAGCCTCCTCTTCACCGTTCCAAAGTTCATTCGACTCTGTTATACGAGTAGCGTGTAATCCGGATACGCTGTTATATTCGCTGACCCCCTTTCTATTGTTCCCCCTTTCCGGAAAAATTCGAGAATCTTCTCGCGGTCACGATAGTTCAAGATCTTTGCAATCAACGGCCGCGGGGGGGCTCCTGGGGCCGGTCTCCTGGTCAGGGCCCTGTGCGCCCTTTCGACCGCGAACCCCTGGGTCAGCTCTCTGCCCGTAATCTCCTGCAAAAGCATGGTTTCAACGAAGTCCGTGGGGTTCGATCCTTCCAATCCCTCCGGTACCCCCACTATGCGAATGTTATTGCGCCTGGCGCGCCCCTCTGCCTGCTCTGCTCTGTCCTCCAAATTGCCCACTCGCTGCACGAGGGCATGAAGTTCCTTGGCGTGTGTATTACACGCCTCCACTGTCGGGGCCAACTCCTGCTCCAGTTCCCCAGTGCGCTCTGCGATCGCTCGCACATCCTGGTGCAACAGGTTCACTTCTTCTCGGACCGCTCCTATCTTGAGGTTTAGGCCCTCTTGCAACTCTTTCATGGCCAGGCCCAGCTTCGTCTCCCAGGCCACCTTCAAGTCAGCAATTGCTGCCAGCACCTCCTGGATGGTACAATGGGTCCGTCGCCGCCGCAGGGGTTTCTTTGCTCTTGCCCCCTTCCGCGCCAGAGGGTGACCTAGCATAGGTCTCCATCGTAGGCTGCTTGATCCGGGGTCGCACCACTTTGGAAGACATCCTGTTGCGTCGATTGGGCCCACGCGCCCTGCTGTATCCTCGCCGGGTTCGCTCGCCGGCCCCTTCTCAGCGAGGTTTCGCTGAACCTGGGTTCACTCTGCTAGCCCGCCGCAACCCATGGCCTCTACAGTGGGGGCCCTTATGTTCTTGCTTTCAGCCCGAGGCGTATGCGACCCGTCTATCTGGTTGGGCTCGCCCACGTTCCGACCAACCTTGTCTTCCTCAGCTCGTCGGACCTTTTATGGCCCTTTGTCCACAGGCGGCCATCTTGGGTGCTCCCCTTCCTTTGCGTGACCGCCAACTTCTTCGGGGTCTAGTTCCGTGAATATGCAGTTCCGCCGTTGGGGAGGGCACGCACCGTATGCCCCCACTTTCATACGCCTTTAGATGCACCGTGGGCTCGAAAGTCCGCCAAAAACCATCATTTTTTCCCCTGGATCGGATCATCGGGAGCTCCTCCAAGGAACGTCCTCTCACGTAGCCATCAAGCCACGCCCCCAATGTAGAAGGGTTCATACAAATCTATAAAACAAGCATATGCCTTGCCATCCTTTACGCTCTTGAGATCTTGTTAATTCGGGAAATTGAGTGGCTCCAAAAATTGGAAGCTAAACTCCTTCGTTCCATTATGAATATGCCATGTGGGGTGCAAGTTGAGGCCTTGCGTCTGGAGTAGGGCCTTCAGCCATTATCATCAAGCTGGGCACTTAAACTGATACTGCTTTTCCTGAAAATGGATAAGATGGCCTTGGGTACAAACCATCTACTGCAATTGTTGGGCAAAGACTTTACTAAAAGATGTCCCAATAACTTTGTTAATGACCTGCAAACCTTCTCAGAACATCTGCTGTTGAAACTAGGCATCACCAAGGACACAATATTTGAGCGTCCGGATTGCATATCACTAATGAAAAGGAACATGATAGAGATGGACATGGCTAAGGCAATAGATTGACTGAATAGCCTTAGAAGGTACAGAGAATATTCTCATCAGGCCTTTATAAATGGCAAAACTCGAAGTTACTTGCTGAAATGGTCCAATCCTGCCCTCAGAAGAGTTACGATGCAACTCAGGTTTAATATACGTGAGACAAAGGAATTTACAAATAAGTGGGACAAAACCAAACAAGGTGATACGTGCAGGCGCAGTGCTAGGGAAGTAGAGACTAGCAGACATATATTGACAGCACGCACAGCTCTGAACCCATTGTATAGCAAAGGTTATGGGGGTTTTGTGCACTCAATAGACAGTTTAAGCAGAGATCAATTCTGGGCAACCTTAGTAGGTGCTGACTCTATAGTAGTTAACGCAGCAGCCTTCAACATTTAGAAATTGTTAACTCATTAGACACTCACAGAATGTGTTTTAACCATATTGTAGGATTGTGTATCTTGAATATAGGAATTATTTTTTCTTTATTTCTTTATTATTTTCTTAAAACAACAAATATAACATACAAACACACATAACATAACTGGCATTTTGGCACTTCTCGTGGATTTTCGTTACGCATCTACTGTCCCGGAACTATCCGGCGACCTTACTATTTCTGTATGGCGCTGTCGTTGTGGGCAGTCTCTGAGTCTTGTGCTTATATTGTTTTCTACTTGGGGGGGCTTTGTGAACAGCCTTCCTACATTCACTTATTGTTCCTCTCTTCTCATGGGGTCTTCAGTGTCTCCCTCCCCTCTGTGCCCGAATAGGTCCTGCATCAGCGAGTTCCATGCGGTTAGTTTCTGTGCCGTTTCTCCTTCCCCTCTCTGCACCGCTCTTATCCACACTGCGGTTTCTACCAGTGCCCACTTCTGGAGATCTGACCACCACGATTCTATGTTCGGGCCTTCCCTTGAATTCCATGCCATTGCTATCCTCCTTTTGGCCAATATGCATATTAAGTCCTTCATTTTCGCTATGTGCAATTTATGTCTGCTTCCTCTCGGGAAGAGGCCCAGCAAGTACCTCTCAGGGTACTCAGCCTGTATCTGGAGTCCACTCTGTGTTACTTTGGTTCTGATTTTGTCCCAAAAGATCTGTACCACTGGGTAGGTCCAAAACATGTGCACCATGTCGGCTTCGTCAGCTGAACAGTGGGGGCACTTATTAGGGCCTCCTATCTGCATCCTGTTCATCCTCTTGGGTGTAAGGTATGCTCTGTGTGTTTTGTATAGCTGTGCTTGTCTTAACCTTGCGTTCCTGGACACTTTTTTGGGATATCTTAGCACCCTGGTCCATTCTTGGTCGCTGAAGGGCCTCTGGAGTTCCTCTTCCCAGCGCTGTCTTATGTGTAGCACCTGCAAATTGTCTTATTTTAACAATTGTTTGTATAGCCTGGAGGTTGTGTGTGTCCCCTCTGATATGTCATACCATGCATCTAGTGTTCCCGCTCGTTGTCTTGGTCTGTCCATTCTGGCTATCTTTTCTTAATTTTCAGTATTATGCTGTTGTATAGGATGAATTGGCCTTCATGTATATCATGATCTTCCACCATCTCTTGGAAGTCCGCCCACCTTTCCTCTCTCCTCAAGTCCCCGATTTGTGCTACGCCTTTGGCTTCCCAGTGAGCTCGATATATTGTTAGTGTGTTTGTGTCCATGCCCATAAAACCCGCGAGTGGGATTTGTGCCGAACAAGGATCTTTTATCCCTTGTAGTCTCCACGCCCTGTTCCATAGCCCCATTGCAAGATTAAGCATGTTCGGCAGGGTCTTGAGCAGGGGTTTGTCAAGCCATGGTATTTTGCTTAGGTAGTTATAGCGTCAGTGCTGGCTGGAAAATAATTGTGTCTATTGTTTTGTCCTCTCTCAGCCATTTGACTTCAAATTGTAGCTGCCCTGCTAAATAGTACTTTTCGAAATCCGGTAGTCTGATACCTCCTTCTTCATAGTCTCTCTGTAGGGTCCTCATTGCGATCCTGTTCCCCCCCCCCTAAGACGTTCCGTGTTATCGTGTTTACCTTGGTGAAAAAGACCTTGGGAATGGTGTGTGGTATGTTCGTGAAGTAAAATAGCAGGCGTGGTAGTACCACCATCTTCAGGAGGGCCGCTCTTCCCATCATCCCCAGTGGAAGTGTTCCCCAGAAAGCCATGGACTTTTTTATTTTTTCTACGGCCACCTGTGTGTTGGATTTGTGGGAGTCTACGGTGTTGTGATGTATCTCTATACCCAAGTATCGGAAGGAGCGTGGTGCCCATGTCAGGGCCAAATCCAGGAGGCTTTCTGGGGAGACCCGCTTTAAGTCTGCCAGGGGGAAGATCAGGGACTTCTCTTTATTGATTGCTATGCCCGAGAGTCTGGTGTACGCCCTGATCGCTTCTAAGAGGCACGGTAGGCCAGTACGTGGTTCTCTACAGATAGTAGCATGCTTATAACGAAATTTGATGCAGCACTCTGCCTATGTCTATCCCCGTGTCACCATATTCTGCTCTGAGTTAAACCACCAGCGGTTCCAGAGCCAAGATATATAGCATTGGCGACAGTGGACATCCCGGTTTGGTTCCCCTATATGCTCTCCAATCTTTCGAGATGAATTGCCCCGTTTTCACCACTGCTCTGGGGTCTTTATACAACAGCCTAATCCATCTGAGGAACCCCTCCCCAATGCCGAAGTGGGCGAGTACACTCATCAGCCACTCCCAGTTCACAAAGTCGAAGGCTTTGATAGTGTCCAGGGACACTATTGCACATTCACCCTGTCTTTGATTTGTGCTGTCTATCACGTTGTGTAATCTACGGAGATTCCATGACATATTCCGTCCCGGGACATAGCCCGCCTGTTCTGGGTGGATCAGCGTGGGTACTACTTGCTTTAAGCGGTTGGCTAGAACCGACGTTAGTATTTTGCCGTCCTGATTAATGAGGGAAATTGGCCTGTAGGAGGTACATTTTGTGGGCTATTTCCCTGGTTTAAGGATCGGAATAATTATTGATTCCGACATACTAGTCAGCAATTGTGTACTCTTGTATGCATTTTGGTATGTCTCTAGTAATTTCGGGACAATGGTGCTCTTAAAGGTCTTATAGAACTCCCCCGGGAGTCCGTCCAGGAGTATGGGTGAACCCCTTTGTTCAGTGCTATGACCTTGGCGCCTCTCCCCTACTGAGTGGGGGTTACAGCCTGGGCCCATCACCAAAACCCAGTATGGCTGTCCCTTTGCAGAATGACACTCTCATTTTAAATTAATCTACTTCCTCTTCTGACAGTAACCGACTATTATACAACGATTTAATAACAAATAACCAAATCAGTCCGGTTTCACAGGTAAACAGTACTAACACATCAGCTCCTCTAAAGCCTATTTTGGAACAGCCGACATCATCAACTGCTCTGAAACAAACCTTCAAGATCTTCACTAAATCTAAAAGAAGCACTAATACAACGCCCATAGTTAAAAAAACTAAGAATATTAAACAGGGCCCATTAATCAACCGATCAAGCTCTCGCCATTTCATAAATGTATTGACCTTACCAAAGAACTCCTCGCAAACCGCTTCAGTTGCTGTCTCAAAGAAATATACTAACATAGATAAAAAAAAACAATGCAGCAGAATCCTACAAAGATTGCTGAAATGCAAAAAAATCCCAGGGATCTATGCTATAAACCTTTGGATGACTTGATGAAAAAGGTAAAGTGCATGCAACAAACACACGCTGCAGAAATAGCATCTGATGCTAAACCAGATTTTGAGACAACAGAGCCCAAGCTCAAACATATCTGCCAACAGACACAAGATTGTAATTTTCTCAGACAAAGAAATCGCCAAATCAGTTGCTTTATTTACCGCACACCCATATTCAAATCCAACCTGCTGTCTTCCAAAACTGACAACAACCATAAAATCTGTAAATCAAAGCACAAAACCTACATCCCTAAGAACTACACCCTTGAGCTTGAATCTACTAGCTCATACACAACCGATCCCCATTGTAGATCAAGTTCCTGTTCAAAAAGCTAAACGTGGCTTGCCTGCCCCACAAGCACATCACCACCTAACCTTGAAATGCAGAGGTGGCAGTTTCCCTATTTTTGATTTAAATAGGATGAACGTCCTGAACATACTGGGAGACATCCCTCTATTAGAGGATCTTACATCCTCGAACATGGCTCAGATTGAGTTCTTAAATCATAAGGACTCCTTCATTGTTATACTGTAGATGCAGTCGGTCATTGCAATGAATATGGTATGGCAAGCCAGTGAAGCCCTTTTTGACCTTGGTTTCCCGTTAACCCAAGTCCCAGGGAAAGTTCAAGCAGCTGGAGAATACGAGTTTTGCTTTCGAGGAAATGGGACAGTTACCGTTGGGAATAACATCAAATGCAATATAACCATGTTTATTCCAGACCTTGCTAAAGGAACAGCAGTTCATATGGATCTCTATTGGGTGTGTGGTCAGCAAGCATACATGCACCTCCCACCATCGTGGCAATGCATCTGTGCACTGACTACATTGCACTCAGCCATTATTTTGGTGCCCGAAGCACACCTACCGATTGCACCCAAGCAAGTCAGAGGGCAACAGAACCAGGCCCTGACTGAACCCACACAGGCAAGAAAGAAGAAACGTTCACTGAAGATATGAAAGAAGAGATCGAATTATTTGTCTGAAGATTCACCCAAACTGCGTAAATCCATTCCAGACAAATACTGCCAGTATACCAAAACGGAAGTGTTCTTTGACCCTTGCTGTTGCCAGGGGTCCAAGCTGCAGCAAATGCCAAGTGGCTGCATGTTGTGAAATGGGAGATGATCCAGTTTGCAAATGATACTTAACAAGGCCTGAATGCTATAACAAGTAAATTGTGGGTGATCCGGCGGATGATACTCCAGAATTGATATGTTGGAAGGGGGCATGTGTAAAGAAATTGGACTGTCTTGCTGTACATACGTTCCCCTTAAATGATGCAGAAAATGGGTCTGTGACACACATCATAGGGGCCCTGCATAAGTTGAAGTCAAGCATGGAAAGTGAAGCAGGTGTGCAGGCTGAAGATTGGTTCGACACACTGTTCTCATGGGCACCGTCATGGCTTTGAGCCATGGTGAAGATATTGGTCGCTATCGTGGTGCTCCTGTTGGTGATGTTCTGCATGGCCAAATGATCCTTTGATGTTGTGCCAAGACTATTCCAAAAAGTGCAATGATGATGGTTACAATTGGGGCAGGAATGGTTCTTTCGGGTACAAAGAATAGGCAGGTTCAGACAGAGGAACCAAATAAGCCACGCATGGTCAGAATCGAAAGGCCTATAGACCCAGCAGGAGCACTAACCTCACCCGCACTAGACTCAGAGAATTATACGGAGCATTAGGTTGATTTAGTGGGTGATGGGGGTATATTTAACTCTCTTGTACCGCTGAGAAGTATGCTCGAGATGGAGAAAGTTTACGCCATGTGTGTAGGGTATGACTTGCTAAGGATGAAGAGGATAGGAGGAGAGAGAAGGAGGGATTAGTTAATGGAGGATTACGTAAAGGGGGGAATGTTGGGATGCACGTTCAGATCCTAGCTCCTCCCAAACGATTTAGACTGCAGAAAATATACTATTACGTGGGTAATGCAGATACGTGGGTACAGGGGGGATTCCTGTAGGTATAGATGAATAGTGTGGGGGTGTTTATTGTAGAAAATTACATAGATTTGAGGTAAACTAAGAACAGTTGCATAGAAGAGGTAAGTAGATACAGTGCATGCACATACCACATTTTGAATAAATTCCTGATCACTAAAGAGAAACATAGAAGTGACACCATATACAAAGGTAGGCCTGAATCTTCGCAGGCCGTGTTGAAAACATAGAACGATGAGGCCTTTTGCTCGAATACTTCATCCCCCAAGCAAGGAGGGAACAAATACACACACAAATGTATCTTGTTAGATCTATGCGAAATTAAAAAGGAATGTGAGCGGCCTAACACAAGTATGAATGTGGCTGTTTTGAAGGACAAACCCATGGGAGCCAGGGCAGAGGTCTTAAGCTGCCAGAACACCAATTGAGATTTAGAGCACCAGTGCCCCCCAGGATAAGGGCCATTCCATTTGAACTACCAGATGTCAGTGAGCAAACCACCTAAATCCTTCACAAAGTAGACTAGGTGATTAGTGGTACACACAGGAAAACCAGATCTAACTACCCCCTCCACCCCCAGGAGGAGCAGCTGATAAGGGGGGAACGGAGGACAATTTGGTGTATGATTTGTACCAGGGAGAGCAAAGGGTAATGCCAACTCTTATAAAATTGCGACAGGGGCGCTTGTGTGTCTGGGAGGAAAAAAGAGTTGCTCTATTTGCAAGGACCAAACTGACCTTGAAGTTATCCACTGGGCTCATTTTGATGGCCAGGTGCACATCATGTGATTAGGTCACAGGGCAGGGCAGTGCTTTCATTAACTGAACCAATCACCTAATACTATCCCAAGGTGAAGAGATTGCAACCCACGTGTGGAGAATTCAGAGGCGAAGAGGATGTGGCCATTGAACTGTGGGTTCATATGTATTGTAGCATGTATATAGGAGGCAACCAGTGAGGGTAGGGGAAGAACGTTGTATACCATGGACGCCACAGATGGTGATTTCTGTACTTATAACGTGATGTTTGCTTTGAAGAATAGAGAGAGAGCTCTGTGGCAGTGGACTGTCACAATTCCCTTTTTGTATACAAATAAAGCTTGTGTTCTTTTCACAAAAGGGTGCAGCACGCCTTTTTCCCTAAAGGTTAATTATTTCTTGGTCAGATTGTTGGAGGTCTACCCTACAGTACATACTTTTAATGAGATTTACATTGGTTGCATTTTTTTATTAAACATACATTGAATGGGTATTTATTTAGGTGCATTCATTTAGTTGGTCTTCACCGTTTAGAGCTTTTGTATAGTCATTTAAAAATTAACTATTCATGTTAGAGTCGTCCATCTCACTAGGAGTTAGCCAACAAGGACCCGGTATAGATGAAGGGCAGCTCACAGTCTCTGGCAGAGGGGTGCTGGTGATCCACGCATTTGAAGTATGTCTTCTTTGTAAAAATAGCAAGGTTCACATCTTTTCAAGGGAAATGTGGAGTTTCTATGGCAAGGCCAGTTCTCCTGCAACAAGGGTGGTGATGAGATGGGGCAGAGTGATCGTGTATACTGCCTCTGATGCATGCATCATAGAGTATGCGTGGGCCTCTGCATGAAGTCAAAATAAACGTAATGGGGGTAACCATATCAAAGGCAGTGCTGAGGTGCAACAATACTTGCACAGCAAGCTTCCCTTGGTCCAGAGTTTGACGCTTATCACCCAACTAGGATTTAAAGCCCTTTCCATCCCATGACATGTAGAGAGCCCTAACTGGCTGGCATCTGCAATGAAAGAATTCCCTAAATGTGCCTATCTCTCTAGGCTGCTTGTTAATTCCTTTGCTTTTAACCATGACATAGGGATGTATGTGGTATACATTGTGGTTGGAGGAAGAGGGGGCACTTGGGGTAGATTGGATATCATGATAGTTTTATGTCTGACCATGGGACATGGGGACACTTTCATTAACAATGTTTGCTTTGTTTCTGTGTTCCACTAGTAGCGGGATGACATGATTTAACGTGACCATAATAACCCTGTCAGTACAGGTCCGCATTTACAGCTGGCGCCACCATGCCATGACATTCCCACGTCCTCCACAGTTAAACGGTTACAAGGCTGTGTTTTCTACTCTCTTTGTTACAGCACACATTCATTGAAAGGTTCTGTGGCCCATATGTCACAGTTGTCGCTATGCTGTAGCATTTGGTGTTGTGAGGAATTCGATCATCCACATGGGGGGCATGCGCTCACCTGGGCTTTTTGAAATGTTTTATTAAATGGAATGATGATTGACCAACCTCAGGAAAATGTGTGGGGCTAATCCACATACAGTATCCTATGCTCACACCATGACAAATGCATAAACCTGTGTACTCTGGGTGGACACAGCCCACAGGCACAGTCCGCCCTGTCATATTTAGTTGGAAGGTGACAGCCAGTAGTACATTAGGTCATCTCCACGAATGGGGAGGACCAAGCTTCCCCCTGCCATGGTCAGCCTGGTTAACTAACAAAGGCTCCATGGATCCACCCGGCTCTTTTGTTAGGCCCTGCAGCTGGTGGCAGAAATTAAAATACAGATAGAGGCTACTTCAAACAGGCCCACACAGGACCTGGCTACAGAGGTTCACAAAGAAGAGAAGAAACCCAACAACGTTCCATATGTAACTGTGTCAACCTGAAGCCAGCTCCACCCTCAGAATCAATGACAGTGAGCTGTCATTTCTGGGACTGCTGTTTACAGTAAGCCAACCCGCTAGGGGGACCCCATTCATAAGGTACGAGAATGTGGTTTTGCATGAGCCAGAGAGTCTGGTTTCACTGCAGCTTCAAGGGAGACCTGCTGCTTTAACAGGGACCATAGAGAGAGGACCATTCACAAGAGAGAATCTTTGATCAGCAACAGACAGGAAGATGGGTGGGACTTAGTATCACAAGGGGGTGTGGCCAGCAAACCTTCTGCTGAGAGAAGGTTTCTGCCATCTTACTTCTGGGGCACACCTTGTTCCTGTTTTCACCCCTTTACCTTTCCTGTAGCAAAGCACTCTGGTTATGACCTCACGCATACAGGAGATTGTTGGTAGGGACACCAGAATTGGTTCATTAAGGTAGGTTTAGCCTACACCAATCACTGCAGACCACTTGCCTTTAAAAGAGGGCTGGAGCGCTTCTTTAAGCAGAATATATGAAGGCTTCACCAGAAGAAGAAAGAAGAACTAATCCTTGGAATCTGGCTGAAGGTACAGTCTGCCTTACATCTTCCTCCAGTGAATGAAGGCCAGGATAGCCAAAGAGGGAAGAAAGTACTCTCCCCTAAACATCTGCCAGGGAACAGCAGGAGAAACAGAACTCAGAGGACCCTACAGCTGCTCCAGAAGGACGACACAAGCCCACTGAATGAGCTGGGAGAATTGCCTCGATGAGCATCTACCGACGTCCACCATAAAGGACATTTTTGAGCCAGTCGAGTTTCTCGATCCGCAACGGATTGCAACACTGACCGCCGTCAGGCCACACTTGCTGAAGGAAACCTGAGATGTCTCAACCAGTGCTCCAGGGCTGCCAATCAGCACTGACACAATGATTCCTGACCCTGAGTAGCCAAACCGTCCTGCAGCTGACTCCTGTCTCAAGCTCTGTCACAGAAGCCTCCAAGGCAGCCCGAAGTCGACTATAGCCTGTCGTGTACCAAGAACATCTACAGCAAAAGGTTCTGTCCCCCTGGTCCTTCCCAGAAGGCCCCTGGAGACATATTAGGACCCTTTCTACCTTTTACTGAAGCCAAGAACCTTAACAAACTGTGGTGGTTATTAACCATACCGACGACCCTCTTGCCAGTATCCAGAGAGCTTCCAGTTTCCGTCTTAAAACTGTCTGTCCTCTGCATTCTTTTACTGGCTGTGTTGCATTTCATTGTGTTGTTAGATTGTCTGTTGTGTAATAATAAAGTAGATATGTTTATACAACCTTGACTGAACAGTGCCTTTTATCATTGTCCAATAATTATATTGTTGCTGTGTTGCAACTAACCAACAATTCACAACCTTTTGGAGATAAACCTGCTGTTCCATCCACATTACCAAAATAGGACAAGGAGGTTTATAATTTGCTTGTTATTCCAATCGGTTCGGATCCCCTCTGGTGTATTAGAGGTGTGGGGCTGATTGATGCTTTAGAAACTGATATTTACCCCTGGACCACTGGTACCCCGGAAGTTAATTTGTCACATTAGTGGCATATGGTCGGATCTAGTTAGAGCCTTGCACAGACAGCTCAGTCACCCAACGATAAAAGTAATGTTGCAAGCAACATTTGGAACACTGTAGGTATTTATTAATAATCATGGATCTTGACATAGAGACTGTGAAAGGCATGAGAATGGATGTCCTGGGAGTCCTATGTCAAGAAAGGGGCCTTACCCACATTACCAGGGTTAACAAACCTGAATTGCTGACCAGTCTCCAAGCTTAGGTAGACGCAAGGGCAGCTTTGGAGGAAACCCCAGGGGATGGGCTAGGCCCTGTGTACCCGAATAGAGAAGACCTTTACAAGGAGTGGTGGAAGATGGCGAAGAAGACAACCTGAGAGTGATTCTCTCCAACTACCCCTCAGGGTGGCAAGTTTGGATTTTCAACACTCCAGAGTGTCAGTGAGGTCAAGGGCTAGTGCAGCATCCCACGGGTCCCAGGCCTCGGCACAGCATCTAAGTGGCCAGTAATTATTCCGGCTTTTAACAATGTAGCGGCTAGAAAGCGTGTGCTGGAGGAAAGGAAAGGAGACTAGCGCTGGTGGAACAAAAACAGCGGCACAAGATCACTGAAGTAATGGGGTTATCAGGCTCACACACCATGCTGGAGTCAGAAGATGGAAGTTACATGTAAGTTTATTCCTGAGTCTGAGCACAGGTAAGTCAGATGATAGAAATACTGGGACATCCACCCCAGACAGCACAGCAACTCCAACTGTCACTGCAGAACCCCATAGAACCCTGCCCCACCAACACTCCAGGTTCCATGTGACCTCACCATCCTGCATCTACACACAGATGCCCAATGTGACATCACCATCATGCATCCATACCCAGATGCCATTACAACAATCACCCTAGAGCAGCGCAAGCTGGCACTCGAAGAGAAGAAGGAGGCCAACAGATCCACGTCTAGCGAAAGCAACGGTAGTGGCTCAAACCAGGGTGCCCGGGGTTAAGCCTGGATCCACATCCCCAAAGACATAGTGCAGGCTTATGAAGTGGGGAAATATATTTGTGACTGGTTTGAAAAACTCAAGCTTGCTTTTCAGCTACAGGAGGTGGATGAGGTACTGTGGAGTGCAGCCCCGATAAGTCGCTTACCGACCCAGGGGACTGATGCAATTCTTCAGTTAACTCCTGAGGAATGGCCCATTTATGAGAGAATGAAGGCGGCCCTTCTCAGGGAGTTCTGTAAAACCCTGGCACAGTATCTCAAGAGCTTCAGAGAGCTCGGAAAGAAAAGTGGGCAGACATTTGAAGCATTCACACACTTGTCATTGAAATATCTGAGCAGGTGGGTGTTGACACATTTAAAGGGATGTACAATTTGATTGCGTGTGAGCATGTATTGAAGAATTGTGAGGCTGACCTACACCAGCATCTTGTGTACAGGACTATTACAGACCCTAGGGAGCTTGCAAAGTCTGCCAACAAGTTTGTAAGTACTCGAGTTTAGAAAAAGGCTCAGTCGAGCACACCCAAACCAGACAAGAAATCCTCAGACAAGAAAAGTAACAAGGATGGGAAGGACAAAGGTCCAACCCACTCCTCTTGTAAGTCAGGTCCCCAAAGGAATGAAGGGAAATCCCAAAACTTCAGTTCAGCCGTACACACCGAAAAGAAGAGTGCAGGCACCCCTAACAACGGGACACCTGTGTTCTCCCAACCCAAAGGTTGTTTCTTGTGTAAGGCGCTGATCCATAGGAAAGGGGATCCTGCTTGCAAGGTCTTACCCATGGAAGCCCTAGTGAATGTTGGACTCATGGAGGAGGGCATCATTCGTGTGGGCCTTCTAGAGGACGACTTCCCACTAGGCCAAGGAGTGGCTAAATGTGGATTAGTTACACTGAGTGGGAACAGTATTGGGTCTCCAGAAGAGATCCCAGTTACCAATAATACTCAACTGTTCTTAAAACATGTGTATATCAATGGACACAAAACCCTGGCGGTCAGAGATATCAAAGCTAACATCATTGCTGTCACCCGGCAGTGGGTACAGCCAGGAGAGTATAGTGTTGGGTCTGATTGTAGTTTCAGTAGGTTTGACGGAAAGAGTAAGTGCCCCTTGGCGATAATAGAGTTCAGCTGGCGAGGTAAAATGACCCAGCGCTGTGTAGCGGTGAAAGACTCAAACCCTGTCCCATGTCTGTTGGGTAATGATCTTCCTGACCCCAAGATAGTCATGGCAGTCTCCTTATCGAAGGCCAAAGAGGCCGCCAAATTGAAGGCTCCCAGCGCCTTAGGGCCTGGAGGGCTTCCAAAGGTGGAGGGACCGCCGTAGACCCTGGTCCAGTTCCACAGACTGCTGAGTCACCTACTCCTGTGGGAGAGGGGCGAGTAGCCACTGAGGACTTTACTTTTGTAGCACGGGAAACAGTGACTTCAGTCTTGCTTGCTAGAGCACAAGAACCCAAGGTGGAGGAACAGGTGAGTTCAGATCTGAAGGGTCTGCCCAAGCTGGATGAATTTGCATCAGCTGGGGGCCCAGACCAGACTAACTTCTTCAAAGCCCAGAAAGAGTGTTCCACTCTGGTGGGCCTGCAAAAGCATGGGGAGGAGCAGGCTAAGGGCAAGACCCGTAAACTGTTCAAATTGTACTGGGAGGATGGACTCCTGTACAGCACACCAAAAGACTCTGAGGGTGAGGGCACCAGAAGGTTGGTGATTCTCCAATGCCACAGGAAATTCCTTTTGGAATTGGCTCACCAGATTCCTTTAGCGGGTCACTTGGGAGTGACTAAGCCATTTAACTGGTTTTCTGCACACTTTATCTGGCCCCAATTTGGCGTAGTAGTCAAGGAATTTGTCTGGTCCTGCCCGACGTGTCAGGCTTCGGTAAATCAGGCGACGCCACAAAGGCCCCCTTAATTCCACTACGTGTGGTTGGTCTGCCTTTCGAGAGAATATGTATGGACACTGTGGGTCCCTTGGATCCCCAAACCAGCTCAGGGAACAGATAAATCTTGGTGGTGGTAGACCACACCAATAGGCACCCTGCGGCTGTTCCTCTAGATAGCACCAAAGCCCTTGTGGTAGTAAAGGCTCTGTTTGGGATATTCTTTCATGTTGGTTTCCCCAAGGAAGTTGTTTCTGACAGGGGAACAAACTTCATATCAGCGTATATAATGGCTAGGTGTGAAGAGTGGCGAGTCACCTACTGGTTCTCTACATCCTTCCACCAAGAAACAAACGGTTTGTTTAGTGGTTTAACAAGACCCTGAAAGGCATGATAGATGGCTTGGAAGAGCACCTGAGGAGAAGATGGGATAAACTCCAGCCATACCTACTGTTCACCTACAGTGAAGTACCACAAAACAGAGTAGAGTTTAGCCCCTTTGAGCTTATGTTTTGGACCCTTTATGAGCTCCCCTGAGTCTAGTGAAAGAGGGATGGGAGGGCAACTCCTCATCACCCACACAAGATGTAGTGGACTATGTGCCTGATTGACAAAGTACATGGAACAGTCAACCAAGACTTTAAAGGTCCGTCAGGAGCTGATGAAGTACTGGCACGACCAGAAGGTCACAGTAGCAGTTTGTTCTACAGGCCAGTGAGTGTGGATTATGGAACCTGTCAAATTCAGTGCCCTTTAGGACAAGTGGACTGGGCCTTACTTTGTGCTGGAAAAAGTCAGTGAGGTATATATTCTCATTGACGTGAAAGGACTTAAACAGATATGTAGGGTCTTTCACGTCAACCGGCTAAAACCCCATTATAGCTGGGATGACTTAGTCATGGCGTTATTAACAGATGGAGAGACTGAGGAGGAGACTGATACCCTCCCAGACCTTCTGCTCACTGAAGTAACAGATGGGTCAGTCGAAGGTGTCAAACTTGCAACAGACCTGTCAGTACAGCAACTGACAGACTCACTGTTTACAGGGACAGTTTTCCGGTGTGTTTTCGCTGACTCGATGTCACGCAGATTGGTGCACCCATGATGTGGACACTGGAGACAGTAAGCCGCAGAAGAGCAGAATTCACCGGATGTCCAATAAGGTCATGAACACCATCAAGGCGGACCTTTCCAAGATGTTATCCCTAGGAGTGCTAGAGACATCCAACAGTGCCCTTGGCTAGCCCAGTGGTACTGGTCCCTAAACAGACCAGTTGTGTGAAGACTGAAGTTCACTTTTGTAGGCACTACAGAGGACTCAATTCTGTCATGAAGACAGATGCTCACCCCATTCCTCAGGCAGATGAGCTCATTGACGAGCTTGGCGCTACCAGGTTCATAAGTACCTTTGACCTCACGTCAAGATACTGGCAGCTCAGCTTGACAGATAGAGCAAGAAAGAGGTCAGCATTCTCTACCCGAGAAGGACATTATCTATTCGCTGTGATGCCCTTCGGATTGAAGAATGCCCCAGCCACTTTTCAGAGGATGGTTCACCAGGTTTTGTTTGGACTGGAAAACTTTAGAGTTGACTATTTAGACGACATTGTCGTGTTCAGCCTACACTGGGAGGATCATTTGTCCCACCTGAAGCAAGTGCTACAGGTGCTGCAGAATGCAGGTCTATCAAGGCCACAAATTGCCAGATAGTGCAGGGCACAGTGACTTACATAGGCCACCTGGTTGGTGGAGTTAAGAAACAACCTCTGGAAGCTAAAGTACAGGCTTGGAAGGATTGTGACATCCCCACCACACAGACACATGTGAGAGCCTTTCTAGGTCTCACTGGGAGCTACCGGTCATTCATCAAGGGGATTGGGGCCATTGCCATGCCCCTGGATCATGTAACTTTGAGAGAAATGCCTAAGAAGGTAACTTGGACCCCCACCTGTCAAACCTCCTTGCAGGATTTGAAGGATGGATTGTGCATGGCCCCAGTTCTGAAAGTGCCACACTATGGTCAAGAGTTTATTATCCAGACAGAAGCTTGTTATTTTGGGATTGGAGCAGTGTAAGTGCAGCTGAACTCTCAAGGGGTATAGCAACCTGTCACCTACATTAGCAGGCGATTGACAAAAATGAGATGTTTACTCGGTCCTATAGACAGTGAAGAAGCTGAAGCCCTACATGTTTGGGTCGCAATTCACTATCGAAACAGACTACCACCCTCTTAGATGGTTAATGACCATGCAAGTGGAGAACCCTAAGCTTTTCCATTGGGCCATATCCCTAGATAGGGATTAGATATGGACATCCAGCACAAGCCAGTTTCTCAACATGAAACTGTAGGTGGCCTAAGCTGGCACTTTTGCCTTGATGGCAAACCAGACCCTCAGTAGGGTGGTAGCTCGCAGGTTGAGGCTGGGGAATTCGACCATCCGCGTGAGGGGCGTGCGCTCGCCTGTGCTTTTTGAAATTATTTATTAAATGGAATGGTGGTAGACCAATCTCAGGAAAATATGTGGGGCTAATCCCCACACATTTTCCTATGCTAACACTATGACAAACGCATAGACCTGTGTACTCTGGGTGGACACAGCCTACAGGCACAGTCCGCCCTGTCGCATGTAGCCGGAATGTGACATCCAGGAGTACACTATGTCAACTCTAGGAAGGGGGAGGACCAAGCTTCCCCCTGCCATGGTCAGCCTGATTAACTAACAACGGATCTGCTCTGCTCTTCTGGTATGCCCTGCAGCTGGTGGCAGCGACTAACAACCCAATAGAGGGTACTTCAAACAGGCCCAAACGGGTCCTGGCTGCAGAGGTTAACAAAGGAGACAAGAAACCCAACAACCTTTCATGTGCAACTGTGTCAGCCTGATGCAAGCTCCCGCCCTCAGTATCAATGACAGCAAGGCATACATTTGTTTTCCAAAATTGATTAGCACCGTTTGCTAATTAAAATGTTCTTCATTAGCAAACAAACCCATTTGATTAGCAATGTTGTACTAATATGTGTACTACCCCAGAAGTTACTTGTTCCATAGAAAATACAAATGAACAATAATGCAGCAGTTTTGTGTACCACTGAAGTAAGACACTTGTAAGGTATGTAGACCTTGCACGTTCTTTAGAATTCCTCTAGACCTGCAGGTCGAGTAACTTAGTTTACCCACTTGCCCGAAGAGAAATGCATTAGACCCATGGCAATATATGACAACAAATTTAAATGTGCTTTCTGTAGAATGGTGCATGTCACCACAATCCAACTTTAGTTTAGCACACTGCTGCCACTCAGAGGCCAGCACTTCACAGTGAAACCTTTATTTGACATTTACTGCAAACAAAGTAAAGTTTAAATAAAAGTTTCAAACATCCCCTGAAATGGCATTAACCCTTCTTAAAATCTACTTGGGGATGTGAGTGGGTGAAAATATTTTGCGAGCCCTCAGTGAGAGTCTGTAAAAGGTTAGCTGCATGAATGGGCACAAATAAATATGATAAAAAGGCTCTTACATTAGTTTGGCCAGCTCTCTCTACAGCAGGTGATAATATTTCATGTAATCATAGCTCTGGAGGCCAACTACAGTGATGGTAGTGTAGTAGATGTACAGGCTGGATGGAACTATTGATCACTGCAATGCATAAACATCTAGTTAACTTTGACTATTCATTATGTAAGAGGAAAGAAAGTATGAGACTAAGCAGATTGGATGGTGTAGCGGCAGAGAACTGGGAAAACTAGGTGGAATAGTGTAACTAGCTGCCATCTTACATTCAGGTTAGTTGGTATAAAGCAACAGGGTGATAAGTCAGAATTTCAAGGAGTACGGGATCAGCTCAAGAGTTGAGCACCAGTTGCAAGCTGCATGCAACCAACAGGTTACAGAACTAGGTTTGCCTTCAAAAACCTTTGGCCGTTTGATCATGTACATTTTCAAAAGTGTCCACTCGTCAATATGATGCATCTTCCGCAACAAAATGAAATATAGCTGAAACTATGATATTTAGATACACTAACCTACACTTGACTGTAAAGCATGGAGACAATGCCGTGTTTTACAGTAGCCATGCTGTAATTAAGCATTATGTTAAAAAAATTGCATTTTTAGAAATGGAATTGAATGATTTGCATGAAAAAAATAAAGTTAACACAAACTTGTCTTTGGTAGACAGGATACAGTTAGCTTAATAAAGGTATTATTATCCTGATGACTTCTGGTTTGCAATTATTTGAAAAATAAAAATACATTCTTGCTTGCATACTCACACAGGCCTTTGGCACATAAGGGTGGAGGAGGCTGCTGCACGGTCTCTCTATGAGCCCTTTTGAACTTGCAGTGAACAGACAAAAGAGGGTGTATGGCACCGTGAAGGCAAGAGAGGAACGCATGGCGATCTGTGCTTTCATTGAACATGGTAACTTAAATAGCTAAGTTTCCTACACAAGTGCCAATTTAATTTGCAAAACCACAGAATTGCATAGCAAATTTCTACATGACAATGTTTATTTTATGCCTTGGACAGTGAGCTGTCATGTCTGGGACTACTGTTTACTGTAAGCCATCCTGCTAGAGGGACCCCATTCATAAGGGAGAGTCTGGTCCTGCTGAAGCTTCAAAGGAGACCTTGCGCTTTAACAGGGACCACATAGTGAGGACCACTAACCAGAGAGACTCTTTGAACAACACACATACAGGAGTTTGTTGGTAGGGACCCCAGGATAGGGTAATTATGGTAGGCTTGGCCTACACCAACCACTGTGACTACTTGGCTGTAAAAGAGGGCTTTAGCCCGTCTTTAAGCAGATCATCTGAAGGCTTCAGCAGAAGTAGAAAGAACTTATCCTTGGACCCTGGTTGAAGGTACAGTCTGCCTTACATCTTCATCCAGTGAAGGAAAGCCAGGATATCCAAAGAGGGAAGCAGGATCCCTCGCCTAAACTTCTCCCAGGGAATAGAGGGTGAAACAGACCTCAGAGGACCATCCAGCCACTCCAGAACCGGTACCCAGCCAGCATGCAGCATGCCCTGCTAGGTTCTGCAGTTAGCTTCCTCGATAGGGAGTGCTAAAAGGTCTCTAAACCTACAATCAAGGACGGCAGTTGCATGCAACACACTCCACAGCTGTGGGCCATCCGCCTTACTGGATGACACAAGCCCATTGAAAAAGTTAGAAGTGCCTCGATGAGTATCTACGAACGCCCACATTAAAGCACATTTTCGAGCCAGTCGAGTTCCTCGATCCGCTACTGACTGCAACGCTGATCACCGCCAGGCCGCAGTCACTGAAAAAGACCCGAGATGTCTCAACCAGTGCTCCAGAGCCGCCGATCATCACTGAGACAACGATTCCTGACACTGGCTCGCTGTGTATGCCAGCCTGCAGCTGTTCGTCAAGCTTCTCGCTCCGAACCGTCTTGCCGCCTGATACACGTAGCTGACTCCTGTCTCAAACTCTGTCACAGAAGCCTCCAAGGCATCCTGAAGCCAACTAGACCCTGTCGATCACCAAGAACATCTACAGCAAAAGGTACATTGTGGATCTGATGCCCTGGTCCTTCCCAGAAGGCTACTAGAGACATATTTAGACCATTTTGCACTTTTACTGAAGTCAAGAACCTTAACAAACTGTGGTGGTTATTAACCATACCGACCATCCTCCTGTTAGTATCCAAAGTGCATCCATTTTCCTTCTAAGAACTGTCTGTCCTCTGCACTCTTTTACAGGCTGGGCTGTATTTCGTAGTGTTGTTAGATTGTCTGTTGTGTAATAATAAAGTAGATATTTTTATACAACCTTGACTGGACAGTCCCTTTTATCAATGGGTAATAATTGTATTTTTCGCTGTGTTGCAGCTAACCAATGAAACACAACCTTACGGACATAAGCCTGCCGTTCTGTCCATGTTACCAAAATTTGAGAAGGAGGTTCATATTTAGCTTCTTATTCCAATTTGTTTGGATCCCTTCTGGCGTATTAGAGGTGTGGTGCTGATTGATGGTTTAGAAACCAATATACACCCCTGGACCACTGGTTCCCAGGAAGTTGATTTGTCACAGCCGTGTAGTGGAATTGATGAAGCACAAGTCACATTGATGTCCATTGTTTGCTCCCACTTCAGAAAGAAGTCATGAATAGGATGTGAAATGCAAATGACTCTTACTATTGACTAGTAAGTGCCATTTGCAGGCCAAAGATCCTCCAAATGACGTAGGCCAAGAAATATAACGTTTGCCTAGAAGTAGCCCCCCCAAAGTACAGTGTGACCTTGCGCCTCACCAGAAGAACTAGTTCTCAAAAGAGTAGCCATCAGCTGACTGTACAAGACCTGAATTTCCATTATGCCCATGGAAAGGTTGTCGATATTGATTTGCAGTAGTCACAGTTTGTGGACACTTGTGCTACCCCATAATACAGCAGGGGCCTGCCACCTTTGTATCTTCAGATGTTTCGGACTACAATTTCCATGACATCTGGCATTTGACTCTGCTGGTTAGGGATGATGGGAGCTGTAGTCCCAAACATGTGGCGAGCCAAAGGTATCTGACCCCAGCTTATGCTGGGGCATGAGTGGAGCCCTGCATGCTCAGAACTACCACACAAAGGGCCTCATTACGACCCAGGCGGTAAGTTACCGCCTGGGCCGTGACTTTACCACCATGGCGTAAACTACGTTTACGCCATGGTGGTTGGCGGACTTACCGCCCCATTCCGACCTTGGCGGGGCGGTAAGTCCCCAATCCCCATTTACCCTTCCCCATTCCCATTTTTGCCCCATAGGGCATAATGGGAGTGGGGAAGGCGTTAATTACGCCACCGTAAATTACGGTGGCGTAATTAACTCCATGGTCCCTTAGCGCCATGGATTTTAACACCTGCTAAAAGCAGGTGTTAAATCCGCCATGGCGCTAAGGGACCTCGTACTCAGGCGGTAAGGGTCGGCGCTGTTTACGCCGTCGTAAAACCTTTACCGCCTGAGTCGTAATGAGGCCCAAAGTTTGATAGGGCAGAAAACTACAAGCAGTCCGTGATGGAATAACACTTGGGTGAACCCTTCTGCGGGGTCATTCCACACTTACATCAGACGCACATCATCTCCAAAGAACTAAGTTGCCGCTTCTTAATTGCTGCGTCTGGGAGTCCCTCGCACTGGCAGATGGGGCCCTTTCTTCTCTCCAGAGCCAGCGAGAGGCTTCATAACCTCAGGAGTTGAGCAACGCTACCTATGCCTCTGGCTCTGCTCAGGACAGGCGCCCGCCACCCCGGAGGTAAGTGGCAGCAGCAATCAAGGGAATGCAACCTTGCACACATGTAAAGGTGTTTCCTGTCCTCCAGTGAAGTGCATGAATACATGTGAAAGAAAATCAGCAACACAGACAGTGACAAAGGCTTCCCGATCTTCATGATCACAGGATGTGGGAGGAAAGGTTAGAGGTCAGAGGGTTTCCGAGGGCTTCACTTCCGGACTGGATGGCTCTAATGCTGTGGCAGGGAAATAGAGAGCAGGTCGGCTCAGGCGTGCGCACATGGCAAGGCAGACTCTCACTCCGAGCAGATGAAGGCACAATATGTGGGCACATCTCTACAGCAAGCCTTCCAGCGCAGATCGGCTGAATAATTTGGCACGTGGCTAGTTGTCCTTCATGAACGGAATCCTGGTTTTATAAGTGTCTCAAATCTAAAAGAATGCTTCACTCGTACACCACTTGGCTAGACCCTCCGAACTAGAGCAGAATGTCTCAATCATTTGGCAGATGGCTAGAGTTTCAGAAGGCCTCACTAATTTCCGACATAGCTGGAGTTCGAGAATGCCTCATTCGTTTGACATATAACTAGAGTTTCAGAATGCCTCATTTATTTGGCACATGACTAGAATGTTTGTACTAGAACGGAATGCCTACGTTATTTGGCACATAGCTAGACTTTCAGATTGCCTCATTGAGATGGCACATGCTGGAGTTGTCATACCAGAACACAGTGCTTCAATCATTTGGCACATCATGGCCAGTCTTGCGGAATGCCTCATTTATTTGGCATATGGTAAGTACTTCAGAATGCCTCAATCACCTGACACGTGTCTAAACTTTCAGAATTACTAATTTGTTTGGCACGTGGCTATTGTTCCAGAATGAATAATGAATTTGACACCTGTAGAGTTTCAGAAAGCCCCATCTATTTGGCGCATGACTAGAGTTTCAGAAAGCCCCATCTATTTGGCGCATGACTAGAGTTTCAGAAAGCCCCATCTATTTGGCGCATGACTAGAGTTTCAGAAATCACCATCTATTTGGCGCATGACTAGAGTTTCAGAAATCACCACCTATTTGGCGCATGACTAGAGTTTCAGAAAGCCCCATCTATTTGGCGCATGACTAGAGTTTCAGAAAGCCCCATCTATTTGGCGCATGACTAGAGTTTCAGAAATCACCATCTATTTGGCACATGAATAGAGTTTCAGAAATCACCATCTATTAGGCGCATGACTAGAGTTTCAGAAATCACCATCTATTTGGCGCATGACTAGAGTTTCAGAAAGCCCCATCTATTTGGCGCATGACTAGAGTTTCAGAAATCACCATCTATTTGGCGCATGACTAGAGTTTCAGAAATCACCATCTATTTGGCGCATGACTAGAGTTTCAGAAAGCCCCATCTATTTTGCGCATGACTAGAGTTTCAGAAAGCCCCATCTATTTGGCGCATGACTAGAGTTTCAGAAAGCCCCATCTAGTTGGCGCATGACTAGAGTTTCAGAAATCACCATCTATTTGGCGCATGGCTAGAGTTTCAGAAAGCCCCATCTATTTGGCGCATGACTAGAGTTTCAGAAATCACCATCTATTTGGCGCATGACTAGAGTTTCAGAAAGCCCCATCTATTTGGCGCATGGCTAGAGTTTCAGAAAGCCCCATCTATTTGGCGCATGGCTGGAGTTTCAGAACGACTCGTGCATTTTTGACATGTCTTTAATTTCAATTGTAAAGTAGACCATCACTCACCTGACCTAAAAAAGTGCATGGAATGCCATGTTAGCTAGTCCGAGAGTACAACGCGTTGCATGTGAAGAACACAGATTATAAACATGTTCGGCACATGCTAATATTGTTGGCTGCTGGCTTTCAAGTAGGGTGACCCGAGACGTCCCAGTTTTGCAGGAACTGCCCCCCGTAATTGGGTGCTGTGTCACCCTTTCACAAGATTATGTTTCCATTGGAAACTGCAGTGGTCCCGTTTTTTTTGTAGTAGGTCTTCATAGCTGGCAGGCAGAAATTCACAATCTCGCACAGAAGAAATGCTGCATTTTACAACTTAATTCATTGTCTGTTTATTTGAACAGTAACACTTGAACCCCCTTCTCCTCCACAGCCACTTTCAAGAGTTAGTCCTACATTTATGTTAGTTGCCCTGTCCCGGTTTTTTACTTTTTAAATCTGGTCATCCTACTTTCAAGGCCACATCTGTCCGTCCCTTCCTGACACCAAATCTTCTTTTATTGCGACGGGTAAAAGGAGGACATGTCGGGTCCACATTATGCTTGCACCACCTATTCATGCGTGTGAGGGCATTGCTGCTTAAGACCTTTGGTTTGTTGCATTTTTCTTCGATGGTTGTATGTCATTTGCATTTTACAGTATCTCTGTGAAAGGGGGCCTGCAGGTTTGAATAACTGCGGCTGGATCATGTGGTCCTATGGGGCACTTGAAGGGGAGCCCCAATGACTGGACAGGCCTTTTCAACACTTTAAAGTGCAATCAGAATGGATCTATTGGTTACACCGGCAGCGTCGATCAGCTGTGCTGCAATGGGTGTAATACATATCGGCCACAAGAAATAGACTCCCCTCCCCCTGCTTCGCCGGGTCAGAGTAAGACGCGATCCCAGTGTAGGGAAGTGCAGTGCAGCCACCCGTACCTTACGGGCAGGGTGTCCCTTGCACACGCTGCACCAAGTACTGGAGTCCTTTTGCGTAAAAGTGAAGCTTGCACTGCTGCTGTCAATACCGTGTCTGTTGTGAGTATGAAAGAAGCCTGCACTGGTGCCACCGTTTCAGTGTGGTAGTTTTAGCTATTGGGCGGTGATGTAAGTGAAGATATGAGAAAGATGGGATGTGAGGAGGGGCAGACATCCTCTCGGTGTTTGGCTTTTTAACTACCAGTTGATTGCCCGTGGCCATACCAGTCTCTCTGGCCATTCTCACCCACTAGCTACCATCCCTGCCCAAAACCACACCTGTGATCTCATTGAGCTAGATGAGTGCTTTTAAGGGGATATTAATGTTATTTCTAAGCAGTCTTCGATAATGCAATGTCTTTAATTGCAGCTGTTAACCAGCTCCTAGTGTAATAAAAATGTGCTAAACAACTGTGCCTTCAGCCACTTATGGCCTGATTCATGGAATCATTTGCGGGGAAAATCTGGGACTTGTGCGCCAAAACGCATGCAAGTCCTCGTACGTTGATTAATGGAATCGAATGCACAGGACTTCCCCTGGACTTGTGTGGAGTTAGCGCTGGCTTGGCTGGGAAGGAGGAAACAGCAAAAATGGGGAAGAACCTGCAAAAAAGTGGGCGTTCCGAGGGACGGCCTGCAGGTAGTCCCACGCACGCCCACAATTGCGCAGCACAAGACGTATTCATGGATTCAATTGTGCAACCTCTCGGCTGGGAAATGGCCCCGCAAGACCTTCATACTATCCACCACCCGAAGGCAGGCGTAAGTACACTTGCGTATAGGATTCGCACAGAGGTGGGTTTGCACGTCAGATTTTAGGGTGCGTCTACCCAACCAGTGTTCCGATCCAATTTAGGGGTGTGTGTACGCAGTGCAGCGGGGTATAGGAACAGTTTACAGGGGTTCACACACAGATTTTTCACGATTTCAACCGAGATTTGATTTTTCATATGCATGTTGTCGGGGTGATGGAAACAGTTACTGGTGAACCTTCGCAGGGTCCCTTAGATGCAGGCCTGTTTGAGGGGGACCCCACACACTGTTTGAAGGGTGCATGTATTCGTACCCGGGGGAGTGCGCAAAGGTAGCTGCTTTGCGTGTGGGTGTGTCTGGCCATTCCGGATGCGACTTGCGATGACGGTTACGCAGGGTGCACATTTTTTAGTCTGCGTGCAGGCTCAGGCAGTGCCCTTCTCTGAGCGCGGCCCTTGCAGGATTTTTGCACACATTTGCATGATCCGGGCCCTTAATCTATAGGCAGTATGTGTGTCTTCGCATCTGTTCCGCGCACCAAATTCATTTTAAAAACCAGCATTAGCAAAGCCAACATTTTTGGTTCCTGCACAGGCATTATATATGCATTTGCCAGGTTCTGCCATACTATGCCTAGGTACTAATACCATTTTCCAGCGGTTCCTATTTTATGGCTATTTATTTATTTTATTTATTGGGTATTTATAATGCGCCTGTACAGCAAAAAGTATTCAAGGCGCATCAAGACATTCGAAGGGGAGAAAACAAAACAACAATAATGTTCCTACTAGGTCTTGACTCATTCGGACAGTGCAAGTGCAGTAACAAGAATGCAGGGGAGGGGATGGGGGCACAGGGAAGAAGACAAATAATACTGTAGTGCCATTATGGAAGTGCCTGGAAAATGCCTACATAAAAGCCAAAACTGTTGGCTTTGCCATTGCTTATCTTTTGTGACGGCCGTCAAAATAGCTGTGGCCGATCAGGTGTATTTTCTCTGTGCGTGTGTGTGTGCGTGCGTGTGTGCGTGCGCGCGCGCACACCCTGCACAGTTGCTGTTCAGGCTGTACTTCCTCTGTGTGTGAGTGGAGCATTCAATGGAGCTGCCCATGCTGTACCACACCAGCTTGAACGGCTGCTTCCTCAAAATAAACCGGTCTGCGAATCAGGGTTTGTGCTGCATCTCTACCAACCGTTGCAGTTCTGTGTGTATAGGTTGAGACTGCACAAATGCAGCCTTTGCTGTACTTCTTTTCTATGCGTGGAAGGTATGCAGCCATGCAGCCTGTGAAATACCTTCTATAAAAACGAACACATCTGTTGCTGTCTCTGTTCTGTGTCTGAGGAAAGAAAGCATGTGTTCCTGCTCCACTTGTTCTGCACACGAGAGAAGCTTGCACTCAGTACTGCTCGACCCCGCTGCATTAGAAATTGTACCACTGCAGCTTCATGTGCGATACCTGTTTTTAAAACATATTTTATAGAAGGGTAGAGTGCACGTTGCAGCCTGTCCTGTACCTGTTCAAAGTTTGTGGGAAGCCTGCAATGCATTGGCCATGTTGTACTGTCCAGCGTGCAAAGAAAGACTGCACTGCTGCACCTGTGTTATATATGTATGAATCATGAACTCATGTTGCATCTGCCATATGTGATCTGCATGCGAGTTACATGTGCACTGCAGCAGACTGCCACGAACATGTTGTGTGTGAGGGATGCCTATATTGCTGCAAATAGTTCCGTATTGAAATCTCACTCAAGGAAGCGCACACTGCTCCTTGTCCAGCGTGCAGGTAACTTGCACTGTTGCTCCCTGCGCCTAATCCCAGTTTGTGATTGTGTGTGTGCATGTATGTATGTATGAGTGAGCGTGTCTCTATGCGAAGATTTGCCAAATGTAATATCAGTAGTGAACACATATTTGCTAAGTGCCTTATGGACAGTGATCCCCTCCTTGAATTTGTTGGAAACACTCACTTGACTCTGTATACATTCAATGTATGTGTGTGAAGGAAGCTTGCACTGCTGCACCTTCTACACTACATCACTGTGTGTCTGAATGAAGCTTGCCCTGATGCTGCAAGTTATTTATTTATGGAGTGTGTCTGAATCAAGCATGCACTGCTGCTTCATGTCCTTTTACTATTGTGTGCATGGGTGTGTTTGTGAAGGAGGCATGCACCTTCTACACTAAATCGTTGTGTGTCTGAAGGAAGCTTGCCCTGATGCTGCAAGTTATTTATTTATGGAGTGTGTCTGAATCAAGCATGCACTGCTGCTTCATGTCCTTTTACTATTGTGTGCATGGGTGTGTTTGTGAAGGCAGCTTGCACCTTCTACACTAAATCGTTGTGTGTCTGAAGGAAGCGTGCCTGATGCTGCAAGTTCTTTGTTTATGTAGTTTGTTTGAAGCAAGCATGCACTGCTGCTGCATGTTCTTTAATTATTGACTCTGTGTCTGAAGGATGCTTGCACTGCTGCTGCAAGTATTTTTACATATTGGGTGTATTATCTGAAGCAAGCATGCGCTGTTACTGCATGCTGGTTTCTCAAAAGACCGCGTCTAAGAGCTCACACACCGGTGTTTCGCCTTATTTAATTATTTTGTTTGTGTGTGTGACGCAGCCTGCACTGCTGCACCTTCTACCCTAAATCATTGTGTGTCTGAAGCAAGCATGCACTGTTGCTACATGTTGTTTATTTAATAACCATGTCTGAAAAAAGCATGTAGTGCGGCTTCATGTTCTTTCATTATTGTGTGCATGGGTGTGTTTGTGAAGGAGGCATGCACCTTCTACACTAAATCATTGTGTGTCTGAAGGAAGCGTGCCCTGATGCTGCAAGTTCTTTGTTTATTTAGTGTGCCTGAAGCAAGCATGCACTGCTGCTGCCTGTTGCGTCTTTGATGAGGGTGTCTCGCGGAAGCAGATATTTGTACTTATTGGGTGTATATCTGAAGGAAGTGTGTCTTGCTCCTGAATGTTGTTTTCTTAATGTCACACTCTGCTGTTTCATGTTATTTAATTAGTGTGTGTGTGCATGGGCGTAATTTTAGGGGGTGACGGGGGTGTTTGTCCCCCCCAACTTTCATGGCACACTATTTTGTCCCCATTCATTTGAATGGGGCACCTTTTCTTCAGAGGTCATGTCCCCCCCAACATTTTCAGCAAAGTTTCTCCACTGTGTGTGTGAAGGAAGCCTAGACTGCTGCACCTTCTACACTGAATCATTGTGTGTGTGAGATGGACGCTTGCACTGCCAGTATTTTTATTGATTGGGTGTATATCTGAGGGAACCGCGCCCTGCCGCTGCATGTTCTTTACGCATTGAGGGAGTGCCTGAAGAAAGCACACCCTGCTGTTGCCTTCTTCTACACCCATTCATTGTTATACATCTGAAGCAAGCATGCGCTGTTACTGCATGCTGGTTTCTCAATGACCGCGCCTAAGAGCGCACACACCGTTGCTTCAAAGACTGCACTGCTGCACCTTCTACACTAAATCATTGTGTGTCTGAAGGACGCTTGCCCTGCCGCGGCACGTTCTTTAATTATGGACTGCGTCTGAAGGAGGCTTGCACAACTGCTGCATATGTCTATGCTATTTAATTGTGTGTTTGAAGGAAGTGTGCACGGTTGCTTCCAGATTTCGTACTTCTTGGGTGTATAACTGAAGGAATTCTGCTGCTTCCTGTTCTTCTTCACCCATAGAGTGTGTGTCCAAAGAAGGCATGCACTGCTGTTGCCTCCTTCCCCACTAACACCGGGCACCTGGCTACACTCTGATTTCTGGCCTAGGCCCACGCCCACCCAGCCACTCACCCGCACTGCCTCCTGGCAACCCTGGCACTTGGGTCTGTATCTGCAACCTACAGTCCCTTTCTGCACTTATTGACACCCGTTGTCTGCGCCTTATTCTTGCACTGGCCGCCCTACCTGTTGTGTTTTTATCACATTTTCGGCACTTTCCATTCCTCTCCTCCCCTTTGCACTTCCCCCCTCCGACTCCCCTGCACGTGCACTTTCTCAGTGTCACTGGGCTCAGTAAGATCATTGTTTTGTTCCTCCCTTGTACCCCTCCCTTGCCTCTTTGCGCCTTGAAACACTTGTGTATGGGTGCGATATAAATAAAATATCATATCAAGAAAACGTGAACCGGTGCTGCATGTTGTTACTTAGAGAGTGCGTACCTGGAAGCAGCGTGCACGGCTGCTGCATTTTCTTTCATTATTCAGGGCCCGATTCATGGAAGTTTTTGCACGGTTCAAAGTGACTTTGCACTGCCTACACAAACCCTGATTCATGCAACTGTGCAAAGTGTATTTTTGCAGTGCAAAGTCAGTACAAAGTCATATTTGCAGTACAAAATGATTTTGCACCGACTTTACACCTCAAAAATACACTTTGCACGGTTTCATGAATCAGGGTTTGTGTTGGCAGTGCAAAGTCACTTTGACCCGTGCAAAGAATTCCATGAATCGGGCCCTCAGTGTATATCTGAAGGAGGCGTGCACAGCTACTGTGCATTGTCTTTACGTACTGAGTGTGTATGTGATTTAGTAATGCACTGTTGCGGCATGTTCTTTACTTATCGAGTGTGTGTCTGAAGCAGGCGTGCCCTTTTTTTAATCTAGTGCAAAACCTTGGAAAAACCAGTGACATGCTAAATTAGCAGTAAAACCAGAATGCTCTATTTTGTTTCATTCAGTTTATTTATGTCACACACGCCCCATGATAAAAGCCCTCTGAATGCACCTGTGTCCGGCTACAAACATCTTTATGTGGGAGGATCTGGAGCACAACTTGTTTGCCTCATGCCATAAGCCACTGGCAGCGTATGTTTGGCAGCAAGGCAAACTTTACGTGATATGAGTCACGAGTGATATGAGTCAAAAGGTGTAGACTCAAGAGCAATTTGAGCAATAAGATAAATATGCTGAAATGTGGAGTGTGAGTTGTATGGTTCGCTTTAGTCATATATATGTGTATATAATACATTGTAGCTTGTACTTATATGTTTTTGTGCAATTAATTAATGTAATTGTTCTTCTATTGTTCGCCTTTATTGAAAAATCAATATATTTTTCTTTTGAAAAAAAAAGAGTCATTTGTGCTGGGTAAAGGGATTTCGTCGCCGTGGCGTACATCCAACAGGTACATGTTTCTACAGCCTGACATGTGGTTTTAGTCTACTTAAACTAACAGGACATACATGGAGGGAAGGACGGAGAAGGAAGGCGTGCCACTGCTCGAGCTATATGTCCATAGAGGTTTGCTGGGATCGCAACGGTTAAGAAGAGAAGGTAGGATGCTGGACATAGAGCTTGGCAGGGTTATTCCACTGGCCCTTGGCTTCACATGCAGGCCACCAACTTTCTCTCTGGTGCTCACCATTCCAAACTCTCTTCTATACTCATTCTTCTGGACCACTCAGCCACTTTGACACTGTCGTTCACTCCCCTATCTTCTTTACTATCCAGGACCTTGGGTTTTGCTAATCTGCTCTTGCTTGGATTGCCTCCTACCTGGGAGGTCAAGCCTTTAAAATCTCCAGGTACTTGCAAACCTCTAACCACAACCCTCTCCCTATCGGGCATCCCCCTAAGGATCAACCAATTGACCTCTGCTCTTCACCCTCTATACCTCTGCCCCAGGAAGACTTATCTCATCCTTTGGCTTTGGCTATCACCATTTTGCTAATGGACTCTGATACTTTTCTCCTTTCCTTCTGTCACCCAAGCCATCTCGGAATGAATTGCCAACTTGTCTCACTGCAATTAGTCACAGGATGACTCTCCGGTGCATCATGTTGAACTCTTCAAAAACGTAAGCCATCTTTCCCCTGCCTACCAATGCCATCTTTTCCCTGCCCTCTGCTATCTCCTTCCTGCCTGACATTCTTGCTCTCTTGCCCAAGGCTAGCAACCTTGGGGACTTCTCTGATAGTAAACTCCAACTGCAAAAATTAATCACTACCACTGCCTTTGCTGCTCGCATTTACCTCCTTAATTTCGTATTCACCACTCAATGAAAACTCTAATATCCCCCCTCATGCTCAGCAAACGTGACTAATGATCAAGCCTACTCATTGGACTTCCTCTCTGCTCTTTCCTACCTATATGCAAAGTCCCTCAACTTTGCTACCTGCACTCTTAACAACTTACCCAGATGCTCTCCCACGTCCACCTACCGACATCATGCTCATTAACTCTCCATGAACAACTGCCCCCTTTTCAAGTTATTTCTAATCTACAAAGCTATCAATGGTCTTGCTCAATAGTACCTGATTGGCTGTAGCTCAGTTTACACAACTCATCGTTCCCTCTGCTCCGCCTCTGCACTCAGCCCCAATGTCCCATGCCCCGCTCTGTACCTCCTTGCACTTTTCTCTTTCTGCCTACTCGCCCGCTCCACTGGAAACTAAGGCCTAAAACAATCAAAGCCAGCCCAAGTGCAGATATCGTCAAAGCTCGGTTTCAACTTCACTTACTTCACTAACGTAACCTTCACTCACTCACTCTCCCGCCAATAATAATGTAATTGTGTGCATTTAAACAGTATATATATATATATATATATATATATATATATATATATATATATATATATAATATTTATTTTTGATTTGTTTGGTCCCTGGTGTATGCCCCACTTTTTTTTAGATCTTTATTTTCAATCTTTTCATATTACACAATCAACAACGAGTGGAAAGGTGTAACTATCAATCAGCAATGTCGAAAAAGGTGAACAGGATAGCAAAATCGGCCTGCATGGCATGATACGACAAATAGTGATATGTACAGTAGTCTTGGCCTGGGTTTATCATTAACATACACCTTCAAAAACAGGCCCACCACTTGTTCTCAATCTTAATGCTATTGTACAGACACCCTTCGAGGGAACGCCATCAGTAAGTGCATTATTGCAAGCCATTTCTGTTCAAAATTGACATCCCTGTTTTTCAAATAAATCATATAGTAATGTATTTTCTTTGTTACGCAGCAAACATAGTAAACAAAACAGTCTGCTTAATTTTAAATGTAGTAAATACAATTCTAGATGAAATGGATTGGTGCTAAACAGGTTGCTCCATTACGTATGATCTAAGCAGCAAGATTGGAGCTAACATAATTTGCTAAATTTTTTACACAAAGGCAAATATCTAATAATCTGATTGCAGGTCATCTTCCCCGCCAGTATGAGGGCAGGTAGAAATGAGCAAAGGACCACAACATGTAGAGGACCATACATGAAGGACGAGGACTCATGTAGGGATTTAAGGCAAGTCCCTTTTTACACACACTGCAGAATAAAGACAACCCTCTAGGGAAATAGGCCAGGAGCTAGCATTGCAAGGTTTAATTGTACAAAATACAAAATACAAAATAATCAGCAAAGAACTCTGTTGCTCGAGAGTGCTCTGGTTAATCTAAGAACAAGAAGAAGCTTAAAAAAACATATGGCATCATCATATACAGTAAAAATGGGTGCTACTGATTGTTAGGACTATATAGATGGGGGATGCCACGCTACAATTGGTTAGTTCTGGTGCTGTCGATCAGGAACCATGCAGGTGAGCTGGGCTCATCTCAGACTTGGGTGAAGGTCAGGTTGCTCGTATAATACAATGTTACAGCTAAACTAACACACTAAGCTCCCTATTCCATCATTGTGGAATGCACATGGGTGGCACGGAAAATGTGCCAGGGGGAAGGGAGGATAAATACAGTCATGCTGACCCTCACATTCAGGGCTTCATTGATACAGCACTTCCCACACTCAAGGTCTCCACCCCTCCCTGTACCTTGTGTTACAAAGGCTGAGTTTTATGCTGGAAAAAATACAGTCGCGCATGCTTAGATCTTTTATGAACACTTGATTTGTGTTAGGACAGGAGGGTAATTTGCTTATCACAGAATGCAGAGGTGTGGGGGTCGAAGCAGTGGTGTGACCCTAGCATTTGCAATCGCAGGGTGGGAGCTAGAGGCCTATTGGCAGTTTAGAGGAGATGAATGGATGCTGCGCGGAGCCTGGTGTCATCTCACGCTGTTGCAGGGCGCATTCCTATGAATGATACGACATGCTTGCAACAGTGGAGGGCCAAGGGGGAAGTGAATGTCTGTGAGAACTGTCTGCGTGGAATCATTCTTCCTTAACGAGGTTGGGCCTAGTGAACTGGGGTCATGGAGTTTGGCGGTGCAGCGTGATCATGCAAGCCTGTGCTTCATGGCCTATTGCAAAATGGAGTTTGGTTCTATGTGTTTTTCTAGTGCTGCACATCTACTATTGGCGCTACATTACTTCTACATTGTGATTACTGGGGCGCTTTTCTCCCCCGTTATACACTACACCACTTCATATGGGGTTGGCCTCACCTGAAAGCACCTAAGGGGATTGGATATACTCATTTCCATCCCAACAGGATGCCTGACAATATGTACATTTGTCTACCGAATTTTGCCCACATTTGGAAACAAAAATGTTAAATATTCTAGGCAAGGAATTGTTAAGGAGCTGAACGATGGTTTTTGAAGGATATAACTCAACTTTATGCTGAAATCAATTGTGAACTCAAAATACATATCTGCCTATCAATATACACAGTGCATACCCCTACAGTTCAATACACTTTTCACTGACAGGCAGTATAAGCAGCAAGCAACATGCTCTACTACTAACACATGAAGAAACCATTAAAGCTGGGGTCTGCAGCCTGAGGCTCTTCAGATGTTTTTGACTTTGACTCCTATGATTTCTCACCTTTGTCAAGGTTGATGGCAACTGTAGTTCAACATCTCTGAAGAACCAATAGATTAGATGGAACTGGTAGGTTATAGCGCCATTTTAGAACATGTCTACTTCTAATAAATACAAATGGGGCGGAATGGGAATGGGGAAGGTCTGGGTCCGGGTTCCTAGAAGGAGGAATTACCGGGCCCTCCGAACTCAGAATGGCCCGTTAATTCCTCATTCTGGGAACCCGGACGCGATTTCGGCGGCAGCCATGCCGCCAATAGCGGCATGGCTACCGCCGAAGTCGTAATGAGGCCCTGTGTCTGCATTCGCCATTACAACAGACAGTCACGTTTCCAGATATTGGCTGCAGTTTGGTCAGTGGTAAAAAAACATACCTTCATTAACAACTAAACTCTTATTTTTAATTCCTCACTTTGGTCTTTCACCACTCCTTTATATTTTTTTGTTTGAATGTAACATTTTTAATAAGATGTTGAGCAGCATAAAAGAAATCAGCATAATACATAAACATTGCAAATCATATCATACAGGCATGCCGGCTGCAAGGAAGGCATGTTATCAAACAGTAAAACAGATACAAGTGATCACAGTTCAAGGGTGTTTATTGAATTTCAATTGGGTTTGAAAAACGCCTATCTAATCCTAAATCTAAAGATGGGAGTAAGCTACGACCAACACATTATAATAATGCAGTCCTAGTCCAGTCTGTCAAAATAAAAGGGCCTATACTAATAAACCTATTGCCAATCCTTACTGCTAAATACAAATAGTGTGGGAAACAATGTTATGCATAAGAAAAGTGTTGAAGAAATAATCTGTCAGGATATTCAAGCCATTGGCTTCCCTTACCTGCGTTTTCAGCACGGAACAAGGTGGCACACTCAAGCTTAGCACACTTTATGGCTTCTTTAGAATAAGGATGCAGTTCAAAACCTTAACATCAGGGCCTTCTGTGCCAAAGTCTCCTTGCCATTCAAAGTCTGTTATTTAAGAGGGACTGATGTGACAAACAGTAAAGTTCTTTTCTTCTTAAGATTTCACAGGTGCACAATGTCTCGTGTGATTCACGATTCACCTCGGGTCCCCCTCCGCCGGGCTCAGACCCACTTTAACACTTTAACACAATGTTCTCAGGATTTTTCACATATCCAATTTTTCGAGTGGTTCACTGTTCACTCTGGGCCCCCCTCTGCTGGGCTCAGACCCACCTTAACACAAAACCTTCAATTGGTCTCCCTCTGCCGGGCTCGGACCAAATTCATGTACTTTTCCAAATGTTCTCTACTTCATCAAAATCGAAGCCTTTCGACTGTGCACTGGAGTTTTCTTGACCCATTGCAGGACCACTGTGATTCACATTTATGAGTTTTCTTTCAATCAGTCTCCCTCTGTCGGGCTCGGACCAAATGTATCTACTTTTGTCACTTCTCAGCTGGATAACTTACATAGACCTTTGGTTGAGCACACACGTGGTGCCGGACCACTCTGTCAAAGGTATTGTAGCTTGCTTTAAAATTCAATCACTCATCAGCAGTTCAACTTCACTTGAATCTCTTATCACATGCGTTTTAACAATGTCCATCCCAGCGCTCGCCATACAATGATGCTGCTTGCAACCTTGGCTTCAACACAGACCGTTCTTGTATCAGTCTCTCCAACTCACTGGGTGTGTTGACTTCATTGACGCTGCTTTGTTCTTGGAGCCAAGGACGGTACCACAGGGACTGGTGATTCTCCCCCCTTGATTATGATATGATATGGCATTTGTAACGCGCCTATACACAAGTGTTTCAAGGCACGACGAGGCAAGGGAGGGGGAACAAAGGGAGGGCTGCCAAACAATCCTACTAGGCCAGGTGTCATTCAGATCGCGCACGTGCGTGGGAAGGGGGCAGGGACAGTGCAGTACAATGGTATAAGATAATAAGTAAGTAACGGCCAGCAAGTGGCAAGTGCATGGGTAAGTGCGGACAACAGGTGTCGTGGGCAGGTAGGGGGATGGTAGGGATACAGAAACAGTCCCCAAGTGCAGGTGTTGCCTGGTGGGCAGTGCAGGTGTGAGCCGCTGGCGGGGGAGGACATGTGCCCGGATTCGGGGGGTGTCCAGGAAGCCAGTACAGTTCCGGTTACAGCCAGGAGGTCAGCAGAGGAGAGGAGGAGAAAAAGCAGAAGCAAAGAGAAAGGTTTTGAGGTGCTTCCGGAACTGGATATGGTTCTACTCAAGTTTAAGGGAGGCATGGAGGCTGTTCCAGAGGGAGGCGCCAGCCAAAGAAAGAGATCTACCACCAACTCGTTGCTTGGAGAAGCGATTGACCCTGAGGGAGTTGGAGGCGGAGGAGCGAAGAGCTCGAGAAGGAAGATATTTAGGAAGAGAGAGTTGAAGGTATTGAGACCCTAAGCCCCAGAAGGCCTTGTGGACTATGCAGAGGGTTTTGAACTTAATCCTTGCAGCCACTGGGAGCCAGTGCAGAGATTTCAGTCCTGGAGAGATACGATCCCTGGGCTTGAGGCCAAGGACAAGTCTCGCAGCCCTGTTCTGAATAAGTTGCAGAGGGCGGACAGTAGAAGCAGGCAGATTTAGAAAGGGGCTGTTGCAATAGTCCAGCCTAGAGAGAACCAGAGCTCTGGAGACAGTGAGCTTCTGGGGGAAGGAGAGGAAAGGAAGAATACCTCTGAGGAGGTGCAGCTGGTACTGTGACTTCTTAGAGACATCAGAGATGTGAGGAGAGAAGGAGAGTGTGGGGTCGAAGATGACCCCTAGGTTTTCAGCCTTACAGGTGGAAGCAGGAAGAGGGCCAAGAGAGGCCGGCCAGAGAGCTACAGGAAAGGAGGGAGCAGGTGTGCGGGACGTCCCCAGGTATCTCTGACACATAATGCAGGATTCTTCTGCCTGGTTTCCTGGTCTTAGGCTTTCTATTCTCGTGGTATAGGGAAAGTAACGGTTCCTTATCAAAAAGGTCAAGGGAATTTCCCTCCTTGCGATCCACTAATGTTGTGCGGTCTTTCCTCTCTCGTTCAGCTGCGGTCTCGAAACTGCTGTTTCCTTGTGTGCTGTGCCTCGCTCCAAGTGTGCTCTTGTGCTCCGCCTTTTATCCGTGTGGAGAAGTGTAATGGAAGTCAGGTGTGTGTGTGATGGTCAGTAATTCAAGCATTCAAACATGCCACTATCATACCGATTCTGAAGAAACCTTCTGCTGATCCCCTTCTTACCACTAACTTCCATCCAATCTCTCTTCTCCCATTCCTCTCTAAACTACTTGAATGGCTTGCCTATTCCCAGCTCTCAACCTTTGTCACCAATCTTTCTCTCCTACCCCCTCTCAATCTGGCTTCTGACCTAAACACTCTCCTGAAACGGCCCTCACCTACAACCTTAACTCCCTTCTCTCCACTCGACACTCTAAGCAATCCTCTGTCCTTATTCTTCTTGACCTCTATGCTGCTTTCGACACTGTTGATCACCCCCTTCTTCTCTACACTCTTTCTTCCTTTGGTTTCAAAGACTCTGTTCTTAACTGGCTCTCCTCTTACCTCTCCTCCCGCTCATTCACTGTCTCCTGGGGCGGCCGTTCCTCACCAACCCTGTCTTTGGAATACGCCGTACCTCAATGTTCGGTTCTTGGCCCTTTCCTATTCTCACTGTACACCTCTCTCCTTGCCCCTGTTATCTCTTCATTCGGTATTTCTCACCATTTCTATGCTGATGACACCCAGCTCTTCCTTTCCTTCTCTTCCTTCTCTTCCGATCTCCACCTTAAACTCTCTTCCTGTCTTACTGCCATTAAAAACTGGATGTCATCCCGCTTTCTTTCCCTCAATACGGATAAGACTGAAGTCTTATTTTTCCCTTCCAATTCTCTTCCCCCTCCCTCTCCTCCACCTTCCTTTCATTCACTTTCCCCCCTCTAATCTTCCTATCTCTGTCCACGCTCGCAATTTAGGCATTCACTTTGACATCTCCCTCTCCTTTTCCCATTATATTTCTCTTACCTCTTGCGCCTGTCGCTACCACCTCTTTAATATTTGCAAAGTCTGCTCCTCTCCCACTTTCCATGCTATTAAACTTTTAATCTCCTCCCTTATCTTCTCTCGCCTCTTCTACTGCTCGTACTTACTCTTTGGACTACCTACTTCTCACCTCACCCCCCTCAAGTCTATCTACCATTCTGCCGTCCGTACCCTCTGTCTCCTTGCCTCCCGAGACTCCATTTCTACTTCACTTTCTTCCCTTGGCTGGCTTCCCTTTCACTCCCAACATACATTTCATTTCCTCTGTTTAGTCTTTAAATCTCTCCATGACCTTGCTCCCCCTTATCTCTTCTCTCTCCTCTCTTTCTACACTCCTTCCTGCTCCCTTCATTCAGCTGACCACTTCCTTCTCTCTCACTGTTCCTCTTTCCCCATCTGCCCCCTCCCTTTCCGCTCCTTCCAGCTCCTAGCCCCCTTGCACTGGAACTCCTTACCTCTCTCAATCCGCTCTATACCTACATTCTCCTCCTTTCGCACTTCCCTGAAATCTCTCCTTCTCCATTCCCCGCCATGAAACCCTCCCCGCCTCTCATTCCCTCTCTTCCCTTGACTCTTCCCTATGATCCTCTACCTCCCCTTCCTCCACCCTCCCACATTCTCACCATTATATGCCTTCTGTTTCCCTCCTCTGTCCCCTCTTCACCCTTCCCTCTTCCCTCACAGTTTAATTGCTCTACTTACTGTTTTGTTGGCTTGATTCATAATTGTAAATTGCTTCTACTCTTATAATGTTATATGTATCCAGTTGTTAAAATGTAAAGCGTTTTGGATTAAAGCGCTATATAAACACAATAAATACAAATACAATACAATTACCTGACCTTGCCTGGCGATTGTATTAGGACACGTCAGGTATACTGCTCGGTTGTTAGTCTGTTTTCTCTCATAGCAGGCTGTCCGTGAGAAGTGTTCATGCTGTAAAGGATGGGTGGTAGAATTCCTAACTATCCTACCTGGTAGGGTGGGGTAAATATGTTACAAGGAAGGGGATACCGCGTCTCACCATCCTGTGTCCCACTCCCCGAAGACCCCTCACCCAGGTGGTCCTCCGGCATTGGTCCACCCCAGGAACTGGATCCAAAAGCACAAGCTATGTCCTGGCCATCTGGATGACAGATCCCCGGGGACTAGTGGGTGAGATGCCTTCTGGTTTCTCACACAGCCCCCATTCTACCATTTCTATCCTGTGGGCCCAACAGTAGCCGTACTATGATCATTATCATCATCAACAACTTCCCCCTCCCTTAACATTCCCCGTCCACTTGTGTACCCATGATGCACCGCATGAGCAAGGTGATGCATACATACATAGGCCAGCACTTTAGACAAATGTCATTAACATTATCATTAATCATCCTTCTTTTTCAATATATATGTGGCTGCAGAACCCTGCTACTAGTGTGATGGGTGCGGTGGGGCACTGAAGTCTGTCTCCATCACATTGCTCATTGGCATATGTACATGGGTGCTGAAGGGCTCGACTATCTACAGCACGGTATCCATTAAGTCACCAAACCTATCAGCATGGGGCCGCGACAGTACTTTTTTAATATTAGCTTGTTCTAGATCAGTTTAAGCCCAACCATGTTTGCTTATCTGGTACTGCACACGACTTCCATCCTATCAAAATGGCCTTCCTAGCAGAGAATAAGACGAAATGTACAAACTGGCGCGTTACAGAGTCTTCATGCAATTCCTCACTATCGAGGCCTAAAATCAACACCATCGGTATAAAGGGAACATCACAGTTTCTAATTGTGGCCCGAGCGATGCAGTAAAAGACCCCAAAGTGGTTGGTTAATACGGCACATCCAAAGGATATGGCCAACAGAGCTCATCACCCCACACTTTCTTCATCAAAGAGGAGGTCAGGAAAGACCCATGCAATGCAATTTAGAGGGTGTGTAGTATTCTCTATGTATAATCTTGTACTGCATCTCCCTATGCCGTAGATTTTAGGACATGTTCCTAATCGTGTCAAAGGCATCATACATGTCCTCTGCGCAGAGTGCTGTGTCTAGGTCATGAGCCCACATCTCTGCCAGCTTAACATTTCTACCGGGGTTTTGCGCTATACATAAGTAAAGAAAAGTCTAGAGCCTAGGGAACTCAGATGTACTGCACCCAAATTCTGCCTCACATACCGTTGGTTCCCTGTCCCTAGATTCTGCGGTAGTAAGCTTAGACATGATTGAGTGTATGGAGAGGTACACCAGCCAATCTGGGGCCGCAAGAGCCAATAATCCCTTGGTGATTGGCAACGGCAGAATAGCCTGCTCATCACGAAGATCCATTACCCTTACGTCACCCCAGTGAGTGTTTTATGGACTATGCAGCTGTGTCGCAGACCCAAAAGTTGGTAGGGCTCTCAGGCTAATCCAAGGCAGGATTTCCTGGATCTTTGATCCAGTAAGGGCATGCATACGGTGCAACTGAACCACGGCTGGGCCTATAATGGGATGAGGCTAGTATTTCCCGTAGTGTACACGGCTCATCGCATGCAACTCCATCTCTCGCCAGCCGGTAGTGTCAGATGCATTTAACCAATGTGTGGCACAAGAAACTTGTACAGCCAAATAGTCAGTATTTCACGATGGCAGGGTTAAGCCCCCGTTAGCTTTAGAGGCCTGGAGAATAGACTTATTTAGGCGCCTCTTCTTGCCCCTCTAGATACATTTTGCTAATAGAGCAGCAATTTTAAAGCTATTTTACGAGATAGTTCCACTTTGTGTCATAACATCAAATTACATCTTTCCTGTGGACCAAATCGAGTTAACCAACCATTACACATCTAATGTGTGCTTTAAAAATGACGCCACTTTCACCTATGTTCTCGGATTTGAAGAAAACCTGCTTACACTTGGTTATATCGCCCAAGCTGTTGTGATTCGGACTACCAAACGTCTGATAAACACTTTGGCGACTGTGGCAGCACAAACAACTAAGAATTATGACTTTGCTCTTGCTACTACTACAAACTAATCAAATCAAGACGCGCTAGTGAGACCAATAAGTTGTTATCTGGAAATCCGTCTCCCAGAGACTCCCCGTCCATTGAGGCAATCCCTGAAGGATATTGGCAATGGCTGCCTCAATCCTTTAGGGACCATTTCTCTGGGACACGGAAGTGACCAATATCTCTTGAACTTCTCTGCTCTTGGACCACCGGGGGTCATACACATATGTTCGATGTTGATGGTCTTTTAAGCAACATTGACATATATAATATAGTTGCTCTCCAAGAGACTTGGATAACAGCTGAGATCCAAATTGATAATCGTTTCACAGTCCACGAAGTGGCCACTAAAGGTCCGATTGGTCGTCCGAAAGGCGGGCTCCTTATATCGGTCTTGAGCCCGTGGACAATAGAAAAACGACCTCAGTCATCCCCAAGTATCTTAACAGCTAGGATCACGAATGCGGATACTAGTATGATACTAATCAATGTCTATGACCCGCCTAAAATGTCACTCATTTCTAAAAACATCAAAGTAATTGATGCTGCATTAAATAAATATTCCCATTCTTTTCCAGTTTGGCTTCTTGGTGATTTTAATGCCAAAATAGGTGAGATTATCCCTGTCCAGCTAATTGTGGATCACTCACAGAATTCTAATCCCATTAATCAGGATTCCAACATACAAGGTAAAAAGTGGCACAAACTCTTCCAATCTCATAAAATAACACGCTTGAATGGTACCACTATGAGTGATCATCTTATGGCCCCTATCCGCATAGCAGGCTTCTCAGCAACCACAATTGATTATATATTTTCTAATGCGTTAGGCTTGCCCTATATCAAAGATATGGGAGTTGTATGTTGTGAGGAAAGCAATCACCTGCCCCTATGTCTTCTTTTTGACGTCAACCAAAAAGCTCACACATTATCAACATACGACAAAAATGGTCAGATACTGTTGAATGATGGCTTGAATCATATACTAAGGAAACGCCACAATATCGACCAAGCTAAATGTATGGCTTGGGAACTGTTACCTTCCTTCATTCAAACTTATTCTTCCTGGCCGCACTTGGATGATTCATTAATTGAGCATTTCTCGGATACCATGGTCAATGTTCAAAGTTCTACTGTCGAGTGGCGTCAATACAAATCTGTTTTGGAAAGAGTTAATATGTTGCGTCCTATACGCAAAGACAACGACAAAGCCATTCAAATTGAAAAAAGAAAACTACGCTATAACATCAAGGTGTTGATTCACTCCAAGAGAGGAGTGTCTGATGAGTCGCCGATAGTGGAACAAATTCGTGATCTAAAAAAATGGCATAATCGGTGGCTAAAATCTCATAAAAAAGAGCTTGAATTAAAACTTTGGCACAAGATAGCCAGACTTTCTTTATTGGGTGATGTTAATGCGATATGGCATCTACTAGTGAAAAACAAAAAAAGAGAATTGACAATAAACAGCATAAATGAAGAATCATGGGCTAACCATATAGCTTCCACCATAGGCAGCAATTATTCTGTCGCTATGGCAATGCCCATCTGATACACCACGGGAATGTAAAGCTTCTATATTAGACATCATTGCAATTATTGAACATTTAAAATCATCTCGTACTGTGGGCCCCGATGGTATATCCAATCTTGTTTTAAAAAGTGATCCTCCACTATGGGGTGCTGCTCTACACATATTATTTGGTCATATCGGTATGCACGTTATTCTACCATATTCTTGGAAACTCAGCAACATTTTGACCGTGCACAAAAAGGGAGCCTGGGATGTTCCATCTAATTTTAGAATGCTGGCCATGTTAGATTCAACTTCTAAAGTTTTTACAAAAGTTCTACTTTATGAATTAAATGCTTGGATTGACTCACTAAAGATTCTTCCTCTTAATCAAATTGGTTTTAGACCCAAATCTAGCACCTTACACAACCTGCTTATTCTAAGCTCAGCGATCGAACATTCTTGGGCGCGGCGGAACTTAGCTGTACACTGTGCCTTTATTGATTTTTCCACTGCGTTCGACACTGTTTGTAGGAACCTCCTATGACGCAAATTGGTGGATTGGGGAATTCCAAGCAGTCTGCTTCGCATGTTGATGCTTCTACATGCAGACATATCAGTTAGTGTACGTCTTAACGCTCTGGGGAAACTATCCAATTCTATGCCAACCAAAAGCGGTGTTAAACAAGGCTGCATGATAGCCGCGACTCTCTTCAACCTATACTTGGCTGATATGATCGCTTCATTTAACATCCGTGCTGCTAATCCGATCAAAATCAAGAATGTAGCTTTGGGATGGCTTGCCTATGCTGACAACCTTTTACTTCTTGATTACACTGCAGCAGGTTTACAGCTCATGTGGAATGCATTAGCCAACTATTCATCTAACAATGGCCTGATAATCAACAACTCTAAAAGTAAAATCATGGTCTTCACACAGAGCTGAGGCCTAAGCACCTACATTGGTTCATAAGTGACCTTTTATTGGAGCAAGTCTCCACTTATAAATATCTAGGCGTAATTATAGATGATAAGCTTAATTGGGCCCCTCATTGGGCAGAAACTAAGATTAAATGCAAAGCTTCGGTTAGCCTATTAAGTGCATTTATTGGACGTAATAATGGCTACAGCGCTTCTTCTGTCCTAACTATTTACAACTCGAAAATAGTTGCCATGCTGTCATACGCAATAGCCATCTGGGGACACAAATTCCATAAAGTTCTTGTTAAATTTGAAGCCAAACTTTTGAGGCGACTATTGCGTCTTCCCAAATGTATAAGCATTGAATATCTGTACCTAGAGTTTAATATAAAAGGCATATGGAATGTATATTTATCTCCATGTGTAATGTTCTACCAACGTTTGATTACGGTGCCAACCGATACAATAATTGTCCCATACATGCAGGCTTTTCTACGTCTGCATGTTATTTCACCATTGGGTTTTATTGGTAGTTTGAAGCGGATCCACTGTCAGTGGCTATATGAAGGAAGCAATTTACATGTTACAGGCAACCTCAAATATTGGCTTAAGAGAAAACTCTCTGTATCTGCCTTTTTGCAAAATATCCTTCATTTAGAGACCTTGCCATCTGCCACTGAATATTGTCGATATAGAAAGGCTCGAAAAAATCCATTCCGAAATATTTCTTAGCATACCCGAACCCAAACATATTCAGGGTTTACCTTCTATTAAAATTTAATGTATCAGTTGCAGTATCACCAACAAGTTGGAGGAATAAAATGGTTTACAATCATACATTTTGCAGACTTTGTGGAAATCTCTTAGAAGAAACATTGGTCAGCCTAATCATTGAATGTGAAAGTCTGCACCATCTTCGTATGAAATACCTTAAATCTTACAATAATGCAATGACCAAAATAGATATTCCTTGCTTATGGTTGAAATTTTTACAGGGCAATGATATTAATCTTATTTACTTCATTGTCATATTTTACATGTATCTAGTTGAGATTTTTAAATGTTTAACATAACTGCACGAATGTAATATGGTTTAAATATTGTAAATGAGATGAAATTGAGATGTTTTACCTATGTAGTTTTATCATCTATATTTTAAATCTGTATTCAAATGGTATACAAAGCTTTTGCTAAATGTATATTCAATAAATTTACCAATTTTGCTAACGTCTTATCCAGGTCAGTTAATATGCTGGGCTTTCAGCCAAATTGGTGTGACACTGCCGGGGTCCCACCGTATGTGTGAGCGTAGTGGCTTGATTTCGGACTTGGCCCATTTAACAAAAAAGCCTGCAATTGGACTATATTCCAACAGGAAAGCCCAGATTCTGGGCAGGGCGTGTGAGTAATTACTAATATATAACAAGTTATCATCTGCATAGAGGGAGACCCTATGCTCCACTGTTCCTTTCAGAATTCCCGACCAACCCGCATCCATTCGTAGCTTCATAGCTAATGGTTCGACAGCAAGCGCATAAATCTGTGTGCCAGCGTGCAGCAGGAAAGGCTTGGAGGTGTGACCGTTGGTGACCACTGCAGTGTGGGGCGCATCATAGAGCAAGTGTATCATGCGCAAGATCCGCCCCGAGAAGCCAAACTGCTGGAAAACAGTAAACATATAATCCCAACGCACCCTGTCTAATACCTTTTTGTCATCCAGTGATAGTAAGATTATAGAAACTCTTGGTTTAATGAAGATATCTTGCTTCTCAGGTGCTTGAAAAGGTCTGCATAAAGGGCGTGGCCGAGAAGCACCCTTCCCCTCTTACCCTCTTGCATTATAAACAAGCCATTAAACAATTTAAAACGGCAACCGTTGAGGCAAAATCAACCAGCTTCAACAACAGGATTGCCTTGGCCAGATTCTGAAAGAATTTGAGGGCAAATCTGTGAGTAAACCAGCACCAACCAAAGACTCTGCATGGTGCCAAATGATCCATGATGAATTCTCCTCTAAAATTACTAGCCATCAACATGCTATTTCGGCCCAACAAAGTTTGCTTCTTATTGCCAGGACCATCTCCCCGATCTTTCGATTTGAATTTAAACATTGTTCTTCGGCTAAAATGTGTAAATTGTGGCTGGCATAAAACCCATCTCATGCCTTTGTGACAGCTGTGCCTCCAACATTTCTAAGGACTATATGAATGTTCTGACCCCATGGGTAACTAAGTTGATCAACCTTTCCTTTATGGAGGGTAATGTCCCTTATCTTCTCAAGGAAGCATGGATCACCCGTCTATTTAAGAAAAACAATCTGCACCCTCTATACACAAACATGGACCACGTAGCTTATATCCAACTACAAGAGTTCATGCAAAGCAACAACATCCTCAATCCCTGGCAGTCTGGCTTTTGAGCGAACATTGGAACTGAGACTGCCATGCTGAACCTCAAATCCAATCTCACCAGTATTGTCAACAAAGCTCAGCTTACCCTCCTTATGCTTTTAGATCTCTCAGCGGCCTTTGACCTGGTTGATCACTCAGTACTGGTGACCAGGTTAGAAGAGCAAGCTCATTGTAGTGGCAGGGCCACACAGTGGATTTCATTCTTCCTGTGACCTCGGAATGCCAGAGTGGCAGTGGAGAGCGTTAGCTCCCTACCTACGGCCATCACTTGCGTGGTCCAGCAGGCGTCCTGTATGTCCCTGCATTGTTCAATATCTATGTTATGCCCCTTCTCTCTCTCTCTCTCTTGGATGACATGGGTGTTCAGTATACCAACTACTTTGACGACACTCAGGGCACATATGCTCAGGATGCCCTTGTTATCAACTCAATCTATGAGTCAATCCAGATATGGATGACTACCAATTCACTTGCCCTCAACACTTATAAAATGGAGCTACTGATCCTTGCCTCAGCATGACTCAAAAAGCTTCACACTGCCTACAAGAACTTCATCATTTCTGACAGAAAAATTGTAGTGGCCAGTAGTGTCAAAACATTGGGCGTTATTCTTGATGCTGAGCTAACTATGAGACCACAGGTCACTCACAATCAGGCAACCTGTGGCTGCATCACCCGACTACTAAATTACATGTTTCCATATATTACCCATAGTAACAGATACCTGCTCGCCACTGCTCTTGTGAACTCACCTCCAGACTACTGAAATAGTCTGCTGCTGGGTACATCACAAGCTAAAATCAAAGGCGCTCCAAATCACTCAATACTGTGCCGTTCGGGCGGTCCATGGATTATCTCAGAGAGACCACATCACTGAGGCAAGGAGGGAGTTTCACTGGCTCCCTACTAAACACTGTGTCACACATAAACATCTCTTCCTGACTTATAAGTGTCAAAATAATGAGGCACCTCAATACCTCATAGATCACCTCAAAGTTGCCCATCCTTGCCGCAACCTCCAGTATCAAGACCCAGTAAAGCTGGTGCAACCCAGGTTCAAACTCACCAGATTCGGTGGAACCATCTCTGATTTCCAGGCACCTTTAGCCTGCAATAAATTTGCAATGGCCCTAAAATCAGTAAACTCCCTTAAAGATTTCAAGAAATTGACCAAGTCCACTTGTTTAATCTCAATCCAGGTAAAAAAATCTGTCAATTTGGTTCTCTTGTTCTCCTGTTAATTTCTCCTCTTCTTCTCGCTGTGTGTCCTGTCTATGTGTGCCATGAGGCCTTCAGGCGAGTGGCGCATTACAAGAGTTAAAATAAAATATCATTTGGGTCCGACGGGCCCTCAATAATGTGCAGCAGGTGCCGCAAGTTATCAGCGCACTGATGGTGAAGGATGAAGCCAGTCTGATCCTGGTTGATCAGAGTGGACATAAGCCTCTCGAGGCGCTTTACAAGGCACTTAGCAAGAATGTTCTTATCAGCGTTTATTAGAGATATCGGTCTATATGCGCTGCATTGCATTGGGTCTCGCCCTTTTTTGTGGAAGACGACTATACTGGCTGTAAACAGGGAGGGTGGGAGGTGGCCTATCTCAACTGCCTCTTTAAACCTCTACCTGTAAGTGTAGGGGCGATTTTCATCACACAAGTGTTTATATATCTATTGGCAGGCCATCTGGGCTCATAGCTTTGCCCGCGGCGAATCCTCTAATAACGTTCAAGACTTCTTCAAGTGCAATTGCCAAATTAAATATATCTAGGTCTTCTGAAGATACGGTCAGGAGGGGCAGAGGTTGCAGAATATCGTGCACCAATTTGTGCACCAATTCCAGATCCCGGGCTGCAAATCGGATATTAATAGTTTTCTCATTGACCGATACATTCCCTGCATTGTCCTTTATGGTGTCAATAACTTGCGCACATTGTTTTCCCTGCAGTGCCAGTGATTGGAGCCAGAGCGGCCTGTCCCCCTCTGTACACAGTGTGTGGGTCCACTTACTGAATGCTTTTTGTGCTCTCAGCTCTGATTCTCGTGCTAATTTCGACCCAGTGTGGGCAATGCGGTCATAGATAAGTGGGTCACGCCTTGCATTGTGTTTCCATTTGTCTAACAACAGGGTGTCGGTAAGTGACCTTTCCTCTGATTTCCATGTACATAGTTTGTGTGACCACCGTGAAATGCACTATCGCCATAGGTATGCCTTAAACGCATCCCAGCATCTTAGCACGGGAAACTCAGCAGAGACATTGTCCTTCCAGAACCCCACTGCATCTTCCGACAAGTGTTGGACAAAGTCTGCGTGGGTTAGCGTCATCAGGTTAAGGTGCCGGGATGGAGTGCGCTGTAATTCGTTAGACAGCATAATCTGTAGTAGGACAGAAGTGTCGTCGGAGAGGGTAATTGGGAGGATGGTGCATGTCTCTACAATGTATATGATGTTGCAAGCCAGGAGCCAGTAGTCCAGTCAGGAGTAACTGCAGTAGTGGTGCGAGAAATATGTATAGTCCTTTTTTCCTGCATGTCTCTCTCGCCAAATGTCAATCAGCCGGAGCTCAGTCATCAGTGAAAGAAGTGTTTGTGCTTTTTTTGCCAGTTGCGGCTTAGGGTTTGGTGTACTCTGTCTATCCAGTGTATGCTCAAGAGTGACGTTAAGGTAACCTCTGATTAGTGTTAGGCGGCCTATGAAGGGGGCACAGACAGCTAGTGTGTGGGTAAAAACAGCATATCTGTGGTTGGAGCATAGATGTTCATGAGAGTAATGCGTTGGTGATGCAGAGTGCCATGAACCAGAACAAATCTACCCTCCTTGTCTGTCTTGGTATCCACAATGGTGATGGGACCCTTTTGTGGACAAGGATGGATACAACTTGTTTCCCATAGAACGGGGAGTGAGCTGCCACCCCACCCAGCCCTTACACAGTTTGGCAAATTCAGTAGCGTTCAAGTGCATTTCCTGGAGGGACAAGACATCCCAGTTGAGATCTCGGACATAGTTAAGGAGCCTTCTACATTTGATAGGATGACCTAGTTCCTGAATATTAATAGTAATGCACTTAAGTGAAGCCAATATTCAACAATATGTAGCGTGGTGCAGTAACAGGGCTGTGGACCTTAGTGTATCAATATATGGAAGCAAAAGCACTCTAAATTCAGGGAAAACAGGCATAGCAAGGCTACAGCGTGAACCACCACCCATGGCCAGCTGCAAGTCAAATGAGTCTTTAGTTCGCTGGGTCAATTCCCTCCATCACCATAGAGTGATATACTGAAAATGGTAGTTGTGAGTCAGTAGCTGTGGGAAAGAATTTGACCTGCGCGTGGTGTCAAGTGAATCGGAAAAAACCCATAAAACCATAACAAAGAAAATACAAAAATAAAAACACAAGAGAAGAGCCCCACAGGGGCAACACTGGGTCCTATAAACAAGGACCCAATATTACAAGGTAAGAGCCATTGCCGTGAGTGTCGGGCGAAGCCAGCAGGATCCGGGACAGGCCCACGGCAGCTATTCCACTCATGATGGTATTGATATACAGGGGGGACGGGGGTAGAAGGGCATGGCCCGGGCGACGCCCTGCTCTATAGCATTTATGATCGCACATTCAGTGTATTCCGTAGAGTTCCATACTTGGTGGATGCACTTCCTCCAGGAGACTGTGGCATCAATGGCATCCTCCTCTCTGCAGCCATCATGGGCCCATAGGATCCTGAGGGGCAGGCCGAACTGTACACGGTAGCATGACCCATAGGCACCTTGTATATCATCTCTGAGCTGTAAAAGTTGCATTTCTGTCGCCAAGAGTTGACAGAAGTTGAAAAGGCTTTGTCGCCAATGTCTCTGTCCATTCAGTGCTACCGGATAGATCTGCGACCCCGTCAAGTTGTCGGCCTCTCTGAATTTCCCTGGTTTTGCCCTACTGCTCTCGGGTGCCTGCCGCCCCCTTCTAGTGAGTGCGCATGGTGTTGGCCCCTCGGACCAATGATTCAGAGGCATGGGCCATACCACTCTCTGGCTCATCAGGGAGTGTGTCAGCATCGACAAGTCACATTCTTTGAGGAATTTCCGCACTTCCTTGGGATCATCGAAGGAGTGCCATTGTTTGTCAATTTGGATGGTCCATATCGCCGGGAACTTGAGCTAGTGGTGGTGGTCAGAGTCCCGTAGTGCAGTGAATATCGGATTGAAACCTCTCCGAAATCCCAATACTTCCATTGAGAAGTCATTAAAGATCCTTACCGTAGCCTTATCAATTTGTATGCCGCCTCTCCCCCATATGCTCTCAAAATGGCCACTTGGTGTTTGAAGTTGAGCATACAAAATGTAATTACCAGGGTCTTTCCCCAGTTTGTGGCTTAGGAGTCAGAGCACAGTGGGCTTGATCGATGGTGAAGGTACATGGGTCAGCTAGATTCAGTTTATCACTGAAGAAGCAATACAGGAAGTTTTCGATGTTCGTACCTTCCTGAATTTCAGGAACCCTGACCAAGCATAAGGTATTCCAGCGCGACCTATTTTCCTGGTCCTCAACTTTTGTGCTGAGGCCCTGGACCTCCTTAATATGCGCATCAATATCTGTTGATGTCGTTTCGTGGTTGTCTTCGAGTGCACTTATACTCCTCTCGTTATCTGCTGTCTGTTTGGCTTGGAGGTCAAGCGGCCATTGATGTCCTTAAGTTCACTCATCATCTCTTGCACCGTGCCATGAGTTTCTTGTGTGTGCTGTCCAATATTCTTCATTTCGGCCAGGATGGGTTGAAGCTGTGCCAGGACTTTCATATTCTCTTTGCATCCAGAACAGCCAGAGATTAGGGAAAAAGCCTGCAATGAGCAAAATACATTTTGATGATACAGTTGCAGGGTGAAGTCCTTAGGTAATCCAGAGTAATGAGGCAAAGGAAGAAATCCAAAGAATCCAGCAAGTAGAAAATCCAAAGAAAACTGGGAAGACGAGGCAGAGACTGAAGGAGCGGTTAAAGGAAAGCAAGACCGCTCTAAGGACTGAAAGAATGAAGAGAAAAGGAAAGAATGGACAGAGGGAAGAGAGAAGGATCCAAGCACCCGCCATGAAGGCCAGCAGGAGGTAGGTGGCCGGAAAAGAAAGAAGGTAAGGTAGGAGGGACAGAGGAAGACTAGCGGTGTGCTAGCGAAAGGGAGAGGCAACTGGCAGCGTATGACCCAAAGAAAAGAAGCAGGGTTGCAATGCGGCGAGTGCTGGTTGTGACAGGCAGAAATATAGCTGGAGGCATCCATGACGAAAAAGACTAGACCGCTGCCAACAAAGCGGGAAGAAATATGGTGGCACTTCAATGGGGCCAGAGCACCCACTGGCTCCATACGCTCCAACGAGGGCGAGCAGTGACACATAGCCCACCAGGGCTGTCACCAGTATTTCCGGCTGCCGCTGAGGGATCCAGTGATTGTTGGGCCGACCCCTCTGGGGTCAGCCCATTCAGTCAGTGATATATTTATTTATTTATTTATTGGGTATTTATAATGCACCTATACAGCAAATGGTGTTTCTAGGCACAAAGATCATGTATGGTAGCTACCAGGCAGGCAAACGGCAGAGGCCTCCACTGCGTCATCAATCCCTGTCTCTGGTTGTGCTGGCCCCTAGGTTTGAGCCCAGGCTTTCGTGTTCATAACAAGGTGAGCGGGATAGCTAAGGGGCAACGCGTTTGTCTTGGAAGCAAGACAACGCGGCGCAACACAGGTTTAAATCAATCCCGATCTGCGCTTAGAATCCAATGTCTGGTATTAAGCGCATTATAAAAGAACAATTATAATTATAATCATGTGGAGCACTTTAAAATGCATATATAGATATGGATGGCGTTGGTTTGTGGGCATTTACTACATAGCTGACTGGCCTACTCTCATTGTCTACCCAGACCGGTGTGGTGCATGGCGAGCTTCAATCCCCTGCATAGCACTCGCCACTCAATGTGTTGTTCTCTAGGCCATGATGGTGCTTGTGATGTACAGCATACTCTGGCAGGAATACACGAGCGGGCAGCGCAGCGCACACGGCCAAGTATGTGCATCAGATAGATTGTATGGTTCTCATGCAGTCCGATCTGTACACTGCCTCTGACCGCTCACACCGCGTTATGGAGCGTTGCTCTGTGAGGCCCTGGTTACATTGCACGCCATCACTGCAGGTGGTTATGGTGTTCCACAGTGAATCACCTTATTTGTACCCATGTGGACTCAGAGCAGGCTACTGCCGGCTGGTCAGGTATTCCGTGCCGGGGAAATGCACAGCAGAGACTTAGCATTTGCCTAAGTTGGACTAGCAGCTCTCCATGTAGACTTTGGGCTAATTGCTGCAGCGGAGGGAGGGAGGCACTGGGTCTGCACACCGAAGTTAATGTTTTTCCAGCGGTCGCATCAGTGGCAACACTCACCCGCCCAAGCTGCTCAGGGATCCACCATGGCCTCACACAGACCTCGGGCGCCTCCTCACCGGCTGTTCATCGAAGCGGAGCACCAGAGTCACAGCAGCTCTGCCGGCCTCGTATGGCCTGCCTCACTTTCTGACCGCTACAACAGGCGAGACAGGCAAGCCCAGCTCTCGCCAAGCAAGCAGGGCTTAGGTTATTTGATGCTGATTCACAGCGGCCATGTGTAGAACAGGCCTGTCTGTTCTCCTCAGAGCAGCGTTAGCCCGCAGCCATCTTCCTTGGGCTCTCGAGCGCCCCCCCCCCACATATTTATTTTTTTACCCAGTGACTTACTCCTCATCCTCTTCAACTCTTCTAAACATGTCCGGCCCTATTATTATTTTTCTGTGGTTTTTGACTACTACTTTCAACTGCTCTACTGAATTCCTTGCCTACCTGAATACAAAGTATGACATCATTAGTTTATTGACAAGTGCTGGTTGGCTCGAAATGTGTTGTATACAAATCCGACTACACTCAGCTTGTTTTTTTTCTGTTCTCTTTCACACAAAGCTGCAATCTCTTTGACGTTTCACAGTAACTATACCTCTTATTTGTGGTTGTCTCTTCATTCAGGATGTATCTCTCACAGTAGGTCTATAGGTCTCCTTAATTAAGATATACTAAGTACCAATGCTGTAGGATTATGTTAATAAAATAGTTCTACACTTTTCAAGTTTGTAAATAGAAATGATCACAACCTCCAAACAAAGTTTAAACAACAGGAACAAATTATCCAGGTTTCCCCAAAGAATGTTTGACAATTAGGAGAGTTTACTCAGACTTAGCTGCAGGTAATCCAACGGCCTTCAGGCAAAAGTCTCATTATGGTGGTCCTCCTCCTTCCTTTGATGTGGGTGTTGCATGTGATAATATTCAATGCTAAATTCTAAGTGTCTTGACCTTTTTCTCCTCCGCTTACAGATGACATCGCACAGCAATGGCACCTGGGGAAACCAAACCAACGTCAAGGAGTTCATCCTCTTTGGCTTCTCTGACCTCTCCTTTCGCATACAGGTCTGCCTTTTTGTTCTCTTCCTCTTCGTCTATCTCTTCACCCTAGCTGGGAATATCATGATCATCCTAATTGTCACAGTGGATTCCCTGCTTCATACACCCATGTACTTCTTCCTCAAGAACCTCTCCTTCCTGGAACTCTGTTACATTTCTGTCACTGTCCCAAAGATGTTGGTCAACTTCCTAGCCGAGGACAAGAGTATTTCGTTCGCAGGATGCACTGCGCAGATGTACTGCTTTTTTACCCTGGGTGTGACCGAATGCTTCCTCCTAGCCATGATGGCCTATGACAGGTATGTGGCCATCTGCAACCCTCTCCACTATGCTATCATCATGAACAAGAGCAAATGTCTGCAGTTGGCAGCCACATCTTGGGTTGGGGGCAACCTGATTTCTCTGGGTCAGACAGCCTCCATCTTCAGTTTGCCCTATTGTGGCCCCAATGTCATCGACCACTTCTTCTGTGACATCCCACCTGTTCTGAAGCTGGCTTGCACTGACACCACCGCCAACAAAATCTCAGTGTCTGTCACTGGTTTCCTGGTGCTGCCTATGCCTTTCCTCCTGGTGTTATACTCTTATGCACGCATCATGTCTGCCATTCTGAAGATCCGATCAGCTGAGGGTAGGAAGAAGGTCTTTTCCACATGTGCTTCCCATTTTGTCTCTGTGACTCTCTTTTTTGGGACTGGTGGATTCACTTATGTCCGGGTAAAGACTACTGGATCCTCTGAGGATCATGACATGCTCCTATCCCTGTTGTATAGTGTGGTGACCCCTTTATTAAACCCAATGATCTACAGCCTGAGAAACAAAGAGGTCAAGGGTGCACTGCGGAAGCTCATAGGCAGGAAGATACTGACTCAAAGGACTTGATCATACTACAGTTTCTTACTTGTTTGGTTTTCTTACAAATAAATATATGTTATTGTTTTTATTAGCTTTGCTACTAACATCACACATATCTTCCATTTGACTCATATATGTAGGAAAGTAAGGATTCAAACCAAGGGTGTAATCGGTGTACACCAAAAAAACAGGTTGGGCCCACTTATCAAGGTGTTATGGCATGCCACAAGGTCAATGCTGTAGTCTTTTTTGGGATGGGAGCTGTGCATCATCAGGACAGATTTCTGCGAATACTTTAGTGAACACTTCTTTGTGTTTATGGCTAGATCAATTTTGGAAACAGGCTAAAAGGCAAGGAGGGGTGGACTGAGGTATGCTTAGGCATCCCATTGGGCCCCATGCAAATTGTGATGAAGCCACATTGGATTAACCATGGATCAGACACTGTATAGGATACTCATTTCCCCTCTAATCTAATACCAAGTAAATACCTGCCTCATTGCTTTCAATGTAACCCCACTGGTGAGTGAGGTCCACCGGGACCAGACATCCCAAGTCATAACATAAGATGGCCACATAAGGTGTCGGGAGAATACCCCTCATTGTAATCACCTAATGCAGCAGGACATCACACAATCTCTCTGGCTACATTTCCCAGTCTACAAAGTGGAGGCCCACCAGTCAACAGAGGGGAAAAAAAGGACACCCTAGCCTCAAATTTGTGCACAAAAAATCTCTCCACCTCAATGCACTCAGCCGGAGCAGCACAATGGAATCCACCCCCCTTACCCCTTCTCATTCAGTGGCTGGACTTGCAAGGACAAAACATTCTCTCTCTTTAAAACCATACTGGAAATACCAACTCCAGTTTCCCAAGGAAATGGGAAGCAAACATTTTAAAAATGACCCAGATTGAAAACCCTTTAGCTGGAAAAAAGGCAGAAAATGGGAGTGATATTTAGACCTTGTTCTTACCATGACGAAAGGCATGGATTAAAGAAGGCCGCCATCCATTTTTAAAGATTCTGAACTACAAAGCCTCACCTTCAATCAAATCACTTAGCTGCAACACGACCCAGACAGTAAAATAGAGGCTTTATTTCCTCAGAGGGAGGGAACACTGGAGTGTAGCTGGGCCCTGCAGAGCTGTGTCAGTGAAATGTCCAAGAGAACTGACCAGGAGGGCCAATAGGGGCTTAAGAGGTGAGTGACCTGGAGAGACTGCAGAGAATAAGGCACCATAACACTCAAAGGGGGAGAATTCCCCCTGTCCCCTGGAAAATAAGGAAAACCATGGAACATTTGGAGTTTGAGGAGGGAAAGAACAAGGGGAAGTCAGGAAGGAAGACTTGGGAGGGAAGGTTGGAATTGGAGGAGCATGAGAGAAAGGAGTGTAGCAGAGACAGAGGAAAGAAAAGGAGAAACTCAGACGTGTAAAGGAGAAGTTGGTATTGGAGAAGGGACAGAGGTCGAGGAAGGAGAAGGAAAGTTAAAACAAGAGGAGGTTGATGGAGATAAGTCAGTGGAGGGAGGAGGAAGACATAGGAGGCAGGGAGTGGTTGGAGATGGAGGAGGATTATAGAGTAGGAAGAAGAGGGTCTGCAGCAGAACCCCAGCACTGGCTAAGTCAAGAAAGTCAAATACTGGATGGTGTGCCGAAAGGCAGAGAGATTGAGAAAAAGGGAGCTAGCAGCTAGCTAGGAGCCATAATCTGGACTTTGGTAGGCCTAGCAAGCCCAACAAAGAAACTTAACAACAATTGTTGTTGTTCAAGTTTATCTCCAAAATGACTTCCTGTGATGAATCTAATAATGGCATCACTTCTTGTCCGGGGGTGGCCTTTCCCCGTGTGGCCAGGGGATGGCACCCACTACCTTATCCTGACCCTGGGGGTGACCATATGAGGGACGTCCACATAGGGGGAGGTGACCCTCGGGGGGATAACATTGCATTGTCAGATGAAAACACATACCCTCCTTAACCCTTAGGGATATGCCCTCCATGTCTCATGCCTTTACGGCTTATTTCACTAGCTACCATCAGTCACCCATATACCTTGCTGATAATACCTGTTAAAGTTATATACCCAGAACTGTTTTTCCATCCCATGTATATGTGGGTCCTCGGAAGAGAAAGAGGACTGGAGCAATGAGGAAGCCCAAGAAGCCAACACAATGATCTAGTCTCTGGAAGGCAGAAAGTTTAAATTCACCCCAGCTGACAGTGGCAAACGAAAAGGAGAAGAAGAGCACAAATGGGAAGGAAAGATGCCAGAGCCGGTTGACGGCACAAGCCGGAGAGGCGCCGGTCAGCACGCTGCAGCCCAGCACACAGGGGAGAGCGGGGCTGGAGAAACACCTGCGGTCGTAAGGGGAAAGCGAATGACAAGTGGGCCGCTGCCAGAAAGCGAGAGGCAGCGGGAGCCGTGTACCTCAAAAAAAGGCATCATGAAGGAATAGCACTTGACAGACCAAAGGCTGGGCCAGCAACCCGAAAGGCAACCCAAAAGGAGAGAAAAAAGAGAACCGTGAGAGACCACTAAAGCATCCGGTAAGCCTGGGGAAAGAGAACGGGTTACGGGGTTGCTTGAGGTTGAATGCTGCTTCACACCAATAACAAAAGGGAAGCCCGTAAAGAGTTTAAAGGGTCCTTGAAACAGACCGCAAACAGGCGGCTGGTCCTCTATGCAAGAAAATGAAATTGAAAGTACAGAAATTAAAGCAAACTGTGTTAAACAAGAGTTGTCAAGCCAATATTGGACAAATATTATTTTGTGGACGAGAAGAAAGAAAGCTGAATGTAAGTCCTGGCAGGAAAGTATACCAGGCAAAGTTAAGTATTTGAAAGAGACTATGGGCCTCATTCCGAGTAGGATGGTAAGGGATACTGGGCACCGGTAAGGAGACCGGTGCCAGTAATCCCTTACCGCCCTACTACGAGGTCCCTTAGCGGGTCCCTCCTTTCACACCTGGTCTGACCAGGCGTTATGGACGGGACCCGTTAAGGGACTTCAGACCTAATAACGGTACCGCAATTTGCGGTACCGTTATTAGCGCCTTCCCCATTCCCATTGAGCCCTATGGGGGCTCAAATGGGAATGGGGAATGGCTTTTTCAATGGGGAGTTACCGGTCCCGCAAAGGTCGGACTACACCGTTAAGTCCCCATTGAACCGTACCGGTGCCGGTACCATTATTGGAGGCAGTCATGGCGCAAATAGCGCCATGACTACCTCCAATCTCGGAATGAGGCCCGTTATGGGGAAATATATACCAAGCCTGGCAAGGAACTATACCAGGCAAAGGCAAGTTCCCAAGTGTGAGAGTGAAGCATACAAGGAAAAGCCCTGGCAGGAGATTATATGAACAAAGTAAAGCATTTGAAAGAGACTGTAAGTCAAAAGCTTGGGGAAATATATACCAGACCTGGCAGGGAAGTATACCAGGCAAGGGCAAGTTCCCAAGTATGAGAGTGTAGTATACAAGGAAAAGCCATAACAGGAGAGTATACCAGGAAAAGTTAACTTTATTAAAGTGAAAGTGAACAACATAAAGAAAGCATCAAATATAAATGTAAATATTAAGGGTGAAAGAACACTGGCAGGGCAGTATCCAAGGCATCCTGCGGATCTGGGACTAGCCTTTTGAGTTACATCATTTCTTTTTGAAAATAGGATCATAAGGAAGACACGTGCCCTTAAGACTCCAATTTGTTTGAACTGTTTGTGTTGTTGAAAGACACCCGGGTAAAGGAGTCATTCCCAGGAAGTGAACTGTTTATGTTGTAGATAGAGACCTGGGGAACAAAGTCATTCCCAGGAAATGAACTGTTTGTGCTGTGGAAAGAAACCAGGGTAAGGGAGTTATACTGTTAGGAAATCCACCCATGCATGGTCTCTACAGCAGCAATGGAGGAAAGCACATCAACATGGTGTTTATGCCCCTTCAAGATGGTGACAAGTTTGACAATAAAGGAAGTTTCCATAGCGGCTCAGCTTGCAGATAGCCTACTGGAAATCAGCTTCCCGAGTCCTCGAGGAGCAATACTAATGGAACCTCTGTGGTTGGACCAATGCGTCGCTTTGTATCTATGAACACTGATGCTGTTTTTCCTGTTCCAGCACTCTATTTCCTCTGATTTTGTTTTTCTTGTCCTGGCTGGTTGATGCTCCACCTGGTTGCCGTTTCGCTTTACCTTACTGCGCTTCCTGCCTCGCTCTATCCTCCTTGGCTTCCTGCAAATTCTTCTAGCTCTCTTACCTCTGATCCTGTGATCCTGTTCACGTTTTGCTCTCCAGTGCATGTCCTCCTCTCTGCCTCCAACAGATCTTCTACCTAAGAGGAGTATGCCCTTTATTTGGATCATCAAGCCACACCCTGAACCACTTAAGCTGTTCCCAATAGGGTGTTTTCCCCATGGAGGATTTTTCCTTGGGGCTCTGCCCGAGGAGCACATGCACAACCAGTCTATCTGGGACATCGGATGCTTTTTGGGCAGAGTTCCGAGACATGCAACCCCTGCTCCAAACTTGAATCCAGTCGCTGCCTCATTCAGGTCTGTCGCACAACGTTACTTGTAAGGCATTTGTACTGCGCCAAACATTGCAGTTATCCCTTTAGATATTAGACATTAAAAACACACAGTCTTGTTTTTGAGGCAACTTCAATAATAAAACACTTTAAATCCAAATATTGGGATTCTTCCAACCTAGTTTGTACTTTGTGAGCAGTCTTAACCCAAACACTAATTCCCCCGCTCGGTTGCCCAACCCCACTCCTGTGTCTCACCGCTGGAATGGAAAACAGAATAACTGGTTTAGGGCCCATGTCTCTGGGAGACAGAGTAGATCATAAACTCTAAGACTACCTACCCAACCCAAATCTTCCAAGTGTCTCTGAAGGCCTGTAACATTCCAGGAAGCACTCTTAAATTGGCCTACAGTTATACAAAAAGAACCCAAGCCAGGACAGCTCATGGAGAATTTGTGCCAGGAAAGCTCCCAGTTAATTCCTTCCAAGAAGGTTTACTAGGAATCCGAGCCAGGAGTGCTCATAGGAAGTATCAACATGCGGATGGTTCCTGATCAACCTGAAACAGTCACTAGCTCAGAAATCTCAACATAGTCCTTGGCTAGGGGTGTGACAGCAACGTCTGGAGCCTGAAAGTTCCCCTAGGACAGATGAGTACAGAAATTAACTGTCATCCAGACAGCCAGACAGTCAGCTTTTGCCATTGCCTACAGAAGAAGACCTTGATCCTTGGAACAACCCAGCAACTGTAAGTGACTTTGTGATTATGAACTATTGTTGATTAAATAATTTTGACTCAGAACCAGGGTCACACTTTAGACTAAGATTTGAATATTCCTCTCATTGAATTGCCAGAGTTCTTGAGCCTCAACTAGTGGCCTGACATCCCAGCGGCTGAATCTCAACCTGTACGTCTCCCCGAACAAGGAGGTATGATATGTACAGTTCAAGGGACAACATGATCTCCAGACACATGAGAGCTGTATATCACAGATGACTTCAAAAATCTGCAGACAAATATAGGCTCCCACCACCTCAGCATAGTCGTCCATGCTCCCCACAACTATCCACAGAGGTGGTCCTACTTTCTAAGCCAATCTGTACTTACGGGAGGTCCTACAGTCCATAGCCTTCGCTAGCTATCGCTCTGTCCCCTGTCTGGCTTCCTAAGGAGACCTTGCTCTACTGGATGTATTCTCAACTTCTCTGTCTCCACTAGTCCCACTCCTCTCCTCCCTCTCTCGCTCTCTCTCTCTCTCTCTCTCTCTCTCTCTCGCTTGTTCTTTATCTCATTCTCTCTCTCTCTCTCTCTCTCTCTCTCTCTCTCTCTCTCTCTCTCTCTCTCTCTCTGTCTCCCTCTCTCTCTCTCTGTCCTGAGTGTCTCATACTCTCCCATGTCCCGCCCTCTGGTCTCTGGTGGGTTCTCTGTTTGGTGCCAAACAGTCAATTTTCCCTATGCAGTTTCCCACATTAGGTAAATTGCTCTCTGTAATTTGTTTGGTTGTTTTCTTTTCAGTAGCAACACGTTGGGGCCCCAAACCGATATGCCATGGTTTGTTGATGTCACATGCTTCACCCTGATCCATCTGTTCTTCTTGCTCCAGTTCAGGCTTTTGTTGCAACTGCCTGGAGGCTTCTGGGAAGGGCAGTTCTTGTAAGGAAACAAAAGAGACTTGGCAATTAAAGAGGTTGTCAGGCATTGAGGATGGGACAGTGGTATCATTAGTTGTACAAATTAAGCACTGTGGAGAGTCAGGAACTGGGGTACTCCTCAAATCTTGCACCCCACCTTTGGGTTCGGATCAGCTATGGCAATGCCCGAGTAGGATGCCCACTCCAGGTTGAGAGAGGTCCCTGCTCACCTCTGACAGAGTAATGACCCAGACCTGCTATACACAAAATGAAGACAGATCTGCAGGTTGGGATCCTGCCAGCTAACTATGAGATCTGTAGGGAAAATGAGGCTCAGACAGCAAGAGATGTGAAATTTTGTGTGAGACTCTGGTATGAATCTGGTGTGAGTAAGTACTGTGAATTTATATTAAACAAAGAAAAGGGGGGTTTCAACTATATCAGACCATGATATAGTATGGAGTGAGCTGCAATGAAACATGAAACTAACAATTACTTACCAGTAACACCCTAACATACTAATCTTTAATCCCTTACTAATATTGAAGGCAGCTCAGTCGATAGCTCAGTCATGCAAACCATTGGTACAAATTGGCCCACTTCATGATGTTGCAAGCACAGGCTGTGCAGTGTTGCTTGAAAAATGTGAGAAATTAACCTGCTTTTGCAATGAAGATGTGAGCTGAGGAATGTGAAAAGTCACGTTGCTCAAAGTAAGTCCATTGTCCGTGTTCTGATGCTGGAAGCCAGCAAAGAGAAATGTAACTCAATGGCATCTGATTGTTCCCTGAAAACTCTGGTAAAAGGTGAAAAGAAAGGTGCATGTGTTCTCTGGAAGATTCTAAAGGCTTGGCCATTTTGGGAGGTGGTGTCTGAGTGACAGTTGGCATCACAAAGAAGGGCAGGGAGTTCTTACACTTCATATAGGAGAAGATACATGAAGGGACAGGTTGAATAAAGATGCCTTAAAAAGGGAAACAAAGAGAAGAAGGAGAAAGAAAGGTTTGGCTATCAAAGACCACAGTGTGTTTGGTGGGATTTTCTTGCCAAAAGTGAGAGAAGCAGATGGGAAGGGTTTTTCTGTGTGTAAGCAGTCACCAGGTGGCCTGCGGTGAGAGGGATTCTCAGCAGCAGAGGAAGGAGGGGAAATCTGAGCTCAGCAGACCAAGGGCACACAGAACCTATTCTTCCCTGAAGCTCCTGGTGAGAATATTTCAAGCATTTTTTAGGTGAGAATAAAGTACCAAGTGAGGTTGTGTGTTTCTGCAATTGCATTTTGTGGGCAGCTGCAGGTTGGCAAACACTTTATACTTATAAGTGTAGTTAGCTATTTTCATGTGTGTCTGCACCATACAAAAAGCCAATTTCATGTATATAAATTGGAAGCTTTAAGCTCTGCCAATAAGAATGATTCAATTCAAAGGGATACATAGCAGTGTTTTGGCCAGCCAACGCTCAAAGTGTAATTGACGTTTATTGTGGGAGAAAGAGCTTTATCGCAGGGAAGCAGTCACTATGAAGTGTAATAAAAACAGGTACATCCTGAATGGTCTGAGGGATAGGGGACTGCTACTCTGATTTGCAAACCACATAAAAATAGTATATAAATACTAAAGTAATTTGGTTTGGTATCTAATCAAGTGAGTGTCCTTGCTGCAAGGATTGCCAATCCAGACTCAGGGTCCCCTCATGAGCCTAATATACAGTATCATATCACGAAAATGTCTTGGTTTATCCACTGCGCATGGACAAGTATTAGATTCTTTCCAAGTATACAGTCACTTTTGATTAACGGTTGTAATCTTTTCTGATTCTTGCGAATGAGAGATCTCAGTAAACTGTTCAATTTTCAGATCCTTATTTAATTTCTATCGTGATTGGTATAATCCTGCCAACATGTGTTTTGACCTTTGAAAACAGAGGTCTTCTCCAGGACCAAAATATCCCCTTTTCTACATTACATTGGTTCAAAGCATTCAACATATGGTGTTGTACAATTCCAGCGTGAATTTGCAAATGCGATCAGGAAACATGTTTTGAATAATATAAATACTGCATAATAAGTGAATCAAGGATCATTCCACATCAGGTGGATAAGGTTACATTTTCAGGCATTGACATAGAAGGAAAAGAAGCAATTGTATGTCTACATCAAATACTTGATTACTTGATATCCCTTCACTCAATATTCCATGCATTTACTACTTAACTCTGTGAGATCACAATAAAACACTGTGTCACGCGTTATTCATTCTTTATAAATTCATACCAGATTTGTTGGGATTTAAATATTTCCCACATAGTCTCATTGGAGCAACCACGTATAGTAAGACCCTGTCTCCAACATCCATGTGTCTTCCATACAATCCTCATTAACTCCCTGCGTATTCTCCTTGTGTGTCAATCATGAATTTTTGTATCGCAATATGTTGAGCTATATATTTTTTATTATAGATCATCTGATTGATTTAGGACAACAATCACAAGTACTTTGTACAAGCAATATATAGGAGAAAGGTAAGGTAATACCTCTCCAATGCTAGAATAGTAAGATTAATGGCGTGTTTGTTCACTTGTGATGTGTAGTGCCCACGCAGTTAGAATACAAAGGGAGTTAATGACTTCATGCTCAGTGCAGAGAAATTAAGTGAAAATCTCAAATTCTCCATCCCAGGAAAAGCGGCAGTGCACCACGTTTACTGAAGCTGAATTTAACAGCAGCTCTAGTCAGGGAAACTTGCCAGCGTCTGTCCACTCGACAAGGCCTGGCCATGGTCCAGTGTTCGGGGTTGAACCTGCTCACCCACAAGAGAATGGGCGGGCAAAATGACACATTGCATGATGCACTGTGCAATGCATTAAAGATAATGAAGTCTATCAAAACTTTGCACAAACCATTTAAAAAGGGATCAGATGTATCGATGGTCATCTTGAAGTCGTGACCGAGATTTTACAAAGTCTTCAAATTCCTAGAGCCAAATATGATCACTATTTTCACTTTACATTAGACTCTACCTCTGCCAGTGTTAGTCAAGGCCTAAATGAGCAGCAGAACTTGTCATGGGAGGATTTTGAAAAAGAGATTAGACACCCATTTTTACTGTATCATTCTATACAACAGGCCAAGAAGGCTGCTTATAGCATGTCAGCCCTTCCAATTGAGTCACCTCACCAATTTGTTCAACACTTAAAAAGGGCATTCTCATGTTTTGACGTAATCTTTAACCCCCATTCAGTAGAATTCAAAACTGCTTACTTATATGGACTTCAGGTAGACATTGGGCCTCATTACACGTTGTGCGGTAATGGAATACCGGTACCGGTAAAGATTTACCGGTACCGTTAATTCCCTAAGCCAATCACGATCCGGACCCACCGCTATCTGCGCACCCGTTAATTACGGTGCCACTAATAGCGGCAAGGCCGCGGGTGCGCGACCCCCGGGCCGGAATTAGCGCCATGGCGCTAATACCAGGCCCTCACAAGCCATGCGGACATGGCATTAGCGTCATGTAAGACACCCAAAAAACCCTTACCGGCATGGCGCTAATAACGGCATCGAAAAGCACCCGTTAAGAGACCTGAGCAGTGTACCCATCCACTACAGGTGGACACAATCAGCTGAGGTGCATGCAATAGAGACAGGCAGCACAAAAGAGCACACCACACCCCTACCCACACCCCTTCCCACACCAAGATGGTCCCAATAGCAGCAGCATGACATGACAGCCTTGACTACATGATAGCAGTGCAGCACCAACAACAACAGCCCACACCAGAGGTGACCCGTAACAGGTACCCATTCCTCACACCATACAGGCGATGCCAGCGATCCACTGAGGAGGTGGCTCCCAACCCCTGTACGCAACCCACAGAACCAGCAAGAAGAGGACAACAATATTGCACATCCCCGTACCTGCGTCGTGATAGAGCTGGCAGTCAGCCTTCCAATGACAGTGCTCCGCTGCCTAAGCAGCCTTTGTAAGGCACTCCTGTACAGCCGTGTCAAAGAGGCAAAGATAACCAAGCCATGTGTAGAGGACCAAAAAATGTGCATATGATGGAATGTGCCAATGCCACCTGAAATTGACATGCAACCACCAGAAGAGCATGATGGGGATGTGGATGAGTACGGGTGGAATGCCCCGGCAGGACATGCAAGAGGCAATGCCAAGAGGGCACACGATGTGCGTCAGCATCTGATTCTGAAATCCCATCAGGCACAAAGTTGAAAAAGCATGGACGGAGATGGATATTGTTGCCCTGGTGCATGTTTGGAGTACCACAAAGGACCCTGTCCAAGATAAATGACACATACGCAATGATGGAGACCACACTTTGGTCTCAACTTCAGAACAACTGTGTATTGAACAGAATGTGATAATAAATGCAACACCCCAAAACACCAAAATGCACCCTTACCCCCCTCCTCCCAAAACACCCAAATGCACCCTTACCCCCCTCCCCCCCAAAACACCCAAATGCACCCTTACCACCCCCCCCAAAACACCCAAATGCACCCTTACCCCCCTCTCCCCAAAACACCCAAATGCACCCTTACCCCCCTCCCCCCAAAACACCCAAATGCACCCTTACCCCCCTCCCCCTCAAAACACCCAAATGCACCCTTACCCCCCTCCCCCTCAAAACACCCAGGTGAGTCTTATGGTGTCTATAATGTTTCCTGCACCACATTTGCCACCTGGTCCTTGGTGGAGCTAAGCATCAGGGCCTCCACCGACATTGTGTTGCTGTGATGCGGGGCGCCACAGGTTGCGCAGGGAGCGGCGCAGGGGGCTGGTCTGCTGGGAACTCGCTGAGGAGGAGGTTCCCGGTCGATCCTGTGTTGGGGGTTGGTGATGCTGCTCCATGATGTCCCCAATATGTAAAATGGCCTGGAGGAGTTGGCCCATCTCCTGGCATATCCTGTCAGTGCAGGCCTCCATGGCCTCCTTTGTTTGCCCTGCATATTTTTGGAGGTCATCCCTTAGACGGCCTGTCTCAGCCACATGCTGGGCGACCAGCGCAGCCATGTCTTCCTGCCTCCGGCTGATGTTTGCAAGGTCTGCCAGGGTGGTAGGTGCTGCTGGGCTGGATGGTGCGCCCTGGTCCATGCACCCGGCATCCGGTGAGGACAGCTGAGGGCTCCATACACCTTCTACAGTGAGGGTGTCATGTGCTCCCTGGGTAGCAGATCCGGATGTTGCCCTCGGACTCCCCTCAATGGACCATGTTGGGCTGGGGTCATGGATGAGTTGTAGGACGTCGATTGCGTCCTCCTCGTCAGTGGCCGGTGCGGTGGCTGCTGCCTCCCCAGTGGAGCTGGTGGCTGCGGAGTGCGTGCCCTCCGTGCTCATCTCGGCAGTGATGGGGCACACTTGCGTGGGTTCGGCTACAACAGGAGCCGTGCCCTCAGGCTGTGATGCAATGGTGCTCCTGCTGCCCTTGGCCCTCTGCATATGGACTGTCCTCCCACTTCCCCTGGAGGCGGTGCTGCGGTGCTTGTGTCTCCAGTGTCTGTCGGTGATCCTGTGGAGGACATAAATAGGGTACATCATTGTTAATGGGTCTAGGTGCCTCATGCAGAATGTTCACGTCATGCTGCTCTATGCATTGGGGCCTATTCATCAGTGATTCTTGTCATGGGGATGTCGGGTTGGTCATGCATTGATGGGTCAGTATTGCACGTGTATATGGTGATGCATGCATGTATGTGTGTGGCAGGACCAATGGCCTGGTCATCGACACATGTTTGGGGTACCCCCTCACCCTTCACTGTGCATTGTTTGACGTATTCACTCACCTCCATCAGATGAGATGGCCACACCATGCTCCATGTCACCGACCCCCTCTATGGCTTCATCTCCGATGGTGGAGGCACATGTCTCCTCCCACTCCTTCATCTTCAGGGGTGATTCTGCGCCTCCTCCTGTGGCCATTGCAAGGTTGCGGTTGACTGATAGGATATTCCACACACATAGCCGGAGGTCGTCCCACCTCTTGCGGCAGTCCTTCACGCTGCGGGTGGTAGTGCCCACCACACTAACTTTGCGGGCAACTTCGTCCCAGATGGCCTTTTTCTTGATGATCGCCTCCCGGCGCATATCATTGGCGAATACGACCTCCGCATTGGCTGCAAGTGTGCTAGTCAGCATTATGAGCTCCTCTGGTGTGAAATTCTCTTTCAGCTGTCGATCAGAGGATTTTTTCAGGGCCTTTGACATCTTCAGGCAGTCCTGGATGGTTTTTGGTCATAGTTCTCCGGAAAGATGTCCTGGATGCAGAGGATGGCAATGGATTGTGTTTTTAAAGATGGCCGCCATTCTCTTTCCCGTTCCTGTGCGATGATGCTATTTCCGGTTCTGCTTTTTAACGGTGTCCGCTAATAGCGGTGACCGCTATTAGCATGTTGCGTGAGGGAGGAGGTGCTATCAGCACTGTGGTCGAGGCCGGTAATGGGCATTTTGTGGACTTTTGCGGCCTGGTGGTAATGACATTTACGGCATGGCGCTATGCTCGTGTCCGCGAACTCGTAATGGGACGCTATTAGCGGTCTTTTGCGAGGGCGGACACGCTAATAGCGCCATGCCGTAAAATTCCGATTTTTACCGCACAACGTGTAATGAGGCCCATTGTGTCTCAGCTAATCCGTGAATATGACAGGGAAGAACCACTGGAATGGATCATTGAACAGGCAACTAAAATCTATAAGGTAATATCTAATGAGAAAGAAGAGACAGCTAAAAGTAGAGAACCTAAACCAAAAGCCAGAGAATCTACCCCGGCAGTTCTAGAGGTAAAGTTTGTAAAGATGCCACTAGAAACAGCCCAAATTCAAGCACAAAATGACACTCCACACAATCAGAGGGGCGGAACGTCCAAAGGGCACCACCCCAAGCCCCTGTGATCCAATCAATAGATCCCAGTGACAGAAATACATACATTAGTCATTGGAAACTTGGGAACTCTCTCAAGGAGAGATTTTGCTGTGATATGCCAGGGCTAAATACCACCCAGAATCAGATGTACAACTGGCCATTTCAGGCATTAGGAGCCCAGAGAAGGTTTGACCCTGCCACTGTGGCATATGGAAATCAAACAAGAAGAAGATATGTAGATAGGTTAATTGAAATGGAAGTCAACAGAGGGAACAATCGCATCCAAATGAAAGACAAAATGTGAACTATGCACCGCCCTAATATCACCAGTCCCCACCACAGGTTGACCATGGTCAAAGAATGGTACCCCTCGATTCCCACTTCCTGTGTCACAGGAATTCTTGGCAAACACAAACAGAAATCAATTTCTTAAAAGGTACCAGAGCATGCCTGATCAGGGTGAATTCAATCACTACCGACCTAGAGCATTTAGGGATGAGTTTATGGGCATGGACAGGTTCCAATGCTCAGAGGCCCAGGTTAAAATTATGTCTGCGCAAAATTATGTCTGCCTACATTGAGAAATTGTGTGCAGTATGAAAACAACAGCCAAATGAAAGTGCATAATATCACAGGAGTGATCTTGCACAGGGTGACAACAAGTGACTAGTTAGTCATTTTTGCCATGACGACAATACAGATGACCCTGAACTATCTTGGAATGAAAACACTGATTTGCTTAGTAATTTAAAACCAGGAAAACAAACAAATGAAAGAGAGGTAGGGAATGGTAACACACACAAAAGAGTGTGGTTTAACTCAGATTTGAACCAGACCATTCAGGTGTGTGAAAATGAGGAACAGGAAACAAGAAATGAACATGAAAAAACCAAAAAACCAGTGACTTAGAAGGCAATTAAAAAGGAATGTGCAATATGAAAATTATGAAACACACGCCGTCAAAAAATTATGGTTTATGACAAAGTGGATCATTGCAGGGTTAATGGTACACTGAATGTCTCAGCAATGGGAAATGAAAAGAAAGAAGCATGTGACCTATCCTTATCTGATAATCAAAATACTGTTCATAATTACACAGGAATGAAAATGCCCCAGGAGACAGGTGCAAGTCAGTTACTTGAAGAATATTCTGAGCTACAGATTTTTCAGGAGGCGGAAATGACAGGTACCGTACAAAAAGTAGGTGTTAGGACAGTTTTACTGAAGTCCAACTAAGGGCTTAGTAAAACCATACAACTGAGACAGTACACAACTCTACTCTTAGTATAAGGCTGCACCATCTGAGCATAGGGTAGCATAGACAGAGCAGGCAGGCTTATCTTATAAGGGAGAGAGGGTTTTAGGAAGGTACAAATACCTTGTAGTGTACCAAGGGTTCAACAGAATGACTTACAACCAGAGGTATTATAAAAAATAAAGGTTTATTATAAATATGGCTAGGCCAAATCTTGGGGTAAGTATTTGTCAGAGAGTCATAAACACGTTATAAAAACACGTTATAAAAACACAACACAATGCATGAAGGTATACAGACCAAAGCATAAACCTTCACACACATTTAGCAAAGGCCACACCTATTCATGTGGAGTAAAACCCTAAGTTACTTTCAGATTACCTTATAGTAAATCCAGGGTAGTAGACCCTGTCAGTCATGCAGTGACAATCAGTTAAGGAGTCACTTAGTAAACCAACCCTGTTATCAGGATACATTTCTTAATAGTGGAACACAGATTCAAGGAACAGTATAAACCTGTGACTACATTTAGGTTAAGACTCAGTTATACCAGGTGAGTAATACCTTTTGGTGTAATATGCAATTACAGTTGCTTTTCAGATCAGTGGAATACAGACAAAGGGATGCAATAACTTTCTACACTAATTTAGGATTTCACCAGGCAGACCAAAGTCAACTACACCTACAGGACACTTTTTAAGAATGGCACACAGCTATTCAAGGCAGGTAAAACCTAAGGGTGTAATATACTATTACAGTTGGTTTTCAGATCAGTGGAATATGGACTAAGGTAAGCAGTAACTCTTTAATTTAGGCAGACCAATGTAAGTAAAACCTACAATACACCTCATTATGAATTGCACACAGCGAATCAAGGCAAGTAAAACTCAAGGCAGACTTATTCTATACAGGCTATACAGCAGGTCAGGGGAAGCAATACCCAGGTGGTTAACATATACACTAATATTCTGAAAGAAATAGTTAAGTGAAGCCAACAGCGTTACTTTTGGGAAAGAGGCATAACCAATTCAAAGGTGAGTAAAATAACCTTACATAAACTTTTGGGAATGGCGAAACGCATCCAATGTAAGTAAGCACTTTTGTAACAGCTCACTCTCAGAGGGACAGTTACCAACCAACTCTTTCACACGTGACCTTTAAGCACTTGTTATACTTTTCAAGTTGGAATCCTTTCCTTCTTATCCATTTCTTCGCTAGTCTATTGCATGAGTTCTCTCAGAGGCAGAAGAGGGACCCTCGTGGTCTAGGAGCCTGCTGTAGGCAGGGTGAGATAGGGTCAGTTGCAGGGAAAGACAAAGTTCCTGTGGAAGTCTTTTAAAAAAAAAGGAAGTATTTCACTTTAGAGTTAGTTAGGGTTCAGGGACGTATGGGAAGAAACCCTAGGAGGATTCCAACAGTGGGCCTGGGTGAACTGGATGAGAGGACCCCCAATCACATGAAACACCCCAAAGCTACACAAGAATCACAAAAGGCTTAAGGTAATACCTCAGCCAACACAGTACCTCAGCATGGAAGAAGAGTTCGTAGAAGGGGAGACTTCAAGAACTGCAGCCACAAACTTGGTTGATGAATTCCTTGTAATGAATACTGTAGACCAGACAGTGGAAGGGATTTTGCAGAGGGATCAATGAGGAAGGCTCCAGTCAAGAGTTTCTTCATGGCTGGATGTGGCGCTGTGGTTTCGGAGCCCTTTTCAGAGGCCAGGAGAAGACCGAATATTGCTGGATGGTTTCTCATCTCTAATCTTGTCCAGCACTCTGATGAGGGGACTTCAATGACTTAATTGATGTCTCAATTTGGAATTCGGAAGACTATGCAACACTTGATTGCTTGAAGTCCCAGTGTATTGGGGTATTGCAACCTAGCAAGGTTGCAGCCCAATGTTGAATGGCTCAAAAGGCAGGTCTTAAATTGAGTGGATCTTACCAAGCTCTGGGTGGGGGTTGTCATTTTCCAGACGACCAGGTCAATTGGAAGGAAAAGTAACAGCAGGCTCTGGTTACACAGCAGGCTTTCCAGTCACTGAACATCGCTAAAGTCATATCTGCTTCAACTGCCTCTTCGGTTTCAGCTTCCAGGTTTGGAGTATTCAACAGGAACTACATACAACTTTTGCAATCTGTCCCTGCATTTTACAGAAAGGGGTGGTCTGGCTGTCCAATGAGGACAGCCAGCCCCCCATTGAGACTGGGCTCCTTTGAGGCAAAGTGAAAGACAAAGTGCTACAGAGCTTTAGACTCCTCCCTAGCTTCCTGCCTTCTCAGACACTCTGGAACCTGGGCAAGGAATCTAAAGACAAAACTTCCACTGAGGTCATTCCTGCCTAAAATGACAGGAGAAGACCTCAGAAATGTGCAAGCACAAAAGAAATGGGACACAAAGAAGGAGCCCACCATTTTATAAAAATGATGCCCTTCTGTACATTACCAAGGATAAATGAACAGCCTGTGAGTAATAATGACTGAAAGTCATAAAGGTAAAATCAATGCCACCAGCTGTTCATGTAAACTTGTAATTGTAACACAATGTTACAAGGTAAGTAAGAAATGGTATACATTGCATCCCCCCAGAACGCCACATAAGGTTGGGTGTGCTCGCTCACTTATCTACAATGTAAAGGGGATGAAACTCCCTCTTCACTACTTGGGAACAGTATTTCACGGCAGTACATGAAAGAGAAATTATAGGGGAGTCCAAAGGGGCAACCCAGTCTAAGTCCAAAAGTTGTAGGAAACTATAACTTCAACCATACACTATGGAGAGACTTACAAACGTCACTCATAAAAATAGTACAAGACTAGATCAGAGGCAAACAAGATTCCCCTCCACCTAGGGACAAAGTAAAATAGTCAATAAAAAAAGGGGGTTGACACAGGTGCGGGACATGTACCATAGATACGAGAATCTTACCTAACAGTAGGTAAGTGTTACATACCAGAAACTGACATGCTGCCACATGACACTTGTGAAAATATAGATTCCCTAGGTTCCAGAATGGAGTTAAGTGGAAAGGACCCACTCAATGAGGTAAAGGCAGTAGAAGAAGGGGGGATAGCACTGGTGGTGTTGAGACGGGGGCAGGGAGGGGGGTTCAGTGGCTGAGCTGCAAATGGGTTCTGAGTCTAACATGATAAACAAAGAGATACAAAGAGAGATGCGAAAAAAGGGATTAAAGTGTCATTTCATATGCCACTTTGCCTAGCAAAAAGTCTGTAAGGCCTAAGGAAAGGAAGCCCTGAAATCAGTAACAATTCACATTTCCTATGTATACTAGAAGAATGCAAGGGCAGATATTATGCCAGGGTGAATTGCCTGAGTCATTGGATTCTAAACCAAAGGGGATTTTCAGGATACAGTCTGTTTACCCCTACGAATCAAAAGGTGTGATATGCTGTTATCATGATAATTGTATCCTATTTGAAGTAGGTGAATATGAAAGAGAAAAGCAGTAAGGCAAAACACAGCAATTGAAATGGAAGTCAATGCTCCAAAATATCTGAGGGTGGTAGCCCACCAAAGAGACAGTGCCACACAACTGGAGGAAAGCACTGAGGTTCCTCCTTTGGAGGATTTCCCAGAATTTTCTAAAATGATAGAGGAATAAATCCAAGTTGCAGATGCTTGCACAAATGAAGAAGAGAGAGGTCAGTTGAGGAAGATTTGGAGTTCAAAGAGGTTTTTGCCAAAGATGCCTGTGACTGTGGGTTGACCAATGTACATGTTGCCAAATTACCAGAAGGACATGGTAGGGAGCCAGTATTTGTGCCACAATATAGGTTAAACATGGCCTGCTTGGAGTCCCTTGTAGAAATAATTACAAATCTGGAATGCAGAGGCATAATTAGGCCTATTCACAGGGCCTCATTAGAAGTTTGGCGGTAGCCTTGCCGGTAACACCGGCAGGCTGCCGCCAAACTTCTGAAAATTTCTGGCACTCGTGAATGGGCAATTACCGGGTCATTACAGCCCTACCAGACCAGGTAATTGCCAATTCGCGGGCGCCGGAACTGAATGTTCCCCATTCCCATTGAGCCCTGGGGAGGTCGGATGCACCGGCACTGTTATAAACGGTGCCGGAGCATCCGACATGCTGTGCTCGCGGGTGCCGCTCTGCCTGCTAGGTCAGACCTGGTGGGCAGAAAGGCACCCGCGAGCACAACTCGTAGTTTGCCAGACCAGCAAACCTATAATGAGGCCCACAGTATTTCAAATACTCCCATATTAGGTGTGCTAAAGCCCAATTGCCAATGGGCTTGTGTGCAGACTTAAGAGAACTAAATAAGAGGGTACCTGTTTCAAGGTGGCCTTTCCTATTTATTGATGAGGGTCTGGCACAAGTTCAGGGGTCAACGATATTTACTACTCTGGATCTTACAGCTGGGTACTGGTGTGTGTAATTAGCTAAAGATATTCAAAATCTATTTGCTTTCTCCTTTAATCAATTACAGTATGCATTGTCCCAGACCCCTGTTGTATATTTTATATTGCTTAATCCATTTTATTTCAGGTAAATTTCAAAAGGTAGGAAATGAATGAGTTTGGTGTACTTGATTCTAAATCTGTCTATTTATCTTTTGACCTAGACACTAACGTATTGCACTCCAGCCCTTCTGGAGCCAGCCACAGGATCCTAGGACTCTGAGGATGCCACAAATGAACAGGAACCCTGAAAGAACCCCTACACCCAAGAAGGGTGGGGGGAAAGATGAGAGGCTGAAGGAAACCCCACATGCAGTGGACTTAGTTCTGCTTCAAGGAAATCTGTGGCAGGGATACTGGCACTCTTTAGGCCTTATGATGGATGTGCCACCACCAAACTAAGGGAGTTGGTTTTCACAGACAACCTACTTATCTTCATCTAACCCAATTGACAACTTTCTCCAGGGCAGTTTTCCCTCTTTGTTGCATTGTTACTCTTCAAGACATTGAACATTGGTTTTGGGAGGAAGTTATTTTTAACTGAGACTTTCATTTCACTGGGCCTCATTACACGGAAGGCGGTGATCCAGGGTGCTATTAGCACCCTGGACCATGCCGGTAAATTACCGGCACCGCCTTGGCGGTAAGGGGATTTACCGCCCCATTCCAAGGTCGGTGGGGCGGTAAATCCCCCTTCCGCCATTGCCCTTCCCCATTCCCATTTCTGCCCCATAGGGCTCTATGGGAATGGGGAAGGCGCTAATTACGGCACCGCAATTTTGCGGTGCCGTAATTAGCTCCGAGGTCCCTTAGCGGGTTGGTTTTAGGCGTTAAAGCACCAACCCGCTAAGGGACCTCGTAGTACGGCGGTAAGGGTTAACGGTCACCGTTGCCATTAACGGTGACCGTTAACCCTTACCGCCGTCCGTGTAATGAGGCCCAATGTGTTTAATTCTTCTGCAGCCATCCAGTTATAACATGGAGAAATCAGAAGTTTTTAATATTCTTTTGATTTTTCTTTGCAGTGAAAGGACTTGATATATTGGTGTTTTAATAATCTATTTTGTGAAACCTAAAAAAAGAGAAAGAATTGTGGTTTAAAAAAGAATAGAAAAAGATCAAATGGCTTATCAAAAGATATCGCAAAAAAGAAAAATACCAGAAAAAAATCATAAGCATATAATTGCACACAACATACTATCTGATGACATAAATGCTTGGTAAGCACATTTTTTGCGAACATTGACTGGTGATTTTTTTTGTTAAAAAAAGATGGGAATCCTTACTTTTTTCACAAATAGGCCCAAGATCAAACAATTAGATAAAATTAGGCAGCTGAGATTTTTGTTTTATTTTGCTTGTTTCGACAGAGACTCTTTGGTCAGGTCACAAAAGAAACAAAGGGGGAGCATGCAGGGAAAATGAGGCTACGAATTTCAGCTGGGGCAGAATGTTATCAAAAACTAGACACAGACAGCAAGTGGTGTGAGACTCTGGTCTGAGACTCTGATGTGAATCTGGTGTGAGCCAGTACTGTGAATGTATATAAAACATAAATGAGTGTGTCACATCATGGTATAGTATAGACTGAGTTGCAATGAAGCATAAGACTAACAAATACTTATCTTTAATCCCTTAGTAATATTGAATGCAGCTTAGTTCATAGCTTAGTCGTGAAAATCACTTGTGCAGATCATGGATACAAATTGGCCCACTTCATGAGGTTGCAAGCACAGGCTGTGCGATTTTGCTTGAAAAATGCGAGAAATAAAGCTGCTTTTGCGATGAAGATGTGAGCTGAAGAATGTGAAAAGTCACATTGCCCAAAGTAGCTCCATTGTCCATGTTCTGCTACAGGAAGCCAGCATAGAGAAATGCAACTCATTGGCATCCATCTGCTGCCCTGAAACTCTGGTAAAAGGTGCAAGGAAAGAAACACGTGTTCTCTGGAAGATTGTAGAGGCTTGGCCATTCTGGGAGGTAGTGTCAGATTGGCATGTGACATCACAAAGAGGGGCTGGGAGTTCTTAGACTTTCTGTGGGAGAAGATACATGAAGGAGCAGGTTGAAGAAGGAGGCCTTAAAAAGTGAAACGCAGAGAGAAAGTAGAAAGAATTGATTGGCTCTTTGAGACTATAGTGTGTTTGGTGTGCTTTTCCTGCCAAAAGGGAGAGAAGCAGATGGGAAGGGTTTTTCCGTGTGCGAGCACTGACCAGGCGGCCTGTGGTCAGATGGATTATCAGCAGCAGATGTTGGAGGGGTGATTCCAGCCCAGCAGACCAAGGCCTGAAGCTCCTGGCGAGAACATTTCAAGCATTCTTTAGGTGAGAATAAAGTACCATGTGAGGTTGTGTGTTTGTGTGTTTGCATATTGTGGGCAGCTGCAGGCTGGCAAACCTTTTATAATTACAAGTATAGATAGTTATTTTCATGTGTTTCTGCACCGTCCAAAAAGCAAATTTCACATACTGGAAGCTTAAAGCTCTGCCAATATGAATGATACATTTCAAGAACATGGAAAGCAGTGTTTTGGCAAGAAAATGCTAGAAGTGTATTTGAACTTTATTGTGGGAGAAAGGGCTGTATCATGGGGAATCAGTTACTATGAATTGTGCTCACAGCTCTATTTTGGCCTGAAGAATAGAATCTGCTATCGCTGCAAGGGGAAATGTGAGTTTGCGATGTGTGCTTTAATTCTTGTATTACCGAAAATGTCATGCTGAACTCTTTGCATTGCATATTTCATGTTGTGTTGGTCATGAAACTCAATTGCTTATAAAGTACATGAACGATCTAGATTAGGTTTTGGTCTATTATTGTGTGCACTAATTACTCATGATAACTCATAGAGCCGTACAAAGCTAAGGAGGTATTTTGTTACTGCATGCAGTAAAAGGTAAGGTGCACTAAAACACTGTGAACTGGGTCAAATCATAAGGAGCTGATTCCCCATATTGCAGCTATCAGGTGACTTGGTAAGTCTATTCTGACAGCCTCATCATGAGTTTGGCGGTAACCATTAAATGCAGCGGTAACGCTACTACTGCTGCATTTCTGTCAAATCAAGGGTTTGGCTGCATTTACCGCCAGCTCTGAGCTGGTGGTAAATGCACCAGGAATTTGCTGATTTTTGGCTCAATTACTGCGCGGTAATACCGCCGATTGTAGTTGCGCTGAAATTCCCCATTGGCCAAACCTGTGATCCAGCGCCGGACTTAACGGCGCATTAACGCTATTATCCCCAGCGGTATCTCAGCGGTAATACCACAGGGATACCATCCAACTCGCGATGAGGCCCTGAGTCTCTACACCAAACCACCAATGAGATACCACCAATGAAATACCACTAAGGTAGAGAAATTGTGCCTCAGTGCGCACCAGGTCCAGTTTTGGCTAGCCGCTCATGATCCCAATATAACAATAACATCAGGCAGTCCTGTCTCTTTGGGGCTCACAAATACCCCAACATATCTTGAGGGCACTATCAGGTTAGTCCTCTGGTGATAGGTTCAAGGTCCTTTACAGCACTCACTAATCAACATGAAGCGCTTGTGATCATTGCTGTAAATGTTATTTGCTTCCCCCTCTTGGCCACATAATTAAATACGGTATCTTGAAACATTGTGGAAGATTGGTGAAACATCCATACCCTGACCCCACCACCATCATTGAAACAATATCAAGATCTTTATCCAAGACCCAACTGACTGCCCTAAATGGATTAAGTGATCTCAACTCTACCATAGAGGAGTCGTTCTGATTATGATCTAAGGTGGGCAGTCCCTATGAGGTGAGGAATGTGCCTTTGCTGAAACAAGCCATTCTAAGCAGTGTTACACAGATAGTGATCAATTTATAGGAGGCCATGAAAGCCTCAATAATTCAGGGTTGCATTTTGTCTTGCACTTTAAACATCTGTAAAACTGTGTGTTGCCACAATGATACTGACTCTCTTCCCTCGGCCACAGCAGATCACATGACTGGGTCACGTGATGGAAAGACTCTGCCCTCCAGGGTAACCTACCATTTGGGCCCTCATCACTGCTGTGGGTTCACCTTTTCTCACGCTTTGAATATATGTAGAGATGTTTGTTACTGTAACAATTCTGGCCCAATCCACCTGCCAGGAAACCCACCTGCTCTCCTATCTGGGCTGCAGCAAGTCCCATGACTGTGTCATGTAACTATAACATTACTCCAGAGGAAATGCTGTGCCCTCAGGTTCCCCTACATTCAGGTCGTCACCACTGCTGAGGGGGTACATTTTCTCACGCTTTGAACATCAGGCCGGTCCAATAGCACAGCGAGTAGAGTGCTCGCTTTGACATATGTGCAGAGACTGCTGTTGCAGGTTAGAATCCCGGCAGGGCCAAACTCAGCATTTCATTCTTCCGAGGTCAATAAATGAGCACCACACACCGTGGGTAATATTAAGCAGCGCTCAGATACCCGAGGGTTCGTAGCACTATATAAATGCTAAATTATTTTATTTTTTATTTTATCTGTAGAACTATGTGATGCCATAACAATTTCAGCCCCACCCACCTGCCAGGAAACACACCTGCTCTCCTCCCCGGGCTGTGGGAGGTTATGTCACATGACCAAAACATTGCTTTAGTGGAAGGACTCTGGTGCCCAAGACCCCCTATCATTAGAGTCCTATTTGGTCCAGGGGGTACATGTTGACTTGCACTTTGAACATCTGTGGAATTGTTTGTGCACGTAATGAGCCTCGCTCTGGCAGAAAACCCACTGGCTCTCCTCTCTGAAAAGCAGAATATCATGTGACTGCATCATGTGTTGGTACCTTTATATTGATCTTCTTAGGGTGTCCTAGACCAGGGCGTCCATTGTAAGGGTGGCTTTTAAATGGCAACATATCATTCCCTGTTAGACCTGCAATACGTGTGCAATCCTAATAATGTCTTTTTCATCCTGCCTCTTTGTTGTTGTCTTGTGTATATTGTTCATGGATATCTCTAACCATATAACCAGTCACAAGACTAAGCTTTAGCAATCAAATGAGGGTCCAAACCTGTCCAACATAAAATATCCTGAGTGTTCCACTCAGTTAATACTTTGTGTTAATTCAGGTGTTTGGAACCCTATCTTTATTTTTTTCTATTTTTTTATTTAAGTTGTTTTAATCAAGTAAACATGATTTTTCAACAAATACGATTACAAATATTATTAAAAATTCATTACAATAATGTGCAACATTCTTAAAAAGAAGAAAGGAGAACAATATATGATACAGATAAAGTATGCTTAACAATTCAACTTATATCAAGATAATATAATTCTCTTTTTACATAATGAAAGATATAACATCCTACCCCATTCCAAAAAATTTAATGCAAAAGTGAAATACATATGATCATAATCTGCTCTGGATCAATGTCTTATCTCTTAATTTCAAGCTATGTAAAAAGTTCAGAATAGCATATCTTACTGACTGTCTATTAGTATGAAACAACAGGTCCCACAATCTATCGAAGGTGGTTATGACATGATCCATTAATAGAGGTTTAAGATACTTAATTCTTTGCATGAGTAGTGCCGGACAGTCTGAACACAGATGTTTCAGTGTTTCTGGGGTGACCTTACAGAAGCGACAAGCACGCTCATGCTCAGATATTAATTTACGTTTGTACAGGAGTTCATTAGTTGGCCAAAGATTCAATCGATAGCGCAGGAAATCATCACGCATGCGTGAACTAGGGAACATCATTAAATAACTTTCAATTGTACCATAACGTTTCAGATTAAAGGGAGTATTTATGAAGGTCTGATATTGGGTGCACGCCAGACACGTTTGTATCCAATCATACTCCCATAATCGTATTTTTGCTCTATTTGGATTGTCCAATAGTAATGTTAATGAGATCTCTGTTTCATTAATGATTTCCAGCGCTTGAAGCCTCCAATTCAGAGGAAACACATCCATTGAATGTAGGAGATATGTCGCAATAATATTGATTAAACCCAGTTTGTCTTCTGCCATAACACATTTCCTAAAGAGTGAACACATTTTCCATTTGCAAATGGCATACAGTGACACTAGACCCAATTAATGTCTCACAATACACATGGGGTAAGAGGATGGTAGGGTCAAGACTCGTTTCCATTAATGTCCCTCAATGGCGGTCCAGTAAATATATGACCTTTTCGAGGAGGTCTCAGTTCCATAGGTTATTACTGGAACACACTTTTGCTTGCAGTAAATAATTATTGGAACCAAAGAGAACTTGCAATACTTAGCCCTAATTAAACAGGCCTGTGATACAGCTGTTGTAACCTTTTGTTTTACACATTGATCATCAGCATTGATATTCAAATTATTTGTCACCAAGGTGCCTAGGTAAATATATGATGGTACAGTTTCCAAAGTTGTACATTGTAAGGGCCATTGATGATCAACGCATCGTTGTTTCCTAGTGCCGAATTGAATTACCTTGGTTTTCGCTATATTCACTGTTATACAATTTACAATAGAGTAGCGGTTCAGAGCATTCAATAGGGCACGGAGGCCATTTGCAGTTTTCGAGAGCATTACCATATCGTCTACATATAGCAAGTGCTTGATTTGGATATCATTAATTTTTGGAGAGTCTGTAATTATTGAGTTAAATCTCAGCCTTATGTCTGAGATAAAAAAATTAAATAACGCTGACGCCAAAAGGCAGCCCTGTTTTTGGCCACGAGCAGTCTCTATTGGTTACGATAATAGACCTTCGTTATTGAATCTAAACATGCTTAGAAGTACCCATTTACAGTTGAATAATCCACTTCAGGATGAACCAGGGACAGCCTTTGTCCATGAGTTTTCTATATATTAGCTCACGGGGAATTGCGTCAAACGCCATGCGAAAGTCAACGAATGCCATGTATAATACTTGGCATCATTGGCGAGCATGGTGAATGACGGAATTTAATGTGATGACATTAATGGCAGTACCTAAGCCAGGTAGAAATCCTGTTTGAAATGGATCCCGTAAACCACTCGAATCAAGCCAAAGATTGAATGGTTTTAACACAAGGCGAGCAAAAATTATGCCCGGACAGTCGAGAAGGGCGATAGGACGATAGGCTGCAGGATCAGCCCTATCGCCCTTTTTAAAAATGGGGACAATTATTGAACGCCTCCATGAGTTTGGAATTTCACCAACTTTAAAGATGTGCTTCAAGATTTCGAGGAGAACAGATGACCATTCGTGGGGATGATCTTTGAGCATACTATTATGTAGACCATCAGGGCTAATCACCCTTGACCGGCTGACATTTTTAATACAATCTAGTATATCTGCATGGTCTATTCTAAAGTCATGAGAAGAATTTATGTTCTGAAATCCCCATAAAAGATCTGGAAGAGGGGAACGATATAAAGATGTAAAGTGCTCACACCATTTTTCATTCGAGACTGCAGAAGTGAGTACAGCAGACTGCAGTCTGTTGGTGGCGACATTGAGACAAGTCCAAATGCCACTGGTAGATTTAGTGAGCATCTGTCTCAACATATCCTGATATTATAGGCACTTCTGACCTTTCAACCACTGTCTATATCTGGCTTTCAGGAGCCTTTTCAGAGTTGGTCTGTTAAGGGCTGGCTCATCTCTTAAGTTACTTATCGCTTGCCTTAGCAAAGTCTTTCTTTGCTGAAGTTCTGCATCATAACTATGTAAGTGCTTATGTCTGATGCTAACATCAGGCATTTTTGTTTGCTTGAAGATTTACATCTTAGTGACATAGCACTGAGACTCATTCAGAAACGGTGCTCTATAGGAATCAATCAAGTCGTGTTTAAAGTGATTAAGTGTCGTAGAATTCCAGCATAGGCGAGTACCGCTATTATTCACCTTAAGAGAATGTAGGTGGATGTTTTGATTTAGTAGGTGTTGCCCTGCTGGGAAATCAAGGCGCATAACGAGTTTGTTATGGTATTACATTCATAGACTGCACTTGGGATAAATATTTCTTATTTATATAGATATAATCTATGATTGCCTTCCACGTGCCAGAGGACCAAGGTGCACGAGCAGGAACATCACCAACCACAGTATTATTCACCATAACATACCCCCTTTCTTGCATAATGTCGCACCACATTTGTTCATCAGGCCTATACCTACGATTAACAGTTGGTAAAATGTGTAGGTTTAGGTCACCGAGAATAATGGAGCACATGATGTTAGCGTCACCAATTATTTTATCCAAATAGAGAGTCAAATGCATGAAAAACATCTCATCTGTTAAATTCTGCCTGCTCCAATATATGTTGATAATAGCTAAACTCACCATGCCCCGAGTTAATTTTACTGCTTGGAAATATGGGAATAAGGAGGGATATTGCACAACACTAAAGCCACTATCATGCTTGACGGCTAGAAGCAAGCCTCCAGAGGGGCGCCCCAAAGATTTTTTAACAGCAAAAGAAGAAATGATTGTATGCGAGGCACAAATTGGGGCAGTCATGAGCCATGTTTCTTGCAAGGCTACGATATCAAATCGATGTAAATTACTTGTAGCTGAATTTATAAAGTGATTGTAGCCTCTGGTGCTCCAACACAGGAGAGTAACAGCCTCTTTTCTATAGGTTAGTTATGATTGACCCCCATACTCTTGAGATCCCACGGCTATGAAGGTCTGATAAGAAGTTAATCTTCGAGAAGTGTCGTGCTGTTTTGACTGATACGTCAAAATTTGAACCTTTTGTGTTTTATCATTGGTTGGATTAATGTCTTGGGACAGGATGAATCCCAGGTCAAACAATGACATTCGCGCCTGCCATAGCATGTTAAACACTAGACCTGAGCGAACATGTATCTTTACTTCTGATAAGTCATCTTGATTAATAAACTCTATGAATTCAATGTCAGTCTTGGATAGATCTTTTAAAGTCACAACATCAGTACAAATGTTCAATATGCTTGTTCTGTTGAGAACATATGTCGGAAAGGGTGCAGCACGACACTTCATGTTCAATGGGAAAAATTGCGGTTTGCTAGTGGAACACAGATTTTGAGGATTCATAAGTAACTTTTGCATACGTGTATCACAAGGCATAGATTTATTCGCTACAAAGTTCAGCTGTTCATTTAATCTTTTTGGGGTTTGATGAGACATATTTGTTTTAGAAGGAACAGCTGAACAGGTTAATTTATGATCTTGACTAGTGGACTTAAGTTCAGAGAAACAAGATTTGATCGAAGATTTAATGTAATCTCTTAGATCTTGTTCTGAGGTTGAAACTTGGGAGGTAGGTTCTACATGCAAGTCATGAGTTAATATAGAATTCAATGAAGAGTTCGCTTGCATCCGTAAATGTTTTACTGAATCAGCTGTAATAGGCTGCACATGTTCCACGTGAGTATCAGTAGATATACATGCAGTTGTAAGCTGTGGGACAATGGTAGGTTTTTCAATTTGGCTCATAGGTAGCCGCATAATTGGATTCATCATGCCTTGCGGTGGTTCTATACACGATGGAAGAGTTAATTGTGACAACGGAGGAGAGTGTATAGTATAGGCATTAATCGAGGCTCTTATTTCTTCTCTTAATTGGAAAAGGATTGACTCGACATGTGTATTACAGTTTGGTAGAGAGGCAAATGACGTTGCAGGCACGGTCCCTATTGGGAGGTTTAAATTGGATTGCATAGCCATTCCAGGGCCGGACTCGGATGGAAACATGGACAGTGTCGAAGTAGTAGGAATGACAATCTGCTTTGTTAGGGTTATAAGATCATCAAGTGGTAGATGTGGTATTATCGCTGGAATCGATTTAATTGAGACTCCAGCGGTTGATGATACTAAAGGTGTCTCCAAGCGAGAAGGAATTTTGATACATTTTCTGGGAGTATCTCTTGATTTTGAACAAGATTTTGTTTTTTGCACAGTTTTTTTTCAATCTTTTCCACTCTTTCCTCGAACGTGGGAGTTTAGAAGAAAGAGTGGGCACAGATGGTGCAAATACTTCAAAGATGTTAACAGAGTCTTTGGGAAGCAATTTAGGGTCTAGGGTCAATATAGGTTCAATTACTGGCTGTATAGTATCATCAGTAATGAACTGATGGGAAGGAGAATGATAAACATCAGTCGCAGCTGATGATACAGTGGGCTGATTTCTTTCGACCATTAGAGTTTCCGTGATTTGAGGACATCTAGTCTCCTGCACTGAATTAGCAGGTTCTGTAGTCATTAACTTGATAGATTTTTTGGGAGTAACGAGAATAGGGAGAATAGAGTCCTTGCTGAAATATTGTTCCATGAGCATAGATTGGTGAGTTACCTTATTATCCAGTGCCTCATACAATTTTGCAATGGTTAATAACGCAGTGTTCATCGCACTTAAAGTGTTATTCAGACCTGGGGCCTGTGGAAATGAGAAGCGCTTATCCTGGGCTCTTTGAATAAAAAATTCTGATGTCTGATCGGCTTCTCGAAATCTTGTGCAACGCAGAGTGGGTGCTATAAAAGATGGCGATTGAATTACAATATCAATGTGGGATTATCGAGCATTGCTGATGCTACAGAGTTATGATGAGTAGATTGAGGGGAGGAAGAGTTTTTGGCAGGTATGATGGTGATGTTATATGAGAGATCTTCCTGTAATTGTATCAAGTCCCCCGTTTTTGAACATATGTATAACACATCAGACGTAGGACACGAAGAGTGGGTAGACATATTCATGGAATCCAAGGTATCATCACCAACTTCACCCGTTATGCGGAGTTGCTCATGTGCTTGACGTAGCTGCACCTGGGCAGCTACCGAACACTGAGTAGGTTCCATGAAAATGCCTGGGATTATTGTGCTCTGAGGTGTGCTATTGATGTTTGTATCGGTGGCTGGATTAGCCAGTTCAGCACAAGAGTAAGTTGAAAAGTAACTTAATCTTGTGTGAACATCGGCTTGTAATTCGCCTACAAGACAGACGGTTTCTAAAGTTGTATCGGTGACTTCTTCGACACAACGATTAGTCGCCCAACTTTCAGGACTGGGGCGAATTGACGCCACTCCAGGTGGGGGGCAAAGAGCCTGTGGGCATGTGGACATATGAGGATCAACCACCTTACTAATAGATTCGGCCGTTGTAAGCGGTGACTCTTGTCCCTCACAGGAGACCATGGTTGAAAAGACTTCTGTGCCATCGTCCATCAACGCCACTGCAAGAGCGACAGGCAATGTCTCGCCTGGAGGGGCGTCATGCAATCGATGGCAACATTTATCAGATGTAAGGGACTTAGAGCGTTGAAACTTAGTACCAGTGGAGACGGAAAAGGGTAAAGTTGACTGTTTTAATGAGGGCCCTGCCGCCGTACTAAAATGACTCGAAATATTTCCCGGCATGGCGGTTTTCAATGTGTATTTGCGAGCTACCATTGAGTTTACAAAGAACAAACAAATGGCACTTTAAATAGTACTCACACAGTGGAGATTTGGTTGTGCTTGTAAAAATAAAAGAGGGGCGTTGCCTTGCTCTGCGCTAATTCGCTTAACAGCGTCCGGAAGGGATCAAAGAGGGAACACCTCCACAGTCTCCCGTCCGGTGCTCGCGCCACCAGCACCTACCAGCCGTACAACAGCCAGAGGCCTTGATCCCGATGGGCTTAACGCCGCAAGGGTGGCTCGAGCGCTGTTAAATGGACGCCCGCAGTCACGTGATCACACACGTGGGATGATCAAGCTCCGCCTCCTCCAGGAACCGGTTAGAGTCACGGCAAGAGCTTCGCTTTGCTCGCAGTGCCGGGTGATAAAAGCAGGCTCAAGTAAAACAATAATCCACTTGTGAGACAGTCTTTCAGTACACAAATTAATACGCCACTCGGGTGGCTCGAGCGCTGTTAAATGGATGCCCGCATTCACATGATCACACACGTGGGATGATCAAGCGGTTGGAGTCACGGCAAGAGCTTCGCTTTGCTCCCAGTGCCGGGTGATAAAAGCAGGCTCAAGTAAAACAATAATCCACTTCCTATCTTTATTGTAAATAAAGCTGATCTAGGGCTTGACATTTCTCTTTCCTTTAATTTAACCTTTTTGTGTCTTACTGAAAGATGGATTTGACTATATTTATACCAAAGCCACTCCTGCCTCAATATCACCTATTTTCTAGTCTATTGTACACTATAACGTCACGTGGGGGCAGTTGATATACACTACAAACACAGTTGGGTTATATGCTCCATTAATTTCCACTTTCTGTTGTAGTTTCTTTTGAATACCATTTTATAGTGTTTCCTTCTTCTAACCCCTTGGGAATATTAACCATTCTGTAGAGGAAGAGCTAAATAACCCTCCCAGAAGCTCTGCCCTCATGTTGCCTATATGTTGGGCACCGGAAATTGCAACACATGAAGTAACAGTGAGGATGCCTGTAACGCAAGGAATTCTTGAAACAAGGTATCCATTGAGAAAACCCTATATGCATTCGTAATGAAATGATGGTCTTCTGGACAGAGCTCTGGAAGAAGTGTGAAAATGAGCAAGAAAGAAGACTGGTGACATCATGCAAAGCAGAACTGACACACCCTGAAAAGATACATAAGACAAAAGAACATAGACATTCTATAAGATCTGATTAGGAGGTGTTGAAGATAAGCAGCATTTTGGCCATGTAACAGAGAGCCCTATTGGTTGTGTAACCAATGAATTGTCGTGTATTTTGTGACGATGAAGATGAATTGCACTAGAGAAGGGCTTAGGTGTCCACCTGATGTTAGAGACTCAATCACAACCCCTGTTAGTATGGAACGTATACTTAGATGTTCCCTGTAATCCTATCACATTCCCAGGTAGGTTTTTGTAGTTTGCGACGTAGTGTGATGTCAGTGATGACGAATCTTCACCATAAAAGTTGTGTTTTTTATGGAATTCATCAAGTTTCTACTGTGCGTCTGTTGATGTCCATTGTAACTCTCTGTTTTAGATAATTGCAAATAAAACAGTATTAAGTTTTGCCAACTTCCTGAGTCAGTTTGATTATTGATATATAAGTAAGTTCTGCCTCCTCATCCATCTCTAAGTATTGCTGCCTCGTCTTGAAGGACCCAAGTCGATGGGTTCAATTCATTGACCACCTGGCTCTTGTCTTAATTTCTGCAACAAACTTGATTCTCTTTTGTAACTTGTTTCAGTTTTTCCAGTCCCTTTTTGTGTACCAGGTGATTTTAACCTTCACGTGTCTGATCATAATTCTAATTGTTACAGACTGTTACTATTGAGTCCCTCCTTTACTTTTTCACTTTTTCCCTCTTCTCCCACACACATTAAAGGTGGTGATGTGGATGAACTCATTTTGGAATGTGATTGGGTGTGGCAGCTAGGTGCTGGGTCAGTCCGGCCGCCGCCCAGCTAATTCCAAGAGGGTCAAAGGAATGGGATTGTGCAAGCTCATCAACCCCAACAAGGTGCAGTGTTGCATTCCTAAGGAAGTTCAATTACCCTCTTTCAAAGACACCCAGAAACATACCAGCAGGCATGTGTATATTCTCCGATGTTACCTTAACAAAGACAGCTAAACATACTGCTTTGTATTCCTAAAACCCATCCTTACAAACTCTTGTCAAACCGGCAAAGCAGTTATTGATACAGCCACAGAGTTTACAGAGCTGTAATCACACACCCCCAAGTTGGATTGGAAGGAGATGCAGCCGAGACTGAGAACCACTTTCATGCAGATGCAGAATGAAGCAAATGGGAAAACACTGGCAGGAAGAATTCAAAGATGACGCAACTACAGGGAATGTGTATAAGGTGTGGAACGACCAGGTTAGCAAGATCACATAATTTAGCATTGCAAAGTGAATTGATTTAAAAACATTGTAGTGGCCTGTCAATGATGACACCAAGCCCAGGGGTTGTGTTAGTGTCCCTTATTTTACTTTAACACATGACACTGTTAACACATAATACTGATCTTCCAGCATACAATACTATATCTATAAACGTAAGTGATAATGTCCTCTTGTGGTTCCTATGCGCAGGAAGTATATCATTTTAAGGCAGGAGGTTGTAGCAGAGAGCGTGTGACAGGTTGCTACTCACTCCTTGCTTGCCGGCTCAGAATGCTGTGGGTGGGAGCTGCCGCTCGTTTCCTCACAGCACTTCCCCGGGGATTTCCTTCGGGACCTCTTAAGGTTCTTTACTCTACACACCTCCTTTTTTTGGATGAAGGTGGTTCTACCCCATCACGTAGTCGGTGTACTTCCCTGTCATCTTCTTTCTCTCTGTGGTCGGCTGTTCTCTGGATTCTCTTGTCGTGGCGTTTCAGCCCTTTCGCTGGTTCTCTCTTGCCTCGTCGCATTCCTTCTGGGACTGGTTTCCACTTGAGGGGGGTGTCCCAATGTCCTCCATCTCTGCCTGTCCTGACTGTTCTCCTATGGTCGGGTTCTCTTTGGCCAGGCTCTCCTCTTGACTTCTGTGATCTAGTGTTTCGGAGTTGTGTGCTACTTCTGCCCCTCTTTCATACATGGCTACTCTCTCTAAGTTCCACTGCTTGCCCTCTTGGGTGCATGCATGGTTTGTCCCTCGTTGCACCACTTTCAACGGTCTGCTGAACTTGGACCCGTCTCTGGATCTCTGTGCACCATTTACATTTTTATGAGATCTCCTTCTCGGGCTGTGCTTTCTTGGGGCTTTCTCCTTTCATTGCTATATTTCTTCATGTGTTCTTTGCTCTTCTTAACTCGCCATATCAATTCTTCCATGTCCACCCTTTCATCCTCTCTCACGCTTGCCAACCATGGCAGGACCAGGGTAGAGGCTGCCTTGCGTCCTCTGAGGAGGTGGAATGGCAATATGTCCGTGACCCCATTGGGGGTGAGGCGATGCACAGCTATGGCTTCCTTGACTGTACCGAGCGGGTCAAGTCTCGCTGCTGTGGCCAACTGCAACACTCCCTTAATGAATTGGTTGGTGCGTTCCACCAACCCATTTGCTTGTGGGTGATATAGGGTTGCTTTAATTTGCCTGATATTGTTCTCCTTCAGGAGACTGTCCATCTCTCTGGATATGAGTTGCACTCCATTGTCAGTGACCAGTTCTCTGGGTAATCCTTCTCTCTGAAATAGGTTTTTAAGGAATTGGATCACTGTGGCTGTGGTTATGTTGGGTACACATTCAAACTCTGTCACTTCGATAAATAGTCCACCAGCACTATGGCATACTTGCTCTCATGCTCCATGAGTTCCAGCAGGCCTATAAAGTCTAAGCCCATTGTTTCCCACACTCCTTCTGGCACTTCTGTGTGGTGTAGTGGCGCTTGCCTGACTTTGAGTCTCTTGTCACTATTCACACACTCGTGACACCTCTCTGTCATGGCCCTTATTTCCAAGTCCATGCCTGGCCACCAATACGCTTCCCTTACTCTCCTTCTCGTCATGCAGTTTCCAAGATGACCGGCGTGAGCTCTGCATATGATGGTTCTTGTCATGGCTATGAGTGGAATCACTTGGTCGCCTCTCATGAGCATCCCTCCATTTTCAAATATTTCATCTGCCATTTTCCAGTAGGGACGCAACCCTTCTGGACTAGACCTCTCATCGGTCCACCCTTTTCGGACCCATTCCATGTTTTTCGTTGTGGTGTCATCTTTAGCTGCATCTTCTATCCAGTGTTTCTCACTCATTTCAAGGAATTCCCTGCTCTTTAGGTCTGTGAGTGATGCAACGATGTATTTGTCTTGTAGAAAACTGATTTTGTTATCTTTGCGCTGCTGGAGTCTGGACATGCAGTCCGCTTGGGTATTTTTCCATTCCGCGATGTGCTTTATTTCGTATGTGTATTTTTGCAGCTTGGCGGCAATGCGAGCAAGCCGCGGTGTTGCTGTGCGGGTTCCCACCGGGCTCAGTAGGTGCACTAGGGGTTTGTGATCGGTTACCAACCAAAATGTTGTACCCCATAAGTATGTGCGGAAGTAATCCACAGCCCATGCAAATGCTAACATTTCCTTTTCAATGGTGGAATAATTTTTTTCTGATTGTGAGAGAGCCTTAGATGCGAAGGCGACAATGTGTTCTTCATCGCCCTTCTTTTGTGTGAGCGTTGCTCCTATACCGTAGGCGCTGGCATCTGTGGTAATCATGGTCTTCCATTGGGGATTGAAAGGTTGCAAGCAGGGCGCATGCATTATTCCTTCTTTGAAATCTTCAAATCCACTGGTTTGTTCTGCATCCCAGTGGTACTCTGCGCCTTTCTTGAGTAATTCTCTCATGGGAGCAGTGGTCTCTGAGAAGTTCGGTACAAATATTGCATAGTATTCTGATAGTCCTAAACATGATCTCAGCTCTTCTTTGCTGGTTGGGGGGGTGCCTTCACAATTGCTTGCAGTAAGTCTTTCTTGGGACTGATACATGCCTTGGATATGGTGTATCCCAGGCAGTCTACTTCATCTGCCTGCAGTACACATTTGTTGTAGCGAAGTCGCACTCCTGCTTCCTGCAATTTTGCCAACACTTTGCAGAGCGCTGCATCATGTGTCTCTGTATCTTCTGCGTATATTAAAATATCATCCTGGAAGTAAGAGACGTTTCCAATATTCTTCAAGATTCAAGAGCGAGTCCATCATGCGCTGGAAATCAGAGGCCGCAGAGGACAACCCAAATGGCATTCTGGTGAATTGATACGTTCCTAATGGTGTTATGAACACCGTGAAGGGTCTAGATTCTCGATGTAAAGTGATTTGGTGGTAGGCATCCCTCATGTCTAATTTTGAGAATATTTTAGCCTCTTTCATGAGCAAGGTCAGTACATTTATACTCGTTAAGGGATATCTGTCCACCACCACCTCCATATTTAGGCTGCACAAGTTGATGCAAATATGCAAGTCGCCGTTATGCTGTTTCTTTATAAGAACCACTGGGCTGAGCCATTCAGATGACTCTACCGCCTCTATGGTTCCTTCCGACAGCATTTTCTTGAGCTTTTCTTGTAGTGCAACTCTCGCTGTTGCCGACACGGGTCTCACTCTAGGCTTGACTGGTACCGCTCTTTGTTTCAGTTTTATCTTGTGCATATAGTTTTTGATGCGGCCAGGCGTGTCTGAAAACAATTGCGGAAATTCTTCTTTGCTGATTGAGGCGCCATTTTTGTTTATGGACAGGACCTGTTCCTCCAGCTGGGGTCGAGCCTGATTTGCGTTTTGCTTGGTCATCCCATTCTAGCACTGGTGGTCAATTTTCTGCCAGATATACTTTTGTTATGGTAACTCTGTCCTTGAATTCTACTGTCACTCTGACATACCCCAAAAGATTTATACTGGCACCTTCATACACTGTGGGACTGACATTTGTTTTGTAGGCTTCTACTCTTTTTCTTCCCAGCATGTTTTTGTACAACTTTGAGGGTAGTATTGTGAGGTCTGAACCCGAGTCTGCCATCACTCTTGTTTCATGACCCTTGACTTTGATGGTGCAGTGGGGCTTTTCCCTCTGACTTGTGCCGCCATTCACCATGAGAACTGTGGCGCCTTCTTCTTCACCTGAGTATGTCTCATCTCTGCTTTCTTCGCTCTGGATTGCTGTCACAGTTTTCTTTGTTCTCCACGTGCAGACCCATGCGAAGTGTCCATACCTTCTGCATTTTTAACATTCTTTACTCCTTGCCGGTCATTCTCTGCTGTTAGCTAAGTGGCATGTGCTGGCACACCTGTGGCACTTCAATTGTTCACGTTTCACTGCTGCGTCATCCCTGGCTTCGCGTTTACCTCTGTCCCTTCTGCCTCTGGATTGCACCCACTGTATTTCGGGTGATTGCGCAGCAATTCCCCACTCTTTGCGCCTGCTGGAAGTCTTTTCTACAGCCCTCGCAATCTGAATTGCTTTATCTAACACAATTTCTTTTTCAAGAATAAATTTGTCTTGTACCTTTCTGTTGTTTGTGTGGACGATGAGCATGTTGCAGATTCTTTCTTCTGATGTTGCTCCAAATGCACATAACGGAGGCAGTTCTCTTAGCTTGACTACGTAGTCCTGCTTAAAATCTGATTCTGTCTAGCACTACATTTTCTTCTTGATAGACGTCATCACCTTCTCCTGTCAGGGTTTCTGGGTTCAGGCCTGCAAAAGTTATTTGTCCTTCTACACCCAGCACATTTAATAACATGGTCTTCTTGTGCGCGGCTGGATAGCCTGTTCCACCCATCGCTTCCAAATAGGTTTGAAATAAAGGCTCCCATTGGAGCCACGGAATAGCTGCGTTACCTGGGACTTGCAGGAACGGTGGTGGTGGCGTTGCTCCTTGCATTGTGGTGCAGCTGGGCCGATCCCGTCCTTCGTCGCCAATTATGTAGTGGCCTGTCAATGAGGACACCGAGCCCAGGGGTTGTGTTAGTGTCCTTTATTTTACTTTAGCACATGACACTGTTAACACATAATACTGAACTTCCAGCATACAATACTATATCTATAAGTGTAAGTGATAATGTCCTCTTGTTCTAAGGCAGGAGGTTGTAGGAGAGAGCGTGTGGCAGGTTGCTGCTAACTCCCTGCTTGCCGGCTCAGAATGCCGTGGGCGGGAGCTGCCGCTCGTTTTCCTCGTGGCACTTCCCCCGGGACTTCCCTCGGGACCTCTTAAGGTCCTTTGCTCTACAGACATTTAAAGACCTGTTAGACCAAAACCAATCCCAGTTAGAATTTGGTCGGATGACTCTTCTAGATGGTATTAGAATCAGATGCACCAGCCCTGGTACTCGTATAGATTTCATTGATAACATATCTGGTTATCTCCCCAGAAACGTGACTAGTTCTTTCTGGCAGGGTGTGCAGAGAATAGGTGGTAAGGTACAGTACAGCAATGGGCGATCAGCAATGTGACTTTACTGTAGTATGCTTGCACCAGTTAATATGTTCCATACGGCTGTCTCAGGCCGATAAATTGGGAACCCGGCAAACGAACACCTGATCTACTTATTTAATGAGCACACACTAAAATGTGAAACCGTGAACCATACTGAGGTATCTAACATATGACTAATGGATTCCGCCTTGTGTCGAAATAAGTCCTCAACCTGTATACATTTTGAACCCTGATGAAGATGTAGCACTAATGGGTCATATACGTCAAAAACGGTTGGTTTTAGGGCAATAAAATAAGTTTTGCATTGGAAAAGAGGAGAATTGGTTCAATGCAAGACATCTTCTACACATCAGAAGAATGCTAGCAATTAATTTGACACATTATGTCCTCTATATTGCACTTGTAAATAGGGGTGGATTTTCATTTCTTGTCAATTTTGACATGTGAAAAAATATATACATGAAACTGAAGACGGTTGTTGTTTTAAAAAAACGGTTGTTTTGTAGGTATAAATATGAATGTATGTGTGAGGACAGTAACTTCTGCTTTACTATTTTAATATAAAGGATGGTTTCACTTCATGAGAAAAAAATCATAAATGAAATCATGCTTCATCTCATGTGAAACGGTTTTATGTATAATTGTCTATTTCCCGAGTCTCAGATGGGGAAAGGGACACCTCCTTTTCTATATACAAGTAATTCTGTTACCATCACTTTTTTGGTGGTAACGGATTTACTGCCGTTTTTACTGCACCAGCGAATTCTGAGTTTTGTCTTGAAGTGGAGGATTTACATTTTGATGCTGGAGCTACATGCTCCACTTAAAAGTAAAATATCAGGATAATTACTGCTCACTGTAATGCAATAAAAATCCCCGTGAAGTCATGTAGACTCCTTAAATGGGTATTTGCACCGCCCTTGTAACACTCATAATCCTGTGGTAAGCCCATGGAATCAAGTGGCGGTAATGGTAATCAATTCTGGCAGAAATTCAGTGGATCTACCACCGAACTACTGTCAAACTTGTGATGAGACCCATTGTCTTTGTGGGACTGCCCCGCCCCCAAGCTCCTGTGCCCCACCTCTGGAACAGGACTGGCTCTGGCCCTGGTAGGCCTCCCATCCCACCTGAGACGGGACCCCTTCCCTTCATGATGGGGTCTGGCCCTGGGGAATTCCTGAGAATCCTAAAACCTGCGACAGACCCAATGTGAAGCCTGAGAAGAAGGTATGTGAGGGACATGGAAGAGAATGCTGAAAAAAAAACAAGGTCTGGTAGGGACCCAAAGTACATTTTGATAAACGTAAGGTGTGGGAGAGCTCAGATGAATGTTGAAAAGCCTATGGTCCTAGAAAGATCAATTAAATAATCTAAAGTATCAGAGGTTAGGAAAAACCTCAAGTGCAATACTGGGCACTGCACGGACGCCAGGTACAAATTGAAAGCACCAGAGGTTGGGGCAAAGCCTGAGAAGAGATGTCTGAGAATCTTGACATCTGGGAAAGGTCTTAAGAGGCATTGTAAATGCAAGTAGTCCAAAGATGTGTTTAGACTGTGAGTAACCTTGGAAGATCCTTCCCAGGAGGACCTGTTGTTATGCTGTATTGGCCTCAGGCTGGATATTTTAAGAGTAGGATTTGAGAACTCTTTTTGTTGACCACACCTTGGAAAATATGTGTTTGTGGTATAGCTTATTGTAGCCGGACAGCTAAGCACTTATTAAATATGTTTTTTTAAATTTTATATTGCCCCACACCCAGGCTCGGACTGGCCTATAGGGCAATACCCGAACCAAAAATGCAAAGTGTAGTGGGGGCCTGTTCTTTTGGCCAATGTGAACCAGTTTGATGAGCTCTTTCACCATGTGGCTAGCAGTTTTGACCAGTGTTGCTGAATGCATATTCTTTCAAATCTGCAATTTGCAATGGTGGGCCACCTTTTCATTGGTGCCCGAGACAATTTAATGCCCCCGTCCGACCCAGCCCACACCTTTATGATGTGCTGTTATAGATTAGGGAGGCCAAGTCTGGAGTAAAACCTAAACTTTATGATTTTGACTGATGCCACAGTAGTAGGTGAACACAGCAAGCACCCTTAACTTTATGTAGTTCTGCCAGTATACCAGCAAATGGTAATAGCGTTTTCAGCACTCAATCTAGTGGTATTACCGCCGAACCACGAGTGCTGGGTTGATGGAGTTAATCCCCATTCATGTAGTCCAATGGAACTCCATGAGGGATTTGCTGGTATTATCTGCAGCTGTAATACCAGCCTTTTTTTTGCCACTAGGGTGTTGCAATGGTTCTACATTATTTTGCAGCAGTATTTTTCATCGCAGGTTTTTTCATCGCCGTTTTTATTTTGAAAAACTCATCGTTTTTTTTTTTTGGAGGGGTTACCCCCCCAAGCCCTTTGTTTTCTTTTTTTTTATTCCCTTACACCCACAACCATATATTTCATTTTTTAACCCCCCCAAAAAAAAACGATGATTTTTTTTTTTAAATAAAAACGGCGATGAAAAAACACGCGATGAAAAATACCGCAGTGAAATGCGTGTATACCGTTGCAATTACCTCTAGCTCTTAGTTGGCCAGTGCGGTAATGTGCCGGTATACAGTAATACCGGAATGTTAATACTGCACCGGCCAACTTATAATGAGGGTCAGTACTATCTTTTGCTACCCTCAATAACATTCTCACTTATTCGCCTGAACAATCACTTTCTTCACAACTTTGTGCTGAAGTCTTTGCTTCCTATTTTACCACAAATATCAATGATACTCGTCTTATTTCCTTCAAGTACCCAGGTCCAGATTACATTTTCACTTCTTTCTTATTTAGGGATTTTCATATAACATTTCTCTTCAGTCAGGTTGCTTTCCCTCTGTTTTCAAACAAGATCTGGCCATTGCACTACCTACAAAAATCTTCAAATTATTGTTGAATATCTGTGTTGCCTATCTGAACTCCTAGAAAGAATTGTACAACTTCAGATTTTTACGTATGATCATCATCACAACCTATTGTCCCCCCTAAAATCAGACTTTTGTCCAGGCCATGCTACTGAAACTTCTCTTTGGTGGGGTCAGATTCTAGAGTTTATGCCCATCAACATATACTCTCTTCTGTTTTGCTACTTTTAGATCTTTCAACATTTGAAACTGTAAATCACCCTACTCTCCTATGCTTTTAGGTTTCTATGGGTATATCTGGGAATACTCTGTCCTGGCATTCTTTTTTTCTATCAAATCATTCTTCGTTGTTCTTGTGGAATGGTTCGTCTTCATCTTACAATTCTTCGATGTCTGGCAATGCTCAATGTTCTATTTTGGGACCTTTTCTATTCAATCTTTGAATTATACCTTAAGGTTCTTTCATTCTTTTATTTGGTTTTCAGGCACCTTTCTAAATAGATGATACTCAGATTTTCTTTTAATTTCCATCTTGTACTGATGCACTTCATCTTTGTCTATCACACTATTGATCTGCTGTTAAATCCTGGATGGCCACTGTGGAGAGGTCAAGGCCTGGCATTTGGTGCCAAAAGTGCGATGGCCCTAAGGGGTCATGGACCCCTTTATGCCTGACAATGGTGGACCCAGAAGAGGTATGTGGGAGACCCCCAGGGGCACCAGGCTACGGCTCACTTGCTTGGCAGGGCACTGTCACAAGGGGGCTGAATACAATGAGAAACAGTGACTAACACAGCCAGAAAGCTACTTTACTGCTATCTTGACCCTTTTAATTCCTGCATATCAGGTGTAGTCATACCAACATACCTGACATACCAAGCTACTGCCATCCTATGCAAAGTACATTTCAGATAAAATGTTCTTAGCGACTATTGAAAAAGAGATCGATGGGATCATGACCACCCAGGAAAATCCACTTATAATTCTAAGTGGCGCCCTTAATGCTAAATGCCCTACGGGTCAACCAAGAGGTATTGAGCTGCGCCAAGTAACCCAGACTGAGTCACGGGGAAAACAATGGCAATCGCTCATGGATTCTAGAAACATTTTTAACATCGCCCACTCTCTCCCCCAGGCTGTTCCCATTCCAACTTGGGAAAGAGGTTCGCAAGAAGGAACGATTGACTACATATTTGTATCAGAGGAGATGTTAAATCGAATTACATCATTTGAGGTTGTAAGGACGGAAGCAAGCGATCATAACATTCTGAAAATCTCTTGGCCGACAACAGTTAGAAAAAGAACCCAAACGAGGGAAAAAAACGAATCTACCAACCAAGGAAACCGTCTCAGGCTTACATCAGAGAGAATCAAGGAACTGACCAAAAACTACTCGATGCATTGCTCTCGGGGAAACAGGGAGAAATTAAACCCCACTGACTACCAGCCTCTTTTGGGTCCGTACCTGATACCAAGGAAACTTAATCATAAAGCAACTCAAAAACCTTTACACATTTACGACACCGAGTTGGTCCTGAAACGGCGTACTTTGCGAAAGCTGAAAAAGCAGGCGGCTATTTCTAAGTCACCGGGTCTAAGAGACCTCTACCTAAAGGAACACAAGTCATATAAATCCTGGCTCAGACAACAAAGAATCCTCTTGTACCAGCGTGATTCTGAAGAAATGCTCCGAAAGTTGGCCTCTAAGAACTCTGGTGCTTTCTGGCAGCTAATAAAGAACACAGAAGAGGGAGTAAGTGAAAAAGGATCAAACAATGTCTCAGAAGAAGCATGGAAATCACACTTTTCCATGATTTTCCAACTTCCAAGGAATCAAGCACCGGTTGCAGTGCAGGACTCAATATTTTCCACCTGGGAAGACTTCTCAAACGAGGAAGACTTAGTTTCGGCCATTAAGCGCCTTAAATCTTCTAGGGCACCAGGCCCCGACGGAATCAGAAATATAGATTTAAAGAACCACCCGGTGGAGTGGGCTAACTTCATCGGACAAGTATTCAAGAATTGCAGCACCACAAGATCCATTCCGAATTCATGGCGCACAGCAGTGATTGCACCTATCTATAAAAAAGGAGACAAAACCGAGCCTGGTAATTATCGGCCCATTGCCCTTTTGGACACCATCGGAAAAATCTACGGGTCATTTTTCCTAAAAAGTTTCCAATCCTAGGCCAAATCAGCTCCGTGTCGAGACCCTTTCCAAACAGGGTTCATGAAGAACACAGGGACTACCGCCAACATTATGCTGTTAAGTGTCATAAAGGCTGTATTTTCATCCAAGCCCGGGAGAGTACATCTGGCATTTATCGATCTGAGTCAAGCTTTTGACCAAATAGACAGATCTTTGCTGTGGTCTAAGTTAGAAAAATGGAACTGTCCAAACAAAATCCTTGATCCAATCAAGGCTTTCCATGACAAGACTTCGATCAGGATCAAATTGGACTAAGCGGGAAACTTGTCTGAAGAAATCCAGACGCTTAGAGGGGTAAAGCAGGGCTGCCCATTGGTTCCGGCCCTGTTCATCTCCTTCCTTGGAGACCTAAAAGACAATTCCAGCGAGTTAAGTCATTCCCTCCGAAAGTTGGTAAGACTCTTGTAACTAGGCTGTTATACGCTGACGACATCATCCTCGTCGACCAGACCCCAATTGGTCTTCAGAGGCAGCTTGACAACCTAGAAAAATACATCTCAAGTAACAACCTCGAGATAGACAAAGAGAAAACCAAAATCCTGACCCTCGGAAAGCTGCAGGAAAAGAACGCAAAAAACTTCAGATGGCGAATTGAAGACTCAACAATTGAAGTGGTGAAGTCCTTTAAATATCTGGGGACGATGATGGACAATTCAAAATCGGAAATTGCGATGCAAAACTATCTATGGGACAAAATCCACAAACTGACCACTCAGGCTAAAATAATTGACCGAAAATATGGACGATTTTCGCTCTTACCAGCCATAAAATTTTACAAGAGCAAAGTAGTCCCGAGTGAGGCAATGCCTGCGATCCCCTCTGCTATCTGGCCAAAATTGGAAGCCTGTTTCTGGCGGAAAGTTCTTCTGCTCCCAAATTCGACTCCAATCTCGATTATCAGAAGAGAACTGGGAACTCTTTCCTTGAAAGCGGTCATCGAGGCAGGCGAAATAGCCCTTTTCAGGAAAATAATAATGCAAGACTCTCCACCTGTTTACAAGATAATCAATGAGGAAATGATGGAAGGTAAGAGCAAACTTCTTTCCTCTTGGGCGAACAAACAGCAGACTCACCTGGTCATCAGTGGATGTTCTGAAGACGACTTGATGCAAAATCCCATGAAAGTTAAACGGAAAATGGCGCTGCTGGATTGGACAGAGACTCTCACATTGGCTGGCAATAACAAACTGCTCGCCCACCTGAATTTTCACCCCAAAAAACTACACTCAACCTCGGAAGTCCTGAAAAGATTGGGTCTAAGATCTATTTTCCTGAGAGTCGCTTAAATTTGCTTCCAACAAACGAAATCAGGGCCATTAAAGGGCAATCACAAACCAATTTTTGCCGCCTCTGTGAAACCGACTCAGAGCCGGAATCGATAAAACATCTTCTGATGCATTGCCCCAAAACTGAAAAATGGAGAAGAGCATACCTGAGTCCCCTGATAAACTCAAACCTCTTGAATGAAGAAGACGTTTGGTGGAATCGACTTCTGAGCGGTTCCAGAACGACATGGTCTATTGCAACCACAAAAATCTTAAAAGCAGCTTTAGAGGCATGTTCCCTTAGATCTAAAGAATTCGATTAACTAGGTTCTTGATAAACAAGGTTTGAACCTGACCTGAACGTCAACACCGAACTGTAAAAGGGAACTCTCTATAAACTTTTAATTTTTCTTCCTCCAACTTTTTCTTTTTCTTCCTCCAATTTTTTCTTTCTTTTCTTCTTTTTGCAAAATAATTGATTTGATTAAAGCGAAATAATAAATTAAAAAAAAAATATCCCGTATTGCCATTGTATGCATAGCCACTGGTCAAAGATACTGCCATCCTATGCGAAGTACACCCTCAAATATCTGGTATTGCCATTTTATGCACAGTCACTGGTCGCAGATACTGCCATCCTATGTGAAGTACCCCCCCCCCCCAAATATCTGGTATTGCCATTTTATGCATAGTCACTGGTCAAAGATACTGCCATCCTATGTGAGTTACACCCCCAAATATCCGGTATTGCCATTGTAAGCATGGTCACTGGTCAAAGATACTGCCATCCTATGCGAAGTACACCCCCAAATATCTGGTATTGTCATTTTATGCATAGTCACTGGTCAAAGATACTGCCATCCTATGTAAAGTACACCCCAAATATCCAGTATTGCCATTTTATGAATAATCACTGTTCGAAGATACTGCCATCCTATGCAAAGTACACCCCAAAATATCAGGTATTGCCATTATATGCATAGTCACTGGTCAAAGATACTGCCATCTTATGCGAAGTACACACTCAAATATCCGGTATTGCCATTTTATGCATAGGCACTGGTCGAAGATTATGCCATCCTATGTGAGGTACACCCCCAAATATCCGGTATTGCCATTGTATGCATAGTCACTGGTCAAAGATACTGCCATCCTATGAGAAGTACACCCCCAAATATCTGGTATTGTCATTTTATGCATAGTCACTGGTCAAAGATACTGCCATCCTATGTAAAGTACACCCCAAATATCCAGTATTGCCATTTTATGAATAATCACTGTTCGAAGATACTGCCATCCTATGCAAAGTACACCCCCAAATATCAGGTATTGCCATTATATGCATAGTCACTGGTCAAAGATACTGCCATCTTATGCGAAGTACACACTCAAATATGCGGTATTGCCATTTTATGCATAGTCACTGGTCGAAGATACTGCCATCCTATGTGAGGTACACCCCCAAATATCCGGTATTGCCATTGTATGCATAGTCACTGGTCAAAGATACTGCCATCCTATGCGAAGTACACCCCAAATATCTGGTATTGCCATTTTATGCATACTCACTGCCCGAAGATACTGCCATCATATGCGAAGTACACCCCCAAATATCTGTTATTGCCATTTTATGCATAGTCACTGGTTGGAGATACAGCCCAAAATGCACACCTACTGCAACAAATACCAAGTGGATACCCAAATTGCCATCTTAATGGCACATATGCCTGGCGCATATGGCATCATATTTCAAATGTGGAATAAATGCCTCGGAATGCCATTTGACAACAAGTAATTCCTCATATACCTGGATTGCCATTAAATGTAGAATGCAGCCTCAAATGTCCATGTACTGCCATAATAATGCCAAATACAGCCTCAGAGGTCCTAGTAACCCCTACATCCTATGTGTAGCACCTCTGTCTGTCAGCAAGCGGTTTGGTAAACATGGTAGAATGCCTCACTGCACTTGCTGACCGTCTCAGCAACTTTAACAAGGGTGGAGACCATCCGCCCAGGTGCATTATCTGTCTCAGCAATTTAACAAACAGGGGTGAACTGTACATATGCCACTCATGTCTCAGCTACTTTCATCTGCACACGCGTAGTCCCTGTTTAGAAACTAGCAAACCTATCTACACAGCATTCGAGGTTAAACAAACGCCCCCCTGTGTATCAAGCCCCCACTCCCGGTCTATGCCTCCTTCCTGTAACTTATATGTTTTCAATGAGCCAAACATATCCCAGTCTGGGATGAGCAGAAACAAACCTCTGATTCTCCTCTCCATCAGAACAGATGCTACCATCAGCCGAGGAGTCAAGAAATGCGTCTGGACGTGCGGCAGCCACCTGGTTTCGGTTTTTATCAACAAAAGATGGGGCGAGGGGTGGAGAAGTCCCCCGCCCCCCCGCGGCCGCACCTGTGCATCAGACCATACAAAACAATCCACACAGAAAATGGAAAAGGTAAAACAAGGGCTAATGAGACCCAGCCACATCACCCAGCGTTCCTGATCCACGCAGAGTTGTAGTGAGGACCTCAGCGGTGACATGTATGCTAACTGGTCCAGCTTGGCCTTCTCTTTGACAAATGTGGCCTGGAGGGTCATGGTAGGACAATTGGCAAGTTTAAATAAGGGTGAGTATCTTCTGGCAAAGGAACATATGCTTTGTGTAATGCCCATGCATGCGAAGAGGGAAAATAATGGCGATCACTCTGGGAGCAAACAAGAGCGCCCGCTGATGTCGGGTGCGGAGCTGGCTGCCAGGGAACCTAAGCTGCGAGCCGAGAGCGGAGCTGGCTGCAGAGGAACCGAAGAAGTGAACCAAAACAAACAGGGGCCAAGAGGGAAAGCAGAAGAATGGATAAACACTAGCGTTAGAACCGGATAGAAGGAAGAACCTCCCAGCCAGTGCCATTTTAGAAAAGACTAGCCCGCCACCACACTGCGAGCAGAAACGTGATGGAACAGTTACTGGCCGCCCAGTCTCCAACACCTTCACACCCTCCAGGCACCCGGACGCATGACACCTGTCCAAAAAGGCCTTTGACCAACTGAACTCACGAAGGGGTGAGAGTCCCCAAATTCCCCTTACACCTCTTCCCGGACAACTCCAAAACTTCACTGGAATTATATTTCCGTCGAAGGGACTGCAGATCTGGAAATCAAAATTGGGCGACAAAGGGTGAAACACCCGGTGATAGTCGTCACTCCTGAGGGCACGCCTTGTCTATTGGGGAATTACATCCTTCAGGGGTTATCACCCCTAATGGACTGCGTGAACAAGGTCATCCGGACCCAAACAATCAAACTTAAACAAAGCGCAAATTATGTGAGTTTGAATGGCACATGCCATGTGATTCGTCCAACAAAATAGAATTCCATTTCAGGAACAATCAAGTCCCAGAACTGTCATCTCTATAGGAGAATAAACTGGTGATGGGAATCCTTCTGCATTCTTGAAAATCAACCTCCCTCCAAGTTTTTAGTGGCATTCCACACTGAAGGGAAATATTCTGAAATGTTATACAAATCCAAAATCAAAAGAAACCCCAAATCCCATGACAACACATGATGAACAACTGGCTTGAAGTCTGACCGACATCCAGATAAAGGAGGAACAGCAGTTTCTTCCCATTCAGATAAATGAGGGGGAGGAGCCTATTCTCACCAGAGTATGCCTGAATAACAGAAGAAGCTTCATCAGTGAAGTATTGTTCAGGAAACTCCCAAAAGACCAGACCATTCCCACATTTAAATTGATTGATAAATGGTATCTAGGCCTGGAAACCACAAATTCCAAACATCTCCTCCCTAGCAGGTAAACGCTAAAAATGTCCATTGGCGACAAAAGCATAGAACATAACTGTAGGGTCGTGAGAGATGTCCCTTCCGCCTTTAATTTAGGCAGTGATATTCTCAATCGATTCGTAATTAATTTTGACCCAATTAATAATAAAGCCTGGTCCAACTGGGGTGTAGCCCCATGGGCTTTGACAATACTGAAATGGCATTTCGTCAGCTCAATTGCTACCGTATGCAGTTGAAATTCAAACTGGAGAGGAGGTCACCATCTCAGGACGGACCCGACAATTCCCAATTTCCCTAAAAATTAAGAGAGGACAGAAACTTCAAAACCCAGACACTTATGTACATTTAAATCACCATCTCCAACAGCAGGGGTTGGGTTTGAACCCAACACCATTAGTTGACTTAACACACAACACCATTCCAATAGAGGTGGACAACTGCGACCCTAGGAGTATCACTCTGGGCGCAGACACCTTTATTGGAATGGTGGTTGATGACCAACATTTCTCCTTGGACGTAATGGAATTAAATCATAGGACAGAACTCCAATGACTGCTATGACTGTGAAAAGGTCTTTACCCGGCAAGGGGAGAATTTCTTGGTGTACTCTTCCTGCCCTTACGGGGGGGGGGGGGGAGAGGTGACTTGCGATATCAGGAAGGATAAGGTGATATTCCAGGTCCACAGTGACTGCCTCTGCTGTCACCCTAGACAGGGTTTATGACCGATTGAGGAGCCCAATCAGGGTAGAGCCCCGGAAACCATCTAAAGAATGAAAGGAAAAAAATTGAAAACCTGATGGAAAATATTACAGATATACAGTGAGTAAAACAATTCATACTTAGGAAGAATGTATACACATTTGAGAAATCTAAAATTTGTAGAAATGTTCATGGGACTGAAAATCAATGTTAATGTGTGATGCTGTTTTGTTTACAAATTGTATGCCAATAATGGGGAGTGAAGTACTGTATAATATCCTTAACCTCTCTTTTACTCCTCTCTGCAGACTCAATAACTCCTTACTTCACACCCTGGAAGTAGGTAGGTAGTAGTAGTAGGTTCCAAAAAGGTTGGGGTTCCAGGACCAAAACCCCAAAATCCAAATAGAGGGGAGTGCAGACCAGAGCACCCACTCCCTCAGGATGGAAAAAAGAGTGGACATGCTCCTATGAGGAAAACCATAAATAAAAATTTAAAAGAAAACAAAAACCCTGCTCGCCCTTGCTCTTTCCTATGCATGACCCGAGTTAAGGAGCCAGGGGGAGGAATATGTGGAGTGTAAATTAAGCCCCAAGTGACAGCCCTATTGTGAGAATGAAGCTGGCTGATGTTGAAACACATTGTAATATGCAGACCAGTTCAAACATTGATTTCTGACATGAGGCTTAGTGAAGGAACATAAATGGGCATAGTTCAGCTTTCCCAAAATGGACAGGCACTCAAGTGTAGGCAAATGTGCCTGAGAACTGAAAACTGCTGGATGTGCCCATTACATTGCAAAAGACAGTTGTGGCTGAAAATGTTGTTTTCATAAAATATGAAAAGCTACTATTTCACTTAAAGAGACAGAAAGAGACAGATTGCATCATGTCACATTGACTTCAATGCAGCACAAGACTGTGATCCAGAAATCTAAAGTGAAGCCAAGCCCTTTGCATTTGTCACAGATAAAACATTACTGTTCAACATTAAAAATTACATAATTTAAAAGGAGAGGCCTACGTGTTGTAGAAGTGAACACTATTTTCCTATGTTAACTCTGGCCTATGTGTAAATAATACTGAAAGTGAGGCTCATATCTTTTTAATTATTGTATTGAAAACAGATTTCATTCCTAGACAGTAGGCCCAGGTGCAATACAAAATGCTACATGTTAAACACATTGGGCCTCATTACAGGTATGGAGGTAGCCATGCTGCTTTTAGCAGCATGGCTACCCCCATACCGGGTACCGGGTCCGTCTTCCTTGTATGGGGAAATACTGGGCCTTTCCGACCTTGGAGGGCCCAGTATTTCCACATTTAAGGAACCCAGACCCAGTACATCTCCATTCCCATTTGAGCTCCCATAGGTCTCAATGCGAATGGGGGGGATGCTAACAACGGGCCCATTAATGATGGGCCCAATGTTAGCATCCTGGTCTGCTGGCGGACCCACTAAGGACGCCTGGTAACAGTAATGGTGCGGTAGAGGGTTAACGGCGCCAGCTGCTCTACTGGTGCCGTTAACCCCCTACCACACTCATTGTAATGAGGCCCATTGTGTCAATTTAAAATGCTAGCCTTTCAGAATTATGGCTGCATCTTGTTTTCCCAATTTAACTGAAAGGTCTGTGCCTCAGAAACTTTGACCTCAAGACCTTTGGGCTTGGTCCACCAGTAAAAACAGGTCTGGTATTCAGGTGAAAATGCAAAGAAATACAAAGAGTTAGATCAAAATTGAGGGAGGGTCAGATAAGTCAGCCAGTCAGCCAACAGAATTGACCTCTTCAAATAGCTTGACCCCATTAAAGTGCCTCTCAGAGCCACTAATGGATCTTTAAAGACTGTGTAAGAACAGACATTACTGATAAGCAGTTGTTCAAGTCATGTGACTTGTGAAAAATTGATTTTCTGAAAGGTGAAATTGAGGCTTCTATATTAATGTCTTGCAATCCAAAAAACATCGGACACATTTTCCTAAATAACAGGAGAATGGTGCGCCACAATGAACTCATCCAGGACTCACATTAACGATCACAAAATGACCGCCAGTTCTATGCAAATAGTAACCATATGTGATGGATAGAATTTAAGTTAAGAAGAACATCATGATCCTGGACTTCTCATAATTCAGAGGAACTCGAAAGTTGGGGAACTGATAGAATGCGAAATGAATGCTTGGATTTTGAAGTGTCATATTTGTGACTATTTCAGCTCAGGAAACACAAAAAAATAATAGCTTCTCCTAGGAAGGTTGTGCAGAAATAACATTAGTATTCCTAGATTTGCCATAAAATGTAGAATTTAAATATATATGATTATGCAGTTATCTGACCAGTGGAGGTAGTTACCATGTAGTGAGATTTTGAGAAATAAAAATGGAAAAACATGACATTTTGAAATGATGCATTTTTCTCCTGCCCCATTATCCATAATACAGACCTCTAAACTCCTTGCCCTATCAGCTGGCAGTGGGCGGAATTAGTGGGGGGAGGGAGAAAGAAAGATTTCTAATCCGTAGCGTGGGAATATTCATAATATGTAAGCGTCATCAGTACTATATAATGTCAGTTTTCAATCTAAAGGAAGACAGAAGGGAAAAAGAGGAGAGCAGACTGACAACAACAGAGACCTGACAAAAAGGAAAACTGCCACGCAGGAAAGCAGATAGACAGAAGACTCCAGGACACTTGCTGGGGACTTTTGCCTGGAAGCTGGGAGTCCTATCTGAGAGAGGCCTAAAATCTGACTGGAGGGACCATGCTGTGAATATAGGTGTGATGTGTGAGCTGCCTACCGACAGAGGGTCCTAAAATCTGGCTGGCCTCCTGAGCTAAGAAAGGAGATCTCCCATGTAAGTAGATATATCCCAAAGCTATCAATTGTTTGGGGAGCTCCCTACCTTAATCCCTTTCCATTAGTGGGTGAGAGGCAAAACCGTGTAGACCCATGCCATATTTGACTAAAAATATCACTTCATTAATTCCCTTAAAGAAAAACACCATATCCATTTTAACCGGAAGTGTGAGGGGAAGCTGTCTGTTTTAACCCATTTCTTTTCATTAGTGGGTGCTCTTCCATTAGTGGGAAGGGGGTAAAAGCGTTATACTCTTAGCTTATTTAATGAAAAGATGTAATATTATTATTTCCCTTAGGGTCAGCAACCACGGGGTGATGTTTTTGTCAAAATTTGACATTGACAAAGATTATCCCAGTGTACAGTAAATTACTCTAGTCTTTAATGTAATCGGGCAACCCTGTTGTTCATTTGAATGTGCTAGTGTCCACAAAACGCAAATCCCAACAGCCTGCATTTCCTGTGGAAACAAATTGGCCCAAACTAATTTTCCCATTCTTTCCAAATTTTCTAAACCCTGCATTTCATTGGAATGTGTGTTCCCCGAACGATTTTCCCATTGAGTTAATTTCCCTAAACTTGCCTTTCAAATAAAAGCCCAAACAAAATTCCCATTATATTCACACTTTCTGTACCTTGCCTTCAAACTAATGGGTCATATATAACTGATGCCTGGGGCTTGGTGGGAGAGAAGATCATTGTGATAACCCAAGCAATCACGGTGTGTTTTCTTTAAATGTCCTAACTGTTAATGTGCAAAGAAATCCTATCAGTGTTTTGATTTCAAATCTTCAAATTCAAACTGTGTTTGTGGTGGTAACTGAAAGTATATTAAGAAATACATGTCAGTAAATTGATGCAATTGTGGTTATTATGTTGTGCCACAGAGTTGGTGGCTGATGTTATCGTGAGCTATTTTTCATTGTGGAAATTTAAATAAATATACACTATTATTTCTATACACCAACCAGGTTTTGAACTTATTGGTGATACAGAGGGTATCTGCTGAATGGTGTTATACAGGTTGGAGGCCTAACCAAATTTGAATCTGCTAAGCACTTTGTTGTGCGACACCTTCATTGGGGAGGTGGGGGGGAGGAACTCCCTGAGTTGAGAGTGACCATCCAATAAACTGTGACACTCCTCAGCTCCTTCTCGCCAGCTACCTTGATTGGGTGGCTTCCATTCTCTGGCTACCACCTGATGTCTCCCCCCCCTCGCACAAAGGATTATTTGAAGTGTGTTCACAAACCCAAGAACAAGGCTAAGTTACTGGATGATATAAATAACATTTTGCATAGAGACTATTTAAAAAAACCATTGGGCATGCGAAAAAGGTGTTTACAATGGTTCCAGAAAGCTATGAAGCACATCTGAACCCTGACCTGATAAATGCACCATACAATACCTTCACACTTCTCTGCCTTTGACCTGGACAACTTTTGAAATGCATTTGAACCGTGAACATTTCATTCGCATCACTTTTTTGCCTAATAAAAAAGAAATAGCAAATACAACTTTATGTTGAGTACATCCTTAGATGGGTTCCGCATACTCTTCTCGCATCCACATATTCTAGGGAAACAAATACTACTTTTGATTTGCCCATTCTACATCCAGCATTTGAAGTCCCAGAATGCAAATTTCAGGCCACATCAGACCCTCATCCCCACCCACAAGAAATCTTTTACAAAAGACTGTTTCCATAGTAATCTAGAATCACTGTTTGTGGATTACTACCGAAGAACTAAGAATTGTGAACCAGACACCTCACGTGCAGTTTCCAATGGAGCCCAACCTTGAAAGCTTTTATTGATGTTATGACAGAAAATCTATTAATGCAGGCTGTGGTGGAAGGTAAAAAATGCCAGTTTTAAAAAAACATAAACCTACCGTAAGCCTCTACAATAATAGAAATTAGTGTTCCTTGCCAAACATATGCAACTGTAGCCTGAGATAATATACTTTACCTCATCAAGTTAATGAAGAAAAACACTGTATAACTAAGTGACCAGTACAGACAGATTGTCATGATGCCTACCCCCGGGGAACCAGACCTGGTCCAGCAACCCCGGAAGCAGGCATCAAGTTATTTTGAGCAAGCCCAAAAACCCCTGCTAGGGGCTGTTTGGGTGTGGTCCTGGCGCCTATGGCGCCAGGCTCATAAGGAGAGTCAGTCATGGCGCCATAGGCGCCAGGCTCATAGCGTAGAACTTACCTGATGCAGACCATGCTGCAAGCTTACCTGATGTAGACCATGCTGCAGAGCTCCAAGCCAAATGAGGCTTGGAAGGGACTATTTTACCTAGGGACTATTTTTTAATTGGGTGGGGCTGGGGAGGAATACTTACCTGGGACTACTTTGGAGGCTATTTAAACCACACCCGAAGAGCAGCACACGCTTTGCGTTATTCTGCACCCAGCAGCGTAACGCTCACGGTGTCTGCAAGCCTGCATCCAGTCTTCTGCCACACCCGCCTCGAGTCTGCAGTTCCTAGAAACAGGGAGGCACAGAAGGAGAATTGGTTAGAATAAGAGCAAAACCTTTGATCCATACCTGAATTTCGGATCCACCGCGCCTTCGAACTGGAAGAAAGAAGCATTTTACGTGTGCCTCCTCACCTGCTGCAGCACCGCGCTGAACTCACCGGTCTTCGCAGCATCCTCATGACCCACTGCATCCTTCTGCACGTTCCCCCCGCACTCTGGCACCTAAGGAGAACACAAGAACAGCAAAGGTGAGCCAAGGGAATAAACAGAGGCAATAGTAACTACCCCCATAGACTTACATGATTACTGCCGGTGGTACTATTCCTCTTCACGAGTCGGCGCAGTCTCCATTGCATCCTCGCCATACCCCAGCCCCTAAGGGGAACAAAAGGACAACAAGGTGAGACGAAAGGACAAACAAGGGGAACTCTTCTCACCACAATATACTGACCTAATTTTACCGCCGGAGGCATTATTCCCCGAACTTCATATTTTCTCTCCACACCTGAATAAGGGAGCAAGCCACAAGTTACATTCTGGACTTATTTAATTGAACTGTTTAGGACAAGCCAAATCCTTACCTGAACTTCGTCAGCTACCACGAGGAACTCTTCGCTGGGGTCAAGCTGCAAACTGCAAGGAATCGGACAAGAGTGAAAGTCAGACATGTGAACTCTTATGAACTACTTACTTTTCGGAGTCAATATTGTTCTGGAACTCACCAATTCCTTCGAGTCAGTGAAGCAACTGGTTATCAACGCACCCCTGCACTCAATGCAGGATGGAGAGCTCATCTTTTCAAACCATCAGGTGAGACTATAAGAGGGGACATCAAAGGTGATCTGTAGGGAGAACAGCGGGGGTGGGGGGATTTACGCTCAACCCCACGGTGGGTAATTCCCTTTCTCCATTTACAGAAAAATATTCCTACGGGCCAAGCAAACGAAGCTAGGTGGGCCAGTCCAGTCCGTCATCTCGTCCCTACGCGTCACACTGGTGGAGACCGCAGCTGTCCAGTTCAGATCGACGCCTCTGTGGGAGCCAGGTGAGCGTAACACAGATGATCCAGGAAGGGGTATATAGGCTTCTAGTACCACCAGTCCTGATGCCATCACTTACCAAAGGAACTCCCTAACATCAGACGTTTATCATCAAACAGATGGACTACATAAACAAAACCAACAAGTCTTAAACTTCCTCCCTCAAAAGCCACTCAAACACAATGCCTCCCCATTTTCACCTCACTTACTAAAAATAGTCATTGCCAACAGCAGAGCCACCATAAATAAAATATTCTAACATTTGCCACTGCATTGAAGACATTAACATTGATCTCCTGATCACAGAAAGAGGGTTTATAAGAAGTTACACCACATCTGTTCACTCCATCATGCTCAATGGTTACTCACTGATCTCCACTAGTAGATCTAAGAAAAGAGGTGGCAGGGTCAGTCTTATTTAAGACGAGAGAATCCAAGCCACATTGATTATTATCACTGTAAGCCTAAGAAACTGTAATTTAAATGCTACATCAATAGCACTATCACATTCATGGGTGTTGCCGTGTAATAGACCCTGGGACCTATAACACTTTCAATATGCAATGGCCTGAGCTCCTCACTACCATAAAGGCCAGTTCCAAGAAAATCCTGATCCTTTGTGACATAAACCTTTGGCATGATTAACTTGGCATCTCCACCACGAGTACAGTCTTTCAGACTATGTATAATTTTGAAACCATCCCCAGCATCAATACACCTATGCACAGAAATGGGCATGACGTGGACATCATCTACACTTTTGATGTCACTTTAAAAAACACTGTTCACACAGAACTCTCATGGTCAGACCACCAACTCCTCCTCAATGAATCAGAACCACTCAAACCAATGCCTAGCAAATAAATCGGTACTTCCTCCCAAAAACCAATTCATCCTGCTAAGGCACTTAGATAAAATAAACTAACAGAACCCGAAGGAAAACATATTTTGACCCTTCCTTACTCACAGATCCTATCGTCCTATTAGGCAACTTCAACAAAGAAATAACTAAATCCTTTGATATTATTGCCCTGAGAAATGCCCAAAACATCAAAATTGATCTGCAAAAAACAAGGGGTTTGACAATAAACTAGAAGCTTTAGAGCGAGCTGTCCAGACACTGGGCCACAAATGGAGGAGGATCAGCCTACCCAAGGACAAACTGACCTGCAAAGTTCACAGGAGGGCATACCACATGACCATTGAAGACACAACCATCTATTCTATTAACACTGTGTTGCCTCAGTGCACAGCAAAACCAAAGAGGTGTTAAAAATACAGAACTAATTTGCAGACTCCTGCAATACCAGAAATGTCATTAAATCATCTAAGGAAACTGGTATTGCTCCAACAACGGACTGTCAAGAAATAATCACCAAAATCTAAAGTAACATTTACCTTCAGAACAAATCTAACCACATCAATTGCGAGGTGAACTGGCGCTACTACAATAGAACTAGATTTCAGCAAATGAACCAGCCAAAATGGTCATGAAACTCAAATCATCTGCCAAACAATACGATCCCTGCCCTGCAACCTTCATCATGGAACATTTAGTCACCCTATCAAACCCTCTGACTGGGTTCTGCAACATGTCTATTCCACGGGGTAATTCTCCAGTTGTTAGGAGAACACAGTAAAACACCACTCATAAAATAAAAAAATGCAGGTCGTGATCACGATGAAAAATACTGACCAATATCAAACATCCCTTTCTTTGCCTAAATATAATAAACATACCCAAAGATAAACTGAGGAACCACAGTGAAGATAAGAATCTTCTTCACACAAAATCAATCATGCTTACACCCTAACTGTAGAACTGAATCGAGCCCACTTTTCATGAAAGCATACTTTCTGAAATTCCTAGTAATATTCGAAGGGCCTCATACTCCTTGACTTATCCTAAGCCTGCAATTTGGTTAACCATGACATTCTTCTATGAAGACTGGAAACCCACGTGGGTATAGATGGAACTTCTCTTAAATGTGAATCAAGATACCTAAAAGGCTGCTCCCCAAAGGTAAGGACTAGGGATTTTAAAACCTTCATCTCCATCACCCTGCCCGAGGCACCCCCAAGCAATTCAGTGTATTTGTGACCCCTTAAACTGACTTAATAGACCCTGTCACCCATTCTTTTCAGCTTCATTCAGATTGCTCACAGGTACTTCTGAACCTGGATCCACACTCTGGAAACAATCAACATATCACTATCTCCTTCTAACAACCCATGGTTGGGCCTTGGATAATAACCTGCGCCTAAATGTCTCACAAAACAGTAAATCTTGTATTTTTGGAAACCCTGCTCCCAACATGCTGCCTTTCAAATGACACACACTGATGCATGAATCACACTCTCCTTTTAAAAAGATCAAGACCCTCTGGGTGATTTTCAACAACAAACCTCGTTTATAATCTAAAATCAACACTCTTTCCCAGCCTAGCATACTTAGGAACATCATCCCATAAACTACCAAACAAGATTGATGTCACTTGGGACCAGGTGCTCTCTCACCTGAACTATTGCAAAATCATGTACCTAGTTCTCAACAAATTCCAACTACAGCTAATTCAACGTATCCAAAATAAGGCTGCGAGACCTGTCTTCAGCCTCACACCCTGGTACCATATCTTACATTGGTCTGAATTCCATGCAATGGCTTCCAGTTAAAAAACAGATCAAACACAAGACACTTATTCTCAGTTTACATATTCAGCGAAGGACCAGCCATAGCTTATTCAACTAAGTATGCCTGTAAGAGAATCCTGAGATTCAGACTTAAAAACATCAGTGAAACACCATGTTTATAATTTGAACCCAGTTTCACAAGATTCAAAGGACAGCTTGAACTCTGATTTACTGAACAAATTGTGTATTCACATATGTTACCCTCGACCTCAACAGAGACCTACCTAGCTCACCCAACCCCCACTGGACATACTTCTTCTGTCCTACCCAGCCCACTTTCGTCCCACTTGTCTCCCCTCTACGCACTTCCTGAACGAGCTTGTTACTTCTACCACCGTTTAGCACATCATGCTCGAGGATCAGCCCTTGTATTATACTGCTAACCTCACATGCACCTCCCCAGGCTTTATACACGGTGTCGCTAGATGCCGCTAGAGCCCTGGTGCTCTTGTACCTTGACTATTGCAACATCCTACATCTAGGTTTTAACAAATTACAACTACAGGGTATCCAAAATAAGGCTGGCAGATATGTATTTGGCCCCAATCCCTGTCATCACATTGCCACTATCCAGAAATTCCCTGGAATGGTTCCATGTCAAGAAACGAATCAGACACAAGGCACTTGGTTTCTACTTGCCATATTCAGAAAATATCCAGCCCTAGCTACAGAAACCAATAAATAACAATGTACTCCCCAAAGAAAATCCTGAGATCCAGACTCATCTACAACTTTGCAATACAATACTTCAAAAGAGCAAGACATTGAGGAGATCCTTACTCATTTTAAAAGCGACTCACCAGACCAACCCCCCTTTCTTCGGCTTGAACAAATGAAACATACGCAGCCCATCTTCCTCCCAAAGGACCTTCTGCTTCTGTCCATAATCCAGTCTGACCCTGCTCCGTATTTCCCCAATGGCCTTAGCACTTCTTCTGCAGCTTAGCAATGCCTGCCTAATGATTGGCCATTACATTATACTGGTAGCCTCAAATGTGCCCCCCTGTCTTTGTAAGAGGTTACCTGACATGCCCCTCTCTAAATGTTAACTGCTGCCATTGTTAAATGAACTTGAAAAGCTATTGTTGTGTATTACCCTCTCCCAGGAAACTATACCCTGATTGATCATTGATTCATCATGGTCCTTGAGTACTTAAAGACTTCTGCCATTGTAACTCTTCTGGCAAGGTCCCCATCCTTTTGTCCTGGGACCACACCACTGCACATCCCAAATCTATGGACCTCCTATAATGCTGGTATTTTATGTGTTCACACATTTTGTAGAACTGCATGGCTATTCGGACCCACACAACAAATCTGCAAATTTGTGGCAAAATTCTATGAACCCATGAGCACATGGGAAAGTTTAAAAAAGTAGGAAAACAAAGTAAAAAAAGTAAAACAACAAAAATAAATCTAAACCCAATCCCAAGTACCTGTTGATTTAGGCACAGCATAAAAGCAGTGCAGACAGGCAGACAGCAAACTCTGCCATTATATAAAGCAAAGGGAAATGCAAAATGGCTGCCAGCCATCTTATACCCTTAGGCTGGCCCCTTGACATTCCACTTGCCACATCGATCAACCAGGGAACAGACCACCCAATACAACACAAGTGCGGGCAATGTGCTTAAAGAACCACCAAGGGGAGGGAGAACTAACCTTTACAAAGCTGCCAGCCCAGCAAACGTTTGTCTGTTTGAAGGGTTCCATGTGTTAAAATGGCGGCGAAAATGGGCGTGGATACAAAATGTTGCAGCAAAAAGGCCATGATTTTGCCACCGCAATCCATGTAAAGGATGCGGGGGACACCCCTGCAACTCCCAAACCCATTATATCATTTAAGGAGAGCGGGGGACAGCCCCGCAAACCCCCGCTCCCTTTAAATGGTCTAATGGGGTATACCTTTAATAGGTCAAACCACTGCATTTTTGCCATGATTTTTTGTACAGGCGACATTTTTAACACAATTTTATCACTGCATACCGTTTGGAGGAGATCTGCCAGCAGAAAATCTAGAGTTCTGGAGGCTTACAGGAAGGCTTGGTATTGAGAGAGGAGCCAGAGGATAAGCACTTACAACAGGCACTGGTGTGTGGTAAAGTGCAAGAGGTGTGTAGAAGGTTACGTGTAAAATATAAAGGTTTAATTCAGTTTGAGGAGGGGTGAAGTTTGTTTACAGAACAGAACTGATTTTTGTGTCAAGAAAGTTGTGGAATTTGAAAAGGAAGTGCATTTGAATTGAAGGGCAGAGAGAGATGGAGAGAGTCCTTTTGAACTAGCTTAGTTGGTAAAGGAGAATATCGAGCTGGGATATGCAAAGAAAGGTTTACTGAAATTTGAGGAGGGGGGAGGTTTTGAGCAGAATGGAACTGGTCTGGCCAGAAAGAAAGATACTAAGTTGGACTCAGAGGGTAGTATGAGGCAGGAATGTAGAGAGAAAGTATTTTGGAATATTGTAGAGGGATACCACCCATGAGAGAAAGGGAGGAAGGGTATCACCTGGGAAGAAGAAAAGAAGACAATTATGCATGAAGGAGCGGATATTAGAAAAGAAACACAAGTGGATATTATTGCGGGAAATACAACAGGATCTGTCATTTTGAAAACAAATATTGTTGAAGGAACAACAGTATGAGAAAGTATAGTAAAATACCTAAGAAAGGATGTTAAAAAGACCAGAGGTGAGGGTACCCTTTGGTGGAGAGTCAGGCAAGACATTAGACGAGAGGGTGGTTGTTCTGAGCAGAAGGCTCGCAACATCTTGGAGATGGAGAAGAAAAGTACTTTACTACCTATTGTAGCACAGGTTTTATTTGCCCTGCTAACCAGAATAAGATTGGGAATTCTCGGAGGACCCGTTGATTCAGATTAGGTGGGGCAGTACCAGGGCCCAGCGTTAATCCTGAGAGTAGCAGAGGGCGAAAGGCCCTAACATGGTGCTCTATGCCCTCACATAAATGCAAAACTGGGTGTAGCATAACAGGAAGTTTTTGCCAGTTCAAAACAGTTGCTCCTAACAGAAACCACCCCATAGGCGGCAAGGAGGAGGACAGCTAATGGTATCTTGCTGCCGAGAGCAAATGGAGAAAATCTACACCTAAAGTTCAACTTCAGAGGACAGGACGATCGCATATGGTCTTATCCTGGGAAAAGCAACAGCATCCTCCTTAAGGAATAACTTTGGATTTAGCTTTTACCTTTTTGTTGAGATAAAAAGTACATTTGAACACTTTTACTTGCATCCTACCCCAAGGCTTGTTTAGCGACTGATTTCTGTCCCCAGCCTGGGCTAGGGATTGTGCGTTCCCTGCCTAGTGCCAGTGGCATTCCCCATGGAAACCATCCACCCGCACCCACCACGCATGATGGATAGAGAGGGGTGCTGCACCTGCAAAATAAGAACCTTGTTAACAGGAGATGGGCTACAACCTGAGTCCTTACCTTAAACCTTAACGAGCCACATGCTCCAATGGGGACCCCTCTTTAGTTATGGAAACAAATATACCTTTTATAATAAACATTTGTATGCCTCTTAATCACCTTCTAAATACCCATGGCGTAAGCTACTCCTAACCATGGATCTGCTCCGTCAGTACACACTTACTTAGAGGGATCACACGAGATCAATAGAGTGGGACTGACGGACCAGACCGCTGCCCTACACCTGGTACCACCAAAACACACATGAGACCATAGGATGGCCTCTGTGGGTGGCTCCACCTCTTTCGGTGTCCTGAGGCAGGCTGCCATTTCCCTCACACCAGGATACACAATCCCTCTACCCATTTCACGTAACACTAAAACCCTACACCTGCATAACATTCCCTCTATATAACATTACCCCCGCACAATATTCCCCCTACATAACATTTAACCTATACATAAACATTGATAGACAAACTACAAACAAACAATGAAATAAAAACATACAATACATTATATCGCATAGGAGTGTCTTCTGCAGTCAGCCACCCTGGGTGGTGCTTGATGGCTTGTGGGAGAATGTTCTTGTGGATTGGGGGCTGCTGCCTCATCTTGATCTTCATGGGTGGGACTGTCCACCACATGGGGCCACCCTTTCCCACCAAGCGTGGCTTGCATCCTGAAGGAGACTCTCGGTGGCTCCCTTCCCAGGTGGGGGCCAGCCCTACTCACCACTGCAACCCTAAGGCAAAGGTCTCTCTTCAGGGGCACCCTGTGCCCTGTGGGCACCTATGGTCACTGCCACACCCTGCAGCATGAACTGTGCCTTTTGTCAGCCTCCATGGCCTGGGGGGGCTTGACATCACTGCTATAGCTTGTGCCCATTGTTCCCTCTTCTGAATGGCCCCGTAGACACGGGCGTGACAGTTGATAATGGCGGCGTCCCCATGGAAATGCAGCTGCTGCCTGAAAATAAGATGGCACCAAGGAGTGTGGTCCACGTCACCAATGCACTCCTCAGTGCCAACTTATCTTCAGGCGGCATCTCTGTTACCATGGGGAAACCACAATTGTCAACCCCTGTACCTGTGGTGCACACGCAGGCCCCACCTCCTCTCTTTGCTACGTCTGAGAATTGGCTAGAGCTGGAGCAATGATCTTCACCTTGACTGCTCCACCGTGGCAGCCCAGGACTTTTCTTCACTCGAGCTGCCACAACTAGGCAGTCCCATGACTTTACTGGCCTCTCGCTCTTCACCTGGGTTTGCTGACAGACATGGCCCGGGAGGAGTTTGCTGCAGGGCCCACCTCGCCAGCCATAATGCGGGCAAACACGGGCATGGCCGTGTATCCTAATTTATGGGCACCCTCCCACGTGAGTCCCGGCTGTCCTGCTCATTGGATTTTTAGCCCTGGGCAGCACCAATCACACTGCTCAGGGCCTTTAATATAGATGGCCCGCAAAGGACTGGCCTCCTGGCAGGCCAACAGCCACCATGGCAAATGAGTGTTCGGAGCGCTCCGGGCATGCAGCCCAGTCCCACGGTCCATACACAAGGTCCCCTGACGCATGCAGACCAGCTGAAATGTTTCTTCAGGCCCTGGGGACTGCTTGGGACCATGCCCCTCAGAGAGTTGTTTCATTTCTTTCTATTTTCTTCTTCCTCCGTTGCTCTCTCTCTCCCTTCTCTTTTTCTTTCTTAAACTTTAGAATCTTTTCTCCCCTGCCTAGTCCACTCCCCGAGCAGGTAAATTCGGTCTTTTATTGTTGTTCCCTTCCCTCAACATTCCATCCATCTCTATGGTGGGCTTGATGGACTAGTCCAGATAAGTAACACGACACATACAGCACTACTCAAAACACTTCATTAAATAAAGCATTTTATTTATAACCCTGGTGTCTGTGTCTTCATTTCTAGGTTTCCCTTAGAGAACTCGAATGTAGACCTATCTAGCCAGGCCCTATTTGGGCCATGGTTTACACTTGGATTATTTTAGCTATTTGTTGGAACTTGATAAGACTTAAATTAAGGCATAAACAGTTCCATCCTGTTTTTTTACTCCACACCTCATGGTCCTTCATACAGTCTTAGCTGCTGCTACCATTTACGCCATGAAAAGTAAGCTGTAAGGATTACTGCCTTCAACTTATGCCTTTCTTTTAAGCCTCAAATTAACACTTTTGAAGAGATCCGCGTCTAATAATGCAGCACCATTGGATGGTTTTTAGCATCCACTTGTACATATAAAAACAGGACCTTTCTGCTACAATTCGGGGTGCTACAAGGAATCCAGCTTTTGCAGCGGCAGCAACCCCCCCCACCCAGCAGTTTGCCCATCAGTCTGCTTCGCAGTCGCCCCATGAAGAAGGTCTGCCTCAACATGACCATGTGCTGTATTTTGCACAATATGGCCATGCCCAATGATGCAGATAATGATGCAGAGCCCAGTTATGGCAGCCAGAGCCATGACGGGGAGGCCCCAGGGCCTCAGCAAAATGAGAACAAAATGCATGACCTAGTCCTGCAGGAAGAAGTGCTCAATGTTAAATGTCCGAGGAGAATTTCCAGAGCTAGGTCTATAGAAAGGACGTCTAGGTGAGTCCGAAGGCATCCAAAGTCAATCGAGGCGGGAGGCGAGGGGGGTGATACCTGGGTAAATACATTGCAAATTAAAAAATGTGGCAATATCTTCTAGAGAAGTGAAAATATCATGAAAGATTAAGATGGGAAGGTGGATTCTTTACCTCGTCAGGGCCTCTGGGCCATGTTTGGTAGGAGTTTGTGGGGGTCAAACTAAGATGGTGGGGGTGAGTAGCATGGGCAGGGAACTGCGGTAGGAGCAGAGGGAGGGATGGTTGAAGTTGAGGTGGTGGAAGAACGTGGGGAAAAGACTGCCCCTGGCAGCTCAGCAACCCTGCCAAGGTAATCTGTGATTGGGCGATGAGCAGACTGGCCCCCACCATTCAATGGCAAAGGGTGGCATTGCTGCGGGACAATTGATGCAGCACTGTAGAGGCGCTACAGGCAGCGTGGCAAGTGTCAAGGCTGTGCCTCAAAGCCTGCTCCTGGGCCAATTGCGCATTCTCACTAGCCTGAACATAGGACTTCATAGCAGCAGTAGCAGAGGCCGGCACCCGGGCAAGTCGAGCACCCTCCCTGGTCTGAACATGGGCTCTTGATTCTGCAGCTGAAGAAGCATCTACCCTCTCCTGCCCCCAGGGCAGTCGGGCTTCCTCCCTTGCCTAAGCACAGCATGTTGCTGCCGTGCCCTGCACTTGGCAAGACGGCCCTATCCCCTAGCCTCTTGCTACATGCCCCCAAGGTTCATGGCCCAACAGAGGATGAATTAGTTAATTGTATGAAGTAAGGCTGGGAAGCAGATGCATTGAAATCCGATATCTTTATGTGCGAGAGGAACTAGTGGTTGTTGACTTTCAAAAAACGTATTCAATTCAATCATACGTTCACAGCACGTGCCGGTATCCTGGACAAAAAGTAATATAGTCTTTATTGTTAAAAAAAGGTGGCCAATCGGATCCATATTATTATCACACTATTTCATAATTACATATACTGAGGAAGACTTTCACGAAAGGGCTTGTATTTGAGATTGAGGCGTGGGACAGGGACAAAGAGATGATTCTGACTGTCTCAAGCTGGTCGCAGATTGGGGTTATCTACATTTGCTCATTGCCTTGCTTGAGTAACCTTATTAAAGAAATATATTTAGGTTGTAATGGGGAGAATGTATATGTGTCATTTTAGGTATGAGTAAAAAGAGGTAGGGTGGGCACAGCTTTTTCTTAGTTATATTCAGAGAATACAGTAGATTCCAAAATTGTAAATCTTTTATGGGAGCACACCCTGTTGCCTTGGCACAAGGTTACTGCATATACATCCAAAAAGAAGAAACAGATCTCAATCTGTTCCTGAGTGAGCTCACTCTTCACTCCCCCTCCGCAGTTGTTTATGTGTCTTGAAATCTTATAGTTCTAATAAGTAGACGAACATCAATTCATTTTAAAATGTGGTAGATCCACATTTGACTTTAATTACTTCATTTGTTTGATTATCATTATATGCCTAACTCACCAGTGCCCAAATCAAATTTGCCAATGCATTTCGGACACAAGTCCATCGTCAGGGCTTTTAGGCACTGAAAAGATTTGTCACCAAATGTGACTCCAATCCTTTTCTTTATAGCGTCACTGTCCTGTTTACTAGGCTGTCAGATCCTTTCAGCTCAAACTCTTGATAATCTTACTTTGAAATAGGGGATCACAATTCGGATCTAAAGCCGATAATGTAAGACATACTGAAACCTTCTCAGTAAGCCTGACAACTGGAGCATTGATAATTGTTTCTGGCAGCCGATATTGCAGCCAGAACTGCGGTAATACACATGGCAGACGAGCACCAAAGCAGTGTAACAAGCCCACCACGCCCGACCACGGACCGGCACAGAATGGCTTGACTCCTTCGCGCTTGCGCATTCGCGCCAGGTTTCTAGTGATAAACGTGCTCTAAACTACAAGAATTATGGGTATTGTAGTTCAGAGGCAGCAGTAAAGCTTGCGTGCAGAGCCTGACTCTGTTTTAAATCGCACAAGCAGCAATAAATAAAAACAAGATCACTTGTTTGAAGAAAGCATGCAGTAAAAAAAACAAATGAGCTAAAAGCAATTAAAATAAGTATTAAATGTAGCTGAAGACAACGAGGAGACAAGCAGCAGCAAGAATAAGAATCAATGAGGCCTGGGGCCAAAGGGAGCCCTTAAATACCGTTCACACCTGGCTTCTATTATTGATTGCGATGTGAACTACAAGAATTATGGGTATTGTAGTTCAGAGGCAGCAGTAAAGTGTGCGTGCAGAGTCTGACTCACGTTTAAATTGCACATGCAGCAATTAGTAAAAACAAGATCACTTGTTTGAAGAAAGCCCCAGTATAAATGCAAAAAACAATTTCCCCACACTAAAAGCAGTAAAAAAATGAATGAGCTAAAAGCAGTTAAAAAAAGTATTAAATGTAGCTGAAGACAACAAGGAGACTAGCAGCAGCAAGTATAATTCCATCAGCCATTTTACAAACTCCATCTTACAATCTCCACCAGCCACGATAACTAGGAACAAACGCAATCTAACCTTAGAAAAACTCATAACATTACTTCAACCAATTACTAGACCCACCACGACCACCTCAGACCTCACAGCTCTAGTCTATTTGTAAGAACAGACCATTCTCAAGGCTATCAACATACTAGCGCCCATGAAATTACGCAAATCCAAACCATGCTTTCACCTTAATACCTGGTACATCCCACACCTCAAGGCTCTTAAGAAAATCAAAAGATCTTCTGAGGCATTATGGGAGAACAACCCCTCCTCGGTAAATGAGTCTAACTTCACTGCAGCCTCCTTCAACTACAAAATAGCCATAATCCAAGCAAAAAAAGACAAATACAATGACTGCATTTCCAAAGCTGAGTCGAATACTAAGGAACTCTTCAACATTCTGAAAGAGTTAGAATCTCCTGTCCCACTCCCTGAAACGTGCATCAAAGACGCCCAATGGAGCACCAATATTCAAAATGCGCTCCAAGGTACAATTACTATGCTCCAAAACAAAATAGTAACAAAGAAATCTCTTATTGCTAATGCTGACCCCATTTTGAACTCACATTCCTCGACCAGGAACGCACAGCCCCAATTCAATTTTTCACCACTCTCCATCAAAGAGGTTGAAATTATCAGCCTGAAACTTAAACCGTCTAACTGTCAGGGAGACACATGCTCCACCACTCTTATTAAGGAAGCTGCAAAGGAACTAGTCCCCTTCATTACGTCAGTTATTAACGCTTCCTTTAAATCCAGCATAGTACCTAACAACTGAAAGACGTCTGGGTACTCCCACTCTTATAAAAAACTTCCTTAGACCCTAATAACCCAGCTAACTACAGACCCGTTATGACGGTTCCATTTCTGTAAATAAATACTGGTTCGAGCCGCCGATCTGCAGATACAGCAATACTTGGAATCCAACAACTTACTAGGTCTGAGACAATCAGGATTCAGATCCAGACATGAAACTGAAACCGCTCTTATCGAACTCAAGACCAAAATTCAGACTTTGAAAGATAAGGGCAAATTTGCATTGCTTCTATTACTTGATCTATCAGCAGCATTTGATTTGGTGAACCATAAAATCTTATGTAAACACCTCTCATCAGCTGCACATTTTTCAGACCAAGCCAGTGCCTGGGTTGTCTTTCCTCAATAACAGATCCATAAGGGTCTTTGCACCTTCTGCTTCTGCTACCCCTACCCCAGTTACCTGTGGGGTTCCCCAAGGATCTTGTGTGTCTCCTACTCTCTACAATTTATTTACCACGCCACTTTTTGACGAGCTTGATTATCTGGGTGTCACCTATACCAACTACGCGGATGACACTCAGATACTCATCCACATCACTGGTGATTACAATGTAGACAGCAAGACCCTCCACAATATTTATCTTATCATACAAGCCTGGATGGTGAAGCACAGGCTCTGTCTTAATGATGATAAAACAGAGCTGCTCCTTCTGGGCTCGCCCGCCAACCTGAACAAACTGGACACGTTATTCACTTCATTCGACATTGACGGCAACATAATTAAAGTCGGTAATGTGGTGAGAACACTGGGAATCTATATCGACTCAGCATTGACACTAACCAGACAAACTACCGCCATTGCCTCCTAGTCCGCCTACACCTGTAAGCTTATCACAGCCTGCCGACGCTAACTGACTACACCCAATTGCATCACAATAGCTAGAGCCTTAGTCCTCACTAAGTTCGATTATTGCAACACAATCTATCTTGGCACCTCACAGCAAAACCTCAACAAAATGCAAGTTATGCAAAATAACGACATCCGAGCAGCTTTAAATATCCCAAGGAATCTTCATATCTCAGAAACCAGGCTCACATTAAAATGGCTTAACATCAAGCAAAGAATAGCATACAAAACATTGTCCCTTACTCATAAATTCCTCTCCAACCAAGCTCCCTTTTACCTATCCAATGCCATCTCACGCCATACTACAACACAGCCTACCAGAACTACTTAGAGGCACTGTGTCAATATACCTAGATTTAAGCATCAACGAGCTGGCAGGGTTAGCTTCCCTATCCTCGCGGCTAGAAACTGGAATACCCTCCCTCTCTGCCTAAGAGAGAAACCTTCCTACCAGCTATTCCGGAAAAAGGCCAAAGTATGGCTCCATGAGCAAGACTTCAATCCGTTTGTTTAAACGTGTCACTTCCTTGTAACTATCTTGTACTGTGTAAATCTGATGTATATACCCAAATTTGAACCAGCATACGTTCACATGATGTATATTTGTAAATGTTGTATCTTATTGTTTCTCATAACATGCCTGTACTTTCTGTAACATGTAAGATCAGTGCCCAGTTGCCTAAGGGCTTGCTGCGCTCTATAAATAAATAAACTAAACTAAACTAATAAGATGGGCTAATAATAGGCCTTCTGAGTCTAATTCCACTCGCACCCTGTAGTTCAAAGGTGTCACTCAGTGTGCAATGGGATATCAAATGAGTTCAATTGGCACCTTGGCTATTTATCTTCTACTTGTATGACTGGCCGCCAATGGGGCAGTGGGATTTACTGTCATCCCCCAATTTAAATCGCATGGAATGTAGATCCGCTGAGGAATCCTTATACTGCTGTTTTGCTAGATATGAAACCAGGACTGTAAGAGGCCTCTCTAATTAATGCAAGACACTCCTTTTGTGAACATCACTCAGAAAATAATTGATCAAAAACAGAAATTGGTTATTTTGGCAAATGGTAAACACTCCTTTAAGAGTATAAATAATATAGACATAATTTTGGCTTACCGAAATAATTATGTAGGAATCACTGTTGCAAGGTCTGGTTCGTGGTTAGCACGCAGTCTTTAGTGAAGTCTTTACAGCACTGGTTGGGGGGTTTAATCAATTTTATATGAAGTATGATGCACAAATATCACAAAAATGTGTAGAGGTCTAAAAGATAAAAGTGATCGTGGCTATGCTACATGATGCTGAACCTTGGGGTAGCTCGAGTTTGAATGGACTAGAAGCAGTGCTCACTCTGTGGGGGTATTTGGCAGGGCTCAACCCGAGCACTTATTCTTGAGCCCCGGCACTCAGAATTATGAAGTGGTGATAGTCAGTGCATCCATCAACCACAATGAGAAGGTGCGAGCTGTAGTCTAACCCCAAATATGTTGACACTGTGGGGAGCAGCTATGTGTAGTGGCAGCAGTGGTGCCCACCCGCAGTATCACAGGAGTGCTAGAAAATATTTTGGCCCTAGCTCTTTATTTCTTTTACAAATTAAGCACTGACTAAAATCTGTACAAAATAAATGTGTGCATTGTATTTTAGGGGACCTTATGGGTACCACAACCTGTGGTTTATGTTTAGAAACAAGAGTGCACCAGATTGCAAGCCAGACAACAATTACAATCCTTGTTCATGCTAACAAAAAGCTGACAACAAACTCACCAAATATGTAAAATATACTAGCAGAGGTTGTGGGAAACAAGGTGTGACAAGATGATGAGTTTGACCCTGCCAAGGGGGGCCAAGGACCCCTGCCAATCCGTGGTAGGCGGCATATCAGGACAACCCCAGAGGACGACCTACCCAAGATGTAGTGTGGAGGAGTTGAGGGGAATCCCCATCCACAGCTTCCCAGTATGTGTAGAGCTCTTCATGTGTATTGGTACCTCTTTCCCTGGCCCAATACCTATAAGGCTCATTCCTTAACAGGTATCTTTCTCTTCACTTTCAGGTGACTCTTGCAAAACTAAAATTACCAGCATGCATTAGACCCCTGGGATGGAAAATGGTTCCCAGGAGGCAGCGCCATCCAAAGAACTACAAGTAACACAATGCGCCTCTGCCCAATGGATAATACCCTGCCTGGGACAGGAGGAGAAAATTGGTTACCTGATAAGCTTCCCAACCATGAGCAGAATGGGAGACAAAACACCAACTACAGACTACTAAGGCATGCTACAGGGCAGCAGGAAAGCAGCTGTGGCAGAGCTGGAATTCTCAAGATACTGCTCAGGAATAGGAGAGACCTAGGAACACTTCTCAAACCCTGATGGATCACTGACTTACTGAGTGAAGGGGAGACAAAGAGAATAAACGTCTACTTGGACCGCATTGACGATATGGCAAAGAAGAAGGCTGTAAAGGGTGCAGTGCTCAAAGTCCTTATGAACACCTACAGGCAAAGTCCTAGACCAAACGTTGACAGCTCAGACAGAGATTAGCTCATGGAAGCAGCTGACTCAGGTAACCAATGGAAGCAAAGGAAAGCTTCTTACTAGGACTCCGGTCTGCACCCTAGCCTCCTTCCCCTACCCTCTTTTCAACTTCCACCCCATCACAGAGCTGGAAACAGCAACTTCATTGCAGGCCTGAAACCCTCATGTTGCCAAGGGTACATTTGCCCTGCCCCTCTCATCAAGGATTCTGCAGAAGCTCTTGTTCCGTTCATCACCACTTTTATCAACTCCTCATTCTACAACAGCTTTATCCCACCAGCCCTCAAGAATGCCTGGATCTCCTCCTCCTTAAAAAACCTTCTCTAGATTCTACCTCTCCCACCAACTACCGAACCATCACCACTTTACCTTTTCTCCTAAAAAATCTTGGACTGTGCTGCCTAGTCCCTTATACAATAATTCCTTGAACTCCACAACATCCTCAGCCCCAGACAATCGGACTTCCGCCCTGCCCATGGCACAGAGCCAGCACTACTCAACCTAAAAAAGCATCTAGATGACATCTCTGACGCAGGCGGCCTAGCACTCCATCTCCTACTGGACCTCTCTGCCACCTTCAACTTGGTCAGTTACCAAACTTTCTGTCACCACCTTGCCCCACCAGCTTTCGAGTGGATCTCTTCCTTCCTCACAGACAGATCACCCACATCTACACAGGCAACGCAGAGGCCCACCCGACTCCCATGCCTTGTGGAGTCCCAGAAGGGTCTTTTGTGGCCCCCACCATGGATATTTACACAAACAAACCCCTTTAATCATCTTGACTCCTTGGGTATATCATTCATGAACTACGCTGATGATACCCAGATCCTTATCCCCCTCTCAGAGAACCACATTCCAGATTCTAGCAGCATCAATATCAAGTTTGGATAGCGTCTCACCAAATCTGTCTGACTGATGATAAGACAGAAATCTTGATTGTCGGCCCCCTATCCCGTCTAGCCAAATTTGACCCAGCCTATCAAGCCTTTACCATATGCACCATCCCTGTTTCCTCTAATGTTAAAACGCTTGTTGTCTACCTAAACTCAGGCCTGAGCATGACCCGACACGTCAGTGCTATAGCATCATCGGCATCGCACACAACCAAATTCCTCCACACCACCAAACACCTGCTTTATTCACATGACCGCTTGACCATCGCACAAGCCACCATTGGCTCTTGACAAGACTATTGCAACTCCCTGTACCACGGAAAGGAATCATCGCAAACTGCAGACTATGCAGAACAATGCTATCCGTGCAGCTATTGACCTCTCCAAACGTGATAACATTGCTGCTTCCAGAAGAGCAGTGCACTGGCTCCCAAAGAGTGCCTTGACTGTAGAACTACAGCCATAGGCTGACCACAAAACGTTTCAAACACACAAGAGCCGAGAGGGGGGTCCAGTTTTCCAGTCAGTGCCGTCCGACTCTGGAACAACTTCCCTCCCCAAATACGAGTTGAACTATCCTATTTGCCTTACAGGAAGCAACTAAAAACCAGGATTTTGTAGTGACCATATCAATCAGATGAATTGAACTACAATTAAGACTTTTTTCAGTGACAATGTTGATGTAACCACAAAACTATTTGATTTACTGTATTTACCTCCCTTCCCTCACGCCACCTACCTCTTCCTTCAATGCAACCAGAGCCTCAACCCCCATGGAATTTTATGCGGTTTACAAATGCTAAAATAAATACAACTAAATAAATAAACTCTCCTGCCGATCTCACCCAAACAATTGTTATTCATGGATCTGAGCAACAACTTTTGTAGCTCTGCCTTTCCTAATGTTTACCTTCTCTCTCTTCCCACTGGTACTTGGCGTCACCTGTCTGCTTTTACCACTCTTTTCCTGTACTTTTCAGAGGTGTTGAGTTTTAACAGTAAATGTTTTAAAGTTCATTCTTGGCCCTGGCTCCTTTTCCTTCACCGGTGTTCGCTCCATGTAGCCGGTTTATTGTTGCACAGTTTCACTGCTTTGGCCTCTCTCCCCCAGTCTGGTGATGTCTGCAGCTTGACTGGCGCCATGGCAATCATTGGTGGAGTGAGACTCAAAGATGGTGTCCTTTTTCTCTCGTTCTGCTCGCTCTGGTGTGGCCGCAGTGATTTCTGGATGCTGTAGTCCTGCAAAGAAGGAAAAAAGTACTTGAGCCAGAAAAGAGGCTGCTAGGCAAGGTGGACAAGATAGTGGCACCTACAGATTTGCAGCACAACGCACACCCAGGGGGCGGTCAGGGACTGGGGCGCCCAACTACTTCATTCTACCTCTCGGGTAGGATCTGCTCTGGCATATGCCTGGTAGGTCGCCTACCCCAGGTTGGCAGGGGTCACCGCTCCCACTTGACAGTGTCAAGAACCTGACCCTGTTGCAAATATTGATAACATGAGATTATTAGCAGAGAGGATCAAACCTATAGCTCCTGCAGCCGCTCTGTTCTCAAACTATACAAAAGTGGAACCCCTATTGGTACACAGTGAAAAAAGTCCTATTAAAGGTTTCACTGAATTAATGAACAAGACATCACAAGATACACTAAACATAAAATAAATATGGGAGGAAAATTATAAAGATAAGATTAACATGAGCACTGATAGCGAGATTAAACGTTCAGTGCTGCTCAATTTCAATAACACGGTTCAGGTTTTTCTAACAACGTTTATGTGTATATTGATATTGAGAATCTGATTCAGCTTCAAAATTATTTTATTTTTACAAAATCTTTTTTTTAAAATGATTTTATTTATTACATTTCAAAAGTGTCATAAGGTATCACCATCAAGACAAAAGTCAACATAAAATAAAATATTAACAAACATATCTTAACAATCAATTTGAGGCTTAAATACGGGTTGGGTCACCAAGACAAAAATGCTAGAATATATTCCACACACATGGTGTCATGACTGTTTACTTATACCGTCATATTTTGGAGTGTACTCACTTTTTTTCCTTCCCTGAACCCTAATTCAGATAGAATTTCATCAGTCAGAGCAATTAGTTTGTCCCTGCTTAGTGTACATTTCCCTATTATCTCGTATGAATTCATCAAGCAAATCCGGGACCCAGTCCTCTAAGGTCAGACCGTGCTGTATCAGGGGTCCTCTAGTGCTTGTAATAAATAAGTTAGCAGTAGTCCAAAAAGGAGTGCATGCCGGTTTATGCTGTTTATTACAGCTAGGCGAGCACAAATCAAACAGCACAGTGGAACCGAACAATTGATGAAAGTTGACAAACTGGCTCACAGCAAACAGTAGTTTTATACATTTAATACAATGTTTGCTTAGTCAGATACATTTGCAGTTCAAGCTTCACATCTTCTCGGTTCCCAAGAAGTTAACTGGTGAACTACGTCATACCCCTATAGCAAGGCATACATTAGTTAGATATGATTGGGGAAAACAGATATACCCCCTTTCAGCCCACCTCCTCACCATGTGGCACCACATTGCTTCCTGCTCTATCCCACAAACAGTTTGCAATTATTAATGACATAATTGTGCTGACCTCCAGTTTTTTATTCAACTGCCATTGGTCAGCACCAGAAAGGAAGGAACATGAGACACTCTGGACTAGTGGGAAGGGAGACATTCACATGGCACCTGCAAGATAGTAACTTCGCAAATACTATTGTGGACACTCTGAGGGCTTGTTGCTTTTCAGGGATGCTAAAGCTTACCGTCTGATTAGCTTTTCTTGGAGTAGCCCCTCGATTCTGCATCCTTGTTCCTATACCCGCTGGCCAAGGGGTGATTTGGCACCCACAAGTAGCTGTGGGACTGGCTTGCCGACTCGATTACATCACTGGGTGCTGTTCTCAGCAACTGTGGGCTGCTGGAGACAAGCAGCCTTCTGTCAGCTTCCCCCTCCCTCAGCCGTGGTGTCCATGTCATGTGCTTGAAGTTGGTCTGTAATGTGAAGCCCACCTTTCGTACCACCGTGAAGTGAGTTTGCCTGCAGTTTCACCACCCCCGCCTTTACGTGGCAGAGTCCTCTATGCCCATACAGTGTTTTGTACAGAGTGTCCCCACTTATTTCCCTACATGCATGGTCCTTGGGGCTCACCACAGTTCCCTGGGGTTCCTGTGTTTTTCCCCCCTAGTGGGAGTCCCAACATGTCACCATTATTGCCGCAATTGGTAAGTGGACCCCCCTGTCTGACGCTGAATCACCACCTTCATTACAGTGCCTTGCCTGATAGCTTCTCCTCTTACGTTCACAGAATTAAGAGAACCTGCCTTTCCATTCTTGTAGAGGGGGGGGGGATTGCTTCACAATTCATTAGGATTGTGTTGCATGATGTAAATAGCATGACATGCATGAGCATGATTTCTGGGATTGCTTTGTGCCAAGAATCAACATCTTTCCTAAATAAGGATGATAATAGGCCCAATTCTGGAGAGCTGCTGCTGCTTGTCCCTAAGGTGGAGAATATTGACCTCCAGAAGGGTTGGATTTTCGAGTTAGACCAGAAGAGATGCCCAATTGAACCGTTTTTACAACGGTACCTCCAACAGTTAGGGCTCGTGGAGAGGCGTCAACTCAACTGCGACACCATTAACAAAATCAGAATAATTAAGTGCAGGTAAATTCAGTCTCCATGTTGGCGCCAATCTGGGCCTATTTAGGAACGTTACTACCAGGGTTACTGGTGTCTGGTCTGATATGGATATCTGCAGGATTTCACAATCTGTCGTCATATGCATGATCTTGCTGGGGTCAGCCAGCAGTCCAATCACGCATAGCTATGATGTCTATGGGAGAAAAAGGTGTAGCCACACGCCTTTGGGTCTAGGGTACGTCATATGTCTATAAAGCGAATATCAGTAATGGAATTAGCTTGAGTGGAGGCTTTTCTAGTGGTTTGCGGGTGTTGTGATGTTGCAGGGTGCCTATACTTTGCGTTAGAGGGTGCTATGTTGAAATCCTCTCACACAAAGGTTAGTTGGTTTAAGGATAAAGCAAGTGTAGGAAAAAACCTGAAGTGAGGAAGTCAGGATTATCCTCTGTGGGGGCCATAGAGATTTATCAGCATTATTTGTTGGTGAAAGAGGGTCCTGTGTAACATAACACATCTCCCATCTGGGTCAGCTATCACCGTTAGGGCTTTGAAAAGTTATTGCTGATAAATGTAGCTTCCCCTCTTTTTCTCGGGTACAGGACGTGGAAAGCTTGACCGACTCATCCTCTGCATTGTTTTTTGGCTTCTTGTGTGTGTAGGTGGCGTTCCTGTATGAGGGCTGTGTCCACTCTCTCATCTCTAAAATAATTGAGCATTCTCTGCCTTTTTATTGGACTTTTTAGGGCCTGGATATTCAGGGATATTAGTTAGACATTGTACATTGTCTTGGGACTTTTCTACTTTCTGGTACGTGGTATTCCAACAAGGGTGCAGGCTACGTGCACACTGCACATTTAAAAAATGGTTACTCAGGGACATCATTTCACCAAAATGCCAGGGGTAGTGGAAGTGACATCACACGACCCTTGACCCCTGATGCATCACTGGAAGTGATGTCATTTGACCCCACCCCAAAGTGGCATCACGGGAAGCAACGGAACACAGCTTAAGAGATGCAGAGCATGCTGCAACAAAGGTCTTTGCTCTCTGAGCCTCCTCGGAGTTCCAGGTCACGAGAGCCTTCAGAGAGTGGGTGGTGGGATTGGGGAAAGATGGGCCTGGTTATTACAACAAGGGTGCAGTCTACGTGATCATTGCACATTTAAACAAGCATTGACAATGCAGATAGTTTTGCCATTTACTGAGGTTATTTGCATTTTGCATTTATCTACCAGGGTGCAAAGTTTTAAAGGAGGATGCGATAAGGGGCACGGGTGTGCAAGAGAATGAGGAGGAAGGAGAATATGATCCAAGATAGTAGTGCCTCTTTGAATAATCGCTTGATACATGTGCACAACCAATCCACTGCTGCAGACTTTGGTTGATCAATAGTGGCATTGTTTCTAAAATCACTGGTGTCAGCTGTACAAAATGGTTAAGAAATCAATATCTCCTTTTCTTTTGGAATGTTGGCTTGGCAGGTTAATGTGCCCACTATAGAGATGTATGTGAATCCCGCAGCGACCTTTCTGCTACAAGTCCCTAAACCACCCGCCAATCCATCCATAGGATCCCCCCTCTCCCTCCCTCCCTCCCTCCCTCCCCCCCCCCCCCCGGCTATCACATTCTCACATGAAGTTTCTAGGAATGTGTTTACGTTGGCTTTTAAAACTTATTACATGTTTAGAAATTAAAAGATCAGTGCCATCTGTTGATCTGGCAAGATAGGCAAATGGGTTAATACGCATCTTGTTAAAATAAAAAATGGGGCAGGGCTTCAAGTCCTGTTTTTGCTTCAAACAATGGTGGCGAAAGGCAACCCCCCTCACCCAACCCCCTTGGGTGTAATGTGAAGGCCCACCCTGGCAAGAAACGAAACAATACTTAACATCTCTCGTGAAACTTAACGTCCTGGCATGCAAATTGCTCTCGGCTGGAAATGAAATGCTGCTTATTCTGAAAGGGCCGCATGTGACAAAGAGATTGTGAAGAGCCAAGTCTGCCTTGGTCAAATAGAGCACAACACAAAAACCGCATGACTGTGCCAGGACATAAAGGTGCTGGGTAACAATGGAATTGTTACCCCTATCTCCTATTGAGAGACATAGCTCTTCTTGCTTATGGTGAATGATTCTAATCGTTGAATACTAATTGTCCCATGCTTGTAGCATACAGTGTACACAAAACAGATAATGTGGGAGCAGAAGCACTGAAACAGTGTGGCACCCTGTGGGTCAGGTCTGCTATAGCAGCACCATAGCATATTAAATCTACCTCCCTACTCCAAGAACGATCATATTTGTCCTGGATCAGAGTAAGGGTAATTGTAAGACTCATTTCATGTGTCTTCTCTGCCATTTACCCGCTCTTCCCACAAAAGACTGGACCTTCATCCCAAACCTTGCCATAGCGCCTCTCTTGTTTCCCATAAGCCACCTGTCCCAAGCCTCTTGACTCGGTTTTCCACTATCCGTACTCCTCAACATGAAACACCATGGCATAAAGGGCTCTTCATCACCCAATGATCTCTCCAAACTCCTTCTGTATTTGTTAAGTACCCCATCAGTAGGGCTGCCACCAGTAGCATGCATGGCTCTCTACTGCTTGGGTGTCCTGCCCGTGTTCTCATGGTTTTCAACACAGTACCTCTATTGCGGTGCCAGTACTTACCCCTTGCTCCGGACTAAGCACCTGCCCAGGATAAAGAAGTGGTCCCAGCCCCAGCACTGCTCCCTCAGGTATATGTATATGTTGCAGAGACGGACATCATATTGTGCCAGCACAACAACGAGCTGCTCCAACAGCAAGAAGCGGGAGGCCTCCTCCTGCAGGATGCTTGCGATGTGCACTGGTGGCAGGCTGAGGTGCCACGGGATCTCGCACACCGGCAGCCCAGGTTATTGTCTGTATCCATCGGTATTGAAATTCATTTACCGGTGAGGTGGGGGGTTACCTTGTGTCTGCAGGTCTTGGTGTCTTCTGTGCCAGTCTGAGCCAGCTTCTAGGGTCCCAGTCCCTCTTTGGTAAATCACTGCTGCGGACCAGTTTCGGACTTGCCACCGATTGAGGAAGGGCTGCGTTCGAACAATGAAGGTTGTCTGCCTCGTAAATCAAGTTAATGTGTTCTGAGAGACACAACGATACCCAGTATGCTAGGACCCAAGATGGGAGGGCTGCCTCAGCCTCTGTCTCGCAAAGAGATCACTCCACTACTCCAGCGTTAAAAGTCACACAGACACGTGGCAGTACTCCTGATTGGGAGATATGTTAAACAAGCCACTATTGATTTACATTTGCGTAGTACAACAGGAATTAACATTTGTGCATTGGAAATTGTATGCCACAGCATTTCCAGTTGTCATGGCAACCACAAAGACTGCTTCTTGGTTTATCTTTCTTCTCGTAGCAATTGTTTGGCGAATATTTGGTGGCTAGGCCACCAAAATGCTACAAAACCAAAAATGGCATCTGCTGGAATGTAAGGTAGTATTCACTCATGTGTGGCTGTGGTTCCAATGAGAGACGCATTGTTTCACAATGTGGGCTTTCAACGTAGCCAATAAAGCATACAAAACAGCTATCATATCGCACAAAGCAAATGCGTTTAATCTCTGCATCTGCAGTGCAGCCTCAGATTCCAAAGAACTGTTCTCTATCCTAAGAGAACTGGAGAACCCTATTCCACCACCCAGCAAACCAACTTCACTAAAGAATGGTGCACTACCATTCAAGATGCCCTATCCTCCAAAATCCAATTGCTGCAAAAGAAAATAAACACTAAGAGAGAAATAATCACCAGAAAAAATAATGAACCCACCGCACCTCGAGCACCTTTTACGACTCTACTATACCCTTGTTCGATTTCACACCAGTAACTCAAGAACAAGTGAGCTCTACCATTGCCAAGCTGAAAGCGTCTAACTGTAAAGGTGACAATTTCCCAGCACACCTAATCAAAGAGTGCGCCACCTCTCTCACCCCCATCATCACCAATTTCATCAATGCCTCCTTCAGCACCAATCTAGTCCCAGCCAGCATCAAAGAAGCCTGGGTCACACCACTGATCAAATAAACTACCCTGGACCCCACTATACCAACTAATTATCGCCCAATAACCACTGTCCCATTTCTACTCAAGATTATTGATAAAATAGCCTATTCACAAATTCAAACACACATTGAACAGCACCAACTCCTAGGAGCTCGCCAATCAGGCTTCAGACCTAACCATAGTACAGAAACGGCACTCCTAGACTTGAAATCTCAAATGGATACCATTAGGGAATCAGGGAAGTTATGTATGCTACTATTACTAGACCTGTCAGCTGTGTTTGATCTCGTAGACCATGACACACTCTGCACCTCTCTAACCAACGATTTTAACTTCTCAAACAACGCCACCCTCTGGGTCAAATCATTCCTCTCTGAACGCACTTCTAGAGTCTCCATAGGTAGAGGAGCAGCAGATCCTATAGCAGTACCTATAGGGGTACCACAAGGCTCCTGCCTCTCACCAACATTATACAACACCTACACCAAACTCCTCTTTGCAGCACTAGACAAAATGGGTGTCATCTACACAAACTTTGCAGATGACACCCAGATCCTCGTCCCCATCGCCGGGATCTATGACCAAGATACCCTAACGATCAATAGAGTCTACTCTGTTATTCAAAATTGGATGGCCCTAAACAGTCTGTGGGCCTCATTACACGGTAGGCGGAGGACCAAGATGCTATTAGCACCTTGGTCCATGCCGGTAAAACACCGGCACCGCCTTGGTGGAAAGGGGAATTACCGCCCTATTCCAAGGTTGGCAGGGCGGTAATTGCCCCTTCCCCCATTGCCCTTCCCCATTCCCATTTTTGCCCCATAGGACTCTATGGGAATGGGGAAGGCGCTAATTACGGTGCCGCAAATTGCGGTACCGTAATTAGCACCCTGGTCCCTTTGCGGGTTGGTTTTAAACGCCTGCTAAACAGCAGGCGTTAAAGTACCTACCCACAAAGGGACCTCGTAGTAAGGCGGTAAGGGGTAAACGTCACCGGTACCATTACCGGTGACCGTTAACCCTTACCACCTTCTGTGTAATGAGGCCCTATGTCTTAACAATGAGAAGACTGAAATTCTCATTGTGGGCTCTGCCGCTAAAATAGCTTCTCTCCAGGTAGACTATTCAGCAATCAACATAGATGGCACTATGATTCCAGTCCTTAAACATGTCAAAACACTAGGAGTCCATCGAGATAGATGCCAACCTCTCGATGAACAAACATATCTCAGCACTCTCCTCATCCACATCATACACATCTAAACTTATCACATTAAGCCGCCAATTTCTAACACCCACTAACTACATCAATCTAGCAAGAGCACTAATACTTTTGAAGTTGGATTATTGCAACACGCTACTGTTTGGAACGTCAAACAACAACCTTCTCAAACTCCAACTTATACAAAACAAAGCACTTCGTGCTGCCCTAGGCATAAAAAAAGCTGATAACAAACAAAGAAGGAGAAGATTCAAGCTTCGAACCCTCCCGTCCCCTGCACACTATTATGTGTTGGCTAAACCAACTACTATGACCTAAAGACAATAAGTTCTGTGTGTAAATAATGATAATCAACCATAGCAAGTTTTGTAAAATACCGGTACCGGTAAATCCTTACTGCCTTACTACGAGGTCCCTTTGCAGGTTGGGGGATTTAATGCCTGCTTTTTGCAGGCGTTAAAAACCAACCCACAAAGGGACCCAGGGAGCTAATTACGGTACCGCAATTTGCGGTACCGTAATTAGCGCCTTCCCCATTCCCATTGAGCCCTATGGGCCAAAAATGGGAATGGGGAAGGGCAATGGTGGAAGGGGGAATTACCGCCCCGCCAACCTTGGAATGGGGCAGTAATTCCCCTTTCCGCCAAGGCGGTGCCGGTATTTTACCGGCATGAACCATGGCGCTAATAACGCTATGGTTCTCCGCCATCCGTGTAATGAGGCCCTATGTGTTACTCACAAATGTCTTGCCAGCAAAGCACCCATCTACCTCAACAATGCCATTAAGGAAAAGAAACCCACCCGGGTGCTAAGATCCAATAGCGACCAACTCCTGGAAATCCCCCGCTTTAAATATGCCAGAGCAGGAGGAAGCATCTTCCAAGTCCTCGCCCCTAAACACTGGAACTCACTCCCTATTCATATTGAAAAGGAAAACTCTTTCCCCAAATTCGAAAAAAGTTTATAAACCTGGCTCTTTAATAAATTCTAGTCTGAATATGGAAACTCCTCTTTCCCTGGTTCTATTTAGCCTCAGCCCTGGAGTAATATCGCACTATATGTATATACTCCACTATCTATTTCTTTTCCTGCAACCTTCTCATACTTCTCATTCTATGTAACTGTATCCATTTTCCTTCTCATAATAATGTCTCTGACTAACCATGTAAATGTAACTATGTATATTCCATTGCCAATGTAATCACGCCGTGATACCCCAGGGTCTTGGCAAGTAATAAATGTAATAAAATAAAAATAAAATAAAATAAACAAGGGAAGGTGCTACATGCTAAACTCATGCTGGCAGTGGGACATTTTAGTTCTATTTCAGGCACACAGAGGCGGAAATACAAAAATAGAAGTATTTATCGTGGTACATCTTGCTGTTTCCCTAATGTTTTCCTAATGGTAGATGCTTCGACATGTCCACAATATCTAAAGCGTGCATATCTGAAACGTACCAAAGGGATAGTCTACAAAGTAAAAGTGAGTTTAGCTCAATTGAAATTTCCAGAAAATCTCCACTTAAACTCACGTCCATCTTTCTTTTCATGGTATTTATTGCTTGAATGGGTCTGCCAAACAGACTGGAGTCTTTTTCTTTTTACTTTAACACTCAGCTTGCATAAAAAGAGCCAATGAAAGTGATGTATCAGGTGTCTACTAAAATGGAGCTTCCTGACATTTGGTGAAAAGGACGATTTGAGGGATCAAAGAATCACCAACATTAGTATATCGCCAAAATAGGATTCCAATAATCTATCAAAAGGAAGCACCTCAGATAATGTCAGGATCCTGAAAAGATCTTGGTGCAGAGATGTGTGAGCAGGATGTATCCGCTAAGGGGAGAGGTTATTTTCATCCAGGTAATCCTGCACATTGTTCATATCATCTCCAAGACCTAGTGGATAGGAAAGTGAACCTATCCATCAAGTCGTATGGCAACACCCATCTTCACCAGAGATGTTATGTTATGTTAGTGGTTTTTATAAAGCACTCGTTCGCAGAAAAGCAGCATGGCGCTAAAGGGCATCAGGGGCGAGAGATTGTAGAACAGAAAGGTTTTTAGCAAGAGGCAAAAGGAGAAATCGTCAGGAGTAGCCCGAATCGGCAGAGGTAAAGCGTTCCACAGCTTAGCCGATGTGACTGAAAAAGAGCAGCCACCCATTCGGGCACGATGAAACTGAGGAATGACCAACAATCAGGCTTTTACAGATCTCAGTGAGCAGCCCGGCAGGCAGTGTTGAAACCTCTCTTGGAGATATTCCGGTCCCACATCATCAAAGGCAAGCTGGAAAATACAGAGGGACGTGAATACAACCTGCTTCTGAATCGGCAGCCAGTGTAGTGACCGCAGGACTGGAGAGATATGCAGCCCATAAGCAGTTATTAGTGGCCACACAAGCTGCTGAGTTCTGCAGCAGCTGGAGCCGATAGATGATATAGGCTGGCTGGGCTAGAAACAACGAATTGCAGTAGTCAAGCCTGCTCATTACCAGCAAAGACACCACCAAAGAGTGAAGGTTTGCTGGAAGGAAGGGCAGAACCTTCTTTAGTACCAGAGGTAGACTGATTTGCATATTGAGCTAACTTGAGCTGTGGCAGACAGAGACTCAGAGAACAGGAACTCCAGGCTCCTGACTACCAGAACAGGTAGAGGACAGGAGCTGAGCTCAGAGGGCCAGAGCCAGAAGACTAGAGCCATGAAGGAGGGGAGGGGGGAAGAGAACCCCATGGGGAAGAAGAAGGACCCACCACTAAAACCTCTATTTTGGTCCCATTAATTTTCCGCCAGTTGCTCCCCATCCAGTCACTCACTGCCATCAGACAAACTGACAGCTGAGGCACAGTGTCCGGCTTGGCAAGATCCAGCTGGATGATGATTTGGGTGTCATCAGCGTAGGAGTACGATCAGAAGCCATGAGAATGAATGAGGAACAAAAGGGGCCGAATGCAGATATTAAAAAGTGTGGGAGACAGGGCAGAGCCCTGAGGGACGCCAGAAAATTATTTACGGGAACAAGAAAGGAAAGCCCCCAAAGAAAGAACTTGTGACCTATCTGTCAGAAATGATGAAAACCAGGCAAGCACTTGACCAGAGAGGCTGGCCTGACAGAGGCGGAGCACCAGAGTGGGGTGATCCACAGTGTCGAAAGATGCTAAGAGGTCTAACAGAATCAAAGCCCCATACCCTCTGAACCACCAGCCTGGCCAGGTCATCCATAACAGAAACCAGGACACTTTCCATGCCCCGGCCTGGACGGAATCCCGATTGAAACGAGTCCATGGAGTGTGACTTCTCTAGAAACCCTGTGAGAAGTGGAGAGATTAGAGATTCCAAAGGTTTCATCAAAAATGGAAGCGGTGAGATCAGACGGAAATTGGACAGGATCGCTGGATCAAGAGAGGGGTTTCTAAGCAAAGGTATAACCCAAGATTGCTTCAGGTCTGCCTGTATAAAACCATTTGAACAAGATTGATTGACAGCTGTACATAACCAGGGGGCAATATGATTGATGATCCCCTGCACGGTAGCTAGAGGCATCGCATCAGATGGAGAAGCAGATCTAAGGCCCTTTGTGGCCTTAGTTCATAGGTGGCTTGAATACTCTCAATCCGTGGTGGCCCAGTGGCGGCAATGGATGCATGTATATTGCTGACTTTGGTGATAAAAAAGTCAACTAAAGCATCACACATTGATTGCGACGGAATGATAATTTACCTTGAGTCGCTATTCGTAGACAGAGAATGCACCAGCGAAAAAAGTTATTTTGGTTTGTTTAATGTCCCTTCCACTTGACTAGTCTAGTGTTTAGTTTTAGCCACGCAAATTGCTTGATGATAAGCTTTGGAACTCAGTGTGAACAAGAATATGTGCAACAGTGAATAGGAAGCCCACCATCTGTGTTCTGACTGGCATTTTTTGGGGCATAAAGTTTTTAAGGCGTCATCAAACAATGGTTCTTAGGCACACGGTTTAACCCTGCACATCTGCAGGGGAGCCAGTGTATCAGTTACGGCCCTAAGCGTCTGTGCAACAGTAGCCCGCTCTGCACCCAGAAGGTTAGCCCCTTTATCTAAGATTTTCGAGATGATATCTTTATGAACCAACAGCGTTTTAGTGCCTGTCAGTGGACGGGTTGTGCACAAAGGGTAGGGGTCCGAAGCAAAAAAGGCACTGCATAGTGTTCAGACCAAAGAAGAGGAAGCAGTAGCCAAAGAGGGAGAGGAAAAGATGAAATCTTAGATGTTGCCACAGATGTGTGTTGGCCCATGAACTAACTGTTCCAAGTTCTGGTCGTTCATGGTATCCAGAAATTGCTGTTCTGCGATGTGCAGTGTACCGATAGAACTCAGATTGAAATCCCCGAAACCAGAAGATGTGGGAGTTCCAGATACAAGTTAGCAGCCAGTTCAAGCCACTGCTTGCAGAATAAACAGTCTGACCCAGGAGGGCGATAGAATGTAAGAATATGGATGGAAAACAAATGGGAAATCCTAATGCAGCCAAGGAGAATTTCAGATTTTATATTATGCCTTAACAGAAGAGATTTGGCCGTCAGGGGTGGCTTTAGAAATTATGGCAATTCCACCCCCCCAATTTACCCACCTTGCCAACAAATTGCAGAAGGTCATAGGTCATGACTGCAGGTCCAGAGGTGTCCTTTAGACAAGTTTTAGTGACGCAGAGCAAATTGGGTCCTAAATCATTTAGCAGGTCGTAGCAAGGGACAGCGTGCTTAACTAGAGATCACGCATTCACTAGTAAAGATGTGAGGGCTCCAGTGCTATTTGTATTTGTATTTTATTTGTATTGTGCACCTTGCCCTGGGGCATCTGGGCGTATAAGATAAGAAAGTGGTTACATACAATCAAAAGGCAGTTTTCCCGAGGGAAGGATCACAGCATACAGATCACAGCATACAATAACAGTACCATTACAAACCTCAAAGGCAAGTACAATTAACTGTGGTTACTATATAAAATACAGTACGATCTGTAAGGAAGGCTAAGAAATCAGAGTTAGCAGGATTACTGGGAGGACAGTGTGGTTATGTGGACGCAGTAGATCCATCAAGCTCATGTAGCCAATATTTAGTTTTATTCTTAAATGAATAGATAGAAGGTTCTGTTCTGAGTGCAGTGGGTATGGTGTTCCATAGTTTAGCTGCGAGGACTGGGAAAGTAGATCCTCCAGCCGTCTGGAGCTTATAACTGGGTATAGTAAGTGTATGTATATGCGCAGACCTCAGAGGCCTGGTAGCTGTATGTTGCGTGAAGCGGTTGGTCAGGTATGCAGGTGCAGAGTTGTTCTGGACCTTGTGAGTTAAAGCAAGAGTTTTGAGCGAGATACGATGGACGACAGGGAGCCAATGTAAATTGGGTCTTGTGTCAGAGATGTGTACTCTCCTTGGAAGGTTAAGAGCCGCCTTGATGGCATTGTTCTGAGTAACCTGTAGCTTATCAATGTTTCTTTGGCTGGTCCCTAGGTACAGGGTGTTACATTAATCAATTTTAAACATGATGAGGGTTCTGGCGAGGATAATGCAGTTGTCAGTCATCAAGAAAGGTCTGCAGGCATTGATGAGTTTGCAGGAGTAGGCCAATGCCGAGACAACAGCATTTGTTTGTCTAGTCAGAGATAGTGTCGAGTCTAAGTAAATGCCAAGTGTTTTAGTAATGTTGGATACTTTGATAATGTTCCCGTCAGTAGTAAATGATTTGTAGGGTGGGTCAAGTTTAGTGAGTTTGATGTGGGAACCGAGGACGAGAAGCTCAGTTTTTTCATCATTGAGTCAGAGCCCATGATGAGCCATCCAAGCCTGAATGACTGAGTAGACTTCATTGAGAGCTTTGGAGTCAGATACATAGTCGCCTGTGATGGGGATGAGTATCTGGGTGTCGTCAGCATAGTTAGTGTATGAAACACCCAGATAGTCAAGTATGTCAAAGAGCGGCTTAGTAAACACATTGTACAATGGGAGGGATACACATGATCCTTGTGGGACTCCACATGGGACTGGGGCTGGTTCCGCAGAGGCTGATGGAGAAAAAACCCTCATAGTTCTATTGGCCAGGAAAGAGCTGATTCATGATGTGGCCGTGTCAGAGAAATGTGCAGCTGTTTTGAGGTGGTGACAGAGGATGTGATGATCTACCAAATCAAGAGCTACTGAGAGATCAAGGAGAAGCAGGAGTGCCAACTTGCCCTTGTCTTTCAGATCCTCAATTTAGGTTTTTAAGTCGATTAAGGCTGTCTCTGTCCCGTGTCTAGGACGGAATCCAGATTGTCTTAGGCCCAGTAGTTTGTTTGTTTTGAGGTAGTCCTGAATTTGTAGGTATGCCGCCCGGTCCAGAATTTTTAGTAGGTAAGGCACCGTAGTGATAGGCCTGTAGTTAGATGGGTTATTCGGGTCAAGTGTAGGTTTCGTCCTTGAGGTTATCTGGGACGATACCGGATTTAAATGAGGCATTTATGAAGGTGGTGATAAAGGAGGCAAGATAGTGTGCTGCCTCCTTAATGATGTGAGCGGGGCATGAGTCACCTTGACAATTTGAGGGTTTGAGCTTCTTTATAATATTTTCGACTTCCCAAATGGTGAAAGGCGTGAAACTGAAAGGTTTGAAGGCGTGTTTAGGCGTGGGGAGGTTGTGAGAAGGAGAAATAGTTGAAGAATCTGAGAGGTTACTTCTTTTGGCATTAATTTTAGCTGCGTAGAGATTTTATCTAGGAGTGCCTTTTGGATGTTAGTACACCAGGCAGTATCAGGGGTACAGGTGTCCAGAGGTGGTACAGGAGACTCTAATTCCTTGAGGATTTTAAAGAGTTCCTTCGTGTTAGATTGTGCTAGCAGTACGCGTTTATTGTACACGCATTGTGCTAATGGTTGTAGCAGGCACGGAAGGATCAGTGTTAGGTGGAAAGACTGTGCTATGAGGAGCAAGCTTAAGCAGATCACTCAGGGACCAAGTAGTGCGTCAGTGGCTTATTAGCCTACCTTGAATGGCCCAGGGCTCGGTCTGCGCATGGACGAGCCCAGACGGGCAGGACTTTGGAGCGACTTCGGTGCATGAGGCTCTAGCCCGCTGCGCTTCCAGGGAAGTACAGTATTTATACACATATTGCATCAGCCGGGTCCCTCCCACTGTGTAAGCAGTGAAGAAGGACCCCTAGGTGCTAGGAATGTGGAGGTTTGAAAAGAAGCCCTGCTCCAACCAGGCACAAGACCCTGGTGGCTAGGGGAGGAAGCCAGGCACCTTCCTGCTGGCAAGTCCAGCTACAAGGAAAGCTTCAGTAATTAAACTAATGAATAAAATAAAAACGTGAAATAATGTTTTTTAAAGTTAAAAGCTAGGTGCCCAGTCACACGCCCCACTCGCATACTGAGTTTCAAAGGAAATTAGTAATACAATTGGCCAAGATTGGTAAATCAACATATAGTACCACAAAACAACAAACCCGACTATTACTCCAGTCGTACTTGATGTCCCTGAGTTCTAACATCTGTGCAAAATACACCTTTGAGACCATTATGTAAGATTTCAATCATATTCAAATATATCCAGAAAGAGGCTGAATGCACAAAAATCTTGAAGGAGAAGGATGTGAAACTTCTAATCGACCTATGCCTTGATGGGGTTTGTTGATCTGCACTAACACTGAGATGAATGGTAGCTGCAAGGAGACAGGCACAACTAAGAGGTTGGAGCACTGAAGCCCTCTCTAAAGACTGCTGCCCTGAAAGTACCCTTCCAAAGAGTCAATCCTTCTGGGAACGTCCTTGACGGAAAGGTTCACTGAGCCTATCAAAGGAAACATAACGTGGGTTCTACATAGGAATAAGCCATTATGTACCAACTATGATCTAGAGTCCCAGTGGAGAAGCAGATTGAAGTGTAGATAAAAGCATGTTCAGCCTCAGGGCAGGAGTAAAGTCCACTCTCCTCCTACCAGAAATGTACAATCCTGACAATTATAGGATTGGCCCCGGCATGGTTGGAGGTGGTCTACAGCATTTCTGCACCCGTGGGTACTGGGAATAGTGAAGCACAGATACAAAATCGAAATTGCCAGACATACACCTACAGGAAATGCAGAACCCTTTCCCGCACCATTGAGGAGAGAAACACTGCTCTAGGATAGCCAGGACTCAAACTGACAGAAGCACTTCAAGAGGTTCCACTGGGAATGAGATGGACAGCCTCCACTCTTCAATAGTAATGATACACAAGACAGGAGTCGAATTTCTGCTGGTTCCAAATCTTAAAAGGGGGAACACCTTTATTAGGATTCATCACTTCAAAATGGAATCCTTCCACTACATCATATCACAGGTATCCCCACTGGACCATTTGGCTTTAACAGACCTCATTGACACTTAGCACCACAATCACATGAGGAAATCTTGTTCCTGCTTTGTCAGATTTGAAAAAAGGAGGATCTCTTCCAAAACCAAGCTCTTCCCTTTTACCTCAGGACTGCACCAAGAGGCTTCATCAAGTTCCTGGCTCCTCGGATGTTCTTGCTGCATGAAGGAGAAATTATCCTATACCTATACATGGTCTGGCTAATATAGGCAATAGAAAAAGAGGTTCCAATGATGCAAGTAGTGAGAATGACTCAGGCCCTTAAAATATTGGGGTTCACCATCAATAGGGACCAATCAAAATTGGAGCCAGCATGGGACCTTTCGTTCAATAGCACCTGGCTTTAGACAGGGACCGGATGGGCCCTACTAACACTTCCAATGGCAGTGAAGAGCAGGATGACAATGGGCCTCATTACACAGTCCGGCGGTAACCGTGCCAGAAAAACCGGCATGTTGCTGTCGGACTTGTAAACAGTTACCACCGGCACCTAGCTTCCCAGTAACACCGGGACATTATAATTACAAGTAGGACTCTATGGGAATGGGGACCACAGAAACACAGACACCGGTAATAATGGTGCTGTTGCTTCCATGGAAGTCTTGGGGCGGGTGCCTGTGAGCCCGGCAAGTCAGACCTGCCGGATGGGAGGGCACCCAGCCAGAGGGCACCGACCCACCAGACTTGTACTTTGCCGGTCCGGAAACAATGATGCCGGTAAGATTACCGGCACTGTTGTTTCCGGACTGGCAAAGTTGTAATGAGGGCCAATATGTAGATTGCAGAATTGGCCCAAATCCCAGCCAGGCAGCTTATCAGATGCTGGGCTGCACCAGGGCTTGCATATTTGTGGTCCCTTGGGCAAGGCGGTGCCATGCACAGCATATCGGATCCCTCAACACATGAATATGATGCTCCTATAACTGCTCATCAAGATCTAAAATGGTGGCTACAGCCTTCAACCATTCTCCAGGAATTCCCCCCGGGTGCACAATGAATCATTACATCAACATTACATCAACAGCGGTTGATGTTTTTGAGTCAGCCTAGGGCAGATCTATCAGCTGTTTAAACAGAAAAAAGAGGAGAAAAAATAAAGTGTCTTAATGTATCCATAATCAATAAATCACAGTTAAGGTTAAATGTTGTTGTCTCACCTTGCCATATTTATTGGTTCCACTCTAGGGGTTTTATATCTATTTATTTTTGTATTGAGAATTTCAGTTTAAATGCAATCTTTTCACACATGTAATTCATAAAATGATATCGCTTATAAGAAACACCATTGTTAAAAATAAAAAGTACACACACTGCAAACTTTTCAAGCATACACATTTGATTGATAATACAATTACGAAGGTTGTAAGATACATTGATGATAAGAAAGTTACAGGGATATCATAATTAAGATTAAAAATCATCTTCTAGCGCATGTGTTTGTTTGTTTATTTTATTTCTATAGCGCACCTGACACTGAGGTATCTGGGCGCAATTAGGTCAAAGAAAGAGGTTACATACATAAGCAGTAATAAATTTGGCAGTGATACGTAGGCAGTAGTCAATTTGTGGCAGTGGTACAGTTGAGTATGGGAATGCAGTTGGACATGATAGAGCTTAGATTTAGACACGAGGCATGAGGTAGACAATAAGATGCATTCGTTTGTAGGAGGGTTATCCCGCTTAGTTCTTGCTAACCAGCCAGGCTATGACACCTTACCGGAAGTTGGAGAATATCTGGGCTGTCTTGAGTGCATGTGGGAGGGTGTTCCACAGTTGGGCTGCCATGACGGGGAAGCTGCTCCCTCCTGATCTTTTTAATTTGTATCTGGGGACCTGTAGGTAGGGCATGTGAGTTGATCTAGTGGCATGCGTGGTGGATCTTAAGGAGAATTCTTCTGTTAGATAGGATGGTGCTGTGTGGTTCAGAGCTTTGAAAGTGAGGCATAAGGTTTTGAGCTAATTTATTTCTTTTATGGAGAGGCATTTATGTTGTCTTCATATTGCTGAGATGTGCCCTCTACTTGGTAGATTAAGGGCGGCTTAAGGGTATTATTCTGCAAAATTTGAAATTTGTTGGTCACAATCTTGCCAGCTCCTATATAGAGTCCATTGCAGTAATCCAGTTTGGACTGAGTAAGTGCTCTGGCAAGGACAAGGCAGCTTTCTGATGATAATAGGGGTCTGCAGGCTCTTATTAGTTTGCCCGTGTAGGCGGCGGCTGATGAGGTTGCGTTAACTTGTTTGTGCAGATTGGAAGTGGCATCCAGGTAAAAACCAAGTGTTTTTACTTCTCTGGCCACATAGATATTATTCCCTTCTATATTGAAGGAGATGTAGTTAGGATTTATCTTGTTTATGATGGCTGGGGAACCTAACAGCAGGATTTCCGCATTGTCATCATTCAGGCAGAGGCCATGGGTGGCCATCCATGCCTGAATGATTAAGTAAATTTTGTTCACAAGCCGTACATCAGTGTCTTAAGATGCCTGTTAGAGGGAGGAGGATCTGAGTGTCATCTGCGTAATTTGTGTAGGTGACACCCAGTCGTTCCAGTTCATCGAACAGAGGCTTGGTGAAGATATTATACAGGGTGGGCGACACACACAAGCCATGTGGCACTCCACATGAGATGGGTATGGGGTCGGCTGCTGCAGTCGATGAGAAAACTCGCATGGTTCTATTGTTGAGGAATAATTCGATCCATGTGATTGCCGACTGGGAGAAATGGGCTGCTTTGGCGAGGTGGTCGCAAAGTATTTTATGGTCCACCAGGTCAAATGCTGCTGATAAGTCTAGAAGTAGTAGGATTGCAATCCTTCCTTTGTCTTTGAGTTCGTCAATCTGGCTTTTTAAGTCAATCAGGGCCGTTTCAGACCCATGTGGAGGTCCAAAGCCGGATTATAGAGATCCCAAGAGCTGGTTAGATTTTAGATATTCTTGGATTTGCAGGTATGCAACCCTGTCTAGGATCTTCAGCAGGAATGGGACCATTGTAATTGGTCTGTAGTTGGTGGTTATATTGGGGTCTAAGGTTTGTTTTTTGAGTAATGGGAGAACTCAGGATTCCTTCAGGTTGCTGGGTACTGTGCCTGTTGAGAAAGAGGCATTGATTAATTTAGTTAGGAAGGGTGCTAGGTCAATGGCAGCATCTTTAATGATCTTTGCCGGGCAGCTATCGCCCTGACATCTCGTGGATTTCAGGGAGGCAATGATGTTTTGTGCTTCTGGTACAGATACTTTTGAGAATTTGAAGCCATGGGGGTGTTGAGTGAGATGCTCTGTGAGTGGAGGAGTTGAAGCTATGTTGGTTAGGTTGCACTGTTTGTTTGCTATTTTAGTTTGCAGGGTGGCATTTTGTTGGTGAGAGCATTCTGGATGCTCGTACACCAGGGTTTGTCTTTTAGGTATGAGTGGGGAGGAGAGATCGGTATCTCCATTTCTCTCAAGATGATGACGTTTATTTTTGTTCTCTAATGAGGGGTTTGCTTCCATACTGTCACGGGTTTCCTTTTTTCAGATCAAAGGGCCTCATTACACGGTAGGCGGTAAGGGTTTACCGGTACCAGTATTTTACCGGTACCAGTAAATCCTTACCGCCTTACTACGAGGTCCCTTTGCGGGTTGGGGAATTTAACGCCTGCTTTTTGCAGGCGTTAAAAATCCAACCCGCAAAGGGACCAGGGTGCTAATTATGGTACCGCAATTTACAGTACCGTAATTAGCACCTTCCCCATTCCCATTATGCCCTATGGGGCAAAAATGGGAATGGGGAAGGGCAATGGAGGAAGGAGGAATTACCGCCTTCCCAACCTTGGAATAGGGCGGTAATTCCCCTTTCCTCCAAGGCGGCACCGGTAAATTACCGGCATGAACCATGGCACTAATAGCGCCATGGTTTACCGCCTACCGTGTAATGAGGCCCAAAGTGTTTTTAGCTCAGGGGTGAACCAAGTGTTCAGGTGGGTTTTTGGCTTGCTCTTGCGCATTTTCATGGGAGCAACTGCATCTAAGGCTTTAGACATGGTGCGGTTGTAGGTATCTACTAGTAGGTTGGGGTCAGTAGTGTTCAAGAGGGAGTTTAAGGTGGGGAGCATCAGGGCCATGATTGCCTCTGCAGTGATGTTTTGTTTGTTTCTTGTTAGGCATGGCGGTGCTATGGGGCTGGATCTGTTAGGTGGGATGTTTGCAGCTACCTTGAAGGAAAGGAGGTGGTGATTGGTCCATGGTTGAGGTAGGATGTTAGTGATTGTGATGTTGCAGTTCAGGTCTTCTATCCAATCAAGGGTGCTCCCTTTCTCGTTGGTCGGCTGGGTCATTTTTTGCAGGAATCCGTGATCCGTTAAGGTGTTGGCTAGCAATGCTGCTTGGGGGTCGTTAGGATCATTGAAGCCTAAGTTGAAGTCGCCCATGATGAGGATTTGCGAGAAGGTTTTGGTATTGTCAGATTGTAAAGTTATCATATCTTCCTCAAATGAGCCTATGGGACCTGGGGGTCAATAGATTAGGTGGACCGTGTAGTGTTTTTATGTGAAATCTGTAGTTTGGCTGAGAGTAGTTTGCTGTCATGATTCCTGCCCCTCATGTACCCAGCCCTCCAAGATGTCAGGCTGGAGCCAACCACGATCACCTACATGGCCCTCAAGGGCCTCTCCATCCCTCCAAAGACCCTCTTGGAGTCAGACTTGGCGCTTGTGGCACCAGACTCACTCATTCCCATAGGATAACATTGGGGATTGGACTTGTAGTGCATTGATGGGGACAAGATGGATGCCCCCACATATTTTGGTTCCCAGAACTGCATGTGCGGTCTAGTCTTTTGGGTGTGGTTCAGCCCAGAGACACCTCGGATACCCAGAGACTATTTAAGCCACACCCAGGCTGAGAAACATGCTTTGCGTTTTCTGCACCTGCAGCGTGACACTCAGCGTGTTCGGATCGGTCTCCAGTAGGCCTGCATCTTTCTTCTGCGCTCAGCTCCTGCAAGAACAAGAACACCGTTAGGAACAGCCTTACCTTCCGGCGCTTCTGCCCATCATTCATCGTTCCTTATGTTCTGCGGGCATCTTCGGCGGTGTCATTCCCATCCCGGCACACCGCTTCCTAAGGAAAAGGGAAAAGAACAGAAAAAAGGCATTAGTAAGCATTCTGCAAATCTTCGCTTATTTTTAAATACTGTACGAGCTTCAAACGCTTACCTGAATCCCAGCCGCTCTGGGGGAACTCTGTCTCCGGAACTTCTCATCCATCTGCAAGAGGGAAAAGACACTCCAGGTTAGCGTGGAAACATCTAGAGGCGCCGCATACCGCGCTTACCCACCGCATTTGTTCTTCATAACCGGCATCCACGCTGAAAACATTGCGCCACCTAAAAGACACAGAAAAAGAACTCAGTTCAATGCAAATACGAAAGGGGTGCATCGCGCATCGCGCTCTCACTCACCTTCAGCTCTACTCATCTCAGCAGCACGCCGCCATCCCTGGAAGCCGGCCATCATCTAAGGAAGGAAAGGAACGAAGTTAGAGAACTGTTCAAAAGACTCATTATACTTACCTGTCGGACTCTCGCCAGTGAAGTAATTAGGCAGCAATGAGCCCGCATCAATCAATGCGCCCCTGCGTTGAAAGCAGGACGGAGAGCACACTATCCAAGAAAACAAGGTGAGCTGTGGATCAAAGGGAAGGGTTGGACCCCATGGAAGAAGGGGTTCAAGCACACAGAGACAATAGGGAGTTACATTCTACCAATCCTGTGTTTCAGGCCCAGTCACCAGTCGAATAGCCTCCAGGGAAGGGTTCGAGGTCGTAAGAGGTCAGAACAGGCTGAGTGACGTCCCCGTGGATACCAGGTGAGCGTTACATTCGCAGAAGGAGAGAGGTGGTAATGTGATTAGTCTAATGTCGAGAGTATTCATGAAGATGATGGCGATGCCATCTCCTCTGGAATTAGGTCTGTCCACTCTGATGAAGGAGAAGTTGTCTGGGACTGCTAGAAGGAGTGAGGGGCCGGCTGCAGCGTGCAGCCAGGATTCAGTTACTGTTAGGAAGTCAAGATTTTTGGTTAGTATGATATCTACAATTTCGGTTGCGTGAGCTATCAAAGACCTAGCATTTATTAGAGCTCCCTTGATTGTGAGGTCGGAGCCATGGGAGTTGGAGGTATTAAGGCTGGGCTTGGGTAGAGTCTTGCTGCAGGTATAGGATATTTTATTTGTGGATGAGAAACCTGTTGGGGAATTCTTTTTGGTGGACGTGGTGGTCGATGGTTTCTGTTGATGGTAGGGCATGGTGCTTTGGTGTGTGTAGCTAGGGAGTAGGATGAGGGAGGTGAGGCCTGCTAGTTGGTGGGTTGGTTTATAGTGAGCTTGTTCAGTGTGGGGTTCTTAGAGTGGACTATGGAGTGAAGGCGAAGTTTGGGTAGGAATGTGGTGGGCCTGATAGAGGCCTTCAGCGTGTTGAGGTTTAGTGAGGGTAGGAAGGGGGTGGCTCTGATCCTGGATGCCAGGTCATTGGTTGGGAACATGATTAGGTGGGGCTTGCTTGTGGGAGGTGAGGGTAGAGAGTGCCAGTGGGCAACTCCTGAGAGGCTAAATACTATTAGCAATATTGGGAGTGAGATGTACATCTTGTACTCTTTATGGTGTAGGATAGCGTATGGGTGAGCTAGTCCAATATGGGATAGATAGGCTAGTTCAGGCACATCAGCAGCAAATATTAGGAAATAGGCTAGTCCAAAGTGGGACAGATAGGCCAGTTCAGGCACATCAACAGCAAATATTAGACAATAGGCTAGTCCAAAGTGGGACAAATAGGCTAGTTTAGGCACATCAACAGAAAATATTAGGCAATAGGCTAGTCCAAAGTGGGACATATAGGCTAATTCAAGCAAATTGCAGGTGTATAGCAGTAGTTATTCAGCAAAAGTGCAGTATGTTTGTTCTAGTGTGGGCAGTCACATAACAAAAAGGGTACCGTGAGGACGTTACAGGGCCTCATCATACCGAGCATTAGAGAGCAACGCTGAAGCGGCTCTAGTCATAGAGACAGTTATAGTCATAACTGTTGCCTGGTGGTAGGTTCCATATGTGCTAGCTTGATTGTGTAGATAGAGTTATTTAGTAGTACAGTTCAGCTCAGTGGATGGAGGTGGGGGTGGGCCGGGCTTACCGTGTCTCGAGTTGATATTGTGGAGGACCTTCAGGCATCCGGGTGGGTTGGGAGCAGAGGCTGGAGAGCAGCGGTTATAGACATGGCCAGGAGGGTCAGGCTGGGATGCAAAGCGGGATAATGAGCATGCTGCTGACATTTTGCCCAGCGTCTCGGCGCCTGGCGCCGGCTGCGCTCGATCAGCTCAATCAGGAGCCTTAGTGCGTGCCTTGGGGGTGTGCCGGCTTCGCCTGTCAGCTCGCTCCCATAGGCTGCATATAAGTGAGGTTGGCCAATGGGATTACGCAGACTCCACAACAAAGGAGTCAGGTGTGAATATTACTCTGTCGGCCATCTTGGAATGGTCGTCATGGACGGCACGGAGGCACTGAGTTCTGGAATCACAGAAAGGTAGTTGCGGATTTGGGCCACATTCGATGGCAGTAGTTGGAGAATGATAAAAGATGTTGCACCGCATATATCAGGGATAATAAGTCAAGCCAGGTGCGGACTTCATGGACAGAGTGGACAATAGCCAGCGAGGTTTACCTCTGCTCGGCTGGCCAGGGATCAAGGGTGTGTTGCAGTAGTGGACGCGCTGAAGGAAGAGGGGAGCTCCTGCTCCTGATCTTGATCGTAGAAGCTGGCGGTGAAGACTAGGGCGGAGCCCAGTGTGTGCCTTGGGGGTGTGCCGCTTCGCCTGTCGGCTCCCTCCCATAGGCTGCATATAAGTGAGGTTGGCCAATGGGATTACCCAGACTCCACAACAATGAAGTCAGGTATGAATATTACGTGTCGGCCATCTTGGAATGGTCGTCACGGACGGCAGGGAGGCACTGAGTTCCGGAATCACAGAAAGGTAGTTACGGATGTGGGCCGCAATCAATGGCAGTAGTTGGCGAATCATAAAAGATGTTGCGCCGCATATATCAGGGATAAAAAGTCAAGCCAGGTGCGGACTTCATGGCCAGAGTGGACAATAGCCAGCGAGGCTTACCTCTGTTCGGCTGGCCAGGGATCAAGGGTGTGTTGCAGTAGCGGACGCGCTGAAGGAAGAGGGGAGCTCCTGCTCTGGCTCTTGATCGTAGAAGCTGGTGGTGAAGACTAGGACGGAGCCTAGTGTGTGCCTTGGGAGTGTGCCGGCTTCGCCTGTCGGCTGGCTCCCATGTGCTGCATATAAGTGAGGTTGGCCAATGGAATTACGCAGACTCCACAACAAAGGAGTCAGGTGTGAATAATACTGTGTCGGCCATCTTGGAATGTGTAGCACCATAAAACAAACACAGCAAAATTGCGACAATTGTAAAATACATATATAGGCACATAAAAGAAAACATCACGGCCTACACTCATTACATACAAAGAAGAAAGAAAAAGCAAAAAGGAAACCCTACGTTTCTTGCACTGCTTAAAATATAGGGAGACACAGACAATTAATGATCACCTCCAAGTACTGAATTTAGAAAATGAGTTTCCACTGTTGCTAGGGTTCCCGCAGGCTCACATAATAAAAGGTGCCAAAGCCTTTCCCATACTACTTCTGAGGATACCAAGAATGTACCCAGAAGTTCCCCTCACTGCTACATGAAAGTATATACATTCAACAAAAAGGTGATGGAGAGATTCCAAGTCCACCTAGCAAAATCAGCAAGTTCTGTTTGGCTTCGGAATCCCTTGTCTTGCACCCAGCACCTCTTTTGTTGGATATAAATCAAGTTTTAGGTGCACCGTTACAGATCTACATTTCATGGAGGGATATTTTTGCATAAGGTCTGATGTAGAGGTATAGCCTTTAACATGTTAATAAAAGTGGCTGAAGATCTTGTATGTTGAAAGCCTAACTCTATTCTCAATCCAATCATGCTCATAACAATGCTTCTTTACTTAATTAGGGGAGAAGGCTAAGTCCCCTTCCATTACACCCATGCATAACAAGATTTCAACACATACATCTGTCCACCTTTTTAGGGGTTTACACTTCCCGGCGACCATCACAGGCTTTAATTCAGTATATAAGGCACCACCTGGTGGTGCAATCAACCCTTTATAAAGCTGTAGACGTCTCCAGTTTATCAATGCCTGCAGAGATGTAAGCCCCAGGATATGGCTGATAGCCGCTAACTGTGTGCCCGGTGGCAGAGCCAAAACCTTACACCACAGGTTTCCTTCAAATCTTGCCGAGTTTCCCTCAACCACCAAGGTTTCAGCCCCATGAATAATGTTTGGGACAATCTTCTGCCTATAATACTGGACACCGGTCTCAAGGAAAACTGTCCAAACATTTTGGGCCTCATTACACGGAAGGCGGTAATGGTTAACGGCCACCGTTAATGGTAACGGTGACCGTTAACCATTACCGCCTTACTACGAGGTCCCTTAGCGGGTTGGTGCTTTAACGCCTGCTTTTTGAAGGCGTTAAAAACCAACCCGCTAAGGGACCTCGGAGCTAATTACGGCACCGCAAAATTGCGGTGTCGTAATTAGCGCCTTCCCCATTCCCATAGAGCCCTATGGGGCAGAAATGGGAATGGGGAAGGGCAATGGCGGAAGGGGGATTTACCGCCCCTCCAACCTTGGAATGGGGCGGTAAATCCCCTTTCCGCCAAGGCGGTGCCGGTATTTTACCGGCATGAGCCATGGCGCTAATAGCGCCATGGCTCACCGCCTTCCGTGTAATGAGGCCCTTTGTCTAATTGCCGCATTTGAGCTGCAGAGGTGAGGACAGTGGTTTTGCCTATTGATGTAAAAGCATATGCAGCTTTGTTCATGCACATAAAACCCCCCAAATATTTAAAAGATTGCACGATCTCAAGCTTTTGGCCCTCGATTGCCCATTTAAAATATGCATTACGAGGCCTTTTTTCGGAAGAGTTTAGAATGCCAATTTTCGATTTTTTAATATTGACCTCCAAGTCCAAATTCATAAAATACTCATTTACCTCTGTCAGCGACCTCTGAAAACCAACTGACGTGTAATCAAACAACAGTATGGGCCTCATTACGGCCACGGCGCTCCCGTAATGAAGGGTGCCGGTACGGGACTGGCACCGTTCATTACGGGATGCCTTATTACGAGGTCCCCTAGCGGGACCCGCACAGAACGTCTAGTCAGACCAGACGCCCTTTGCGGGTCCCGCAAGGGGACCAAGGAGCTAATAACGGGCCAGGTATAACTGGGCCTGTTATTAGCTCCAGCCCCATTCCCATTGAGCCCTATGGGGGCTAAAATGGGAATGGGGATTGGTTTTGTGAATTAGGAATTACTGGGTCCTCCAGGTTCAAATGACCCGGTAATTCCTCATTCACAGAACCCGGTACTGGAACCCGGTATGGAGGCAACCATTATTAAGGGCATGGCTACCTCCATACTCGTAATGAGGCCCTATGTCATCTGCGTAAAGCAAGCAAGGTATTGGTACGGACCCTAATTTATGAGGTTTGGACCTAACATCCTTAAAGCAGCCCCCGAGGTTGGCAATGTAGGTGTTAAAGAGAAAAGGGACCAATAAGCACCCCTGGCGCAGGCCCTGCTAACTCCTTACCCAATCAGAGCAAGTACCTCTCTGGTCCAGTCTGATTTTCAATCTCGTGTCAGAATGTAGTGCCTCCAGCATACTCACCAGGGCCTCGGGCACCCCTGCTCTCTTAACTTAGACCAGACAGTACTTCTGATACAATCAAATGCCTTGGTAATGACTAGGAAAGCCGCAAATAATTGTCTCTTAGCCAAACGCACCTTATTGGTCAGAAGTGTAATGATCAGGCAATTTAGTGAGATGCTGGTCCCCATCCTAAAGTCTGATTAATAGACATATTGACAAGACACGAAGGTAGCCCATTTCTGTGTGTCCCTCAAAAGAAAAGTCGAAAAAGAATTGTATGGAGCATCAAGGAGGGATATTGGTCGATAGTTAATCAGATTTGACCTATCGCCAGATTTGTAAATTAGTCCAATCACTGCATCATTCCAAGATGGTCTGGAACATTTGCAGATACTAGATGTTACGAAAAAGCTCCAGTTAAACTATGGCATATAAAACAGGGGCTGATTTCAGGGTAAGGTTGGACATTCAGTCTGCACCCGGGCCATTCGATTGTTTGTACTTCCCAATGGCCGTTAGGACATCCTCCAAGCTATTTTCAGTGTATCTCAGTTGTACTGAATTAACCTTTCATCTAAATTCGACTTTACAGCCCCAAACTTAGGGCCTCATTCCAACCCTGGCGTTAGGGGGTTAACGGCGCCGGTAAGGATGCCGGTGCCGTTAACCCCTTACCGCCCTATTACGAGGTTCCGTAGCGGGACCGGCTCAGAACCTCTGGTCAGACCATACGTCCTTAGCGGGTCCCTCTCGGGGACCAGGGAGCTAATAAAGAGCCCGTTATTAGCTCCCTCCCCATTCCCATTGAGCCCAATGGTGGCTCGAATGGGGATGGCTTCCCTGAATGGGGAAATACCGGGTCCTCCAAGGTTGGAATGACCCGGTAAGTACCCATTCAGGGAACTCGGACCCGGACCCGAGTTTGGAGGCAGCCATGGTGCTAATAGCACCATGGCTGCCTCCAAACTCGGAATGAGGCCCTTAGACTTAGAATACAAGTTGGAAAAATATTCTACGCATACACAGCCAGCAATAGGTTGCACTTGCATAGATATTTGCTTGCCTGTAGACTTAATCAATGGGCAGAAGTAGGACCCATTGTTATGGCTCAGGCTATTTAGCATATTTTCAGCATCTCTTTGATATCTCAAATATCTGTGGGCTTTTGACCAGTTGGAGTATTCATGTTTCAATTATTTGATCAGAGTGAAGCCCAAATTACCTAATAGTCTTGCTGTCCTCAGCTGTCGCTTATATGCTTTTTTCCTCTGCTCAGTTAGCTCATGAAATGTATGCCTATGAAAATGGCTATTTGCATCTTGATCTATATGTCTAGCCGATGTCAGACCTTTAAAGATGTTTTGTACAAAAAGCACAACGCTCTTTGGGGAGAGATCCAAAAACCTTCCCCCCTGAAAGCAGTAAACAATACTGTGATTGAATCGCTCTGTCATGCGCGGTCTCCAGATCACTGCATGGTATCTCCAATTTCAACACTCTAATAAGAAGCATGTTTTGCGCGTCCATTTTCAAATTCAAGGTGAGTAGTAAAGAGCTATGATCACTACACCCTTGGTCAAGCACATTAAGAGAACCACAGAACTGAAATAGTTTATTTGAAATAAAAATATAATCCCGAGTGGAGTTTTCAAAGATGTAATACTTCTCTGATAGTGTTACTTCCTTCTCATGTACTTCTTGTGGCAACTATTCCCTTTTGGGCACTATTGTTACCATTGTCCAGACACTCACTGTTTAGGTCGCCCATCACCATAAAACTAGCCCACTGCTCAGTCAAATACCTCTCCAAGGCTCTGAGATTATATTACAAAACCTTATCAAATCCATAGCAATAGTGTTATAGTGAACATTGTATATAAGACAGATGACAAACCGATGGTTACCAGGATCCCTAGATGTCAATTTGACTCCCAGAATGTCACTTGTTTCTAAAGGGAGTTTCTCCTTTTTCAAAGCACAATCCATTCGTAGTGCACACAAAAGCCAACCGAAAGTCCTACCTTTAGCAAACCTTTTCGCCGGATCATTACAAACAATATACCAATCTATTATTGGGATATTGGTTAGCCATGTATCCTGCAAGGAAATGTTATCACACTCAGTGAACAAATCATAATTAGCCACCAAATGCGAAAAAACTAGCATGTATCACGAAGTGACCCTTAAGGTAAGTTTCAACTGGCATATAGTTGCGAGCCACTATAAGCATGTAGTGAATTCAGAATGTGTTATGAGTCATATCCACCACGGGGTTGCCCACCTCAGCATGGTCCTGCTTGGTCCTGCTTCCACCATGATGTAACATTTATAACAAGTGGGTCACGCGGGATTGGTACCTCATTGTTCGCTACTTTTATCTTCTGATGGCTTGATTGGATTCACATCTAGCTATTGCGATCCTGTAGCCCAACTGTTCTAAGGTTGGCACTTCAGCACATACTAGATTTCTGATCAATTGTGAAGAGAAGCCCAGTTTCACCATATCAACTCAAAACTGGTTGTTAAATTCCACCTGAGCCAAGTCAGAGGACGTTATCAGGCTCAGCCATGGTATTTCTCCAAACAGTATTACAATATATTGCTATTCAGTGGGAATATTAAGTTGTGCTCAGGGCATACTTGGAACAGATCTTTACATACCAAGCCTCCCTTCTTTTTTAAGAGTCCCAAACGTTTCCTGTCCATAGTAATCATCTTATTTTGGACATTTTAACGGCTGCTTCACCGTACCCAAGTACGCCTTACAAACTTCCATTGATGAAGCCTCAGCTTCAGACTCCTGAGCCAAAACCGTTTTCTTCTTTCCTCTGAAGAGAGACAAACCGGGAACGCTCTTTCCTGAGAGGAGACACTGTGACCAACTGGAATAAATACTTGGGCAGTTGGCGCAAGCACAGCCACTCCCCTGACTAGAGCTTCTGTTATGGACTTAAGTCCCTCATCATTCATATCACCTCCAAAACCATTCGAAACATCTTCAGTGACCATATTGTCTTCTATACAGTCTGAGTGGATTGTCAAAATAGTTAAATTCAATGAACTGTTCAAAGCAGAGGTAGGTTTTAAGTAGTTAGTGATTGCGCCTTCACATTTACAGGAGAAATGTTGTTTTTCTTGAATCCTTTTTTTGGGTAATATTTCCAACCAGAGACAACCCCCAGCCCTTGGGGCTATTGATCACAAGGATACCTTGGTTTTACAACCTTGCTTGGGTCCAGGGTCACAGTGTCCCCATTCCTCACCAATGTCTCCTTTTGTAATCTCCCAGATTTGCAGGACTGGGACTTTAGCGTGCGCAAGAACCTGCGTGACACCTTCAACCCTTTTTTTGAACGTTCTTTTGATTTTTCAACTTTTTTCTTTCTTTTACATAGCTTTATTCGGCAATTGTCATAAAACATTACAGAATAAAAATGTAAAACAATAATAGACCAGTATCACATTACCATTGGTTAAAATGCAGGCCACGTGGCAAAAAACGGGACAACAAGTCATGTAGGTTATTAAGTGCAAACTCTCATTATAATGTTGGAGGGAACGGTATGAACGGTGCCGGTAAGGCACCGGCATTGTTCATATCGTCCCGCCGCGTGTTCCTGACAGCCCGCCAGGTCTTACCTGGCGGGCTGTGCTGCACCCACGAGCAGAACTCATGATTGCACCGGCACCAACGGTGCCGGTGCAACCATGCTCCCCACCCCCATTCTGCCCTACGGGGCAGAATGGGGATCGGGATCCCGGCAATACCGCCACCCGCGAATGGGCATTTACCGGCCCATTCAACTCGTAATGGGACGGCTATTGCCCAATCGCAGGTGGCAGGGCCGGTAGCGAGAATGGCTCGTAATGAGGCCCAATGCGTTTTCTAAACAGGTCACAGTCCCAAAGTTCCAAAACAGTTTAGCAAGATAGGCTTGGACATATGGCAGTGAACAAACTTAAACACATAGCAGGGGAAAAGGCATGATGTTACATATATAAGAAAGTTCATACATTCAAACAGTGAACAAGGTCATCATGTAGAACATCTAATGACCTGCTTCCTTGCAGAAATACGCCTGATCAAAATTTCCGACCACTATAATGCATTGCTCAAGCAGAACCAACCGACTCAGACCCTGTCCAATTCCAAAAACAGCAACTTTCCAAAATTCTCATTCATGGAAATCTCAGAAACAGAAGTCATAGACATCCTTAAACATCTCAAACCATCGCAATGCAAGGGCTATGTGTGCCCCCCTAAGATCATCAAGGAATGTGCTGAGCCACTTGCTCCTCTCCTTACTGTCTTCATCAACTCCTCATTCAAAACAGGCATAGTCCCTGACAGCATTAAAGAGGCTTGGGTGCGTCCCCTCTTAAAAAAGCCAATACTAGACACCTCTCAACCTAATAACTACTGACCCATAACGACCGTCCCGTTTCTTCTTAAACTATTAGATAAGGCCGCCCACAGACAAATCCAACGGTACCTTGAAACCAACTCTATCTTAGGAAAAAGACAGTCTAGTTATCGCAAAGGGCACGGAACCGAAACCGCCTTACTAGACTTAAAAAAACAAATCAGCCATATCCTTGACCAGGGCAAGCATGCCCTCCTCCTCCTCTTAGACCTCTCAGCGGCGTTTGAGCTGGTTGATCAAAATACTCGCACCAATCATCTGACGCACGCTGCGCACTTCTCCAACCATGCAGCGACCTGGGTCACCTCCTTCTTAGAAGGCAGAGCTATGAAAGTGTTCTCCAATATAGCAAATGCAGAGCCCACTATCATTCACTGTGGTGTTCCCCAGGGATCCTGTACTGCCCCCACTCTATACAATCTTTTCACAAATCCCCTCTTTGATAAACTGGATGCACTTAGGATCACATACACAAACTATGCTGATGATACCCAGGTGCTCCTTCCCCTTACGGGAATTTATCACCAAGACACTACAACCCTACAGCAAATTTACTACACCATCCAAGCCTGGATGGCCACAAATGGCCTTTGTCTCAATGGGGACAGGACAGAAATTCTCATTCTTGGTCAAAAGTCCACCTAAGCTAATCTTGACTCGCTCTACTCTAACTTCCGCATCAACATCTGTGTCATCCCTGTTTTATCCTCTGTTAAAACACTCGGGGTCCACATTGATGCCACACTATCCATGGATAAACAAGTCAGCACCATTGTCTCTCCCTCCGCCCTGAGCACTAAACTCATTAATGCTATAAAGCCGTTCCTAACCAAGGACAACTGCCTCTCCATTGCCAGAGCTACTATAGGAGCCAAGCTGGATTACTGCAATGCACTCCTAGCCGGCACCTCCAAAAAAAACCTAACCAGACTCCAAACTACCCAAAATAACTCACTCAGAGCAGCACTAAGTATACCAAAAAGAGACAACCACACAAAATGCATCAACTACTCAGCACCATCATACCTATCAGACACACTATACAGATCACACTCAACCAGGCACACTAGATTATTCTACTCCAACCAACTCACGGTACCGCGCATCAACAGGGCAAAAGCAGGAGCGATAGGTTTCCCATACCTTGCCCCCAAGCTATGGAACCCGCTCCCTACTGCACTCAGAGCTGAAACGTCTCTCCATGCCTTCCGCAAAAATCTTAAAACTGCTCTCTTCAACTAATTACTACACTCTCCCACCACACTATCCTCATGTTCCACTAATGCGTATACTATCTGTTCCTAGTATGCTTGTCTGTATTTTTATATGTAACTAAGCTATGATCACCCACTGTAACAAGCGACACGATGCCTACGGACTGCTGTACGCTCAACAAATGTGAATAATTAAATAGTTCCGCAACGGTAGGCAACCTAATCGAAATCACATATACAAAGTGCAAGCGTATGCTGGATTTATTACATCCAGGTATTCTTCAAAGCCCGGGGGTCAGCTTCAGGTCAGAGTAATCTGGTCCACTGGCAAAAGCAAGGCACATGATTGTCGTCCTGTTCCGCTTGTATCTCAGAAAGTGGCCTTCATCTTAGCTTTTGCATCTCTTCCCATGGTGTTTCGGTTGTCACAATAATCAGACAAACCCAAGAAGGCGAGCCACTCTTTTACATGGGCAAACCAGCAAATCTTTTACCAACCCCCCACTGTCATTGTGTGTTTTAGAGCCTCTCTATACTTCCTCAGCTCCTGTCTTCCACACACCCGGAGCCAGTAGTAGACCAGTCTAATCTCAACTTCTTCTCCAAGTGGATGTAAGTCGCATTCCATACGGACTGTCAGACTGGGCGTGCTTTGAGGCAACAACAAGGTGCTTTTCAAAAATGTATTTTCCGACCCAGTCAAAGATATAGCATACGGGTAACCCCAAATTTCAGCTCCAAACATTACTGCTGTCCTTACCTGGGCTTGATACAATTTGAGGGCCGGTTTTACAACTCCCTCCCTGTGCTTTGCGTGGTAACCTTTCAGGGCCCCACTGTTTTTCTGCAGTGTACTGTTTGCTTTGAGATGCTGACCCACACAGTTTCCCTTCTGGAGAAGCAGATTCCCAGGTAATCGTGCCATTCCACCTGCTCCAATTTGCAACCACCCATCTCCAAGTTCAGGGCTTTGTGCCCTGATTTCTTAGCAGAAAAAAGCATGGCCTTAGTCTTGGGGGTATTAATCTCCAGACCCTGCTCACTACATTTCTCCACAAAAATGTACAGGGCAAGACGCAGTCCCATTGGAGTCTTTGACTTTTGTTTTGTTGACAGTGCCTTTACGGGGAGCCTCTGGTAACCAGCTTAAATCAATAGTTGGGGGTGCAGCATCCACCAAAGCTACTATTATCTTGCTGGGAGTGAATGCAGACACGTTAACAAATGGACCAATCACTACAATAAGCCCTTCTTCAATGGGTGGGTCCTCAACTAGCCTCCCACATCTGCCACCTTTCCCACTCCCAAAATGTCTTCCTCAGCCACTAGAGTGGCCCTAGTAACAAGCGAGGGACCGTTTATGTATGCGTCTGTTCTCAATAAAACCTCAACAGTACCAGAAGGAGGCAGTCTAGCTATCTCTATATATCATTTGATGACCTACCAGAGGCCATAATACAGCACTCCAGGAAGTTCATTTTGGCATCAAAATTCACGCAATTCATACTGGAGCGTCTCATGTCCTTTGCCCATGGGGTTAAGGATATGTGACAACACAGGAAAGGAAAAGGCATCGAAAACCTGATCCCCAGAATTAGAGATAGCATAAGTATTCTGATGATTAGACCCCAGCCATGGGAAACCCACCCTACCTGGGTGTTTTTTTTTAGGCCTGCCCTCGTCTTTTGTTGAGCCAAACTACTCCCCCCTTGATGTAAGCTTGTCAAACAAAATTGGGGATGATTCAACTGTATGCTTAATTAGTGCTCTATATAGGCACACATTGGCCCTCATTAGGACCCTGGCGTTAAGGGGTTAACGGCGCCATAAAAGGCTGCGGCGCCGTTAACCCCTTAACCCCTTACTAGGAGGTCCATTTGCGGCTCCCGACCTGAACGGCTGGTCTGGACCAGCCGTTAAAGTAGGGACCCGCAAAGGGACCTTGATAGCAATTACGGTACCGCAATTTGCGGTACCGTAATTGCCGCCTTCCCCATTCCCATTGAGTCCTATGGGGCAAAAATGGGAATGGGGAAGGGCCATGGAGAAAGGGGGAATTACCGCCCTGCCACCCCTTGGATCGGGGTGGTAATTCCCCCTTTCTCCATGGCGGACTCCGGCATGGACCATGGTGCTAATAGGACCATGGTTTAGCGCCGGAGTCCTAATGAGGGCAATTCTCTCTTCTGTCCCATGAAGCCATATGAGCCTCACTCAGATCCAGAGGGTCACACCCGTTTTGCCAATTCATGTGAGACAATAGGTGCCATAATCAAAAGTCCAAAATTTAGTCCTTGTGCACGCGGTTATCTAGGTCCTCAGAATCCAGATGTTCTAGTGAAAATGAAGGCCCAAATATATTGATAACTGCACCAGCCACAAGTTCATCTCCCCCCGATTCTGGCATGAATGTTGAGATACCAGAATGTAAAAGTTGCTTTTCAGGTGGCCCAGCTTCTCTGCCTTCCTGCCAACTGTGCCAGTGTTCACAACTTTGTCGGGTTGCTCAGCATTTTATTGTAGCGAGTGTTAGATCCAAATTTATTGACTCTGCGCGGCTAGCTTCTGCAGGGGTAGACTTACTAGTGCATCGCACGCATAACATGTCCTCCTCTTCTTTTGATGTTGGAGGATTCATTTTCTGCCGCCGCAAGTTACTGCACAATGTATATACCATTAGCGTTTGCGCACACCAGACTCTCAACTGTCAACAAAAAGAAAACAGCTAAATCAGCCACCAAGATTCAATGATGTGAGCAGAGTACTGCCCTGACACTGCCCACCTGGCTGGCGGGCTGCCAGACTGCTTAATTCCTTACTTCGCGGACGCATGCTCTGCACTACCAGCAGGATTGTAACTGTTGGAGTCCGTTCAAAGCAGGTAAGGGAGAAACAATGGAGCACCAAATCATCAACCAGATTTAAGGGAGCACTGAGCAGTCTTCCCTGCCAGAATACTTACTACCTTTCTTCGCCCGAGCGTGCTCCATGCTACCAATTGGATTTTAACATTTGGCAGCATTTCAAAGCAGGTAATGGCGAAACAATGGAGTGCCAAATCATCAGCCAGATCCAAGTGAGCACCAAGCAGTCTTCCCTGCCAGAGTGCTTACTTCCTTAATTCTAAATTAGGTGATACATTTACATTGAAGAGTGGCAGGTCAGACATATGTAAGAAATGCATGGGATTCCTCTGTTCAACAAGTATGCAATGTGGTCCTGCCGCCAGGCTGGATTGGCTAGGCATTGCAATGCAGGCTTCCGCTGTGCACGTGCTTGCTCAGGATGAGCCTCCTTCAGTGGCTGGTTTCCTCCCAATGGCTGTCACTCTTTTCACAGGTAAGGGTCTCGCCCCTTTTACACTCCTCTCTGGGCCTGCTGGGCCAAGAGACCCAAGTTACTCAGCACGGATGAGGCCCACTAAGGCTGAAACATGGCTTGTGATCTCGTGCAGAAGGGATGTGACTAAGCAGGTTGGGCTGGACTGCCTCTTTTGGGGTGGGGCAAAGCCTGATTTGCATATGTTATTTCCCCTTTATTCAGCTGGGAGTTTTTGAGCTTATCCATAAGGTTGGCTGAAAGGCTCAAGAAGTCAGGGATACATCTCTGATAGTAGCTGGCCAGCCCCAGAAAAGCTCAAAGTTTCTGTTTACTCTTAAGGGGAGGTGTCAATACCACTGCCTTTATCTTTTTTGATCTGAGGTTGGATGAGACCTTTGCCGACAAAATAGTATAGATATTTCACAGCCGTTTGGGCTAGATTGCCCCTTTTGGATTACCTCGGAGATCCACACTCTGTAATGCCCTGGTGATTTCATAGATGTGACATAAATGTTACTCCAAGCTATTACCATGAATCACTATGTTATCAAGATGTGTGACTGTAAAGAGAGAGTAGGATCTGATCACTTTATTCATTAGTCTTTGAAATGTGGCTGTTTCACCATGAATACTAAAAGGAAGGACAGTGAATTGAAAAAACACCTGATGGGTGGGGAATGCAGTATTTTCTTTGTCAGAGGAATTCAGGGGCTCAAGCCCATAACCCTTGGTTTGATGTAAGGCTGAAATATACTGGGCATTGCTCAATCTTTCAATTTTCCCATCAGTCCTCTGCACTGGGTAACTGTCAGAGACTGAGATGGAATTAATCGTTCTGAAATCAATACCGAACTGCCAAGACCCATCAGGTTTGGCAACTAGAACAACTGAGGAGGGCCAAGGGCTATCGGAGGGTTCTATAACCCAACTTCAGCATGTTGGTAGGTTCTTCTTCAAGGATTCTTCTACGGGTTTCAGGGAAGAGGTAAGTTTTAAAAGTGCTGTCTGCCCCTGGGGTATAGTTATATAATGGAAGACATCCTTTACCCTCCCTGGTTCTTCAGAAAATACCTTGGGGAATTGATTCAATAGGTCATGGAGGTCTTGTTTTTAAGTGGAAGTCAGGTTCTCAGTGATTAAGCTGCGTCCCTGGTCTTTCTCCAACAACAAGGTTGCCATCATGACCATACCTGGCTCTACTGGGTCAGTCTTCCATGCTTTCACACCTGAGTTTCTGCCATTTATCAGGTTGGGAAACTATGTAATTGAAAGGTCCTTTCTTGTCCAGTATGTTATATGAGACAAGCCAATAACACACCATTTTGTAATCAGATGTTGGTAAGAGAACAAGGACTAAATCTCCTACTGACAAATAGCTTGATACCACCTGTTGGTATTAAAGAGTTTCTAGTGTTCCTGTGCCATCAAGAGATATTGAAGGATATACTGAACAAGACCACAACCTATCAGTGACAGTGGCTATGTATGTTGTTTAAAAGTATTCATTTATTTGAAGGTTTTTGAAACGTACCCTAAAAATACAGAAATGTGACATCCTTTGTAATAGGAACTCTTCTTCGGACTCTTTAGCTGAGATGGGATAAACATTTTATAGCATGTCCAGTGGTGAAATTACAAATTATTACATTTCCTAGGTGACCAAAAGCGCAATAGTAGGATCTATTGGGTTCAGGCTGAGAGGCGTGACATACTGCATAACATTTCAATTACAGGATTGCTGTATTCAAATCTAGTCTAAGACTTTAAAAATTAGAGTCAATAACTCATTTCATTATTTTTAATTTTTAATTAGTTTGCTTTTCCCATGATGCACATTCTTGTTTTGTTAGGATCATGACATTAATAGAAAACATGTGCTAAAACAGATATTCTGAGAAACAAGGAAATCATTTTAATGGGCTCTTTAATGCACAGATTATCATTTTACAAGGGGCGTTATTACTCTATCATTTCAACGTTCAGTGTTTGTGAAGACTTCTATTGCATCAACCAATATCATTCCAGAAAGGCCATCCAGCTAAACTTAAAAAATAGACCTCTGAACATCCTGAATTTGAAATGTATTTCCATTATTTTTCTTCTATTTTTGAAACAACCCTTTTGTTCTGGGTACACACAGCTGTATCTATTAATCTCTTAATATATTTCAATTATTTAGTCCCTGATTCATGGTAAGGTCTGTTGGAATAATGTAGTGCATGAATTTCAACCATGCACTAATTTCAGTGGGGCCACGGATTTCAACAGAGACGGTATGCACCAATTTAAAATGATGCTAAAATGACAGCATGGGTTATATGCGTAATTTAGGATATTTGTACTGATGTGTCTGGTGTAAACTAAGGAGCCGGTTGATTTGGAGTTTAGCATATCATAGTATAGTGTAGGGTATTAACAACATTAACCACTAAGTAGTAACACCACTAAAAATAACTAATTATAATCCGACTGACATTAGTAATTAGACTGGAGTAAGAGTGGGTTTGTTTAAGACACTGCCTGCGCTGCAGGCTGTAAGGGCAGGAATTCACACTGCAATGTTGGCCTAGGAAAATAACTACAATAATTGAAAGCTGAACAGCAGTGTGCCTTGCGGACGTTAGATTCAGAGCACAATGAGGTGGCAGAATGTGCTCTTGAATGAAAAATTGTTCAAGCTGGTGCAAGCTAGGAAGCAGAGGATGTCATGTTGCACATTTCATCTGGGCACTGTGGAATATTGAACAGGAGTGCTGTACAAAGGTAATTGTAAAATAAAGCCAGAAAAAGCTGGATAGACTGGTGGGCGGATGTTGGCCAAACAGTGGATGTTGATTGACCAGAGGCATCCCATGATATCACAATAGAATGCATGAAAATGGGTGATGAAACAAAAAAGAATCTTTTTGTAATTATGGGCAAAGGGGAGGAAGGAATAGGGCTTAACAACTGAGGAGAGGGGGGAAAAGGGCTAGCTACAGAAGGAGCAAGGATAGAAGAGAGGAAAGAGAAGGAGGAAAATTAAGGAGATCAGATTGAGTGCTGACTGAGCTCGTTCAGGTTGTGTCCTCGCTCCAAAGGAGGGAGACAGGTGCTGGATGAGAGCGATGTACTTCTGGAAACAGGGCAGAGGAGTGAGAGAGTGCAGCCAAAGAGAAAAGGCGAGTGCTCTCCAGCACAGACAGAATCGTCTGATCCCAAATTATTGGGGGGTATACTTAAAAAAGGAAGAAAGAAATAATTAATAAGGGTAATCTAATAATCTAATTAGTGAAGTGTCAAATTAGCCACAAAAAGGAAAAACTCATTTGTTCTTCAGTTATAGTAAATCTGTTGGAAAGGGGAAGTTTGCAGCGGTGCTTATTGTCTGCCAGTTTATTTTCAAGGCTGTAGTTAAGAATGCATGTAGTCTGCCAAGTGTGTTAAGGAGTAGCTGGTCTCGCTGCAGGCAAAAATGAAATCATGGTCTTGGGTGGGGCATGTTAAGGGACTGTATGCCAGTATTGATGTGAATATATTGGCACTGACAAATTTATGAAAGCTCTGTTTTTGCCAAGCTATGTTTATGCCTTTCTTCCTGTTTCTTTCAATAACGATGTAATGCTGATGTCTTTCACTGCACATCTTTTTTTAATCTGTTTTGTGGAATTAATACAAAGTGCCTGGGGGCATAATCATGAAATCCTGAGCGTGTTTTTTTATTGTGTGGCTTTTAATTTTGTGATATGTGGTGAACTCTGCTGTATCCAGTCTAGTAGATATGAAAACTTCTTTACCTTTCATAGTGCTAAGCCTGACATTTAGTTAGCCAAAGAACCCAAATAAAATCATAGCAATAAATAGGTGACCAATTAACTAAGTCCCTACACTGTAGCAAACACAAATCCTAACAGGTCTGTTTTACAGGAAGCTGACACTTGCATTTTGTGAGGATTTCGACCATCGTCACAGGGAGAGTGCACTGACCTGGGCTTTTTGATTTTTGTTTATTTAGAATGAATGACGGGAGATCAACCTCCGGAAACTATATGGGGCCATTCCCGCACATAATTTCCATGTTCACTGCACAGCAGAAAAATAGTCATGTACTTTGGGAGGACACAGTTTACCAGCGCCTCCCTCCCCTGTCATGTGTAGCTGACACCTGACAGCTGGGGGTGAATCAAAAGCCTCTGGCTGTGGGCAGCCTGATTAGCATTTTAAGGCCACATGGATTAGCATTTCCATTGTTAAACCTTGCTGATGGCAGCCAATGCTGAATAATGTTAATTAGCAGGCCTCAGTGAAGGCCTAGATGCAGAAAGTACCAATGGAGACCAGCACCTCTTTGTAATGCAATGTGTCAACTTGGTACTTACACCCCACCTTGGTATGAAAGGGCAGTGAATGTCCTGTCTGAAACCACTCCTTTCAGAGCAGGGCGGAATGTAAATTGTAGGAAAAGTCTGCCTGCAGCCCCCTACTTCAAAGGAGGCCCATGTTGTGACCAAGCGCAGCATAGGGCTCAGTTAATTAGGGAGACACTTTGATGAACAGCAGACAGGAAGATGTGTGGGACTTAGAAGTATGTTGTCATCCTTCCCCTGTCTGTTGCCAAGCGCTCTGATTCTGACTTCAAGCATCACTGAAGATTTTTGGTGAGGACCCAGGATTGGTCCATTAAGGTGTATTTAGCTTACACCAATCGCTGGGGCACATTTGGCTTTAAAAGAGGGCTGAACCCCTCACTGATCAGATCATCTGAAGACTTCGAAAGGAATAAGAAGAAGGTCTCATTTGGACCCAAGCTGAAGGAACAGCCTACCTTACATCTTCTGCCAGTGAAGGAAGGCCAGGAGTTCCAAGAGGGAAGCAAGACCCCTCCCCTAAACATGTCCCAGGGAATAGAGCGAGATACCAGACTCAGATGACCCAACCAGCAGCTCCAGAACCGGTACCCAGCCAGCACACAGCGTCACCTGCTAGGTTCTGACGGCAAACTTTCTGGGTGGGAAGTGCCGGACAGTCTCTGGATAAAGGACAAGGCTGTTGCCTGCTAATACCCTCCTGAGCTTTTGAAAGGACACGAGCCCTGCAAAGAAGCTAAGTGGAGTGCCACCCAAGCATCATTCAGCATCCATCTTTTAAAGGACAATTTCGAGATAGTCTTGTCCTCGAACTGCTTCCAGCTGCACCGCTGCACCGCTGACTGCTGTCACGCCGCAGTTGCCAGAGCCATCCGAGACGCCTTGACCCAGATTCTAGATCCACCAACCAGCACAGAGACAACAATTCTTGGCCCGTGCCGATACACTGAATGTCTGTCCAGCCTTGCTTGCTGAACTGCCTGCTATCTGGTACCCGCAGCTGTCTCCCGCAACTAACTCTTACTCACAGGCTGCAAAGTGCCCTAGAACCACCTCAACACTGACAAGCACCAAGAACTTCTTCAGCACCAGATACATTGTGTTTCTGCCCCCCCTGGTCCTTTTCTGAAGGCCCCTAGAGACAGTTATGACAATTTGCCCCTTTGGTGTTGAAACCAAAACTCTTGAACTATACTAATTATTACTTTACCAGCTACCCTCCTGTAAGTATCCAGAGTGCATCCCTTTCCTTTGTGAAACCGTCTAATTTCTGTGTTGTCATTGTAGTGTGCTAGAACTGTCTGTTGTAGTAATAATAAAGTAGATATTTGTATACATCCTTGATTGGACAGTCCATTTTATCATTGGGTAATAATTGTATTTTCGCTGTGTTGAAACTAACCAACGATCCACGACCTTGCAGAGATAAGCCTGCCGTTCCATCCACCTTCCCAAAAATTGAACAAGGAGGTCTTATAATGTACTTGTATTCCAATCTGTTTGAATCCCTTCTGGTGTACTAGAGGTGTGGGTTGATTGATGGTTTTAGAAACGGATATTCATCCCTGGACCACTGGTGCCCCAGAAGTTCATTCATAACACATTTATTGTCTTAAGAGAAATGTGTTCTGTATAAACACACATCTTAGGTCTAACCAGCGTTCAAGCTAAAGTCACCATTTAGAGGTTACATATATAAAGCAAAATGCTCTTTTTGTAATTTTCACTCTTAATGACAATTTAATAAAGTCAACATATCAACAAATGTACTCAATCTCTATAATTTATAGCAACATTTCTGGCTATCATCTCCTTGCAGAGTACTAAAACTTAATATGTATTAATCTGCATGTTCTTAATGCAACGACACAACCCTTTTGCATTAGCTTTTATTTTAGAGACAGCATTTGTTCTTGTTGTTTTTACATTACAACACATGAATGAAAGATATAAAGTCATACAACATACACCTAGTTTTAATAAAATCATGGTACATTTATTCATATAATTTGTACATACATACACAGAGGTGTGTAGTGGTTTAGTTGAAGACATTTGAAATCAGCCACACACTGCTTAGATTAAAAATTAAGTTAAACCACAGAAGCTAGACCAAACATCAAGGGTGTAATGATGCCAGCACCATCAGAATCCAATAGGTGGTAGGTTAAAGCAAAGGTGGGTTTTTGCTCCATTTTTACTTAATGCAATTGATGTCAATGTCCCACCAGATTTAGGAAGTATTGATGGGCTAGCCACCAAATATTTGTAGGCAGGTATTACAGAACCTGGTCTAGTAGGTGATGTAATACTCTTATGCCAACCATTAGTTTTGCAAATATTAACAAAGAACTTGGGAACATACTTGTGTAAAAACATGGCAACAATAAATATGACAAAAAATGGAAATCGTGGGGTTTTTGTTTCCCTTATGGTTGCTGGAAAAACAGCCCAGAGAATGCAGTGCCAGATTGCCTTGACTAAATTATGATGAGCCTTTCAACGTAACAGTTTATACTCTGGGTCAAGCATAGAGCCCCTTTTCTGAGATAAGATATGGAAATATCAACAAAAGCAATGCATGATGTGCATAAATGTGGGGACACAAAGCTAACAGACAACTAGGAGAAAAAGTTGGCAACTTCTGAAGAGCGACATTTTAACTTTATACCTAGCACACAACCAGAAGCCTAAATGAATAGAATTGGGACTAGGCAGATAGCATGAAGAATTTGTGTTGCTTAGCGGGCTGAGAGATGGTGACTGTTGAAACACCATGCACACACAGATGGGTGAGGAGTGCGTGCGGTGCAGGTTGCTGCTCCTGAGCTAACTCCCCCCTACCTTTTACCGGCTGCACGTTCCATGGTCCACTGATGCTTTTTGGTGATCGGTCCCAGTTACCTCGGGATCCAGCTGATCTGGCAATGCTCGATGTTAATGAATCTCAGAAGCTTTTTCGGTAGGCTCTTCAGTGTGGGCAAGCATGGCTTCTTTATTTGACAGTGTGTGCCCAAGTTCTTTATGGTGGGATTGCATTAAGGCATGGCATTCCCAGCGTTCACGTACTACGTTTCACATGCTTCAAGTGGATGAGGTTAAAGCACAGATCGGCCACCTTGAAGTCCTTCAAGTGGACCATGGGCAGGGGAGATGTGCTATAAAGTAGCCAAACTAAACTGGAAGGACTCATTAAAGTAGACGACCAAATTTGCAGAAGCCTGGCAGCTTGGCACAGAGCGAGAAGAAATACAGAGACCAGCAAAGACGGGCTAGCTGGAGGACGGAGGAAAAGGGCAAAGAAGAGGTTGACAGTTGCTTTGGGCAATTGGATGCCTGTGTCAAGATCACAGCAGTTAAAGAAACCACCAACTTTATTGTAACAAGTATGCCAAGAGATGTATATTGTCACCAGATGCCCCACATACCTTTGGAACCATTCCAGAAAAGCACTACAGAGCTCTTTACAAATCCACAGGTAGTAGTGGAATTGTGTAAGAAACATGAATAGACGATTTAACATTTGTACACGATTCAAGGCAGATTCATATGCTTTGATATGATATGATATTTTATTTATTGCACGCCCATATACAAGTGTTTCAAGGCAAGACGAGGCAAGGGGGGAACAAGGCAGGACAATACAACGATCTTACTAGGCCAAGTGACATTGAGATTGGCAAGGGCGGGGAGAGGGAAGGGGAAAAGTGCAAGGGGAAGGGGAGGAGAGGAAGTCAAGACATAGGATCAAGACATAGGAAAATAGTGCGGCCAACAGGTGGCGGTGCAGGGGTTAAGTGCAGACAACAGTGTTGGATAAGTGCAAGTACGGGGACTGTAGAGATGCAGATACAACCCCCAAGTGCAGATTTGTCAGGAGACAGTGCAAGTATGCAACTGGGAGGGCAGGTATATTCAATCTGTCCTGCAAAGGAGCTGCAGGAGGTAAGCCAAAGAGGTAAGCCAAAAGAGGCATAGGCATTGGCGGTGGTGAGTGAATGGTTTAGGAGCCACAGAAGCACGAGAAGCTTTAGACTGGGTTCTGAAATCATGGACAGCTTGGGACCGGGACCAGTAGGCGTTGCACCGCAACCCAATCTGTAGTGCCACACTGAATAAACTTACTACCACTTTCTTCAATAATAGCCTTCCACTCCCAACCCACCTTCTGGCGTTTTGTTTGTGAGATGAAGAGGAACAAGCAACGCCATAAATGATACGTACCAAAAACATGGCAATAAACAAATAACATCGGAAACAAGGATGGTGAATGGTGCTTAGTCATGCAAAAAATACAACTTCAGCAACTGGCTGAAAAATAGAGGGTACTGACAGCCAAGTTATTGGCCACAGGGAGAACCCATAAATCCCCTTAGTGGTAGCCACAGAATTAACACAAGTCGTGCAGTCGTCAAATCAGTCCCAGGCAATCCAGACTCTGAAACAAATCTATCCCCTGACTAATCTGCAACTACCCTTGCAAAGGGAAGGACATAGTCACCCAAATATGTGCTCCATAGCCACGCAGCTATGTACTCTCTCCTTACCACTGACTGGGAAACTGCACTTAAGATGGCCAGTGTTAGATTGGGCAGCCAAACAAAAAAGCAACTGTGCCAAGGAGACCCAGTGAATCACTGCATGACCTACACTAGACATTCATGTCCATTCTGAGGAAATGCCCACATTTAAAGACAACACACTGGAAAGATGGACTAAATACCTAGAGAATGTTATGCTCGCAAGTGCCCCAACGTGCACATCCAAAAACATGGAGGCCGTCATAAACAAAACCTGGGTTTGGCGAGCATATACATTAGCACCAGACAACGTGATAAGGATTTATTTCAAGCGCCTACAAAAAACACAAATAGAAGATTAGTCGAATGATCTTGATTGCATAGTGGCATGAAAAATTCAACATTGCACACTGCAACATTGCAACATTGCACACTGATACCAGTCACTGAGCCTCATCACAAGTCTGGTGATTACTTCTGTGGTGATTCCACTGCATTGCAGCCAAACACGATTAATGTTACAGCTAATTGGTCCCGTGTGGTTATCACAGGATTATAAATGGTGGTAGGGCGGTGTAATTCCCCATTTGTGGAGTCAATAGGACTGCATGGGGATTTTTGGCGGATTTACTGCCTGCGGAATTACAATGCAGTAATTCCACCTATTCGTGGAGGTAAAGTGGAGGAATTTCCTCCAACATCAAGCTGGCAGTGATGTGACTCTTTTCCTCCAAAAATGGGCAGACTTAGCACGCGGTTATTTTGGCGGCAGTAAATTTGCCAAAAATTGTAATTTGATGGTGTGGGGCAAACAGTGGTAATTTCGTTACTGCCCCAAAAAGTGACGGTAACAGAATTGCTAGTAGTGTTTTCCCACACTGCTTGTACTTGTAATGAGACGCAATGAATAGGCCAAAGCAGCAGACGGTGCAGGTCAAAATGGCCCTCCCATTGAAGGAACAACTGCTTGCAGAGGGACAAACGGATTGCCCTAACTTTTGAGGCACGAGAACAAAAAACATGCAGAAGATCCCAGACCCTAGCATGGTCAAACAGTGATCCAACCAAAGAGCAATGCTGCGAAGGAAGGTGTCGCTATTCTTTACCCAAAAGCCAACAACGGATGGCGCAATATTGATTGCACCAAATGTGCCGCAGGGTGTACTTCAGAGCACACAGGTCTGTTCCATTGGGCGTCCTTCAACCTTTTAAGAAATCTGGGATTTGACCCTTTATCTATCAACTTCCTGTTTTAGATTAACCTTTGTTATGTTTAGTTCATGATGATGGAATAGAATTCTGGGAAGAGGGAACATACTGTTGAAATGTTCTGTTTTTAAAGTAGATCAAGGTACAGGCCTGGTGCCAGTACCCAAAGTCCACTGAGTTCCTCTAACACAAGATGCGACTTGTTTGTAAATCAATCGAGCAGCCATAGAAATGGGATGGCTCCACTAAGTACTACGACAACGTGCAAAAACGACCTGCCCTGCGAATCTTAGAGGTCTTGGAAACACATCTGAGAGAATTGCCGGGGGCAATGAACCGCAGGGCTTATCTTTTATTTAGGAGAGGCCAAAGTATAACGAAGTGGATCGTAAGTAAACAGGACCTTGCACAATGAAATGCCTTCTATTGCACCTGTGGGCTGGGGAAGGTAGAATCTCTTATGCGTAAACAGTTCAAATGGCCGCTTTGCGCACATTTTCAACCTTTATTAACATTGATTGCACCCTGGTTACTAATTACCTTTATGTAGCTTATGGCAGTGACTGACAGTCAAACAATGTTTATTGTGGGTCATTATCTGTGCAAATTCCATTCAGCCGAAGCGTACCTTAGGGGACGCATTAAATGCATACAAATGGGGACTATGGCTCATCATTGCAATAGCTGCACTTAGTTTGCCTTATTAATATTGAGCTTTAGTCGTTTATTGGTTCCTCTTTGACCTAAATACAATGTAGGGGATGGAATTTAGAGGGCTTTTAGTGACAGAATGTGTGTGCTTACAGATTTGCTGTAAAGTAAAAGTGTTTTACAGAATTTGATTTTAACAAAGGAAAATAAATAAATAAAATTGTTTTGCCCTCACACCCACATCTAAGCCTACCCTCCCATGTCGCAGATCTCACTAGAATAGTTAATTGTCCCCATCCTGGTAACTCAGCTCTCCCGCATATACACCTCAAAACAGATCCACACGCAGATCCCAGAATACTTCCGGTCTGCATGCATTTGCACAACAGCAGAACTATCTTCATTTCCCCTCTCCCACCACTAACCTGGGCCACCCCTCTCTCTTTCAGATCAACCAGATTACTTGGAGGCCATGCAAATGTCAATGGTGTGCAGTATAAATTCCAGTAAGATAACATAAAGTTCATTAGTGATCAGCGAGGGTCAATGAGCAAGTTCATTGGGCCTTGCCGGGGCATTACCCTACAAGGATCCCTCAGCACTGCGGCTCCGGGGTTCCTTCCGCGACTGGCCACTATGGAAAGGGAAAAGACACTACGTGTAGTCCCTTGTCCCTGTAACATGGCAGCCATTTTAAAAAAGATCATTTTTACATTGATTTCAATGGCCGCCATTGGAAAGTGAGAAGGGACTACGTGTATTCCCTTCTCCCAATCCCCAGCACCCAATTTGTTTTCTTTTTTTGTTGCAATTTGTATCCCAGTATGATGTGCAGGGGTACTAATGACAATGTGACCCTAGGAGGGGGGCCATTACTGGTCGGGTAATGCCTCTCGGGCTCTTTTAAAGCCCTTACTTCACTCAGGCTTCTAACTATGGCCCTGGGGGCATTACTCGACCGGCAATGCCCCCCCCCCCCGCCTCGGGTCATATTGACTAATTCGTTCCTCCCTCTGGCACATATCTGAGCCTTCTATTAGATATATCAACCCTCCATCCATATCTAAGTCTATCATCCCATATCGCTGACTTCCCTGGAATAGTGGATTTTTCCCTGTCATAACTCAGCCCTTCCTCCGGTAGTTCATTCTTTCCTCTGGTTCCATGTGACCATAACGAAATAAAGAACATTTTTAAAACAACTTATATATAACGAAAACATATTGAATTCTCTTTTGTTTTTAATTTTGGGGGCGGGGGGGGGGTGCTGCTAAGCCCCCTCTTTCCCTAGATTTATTATACCACCCCAATCCCCTCCCCACCCATGTTGACCTCTTACTCACCCCATATACACTTTTAACAGAAAATTCAGTGTTTCTCGTTATTTAGGGTTCGTTATAAAAGCCATTCATTATTGTCAAATCGTTAACATCACTGTATACCTTTACTATCTGAGTGCCATATGTCTGAGCTATCTCTTACATGTCTCAGCCCTCACTACCATAGCTGACTCCTTCCTCCAATACGTTCTCTTCCCTTCATGGCCTTCATTAGCACATACATTTAAGTGCTTTTTACATGGAACAAATTTGACAGCACTTTTGAACAGAAGTAGTTGATGTGATATGGGGCGTTCCAATACAATGTTCCTGCTTATCAACAACCCTCCATCCAGGCCTCGAAGTACCCTGCCTTCCAATGAAGGACATCAAACCAAGTTGTACTTCTAGAACACACAGAAGTCCCACAAACAGCACAAATACAGCAGAAGACAGCCTGCAAACCAGTCATATATATGCCATGCAATCATGGTACCAGACTACTAAGTAATAGAGAGCAAAAAGTACAATGAGAATTCGCCAGTGAGCTTACCTCCACAGAGCGGCTACAAAAGTAGTCTCTCAACTTCGTTATGAATTTGGGTTCACTTCTTTTAAGGCCATTATTCTTTGAAGTTTTCGTTAAAGTGTTAAATTCACCCGAATGTTCCCTATATGAAGTTTTAAAAATAATTGCTAAATGTAAGACATCCCAACTAGTTATCAGGCTTATGGATTTAAATGGTAATTACTTGGGCAACTAGGGTCATGACACGATCTGTTCTTGGACCAGCCTCTCCTAGTTAACAAGAAAATGTGGGATCTAGATTGCTCTAAAGCTAAATCTTATAGAAGCCAAAGCCTTACCTTATGCCGAGAATATGCAAGATATCACAAAAGACCGGAAAAACGTCCTGCTTATACAACTAGATTCCCTTCTCCTAAGTGTAGATACCTTTATCTGAAATTTCAATTAAGTTTCTATTGTAAGGGTGGTTGGCCTGAAAAGGAATTTAGACCCTGCATAAAGAACATATGATTATGTATGAGACTATGGAACATCTATTACTAGAATGTGATAAGACGGAAGAGTTGAAATTGATTTTTTTTTTTTTAAAGAAATGTCTATGTTATTTATTTCCTCCGAATGTTTATGGAGTCAACTGGTGTCTGGACAACAGGTGTCACTAATCATTGTACTAGTGAGGTTCATATCTGTATTGTATCAATTATTCACTGAAAAATATTTGTATTGTAAACTTCTATTTATAGTATTTTCAGGCTTTTTCAGATTTGCTTTATTTGCTAGTGTTTATCTCCTCTTTAATAATTTTGTTATTGTATATGCACTTATGAGTGAAAGGTTTGACTTGCAAACCATATAACAAACAAGCATTGGTAATGCCAACAGTTCGGGCTTTTGAGTGGCCATGAGGAATGCACTGCTGCCATAGTCGGATTAACTCTGTGGTATTAACCGGCCATTGGTGCTAGCAAGTGCAAAATGATGGGAGTAGCTGGCCATCTAATGGCAATGCCTGGCAAATGCCTAATACATATACACAAGTCAAAACTGCCGGCTTTACAATGCTTGTTTTTAACAGGACTTTCATGAAGGACACACATGGTGCTTATAAACCAAGTGGCTAAAGGCAGACCTGGTTTAGACTTTTTTATTACACCAATAGCATGTTTATGGCTTCAATTAAGTCAATCACTTTGAGCACACAGTTTGATGGTAAGGCTTGAATAAAGCGAGCTCAAAGAGTTCCCATGAGGAGGTGTTTTGGGCGGGAAGGGGCAGGAACTAGGTGGGAATGGCTATAGGGATTAGCATGTCTCTGGGCAATCAACAGGTGGTTAAATAAACAAAAAACACCTCCAAGCTTTGTGTCCCGCCTCACATGTCATTTCTCCCTATATTTACACTTTATGCAATAGTTTCAGCTTATAGTGCAAAACTTGTAATGAGGCCCATCGTTTTTTCTTTGAGGTCTACTGTCAATTCTGATGGGGTTGGTGGTGTCCCACCTTGGTGTGTTTTGAAGGTGTAAATAGTCGTATTTGTTGCTAGGAGAAAAGGAAAGTGCCTTGTTCAGGGCTGACATTAACTCCTCATTCATTGTGAGATTGGCTACATTTATGACCAAGTTCATTTGTTGCGACCCCTGTTCTTTTGTTGTTGTGATATTTTTGGCAGATGGGGAGCAGGTGCAAGTGGCTCTAGGTCGCCTGGCGTAAGCCCCACCCACTTGGCGCCTTCTAGGTTGCCGCTCTTTTTCCCCACTTAGCAATCGCCGTCCATCTGGTGCCTTCCTAGTTGCCACCCTTTTTCCCTACTTAAAGAGCCCTCCAGCCTCTTTTCCTTTGCAGACAGGGAACAGGTGCAAGTGGCTCTAGATCACCTGGCGTGAGCCCCGCCCACCTGGCACCTTCCAGGTTGCCGCTCTTTTTCGCCACTTAGCAAGCCCCGCCCACCTGGTGCCTTGCTGGTTGCCGCTCTTTTTCCCTACATAAGGAGCCCTGCAGCCTCTTTACCTTTGCAGATGGGGAGCAGGTGCAAGTGGCTCTAGGTCACCTAGCCTAAGTCTCGCCCACCTGGCGCCTTCCATCCAGGTTGCCGCTCTTTTTTCCCACTTAGCAAGCCCCGCTCACCTGTTGCCTTCCTGGTTGCAGCTCTTTTTCCCTACTTAAGGAGCCCTCCAGCCTGTTTTCCTTTGCAGATGGGGAGCAGGTGCAAGTGGCTCTAGGTTACCCGGCCTAAACCCCACCCACCTGGCACCTTACAGGTTTTTGCTCTTTTTCCCCACTTAGCAAGCCCCGCCCACCTGGTGCCTTCCTGGTTGTCGCCCTTTTTCCCAATTTAAGGTGCCCTCCAGCCTCTTTTCCTTTGCAGATGGGGAGCAAGTGCAAGTGGCTCTAGGTCACCCGGCCTAAGCCTCTGCCCTCCTGGCGCCTTCCAGGTTGCCGCTCTATTTCCCCTCTTAGCAAGCCCCGCCCACCTGGTGCCTTACTGGTCGCCACTCTTTTTACCTACTTAAGGAGCCCTCCAGCCTCTTTTCCTTAGCAGATGGGGAGCATGTGCAAGTGTCTCTAGGTCACCTGGCCCAAGCCCCGCCCACCTGGCGCCTTCCAGGATGCCGCTCTTTTTCCCCACTTAGCAAGCCCTGCCCACCTGGTGCCTTCCTAGTTGCCGCTCTTTTTACCTACTTAAGAAGCCCTCCAGCCTCTTTTCCTTTGCAGATGGGGAGCAGTTGCAAGTGGCTCTAGGTCACTAAGCACCATCCACATTTTTAGCCCTGCCTCTTCCTTCCTGCTCTTAATTCTTAGATCAAGGGTTTGTCTTGCCCGGGCGTCGGAAGAGAAGAGCTGACGAAGAAAAGGGAAATTCCTGTTTGGACCTGTTCTGACCAGGAGGACACAGGGCCTGAACCCCTGCTCAGACAGCAGGTAAGCATGTACCAACATGTGTTTACTCCCTCTGTCCGCACAGACCGTCCCCACCCTCCCTGGTCCCCCTGTGATGTTCCCTTGTGACCCCCACCCTTCTCGCACACAGGTGTTGCCTGTTTTGCTTGATTCTTCTACCCTGCTTCCCCTATCTCACCCTCCAGCCTACTTCTGCAGGAGTCTGTCCTGATCCATTCTGCTTTGACCATCACCGTCTTGTGGCCAATGCTGAACTTGACTTATATGGTCTTCATTGTTTCACAGTGCGTCACCCTTTCTCAACTCTCATGCTGAACTTCCTTTGCATCTTGTACTCATGGTGGCCCTGATTCATGCTGTTCACATCTTCATCTTGTGTCCTGGCTTGCAACATTATGTGTTACTACTGACTTCTGTTATTGTATACGCTCTTCCCTCTTGCTTCTCCACTCTTTTTGACTGCTTACTCTCTGTTCTCTCCTCCTCTGCCTTTCTCCCTTTTCCTATCTCCTCCCCTTACTTTCTTCTATGCATTTACTCTATCAGAATTGTCCCTGGACCTAGTATGATAGCAACCTCGTCTGTCTCCTCCCCCCTCCCCTAACTTGTCTCTCCCCCCCTCAACTATCTGAATGTCGCCAGGCCTAGTACGATAGACGCTTGTTTTATTCCTCCGCTCCCTTTCTGCACCCCTCTCCCTCACCTTTTGTTTTTCTCTGTCTCTACCAGAAATGTTGTCAGGCCTAGTACGGTAGTCGCCTGCCTGTTTCCATTTCCTTCCCACTCCCCCCCTTCTTTATCTATGTCTTTGCACTTGCACTATCTGAAATGTCATCGGCCCAAGTACGATTATTAATTTCACATCCTTACTGTTCATGGCCTGTAAGAATGTCATTGTATTTTCCCTTGTTCCCTCCCTTGCCTTGAAGCACTTGGAAACACATTGTGTATAGATGCTATATAAATAAACTATCATATCATATCCCTGATCTTCCTGTGTTTCAGTGTATTCATTCTTCTTCTCTTTCCTCTCTTGTGAGTCTTGTGTTGTTCAAAATATTTGGGTATGCTGTAGTGTGTGTCCCTGGATTGCGTATGTCTAATTGCAGATTTGTGATGTTGGTGCTCTGTTTGTATCTCCTTAGTTCCTCTAAAAAAGGACAATCTATTTCTTCTCATTATCGCCCTGCCAGAAACCTTTGCAACCGCACAGTATTCTCACCCCTATACGTGACCACTCTGACAACAGAGTTGCTTTCTCAATGTCTGTGCCTCTTGCACTTAGTTTCACAGAACGGACCCAAAGCCGCTCTGTTCCTTATTTCACATAAGCATATAGTTCATTCGGGGCCCTGGCCCCTCTGTTCCTCATTTCACAAACAGGTCACTTTCACATTAGCTTTTCAGGATCCCTGCACACTTGCGTCCCTTGTGCCCTTTCCTTCAATGGCACTTCATATATTTGACTTTCATTATTCACTGTTCTGTAATCTCAACTACTTTGTTTCTCATCGGCTCCCTCGCTGATTAAATACATTCAATGTAGCTTTCACAATGGTGCGTATCACAAACCGGGTTCTCCCTCTCTCTGAACTCAGCTGCTGTGAATGCTTTTGCGTGTCCTTTGTTTTCAGTCCGTCGAGGTCAGGGTCTTGCCCACCTCTCCCTCAGACACTCCCCGGTGGCCCACGGCCCTAGGGAGGAAACGAGCAGCTTGCTGGTGCATGGAGGAAAGGGCTTAGCCGGCCCCTCGGCTCCTTCTCTGAACTCTCCCGGGTTCTTGGAGACACGGCTCCCTTGCCACGCTTTCTCCTGCCTTCACTCTCAGCCGATTAATGTCTCGGCTTCCCGTTCTCCCTGGCTTGGTCTTCAGCAGCTCTCTCTCAGCTGCTCCTCCATCTCGTCATCCAGCTTGCCTTCCTTTTTGGCCCCTGTCTCCCTCTCTGTGTCTTTCTTTTTTTTGTTTTGAACACTTTCTTTATTAGCACACAATGTCACATTACAACAAGGTATTAGCAACAGCTGAGGGGGTGGCACAGGGAGGGTGCAAGGGTTACAGGGTATGGGGTTATGAGGCCTTGCCTGGTCTGGACATAGTCCTTAGAGTCTCAGAGGGGCCCATATGTTCTTAGGCCAGGAATTGAGCGGTTGCATCTGTATCCATTGTTGCTCCCTATCATTCGCCTGCACCACGTCGCTCAACCACTGACCTTTACTTGGGGCTTTTGTGATTGTCCGCCGTAGGAGAATACAACAATAAACACAATTTCACAAATTTACTTGTAGCAAGGATATGGAATAGGCACAGTAGGGGTGCAGATTTGACAAGTTCACATATGATATCTAATAGCATTGAACATACATCTTTCCAAAAAAGGGTTAACATGGGGCAGTCCCAAATCATGTGGAGATATCTAGCATTTGGGGATCTGCAGCATGGGCATGCCTCCGTCCCCTCATAAGAAAACAAATAAAGCTGGCTCGGAGTGTAGTGGTATCGGTGCAGGACTTTTAATTGGATCAAATGGAATTGTGAGTTATATGATACCCTAGGTTTCTGGGAGCACATGTCACTCCAGAGGTTGTTTCTAATCTCAAGTTGGAGGTCTGATGCCCACTTGTCTCGTGTCTTAGAAGGATCACTTGTATAGGGTTGACAAACGGCTATGGTGTCATGTTCAGATAGGACGAACCCAAGGAGAGAGTCGCTGTCAGGTTCCACCGAGAAGGTGGGCCACAGATTCTTGCACGGTTTCCGCAGGCCAGCATAGTGCAGCCATTGAGAGGATCTCTCACTTTTCAAGCCTGGTATCTCGGCAGCTTGAACGAAGTTACTCTCTGGGTACAATGAACCCACTGAGTCATATCAGTGTTGTAGCCAGATTTTCTGGGAACCAGTGCCTGAACATGACAGCGAGGGAACGCAGTTCCAAAGAGGAATGTTTTCGTGATAAGAATTTTGTCATGATCTCTGCTTCCAAAAGATCAGGACTTGCCCGACTCCCTTGGAAGCAGACCCATAACCCCGGTTCCGAGTGCCAGCCAGTCCCAATTGGGACCTTTTGGACCCTGTCCTGGCGCCAGTGGCGCCAGGCTCATAAAGATGCCCAGTCCCAGCGCTGGAAGCGCCGGGCTCATAATGCTTGGGTGGACTTACCTGCAGCAGACCATGCTGCTTACTTACCTGCCAGTTGAACCCCTGATCCTCTTCTGTTTGGGACTACTTTTCCTGTTGGGTGGGGCAGGAGCCACTCCCTAGGTTCAGAACACTGGAACTCTTCTGGAAAGCAGGAACTCTTTTCTTACCTAGGCGTGGCTGTGGAAGGAGACACCTAAGCACTACAGGAGGCTATTTAAACCACACCCGATGGATGAATCTTGCTTTGCGTTATTCTGCATTCTCTGCAGCAGAACGCTCATCGTGTCTTCTGCTTCTGATCCTGGGCCTAAGGGAACAAAGGCTTACCATCCTGGAATCCAGTCTTCAGCAGCACCTGTAAAGACAAAGAAAGAACAGGTTAGCACTACGGTCTTCAGTGGCAGCGCATCTCTTACCTGGTCCATCGGCTGTCACCAACGCCTCGCGCTGCATTCCGGCATCTGAAAGACAAAGGCTTACCTACTCTTCGCATGCTCCGGAGGTCTTCGCACTGCATTCCGGCATCTGAAAGACAAAAGCTTACCAGCTCTTCGCACGCTCCGGAGGCCTTCGGCGCTGCATCCCGCATCTGAAAGACAAAAGAAGGTGCGTTTAAAGACATTGGGCAACTTTATTACTCACGTGCCATTACTCCTTCCCACGGCGAATCCAGTGGGTATTCCAGCACCCTTCAGCTTCTCTAAAGCTCCGAACTTGTACCTGCAAGATAAAAGGGACAGTTAGTGCGCATCGTGAAGCAGGCTACAAGCGCTTACTTACGTGCTTCCAGGCGCTTCTATTCCTCACGCGGGTTCGATCCTCAACTCTCATCAGCCCGCCATCCACCATCGCCGGAACCCTGCAAAACAAGAGATATCATTACAAAAGACTTTTAAGATATTTGAAGTGCCCAGAACTTACCGTTCGTGCAGTTAACGACGGACAGCAGTCCTCTGAGGTCAAGAGGCCTGCACCCTTATCCAGTGAAGAAACTGGTTACGGCACCCTGCCCCGAGGCAGATGGAGAGCTCGGCGTTCACTTACCTAAGGTGAGGGCGTTAACCTTTGGGGTTCTACAGGAGAAGAGAAAGGGAAGAGGAGAGAGGCACCCAATAACCCCAGTTCATTAATCCCATATTTTCTATCTGCAGACATCTTACTCTTCGAGTCAGACATACAGTGCACAGAGGTCCAGCCCAAAGAGCCAACCGTGTGTTACACATCACCTTTGAAGATACGGCATTCACCCAGTCAAGACCGGCGCCTCTGCGGGAATCAGGTGAGCGTTACAGAACGCAAAGCCCACCGCAAAACTCCCACCCAGGCGCTATGGAAACCTCGGATACCGACCAGCTAGCCCAGTTACTTGGGGAACTAAGAGCAGAAGTGCATGCAGCCCGTCAGGAAACGAATGCTCTAAGAAGGGAACTGATTATTTCCAAGGAGCGAACAGATGATCTCGCTAGACAATTGCTACAGTCACAAGCCGGACAAACTCCGTTACCCGCATCAGGGGCAAATCTTCCTTCAACATCCTCTACGAACCCAGTGCAGATCAACCTACCTGGGAATGTACCTCTGGCTCTGCCCGAACGATTTTCTGGTGACCCAAAGAGGTTTGCAGTATTTATTAATCAGTGCCGGTTGCACTTCTTATGCCGGCCAGCAGCCTTTCCAACTGATCAAGCTAAGGTAGCTTTCGTGCTTTCGTACCTTAGTGGCAATGCGGCAGACTGGTCGATCCCTCTAGTTAATCAAGATGATCCGGTTCTCCATGATTTTCAAGCTTTTCAGCTCAGTATGGAAAAACTGTTTGCAAGACATTCACAGGGGCAGGCCTTGCACAATGAGCTCCTTTCATTGCGACAGGGTAATCAAGACCTTTTGGCTTATATTGCGTCTTTCAACAGACTGATAGTGGAAACTCGATGGCCTGAGGACAAAAGGATTACGCTGTTTTATAGAGGTCTACGTGGAGAGCTCAAAGATGTGTTAGCCCAAGTAGTGAATCCCCCGCAAGACTGTTCGGACTATATTGACTTAGTCGTTCAAATTGACCACAAACTGCAGAACAGGAAGGCCGATCGTTCCAAGTTTGATGCTCGAGTATTTTCCAAACCACCAACTCCTACCAAAGGAGTAGACTCCGGGGAACCCATGCAAATAGGGGGCCTGAAAGGACCACTAACACAAAAGGAGCGGGAAAGGAGAAAACAGCTGCAATTATGCCTCTATTGTGGAAACTCGGGGCACTTTCTTCGAGATTGTCCGGTGAAACCAGCCAAGAAGGCAGTAGGAGCTGCAGTTACCAGGGTCACAAACTCTGAGCAGGGAAACGACCTCGCCCGACAAGAATAGAGGTCCTCTTGCCGAGCGTTAAAACCAGTTCCGTGACCTCGCATTTCGTGATACCTATGGTCCTCATTAGCCCTGATAATCCGGATCGATTACATGCGATTGAAGCTTACGTCGACAGCGGTGCCATCGGCAATTATGTGGATCATGAAATGGTTTTGAGGATGAATCTGACTCTTTGTCCAAAGGCTGTAAAGGTCGTCATTACTACGGTGGATGGTACGGAGATAGCCTCCGGACCAGTAACGCATACCACCGAAGAAGTGACGCTAGTAAGTCAAGATGGACACCATGAGAAGATCGTGTTCGATGTGATCAAGGCCCCTCAGTTCCAGATTATTCTAGGAATTCCTTGGTTAGAGAAGCACAATCCTCAGATCGATTGGCGAGCAAGAACGGTTCAGTTTCCAGAATGTGTCTCTACTTGTCACCCTCGACCTGGTGTTGCACTGGCAGCAATTTCCTCAGAGGCTCCCCAGTTACCTCCTGAATACCTAGAATTCCAAGATGTTTTCCGGAAGGATCAGGCTAACTCTCTACCTCCTCATAGGTCTTATGACTGCCAGATAGACCTGATACCTGGATCTACTCCTCCTTGTAGTAGAATTTATGCCCTCACCGAGCCTGAGAATCTTCACCTCCGACAATACCTGGATCAATACCTAGCGAATGGGTTTATTCGTCCTTCCAAGTCCCCTGCTTCCTCAGCTTTGTTCTTCGTTCAAAAAAAAGAAGGGGACCTTAGAACTTGTATAGATTATCGCGCCCTGAACCAGATCACCGTTAAGAATAGATATCCGTTACCTTTGATCCCTGAACTCCTGGACCAAGTCAGAAAAGCATGCATATATACAAAGCTGGATCTTAGAGGAGCCTACCACTTGGTACGAGTAAAAGAGGGCGATGAATGGAAGACGGCCTTCCGCACCAAGTACGGGCTATTTGAATATCAGGTCATGCCCTTCGGACTTTGCAATGCCCCGGCCGCCTTTCAATATTTTATGAACGATGTCCTCAGAGAGCTCATAGATGTGTGTGTTGTTGTTTACATTGACGACATCCTCGTTTATTCTTCATCGGAAACTGAACATCGGAAACACGTGAAAATGGTCCTCGAGAGATTGTGTCAACACAAACTTTTCGCTAAGTTGGAAAAATGTGTTTTCAACGTGACTGAAGTTGAATTCTTGGGATTCATATTATCACCTAGCGGAGTGCGTATGGATTCAAAGAAGGTCGATGCAATTCTCAAATGGCCATCGCCATCCTCCGTAAAAGGTGTTCAAAGCATGTTAGGCTTCGCTAACTTTTACCGCAGGTTTATCCCCGAATTCTCTCGAATAGTCCAGCCCATCACCGCCTTGTTAAAGAAAAACAAACGTTTTGAATGGTCTACCGAGGCGGAACAAGCTTTCCAGAATTTGAAGACTAGATTTATCTCTGCACCGATCTTAAAACATCCTCGCCCAGAACTCCCCTACATCGTTGAAACTGATGCTTCGAGCCTTGCCATGGGGGCAGTTCTATCACAAAAGGACCCAGTAACCAATCAGTTGCATCCCGTGGCATTTTGGTCCCGCAAATTCTCGCCTCCTGAAATAAATTACACTATTACTGATAAGGAACTTCTAGCTATCAAGTCTGCCTTTAAGGCTTGGCGGCATTATCTCCTGGGGGCCCGACACACCGTTACTGTGATTACAGATCACCAAAACCTGCAATATTTGAAAACCGCAAAAGCTCAATCCTCTAGGCAACTCCGTTGGGCACTATTCTTTGCCGAGTTTGACTTCATAATTACCTATCAACCTGGTACAAAAAACGGTAAAGCTGATGCCCTTTCTCGGATTCGAGTGGAAGAACATTTTATCAATCCTAAACCTGTACCTATCATTCCCGAACAAAGAATTCTAGGTGTAATCGCCACACAATCCATAGAGGAAGTTAAGGATAAAGCCAGGCTACTGGTAACTCCAGCAGACATACAGAATTGGCATCTGCAGGGAAAGGACTTTACGGTGAAGGACAACCTATTATATTTCCAAGAACGGTTATACCTGCCCAGCACAGATTTACAGAAAAAGGTAATCTCTTGTTATCACGATTCTTTAATGGAAGGACATCCCGGTATGACCAAGACCTCGGAAAAGATCAAGCGCTACTTCTGGTGGCCGTCTTGGAAAAAAGATATCAGAGACTTTATAATGTCCTGTGGAGTATGCGCCCAAAACAAGAGTCAAAAGGAAAGACCAGCAGGCCTCTTACGCCCTATTGACATCCCGCCTCGCCCTTGGCATATGCTTTCTATGGACTTCATCACCGATCTACCTCCATGCTCCGGATACAATACGATCCTAGTAATCGTGGACCTATTCTCCAAGATGGCGCATTTCATTCCACTCAAAGGCTTACCAACAGCAGCAACTCTGGCCCGAGAATTCCTCGAAAACATCGTCCGACTGCACGGTTTTCCTTCAGTTCTAATTTCGGATCGAGGTAGTCAATTTATTTCTCATTTTTGGCGAAGTTGCTGTCGGTCGGCTCAAATTGATGTGAGACTTTCGACCAGCCACCACCCTCAAACCGACGGACAAACCGAGAGGACCAATCAAACTCTGGAACAGTATTTGCGCTGCATGCTACAACAAACTGAAAAAACTTGGAAAGATATACTTTGGATAGCCGAATATGCCTACAATAACTCTGTCCACTCGGGAACTGGGAAGACCCCGTTTTTTCTTTTATACGGTAGTCACCTTCGAACCTCGGAGTTGGATCCACTCCAAGATCTTGGATGTGGGATGTATTTACCCATGCATTCGAGCCCTACCTCAAAACTGTGCAGTATTGATATGGAAAACATCATGATGGCCAGAGTTTCCCAGAAAATGCCCAGGGAAATGCATGAAGAATAGGCTGCCACCCATTTTTGCCGATGTTATGGGCACAGAAGGGCACTGCCTAAAACCACCATTGGACTACCCGCACAGTAGTCTGAAACCATTGGGAATGGCAATGCTGATTGCCAAAAGCAAACCTAGAATTGTGGGGAATTCATTTCTTAAATCCCAAAAATGGGTGCAGTACCAGTACTCACCACTATCCAAAAGCCAGCGTTTTAAAACCACCCTGTGTTTCTCTGAAGGCAGGCTCAAAATGCCTATTTTCAAACATTGCAACATGTGCAAAATATTCACTGAACACCAGCAGACATTTGGCAGAATGGAGTTTTGTGTGCTTACAAAATCTGGGAAATGAAGAGCCCAAAACAATGCTTATAACAAAACTGCTATGGAGTCAGCAGTTTAAGTTGCACTGGATTTAAAGACACTAAAATCGAAAATGTTTAGATTAAATGAGTGACCTATGTTTGGTGTCACATGCCTTTGTAACTGTTGAAATGTCATAGTTTTGCACTTAGAATCAGCATTCTAGCTGCATGTGTAAAATTGCAAGTTAATTTAAAAAGCAACAAAAAACATGACAGTTAGCTGAAAGTCTGGCTTAAGGAACTTGATTTTGCTTGACAGCTACCCCCATCAGGAGTGAAACTTGAGTCACAGCTGTGTTCCCAGGCCTATCTGCCTTTTGCTGGCCACACTAAGGATATACCATCTATCTGATAATTGAATTACCTGTGCTCTGCAGGAGATTGAACAATGCAGCTCCCTTCACCCAGGCAGAGGGTTTATTGAGAGGATCATAAATGGCTTCCTCTTGAACAATGGGCCTTTCAGGACCCAAGCAAATCTTATATTGCAGGGGTCGTAAAAGTGGCTTACTCTTGGCAGAAACTGGGAGGGGGAGAAACTGGAGACAGAAGCTGGCTTGGGGGGAGTGGGAAAACCAGTATTTCCACCATGTGACCTGGGAAGACACACCTCTGTAGCCAGAATCTGGTTTTAGAAAAAGATGAATAACTCACAATGTGGACTTGTCAAAATAATTTAATTGATGCCATAATTCTTGTGATTTTTCTGCCCACGTTTTAAGACATGGTAGGACCCGGTGGTATGTTCAGGGGGGTATTAGCGGAAAAGAGGATATTACTCTAAATGTGTGCATGTGAAAAATCTGACACTTCATCAACTAATGTCCATACTCCTTGCGCACATGTGTGTAAATTTGGGGTAATGTCCGGAGTTGCAAACCAGTTAAAAAGTGCAAAATATTGCCATTTCTGAATGCAAGCTCCCAGGAAGAGCAGAGTTTGAACAGGAGATACCTCCTGTGATATGTGAGGGGTGCATATGATTTTAAAACAATATGTACCTCTGCAAATATGTATTTGTTATCAAATATAGAATGTGTGCAATCTGACAGGGGAGTGTCCTCTCTGCAAGCCATAAAATGACATCGCTCTGACTCACAGTTCCTTCCCCAATCAAGTGAGAAATGGAAATTTGACCAATGGCAAGTGGAGAGGGGTAGGGGCTAGTGATGCTGCATACACACCCACTCTCAAAACACATAAAAGCAGACAGACAGGACAGATAGGGACATTCATTTTCCACTTGCAGCTGGAAGCTCTGCCAAAATTCCATATTTTACCTCCATCAACATCCAGAGATCCAGACTTCAAATCCCTCAATCTCCAGAATCCAGAAGCAGTGCTGTACCCAGAGAGAGAGAGCAGAGCTGACCCAGGCCAATGTTAGCAGAACCAAAGAGCTGAACCGGAGTCCAGTCTAAAACCTGACCAGATCCATGGCGAGGCCCATTTCACTCAAGAATATAGTGTGAGTACCTAGAAAACTGTGCAGAACCAATCTCCTAGTTAAAATAATATAATTCAATCCTATTTTAATCTAAGTAGAACTGTCTCCTAACTGTCACCTGTCATTTGTAAAGCTGTCACTTGTCATTTTCTAGTTGCAAGCTGCACTTGTCTTTTTGAACTTTAAAATTTCAAATCTGAAAAACGACCTTTATTTAATCGCTCATATCTCCGCAACCGTTTGTGCTAGAGACTTGCAGTAACTTTCCCCTGAAAGCTGAGAATCGTGGCTTTCCTACGGACCTAGAACCGCATTCCTACCCCCTATAGTTTTGCCGAAATCGTGAAAAACGCACTCGTGAATTTTGCCGCGATTTTCAAATTTCTCCACGTGTAAAAAAATCTGCTGCTGCTTGCCTTCCATTTGCCAGAAATTCGTTTAACCTGCTAATCATTCCTGAATCATTGCAAGAGTGAGCCTGGACTAATATTAACTAGATACCACTCACCCTGAACCTCTAGAGGGAATTAAAAGCATTTTAGTATATTTTTTTTTCTTCATTGCCAGCACATATCAAAGCATTTTGCCTGTGTTTTCAACGTCTGTAGTCTAAGTTGCTGGGTGAACTGAATCACATTTAATTGCATTTCCGAGAACTGTGTGCCTTCCTCCATTTCCTTGCATTGCATAAAAAGGGGGGGTGAATTGTCCAAGAAAGTGATTACATTGTCTTTTGCTGAAATCCTATCAAGTTATTTTCTGTACTGCATTTCATTCCACATTGCATTCATTTGAAACCATAAAAGTATTGTTGCTATCTTATCCATTTCATGTCAACTCCTTAGTGATTATAAAGAAGTGTGCTAGTGCCAGATTCTCCGTTGTTAATCTTTATCATATCAGATTAAGTGTGCTATTCAATTATTAATTTATTATAAAGCGTGATATATATATATTGTTTAAATTATCAATTAAACCTTTAAACTTGCAAAACAGAACTACTTCTTGGCTCAGTGGGGTCAGGAGGATTCCAAGAGAGGGGTGTTATATAGGGGTAGTCATCCAGAACGCATGAACTGGACATAAAGTTATATCAATAAGGGTTTTCATTCAGTATTATAGACTAGGCGTTGACTTAGCTGTAGTGTTGAATTGAATCCTCTTACAAATTGGGGGCTCGTCCGGGATGTTTGGGTTAGAATACCACTTGTGCAGCTTAATACAGCGTGCCAGCTGACCAGATACACATATCCAGTCGGATCACCACGCTGTGTTACGCTGTAAAGCACTCCTCAAAGGGACACTCCAAGAAAAGTTCTGTTCTGCAAAAATAAAATACTAACTTCTGTAAGTCAGGACAGAGACCAATCTCTAGAATGACGACCTTGGTAGATATGAAAATAGCCAGAGAGCACTTCTTACATAAACTATTTGTGAGAGGTGAATGGGCTGAGCAGGGCCAGGATGCCTGGTTGCAGGCCATCACGCGACAGGCCACTGAAACAGGGTCAGACTTATGGAGAGATCAGGGTCCATTACATGTGGCCCTGAGTGAACTATATATGGCTCCTAAAGCCAAAGATGAACACAATAAGATTGCCAGGATAGCAGCATACCTGTACCTATATATGGGAGACATACAGAATAAATGTGCTGAAGGCCATGATCTGGCAAAAAGGCAACAGATGGCGTTAGGGAAGGCCCAATCTGATCTGGACTCTTCTGAGCAAAGGCTGCACAGAAGCCAGGAGTCAGAAAATGAGACCAGACAGTACATCACTAAAATAAAGGAGGATATGGATGTGCTGCAAAAGGAAAAGTCAGAACAGGATACCAGATTTCTGGCCTTGCAGAAGGAACACCAAGAAGGTTTGGACTCCCTACTGCAAAGCCAGAAAAAGCTGGAGCAGCAACTGGACTTCAACAGGGTATGTGCTGAGCAGGTAGTCACCCTGCAAGGACATCTAGATAGGGAAAAGGCCGAAAGCAATAAACTGATTCTGAAAGACCTGGATACCCAGACAGAGTTTGATGAAGAGCGCCGGAAAGCTGGTGCCCTTCAAAGGCAGAGGGACGACCTGGCAGCACAGATGCAGGCTCTCAGTCAGGAAAGAGACACTTTAGGCCAGAAAGTCTGCCACTTAAAAAAGGAAATTGAAGAAAATCACCTGGCCCTCCAGGGGCTGGGTGACCTCCAAAAAGAAAACCAGAACTTGGTAGAGCACACCAGAAGGGTGGAAGATGCTCTGGCAGGAAAGGAGCAGGCCGGTAGGGATGGGACTCAGGAGGTAAACCTCCTGCAGCAAAGACTGGCCCAGTTCTCCAGGACCAACCAGGAAGCACAGAGGGAAAATGAGGCCCTCTGTCAACACAATGATAGGCTCCAACAACAGGTAGCGATGCAGGAGAGACTGATAGAATCTAGTAAGGCCTTGACTGAGGAACTGAAAGCACAAATGCAGGCTCTTGCATTGCAACAGGGAGCAGGGGCGGATAGAGATGAGGTCCGCTGGGAAAGAGAGACTCCTGACCATAACCGCAGGAGCCCTAACATCAGGGGCCTTCATCTCCCCCAGTCCCTGGACTCTACCACCCCCATGTCCCCTGGCGCACATGAGCACAGGGCCACAGGGATGGCAGATTACTATCCAGCTAAGAGTATGGGGCTCATAGGCGAGTACCACTCAGGAATGGAGGGGTGGGCATCCGGGTATGGGCACCCAAGTACAGTACAGTTCAATGGGGAACCCCAGGAGAGTAGGCCCATTAAGGGCATCCTGAAAACCTCTGCCCAGTTAGGTCAGTGGAGGGGGTACCCATCAAATCCTGGCAGCAAGGAGGAATCTGAAGACTCCTCTGAACTGCGCAGGACACAGGAGACCAGGTCCCCACATTCTGCCAGCCATTCCCAGGCTCGCAGAATCCGGGAAAACCTGGAAGAACAGACGGGAACCTCTGGGAGCAGTGCCTCTGAGTCCGAGGACGAATGGACAAGGGTTACCCGAACCAAAAAGGCCAATAAGGCAAAAAGGGCCTTGCTTAAGGACCCCTTAAAGCAGATTAAGGCGATCAGGAGCGTCATCACGCCTTACCATAAGAACGCTAAGTATTCTGTTTGGGAGCACTTAGAGTTGTTTGAACAAATGATGGAGACTTTCCATTTGAAGGACAGCCAAAGCTGTATCCAATATGTAAAGTGGACCTTCTCCCCGGAATACTCCAGTTTCTTTGCGGGGCTGGAGGACCAAAATCATTTAAGATGGTCCACCTATAAGGCGGCCATCTTGAAACACTTTTCTGTTCACAGAAATCCTCAAGAGGCTCGCAAGGCAGCCTACAATTTGCAATGTGGGGAGGATCAGGCCCCACAAGAATTTGTGCAAGAACTGAAACGTGCTTTTGCGCAGACCACCAGAAGGGTGCGCACGGATAGCAGAGAATTTATAAATACGTTTTTCCATGCCTTGCCCAAATATATCATGACCCAGCTCGTGAGGGATTTTCACGAGAAAAGATCTTTAGACTGGGTCATTGAACAGGCTACCCGGATCTATGAGGTGCAGAAACCGATAGATAGCAAAAGTAATGCCCAGAAAAACCCCAAAGCCAACAGCACCCCTGCTGCTGCCAAGGTGGCAGAGGTAAAGGTCACCCCCGTTTTGGATTTGGAGATGGGGGGGGCCTAAAAACCTACCTGCACCTAATAATGCTAGGCCCAGGAGGTCCTCGGGACAGTCACAGACAGGGAGCCAAGGAGGCAGCCCCACAAATGGGGTCCCTCGCTCTCCTGATTATGTAAGTCCCCGTTACAAGGGAAATCGACCCATCCTGGGTTATGTGTGGACTCCTCCAGCCCAAGGGGGGGGATCCAGCCAAGCACCTAACCCAGGGAACTTCCCTCCAAACTTCCCACAGGAGGGCAGAAATTTACCAAACCCTGGGCAGAACTTTTTCCCCAGATATCCACCCGACTTTCAGCCCCAAAACCATCCATCCTTCTTTCCCCAATTCCCTGAGCCCAGACCACTGAATCCGGGAGAGGGGAGGCCAAGGGTGGAGGGGTACCCAAATCTTCCCAACCCGGGGTATTACCAGAGGAGGGACAGCTACCCTCCCCGGGATCAGCCCAGGGGAGAAAACAGGGCCCCGTATCAGCCTGAGCGGGTTTCCCAGTTAGAGCGCCAGGTTCAAAACATGGCGCGGGATCTGGGTCACATACTGAGGGCTCAGCAGAACCCTCAGATCGGCATGCCGGCGCAGAATGCACCCAATTCTGGACCTGGTGCCCCAGAACAATGACGGGGGCAGCACCCCGATAAGTCACCGGTTCCCAGGGAGGAGGCACAAAGGGAAGGGGGGTGTAAAGCCTTGGAGGAAGCTTCCTTCCTCACTTGTAAACAGCCCCTGGAAACCCAGGAACCGGAAACAAAATCTCTTGCCCCTGAAAGTCTGCCTCCTAAGGAGCAGAGGGGGGGTAGGAGAAACAAAAGACCCAAACAGACTCAGTTTGAGGAGGAGGTACAGATCTTCCAATTTGAGGGAGAGGGATCCTCAGAGGATCCTGGGAAAAGGATCTTCTCCTTCAGAGAGGGGGGAACTCCTCCCAAAGAAAAATGGGTCCCTAGGGATGCAAATCCAGACTGGGGAGATATGGAGACTGAGCTACCGCCGCCCACCATCTCATCCCAGAACCAACAGCAAGAAAATCCCCTGGTTCAAACCCATCCTGGTGACTGCCTCCAAAAAGGGGGGGGCGGCCCAGAACCGGAGCCAGGGGAACCCACAATGGCTCTGATCTCCAGTTGCCAAATTTTTCTTTCAGATTCCCAAGGCTCTCCACAGAATTCTGCCCAAATCTCTTCGCTAGCGATGTCCAAAACCAGAAAATTAGCCCACCAGTTGTCCAAAAATGTGCATTATCTGTGCCCCCTTGAGGAGAAGGAGGGAAGATACTATGCCCCGGTACAAGTACAGGGGCAGGGTACAATTTTGGCACTGGTGGACACTGGATCTCAAGCTACCCTGCTGTCCAGAAGGGCCTTTGATGAACTGAATGCAGGAAGGGGAGAGAATTACCAAATTCCTCTCACCTCTCTTCCTGGACAACTGCAGAACTTTGACGGGAAGGAAATTCCCGTTGAGGGGACTGCAGACTTGGACATTAAGATCGGGCGACACAAGTTGAAACACCCGGTCATAGTTGTGACTCCAGAGGGCACCCCTTGTTTACTGGGGAATGACCTCCTGAGAAGGTTGTCACCCCTAATAGATTGTGTAAACAAGGTCCTCTGGATCCAGACTAGCCGACCAATAAAATTAAAACAGAGTGTTAACCATGTTAGTTTAAACGGCACCTGCCACATGGTTGAACAAAAATCTGACCAAGTAGAATTCCACTTCCAGAACAACCAAATTCCAGACGTGACAGTAATAGCAGTAGGACAACAGACTGGTGATGGGGGGTCCTCTCTATTTCTGAAAATCAACCTTCCTTCCAGTCTAAAGTGGTATTCCACGCTGGAAGGAAACACTCTGAAATTCTATACTAATCCACAATCAGAAACTCCCACTCCTATAGTCCAGAAAGATGTGAAATCAGCTCAGAGCCTGGCTGATATTCAGCAAATTGGAGAGCAGTTGTTCATCCCTGTTCAGTTAAATGATGGGAAGGACTCTGTTCTCGCTCGAGTGTGTGTGAACAACGGTAAGAGCTTCATCAGCGAAGCCATGTTTCGCCAACTCCCAAAAGATCCAGCCATTCCCACCTTCAAACTGATAGACAAATGGGAAATGGACCTGGAAGCACCTAATTCCAAACATCTCCTGCCAAGCAGGTGTATGCTCAAAATCTCCATTGGCAACAAGAGCATAGTCCATAATTGTTGGGTCGTGCGAGACGTCACTGCCGCCTTTTACTTAGGCAGTGACATTCTCAATCGCTTCGCCATTAGTTTGGACCTAATAAACTTCAAAGCTTGGTCCCGATTAGCGGATAATCCCATGGGCTTTGATGATCCAGAAAAAGCATTTAGGTCAGCTCAATTGCTACCTTATGCAGTTGAAATTCAGGTTAAAGAGGAAGTCACCATCCCAGAAAGGACCCGACAATTCTCCCTGGAAGTGAAAGTTAAAAGAGGACAATATTTGCAAAACCCTGATGCTTATATACATCTAAATGCTTCTCTCCAACAGCAAGGGTTGGGGGTAAACCCAACTCCATTAGTCAACATAGAACATGACACCATTCCAATAGAGGTGGATAACAGCGACTTAAAGAGTATTACTCTAGCCGCAGGCACCATTATTGGAATGGCGGTTGATGACCGACATTTTTCCATCGACTTATTAAATGAACTGTTAGGACCAATCCCCAAGGACTGTTTTGACAGTGACAGTGAGGACAATACAACACCAGACAGGATTTTTACCCGGCATGGGGGGAACTTCCTGGTGTACACTTCTTGCCCTTATGGTAAGGAAGATGTGACTTGTGACTTCAGGAGGGATGAGGTGATTTTCCAGGTCCATGAGGGCTGCCTTTCCCACCTGAAGCCTCCGGTCCAAATCAGCACTCTGACCAGGGACTTCTCCACCCAGCTGGAGGAGGCCGCGGAGATAGCCAAACCAGAAGTCTTTCCAGGCTTCAGGCAGATGGTGGAAGAGAGAGTCAACCTAGCTGATGCCTGTGTGACTCTGGAACAAAAGCAAAAGTTGAAACAAGTTTTCTTGGATTTCCAAGATCTCTTTGCGGTAGACTCATATGACTGTGGTCGCACCGACATCCACACCACAACAATCCCCACGGACCCTGGCATGACTCCTGTGTTTGTGAAGCAATATCGCTTGCCTCTCGCATCAATGGAGTCCCTTACTGAAATAATTAAGAACCTTGAGTCCAGGGGAATAATCCGTCCAGTCCACAGCACTTTCAATAATCCGGTGCTGGGAATATTGAAGCCAAGCGGCCAGTGGAGACTCTGCGCCGACCTCAGGGAGCTCAACAAACGGGTCCATACTTCCCGATGGCCTCTGCCCTACATTGACCAAGGGCTGGCCCAGATCCAGGGGTCACAGGTATTCACAGCAATAGACCTGACCAATGGATACTGGACTGTGCCTGTCAGTAGGGAGGACCAATACAAGCTGGCTTTTACCTTTGGGGGCCAGCAGTACACATGGACCCGGACTCCCTTCGGATACCTCAACTCCGGTAATGAGTTCAATATTTTCCTACATAAGGCCATGCCCGACCTGGGTGCGAGGGGTAACCTGGCTTATGTAGATGATGTCCTCATCAAAAGCTCAACTGTTGAGGAACACATAGCGGAGATCCGTTATGTTCTAACACAGTTGAGGGCCGCCGGAGCAAAACTTTCCTTTCAGAAAGCACAGTGGTGTAGAACCCGTGTTAATTTCTTGGGGCATGAGATTACTCCTCAGGGTCTCTGTCCCCAGGAAAAGAAAGTGGAAGCACTTCAGAAACTGAAAGACCCCACAACTCTGCGAGAACTAAGGAGCCTCCTTGGACTGACTAATTACAGCAGAAAGTTCATTGAGGGCTACGCAGAGATCACCAGACCCCTGATTCATCTCCTGAAGGGGGGGGTCAAGTGGGAATGGGGTCCAGAACAAGCCGAGGCAGTAAGACAACTCAAGAGAAGCCTCTCACAAGCGCCTTGCCTAGCTTACCCTGTCAGAAACAAGGAGTTCTTCCTGGAGACAGGGTTCTCTAATACGTGCTTGACGGCAGTATTATACCAAAAGCATGACAAGGTCAATAAAGTAATCTCCTATGCGAGCAAAACTTTATCCTCTGTGGAGGAAAAATTCAACGATTGTGAGAAGGCACTCCTGGCAACGGTGTGGGCATTGAAGAATTACCGCCCGTTTATCCAGGGGGAACACATCATAGTGGAGACTCCACACCAGCCTCTGCAATATCTCCAAAGTGACAGAATCCGGGCCGGAAATGTGAGTAATTCCCGAATTACTTCCTGGATTCTGTCAATGCAAGGCTTTCCTGTGGAGGTCAGATATGGCCAAAACAAGAAGAGTCCACTCGCGCAAGGTCTGGCTGACTTGCATGATTGTGCCAGAGAAAACTGTCTCGAGGACGAAAGTCTAAAAATCAAGGACAACACGGAGGCATACCTTAATTCCCCACACAAAGTCTTTGAAGAGGACAAGTGTGAGGGAATGCCCACTGTGTATGTGGATGGATGCTCTTACCATGTTGACAACAACGGGGAGAAAGAACTGGTGGCCGGCGTAGGGAATGCATGGGTGAATGAGTCCCCAGAACCCTCCGCTGGATACCAAATTGGTCCCCGAAGTAGTCAGGTGGCAGAATTGATGGCTGTGCATCAGGCCATCCTCACTGCTGTCCAGCATCAACTCCACGAACTGGTCATAATCACAGATTCGGATTATGTACGGAACGGGTTCGTGGAGCACCTGGTTAATTGGAAAACCAGAGGCATGTTATGTGCTAACAACAAACCCTTGAAACATGGGAAGTTGATCCAAAACATTGATGATCTGGTCACCTCGAATGAGATGACCATCTATTGGAAAAAGATCAAGGGTCATTCCAAAGTAGAGGGACCAGACAAAACTGGAAATGACTTAGCTGATCAGCTGGCCAAAACCGGGGCCATCCAAGGGGATCTAATTGAGATTGAGTCCCTGTTGGGGGAAATCCAGGTCACTGCTATCACTAGGTCCCAGACGAATGCTCACAACAACCTTTCAATTGTACAATGGAGTAAGGAGACCCCTGATGCTGATTTGATTACCGCTCAGAAGGGGGATCCAATAATTGGTAAATTTTACCAGCACCTTGAGGACCCTGAGAACTTTCCCCTGACGGATACCGATTACATTGGGAAAGAGGACCTAAGAGTGTTGATGAAATGTCCAAAAATGTTCCGAATCCAAGACGGTTTGCTGGTAAGGAAATCCAAAGCTGGCCACGATCAGTGGGTGGTACCTACCTCATTCCGAAGCCTGATGTTAAGTCACGCCCATGATGCGGCCACCGCCGGTCATAGGGGGTTTCACACAACACTGGAAATCTTAAGAGAGGTTGCATACTGGCCACACATGGGGCAGGACCTCGACCAATACTTGAAGGGGTGTCTCGTGTGTGCACAATTTCAGCCATCATCCCTCACGCACCGCGCGCCTCTCCAAAAGCGGGGGATGACACTGCCATGGTCAGATTTACAAATCGACTTTGTAGGCCCCGTGATTCGCTCCGCGAGGGGGAATAAGTACATGTTGACTGTGACATGCTTGTTTACCAAGTGGGTGGAATGTCTCCCAGCCCCAAATTGCAAGGCAGAAACTGCAGCTGCCTTGATGATTAACCACATCTTTTCCCGTTTTGGTCTACCTCAAAGGATTGAGTCAGACAGGGGTAGCCACTTCACCAGTGAAGTAATGCCAAAGATGTGGGAGATACTGGGGGTCAAGAGAAAGCTACACATTGCTTACAGGCCAGCTTCTTCTGGGGCAGTAGAGAGATATAACCGGACAATTGTGAGCATATTAAAGAAGTTTGTGGCAGATTCTGGGCCAAGTTGGGATATCCGATTACCTCTGGTCCTAATGGCCATCAGATCTACCCCTTCATCTGCAACCAAAATGTCACCATTTGAGTTGATGACTGGGCGCAAGATGGTGCTTCCGCAGAATTTGCTCTATAGGACCCAAGAGCAGACACTGATAAATGCCTCCACTACTCATGAGTATGTGGAGAATTTAAGGAAACACCTCCAACATGCTTTTGCTTACGCTCAGCGGAATCTAGAAAGATCGGCTGATAGCATGAAGACCCACTATGACCTGAAAACTTCCAGGAAGGAATATCAGGTGGGAGACCGGGTCTATCTATACAACTTCCAAAGAAACCAGGCAAAACAGCGGAAATTTTTGCCTACGTGGAAGGGACCCTTTGAGATCATCGACAAAATCTCCCCTGTGGCCTACAAAATCCACATCCCCAAAGGTCCTTTGGCAGCGGGGGAAGACAAGTGGGTCCACATAAACCAGTTGAAATGTTGCCATCCCAGGCACGCTCTGCAACAACTGGAGGAATCCTCTGGAATCGTAGCGGGTACTGTCTCAGACTAATTCAGTTCCAACCATAAAACATACCACATCTAGTCTCTAAAATATTGTGATTTGCATGAAACTGTCTCTTAGTTATACTGTGTTTTTTTTTCAAAATAAGAATGTAATGTTTCATTATGATGAAATGCATATGCTGCCCCACTATCTCAACAGTGGTGAAAAACGTCTATGAGTAGGTATTGCCGCTCTTCCTTTGTCGTCCTAGGAGAAAGAAAACCTGAAGACGGGCCAAGGAGGGCGATCCGGGGACCGGGAACGAAGATCCAATGGGCCCAGCGTACCGCCCAATACTCCCATCAGGACCGGCGAGGAGAACCGATTGATCCGACCGGATGGAGGAAAAGATGCTGAACTGTACCATCTACCGGAAGAAGATGAGAACTACATCCCAGATCTTGCGAGTCGCATCAGTGAAACTGAATGGCCATCGCAAGAGGGGGGCTTGTGGGATGTATTTACCCATGCATTCGAGCCCTACCTCAAAACTGTGCAGTATTGATATGGAAAACATCATGATGGCCAGAGTTTCCCAGAAAATGCCCAGGGAAATGCATGAAGAATAGGCTGCCACCCATTTTTGCCGATGTTATGGGCACAGAAGGGCACTGCCTAAAACCACCATTGGACTACCCGCACAGTAGTCTGAAACCATTGGGAATGGCAATGCTGATTGCCAAAAGCAAACCTAGAATTGTGGGGAATTCATTTCTTAAATCCCAAAAATGGGTGCAGTACCAGTACTCACCACTATCCAAAAGCCGGCGTTTTAAAACCACCCTGTGTTTCTCTGAAGGCAGGCTCAAAATGCCTATTTTCAAACATTGCAACATGTGCAAAATATTCACTGAACACCAGCAGACATTTGGCAGAATAGAGTTTTGTGTGCTTACAAAATCTGGGAAATGAAGAGCCCAAAACAATGCTTATAACAAAACTGCTATGGAGTCAGCAGTTTAAGTTGCACTGGATTTAAAGACACTAAAATCGAAAATGTTTAGATTAAATGAGTGACCTATGTTTGGTGTCACATGCCTTTGTAACTGTTGAAATGTCATAGTTTTGCACTTAGAATCAGCATTCTAGCTGCATGTGTAAAATTGCAAGTTAATTTAAAAAGCAACAAAAAACATGACAGTTAGCTGAAAGTCTGGCTTAAGGAACTTGATTTTGCTTGACAGCTACCCCCATCAGGAGTGAAACTTGAGTCACAGCTGTGTTCCCAGGCCTATCTGCCTTTTGCTGGCCACACTAAGGATATACCATCTATCTGATAATTGAATTACCTGTGCTCTGCAGGAGATTGAACAATGCAACTCCCTTCACCCAGGCAGAGGGTTTATTGAGAGGATCATAAATGGCTTCCTCTTGAACAATGGGCCTTTCAGGACCCAAGCAAATCTTATATTGCAGGGGTCGTAAAAGTGGCTTACTCTTGGCAGAAACTGGGAGGGGGAGAAACTGGAGACAGAAGCTGGCTTGGGGGGAGTGGGAAAACCAGTATTTCCACCATGTGACCTGGGAAGACACACCTCTGTAGCCAGAATCTGGTTTTAGAAAAAGATGAATAACTCACAATGTGGACTTGTCAAAATAATTTAATTGATGCCATAATTCTTGTGATTTTTCTGCCCACGTTTTAAGACATGGTAGGACCCGGTGGTATGTTCAGGGGGGTATTAGCGGAAAAGAGGATATTACTCTAAATGTGTGCATGTGAAAAATCTGACACTTCATCAACTAATGTCCATACTCCTTGCGCACATGTGTGTAAATTTGGGGTAATGTCCGGAATTGCAAACCAGTTAAAAAGTGCAAAATATTGCCATTTCTGAATGCAAGCTCCCAGGAAGAGCAGAGTTTGAACAGGAGATACCTCCTGTGATATGTGAGGGGTGCATATGATTTTAAAACAATATGTACCTCTGCAAATATGTATTTGTTATCAAATATAGAATGTGTGCAATCTGACAGGGGAGTGTCCTCTCTGCAAGCCATAAAATGACATCGCTCTGACTCACAGTTCCTTCCCCAATCAAGTGAGAAATGGAAATTTGACCAATGGCAAGTGGAGAGGGGTAGGGGCTAGTGATGCTGCATACACACCCACTCTCAAAACACATAAAAGCAGACAGACAGGACAGATAGGGACATTCATTTTCCACTTGCAGCTGGAAGCTCTGCCAAAATTCCATATTTTACCTCCATCAACATCCAGAGATCCAGACTTCAAATCCCTCAATCTCCAGAATCCAGAAGCAGTCTTGTACCCAGAGAGAGAGAGCAGAGCTGACCCAGGCCAATGTTAGCAGAACCAAAGAGCTGAACCGGAGTCCAGTCTAAAACCTGACCAGATCCATGGCGAGGCCCATTTCACTCAAGAATATAGTGTGAGTACCTAGAAAACTGTGCAGAACCAATCTCCTAGTTAAAATAATATAATTCAATCCTATTTTAATCTAAGTAGAACTGTCTCCTAACTGTCACCTGTCATTTGTAAAGCTGTCACTTGTCATTTTCTAGTTGCAAGCTGCACTTGTCTTTTTGAACTTTAAAATTTCAAATCTGAAAAACGACCTTTATTTAATCGCTCATATCTCCGCAACCGTTTGTGCTAGAGACTTGCAGTAACTTTCCCCTGAAAGCTGAGAATCGTGGCTTTCCTACGGACCTAGAACCGCATTCCTACCCCCTATAGTTTTGCCGAAATCGTGAAAAACGCACTCGTGAATTTTGCCGCGATTTTCAAATTTCTCCACGTGTAAAAAAATCTGCTGCTGCTTGCCTTCCATTTGCCAGAAATTCGTTTAACCTGCTAATCATTCCTGAATCATTGCAAGAGTGAGCCTGGACTAATATTAACTAGATACCACTCACCCTGAACCTCTAGAGGGAATTAAAAGCATTTTAGTATATTTTTTTTTCTTCATTGCCAGCACATATCAAAGCATTTTGCCTGTGTTTTCAACGTCTGTAGTCTAAGTTGCTGGGTGAACTGAATCACATTTAATTGCATTTCCGAGAACTGTGTGCCTTCCTCCATTTCCTTGCATTGCATAAAAAGGGGGGGTGAATTGTCCAAGAAAGTGATTACATTGTCTTTTGCTGAAATCCTATCAAGTTATTTTCTGTACTGCATTTCATTCCACATTGCATTCATTTGAAACCATAAAAGTATTGTTGCTATCTTATCCATTTCATGTCAACTCCTTAGTGATTATAAAGAAGTGTGCTAGTGCCAGATTCTCCGTTGTTAATCTTTATCATATCAGATTAAGTGTGCTATTCAATTATTAATTTATTATAAAGCGTGATATATATATATTGTTTAAATTATCAATTAAACCTTTAAACTTGCAAAACAGAACTACTTCTTGGCTCAGTGGGGTCAGGAGGATTCCAAGAGAGGGGTGTTATATAGGGGTAGTCATCCAGAACGCATGAACTGGACATAAAGTTATATCAATAAGGGTTTTCATTCAGTATTATAGACTAGGCGTTGACTTAGCTGTAGTGTTGAATTGAATCCTCTTACAAATTGGGGGCTCGTCCGGGATGTTTGGGTTAGAATACCACTTGTGCAGCTTAATACAGCGTGCCAGCTGACCAGATACACATATCCAGTCGGATCACCACGCTGTGTTACGCTGTAAAGCACTCCTCAAAGGGACACTCCAAGAAAAGTTCTGTTCTGCAAAAATAAAATACTAACTTCTGTAAGTCAGGACAGAGACCAATCTCTAGAATGACGACCTTGGTAGATATGAAAATAGCCAGAGAGCACTTCTTACATAAACTATTTGTGAGAGGTGAATGGGCTGAGCAGGGCCAGGATGCCTGGTTGCAGGCCATCACGCGACAGGCCACTGAAACAGGGTCAGACTTATGGAGAGATCAGGGTCCATTACATGTGGCCCTGAGTGAACTATATATGGCTCCTAAAGCCAAAGATGAACACAATAAGATTGCCAGGATAGCAGCATACCTGTACCTATATATGGGAGACATACAGAATAAATGTGCTGAAGGCCATGATCTGGCAAAAAGGCAACAGATGGCGTTAGGGAAGGCCCAATCTGATCTGGACTCTTCTGAGCAAAGGCTGCACAGAAGCCAGGAGTCAGAAAATGAGACCAGACAGTACATCACTAAAATAAAGGAGGATATGGATGTGCTGCAAAAGGAAAAGTCAGAACAGGATACCAGATTTCTGGCCTTGCAGAAGGAACACCAAGAAGGTTTGGACTCCCTACTGCAAAGCCAGAAAAAGCTGGAGCAGCAACTGGACTTCAACAGGGTATGTGCTGAGCAGGTAGTCACCCTGCAAGGACATCTAGATAGGGAAAAGGCCGAAAGCAATAAACTGATTCTGAAAGACCTGGATACCCAGACAGAGTTTGATGAAGAGCGCCGGAAAGCTGGTGCCCTTCAAAGGCAGAGGGACGACCTGGCAGCACAGATGCAGGCTCTCAGTCAGGAAAGAGACACTTTAGGCCAGAAAGTCTGCCACTTAAAAAAGGAAATTGAAGAAAATCACCTGGCCCTCCAGGGGCTGGGTGACCTCCAAAAAGAAAACCAGAACTTGGTAGAGCACACCAGAAGGGTGGAAGATGCTCTGGCAGGAAAGGAGCAGGCCGGTAGGGATGGGACTCAGGAGGTAAACCTCCTGCAGCAAAGACTGGCCCAGTTCTCCAGGACCAACCAGGAAGCACAGAGGGAAAATGAGGCCCTCTGTCAACACAATGATAGGCTCCAACAACAGGTAGCGATGCAGGAGAGACTGATAGAATCTAGTAAGGCCTTGACTGAGGAACTGAAAGCACAAATGCAGGCTCTTGCATTGCAACAGGGAGCAGGGGCGGATAGAGATGAGGTCCGCTGGGAAAGAGAGACTCCTGACCATAACCGCAGGAGCCCTAACATCAGGGGCCTTCATCTCCCCCAGTCCCTGGACTCTACCACCCCCATGTCCCCTGGCGCACATGAGCACAGGGCCACAGGGATGGCAGATTACTATCCAGCTAAGAGTATGGGGCTCATAGGCGAGTACCACTCAGGAATGGAGGGGTGGGCATCCGGGTATGGGCACCCAAGTACAGTACAGTTCAATGGGGAACCCCAGGAGAGTAGGCCCATTAAGGGCATCCTGAAAACCTCTGCCCAGTTAGGTCAGTGGAGGGGGTACCCATCAAATCCTGGCAGCAAGGAGGAATCTGAAGACTCCTCTGAACTGCGCAGGACACAGGAGACCAGGTCCCCACATTCTGCCAGCCATTCCCAGGCTCGCAGAATCCGGGAAAACCTGGAAGAACAGACGGGAACCTCTGGGAGCAGTGCCTCTGAGTCCGAGGACGAATGGACAAGGGTTACCCGAACCAAAAAGGCCAATAAGGCAAAAAGGGCCTTGCTTAAGGACCCCTTAAAGCAGATTAAGGCGATCAGGAGCGTCATCACGCCTTACCATAAGAACGCTAAGTATTCTGTTTGGGAGCACTTAGAGTTGTTTGAACAAATGATGGAGACTTTCCATTTGAAGGACAGCCAAAGCTGTATCCAATATGTAAAGTGGACCTTCTCCCCGGAATACTCCAGTTTCTTTGCGGGGCTGGAGGACCAAAATCATTTAAGATGGTCCACCTATAAGGCGGCCATCTTGAAACACTTTTCTGTTCACAGAAATCCTCAAGAGGCTCGCAAGGCAGCCTACAATTTGCAATGTGGGGAGGATCAGGCCCCACAAGAATTTGTGCAAGAACTGAAACGTGCTTTTGCGCAGACCACCAGAAGGGTGCGCACGGATAGCAGAGAATTTATAAATACGTTTTTCCATGCCTTGCCCAAATATATCATGACCCAGCTCGTGAGGGATTTTCACGAGAAAAGATCTTTAGACTGGGTCATTGAACAGGCTACCCGGATCTATGAGGTGCAGAAACCGATAGATAGCAAAAGTAATGCCCAGAAAAACCCCAAAGCCAACAGCACCCCTGCTGCTGCCAAGGTGGCAGAGGTAAAGGTCACCCCCGTTTTGGATTTGGAGATGGGGGGGGCCTAAAAACCTACCTGCACCTAATAATGCTAGGCCCAGGAGGTCCTCGGGACAGTCACAGACAGGGAGCCAAGGAGGCAGCCCCACAAATGGGGTCCCTCGCTCTCCTGATTATGTAAGTCCCCGTTACAAGGGAAATCGACCCATCCTGGGTTATGTGTGGACTCCTCCAGCCCAAGGGGGGGGATCCAGCCAAGCACCTAACCCAGGGAACTTCCCTCCAAACTTCCCACAGGAGGGCAGAAATTTACCAAACCCTGGGCAGAACTTTTTCCCCAGATATCCACCCGACTTTCAGCCCCAAAACCATCCATCCTTCTTTCCCCAATTCCCTGAGCCCAGACCACTGAATCCGGGAGAGGGGAGGCCAAGGGTGGAGGGGTACCCAAATCTTCCCAACCCGGGGTATTACCAGAGGAGGGACAGCTACCCTCCCCGGGATCAGCCCAGGGGAGAAAACAGGGCCCCGTATCAGCCTGAGCGGGTTTCCCAGTTAGAGCGCCAGGTTCAAAACATGGCGCGGGATCTGGGTCACATACTGAGGGCTCAGCAGAACCCTCAGATCGGCATGCCGGCGCAGAATGCACCCAATTCTGGACCTGGTGCCCCAGAACAATGACGGGGGCAGCACCCCGATAAGTCACCGGTTCCCAGGGAGGAGGCACAAAGGGAAGGGGGGTGTAAAGCCTTGGAGGAAGCTTCCTTCCTCACTTGTAAACAGCCCCTGGAAACCCAGGAACCGGAAACAAAATCTCTTGCCCCTGAAAGTCTGCCTCCTAAGGAGCAGAGGGGGGGTAGGAGAAACAAAAGACCCAAACAGACTCAGTTTGAGGAGGAGGTACAGATCTTCCAATTTGAGGGAGAGGGATCCTCAGAGGATCCTGGGAAAAGGATCTTCTCCTTCAGAGAGGGGGGAACTCCTCCCAAAGAAAAATGGGTCCCTAGGGATGCAAATCCAGACTGGGGAGATATGGAGACTGAGCTACCGCCGCCCACCATCTCATCCCAGAACCAACAGCAAGAAAATCCCCTGGTTCAAACCCATCCTGGTGACTGCCTCCAAAAAGGGGGGGGCGGCCCAGAACCGGAGCCAGGGGAACCCACAATGGCTCTGATCTCCAGTTGCCAAATTTTTCTTTCAGATTCCCAAGGCTCTCCACAGAATTCTGCCCAAATCTCTTCGCTAGCGATGTCCAAAACCAGAAAATTAGCCCACCAGTTGTCCAAAAATGTGCATTATCTGTGCCCCCTTGAGGAGAAGGAGGGAAGATACTATGCCCCGGTACAAGTACAGGGGCAGGGTACAATTTTGGCACTGGTGGACACTGGATCTCAAGCTACCCTGCTGTCCAGAAGGGCCTTTGATGAACTGAATGCAGGAAGGGGAGAGAATTACCAAATTCCTCTCACCTCTCTTCCTGGACAACTGCAGAACTTTGACGGGAAGGAAATTCCCGTTGAGGGGACTGCAGACTTGGACATTAAGATCGGGCGACACAAGTTGAAACACCCGGTCATAGTTGTGACTCCAGAGGGCACCCCTTGTTTACTGGGGAATGACCTCCTGAGAAGGTTGTCACCCCTAATAGATTGTGTAAACAAGGTCCTCTGGATCCAGACTAGCCGACCAATAAAATTAAAACAGAGTGTTAACCATGTTAGTTTAAACGGCACCTGCCACATGGTTGAACAAAAATCTGACCAAGTAGAATTCCACTTCCAGAACAACCAAATTCCAGACGTGACAGTAATAGCAGTAGGACAACAGACTGGTGATGGGGGGTCCTCTCTATTTCTGAAAATCAACCTTCCTTCCAGTCTAAAGTGGTATTCCACGCTGGAAGGAAACACTCTGAAATTCTATACTAATCCACAATCAGAAACTCCCACTCCTATTGTCCAGAAAGATGTGAAATCAGCTCAGAGCCTGGCTGATATTCAGCAAATTGGAGAGCAGTTGTTCATCCCTGTTCAGTTAAATGATGGGAAGGACTCTGTTCTCGCTCGAGTGTGTGTGAACAACGGTAAGAGCTTCATCAGCGAAGCCATGTTTTGCCAACTCCCAAAAGATCCAGCCATTCCCACCTTCAAACTGATAGACAAATGGGAAATGGACCTGGAAGCACCTAATTCCAAACATCTCCTGCCAAGCAGGTGTATGCTCAAAATCTCCATTGGCAACAAGAGCATAGTCCATAATTGTTGGGTCGTGCGAGACGTCACTGCCGCCTTTTACTTAGGCAGTGACATTCTCAATCGCTTCGCCATTAGTTTGGACCTAATAAACTTCAAAGCTTGGTCCCGATTAGCGGATAATCCCATGGGCTTTGATGATCCAGAAAAAGCATTTAGGTCAGCTCAATTGCTACCTTATGCAGTTGAAATTCAGGTTAAAGAGGAAGTCACCATCCCAGAAAGGACCCGACAATTCTCCCTGGAAGTGAAAGTTAAAAGAGGACAATATTTGCAAAACCCTGATGCTTATATACATCTAAATGCTTCTCTCCAACAGCAAGGGTTGGGGGTAAACCCAACTCCATTAGTCAACATAGAACATGACACCATTCCAATAGAGGTGGATAACAGCGACTTAAAGAGTATTACTCTAGCCGCAGGCACCATTATTGGAATGGCGGTTGATGACCGACATTTTTCCATCGACTTATTAAATGAACTGTTAGGACCAATCCCCAAGGACTGTTTTGACAGTGACAGTGAGGACAATACAACACCAGACAGGATTTTTACCCGGCATGGGGGGAACTTCCTGGTGTACACTTCTTGCCCTTATGGTAAGGAAGATGTGACTTGTGACTTCAGGAGGGATGAGGTGATTTTCCAGGTCCATGAGGGCTGCCTTTCCCACCTGAAGCCTCCGGTCCAAATCAGCACTCTGACCAGGGACTTCTCCACCCAGCTGGAGGAGGCCGCGGAGATAGCCAAACCAGAAGTCTTTCCAGGCTTCAGGCAGATGGTGGAAGAGAGAGTCAACCTAGCTGATGCCTGTGTGACTCTGGAACAAAAGCAAAAGTTGAAACAAGTTTTCTTGGATTTCCAAGATCTCTTTGCGGTAGACTCATATGACTGTGGTCGCACCGACATCCACACCACAACAATCCCCACGGACCCTGGCATGACTCCTGTGTTTGTGAAGCAATATCGCTTGCCTCTCGCATCAATGGAGTCCCTTACTGAAATAATTAAGAACCTTGAGTCCAGGGGAATAATCCGTCCAGTCCACAGCACTTTCAATAATCCGGTGCTGGGAATATTGAAGCCAAGCGGCCAGTGGAGACTCTGCGCCGACCTCAGGGAGCTCAACAAACGGGTCCATACTTCCCGATGGCCTCTGCCCTACATTGACCAAGGGCTGGCCCAGATCCAGGGGTCACAGGTATTCACAGCAATAGACCTGACCAATGGATACTGGACTGTGCCTGTCAGTAGGGAGGACCAATACAAGCTGGCTTTTACCTTTGGGGGCCAGCAGTACACATGGACCCGGACTCCCTTCGGATACCTCAACTCCGGTAATGAGTTCAATATTTTCCTACATAAGGCCATGCCCGACCTGGGTGCGAGGGGTAACCTGGCTTATGTAGATGATGTCCTCATCAAAAGCTCAACTGTTGAGGAACACATAGCGGAGATCCGTTATGTTCTAACACAGTTGAGGGCCGCCGGAGCAAAACTTTCCTTTCAGAAAGCACAGTGGTGTAGAACCCGTGTTAATTTCTTGGGACATGAGATTACTCCTCAGGGTCTCTGTCCCCAGGAAAAGAAAGTGGAAGCACTTCAGAAACTGAAAGACCCCACAACTCTGCGAGAACTAAGGAGCCTCCTTGGACTGACTAATTACAGCAGAAAGTTCATTGAGGGCTACGCAGAGATCACCAGACCCCTGATTCATCTCCTGAAGGGGGGGGTCAAGTGGGAATGGGGTCCAGAACAAGCCGAGGCAGTAAGACAACTCAAGAGAAGCCTCTCACAAGCGCCTTGCCTAGCTTACCCTGTCAGAAACAAGGAGTTCTTCCTGGAGACGGGGTTCTCTAATACGTGCTTGACGGCAGTATTATACCAAAAGCATGACAAGGTCAATAAAGTAATCTCCTATGCGAGCAAAACTTTATCCTCTGTGGAGGAAAAATTCAACGATTGTGAGAAGGCACTCCTGGCAACGGTGTGGGCATTGAAGAATTACCGCCCGTTTATCCAGGGGGAACACATCATAGTGGAGACTCCACACCAGCCTCTGCAATATCTCCAAAGTGACAGAATCCGGGCCGGAAATGTGAGTAATTCCCGAATTACTTCCTGGATTCTGTCAATGCAAGGCTTTCCTGTGGAGGTCAGATATGGCCAAAACAAGAAGAGTCCACTCGCGCAAGGTCTGGCTGACTTGCATGATTGTGCCAGAGAAAACTGTCTCGAGGACGAAAGTCTAAAAATCAAGGACAACACGGAGGCATACCTTAATTCCCCACACAAAGTCTTTGAAGAGGACAAGTGTGAGGGAATGCCCACTGTGTATGTGGATGGATGCTCTTACCATGTTGACAACAACGGGGAGAAAGAACTGGTGGCCGGCGTAGGGAATGCATGGGTGAATGAGTCCCCAGAACCCTCCGCTGGATACCAAATTGGTCCCCGAAGTAGTCAGGTGGCAGAATTGATGGCTGTGCATCAGGCCATCCTCACTGCTGTCCAGCATCAACTCCACGAACTGGTCATAATCACAGATTCGGATTATGTACGGAACGGGTTCGTGGAGCACCTGGTTAATTGGAAAACCAGAGGCATGTTATGTGCTAACAACAAACCCTTGAAACATGGGAAGTTGATCCAAAACATTGATGATCTGGTCACCTCGAATGAGATGACCATCTATTGGAAAAAGATCAAGGGTCATTCCAAAGTAGAGGGACCAGACAAAACTGGAAATGACTTAGCTGATCAGCTGGCCAAAACCGGGGCCATCCAAGGGGATCTAATTGAGATTGAGTCCCTGTTGGGGGAAATCCAGGTCACTGCTATCACTAGGTCCCAGACGAATGCTCACAACAACCTTTCAATTGTACAATGGAGTAAGGAGACCCCTGATGCTGATTTGATTACCGCTCAGAAGGGGGATCCAATAATTGGTAAATTTTACCAGCACCTTGAGGACCCTGAGAACTTTCCCCTGACGGATACCGATTACATTGGGAAAGAGGACCTAAGAGTGTTGATGAAATGTCCAAAAATGTTCCGAATCCAAGACGGTTTGCTGGTAAGGAAATCCAAAGCTGGCCACGATCAGTGGGTGGTACCTACCTCATTCCGAAGCCTGATGTTAAGTCACGCCCATGATGCGGCCACCGCCGGTCATAGGGGGTTTCACACAACACTGGAAATCTTAAGAGAGGTTGCATACTGGCCACACATGGGGCAGGACCTCGACCAATACTTGAAGGGGTGTCTCGTGTGTGCACAATTTCAGCCATCATCCCTCACGCACCGCGCGCCTCTCCAAAAGCGGGGGATGACACTGCCATGGTCAGATTTACAAATCGACTTTGTAGGCCCCGTGATTCGCTCCGCGAGGGGGAATAAGTACATGTTGACTGTGACATGCTTGTTTACCAAGTGGGTGGAATGTCTCCCAGCCCCAAATTGCAAGGCAGAAACTGCAGCTGCCTTGATGATTAACCACATCTTTTCCCGTTTTGGTCTACCTCAAAGGATTGAGTCAGACAGGGGTAGCCACTTCACCAGTGAAGTAATGCCAAAGATGTGGGAGATACTGGGGGTCAAGAGAAAGCTACACATTGCTTACAGGCCAGCTTCTTCTGGGGCAGTAGAGAGATATAACCGGACAATTGTGAGCATATTAAAGAAGTTTGTGGCAGATTCTGGGCCAAGTTGGGATATCCGATTACCTCTGGTCCTAATGGCCATCAGATCTACCCCTTCATCTGCAACCAAAATGTCACCATTTGAGTTGATGACTGGGCGCAAGATGGTGCTTCCGCAGAATTTGCTCTATAGGACCCAAGAGCAGACACTGATAAATGCCTCCACTACTCATGAGTATGTGGAGAATTTAAGGAAACACCTCCAACATGCTTTTGCTTACGCTCAGCGGAATCTAGAAAGATCGGCTGATAGCATGAAGACCCACTATGACCTGAAAACTTCCAGGAAGGAATATCAGGTGGGAGACCGGGTCTATCTATACAACTTCCAAAGAAACCAGGCAAAACAGCGGAAATTTTTGCCTACGTGGAAGGGACCCTTTGAGATCATCGACAAAATCTCCCCTGTGGCCTACAAAATCCACATCCCCAAAGGTCCTTTGGCAGCGGGGGAAGACAAGTGGGTCCACATAAACCAGTTGAAATGTTGCCATCCCAGGCACGCTCTGCAACAACTGGAGGAATCCTCTGGAATCGTAGCGGGTACTGTCTCAGACTAATTCAGTTCCAACCATAAAACATACCACATCTAGTCTCTAAAATATTGTGATTTGCATGAAACTGTCTCTTAGTTATACTGTGTTTTTTTTTCAAAATAAGAATGTAATGTTTCATTATGATGAAATGCATATGCTGCCCCACTATCTCAACAGTGGTGGAAAAACGTCTATGAGTAGGTATTGCCGCTCTTCCTTTGTCGTCCTAGGAGAAAGAAAACCTGAAGACGGGCCAAGGAGGGCGATCCGGGGACCGGGAACGAAGATCCAATGGGCCCAGCGTACCGCCCAATACTCCCATCAGGACCGGCGAGGAGAACCGATCGATCCGACCGGATGGAGGAAAAGATGCTGAACTGTACCATCTACCGGAAGAAGATGAGAACTACATCCCAGATCTTGCGAGTCGCATCAGTGAAACTGAATGGCCATCGCAAGAGGGGGGCTTGTGGGATGTATTTACCCATGCATTCGAGCCCTACCTCAAAACTGTGCAGTATTGATATGGAAAACATCATGATGGCCAGAGTTTCCCAGAAAATGCCCAGGGAAATGCATGAAGAATAGGCTGCCACCCATTTTTGCCGATGTTATGGGCACAGAAGGGCACTGCCTAAAACCACCATTGGACTACCCGCACAGTAGTCTGAAACCATTGGGAATGGCAATGCTGATTGCCAAAAGCAAACCTAGAATTGTGGGGAATTCATTTCTTAAATCCCAAAAATGGGTGCAGTACCAGTACTCACCACTATCCAAAAGCCGGCGTTTTAAAACCACCCTGTGTTTCTCTGAAGGCAGGCTCAAAATGCCTATTTTCAAACATTGCAACATGTGCAAAATATTCACTGAACACCAGCAGACATTTGGCAGAATAGAGTTTTGTGTGCTTACAAAATCTGGGAAATGAAGAGCCCAAAACAATGCTTATAACAAAACTGCTATGGAGTCAGCAGTTTAAGTTGCACTGGATTTAAAGACACTAAAATCGAAAATGTTTAGATTAAATGAGTGACCTATGTTTGGTGTCACATGCCTTTGTAACTGTTGAAATGTCATAGTTTTGCACTTAGAATCAGCATTCTAGCTGCATGTGTAAAATTGCAAGTTAATTTAAAAAGCAACAAAAAACATGACAGTTAGCTGAAAGTCTGGCTTAAGGAACTTGATTTTGCTTGACAGCTACCCCCATCAGGAGTGAAACTTGAGTCACAGCTGTGTTCCCAGGCCTATCTGCCTTTTGCTGGCCACACTAAGGATATACCATCTATCTGATAATTGAATTACCTGTGCTCTGCAGGAGATTGAACAATGCAACTCCCTTCACCCAGGCAGAGGGTTTATTGAGAGGATCATAAATGGCTTCCTCTTGAACAATGGGCCTTTCAGGACCCAAGCAAATCTTATATTGCAGGGGTCGTAAAAGTGGCTTACTCTTGGCAGAAACTGGGAGGGGGAGAAACTGGAGACAGAAGCTGGCTTGGGGGGAGTGGGAAAACCAGTATTTCCACCATGTGACCTGGGAAGACACACCTCTGTAGCCAGAATCTGGTTTTAGAAAAAGATGAATAACTCACAATGTGGACTTGTCAAAATAATTTAATTGATGCCATAATTCTTGTGATTTTTCTGCCCACGTTTTAAGACATGGTAGGACCCGGTGGTATGTTCAGGGGGGTAGTAGCGGAAAAGAGGATATTACTCTAAATGTGTGCATGTGAAAAATCTGACACTTCATCAACTAATGTCCATACTCCTTGCGCACATGTGTGTAAATTTGGGGTAATGTCCGGAATTGCAAACCAGTTAAAAAGTGCAAAATATTGCCATTTCTGAATGCAAGCTCCCAGGAAGAGCAGAGTTTGAACAGGAGATACCTCCTGTGATATGTGAGGGGTGCATATGATTTTAAAACAATATGTACCTCTGCAAATATGTATTTGTTATCAAATATAGAATGTGTGCAATCTGACAGGGGAGTGTCCTCTCTGCAAGCCATAAAATGACATCGCTCTGACTCACAGTTCCTTCCCCAATCAAGTGAGAAATGGAAATTTGACCAATGGCAAGTGGAGAGGGGTAGGGGCTAGTGATGCTGCATACACACCCACTCTCAAAACACATAAAAGCAGACAGACAGGACAGATAGGGACATTCATTTTCCACTTGCAGCTGGAAGCTCTGCCAAAATTCCATATTTTACCTCCATCAACATCCAGAGATCCAGACTTCAAATCCCTCAATCTCCAGAATCCAGAAGCAGTCTTGTACCCAGAGAGAGAGAGCAGAGCTGACCCAGGCCAATGTTAGCAGAACCAAAGAGCTGAACCGGAGTCCAGTCTAAAACCTGACCAGATCCATGGCGAGGCCCATTTCACTCAAGAATATAGTGTGAGTACCTAGAAAACTGTGCAGAACCAATCTCCTAGTTAAAATAATATAATTCAATCCTATTTTAATCTAAGTAGAACTGTCTCCTAACTGTCACCTGTCATTTGTAAAGCTGTCACTTGTCATTTTCTAGTTGCAAGCTGCACTTGTCTTTTTGAACTTTAAAATTTCAAATCTGAAAAACGACCTTTATTTAATCGCTCATATCTCCGCAACCGTTTGTGCTAGAGACTTGCAGTAACTTTCCCCTGAAAGCTGAGAATCGTGGCTTTCCTACGGACCTAGAACCGCATTCCTACCCCCTATAGTTTTGCCGAAATCGTGAAAAACGCACTCGTGAATTTTGCCGCGATTTTCAAATTTCTCCACGTGTAAAAAAATCTGCTGCTGCTTGCCTTCCATTTGCCAGAAATTCGTTTAACCTGCTAATCATTCCTGAATCATTGCAAGAGTGAGCCTGGACTAATATTAACTAGATACCACTCACCCTGAACCTCTAGAGGGAATTAAAAGCATTTTAGTATATTTTTTTTTCTTCATTGCCAGCACATATCAAAGCATTTTGCCTGTGTTTTCAACGTCTGTAGTCTAAGTTGCTGGGTGAACTGAATCACATTTAATTGCATTTCCGAGAACTGTGTGCCTTCCTCCATTTCCTTGCATTGCATAAAAAGGGGGGGTGAATTGTCCAAGAAAGTGATTACATTGTCTTTTGCTGAAATCCTATCAAGTTATTTTCTGTACTGCATTTCATTCCACATTGCATTCATTTGAAACCATAAAAGTATTGTTGCTATCTTATCCATTTCATGTCAACTCCTTAGTGATTATAAAGAAGTGTGCTAGTGCCAGATTCTCCGTTGTTAATCTTTATCATATCAGATTAAGTGTGCTATTCAATTATTAATTTATTATAAAGCGTGATATATATATATTGTTTAAATTATCAATTAAACCTTTAAACTTGCAAAACAGAACTACTTCTTGGCTCAGTGGGGTCAGGAGGATTCCAAGAGAGGGGTGTTATATAGGGGTAGTCATCCAGAACGCATGAACTGGACATAAAGTTATATCAATAAGGGTTTTCATTCAGTATTATAGACTAGGCGTTGACTTAGCTGTAGTGTTGAATTGAATCCTCTTACAAATTGGGGGCTCGTCCGGGATGTTTGGGTTAGAATACCACTTGTGCAGCTTAATACAGCGTGCCAGCTGACCAGATACACATATCCAGTCGGATCACCACGCTGTGTTACGCTGTAAAGCACTCCTCAAAGGGACACTCCAAGAAAAGTTCTGTTCTGCAAAAATAAAATACTAACTTCTGTAAGTCAGGACAGAGACCAATCTCTAGAATGACGACCTTGGTAGATATGAAAATAGCCAGAGAGCACTTCTTACATAAACTATTTGTGAGAGGTGAATGGGCTGAGCAGGGCCAGGATGCCTGGTTGCAGGCCATCACGCGACAGGCCACTGAAACAGGGTCAGACTTATGGAGAGATCAGGGTCCATTACATGTGGCCCTGAGTGAACTATATATGGCTCCTAAAGCCAAAGATGAACACAATAAGATTGCCAGGATAGCAGCATACCTGTACCTATATATGGGAGACATACAGAATAAATGTGCTGAAGGCCATGATCTGGCAAAAAGGCAACAGATGGCGTTAGGGAAGGCCCAATCTGATCTGGACTCTTCTGAGCAAAGGCTGCACAGAAGCCAGGAGTCAGAAAATGAGACCAGACAGTACATCACTAAAATAAAGGAGGATATGGATGTGCTGCAAAAGGAAAAGTCAGAACAGGATACCAGATTTCTGGCCTTGCAGAAGGAACACCAAGAAGGTTTGGACTCCCTACTGCAAAGCCAGAAAAAGCTGGAGCAGCAACTGGACTTCAACAGGGTATGTGCTGAGCAGGTAGTCACCCTGCAAGGACATCTAGATAGGGAAAAGGCCGAAAGCAATAAACTGATTCTGAAAGACCTGGATACCCAGACAGAGTTTGATGAAGAGCGCCGGAAAGCTGGTGCCCTTCAAAGGCAGAGGGACGACCTGGCAGCACAGATGCAGGCTCTCAGTCAGGAAAGAGACACTTTAGGCCAGAAAGTCTGCCACTTAAAAAAGGAAATTGAAGAAAATCACCTGGCCCTCCAGGGGCTGGGTGACCTCCAAAAAGAAAACCAGAACTTGGTAGAGCACACCAGAAGGGTGGAAGATGCTCTGGCAGGAAAGGAGCAGGCCGGTAGGGATGGGACTCAGGAGGTAAACCTCCTGCAGCAAAGACTGGCCCAGTTCTCCAGGACCAACCAGGAAAATGAGGCCCTCTGTCAACACAATGATAGGCTCCAACAACAGGTAGCGATGCAGGAGAGACTGATAGAATCTAGTAAGGCCTTGACTGAGGAACTGAAAGCACAAATGCAGGCTCTTGCATTGCAACAGGGAGCAGGGGCGGATAGAGATGAGGTCCGCTGGGAAAGAGAGACTCCTGACCATAACCGCAGGAGCCCTAACATCAGGGGCCTTCATCTCCCCCAGTCCCTGGACTCTACCACCCCCATGTCCCCTGGCGCACATGAGCACAGGGCCACAGGGATGGCAGATTACTATCCAGCTAAGAGTATGGGGCTCATAGGCGAGTACCACTCAGGAATGGAGGGGTGGGCATCCGGGTATGGGCACCCAAGTACAGTACAGTTCAATGGGGAACCCCAGGAGAGTAGGCCCATTAAGGGCATCCTGAAAACCTCTGCCCAGTTAGGTCAGTGGAGGGGGTACCCATCAAATCCTGGCAGCAAGGAGGAATCTGAAGACTCCTCTGAACTGCGCAGGACACAGGAGACCAGGTCCCCACATTCTGCCAGCCATTCCCAGGCTCGCAGAATCCGGGAAAACCTGGAAGAACAGACGGGAACCTCTGGGAGCAGTGCCTCTGAGTCCGAGGACGAATGGACAAGGGTTACCCGAACCAAAAAGGCCAATAAGGCAAAAAGGGCCTTGCTTAAGGACCCCTTAAAGCAGATTAAGGCGATCAGGAGCGTCATCACGCCTTACCATAAGAACGCTAAGTATTCTGTTTGGGAGCACTTAGAGTTGTTTGAACAAATGATGGAGACTTTCCATTTGAAGGACAGCCAAAGCTGTATCCAATATGTAAAGTGGACCTTCTCCCCGGAATACTCCAGTTTCTTTGCGGGGCTGGAGGACCAAAATCATTTAAGATGGTCCACCTATAAGGCGGCCATCTTGAAACACTTTTCTGTTCACAGAAATCCTCAAGAGGCTCGCAAGGCAGCCTACAATTTGCAATGTGGGGAGGATCAGGCCCCACAAGAATTTGTGCAAGAACTGAAACGTGCTTTTGCGCAGACCACCAGAAGGGTGCGCACGGATAGCAGAGAATTTATAAATACGTTTTTCCATGCCTTGCCCAAATATATCATGACCCAGCTCGTGAGGGATTTTCACGAGAAAAGATCTTTAGACTGGGTCATTGAACAGGCTACCCGGATCTATGAGGTGCAGAAACCGATAGATAGCAAAAGTAATGCCCAGAAAAACCCCAAAGCCAACAGCACCCCTGCTGCTGCCAAGGTGGCAGAGGTAAAGGTCACCCCCGTTTTGGATTTGGAGATGGGGGGGGCCTAAAAACCTACCTGCACCTAATAATGCTAGGCCCAGGAGGTCCTCGGGACAGTCACAGACAGGGAGCCAAGGAGGCAGCCCCACAAATGGGGTCCCTCGCTCTCCTGATTATGTAAGTCCCCGTTACAAGGGAAATCGACCCATCCTGGGTTATGTGTGGACTCCTCCAGCCCAAGGGGGGGGATCCAGCCAAGCACCTAACCCAGGGAACTTCCCTCCAAACTTCCCACAGGAGGGCAGAAATTTACCAAACCCTGGGCAGAACTTTTTCCCCAGATATCCACCCGACTTTCAGCCCCAAAACCATCCATCCTTCTTTCCCCAATTCCCTGAGCCCAGACCACTGAATCCGGGAGAGGGGAGGCCAAGGGTGGAGGGGTACCCAAATCTTCCCAACCCGGGGTATTACCAGAGGAGGGACAGCTACCCTCCCCGGGATCAGCCCAGGGGAGAAAACAGGGCCCCGTATCAGCCTGAGCGGGTTTCCCAGTTAGAGCGCCAGGTTCAAAACATGGCGCGGGATCTGGGTCACATACTGAGGGCTCAGCAGAACCCTCAGATCGGCATGCCGGCGCAGAATGCACCCAATTCTGGACCTGGTGCCCCAGAACAATGACGGGGGCAGCACCCCGATAAGTCACCGGTTCCCAGGGAGGAGGCACAAAGGGAAGGGGGGTGTAAAGCCTTGGAGGAAGCTTCCTTCCTCACTTGTAAACAGCCCCTGGAAACCCAGGAACCGGAAACAAAATCTCTTGCCCCTGAAAGTCTGCCTCCTAAGGAGCAGAGGGGGGGTAGGAGAAACAAAAGACCCAAACAGACTCAGTTTGAGGAGGAGGTACAGATCTTCCAATTTGAGGGAGAGGGATCCTCAGAGGATCCTGGGAAAAGGATCTTCTCCTTCAGAGAGGGGGGAACTCCTCCCAAAGAAAAATGGGTCCCTAGGGATGCAAATCCAGACTGGGGAGATATGGAGACTGAGCTACCGCCGCCCACCATCTCATCCCAGAACCAACAGCAAGAAAATCCCCTGGTTCAAACCCATCCTGGTGACTGCCTCCAAAAAGGGGGGGGCGGCCCAGAACCGGAGCCAGGGGAACCCACAATGGCTCTGATCTCCAGTTGCCAAATTTTTCTTTCAGATTCCCAAGGCTCTCCACAGAATTCTGCCCAAATCTCTTCGCTAGCGATGTCCAAAACCAGAAAATTAGCCCACCAGTTGTCCAAAAATGTGCATTATCTGTGCCCCCTTGAGGAGAAGGAGGGAAGATACTATGCCCCGGTACAAGTACAGGGGCAGGGTACAATTTTGGCACTGGTGGACACTGGATCTCAAGCTACCCTGCTGTCCAGAAGGGCCTTTGATGAACTGAATGCAGGAAGGGGAGAGAATTACCAAATTCCTCTCACCTCTCTTCCTGGACAACTGCAGACCTTTGACGGGAAGGAAATTCCCGTTGAGGGGACTGCAGACTTGGACATTAAGATCGGGCGACACAAGTTGAAACACCCGGTCATAGTTGTGACTCCAGAGGGCACCCCTTGTTTACTGGGGAATGACCTCCTGAGAAGGTTGTCACCCCTAATAGATTGTGTAAACAAGGTCCTCTGGATCCAGACTAGCCGACCAATAAAATTAAAACAGAGTGTTAACCATGTTAGTTTAAACGGCACCTGCCACATGGTTGAACAAAAATCTGACCAAGTAGAATTCCACTTCCAGAACAACCAAATTCCAGACGTGACAGTAATAGCAGTAGGACAACAGACTGGTGATGGGGGGTCCTCTCTATTTCTGAAAATCAACCTTCCTTCCAGTCTAAAGTGGTATTCCACGCTGGAAGGAAACACTCTGAAATTCTATACTAATCCACAATCAGAAACTCCCACTCCTATAGTCCAGAAAGATGTGAAATCAGCTCAGAGCCTGGCTGATATTCAGCAAATTGGAGAGCAGTTGTTCATCCCTGTTCAGTTAAATGATGGGAAGGACTCTGTTCTCGCTCGAGTGTGTGTGAACAACGGTAAGAGCTTCATCAGCGAAGCCATGTTTCGCCAACTCCCAAAAGATCCAGCCATTCCCACCTTCAAACTGATAGACAAATGGGAAATGGACCTGGAAGCACCTAATTCCAAACATCTCCTGCCAAGCAGGTGTATGCTCAAAATCTCCATTGGCAACAAGAGCATAGTCCATAATTGTTGGGTCGTGCGAGACGTCACTGCCGCCTTTTACTTAGGCAGTGACATTCTCAATCGCTTCGCCATTAGTTTGGACCTAATAAACTTCAAAGCTTGGTCCCGATTAGCGGATAATCCCATGGGCTTTGATGATCCAGAAAAAGCATTTAGGTCAGCTCAATTGCTACCTTATGCAGTTGAAATTCAGGTTAAAGAGGAAGTCACCATCCCAGAAAGGACCCGACAATTCTCCCTGGAAGTGAAAGTTAAAAGAGGACAATATTTGCAAAACCCTGATGCTTATATACATCTAAATGCTTCTCTCCAACAGCAAGGGTTGGGGGTAAACCCAACTCCATTAGTCAACATAGAACATGACACCATTCCAATAGAGGTGGATAACAGCGACTTAAAGAGTATTACTCTAGCCGCAGGCACCATTATTGGAATGGCGGTTGATGACCGACATTTTTCCATCGACTTATTAAATGAACTGTTAGGACCAATCCCCAAGGACTGTTTTGACAGTGACAGTGAGGACAATACAACACCAGACAGGATTTTTACCCGGCATGGGGGGAACTTCCTGGTGTACACTTCTTGCCCTTATGGTAAGGAAGATGTGACTTGTGACTTCAGGAGGGATGAGGTGATTTTCCAGGTCCATGAGGGCTGCCTTTCCCACCTGAAGCCTCCGGTCCAAATCAGCACTCTGACCAGGGACTTCTCCACCCAGCTGGAGGAGGCCGCGGAGATAGCCAAACCAGAAGTCTTTCCAGGCTTCAGGCAGATGGTGGAAGAGAGAGTCAACCTAGCTGATGCCTGTGTGACTCTGGAACAAAAGCAAAAGTTGAAACAAGTTTTCTTGGATTTCCAAGATCTCTTTGCGGTAGACTCATATGACTGTGGTCGCACCGACATCCACACCACAACAATCCCCACGGACCCTGGCATGACTCCTGTGTTTGTGAAGCAATATCGCTTGCCTCTCGCATCAATGGAGTCCCTTACTGAAATAATTAAGAACCTTGAGTCCAGGGGAATAATCCGTCCAGTCCACAGCACTTTCAATAATCCGGTGCTGGGAATATTGAAGCCAAGCGGCCAGTGGAGACTCTGCGCCGACCTCAGGGAGCTCAACAAACGGGTCCATACTTCCCGATGGCCTCTGCCCTACATTGACCAAGGGCTGGCCCAGATCCAGGGGTCACAGGTATTCACAGCAATAGACCTGACCAATGGATACTGGACTGTGCCTGTCAGTAGGGAGGACCAATACAAGCTGGCTTTTACCTTTGGGGGCCAGCAGTACACATGGACCCGGACTCCCTTCGGATACCTCAACTCCGGTAATGAGTTCAATATTTTCCTACATAAGGCCATGCCCGACCTGGGTGCGAGGGGTAACCTGGCTTATGTAGATGATGTCCTCATCAAAAGCTCAACTGTTGAGGAACACATAGCGGAGATCCGTTATGTTCTAACACAGTTGAGGGCCGCCGGAGCAAAACTTTCCTTTCAGAAAGCACAGTGGTGTAGAACCCGTGTTAATTTCTTGGGGCATGAGATTACTCCTCAGGGTCTCTGTCCCCAGGAAAAGAAAGTGGAAGCACTTCAGAAACTGAAAGACCCCACAACTCTGCGAGAACTAAGGAGCCTCCTTGGACTGACTAATTACAGCAGAAAGTTCATTGAGGGCTACGCAGAGATCACCAGACCCCTGATTCATCTCCTGAAGGGGGGGGTCAAGTGGGAATGGGGTCCAGAACAAGCCGAGGCAGTAAGACAACTCAAGAGAAGCCTCTCACAAGCGCCTTGCCTAGCTTACCCTGTCAGAAACAAGGAGTTCTTCCTGGAGACGGGGTTCTCTAATACGTGCTTGACGGCAGTATTATACCAAAAGCATGACAAGGTCAATAAAGTAATCTCCTATGCGAGCAAAACTTTATCCTCTGTGGAGGAAAAATTCAACGATTGTGAGAAGGCACTCCTGGCAACGGTGTGGGCATTGAAGAATTACCGCCCGTTTATCCAGGGGGAACACATCATAGTGGAGACTCCACACCAGCCTCTGCAATATCTCCAAAGTGACAGAATCCGGGCCGGAAATGTGAGTAATTCCCGAATTACTTCCTGGATTCTGTCAATGCAAGGCTTTCCTGTGGAGGTCAGATATGGCCAAAACAAGAAGAGTCCACTCGCGCAAGGTCTGGCTGACTTGCATGATTGTGCCAGAGAAAACTGTCTCGAGGACGAAAGTCTAAAAATCAAGGACAACACGGAGGCATACCTTAATTCCCCACACAAAGTCTTTGAAGAGGACAAGTGTGAGGGAATGCCCACTGTGTATGTGGATGGATGCTCTTACCATGTTGACAACAACGGGGAGAAAGAACTGGTGGCCGGCGTAGGGAATGCATGGGTGAATGAGTCCCCAGAACCCTCCGCTGGATACCAAATTGGTCCCCGAAGTAGTCAGGTGGCAGAATTGATGGCTGTGCATCAGGCCATCCTCACTGCTGTCCAGCATCAACTCCACGAACTGGTCATAATCACAGATTCGGATTATGTACGGAACGGGTTCGTGGAGCACCTGGTTAATTGGAAAACCAGAGGCATGTTATGTGCTAACAACAAACCCTTGAAACATGGGAAGTTGATCCAAAACATTGATGATCTGGTCACCTCGAATGAGATGACCATCTATTGGAAAAAGATCAAGGGTCATTCCAAAGTAGAGGGACCAGACAAAACTGGAAATGACTTAGCTGATCAGCTGGCCAAAACCGGGGCCATCCAAGGGGATCTAATTGAGATTGAGTCCCTGTTGGGGGAAATCCAGGTCACTGCTATCACTAGGTCCCAGACGAATGCTCACAACAACCTTTCAATTGTACAATGGAGTAAGGAGACCCCTGATGCTGATTTGATTACCGCTCAGAAGGGGGATCCAATAATTGGTAAATTTTACCAGCACCTTGAGGACCCTGAGAACTTTCCCCTGACGGATACCGATTACATTGGGAAAGAGGACCTAAGAGTGTTGATGAAATGTCCAAAAATGTTCCGAATCCAAGACGGTTTGCTGGTAAGGAAATCCAAAGCTGGCCACGATCAGTGGGTGGTACCTACCTCATTCCGAAGCCTGATGTTAAGTCACGCCCATGATGCGGCCACCGCCGGTCATAGGGGGTTTCACACAACACTGGAAATCTTAAGAGAGGTTGCATACTGGCCACACATGGGGCAGGACCTCGACCAATACTTGAAGGGGTGTCTCGTGTGTGCACAATTTCAGCCATCATCCCTCACGCACCGCGCGCCTCTCCAAAAGCGGGGGATGACACTGCCATGGTCAGATTTACAAATCGACTTTGTAGGCCCCGTGATTCGCTCCGCGAGGGGGAATAAGTACATGTTGACTGTGACATGCTTGTTTACCAAGTGGGTGGAATGTCTCCCAGCCCCAAATTGCAAGGCAGAAACTGCAGCTGCCTTGATGATTAACCACATCTTTTCCCGTTTTGGTCTACCTCAAAGGATTGAGTCAGACAGGGGTAGCCACTTCACCAGTGAAGTAATGCCAAAGATGTGGGAGATACTGGGGGTCAAGAGAAAGCTACACATTGCTTACAGGCCAGCTTCTTCTGGGGCAGTAGAGAGATATAACCGGACAATTGTGAGCATATTAAAGAAGTTTGTGGCAGATTCTGGGCCAAGTTGGGATATCCGATTACCTCTGGTCCTAATGGCCATCAGATCTACCCCTTCATCTGCAACCAAAATGTCACCATTTGAGTTGATGACTGGGCGCAAGATGGTGCTTCCGCAGAATTTGCTCTATAGGACCCAAGAGCAGACACTGATAAATGCCTCCACTACTCATGAGTATGTGGAGAATTTAAGGAAACACCTCCAACATGCTTTTGCTTACGCTCAGCGGAATCTAGAAAGATCGGCTGATAGCATGAAGACCCACTATGACCTGAAAACTTCCAGGAAGGAATATCAGGTGGGAGACCGGGTCTATCTATACAACTTCCAAAGAAACCAGGCAAAACAGCGGAAATTTTTGCCTACGTGGAAGGGACCCTTTGAGATCATCGACAAAATCTCCCCTGTGGCCTACAAAATCCACATCCCCAAAGGTCCTTTGGCAGCGGGGGAAGACAAGTGGGTCCACATAAACCAGTTGAAATGTTGCCATCCCAGGCACGCTCTGCAACAACTGGAGGAATCCTCTGGAATCGTAGCGGGTACTGTCTCAGACTAATTCAGTTCCAACCATAAAACATACCACATCTAGTCTCTAAAATATTGTGATTTGCATGAAACTGTCTCTTAGTTATACTGTGTTTTTTTTTCAAAATAAGAATGTAATGTTTCATTATGATGAAATGCATATGCTGCCCCACTATCTCAACAGTGGTGGAAAAACGTCTATGAGTAGGTATTGCCGCTCTTCCTTTGTCGTCCTAGGAGAAAGAAAACCTGAAGACGGGCCAAGGAGGGCGATCCGGGGACCGGGAACGAAGATCCAATGGGCCCAGCGTACCGCCCAATACTCCCATCAGGACCGGCGAGGAGAACCGATCGATCCGACCGGATGGAGGAAAAGATGCTGAACTGTACCATCTACCGGAAGAAGATGAGAACTACATCCCAGATCTTGCGAGTCGCATCAGTGAAACTGAATGGCCATCGCAAGAGGGGGGCTTGTGGGATGTATTTACCCATGCATTCGAGCCCTACCTCAAAACTGTGCAGTATTGATATGGAAAACATCATGATGGCCAGAGTTTCCCAGAAAATGCCCAGGGAAATGCATGAAGAATAGGCTGCCACCCATTTTTGCCGATGTTATGGGCACAGAAGGGCACTGCCTAAAACCACCATTGGACTACCCGCACAGTAGTCTGAAACCATTGGGAATGGCAATGCTGATTGCCAAAAGCAAACCTAGAATTGTGGGGAATTCATTTCTTAAATCCCAAAAATGGGTGCAGTACCAGTACTCACCACTATCCAAAAGCCGGCGTTTTAAAACCACCCTGTGTTTCTCTGAAGGCAGGCTCAAAATGCCTATTTTCAAACATTGCAACATGTGCAAAATATTCACTGAACACCAGCAGACATTTGGCAGAATAGAGTTTTGTGTGCTTACAAAATCTGGGAAATGAAGAGCCCAAAACAATGCTTATAACAAAACTGCTATGGAGTCAGCAGTTTAAGTTGCACTGGATTTAAAGACACTAAAATCGAAAATGTTTAGATTAAATGAGTGACCTATGTTTGGTGTCACATGCCTTTGTAACTGTTGAAATGTCATAGTTTTGCACTTAGAATCAGCATTCTAGCTGCATGTGTAAAATTGCAAGTTAATTTAAAAAGCAACAAAAAACATGACAGTTAGCTGAAAGTCTGGCTTAAGGAACTTGATTTTGCTTGACAGCTACCCCCATCAGGAGTGAAACTTGAGTCACAGCTGTGTTCCCAGGCCTATCTGCCTTTTGCTGGCCACACTAAGGATATACCATCTATCTGATAATTGAATTACCTGTGCTCTGCAGGAGATTGAACAATGCAACTCCCTTCACCCAGGCAGAGGGTTTATTGAGAGGATCATAAATGGCTTCCTCTTGAACAATGGGCCTTTCAGGACCCAAGCAAATCTTATATTGCAGGGGTCGTAAAAGTGGCTTACTCTTGGCAGAAACTGGGAGGGGGAGAAACTGGAGACAGAAGCTGGCTTGGGGGGAGTGGGAAAACCAGTATTTCCACCATGTGACCTGGGAAGACACACCTCTGTAGCCAGAATCTGGTTTTAGAAAAAGATGAATAACTCACAATGTGGACTTGTCAAAATAATTTAATTGATGCCATAATTCTTGTGATTTTTCTGCCCACGTTTTAAGACATGGTAGGACCCGGTGGTATGTTCAGGGGGGTATTAGCGGAAAAGAGGATATTACTCTAAATGTGTGCATGTGAAAAATCTGACACTTCATCAACTAATGTCCATACTCCTTGCGCACATGTGTGTAAATTTGGGGTAATGTCCGGAATTGCAAACCAGTTAAAAAGTGCAAAATATTGCCATTTCTGAATGCAAGCTCCCAGGAAGAGCAGAGTTTGAACAGGAGATACCTCCTGTGATATGTGAGGGGTGCATATGATTTTAAAACAATATGTACCTCTGCAAATATGTATTTGTTATCAAATATAGAATGTGTGCAATCTGACAGGGGAGTGTCCTCTCTGCAAGCCATAAAATGACATCGCTCTGACTCACAGTTCCTTCCCCAATCAAGTGAGAAATGGAAATTTGACCAATGGCAAGTGGAGAGGGGTAGGGGCTAGTGATGCTGCATACACACCCACTCTCAAAACACATAAAAGCAGACAGACAGGACAGATAGGGACATTCATTTTCCACTTGCAGCTGGAAGCTCTGCCAAAATTCCATATTTTACCTCCATCAACATCCAGAGATCCAGACTTCAAATCCCTCAATCTCCAGAATCCAGAAGCAGTCTTGTACCCAGAGAGAGAGAGCAGAGCTGACCCAGGCCAATGTTAGCAGAACCAAAGAGCTGAACCGGAGTCCAGTCTAAAACCTGACCAGATCCATGGCGAGGCCCATTTCACTCAAGAATATAGTGTGAGTACCTAGAAAAATGTGCAGAACCAATCTCCTAGTTAAAATAATATAATTCAATCCTATTTTAATCTAAGTAGAACTGTCTCCTAACTGTCACCTGTCATTTGTAAAGCTGTCACTTGTCATTTTCTAGTTGCAAGCTGCACTTGTCTTTTTGAACTTTAAAATTTCAAATCTGAAAAACGACCTTTATTTAATCGCTCATATCTCCGCAACCGTTTGTGCTAGAGACTTGCAGTAACTTTCCCCTGAAAGCTGAGAATCGTGGCTTTCCTACGAACCTAGAACCGCATTCCTACCCCCTATAGTTTTGCCGAAATCATGAAAAACGCACTCGCGAATTTTGCCGCGATTTGCAAATTTCTCCACGTGTAAAAAAATCTGCTGCTGCTTGCCTTCCATTTGCCAGAAATTCGTTTAACCTGCTAATCATTCCTGAATCATTGCAAGAGTGAGCCTGGACTAATATTAACTAGATACCACTCACCCTGAACCTCTAGAGGGAATTAAAAGCATTTTAGTATATTTTTTTTTCTTCATTGCCAGCACATATCAAAGCATTTTGCCTGTGTTTTCAACTTCTGTAGTCTAAGTTGCTGGGTGAACTGAATCACATTTAATTGCATTTCTGAGAACTGTGTGCCTTCCTCCATTTCCTTGCATTGCATAAAAAGGGGGGGTGAATTGTCCAAGAAAGTGATTACATTGTCTTTTGCTGAAATCCTATCAAGTTATTTTCTGTACTGCATTTCATTCCACATTGCATTCATTTGAAACCATAAAAGTATTGTTGCTATCTTATCCATTTCATGTCAACTCCTTAGTGATTATAAAGAAGTGTGCTAGTGCCAGATTCTCCGTTGTTAATCTTTATCATATCAGATTAAGTGTGCTATTCAATTATTAATTTATTATAAAGCGTGATATATATATATTGTTTAAATTATCAATTAAACCTTTAAACTTGCAAAACAGAACTACTTCTTGGCTCAGTGGGGTCAGGAGGATTCCAAGAGAGGGGTGTTATATAGGGGTAGTCATCCAGAACGCATGAACTGGACATAAAGTTATATCAATAAGGGTTTTCATTCAGTATTATAGACTAGGCGTTGACTTAGCTGTAGTGTTGAATTGAATCCTCTTACATGGAACACCAGCAGTAGACCACCTGCATTCTACAATCACCCAAGCCTTTAAGGAAGCCGTTTCTCACCTTCAAAGGGCTAAAGAACAATACAAGAAAGGAGCAGACCAACATCGGAAGGAAGCCCCCCAATATCAAGTAGGAGATCAAGTCTGGTTATCCACCAAATATCTACCTCTAAAAGGACTATGCACATTCAACCCAAGATACCTTGGTCTCTATTCCATCACTACCATAGTAAATCCAGTAGCGGTCAAGTTGGACTTGCCCCCTCACATGAAGATACATCCGGTCTTCAGCGTCTCTCTATTAAAACCCGTGCAACCTGAAACCCGACTAACTACATCTCCAAAACCTATTCTAGTTGATGGAGAACTCGAGTTTGAAGTCAAAAGCATCCTGGATTCCAAGATCTCCAAATCTAAACTATTTTACCTGATTGACTGGAAAGGCTACGGTCCCCAAGAAAGATCCTGGGAACCTGCAGAATATGTCCACGCGCCTCGTCTAATCAAAAGATTTTATCGAACATTTCCTAACAAGCCCAAACCCCTTGAGAAGCCCGGTTTGGGAGGGGCCTTGAGGGGGGGTGCTGTCATGATCTCTGCTTCCAAAAGATCAGGACTTGCCCGACTCCCTTGGAAGCAGACCCATAACCCTGGTTCCGAGTGCCAGCCAGTCCCAATTGGGACCTTTTGGACCCTGTCCTGGCGCCAGTGGCGCCAGGCTCATAAAGATGCCCAGTCCCAGCGCTGGAAGCGCCGGGCTCATAATGCTTGGGTGGACTTACCTGCAGCAGACCATGCTGCTTACTTACCTGCCAGTTGAACCCCTGATCCTCTTCTGTTTGGGACTACTTTTCCTGTTGGGTGGGGCAGGAGCCACTCCCTAGGTTCAGAACACTGGAACTCTTCTGGAAAGCAGGAACTCTTTTCTTACCTAGGCGTGGCTGTGGAAGGAGACACCTAAGCACTACAGGAGGCTATTTAAACCACACCCGATGGATGAATCTTGCTTTGCGTTATTCTGCATTCTCTGCAGCAGAACGCTCATCGTGTCTTCTGCTTCTGATCCTGGGCCTAAGGGAACAAATGCTTACCATCCTGGAATCCAGTCTTCAGCAGCACCTGTAAAGACAAAGAAAGAACAGGTTAGCACTACGGTCTTCAGTGGCAGCGCATCTCTTACCTGGTCCATCGGCTGTCACCAACGCCTCGCGCTGCATTCCGGCATCTGAAAGACAAAGGCTTACCTACTCTTCGCATGCTCCGGAGGTCTTCGCACTGCATTCCGGCATCTGAAAGACAAAAGCTTACCAGCTCTTCGCACGCTCCGGAGGCCTTCGGCGCTGCATCCCGCTTCTGAAAGACAAAAGAAGGTGCGTTTAAAGACATTGGGCAACTTTATTACTCACGTGCCATTACTCCTTCCCACGCCGAATCCAGTGGGTATTCCAGCACCCTTCAGCTTCTCTAAAGCTCCGAACTTGTACCTGCAAGATAAAAGGGACAGTTAGTGCGCATCGTGAAGCAGGCTACAAGCGCTTACTTACGTGCTTCCAGACGCTTCTATTCCTCACGCGGGTTCGATCCTCAACTCTCATCAGCCCGCCATCCGCCATCGCCGGAACCCTGCAAAACAAGAGATATCATTACAAAAGACTTTTAAGACATTTGCAGTGCCCAGAACTTACCGTTCGTGCAGTTAACGACGGACAGCAGTCCTCTGAGGTCAAGAGGCCTGCACCCTTATCCAGTGAAGAAACTGGTTACGGCACCCTGCCGGAGGCAGATGGAGAGCTTGGCGTTCACTTACCTAAGGTGAGGGCGTTAACCTTTGGGGTTCTACAGGAGAAGAGAAAGGGAAGAGGAGAGAGGCACCCAATAACCCCAGTTCATTAATCCCATATTTTCTATCTGCAGACATCTTACTCTTTGAGTCAGACACAGGGACGTCATTTGGGGGTCGCCAGAGGTCGCAAGAGCGACCTCTGCTGATTGGACAGCGACCTCTGTCACTCTCTTGCGACCTCTGGGAGGGGGCGTGGCTTCAGCCACCAAGCGTTGCGTGCTGCGTTCCTCCATTTTGTGAGCAGCACGTGTGGTGTGGCACGGCGCTCCTGCTTCACGCTGTGTTCCTCCATTTTGTGAGCAGCACGTGTGGTGTGGCACGGCGCTCCTGCTTCACGCTTTCCAACAAACAACAAACACGGTAAGTCAGTTAAAGTTATTACATTTATGTATGTTTGTCTCTCAGGTCGTCACGTCACGTGTAGTGTGCTGCTGGGTTGGGGTGGGGTCTGGTGAGTGGGGTCAGAAATGCGGCATCCTTGCCGCGGCGGGTTCCAGTGCTGAACTCCCCTGCGGCCGCGGCGCCGCTAGCCAAAGGCCCAGGCTGAGGTGTGTCACAACTCGGCCTGGGTCTTGCCTGCGCAGGTGACTCTGAGTTGCCGGCCTCCCCGTCCCATTAGAGAGAAACCTGGGGGAAACTCAGACACGTGCTGTTATTAACGAGATGCCGGCACTGGAGGTTCCCGGGGGGTCTTCTGTCGCCCCCTCTCTTCCCTTTCTACTCCACCATGTGTTCTATATTACGCGGGGGCCAGAGCCCGGCTCTGGTGCCTTATTCTGTGTCCGCGTTCAGCGGCCTCTCTATCTTGCACCGGGTCTGTCTTTATCCCGGTCCTGTTCCTCACGGCTCTCTCCCTTCCTCGCTCTCTATCTTGCACCGGGTCTGTCTTTATCCCGGTCCTGTTCCTCACGGCTCTCTCCCTTCCTCGCCGACTTGCTGCTTGCTTCCGCCTCCCCCCCGTGCGCCAGCTTCTCCCCTCGGTTATTTCGTGTCCCCTCTCCCCGTCGCCTGGTCTTCCCTTCTCCCCTGGTTCTCACATCCTTTGTTTCGGCCCCTCAGTTCTCTGCCCCTCTGTTCTCTGCCCCTCTTAAACCCCTGCCCTCCCCTGCTTCTCTTGTTGGTTTTTATCCCGTCTCTCCGCCCCTCTTATTGTTTTATCTCGTTACTTTTCTCTTCCTCACCGTCTTCTTATTTTTCTTCAATTTGTTTTCAATTCCCGTCCTATAATGTTTCTTTTTGTTTGTTTCTCGGCCTGGTACTTCCTGCCCTGCCCCCCTCCCCACTTTCTCACCTTCGTGTCCTTCTCATCTTCCTTCACTGTGTTTATTTTTTCTTTTCAGCCTTTTCCTTTCTTCCTATACTCTGTCTTTATGCGTCCTCCTAATTGTTTTCTCGCTCCCCACCCTGCCCTTTTGATGGCTTCTGTTTGAATTTTCCTTCTGAAAGCTCGTAAATTAGCGCCCCCCCAGCCCTCAACGTAAAATGTGTATTCCATCTGCCAGTCAGGTGCTGGAAACCTGAAAAAACGACTCAGCTTTTTATCCTCCGTGCACCTGCAGATTATCATGAAAAACAGCTCCTCTTAGTTACAGCGCTTCGAAACGGCACGACCTGTGGCAGCAAGCGCTCTATGAAAGGTGTCATTCTTGCATCTGTGTCGAAAACCTTCCGCTTTCTTTGCTCTTATTCTTTATCCCCTCCCCCCTCCTATGCACCATTCTCCCATCTTCGTCTCTCCGTTTTATTCTTCTCCACAAACCTCCTCGCGCATTCTTCCTTCCCATCTCTTCCTCTCTCCCCCTTTATTTTTCTACATGTAGTTCTTTGTCCTGGTTCGCGGCGTCCCACTTTTCTGTTACGACTGTAATCTTCTCTTCCTTTTTTTCGTATCACTTTCCTCTGTTACTGTACTCTGCCTCTTCCCTCTCTATCCCCCATTCGTCTGTTACCGCAATCCTTCCCTTCCGTCCTTCCCTGCTCCCTTTCCTCTGTTTCTGTAATCTCCCGTTTCCTCCCTTCTCTGCCCTTTTCTTTTGATGCTATAAACCCCCGTCCTACTCTCTCTGCCTCTTTTCCTGTTACTGAGCCAGTGCTGACGGCCAGTGTGTTATAAAAAAAACTTGACAAGAAAGGGCAAACAGCTTGTTTTATAGGAGAGCACGCTTGAACAGACGGTTGAACATATTCCTCTCCCCCTATTGCAAAGTTGAAGTACTTTCAAAAGACACTTCACATGGGCACATTGCAACGGATGTGAATATTATGAAACATATAATATTGCAGTGATCATGTAAACATGGTCAGGTGTAAACTGTAAGCACCGCACCGCCATCCTGTGAAGACATTTGAAACACTTGTTGACCATCCCCAAATGCCCACACAGTGGTGTGGTGCTGTGGGTGCAGATGTGTGCCCTTTCTGTGCACGTCTTGTGTCATACCCTGCCTCCAGAGACACTTGCAAGGGAAACGCACGGAATCCCGTCCCCCTGCCGTTTCGTGTTTCCATGGACTAATTCCTCCAGTGGAAACAAGAACAGCTGGATTTTTGAGTGCACAGCCCAGGACATTAGCACCAGCAAGTGACAAGATTCACAAATGAAAGGCTAACCATTCTAAATAGTGTTACCGTGTGTCTACAGACGTCGCATATGCTGACTTTGCATGCTACATTAACGTTCACTATTACAGATGTTCAAACTCTAGGCTTTTTCTTTTTTTTAAGTTTTCTGAACACACATAGTGTGCAGGGAGGTACTTGCCTCCCACAAGAATCCCATTTCCCATGGAAGACCTCCCGATCAGTGCACTCGCATACCCTGGAGAAATACAACACAACATTGTATATTTCCTCAATGGACGTCGCAAACTGTCTTGAGTTCATCGGACCGCAACCCCCACTCCTTGATAGGTGTCCTGTCCTGTGTATTTTGGGAAGCATTCCAGCCTGCTAGCATTCCAGACCTCAGCTCATGTGTCAATCCATTAAACCCATCAGAAACTCGTCTCGTTGTGACAGCTTTCAGGGACTCCCCACCAAACCACCCCATGCATCCCCAGCAATAAAAATGCACAGCGCGCCTCATAAACCCAGGCTAGTAGGAAGGAGCTACACATCCGGGACTACAATGGTACATTTTACAGCACACATTTTGTGAAAGATTTGGCAAAAAGCCATGCAATTGGCAATCGGTTTTGTAGGGTAACGTGAAAAAATCGTCAGGTCACCAACAGTGCACGGTAGCATTTTCTAACGCATTTTCATGATTCCTTTGCCCACAATAAAGGCCAGTATTCTGCCATTGCAATAAGACATTTTCCTTCTGGCTGTACTCACAACACCTGCTAGGATCACTCAGAACCCTATGAGTCCATCCAGAAATCAGAGGCTGGCTCTGCCAAAAAATAAGTTGCCTTTACCTACTCCTTTAGAAATATGGACCTGTAAGAACCACCAAGATTAAGTAACCCTTACTGGTCTCCCCATCAAAGTGTGTCATGTATCCACTCTGCTGAGCTCAAATGCCCATCCTCGCAGAAGCCTGGTCATGCCATCCCTGCTAGCTAGAGCCCCTAGGACCAGACGCGCGATTAGGCATGTCCCGCACTCACACTTAAAATATATATGTAAGGAGGAACATTTTAGGCAGAAAGGTCAGGAGAAAGAAACTGAAGTACAGAATAAGTGACTACGTGACAGGCAGATGCGGTGTGATTGTGTTACGCTCTGCCACTTGCCTTTGTTAGTGGTTCACCTAAGGCCTGTCCCGGCCAGAGTGCAGGGCAGAGGCAGGGCAGAGTCACATAGCTGTCAGGTCACTGGATTGCTCTGAGTCCAATCAAAGTAATCACCTACCAGCCACTGTACAGACAGACTAATGATACATATGATGATCCATTCTTGTATGAAATGTTACAATACACTGATATCGTAACCATTTTGTTTCTTAATGCACTGAGGGATAATGCTTTATTAGGCCATTTCCTGTGATGTCATGGTGGGGGCGTGGTCTAATGACATCACGTCCTGTGGGGTGTGGTCAAATGACATCACTTCCTGTGGGGGTGTGGTTAAATGACATCACTTCCTGTGATGTCACTCTTGGGGGTGTGGCACTGTGATGTCACTTCCGCTACCCCAGGCATTTTGGTGAAATGACGTCCCTGGTCAGACATACAGTGCACAGAGGTCCAGCCCAAAGAGCCAACCGTGTGTTACACATCACCTTTGAAGATACGGCATTCACCCAGTCAAGACCGGCGCCTCTGCGGGAATCAGGTGAGCGTTACAGATTTGGGACACCCACCTCTGTCCATATTTTATATATAACACTAGCAGAGTCGAATCTGCAGTCATCAGCGAAACCCATTTGGAAAACTAATGATCGGAGGTCCCTGTCTCTCCAATTGTACATGGGTAGAGGGGTGCCATCCCCGAACCAGACAGCTGCAAATTGTGCCTGGAAGTTCAGTGCTGCAAGACCCCCTTCACGTGTGATTGGGTTAGTGTGTCTCATTTCACCCGAAGTGCACTGGAGTGGCAGACACATTTTGAAATCTCGCTGTTCAGTCCTTGAAAAAAAATGTGACCAGGCCATAGGGGTATATTGAGAAAAAGATGTAAGAGCTTGGGTAGTACGATCAGTTTTAGTAGCGCTATTTTTCCCGCAGTTGTCATGGGTAGATTTGACCAGGTAGTGAGCTTGCCTCGCAGTTGGGTCATGTAACTGGTGTAATTGTAATCATGTAACGTGAGGTCACTCCCAAGTAACGTATGGACTCGGGGCCCATTTGAAGCCTAGTAAGTCTGGAGGGAGGGTATTTGCGTCTGTGAGGGGAAAGAGCTCTGATTTAGCACAGTTGACCCAGAGTCCTGAAACCTCCCTGAATAGTTGGATAGCATGCATAATGGGTCCCAGGTGTACCATGGGGTTGCGGATGAACAGCAGGGCGTCATCCGCGTAAAGGGATATTATTTGCGGGTATCCCGCTATTTAAATCCCTCTGTGACTACGTCTGAGACAGATCGCGTCTGCTAGTGGTTCTATAATAATAGCAAATATGAAAGGGGTGAAGGGGCAGCCTTGGCGGGTGCCCCTCCCTATCTTGAACCGAGAAGAGGTAATCCCATTCATCTTAACCCTAGCCATCAGTGCAGTATAAAGAAAAAGCTGCACCGCCCAAGGAATTGTGGTCCAAACCCACATTTAAACAACACAGTATACATGAACTGCCAAGACACAGAGTCGAATGCTTTTTAAATATCAAGTTTGGCAGCTACTGCCTTGACATCGGGTTGATGTGCCCTAGAATGTTACATAGCCACCTTAGGTTCAGTGCCGTGTTTTACGGAATGAATCCCGATTGATCCAGAGGGACAATATGTGGCACCGCTGGCATCATACGTGATGCCAGAATTTTTGCAAAGACGATAGGACCTGCATTGGTCAGCTGGTTTGTCCGGCTTCAACAGTTCCATAATCACTGCTTATCGGGAGTTCCAGCAGACCTCTTGTTTCCCGCGAAAGCTGACTGAGTGGGAGGGCATTGAGGAATGCGTTGATATTCTCAGTAGTGCATGTGTGTTAGTTAGAGTAAAGATCGGTGTAAAACTGGGTGAAAACTCTGTTGATGGCAGAGAGTGTGTGGACTGTGTCCCCGGATGTATCCATAATGAGGGGAATGCACTTACAACTGTTTGTGCTGCGTGCCATATGGGCTAGAAGCTTACCGGTCAATACACCCTCCCCATATTTCCTATCCAGCCTGGGGGCTTCAAAAAACGTTACTTCTCTTTCGACATGTGTTCTAAAGGTGTCCAATGCTTCCTTTATTTGGGCTAGCTGTAGGGAGATCGGCCACAAGACCATGTTCCAGTGCTCTCAGGTCATTCTCGCACTGTTCTATGCTGCTTCGGACGCTAAATTCTGGTGCCATTGCAATCCCTCTAATGTAGACCTTAGAAGCTTCCCAGACAACCCCAGGAGAAGTCCCTGAACTGACATTTTTCTCAAAAAACAGTTGCATATGGTCTTTTATAATGGATGCAAAAACAGTATCTTGAAGTGCCGATGGTTTAAACCGCCAATTGTTACGGGACTTGGAGGTGTTGGTAATCTTAGGGTAATGGTAGGAGCCACATGCCAATGCAGGAGGAAGAGTCGTGGACTGAGAAGTAGAAGGAATATGAACGGATGCAGGATGTCGGCATGTAAAGTTCTCCAAACATCCACCAGTCCCAGGGACTGCATACCTTCCTTAATAACTTGGGCCCTTTGTGTGCATGCAGATCTGTCAAGTTTTAGATCAAGGATAGTGTTGAAGTCTCCCCCACATAGTTGATCTGACGGCACGCAAGGAGGAGAGGGCTGGAGCCTTCTCTCCCCCATCTGGAGGTCTCGGTCTCTTGAGGAGAGATGAGGCCCCCGGCTGCCCAAATACTCCCTCTGAGTAAGGGGTGAATATATTTATTTATGGCCTGATATTGCGCTATAATTATTGCCATTCGACCATTTACCCACAAAATTTGCCTTTTTTTAAATTCGGCACCCACAACCCTGCCAAATCACCAGCACCGCACTTGGCCGCCATTGAGACCAACGTGGTCAATGGCCGCAGCTCCTGACGACAGTGGAAACTCAGCATCTGGACCAGCAGCTACCGTGTCATTGCATTGGCTGCTTCGTTCTTCACCTGCCCCTCCAGCACACCGATAGGCGGCAGCCTATGACTCTTCTGTACCACGCAGATTATACTGCATCAGACCACTGTGCGATCTCGACACAGCAATTATCTGTCGTAGCCCAACATGTACCCATAACTCTGTACACCATACAGAGAGGGCTGCACCAGCCAATTCCATCTTGTGCTCCCATTACTTTAATGCCAACAGCTTATTAGCCCACAGCGCTATATCTCTATCTAAAGCAAAGTGTTTTAGCCTACTGTGCCAGATTTTTACCTAAAGCAAAGTGTTTTAGCCTACTGTGCCAGATTTTTACCTAAAGCAAAGTGTTTCAGCCTACTGTGCCAGATTGTTACCCAAAGCAAAGCGTTTCAGCCTACTGTGCCACTACCCTAACAGCCTCAGCCACCAGAGCTAACTGCGTATTCAGCCCCAAGCTATCCTACCGCATTATTAGTAGATTGTACCAGACTACCCAAAAATTGCATTAGCTAGCTCTCCCTGCCAAATTGTATACTACTCTACGTCCCGACCAGACAGATATAGGCACCCCCAGACACTCTGCTATACCCTAAAACCGAATCCAGATACACTCATAGTCAAAATCTAGTCTGACAACTGCTAATGACTGCCATTTTTCTGCAAAATTCCAGTAAGTCTGCCATTGTTACTCCCCGTCGATTTTGATATATTGTTTGAAAATCGAATCTAGGTAATCGCACAGCCTCAGCCCAATCTCTCATTATTAATGACTGCCAATTGTTCTTTGCAAAATTTTCCTGAAAGCTCTGCCATTGCTAGTCACTGCTGTTTTTGCCATACTGCTTGTACATCGAATCTAGGTATTCGCACAGACTCAGACCAACTTCTCATTATTAATGACTGCCAATTGTTCTTTGCAAATTTTCCTGAAAGTTCTGCCATTGCTAGTCACCGCTGTTTTTGCCATGCTGCTTGTAAATCCAATCTAGGTATTCGCACAGACCTTGACCTATTTCCCATCATTATTGGCTGCATACTTGTCCATGCAAAATCTCATGAAAGCCTGCCATTGTTAACCAGCACTGACTTTGCATCACTGTCAAAAATCGTAACTAAGTGTACTTAGTCTAACACCTGCCCACCACTGTTAATCGCTGCACCCTCCACCACGGCTACTACCAGCTACCATTGCACCTTATTTTATGTATTGAATGTTGCTATCTAATGCGCCCCACCACAGCTGCCACCACCAGCCCGCCCATTGCCTAACACCGCATTATACCAATTCTTCCACTCTACCTGATGCTAGCCAAGGTGAAACGTCACCTCCATCTATGTAACGTGAAATACTCAAGTATCACACAATGTACGCCAATCTAAATCAAACAGTCATCTCAATATACCTTCTTACGACCATCATCATCTCCACTGCTACAACAACCATGCCCACAGCAGACACTGTACCTTGCTCTCCCAAAGAGAGAAACCTCAGACTTCACGCAAGACTACCCCATCTCTATGAGTCCATCTACCACAACAAACGCCTTAATCCGCCGTTGAAATCCACCTCACAACACCCCAAAGTATGCCCTCACTCAACTACACCCTGCAGCAACCCCACCCAACTCAAACCCATCCCTATAACCACCAAGGACTCACCCAACACAACCATCCTAACTGGAGTTCTGATCAACGCCAGATCCTTAGTGGCCCACGCCACAGAAATATCAGACACCCTATCCACTAACAACCTCGACCTACTAGCAATCACCGAAACATGGCTGCATGAAGCCGCAGGCCCAGCCCTCTCAATAGCCATCCCCGAAAATGACCAAATAATCAGATTGGATAGACCCAACAACAGAGGAGGTGGTCTGGCCATCAAAGCAAAGACTGACCTCGAGCTAAAACTCCACTACCAATCGCCCCTCAAATCCTGCGAGCTCCTCACTGCGAAACTACCCATCTCCAATTGCTGCACCTTAACCATCCACCTCATATATAGGCCTCCCGGCCCCATTGGCTCATTCAAATCAGACCTATCCACCCTCATAGCCAACAACACAAAAGACACCTCTCAACTACTTTTACTTGGCGACCTAAATCTTGGCCTGAATAACCCTGACGACAAGTCAGCACAAGCCACGGCCACCATGCTAGCCGAACATGGCCTACTCCATAAAGTACTCACCCCCACCCACAATAAAGGCAGGACCCTGGACTGGATAGCCACCTTGAACTGCGATACCACCATTACCAAAACCACCCCTGAACACTGGACAGACCACTATTTCATTGACTTCACATTATCACTTAATAAAGAAGTCAATAAAGAAAAGACCATGGCACCACCCCTGCCTACCAGAGCAAAAAACACATAACCCCCGACAATCTCATACCACTCCTACTGCCAATCCTTAATGCCCTCCCTGACTATCTAAATCCAGAATGCCTTGTAGAAAGCTACAACCATGCTATGCAAAATGGACTAGACATCATTACCCCACTAAAAATGCAAAAAAGCAAACAACAAGCTCACCTCAACCATTGGTTCACCCCCCACCTGAAAGAACTAAGAATGTGCAAAAGGAAACTAGAATCCCAAAGGTGCAATACTCTCACAGAAGAGAAAAAACTACAGCTTAAACTCTTCGCCAATAATTACAAAAAAGAAATCCTTCTCACTAAAAAGAACATATTTAACGAAAGAATAGAAAATTCCAACTCCAATACAAGAGAGCTATTTGCTATACTATGGGAACTAGAATCCCCCATGCCCCCACCTGACAACATAACCAAGGACAAGCAATGGTGCAACAGCGTACAAAACGCTCTCTCTAACAAAATCAAAATGCTCCAAACCAAAATCAAACTAAAAAAGATTCCTTAAGCCCAACCATATCATCACACAGTCACCACGCAAAAACAACTAATCCATCTAACCCGAATCCTTTCAGGTTCACCAAAATATCTATCCTAGAAACTGAAAGGGTCATAGCCTCACTTAAACCATCGAATTGCAAAGGCGACAACTGTCCACCCCAAATAATTAAGGATGCTGCCAGGGACCTAGCCCCTTTATAACCAAAGTGATCAACGCATCCTTCTCCTCTAACACCATACCCAACAATCTCAAAGAATCTTGGGTCCTGCCTCTGTTCAAGAAGCAAACACTAGACCCCGCTATTCCCACAAACTACAGGCCCATCACTACAGACCGTTCCTGTTAAAGATAATAGACAGAGTAGCATACCTACAAATCCACCAATAGCTAGAAACCCACAAACTCTTAGGCACTCACCAATCAGGCTTCAGACCACAACACAGTATGGAGACAGCTCTTATTGACCTAAAAACCCAGATCAATGAAATCAATGACAAAGGAAAAACCGCCATGTTACTTCTCCTCGACCTGTCGGCAGCCTTCGACCTGGTGGATCACACAGTCCTGTGCGAACACCTGGCCTCAGCAACCCACTTCTCGAAAGAGGCCATTAACTGGATACAATCATTCCTGGACAACCGCACTATGAGAGTCTTCTCCTCAATAGCCTCAGCAGACCCCATCAGCATAACTTGCGGTGTGCCTCAGGGATCCTGCGTCTCCCCTACCCTCTTCAACATCTTTACCAAGCCCCATTTTGACAAGTTGGACAGACTGGTTGTCTCATACACTAACTATGCAGACGACACCCAGATCCTCATACCCCTTTCGGGCAACTTTGACTCACACACGGCCTTGGTAAACAAAATATATCTCATCATTCAGGCATGGATGGCCACACACGGCCTATGCCTGAACGATGAGAAAACCGAAATCCTGCTCCTTGGCTCCAACGCTAACCTAAAAAAACTCTGCCCCAGCTACAAAGCGTTCAACATCGATGGTAATACCATTCCAGCCGCCAAAACAGTGAAAACCCTAGGCTTTCACCTCGACTCAGCCTTGTCACTAAATAAAAAAGTAAATTCACTAGCTTCCTCCACCACCTACTCCTGTAAGTTAATCAGAGCATGTAGAGCATTCCTTTCCCAAGCCAGTTGCATCATCATAGCTAATGCCATAATACTATCCAAACATGATTATTGTAATGCCATGTACCTAGGAGCCAACAAACACATAATCAACAAACTCCAAACTCTTCAAAACAATGCAGTCAGAACAGCCCTCAAGCTACCATCCAAAGAACACATCTCCAACAAAACAAGAGAACACAAATGGCTCAAAATCTGTGACTGCATCACCCTCAAAACAGCATCACTTACTTTCAAATGCTTAAACAATGCAGCCCCCTCCTATCTCGCTGCCAGAATTGTAAAAATGATCTCCACCCACCCCACCAGAACGATTAATTCCTTCCAACTCCAGGTCCCCAAATTCAGACAAAAGAAAACGGGCGGCAGAGCTTCCCTGTCATGGCAGCCCTACATTGGAACGCCCTCCCCCTCAACATCAGAGCTGACCAATCCTACCACAGCTTCAGGCGTAACATTCTCACCTGGTTACGTTCCAATGATCCCCACGACTGATCATACGCACAGACCTAAGCCTATCTGAATGTATATATGTATATTCACTCAACTGACCTGCTGAATTGTAATTACTGTATGTAAATATGTAAATATGTGCCTATCCTGTAACTACGTTTTTATGTAACCTTATCTTCCTGCCCTCTGTTGCGATCAGTTACCTCTGGGTTTTGCGCGCTATACCAAATAAACAAACAAACAGAGTATGGGGATCAAGGAATAACGGGTACATTTTTCCATCACTTCAGTATACAATTGTGGGTCATCTATGTTTGGGCCATAGCTATTCGTATGTAGGACTTCCCTCCCTGTAAGTAGGCCATATACCATCCAAAACCTTTCCCCCTATTGCACATGAAGCCCCCCCCCGGCTACTCGATCATCCGCCTCAATAGAACGTCCAGAGGAGGCGGAGTTGCAGTCCTCTTCACTTCGTATTTCTCTGTCTCACTCGTCGAATCTCAGACATGCATTCCCTCTTGTGCATCCGTTCTAGTTAAACTCTCACTACCACCGACATTCTCCCACAGCTTCCTACTCATCTGCAGACCCCGTGGCTATGACAGACATTTCGCCAACAACCTCTGTGATTCTGTAGCTACCATTCAAGTAAATCATCCATCTCTCACACTCCTAGGAAACTTCAATATCTGGTTTGGACTTTCCCAGCAACCCCATGACCCATCCGCTGGTCGACAGTCTTAATGCGCTCAACCTCTCCCATCATACGACTGGTTCAACCCACTCAAGGGGGCACACCCTTGATGCAATCTTCAGCTCCTATGACCTAATCTATATATCCCGCCCCAAACCACTCATCTTGACCGACCACTATGTCATACCCTTCCTTATCCACCCCCCTACCCCTCTTCCTACAGCTCTACCGGCCCTCCCCTGAGACCTCAAAGGCTGGAACAAAGTGAAGATCTGTCCTGACCTTGCTTAAGCCCAGATTCTTAGTTCCCCTACAACGCCCACCCCCCAGACAGAGCCTTAACCATCAACTCTTTAGACTCTTGGCCTCTGTCTGCCTGGCCCAGGAACCTGCTCACCCTGCCACCCTCCTGCACTGCCTCCGGGCCACCGCTTGCCCTGGGGTCTGTATCTGTACCTATACAGTCCCCCTGCCCTTTTTTCTTCCTGCACTTATTAGACCTACCCTGTCTGCTGCCTTAAACCCAGCACTTGCTGGCTGCACTACCACTGTTTGTTGCCTTTATTATTTATTTATCTATTATTATTTATCTGTTTCTCCTTTGCTCCGTGCTTTTCCATTTCTCTCCCTTCCATGCACTTTTCCCCTCCCCCTCTCCCATGCACTTGCGTGTTCTCAATGTCACTGGGCCTAGTAAGATCATTGTTTTGTTCTCCCTGTTCTCCTCCATTGCCTTGTCGCGCTCTGAAACACTTTGGGTACGAGCGCGATAGAAATAAAATATCATATCATATCAAATCATTGGCTCAATAACTCATTAATTCCTCTCACCCCCTCGTGCCACGCTTCCTCACACAATGGACCATCCCCCAATTGGTTCACATCCCACCTGAGGAATGCCAAAAAACAAAATAACTCTCTGGTACGCAAATGGCAAGCATCTAAATCCGATCTCAACAGATCCATGTTCGCCTTGCACCACCGTAACTGCAAAGCTGAAATCTGAAAAGCCAAAAAAGCCTACTACAATAAACAAATTCTTAACTGTGGCAACCGCAGCAAAGAACTCCTCATGATCGTGTCAGAATTTGTCAAACCCACTTCCACCTCTACCCATTCCACCCCATCTCAATCACTCTGACATTTCTTTTCCCTACACTTCTACACCACCACTCTTGACAGGACAACTTCCATTAAATCCAAGCTGTCCCTCCTCTCCCCCCTCCCACCACTGACCCCACCTGACCCCATTGCCCCGGCACCCGAGCCTCCTACCTTCGACTCATTCAAACCCATCTCCAGAAATGAGTTTCTTGACCTATTATCTGCCAGCAAACCAACCAGGTGCCCCCTCGACCCCTGCCCTGCTTCAGTCCTGAAAGAAATATTCTTGTCTACCTGCACAGGAGAACATGCAAGAACCATTCTAAATTACTCCTTCTCCTCCGGCATCTTCCCGATGCCTTCAAAATCGCGTATATCAACCCTCCTCTTAAAAAGGCATCCCACGACCCCCTTTACCCCAAAAAACTACAGACCCATCTCGAACACCAGATTTCTTGCAAAACACATCTACCGAACAGCATACTCCCAGCTCAAAGCATTTGTAGAATCCAACAGTCTCCTCGACCACACACAATCAGGCTTCAGAATGCAACATGGAACTGAAACCACTCTGACCTCAATATGGGATGATCTCAGGGTTACTGCAGACTCCGAAGGATGCGCTGCAGTAATTCTCCTCAATCTCTCAGCTGCCTTTGAGATGGTTAACCACTGTATCGTCTTGACCTCCTCCACTCCCTTGGAATCCGTGGCACTGCTCTCAAGTGGATCGCCTGCTTCCTCAGCAACAGGAAACAAATAACCCCCCTCTCCCCTTTTGTCTCAGCTGCTCGCTCAGTGAACACGGGAGTACCGCAAGGTGCTTGCCTATCTGCTCTCCTGTTCAACCTCTATATAACCACCCTTCCTGGAATCATCCGCATGCATAACATCTCATTCTACAACTACGCTGATGATACCCAAATCATCCTAAGAATCCCCAATTCTGGCACCAACCCCCACCCCAATCTTGAAGCCTGTCTTCACGATATTGATCAATGGATGACAATAAACCACCTCCTCTTGAACCCCAATAAAACCGAAGTCATGGTGTGCAGCAACATTGCCCTTCTACCTCATTCGCTCCCATGGCCACTGACCCTGGGCACCCCCCCCCCCCCCGACCCATTAAAAAACCTAGGCTGCACTATGGACTCTGGCCTGACCCTCTCCCGTCAGATCAACAATGTGTCAAAATGTTGTCACTACCAACTCAAATTTCTCAGACGCATCTTTCCCTACCTCTCCTTCCCGAGCAGACTTGCTGCAGTTATGTCTATTGTGATGTCGAGACTGGACTATGACAACTCCCTATGCCTAGGAGTCCTGGCATACCATCTTATCAAACTCCAAAGAGCCCAAAATGCTGCTGGTAAACTGCTCCTTGCCCTGGGTCCGAGATACCACATCTCTCCAGCTCCCCGAACCCTCCATTGGCTCCCTGTCGGACAAAGGGCCTCTTTCAAGACACTGTGCATCACTCACCATGCAGTGCAGAAGACCGGCCCATTATACCAGCACGAAAAGATAAAACCATACCTCCCATCCCGCACCTTAAGATCAAGCTCTGCCCTCTTTCTAGTGATTTCAACCTCAAACTCTGTCAGGATCGGAGGATCCGCCTTCTCAACCTTGGCCCGACTCTGTGGAACTCACTTCCCCTGCATATTCGACACACCCAAGACTATATGACATTCCGCAAAGCTCTTAAAACTTGTCTATTTCCGTAGTACCAACCACAACCTCCTGAAGCGATTGAACCCCATCTACCCGATGAGTATTGCTCAATGGGATCCACATCTCATCACTGAATGGGCTCATAAATTCGATATTAAGCAACCGCATGACTGAAATGCAGAATTATGATCATCCTCGATCATAACTCCACGCAAACTCTTCTTACTGATATTCACATATCCTTGCCAGTATCCTTGCTGCCTTTCACCAAACAAGGCCCACAACAAATGCCTATGTCTGCTCCCTGTCAGTTTCAGGTACGCCTCCCACCCTCGTGATGTCGCTATATACCTCCTAGCCCCTATGGTTCCCCGTGTTGTCGCTTCATGTCCCCAGCCCCCTCTCAACCCCTGTGATGTTGCTATATACCCCAGCTCCTCTGGTCTCGGTATGTGTGCCCACACCCCCCTTTAGTCCCCCTGATGTTGCCATTTGCCCCCAGCCCCTCTGGTTCTCTATGTTGTCGCTGGAAAACCCCAGCCCCTCTCGTCCCTCGTTTATCGCTGTGTGCATCCAGCCCCCTCTGGCCCCAATGTTGTCGCTGTGTGCCCCCTGGTTCCCTATGTTGTCACTAGAAGCCCCTCTGGTCCCCTGTGTTGTCGCTGTATGTCGAGAAACAGAATAAGTTCCCAATTTGGGAACTCACGTCCCCTGCACACTTTCTAGTGTCTCGAAAACCAGACCAATAATTAGTTTGATATGTAAATAATGTTTCTAATTGTATTCATGGGAAACTTTAAATTCTATGAAATTCAGAACAACAAATTATTAAGAAAGAAAACATTCAATCAAATGTGCTCACAAGAAGCAATCTTCATTTTTATTCTTGATGTTGAAGCTGTGGATGGCCCAACGCGGTTCGAGTGGTACAACACTCTTCATCAGGGGCAAAACAATATTTCTAGAGAAAATATGTACAATATTTACATTAGAATTGTTCTTAAAGTGTAAAGTAATCATTTAAACACATTAGATTGCGAAGATATATAGTGTGCGTATGTGCGAGCATTATTGGAGTTCCATTTGCATGGTTAAAGGTACAGTAGAGAACATCATGTCAACCACTCTAATATCATAACATTACGATGATTGTCAGGTAGAAAAAAGATATCATGAGATTCCCTTATCAAAGAAAATAGGTACAAAATGCAACTAGTGTGAGATCTGCATGATCAAAAAGAGAAATAATGGCATCTCCATGATCTCTCTGTGTGCGTCCCAGGCCCCCTCTGGTGCTGTGATGTCACGATGTGCACCCCACCCCACAAGTTCCCCGTGATGTTGCCATGTGCTCCATCTCGCTGGACCTCGTGATGTCACTGTGTGCTCCCAGACCCCCTCCCTCCCTCTTCTCTATCTCCCTTGTCCTAGTATGATGGTTAAAATTGTTTGTCTCCTCCCCCCTTACTTGTTACTCCCCTCCCAAATCCCCACTCCTCTCTGGCACTGCCTGAGGTGTCGTAGGGCCTAGTGCGATGGTCCTCTGTTTTTGTTCCTCTCCCTCCTTCCTCCACCCATCTCCCCCATCTCATGTTATTCTCTGAAGATGTCGTCAGGCCTAGTGCATTAATCGCCTGTCTGTTCCCATTTCCCTCCTGTCGGTATCTTCACACTTGCACTGCCTGTGGTGTCGCTAAACCGTGTACAATAGCTAATCTTCACGTTCTTGTTATTCATGGCCTGTAGGAGTGTTTTATGTTTTTTTCTTGTTCCCTCCCGCAATGTGAGTGGGCGCTGTATATTAAACTATTATATCATATCACTATGCTTACTCTCTACTCTACACCATCACACAATTAGAGTGCAGCAACACTGCTCGATCAGTTCGGCCTAGCTGCTCACGTACTTACACTTTCCCATGAACATCTCATCACTCTAATAAAACGCAGCTATATCCCATGACAAACCGGCCTAGCTGCACACATAAGCATCCCACAGACTTAACACAGCCAGAACCCAGTCTTGCTGTCCACCCACCAGACTGCACACATTGAACCAATATAAATACCACCACACCTAATGCTAGGATGCAACTACCTTCAGACAATTACATCTGCTGCACACTTAACTGGTGCACCCAAGCACCCTTCAACACCCTACTCTCTCAACTGACCTGGACTACGGTCCCCGAGGGCGCATTGAGGTCATACCAATGATATATAGAGCGCTATATAAATGCCAAAATAACATAACATATAGGTGGCACACCACCTAATAGCCCAAACTAATAACGATTGTGGCACTATTTCACAGCGCCACTTTTATTTTGTTCCAAAGTTCATGTAAACCTGGCCGTATGTGTCTCCTAGTGCTACCCTCTAGCCCAAACCCCAAATCTATTCTCCCTTAAGACAGGACTCAACCTACTGAAGTCTCCACCATGGCAACTGTTGCCATACATCGTTTCTGAGGTGGGGTGCCTTGAAAAGCAGGGCTGCAAAAATCCCCATACGATCTAGGGTTTTTTAAATGTATTTGGCAGCCTTAAAAAGGGCAGAGAAGGGATCTTGCGAGATGCGAGCGAAAACTGCAGTTAATAAATGGAATCCGCCTCTGCCCTTTAAACAATAGCAATTTGAAACATCTTAAGAATTAATGGGTCATGCAGCACCCATTATCAAATGTTCAGGGTTTTGCATGGATAAGAAAGATGAGTTCCTCAAGCCTATTAACCTCAAAGCTTTAAACAGCGGCAACAAAAGGCAATTTTCACCAAGCAGCAGCAGACAATATTGAGCAATAAAGCATGTCTCCTTCACAAAACCATGTGTAGCGAATGCGCGTGAAGTACACAGCTCTGAAAGACGTGCCAACTCAGGGGCACTGCTCAAACCAGTAAATAAATACATTGTAGTTTTGTTGCCAAGCAACATAAACTTTGCCCAAGGCCTGCTCCCAGTCGACCTCAGGCCCTGGGTGGAAGTGACAGTGCAAAGCAAGCTACTCTAGGCAGAGACCTTGGCTTCCATCGCAGTTTTTTTTAAAAAAAAGCACAGGAAAAATTAAACGTGTGCTGCAGCCTCGTAAAATTACACAAATGAATGAATCAGAGACTTAGCAAAACAAGCAGGTAGAATTGGTTTGAACAATTTAACATGTTCCACATTTTGTTTGCAATTATAACACATTATTTTGATAAATATATACTTTTTAATTAAAATGTGTGTAATGGATTGCTTTTTTACAACAAAATGAAATCAAAATAATGCTAAAAAAAAGTGCAATTTTATAAATTGCGGTTATCCAAACGTAACATTCTAAATTGAAGTTGATACACCAACATAAAACTGTAAACAACTACATTTCAAGATGACGGCTCTGTAGAAAAAACAAGATGGATGCTTCCAAGGAAGAACTCACTTAAAATCAAAGAGTTTCGAGATGGACAGGAGTGGGTGAGATTAGCCATGAGGATTACACTGCCTAGGGGCAGGGAATGGGAGGGATTACAACAGTGTGTCCTTTCTCAAATGTCGCCTCCATTAGAAAAACATTACAGACCCTCATTCAAAGCCCATATTTGTAGCTCTTATGTTAATGATAATAGTTTTGGCTTTTAAGGTAGTGCTTTCAGTGCCACCTAATAGCCCAAACTAAAAAGTAGTCTTTCAGGATCAGCCCCTTCACTGGCTTGGTTGCCGGGTACAGAAGACCAGCACAACAGGAACACCTTCTTCTTCCCCAGGAACTAACCATGAGAAAGAGTAAGAGAGAGATAAAGAGAGAGAGAGATAGATAGAGAGAGGGAGGAGGCAGAGTGAGAGAATGGGAGTGAAAGAGAGAGGGAGGGAGGGAGCAAATAGAGTGAGAGGGAGAGAGACAGCGAGAGAGAAAGAACGAGAGAGAGAGAGAGAGAGGAAGGGAGAGTGAGCGAACTGGAGTGAGAGAGAGATGGAGGGAGCAAGAGAGAGGGAGAGGGTGTGGGGCAAGAGAGAGAGTATTTTGCCTTTTCATGGGTAGATATACCAAGCAATGTCACCTCCCCTGTACAATTCTTCAAAATGGGGTGCCTGGCTCCAACCCTGATCCCCCAGACTCCTAATAGATGAACATCACAGAAAATAATCAGGGTGAATTTTAGATAGACCCACAAAGTAATTCATATTGTTACCCTATCAACATATTGGGCCTCATTACGACCCAGGCGGTAAGTTACCGCCTGGGCCGTGACTTTACCACCATGGCGTAAACTATGTTTACGCCATGGTGGTTGGCGGACTTACCGCCCCATTCCGACCTTGGCGGGGCGGTAAATCCCCAATTCCCATTTACCCTTCCCCATTCCCCTTTTTGCCCCATAGGGCATAATGGGAGTGGGGAAGGCGTTAATTACGCCACCGTAAATTACGGTGGCGTAATTAACTCCATGGTCCCTTAGCGCCATGGATTTTCACACCTGCTAAAAGCAGGTGTTAAATCCGCCATGGCGCTAAGGGACCTCGTACTCAGGCGGTAAGGGTCGGCGCTGTTTACGCCGTCGTAAAACCCTTACCGCCTGAGTCGTAATGAGGTCCATTTTCATTAAAAACTATGTATTTCATCATTCTCATAAAAACCTGATTATTTGAAAAAAGAATCAACATATTTACTGCACATAAATGTAGGACATGTAAGACAACCCAAAAGAAACTCATCAACATTTCCGTGATGAGTTTCACTGTGATAGCAATTTGTGAAAGTAATCAGTATAAATGATTCTTTCTACATGAGAAGCTGTGATGAAATGTGAAGGACCTGTGCATTTATTGCAAGATGTAGTGTTTCATCCATGAATTAGGAAGCCAATTACAAAGACACATCCACAAGGATGTCCCGAGCAACTACGGTCTAAGAGGAAACCATACCCACAGGAATCCAATGATGGGACTTTTCCTAGTTGCTTCAGTTCTGATGGAGACCGGCACAGTAACTGTAGGAGCATGGGAGAAGCTCCAAGGGCCAAAACACAGCGTGTTGACATTTCTTCCATAAAAATGGCAAGTGCATACATTGTGTATTAGCTCATTGGTTTGGATGTAGATGGAATAGACAACCAAAGTTATAGGAAGGTGTCAGGAAACAACAAAACGGTTTCCTAAAATGTTTGATTTCAGAATACCCACATTGTTTGCTGTCTATTGTTTATTCCTGTGTAGAAAATTGATGTTAAAGCTTCACACGTGTGGTTTTAGCATTTTTCATGGTATATCACAGAAATGCGGATGAGATTCTTTGGGGTTTTCTTACATTTTCTACATTTATGTACAATATGTATGTTGATTGCATACACTCAATGGAGCTCTACAACCCCAAAGAAACACATCAACATTTCTGTGACTAACCATGACACATTTGTGGCTCTATCTAAAATTCCCCCTGATCATTTTCTGTGATGATTACCTCCCCTCTACAGACAGCTCATCGAAGGGATGACCAGTGCAACTAGTCAGGGTGCCTTAAACAGGGATGAAGCTAATCATCATGCCGCGGGCTAGTCACCTTCCTTCTGTGGAACTTGCCTGGGCATTCTTGGCCTCAAGTGGGTCTCGGGACAGAGTTCCCACCAAAGTTTCTGAGATGCCTAGCAAGTCCATGGCTCAGGGGGATTAACATCAACAGAAATGTGTTCATCACAGAAAAAAAAGGAAACCGACCCAAAGATTCCAGGCTAATGCAGACTGACCTATGTGTAACTGATGATGGCCCTGCCGACATGCTTCACACAGTGATGGGTTCTTGGTTTGTAGAGCGCCATTGGATGTCTGCATGAGGCCAACATAACCAGCCCATTCTCCGCTCCCTTAACATTCATCACCACGCATCATACACTCCAGCAGTGGAGGCTTGTCAAAAGAGGGGTTGGGGGCTAGATGGCCATTCAATTCTATTTTCAGACCCTCTGAGTCTTGAAAAGCATTTTGGTGGTGGTGCAAAACATGTTTTAAAATAATCTTGCATTATTCAGCCTTTTTTCACTCATTGCATGATGGAGATGCAGTCTTTGTTTTTGTAAAGAATCTAAGGATATTTAGATTCTTTGAAAATACAAAGATTAGTAGTGTTACTAATGCCCTGCACAGAACTGTTCACGGAACAACAGGGCAGGCGATATGAGACATACATGTACTGATTCCTGGACTGCATGTGAAAGGGCACAGGGAGACCTCCTGTGACTAATGGGATTCATTCCCTTCTATGGGCAATGAGAAAAATGGTGATTGGAAGATTATGAAGACTCTCCACCCCTCCCTCTCCCTGACTGTCTCAGGTTGGGTCAGAATGCTAGCCACATCCTGGTCTGATTCCTACAGGAGGGAAAGGCAAAGTGGAGATAAACACCTAACCCCTGCACTACTGAGGGGACATGGTGATGGAGGAAGTCAAATCAGGAGGACGAAGATGTCACCACTGCGCTAAGAGTGATGTTAGATTAGAAATTTGGGACGGTCTGCCATTAGTCCTAGGTTTATTGGGCTTCAGTGTTTTCTTCTCAGTAGTTATTTTGCATGCAGATTATAATTGTTTGATTGAACACAAACCAAGCGATACTAAGATGCCAGTGAATTGATTTTATCACAAGGGCCAGGTCAACCCCTAATTACTAAAGGGGGTTGGCACTTCCTTGATGTCACTTTGCTTCCTTTGTCATCACTTACTGCAGCATTGTTGTGCATTTCGTATGCTAATTAGTATTACTACCTTATTTATTTAAGACTTGTGCGCTGCTTCTTCTGCAAAGAAGTACATGCAGCCAGAATGCAGCTTTCTTATGCCGGATCTTAAGCCCACACACACGCTTTAACCAATGAGTGCCTTAGTGGGCCTGCGGACAGAAATGGGAGGGCTCATGTGCTGACCCCATTAGAAGGGGATCACAATTATCCCCTCAGATCCTGCTAGTCAAGTGGGGACTCTCAGTACTGAGTGTAGAAACGTGTGTGGAAAGACCTATGAAAGATGCATGAAAATGCAGAAAGAAAGGTCACCTATGTGACAATTGAATCACTTTGTCTGCAATTCCAGTGTGGTTGGTTGACATTTAAGACTGTGTGGCTTGTGGCCAAATATTGCTTTTCATGGAAAGTTAATTTACTCCCAAAATCTGGTAGGACACACAATTTAGAGGCAACTGGTGCAGACAGAAAAACCTCAATCTGCACATTGATGATAACTGCCTAACAAGATAATGGGTTAAAGGGGTTTTCCTCTCAAGGGTGTTATTTGTGCCTCTATGTCTTTAAGAGAAAAATGGGTGGAGGATGTGGAAAGGAAGGAGTCTGGAAAAGGGTGCTGTAAGGTGGGGGTGGTAAGTGCATGAACATGGTTGATCCTGTGGCAGCAGAAATCCTAATTAAATCAGTGATCACCATCCATGCTTCCGAAAGGCCTCGGGGCACAACACAATAGCTGAGAATCAAACCATGCAAGCCTGCTATGGAAAACCCTTCACACAACACTTCAATGTATCCCTAAAAGACCTAGCACAACAAGAAAGAAGTAGATTATATAGTTTGACACTGTTCATTTTTTTTATATGAAAGGACACAGTAGATATTCCCCATTTATGCATGGCACCTCTGAAAATAATCCATCACTATTTTGGCTGTTACAAATTGTCAATGAGCGGCAAAACCCTTGCAAGATGTTTCGAATCAATTGGCCAATAGATGTCTCTTATCCACTCAAGAGAATGCATTTGCCTGTTGTCCCATTCTATCCCTTGCAGACTGGATGCCTTGGTGGCTATCTTAAGGTCTGACAAGAGAGCAATGTAATTCCTGCCACAGCTCTTGCTGCAGGGTCTTAGCACCAATCATCTGTTCCAAGTGCCATGAAGGGGGGATTGTAATAAAAGCATTGATATAGTGTTGAACATTTTGTAGTGGCTAATGCAACTGTGTAACTTGGAAACTATGGCTTTTAAGATGTTCTTGTGTACTCATGCTGCTTAATACATTGATGCTCTTCCACTTGTGTGCTGCATAACATTCTAGTTAAAACAACCACCTGGTCTGTGATACAGACAATGCTTTTAATTGGGCCACTGCAGATAAAAGAAGGAATAATTTCATGGGCACACTCTTGGAAATGGTAGGACAACCATGATAATGTTATTATTTCTGTGTTTCAGCACAGAGATAATATTTCTATTCAGTGTGCGGTTTCTTTGTGTGTGACAATTTTCCATTGTAGCATGCAATGAAACCTTACAGTTGTCGTGGCTTGGAAAAACCTGGATAAGCCACTGAAAGCCCAGAAAGGGCAGTAGGCCCTCTGAAGATCAGAATGGAATGAGACATACCGAAACCAAGCTGGTGGTAAATATATTATTATTATTAGACACAAAGAATACAGAATAGACCAGGTCAGCTGACACTTGAAAAGCACTCAATGGCCAGCTTGTATATTGTGATTAGGAGCTCTGACGTTGTGCCCAAAAGAGGGCACTTTTATAAGCATATATTGGCATTATTCCAAAGCACATGTTAAATAAGAGGAACCAACCCCTTGTCTTACTGGAACATTGGAGAACAACAAGTCAGGGGATTACATTGTGTTAGGGAGATTTCTCACACAAGTGCTAAATTCCCTCTACCTTAGAGCCATCCAGCTCTTTAACTATATTTTGGGGCTTTGACCGTTTCATTTTCAATGTCTTTTTGGTTATGGAGTTTTAAAACAACTCCATGGGCATCATCTGTTTCTGTGTGTCACACAGCACCTTCAGTGCAGTGGCACATGGATGTCTTTCAGACTTCCCAAGCTTTAAATACCTTCTCTGGCACTGACTACCATCTCCCAGAGCATGTAAAGTTAAATTGACTTTACTAGTCTCTTTAAATTTACTGACCCAGCACATCCTACCTTCCTATAGAGTGCTTGAGGGGTTGCTTAGCTTCCCCTGAGTCAAAACACTCATGTAACAGTAAAATGTTACCCTTTCCTACTTTAAATGGCTGGTGGCAGTGGTTTAGATCAACCACCGTGATTTTTCCCGACCTCTAACAACAGTAGTTAAAAATCGGGTCAGCCATGTTTTTCAATATGGCGCCAAGACATATCTCTAAAAACAGACTCTGGTCATCTTTTTTCGCCATTTCTTTTAGGAAAGGTGCTTCTTGTGTTTGTCTCTGTGCCCCAAACCAGGTTTGGTCCCTTTGTTCATTGGCCTTTGGCGGGCTTCAGTGCTGAAGCCCTTCTCTGGCGCTTGAGTGTCTGGGGTGGACAGGATGTGAGGGCTGTGCCCGAAACTCCCTGTGCTTAATCTCCTAGGAGAGCTGAATGCACTCTGGCGTGAGTGGCCGGCTGGCTGTCCACCAAGGACAGCCACCCTGCTGTGTGAGTGACAGCCGGGCTGGAATGAATGGGGGAAAACTGTTTTAAAGCAGCTCTCTGGGACTTGGAAAGCATAGTCGACCACTGGAACGAAAGAACCGAAGAGGAGAGGAAGGAAGAGGACTGCTACAACTCCTGGACGACTGGTGAGGCCCTGCTGCAGGTCCGAATTGCCTGAAAGTCCGACGACAGAGAAGCCCTTCAAGGTTAACTTCTTCCCTTGAGTTTGGTGGGAACAACCAACTCACAAGCCACCTGGACACTGTCCCCATCTGGCCGAATTATCATTAGAGTGCTGTTGAAAACCGGATAGCCAGAGGGAAGGAAACCAGCTTGTGGACTTTAAGGCACCCACACCTTAAACCAACTTCTTGCTACAGCTTTTGGCCTCTTCCCTGGGCAGTGGAGGAACCTCCTGACGTCCTCCTTCTTGTCCCCACGACTGAAGTTCAGGAACAGCGAGATCTGCTCGAACTGCCAGGAACAACTGCCTCAGCTACAGCTTTCTTCATTGACAAGGTACTGTGCAAATGCGGTCTGGAAATCTTTTCGGCCATCGAGAAAGTGCATGAAACTTTCCTCAACTACGAAGGCTTGTCCTTGCCTAAACATTCGTCAAACTTTTTACCTAGGCAAATTCTACTAATCTCTGTGGCAAAGAATTAATCGTTACGTACCAGAACTGTGCTATCCTATACAAAAGACTCGGAACCATTGACATTGGCCCAGGCCTATTGAGAAGCATTCCTGGTTGTATTTAGTTGAAACCCTTTGCCCTGCCTATGAATGTATATGGGCTGCCTATTCTTATAACCTTGTCTTTTCCCTCCTTTATTAAGTATCTGAAGTACCATTTTGCTCCCACTTCATTTTGGAGCTAAACTTGTTCATTTACTTTCCAGTTGGAATGTTGTGGTTTATTAGTGTGTGATATTGAGCTGCTTATGCTAGTGTAATGTTTTCTAACTGACTGAGTAAATAAATGTATATTCTTTTAACAAGAAACCTTGAGTAAGTGTTTACTTGAATCACTGTATTGGTTGGTCCTTTGTGTAACTTGTTCTACTGCTCACTTAAACTCTTGAGATAAGTCTGGCTGCTCAGCCATCGCTATCACCTTACTGTGTAGTACAGGCTTGTACCAAAGGTGAAATTGTGCTTACACTTGTAATCCTAATTGCCTGTAGTGTTCCCAAAGGGTACACACACATTGCCAACATATATTTAGCAAAAACATTTTAGCAAATGTCTTAATGTATAATGGTATTGCAGCTGGTCATGACGCCTGTTGTTGTGAGATTATGAGTCAGGCCAGCAGTGTTGGGGCAGTGTGCATAATAGTAGATGCTGGGGGAACAGATTGGTCCTACTATGATATGGATTATAAGGATAAATCTACTGCCATATCACAGTGCATTCACTGCATTATCGATGTGCACATTTTAACTTCGAGCTGTATGACATGTAATGTAACAATATTTGAATATTGCATTTGATATTGTCAATCACCCTACACTAATCTCTACTCTCACGTCTCTTGGATTCTCTGACAGTGTCATTTAATGTTTCCGGTCCTACCTTTCCACATGCACTTACTATGTCTCCTGGGCTGGTGATACTTCTTCGCTTTGCTTTCTTCTCTAGGGTATCCAACAAGGGTCTGTTCTCAGTCTTTTACATTTCTCTAGATGCACTTTTCCTCTACGCTTATTCAGTCCTTCAATCTTTCATGTCATTTTTATGGCAACTCCCAGATCGTTCTCTCTTTTCTTTCTTTTCTCTCTTCATTCTACCATCTCAGCCTGCCTTTCTGCTGTTCAGTCTTGGGTGTCTACTCATTTTGTACATCTCAACCCTTCCAAAACTAAAATTCTCTTTTTCCCTGCTTCTTCTCCTTCCCTGACTTCTCCTCTCACTGGCCCCTCCTTCCCTTTTCTTGATTGGGCTTCAATTTTGGGGTATAGGTCAGAAACATGCATTTTCTTTTTCTGAATGGTACGATACTGCGAGTTTTGCAGTTTCCAAAATGTCGTATTAACGCATATATTGAAATATTTGTTTTACTCATCAAGTCCTTACATCCATTTCTGTCGCATTCGCACCCTTCTTTACCTTTGTCTGTGTCACCTTCGCACCCTGCTTACCACAATGTGTGTATTCCGGTGTCTTTGCAGTTTGGTATGTTTAAGCAAATGTCTGAATCACTCTGCAGCTGTAAGCAGCAATTAATGGTAAACACTGGATACAAAAGCAGATGGCCCACCAAAACAAAACCAGTTCAATACAAATATACAGTGCGAACAGGAACATTTATTTTTTAACATTGTTATAACAATATTTTAACTTTATAACTATGTAGACACTTTTCAAATGCTTGGATTTCAACATTTTGGAGTAATTAATATACAAAATATTAAAGATAGCATGAAGAAAGGGGAAATTGTTTACAAAGGTGGGTGAATGATGCTCTATTCAGTGTGGGTTGTGGAAAGACAGGTTGTGTTAGGGGTGTAGTAGGTAAAGGGTTTTCGAGGTTGCAGTGGTGTCGCCCGCTTTACTTTAAAAGAAAATGGATAACTAGTCACGAGTAGTATTTACAATTTAGTGTGATGCCGGCTTGGAGGTTAACAAAGTTACTCACTGTAGTGACTACCCTACTCCTAGTCCATAGTCCCCTTTCCTCCATACTTTTGCAACATTCCGTCCCTTGGGGCGGCAGCGGAGCACTTTTTGGAAAAATGTGTCCTTCTTCTCTTTTTACGTGGGGTACGGCACGTGGCTGTAGCCCCGCCCTCCTTAAACCGCCCCGCGCATCACCCTTCAGTCCTTTTCTATCGGCAGGTCTGCGACCTTTAAGCAATTTTAGGGGATACTTATTAGAGGGGACGTCAGGCGTATGGAGGAAAGGGGACTATGGACTAGGAGTAAGGTTGTCACTGCGGTGAGTAACTTTGTTATACTCTTACATCCCGTCCCCTTTCCTCCATACTTTTGGGAGATTACCAAGCACTCCTCACAGGAAAACGGGTGGATGGAACTCCTTTACTGAAAGAGGTTTTTAAGAACATCCTGACCGAAATGAGCATCGGCTCTGGAGCTCAGTTCTAAGCAGTAATGCTTACAAAAAGCTGATGGGGAAGCCCATGTAGCTGCTCTGGCAATGGTTTCCCAGGGAACATATTTCTGGAAGGCAACGGCAGCCACCTTGCCCCGCACAAGATGGGCATGAGTTCCTTTTGGAGGCTGAAGGCCCTGAACGTTATACGCCTCTGATATACAGGAAGCAATCCATCGGGAGATAGTTGCTTTCTTGGCCGGCTTTCCTTTCGGATCTCCGAAGGTCTCAAAAAGCTGGGAAGAGTTCCTAAGTTTAGATGTTCTGTCCAAATAAAACTTAAGAGCTCGTCTGACATCCAAATTGTGCAATACCCTCTCGGCATCTGAGGCCGGGTCAGGAAAGAAGACTAATGAAATAGACTGATTCAAATGAAAATCAGATACCACCTTTGGAAAGAAAGAAGGATGAGTCCGGAGTACAACCTTATCCTTATGAAAGGTGAGGAATGGATGTTCTACAGACAAGGGCTGAAGCTTACTCACATGCCTTGCCGAAGTCACCACAATCAGAAAAGCCATTTTCCACAAAAGACACTTCAAGTCGACCGTAGCCATGGGCTCAAAAGGCTTATGGCATAAGGCAGTGAGGACCACATTCAGCTCCCATGTTGGATGCGGGTTGTGCAGAGGTGGATAGAGATGCAATAGAGCTTCAAAATGCCTTTTAATGACAGGGTTTGTCAATGAAAAGGAGCAGGTGTCCGTGGACAGGTAAGCGGCGATAGCTGACAAATAAGTCCTACAAGACATGAATGCCTGAAGTTGCCAGATGAGAAACGAAAGACAGGACCTGTCACGATGCCTGCTCCTGGGGAGCCGGCTCAGGCCCTGCGTCCCCGAAAGCGGACATCAAGTCCCCGGGGAAGGTCCCAGCAACCCCTTATAGGGGCCCTTTGGACAGCGTCCTGGCGCCTATGGCGCCAGGCTCATAGAAAACGTCAGTCCTGGCGCCATAGGCGGCAGGCTCATTATGAAAGTGTTTGGGTGCACTTACCTGATGCAGACCATGCTGCAGAACCCCGGCCTCCTTGAGGCCTGAAAGGAACTACTTTACCTGTGGGACTCATTTACCACCCGGGCGTGGTCGGGGAAGGATACATACCTGATTGGAGGAAGGACACATTCTAGGAACTTCTTCCAAGGCTATTTAAACCACACCCGATCAGCCACACGTGCTTCGCGTTGTTCTGCATCTAGCAGCTGGACGCTCACCGTGTCTGCTCCTGCATCCTGACTTCTGCCACGCCTGCCAGCATCCTGAATCACCTGCAAAGGAAGGGAACAAGAGAACAGAAGAAGGAAAAGGCCTTACCTGCTAAATCTGCATCCCGGAGACATTTCGCCGACGATCCTGAAAAGGAAGACATTCATTTTTAAAAGCACATCACATCGATCGCTGCAGCGCCTCATTCTACTAATCTTAAAGGGCGCTTCCATGTTCTGCAGCGACCATCCGGATTCACAGTCGCGCCCCAGCGCCTAGGGAGAAAAAGACAATAACGAAGGTGAGAGAAAGAAGGGAAAAGGGAAGCTAAATCTCCATGTTAAGACTTACCTGCTGGGTCATTCCCTTTTCGTTTCGGGTCCGCGCCGCATCCAGGCATTGCGGACCCCGGCCCCTAAGGGGAAAAAGACATCAGCGTTAATGAGCGAATGAAAAGACATTACCAAGACGCTCATTAAAGACTTACCTGATTTCCACAAGGATTTCACCTCTCATCTCGGGTCGGTGCCTGTTCCCCGGCATTCCGTACCCCGGCCCCTATGGGGAAAAAGACACTAGCATTAGAACATGAATGCATGGACACAAGGGGAACCACTTATCAAAAACTTACCTGGAAGCCAAGCAAGTTTGGTTCTCACCAATCCGAAAATCCAGTGAAGTAACTGGATACCAACGCGCCCCCGCATCTGAAACCACCAATCCGAAAATCCAGTGAAGTAACTGGATACCAACGCGCCCCTGCATCAGATGTAGGATGGAGAGCTTGTCCTTCCAGACCCTAAGGTGAGACGCTACGGGGAAGCACAGAAGGGTTTTGAGGAGGGTGAGAGGGGTAAGTGGGAGGCCGATTGCATTACCCCGCAGACAGTTAACCCCCTATTTTCACCTACAGAAGGATACTTCTGCGAGTCAGACAAGCCAGATTTGGGGCCCGGTCCAGTCCATCTCCCGACCCCTGCGCATCACCTTAGACGAGGTCACAACAGCGCAAACCAGGCCAGCGCCTCCGTGGGAGTCAGGTGAGCGTTACAGAACGCGAAGCCTTCCTACAAATTCCCACCCAGGCGCTATGGAAACTTCTGAGACTGATCAGTTGGCCCAATTACTGGGGGAATTACGGGCCGAAGTACATGCCTCTCGTCAAGAGACTAATGCCCTCAAGAGGGAATTAATAATATCAAAGGAAAGAACTGATGACCTGACCAGACAGCTTTTGCAAAGTCAAGCTGGGCAAACTCCTCTACCCGGTTCCGGAGGGAACCCCGCTCCAGTGGTTCCCAGTAACCCTGTGCATATTAATCTACCTGGAAACATGCCGCTGGCCCCACCCGAACGCTTTGCTGGGGACCCCAAACGATTTGCAGTATTCATGAATCAGTGTCGTTTGCACTTCCTATGCAGGCCTGGAGCCTTCCCTAATGATCAGACCAAAGTAGCCTTTGTATTGTCATATCTCAGCGGCTGCGCTGCCGATTGGTCAGTTCCACTGGTTACTCAGGATGACCCAATTCTCTGTGATTTTCAAGGATTTCAAGCAAGCATGGAAAGGTTATTTGCTCGACACTCTCAGGGGCAGGCTCTGGATGATGAATTTCTATCCCTGCGACAGGGCAATCAGGATCTCCTATCCTACATTGCAACCTTTAATAGACTAATTGTAGAAACTGGGTGGCCAGAGGATAAGAGAATCACGTTATTTTATCGAGGTTTACGTGGAGAACTTAAAGATGTCCTGGCCCAAGTTGTAAATCCGCCCCAAGAATGCACAGAATATATAGACTTAGTGGTCCAATTGGATCACAGACTCCAGAATAGAAAAGCAGATCGGTCCAGGTTTGAGACCCGGGTGTTGGTCAAGACCCACGCTAACCCCAAGGGAGTTGATGTCTCAGAGCCTATGCAAATTGGTGGGGTTAAAGGACCTTTAACTCAAAAGGAACGTGAAAGGAGGCGGCAATTAAAGTTATGTCTTTATTGTGGGAACTCTGGACACTTTCTACGAGATTGCCCGGCAAAACCGCCCCGAAAGGCGGTAGGGGCTGCTGATAAAAACCTTGAAGACTCTGTTTGGGGAAACGACTCAGCCCGACAAGCGTAGGGGTCCGCTTGCCGAGCTTGAAAACTAACTCTCAGACCTCACATTTCATAGTGCTAATGGTTCTCGTAGATCCAGAACAGCCTAAGCAGTTGCATGCAATAAAGGCATACATCGATAGCGGGGCTATTGGAAATTATGTGGACCGTGAGTTGGTCTCCAGGATTAACCTCCCTCTCCGTCCTAAAACCAGCAAAGATGTCATCACCACAGTAGATGGAACTGAAATTGCCTCGCACGAAATATGTAGTCCACCTGAAAGGAAAGGAAAACAGGCAGTGCGATAACGCTTTAGACTCAGTTCGCCTTCAGAGGCACCTAACTAGATGGAAGTCCGAGCCCTGCGGAGAGTGGAGCCTTGTGCTCAAAGTACCTGCCACGCCGGTGCCAACGGGCAAAAGGGGAAGCTCTTCGGAGGAAGTCAGGCAGTTCGGGTTAGTGCACAGCAGAAGGAGAACAGGTTCCGCAACTCAAGCGCAGCCTCCACAGCGGGACCGGTAACGCATTCCACTACTGAGGTGACTCTTATTGGTCCCGACGGCCATCGGGAGGCAGTTGTGTTTGATGTAATCAAGGCCCCACAGTTTCAGGTTATTCTTGGAATTCCTTGGTTAGAGACACATAATCCTCAAATTGATTGGTGAGCTAAGAGAATAACCTTCCCGGATTGTGCACAAACCTGTTATCCAGAAAACCTGAAGATTAATCTAGCATCTGTAACCTCTGCCTCCATGCAATTGCCTCCGGAATACCAAGACTTTCAGGACGTCTTCCAAAAGGAACAGGCCAACACGTTACCTCCTCATCGATCGTACGATTGCCAAATCGATCTGGTGCCCGGTGCACAACCCTCTTGTAGCAGGATTTATGCCCTTACCGAACCTGAGAACCTGCATCTGAGACAATATTTGGATCAATACCTCGCCAATGGTTTTATTCGCCCGTCAAAGTCCCCAGCATCCTCGGCTTTGTTCTTCGTGCCTAAAAAGGAAGGCGACCTCAGAACTTGTATCGATTACCGCGCATTGAATCAGATAACGGTTAAAAACCATTATCCTCTGCCTCTGATCCCTGAACTCCTTGACCAGGTAAAGGACGCTTGCATATACACCAAGTTAGACCTCCGGGGGGCATATCATCTGGTGCGAGTAAAAGAAGGCGACAAATGGAAAACGGCCTTCCGTACTAAGTATGGATTATTCGAATACCAGGTAATGCCCTTCGGGTTGTGCAATGCGCCTGCTGCCTTCCAATTCTTCATGAATGATGTCCTTCGGGAACTCATCGATGTTTGTGTTGTCGTCTATATCGATGACATTCTAGTGTACTCTTCTTCGGAATCTGATCACTGAAAACACGTTAGGGCAGTTCTGGAAAAACTGTGCCAACACAAACTATTTGCAAAACTGGAGAAATGTGTTTTCCATACCACAGAAGTTGAGTTTCTCGGTTTCATCCTGACACCCAAAGGAGTCCGAATGAACTCAAGAAAAGTGGATGCCATCCTCAAATGGCCATCACCTAGCTCTGTAAAAGGGGTTCAAAGCATGCTCGGCTTTGCCAATTTCTATCGCAGGTTTATCCCGGAATTTTCACGCATAGTACAACCCATTACTGCACTCTTGATGAAAAATAAACGTTTTGAATGGTCTGAAGAAGCCGAGCAGACCTTCCAGTATTTAAAAGCTAAGTTTACCTCCGCACCTATATTGAAACACCCACGTCCAGATCTCCCGTATGTCGTCGAAACTGACGCATCCAGCCTAGCCATGGGAGCAGTTCTGTCTCAAAGAGATCCCGAAACCAACCAACTGCATCCCGTAGCATTTTGGTCCAGAAAATTCTCAGCACCAGAGATTAATTATGCAATCACTGACAAAGAACTGTTAGCCATAAAGTCCGCTTTTAAAGCCTGGCGGCATTACCTGCTTGGCGCTCGACATACCATCACAGTGATCACTGATCACCGGAATTTACAGTATTTGAAAACCGCCAAGGCTCAGTCATCACGGCAGCTCCGATGGGCTTTGTTTTTCGCTGAATTTGATTTCGTGATTACCTATCGACCTGGCTGCAAGAACGGCAAAGCAGACGCTTTATCCCGAATTGGAATGGGAGAACCTGATACAAACTCAGAACCAGTACCAATAATTCCCGAACAGAGAATTCTAGGCATGACTTCGTTACAGACGCTTGAAGACATTCAAGTCAGAGTGAAACAACTCCTGGACCCTACAGTCCTACAGGATTGGATACAAAATGGATCAGACTTTACCATAGATAATGGTTTACCTTATTACCAAGGACGCTTATTCCTGCCACACAAGGATTTACACGAACTAGTTATTTCCGGTTATCATGATACATTAATAGAGGGACACCCCGGTATTGCCAAGACAATGGAAAAGGTGAAACAACAATTCCGGTGGCCCTCTTGGCGAAAAGATGTTAAATCTTTTGTGATGTCCTGTGGTGTTTGTGCCCAAAATAAAGGTCAAAAGAAAAGACCAGCCGGTCTCCTCCAACCTCTAGACGTACCCCCAGCACCCTGGCACACCCTATCAATGGATTTTATTACAGACCTGCCTCCTTGTTCGGGATACAATACCATTCTGGTAATTGTGGATTTGTTTTCCAAAATGGCCCACTTCATTCCTTTGAAAGGTTTACCTTCAGCTTCTGTCCTAGCCAAAGAATTCCTCGAAAATATTGTTCGGCTACATGGATTCCCATCTATACTAATCTCTGACCGGGGAAGCCAATTCATTTCCCACTTCTGGCGCAAATGTTGTCAAATGGCACAAATCGACGTAAGATTATCGACCAGTCACCACCCTCAGACCGATGGTCAGACTGAGAGGACAAATCAGACCCTTGAGCAGTACTTACGGTGTATGTTACAGCAATCTGAAAGCAACTGGAAAGACATTCTTTGGATAGCCGAATACGCATATAATAATTCGGTACACTCTGGAACTGGCCATAGTCCTTTTTATACCTTGTTTGGACATCACCCTCGAACCTCAAACCTCGACTCACCTCAGAACCTCGGAGTGCCCGCAGTAGAACATCTGCATTCTACCATTACCCGAGCCTTCAAAGAGGCAACCACGCGTTTACAACAAGCCAAGAGAAAATACAAGGAGAATGCTGACCTACATCGGAGTGAAGCACCTCCGTATCAGATTGGGGATCAAGTGTGGTTAGCTACCAGACATTTACCGCTCAAAGGGCCCCGAACTTTTGACCCAAAATATCTGGGACCTTATTTTATTACGGCAATAATTAACCCAGTAGCGGTTAAACTTGATTTACCAGCTAATATGCGAATTCACCCTGTTTTTCATGTGTCACTTCTGAAACCAGTGGTACCCGGAACCCGACTACTCAAACCTCCAGAACCTATTCAAATAGATGGGGAACCCGAATTCGAAGTGAGGAACATTTTAGATTCAAAAATGTTTAGGTCAAAGCTTTTCTACCTAATTGATTGGAAGGGGTACGGACCTCAGGAGAGGTCGTGGGAACCCAGTGACCATGTGCATGCACCTCGATTAGTCAGGAAATTCCACCGACTCTTCCCAGACAAACCAAAACCCCCGGAGGGAACAACCTTGGGAGGGGCCTTGGGGGGGGGAGTGCTGTCACGATGCCCGCTCCTGGGGAGCCGGCTCAGGCCCTGCGTCCCCGAAAGCGGACATCAAGTCCCCGGGGAAGGTCCCAGCAACCCCTTATAGGGGCCCTTTGGACAGCGTCCTGGCGCCTATGGCGCCAGGCTCATAGAAAACGTCAGTCCTGGCGCCATAGGCGCCAGGCTCATTATGAAAGTGTTTGGGTGCACTTACCTGATGCAGACCATGCTGCAGAACCCCGGCCTCCTTGAGGCCTGAAAGGAACTACTTTACCTGTGGGACTCATTTACCACCCGGGCGTGGTCGGGGAAGGATACATACCTGATTGGAGGAAGGACACATTCTAGGAACTTCTTCCAAGGCTATTTAAACCACACCCGATCAGCCACACGTGCTTCGCGTTGTTCTGCATCTAGCAGCTGTACGCTCACTGTGTCTGCTCCTGCATCCTGACTTCTGCCACGCCTGCCAGCATCCTGAATCACCTGCAAAGGAAGGGAACAAGAGAACAGAAGAAGGAAAAGGCCTTACCTGCTAAATCTGCATCCCGGAGACATTTCGCCGACGATCCTGAAAAGGAAGACATTTATTTTTAAAAGCACATCACATCGATCGCTGCAGCGCCTCATTCTACTCATCTTAAAGGGCGCTTCCATGTTCTGCAGCGACCATCCGGATTCACAGTCGCGCCCCAGCGCCTAGGGAGAAAAAGACAATAACGAAGGTGAGAGAAAGAAGGGAAAAGGGAAGCTAAATCTCCATGTTAAGACTTACCTGCTGGGTCATTCCCTTTTCGTTTCGGGTCCGCGCCGCATCCAGGCATTGCGGACCCCGGCCCCTAAGGGGAAAAAGACATCAGCGTTAATGAGCGAATGAAAAGACATTACCAAGACGCTCATTAAAGACTTACCTGATTTCCACAAGGATTTCACCTCTCATCTCGGGTCGGTGCCTGTTCCCCGGCATTCCGTACCCCGGCCCCTATGGGGAAAAAGACACTAGCATTAGAACATGAATGCATGGACACAAGGGGAACCACTTATAAAAAACTTACCTGGAAGCCAAGCAAGTTTGGTTCTCACCAATCCGAAAATCCAATGTAACTGGATACCAACGCGCCCCCGCATCTGAAACCACCAATCCGAAAATGCAGTGAAGTAACTGGATACCAACGCGCCCCTGCATCAGAAGCAGGATGGAGAGCTCGTCCTTCCAGACCCTAAGGTGAGACGCTACAGGGAAGCACAGAAGGGTTTTGAGGAGGGTGAGAGGGGTAAGTGGGAGGCCGATTGCATTACCCCGCAGACAGTTAACCCCCTATTTTCACCTACAGAAGGATACTTCTGCGAGTCAGACAAGCCAGATTTGGGGCCCGGTCCAGTCCGTCTCCCGACCCCTGCGCATCACCTTAGACGAGGTCACAACAGCGCAAACCAGGCCAGCGCCTCCGTGGGAGTCTGGTGAGCGTTACAGGACCGTATCAATGGTCGAATCTCTGGGGTCCAGCTGCTTAGCTAAACACCAGTGACAGACCCGGAGCCACTTGCTCCTATACTGCAACCTTGTCAAAGGTTTTCTAGCCACCTGGAAAATATGCATAGTATCTGCGGACAAGTTGACATTTTCTGAGGATTTGAACTCAGGTACCAGGCTGCCTAGCTGAATGATTGTGGGGAGAGGTGCCACATCTGCTGATCGCTCTGGTGAAGCAGGTCGGGAATCAGCAGGAGCCTGATCGGGGAGCACACTGAAGGATGATGAAGCTCCGAAAACCAGAATCTGGCTGGCCACCAAGGGGCTACGAACAGCAGAGTGCAGTTCGTTGTGTTCCTGAGCTTGCATAGCACCAGGTAAATCAGAGGAAGAGGCGGGAAGGCGTAGGCCCTCATGAAGAAGCTCTGAGTCCGTTCCTGGAAGCATAAAGAGGAATTTTCCTGTGTGATGACGTCGCAAAGAGGTCCACTTCCGGAGCGCCCCAATGGTAAAAATGTAGGAGAGGATCTCTGTGTTCAGTTCCCATTCATAGCTGGCCACCGCTCGTCGCCTGAGAGAGTCTGTAGTCACATTCAGTTGGCCCAGAATGTGTACTGCCAGCAGCCAAACACCATGCTGAATGGCCCATTCCCAAATCTGAATGGCTAGATCTACAATGGAGGTGGCCTGGTACCCCCCTGCTTGTTGATGTAAAACATGGATACCGTATTGTCTGTGCAGATGCAGACCACTTTGTTCACAATAACTGGCTTGAAAGCTTTGAGTGCCAGGAAAATCGCCAGAAGCTCCAGACAATTTATGGGAAAATGCCTGTCCTTTGGTGACCATAGGTTGAAAACCTGAAGATGATCTAACGTCGCGCCCCACCCCAAAAGAGAGGAGTCAGTCGCAATGGTTGTTTGAGGGCAGAGCTCCTGAAAAAGAGCACCCACCGACAGATTGATGGAAGATGACCAGCGGCCGCTACCACAGTTGAGGAAGGGAGCAGACATGTCGCCAAGGCTTCTTCCTTGGAGGTGTGAAGCCTGTAACGGGCGTCAATTCTCTTATTAATATGCAGCCCAGTGTGGGGTCTATCCCAGACCTTGCAGGCTCGCAGTCAGAATGTCTGGGGGAGTATAAAAAGTGGTAGAAGCTTCATGGTGGTGTGTGTTGTTTGAGTGAGGTCAAGGGAGAACCAAAAAACCAAGCAAGGGAAGCACAGTATAGACAGCCCTGGAGATAGATTGTTGAAAGCATGTGAAAGATGAAGTATTGGTTCGTGGGAGAAAGTGGTTCTTTGGGTGTTAGAGGGTATGCACGATGAGTGAGTGAGACTAACAGAGCGAGAGTCGGGGGTGAATGAGACTCATTAGTAAGTCCACTGAGAGACTGAAAGGTGGGTGACTGTGGAAGAAGGAGTGGGTTGATACTTGAGTAGTAGTGTGTAGAGGAGAGAGTAGTGGTTTGGAGAGGGGATAGATAGTAGTAGTGAATAGAGAGGAAAATAGTAGAGTGGATGGGGAGAGTAGTAGGGTGGAGAGTGGTAGTAGAGAGGCAGGAGAGTAGGAGTATGAAAGAAAACATCTGGGTACCGAGGAAGAGCAAGAGCCGGGTAGACAAAGATGCTAAGAGGAAGAGAGGGGATGAGAGTAGAAGGAAGGGAGACAAAGGATAGAATATCAGGGTAAGGAGTACAAGAGTGTGCAAGGAAAGGTCCAAGAGAGACTTGGGTAATGGGAATTGTGAAACCTAGGTTAGGATTAACCTAGGTTGCGCCCAGAGTGAGAGAAAATAGTGAGGCTATTATAACCATGTCTTGTTCTCACTCCACAGTTGCTATACTTGATCCATGACATCAATAAAGAAAGGTGAGTGGCCCATGTAAGGATTTGAATGGAGACAGTGGAAGTCTTCAATGATGTCCTCTTCATGAGCAAGACTGCGGTCACCCTCAAAGATTCTACATGATATCTATTTATAATACCCATTCCCCCTCTTGTACTGCATTTCATTGAATACAACAGAGTCCCATGCAAAATGTGGTCCACCTGGCACATAGTCACTGACATAGCAGCCATCTCATGTGCCTGATCACAGTGCTCTGCATGATTTTCATAATGTTTTACAGTAGTCTCTGCAAGTAATTGAATGGTCACCTAATTCTATTTACTATTCACTTGCAGTGTAATGCTCTTTTAATTTCCATGCGTGCACAGACTGTGGTCTTCCAAAGGGCCTTCCTCCCACAGCGCTTTGAAGCCATAACAATGGCAGTAGGCACTATACAAATAACAAATACCATAACATAACATTACTGACCTAACTACAGATCATGAAAGTGCCACCTGTATGTGTAAAAATAAAAAATAAAGATAAAGATGTTCACAATATTTCAATTGATTTTAAAATTGGGAAACATAGAAAATCTATTTTTTGAATATGCACGGACACCACTTAGGATTGTCACATTGTCCGTTTCACTGTAAGGTTATCTGGGGAAGATATCAATCCTATAAGGCACATGCAGCAGATGTTTTTCTAAGTCAATTGTATTATGAAGAGTGAAGATGTTTTACTATTCGTTGACAGCTGGTGTGGGTCTGCTAATTCACCACAATTCATATTTTCAATTCTTTCTCTTTAGGGATATCAGCAATGAGGAAATAGAAATAAATCAAGCAGATATAAATCAGTGAGTTAACGGGTCTCATTGACTGTCGAAAGGAGCATCGGGTGTTGGTTGATATTTCAAATGTTCCCCTATAACCCATACAGCTGCCTCATGGCGTAAACCCATACCCACCTTGGTCTATCGGACGCAGATTATTTGCCTGTGATGTACTTATTGCTTCCTGCATTCCCATTCCTTCTACGCTTGTCAATACCGCTCCTTCTATGGCAAATTTTGACAACCTTTTCTGAAGTAACTTGACTTCCACAATTCTTCTATTTTCATCTTTGTTTTTGTTATTTTCTTGTAATAACTGACAATGGTGTACTATTGTCAACTGTATCTCAGCCCATAGCTTCAATTCCATTCCCACTTGTTTTTTCATCTGCCTTTGTACTGGTTCAGGCAACCCCTGACATAAAATATAGTAAAATATTGCCACTGTCTTTTCCCACAGCTTGCAAGTTTAAAGCTGCAATTTCACCTGGATATCTTGAATATAGGCAATAGGGTCTTCATCTTCTTTCATTTTACGTGTCATAATAGCACCCATAGTCCATGTGTCAGGATATTGTACCCTGAGAGCCCTCCAAACATCTGCCCTACAATTATTAAATGGCGCTCCATCATGCGCTGTATTTTGTGGATTCACCCTTGTATATCCCGCTCTCCTCCATATGTCATCAGCCTTTTCTCCAGGAATGGCCACCAGGAGACCCTTTATGTCCCCTGTGGTCAGCATATTTCCTCCTGTCATTTTCTCTAATTTGTATATCCATTTCCCAGCCCCGAAGTCAAACTAGGGAGCTTGCATTTTAAATGATCCTTGTCCATCTGTGGCCATGGACTATATTGCGGTCGTGCTCCCTTCCTTCTTTAACAAGGGAAACTGTGTGAACTGCATCCCATAGTCGGATCCCACTATTAATCTATCCATGGCAGGGATAATCGTCCCTGTCTGTCTCCTTACCAGCAATGACCTTAACCTGCTTACATATGGTGGAGACTCTCCCTTTTCACTACACAATCGTCTTCGGGAAAGCTCAGGACATGCTACGGTTTCTGGCGTTATATCTTTAGAATGTCCCACCTATGACCACCTCACTTCCTTATTCATTTGCTGGCTTTCTACAGGAGTGCACACACGCTCCCACCTTCTGCCCTAAGACCGAACTCTCTTTCCTCATCAGACATGTCTAGGCCCCAACTAGTACGACTGACATCCCCCTCACCTTTCTCTAAGTTCAATCTGCTCAAAGACAATGCTTGACATTCATCACTAAACAGGTTTCCCTCCTCACTTTGTGATTGAGGTACTGCGGATTGATCATCGTTCCCTCAAGTTCTGTACTCGCTATCTCATCTTAATTGCTGATAGGCCTTATTGATCCTTTCTCCAATGCCTACTATATCATACCATTCTACGTCTAGCGTTGCTCTAGGTGTTTCTAACATCTTCTCCTTTATTGGGAGAATATCTCTCTCTCACTCCCATCGTATTTCTGGGCTCAACCTCCTTTGTTCCTTACGAATAAGACTGATATCCCAACCTTGCTGCCTCCTGTTTTGTTCTATTTCTTCATCTACTTCCCTTCGCTTTCTCGCATCTCTTCTAACTCTTTCTTCCTCTTGCCTTTGTTCTTCCCTCATTATTCCTTCCCTTCTTTCCTCTTCTTCCCTGTTATATTTTATCCTTCATCCTTTGTGCTTCTTCCTCTTCTCTCTTTATTTCCTTTCTGTCCCTGCCTTCTATCGCTCTTTGTCTATTGTGCTTTCTTTGTTCCTCTGCCCGTTGTTTGTCTTTCTCTTGTTCTTCCCTATATATTTGTTCACGTCGATCCCTACTTTTCCTTCTTTGCGCATCTTCCTTTAATCTCCTCTCGTGTTCCTTATCCTTCCTCTCTTGTTCGTCTTTATCTTCTCTTTGCCTAACTTCCTCAATACTTTCCCATCTATCTTTAGTAATATCTGTCCTCCCGTCTATTCGTTTTGTATGAGTGCTACCTCGTCAGCCTTGTCCTTTACTCCTTTGCATCTCTTGAGTTCTCTGTCTATATCTGTTGACAAATTGGACCGTTCTTTTCTTTCTTCCTTGTCTTGCATAAATTTACAAATATCTTCCTTCCTTTTATTCACTTCCGGACTATCGTCACTACTGTAAGCAGGGGTTCATATATCGAATTACTATCCCCTGTTGCCGCTTTCAGTTCCTTTAAAGGATACACTCCTGTCTCTTCTGTAATAACAATCTTTATCTCAGTCAAGGGCCTCAACGCCTTCCCCCTTATGCTGATTAATGCAGATTAAGCATCTACTCCTCAGGTGGCAGATCTTCTTTTTCCTCTTGGTGCATCTTCCAAAGTTCTAAATTTGCTAATCTTTTCTCTAATTTCATCCCTGTGTATGTGGCGTGCAAGTATGTGGCCATGTGCTGCACTACCACTTTTGACAATGATCCCCCTTGTGGCCATGACATGAACATTTTATCTGCTGTACCCTTTAACCATTCTGCACTATACTGTTTTAGCTTGGGCGCTTGTTTTGGCAGTCTCTTGCATAAGTGCACGAGAGGAGTGTCCTCCATAATGACAAGTCTCAATTGACTGTCAATACTTACCACATCATTTAATAAACCTTTTATTTTAACTTAAATCACTGATTCTAATGTTTTAAAACAACAAATATGAGCACGCACCATTAATCGCTACTCCATCCTCTTAGTTAAATGACCTATCTATTCTTTTAATTGACGCCAATTGCTTTGCTACACTTTATCCTTAATTGCTGTTACTTTTCAACTCTTCACTCATCGATACTTTATTCATCAAACAACAGTTAGACTAGTCAGACATTACACACTTATAAAACACTATGATCACCTTCCCCCTATTATTTCTCAATTATAATAAGGGGTACTCTTCTCTCGCCTTTATTTTAGCCTGTACAGGATTTGAGGCATCACCTTACACGGTCATGAACTGTGCTTTGTTTTCTATTTCTACTCCTGTTGCAGTTTAAAATGTATCCTTCTAATTCCCTTGAATTAGGACTCCAAGGCGTCCTCTATTATCTTCATAATATTTCTCATTACTCAAAATTATCACAATCCCGTCTCTTTATATTGCCATTCACCTTAGTCTACTTACCATTCGTTAATCGACTTGAGACCTTCGTTATCGACTCCTTCAATCTGACCACTTTGCCTTCCATCAGCAGAGCACCTTTGGAAACCAAGCAGGGATTTCTTCAAAGGGGGACCTGCCCACCGTCTCAGTTCTTCCTGCAAGTTTATTTCTATTTGGTTGCTCTCCACAGGAAACTCAGCAATCTTCCAGCTAATGCTCGAGGATGTCCGATTGTCTGACACTCTGGAGCAAAACTAGTTTGAATCTTTAAACCATCTGCACCGCTACCATGTGAGTTTAGGGCCCTTTAGGAACGTGCATATGTAATGGATGGGATCACACAGAACAATTCTGAGTCCCAATAACAGAACCAAATCAGGAAGATGGCAACTGTTTTATTAACAATGATCTAAAACAGGGAGTTTACAACGAACATCAACGGACGTAACATCAGTCTCTCAGTGATCTTTACACAAAACATAGTTTGTATACCAAAAATACGTCAGAAGTGATGTCAAACTACGTGGCAATAATAAAAAACCTATCAACGGTCGGGATTGGCTAAGGGAAACATCTAAGTATACTTTTCTATAGGAGCTAGGATTGTAGTTGGCTGTCCACTATCAAGTGGACAACATCTGCCTACCTCTAACACATGTCATCTTCAGAAACATTAGATACACAGCTTCTCATTGGTCTTGAAACTATAAGGTCCTTTGTTATATGCACTAATATAATTGGTTGGCACGCTTGTGCGATGTCTGGAACATTTGGTTCATTTAGCAGCACATAAGCCCAGACCCAGGTGGAAGGAGATGGGGCATGACACTACCTCCCCACCTAATTATCCCAGCATCTCTCATCGCACATGCCTTCTGCCATGAAGATTGTCTTTGTACTTGGCCTTGCAAAGTATCCTTGTCTTTCAGAATGCACGGAGAGCACTCACTATCATGTCTGGGAATCCAAGTTTGAACTCTATTTTCATCCTCGGCTCATTTGACAGGAGACCACGATTTGGTCCATTTTGCATGGTTAAAATGCTGTAAATGAATTAAACCTGACACTTTTGGCGTTCCTTCTTTGCTCCATAACAGGGGAAGATTCATCCTCTGCACGCTCGCTCATTTCCAGAATAGATAGCTGACCTTGGTTGCTTCAGTCTTGACTCCAGGACAGACAACCTTGTCATGCAGCTCCATGATTCTACTTATTCTTGCTGCAACACAGTTTTCCCTTCCCGCTTCATGGGTCCATGATACCGATGTCCAGAGTCTATACAATGGCGGCTTCACCTGCTTTCTATTCACTATGCATAGCCAGCTTCTATGATGACTTAGTTTACCTTGCGTTTCAGCATCTGTACATTTATTGAATGGTTGATTTTCTGCAGCACCTTTTGCACAAGTAATCTTTTTTATACATTGAGGGCTCACTTAATTCTTTACTTCGTCGTTACTTTTTTTAGGATCTATACATCCTCTTCAGTCAGTATCTCAGGATGCAGTGCATACTTTTTAGGATGTCACCAGCTTCTTCTCTTTGCTCCTTCTCATATTTCTTCAGGAAGTTCCTCCCTTACGTTGTATCACTTCGGGGATACATTCGATAATATTGACTCAGCGGGTATCTTCTTTCGAACACACGCTGCGGTATTGGCGCAACGGATGGTGTCAAACACGGAACAGTCTCATGCCTCAAACATATAGGAGGAAGGGGGACGGGATCCCCTGCAGATATATACAGCTTCCCCTCTATATATTGTTGAAGTCAGGTTTTCCCTATCTTTATTGGTACTTGATTGGGGGTCTTGAAAAAATGTCTGAGTGCTAGAATCTTTCATATTATGGGGGATTTTTTTCTGCTGTTTATAATTCAATGCAGCCTTTCTTATGCAAACCCTTTTCCCGACCCTTTATGATTTTGGGGGTTCTCTTGATGCTCCCAGATTTCACCCTCTTGCTCCTGCCCCTTTTAATATGCCCCTCTTTGGATCTCGTTATATTTTGAGTTAGAAATTTTTGTAGTTCAAACCCTCTCTCCTCGTTAGTGACAATGACAACCTCCAGCAATTCCTCCCCCATCTCACCAAGGGTTGTTTATATTCTACGTGTGTAGATTTCTGATACCGGTATAGTACCTATTTCAGCACCACCCCCACCCACCCTTATTGTTCCACCAGCATCCTTAACCGGTAGCAGGTAGTTCTCCCCTCCCTCTTGTCCCTGGATCTTATCCACTTGATATTTGATTAAGGGATCAATGTTGGATTTACGGCCAATAGCCCTACCTGATCTGTTATCCTGCACAGGGGTGAAAAATAAGACTCTATCAGCACATCATTAGCCTGATCTGCAACTGCATAGTTTGCCAAATATCCCTTAGTCATGATGAGGGCATCTAAGTGGTCTATTATATCAATATCAGTTAGTAGACACTTGATCTCAGTTATTAAGTAACATTTCTGCTGTCTGATGTCGCAGGAAATTGGGCACTCCACTTTCCTTTTCAGCATTTTAAAAATATCCACTTTTCACAAATGCAATTATAGTAAGCAAACAGCAGAGAGGAGAACACTGTTCGGCTCAGATCATCCAATATTCCCTTAATTGTGAGGAGCAGACAAATATCGTATTAGAAAAAACGTTAACAATCAGGGACCGCTGGTCACGAGCAACACCTGACAGCTTAAGTGGCCTGCCCTAGTCCCATCCGCCCCTCGCTCCCATGCCAAAAATGTGGAAAGGACATCTTTGCAGCTGACTCACTGCAATCCAGCCACAAATCCATATATCTCTGTTTCTTTGATTCCAAGATACAGTGGTCGTTTGTTCAATGTAGAGAGCATGCAAAACGTGCAGAGTGTACGGCTCAAAGACCAGCAGGTAAGGGGACAAATAAACTGAGCACTGCACTCGTAGCTAGCTGTGAATAGCTGCCGAATAAATTGCTGCTGGTCACAGTCTCAAAGTTATTTAGCTCCGGTCAATCACATTGCCACTAAAAAAAATTGTAGCCAATCAACCCCCACAAAATATTCAATTGTATCTATGCCCAAGCTAGAAACCAATAGTGTGTCACAGATAATGTCCATTATTTTAGGTTCAAATCAGCCATAGAATAAGAGAATCATATGTTAGAACCAACATTGTTTTCTAAGGCAAATACGTGTCTGTGGTTTCAGAGAAAACTAAGTGAATTGTTTTGTTCCAAACTTTAACCTGAGAACTGTTTCACCTAGTTTTTAATCAAACAATAGATGTCAATGTGTGTGTCTATGTTGTGGGATGTTGTCAAGCTGGTTGGCCCGAGAGGACCGCGTACCTGCAGTCTTGGTGTTTGGTCTCGCAGAGGTCGCCAGTCTGGAGTCCGGGAACTGATGAACTAGTGGCACGAGGAACCAGCCTCTCCACCACCCAAAAGAGGAACTGGGTGGAGGATGGACCAACTCCCAATGTCACGAAAGGCACTCTCCAGATAAGCGTGACAAGAGGATTGTTTAGGCACAGACGGATGGAACCATAGTCCAGGTGGAGCTGGTTGTCGAGACCATGAATCTTCCAAGAACCTCTGTGCTGCGACAGTTGGTAGATAGATCAGTGTGGCAGAAAGGGTATTCGCAGTAGGCAAAAGGAGCTTGGCTGGTGCTGATGGTTCCAATGGTACACAGGATAAAGTTCGGAGTCAGGCAAGACAGGAAAGAGGGAGGTCAGATGGAGCTTGCTGTCTGGCCAAATAAAGAACTGTCTAAACGTGCCCAGGATGGAACAGGAGAGTGCAGGCTAGCATAGGGTATGACCCAGATACACAGTTGGTGGTAGATGACCCAGGACAGGGCTCAGGTAAGGGCTGGTGGAAGGCTGGCCCAGGACAGGACCCAGGTAAAGGCTGGTGGCAGACTGGCCCAGGACAGGACCCAGGTAAGTGCTGGTGGCAGGCTGGCCCAGGACAGGACCCAGGTAAGAGCTGGAGGCAGGCTGGCCCAGGACAGGACCCAGGTAAGAGCTGGAGGCAGGCTGGCCCAGGACAGGACCCAGGTAAGGGCTGGAGGCAGGCTGGCCCAGGTCAGGACCCAGGTAAGAGCTGGAGGCAGGCTGGCCCAGGACAGGACCCAGGCAAGAGCTGGAGGCAGGCTGGCCCAGGACAGGACCCAGGTAAGTGCTGGAGGCAGGAACAACGAGGCGAGCAAAGCGAACCGCGTTGAGACGCGACCCGCTTCGACTCGCGGCCTCTTTTATGGGCCGCCGGCGCCCGAGAGGCCTGGAACGCAAGCCGTTCCGTTTCCGGGCGCCGGCGAACCCACAACGAGGCCTGGAAGGCAAGCCCTTCCAAGGAGGCGAGCCCAGTCCACGGCGCATGCGCGGAACCGAGACAGAGGTCTCCCGCGCATGCGCCGAAGGCCGCCGGCCCCGTAACCAGTCGCTCCCCTCCCGGCGAGTCCCCCGACGCGAACGCGCGGGTAGACTCGCCAGGAGGAAATGGGAGCGGCAGACCCCAGTCTCCCGCGTGACATGACAGATGTTTTATTCTATCGTCTAGATGAGTTATTCATATTTGTGTTTCGATGTATGGAGGTTTATGTAAATTAGAATGAAAATAGTGAGACAACAGCAGGCAGGTTTTGTTTTATTTTCTGTTGCAGGCTTCGTGTATTTACCTGATATATTAGAGGTGACTTCCCCAGTCATAAGTCACCCATAATATAGCAGGAAAATACATGAAACTTTTAAATTAAACACATATTCTGGTTAAAAACAGCCTGTTTCTTGTCCCAGATTGTGGGATGGGATTACCGTGGTGTGGGTCTATTAGAGCATGGATATTTCTCTCTACAGAATCAAAACAGAGATGTAAATATTTTCATTGGGAGATGTTGTTACACTGCGCCCCATTCCCACTCTAAGGAGATCCTTCATTTTGAAAAAGAAACATTTTGATGTTGATTCTTTTTTCAGTTTGACTGAAAGGTGGTGATGCCACCTGTGGCCAAAGTATTTGTATAGTGTGTGTTTTGGGGAATTTGTGTAAAGATGTAAAGTCCTTTGGTTGGTTGTTTACTTCCTGTGGTGCAGTCATCCTTCATGATTTGCCTGACCCTAAAATGGCAGCTGTAGGGGACATCCTTATGTGATGAAGACTCCTACCATTCTATTGCTAACATCACGCTTGGCCCTTCCACCCCCTTCAATGCCATGCAAGTTAATAATATCCTTCCGTTCCCTTCCCTGCTCCTTGTCCTCTGTCTCCCTCGATCTCCAGTTTCCCTTTCATGCACGTGTCACTTTCAACTGATGCTCTCTTCTAGGCAAGGAGGTGGAGCTCAGCCGTCACCAGAACCAGCGCTTGACGCTTCATTGAATAATGGACTTACTGCCAGTCGGGGGAATGCCGCCAGGCAGTGAACTCGTAAAACAAGTTTTGCTCATCGCGGGCTTTACGTGAATGCCACTGGTTGACAGCCGGCACCGCCTCAGCACAATTATGAAATGCTGCTGTGCCCGTATCAGCGTTTTTCAACACGGCTGTCTCAGCGCAGCACCGCCCATGACCAGAAAAAGGCATTTTGAAAAATAGAAACAATCGAACAATACATAACTTATGAATCTAGGAATCCCTGTAAAACGAATGCCCACAACAACACGACCCTCGTCCTTCCGCTCTCTCTCTCTCTCTCTTCTCTGTCTTCTTTCTAACTCCCTCTCCTCCTCGACCTCCCTCTTCAAGTTTCAGTAGGGGTAGGAGCCGAATATGGCATGTGTCATATGCCAGTGACACGTGCCACTGCATGTCACCACTACAAGTGACACGTGCCACTGGCAAGTGTCACATGCCATGCCCCAAAAAAGGTTTCACGTGTCACGGTAAATCTGTCTCTGCGTTTTTCAAATTATAATCCTCTTTTTTAAAAAGAAAAACAGGAAGCGGGGCTCCATGGCGGATTTAAGCACTACGCCACTACGTCTCACGCCATGTAGATGTCAAATTACTGTGTAATGCTTTAAATGTCAAACATGCATTGTGTACATGTTTCCAAAACAGTATGGGCGCAATATTAAAGTGTGTGTGTTTGTACATTAATTCATGCGTTTCACACTTGACTGTACGAACTGTGATAAATACAGTACAACCATATCCTACTGATAATATTTAAAATTCATATATCAGAGTATATGCACATTCATGAAAACATTATTTACAAAGGTTGCTAAATCTTCCGATTTAGGGCCAAATTCATAAAATCCAGCACAGAAGCAGAGCAAGTGCGTGCCGAGAAGGAGTGTGTGCATATGTGCACCAGCTATGGCGCAAACCAGCAATTGCGTGGCACGCATATTCATGGATTTTCCGAGGCATCAGTAGCCATGGCGCAATGAACACCAAGCAGCGCCAGTAACGCCCCAACACACCCCCTTGCGCAGGCAAAAGCCAGTGAAACGGCACAAGTCCCGCGCCATCCGTGACCCAGCACACAGCCCCCTCCCCATCGTGATTGCGTGAAAAATCAGAGCGTAACCCGCTCTCACCAGCCAAATTGCGTGAAAAGGCATGTGCGTAATCCGTCCGCGCCCCAGCCAAATCGCGTACCCCGCTTGCACCAGCCAAATCACGTGGGAAGGCCCGCGTGCACCCCTTGATACACGCACAACTCCCCTGGAAGCAGACGCCTCCTCACGAGACAGCCAGACCCCAACAGTGGACCATACCCTACAGGCAGCCCACACCACATGGCCCCCCCATCACCCGTGACCACACCCTGCAGCAGCCCACACCACATGGGATCTCCACCATCACCCTTGAACATACCCTGCAGGCAGCCCACACCACATGGCCACCCCATCACCCGTGACCACACCCCGCAGGCAGCCCACACCAAATGGGACCCACGCCATCACCCGTGACCATACCCTGCAGGCAGCCCACACCACATGGGACCCCCACCATCACCTTTGAACATACCCTGCAGGCAGCCCACACCACATGGGACCCCCAGCATCACCTGTGAACATACCCCACAGGCAGCCCACACCACATGGTACACCCATCATCCGTGACCATACCCCGCAGGCAGCCCACATCACATGGGGCCCCCACCATCACCTGTGAACATACCCTGCAGGCAGCCCACACCACATGGGGCCCCCACCATCACCTGTGAACATATCCCACAGGCAGCCCACACCACATGGTACACCACCATCACCCGTGAACATACACCGCAGGCAGCCCACACCACAAGGGACCCCCACCATCACCTGTGAACATACCCCGCAGGCAGCCCACACCACATGACCACCCCATCACCCGGGACCATACCCCGCAGGCAGGCCCCGCCTCACGTCCCCACCCCCCCTCCAGTGACAGCAACCTGCAGGCAGGCCCCGCCACTTGTCCCCGGCCCCCACCCCAAAACACATTGGACCAACATACAATCACGCAGCACATGCCAACTAAAATGCCACCACACGCTGCACCTCCCTGGTGCACCTCAACACCCATCCATTGGTCATGCTCCCTATGCCATGTGAATCCTAACATCACACATGCATGCATGTGCACACATGAACAACATTGGTGAACAGCAGAGACACACAAATGAGTCATGGAGGAGTGAAACATGCACTAAACCGTTGAGACCAGATACCACTTCGATTTCAATGTCAAAAAATTATATTAAAATACATGTATCTAAGTCACACACAGTAAAAACAACACATTAAACATGCATGAACCAAATCAAAAACCAAAAGAAAGTGAAAACCAAAATCAATGTGATGTAAAAAATGAAAGAGTCAAAAATGTGGTCCTTGTCCATTAACGTATGTGCAAATGAAATCACATATGTGAAAACCATTCCTTCATGGTTAAAAAAAAACAGTTCAAATTAAAATCCAAAGATCCAGGGTGCATGGTCCCAAAACATGTAGAAAATCCTAAAAATACAATACAAAAATAACTATAAACAAGATGCGGAGCAAAGTCCAGGAACTCCAAATAAAAAGAAAAAACAAATGAAACCTATTCCTAAAGAACTGTATACAAAGGCAGCAGGCCAGTCCATCTCCTCACCATGCTCTCTCATATTCCCCACCAGGGCATCATCGAACACTGTGTCCACTTCCAGTAGGCGTGCCTCGGCTTCCCCCTCGAGGGCTTGCAGGGACTCCTCCATGCTCTTCTCGAACTCCCTGCTAGTCTCCTCGAGGACCTCTGCCCGCCTCTCTGCCCAATGCAGTGAATTCTCCACCCTGGCCATGGTGAGGTGCGCCTCCTGTGCCCACTGCCGCTCTGCCCCGATTTGCTGGCACGAACACTCCAACACGGAATACATCCTTGTTGTAAGGTACACGTTTGCCTCCTGCCCGATGGCCCATACCGGCCCCTCTGATGATGAACGCCTGAGTCCTGTTGCATCCTACCCTGAGCCTGCTGCTGCCAAAATGCCTGGTGCCTGCGCCACAAGGACAGCCTCAGGGATGATGACACCACCCGGGGCCATCGTGCACGTGCCCTGCTGCTTGGTGCCTGCACTTCCTCCATTGCCATAGCTCCTGTCGCAGCGGTGACAACCTCTGCTGATCCTCCTTCGACTCCCGACTGTGGCAGGGATGTGATCTCCACCAGACTGGGGTTGGGACAGGAACACAGGAGGCCCTGGTGGTATCTGGGGCAGAAGACGGCAGGGAGGACGACTGACGCACAGAGGAGGAAAAGGAGGAGGGGGGGTTGCAGCAGTGACCAGCACACGTACCAGATTCGTGATCAGGAACTGAGCTAGCCAGTTAATGAGGCAGCAGACCTCATCTTGATGATGTGCAAGCCCCCGATTGGAAGCCTGCACATCATCACGAATGCTGGCTGTACGCCTCACAATACCGGCTAACAACGGTTCCACCCTGTCACAAATTGCTTCATCCGCAGGCAGTGGTTGAAGTGTAAGAAAAGAATTAGTGGAACTATGTTCCCTACTAGCCTGCCCCGCTCCTCACAAACCGCATTGCCCTGCACCCTCACACACACAATACAAACCCCAAAACACATTTGCCTGTTGTTTAAGGGAATGTTCAGTGCAGTGCACTGAAAATGCAAGTTTCAACTTCTTCCAACACTTTTGTTTTGAAACGAAACCATTCCGGAACGGTTTCTTTTTAAAAATAAAAGTATAGGAGCTGTAAAACTTGATTTAAAAAAGTAGAGGAGCACCGCTCCCAACCGCTCCCACTCACTTCGACCACTGTCCGCAGGTAGTGGAAGATTCATTTGCATGGATACATCCGCCACATGCGGATGGGTCCAGCCTGAGGCATGCCGCAGGTGCATACTGGTGCAGTCGCAGTTCCAGGGACAAGATCAGTCACAGGCCCCTCCACGGTGACCTGCACTGCCTCTGGCCCCTGATCCTGGACTGCACCAGTCACACCTACCTCATCACCCCTGCCAGGCCCCATGGGCTGGGCTGATGTGGCCTCCTCCTCCTCCACCACCACCAACCTGGATGACTCCCCACTGTCTTCCGCATCCCCTGTGTGGGCTCACCTGTCCCTCCCACTGCCAAGGTGCCCACAACCAACTTCACCCTCTTGGGCCTCCCCTCAGCAGCTGCGGCCGTTGTCCTGGACGCAGCACCAGTCTCCTCGCTACCGGAAGATAACGGTACCTGGGAGGAGGACTGGGCCCTGCGTCTGTGCCTGGTGGAGGCATCCCTGTTGCGGTGCTCCAGAGCGCCTTCTCCACCCTCTTCTTCCATCGTTGCTGTGGATAGGGAAACATAGAACACAAACATCAGGCTACTGAACATATGTGGGTATATGTGTTTGTCACAATGCAAATGTACATCAGTGGCACTGTCAAAGGTCACAACCATCATCACCCTCCAATACACACAGGGAAGTGCCATTCACACACATTCACAAACATGTATGTCATTCACAACAGACATTCACATCCATGGACAAGGCACTGACACAAGATCATAATTGTGTATTCAGATCACACACATCATGGGACATACACATCTCATTCACACTCATCACCTGACAGTCCTGAGATAGGCCATGGAGCTATCACGTCACAGTGCACTCGAGGGCAAATTGGTAGCGGGAGGCAATCACAAATCAAGAACTCAAGTAACATACGTGCGGAGTGTTGGGCAGTCACACACACTCACTACTCAGACACACGCACATGTACACCATGCATGTCCATGATGGTTACATAAGCACCCATGTGTCACACCTCTCGCATGCCCCAGACCAGACACAGGTATGCAAACATGTACGTGTCGTTAAATGCCGGTGCGCTTCACGCATTGCAACACAGACACCATTGATGTGGGACACGCTTGAATGGACTCACATGCAGCACTGTCAGGGACATGCACAGACATCTGTACAGGATGCATGCCAGACATAAGGCCAAGGTGCACACTCCAGCGACACGTCAACATGCACATGCACTATGGTGGACAAGAACACATGAACACTTACCAGTCGACTCCAGACAGAGCACCAACTCCAAGACCTGGGGGTACAGCGCTAGGTAGAAGCGCTCCAGGACCCTCATCATGTCGGTGGTCAACTGGCCCTGGCGCCTCGCTCGATCATCAACTGCCTTGAGGAGGCGTTGGGTCTTGTTGTGGGTCCTGGACTTGAAGTCTTCCCTCAGCTTGTGGACATGATGGTAGTCGTGGCGTGCCACCCCCTCCACGTTGATGGCACCCACGATGTCCCCCCAGATCTTCTTCTGTCCTTCATTGCCGACTTGCGATGGGCCGTGGAAGAGGGTATCATGATGCCCTAGGACTTGTTCCACCAGGATGCCAGCTTCCCTGGGTGAAAAGCTGACAGCCCTCTGCCTCTCTGCCGGGGGGTTGCCACTTGCCTCAGATGGTGTGGTGTCAGACATGGCAACACCCAAGGCAGGTGTGGGTGGGCAAGGTGGTCCTGAGGCTGGGCTGTGGAGCGGTAGTATGGCAGTCGGGAGTCTTCAGGATCAGCAGAGGTGGTCACAACAACAGGATCACTGGCAATGGCTGATGAGCAGGCACCAAACTGCAGGGCATGTGGGCAGCAGGCACACAGAGTGGTCTAGCAGCAGCAGATGGCTCGTAGGAGGCAGCTAGGGAAGTTGGAGGCAGGTAAATGGCCTTGTAGGCAGGAATGTGGGTTTTCTGTGTTCTTTTCCATGGCCGGCTGGAAACAGAGTGACTCTGCACGTGCAGAAACAGCGCATTAGCGTGTAATCAGAGGAAAGGCCCTAAGCGCGTAAGTTACGAGACAATCGCTGGATGTTGGGCGTTGCCGTTCAGTATCGGGTTAAAGGTCTGCATGGGACAACAGTGCACTGTATGTGCTTTTTGTGGGGACGGACGCATGAACTTCATATATTTGTGGGTTCACACGCAAATAGTTCACTACTAGGACAGTGCGTACTTCTTGTTATGGGAGGGGAGTTGCCTACGCTCACACGCGCGTGTGATTTATTTCATTGTACGAGACAGAAGGTGAGTCGTGCATGCATTTTTCCCACTGTGGCTGCCCCTTTGTGTCGCGTGCCCCATTTTCGAGTTCATAGTAGCCTACATGTTCCTCGAATATGCATTTTTTGTGTTGCTGGGTGAAACAGCGTATTGCAGGATGTTTTTTACTCACACGTGGGCTACCAAGCAGTCGCGTACATGTTGATTTTTGTTTTTGTGGTGCCTGGGTGTTGCACGACCCCGTTATTTTTTCACTAGGGGTCACATAGAGCCTTTCTGGAGCACAGTGGTACGTTTTCCATCACGTACCCTGCCCCCTCACTCCAATTGCCCAGGAAAATTGTTGGCTGCACCTTCCATTGCGCTAGTCCATCAGTGCCATGACTGGGAGGGCAACAAGTGGGAAGGGAGGCAAAGATGGGCGACTTGCCAGAGGTGGCCAAGGTGGGTGACGTGTCCAGGGCGGCCAAGGTGGTCCACGTGGGCAAGGTGTCCAGGATCCTGCAGGGAGAACTATGTCCCCCACCCAACCGGGCAGGGAGATGCACCAGCTGCCATACCCAGCACCCGTGGTCCCGGACAAGCAGTGTCATCTGCTGTCCAGAGCAGCCAGGGTGTGAAAGCTGCAGGGGCAGTTGTGGCTACCACTACCCAGGCGCAGGGTCAGCCAGCACGGACTGTAGTGGTCCCGGCACAGGGACAGGGTGACTCAATGGCCGATTTCCATGTCCCGAAGGCTAAGAAACGTGCGGTGCAAGTTCCAGGCAGCGGTACCCGGGGATCTGGAGCAGCGGTGTCATCTGCTGTTCACACCGGCCAGGGTCTGGAAGCTGCAGGGGCAGCTGTAGCAACTGGCACCCTGGCGCAGGTTCACCCAGCCAGGACTGGATTGGTCCTGGCCCAGTGTGACTCAGGGGCCAAGTCCCTTGTCACTAAGGCCAAGACATGTGTGGCGCAGAAGCTGACCTTCTGTAGTTACATTGGTGGCTGATTTCATAGGCCAGTCCACCTGTACTCCAGTCCCTACTGACCAGAGCAGTACAAGCCACTCAGGGTGTGCACCACCTCACAAGAAGCAGAAGCATGCTCCAGCGGTACAGGCTAAGACCCTAGACACGGCACAGGAGTCCCACACGTCGAGAAAGAGGAGTTTCTGTGATGAGGAACTGGACATGCTCGTGGACTACATGTTGGAACACGGCTGTGACATGCTAGTGCAGGCAGGGAGCACACATACACCTGCTCAGCGTATGACCCACTGGCAGTGCCTCGCGGACCATATTAACGCCTTGGGCTATGACAAGCGCACAGCTAGTGATGTTGTGAAGCGTTGGAATGACCTCCGACACCGAGCAAAAGACAAGCTGGCTGCAAAATTTGCCTCTACTCTACTGACTGGAAGTGGGTCACCACCAGAGGACGATGAACTCACTGGACATGAGCAGATCACTAGTGATTTCATTGAAGTGGAGCAGATCCAAGGCATGGGAGACCTGCCAATGTATGAGGGAATTGTCATGGTGCATGCTCCCAAACATATGGAGCTGGCGGGCCTTCCCCAGTGACTGACACCCATAAGGGCTTATAAATCCCCAAAGGATTGCCCAAGGACTCCCTGGACTCAGTCCTGGTGCCGTTGGCACCAGGCTCATATTTTTCCATCTGGTGGTGCACTGCATGGGACTACATACAGCCCAGCCTAATGGGCTGAGCCATCCAGCCTATCCTGGGTGTGGCTGAGGGACTACTTTACCTGAGATTGCAGAAAGAGGCTGGAGGGACTATTTTACTGGAACTACTTACAAGGCTATTTAAGCCGCACCCTACAGACAGAACACGCTTCGATTTATTCTGCACTCCTGCAGCGTAACGCTCACTGTGTCTGCTTAGCTCCAGTACCCGAACTCCAGCAGCCATACCCGTTTTGGAATCTCGATCCATCGGCACCGGAGAAGAGAAGAAGAGAAGAAAGGAACAGGAATTAATACAGCAGTTGAGGCCTTACCTGAAGGATTCCATCTGAGCGGCCGCTCCACCAGCTGCTCTTCAGCTTGTCGCACCTGCAGAGAAGAAAGCATCAGCAAGTACAGCCGATACTCACCCAGAGACCTCTTCCATCTGGGATTCCTATGAAGCGGTTCTTCCGCTCGCCGCTCCGAAGCCGCGCTGCACCTGCATAGCAGAAAAGAAAAGAAGACAGCAGGTTAGTCCCGCACAGGAAAGAAACCATTATTAGAGACTTTCGGCGCCACGCACGAGCGCTATACTCACCCGCAGGAAATCTGCTCAGCGTTGTAGGACAAGCCAAACCTTCATTTCCAAACTGCTGTAGACCGCGCCTGAAAGAAAAGTGAAAACAAAGTCAAAACTTGGGTAATAAAGACATTAAGCAACTATTCCAAGCATCTATTGGCATAGAGACTTACCTGCTGAGTCAAGCTATTCAAGACTCTGCTACAGCCCCATAGGATCAGTGAAGGAACTCGATCCAGGGAAAGACTGTCATATTGCGCCCCTGCAATAGATCGCAGGACGGAGAGTCCACCATTAATAAACCCAAGGTGAGGCTGAAGCGGAGAGGGGGCATTAGGAGGTTACGGGAGGTGGGCACCAAACCTGCTCCTCACGGCTGTTAACATCCTATTTCAACCTTTTAGGCAAACGCTTCCTGGGAAGTGACAGTGAGGGAGAAGTCGCGTGCAAGCCTCTGTATCCAGCCCCGTGTAACGCCAGTGCAGACATCACTCCTGCAGCTTCGAGTGATGCCCCCGTGGAGACCAGGTGAGCGTGACAGGAATTTCCAGTGAGTGGTGATGCGTGTGTGTACAGGTCATGTATATGTTGCTTGGGTGCTGTGTTATGATTGGCTGCCAGTTCAGGCTACATTGTCATGACTGCCATGTGTGACCCATGTGATGTTGGACTGATACGTGCTTGTTGTCATGCAGACTGCATACAAACCATGTTCTGCACACAGAGGCAATCCTCATCACCACACTTGCTCCCTCCTTCCATGACGCTCTCTGTCCAGCCTCTCTTGGCCCTATTCTTGCTCCAACCTGTGGTCGCGGATAGCCTGTGATTATCTTCCACTCAACAGTCGCCTTCTATCGTCACATGACTGACGGCTCTGTGAGGTCACCATGCAAGTTACTCCTCCTCAGAGGCATTCTTCCTTTCATCTCCATCCCCCATCAGCTCACTGTCTCCAGAGGACTGGTAATTCCTGTGGCGGACTTCTGCAACAGGCTTTACCAGGATTTCTGTGATTCTACACTCTTCCCTCTGCAATTCTGCTAGTCCTGGACTGTGTGAAAAGTCCTTTAGGCTTGGTGCAAGGTATATCTCTAGGACTCTGATGATGGCACAGGCTCACAGTGGCTATGAGTTTTCATTCCTGAACCCTGTGCATTCTTAGCAAGTCCCTATGGGGCTTGGGCCAGCAATTCCTTCAACTCCACCTCCAGTATTTACTTAATTCTCATGGTCTTTGATCATCCCTTTCTTACTCCCTCAGGGTCAGTTGCTCCTCATGGAAATGAGTTTGTGGTTCATGTCTGTGTTGAGCTGGGGCCTCCCTCTGGTACAGCCGCCTTGTCTTTATGTAACTGGAGGTGTAGCTTCTCCGGGTCTGCAGGCACTTCTGATGCTTCCTCATGTGTTGTGCTTTCTATCCTCCTCTCCACTGCTGTAGTCCCAGATAAAAGAGAGAATGTACTTGCCACCTGCCCACACTATATGCTATGACACAGTCTTCTGAGCAACCATTTTAACCCATGCACTGCCTCCCAGCCACCCCCCGTCCTTGGGGGTGGGGTTTACTGTATCCCTACAACCCACTACCAACACTTTACACATGATGACGGCACTAACCCTTACAGTGCCATCAGGCCACGACATTGACATTACTGGATCTGTGTTTGTATTCATAGTTGAGGCTGTACCCATTTACTGCACTGCACCCACACTCTTCTAAACCCTGCTATCCCCTTCAATATGCCTATTCACTTGCGTGATGTCAATGTGACCCAGCATTATTGAATCCGTATTCCTGCCCTCACTGTATTACAACACCCTAGCGTTGTTGCACCCTGTGACACATGTGTTTTCTAATAGTGAATTCCATGAAATGTCATCTGACATTCATTGTACATGGCCCATGGTCAGTAGTATTCAACTTCCCTCTGAGGCTGGTTGACAATTCTGGCATGGCTATGCTATGTGCCATCTGTGTATTGGCATCAGTCATGTTTGTGGAAGGACTATGCCAGTCACATGCTTGTGTGTGATGCAGGTGCTATGCAGTATATGTGTTATTTCGCCCTTTTTTCACACATCCATGTCTGCTTTCAGGCTCCCCTTCCCTTTCATTGACACTGCGTGCGTGCCTGACTTTGTGTCATGTGTGACATGGCAGGTTCATGTGTTGGCTGACAACATTGTAATACCTAGGTGTGTGCCCTATGCTATTAACATTTGTATTCATGTTTTTTTTATTTGTTCAGGTGATGAGGCACTGGATGCATTGGAGGAGGACGTGGTGTGGTAGCCCATGAGAATGCTACAGACCATCCTGGCCAGGGGTGTCTCTGAGTACACCTCTGAGGAAGCCTAAACCTCTGGTGCTGAAACGGACATGAAACCCTCATTGCTGTCGCAGGTGAGTGATTCTACTGTGGATGCTGTTCAGAGTTCGTTTGGAGCACACCACAACTGAATTGCAGCCAGACAGTCAGGTATTAGTGAGGACGAGGAAGAGGCGGAGGATAGCCTGAAGGAGAGCTGTGTGTCATCCGTGTAACATTGAACGTTGGAGGTGAAGGTGGCTATCATATGGGGCAGGAGGGCCATGTAGCCATTGAAAATCCAGGGGGTAGGTCAGATCCCTCGGGAAAAATGCAAGTAGAGGGAGTGATAGGGGAGAGGAAAGACCCCAGTTCCACCTGGGGTGGGCTGTCGGAGTGAAAGGAGGTTAGCCGTGCCAGGGCTTGATCAGTGATGACCAGGGTATCACAGAGACGTGCGATGAGTGTGTTGTGGTTCACCGTATCGAAGGCAGAGGAGAGGTCAAGTAGAATGAGGACAGAGGGAGAATTAGAACCAAGATTTGAGAGCATATCTTCCCGGGTGTTCAGAAGAGCAGTTTCCATGCCTCTGGATGGTCTAAAACCAGACTGGTGATTGTGGAAGGAGCCAACGATTCAGTGCGGAGGGTAAGCTGGGAAATAGCAAACTTCTCCAGGAGTTTTACCAGGAAAGGAGTGATAGAGATCAGGTGATAGTTTTCCAGGAGAGGGTGCACAAGGGAGTGCTTAAGAGCAGTGGTGGGGGAAACTCCAGTGGCGAAGGAGAGGTTGCAGAGGTCAGCCAAGGCTGGAGCGAGAGAGTCAATGTTGTCCTTGATGATTTTGGAGGGACAGGGGTCCACCTGTTTGGAGGAGGCTTTCATATACCAGACTTGTCTAGTAGCCTCCTCAGGTGTGACAGGGGAGACAGAAGGGAAAAGAAGGGGAGGGGTTGAGGTGGCCAAGGGTGGTACAAGAGATGTTGCTCCATGAGGTGGTGCGGAAGAGAGGGAGGATAGGATATCCACTGTTTTTGAGGTGAGTGTGCAGCTAGGGCCGAGCAAATTGCCTGGGTGGGCGCAATGGTGGAGGAGGCTGCGGTAGGGTTGGCTAATTCCTTGCAGACTTTGAAAAGTGTGTCCGTGTTATTGGATACCGCAGAGATGCAGGCTTGTATAAAGACTCTTTTCTGGGAGAGATGCAGAGTCTATACTGTCTTTGGAGGAGGCGGCAGGCCAGTTTGTCAGAGGATGCGCCAGAGGAATCCCATTTACATTTGGCTGCCCTGCACTTGTGTTTAACAGAAGCTGATTTGGAGTCATACCAAGAGTTGCACTTTTTGGTAGGCTTCAGTCGTACCCTCATGACAGAGGCAAGAATATAAAGAGTATTGGAAACAGAGAGGTTAAAGTTTGAGAGGGCTGTGGCAGGGTGGGAGTCAGTCGCAGGAGTGGAAGGAGCATAATAGGTGGAGGCAAAGGCAGCTACTGAGACTTTTTTCATGGGTCAGATGACCTTGTAGACGGAAGGCAGTGCCGGGCTTACCTATGCAAGGGGAGAATAGAGCTTCAAGTGAGAAGAGAGGAGAAAATGATCAGTGCAGGAGAGAGAAGTAGTGAGAGGGATAGATAGCAGAATGTCAGTTGAGAAGAAAGCATCCAAGATGTGGCCAGCGTTGTGCATTGGGCCAGACGGTAAGATGGAAAGGAAGGGAGAGTCGCAAAGGTTGCATAAAGGTCTTAAGGAATCAGGTGAGTCGAGATGGATGTTGGGATCACCCAGTAGGTGGAGATGAGAAGAGGAGGAAAGGAGAGAGGAGGCCAGGTCAGCCCATTCCCAAAGGAAGAGGGAGGGCTGACCATGTGGCTGATAGGAGGTGGCCAGCAGGAGTGAAGAGCTAGGAGAGAGGCAGAGCCTGCATACCAGTCACTCAAAGGATGAGTAGGCCTGAGTGGGAATGACAGACACAGGGATACACTCAGGGAAGATCAATGCTACTCCCCCACCTGGTCTGTTTGGTCTAGGAAGAGAGAGTATTGTGTAGCCTTCTGGGAGAAGTGTGTCAAAACTTGTGACAGACCAATCCTTGAACCAGGTTTCAGTGATGGCAAGAACATCACAATCCAGGAGTTCAAGGAGGTTGCATATGTCATAGGAGTCTTTGACAGCTGAGCGAGTGCTTACCATGGCAATGTGGAGCAGATTGCAATCAGTGAAAGACTTACGGGGGGATCAGGGGGCCCCGCCAAGTGACGATAGTGCCTGAGGGACAGAGGTAGAAGGGGGCAGAGGAGCCAAGGCCGGTAAAGGAGCTGGGACCATAATGGGTGAGGAGGGAGCCAGTGCGGGAGGCACCACAGGGGGCAAGGGAGCCCCAGATACAGTGTTAGTGTGAGTGGTACATCCAAGAGGAGAAGGTAGACAGGGTTGTCAATGTGTGGGGTGGTGGCAAGAAAGCCATGGCGAGGGTAGAAGGGTGGTTAGGAGGTGATAAGGGAGCCAAGGTGGGCACAGCTGGCATGGGAGCCAGGGCAGCTGAAGGAGCTGGTGCAGAATGTGGAGGGAGGTTGATAAACCAGGGGAGGAGCCTATCAAAGAGTAGAAGGTTGGTTGGGTTGAGGACCCTGGACCATGATGGTACCATTGCAGTAGACATTGATGATGACCTTGGAGGTGGAGAGGGCAAGAAAGACCTCCCAGCGGGTGCCACCATTGATGGGCGAAGAATAGAAAGGAGAGAGAAGAGCAATCATATGGAGAGTCTATAGGACGGGTGAGGGAACGACACAGAGTATGTCTGTGAGAGTCTTTCTGGCAGAGGCAATGCCGTAGGTGCCTGCAATTGGAAGGCCTGGGTTAGAGCTTAGTATGTCCTTCTTGAAGTTCTTCCTGGCAGACTTAGTAAGGGGTGAAGGATAAGAGATAGAGAAGCAGTTTGAGAAGATAGGAGAGATAGATAGCGCCATAGCAAACTGCAGAGAGTGAGGTACACTTAACCAGGCTGAGACCACAGAGGTGCAGCGAGAGCAGTAGGTAGAGGGGGGGAAACAAGGGAAAAGAATGGGAGAAAAACAATGGGAGCTGAGGGAGGTAATAAGCACAGAAAAACAGTGAACACGCAGAGGAAGGGGAGGTAGCGGGTGTAGGGCTGAGGGCAATAACAGCACAGAGGAACAATGGGACTGAGGAAGGGTGAGGGAACCGGTGGCAGACTAGACAGAGTACAGAGGGGTGGACTTGTTAACACATTCTCATGAAAAGCAGGTTATGCACAAAGCTAACAACAAATGTAAACAGGAGCAGGACAATCAAGATGGGCACATAGCTGAAAATGAATTTAAATAGCAGCAGGACAATCAAAGTGACATATATTTTAGAGGAGTCATCCATCTGACCATGCTAACCAGAGCTTTCGCCTCAACTTCCACTGCCTTCGATGTCGACGCCTGAACACCTGGATAACCCAGCAGGTAGTCCATGGGGTTGCCAGCCACTGCATCGAAATGGACAGTGACCATGTAAGTAATCAGACAGTTGCAGTTAAGAGCTCTAATGGGAGTGGTGTGCGAAGAAATTACCCTTGGAAAATTGGCAGTAGGGGTTTTGGGTCCATCATGATCATGATAGGATGATGAAAAATGTAAAGGTGGACATGACCACACCACAACAGACCAAGGAACACCTCACACTCTATTTGTGAATGTCGCATTTCTGTTTGTAACAATGCTTTGGGAGCCCAGACTCTCTGCACCCCCTATTCCAGGGTAAAGGGCCTTCCCTCTTTCCTTATGTAGTGCCTGAAATGTCTGGCCTGTTTAATATACCAGGGGACCCCAGGCTCCATCTAGCCCATGTGTCTCTGGAAATATTGTTTTTAACTAAACCCTGTCATGCTTTTCTTCTATTCTTTGACTCACTGCTGAGATCCCACACAGTAACATGTAAAATGTGACTCGGAAGCAACTGGCCTCACAAAATGAACGACTTATCAAAATGCAACACATCACACACATCTATGACTCCAAGAAATCAACAGCCTACAGAAGGACAAACATATGATACATAGATTTTAAGACAAAGCTATAGTTCACATGGGCCTGCAGTATAAGAATATTGTTACTCTCTTGCCAACATGCTGCCATTTCTTCCATAAAGCTGTGGCCCTGAGGGCAGTTGTCCATTTCATGCATGCCTTTGAAGGACAATAGAGGTCGGGCAGAGTGTGAGACATATGAGCCACAGCGACATTCAGAGGGATCAGTCTGTTGGGAAGTGTCTGGATTTTCCTCGGGCTGAGGCTTAAGGAAAGTAGACATCAAGATGAAGTAGTCCATCCATGAAGCCTATCCCTTGATGTTGACTGGGGTCCGCAGCACCGACCTGGTAGTGATGAACTTTCACATTAAATCAATAAGAGAATTGCAAAGTCCTCCCCTTTCCTGATGTAAAATTAAAAAACGAAAGGTCTGTCTTAGAAACCCTAAACTGTGCTTCATATGAGACTGCAGGATGTGATTTCTAATCAAATTTAGAAGCAAAGCAAGAATATTTCCTGTCAGACACTACACTCATGTTTGTGTGCCAGAATATGCATGTCAGACCATCACATGGGCTGTGTAGCCTCTCGCACACCACCTGTGCTGAAATTACACACATGATCATCTTATCTATCCCATTTATCCTTCTTTATCCAAAGTTGCCACTGGGATGAGCTGGAAATTCAGCAGTCGCGGAGTACAGGACACAGCTTAGCCCCAGTCAGACCAGCATGTGCTGTTGAGTGCTGTGTTCAGCAGTGTGTTACTTACTTCAACCCAGTGTTGCCACAAATAAAAGGGACTGTCTGAGGCACAGCTGAAGATCTTTGCAGATGTAGAAAGAACATCCTGCTCAAATACGAGAGTGCAGGTGTCTGTCTACTTTTGCTAGAGACTCCCACGATTTTAGGGAGACTTGGCAGCTCTGTTGACAGAGAAATGTAGGGGGCACTCCATGACACGATATGGAATACATTGCCAGAAAAAAGGGACTAGCCAGAAATGCTGTCTGATGGTAAACTAAGAGGCAGTTAGTACTGTGGTAGAGTCCAGATTTTTCATACTTACTTTCAGGAAAGTCATGATTCTATTAAAGACACAGAGGCTCGTACTATGCATACTTTTCTTTATTAAAACTCAAGCAGCAATCTTAAAAAAAAAAACATTACACAAAAAACAAAGAAAAAAACATTTTCTGTGACAATGTAGTCTTTGCAGTTTGAAACTCTGTTGCCCTCAGGCATGACACTTGTCCTAGTCCATGAATCACAATGTTATGGTCCTATCACCTCACAATTCCTCATCCCCAATTCCTCTTTCTCTTTCACTGTCTCGCTTTAGCTTCCTAATGAATGACTCCATCTCGAACAGGGTATAACGAAGAATAAAGCATGCAATGAACCGCCTCCAAATCCGGCAGGGATCCGCCCTGTGTTGTCTGCTTGTTTAGTGACCGCACCTGCTGTCAGGTTCCCTTGGAGGTTCAGCAGATTCCTTCTTAGATAAGTGACTGTAAAATGACTGACAAATGCAACTTGTTATGACATATGATTGATGGCAAATTGATCAGTTAGTTAAAAGAACATTTAAACAGAAGAGGTGATTGAGCAAACATAAGACTGTCAAGTAAAGTTTAGTCTTTAATGGAAAGTCAATACTGTGATGTTTCAAAGGGTCATTTATTTTCTACAGGGGCAGATATAGTGCCCCAGCTTTGAGCCTGTGATAAACCGCAGGAACGCCATTACCTGTTGTGACCTGGTCTCGGATTTCTCCCATTTGATGAGAAACCCCAGCTTCTCTAGGAGACCCGTCATTAGGACCATTTGCTCTGGTAGCCGCATCAGATCCTGCGCCATGAGACAAATATCCTCGATGTATAAAATCAGTCTCACTCCTGAGTAGCTTTGTGAAGCACCACAGTGCTGAAGTTAGTCCGAAAAGGGAGACACATAAACTCCCACCTTTGCCATCACCAGAGGAATTCTAAAAATTGCTGGTGCATCTCAGGAATGAGTACTGCTAGATAAGCATCCCTCAAATCCAGTGCCCTTTCTGCAAAATGTCCCTGAAGAGATACATTTCCTCCATCTTGTAGTGTCGGTACACGCGAAAGGCGTTAAATTGTCTGTGATTATAACCGGCCTGACCTTTTGCTTCTGTTTCACCCGTAAAGCATTGCTGCGCTGGCCTTATCGCCATTTTCTTTACAAACTCTCCTACTTCCTTGTCCACAAGGCTTTGTTCCTCCTCTGTGTTAGGGAGAATTCTCAAAATGTGCTAATTTCCCTTACCTTTTTAGACCCCCAGCAACTTTGCTGGATTTCTAGGATTTGATTTTTCTACCTGGGAAGAGTGTGAGCCTTTTTTCCCCACTCTTTCATGTATTTTGATGTGTGTTTTACTTTTGTGTTCTTTGGTTATGGTGTTTCTTTGTGTTACACAACACCTTCAGTGCAGTAGCACAGGGGTGTCTTTCAGACTTCCCAAGGTTTAAACACTTTCTCTGAGACTGACTACCGTCTCCCAGAGCATGTAAAGTTAAATTGACTTTCCTAGTCTCTTTATATTTACTGACCCAACACACACTATCTTCCTAAAGAGTGCTTGAGGGGTTACCTAGCATCCGCTGAGTCAAAACACTCATGTAACAGTCAAATGTTACCCTTTCCTACTTTAAATGGCTGGTGATAGTGGTTTAGATCAAACTACCATGATTTTACCCGACTGCGAACAAAGGTAGCAAAAAATCGGGTCAGGCATGTTTTTCAATATGGCGTCCAGACATATCTGTAAAAACAGACTCTGGTTGACTTTTTTCACCATTTCTTTTAGGAAAGGTCCTTCTTGTGTTTAACTCTCCGTGGCAAACCAGGTTTGGTCCCTTTGATCGTTGGCCTTTGGCGGGTTTCAGTGTTGAAGTGGGGTGGACAGGATGTGAGGGAGGTGCCCGAAACTCCCTGTGCTTAGTCTCCTAGGAGACCTGAATACACTCTGGCATGATTGGCTGGCTGGCTGTCCGGCAAGGACAGCCACCCTGCTGTGTGAGTGACAGCCAGGCTGGAATGAATGGGGGAAAACTGTTTAAAAGCAGGTCTCTGGGACTTGGAAAGCAGAGTCGACCACTGGAACGAAAGAACCGAAGACGAGCTGAAGGAAGAGGACTGCTGCAACTCCTGGATGACCGGTGAAGCCCTGATGCAGGTCCAAATTGCCTAAAACTCCATCGACAGAGAAGCCCTTCAAGGTTAACTTCTTCCCTTGAGTTTGGTGGGACCAACCAACTCACAAGCCGCCTGAAAACCGTCCTCTCCTGCTCGACGTTTCTACAGAGTGCTGTGGAAAACCAGATAACCAGTGGGAAAGACACCAATGTGTGGTCTTTAAGGCACTCACACCTTAAACCGACGTTTATCCAAGCTTGTGGCCTCTTCCCTGGGCAGTGCAGGAACCTCCCGATGTCCTCCACGACTGAAGCACAGGAACAGTGAGGTCTGCTCAAACTGCGAGGAACAGCTGCCTCAGCTACAGCTCTTCTTCACTTTAAAGGTACTGTGCAAAAGCGGTCCAGAAATCTTTTCGACCACAGAGAAAGTTTGTGAAACTTTCCCATCTTTGAAGGCTGGTCCTTCCCTAAACATTCGTCTAACATTTTGCCGAGCCAAATTCTTCTAAGAACCATGGCAAAGACTTAACCGTTATCTACAAGAACTATGCTATCCTATACAAAGACTCTGACCTTGGCCCAGGCCTATCAAATTGAATTGCTGGTTGTAGTTAACTGAAACCCTTTTCCCTACCTATGAATGTATTTGGGCTGCATTTCTTATAACCTTGTCTTTTTACCCCTTTTTTAAAGTAACTGAAGTGCCATTTTGCTCCCAATTCAGGGGAGCGGAACTAGTTCAGTAACGTATTGGTTGTGTATTGTGGTGTATTAGTGTATGATATTAAGCTGCTTTTGCTAGTGTAATGTTTTCTAATTGACTGTGTAAATAAATGTATATTCCTTTACCAAGAAACCTTGAGTAAGTGTTTGTTTGAACCCCTGTATTTGTTGGTCCCTTTGTGCAACTTGTTCTACTGCTCACTGAAACTCTCGAGTTACGTCTGGCTGCTCAGCCAATGCTACCACATAACTGTGTAGTACAGGCTTGTACCAAAGGTGAAATTGTACTGACACTTGTAGTCTTAATTGCATGTAGTGTTCCCAAAGGGTACTGCATGTGATTCTGCCTAACACTCTGAAATTGCAAAAAGTTGCTGCAGTTTCATTTGTCTGTGCTCTTTAAAAATTACAGACAACACCCCTGCACAGTCTCTGCGACCCAAGAGTCCACGGTAAGCTCCTCCCAAGCGCTTAGGTGCATCGCTAGCCTACCACCTATCGCGGGAATTGCATTGCTTGCTGCTGCGCTGTGTGCATACGACTGTACTCTAACCTGCTGCTGCAGTGCCAGCCCCGACGCCTGCCTCTTCCACGGGAGGGTAAGGAAGGATTCAGCTTTCTGTCTTCCTGCTGTCACCAGCTGTTTCCTCTATAGGGCCTCTGGCCTCCTCAGCGGCTGGCGGAGACGCCTCTGCTTCTGCCGCCCTGGCGGATACACAGGGCACAAACACTCTTTTCAACGATGTCTGACCTTTGTCCAGAGCAGCAAAGGTGCTAACAAATCTGGAAATGTGTTTGACAAGAGCTTCTCCAAACAAAAGCCCTTTAGCTGCTGCAGTGACCTCAGAGGATGCCATTGCCAACTTCCTGAGTTTCAAGTCGATCTCTACTAAAATCGATTGTCTGCACTCCACTGCTATCGTACAGTTGTATTACTTATTAAACAAACTGCTCTTTGTACCCAATTAGCTAGAATATGCACATCCATAGGCAGGGCCTCTTTGGTCTCTTCCACCATTTTAATGATCTTGGCCAATGGACCTATGGAATCGGGGAGCGTGTCCTGGCATGCTATCCATGAGAGGTCAATGCCCTTTTCAGGTCCTTGATGTGCTTCACAATGAATGAGTCCACCTCCAGAGTGTCCGCTACTTTATCCGGCAGAGAAGGTCTGGTATATTGTGCCTTCAATTAGACTCTCACCTCCTTATTTAGAGGCGCACGCAGTCGCTTGTTCAAGTACCTTTTGGCCTTAAGTGGGGGCTTCCCCTCCCCTCCAAGGATCTCGGTGGAGTAGCAGGTCTGGATGAAAGGGGTCGACCAGGGAACTATCTCTGCATTTCTAAACGCTCTTATTGTGCCTTTTGCACGGTTCTCCTTCCTGAGGAGTGGCCAAGCTCACAAAAAAGTGAGAACTCTCAGTGCTGCTGGAATCCCATTCAGTGCCCTCTTGGTCTTTCTGTGGACTAAGGGGTATGCATAGCTCTCAACCATTTGTTTTGGAAAGGCGGTGAAATCATCCGATTTTGTTTTTGGCGGATGAGACGCCCATTGGAATGAATGGGCGCGAAGGAGGCATGGCGGGTGAGTCAGCCCTTTAGAGTTGAGAGCTATGGGTATGTCACCTTGTCCCTTCCATCACGCCTTTCCCTTAGCATACCACTATTTTGTGTGTCCTTTGCATGATTCGGACAGTGGTTTGCCACTGGCCTCATGTTCCTCCTGCCATTGTCTCTTGCAAGCTCTGGGCCTCACAGTTGTCAGCCCTTGCGAAAAGGCGACCCAACCCAGGAGAAAGTCCAGCTTATGGGATAACGGGATAACGGCCCTACCCCTGCCCATGCTGCTTTCTCCATCAGCTGTCCCAGAGAGGGGTCCTGCAGAATGTTTGAAGACCCTTCTATGCTTTACTTGCTGTCAGAGGATTCTACTTCTACCCAGGCCATATTGTGTAATGCACAGAAGACAGACAGCAGACAGCAGCCGCAAGGTGACGCACAGGCTTTTTATTATTATTATTGATTTATAACATCTCACAATGGTTGTGAGGCTATTTCTTCACTTGTTTAATGTCACTTGTTTAATGTCTTTGAAGTCATTTAAACTGCACATTTTACATCTGCTAGTCCCGAGATTGGTGGGATGCTGGAGTTCCAAGTGCTTTCAACCATTCAATTACTGTAAGTTATGAAATATAAGGCAAGAGCCTAACAGGTGAGATGCCTGATGTCATTTTGAAGAAATGAAAACACGGATTTGAAGCAGATATAAAGAAATATTTAGGTGGCATGACAATGTTAGAATTGACACTGAAAAAGGTCTTGCAAGCCCTGCTTTCGGATTAGGTCATAAGAACTAGCACCAATACATTTCCATCTCAAGGGTTGGTGCAATGGTAGAATTTCCAACTACAGACCATGAGGTTCAGAGCTCGAGAAAGCTATCGGAATTTAATTATTATTATTTTTTTTAAAATTTGATTTATAACAACTCACAATGTTTGTGAGGCTTTATATTCACGTGTTTAATGTTTTTGAAGTCATTTAAACAGTAAATGTGCCATCAGCTAGTCCCGAGCGGTGACATGCTGTGGCATGCTGGAGTTCCAAGTGCTTTAAACATTCAATTGCTGTAAGTTAGGAGATATAAGAGAAGAGCCTAAGAGGTGAGATGCCTGAAGTAATTTTGAAACAATGAAAAAACGGATTTGAAGCAGATATAAAGAAATATGTAGGTGGCATGCCACGTTAGAATTGACACTGAAAGGGACTTGCAGGCCCTGCTGTCTGATTAGGTCATAAGAACTAGCACCAGAACTTTTCCATCTGAAGTGTTGGTGCAATGGTAGAACTTCCACTACAGTCCATGTGGTTGTGAGCTCAAGGGAGCTATCGAAAATTAATTCATTTATTTTAATTTTTTTAAATTTGATTTATAACATCTCACAAAGTTTGTGAGGCTTTATATTCACTTGTTTAATGTCTTTGAAGTCATTTAAACGGTACATTTGCCATCAGCTAGTCCAGAGAGCGGTGACATGCTGGGGCATGATAAGTGCTTAAACTATGCATTTGCTGAAAGTGTTTTAATATAAAACAATCCCACAATGATAGAGAGGGTATTTTTCACTTGTTGAATGTGTTTGAAATCCCTTAAACTGTACATTTTACATCAGCTAGTTCAGAGATTGGTGGCATGCTGTGGCACGCTGTGGCATGTGCCACATGTCACATTTGGCTCCTACCCCTTCTCTCAAGTTTCGCGATCTCCCCCAAATGCCTCCAACACTATCTCTCTCCCCGTCCTCACTCTCTCCCTGGGTCCCATTCTCCTCCCACCCCTCTCTCCCCCCTCTCTCTCTCTCCCTCTAGAGAGCAGAGAGATCTCGTTCTCTCTGCTCCCTCACTCTTGATTTCGCAATTTACATATTTCTCGCCCCCCCTCTCCCTCTTTCTCTTGCTTTATCTCTGCACCCCCTCTTTCAAACATTCATGTATTGAGGTAGAGAGAGGGCTATAACTGGCACACCCGCTGTCCGGGACCCTTACCTACAAGGACGCTACTCCACTTTGTTGTCTTACGTCCTTACATCTTTCTGTATACGAACTGACGCAAACCATTTTCTCTGGGAGGTTATCTGTCGAAACACTAGAACTGGTGTGCACAAAATGGCTTCCCTTTCTGTCCCTAGAGCGCTGGCCTGAATGGCTTACATACAATACAGTAGATAACTGAGGAAGCACTGGTGTAATCAGGTCAGGGTCCAAAGGGCCCACTACTTTTAAATACATTTTTTTAATAACACAGCTATTCAGAGAAACTGTGTACTTTTCCTGTTGTTGACAGTGACCTTGCCTGTGTCTATTGAACAGCTATATGCCACAACAGCCACATACATGCTCGTTTTTCTGTGAAAACTCTGTAGTGTTGACGCCAGGGACTGCGTCAGAGACTTTCAACCCCTTCGGTTGAAATGGGCCCTCAGCCCCTGCCCCTAGTTGGCAGTCTTATGACACAGAAACATATTTCTTTAATTCAGGACATTCGCGGCATGCACATTACAGGCAAGGGTGGATTGATTGTTTGTTTATTTATTTGTATTGCGCACCACACCCAAAGGTATCAGGGCGCATTTGTGTACAAGTATACTTTAAGCTTTGGTTACAGACATTGGGGTCATTACGAGTTTGGAGGCAGCCATGGTGCTAATAGCACCATGGCTGCCTCTAAACCCGTGTCCGGGTCCATGGTGTCGTAATGGGGACTTACAGGGACATTCCGAACCTTGCGGACCCGGTAAATCCCCATTTCGAAAACCATTCTCCATTCCCATTCGGGCCCCCATAGGGCTCAATGGGAATGGGGAAGGAGCTAATAAAGGGCTCGCAAATTGCAAGCCCGTTATTAGCTCCCTGGTCTCTTAACGGGTCCCGCGAAGGGGGGCTGGTAAAACCAGCCGGCCCTAGTGTGACCCGCTAAGGGACCTAAGAATGCGGCGGTAGGGGGTTTACGGCACCGGCATCCTTACCGGTGCCGTTAACCCCCTACCGCCGTACTCATAATGACCCCCATTGCAGTGAATTGCACTGTGAACCAGAAATGGTCCTGGAAAATGTTTTCAAGGGGTCTCCCTAATCCACTGGACGAGCGAGCACAACAAGAAAGGCCGGCACTGGTGAGAGGCGCTTAGGGGATCCCCTCCAAAACATTGTTTAAAATGGTATAAAGGTGAATCTTAAAGCATATTTTTAAATGTATCGGTAGGGATCAAAATGTTCACTTTCCACTAGCAATGCACTAGTGATGACTGATTTTTCATGAGAAAGCAGTTTTGTACTGTGGGCGTGTGGAGGGCAGGGGTGAGGGGGTGAGTGACTTTGTATGCCTGGCTAGTAGCTTGCAACTTCAAACGTTTACCCCGGGGATTAAAACGTCTTCAATGACAGTGGCAGCAGCCAGTGCAGTGTCAGACTTGGTAGAATGATGATACCTTATACTAGTACTTCTTGTAACCTTTTGTATGATGATGGCACAGGACCACAGCTGTTCCCTATCCCTCAGATATTTTGACCAGAGGGAAAACATTCAAGTTGCAAGCTACTAGCCAGTCAACGAGAGTCAAATATCACTATCCAATGGCTAGCGGAGAGCGCAAATGTTGCACCCTGTTTTGACAACTGGCCCCCTTCAGCACTCAGCGAGCTACACCACTCGATACAACGTAGCTTGTCCCCGGTGCTCTCGGACCACAAAGCCCTTGTCTACGCACCACGCTCAGGTGCAGGCCGCAGCTATTAGAGTTTCTTAACATTTGCAAGCCTGTTCCTTTTCAGACTAGGAAAAATGCCTGTGTAGGACTGTTGCAGCAAGATGATGACTGATGATACATGAGTGAATTAGCCCAAGAGCATGGAGTACCCTCTTGCCCGGATTGGGCTTGGAAAGGAAACACAAAGACCGGAGATCAGGAACACGTCTTACTTTAATTACAACTCGGAACTGAACCTTGTTCCGCTCACACACAAACACTCCTCCCTCCTTGCTCCACATCATTGACTCCTCTTCTCTCCTTCGGAACAGTCGCTCCCTTAAAGCAACAGGGTGGGTAACACCCCTCTCCAACTACATCCACCATTATGTAATTATTACTCCTTAGCATAGGCAGCATGTGTGCCCCACATCAGTGAAGGTAACTTTGACAATACATGTAAATACGATAAAACTTTACAAGTGGCAGGATGTTTTCCACATTTTGATATGAGGCAGTGAGAAGAATGTTGACAACTGTCTGCTCCCTCCCTCCACCAAACAGGCAGGAGACTGCGTGACCGCCGTAGCTCACCATAGCAACCCCTAATGGAAAGGGTATTTGGAAACATTGTGAATTAATTAACTAAAATTGGCCTCTCCTGCCTCTTGGGCAAATGCGTATTCTGCGGGTCCTTGGTGGTGCAAATTAATGTGTTTTTTCAAAGGTTTTAATGTAATCCCACCTGCATTTTGAAATGGTTTTGCATCAATTGAATAACATCACCTGCTTTTAAGTGCACAGGAGGGAAACCCCGGAGATACAACAGAGCAAATAATTAAACATGTTTCCCTAATGCAGTGACCCTCCACAAATGCATGTCACCACTGGGGAGGATGAATGTTTCTTTGTCATCAGGTCAGCTTTGATGTTGGGCTATTGGAAACATTTTGTGAAAAACAATCAGAATAGGATTGAATCTGCCGAGCACCGGATCCTTGGGGCCTCATCACGAGTTTGGTGGTAACCCTTAAATTCAGCGGTAACTCTATTACCGCCGCATTTAAGGGTCCGCCAAATCACAGGCTTGGCGGATTTCCCCCCATCTCTGAGCTGGGGGCAAATCTGCCACGATTTTGCCGATTTTTGGCGCTTGTACCGCCGGCAGTAATACCGGGTTTGGCGGTAGGGCTAGGTTAGCGCCCAACTCGTGATGAGGCCCTTAGTCTTTTCCACAGGAAAGAAGAGTTATTAATAGCAGATAACGGACTCCTTATGAGAGACTCATGCATAGTGATCCCAGCTTCACTGACAAATCGAGTTGATCTCCTCCGTCCACAGCACTCTATCTGAAAACTAAAAACTGCCCTTTCTGCATCCACTTGATCTTTTGGGGCATTGAGGATTATCATGAAAAGCTTTGCGTCTCCATTTGCCAGCAGGGTGTAATTTGCCGATGTCTTATGATGAGACCATTCAGGAACTCACGGATGTCTCCCCCTCTGAAATGAGGACCCACGCGATATGCGAAATCTGAGAGAGAAGGTTTGGTTTCCCAACCTAGAACCAGCAGCAGAAGTAATCATATCAAGGTGCATCCCGTGCCAGTCATCTGGGCTTGCCAAACCTCTGGCACCCATGCAATCCATGCCCCGGAGATTAAGCCTGTGGGAATGCACCAGCGCAGACTTTGGTTCTCTGCCTGACAGCCATCATACACTGGTGCTGATAGACTAATAGTCTATCTCGAAGTGGAAATAGTCGAATCTACCGTGGCGTCACAGGTGATCCCGAAACAGGAGAACATATCTGCAACGCACAACCTACCTGAAGTATTCAAGATGAATAATGGGTCCTCATTTCAGGGGGGGGGGGCATGAGCGAGTTCCTGGATGGTCTCATCATAATACATGAACAAATGACACCCTGCTGGACTCAGGCCCTATACTGTCAGGCTCTCAAAACATCTGACAGCCTGACAGACTCAGCCTATCTCCTGGATAAATTATTACTCACCCCCTTATGGGAATGCTGGGTCACCAATGGAGTCGTCAATGGGGGGCCACACCACCACCTCCATTGAAGGCATCTGAGACAAGCCTTTATGTTAGCTCTGCAAGATCTTTCCCAACCAGGTGTCAGTCTCTCTTCAATGGAATTTCAAGCAGGCCATCACAACAAACCATAACCGTATCCCACACAGACCACTCACCTTTCACATCTCTCAATACACAATACTCAATTACACACACCCAAACATGTATCACCACCTCCAACAGAATACAACTGAGACCCACGCAAAAGTTCGGACCATTGCTTCACATACTCTTACCCGTCTGACTCTACCACACCCATGACAATTTGTCATAGCACCCATTCTCTCACCTGATAACCACGGGATGCTGCTAGGATCTAGTCACTCCCCACCGACCTTTGCGCTAGCTAAAAATGCACTCACACATTTTAGAAATCCTTCCTTCACTTCCCACATCTTTGACTATGGTCTTCCAAAGGGCGTTCTTTCCCACGGTGCTTCGAGGCAATACCAATGGCAGTAGGTGCTATACAAATGCCATATAAAATAAGATAACTCCCTACTATATGCATCCTTCATTGGAGGGGTGTAAATATTTCCCAGAAATATGCCAGAGCAACCAGCATAGTGAGGGAGCCAGTACCAACCAAAGAGGTGCAGGGTCATGATATTGGGTTACTATGGTGCATTATACAGCATGTTTTCTGTGGAAATCTGGGTAAAAAGCCAGTTTTCAATTGGTTTTGTAGTGTATCTCCAATCCCAAAATGCAATCGATGCAAGTCACCAACAGTCCACAGGAGCATTTCACAATGCATGTTCATGATATCTTTGCCTACAACATATGCCAGTATAAAAAAAATCATCCTGGCTGTGCCCATACATTTCCATGATAGATGCATCAATATTTGCATGACTTCTTATATAAAAACATACACATGTTTGCTTTGCACATAATGCCAGTAATGATACTGTAAGAAAACATGTCCACACTGGCTCTGCCAATAAATGGCAGTATCTCAACAAAGGAACATACACCTGTTAGCTTTGCTTTTAAAAATAGCATGTTACAATAAGAAAATATGTCCAAACTGACTGCACAATGTATTGCAGTTTAGACATGTGCTAACACTTACCATGTTTGATTTATCATTGATGCCTAGTTACAAATTCCCTGCCACAGTAAGAAATAGCTAGACTGGCTGTCCCAAAATGCCAGCCTAACCAAGTAATAACACTTAACATGCTTGCTTTACCATAGATGGCCAATAAAAAAAGGCATGCAACAGTAAGAAAGGGCTAGACTGTCTGTCCCTAAATGCCAGACTAGCCAAGCAATAACACAAGATCCTTTCTTTGATCAACTGCTGGTTAATAATAGAAACTACAATTATTTTTTACGCAGCATCTGAGATTGATGTGTGGGGTGCATTTAAAGGCCCTAAACAGAAATCCCTTTCACTTGAAAAACTGCATTTAAACATTGCCACCAAAAACGGCTGTGCTTTGCTTTCGCTGTCACATGAGTGGCAAGCATTTGACCACTGCATCCAAAATTGGCCCTGCTTTGCTTTTATTTCACCTGAATGACAAGAAGTTATATACTGCATCAAAAACTGCCTTGCTTTACTTTCATTTCACCTGAATGACAAGAAGTTACATCCAAAAACTGCCTGCTTTGCAATTATTTTACATAACTGGCAAGCGTTTGAACAGTGCAAAACCCAAAAACGGCCCTGCTGTGCTTTACTTCACCTGAAGGACAAAAAGTTATAAATTGCACCCAAAACGGTCTTGTTTTACTTTTGATTCACATGAGGGGCAATAATTTCAACACTACAACTAGAAATGGATTTTGATTTCCATTTCACTTGAAGAGCAGCCCTTCAACACTGCAAACGAAAAACGGCTTCGCTTTTTCTCATGTTCAAGTCAAATCAAAGAACCATTTGGAAGGGGGCCTACTCTTCATTGTCAATGGAATAACAGCAAATGCAAACTCACTCAAAATGAGAAAGTAAAGAATCCCGTGACCTACAATACAGGATTTCAAACATTAAACACAAAAACGGCTTGCACATGTGTGAAAAAGAAAAATGACTTTAAAAAGCCACAGTGAACAGATAGCACTGCTCGTACAAGAAAAATGTCAAGGAAATATGCTGTGGGGGTTGACTAAAGTAATGTACATTATGTTTCCATCAACAAGACTTCAGTCATCTTTGAAGAGGCACACAATACAGTTTGGGGCTAAGGCAGGAAACTTCACAATTAAAAGCCCCGCTCCCACTGGAAGTCGCACCTACCAGTGAACGATAGCGCAGTCGAATGTGAGGTTACTGAGGGTGTCATAATTCCCTGCTCTGCCAGACTTGAAGGCAGGGGCTCAGGTATTTCAAAAAAAGCAAGTGTGGCAAATGTTTGACTAGGGGGTGTGAGCTCCTTTCTGCACCCACTACAAAGAATGAGCTGACAACTTCAAAGGGGGTCATAAAAATCTCTGGTCACCGACTGAGCCAGGGAAAGACAGTTGGCTGTGGGGGAGGAAGCGCCCCTCCCACAGAGGGGGACAGATCCTCCCAATTGACATTAAAGGACTGATTTTATTTTTAGGCATTTTTGCAACAATTAGAATGAGAAATACATTTTTTTATGCTATGTTTTTATGTAATTTCCAGGTGGTAAAGTGCATTTTCCTAGGACTTTGGAGACTGAAATGGCCAGTTAAAATAGTTTTCTGGTTGATCTAAAAATGGGACAAATATGACAATTGGTGGAAAGATGGAAAATTAAATTATGAACATGCTTGATTATTTGCAGAGTTATAACTGTTATACATTTTGTGAAAAGGACAAAAATGTACCACCGGGCCATGCTACATCGTACGGAGTTGGAGATTGGCTTACTAACTTCCTTATGACCCACTAAAATCACATATCTAGTTCATATGTCAGGGGCTAGTAGAATTATGATGTTGGGAGACATGACTGTTTTTTGTCAAAAAGTGGCAAGGAAGACAAAGGATAATAATAAATGCAAACAGACAGATATTGCTCTCTACCCTTGAGCTGATCATGCCAGGGGGCAAAGAGAGGAATGCTAAACTGTCATATCCAAGTGGTAGGGGTAATTACAGAGTACTCCCTCTAGATTGTAAAGTGAGAGATGTCATTTGTGCTATATAAGGAGGGCTGCACTAGGTCAGGACACAAACATCCGGCGAGACAGAAGAAGGAGGATGGAGAGAAGGTGGCTGAACCAAACCAAGGCAGAGTGCAGTGACCAGACCTATCTGTCCAGGGTGTCCTGAGATCCAGCTGGCTTTCCAGAATCCCAAACCAAGGCTTACTTTGTAAGTAACAAATAATCCAAGCCCTAAATTGCATAAACCCTTCCTTTTTGTAACATTGCACCCAATAATTACCCCATTGAAAACCCAAAATTGCCAGTGTAATTCAGTCACCTCCCACAGAAGAATCTGTGTTTAGCGTGTCTCTATTAGTATATTCCCTTTGGTAAATCTCTTGTGTCTGTGTAAATCCTTAGCATATTTTTATGTAAGTCAATTAATTCCCCTATTTTAAATTCACGCTTCATTAACGTATTGCCTCAAAAGAATTTGTCTCCTTGTAACTTAAAACCGAATTTGTCTGTGTATTGTGTGCATTACCCCACACATTCCTATTTGTATCTGTCCTATTAAAACCCCAAATCATAGTCCCATTGAGAGCAATCCCTTTTGCCTACAAGTATATCTCTTATGTGCCTCTGTCCTTGTCATTGAAAACCGGTTTTCCCATTATAGGCAACTCCCCTTCCCTGAGCTGCCTGTCATTGTAAATCCAGTGTAAAACGAATTTCTATTTGCCACTGTATTTCCCTTTTGCACTTGATTTCTCCCAAAACCGATTTTTCCATTTCAATCTTACTTTGCCGTGGTTTGCTGATTAGTATTGCCTAAGCTTCCTTATCGCCTCAAGTGTAAGCAATTTGAATTTCCTTTCATTCTGTCCCCTAGCAGTTGTGAGTAAGAACCAAAACCCCATTCTGCCGGTTTGCTCCAAAAACGGGTTTTCACTTTCTTTGCTGGCTTCCCATCTTGGGGTGGTGGGCTTGACTCCAAAGCCGATTTTCTCTCTCTATTCCTACTCCTTGCCACTACCTTCCATTCAAAGGAATCAAGTTAGCTGATGTTTGGGGGTGAGTGTTTGTCATGCGCCGCATTCTCAGCTGGCGCCTTTGGCCCCGATGCCGCTTACGGACTTCCTGATTCCCGTTACGCATGACGCTACGTTCACTAAGCGGTCTAGTCTTTCTCCACTTGGTTGACCGTAACGTTATTTAGCCACTCCTCTCCCATTGCTCTGCGCGTTGCAACCTTCCACGGTCAGCTGCTTTTCCTCGCTGCCGTGGTCTTGCTACATTCTGTTACTCCTTGCTGCTCGAGCCTTTCCCTTTGTTTTTCCTTTCCACTCCTGGCTATTCTCCGGTCCCTGCCTTCGGGGCTCTTCCTCCTTCCTCCCGTCTTTCCCTTGTTCCCAGCTTTCTGCTTCCCGTTTGTTTTACTTGCATTCTGGTGTTGCTGGATTTTACGTTTCCCGGTGCTTCCTGTTTGCTGCCTTCTCCCTTCACTCGTCAGTTCTCTACGAGCCCAGCTGCCATCAGGATACCTGCCGGTCCTAGGTTTTTTTTTGCCTACTTTGTCTTTTTTCCCCTTTTTGTCCCTCCTGGGAGGGGGACACGGTCAGGGCGTATTTACACGCCCTCACTGTGGCTTCCTCTTGTGGGAGACACGCTCAGCTTCGAAAAAAAGAAAAGGACTACAAGGCACACCGAGCGCTCAGCCCAGAAGAGGAGGATTCTGACTCCACAGGTGAGGAGGTTGAAGAGATAAAGAGGGGGACTGAAATCGTATTAGAAGCCAGTGCTGACAGTTTGCAACGCCACCAAACTACAACAATGGCAACTCCTGAGCAAGTGCAGGAACTAATAGCTGCAGTGCAAAGCCTCTCCCTCGAAATGCAAAACATGAAAGCCGAAAACAACCTGTTAAAACAGATGGTGTCAGTGAGAGAGCCCCCTAACAGAGTCCTGCCTCCCATGTCATTGTCCTCGGGGAAGTACGATGGTTCCCCCAAAACTTTAAAAGAATTCCTTGATGCTTGCAGGGTGTATTTTTCCTTCAGAACCCGCACCTATGCCTCTGATCATGCCAAAGTTGGATTCTTGGTGTCCAATATGACATGGAATGCTCTTGCTTGGGCCACTCCTCTAGTCACTGGAAATGACCCTGTCTTCAGAATTTCGATGCCTTTGTTGACTTTGTCAAACGAACCTTTGAAAGACCCGAAATTTCCATGGCAGCTGGAGAAGACCTGATGGACATTCGTCAAGGACAAGTTGATGTGCTGTCTTACAACTCCTCGTTTAAGAGACTGGCCCTGGAGACTGGTTAGTCTGAGCAATCACAATTTATTCTGTTCCGCCGAGGCCTTAGGGAAGAACTAAAGGACGAAATGGCTCACTTCCCTCGTCCTACTTCCCTGCAGGATCTGATGACTGCCGCCCTTCAGATGGAGTTCAGGATGCAAGAAAGACGTCAAGAGAGAAGAAAGACACGCACTTCCTTTTCAAGGACCTCCTCACCTCCTTCAACAGCGCTCAAACCTCACGACGAGCCCATGCAAATTGGCACAACTCGCCGTTCTCTAACGCCTGAAGAAAGAAAGAGGAGAAGGGAACAGGGCCTATGCGCCTATTGTGCCTCTGATCGCCACACGGTGCATAATTGTACTGAACTGACCAAGAAACCGGCGGAAAACGCAAACCCTCGAGCCTAGTTGGGACGGGTTATCGAGGGCAGTCTTCCAGTCCCTACGTGACTATGTCAATTGATTCTTCAGGCCCTTCTGAGGATTCCCGCCTTATGGTTATAACGGTTAAGGTTACTGTCCATGGCAGCCCAGTAGAGACGCTGGCTCTCTTGGATTGCGGGGCCGCCGGGAACTTCGCTGACACCCTTTGGGTAGACAAAGTCGATGCTTCACGGATAGATCGCAGACACGGCCAGAAGGTAGAAGGAGTAGACGGTACGCCTTTGAGTTCAGGACTCATCGTTCAGACGACCGAACCCCTTCCTCTCACTATTTTCCAGCATTCAGAAGTCATTACTTTTGACATCATCCGAGCAGCCCATTTTCCCCTAATCTTGGGGATCACCTGGCTGCGGCAACATAATCCCCATGTCGACTGGAAGTCGAACTGTTTGCATTTCAATTCTAGCTATTGCCAAACACACTGTTTCCAAGAAGCACACTACCAGGAGGTAAAGATCTCTCCCACTGTTCTCCGCACGACTGTTGGGGTGCATTCCATTGACAAAGTATTGGAAGAATACCCTATAGTGTTTGCAGAATCTGCTCCCATGGCATTACCACCCCACAGACCGGAGGACTGCTCCATCAAGCTGATACCTAATGCCCTGGTGCCATTTGGCAGAATGTTTGCATTATCCAAGACTGAAAAGGACGCCCTACGAAAGTATTTGGATGACAATTTATGCAACGGTCTCATCAGACCCTCTAAGTCCCTGGCGGGTGCTCCTTTGTTCTTTATCCCAAAGAGGGATTCTAAAGACCTCAGGCCATGCATCGACTACAGGGGACTCAATAAGGTAACTCGCAAGGACAGGTACCCCATGCCCCTTATTCCTGACATCTTGGAATCGGTACAGGGAGCAACGGTTTTCTCCAAACTGGATCTGCGCAATGCATATCACTTACTCAGAGTAAGTCCCGGAGATGAATGGAAGACGGCCTTCAGGACGCCTTTTGGCCTGTACGAATACTACGTGATGCCCTTCGGACTAGTTAATGCTCCTGCTATTTTTCAAAGGTTCATTGACCAGATTTTTTCAGATTTATTGTTTATATCAGTGGTGGTTTACCTTGACGACATACTTGTTTTTTCACGGACTATGTCGGAGCATCTGTTACATCTTACAGAAGTCTTGGAGCGCCTTAAAAGACATCGGGCCTCATTCCGAGTACGGCGCTAACCAATGGCGCTATTAACGCCTTGGTTGACGCCGTACCCGGACCGGCAGCGCCTTGGTGGTTGGCGGAATTACCGCCCCATTCCAAGGTTGGCGGGGCGGTAATTCCCCAATCCCCATTTACCCTTCCCCATTCCCATTCTTGCCCCATAGGGCATAATGGGAGTGGGGAAGGCGTCAATTACGCCACCGTAAATTACGGTGGCGTAATTAACATCAAGGTCCCTTAGCGCCATGGTATTTAACGCCTGCTAAAAGCAGGTGTTAAAAGCACCATGGCGCTAAGGGAACTCGGAGTATGGCGGTAAGGGATTACCGCCACCGCTCTCGTTAGCGGTGGCCGCTATCCCTTACCGCCATACTCGGAATGAGGCCCATCATCTACTGGCCAAACGTGAAAAGTGTGTGTTTGGGGCGTCTTCGGTATCTTACTTGGTGTTTATCCTTTCACCACAAGGGGTACAAATGGATCAAAAAAAGGTAGAGGCTATTCTCCATTGGCAGGCTCCTTCCTCGGTTAAAGAGGTACAAAGATTCCTGGGCCTGGCAAATTTTTACAGGCGTTTTGTGCCAGGTTTTTCCAATACTGTTCTACCGATTACCAACCTACTAAAGAAGACATCTGTGCCTTTCATCTGGAGCCCTCAGGCTGAAGAGAGCTTTCAACTCTTGAAGAAAAGCTTCTGCAGCGCTCCCATCCTACGCCAGCCAGACCAAAACAAGCCTTTTATCGTTGAAACAGATGCCTCTGCCGCGGCCATAGGAGCTGTTCTACTACAAGAGCATGACAACGCGGAAACACCCAATAGCCTATTTGTCAAAAACTCTCACCACGATTCAACGGAACTATTCTGTAATTGAACGTGAACTTCTGGCATGAAAAAAGCCTGTGAAGTCTGGAGACACCTACTGCAGGGGTGCAATCACCCTTTCGTAATCTGGACCGACCATAAGAATTTACAGGTTCTACAGTCAATGGAGTGCATCCATTCCAGACAAGCCCGATGGGCGCATTTTTTCTCACAGTATGACTTTAGCATCACTTATATTCCTGGAAGCCAAAACACCTTGGCAGATGCCCTGTCCAGGAAGTCATTTTCCTCTCATGTTGCCTCTTCCTGCCCTGAGAAATTGTTTCCCAGGAACCGCATTGTTGCCACTATCTCCTCCTTGTTTCAACAGATAAAAGAAGCAGTCTCCTCACATCCAGAACCCCGAGGCATGACTAAAAAGGATGGTCTATACTTGAAGAATCAGAGGATCTAGGTACCATCCAAACCTCTCCAGGAAAACATATTGTCTTGGTGCCACGATCACAAAACGGCAGGGCATAGGGGGCAGGCTAGTACCTTGGACCTGATCAGAAGAGCCTTTTATTGGCCAGGGTTGTCTGAAGACGTTAAACGTTATGTAAGCACCTGCAGAGTCTGCTGTCAGAGTAAAACAACGCAAGGAGACCCATAGGTCTGATGCAACAAGATTCCATCCCGGAACGTCCGTGGAGTCATATATCCACTGATTTCATTGTGGACTTACCCTTGTCACAAGGATGTTCATGCATAATGGTGACTATCGATTCTCTCACCAAGATGGCTCATTTTTCTCCACTCCCTGGTCTACCAACTGCCGATGGTATGGCATTGGTTTTCATTAAAGATGTGTTTCGACTCCATGGTCTTCCAGACAAAATTGTATCAAACCGAGGGAGCTAATACGTCTCCAAATTCTGGAAGTCCCTATGCGCCGCTCTTAATATCCAGCGCGCATTGTCATCTGGCTATCATCCCCACACTAATGGGCAGACGGAGCGTTTAAACGCCACCCTGGAACAGTATTTACGCAGCTGCGCCAACTTGGAACAAGACAACTGGGTGGATATGTTGCTGACGGCGGAGTTCGCATACAATAATGCCAGTCATACAGCAAGCAGAATGTATCCCTTCTATTGCTCGTATGGATTTCATCCCTGAGCCATCATTCCTCTTTTCCCCTGCCAACCTGCACTTCCAGCGGTAGAGGAGGTACTATTCCAGATAAGGGAAACCCAGGACAAAGCTAAGTTGAACCTCCGAGACAGTCTCCAGGCCTACAAGAGGCAGGCCGACCGGCACCGGCAGGTAGCACCTGACTAGAAGGTGGGCTCCAAAGTGTGGTTATCCACTAAATACCTTCCTAGATGGTCTCGACCATCTAAGCTGTCCCCCAGGTTCATTGGTCCCTATCCCATTACTGCAAAAATCAATCCAGTGGCCTTCCGCCTAAAGCTGCCACATTCTCTTAGGCAGATTCACCCAGTTTTCACTTTCACTTTTGAAGAGTGCCGAACAGTCACAAAGGGCTCATCCTTTCCCGACTCTCTCTCACTCACCTGATACACCCGAGTATGAAGTATCCGGGTTGCTGGACTCCAGTTACCGCAAAGGGCGCCTGGAATACCTGGTGCATTGGAAAGGTTTTTCTCATGCGGAGGACTCCTGGGAACCCAAAGCACACATCCACGCCCCTGTCCTCCTCCGGAAGTTTCACCGCTTGCATCCCAGTAAACCGGGGGGTCTGGGCCTTGCCGGGGGGCATACTGTCATGCGCCGCATTCTCAGCTGGCGCCTTTGGCCCCGATGCCGCTTACGGACTTCCTGATTCCCGTTACGCATGACACTACGTTCACTAAGCGGTCTAGTCTTTCTCCGCTTGGTTGACCGTAACGTTATTTAGCCACTCCTCTCCCATTGCTCTGCTCGTTGCAACCTTCCACGGTCAGCTGCTTTTCCTCAATGCCGCGGTCTTGCTACACGCTGTTACTCCTTGCTCCTCGAGCCTTTCCCTTTGTTTTTCCTTTCCACTCCTGGCTATTCTCCGGTCCCCGCCTTCGGGGCTCTTCCTCCTTCCTCCCGTCTTTCCCTTGTTCCCGGCTTTCTGCTTCCCGTTTGTTTTACTTGCATTCCGGTGTTGCTAGAGTTTACGTTTCCCGGTGCTTCCTGTTTGCTGCCTTCTCCCTTCACTCGTCAGTTCTCTACGAGCCCAGCTGCCATCAGGATACCTGCCGGTCCTAGGTTTTTTTTTTGCCTACTTTGGCTTTTTTCCCCTTTTTGTCCCTCCTGGGAGTGGGACACGGTCAGGGTGTATTTACACGCCCTCACTGTGGCTTCCTCTTGTGGGAGACACGCTCAGCCTCGAAAAAAAGAAAAGGACTACAAGACACACCGAGCGCTCAGCCCAGTAGAGGAGGATTCCGACTCCACAGGTGAGGAGGTTGAAGAGATAAAGAGGGGGACTGAAATCGTATTAGAAGCCAGTGCTGACAGTGTTGCATGGGCAAGTGCTAAACCATTGGTGTCATCTCTTTATCAGACTAAAGACTGTGTGAATTGTAATAGGATCTCTTAACCTAATTGTTTTGTAGAGATTAGTGCATTTTGTGTTGCCACAACATTGATGGATGTGAAATTGTTTGATTTTCCTTACATTATTAAATATCTTCTTGATACACAATGGCCTGATTCCTGGTCCACTGTGACACGCAGTTTTTGTGGCGGTTTAGTGCGAGATGGGTTGGAGGCCTACTAAAAAAAAGAACCCATGGTTTATTAAAAATAAAAAACGCTTTATTGTACGCCACATTCATTGTCGGGGAAGGAGTTCCTGCTTGGAATGTGCCGTGTAATAAAACCGTAACAGATGACCAATAAAAATGTGCTGTAAATATGCCCACCCCGGACAACCGCTCTCCAGCCTAGGGCAAGCACACATGTGCATACACATTCACACAACAAATTCATGCACACATGCACCCAATATGTCATAGGGCCTCATTACACGTTGTGCGGTAAAAACCTCAAATTACCGGCATGGCGCTCTTAACGTGTCCGCCCTTGCAAGAGGGCGCTAATAGCGTACCATTACGAGTACGCGGACACGAGCATAGCGCCATGCCGGTAAAGACCCTACCGCCATGCTGTTAAAGACCCAAAAAAGTCACTTACCGCCCTCGACGAAAGTGCAGATTGCACCTCCGCCCTCATGCTGCATGCAAATAGCGGTCACCGCAGTTAGCGGTGACCGTTAAATTGCGGAAGCGGAAATAGCGTCATCGCAAAGGAACGGGAAAGAGCACGGCGGCCATCTTTAAAAACACAATCCATTGCCATCCTCTGTCCCCTGGACCTGTTTTGAGTAGGTTGCAGTTGCAAATCATCAGGGACACCTTCAACATGCCCAAGGCATTTAAAAGAAGCACTAACAGGCAGCGCAAAGAAAAATTTACATCAGAGGAGTTGAACATGCTGACCCAGACCCTGGCTGACAATGCCGAGGTTGTCTTTGCCAACGACATGCGGCGGCCGACACTACTAAAAAAAAAGGCCATGTGGGATGAAGTTGCGGTGAAAGTCAGTGCAGTGGGCACCAGCACCCGCACTGTGCGTGAGTGCAGGAAAAGGTGGGACGAACTCAGACTGCGGGTGAGGGGCATGCTTGCCGAAAACCACCGAATAGCCACTGTAGGTGCAGCCGGTTCACCCATCAAACTAAGGGAATGGGAGGAGACCTGTGGAAACCTAATCGCAGTGGAATCCATTGAGGGAGTAGGCACTATGGAGCAAGGCGTGGGAACCACTTCGGATGGAGGTGAGTGTACACATGACAGGATGCTATGTGAATGTACTGTTCCCCCCAAATGTGAGCCCAGAATCCTCTCATGCATGGACACACATCCACACATGCATCCATCCCTGCCCATGTCAGTGTCAGACCCAAACCCACACACATGCACACATCACCAGAGACAAGTGCCAAATACAACCATGCATGGATGAGGCACTGAACTGACACATCACCTGCATCCACAACTATTAAGTCACAACTGCATTATTGATGTATTCTGCATGAAGTGCATAGAAACGTAACCAATGCCATCCCCCTTCTTGTCCCCGCAGGCTCACATACAGACGGTGAGGATACCGCAAATGCATCCCAGGCACCGCCTACAAGTAAGAGACCAAGGGCACAGGACTCTGAGGACACCCCCACGACATCAAGGGGCAAGGGGGGAAGGTTCCACCTGATGACTGTCAAGCATCGGAGGAGTGCCACTGCCAGGATAGAAGTAGCCACACCATTAACTACAGCCCCACCACGGGGGCGCTGTTGAGCAGCCAACAAAATGGCTGCCTAGCTTTCCAGCTCCGTGTGCCGCCACTCTATATCTGCCTTCATCTGCGGTCTAACATCTTGCCCCATCCTCTAAACCGGCTCCTGCCTTGCAGGCACTTCGCCCCACTTGCCCGTGAAATGATGGCCCGAATCGGACCTCCTGGGCTTGAGTTCGGCCGGTGGCGCGGCCCCGCGTTGGACTGATTGGGCCGCTGCTCTGCCGCTGAGCGGGGGACGGGTTGTGCAGCTGGGGCCCACCGCTGCCTGCGGCCCTACTGCTCGCTTATTCTCGCCGCCCGCCTCCCTGGCTCGATCACTGGTCTCCCGGAGCCTTGGAGCTGTAGCTGATCGGGAGCGCGGAGGCTGCCATCACGACCTGCGCTGATACGCGTGGGCGAATCCTGCCTCAGACGTCGCGGGCTTGCCGCTGGGATCCCCCGCGGCCGTCCGCCGCTCTGCGCCCATGTGGCGCCGCTGCCTGACTTCTTCCCGCGGCCCCCATGTCTCCGCGGGACCCATCGCGGAGATCGCCCCCGCCGGACCTACGGCCGAGGAGCCCCTCAGCGCGGCGCTGAAACTGTGCCATTGACGGCGTGGGATCCCCTCGCGCGGGCTCGCTGGAGACTCCGCCACCCGGATCCTGCACAAGCGTAAGGTGAGGAGCTGGGGGGGATACTGGGGGCGGGTGCTCCCGCGACCCCTCCGCTCTGGTTGATACCCCGCGCTCATTCATCGCTGCACTCCACGACATTGGGATTCCGCGGCGATTACCCATTCTGCCTCATATGATCCATTGAGGCGCGCTGCATGGTTGTCTCCCCAGACACTGCCTCCCCTACACCCTGGTTAAGGAGCCTGGATAATAAGTTTCTTCTAACCCTGTGGGCTACTGCTACATCATCCAAAAAGCCAGATCTCCTTCCTTTGACCTTTTGCTTTGCACAGCCCCAAGTCATATACAGCACCCGTATTCTACTTACTCATATTACACTATGTCTAACAGATCCAGGAATACCAGTAAGACTGGGGCTATGGATACATTTGCAAAAGTCACCCCGAGATCCGAGTCGGCCCATTCTTCTTGTGACCAGACCGATACACCGACACACCACTCCCTGCGGAGGGGCCTCCTGCGGACCTGACGGCCATGATGGAGTCTATGGCTAGAAACTTTGCTGCTTTTCACGAAAAGCTAGACGATATAAATGCTAATGTGGCATCTCTTAGGGCCAAACTGGATCAACAGGGGACGTGGATCACTGAGGCTGAAAATAGAATCGGTGCCAGTGAGGACAATATAGTTACACTGCAGAGTACAGTGGCCACCCTTGTCACAGACATGAAATCAGTAAAGGCTAAGTGTGATGACCTTGAATCCAGATCAAGGAGGAATAATATACGCATTATTGGGGTCCCGGAAAATGCGCTGAAGGGCCGATTCGAATTGGCCGTCAAAAACCTCTTGAAAGACCTGTTGGGCAACTCGGATTTGTCTCCCTTCTTCACAATCGAAAGGTCCTACAGGGCACTCGCCCCACGTCCCAAACCTGGTGACTTTCCGAGGCCCATTATTGCAAAAATTCGGAGTTTTAGAGATCGTGACCAGATTCTCCACCTCGCACGTGAGAAGGGTGAGCTCAGAATGGACTCGCAGGTGATCCGAATTTTCCCTGACTTCTCGACCGGAGTCCAGCAGGAGCGCCTCCAATTTCTTGGAGTTAAGAAACTGCTCAGGGAGAGAAGCATTCCTTATGCCATCCTATTCCCTGCGCGTCTAAAGTTCACATTCAACAACAAGCTTTACTTCTTTACGTGCCCTCGGAAGCGGTGAAATACATAGAAGCGCATATTGCCCCTCATCCACCCGCTGAGGATATGATGGAGAATGACTGAACTTTGTCCGAAGCTTGCTCCCCTTGATCGTCCTTTGGCCAGCCGGTCTGCTGGCTCCATCGCTCACTAGCCTCCTCCACAACTATCCTGCTGTCACATTCACATGTCCCATGCAATCCGGGCTGTACTCACAGCACCTAATCTCTCAGATATGCACTGCTAAATTACCATAATGTTGAACTACTCATCGTGATCATGTTGACTTCTTATTGTTGTTTAGTGTAACGTTCCATTGATTCACATTCAGGCCTGGCACGGCCACTTTTAGATGCAGCGACATGCATTACCAAACCGCAAACACTGCTTGTCTTTTCACGGATCCCACTGGGTTCCAAGCGTGCAAGCACACGGCAATAGCGCACCCCACTGCGATTGCACTGTTCTTCATATCGTTGTTCTGGGTTAGCCCCTGTTGGGCTCCTGCACAGGCTGGATCATGTTGGGGTCGATTCGACTGTGCGCAGTTAAGGATGAGTGGGGTTCACACTGCTAAACTAGGGTTGGTGGTGAGGGTGGGGGGTGGGTACGGGATGTTATCTAAAAAAGGCACACGAGGTTGCATGGTGCGAGCACTGAAGGGACACGATTGCAGGATTGACTCCAAACTTTGGGGCACATACTATTGCTGGATCCGAGATGTCCACTGAGAATATGTGTGGTATAATGGTTTATTTGTCACTGCAATGTCTACCGTCATAATGTCCTGGAATGTCCGTGGGTTAAGCAATCATACCAAGGCCCGCAAAATCATATCTTATGCCAACAGACACAGCTGTAAAATACTGCTCCTACAGGAGACACACTCCAATGGCCACATACCTAGAACTATGGCCCCGGCATGGGGACCTGCGAGATTCTTTACCTCCTATTCCACTCAATCCAGGGGACTACTAACGATGATTCATAAATCCATTAAGTTCACATTGCACAAAGGTTACACCGACCCCGAGGGACGTTATGTAATACTACATTGTACTTTGGCTAACAAAGAATATCTACGTGTCAACACCTACTGCCCCAATGTGGAATCTCCCGAATTTTTTGATAATATCACTACCATACTGCTGGGATATGTGGGCATACCGATCTTTTGGGGTGGAGATTTAAATCTTATTCTTGACACGGTCCTAGACAGGACTGGAACTGCTCCCCGCTCTTTGTCCAGTGCTGCACGCAGACTGCACTCCCACATTAAGACCCTTGACATCTGCAACGTTTGGAGGACGTTACACCCCCAACTGAGGGATTACACTTACTATTCATCAGTGCACGATAGCTCTTCTAGGATAGACCTATTTATTGTGTCAAGGGGAGTCATGGACAGGGTGGTGGACTCCCAGATCCTACCTTGCACACTGTCTGATCATGCCCCGATCACAATCTCGGCGAAGTTGGGGATACTTGTCCTGACATTCAGCACCTGGCGTTTCAAATCCGAGGCCCTTAGGGATGTTGTGTTTAGGGCTGAAATACTTGCTGACATTCTGTCTTTCTTTGAACGCAACACTCTTCGGGACACCTCGGCTGCAGTCCGGTGGGACGCCATTAAAATGTATATTAGGGGTATGTCCATCTCCCGGGAGGCTGGAGTGCTGAAAACAATCAGAGCTGCATTGGGTCGATCTGAAACCAAACTGAAGCAATTGGAACTGCGATGTGCCGCTAGGGCTGACCCTGCCATACTTGCACAGGTCTCTGATGAACTCCAGGCATTCAACAAACTCGCCGTCAGCGAAATACAATACCTTAGCCGCCCACATGCAGCCAGGAAATATGGGGAGGGGGATAGGCCCGGGAAAACGTTAGCGACACTGATCAAATGGGAATCTGGCCGAACGCAAATCACCTCTATTAAAGACAAACATGGTAACGCTCAATGGGCTGACCAACAAATCCTAGACACATTCACTGAGTTCTACAGGTCTCTCTACTCTCAACCTGCTGAACACACTGAACAATATATGAGAGAACTCCTCGACCACATCCCCATCACAGAGATCTCCTCCACTACTCAAGACGAATTGGACTCCCCAATTACACTGGATGAGATAGTAACAGCTATCTCTGACTTGCCCAAAGGCAAAGCCCCGGGACCTGACGGCCTAACCGCTGATTTCTACCAAGAACACGTCGCCATAATCGCTCCCAGGCTACTTCAGGTCTGGGATGAATCGCTCCGACTCTCTATCCTCCCCCTTTCCATGCGCGAGGCAGCCATTACAGTGCTGCTCAAGCCTGGTAAACCTGATGATGAATGCGGGTCCTACAGACCCCTTTCCCTTATGAATCTTAACACGAAGATCTTTGCAAAAATTATAGCGGACCGATTTCTGCCCATTATGACATACTTAGTTCATGAAGACCAGGCCGGTTTTGTACCTGGAAGGTCTACCTCCCACAACATCAGAAGATTGTTCAAAGTGATGTCCCGCATTGATCAGGATGTGCAAGCGGTGGCGGTCACGCTAGATGCCCAGAAGGCCTTTGATATGGTCTCCTGGAAATACACATGGCTGGTGCTGGAGACTATGGGCATTGGCCCAAACATGCTTAGGTTCATCAAATTGTTATACACCTCTCCTGTGGCGCGGGTTAGAACCAATACATTGACATCTGATCTTTTCACACTCTTCAGGGGTACCCGACAGGGATGCCCCTTTTCTCCGATTCTATTCGCTCTAGCAATAGAGCCGATGGCAGACTATGTCCGTGCTCATCATGCCCACAGGCGAATAAGATTGATAGACAGCCCCGAAATTATATCTCTATATGCGGACGATGTTTTGCTATATATCAGAGACCCCACGACACATCTTGACCCGATATTGAGAGATATCACTTGCATCGGCACTCACTCCGGCTTCACTATTAATTACTCAAAATCAGAGATCTTCCCGCTCACTGAATCCACCCAGCAGCCCACCACCGAATACCCCCTTCGCTGGTCACCGAATGGCGTTAGATATCTGGGTGTGCAAATATCCTTAGCCAAATCCACCCTCCTTGCTGATAATTACTCCGCGATAGCACGAATAGTTGAGACAAAAATCCTACGGTGGCGTGCCCTTCCACTATCCATTGCTGGACGGCTCTCCCTCATCAAAATGATCCTACTCCCCAAACTCCTTTACACGTTTAGTAACGTACCCGTGTGGCCCGGGAGGGAATATTTTACTAGACTACACCCCCTGTGTGCACAGTTCCTCTGGCACTCTGGCGCAGTATGCAAAAAGTGGACGGAGATGACACTCCCTTACAGACAAGGGGGACTCACGGCTCCGGATCTGTCACTTTATTGGCACGCGGCCCAGGCCCAACATGCCACTCACTGGTACCCTGGTACTCCGGTGCGTCCCCATTTCAAACTGGAGCGACTGGCAGCTGCTGGTATCGACCTAATGTCCATCATACTACATCGGCAACACACGCCCGACTCTCCCATCGACCGAATCAACACAACCCTTCAAGCCTGGGCTCACCTGCTATCTCAGACACCTGAAGACTCCCCGTATTACAAATGGCTTCCTGTGTGGGCCTTCCCCGGCCTAGAACCCACTCATGATGCGGCGCTGGCCCGACACTGGGGGAAGCTGGGATACCAAGCACTGACGGACTTTTATCCCGATGGCAGGTTTATTGACCCCCAAACCTGGAAACCGGGATACACCGGGACCGCCTTGGAGACCCTTCAATACTATAGATTACGGGCCGCGTTTCGCATCAAATGGCCCACATTCCCTGCTGAGCCCCCGGATAACTCGGCCATTGCATATATTGCCAACTCGGGCGGTGCCCGTGGAATAGTCTCTTCACTTTACAAGATCCTACAGGATGCTACCCCTTCTCCCACTCTCAAGGCACGTGTTGAATGGGCTAGTGAACTAAACCTAGAACTATCAGACGGGGCCTGGGGCAATATGTGCCTACACATCCAAAAAGTCTCCCTCAATTTCCGTTTTCGCGCCATGCAGTACAAACTTTTAAAAAGACTCTGCTATACTCCGCATAGGACCTCGAGGTTCACTCGCACTACGGCGCATCTCTGCCCCCGTTGCGGGGCCACAGAAGCGGACCACTTACACATGTTCTGGTCTTGTGACAAGTTGCTTAGATTTTGGGAAAGTATCCTAGAAACACTCATGGCCATCACTGAAACGGTTATTGACCCTGATCCTCTGGCCGTCCTGTTTGGAGCCTGGAATACTGATGACACCAGACGTTCGGCTAGATTTCTCAATATTGGGTGTATGATAGCCAAAAAATGCATTCTCTAGAGCTGGAAAAGTCCCTTCCCCCCGGTCCACCAGAAATGGCTCCATATGCTTACTTGGTCGCAAAACTGTGAGGAAGAATTTATATCCATGCTCCCCGCCAACTCTCGCCCCAAGAACATCTGGGTGGAATTCAACTCCTACCTTAACAGACAAGGCGTGGACGCTTCCAGCTCTGGCTCGTCCCCCACTCCTTCAATGACCACTCCTACTACTGGATCCCGTACTCGTATGAATCGTATGTGACCATTACCTGACAATGCTATTACTAATGTACCATGTTTTATGTATTGCTCCACCTTATGTTGCTTAGTCATGCTTGTTGCCTTGATGTGTGTACCTTGTAAACCTCTGCCGCCAAAAATAAAAGTTTTTAAAAAAAAACTACAGCCCCACCACCGGAGGTGAACCCACAACCACCAATACCAGCCACCGAGGGCCCACCATCAGCTGCGCCAAGCTCCGCAGGAGAGGCAGCCGCCACTGCCCCCCTATCTGATCTTGAGGACACACCAGTTGGCACAATGGAGATACACACCCCAAGCCCCCCTGAGCCAGCACCATTCCAGACACCTGGGTCTGATGTTACTGGTGAGGACAACATTCTAGCCATAATGTCCCCCATGGTGGCTTCACCTGCTGTCATGGATGCATCTGAGGGCACAGCAGCCACTACACCATCACCCAGCACTGCCCTCGAGCTGGCCACCATCCGGCAGCGTCAACAGGAACTAACTGTGCTGGTTGGCCAGCATGTTAAGGAGGCTGCCCGTCTCAGGGAGGATATTGTGAAGACAGCAAGGCACTCCAGTGAGAGGATGGAGGCCTGTACTGACAGGCTGTGTGAGGAGATAGGCAGACTTAGGGAGGTCCTCACTCGAATAGCTGACACAATGGACCGCCACTTCACACCACCAGGACAGTCTGCCACGTCGTCATCGTCCGGTTCAACGCAGACAAGCCCCCTCCGCCGCTCAACACGCACCACCAGGCGCATGTCTGGCCATCCTCCAAATGCTGCTGCAGACAATGGCCAATAGGGGGTTAATGGCGATTCTTCTGCGTGCATGGGCCAACGCAAACATGGCAGACACATGAGGAACTGTTGTGGGGGGTGGGTGGAAGGGTGTTATGGGTCTGTTGTGGGGGGTGGGTGGAAGGGTGTTATGGGTCTGTTGTGGGGGGTGGGTGGAAGGTGTTATGGGTCTGTTGTGGGGGGTGGGTGGAAGGGTGTTATGGGTCTGTTGTGGGGGGTGGGTGGAAGGGTGTTATGGGTCTGTTGTGGGGGGTGGGTGGAAGGGTGTTATGGGTCTGTTGTGGGGGGTGGGTGGAAGGGTGGTGGGATGTTTGGGGACATGCACTTTTTCATCTTTCCGTTACTTAAAACACTGTTGTTGGATCAAAACACAGACTTGGACGTCTTCATTGTGTTTGTGTACTTTATTGGAGACAGGGTTCATTGCGTGCTTCTAAACATACACCAGTGCATTACTACCCATATCCATGTGACAGTTCCAAAACATGTTCCTCAGAATATTTGGTTGATCAGATGCTGTCTCACCTGCCCATCCCCTCTTGCAAGACCTGCAGCCCCTTCACCTCCGTCCTCATCATCATCCTCATCAGGTGCTTCTATTTCAACGTCAGGGGGCAGTGGCACATTCCGTCTGATACACATATTGTGCAGCAAGACACATGCCATGGTGATCTTGGCCACCTTCTCATGGCCATACAGGAGAGCGCCACCAGACCTGCTAATGCACCTAAACCGTGACTTCAAAAGGCCAAAAGTCTGCTCAATCACCATGCGGGTACGGGTATGTGCACGATTGTATTCCTCTTCGTGCCTGTTCTGTGGGTTCCGTACAGGTGTGAGGAGCCAGCTCTTCAGGGGATAGCCCGCATCACCTGTGTGGGGGAACAAATGGGGTCCTGTTACTGTTCACCTCAAGAGCGGCCTGTTCATTTCATACAAATTGACATTGCATTGTGATTCAAGTACACAGTCAACAGCATACATGCAGATGGTCTGTGTGACAGCAATGTGCAAGGGTGTGCTCGACCCTGCAAGTAGACATGCCCCATTATTGCCTCCAACAGTAATTGACAAGTCCTGGGTGAGGCGAGGTCTTAGGTGTCCCTGGGCCCAGGCAGATTTGGTTCCTCACTGTTGTACTGCCATTCCAACATAGATGTTGCCATGCAGTGAGGCATCACTTCAGTGGTGGTAAAGGTGCGTGGTGAAATGCTATGTCTATGGCTAGGGCTGATACCTTTGCATGCATCATAGGGCACATTGCATTATTGATGTTGTGCTGGACTGATTCAGGATGACTATCTTGATGGCACTTATGAAATCTGGGTATTTTGTGGTGTGGAATGTTGTGCAATGTATGTGGATGGATGTTTGATGTTACTAGACCTGAAATGTCCTCTGTGTTGTGTAGCTCATACTTGCATGTCGGTTCATCTCAAGTATGTTGCGGCCTTCCCAGATGGACATTGGCGTACATCTGTATGTGCATTTTGCAGACAGACGACAAGCTACACTCAGTTGGAGTATGTATCTCCCCCCCCAATCACACCCAGTTGGAGTATGTATCTCTCCCCCCCCAATCACACCCAGTTGGAGTATGTATCTCCCCCCCCCCAATCACACTGCCATGTGCTTGCCCTGCTACTCACCAAGTAGCCACGAACGTTGTGCGGTTTGTCGCTCCATGTAGCGTGGGATAGTTGAGTTCCGCATGACCATGGAATCATGGGTTGATCCGGGAAATCGGGCACAGCAATGTGTGATTATCTTGTTGGCGCCACATACCTTTTGGACATTGATGGAGTGGAATTGCTTCCTGTTTCGGTAGACCACTTCATTGCGATGTGGGACCACCAATTCCACATGTGTACAGTCGATGGCTCCGATGCAACTTGGGATGCCTGCCAGTGAATAGAAGCCAACTTTGGTGTTTGCAATCTCCTGGGCAGTCCGTCGCATGGGTATGTGTTCAGGTGCATGCTTCAGGAGGGCATCGAGTACCTGATTCAGCGTGCGTGAGAATACTGGTTGGAAGATGCCATGCATCTGGCCCACTGTATGTACCTGTGGCCAGGAAGTGGAGCACAGTCACCACCTTGAGTAGAGGGGGGATGGCAGTTCTGGTGTCTATGAGGCTCACAATGTCGTTGTGTATCATGTCCACGATGTTGGTGATGGTATCCCGGTCCAGACGGTACAGGGTGTGTATCTGCTCAGGGGTTAGGTTAAATGGACTGGCTCTGATCCTGGGGATTGGTGGGTGCCTCTGTGGTATGATTAGGTGCCGTGGTGGTGCTTGCTGTGCCTGTCTTGCCCTCCTCCTCCCCCTGCGTCTCCTTTGTGCTGCCTGTTGTTGTTGCAGCTGCGCTGCAATCATGTCCTCCAGCCCATGTAATGCTGCTAGTATTGGAACCATCTTGGTGTGGGAAGAGGTGTGTGAAGGGGTGTGGTGTGCTCCTTTTGAGCTGCCACAGTCTCCATTGCCTCCACCTGTGCTGATTGTGTCCACCTGTGGCAGGTGGGAACACTGCTCAGTTCTCTTAACGTGTGGTTCGCGATGCCGGTATTTGCGCCATGGCGGTAAGGGGTTTTGGGGGCTTTACCATGCCGCTATTGGCATGTCCGCTCGCCTTGTGATGCTGTGCTAATAGCGGCATGGCGTAATTAACGGGATGGTGGGTCGCGCGCACGTGGACTGGCCGCTATTAGTGGCACCGTACTTAGCGGTGCCGCTAATAGCAGTGAGTCGGGTCGTAATTCGCATGGGGATTTAACGTTACCAGTATTCCATTACCGGTAACGTTAAATCCCTACTCTCCCTCACTAACAAACATGATACATAAAAAAAAGAATCCGCCCTGCACGCACCCCCTATTTAATGGCAGAGACAATTTGACATTTTGATAGCAAGATCAGAGGAGAGTTTAGGAACATAGAAGAAGATTTGGGTGTTTAATATGCGAAGAGTTGGTACAAGTACCCAAAGAAGGAGATTAGTGCCCCAAGAGTAGAGGCCTAGAGTGTAAAGATGAGAGGACCCAAGACAGAGCCTTGTGGAACACCAATAGTTAGTGGAGTGAGTTGAGCAGGGTTTTTGTTCCAGGAAACAGAGAATTGGAAAGGTGCTAGGTATGTTTCAATCCAGGCAATAGCTTGATAGTGAAATCCAAGAAGAGAGAGAGAGAGTATTAAGGAGAGAGTAGTTATTGACAGTGTCAAAGGCAGTGGACAGGTCAAGGAGAATTAAGATAGAGAATAGGTTGGAGTGCTTAGAAGAAGCAATGTGATTGGATACATTAATGAGAGCAGTTTCCGTGGAGTGACAGAAGCAGAAACCTGCTTGTAGGGAGTCATGAAGTTTGTGGATGTCTAAGAAATAATCCTGTGTATTTACTAATGAGCTCCACCTATCTTTCCAATGCCTGACCATAGGCCTGCTTGTGCTCAATATCATGCAGCCGTGCAAGAATGTTATCCTCGCCAACACTGGGTCACTGCCAGAGGCTGCAGGTGCAGATGCTGGCCCTCCTGGTGGTTGAGGCTATAGTGTATGCCAAACGGGCCCCTCTGGATGGGTTGTCTGTTCATTGTCATGAGCATTTCTTGGATCTAAATCAGAAGCAATGTTATACTGAGTAGACCCAAGGGAGGATAACAGGGGTCAACACTGTTGTCAGTGTGTTGGTATGTCACCTACTCCACATCCGTGTCTGCTTCGGGTCGTGGTTGGAGGAGTTTAAACACCTCATAAGACATGAGAACAGCCTCCTGGGTAGCAAAGCCAGGTGTTAACGCTATGGCAGAAAGCACTGGCAACCCACTTGCAGGCAGATTTCTGCCCAGACAGAAAACTGTACTTCCACTTCTTTCCTAAAGATTCTGTGGTAGAGGGAGCAGGTTGTGTTCCCTGTAGTGGTCAAAGCACTGGTGGTGGTAGTCCCTGCTGTGGTTGACGCACTGGTGGTGGTCCCTGCAGTGATAAAAGCAAAGCTGGTGGTGGTTTGCACTGTAGAAGACTCAATCACAGGAGAGTAGTAGCAGGCTACTTTGGGCAGTAACAAGATGTCTGACATCTCAACGTCTCATCCCCACCTCTGTAGATGAGTCAGTTTATGGTATCCTGTGAGAGAAAGCAGCTACCCAGTGCACAAAGAGAAATGGCATGCTCTTTGTGGATGTTGGCTTATGGGGGCGTTAGTGTAACTAACATGTGTTTGGTATCTGGGGCCTCACAGCCCCCTCCATCTTGGTGGTAGCTATGTGAGGCTATCGTGCACGGAAATCCTAGCCTTCTATCATATCTTGCAACACATGCTGCATTATGTCCGGTACATGGCAGGAACTAGCATCAGACTGTTTAATGGGCATGGGTCACATTGACCTAATTGTACAGACACATATTTCCTTAATTTAAGCTTTGCATAATGATATTACACACGTATAAGCTACTTGATGCTGTCCTTAATTGCACTGTACTGTCCTACCCACAATGGTGGGCTGATGCCATGTGGCTCTCAGTATGTCCTAGCCCCCAGCTATGTGCAGCTGTGTTTCTGCTTTGCTGCCACCGACTGCAACACATTAATTTGAACAAGGTCTTCACACCATGTGGTGGTTGGCATGTCCCTGGCATGTCCCATATTGGGTGTGTGGTGCATATATGGCTCTATTGTAGGGCACTGCTGTGAGGTACAGTGAAGGCATTTTTATGTTAAATGTTTGTATCATGTGTTTCCAGTTGTTCCAGAAGAAATTGCACCAGCATCTAATGGTCAATTTATAATGTACAGGGGTGAGGTGTGAATACTCACGGCAGCCAATGATGATTCTGCGCCAACCTCTGCAGATCTGACTCTTAAGGTGGGCGTCCTAGATGACAGCAACCTTCTCCTCCCATGGCCTGAGGACCAGAGGCTCTACATTGCCACCTCCAATGGCCATCATGTTGATTTTGTGCTTGGGCACAAGGGCTCTGACCTGCCCACGTATGTTATTCCACCTATAATTATCCTCTCTCAATTTAAGGACATGATTGGAAAAGACCCTTAATAACACTCTACAATCTGTGTGAAAAATCAACTTACTGTGAAGTGAGTCTCTCTCCGATTATTTCTATTTTGCATCTTGGATTTTAGTTAAATACTAGCGGCACCGTCTGGTGCTGCCCGGGTCTGTAGCAGACATGCATTTGAGGGTCTGCCATTTCCTTGTGTATGTTTTATTGTTTCATAACTTCCTATTTTTGAAAATCGCAAAATCGTCAATCTTCCGAAAGCGCCTATACTGATAGCACCTGTGCAAGGCGAATGGGTGGGGTTTGTCCGATTTCACTATTGCCAGTACACCTCAGACTGCTATGCCGAGCTTGGCCCAATATTTAATCCCACCAACTGTTGTGGGGCTGGAGCCAACAATTGCCAAATCAGCAATCTCCCGAAACCGTCTATACTGATGGCACCGGGTAGGATCACACCCTGTGAATGGGTGAGGTTTGCCAAATTTCACTATCGACAGTGCACCCCAGACTGGTATGCCGACTTTGGGCCACAATTTCAGCCCACCAATTGTTATGGGGCTGGAGCCAACCCTGAACATACAAACACACTTTCACAAATATGTATATATATATATATATATATAAGACAATAGATATGCCAAAAATAGTGCTCAGCCTACACGTAGCTGGTGCTAGGGACAGAAATCTTGGCCGGATTTCTAAATGTGTATAAAAACACATGTGTGAATGAAAGTTTGTAACACTTCAAAAAAACCCCAATCACATCATGCAGAAAAAGAACCCTGCACACAAGACAAAACCGCTTGCTACAAAAAAACGTATTTTATTGCATTATAAAGAATCTCGTGCAACCAACACTGCCTAATGGCTTAAAAGGGACAGACATAATTACCATGCCTCCCTTGCTGACAATCAGGTTAAAAAGAACACTCACCCCACCAGGGTGGAAACCGCCACGCGTTCTGCTTGATTAACAAGCTTCTTCAGGCTATTTACTTCCCAAATACGTGAGAACACATTACTTTTATAACAGGAAACGGGTCAGCATCGGCATTAAGCTCCTCCCATATGCTTTTAAGTTCCCGATCATGTGATCGCAGAAAGTTATAATAGATGACTTACAAACTTGGCAGCCATATTTGAAAGAGTTCAAGATGATTACATTTCAATGGGCGCTAGTCCCATATCAGCAAATGCTATGATGAAAAATAAATAAAAAGCGCGGGAGAAAGCGCATACCAGATGCCAAACCCTATTTCCTGACAAAACATTTAAAAACAACAATGATGTGTTACTGAGCGCCAGTGCGCTAAAATATCATTAAATAGTTTACATCATTTTTTATATATATATCATTTTACTGCTGCCCTGGGCTACCAAATATGTTTATATGACATGTCTTGATTCCAGAATGATGCACTGGCACTTTATCAAGAGTATTTGTCCTTTAAGAGGGGAGTTACTGCTGCTATATTTGCATTATGCACCTTCCGGTCTGTTGTTTACTTGGGCATGTATTTTGTGACATGTTTTGACTCCATTATGATGCACTGGCACTTTATTAAGAGTATTTGTCCTCTAAGAGGGGAGTCATTGCTGCTATATATGCACGACGCACCTTCCGGCTTGCTGTTTACTTGGGCATGTATTTTGTACATGTGAGGCTAAACCAATTGAGCTTTTTGTAAACTATTATAGTACAGATGAAGGCGCTGCATTTTTTTCTCTGGCTTCAATTGAGGTCACTCCATACCATGGAGTGTAATGGTTTGTGGTTTTCATCATGTAGTATGAGACCAAACTATTTAATGATATTTTAGCGCACTGGCGCTCAGTAACACATCATTGTTGTTTTTAAATGTTTTGTCAGGAAATAGGGTTTGGCATCTGGTATGCGCTTTCTCCCACGCTTTTTATTTATTTTTCATCATAGCATTTGCTGATATGGGACTAGCGCCCATTGAAATTTAATCATCTTGAACTCTTTCAAATATGGCTGCCAAGTTTGTAAGTCATCTATTATAACTTTCTGCGATCACATGATCGGGAACTTAAAAGCATATGGGAGGAGCTTAATGCCGATGCTGACCCGTTTCCTGTTTATAAAAGTAATGTGTTCTCACGTATTTGGGAAGTAAATAGCCTGAAGAAGCTTGTTAATCAAGCGGAACGCGTGGCGGTTTCCACCCTGGTGGGGTGAGTGTTCTTTTTAACCTGATTGTCAGCAAGGGAGGCATGGTAATTATGTCTGTCCCTTTTAAGCCATTAGGCAGTGTTGGTTGCACGAGATTCTTTATAATGCAATAAAATACGTTTTTTTGTAGCAAGCGGTTTTGTCTTGTGTGCAGGGTTCTTTTTCTGCATGATGTGATTGGTTTTTTTTTGAAGTGTTACAAACTTTCATTCACACATGTGTTTTTATACATATATATATATATATATATATATATATATATATATATATATATATATATATATATTTATATGAGAAGAGCAAAACGGACTGTCACACAGTCCAAGGTGCAGCAGCACTCATTACATTTTTTGAAAAAAATATAAAAACACAATCCCAGGTCTTGCTGCTGTACAGGAAGTCCTTTATTGAAGCATTGCTGTGGACAAGAGGGCAGCAAAAACACACAGAAAAACATATATATATATATATATTACACGGCCATGTTAGTGGCCGTGCAGTTATGGTTAAGTTGCTGTTTCCATAGGAAGAGCACTTTTTGGGTGGCTTATAGCTTCGCTCCATCTGGACGAATCCTCACCAAACGTTGCAAAAAGAGTATACGGCCCACTCTGAATTCTTTTGCAAAGTTTAGTGATGTTTGGTGCAGGGGGGCAAAAGTTATGGGGGGTCCCAAAACGTCTTTTTTTCCCATAGACTGAATGGGGGAAAAACTTTGTGCACGCCTACAGGTCAAACCGTTGGATGGATTTTCACCATATTTGCGGCAGGGGCAGGGGCTTGGTCCCGAAAGAGTGCTTTTGTAAATTTGGTGACAATCCGTCCAGTAGTTTCCTTTAAAACGACCGTGAAATATGTCTCCAAAAATTAGTGATATCTATGTCCGCTCCGCGGTCACACTTCCATGTTCGCTCCGCGGATAAGATACCGATTGGCCAGGGGGTGGCGTCATGACTGCGGACATGCGACGTCTTCACCGATTGGCTACAACGAGCCATAATGTGCGTCAGAATGTGTGGATGCGCCCGACATCTTGGATCCGAAGACAGCGCGGTCGTCACCAGAGGCGAAATGCTGTTTCGGAAACTGTTTTGCTCTCCTACAGTGCGTGGGGAGGTTCAGAGAGTAAGAGATGCGTTAAATACTGTACTTGTTTGGGCGGCAGGTGTTAATGATGTATTCGCCATGCCAAATGCTGTTTCAGAAACTATTTTGATCTCCTACAGTGCTTGGGTAGGTTCAGAGAGTAAGAGATGGGTGAAATACTGTACTTATTTGGTCGGCAGGTGTTAATGATGTATTCTCTATGCCCACCTTGTTCGGGATGTTTGTACGTGCAGAAAATGAGGGGTCTAATAAGGGTAGTATTTCAGTCCGTGCTGTGTACAGGCACCTTGAAACTGTTCTAAGGACACGCGTGGTGTTAGCGAACATTGAAATTGAGTACATGTCGTTATTACATTATTTTTCCCTATGGGTGTGCTATTGGTTAGTAGAGCGCCATGGGTGTGACATGCTGCGGTGGTTAGAGTCTTGGATGCGTGGCCGTAGGCCGAAGGCCATACTTCCAAGACTGTAGGCCCTGGCCACAACCACCGCAGCATGTCATTCCAATGGATACACCTGTAGTATTGATTATCGATTAGATGGTTGTGGGAAGTGCGTACAGTCTTGGATGCATGGCCAAAGGCCATGCACCCAAGACCAAAGTTATAAGCACTGGCGGTATAAGCCACTGCACACCCACACATTGTAATATCTATGGACATACAGCTAGGAGTCTAGCCTATGGCCAGAACAATTGAAGCATACCACACCTATCGATACAACCATACTACCGCACATCGCTCAGGTGGTTGTGGGCAGAATGTAGAGTTTTGGGTGCATGGCTGCAGGCCGTAGGCCGTACGCCATACTCCTAAAACTCTAGGCCCTGGCCAGAAGCACCACATCATATTACAGCAATGCATACACTCGTACTATAGCTTACCAGTCTGATGGTTCTGGGGAGGGTGTACAGTCTTGGGTTCATGGCTGAAGGCCATGCACCCAGGAACGACCTTATAAGAAGTGGAGTTATAAGCCAATGTACACCCATGCATTCAAATATCTATGGACATATATCCAAATCTCTAGGTCCTGCCCACAACCACTGTGGCATATTAGACAGGCACGTTAGTGGCTGTGTTGTTATGGTGATGTTGCTCTTTCCATAGGAAAAGCACTTTTTGGGTACCTTATAACTGTGTTCCCTTTGGACGATTCCTCTAAAAGTGGAGTTTTCTTGTCACCAAAGTCATACGTTTAAATGGAAGTTCATGCTCACTGTATCACTAACAATTAGTGCGTGTGGGTTAAAATGTTTTTCAAATAATATTGCCGTCAGACTGGCGTCCTAAGTTTTGAAAACTAAGGCCACCATCTGCAGTTTTCTGGAAACAGCGATTCTGGAGGTGTATGGGAGTAGCGGTTCTCATAATTGGATTTCAATATGTTGCTGAAAAGTACGATTTTTTTTGCCTTCTGAGTGAAGGTCACATGAATTGTTTTTTTGGTGGGACGCTCAATACGTTTTTTGACCTTGAGCGAAAGGGAAACCTTTGAAGAAATTCAAGGAATGAAAGGGTCGAAAAAAATAGCAATTGATAAGGTTATGTTTTAAAAAGTTTCTAAGGGACATGCAATATCAGTCCACGAAGATTCTTCGATGTGAATACATTGGTGTCTGACTTGCAGAAAAAGAATGGAGGCAGTAAATATTATGTAAGTTTACTTTTGCCCACTCTACAGCGAACCGCGCTTTATTTTTACATTACCGAAAATCTAATTGTGCCATTGTAAATGAGGTATTATCTTTCTGTGCTGTTACATTTTTCCTGTAATATTGCAGAGTGCACAGGTTCCGCATTTGTAGAATATGACTACACTCATCCTTTTTTAGCATTAATATTTCTTGTTTGTAACGTTATGTTTGCCCACATAGGTTTGTGTATCACTTTGCACGTTCTTTTGGTCTTGTTTGAATCACGAGACGTCATTTTTTTTTTTATTGCCCATTCATTTTACTTTCATAACTGCATTATCGTCTTCCTGTGTAGTTGCCATTTTTCTATTATTTTACGGCCCATGCAGAATCTCGGCGTTTGTATTCTGTTACTATAGTTACACATGGTCATTAGTAACATTTCACTAAAATGTCATGTTTGTTCACTTACATTTGTGTATAACTTTGCACATTTATTGTGTCTTTTTTTACATTTTTTGGTAGAGGTTGGTTATTGACACGTATTTTCTGTTACGTTTCTCTCCCAGGTACATCTTGCCGTATTGTCCGTGCCATGGCTTCCAGATGCCGAGTGAGGGCTTTTTCGGATGGCAAATACAACTGCTCGTGAGCGGTTTGCCTGTCCATAACAATTATGTGGGATGATGCCCTAAGCCTGCTTTGCCCGTACGCGGAACTTGCTATTCGGAGCAACATCACATCTTTTATGGAAATCACTGTGGAACCAAAGCGGCTGCTTTAACCAAGACCCCATAATTTTTGTATGGCAAAAAACAACCTGTTCCTCATCTTTAACATTTGCAATGCCACCCTTAGAACCATTGTTATCATTGCATTGAAAATGGGATTACTCCGATGGTCTCTGACAGTTTGTTGTTAAATAAACCTACTTTACAAACTCTAAAATGTTCAAGTTTTCTTTTACAATCCAGTCTATTATTTCCAAATGTAAGTTATTAGGTTGTACGTCGCTGTATGTTTATTTACAGGTTCTGCGTCACGTCACGTACTTGTGCTTTTTGCAGCCTACCATGGAAGGGGAAGAGGGACTATGTATGAAATAACCGCCTTCCCTTTCTATGGTGGCCATCTTGAAAAGGGATTTTGTTTTGTAATCCGACCAGCCAAAGCCGCCCCGGATTATAACAAGTAATCCTCATTTTTAGTAGCTTTGCAAATTTAGACTATTACTGGCAAAGATTATTGCGTCTATGTATTTTACTGAGAAATATGCAGTACTTGGAGTGTATGCAATTTTTTAAAAAAAATTATTTACACTGCGAAAGGTCGCTATTAACGCATTATTTACTTTGTTTACGGGTGGCTTTATTTTTTGGTAAACAGGTAATAAGGCAATTTGCGAACGACAAAGGCAACGAAGAGGCAACGAACGGTAATATCGGTCGGTAGATGTACGGCGACAAAATATGTGCGTTTGTTATTTGCAAGGTAGCGGCACTGTTTCTCATGCTTCTTAATTACAGCAGTACTGCTGTTTCTTGGGGAGGAAGGATGCCTTTAACTGATGTCATTTTCAGATAAGTACAACTTTGGCTAAAGATATATAATGTGTAGTGAATTGGTAATCGCTGCATACCAATACGTGTTGACATTGTGTAAGGGAAATGCTGAAGGTGGACGTTCCTACATCAATATAAAATCTATTTCCATACTGTCCACGAGGCATACATCTTACTGTTAAGTGTGTACTGATTCTGGAACATGTCACCGTGCTGTACACCAGCATATTGTCATGTGGTATTCTTCACAAGGTGTATACTGTTTAGCAAAAGACCCTTGCTAAAGGGACGTTATGGTTACATTTCCCTACTGAAAATCTGTGACATTCAGTACAAAATTATTTTATTAACAAGACGTTATAGTTAAAATGATGTACTAAAAACCCGTAAATTTCACTCCAAAAAACTTTGTTAAGGGGACGTTATGGTTAAGATGCACTACTAACAACCTGTGCAATTCACTAAATACACTTTACAAACGTGCCACTATGGTTCAAAGTAAAACCGAAAACCCCCTGAAATTCGCCAGTTATGGTAGGCTAAGCACCCATACCTGCCCGCACTACTGTGCACTGCTAGCACTAACACCCAGGACATAAAAGATGGCATCACAAATGTCATTGATGACATCACTGATATCACATGTGTAGCCCCTTTGTTTTTGTTCACTGCTATATATATATATATATATATATATATATATATATATATATATATATATATATATATATATATATGTATATTCGGTAAAAAAACTTTGTTAAAGGGACGTTATGGTTCAGAGTAAAACCAAAAAACCCTTGACATTCGCTAGTTATGGTAAGCTAAGCAACCATAACTCGTGCCACCTACGTGCATTGCTAAGACTAACACCCAGGACATCGAAGATGACATGACAAGTGGCACATTTGTAAAGTGTATTTAGTGAATTGCACAGGTTGTTAGTAGTGCAATTAACCATAACGTCCCCTTAACAAGGTTTTTTTTGAGTGAATATATATATATGTATTTATATATTTATATATATATATATATATATATACATTTAGAGCTATAATTCCCTTTTCTTAACAAATATAGGGAGCAGTTACCTTCTAAGATAATGTTTTTCGATGCCACTTATATGTACTCTCTGATGTGTGCTAAGAAGACTTAACTTTTGTTTTATTGTTTCTTTTTCTCTCCCACTTTTCCATTAACGAATTGCTGTGCTGTCTTTCTTTCAATCCTTCTTTACTATTTTTGAAATGACGAGAGTGTCAATATTGTTTCGATGTATTGCCTTGATAAAGCCCAGATGGGTGAAACTCGTGACAATGCAGTTGGCATTATTTTTTATTTTCTCTTGTCTGTCAATAACCGCAGTTGTATGGCAATTATGAATGATTTAGCAAATTATATGTAATTTACTTCAAGTCGTTACTAACACTGTCACTTAAAGTGTTTGTGCCTATGTAAAGGGCTAGAGGTGAATCTCTATGCACTAACATTGGGAAGGGGCAGTATGTCAGGAATCCGAATTTGCCAACTATGTAAAAGCTCCCTGAAAAGAAAGCAAAACAACCTGGAATTTCTTTTGGTTTCCTCATTTGTGTCATGGTTACCACAAGGATTGTTCTTTTAAATCTGTCAAACCCTATGTTTGTGCTTTTGTGTAAAGTGCTTAAGGACACAAAACATGTACTTGACTCAGCAGTGGTCAGACTTCTGAGCCTTCCACAGTTTCATGTTATGTTATCTTGCTTATCTATAGCGTCTCCTGCCCTAGGTTATGTTGTCAAAGCACTTTGCCTGTCATAAAAGCAAATGAGGGGTATGATACAATAGAACATGCAGTAGTGTTAGGGAGGTGCAAAGACACACAGGCAGTAGGGATGAGGGCGGAGGATAGATAAAACACTCAGAAAGGCACGAGATAAAAGGTTGGAGGAGCAATGTGTACAATTGGTCTGGATTTATCAGGGCAATCAACTGTAATCTGTGGAGTGCATCACCAAAAGGAGAGATAGCAGGAGAGAGAGATGTTCACTGTGCCAAAGGCTGTGTCTGGAAAGTGTTGAAATGCGCCCAGCGGGTTGTACAAACCAAAAGGAATTACATGATATTCACAGTGGCTGAACTTATTTTATGCTGTCTTCCCTTCATCCTCCTTCCATATCCTGACCAGGTTCTATGCCCCTCATTGATCCAGTTTCGTGAACCACCTCATGGTGTTCTGCGCTTCTTTTGAATGACTCATTTGAAGGCTTGATGCCTCTCTGACCCTCTCAATTACTCTAGGCACCATCTACAGGCCCCATGGCCCTAGCTCCATCTTTCTTACTGAATGGGAGGACCTCATCTCTTCTCTCCTGATCTCTACCACCAAGCTGCTCCTCCTGGGAGGCTTCAACATCCATTTTGACTTTCCTGAAGTGGCCACTGTTCTTTTCTGTGACCTCTGCAACACTCTCTCCCTCACTATTCTTCCCTCCGGTCCGACCCACTCAGCCGGACACACCTTGGATGCGCTCATCTCCGGAGACATCCCTTTCTCTAGCCCTCTCACTACACCGCTCTCTTGGTCTGACCATTCTCTTCTCTCCTCCCACCTGCAGCTCCTGGCCTCCCTGGCTGAGCTGCTGCCCGCACTGTCAGTCTCCTTCTTTGTGGTTCGACCGATGAAGCGAGTGTCAGTCGCTGCTTTTTCCACCACTTTCATCCCCCCTCCTACCCCTGCTGTTGACTCTCCCACTGACACAGCCCTTGGTAATCTTCACCTTTCCATCTCGAACCCCCTTGACACCCTTGCCCCTGTCATGAGGATCCGCATGAAGCCTGCCTCCAAGTGCAACAACTGATATGAATCCGGCCTAGCATCACTGAAAAGAATGTGCAGAGTTGCTGAACGGAAGTGGCAGACTTCAGGAACATCCACTGACAAATTGGCATGTCACCTGCTCCAAAGGCAATACAGATTCTCCATCCGCTCCAATAAGAGTGCCCATATACAAGCCTGCATCTTTGGAGTCTCCAAAAACACTGCTGAATTGTTCAAAATATGCAAGGAACTTGCCAATTGTACTGTAGTTTCCACCTCTCCTCTTCCCTTCCTTGCCCTCTGTACTTCACTGGCCTCCCATTGCACACCCAAAACACAGGACATCCTGTCCTCACTATCCTCTGCCCCCTCCCTACTCCCTCACCTGCTCGCAGGCCTCCCTTTCCCCCCTCTCCCTCCCACACACTTTCCTCCTTCTTGCCCATAGCACCAGATGAGGTGTCTAAAGTTGTCTGCTCTATGAAATACTCTCCCAAATAGGTGCTCCCCTGCTCCTCCAGAACTATCAAGGACAATATTACCTCTCTTGCTCCTGCCTTAGCTGATTTCTGCAACCACTCCTTTGCCACTGGTGCCTTCCCTCCACCCCTCAAGCACTCCCTTGTGCACCCTCACCTAAAAAAGCTGTCTGCCGACCATTCCTGCCTGGTTAACTATCGCCCTTTCTCAACTAACCCCTTCCTGGGCAAACTCTTGGAGAAGTTGGTAATCTCCCAACTGATCCACCACACCAAACTTGTTGGCTGTCTCCATGACCACCAGTCTGGCATCAGAGCATCCAGAATCACAGAAACTACTCTCGTGAACACCGGTCAAGACCTGCTCTCAAATCGTGATTCCAATTCTTCTTTGGTTCTCATTCTCCTCGATCTTTCCTCTGCCTTTGACACGGTCAATCATTCCATCATCATAAAACAGCTCTGTGATATCCTTGACATTATGGACCTGGCACTGGACTGGCTGATCTCCTTCCTATCAAACCATCCTTCCCAGGTGCAACTGGGTGCTTTCTTCTCCTCCACTTCACTCTCTACCTGCAGTGTTCCTCAGGGTTCTACCCTATCGCTGTGGCTCTTCAACATCTACCCTGCCCCTCTTCCCCACTTAATATTCTCGTTCCCTCCCCATTTCCAGAGTTACGCTGCTGACACACAGCTCTCCTTCAATCTCCCCTCCACCACCTCCTCTTCTTCCTCTCTCATTCCTGATTGTCTCACTGCTATTCAGCCATGGTGCATGGCTAATGATATCTGTCTTGATGCCAGTAAGACCGAGATCCTTCTCATTGGGACTCCTGCTCCCAGTCCCCCACTCTCTTGCCACCCTGATTGGGTCCTCTCCCCTCTTCATCTTGTGAGGCCAAAAACCTTGGTGTCATCTTCATCTCCTCTCTCTCCTTCTCTCCTCACATCACAGACCTTGCCAAGAAGGCCCAGTTTCAGCTTCACCTCCTTAGAGGCATTTTCCCCTTCCTCGCCTATCCCCCAGAAACTCAATGTATCTAGAGCTCTGGTCCTCTCTAGGCTGGACTACTGTAAGTGCCTCTACCTCAATCTGCCTCTTTCTTCCCTACGCCCCCTTCAACTAATCCAGAATAGACTGCAAGACATATCCTTGGCCTAAAGCTCAGGGACTACTTCGCTCTAGCTCTAAAATCTCTCCACTGGCTCCTGGTGGCTGTGAGTATCAAATTCAAGACCATCTGTATCATTCACAAGGCTTTCTGGGGTGAGGACCCCGCTATTTCCAACTCTCCCTCCCTAATTACCTCCCTGCTAGAGCCCTTCAGTCCTCTAGTTCCAACTCTTTACAGATCAGATGTTGTACCAAGCGGAGAGTGGGGGGTAGATCTTTCTCTTCGGCAGGTGCCTCCCTCTGGAATGACCTCCCCGCCCCTCTTAGACTTGAGCCTGACCTCCTTCAGTGCTGGAAACTTCTCAAACTCTCTCCGTCCCTCGCTAATGTCCCCATCTGCCACTGCGACTGGCAACCTGGTCCCTCATGAGTCTTACATCTTACCAGGCCCCATTGACCAGTCTATACCAGCACTCCCTCATATCAGCACTGCCCTTCTGGCCCCCCCTCCTTGACTAACCTGGTTGGGCATCCCTTCCTCAGTCTGGTCCACTGCCGTCCTCGCACTTAGTCGGTGGTCCTCACCCTCAGCACCCCCTGGTAACCCCCCCTGGGTTAAAATAAATAAATGGCGCAGTCTTCAGGGATGAGGTAGGGTACCAAAGCAAGGGAGTACTTTTTCTTTGCTGTGATGTTATTCAGTTCCCTATTGTAAATTTAAGCAGGTAAGTCTCCAGTCTTTTTTTAAATTAAAAATCTTGGTGCTGCAGCTGGAGAAACTGACAGCTGAAAGAATCCCTTGCATAGGGCTTCATCAATGTATTCTTTCAAGATCGTCTCTTTTTGTGGAGTGAAGAAATACACCCATCCATGAGAAATAACCGTAGCCAGTCTGAGATTGATGGACCTATCAACTGGCTTATGCAACGGCAATTGTCGCCTCAATGCAAGAACACATATCTTCAAATTTATGGTGGTCTGCTGGTATTGAACCAACACCAGTGACTTGGTGGATATTGATGGTTCCTAAAGGGTGCCCATTCTGTCAGCATCTATCAGTATAGCAGATTTCCTGGCAATACTTGGAGGGGGTACCTGTTGCAAAGGCAAGTTAATAGCTGAGTAAGCCAAAGCATTCCTAGAATCACCTTCAACTGCAGTGCAAGTATTAAGCAAATGGAATAAACTCTTGCTGATCCTGTATCCCTATTTGTAAAGCCACATTTACGTGAGATACTGCTCCAAACTTGAAATGAGATTGTCTACTGATTGACCAGTTCAGGCGATGCTTTTAAAAGCATGGAAATGGAATACTGCCGGGCAAATCCCAATTACAGGTCATTGCTATATGCACCCGAGTCTACTAAGGCTTCAACTTTAAAAGCTTCTTCAGTAACGAAGAACTCCACTAGTAAATACAAATACAAGGAACAGGTTTTCGGAGGCTGGTTGTGTTGAGAGTGCATGAGGCCCTGATCTATGCTTGAAGAGGGCTCACTTTCATCTTCACGATGAGCTGTTTCCTGACTTGATCAAGGGGCAATCTCTTACAAAGTGGCTGCATTCTCCCAATGTCCATATGTTCAGGATGCTTCCCTTCTGAGAACTTGATAGTGGTCTCTGTGTTGGATTGAGTATGGGGGAAGTTTTGAGGCGGATCTTCTCTACGTCGAATTCCTTTGTGTTCCAGAATCCATTAATCTAGGTGGAGTGACACATAACTAAGTTCTTCCAAGGTGTTGGATTGAGGATGATGTTGAGCTAGGGCATCTTGTAGTTGTTCCATGAGTTCATGTTGAAACACCACATTTTGTACCTTTTTGGGGGCTGAAACAACTCTGTTACATTTGACCAAGACCCCTGATTCAGTGTCATCATCTCAACCCTCTTTGCCACATGCTTTACAGTCGATCAAACATTATCTTAAACGCTGCACTAAATGGAAAGTAATAAAACTATGGGCCCGATCACGAGTTGGGCGGTAACGCCGGCTTTAATAGCCCTACCGCCAAACCCCCGGCGCTATTAGCGCCGGTTCACGGGTTTGGCGGAAGGGTTATTGCCCATTCCCCATTGGGCCCATTCGGGAATTCCTCATTCCCCATTGGGCCCAATGGGGAAAATTTGCGCTATTACCGCCGGCAGATTTCCGGCTGGCGGTAATTGCGCCAAAAATCATCAATTTTGCAGCGGATTTCCCCCCAGCTCAAAGCTGTGGGGAAATCCGCCAAAGCCATTATCTGGCGAACCCTTAAATGCGGCAGTAATAGCGCTACCGCCGCATTTAAGGGTTACCGCCAGACTCGTGATGAGGCCCTATATTGGATCATAGGCACCCAGTAAGAGCATATCGCAATCCTGTTCCTCGCCACCCAGTTTGGCTATAATAAATATTACTTTGGCCTGATCTTTTTGGAAATTACCTGCCTTCACATGGAACTAACAGAAGGGGCCTCATCACGAGTTCGGCTGTATTCCCGGATGTAATACCACTGACTGTAATAGCCCTAGCACCGACCGGTCTGGTGGTATTACCACCGGATCACGGGTTGGGCCTTAATGGTAAATCCCCATTCCTGATTGGGTCCATTGGGGAATTTTCGGTGCTAATACTGCGGGCTAATACAGCCGGCTGCAATACAGCCGAAAACAGGGATTGTCACCTCCAGAAAAAAGCTGGAGGTAAAACAGCCGATTTAGCGCCCAACTCGTGATAGGGCCAGCCCTTAAATGCAGCAGTAATACCGTTACCACCGCATTTAAGGGCTGCAGCCCAACTCGTGGGTTTAAGGGTTACCACCAGACTCGTGATGAGGCCCTCAGTCTGCTCAGTAACCATCACTTCTGCCTCCTTCATCCATCAGTGCTAGAACAGGAAGGCCTCCTACTCTGCCTCAAAACCCTTTTTTATCAAACCCCCTTGTCAATCTAGGAAGACACCTCCCCTTGATCAGTTCTACCCACATCACGCAATCTTCCTCTGTGTGTTTTCCTCATTGTGCGTACTGCATTGCTGAAGAGAAAAATATTGCGCTACCAGCTCCAAAACAAAGCCATGTTTTTAGCAGAACGGATCTTCACATTTTTCAGCTACCACACAGCGCAGATGTAGCCTGCATCTTTAAAGTTAATTTCTCTTCCCATTTTCAGAGCATTATGCATTGGCTCAATCTGCATCCAGTTTATTTTATCATGGTCTAGTTTGCACTAAATGTGATTATGGGATTCAGTTACATGTTAAATGGTGTTGGGTTAATTAGTATGTTAATTTATGTTAGTATTATATTTTTTGCAGCTCAGTTCATTGAAATAGCATCATAGAGCAAAGTGATCAATCTCTGTGCATTGGCATCTATTTAATTCTTCCTGAGACTCACCTTCTTGAGTCCAGTAATGTGTTTCACACCCTTAGCCCTAGTTAAAGTTCAACCCCACGCTAAAATATGAATGCTACGATGCTGAGTTTAAATGTTGACATTCGTAGCCCATACTCCTACACTCCCTCCTTTTTTTCTGACGGGGATATAACCCAAAATCACTGCAGGAAAAACAAACACAGATGTCCTAAAACACATGTGCCACATTTTAACAAATAAATAACATGCACATGGTAATTTTCATGCCCAAGAAACATTAAGTATATATATCTAGTCTTGAGCAAAAGAATTATGAGTCTTGAGCAAAAGAAACAAAACCTTTAGAAAACAGTTTTTAAAAAATCTTTTTTTAGAATCTATCTTTTTTGTTGTTTTTTTCAATTTTTTTTATCTCTTGATCACCCTTATCTTTTATACATTTTTTGAAATTGGTGATTTTTTGGGGGAGCTTTGGAGGGATTTTTTAAAAGGTTGTTTTAGATTTTTTAAATCTTTTTTTATAATATATTAAACAAAAGCATTGTCATCTTCAGAAAGCAAACGTCCATAAAACTGTAAAAATCAGTAAAAAAATCAGTTTGTGATAAAAAATCAACTGGGATCCGGCGCTCCAAGGATCTGCACTGAAGGGGAAAACAATTTTTCTAAATTTTAAAAAGAAAAGACAACTTAAGTACCAAGCATATGAAATCAAATTCAGTTATGCGTTGTGCACACAAATGCAGATTATACCAAATAACACGCCATACAGCCAAGACATTTCTTTATTGCTAACTGAAAACAACATGAATTAAGCACACTAATATTACATGGTATTTTTCAGATAACAGTCTCAAACGCAATACACCTTTCTCTTTGTTACGCGCTTGGGTTTTTGTTCACTAACTTGATATATTTTTTCCTCTTTTTTTTACTTCTTTAAATCTCCTTCTGACATCTTCGCACTATTTACACCTATCCACCTACTCTGGTAATTCTATTTAATATATAAGTGCTTCACTTTTTCACTCCCTGCTAGTCTCAACTCACTCTAGTCTTTTCACTTCATGTTTCAGGTGAAAAGGCTTAATTTGATTAACATGGATAAACTGTTCCACTGTTAACTCTCCCTCCTTTTTGGCAATTTTGTAGACCACCTGTGAAACCTTATCTACAATTCTATATGGCCCTTGCCATGCTGCAAACAATTGAAAGTTGTTATGCTTACCCTTCCCGAATTCCCGAAATTAAACTTGTATACCTGGTCTCCTATTTCATATTCTCTCACAGATGCCTTGCTATCATAATATGCCTTTGCACCATCAGCAGCCTTTTCCAAATGTCGCTGCGCAAATGCAAACGCATAATGCAAGTGCTTTCTCAATTCTTCCACATAGTCATGAATTGTGGATGCATTTACAAGCACCTGCTCATTTGTTCTGTAAAGTAAGTGTTGTGGGAGAACCATTTTTCTTCCTGTCATGATTTCATGGAATCTGACATTTGTTGATTTATAGGGTGTTCACCTGATATTCATTAGTACCAATGAAAGCCGCAAATCCCAACTAGATCCTACTTCAGCTACAAACCTTTTCAACATATCCACGATCTGTTACACCGTTCTTCTCCTCCTGAAGAGGAGGGCTGGTAAGAAATGTGTAGTTTTCTCTTCACACCCAAGATTTGCCATATTTTTGTCATTAATGCACTTGTGAAATGACTTCCACGGTTTGAATATATTCTTTGAGGTAAACCAAATCTTGAAAAAATATGATTTACAAGTAAAGTGGCCACCATTTGCGCACTGCAATCTGGAGCTGCAATGCACTCCACCCATTTGGACATTAGACAAGTTACTGTCAGCATGCACCTGTTTCACCTTGCTGTTCTTACGGACCCAACATAGACGACTTGTTAATCAGACCATGGGAGTGTCAAGCCTCTTTTCATCAACGGTGCTCTATGAGCCGGTGACACAGGTTGAAACTATGCACACACTAAACACCCTCTGGTGTAGAGCTCAACATCTTGGGACATGTGTGGCCAATAGGCATAATCTTTTCAAATTTCCCATGTTTTCTGTGAACCTCTGTGACCTGCAGTTATGGCATTGTGGGCATGATGTAACATCAATCCCCGAAATGCCAAAGGCACCGCCCATTGGATTGGCCTGTCACATACTCCCTAATCATTAGCCCATCTTGTAACCTAATTCTCATTTTGATTTTTAAGCACTCTCAATTCCTCTCTCCCTTTACAGTCTTCTTCAGTGAGAGGATTGTCACATTTAAACCATATGTTTCCTATTACTGCTGCAAACTCTTCTTCTGTATCGTTTTCTACATGGTATGCCCATCCATCTACATACACAGTTGGTAAATCCTTACATGTGTCTTTGTTGAATGCCTTGTGTGGGGATTGCTTAAATTCATTCAGACTTGTCTCTAGCTCTGTGTCATCAGGTGTACAGACAGCTGTACAATCATGCAACTCAGCTAGTCCTTGAGCAACTGGCCTCTTTTTATTTTGTCCATATTTCACTTCTACGGGAAATCCCTGAAATGCTAATGGTCCAGGAAGTAATTCTTGACTGGGCCAAATTCCCAAATCTGATTCTGTTACGTTGCAAAAACTGCAGAGGCTGGTGATTTGTTTCAACAATCACCCTCTCCCTTGAATTATAGGGCGGAAATGTTGTAATGTCCAGACAGTGGTCAGAAGTGCTTTTTCACATTCACTGAATTTGGTCTCTACCTGTGACAATGCTTTGCTAGCATATGCAATGGTTCTGTTATGTGCATCGTGTTTTTGATATAACACTGTTGACATGCATTGATCTGTAAATCCTATTTCTACAAAGAAATCCTGATATTTGATTGGGTATGCCAAACATGGTGCTTTCATTAGACACCCTTTTAGCCTGGCCACTGCCTCATTTTGTTCCTTTTCCCATTTCCAGGGTGCACCCTGCTTCAGTAATCTCATTAAGGTTGTGTAATCACTGCATAATTCCTAATTCATTTCCTGTTGTAACTTGTCATCCCAAACAAACTCTTTAAACTTTTCAAATTAGCAGGATCCTTTAATTTATTAATCGCTTCAACCTTTTTCTTTTGTGAGTTTAACCCATGCTTTGTCACTTCATGACTTAGGAAGTTTACCCTTTTTCTGCACCACTGTGCTTTCTGTAAAGATACTTTTGCCCCAGCCTTCTGTAGCTGACTGAGCACATGCCTAATCTCATTCAAAATGGCTTTTCAGGCCTTCATTTTTGATTAGCACATCATCCACATAGACTATTGTCCCTCTTTCAGCTGCATCTGGAAGGGCCTTGCTCAGGAATATCCCAAACTCACCCCTACTATTGACATACCCAAAAGGGGTCCGGGACCATGCATATTGTGATTTGTCAAATGAAAATGCAAACAAATTTTGAATATCTTCAGCATGTTGGCTCCATCTGCAGTGAATTAGAATAAGTGTAAAATTTGTCTGAAAGTGTAACTTTGACATTGTTTTTGCATTACTGGTGCCTCGTTTCCTTTCTTACCCTTTCCCTCACCTTGTCCCTCCTCCTCCTCCATCCCCTGGTTCTGATTGGGCAGTGACCCGTAGCACAGAGGTGCCTCGTTGTGTCTGTGGCTTCAGGCCTGCATTTCCTATCAGCTGGCTGAAGCACGCAGTGAGATTTGATCGAACGTTCTGCTCGTGAGTGCCTTGGGGGGTATTTGTTGTGCATGTTGCCTCCATCTGCAGTGAATTAGAATAAGTGTAAAATGTGTCTGAAAGTGTAAGTTTTAAATTGTTTGTGCTGCTCGTGAGTGACTTGGGGGATATTTGTTGTGCATGTTGGCTCCATCTAGTTGTTTGGTCCAGGCGTCTCGTGTCCCTTTCCCCTCCCTGACCTGCTTCCGCATTGTCTCCAACCCACCTCCCAGACTGCCCGTCACCCCTGATTGGCCCTCTGCCAAACATAACTGACCTTCCCAGGGCAGCAGCCCCTGCGGCTAAGGGCCCCTAGGCAAAGGGCAGCTCCTTCAGAGGCGGCTCCAGCTAGTGTCTGCAGGTGTCCACAGGGGAAGCCAGTTGCCAGCAGTCAACCAGCAGCGACTAAGGTTCGTAGGAGTGGCCCGGCCTTTTCCCCACTATTCAGGACTCTCAAACTTGTCAATCTATGAAAGTCTGATCAAAAAAGGTTCACCCCTGTTCCTCCAAAACCATCAAGGACCACATTGATACCCTGGCTCCTGCTCTGGTGGATTTCTGCAACCACTCCTTCACCACTAGATTCTTTCCCTCCCCCCTGAAGCACTCCCTTGTGCACCCTCTTCTTAAAAAACCCTCTGCTGACCCTTCCTGCCCAGCTAGCTATCACCTAATCTCCATCACTCCTTTCATGAGCAAACTCCTGGAAAAGCTGTCCATCTCCCAGCTTAATCTTCACACTGAATCTGCTGGTTGTCTCCATGACCATCAGTCTGGCTTCAGAGCTGCCAGAAGCACGGCAACTGCTCTCGTGAACATCTGTGAAGACCTGCTCTCCAACCTCGATTCCAACACCCCCTGTGTCCTCATCTTACTTGATCTCTCTTCTGCCTTTGACACGGTCAACCATGCCATCCTGCTCAACCATCTCCGTGATAACCTGGGTATCAGTGATCAGGCCCTGGCTTGGCTGACTTCCTTCCTCTCTGATCGACACGCCCAGGTCCAACTTGGGTCCTTCCTCTCTTCTATCTCTATCTCTACATGTGGTGTTACCCAGGGGTCTAACCTCTCTCCCTGGCTGTTCAACCAATACTTCTTGCCCACTGCATTGCCGCTCTCTGCCCCAACTTTCAGTGCTATGCGGATGACACTCAACTCATCTTCAGGCTCCCTTCCACCACCTCTTTTCGTTCTCTCATCTCTGACTGTCTGTCCGCCATCCAGGAGTGGTGCGCCGCCAATAATCTCTGCCTTAATGCCAGTAAGACTGAGATTCTCCTCATCGGCACACCTGCTTCCTCCTTTCCTGTTACTCTCTGGCCGGCCTCTCCTGGCCTTCTTCGTGCTCCCACCTGTGAGGCTAAAAACCTCGGGGTCATCTTCGACTCCACACTTTCCTTCTCTCCTCACATCTCTGACGTCTCTAAGAAGTCACACTACCAGCTGCACATCCTCAGAGGTATTCTCCCTTTCCTCTCCTTCCCCCAGAAGCTCACTTTCTCCAGAGCTCTGGTTCTCTCTAGGCTGGACTACTGCAACAGCCTCTTTCTAAATCTGCCTGCCTCTACTCTCCGTCCTCTGCAACTCAATTTCAACATCAACCCAAAATAGGACTGCAAGAATTGTCCTTAGCCTCAAGCCCAGGCATTGTATCTCTCCAGGACTTAAATCTCTGCACTGGCTCCCAGCGGCTATGAGGATCAAGTTCAAAACCCTCTGCATTGTCCACAAGGCCTTCTGGGGCCTGGGACCTCAATACCTCCAACTCTCTCTTCCTAAATATCTTCCCTCTCGAACACTTCACTCATCCACCTCCAACTCCCTCAGGGTCAGTCGCTTCTCCAAACAGCAAGTTGGCGGTAGATCTCTTTGTTCTGCTGGGGCATCCCTCTGGAACAGCCTCCCTGCCTCTCTGAAACTTGAGGAGAACCATCTCAGGTTCCGGAAGCACCTCAATACCTTCCTCTTTGCTTCTGCTTTCTCTCCTCCTCTCCCCTGCTAATCTTCTGGCTGAAACTGCACTGGTTACCTGGCTGCCCTCTGATCTCGGGCCCATGTCCCATCCCCACCAGTTGCACACCTGCACTGCAACCCTGGCAATCCTTGCACTCAGGGACTGTTTCTGTATGCCCTCAGCTCCTACTAGAACTTCACACCTGATGTCTGCACTTACCCTTGCACTTGCCTCCAGCTGTCCACACTTTTATTTATTGTCCTTATTTATCTTACTGTTATCCTATGTACTGCACTGTCCCCTCCCCTTTCCCCCACACTTTTCCCCTTCCCCCCTCCTCTGCAATTGTGCAATCTGAATGCCACCTGGCCTAGTGGGATCGCTGTCTCTGTCCTCCCTTTGTTTCTCCACCCTTGCCTTGTCGTGCCTTGAAACACTTGTGTATAGGCGCGTTATAAATGTCATATCATATCATACCATATCAAGTGGCACACACACCAGTATCCAGCTGTAAGGTCTAACGTAGTAAACGCTTTTGACCTGTGAACCTGTGCAAGACCCTGATCAATAAATGGAAGGGGCCACCTTGAAACAGGTACCTTTTTGTTTAGTTCTCGTAGATCTGCACACAAGGGCCATTGGCCATTGGGTGTTAGCACACCTAATATAGGAGTAGTCAATGTACTATGATTAGGCACTTCCATAAATATTTTTCTTAACTGGTCTTTTTCTTCTTCACTTGTGCAAGAATCGTAAGGCTTGAATTTGCTCCTCTACCATTTTAGAAAACTCTGGGAAGTCCTGTAAAGGAGGGACCTCTGTAGTTTCCTCTACTCGTGTCGCAGTGTCTCTTTGGAGAGTCGCTATACTTCAATGTTTTTTTTTCTCTTTTAGATTCACTTAATTTGAATAAAATACAATTGTCTTGATGACAGCACACTATTTCGCTTCGCTCATAGGGGTACACACACTGAACTTTAAAGATTCCTTTAGGCTTAGAATCCATTGTTCTGGTAGCTCACCTGTGCAGTCACATAGCTTTCAGGAATGTTCCAGATCACTCGGTTATTGAAATCGGCATTGTAGTAAGATTATCTGTAATTGTCATTCGAATTGCTGAATTCTCTTCCAAATGAATGTCTTGACACCCTTTATTGTCCACCAGGATTTGAAATGGTCCATCCCCAATCTCTTTCAGCTGTGTATATTCACATTCTAACCCTTGCTGCATTATGGATTCATTTAGGCATACAAAATGCATCAGAACCTTTTTATCTGTTGTGCCTTTCTGTATTTTAATGCTACTGTAACGTGTCTGATGAATGCAGGAATGGTGATGTCCTTTTTCACCTCAAGCTCAATTGAATATGGCATCATTTGGGCACAATGGTAAGTCTGTCTTTTATCTTCAAAATCATGTGCATCTCCACCCAACCTATACCAAACCTTTTGATTTGGAAAGTCTAATACCATACACATCCTGTGCATGATGGAATTTCCCAAATAGAATTTGTTTTGTATCCCGCTCACGATCCACACATTGTGATGAATACTCTTAGGGCCAAATGTAATCTTTAAAATGCATCTCCCTACAATTCTTTGTCCCAACTCGGGGTCATCTGGGCCAAAAATGTGTTGATTATTAATAGTGAACTACCTTTTCATTAATGAAACTCCTTTCATGTTCAAGTGCCAAAGTGGCTTCAATCATTTCAGGATGCCAATTCACATGGATAGGGATCCATGGCTGCCCATCTCCCATGTGTATTTCTGATATTGTTGAAATTTACTTTTCTTTATTTACCTGTGGAGTGACATTTGGTTTGCGTTATTCTTCATTTAGATAAACAAACGCAGCGTGTTTTCATCTATTTCTGTTTTCCATTTTTTCTCGGGATCGAAATAAATCTCCAAAGACTGTTTCTCTTTTTCGCCTCGCATTTTATCCTGACACAGAAGAATGACAGTAACACTAGGCACACAGCCATTCTGAAGAAATACTCCAACTGCACTTTCTGATTTAGCAACGCTGTGGAATTCTTTTACACTGTTGCTTTGTGTCATTATTTTCTTAGGTCTCAATGGCTTTTTAGCTAAGGACCACCATACTCCTTTTACCCCATCAATGAGGGGCGACAACCTCTTCAGGCAATTCGTCCCTATGAGAAAGGGTATTTCATTGATGGATGTGATCAACACTTCCTGTCTCATCCGATGCTTCCCTATCTTTATGTCAATCCCAGTGACACCATGATAGGTATTTCTTCCCTATTGAAATTGTGCACAGGACCTTCATTTTCCCTGAACTATATGTGATTCTGTGAAGAATCTCCCATCATTGATACTTGTCGCCAGTTCTTTTGACATTATTGTTGCTTTGGCACCTGTATCAATCATTGCAAATGCATTACATTTTTCTTCAACCGTGATTGGGGCATAGTACCTATCTTCAACCTCTTCTAGTACACATAAAAAGTGTGCATTTTTGGTGATTTAAGGACTTCTTTTTTTTGCTCTTTCTTACTCTTTGCTGGGCAAATGGGGATATGAACTGACATTCTACCCTCCTTTTGCCCACTTCATTTCTTTGTCTATTCTCTGGGGTTCAGCACCCATTTGGAGTGTAGCCACTGACTGCCCCTGTGACTTGGGACTACTAGTGCTCACGCACCAACCTATTGGCTGGGTATATTCTCAAGTGTCACGTGACAGCCTTTCAACTTCTGGCGCATGACACTTATCTGTGTTTTGCATGGAGCCTGTCCTTTCTGTCCCTTGGAATATTTGTTGTTCAATATACTCCTCAGGTGCTTGACCTGCACCCTCCTTTTGGGCAATTGTTTCCTCTGTGTGGGTATCAACAGTATTCTATCTGGTAAGAATAATCTATCTGTTGATCCTAACTCTTTGTTTTGTGTTTTATTTTCATATTGGATGTTCTTTTTAAATCTGTTTCTCAGTTTTTTGGGTTTTTCTTGTTCATTTTCCCCCTTTTGTTCTTCATTTTCACACACCTGAATAATCTGGTTCAACTCTAAATTGAACCACACTTCTTTTGTGTGAGTGTTGAGATTCCCTGTCTCACTTTCATCCGTTTGTTTTCTTATTTTTAAATCAGTAAGCAATTCAGAACCGTTATTCAAAGGGGATTCATAGGCATCTGTGTTTTCATCAGTGCAGCAGTTATTAGCTAGTCACTTGTTGTCAGAACGCACAAGATCACTCCTATGGCCATCGGCACCTTCACTTGGCTGTTGCTTTTGGACTGCACATAATTTTCCTATCTGTTCAGACAACATTTTGGGCCTCATTACGACCCTGGTGGTACAGAGTGAACGGCGCCGTAAAAGGTGCCGGCGCCGTTCACTCCGTACCGCCGCATTACGAGGTCCCCTCGCGGGACCCAGGAAGCAACGCCTGGGAAAACCAGGCGTGCTTACCGGGTCCCACAAGGGGAAGAGGGAGCAAACAACGGGCCATCTCGTAATGGCCCGTTGTTTGCTCCCTCTCCCATTCCCATTCAGCCCTATGGGGGCTGAAATGGGAATGGGGAAGGGCCGTGTCCTTGGAGGGAGGAATTTTCGGGCCTTCCGAACTCGGAATGGCCCGGTAAGTCCTCATTCCGAGGACCCGGACCCGACGCGATTTCGGCGGCAGCCATGCCGCCAATAGCGGCATGGTTACCGCCGAACTCGTAATGAGGGCCTTTGACTTGGGTCTCTAAGCATTGAAACCTGTCCATGTCTCTGGATTCCTCTATGTGCGGCCCTGACCAGTAATGGTTAAACTCATCCTGATTAGGCCTGTTCTGATATCTCTCTGGAGATTGATTTCTATGTATGTTATCTCTCAATTCATGCGACACAGAGGTGGAGGACGCAGAGTGACCATCCTTTAACCATGGTCGACTGGCGGTGGTGATTGGTTATATTGGTGAGGGATAACATTCATATTTTGTCTTTCATTTGGTGGGAACTGTATCCTATGCTGGTTTCCATTTTCAATGAATCTCCTACATAAATATTGGTTTTTCTTCGTGGCCAAATACCATTGTATTAGGGTCAAATCTACTCTGGGCTCCTAGTGTCTGGTATGGGCCATTGTACATTTAATTTTGATAGTTATTTAGGCCTGGCATATCATGCTGAAATCCCACTCTGGGAGAATTACCCAGCTATCTAGGGCTAATTTAAGAATCCCTATTGCTGGGATCAATGGATAGGAACATAGGAGTTTGGGGTGATGTCCTGTGTGGACGCATGTCCCTTTGACTAGATGTCATGTTGTTCCTTGCATGAGTTTGGGCTGATTCTAGCGGCATCTTTACAGATTTTACCTAAGAAATCGCGGGTGTGGGCTCCTTAAACTTTGGTTTTGTCTCTTTATTCTTAGGCTCCTCCTCTCTCTGACCAAATATCACTTCATACAGTTTGGTCCCCTGTTCAATTGTCAATTCTAGTGTTTTTTCCCTGTAAAATTCACGAATTAACTGGGATATAATTTCTTTTTGGAGTCCATAAAAATATGCAGTCTTACATTCTACAGAGTTAGGGTTAAAGGCCACATCAAAGCGTGAAAATGCTCTTTTTAAATTTTGAAGGTATTGGCAAGGTGACATATCTGGCTTTGCTGTAATAGTGTAAGTTGCTTTTTGGCATCCTGTATAGACTGGTAAGGTGATAATTGATCTCTAACCTCCTTCTCAAAGTCTGCCCATGACAAGTTTTCCTGTTCGTTGAGACCACGAATGATGCCAGCAGATGCTACATCCATGGTAAGGTGAAAGTACTGTCTATATTATTCCCTAGGTATCTGGAGGGCTTTGAATATATCGTGAACAGTTTCTAAATGGTCTCCATGCAACAATCATCTCCCTTTTTGAATGTTTTAGTTAAAGTCTTAATGGATTTCATAATTTCTATAGGACTACATTGTGCATTCTGGTGTGTGTCATTTTGTCGCTCATTCCTGTTCTCTTGTGGGAAAGAATGGGTGTGAATATTTGCTGGTGGTTCAGATCCCACCATTGGGTTATAACCAGGTCTGGCCAAAGGGACAGCTCTCAGTACATTGTTTCCTTGGCCAGAGCTGTGATTAAATTCAGTTCCATTGAATGCAGTATCTTGTCGCTTTTGCTGAGATCTGAGATTAACTATTTGCTCTTCTAGGCTCTTGCACTGTCCATGAAGCTGTTCTGCCTCATGACAGAGACCAGAATTCTCATCCCTGACCTTAATGATTATTGCTTGTAATTAATTTATTTGTGTCTGAGACTGATTAAGCGCTTTGGCCTTTTTGTCATTTTTCTTCCATTAATTTAAATACCTCCTGTTCCACAGCATGGAATTCTTTATCTTTATCACTGCCATCCTCTCTAAGGGCTTGCATTTCCAAAATAGCAGCATCTTTATCTTGTCTTATTCTGTCTAAAATTGCTTTTAAGTGGGTTAATTGTTGCTCAATCTCATGTAATGGGTTCTCTCTCTCTGAACCAATTGAGTAGAGAGATCGGTGCATTTGCCTTGCAATTCTGTGTTTAGCTCTCTCTGCTTTAATTCCACTTTTAACTGCTGCACCTGGTCACATTCATTGTCCAAACTGCATTGTAACTTGCTAATAACTTCACCGTCATTTCCTTGTATTTTTATAGATCTGTGGAGCAGGAACCACAGTTTTGCACACAGTTTGATGATGCATGTTTTCTCCACTGTGTGGTCTGATACCCGTAATAGCCTAAGGAGGCACACCTGCACAATGCTTCATTCATCAAAAATGTTTTCAAATGCCTCCCACTTTACCTCTGCGGTAATTCTGTCTTTCCATATTGTCAAATTCTCTGAGGACCAAACGGCATGAGCATAAAGCTTTGCCTCAAGATAATTTGACAATTCAGAAAACTCAGCCTGCATCTGGGACATAGCAGCACTATTGTCAATGACACTATAATGAGAGTGAAATGAGCACAGAGTACTGCACTACCTCACAGCACTAATTCAATTAATGAGTGCACAATATGGTTATGCTTTAGAATGCAACGCCACGGCCAGTAATTGCTTTAAAGTTTCCCAATGGCCAACGCACCAAATCTGTTAGAGATATTTTGAGGTTTTATCTAGTACCTCATGGTATTTTATTGTGTTATCTTGCTATGGTGGTATTTGTGGGAAACTTTTAGGGGTATTTTTATAGTGGTGAGACTAATTTCAGACTACTGCCTAATAATGATTTTACCAGGGTCACTAACAACAAATACAGGACTTAATACACTCTGACTAGATGGCTCATGTCCTGCTGTGGTATCTTATGTACAATACCACATTATACCCTTTTAGCTGTGTTCCAACAAATGTCAATCATGCAATTGAAATACAACACATTCATTCAGCCTCTCTAAATAAAACACCTCACTGCAGCTACGTTGCTTTGAGATATTTCTTACCACATGTCTCCATCTCTCTCTGCATGTCAAATTAAAGTGATTGAATGCATAAGAAAATACACTGAACTAAATTACCTTTTTTGAATATATTCTTTATCGTAAAATAGAAATATGCAAGTTACACAGAATGATCCATACACCCACGTTATATTTCACAGTGTAAATACATTTTCTTGCAATGGCTTTCAACGCTCTATCTGTGGAAAGTTCTGCCAATTGACCTTAGCTTTGAAACGAAACTTGGCAGGGTAAATATGCTTTGAATAACAGTAGATATTTGAGAAAAATAAACATAGTAGTACATGCAAGTTGAAATTCAAATCTCTAACCTGTGCTACATAGGGCCTCATTACACGGATGGCGGAGAACCATGGCGCTATTGGCGCCATGGTTCATGCCTGTAAAATACTGGCACCGCCTTGGCGGAAAGGGGAATTACCGCCCCATTCCAAGGTTGGCGGGGCGGTAATTCCCCCTTCCACCATTGCCCTTCCCCATTCCCATTTTTGCCCCATAGGGCATAATGGGAATGGGGAAGGCGCTAATTACGGAACCGCAAATTGCGGTACCGTAATTGGCTCCCTGGGTCCCTTTGCGGGTTGGTTTTTAACGCCTGCAAAAAGCAGGCGTTAAATTCCCCAACCCGCAAAGGGACCTCGTAGTAAGGCGGTAAGGATTTACTGGTACCGGTAAAATACCGGTACCGGTAAACCCTTACCGCCATCCGTGTAATGAGGCCCATAGTATCATTCACATCACCAGCACCTCAACTAACATCATATTTACCTAAATCGGTTGGCGATATTCCCGACTCTGCTTGGCAGTGAAATCTTCCCCAGCCTTTCTGCCTGACTCTCACAGTGTCAACCCAGATAAGAATTCTCGAGACTGCAGTTTTTCTAAGGATCGCCAACCCAGGAGAGAGAGAGCTTCAATTTTAGCCTTAGCCCAGCAGACAGTCAGCCTGCAAGCACCAGACTCAGTCTGCTCAGCAACCAGCACTTCTGCCTCCTTCATCCGTCAGTGCCAGAACAGGAAGGCCCTCATACTCTGCCTCAAAACACTTTTTAGCAAACCCCCCTGTCAATCTAGGAAGACACCTCCCCTTGATCAGATCTACCCACATCACGCAATCTTCCTCTGTCTGTTTTCCTCATTGTGCTAACTGCGTTGCTCAAGAGAACATTTTTTCATTTTTCTCTTGCGCTTCCTGCTCCAAAACAAAGCCATGTTTTTAGCAGAACGGATCTTTATATTTTTCAGCTACCACACAGTGCAGATTCAGCCTGCACGTTTAAAGTTCATTTCTCTTCCCATTTTCAGAACATTATGCATTGGCTAAATCTGCATCCAGTTTATTTCATCATGGACTAGTTGCACTGAATGTTATTATGGGATTCAGTTACATATTAAATGGGGTTGGGTTAATTAGTATGTTAATTTATGTTAGTATTATAGTTAGTGAAGCTCAATTCATTGAAATAGCATCATGGAGAAAAGTGATCAATCTCTGTGCATTGTTATCTATTTAATTCTTACTGAGACTCACACTCTGGAGTCCAGTAATGAGTTTCACACCCTTGGCCCTAGTTAAAAATCAAACCCATGCTAAAATGTGAATGCAACAATGCTGAGTCTAAATGTTGAAATTCCGAGCCCATACTCCTACAGCGTGCTATAAACTATGCAGCGGTGGGTTGTTTTTAAGGAGATAGAGGATTATGTGGGAAGCTACAGTTCGAATTGTTATAATTAAAGGTAGCTTCATTCTTATGGCAGAGTTGTCGTGTGATAGTGTTTATGTTGTATGTTAATGCAGGGAGTGCGAAATGAGCCTGTGCCTTTCACTAAGCTACAAAGGTGTGGGGTGTGCAAGGGAAGAAATGGGTTAGCTGTACAAACAACAAGGTTTCCATCCTGGGTTTTGTCTATGTACAAAGAGCCGGGCTACGTATCACAGATGAAATAAGTGCAAAATAAATAGATCATACTCCCCCTCTGAGAGAGTCTAGGAGTGATGAAATGCAATCCATAGTTCCTTCCAGTGCGAACAAGACACCCCTTTCAAGTTTTCTTACGGCAGTATGGGCCACACTCATGTGCTTTAGAGTAACATGCAGTGCCTACTAAGAAGAAAAATCTAAGGTGCCCAACTGTCATCCTCCTGGAAGATCTGATGGTTTCCCTATGGTGCAATTGAAGTGTGATCCATTGCCCACCCTCCAAGCCCATATAACTGCCATACATACATTCTTATCATGTGCCAGTTACTGAAAAGCCCTCTGTATGGGTTGGCGGCACCCAGAGCAGACATTGAGGTGGCAGAGCACTGAAGAAGAAGGATTGACAAGGCCGGCCACTGAGAGAGGGACCTGTGGTGGGGAATGTGCCGTGGGAAGGAGGGGCAACACTGCTGGAAGCAGCTGGTATGCAAGTCGGGGGGGTCGTGGTCGGGCGCAGGGAAGTTGGGGTGGATGAGGATCAGGATGTGGGCAGGAAGTGCTAGGTTTTGAGGGCTTTCCAAAATGTCAGGTGATCCTCTACGAGACGGAATGAGAGAGGGAGGGAGTTCCAGAAAGTGGGTCCAAGCACGGAGAAACAGGTGCCTCCTAGTCTGGAGAACTTGAAAGGGAGGACTACCCAGAGGTGTGCAGAGCCTGATCTGAGCATTCATATGAGACGGTAGCTTTGAGCTTGTTTCAGAGGAATTCAAGGCCTTTCTTGTGGATGACGAGGTGGGTAAGGTACATGGCTTTGAAAGAGGTGTGACGGCTGATGAGCAGCCAGTGAAGTATCCTGACTGCGGGAGAGATGTGTTCTCTGGGGGAGAGTGCAAGAAGGAGCCTTGCTGCAGAGTCTTGGATCTGTTTCAGCTTTCTGAGTTGGTATGCAGGCACGCCTAGGTAGAGGGAGTTAGAATAGCCTAGTTGCAAGAGTATAATGGCCATGATTGCAAAGAATCTGTGGGGGAAGGAGGGATAAGGGAAGAACCACTTGAGAATGCAGAGGTTTAAGGTGCATGATCTGGAGACTACATTGATGTGACATGAGAGGGTCAAGTCGAAGCTAAAAGTGCATCCTAGGTTTTTGACTGTGGGGGAAGCAGTAGGTACAGGTCCAAATGAAGGCGGCCATGCAATAGGTTGGTTGTTTAAATGGGGTAGGAATAATAGAATTGGTTGAACACCAGTCCTGACCTAGTCTGAATGTCCCACATGGAATCAAGCATGGTAGCATTCTTCGTGATCCGTAGCGAGCTAAACTTTAATCTCTGCCAACTGTTTGGTTACTACTGTAAGGCGGGGTTCAAATGTATCATTGTGGGTGCAAGGCTAGGTGGTCTTGCATATTGTTACAAACAGACTTGGTACCTTGACTGTAAGGCTGTCAGCATAACATGGATGTGCAACAGCATCATCCAATCTGGCGGTTGCCATTGAACCTTACGGATGGTGCTTTTATAGGGACTACAACTCCCAGCATCGTCCGTTGCACACCACACGCAGTGTGACGTCATGAGGAACAACAATCCTGTGTTTGGCGGTCTCTAAAGTCCCTTTTATGTTTTGTCTCCATGCCATTAGGTAAATTAAGGGTCAACCTGCTCATAGGTGGTGCTAAAGCACCAAACTTTTGCATAAATCTAAACTAAAACATATTTTTTGCAATTTGTAATTCAATAGTCTTCGCATTTGCAAAGAATCTAAAAATGTTAAGATTCTTTGCAAAAGCAAAGACTGGTGGTGTTGCCACTGTACATTGGCCAGGAGCGCAGAACCCTGCATTGTCTCATTTGCAGCCCTATGAAAGCCATGAGGGAGATGTCACCTGATGTCACAGCATTTATTAACCTGCATGGGCACTGGAAATCCAACCTGTGCAGGGAAAAAATACCTCTTCACCTCTCCATCTCCCTGCCAGTCTCAGGCTGAGAGCGGGTTCAGAAGGCTGAACCAACCCTCAGCCCAAAGCAAAGCAGGAAGACGAAAGGGTTGAAGGCTGCCCTGCAGCAGAACATGTGCCTCCATAGAGTACAAGCCCTCCTGTGGAGAAGATATCACAACTACTGCCCGAATGTAAGTGAAATGTTGAATGTGTGTTTTTGGTTGTGTGTGAGAGAGAGGAAAAGAGCTAGAGACAGAGAAAGAGCATGTGAGAGATTGTGTGTGAATGTGTTTAAGTAGAATGTGTTTATGTATGAGTGTGTGTGTGTGTGTCTGAAACGGGGGTGGGGTGCTGTGTGTGTGATGAGGACTGGTGAGTGAACAGGTTCTGTTTGATTGTCAGTCAGCACAGAGTAAGGGGCTGGAGGAGGCCCGTATAGAACACTCACATTGTATTTGCCATTATTCCAGTAATAGTTTTAATATTACTAGAATCATGGCAAAGACACGATGCATGTTCTGATTTGGGAGTGGTTTAGACTGGTGCACTGTACAGCAGGTCCGGACATATTTTCTTACAGAGGTATGGCATTTTTTACTGGGAATCAACGGAAAGCCAAACATGAAATGTGTTATTACGTGGCTAGACTGGATTACAATTGTGCAGCCACCCTGAAAATATTTTCTTAAAGTGGCATGGCATGTTAAATTTACATCAAGGGTACAGTCAACATGACATGTGTTATTATGAAGCTAGATGGGCCTTAATGTGTGCAGCCAGTCTGGGTATATATGTTCTTACAGCCATATTTCCCATTCTTTGAATAAGTATTCCAAGTACACAGTGTTATTATTTATATGTATATATTTGTGGATAGCAAACCTTATTTTATATAAAGAAGCTGTGTTATCACCTAACACAGTGTGTGGACATTTGTGGGGGCTGCTTGCCCATTCTACCAAATTGAGAGCCTTGACTGGGGGTTCTGTGCCTTTACCCTACAGATACCCCCCTACAGTCATTGCAGCCATAGTAAGAACATGGTTTGGTGGTGTTTGATCGTCTGAAAATTGATCACAGCATGCGATCAATTATTAGAGGATCAAGTGTGCTCACACCAACCCACACCCCCCACTTCCCATCCCCCTTCCCTACTTACTTGTTTGCTCGCCACCTGGTCCACTTCAGCCCTGCAGTGTCAAATCTGTCCCTCTAACGCGAGTCGGATCAGATGCCGCAGGGTCCCTTTATCCTCTTTCTTTTTTCTCGGTCCTCCGCTTCCAATACTGAGGAAGCGGGGGAAACCCCTGCAACACCCCAAGGCTAATACATACCGATCATAGGGAGGGGTGTGACACCCCCGCAACCCCCGCTCCACATGTTTGGTATGTGTTAGCCTAATTGTTTGTTTTTAATCGATCTAATGGTACTCGCCAAATTCATTCTAATATATCATTTGATCAATTAAAAAGGAACAATTATGCTAATACCAAGAAAACATGTCAAGACTGGGTTTGGCAATACATTTCTTACTGAGCATCAGTGGGAACGCAAACATAATATCTGTTATTATATGGCTAGCCTAGCCTACATTTGTGCAGCAAGTCTGGATATATTTTCCTTTTGTAGCATGGCAATTTTTTACTGCGCATCAATGATAAAGCAAATATGATACAAATTATTACATAGCTAGGCTGGCCTAAATTGGTTATATTATGTTACTCAAACTTATAAAGCACGCTATCACCAAAGGTATTTTGGTGCTGAAAGAATAAGGAGGACGAAACCAAGAGGGATAAAACAGAACTAAAAGAAAACCTGAAACAAAGAAGTTTTAACTGGCTCTTTAACATCTACCGTGCTCTCCTTGCACGCCTCATCTCCTTTTTCTCCTAAAACTTCCAGTGTTACACAGACAACAGACAGCTACTCTTCAGACTCCCTGCTGACCCTCTTGTACCCACCATCATCCCTGACTGCCTTTCTGCTATCCAGTCCTGGTGCGCCTCCAATGATCTCTGCCTCAACGCCTGTAAGACTGAAATCCTTCCCATTGGAACCCCAAGCCAGAAACCTTGGCTTCATCTTCGACTCCTCTCTTTCCTTCCTCCCTCACACTCAGGACATTTCCAAGAAGTCCAACTAACAGCTCTTCCTTCTCAAAGGAATTCTACCTTTTCTCGCTTTCCCTCAGAGGCTCAGTGTGACTCAAGCCATGGTTCTCTCTAGACTTAACTACTGTAACAGCCTCCTCCTGAATCTTCCTTCTTCCACTCTGTGCCCGGGTACCACACTATCTTCAACATTATCTCACTGAATACTCTCCCTCTAGACCACTTCGCTCATCTGACACCAACCCTTTGTGTGTAAAGCGTTTTGCTAAACTGAGGGAAGGGGGTCGCTCACTTTCCTCTGTGGACTTCCTCCTTTGGAATAGCCTCCCCCTGCTCCTTGAGCAGGATCTTCTCAAATTCCGGAAGCTCCTTCAGACTTTCCTCTTTTCCTCCTCCTTCCCTCCTTCACTCCTCTGCTAATCCCACAGTTGCTGAAACAGTGTCCTTGGCCCTTATGCATCTTCTGGGTCTTGACCTCCCACACCAATGCTTCCCAGCACCTATCTTTCCACAGCACTTTGCATCTGCACATTCTCCGCTCTGGAGACTCGCACTTACACCTCCCTTACACAGCCCGGCCATTAAGCACTCTACATTCCGAGCACTTCGTCCGTGGCTCATCCACGGGATCGGAATTCCCAGCACTTACCCCTCTTCCCTCTTCCTTTCTGCACTTGCACGTTCTGAATACTCACAAGGCATAGTGGATTTGTCCCCCCTCCCTCTTCTCCCTTTACTCTTAAATACTGTGTTGTAATGTTGTAATGTATCTCCCACTGTCCCCCACTCCCTGACCTATGGGCACTTTGAAACAATATGTTTGTATTGTACACGTGCCTAACAAGCAAACGATAAATAAATAATTAAAGCCAGTCTGAACTCGAAATGATGGGCTGTGGATCATAACAAATACGGCATATAATTACATAATTTTGCAGCTGCTATGGAAAAGGCTCGGCCACCGGTTCTTGTTAGTCTAAAACGAGAAACCTGAACCAGACATTCGTCTCTACAACGAAGACACCTACCAGGAACATAATGTAAGAATTTGGATTACAAATACTCTGCACCTTGCTCATAAAATGCTTGATGGACAGTGCAAAGTGATTTAAAGACAATCTGTTTCTCAACGGGGAGCCAATACGGCTGAAAGAGAACCAGAATGATATGGGACGAAAGAGGAGTGCCAGTGGCGACCCTGGCTGCCAAATTTTGCAGACGTTGTAGACGAAGTAGCAAATATTTGGGCTGAGCAAGATACAAGGAATGACAGTAACCATTTCTGCTCTGCACCAATGCCGCCACCACTGGAGCATTTAATGCTTCAGGAAGGAAAGGCAGAATCTGCCTCAAAATGTTAAGATGATAGTAACCAGATTTTGTATTTCTTTATTGGGTATTTACAATGCGTCTATACAGCAAATGTTCTTTCAAGGCGCAACAAGACAAAAAAAGGGGGGGGCAGGGATGAAGAATAACAAAAACAGTCCTATTAGGCCTTGTGTCATTCGGATCGTACAAGTGCAGTAACAAGAAGTGAAGGGGAGTGGGGGGTGGGGGGAAAGCCGTTCACAGTGGGATATGATAATGCTTAGGTGGGAAGGGAAGTGCAGGTAGGAGTGGTGAGTGTGCAAGTGTTGAGGGGGAGGCAGAAGGGGGAGAGGGCCCTTGGGCTAGGTGACCACTAGATGTGGCCAGAGGAATGCCGGGAGTGCTGGGATGGAAGGTCCACAAGCTAAGTGCAAGGACAGGGCTGGACCGGGCTAAGTAGGGGTGCATGCCCCTCCAGGCTAGAACAGGGGGAGGGAGCCCGGAAGGGCAAGTGCAGGAATGGGGGGTGGTCAGGGGGGACATGTGATGGGGTACACTGGGCAAGGAGGGCCTGTTGCCCTGTATGACTCAGAAGAACCAGGCAGCCAGTCAACAATGCAGCAGATAGTGGCATTAGCAGGGGAGTGGGAAGCAAGAAAAGAAAAAAGGGTCTTGAAAAGCTTCCAGAACTTAAGGAGTTCCTGCTCAAGCCTGAGAGGGGAAGGGATGCCATTCAGAGGTAGGCTCCAGCAGAAGAGAGAGATCCACCCCCCAACCCCACCATTCTCTGCTTGGAAGAATTTCTGATCTGCAGAATGTTTGAGCTAGAAGACTGAAAGGCTCTAGCAGGGAGGTATTTAGGGACAGAGGGTTGGATGTAGCGGGTCCCAGCCCAGACCCAAGAAAGCCTTGTGTATGATGCAGTGTCTTGAACTAGGAGCCAGTGGAGAGATGTTAGGGCTGGAGAGATGCAGTCCCTGGTCTTGAGGCCAAGGATAAGCCTTGCAGTCCTATTCTGGATGAGTTGAAGGGGGAGAAGGGAGGATTTAGGCAGACTGAGGAAGAGGCTATTACAGTAATCAGCCTAGAGAGGACCAGAGCTCTGGAGACATTGAGTTTCTGGGGGAAGGTGAGGAGGGGAGAATGCCTCTGAGGAGGTGCAGCTGAAAGTTGGCCTTCTTGACAAGGTCTGTGATGTGAGGAGAGAAGGAGAGAGAGGAGTTGAAAATAACACCAAGGTTTTCAGCCTCACAGGAGGGGGAGGGGACCCATGGGGGGGGGGCAGAGAGAAGGAGGGAAGGAGGGAGCTGGGGTCCCACTGAGAAGGATCTCAGTTTTACTGGCATTAAGGCAGAGATCGTTAGCAGCGCACCATGCCTGAATAGCAGTCAAACAGTCAGGAATGAGAGAGGAAGGAGAGGAGGCAGTGGAGGGAAGCTTGAAGGAGAGCTGCATGTCGTCCGCATAACACTGGAAGTGAGGTGAGAAGGCAGAGATCACATGGGCCATAAGGGCAAGATAGATGTTGAAGAGTCATGGTGAGAGGATAGAGCCCAGAGAGACACTGAAGGTGGAGAGTGTAATGGAGGAGAGAAATTGGCCCGGTTGAACCTGGGATGGTCGGTCGGAAAGAAAGGAGGTAATCCAGTCCAGTGCAGATCTCTGATGCCAAGGGTATCACGAAGTCAATTTATAAAGGTGGCATGATTGACTGTGTCAATGGCAGAGGAAAGATCAACAAGGATGAGAATGGAAGGAGAGTTGAATCGAGATTTGTAAACAAGTCTTCAGGAGTGTTTAGGAGTGCAGTTTCTGTGCCTCTGGCTGCTCTGAAGCCAGATTGGTGGTTGTGGAGACGACCAACAGATTCAGTGTGGTGGATAGGTTGGGAGATGACCAGCTTCTCCAAGAGTTTGCTGAGGAAGGGGGTAATGGAGATAGGGCAATAGCGGGGCAAGAGGGGTCGGCAGATAGCTTTCTGAGGGTGCACAAGGGAATGCTTGAGGGGTAGCGGGAAGGAGATAGTGGCAAAGGAGTGATTGCAGAAATCAGCCAAGGCTGGAGCAAGGGAGGCAATGCTGTCCTTGATAGTTGTGGAGGAACAGGGGAGCACCTATTTGGAGGAGACTTTCATAGAGAGGACTTGTCTAGGGACCTCATCATGTGCTATGGGTGAGAAAGAGGAGAGAGGGAGGGAAAAGGCAATGACCTGAGAGTGGGTGAGGGAGAAGGGAGGGGTGTAGAAGAGAGTGAGGACAGGATGTCCTGAGTTTTGGTTATGAGGTGTGAGGCCAGTGCAGTGCAGAGGGTCAGGGATGGCAGAGGAGGAGTGAAGACTGCAGTAGGATTGGCAAGTTTCTTGCAGATTTCGAACAGTTCAGCCATGTTGTTAGTGGCCCCAGAGATGGGGGATTGGATATAAGCCTTCTTCTTTGAGTGGATGGAGAGTCTGTATTGCCTTTGGAGAAGGCGGCAGGCCAGTCTGTCAGAGGATGTGAACAAAGCCTGCTACTTCCGCTCAGCAGCTCTGAGCTTGAGTTTCAGAGAGGCTAATTCAGGGTCATACCAGGTGTTGCACTTGGATGCAGGCTTCATGCGGACCCTCAACACAAGGGCAAGGATGTCAAGGGTGTTGGAGATGGAGAGGTGAAAGTTAGCAAGGGCTGTGTCAGTGTGAGAGTCAGTGGCCTTAGTGGGAGGGGAAATGAAAGTGGCAGAAAACGCAGCAACTGACACTCGCATCATCGGTCGAGTGTCGGAGGAGACTGGCCGAGCGGGCAGAGGCTTAGCCGGGGGGGTCCAAGAGATCCAGGTCAGAGGACAGGAGAGCATGGTCAGACCAGGAGAGTGGTGTAGTGAGAGTGTTGGAGATGGAGATGCCTGCTTAGATGAGAGCATCCAAAGTGTGTCTGGCTCAGTGTGCTGGACCAAAGGGAAGAATGGTGAGGAAAATAGTCTCAGAGGCTGCAGAAAAGACCAGAGTCTGCATCAGGAGAGTCAAGGTGAATATTGAAGTCTCTGAGGAAGAGAAGATTGGAGTTGGGGGCCAGAAGAGAAGAGGTGAGGTCAGACCACTCCGAAAGGAAGAGGGAGATGAGAACGGGGTCATATATATGGCGGCAATAGTCAGAGAGAGGATTGGAGAGACACCAAGCCTGCAGCAGAGGCATTCAAAGGAAGAGCAGGTCTGAGTGGGTATGCTAATAGCAGGGATCCATTCAGGGAAGATCAGGGCCACTCCACCACCAGCCCAGTTAGGCATGGGCTTGAAGAGTATTGTGAAGCCCTCTGGCATGAGTGTGTTAAAAAAGGTGACAGAAAAAGGTGACAGAGCTGGCAGTGAACCACGTCTTAGTGAGGGTGAGGACATCAAGGTCTAAGTCTTCAAGGAGGTGACAGATGTCAGACGAGTGTTTAACGGCAGAGCGAGAGTTGAGGGTAGCTAAATGAAGCTGGTTGCCACCTTTGAAGGTCTTCAGAGGAGGGGTACAGGAATGTGGTACACCCGTTGGTGGTGGCCAAGGAGCCAAAGGGGTGGCAGAAGGAGGAGTGGCTAAATAAGGGGGGGATTTGATAAGAGACAGATGACACCTACCAAGTTGGAGGAGGTTGGGTTTAGAGCCCTGGACCATGACAGTGCCATTCTTGCAGACATTAATGATGCTCCTAGAGGATGGTAAGCACACCAAGAGTACTTCCCAATGGGGTTCCAACATATTAATGGACAAAGAAGCGAAAGGGGAGAGGACAGAAACCATATGGGAATCAAAATGTCTGGGGAGGGCATGGCAAAGAGGATGTCCATTTTATTGTCCATCCACGCCCCCCAGGGCCTTTGTGTCCCTGTGTTTGCCCTTCCCCTCCCCGCGCCTGCTTCCTGGTTCGTCAAGCCCTCCCGCCTCCCAGCTCACCTCTTCTAAATTTGATTTGGACCAATTTTATTGTACATCCGCGCCCCCCAGGCCCTTTGTGTCCCTGTGTTTGCCCCTTCCTCTCCCGGCGCTCGCTTCCTGGTTCCTCAAGCCCTCCCGCCTCCCAGCCGGCCCCCGTGCTCCCATTGGCAAGTCAGTTCCTCTCCTTTGGCTCTATCGACTCGCAGCAGCCTCGCCCGTCTCTTTGCCAGCTGAAATCAGGTGAGAGCGCGCTTCAACCCCCTGCTCTAAAATTGATTTGGACCAATTTTATTGTCCATCCATGCCCCCCAGGCCTTTTGTGTCCTTGTGTTGGCCCCTTCCCCTTCCTGCACCCGCTTCCTGGTTCCTTAAGCCCTCCAGCCTCCCAGCCCGCCCACCGTATCCTGATTGGTCAGACCTCCAGCCCTAACAGACCCTCCTAGGGCAGCCCCCTGCCCGTGCAGCCCTGTAGCTAAGGGCCTGAGGCAAAGGGCGGCTCCTACTTAAAGCGGCTCCAGATCGTATCTGCAGGTATCCACAGGAGAAGCAAGAAGCCAGTAGCCTGCCGTCAACCAGCATCAACCAAGAAAAGTAAGTGTGGCAAGGGTGGGGACTGAAGCAATTACTTCACTCCAGAAAGCCATACCACTCTTACTTAAAAGGTTTTACTGTGTTAAATTGTGCAGCTACATATTAAGGTCAAGTGATATTAATTGTACCCTATTAGTATCACTGTGTTAAAGTTTGAATTTAGATTGTATACCCAACAACACTGAGTGTACCCTAATAGCATCACTGTGTTGAATCTTGCATCTAGATTGTGTGGCCAACAACATTGAGTGTGCCCTAATAGCGTCACTGTGTTAAAGTTTGAATTTAGAACGTGTGCCCAACAACATTGAGTGTGCCCTATATAGCGTCACTGTGTCGGATCTTGAATCTAGATTGTGTCCCCAGAAACATTGAGTGTGCCTAATAATTTCCCTGTGCCATCCCCTAAAAACTTTTACTGTGTTAAAGTTTGAATTTAGAAAGTGTGCCAAATAACAATGAGTATGCCCTATGCAGCGTCACTGTGTCGGATCTTGCATCTAGATTGTGTCCCCAAAAACATTGAGTGTGCCTAATAATTTCCCTGTGCCGTCCCCTAAAAACTTTTACTGTGTTGAAGTTTGAATTTAGAAAGTGTGTCCAACAACTTTGAGTGTGCCCTAATAGTTTCATCGGCTTGCACGAAAAATTGCACTGAGTTGAACTTAAATCCAGTGAGTGTGCCCAAACATCAAAGAACATCCACTAATGTTTACCGTACTGAATTGTACAACCACATTGTAAGATCAAGCAATACTAATAACTTCACTGTGCTGAATCTCACATCCAGATAGTGTGCCCTAATAGTTTACTGTGCTGAATATTGCATCTAGATAGTGTGCCCAACAACATTGAGTGTGCCCTAAGAATCTCACTGTGTCATCCCAAAATTGTCACTGTGTTGTATCTTGCATCTAGAAAGTGTGCACAAACAGCATTGAGCATCCACTAATGTTTACTGCACTGAATTGTGCAGCTACATACTAAGGTCAATCGATGTTAATTGTACCCTACTAGTTTCTCTGTTTTAAAGTTAGAATTAGATTGTATACCCAACAACATTGAGTGTGCCCTTATAGTGTCACTGTGCTAAAGTTTGAATTTAGAATGTGTGCCCAACAACATTGAGTGTGCCCTAATAGCGTCACTGTGCTAAAGTTTGAATTTAGAAAGTGTGCCCAACAACATTGAGTGTACCCTAATAGCGTCACTGTGCTAAAGTTGGAATTTAGAAAGTGTGCCCAACAACATTGAGTGTTCCCTAATAGCGTCACTGTGTTGAATCTTGCATCTAGATTTTGTGCCCAACAACATTGAGTGTGCCCTAATTTTTTTTAAAAATTTTTTTTTATTAATTGGTTGGTTGATAATCAACCTTTCAATTTAATATATAACACAGATTAATCACATTGGACATCAAAATGAAATTCAAAACAAAATCAAGCTCAAAATCAATACCCAGCAAAAACCTACAAACCCTCTACTTCAACATTTCATCATTTCACGACAACAGCAAAAGGTGGCAAAATCACAATTCATATATATACATCATCTGAATTATCATCCAAAAAATCAGTCTAAAATAGGTTCGAATTACCACATCGTCAAAACCACTAGTAATCCACCTATGAAGAGGACGTTAGTTACATAACACATATCATCTATTTAGGGGAAATTTAGGCTATACATTCAGTTATCTCAAGATTTAGTGCTAACATAAATTGGACAGTAGCTATACGAACAGCTTGCAGGGGTGAGGAGAATATTCTAAACCAAAGTACATCTTTAGTTAGGCAGTTATAATTTTCATACAGTTTTTTAAAAAATGTACAGCGTAATTCTTTTAGTGAAGGGCAACCTACTATCAAGTGTTTTAAAGTTTCCTCACACTCTGGTAATTGACAAAACCGACAAATATTTTCTTGTTTTGTTATTTGACCTCTTCGAGATAAAATTTCTCTAGTGGGCCATAGATTGAGTCTAAATCGGAGATAGTTGTTTCTGAAGTGGGGCGAGGGGAATTTGAGTAAATAAGAGGCTGCAGTTCTCATTCTTTTCGTACCGAAAGGCAGACCGCTATAATCTTTATACTGCGAGCAAAATTCTAAAGTGCAAATCCAGTCATGCTGATATAGTTTTCTCTGGGCACGATTGGGATTGGTTAAAAGCAGTTCAATAGTAATGTCGGCTTCTACTAAAAGATTGGTAACAAAATTCCTCCACTTATTGGGAAAAAAATGTGTGGATTTCAGCATGTATATAGCCAATATATAAGATAAATCTGAACAATTTATACACAGCAAAAATTTCCTCATTAACGAACACAATTTCCATGCATAAAACACAAACATTGAAAGGACTCCTAACTCATAACGTATCAAAGGACCTGGAGTTGAATTCGGTAACTTAAACACTGCTCGCCAAAATTTTCCCTCGAATCGATCCCAAAACACACGGTCCCTTGGTAATTTGGTTTCAGAGCCATATGTTATTATCGGTAAAACTTTTTGGGCATAATATAGAAGTAGCTGAGAACATGTAAATTTACCAAATTTATGCAAGAGGACTTTAGCTTGGCATGTTAGTGTTTGCAGCTTTTGTTTTATATCATGGATGTAGGGAATATCACACTTCAGATTGTTAATAATCACTCCTAAATATTTGTATTGTGGGGTAATAGAAATGAGCTCTTACTGAAAAGTCCAGATGAACGATTTTAGGGGGCGCCATTTTTTGTTATGACATTGCATGATCTGTGTTTTGCTTAAATTAATAGCCATATGATTTATTTGAACATACAGTGAAAGACCTTTTATCAGCCGCTGTAGACCTGACGGCGTTTTAGAGATTAAAATAAGATCATCCGCATATAATAACCATGCAATTTGATGAGACCCGAGTTTTGGAGCATCTGAGTTGATATCAATAAAATTCTTGCCCATGTCCAGTATAAACAGGTTAAAAATAGTGGCTGCCAGAATACAGCCCTGTTTCAGACCTCTTGCTGTCGGAATTTTAGTAGTTAGATGCCCAGCTAAAGTAGTTCTTATCTGAATTGCAGTATTTGTATGGAGAAGCGCAATCAGTTTAATGAGTGAACCCGGGCAGCCCATTTTAATCAATTTACTAATTAAAAGATGTCTATCGATTGAATCAAAGGCCTCTTTAAAATCCACGAAAGCTAAAAACAAGGGCTGATTAAGGCATTCACACTTAGCTTTAATCGCATTGATTGCTGTAATATTTATTGCCGTGCCTTTTCCTGCAACAAATCCGGTTTGGAATACATCGGCATTACCAGAGGTTTCTATCCATGCCCGCAAGTCTCTGAGAATCAACCGGGCAAAGATCTTGCCCGGTGTATCAAGAAGGGCGATCGGTCTATAATTTGAGGGGTCTTGTCTATTACCCTTCTTGAACACCGGGACAATAATAGAGAGAGACCATGATTTAGGCAATTGTTGAGTGCGCATGATTGTGGAGTAGAGTGGATATAAAATCTTTGCCCATAGTTTCGGATCTTGCTTCATCATGTAATTAGAGATCCCATCTGGACCAGGGGCTTGCGATCTACTAGATTTATTAATGTAAAATAAGATGTCTGCTACTGAGAATTGCAAAGTAAAAACTCCTGGATCACACTGTCTAAGTGGTGAAATTATAGTCTCAGGACAGGCATACAGATTTGTGTAATGTTCGACCCATTGAGCCTCTGCTACGTCATTGATTTGTAATGAAATCTGCGTATTAGGGTTGGTCTTATTAATTAGTGCCCATATTTGCACAGAGTTTTTTGATCCCATCTTTTGGAGCATACATTCTCCATCAGTTTGGTAAAGAATAGATCGATGGGCCTTCATCCAATTTTTATGTTTTGTTTTCAATGATTTAAGGGCTTGCCATTTCACTTGGATAGGCAAAGACAAAACTACCTTTTTTTCCCTTCTAAACCAGGACTTTTGTCGCTGTACTTCCCTGTCAAAAGAATGCAAGGGAGAGTACTTTGTCTTCACCTTGTTTGTTGTACCGAATGTATGCAATAAGTCACTATACTCGAGTGACTTATTGGTACCTGAGGTCTTCTCATACACAATCGTTTGTTCAAATACCCTGGCAAATTTCGCCAAATTGTATTCAGTCCAGTGTAATCTATTCATACCTTTGTTTACTAATAAGGGGTGGTATGTATTATATATCTCCTTTTTTCCCTGTGAAGCCATACAGTGCCATTTCACATTCAATATGTTATGATCACTGTCCTCAGTGGAGATCACACAAAACAACTTAATATCAGAGAATAATTCACGATTAACATAAATGAAATCAATAATGGCACTAGAGTGTCCTCTTTTCCATGTGTTCTGTGGCGGGCTATCGACCGGGCATGAACCATTTAACATAACCAAGTTTTTTGACTCAATAAAAGTGTTCCAGGAGACCAGTCTGCTATCCATGCGATTATGGGGAGCATCCAGACAGTGCAAATTTAAATCACCCGCCAGGATAACATGCGGGTATATAGGGAGTTTAATAATCTCTAACCATAACTCTTCCAGATCTTTAAGAAATGTTTTGGTGGACATTGCAGCTGGATTCCAATATATATTTACTATCGCATATCTTTGTTCTCTTATTGTGATAATTATCAATTGAGTATATCGATTTGGCGCAGACTGTTGTTCTAGAACAATTTCTGAGGATTTGTTTAAGGCCATAAGGAGACCGGACATGGGCCGACCTTTCACAGATCGTATTGCAGGGTTAAAAACTATTTCAAAGTTATCCCACACCAGCCGCTCCGTGAGCCAAGTTTCTTGAAATAAAATAATATCATGCTGCGATAACTTATTGGAACCATTCCTCAATAAGTGCCCGTGGCCTCGAGTGTTCCAGCTTATCATAGACAAAAATGGCAGAGGATATTGCAAAGTAAGTTACGACTGCTTTGATACAGATTGAGGCATTGGATGATAATTTTGGTTAATCGACTGAACACATAAACCCTGTCTCTGATTAGAAACATATGTCTGCGTTGATGGATTTTGCACCGCAGAAATAGGAACTTGAGTTGTCACAGCAGTGAGAAGCTCGAACCCTAATTCATATATTTCTCGTTTAGCAAGCCACAAAGTGTTTAACACAACTCGTGAGGACACCCAAAACCGTGCAACAGAGAGATCATTATCGAAGATAAATTCCACCAAATCGATATCGGAGGATTGCAGATCGTCTAACGCAGGAATTTCAGCTAGTATTGCAAGTATACTAGTGCGGTTTAAATCATACTTTGCATAAGGTATATCTCTGCATCGGATAATCAATGGATATAGCGATTGTTTGGGTGATATTTTCAAGTTTTTTAATGGTAAAGACGGAAACCTATTAGAGTGCAACCAGCTTGAACCCAGTGAGTGGTTTTGTTGTTGAGGATGTATATCAACCCTTGCAACAGGACCAGCTGGATAACGGCTCAAATCAGTTATTTGTGAATGCATAGTATGCTGGTCAGCCTCTGACTTCGTATGTAATGTAGCATTTGTGTTCAAGTTGGTCATATATTCTTCCACCGCGGTTTTTATTACTTGTTGTATTGACATTTCAGATGCACCAAATGTGAGTTGCTTGGTGGAGGGTGTATTAGCAGAATTAGTAGGAATTTTAAGGGGAGCAGACATTTTCTTAAAAGAAGAAAGCTCAGGGATCAAGGGCGTAATGAGTGACTGTGCCACATGATTCTTTTCTGTATGGACTGTTATATGGGGTATCTCTCGAATATTAGGATCCTTCAGCATCTCTACTTGGGCATTCAAGGGTCTTTGTTTAGTCATATAGTAGTCGATCTCCTTTCTGATTTCATTCCGTCTGGCTTCAACATTCTTATCTAAGATCCTCTCGGGAGAACAAGGTGATGAAGCTGCAAGGGTAGCACCCTCTTTTACTTGTGCCGCCGTAAATTGGGGTACTAAGGGAGATGGAGCTTGTGTATTCACCGCCCTATCATGTTCGGCAGCCTCAACCAGCGCGTCTAATGGATCACAAGCTACTATCTGGGCAGGGCATGTCGTAAGCTGGTTACTAACTTTCTTAGCATTAGCCAAGGCGCTATATTTTTTTTGTACTGCTTCCGCTGCCATGGTGGTGTGCTTCCTGGGCAAAGATAGGTCTTTAATGAAGGCTTTAGTTGCTGAGGTTGCCGTTTTTGTTATATCTTTACCATTTTTTGTTTTTTTACAAACCAGGTTCTTTTTTGGTTTAAGTATTATTTCGTGTGGCTTAGATCCATTAAGTGAGAATATGTTAAACACTTGTTTGTCTCCAGGAACTACAAGGTCTGACAAGGATTTGTCCTTCGGATTTTCAATATTTTGGGGCAGAGAAAAATCGTCGTGAATTACATTCGGAAAGGCAGGTAAGGTCTTAAACTTTATAGCTTGTGATTGTGTAATAGGGTCGGTAGGCGACTTATCAAAAATTAGTGATTTGTCAGTGTTTGGTTTTAGTTTATTTTGGATATTCGTTTCAATACTATGTTTAAGCGTTGCTTGCCAATGTAATAATTTCTCAATCTGTTTATCGTGTGCCTGCAGTTTTCGGTCGAGCGTTTCAAACAGCTTAAAAAGAGAAGAAATGGCCAAATTCATGGCATGCAACGTGGTCTCAATCAATCAAAATGGATGGAGAAATGACTGAAGGCAAAATAGGGTCATCAGATGGTCTGGCCGAGATGTCAGGGACGCGTCTGGGAGTGGGAGCAGCAAATGAAGCGACCAAACTATGTGCTGTGTCTGAATATATGAAAGAAACTTCAGGTAGCTCTAATGAATTCCGACAATCATCCTCTTCCAAAAAGGAAGAGTTCGAGCTTAACTCAATTACTGCAGGCTGAGGATCCGATGAACCACAGCAGCTTTTGATCAGGGGGAGTGGCGAGGGAACATGACAGTCATGTAATAATGGACTCCCCCCACCAGCGGGACCTAAAGAGTTCTGACATAGTGTTTGAGGCTCTAGATTTCTATTGGAATTGGACCCTGGGGATCCAGGTGCTTCACATATTACAGGCATAGGGTGAAGCTCTTTTGAAGGAGGGATTATGCCCTCTTTAATAAGAGTGTTATCAGAACCTCCCAAAAAGTTTTTTATATTCGAGCCTTGGGCGCTCGTAGTGAACTTAAAACAAGGGTCAATTGGTTTACCAGTAAAGTCACAGGATAAGGGTTTAGACTGAAAGAAGAAACGTTTTATATCAGCTGGAGATGTATGTCTATTGAGGTTCGAGGCACTAGCAGGGTGATGCCTCCGGGGCGTACTGCCCATTTGTTTTCGCTTGTGGGTTTCGGCATTATCCTGAACCAAAGTTGGCCCATTCGGCATTGCACTTCTTAAGGTACGCATGTCACCTTATAGTAATACTATCACAGAGTAAAAATACAAATAGATAAGAATTATGATTAAACAGATAGATATTAAAACAGGATAAGTAAGTGCTGCTTAAAAGAGAGGGTCGAAGAGTAGGAAAAAAAGTTTAAAAATGGAGAGTAGAACTGATTTCTTGCAAATACGCCAAACAGTACCTTAATTATTTGCTTGGTCAGTATTTACATATAAGATTCTTAGCCGTCTAGGGAACGCCCGATGGCTTGAGGAGCAGCCTTAGTCCGTCTCTCCTCCCCAAAGACCGGCTGAACAGATAGATGAATTAATACTCTTAAAGGAAGTTAAACCAACCGTAGGTGATCCGAATGGGGACAACAAGTGGCAAATACTTGGCCGCTGACGGTAATTAATCAGTACCTATCTTACCGCGGCCAACAGCCGACCAGCCAAACAGCACCAGCCCTTACTGCCTCCAGGGCTTAACGCTGCAAGGGAGGTGAGGCCGGCAATTTGTGTCGGATTAGTGACACGTGATCCGTCACGTGTACAGGATAGAGTCCGCCCTCTCCAGGAAGCAGAACTGGCAGCAAGAGCTACGCTCGCAGTGCTGCTTGCAGGCAGATTAAAACACACAGGAGCAAGCGTTCGGGAGACAAAACACTCCGTCAAGGTTCCAATAAACACGCCGCTAGGGCGGTTAGGCCAGCAATTTGTGTCGGATTAGTGACACGTGATCCATCACGTGTACAGGATAGAGTCCGCCCCCTCCAGGAAGCAGAATTGGCAGCAAGAGCTACGCTCGCAGTGCTGCTTGCAGGCAGATTAAAACACACAGGAGCAAGCGTTCGGGAGACAAAACACTCCGTCAAGGTTCCAATAAACACACCGCTAGGGCGGTTAGGCCGGCAATTTGTGTCGGATTAGTGACACGTGATCCGTCACGTGTACAGGATAGAGTCCGCCCCTCCAGGAAGCAGAATTGGCAGCAAGAGCTACGCTCGCAGTGCTGCTTGCAGGCAGATTAAAACACACAGGAGCAGGCGTTCGGGAGACAAAACACTCCGTCAAGGTTCCAATAAACACCTAATAGCGTCACTGTGTTGAATCTTGCATCTAGAAAGTGTGCCCAAACAACAATGAGCGTCCACTAAAGTTTAACTGTATTGAATTGTGCAGCTACATATTAAGGTCATGCAATATAAGTGTATCCCATTAATTTCACTGTGCTGTGAACCCACTGTGTTGAATTCCACTTCTTGATATTACAACCAAGCCTTAACTCCCCCTGCGCCTCACCATGACTCCATCCCTCCCAGCTAAATCCAAAATGAGAGCTTCACTCTGGCGCGCCTCTCACCTCCCTCCCCTTAACTCATTCCCCCTCCCATCTGAAACTATCCCACCCACCACCATGATCTCACCCACCCCCTATCCAACTCCCAAACCAGAGGAGCCCGATGGCACGCCAACCATCCGATGACCTGTTTCTCCCGTCCCTTCCAACCATTCGCCTCTGAGCACCCTCCCCCCTAACCTCCTTTAACCTAGAGTCCGCCCCATCCCACCACTGAACCACCCACCCACTCGCGCAGACCCACCTCCACCCCCTAACCCCTGCCCTTTCCTTCCGTCGACTCCCACTAACATCCCCCACCCACCATATCCCTTCACCTCCCTAGAAACTACACGTCTCACCCTGGCAAGAACAGTGGCCCATCTCCATCGCCCTCCAACCCTCCATACTTTCACACATACCAACTGCACTGAAACCTCTGAAAAATAGAAAACGAGCCTGGTCCCCTTCAATCTCCCACTACTCACCCCTCCTACCTCGACCCGTCCCCTCAATCTCTCACCACCCACCATCACCACCCTCTCTCCCTCCCTCAACCCGCTTTCAACCCCTCTCCCTCGACTTCTCGCCCAGCACACCTAGCATCCCTAGCCTCATGCGATTCACCCGTGAATCCCCAGTCCCAAATCCCTCTGCCCAACTGCCCACCCGCACACACCCGTCCAACTCCGTCCTTCCGCCACCCACCCCCTCCTCCGCCCACCTTCTCTTCCCAACCTCCATCGACCGATCCGCATCATTCACCTCCCAGATCACGCTGCCACCTTACCTCATCCCCCACCCTCCCACCCCTGACCCACCCCTGCCACCGTCCCCTGACACACCCCCAATTACCCCCACCACCACCCCTACAACCTCCAGGACAACCCCCCATTCTGAAGTATGATGAATCCTTTTTAATGCCCACTCTGTAGCAAAAAACAGACACAGCATCTTTGACCTCCTCGCCTCCGACAATCCAGACCCAGGGCCTCATTACGAGCATGGAGGTAATGAAAAAAGGAAGGCAGAATGGTATTACCAGCATAGATTACCGGTCCGGGCCATTACGAGCCGATGACCCGGCAATACCGCCACCGCCCGTACCATGCCCCTTCTTACTGGCATGCGCGCGTACACGTGCCCCCTTCGAGGCGGAAATACCGGGATGCCGCTAACAGGAGGACATCACAAGTCGCGCGGGCATGCACTTACCCGCATCCTGAAGGTGGTAAATAGGGCCTGCACGATGGCGGTATTACAGGCATCGCAGACCACCCGTAAATAGCAACCTGCAGTGTAGCCAACTGCCACAGGTGCACACAATCACCACAGGTGGAGGCAATGGAGCCTGTCCCAGCACAAAAGGAGCACACCCACACACCACACCCCTTCCTACACCAAAATGATCCAACTTGCTGTTGCAATCCTGGGGCTGGAGGACATTCCTGTACTGCTACACCAGCAACAACTACAACTACAACAACAGGCAGCACAGAGGAGAAGCAGGAGGAGAAGGAGGGTGAGACAGGCCCAGAAAGTCCCACCAGTGCAGCCAGTGGTACCACGTAGGCAGCCACCAATCCCTCGCATCAGAGCCAGTCCATTCAACCTAACCCCAGTGCAGATCCACACCTTGTACAGGTTGGACCGGGACACCATCACCACCATAGTGGACATGATACACGACGACATCGTCAGCCTGATAGAATTCTGCACTGCCATCCCCCCTCTACTGAAGGTAGTGTCAGTGCTCCACTTCCTGGCCACAGGCACCTACCAGCACACATTGGGCCAGCTGCATGGCATATCACAACCACTCTTTTCACGCATGATGACCCAACTGCTGGTTGCCCTCCTGAAGCATGCAAGCACCCACATATCCCTACCACGGACTGGCCAGGAGCTAGCTGCCATTAAAGTAGGCTTCGATGCACTGGCAGGCATGCCCAATTGTGTCGGTGCCCTCGACTGCACCCATGTAGAATTGGTGGTCCCTCATGCCAATGAGGTGGTGTACCGCAATCTCAAGCAACACCACGCCATCAATGTGCATATGGTATGTGACTACCAGCAAGATGATCACACATTGTTGTGCTCGATTTCCCAGGTCCACACAAGATGCCATGGTGCTGCGTAACTCCTCGCTACCCTGCTACATGGAGCGACATGCCGGACGACGTGCCTGGCTGCTTGGTAAGCTGCCTGACAGGCCCATGGCAGTGCAGCGGGGAAGGGTGAGACCGGGGGGGACGGGACGCTGCTCCACCTGGGTGAGATTGGGGGGGATGCATACTCCACCTGGGTGAGATTGGGGGGATGCATACTCCACCTGGGTGAGATTGGGGGGATGCATACTCCACCTGGGTGAGATTGGGTGGTGAGTGGACAATGCACATACAGTGAAACACTGTAGCCCTGAACATCCCAACCTAAACATTACACATCAATGCCATAAATAAGACCAATGCTGCACAGCAATGACAATATGCCAGGCGTACAAGCAGGTCACCATGGGAATGTCAAGCAATGGGTGCCAAAAAATGAACACACCTGTGGCAATGCTGCTATTGGGAACACATACAGAGTACCACACATCACCAACATGGGTGTTAAAACATTGTCCCGCATTCATAGTACATCTGCATCAGCATGCAAGTGAACGCCCTGCAGCATCTGGACAATGCAATGCACACGAGCAGGCCATAGTACAGTACACATTGCGTCAAATGAACCTGCGTGCATGCATTCGGGGACATGTACATGTCAACACTGAATAGCTGATGCCATGGCAGTGATTACTTAAGGTGCCAGGTCAGATATCGACTAACACATACCTCATTGTGCCCCTATGCAGGTGATGGTGGATATCCATTGAATCTGTGGCTACTTACCCCTGTACGGAACCCGCAGAACAGGCACGAAGAGGAGTACAATCGGGTTCATACCCGTACCCGTGTTGTGATTGAGCAGGCCTTTGGCCTGTTGAAGGCACGGTTCCACTGTCTCAGCAAGTCTGGTGGAGCACTCATTTACGGGCCTGAGAAGGTGGGAAAGATCACCATGGTCTGTGCCATGCTGTACAACATGTGCATCCGTAGAAACGTACCACGGCCACCTGACATTGACCTGCATGCACCGGGTGAGGATGATGGAGGAGGAGCAGCACCCCTGCCAGTTTGGGATGCACAGGATGGGCGTGCTGTGCGTCAATCACTGATAGACGATTTTTTCTGAACAACAGGGATGCTTTTGGGTCTGTGTTAGTACTACACTGGGCACTGGGATTGTGTGGATATGGACACAGGGTGTGTGGGGAGTTGGGCACTGTACGCTGTCATGAATCGAATAAACACACACAAAATGAACAATGTCCAGTCATGAAATGATTTTGAACACAACGGGTGTATTTGAAAATTAACAATATTGTGCTTGAACCCTCCATCTCACACACACCCTCGCCCCTTCCACCACCCCCCAACACCCCCAACATCCATACCCCCCAATACCCCATACCCTCCACAACACCTCAAACACCCCCAACACCCCCAACACCACATCCCCCTCACCCATTGTCACACTGGCACAGTTTGTTGCTGCTGTATATGCTCTAAAATCCTGCCAAGGACCCGTGTAACCGCAGCTTAACTGTCTCTGATGACAATGGTGTTTGAGTTCATGGCCATTATAGAAGCCGCATTTGCCTCCCGTATCTCACGGCGGGTCTGTTCTCCCTCCACCACATACTGCCGGACCAGTTCAATCATAGTGTCCTGGCGGGCCTCAACCCTCATCAGGCGGGCCTCCATGTTAGTGGGGGCTGTGGAGGTGGATGGTGCAGTGGCAGGGTGGCCCATTGCTGGACTGCCCTCTGATGTGGTCGACAGATGTGGACTCCCCAGTACAACGGAATGTTCCTGCATGGGGCATGCTGGTGTGCCCTGTGTGGAGTGCAGGGGGTGGCCTGGGGGCTCGGTGTTTGGGGAAATACTACATGGATGTTGTTTTCCATGTCTAGGAATTCCTCAGCTTGGCCCTCCACGTCGCTGAGGTGGGCAATGGCTGCTACCTCCCCTATGGAACTTGTGGCATCTGACTGCGTTCCATCACCCTCTTCCTCTGCAGGAGTTGACGACTCCATTGTGGCTGTGTCGTCGGCTGGTGTTGTCTCCTTCTGTGCTGGCGTGGCCTGTACTGCTGGCCTGTGTTGCACTGTGGGCATTGGTGTTACCCTGGAGGTGGAAGGTCCAGTGCCTTCTTGTCTGGCCCAGGGTCCCTTTGAGGATGTACTGGCCTTTGGGGCAGACTCCTGGCCTTCATTTTCTGCATCTGTGCCTGTGGGGGAACAAGAGATGCAGGGTATCACTGATGGTGGTACGTGCAAGATGCATGATTTGGTGCTGCTCAGTATTTCACATTTCATGCATTGCTTTCTTGTAGACGTGACGCTCAGGGTACTTTCAAAGTGGGGGAGCCATATTGGCGTACGCCATGGACTCGCCTTTCTGGACTGATGTGCACTAGGTGGCATACCGTTGTATTGCGGTTTGTGTGATGTGTGACATGTGATTGATCCCTGTGTGTTGGGTGTCTGTTAGTAATGGGATTGGCATGCAGCATGCATTTCCTTGTGCCAGGGTTTGGACCACCATCTGGACATGGATCTGAAAATGTGTGTATGATGGGCCATACATTGGCTTGGTTCACTTTCACATCTGTTGTGCTACGCCATGCTTTGTTTCTCTGGGGTTTATGGGGACACTCACCTCCATCTCCCGATGTCGGCACTCCCGTCTCCATTTCTCCAAAGCCCTCGATCGATTCCATGTTGATCACGGTGCTGCACGTCTCCTCCCATCTCATCAATTTGGTGGGTGAGTGGACCCCGCCACCTGTAGCCATGGTCTCCCTGCAGTTGGCTGCAAGTATGTTGCGCACCCGGAGACATAGATCGTCCCACCTTTTTTTGCAGTCCTTCACCGTGAGGGTGGTGGTGCCAACCGCAGTCACCTTCCGTGCCACCTCCTCCCATATTTGCTTTTTGCGTAGTTGTGCTTCGCGTTTGAGGTTATTGGCAAATACCTCATTTGCATGGGCTGCCAGCGTGTCCGCAAGCATATTAAGCGCCTCGTCGGATAAGCTCTTCTTGTGCATGCGGGGGGTGGATTTATGGGTAGCCTTGGACATGATGGGTTGATTGGGCCTGCTCTCCACTCTGTACCAGTGCTGTGTTATGAGGATTGCAATGGATTGTGTTTTTTAAGATGGCCGGCGGTGCATTTCCCATTCCGGCGCAATGACGTTACTTCCGGGTCCGGTATTACGAACCCGGTATTGTATGATGGTATTGCTGGGTCCGTTATTAAGGGGTTTTTCCTGAGCGGAGGCTGTATTGGCGGGTCCCGTGATGACGCTATCAGGGGGTTAGGGGGTCCTTAGCAATATGGCGGTGCAGCCATTACCGGCATGGGCGTTCATGCGTGCCCGCGCACTCGTAATCAGCCGCTATTACCGGCGTCAAGGGTGCACAGACGCGCTAATACCACCATGCCGGTAATGACTGCATTTTTAGCGCGATTCTCATAATGAGGCCCCTAGTCTTTATCATGGAAACCTGGTTCTCCGATGACTTTGCCCCTGTTGCTCATGAAGCCCCCCCCCAACTACTCCCTCATCCCACTCAACAGACTCTCTAGAGGAGGTGGAATAGCAGTCATTCTCAAATCACACTACTCCACGTCTCACTCGTCGACTGCCAGACAATCACTCCTTCTGGCAAATCCCTTCTCGTCAAACTATCATTCCCCCCCGACGTTCTCCCACAGCTTCCTATTCATCTACAGACCCCCTGGCTATGACGGACATTTCCCAACCAATCTCTGTTACTCTATATCCACCATCCAAGTAAACCACCCCTCTCTCACTCTTCTAGGGGACTTCAATTTCTGGCTAGGCATTCCCACCAACCCCATGACCCACTCACTAGTCGACTGCCTTTATATGCTTAACCTTCGCCTTCACATGAACAACCCAACTCACTCTAAAGGACACACCTTTGATGCCATCTTTAGCTCCCACAACCAGCTACATCTAACCCCCACTGTACCTCTCATCTGGTCTGATCACTTAATTGTCCCTCTCACCATCCGCTCACCTTCCTCCATGCCCATGCTGGAGCCAGCTGCCCCCCTCTGCCGCAAATGCTGGAAGAAACTAAAGATCCTCCCTGACTTAGCCATCCCAAGTAATGAACCCTTAACCATTGACTCCTCTGACTCTTGGCTCAATATCTCACTAATCCCGCTCACCCCAACTTGCCAATCCTTCTCTCGCTGTGGTCCTTATCCCAGATGGTTTAATCCAGAACTGCGGACTGCGAAACAACTGAATAAATACCTCAAACACAAATGGTGGAAAAGTAAAACCAACCTGAGTAGATCCACCCTCGCCCTGCTCCATCGCCACTTCAAAGCTGAAATCCGTGTTAGGCAGAATCACCTGCAGTGTCCTTTGGGAACACTACAGGCAATTAGGACTACAAGTGTAAGCACAATTTCACCTTTGGTACAAGCCAGTACTACACAGTAAAGTGGTAGCGATGGCTGAGCAGCCAGACTTATCTCAAGAGTTTAAGTGAGCAGTAGAACAAGTTACACAAAGGACCAACTAATACAGTGATTCAAGTAAATACTTACTCAAGGTTTCTTAGTAAAAGAATATACATTTATTTACTCAGTCAGTTAGAAAACATTACACTAGCATAAGCAGCTTAATATCACACTCTAATAAATCACAAAAATCCAACCGGTAAGTAGAAGAACAAGTTTAGCTCCTATGAAGTGGGAGCAATGGCACTTAAAATAGTTATTAAAGGGATAAAAAGACAAGGTTATAAGAATAGACAGCCCAAATACATTCATAGACAGGGCAAAGGGTTTCAGTTAAATACAACCAGCAATTCTTCTCATAGGCATGGGCCAAAGTCAATGGTTCAGAGTCTTTGTATAGGATAGCACAGTCTGGTAGATAACGGTTAAGTCTTTGCCACAGTTTGGAAGAATTTGGCTAAGCGAAAAGTTTGACGAATGTTTAGGGAACGACAATCTTTCGTAGTTGAGGAAAGTTTCACGCACTTTCTTGATGGGCAGAAATAGTTCCGGACCGCGTTTGTACAGTACCTTGCTAATGGTGAAAGCTGTAGCTGAGGCAGCTGTTCCTGGCAGTTCAAGCAGATTTCACTGTTCCTGAGCTTCAGTGGTGGGGACAAGAAGGACATCGGGAGGTTCCTGCACTGCCCAGGGATGAAGCCAAAAGCTGTAGCAAGACGTCGGTTTAAGGTGTGAGTGCCTTAAAATGCATGAACTGGTTTCCTTCCCTCTGGCTATCCGGTTTTCAGCAGCACTCTGATGAAAATTCGACCAGATGGGGACCTGTCCAGGTGGTTTAAGAGTTGGTTGTTCCCACCAAACTCAAGGGAAGAAGTTAACCTTGAAGGGCATCTCTGTCGATTGGAGTTTCAGGTAATTCGCACATGCAGCAGGGCTTCACCGGTCGTCCTGGAGTTGCAGCAGTCCTCTTCCTTCAGCTCGTCTTCGGTTATTTCGGTCCAGTGGCCGACTCTGCTTTCCAAGTCCTAGAGACCTGCTTTTAAACAGTTTACTCCCATTCATTCCAGCCTGGCTGTCACTCACACAGCATGGTGGCTGTCCTTGCCGGACAGCCAGCCAGCCACTTACGCCAGAGTGCCTTCAGGTCTCCTAGGAGACTAAGCACGGGGAGTTTCAGGCACCTCCCTCACATCCTGTCCATCCCAGACACTCAGGCACCTGAGGAGGGCTTCAGCACTGAAGCCCACCAAAGGCCAACAGACAAAGGGACCAAACCTGGTTTGTCGCGCAGAGACAAACACAAGAAGGACCTTTCCTAAAAGAAATGGCGAAAAAAGATGACCTGAGTCTGTTTTTACAGACAGGTATGGGGCGCCATATTGAAAAACATGGCTGACCCAATTTTTAGCTACCGTTGTTAGCGTTCGGGGAAATTACGGTAGTTGATCTAAACCACTGCCACCAGCCATTTAAAGTAGGAAAAGGTAACATTTTACTGTTACATGAGTGTTTTGACTCAGGGGAAGCTAAGGAACCCCTCCAGCACTCTATAGGAAGATAGTGTGTGCTGGGTCAGTAAATTTAAAAAGACTAGTAAAGCCAATTTAACTTTACATACTCTGGGAGATGGAAGTCAGTCCCAGAGAAGATATTTAAACCTTGGGGAGTCTGAAAGACACCCCTGTGCCACTGCACTGAAGGTGCTGTGTGACACACAGAAAAAGATGATGCCTATGGAGTTATTTTAAAACTCCATAACCAAAGAACTCAAAAGTAAAACACTTTGAAAATGAAAAAGTTCAAAGCCCCAAAGTATAGCAAAAGAGCTGGAGGGCTCTAAGGGAGAGGGAATTAAGCGCTTTGTGTGAGAAATCTCCCTAACAATCCGAAAAGTAAAAAAGCCCACTACAACTCCTGAATTCTCAATTATGGAAACTGCTGCAAGGAAATCCACAAAATCTTTTCTGAATTCGTCAAAGTGACCTGTACCTCAGCCTAATCCACCCCATATCAATCACTCTGCGACTCACTCTCTCTCTCAACTTCTACACCACTGCTCTCGACAAAACTACTTCTCTTAACAAACTGGCCCTCTTCTCACAGCCACATAATCCGTCCACCCTATGAATCACCCCCCGCGCCCGCCACGGCAACAACTCCACCCACTTTCAACTCATTCACCCCAATCTCGGGAGACGAATTTCTTGACCTTCTCTCTGCTCAAAAACCATCTGGATCCCCCCTTGACCCTTGCCCCACCTCAGTCCTCAAAGAAATATTGTCATCCACCTGCGCAGGAGAGTACGCAAGAACCATCCTAAATGACTCCCTCAGCTCGGGAATCTTCCCCGATGCCTTAAAAACTGCACATGTCAAGCCTCTTCTAAAAAAACATCCGTCGACCCCCTCGACCCCAAAAACTACTGCCCCATCTCAAACACCAGGTTCCTTGCAAAACTCATCGTTCGAACTGCATACTCCCAACTAAACGCCTTTGTCGAATACAAAATATCAGGCTTCAGGCCACGACACAGAACCAAGACCATTCTGGCCTCAATCTGGAACAATCTTAAGATCACTGCAGACTGTGCAGAATGCGCTGCACTAATCCTCCTAGACCTCTCTGCCGCCTTCGACACAATTAACCACTCAATCCTACTTGACCGCTTCCACTCCCTAGGAATCTGCGGAAATGCTCTCAAATGGATAGCCTCCTCCCTCAACAACAGGAAACAAATAACCCTCCTCTCCACCTTTGCCTCAGCCGCTCGGCCAGTCAATACTGGAGTACCACAAGGAGCATGCCTATCAGCCCTCCTGTTCAACCTTTATATGTCCACCCTCCCTGGAATAATTTGCCCACACAATATCATGCGCTATAACTACACAGATGACACTAAAATAATCCTAAAACTCCTCAACTCAGACTCCAACTCTCAGCCCAACCTCGCAGCCTGTCTCTTTGACATTGATAGTTGGATGACCACAAACCACCTCCTCCTAAACCCCACTAAAACCGAACTCATTGTGTGCGGCAACACAGAGCTTTTCCCCAACCCTTTACCTTGGCCCACATCCATAGGCAACCCACCCACCACCTCGGCCACAGTAAAAAAACTTGGATGCACTCTGGACTCTGACCTAACCCTTTCTCGCCAAATCAACAACGTATCTAAGTCCTGTCATTACCATCTCAAAATTCTTAGACACATTTTTCCCTACCTCTCCTTTCCTCACTGACTTGCCGCTGTTCAGTCAATTGTAATGTCTAACTCCCTTTATCTCGGAGTCCGGGCAGACCACACCTCTCCAGCTGTCAGAACTCTCCACTGGCTTCCAGTTGGACGAAGGGCCCCTTTCAAAACCCTATGCATCACCCTCCGAGCAGTGCACAAGACCGGCCCTCTATACTTGCAAGACAAGCTAAAACCCTACCACCCACTGCGCACTCTAAGATCAAGCTCTGCCCTCCTTTTAGTGATACCAAACACGAACTCAGTCAGGATAGGAGGATCCTCATTCTCAGCCTTGGCCCTAACTCTATGGAACTCGGTTAAACCCCAAATCTGACTCAACGAAGACTACTTGTCATTCAGCAAACTACTGAAACGTGGCTCTTCCCATAACACAGATGATGTGTCCAAACCCCCCAGCAAATGAACAACGAATCACACAACAAAGCTGTCCTACCTGGTGCATACCCACTTGATAGGACATAATGGATGGATTAGAGGGAATGATTGGAGTGAATGGAGTCGATGGATGGAGTAAACGGAGTGAATGCACACAGTAAACAGAATGTCAGAGTTGATCAAGCAGAAAAAATATAGGAGTAAATGAAGTGGATGGAACGGATAGAGTGACTAAAACGGATAGACTGAACGGAACGGATGGAGCGGATGAAGTGGATGGAACGGGTGGAGTGAATCGAACGGACGGAACAGATGGAACGGAGGGAGTGGATGGAACGGATGGAGTGAATGGAACAGATGGAGTGAATGGAGTGGATGGAACAGAAGGAGTGGATGGAGTGTATGGAACGGATCGAGTGTATGCAACGAATGGAAAAGATGGAACGGATGGAACAGATGGAACGGATAGAGCGGATGTTACGGATGAAGCGGATGTTAAGGATGGTGCGGATGTTCCGGATGGTGTGGATGTTGCGGATGATGCAGATGTTACGGATGGTGCGGATGTTTCCGATGGTGCGGATGCTACGGATGTTACGGATGGTGTGGATGCTACGAATGGTACGGCTCCTACAGATGGTGTGGATTTTACGGATGGTGCGGATGGTGTGGATGTTACGGATGGTGCAGAATTTATGGATGGTGCAAATGTTATGGATTGTACAGATGTTACTGATGGTGCGAATGCTATGGATGGTGCGGATGTTCTGAATGGTACGGATGGTGCGGATGTTACGGATGGTGAGAATGCTACGGATGGTGCGGATGTTCCGAGTGGTACGGATGGTGCGGATGTTTTGGTTGGTGCGGATGTTACGGATGGTGCGGATGCTACAGATGGTGCAGACGTTGCCGATGTTGTGGATGCTACAGATGGTCCGGATGTTGCGGATGTTGCGGACAGTGCGGATGTTGCGGATGCTGCAGATGTTACGGATGGTGCAGATGTTAAGGATGGTGCAGATGTTACGGATGGTCTGGATGTTACCGATGGTGCGGATGTTGCAGATTGTGCAAATGCTACGGATGGTGCAGATGTTACGGATGGTGTGGATGTTACGGATGGTGCGGATGTTACGGATGGTGCAGATGATGCAGATGTTATAGATGGTAAAGACGTTACAGGTGGGGCGAATGTTACGGGTGGTGTGCAGAAGTTACGGATGGTGCGGACGTTGCGGATGGTGCAGATGTTATGGATAGAGCAGATGTTACAGACGGAGGAAATACCTGTTCACCATGAAGTTGCCATATATTTGTATCCCCTATATATGCTATCTACCTGTATGTACATATATATCTGTCTCCCATATATACCTATATCCATCCTGTCGCTATATATCTGTGTGTCGCTATGTACATCCCCACTGTTCTGCTCACGTGCCTGGTCTCAGGTGCTTATACTGATATGCTAGGTTATTTATAAGGCGCCTAATACCCAGAGGCTAACGGATGTTATGGATGATGCGGATGTTATGGATGGTGCAGATGTTTCGGATGGTGCAGATGCTACGGATGTTACGAATGTTACGGATGGTGCGGATGCTACGAATGGTACGGATGCTACAGGTGGTGTGGATGTTACGGATGGTGCGGATGTTACGGATGGTGTGGATGTTACGGATGGTGCAGAATTTATGGATGGTGCGAATGTTATGGATGGTGCAGAAGTTACGGATGGTGCGAATGCTATGGATGGTGCGGATGTTCCGAATGGTACGGATGGTGCGGATGTTACGGATGGTGCAGATGTTACGGATGGTGCGGATGCTACAGATGGTGCAGACGTTGCCGATGTTGCGGATGCTACAGATGGTGCAGTTGTTGTGGACTCTGCGGATGTTGCAGATGTTACGGATGGTGCAGATGTTACGGATGGTCCGGATGTTACCGATGGTGCGGATGGTGAGAATGCTAAGGATGGTGCGAATGTTACTGATGGTGCAGATGTTGCAGATGATGCGGATGTTACTGATGGTGCAGACGTTATGGGTGGTGCTAACATTACGGGTGGTGCGGAAGTTACGGATAGTGCGGATGTTTCGGATGGTGTGGATGGTATGGATGGTGCGGATGTTACAGACGGAGGAAACACCTGTTCACCATGAAGTTGCCATATATCTGTATCCCCTATGTATGCTATCTACCTGTATCTCCATATATAGCTGTATCCCATATATACCTATATCCATTCTGTCGCTATATATCTGTATGTCGCTAGGTACATCCCCACTGTCCTGCTCACGTGCCTGGTCTCAGGTGCTAATACTGATATTATATGATATGATAGGTTATTTATAACGCACTTAATACCCAGAGGTTAACCACCATATCACACCACTATGCCTACTCTCTACTATACACCATCATTCAACCAGAACACAGATATATCCCTGTTAATTCGGCCTAGCTGTTCACATACGAACACGACTCCATGATCACCTCATCACCCTAATAAAACACAGCTAGCTGAGCACATTCCGGCCAGCTGTTCGCATAGGCGTCCCTCAGGCTTAACGCAGCCAGAATCCAGTCTAGGTGTCCACCAACCAGACTGAACACATCCAAATGATTTCCTCGGCAGCATACCTATCGCTAGGAAGCAGCTATCATCCAACAACTACACCAGCTGCACACATATCTGGTGCACCCACGCACCGTACGACACTCTCTCTCTCTACTGACTTGAACTACGGTTCCCGAGGGCGTTCAACCTACCAGCGCTTTGAAATCATACCAATGATACAGAAGGCGCTATACAAATGCAAAGTAACATAACATAACATAACAATCTGTCTGGAAAAATAATTGACATAGGTGTCAGCTGTGGACAGGCCTGGATTAGAGACCAGAAGATCTTTCTTGAATTTTTCCTTCCAGACTTAGAAAAAAAGATAGGATAGTTGATAGCGTAGCCGTTAGAGTAGATAGATGGGGTGGAAAGCACCATGGAGGGAGAGAGCAGAGAGATGGAAAGGGGAAGAGAGGGACAGAGAAACTGCACAAAGCACGGCAAACTCACTAGGTGGCCTAGTAGCAAGACAGGCGCAGACGAATCAGGTGAATGAGTATGAAGTCCAGAAAAGTGAAGAGTCTCCTGTGGCAGGCAGAGGGCAGGCTCAGGAAGAGGAGGCTAAGAGACTTGGTCCTAAGCCAGGTGATAAGGATGACCAGCCAGGCCACGGCTCACTCCTCAGAGGACATGAGAGGTGGGCCGATGCAGTGGCTGCCTCAGGCCAAAGGAGTGGCCATCTCCTTGGCAGAGAGTGCTGATTTGAGCCTCTATTGTAAGAGAAGAGGCACTCTTTACCCCAAGATCCTTAACCAAAGGAACAGGGACAGGAAGGGGACCAAGTCAGAAGGGCAGGAAGAAGAAGACCACAGAGAAGCGACAGAGGGAGACCCAACCACAAGGATTTCCGTCATGCCCCCATCTTGGTGCAGTTAGTCTGGATAAAAGACCCAACATGATGAGTGTTCTTACATGCCTTACTGGCCAATATTGGTTCAGCCAGTACGGACAAGGCATGGTATTTTTTATTGTGAAAGAAAATAGGGGTATGTACTTACAAGGGGTTTGTTGCATATATTGTGACATGTTTTCTTATAGTAACATTACTGACATAAGGCGCAAACCAAACGTGACGAATATGAGTATATGGAAATACTGGCAAACATCGATGCAAATGTGTTTTTTATGCTTGCAGATATTCTGGGAAAAGACATCATGAACTTGCATTGGAAAAAGGTCCTGTGCATTGTTGAGCCTTGCATCAATTGGATTTTTCCATAAGTTACCCTACCTTACAAACTGTGGGTTTTTACCTAACCGTTCATGGTAAGCTGTAAAATGCACCATTTTAACCCATTTTTAAAAACGTGTTCTCAGTTATTCGGGACTCCCTGAACCCTCTGTTATGCTTCTGGCTCTCCCACTATGCACGCTTGCTCCTGCATGTTTGTGAGAAACATTGAAAGATTCATCAGTCACCACCGGGTGAAAGGACTGGACGCTGGGCTCAAGGCCCTATCTGAGCAAAGGAGGCTGGGCCAGGCATTTAGTTCAAATCACAAAGGGGCAGACACTCATTGCTGCGCATTTCTCCACATTATATTACATCAGTGGGAAAGTGAGCGAAAGAGGGTCCCCTAGGTATGGCTCTTGCTTGGGCGGCTTTCTAATCCTCCATACCTATAGAACATGAACAAAAACAATTTCCAAGATTCATGTATGCCTGCGCTCTTATTAAATATTTAGAACATTACATATTTAGAGCATTTAAGTTCTAAAACTGTTTTCACACAGGTATATTAATTGTTAACGCGTGATCAATATATATGTTTTACAGTTTTTTTAAATTTGTGTGTGTGAGTGTTTTGGTATACGAAAAATAAAACACCCACTAGGGCTAGATAAGCGCAAAGGTGGTAAAATCATTTAGTATCTGCAAAATGAAGCAGCCAAAAAAATAAAATGTTGCTATGTGCAAGGATGTTTTGTGACATTATGGTTCCTATTTCATTTCTTTAGTATAATAGTCCTCGTGCTTCTGTTAGCTTTTTTGTTTCCATATTTTAATTGGAGTATTAGCCCACGTAGGCGAGAGAATACGGCTTCCAATAGGTATCCTCGGTGAAGTCGTCTTGGATATTGGATGCCAGCATGTCTACATAGGACCCTACCTCTAGCAAAGGAAGACTGAAATATGTTGCTATGCCAGCATAAGGGGGTGGTACCTGGCCATATGAGCCTGTGTATAGCATATAGTGACAGTGCATGGGCATTTGAGGTTGCTCTTTGTGTACGAACGATGCCAGTATATGTGTACCTAAGGATATCTCTGGCATATGATGGCTCTACATGACATATGTGGCTATACCTGCCATTCCGGCACCTACCTGGCCAAGGTTGCATGTAACATTCTACAACAGCAGAGGCGCTTTATAGGCTGCACTTGGCATATGATGACATGACGGGGATATGTAAGGCTGCCTATGTCATGTGATGGTTCATATGAGGCTGTATCCGGCAATACCTGGTCTTATGTGGAGGTGTGTAGAATTTCATGGCGCAATGTGGCCATATACGTCTGCACTTGGTAGCACCTGGCCATGCCAGACTGTAAGAAGCATATGGCCACAATACCTGACATGTAAGACTAGTACTGTCATTTACTGACAGAAACTGTCCTTCTGTGACTGCACTGACATGACAGCCGTGCCACTGGCCTATGACGGCCCTGCAGGGTGCGCCCCTGGGGTGTCCTAACTGCACTCATGACATATCAAGGCGACAGCCTATGTCATATACTGTAACTCTGCCTCTACTTTATACTATGTGTGTATTAGTGATCCCACGTTTGCTGTTATCATTAAGGTGGAATGTCGTGATGTCAGTGGGTAGCTGATGTCACTTCCCCTGCCTCAGGTGTTTTGGTGAATTAGCATCACCCTCTGGTGATGCACAGCGGTATCCATGCTGCCACCGAGGTTGGGGACCAGCAGGTTGAGGCAGAGAAGTGTCCCCCATTGCCATGCTGCCATGGCCCAAATATCTCGTCGATGGGCTCTATATAAAGACAGGTTTGTATCTATTGCATTATTGAAAGCATGTTTCCGAAGTTAACATTGAAAGCAGGTGTTAAAAAAGTTTCTACTCACCTCCTCGTTTTGTTTTAAAATATCAAACTTTAGACATCTAAAAGAAATGGGCGAGGCTCTCGTGTTGCCCTGAAGCTGGGGGGAGGGGAAAGAGTGGCGTTCTCGTCAGATCTCACTCACCGCCGGGTTGCCAGTGTTCAGGAGCGCGCGGGACTGTTCGGTATCGCGTCCTTTCTGCGGCGGCGGCGGCGGCGGCGGCAGAATGTCTGTTTTGTACACACTCTTAGCTGGGCTGTTACTTCTACTTTTCCTCCTCCGCCAACGCTTCCCTTTCCTGTGGCAGGACGCCCGGTTCATACTGACAGCTATGGGGCACACAATGGCATACGAACGAAAAGCCAAACGCAAGCCCAACTTCACATTCCTGGAGACTTTCAAGGAGCAGGTGCAGCGGTTCCCGCGCAAACCTTTCCTGGTGTACGAGGGCGAAACGTACACCTATTCGCGGATGGACAGACTGAGCAACCAGGCGGCCCGCGCCCTGCTAGAGCACAGCGGCCTCGTCCCCGGAGGCTGCGCAGCCGTCTTCATGGGGAACTCGCCCGCTTACGTTTGGATTTGGCTGGCACTGTGTAAGATTGGCTGCTCCATGGCCTGCCTGAATTATAATATCAGGGGCAAATTCTTGCTGCACTGTTTTAACTGCAGCGGAGCCAACGTGCTCATTTCTTCTGCAGGTGAGATTGCGTATTATATCAGCTGCATTTATTATTTCCTCACGGTGCTGAGCCGCATGTGCGCAACATATCCCTCACTTTTCTCGAAGCAATTTACTGCGATTGTTTGCACGGTTGGCATGGTGTGTATGGACCCAACATTTCACCCTCATTCTACTGGCGCGGGAGGGAGTGTAGAAGACACTGTCTTCTTCGGGCAGGGCTTTAAGTGGTGTAGGCAGGGCTCAGCCCTGGCAGCCTCCAAATATTGCCCTTGAGCTCTGGGACGGGGCTCCCCAGCTGACATCCTCGAAGGTACCGCGCTTTTCCAGTAGATGACAATATCAGCCATGTTTAGAATCACAACTTTAAAGACATTCAGAATGAGGTTTTTTTCTGACAGGAAGGAAAATTACAACATAGAGAATAGAGAAACCCTTCTAGCAATTATTGGCCATTTACATACGAATGCAACAATTCATGGAATGTTTTGCAAGGTGCAAAGCCAACAAACACCCTGATTCACAGAGTGATGCATAGTGCATTTTTGCAGTGCAAAGTCACTTTGCACCACGCTAAAAAATCCACGAATCAGGCCCTTTTAAAAGTCAAGCTGGAAATGAAGGGCTCTTTCTCTAAGGCAAATTACCACTTCCAGGGGGCTCAGGCAGGGATGCGTACTGACCCCCTGCTCTTTTAATGTATACTTGCCATTTGGGGGAAAGTTTAGACCCTATTGCGTTTGTGCCGCTAAAAATTGCAAGTGAGCAGATTTCCTGGCTCAGTTACGCCGATGATTTATTTATTTATTTATCTATTTACTGGTCATTTGTTTGGCACGTATCCAATTAGCAAACACTGTTTCAATGGCGATGATGATCTCTTACTGGCTGAGGCCCAAGTGAGTTTACAGCGTCGTTTATCTTATTTTTATGACTTCACTAGTGAGAATGACTTAAAGGTCATCATCCCGCAGAAAACAAGTATAACGTGGTTCAATGGCACTACAGTAAGGCCTGCCAGATAAACCTGGTGATTCCAAACTGATGGTAGTTCCTAGTATAAGATATCTAAGTTTTACCTTGATGAAAGTTTCCCATCAAGCAATATTCTGTGATAAGTTACTTGAGGGGGGTCCCAATTTGGGGCAAAGATGTTATATATTGCACGGAACTACTGTCAATTTGCTCTAATTTCACTTATACATTTTTATAAATTGAAAGTAATTCCAGCTGTACTACATGGTCTCAAACCAGTTAATTTTCGGAAGATTTTGACTTTGGTAAAGTTAGAAGGGAGAATTTGGCACAAGGTCCTGAACTTGCTGTGTCCATGTAGTTTTCATGAAGAATGAACTTGGGTTATTGTCCAGGTATGCCTTGACCAGCTGGAAAGCCATATCCCTTTATAGAAAAATGTATCATGGGGAATGGAAACACTTTTTTATCATGTGCTGCATACCCAGATTGGCATGAGTAACTCTGGCTGTTTAAGCAGTTTTAAGTGTAAATGTACTAATATGCTGGTTAGGTTGAATATAAATAATGATTTCCTTGTTGCTTAACCAGGGGAATTTTAAAAAGAACATCTCTGAAAATGATTGGATGAACACGCGTGATTCTGGGGGTTCTTATAAACTGTTTTATGATATCAGTTTAGAGAATAGGAGCTTGGGATCTGTTGCCCTCTATGTAAGCCAATGCCCCGTGCCTGCCTCTTAATAACTCCCCTTAGGCGCAGGTTCGATTTTCTGCATACTCGAGAGAAAGCATTCATCAGGAAACTCCAGCGTTGAGACCAGCTGCAGATTCCGTCCCCAATCAGTTGAATCACTCAAACACATTTGCATGTAATGTCCCGAGTTGCAGTTTCTAAGAGTAAAGTCCTTGCTACAGCGGGTTCATGTTGCCGCTTATCTTAAGGAGTGCAGGATTTTTAGTGGACGGTCCACTTCACTTGCAATGGCGGTTGTGTCCTTTTTAACAAACGTGAAGTTAATAGACCAATTTTAATAATTGTATTGTGTTCTATATTGACTGTGTATGTATGCCGGATATTTGCAATCTTACTGGATACTTCTGTGATATCTTATTGAAGTGAACTGCGGTGAGGTATTGTAATCTGGAAACTTGTTAATTGAATGTCTTTATTGTAACTTTGTAATCTTGTATTTTTCCTTTTGTAGAAGGTTTTTTATAAATGAATATAATGAAAAAAAGAGAAAATACATTGGGCCTCCTTACGACCAAGGCGGTAGAAGGTTAACAGCGTCGGTAGAGCTGCCCGTGCCGTTAACCCTCTACCGCCTCATTACGAGGTCTGCTCGCGGGTCCCGCTAAGGACATCTGGTAAAATGAGGCCTCCTTAGCGGGACCCGCTAGCAGAACAGAATGCTAACAACGGGCCCGTCATTAATGGGCCCGTTGTTAGCATCCTCCCTATTCCCAATGAGCCCTATGGGACTCAAATGGGAATGGGGATGTGCCGGGCCCGGTACCCGCGAAAGGGCAATTACCGTAATTCACAGGTGCCGGACCCGGATGCAAGTTTGGAGGTAGCCTTTTTTGTAAAACTGGCAAGGCTACCTCCAGCCTCGTAAAGAGGCCTTCTCTTTCTGAGTAGTGTCATTACATGCTTTCATTGAATTCATACACAAGAACTATGGACATCTTTAAAAATAATTGTGGGATTGATTACATGGTGTATTGACCTATTTGGATTTTTTGTTGCTGTTATATTAGAATATATTTACTTTGGTCATTTTTAATTGAATATTATTTTTAGTTTAATGCACCTATTTAAATAGATTGTACTCCCTTTCATTGCAGGTGCAAAAACCTGATTAGCAGTTCACTTCTTTAATTAAATTGGCCCACGTCTTTTAAAGCTTTCTTCGCAACTTTCAATTTGAGGTAAAACTCTACACTTTTGGCCCTGTGCCAAAAGCTTGCTTTGGGTGCGTTAGAGCCCCCACTCAATTCAGTCTTTGGCCGAAAGCACTACTTCTTCGCCTTCCCAAATCCATGTGCTACTTACAATAGCGTGTTTACAGTGCCAGCAGAATCCATATATGGCAGTCAACATGACAAAACCATTTTGCAGGAATCTTTAGCCCTGGGGGAAAATCAGCAGAAAAATAATACCAGCAAGGCGGTAGGACGTCTATGCATACATGACACTAACCTGTTAGATTTCGTTCCAGTGCCTGTCCAAGGACTCCTGGCGTCATGTGCAGCAAAAATCATGCTGACTCCCTATTGTACATTGTAATATGATCAGAAGTGACATCACTGAAAATTTACATTGCAAGGAGTGTCATCAGATTTTGATATTCTAGCAAATCACTGCTAATCAGTGGCAGTTGGTTTATTTTTTAACAGGAGGATCGTAAATGTTTGGGTCCAATATGTGGGAGCGACTCAGTGCAGTAAGGGAGCCTTAACCAAAGAAGGAGGAGTTTGGGGTATTTTTTGTCCCACGGATAACATTTTTAAAATAATAGGTTAACATGGTGCATTTTACAGTACTTCCTGTGAAAAATTGGGTAAAAAGCCACGCAGTTTGCAATCAATTTTGTATGGTAGCACATGAAAAAAACAATAGATGAAAGTTACCAACAGTGCAAAGATAAGTGTTGTTGCATGGCAAGACTGCCCTACATCCAATGTAGGCCAGTCTTGCCAAATAACACTTGTCATGCTTGCCTCTTCCTTGCTGCACAGTAAATGTGGAACACTGTGAACCCATAGACCTAGGTCCTTTAAGACGAGGCAGCAATACATAGAGGTAGATGGGGATGTAGAAATTACTCAAACATCAATAATCAAAACGACTCAGGGAATTGGCAAAACTTTGTTCTGTTTTAATATCAATTATCTAAAACAGGGATTACAGCGGACATCATCCGACGTCGCATAGCACAATCTCAACATATTTCATAAAAAACATAACTCTTATAGTCAAAATCCATCATCGCTGATGTCACACTACACGGTAAACTACACAAACCTACTTGGGGATGTGATAGGGTTACAAGGAACATCTAGGTATACGTTCCATACTGGCAGGGATTATGATTGGGTCTCTAAGTCAGGTGGGCACCTAAGCCCATCCCCAGTGATAAGTCATCTTCATTGTCACAAAATACACAACGATTCATTGGTTACACACACTATAGGGCTCCCTCATACATGGCCCTCTACAATTAGTTGGCACGCTTGTACCCTTCTGGAATATTCCACACGCTAGCAGCAGACAGGCTACCATCCCAGCTGCATGGAGGGTTGGCACGGTCTTGCCTCCCCACCCAATTAGCCCACATCTATCATCACTCCTACAGTCTGCCAGTTAATTAAGGCTTTGTACTTGGCGTGGTAGTAACCCTCTGTGCCTGAGAATTAAAGGGAGTGTAGCAACGCCTTGTCTTCTGGTTTCGGTGTAGCTTGACCCAAAGCTTTTTTGATCTCGGCCATGTGACTGGAGACCACTCTTTTGAGCTGTTTGCTGCATATAATACTATTAAATGATGAACTCTTGACGCATTCAGTGTTTTTTCATACTGCTTCAAACAAATGTTTGTTTCTTTCTCACGTTCATTGTAGTCTTTTTGACAGGCCCCCAACTCACTGTGGCCTCGACTCTTGGTGTTGGGCCAGCCAAGCCTTTCTTGAATTTCTCCTTCGCCATCAGCTTATTTCCAACTGCGCCACACTGAAATCCTTTCAAATCATGGGGTTTCAAGCCTTGCTAATGTGCATCGTGGAATATCCAGGTTCTATACATTCCTATATATATACATCGCTGCAATCTATTCACTACAAAGCAAGACTTAATGAATTCTTATCTACTTGCGTTACTGTATCTGTACACGTGTAAAATGATTTTGCATTTTCTTCAGGGCTTCTTCGCACGAGCATCTTCAATTCGTTCCAGAAATGTTGATTATTCTTCACTACTTCATCTTCAGTTTCTATAGAATGTCTATACCTGCTTGTCTTGCGTTTTTTTTCTATGTGCATCAGTTCTATTTCGCATGACATCACCAGTGTTCTTTCTCGCTCATATGCACACTTCTTCTGGAAACCCCATCCAAAAGAGAACTATTTCTTCGTGCATGCATATAGGGTTTTCTCAATGGGTAGCTTGTCTCAAAGATTCTTTGTGGTATAGACATTCTCACTGGAACTGCACGTGTCACCATTTCTGGTTTCCAACATATAGTCAACAAGGGGGTGAAGCCTTTGATGGGGTTACTTGACTCCTCCTCTACACTCCCCCCTCTGGCCGATTCATCAACCAGTCTCTCATCACTACATATACATACTTCTTGTGGTTTCTTGGATACAAGAACTTCGTTCCCTCAGGTGAATGAATAATGGCCTTCACGTAGTCGCTGATTTCTTCACCTGTCAACTCTCTGGGTTTGAACCCAGATTCAACATCAATCACAATCTTCATTCCAACTGCTTTCTTCGCAGTCTTCTTCCATTGTGTCATTCTTATCTTGATCATACAGAATCCAAACATGATCATCACCAACAGGGCTCCAAGGAACTTGAAAATGTTCACCATCCATTGTGGAACCCATGAGAATATTGAACCAACGTAGCTGTCATCAGCAATATCTTCCACCATTTTGACATGCAGGTTTGTCAGCATTGTTCTGGCCTCTGTCAAGGTGCCATTCTCGTCGTGGTGAGAAGGTATGAATGTGCAACATGATTCTCTGATCTTGGCACAAACACCCCTATCCATCGGTGTGTTCATATCGAGGACATATCTGTTCTGGAGAGTCAACAGTCGTATGGCTCTCAGCTCTTCCTTGATAGCATTGAATCCCTTTATGGTAGTGTTGATTGTCTGCAGGAGCTCCCATCTGGATATCTATAACCATTTGGTATTCACCATTGTCTGGATCCCAGGCCTAAAGATAACAGAAAAAGCTGCTGAAGTCTGACTGAATAATCTGTGTTCATATGGAATAGCATCAAAGGCTTCTATTGAATTGGCTGGAAAATAATTCTCTGTCTTCATTCGATTCAAAAGTTCAGTAGATCTCTTCTTCCTTAGGTGAGCATCTGCATTTGGGAACTCACCAATGTTCAGGTCACTCTTTGGAATCACCAATGCTGGAACATGAACAACCACTAAAGAACACAGTGCTCCCCAATCTCTGGGTGGCTTCATATAAGCTCTGGATCCAAAGACCCAGTAGTGATCCATTATCACTGCTGTCCCAACAGTCAATCCTGGCACATCAAAGATTTAACCACAATTTTGATTATCTCCAACTTTTCTCGTGCCATTATTCCTGAAGCAGAGCTTTGCACTGTCCAGAGGCAGTATCTGCAAAGGATCTCCTTTGTCTTCAACCCATGTTAGCAGCTTCACAAGTTTTGGCCATAAAGTTTTGCATCCATTTTCCACTCAGTCAATAACTGGCTTATGATGACCAATTACTACCGAGGCTCTGCATATGCATATGACTACACCTTCCTCCCAGCCATCAGAAGAAAGCACTGTTCCCCAGATCTGCATCTGCCTCTTTCGTTGCATCTTTGAATTTATTCTACAGTCTTTCCTTGACAATCAAGTCTTCTATTTACTTCCCATCTGATTCCAGCCCTTTTCACTCCTGACTGATCTTATCTTATCACATGATTTCCTGGTAAACGTCCTTGCTTTTGTCTTCAAATCTTGAACATAATCATCTTCATCTGGATATGACCATTCTGTCGCCCATATCAATGACACTGTTCGGCCCATGATCTGATCTCTTACCAGTGCGATGGGAGATAGACAATGAGCTGTTTGGACATCTATTTCAATAGCTATGAATACCTTAGACTTTTCTATAGCATAAGGCAGGAGGGCACATACATAGGAATCCTCCTCAGAAGTCTCTTGCCCACCTCTTTCATGTACTGATACCACATGTTGTTGCCCAAATGTCCTGTACTGTCTAGATAATCATTTAATTAATAATCATCCTCCCTTGTACTTCTCTTAGGTCTCTTTCTTTGTTTTGCTAAAAGAGCCTCTACCTGATGATCATAGAACATTTCCAAAGCAGATCTCCCTCCAGTGGGAAGTCTAAGGCCACTTGTCACAAAATGAGGTGCCTTCTCATGCACCACTGGAGTGGGGACAATCACATATGGCCTAGGTTTTCTTTCAATACCTGGCTCTGCATGAGTTATCAGAGTAGGAATCATCAGAGGGACCACTACTTTCTTTGGACCAATAAAATACACAGTGTGAATCAGCAGGATCAAAAAAACAACGATAAACATTGAGCAAGCATATATTATGCATCAGTAGATCATGATCCACCATTGACTTCTCTCCACTTGTCGCTGACTTTGCTCACTGTCTGGTATTGCAAGGTAGTTTATGGACCACATGATTGCCTGTACCTACTTTTAATGAAGGAAAAACCCCTTTTATACAGCCAATCTCATTAGATGCTCCGGTAATCGTTGAATCTCCTCGATAGTTTACTTAAGTAATTGACTGATTGCCGGACAATTAATTAGGATCTCGCATGAACACAAAAGTGTTAGTATCCCTCCAAACAAGATAAGGATAAGCTTGGACCAGATAGTAAAAGATCCTGGCAAGTAATTTGTGGATGTCATCGTTAGATAGAATAATATGTGTGCTCAAAGAGATGTTCAGGTAACAGTCTAATCTTGTCTAGAATCACTGCCAGTAGATGTCTAATCTTTGGGCCGTCCTTAGGATCTTGGACGAAAGTGTTAATGTCAACGCTTTGCCCAACAAGATCAGGGTAAGCAGAGTATCAAAACGAAGATGGCACGAAGTAGTCTGTGTACGTCAACATCAGTGAGTACTGTATGGCCCACCAAAGAGAAATTCAGTAAGGTAGGAGTCGGGGAACTGCTCCCTCTTTCAATCGTCAAACAGAAAGTCCAAATCCGGCATCCTTCTCTTTACTTTTACACTTCAAAGTTTAATGTCAACAAACTCCTGTGGCTCAAGAACAGTAGCTTTCCCACTCCTTGCTATAGCAGTTACAAAGAGTGTTTCAGGGGAGCCATAGTCCAATGTACTCTTTTATCTGTCCACTGGACAGTCTCTGCGTCCTTCCTCCTCGTCATCGATCTGGACTGCACATGCTGAACTTCTTCTCCAGGACTTGCTTCCGAATGGTTTGGGGGTATGTCGGCCTCTCCAGCGCGCACTTTCACATCTCCTTGGTGAATCCCAGCTTGTCTTCCTTGGACTTTAACTGCTGACAGAGTGATATCCTCCACAATGAAGGGGACTCCAAATCATGGCTCGTGCCACCTTCTTGTGAAGTTCCTGATTAGCACTTTATCTCAAGGAAAAAGTCTAGGTACAGGTAATTCTTGAACTCTCGTTGCTGTATGGTCTTCATCTGTGTTCTGAGAGCGACATATCCGTCTGCTTGACTGGATCTGAAATGACAGAGAAACTAGCCATTATACATGATAAATACGCATGTAACTCATCTCCTAACAATTCTACAGTTGTCTGGCGATCACTCTTAGTCCTCGATGTAGGAGTTGGAGGCGTTCTCATTTGCCTCCCTGTGACTAGTTCATGGGGTGTGAGGTGGTGGTCTGAGCCAGGCTGATTTCTCAATGCATATAATGTGAGGGGCAAGCAATACAGCCACCCCTTCTTTAGTGTCAGTTTCATTTTGGCTATTCTTTCTTTAAGCAGACAGTTGAGTCTCTCACATATTCCGTTTGCTTGCGGTTGATATGCAGAAGAGAACTTGTGACTAATACTCAATAATAAGCTTATTTGCTCAAAAACCTCATTCACAAAATGGGGGCCATTATCTGATCCCAGCACCTCACATACTCCTCAACTCGGAAATACTTCTCGGAATAAGAATTTTGCAGCACAAGTGGGATCAGGGTGTGTGCATGGACCTGCTTTGATCCACCTTGAGAACGGGCACACTACCACTATCATATGCCTGTATCCATTACAGACTTGCAGCGTATCAACATAGTCAATATGTAAATGCTGAAAAGGACCATTTGGTCAAGGAATAACTCCTCTAACTGTTCGCAATGTGTGCCCAGCAGTAAACTTCTGACATACAATGCAATTTACTACATAAAAAGCAACGTGTTCTAACAGGTTCGGTACGAACCAATCCTCCTCAATAGTTGCTGCAGGGCTTACACGGGCTAGTGTAGGTGTTCTAAAGCCACCCTCAATAAGGCTATGGTCATCACTAGTTTACCAGTGCTGTCTTGTCACCACAGTGCTTCGGAAGGGGATAAAGAACACCCCCTCCTTATCCACAAGTCTTTTTCTTCTTGAGGAGCTCCACTTTGAACTTCTATTAATTGCGTTTGTGATAAATGGTTAAAGCTTTAATTCACAACTATCATCACAATCGCTTTCTCTTTCACATCAGGAGTGTCAAAACATATTATCTCGGGTGAATATGCAACCCTTTTTGCCACTTTGTCTGCAGCTTGGTTTCCACAAGAAATAAAGTCAGTCCTCTTAGCATATGCTGTGTATTTAACTATTGCTATGGCTACTGGTAGTTGTAGTGCCCTAATAAGACTATCCAGTAATACAGCGTGTTGCACCGGTGTGCCGTCCACTCAGAGGTAGCCCCTCCTTTTCCAACGTGCTAACCCTGTGTGCATGGTTGATGTCACGTAGGTAGGGTCACTATACACAGTTACTTCCTGCTCTGCATGCTTTTGAGCGCTGCAATGAGCGCTACCAATTCTGCAGCCTGTACCAAAAAGTCAGACGGTAGTCTTACACTTTTTACCACTTCAAATTCCCCATTGGATCTGTGCTTTACCACAGTGGCACCTGAATGTCTTTCACCATCAGTTTGATCAATTCTTGAAGAAGCATCAATAAAGAGAACATCCCCTGCTTCTAGAGCATTCTCCTTCACCTTTGGAATCCCATCATAAAATTCCTCATAGTTCGAACAATCATGTATATGTTCGTCCGCTGCCAGTGGTTCGGCTACAAACGTGGCAGGATTCACTATTTTACACCTGACTATTTTGATGGCTGGTTTTGATATGGCCACCTCATAAGCAGAAACTCTCTGAGATGTCAACGTACCTTTGGGGTTCTCTAAGACTGCAAACAAAGCATGCTCTACAAATAAAGTCATGCAACACCCCATTACCATGCTTGCAGATTTCTCAATCGTGAACGCGGCTGTGGCCAGCGATTGTTCGCAAGGGAAGTGACCACTCATTACTTTGTCCAAAATCCCACTGTAATATGCTAAAGGTTTGTACCCCAATGTAGTTCTCTGTGTGAGTACTGCTGTCACGACTGTTCAATTCATGTGCGAAAACAAAAGGAATTCCTCTGCATAATTGGGAATTCCTAAAACTGGGACTGTACAAATTGCCTTTTTTAATTCATCAAACCCCTCCTCCATTTCCTCAGTTCATTCAATGTTTTCCTTATTCACCTGTGCCTTCTTAAGGGCCTGCAAAAAAGGTCTCGTATATGAACTATAATCATACACCCATGCTCTCACATAATTACACAGTCCCAAAAACTGTTGCATGTGCTTTATCGTATGTGGTTTTGATGTTTTCATGATCGCCTCCGCTCTTTCAGGTGTAACCTTCTTTCCTTCATGTGAAATGGACTGTCCTATTTACATCTTTTCCTAGCAATACTGCAATTTCTCTTTATCCAATTTATATCATTTATCTGCTAGGATAATCATTAATTGATTAGAGTCTCGTCTGCACTCTTCCTCAGTCGTGCTGCAGACTAAAATGTCATCTATGTACTGCAACACAACACTTGGCAAATCAATATTGCTCAGGTACATCTGCAGGACCCTATTGAAAATCGATGGCTACTCACAGTACCCCTAAGGTAAACATGTGCTTTTCAGTTTCGTCTGATGAAACGTAAATGATGTAAGATCTTGGGAGTCTTTAGGCAGCGGGATTGAGAAAAACACATTTTTCAAGTCAATCACTGTGAAATATCATGCTTCTGTGGGAATACTGCACAGAATCGTCACAGGATTTGGAACTAGAAGAAACTCTGCCTCTACAATCCGGTTAATCAGCCACATGCTTTGAATTAAATGCTATTACCCCCCCTTTGATTTTTTGATAGGGTACACTGCGGTATTGCATGGTGACTCTGACGTCACTAAGATGCCTTAGTCCATCATAGCTGATATAGTCTTAAAAATTCCCTCGTTTGCCTCTCGAGGTTACTGTCTTGCTCGAGGTAAAATTGTTCCTGGCTTCAGCTTAATCTTAACTTCTCCCACCCCTTTTAAGAGGTCTACGTCATAAAGGCCCGAAATCCATAAGGAGATTGTTATCTTCTCCATGTTTTCATCAAAAAATGTGGGACGCTGCCGCACTATCACCATTTTCTATGGGACCTCTCACTTTTCTATCCTGATCCAATAAGTGAGGCTAATTTCAAACGCCACTTCATCTTTTAACGGACCGTCTCTAAACATATCCTCATCAGTGACATCGGTCAATCTATATCCTTCCACAGTAGCAATCACTGTTCTCCATGGACTGCCCTTATCCCAACCTCCGAGCATGGCCAATTACCCTCGTACTATGCCTGCCTGTAATTTCAGGGGACATATCTGGCCCCCTTCTCCGTCCATGGGTATCTGTGGCCTGAACTGAAATTCATCAGGTATTCTTATGATCTTACCTACTAAACCAGGTGGCCATGTTAACAAAATGCATACCCCATACTGACAAATTTCAGGCTCTAGTGGCATCCCTGGCAAAGATATTTGTCCTGTAAATTCCGTGATGAATTCACTTACATTTAAATAATGTATTCCTGGTGTTGAACACACTATGCCTTCATCAGTGAAAGAAATCATCATGTTTAACTTTGTCATTACATCTCTACCCAGTATATTAACTTGAGACTGTCTCGAATACAATAAAGGCACAGATATAGCACAGTCTCCTAAAGCGATTGGTAATTTCTCAGTAAAAGGAACCCTACTTGTAGCTCCAGAGAACCCTTGAGCATTCATGGCATTTCCCGACAATGAAAATGTTCCCTCTTGTATACATGAGCGAGTGGCTCCAGTGTCTACTAAAAAAGAAAAGGATTTGCCTCCTATTGTAACACCAACCCTTGGTTCCTCTTGAGGATTTGGCATCACAGATAGTACTGAACACATCAAGTCACCCTGTGAGCCGTGCTATTGTGGGTACATACTTATTCCCATACCTGTGAAAGAATTCACACCTTCAATGGTGACACCTCCTACTCAGGGGGGCAATAATTGCCCTGTGTTTGCACTTTGCTGTATCTGCCTGGGTGCGTGCTATGACTGTCTTTGTGGTGGACTCAATGGTGCTTGCTAATGCTGCAAAGTTTGCAGTACTTGCGTCTGATACACTGTCTGATCTTGGGCGAACCCATCCCTACTTTGTGGGTAATATGCTGGAGGATAAGCTGTCCCAGTCTTGAGAATTGCCCATTCTGTACATACCCTAAGCTTCCACATGTTCGTGCTCTGTGTCCTGTCATTCCACATATCCAACACATAGGAGGGAATCTCCTAACCTGCCCTCCCTACATGCTTTGATTATCATTCTGTACATTTTGAGAACCACCTTGGTTATTCTGGAAGCCTCCCTTTCCTCTAAAACCTGCTCCTCTTCCTCTCGGCACGAACCCGTTTCCTTCTTGATCCGCCAGCTGTTGGTTATTCACCTGCGGCATACCTGCTGTCTGTTGCGATCCTGGCCCTTCTCCACTAGTCAAGATCGACCCTTCTAGAGCATACTTGGACAACTTTTTCTGCACTAATTTAGCTTCCTGATATTCCTGTTGTCCTCTTTCTTCCGATTTTTCTCTTGCAACAAACGGCAAAGATGCGCAACTTTTAGTTGTATCTCTGGCCATGGCTTAGCTTCCATACCCATCAGCTTCTTAAGCTGTCTCTGCACCTGTTCTGGCAATCCCTGACATAGAATATGATAGAATACCGGTATTGATTTTCCCCACTGCTCTTGGAAATTTTGAATATAAGCAAGCGGATCTTCACCGTCCTGCATTTTGCGTGCCGTAATTGCTCCCATATCAAATTTCAAATTTAAATTCTTTAATGTGATGTAGTATGAAAATAAATTCAGACTTTACACATACAGTTATTTTTTACATATTGCAAAATACAAAACATTATACTTAATATAGAATGTACATAAACCTAGAAACAAATAAAATCATATATGCATATCGACATTAAAAACTATAGCTGAAAAGAACCATTACATATACTACGTGGGAAGCTAATTTCCCTCTCCATAGAGGAACTCTGAGTATTTTCATGTGCTCCTCAGTCTTGGGAAGATTCCACCCCACCCTTTAGGCCAAGTTCCACTTGTTGCCAGATGTTATAGAGTGCAATAAATAAGTGCGTGTTGCTGGTGTTGGTGCAATAAATCCAGAAAGAAATATCATGTATTGTTGCACAGTCATGGACAAAGTCGACCAGATGGCGAAGAATAATGTCTCTCAGTGTCTGACATCCCGTCTAGCTGTCTCAAGACAATCTGGGGATTTACAGAGACGACATATACGCTTGTCCACCGGGATTTTCTCCCAAGCCACTCTGCAATACAAAGTAGGTAGTTGCTCTAATCTAAACAGGATGATAAAGCGTCTAAGTTTTCTGGAGGGGCAGAGAGATAAGTAAGCTTGAGGCTTCATGAAATTATACAGCCGGTATTTGACAAAATGATATGTCTCAAGATTACTTATGTGCGCGAAATTCTCTAGCCAGTCCCATCTGTCTATTTTATTACCTAATGCATGTATGGTTTCCTTTGTGACCATAGTCCCTCTGTGTATGCAGCCAATATCAATAAAAAATTTAACCATGTTTTTATTGAAGGGTGAGGTGGAATATTTTTGGGTCACCTCCTGGTGGATCACGGATAGAAGGGGGTTATTAGAGTCACTTATCATCTTAAGGTGGAAACAAGCTCTTTTCCTCAGAACCATAGCCTTAAGGGAGGGAAGGCCCAGCTCTAATCTAATCAGTGCCATCGGTATCCCCGGAGATAGTCCCAAGATTTGTCTCCAGAACTTGCCCTCCAGCACTTGTAACCACCCTAGATCCATAGTATGCAGTGATTCCAGTCCGTAAACGATCATGGGTGCAAACACTTGGATGTAAAGATTACGCGTCCCCCATAAGGTGAAACCACCCTGCTTATTTGTAAAGGAGGAAATAAGTGAGGTGACTTGCATTGCTCTTGTGATTCGCCTCTGTCTACAAAGTGAGTAATCACCTAGGGGCTCAATGTCAACTCCTAAGTAGCGGTAGGATGGAGCGTAGGGTATTAGGTTACCATGTACCATCAGATTCACGCGAGTTGCTCTTTTCCTCGTGAATCTTAATACTTTTGTCTTATCCATGTTGATCACTAGGCCATTTATTCTGGCGTAGTCCCAGAGAGAAGTAGCAGAACGCCTTAGGCCACCTATGGTGTTATCAAAGATAACCAAATTGTCCGCATATGTAAGTACTGCGCACGGTACTTCCCCGACTTTAGGTGGACAATTGTCGACCTCAGCCAGGGCTGCCGGGATGTCGTACACATACAGGTTGTAAATAAGGGGTGCAGTAACGCATCCCTGCTTTACCCCACTGTCTTGCGTCACCTTTCGAGTTAAGTTTCCTTCCTGATTTAGTCTAAGGCATGCTGTGGTGTTGTGATGGAGTAATTTTAAGTAATATAACAAGCCTGTCGGGCATCCCAATTTTTCTAGCTTGGCCCATAGTCTCCCTCGGGGGATCGAGTCAAATGCGGCCTTAAAGTCGATGTATAAAGCGTACAGCGGGGGCTGCCCCTTGCTAAGTGCCCGTGTACGCAGTATATCCATAACCAAGAGGTTATGTGCGGTGGAAAAATCCCGCCTAAACCCGCATTGGAATCTGCTGAGTATTTTTGAATTGTCAACCCATTTTTGCAGCTCACTGAGTAGCAACGAGGCAAATAGCTTACCAGAGATATCTAACATGGATAACAACCTGTAATTATTAGGATCCAAACGGCTACCTTTTTTGAATACCGGAATAAGAATGGCCGTTTGCCATGATCTGGGGATTTCCCCCTGCTCTAATATTTTATTGAAAAGTAGCGCAAACAAGTCGGCCCAAAATAGAGGATGGCTCTTAATCACTATATTGGCTAGTCCGTTGGGTCCGGGGATCGAGAGGACTTGAGGGCAACTATTTTGTTCATTATTGCCTCTACTGAGATGTCAAAGGGCAACGGAGAGGGAGCCTTCACCATAGAGCTGCTCAAGGTTTCTATTCCTCCTGAGTTCCGATCTAGTAGGAACTTTTCCCATGTCTCCTTACTTATTGGGTTAACTAAGGGGCCTTTGGCCTTCTCTCTGTTCTCGTTAAGGAGAGACCAAATGCCGCAAGAGTTTCTAGTGCAGATCGTTTGTACTAGCTTCTGATACCTGATGTTTTTTTCAGAGCTCTTAATATATTTGATGTCTGCTCTGTATTGATTTTTAATTATCTTTAGTTTCTCCCAGTATAAGGCTCCAGGTAAGTTCATCGGTTTCAGACCTCGAATAGCCGCTCTGAGGCCTCTCTTAGCGTCCCTAATTTCCCTATTGAACGGGGTATGCACCCCCCCTATCTTTAGCATATGTCTCTTATTGGCCGTAGCATGCTGGCCTGAGAATTTGGATATCCAATCCTCAATCTCATTAATCGACATATATTCAAACTCAAGGAAATCTGGGGCGGCCGTAGATTTAAGTGCTTCCGTAGCAGAGCTTATATTTGTCTCGGACCATACAATTCTGGATCCTGCACAGTTGGTTTGGATACTGCCTATATTAGGAGGTACAGATGTGGGAATAGGGATGCATAAAGTGCACTGTAGCGATGCGTGGTCGCTCCATTCGTTGTGCTTCACGGCCATGTCAGTTACTCTTGTCTGTAGCTCGGGGCACATGAATATATAGTCTAACGTGCTAAAAGAGGCACCTTTAGACCAAGTGTGTTTCCCCGGTCGATCTCCCCTGGTACGGCCGTTAATCATGGCCATGTCTCAAGCTCCAAATAATTGCAGCCAGCCTAGCCCTTCAGCTTCTCTCTTTCCATGGGTCATTACACACCTAGTGTTAAGGTCAGGATTAGAGGATATGAATGTTTCATCAGTCATATGGCAGTTAAAATCGCCCATGACCATCACAGCCACATTTCCATCTCTCAGCCACCAGGAAGACAACAGGTCCTGAATCGCCTCCTGTAACGAATCACGCATCAATTCTCCTGGGGGGTTGTAGAGATTGATTACTAGATATCTTCCCAGGCCTCTTTCATCGTGTAGTTCAACTTCTACTGCCAGGAGCTGCTCCTCGGCTTTACACTGTATTTTACGAGATGTGATCGAATTCATTACCCCAGTTAGAAGCCCCCCATAGGGACGGCCCGTACTGCCACGTTTAGCCTCCGCTTGGTGTATAACAAAGCTGTCAAGTAAAAGTGGGTCGAGAGACCATGGCCCTCATTACGACCCTGGCGGAAATCGGAAAACGATGGCGGAAATGCAATACCGCCATCGAATAGCGCTCGGTGCGACTATGACCCGTCACCGCAAAGTACGAAGCCATTAGCGACACCGTAGTGAACGCCAACGCTAACTGCACCAAGTACGCGCGCGCGCGCCATGCCAAACCGTAAATACCACCATGGCGCAAGGGTACGCGAATTCCGACCCTAGCGGACATGTACCTAACGCCATCAAGCATGGCGGAAAGCACCATTCCGCCATGGTGAGAAGTACGGCATCGCGATTCAACCGTAAACGGCCCCACTGAGTGCCTGTACACCGCTCCCTGCCCACAAAGTACAACTCCCCGTAGGTGCAATGAAGTCACAATGCAACCAGTGAAATGTACAAGTCACCCATGCATGCCAACGAACAAAAGATTCACAAGAGGGGCCAATGGGAGCTGCAGGGCACAGATGGCACGAATACAGAAGCCATTCCAATGGACATGACCACAGTCCCCCCCCCCGAAACGCACGCAAACACAGGCACCTGTGACCAGCAATATTCCGAAAATCACAACATTCCACCAGTCCACCCGGCTGACCGGCGTCTGTTACACAAAACCCAATCCCCCGCCCCTGAGCATGACAACATTCAAACAGTCATATTGGCAGCCCCCATCCCTGACCTCACTGGGCTCCGTAGGCAAACGCGCCCAGCACAGTACCACGCGACTATACTCCGAAGCCGGAACCCAATGCAGATCTCCTCACAATACATCGCTCCCCAAATAGGAATATGCCACATCACTCGCAAAGAAGAACGCTACACGGCCCATATCAGAATAGAAATTTAATGCACAACTAAATCACCAAGCTCATACAGCCATTAGTCCATGAACTCCAAAACACATATCACCATCGTGGGCTGCATCCGCAAGGAATGACCAGCTACTACTTGTGTGACGCCCTGTTCCATCATGGCACACAGAGCCACATTCACGTACGAAAAGGCAACATGGAAGCGCACAGAACCGCAGGCCCGTCCCAATGGGGAGGCACTAGTCCAGCTGAAAGGCCGAAATGTTGCTCCGAGCCACTAGTATGCGTAAGGGCATGTGGCCCATTGGCGATCGTCCCATAAGATCGTAATGCTGCTCCACTGATTAACACGAAGCAGCAGGTGTCGGGAGTAAACGCCATCTGCATGAGTGGCATACAGATGGCAGTGGCAAAAGGGGAGGAGATACCTGTCAACCAAAAGAAAAGAAAAAGAACAGAATGGCCATCAGAACTACATTCGAACAACTCACTTCAATGATCACACTAAATCCACAGCCATATGCATGCTAGCCCACTCCAAAGGATCATCACCACCCCAAAACCACTTGCGACTCATAACTATCCATATCGAGGTGTAAACACCATCACAAACGAGTGTACGTGTGCATGCGTCTGTCAAAACAGATTCCATCAGATGGGAATGTTAACGTGCATGGACACAAGTGTCTGAAGGCGCGTCGAGACAGGGAGGGCTCAACAAGGCCAGATAGACGATGGTCCCACTATGGCAGCCCTGCATCACATAGCGCAGGGGAGGCGGATAGATTCCAAGAAGCCCTGTACATGGCAAACCCTGTATCAAATCACCTGCCCAAGCATCCATTCATCATTCCCTCATCCTGTCATAAAAACGCCTGAATATTTACTCACAAAACATTCGAAATTTCCATTGAGTCTGTGCGTTATGCAGCCTGCAAAATCCACAGTGCCCCAGCCCGTAATTCCAGTGTTGTGGAGTTACATGTATTTGGGAACGTCCGGCCTCATCGGCCACGTCACTATTGCGCACCCCAAACTATTCATATCAATCATTGCTCCTCGCCATGGCCTCTGTCTCAAGGACATTGAACAATAGAACGTTATATTTGCAGTCAGACCTGTGGGCATCTCCTCTCCGCTAGCTGAATACCGAAAGCGCCGGCCTTCGAATTCCTCATTTGCAACATCACGTCGAAAAGGCATCTGTGGCCGTTTGAAATCACAAATTAATCCAGCTAGTGCGGCTGTGTGTGAAAATGGCAACTGCCATCACCCACTAATGGGACGCCCCGCCCGTCGTTGCAACTCGGTACAGTGATGCATGAGGGCCCACCGTTACTCGAGTACTACGTTCCACTGACCCATCACAAGTCTGTTCGCGACTGCAAAGATTGTATGTGAAACAATGGGACCATAGCCGAATGTACATATCAACAAATGTTACACGGCCATCGGGTACAAATACATGATTGCAATAGCAAGATGCCATTCCTCGATTCGCAGCGTTGTGTGCGGGACGTGCTTGCCCAAAGGGGAGAGCAGCTTGCACAGGTGGAATGAATCACCACAGGTGGAGGCCATACAGCCTGAAAACACATAAAATGCACACCCAGTCTCCTCCCACAACCACACCCCCTCCGAAATGCTACCGGCAGGACTCGCGATGTTGGCCCTGGGGGACTTGATAGCACTGCAAGTACTGCAACTCCAAGAAGAAGACGAACACCAACTACAACCGGCCGCACGGAGGAGAGGCAGGAGGAGGAGGAGGCCAAGGCAGGGCCAGCAAGGGCCGCCAGCACAGCCACTACCACCACGCAGGCAGCCCGCAATCCCACGCCTCCGAGCACATCCGTTCAACCTCACTGATGAGCAGATCCACACCCTCTACCGTTTGGACCGGGACACCATAGCCGCAATAGTGGACATGACACAGGCTGACCTTGTCAGCATGATAGATAGCCCAACCGCCATCCCACCCCTACTGAAGGTGGTGTCTGTACTCCACTTCCTGGCCACAGGCACCTACCAGCACACAGTCGGACAGTTGCATGGCATTTCTCAGCCACTGTTCTCACGGACACTATTGCAAGTGCTCGATGCCCTCCTGCAGCACGCAGACGACTACATCTCTCTACCACGCTCGGAGCAGGAAATTACCAACACAAAAGTGGGATTCCATGCACTTGCCGGCATACCGGGTTGCATTGGTGCCATCGACTGCACCCATGTGGAATTGGTCGTCCCACATGCCATGGAGGCCCAGTACCGCAACCGAAAACAATTTCATTCCCTGAATGTACAAATGGTGTGTGACTCCAACAGGATCATTACACATTGTTGTGCCAGATTCCCTGGATCAACCCATGATTCTATGGTCTTGAGGAACTCTACTATACCACGCTACATGGAGCGACACGCAGGGAACAGATCCTGGCTACTCGGTGAGTCTCTTTTCATGCATGATGATGTGGGGTATGTGATGCGGCAATGACCTGGCAGGAAGGGGGGGGGGTGTGCGTACGTAGCAATGGCATTCCACATCATACGTTTATCGTCCACATACAGGTGATGCTGGGTATCCACTGAAGAGATGGCTCCTCACACCAGTCCGGAACCCACGGGACCAGCAAGAGGAGGACTACAACCATGCCCACTCACGTACCCGTGTAGTCATTGAACAGGCATTCGGCCTACTGAAGACTCGTTTCCGCTGCCTCAGCAGGTCTGGCGGGGCACTCCTGTACCGCCATGAGAAGGTTCCTAAAATGGTCATGGCATGTGTCATGCTCCACAACATGTGCGTACGTAGAAATGTGCCCATGCCCCCTGACGCAGAACTGCAAGCACCTGATGATGGTCATGATGAGGGTGGGGATGTGGCAGCACCTCAAGGAGTCTGCGAGGCACCGGAGGGCCGTGACATTCGTCAGCATCTCATTGATGCATGCTTCTAGCACTCACGCCTGGTGGCTGATACATGGACACGGGACTCGTGGCACTGTGTGTGTCTGGTACATGCACAATATGGACTGTACGCCTATGATGGCCTAGTACACAAAGATCATTGTCCACACATCTCATTGGTTGATCGTGCACTGTTTATGGCATATGTGATATCATGTTGAACACCCTATCGACCCGTCACCCTAGTGAGCCCAACACACCCCCTCCACCCTCCTACCTCCCCCCCGAACACCAGTGTCCAAAGATGCTCATTGTCAGTGGGCTGTCGCTATTGCAAGCCCCCTCTGCGGGTGTCAGGGGCACCCCTGCCTGTGGAGCGCAGGTTCCTCCCAGATCTACGTTGGGGGCTGCCCTGGACGGAACTTGCAACGGATGATGTCTCTGCCTGCTCACGTCCATGCATGTCCCTAAGGGTTTGTGAGAGCTCAGTGAGCACACGGCGCACTGCGGCAAGTTCGGCACATACGTCTTTGGACGTCGCATGCAGTTCCCCCCCTCAGGCTCTCGGTGCTACTCTCCATTTGTGCCCTTAGTGTCTCTGTACTTCTCTCCATTTCTGCCCTGAGTGTCTCAGTTGATGTTTCTATGTCTGCCTTAGTGCGCCCACATTCATCGGCATGGTCCTTGAGGAGCGTGGCCAGTTGCTGCTGTTGCACGATTAACTGGTCGAGGGACTGTTGCCTCTGCTGGGCCATGGCCATTTGCGGGGGTGTCACAGAGGGGCTGTTGACCTCATGTTGCCTTGCCACAGGGCTTGTGGGGGATGGCCAGTCGTCGTCTTGTGGGTGCCCCTGCGTGGTATCCTCATGTTGTATGGGTTGGGACAGACAGGGGGAATGGGACAGGTCATGGATGGATCTGACTTCGACATCCCCGTCTTCTGTGTCGGAGCATGCTGCCATCATTGGGGTGTCACCTATGGTGCTGCTGCCACCAGAGGCAGTGCCTTCTGTGGCATCCGTTGGGGGGACCTGTGGTGGTGGTGTTGTGGGCATGCTGGCTGCTGGGGTGCCTGTTGATGTTCCCTCCTCTGTGCTGCCACCTGATGTGTGCTGCTGCCGTGTCTTGATGCGTGCAGCTGAGGTGGAGGGTCTTTGGCCGTTGGTCTTGGCCCTCTTTGCAGGTGCGCTGGTAGGGGTGTCCTGATGCTCGTCGTTTGGATCAGACCCTGTGGTGGAGTAAAGGAGGGCGAGGGTTAATAATGGGTCTATGGGTATTGGAATGGAATTGTATCACATGCATTGGGGTGGTACCTGAGGGTGATTTGGGTCGGGGCCTTGGAGGTGCTTTCATTTGTGTGTGGAGTGAGGGTGCAGTTGTTTGGCAGCCTGCAGTTAGGGTGTGCCTGCTGCACGTGTAGTGGGTGTTTTAGGGGTTTTTAATTATTTATGTATTTATTGTGAGTTTTAAAGTGCACTATCAGGGCGATGTGTGTGGACGTTCTCCTGGACATGTGTTTCTGTTGCACTATGTGGACACATGGTAGTTCACATGATTGGACATTGTGGATTTAGCATTGTTTTATCTGGCCCACCTACCTGAATCTTCGGATGTCTGCACTCCTTTCTCCATCCCTCCGACTCCCTCTATGCTCTCCATTCCGATGGTGGAGGCACAGATTTCTTCCCAGGGGGTCAACTTGATGGGTGATTCTGGACCTCCCCCGGTGGCTGTGGCAATGTTGCGGTTGGCAGAGAGTATGCTGCGGACGCGTATCCGCAGGTCGTCCCATCGCTTTCGGCATTGCTGTGGGGTGCGGGGTGCGGTCCCCACCGCACTTACCCGCTGTGCCACCAGAGCCCATATGGCCTTCTTGTTCGCAAGTGCCGTCCTGGTCATTTGCGTGGAGAAGACGACGGCAGCATTCTCCTGGAGGGTCTCTGTTAGCACGGTGAGTTCCTCACGGGAGAAGTGGACCTGCCGCTTGCGGTCGCACGCTTTCTTCGCTACTTTTCCCATTTTTCTTGGTTTCGCTAGGGTGGATGACGGGTTGGGGTGTGTCTCGGGGTAGTGTTCTTAGTGGTTGTGTGGTTTTTGTGGTTTTATAGGTGTACGGCGGGATGTTTCCCGTTCCGGGCCCATGTTTTTACTTCCGTTTCCGTATATTTCCGGTCACCGTACTTTCCGGTAGGCGCACTCTGCGGTGTCCGCTGTGATGGGTGGCGGTATTGCACCTAGGGCGACGTACGGCGGCGGTGTGGGCCGTTTTGGGGTCATTTCCGCCATCGCGGACTTTGCACTTCCGCCATGCCGTGGTGCTCGTGCCCGATGGGTCGGAATGGGCCGCACTTTGCTCCTTCGTGCAATGGCGGAAACGCTATTTACGCTGTTGCGGTCCGGTCAGTCACTTTCCGCCAGGGTCGTAATGAGGCCCCATGTCTCTTGGAGACAGATGCAGCTATGTTGTGACAGTAGGTCTGCCGAGCCCTCGGATCTCAAAAGATGAGAAAAGCCTCTGCAGTTCCAAGAAAGTAATGATAAACATCAATGGTTCTTTAGCATTTGCAGGATAGATTCTAGCAATGATTTCAAGGCTTGCTGTATTTCAGCCAGTGCAAGGTTATCCCCCTCCCCCATTTTAGGTACAGTGTCAGCGTAATGTCTTCTGGTTTTGACAAGAGGCCCTTCTCCATAGGATCCACATCAATCTCAATGTCCACAGCCATCATGTCCTCTTTGTGATTCCTGATTAACTGCGCCGTAGTCTGGAAGGTCCAATGTATGGCCGAGACATTGGGATTAGGACAGCCAAGTGGTTCAATGAAAAGAAAATCCTCAGATTTTAAAACACGCAGTTGGGGTATGTGGTATAGTCTAGCGAGCAACTCAGAGCGTGCTAAACAGGGGTTTTTGCCGCTGGGGTATAAGTTCTTGATGAAGCAGATGCGATTAGTAGTTGTATCATTCACTGCTCTCTTCAGATCCAGTGATGGTGACTCCCCGGGTTCCTCTGACGCCTGTGTCTCGGGCACATACTCCGGCTGTATATATATGCTGGTTTCCTGATCAGGCTCTTCGCACAGCACAGATGCATCATTATCATCCACTTCAGTTGCCTTCTCTTAAGGTATCAGCCAATCTGACAGTGGGCCCTTAGCCCTAGCCGCCTGTTGGGCTGCTCTCACCATTCTTTTCCTGGCCTTTTTAGACCGTGTCTCCGGTGCTGATTTAGGACCCAATGTAGGAGATTGGGCACCTGTAGCCACTGGCTTACTCGTCAGTGCCTTTTTTGCCAGTCTGTGCTGTTTGCGTGTGAGGGGGGCTGGGGACTATGTTCCTGCTCCCGTTCATCCCCCTCTTCTGGAGGTACCTCAATTATGCTGTTACTATTGGATACATATGGCCCCTCGTTTTCTTCCATCCCCACTTCATGCTCATTGATCGCGTCTGCTGTGAATAGTGCAGCTGATAGATTCATTTCAGCCTCTTCCCGAGGAAGGCCTTTGGAGCCTAAGGCCATAGTAATAGAGTTGGTATTGGCCAGGATACGTCCCGACATCTGTAAAAGTATCTTGAGGGCAAATTGCAGGGCCGCCACCGATGATTGAAGCTCAATTATCTTTGATGGGCTAGGGTGTAGGTCGATGTTATCTACCGTTAAATTATCTGGATCGTCCTCCATCGACGTCATTACTAGGTTGGGGGATGCAGATAATCGTCCGCTCCTTTCCGGCGCGTGGTGTTCCCCTGTGGAATTATTCATGCTACTATCTTTAGTAGGCATTATGCCACTGTTTGGCTTCATCGGAGTTTGAGTCTGCATCCCTTTCTGTATGGTCAGGCATAGATCAAGAAGGGAATTGTTATCTATGTCATCGAAATTAGAGGTGTTTAAGGAGATGCCATTGTTGTGTGTCGGTGCTGTCATATCCTCGTTTACTGTAGAGTTGATGGCAAGGGGAGGATTCACCGGAAAGAACTCGGTTATAGCCCCTTGCATCACTGGTAGGGCATTTTTAGCGTTCTTTTTGGATTTTCCCCCTTTCTTTGGGCACTCTTTGGATTCCTTAGTAGATGGGCACTTATTTTTGCGTAGATTGTATATCGAGTGGGGGGCTCTTCTGCCCCGCTGCATGTCTGTGTTGTAGCTCTCTTCGCTTTCCAGACTAAAGGTAGAGAGGTCCGATATTTGCGTGGTGAGGTGATTCCCCTCGTTCCACGCGGGGAGCAAAGTTGATTTTCCGCCTTTTCCTGTGGGCCCCCCTTGTCAATCAACCAGGGGGCTATAGGGCCCGTCTCTTGGGCGGGGGCCCTCAGTCGCTAGGTAATGATGGCAGGTTCCCCTTCTTCCGGGGTACAACTCAGGGTAGGGTATGTTAGTACTTGATACCTCTGCACCGCTTATATGTGCCTCACTGTCTCCTCTGATTCCGGCCCCTCCTCCTATCGAGGGGAGAGGTCAGTCAGGGTAAAGGAACTGCCGTCTGCCCCCCTCAAGCTCTGGGGGGGTACTGGAGGTACCACACCACCTCTTTCAGGAAGGCTCCTTTTAGGCTCCTTTTAGTAAAGGGAGCCAATTGCCCAGGGCCACCCCTGGCTTAATGTCAATGCCATTGGGGCCGTGAGTATCAGACACCACTGGGAGCTTCGCGAGCCGCCGTGCCGTGGTGTGCGGTATTTGGCACAATTCCAGAGCAGACCCGGAACACGGCGCGGCGCGACGCGGTTATGCTCTCACCTGATTCCTTGCAATCGGGGCCTCTCCTTCTTCCTGTCCTTCTCCCACACTTTCTCCCAGCGTTGTTCTCCGCACTGCCTGGCCCGCGCACTCGAGCGAGACGGGATGCTGGATGCCGGATTCGAGGGTTAGAGGAAAGGACCCACCAACGCGTCCTCCGCGTCGAACCATGTCAAGCCGCACCTCCGACACACGTACTTCCTCAGAGGCCGCCTCCGACACCTTTACAGAACCGCACTTCACCAATACATGTATCGGCATATTGTACCCTAAGCACTTTCCAGACTATTGTGGGTACAATTATTAAATGCTGTGCCATTGTGCACTGTTTTCTGTGCGGTAACACTCGAGTATCCGCTCTCGTCCAAATATCATCAGCCCTTTCCCCAAGGATAGCTGCTAGGAGACCCTTAATGTCTCATATGGCAAGAATATTTCCTCTGACCGTCTTTTCTAACTCATATATCCATTTTCCCTGCACCTGACGTTAAACTGGGCAACTTGCACCTTAAATTGTCTTTATCCATCTGGGCCCATGGTATATACTGCGGTCTGGCCCCTGCTTTCTCTAAGAAAGGGAATTGTGAAATCCCAAAATCGCAATCGGCTCCCATCATCTGCATATCCATAGTAGGGACAATGGTTCATGATCGCCTTCTCCCTGGCAATTACCTTAATCTGCTTATGTACGGCGGTGATTCCCCCCTCTCACTATCGGATCACCCTTTAGATCGCTTTGTGCATGCCATAGGCTCTGGCATTCTTTCTTTAGGCAGGTCCAGATCCGACCATCTAACTTCCTTGTCTGTTTGAAAACATCCCTCAGGACCACATACACCCGCTGCCTCCTTCCCATGGAAAGTTTCCCTGTCTTCGTCTGACATGTCTTGTGCCTAACTCGTTTGGCTATCCTCTTTCTCATCCCTGTTTAGAGTCAGCCTGTCCAAAGACAAAGCTCGATGCTCTAGACTAAACAGAGTTCCCTCCTTACCCTGTGACTGGGAAATCTCAAATTGATAATTTTGCCCTTAGTTTTTCACTTCACTTTTTGTTCTCATCTCTTGATAAACTTTGTCAATTTTATCTCCTATATGTCCTATCTCAAAATCCTCCTCTAGGTTTACCCTGCAGGGCCCTGGCATCGGTTCTTGTGATGGAACAAACTCCTCAATTTCCTCCCATGCTACTACTGGATTTGGTTCCATTAGCTCCTTTTCAATGCAATCAATGTTGCATGCTCTCTGTCTTCTCTTTCGTTCCATCTTTCGCTCCATTTCCTCATCAAATGACCTACGGTCCTTTAAGACAAGGCAGCAATACTTAGAGGTAGATGGGGATGCAGAAATTACTCAAACATAATCAAAACGACTCAGGAAGTTGGCAAAACCTTGTTCTGTTTTAATATCAATTATCGAAAACCCGTAGTACAACGGACATCATCTGACGCCACACAGCATGATCTCAACTTATTTCATTAAAAAAATAACTTTTATAGTCAAAATTCATCATCACTGATGTCACACAACGTGGCAAACTATAAAAATCTACTTGGGGATGTGATAGGGTTACAAGGAACATCTAGGTATACGTTCCATAGTGGTGGGGATTGTGATTGGGTCTCTAAGTCAGGTGGGCACCTAAGCCCATCCCCAGTGATACGTCATGTTCATCGTCACAAAATACACTACGATTCAATGGTTCCACACACTATAGGGCTCCCTCATACGTGGCCCTCTACAATTGGTTGGCACACTTGTACCCTTCTAGAATATTCCACATGCTAGCAGCATGCAAGCTACCTTCCCAGGTGCACGGAGGGGTGGCGTGGTCTTGCCTCCCCACCCAATTAGCCCACATCTATCATCACTCCTACAGTCTGCCAGTCAATTAAGGCTTTGAACTTGGCCTTGTACTAACTCTCTGTGCCTGAGAATTAAAGGAAGTGAAGCATCGCTTTGTCTTCTGGTTTTGGTGTAGCTTGACCCAAAGCTATTTTGATCTCGACCATGCGACTGGAGATCACTCTTTCTAGCCTTTTGCTACATATAATACTATTAAATGATGAACTCTTGACACCTTCATTGTTTTTTCATACTGCTTCAAACAGAAGTTTGTTTCTTTCTCACGTTCGTTGTGGCCTTTTTGACAGGCACCCAACTCACTGTGGCCTCGAATCTTGGTGCTGGGCCAGCCAAGCCTTTCTTGAATTTTTCCTTCGCCATCAGCGTATTTCCAACTGCGCCACACTGAAATCCTTTCCAAAAACGGGGTTTCAAGCCTTGCTAAAGTGCATCGTGGAATATCCAGGTTTTATACATTCCTATATGTATACATTGGTGCATCGCCGCAATCTATTCACTACATAGCCAGCCTTTATGAATTCTTATCTACTTGTGTTACTGCATCTATACACATGTAAAATGATTTAGCATTTTCTTCAGTGCTTCTTCGCACAAGCATCTTCATTTCGATCTCAAAATGTTACTTATTCTTCACTACTTCATATTCAGTTTCTATAGAACATCCATATCTTCTTGTCTTGCATGTTTTTTATCTAGATGCGTCAGTTCCATTTTGCATGACGTCACCAGTCTTCTTTCTCGCTCATATGCACACTTCTTCCGGAACCCCATCCAAAAGAGCACTATTTCTTTGGGCGTGCATATAGGGATTTCTCAATTGGTACCTTGTCTTGAAGATTCTTTGTGGTATAGGCCTTCTCACTGGAACTGCACATGTCACCATTTCTGGTTCCCAGCATATAGGCAACATAGGGGCAGAGCTTTTGATGGGGGTACTTGACTCCTCCTCTACAACGGGTAAAGCAAACATAAGTGTAGGCTCTCTACATTGAATGTAGGCCAGTCTAGCCACGTAATAACACTTGTGTTTGCTTTACCATTAATGAAGTTAAGCTTACGTTTGCTTTACCCTTAATGAAGTTGCCTGGGCTGTTTGGAGTACTTAATGCACAAGTGTCCCATATTAAACAGATTGAAAGGAGTATGAATACTCTGCAGCAAGGTTGGAGAAGTCAACTAGGTCACAGGAACCTAGAAAATCCGAGCGGACAGACGTCCCAAGTGTACTAAGTTGACTGAGAGTCAGAAGACTTTGGAGAGTCCAAGTTCTACAAAGGGTGGGCATAAATAATTGTTACAAATGATCCTGAAGGGATGTGAATACTTGATAAAAGACTGAGAAAAGTGTATAAGGAAACCACTTATTTTCCAAAGGAGAAGATAAAATAGTACGAAGGACATTTATGTTTTACTGAACAGAATCTATAAAATGGCGGGCGAACCCGCCGATGTAAGGAGGCATGGCGGGCCCCGCCCCTTAGTGGGGGTTGCCCAGCCAACCTCCTCCCCCTCCTCGGGGATGGGCTCCCTATACTGGTAGAAAGTCCACCTCCGGAAGAGGCAAGGCAAGACGGAAGACGGGAGGGGCAGGGAATCAAGGGAGAGGGAGGCCCTATAAAGGGTCTGGCCTACAGGCAAATCAATCTCTCTCGCTCGGCACCTGCCCCCGCTCGGTGAACTCATTTTGGTTTTGGTTTTCGTGTAAGAAGTGAGCGTCTTGGAGGACTTCGGGCTGTTATCGGCGTTCCAGGCGGTTTGGTGTTCCAGGCTGTTGGCGTTCCAGGCGGTCGGTGTTACAGGCGTGCAACGGAAGTACGGTCAGGAGATAAGTGCATTCGAAAAGAAGCAGAATTCTCGTTCCAGCCAAAAACCAAGGTAAGTTTGGGCCGGTAGAAGACGGCGGTGAGGATACGAAAGGGAAAGGATAGAGCGTGGTTTGGAGGGGCCAACAGAGAGAGCAAGTTCTCTGGGACAGGGAATGGCGCTACGCTCAGTTAAGGCGATGAGAACAGTGTTTCTTAAAGGCAATGCCTCTTTCGTTTCGATTGTTTTAAACCCAGCATGCTTTTTCGCATTTGTCGACGTTAATTGCGGTAAAGTGTGCATGTAACTACGGCACAATGTTCGTTATAGTATCCACATAATAACGGGGTGTTTTTGCATGATGGCCGCCGCGCCACATTGGTTTATTTCGTCCGACATTTCGGCTCGTATTTATGGAGCTTGATGGTCGCAGCAATATGCATGCCTGAATTACAGCAGCGTTGTATTGTTTGGGATGCAGCATTCGAGTTGTTTTCCCTAATGGGGGCCGCAGTGCCACATTGCACTTCCCGAGTTTGCAGGCCGACTCGATACGCTCGAGTGGAGTGTGAAGCTTGGGGTGGGGGTGGACCTTGTGTACAAAGCGGGTGTTTCTTGAATCGGAAAGCAGCAGCATCATGTTTTGGCTCATGGGGGCATCACAGGAAAGTTAATTTATGTCATTAGACGCAGTGCGTTTTGGGAGTCATTGGCCGTGTCTATACACATTGTTTGCAGCATGTTGTCCTCTTTCCTCGATTAAATCAAGCCCAACATGTATTTTCGTATGGGTTGACGTTGATTGCAGTGGGGCTTGCATGTAACTACGCCACAGTGTTCGGCATGATATTCACATAATAACGGCATGTTTTGGATGATGGCCGCCGCGCCAAGTTCGTTCATTTCGGCCGACATTTCGGCATGTGTTTATGGAATGTGATGTGCGCAGCAATATGCATGGTTGTAGTGTGGCAGCGTTGTATTATGTGATTGTTTTATGGCAACGTTGTATTATCTAAAATGCAACGTTCGGTTTGGTTTCCCAAAGGGGGGCCGCCATGCTACATAGCACCGCCCGAGTATGCAGGCCGACTCGATACGCTCGAGGAAAGTGTGAAGCTTGGGGTCGTGCTCGGTCTTGCGTACAAAGCAGCAGCGTCATGTTTTACCTCATGGTGGTCGTCGCGGCACGATAATTCAGGTCATTAGAAGCTATACGTACTTTTGGGGAGTCATTGGCCGCCTCCATACACATTATTTGTAACGTTCCAATGGTGGGAATTTTTCAGCTTGTTATTTTCAAAGTTGGCGGGTGCTGCAGCATGTTGTACGTTTCCTTTCGATTCATTTAAACCCAGCATGTATTTTCGAATTGGTTAACTTTAATTGCGGTAAGCTTGCATGCACCTAAGTCACAATGTTCGGCATAGTAGCCATATAATAACGGCATGTATCGGCATGATTGCCGCCACGTTTAGTTATTTCGCCAGTTAGCCACGTGCAAGGTAAGGTTTGGTTTATATTGAAGCACGGCTTGTTATGCACAATGGCCGCCGCGCCACGCTTCGTTCCACTTCGGGCGTCATGTTGCCATGCATTTCTCGAATTCGATTAACACTCGACATGCAAGATTGAATTGCAGCAGTGTTTGCATTCATCAACAGGGCAAAGTCGGTCAGTTATCCTCAGTAGCAACATGTCTTCATCAGGGTGGCCGCCGCGCCACAATTTTAGGTTGATGAAATCATCATGCACGCGTCGCGTTTGCTTCGATTCTTTAAAAACCCAGTATGCATTTTCGCACTTGTTAGATTTAATTGCAGTAATACTTACATTGTGTTGTATTAGAATGTTAGGGATAGCCTCCGTACAATAACAGCATGTTATGCATGATGGCCGCGCGCCACGTTTCGTTGCATTTCAGTTGACATTTCTGCACATATTTATTAAGTGGGATGGTAGCACCGATATGCAGGACTGAATTACAGCAACGTGTCGGTTTGTTTCTAGAAATGCACCGCGCCAAATCGTTACTGCCCTATGCTCATGAGTAAAGTAGGAATCTGGGGTGGGGGTAGGTGCTGGGTACAACGCGGGTATTTCAGGAGGGCCGTTGTGTCACGCATTATTCAATCCATCCAACCACAAGAAGTAATTTCGATTTTGCAGGACACCTCGACGCGTACTAGGGAACTGGAGAAACGTTGGCAGTTGGCAACATTGCAACGTTCGGTTGGTTTCCATGGAGCATTGAATGGGTTGGTCAACACGATATGTACAATTAAGAGACAGCAAAACCTGGCAATTAACAACGGTGCAGAGTCAGTCATAGCATGTTGCATCATGGCGGCCTCCGCGCCACCTGGCGATTTCACATATGCCCATGGCTGCCGCCACCTTGTTAAATCACATATTCTCATGGCCACCTCCATAAGTGCGGTGATTCCGCAATGCCTTCAAGTGGAAGCGCAAATCGTTGCTTGCGTTGGGGCAATGCTTTCAAGTAGATGCACTAATGGTTGCCTGCGCTGGAGGGGTAGTAAGGCATGCAGGGTGCTTTGGTGCAAGCAAGCGGGGACAGCCATAGCACTTCGGGGGTGGGTTCGCAACAAGGCTGCACGTTAGCATGGCGGAGCATAACCGTTTTGAAAAGCGATCTTCAGGGCATGCATCCAGCTAGAGCGTAGGGAGGGACGCCTGATAGCATGGGGGGCGGGCGGACACAGCACGGGTTGCCATGCAAGTCACGCTCGCAGCATGGGCGGCCCAGGGTTCCACATTCGGGGACGGCATCAGGAGAGAGCACTGTTCATTGAGGGGCGGGTCGGGTCCAAGCATCTTGGCCCAGCTTACAACGTGGATAATGTCATTTACATGCCAGCCTGGTGCAAGGGGATGAGTAGATCCAAACACCAATGCTACCATATCACCCATGCCAAGGGGTGGTGGTCACCAAGGGGAGCACTGGTTCAGTTATGGGTCAGGTCAGGTCCAGGCAACATGGCCCAGCTCCCCCCGCTGTAATATATGCCAGGGGGTAGGGGGACAGTTTGAAAATCAGGCAACACACATATAGTTTTCAACCGCTGATGCTAAACGAATGCAGCAGCACAAGTATAGTGACTCAACCAATTTTGTTTCCAAATAGGTTGGCATGTCGGTTCACGCAAACGCAGTTCACTCGGGGCTCGACGTCGTAGAACTCGTTTTATCGGAGGATGGGAATAGCGAGGTGGAAGTAGCGGGATCATCGTCGGCAGGGTGTTTTTTGGATGCCCAATCTTGGGTGGAATACGCCGCCCTCGCGGAAGTCATAGGGTGGCAGGCAGCCATCGCCAGAATGGGCGGCCCGTCAATGACCAATATGAACATAACCCCTGGGTCCAACCCAGAGGCGGACAAAACTATCATCGAGGCCAAGGACCTTGCATGCGCCGAAGGTTACAATGGGGCCGATCACCCGCCACCGAGTGGCGGCCAGGAGGCTGGCCCAGCCCGCAAAAGAATGGCAAAGACAAGCGGGGGCCCTCACCAAAAGAAAACAAAAAGGGATTTGGAGGAGGAGTTAGCGGCATTGAAGGCACTCCTAGGAGTGCCGCCCGCGGGCCCCCCCCCAGTGCCCTCAAAGTCCAGGTGCCCGCACCGCAATCTCATAATGTTGTGCCCAAGGCTCTGCCCAAACTGGTCACCCCCCCAAACAGCGAAGTGGGGCCTATCGCGACCAACATGCCCTCGAACCGAGATGGTGAGTCAGAATTAATACTTACCTGGGGATAGAAATAGATACGGAGGAGGGGGTTTGTCGCTTGCCCAGTGATAAGATAGAGGAAATAATTGCCGGCAATAATACGGCACTATCGAGTGACAGAACCACCATAAAGACCATCCAATCCCTGGTGAGGAAATTTAACTTCGCGGCTAGGGTCATCCCGGCAGGGAGAGTTTTCGCAAGGCGGCTAGCTGCTGCAACTGGGGGCACTGCTAAGGGCAGGCATAAAATACGCATGGGCACAGGATTGAAAGAGGACTTAAAGGTATGACGTGCATTTTTGAGGGAGTTCAACAGGGTATGCCTATGGCAGTCACCATGGACGCCGTGTGCACAGCTACAGCTGTTCACCGATGCTGCCGGCCGGGTGGGTTTTGGGGCCATCCTGGGTAGGGAATGGTGCAGGGGTGATTGGCCAAACTTGTGGAACAGGAATGGCTTGAGCAAGAACATCACTACTCGAATTATTCCCAGTGGTCGCAGCACTACATATTTGGACGCGCGAGCTAACAAATAAATGTCTGGTGGTTTGGTCTGACAACTTTGCAGTAGTACAGGCGGTGAACACCAACTCAGCGCAATGCCCCACCACCCCTGCGGCCGACGCTCTTTCTCGTTCACAGATGACGCGGTTCCGGAAAGCACATACTCAAGCACTGCCCACCACAACTCCGTTCAACATCCAACTGTGGCAGCTAGTGAGTTGGGTGAAGGAATGCGACAGTTAGCTGCGAGGTCACTGGCGGGAAGCACAAGAGCCCGATACAGGGCCAACTTCAGCACTTTCCTAGAGAACACCAAGCACATGGGGGAAGCTAGCAGGGAACAGAAGGTGGACCAATTCGTGCTATGGGCCAAAGGGGCGGGCAAATCAAGGTCATGGCTTGCGACCCACCTCAGCGCGGTGGCATTCCACAGCCAATTATCAGGTTGTCACGACCCAACCAAAGGCTTCCTGGTGAGGGCAGCACTGAAAGGTTGGGACAGGGACAGGGGGACACCGCTACCAACGACAGAGAGGAGACCCATCGACTTTGAATTACTAAAGAAAGTCATGATCGCAACCACAAGGATATGCTACTCATGGCACGAAAACACCATGTTCAAGGCATGCTTTGCTTTGGCCTTCTTCGGGGCACTGCGGGTCAGCGAACTGGTGGCAAAAGCGAAGGATGACCATGGTCACAGGGCCCTGCTAGTGGGTGACATATCATTACGGGGCGAGACGCTATATGTTAACGTGAGGTTATCCAAGACAGACCAGGGGGCAAAGGGCTGCGAACTGGTGCTGGCCAAACTGGGGCAGGAACCTTTCTGCACAATGTCAAACATGGCAGCGTACCTGAGGGCTAGGGGCGGGGGACCGGGCTACTTGTTTATGCATGAGGATGGAGCGCCCCTTACGCAGTTCCAATTCAGAAGGGTTTTGGCTGCAACCCTGGCAAGATCCGGCGTCAACCCGGCACAATACTCCACCCATTAATTTCGGATAGGCACAGCGACAACAGCAAGCAGGGAAGGGTTAAGTGAGGACACGATAAAAAAAGATTGGGAGATGGGACTCGAACAAATTCAAGCTTTACGTTCGCTAGCCAGATGAAGGGGCCTCATGGGGGCTCGGGGGGGACGGTGGGACACATGCTGCCAATGCTAAATTGACCTCTCATGTCTCCACAGAAATCACCCGGGTATGGGTCGTAGGACATTCCTTCGTGTCCAGGGCAGCAGTAAGAGCAAGGACGGCATTTAGGGACGGCAACCTGGGCCTTCGAAACACACAAATCTGGTGGATCGCTAAGGCAGGCCTTCAAAGCAACCAGCTATGGGCCACATTGGAACAAGCGGCGCAGCAGCACCCTGCACCAGCAGACATCTTGCTGCTACACATTGGGGGCAACGACTTGGTGGCAAACGGCAAGAGGGATTTGACGGAGCTCCTGAGAGCGCTCCTCAAAAGGATTGGGGGGGGGGTTTCCGGGGCTCTGAGGTCATGTGGTCCGAAATAATAACAAGGCAAGAGTGGAGGGGGGCGCTGAGTCACGGGGCGATAGAGGAGGCCAGGAGGAAAACCAATGTCAGGATGGGGGGCTTCTTGAAAAGCAGAGGAATGGTATGGGTCCGCCATCCGCTCATCACGTTAAAAGTACCCGGGTACTTGGGGGGGACAGAACGCACCTGTCAGAGGTGGGCACCGCACTCATGTCCTTGGAATGGAGGGAGGTCCTGAAAAACGCTGGTTGCACGTAAGGACCTGTACGGAGGCTTTGCGGACCGTGGGAGGTTTAGGGGGGGACGGGAGAGCAAGCAGCAAAGAGAAGTGCGCGAAACGGAGCAACCTGTGCAGATAAGGGGGGAACTCTCCGCCGCCGGCAGCCAGCAAAGAGTCTTGGAGGAGTCACAGGTTGATCCCTCTAGCAAAGTACTGGCAGGCCCATAGAGGAATGCTCAACCAACAGATTAGATCTTACGGCGCCCCATGAGTACCAGACTCTGAGGAGGCCCTGGGAAAAAAGGGGAGGGATTTAGGGGACTTGGAAGCCATTTCCAACCCAAAATTGCAGGGTGGGGGGGGGGGAAAGAGAAGAAAAACACAAACTCACAACAAAGGTCTGCAAGGAAAGTCGGGGAGGGAGCAAGAGGAGAGTACGGGGGCTCAGGTAACGTTGCCAAACAGAACGGTAGGGGGAAGTCTTTACCGGAGGAGGGAGACACAGGGGGACGTGAGGGGGCCTAAAACAGGGCTGGAAGGGGCAAGAGGGAACAGGCGGGGGGACAAAAGGTCTAAGAAACCAAAGGGGGGGGCTATGACCAAGGCTGGGGCTAAGAGACGGGGGTACGAGAGAACGGGGTTGGGGAGTCTGTTTTTGGGGGTGAAGGGAGCCGAAGGATCTGCAGAGGGAGAAAAACGGGGGGTGGCCCGACGCAAAGGAACCTGGCACCAGAAGAGGGGTGGAGCAGGCCGGTGAAAGGGCTGGATAGGGCTAGGGACCCTGGAACTTGACAGGGGTTGAGGGAGCTATGGGTAAGATCTCTGAGGAGGGCCTGGGGGTGAGCAAGGCGGAAGGGGGACACCTGGTGCCTGATACATTGGGGCTGGGGTGTAGGGTAGAGGCCAGAGTAGAGTAGAAAGGTGCGCTAGGATAGATGGACATCGCTAAGCGGTGACTGTTTAGGCAGGTAGAAAATGTGCTAGTTGGCACCAGAAGGTGGTGTCGGCGCAGAACGAATATGTGATGTGGGGCATGTTGTGATGTTGTGGGGCACTGATAAGCAGTGTCTGTATAGGAACCTACGTAATAGCGAGGCACCGAGTGGCTGTTTGTTTTAGCCAGAATCAGACAGGACACGGTGAAGAGTGTCTGGGGGGGGGGCACAACAGGTACCTTAGAGCAAAGGGTGGGAAAGGTCTAGAAGCGCGATTCAAGGGACACATCGAATGGCCATGGGTAGAGAGAAGTTGGTAGCAAGGGCTGGGCTCAACCCGAGGCGTCCCCCGGACGCTGGCGGTGGGGGAGAGGGTGGACAAGGGAGTCATACCTAGGTAGCCTCACTCAACGTAGAAGAACCTGTGGTGTGGTGAATTTACGGATCGCCTGTAAGCTAACTCCAAGACTTTATACAAATAAAGCGGCTGTGGCATTAACACTTCCAAACTCTTACAAAATTGTCTGGCGCGTTATTTCTGGTTTTGAATCATTGGGTACCGCAGAGCGGCGCTGGCGGGTTGGGGGGGACAGAGGCGGCCGGGCCGAACGGGGCAGGAGGCCAGTCGAGAGAAGGGAGGAGGGGGAGACGCTAAGACTGGCCTGCACCATTATATTTGGAGACTGAAAACAAGTCACCTATGTGTTTGGCCTCCTTGTTTTTGCTAAGTTTTTCTTAAGTGGTAGGTCAGTCGTTTGGGTTCGGACTGAAGACTATATATGGGCCTCATTACAACTCAGGCGTTAAGGGTTAACGCCACCGTTAACCCTTAACGCCTGATTCTGATTTTAACGCCTGCTTTTAGCAGGCGTTAAAATCCATGGCGCTAACCTGCCATGGTGCTAATTACGCCGCCGTAATTTACGGCGGCGTAATTAGCGCCTTCCCCACTCCCATTATGCCCTATGGGGCAAAAATGGGAATGGGGAAGGGAAAATAGGAAATGGGGATTTACCGCCCCACTCACCTTGGAATGGGGCTGTAAATCCGCCATCCACCATGGTGTAAACGGAGTTTACACCATGGTGGTAAAGTTGGTGCACTTAGCACCAAGGTTGTAATGAGGCCCTATCTCTTTTTAGGAGTTTACCAGCACAATTATTCTTAGCTGTTAGGCAGGGAACTTCCCTCATAGCGGTAGGGCCAAATAGGCCTTTTTTCTTTTATTTAAATAAATAGCCTTGAATTATGAGCCACTGTAGTTCTAGCCCTTCTTCTTGTACGCAACACCTGACATAGCCCTAGGTTCCGCACATACGCTGCAACAGAGGTGGGCGAAAGTGGGCAATTGCCCCCTCCCCTATTGGCACTCTACTCCCCTCCCCCATTGGTGCTCTGTCCTCCCTCTAATGAGGAATACTTTTCAGGAGTCTTAAAGAGGCCCTTCGAGCAGCCGGCAATCACGTTTTACAGCCTATTTTGTTTGCTTAGCCTGCTCTTTTCTCTGGCCTAAAGCAGATACCTCAGGAACAGGTGGGATCATTAGGGCAGAGTCCGTCCCTATTAAAAGCGGGCTTCGGGTTCAATAGGAAACACAAAAACTATAATTTGCAAAGTGAAAACTGTTTCTTAAACTTAAAGACGCCTCTGGATTTCGTTGTTCGGTGGTTAGTTTTTTTTTGTGGGAATACCCCAACAAAAATTCTGGCATTCCTATACAACTTCTTTTCAGTATTTTGTACCAGAGTATAATGCTGTTTGATACGCTTATCCAACTGCTCAATCAAAATGTAAAGGCTTCTGTTGTACTGACAGGAGTCATTACAAAACTGGGCGGTGTGTTCAAGAGAGCTAACTTTTGATTTTCATTATGGGGCAGAAATTCCTTCACCCCCACCCTGAATACGAGCTAGGTAAGTGACTAGTCAAACCACGACGCTGGTGGAACTGTGCATTTTACAGCACAGGCATTTGAGGAGGAATTACAAAAAGCCATAGGATTGACATGAAGCACATAACGTCTCATCAACAGTCGCTCAACCTGCTAAGCTACCTTGGTAGCTTTCTGCTTTGGGACCCATCACTGTACTCAGAATTCAACGTTGGGTGCGGATCGACGATTGTGCTCAGAATCACTGTGCTACCACCAGCGCTGTTCACGTGCACGTGTTGAAAGCCATTGATGTTTCAATCCAGCCACCCTGACTGCACACATTCTAATGTAGGTTTTACAATCAGAAATTGAAAACTGTCAACATCTCTACAGGACAAAGTGAGGTTATTGCCCCTGTTGCTTAGTAACTAATGACTCATATGCCCCCTTGCCACGCAGTACTCGTGCCTATGGGTGATATCGCTTCTATGGGTGAAAAACAGACTGTTTTTGACTACATATTATTTTAAGTGGCGCTGTGAGTGTTGTGTTTGAGCTAAAAGCATGATGTCGGCTTTAGTTAAAACCATGCTATCACTTGCTGAATACATACTATTTATTAGTTGGCTGAAGAATGAGGGGTGTCATCTCATTAAAAGTATACTGTCTCTTGCTTGTATGCAGACAAGGTGTCATCTCATTAAGAGTATACTTATTGTCTCTTGCTTGTATGCAGTCAAAGCATAATAACTAGCTGCATGCCTGCATCAAACAATGAATAAGAATCAGTGGCTATGCAACATGTATCACCCAGTGGGAACATTTAAAACATCCCAAATTATCCAATTTCTGTTGTTAGATGCTAAACCAGTTCCTATTGTTGCAATGCATTCTGGTACATATAAACCTGGATGTATAGTCTGTAACAAAAATCGCAATGAGTGTCCAAAAATACTGTATGAAGTGAGCTGAATGCAAGGCCTTCACATCTCAGAACTTACAGTGCCCATATCAAGAGCTTTTTTCCTGCATATTATTTTAGCAGTAAACCCACAAGATGGGGAGGAGGGCATTACAGGGTAATGTAATGATATGGGGACAAAGTCACCAGGGCCTTATTGATATTAGCACCCCAGCGTGTTTTCTGGGGTTCCAATAGTTCTTTTTAAAAAGTTGAACAACTGCATGGTTGCAAAAACAGTACTAAACAAGATGGCTGCCGTGGACAGGGGCGAAGGGAAATACACTTTGTCCCTTCTCCCTTTACATGGCAGTCATTGCCGTGGTGGGAATGCACCACAACACCAAATGTGCTGTGTGGGGAAGGGAATGGAGTAGTGGGGTGTGGATGGGAGAGGTAGAATTGAAGGGAAGAGCAACAGGAGAGGGTTGCATACTGATTTACCTGTTGCCTGGCAGGGAAGGTGGCGGCCTACCGCTTCTGAGGAGGCTCGAAACGTAGCCAATACCATGAGGCATAGCCAGCATTCTGAGCTTACTGGTTGGCTGGGAGGCCCTCTGACCCCCCCAAGCCTGTTCCTAATTAAGTATAATGTAAATAAGCAACAATATGTGAGTCCTGTGACCTATAGCTGTTCCTCCAGACCAGTGGCAGGCAACCTGTGGCCCTCCAGATGTTTTGGCCTATAGCTGCCATCAGCCATATCCACCATAGCCAATGGTGAGTGATCATGGAAGTAGTAGGCCAAAACATCTGGAGGGCTGCAGGTTGCCTACCACGACCCCAGATTGTTGGAATATTTGCCTGAGTAAAATTATTTGGAAAGAGGTATCTATTGGGAAGTAGTTATCTGGGCACTATAGTCCATCCCTCTGATGACATCCCCCCCCTCCAACTCCCCCGTCCTGCGGGCTTGGTGCTACAAACGTTAGTGAAAGTCAAGGTGCACATAAAAAGTGAGCTAAACCCTTTACGGGTAGTCTGAGGATAGGCTGGCCTGGCTACCAAAAACAAAAAACTAAAGTTCATAGCTGCACAGGCAGAATAATTGCAAGTACCAACTCACCCATAAGAGAAAATATAAAGCTATGTGCAGTAGAGGCAGCATGGCAGCAGAAATGAAAGGATCTCTAATAACTAATTGGCACAGAAATTGCAAGCTACACTGACATCTAAATCCACAACTTCCCCATCTCAACGTCTTGCTCCCCCTTTCCCCACTGATCTCACCCAGCTCTATTCTAATCTTAATGTTTGGCGGCATTGTTATCCCATCCAGCTAATCCACCCCCACGTGATTGTGACGTTTATGCTTGAATGATTCCAGAATAATGTTTCCTTTCAAAGTGGACCTCCGATTCTCAGGCAGGTTGTAATTTCCATAGGTATTGGTGTCCTGGGCCCAGTATTCCCCTATTCATCAGGTGCATGTGCAGGGATTACAGTGCATGAGTAATGTGGCAGATTATTTCAAACCAATTAAATTACTAATTAAGCATTTGTCTATGGCATCTCTGTGCAGCATGCACACATTTGAATTATTTAAGACTGTACTTGGTCCTTTGTCCTTCAGAAGTTGGTAAATTGAGTAACTTGAAGATCCTCCTTCTCCTGTAAACCAAACCATGGAACTCAATGACTCCGTATAGATGTTGATCACCTAGTCTTTGGTAAATATCTCAAAACCTGGCTATCAGTAGACCTCAACATCCAGAATGGTAGAAAGCACACCTCAAGTAGAAATGTTATTTTGAATTTTGAAGTATCTAATAGAAAAGGGTGCAAGGGAGAAAGTCAGTAGACCTGAACAGACAATCTAGCATGACACCCACTAAAGACGAGACCAAGATGAGCTTTCAACTTCAAGCAAGCCCAGGCTGGGACTCTAAGACTCATCGGAAACATTTGTTTGCACCAGCATGGACCTGCATCTCTAACAACGCAATAACTACCACACATCTGGCTACAAAGATTGAACGGTGCACAAACCTCATATAAAAGGATGACCATTTGGGCCAGCTCCTCTGACTAGTAAAATACACTGGTGCGCAACACTTACATCAAGAACACCTTAGAAACAAGAACCCAGTAGGTTTAGTCTCCCCAACCTTTTCTGTCCATCAGATGCTAGGCATTGACATCAGTCCACAACCATCACAAAATAGAACCTACAAAAATAACCCACTTGATCTTGATGACTAACAACACAACCTGAACAGCGCAGCTTCAGTCTATCCCTAAAATTTCAGGAGCCTGAAACCACCTTTCTCTATCACAACTAATCAACTCACCTTTCTCTCTGCTAGGACCCTTAAACTACATGTATGGACCACAACACACTGGAATATGTATGCCTGCTAGCATCACCCCAACAACAGGAACTTGGGAGGAGCAACCCCAAACTCATCACATGGTCTGCTACATGATTGGCTCTATCACATAGTGGTATCAGGTAATAATGTTGCAATGAAAAAAGTCATCAGGTTGGTGACTTTTTAAAAGAAATGCATCAAGTGCCATGGACGAGTATGCTCATCCTTTTTGCATAGACTTGCATAATAGCCTGGCAGTTAAGGGGTTAATGATGCACCCTCCAGGCTATCAGACACTTTGATGAAATATTCTAGGAATGGAGGTAATAATATATAATTATAACCCTCCTAGAATATTTGGGGAAAGAAATTTGGTAACCAAGGAAAAAGTCGTCAGAACCTGCACAACATTTTCATGGCGACATTATTACATGGATCCCACATAGTGTGTCCTACCACAAGCTCTCCAGGTGTCCCAGCACTGTCATCTAATAGAGCTTCAGCTTTTCCCTCTGCATAAGACACATGCCTAGGTGTCAGTGCCACAAACCAAATAGAACTATACCAGCACTCAACTGAAGTACGTCTGTCCCCCACTCATCAATGCTGCATGTTTCTCAATTGCCTCTCCCGTACTACCACCCCCTCTTGTTTTGTCTGAATCACGGCTCCCAAGACCTGCACACATTTCAGAGATGTGCTGCTACACAAGACCAATTTACATTAGATTACCATAGAATTAGGGAGTAATAGCACCTATTAGAGAACTTAGACGAGGGAGGTATCCACCATGAAGTGCAAGATAAAAAGGCAATGTTCTTATTGTCGTTAAACGTGAGATAACAGAGTATGGTTAGATGGAACATTGTTATTGTTTATGGGTATGGGTTTAAAGCTCTGAGTGGGCCCTTTAAGGAAAACAATTCAACTGTCTTGTTGAGGTTTTGATATTCAAGTTTTTCTTTTTTAATACAACAATTTTTATTGTTTTTTCACACAGAGGAAACACACATCTCGCACAGCGAGAAAACAGTTACGCTCCTCCCCCACCCACCAACAAACACTTTTCACCCATCCATTATTCTAATGTTCCTAAGCGTTGTCAACTGTCTTTATCGTGCCAGTAGCGTGTAACTCTGTAATATCCGTTCATGTCCTTGGGTGCTACCTCCCTGCCGAGCAGGGGGCATCTTTCAGTGTAAGTCTTCCCACTTTTGCCAAATTTTCGGGCCTTTTTCAGGGCATCCCCTGGCCGTGTAGATTCTTTTCTCCATTGCGACACAAATGCTCACGTCTGTGGTCCATTGTTCATATTTTGGTGCTGATTCAGAGCCCCAGAGTTGCGCTATGTTTCTTTTGATTAATGCACTGGCCGTGAACAATAGCACTTTTTCGTACCGTGACAGTTCAATCTCATCATCTATCCCCAATAGTAGCAGTTTTGCATTTCTGTGAACCTTTTTGCCCAAAACCCTTGAGAGATCGTCGCAGCACTGCTGCCAATAGTGTCGAATTATGGTGCAGTCCCATAGAATGTGAAAGAAGGTGCCCTCATCTCGTTTGCATCTCAAACACGTGGAAGAGGAAGCCCTACCCCATTTGAAAAGGGCAACCCTCGGATAATATATTCTATGCAGTATCTTTAGTTGTACCAATCTCAATCTGGAGGAGATCGCTATTTCTCTAGGGAACATCAGGGCAGTTACCCAATCCTCAGGGAGCATACTACCTATGTCCCCCTCCCATTTCGTTTTCAGGTTCGTCAGTTCCTCGGTGGCAAATGACGTTATGACACCATACATGGTAGATGTGACTTTACTTTTAATCATGTCTGGGAATAGGTTACGTTCCAAAGGGGTGTATTCCGGCATGTCAAACATCTCAGGAAGATGAGTTTGTATGGCGTGTTTGAGTTGTGTGTAACGATACTGCTCTTTAGTTGTCAGACCGGAGTTGGCGATTAGATTCGCAAGAGGTACTATTTCGTTACCTTGTATTACATCGCCAATTTTGGTGATACCCGCTTGGGTCCAGGAGTGCCATTTTGGAAGTTTGTTCACTTCCGGAAGCAGTTTATTATTCCATAAAGGTTGAGCTGGGGTCAGCTTATTATCCCAACCTAGGTATCTGTGGACGTTCGACCATGTTAGAGATAGGTGTGAAAGCATGGATGGGGTAGTGGCTCGATCTTTTCGTCGATAGAGGTATCGAAGTATGGGCCGTTCTTTTTGGGTAGGGTCTGGTTCTCTGTTGTGTGGTAGTGTCATGTCTGCGTGGAGTTTGTCGTTCACTATTGCCATTTGATTGGCCCAGTAATAAGTTTGCATTCGGGGCAATCCAATCCCACCTTCCCATACAGATCTTTGTAGCGTGGTTAGTGCTAAGCGCGGATGACCTCCCTTCCATAACAGTTTGCGTAGCGACTGGTCTATTTTCCGAAATTCGTTAGGAGCTATGGGTAGCGGTGCATTTTGAAGTATGTAAAGGAAGCGGGGGAGTGCCAGCATCTTAAACAGTGCGGCTCTGCCTAGTAGTGTCAGTGGTAGGGACATCCAGTGCTGGACGTCTTCTTTGAATCTCGTCATTATTGGATACAGGTTATTGGGCACATAGTCTGTCAGGTCTTTCGTGACTTGTATGCCTAGGTAACTGAACTTCTCCTTCTCCACATAATATGGACAGTCATCCGGTACCGCATTGTCTATGTGTTGCAGTGGAAACAATCTGGATTTATTCCAGTTGACGCGAAGACCGCTGAATGCGCCGTATTTAATTAATAATCGCGTCACTATGGGGCAGGATGTACGTGGGTCTTTCAGGTATACTAACAGATCATCTGCGTAGAGGGATACCTTGTCCTCCCAGTTGTCTGCCCACCTAAAGCCACTCCATGTTTGCGTAGATCGCAGTAGAATTGCTAGGGGCTCAATTGCTATTGCAAAGATTAGGGAAGACAGGGGACACCCTTGTCTCGTGCCTCTGCCTAAATAGAAGGGGTTGGAGACGTGTCCATTCACTTTCGTGGCTGCTTCGGGGCGGTTGTAGAGTAATTTGACCCAGCTCATGAAGTATGGTCCAAAGCCCATGCGTTGCATGATCGCCCATATTGCCTCCCAATAGACTGAGTCGAATGCCTTCTCGAAGTCTACAGCGAGTAAAGCCAAAGGATCCTGAATCTCAGGTGTTCTCTCCAGTGCAGTATGCAGCCTGTATATGTTTTGTCTAGTAGACCGCTGTGGCATGAATCCACACTGGTCGGGATGTATAAGTGTGTGTATGACCTGTTGGAGGCGGTTGGCTAGCACCTTGGCCAGCACCTTGGCTTCGCAGTTTATGAGAGAGATGGGCCTGTAGGAGCTGCACTTGTCGGGTGGCTTGTCTGCTTTGGGCAGGACCACAATTGTGGCTTTCCTTAGGTCAGGGGGGAGACAGCCCTGTGAGTGAGAGTGCTGTAGTGCGCCAAGTAAGTGTGGGGAAATTATGTGTGCACCTATTTTTTTCCATGTTTCAATGGGGAAGCCATTCGGGCCCGGGGTTTTACCTGATTGGATTTCTGACATGGCTTGGGTCAGTTCGCCTTCAGTGATTGTCTGTTCTAACAGGGTAGACTGTTCTGCACCTAAGGTGGGGAGGGCAATCTCTTCTAGGACATTCATCACGGGTGGTGAGGTTGGTGCCCTGTATAGCTCAGCATAGTATTTTGCGAAACCCTCCGCTATGTCTGCGTCCTTCACCAATGGGTCTGATTCTCCTGTTGCTAGTTGCCTGACCTGGCTGGATCCCAGGTCTTTGCGTTCCAGCCATGCCAGCATCTTCCCGGCTTTATCCCCCGTTTCGTATATCTTTGCACGCATTGCGGTATGCGCCTGCTTTGCGTTATCTAACGCTATATGTTGGAGTTGCGCCTGCGCCAGTTGTAGTGCACGGTGCGTTTCCAAGTTGTCATGGGCTAGGTGTTCGGTCTCTGCTTTCTGCACATTTGCTTCGGCATGGTGTATTGCCTCTGTTTGTTTCTTTTTATGGGCTGTGATCCAGGCTATTATTTCCCCTCTAAGTACTGTCTTGAACGCCTCCCACAAGATTACCGGGCTATCCACTGAGTTGGTGTTCCTTTCAAAGTATTCTTCAGTGGTCTTTTGGATGTGTTCAACCAGCTCTGGGAAGCCTAAATAGTAACTGTTCAGTCGCCAGCTGGGTGGTGGGATCGAATTATTGGTATTGAGTGTTGTCACAAGCGGGGAGTGGTCTGATATGCCTTTGGGGAGAAAGTGTGCCTCACGGACCTCGTGCATGTTGTTCAGTGGCAATAGGAGATAGTCTAACCTAGACATCGAGGCATGTGCACCGGAATGGTATGAGTATTCCCTTGTGGCGGGGTGTAGCGTTCTCCACACATCCTGCAGTCCCAGTGCGCCCACAAATGTGGCGAGTTTTGTGCGTGCATTCGGATTTCTAGATCTTCTGTGTGTTCTGTCAAGGTCCACGTCCATTACTTCATTAAAGTCTCCACCGATCAACATAAGGTCTGCAAGGTTGTTCATAATTAGAGGCGTAATATCGTTAGTCAGGGGGGTCAATAGGTTAGGAAGTGCGTACACCGCCATCATGGTCACTGAATGCTCTCCAATAGTGCCTGTCGTGAGTACAAACCTCCCTCCCGTGTCTTGCGTGGTGGATTTGGGGACAAAGGGAAGTCTTTTATGTATGAGGATCAGTACCCCTCGTGACCCCATGGTGAAACCGGCGTGGAATGCTAGCCTGTAGTTGGTGCGTCTAAAGAATAAGCAGTTGGTACCGGCTAGGTGTGTTTCCGTCAGGAATACTACATCCGGGGAGTGTCTATTCAGCGTTTGCAGCACTAGGCGTCTTTTAATGCAATTGCCGAGCCCATTGACGTTCCAAGTCAACACTCGGATTGTTCTATTTCTGGTCACGTTAGTGATTCCAGCTATTCGTCATGTGTTTCAGCGATAACAGGGTGTGCCTTCCCCCCGATAGCACTGTGGCGTTTCATGTTATAATGAGAACAGTCAGGGTCGAAACCAGGCTGGTGTTTTATCGGGCGTGATTCCATTTGTGATGTGTAGAGTGCTAGCAAGTACGGATTGACAATTGGTGCGTTAAGGGTGGTGTAGTCTTTGGCATTACAGGTGACGTGGTATCTCGGAACATAACTAACTTGAAACAAATCCCCATCCCCCCTCCCTATACTCCTCCCCAACATGAAGTATCTGTTGCCCTAACTCTACTGGCTACAAACAACTATATCGCCAGATTCAACTTAATGTGAGCTGTTTACACCTTTCTCCCGACTTACTGTTCTTGTGCAAGTCTGGTGTTCCAGGTCACAAGTCTCGATCTGAGGGCGTGGCTTTGGCCGATGCAGTGAGTGCCCCCGTGCTTCCCGGGCCGCGTGCCTTACATAGCACGGTGTGATCTAATAGCTCGTTAGGTGTGTCGTGGTCGAACAAAATACCTCATCAGTATCAATGTTTCAGTCCATTTCCTCTTGTTGTGGTGGTTCCTGCACCGGGGGTTGTGGAGCTGGGCGTCCTCTGTCCGGTGGTGGGCGGCGGTTTCTGTTTCTGCCTCTGTTGTTTGCGAGTGTCCAGTCGCCTGCAATGTGCTGCTTTGCCCAATTCCATGCTTCTTTCGGGTCTGAGAAATGTATTGTTGTCCCACCGTGGTAAATTTTGAGCTGGGCCGGATAGAGCAGGCCGTATTTAACGTGTAAGGATTGGAGTTGCCTTTTGAGCTGATCAAAAGATTGCCTGGCTCTCTGGACCTCCCTTGTGTAGTCAGGGAAGAATGTCACTCTGGATCCATTGAAGGTCAGTGTGCCTTTGGCTCGCGCCGTCTGGAGTAGCGCATCTCTATCTCTGTAGTTCAGCAGTCTTGCGACTATGGTGCGTGGTGGGGCGCCGGGTATCGGTTTTCCAGAGGGGACACGATGCGCTCGTTCGATTGAAAAGAACTTCGAGAATGTCTGGGGCTCAAACATGTCGGTGATCCATTGTTCTAGGAACAGTTCCATGGAAGGGCCCTCCGTTTTCTCCGGTACGCCCAGGATGCGCACATTGTTTCGTCTCGATCGGCCTTCACTGTCCTCGGCCTTCTCCTCCAGTGTTTTCAAACGCGCCACCACTCCGGCCATCCTCTGTTCCATGGTGCGCAGCCTATCTTCATTTCCAGAGATCCGCTGTTCCGCTTCTCCCGTGCGGGAGGACAATTTCTGGAGATCATGACGGAGAAGCGAGACATCTGTACTGATGCTGTCCATCTTTTGTTCCATAGAGGTTCTGGAGTTAGTTATCGCCGCCATGATGTCCTTTAGGGATATGGCCTGTTCTGTTTCTAGCATGGGGTTCGACTGTTCGTGGTCCGTTTGTGCGTTTGCTGCGGCCGTGGTGAATTGATCTATCCTACTTTGGCTGGTTCCTCTTTTTGTTTTGTCCTTCCCCGTAGTGGCCGGCATGGTTTGTGGCGTTTAAACGGTACCGACCGGGGAAGGTGTTTCGTTGGGCAGCGTCGTTCGGGTGCGGTCCGCTGGACACTGTGGTAAGGTTTAATACGCAGTTGAGTCTGTACGGTGTCCAATGCCGCGGCCACCAATCATCTGTGTCTCGCTGTGAGTAGGTGTGCCGTGAGGTAATTTCACCTCGTATTCCGTTGTAGACGGTTCTCGGGCAGCGGGAATGGGCGAGGATGTAGATCGGTCCCACGGGGTCCCTGTGCCCCAAAATGGCGGGTTCCCGCTTTCCCTTTATCCCCCTCTCCGTACCGCAGGATAGAGGTGGTAGTCGTCCGGTGACGGGCAGGGGTCCCCTCAGGAGTTCAGTGGTCGCTCCGGTGGCATCTGCAGGCCGCGGCCGCATGTGCGGGAATATTGGTGCGACACTGACTGTCGACGCCGTGTCCAGGGGGGTATCCCTTCCGTTTCACGATTTATCCTCGAGGTTAGGATCCTTCGTTTGCCGTGCGGTCCGGCCCGGCCTCGACCCCGTCGGCTGCCGGTGTTCAGGCAAAATTCAGTAGTGCTTGTTGGTGACCACGGCGCTCTTTGTTCATCCGCGGTTCTCGGCGGCCATCTTGCGAGCTCCGCGGCGCGTCCGCTCGCTTTCAGAAATATCTTACTAAGTGGGTTCCGCGGCACCGATTTCCTCCAGGAACCGGTCGGGTCATTCAGCAGAGGTTCCCATGTCGAATAGACGCTTTTTGTTTGTGCAGGAAGCAGGATTGTTTCAGAATACGGCTAGCGGCCCGGGAGCGAAGCGATCTCACGTCCTCATCGCTCGGCTGTTGGCCACGCCCCCCCAAAAATGCTTTGATATTCAAGTTTGACTGGTATGCAAGTCAGGGTGCTGTGGGTAGGCCCTTGAAGTTACCTGTTGAAGGGGACGAGTGGGGGTTGGATGCAGACTGTTATTTGTTATTGTTATGTAGTTTTTCAATAACTGATTTAAAGCTACAGCATCAAATGATGATAAAATGGTCCCATATACCTGCAGCACTGCTATCTTCCACAACGATAACTGCCACGTCTAAGGTAAGAGTAATTAAATTTAACCAGATTTCCACTAAATACATAACCACGACGAAAATACTATGTTGTCTATTCACCAGGTAAATGGGAGCATTTAGCTTTCCACACTAGCGTTCATGCTATGCATTTTACCTAACCATTCGCCCTTTATATTGAACCTGGCTTCCCCTACATAGTGCCCAAACTCTGGTATGCCCTACGCAACGCACTCAGAGCAGAACCTTCTCTACTTTCCTTTTGCAAATCCCTCAAAACCACGCTTTTCAGATAGCCTCTCCTTACACCCCAGATTCCACAGCTACACACTGTCTACGAAATCTTACTCTAAACAGAAAGTGCAATTTCTATGTAACTACAAGCAAGAACCAAATGTATAATCTTATGTAACTGTTAAGCTTTCCTCCCTATGTAACCAGTAATGATTATCTGCAACAGCGCCACAATGCCTAAGGTCTTATGTGCGCTTTAAAAATATGAATAAATATATAAATAACCACAATTTAAAGCCTACCATACAGATACTTTGGGAAACATTTGAACAAAGGACATTACCATTGAAATCTAAACAGATCACCAAGAAACGCATAACTAAGACGTGCAAATACAACAGGTAGATGGGATTATGTAACTAGCTACGGTAGCGCCCTTGCTCATGATTTTAGTCAACTATTTGGCCTTTATATTTCTCCATGCAGTAACCCCCTTCATGCAGATACCTTGTGAAACCTTGGCAAAAGCCTTTAAACATTGAACTTCCTCACTTAAAAACCCACTCACACGAAGCTTGCGTGTAAATACCAGTCTAAACAGCTTAACACAAGTTCTCTCATGCACTACAATGGAGTAAACCGCAACTTGTTTGCGTCCAACACATTTAACGATGAAACTCACTGTGCAACATTGCACATAGGCACACAGACCTGATATTACTAATCTGGACGGATGCCACACAACCATAATGTTTTTTATAAAATAAGTAAAGAACCGTGTCATAAATGCTCCAACCTCAGCCTCTACTGCTAATCAGCTTAAAGGAAGGTTAATCTTTACTGTACGACTACGATTCCATTTTGCAGTACTGTGCATGGTAACATCCACCCAGCCTAAATAAGTTCCATGTAATACACTTTCCAATATATAGCTACCCTACTTAACTCTTCTCTTCAACCTCTTTCCCCCTCCTCTTGCCTCCTCTGCTCTTCCTTATATCTACAGATGCAACAATACTTGAGACAATTATTAATACTGTAAAGTGATTTTATGAAAGCTTCACAAATGATGGACTTGTGCTATAGTCTCCTCCAGGGCTCTCCTGATCTGAAACTGACCCAATGATGAACCATGTACATTTAATGGAATAGTTCACTCAAAAAATGTATTGCCTCAAAAGATGGGCCATGATCAAAAATATATATAAAAAATATTTATTAAGAATGTTCCTATGTAAACTTTTGAGCAAAGGAGGCTCAAAGTCACATATTTCAAGCACTAGGTGACATCCATTTTGTGAAATGGATGAGCCTCCTGTGCTTATGTTAATCACTGCCCTTGCGGCACTAATGAAGCAAAAGCCAGCCAGCTGTACTAAACAAAAGCTACCAGCAGGTGGCTTTTGCTTCATTATTGCCAGAGAGCAGAGATTAAAAGAAGCTGCTGCTGGTAAGAGCTTTAAATGTCATTCTTTTTCTAAGTTAGAAAGAAAACCACAGCATTTATAACATTGCATTTATGTTTGCTGGGGCTTCAGCTTTGAGTGTCCTGGGTTCCCCCGTACCGGGGGAGCCCAGGACACTCAAAGCTGAAACCGCTGCAGTCAGAAATACAGCGTTGTTGTATTTGTAAATGCTGCGGTTTTCTTTCTATTTTTCTCGGGCTCCTCTGAAACGTAGAAAGAAAACCACGCCATTTACAAATACAACAACATTGTATTTCTGATTGTGGCGGCTCTTGCTTTGAGTCTCCTGGGCTCCCTTGATCCAAGGGAGCCCAGGAGACTCAAAGCAAAAGCCGTCGCAGTCAGAAATACAACATTGTTGTTTTTATGATTTCAGTGGTTTTCCAACCGCAGCAATCACAAATACAACAATGTTGTATTTATAATTGCAGTGCCTTTGCTTTTTGCCTTTCATTTGATGTTTTCTGTGCTTCCCTGGGCTTGGGGAGCACCAAAAACGTAAAATGAAAGTGAAGGCAGCCTCCTTCATGAACAGCTCTGCTCTGGCTGCAGTAAGCAAAAGCTCCCAGTAGCGGGCTTTTTCTGCTTGTTTAGTGACGCCAGGGCAGAGCTTAACATGTGCTGAGGAGGCTGCCTGAAATGACAAAATGGATGCTCCCATGTAAACGCTTTGAGCCTCGTTTGCTCAAAACATTACATAGGAACTTTCTTTAAAAATATGTTTAATGTATGTTTTTGATTATTGCAAGACAATGACAATGCCTCCGGCCCCAAACTTCATAACACTTCGGACTTCCGCGACCCGCTCTGGTCGTTATTTGAAAATTTCATTTTTAGGCATCATACACCGCCTTTGATAGTAAAGCCATCATAGTCAATGTCCTGACCCGTTGTCTGTCCTCGATCTCAGTACAAGATCGCTAATTATCAATGTGGTATAACATCAGGCTTTTGAGCATGCCAAATTTAATTGACAGTCTGTCATTCTTCAATGTAGGCCAAACTCTATATCCCACACTTTCACTGATGCCCTTAAATGGCAACCATGAGCATGAAAAAACATGACCACAAGGAATTTTCACTGCCATTTAACCAGAGTAAATATATCTGACCTTTACCGTGGAGGAAATTCCTAATCGATTCTGAAACCGCACCTGCATCTCTCTCGTCCATATGAACAAGGCACCATTTCATCCTTGTTTCAAATACACTAGCTTCAATGGGGTTATTGCAACATTCAACTCACTGTGTCCAGGTCTTCTTGAACCTCAACATCTCGCTCAGCTGTCATGTTTAGAACAGCAAGAACTTCATTCAAAGGTTTGTCGTCTCAAGCATAACTCCCACTATGAACAATCTATAAGGCTCAGGAAATACTCGAAACTGAATGCAGGAACAGAGAAAGTCTCTTATTCAGCTTAAAATTTATTCCAAAATTGTATATATGTCTTGCAATGTACAGATTTGTTTTTGTTAGGGTGAGTATAATTATCTATAGAAAACACAGAGTACAACGTCCCTTGCTCAGTCAAACCGTTTCTTGCTGAATCACTAGCACATACCTATTTAAAATAAAAAAAAAATGTGTGCTTTCTTGTGTTTCCAAAATGCTCTTTGTTGTTATGCAAATCGCCAGTCTTGGGTTGCATGAAGAGATATGGAGCCTGATTCATGGCATGTTTTCCTATGGGATTGCGCAATTATAAAACACTTCCATGGATCAGGCTCAAGGTGTTTTGTGATGTGCCTGGCCACACCCCCTGGGCCCGGAGTGCGTTCCCAGAGTATTTGTTTTCATTTCCAGCACTGCTCTTAACCCAGTCCTAAGCAATTGCCTCACCAGATCTATTGTTATTGTACATTGCTCGGTTTTAATATTGAGGGCCTGGACCTCCCCCAAATTGTCTGACAAGATGATAAGGCGCTTATTTTACGAGGCTTCTGTCCACGTGTGCAGTGCCATCAAAACAGGAAACATCTCTAGCTAGCGCGTGCATGTTTTCCACTTATTGTGCCAATCCCTTCCTCTCACAAAATCACTCCGAACAGGTGTCTGTCAGCCCGCCCGCATCGTTATGTGGGGGCCGGCCGCCGTTGCAGCTGCAACGTAAGGACGTCCCGGACGTGACGTCAGGGGAAGGGGAGGAGCGGGGGGAAGTTCGGCAGTTGCCGCCGCAGTTAAATAAAGGAAGGTTCTATACACTCCCGGCTCCCGCGTGTCATTGCCGCGAGGCCCGCGCGCTGCGCAATACGCCGGCCCAGGCCCGACAGTGTCTCCCAGGCGTGTCAGTGAAAAATTGAACTTGAGAGCACAAGAGCACAAAACCCAAAGAGACTGCCGCACCCACACTGTGTTGAAATTCCTGAGAAAACCTAACCGCATTCTGAGGTCTTTCTTTAAATCTGAGGTCAAGCCAACACAATGTTATCCCACCCAGTCCCTGCTGACACGAAGGCTTCAGCCAGCTCAATAACAACATCGATCCTATTCATCGTCTAATAAAACCTACATCTCATTCAAGACCGCTTTTCTTTTTTGCCAGCACTGTAATAATACTTTCTGCACAAGCCTTATCTTTATCTTGCGGAAACCTAGATATACCACCTACCAAATCTATCTCAATTTCCAAATACGTGAGGGGGATGCATGAGCCCTGTGCTATCTCTGCTGCTAAAGACACCTGCAGTTCCTCTTCTTGTTTGAGGACTTATTCCAGAAAAGAAGCACATACAATGTTTTTTTCTTACCTCCCCTGTGTTCCATCTTATTGAGCGGCAGGCATTTACTGTGCATCCGACTGAGTCAAATTTGTATTGATCAATCTATACTCTAATAAGAAAAGAGATGGCAGGGAATAAGGATGGACGGAAGCCTTTTCAATGCAAACCTGCAGATAGATCAGGGAGCATGAAAACCAAAATGATGCAATTTGTGCCTGTGATGCTAGATAATAAAGCTCCATATCCAGTGGTGCTATACCCCCCTACCCATCTGTGCAGTCCATAGTCTCCCCAACAGATGCGTAGATTTATGGGGGACCAGGCTAGGTGTATCAGTAATGACCGCATTTTATTAAAGAATTATTTCCCAGGCCAAAATGGAATGTTTTGCAAGTAGTACAGACATCTGAGTACTATAGCATATTAGCCAGGGATATCCTGCCATATAGAGAAAAGGAGAGAGCAGTCCATCTATCAGCCTTGGTGGCAAGGGATTTTAGGAATTTAAAATGGTTATCCGCAAGTTGTTGGGGATGATCGTTTCTGAACAGTATTCCAAGGTATTTGACTGACTCCTGTTCCCACTTGTGCTCCTCTAAATCATGTGGTTTGGCAATAGCTGCTTTACATGGAAATACAATAGACTTAGCCCAATTGATCTGCAGTCCCGATTAGGCCCCGATTTGAAATTGTTCCTGGAAAAGGGGTTTTAGGTGATATTCAGGATTTGTAAGGTAGAATAGAATGTTGTGTGTAGAGAGAGAGATATCTCGGAGCAGTTCCCCATTGCTGGCCTCCTGATGCATTGGAGACTCCTAATTCTGATGGCCATAGGCTCCATAGCCACTGCAAAAAGGAGAGGCGTTGGGGGCCGCCCTGTTGTGTTCTCCTATGAGGAACCTCTGCAGAAGGAACATATTTTAGCTGTGTTTGTGCATATAATAGATTTAAAGGCCTTCATGGCTATGGGCTGGGTGCCATTCCCTATGATTGCACCAGTGCTATAGCCATTATGTCTGCCAGCTTGAAGTTTACATATATGCAATTGCACTTTGTACATTTTATACATTTGCACTTTATGTCATGTTCACGATTTATAGCACTTTTTAGCACTTTGACCACTTTCAATAGTCAGCATGAGATGCTATTCTGTATGTTATGTATTTCACAAAACTAAACATTACTTATACATTGTTGTTTTTATTGATGAGAACTTATGTTCCACATTGTTTAAATTAATTTGAAATCTTCCATATGTACTTCAGTGCTCTCTAATACGATATACTTGTTAACTTGTTGTAACAGATCTAAGCAGCATGAGAAATATCTGCTATGTCTATTTTCTCTAGTAACTCAAATAGTAATGGCCACACGAGAGAGTTAAATGCTTTTTCCTCGTCTTAAAACGCTGCAGTGGCTCAGGCAGGTGTATCCAGATCAGCATTGCAAAGGTCATAAAAAGAACCTGGAATGGTTCAAGTGGATCATAGGGGCCACTGACTGCCTGAAGTGCTCCGCTAATGCCTTTACAAATATCTTTGTATCTAAATTTAACAGTAATATTGGCCTGTCTGAGGGGCAGGATTCGGGGTCTTTGTCGGATTTTTGCAAGAATGGTGATGCACCCCATATTCATGATTGTGGGAACGTGTCCTACCTGCAGTTCTATCCTTCCACTCTTTTTGAAGCTATGAACTAGTGTTGTTATGAATTCCTTAAAAAATTAGACGGAAGGCCGTTACTCAAAGGGGTCGTTTCCACGGGCTATGTATTTATTGCTTCAAGGATATCATCGGTGGTGGATGTTAGGGCGTTATTCGTTTCTGGCTTCCTGATTTAATTTTCGATGGACAGCAGCCTTCTAGGTATTGAGAAATCTCACAACGGATTTCATATCATTGTTCCTATATAGAGTTGCAGAATATTGGTGGAATATATTTAATATGCCCCTAGGAGAGGTTATTGTCTGTCCAGAGGTATCCTGTATCTATCCACTAAATCGCACGATGTAGAATCCTGAACTGCAGCTAGTAATGCCCACCTGTTACTCGTAAATATCGACATATTCTGCCTCGGTAAGAAATGTATTTCACTGGCTACCCCCACGGTGGTAACCATAACTCTGTACACATGGCCTGTAATATGTGTAAATATCTGTACATATCTTGTAATATATGTAAAATATTTTGCGCATACCCTTCTCTGTAAGTAATGCTTTGTAAGTAAGGTATCTCATACCACTATTCTCTGTAACTAAGCTTCGCATCTTCTTGTAACTGCTGCGCCCTGATATCCTCGGGTCTGATGCGCATTATATATAATAAAACAAACAAACTGTATGGATGTAACATCAGACTTATTCATTTGCCCTTTAATCAGCCACGCTAAAGCTCGGCCTGATTTTTCACTTTCTCCATATTGGAGAGCTGTAGGGGTGTAGATAAACATTTTATCTCTGTCAGCAGATCCGAATTGGACTAGTTACAAATTTAAGGGGTGGTGAAGTGCTTTGTTTTTGTACTTTCCAGTTCTCAGTCCATTCATTTTATATTTGTCTCCAAGGTTGTTCATTCTCAACGGATAGTTTTAAGTATTCTCCCTTTCAGGCTAAGACAGACACCCCTAATATAGAACTTGAACGTTTCCACAGTGTGGCAATGGGGGGCACTGAAACCTTGTTGGTTTAAAAAAATGAGGACATGGCCGTACTTCCACTTTGAAAACGATATCAAGCAAATCACCGACTTAAAGTGCCAGCAAGTGCGATGAAGGGTGATGTCCTGGAGTGCAAAGGTCCATTTTATGTGGGGGGGGTGGTCTGAAAAGGTCCTGGAGAGCAGTGAGCAGCTCGAGATGGCATGTACGATGTGGGAGGATGTACGTATGAAATTGATTCTTGAATACCTGTCTTGGACTGAGGGATAGTAAGAAAAATCAGACGACTCATGCCGGAAATCAATTAACTCAATGAAATACACGCGTTGTGTCCTTATAGGGCAGCCGACGTTAGTCCTTTTGGCCTGCCACTCAATCTGTTTCTGGCGCCATCTAAAATTTTACATCAATCCCCTGCCCATGCCATTTGCATGCATTTGTATTTCAGGCACCTATCTGCCAGTGAGGAGAATTGTGACTCATCAATATTCGGGGCATATATATTAACTAATGTGAGTTTAGTGTTTGCCAGTGTGACAGACACAATTACATATCATCCCCCTTGATCAATTTCCATCAAGGTGACCTTGACTGGGAGTGATTTATGAGTCAGAGTTATTACTACTCGGGAGCAGGATACATTTGTTGTGTGGAAGCGTGAAGGGCCCATCTTTTGTAAATATCAGTTCAATTACATCGCTGAAATGTGAGTCCTGCAGCAGCAGGATCTTGGCACCCTGTTGTTCACAATATGATTGGATCTTTCTAGCTTTAATCATATTATTTACCTCCCTAATGTTCCAACTAAGTAAGGATATAGCTCCTATTAAGCTACTGTGGTTAGTCACTTTTAATGATCTCTTGAACATTCAAGAAATTGTTCATTTATTCTATGGACGCCTAAATGACAATGGCCCTCATTACGACCCTGGCAGAGTGGGTCTACGCCAGCGTTATTCGCGGCGGACCCGTCCGCCCTACTACGAGATCCCGTAGCGCCATGGTGAGTTTTCCGCCCGTTTTTTCCGGGCGGAAAAATCCATGGCGCTACGGGACCTCGTCGTTAATTACGCCACCGTATTTTACGGTGGCGTAATTAACTCCTTCCCCACTCCCATTATACCCTATGGGGCAAAAATGGGAATGGGGAAAGGTAAAATGGGGATTGGGGATTTACCGCCCCGCCAAGGTCGGAATGGGGCGGTAAATCCGCCAACCCCCATGGCGGTATCGGCAGCTTTCCGCCGTGCTCCATGGTGCATTTAGCACCACGATCTCCGCCAGGGTCGTAATGAGGGCCAATGTGTTAACCATAGCTTGGATTCGTTTTAGTAATACGCATTCAACCAAACCAATTAAATCAATGAACCTGCACTCCTTCCTCACTGCGTGTCCCCAATTAGCAGTGCAAAACTCCCAATTATCCCACAGGTTTCAAAACTGTAACCATGGGCAACCACCCAAAGATATAAACTTGGGGCTACTGCCCGGGGGCGCCACGTAAACCGGCATGAGTCGAGATAATGACCACAGAACCCAACACCAGTATCTAAAGCAGGTATATCATTTTACAACCATGAACTGACATTTTTAATGCATGAGATTTTTTGTATATAACTGGCAGACTCAATATTATGAAGTTAAGCATACACTCCTGAAGATTTCCATTATCCTATACTGATGGTTGGGTGTTCAAAAATGTATTAGCCTCTTCCGGTGTTGAGAAGAAGTGGGACTTATTACTGTGGATTACCAGGCGTCTCGATGGGCAGAGCTTGGTGTATTTGATGCCTTTGTATCTTAGTGTTTGTTTTACGGCCAAGAAGGATTGCCAGACTTCTTGGGTAGCCATTGTGGAATTCCGCTAGAAGGAGATTCTCGCTTCCTGATAACAGAGCTATTGCTCTCCGAAGTTCCCCAGTCCCTGTAGTGGAGCAGGTGAACGATCAACGATCTTGGATTTTGTCGTGATTCAGAAGGAGCGAGGGACCTGTGGGTTTTTTTCCACAACAAATGTCGATGATATTGGGGGGGTCTTGTAGGCTATTTCTGAGAAAGGATTCAATGAAGGATTCCATACTTGATGTCATGAACATGTCAGCGATGCGTGTTATAGATTTTCTGAAGCCTATGGTAACTTGGCAGGGATGTGTAAATGAGAGCTCGGCCTGACGTTTGTTTCCCTTAGCCATGTAATTAACTGGGTCTGTGGCTATTGCTCTCTTACTCACAGCAACCATGAGACCGCCTGTTATGTTAACTGTAGTCACTGAAAATCGTTCACATTAGGCAGTGTAAAGCTGCAATAGTCCAGCACTTTTATTTTCCGTTTTACAATCTGGCACGTTATCAGGACTTGGTTTAGGAGTCTGTATCTATCAATGGCCGGGCTAACATTAACACCTGGCTAAGGAGCTGCCTTTATGGGTGCCCCCCTCCAGAATCTTCAGTCCTAGGCCTCAGTGTTGTCCAGTCTCCTCCTGATTGCTGTATCACAGCCCCCAATGGAGTACTCTTCGTGGCGTCGCATTTTCAACAACCTTGTGTATCGGACTGTCATTCACCAAGCAACCCGGCCAAGCAATGCAGCCCACCGATCACAGAGGACCCTCAGTCTGCCCGCTCCAGTGACTCAACATCCGCTACGATGGAGGCACTGGGTGCTGTATGCTCACCCGCTCAGGCATACGACGTACAGATAATTGCATGCATTGAAGGTGGAGTTTTGTTGAGATGCAAGCATGCTCAAACTCTTACCGTCTTTCCGTCAGGTCTTGGCGCTCACATTTTTCTGCGGATATGGCAAAAAGTAATGTTTTTCAACCCAGTGCCATTCTCTGGTGCCGATGCTTCACGATCAAACCCCCATCTTTTGTTGTGGCTCCTTATCTCCCACAAACCTTTGTAATTTAGCCATTTGCCCCAATTCTACCTTCAGAACTAAGAGGAAGTTATAAAAAGGCAGACAAATATTTCCTGAATGTGCCCACTCAGTCACATTTGCACAAGTTATATTTATTTCTTTATCATCATCAACAAGCTTTTCTTCAACGTAGCGTAATTTAGGCAAACATTTATCATTTGATAATACAAAAAAGTACACCGATTATCTTTAAAACGGATTTCACTTTCAATACATAATAACACAGTAAGTAGCAATTTACCATTATATATAAAAAGCATCAATATAGAAATGACAACGATTCATATAACAAAATAAATCATTCATAATAACATGAAATTCACATAGAAGCAATTATGAAATCCATTACCCAGAGATGCATAAAACAATTAGGATCTTATTAAACACCCATGGATGCACTATATCAAGTGATACACATGTAGGAACATCACTACAGCAACATAATTCATGGATTTACATAGGGCCTTGGTATGAACATTAGTTTTAATTCCATATCCTCCAAATATTGTCTTTAAATATGCAGATCTATATTTTGAATATAGAAGACAAAATAGAAGAAAGTATTGAAGAGTTTCACTGGTGTTATTACAGAAAAAGCAAGAATCAACATCAATCACATTCCAGGTGCTAGTCAAATAAGCAAATGGAAGTGCGCCCAATCTAAACCTACGATAAAGTAAAAAAGCAAGACAACTAGCTCATTAAATCAAGATAGCTCTTGCAACCAAACACTAATTTACCAGCCCATTATGTACAAGCCAGCCATGAGTGATGACAGTCAATTTCTATATGTTCTCGTTCCTTTTAAGAGTACACTGATTTTAGCAATGATTTAAACATGTTGTTTGTAGATGTCAGATTTGACCATAACTCAGAGAGACCTAAGGAATTTACTCCATTCTTGACATGCTAGGGAAGGGAGGGCCCACCATCTTGAGATAATATATCTAGTAGAGCTTCTCTATACTTCAGAAGTATGGGGGAAGCCCAAGGTCATACACAGTAAAGAAATGGTTTCTTGTGTTATACCATGCAGGGTGGTGTGACGAATTATGAGATTCAGTCACTTCTCCCATGGGGGGAGCCTTTCCCTGGGAGGGTAGGGAGGTAATCCCGCTACGCTATACCCTTCCTAAGGGTGGAGCCAAGTGGTACCTCACCGGAAGAGAATCCCCCATTGGGGACAAGTACTCCTGTTCGTAAGAGGTACTCCCTGAGTTACTCACTCATGAGCCACCCAAGACGACTAAGCTTCAGAAAGACCAAGTCAATGGGCCTCTTTACGGGGTTGGAGGTAGTCATGGCGCTGTTAGCGCCATGACTACCTCCAATACCGGTACCAAGTCCGCCCTCGTTCAATGGGGACTTACCGGTCTATTTCAACTTTTGCGGGACCGGTAAGTCCCCATTGAAAAAGCCATTCCCCATTCCCATTTCAGCCACCACAGGGCTCAATGGGGAGGCGCTAATAACGGTACCGCAAATTGCGGTATCGTTATTAGCTCTGAAGTCCCTTAACATGCACCGTCCATAACGCCTGGTAAAACCAGGCGTTAAGTAAGGGCCACGCTAAGGGACCTCGTAATAGGGCGCAAAGGGATTACTGGCACCAATGTCCTTAACGGTGCCCGGTATCCCTTTGTGCCCACCTCGTAATGAGGCCCAATGCTTGTTGATGTGATATCAAACCATTGATGTATGATGGGAAGACAGTTTCTACAAAGCAAACGGGATGCACTTGGGATACTGACAGGAGGGTAGTTAGTATGGTTAACAACCCCAATAGTTTTTAAAGGTTTCTTGGTTTCAGCAAAAGGGAGAAAGAGTATTACAATTTCTCGAGAGGCCTTCTGGGAAGGAATAGGGGGACAGCACCACACTGTACCTTTTGCTGTAGGTGTTCTTGGTACTTGACAGGGTCGAGTCCGCTTCAGGGCACTTTGTGTTATGCTTTAAGACTCCAAGGAGTCAGTAAGGTGCTACAATGGAAACTAACAGCTGTAAATTGGTGGAAGTCACCTACCTGGTTCCATTGGTGAAGAAGCAGATATGAGAATTCACCTAGACACACCGCTGTCATCCTGAGAAACCAGGATCAAAGAGAGGTTTCCAGGGAAACCCTCCAGGGGGAATAAACCCTGGGATGAGCTGCTAGGGTGCGTAGGTCCGATGTCTCCCGATGGCCTGTATATTACGGTGGAATAGAGGACCAGTCCGCATGTCTGTCCCCCTGAGGCAAGACATAAGGCACAGATTAGTATAGAGCTGGCTAGGATCAGTCAGACGTCGACAGGTAACCAACAAGGGACCAATTACCCTAGCAAGCCGTTCTGATGGGTTCTGCGGCGGAAGGGGCGGAGCAGACTGGATCCGGAGTTGAGTCAGAGGAAGAATCCTTGTTATGGCAAAAGAGAGCGTACAGAGACAAGTAAGAAGTCAACAGTCAAGTGAAGATGCAGATTGTAAGTGAAGGTGTAGATCAATAAGATTGTAAACCCTGAACCCTTCCCCCGAATGTGGACACGTACCAGCTGTGCGTCAGAGACTCTGCCTTGCGTACGTAAGTAATCAATAGGTGTTTCACTAGAGTGGCTTCGGTTAACTTCCCCCAGGGATATATGGGAAATGGAGTTCCTTCCTGAGGTCCGCTTGGAGGGTTGACTGGAGAGAAGACGGAAAGGTTATGGGCGTATGAAACAGGAGGCATCAGGTCAGGTATGTTAAGAACAAAGGTTGCTGCCTACCAAAGTCTCAAAACCTCTGCCTTTAGGATTACGGGCGGTTGACACGTCACCAACCCTGGAATGAAAGGGTCCGCCTGTGCCAGGCTGATGACGCGGTGAAGCGAGTAGAGCTGCGAGTGGAGTCAACAGACAGATAGAGTAAGCAAGGAGTTTAAACAAGCAGAGTAGAAGCAGAAGATTTGTCAGAATAGCGCGCAAAGAACTTACTGAGCGTGAATTCTGCTGGAAGAGAGTATCAACGCAATGTTGTTCTTCCGATTCGCCCTGAAATCCTGTTTCCTGTTCAGTGGGAGTGGCTCAGTGCAGAAGCAAAGCTAGACCATCACACTGCGGAATAGATGCCGCCATGTTGGGAGTCCCGCCTTCAGTCAACACAGTGCAATGCATCCGATGAGAATGTCGTGAATGCAGAGGCTTCCTTACACTTTGCAGGCTTCTGTCACAGAGTTCAAGATGGGAGTCAGCTGCAGGTATCAGGTGGCAGGGTGGTTCAGTGAACGAAGCTGAATGAACGGCTGCAGGCTGGCCTACACAATGGTTCAGGGACAGGAATGATTGTCTCAGTGCTGTTCATCGGTTCTGAAGCACTGGTCGAGATATCTCGGATATATTTAAGCGACTGCTGCTTGACAGCGGTCAGTGTTGCAGTCAGTTGCAGCTCGAGGAACTCGACTAGCTCGATAATGGCTTTTAAGGCAGATGTCGGTAGATGCTTGTCGAGGCACTTGTCCCAGCTTCGTCAATGGGCTTGTGTTGTCGTTTAAGGCGGATGGCCCAAAGTTGAGGAGTGTGTTGCAGGATCCAGGAAGCTTGCTGCAGAGCCTAGCAGAGCATGCTATGTGCTGCCTAGGTATAATTTCTGGAGTGGCTGGAGGGTCCTCTGAGTTCTGTTTTTCCATATGTTCCCTGGGAGAAGTTTAGGGGAGGGATCTTGTGTCCTTCTTTGGACATCTTGGCCTTCCTTCACTGGTGGAAGATGTAAGGCCTCTGTTAGAATGGAGTTCTTTCTCTGGGTAAATGCTATGCTAAGTCAGGTAACAGAGTTAATTCCTCAGTTTCCTGAAGGTTTTGATTTCTTTCCCGCTTGTCTGCCTCACCAAACCTCTGAGACCCTCATTTCATTTCCTTTTGTTCTACCACCTCCTATGGGATAGGGAATAACACTTTCTCCAATATTCTGTGGGAAATATTTCTCATTCTTTTATGGTATAAGAATTATTTCCATGGTTATGTAAAAGGATTTTCGCATCACCCCTACAGGCTGGATCAATGACTCCTGCCATGACATCCAATCCTTGACTCCATGCTAGCCGTGACTTAGAGGCGAAATCTATATAGGTTTCTCTTGGAGGTGACAAGACTAGCCCAGTTGGAACTAAACACCTTTCACCAGAGGGAATTCTTATTTCTATGGTACTTTGTAAATGAAAGCTAATGGATTTTGCATTGTGGGTATATAGGCTTTGGGACCAGTTTGGTATAATGTAGGGTTCCCAAACATTTGTTGGTGGTTCCCAATACCACTGCTGACACCATATATGGCGGGTCAGAAGAAGGACGGAGGAGATTATGTTCAATTTTTAGGACCTTTATTAAATGAAAAGATTGAAGTCCTAACTATCCCTCAGTTTAGGGTTCTCCCTAACTATTGAAAACTAACTATGGAGCTAGTCAGTCATCGTTAGGTCTCAAAAGAAAATTGTCCTTTGTCCAACTCTAAACTATTATATCCCTGCCACTATACAAAAAGACCTAAGGCACTTGAGAATGGCTCCCTTCTGTGTTCTGCTTCTTAGCAAATGCCACTTCAATAGGTAATTCTTAAATAGTTCTTTGGAGTTTCTTTAGCAAGTTCACTCAGTTCAGAAATAGGATTTTCCAGCTCTTCCACAGTGTCCTTGACACTTGACTTTTCCCTTCTATTCTTCCTTGCCTCGCTCTCCTTCAAAACAGTGCAAGGGTCTCTGGGGTTTGGTGTGGCAGACAAGAGGGGAAAAAAATCAAAACACTCAGGAAACAGCGGAATTCACTCTGTTACCTAACTTAGCGTTTGCCCCGATAAACAACTGTATTCTAACAGAGGCCTTTGCTAAGATCGTACCCAAGTAAGAAAGGAAAAATTAGGCTGGTCCTTTCTTTTTACTATATATATCGAGGCGATCATACACAACAAGGGAAATAGAGAACCCAACTTGTAATCCCAGTCAGCAGATTCGCAAGCATCTTATCCCATTTGTTTCCAGAGTAGGAAATGTTAACGGACCAAGGGACCACATATATGTCTTGTCTTCTGTCCGAAGTAAAAGAAATCCTTTGGATAAAAACGTTGAGGACTTCGGTCTGTCACCCTCAGAGCAAGGGTCTGGTCAGAATGATTTAACCAGACACTTAAGAAGATCTTAAAGAAACTGGTAGAGGCTGATGGAAAGAACAGGGACACCATTGTCCTGTAGGCCCTTTTTACCATTAGGAAAACGCCTCAGAGCTCTTTAAGGTTTTCCCCATTTGAGCTATTATACGGTAGGGAACCCTGGAATGTCCTAGATATGTTATGTGAGACCTGGGAAGAAAGAGAGGAGGCCATTCTGTCCATCTATCAGACAGCGCCCAACTTAAAACAACATGTGAGTACCGCCTGAGAGATTGTGAGAAAACATCTAGGGGAGGCCCATGAAGTTCGGAAGACACACTAGGATAAAAAGGCTGTATCCCATTCCTTTTCGGTGGGGCAGCTTGTCTTGGTATTACTACATATCACAGATAATAATAATAACATGCTGTCCAAATGGTTTGGTCCTTATAAAGTCTTAGAACGAAGGGGCCTTCGGATTATTTAATTTCACATCCAGACAGGAAAATAAAACCCTACATTTATCACATTAACCTTCTGAAAGAGTGTAGAATAGATCCCAACGAGGACTCTACTGTAACTATAGCCACCCTACATACAGAGGAAGGACAAGAAAACATGCTGGCCACCCCTTAGCTCTACCCATCTCAACAGAGAGATAATGAGGATCTGTTGTTCCAATTCCCAGATATGTTTAACAACCAACCGGGAAGAGTTAAGCATTTCTGCCACCACATTAGAACTTCTCAAGGGAAGATAATGAATCTTAAACCATATATGATTCCTGAGGCCAGAAAGAAGATTATATAAAGTGAGCCCGAGAGTATGCTCAAAGATGACATAATAGAGCCCTCAGAGATTCTGCAGTCTCTGCCAATAGTCCTAGGGCCTCATTACGAGGTGGGCGGTAAGGGTTACCGGGCACCGGTAAGGAGACCGCTGCCAGTAAACCCTTATCACCCTGTTCCGAGGTCCCTTAGTGGGTCCCGCTATGGGTGCCTGGTTTTAGCAGGCACCCTTACTGGGAGACGCTAAGGGACCAGGGAGCTAATAATGGGCTCGCTATTAGCGGGCCCGTTATTAGCTCCATCCCCATTCCCATTGAGCCCCATGGGGGCTCGAATTGGAATGGGGAATGGTTCTCAGAATGGGGACTTACCAGGTCCGCCAAGGTTGGAATGATCCGGTAAGTCCCTATTTCGACTACTCGGACCCGGAATGCGGTAAGGGGGTAGCCATGGTGCTAACAGCACCATGGCTACCGTGCACTTCGTAATGAGGCCCCTAGTCACAAAAGAAGATCAATCATGGCGAGTTTGCATTGACCTCCGATAGCTGAATTCCATCTCACAATTCGCTAATTATCTCGCGCCCAGGATAAATAACTTGATTGACAAGTTGGGCAAGGCTAAGTTTATCTCCACAATTGATCTGACTAAGGGCTATTGGAAAGTCCCTCTTAGCCCTCCGACATGGAAAAAACAGCTTTTTCCACTCTGCAAGGGTTATTTCATTTTAAAGTCCTGTCTTTCGGATTGCATTGGGCTCCAGACACTTTTCAACACTTAATGGATCGCATTTTAAGACCCTTCTCTCATTTCTGTGGGGCTTATTTCGATGACTTCAAAATGTATAGTGAGAGCTGGCCTGACCATATGTTCCATCTATACGAGATTACTCGATCCCTCTAGAAAACAGGGTTAATGGCCAATCCAAATAAGTGTAATTTGGCTCAGTCGTCCGTTAAGTACTTGGGGTTTTTTGTTGGGAACGGTTTGCTCCAACCTCAATCCGAAAAAAGTAATAGCTGTACAATAAATAGCGTCACCAAAAACCAAGTGAGAACTCAATGCTTCATATGCCTAACAGGGCTACAGGAAGTTTATTCCGAACTATTCCTCCATAGCCTCAAAGTTGACAGATAAGCTCAAGAATGCAGAACCATTCTGTACCTTTGGCCCAGGTGTTTACTTCATCCAGAGTGCTGCTAAAGAGCCTGCCAGTCTTCCATTGCGAGATGTGTGAAGAATAGATTGCAGCCATCCAGAAGGAGAATGAAGAGTTTGCCTTACTACTGACAGGTCTGGAGACGCTAACCAGAGGACAAAAAGGTAACAGGGATAGTGGGAGACCTGCAAGGGAAACTGAAGATAATTAGTACATGAATCTTACTCGTGCCAGTAAATATGAAGAGAGAGAATTAAGTGTGAATCATTATTGGCACAATCATACACTTCCCAGTAACCCTGACAGAGAGAATTAGGCATGAATCGTTGTTCGTACAATCATACTGTCCCAGTAAACCTGATTAGAGAGAGTTAAGCGTGAATCGTTACTGGCACAATTATACTTAATTATTCCAGTAACCTTGAAGAAAGAGAAACAAGTGTGAACCGTTAGTGGCAAAATCATACTCGTCCTAGTAACCATGAAGAGAGGGAACCAAGTCTGATTCTTTACTGGCAAGATCATACTCGTCCCAATACCCTTGAGGAAATAGCGCCAAGTGTGAACTGTTACTGGTACAATCATGCTTGTGCCAGTAACTCTGAAGAGAGAGAGTCAAGTTTGAAACGTTACTAGAACAATCATACTTACACTAGTTATTCTAAAGAGAGGAAATCCTTTGTGAAACATTATTGGTCCAATCCTACTCGGCCCAGTAATCAAAAAGAAGAAGAGTTAACTCAGAACCATTACTGCTACCATTGTAGTCATCCCAGTAATGTTGAAGAGCAGAAGTCAAGTAAAGATCAGTCTTGGTATCTGAATACTTTCCCCAATAACAAATAGAGTGAGAAACCTTTTGGAAGAGTAATTAACTGGCCCAACCAGGAAGGACAGCGGACTTGGTGTAGAGAAAGGATAATAAGGATATTGCATCAAGAGAGAGAGACAAGGAAGAACAGAATGGAAAAGAAGGGCAAAGTTCTGAACTGTGTGAACTTATTAAAGAAACTGCAAAGAACTATTACGGATTACCTATTGAAGGCACATTTACCGAGAAGCAGAACACAGAAGAAGTGAGCAATTCCTCTGTCCCTTAGTTCTTTTTGTATAGTGGCAGGGATAGAATAGTTTAGAGTTCTACAGAGGACAGCTTTCTATGAAGACGTAACAAGGACTGACGAGCACCATAGTTAGTTTTTGTTAGGTAGGGCAAACCCTTATCTTAGGGATAGTTAGGGGTTTAATCTTTTCATTTAATAAAAAGTCTTACGAAATCTAACATAATGCCTCTGTTCTTCTTCTGACCTGACAGATTGGTTTCTATCTGCAGGGGTAGATTCAGGGTTCCCTTAGGCTATCAATACTCCACAGTATGACCCAGTAATAAACTGGTTTTAGGGCCACTAAGTCACCAGCTGGTGTCTCGGGAGGATAGCTCAGCGGCAACATGCTCACCTTGGAAGCAAGACAACACGGAACAACACAGGTTCGATCCCCGGGTCCGCACTTAGAAACCTCTGGTTATTAAGCGCATTATAAATAACCTATCATATCATATGGTATAATGCAGCTGGTGAGCTCTGCAGCAGCATGAGCAGATTTTTCAAAAACCTATTTTCAATTTTGTTAAGACACTGAACTACTGTAACCCCAAATTTCTACAGCAAAGACGGAGGCTGGGATGGCCCGATGTTGGTAGAGTTCAACTGCCGGGGCGATAGCACCACTCCCATGTTTTTTTTTAAAAAAATGAGTTTGTTGCTTCACAGTACTTTCCTAGAGTACTACAAGCTTTAGCAACCTGTGAGGACCATCTCAATTCTCGTGGAATCTAATTCCGAAATAGTTGTAAAATAAAGTCTGTTCCAGTTTACATTTGTCCACATAGATGTTCAATTGACTATATTTAGACAACTGTGGCCTAAAGACCATGGTCTTTGTTTTTTTGGTGTTTAGTTGCAGTTCAAGCTCCTTACATTTCTTTAGGAGTACGTTCACATGTGCCTTTAAGCCTTGAGGAGTGATAGATAAAATCACTGCATCTTCAGTGTAGAAAAGGGCAGCGTAATTGTCCTGACCCATGTTAGGGCTGTTTGCACTCCTCTGCACCAGTGCCTTGATTATTTCTTCGATGTCAATGCTAAAAAGTAAGGGGAAAATAACACAGCCTTGCTTTACCCCCTTCACATCGAAGGTTGCAGTTAAATCTCCAGCCAGGGCAAAACACACAACAGTACTGTTGTCAGCATACAGAGACTTAGTGGCATAAATTAGTTTTGAGGGGGCTCCTCTGTCTCTCAAGGTCCGCCAAAGAGATTGCCGGGAGATTCCCATGAGACACTGTTGAAGGCTGTCCTGAGATCCTCAAATAGAGCGTACAGCCTTATCTTGAACAGCAAAGTGTATTTTTGGATCAATAGGAATAGCTGAAAACTTTGATTGATAGTACTCTTTTGTTTTTGAAACCCGCTGGAGATCGCTGATGATATTGTTTTCATCAACCCAAGACTGTGAGTCGAAGAAGATTGTTTTTGTAAATATTTTCCCCACACTGCCTAAAAGTGAAATGGACCGGTAATTGACTGGGGCGTCCCTGCCCCCTTTTTTATATATAGGTACAATTACTGTATTACGCCAAGAGGCAGGAACTATACCCAATCTAATTTCTGCACAGAATTAGACCTCAGACCTTTGATTTGTCTTTATAAAGCTCTAAGGGGATTCTATCAGGCCCTGATACCTTGTCCCTTTTTTGGGATTCAATGTCCCCCCCATACTTACTCTCCCCCCATACTTACTCTGTAGTAAATGAGAGAGTCTCAACCCCAACTCTGCGTTCTAAAAATGACAGAGACTTAGTGGCGTAAGTAGGTATTTACTGGGATACAGCATTGAAGTGTTCAATCCCAATTCAGAGCCCCACCCGCTATCAAGTTTCCAATAAGAGGTTTAATACTCTTCTTCATATGCCTTTAATAGCTTGTCCCATTTTGTGCAATGTAATCTTTCTTTTCCTTGCAATTAAGGACTTGTAGTCAGATCTGTAAAAGCAGAGATGAGTCTTGTCCACAGCCCCAGGTAAACCCAGGCAATGCACTATTTTACATTTTACCTCCCTGCAGTCTTTGTCATACCAGCCATGTTTGTTTATCGCTGACCTTTTTAGCTCTAGGCCTTACACAGGTCAGGTGGGGTACCAGAGTCTCTATCAATTTGCCGAATTCGACTATTAACTTAATATCAGAGACACTGTCTGAGCAGATAACTGGAAGATTTTCCAGAATTGCTTCATATATAACTGGTTTTATTCCCTGATCGACCACCCTGAACCATTTCACTGATTCGGGGCCATTACCTGCAAGAGCTATAGTTTCCACTGTCTTTGAAGCCTGTACTGATGAATAGGGGGCCATAATGGGACTAAGAAGAATTGTCAAGGATTTGCGATCACTTTCTGTTCTTTCATGAATCCTAAACTTGCTTACCCTGGTCCTGTCCTTAGCCAAGACCAAAATATCATTGATGAGTGTGCTACCATTGTGCCCAGTAAAAGTTACTTTGGCAGGTATTCTATTTAGTGGTATGTATTTAGTCTTACTGATTATACTTGCAAGGTCAAGCCATCTGAAAATGTGTTTACATATGATGCTCCTATGTATTTAATATATTTATCCATCTTTTAATATGTAGATAAATGTATTGCTGGCAGTATTCTTTTTATCCTCATAAGCTTACTTTATCAATTCTTTTATATTTTATAAGGGGATGGTATTACTCAACGAGTAGATGTATTCATATTGTAAAAGTGAGCACACTTCCAAGTGATATTGAATTTCTTGCAACATTTAGGTGTTTTAACTGTTGCTGTTGCATTACCTCTGCAAGTGATGTGGGAATTTTTCACTAAAACTATGACCATTATTACCGGGTATTTGACTTGTAAAATTGTTTATACGAAAAAGTAATGTATTTAAATATTGGGATATTGATCCTGTTTACATTTGAATACATGTGTGTCCGCTTATATGGCATCATTTATTAAATAACGTATTGATGATGATGAGTGTATAGATCTGCTCCTAATTAGAATATATCTCTTCACATCTCTGAACACTTTACAGTCTGTGCCTCAGCCATTTTAGGATTGCGAGGCTGTTCCCAAAACCACAAGCCTTTCAACACAGGCATCCATTCATGATACAGAGGTATTCCGTTCGTTGTAGGTGGGTTTACCCACCCCGGGTTCTATTTGTAAGGACATGGCCTCAGTGTACTGTACAAATCCCAGTAACATAACCTATCCTCTGTACTTGAAGGATACGTCCTGAGCTTCATGTACAACTCACAGATCTGATCAAAGCCAGCTGTACCCTCATTTACCACAAAGAACTACTGTGCTAACAAATCCCGTGTACATACACTTCATGCCAAATCCCTTTTTTGCCAGGAACCACCCACTCCTTAGCAGCCAGTACAACAAGTATAAAGCACAATGATAGCTTGATACTCGATGCAAACCACTACTGCAGTGGTTCAGATATGGCGGTTTCTGGTACCTGTGAAGTTTGGTGGAGCAAGCCACACATTTGCCAAAATCATTGTTACAAAAGAGAGAGAGAGAGAGAGAGAGAGAGAGAGAGAGAGAGAGAGAGAGAGAGAGAAAGAGAGAGAGAGAGAGAGAGAGAACTGAACTGAGAATATCTGGTTGACATAGCAACCAGCAATACCACGAAATGAAATGGCTGACTCACTAACATTTCTTTTACCAAAGTCTTCTGCTGTACTACTGAGTGAGGAGCTCTGTAACAAGATTTTCTCCGATCAACAGCTTTGTAAGACACAAGTCTGCCAGGCTTTCCATTTCAGTAGCCAGACCGGAACAGGACAATGAGGATGCCGAGCAGCAGAGTGACAGAGGAAACCCTTTCTAGTTCGGCACCTTAATTGTCTGGCAGGACAATGTCCTGCAGAGCTCCGGGTAGCAGAGCGTCTCTCCTGAGAACCTGACACATTGCTCTGTGTCAACAGAGCTTTAAAATGTGAGCCATTAGGCACTGAGGGGAGGGAAGAGGGACTATTAGCCACTACGGCCGCTGCAGAACCTTCTCTAGTTCTGCGGGGTACCACAAGGATCGTGCGTCTCCCCCACACTTTACAATGTGTTTCCCAAACTACTGTTTGATATCTTGGACTATCTGGGTGTCACCTACACGAATTACATGGATGACACTCAGATACTCATTCACATTACGGGTGACCACACAACTGACACACTAGCTGTCAATACCATCTACCAATGCATCCAAGCTTGGATGGCCCAACACAAACTTTGTCTCAATGATGAAAAGACAGAGCTTCTCATCTTAGGTTCTCATCATAGACTTAACAAACTAGACCCATCTTTCAAATCCTTTGTCATTGATGGTAACACCATAAAAGTCTCTAATGACACCAAAACGTTAGGTATTTATCTTGACTCTACTCTATCCCTTTCGAGACAAACCAATGCAGTATCCTCGGCTGCAGCTTACACCTGTAAGCTTGTCACAGCCAGCCGACCCTTCCTCACACCAACCAACTGCACTACACTAGCCAGGACCTTGGTCATGTCCAAAATCGATTACTGCAACACCCTCTATCTAGGCACTAATCAAAGCAATCTTAACAGGTTACAGGTTATACAGAATAAGCCCATCAGAGCCGCACTAAAGATCCCTAGGAATTAGCACATTTCAGACATTAGGCGGAGCCTCTGCTGGCTTCCAGTATCGCATAGAGTCTCACTCAAAACTCTTGCTCTAATGCACAGATGTCTTGCCAACCAAGCACCCAACTACCTGGCCTGCAGATTTGCCTACCACACTTCCAACAGACCTCTTAGAACTGCCCAGACCAACTGCCTGTCCATACCTCGCTTTAAACTGCAGAGATCTGGTGGGGTGAGTTTCCCATTCCTTGCAGCTAAACTATGGAACTCACTTCGAAACTCTCTAAGAGCTGAACCGTCGTTCAACGCCTTTAGGAGCAATGCCAAATTATGGCTGGCTACGCAGGACCAATTCCAGCACTAACTTACTCCTGTGCCACCATCTGTGCCTTCCTCCTCCTCGCATAATCTGCCTAGTACATACCACTTATATTATCTGATTATCTATTTTACTTGTAAATACTGTGTTTGGTCATCTGCCTTGTTCATCACTACCGTCTTCTTATTAACTGTATAATCTGTACATGCCTGCATATTATGCTTTTTCAATTATCGTGTACATTTCCATTTATGCTTTGCCTATGTCAACATGTCATGTAATCCAAGACATGCGCCCGTATGCCCTTGGGCCAGGTGTGCTATATAAATAAAATAAAAATACAAATACAAAGACATTTGTCCCTTAAGAAATGTGAATGGGGGTGATCAGAAATGAGAAGCATGCAAAATGCTGCATGCTTTAGGAAATAATTACTATGGCTTTAAATCCCAAGGAGGATTTGTTAGGCTCACATTAATCTACATGATGCTATTGTGACTCTACTTGTGGTGTTCCCCAGGGGCCTAACCTCTCTCCCTGGCTTTTCCACCACTACCTGACACCTGTTGCCCACTGCATCGCTGCTTTCTGCTCCAACTTTCAATGTGATGCGGATGACACTCAGCTCTCTTTCAGGCTCCACTCAGCCACCTCCACCTCTGCTTCTTCTCTCATACCAGACTGTCTTGCTGCAATTCAGGAATGGTGTGCCACAAATGATCTCTGCCTTAATGCCAGTAAGACTGAGATCCTGCTCATTGGGACACCCGTTTCCTCTTATCCTCTCTCTCTCTCTCTCTCCCTCTCTGGCTGCCCACTCTGGGCCTTCTTCCTGCTCCTTCCTGTGAGGCGTAGAACCTTGGTATCATCTCCGACTCCACCCTTTCCTTCTGTCCTCACATCTCTAACGTCTCTAAGAAGTCAAACTATCAGCTGCATCTCCTCGGAGGTATTCTTCCTTTTCTCACTTTCCCCTAGAAGCTCACTGTCTCCAGAGCTCTGGTCCTCTCTAGGCTGGACTATTGCAATAGCCTCTTTCTAAATCTTCCTGCCGCTACTCTTTGGCCTTTACAACTTATCCAGAACAGGACTGCAAGACTTGTCCTTTGCCTCAAGCCCAGGGATCGGATCTCTCCAGCTCTGAAAGGTCTTCACTGGCTCGCCATAGCTGCAAGGATCAACTTCAAGACCCTCTTCATTGTGCACAAGGCTTTCTAGGCCCTGGGACTGTTCCACTTCCAACTTTCTCTTCCAAAACATCTACCTTCTCGAGCTCTCTGCTCATCCACCTCCAACTCTCTGAGGGTCAGGCGCTTCTCCAAGCAGAGAGTTGGGGGCAGGTCAATCTCCTCGGCTGGGGCCTCCCTCTGGAACAGCCTCACTGTCTCTCTCAAACTTGAGCAGAACCACGTCTGCTTCCGGAAGCAACTCAAGACCGTACTTTTCGCTTCCGCTTTCTCTCTTCCTCCCCACTGCTGATGCAGTCAGGTGCACCTGACTGCTCCGGGCACTGGTCACTCTCTGCACTCGGGCCCAGGCTCCTGTATGTCCAGCTGCACTCGCACTGCCTCTGGGCTCCCCAGCACTTAAGGGTCTGTATCTGAAACCCTACAGTCCCTCTATCTGCACTTATGACCCACCCGCTGGCTGCACTTGTGAGTGAACTGCACTTCCCCTTTCCCCTCCCCTCTGGCACTTCTCGCCTTCACTCTTCCCCACACTTGCACGATCTGAATGACACAAGGCCTAGTAAGATCATTATTTTGTCCTCCTTTGTTTCCCCCTCCTTGTCTTGTCGTGCCTAGAAACACTGTGTACAGTTGCGTTATAAATGCCACATCGTATCATATCATATCATATCATGCAGGGTGGGGAGTATAAAATAAAACTAAAGCCATAATCCTTTATTGCCCAACATATTTCCATGGTGATGTTTGTAGTGTAAAGCATATGCAAGTTAGGAGGTTTACATGTATTTTGCCCCACAGAGCCGAACAGATCTGTAATAGATGAGTTTCCTGCATCTGTAATGATCAGGCAGTTTTATTTATTTTATGTGTATGAGGTAAAATGCCATCTGCCACTAATGTTACCAAAACCCTTGATTGGGGGTGTTTGTGGGTGTGGGTTAGACAGCGTTTTCATGCTTCCTACATTTGAAGGGGCAAGTAGCAAGACTTTATTGGTGGCTTGCCCCCCCCACCCCACTCTTGCAATGCTGGATACTCTTCTGAATCTGAGATGTTTGTATCTATGAAAGTCTGACATAAATATACCGGATTTACTCCACAATTAAATGTTGGAGGGCTGTGCACTATGTAAGCAGGCTTAGGAACACTAGGTTTGTAGGTATGTTGTATGAAACGGCTGCTTGCCCATTTTTCTCAAGATCAGGATGTGGTTTAATGTGCTGTTGGCTAAGTGATGAGGAATGCACTTTCTGGTTGTTGGTGTTAACAGTGGGCTATTTCTCCCCCATCCACGTAAATGCAACTCATGAAGTTTCAATTGCCCTACCCCTCGCCCCCAATACCAATACTCCTGTGAGCTGCGAGCAGCCCTGTTTGTCAGAGCAGGTGGATGGGGCGGCGGCCCGGGGAGCAGAGCTTAAGCAGCTCAGGAGGTTCAGAGGTGGGGTCTGGAAGGGCCACACGGCTGACTCTGAGCACGCCGGTTAAAGGTTAAGCATTCCTTTGTTTCCAGTAAATGCATGCATATTCCAAACGCACCCTCCGAGATGCTCTGGAGACACACACCCTCCGGCCACCCTCTCCAGCTTTGGGTTGACATAGCCTTTAAAGTGGGGGCAATTTATAAGTGATGGCTCATTTAAGAAGTCATTGGGCCTCATTCCGAGGTTGGTGCTACTCATGGCGCTATTACCAGTCTAGTCCGACCTTTGCGGGACCGGTAAGTCACCATTGAAAATGTCAATCCCCATTCCCATTTGAGCCCCCATAGGGCTCAGTGGGAATGGGGAGGGTGCTAATAACGGTACCGTAAATTACGGTACCGTTATTAGCTCTGAAGTCCCTTTGCGGGTCCTGTCCTTAACACCTGCTAAAACCAGGCATTAAGGAAGGACCCGCAAAGGGACCTCGGAATAGGGCGCAAAGGGATTACTGGCACCAATGTCATTACCGGTGCCCGATATCCCTTTGCGCCCAGGTCGTAATGACCCCCATTGTTTTGACACCACAGTGATAAGTGCTGAACATGGGGCATTTTTATTCTGAAGGCCAGCACTTGTCTGATGTGTCCCATGTCCATAGTACAATAACACACTGGAATTGTTTGTGTATGTTTGTATGTAGCTCTAAACGAGTTTGCCATGCTTTCCCCAAACTTAAACACATAAAGCAATCAAAGAAGTTGCCTCAAATTGTACACCCACTAGGCCAAACACCCTTTCTACACTGCCACACGATGCAGGCCAACTCTAATAAGAGATGCTAATGCCAGCTCTGTTAGATAAAGCATGGGCCTGCTCTTTTTTGTAGAAATAACCTGTGAGGCCTGCGCAACAGTGAGGAGGTATTGGCTGAGGAGCGGTGGGCCCTATACCATGTATCAGAAGCCGGTTTCATTAAAATGCTTCATCAGCTCATTACTGATCAGGCTAACGTTTCTAAGAAGTACAATCATTTCTATAGATATTTCCCTCTTTATTCAGTGTCTCTTGTAGGGTTTCAGTTCCGGTCTATAGATATAATTCCCTAAATATGTTTCTGTATCAGGTACTGGGCATGCTCAGCCTGAGACCCAGCCCCTCTTCATCTAAAATTCTCGAGAAGCAAGAAGCAAAAGAGCCCTTAAGCCCATTTGAGTGGCTGATGTTGCAGCCATTGTATCCTCACATCCAAAAACTTTGAAAGTCTAAATGTGTATCTATGGTGCATGGGTAAAACATTTTAATGTTAGTGTGAGCGTTGTGAACAGTGATGTGAGCACCAAGCCTTGTGACTGTTATGTATTTACTGATTCACACATACAACCCTTTTATCACATACCTATTAAATATAGAGATCTCTGATAATTGTTATATTCCGGAAAGGCTCTGTGATTTAATGCAAAGCAGACAGAAAACGCATTGGTGCTGTTTGCCCCCTTTCCCTCTCTCGTAGGGGTATTTTGAGAGGGTACAATTGAAGTGTAGCAGACTGTCCAATATTGGAATGATAACAGTCTAGCAGAAAATAATTTGTATGGTTATTCTAATATTGCCCCTTGCGAAATACAAGTGTGGTGGTACAAACAGAACACCTGGCAACACACGGCCAGTGGTCAGTGGGCCCTTAGACCTTTGTAGGCTTGTCACACCGCATTGTGCCACTACAGCAGTTTGAAACTGCATTCAGGCAAGGCCTTCGTGAAGAGCAGGTGAGAGAAGAACCATTTACTTGTGCTACAGTAACAACTCTGTTTTGACATTAGATTTCTTCTGTAAAGTACTTGAATAACAATGTAATTAAACCTGCTTCATTTGTTTAGCAACTATTTATTGATATTGAGGAGAGTTTTGTTGCGTGACATAGAGGGAGTTTGGGAGTGACATGTGCCAGTCAGGGGGCGCATTCTAGTGTTTCGTCCCTGGAAACCAAGTTGAATAGAAACTGCCCTGGTTCTGAGAAACCCTTTGAGTTTTGTTTGGAAATAAGACTGAGTGTATATCCGTTTTAAAAATGAAGACGGAGTCGTGAAGTAACCACATAGAAATCTATATTTAGTTTTGTGCTGAACATCAACAGGGATGTCATTTAACCAACATGCCAGGTGTAGCGGAAGTGATATCACACTACCCTTGACCTCTGATGGCATCACATGAAGTGATGTCACTTGCCCAAACACCAAGTGACATCACGAGAAGTGATGGCACACAACCTTTCACCCCTTGACAAAACAGGAAATGGCATCATATAGAATTTCCTCACTACACTAAGAAAAAGATGGTTACGACATCGCTGTAATACGATATACATTTAATTCAAGAATGGATCAACATACATAGCGTTAATATCAGTGTGTACAGGCCGTATTACCAAATTACTGTGAATGTAAGCAGATGTTCAACACAACAACCTGCACTATTATACATCACTCGGGCTAAACTGTAAATAGACACAGCATCTCGAAGAAGCCTAAACCCCAAAGCGCAGACAATCCAGTGCCTTCCAAGTGTCTGGCCACAGACTGGAAACAGCAACTGACTAACACAAGTCCAACCAGAAGGCAATGTGCACTTGAAAGTTATACATTCTTTCATGAAATACATTCAGGTATTCCTATGTTTTGCCCACTGAGCAATTGCAGTGTTGCCTGATACTAAAACAGCCACGGCGAGGAAACAAACCTCTTACATGTATGATAATGATGCAAAACCTGATCTCCGCACATGGTGCTTGCATTTTCTGCCAAGCACCAATCACAAACTTTAGAAACTGTACTCTACCACCTTGTGTCAACAATTTGTGTTCTCAATAATAGTATACAATGAGGCTTTGGCATAGCTAAGTCTCTCTAGCCAGAACAAGCATTGAACATTAAGGGTGATTTAACATTTATGGCATAACACTACTCCAGAACCCTAACTTCTAACCTTATTCAACATATACATTATTGACAACAATCATTGATGACATAGCAGGAGTTTACCTGTATTGTGCGCACATTACCACTTGGGTAGAAAAACTGGATTTGTAGTATTTGACTTTGAATAGTGTGGACACTGAGTTTGGAGTGGTTTCCAGAAAGAATGACTTCAGCGGAATTGCCAGGCGAAACCAAAAACTCTATGCCAGTGGCCCAGTTATTCTCAAGTTTATCAATGACAGAGGTAGTGAAGTATGTGGCAGACTCGTAGAGGATTCTGGACACCTTTAAACTGCATTTTGGAAGGACCCTCCAATCAATCACATTCAGCACGAAATGTGTCCAATGGCAAAGACATAGGTGTTCTTTCTCTCTTGGGTGGTGATGTCAACTCATCCTCCTGCTCAGTTGTGCCCTTGGACGTACAGCATCTGTCTGCAGTGTCTCTTTTCAGCAAGGGTAAAATTAGCAGAATCGGCAGCAGGGAGGAAGAGTGTGGCCCAGAAGAAAGCCCAAAAAATGAACCACTCAAGTGCTCAGAGCACTTAAGCAAGTAAATGGATGATAGAGTGGACAAAGTGGAAAGTGGTGATCACAGCAAAACAACGTTGTAGTTCCAAAACTTCCCAGTGTCAAAAGGTCCCTGCGCCCTGCTGACTATGCCCAATAGGGTGCGCCGAAATGGGACCTGTGACAAAACAGCTGTGCCAGAATGTCAGGCGGCAAATCAGTCCTGCCAAAACGTCCTGCTCCACCAGCCTGAGTCTCATGGCCATCATCCTCACACTGCTGGCACTGTGGCTGCCACTGGCGGGTGCTGCAGGGGTCCCCAGGCCCTGCTATGCCACTGCCTACCCCTCAGCTTAGGAGTTTGCGGTTAAAAACAGAACAATACAAATGTTTTTTTGTTTTCAATTTTTTTTTTTTTACAGGGGTCGCAAGGAGACCACAGAGGTCGCACCTGTGACTCCTAGGGGTCGCAGGTGCGATCCCTAGCGACCCGAAATTAAGACAATGTTGAAGTCCCACAGGCCAGAACTCAGAGGGAGAGCCACACAAGCCATACATGGGCATTGGTGACCCACAGGAACAGAACTTGGCACTGAGAGCCACTGGACACTGATATACACACATATGCAGAAATGCAGCAGCAAGGGGTACCTGGGGCAAAATGCACCAAGCGCCACTTGGCAGAAAAGCCAAGAGACACATGGTGCCAGAATTCCGCACTAAGACACATAGGGTGAAAAATGGGGCACTGACATCTACATGCAGAAATGGCTAGTGAGGGATACATAGGGCAAGAACCGGGTAATTAAGCGGCCACATGGTACAGAAAGGATCCCTGGTAGACACATAGGGCAGTAGTATTGCTTGAAGCATCATGAGCTCAGAACCAAGCACTGAGATCCACCTAGGGGATGCATTGGCATTGAGAGCCACATACGAAAGAACTCTACACTGAGGGCCACACAGGAGTATTACTTGGGCAGTGAAATGTGCATGAAGCATTAATGGGCAGTGAGGGATGTATATGGGAAGCACTAGTATTGAGCGCCACATTGGAGCAGACATGGGTGCTGTGAGCCCATGAGAGATGCACATGGCCAGAACTGGGGCAGTGAGATCTGACTGTGGCAGAAATGCCCACTTGTATATATCAGGGAGGAACTGGGTCCTGGGTGCCACATGTGGGCAGAAATGGGCACTGGGTACAACCAAAGCAGTTATGGGCACTGGGAGCCGCATGCAAGCTATGAATTAGTTTTCAAAATCTGATTAGCAAAGTTTACTAACTAAAATGTTCTTGATTAGCAAACAAACCTATTTGATTAGCAATGTTGTATTAATATTATTAGTGTCACCAGATGGTTTTTTGTACTCAAGTCATAAAATAAGCAACAATAGAGCAGTCTTGTGCACCACTGAAGTAAGACATTAGTGAGAGGAGTCAGGCCTTGCAACGTTTTTAAAATTCCTCTAGACTTGCAGGTCGAGTAACTTAGTTTGCCTACTCGACCTAAGACATGCACTTGATACAAAGCAATGAATGACAACAAATTTAAATACGCTTTCTGTAAAATGGTGCATGTTACCACAACCCCACTTTATTTTTGGCACACTGCTGTCACCCAGAGGTCAGCCATACACAGATAAACTTTTATTTGACATTTAATGAAAACAAAGTAAAGGTTAAATGAAGGTTTCAAACAAATATCCCCTGCAGATGGTACTCACTCATCATAAACTCGACTTGACTATTCATGTGGGGGCAAAAATACTTTTCAAGCCCTGAATGAGTGTCTGTAAAATGTAAATGTTTAGCTGCATGAATGGACACAAATAAATAGGAATGATAAAAAGGCTCTGAAAACAGTTTGGCCAGCTCTCTCCTGAAGGTGCTAGCATATAATGTAATCATAATTATAGAGGAAAGTGAGCTCGGGAGGCTAACTACAGGGTATGGTATTGCAGTAGATCTGTTGATGTATCGACTGGATAGAACTATTGATCACTACTTTGCATAAACACCTAGTTAGCTTTCTGTATTCATTATGTAAGGTGAAATAAAGTAAGATACTAAGCAGAGTGGGTGGCATAGCAGGCAGAAAACTGGGCAAACTAGGGGGAATATTGTAGTTTGTAGACATCTCGCTTTCAGGGTAAATGGTATAAAGAAACCGGGTGTTAAAACAGTATGTCAAGGTGTATGGGATCAGCTCATTGGTTGAGCACCAGTTGCACAGATGCCTGCAATCAGCAAGTTAAAAATAACTAGGTTCGCCATCAAAGGTACGTGCAGTCATGTACACTTTCAAAAGTGTTCACTCTTTAATATCATGCATCTTCCCCAACAAAATGTAATATAGTTTGACACTGAGATTTAGATGCACTAACCTAACTTTACTGTAAAGCATGGATATGATGCAGTGTTTTACAGTATCAATGCTCTAATCATGCATTATGTAACAACTTAATTTTTTAGGAATCGAATTGCATGACAGTGTTTTAAAAAAAAGAATTACTTACTGGTCTTTGCTGGGCAGGATATAGGTAGCTTAATAAAAGTATCAGCCCAATTACTTCTGCTTTGCAATTATTAAAAAAATAAATTCTTGCCTCGCACTATCACGCAGGCTTTTAATACTTAAGAGTGGATGAGATGATTACTGCTGCACTCTCTCTCCATTAGCCCCTTAATACTTGCAGTGAACAGAGAAAAAAGGGTGAAGAGAGCCCTGGGACCAAGAGAGTATTGCAGGGCGAGCTGTGCTTTCGCTGCACAGGGTAACTACTTAAATAGCTAGCTTTGCTACACAAGTGTCAATTTGATTACTAAAGCTACAGAATTGCATAGCAAATTGCTATGTGAACTGCTTATTTTATGCCTTGACATGGGGAGAAACAAGGCATTGAGAGTCGCACAGGGGCAGCACTGTAGCAGAAGGAGGTGCATGGGTCATAATCCACTGAGAGACAAATGGCGACCGAACTAGGAGATACATGGTAACATAATTCAGCACAGAGAGCCCCTTGGGAAAATAACTTTGCACAGAGACTGATGCAGGGACAGAACTCGGCACTAAGAGTCACAAAGTGCAGAAATAGAAACTGATAACCACAAATAACTACGCATTTCTGAAATGTGTAAATCACAAATCTTGCTTGGAAGAAATGGGGTGCTGCCAATACATGTCCACCACAAGAGGTTACAGAAAGGGTGCATGGTTAGCAACATTGCTGGGATGGGTGGGAGGAGCACGGAAGTGAGAGCTCCGGAGGGGGAGAAGTAGGGTTGAGTGGAGCTAACAGCAATTGATGTGCTGTTCTTTGAGGTGTAGGGTGTTCCAGTCCTTCCGGGAGTGTAGTGTGGAGGAGGTAATTTGGGTCTGCACTGGTAAATTGTTTTTGAGACAGGATGAGCAGCAGGAAAATGCATTGTTCATCGTTTCTGTCCCTTCTGCAATGTTGTGGCTTCTGGTGATGTGGTGGCCTCTGTAGATGGTGAGTTTCTCAACCAGGTAGAGTGATTGTTCTGATTCTGGTTGCTTTGTAGGTGATGCAGGCAGCTGCCTTGAGCATGATGTGTGATTGAAGGGATAGCCAGTGAAGCTCATTCAGGTTGTGTGTGATGTGGCAGTGTTTTCATAGTACCATGATGAAGCATGCTGCAGCATTATTCAGGGCACACAGAGAGCCAGGGACCTGTGTGATTGAGGCTTTGCCACATCCAAGTGGCAGATTAACAGGGTTTAGAGCACTGTTCTGAAACTCGGAGCAGAAATGAAGGGTACGACTTTGCAGAGGTGCATGTGCTCATAACCATCTTGTTTGGAGCTTCTTGGTAATGTGAGTCTTGAATGAGAGGTCACAATCGATGGCAAAGCTGGAACGGGGGCTAAACTGGACAACACTGGGAACTAAGAGCCTATGGATCAGAGTTGCTTATTGAACCAGATCCACATGGGGAGCAGAATTGGGCATTGAGAGCTACCCAGGGGTATACCTCAGCGCAGAGAGCCACCTTCTAGCAGAAGTGGTGAAGTGAGATCTGCATGGGGCAGAAATGGGCATGAGGGAAGAACTGTGCACTGAAGGCTTCATTGGGACCGAACAAGTCACTGAAATGCATACTTAGTGAACATAAGTATGGAGAGCCACACGGGGAAAGAACTAGGAACATATAAGTTAGGTCTGTGCACCAGGAATAATGTGGGGATACTATTGGCCAGTGAGAGTTGCCTAAGGCCAGTACTATCGTATGGGTCAAAAATAGACAGGGAGCGATGCATGGGGGAGGAACTGGGTTCCAAGAGCCACATTGGTGCAGAACCAGGCACTTAGAGAGGCAAATTTAGTAGAAATAGATACTGAGGGGCGAGCCACACAGGGAATGAACTAGGCATTCTAAGACCTGTGAAGCTATATCTGTGGACTGGGAGCAACAAAGGATAGATGGAACTGGGCCCTGAAAGCAACATGGGATCAGAACTGGAGCAGTAAGATCCAAATTGCACAGAAATAGGCAAGTATAAATGCAAGGAGGAAGAGATGGGCACTGCAAGCAACATGGGGGCACAAACCGCAACTGAGAGTCACATCCGATGGAAATAGGCACAAGCCATCTGGGGGCAGTGATTAGCTCTGAAAAACCAATTGGGGGAAATAACTCTGAGAGCCATGTGGGGCAGAACTGCTGCATTGAGAGTCACATGTGGTAGAAATGGCCAATTGGAGGCAAATAGGGGAAGAACTAGATACTGGAGCCACTCAGGGCAGAACCCATCACGGGGAGACATAGGGGCCAGAAATAAGCACTGTCATACGGGTGACAGGAATCAGAAATCAGAAAAAGATTACATCTCTGAAACTTTTATTAAGGGATTTAATGGAGGATGGAAAATATACCAAAGCGAGGTAAAGATTAGGGATAGCCAAGATTTTATGTTCCAACACTACCTGGAAGGTCCATGATTTTAAGTTAAAGGGAGGGATATTGTCCTTAAGTCTGTTCTCACTGGAAGGCCTTCCTGACCTACCTATGCTTGGCTTTAGGGTTTTCCGCACTCTTCTTCTTTTATTAAGTCTCAGAATCCAAGGTGTTGGCACCCTTCACCCCCCTCGTTCTCCATCTCTGGCTTGATGTTTTCCTGCACCCTTTTCTCATCAACTCTCTCAGGCTTTAGGTTTTCCTGTACCTTTCCATTTTCTGACAATCTCAGGCTTAAGGGTTTCCCCATACCCTTATTTGTCATTCTACATCCCTTGCTTTAAATCCAGGTTCGCTCATTGGTCTTCAAGCATTTTTACAGGTGATAATGTACTGTTTTCAAACTCTGTGGAATCTGGCAGAGCGTCCCCAGGAGCGTATGATAGATACAAGGAGCTTGGACCAAGCTCACATTTCACAGTGACACCTGAAAGCTTCTCAGAGTCTTAGAGTTTCCGTCTCCTGGATGTTTTCCTATCCTGGTGCTGGTTCACCTAGTCATTGCCCATTGCTCTTGTGCCTCTACCCATGGTGGGTCCGACTGCTTGAATCAGGGTCTTTCCCTTACCCCGTGCCTTGGGACGGACATTCCTTCCCAAACCTTCCTTTGTCACCTGTCTACTTTCTCCTTCCCTTCTTCAACCTTCTCCTTATCTTCTGCTACCACCTCCTCCTTATCCCTATTGGATACGCCTGTGGCCATCCCCTGCTCACACAAAATACAAAGAGGCTTTGGAGGACCTGTAGTGACAAGGAGGGGGCGATCACTTCCATGGTGTCGACATATAAAACACATGTGGGTGACACTTGGTTTTACACAGTCATGGACTAATCCAGATGATAATGATAGGACACAATTCAAGTTAAAAGATGCACATAACACTTACACCATTGAACATACTTAATTGTCATGTGAACGTTCCACCCTTGGCTGTTTATGTTTGGACATCAAGAAGGGTCCCGGTTGTGAGAAGTATCTTGACCTTGTTAACCCCCCTTCGCACAATCATTATAGATAAGGTTCTGCCTTAACACTCTCCCTCTGGGAAAATGTAAACTTTCTTGGAGTGGGCCTAATAAAGATCTATGCCCGTACTGTGCGGGATGGGGGGAGAATATATTGCATTTTTTGTATTGCCCTTGGCATGAGGCATTGCACCTTTTACATTTGAAACGCATCTCATTTGTAAATCAACAGGAGACAGAGATGTGATTTATTTGATATCTAAATATATCCACAGTGCCCGGTTGAAATATCAGGGAGATGATTGAACTGACAAACACAGGTGACTGTTGCGGTAAGTGAGGCATAGGAGACAGACATAAAGCCATATTTCAAAGTGTCTCAGTTTTACTAAAGTGAAGACATGCTTCCTCTATCCCTACTTCTATGATAAAGGTTCCCTATTCCTGGAATTAACAAATCGGTGTTCGTCAGGACATCTTACACAAATAAACCTTGTCCTCTGTCCATACCTATTCGATCCTACTGACTGACACTATCACTAACAATAAGGGAAACATACCTTAGCCTGGAAAAGTGTTCATACCCCCTCTTTTCTTTTCTTGGCTTGTTCTGGTTGGTGCTTGACCTTGTCTCAGTAGTCTCCCAAATTCTCCTCTTGGTCTTCCTGTACTCGGCATGCTTATGCATTTCCTACAGGTTATATGATTTCTATAGTAAAGGGGACGCCTGACCCCCCAACTTAGAAAGTGAGTTCCTTAACTAAAACGCTTGGATTTGTAAATCATTCAACGTTGCAACTTGTGCCTCTTGCTCACACCTTCAGGGCGTTTCAGTTTCTTTTGAAGAACGGGTTTTCTAAGTCCAGCATGGACCTTCAGGCTCTACTGCCAGTCTTGGCTTGTCATGAATCGCCGCCCTCGGTGAGTAGCTTTGTTTCTCAGCTTGGGCTGGGCTCTCTGGTCCTTCAGACCTTTTTATCCTCTGGTGGCTATAACCACCTCGTGGGGTCTTTGTTTTAGGTTCACCCCTCCAGGTTGCTGGTTTGTCAGCCGAGAGTGGCCTCACTGATCCTCCAGACCATAGGATTCTCTGGTGGCTATTAGTTGTTTAATAAAAACTCCAGAACTTAATATCCTATTTTATGGCCATCCCTGACCACTAGCATGGGTACAATGGAGTAGTGTCTAAACCTATATTTGATTATTGATGGGTTGCACGAAGTGAAAAAAGGGTCAATGGCATTTGATAATGTGAATAGACAGCAGCTTTGGAAAGTTTTAGTTAACATGGGCATTCATCCAACCTTGCTGGATTGCATTTTTGGGTAGACAAATACCACTTTTAACTTATGCACGGGTTTCTGTGCTTATTGTTCGATTGGTTAAAGCTTTACAGAGCCTGATTAATTGTTATGCTGGTTCTAACTGCTTCTTTGTGGCTAATATTTCTACATCGCATACTATGATATATTCTAAAAAGTAGCTGGAAGACCCTAATTTTATCTTAATCAATCTGTTCTTACAAGAGTTTCTTTTTTGATTATCTGGGCATAAGGGTTGTCGATAACCATGTATGGAAAAAAACATTCAATCGAAACTACTATCTTGATTAACCAAGCTAACTCGGGTACTTTGCATTTCTCAGCTACTTTTGGTGGTAATGAAGTAATACCAGAAATTCAAGTGTATTGAGCTCGGGCAAAGGGAATTTCTCATTGTGCTGCTGGTATTTGGGGCCACTGTTCTGTGGGTGGGTTGTTAGAGGTAGGATTGAAATTTGCAGCCAGTGAGATACTTTGTCTTGAGCATAGCCATCTTTGGCAAGTCTGTCAAGAGCACGTGTTCTTTTATGGTTATGCACCCTCTGTAGTCAAAAGGCTACCCTATGAAGGCTAATTCTCCGGGATGTACCGGCTTTAGATCAATACCAAGAAAGTAGTTGGTTGCATTATGTTGATCTGGCCCTGAAAAGTGTGGGCTGTGGCAATTTAAAGTATGATACTTCTTTGGTGAGCACCATCGTTAGGCAATGTCGCGTACATTTTTTACTGTGAGCAAATAGAAGTTATTTTATGCGGCTACTACTAAATCGACCGTACTGGGTTTTCTTCCTTTTTTTGACTTGCTAATGATTATTTGACTTGGATGTCTAATTTTGTAGCTGGGATCCTGATAACGAATTTATGATTAGTTGATTTGTCTCTTGCTTCAAACAACGCCAAGTGGTCAATGGGGATGTGATGACTTGTCCAATGAAACTAATAGGCAATTTCTTTTGTGCCCTTGGTATAATGCACAGCCTTCCTGCCTCCCTGAAACTCGAGGAGAACCATCTCCGGTTCCGGAAGCACCTCAAAACCCTCCTCTTTGCTTCTGCTTTCTCTCCTCCCATCCCCTGCTGAATTCCTGACTGAAATTGCACTGGTTACCTGGCTACCCTTTCTGATCTCTGGCCCAGGCCCCGTCAATTGCCCACCTGCACTGCCTCCCTGGCAACCCCTGCACCTGGGAACCGTTTTCTGTATCCCTACAGTCCCCTACCAGCACTTATGTCTGCACTTCCTTGCACTTGCCACTAGCTGGCTGTTTTTGTTTTATGTATCTTATTTATTCCACTTTCCCATGTACTGCACTTTCCCCTCAACCCTTCCCCCGTGCACTTTTCCTCTCCCCCCCCTTCCCATGCACTTGCGCGATCTGAATGACACCTGGCCTAGTAGGATCGTTGTCTGTCCTCCCTTTGTTCCCCCCGCCCCTTGCCTCGTCGCGCCTTGAAACACTTGTGTATAGGCGCGTTATAAATGCCATATCATATCATATCACATCATCAGAAATGCTTGATTCCATTTTTAAAATCGCTCACTTGTAATCAATGCTGGGTGTCATATTATTTTAATTTTATGTTGGTTTATGGCAGGAGAGTCTATTGGGATGTTGACTATTATATACTGGCTGCCCTCTGGATGAGATCTAAAAGAGCTTTTAAAATGAACCAATGGTGTTATTTCGGAATAAAATTACAGGCTGCTTTTAAATGCTGTGATTGTTTCATGGATTGGAAAAAATCTGAATAAAGATGATTTGATTGACAGAAATGTACGTGCAATTTGATATGAAAGCCAATCTTGGCAACTAGAGAAAGGTGTGTGTGTGTGGGTGCACGTGCGCGTGTGTGTGTGCGCGCACGTGGCTGGGTTTGGGGACAGAGTTTATACATTAGGCTAAAAGGAAACTGACATGTTCAGGATGTTTTGCAAGAAAGAATGGACGGGGGATGAGTTTGGTGTCCCTCTTTTGCGCAGCTTTGGTCAAAGGGTGCAGCACTTCCGACTTTTGGGGAGGTTGGCAGTAGTTGGTATGTGCTGTGCAGCCCAGGAGAGTAGCCTTTGGCCGCAAGATGGAAGGGAAGAGCCTGCTGCAAATGAAGTCATCATTTGTGACACGACGGGACATCGCTGGCAGTGGGACACAGGCGCTGAATATGACTGGTGTAACCACTCTGCAAGCGTCTGCCAACCCACTTACTGGAAGGCGCAGAGCAGCCCTAACGCAGTTAAAAGACAGATACGCAAGGACGTCAGGAAAGGCGATTGTCAGATTCTGAAAACATGGAGCCGATGGATAAGCCTTCTCATGATGCCACAAAAGATGTAACTTTAAAAAAAGAATTAGTTTCCCAAGTTATATTCAGGGAAATACAATACACGAGGTGGTGCTACGCAGCAGGGTTCAGGCGGGCAACATGTCTTCCTCAGTTCAAAAGGGATCCTTCAAGCATCTCTCCAGATCTATCCCGGGTGTGGCTCAGGTTACTCAACGCTTGATTCTTTGGTGAGTTGCCCATTAGTTGGATTTGGTCGGCAACATTTTTCAGGCTCTTTTGCTGCAGCTCCAGGTTCTTCTTGAGCAAGTATTGCAGCGCTGCCCCGCGTAAGGTTGGCTTGAGGGCATAGAGATGCCTGCGGAATACTAGTTCACCTCCCTGCCTTCAGGTCCTGAAAGTGAACCTATAACCTAAAACCGACACGAGCTCCTGCCTTTGATTCTCATGCTAGACCGTACCTATAGCCCTTGGACTGGCTTTCATCTAACCTCCATGATATTTCACCCCAGGTTTGCCCCTCTTCCCATTTTGTCCTAACAACAGATGAGCTTGTGTTATCTTACGTTTTGCCTACCTCTGCCACGGTCCCCAAGGGACATCCTGCAGTCCCCCTCGTGCTGTTTCTTCTCTTCTCCAACTGCCTTACCATCCTTCTACCCCTTTCTCCACCTTCCTTTCTTCAGGCAGTCTTTTACTTTCTTCCTTATTTACCTCGTCCTGCACAACCAACTCCTCCTGCCCCAGCAAATCTGCCTGCGTCCATCGCCACCTTTCACTGCTATGCTATCTAGGCCCCTACCTCAGTCTGTTAATTGCTTGCATTTTGTTTTTCTCCCTTCCTCTGGGCTGAGCTTCGAGGACTTGCAGCTGAACGTGGCAATATCTCTAGTCATGGGATTGGTTAACCCGCCTGACCTCCAGGAATTTCTAGATGTACTATTCCTGCCTCTTTTCCTATGCAGCCCACGCATTTGACAGGCCGGTCTGCCATCTTGGAATTTGCTGCTGGCTCGTGCGGGTGCATGCCGATGTTGAGCTCCACAAACTGGCAGCAGTCTGTGGCTTCTCTAACACCGGGAAACTGAGACTGTCATGAGGAGAGCGCATTTTGGCAAACGGCAGGGATATATCCACATGGTTCAAACACTACATGGCCTGCAGATTTCATTGTAAACTCATGTGTCTGATTCTTTTAAGGGCCAGTAGCAGGTGTATATGACATGGCACCCAGAAGGGCGGGCCCCCAGGTCACCCCAAACACCTCAAGGACCAAGAAATGGACAGTGTCACAGGATACATGCTGAAAGAAGATGTAGAACACACTGACCTCCTTATCAAGCATCACACTGCCACATGCTGATCAACATGATGTGTCATGAAATATGGGAAGATGAAAGTAAAACCGCCTGTCGCGTCATCCAAGACATGAGAGCTTCTATGGGCCGTTACGACACCGTGAAAGACCGGGGTAAATTCACCACACTCGTAACGACACCGTGAAAGACCCAGGTAAATTCACCACACTATTAATGACACAGTGAAAGACCGAGGTCAATTCAACACACTCGTACGCTACAAAGCAATGGCAACAGTTTATGAAGTAGACGTGTTCTAAGGACAAATGTCACAGCACTGCCTGCTTTGATGAATACGGCATGCAGCATGGGTTTAGCATCCCTCAACATACAGAGGCATATGTATATCCAAGCTTATTTAATGGGATATAGAACCCGCCAAACTCGCAAGTGACGCTCTAAAGTGATTAGACTGCTCCACCAGTGGCCCAATATCGCATGCATCCGCGGGCAATAGTACACAAATAAATACAGGCCCTCTCTGGACAGGACGTAACATTGCCAGCGGAAGAACTAAGATCATGGGAATTACAAACAGCAGCCGCACCAAAGAAAAATGGGGATGAACTAATACGGGCCTATGTTGATATGAGACAGCAACCCTGGTCCACATATCACTGACATGATTAGCTATGTCAGTGGACCAAAGGTAGCTTCCAAGATGTAATTCATGTGAGGGTCCATTCAGCAATCATGTTTGTTACTGTCTCAACAACCCTGGACTCTCTTTGTTTAAAAAGACTTAACTTTAGGGTGTCATCTGCCGCAGAAAGTTTTGTAAAAAAAAAAAGATCTGAGTAAGAAATATTGCAAACTCTTTCAAATAGAGTGACAGCATCCTAATGTTTGGAAAATCGCAGGAAGGGCATGATATGGCCTCGAACAACAAGAATTAGAAGTGGTGCTTCTAACACAGAGTGATGAATTTGACACCTGTGAATGCCTGTCAGGACCTACAGGACGTAGCAGTGAAATGCCTCTTTTAAAAGCTTATTGAAAGTCACAATGTGCCAATTATTTGTTTCTACGCTGCCCGCCGACTGCTCTGGTAGCTGAAATGCTGTATTAAATGTGTATTTCACTTAGTCAGTGGGTGGGTCAAATCAGTATTTCATTCTTCTGGGCCAGTCTGTATCTTTGCCCTGTCAGTTATGTGTCAAATAAGGGCTCCGTTGGAACGTCTGGCTATGGCACCAGATGCATCAAGGACTGTGCCACCAGCAACATGCCACTAAGGGATCCGCTTCCCTGGTCTGCAGAATCGAATGAAGCACCTGCTCCGGCTGTCGCAAAGGCAGGGCACATGGCATACTCTGACCCGATCTTCTGCAGAGAGCTTACTGTGGATGTAGACCCAGGAGACAGTGGGCCATACTAGCACAGCACACAGGAGAACGACATTCTGAGGGCTGAGTAGCGTCTTACTTAAGCTGTGACCTAACAATCAACAAAACAGGCATCCTGAAAGGGAGAGCATAGCAGTAGTAATGGCATGCACATGCAAACACCACACGTTTCTATGTAAGAAACAATACACCTATTATGGCTGATCTACAAGTGCGACTCACAATATATAGCACGCAATTGACAGCATTTGGCAACTCAAAATCGAATATGTCACAAAGAATTTACGGTGGGAGCTTAAGGTTAGGCGATTTCAAAATCATAACCCCGAAGACTTCACTTCAAGGGACCCACTAAAAAGAACACATCAAAGCCATCACTTGCAGAAGGGTTGATCAATTTCGTTCAGCAAGCAGCAAACTAAGGGGTCGATTCATGGAATAAATGTGCGCCGAAAATTCACGCGCAGAGGTGCCAAAACGTGCGAATCGCAGGAAAAGTGCGAAAATCGCAGTGCAAGTGCGAAAATCGCAGGAAAACCAGCGCACAGCGATTCATGGAAGTCCGTGCGCGAGAAAAACATTGGATGTGCGCTAAAAATGTGCGCCGCGCACGCTGGCGCACAGGTCATCCAACAGCGTGCGCCACGGCCACTGCGAAATCGCACATAGCGCGGCGCACATCACAAAAGTAGGCGGAACACGGGGCGTAACACTCGGAATGGGGAACAACGCGTGAAAATATGGGCGTCACGGGGAAGTACAGGAGGCAAGTGCGCGGAACGCCCACACGCTCACCTACAACCCGTATTCATGGAATCGAATAGGGCAAACCAGCGCACGGTCAAAGACGCGTACAGGGCCAAACAAGTACGCCACAAGAAAGCAGGTGGTAGCGCCCCTGCGACTGAAAAAAATGTGCGCCAAAATGTGCGCTAACAAAAAGCACCCATATACAGCCATGATGAATGGCCCATACAGTGGCCCTCTAGGACAAATGAGGTGCAAAGGGGCCCCGACAAACACGGACACCCGCTGTGTGAAAAATAGCATGTGCGCGTGATCCTGGGTGCGCGGGAAGTTCCACACGCGATTAGCCTGGGTACGTGTACTTCGGGGTGCGCGGGAAGTTCCACATGCGATTGGCCTGGGTACGTGTACTACGGGGTGCGCAGGAAGTTCCACACGCGATTGGCCTGGGTACGTGTACTACGGGGTGCGCAGGAAGTTCCACACGCGATTGGCCTGGCTAGGTGGGGGTGCGCGGGAAGTTCCACACGCGATTGGCCTGGGTACGTGTATTCCGATGTGCGCGGAAGATTCACACGCGATTTCTTCAGGGTACGTGTATTTCGGTGGTGCCGGGGAATGCTACACGTGATTTGGCCATGTGGGTCCCCCCAGGTGTTCCCTCTACACCCTCCACGGCCCCTGCAGGCAGCCCACACCACAGGGTACTACCCGGCACCCCTGCTCATGTCCCACAGGCAACCCATCCACCATGGCCATGCCCACCAGCCAACCCACATGTCACCTTGCACTAGTGATCACCAACACATGTCTCCCACCACCCCCACCCCCCAGCCACCAGGGGCAGCCCCCACCAGGCCCCCACTCATGTCCCCTATTACCCCCACCCCAAAGCAGTGCAGGGGCAGCCTCCACCAGGCCCCCACTCATGTCTCCCACCACCCCCATCCCACAGCCACCAGGGGCAGCCTCCACCAGGCCCCCACTCATGTCTCCCACCACCCCACCCCCCAGCAGTGCAGGGGCAGCCTCCACCAGGCCCCCACTCATGTCTACCACCACCCCCACCCCCCAGCCACCAGGGGCAGCCTCCACCAGGCCCCCACACATGTCCCCTATTACCCCCACCCCCCAGCAGTGCAGGGGCAGCCTCCACCAGGCCCCCACTCATGTCTCCCACCACCCCATCCCACAGCCACCAGGGGCAGCCTCCACCAGGCCCCCACTCATGTCTCCCACCACCCCCACCCCCCAGCAGTGCAGGGGCAGCCTCCACCAGGCCCCCACTCATGTCTACCACCACCCCCACCCTCCAGCCACCAGGGGCAGCCTCCACCAGGCCCCCACTCATGTCCCCTATTACCCCCACCCCCAGCAGTGCAGGGGCAGCCTCCACCAGGCCCCCACTCATGTCTACCACCACCCCCACCCCCCAGCCACCAGGGGCACCCTCCACCAGGCCCCCACTCATGTCTACCACCACCCCCACCCCCCAGGGGCAGCCTCCACCAGGCCCCCACTCATGTCCCCTATTACCCCCACCCCCCAGCAGTGCAGGGGCAGCCTCCACCAGGCCCCCACTCATGTCTCCCACCACCTCCACCCCCCAGCAGTGCAGGGGCAGCGTCCACCAGTCCCCCCACCCCACCCCCAGCCACCAGGGGAAGCCTCCACCAGGCCCCCACTAATGTCTCCCACCACCCCCACCCCCCAGCAATGCAGGGGCAGCCTCCACCAGGCCCCCACTCATGTCCCCTATTACCCCCACCCCCCAGCAGTGCAGGGGCAGCCTCCACCAGGCCCCCACTCATGTCTCCCACCACCCCCATCCCACAGCCACCAGGGGCAGCCTCCACCAGGCCCCCACTCATGTCTCCCACCACCGCCACCCTCCAGCAGTGCAGGGGCAGCCTCCACCAGGCCCCCACTCATGTCTACCACCACCCCCACCCCCCAGCCACCAGGGGCAGCCTCCACCAGGCCCCCACTCATGTCCAACTCATGTCTCCCACCACCCTCAACCCCCAGCCACCAGGGGCAGCCTCCACCAAGCCCCCACTCATGTCTCCCACCACCCCACCCCCCAGCAGTGCAGGGGCAGCCTCCACCAGGCCCCCACTCATGTCTCCCACCACCCCCACCCCCCAGCCACCAGGGGCACCCTCCACCAGGCCCAACTCATGTCTCCCACCACCCCCACCCCCCAGCAGTGCAAGGGCAGCCTCCACCAGGCCCCCACTCATGTCCCCTATTGCCCCCACCCCCCCGCAGTGCAGGGGCAGCCTCCACCAGGCCCCCACACATGTCTACCACCACCCCACCCCCAGCCACCAGGGGCAGCCTCCACCAGGCCCCCACTCATGTCCAACTCATGTCTCCCACCACCCTCACCCCAAGCCACCAGGGGCAGCCTCCACCAAGCCCCCACTCATGTCTCCCACCACCCCCACCCCCCAGCAGTGCAGGGGCAGCCTCCACCAGGCCCCCACTTATGTCTCCCACCACCCCCACCCCCCAGCCACCAGGGGCAGCCTCCACCAGGCCCCCACTCATGTCCCCTATTACCCCCACCCCCCAGCAGTGCAGGGGCAGCCTCCACCAGGCCCCCACTCATGTCTCCCACCACCCCCATCCCACAGCCACCAGGGGCAGCCTCCACCAGGCCCCCACTCATGTCTCCCACCACCCCCACCCCCCAGCAGTGCAGGGGCAGCCTCCAGCAGCCCCCCACTCATGTCTACCACCACCCCCACCCCCCAGCCACCAGGGGCAGCCTCCACCAGGCCCCCACTCATGTCCCCTATTACCCCCACCCCCCAGCAGTGCAGGGGCAGCCTCCACCAGGCCCCCACCCATGTCTCCCACCACCCCATCCCACAGCCACCAGGGGCAGCCTCCACCAGGCCCCCACTCATGTCTCCCACCACCCCCACCCCCCAGCAGTGCAGGGGCAGCCTCCACCAGGCCCCCACTCATGTCTACCACCACCCCCACCCTCCAGCCACCAGGGGCAGCCTCCACCAGGCCCCCACTCATGTCCCCTATTACCCCCACCCCCAGCAGTGCAGGGGCAGCCTCCACCAGGCCCCCACTCATGTCTACCACCACCCCCACCCCCCAGCCACCAGGGGCACCCTCCACCAGGCCCCCACTCATGTCTACCACCACCCCCACCCCCCAGGGGCAGCCTCCACCAGGCCCCCACTCATGTCCCCTATTACCCCCACCCCCCAGCAGTGCAGGGGCAGCCTCCACCAGGCCCCCACTCATGTCTCCCACCACCTCCACCCCCCAGCAGTGCAGGGGCAGCGTCCACCAGTCCCCCCACCCCACCCCCAGCCACCAGGGGAAGCCTCCACCAGGCCCCCACTAATGTCTCCCACCACCCCCACCCCCCAGCAATGCAGGGGCAGCCTCCACCAGGCCCCCACTCATGTCCCCTATTACCCCCACCCCCCAGCAGTGCAGGGGCAGCCTCCACCAGGCCCCCACTCATGTCTCCCACCACCCCCATCCCACAGCCACCAGGGGCAGCCTCCACCAGGCCCCCACTCATGTCTCCCACCACCGCCACCCTCCAGCAGTGCAGGGGCAGCCTCCACCAGGCCCCCACTCATGTCTACCACCACCCCCACCCCCCAGCCACCAGGGGCAGCCTCCACCAGGCCCCCACTCATGTCCAACTCATGTCTCCCACCACCCTCAACCCCCAGCCACCAGGGGCAGCCTCCACCAAGCCCCCACTCATGTCTCCCACCACCCCACCCCCCAGCAGTGCAGGGGCAGCCTCCACCAGGCCCCCACTCATGTCTCCCACCACCCCCACCCCCCAGCCACCAGGGGCACCCTCCACCAGGCCCAACTCATGTCTCCCACCACCCCCACCCCCCAGCAGTGCAAGGGCAGCCTCCACCAGGCCCCCACTCATGTCCCCTATTGCCCCCACCCCCCCGCAGTGCAGGGGCAGCCTCCACCAGGCCCCCACACATGTCTACCACCACCCCACCCCCAGCCACCAGGGGCAGCCTCCACCAGGCCCCCACTCATGTCCAACTCATGTCTCCCACCACCCTCACCCCAAGCCACCAGGGGCAGCCTCCACCAAGCCCCCACTCATGTCTCCCACCACCCCCACCCCCCAGCAGTGCAGGGGCAGCCTCCACCAGGCCCCCACTTATGTCTCCCACCACCCCCACCCCCCAGCCACCAGGGGCAGCCTCCACCAGGCCCCCACTCATGTCCCCTATTACCCCCACCCCCCAGCAGTGCAGGGGCAGCCTCCACCAGGCCCCCACTCATGTCTCCCACCACCCCCATCCCACAGCCACCAGGGGCAGCCTCCACCAGGCCCCCACTCATGTCTCCCACCACCCCCACCCCCCAGCAGTGCAGGGGCAGCCTCCAGCAGCCCCCCACTCATGTCTACCACCACCCCCACCCCCCAGCCACCAGGGGCAGCCTCCACCAGGCCCCCACTCATGTCCCCTATTACCCCCACCCCCCAGCAGTGCAGGGGCAGCCTCCACCAGGCCCCCACCCATGTCTCCCACCACCCCATCCCACAGCCACCAGGGGCAGCCTCCACCAGGCCCCCACTCATGTCTCCCACCACCCCCACCCCCCAGCAGTGCAGGGGCAGCCTCCACCAGGCCCCCACTCATGTCTACCACCACCCCACCCCCCAGCCACCAGGGGCAGCCTCCACCAGGCCCCCACTCATGTCCCCTATTACCCCCACCCCCCAGCAGTGCAGGGGCAGCCTCCACCAGGCCCCCACTCATGTCTACCACCACCCCCACCCCCACCCCCCAGCCACCAGGGGCACCCTCCACCAGGCCCCCACTCATGTCTACCACCACCCCCACCCCCCAGCCACCAGGGGCAGCCTCCACCAGGCCCCCACTCATGTCCCCTATTACCCACACCCCCCAGCAGTGCAGGGGCAGCCTCCACCAGGCCCCCACTCATGTCTCCCACCACCCCCACCCCCCAGCAGTGCAGGGGCAGCCTCCACCAGGCCCCCACAGATGTCCAACTCATGTCTCCCACCACCCTCACCCCCAAGCCACCAGGGGTAGCCTCCACCAAGCCCCCACTCATGTCTCCCACCACCCCCACCCCCCAGCCACCAGGGGCAGCCTCCACCAGGCCCCCACTCATGTCCCCTATTACCCCCACCCCCCAGCAGTGCAGGGGCAGCCTCCACCAGGCCCCCACTCATGTCTCCCACCACCCCCATCCCACAGCCACCAGGGGCAGCCTCCACCAGGCCCCCACTCATGTCTCCCACCACCCCCACCCCCCAGCAGTGCAGGGGCAGCCTCCACCAGGCCCCCACTCATGTCTCCCACCACCCCCATCCCACAGCCACCAGGGGCAGCCTCCACCAGGTCCCCACTCATATCTCCCACCACCCCCACCCCCCAGCAGTGCAGGGGCAGCCTCCACCAGGCCCCCACTCATGTCCACCACCACCCCCACCCCCCAGCCACCAGGGGCAGCCTCCACCAGGCCCCCACTCATGTCCCCTATTACCCCCACCCCCCAGCAGTGCAGGGGCAGCCTCCACCAGGCCCCCACTCATATCTCCCACCACCTCCACCCCCCAGCAGTGCAGGGGCAGCGTCCACCAGTCCCCCCACCCCACCCCCAGCCACCAGGGGAAGCCTCCACCAGGCCCCCACTAATGTCTCCCACCACCCCCACCCCCCAGCAATGCAGGGGCAGCCTCCACCAGGCCCCCACTCATGTCCCCTATTACCCCCACCCCCCAGCAGTGCAGGGGCAGCCTCCACCAGGCCCCCACTCATGTCTCCCACCACCCCCATCCCACAGCCACCAGGGGCAGCCTCCACCAGGCCCCCACTCATGTCTCCCACCACCCCCACCCTCCAGCAGTGCAGGGGCAGCCTCCACCAGGCCCCCACTCATGTCTACCACCACCCCCACCCCCCAGCCACCAGGGGCAGCCTCCACCAGGCCCCCACTCATGTCCAACTCATGTCTCCCACCACCCTCAACCCCCAGCCACCAGGGGCAGCCTCCACCAAGCCCCCACTCATGTCTCCCACCACCCCCACCCCCCAGCAGTGCAGGGGCAGCCTCCACCAGGCCCCCACTCATGTCTCCCACCACCCCCACCCCCCAGCCACCAGGGGCACCCTCCACCAGGCCCAACTCATGTCTCCCACCACCCCCACCCCCCAGCAGTGCAAGGGCAGCCTCCACCAGGCCCCCACTCATGTCCCCTATTGCCCCCACCCCCCCGCAGTGCAGGGGCAGCCTCCACCAGGCCCCCACACATGTCTACCACCACCCTACCCCCAGCCACCAGGGGCAGCCTCCACCAGGCCCCCACTCATGTCCAACTCATGTCTCCCACCACCCTCACCCCAAGCCACCAGGGGCAGCCTCCACCAAGCCCCCACTCATGTCTCCCACCACCCCCACCCCCCAGCAGTGCAGAGGCAGCCTCCACCAGGCCCCCACTTATGTCTCCCACCACCCCCAGCCACCAGGGGCAGCCTCCACCAGGCCCCCACTCATGTCCCCTATTACCCCCACCCCCCAGCAGTGCAGGGGCAGCCTCCACCAGGCCCCCACTCATGTCTCCCACCACCCCCATCCCACAGCCACCAGGGGCAGCCTCCACCAGGCCCCCACTCATGTCTCCCACCACCCCCACCCCCCAGCAGTGCAGGGGCAGCCTCCAGCAGCCCCCCACTCATGTCTACCACCACCCCCACCCCCCAGCCACCAGGGGCAGCCTCCACCAGGCCCCCACTCATGTCCCCTATTACCCCCACCCCCCAGCAGTGCAGGGGCAGCCTCCACCAGGCCCCCACCCATGTCTCCCACCACCCCATCCCACAGCCACCAGGGGCAGCCTCCACCAGGCCCCCACTCATGTCTCCCACCACCCCCACCCCCCAGCAGTGCAGGGGCAGCCTCCACCAGGCCCCCACTCATGTCTACCACCACCCCACCCCCCAGCCACCAGGGGCAGCCTCCACCAGGCCCCCACTCATGTCCCCTATTACCCCCACCCCCCAGCAGTGCAGGGGCAGCCTCCACCAGGCCCCCACTCATGTCTACCACCACCCCCACCCCCCAGCCACCAGGGGCAGCCTCCACCAGGCCCCCACTCATGTCCCCTATTACCCACACCCCCCAGCAGTGCAGGGGCAGCCTCCACCATGCCCCCACTCATGTCTCCCACCACCCCCACCCCCCAGCAGTGCAGGGGCAGCCTCCACCAGGCCCCCACAGATGTCCAACTCATGTCTCCCACCACCCTCACCCCCAAGCCACCAGGGGTAGCCTCCACCAAGCCCCCACTCATGTCTCCCACCACCCCCACCCCCCAGCCACCAGGGGCAGCCTCCACCAGGCCCCCACTCATGTCCCCTATTACCCCCACCCCCCAGCAGTGCAAGGGCAGCCTCCACCAGGCCCCCACTCATGTCTCCCACCACCCCTATCCCACAGCCACCAGGGGCAGCCTCCACCAGGCCCCCACTCATGTCTCCCACCACCCCCATCCCACAGCCACCAGGGGCAGCCTCCACCAGGCCCCCACTCATATCTCCCACCACCCCCACCCCCCAGCAGTGCAGGGGCAGCCTCCACCAGGCCCCCACTCATGTCCACCACCACCCCCACCCCCCAGCCACCAGGGGCAGCCTCCACCAGGCCCCCACTCATGTCCCCTATTACCCCCACCCCCCAGCAGTGCAGGGGCAGCTTCCACCAGGCCCCCACCCATGTCTCCCACCACCCAATCCCACAGCCACCAGGGGCAGCCTCCACCAGGCCCCCACTCATGTCTCCCACCACCCCCACCCCCCAGCAGTGCAGGGGCAGCCTCCACAAGGCCCCCACTCATGTCTACCACCACCCCCACCCCCCAGCCACCAGGGGCAGCCTCCACCAGGCCCCCACTCATGTCCCCTATTACCCCCACCCCCCAGCAGTGCAGGGGCAGCCTCCACCAGGCCCCCACTCATGTCTACCACCACCCCCACCCCCCAGCCACCAGGGGCACCCTCCACCAGGCCCCCACTCATGTCTACCACCACCCCCACCCCTAGGCCACCAGGGGCAGCCTCCGCCAGGCCCCCACTCATGTCCCCTATTACCCACACCCCCCAGCAGTGCAGGGGCAGCCTCCCCCAGGCCCCCACTCATGTCTATCACCACCCCCACCCCCAGCAGTGCAGGGGCAGCCTCCACCAGGCCCCCACTCATGTCTCCCACCACCCCCACCCCCAGCCACCAGGGGCAGCCTCCACCAGGCCCCCACTCATGTCTCCCACCACCCCCACCTCCCAGCAGTGCAGGGGCAGCCTCCACCAGGCCCCAATCACCACCCCCACCCCCAGCCACCAGGGGCAGCCTCCACCAGGCCCCCACTCATGTCCCCTATTACCCCCACCCCCCAGCAGTGCAGGGGCAGCTTCCACCAGGCCCCCACTCATGTCTCCCACCACCCCCATCCCACAGCCACCAGGGGCAGCCTCCACCAGGCCCCCACTCATGTCCCCTATTACCCCCACCCCCCTGCAGTGCAGGGGCAGCCTCCACCAGGCCCCCACTCATGTCTACCACCACCCCCACCCTCAGCCACCAGGGGCAGCCTCCACCAGGCCCCCACTCATGTCCAACTCATGTCTCCCACCACCCTCACCCCCCAGCCACCAGGGGCAGCCTCCACCAAGCCCCCACTCATGTCCCCCACCACCCCCACCCCCCAGCAGTGCAGGGGCAGCCTCCACCAGGCCCCCACTCATGTCTCCCACCACCCCCACCCCCCAGCCACCAGGGGCACCCTCCACCAGGCCCCCACTCATGTCTCCCACCACCCCCACCCCCCAGCAGTGCAGGGGCAGCCTCCACCAGGCCCCCACTCATGTCCCCTATTACCCCCACCACCCCGCAGTGCAAGGGCAGCCTCCACCAGGCCCCCACTCATGTCTACCACCACCCCCACCCCCCAGCCACCAGGGGCAGCCTCCACCAGGCCCCCACTCATGTCCAACTCATGTCTCCCACCACCCTCACCCCAAGCCACCAGGGGCAGCCTCCACCAAGCCCCCACTCATGTCTCCCACCACCCCCACCCCCCAGCAGTGCAGGGGCAGCCTCCACCAGGCCCCCACTCATGTCTCCCACCACCCCCACCCCCTAGCCACCAGGGGCAGCCTCTACCAGGCCCCCACTCATGTCCCCTATTACCCCCACCCCCCAGCAGTGCAGGGGCAGCCTCCACCAGGCCCCCACTCATGTCTCCCACCACCCCCATCCCACAGCCACCAGGGGCAGCCTCCACCAGGCCCCCACTCATGTCTCCCACCACCCCCACCCCCCAGCAGTGCAGGGGCAGCCTCCACCAGGCCCCCACTCATGTCTACCACCACCCCTACCCCCCAGCCACCAGGGGCAGCTTCCACCAGGCCCCCACTCATGTCCCCTATTACCCCCACCCCCCAGCAGTGCAGGGGCAGCCTCCACCAGGCCCCCACCCATGTCTCCCACCACCCCATCCCACTGCCACCAGGGGCAGCCTCCACCAGGCCCCCACTCATGCCTCCCACCACCCCCACCCCCCAGCAGTGCAGGGGCAGCCTCCACCAGGCCCCCACTCATGTCTACCACCACCCCCCCCCCCAGCCACCAGGGGCAGCCTCCACCAGGCCCCCACTCATGTCCCCTATTACCCCCACCCCCCAGCAGTGCAGGGGCAGCCTCCACCAGGCCCCCACTCATGTCTACCACCACCCCCACCACCCAGCCACCAGGGGCACCCTCCACCAGGCCCCCACTCATGTCTACCACCACCCCCACCCCCCAGCAGTGCAGGGGCAGCCTCCACTCATATCCAACTCATGTCTCCCACCACCCTCACCCCCAAGCCATCAGGGGCAGCCTCCACCAAGCCCCCACTCATGTCTCCCACCACCCCCACCCCCCAGCAGTGCAGGGGCAGCCTCCACCAGGCCCCCACTCATGTCTCCCACCACCCCCATCCCACAGCCACCAGGGGCAGCCTCCACCAGGCCCCCACTCATGTCTCCCACCACCCCACCCCCCAGCAGTGCAGGGGCAGCCTCCACCAGGCCCCCACTCATGTCTACCACCACCCCCACCCCCCAGCCACCAGGGGCAGCCTCCACCAGGCCCCCACTCATGTCCCCTATTACCCCCACCCCCCAGCAGTGCAGGGGCAGCCTCCACCAGGCCCCCACCCATGTCTCCCACCACCCCATCCCACAGCCACCAGGGGCAGCCTCCACCACGCCCCCACTCATGTCTCCCACCACCCCCACCCCCCAGCAGTGCAGGGGCAGCCTCCACCAGGCCCCCACTCATGTCTACCACCACCCCCACCCCCCAGCCACCAGGGGCAGCCTCCACCAGGCCCCCACTCATGTCCCCTATTACCCCCACCCCCCAGCAGTGCAGGGGCAGCCTCCACCAGGCCCCCAACCATGTCTACCACCGCCCCCACCCCCCAGCCACCAGGCACCCTCCACCAGGCCCCCACTCATGTCTACCACCACCCCCACCCCCCAGCCACCAGGGGCAGCCTCCACCAGGCCCCCACTCATGTCCCATATTACCCACACCCTCCAGCAGTGCAGGGGCAGCCTCCACCAGGCCCCCACTCATGTCTCCCACCACCCCCACCCCCCAGCAGTGCAGGGGCAGCCTCCACCAGGCCCCCACTCATGTCTCCCACCACCCCCATCCCACAGCCACCAGGGGCAGCCTCCACCAGGCCCCCACTCATGTCTCCCACCACCCCACCCCCCAGCAGTGCAGGGGCAGCCTCCACCAGGCCCCCACTCATGTCTACCACCACCCCCACCCCCCAGCCACCAGGGGCAGCCTCCACCAGGCCCCCACTCATGTCCCCTATTACCCCCACCCCCCAGCAGTGCAGGGGCAGCCTCCACCAGGCCCCCACCCATGTCTCCCACCACCCCATGCCACAGCCACCAGGGGCAGCCTCCACCACGCCCCCACTCATGTCTCCCACCACCCCCACCCCCCAGCAGTGCAGGGGCAGCCTCCACCAGGCCCCCACTCATGTCTACCACCACCCCCACCCCCCAGCCACCAGGGGCAGCCTCCACCAGGCCCCCACTCATGTCCCCTATTACCCCCACCCCCCAGCAGTGCAGGGGCAGCCTCCACCAGGCCCCCAACCATGTCTACCACCGCCCCCACCCCCCAGCCACCAGGCACCCTCCACCAGGCCCCCACTCATGTCTACCACCACCCCCACCCCCCAGCCACCAGGGGCAGCCTCCACCAGGCCCCCACTCATGTCCCATATTACCCACACCCTCCAGCAGTGCAGGGGCAGCCTCCACCAGGCCCCCACTCATGTCTCCCACCACCCCCACCCCCCAGCAGTGCAGGGGCAGCCTCCACCAGGACCCCACTCATGTCTCCCACCACCCCCACCCCCCAGCAGTGCAGGGGCAGCCTCCACCAGGCCCCCACTCATGTCTACCACCACCCCTACCCCCCAGCCACCAGGGGCAGCTTCCACCAGGCCCCCACTCATGTCCCCTATTACCCCCACCCCCCAGCAGTGCAGGGGCAGCCTCCACCAGGCCCCCACCCATGTCTCCCACCACCCCATCCCACTGCCACCAGGGGCAGCCTCCACCAGGCCCCCACTCATGCCTCCCACCACCCCCACCCCCCAGCAGTGCAGGGGCAGCCTCCACCAGGCCCCCACTCATGTCTACCACCACCCCCACCCCCAGCCACCAGGGGCAGCCTCCACCAGGCCCCCACTCATGTCCCCTATTACCCCCACCCCCCAGCAGTGCAGGGGCAGCCTCCACCAGGCCCCCACTCATGTCTACCACCACCCCCACCACCCAGCCACCAGGGGCACCCTCCACCAGGCCCCCACTCATGTCTACCACCACCCCCACCCCCCAGCAGTGCAGGGGCAGCCTCCACTCATGTCCAACTCATGTCTCCCACCACCCTCACCCCCAAGCCATCAGGGGCAGCCTCCACCAAGCCCCCACTCATGTCTCCCACCACCCCCACCCCCCAGCAGTGCAGGGGCAGCCTCCACCAGGCCCCCACTCATGTCTCCCACCACCCCCATCCCACAGCCACCAGGGGCAGCCTCCACCAGGCCCCCACTCATGTCTCCCACCACCCCACCCCCCAGCAGTGCAGGGGCAGCCTCCACCAGGCCCCCACTCATGTCTACCACCACCCCTACCCCCCAGCCACCAGGGGCAGCCTCCATCAGGCCCCCACTCATGTCCCCTATTACCCCCACCCCCCAGCAGTGCAGGGGCAGCCTCCACCAGGCCCCCACCCATGTCTCCCACCACCCCATCCCACAGCCACCAGGGGCAGCCTCCACCACGCCCCCACTCATGTCTCCCACCACCCCCACCCCCCAGCAGTGCAGGGGCAGCCTCCACCAGGCCCCCACTCATGTCTACCACCACCCCCACCCCCCAGCCACCAGGGGCAGCCTCCACCAGGCCCCCACTCATGTCCCCTATTACCCCCACCCCCCAGCAATGCAGGGGCAGCCTCCACCAGGCCCCCAACCATGTCTACCACCGCCCCCACCCCCCAGCCACCAGGCACCCTCCACCAGGCCCCCACTCATGTCTACCACCACCCCCACCCCCCAGCCACCAGGGGCAGCCTCCACCAGGCCCCCACTCATGTCCCATATTACCCACACCCTCCAGCAGTGCAGGGGCAGCCTCCACCAGGCCCCCACTCATGTCTCCCACCACCCCCACCCCCCAGCAGTGCAGGGGCAGCCTCCACCAGGACCCCACTCATGTCTCCCACCACCCCCACCCCCAGCCACCAGGGGCAGCCTCCACCAGGCCCCCACTCATGTCTCCCACCACCCCCACCCCCCAGCAGTGCAAGGGCAGCCTCCACCAGGCCCCACTCACCACCCCCACCCCCCAGCCACCAGGGGCAGCCTCCACAAGGCCCCCACTCATGCCCCCTATTACCCCCACCCCCCAGCAGTGCAGGGACAGCCTCCACCAGGCCCCCACTCATGTCTCCCACCACCCCATCCCACAGCCACCAGGGGCAGCCTCCACCAGGCCCCCACTCATGTCTCCCACCACCCCCACCCCCCAGCAGTGCAGGGGCAGCCTCCACCAGGCCCCCACTCATGTCCCCTATAACCCCCACCCCCCCGCAGTGCAGGGGCAGCCTCCACCAGGCCCCCACTCATGTCTACCACCACCCCCACCCCCCAGCCACCAGGGGCAGCCTCCACCAGGCCCCCACTCATGTCCCCTATTACCCCCACCCCCCTGCAGTGCAGGGGCAGCCTCCACCAGGCCCCCACTCATGTCTACCACCACCCCCACCCCCCAGCCACCAGGGGCAGCCTCCACCAGGCCCCCACTCATGTCCCCTATTACCCCCACCCCCCTGCAGTGCAGGGGCAGCCTCCACCAGGCCCCCACTCATGTCTCCCACCACCCCCATCCCACAGCCACCAGGGGCAGCCTCCACCAGGCCCCCACTCATGTCCAACTCATGTCTCCCACCACCCTCACCCCAAGCCACCAGGGGCAGCCTCCCCCAAGCCCCCACTCATGTCTCCCACCACCCCCACCCCCCAGCAGTGCAGGGGCAGCCTCCACCAGGCCCCCACTCATGTCTCCCACCACCCCCACCCCCTAGCCACCAGGGGCAGCCTCTACCAGGCCCCCACTCATGTCCCCTATTACCCCCACCCCCCAGCAGTGCAGGGGCAGCCTCCACCAGGCCCCCACTCATGTCTCCCACCACCCCCATCCCACAGCCACCAGGGGCAGCCTCCACCAGGCCCCCACTCATGTCTCCCACCACCCCCACCCCCCAGCAGTGCAGGGGCAGCCTCCACCAGGCCCCCACTCATGTCTACAACCACCCCTACCCCCCAGCCACCAGGGGCAGCTTCCACCAGGCCCCCACTCATGTCCCCTATTACCCCCACCCCCCAGCAGTGCAGGGGCAGCCTCCACCAGGCCCCCACCCATGTCTCCCACCACCCCATCCCACTGCCACCAGGGGCAGCCTCCACCAGGCCCCCACTCATGTCTCCCACCACCCCCACCCCCCAGCAGTGCAGGGGCAGCCTCCACCAGGCCCCCACTCATGTCTCCCACCACCCCACCCCCCAGCCACCAGGGGCAGCCTCCACCAGGCCCCCACTCATGTCCCCTATTACCCCCACCCCCCAGCAGTGCAGGGGCAGCCTCCACCAGGCCCCCACTCATGTCTACCACCACCCCCACCCCCCAGCAGTGCAGGGGCAGCCTCCACAAGGCCCCCACTCATGTCCAACTCATGTCTCCCACCACCCTCACCCCCAAGCCATCAGGGGCAGCCTCCACCAAGCCCCCACTCATGTCTCCCACCACCCCCACCCCCCAGCAGTGCAGGGGCAGCCTCCACCAGGCCCCCACTCATGTCTCCCACCACCCCCATCCCACAGCCACCAGGGGCAGCCTCCACCAGGCCCCCACTCATGTCTCCCACCACCCCCACCCCCCAGCAGTGCAGGGGCAGCCTCCACCAGGCCCCCACTCATGTCTACCACCACCCCCACCCCCCAGCCACCAGGGGCAGCCTCCACCAGGCCCCCACTCATGTCCCCTATTACCCCCACCCCCCAGCAGTGCAGGGGTAGCCTCCACCAGGCCCCCACCCATGTCTCCCACCACCCCATCCCACAGCCACCAGGGGCAGCCTCCACCACGCCCCCACTCATGTCTCCCACCACCCCCACCCCCCAGCAGTGCAGGGGCAGCCTCCACCAGGCCCCCACTCATGTCTACCACCACCCCCACCCCCCAGCCACCAGGGGCAGCCTCCACCAGGCCCCCACTCATGTCCCCTATTACCCCCACCCCCCAGCAGTGCAGGGGCAGCCTCCACCAGGCCCCCAACCATGTCTACCACCACCCCCACCCCCCAGCCACCAGGGCACCCTCCACCAGGCCCCCACTCATGTCTCCCACCACCCCCACCCCCCAGCCACCAGGGGCAGCCTCCACCAGGCCCCCACTCATGTCTCCCACCACCCCCACCCCCAGCCACCAGGGGCAGCCTCCACCAGGCCCCCACTCATGTCTCCCACCACCCCCACCCCCCAGCAGTGCAGGGGCAGCCTCCACCAGGCCCCACTCACCACCCCCCCAGCCACCAGGGGCAGCCTCCACCAGGCCCCCACTCATGCCCCCTATTACCCCCACCCCCCAGCAGTGCAGGGACAGCCTCCACCAGGCCCCCACTCATGTCTCCCACCACCCCCATCCCACAGCCACCAGGGGCAGCCTCCACCAGGCCCCCACTCATGTCTCCCACCACCCCCACCCCCCAGCAGTGCAGGGGCAGCCTCCACCAGGCCCCCACTCATGTCCCCTATTACCCCCACCCCCCCGCAGTGCAGGGGCAGCCTCCACCAGGCCCCCACTCATGTCTACCACCACCCCCACCCCCAGCCACCAGGGGCAGCCTCCACCAGGCCCCCACTCATGTCCAACTCATGTCTCACACCACCCTCACCCCCCAGCCACCAGGGGCAGCCTCCACCAGGCCCCACTCATGTCTCCCACGACCCCCACCCCCCAGCAGTGCAGGGGCAGCCTCCACCAGGCCCCCACTCATGTCTCCCACCACCCCATCCCACAGCCACCAGGGGCAGCCTCCACCAGGCCCCCACTCATGTCTCCCACCACCCCCACCCCCCAGCAGTGCAGGGGCAGCCTCCACCAGGCCCCCACTCATGTCTACCACCACCCCCACCCCCCAGGTCTACCACCACCCCCACCCCCCAGCCACCAGGGGCAGCCTCCACCAGGCCCCCACTCATGTCCCCTATTACTCCCACCCCCCAGCCGTGCAGGGGCAGCCTCCACCAGGCCCCCACTCATGTCTCCCACCACCCCCACCCCCCAGCAGTACAGGGGCAGCCTCCACCAGGCCCCCACTCATGTCTCCCACCACCCCCACCCCCCAGCCACCAGGGGCACCCTCCACCAGGCCCCCACTCATGTCTCCCACCACCCCCACCCCCCAGCAGTGCAGGGGCAGCCTCCACCAGGCCCCCACTCATGTCTACCACCACCCCCACCCCCTAGGTCTACCACCACCCCCACCCCCTAGCCACCAGGGGCAGCCTCCACCAGGCCCCCACTCATGTCCCCCATTACCCCCACCCCCCAGCAGTGCAGGGGCAGCCTCCACCAGGCCCCCACTCATGTCTCCCACCACCCCCATCCCACAGCCACTAGGGGCAGCCTCCACCAGGCCCCCACTCATGTCCCCTATTACCCCCACCCCCCAGCAGTGCAGGGGCAGCCTCCACCAGGCCCCCACTCATGTCTACCACCACCCCCACCCCCCAGCCACCAGGGGCACCCTCCACCAGGCCCCCACTCATGTCTACCACCACCCCCACCCCCCAGCCACCAGTGGCAGCCTCCACCAGGTCCCCACTCATGTCTCCCACCCCCCCCACCCCCCAGCAGTGCAGGGGCAGCCTCCACCAGGCCCCCACTCATGTCTCCCACCACCCCCACCCCCCAGCCACCAGGGGCAGCCTCCACCAGGCCCCCACTCATGTCTCCCACCACCCCCACCCCCCAGCAGTGCAGGGGCAGCCTCCACCAGGCCCCACTCATGTCTCCCACCACCCCCAGCCACCAGGGGCAGCCTCCACCATGCCCCCACTCATGTCTCCCACCACCCCCAGCCCCCAGCAGTGCATGGGCAGCCTCCACCAGGCCCCCACTCATGTCTACCACCGCCCCCACCCCCCAGCCACCAGGGGCAGCCTCCACCAGGCCCCCACTCATGTCCCCTATTACCCCCACCCCCCAGCAGTGCAGGGACAGCCTCCACCAGGCCCCCACTCATGTCTCCCACCATCCCCATCCCACAGCCACCAGGGGCAGCCTCCACCAGGCCCCCACTCATGTCTCCCACCACCCCCACCCCCCAGCAGTGCAGGGGCAGCCTCCACCAGGCCCCCACTCATGTCCCCTATTACCCCCACCCCCCCGCAGTGCAGGGGCAGCCTCCACCAGGCCCCCACTCATGTCTACCACCACCCCCAGCCACCAGGGGCAGCCTCCACCAGGCCCCCACTCATGTCCAACTCATGTCTCCCACCACCCTCACCCCCCAGCCACCAGGGGCAGCCTCCACCAAGCCCCCACTCATGTCTCCCACCACCCCCACCCCCCAGCAGTGCAGGGGCAGCCTCCACCAGGCCCCCACTCATGTCTCCCACCACCCCCACCCCCCAGCCACCAGGGGCACCCTCCACCAGGCCCCCACTCATGTCTCCCACCACCCCCACCCCCCAGCAGTGCAGGGGCAGCCTCCACCAGGCCCCCACTCATGTCCCCTATTACCCCCACCCCCCGCAGTGCAGGGGCAGCCTCCACCAGGCCCCCACTCATGTCTACCACCACCCCCACCCCCCAGCCACCAGGGGCAGCCTCCACCAGGCCCCCACTCATGTCCAACACATGTCTCCCACCACCCTCACCCCCCAGCCACCAGGGGCAGCCTCCACCAAGCCCCCACTCATGTCTCCCACCACCCCCACACCCCAGCAGTGCAGGGGCAGCCTCCACCAGGCCCCCACTCATGTCTCCCACCACCCCCACCCCCCAGCCACCAGGGGCAGCCTCCACCAGGCCCCCACTCATGTCCCCTATTACCCCCACCCCCCAGCAGTGCAGGGGCAGCCTCCACCAGGCCCCCACTCATGTCTCCCACCACCCCCATTCCACAGCCACCAGGGGCAGCCTCCACCAGGCCCCCACTCATGTCTCCCACCACCCCCAGCCCCCAGCAGTGCAGGGGCAGCCTCCACCAGGCCCCCACTCATGTCTACCACCACCCCCCACCCCCCAGCCATCAGGGGCAGCCTCCACCAGGCCCCCACTCATGTCCCCTATTACCCCCACCCCCCAGCAGTGCAGGGGCATCCTCCACCAGGCCCCCACTCATGTCCCCCACCACCCCCATCCCACAGCCACCAGAGGCAGCCTCCACCAGGCCCCCACTCATGTCTCCCACCACCCCCACCCCCCAGCAGTGCAGGGGCAGCCTCCACCAGGCCCCCACTCATGTCCCCTATTACCCCCACCCCCCCACAGTGCAGGGGTAGCCTCCACCAGGCCCCCACTCATGTCTCCCACCACCCCCACCCCCCAGCAGTGCAGGGGCAGACTCCGCCAGGCCCCCACTCATGTCTCCCACCAACCCCACTTCCTAGCCCCCAGGGGCAGCCTCCACCAGGCCCCCACTCATGTCCCCTATTACCCCCACCCCCCAGCAGTGCAGGGGCAGCCTCCACCAGGCCCCCACTCATGTCTCCCACCACCCCCACCCCCCAGCCGTGCGATTTGCCTGGGTATGTGTACCTCGGGGTGCGCGTTAAGTTCCACACGCGATTAGCCTGGGTACGTGTACTTCGGGGTGCGCGTGAACTTCCACACGCGATTTGCCTGGGTACGTGTACTACGGGGTGCGCGGGAAGTTCCACATGCGATTGTACATGTACTTCGGGGTGCGCGGGAAGTCCCACACGCGATTGGCCTGGGTACGTGTACTACGGAGTGCGCGGGAAGTTCCACACGCGATTGTACGTGAACTTCGGGGTGCGCGGGAAGTCCCACACGCGATTGGCCTGGGTACGTGTACTTCGGGGTGCGCGTGAACTTCCACACGCGATTGGGCCTGTGAGAGTGGGTTACATGTATTCCAGGGGTGGGCGGGAATATTTACCCGCGACTGTGCCTGTGAGAGCGTGCTACGTGTATTCCTGGGGTGGGCGGGAAGATTCACACGTTCGCCTACGACGTGCCGAAAAATGGTCCAATCCTGAGACACGTACGCCAGCATGAAGCAGGCGTATGTCGACCCGCGCAGCATAAAAGTGCGCGCAAACAACAAACAAGCTCATACGCCAGGATGAATATACCATTCCTAGCAGCAGTGGCCATGGGTTACCAAAGGAGGAGGAGGATAGTGAGGGCCCGAATTTTCACTCCCAGAACCAGCCTTTTTGGGATGCCTGATGACCAGGTGTATGGGAGGTACAGGTTTCCCCCACACATAATACTGGACCTGGTCAGTGAGTGGGAGGATGACCTCACATCACCCACCCTGTGCTCCCAAGCACTCAGCCCCCTGGAGAAGGTCCTCAATGTACTGCACTTCTTGGCCACAGGATCATTTCAGCGGACAAGTGCCATAGTGGGTGGGGTGTCACAGGCCACGCAGTCACGCTGCCTACACCAGGTCTTGAACATCATCACTGCACGGCCATCAGTCCGTAGGCACATATACCTGCCCAGGACACCTGCAGAAAGGCAGGCTGCTACCCTCGATTTCTACGGTGTGGCACAATTTCCAAAAGTGCTAGGTGCCATTGACTGCACCCATGTGGCACTACGTCCCCCCAGGGCATCTGAGCACATCTATGGGAACCGCAAGCACTGGCATTCCATCAATGTGCAGGTAGTATGTAATGCTAAGGGAATCATCACCTCAGTATATGCCAACTATCCAGGGTCCACCCACGACAGCTTCATTTACCGAATTTCTACCCTAAGCCGGGACCTAGAAGCTGGGCGGCATGGCGATACATGGCTGCTTGGTGAGTATGAATGCCACTGCACATGCATGCATGTCAGATGCAGAGTTATGTCACTACCCCACTAATGATACCCATCACCAGGGGACAGTGCCTACCCTCTGAGCACACACATGATGACGCCAATTCGGAACCCCATCACGCCTCCAGAGGTAAGATACAACACAGCCCATATTGCAACCCGGGGCATAGTGGAGCGCACATTCGGAGTGCTCAAGTCACACTTTCGCTCCCTTGACCGTTCTGGCGGGCAGCTGTTATATGCGCCCCCAGCAGTGTGCAGGATCATAGTGGCAGCATGTGTCCTGCACAATGTTGCAACACGCCGGGGCCTGGCCGTGGACATGGTGGTGCCCCCACATCCCCAACCACATGCACGCCCGCTGCTCATGGGAGGGGAGAGGGCACGAGGTGAGGCAGCCCGTACGCAGCTGGTGGCTAATTACTTCACATAGAAATCACACCCCAGTGGAGAGCACACAGGCCTGGCACATACCATCTGATAAGCAATGATGACTCGACCTGACAATCAAGACGAACAAAGGGACTGTCAACTGTCAGAACCATAGCAGCCTGAGATTGTTCATGTGGAAGTGTCACAATGTGTGCATCCCTACCTACACAAACACCACCAATGCAGTGTCATGAAAAGACACTTCCATGCTGCAGAAATGAATACCCACTTGCAAAATACTACATGAAAACAGTGCCATGTCACCCACCCCCTCCCCAGCACGGCCACACAACACACCATGGCATGTCATGCAATGTGAGAGGAAAGAAATGAATCCCCACAACATGCTCCAAGTGTCAGCAGCTACAGTGTCCCTAATGGAAACATGTCCACACATGAAATGCTCACAGTAATGCAGGACCTACAACCCACATTACCAAATACTTACCAAGAATACCAATCACCTACACAACCTCCAACCTACCTTAAACATGACATTACAGACTTAAAAATTAGCTAGCCTCACCACCTGATGATGACAGCCCTCCGAACACTTGCAAGTATACAGTGTTACCGCCACGCAAGAGTGTAGGTGCACTGCTTACAACATGGACTCCAGTTCCAAGGTGGACCGCATTGTGAAGACATGAGGAATGGACCTGCAAATATGGAGGATGAGATGGATTGCAGAGGCACATATCAATACACCACGCAGTGTACAATACAACAACAATATGCACTATGAATGTATACACAGTATTGACTACAGACTGCCCACACAGCTCATGGGAGTCCAATGTCACCATGTACGTCAATGTCACTTGGGCACAACCTTTGCAAGCCCATGGAAACGGGAAGCAGGAGGGGTGTGTGTGACAAAAACCCAAGCATCTGAACCAAATCCATGACAAGCCTGCATGTGCCCAGCCACAATGCAGCGTATGCCCACGGGAGCCACACAAGGCAACACACTGTCCCAAAAAAAAGAAAAAAAAAATCAAAAATGCCCATTAATGGGCCCGGGGGGGGGGGGGGTTGGGGAGGCCACTCAGGAGTTCCGAGGACAGGGTGCACACCAAAACCCACCTGTGTGGATCTTGCGAAAAAAAAACACCTCCATGGGCTCATGGCCTACACGGCTACCCTATTGTGGGAGTATCACTGCTGTCGCTATCCTCACCCTCTGCAGCTGCATCCGGAGGTGGTGGCACTATGGGAGGCAGCCCACGCAAAGCCCTAGTCTGTTCCTCCATGGCTGCAAGCATGCGGGTGTGGTAGGTCTCGTTCTGGAGGATGAGTGTGCGGAGGTCCCCATGCAACAACTCACGGGATGCCCGGACCTCCGCCCTAGTTGCCTGCATCTCAGCTGAGAGCGTACGGGTGAGACGCTCCAGCTGCTGTTCTGTCCTTCGGTTTGTTGAAGCCTCAAGCTCAACAAGAGTCGTCCTGAGGTGAAGGAGTTCCAGCCTCAGGGCTTCTCTGTGGCCCTGGGACTCTATGGAGATGGCTTCCTGCAGAGTCGCCAGTGCCGCCCGCCTGTCCCTGTCGGACGCTAACATGTCCTCCCTGTGTGACTGGCAGATGGAGTCGGTTGCCTGCTGTAGTCGCTCCATCAGCCTTTCGGGGGGGACAATGGAAGTGGCCACCCTATCCATGGCCTGAGCCATCATCTCTGATGATGCTGCCTGTTGGGGTGTCATACCGTAAATGGATTGCTCCCATGCGGTATTGCCAGGTGGCGTACGGCCACCACGTCGGCGGGCACCACACCTATCTGGGGCAAGGCGAACTGCGCCTTGCTTTGCCGGCACTGCCTGAGGCTGCAGGACTGCATTCCCCCTCTGATCTGCTGGCCCAGGAACAGGATCAGATGTCGCGGAGTGTGACCCTGCATCCGTAACCACCAAAGGCGTACCTGCCAACACTGACATCCCCATTGAGGGTTCTAACCCTGGTGCAGGTGGGTCGGACAGAACAGAATCCCTCCCAGGAACACTCACCTGTGACGGCACGTAGGTCTCATCATCCGAATCAACACCTGAATCCAGCTCGGTGGAGGTGCAGCCAGAGACACCCCTTGAGAGCACGACCTGCAGCAGTTGTGGGTTCTCACCCACCACCACACCACGTCCCTCACTGGTGGTCGGTCGGCCCTCAGACCCCTCCTGGGTCTGCACCATCTCCACAACCCCAGCAGTATCAGGTGCGTCTTCCCCTGCAAAGACATAAAAACAAAGAAATGGAAATAGGCATTAGCACCATGGCACACAATGAGGGCTGAGAGGCTACAGAAACAGTACTTGATTGACACATGTCCCACATGACTAAAACACTCCCATGCATGCACCGTGTGATGGGGAGGCAGATGGCACACATTGATGACACCAAGATGGAAGATGAACACATTTGCTGCATGCTGCCTAGCAGTAGCATCACACATTGGCCAGTGATTGGCAGGTCAAATACACATGCCATCACACAGATGGCATGTACCCTAGCCATGAAGTGAAGAGGGAGAGGAGGTCACCAATTGTTCATTCAGTCCAGTTTGTTCATATTATTGATTATTTTCATTGTAATGGTTCAAATGTTTAACATGCAGCTGCCAGTCAAAAATGGTCCTATAGCACAGGGACATGTCCAAACTAATCATGTCCACGAAACTGAGCCAGTCCACTGTACCATAGCCATGTCAGACATGTGACAATAGGACTGAGAAATCCCGAGTAAAAGTGGTGGTATGCAAACAATCTGCCTGAATAAACAGAGGTAAATAAGCAACAGTGTAGTGGCAAGATGACACTCCAAGGGCAATTGGCGTGGTGTTGGGCTGGATGTCTAATGTTGGCAGAAGGGATGCTGCCATACCCAAATGCTGTTGCCAAGAATGTTTAGGAAGAGGCACATGGGTGAGCCGAACCACTCAGGCACACACACCCTCCCCTGGCACCCAAACAGAAGCCCTCCCACACACACCATGCACATGGATGACACACACATGCATGTGCACTCACCGGACAATGCCTCGTAATCTGCCACTTCTCCCACGCCTTGGATCTGTTCCTCCGTGACGTAGGTCCCAGCAACCTGCTCATGTGGAGTGAGTTCTATGTCGTCTGCTGGAGACCCACCTCCAGTCACTAGAGTTGCGGCATGACTTGAGGCCAGCTTATTCATTGCCCTGCGCTTCAGGTCATTCCAGCGCTTGTAGCATTCCTTAGCTGTGCGCCTCACGATTCCAAGGGCACTTATGATGTCCGCAATGGTCTGCCAGTGTGCCTGACGTTGTGCAGGTGTGGTCTGGGATCCTGCAACAATCACCATTTCGCGGTCATGTGCGGACACATACTCTACAAGTGCATTCAGTTCGGCCTCATTGAAGCTGGGCTTCCTTGACGGGCCGGACTGTGTAGCCGTGTCTGGGGCATCAGCCTCTACTGGACGAGCACTCTTCCTCTTCCGCTTGGAAGGTGGTGGGGATCCGGAGTGTCCTGTGCCGTTCTGGACACTAGGGGCAGGAGCGTGGGATTGCACACTCAGCATGGGAGTTGGTGCAGGCATTATCTCAAGTGTGATGGTGTCAGGGGGAATGTCAGCATGATGGACTTGGACCGACACTGTCCTGGATGGGTGTGTGAGAGGTGGGGTGGATGGAGCCGCAGCTGCCCCTGCAGCCTCCCCAGCTTGCCTACGCGGGGCAGCAGATGACCTAGCTGCCCCTGATCCACGTGGCCTGATGACACCAACGTTCACCGGCGCACGTGGCCTAGACCTGCTGACCTGGAAGTCAGCCATGGAGTCACCCTGTGCCAGGTCTGGTTCCACAGTGGGCTGGTCCAACAAGGGCTGAGCATGGATGGTGTCAGCCACGGTAACCTCAACCAGTGGGGGGGGCATGGGTGTCCCTGACTGCTCCTCCACACATGGGGGGCTAGGGGCACCCTGCAAGTCACGGCCACGTCCCCTACCGGATCCACCACGGCCACCACTTGGGGCTCGGCCACCTTTGCCACCCTTACGGCTTGTTTGCCTCCCAGCCATGGCACTGATGTTATTGTGCGTATGGGAGTCGACGTGAACTATTGTCCTGGGCAATTGGGGGTCAAAGGGGTTGGGTACCAGATGGTAATCGTACCCTAGTGCTCTAGCAAGGCTCTATGTCACCCCTGGGGAAAGATGACGGGTCACGCAACGCACAGGCACCCCAAAAAAGCGAAGTAAGGTGCACGCAACCCCTCCTAGACCACGTGCGTGGAAAAATAAACCTGCACTACGCTGTGGCACCCAGGAACACAAGAACGAACGTATGCGTGTCACACGCAGCCTAGAATGACCTCTGAAGGGGTACGCGACACACGGGGCAAGCACAGATGTTAGATACTTGCGCGACTCACCGTCCGCCAGGAACAAAAGCGTGAAAAATATGCGGGGGGCACGTTGGCAACACCCCCGCCAAAAGAAGAATTGTACGCTGTCTGAGGAGACAGGACAACACTAGTAGGGAAGCTGTTTGAGGAAACAGGCCCAGGAAAAAGAGGAAAAGAGAAAAAGCTGTCAGAGGTAACAGGGAGTACGAACTGGAAACGCCGTGAAGTAAATCGCGTGTGAACCGACAAGAAGTACAGATTTCACCCACTCGCTCTCCACGAAAAGCACGTACAAGGAAATGGCGTTCTACACGTACCTTTTATACACACGTCACAGACGCGCATACGCAATGAGGCCATTTCCACCAATTACACGCTTTGACACTCGGACGTGTATCTCTTCATTTTTACACGCACCATTCTCTACGGCCATGAGCGTGACGTCACAGCAGCGCATGGTGGCCTTTGGGCCAATGAAATCGCATATGCGAGCACACATGGTAAAACTGCACGTCCGAGTGTCATCGCGTGTAATCGGAGGGAAGTGAGCGTACACGCGATTGGCCTGGGTACGTGTATTTCTGGGGTGCGCAGGAAGTTCCACACGCGATTGGTGGAAATCCACGTGTGCTCTGTCATCACGTGTAATGAGGAAAACACCCGCGCGCCTCACGTCACAGACGCGCTCACGCACTAAGGGCCTTCGGTCCAATGAAATCGCATATGCGTGCTGACGTGCATACGCGCTAAGGGCCTTTCCTCGATTTACACGCAGACGTGCAGTATTTTCACGTGCCAAATCACTCCGTATCAAGCTGACCACGCGTAAGCACACGGAAGACCACGCTCCTGCCCAGAAGGCCGAACTACTGCCCCCCAGAGCCCCGAGCACGCTCCCACCTGCCATCTGCTGCTGCCTGACTGCCTGCTGCCCACGTGCCCTGCCATTTGCTGCCTGCACATCAGTCAGGGGTGCTGTTGCTGTGACCACCCCTGCTGGAACCGAAGACTCCTGACTGGGATTCCATCGCTCCACAGCCCAGCCCCAGGACCCAGTTGCCCACCCACTCCTGCCTCTGGGGTTGTCATGTCGGGGCAAACACCATCTGAGACCACTGACAACCCCCAGCCAGAGAGGCAGAGGGGCACCAGCTTCAGTGCCACCGAAGTTGGTGTCCTGGTGGAGCAAGTCCTGGGGCAGTATGATGCCCTCTTCGGAAGTTCCCGCTCCGACAAGGAAGGACGGACTCGGATCTGGACTGACATCGTGACTGCCATCAACGCGGAGGGGGTGGCAGTCTGCGACTTCCAACATGTCAAGAAGCGCTGGGAGGACTTCAGGTCCAGGACCGTGAACAAGGCCCAGCACCTCTTGAAGGCAGCGGATGCCAAGGGGCGCCGGGGCCACTTGTCGGAAGAACAGATGAGGGTCCTGGAACGCATATCCCAAGCGCTCCACGTCCTGGAATGTGTGAGACATGGATGGTGCTTGTGTGTGTAGGCTTGCATGCCAAATGCAGTTGTGTGGGCACACATGTTTGGATGAATGTGTATGTAAGTAGACATGTCCGTGATGTCACGCATGTATGTTGTTTTCAGCTGCATGTATCAGCACTGTGTACATGTGCATGTGTGTGTATTTGACAAGGGTGCAACAGTGATGCAACATGGATGCATGTGACAGCGGTATGTGGAAGCCTGATGGGCAGATGTGACATGGATGCCCATCTGAACACTGCGACACTTGGCAGAGGTGTACACATGCATGCAAGTGTGGTGGTGTGTGTGCATGTGTGGTGCACTTCCTTTGTTGCATGTGATGTCTGGCTCATCTTTGCCTGCTCATGCTGTTGTATGTGTATGGATGGTGCTGGCAGTTGCGATATGGCTGTGGTATGGCTCATGTGTGCGAGTTGAAATGATATGTGTGTTGGGGATTGTGATGACATGTCTGAGGTTTGCCAATGCCACTCATGTACAACTGTCATGTGTGTATGTGTCCATTGTACAGTGCCCTGATGCCTGTGTTTTATTTCTCCCTGTCTGCAGCGTCAACTGATGAAGAGGGCGGAGAAGGTGCTGTGGAGCACAGCGGCGGGGATCCCACCGCCAGCCGGAGACGCAAGGCCCGGCTCCCCTCCCATGTTGTCATCTCGTCGGGGAGTGAGGAGTCCGGTGCCGCGTCCCTGGCCGCAGCTGCCGGGGGGAGGTCCAAGAGGCGGAGGTTGGAGTTGGACTCCTCGGCAGCAGAAGGGGCAGCTGGGACCCCACAGGGCCCAATGGGGGAAGATGGCACGGAGTCATCCAGGTTGGTGTGGGGTTTGGTGGAGGAGGAGGCCGTGCAAGCAACAGAGACGGGGTCTGGAGGTGGGGATCCCACTGGTGCTAGTGGTGCAGTGCAGGACCAGGGACAGGAGGCAGCACAGGCCGCCGCGGAGGTGCCTGTGTGCAATCCTGTCCCTGATCCTGTCCCTGCATCATCTTGCACCAGCAGGGATGCCTACGTCCAGACCCGTTTTCAGGCAGGGGATGAGCTCACGACAACTGGCCTTCCTCTGCCTGCGGACGTGGCTATCCGGGTCCGGGTTGAGCCTGTTCTGAGTGGTGTGGCGTTGCGTCAACGGGCCATGCGAGGTGACCTGCAGTCTTTTCATGAGGAGACTGCACGTCATCTCGAATGGCTCGTTGACCACGTCAGCCTGCTGGGACAGGTCACCCAGGCCGGATTCCTCCGTATGATGGGGCTTGCTACGACCCCCTCCTCAACTGAACCCCCTACGCGCCAGTCGTCCTCCGTGCCATCTTCCCACCCATCAGTCACCTGGGTGCCCTGTGGAGCTGCCTCTGACAGTGCGGCCAGGCTGGTGGAGGAGGCATCCCTGCCAGTCGGGAGTCGGACGTCCAGCAGGGGTGGCCACATCAACGACTGCACCCCAGCCGGCGGAGGATGTGCAGGCAGCAGGAGGCAGTGCACGGGCAGAGGCACAGCAGCAGCAGCAACGTGGTGGGAGCCATGAAGGCTCGGGGCCTTCAACATCGGAGGCGCAGGCATCGGCCGGAGGGCAGGAGGACCCAGGACAGAGAGTGTCTTCCGTGTGGCAGCAGTTGGCCCACGCCATAGATGCGGAGCAGCAGCAGGCCGAAGAGGCACGGCTCACAATGGTCAGGGCGGAGAACTCCATGCGGAGGGCCCTGAGGCGGGCCGAGTGCCTCGAGGCAATCCGCAGGGGTTTGGAGGTGGACACGTCGACGGCCCTGCGGACCCTCGGGGCCATGTAGGAGGACCGCCTCCGGGACATTGAGCAGGAGTTCGATGATGCCCTGGCCCGGGACATCCACAAGTGAGCCGTCAAACTAGCCCGCTGCCCTTGTACATAGTTATGTAGGTAGTGTTAGGTTTCATTTTTTTTAGGATTTATTTTGGACCTTTCGGACATTGGCCACATTTTTGTATATAGTTTATTTTATTAGTTAGTGTAGTTAGATAGGTTTCCTTTTCTTTGTTGGGATAATGGACCCTGGTTTGTTCGTATGTACATAGTTCACTGTTGGATTGTATTTTTCTTTCACATTTTAACCATGGAGCAATGGCTTTCTATTTTATTTCGCATTGGATTTTGTTTTCTGGACAGTGACTTTGGACACCATTACTTTGGATTTTGATTTTTGGTTTTGCTTTTTTTCACGGACATGCTTCTTTTCATTTTTGTACATTCCCATTTCTGTTTCTTTATTTTTGATTCTATTTATGTTTCCTTCAATACATATTTTTTTATCAAACTTCAATGTGTAGTATCATCTCATTGGTTTAATGCATATCATGATATGGCTTTTGAGATTCACTGACACCCATTGGGTGTATGTGAGGGAAATGTGTTTGTTTCGGAACTTGCAATTGGTGTTCTGTCATGTAATTGCCAATTATGAGTGGGTGGATGCAATACTCGGGTGGGTGTTTTGCATTTGGAGGCTGACCATAGGGACCAGGGATCTAGATTGTGATGACATGTTGGCTGGGGAACATGAGTTGGACATGGGTGGGGGCCTGCTGGCAGGTGCCCCACAGTGCTGGGGGTGGGGTGCAGGGGGACATGAGTTGGACATGAGTGGGGGCCTGCTGGCAGGTGCCCCACAGTGCTGGGGGTGGGGGTGGTGGGAGACATGAGTGGGGGCCTGGTGGAGGCTGCCCCTGCACTGCTGGGGGGTGGGGGTGGTGGGAGACATGAGTGGGGGCCTGGTGGAGGCTGCCCCTGCACTGCTGGGGGGTGGGGGTGATGGGAGACATGAGTGGGGGCCTGGTGGAGTGTGCCCCACAGTGCTGGGGGGTGGGGGTGCTGGGAGACATGAGTGGGGGCCTGGTGGAGGGTGCCCCTGGATGCTGGTGGGTAGGGGTGCAGGGGGACATGAGTTGGACATGAGTGGGGGCCTGGTGGAGGGTGCCCTGCACTGCTGGGGGGTGGCGGTGGTGGGAGACATGAGTGGGGGCCTGGTGGAGGCTGCCCCTGGTGGCTGGGGGGTGCGGGTGGTGGGAGATATGAGTGGGGGCTTGGTGGAGGCTGCCCCTGGTGGCTGGGGGGTGAGGGTGGTGGGAGACATGAGTTGGACATGAGTGGGGGCCTGGTGGAGGCTGCCCCTGGTGGCTGGGGGGTGGGGGTGGTGGTAGACATGAGTGGGGGCCTGGTGGAGGCTGCCCCTGCACTGCTGGGGGGTGGGGGTGGTGGGAGACATGAGTGGGGTCCTGGTGGAGGCTGCCCCTGGTGGCTGGGGGGTGGGGGTGGTGGTAGACATGGGTGGGGGCCTGGTGGAGGCTGCCCCTGCACTGCTGGGGGGTGGGGGTGGTGGGAGACATGAGTGGGGGCCTGGTGGAGGCTGCCCCTGGTGGCTGGGGGGTGGGGACGGTGGTAGACATGGGTGGGGGCCTGGTGGAGGCTGCCCCTGCACTGCTGGGGGGTGGGGGTGGTGGGAGACATGAGTGGGGGCCTGGTGGAGGCTGCCCCTGCACTGCTGGGGGGTGGGGGTGGTGGGAGACATGAGTGGGGGCCTGGTGGAGGCTGCCCCTGGTGGCTGGGGGGTGGGGACGGTGGTAGACATGGGTGGGGGCCTGGTGGAGGCTGCCCCTGCACTGCTGGGGGGTGGGGGTGGTGGGAGACATGAGTGGGGGCCTGGTGGAGGCTGCCCCTGCACTGCTGGGGGGTGGGGGTAATAGGGGACATGAGTGGGGGCCTGGTGGAGGCTGCCCCTGGGGGGTGGGGGTGGTGGTAGACATGGGTGGGGGCCTGGTGGAGGCTGCCCCTGCACTGCTGGGGGGTGGGGGTGGTGGGAGACATGAGTGGGGGCCTGGTGGAGGCTGCCCCTGCACTGCTGGGGGGTGGGGGTGCAGGGGGACATGGGTGGGGGCCTGGTGGAGGGTGGCCCTGACTGCTGGGGGGTAGGGGGTGGTGGAAGACATGGGTGGGGGCCTGGTGGAGGCTGCCCCTGGTGGCTGGGGGGTGGGGGTGGTGGTAGACATGGGTGGGGGCCTGGTGGAGGGTGCCCCTGACTGCTGGGGGGTAGGGGGTGGTGGGGGACATGAGTGGGGGCCTGGTGGAGGCTGCCCCTGCACTGCTGGGGGGTGGGGGTGGTGGGAGACATGAGTGGGGGCCTGGTGGAGGCTGCCCCTGGTGGCTGGGGGGTGGGGGTGGTGGTAGACATGGATGGGGGCCTGGTGGAGGGTGCCCCTGACTGCTGGGGGGTAGGGGGTGGTGGGAGACATGGGTGGGGGCCTGGTGGAGGCTGCCCCTGGTGGCAGGGGGGTGGGAGTGGTGGTAGACATGGGTGGGGGCCTGGTGGAGGGTGCCCCTGACTGCTGGGGGGTAGGGGGTGGTGGGAGACATGGGTGGGGGCCTGGTGGAGGCTGCCCCTGCACTGCTGGGGGGTGGGGGTGCAGGGGGACATGAGTGGGGGCCTGGTGGAGGCTGCCCCTGGTGGCTGGGGGGTGGGGGTGGTGGTAGACATGAGTGGGGGCCTGGTGGAGGCTGCCCCTGCACTGCTGGGGGGTGGGAGTGCAGGGGGACATGAGTGGGGGCCTGGTGGAGGCTGCCCCTGCACTGCTGGGGGGTGGGGGTGGTGGGAGACATGAGTGGGGGCCTGGTGGAGGCTGCCCCTGGTGGCTGGGGGGTGGGGGTGGTGGTAGACATGGTTGGGGGCCTGGTGGAGGGTGCCCCTGACTGCTGGGGGGTAGTGGGTGGTGGGAGACATGGGTGGGGCCTGGTGGAGGCTGCCCCTGCACTGCTGGGGGGTGGGGGTGCAGGGGGACATGAGTGGGAGCCTGGTGGAGGCTGCCCCTGCACTGCTGGGGGTGGGGGTGGTGGGAGACATGAGTGGGGGCCTGGTGGAGGCTGCCCCTGGTGGCTGGGGGGTGGGGGCGGTGGTAGACATGGGTGGGGGCCTGGTGGAGGCTGCCCCTGCACTGCCGGGGGGTGGGGGTGGTGGGAGACATGAGTGGGGGCCTGGTGGAGGCTGCCCCTGCACTGCTGGGGGGTGGGGGTGGTGGGAGACATGAGTGGGGGCCTGGTGGAGGCTGCCCCTGGTGGCTGGGGGGTGGGGGTGGTGGTAGACATGGGTGGGGGCCTGGTGGAGGGTGCCCCTGACTGCTGGGGGGTAGGGGGTGGTGGGAGACATGGGTGGGGGCCTGGTGGAGGCTGCCCCTGCACTGCTGGGGGGTGGGTGTGCAGGGGGACATGAGTGGGGGCCTGGTGCAGGCTGCCCCTGGTGGCTGGGGGGTGGGGGTGGTGGTAGACATGAGTGGGGGCCTGGTGGAGGCTGCCCCTGCACTGCTGGGGGGTGGGGGTGCAGGGGGACATGAGTGGGGGCCTGGTGGAGGCTGCCCCTGCACTGCTGGGGGGTGGGGGTGGTGGGAGACATGAGTGGGGGCCTGGTGGAGGCTGCCCCTGGTGGCTGGGGGGTGGGGGTGGTGGGAGACATGAGTGGGGGCCTGGTGGAGGCTGCCCCTGGTGGCTGGGGGGTGGGGGTGGTGGTAGACATGGGTGGGGGCCTGGTGGAGGCTGCCCCTGCACTGCTGGGGGGTGGGGGTGGTGGGAGACATGCATTGTTGATCAGTAATGCAAGGTGACATGTGGGTTGGCTGGGGGGCATGCCCATGGTGGATGGGCTGCCTGCGGGACATGAGCAGGGGTGCAGTATAGTCCCCCGTGGTGTGGGCTGCCTGCTGGGGCCGTGGAGGTTGTAGAGCAAACACCTGGGAGGACCCACACGGCCAATTCACGTGTAGTACTCCCCAGAACCCCTGAAATACACGTACCCTGCTGAAATCGCGTGTGGAACTTCCCGCGCACCCCTGCAATACACGTAGCCTGCTGAAATCGCGTGTGGAACTTCCCGCGCACCCCTGGAATACACGTACCCTGCTCGCACAGGGCCAATCGCGTGTGGAACTTCCTGCGCACCCCTGAAATACACGTACCCTGATGGAATCGCGTGTGGAACTTCACGCGCACCCCTGAAATACACGTACCCTGCTGAAATCGCGTGTGGAACTTCCCGCGCACCCCTGAAATACACGTACCCTGATGGAATCGCGTGTGGAACTTCACGCGCACCCCTGAAATACACGTACCCTGCTGAAATCACGTGTGGAACTTCCTGCGCACCCCTGAAATACACGTACCCTGATGGAATCGCGTGTGGAACTTCCCGCGCACCCCTGAAATACACGTACCCTGCTGAAATCGCGTGTGGAACTTCCCGCGCACCCCTGAAATACACGTACCCTGCTCGCACGGGGCCAATCGCGTGTGGAACTTCCCGCGCACCCCTGAAATACACGTACCCTGATGGAATCGCGTGTGGAACTTCACACGCACCCCTGAAATACACGTACCCTGCTGAAATCGCGTGTGGAACTTCCCGCGCACCCCTGAAATACACGTACCCTGCTCGCACAGGGCCAATCGCGTGTGGAACTTCCCGCGCAGCCCTGAAATACACGTACCCTGCTGAAATCGCATGAGGAACTTCCCGCGCACCCCTGAAATACACGTACCCTGCTGATTTTGCGTGTGGAACTTCCCGCGCACCCCTGATGCACACGTACACAGGACAATCGCGTGTGGAACTTCCCGCGAACCACTGAAATACACGTTCCCCGTTTGGTGTTTGCTGTTTGCCAGCCCTGTGAAATGGTCCAGGGTTAGCACAGCCCTTTGCGATTATTTAGGGATTTTGAAGGCTTTTCCTTGCGCGAGGGCGTTCTTGGGGGCGTAACTGGCGCTGCTGCAGGGTCGCTGCGCCACGGCTGGTTTTGGATGCGAAAATCTATGAATACGCTCTGCGCGGAAATCGATTTTAGCGCACGCGGCTGGCGCAGACATTTGCACGGGCATGCTGTGCTCCAGTCGCGTGTGCCACTTTTGTGCGAATTTCTATGAATTACCCTGTAAGTGCCTTTCATGTTCGCTCAAATCGCAGAAAACACCAAGAATGGCCCACGATCGTGGAAATTCAGGGCTAATAGCTGAGCAACAATGGAGACATGTCACAGAAGCTAGTCACTACCCACTTGGGGTGGACAAAGAAGTGATGACCGCAGTCAAGAATATAAGTGAGGACCTGTCTGCAACAAGCATAGTAATCACTCATAAGAGGATCATTAATGGCAACTCACCAGATGTCTGAGCCAGAAGATGTTTGATGCTGCACACAGACACAGAAAAATAGTAGCAGCAAAGAAGCAAACTAGAGACATATTGTGGTTTCCAACACTGGACCTCAGAGTTGAGAGGACAGTAGGCACATGTCACCTATGTCAGTGCTCCAGCAAACTGGAAAAACAAGGACTGCTGTACTTCTCAGAATTACCATATACACTCTGGCAAGATGTGGCAGCCAATTTGTTTGGGCAGCTAAGGTCCGGCAAACACTGGTACTCATGGGAAAATACTCAAAATGTAACATTGTAATACAGATTTAATCACCAGCCTTGTGGGGCTATTGTCCCACTACTATAGGGGTCTGAAACCTTTGGCTTGTCAGATGTATTACACTACAGCTCCTATAAGCCGTGGCCAGCATAGTCAATAGTGGAAAGCCACAGATTGCAGACCCCCACTCTACTAGACAAATCATGTTTTGGTGCGGGGAATCCCTGACACACTAAACAGATATACACAATCCATCATGGAAGTGAACCCGATGAAGATTACACTACAGTGGCCTTTGGCACATGAGATGGTGGAATGATTCATGAGTGCCACCACGAAGACTGTGCAGTGGAGTGAAGCCAGTGGGGTGTCCCTCAATCAAGCCACACAGCTCGACAGGGAAATTAAATGTCCAGCAGAACTCATGCTGGGACAGAAGCCAAAGGCAAGACTTTCCACAAGGCCACCTCCACCTCCAACAGATCATTAAGCGGCAGATGCCAAGGAATGAACGAAGATGTACACCAACCAGGGAAGAGGCGCCTAGGCACACACTAGAGGAAAGGAACCAAGTGCTAGATAGAATCCAACAATGTGATGAAACACCATCTTTCACACCACCCCATTACACGTATCTTACATTAAGGCTATGATGATCATTGCCTGGTCACCCAACCAGGCCATCTCCAAAATGCATTGCACTTCAAGAGACACCACGCCTCTGAGGGGTCCATGCAGGGAGAACAGATGCAAATGGAAAGGGAGCAAGGGAAAGAGGACAATGCAATGGCCAGAAGGCGATCAGAATGAAATATCAGAAGACCTCAATGACTGATTGAACACATGTGAAAGAAAGAACACATAGATCTAAAGCACACGGAAGGTGCACGGTTTTGGGAGCTTAGGTAGGATGAATAGGCTAGTCCTCACATGTGGACCCCACATCCTTTGGCCAGGAAAGGGGGAATTGGGGCAGAGCGTGAAAGGCATGTGGGGGACCAGCTTTGTGGGGGACCTGCTCTCTATAAGTAAGGCATGTGTGATAGATGCAGGGCTATTACATAATCTACACTTAACTGTGTTAGCAGTTTACTCCTATTACTGTCTCTCCATTGAGGGGATATCTGACTAATGCTCTACTTTGACATTAATTATAAGAAGGTCAGCGGGTATGAGTAGAAGTCTGCATTCAACTTTCAACCTGGCTTGGTGCCCTCCAGTGTACAGCCCTGTCTCACCTTTTAGGTCCCTGCCTTTCCACCTCACCAGCCTAGTGTCCAAGCGTCCACCAGTCCGCCTCATAGTCTCTCTTATAATCAGTCACCAATGCCGGTCATTTACCATTAACCTTTCCACCTTCCCCAGACTTTATATATACCCTTCCCCAAAGGTCACTTCCAGGGGTCAAGTCCTAAAAAGAAAAATGGGGGACTCATTAACATACCAAATGAAAGTGACGTTGCCAGAAATTAGCATATCAAGATGTCCTCGAATAAAGTGGAGGACTCTGTCCATCTGCATGTACCCTCGACTTGAGCCTTGGTCACCTCTGAATCCCTCACTAACCGCTCCCAGTCTCTACATTCATACGTTACACAATGCAGGTTAGTGCCTGCATGAGGTTTGTTATATGGTGCTTCACTGCAGAAGTGTGCGCCAAGCACTAGAAATGAGTGAGTGGTGGTGGGTGGGGTAGCCTGGTAGCGAATTTTTCTGAAAGAAAAATAAGTTTAAAAAATGGATACATGGTATGTTATGTTACTTGGCATTTATATAGTGCCTTATGTATCATTGGTATGACCTCAAAGCGCTGGTAAGTTGAACACCCTCGGGAACCGCAGTTCAAGTCAGTAGAGAGAGAGAGTGACGTATGGTGCGTGTGCGCACCGGATGTGTGCAGCTGGTGTGGTTGTTGCATGATAGTTGCTTCTTAGTGGTAGGTGTGGTGCTGAGGAAATCAGTTGGATGTGTTCAGTCTGGAGGGTGGACACCCAGACTGAGTTCTGGCTGTGTTAGGCCTGAGGAGACGCCTAAACTAGCCGGTATGTGCTCAGCTAGCTGTGTTTTATTAGGATGACGAGGTGTTCGTGGGGTCATGTTAGTATGAGAACAGCTAGACTGAATGTGTCATAGCGTAGCTGTGTTCAGTTGAATGATGGTCTATAGGAGAGAGTAAGCGTAGTAGTGTGATATGGTGGTTATAAACAAAGCGCCTGTGACCAAGCACGAGAGCAGGACAGGGGGCGTACATAGTGGCATACGTATCTAAAGCGACAAGATGGATAGGATAAACATGTGATACAGATAACATGGGGATACAGGTACATAGCATATACATAGCATATCATTCACATTCTATCTAGATGAGTCAGGGGCTGAACTTCACAATTTCATCCAAGTGTGGCACATGATATCATTCACAATTCTAACTAGGTGTGACAGAGGCTGAACCTCACAATTTCATCTAAGTGTGGCACACGCAATCATCCGCAATTCCAACCAGATGTGGCGCAGGCCAGAGTTCGATACTTCATCCAAGTGTGGCACATGCTATAGTTTACAATTCTAACCAGATGCAACAGAGGCAGAACTTTCATTTCATCTAAGCTTGGTACATGCTATTATTCACAATTTTATCTAGACGCGACGGAGGCTGAACTTCACACATTTCATCTAAGTGTGGTACATGCTATCATTCATAATTCTATCTAGATGCGACGCAGGCCAGAGTTCACAATTTCATCTAAGTGTGGCACATGCCATCATTCATAATTCTAATCAGATGCGGCGGAGGCCAGAGCTCGATATTTCATCTAAGTGTGGCACATGCTGTAGTTCACAATTCTAACTAGATGCGACAGAGGCAGGGTGCAGGAGTCTCGACGGATGAGGAGTTCGAGAAATTCTGGGTTACTGGAGTACAACAACTCTATGGGATGCATTAATAGTATGAAGGTAGTGGTAAAAATCTGGTGTTTTAAGTAGCTGGTACTTTTAAAGTTGCATCTAAATATGAGTTGTGATCACATTGGATATTCTTTGCATGGTACACATGCCTCCCTGACCCTCTCAAACTTGAGCTGGACCACCTGAAGTTCAGGAAGCAGCTCAAGGCCTTCCTTTTCTCCTCTTCGTTCTCTCTCTCTCCCCTGCTGACCTGCTTTTCTCCTGCGCTGATTGGTTGCCTGGCTACCCTCAGAGTCCCCTGGTACCAGGTTCCTCCATGATCAGTCTCCTCTGCACTGCCTCCGGGCCTACTGCACACTTAGGGGCTGTTAATGTTACCCACAGTCCCCTGCCCCCTTGCACTTACCCAGAGCTGTGCTGCCCTTATTGCACTTCCCCCTTCCCTCTCCCTGGCACTTCCCCCTCCTTCCTCTCCCTGCACTTTACATCATCGCACTTGCACAATCTGAATAACACAAGGCCTAGTAAGATTGTTGGCCGTGTCCTTGCTCTGTCTTCCCTCCCCTGTCTTGTCACGGCTATAAACACTTGTGTACAGGCGCATTATAAATGGCATATCATATAAAGAAAGTACAGAGCAGGGTGGATAATTCAAATTCATCCCACGACATAAATGTCCCCTACAATCCCAGCACATTCGACTTAAAAAAAAAGCAATGGGCCTCATTATGACTCCGGCGGTAGCCGTGCCGGTAAAAACGGCAGGCTGCCGCTGGAGTCATGTTTTTTTTCCAAGTACCTGGCAATGGGGAATCGCTGGGGCATTACAGCTGCGGTAGTCCCTCCAGCCAGGCACCGGAAAAAGAAACTCCCCATTCCCATTCAAAAAGGCGAGTTGTGATCATTGAGATGTTTCAAACGACCATCAGGAATCGATGAAAGGGACCTCAGCAAAGTAAATCCGTGGGACAAAGAGAAGGTATTGAAATTACATCAATCAGCATTTGCTCAATGAACCTGTCAATTCTGTGATCGCCTTTGCTGACAAAATATCTAGAGAAGCACTTGCAGAAGTGACGATAATATGGGATAGGTAGATTCCATTGCAGTTTTACAAAGGTAGCGGGCGCCCCTCTCTCGCAAGAACAGACATGATAACCTGTTCAGTGGTTATTAACCACTTGAGAGTTCGCAGCCACTGCTTTTACTCACTGTGCCTTTCACAGATGGGAAATATCCATTTGCATATCAGTCTTTGTCCTGCCCAGGGGCAGTCCAGCACCGAAATACAATGGCAATTCCAATCTGAACGAGAGTACCACCAGCAACCCCATACACGTGTTTCACCCTTGTTGCGGATCATCAGTGAGGTGAAGCTGATGCCTCTCTAAGCACAGTGAGAGGGAGACCACGTCTGGTAGCCCCCAGGAGACCTAGGGTCACCAATCCCAGGTTCCTTAAAAAATAGTTTTACAAAGGTAGCGGGCGCCCCTCTCTCGCAAGAACAGACATGATAACCTGTTCAGTGGTTATTAACCACTTGAGAGTTCGCAGCCACTGCTTTTACTCACTGTGCCTTTCACAGATGGGAAATATCCATTTGCATATCAGTCTTTGTCCTGCCCAGGGGCAGTCCAGCACGAAATACAATGGCAATTCCAATCTGAACGAGAGTACCACCAGCAACCCCATACACGTGTTTCACCCTTGTTGGGGATCATCAGTGAGGTGAAGCTGATGCCTCTCTAAGCACAGTGAGAGGGAGACCACGTCTGGTTGCCCCCAGGAGACCTAGGGTCACCAATCCCAGGTTCCTTAAAAAATAGTTTTACAAAGGTAGCGGGCGCCCCTCTCTCGCAAGAACAGACATGATAACCTGTTCAGTGGTTATTAACCACTTGAGAGTTCGCAGCCACTGCTTTTACTCACTGTGCCTTTCACAGATGGGAAATATCCATTTGCATATCAGTCTTTGTCCTGCCCAGGGGCAGTCCAGCACCGAAATACAATGGCAATTCCAATCTGAACGAGAGTACCACCAGCAACCCCATACACGTGTTTCACCCTTGTTGGGGATCATCAGTGAGGTGAAGCTGATGCCTCTCTAAGCACAGTGAGAGGGAGACCACGTCTGGTTGCCCCCAGGAGACCTAGGGTCACCAATCCCAGGTTCCTTAAAAAATAGTTTTACAAAGGTAGCGGGCGCCCCTCTCTCGCAAGAACAGACATGATAACCTGTTCAGTGGTTATTAACCACTTGAGAGTTCGCAGCCACTGCTTTTACTCACTGTGCCTTTCACAGATGGGAAATATCCATTTGCATATCAGTCTTTGTCCTGCCCAGGGGCAGTCCAGCACCGAAATACAATGGCAATTCCAATCTGAACGAGAGTACCACCAGCAACCCCATACACGTGTTTCACCCTTGTTGGGGATCATCAGTGAGGTGAAGCTGATGCCTCTCTAAGCACAGTGAGAGGGAGACCACGTCTGGTTGCCCCCAGGAGACCTAGGGTCACCAATCCCAGGTTCCTTAAAAAATAATTTTACAAAGGTAGCGGGCGCCCCTCTCTCGCAAGAACAGACATGATAACCTGTTCAGTGGTTATTAACCACTTGAGAGTTCGCAGCCACTGCTTTTACTCACTGTGCCTTTCACAGATGGGAAATATCCATTTGCATATCAGTCTTTGTCCTGCCCAGGGGCAGTCCAGCACCGAAATACAATGGCAATTCCAATCTGAACGAGAGTACCACCAGCAACCCCATACACGTGTTTCACCCTTGTTGGGGATCATCAGTGAGGTGAAGCTGATGTCTCTCTAAGCACAGTGAGAGGGAGACCACGTCTGGTTGCCCCCAGGAGACCTAGGGTCACCAATCCCAGGTTCCTTAAAAAATAGTTTTACAAAGGTAGCGGGCGCCCCTCTCTCGCAAGAACAGACATGATAACCTGTTCAGTGGTTATTAACCACTTGAGAGTTCGCAGCCACTGCTTTTACTCACTGTGCCTTTCACAGATGGGAAATATCCATTTGCATATCAGTCTTTGTCCTGCCCAGGGGCAGTCCAGCACCGAAATACAATGGCAATTCCAATCTGAACGAGAGTACCACCAGCAACCCTATACACGTGTTTCACCCTTGTTGGGGATCATCAGTGAGGTGAAGCTGATGCCTCTCTAAGCACAGTGAGAGGGAGACCACGTCTGGTTGCCCCCAGGAGACCTAGGGTCACCAATCCCAGGTTCCTTAAAAAATAGTTTTACAAAGGTAGCGGGCGCCCCTCTCTCGCAAGAACAGACATGATAACCTGTTCAGTGGTTATTAACCACTTGAGAGTTCGCAGCCACTGCTTTTACTCACTGTGCCTTTCACAGATGGGAAATATCCATTTGCATATCAGTCTTTGTCCTGCCCAGGGGCAGTCCAGCACCGAAATACAATGGCAATTCCAATCTGAACGAGAGTACCACCAGCAACCCCATACACGTGTTTCACCCTTGTTGGGGATCATCAGTGAGGTGAAGCTGATGCCTCTCTAAGCACAGTGAGAGGGAGACCACGTCTGGTTGCCCCCAGGAGACCTAGGGTCACCAATCCTAGGTTCCTTAAAAAATAGTTTTACAAAGGTAGCGGGCGCCCCTCTCTCGCAAGAACAGACATGATAACCTGTTCAGTGGTTATTAACCACTTGAGAGTTCGCAGCCACTGCTTTTACTCAGTGTGCCTTTCACAGATGGGAAATACCCATTTGCATATCAGTCTTTGTCCTGCCCAGGGGCAGTCCAGCACCGAAATACAATGGCAATTCCAATCTGAACGAGAGTACCACCAGCAACCCCATACACGTGTTTCACCCTTGTTGGGGATCATCAGTGAGGTGAAGCTGATGCCTCTCTAAGCACAGTGAGAGGGAGACCACGTCTGGTTGCCCCCAGGAGACCTAGGCACAGTGAGTAAAAGCAGTGGCTGCGAACTCTCAAGTGGTTAATAACCACTGAACAGGTTATCAGGCCTTGTTCTGTCGAGAGAGGGGCGCCCGCTACCTTTGCAAACTAAATTTCAAGGAACCTGGGATTGGTAACCCTAGGTCTCCTGGGGGCAACCAGACGTGGTCTCCCTCTCACTGTGCTTAGAGAGGCATCAGCTTCACCTCACTGATGATCCCCAACAAGGGTGAAACACGTGTATGGGGTTGCTGGTGGTACTCTCGTTCAGGTTGGAATTGCCATTGCATTTCGGTGCTGGACTGCCCCTGGGCAGGACAAAGACTGATATGCAAATGGATATTTCCCATCTGTGAAAGGCACAGTGAGTAAAAGCAGTGGCTGCGAACTCTCAAGTGGTTAATAACCACTGAACAGGTTATCAGGCCTTGTTCTGTCGAGAGAGGGGCGCCCGCTACCTTTGCAAACTAAATTTCAAGGAACCTGGGATTGGTAACCCTAGGTCTCCTGGGGGCAACCAGACGTGGTCTCCCTCTCACTGTGCTTAGAGAGGCATCAGCTTCACCTCACTGATGATCCCCAACAAGGGTGAAACACGTGTATGGGGTTGCTGGTGGTACTCTCGTTCAGGTTGGAATTGCCATTGCATTTCGGTGCTGGACTGCCCCTGGGCAGGACAAAGACTGATATGCAAATGGATATTTCCCATCTGTGAAAGGCACAGTGAGTTAAAGCAGTGGCTGCAAACTCTCAAGTGGTTAATAACCACTGAACAGGTTATCAGGCCTTGTTCTGTCGAGAGAGGGGCGCCCGCTAGCTTTGCAAACTAAATTTCAAGGAACCTGGGATTGGTAACCCTAGGTCTCCTGGGGGCAACCAGACGTGGTCTCCCTCTCACTGTGCTTAGAGAGGCATCAGCTTCACCTCACTGATGATCCCCAACAAGGGTGAAACACGTGTATGGGGTTGCTGGTGGTACTCTCGTTCAGGTTGGAATTGCCATTGCATTTCGGTGCTGGACTGCCCCTGGGCAGGACAAAGACTGATATGCAAATGGATATTTCCCATCTGTGAAAGGCACAGTGAGTAAAAGCAGTGGCTGCGAACTCTCAAGTGGTTAATAACCACTGAACAGGTTATCAGGCCTTGTTCTGTCGAGAGAGGGGCGCCCGCTACCTTTGCAAACTAAATTTCAAGGAACCTGGGATTGGTAACCTTAGATCTCCTGGGGGCAACCAGACGTGGTCTCCCTCTCACTGTGCTTAGAGAGGCATCAGCTTCACCTCACTGATGATCCCCAACAAGGGTGAAACACGTGTATGGGGTTGCTGGTGGTACTCTCGTTCAGGTTGGAATTGCCATTGCATTTCGGTGCTGGACTGCCCCTGGGCAGGACAAAGACTGATATGCAAATGGATATTTCCCATCTGTGAAAGGCACAGTGAGTAAAAGCAGTGGCTGCGAACTCTCAAGTGGTTAATAACCACTGAACAGGTTATCAGGCCTTGTTCTGTCGAGAGAGGGGCGCCCGCTACCTTTGCAAACTAAATTTCAAGGAACCTGGGATTGGTAACCCTAGGTCTCCTGGGGGCAACCAGACGTGGTCTCCCTCTCACTGTGCTTAGAGAGGCATCAGCTTCACCTCACTGATGATCCCCAAAAAGGGTGAAACACGTGTATGGGGTTGCTGGTGGTACTCTCGTTCAGGTTGGAATTGCCATTGCATTTCGGTGCTGGACTGCCCCTGGGCAGGACAAAGACTGATATGCAAATGGATATTTCCCATCTGTGAAAGGCACAGTGAGTAAAAGCAGTGGCTGCGAACTCTCAAGTGGTTAATAACCACTGAACAGGTTATCAGGCCTTGTTCTATCGAGAGAGGGGCGCCCGCTACCTTTGCAAACTAAATTTCAAGGAACCTGGGATTGGTAACCCTAGGTCTCCTGGGGGCAACCAGACGTGGTCTCCCTCTCACTGTGCTTAGAGAGGCATCAGCTTCACCTCACTGATGATCCCCAACAAGGGTGAAACACGTGTATGGGGTTGCTGGTGGTACTCTCGTTCAGGTTGGAATTGTCATTGCATTTCGGTGCTGGACTGCCCCTGGGCAGGACAAAGACTGATATGCAAATGGATATTTCCCATCTGTGAAAGGCACAGTGAGTAAAAGCAGTGGCTGCGAACTCTCAAGTGGTTAATAACCACTGAACAGGTTATCAGGCCTTGTTCTGTCGAGAGAGGGGCGCCCGCTACCTTTGCAAACTAAATTTCAAGGAACCTGGGATTGGTAACCCTAGATCTCCTGGGGGCAACCAGACGTTGTCTCCCTCTCACTGTGCTTAGAGAGGCATTAGCTTCACCTCACTGATGATCCCCAACAAGGGTGAAACACGTGTATGGGGTTGCTGGTGGTACTCTCGTTCAGGTTGGAATTGCCATTGCATTTCGGTGCTGGACTGCCCCTGGGCAGGACAAAGACTGATATGCAAATGGATATTTCCCATCTGTGAAAGGCACAGTGAGTAAAAGCAGTGGCTGCGAACTCTCAAGTGGTTAATAACCACTGAACAGGTTATCAGGCCTTGTTCTGTCGAGAGAGGGGTGCCCGCTACCTTTGCAAACTAAATTTCAAGGAACCTGGGATTGGTAACCCTAGGTCTCCTGGGGGCAACCAGACGTGGTCTCCCTCTCACTGTGCTTAGAGAGGCATCAGCTTCACCTCACTGATGATCCCCAACAAGGGTGAAACACGTGTATGGGGTTGCTGGTGGTACTCTCGTTCAGGTTGGAATTGCCATTGCATTTCGGTGCTGGACTGCCCCTGGGCAGGACAAAGACTGATATGCAAATGGATATTTCCCATCTGTGAAAGGCACAGTGAGTAAAAGCAGTGGCTGCGAACTCTCAAGTGGTTAATAACCACTGAACAGGTTATCAGGCCTTGTTCTGTCGAGAGAGGGGCGCCCGCTACCTTTGCAAACTAGATTCCATTGCAGGTTTTTCCATGGAGGGAGAAATTATAGAATTGTTTTCAGCAAATGTTACCGCAAATGTATGTGTGGGGAGGGGGGTTAGGGTAATAAAAAAGCTAGAGAGGGCTATGTTTGCTGGGGAGCTGCGGGTGGAAAAACATCTTAGAATTTTTTTTTTTTTGATGAATTCTCCCTCAATAAAAACATCTCGAGGAAATCACTTAGAACCGATGATAATGCAGGGCACATATGTGTAACATGTACCAACAGCTGCATGGTGGACCGAGGCTCGCTGTAATTCTGTTTATTGTTTTGAAAATGTGCATGGTGTTGACATGCCCAGGTACATTTCGCAATAGGCCGCCCACTGTGGAATTGACCTCACTTAAGGGCGCAAGCACAGTTCGGAAACAGTGTTTCTGTTTCTAATTACACTGTGTTCTACTTTTTTAAATTATTCATTTACCCTGGTATTGCTTCCAGAGCAATGAACTTTGCTCTTTCCCTATGCCAGGGACATGAAGCAGGATTGTGTTTATTGGTTAATGTGCAACCCTGCTCATCAGAGGGTAGAGGCGGTTTAGAGTATCAAGCTTCAATTCACACATGCTAAACCCCTCTATAGTTCATGAATAGGAAACATTTACTTGTTCACCTCTTCATTGGAAGAATGGTTCGTGTTGTCTTGGAAATGCACCAGAAAGCTATAGGAGAATGCTCAGTGACAGGATTGCTTCACTTGGAACCATCCATTTTTAACACAAAAGAAAGGAACCTTAAGTCTACTGAAAGTCCTGGTTATGCCAGAGGGAGGGTGGACGACTAGACAGTCCCCGAAAGGAGAGTGTGGCTGTCCCTAAATTCAGTGGTGAACCGCCTTTTCAAAAGACCCTGTTGGTGGAATAGTCAAGGGAGAGATTTGCTAAGGTATACTGTTCATCTCAAAAAAGGCACATATTTATCTCTGCACAAGAAACCAGAAAACAAGCATTGGTAGTGCCAACAGTTTGGCCTTTTGTGTAGGCCGGGGAAAGGCCCTTGTCAGGTAGTGATATTAACTACCTATTGTTGGTAGCAGGTGCAAAATGGTGTGAGTACCTGGGCATCTAATAGCAGCGCCTGGCAAAAAATTAAAACGTATGCACAAGCCAAACATGCTGGATTTGCCAATGCTTATTTTAAACAGGACTTCAATGGCTTTGCCAATGCTTGTTTTTAACAGGACTTCAGTGAAGGTCCCGCAGAATGCGTATAAATCGAGTGGCTGAAAGCAGGCCTGTTAAGACATTTCTATTACACCAGTAGTGTTTTTACAGCTCCAATTAAGTCATTAACTCTCAGAAGAATGCTTTGAGCAAACACTGACAGGCATTTGGAGTGCAACGTTTGATGGTAAGGCTTGATTAAAGCGAGTGTTCAAAGAGTTCCCATGAGGAGGTGTTTTGGGTGCGGAGGGGCAGGAACCTGGTGGGATTGGCCGTAGGGATTAGCAGGGCAATGGGCAGTCAATGGGTGGGCACATAACCAACAATACCTAAAAGCTTTGTGTTCCTCCTCAGATTACATTTCTCCCTATCTATACTCCAATGCAATATTTTCAGCTTATAGTCCAAACTAAAAATAGTGTAAGGTCTACTTGCATATGGTTTTTGCTGGACATGTTTTAAAGTGCCGGAGAGGAAAACTGTATCAGGCACTAAGTCAGTGATGTAGCACAAATATATATTTTTCTACTCTGCATCTTCTCTTTCTATTGTGCACACAATGTTATAATATATCTATGCATCATTTTCTGCATCCACATGTGAGTGACCCAGCATCTTAACTCTTTCTGTACATATTGTATTCCCCTTCAGAACCGACTGCAAATCTTAAGGGTTTTTATTCAATTTCTCCAAGAAACTGAGCTATAAAAGTGACCAATTCATGACATTAAAATTGCAGATTAGCATTTAAATTATCCAATTGCAACTCCTGGTGTTTACACAGCATTTATGCCGAGTTCCGCGGGCATTTGCTATGATTCCCATTGACCGAATCCTGGAATCACTGCCCTAAAATGGCTGCCGCCTCGAGGGCACCCCGCGCCTGACCCTGTCCTTTATGCTGCCTGACTTCCCTGCCTGCATCCGCCCGCCGATTGGCTACAACACGCTATCTAAGCCAATCAAGCTTCGCCGGCCCATTGAAAGAAGGCTCCCTGCTGACAGAGCTGACCGAGCGTGCCATGGTCTGCGCCCGATCCCTAAGCCCTGCAACTTGCCACCCACATGGACTTTCGACAGGTAACAGTAACGCTGTTCCACAAGACTCTACTGCATCAGCTTAATCCCCTATGCACTCCCATTACGGCTAGTCACTGCCTCCATTTGTGAGTTAGTATATCTTGTTTACCATATTATGCTAAGTATCTACACCAGCTAGTCCACTAGACACCCCAATGCCACCCTACTGTTGGCCTCTAATGTACTGGCCTGAACTATTGTACATCATGACAGTAGCATACTGAGTTGTTACATTATACTGGTATCCCAACCGACCTCAGATTAACAAAGTGTACCTATGAAGTTGACCTGTTCTGCCTATGCTTTGAACTAGCGCCACTCTGGCTCCCAATGTTAAAGCTGCATCTAGGTGTGCCCATTTGAATTGCTGAAGCTGAACTTAGAAATGCCTGGTTTATGCCACTGAATTAGCCCAAACGATTGGTAATTAAGCCCCAGCTGATTCTGTACCCACTCCATCTATCTTAGCCTAGTCTAACTCAGCACCATATTTGTGTTTATTGCCCAATGACCATCTATATTACCAGATGACTGTTTATCGACTAGCTATTCAGCCCCAGCTGCCAAATTTCGAATCTAGGTTGCAGCATATTTGAGCTATATTAACTACCTAGTATCAGTAAACCCACGCTAAAGCTGCCCATTACCACAACAGAATGCAGGCACTGCTAACTTTAACCATGTTCCCCTTCTGCATTATACCATCTGCCACCCCCTGCACTAGTGGACACTACATTAAGTTTGATGAAGGGTTAGGCAGACTGAGATGTCCCCGCCACCACCCCATTCCTTGCCCTACACCCTTCCTTCCCTCACTACCCCGTTCCCCACACTAACCACAACCAAACTACATCTAGCCTCTACTATGTGCACTGCACATGATAAGTCGCCCTTTGTGCCTAGAGCCCCTACTCCCTCCCCACAGACATTGTTAAGCGCAAGGAAAGACTAACCAGCAGACTACCACCCAGTAGGCACTCGGCACCAGAATATTCCCATAAGATCTTACGCACAGTTTCCCCAGAACCCACTGACAATAATCTTAGGCGCCAAAGGAAAAGGTGTACTGCCCCCCTAAACAATCTAAGGGACATTAGCCCCAGTCCACCCACAAAGGACCTACAACTACAGCCCACCAAGGGAGCATTACTGAATGTCAGGTCATTGGTAGCACATGCAACTGAGATTGCCGACATGATTGTGGACAATAACCTTGACTTCCTTGTTATGACAGAAACCTGGCTGCATGAGGCAGCAGGCCCTTCTATTGCCCTTGCCGTCCCAGATAATTACTCCATTCTCCGTGCAGACAGACCCACGGCTCGCGGAGGAGGAATCGCCATTATCTTTAAAGACACTCTCAACATAAGGTTAGCCACCCCTACGCCATTGGCATCATGTGAACTCCTCTCAGTTAAGTTCCAAACCTCTCCTAACAGCACTATCACACTACACATAATTTATAGGCCTCCAGGGCCTCCTGGGTCTTTTGAAAAAGATATCACAGCCCTAGCAGCCGATACCACCAAACCCACGGCACAAAATATTATTTTAGGAGATTTCAACCTTGGTTTCAAGGACACAAGTGACACTCACGCCATCCCTCTAGCCTCTGCACTACTAGAACAAGGCTATACCCAAATTAGCACCAAACCCACTCACAAAAATGGTAGGATACTTGACTGGGTTGCGGTTCTAAATTGCACCATCACCCCACTAGATCCGACTCCACTAGTATGGTCAGACCACCACCTTATCACCTTTGAAATGCATATCAACAACCTGGAAAAGAAAAAGCCCATCATTGCTCCCCTCGCCTCACAAGAAATAAACGTAATATCACAGCAGATGCTCTAGTTCCTTTGGTAGCCCCCCTACTTAATACCCTACCGGCTACTAATGATCCCAACACTCTCATTAACATATACAATGAGACCATGACCAATGCCATTGATGAGATTGCCCCGCTAAAACTACGTAAAAGTAAACCCACAGCCCACCTTAAAGGGATGGTCTAGTAAAAATTTTTATTTAAAAAATAGATAGGCCACATAAAAAAAAATATACTAGCATCCTCCGTTTTAAAACTTCCTATGTAAAATTTTGAGCTATTCAAGCTCAAAATTCGAAAAAGCAAGCACAGGGGCGCCGCCATTTTGTGAAATGGAGGCCCTCCTGTGCTGGCTTTTGCTTTTGCGGCACTAATGAAGGAAAAGCCAGCCAGCTGTAGTAAACAAAGTCTACCGCTGGGTGGCTTTCCCTTCATTAGTGCCGGGACTCGGAGGACGCGGACCGGAGACCAGAGCAGGAAAGCTGCAGCTGAATCTCGGTAAGTGCTATTTATTTTTTTTACAAAAAATAAGCACTAGCTGCGTTTTTTTTTCTAAGTTTTCCGGGCTGGAGGAGCCCGGAAAACTTAGAAATAAAACCGCAGCTTTAAAAACGTTGTATTTATGTTTGCGGTCGCTTTTGAAGCGACCGCAAACATAAATACAACGTTATTGTGTTGGAAAACGCTGCGGTTTTAAAACCGCAGCGTTTTCCAACACAACCACGTTGTTTCTGCCTGAATCTGCTTTACCATTTGGGGCTCTCGGGCTCCCCACGGGGAGAAAAAAAAACGCAGCTAGTGCTTATTTTTTGTAAAAAAAAAAAATAGCACTTACCGAGATTCAGCTGCAGCTTTCCTGCTCTGGTCTCCGGTCCGTGTCCTCCGAGTCCTGGCACTAATGAAGGGAAAGCCACACAGCGGTAGACTTTGTTTACTACAGCTGGCTGGCTTTTCCTTCATTAGTGCCGCAAAAGCAAAAGCCAGCACAGGAGGGCCTCCATTTCACAAAATGGCGGCGCCCCTGTGCTTGCTTTTTCGAATTTTGAGCTTGAATAGCTCAAAATTTTACATAGGAAGTTTTAAAATGGAGGTTGCTAGTATATTTTTTTTATGTGGCCTATCTATTTTTTAAATAAAAGTTTTTATTAGACAATCCCTTTAACTCATGGTTCACCCAGAGCTAAAAATATTCCGTACTGAAAAAAGAAAATGGGAATCACGCTGGAAATCTTCCCCTACACCTGAAAACAAAACTAACCTGGCCACCATCACATCCACTTACAAAATAAGATAATCCAGGCCAAAAAAGAAACCTACAATGACCGAATAGCCCAAGCCAGCTCCAGTACTAAAGAATTATTCAACATTCTAAGAGAACTAGAGAACCCCGACCCACCACCAGACACATGCACCCAGGATAAAGCCTGGTGTACCAGCATTCAAAATGCCCTCTCCAATAAAATCAAAGGACTGCAGACCAAAATAGCTGACAAAAGATCCCAGCTAACAGTCACTATACCAGCTCCTACCCCTACCCCTCACATAAACTCAGGTTTCACATTAAAAAAAGTCACCATTCCTGAACACAAAATCATTGCGTCAGTTAAACCATCTAACTGCAAGGGCAACAGCTGCCCAGCTCAGATTATAAAAGATGCAGCTAGAGACCTTGCCCCATTCATTACTAAACGTGTAAACTCCTCCTTCTCTAATAATGCCGTCCCAAGTAACCTCAAACAGTCCTGGGTTCTACTACTATTAAAAAAACAAAACCTTGACCCGGCTATACCCACTAACTATAGACCAATTACGACAGTCCCCTTTCTATTGAAAATCTTGGACAGAATAGCCTACTTGCAAATACAAGATTATCTTGAAGCTCACAAATTACTCGGCACCCGTCAATCTGGCTTCAGACCTCAGCATAGTACAGAAACCGCACTCGTCGACCTCAAAAGCCAGATCAATGAACTAAAAGACAAAGGAAAGATGGCCATCCTACTCCTACTCGACCTTTCTGCGGCCTTTGATCTGGTGGATCATTCCATACTTTGCAACCACCTATCCTCTGCGGCCAATTTCTCCAGTTCTGCAGTTGCTTGGATCCAATCTTTCCTCGCCAACAGAACCATGTGCGTGTTCTCACCCTCAGCGGCTGCTGACCCCATCCCCATCACCTGCGGAGTCCCACAAGGATCCTGCGTCTCGCCCACTTTGTACAACATTTTTACAAAGCCACTATTTGACAAACTGGACCGTCTGGGTGTCACCTACACAAATTATGCGGATGACACCCAGATACTCCTACCCCTCTCAGGAACCTATGATATAGACGTCGCAAAGATCAACAAAGTCTACATCATCATTCAGGCATGGATGGCCACACATGGCCTCTGCCTGAATGATGATAAGACTGAATTACTCCTAGTCGGATCATCTAACAACCTCCTCAAACTAAGTCCTCACTACACAAATATCGTCATCGATGGGAACAGCATACCCATTGCCAAACATGTAAAAACTTTAGGTTTCTACCTCGATGCCCAGTCTAACCTAACTAAGCAGATTAACATGACCTCATCGGCCACAGCCTACACCGGCAGGTTGATCAGAGCCTGTAGACCTCTACTATCCCCCACTAGCTGCCTTACTCTGGCGAGAGCGCTCATACAATCGAGATTGGATTATTGCAACAGTCTTTATCTAGGAGCGAACAAAACCATCCTAAATAAACTACAGATCTTGCAAAATAACGCGCTTTGAGCCGCACTGAATATTCCCAAAAGAGAGCATATATCAGAAACTTGAAAGCACCACAGGTGGCTCTCTAAACAGGACAAAATTGCCCTAAAAACTATCTGCCTCGCTCACAAAGCGCTTAACCACCAAGCCCCCCCCTACCTCACTGATAAGTTCACATGGAAGGTATCCAACAGGTTCACCAGATCCTCCAACATACCATGTCTGGTGGTGCCCAGATACACTCTAAAAAGAGCGGAGGATCTAGCTTCCCTGTATTAGCCGCCCAGCTTTGGAACACTCTCCCTCAGAATATTCAACCCATTCAAACCTTTAACAATTTAAGAAGTCATACTATCACTTGGTTACTAAATAAAACATAAAACAACAGCTTTTATTACCACTAACCATTAGGTGCTCGGCATATACTACTGTTATGACCCAATGTAAATTATGTATAATAATTAATATGTATAATGTTTAATATGTATATATGTACCACTGTATAACCAGGTAACTTTACCTGAATGTTCAAACTGTATTCATGCACATAACTGTCTATTCTATGCCTGTAACCATTACTTTCCTATAGCGCCCAATTACCTCCGGGTCAGGTGCGCGATATATATAAAATAAACAAACAAACAAACAAACATGTTCTTAAAACCATTGTTATAAACCCTACCAAACCCTCTTGTGTTCAGGGATCCCTGTTGTGCTTGCTCGCGCACACAGGATTCAGGGAAAATGTTTCTGCCTCCCCACTTTAAAAGGTGAGTAACTACCTCTGATCGCCACCACTAGACCATTGTTCTCAGGGCTACACAAATGTTTGCACTTCTGAAAAACAGCCTTAGAATCGCACACAGAGCCATTCAAATTAATCGTAATCAGATAAAAAGAACATAAGTAATTAATTGAAGTGCAGCATGCCTTCAAAACCATAGGGAAAAAAATGAAACATTCTGGTTAAACACAGCAAAGGCTTAATGTGGTCTTGTAACTCGGACTTGAATTCTCTTTGTGAATTATTTATTTGATTTCATATGGTGCTTATGTTAGGGATCACCTTGTTTCCAAATTTTATTTAGACCAAATAGATTAACTGAGGGCCCTCTCTAAGATAAAGTGATTGCCCAGGATCAAATACGGTTATGCAAGTGGGGAAGCCAGGATTAGAACTCATGTTACTTGTTTGCACAGTCCACAACAGGCTTGCTAGGCCATGGGTTTGATGGCATTGTGACACTAGTCATACACCTTGAGCTTTATGAGGACAAGAGCTCTAATACGGGGCCTCTAATAGGACCACAGTTGCTATTTTTCCAGTCAAAATTGTATTGTGGGTCTAAAGTAGAGTACATGTGTGTGTGGATATACCGCATCAGGTAAATGTCTGGTATTTATCCCATGCGATATTTTCTATATACCCCTTAATGTGATTACAACCTGTAAATTGGACATATTTTAAAAACAGTGGGTATTAAAAATACACTGAGTTTTTACCATTACCACCAAACCTGTAAAGAAGCCCACAATACCTTAAACTGTCCATGAACAAGATTATTTATTATGTTTCAGTAAGCCACCCCTCACACCTCCCCCACCGTTGTATGTGATAAGGCAATTGCAAGTGATGGAGGGATTTCCTTATAAGGTCAGGGAACTCCAAGGTGACGTTCCATATCTTTCTGCATCCTTATTTATGCCACACTATGCAGAGCAGTCGCCAATTCCCACACCCCTCCTTTAATAGTTGACATCATTCGACTCTCAGCAGCAATAGATGTCCTCGGGAAGTTATATAGAAATATGTGAACCCGTACGTGATAAAATAAGTCGTTTATAACGCGCCTGTACATAGGTACTACTAGGCAGGAGGTGGAAACAGAAGGAGGACAAAAAACCATCTTACTAGGCCTTTTGTCATTCAGATCATGCAAGTGCGGGGAAGAGGGGAGAAGTGCCAAGGGGGACGGGGTGAGGAGAAGTGCAGGTGACTCAATAAGTGTCCATCTGCCCTCCAATACGTCTTCCTCAAAAAGGACCTTCACTCACCAGAGGGGGTTGGGTACTCCATCCAGAAATCAAGATGCTCAACCTTCACGCCTGGTTTCTGAAATGTTGATATATAAGGATTGGGATCTCTCGGAAGACCTGATGAAGGCCATCAATGAAATCTCTGTATCACTGCCATTGGAATACATGTTGCAGCTGGTGCAGAGATAAGAATGTGGACCCTTTTCTATGTAATACACCTATGGTGTTATCTTTCTTGCTATATCTATCCAATATGGGGCTCCAGATTGCCACTGTGAAGGGATACTTGGCGGCGCTGTCCATCTTTAAGCGTACGCCCGAGCAATCATCTTAGTTCAAGATTCCTATTGTGGTGGAAATTCCTGAAAAGGCTCACTAACGTGTTCCCTCTAGTCCCCTTTGTGGTTCCTGTTTGGTGTTTAAATCTGTTCCTTTTGAGCCTGTTCACCCTTGTCCCCTAAGAATGCGAACATTGAATACAGTTTTCTTAATGGCCATAACTTCAGCACGCAGAGTCAGTGAAATGTAGGCTTTGACATGCAAACCACCATTTACAACCTTTTTAGTGAGAAAGCCGTTCTGAGAGTCCGACCCATTTTTCTCCCAAAAATGGTTTTGGAATTTCACATTTCGCAAATTGTACTACCAACATTTTATCCTTCACATCATCCTGGTAATGAAGAGGAGAGACTTCATCAACTTCATCCCAAAAGGTCTTTAAGCTTTTACATCTCTCGTATGGCAAAGGTGAGGCAAGCCAACCAGTTTGTTTGTCGGATACACTGGACACAAACTGGGTCTTGCAGTAACAAAACAAACTTTAACCCGTTGGATAATTCTGTTCATCACTGAGAGCTAAAACTTGGCTGGGAAGGATGTCCCTGTGGGCCTGTGAGCACATTCGATGAAGGGGTGTTGCCACTTCATCAGCCTTGTGGAGAGTGGTGTCGGTACAGGATATCTATGCAGCAGCCACTTGGTCCTCTGTACATACTTTCACAAGACATTACTGTCTGGACTCTGCATTGGGACACAAAGCACGATTTGGGAAGGCCAGCGGCACTCAGAGCTGAACCCTCCCTATCCACCTTTCGCAAAACACTTAAAACCACTCTGTTTAACTAGCCCCCTTCAGCCCTTCAGCCCCCTTGCCACCTTTCCCCACCCACCTGGCCAACCTCCCTCAGAACTTGTCCCAGCTCTCAGATCATGTAACTAAGTTTTTCTGTAACACTAAGATTTATGCTTTCCTATGTAACCAGCAAGTATCCATGTAACAGCACCATGATGCATAAGGGTTGCTGTGCTCTTTATAAATGCTAATAAATAAATAAATGCTTCACAGCATTATTGACAAATCATGAATTCTTACTCCCAGCTACAATACAAGACTGCTTTGGGAGTATATCATAAGCTGAGGAATACAAGTGGGAGGACACAATCCATTCCAAGAGCAATTTATTTACCCCTGGTAATGTACTTTCGACTGGATGATCCTCCCACGTATTCCTCATCGCCCCTCCCATCCTAGCCCTCAGTAGTATTTCCACGGCTTACACCTTTCTTTCCTAAGTACCTGATCTTTTAACCTCGTGAAAGCCAGCATTCTGGCACCAGAGGAGGAAAAACGAGGAAGTGAAGTAACAGGCGCAGTGAGTGCTATATATACCATGGGTGATGTCAGGCTCGAGAGCAGACAAAGGGCGTCAGGGGTCATGGAGTCGACACAATGCCGCAACCGAAAAGATTTTCCAAAGTAGCTAGCGCTCGAAGGAGATATCAGAAGATGAGGAATACGTGGGAGGAACATCCATTAGAAAGAACATTACCAGGGGTAAGTAATTTGTTCTTCTGGATTCACTCAGCAGAAACGGAATGATTAGCATTTTTGTCTTCCTCCCATTCGTTAAACTCTCCTTAGGGTGATTTGATCGGGCATGCCTCCATGATCGCTCATCGAGGACTAATTGGTCAAAGACGATCAGACTCTATGACTTGAGGCTAGTCTCTCCCTGTGGTCAGTGCGGCAAATGAGATCTGTGTACGCTTACCGGCAGACTTGCTGTGTCTTCAAGCATCTTTGCAAACTCGGGCCAGCAGGGAGTCTCTAGACTCTTCAAGGATGCTCCAGGCCCCACATTACCTCCAAGACTGGCGATCAGAATCTACCCAAGGTTATGGTGGGGATTGGTACACAGTTTGGATGCTAGACCAGGGTAAATGGTTAGGGTGTTTATGATTAGAAAAGGCATGAGTCAGAATCCCGTTCTTGTGGATCGTGGGATTTTTAATACAAACTCTTTCTTTAACTGATCCAGACCTATTTCCTGGGCTAATTCAAGTATCTCTAATAGGTCGGGGGCAGAGGGGTGGGTGGTGTTGAGGGTGGAATGCTTCGTGAAAGAAGAGTATGTGCCATTTGGGTGGTTGCCATTTCAGTTAAGTCATAGGGACCAGGTGATTGAAGACTCTTGTGCATACATATTTCCACCTAATGAACGAGAGAGATGCTCAATATATAGTACCATTATAGGTCTGGTGTAAGGATGACTATCCCTTCAGATGAACTTCTAATTTGCAATGAGAACAAATGGGTCATCCGTAGGGCCAACGTTGCAGTATTTGGAGTTTGAAATGAGCATTGGTCTCATATCTCTCTACGCGCTGCTCAAGTGTGCAGTTCAAAAAAGATGTATGCTGTCACTTTGCTTCTGACCCTAGTAGTGTTTGTAATGTTTACATACTATGTAGAAGTTGATCTCACATACTGTTTCCTTCATGTCTTTCGCTTGTGGCTAACGTTGTTTGTTTTCCTCATGACAGATCTGATCGCTGCTGTGGAGGGGATCGAACCAAGTCTCAGTGAGAAGGTGAAGATCTTCTCTCTGAGCACAGAGTCAACAGCACCTCGAGTACAGAGTCTCCTGGATAAGGTAGAAGCCTCCTCGGATCAGCCTTTGCCCGATTCTTTGCTGTCGGGTGTGACAGACAAATCCATTGCTGCGTATATTTTCACTTCTGGAACTACAGGTATGGCTACGTTGGGTTTCACAGAAAATCACTAGTCACACCTGCCCGTTCAGAGATAATTGCTAACAAGTCGTTGCATTTGGCATCTTGTTGGAACTTTGGAGCCAGTCAAAGGGAGCCAAATTCCCTTGGTATGGATACACAACATGTGGTAATCAATGTCAGTTTTAGGAAAAAAGGCCACAGAAGTAGGTATGACAACCTGCCTTGGCAAAGCCAATAGGTCTGGATATGTAACTGTAGAGATCACTTATTTTGTTAGCAACCAAGAGGCAAAAAGCATCCTTTTGGCTATTGTCGATTAATCATGAAAAAGAATTCCTAACGCTTGCACACTATAATGTCTGTCAGATTAGCAAAATCCCTATCTGCACTGCAGTTTTATTCATCTTTTAATTTCTCTGACCACCCCCTGTCCTCCATGCATCAGCCAGGTCTCACTTGCATACCTATGTTATGTTATGCTGATTTATACTGCGCACCGCTACCACCCAAGGGCAGTCTGAAGAACTGTGGCTTGGGTTAGATGCTGCTGACTTTGTACTGACAAGAAATATCACAAGTTGCTTCAACAAAAGTGATGCGCATGCATCCAGTCTCACAGCTAAAACTTTGTAAAACAATTACACTATTTTATAGTAGACTAATCTGTAATCAGAAATAATCCTGTGGCATGCCATTATCAGTCTGGTTCAGGGCAGGCATCTAGAACGCAAGAGGGCAGTGGCAAGAGCTATAAAACAAACAACCGCTATGACATGCATATGGCCACCTAAACTACTGAGCATAGATTACAGGCCCATTTAGGAGACGCAACTATCACTACTATATCGTAATTAATAACATTGACTTAAGTAACATTATCTTGTGTGATAAGAATGGGAGATAGTATTCAATTTTGAAGTGTTCAGAATCATTTTTTGACCTGTGATTGTTGTGGACAATGGTCCAGTTGAAATCCAAGGAAATGGAAGAGTTCTTGTCCAACAATGGGTTGACACACAAAACGAGTGTGATATATCACCCAGACACGAATGGCATTGTTAGAAGGGTAAATACGGTTGTGAAAGAAATCAGTTGTGCTGTGTGGAGTGGTATCCACCATTTCGTTCCCCTTTCTTTAAGATTTGGCTGGTGGCAGTGGTATCCACCATTTTTTCCCTATCCCGGTCTATGAAAATAGACTTGGTACTGTTTTAGGCTAAGTTAGTAGCCTCAAACTTTAACCCGCTAGACCCCTTTTATTTTATATGCGGTTCCGGCTGGGTTTATTTGGCATTTCTTTTTGTAAAGGTCTTTTTCGTGTTTTACTCTGCGCGCCAAACCATGTTTTGTTCCTTTGTTCGCCGTCCTTTGGCAGGCTTCTGCACAGAAGTCCTCCTTAGGCGCCTGCATGTCTGAGGGGGACAGGATGTGAGGGAGGGGGTTGAGACTCCCTGCACAGGGTCTCCTTGGAGACCCATGTCGCACGATTGGCTGTGGTGACTGTCCCGCCAGGACAGCCACCCTGCTGTGTGATTGACAGCCAGGCTGTGTGAATGGGGGAAAATTGTATAAAAAGCAGGTCTCTGGGACTTGGAAGGTAGAGTTGCCACTGGATCAAGAGAACTGAAGAGAAGCTGAAAGAAGAGGACCACTACCACGACTGAACCTCCCGTGAAGCCCTGCTTCGGGTCCAAATCTACAAACTTCGACGACAGAGAAGATCTGCAAGGAATCTTCTTCCCTTGAGCTGGTGGGACCAACCAGTTCACCAAACTCCAAGTAAGGCCTCCCTCCCCTAGTCGAATTTGCTGTGCACAGCTGCAGTAAACCGGACAGCCAGGAGGATCGGACCCCGTTTGGGTTTTAAGGAGCGCACCCTTATTCGTTGCTTTGTTCTGCTGCTGGTTTCTTCCCTGGGCAGTGCAGGACCCTCCAGTCTTCCTTCTTCGTGTCAGTCCGACAGTCGCTCAGGGACCGTGAGCCTGCAGGATCTGCCAGGAATGTCTACCTGAGCTACAGCATTCTTCTCTGCTAAGGTACTGTGCAAAACCCGGTTGTTCGTTTCATCCGACCACGGTGAAAGTGTTTTAAATCTTTCACATATCCGAGGGCTTGTCCTTCTCTTCTCTTTTAAGTAACTTTTCTGCCAACCAACTTTGTTTTGAACTCTTGCCAAAGACTTACCCGCAAACTACTCTGAACTGTGTGATCCTCTGCAAAGACTCTGGTCCATTGACTTTAGGTCAGGCCTATTGATTTGATTTCCTCACTGAAATAGCCTTTTCTAGATTGCCCTGCTTGCATACTTGTTGGTGCTGCTTATTTTTTTAATAACCTTGTCTTTCCCTCCCTTTTTAAATTGCTGGAGTGCATTTTGCTCACACTTCATTTTGAGCTTAACGTGTCCAGAATCTATTGGGTGGTGTGTAGTATATTCAGGGTGTGATTTTTCTGCTGCTTTACTTTAGTGAATTGTTTTACAAATGATGTGTAAATAAATGTATACTCTTTAACTCAGAAACCTTAAGTCAGTGTTTGTTTGAACCATAGTAATTGCTGTCCTTTGTGTAACTTCTGATACTGCTCATTTTACTCTTGAGATAAGTCTGGCTGCTCAGCCATCGCTACCACTTTAGTGTGTAGTACAGGCTTGTACCAAAGGTGAATTTGTACTGTCACTTGTAGTTTTAATTGTGTGTGGTGTTCCCAAAGGGTACTGCATATGTTTCTTCCTAACAGTGATGTGCTGCAAGTAGAGGAGTTGAGGGATGACACATGCTGCAGAGCCGCAGACCACAGAAACAGGTAGGCGGAAGCAGCCCACAGCCTACTGAGAAGCCCTAGGGGTCAGAGAAGCCTACATAGATGTTCCCTGAAGGCAGGAAAGTGAAGAAGCAGACCAAGGGGCAAGGAGCGTACGATGGCAAGAGAAAGAGAGCGGTGAAAGACAAATATATAATGGTGTTCGGCAGGTTAGTGAATCAAGCCTGTTACGGAGTGGAAAGAAGGGTATGGGATTCCTACATGCTGTGAAAGGAAGAAACCAGTTTTACGAGCATAACAGTGTTTGGCTAGAGAGTACACCTCAGCAGATTGTGAACATTTGTGAAAATACCAGGGGAAGAGGATTTCCCCTTTGGCATTTTGGACCTGGAAAGGTTAGGAGGAGGGACCCATCACCCAACATCAAGACTGGTGAATTGTATATATTGGAACTGATGCAAAGCCAACTACTTTTGAAAGCAAGTGAAACCCAATTGGAAGTTTATTTTTTTTAAATTGTTTTTATTGCATTTTAGTTTATTAAAACCTTTAGCAAAGTAAATTATCATAATGTTTCATTCCACTTTATCCAAGCCTTGAAATCTATTCCAACTTCATAATTAGTCAATAAAAGTCAAATTAAATTTCCATCTGGTCCTCTTTTCCCAAGCATTCTTTTAAATATTTAATTGAGGCAATCACCAGTGAGGGCTCCCCCCCCCCTCACCAGATACTTCCACTATTCCTCCCTGGAGAGTGAAGGCATGGCCTCCAGAAAACATAAAAAGAATCTAGTCCTTGTCTCTGACAGCGGCATCCCGATCACGAAAATATGGTGCAGATTTTCCAGCACGTCGTCACGTTTGCAGTATCTGCATATGGTGTTTCTAGGGCCCTTTTGTGTTCACACTGATAGAACTGCTTTCATTTTATGCAAATGTAGTCTTAACCTCATAAATTGGATCCAATAATGAGGGTCCGGAAATGTCCTTTTGTAGGAGGGTATGTTTTCCAAGGCTCTAGTTTCGGTTGCTAGGTTTTGAAACAAAGAATTTGCTACAATTAGGTACACATTCAACGCCTGTTTGTTTGTTCCCAATCCCTCCCTCAATCCAAGTTGGAAGTCAAAAAAATATTCATATTATCCATGCATATTTGGAGTCTAGCTAGAACAATCCTACTGAAAGTCTTACATGAGGATTGAAGGGAAGAGATTGGTCTATGAGAGCAGGGTGAATTTATAGGGCTTTTTTTTGTAAATAGGATAGAGTACAGCAGTCTGCCAAGATTCAAGAAGGCAGTACAATTCCAAAAAGGAACTAAAACAAATTGTTACTCATACAATTAGAATGTGTTACTAAACCTTTGTTAGTATGGGGAATAACCACTGATGCAACATTAGGGCTCGGCCAAGCCAGAACTAAGGCAAAATGGCCAGAGATTCAATAAAACTCTAAAATCAACAATAGGATCCAATTTGGCTATTGAGAGAAAGAAATAATCGATACTTGAACAGCTCTGATGTCCATGAAAGGTATAATTACCATGCCAGTCATTAGGAGTGCCCCATTTAGTGGTCACATTCTCCAATCAAGTAAACAGGTAAATAGTTTAATTCCATTCAAAAACATTTGGGGTCTAACATCATGGGGCACAAAATGTTAGAAACCAGATCTTCATGTCATTCAAAGAAGTCAGAATCTGGTCCATTTCCGATTTTTGCATTAAAATCGTCCCCTAGTATCACACAGTCTGGTGAGTCCTTCAAAGGGTCTAGCAAACTATCCATTGTAGCTTTTAGTTCTAATAAAAGCAGGACTGGGGGTAAGGTTAAATGTTGCACATGTAGAGGAATGCCACACCCTTAGTGTCCACAAAGGATATTAATTGTACATAGTTGGAGTTAAGCAATATATTTTGTTTACTTTATGCCAAAGCCGACTTGATGAAAATAGCAAGTCCCCTACTATTTGTGCCTCATGCCTTTTTAGTAGCCATTATTTGAAAAGTAACAAAGCCATTGATATGGATGTCATCACAATGCCATGTTTCCTGGGGTAGAATTATGTTGCATGAATATAACATAGCAACAGTTTTTCTATTATCCAACTTTTTATGTCCTGTAATATTCCAGGTATTTTTGACATGGTTACAATAGTCAGGGATTTGAATAAATCCTTCTTGTATACTATCAGATCGAGGGGCTTTGGACAAATTACTGTTCCCAGATGATACCAAAGGGAGTCGGTCTATTTTCTCTGGATCTATGTGAAAAAATCAAATGTTTTACTGTGAAGTCCAAAATGTCAAACATTTTTTCTTTTAACCCATTTGACTGCATTATGTATGCAGGGAGAGACCCCCCACAACCTCCCCCATTATTCACCCCACATTTATTACCACCTTAACCCATCCCCCCACATATATATGCAGTGAAATATGGCTTATAAAATTCTATATTTTGGGCTTTGCAGTGATGGTCTGTGCAGTAATGGGGTGACAACTTTCCTGCAATGAGTTCAATGGCTGAAACCTGTTTAGTGATAAATGTATTGACGCTCTTCTGTCCTGAATCCCTGCTACTGCCACTCACTTGATGTTGGTTGAATTTTGCTCTGCTTTCTTCTCCTTACCTGTGCACCCTGACAGATAGTATCTATTCTAGTTTTCATCTAAAAATCTCCAATTTTTCTACCTGAGATTAGCTATTGGGTATTTTGAAAGCTGACTCTTTTTGCAGATTCTAAAGAGAGATGTTGACTCACTAGCAGTCAAAGGAGGCTCGTTTTGATGCAATATGCCGATTAACATTTATTGCCATATCCCTCATTGAAGGCTTGCGAATAAGATTTGCTTGATCTATTGGCAGCTCTTGCTCATATGGAACCTAAGGCTTCCAGAGAAAAAAATGCAACTCTGTCCAACCTCTGTAATTATGTAGGACATGATAAACTCCTTCAAAATTAAATCCTTGATTCGGTTACTAAACACCTTTCTTGGTCACGAATGCAAGGAAGCCTTTGCCAAAATTAGGCAGGAATTGTCAAAAGCTCCAGCTCTGGGTCTGCCTGTTTATAAGAAGCCATTAACACTGTTTTGTGACAAATGCAATGGGTTTGCACAAAATGCACTCAGCTACACAGCGACAAACATCGCCCTATTGCATACTACTGCTCGGCTCTAGATTCTGTGGCTGTTAGTTTGCACTCATTTTACAGGCGGTTGATGCCACTGCATTATTGGTTGAGAAAGCTGATGTGTTGATCCAGTGATACCCAGTGAATGTGCACATGCAATACGTGTTGTTGAAAGGAAAAGCACCACACATTTCCAATTCCAGACTCTCCTGCTATGAAAAACTCCTTATATTGGCTATGAATGTTATGCCCATTCGATGTTCCATTTTAAATCCTACCGCTATGCTCCCAACCATTTCTAATGGTGAACCCTGTGACTGTCTTGTGATTGTTGAACATCTCGTGACCCCTAGAGCTGACCTGAAATATTTCTCCTTGCAAAACCCCAAATAGATTCTGTTTATCAGCAGATGTTGTTTATGCAATAATGAACTGGGTGAATCTCTGCCATTTATTCAGTGTTCACTCCTCATGCTGTGTTTGAAGCTTACCCGTTGCCGAAGGTCAAATCAGCCCAGGTAGCCAAACTGATTATGCTCACTCATGCATGTATCTTGTCAGAATAGAAGCCTATTTACATAGACTCCAGATATGCTCACTGAGTAGTGCATGATTTTGGTGTCCACTGGGAACAGTGTGGTTATATGACCTCTGCTAGTACCCTATCCTTATTGGCCATTTGTATACCATGTGTGCCTTAGTACAAGCTTCATTACTCCCTTTTGCTCTGGGTATTGTCAAAGACATTTACTGCAATTACTCAGCACATAAATCAGCTCATAATGCATGCTGTAAATACCCTAGGCTCCTAATGATGTAATTATCTGTATTTCAGTTCAACAGTCACTGATAGCATCGCTTTCCAGTTTGGCTGTGCTGCAAGATAAAGCACCCAAGTCTGAGAAGGAGCTATGGTTTAAATGACTCTGTAAATTCTACTGTAATTCACATTGATGGTCACCTCATAGCGTCTAGTGTGATCCTACTATATATTATCATACTAGAGCATTCTATCATACACTCTGGTAAAGGCGCTATGATTGAGATTGTGAAACATAATTAGTTTGCTGCTTACATCCCCACTGTAGCCCAGACATATTATCTGCCCATCCTGTTCCGGAAGGTCCTTTTCTAAATGTGCATATTGACTTAATATAGCTCCTGTTTGAATTATGTCTTGTCGCTATTGAGTAATTTTTCTCGAAAGGTAGAAGCCAACCCCTGGGGAGGGCAGTTTATATTACTGTAGCAAAGACATTCTTTCTTGATTTTATACCCCGATTTGGGCTCCCTATTTTTATAGACATTGACCCTCGGACCCACTTCACTGGTCAGGATTTCAGAGAGATCTTCATGGCCCTTAATAACTCTCAAATCTTCCACTGCACTTAACACCCCAATCCAGCGGCACAGTAAAATGCTACAATGGAGATATCAAGCTCTGACTCTACAAAATTTGCCAAGAAACAGGCCTTAAGGGGCCTGAAGCCCTGCACTTAGTTGTCAGGAACCCATTGCACCAAGAACTGTTGTTAAAACCTTTAAACACATGGTCAGATGTAGAGCACAAAAGACATTCTAAAATGGCCGCCACAGTACCAGTAAGACAACTACCCAAATGGACATGGCTGGTGCCAGGACATGCAAGGTATCAATAACAGTGCAGTGTTGCACAACGCCAGTCTTTAAAAACTCTAAACAATAGGGGGGGGGGCAGTGCTTAGCTTTTTTTGCACATTTATATCTTTACTTGCCTTGACACTTACTGTGTCTCCTGAAGTTGTGTCCATGTCTGCAGGGCATGTTTATCAGCTACCAGCACCTGTGGAGAATCCCAGAATAATCACATTTGCCCTCTTTGTGAAAACATTTCAATTGCTGCACAACATTAGCCAGATATTCAGCTGTTAAGAACTTTTGTGGATTAATGGAGCCTGAAACCTTGTTCCCACGTAGCTCGCATTAAACTTCAGCATACCAGAGGACTCTCTAACCAAAAGCCAGCATATGCTAGGTTTGCGTGTGCCATTCGCTGCTTCTACCAGTATGTGGCTCCACAGAAGCACTGCTAGCCGGTCAGCATTTCTCGTCCTCATTATTTATTTTTTCCTGCCCGCGCATTTAGCCACGTTTTGCTGGCATTTCCAAGGCTCAACAAAGCCTTCATTTAGTCATCATTTTTCGGCGCCTGCAAGGTCGCAGAGTGTCCGTGCACATTAATGGTCACTTCAGTTTAGTTTGGTGCCTGCTTGGTCTGCGTTTAAATGGTGGCTGCAACGCACATTAAAACAACGGAATAAAAAAGAAAAGGGAAACCACTTACCTTGTTTTGTTCACTGCTTTCTCTTCAGTTATAATTGTAAAGGTTCTTTTATAAGGCGCTTAATACCGGAGACCAGTTTCTTAGCACGAGACTGAGATTCGAGCATGTGTTGCTATGCGTTGTCTTGCTTCCACGACAAACAGTTGCCTTTGAGCTATCCTCCCGGCTTGCTTGCCAAGCCCTGAAACAACAAGGATATTTGTTTTTTGTTAAGAAAGAACTTTCACACAAGGATTTTAGACTTTTGCTTTACTCCATCAAGAGAGATATGGAGTGAAAGAAACTACTGTCATTTTTTAAGTTATAATTGTACCTGGAGAAAAGGAAAAGAACGTTTATTGATTATGAACATTGTCCTATGCCTAAAGAAGACCATGGGAACTAAATTACAGACGTCTACAGAAGTTAGGCTGGGAAGCAGTACTTAGTTCATCACGTTAAACCAGAATATGTGGGAAGTCAAAACTAGTGAGTTTTGTCACTAAAACACCCTAAATATTGTTATTCTGTATCTGCAGGGAAATTAAGCTGTTTACACAGAATCCAGAAGACACACAGCTCACATCGCAGTTCCCTGCCAAAACAAAAATCCTATCTCTTTGGTGCAAGAGAGAGTTTGCACCAGTTGCTGCTGCCATGCATGTTTGTTCCATTAAGAGGTGTGGGTATTGGTCATCTGAATATGCCATGGGAGTACATTGATACAGTAGATTTTCATCCGCCCCTGCAAGACACCAGGTAAGCGTTACAGAACACTAAGCCCACGTTTTCCTTCTTACCTGGACATGATGGAGACCTCAGATGTAGATCAATTATCTGTTTTGTTAGGGGAGCTCAGAGCGGAGGTACATGCAGCTCGGTCTGACACAAAAGACCTGAGACAGGAGTTGGTGGTTAATAGAGATAAAACTGAAGATTTATCCAGAACACTAACACACACACACAAGTGGGTCAAGCTCCATTACCAGTTCCTATGGCCTGTGCCCTTTCCCCTCCATGCCAGCCCCTGTTCAGGTACTTTCTCCAGCTTCCATTCCACTAGCTCCTCCTGCACTCTTATCAAGGTGGCATTTATTTTGTCGTATTTGGGGGGACATGCAGCCAAATGATCCATACCACATGTAAAGGGGGAGGATTCTTTACTCAGTAATTGCCAGTGGTTCCAAGGGGAATTAGAGAAATTGTTTGCTAGGAAGTCGCAAGCATAGGCCCTGGACAATGAGCTTTTAGAGACAAATTGGCCTGAAGAAAATAGAACCTCATTATTTCATATGGGTCTTCGTGGGGAAATAAAGGACATTTTAGCTTAGGTTGGTAATCCACCAACCCTTTGCTAAGAATTCATCAAACCTTTGGTGCAGTTATTTCACCATTTGCAGGAAAGGAAGGCCGATCGATCCCCATCCGAATTAAGAACAATGTATGTCTGGCCAAAAGACCCTGCTTGTCATGCTGAACCTGCACCTGAACCTAAGCAATTGGGGGGAAGTAGGGGACCTTTGACTAAAGAGCAAAGGAATCGGAGGCGAAAACTGCAGTTGTGTTTATACTGTGGAAAATCAGGTCACTTCTTGCAGAATTGTCCAGTCAAGCCACAGCGCAAGCCAGTAGGAGCGATGGAATCCATGAGCAGAACTGCATCTCCCCAGGTGGAAAACTAACAAGCCTGGCAGGTGTAGATACTCAGCTGTTGAGCGTTGAGAGCGATTCACAGGTCTCACTTGTTGGTGTTCCAATCACCCTAGTCAGTTCACATGAGCCACAGAAGGTACGTGCCTTAGAGGGATATATAGATCGCGGAGCCATTGGTAATTATATGGACCAAAACCTGGCAACCTTATAGGTATGCTTACTCTGTAAAACGATGTAGAGAATGTGGTGGCGGCTGGTGGCCCTCCCTTGTCTTCCGGTCCAGTGTCACAATATACTGAGAATCTAAGCTTATTGTGCAGAATGGACATGGAGAATCAATTACCTTTTATCTCATGTACACGCCACAGATTCAAGTTATCTTGAGCTTTCCATGATTGGAGAAGTATAATCCCTGAATAGACTGGAGGAGCAAACATTTAACATTTCCAGAAGACTGTTTAAGAACGTGCTGCGTTTCATGGTGTGTCCCTGGAAATCTCGTCTCAGCAAAATCGGTACATTCTGTAGGAAACGTGTTAGTTCTTGTTGGTGAAATTCCCATTCTTTACATAGAATAAGAGGATGTATTTCAGAAGGAACAAGCTGAAATATTACCATCTCATCACCCATATGATTGTCAGCTAGACATGGTACCTGGAGCTCAAGTGCCATGCAGCCGCATCTACGCTCTCTCGGAGAAGTAGAATTAACATTTGCAAAACTATTTAGATCAGTACTTAGCCAATGGCTTCTTTCGTCCTTCATAATCTCCTGCTGCTTCCCAACTATTCTTTGTTGCTAAAACATAGGGGATTACCGGACATGCATTGATTAAAGAGATTTTAAATGATGTAACTGTGAAAAACAGATTTCCTTTGCTGCTAATACAGGTGTTGTTGTATCAAGTGAGAGGGGCTACTACCAAGATGAAGTTAGATCTTCGGTGGGCCTATCAGCTGGTATGCAATAAAGAAGGGAATGAATCAAAGATGGCCTTTCGCACTAAATTTGGTCTGTTCGAGTATTAAGTAATGCTTTTTGGAGTATGCACTGTGCTTGCTGCATTCCAGTTTTTTTTATGAATTATGTACTAAGAGAGTTACTGGATGTATGTGCAGTTGTGTACATTGACGACATCTTGGTATATTCAGCAAAACCAGAGGACCATGTTACACATGTCAAGGCAGTTTTGGAGTGACTCAGACAGCATTGGTTGTTTGCTAAATTTGAAAAATGTTCTTTCCATTTTAACGGAAGTGGAGTTTTTGGGGTTTATCCTTACACTTCAGGGGGTACGGATGCACGACAAAAAGGTTGAAGCGATTCTTCAATGGCCGTCACCTAAATCAGTGAAGACAGTACAGAGTTTCATCGGGTTTGCCAATTTCTACAGACATTTCATTCCAGATTTCTCTGCAGTGATTCATCCAATCACTTCATTGCTGTGGAAGAATCGGAAATTCCAGTGGAACACTGAAGCGGAACAAGCTTTTGCCAAAATCTGAAGAGGAAATTCATTTCTGCCCTCGTACTGAGACATCCCAACCTGGAATTACCATATATCGCCAAAATGAAACCTCAAGTGTAGCTACGGTCACCGTCTTATCACAGAAGGATCCACAATCAGGACGGTTGCACCCAATAGCCTTTTGGTCCAAGGAATTCACAACAGCAGAGAGGAATTACGCCATTACAGATAAAAAGTTGTTAGTGATTAAGGGAGCAATCAAGGAGTTGAGGCATTATCTTCTCGGGACTAAACATAAGGTGACAGATTTTACCGATCATCGGAACCTCCAGTATCTGAAATCGGCGTGGCCAGAGACTACCGTCATTTTTAAAGTTATAATTATACCTGGAGAAAATGAAGAGAAGCGTTTATTGGTTATGAACATTGTCCTATGCATAAAGAAGACCAAGGGACCAAGAGAGTCTACATTCAAGCCCGTGTCTAAGCGGCATCTAACAACTCGGCCAAATTCTTTAAAATCTGTAAGGAGCTTGCCAGCTCTGCTGCAGTCTCCACCCCTCCTTTCGCCTCCCAGGCTCTTTGCAATGCCCTTGCCTCCCACTTTATCTCTAAAACCGAGGACATCTTGTCCAGCCTCTCCTCCGCCCCCATCCTCTAACCTCTCCTTCTCTGCTTTCTGACCCACCTTCAGCCACACACCCTCCCTCTTTCTCCTCCTTTCCTCTTTTCTCCCCTGATGAGGTCGCTATACAAGTCCAATCTATGAAAGCCTCATCAAAACAAGTCCATCCGAGTTCCTCTAAAAACTTTAAGGACCCCATTGATACCCTCGCTCCGGCCCCTGCCGATTTATGCAACCTCTCTTTTCCCTCTCCTTTGAAGCACTCCCTTGTGCATCCTCTCCTTTAGAAACCCACTGCTGATCCTTCCTGTCCGTTCCTGTCCGGCTAACTATTGGCCAATTTCCATTACACTCTTTTTGGGTAAACTCCTGCAAAAGCTGGCCATCTCTCAGCTTAACCTTCATTCTGATTCAGTTCTGATTCAGTTGGCTCTCTCCATGACCACCAATCTGGCTTCAGAGCTGCCAGAAGCACGGAAACTGCTCCCTGAACATCCGTGAAGACCTGCTCTACAACCTTGACTCTAACATTCCCTCTGTCCTCATCCTTCTTGATCTCTCCTCTGCTTTCGACACGGTCAACCATACTACCCTGCTCAATCGTCTCTGTGACAGCCTGGGTATCACTGATCAGGCTCTGGCCTGGCTGACCTCTTTCCTCTCTGATCGACCCTCCCAGGTACAACTTGGGTCCTTCCTATCTTCTATCTCCCTCTCTACATGTGGTGTTCCCCAGGGGTCTAACCTCTCGCCCTGGCTTTTCAACCAATACCTGGCAACTCTCGCCTACTGCATTTCCATTTTCTGCTCAAATTTCCAGTGTTATGCTGATGACACCCAACTCTTTTTCAGACTTCCTTCAGCCACCTCCTCTCCTTCCCTCATCTCTGATTGTCTAATCGGCATTCAAAATTAGTGTGCCGATCTTTGTTTAAATGCCAACAAGACTGAGATCCTCCTCATTGGTACAGCTTCTCCATATTTTCCCATCACTCTCTGGCCGGCCTCTCCTGGCCCTTCTCCTACCCCCACCTGCGAGGCTAAGAACCTTGGGGTCAGCTTTGACTCTACACTGTCCTTCTCCTCACACATCACTGGCGTCTCTAAAAAATCTATTTTCTTACTGCACTTCTCAGAGGTACTCTGCCTTAGGCAGAGGCCATGGGCCTGAAGAGGGGCAGAAACCAGAAGGACCCCCGAAGAGAGAGCGGTAGCCCGACGGTCGACGGCAGAAGCCGAGGAGGGACATGGGCCTCCTTGAATTGTGCTGGACATTGGACGGTTGGGATTCTTGAGGACCATATGGGGTCTGGAGAGGCAGTTCTCTTACGTAAGTGGACTGATTATCAATTGGAATGGTCACGGAAATATAAGCCTAGGCCACACTGGCCAGGCTCAGAAGAATTAGGCTGGCCTGAGTTGGAGCGAAGCGACTTGGGCACTGGCGCCTCTATGGTTAGTCTGGTAGTAGTTCCTCTTGGGAGCTTCATTTGTTATGGGGCGATAGATGCTTCAAGTTGGGGGGGACGTATGGGGAGGGGGAGGGAATTGTCAGGGGCAAGGGTTGTTACAGTTGAATGGTTTATTATCAGCGCAGAACATTGGGAGCGAACACAACAGTTTTTCAGCAAGGCATGAAGGAGGACCGCAGAAGGGAAATCCAACTGCTCACGTGCAATGTTAATGGTCTGAGTGACAAGATCAAAAGGGGGTTGGTTCTCAGATACCTGGGCAGGCACAAGATAGACATTGCACTGCTACAAGAAACTCATCTGGAGGGCAACCAGTGTTGCTTTCTGGGGCGAGGACAGTACAAGATACTAAAACATGCAGGGTATTACAGGGGCTCCAGGGGGGGCCCCCATGGTGAAAGGTTTGCTACCCCTGCAGGTGTTGGTGGTTAAAAGGAATCCCGGGGCATTTTATTATGATAAGTGGGACTTTATAGGGTGAGAGCATGATGGTGCTGAACGTATATCCACCCTCCGCCCCAAGAGGGGAATTTCTTGCCTGGGGCTACTGGCACAATATGTGGAGGACATTACAATTGTGGGAGGTGATTTTAATGATATTATGTTATGTAATATGTAAGGAGAGGGACAGATCGGGCGAGGAGGCAGGGTAGTACCACCGTTGGCCAAGACCTCCCTGGCAGCTTTTGCGGATGCAACTGGGTTGGTGGACATATGGAGAGACATGCACACTCTGGACAAAGGTATCTCCTTTTACTCTGGGTCGCACGGGACATTCTTCTGCATCGACTAGTTTTGGGTAGGGTTTTGCAAGTTGAATCCCTGCAGCGCTGCATCTCTGATCATGCTCCCCCAGCAGTAATTGTCACGACTCAAGCTGAGGGGGGAATGGCCCTACCACCTGGGCAATGAGGAGATCCTAAAAGGGTTGGTGTAAGGGACATAGGAGTTTTTCACCCAAAACGAGGGATAAGTGTCGAGTAAGGCCACGATGTGGGAGGCCTATAAGACAGTTCTGAGTGGGAGGGCAATGCTGGAGGTGGGGTAAGCATCTGAAGAATAGAGTGAAAGCTCTGTTAGACCCAGAGAGGGACATTAAAGGGAAGGAGATGCAGCACAAAAGGGCCAGGATGGCCCAAACACAGAGAACTACTGCAGGCCACGCTGCAATTCAAAGGGGTACCTATGGATGAAGTGAAGCAGACACACTGGGTGTGTAGGGCCAGAGTCTACGAGACAGGGCAGAGATCGCCAGGAGGAGGGGTTGAGGTGCATACGAGAAATAAAGCCAGCGGGAGTGGGGAAATGAAAAGTGACCGACAGGTTTCAGAGGAATTTGCAGGATACTATCAGGGCTTGTATGGTAACTCAGAGGGACCATCCGGGAGGAGATTGCCCGATTCCTTGAAAGGGTGTCCCTGCCCAGGCTAAAGAAGATAGAGCGGGAGACGTTAGACTCCCACATTTCTGTTGGAGAGGTGCAAGTCGCCATCGGTTAGCTACGACCAGGAAAGTCCCCCGGACCAAATGGGTATCCCATGGAATGCTGGAAGAGCCTGCGCGAAAATGTGGCTGAATCAATACTGGGAATGTGCAATGAATATAGGGCCAGCTGAACTACCGGTGGATTTGAGACTGGCCAGCACAGCTGTCCTTCATAAGCAAAGGAAACTGAGGAAGGCATGCTCCTCGTACCGCCCGATATCACTACTGAATGGGACAAAGATGTTATCTTATAGACTCCTTAAAGTCATCGGCAGGGTGATTACCTCAGATCAGTGCATGTTTGTTCCAGGGAGGGTCACACAAATGAATATTAGGAAGGGGCATAATGCTATGGCCAAAGATAGCGATTTGCAGGGGCTGCACACCATAATGGCCCTTGACTCAGAAAAGGCCTTTCATTCGATCATGTGGGAGTTCCTGTGAGCCACTATGGGTAAATTTGGCTGTAGGGATGGGATTCTGAGATGGGTCAAACTTCTTAATTCCCATCCATGAGCGCAAATCCGGGTTAATGGCTATACATCTGAGAGTTTCCCACTTCAGCGAGGCATGAGGCAGGGGTGTCCACTATCCCCGTTGTTTTTTCTGCTTGCTATCGAACCACTGGCTGAGCTAATAAGGATGGATCAACTTCTGGCAGGGTTTCGTGTGGCCCGGGGACTGGGAGGACCGGGTCTCACTGTATGTGGACAACTTGTTACTCTGCATGGGGGATACGGGGAGGATGGCCCGAGGGCAATAGAGGTAACATGGGAATTTGGGGAATATAGTGGACTCAGGATTAACTGGAGTAAATCTTTCTTTTTTTATTAAAATGTTATGGTTTGATATGCAAACCTCTCATCTTCGTTAACATCACATCGTAATTCAAAATAATCTTTCAATGAAACTGTTTCAGGCTTTTCAGTAAAGATGGTTATCATTCTACAAGGATACAGGAGATTTTCAGCTCTTTTCTTGCTTCTTTTCGTTCAAGTTTCAGAGATTTCCATGATGTTATTCCAGAATCGCACATTTGTGTAAACCATTTTTTTGTCGTTTCCCAAGAGAATTTGGGCCCATCTCTCTTCAGGGGACAGCTGTATTTGGTATTTGAGAAACATTTCTTTGTATTGAATTCTTTTTTCTGACAATGCAGAGCATGACATGATGATATGATGTAGGCTTTCTATTGTGTCCTTGTGTTTGCAGAAACGCAGTCTCATGAAAGTTTCACATATGCCATGAGATGGAAATAACTTTAGATAAAGCGGAAGCTTGTTCAAAGATCTCTTATCAAATTGACATGGGAGATCAAGTTGGTATTGGGCTTTTAATTCGGTCATGGCAATCCAACCGTTAAGCGCAATTTTCTTTCTCGCTTTTTGCGGGCGGTGCAGCAGCGTGTCCATCGATATGTCCGCTGCTTCTCTTTTGGCATCTACACATGTTTTCCATATAGCCAATGGTTGTTCACTGCTTCCGGAGAATGTCAAGTGCTGGAACATTTAGATCATTAATTAATTTCCGGTTAAGATCAAGTTGTTTCCATGTTATGAGTGAAGCCAAGGATTAAAGGGCAAGCTCAAAACGGATGCGAGGCATCGGAAATGAAGCTGGTAAGGCTAAAGCTTTCCTCCAGAATATGCCCTCCTGTTGTTGCTGAATCGTATCTTCAATATTGATCATAGTCTCACTGCCGTAGGTTAATATAGCGGCAGCTTTCTGTCTATAGAAAGTTATCAGTGTTGTCAGTGAAAACTTTCCAAATTTCTGATGGAGTATTTGGGCTTGACGAGCAAGAGAAAGAGCCTTTGATTTTAAGTGCTGGTTCCATTCTTTCTCCACTGGTGAATGATTTAACCACACACCGAGATACTTTATCGTTTTTACTTGATGGAGTTTTTGTTTCCTGAGGAAGAATGAAAACTTAGTTACCTTTCGCTTCGTTTGGAACGAGTGGGACATCATTTTCATTTTTTAAGCATTCATTTCCATTTGATTGGTGATCATGTATTCTTCCAGTTTGGTCAATGCAATCTGTAGCCCTCTTGGTGTTTTTGCTAATAAGACAATATCATCGGCATACCTGATGCATGGTAGACAGGTGGTGTTCAGTTTTGGGGGATTCATCGAGGGGGTGTAGATGTATTCCTCGAAGTCCGCTGTGAACAAGTTGAAAAGCGTGGCCGCCAAGCGGCAGCCCTGTTTAAGACCATTCCATGCTTTTTGTCATCAGTTAGTGTACCTTCCTTGGACATTCTGATCCGAATGGTAGTATTTGCATATAATAGCTTAATTGGTTCCAGTATGTCACAAGGCCCCCTCCATGAACTTAACTTGTTCCATAAACTGTTTCTGTTCACCATATGGAACGCTAGTTTTAAGTCCACAAACGCAGTGTATATCGGCGTTCTGGACTTAATAGCTTCATGCTTTAATAAAATAAGCAAGAAGAGGTTGATGTTTTTTCCGATGTATTTGACAAATCCAGTTTGTCTTACAGGGTATCACTTTGCTTTCCCTGCCCAGCTGTTAAGGTTGTCAAGAAGCAATTTGGCAAAGATCTTCCCAAGGGGGTGCAATAGAGCGATAGGGTGGTAGTTCTGTGGATCTTTAGTGGTCCCCTGCTTAAAAGTTGGAATCAAAATTGCTTGTTGCCAAGATGTCGGGAGGCTGTTAGTCTTTTGAATTAGTTCAAAGATGTTGCAGCAAATGTTTCCACATATCTCTGGGTTTCGTTTGATCACCTCGTTGAAGAATTTAACCTCTGTATTGCATTAGGGATATCTGCTGTGCCCCAACCAAATGTCCAATTGTGGACATTGTCTGGATCTTGGGCTTCAATTTGCAGGGGCCTGGCTATGTACACATCTGTAAAGTACAGAGTCCAGCTCGCCTCTGGAACAACTGCAATCATTGGGTTTTTTGTCAGAGTTTGGCAAGTTAGGAGAGACCACAGCTGTCTTGTATTTTGATTTTTCAACGATTGTAACATCTTTTCGGCATCATCTTGTTGAAGGATCATCTTGTTGTTTTTCATCCAATTCCTGTGTCGTTGTTTGACCAGTCTGATCAGATTGAATTTGTCAGAAAGATTCTGCTATTTTATCAGCTTTAAGGTCCTCCGTAGTTCTTTCTTTTTCTCCACCACCTTTGGATTATAGGCGTGGATATGCTTGCGGGAGACAGCTTGTTTAAGTTGTAAAGTTTGTTTGAAGGGCAAAAGTAGCCAATTGTAATTCATTTTCAGAAGGGCTTTGAGCTTGGAATTTCGAAAAATATTCAGCAGTTTTCAAAGTGTACTTTGCTTTATTCTTAGCCTATTCATCCCAGTGTTGGTTTACAGTGGAGGGAGAATTATTTTTTCATTGCTTGGATTATAAAATGGCCAAGATCTTATCAAGATGTGGTGATCACTGGTCTCCGATTTGAGATTATAGCTGTTATTGATTTTCTCGTAGATTCTCTTTGACATGAATATGTAATCAATAGTTGCGGTCGTAGGGCAGTGGAGTTGGGCGACCTGAGTTTGCATCCATGCTGTCTGAGCGGAGCAAGTTTCTGTTTACTGTTTCTTTATTCCAGTTTCTGGCTCGTGGGGAGAGCATGTTATCTTCGAGGGTGTAACCATCGATGTCACACAGGTGAAGGTTTAGGTCAGCACAGATAATGAAATCTATGTCGAGGTATTTCACAGCCGCTAGATCTATTGCTGAGAAGACTGAATCTATAAAGGCTTCATCTACCATGGCGATCGGATTCCAATAGAGGTTCATTACTGCCCAGGTCTCTTTGTCGTTGGGACCGGCCTTTGAATTATATGAAGTGGGTTAATTCGACGTTGTTTGACTATGGTTAGTTGAGCGCATGGGTGCAGGTTTATAGATTCGAGTATTTCCATGTTCACACCAATTTTAATCATAGTTAAGAGACCTGAGGACGGGCGGCCTCCGATCTCTGTATCACTGGATTCATTAAAATTGTGTACTGGTTGTTCATGTAGTCAGGATTCTTGTATGCAGATGAGATGGGAATTTGCAAGCTCTTTGTTTGTTCAGCGAAATAAGTGCCCATGCCCTTGTGTGTTCCATGAGCATATCAAAACTTTGGAAGTCTTCGCTTTGGTTGGTTGTTACTGCTGGCCACTGTGGTTATCTTGCTTGGTTGGAGATGTATATTCCAATTCTCTCCATATAAAGTGCTTTGTCTAGGCCGTTTGCTGAATTTGCTGGCTAGTGTCATAGTGGTTCCAGCATACTAGTGGGGTCCGATTTCCATACTGTCAGTGTAATCCCCTAGGGGATGTGTCAGTATGAGTCTTCCCAGCCTGTTTTGCTGTTAATTGTGCGGTTACATTTGCCGTGTTGAATCGATGGCCATTTGCAACAAGCTGTCCTTTGAATATCTTCAGTCGTTCTGACTTTAATATTAGGTATCACATGAAAGAGCTGCATCACATTTGTCCTGTTGAGGATCAGGTTGTCTTGTTGTGCTACAGTTCTTGTTAGTTTTATCCTGTTTTTGTTTCGTTTCTTCTGCGGGGCAACAAAAATAGGAAGTTTAAGTAACGTTTCACGACTGTTGGCTGGTCATGAATTGGATGAGTTGCTCCTTTCATACAAATTTCGTGGTCTGCCTTCCTCCTGTGAGATGTCATGTTGGCTTGTGCCTTCTGTTTCTTGGGACAGCTCTAGTTGGTCGAAGTCAAATTCCGAGTTCGAGATTTCTTTGCACGATAACGCTATCCTGGAGGCATGAAGGGAATGGCCCTTATCGTATTGATCAATTATGATCATTGAGCACTGGCTAATTTGTATTTGTGCTTCTTCAGAATGATCAATCTTGTCGTCATATACATTTACATATTCTTTTTTTTAATATAACATTTTATTGTTTTTTAAAAACACAAAGAAAAACATACAGCCCCGAACAACGGGGTAACCAATATTTCCCTTTCCCGCCCATTCGTAGTTTCACATCTTGTTCCACTTACAGAGGAGCTTGGTACAACCGGACATTTAACCACATTAATATTACGCAAACTGATTCCCTTACAAATCCTTGGGTTTTAGCGCAGTCTGTCCATGCAGGTTACTGTTCAGTGTGCGTCTTCCCATTTTTGACATATTTTCTGAGCTTTCTCAGGACAACCCCGGGCTGTATACACTCTTTTTTCCATCGCAATACAAATGTCCACATCCGTTAACCATTGCTCATAAGTCGGTGCTGTTGCAGAGCCCCAGAGTTGCGCTATATTTCTTTTCAGTATTGCAGAGGTGGTAGATAGAAACACTTTTTCATAACGTGTTAGCTCGATGTCCTCTTCTATTCCCAACAGTAGTTGTTTGGGGCTCACGTGAATTATTTTGCCAATTACTCTTGACAGTTCGCTGCAACATTGCTGCCAGTAACGTTGGATGACGTACATTCCCACAGTATGTGATAGTAGGAGCCTTCCTCCCTTTTACATCTCAGGCAGTGCGGGTCGGTGGTTTTCCCCCAGTTGAATAGTGCTACCCTCGGGTAATAAATTCTGTGCAGTACCTTCAGTTGTATTAACCTGAACCTGGAGGAGATAGCCACCTCTGTGGGGAACATTAATGCAGCCACCCAGTCCTCAGGAAGTATGGCGCCCACATCCCTCTCCCATTTGGCCTTTAAACCTGATAGTTCTTTCGTGGCGAAGGAGGTTATGGCACTGTATAAGGTAGACGTGACTTTGTGTCTAATTATTTCTGGGAACAGGTTGCGTTCCAGCGGGGAGTAGTCTGGCATGTCTATCATATTGGGGAGATGGACCTGTAGCGCATGTTTAAATTGCATATAGTGGTATTGTTCATTGGGGGGAAGCGTAAAAGTGGTGGCTAAAGCTTCAAATGGTATTATTTCGTTTTCTCTCACTACGTCCCCTATATTCGTAATGCCTAGTTGGGACCAGGAGCGCCATTTAGGGAGCTTGTTCACTTCTGGGAGGTGTTTATTATTCCATAGTGGTTGTGCTAGGGTTAGCTTCCCGTCCCAGCCTAAGTATTTATGAGTATCTGACCATATTAGAGTTATATGTGTCTGCATGGATGGGGCTGCAGCCCGGTCTTTTTGGCAATAGAGGTATTTCATGATGGGTCTTTCTTGTGGGTTGGAATCCGGCATTCTGTTGTGCGGTAGTGTGGTGTCCCTGTGTAGTTTATCATTTATTGTTGCCATTTGACTGGCCCAGTAATATGTTTGCAGACGGGGGAGTCTGATTCCGCCTTCCCATATGGATCTTTGTAGGGTTGTGAGTGACAGGCGTGGGCTTCCCCCTTTCCATAGCAATTTCCTGAGTATTTGATCTATTCTTTGAAACTCACTGGTCGCAACAGGCAGTGGGGCATTTTGCAATATATAAAGATAGCGGGGGAGGGCCATCATTTTGAAAAGTGCAGCCCATCCTAATAATGTAAGTTGTAAGGACATCCAATGTTGGACATCATCTTTGAACTTTAACGTTATATGGAGTAAGTTCTTGGGCACATAGTCTGACAATTTATGTGTAATTTGTATGCCTAGGTATCTAAATTGCTCCCATTCTATGCGGTATCGGCATTCATGTGGTACTGCGTTGTCTATCTGCCTCACTGGGAACAGTATGGATTTCGACCAGTTGACATGGAGGCCGCTGAACCTGCCGTATCTTTTTAGCAGCTGCGTCACGATAGGGCAAGAGTCACGTGGGTCCTGTAGGTATAATAGTAGGTCATCTGCGTATAAGGACACCTTGTCCTCCCAGTTTTCTGCCCATCTGAATCCACTCCATGTTTGTGTGGACCTTAGTAGGATTGCTAAAGGTTCGATCGCTAATGCGAACATCAAAGCTGACAGGGGCAACCCTGTCTTGTGCCCTTACCTAGCCGGAAAGGATTTGAGACATGCCCGTTTACCTTGGTTACTGCTTCAGGAAGATGATATAGCAGCTTGACCCAGCTAATAAAGTACGGTCCTATGCCCATTCGTTGCATAATCGCCCAAATTGCTTCCCAGTGAAAAGAGTCAAAAGCCTTTTCAAAATCTATGGCAAGCAAGCCCAGGGGGCTCTGCAGCTCCGGTATTTTTTCCAGTGCCATATGTAATCTGTATATATTCTGTCTAGTGGATCTCTCCGGCATGAACCCGCACTGGTCTGGGTGTACCAGTGTGTGTATAACTTGCTGTAGTTGGTTGGCCAGTACCTTTGCAAGTATCTTGGCCTCGCAGTTTATTAGGGAGATGGGTCTGTAGGCGCTGCATTTGTCAGGTGGCTTATCCGCTTTTGGTAAAACTATTATCGTGGCTTTTCTAAGGTCTGGGGGGAGGCAATCCAGTGAATGTGAGTGTTGAAAAAGGCGTAGCAGGTGCAGGGAGATTACATTCGTGCCAATTTTCTTCCATATTTCGACTGGGAAGCCGTTTGGACCTGGGGTTTTCTCTGATTGGAGTTCTGACATTGCCTGGGTTATTTCTTCCTCTGTGATTTCTTGTTCTAATATGTTGAGCTGTTGCACAGTTAAAGTAGGGATAGTGATTTCATCCAGAATGTCAGTCGATAGCAGTGAGGATGGTGCTCTGTACAGTTCCGTATAGTACTTTGCAAACCCCTCGGCTATGTCCTGGTCTGTTAGCAGTGGATCTGGTCCTTCGGTCATCAGTTGCCTGACTTGGGTAAGGCCCAGCTCCCGACGTTCTAGCCATGCTAGTATTTTCCCTGCCGTGTCCCCTGTCTCGTATACCTTTGCTCGCATCGCTGCGTGTGCTTGTTTAGTGTTATCTAAAGTTATATGTTGCAGCTGTTTTTGCGCTAACTGTAGCGTACGGTGCGTCACGGGTTGGTCGTGGGTTATATGTTCAATTTCAGCATTGTGTACCTTTGTTTCGGCTTCGCGTATTGCTTCTAGATGTTTCTTTTTGTGGGCTGAGGTCCAGGCTATGATCTCTCCTCTTAATACCGTCTTTAGAGCCTCCCATAGTGTTACCGGGCTATCTACAGAGCCAGTATTCAATTCAAAGTACGATTCGGTGACCTTTTGAATATGTTCTACCAGTTCTGGGAATCCTAGGTAGTAACCATTTAATCTCCAACTGGGTGGGGGAGTTGATCTGTTGGTCTTAATCATCATTGTGAGTGGAGAGTGATCCAATATGCCTCTGGGGAGTATGTGTGCCTCACATGCTTCATGTATATTTCTTAATGGTAGGAAGAAATAATCTAACCGGGACAGTGAGGCATGTACTCCAGAATGATACGAGTATTCTCTTTTGTTGGGATGCAGTGATCTCCATACGTCTTGCAGCCCCAGAGCATTAGTGAATGTGGCGGGTTTAGTGCGCGATTCTGGGTTTCTGGACCTTACATGCGTTCTATCAATGTCTATATTCATTACTTCATTGAAGTCTCCCCCAATTAGTGTGAGATCTGCAGAGTTGGTAGCAAGTAGGGGCGTAATGTCATTGGTCAGAGAGGTTAGCAGATTGGGTGGTGCATATACAGCGGTCATGGATACCGTGCGTTCCCAGAGGGTTCATGTTGTGTGTACGAATCTGCCTCCCGTGTCCTGTGTAACAGTGATGGGTATATATGGAAGTCTCTTGTGTACTAGGATTAATACCCCTCGCGATCGCATCGTGAAACCAGCGTGTAGTGCCAATCTATAGTTCGAGCGTTTAAATAGTGTGCACTTTGTGCCAGTGAGATGTGTCTTCGTTAGGAAAGCTATGTCTGGGGAATTTCGGTTCAGTGCCTGCAGGACCAGTCGCCTTTTGATGCTATTACCAAGCCCGTTTACATTCCATGTCATCAGTCGGATGGTTCTATTTCTGTTCATGTTGGGGGTCCCTGCCATTTGAGCTGTATGACTATAGTGACGCTGTGTTGAGTGTCTAGAGGTGCCGTGTGATACAGCGGCCCGTTTAGGGATTGGTCATGGTCGTGCGTACATATGTACTCCTGTGTTTTGCGTGGCTTGTTGGTAAGGAAGCTGGTGCCATGCGTGTGTTGGAACTGGTGCAGTGTTTAACATTACAACTTTGAACCCCCCACACTCCACCCAACTTGAAGCATCTGTCGCCCAATATAACAAATTCAACACACTGTCAAAAGGACAGTCAACTCATTAACTAATACTTATAACCTAATGTTCTTTTCTCTACTCGTTCTGCCACAGCACCCAAATTGTTCACAATCCACACGGAGTTCGGGATCGAAGGTTGTGGCTCTTAAGGGCCCGCTGTTTACAACATGTCTCTTTGACGGTTTTACGGCCAAGTGCGGACAGGATTTCACAGTACCTTTGTATGCGTATCTGGCGCGTGCCCTGGTGTAGTCTCGCTGGGTGTACATCCTGGTTTAATGCATCAATTTTCTATTCCTTGAGCCGGACCATTCGGTTCCGGTCGAGGGGGGAGCCGCCCTCTTCGTCCTCTGTCTCCCGGGAGTCTGGGCCTGCCCCCAGGGTCCGGGATCCCCGAGTCCCAGTTCCCGGTGATGTGTGTCTCGGCCCATTTCCAGGCCTCTTTTGGGTCCGTAAAGTGCACTGTGGTGCCGTTATGCTGGATCTTGAGTTGTGCCGGGAAAAGCAGTCCATATTTGACGTTCATAGAGTGCAGTTTCCTCTTCAGATGTTCAAAGGATTGCCTGGCTTTTTGCACTTCCCGGGTGTAATCCGGGAAGAACGCTATTTTGGAGCCGTTGTATGTAGTCGGGCCTCCGGATCGGGCCATCTGCAGTATCGCGTCTCTGTCTCGGTAGTTCAATAGCTTTGCGATGGCGGTCCTCGGGGGGGCCCCAGGTATTGAACGCCCTGATGGTACTCGGTGGGCTCTCTCTATTGCAAAGAAATCGGAGAAGGATTTCGGTGCCGCCAGGTCCGCTAGCAATTGCTCGAGAAAGAGCTCCATACTGGGGCCTTCTGCTCCTTCCGGCAGTCCCAAGATGCGGATATTGTTACGGCATGATCTGCCCTCTCCCTCATCCACACGTGCCTCCAGGGATTTTAGACGTGTGATTGCCTGTGATAGTTGCAGGTGGACCCCGCTAAGATCATCCTCCACCTTCGAGACTCTCTGTTCTACTTCCCCTTTGCGAGAGGACAGCTTTTGGAGGTCGTGTCGGAGGAACGAGACCTCTGCTGAGATGCCGTCCATTTTTTTCTCCATTGAGGAGCGAGAAGTAGCGATGGCGGCCATCACGTCCTTTAGCGTCAGGACTCCAGCCTCGGGCAGTGAGGTCATCGGTGGTTCCACCTCCATTGCAGTGGTGGGGATGCTAGTTGCGTATTGGTCCATGGTGCTTTGTGTGGTACCCCGTTTGGTTTGCTCCTTGCCCATGGTACCCTCTGCTCGTCTCACACGGTGGGGAAGCACCGTACAGGGTTGCGGTGCAACAGGATGTGTCCGGGGCACCAACGCTTGTCACACCTCTCGGCACTGCGGAGGTCCAGTTGGCAGGCTAGGGTCCCGCCGGGTCAGTGCACGCTTGTGTTCCGCAGGTCCGCACGGAGGAGCTGGCACTGGGTCCCTCCTCCCCTCTTCGTAGTGCTCCGGCGGCCCGTGTCCTCCTCAGTCGTTGGTCGCGGCGGCCATTTTGGCGGCATTTCCTCACGCCCAGGGGGCCTCCGGGTTTGTCGAAGTAGATGCCGAGCGGATTTCGTCCGGGGGTCAGGATTTTCCCCAGGGGTGCTATACCACTTTAGGTCAGTTCGGGTGTCTTTCCAGGCCGGTTCGGTCCGTCGAAAGGATATTTAAACAGGATATCGCGGGCGGCCAGAGGGAGCTCACGGGACTCACGTCCTTGCTGCTCGCATGCTGGCCACGCCCCCTCTACATTTACATATTCATCAGTTCTTCTCGTTGGGCTGCATCGTTGGTTGGAGGTACATCTAATGGGAGAACTGTGGTGTTCTTTGTAACCGTCACTTCCCATTGCGCGGATAGTTGATGGGGATTATCTTTTTTTTTGTTTTAAGTCTTGTATGACCTTTATTGGGAGAGTGAGATTTGGAAGGAATGCACAGGAACCAGTTTGTCTTTTTATTTGGTTAATCCCTGCTTTTTTGTTTGCTTTCAATGTCACAGGTTTATTACTTTTTGTGAAGATCCTTTAGGTTTTGGGGCCTTTGTTAACGGTCTTTGGTTTCTTATTATCGTCCTTATTACTTGGACCAATATTATTCATTGCGAGATTAATGCTGGTCATTTGTGCTGAAGTTTCTTCATCATTTAGGTCAATTCGATTGTCGACCGTAACAGATGCATTAGTGGGAGGGTTCACTGTTGTCGATTGGTTAGTTTGCTTCGTTGGGCTTGATGGTGTGCTTCTGTGCAATGCCACTTGGGTTAGATGGCTAATTCCCTGGTTATTGTTTGTTAGTGCTGGTCTTGAATTAGAAGGACATCTATTGTCAGAGGACATTTTTAATGAAAGCATTAGCCAAATCCGTTTTTCCGCTCTGTCGCTTCTCGCTATGTCGAAGAGTCTTGTTTGCCGTATGAGGCTTGCTTGAGCCTCTAAATCAGGGCGCTCCTGTAGTTTGTTCATGAGCGCTTCTGAATAAATTTGTTTTGAATGAATTAGTGCAAGAAGAGTGGCTTGATCCTTGACAGTCTCTACGAGCGCTTCTTGCATTTTCATAAATGGAATAAGTGACTGTGAGGTGGTTGCAATGAGCATATTTTGCAAATCGAGTATCAAAGTTGGTATGGAGACCATTTCTTGATGTAAAGCAGGCTCGCATCTGCATTTGTTTTGTGAATTGTCATCAGCTTGTGCACGTGGCCCTGCATCATTGACCCGGTTTCCCTGGGTATAATTCTCCTTATTAGGAGTACTTCTGTAGTTATGTCTAGCCCAGTGTTGTACACACTCTCGCTCACCGGAGATTGAGCGTGTTGCTCTGATCGGGTCAGAGGGACGAGCAGGCTCGATATGCTGCATCTTTCCAAACACTTATATTCTTTTTTCATGATTTTGCATTTCTCAATTTCTGCAATATCAAGCGATAAACAAGCCGCTCTTGGATTTTGCTGGAAATTATTTCTTTGAACTAGACTTTGAGATGATCTCTGGCTCTCATATAGGGATTGCCAATGTCGTTTGGCCAAATTGGCTTTATCCTTTTGGGATAAGTCTGTTGTAGGCACTTCCGAAGTGAGTCGCTGTTCATGTTGAATGTCTCAGTATTTTCCATCAGCTTTGGCATCGGTCTGTCCAGCCATCAGATATTGTGCAAGGGGTGGAGCCATCAAGGCTAAAGCAGCATGGGCTGACTGGTGCTCTGTGATCGAATCAGGAAGTCTAGAGCGTTGTGACTGCTTAGACATCAGTAGTTCATTGGTGTGGACTTCTGACAAAGGTGTCTCATCTGGAATCTGCTCTTTATTTTGTTTTGGAGTTGCCAACGTTTCAGGTAAACAAAAAGTTCCTGTAAACAGATGCGCTATTTCCAGAGGAATTTCCCTTTGCTCTCTATTAGGCAGCTTATTTGAAGCCTCTGTTTTTGGTGTCATCGAGATCAGTGAAATTTCTTTTGAAGCGGAGGCTTGATCATTAGATGGAATTTGGGTCGACAATCGCGGCACACCATTCTGTTGTGAGTTATTTTGTGTCATGTTGGCTGGATTGTTAAGACCCTGGCTCAGTGAATGGTTCAATGTGGTGTCTTGTTGAGCGCGTTTTTGCAGATTTAATGGGGAACTATCTGGTATAGACAGAGTCTTTGTGCGCAGTCGTGTTTGAGACAGAGCCATGGTTCCCGGGGGTCACGGCCCAGTGGTCTGCTGGGTATCGTGTGGACTTTACTTTCCAATTTTCCAGAGCCTATAGAGATCTATAGGGCAGAGACAAAAAGACTGATCGAAGGGATTGTTTCCCGTAGTTCTCGGCAAGTGTCACTGAGGGGAACCGTGGAGGCGTTTGGTTCCATATTGCTTCTTTCAATGGAGGGTTGTAGTTGAACCAGTCCCCTAGTATCCTTTAATTTCGTGTTATCGGCCTCTATTAAAGGTTGTTGAAATGTTGAGAGTGGAGGGCGTCTTGAGACCTCCGTATGTTGAACTCGGTTCAGTCTGCTATACTGAGTGTGAGGCTCCGTGATCCCATTTCGGGTGATGAGGGAGCAATCACGTTGGATTGCCCGCTGCAAGTCATGCAACAGTCATTTGTTTACCTGGGGATCAAGCTACATATGGACGACGAGCGATTTCTCAGGCACAGCTTGGACCTGGTCCTGACTACGCTGCAAGATGATGCCAATCACTGGGCTACTCTCCCATGACAATGCTGGGGCGGGCCAATCTCTTTAAAATTATCACACTCCCTAGGCTTCTCTACATATTGCACAACACCCCAGTTAAAATACCTAAGGGGACGTTCGACAGAATCGTTGTGACTGTGCATGGAATCATTTGGGGAGGGGGTGTCCCGACTATTGCCGTAACATTTTTAACTAACTCAGTATGGGACGGGGGCATAGGCATCCTGAATGTACAGAAATACTACTGGGTGAGCCAGCTGGTAGTGGCCAATGAATGGGTGAACAGGGGAGATGCTTGGGCTCACACAAAGTTGGAGATTGAGGCAATGGGAGGACCTGGTCCTGACTAGGCTGCAAGATGATGCCAATCACTGGGCTACTCGCACCTGACAATGCTGGGGCGGGCCAATCTCTTTAAAATGATCACACTCCCTAGGCTTCTCTACATCTTGCAGAACACCCCAGTTAAAATACCTAAGGGGACGTTCGACAGAATTGGTGTGACTGTGCGTGGAATCATTTGGGGAGGGGGTGTCCCGCCTATTGCCCTAACATTTTTAACTAACTCAGTATGGGATGGAGGCATAGGCATCCCGAATGTAAGGAAATACTACTGGGCGAGCCAGCTGGTAATGGCCAATGAATGGGTGAACAGGGGCGATGCTTGGGCTCACACAAAGTTGGAGATTGAGGCATTGGGAGGTAAATCCCTGCTTAAGATTCTCTATGGTGTCCCGGGAAATAACATACTACCACCAGCAGCCAGCTGAGTCGTGGAGGCCAGGGCTGAGGTCACTAAGGAAATGGGATAAAAAGGAGTGGTCACAAGGGTGTCGCCATTGTGGGAAAATACAGCTTTACGGGAGCTGTAGAAGCTGGAAAAACAAACCTTATCGGCAGAGCGTGGAATCATGAAGGTGGGGCACAAAAGATTGCTGCCTACCATGATCTGTATGATAGGTATGGCTTGGAGGTTAAACATCATTATACATACCTGCAGCTGTGTCACGCTCTCCACAGACAGATGAGAGAGGACATGGGACACACACCACTGGAGGACAATCTGCTATGGGAACGCTTCGACACAAAAGCTTTATTGATGTTATATAAAACTATTAATAACTTTACGTTTGCGAAGACAACCAGACTTTGAACTAAATGGGAACACGACGTTGGGGCGCTAGATGAGGAAGAGTGGGTGGATGCATTAGTGGTGGTTAGGGAGGTGAATATGTCCACTAGGCTCTCATTGGTTCAGTTGAAGGTTCTTAATCAGGTGTATTGCTGTAGGACTAGCTTGCACAAAATGGTGAGGGCAGAGAATGATACCTGTTTGAAATGTAAAAGGGGGGATCTTTCATTCCTATGATTTGGGGTTTCCCCAAGGGGAGTGCATGCTGGGAAAAGATCCTGAGTATCCTATCCAGGCTGGAAGGATGCGAGTTACGGAGATGTCCTAGGATAGCTGTTTTGCATATTTTGGAAGAGGCAGTGAACTATGGGTGGGGGGGGGGTTAAAAACGTATTAGTACAGGACTGATGGTGGCAAGAAAGTATCTAGCCACTCATTGGGGGACAACGGTAAGTGCATGAAAGGAGGGCATGGATCCTTGCAGGTCTCTGGAAGAAATTGTATATAGACACAGAGGACGCCTCACGACATTTCAGAAGATATGGGACAAATGGAAAGGGGGAGGATTAAGGGGGGACATCAGTCTCCTAGGCACGGGTGGCGGGAAGGGGGGTGGACTTGGAAATTGTGGTACTTAACAGGAGGTGGACTGATGTGACTACATTGAAGGAATGCTCTGTCTGTTGGTTTTGTTTTAATCTTTGTTTTTGTTTCCTTTTTGTATGGGTTGTTCCACCTTTTCTGAAGTATGTTTTCTTTGTATTGAGAATAAAAACAGAGTTGTTAAAAAAAGAAAACAGCAAAAATACTTTCCTTCCTGCAACCTGGCAGTAAGCCTGCATTCAGAAGATTTCCGATTGCTGGATCTGTGCTCATTTACCTAATGATTTGCCCTCTGGATTCCCTGTAGCCCCTGTCCCTATCAACTGGGAGGAGGCATGCAGTGATCTTAGATTGGTATCTGCTCCCATGGTCCTGAACCGTCTATTGGGCATCATTCCCAGATAGGGTTTACTGACCTTCCAAATGTCCACTCCCCTCATCAGCTTCCCAGGAAACCTGCTTCGATTCACCTATCCGCTACAGCTACAGACCTCCTCTGCTATATCAACAAGGGCTATGTATGCATGGGGGTTAGTAGATGTCACTATTATCTGTCCACCAGTACCAGTGTGACCATTAATAATGTTACTTTCACCTTCAACAAAGGTTTTACTTTTGCTGAATCTGGGTATGCCTCATATGAGGGATCCTACTTCATATGCAGTGACAATGCTTATTCCTGGTTACCCATGCATTGGAGTAGAAGTTGTTACAAGGGTTACCTCATGCCTGCTATCCACCATTCTTCCATATTTCCCGCAGCCTCCAGACATAACAGAGGATAATGGTGAAAGATCTTCATTGTTGTATGGTATAAATAATGTCCGGATTGAGCGTCAAGCTGACCTGAGATAGACTCTCTAGACTAGCCCTATTTCTAGAGAAGCTAGCCAATGATACTGCTATGTCTCTTTCTCTGATCACTCATGAGCAGGTAGCCATCCGTGTTACTGCAAAACAGAATAGCATTGGACACATTGTGGCATCCAAATGGGGTGTTTGCGCTCTTGTTGGGTCAGAATGCTGCAAATGTATCCCTGACTACAGTAACAATCTTACTGACATAATTTCCCACATATGCAAAACTGTGGCTACTCTCCACGGGGACAACTTTTCTGGGTGGTCCTTGTGGTTCTGCTTGACAAGCTTATTTGGTTCCCTAGGGGCATCCATTCTACATCTAGTTATTTTAGTGGTTATCCTCCTGCTAGGAGCATAGTGTTTATTTTTCCTGGCCAAGTTTTTACTGTCTTATATGAAAAAGAAAGCAACAGGAGCCCAGAGAGTTCCCGAGATGCTTAGTTGAGCCTGGCTAATGTAATTCCCTACTGGCCTGTTTAGAAATGTGACTCCATGTTTTCCGTAAGATGCTCGCACAATTTCATGTGTTTCCACTTGGCACATATAGGTAAGAATTCGTCTTTCACCACATTACTCATGCCCTGTACATTTAGGCATTTTCTTATTAACTCAAACCATTTTAATTAAACTTGTTGAAACTGAATGACTGCTTGTAGTCAAAACTAGATAAAGTTGCCATATATCTGTTATAATGTCACACAGCTGCAAATACCTTGTGGGCCTACCCTCACATGTGCAGAAGAAGTAACAGAGATATGGCTTCTCCTTTGAAGTTTGTAAGATAAGCAGGAAGCCAAAGGTTTACTCCTTTGTTGGTACTAATGATCACAATGTGTACACAATTCTCTTTGTGTTACAAGCTGTCCTGCTGATGTATGCTTGCTACTTTGCAATTGAAGACGTTTACCAACCTACTTCAATTGGAGTGTGTGATGATGGATTTTTCCCTTGCCTGACAATTACTATTGTCAGTTAGATGGCATCTGGACCGGCCCAACTAGCCAGTAAGCTGTTAGACAGTAGGCATTACTGATCTCTAATGACCACCTTGGGTTTTAAGGCCATCTGAGCTAGGGAGGGTAAAGCCCATGAGTGACGAGAGAGAGGGACATCTCGTAGTGAGCCCCTTATTCAAGTACTTTAATTGAAACCCTTGAACCATCTTCCTGAGCTAGTGTGTTCCTGAGGCCATCTGTGAGAAAGCTGAAGTGGGAATTGTAAGAATACATGCCAGTACAGATGAGTCAGTCACATGTCAAGCATTCATGATGTAGACTCTAATGTTCCTTAAAGGTATACCATTAAGTCAGGTAGGAATGCAAAGTTATCAGCCTGGGAACCTTGGAAAAACACATAATGGGTGTCCGGGAGCGGGGGTGGGGGATGAGGCCCCAATCAATTATCCTAAACACCACTTTTTCATTTTACCAACAAATACACAACATAAAAGACACCACAAACATCAACCCTCCCCTCCCACCACCCACCGCTCAACGAAAAAGAAACAAAAGATAAAGAAAAAACATTCTGACTGAACATCAGGTATAAAACTCATTGAAATTATTCCATTGTTCATTGTAGACCTTTTCTTTGTGGAATCTACCTAATTTCAATTTCTCAAAACGTGAAAGAATATGCACCTGAACTAACCAGTCTTCCACACATGACTTTTTCCTAGTATTCCAGACACGCAATATTAGTCTGACAGCAACCAAGAGGACTTTATTAATCCAACACAACATCAGATATTCAAGATGTCTCACACAACTCAAAGATTTCATTATCACCGCTAATGGATCCTATTATTGATCTGCAAACCCAGATTCTGCCAGATGGAAGCTTCTCATATAAATATAATCCCTGTCCACCACCAGTAACCAAAGAGATTATTTCATCTTTAGTGACCATCACAGATTGCCATTTAGCCACTTGCCTAGGCAACCTACCAAAGGAGTATAAACTTTCAACATGGAAAGGACTCAACATATGTTCTTCAATTCAAGCCCAAAGTGGAACTACGGGACTTATCATAGAGAAGTAAATGAACAATTTCTTTAACAGAAAGCCATTGAAATAATTTTCGAGAATGGGATATCCAAAACCACCTTCAGAAGTTCCCCGGACCATAAGATACCTCGGTATCTTGGGCCTTTTCCTAGCACCCCATATAAATTCTTGAAATACCTTATCTACCCGACCAAGAGTTTTTTGGGAAAATCTTAGTCGAAGAGACTGAATAATGTATAAAACCTTAGGTAAGAGTACCATCTTAAAGGCATTAACTTTAGCCCAAACCGACAATGGTAATCTTTCCCATTTACGAATGTCCTTCCTAAGAGTTTAAATTAATTTATCAACTTCAAACCCAATCATCATCTTCATATCTCTAGTGAGGTACACACCCAAATACTTCACAGAACTATTTTCCCATTTACAATTCCAGTTTAACAATTGATCACGTACAGCACAGTTTAACAATTTATCACGTACAGGAGTGTCACAGACCGGGAATACTATAGTTGTTTCCCAATTGATTCTATACCCCGAGAGCTTCCCAATCTCTTCAACCAATCTTCAAATTATATTTCTACCCGTTTCAGGATTACCAAGGATGATCGTAAAATCGTCAGTGTAAGCCAACACCTTAACATCAATTTCTCCCATCCTAAATCCTAAAAAGCTCTGAGATTGTCGAATATAAAGCAAAAACGGTTCCAAAGCTAAATTAAAAAGGTAGGGCGATAAAGGACACCCTTGACGAGTACCTTTAAATAGTTTGAAGGAAGCTGACAGTACCCCATTTACCCAAACCCTAGCACTAATATCTAATTGTAACGCCCCGACAGCATTAATGAACAATGGACCACTTCATCAGTGTAAAATTTAAGAAGGTCCAGTTTACACTGTCAAAAGCCTTCGCAGCATCAAAAAAAATAAAATGTAAATTTTCATCTTCTGAACTAGAAAGATTCAGAACATCTAATAGCGTTCTAATGTTATCATAACCGAAGCGTTGTTTCATAAAACCTACCTGGGTAGTATCTATCAGGGCACCTATATTTTTATCAAGTCTATAAATCAGGATTTTAGTGAAGATCTTCATATCCACATTAAGAAGGGAAATAGGACGAAAATTACCACACTTTGATTCATCTTTCCCCACTTTTGGAACCACAGTAACAATAGCTTCCCTCATTGAAGGACATTGTGTACCTTCCATTAAAAACCTATTGTAAGGGTCACATAGTTCTGGAGCAAGCAGCTCACTAAAAGATTGATAAAATTCAGTCGGCAGACCGTCTGCCCTGGAGACTTTCCAATTTTTAAATCATGGATAGCCCGTAGGACCTCATCAATAATTATTGGAGAATCAATAAAATCCCTAGCATCGCTAGACAGACAGGGAACTTCAATCTTATCAAAAAACTCTTCAAGTTAATTTACTGACGTACTATAGTCCTCAGCATATAGACTAGAGTAAAAGGAACGAAAACATTCACCAATATCTACCCTTTTAAACCCCATACTACCTGAACCATTATCTAGCTTGCGGTTAAAGGAGCGTTCAGTAAAACCTTTCAATCTTCTCATCAGCAACCTACCACTACAATCTCCACACTCCCAGAAACACTGTTTTGAATAGAAGATACCACGCTCAGTTTGAGCCTCAACTTCACATTTCAACAATTCTCTTACCTTATCCATATTAATTCGATTTTCTCTAGTCTTGGTACGGGCAAACGTAGATTGAAGTATACCTAATTCCAATTCCAGTTCTTTCAACTTATTTTCCCCTTTCCGCCTAATCCTAGCAGTCCAGTTCATCAGTTCTCCTCTTATCAAGGCCTTGAAAGAGTCACATACTATTAGACTATCAGCGGAACCAGTATTTTCAATAAAAAAAAATCACAATAGATCCATTCAGTGATGTTAAAGCATCATCCTCTTTCAAAATGAAAGGTTTTAACCTCCATCTACCAGATTCTCGTCTTAAGTTTCGAAAATGTAGTTTGACTTTAACTAATGAATGGTCAGAGAGGAACCGTTCACAGATCTTTGCCTCTACCAAAGTTTCAATTAAAGTGTCAGAGATGAATACATAGTCAATCCTGGTAAATTAGTCATGAGCCGGAGAATAAAAAGAAAAGCCCCTTTCCCCCTAATGTAAAGTCCTCCAGGAATCAATTAGGTCAAACGTTTCAAATCTTGAAATTCCTTACTAGACTTCTGGCCAGTAAAATGACATTTTGAAGACCTATCCAATTTATAGTCCAGGACACAATTAAAATCCCCTCCTAAGACAATAAGTTCCCCTTTCATACCACTTAACAGCTTAGTCAGAGAATCAAAAAAACCACCATAGACACACGGGCCATAAACGGAACCTATAGTAATAACCCTATCTTCATATTTCAAATCAACCAGAATCACACGACCCACGTCATCGATAGCCACCCCTTCCACCCTTGCACCCAATCCTCTTCAAATCAAAAGCCCAACACCCCTCGACTTAGAAGAGAAGCAATTCAGCCACACCTTTGTATATCGCAAATTAGTAAGAAGCTTCTCCGAACCCTCCACAAGATGTGTTTCCTGAAGAAAAATCACATCAATCCTCTCCCTCCAAAGTCTAGACAACACTTTTTTTCTCTTTATTGGGCAATCCAACCCTTTCACATTCCATGTTCCTACCGTTATCAATCCCATAGCAAATAAACTATTCAAGGATCGAAAATCTCCAAAAAGGAGCACACAACCCTAAAAAGAACAGGATGAACAATTAGAGAACACATATGTTTAGAGCCAGAATAAACAATGCAATAGTATACCCCAACCCAGACAAACAAAACAAACAGAACATCACATGAAAACAATTTAATATACCAATTGAAATGAGTCCAAACCCCTTAAAAGTAATAGTATTTACATAAGTAGACCAAATCCTAACTATACCACCCAGAAACCTGCATCCACATTGTAGTAGTATTATTGAATCCCTCCCCATATTTCCAATTTAATCAGAAAAAAGTGAATTTGTTCCACAGTGATTGATTCTAATAGAAAATATGAGCAAACATGACATCTAGAGGGCTCAGCAGAAATATGTTTACTCAAGGTGTGGGGCGCTCACCAACAACATTTTACCTCAAGGGGGGCTCAGCATAAAAATCTTTGAATACCACTGATCTACAGTAAGAGGCCTGTGGGTCTAGGGGCAGAGGAAAGGAAGAGGGGAAAATGTGAGGCGAAGGGAAAAGGAACATTGCTACAACATTGTAAGGGGGTTGGCCAACAGCTCATGTGTGATACAGCAGAGCCCCCTGGAAATGCGCATGCCACCCTTATGATCAAGGTGATCTTTACATTTCTAAAAGCACTGCAAATAAAAACTTGCATCTTCTGCACATTTTTTATTTACTACTTTTTATAAATTTGGCACTGTGTTTTATTTAATACATTTTTTTCAGCTGCAAAAAAAGAGTTTCTATATTTAAAAAAAACAGCCCGGCATAACACATTAGCCATACAGAGACCTTGCTTTCATTGAGCATCCCAGGCAGGAAAGGTTTTGAACTTCTGAACTATTCCGTTAACTTTATACTTGCTTTGAACATGTGCTTGCGGGCAAAGGTCTGACCCCTTCAACCGAATGTTTACAGAAACATTTCATCAGTATGAATTGCCAGAATCTTAAAACTTGTTTGTCACCTGAATCAGTTAAAAATTTATTTGAAACCCAAACACTGAAATACAGTGTAAAATCGGGTGATTCGGGGGTTCGGCCAATTATTTTTAATCGAGGCATAGTGAGGTGGCTGCATGGAAGGAAGAGGTGTGCAAGAAGAGTTTACTTCTCAATTAATTCATAAAAGTAATAGCTTTTTGGTGATAGATATTTTGCCTATTTTGAGTACACATTTATCATTTTGCAGGCAACACATTAGAAGGAAACGGGCAGTTTCACAAAAGACTTCCTATCTTGCGCACAGACAAGTGTAAAAAATCACCTGCATGCCCTATGCAAGTTATTCACAAAGGCAGAATGCAGGCCGGAGTTGTCCTTGATGGTATGGGGATGGTTGTGCCACAGAACAACGTGCATCAAGGTTCAGAGCAAGTTGCACTTTCAAATGGGGCAGGCCTGCAGCTCTTTACCCTGTTCATCGTCTGCCCTGTCGCAGGCCAGGCTCTGGAGAAAGTGTAATGCTGCTAGCGGGTCTAGAATGTGCTCTGGAATAATTGATCAGCTTGATATGTTGTGATACACTCCTATTAATAAGCTTTTGTACTGAATCACTCACCACGATAGTGATCTTAAGGCGTTAGGGGAAAAAATGTGAGGGAAAGGGAAAAGGAACATGTCTACTTGTTTTTTGTATGTTTCCCTTCCCTAACGTTGGTGGAATCATCAAAAATATATTTGTGGGACAGCAGCTTTATAACTTGTCTCTGGGATTATGACGCCAGCTCCACACAATTGACAGTCATTGAGCTAACGCAAATGTTGATCAGAAAAGGTCCCAGTGATGAAGAGGGGTTCATATTGCGCGTGTCATATTAAAACCACCAAATAAAATATAAAACACGATCCAGATATGGTGTGCTATGAAGTGCCTAGAAGATTGGCTGGCAAAGAGTTTTATAATGCGAATGCGAGGAAAGGGGACTGATCACAGAGAATCCACTCTGAAGAGAACATGACAGTTATTAAACATGCATGCACACACGGATAAACACATATAGGGGATTATAAAATCTGCATGTAGTGAGCTTTTTTATAAATGGATTTAACTCAGCAGTCAGGGTTTTCATGAGATGAATTTTAAGTGACTTGGAGAAACTATTTTTTGCAGAGTCCAGTGGTCAGAGGAAGGATACATAAGAAATTATGACCTTTGCAGATGGTCAGCTCAGCTAAGCAAACCAGCCAAGATCTTTAAAGCCTGGCAGTATCACAAAAGCAGATGTAATCTGTTTTAAGTACGTGGGAGCGTGCAGAAGGGTTTCAGCCGTTTGTTTTAGCCAGCAATAAATATGGGGTGAAGTGACGCTTGAGGCCAAAGTGACCGATGCCGAGGGGTTTCAATTGCATTTTCAGATGTGCTGTGCATGTTGAAATGGTAGTCATTTAGATTCAAATGTCCTGGGACGCCAATAAAGTTGAGGTCGATGAGATAGATATCATCAGTTCAAAGAGAGCCTGTTTATTCAGCTTTCCTCGTATTACTTGAAGTATCCTTGCAAACCATGTACAATTACATTTAGGGTTAATAGGTTTCAGGTCATTTGTGATTTGTAATGAATTGTGTTTGTATATGAATATGTAACAATGTGCTGATGTCATGACCTACCATGGACGAATCCAAAGAAGGGGTGTGATACGAATACAAACTGAAGATGGTATAATTAATGACCAATGAGAATGGAAGAATTGGAAAAAGATGGCATTTGTTTGTAGACGTTTTGTCCAATCACATCAGGAAACAATGGTATTGTTGTAGAGAAGAACGTACTAGCGATGAAGAGAGTGATGGCAGCAGTGTTGTAGTGAAAAGCATTGCACTCCTTCTATGCTCGAGTGAAGGAGATATCTCTGAAATATTGGCCAGCGTGTGTTTTTTGATAAGATGCTGTCTTTACTGTAAGAGTGAGAAGTAGAACTAAAATTAATAGCTAAGTGAGGTGATTGCAGTGTAAACATGTTAGTTGAGTGATTGTGGGAGAAACCTAAGAAACCGGTAAGGGGTAAAAAGGGGGTTCCCTAGGGGGGAACATCTTTGTGCCATAGGTTCGGCTTTAGTGTCATTTTTTGTGACGTTATCTTTGGTAAATTGATTTGGAGTATAGAGACTCCGCTGAATTATTTGTGTCAAGTACTCCATGGTTATAAGGCAAAGATTTTAAAATACCATTGGGAATGGCTGCGGGAAACTAAGGGTAAAATATTCAGTTCTTGACCTATCGAAGGGACCTATGATACAGGGATATTGGAGAACTTACATACCTTTTTAAATACAAGGTACACAGGCTCGAAACTAGAGAAGCGCTTGAATGTCTTAGAGGGTGTGGGAATTTCTTCTGCACCGCCCCCATATGGGGATAGCGGTCTACGTCAGAAGCAGCCGTTAGGCAGTGCGGCTTGATGTTGCGACGGCTGTTGGTCCTTTCCTCTGATCTTTCAGACTCAACCGCTGTGACTATCTAGTGTTTTCTGTGTGCGCCCACTTGAGTTCTCCGGTCTGACCGGGGGCGGGCTGAAGAGGTTTGGAGGAGTATTGCCGGAGTTCCAGGGAGAGGGAGACGCTGTTGGTCCCTGTCGCGGGCCATTCAGTCCCCTAAGCAAGAGTGGATGTGGCGATATGGCAACAGAGCGACGGAGCAAAAGGCAGTCTCTCGTCGCACCCGGCGAGCTTGAGATCTCAACCCAATTGTGTGCCTGGGGAGAGGGTTTCAAATCAGGCTTTTGTAGTTTGATAGTTTTAAAGTGCTTTACAGCGCTTTTTATGAAATGGTGAAGAATTTCTGAGTTCATCCCGTGAGTCTTGTGTTTCCAATTAACCTGCTGTGCAACTTGCCTCTATTTGTTTTTGCTGGACCTATGCTCACTCTTTAATGACCAGTGTCATTGCTAATATGCAGAGGATGTCTTCTTACTAGGGCTGGCTTGAATAAAACTGTATCAAGATCAACTGTTCTATGCCCCCTCCATGTAATCTGATGACTTCTATTTATGATGGGAATAAAGGGGGATCACCATTACTACCCCCATTGGAACTCGAGGATGTTCCCATATCACCTATGGCTCATAATATAAAGACTGACTTGGCAAGAAGTGCCTCAAGGAGAATATGCATACAAAATGAAAAGAGTGAAGTAGGGAAGGAGGGCTGTAGCCAACAAACTGACCCTGTGAACATGAGTCGGGACTGGAAAAGCAATAACATTCCCATTATGAAACAAGAAAATTATACCACTGAATCATCAGAGACCCTTCAACTGGCTTTCTCAAGTCAGCTTAATTAGGATATTGTTGAGTTCCAACCGGGGGAAAATGTCTGTTTTACTTAAGCTTTGAGTGTTACTTTTCAATCCCCTTAAAAAAAAAAAAAAGGATAATGCCATTATGGAAGCCGTCACTAATTCTAACTTGGGGGATATAACACCTAATGTTATCAGTAGTTAGCAAATCATCAAGCAAAGAATTATCCATGATCTGACTAAATGTGAGTGTTATGGATTGTAGTACTTGGGTGGTCCCCATTGACAAAATGATTCCCCCACTAGATAAAATCGGTAAAGATTGTCAAACTGACCTTTGCTCAGATTACCTTATGACAAAAGATTCAGTCAATAAGGTAGAGGTCAGCTGTCAAGCAGACTTGAGCCTAGGCACCAGTTTATGGGTCACAAATGAGGTATTTTCCGAAGGCAACATCAGGCCACAGACTTTACCTTATGACTTAGTCATGCTGGATGGGTCTACTACTCAAGAATGTAAGGTGATTGTGCATAGAACCAAACTGTCATCATCTAGTCACTTGTTGCCTAACTCTTTTGGACATTCTGATAGGAGAGCGATATGAGTTAGAAAAGTCCTAGTGCCAGAGATTCCCTGTCCTCTCGTAAAATGTCTGATTGCTGATCCAAGAAATGTTGTAGTTGTGAATGTTAATACACCCGAAAGACCTGAGCCTAGAGATGCTCTCCACAATAAAGTCTTAGCTTGGTTACGACATGAAGTAGGAGAGGGTTGTATCTGGACCCAGGACCTTAGATTTCTATGGAGGATCCACATCAAGGAATGGTCCTTATCTGATGAGAAAGACTGCATTGTTCACGGATGTGGGTGTAGCAGCCGCCCTTCTTTTTTTAGCCATAGCCATTGTCGCAATTTGGGAAAGTTGATAGCTATATCGAATTTACAAATTGTAACTGATTGATTGTTGTAGTCTCCCCCTTCCTTTCTTTATTACCCTTATGTTTTTCTTAATGTTTTTAATGTATTTTGTCTTGTTTTCCATTTGTGTGCACCCCAATGCCTGCAATCTTTGGTTAGCGAGGAAAGTAGATGGGTAACTCCTTCAATGGTTAGGGCTACAGAAAGGATGAAAATGGAGAATGGGAAGGGAATAACTCCCCGACTGCTAGGTTAGCAGAGAGATTATGGATGGAAGAGCGAGAGAGAGTAAAGCCGACAGCTAGAAGAGTAGATGGTCAGTTTAGAATGAGGGATAAGTGAGAGACTGTGCCCTTTTCCGATAGGATAGAGGATAGGCTGCGAAGGATAGTATAGACACAGGAGTGGGAAAAAATTGAGGAAGAGCTGAGGCTAGCTGAGGAAGAGATAATGCTGTTATGGTGGCAGAAAAATAAAGAGCGGGAAGAAGTGAATAGACAGGCAAAGGACATAGAGGAAGGAAGGTGGAGGTATGGACAGATTCTTGCTTGGTTGGATAAATCGATTATCAAAGAGGTCAATGTAGACCTGAAAACCAGAAATATTGCCATGGGCGCAGGGTTCGAGCAGGGACGGCGGGAGCTGGCACCCTATGGTACTGCTGAGTATGCTTCCGTGCCGATAGAAATATCAGGGCAAGTGATAACTGAAATAGGAGATGAAGGGGAATGGGAATCGGATGTCGAACAGGTTTTAGCAGCCATACCTCCAACAGCAGTGACAGAGAGTACACCATGGTGAACCCGTAGGCCTTTTAAGACGAGGTAACAGTACCTGAGATGGATGGGGGTGCAGATCTTACTCCTACATCAATAATCAGACCGACTCTGTAAGTTGGCAAAAACACAACTGTTTTAATTGCACTTATCTAAAACAGGGAGTAAAACGGGCATCAACGGTCACTATCTTCATCTTGTATCCTGGCTTGCAACCTTTTGTGTTACTACTGATTGCTGCAAATGTATTTGTTTTCCCCTCTTGCTTCTCTGCTCTTTATGACTGCTTACTCTCTGTTCACTCCTCCTCTCCCTTTCTCCCTTTTCCTATCTCCTTCCCTCCTCCCCTTACTTTCTTGTATACACTTACTCTATCAGAATTGTCCCTGGACCTAGTAAGATAGCAACCTCATCTGTCTCCTCCCCCTCTCCTTACTTGCCCCCCCCCCCCCAGCACTATCTGAAATGTCATCAGGCCTAGTACGATAGCTGCTTGTTTTGTTCCTCCCCTCCCTTTCTGTGTCATCCTAATATACAACATTCTATTGGATTCTTAAACTATAGGGCTCTTTGCTACGTGGCCCTGTATTATTGGTTGGCACGCTTGTACCCTTCTGGAATATTCCACTTGCTAGCAGCACGCAAGCTGGTACACCAGGAGCTGGAGGGTTGGCTTGGTCACGCCTCCCGACCCAATTAGCCCAACATCCATCGTCATTCCTGCGATCTACCATTCAATTAGCTTATTTGAACTCGGCCTTGCAAAGGATCATTGTGCCTGAGAATAAAAGGAAGTGTGAGCATGGCCTTATCTTCTGGTCTCGGTGTAGCTTGCCCAAAGTCTATTTTCATCTGACCATGTGACAGGAGACCACGTTTTGAGCTCCTTCGTTGGATTTAATATTATTAAATTAATCAAACCTGGTACTTCTAGTGTTTTTCCATTACTCCTCAAATAGGAACTTGGCTTGCTTCTCACGTTCATTGTATCTTCTCAAGTTGATAATCAGTTTCTTGACTGCTTCAACCCTTGACACTGGGCCAGGCAAGCCTTCTCGAATCTTCCTTCGATGTCAGCTATTTTATCTACTGCTCCACACTTTCAGCTCTTCTATTCACGGCGACCAAGTTTGCTAAAATGCATCGTGGAACATCCAGATTCTATACACACTTATATATATATATATATATATATATATATATATATATATTGGCAGCGCCGCCTGCAGTCTATTCACTACATATAGCCAGCCTTATGATTACTTAGTTCTACTTGCGTTACTGCATCTGTACAATTATAAAATAGCATTGCATTTTCATCAGTGCTTCTCCGTATGTGCAATCTTCATTTTGCTCGTGAAATATTACTCAATTCTTTATTTCACCATCAGATTCTATAAGGTCTATTCACCTTCTTCATGTGACGTCACCAGTCTTCTCTTTCACTCATCTTCACACTTCCTCTGGAATTTCCTTCAGAAGTCTGTCATTTCTTTGCAGATACATCCTGTAGGGTTTTCTCAAAGGATACCTTGTTTCAAGGACTTTTCGCGGTATAGGTACCATCATTGGCTTTGCGCATGTCGCAATGTCCGGTTGCCAACATATAGGCAAAATGAGGCGGGACTTCTGATAGAAGCACTTGCCTCCTCCTCTACACTCTCCCCTCTGGTTGATTTATTGACCACTCTCGCATCAGTCTTCACATCCAGCCACCCTCGACTGAAGAAGTGCTTCTTTGGAGTCGATATTTTCATTACTCTTTTCAGACATCCTGCTGATTTTACATGTTCATCAATACATCAGGTCATGAGACTACATTGTCCAGTCGGGCTAGAGTAGATCCATCTTCCCACATACTTCAAGTGGTTTCTCGGATACAGGAACTTCATTCCCTCGGGTGCATGAGTACTGGCCTTTATATAGTCTTTAATTTTTTCATCTGTCAGCTCTTTAGGTCCAAACCCTGACTCGACATCAATCATGATCTTCATTCCTGTTGCTTTCTTTGCTGTCTTCTTACAATGTGTAAGCCGAATGATCTGTTCCAAAAAGACGCTAGCCAGAGTAGTAGCAGCTGGGAGACCTTACTGGGGAATAAAGTGGGCCATTTTGGAAAACAGATCTACGACGACTAAGATGGTATTGTATCCGTTACAGGAGGGACGGTCTGTAATAAAATCCATTGATAGCGTATGCCAAGGTGCTGGGGGTACTTCGAAAGGATGTAGCAGACCTGTGGGACTTTGTTTTTGGGACTTGTGTTGTGCACAGGTGCCACAGGTTGTGATGAACTGAACAATGACCTTTCGCCATGTTGGACATCAGTAATTTTTCTTTATTTTAGCTTGGGTTTTGGCTATTTCTGGATGCCCTTCTACCAATGAATCGTGATAGTTTGCGATGATTTTATTCTGTAATTTCTTATCCTGGATGTACAATTGTCCTTGGTAGTATGGTAGGTTGCCCACAATCGTATACCGGTCTCCCTTCCCTAGCCAAACCTGTTGCGCTGGTGGACTCATCAAGTGTTGCAGGTCAGATTTTAAGTTGTCTAGAGTGGTGGTTGCAGCAATCATGCCTTGGATTCGTCCTTCAGGGATGATGACCACGGGGTCTGGTGTAGTGAATGCCTCTTCTCCCTCACTCATGCGAGACAGGGCGTCCGCTTTTCCATTGCGTACTCCGGGTCTATAGGTGATGACAAAGTCGTATTTCGCAAAGAGAGCCCAGCGGAGTTGGCGTGATGATTGCGCTTTAGTGGTCTTCAGATATTGTAGATTGCAGTGATCCGTGACAACGGTGAAGATAATGTCTCCAGGCTTTGAACGCTGCCTTAATTGCTAGCAGTTCTTTATCAGTAATTGCATAATTCAATTCAAGGGCTGAAAACTTGCTAGACCAGAATGCCACGGGATGCAACTGACCTGTTTCGGCGTCTCGTTGTGACAGGACTGCTCCCATAGCTATGTTGGAAGCATCAGTTTCGACCACGTATGGTAGTTCTGGTCGAGGATGCCGTAGAATTGGTGCTGTGGTAAATGCTTATTTTAGCTCCTGGAAGGCTTTCTCTGCCTCTGTGGACCAATTAAATTGTTTATTTTTCTGTAGTAAAGAGGTGATGGTTGGACGATCTGGGAGAAACGGCAAAAAAAGTTGGCGATCTGAGTACACTCTGTACTCCCTTTATAGATGTCGGTGAGGGCCAGTTAAGGATAGCGCCTACCTTGCGCTTGTCCATGCGTACGCATAAAGCCGAGGAATTCTACCTCTGTCAAATGAAAGAAGCATTTCTCCAATTTGGAATATAGCCGGTGTTGCCGCAGTTTCTCCAAAACTGCCCGGACATGGTTGACATGGTCCTCCTTGATGGTCGAATAGATAAGAATGTCATCAATATAGACAAGAGCGCAGACGTCCAACAGTTCACAGAGCACGTCATTCATGTAAAATTGGAACGCCGCTGGGGCATTACATAGTCCAAAGGGCATAACCTGATATTCATAAAGGCCATATTTTGTCGTAAAGGCCGTCTTCCACTCGTCTCATTTTTTGACTCTTACTAGATGGTAGGCCCCTCGTAAGTCTAGTTTTGTATATATCTGAGCATTTTTGACTTGATCCAAGAGCTTGGGGATAAGCGGTAATGGGTACCGTGCTTTTACCGTGATCTGGTTAAGTGCTCTGTAGTCAATGCAAGTTCTCAGGTCTCCCTCCTTTTTAGGCACAAAAAAGGGGGGCGAGGATGCTGGGGACTTGGACGGACGAATGAAGCCATTTGCCAGATACTGATCGCGGTAGGTTTTTAGATGCTGGTTTTCCTGTTCTGTTAGGGTGTAAATCCAGCTGCAGGGAACTTGAGGTCCAGGTACCAGATCAATTGGGCAGTCATACCGTCTGTGTGGAGGTAGGGTGTTTGCTTGCTCTTTTTGAAAGATATCATGGTAATCCAGGTATTCAGGTGGTAGTGAACTGGTGAGGCCCAGTATGGTCTCTTTCTTCAACAAACCTGGGTTGGTAAGACCTTTTAATGAGAATCCCTTGCTATAACAGGTGTCGGCACAGTCTTGCGGAAAGGTCAGAACTCGTTTACGCCAGTTAATCCTGGGATTGTGGGTCTCCGCCAGGGCATTCCCAATATCATCTGGAACTGAGGAGCGCCGATGAGATCGAAGGTGATGTCCTCTTGCTGACCGTCCTGACAGAGAAGCGTGACCTTCTCGGTGTAATGCATAACTGGGCCGGATGATAGCTGAGATCCATCAACTGCTGTGGCGTTTTCCGAAACCTGCTTCTGTCGGAGAGGACGGCCTATCCGGGTAGCCAGATCTTGGTCCATGTAATTTCCCACAGCCCCACCGTCAATGTATGCTTCCAAGGCATGTATTTTCGACGGTTACTTGTGGTTTACCAGGAGCACAGGGATGAATATGAGGTCTGTATAGGTTCCTTTTCACCGTTCGACAAGTGGACCCCTATGCTTGCCGGGCGTTGGAGTTTCCCGATTCCTGTCCTTCTTCTTCACTCTTGTCAGTTGCTCCAACTGCTTTCCTGGGTGGTTTCACCGGGCATTCCGGGAGATAATGACCTGCCTTTCTACAGTACAAACAAAGCTGCTGCTGTCTCCTTTTCTCCCTTTCTGCCTTGGTGAGTGGGCTCCACAAGCCTCCGATTTGCATTGTCTCTGACTGATCGTGTTGTTTGATTCTCGCGGGGTCGCACGTAGTCCGACCGCCCCTCGGCCTTGGCCTGATCCATCTTCCAATCCTGCAATCTGTGATCGAGCTGCACTGTCAGGTCGATGTATTCAGCACATCTTTCCGGGGGATTTACTACTTGGGCTAATACGTCCTTAAGTTCCCCTCGCAAGCCTCGGTAAAAGAGCGTAGTTCTTTTCTCCTCTGGCCAGTTAGTTTGTGCTATCAGATGATTGAAGGAAGTGATATATGTTAGTAAGTCTTGATTACCCTGCCATAGTGATAAAAGTTCATTGTCCAGAGCCCGCCCTTGAGTATGCCATGCAAATAGTTTCTCCATTTCACGCTGCAAACCTCCGAAGTCTCGAAGCAAAGGATCATCCTGGTTTACCAAGGGTATTGACCAGTCCGCTGCACTACCTCCCAAATATGAGAGTACAAATGCCACTCTGGCTTGATCGTTGGGGAATGCCCCAGGTCTGCACAAGAAATGTAGGTGACATTGATTCATAAAGATGGCGTACTTACTCGGATCGCCTCTAAAGCATTCTGGTGGGGCCAGGGGAACGCCCCTGGAGCAACCACCTGTACTGGCGTGGGCTGTGGAGGTGCGGCAGGAGTGGCATACCCCAGCAGTGGGACCTGGCTTGCCTGTGGCTGGAGCATTTGCCTGGCTAGTTCATCGGTCCACTCCCGGTTCACAATTAGATCCCTCCTTAAGGCATTGGTTTCTTGTCTTGAGGCATGAACTTCAGCCCGTAACTCTCCCAGTAATCTGGCCAACTGGTCCGTTTCAGAAGTTTCCATAACTCCCAGACAGAGATTCGAAGAGGCTTTGCGTTCTGTTACGCTCACCTGGTCTCTGCGGAGGCGTTGGGGCACGGTTGCAGCCCTCCCGGGGGTGAGGTCGCTCAGGTCTGACTTCGCGCTCTGCGCTTCTGTGGTGACTGGTGGTAATAGGTGATGCTGCTCGGGACTGCTCCTGCATGGAGAATAGGGGGCGTGAGTATGCCAGCTTGTGCGCCTGATCCCCTTCCAGACCCCTTCTCCCAAACCATGGTACCCATGGTATGCGCTGTCCCTGGAAAGCTCACCTGTTGATTAGTTTTGGCAAGCACTCCATCCTGCTGCTTCTGGCAGGGGCGCTTGTATGATCTGGACCGAGTTCCTTCACTGGTCCCTTGCATGTAGTACTCCAGTCCTGCTGCATCTAAGCCACTATACTTCAGGTAAGTGTTCCTGTTTGCCCTTGTCTTTCCTCGTCTGTTTTGTTGTATTGTAAAGTTCGTTGTCTTGTATTGCTGTCCATTCCACTTTTGATGTTTGCTGTTTTGCTTTCTTCCCTTGTAGGTGATGTTGCCGGCCCGGCAGAAGCTGTAGAGCTCAAGGCGGCAGCCGGAGGGAATGAGGAACAAAGCTGCAGTGGTACAGTAGCTGGTAAATTGTTAACTAGAGGGTGCGCAGGGTTCAAATGCGGCGCGGCCCTAGGATGGATGTTCTAACCTTGTCTTTCTTCTTCTTCTTCACAGGGTCCGAGTTCGTGGATGCAGAGTGCGGTGCGGGGTGTCGGGATCAAGATAACTGGATGTCAGGAGATGAGTCTGCAGATGAAGCGATGAAGCACCGGTTTCCTGGAGGTGAGTATGCAGGAGAACACCTGGTTTCAAAGGTTAGTAAACTTGTCCAAGCGGCAGTGAGCGTCACGTTGCATGTGAGTGCACAGTAACGCGAAGTACCGGCCTTAAGGATGGATCAGCTTATATAGCTGAGCTTCTGAAGCCACGCCCACCAGGTTCAGCCTGCCTGCCACATCCTGCCACACCCGATGAGTCAGCACATGAAGACCAGGCCTAGGTAGCCACACCCGATGAGTCAGCACATGAGGATGTTCTCTGGAATAAAGGCTTTCAGCTCCTGGAAAGTTCTTGTAGAATAAAACCACCCCTGCACTGAAATAAAGTAAAAGCACTCATGCACTGGCACTGGTGTTCCAGCTCACATCTCTATATGAGCCTAGCGCCAAAGGCGCCAGGACTGAGTCCAGTCAGGGCCCCTGTCTTTATGGGTCCCAAAGGGACATAAGTGAGTCAAGTGACCCATCGCCCCATCACTAGATGGTGTGGTTTTTATCTTCTGGGGCCTGTGGCCATGACAGCTTGCTCTTCCTGTGGAGCACTGCCTTGAACCTCCATCAACTGTGTTCTAGACAAATGATTAAATCCTTAATTTACAATCATGATTGTGACTACTTTTTCCTTTACATCTGGAGTATCAAAACTTGAAATATCTGGTGAATATGCAACCCTTTTGGCCTCTTCGTCTGCTGCTTCGTTCCCGCATGAGATCAAATCAGTTCTCTTAGTATATGCTGTGCACTTAACTATTGGGATGGCTACTGGGAGTTGTGGTGCCTTAATAAGCCCGTCCAATAATGCTGCGTGTTGCACTGGCATGCCGTCCGCTCGGAGGTAGACCCTCCCTTTACAACATGCTAGTCCTGCATGCACAGTTGACGTCACATAGGCGGAGTCACTATACACCGTCACTTCCTGCCCAGCATGTTTCTCGAGCGCGACAATAAGCGCCACCAATTCTGCTGCTTGTGCCGAAAAGTGAGACGGTAGTCTTGCACTTGCTACCACTTCAAATTCCCCATTCTCTCTGTGCCTTACCACAGCTGAACCTGAAAGCCTTTCTCCATCATTTTGATTGATTTTTGAAGACCCGTCAATAAAGAGAACCCCCCCTGCTAGAGCATTCTCCTTTACTCTTGGAATATCATCGTAGAACTCCTCGTAGTTGGAGCAATCATGCACTTGCTCACCCTCTTACACAGGCTTGGCTACAAACGTGGCAGGGTTCACTATTTTCCACCTGACTATTTTAATTGCTAGACTCGATATAACTACCTCATATGCAGAAGCCCTCTGAGATGTCAACGTAACCTTAGATTTTTCTAAAATGGCAAACAATGCATGCTCAACAACAACGTCATAGAACACCCCATCACAATGCTGGTAGCCTTCTCAATGGCAAACACGCCTGCTATCAGCGACTGTTCGTAAGGAAAGTGTCCTCTCATAATGGGATCTAAAATTCCACTATAATATGCCAGAGGTTTGTACCCTAGTGTAGTCCTCTGTGTAAGCACCACTGTCATGAGTGTCCCATTCGTGTGCGAAAACAAGAATAACTACTCAGAATAATTGGGAATTCCTAAAACTGAAGCTGTACAAATGTCTTTTTTCAATTCTTCAAACCCCCCCTCCATTCACTCAGTCTGTTCTATTTTTTCCTTGTTCACTTGGGCTTTCTTCAGAGCCTGCAAAAGAGGTCTTGTGCATCAACTGTAATTGAATATTCATGCTCTAACATAGTTGCACAATCCCGGACACTGCTGCATTTTCTTTATCGTTTGCAATTTTGCTGTTTTCATAATCACCTCAGCTCTTTCAGGTGTAACTTTCTTCGCCTCATGTGAGATGAACTGACCTATGAACAACACCTCTTCTTGACAATATTGCAACTTCTCCTTGTCCACTTTATATCCCTTGTCTGCTAGAATAGTCAATAACTGAATCGAGTCTTGTCTGCACTCATCTTCTGTCGTGCTACAAACTAAAATGTCATCTTCTATCCTCAGCACAGCACTTTCTCAAATCGATGTTACTTAGATCCATCTGCAGGACCCTATTAAAGATTGATGGAGATTTGCAGTACCCTTGGGGAAAATTAGTGCTCTTCAGCTTAGTTTGATGAAATGTAAATGATGTAAGGTCTTGGGGGACCTTATGCAATGGGATTGAGAAAAATGTATTTTTCCATGTCAATCACCTTGAAATATCGTGCGTGTGCTGGGATACTACATAGTATCATCACAGGATTCGGAACAAAAGGAAACTCTGCCTCTACAATCTGGTTAATTGGTCTCATGTCCTGAATTAATCTCCACGACCCCCCCCATCGATTTTTTCGCAGGGTACAGAGCAGTATTACACGGTGACTCTGACGTCACTAAGATAACTTGCTCCATCATGGCTGATATGGTCTTAAAAATACCCTCATCCTCATCTCGAGACATGGGGTACTGTCTTGCTCAAGGTAAAATAGCTCCTGGCTTCAGCTTAATCTTAACCTCCCCTACCCTCTTCAATAGGCCTACGTCATAGGGGCCTGTAGTCCATAAAGAGGTTGGCACCTTTTCTAAATCTTCGTCAAAAAATGCCGGGCGCTGCCGTACTATCATCATTTCCTGTGGGACCTCTTTTCTTTATTCTAATCCAATAGGTAATATTCATCTTGAATATTACTTCGTCATCTGACGGGTCATCTCTAAACATATCCTCATCAGTGGCATCAGTCAATCTATAACCTTTCCCAATAGCAATCACTGTTCTCCATGGCCGCCCCCATCATTGGTGCCTTCGAGCATGGCCAATTCCCCTCGCACTATTGCTGCATCTAACCCCAGGGGAATAATCTGTCCCCCCTCTTCGTCCATAGGTACCTGTGGCCTGAACAGGAACTCATCAGGTATTGTCAATCTTTCCCACTAAGCCAGGCATCTATGTCAACAAAAAGCGCACCCCATAAAGAAAGACTCTGGCTCTGATGGCACTCCTCGCAGAGCCATTTGCCATGTAAACCCCATTATAAATTCGCCCACGTTTAGATAATGTATCCCTGGAGTGGAACACACTATGCCTTCATCAGTAAAAGAAATCATCATGTTTAGCTTCATCATTAAATCTCGTCCCTGAATATTAACTTGTGTCTGCCTTGAATACAATAATGGAACAGACATGTCACACTCTCCTATTAAAAATGTTAATCCATTAGTAAAAGGAACTCTGCTTGTAGCTCCAGAGAAGCCTTGAGCATTCATGGCATTTCCCGATAACAGATATTTTCCCTCTCGTATACAAGAGCGAGTTGCCCCAGTGTCTACTAAAAAAGAAAAAGATGTGCCTCCTATGGTAACATCACCCCTTGGTTCCTCTTAGGGGTCTGCTGTTACCGATAGTACTGAAAACATCAAGTCACGCTGTGAGCTGTCCTATTGTGGGTAAATGCTTATCCCTATACCTGTAAAAGGACTTCCTCCCACCCCAGTGACACCCCCTACTCTAGGTGTCAGTAACTGTCCCGTATTTGCATTCTGCTGTATCTGCATGAATGCATGCTGTGACTGCTGTTGCGGCGGATTCAATGGTGCTTGCTGTGGTTGCAATGCCTGTTGCATTTGCAGCGCTTGTGCTTGATACATTGTCTGATCTTGAGCAAACCCATCCCTAATTTGTGCGCTATATGCTTGAGGATAAGCTGCCCCCCCCCTCTTGAGAATTGCCCATTCTGTACATACCCTTGGCTCCCACATGTTTGCGCGATGTGCCCTATCAGGCCACATGTCCAACAAATAGGCAAAGCTATTCTGACCAGCGCCCCCTTGATTAAAACCTCCTTGCACATTTTGATTATCATTCTGCATATTCTGAAACCCACCTTGGTTATTTTGAAAACCACCCTCATTGTTCTGGAAACCACCTCTTCCTCTAAAACCCATTCCTCTGCCTCTCGGCGTTAACCCATTCCCTCCTTGCTCCATCTGACGTTGATTATTCGACTGCGATGTACCCACTGTTTGCTGCGTTCCCAGCCCTTCTCTGCTTGTCAGCACCACCCCTTCTATGGCGTACTTTGACAATTTCTTCTGAGCTAGCTTAGCTTCCTCAAGTTTTCTAGCATCTTTCTCCTTATTTTTCTTGTGTAACGGTCGGCAGTGATGCATGATAGTCAACTGTCTCTCTGTCCATGGCTTTGCTTCCATTTCTACTCATTTCTTGAGCTGTCTCTGTACCTGTTCTGGCAATCTCTGACACAAAATGGGGTAGAATACTGACACTGATTTCCCTCACGGCTCCCTCGTTTCCAAAGTCCACCGTTACTGAATACTTTGAATGTAAGCAAGCGGATCTTTGTCATCTTTAATTTTATGTGCCATAAATTGCACCCATATCTGATATATCAGGATAGTGTACCCTGAGTGCCCTCCAGACATCTGCTCTTCAATTATTAAATGGTGCTCCGTCATGAGCTGTATTCTGTGTTGTGACACTTGAGTAGCCTGCTCTCGTCCAAATGTCATCAGCCCTTTCCCAAAGAATGGCTGCTAGGAGACCCTTAATGTCCCCTGTAGCCAGAGTAGTTCCTCCTGTCATCTTTTCTAGCTCATAAAACCATTTTCCTGCAACCGCTGTTACACTAGGGAGTTTGCATCTTAAATGATTCTAATCCATCTGTGGCCAAGGGATATACTGCGGTCAGACCCCTCCTTTCTCCAATAAAGGGAACTGCGTGAACCCAAAACTGCAATCAGCTCCCATCATCTGCCTATTCATAGTAGGGACAATGGTTCCTAATTGCCTTTCACCTGGCAATGACCTTAACCTGTTTACGTATGGTGGCGACTCTCCCTTCTCACTGTGTGATCGTCCTCTATGTCGCTCTGGGCATGCCATGGGATCTGACGTCCTATCCTAAGGCTGTACTATATCAGACCATCTCACTTCCTTGTCTGTCTGTAGACTTTCTCCCTCTTCCCCACGGAAGGTTTCTCTCTCTTCATCTGACATATCTAGTCCCCAACTAGTATGACTCTCGTCTCTTTCATCCATATTTAAGGTCAGCCTGTCTAAGGACAAGGCTCTATGCTCAAGATAAATGGACTTCCTTCTTCGCCTTGTGATTGGGCGACTATAGATAAATCTCCTTTTCCTCTTCTTCCCGATTCGCTTCTTGCCCTCATATCGTGATAGGCTTTATCGATCCTATCTCCAATGCTTCCTTTCTCGAAATTCTCATCTAATGTAACTTTAGATGGCCCCAACATTGCTCCCTGCGTCGGGAGAAACTCATCTAAGTTTATCTTAGATGGTACTGCCGTTACTCCCTGCGACCGGAGGAACATTTCACTCCATGATATTACTGGATTCGGTACCATTAACTATTTCTGAATGTGATCAATATCGTGTTCCCTTTGTCTTCTTTTTCACTCCATTTCTTTGTCTAATTCCCTTTGCTTTCTCGCTTCCCATCTAACCCTTTCCTCTTCTTGTCTTTTCTCTTCCCTTCTTTCATTTGCTCTACACACTTTTTCCCTTCGTCTTTGCATTCTTTTATCCTGTAATCTCTGTGCTTCCTCCTCTTTTCTCTTCTTTTCCTGCCTGTCTTGTTCTTCGATCGCTCTCTGCCTGATGTCATACTTTCTTTGTTCCTCTGCCCTTTCTTCCTTCTTTTGCTGCTCTCCTTGATACACACCTGTTCTTGCCTCTGTCTATTCTTTCTCTTATATACATTCTCCTTCAGCCGTTTACGTTCCCTGTATATTCTATCCTGTTCATCTTGATCTTCCTTTTGCCTAACTTCCTCGATACTTTTCCCATCGAGCTTGAGCAATATCTGTCCGCCCATCCATTTGTCCTTTCCTTTTCTTCTTTCCATCTCTTAATCTCTCGTTCTATTTCTAGGGTCACATTTGGTTGTTCGCTTTTCTCCTCTTTGTCCTGCAAGACCTTAAAGATCTCCTCTTTTCTCTTACTTTCCTATGGACTATCATCACTAATATACGCAGGCGGTTCATGTATCAGTTTACTATATCCTATCGCCGCTTTTAATTCGCTTAATGGATATAATCCTTCATCTTTTGTACTATCGCCATTTATTTCAGGTGAGGTAAGGGGAACAGAAGGCTCAGCACCTTCCTCCCAGCACTGAATAAGCATCCAGTCCTCAGGAGGTGGATCTTCCCGTTCCTCTTGGTACATCTTCCAGAGCTCTAAACACGCTAGCCTTTTCTCCAATTTCTTCCCTGTGCATGCAGCGTGCCAGTATGTGGTCATGTGTTGCAAAACCACTTTTGACAGCGATCCTTCGGGTGGCCATGGCATGAACATTTTGTCTGCTGTACCCACTCTGCACTATACTGTTTGAGCTTGGGTGCATGTTTTGGCAGTGTCTTGCACAGGTGCATCAGTGGAGTAATATCCCCCATTGTGACAAGTCTTAATTGACTATCGATAATTATTGTTGATTTACACAGAACACCACCCTTGCCGCTCAAAGCCTCTGCTTCTCTGCTTCTCAATTATTCCAATCTACCTTTTCAGTCGGCACCGACAATGACTAAAAAGATAGATAACAACTTTTTTCTCTTCCTTAACCTCACAGTTTACTCTTGTCGTACCTTAACACTTCTTTACAATTTCAAAATACACAGACAGACTAGTCAACTTTACATATATCTCATCATAATATTCCTTTTCTCTCAGCCCCTAAAATACTCAGATTGGAGTTTTAATCATTCCCTCTTATAGACCTTTCTATGTGCTGCCTAACTATCCACTTGGGTTTTGAAATAACTCCTTGTAAAGCTCCTTGAGCTGGGACACTGGGCTCTTTGACGATCCTCATCATATATATCTGGCGCTCCTCGTCATATATCAATCAACCCTCATTACTTTTTCACTTTTACCACAATCCCCATTCCCCTATTTTGCCAGTCCCCTCAATCTGCTCACCATTCGCTTTTCAACTCCAGATCCTTGGGCTCGTCTCCTCCTCCAATCAGCCACCGTCGACTTTGGTCCGCTCAGCGCCTGCGGAAACCAGCAGGGATTTCGTGAAAGAGGGCCCCGTCTCACCTATATCGATTTTCTTGCAAGTATTTTATATCGGCTGCTCTCCACAGGAAACTTTGCGATCCTCCGGCTAAATGTTGGAGTATGTCCGATGTTCCGAAAACGCTAAAAGCCTTTAACCGACGGACCTGAACCATCCTCTTTCTGCTACCAAGTGAACACGTAGATCCTTTAAGACGAGGTAATAGTATCTGAGATGGATGGGGATGCAGTTCTTATTCATAGATCAATAATCAGACCAACTCAGGAAGTTGGCAAAAAAACTACTGTTTTAATTGCAATTATCTAAAATGGGGAGTACAACGGGAATCAACGGACGCCACACAGTCATAAGTCTCTCAACGATTTACATGAAAAAACACAGTTTTATACTAAAAACTCATCACGAGTGACGTCATACTACGCAGCAAAGTAAGAAAACCTACTAGGGGATGTGATAGGCTTAAAGGGAGCATCTACGTATACTTTCTATGGGGGACTGGACTGTGATTGGGTCTCTAAGGTCAGGTGGACAGCTAAGCTCACCCCTAGTGCAAGTCATCTTCCGTGTTATACTCATACACAACGTTCTATTGGCTTCTCAACTATAGGGCTCTTTGTTACGTGGCCCTCTATAATTGGTTGCCATGCATGTACCCTTCTGGAATATATTCCACTTGCTAGCAGCACGCAAGCTGATACCCCAGGTGCTGGAGGGTTGGCTTGGTCATGCCTCCCCACCCAATTAGCCCAACATCCATCATCAATCCTGTGGTCTGTCATTCAATTAGCTTCTTTGAACTCAGACTTGCAAAGGATCACTGTGCCTGAGAATAAAAAGGAGTGTGAACATGGACTTATCTTCTGATCTTGGTGTAGCTTGCCCAAAGTCTATTTTCATCTGACCATGTGACAGGAGACCACATTTTGAGCTCCTTCATTGTATTTAATACTATTAAATTAATAAAAACCTGGTACTTCTAGTGTTTTTCCTTTACACCTCAAACAGGCGCTCATTGTATCATCTCAAGTAGATAACCAGTTTCTTGGCTGCCTCAACCCTTGACACTGGGCCAGGCAAGCCTTCTCAAATCTTCCTTCGCCGTCAGCTGTTTTATTCTACTGCGCCACACTTTTAGCCTTTCTATTCACAGGGTCCAAGTTTGCTTAAATGCATCGTGGAATATCTAGATTCTATACACACACATATATATATATATATATATATATATATATATATATATATATATATATATATATATATATATATATATATATATATTGGTGGCAACGCCTGCAGTCTATTCACTACGTATAGCCAGACTTATGATTGTAGAAGGTGAGATGTCCATTAGGGGCCCATTTTAAAGCCTTTTTAGCTGCTATTGCTGATTGTACTGTGATTTTTATTGTTCTTGACCATCTTACTGTTACTTAGGCAATGTGTGTTGCGCTCACTTCCGATTTCTCGTTGTTTTGTGTTAATTTACATTCTGTGTGTGCATCCACCGCAGTCCTCTTTCTTTGCTCTTGCGGCTGAGCTTCCCAGGCTCCCACGATACACTTGTACGCATTTATGTGTCAGAGCTGCCGTCCGCGCAGTAGGTGAGCACAGCGGGCGCGCCACCAGCCCTCCGAAGGTGCGCTTAAGGCTAGCCCGTCTGTGCCCGTCCGTGCCAGGTACGTGCTAGGAAGACATTCTGATTGCCTTGAGCGCCATGTACTCATCTCCCTGGTGCCTCCTGAAACTATTTGGCCTCTGGGCTTTACCAAAAGCCTTACTGTACCCACCAGGTTTAAAGCTAGTAGTAAACAAATTGCCTACCCCACTACTAGCACAGCCCTGCTTCACTGCGGCCTGTTAAACACTTGTTCTCTGGTCGCGCATGCCCTTGACTGCTACAACTTTATTACTATGAGTCAGCCAGACTTACTGTTTCTCACTGAAACCTGGCTCCGAGACTCTTCTGGCCCCTCCATTGTACAAGCCCTCCCCAACAACTACAGCTTTGCCCATGTTGACCGCCTCTCTATACATCCTGGCGGGGGTGTGGGAATTATATATAAAGACTCCGTTAACATCTCGTATCTAGTACCAGTCCATTCACTGAAGAAGGAATGCCTTCTCGCCACCATATCCATATCATCTACGACGAAACTTACTGTTCTACTGGTATACCGGCCCCCGGGGGCTGATGCCACGTTCTACACTGATTTCCCTGACCTGGTATCAGCTCTCCAAATTGAACACCCTAATCTGTGGGTGTTGGGAGATTTCAATCTGCCTGCCAACTCTACTTCGGCGAGCCAGGTTGAACACTTTCTCTCTCTCTCATGATGGATCTCGATCTTCCTCAATTGATTCAAGAGCCCACTCATCAGTTGGGCAACACACTCAATTTAATTTGTGCTCCAAAGTCCTTCATTTCCATTATTTCCTCCCGCCCTGTACTCTGGTCTGATCTCTATCTGATCTCTTTCACTGCTGTTATTCCTGGCCCCGTCCGGCGCCCCTTCAAGCTGCCCACCTTGAAAAGGAACTGGCGCAAGGTCGATATCTCCACACTGTCGGCCTAGCTTCTCTCTCACTCTGCTCCCCCGAACTTCTGTACGTTGCAGAATCTGAGTGCATCTTTTCTTGCCGTAGCAGACCAACTTGCACCGCCAAGCTCGGTAGGGAAAGAGCCCAGGTGTCTGAACCCTGGTTTTCGGATGAGGTCAGAGCACTAATACTCAGCTGCCGCCAATCTGAACGTAAGTGGAGGGTCAGTTATACTAATGACACGAGAGCTATTTTTCGCTGCGCTTTAACAACTTACCAAAAAGCAATTCTAGCTGCAAAAAAATACTTTTTGGGCAGTAAGATTGAAGGTGTGGTCAATAAGCCTAATGCCCTTTTTGAGCTAGTGCAGTCTCTTTCCACGCCAACCAGCTCTGGCCCAACGATCGAGCCCTCACAAGCTCTGTGTGAATCTCTTTCCTCCTTCTTCCATTCCAAAATCGCAACTATATGCATAGACATCAAAGCTAGCTTGGACGCTATGGCTAATAAGCAATCTTTTCCTGATCTCCCTATTTCTAGTGTATCATGGACCTCTTTTCCCATGGTCTCTGAGCAGAATATTTTGAAAGCTCTTTATGGGCTCAAGTCGGCATCTCCTGCTGACGCCATCCCTCTAGACGTGCTCAAAGCCATTTCCCCTGATATCATCACTGAAATTACAACAGCTATTAATGTATCTTTTCAAGAGGGGCTGATACCAGGATCCCTGAAACACGCTTGGGTGCTACCACACGCAAAGAGCCCTCTCTGGACCATGCTGTCCTAGCGAACTTCCGTCCCATCTCCCTTCTTCCGTCCCTGATGAAAACTTTGGAGGCGTTGGTCTCTCCCCTTCTGTCATCCTTCATGGAATCTTCAGGATATTTTGATACTTTCCAATCGAGATTCCTTCCTGGAAGAGGCACCGAATCAGTACTTAATTCTGTATTCGATGACCTCAACCGACCAAGTTGATCAAGGCGGTGTGTGAGCCTTGCTCTTACTCGACCTCTCAGCCGCGTTCGACACGGTTGGTCATTCTACACTGGTATCCCATTTGTCAGACGCGGGCCTGGTGGGATTTTCTGACCGATTGGTCTCAATCTGTTTTCCTGCCTGCCCTTCTGCTCGGAATCAGTCACACTATTCTGTGGAGTCCCACAGGGGTCTGCTCTGTCTCCCATCCTTTTTAATATCTATATCCGCCCTCTGCTCCTCCTTATTCTTTCTCACGGCTTTCGATTCTGTTCTTATGCAGATGATACAGAGATCCTGGTTTGCCTGGATCTTACTCGGTCTGACACTGCAGCCCGACTGAGGAACTGCCTTGAAAACTTAAGTACCTGGATGGCTAGCAATTCTCTTAAGCTCAATGGCAGTAAAACAGAGGTCCTGGTGCTTGGGACAAACACCCCCCCTAAACTATTTGACCCCAAACTTCTGTCCCACTTCTCTTGGTCCCTTACCCCTTCCTTCTTCTACGGTGAGATATCTGGGGGTTAAGTTCTCATATTCTCTGATGATGACTGAGCAAGTGGGCGCAATCTGCAAAGCCGGCCATTTCAAAATGCGGACTCTGAGAAAGGTTCTTCCCTTCATCCCGAGCCATCTTCATGCCCCAGTGGTAGGAGCACTGGTTCTTAGTACAGTGGATTACTGTAACTCGCTGTACTATTGCCAACCACACTATCTGCTCAATCGTATCCAAATGCTTCAAAATGCAGCAGCCTGTGCAATACTTCGCCCTCCGGCACGGTCACGCATGGCCCCTCTTCTGAGACAACTACACTGGCTCCCTATTCAACAACGGATCCTATTTAAATCCATGTGCCTGGTTCACTGAAGGTAGGAGCGGAGTATTTGCAGGAGAAATGTGTCCACTATGTGCCTACCCACTCCCTTCGCTCCCAGACTGCGCTACTTTTTTTGATTCCTCGCTTTAAACGCGCTCAAATTGCCGGCTGCGCTTTCTCGGTGGCAGCAGCCAAAGCTTGGATCCAACTTCCTCTGGCTCTTTGTGCTACTGCAAATCACCTGGCCTTCAGACGCGCTCTGAAGACTCTTCTCTTCTAGTAGTCTTATCACCTGCTACCCTCCGGCACCAAGATGCCTTTGCCATATGTTGCGCTTTATAAATTTATGTAACATAACATATGGTTACTTAGTTCTACTTGCATTACTGCATCTGTAGAATAATAAAATGGCATTGCATTTTCTCCAGTGCTTCTCTGCACGTGCAATCTTCATTTTGCTTGTGAAATGTTACTCAATTCTTTACTTCACTATCAGATTCTATTAATTAAATGAAATTATATTTTATCTATATCGCGCTCGTACACAAGTGTTTCAGAGCGCGACCAGGCAAAAAGGGAGAGGAACAAGGGAGAGAAAAAACAGAAAAAACAGCGATCTTACTAGGCCAAGTGACATTTAAGAAAGCGCGAGTGCATGGGAAAGGACAATGGGGGAAAGGTGCAAGGAAGGGGTTAGGGGGTAATGGAAAGTGCGAAGCAGAGGAGAGAAAACATATTAAATAGGATAAATAATAAATAAGGGCTTTAAACCATGGTAGTGCAGCCAGCAAGTGGCAGGTGAAAGTTAGTCAGAAAGGTATATCTGATAAGTGAAGATGAAATGTGAGAGGGGGACATTATGGGTACAGATACAGAACCCTAGTGCAGATGGTGGCCTGGAGGCAGTGCAGGAGGGTGGCAGGGTGAGCAGATACCTGGGCCCGAAAGAACCGAGGGTGGCCAGGTGCACAATGCCATGAGAAGAAACAGATCAACAGCGGAGAAGGGGGGCAAAGGCAGAGGCAAAGAGGAAGGTCTTGAGAAGTTTCCGGAACCGAAGATGTTTTTCCTCAAGTTTCAAGGTGGCCGGGAGGCTGTTCCAAAGGGAGGAACCAGCCGAAGACAGGGATCTACCCCCAGCTCGTCTTTTTGCAAAATGACTAACCCAGAGGGAGTTAGAAGTAGAGGAGCGAAGGGCTTGAGAGGGGAGGTATTTACAGAGGCATAGTTGAAGGTATATTGGACCCAGGCCCCAGAAAGCCTTGTGGACAATGCAGAGGGTTTTAAATGTAATCCTTGCATCCACTGGGAGCCAATGAAGGGATTTCAAGGCTGGAGAGATACAATCCCAGGGCTTAAGGCCAAGGACAAGTCTCGCAGTCCTGTTCTGGATTAGTTGTAGAGGGCGGAGAGTGGAGGCAGGTAGATTTAGGAAGAGGCTGTTACAGTAATCCAGTCTGGAATGAACCAGAGCTTGGGAGACAGTGAGCTTTTGAGGGAAGGAGAGGAAAGGTAGAGTACCTCTAAGGAGGTGAAGTAAAAAGTTATATTTTTTGGAGACATCAGAGATGTGTGCGGAGAAGGAAAGTGTAGAGTCAGAGATAACCCCAAGGTTCTTAGCCACGCAAGTGGGGGTGGGAGGAGGGCCAAGGGAGGCCGGCCAGAGAGTGAGAGGAAAGGATGGAGATGGTGTACCAATAAGGAGGATCTCAGTCTTGTTGGCATTTAGACATAGATCATTGGCGGCACACCAATTTTGAATGGCGATTAGACAATCGGAGATGAGGGAAGGAGAGGAGGAGGCTGAAGGAAGCCTGAAAATGAGTTGGGTGTCGTCAGCATAGCACTGGAAAGTTGAGCAGAACATTGAGATGCAGTAAGCAAGAGTTGCCAGGTATTGGTTGAAAAGCCAGGGCGAGAGGTTAGACTCCTGGGGAACACCACATGTGGAGAGGGAGATAGAAGATAGGAAGGACCCAAGTTGTACCTGGCAGGGTCGATCGGAGAGAAAAGAGGTCAGCCAGGCCAGAGCCTGATCAGTGATACCGAGGTTGTCACGAAGACGATTGAGCAGGGTGGTATGGTTGACTGTGTCAAACGCAGAGGAGAGGTCAAGTAGGATGAGGACAGAGGGAATGTTAGAATCGAGGTTGGAGATCAGGTTTTCACGGATGTTCAGGAGAGCAGTTTCCTTACTTCTGGCAGCTCTGAAGCCAGATTGGTGGTCATGGAGGGAGCCAACAGAGTCAGAATGGAGATTAAGCTGAGAGATGGCCAGCTTTTCCAGGAGCTTGCCCAAAAAGGGAGTAATGGAAATTGGGGGGTAGTTTGCCGGACATGACGGATCAGTAGTGGATTTCTTGAGGAGAGGATGCACAAGGGAGTGTTTAAGAGGGGTGGGGAAAGAGCCAGGGGCAAAGGAGAGGTTGCAGAAATCAGCAAGGGCCAGCGCAAGGATGTCAATGTGGTCCTTAATGGTTTTAGAGGAACAGGGATGGACCTGTTTTGAAGAGGTTTTCATAGATCGGACTTGTCTAGATATCTCATCAGAGGAGAAAAGAGGAAAGGAGGAAAAAGGGGGATGACAGATAGCTGAAGGTAGCTATAAGGTCTATTCACCTTCTTCATTGACATCTCTTCTGGCTGCGTCATTTCTGCTTCATGTGACGTCACCAGTCTTCTCTTTCACTCATCTTCACAAGTCTTCCCGAATTTCCTTCAGAAGACTGTCACTTCTTCGCGGATACATCATGTAGGGTTTTCTCAAAAGATACCATTATTGGCTTTGCACATGTTGCAATTTCCAGTTACCCCAACATATAGGCAAAATGGGGGCGGGCTTCCGGTAGAAGCCCTTGGCTCCTCCTCTAGACTGCAGTCTTGGGACGCGCTGTGGTATTCGCATGGCAGTACTGAGTGGCAGGGGAGAGAATGGGGAAGCCCCAGTAAAAGCGGGTGTAAGTCAGTTTCTGTTGCTCCAGAAAGGTCTGGGTATGGCGTATTATGTCCCATGGTCACACATGAACCGGAATAACTTGATGAAGACACTCCCTTCGCTCACTGCAGGGGCGGGGAAGTGGATTTATGCATTAGAGAAACACCCCGCTGGTGTAATGTTGGATATAGGGGGCATGAAAAGCGTATTCACGGCTCTAATGGGGGAGCGGTCAGACAGCTCTGAAGGAGATTGGGGTATCCAGGAGTTCAGTTGGATACACATGCCCATGATGGGGCAGCTTTTAGTAATTTCAGGGCACAGGTACAGGGGGGGCCTTGCAGATTATGTATCCTATACGCCTGATATAAATTAAATTCTAGCCAAAACAATAAAATTGGATGATGATCCTGCCGCACACATAATTTAGAAGATGTGGAGGGCAGAGACGGAAGAAGTGTGGGACAAGAATGTGGTGATTTTTACCACATGCTAAAGAAGTCCAGCACAATTTAGATAAAGTGGTAGGGATGGAGACCAAGAGTTGGCAAGCAATTCAAGCACACATTGTGCATTTTTACTAAAAGGAGGCAAGAGAAGGAAAAGGAGAGCATAGAACAGGCACTGAAGACAGAGGCAAAGCTTGTTAAGAACAAATTGGTGAATATTTGTTAGGAAGGGGCAGCGATTACCACCTCCATGGAGGGACTGCAGTGACAGTTGGTTCAGTTGGGACAGTTGGGACAACAGGGACATGGTAAATCAGGTATGACACAGGATGATATGGCCCTGGTCCAAGGCCAATAAGAGGGTTTCCAAGGGGTAGGGGAGTATTTCCATGACAACGTGGGTCATTATTAGTGTTCGGAGGAATGGGTCCCTGGTTTAATGGGCCAATGGGAAATAACTTTGGAGGGTTTTATGGAATTCAGTGTTGGTCGTGCGGAAGGATGGGACATGTGTCACAAGATTGTCAACACACATCACAGTGTTTTAATGTGGGAGCTCAACAAATCCAATTCCAGATCCAGCCATATGCCCCACGTTCTCTGCAGTCGCAGCAGGTACGGGTTAAACAGAACCTGGTGATTGGGGCTGCACAGACCAATGGGATGCCACCCATTGCAGACATGGGAGAAAAATCTTTTACCCCAACCAATGGTTAATCATTACACTGGAGTAAGTGTTTTTGGAGGGAATCCTTTTTTTCTCCCCGGTGCTAATACGTACCAGGAATAGGACAGCCCAAATGGATCCCTGAAGGGTCCAGTCCTGTCCATTAACACCGATCCAGAAGAGGAACCCCGGATAGGTGTGAAGATACAGGGGCTACAAAATCTTGCATCAAAGAAGGTGTATTTCCCTTGTCAGGCAAAATGATGGACACCCAGGGAGGCTCTTCTGTCGGTTTCTTATAGTGAAGATCTGTGTATCAAGGTAGGTACACAAAATGTATCTGCCTCTTTGTTGTATTGTACAGGTTTCCTAGCAAATCTTTTGGGCTGAGACCTCTTGAGTAAACTTTGAATGCTGATTGATTTCACAGAGGAAGGTATAGTATGCTCGACTTCAGGTTTGTATCCGGGTAAAGAAGCAGCATGTTTGCATGCATACTGTAGTGACAGCGTGATAGGGGGGTGCCTGTACATTCAGCTCTGTTACTTTATGAGGTAATAGTTTTGTTGAGTTGGGCCGCAGAGGTTAGAAATCAGACATGGTGGGTACCAATTGAGTTTTTGTTTCGGCTTGTTGTGCCGCAGGAGGTAACACCAGCCACCATTGTTAAGATTTTCCTAAAGGCAGTAGTGATCAAGAAGAACAGGGTGGTTCTCTCAGGCACTGATGAGGAAGGCAGAGAGTGGCGCATAGTTTTGTGCATCGATCCTGTTAGGCAGAAACCTGTGCAGTTCCCTTGGGGACCACTGCAAAAGATTTAGGACTACAAATGTTGGCAGTACACCCACTTGGTAGAAGTCTGCACCACCCAGATTTACCTGGTAGCTGTGGCTGAGCAGTCAGACTTCCCTCAAGAAGAGTTAGGCAGTATGTAAAGTATACACAATAGGCACTCAGACACAATAGCACAAGCAAACACTGACCAGAGCTTTGGTATCAAGGTATATAATTATTTATTTAAAGACACACTTGTTGACACACTCCAGCACTATTATTGTAAATCACTTCAAACACAGTTACTATTAATCTATATACATCCCTTATTCCTTATCAGACAAGTCTTAGTTAACACCACTTATTTCCAGACAGAAGTGAGCGCTTAACTATAGATGGCACTCCAATAAGTTAACGAAAAAGGGAGGGAAAAAGGCAGAATGTAGGAAAATACACCACACTAATACTTAGGAACTCTTAAGCAAGGCAGGAAAGTCAAAAGTTATGTGTGAGCCAAAGGCCATACGCCGGGCCCACTCTTGGAGAGAGCAGGGCACAAATGCACCCAAGATCACACAATGACAACAGGCTTAAAAAGTCTTGCAGGGAGTTCAGAAAGGTTTTAGTTAGGCTCAGAAAAGTTTAGCCAGGGTGTCCCAGGCTAACCCAGGTTCGAAAGCCGGGGGCTAAATATACCCCGTACAGTCGGTTGCAAGGGAAGCCAGGCGGAACACGGTACCTTATGTGGAAAGGATCCTCCAGCGGGGGCAGTTGTTCCTGGCATCGTGTGCAAGTTGCGGCGTCGTCCAGAGGAAGAGAAGATCTCGACGTGGAGGAAAGATGAAGGTCGTTGCACTGCCAGGGAAGAAACCAGCCGCTGAGTTTTTCCGGTTAAAGGTACTACCCTTTGATTCGCGGTAGTGGTAAAATATGGTATCCCGGTTGCCGGGGTGCTTGGCACAGGCAAGGCGGCCACGAGATGCTCCAGGAAGCGAAAAAGGAAGCAGACTGGTTATCCCCACCAGTCGAAGGAAGAAGACTCTCCGGGCTGGAGATCTCCTCTGTCGTTGGGAAAAGTGGTGAGAAGGTTCAGCAGGGCTCCACCGGTGGTGTCGTCGTAGCAGGTCGGCTCAGCTTCTCCCTCGTCGGATTCTTAGGTGCTGTGGCGACTTCTAAAGTTCCAGTCCCCAAAGCCCTGCTTTTATGCAGAAAACCCCCATTCACTCAGCCTAGCTGTCACGCAAACATGCTAAGGGGTGAGCCGGCCGGCTCACCACTTGGGCCAATCAGGACGGAGTGCGACTTGAGTTGCCTAGGCAACTCAGTCCAGGGTGCCTAAATCCCCCTCCACCCCTCCTAAGTACCCCAGACAGAGTAGCACCACTTTGGAGGGCTTCTGTGGAGAAGCCCGCCAAAAAGTGGAACAAAGGGCTCAACTTGGGTTGGAATATAGACTCCATACCCTGGGACTGACTACTGTCTCACAGGGCATGTAAAGTCACCATTGACTTTACTAGTCTCAAATTCTGAACAGAACCAGTACAAACCATCATATTGTGGACGTATTGGCCGGGGCAATTCGATTGCCCCGGGGTCTGTTAGTCGAGGGGGCACGTTTCCGTCCCCCCTGATCGAGTTTTGTCTGGTGGCAGTGGATACTACTTTTTATATTTGACCGCAAATATATCTCTATGGGATTTCCCATTGTTCGAGGCTACCAACTTTAATTATTTAATTCCTATAGCCTCGAACATACCGCCGGTTTATTTATTTAATATTAATTCTCCGGTTGGTATTTTTTTGCCAGAACTCGGTTCTAAAATGGCATTTGTGTTCGCTTCTGTGACTCCAACCCAAGTTGAGCCCTTTGTTCCACTTTTTGGTGGGCTTCTCCGCAGAAGCCCTCCAAAGTGGTGCCACTCTGTCTGGGGTACTTAGGAGGGGTGGAGGAGGATTTAGGCACCCTGGACTGAGTTGCCTAGGCAACTCAAGTCGCACTCCGTCCTGATTGGCCCAAGGGTGAGCCGGCCGGCTCACCACTTAGCATGTTTGAGTGACAGCTAGGCTGAGTGAATGGGGGTTTTCTGCATAAAAGCAGGGCTTTGGGGACTGGAACTTTAGAAGTCGCCACAGGACCTAAGAATCCGACGAGGGAGAAGCTGAGCCGACCTGCTACGACGACACCACCGGTGGAGCCCTGCTGAACCGTCTCACCACTTTTCCCAACGACAGAGGAGATCTCCAGCCCGGAGAGTCTTCTTCCTTCGACTGGTGGGGATAACCAGTCTGCTTCCTTTTTCGCTTCCTGGAGCATCTCGTGGCTGGCTTGCCTGTGCCAAGCACCCCGGCAACCGGGATACCACGTTTTACCACTACCACAAATCAAAGGGTAGTACCTTTAACTGGAAAAACTCAGCGGCTGGTTTCTTCCTTGGCAGTGCAACGACCTTCATCTTTCCTCCACGTCGAGATCTTCTCTTCCTCTGGACGACGCCGCGACTTGCACCCGCTGCCAGGAACAACTGCCCCTGCTGGAAGATCCTTTCCACAAAAGGTACCGTGTTCCGCCTGGCTTCCCTTGCAACTGACTGTACGGGGTAGATTTAGCCCCCGGCTTTCGAACCTGGGTTAGCCTGGGACACCCTGGCTAAACGTTTCTGAGCCTAACTAAAACCTTTCTGAACTCCCTGCAAGACTTTTTAAGCCTGTTGTCATTGTGTGATCTTGGGTGCATTTGTGCCCTGCTCTGTCCAAGAGTGGGCCCGGCCTATGGACTTTGGCTCACAAGTAACTTTTGACTTTCCTGCCTTGCTTAAGAGTTCCTAAGTATTAGTGTTAGGGATGTAACGGTATAAAGGTATACCGTTAAAGATACCGTGAACCACTTAATTGAACAATAATAACCGTCACATTGTTCATACCGGTATACCGTTAATACCGTTAAGTGTGCTTTTCAATCTGATTTGTAAAGGCTGCAATAAGCAAGTGCTGCGCAGTCTTGGTCTTGCACTGTTGGATGTGCCATCTGCCAAGTAGTTTCAGTTGGAGCAGTTTTTAATGCCATTCCATAAACCACACGTGCCTGACACAAAATCAATGTTAGCAGTAGGAAGAATAAATACAGTGCCAAGAAGGATAAGGGTTTACTTTGGGTTGGCGGCTTTGGGGTTTTTATATTTATAATGGATAATGTTAGCTAAACATTTGACAATGGGGGATTTCCCTGGCTCTATCATTGAATTTACCTATAAGTCACACTGCGAAATTCACTCATCTCTGTGGGTATTCCCTGCTGCCATACCAAAGGGTAACATGTCCGTGATTACTGAACACCTTTTGGCCCGCAAGTAAACTAAAGGCTGTAGTAACGTAAAGAGAAAGTGTGTGTGTGTGTGTATGCGCACAAGCGTATACTACCATCAGCCTCCATTGATCTGTGGCATGCAGGTTATCAAGATGGCAACTTGTTCATCTTCACCAGTAGCCAGTGGGGGAGCTAAAAGCCTAAATGACCACTTAAGAAAAGCTATTCAGTTTGCTTTGCCAGTCGCAGCAGGGCTCCCCACCCCTCCTCCTCCTCCTCCTCCCCACACGTGCGTTTCTGTTTGGTGGAAGAAAGGGGTGGCATTTCAGTGGAAAGTATGTTGAAAAGCCCAATTCTGGCCCTGGATGCCTGGTTTTGTTTGTGTTGATAAATCTGACAATTTATGACCTTTTAGAAAATATTTGTTAAGATTAGTTAACTCCACCTGCTATACCGCGATAACCATGATATACCGTCATTTGGCAAGAAGGTTATTGTACCGTCATAAAACTAATACCGTGGCACCCCTAATTAGTGTGGTGTATTTTCCTACATTCTGCCTTTTTCCCTCCCTTTTTCATTAACTTATTGGAGTGCCATCTATAGTTAAGCGCTCACCTCTGTCTGGAAATAAGTGGTGTTAACTAAGACTTGTCTGATAAGGAATAAGGGATGTATATAGATTAATAGTAACTGTGTTTGAAGTGATTTACAATAATAGTGCTGGAGTGTGTCAACAAGTGTGTCTTTAAATAAATAATGATATACCTTGATACCAAAGCTCTGGTCAGTGTTTGCTTGTGCTTATTGGAGTGCCATCTATAGTTAAGCGCTCACCTCTGGTGAAGAGGGACAGTTGGAGCATGGTCCAGGATTTGCGCTCCCTCAATAATATTGTTGACGCAGAATTTCTGTTGGTATCAAATCCTACCACCATTATCTGTAATATACCTACTGGGTCGACCCACTTCACGTGATTGATTTAAAAAAATGACTTTATTTTCAGTCCCCTTATACCCCAATTCTCAGTGTTTACGTATCGTGTTCAGAGATTTAAGCACACAAGGTTGCCCCAGGGGTACTTTGAATCTCCAAGTTGTTTTAACAGGGTGGTTCAGATGGATTTGGGGAATTAACATGTGTCCAGTTCAGTAATTCAGTACATCAATGATTTGCTAGTCTGTAGCACTTCAGACGAGCAGTGTCGAGGAGATTCAATTATACTCCTCACTCTGCTGGTGGATAAGAGATACAAAGAGGACAAAGAAAAATTGCAGTACAGGTAGTATGTTTGGGGCAAGTGATATCACCTGCAGGAAGAAAGGTAATGCCAGAGAGAGCAATTGCTGTTCAGAATACGCCTCAGCCAGTGACAGTGAAACAGATGCAGCAGTTTTTGGGGCTCTGTAACTATTGGAGATTGTGGATCTTTGACTACTCCAGTTACGTCAGCCCCTTACTGAGGGCACTTAAGGAAGTGCAGAAGATGAAAGGTCTGATAGAATGGTCTGAAGAAATGGTGACTTGCTTCCAGGAACTCAAGGATGCGATCAGTAATGCTCTGATCTTGGTGACCACAAATTACAAGAAAACATTTTATTTGTTTTCTTATTCGAACAGGAAGGTGATGGCAGCAGTCCTGACCTAGCAAACATCACTAGGCCACAAACCTTTAGCATATTATAGCGGAGTCCTAGACCCAGTGATACAGGGGCAGTTCCCTTGTGAGCAAGCTTTAGCGGCAGTGGCTTTTGCAATTCAAAAGTCTCCGACCATTACCATGGGTTACCCAGTGACATTGTAAGGGGGGCATGCGGTTTTTGCGATCTTAGAAAAGTTCAAGTCAACTTTGATGAACGAAAGAGTTTTGTGATACAAGGTTATTTTTATCAAATTCATTAATACATCCTGTGCAGTGTCACCTAGTCTTAGTCAATCCTGCGACATTTGTGGCCGAGCCATTGAAACCTGATGACATTGTTCATGATTTTGCAACTTATGAGGGGGAAGAGGAAGAGAGGATGAATGTTAAGGAGGATGCCTTAAAAGAAGGTGAGGTACTTTTAGTTGATGGGTCCTCAATAATTAATCAGGACACTGGTGAGAGGCAAACGGTTGCAGCTGTTATGGGCCTTGTGAATGGGGATACCAGGCCAGGCTGTAAAAACAGTTGCCTTTGCATTACTCTGCACTAGCGGCTGAACTAGTGACACTTATAGAGGTGCTAGAAATGATTAAGGGGAAGGCAGTCAGTATTTATTTTGACTCTTCGTTTATGTCACCTCCATGGTACATTCTGTGTTGTCAAGATTGCAGACAAGAGGGTTTAGGAGATCTGACAGGACCCCTGTTCAGCATGCTGTGCTGCTATCCAGCCTAATCGAAGTCTTAACCATGCCCACAGAGGTAGGCCTTGAAAAGTGCGCTGCGCATACTAATCGTACTAACCCCATAGCACTTGTACATGATGCCGCAGACAGAGCGGGGAAGGAGCCCGCGTATTTGCCGTTTACCAGAAAATAGAAGTCATGCACCAGCAGGTACAGTTGCCAGCCCCATATACTGCAGTCCTGGTGCTTCAAATCATAGATATGCAAGGAAGAGCATCTAAAGAGGAACAGAAGGTTTGGGGAAAGAGAGGAGGCATCCTCTCACCCATGGATTTGCTGTGGAGACAGGAGTTGACTGGGAAGGTTGTAATGCTTGTAGAACTTCTTCCTGTGGTGCTATGGTGCTAGAGCAACTACATTTTCCATTGCACACTTCTCAATGACAAATTGCACTAGAACTCCATGAGGAATGGTTTATACCAAACCTCCAGGATCAGGTAAGTAGATTCGTAGGGAACTGTATAGTTTGCAAGGAATTCAATCCTGGAAACACCATTAGGTCAGTAAGGGGAATTTTGAAGAGGCCTTCTGGGGCATTTCGGAAGCTCCATATCGACTTTGTGGATATGTGCATGAAATGTAACAATTTTCGCTATTTTATTGTTGCTCTCCCGGTGGCTTAAGGTTGGTCCCTGTGTACACCCTGATGCTAAGTCTACAGCTAGGTTTCTGGTGAGAGAGATATTTCAATAGTGGGAAATTTGTGAGGTCTTGAAAACCGACAATGTAACCCACTTTTTTAATGCCTTGTTCACAGAAAATACAATGCTCTTGGGAACAAAGCACAGGTTGTGCTGTGCATACCACCCACAGGCCAACAGGATGTGGAAAGGTTAAACTGGGTCCTTAAGGCCTGGCTGGTGAACATATGCAATGATTTAAGAAAGTCATGGTATTACTGCTTGTCACTAGCACTGTTTTATTTGAGAAATCAAACAGAAAAGTAGCACCACCTCAGCCCTCGTGAAAATCGTGACAGGGTGTAGGCTATGTACACCTCTCTCACCTGCACACACTGCATCAGACGCATATAAAACCACAGATATCCTAGGAGAGGAGTTTAGGGGTACCTTAGGGCTTTAACCAAAAGTGTCAAGTATATATCTTCACAGGTTGTGTCTTCTCACCAATAGTCTACAGGAGAAACCGGCAAGAAAACCAACGATCAGCACAAGCAACAACTGCTCCCGGGAGACCAGATTTATGTGCGGACCTATGTACGCCATTGGAATGAGTGGCATTTCCATGTGCCACACCAGGTTAAGGGGTGAAGAGTTGCAGAGCTGGAGGGATGAGGGGATTCCCAGAATAAGGGGTGGCATGCATAAATCACAAATGTGGAAATATGTGGCAACGTTACATGTAGCATGTGACGTGGCTCAAGGCGCCAGAAAAACCTTTTAAAATAAACTTACTTATTTTTCTCTATGTTTCAGTGCTGATGGCACAGTGCCGGTTGGCAGAAACGGGAACTGCCGCCACAGGCTTCGGATTGCTGACCTGGCTGGAGGTTCAGCTGCCCTCCTGGATGTTTTTTGGACTTGCGGATCGAACAGCCCTAGGCAGTTGCCTCCAGCGTGGCAAAGTGTGTGCAGTTTCACTACACTCCATGTGCCAAATCTTGTTATTCATAAAGAACATCTGGTTCTCACATGCCCGATGCCTAAAGTTACATCTCTGCCCCCTTTGTCCCCTGTGCGCCTTGTGTCCCCTTCTTCATCACATATGGACTTATCAATTACTGTACCTGATCATGTGAAGGAAGGACTTTTTCAACAAACCAAGCGGTCAAATTATATGTCAGCTGCATCATCAAAAGCTTTAATGGACATTCAGCTTTTTAGTCACACTGAGAGCTTCTTTACATCCCTCGTGGCACCTGCAGTCCAAGTAACAGGAAATGCCAGGTGGGTCCAGGTGACCCGGTACAAACTCCTATTGTTTGTCAGCTCATCTGAATCAGCATTCAATCCCATCGAAGAAGAACTGCGGGCCCGGAGACTCATTATCTTACAAAATATGTATATCCTCGACCTCCTAACAGTTATGGAGGGAGGGGTTTATCAGAAAATAGGGAGCATGTGTTGTACATTTGCGCCTCCCAATGATTCAGAAAATGGGGCCCTGACCCAGACCATCGCTGTCTTACACAAGCTAAGAGTGATCATGGAAAATGAAGCAGGAATCACATTTGACGCGTGGCTAGATTTGCTTTTCTTTTGGGTAACGTCTTGGATGAGGCTTGCTGTAAAAATTCTCTTACCTATTTTTGTCTTTTCTCTTATTATTTTTTGCTCTTGTCAAATGTTGTTATGATGTGATTCTGCCCAGGTACTAAAAGCACCTGCCATGATGACTGTGACCCTCTCCAAGGCTAGAATGACTACCATTTTATCTCACATGGGTACTCAGACTGAAGCTTTTTTGTGTCCTCCACCAAGTTGGGATGATTCTGTGGAGCAACAGGTAGATGGCGGAAATGGTGGAGGGGACAAGCTCAGTTTATTTGGCGGAGGAGTATGCCCATATTGGGACCAGTATGAGAGATTATTGTAAGGGATTTCCCCCAAAAGGTGGTTTTGAAGAACAGGAATATGATTTAGTAAAGTATTGACTAAAGGGGGGAATGCTGGGGTAGTCAGGAAAGGTCCCAATGATGGAGAGGTGTTCATATTGTGCGTGCCATATTTGTGAATAGGGGTGCAGTGAAACAGGAGCGATGTAGCAATTTCTTATGTATCCAGTGTAGTTAAATGTGAATGGGATATGTTACATTATGTGTTACTTTGTGTTCAAAATAGATACATGTTAAAATTGCACGCACGTAGAAAGACAAATGCCAAACTGCCAAATGAAATATAAAACACGATCCAGGTATGGTGTGCTATGAAGTGCCTAGAAGATTGGGCGGCAAAGAATTTTATAATGTGCATGCGAGGAAAGGGGACTGGTCACAGAAAATCCACTGTGAAGAGAACATGACAGTTATTAAACATGCTTGCACACACAGATATACACATACAGGGGATTATAACACCTGCATATATATTGTGCTTTTTTATGAATGGATTTAACTCGGCAATCAGGGTTTTTATGAGATGAATTTGAAGTCACTTAGAGAAACTGGTTTTTGCAGAGTCCAGAGACCAGAGAAAGGGTAAATAAGTGACTACAACCTTCGCAGATGGTCAGCTCAGCTAACAAACCAGCCAGGATCTTTATGGCCTGGCAGTATCGCAAAAGCAGATGTAATCTCTTTTAAGTACATGTGAGCATGCAGAAGTGTTTTGACCTTTTGCTTTGACCAGCAATAAATAAGAGGGAAGTGACGCTCAAGGCCAAAGTGACCGATACCCAGGGCCTTCAATTGCATTTTTAGATGGGCTGTGCGTGTTGAAATGGTAGTCATTTAGATTAGTATGTTCCGGGATGGCAGGAACGTTGGGGTGCATGAGATAGTTATTGCCAGTTCAAAGAGAAACTGTTTATTCAGCTTTCCTCATGTTACTTGTAGAATCCATGCAAACCATGTACAATTACATTTAGGGCTAAGAGGTTTCAGGTTAGTTGTGACCTGTAATGAATTGTGTTTGTATATGAATATGTTACCATGTGCAGATGTCATGACCTATCACGGATGAATCCCAAGAATCCCAAGAAAGGGGTGTGCTATGAATACAATCTGAAGATGGTAGTTAAGATAATCAATGAGAATGGAAGAATTGGAGAAAACAATGGGGTTTCTTTGAAACGGTTTTGTCCAATCACATGTGGGGGGTGGATTGTAATAAAATACATGGGAGTGTTTTAGTTGTTGCAAAAATGTATATAATGTGTCAAGTTATGTGGTTCGGCGAGACTTGGGTTAGTTTGACTCTGCGGCATCATCTAGCTCCTCGTTGGATGATTGTACAAGTAACTTGGTTTACGTACAAAACGTGCACTTGCTTATTAGGTGGTGGGCCTGCTTTGGGTTAAGGTAATATGCGCCAAAGAAAACGTTTATAGCATTTTTTTCACTGCCCTTTTGCTAATGAAAACCTTAAGCAACCCTTCATACATGTATTCTTTTTTAAAATATGGATACCTGTTTCCCAGTTAAGTGAATGGTTCCAGGGACATCATTTGGGGGTTGCCAGGGGTCGTAGCTATGCCCCCTGGGGTCTCCCTGGCTACCCCTAAAAAAGAAAAACAAAACAAAATATTTGAGAAATTATTTTTAACATGTAAAATCCTGGGCTGTGGCCACCGCCATGTGGCTCTTTGTTTCTGGAATGGCAGCTCTCTTGATTAGGCCTCTTAAAAAAACAGGGGGTTCCACAATTGTAACACTTTCAGCAGTGACCCTAAATAAGAAAGAATAGGAATAACACATAATTTGTCTTTCTGGATTTCTATACAATAATTGCTATACTCATTAAAGGTTTATGTCAGGCACAGTTCAGGGGGGGATTCACCGATTTAGTCTGTTCTTAAATACCTCAACTCAGCCTTTCATCTTTCTGAGGTCCATAAATGAGTACCAACACAGGTTGGGTGATATTGTATATATATTTGTTCTATATAAAGCGCTTAAGCGTAAGTGCTATATAATAACACATAATTATCATTTGGCCTTCGAAGTCTGCTTGTATTCACAGTAATTTGGTAAAATGGGCCTATACACACTGATATTAACGATACATATGGTGATAAAGATAAATTCTTGTATGAAATGTATATCACATTATATTGATAGTGTAACCATATTTACTCTTACGTTCCGTCACCTTTCCTCCATACTGTATGTGCGTCCCTTCCTGGGGACGGGAGACAGAACCTTTTTCAGCAGAAAAAAAACTTCTCCCCTTTAAATTTAGAGGCGCGCGGGGGTGCGGCCCAGGGAGCATGCGCTGCCCTGATTCCGCCCTCCGGCGCCACACCTCAGTCCCCTTTTCTGCGTCGACGAGTACGGGCCGAATTCACCAGTGCTCCTGGGTTTGGCTTCAGCCATGTTATTCCACACGCGGATACATCTTCTCTTTGTCTTTTTTGTCTTTTCTATCATTCAGGTACTCGGTCCTCAGGCGTCAAGCTCCTCCCCGGCGTATATCAACTTCCACAGGGTTCAGCAGGTGTGCATCCTGCAATGGGCTCTTCCCAACTTCAGACCCCCATACCCTCTGCCTACGTTGCCTTGGCACAGACCACGGTTGGCAATTATGTTTGGCGTGTGACCCGCTGTCCTAGAAGGCGCAGAAGAACAGACTAGCCAGGTGGAGGGAGCTCTTCCAGAAGTTGCCTCCAGAGGATCTCAAGAACTTTGTGACGCATCGTCCCAGGTCCAAGGTAGGGCCGATATTTTGCAGCGCACCCCGCAAGGGAGACTCCTTCCCAGGGACTCTCCCGCGTAGGAGGGACCGACCAGGTCCTTCCACCGGCACATGCACCGAGGCTGCTACAGCTACCGGCCTTCGGGTCGAGGGGTCCTTGGATCCTCCTGGGTGCAGTGTCGAGGGACCGGAAGGTTCTTATACCGGATCTACACTAGAGGGGCTACGCTCTTTTACCGGCACAATGGCCAAGGGGCTATGCCCTAATACCGGCAATACATCTGAGGGGGTGCCTAAATGCAGCTCTACCGACCCCCGGATCGAGGGTGTAACACATACCGGGCCGAGACCCGAGGAGCAGGGTAGGTCTCATGTTCCACACGCAAGAGTCCTGGACAGCACATCGCAGGCACGTGGCAGGCATCTCGACAAAATGGCCGCCGCACCAGACAGAAGCACCCATCTGACGCCATTCCACGAATTCAGCAAAGAACGAGTGTCAAGGTGGGACTGGTCGCAACCAGGTACGTGGCCTACAGTCTACCCTTCATATGCGCAGGGCACCTTTCCCATGCGTCCATACCATCTGGGTACGCAGCGGCTCCAGCAGTCCCCCGCTACCCAGTCGGTACCCCCTACCACCTCTTGGGCCAGTGAGGAGGTGCTCTTCGATAAATTCCTCGGCCTCATGAGGTCTCCTCATATGGGGTTTATCACCAAGGACGCAGTCAGTGAAGTCCTCCCCGCCATGCTAGCGGCACCACAGACTCCTCCATCGCGCTCCCTGACCCCGGTGCAGCCGCCTCCTCCGGTTCCACAGCCAACTCTGCAACCTCTGCCGGCTCCCCAGCCTCTTGCTGCGGTCCTTGTACCCCAGCCTCTGGCGCCATCTACCCCTCCTCCACCCACACGATCCTCCAGATCCGCAGGACATGGACGAGGAGGAAGATCCGGACACGCCATCCTCAACCAGGGCCTTCCATGAACGTCTTGCTGGCCTGGTGGAGTACCTAGGCCTCCCTCAGCCCGAGGTTGAACAGCCAGCAGAGGGGGTTCTGGCTGAAGTCCTCACAAGATGCCCCTCTGCCAACACAGGGATTCCACTGCAAACCGATGTAGTCTCCCTGACCAAGAAGGCTTGGCTCGAGCCCCACTTAATCCAGCTGGTCAACCGACGCCTGGATGCCAAGTACGGGCAGATGGAGGGGGAAACACTCTTGCTCTCAACCCATCCTCAGCCACACTCTTCGGTGATCGCTGCGGCATCACTATACTCTAAGCCTCAGTTGTCCTCAGCCTCCTCCTCTGCGGCGCTGCTAGGCAAGGAGGAGAAGATCTTGGAGGCTTACGGCAAGAAGATCTACTCCAATGCCTCCTTGCACCTGCGTCAGGCCAACGCAGATGCCATGCTGGCTGCCGCCAACCAACGGTTATGGCAGGAAATTGCAGACTTCCTCCCGGAACTCCCCTCCCAATGCCAATCACTCTTTAAGGCGGGGCTAGCGGAGGCCAATCTCGTGGCGCATGACCTCATGGAATCCACAGTGGCGCATATCGATACCTCGGGCCAGGCCATCTGCATTGCCACCGACAAGAGGGGCACAGCCTGGCTCTGGGCAACGAAGTTCAACCCGGACATCCAGGAGCGCATTCTAGATCTACCGTTCGAGGGGGGACCTCTTCCACTACTCTACGGATGAAGAGCTGGACAAAAAGAAGAACAGCTCACAAACAGCAAAATCTTTGTCCATTCTTACAAAGTCCATGCCCAAATCTCACACCAAATCTCAGCAACGCTCAGAGAAGGGTCGTACATATGGGGGATCCCCAGAACGCAGATCCAGGCAGCTGGACCGCTCGCCGTCTCAGAGCCGGCGCAAACAACAAAAAGGGGGGGGAGTAAGGGCTTTTTTCAGTCACACTCCTCAGCCTCCGAGGGAAAGAAGGCATGACACGCCCCTTCGGGTCCACATGTCTACGGTGGGGGGCAGGCTTGCTCTCCATGCACATTTCTGGTGCCGAATTTTGCGGACCCATTGATCCTATACGTAGTATCCATGGGGTACCGCCAGCCATCCCAGCCACTCCTCCCTCCTCCCCTCCCACAGGTTGGGACAGCAACTCTTTTGGCAGAGATCTGGTCGTTCGTAGAGAGTCAGGCAGTGGAGGAAGTTCCAGCCTCCCAGCAAGGCTTTGGCTTCTACTGCAGGATTTTCGCCATTCAGAAGAAGAACCAGGCGGGCCTGAGAGTTGTGCTGGACCTTTCCACCCCAACTTCTCCTTACCCCTGCAAAAATTCAAGATGGTTATGCCAGCTTTTATAGCAGAGACATTGGACAAGGGAGACTGTATGTTCTCCCTAGACCTGAAGGACGCGTACCTACACGTCCCGATTTGGCAGCCCCATCATTCTTTTCCACGGTTCAGGATCATGTGCTACCATTTCCAATACAAGGTCCTCCCGTTTGGCCTCAACTCGGCCCCCAAGGTCTTTACCAGACTCATGAACGCAGTAGCAGCCCTCTTCAGAAAGCAGGGCCTCCACATCTACCATACCTCGACGACTGGCTCGTCCGGACTACATCTCCGGAGGCAGTTGACCACCCCTCCCAGGCCCTTATGAACAAACTGCACGACCTGGGCTTCTCGCTCAACCTCCAGCAGTCACAGCTGCTCCCTAACCAGACTCTAACGTTCCTGAGACTCATTTGGGACACGTGCTCGGAGATGGTCTTCCCGTCGGAAGACAAGATCTCGGCCATCAAGAGGGCCACAGTCCACTTCCTCAGCAGAGAGGTGACCTCGGCTTGGTGGTTTCAGCATCTCCTGGGTCTACTAGTGGCAGTTCTGCTAGCCGTCCCGCACACAAGACTAAGGATGAGAAGGATTCAGCTGCACTTCGCGGCATCATGGAGTCAGGAGCGGGGCTCTCAATCCGAAATGATCAACGTTCATCCAACTCTCCACCCAGACCTAACGTAGTGGTCCAGGAACTGCAACCTATGCATGGGTAAGCCCTTCCGGCCGCCTGCTCCGCAGGCCACCATCACCACAGACTCCTCGCTCGGAGGCTGGGGAGCCACCCTGGACGATCTCTCGGTGCACAGCACCTGGACTCGACAGGAGCAGGAATACCACATCAACTGGTTGGAGCTGAACGCCATCTGGCTAGCGCTCAGAGCATTCCTACCGCTCCTCAAGGACAAGGTTGTCCTCATCCAGACAGACAACTTGACCAGCATGTACTACTTCAACAAGCAGGGAGGCACCAGATCCCCTCCTCTGTGCAGACTGGCGATCAGCATGTGGGAATGGGCCTTGGAAAACGAAATTTACCTCTCGGCAGTCCACAAGAAGTGCCCCCAGTTCTCATTCTGGCAGGGTCAGGGCCCCGGCTCTCTGGGCGATGCATTTCACCTCCAGTGGACCAGCATGAAGGCCTATGCCTTTCTGGCCACTCCCCTGATCCACAGGGTACTTTGCAAGATAAAGGAGTCGCACCGGCTCCGCCTCATTCTGATTGCTCCATGGTGGGCGGCCAGACCATGGTTTTCGGAGCTCTTCAGCCTCTCGGAGGTGCCCCCGATACACCTCCCGATGGGCCCGGCACATCTGGCGCAGCAGGGGGGCAGGATCATCTACCCCGCGCCAGGGAAACTAGCCCTCACAGCGTGGTACCTGAGCAGGTAACGCCTCTGCACCTTAGCTTCTCACAGCCCAATCTGAAGATCATACAGGGCGCCAGGAGCAAATCCACCAGGGCACAGTACAAGAGCAAATGGACCAGGTTCTGCCTCTGGGCAGACTCCAAGGGAATTGACCCTTTGGCCTGCAATCTGGACGACGTGTTCTCCTTTTTGGCACACCTCGCTCATTCGGGCGTACAGGTCGACACCTCCGTACATACCTCGCAGCCATTGGGGTTTACAGGAACTCAGAGGAAGGCATTTTTTCCTCCTCCAACCCAATTGTCAAGAAACACCTGACCGGTCTCGCATGGCTTTACCCGCCCCTCAAGAGACCGCACCCAGTGTGGGACCTGAATATAGTCTTGGGCGCCCTGGCGCACAAACCATTTGAGCCAATGACATCCGTGGACATAAGGCTGGTAACCATCAAGACGGCCTTACTAGTCGGTCTTACCTTGGCTTGCAGAGTTAGCAGGATTCAGACCCTGGTCGCCTCCGAACCATATACCACCTTTCACAGGGACAAGGTAGTCATGTGGACGCATCCGGCATTTCTGCCCAAGGTTCCTTCTGCGTTTCACTTGAACGAGGAAATAGTTCTTCCGACGTTCTTTCCCGATCCCAAGGACGAAGCACAGAGAGTGCTGCACCGCCTGGATGTCAGGCGTGCCCTGAAATTCTACCTGGACAGAACCAAGGGCTTCTGCAAGTCGTACGCCCTGTTCATCACGTTCGGCAGCTCGAGGCCAGGCTATCAGGCCTCAAAGGCTTCCATATCCCGCTGGATGGTCTCTGCCATCAAAGAAGCGTACGAGGGCCAGCACAAGCCGCTCCCGGCCAATATGCATGCCCACGCAGTCAGGGCCAAGGCAACGGCCATCGCATTCCAGCGCCATGTTCCTTGGCAAGTCATAAGCAGGGCGGCCATTTGGCCCACTCCCTCGGCTTTCTGCAAGCATTACTGTTTGGTTGCCGGCTCTAGATCTGATGCGGCTTTCGGACAGGCGGTTCTCAGAAACCTATTTGCTTAAGGAGGGTGTACTTTCCACCCTGGGGCTACAATCAGTTGTAATCGCCCATACAGTATGGAGGAAAGGGGACGGGACGTAAGAGTAATTATAAATTACTCACCGTAGTGACTAACGTACTCTTAGTCCATAGTCCCCTTTCCTCCATATGTCCCACCAACCTCGCCCCTAATACTGGTGTCATTAGGCAATGTTAGATATATTGTCGACGCGTCAATGGGGATTGAGGTGTGGCGCTGGACGGCGGAGTCAGGGCAGCGGATGCTCCCTGTGCCGCGCCCCTCAATTTAAAGGAGAAGGTTTTTTTCTGGTGAAAAAGGTTCTGTCTCCCGTCCCCAGGAAGGGACGCCCATACAGTATTGAGGAAAGGGGACTATGGACAAAGAGTACGTTAGTCACTACGGTGAGTAATTTATAATTTTCATAGTGTACTTAGGAACAATGCTATGTGATGCCACTTCTTGTTTTATCAAGGGGTGAAAGATCATGTTCCATCGCTTCCCGCAATGTCATTTTGGGGTGGGGTCAAATGACATCACTTCCTGTGATGTCATCAGAGACCAAGGGCCATGTGATGTCACTTCCGCTACCCCTGACAAGTTTTGGCTGAAATGACGGCCGGAACAGTTCCCCCATACATCAATATCAAACGACCCCTCTGGAGAATCTTCAACCGACTCTGATCCTATTCACACACATATGAATAGATCTTGAATTAGTATTTCCAAGCAACTTCTCATGTCAAAAATGGCCGCACTGTTTCCACAGCAACATTGTTATTCTGCTCCCGGCAGATTGCCTTAAAAGTGAGCAAGAGTATGAAATTGGTAGAAAGAAAAGAGCGACAAGGGGCAGATTATAGGAAGAGGCATTCGTTTGGGAAAATAGTTATTTAAGGAAGCTTGCTTTTAACATGAGGAATGTTTTTTTGTCAAAATAAGTATTAAACAAGCTTGCAATTGCACAACATCGCGATCATATTTTGTATCGGACAGTGTGTAAATGAATTTCTTTTATGTTTTATTATGAATGCTTTGTAAATGTTTTATGGACTGAGGTCATGAAGTCAAATATTTTAGTTGATAGATTGCATTGGGCAGGTTTAAAAAAAAAAAATCTTGTCTGACATGTTAAAGAAAATATTGTTTGGCACATTTTAGTTCTATTGCGACTTTTCGCTCAATGTAGCATTGCTCCACCAGGCATCTAAGGGTCCTGATTAGCCTGACTCTCACCAAGTTTTATTTCTATTCCCTTTTTTCCAAGGGTTGCCAAAGGCAGTGAACATCAACCATCGGATGGTCTGCATAGCTTCATCCATGCTTGCCATGTGTGGTGCCACTTCCAATGATATTATCTACACACCACTTCCCCTCTATCATATCAGTGCTTTCCTCTTAGGGCTGCATGGGTGCCTTGCTTTAGGTGAGTAAAATGTATCTGTCTGTAATGATTATTTATTTGTACATGTGCAAGGCAAAGCAGATGTTATAGGCATAATGTCTACAGATTTTCTGACCCCTTAGACCAGAATAGCTGTGGCGTGAAAGACAGCCTTCATAGCAGCGTTTGTGGTTTTGGGAGACCAAACAGAATAGCATAACTAGTACCAAATATTGAACAAATAATCGGGAATCGGCAGAAGAAACAAAAAAGTAATACATTTCTCCAGAGCTTTAAGTGAACTATGCTTGGTCCAAAATGACAAACAGAGGGAAACGCTTATTTAACCAAAAAGGCTGAGTGGGAGAAGGAGAAGTATTTGAAAATCGAAGAAGCTTTCATGAAATAAATTGAGTTTTAGGAAATGGGAAGTCATCCACCCTTCGTTCCTCTGGAGGCAGTCTTGCAGCAGAAGGAGTCGAAAGGAGAGAAATACTCCGGTAATAGGAATACCCATCAGATCTCCCACTAGCGCCATGCAAAGATTTAACAACATGGGTGGCATGATTGACTCCTGGGGCACAGAAAATATATCAGACTCACTGCTCTCTATCCTGACCTGCTAGGAGTTGCCACCTAGAAAGGATATAAATCAGCATAGAAGCTGGCCCCACAACGCGACTGATGGTACAAGGGGCCCCCCGGACAATTGTGCTGAAAGTCGCCTAGAGAATGAGAAGACACATCATCTAAGACCTGCAACATTGCTGTCTCTGTTTTTCCAGCAAGGCATCAGACCAGGTTGATGGGGGAGAGAATGTATTCTTGACCGTAATGTTGTTCAACCGTCCAGAGACCACACACCCAAATATCTTCGCCACAGAAGGCAAAGAAGTTACCTGCCAAAAGTTACCACACACTCTAGGTTAATGCTGTTCACTTTTATAGGGGTTCAACATCCAACTTGGAGTCATGAAATGTAACTTCTAGGAGAGACATGTTTACCATGTTCTCCCAGCATCATGTGCTCAGGAACACAGGAGGTGGGTCTTAATGAGTGAAGCAAGAAGGGGATCCCCATCGTAATTGGTGGGCTTTAGCCCCAACACAATTTTCTGCAGCTCCAATGGACTACTTAACTCAAAGTTTAACCCTACGGAGTTCAGCTTGATAGAAGAATAATAATTGGTCCTAGCCACAACATGAAAGCTATCTCTATTAATATTTTGTGAGAAAATGAATGACCAAGTCAGAACAAGTCAGAGTGTAGCTGGTCAATATAACCTTAAACTGGGACTGCTTGGTATATTTTACTTTGATAAGTGCTTTCCGTTTGTTCAGGATGCAGCACTCTGACATGAAAAGACCATGGGCCAGAGTCCCAATTTTTGTTTTCCTTCTTTTCCTCACTTGAACCAAAACAAAATCCCAGAATTCTCAAATCTTTTTTCCCTTCTTTTCCTCACTTGAACCAAAAAAAAATTCTCAGAATTCTCAAATCTTTTTTTCCTTCTTTTCCTCACTTGAACCAAAAGAATTCTCTGAATTCTCAAAGGGAATCTTAGATGCCCTCATTCAGATGTCCTTTTTCACTCGTTGCGCATTTGTGCAAAGAAGGGGAAGTTTCTGAGCATTCACAAACGGAATGCACTTTTAAATGCAGAGAAATTACTGTCACCCCCTGCAGCTTTTGAAACAGGCGCAGGCGCAAATCATGGTAGGGTCTTTTCTGGCAGTGTCATGCTTTGTTTTTGAAGTGTGAACCGAGTCTGTCACACTAATATTAACATCCCCCAGACGTGGACGGAAATGCTTTTTTTTCCAGTCATTTCTGAGACGGGCCGATATCCTCGCAACCACGTGTTTGCTGGGAGCCGGAGCGCGCTCCCAAGACTAATGTATGCAAGGGGGCTGGACAGCGCATCTTTGAGCTATTGTCCAGCCCCTTCAGAATGCTAAGGTCACCTTTGAGGATAAGGTGACCTGAGCATTTCAGCAATGAGCACAAATGAAAAAAACACATTCTCTGTGCCCCTTTCATTTGCGCTCATTGCTGAGAATCTGGCCCTCTAGCTTTTTAATCAGCACTCGTTTATTAGTATGTGACGGAGGACTGTCTGGCATGATGCAGACAGTGTAGAAGGACTTTCCATGTCTGCAAACTTTAGGTAATGACACAAAGTGGCAATTTATTGTGGCTTGTGCTGTTAACACCATTTCAGAGTTTGCTGAAATAGTGGGCTGGCATATCTGAGGCCAGGCTTGGGCTGGCCTATAGGGCAATAGGCCCATGGCCGAACTAAAAACACAAAATGCTGCTGTGAGCCAGTTTTTTGGGTCAAAATGAGCAACTTTTTGGCCAATTTGGACAAGTTTGATGAGTTAATTCACTCTGCGGCTAGTAGTATTGACCAGTGTTGCTGAACAAATATTTTTTTAAATGAACAAAATGCATCACACTTTATAAAAAAATACTCCCCCTTGGTTACTATTCAAACAGTGTCACAAAAGGAATGAATCGCCATTTGCAACTGTGGGTCACTTTTTCATTGGTGCCTTGGACAATTTTATGGCCCAGTCCGACCTGGTCTGAGGCTACCATAGACCCTGCCACGACAATGCTCCAACAAGTGGATCAGTGACAAGATCTTTCAGCACTGTGATTGCGGGCATTTCATCTCAGCTGGTTCATGCTTTTTGCTGACAGTGGCAACATGTCATGAAACCAGTTTGTCCTCATGATCAGATGCTTCTCTTTACTCTGTGACAACGTATAATGATTATCAGCACCTCGGTCTAACAGTTGGTCGCCACTCTCTGTATCTTCACTGAATTTTGTCTCTCTTCCTCTCTCAGCATGACTACGCCGCCCCCCTGCCGCACACTAATTCGCAAGCTTTTCCTTGAGCTACTATAGTCGACACACTCTCAGAGCTCTCTGCCTCTCAATCTCTGGCACATTGGCCATTGACAATGATCTTGTGATCTGAATGGGTGTTCCAAGCGGGACAGTTGGAGGTTAGCTGGCGTTGAGGGATGTGCCGGTGTTGCTGTTACTATTTTACATAATAAACCCACAGTAACTTACCTGCTGGCTCAGGTGTGTTGGTGTCGGTACCACTTTGTTTCAGATCTCTCTTCCTTCTAGGCATCCAATGCTACAGGACGTTCTGTCCCTTGTGCTGCGTTACCTCAAATCTCTCTACGAACCAGATGGAACCTTAAACATAGACCTTCTTATCAAACTGTCCAGACGAAAGGAGCTCTATACCAAACCTCTGCCGCCAACTCCCTTAACTATGTTGCTCAATGCCCGTGCTGCAGTGAAATGTCCCATTTAAGCCAACAAACTCCTGGCCAACAACATATTATGGTTCTTCTGCCTTAACTGGCTCACAGACACTATCAAGTCTCGGATAGTTGAAATGGCCCAGTCTTACTTCATCATTCTATGTAAAAATAGGAAAGCAGTCAGAGGATGAGCTGGTCTTGTTGCCTTTATCAAATCCTCACTCCCTTTCACTTTAAATTCCCTCTCACTCCACACTACTTCCAAAAGACTGTCAATCCACTGCAGCCTATTCACATCCTCATTGGTTGTCATCGGCCGGACCCCTGCTCTGCCTTTACATTTTTCCTCCTTGTCTTCTACTTTAACCTGATCAACCATGGTCATTTTAACATTTGGATCTACCCCAGTGGTTTGACAATGGTCAGGCGATAATGATAGGATTGGTGCATCTCCTGTGCCAATCCTGTGGTCTGATCACTTCTGCACCACTTTTAAGGCCCGGCTAGAGAGGGGTTCTCTCTGCCAACCTACTGTAGGTGTATGTGTTGTGACAGTGACACTATTGGGAGTAGAAGAGAATACCCCTCCTGCCCCAGCAACAGTGATTTCAGATAAATGTTAAATAGGTTTAGTGAGGTGTGCCGAGGTAACTGTAGCAGTGTAATTTCTAGCAATACAAGCAGATCCTAATTCCTCAGTATTCATCTTGTACAGAGTTACACTACTAAGGAATTCTAGCCTAGGAACATATGCAGGTTAGTAGGGTAAGCCGACCCACCAGAGGTAGGTAGAACGCAGGCTTTGATTACATGATGGTTAACTGTATGGAAGGTTACCTCATTTTCTAGTGTTTCCAGGTAACTTTTTGCATGGAACTTTGAACCCCAGAAAACAGTCAGAAACACTCCAAAGTAAATCCAAGTCAGGTTGCCACAAAACAAAAACACTTGGGTAAGAGACAACATGTTTTGGCAGCAAGGTAAGTTAATAAGTAGGTCATAATTTACTAAAATACCATGAATGCAAAATTGTTGGAAAACGGAACCTACCTGGAGGTAAGTATCATGTTTTGCAATAATTTACATAAACAAAAGTGAGTATACACACTCTACAGAACGCACCTACAAACAGGGAAGAACACAGCTTACCGCAAATAATGAACCCACACAATGTAAGTAACTTTTTCCAGAAAATGAGTGTGCCCAAGGAGACAATTTCTTTGAAAACCTCTATGGAGTTCACAATGCTATAGATCAAGCTGCTGGACACCAACGTGCTGGGGATGTTTTTATACATGTCTTTGGTGAGGGCTGATATGGAAGATTGGCTTTCACACACAGATAGCCAAAGAAAGCACCCAACACTCATATACTAAAAATGAAATACAGTTACTTAAAGAAGCACATGCACATCTATATCAGGTTTAAACATAAGTGCTTTACCACACATAACACAAGATATAAATAGTGTATGTATACAAAACAGTACTTTAAAAAAAGACTGGCCTCCTCCACTAACTGAAAATATGTGAGGCCACTGTCTTGTGATAGGCCCTATACATAAAGTCTAAAGAGGGGAAGCCGAGGGGACCTAGGCATTGTTAGATATAGCATTTACATAATCCTAATCAGGGTCGCATTTATGACACAAGGTTCACAAAACTCCTGACCCTCTAGCACATTGGAATATAGGTGATCCAAATGCACATTGCATGCTACATGTAGAGCTATAAGGGAAAGACGGGGTAAGACAATGAAACACAAAACCAGAAGACAAGCTTAATTTAGGTTTATACTACTAGTCACCAGGACTCCATACACTCCCAGAATATACACAGAGATACAAATGTGACCATGAATGAAACACAGGAGCAATGCAGTTGTGTGGCAGGAGTGTAAGGCAGGACTTCTCCAAATTATATCTACAATCAGGAGCACCGCACCAAGCTAGAATACATTAAAATAGGTTGTGTTAGTCACTAGGCCCCATCACATTCTTAGGGAAACAAGCATACATTTGTATCCTCAAGAGCAACAGGTAATTCCCTGCACATGAATGTGAGGTGGGACTTTAACATTAAAGAAGAATCAGGGGCACAGGGTAACATTATAGTCTCTGTGCCTAAACTCCAGTGGTCCAGGGGCAACCCAGGAAAAAGTGGCTCCAAGTTCCCCAAGGGCTGCAGTCCTAAATCAGTGGCAGTCCTCCTGTAGATGGGAAACCCAGATAAGTCCAGTTCTCTTCACAGGTGCAGATATCCTCAAGCAGCCTTTCCCTGTTGACTTGGGGAGTACATCGTGAAGGGATGCATTATGTCCTGGGGCTGCTGGATCTCCCTCCTGGTCTGGGATCTTTTCTTGTGTGTTTTCTATGGAGATCCAGCTTCCCCAGAATATCATGCATCGCAGCATTATTTACTCCCCAAAGCAAGTCAATAGGGAAAGGTTGTTTGAGGATCCCAGCACAGACATTTAATCACAGACCTCGGGGATCCCCAAGGGTAAGTTTAAGAAATAACCCACCAACCCAGGGTCCAGAGGTAAGTACATACAATGGTGGTTCCTAAACAAGTTTTCAGGAAGGCAGAGCAACCCAATAAGTAAAGCTGTACTTTGTCTGGGCAAGCGAAAGGATCCAGTCACGCAGGGACTGGAACCCCGAGCTAACAAAGGCCCCAAAAGCGCAAAAGAAAACTAATAAGAGAGTAGAGTTGTCGGAAGCGGCCATACGGCATACTACTGGTGCGGCTTGACGACTCAGTGACGGTTCATTGACGCTGCTAGGTCCTTTCCTTGCAGGTCCTGCAAGCCCTCTGAGCTCTGCACTGAGCGAAGCGTGAGTGAAAAGGGAGAGGGGAGAAGAGTCAAGCCCGCAGGCTACCACCCTGCTGTCCCTCGTCCCTCGTGTCAGTTCCTCAGCTTCATGACATCAACTCTGCTGGGTGTCGACACCCAGCAAGGTGACCAAAATCTGCTCTTTTAATGATGAAGCGCCGGCAGACTATTTCTAGGTAAAACTTTCTTTTCAGCCTCTGCCAGTTCTGTATGACGAACTTTCTTCATTGCTGGGGGTGACTGCTGGCTATTCTTACCTTTGAGCTACTATGCCCTTTTTTTAAGGAAACGTTTGTAACATTTTGAAAAGATTCTGCAATACGTTATTTATTCTAACGCTTTTGAGTTCTGACTCTCGTTTGGGGTGACTGTAGGTATATTAGCCTTTGAGTCCCCAGCAGATTGCGAGCAAACTCATCGTGTTTGCTCTATTTACGGCAAGTGGCTGCTCAATTGATTTTATTCAGAGGACACAGAGGTAGGCGTTCAGTGCCCTTACCGCCCAGCGGTTACTCTCTCTTTGTCCTGCCCTGCCACCTACCCCCCTACCGGGGCTCGCCTTTTATCTGAACCTAATCTGAACTGAACTGAGCTGCGCTCAACAGAAACAGTATACCGTAGCGAGTGTGGAGCTTAAAAGCGAGCTCTGAGCCCCCTTGGTCTTGCTCAGTCGCCCGATCTTGATATCTGCTGTCACTGACACCTTATCTTCCCGCTCCTCATCCCACCCCACCCTAACCTACCTGTTCCTTCCCTTCCCATTCGTCCCTCCCCGGTCCTGTGCCTGCCCTTCGTCCCGTTCTCCGTTCCTTTTTCCCTTTCTCCTTCCCCCCCTCCCCCCTGCTGTCCCTTTCCAGCATCCTTTATCTGAGATGGAGGAAGATCCAGATCAACGCTTATTAAGGAGCCACGTGAAAAGGACCCTACTTCCCCCGAGTCAGCCTCTAGTTTTCAACTACAAGGTTTCCTCAGTCTTAACTGATGGTCTTCTCCAAGACCAACGACAAGGCCCGTCAGCACCAACCGATGATGGCCGCCCTCCCACCGCTTCGGCGAGTGACCCAGGCTGTGCGGGAGCCGGAGGGCATCCGCCAGGGGGTCTGAGGGTGGCCACATCGCTGACGGTGCACGATGCCCGCTGCTCGACATCTTCGGCTGTCACCCTAAAGCCAGCGGCCACCTTTGAAGCGCCCAGTACCCATGATTCCCGTGATGATACGGGCAGACGGGCACCAGCCCTGCCCGCTGCAGAAGCGGCGAATTCTTCACTGCGGACCATTAATTCTCCTGACTTGGAGAACCCCTGCAACCGGCGGAAGAGCCCGTTCCTTCGGACCACCACGGCCCAGATCCACCTGGCTCAGGAAGCCCAACCGGGCTCACCTGGCACGGGTGACGTTACTCACTCACGGAACCTAACTACACCTAAGGACGCCGAAGAGACTACCCTACACCTGTCACCCAGTATGTCTACGCCATCTCTGATGCCAGTGACCACAGCGCCCCCTCTAGACCCAACGGGAGCTCCGGAAAACAGGACATACGACCCCACGCATTCCCTCACCCATATTGACCCTTTACTTGTGATTGCCCTCCACGAGGAGAGTCCGGATTTAGACTCCGACATCTCCCCTGACACACTGGATACCTCCAGCTCCAAACTCTCCACCAACCATCCTGCAAAAAGACTAACACATAGGAATAAAAGCAAATTGATACCTAAGCCCACGGCGGCTGCAGCTACAACCTCCAAATCTCTTCCGACAAAGAAACAGCAAAATCCAGCGCCTGGCTCTTATAAAGCTAGCAATCAGAATAAAAAGGTCTTTTCACAGCAAACACAAAGGAAAAAGGGCTACGCAAAACTTGCCCTCTCCACCCCGCGTTTGTCCAATGCTCTGATGAACTTTTTCAAGACACAAGGCAAAAGAAAATTATCCAATGACTCTGAACTATCAGACGCGGAAATCCTGGAAGTTTTTGACGAGATCCCTCCAGTGCCCAAATCCAGGAAAATCACAGCTTCCACCGAGCCTCATTTATCCTCAGTCGGGCCAACTCCGCCTCTGAGTACTCACCTCCTTGGACCCTTACTGGATGCACCAACTGATTCCCATCCGGGCTCTGACTGCCCGTCCGTGGACATTTCGGTCACTTCTTCAGACCTGCTGGTGAGGTCCCAACCACCACCCACCCCGGGGCGGGTGGCATCTGCAAACGCTGATCCAATAAATACCACCGGATTGCCACTTCAGGGCTTTTCGGACATTCTAGACCTATTACAACCTATAGCAGGGCCTCACAGAGAAACGCCCCCCCACCTGCAGGCAAAGCCCGTCTTAACCCCTCCCTCGCCCAAGTTCAGTCACCCAGTCACCGCACCCCACTTCTCCTGTCGGGACGACCCCATCTTCGAAACGAGACCACCAGCTTCAAGACCACCGTCTACGCGGGATTTTGGATCCACCAATCCCACTCGTCGACACTCCTTGGCGAACCCCGCATCCTTAGGACCTAGAGACACACCACTGAGGACGGGAAGAAGATGGGACCTTCCTTCATCGCCCCACAAAGAGTCCCCCAACAATAGAAAGGATCTGACCACAATCATGTCAGCCATAACCATTGCTATGGCCCCATTCTGCAAGCTGTATGAAACGTTAAGCGACGTCTCAAAGGACAACACGGCCATTTTGGCGAACATTCAGTCAAAGCTTACCTTCTTAGAAGGATATATAACAGCTATCGACCTGAAGTATGACCTAATGCATACAACAAGTCAGGAGGCAGGCTCTGTGTCGCCCATGGCCGTAGCTCCCTCCTGTTTGAAAAAAGGCTCTGCACCAACCATACGACTACACAAATCAACGCAGACCTCCCACCTGAAAAATCTTAACGAATCTGCCACAATATTCGCGAACAAGCTACAACCATCGTCAAGCACAAACACGCCCACAGCTAAGAAAGTCCTAAAATTAGCTATGTCCGACCAATCTTCTGTCCCAGCCCATCAACGGACACAACGAAAGGATGAGTTTGGAGTGCTGACGCTCGACCATCACACCGACGCGGGCCCCCCAGCTCGCGGGCCCATTCGACCGAACTGCGTCACGGACCCACCCAAGGCCTCGGTCTTAACAGAAGTCTCCTTAAACTCAAGTCTCATACTGATGGAATCATCTGACGACGCTCAAGCAGTGCTTGAGGTAGGACCCTCCAAAGGCATCTTCTCACAATCATCTCCGTCTACCTCCACCCTCAAGTATTCAGAGGTCCCCCAACTCCAACCATTGACGATTCAGAGTCCCCACAAGCCCACTCAGGGCGTTGGCAATACAGACCCTTCAAGACATGCGACTGCCACACAAAGAAGACCAAGTCCAAGAACCAGATCAACGAAGTCGCCTGCGTCAGGCACCTGCCCAGCCCGACAGCAAGCACTAAAACATGCTGACAATACGAGGGCCAACCCCACCCGCCTCTTCAAGCTAGAACAAATTTCTAGCAAAGACAAATACATCATCTTGAACAGAAGGACTGTCTTAAGGATAACATCGTCCCTACCCTCCCTAAAGAACCTAAACTCGGCTGACTTTAAGTGGATTGAGCCTTATCACAAAGACAATAAGGCGAAAGCCTACCTCCACATCTATTCCTCCGCAATACAAGACATCTGCCGCCAAGCCGGTGAAGACTTAAAAGCCCAAGGCTTGTGGCTATCGGAATGACCAACTATGGATCCCAAGATCTCCATCAGAGAATCACACCATAACAAGGGAAGGGCAAGCGCCTACACATCATCTAATCGACATGATAACCGTAGAATTGAACTGAAATCTCACTTCATACTTTCACCCGGAACCCCGAAAACGCGCCTAGACTCACCTGCCCGCTCGACACGACCAGTCTGTGAACATCCCGAGCTAAACCGGTCACCACAGAAAAGTCAATATATTAGAAAACAAGATCTTGCTAAGACTCGCCCGCCCCATTCTCAAGCCCATAGATCACGCCGGGAGAACAGAAAGCTCAGCTGGAGAGACCAGTCCCCGCGAAGAGGCCGGCTTAATTACAGCCCCCGGGCGCAACGGAACCCATCTTCGCCGACGGCCAGCACAAACTCGACAACTCCAACTGGCCCATGGGAATGGATAAAAGACGCTCTATCATTAAAGCGCACTAGATAGCAATTACCAAAAGCAGCCGATACCCAATTCTATCAAAAGGCCTTATCGCTGGCCTCTTGGAACACCAGAGGTCACTCCCACCTAACGGATCACAACACCGTAGATCTAGGTCAATTTGACATATTTTGTCTCCAGGAAACATGGCTCCAGGAAAAACCATCTATGGACGGTTATGACATAGTGATCTCGCCAGCTGTTAAAGGCCGACTAGGCCGCCCCTCAGCTGGCCTTCTGATTGGGGTACGGTCAGATCAAAACCTAAAACTTATCAAAACAACGGCAAGATCCTACGAGGTGCTGGCGGTCTTAATTGAATGGAATTCGGCACACGAAGTCACAACACCACAAGCAAAGCAGTCCTCAGTCCTACCGCTTGCTCTGCTTACTACTTATTGGAATCCACAAAGGACCTCGATGCCACTCTTCTGTCAAACTATTGCTGAGGCAATCGACGAGATTCTTAGTGAATGGAACACCCCCTACCTACTTATCTGCGGGGACCTCAATGCGAAATGCATTCAACCACAAACAATTCCCCGACACTCGACCATCACCACAGCAGCGGAGCTCAGGGGCCAAGCTTGGATGACTCTGATGACATCTAGGAACCTGCATAACGCTGCCTGGCTTTTAGAAGGCCACCCACATCTACCGACGTGGGAGAGAAACCGGTCTTCTGCAACTCTAGATTACATCTTCGCCTCCCAAGCACTGTGTGCAATTATTCAAGATTTTCGCGTAGTCAAAACTCTACCAAGCGACCATAACATGCTAACAGTATCCTGGCCTTCATCCGGCCGCATTGCACCGAGTTACCTGACATCGATCGAAACGAATCCCCAACTAACGCGTCTCCGCTTGTCATCGGCCAACATTAAAATGATCTCTCAACAGTACGTCTCAGACATTAAGTCAGAAACGGTTCTCGTTTCATCACCAAGGCCGAACTACCTACCTATGCTTCTCAAGCACAGGCATCATGTGAAACAACGGCCGGCGTCCTCAAAAGCCCATATCCATCAGTACGATAAACAAATAGCACTAAGAAAAAAAGCACTGAGACTACTCAGAAGACGCGCCAAGGCTGATAACACCATGGTTGCATGGGACCGATGGAAAGACGAAAATAAAATCTACAAATCATGGATCAGAGCGCGCCGAGCCGCACTTTACCAGCACAACGCTGAATCAATGATGAGAGTCTTAATGTCAAAGAAAACCGCGGACTTCTGGTCCCTGGTAAACGCCTCCCATGGTATCACAACCTCAACTATGATCAATGCAGTCCCGGAACAAGTCTGGGTCACATTTTTCACCAATCTCTTCGCCAGTCCGCCTTCTACCACTAACACGTCTTTTGATACTATGGCCGCCCCCTGGATCGATCTGTCAGCCCCAGCAGACATAAGTGCAGCCATTCTAAAACTAAAATCTTCACGAGCTCCGGGCCCAGACGGCCTGACGAATATCGACCTAAAGAAACATCACCTGGAATGGTCTAGCTTCATCAGTATTCTGTTTGACCACTGTCGATCCACTAGAAAGATTCCAGCATCATGGTCCAAAGCAATCATTATCCCAATTTTCAAGCAAGGAAGCAGGGAAGAGCCTCAAAACTATCGCCCAATCGCCCTATTGGACATAATGGGTAAACTTTTTGCGTCTCTCCTCTTGGACCATTTCAATCGATGGGCGAAACTGGCCCCCTGCAGTGACCCATTTCAACTAGGCTTCAAGAAAAACGGCGGCACCGCATTAAACATCCTCATACTCACCATTCTGAAAGCCAAAATAAAACAAGGGTCCCCCACAGTCTACGTGGCGTTCATCGACCTCTCTCAGGCATTCGACAAAGTTGAGAGATGTAAACTGTGGAGAAAGCTGGAAAACTGGAACTGTCCGAAAGACGTGCTACTACCAATAATAGCCCTCCATACCAACAATACACTCAGTGTCCGGTTGAACAGACAGGGAGCCCTGTCTAAAGAAATCCCTGCTCACAGAGGAGTTAAACAAGGCTGCCCTCTAGCCCCTGCTCTGTTCGTGGCTTTCCTGGGGGACTACAAAGACTCGGAAGCCCAGGTCCGAAGCTTCCCGCCGAAGTTTGGCAACAGTTCCCTCTCACGCCTTCTCTACGCGGATGACCTGATTCTCTTCGATCAAACCCCGATAGGCCTCCAGCGGCAGCTAGACAATCTGGAAGCCTACATGACCACCAACAATCTTCAGATCAATCAGACGAAAACGAAAATCATGATCCTCTCCAGATCGGGCCGCTTCACGAAAAAAACTCGACCCTGGTCAGTCTGTAAAACCAACATTGAAGTAGTCTCGCACTTCAAATATTTAGGTGTGATCTTCGATGGCTCCTCGAAGGAACTCACAATGCAACAACGTCTGTGGTCCAAAACTAAACAACTTACATCTCAACTAAGAGCGATCGACAGAAAGTATGGCAAATTCTCACTAGTACCGGCCATTAATTTCTACAAAGGTAAAATGGTCCCGACCCTGACCTATGGCATGGACGCCATGTTCACTGTTCCGTCCACACTGTGGCGGGCCTTAGAAGCCTACATTTGGAAATCGCTCCTAGGCCTACCCACCGCCATTCCAATCGAAGCCATCAGACGTGACCTGGGCCTTCTATCACTAAGTGCCTCCGTCAGTGGGGCCTCATTGGCCCTCTTCAGGAAGATCCTTATTAAGGACGACCTCCCAATTTCCAACATCATCGCCCAAGAACTCGAGTCATCGAACTGTAAGGCTGTCCAAAATTGGACTCACCTTCAAAAAACCAAACTGGAAGACTTGCACTGTACAGTAAACGACCTGATCTCAAACCCGCAAAGAGTCAGTGAAAAATTGAAACTACAAGACTGGATCAACACTTCTGACAAAGCGGCGGCAACCAAGTTCCTCAATCATCTTCCACCGACTTACAATAAACTGAAACTTCCCATGGCGTATTGTCTGAGATTCCCAGACAAAAAGCTTCGCTCTATATTTCTAAGAGCGCGCTTAAATCTGCTCCATACGCGGGAAATCTTAGCGATGAGAAGGATGGCGACCGATACTACATGCAGACTGTGCAAACTTCCGGACTCTACCGAGACCGTTCGCCACCTTCTCCTAAACTGCCCCGCCCTAACTCAAGTTCGTACAGCCTTTCTATCTCCCCTATGGCTCGACTCGGTACTGATCGATGAGCAAACATGGTGGTACCGCCTGATATCTGGGGAAAAATCCCGCTGGGCTGCTGCGACGGCCAAAATAATGGAAGCTGCCTTCAACAAAATCAACGCTGCAACCTAGGCGCCCCATTGGCCATTCACTTCCAGTGGCAAGGCTCCCAGCATCTGATGTCCGCGCCACAGAGAACATTGGAGACCACTAATGCACACGACACACTTTGATTTTGCCCCCAAATCTCTAGATGCTCCCCATATTCTCAGATCGCATCCTTGTAAAAATCTTTTCTTTGATTATACACAAGTAATAAAAAAAAAAAAAAAAAAAAAAAAAAACTAATAAGCCTCTCCATGAATGGGAGCTACCATCCAGAGGTGGGAGCAGAAGCAGAGGTGGCCCCAGGAGGCTGTAGAAACTCGACCAAGCAGGTCCCAGCAGCTTGACGAGCAAGAGGATGATAGCCCACCAGCAGATATTGTCCCAACACAGAAACGATGGTGGTGGTGACCCAGGATGGCCCAGATGAGCATGTGTAGTGGGGTGTTGGGGTCCAAACACACTGCCATGCGGCAGCAGCTTCCAGCACCAAGGAAATAGGCCTTGGCAGTAAAAAGTGGAACCGGCAGGAGAAGGTCCTGGGCAATGGTCCTAAAATGTCAGAGCAGGTCGATCAAGCAAGGAGGACCAACAACAGGAAGGAAACAGCCTGTAATGGAATGCCAGCAAACAAAAATAAAAAACAGAGCAGAGGAGAGTGACACCAGTCGCACCAGTATGGCCAGACTGCCTCAAAATCAACTACAACATATTTTGGCCCCAAAATGTTCAAGCAGGTAAGTCAGGCTGCTTTCCTCCCAAGGATCAACCAGAATTGAGAGAAGGATCAGGGTTTTCCCGAATGTCTCACTCACAAAGAGGCTGGCCCAAGGCCAGCCCACCAGTTACACCAAAGGGCCAAGAACAAAGGCAGAGGCAGCCAGCCAATCAGGCTGGCCACTAAAATTCACCCATAGCCCAGGCCCATCCCGAGGAATGCATGTTGGCCATGATCCACTTTTAAGAGTTCTGGCTGGTCTCACAAAGGGCCCATATGGGCACAGCAGCCATTTTAGGTCTTCCTTGTGGTTTCCCCCATACAAAGGAAGTCCAAGAAACAACATGGCAGAAGCTAGGAATTAAAGAATTACATTGGTACTTAAGTGTCTACAAAATAGTAGTAATGTTGGAATCCATTTAAGATACAGGCATCATGAACATGTATGTGGTTTACAGTTGTTGCAGTGCTGGCATATATAAACATACATCACAGTGAGAAAGGTATGGTTGCTTTGTGTGCTTGAGCATGTGCATACATAGATGAATGATGGTCTGTTTGCATGTGTGTTTATGTGGGGCGCACATGTGTGTTTGTGCAATGCACTTGTGATTGTGTGTGTGTGTGTGTGTGTATGTGTGTGTTGGTGGATGTGCGGCCCTGCACTGGCACCCTGCATGTGATGATCTGCACTTATTTCCACAACCATGAACATGATTTACAGTGAAATATAATCTGGGTACTTCCCACTTTTTTGTTATAGGGTGGCCTATCTCATACGGGAAGAAACTCTTCGAATACTATACAGTGGAGACAGGATACTCCACCCTTACTCACGTCAGTTGATGAATTCAAGCTACAGAGAACACACTGATATTTATCATTTAACAGCACACATAGCCAGAAAAGCAGAAATCATTATTTTATTACAAGACATGTTTTTTCATTATCAAAAACATGCATACAAAATTAATCACAATAGAAATACATCAATCAATAATTGTGCATAAACAGCCACTGGAAACCGCTGTGCTAAAACCTACATCTATTACATAAAATCCCATTGTTGCACAAGGTTCCTACAGCTAAGTGAGGTTAGTATCAGTGTGACATAAGTTACACCATCAATGTCGACACATTAGGCCTCATTCCGGGTTTGGAGGTAGCCATGGCGCTATTTGCGCCATGGCTGCCTCAAAAACCGGTTCCGACTCCGACCTGGTTCAATGGGGATTTACCGGTCTAGTCCGACCTTTGCAGGAACGGTAAATCCCCATTGAAAAAGACAATCCCCATTCCCATTTGAGCCACCATAATGCTCAATGGGAATGGGGAGGGAGCAAATAACGGTATCGCAATTAGCGGTACCGTTATTTGCTCCCTTGTCCCTTTGCGGCTCCCGATAAGGCCGCCTGGTAAAACCAGGCGCCCATAGCGGGGCTCGTTAAGGGACCTCGGAATAGGGCGCAAAGGGATCACTGGCACCAGTGTCCTTACCGGTGCCCAGTATCACTTTGTGCCCAACTCGTAATGAGGCCCATTGTGTTTCTGGCTAAAGGGAGTGCTGACTCTTTCCTCAGCACACTGATTTCTTGATCCCAAAACAAGCCTTCCTCAGGACATCCAACTTAAGAATCAATTCAGATAAGATTCCCGACTCTTGAGGAACACCTCCAGTTAGCACTACAACGTAAACCAAAACCTGTTGTTATAAAAATCTATTGTTTTTAAAAAATCTGACCATGTATGGTTGAAATCTATTGCAACCCACATCTATAACCATAGCTAGTGACCAACCTTCAATGTATGCTTTTGTCTTGGGCCAATCACTTGCACTTGCACCCTGTATGTGATGATCTGTACTTATTTCCACAACCATGAGCGTGATTTACAGTGGCACACTGGAAAATATTATGGAGGAGTTTTACTGTGGAAATACTGGCATGTGTTTGGGCTCAGGCAGCATGAATGTATTTTCGAGGGCAATGAAGCGATATAGTTTAGACATAGGCATCGTTAACAGATGCTTTTCGGTGGCAATGCTAGCATATATTTTCAGCACCATCACAAAAGAGTTTTACACTGGTAATACTGCCAAATATGTGGTCACAAGCAGCATTAACGTCATTTACAAAGCAATGTTGGCAAACAATGTTGGCAAACAATGTAGATATGGGCTTGATGAATATTTGCTTTATAGTAGCAGTGCGGGAATACAATGTTGGCGCCAATGGGAATATTTGCATATATTTTGGCAGCGGCACCATCAAAATGTTGTACAATGCTTCTGTGTTCTGTTGGTTACCCAAAATCCATCTATTGGATTTTCCATGTGTTCCATTCAGAAACAATTGTAAATTGTATGGCTTATCACCCTGTTTTGCAAAAACAAATGTGCTGTAAAATGCATAATTTCAATCCAGCATTAAAATACATTTGGGCTGGGGAACATGACAAATCTCCCCCACATTTTTCACAATACATCAACAGCCGCCGCTGACCTGTAATAATTTCAATCGAATTCCAAGCCTCCATCCCATTTCACCCTTCCACTAATCAACACATATACATATGTCAACCACACATGCACATATCACACAATCACACATAAACATGTATTTGTACCCACTTCTACGTCCATCTATTCATGCCCATTCAATTAGTCAGGGATGTTTTTTTTTTATATTTAGTGTTTTATTTATAACATTTATGGAACCCCTAGTCCCTGGAGCATCACAGCGTTTGGTACAAAGTTCAGAGTTAGGAGGTCCATTAGATACAAGCATTAGTCATATTTGTCAAAAAGCCAGGTTTTTCTAAGCTTTTTGAAGGTAGAGTATGAGTGTTAATTTCTGATGTAATCTGGCAGAGAGTTGTAGAGAACAGGTGCAGTAACACAGAAGCCGATGCCTCCAGCTCTTTTATTCTTAAAGCGACGGGTGAAAAGTGAGATACCGGTGCCTGATTTTAGCAAGCTCACTGGGTGTTATGGGGCATTGCTGTTGTTGAGGATCCTCCTTTCCAAGGATTGGGGCCCCTCTACTGTCATCCTGACTTCTTCTCTTCTGCCCTGCATGCCTTGCACTAGTTCCTCCTCCCAAATCCAACACCTATGTTGGGCCAACCCTGCCTGCTCCTGCCTTCCTGGCTTGACTGGCTAGTGGTCTGTCCTTCTCCTTGGCTGCTGTTGTCACTTCCGCCTCTTGCACAGCCACCTCTTCCTTTATCACTGCCACTACCTTCTCAATGTTTTCCCTTTTCCTCAAAGGGAAAGCTCTCTTTTGCTGGAGTTTTGGATCTGCTTGGGAAGAGCTCAGGCTTTCTCAATTGAATGGGGGCTCATCCAGTTTTGCCTTGGATCTAGGGAAGACTGGGTTAGGGAGATAGGGAGCCGATGGGAGAGAAGAGGGACAGCCTGTAGTTTGTGACATTGCAACCACCTACAATCCAGATCTGCATTTTTTGATTTCAGAAAATATAAAACCTGACAACACAAAATGTCATACACTCATTTATCACCCCCAGTGCATCCTGTCACATAATCACATGCAGCCATGTTTTTTAACCCATCTCCGCAAATACACCAGCACATCCACCCAATCACTTTCATCTAAACAATTGCGGTCATCAATCCATCCATCGATCTTCCATCTACTCAATCAAGCCCATCCATCTAACCTCCTGTCCATCCATAAAAGACACTAACACCTGAAAAAGCCTGTCCTATTAGCTTTGCCAATACTTGTTCTTTACATCTCCCACACATTTACACATTAACACATAATAGTTGAGGTACATATGTAATTCTGTGGGATTTTGAATGAAGGGAAGTTATGAATACTGCTGCAATTTATGAATCAGAATTTGATCTAAAACTCTTTTCAGAGTCACCATAAAAACTGAATAAAGAAGGTCCTTCAAATAATTTGATATCTCTTATTATTTAGAAGTTTCTGTTCGCAGCTAGGTTTTCATGATTTCAGAAATAAATTCTATTTTGTTACAGGTGCTGATAATTAGCAAGAAAATGTGAATATTATTTAAGAGCAGTTGAAGCGTTAAAATGTGATTCTATCTCCCAATAAAATACATTTCTTCAAGATGTCAATACCGCCATATATCAAAAGTCATTTAAAAGTAGAACTTCCACCATCAGTCAAAAAAGAAAATTGTAGTGTATTGAGAAGAAAGCAGAGTGGAACAATAACGAATACTTGAACATAAGTCTACGATTAGGCAATTTTACACCTAGAGAACTAAAAAATGAAAAAGCATGATGCCATTCAGAATGCTACAAGCAATGTACTCATAAGTCAAACATGGATCGAAGCTAAAGATTGTATGGAGAGCAGTTAGGTGAGCCAAAGCCATCTATCTTCAGCCATGAAGAAGAGGATGACGTAGAATGAAACTACACTATAAGATCAAAAATAGCTATGCACGACAGAAATAAATGCTTATTTTGCAATAAAGAAGGAAAAAGAAGAAATCAAGAATGTGATAACAACTAATTCACCAGAATAGAGCGTAGAACTGTCTAACAATGACACATTGAAGATTCATCTTATCGATTGGACAGATCCTGGAGACCCTCAAGCACGGGAAATTGCACATCACAAGCTATGTTGGAAGACACATGTAGTGAATGTCTTATGATGTACGCCAACATTAATTAGAAAGATGCAGCCAAATTCACTGTCTTATGAAGCAACAAATGTTGAATTTGTATCTTCAATCAGTAATTTTCTCTTTGAAGGCAAGGTAACAACAATGGGAGAAATTGAACAGCTTTACAGGAACATTGCAGCCAACAATGGTTTAGAAGAAGGACAGATGAGAAACAAGAAAACAAATAAAAAGTTTCATAGAAGAAGAGCTTGAATGTACTACCATTATTTTTTAGCAATCTCAAAAGGGTAAATGGACCACAACTAGTCTCAATGAAAGTAACAGCAGATTTTGCGCTATCTCATGCAGATGAAGAATTTGAGGATATTGTGAAAAATATGAGAACCCTTCTTGAAGCAGCTACAATTTTACAGAGAGCCATACTAATTTGTGAAAAATTGAACTTCACTGGAAGTAAATTTGGCAGATTTTGTTCCAAAGAAAGTTGTTATTTTTTACAAGTGGTGCTGTCAAGAATTTATGGATATGAAAATTAATTTAGAAAAGTGGGATACCACTGTAATGAACAGGCTCATAGATTCTCACAGATGTTTATATATGAAATGCTATCACCATGACAAGCTTCCTATGAGAGCACTTCTACCACCCGGCATACACGCAAAATGCCCTTGCAAGTGGCAGTAGGGCTCACAATGCACACAGCTATGTGAGGCAAATTGGTGTCCAGTTAAAGGATCGAATGTAAAAGGATCGAATGTAAAAGGATCGACGCAATAGGGCCGAAAAAAAAGGATCATTTTTTTTTTAATTATATATTTATTTTTTGGTTTTCGTATAGGTAAAAAAAGTGTTTTTTACCACAAAAACAGGGGTTAGGGGGGACACCCCCCCCAAAAAAAAGGTCAAAAAAATATATATATATTTTTCGATCCTTTTGTTTTCGGTCCTTTTGAATCGATCCTTTGACCATTCGATCCTTTTTAATCGATCCTTTGACCTATAACCCAGCAAATTCATCATTTAATTTCTGCATAGTATGGATGAGAGCTTCTATAGATTCTGCCAAAGTCCTTCGGTTTGCGACACTGTTAGCCACAAAGGTAATAACACACTTGGATGAATGTGGAGGATCTTACGTTCCCTCAGAGTTGGTCAGAGGTCGATTTGACTATTGTGCTGCTGACAACATTGACTTACTCAAGGATACTCCATATGGTAAAGAAACTTTGCACGGTACAGTTATGGTGGTCTATCAGGAGAAGGAGGAGTCAGCTGTCCTAAACCCAATTGAAATATCAGAACCATCCTCACTTTGATCACTGCAGAAGATTCCTCAGTGCCTGTCTGAGGCCAGGTCTTGCACCATTCCTAAATGGTGTAGACCACAGCATCCTGTAAGTAGTTGAATAATTGATTTTACAGAGAGGAATACAGTTATTTTAGATTCCAACAGGCTAAAGAACCTACTTTGGATGATGGCAGAAGTCTTGCCGTTGAGTGATTGTCAAGAAGGTTTCAATGAAGTGTAGCTGGATACACATTCTAATCTCACTGAAGAAAACTGAGACTGATGAATGTGAGACAGAGTTAGAACACTCACTACAGTTCCAACTTGGTCAGCTTACAATTTTATTATAAATGATCCTCCAACTAAAGAAACTAGAGTCTGTGTACTCCTTATAGATACCAGCTCAACAGGCACCCAAACACAGTTCACATTCTTGAAGATGTTAGAGAAAATAACATCTGTTGACACCCCAGAATCAAAAACAGTTCTAACATTGAATCTTGGCCTTTACAAGACTGTTTTAAAATTAACTATGGCTAAAAAAACTTGTCAAAGATCTGGATGCTTAGACCAGGTGAGCTACATATAATAATGGTGATGCTTCAGGCAATTGGTTCTTTCTTGGATGATACACGCATTGAAGCCACCTTAACTGTAGTTTATGATGCAAATATTGTGTCAAAGATTCTATCAGGGAAGTGCGTAAGGAAAGCAGTTGAAGCACACATATATAAGGCTTGTACTTTTCAAATGCATCATTGATGAATTCTGCAATTAGCATGTTGAAATCAAGGAAAGGATGGAACTTGAGCTTAAGAAGTTACATAAAAGTTTAAAAGTGAATGATTCCCAAGAAACAAATTCAGTCCAGAATTACGTTGTGACAGTTCTGGCTAATTTAAAAGTGATGGCCAAAATGGAAGCATTTGAGGCGAAAGAATCTCAAGAAAAAACAACACTCAGAGTAACTCTTCAGTACATTCGTATAGTCTACACAATGCTTTTATTTATCAGATCTGTCCGAACTGCAAACAGGTATTTACACCTTGCATCACTTGAAGAGTTTGTTAAGTACTTTTTTGCCTTCGATTTGAGAAACTATGCAAGTATGATAGCATGGTACTTAGCAGAAATGAAACGGCTTGAAAGCAAACACCCAGACTTGTGGAGAGAGTTTCAGAAAGGCAATTGGGTAGTAAGCAAGACAAAAGTACCCTTTTGTGCTTTAGGTTTGGATGAAACTCTGGAACATCAAACCAGGGCAATGAAAGTACTTGGTGATGTGGTTAATAGTCTCTCCGCAGCTGTCTACAGAAGCAACAGAAATTGTAGGAAGCACATATTACAAATGGTCAAAACATCACCACCGAACAGCATCCAAAGCAACACACCACAAGGAAGATGTTCAGCAGATCTACACGCGATCATGACTAATCCTGTGAATTATGATGGCAAAGAACTCATCAACATCTTAATAAAGGCAGTGTTTGATGAAAAACTTCAGAAGGACACATCCAGAATGACAGAAAAAGGTTGTTAAATTTACAAAAGCTTTAAAGAAGACCAAATTGAATCAGACAGTTGTAGCCTGTGGGCACCAATGAAGAAAGAGAACCTTCAGCTGTGGAAAAGTGCACGCAAATTTGTTAGGACAAAACTATCAGACACCATAGTGCAGATGAAGGCAGATCGTTCTTTGTTCACTCGTTTGCTGATTGCTTCAGGAAGTCTAACTGACATTGCTCCACAGGAATGCTTGAGTAATTGCGACTTCTCTGCAGTACCTCTTTCAATGTTCAACTTAGATGGCACAGTGATTTAAGATGCAAACACAAAAGCAAGCTGATGAAGATACTGTAAGAGGAACAACATAGAGAGGTTTCTAACAACATGACTGAGGTCTGTTCATTTGTTACTGAAGTCAGATTATCTGTACCAGAGCAAATATATCCAGCAGCTGTTCTTGACGGAATGTGAAGACATGCCATGAACTTGCAATTGAATTCAAGAAGAAAATAGAACCTTATCTGCTCAAGTATGATGAATCTCATTTAGTATTTGATACCTAACTAGACAATTCACTTAAGAACTATGCAAAGGAAAAGCAACACCCGTTGAGTACAAAGTCACGGATTCTGAAAATACTGAACATTTTTCCATGAGAACCCTCCTATTGCCTTCTAAAACTAAAGATGAGTTAACAGCTTACCTCGCAAATAAAGCAATTCCGCATGTGCAGAGGATAAAAAGAAGCCTGGGAGCCAGTTGGAGAAATGAAGCTAAATCATCAGATGGAAATAATAATGGAGACATTGAAAGCACATATGCGGAGGCAGAAACAAAAATAATAATTCACTCTCTTTATGTATCATGTCGTCATGCTTCTACCCTCCACATATTTTCACCTGATACCAATGTTTTTGTCCTTTGTCTGTGGTGATCGCTGTTTTCCCCATTTGACAGCATGTGTGTCACAGGAGTTGGAAGTAATGGAAGATTTATATATCTCAAACGTGTGTGCTCCTGCTTAGGGCCTACAAAAGTGCCGGCATTAATAGGCATTCATGCTCTTTCAGTATGTGATGTTACTGGGTGCTTTCCGAAGAAAGGAAAATTATCTTTCTGTAAAGTTTTCAAGACTTCAGAAAAAGAAATCCTTGAAGCTTTGGGAAGACTTAGATATCTAGAAGAATTTAAGAAGGAAGATGAACGATTGTTAGAGCGATTCATTTGTCAAATCTATTTGCCAAGAACAAAGATTTCTGACATTGGTGGATGTTCACAAAAAAAGAGAAGAGATGCAAAGTGAAAATGTGCCACCAACACAATCCTCTCTAATACCATAGATCTTAAGGGCTCATTACCAGGTGATGGAGCCGCAACACGCTGATCAAAAACATTCGGATATCCCATAGCCATCAGAGTTCAGGGGAATAAGGCAGATAATCAATATTCTCCTACTATGTGTAAGCTTCCAAGTGCACCACAATCAATCATACAGCTGGTACGGTGTGCATGCATCAAAGGACGGTGTGTTGTGCATTGCAAATGTCAATCTAAGTCAATAAGGTGTGCAGAACTACGTAAGTGTGGTGCGACGAAGAACTCTGTAATAACAAAGATTTTGTAGATGGTGAAAATGAACTCTGGGACTCAGAAGATGGCCCATAAAACCTTAATTTATCTCTTCTAATGTAAATAGCTATTGTAAAGTTGCAAATTATTTCAAATCTCTAATTTAGTGAGAATACAATTGAAGGTTTGCGATGAAGTAACAATAATTTATGAGGCTATGGAGCTCATTAAAAGTCCTCTGGTATCCCACCGGTAAATCCGGTGGGATACCGTGGGACTACCATACTATCTCCACCACCCGATATCCGGTATTACCAGGATATTACACCGGTGGCGGAGATGCTGGTAAATCCCCATTCCTATGGAGTCCCAAAGGACTCCATGGGTTGTGGATGCCACAATCATAGGCACTGGTAATACCGGTGCCTGTGATTGTGGCAATTGTCTGCTGGTAGGGGCCAGGACTACCCGCAAGTCAGGCCTGCCGGTAGATCACAGCCCCTACCAGCAGACTTGGAGGTTGCCAGTCCGGAAAGGTGCTGGTACACGTTACCAGGACCTTATTTCTAGACTGGCAAACTCATAATGAGCCTCTATATCTCGGAAACGATAAAAGATATCAAATCGTTCCTTATATGAACTTTTCTATTCTTTTGATAATGTTTAATAGAAACCCACTTAGCAAATCGTTCATAGAACCACACGAAAAGCAGTTTGAGATCAAAAAAGAAATTAGTATCTGTAATGACAGCCATCTTACATTAATAACGTCACACAGGACCTCTGCCACAAATTCAGACAAAACACCTGGTGGAACATGATTGTATGCTTCATTAACAATGCATCCCCAGTAGGCATGCCTTCCCTTCATTCAAAATCCCACAGACTAGGTTATTGTAACAGATGCCCCTCAACTATTACCACCTCCCTCCACTAATAGTTGTTAACTAGAAGTACTGGAAGAAAGTCGCAACCCATCCTAGGCTTGTTTTCTTTCTGACTGCTGCAGACATACTCCTAGACCTGCTTCCAAATGGTTCACCCTTAAACAATCTTCTGATGAGAGCTCTGGACAATGTTGCCCATACCAAAAATATTTAATCCTGCACCAAGAAGCACCCTGCCAAAAGGCTGCCCTCCTAAATTCCTCCAATCCAAGCTTCACCTTTACTCGCTGGAAAAAAACCTAGCGCCACTCCTACAACCTGTATGGAAGAGTGTTCCTTTTACACCTTCTAAATTATTATTATTAATTATTTTCTGTATCTGGTACTCCTGAAAAACCCTCTTAGAAAGAATGCAATGCATAAGGAATGAAACTATAGTTCCTATTATAAATATATATAATAAACTGAAAATATTATACACATGTTGTCTCATGAATCCTTACCCTAAGCTCGGGAGATGTTCTTCCTCACTGGCAATCCCCTAAGTAGAGTCAGTACGCAGGCTGTGAGTGGCTTCTTGGAACACGGCTTTCTTTCAATGATTCATGAAAGCCATCACTGTTGCCTCCAGGGACTACTCTTGCAGCATTATAGTGGCAACTGCACATGTGCAACCAAACACACAGCCTCATTCTATAAGAACATTCTATAAGAAATGAGAAGGCACATTTAGTAACTCTACTCACTGAGTTCCGCACCTGAGATGCTGCCAGTGTTGTTCGTGCCTTCTTAACTGGACTCCTTTTGGCATGAGAAACCTTGGAAACGTTGGATCGCTTTCTGGGTGCCTTAATCTCTCTTTTATTTCAGGCATTGGATTGGATTGCTTAGTATTTAACCTAATTTTACCTCTTTACTACCTGTCACTCATTTTGCTTCTGTTTTCCCGAAGGTGTATGACCCAGCTTGCCCTTTGGGCTAACTGCACAAAAATCCCAGACTCGCTTGAAGTGGAAAAGGTTGCTTTAATGTGACAGACCACAGCTTACTAAAACACGCTAACCTGGCATCTGGCCTTACAGATCAAATAACAATCACCAAACAATTAAACAATTAATCACTTCCTCCCCCTTATTTCCTCACCTGCCCCCCAATTCCTCTCAACCTTCATTCCTGCTTTCTCCCCCCATCGTCTCCCTGAGGCCAGGCCTTTCCTTCTTCAATACCTCTTCCCCCTCTTTATACCCCCCGTGCTAGCCTGTTCCTGCAAACGGATCTACGTAATCCGACCGCGGCTGATTTTGCCGCGGTCGGAATGTTTGCATGAGAAAGGTGCGAACTACGAAAAGTTTGCACCTTTCTCATGCGAACACACGTACATACTCGGGGCTGCAGGGGTTTCCCCCGCAACCCCCGCTCACTATACTATATATACGTTTTTTTTAACTTACCTGCAATGCTACCACCAAAGGTTCGAACCTTTGGTGTTCGAACCTTGGTGGTAGCATTTTTAGAACTTTTGGTCCTTGCAGACCTTTATTGTCGGTAAAAAAGTACAATCCCCTGCAAACAGCACCACCCTCCTCTACCGCATTACTACCCATTTTTGATTCCCCCAACTTTCCAAAGGGCCATCTCCCCAGCAACCCCTTCCCCCTAGTCAAGCTCCCCCTTAATGCTCCCCTCAATATCTACCTCTGACCTACTCTATAGCCAGCAGCCAGGCTGACCTGCCACATTGGCAACAACATAAACCATTTAACAATAACCATTGCCCAACTCTCAATGCCCAAGCCTGTCACACCAACGTCACCATGCCCCCCCATTTAATAGGCCTCCCGCATTCTCCAACATCATCCCCAAAAAACAAAAGGGTATTTGAAACAATCTTCCCGACTCCAGGACCTCCCTTAGCAAGACCAAATAACAGGTGGAGGGAGGGGGACATGTGAAAAGCCACCCACTGTTGCTTGCTCCCAAACCTTCCCTGCCCCTTTTAAGCCCCCAGGAAAGAGGCGCACTATCCAGGCCTGTGCAGCTCCCAAAAACACCACGCAGGGAAATGCTTGCACATACCCCGTGTGCCCCCCAACTGCACAAAAATCCCAGCCTCGCTTGAAGTGGAAATGGTTGCTTTAATATGACAGGCCGCGGCTTACAAATACATGCTAACCTGGCTCCCTGGCCTTACAGACTACAGATCAAATAACAATCACCAAACAAATAATTAATTGCACAATTAACCAATTCATCACTTCCTGCCCCTTATCCCCTCCTCTACCACTCTTTTTCTCTCAACCTTAACTCCTGCTTTCTCCTCCTCAACTACTCCCCAAGGCCAGGCTCCTCCTTCTTCAATACCTCTCCCCCCTCTTTGTACCTACGGGGCTAGCCTGTTCGTGGAAACAGCACAACCCCCCTCCTCTACTACTCTGCTACTCTCCCTTTTTGCTCCCCCCAACCATCCTCCAAAGGGCCATGTACCTGGCACCAGATAAACCCTCCCCTGAGGTGCTCTTTCTGCTCCCACCGCCCTCACCCCACTCCCTTCTACCTCCACCCCTTTATGATAGCCTCCACATTCAACCTAAAGTCCAATAGATAGTACTGATTCCCCATCGGTGACATATGAACTCCATCCTCCCGAAACACATCAAAAGTCCCATATTTGATATCCGTGTGCACGAGCGTCTGCACGCCTCAGGACCTGCAAAACTTCAACATCTCCTGGTTAATCTTCTTCCTTGTCCGTTCCACCGCCCCCTCCTTCACAGCTCCCCTACATAGCCTCCTTGGCATCAACTCAGTCAAAACCAAAACAACCCAGGCCAAATCTCCCTTAACCAACTAAGGTCCCTCTTCATCTTTTTTAAGAGCGCCACACCTGTCTCCTTAACCAGATCGTTCTCCCCGCGTGTAACACCAGAGCCGCCGGCACCCCATGAAGCTCTCTCATACCCGCCAGCATAGGCAACAGTTGGTCCCACCTAAGCCTCCATCCACCCCAGACCAGATCAGCAAAGCCAAATCATAACTTAACCCTAACTGGCTCCCAAAAACCCATTTTGCTGCAGCTTTCGCAGCCCATTTCACTATGGAGTGTCCGCATTTCCATATCTGAGACAATTCACCATTCCTCCGAGCCACATATGCAAAAGAAAAATACAATGAGCCTCCCCTCAGATAATCTCCCCCCACCTCAACCCTTTTCTGCCTAAGAGCCCCCTTCTCCCAAATCTCGGATGTACCTTTAATACTTTGCGGATCTACAGCACCCCAGGCTCTTCACCTTCTCCTCAGACAAACCCAGCCTGCTCCCTTCAGACACCGCCCAATCCTAAAAGAATGAGTCCCGAATTCCTCTGCCTTCTCGCCCATCGCCAACAGAGCCCTCTTCATCACCCTTAAAACCTGAGCAGCCATCCCTCCCTGTTCTCATGCTGAAAGACTAGACCATCCCTTCCCCTACATCTCTCATGCCATAGTAATTCCGCTCTCGCCGGACACAAATCCCTACTACCCTTGGCAGTCAATTTGCTTCGTTCAGCATAATACCATAAGCATACAATAAAATGCATAACAGGGTATCCAATTAATATCATAAAAACCATCACAATGCACAAATCTTTTAAGAAGCAAAACCTCAGCACATCAATCTCAATTCAAATGCCTGATAAAAAAATTCCTACACAACTATGAATACATTTCGCAACAAAAAACACGCCATTAATCAGTGCAGTTGATTTACACAGTGCAACAGCATCCAAGGTAGAGTGACACCAGCTCTCCTTAAGAGAGGTAATAAGTATGCTCTCCTCAGACCTTCATACGCGTCACAAAAGAGCAGAAAATGTGCCACATCCTCGCTCCACCTAAGGGTACCGGTTCTGAACTCCATTAACAAGAGAACATGAATATGGAGGCACAATCAGATAAAGGTACTCTTCTAGACCTTGCACCGCTTTCATAGAAAGATAGTCGGCCCAATTTTCAATTTGAAACAATTGCCAATAAGTGACTCATACCAAAATTGCTTGTCAGCCAGCTTCACATTTTCCTTGGTACTGGGTGGTAAATTCTCGGGGCACGGCCACAAGCCTCCAGGACCAAGCATTTCCAGCTGTCCCTTTACATAAATCGTCCAGGGGACTGCAGAGCCCCCAGGGTAATTCAAGAGGCTAGTAAAGGGCTCACAGAATGTTGCAAGCTCCGTGATCACCCATAACAGGGTCCAGTAAAAAACCGGTCTGCACGCTACTCATGAAACTATGGGCTCCAAGCTACATTTCAACAGTAAGTGAGCATTTGGAAAACCTTGAGGAAGCCTCAAAAGCATTTTTAGAAACTTGGTCTCAGAAGTCCAGAGTTTCTGACAGTTAACGTGCCCCCATAACTCAGCACCATAAAGGGCTGCAGAGCCCGACTGCACTCCATAGATGCTGATTGCATCAGACACAGCCCTTTCACTGTGATCCGGGAAAAACCTCCTCAACCCACCACTATTTTTCCCCAGCACAACCTGGGATTTATCAAGCAGAGGGAGCCAAGTCCAGGTGTCAGAAAATCTGACACCGTCATAATAATGGACTTGTTTGAGATATGAGTCCTCGACTTTCAAAGGGACTGCGCAATACCTACACTGCCTAGGCCTGAAAACCAAGACCTTTGTCTTGGTTTTATTTAAATTCAGTCCTAGGTTTGTGCATTGATTAAGGAAACACTCCGAAGAAAGCCTAATCCTGATAGGCGATGAAGCCAGCAGAACAGCATCATTGGCAAAAAACAGTGCCGGGTGCACATCGCTAACCAGCTTTGGGGGATCAAACCTTTCAGCTTGTCATCTTGTTAAAAGTTCTATGACTATCTCGTTGATGTATAAGTAGAACAGGAGAAGAGCCAGGAAGCAGCCCTGACTCACTCCCTTGTCCACCCTGAATTTACTCTTGATTTCACCTCCAAGACCCCATCTTACAACCGCAGAATTGCTCATATACAGTTCTCTCATTATTCTGACCAACTCATGAGGAACCCCATGCTCAAATAAGACCCTCCACAGTTGAGCTTTGAGTACAGAATCAAAGGCGGCCTAGAGATCAACAGAAACTGTGTTCACTTTCATCCCCATCAAAACTGTATATTTGTGGACAATCAAGGATAAACGAAAGCATTGATCTATAGTGCTGATCCTAGCTTGAAACCCTGTCTGTAATGAGAGATCAAACCCCCTGAGTTCACACAATCCTGGAGTTGATGTAGGACCACTTTGGCAAACAACTTGCCAGTCGCATCGAGCAGGGAAATAGGCCTGTAATTACAGGCTTGTAATTAAGGTGTTTCCGTGCCCCCTTTCATATATATTGCAACTATTTCTGCAATTCTCCAGGAATCTGGGTCAATATTAAGACGAGCAATAGATTGAATGTGTTTGGTCAAGACAGGTGACCAAACATCTGGTTTGTCCTTTAACAGATCTTCGGGGATCCTGTCTGGGCCAGGCGCTTTCTGGGATTCAGAACTCAGAATTGCACTTCTAACCTCCTGAAGTGTGATAGTCATAGGGGTGCAATCAAACTCAGGCAACTCCGCACCATTGGGGCCTACACATTCTACCCCGGCCTTGACCATATATAACCCCTGAAAATGATCAAAAACAAGTCCTCAAGAGGAATAAGGCAATGAAACCCATTGTCATTTGTAGTTTTTTCCCACAACCAAGGCCCAAAGGGACTTTGTAAAAACCACGTCCCAAAGTTTATCCCACTCAGCTTTCTAGTACTCCCCCTTTTTGGCAATAATGATACTCTTATATTTCGACCTGCAATGGAGCAGTTTCTCCTTGGTCAACATACCCTCTCCCAGGAGGCAGTCAACAACTGACCTTTTAGCATTCATGCACTCTTCATCTAACCAAGGATTCCTGGCTGCCGCCTGTCACCTGCAGTCCTTAGCTGGTTTAGTGAAAAAGAGGCCAACACTCGCCACCATACGGTCATATTCAGGCAATACCTCTATATCACTTAACCCCACCCCCCCCGCCAATGTTCTCAATGCCAGGGAGTACTCCTAGATAACCTGTGGAAAACTCCTGGACTAGTTCCCAATCACTGACGGCTATAAGGACAAAGTCGATCCTTGAGGAGCTGGTCGGACCAAAAAAGGTGTTCCCTGCCAGGCGGTCCCGAACGCTTCTTCCATTACAGGCCCTAAGGTTCAATCCAGAAATAATCTGAGCCGTGCCTAGGGCATGTTTATATGCCCTTACCGGGTAACTTGCCTCTAAATCGGGCATGTGGTAGGCCTGGTCTACATCATCCCACAGATCCCTCAACTCCCTTAGGGGTTTGAGCTGTAGGTTGAAATCACCCCCAACTATAACATGTCAAAGAAATAAAACCCAGAATCAGGTTCTGCAAAAGAACCAGGGTGCCCAAGGGGTGGGGAACATATGGCCTGTTGTAAAAATTGAACAGGAGCAGAATATGTTTGTCCCTATTTCTGCCAATGACCAATTGCCGGTCCGGACTGCCTGGATCATTTAACTTGGTCACCCAGCCGGAATCATTTGGGATTTAAGTTAGACCCCTGCCCTCCCTCCCCATCCCCCCAGGGCCGTCCCCTAGTACCATTTTGTGCTAGGGTATTGAATGCCTTTAAACCTGGGACCTCAATCAATGATAATACCCAAGTTTGCTGGAAGCAGGCAATCATACTGTACTGGAGGTAACAAAAAATCCAACCAGTCCGGATCCTTCATATATCTGTCAATTCTAGTGACATTCCACAAGAAACTTTTGACGCCTTTTGGTTTGACCAGAGTCATGGGACTAGGGGAAATGACCCATCAGTCGACCTCCTCAATATCGTCACCTCCAGACTAGGGGTTACACAAGAGGTCATGACCATGTCGCTTAAAGGGGCCAGAACTGTTCTCGTTGTTGGGAGAAGACTTCAAGGAGATCACAATCCCAGGGGGTGGGTAAGATCTTGCCTCGATGGCCAAAAGACCTTCTACCAGGGACCTATTTTTGAGTACCAACTCGATGTAGTTATTCGCACCGTTGTGCATAGGCCCTCTGTTACACATGACAATGTCCTCCTTTATTACTGAGGTGCACTCTTAATGTGGCACACCCAGTGAATGCTCTTGTTAATTAGCGTCTCCCTAATTGCATGTCACCCCGGCCTTAGCTTAGGGACATTACACATGTAAACGGGAGCTTCCCCAACTGTTCTCGCCAAAGAATTTGAGGGTACCGCCCCCAGCTACCATTTAGGGGTAAAATTTGACTACCGTTACCAGTGGTACCAGGAAAGCAGTTAAAATTGTTTGCTTGTGGGAGGTGGTTTCGACCACCATTGCCAGTGATGGCAGGAGGATTATTAGACTCATGTCTATGGATGATATCGACAATGGGTTTCACCCAATCAACTTCACCCTTCCTTTGCCTGGGTACCACCCCTTTCCATGATCATCTCCCGAGGATACCTGGAGTCTTCGCTCCTTCTTGACTAGGGGGATTCGCTACCAGATACTGATCTAAAGGATAATTATTGCCCAAATTCCTAGATCATATGGGATGCTGAACACCAAGGTGGGTGGAAAACACTTTTTCCATCGCCCCCGTCTCTACCGTATCTATTGCATCGATACCAGCATCAAAAATGGCATCAAAAACGGCACAATTGGATTTAGCAATCCCTGAGCCCTCGTCTATATCAGATAAGAATCCTTTGATTTCTGAAATCGACACATCGACCTCATTAATAGGTTCAAAAAGCTTATAAACCCTTTTGCGGTCAATTCCTGGTGAAATATTACAATTAGCCTTGCACTTTGCCATCTTCGAAACTCAGATTCCCACCACCCCGCGCCCAGTTTCTCCTAGAAAGCAATAACAGGGGAAATGGAAATGGAAGAGTTACTGTTCCACAAGTGTACAGAATGTGCCAAATGCACACAGAGTACAAGGGTCCAAGGAATAAGAACCCAAGATAGAATATAATTCTGCAGATCAGACTACTATTGCTGCAGCCAATTTTAAAGTTCAAATATGCAGGTAAGCAAACACACACATATGAGTGTGCAGATGCAAACGCGCATGAATAAAGTGCGAATGTGCAGGTATAAACACGCACAAAGTACGAGTGCAAAGATACAAGGTGCGATATGCAATGTGCAGGGAACAAAGTGCAAATACAAGAACAATTACACAAGATAAAAAAACAGATGCACTGTGCTTTGCGAAGAGCAACAGTTCCACAGGTCCATAGTTGGAAGGAAGGAATGGTATTATAGGGTTGGTAAATACAGGTATGAAAAAGCCTGCTTGGGACTTGCTAAAGTCAAAGATAAAATACAAGTAAAAATCAGTAGAAACCCATGTAAAACCAATAAGTCCTAAAAAAAAGAAGTCTCAACTATCGGATTGGAATTAAAAGTTCACAATTAACCAATTGTCCATACAAAGACCAGCTCAATTATGCTCCAGATGCTCCAATCTCCAAGAGAGCGGAGAACACTCGGCTGCTCAAGGGCCAGCCATAGTCCGTCTCCACCGCTCCCTGCTCCTAGTGGCACAGGAAAGAAGAAAGTATAAACGAAGCAATTGATTATAATAAGCCTCAAACAGCTTCTGTTGGCATCAGGCAGCTCCACATGACATAGCATGTCATGTGTCCTTGCAAAAAACAGCTCGAACCAGGATAAGAAATAACAATTCAGGGGCTAGAGTATATAAAGAGTGCAATCTGCAGGTGGAACACAACTCCGCTATAGGGGGTGGGGGGAATTCAACGAGACTCAGCTGTGGGGGCTGTAGAGGCATAATAGGGACAAGCGGAGGATAGCACAACATTTTGTCCAAGGCTTTGCAGGATTTCCAAAGCCTAAGCCAATCAGAGCCAGTGCACCACCTGCACCCCCACTCCGGCACTGGTTTCAACAGTGAATTCAAAGTCCATTCAATACCCGACATCTGACATCAGTTCCGGCTCCGCAGGGCATAATGGGGCATAGCGGGACAGCCAAAAACAGGGCACAATGAGACACAGTGAGATGGTTCCACTCAGCCCTGCACCGTGTGTGTTGTGTGCAGCTCTCCAGCCCTTGTCTACTACCCTTGTCCAAAAGCACCCAAAACCCTCTCCCCAACTGATCCGTCTTTGATTTACAAATTATTATAACCACTCTGTCTTGCGACAGACAACCACCCCCCCGCATCAGTCCCTCCCTCGTCCCTTCAGTACCAACTCGGACACCCAGAATGACCCAGAAAACAACCACATAAAACATGCCATAAACATGTCTCTTTCCAATGGCGACCAACATATACCTTCAAGAACCTGGGACAACCTCCTTAACAAGCCCGCTGACACTGGTCTCCTGCCATCCTTCACCTTCCCTTTTTTCCCTCGCCCATCCTTCCAACATCCTACGTGCCATTCCCCTGTGCTAGGCTGGAAGCCCAGAACCACTTTCTGTAAAAGACAATGCCTGCCAGCTTCCCTGCTATCGTTGCCCTGGACCAAACCCTACCCACACAGTTCAATATAAAGTTGATTACATCCTTCCTCTTCTCTTCTGCATCATCCATCCCCTTCCAACTGTGGGCTCCCCCCTAGAAACTCCAGTTATGCTCTCCCGTATGCAGCCTGCAATGCTGGGGCAAGTGAAATCTCTACTAAATGCAGGGCTCTCAATCTCCTAGCTGCCACAGCTCCTCCGGGATCTAGTGCTCCTCCACCTCTGCTTCTGGTGCCAGCCCACAGAATCTCTGCCACTGAAAAAGAGATAATGCATCAGCAATGCTGTTATCCTTCCCTGGCACGTACGTCATCCTAAACACCACATTCCATTTCAGCCACCTCAGCATGAATTCCCTCATTAGCCTGGACACCCTCTGGACCTTGGCGGATTATTTGTTCACTATGTTAACCACCGCCTCATTATCCGCATTCAAATTCACTTTGTTATTCAGCAAATCTCTGCACCAGAAGTCCAAATCCACCAAGAAAGCTATGGTCCCACCTCCTCTCTCAATGCTCAGGCCACTGTTCCACGCACCATCTACCCCTCCAGTACACGCAAAATCCTCCAACACCCAAAACATCACAGAAAACCTGGACCTCCCAAGCCACTGGGTCCCCTTGCAGCCACATAGGCACACCATTAAATTCCTCGACAAATCTGAGCCTTACCCTACAATCCTTCCTGACAGCTGCTGAAACCCTCACCCTGTGATGTGGGTGCCTCGGTCCGCCATAGTATGGGCCATATTTCTACAAAATATGCGACCCAGCACCACCACCCGACACGCAAAATTGAGGTGCCCTACCAGCCTCTGCATGTCCACCGGCGTCATCTTATATGTCGCTCCCGCCCTTTTCCACAACTGTACCAGCTTGCTCACCTTGTCGTCCGGCAACCGTGAGGTCATAGCCATGGAATCCAGTTCAATTTCCAGAAAAGTCAGAACCACTGCTGGGACCTCAGTCTTAACCTCCACCAATGGCACTCCAAACTAGAGCATCAACAACTGAAAACCATCCGCTGGCATCCGCTGGCATTCCTCTTCCTAACCTGCCCCACTGATGAACAAGAAATCATCCAAATAATTCAAAACTCCCCCAAAACCAAAACTGTAAGTGAAAACCCACTGCAGAAAGGAGCTAAAATGCTCAAACAATGCACATAACACTGCACAGCCCATCAGCAATGGTTTATCCACATAAATTTGACCCTTAAACTACAACCAGAAATCCTCCGGATGTACCGGGAACAACCGAAAAGCTGACTTGATGTCAAACTTGATCATAAAAGCACCCCACCCTTTCCATCTCACCAAACCCACCGCCTGATCCATACTTGCATACGACAACCCGCAATCCTCTGCAGCAATAAAATCATTCACAGACATGCTCTCTGGCCATAACAAATGGTGACTCAACCAAAACTCGCCTGCTACTTTTTTAGGCACAACACGTAAGGTGGATAACACCAGATCACCTGGCAAAACTAAAAGCAGCCCAACTACCCTTCCCTCAGCCACCTCCTTCTGCAGCTTCACCCTTACCACCTCTGGATTCTCCCGCGCCGATTTCAGATTTTTCACCCACCGCTGCATCCTCGGACCCCAGTACCCCAACTTAAAACCCTCCCAAAAACCCACACCCAAAATCCTGGCCCCTTCCCTATCTGGATAAAAATAGAGCTGTTACTCCAGCACCCCCACCTTAACTGGAGTATAGGCCTTTCCCCACATCCCGTCACCCTGCCCCCTGGGCCCTCCCTCTCTCTGTTGCAAAACATTGCTTGATGGGATGCCGTCCTGCGCATCTGCTGCACTCATGGCTGAATTTTCATACCGGCTTGGAGCAACACTCTTTATTAAAGAACCAACATGCCGCTGATGGCTGTGGCCTGCTTCCTCCCCCTGCACCTTCGAGGGCAGGGCAACCAAGAAAAGGCTGTTAAGGCACAGGTAAACCGCTTGCTGTATGAAGTGTTGGGACTGGGTTCATGGGCGGCATCCACTGCAACCAGAGGTCCATATCAATTTCCCCCACACGGCCTGCTTACCCTCACCCATCCTTGCCCTGAACTCCTCGTCGTACCTCACCCAAGCAAAACCTCTGAAACTTCTAAACACTTTCCTAATCACATCCATATATTTAAACAAAGCTACACACCTCTCAGGATACTTCTCACAGTAGAGGCTAGCGTATATTATAAATGCAGACATCCAATTTTCGATCGTAACTGGTACCCATGGCCTTGCCGCCAGCTCCCGCTTCTCTTTCTTTGACCCCTATTCAGCTCTCACTTCCCTATGTAAAAGCTTGAACATGCCAAATGTTCTCCTTTGTAGCCACCATCAAATGCATGCCCAACGGCTTTGTAATAGCCATACTAGGGTAGCTTCTTAACCTTCTCTGCGCTTTCGCCCCTACCTTCAGCAGGCACCGCCACCACACCTGAGACCTTATCCGTCTGTACTTCAACGCGGCTACACCTCTCCCATCCGCCCTCACCAGGCCCCCTGCACTCAGACCCCTCTCTTTCCCCTGCTGCAGGTGCCCGAAACCTCCCTTTTTGGGCCCCCACCTAGTCCCTAACTTGACCCATTCCGCAGACCATTCCCTGCCCTGCTCACCTCTTGCTGCCCTGTCTTCACCCAGCCGCGTCATCCTGGTATCCACGCCGCTACTCCTCATTCCTTTACTCAATTGTCTCCTACTGCGGAGACAGAACACACCAGCAGTGTCTCCAACCCATCTTCTCCGTATTCCCCACATACTCCCGTTACCCCCAGCCCTGCCCTCCCTTTCAAACATCTCACCACAACGTCCCCTTTCTCTTCCAACCCACTCCTGTTGGCCACTTTCCTTCCAAACCAACCAATCCTCCTCACCCCCTTCATCTTCCCCAGCCATATACCAGTCATGTTGCGTACGCCCACTTGGGCAGATCCTCCTCGGGCTAGCATGGGGCATCCAACCCGATGCTCCTGTGATGTCTTCTCAGCAGGCCCGCACCAGCCCCTTCCTGCTCCTCTTCTCTCCTTGGGCGAGGCATTTCCTCCTCTGCCCTGTGTTCCGATGTGCTACGGGCCATACCACACCCTCTAGGCTGCCCACTTCTTCTCGCTATTAAGTCCTCTCTTTCCTCCAACACAGCACTGGGTCGTTGCCATGCCCTACACATACAGCCCCATCAGGTGTGGATGCCATCCTGTACCTAACGCTGTCACTGCAGTCCACCGTGCAGGGTGTCCTCCTCATCCTCCCTCCTGCACTCTTCTGCTGTCATTTCCTGCTTTACCCCCTGTTGACCAACACGCCAACCCATCCGTCTCCCCCTACCATCCACACTGATGCACCCCATGCCCTCCTCTGCCCACCCCTCCCCCGCCCCTTGCTTGCACTCCAACCCACACACCCGCTTCCTCAGGCCCACGCCTGGACCCATTCTCCTCTGCTCCCCCGTTCTTCGCCGCTCTCCTAGATATGTCCAGCCTGCTCTGCCTGGCCCCCTTTCCCTTACCCTCCCCTCTGCCAGCCGACGAACTACAAACCACCACCGCTGCGAGGGCCCCACCCGAAGCTGTTCTGTGCTGTGGCCTCCAACCACTGAGCCCCTTCTCCCTGTGACTTCTTGCACCGTCCCTTCTAGCTGGGCTTTAGACGCCCTACTTATAATGCTCAGCGCCTCCCACAGGGTCTTAGCGTCCACCACACTCCCCAACATAATCCCCTAGCCTTCAAACCCTCCTTAGTAATTTATTCAACTGAAAACCCACTGTGGTGACACCCTACCCTAACTAAGCAGGCCCCAACCTTCTTTTTTGCATTTCTTACCTACCCCCAATCCATGCCATGACCCATGCTGCAACCCGATAACCCCCTCCCCCCCAAACCCACTCCCCCAGTCCTGCTGGCACCATAGACTACAGAAGCCCCACTCAGGGCGCGCCACCATTTCCCCTCTTCTCTGCCTTAGTACTAATCCACTCCGCTTCCTAATATTATAACTTTTAAAAACACATGTTTTTATATTCTTCAGGCCTCCACCGTGGCTACTGCAACTCTCTTATGCACGCAGCCAGAGAGACACGCTGGGCGGCCCGCGCACCACCCTGCCTCCTGGTTGCACTCAAGCGCACCGCGCTCCCTGGCCAGATACTGGAGCAGCCGTACAGGCTTCCGCTCCCACTGGCGCCCGCTGTGCACTGTGTGACCACCCCCCGCCCCCGAGGTCCACCAAACTAACACCGATTCCCGGGGCATCAAGGACAGCAGGGCTGCCCACCCCAAGCCAAGCCCACTTGAGCGACTGGACAAGTGAAAAGCCACCAACCGGCGCTTGCTCCCAAACCTTCCCTGCCCCTTTTAAGCCCCCTGGAAAGAGGTGCACTATCCAGGCCAGTTCGCTGGATCAGCCCCGGGGGAAATGCTTGCATGTACCGCCTGGAGCCCCCCTTGAACCATGTTCTTCCTGATTTTGTTTATGTTCACCTGTGTGTATGACTCAGCTCCTTGCTAGGTTATAAGTCTGCTATTCTGCATTGGATATGCCATCGGCCCCCAATCTGTCCCAGGGTTTCCCACATCATGCACAACTTTGCTTTGTTTGCCCTCTGACTTACACTCTTTCTATGGAGTTACTAGTACTACGAATCTCTACCCTTGTAGCATTCTTTACATTTTCACCTCCCTGCCCATGTATCATCTGTCTTAGACTACCTCCCACCTATGTAACCTTATATACATGTCCATCTCACTCTTGCATCTATCTGGGTACTTCCTGCGTGCTACTCACCAGACTCCTCATCCATGTTGTGTGTTTATCCTCATTCTTTTGGGTCACGGACTGTGCTCCTACTTGTAACTTGTGCCTGCATGCTGTCTGGTGACAAATTATGCCACCTCCGAGGGCTTTGCATCTGGATCCCATCAGACCTACAGACTTGGAGACCTCTGTTTTCCTGGCCCTTGTGCCCAGACCCAGGCTGCTGATCCTATGTGTACCATGAGGTGTTTTTGGTTTATAGATTTGCTTTTGTTTTTCCTTTATTATGTTGCTTAAGTTTACTATAGGACCTTGTTAACCTCATTCTGCATTACTCTTTTGTAACTCTGGATTGGACAGTCGGGTAACTTTCCTCCCTAACTTTTTTCCAACCCCTAGCCAGTGTTATTATATTCTGCACCGCTATTTTGGATTTTATGGGTAATGGTCTGGGGGGTGAAGGGGGTTTCCATGTTCATTCATCCTCGTTGAATAAACGTTGTACCCTGTGGGGGGTCTATCCTCCGCGTCTTCTGGGCATTCCTGGCATATTGTTATCTGAAAAGAAGAATCTTTACTTAAGACAACAATGCCAATAGAACAAAGGGGCTCGTATGGAGCAGCCAAAGAGAAAAAGAATGACTATTGCACCTTTTAAATCTGTGTCATGTATATTCTGAAAGGGCCCCTCCTTAAATATGTTATTTTACAAACTCTTAAAATGCCAATTATCCGAAGACCCAAAGTAAAAGGGAACTAACTTAGCAGGCTAATTAACAAACAGATGGGTTTGTGCAATGGTAGTTAATTATTCAAGTGCTGGATTGTAAACCTTAGTCCCAAATCTGTGTAAAAATGTCAAGTAATGGGTTGAAATGGGGAATTTTATGGTACAGTATTTCTGAACAAATTGTGTAAAAAGCCAAACATTTACAATCGGTTCTGTAGGATAACCCATGTAAAAAACCAATAGGTGCCATGTTACCAAGAATACACTGGAGCATTTTACCATGCATTTCCCTGGGTTTTTGTCCTAATGTATGGCAGTATTGATATGATAAACACGTGCATGACCCTGTCTTTACAAATATGATAGCAATGCCACTGTAGAATACACTTCATGATGCCTGTGTCCACATTAGATGCCAGCACTGACACTGTAAAGCATTTTCAAGATGCAGTAGCCCACTACAAATACCAGTGTTGCCTACTATAATAAGTGTTCATGATGCCTATGTCCATAAAATACATCTGTATTTCCATGCATGTTTTTGTGATGCATGCCCCCCAATATATGCAAGCATTGCCTGTAAAACACATTTGCATGAGGCATGTCTCAACAAAGCTTGCCAGCATTGGCCATTAAAACACATTTTCATGGTGCATGCCCCACAACAATTTATGCCCGCTTTGCCACTGTAACAGTATATGTTATGTACTTTGATATGTACTTTCGACTCTGATTTCTTCATGATGCCTGTGCCACAGCATTGTCTGCCTCAACAATGTGTGACACACACACACACTGTCAAGGACTGCTTCTCGTTGATGCCTTATAGATGTGGTTCTCTGCATGTGGCATGTTGGGTCAGGTCCACGAATGACAGAAATACTGCACTGGGAGCGCCAGGCGGAACAAGACAGAAGAACTGGTACCAAGGTAATATTCTTTCGAGTGGATGTTCCTCCCACATATTCCTTATCTTTGACATTTCTCAAAATCCAGCTTGCTGGCTCAGAATTTTTTTTTCAGTAGAGGACGCTGTGCGTCGATGCCTGGTCGAGTCGATATCCCTTGGAGGCCTCCGTCTTGATGTCGACGTCATCACAGGTATAAGAAGCATGCGCAGCGCCCATTGGCCTTAGTTCCATTTTGACGAGTGAAGCAATGCCTTGTGTTCGACGGTTACTCCCCTTGAGAGAGCATAGACTGCAACCGAAAGAGAAGTTTTACTGTGGGTAGGTTGGGAGGGGCGATAAGGAATATGTGGGAGGAACAACCAGTCGAAAGAACGTTACCATGGGTAAGTAACTTGTTCTTCGAATGGATTGTGTCCTCCCACGTATTCCTTATCTTTGATACACTGCCAAAGCAGTTAACATAATTTGGAGGAGGGGGTAAAATTTAATGTGATCATGTATGCACAGAATGCAATACTGCTTTTCCAAAAGCAGAGTCTTGGCTCGTGGAGGAGTCTAGACTGTAGTATTTAGTAAAGGTGTGCACTGATTAAGAGATAGTTTGGAAGGCAGAGGTTAAAGTTGTTTCCCGTATTGGTATCTTCATTAGGGGAATGTGGTATCCACTTCAGGCCAGGAGAGAAAAGGGCAAAAAAAGACACATTTGTAGTTGGAAAAAAATGTATATGACGACAGCTTTTATTTGAGGAGGTGAAGTAATGTCTTTAACAATGAGGAAGCCCTAGTCCTGAACAGAACGTATTTATTTTCGGCTTATGTTTAGTCCAACGCCTGTAATAGCACAAATGGTTTTGTTTTGTCCAGTCAGAAAATATCACCACAATTTTGTTTGGGTTTAACTTTAACAACTTTAAATCAATCTGTAAATAAATAGAAAAAAAAACAAAGTACAAAATGTTTAATGGTTCTATAAGACAGGGCAAGGAGTTGAATCTTCTCAGACACCACATTCCTTCTTCCACAGGTGTCTCCGTGATCACTGATGATAAACCATTTTACATTGATCTGAGTGATCAGTGCGTAGACACCGCCGCATCCTGGCCCCGGATGAATTTCATCTAAGATGGGCACTGACTTTGGCAGCTTAAAAACTGGCCAAAACATTGCTATTTTAAAATTGATGTGATGGGCAAAATAAGGGCAAATTATATCGGCAGTTCATTCCGGCATTAATGGCATTTTTGGTATTTTACTTTTCTGTATAAGGTTAAGCGTACAGTTGTGACAGCTTGCTCCAAGAATCTTACGACAATGACTACTTTTTAACTTTTCAGTAAAGAAACAAAATAGGTATTTGCATATCCGTTGGGGTTCCCAGACTAGGGGTGCTCCCTGCCTCTTACCTCAACCCTCGAATGGGCCCCAGCCTCCCTAGACCAGGCTTCCCTACGCCCCACAATGATTCTCCTGTATTGGAGATGACCCTGGATTTCTGGATCTATCCCTTACCATTAGGCTGGGCTAAAGGCCATGGCCTTATCTCTCTGCCTCTGGGACTTCCTGAGGGACCTACCGGTTGCCTGGTTGTTCTGTCCTCTTTTCTTTCAATGTTGACTCTCTCTCTCTCTCTCTCATACACCCCCTACTTTTCAATCTGTTTCTTTCTACACACTTTTTCTCAGCTCGTCAACTCTCTCCTAGCCTTCCCAACTTGACTCACTCCCCCCTACCTTAAAACACCTGCAATGGCTACCTATGCAACACTAAATTGAATTTAAGGTTTTCTGCATAAGCAGGGGAGCAGCATGGAACATTGGAGCTAGTTACAGCTCCAATCATTTCACCAAATACACCCCTCAGAATCCTCTAAGATCTAACACTATGAGCAAACTGGCTATCTCATTCTGCAGACTGAAAAGCTACACCTGCGGGCTTCAAATCCTTAACTTTGAGAAACAATCACCTGAAATTTAAGAAACCCTAAACACATGTGTTCGAGAACCTCTTCTCAGATAGCGAGAACTCTCTCTAAGGGTACGATATCTTATCTTGCCCCATGAAACTTACACACTGCAATAAGATTTGTACTATGGACCAAAAATGATCAGTATCCACCAGACAAGAAAGTGCTGTTTCAAACAGTACTTTTAAGGTCAGGTGATCTTGTGTACTCCTCAACGATTACCCCTCTCTTCCCCCAGACCTGATCCTACTCAATCCCCTGCAAAAACATATTTCTCTGTGTGCTCTCAAATATTCTGTATACCTATGGTGGATTATAAAAACCTCGATGGAAAAATCTGCTAGGAACCACCTTTTTTCATGGCCATCTGTGGCTTCCCCATGGGTTCTCTATTGCTACGCCTTGGCCTGTGCCTTTGGCTGCTTCCCGTGGACCATTCCCCAGTAAGTCCCTCCCAATGAACTTCTGCTCCTCCCGAAACCCCCACCTATGACCTACACTTACCAGTGTGCCATCTTGTTCGGTTCACCTGACCACGGCCCCATTTGCCCTGGAAATAGTAAAGGGACAACATCCCTTACTATTTCCACTCGTGGCCATTTTGTTTTGTAGTTGTTTTAATTGGAATAGGGCCATGCAACTAGCGCGAAACCTGATTCCCATAAAACCTCCCAAAAATAAACTATCAGCACCCTAGACAGAGGCCAAAGGTGCTACTAACAATACATAGCACTCAACACACCCACTTTTGGTGGGCGTCACTCGCCTTGCAAGCAGCTGAATTATCCGCCAAGTCCCTCATACGCCCATTCACTTCTATGGGCTCTCACCCGCCAAACCGAAAATCAGGTGTTTTCACTCACCTTGTGACACAAAACGTTGGGCGCTATGGTAATAACAACCGGGCTTTGGGGCAGATATGGTATGTAACAGCCCTGAGACGCCACTGGGAGCTTTGCTATGTTCTGACCTATCTGACCTAGGACTGGCGGACCATTACTGCCAGTACCGCTCTGGGGCCAGGGTGTTACTGCAATAATAAATCAGATATTGTGGGACACAGGACTTTAGGGTCATTTAATGCATGGCTTAAAACAAGTGAAATCCTCAGTGATTCACGCTGAATGTTGGAAAGTTGTAAGTGTACAGTTCTTGGCAGGGTCGTACTGGGGCATTAAATTGTCTCGGCCACCGATGAAAAAGTGGCCCACAGTTGCAAATGGTAATTCATTCTTTTTGTGACCAACTGTTTGAATGATACCTAAGACCGAGCTTTTTGATAAAATGTGATGCTAATTGTGCATTGTAAAGAATATTTATTCAGCAACACTGGTCAAAACTACTAGCCGCTTAGTGAATGAAAACTGGCCCACGTTGTACAAAAACGTGGCTCGCTTTGACCAAAAAAACTGCCCCACACCAGCGTTTTGTGTTTTCGGTTCATACATTGCCCTATTGCCCTATAGGCCAGTCCAAGACTGCTTCTTGTGCTTAAATGACAAAACATCATGTTGGGAAGTGCTGATGTAAAGATGAAAAGTTACAGTTAAAAGTCTTTCATGTTTATGTTATTTTATGTTATGTTATTTTGCATTTGTATAGCGCCTCATGTATCATTAGTATGATCTCAAAGCGCTGGTAGGTTCGTAGTTCAAGTCATTTGAGAGAGAGAGATTCGTAAAGTGTGTGGGCGCACCAGGTAAGTGTGCAGCTGGTGTGGTTGTTGCATGATAGCTGCTTCTTAGCGGTAGGTGTGGTGCTGAGGAGATCAGTTGAATGTGTTCAATCTGGATGGTGGACATCCAGACTGAGTTCTGGCTGTGTTAGGCCTGAGGAGACGCCTAAGCTAGCCGGTGTGTGCTAGCTAGCTGTGTTTTATTAGGATGATGGGTAGTTTGATGAGTTATGTTAGTATGCGAACAGCTTTACCGAATGTGTCATAGTACCGCTGTGTTCTATTTGAATGGTGGTGTAAAGGAGAGAGTAAGCGTAGTAGTGTGATATTGTGGTAATCAGTAAAGTGTATGCAACCAGGCACACTCAATGATGTTGGGAATACCTTCTAAATTCAACTTTTAAGACAGTGACGCTATTAGGGCGCATTTAATGAAGTTGGGAATACCATCTTAATTCAACTCTGATACAGTGGCGCTATTAGGGCATATTTCTAAGTCCAACTTTAACACAGTGACGTTATTAGGGCATATTTCTAAGTTGAACTTTAACACAGTGACGCTAGTGGTGCATACTCAATGACGTTGGGAATATAGCACAGTGATGCCATTAGGGCACGCTTTCTAAGTTCAACTTTAACAAAGTGATGTTATTAGGGCACACTTTCTAAGTTCAGCTTTAACATAGTGACACCATTCAGGCACACTTTTTAAGTTCAGCTTTAAACAGTTGGGCACATTTTCTAAGATCAATTTAAACCTAGTGATGCGAATGGGGCACACTTTGTAGATTCAACATTAACACTGTAACGCTATTAGGGCGTATTCTCTAAGTTCAACTTTAACACAGTGACGCTATTTGGCACACTTTCTAGATTCAACTTTAACACACTGACGCTATAAGGCAACCTTTCTAAGTTCAACTTTGACACGCGGTTCGTTTACTTCATTCCGGTTCCATTCATTTAATTCTTGCGTTCCAACTACTTCTTCCGTTCCATCCACTTCTTCCATTCAATTCCATTTCTTCCATTCCATCCACTTCTTCCATTCCATCCACTTCTTCCGTTCCATTCCATTTCTTCCATTCCATCCACTTCTTCTGTTTCATTCCACTTCTTCCATTCCATCCCCTTCTTCCGTTCCATCCACTTCTTCCGTTCCATCCAATTCTCTCGTTCCATCCACTTCTCCTGTCCCATGCGCTTCATCCGTCCCATGCGCTTCATCCGTCCAATGCGCTTCATCCGTCCCATCCACTTTATCTGTCCCATCCACTTCATCTGCCTATCCACTTCATCCGTCCATCCACTTCTTCCGTCCATCCACTTCATCCCTTCATCCGTCCCATCCACTTCCTCTGCCCAAAACCACTTCCTCTGCCCCATCCACTTCCTCTGCTCCATCCATTTCATCCGCTCCATCCATTTCATCCGCTCCATCCACTTCATCCGCTCCATCTACTTCATCCGCTCCATCTACTTCATCCGCTCCAGCTACTTCATCAGCTCCATCCACTTAATCCGCACCATGCACTTCATCCGCTCCATCACTTCCGTTCTATATACTTCAATTGCTCCATCTATTTCGTCTGGTCCATCCACTTCGTCTGCACCATCCACTTCATCCGAACCATCCACTTCATCCGCTCCATCCATTCCATACACTTTATCCACTCCATCCATCTCTTCTACTCCAACCACTTCATCCGCTCCGTTCTCTTCATCCGCTCCATCTGCTTCTTCCGCTTCATGCACTCCATCCGCTTCATGCGCTCTATCCACTTCATACGTTCCATTCGATTCATGCGTTCCATCCGCTTCATCCGTTCCATCCACTTCATACGTTCCATCCGCTTCATCCAGTCCATCTGCTTCATCCAGTCCATCCGCTTCATCCGTTCCATCCGCTCCTTCCTTTCCATCCGTCCCATCCGTTCCATCTGCTTAATCAGTTCCATCCGCTTCATCCGTTGCAGTCGCTTCATCCATTTCATCCACTTCAACTGTTGCATCCGCTTCAACCGTTTCATCCACTTTATCCGTTTCATCTGCTTCATCAGCTTTACCTGTTCCATCCACTATGTCCGTTCTACAATGCTTCATCCGCTCTGTCCCCTTCATCCGCTCTGACATCCTCATCCTTTCTGACATCCTCATCCGCTCCATCTACCTCCTCCGCCCCATCCACCTCCTCCGCTTCATCCGCCGCATCCGCTCCATCCACTTCATCCATTCGATCCACTTCATCCGCTCCCTACGCTTCATCTGCTTCGTCTGCTTCATCCGCTCCATCCGCTTTGCGCGCTCCATGCACTTCATCCGTTCCATCTACTTCATCCGCTGCATCTACTTTGTCCACTCCATCTACTTCGTCTGCTCCATCCACTTCATCCGCTCCATCCACTTCGTCCACTCCATCCACTTCATCCGCTCCATCCACTTCATCCGTTCTATCGACTTCATCCATTTTATCGACTTCATCTGTCGTTCTAAATACTTTATCCGCTCCATCCATTTCATCCGCTTTATCCATTTCACCCGTTTCATCCTCTTGATCCGCTCCGTCGACTTCATCCGCCCCCTCCACTTCATCCGCCCCCTCCACTTCATCCACTCCGTTCACTTCAGCCACTCCGTCCACTTAATCCGCTCCGTCCACTTCACCGGTTCCATGCACTTCATCCGTTCCATGCACTTCATCCGTTCTACCCACTTCATCCATTTCATCCACTTCATTTGTTTCGTTCACTGCATCCGTTTCATCCACTGCACCCCTTTCACCCCTCGCATCCATTTCGTTCGTTCTACTCAGTTTATATGTTCTAATTACACATGGCAGTTTTCGTTTTTCATTTTCTCGATCGGGTGTCTATGCTGGATTGTTTTTTTTTTTTTTTTATTCAACAGCCTAGGGTTTCTGTTTATTGTGGTTGTTTATACTGTCTGTCCTGAGGGTCGATTTTTAAGGGAAGAGCCATGTTTTCAGTAATTTGCGGAAGGACAAGAGGTCTTCCTGAGTCGGATGTGGGGTGGAAGTGAGTTCCACAGAGTGGGGGCCAAGGCTGAGAATGATGATCCACCCAACCTGACTGTGTTGGTTTTTGGTATCACTAGGATGCAGCCAGAGCTTAGAGTGCGTGGTGGATGGTAAGGTTTTAGTTTGTCCTGAAGGTATTGAGGTCCTGTTTTATGTATTGCTCGGTGTGAGATGCCTAGGATTTTGAAAGTTACCCTCCAAGCTACCGGGAGCCAGTGGAGAGTTTTGAGAGCTGGGAAGGTGTGATCCCTAGGGCCAAGTGCTAGAAGCAGTTTGGCTGCAGCATTCTGTGCTCTTTGTAGTTTAGTCAGGTGGTATGCTTGGATTCCGAGGTAGAGGGGGTTAGCATAGTCCAATCTTGACATTACAATTGATTGGACCGCGGCGAGTCTGTTGGGAAAGGAGAGCTATGTAAAGATACGCCTAAGAATGTTGAGGTGGTAGTGGCAGGACTTAGAGACAATGTTTACTTGGTGCGAGAGGATAAGGTCAGAGTCGAGCGTGCATCCAAGTTTTTTTTACTGAGGATGAGGTTGTCGGGGAGTTGCCCATGGATGACGGCCAGGGTAGAGGGTGCGGGGAAGTTCTGTGTTGCCACACACCATGATTTCAGTTTTGGTGGGGTTTAAAAGGAGGTGGTTTGTGGTCATCCAGTGATCAATGTCAAGGAGGCAGGCGGCAAGGTCGGGCTGGCAGCTGGGTATTGAGTTATGGAGTTTTAGGATTAGTTGGGTGTCGTCGGCGTAGTTGTAGCACAGGATGTTGTGCAAGCGGATAATTCGTGGGAGGGTGGACATATAGAAGTTGAACAGGAGGGCTGTCAGGCATGCCCCCTGTTGGAACTCCGGTATTGACTGGTCGGGGCCTGGAAGCGAAGGAGGATCTAGGGTTATTTGGTTCCTATTGTTGAGGAAGGATGCTATCCACTTGAGAGAGTTTACACTGATTCCTATGGAGTGGAGGCGATAGAGGAGATTGAGTGGTTGACTGTGTCGAAGGCGGCAGATAGCTCAAGAAGGATTAAGGCAGAAAAATCTGCCGAAAAGGGCTTCCAGGCCCCGGTTGCCTCCCCTGATCCCCTGCTCCTTCTTCCTGGTTCCCGTCCCTCCTCCCGCCTCCCAGGCCCTCCCATCCTGTCCTGATTGGCTATTCCACTGTGTGCTCATGGGTCTAGTGCCCCCGTGCAAACCCTGGCCTCCATTTTCGACCGGAGTGCTGCAGGTGAGTGAGGCCCCCTGAGCGACCCCATACTGCTAGAAAAATCTACCGAAAAGGGCTTCCAGGCCCTGTGTGCCTCCCCTGATCCCCTGCTCCTTCTTCCTGGTTCCCCTCCCTCTTCCCGCCTCCCAGGCCCTCCCATCCTGTCCTGATTGGCTATTCCACTGTGTGCTCGTGGGTCTAGTGCCCCCGTGCAAACCCTGGCCTCCATTTTCGACCGGAGTGCTGCAGGTGAGAGAGGCCCCCTGAGCGACCCCATACTGCTAGAAAAATCTGCCGAAAAGGGCTTCCAGGCCCCGTGTGCCTCCCCTGATCCCCTGCTCCTTCTTCCTGGTTCCCCTCCCTCCTCCCGCCTCCCAGGCCCTCCCATCCTGTCCTGATTGGCTATTCCACTGTGTGCTCGTGGGTCTAGTACCCCCGTCCAAACCCTGGCCTCCATTTTCGACCGGAGTGCTGCAGGTGAGTGAGGCCCCCTGAGTGACCCCATACTGCATGAAAACACACTCCCCAACTTTTGCCCTGCAGTGCTCCAGGCCTGCTTCCCTACCCGCATCCAGGTTGTGCTAGTCCCGCCCTCCCCCTCTGTGATTGGCCCACCACTCGTGTCACCAGGTCATTACAGACCTTTCCAGGGCAGCCCCCTCGGCTAAGGACCCCGAGGTAAAGGGCGGCTCCTACAATGGCGGCCCCAGAAGGTGTCTGCAGGTGTCCGCAGGGGAAGCCAGTGATGCCAGCAGTGAACTGACACCAACAAAACTGTAAGTATGGCATGGGTGGGGTGTAGAGCAATTACTCCAGAAAGCCCCTGCCACCCTACCTTACCTTTCCATAATGTAACCTGCCATAGTCTCACACCATGCAGACCTAGAGAGACTCAACCACCAAGCTAAACCCATTCAACACTGCACTGTAAATGTTGTCCTGCATAACATACTAACACACTTGCCAATGTTAACCAGTGCCACTCCCAGAGACAATGATGATTAGCCAGCCTCAAAGTAAGACAGGTGCAATAATGTTACCAAGTGCCACACTTAGATGAAATTGTAAATGATAGCATGTGCCTGACCTAGATAGAGTTGTGATTGTAGCATATCCCCCACTCAAAGTTGAATTTTGAAGTATCCCTAATATCCTCTCTGTGCAAAGTTGAATTTAGAAGTGTGCCTAATATCCTCTCTGTGCAAAGTTGAATTTAGAAGTGTGCCTAATATCCTCTCTATGCAAAGTTGAATTTAGAAGTGTGCCTAATATCCTCTCTGTGCAAAGTTGAATTTAGAAGTGTGCCTAATCTCCTCTCTGCAAAGTTGAATTTAGAAGTGTGCCTAATATCCTCTCTGTGCAAAGTTGAATTTAGAAGTGTTCCTAATATCCTCTCTGTGCAAAGTTGAATTTAGAAGTGCGCCTAATAGCGTGCCTTGGTTGAATTTAGAAATTGAATTTAGAAGTGCATTTAGAAGTTGACTTTATAAGTGTACCCAATAGCCTCTCTACGAAAGCTGAATTTAGAAGTGTGCCCAATAGCCACTCTGTGAAAGCTGAATTTAGAAGTGTGCCCAATATACTCTATATGAAAATTGAATTTAGAAGGGTGCCCAATAGCCTCTCTGTGAAAGCTGAATTTAGAAATGTGCCCAAAAGCCTCTCTGTGAAAGCTGAATTTAGAAGTGTGCCCAATATACTCTATATGCAAATTGAATTTAGAAGGGTGCCCAATAGCCTCTTTGTGAAAGCTGAATTTAGAAATGTGTCCAATAGACTCTCTGTGAAAGTTGAATTTAGAAGTGTGCCCAATATACACTCTGTAAAAGTTGAATCTAGATGTGTGCCCAATAGACTCTCTGTGAAAGTTGAATTTAGAAGTGTGCCCAATATACTCTCTGTGAAAGTTGAATCTAGAAGTGTGCCCAACAGCCTCTCTGTGAAAGCTGAATCTAGAAGTGTGCCCAATAGCCTCTCTGTGAATGCTGAATCTAGAAGTGTGCCCAATAGACTCTCTGTGAAAGTTGAATCTAGAAGTGTGCCCAATAGACTCTCTGTGAAAGTTGAATTTAGAAGTGTGCCCAATAGACTCTCTGTGAAAGTTGAATTTAGAAGTGTGCCCAATATACTCTATATGAAAATTGAATTTAGAAGGGTGCCCAATAGCCTCTCCGTGAAAGTCGAATTTAGAAGTGCGCCCAATAGCCTCTCTGTGAAAGCTGAATTTAGAAGTGTGCCCAATAGCCTAAATGTGTGCCCAATATACTCTATGTGAAAATTGAATTTAGAAGGGTGCCCATTGTACTCTATGTGAAAATTGAATTTAGAAGGGTGCCCAATAGCCTCTCTGTGAAAGTTGAATTTAGAAGCGTGCCCAATAGCCTCTCTGGGAAAGTTGAATTTAGAAGCGTGCCCAATAGCTTATATATGAAAGTTGAATTTAGAAGCGTGCCCAATAGCTTAAATGTGAAAGTCGAATTTAGAAGTGTGCCCAATAGCCTCTCTGGGAAAGTTGAATTTAGAAGCGTGCCCAATAGCTTATATGTGAAAGTTGAATTTAGAAGTGCATTTAGAAGTTGAATTTAGAAGTGTGCCCAATAGCCTCTCTGCGAAAGTTGAATTTAGAAGTGTGCCCAATATCCTAATAGTCTAATTGCGTGCCCGGCTGAACCGACCAATCTTCCTAATAACCACTCTATGCAAAGTTGATTTTAGAATCATGCCTAATACCCTCCCTGTATAAAGTTGAATTGAGAAAGTGCCTATTAGCGCAACGTATATAGTATGGTTCGGACTGCAGGGAACGTTTGAAAGAGCATATAACCCATCATACGCTTACCCTCTTCTTTACACCACCACTCAACTAGAACACAGAGATACTATGACACCATTCGGTATAACTGTTCTCATACCAACATCTGCCGCACATTCCCCATCATTCTAAGTAAACACTGCTGGTTACACACCCCCCAGCCAGGCATTCTCCTCAGGCCTAACGCAGCCACATTCGGTCTGGATAAATCCTGCCAGAACGAACACATACTCCTGATCTCTCAACCACCACACCTACCGCTAAGAAGCAGCTATTACACGAATACCGCACCAGCTGCACACATATCCGGTGCTCACACGCACCTTTGACTCTCTCTACTGATCCGAACTTCGGTTCCCATGGGCGTTCAACCTACCAGCGCCTTCAGACCATACCAATGGTATATAAGGTGCTATATAAATGCAAAATAACATAACATGACATAACAATGAGGTATGTTTTCTAAAATGAGCTGGACCACACTTTCTAAATTCGGCTATACCACAGGATGATGTTATTCACACTTTCAAAGTTCAACTATACCACAGTTATGCTATTGGGCGCACTTTCTAAGTTCAACTATACCACAGTTATGCTATTAGGCGCACTCTCTAAGTTCAACTATACCACAGTTATGCTATTAGGCACACTTTCTAAATTCACCTATACCACAATTATGCTATTAGGCACACTTTCTAAGGTCAGCTATACCACAGGATGATGTTATTCATACTTTCAAAGTTCAACTATACCACAGTTATGCAATTAGGCACACTTTCTAAATTCAGCTATAGCACAGGATGATGTTATTCACACTTTCAAAGTTCAACTATACCACAGTTATGCTATTAGGCACACTTTCTAAGTTCAGCTATAGCACAGGCTGCTATTATTCATACTTTCAAAGTTCAACTATACTACAGATATGCTATTATGCACACTGTCTGACTTCCTAGCAATTTAGGTACAGTCCAAATGGTTGGGAATATATTCTAGATGCAGGAATTATAGTAGAAGGGTTTGTAGGTTTGGGTGTTAGGGTTGTCTGGCATGACGTAATTGCTTCAGTCCCCCCCTTGCCACACTTTTCGGTTGTTGCTGGCTTCTTGCTTCTCCTGCGGATACGGTGTGGGGCTGCCTCGTTGAAGTCGTCATTAGCCTTGGGGTCCTTAGCCGAGGGGGCTTCATGGGCAGAGGGCTGCCCTGGGAAGGTCGATGAAGGCCAGGGTAAGATGGCCTGCTGGCCAATCAGAGCACAGTGGGCGGGTCGGGAGGCAGGTGAGGGAGACCAGGAAGCGGGGAGCTGGAGGGGTTGTGGGGGAGATATCAGGCGGCTGTGGGGCTAAGGAAAGGTGGATGGAGGCAAGATGGCAGGGGTCACCAAAGAAAAACACTCACCAGAAGGATGCTAGGACACTCGAGGCAAATGGGGCCTTCGAGGTAGAGCGGGACACTAGTTCAAATACACACGGCCTGCTGGCCAATCATGGCATGGTGGGCAGGTCGGGAGGTGGGAGGAGGGAGACCAGGAAGTGGGGAGCTGGGGGGGTTGCAGGGGAGATATCAGGCAGCTGTGGGGCTAAGGAAAGGTGGATGGAGACAAGATGGCAGGGAGCACCAAAGAAAAACACTCACCAGAAGTACACTAGGACACTCGAGTCACTGAGTTACCCATTTCCTTTCTAATTGCAGATCTACAGTGCAGCTTCCCTTTATAGGTTTTTGGACCATTGATATGCCATCTTACAGATTTTCTATCATTTCAGGGGCCACATGTGTTCTGCGATCCAAGTTCTCTGCCTCTCATTTCTGGGAGGACTGCAGGAAGTATCGTGTCACTGTCATTCAATATGTGGGAGAGACACTGCGATACCTATGCAATACCCCAGAGGTAAGAACTTCATACAGCTATGCAATACCCCAGAGGTAAGAACTTCATACAGCACTATATCAGATCGACATTGGATCTCTTCCTATGTAAAATGGAAGCTACTTCCCCAACATCAGTGATGAGATTATTGTAGTTTTGTGCTGCCCGAAAAGCTTGTAGCATGCTTTTCCTTCCTCTCTATTCCTCAAAGAATAACTTTACATGTGCATGCATTAAGGGGATATGGTTCAGCAGTTTGAATGACATGGCATCAATGAACATAAATGTCTGTGCATGACGGGCTGTTGTGCATGCACATGAAACAATAAATGCTAATGTACAACAGAAATATATAAAATGCATGCACAGTAAAGCGATCATGTGCAATTATTTATTATATAACGTGTCCGTTGCTCTGCAAAATGCAATGCACATGCACATGTTTCCTTTGCATTACACAGGGCACAAGGATACACACTGCCAGCTATGCATGGCAGCACAAAGTAGGGTATGAACCGGTGGCGATAGGGGAACACTTTAAAAAATCCAATTCATGTCAACAACAGTGCACTGGGGTACTTTCTAATGCATGTCATGATGCCCTTGCCCACAGCATATGCCAGTATAAAAAAGCAATTTTTATGCTGGCTTTGCCCATACATGCCCATGCAAAATACAGCAATATACACTAGAAATACCATGTAGGAACATACTACAGATGACAAAATGCCATACCTCCTTATGAAACACTGGGGGTCATTCCGAGTCTGGAGGTAAGTAACGGTCCTTACCGGCATGGCGTAAATAGCGTGTCCGGGCTGTCATTAATCCGCTAATAGAGGACTATTACGACTTTGCGGGCATGAGCAGAACCAGAAGTAGCGTCATCGCACAGGAACGGGAAGGAGCACAGCGGCCATCTTAAAAAACCCAATCCATTGCAATCCTCACCACACAGTACCCGTGGGACTCTGCTGTTGTTCTGAAAACATTCTCCTATCACATCACTATGCCCAAGGCCCTTAAGAAGGGAGCTGCCCACCAGCGCAAGGAGAGATTTAATGAGGATGAGCTGGAGATGCTGGTCGGGACACTGCAGGGCCATGCTAGGATAGTCTTTTCCAACAACATGAAGAGGGAGGCAATTCTGAAAAAAAGGAGATCTGGGCACTTGTTGCCCAGAAAGTCAGTGCTGTTGGGAACACCCCACGCACCATCAAAGACTGTCGTAAGCGCTGGGACGACCTGCGACTCAGAGTTAGAAATATACTCTCGGTGAACAGGAGCCAGGCAATGGCAACAGGAGGAGGTCCCAGCTCATCAATCAAGCTGACCCCATGGGAGGACATCTGCACCAGCATGATCGGAATGGAGGGGATAGAAGGTGTTGGCGAGATGGAGTGTGGCGCCACAACATCGGACGATGGAGGTGAGTGTCCTAAGAAAACATTGTAATGCTGAGTCTGATGAAAGTCAACCAATATGTCAGTCCAAAGAGTCAAGCCATGGTCCAACACACACACACTCCCAGCAAAGTAGGCGGACGCATCACAGACACATGCAGATGCCTGCTGCAAGGCGATGCCATACCTGACACATACCTGAGGGTGTGTGGGGGAGTTGTGGGAGGAGGGGGAGGGGGATGAGGGTGTGTGGGGTAGTTGTGGGGGGAGGGGGACAGGGGTGAGGGTGTGTGGGGGAGTTGTGGGGGGAGTGGGGGAGGGTGTGTGGGGGAGTTTTGGGGGGGAGGGTGTGTGGGGGAGTTGTGTGGGGGAGTTGTGGGGGGAGGGTGAGGTGGGTGAGGGTGTGTGGGGAGAGGGGTGAGGGTGTGTGGGGGAGTTGTGGGGGGTGAGGGTGGTGGAGGGTTTTTGCACTTTCGTTATCATTGTTATATTTAATACACCCGTTGTGTGAAAAGCAAGACCTGAGTGGACATTCATCATTGCGCATGTGTCATTTATTCATATGCAGTGCATTGTGTACATGTACCCCCACACCCAGTGCCCTCTGTCCAACTATCATGTCACCCTCTGCTGCCATGTGTGTCAGAAATATTGTGCAATCACTGACTAGCGCACAGCACATCCCTCCTGTGCATCGGCACCGCTATGATGTCCAGCCACATCTTCTTCATCCCCTTCATCATCACCAGGTGGCAGCAGTTCAATGTCAGGGGGTAGGGGCACGTTCCGGCGGATACACATATTGTGCAGCATGACACATGCCATGATGATCTTGGCCACCTTCTCATGCCTGTAGAGGAGTGCCCCACCCGACCGGCCAAAGGTCTGCTCGCTGACCACACGGGTACGGGTATGGGAACAATTGTAGTCCTCCTCGTGCCTGTCCTGTGGGTTTCGGACAGGGGTGAGGAGCCACGGCTTCAAGGGATAGCCACTATCACCTGCATGAGAGGCAATAAAAGGTCAATGTTAGTCGATTCATGATGGACAGCTGTACTAGTCACACATGCCTGCAGATTATCGTTGGCCACATGCACATGTTCCTGGATGTATTTATGCCATTTTCAGTCCCTCAATGTGTCCTGTGCCATGGACTAATGGTGTGGGTTGCATCTTCAAGATGATACATGGTGTGCACTGACGTCTTGTTGCACATGCCTCGTGTATGCATACAGCTGTGTACGTGTCAAATTTGTGATGTGTTGTGTTCTGTGAGATTTACTTAGAGGGAGCGTTGGCAGTAGTCTGTGCAATATTGGCCAATCAGCGCTGATCATTCCCATGGTGACATGCAGCACTCCTGTGGGTGTGGCGGCCCTGTGACAGACAGTGGATTCCCTAGTTGGTTCAGTTCAATGCACTCCCAGGGATGCGTGTCCTGTGTGGTGATTTGCTGGAAACAGCAACATAGTGCATGTGCACTGCATGGTGCTGGATGGCGTTACGGATGGTGAGGGTCGCTGATGAGTGGTGCATGTGTTGTGGGATGTGGGGTGGTTTTCTGTTAGTCAAGTAGTGATAGGTGTCGACCTTACTTCGGATTTGGGTGTCATGTACCGTTTGTGATGCTTTGGGGTACAGTGTTCGGTGATGTGCACATCGTGCAGTCACATCAACATTGGCAGCATGGTGGTGTGTGCATCTCTCCCCCCATTTCAATGCCATGTGCCAGTCATGCAACTTATCAAGCAGCCATGCACGTCGTCAAGCATGTTGCTCCATGAAGAGTGGTAGCGTGGAGTTCCGCAGGACCATAGCGTCATGAGTTGATCCGGGTCATCGGGCACAACAATGTGTGATGATCTTGCTGGCGTCGGATACCATCGGCACATTGATGGAGTGGTATTGCTTGCGGTTGCGGTACACCACCTACATGGCATGCGGGACCACCACCTCCACGTGGGTGCAGTTGAGGGCACCTACACAATTTGGCATGCCTGCCAGTTCATGGAAGCCAACTTTTGTATCAAATATCTCCTGGGGAGTCTGTGGTAGGGATATGTAGTCCCTTGTGTGCTTGAGGAGGGCATCCAGCACTTGGTTCAGAATCTGAGAAAATAAGGGTTGTGATATGCCGTGCATGTGCCCCACTGTGTGCTGGTAGGTGCCTGTGGCAAGGAAGTGGAGCACAGACACTACCTTCAGTAGAGGGGGGATGACGGTGCGTATTTCAATGAGGCTGACAATGTCGTTGTGTATCATGTCCACAATGGTGGTGATGGTGTCCTGGTCCTGACGGTACAGAGTGTGGATCTGCTCAGGGGTTAGGTTGAAAGGACTGGCTCTGATGCGAGGGATTGGGGGCTGCCTGCGTGGTAACGGTGGCTGCACTGGGGGGGCATGCTGGGCCTGTCTCACCCTCCTTCTCCTCCTGCGCCTCCTCTGTGGTGCCGGCTGTGGTTGTTGTTGATGTTGTGGCAATGCAAGCATGTCCTCCAGCTCCAGTAATGCTACTACTATTGGAATCATCTTGGTGTGGGAGGAGGTGTGGTGTGTGGGTGTGCTACTTTTGTACTGGTCCAGACTCCATTGCCTCCACATGTGCTGATTGTGTGCACCTGTGGCAGTTGGGAACACTGCACAAGGCATTTTACGGTTGTCAGAGATGCCAGTATTTACGGCATGCCGGTAACCACTTTTAACGCCTTTGTGATGCCAGTATTTGCATGTCCGTTTCACTTGTGATCTCCTCGAGTTTACAGCATGCCGCTATTGCCGGCATGATGGCCCGTGTGCCCGCGCCCATGCCGCTGTTAGAGGCACCGTACTTTACAATGCCGCTAATAGCGGTCTGGCTGGTCAGAATAGCTCGTAGCAGTAAGTAGCATACACAAACATGTCAGGATGTTCCATCATATTCATGAGAGGACGGTCCTCATGGAAGAACAGTTTTTTCATTGCATTCTGGTACTTGCAGTCTGCTAATAATGGGTGACATTCAGGACAAGTTCTATAATAAGAGGACTGGATTATCTCTTGGTGTGCATGCATGTACGATACCCCAATTCAAGGCCCGTGTCATTTTCTAGAAAAGCAGCGAGCAGGTTTTCTGCGATGTAGGTATAACGTAAGTATACATGTCAAAATAATCTCACCTCATAACTATATTATTATAATTGTTAAATTGTATATTATATATTTTTTTAAACAACTCATTTGCATATAACCTGTTTCTCCTTCAAATGGTCCGTCATGTTTTTGCTGACTCACTTTATTCAGAGTATTCTGATGTCTTTTGTAAAATAACCCATGGCTTATTCCTTTATTGTTTTTGTCTTCAGAGACCCAATGACCGAGATCACATTGTGAGGCTGGCTGTGGGCAATGGTTTGAGACCTGAGGTGTGGACTGAGTTCCTACGGAGATTTGGCCCTATTCATATTTATGAATTCTATGGTGCGACAGAGGGTATTACAGGATTGCTCAACTACACCAGGAAAGTTGGCGCTATCGGGAGGGTAAACGTCTTCCACAAGGTGAGAACGTTCAAGAGTCGTCTATTAAAGGAGCAATGGTGATGTTCTTTTTGGATCAGGGAGATGATGGTAGATAGTGCATCCAATAGTGCATCAAAATCATCAAGATTAACTCAAGTCAAAAGCTCCCACCTTGTTTAAAATGTAGTGTATTTAACTAGTCAACGGGGTGCCCTAAGCCACATTTTGGGTCTAAAAAGAATTGTATACGCTAAAATGAATGAAAGCAAAATAACATTATAACTCTATATTCAAGTGCCTCCCTTGTCTGTTGCCCTTGTTTTCTATTCCCTCCTTCTCTATTTTGAACGTTTCTCCTGTGTGTACTTTCTCCATTTATCGTTACCTTCTTTTGCTTTCAGTCCTACTTGCTCCTATCTTTATTTAGCTTATTCCCTTCATCTTCCCATTATTCTACATATACACCACTCTATTCACCTTATTTCAATCTCTCTTGTAATGTATTTCCTCTTTTTCCACCGCATGTTGCTCCCTATTTTAAGGTCGGTTTTCACTTTTTTTCGCCTGTTCTGTCTCTTCTCTTCTATTCAACTTCATTCTCTCCTTTTTCATCTTCCTCGTCTTGCTAGCTTTCATCTATATTTTACATCAGCTCTATTAATCTTTCTCCTCACTATAATATTAATTCCCAATTCACTGTACTTCCTTCCCTCTACATTCCCTTTCTATTCCTTCTTCAGTTTACTTTCTTTTCCATTATAGTCAATGCTCTCTTCTTGTGTTTCTTCTTCTGTCCTGATCAATTTCATAGTCTCCTTACTAGTCACATTTGTGCCCTCTTTATTTTACCTGCTCTCTTCTCTCGTCACCTTTTTCTGTCACTATTCTACTTTCTTCTCTTCACATTCTTTCCCTCACTACTCCACATCACTTTCCTTTCCCTAACTTTTCTACTTCCACCTGTCTCTATTCACCTTCTCTCTATTGGGGCAAATCCAGTGAATTTGTCCCTTCTCCATAAGGGGGGAGCCATCTCCTTTGGGAGTAGGGAGGTGAGCCTTCTATGCTTAACACCCCCTGTGACACAGGGCAAGAGGAATCTCTCTGGGCATGTGTAAAGACTGGAGGGGGGTATCTGTACTCCTGCCCTCTATATGGCAGAATAGAAGCACAGAGGACCCCGGCCAAGATTATCTAGAAGATAAACGTGGATGAGCAATCAAGGCATAAGCTCTCAGTAGGTGATGCAGGCTGGTTCTTAAGTACAGTGTAGTCCCCAAGCCCCCAACAAAGGAATGTCCACACACTATGTTAGTGATAACATAGTTCTTTATATAAATAAGGTTCAAGTTATATACACATACAATAACACACTTTGTGCTCAGGTAATACTATAATGATAAGTGTACAATTTCTATGTAGTACCACAATTACTCTTTGACTCCATTAAAATGCACCAACTGCTGACAGTTTCAAATGGCATACAAATCAATAGCAAAAGGTATCCACCATAGACTTGGGAGGAAAACAAGTGGGTTAAACAAATGGCACAATACTGGGTCCCTAACACTAGACAGTTCTGTGTGAGGATCCCCCCATATGGGCAACCTGTAAATAAAGTATACTGACAAGCCCAGTCCATATAATGTTTAGCAGAGCCTTATTCCCTTCTACAAATGTTCTACTACACCAATGTACCTGGCTTAGCAGAGTTCGACGTTGGGTCGTCAAAGGATCCTTCTTGAGTGAACTCCCTAAAAGGCAGAAGCCACGGATCGTTGTGATCCCTCAAAGAAAAGGTGAATGATGTGGTTGAGGCGGCAACTTTGGTCTTTGCGGTGCTCGGCGACGATCGGTCGTGGACGTCCTGCAAAGATGAAGCGTGCGGTGCACCCCAATGACGATAGTTTGTTGCTGCAAAGAGTCAAATGAAGAACGTAGGCCCAGCAAGGGCGTCAGGTCATCAGTGTTTGGTGTCGGCTATCAGGACTCGACCACGGCTGGCTTTCAAATCTTTGTCGGTGTCTTTGTGGTCTTCGGGTGGCGGGCAACCCACCAGTGGATTATCCTCTGCGTCCCGACGTCCTCGACTTTCTCTGACGGGACAACGCGGTCGACGGTGCTCGCAAGGGAGTCCTTGATTTCAAAGTGTCTTAAGCAATGGAGCATTGCAGCTCCGGTCAACAAGGTTACAGCGTTACCTCCGAACCTCGGTCGACGGTGGTAGACTTCAATGTCCGGGCGCTCCCCGTCTCCAGTCAGCAGCATTTCGAGGACTGATTTCCAGGGAGCCTTGGTGAAGGTTAGCTGGTGCATGATGGTCCCTCGTAGCCCGGGAAGAGGTCTCGTAGTCAGGCCCTCTCTTGGATCAGTCCTTGCAGACACGACAGCTTTCGGATTGCATCGAAGGGAAGCAGCAGTAATTCTTCTTCTTCAGCTGGGATTCAAGGATAAGCATCAAGTTTCGACTTCAACTGCTGAATGATTTCTATCAGTGAGAGGTCCCCAGATATACTGTTTGGTCTCTCATTCACTCTGCTGGGTCACACTCAGGCAATCAGTAATTCAGAAGGGCATTCGGGTAGGTAGGCGGCCAATCAGGCGCACAGTGCATTCAGGCCATTCTTCTCCATCCAGACACTCACAAGGAATGTGGATTGGGTCAATAACCCAGCCATTCAGCACTCCACACTGCATTCATACCAGTTTCTGGCAGTGCTTTCTCAGTCATTGTGTTACACAACAGAAGCCAGACATCCATAACATGAAATGTTATTGGTCACACACTCCATTCACCCAGGTCCCACCCCAAGGGCGTACCCACAACATACAGTCATTGGGAAGGCTCCAGCCAGTCTGGCCTGGGCCGCCCCACAAAACCATATATGGAACCTGTTAGGCAGAATTAGATGCAGTACCCTTTGGGAACACTACACACATTTCTCACACTATCTCACCTTTGGTATAAGTCTGTACTACACAGTTTTGTGGTAGCAGGGCTGAGCAGCCAGGCTTGTCTCAAGAGGGTTGTGAGCAATACAAGGGGTTACACAAAGGACTTACAATCACAGTGGTTCAAACAAACACTTACTCAAGGTTTCTTGGTAAAACACTATTCATTTATTTACACAGTCATTTAGAAAACATTCCACTAGGAATAAGCAGCTCAATATCACACTATAATACACTCCAGTATCAAACCAATATGTTTCTCAACAAGTTAGGCTCCCCTGAAGTGGGAGCAAAATGGCACTTCAGTAACTTTAAAAAGGGGTAAACAGACACAGGTTATAAGAGTTAAAAACAAATACTTTCTCAGGTAGGGCAAATAGTTTCAGTTCACTACAAGAGGCAATTCAATTCAATAGGCCTGGGCCAATGTCAATGGATCAGTGTCATGGCTAGGATAGCACAGTTCTGGTAGTAAATGGTTAAGTCTTTTCCAATGTTCTTAGAAGTAGTTTGTACGAAAAAGAGTTATATGTCGGATTAGGAGCGAACAAGACTCCAAAGTTGGGAAAGTTTCACAAACTTTCACCGCGGCAAAGAGGATTTCTCAACCGCGTTTGCACAGTACCTTTGTAATGAAGAAAAGCTGTAATTTAGGCAATTGTTCCTGGCAGTTCCTGCAGATCTCACTGTTCCTGGGCCTCAGTCATGGAGACAAGAGGGAGGACGTCGGGAGGTTCCTGCACTGCACAGGGAAGGATCCACAAGCTTGGCAAAACATCAGTTTAAGGTATGAGTGCCTTTAAAGTCCACAATCTGGTATCCTTCTCACTGGCTATCCGGTTTTCAGCAGCATTCTGAAGAAAATTCGACCAGTATGGAGATGGTTTCCAGGTGGCTTGCGAGTTAGTTGTTCCCACCAGCTCAAGGGAAGAAGTCGTCCTTGAAAGGGCTTCTCTGTCGAGGGAGTTTCAGGCTATTCACACCTGCAGCAGGGCTTGAACGGGCAAACCAATGGTTCAGGAGTTGCAGCAGTCGTCTTCCTTCAGCTCGTCTTCGGTTCTTTCGTTCCAGTGGTCGACTCTGCCTTCCAAGTCCCAGAGACCTGTTTTTAAACAGTTTTCTTCCATTCATTCCAGCCTGCTGCCACTCACCCAGCAGGGTGGCTGTCCTTGCCGGACAGTCAGCCAGCCAATCACGCCAGAGTGCATTCAGGTCTCCTAGGAGACTAAGCACAGGGAGTTCCGGGCATCTCCCTCACATCATGTCCACCCCAGACACTCAGACGTAGTACTGAAGCCCGCCAAAGGCAAACAAACAAAGGGACCAAACCTGGTTTGGCGCGCAGAGACCAACACTAGAAGGACCCTTCCAAAATGAAATGGCGAAATAAGTCGATCGGAACCTGTTTTTACAGAGGGGGCTCAGAAGCCATATTGAAAAACATGGCTCTGGTGGATTTTAGCTACCTGAGCGTTTAAACAGGATGCGGTCAGGAAAGTAATGGTAATACCACTGCCACCAGCCATTCTGAGAGGAAAGGGTAGCTTTTGAGGGCTACATGAGTTTTCTAGGCATAGGGAATACTAGGTATTCCCTCCAGACTCTGCTGTAAGGCAGTGTGTGCTGGGTCTAGCAATTTAAAAAGACTAGCAAAGCCAATTTAACTTTACATTCACTGGGAGATAGTAGTCAGTCCCAGAGAAGGTATTTAAACCTTGGGAAGTCTGAAAGACATCCCTGTGCCACTGCACTGAGGGTGCTGTGTGACACACAAGAAAAAGATGATGCCTATGGAGTTGTCTAAAACTCCATATCCAAAGAACACAAAAGGAAAATACACATCAAAATACATGAAAGAGTGTGACAAAAAGGTTCACACTCCTTCCAGCTAATAATTAAAGTCCTAGAAATCCAGCAAAACTGCTGGGGGGTCTCAAAAGGTAAGGGAAAGTAGCATCTTTATGAGAATTCTCCCTAACAGAACTTCCACCCAACAGCCAGTCAGAGGAAGGGACAGAGTTGGGCTTCCCGGGACTTTTGGAAAACAAGGTAACAAGCAATAGAAAGCAAAAGGCCACAGGGGCCATATTGTCTCCTGTCAGGAATCAACTGATTACAATGGCAGGGCCTGGGTATCCCAAAATGGAGGATACTCAGATCACCTGTCAAATTCAGCATGGAGCTGCCACCAGCCCATTCTCTGCTCTGTGGGCCACACACAGGTGCACAAAACATACATTAGAGGTACAAGGTTGTACCCCCACCCATTGGTGCCATAAGGGTATCCCAAGGGTCTGCACACCAAACCAAAAAGAGGAAGAGCTGTACTGCCAGGAGTCCCACATGTACTCCTGTGCAACAAATAACACAGAACACACATGATAAAAGGACTACAGGACATGGAGGCCCTGTCTCTTCAATGCATTTCCAGCATCACAACATGATCCCCCTTAGGGGACAAGGAATCCCCAATAAAGCTGTTACTACACCTCTTATTCAGGATGTCAGGTATTTGTTGGATATATGGGGATTGAGACATATCATAATGTGCAAGGACCTTTAATGGTGATGCTGTTTGTGTCTGACCCGGCTTTGTTAACGCCCATACCTGAAAAATTGAACCAATGGTGTCAACTCTCTCATTCCAGGAAGGAACTTAAAGGTCTCAAGACTCATGCAGAAGAGGAGGGAGCCAGCCTGTGGGCGAAGTACAGACAACTGTGTGGGAGTGCAGCGTAGTTGACATCTCCCTTCCAGGAAGGCAGGACCATGCAGAGAACATGGTGGATGAAGGAACCATGGAGCCTGCACAGTCCGGCCAAGTCCAGTAAGGTGGAGAGCCAAAAGAATGCAGAGCCATCTAACAGAGGGAGAAGCGAGCCAACACTGAAGCGGCACAGTGGTGTCCATTACTCCCGATGCTGAAGTCCTATTGGTCGTAGGCAGGAAGAATCGAAGCTGAAGACCCAACCGTAAAGACACTGACAGCGCGAGAATGAAGAAGACACCTCCCTTGATGAGCACCACTGAAGGAGAACCGGCACACGGCAGATCGAGAGGAGTGGGGGAGAACATTGAGATACCTGAATAGCTCAAGAGCGATTGAACCACAAAGTACTCCACGAGGGGGTGAATGCAATACAAGGACCCAACGTCGTGAGAGGTCGGAAAGCCCACGAGGGTCTGAGCCACAGAATACCTTATGAGAAGGTGAAAGCCAAACAGTAACCCAACAGCCTGAAGGGCCAGACAGCCCACGCCGGGGTTAAAGACATGGAAAGCCAGAGGAGGTTAAAAGACCCAGCAGGGTTGAAAAAGAGATTGAATGTAAAAAGAGAACAACACTGACACATACTATTGTGCCAACCAAGGAGTGGGTTTAGAGACCCAGCTACTCCAGTGCATGGGGGGCCTGGGGCAACATTCTATAGGAAGAGAAAAAGACTTAAATAACCCAATTTGTAACTATATTAGCAGCCCCAGAGCCTGGGAAAGAGAAAGAACCAGCCACACAATTGGTTCGGGCTCAGAAATCAGCCACCAGGAGCCAAGTAGAGTGAGAAGAACCTTACTTTGGCGAAGATTATGTTATTTCGTTTATTAGTGGTAGGCATACAGAATAGGATAGAATAGGTTTGGCTGGAAGTTGGGGAAACACATCAGCATAGCTGTAGGGATATTTGAGGCCTTTTGTTAATACATCTTGTTGAACTATGTCTTCTTATCCATCACCTATGTCTGCCTTACCACACTATTCTATGTCCTCCCGTCTCGAGACACCTTCTTTCATCACACTGGTTTACTTCTGCCTGTCTCTATTCACCTTCTCACTATGCTGCCATCCCCTCTCTAGTCATCTTCATTCCTTTAACTCTTCTACTTCTGCCTCCCTCTACTCACCGTCTCTCTATTCGCACCCAGAGAAAGGCGCTCAGCCAATCAGGTGGCTGGAAGAGCAGGCGGGATACACTGGCTTTGCAGCCACCCGAGGCCCTTCCCCGGGTGGTGCCATCTTGATTGTTAGGAGGCAACAGGGATCCTCACCCTGTTGCCTAACCCCTTCCCAGCCTCTCCATCCACCCCCAAAACAAAACATACCCCTTCCTCACTCCCTCATTCCCTCATTCCCTCACAACTACCTGCTGGACCGGAGCTTTGTGCTGCGGTCTCAGCACTCCTCTCGCCCACATCCGCCATAGAAATTGAAAAGGGACTTAGTCCCTTGTCCTATGGCAGCAGCCATCTTTTCTTTTTCTTGGAGATTGGCGTTGAGCAATACAAGCAGCCTATCTCCTGAAATCCGGGGAGGGAATGCCTATCATCCTCTTGTTAGGGGGCGGACATGGCCAGTAACGGTCCGCAGCCCTTGCTGAGGCCCTCACAGCTCAGGTTGGTTGGCGGTTACTGCCCATATCCACCCCCATGATGCAGGGGTGATTGCTATATTCTTTTATCCCCTCTCTAGTCACTATCTTTCCCTCTCTAGTTATCTTCTTTCCTTTAACTGTTCTATTTTTGATGGTCTCCCTTCACCTTCTTATCTCCATTCTGCCATCTCATCTCTACCCACCATCTTTCCCTCTCCCAAGTTACTTTCTTTCCCCTCAGTTCAATTTCTGCCTGTCTCTACCTTCTTATTTCTATTCTGTCATCCCATCTCTAGGCATATTCTTTCTCCCTCTCGTCGCCCTATATATAGAAAAAGGAGGGTTGTGTGGGGCTCAACTCTGGGTCCCTGCCGCAATCAGATCACAGTCCAGTGATGTTCTCCTCCAAGCGAGCTTTCACGCCTCAGCAATCATCAGGGAGGCAGATCAGATTCAGGTGTGCAAGGTTGAATCCTACTAGTTAGTACCAGGATGTTAAAGCAAGAAATATTTGTTCCTGTAGTTCAGATCCAGCTGGGATCCAACTCTCTGCCATATATATAACCTTATTTTCAATCTATTCACATCCTTTCACTTTCTTTTCTATGTACGGACATCTCTGTTCACCTTCTTTCTCTGACTAGTTTACCTTCTTCCCTTTCTATTCAAGGTTGTTTTCCTCTTTGTTCAGCACTATTCCCTCTCTATTCTACTTCATTCTCACTCGGTGACACTGCTTACCCTTACATTTCTGTGCTGTTCCTTCTTTATTGTATATTCTCCACATCTAATCCTCTTCTTTCCCAAAACATCTTGCTTCCTCTACTTTCTCGTCACCTTCTTTTCCTCTCTGTTCAACTTCTGTGTACCCTCTGCCTGTTCACCTTCTTTTTGTCTCTATCCTACTTTTTAATACCAAAACATGTTAAATAAGGGTTCACCTGAATTAATCTATATTAATTTGTACTTACATCTTACTAGAAGACTCTCAATGCTTGATAGCATCATGCCAATTAATGAAGAATCTTACTGTTACGTTCAGTGCTCATTCTGTGTCTGGCCATTCACCTAACTTTTTCCCCAACTCTTTTCTTCTTCCCCCACTTGCTGTCGAATGTCTGCACCTCTTTATTCACCTTATCTTCCTCTGTTCTGCTTTCTCCAATCTCTGTTCAGCTTTTTTCCATCTCTATTCACCTTATTTTCCCCCTATTCTACTTTGCCCTCTTAGTGACCCTCTTTCCCTCACTGTTCCACTTCTTCCTGATACTATTTAGCTTCTTGCCATCTTTATTCCTCTTCTTTTCTCTCTATTCGCCTTATTTCCCTGCTAGTTATCTTCCCCTCTCACCAGGTGCCTTTCTTCTCTTCTTTATTATACTTCCTCCCCCTCTGGTCACCTTTTTTTCCTTCACTATTCTGCATATTCCCTTCTCTAGTCAACTTCTCTCCCTGTATTCTGCTACTATCTCTCTCCATTCATCTTTGTTCTCTCTTTACTCTTCCCCCTCCCCTTTCAATTCAATGGCATCTCCTCTTTATTCACCTTATTTCCCTTTCTATTTCTCCTCCTCCCCTAATACCTATGTCACCCCATCACTATTCAATGTCACTCTCTTTTCCAATTCTTTCCATCTGTTACACAACTTTACCCCTCTTTTCTACATCCCTACCTCTACTTTGTACATCCCACTATTTGCAACCTCTTCCCACACACATTCTACTCTGCTTTAAACCCTTCCATCTCCATTTTATTGAGCTCCCCCTCTCCATTCAATGCACTTCTAAAATAAATGTGCATCTCTAACCGCTTAGTGCCACATCGTTCCCCACTAATTTCCACATCTTTCTTTTCTTTGTTTATCCTTTCCGTTTGTTCTTATTAGTTAAGGACTAAGAAGAAATATCTTAGAATAAAAATAGTGTGAATTCACTGCTATGTACAAGGGACACCTGTGATTATACTAAAGTTATGGAGGTGAGTATTATGAAGTTTACTCTTTTTTCAGACAACAGCATGAAAGTATATTTAGAAATCTTTACACGTTTCTGATTGTTGGAGTACAAGCCACATGATCCTTAGCAGAGTCATACAGTGATGCCCTCTTGTTGCAGACTCCCAGATAAGCCAGCTTCATTTGTAGGAATATCCTGTTTTCTTCATCCTGTGCAGGTAATTTGTCATCCTAACTCCAACTCCTGTTTTCTGGTGTATTGCTATCGCTGCCTTTTTTCTTAAAATGACGGGTCACCGCTTCCCAAGCTTGAGGCCCACAAATATTTATAACCAATAATAAAAATACAAAAATAAATAAAAGTAGGATAATACCTGAGCCATTAGTACCAAAATCACAATTTTATGGCAAGGCACAGAGGCTTCCAATTATAGATTTTTAAAGCTGGGACAAAACTGGGACACAAATAGACCCAAAGGCACATGGGCGCTGGAGACAAATACAAAAACTAGGAACCAGAGTACAGAGATAAAACAACTATACAATAAAAGTGATGCAAAAAGAAAATCAGATAAGCCAGAATAAGAATGCTAAAAGACAAAGAAATGAGCCATCAGGTAAAAATACAAAAAACAGTTGCTGATTAAAAGGTGTAAATATGCAGGCACACAAGATACAAAAGGGAAGAGACCCCAGCTTTAGGTAAAATAAAACATTTTGATTGTTTCTTAATTCGCTCAATGGAGACCTCGCACCGTAGATGAACGTGCAATCCGTTCCAGAGATCAGTGTCAAAATAGTCAAATGAATGTTTTCCCGCTCTTTCTAGAGAGCAAGTTACTAGTGCCAGATATTAACACATGATTACATTGTGTAAAGCCCAATCAATGCTTCAAGTAGCTGGGATTGTTGCCAAAGAGGCATTTGTGCGTAATTCTTAAAAGCCTCAATTTCAGGCATTCCCTAACAGTAAGCCAATGCAGGGCTCTCCTAGCTACTGCAATATGGTCACTGTGCATTAGGCAACTGCCCTCACCGCTTGATTCTGAACCACCTGTAGCCTTGAGAAATTATGTTCAGTGGTCGCAACCAGGAGACTCCCAAAGTACTCAATTCTAGCTCCTATAATTGCCTGTGCAAGCAAAGCACTGTTATCGTCTCAGATGAAAGGCTGGATCTTACCAAATAATCGGAAATTGTAAGCCGATGAGGAAGTGACAGAATTTACATTACCCTTCATTGATAAGGTGGCGTCAAGGTAAACCCCCAGGATTTCGACCTTCAAAAGTACCTCTATGGTGCGGCACTGGGCACTGCACCCAGCAAATAGGCAGGCCGCAACAAGAGACATGACGAGCTTTGAGAAATTCCTCTTATCTAACGATGGGTCCAGGGGATTGATATCCAATTTATACAAAATATTGGACGATGCCACCGCTAGAGGTCAATGGCGATACATGGGCAGGTGGGAGCAGATCATAGGAAGGGAAATTGAGCGTGAGGAGTGGGAAAGGCTATGGAGGAAAATCCCCAAGCTGGCGAGGGCATCACAAATTCAGGAAACATGGTACAAGATTCTGATGAGGTGGCATTATACTCCATCCCACCTTCGGGAATTCTATCCTAATACCCCGGGGAGGTGCTGGAGGGGTTGTGGACAGGAGGGCACGGTGCGACATATCTGGTGGGATTGCCCTGTCATTAAACCCTTTTGGCGGGAAGTTGGGGAGGCTTGGGAGCAGATGTTTGGGGCAGGGGGCAGCAGTCCGCCAGAACTGTGTCTTTTGGGACTTGGAGGGGGAACTGTCCCTGTGGAACCGAAATCTAGGGAGAATGCGAGGGTGATCCTCGTAATTGCAGCCATGACAGCAGTAGCGCAAATTTGGAGGAGTGCTGAGATCCCCCTCATGAGGGATTTGCTGTGAAAACTTTGCGAAATTGTGGCCCTCGAGTGGGCAACGTATGCAATGGACGATAAGCTTCATTTTTTTGCAACGGACTGGGGGGAAATTGTGTAATTCCTCAGGGACGACTTTCGGATTGGGTGGCGCCCTCAGCATTTGCGGCTCCTGGACCTGCAGTAGACTCTTGCGTGTTATTCCCGGAGGTATTGGGTTCAGGGTAAACGAGGGGGGGAAAGAGGGGAGTGGGGGGGCTAAGTTTGGGGTTGTTTCAATGTTATGATCTTACTCATTCGATTCAGGGCGCAAGGCCCGAGGACTGGCTTACGCTGCTTGAGGGGCGGGGGGGAGTTGGGACTTGTTTTTACTTACGTTGTAGTAGTTGAAAATAAATAAAAAGAGTTTAAAAAAAAAAAGTACCTCTAATGGACAATCACATATGATGAACTTCTTGTAGGAGCCAGAGAGTTTATTCAGTCATTGTTGAGTACCAACCAGGAGCAGCTCTGTCTTCGATTCATTATGGGCCAATCCATTGTGCGCCATCCAACTCTGGATGAGTTCATCCTGGCAGTGTCATCATCATAATCACCTGAAAGTTAATGTGTATTGTCAGCATAGTTTATATAGTGGAAGCCTTTCTTGTTGAGCATGCCAAAAAGTGGTTTCATAAAAATGTTAAAAAGTGTGGGAGAAAGATACGAATGTTGAGAAACACCACAATGAAAATTAAACGGATCAGCTAGCACTTCAGCATTAAATACTGTATCCCTTCTGTCTGTTAAAAAAGATAACTTCAAAGAGGCTGCTGATCTATATAAAAGGCTTTAGATAAAACTCTGTTAAAAAGAACATTACATTCCACCAGGTCAAATGCTGCAGAGAGACGTAACAGTAAGAGCATTGAGACTTGGCTCTGATCCATTTTCATGGACAGATTAGCTTTTAGATCAAGGAGGGCCGAATCAGTGCTGTGATATGCCCGGAAGCCCGACTGTTTTGAGCCTAGAAGATTGTGAAAATCCAAATGTGCTTGCATTTGCAAATAAGCTACATGGCCTAAGATCTTTAAAAGAAATGGCACATTAGTGATCGGTCTCTAGTTTGTCGTGATATTCAAGTCCAGAGATGGTTTCTTCAACAGGGGAGTAATTCATGCCTGTTTAACAGCTGTAGCAACCAGTGTAGTCTGGAAAGATGAATTAACAAACCCTGAAACTGCTAGAAAAAGACTTGAAGCACACTTTCTTATCGCTTTTGAGGGGCCAAGATCACCTGGGCAGCTGGTTGGCCAAAGTCTCTACAGTATTTCTGTTATTTTACTATCTGTCACTTTTTAAAAATCAAATGGAGGTATGGCGATGGTGGTGTGAGAAAAAGTGTTAACGGGTGCCATCATGTTGTCCTTTGGAAGAGCCTCAGCCTTCAAATTGGCTACTTTGTTGAACATGGCCTGTTGTATTATGACTCACCTATCGTTGTCCTTGACCACAAGATCCACTGGAATAATATCAGTCTTTTCCAACTGATTCAAAATCTTAAACAGCTCCTTTGAGTTAGAAGAGGCGTTGCAAATTCCACCATCAAAAAGTCCCTTTTAGCTTGCACGATGGCTTTCTTATATTGTGTGGATGCCAGACTGTATGTATCTTTATCCTTATTAATGAGAGATTTCTGGTAGTGACCATAAGCTTTATTCATTTTGGCTCTGAGGACTCTTAGATCTTGTTTATACCACAACTGATATCCCACTGTTCCACCAGTAACCTTGCACAACCTCGGAGGAACAGTACCTTCTAATGCCAACGTTAATCAATGAAAGTAGAGAGCAGCAAATGCATCAGGTGCGGTAGTGGGATGGGGGAATATATCAAGAGTTCAATAAACGGTACAATTTCTATAGATGTCATTTTATGTAGGCTGTGCTTAACCACTGAGATTGTACTAGTATATACTTGTGGCATGAGATCAAGGATGGAAGCTCAAAGAATATAAAAGAATGGTCAGACCAGGGGCAGGCCACCGTCTCCAGTTGCTCCACCAAGTTAATAGTGGTGCAGAGCCAGTCCAAGATGTTACCATCTTTGTTAGTGCTATGAGCAACTAGTTGCCTAAAACCTAGATTCACCAGCAGCTGGTCAATGGTTAAGACTAATCCATATTGCTGGTCGTTAAACCAGAGGTTAAAATCCCCAATGACAATGCATCCAGAAGTGGGTTTCACCACAGAGTGGAGAATAGAAGATAGTTGTTCCTCGACGTTAGACATATTAACGAGGCGGTCTGTACAGAAGTATACAACTGTATGTGGTACAATGATTGATCAACAATTTCACCATTAGAGCCTCCACCCTTTCAATCTCCTCAATATCTAGCACATGGAAGTTCAGAGAAGCCCAGAAAAGGATGGCTACCCCACACCCTGAACCGCTAAGCCTATTCTTACAGGGGATATGATAACAGTCTGGTACCGCCAGGGTTAAATCAGGACCTGATACATGAGTTAACCAAGTTTCAATTAAAAAGATAATATCCAATTGTTTATCAGTAATAAGACCAGATACGTCTATAACATGTTTGGACAGCAAGCGCATATTAAGGTACAAATACTGAAGTTTCAGGGAGACAACTTTGGAAGAAGGATCAGCCTCTCGACTAATATCTTGCTTTGCAGCATTGAACAGCTGGGAAGAGATTGTTTTTGTAGTGATCCTTGTTGCACAAGGAATGTGTTCCTTATGTAAAGACTCAGAGAAAGGTCGTATACCTGTTGTCTCTATACCTGACTCAGAGTCTTATGATCTGAGATGTCTCAAAAAGTGAGAGAAGTAGATGAAGCTGGTTACAACCTGTCATATGTCTACAAGTCAGATATGTCTTTCTAGATTGTCTGTGAACATTAGACTACTCAACAGGTTTTGTCTTGAATCCTAGAGCCAAAAGGAAAGGTAAAGGGCAGACAGAGAAGTTTTTATCTATCCCTACCTGACTGGAACACTATCCGTAGGCAGTGCTGGTGTGCCGCCTATATAACAGTGGCTAGAGTAAGAATGAGGAACAAATCAATTATTCCTTTCTCAACTGTTTGAGCTCTATATCTAGTTGTGATTAATTTTCTGACAACCCTGGTACTTGTTTTGTTTGTGAGTAGTTGTAGTATTGACAGGAAAGCCAGTGAGAGGCTTTACTTCTTTGTAATGATGAGAAAAGCAAGATAGAGGTCATTCTCAACCAGTACTTTGGCAATGGTTGCTTTATTGGCCAGCACTGAAGGAACAGGACACAATGACCATATACAAATTACCGACCCCACCAAAAGACCTAAAATACATACCACAAAAAGTTCAAACCTTCTGTGGTATGTATTTTCTGGTGGGGTTGGTAAAAAAAAAAAGCTGTGGGGGAAAAGAAAAGGACCCTGCAGCACCCGTTCTCGATCACGGATGTGAAAGTGAACTTGCGTCTCAAGGTCCAGCAAGACGGAAGGCACGGTAAGTAAGGTGGCGGGGATAGGGGTGTGGGTTTGGGTAGGGGTTTCCGCACATCGGGAATGTTCAGAGGATAAATGACCAAAGATTATTTCGACCAAATAATCCTCGGTCATTTCTCCCTCGAACATTTCCGTTGTGGAAAAATCACACAGATTCGTACTGAAGGTGAATTTACCTTAATTAAAAGTTGTACTCTGACTAGAGAGTTAAAAACATTATATGAAGGCTTAGCCAAAGAGGGTAGATATTATGGTTTCTAAATCTGCCTATGTCTGGAACGTGAACTGCAGCAGGGAGCTTCATGCTGTTGCCACGTGTGTGTCGATCCGTTTTGGTGGCCTATATAACTAATGGCACCTTCTTCAGGACTGTCTTCTTAGTAAGTTGCAAGTATTATCTGCTTCTACAGAGTTGCTGTATTACTAGCAGTCTAATTACGTATCCAACATTCCCATGTAGGGATGGAATGGTCTCCCATCAAAACAGGTTTGTGGAGGCATTCAGACTGTCCCTGTGAAAAATCAGAGGAGACAGTATCACAAATGTTACAACTAATGTACATTATATTTTCAACACTGTTGCAATTCTTGTGTAGCATACACGTACATGGGAAAGGATACTCACAGGTCACATTTGTGACTCGGGTGCAGGTTGATGAATAAGTTGGAGGAGCTGAGTCACAAAAATGTCTGCACTGTGGATCGCCTAAAGAAAGGAGTAGTAGGATATACTGCATTTAGGCCATCTCTAATTTGATGGTCTGTGGGTCAAATAAATATGCATGATTTTGTAAAAAGCCATTTAGCTAACTCAAACAGATGAGTGCAGAAGCAGGCGTATGTTATAGCCAGAACAGTGATTTGACTGCTTCAACAGGTAGTTCTAAAATGCAGCGTGCCTCAGTATACATTCCTTGGACAGTTTGGTGCATGCGCAATAAAGTGGTTGTTAAAAACGGTTATTGTTAAGAAAGGATGAGCCTGGCGGGATACACCAGTTCGAGCCATCCAAATGGGAAATTGTTGTGTGACAACTACTGATCATGACAACATATTGTAACCAGTGTCATGATCTCGTTGCATTGGTCGTCTTGAGAGAGCAAGTCTCCTTCCCTTGTTAGATAATGAAAACCCGAGAAATATAAAATCTATATGGGCTATTTTAGACTTTGTAAAGCCTTTAGCTGCTAGTGATCTTATGATTAAGTCCTCCTTCTCTAAGTGTTAATCTAAGTCATCATCTGTACAGCATATGTCATCTACGTATGTCCAGCATGTCTTTGTATGCCTTCTAAGAGGGATTGTATTATACTAGAAAATATCCCAGGACTTTTTGTGCACCCATGTGGCAGCCTAGTGAAGTAAAACTGTTTCTCTTATAGGTTATAGCTGTATACGTATAGCTCTTTGTATCCAAAAGTTGTGCAAATAATCTATTCCCCAGATCCAATACAGTCTTATACTTGTATCTCTGTATGTTACACAGAAGGCCTGAGCTATGCATGTTATGTACAGCTTCTTTGTGTGTATTAGCATTTAAGATTCTAAAGACTATTACCAATCGTTATGAACCATCTGGTTTGGATACTGGAAGTAATTTTGTATTGTAGGGGCTTTCCTGTTGTTTCAGAACCCCTTGGTCTAATAACTGCTCCACAATTACTTTCAAATGTGGTATAGCCTGTGCTTTGATTTGATATTGTTCCTGAAGCGCTGGTGTTGCAAACACTGGCATTGTATGTCGAGGGCAATCCATGGAATGGCCTACATAATTCTTGTATAACTGTGCTGCACCTAAAATAGCCCATGAGTCTGCTTAGGAGCTCACTGTAGTTTCCTCAACTTCATCTGAAAAAGCTTTAATTACTGGCCTTTCCCTAACATGGGCCAATTATGTTCTGCAAAAGGGCCATCTTGTGTTATATGCAAATTAGACCAAAATAGTGCCCCTATTTCTTTGGATGTTGCCCTTTAAGATGAATTGTGATATGATATGATATTTTATTTATAGCGCGCCTATACACAAGTGTTTCAAGGCGCGACGAGGCATGGGAAGGGAACAAGGGGGAACAAGACAACAATCTTACTAGGCCCAGTGACATTGAGATTGCACAAGTGCAGGGAAGGTAAAAGGGGAGAAGTGCCAGGGGAAGGGGAGGAGGAGAAATGCAGGACATATGATCGACAAAACACAAACAGAGCTATAAAAAATAAAAATAGAAATGAAAGGAAGTGTGGTCAGCAAGTGGCAGTGCAAGGGTTAAGTGCAGTCAGAAGGTAATTAGAAAGTGCAGGTAAGGGGACTAGAGGGTAACAGATACAACCTCAAAGTGCAGTGTTGCCAGAGGGCAGTGGAGGTGTGCAACTTGGGGGCAGGGACCTGGGCCCGAGGTTCTGAGGGTAGCCAGGTAACCAGTGCAGTGACAGACAGGAGATCAGCAGGGAAGAGGAAAAGAGAAGGCAGAAGCAACAAGGAAGGTCGTGAGCAGCTTCCGGAACCTGAGATGGTTTTGCTCAAGTTTCAAAGAGGCAGGGAGGCTGTTCCAGAGGGATGCACCAGCCGAAGAGAGAGATCTGCCTCCAGGTTTTGCTTGAAAAAGTGATTGACCCTCAAGGAGTTTGAGTTGGAAGAGTGAAGCGCTCGTTTAGGAAGATACTTCAGAAGAGAAGCTGGAGATACTTTGGTCCCAGGACCCAGACAGCCATGTGGACAATGCAAAGGGTCTTGAATTTGATCCTTGCAGCCACTGGAGAGATACGATCCCTGGGCTTGAGGCCAAGGACAAGTCTTGCAGCCCTGTTCTGGATGAGTTGGAGAGGACGGAGAGTGGAGGCAGGCAGATTTAAAAAGAGGATGTTACAGTAGTCAAGCATAGAGAGGACCAGAGCTCTAGAGTCAGCGAGCTTCTGGGGAAGAAGAGGAAGGAAATAATATCTCTGAGGGATGAAGTTGGTAGTTTGACTTCTTAGAGACGTCAGAGATGTGAGGAGAGAAGGAGAGTGTGGAATCGAAAATAACCCAGAGTTCTTGGCCTTGCAGGTGGGAGCAGAGCAGGATGAGGGCCAAGGGAAGCCGGCCAGAAAATACAGGGAAAGAGAGGAGTAGATGCGCCAATGAGGGGGATCTCCGTCTTACTGGCATTCAGGCAGAGATCATTGGCGGCGCACCATTCTTGGATTGCAGATACAGTCAGGGATGAGAGAAGGAGAGGGGTAGTGGCAGAGTGGAGCCTAAAAACAAGCTGGGTGTCATCCAATAGCATTGGAAGTTGGAGCAGAGTGCAGCGTTGTGATGGGCGAGAGGTGCCAAGTATTGGTTGAACAAACAACGGGAGAGGTTAGACCCCAGGGGAACACCTATATTGTAATTATATACACTTTATTGTCCTCCACTACTTCTCCAATGGGAGTAATAACTTCTACTTTGTGATTAGTAGAAATGTGATGTAAAAGCTTAGCGTGTCCTTTAAATATGGAAACATGCATACCAGAGTCCAACTGTAGCACTAACCAATCCCTTGGATCTTTAGTCACTGGTATTATCATGTGCATCTGGTTTTGAACTTTTGCCATTGTCCACCCTGAAAGCTGCAGTTTGCTTCTTTCCTCCTTTCTTCTCATCCCTTCTGGCAGACTTTGCTCTCCTTTTGGTGCAGAGCCCTTTTACCTCTCTATCGGTGAACGAGGAAAAAAGGATAGTCTTCATCGCTGTACCTTTGTGGCTGCCTAAGCTGTGCCCTATACCTTAACTGATAAGTACTCTTTTCACCCATACTGCCCTTAAAGGGTCTTCTACCTGATCCAGCATAGTGCCTGGGGTATATACTGTCTCTTTCTAGACATGGTGTTCTGCTATGAAAGTTCTCCCTTTCTTCTTTGGCAGGGGGCATACTGAAAGCCCTTGTCCTTCCCTTTCTACCTCTAGCTGAGAAGATATTTTTGCCTGGCTCCTGTCTGATACCATTGGTGTTAGTAGGTGGTCCAATTTTAGAGTCCTTACTCTTAACAGGCTCCTTCCTTTTCCCCTCAACAGGGGGTCTACCTAGGTGGTATCTGCCTAGGGACCTGTAAGTAACTTTTACAATGTGACCAAACTGAAGTTCCCTTTCCTGGACATTGGGTGATACTGCTAATTGTCTGAAGTCATCTAGTCTTACTGTCTCACCTTTTTATTAGAGGCACAAGTACACCTTCTATCATGGAATAATCGTCCCCAGATATTGCCAGCCCTAAACTCATTGCTGCTCCCTGGTAGTTAAATAATATCTCTCTCAGAATTGGGGTATGTGCTGTTATTGAAGGAGTCCCAATTAAGTGAAGGTACAGCCAACTATACACTGAAACCCAACTATCACAGTGTTCCATTAGTGGATTACAACCTGTTGGCATTCTGATTGCTAGCGCCCTCTGCCTCTGCTGAGGAGTGACCTGAGGGTTGGCTGCTTCTAGCTTGCTCAGCCTTGTTGAGTACTATCTAGGGATTTCCTCCTGCTTTGCGGGTGAATTGCCCAATAAGACTTTGAGGGTCTGGAATGGAAGTGTGGCTTCCTCCCCTGCTATTAGTGGTCTGTGTGTTGCTGGAGCAGCTCCCAGGGCTCTATATTCTACAACTTGAGCGCGGACTGTGTTGACATTTCTCATCAGAATGTCATAGTGCTCCCTGGAATATGGGTAATTGGCCTCCTTATTTTGGTGGAACCTAAGGATGTGTTTTAAGGTTAAGCCTTCCATAGCAGATGGACCATATCTAGCCCTTGTGGTGGGGTATGTCAAGCCCCCTTGAAACCAGTTCTGCTGGTCTAACTGCTGTAAGGCTACTTCAGGATACCCATAGGGTGCCTATTGTATTTGATCTAGATCCATCCTAATGTGTAGTCTCTCAAACACACCTCCTGGCTTGTTACCAGGTGTCTTCATGTATCCAAACAGGGTTTTCCCTAGAAATCCTCCAGGCACTGCCACTGGCACTGTGAAATTAGTATTGACATTCCTAACACCTTCCTGTAACCACCCGGTTACTGCACGGTGACAGTTCACAGGTATATATCAACATGTGGGTTAGCCATTCTAGTATCTCTTAGCTAGATAGCTATTAAGAGTACTTGATTAAAAAGTCAACCTGCTCTTCACTAGAGTGTCTTAAGCTATTTAGTCAAAACATCCCGCTCTTCGTTAGGGTTCGATAATACCTCTTAGCTAAATAGTTGTTAAGAGGACTTGCTTGAAAAGACACCCTGCTTTTCACGAGAGTGTGCTTTTAAACTTTGTTCTACAACCTGATCTTCACTGCAGTGTATATCAATTGTGACACCAGGCCTGTACCAATCCTAGCCCCTCTTCAGTAGCCAGGTGGGGAGAATACTATTAGGGTGTAGGAAAAGTGAGCAATGTCTCATCTTGTGTGCCAAAGTGAAGTGATTTTTTATCACCCTTACCTCCAGAGCCTTCCCTACGCCGCCAGGTGTGAGTAGGAGTAGGGAAAATCATGTACCCGTCACTGTGCAACAGTAAAGGTAACAAGCAACAACCCATGCAGCAGGTGGCTGCTCTTAATTGACAACACAGGAGAGGTTTACCAATGTCACATTATATTTTATGGATAGTCCACTGCTTACACCATCCAGTAACCCTTAGTGTGTATTAAAAGACATGTACCTGGATAACACATCAGTAAACGATAATTCAAATAGATGCCCCACACTTAATGTTCATGTTCATATCCTTCTGATAATACTCAGTAATGAAAACTCAGTCAATGCGTCTTACACTCTCATGTAAAAAATACATCTTTTATTTATGAGACATATGTAATAAAGAAACGCTGCTATTGTTATTGTCACTATACACAACAGACTTAAAATGCAGAAAATCATTAAAGAAAAATCTGAAATTATTGTCATCGCTTCTACCTCTAGTCAAGACTAAGGGGGTCATTACAGGTTTGGAGGCAGCCATGGCGCTGTTAGCGCCATGGCTGCCTCCAAACCTGGGTCCGGGTCCGGGTCCGGTCTCTCTGAATGGGGACTTACTGGGTCATTCCAACCTTTGGAGGACCCGGTAAGTCCCCATTCAGAAAACCATTCCCCATTCCCATTTGAGCCCCCATAGGCTATTAGCGGACCCGTTATTTGCTCCACGGTCCCTTAACGGGTCCTGCTAAGAACTGCTGGTGAGACCAGCCGTTCCTGCTGGGACCCGCTAAGGGACCTCGGAATATGCCTACCAGCATACTCGTAATGACCCCCTAAGGCTGATCAACCTTCTCCAAGAAACCATAGTCACCTTAAAATCCACCTACCTGCCTCATCAAGTCATGCTAGACAACCTCACAAATCATGCTTGATAACCTTCATAGAAACATCTGCCTCACCATATCATAATGGGCAACCTCATAGAAGCAGTTGCCCAAATACCTCAATACCTTTCTCAATGTGATTTCAATGAAGGGTAAAATGCCTCTCATAATAACTAACAGTAGTAGGAGTTGTGAGGGTTGGAGAAGGCTGGAAGCCTGTGATTATCCACAATTCAAGGAAGAATGGAAAAATTACAAAAATATTAAAAAGCCACCTATTAATCCATGATCCTTTAATTTAAAAAAGCATCAGAAATTGACAAAAATGCTCCAATAAAGAATTATGTTTGTTTGTTTGTTTATTTATTTGGTAATGCGCGCCAAACCCTTGGGTAGCCGGGCGCAACAGTGTACAGGAAAACTTAAGTTTATTACAGTATTTGACATGAGTATATAAAACACATAGGCAAAAAAGCAAATATATGCAAGAATATATACAAACATATGTACAAGAACAGGGCATATCTTGGAATGTCCGAGGCACTCTAGCGAGACTATCTAACAGACGGCTATATGATCAAATTTATAGGTCAGACTATAAATCTGGTGTCATATATAGGCTAGGTAGGTAGGGGGGATGCATACTCGGCTATTTTTAGAGTGGAGAAATACAGGTAAACAAAGGTATGGTATGGGCTAAGTGGGAGTAGGCTAGGTGTTAGTCGAGTTATGTGTCATTGGCGCGCAGCCATTTGATTATCTTGTGTCTGAATTTAAGGTACGGTTGTTCAGTTCTGAGGTCGAGCGGTAACTTGTTCCAGCAGTGAGCAGCTTTGACAGGAAAGCTAGTTATTTTGAAAGGGTCAGCAGAGTCGGAGGTGGAGAAGACTTGCATGGTGCGATTAGCTAAGAAGGATTGGACCCAGGCTATGGCATCTCTGGTGAAGTTGGCGGCAGATTCGAGGTGGTTGCATAAGACTGCATGGTCCACCAAGTCAAAAGCTGCTGACAAATCCAGAAGGAGGAGCAAGGCTGTTTTTCCATTATCCTTTAGTTCCTCAATTTGTATCTTGAGGTCTAACAGAGCTGTTTCCGTACCATGGAGTGGGCGGAAGCCGGATTGCCGTGAGCTAAGCAGGTGGTTAGCTTCCAGGTAATCCTGGATTTGTATGTAGGCAGCTCTGTCTAGGATTTTAAGTAGAAATGGCACGGTGGTGATTGGTCTGTAGTTTCTGGGGATGTTGGGGTCCAGGGTTTGTTTTTTCAGTAATGGGAGGACCCATGATTCTTTGAGGTTGGTAGGTACCGTGTTGGATTTAAAGGAGGAGTTTATGAGCCTGGAAATGAAGGGAGCTAGGTCCCTAGCTGCGTCCTTTATTAATTGTGCTGGGCAGGAGTCGCCCTTGCAGTTTGAAGGTTTGAGGGAGAGTATTATTTTTTCTGTGTCAATTATGGAGATAGTCTTGAATGTAAACGGTGCGGTAGTCTTATTCTCCTGAGATTGGGGTATTTGTTGGTGCGGTGCGGTAGTCTTATTCTCCTGAGATTGGGGTATTTGTTGGTCCAGTGGTGACAGGCCTTTTTTTTAGCAATTTTGCATTGAAGCGAGGAGATTTTGTTAGAAAGGACGTTTTGTATGTTTGTGCACCAAACTTTGTTTTTGGGGGCATTGTCTATTGGTTGAATAGGGGATTCCAGTTCACGGAGGATGGCGAATAGCTCTTTAGTATTAGAGTTAGCTTTTGCGATCCTGTCGTTAAAGGTGTTCTTCTTGATTTTGATTATTTCTTTTTTGTAAGATTTGGCAAATTCAGTTAGGTTATTTTTGTTTTATTTAGTGGGTCAGTGCCGCTAGATGGATTTGAGCTTTCTTTTCTGTAGTCTTAGAGATTTGAGGTGGGGCGTAAACTAGGCATTTAGGGGGGCTTCCTGTTTAGCTTTGCGTAGTTTGGTTGGAGCAACTGCGTCTAGTGCTTTGATCATAGCATCATTGAAAGTATTTACTAAGGTGTCGTGTTGTTACTTTCCAATCCAGATATGGCTGGAAGGAGGAGAGGGATAATATTTTCAACAGTTATATCCTTCTTACTTCTGGTTGGGAGAGGGGGAACCATGTTGTTGATTTTAGGGCTAAGGAGATCTAGTGTGGCGGAGAAGGTTATTAGATAATGATCAGTCCATGTTTGTGGAGCAATATCGGTGATACTGATGTTGCAGTTCAGTTCGGTTACCCAGTCGAGGGTCCTTCCTTTGATGTGGGTAGGGGAGAGGACTTTTTGATCAAGGCTGTAGTCCTTGAGCAGGGCTGCAACTGACTCCGCATGTTTATTGTCAGTTTCATTACAGCCGAGGTTGAAGTCTCTCAATAGTAAGGTTTGGGAATGGTCTTTGGTGTTGTTGGCTATAAGGCTAGTTAGATCGCCTTCAAAGGTACCTAGTGGCCCAGGGGGTCTGTATATCAAGTGGATAGAGAGCGTGCGGTTATCAGAGAGGGACATTCTAGCTGTAAGTGTTTCACAGGATGAGTAGGAGACTGATGTGGCAGGTCTGATGGGATGGGTAGATTTGAAGATGATGGCTAGTCCACCGCCTCTGGCATTTGGCCTGTCAGCTCTGAGAATTTGGTATTCATCGGGCACTGCTAGCATTAGTGTTGGTCCTGCAGCCTCGTGAAGCCAAGTCTCGGTTATGGCCAATCGGTCCAAGTTGTCATTATTTAGGATGACGTCGATTTCTGCGGCGTGGGCCACCACTGCTCTCTCGTTGATGAGGGATCCTATTAGCATTAAAGAGCTATTAGGTTTGGTAGTTTGACAAGTTTTAGGTGGTAAGGTATCTAGAGTTGTGCAGGTTTTAGTAGAGGTTTGAGCGCCGGTATAGGTGGATTGCTTGACTGATCGAGACAAGTTTTTTGGCTGGGTATTAGTACGTCTATTGGCATTATTCTGGTGGTTTCTTACAGGTTCATAGATACTGGGTAGTCTGGACCTGAGTCTCAGGTTTCTATCCTTAGGAGGGCTGGTTTTGATAGTAAAGGCTATTATTCTAGATATAGCGTTGATGAGTATTAGGGTCAGGGTGACTTTAGTGAGGCAGGTAGGGGACATTTTCTATCTATGCCATGAGCATACTGTGTACTGGTGTCTACATATTTAGTTTGGGTAGCAGATACGTTCAGTAATATGCCTAAATCATTAATGGCTGGGAAGTACAGTGAACTAACATGCAGTGCATTTAAATTGTAGAAATACAGTGAGAATGTTCAAACATACTGACATCTAGATTCGATTTTAGCATAAGAGGCCTAAAACACTGGTGACTGGAGAGCACAAAAGGTCTAAGACACTAATGACTGGGAAGTACAGTGAGCTAACATTAGTACATTTAGTACATTTAGATTGTAGAAATACAGTGAGGGTGTTCAAACATACTGACATCTAGATTCGATTTTGGCACAGAAGGCCTAAACCACTAGTGACTGGAGAGCACAAGACAGGGCTACAACACTGGTGACTGGAAAGTACAATGTACAGCACAAAATGAAATTCAGTACGTTTATGTTATAGGAATGCAGTGACATACGGATCTAAGAGTGGGGTCATTTGCAGAATGCACAAACAATGATCATCTTAATTCGATTTTTAGCAACCAGGGCAAAAACATAGGGTCAATTGCAGTATACACAAGCAATGGGTCATCTAAATTCGATTTTTAGCAATCAGGGCTCCCAGGTGATAAATATGCAGCAAAGTGGCAATGGTCAGGCAGGTTGCAGCAGTCTAAATGCAGTTACTAAGAGGCAGTCTAGAATCAATTTTAAATAGTCAATCAGAATCTGGGATACTCTGGGTGCAATATGTTAAAGCAGTGGCTAGTATGGCTAAGAATCAAGCAAGTGACAGCAATCTAAATGCAGTTGTAAGGCTGCCGAGCAGAGTCATGGCTACTCGGGATACTGTTTACTAATGTGACCGTTAGTCTGGGCCGTTTCAAATAATCTAAATGCCGTTTGCTGGACAGACAGTCTAAATGCAGTTTGTAAAACGAACCAGCAGTAAGCAGGATTATGGCGCTCTATCTGCCGTTTTCTGATGTACCACAAGCGAGCGTAGTAGTAGAAGACAGAAAGACATGCGCCTCAACGTTGCGCCGCAGTGTTAGTGTTATGAGGGCTTAGACATTACCTGGCGTGTGGCAGACAGGGGGTCTGGCAGACGGCAGACACAGGCATCTAACAGGTGCTGGCCTTGTTGCAGTGGGCCTTGGGATTAATGGTTTCAGTATATAGCCAATACAGAATAAGGTGTCTGCTCTTAGGTGGTGAGCTGATTTGCCTTTGGGAAGAAAAAACAAAGAAATGGTTGCTCATGCAGCTCAATTAATATCAAAGTTCTGCTCAAAAGTCAACTGGCAGAGGCCCCTAGGGACTCAAAATGCCTCAAAACGGCCAGAATCCAGCTTAGTGGCTTTAAAATCCAGCTGAGGAAAAATGAGGGAGTTGCCCCTCGCTTCTGGAAAGCCCCGGTGCTCTCACTTCAGTCTTCCAGCCGTCTGTGTCTGCCCCTCATCTTCTTGCCAGCATCGCCGACCCAAATAGCTGTGTCTGGGGCTTGAAGCCTGTCTTATTTATTCTATGCGGGTGTTCACTATTACACGCCTACAACCGCCAAAGTTCTCCCAGTACTAAAAATCTTTCTAACATAATTATCAGTGACCAACATCTTTCTTGTGTAAACTATAGCTGGGACGATCGCGTCATCCCCCACTAGGAATCTTTCCAACAAAAGTGTCAGTGGACAGCACCGATCCTGTGTAAACTACAGCAAGGACATTTTGTAGTTCTTCTGCAGTGACGAATTTTGCATTGTTATCTCTTCTTTACTATGTATTGGAACATTAGCTTTTGTGCCAGAAAAAGCCTATAGAGCAATTAACGGCTTTGTGTATACCAAAGAATCATATTGTACCAAGCCCAAAGTCACTGGCTCATGCTCCAACTATTGAATAAAAAACGCTGCTGTAATGTATTTCATTATTTCTAACACAATGCTCACAGCTCGCATTTACTGAATATGAAAGTGTTTGCATCGTACCCTTTGCATTAGCATCAAGGGTGGTTCTATGGCTTACACCACTTGCTGCTTTAAGCATGGATGACATGGGCAGACATGGGAAATGACATGTCACTTGTACTCACTAAGTGTTCCCATGTTCTTTCTGCAATAGTACAGCAACAAGAAAATCAGTAGCTGGAAGGTTGCACAAAACAGTGGCAATAGTTGCAAATTGTTTAAAATCTCCATCCTGTTGCATAGGACACCCCTTACCTAATAGTTATGAACAATTCTTTGGTGGAATTCTCAGATTGCCTAATATAAGCCTGGAAACAGGCATACTTAGGCCTTGTCAGACAGGCCAGGCAGGTTTTTAGTCTCATTCATAGGTTTTTCTTCAGTCTTGAGGGAGCCAAGGTTTTCTTAATTTCTTTGCAAGAGGTCTACCATGACATTTCCTTCTTAGAAAATTCATGATCAAGTTAGAGTAAAGCTTAAAATGGCTCTCAACCTGCCAACTAACATACTAAAGAAGGTGAAATGTGTGCCTAAAGTTTTGATATCTCCGACCGCCCTTTCTCTCGACCAAAAGTACATTTCTCACATACTGCCTGATCACGAGTCTGGCGGTAACCCTTAAATGCAGCCGTAACGCTATAACCGCTGCATTTAAGGGTCTGCCAGATCACTGACTTGGTGGATTCGCCGATTTTCTTTGCTAATACCGCCGGCGGTAATAGCACCAAGGATTCCCAATTCGGCCCAATGGGGAACGGGGAATTCCCAAATGGGCCCAATGGGGAATGGGAACTTACATCTCTACCAAACCCGTGATTGGGCGCTAATAGTGCCAGGGGTTTTGTCGGTAACACTAAAAGCCCCATCGGTAATACCGCTGGGGATACCGCCCAACTCGTTATGAGGCCCATTGTCTTTTGAACTCCTCTCATGGTAATGATGAGTACTCTTAAAATGGCCACTTCCCTTTGTCCTCCAATTCCCAGAGATCTGGGTTGACATTGGCAAAGCAAGTAAATAAAATTGGAGCTGCCTGCATACGTCAGTGGTAGAGATGCTGGGAGGAAACTAGCTTGTGTTTCCTTTCTTAGCCTTTTTCATGCTGTGCTATGACTGCTAATGCATTGGTATGCGATTGATGCTTTGTCTTCCATATTATTATTTGCCATATGTGGGGAAATTTTGAGGAACAGGACAATGTAGCCAGGAATTTATAAATTTGCAATGGTTATTTTCCTTTCATTATGGTTACTATTATTTACATTACCCAACTTGGGGGCAGCTGCTCTATGTCCTTAGCATCAGTAACAAAGGACATGGTTGATACTAATTCTCTATGTTACCCTTTCCATCTTTACCTTATTTCAAATAGCTATGCGTAGTTCATTATAACTAGATCAGCTTTCGTGTACCATTACTAGATTGTTCTCAGCAATCAAGAAAAAACAGACAGTTTGAGAAATTTCCTAGACCCTTTTATTTAGGTGCTTTCTCTATGAAATCTCCATTTTCCCGCTGAAACACCAACATAAAGCAATCTGCCAGGGTGTTTCAATTGATTCTCCAGGCTGACTACATGCCACACAATCCTGCAGGTTCTTCTATGACTCGGGTGTCTTGTGTAATCTTGAGAATTGAAAGAGATCATAGCAGGATACGAACAAGGACCACATACTTTGTGTGCATATATGTATGCATGCACATATGGGATTTATAAAACACAAATTTAGCTGGGAAGGAATGAGAACATACTTTAACAAGAACGGTTCACTCTTAAGGTGCCGGGCTGTCCATTTTAGAATTAGTCAATCAGACCATGGTAATACCTCCCTACCTTTTGTTAAACAATTAAATTCACCTTTTTACATAATGTATTCTTAACTGCCCTACTCCTGTTCCCCAGGGTTGGCAGTCCCAGAATTTATATTCCAGAGTTTGCTTCTTGCTAAAAGTTGTGTGTGCCTTGGCAAAGAAGCCACCAATCTACAACTTTGCCTGAACACATCTCAAGCCCCCATGCATTCAAACATTAACTCTAATGTTGTATTGTTATTCACCAGTGCCTCACATATATAGTACAATTGATGCCAAATACTCTTAAGACACATCCTTTTTCTACAATATAAATATATTGTCCACCTAGCAGAGCCTACATGCACCCACATTGTCACAACAAATTATTTTCCAGTCTGCATCCATCTGCCATTAATTCTGTCTTTTCCCACACCTTACCGTTCGCGTTCTTTAAGTTTGCTACACAGACTTTGGTCTGTATTTGCTGAGTGGGGGGGACAGTATACCAATTTTCGGACAAGACTAGGCTTTCTGAGACAGCTTAAGTGGCCGCTCTGCACATAACACAACATACCTCAGTCAGAACCCTCAAAAAATAAACAAATACAATGATTGTTATTTCTGTTTGTAATTTGATTTATTTTTTCGAAAGCGGGTACCCTGTCAATGACATTAATGACGTTGCCTTTGGCATTGAACGGAGGATAGCAGAGACCATGCAGAGCAACAGAGGTTCGAATCCGGGATCTACTCTTAGAAATTGCACCCAGTTACGGTATTAGGTGTGTTATGAAAAACCAATTAAATCAAATAAATATGTGCAAGGGCTTAAAGGGGTTCTGAAAATTGAACTGTTCACAGTAGATAAGCTAGAGAACCTTGTTAACCTTTCCACAAAGTCGCTTAGTACTGAGTATCTTTCTAAAAATGTACCAATAATTCTCCTGCTGCTTACCGGAAGGCATTAATTGATTCGTACTGAGTATATTCATCTAAATGAGTCGTTTGAGGTCCTGGGTGGCAGACGACGTATATGTAGATTCTGTCATCGAGGGTTAGTAGAATCTGGAAGAAACCTTTTAACTGAATGTTCCAAATTTAATTAAGCTAGAAAGGAAGCCATGCTGGCGCCAGGGCCCCCCGACTGTCCCCTCACATTATGATATTGGGCCAATATGGGAAACATATTTGAAGGGAGACCGCATCCTGCGTAAATACCATCTCACAAAAATATGGAACATTGCTTGGAAACATTGAACTGATGGCCCTCGTATTGTAGTAGTTATAATTGACAATTCTTATTTTATTAATCTAGTTATAATTGACACTTCTTATTTAATAATCTTTTGTTAGTGGATTTTAATGATTTGTGTTGTATTGACATATGATTGATATTTTAATATGCATTATAAAAAGCCATTGCTATGGCTATACATGCAAACTAAATTAAAAAGATTGACAACAATGATTTGAGTTGTGTGGCCTGTCATACCTGCATGTAGATGTCTTGGTATATTTTGATAAGACTTCTGGTCAGTGGAGAATATGCCAGTTCCAATTGTGGTTTGGGCTTGAAATCAAGTTGATAGTTAATGACAAAATTCACTAGAATGTTTTTCGAACTGTGGAATGAACTGAAGTCCAAGATGTCCAAGGCAGTCATTCCTCTATGTTGAAATGGAAAGACGGCTACTTTCTGCGTTCTACATGGTATAGAAAATTCACTAGTCTTCCTTTTAATACCACGTTTCAGACTTGTGACAGGAACGCTATGTGTCTCAATCTTCCTGGCATCCCATGACTTTGATGGCGACCTACTGGCTTTTTTTGCTCAATCCAGGTAGTATGAGTAAGGCTAGGTGTAATGGTCAGAGACATTGGGTCCTGCATAATGGTGCTGTCTGGGAAATTCCCCTTCGTGCTGGGGTTTGGTGTCCGTCCTAGAAGCTTGGTTGGCATTAATAGCCATTGTTTTCTGATCATTAAGTCAGACATTTGAAAAATGTATTTGTCTTTACCAGTCTTTCTTTCTTTGCAGATGCTAACTTGGGAGCCCTTTAGCCAGCGTGGCATCTGTATACCTTTTTTTTGTCACATCACCTCCAAATTATATTCAAGTTTGTCAGTGTAGAGGGAGGGACTGCACTTGTGTTCTCTTGCCTTTGTTTTATTACAATGAGCCCTTCAGTATCCCTGTTATTTGGCCATTGCCAGTTAGGTAACTTAAGTCTCTTCTGAGAGACATAAACCAACTGGCTTTTCTTTGTGTCTGTGGTGCTTTTTTCCAGAAAGAGCTTGTGCCCTTTGGCCATGCTGTACACGTCCATGTCCAACACACAGATGGTGAAGTGGCATCAAAGAAGATTTGTCCTTATTATGGTCTGAAGTGACTTTGAATGGATCTAGCAGATAGTTCAATACATTAATATTCATGAGACAAATAAAAGGGAAATACAAATCTTTAATTTGGTGTTCAAATCACTGCCTTCTTTTCTGTGTGTACTTTCTGTAAAAATGTGTATCACTGTTGTATCCCTGAATCCATACTATCCATCGACTCTGAATTTGTTGAGATTCCCGAACCACTCTCTGTAGGACTTGTACTTTAAAACACCCACCATTGTGTTAACTTTTCTCTTGGCTGTTCCAAGTTATCTGGAAATCCAACAGTGCTACAAGATCAGCTGTGACCCACACAACTGCAAATGAACATAGCATGACTTCTGAAGATGTCAGTACTCTAACCACACAAGGTACTATACTTATCAATACTCCCTATTTCTTTCTAGATGTTAGCTCCTTATGAGTTGGTTCAGTATGATGTTGACAAGGATGAGCCGGTGCGGGATGCCAGTGGAAGATGCATCAAGGTCCCGAGAGGTAATGCAACCAATGACAGGCATGGCTTTCTTGCTCGCCTTTAGGAAAGAAACCATTCTGTTGTAGCCTGAATTTGTGTCCAATTGCTATAATGGAATGTCTCTGAACTGTCTGATGAATAATAGATCTTGCAGTGTTTACATTTGGCTGCTCCTTTATGTGTGACCACTCTCCTTTTCATGGTGCCTCTTCAAATCTAGTAAACTCTTACCAATGATTTGCTAGACTTTTTGAACATGAAAGCAGACCAAATACCTATTATGGACATGGCAGAGATGGAACAATCATTATCTGTGGCCCTTGTAAATTGAAATCATGAACAGTTGGCACATTAATTGCTGATTGGGACAAAAGACGGTCTAAGCACTTTCCCGATTTCTATATAATTTCTAAAGCAGGTTGGTGTACAGAGAAATTAGGATGCTTCTTCATGTGCTTCTCAAAGACCAAGAGAGCTGGTGCTGATTCAGTGACATGTCAGGGCTGTGTAGACTTGACAGAACCTGCTAACTGTACTGAGCGATTGATGATCTAAGTCAGTTGGATAAACTATCAGATTTGATTTACTTAAGCCACTGTTGACTCAAGAGTCTGACCACAGAAGTCTAACCACACAATGGAAAACTAAGTTTTATGAAAGTACGATTATTTTACAGGTGGCAAGTTGTGGTAAAGAGGCCCTAGCTGACTGTGGTCCTATGGATCTTTTAAACTTTCTGTCACCTAACCCTGCTTTGTATTCAAGGGGAGTTTAAGGATGGTCCCTTCTACCATGTGATGTCAATTGTTCAGCATGCACACATGGTCTCACCTGGCCTTCTTCTACTCTGGTATCCCAAGATGTTCTCCTCCCCACCACTCTGCTATCCCCCCGATGATACACCCCACCTTCCTACCTCCATGATTTGATGTTACCTTATTTTCTCCTCTCACTTCCTCCTCTTCCTACTCCTCCACTCAATACTGCTACTATCTCCAACCACCGCCCTACTATTCTCTCTGTTGTTACCTCTCTTCTCTCCTTCTGCTATTCCACCTCTTTACCACTATTTTTCCTCCTCTACTAATACTACTTCTCCGCTCTCATGGCTACTTCTGATCTACCACCACTTCTAGTAGTGCTTCTCACTACCTCCGCCTCTTCTCTGCTTCCGCTACCACTACATCCATGTTGCTACTACCTCTACCACTTCCCTTCTCCTGCTACTACCTTTCCTGCTTTATCTCCCTCATCTCACTACCGCCACTAGAACCGCTACACACCACTACCAGTTCTTACTAATTCTACTGCTACTACACTCACTTGTCTCATCCAGGCACAACCACCCCTACATACCCCCGTCTCCAACCACCTCTAGTCTTCTGTCCTCCGCCCTCCCACTGGTCTCTTGTTCCTCTCCTTCCACCTCGTGACCTCATCCTTTTGCAACCCACAACTAAACCATCCCCACCTCACCTTTAAATATCCCAACCTGTCCTAGGATTGGCTAACTTACCCTCGCCAATTGCATACCTGTTTCCAGAGGTGTGACATGGGAAGGACTTGGTGAGGACTCATAGGGGCTTGTAAGCCCTGCCTTCTTTCTCACGTGACCCTGCTATATTCATGCCATGGGCTACAGCATGGCCCATAGGGAACAGTTAAACCTTTTTTTATGGCCTATCCATAGACCTTTTGTCAATAAAAAAATCACTAGTGGTTTAGTGGGCATCCTGGCTACTTTCACGGTGCTGGTCTGTCACCCCCATGGCGGTGGACTCCACACTCACCACTCTTGCTGAGGCCGGCCCATCCATGCCCCAACACCCGCCATCTCTCCGGGCAGTGGTCCGCCGCTGTCTTTGTCTTTTCCCTTCAATCCCTACTGCCCCGTATCTCCTTCTCATTCTGTGGCATTCCAAGGCTGCTGCATCTGTCATCCTGCTCCATGGCAAAATTTTGATATGTATACAGCAGACCCATTGAGTTTCCTTAAATTATCCTGACCCAGAGATTGTCCCTTAGAACAAAAGATTGATCATGAATAAAATCACCAAAGCATAAAATCTGTAAATTCATCGAAATGGGGCATTCTATAACCACATGTTTAATTTTCTCAGTATCAACACCACACAACCTACATAACGACTCAGTTGATTCCCCTTTGGTTCAGATAGTTATTATTTCACGCATTTTCAACACATTGAAACGACATCCCTTGAAAATCTTTCTTAAAAACGCTGATGGGGATTGGGCCAAACAAGCACTTCTCTCCCTCCATTTGTTATGTTCACTAGCCACATTAGAATAAAGTTAATGTTGTCACACGTTTCACACCAATCTTGTTGTTTCAATGCTTTTTTCCTGCTTCCCCCAATCTCCCATCATGTAACTAAGGCAGACTCCTTTATCAGCAATATTTTTTTTTACATGTAACCACATACCTTAGATTGCTTCCTCGCTCATTTTTACTAAATAGCTCAAATACTGAATTTTTAGGAGGCCACATTAAATGTCTACACTGTAACATTACTTTCCATAAACAATGGAAATTCATGGCGTTCAGCCCCAACTCAAACTGAATCACGCCCACTGGAACGCAATTCTGCAGTCCTAACAGGATTCTCCACATCAACCCCTCGGTTTTCTAAAAATCATGTCCATCTAAACAATGCCGGGTTTCAAGCCCATAAAGAAGTGCCGGTAGTCCTTTGCCTTTGTAAAATTTCACTATCGTCCCATAACTACTATCCATAAACTTTATTTCGGCATGCATTTAGAGAGCCTTTCTTTTCAGTGTATCAATATAATTCATACAGGTTGTCTTTGGCATGATAGTAAAGCCCATATGTTTAAATTCCTTTAAAATCTCAATCTTATTATTATTTAACCACGAATTAAAACATGATCTCTTACTCTTCACCCCAGGAAACTAGATGATTTTGGTCTTAGTTGTGTTAATGACAAGGGCCCTCATTACGACCCTGGCGGAGATCGCGGTGCAAAATGCACCATGGAGCACGGCGGAAAGCTGCCGATACCGCCATGGGGGTTGCCGGATTTACCGCCCCATTCCGACCTTGGCGGGGCGGTAAATCCCCATTCCCCATTTTACCCTTCCCCATTCCCATTTTTGCCCCATAGGGTATAATGGGAGTGGGGAAGGCGTTAATTACGCCACCGTAAAATACGGTGGCGTAATTAACAACAAGGTCCCGTAGCGCCATGGATTTCTCCGCCCGGAAAAACCAGGCGGAAAACGGCTCCATGGCGCTACGGGAACTCGTAGTAGGGCGGACGGGTCCGCCGCGAATACCGCTGGCGTAAACCCACTCCGCCAGGGTCGTAATGAGGCCCAAGGTCATTTTCTAGCGTGTAATTATGAAATGCATATAATAGTCTTTGCAGCCCAATTTCTGTAGTTTCTAGTTAACAAATGTCATCTGCATAGGATAGACAATATATTTTGATACTATTTACATGGGGTGCTCTGCCCATATCAGCTGTATACAAATTATACAAGTGGGTGCAAGAATGCAACCTTCTCTGAGCCCTGTACTCATCCCAATAGGTTTAGAAACATGTCCTTGCAGATTGATTTAATCTCACTTGTAAATAGGTGGAGCTAAAAAAAGTATATTTAATAAATGGTTAGGCATCCCCACTTTGCTAACTTTAACCATAAATGACCCCGATTCACTTTGTCAAACGCTAGTGAGAGATTAATGCTTGCCAGGAAAATTGGAGTTGACGACCTTTTCAGCGACATCCCTACACCCACTTAAAAATCTGTTTGAAAACAGTTCAAGATATTATTGCCCTTTGCCCACTGATTGAGATCTTGCAGAATAAGAAGACAAGATTTTTGCATCTGAGTCCAAGAGCGCAATAAGCCTATTGTTCGCTTGATTTACTTTCTCTCCCTTCTTGAATATTGGAACAATCGTAGATGTTTTCGCGGGAAGGAAGAGTTTTCTTAGTCATCAGAATCTTTTGAAACTTTATGCACAATATGTTAGCCCCCTTTTGGGTATTGTCTTTACAAATTATGTTGCATAGGCTATTAGGACCTGGTGCACGCGAATTACTACAGTTTTTAATTACTCTCATGATATCCTCTACCTCAAAATTCACAATCTATGTGCCGGGTGTGAGTCTAAATGGGCGTTTTGAAGTAACTAGATGTGGATATAGCTCGGAATAATATTTAATCCCACTGGATTCCAGTATGGGATTTTCCTGAATAATCGGTTGTGGCCCTTTTTTAGAGGCTACCAATTTCCAGAAATGAGTATCGGACTTTGTTAATAAGGCTTTCAGCATTATTTCTGTTCTAGGAGACCCCTCAGCGCTCTAATTTTATTTTTATAACACTGTCCGATTTTCCTCAGGCATTCCTTGCAATCTTTCCCAATGAGATCACTCGTTTTGACACCCAATATCTGGCTTTGCAACCTTTTTTACAGGCCTTTATCTCAATGCTAAAGCTATGAGGCCTCAATGATCATGGTGATCCATTAGTTACATTCTGCCCAACAATTGTTTGGATGATACTAGGAAACCTGTTCAGAGAGAAGAAATGGCCCTTCCACTCAAAGGAGGTTGTATCAAATGACTTACTTATGGCAGTGTTAAAACTTAAAATGTTAGACAGATACCACTTAATGGATTTTCGAGGGTTATTTATTGCAATATTCAGAATCATTTTAATTTGACACATTGTCGAGGTTATCGACACAAGACCTCAGCATATTATGATAACTCAGATCCGTGGGCACTACGACAACAAATTGCACTTATTATAAATGGTTTCTGAGGTATACATATAGTAAATTATTGAAGATTGAGAGTTTCTGTGCCAGGTCTTCTCTTCACCTTTATTACCCTCTATATTTCCATTTAATCGGAACACATACCAATCAGCAAATAATTGCATCCATAAGGTCCCCTTCTTGTACAATGTATGCTGTTAATTTAAATAGTCTGACCCTAATCATTATAATCCAAATGGTCTGTCAAACAGTATGCATTCAGGTCCCCTGCAATTATAATAAACTCATGCCCATATGCCGAAAACCTTTCTTCTTCGGATAGAAGTTTTTTTTGTCCAAGAACGTCTTCAAATTTGATAAACAAGCATTATAGTATATGTTAATCAATAATAGATTTTTTTGACTGACAGCCATGACAATATGTAAGGCTAAATTCCGCAAATTTCAGCATCAAACAAATGTACTTGAGAAGCCCACACTGAATTTACCGCCACCAACAAGCCTCCCTGCGGTCTCCCCTTACCTCCTACAATCACCATTTGCGATACAATTCCATAGCCATCTAACGTAGCTTGTTGTGACAAAAACGTTTCCTGAAGGATAATCATGTTCCTACACAAGAAATTACACAATAGCAAATTACCCAACAATTTAGCATGCCCTCTCAAGGGGGTGTGGCTAGCTGCGATGTGAAGTGGATGTGCTTACCTGAGCTTCTTGAAGAGTTCTGTAAATCATATGTTTTCAGTGTAGCCCAGAGATAACAAACCATCCAGAATCATTCTGATTGAGCCACGCAGCGGCACAGGAGTGTGTACACTCTGAAACGCCTGCGGAAACGTTGTGAGGGCGCAGAGACTGGCATGGGAGTCGAAGCCTGCTGAGCTGAAAATGGTGACCGTAACCTGCTGAATGGGGAGCTTGCCGACGACCTCACTCTGGGAACAAAGAGGAGCACAGATATCAAGCTGACAGGCATACAGCGGGGCAATCGCCTTCAGACCGGCGTGCTTGCCAAGTGGACGGGAAAGACTGATCCCTGGTGAGACAGCCAGCCAGGAGACGGGTTGAGACACACTTTGTATAATGGTGTGTGCAGCACAGGGAGAAATCGACTGCTGACTAGGCCGGGCACCGGGGAGGCAGAGCGCTGTGGACGCAACGGCGTACCATGCAGTGATCCGAGCGTGAACAAGGACACCGGGCAGCTGGAAGGTGGGCGACTGGGAGCGCCAGATGCCAACGGATGCACCAGGGCACACGCTGCTGTGAGCAGCGTGAGAAACACTCAGGGCCAGTGAGAGATCAGTGAATGCAGAAGCATTGAACGGTGAGAAGCACTGACCAGGAATAGGACAACCCTGGGTGGCGTGTAAGGCACTAAGCATTAATTTCCCATATAGAAGCACTAGAAAATGGACAGCGTGGGGAAGACAGAGAGGCTGGCAAGGCACCTGAGGTGGTGGGCACAAAATCGCTGCTCCCCCTCTCTGTCTGGTGGTTTCTCTGACATTAATGGGCCCTCGAGAGCAGACGCTGCACTGATGAAAGCCTAGCAGTGACACAAACAAGCACAACGATCCCCCAGTGATGCACTGGCCACACAAGTATTCTGGAGCCATGACCCGCAGGCCAGCAGTGAGGCCAGGAGGTGGAGGGTGTGCTGTAGACGATATCAAAAGCCAGACGGTAAAATAAAGGGAAATACCACGATAAATAAGGGGGCGCGCCTGCTGCACTGACATAGTACTGACCCCTCAGAGTGGCTTCCACAGGCACTGGAGAGAGGGGCCTGGAACTGTGTGACTTAGGCGGGAACCTGAACAAGAGACTGTGGACATATGCTGGAAGGGGGGAAGAAGAAAATGCCAGCAAAGCCATGGCAGACGAAAATGGAGGCGTTTGCAAAAAGAGGAGACCAGAAGCGGGAGTTAGGAAATGCAGAGGCACAACAGAAAGAGAATAGCCCCGAGACCCCCGCTAATGTCACTAATAAAAGAATATTGGAGGCTAGTGCGGCCCTGCGTACATCCATGCAGACCCGTATCAGGGAGATAAACTGTGATGTCGGACTCGGGAGGTAGGATGTGCGCAATCTGGCAAGCAGAGTGTTATGTTATGTTACTTGGCATTTATATAGCGCCTTATGTATCATTGGTATGATCGCAAAGCGCTGGGAGGTTGAACGCCCTCGGGAACCGCAGTTCAGTCAGTAGAGAGAGTGTGGTATGGTGCGTGGGCGCACTGGATATGTGTGCAGCTGGTGTGGTTGTTGCATGAAAGCTGCTTAGCGGTAGGTGTGGTGCTGAGGAAATCAGTTGGATGTGTTCAGTCTGGAGGGTGGACACCCCGACTGAGTTCTGGCTGCGTTAGGCGTGAAGAGACGCTTAAGCTACCCGGAATGTGCTCTGCTAGGTTGATGTGGGAGTTTGTGGGGTCATGTTAATTATGAGAACAGCTAGACCAAATGTGTCATAGTACAGCTGTGTTCTAGTTGAATGGTGGTGTAGGGGAGAGTAAGCGTAGTAGTTTGATATGGTGATTATCAGTAAAGTGCCTGTGATCAAGCATGAGAGCAGGACAGGGGGCGTACATACAGTTCATACAGTTCATCAACACCACAGTTACGCTATTAGGCACACTTTCTAGATTCAACTTTACCACAGTGACGTTATTAGGCACACTTTCAGATTCAAATTTACCAAAGTGACTATACTACAGAGACGCTATTAGGCATACTTTCAAACTTTGGCACAGTGACTCTATTAGGCACATTTTCTAGATTCAACTTTAGCACAGTGACGCTATTAGGCACATTTTCTAAATTCAACTATACCTCAGTTACGCTATTAGGCACATTTTCTAAATTCAACTATACCACAGTTACACTATTAGGCACATTTTTAGATCCAACTTTAGCACACTGATGGTATTTGGCACACTTTCTAGGTTGAACTTTAACACAGAGACGCTATTAGGGGACATTCAGTGATGTTGGGAATACCTTCTAAATTGAACTTTATGGGACATGCTACCATTTACAATTCTAACTAAGTGTCGGACATGCTATCATTCACAGTTCTGGGGTAAGGTTATGTTAATGTTAATTCACATTTGCACCGTGCACTTTCACCACCGGAGTGGTCCCCTGGCGCTCTGGCGGCTCTGAAAAAGGGAAGGGGGGTAAGTTAGTGGGGATAAGCTGGAAAAGTGTAAGAGAGCAGTGATGTGCTGTTGGCAGCCTCAGCCCGGTGGGTCCGTTGATTGGGCTCGGGGTGTTTCACGGTCGGTAGTCGTTGTGTGCTGTTGTGCGTGTCTATGTGTGGTTTGTTTTGTTGTTGCAGTGTAGTGAAGTTTGTGCAGATTGTTGTGTTGTAGGCTTGTGGTTGTGTTCGGTTACAGTTTGAGAGGTGTATGCAGAGGGGTGAAATTGTTAGTGGATTGGTTAATTGACATTGCTGTCCTTGCAGTTATGTCTAGGTGTGATGCTTGCTATCATTCACTATTCCATCTGAGTGTGGCCCTCGCTAATCTTCAATATCCTAGCTAGATGTGAGGCAGGCTAGTGATCACGATTTCATCTAAGTGTGGCGCATGCTAACATTCACATTTCTATTTGGATGCCACGGAGGCCAATATTCACAGTTCTCTCTGGGTGTGGCACTAGCTAACATTGGCAAGTAAGTTAGTGTGTAATGCAATGCAACATTTACAGTCCAGCCATGAATAGAGTTAGGCTGGTGGTCACAAATCTCTCTAGGTATGCATGGTCTAAATCTATGGCAGTCTACGTTATGGAAAGGTAAGGTAGAGTGGCGGGGGCTTTCTGGAGTAGAGTAATTGCTCTACAACCCACCCATGCCACACTTACAGTTTTTGTTGGGTCTGTTGACTGCTGGCTTCATTGGCTTCCCCTGCGGACACCTGCTGACACATCTTGGAGCCGCCAATGTAGGAGCCGCCCTTTGCCTTGGGGTCCTTAGCCGCATGGGCTGCCTAGCAGAGGGCTGTCCTGAGAAGGTCAGTCATGACCAGGTGAATGTACCAATCAGGGGAGGTGGGCGGGTGGCACTGGAAAATGCCAGACACAAACAAAGGACTACACCCCAAAGACTGCACCCTCTGGATGCAGCCCAGCACGAAAAACAGGCTCAGAAGCCACAAAAACACCAGGTAAACACACCAGATTAGCACACAGTGCTCACCAAAAAATAAATAAATGAATGAATAAATAATTTTTTTTAAAAAGAGTGGGGAAGAATGAGGTGAGAGTGGAGGAGGTGTCCGCCACCATGAATGAATTGCAAGGGAAGGTCCAAGAGCTAATCACACAGGTACGGATGCTGCAGGATCGACTGGAGGACACTGAAGGGAGAGCGCAGAGAAGCAACATTTGGATCCTGGGGCTACCAGAAGGAGATGAGGGAAGAGACCCCACCACATATGTTGAAAACCTGCTGCTCCAAGAGATCAGACCAGGTGTGCTAACATAGGGGTTCATGGTGGAGAGAGCCCACAGGACACTGGTGAGGAAACCCCCCCAAGCCGCCAGATTCCTGCCTCAACCGATCATAGCCACAATATTGAACTTTAGGGATAAAGTGAAGATACTGGCCTTCTCCAGAAACGGAGGCAAGATCTAACGTGGGTCTGCATCACTGGCGATCTATCTGGACTATACCCTGCAGGTCCATAGATGCAGAGGTCAATTCGTCCCAACGAAAGAAAGCTGTAGAGGGATGGGGAAGTTTGTTCCCTCCTCCCCCTCCTCCCCTCCTATAAGATACATGATGCAGAAGAAGACCAGGAGATATCGAGATCGCCCATACTATTTTGGTCCAATTCCTAGTACTCTATTGATTGATAAGTATTTCGAGAGGTACCCCCTCAGTCAGCCTTACAGGCCCGGTGCGGTACAAGTCTACCCCAGAGTGGACGAGGAGCCCCAGGCTGCAACTAAAAAGAGACGTCAATTGACAGTATTGATTAAAGTGCCGAGAAGCCATATTGCTGACTTTGATAGAGACACCATGACCTAGCAGCATTAGACATGAAGCACACGTGCCATCTGCACTAGGGACACAACCACACACTTAAATACATGAAGAACACAAGCATACAGTTCTATAGTTAGAGGACAGATACATATACATACTGTCATTGCTTTAATTATTTTGCCATTAGCTAAATGCAGCAACGCAGAAACTGCAAGAAGCAAGTGATCCTGAGTAAAGTTTACAGGTGCTTATATGCAAATAACCCTATGGAACTGCAAGAGCACCTATGGGATCTGACAGAGCCAAGTGTGACTAACCTATGGGGAATATAGCATAACACAAACACTTTAGGAACCACGTTATGGTTTAGGAAAATTACAGCAGGCCACAAGCCTCTCAGCAAGAGCTGAGCTGAGTTGAGTTCAGGCTGGACAAGAGCAAACATGTGAGACAGGACCTGCTGCCAATGCCACCAGATACTGATGATATTCCATTCCCTGAACGACAGTAACACCAGCTGCATTAAATGCAAATAATTCTTCATAATTCAGAGCTGCACAGCCCCCAATAATGGTCTCCGAACCCGTGACACGGTCGACTCAGACAATGGACAGCAACCATTGATGGGAAAGGAAGCCAATCCCACGCCGACAGACAGAAGCCTGCAACAAAGATGTTACAATCTAAGACAAGTGTTGCACTGAATTAACAATCACTCTCATAGACTAAGATGGTATACACAAGTTACAATACAGACACATAGGCCCTCATGACAGGTCCGGCGGCAACCGTGCTGGTAAAACCGGCAGGTGGCCGCTAGACCTGTAGTGAATTACCACCACCTGGCGGTCCGGTAAGTCAGGCAGTGGTCATTGTTAGTCCCCATTCCATAGGACTCAAATGGGAATGGGGACCACGGAAACACCGGCACCATGTCATAATAGTGCTGGTGTTTCCGCGAAAGTCTGTGTCCGGGTGCCGTTCCGCCCGCCAGGGCAGACCTGGTGGGCGGGATAGCACACGGCCGCAGACTTGTACTTTGCCTGTCCAGAAAAAACAGTGGCGGTAAGCTTACCGCCACCGTTGTTTCTGGACCAGCAAAGATGTAATGAGGTCCATAGTCATTCTTATTACCTTGAGAAGGTACACCAAGAGCTGAGAACCTTTGCGGATCCCAGTCCTGGGGACGACATCTCTAGCCAATCACAGATCAGTATCCTAGTGGTGGGTAGCAACAGGCAAGAACCAATGGTAAGACCCTCACACTGCAACTTTGTTATAGATAGTGATTTGGGGATGGTTCAGGCCAGCCACCTGACATGGGAGAGTCAGTAGAATAACATGTTCAGGGGATCATATAGGTTATGGCGATATGTTTTCTGGAGTAGGGCCCACGTTGTAACGTCACTATGACGCAATCAGGATAAAATCAGGATAAAAAACTGGCCTGCGAGCCAGGAGATGTTGAGACGTTCATGGATTTCTTCTGTCTCTGTACTGATCCCTGTTGGTTTTGATTGTAATAAACTGCAGTTTGAACTTGTTGTTTGACTGAGTCCTATGCTCATTTTGGGGAAGGTGTTGGGCCTTCTAAGAGTCCGTGAACTCCTAGTGGCCATCTGGCATACCTGGGAGTTTATCTGGCTTCTTTTGGGAGCTTCTTTTTTCTTTGCTCCTTTCCCATGAGGGAATTTGGGGTACCTAGCGTTACCCAGCTGACAAGTTCTGAGAGAGTGTAATAAATGGCGTTTATGCCTCTACAGACGGGTTCTGATGGGCAGTTAATTTTGGTTCAAGTTTGGGGTAGTTTGTTTGGGTTGCGACACAGCTTGCTTCAACAGGGTGGCAGGCACCGGAAGTTCATAAAGGTACGGAAAAACAGGAAGGGGAGTGCCCTGGCCCCGAGTGCAAGTCGAACAAAGGGGGAAGACATGAGAAGGGACCACATGGTGGAAGTACCTAACATTTCCTCCTGGAGTTTCAGGGGACTGAATAATGATGTTAAGAGGGTCAGGGTGACGGAATACATACATAGAAAGGGTATTAAGAAGGCGCTACTACAGGAAATGCACCTTACAGCTAACAAGCAGACCCAGATCCTGCGGAAATGGGGGGGGTTTCGATCGGCCTTTTCCAACTATGCAAGGGGCGTTCTTATCTGGATCGACCCAACGGTGCCTTTCCTGGAGGTGGGAGTCTACACAGATGATGAGGGTAGGAAGGTGTTAGTGCACAGGTTCTTGGACAAGAAGGAAGTCTGCTTGATAAATATATATGCCCCCAACCAAGATGCATCCATTTTCATCTGCTCACTGAATGCGTATTTGGCCCCTTATAGATGGATGAAATGGATATGTCGGGATTTTAATTCTACACCAGACCCAACATTAGACAGGTCAGACAGTAAACTTAAATCACCATCCCCACCGACTAAGGTCTTTCTAACACTGCTGCGAAAGCTGGAGTTGCGGGAAATTTGGAGGTGGCTGATGGAACCCAGAAGGGAATTCTCATTCTATTCCGGTGTGCATAAGGTATAAATGTGCATAGATTATTTCTTCAAGGGGACGGACCACCTCGGGCAGTTTGTGGGGGCCTCCTATGAGGGTCGTCCTCTTTCGGATCATTCACCCTTAATTGTACAATGGGTGCTTTGCAACCATCAAACCCGATACCCACCTGGAGGCTGCGGACAGAGACCCTGCGAGATGGACACTTCAGGGACGTCAGAGCACAACAAATAGAGGATTATTTTGACATTAACGGGGGAATTGTAGACTGTGAGGGGACTTTATGGGGCACCTTTAAGGTGGTGATACGAGGAGAGACCATAGTCAAGGCAGGGGTTGTCTAGAGGTTACTAGAAAAGAAGTTGGCGGCCACAGAGGTGGAAATCAAGCGGATGGAGAGAGCTGACCTGCGTGGAGGGAGTACTGAGGGGTACTTACGAGGCAGGAATGTTGGACCACTGGGAGGGGCTAAGAAGGTATAGTTTTGCAAAAATTCTGAAAAGCTGCATGGGCAAGGGTATAAACCCAGAAGGCTATTAACATGGTTGTGCCAGGGGGCTGATGCCCGAGAAGCGATTAATGAAATAGAAAACGAGTGTCAAGAATTGTGGCAGTCACAGGGGAAATCAATGAGGCACGGGAGATCTTGGAGACCCTCTCCGAGATAGACCTACCCACACTGAGTGCAGAACAAGCAGAGGAATTGGGCGTGCCGCTCACAATAGAAGAACTGCGGGCGGTGATCAGCATATTTCCCACAGGGAAAATGCTGGGTGGGGATGGCTTGCCGGCTATTGTGCACCTTCCGCAGGCGTACAAAGTTGGTAGACTGCCCCAGAACATGGAAAAATCCATAATCATCCCAATATGGAAACCTGGAAAAGCAGGGAGGTATTGTGAATCACATTACCCCATCTCCCTAAAAAATCAAGATAGCAAGATTCTCACGACAATCTGAGCGGAAAGGCGAAAGAGAGTAATTGGGATATTGATCCACCCAGATTAGATAGGGTATGTTTTGGGGAGGGCTACATCGGGGAACCTCACAAGACTGCATGCAATCATAGATGAGACCCAGGGATGGTCAGACAGGTGCACGGTGGTGGCGCTGGATTCCATCAAAGCGTTTGACTCTGTCCAGTGGGAGTGGTTGATTGACTCTCTAGAAAGGTTTGGGATAGTCGAAGGGTTCATGAGGTGGGTCAGAATTCTCTACTGTAGGCAGGTGGCGATAGTGAAGGCCGGCAAATACGTGTCAAGGCAGTTCACCATACGAAGGGGCATGAAACAAGGGTGCTCGCTGTCCCCTATGCTGGCCATCTTGGCCATGGAGCCTCTGGCGGTGTGCTTGAGGAGGGAATTGAAAGATACAGGGCTCCTAGTCAATGGCACACAACATGCGGTTTTGTTATACGCGGACAACATCTTATTGTATGTACGGAGCCCGAAGTTCACCGAGCATCCTATGTAGAAGTATTAGACAACTTTGCAGCATTATCAAGAATAACAGTTAGCAAAACGAAGTCTTGCATATTCACCCTGGCAAGCTTGGTTGAGGTGGAGGAATCACGACTTCCAAACCTAGTGCTACAGTGGAGGGTCAAAACATTTAGATACCTGGGAGAGGAAGTCTACCATAATGTGACAGAGACCCATCGGCAGAATACGCTAAGAGTTAGAGCCGGGCTGACAAACTCCATCATGTTTTGGGAAAAGCTACCCCATTCGATGATGGGCAGGATTGCACTGTTGAAATTCATCAGCCTCCCTCGCCTATTATCTCATTTTGTGAATGTCCCGTATCCCATACCAAAGTCTTTTTTTAGAGAACTGAACTCGATGATAGGAAGCTTTATATGGGGATCGGGAAGGCGCAGAGTAGCTCTGGATATCTTATGTAGGTACTACGTAGACGGTGGGGTGAGCCATCCCTACTTCGAGCTATACTACTGGGCGGGACAGCTACAACATGTTGCAGGATTTGTGGCAGACATAGAAAAAGTGGAACATGGGCTGCTGAGTGCGGCAGTAGCCCCCTACTTGCTGCGGGAAGTTCTATGGCTGGGAAGTGAGAGGATTGGAGATCCTCCCCACCTCATACAATTAGGAAAGAAGATCTGGGCAAGGGCCAGGGCATTATTAAAAATAAGAGAGTCATACTCCCCCCCAAATACCCTTGGCAGCAATATGTGGTGGGAATAGCGCAGATCTGGCACAGATTACATCGCAATGGGAGAGTAGAGGGATAGTGACGGTGGGAGACCTGCTGTCATCAGAGGGGCTCTTGAGGGGCTCTTGGAATTCCGGGAGTTAGAAGATGGGTATGGTATTAAGAGAGGGCAGTTCCTGACACCCTAGAATATTAGATGAGACAAGGAAGAGGTGGCCAGTTTTTCCTAGACTGGAGGAAGACGACATACTTGGGCTGTTGCCTGAGGTGTGTCAGAGAGAGGATACAGAGTGTCTAGGCTGTACCAGGGGTTACTGGAGGCAAGGCTCAGGGATACCTCCAAGGGAAAGAGCAAGTGGGAGTTGGAGGTAGGCAGAGCGCTTAAGGAATTGGAATATGCCAGAGTATTGCTCTATCTGAAAAAAGTCTTGAGGAACGCTAGACTAAAGCTGACCCAGTTTTCTGTACTCCATAGGGTATATTTGATGCTGCTTCTTTTGGCGCAGTTCCCAGGCCTGAAGGAGAGAGGATGTCCATGAAGTGGAGGGGAGGGAGTGGGGATGATCCACATGTTCTGGACGTGTCCAGTGATCCAAGGGTTCTGGCAGGAAATGGAGCGAAGGTTAAGGGGGCGGAGGGATAACAGCATATAAGTGAAAACCAGAAGCTTGCCTACTTGGAGGGTTTTTCCGACATGAAGGGGGCTGAAACCAGAAAATAGAATGATCGATCAGGCCTGGGATTTGGCAAAAAAAGGATCACTATGGCGTGGAAATCGCACAAGGGCCTGCGCATTGACGTGTGGTGGAAAAACATACGGCAATGGTATGTGACAGAAGCTGTGATATGGTATGAGGCCATGTGAGTAGGGAGGAAGGAAAGCTTGGAAAATGTGACGGGCTGAAATGCCTTGGGGCAAAAGTTGGTTGTTTCGCCTGAAGCTCTGGTGGGACGTGGCAAGATTGAGGAATGGGAAGATCTTGGAGCTAGAGATGGGTGAGATGGAAGGGTGTATGTTTTAGGACTCTGGTGGGTAAGAGAGGACCTCTGGTGGACCTACAAGGACTACAAGCCGTGGGTTTATTTGTTTGACTAGGGGGTGTTGAGTGAGTTGGGGATCTGGGAGAGGAGGGGATGTTGTACAGCGAAAGATGTGATATGTAAACTTAAATGTGTACTATGATGTAACAGGTGCAAGACTCTTTAATCCTAATACAAAAGGAAGTGTTTTACACAAAAAAAAACTTTGCATGGCCTTTCGTGTTCCAAGTAAGGCCACCTACCCCCCTGATCCTGCTGAAAACCTGGAGGGGAAGTACAATCCTGATTGCTTGATGAGGCTAATGCCCCTGAAATCCATTACCAATCAGCCATTACATCCGTCACCTAATGTCGTCATCCCTCCATCTGTTTTGTCTTTTGGGACACTCATGTTTAGCCCTGGCACATTTAACTCATGCTGCAAACTCATATATGGCATTGCTTCTAAATGCGGTACAATATCAAAAAACTTGTGTCTATTTTCGTCGGAGGAGGCTAGGATACATTTTCTAATGATCACCGATGGCACTGTTAACATCACTATAACTGTTCTATTTGGCGTTGTGAAATCAACTAAACCCAAATCTAGCAATGAAACAAGACACACGGCTGGGATTTTGTGAAATAGCAACAGAATATTCACTTGGTTCAAACTATTTTAATATCTATAGGAAAAATGGCTTACACCCTGATCTTATCCTCCTTCAACCAGGGTCCTTCTTGTGGTGTTCGCACATGCCCAAGTCACATGAGTGAGGGGGAGCCCATCTCACGTGATGAGGGAGTGATAGAAATGAAATAAAAGCAGGGGTGACCAGAAACGGGCAGAGCCGTGTACAAGCTGAACGTGGGTAGTCTTGTTTCTGTCAGCACTCTTCTCGTTTCATGCGTGGCACGCACAGCATACCTCTGCCCTCTCTGCTAACATCCGGAGGACAGAGATAAAGCATTGCATTGGCGACAAGGAAGTCTGGACCATGTGTACTCCACCAGTTTGCACGCATCATCAACCACTTCACGCTGCTGCGACCGGCTCGTCTAGATCAGCAAAGCACCACCAGTGGCTACACCTGGTTCTATAGGATGAAGAAAGTTAACTAATACACACGGCCTACACAAGGTGAGGACCAGAAAGAGTACACCTAATCTCTGAGCATTGAGCAGTAAGTGCATTGGAAACACACACACACACCAGCATTCATGGCAAGTCCACATAGCAGCAGAAACAGAAAAGGTAGTAGCAGAGGCCCTAAGTGTGGCGCTGTAAAAAGTTAAAGGGCTAACACTATTACCAGACGCCACGCATGGGATGTGCATGAGACCGTTTGGTCCCTATGCCACAGGAGCAGCCTTATGCTGGGAAATCTGGCTACAACAATTTGAACTGAACATGCAAACGACCAATTTCACAGATACTAAGAAACTGCACCCTCTGCTATTACTCAGCATTGGCGCCCTGACACTAAAATTGTTCAACTCTCTGCCCAATAGAGGCACAGCAGACAATTATGATGCAGCGAAAGCAGCGCTGAACAAATTAAAACCTGAGTTAAACCCTGATTACAAGAGGTTCCATTACTGCATGGCCCATCAAAGACCAAAAGAAAACATTGATGACTTCCATGGGTGCCTGAGAAAAATGGCACTGCTTGCGAATTCCTGGATGAAGAGTTTGCTGTCTGATTATCAATGGAATCTCCTCAGATAAACTTTGCAGGGCAGTACTCTCAGAAAAGAGCATTCCACTATACCGCATCCTTGCCATGGGCAGACTACGAGAACGCACCGATGGCCAGGTTGCAATCATGGAAGCTGCCATGCAGCAACTTCACTTGACAACCACCCAGCAATTAGAGGGAGACCAGATAAGAAACAAGCTGCCGGTATGACAACCGGATGGAAGCCAGAACGGTGGGACTCGTGCAACTGGTGTAGAGGACCATGGCATTGAGGGGAACCCTGCCCTGCATTAGGGGTCACCTGTCACAAGTGCAAGAGACTGAATCATTTTGTGGCTTTCTGCCTCAATCCACCACTTCAAAAAAGAAGCAAACTACCAGAGGCACCAAACCCCAGGGTTAAAGAGAGGGGCAAGGTGAGAGTGGTAGCCACAGCAAGAAAGTCCCCCAGCAGCAGTGACACTGACGACAGCTCAGAAGAAGAAGCATCCCCAGAAAGAGGACAACGGGTCAGATCGCAGAAAAAGGAGAATGTGTCCACATGATATCCACCGTCAAGCCCAGGAAAAATTGTCCCAGGGAGAAGGAGTCTAGACGGCCCTCCGGCATCATCTTAGTTGATGGGACCCCAACCATTGTGATCAATACGGGGGCGACGGTGTATGTCATGCCTCTAATGAGTTTCAAGAAAATTGAACCACGGCCCATCTCTGAGACAGGAAAGTGCAGCTATTTGCATATGGGTGTGAAAAGCTGCTCCCAGTGACAGGCTCGTTCCAATCAAACCTAACCCACAATGGTGCAACTACTTTGGCTATGTCTTCAATGTGTAAGGAGTATTGCCAGTCCCCACCAAGGTGGCGGACATCAAGGAAGCCAAAGCCCCCACGCCGGCATCGAAAATCAGAAGCTTCATGGGGATGGCTACATACTGTGCCAGCTTCATCCCCGACATTGCCACCATCACAGCCCTCTTAAGGAAGTTTACCAAGAGAGAAACGCTGTGGTAATGGTCTGAACAACACCAGAATGTGTTCCAACAGATCAAGGACTCCCTGTCAAGCTCTAGCAGGATGGCATTATTTGACACCAACCATGCCCCTGAACTGCTAGTTGACATGAGAACTGTGGGACTAGGAGCTGTGTTAACACAAATCAAATGAGAGGGCACAGTATTTCCAGTCGCCTTTTCCAGCCGGGTGCTCATCAAGACTGAACAAAATTATGTGCACATAGAAAAGGAAGCGCGGTCCATTCTGTGGGGTTGCCACCATTTCCAAGTCTATCTCCTAGGCCAACCGGCGAAAATATTCAAAGACCACAAACCCCTAATACCAATCCTCAAAGGCTTGGCCCCACACCCTCCAGCATGCCTAGAGAAGTGGATGCTGCAATTACAGCCATTCAACATTGAGGTAAAATATCGAATGGGTGCGGACAACCCTGCAGACTACCTGTCCCACCACCCACGACCAGCTACCCCTCAACATGCCAAAGAAACAGAGAAACATTTGTGTCACATGGTTGCTTTTGCCTGTCCAAAGACGATGACACTACAGGAAATAGCCAAAGAGACCAAAGCTGATGCCTGCCTCCAGCACACAAAACACAACATACAGAAGGGGGACTGGAAAAACTTCCTATCATCCCATCGGACTATGGCAGCTCAAGAGAAACTACAGCCCCTGTTCGGCATCAGACTTGAATTGACCATGTCGGAAGAAGGGGTGGTTCTAAAATGACACTGCATCGTCCTGCCGGAGGTGCTAGAAGAAAGGGCCCTGCAGTTGGCACATGAGGGACACCAGGGCATTGTTAAGACTCAAGCGTACCTTAAGTCCCAAGTGTGGATGCCAAAAATACAGAACAGGGTTTTGGAACTAGTTGAAACCTGTGCGGCATACCAATCATCAAGGAGACAGATGGCACCATAACCTATTGCAAAAGCGCCCAGAAGCAACACAAGATGGGTGTCAGTCAGCATAGACGTCTGTACCATCGCCAGAGAAGGCTACCTATTTCTCCTAATAGACGAGTTCAGCAGGTACCCGGAAGTCAAACACAGCCGGTCAAGTGGCACAGCGAGTAGAGCGCCCGCTTTGACACCCGTGCAGAGCCTGTTAACGCAGGTTCGAATCCCGGCGGGGCCAAACTCAGCCTTTCATCCTTCCGAGGTCGATAAATGAGCACCACACACCGTGGGTAATAATAAGCAGCGCTCAGATACCTGAGGGTTTGTAGCGCTATATAAAAGCCTAATTATTATTATTATTATTATCAAGTCCACAGATGCCCTCTCCATCATAACAGCTGTGGAGAAAGTGTTTGCCACACAAAGGATACCACGGAAAATGAAGAGCGACAATGGGCCCCCGTTTACCAGCTTTGTGCTACAGCAATTTTTAAAAGTCCTCAACAATGACCTCCAGAAGATTACCTCATGTTGCCACAAGCGAACAGAGAAGGTGAAAGATTTATGGGGTCATTGAATAAGACCATAAGAATTGCAAAAGATCAACAGAAATCAAGGCTTCCACCTGTGTATTGAAGTCTCACACAAGCAGTCCACCCACACATCTACACGAGTCAGCAAGACTGCACTGATGTTTGGAGTACCCATTAAAGTGGAACTGCAACTACACTCGAACTGGATTGCCTCTGAACCCAGCATGCCATGCTCGTTGAGCACAGGACTGAGAACTCCAGGTTGGCAACAACGTGCTAGTAAGGAACCTGACACCCCCAAAGAAAATGATCCTGTCATACGAGTTGCGCCCCTAGATGGTGCTTAACTCTGACCACAGCATGATAACGGCCACCAGAGGGCAAGAAGTAGTAACACACAACATATGCCATTTCCGCAAGGTGCCACCAACACTTTGGAAGGAACAACCACCACAAGCATAAGAAGGAGCTGAATCCCCAAATTCGGCTGAGGAACATCCCGAAAGGGATGACAACACACCCTTGCAGAACGAAGCCCAGACACCACCTCGCCCAGATGAGGAAGGGAGCGAAAGCCGAGACAAAGGAGACCACGAGAGAAGAACCAGCACACGGAATGGATTGCGTGAGAAACCTTGCCCATCATCCCGACTGGGGGGTATGTATTGCATGGAGTGTACCACAAGACACCCAGAGATGCCAAGACTCTTCCAGTCCGAGAAAAGACTTATGGACAGCTCCAAGTGAGTTCACAGACTTTATTCAAAAGATCCAAGTTTGGGAGGAATGTGGTGTCTGCATGAGCCCAAGTCACGTGAGTGAGGGGGAGCCTGCCTCACGTGACAAGGGAGTGATAGAAAGGAAATAAAAGCAGGGCTGACTGGAAACGGGCAGAGCTGTATACAAGCTGAACGTGAGTAGTCTTGTTTCTGTCCACACTCTGCTCTTCCCGTGTACAATGTGCTATCCGGGGGCCAGAGATAAAGCATCACATTTCTGAGCAGACCTCATACTATTGTGAGCTTGCACATCGTATAATGGCGAGGGCATGGAATAAGGAACAGGACTAAAAACCTGCCGCCTGTGTGTCCCCTCATTAAAGCCTTCTATATGTTTTCTTACTTCAACATTAGACCTAAGCATGTATAATGAAGCTGTCTGACCCAGTGCCCCTTTGTGTCTGCATCTGCTGTGTGTTCATGGTCACTCTGCATTCGGGTAGTTGATTCCTTAGAGGTCAAGATTATGAATACAGATACTGTTTGAGAAGGGCTTTCCTTCTATCCAATCCAAGTCTCGATATTTGGAGACACTCTTGCAGCATCCCTAGCCCCAGTGCTTAATTTGTAAAAAAATAAGTGCCAGTGCCCAAAAAATATTGGCCCCATAATGCCACGCGCGGCCTGTGCCAGTTCAGTGCTAGACCTAGATCGGCCCACCACCAGCCCATCACACTGCTGCTGCTCCATGTCACATGTTTAGTGCTGAAGCAACTGCTGGCACGGGCTAGTAGTGGGATGGATGGGGAAGGGCACACATGGGTTGAGAAAGTATAATGCTTTAAAGTTGGAAAACACTTGTTATGGTAGGTGTAGTGGTTCCAGCATTCCGGCAACCCCAGAGGCAAAAGAGTGCATTTGAACATACTTCTAAGTTCTTGACCACACTTGTTAGATGTCTGGACCATACTTGCTGACCTTGAAGCGATAATGCATTGATAAAATTGTTGCAAACCTGTGGATGTTATCTTATTTGTCAATTTTGTAGAATGACCGCCCACCCCCTCCCACCGCCCTGTTTCCCAAATGGCTCTGAGTGGAGTTGGGGTCTCTTGTGAGACTCACAGTGAGAGTATTTTTATGTTTTGACGTACACTAGGAAAAATAATAGACTGTATTTAAAACATTAGGTTTGATTGAATGAAAGTTAACAGATGTTGCAGTAATTAAAAATCTGAGACATACTCAAAAACACTTTTGTATTTAACCTCATGCTGAATAAATAATTGGAAGCAAAGACGACACAAAGCAACACTGGTTCGATCCCCGAATCCTCGCTTAGAAACCTCTGGGTATTAAGCGCGTTATAAATACGCAACTAAGACATGCTCCTCCTGTAACTGCATCTCGATGGCCCCGGGCTGTGTGAGCGCTTTAAAAATGCAAATAAATAAAAAAGCATTTCTGTTTCAGTCACTGTTGAACTGTATTTGTCTCTACCCCTTCGGCCCCATCTGACAGTCTGTTAAAGTACACCAAGTATTGTTAATCGGTTACCTCCAGGAAGAGCACCCTCCCCTCAGCCCGTTCTTCAGTCACCTCATCCAGGTGTTATGTGTAATCAATTTACTCTCAAGCCCTTATCAGTCATCACATCTCATAAATGCATCCCCCTTCACCCTTCCTTCAAGCATGAGCATGGTGCTGTATAATTAAGTCATTTCTGCAAGACATTGTTGTGAAATCAACGGCCCATGCTACTTCTCCTTTAGGGCCTCTTTCCACCTTAACACATCTCCTTCCCACTGACATGTTCTTGACATACTTCACTAAACTGCGGGGTGTAACAGACACCCACCTCCCTATCTGAGGATTCCTATCTGAGGATTGCATGTGCTCTCATTCGGAGCACATGCTTGGAGCGTATTGTACCCAGGTTAAGGGGCCACATCTAGTGTATAAACCACACATCAGGATAGAAAACATGCGCTGGAATTATGTAAAAAAATGACAGCAAAATACGGTTGAGAATTATACACGAATACTCAACTAGTGCTTTTAATTATGACGACAGATTAGTGGGCATGTGCACCATGTTTATCCCTGTCTAGTTTCCATGTGTGTATCTTTAAGCCTGAAATGGCATTTCAGAAGTTTGTCTTTGCATGGGCTTTTCTCGCGAAGTTCAGCCATTTCCGCTTCGGCCCAATACGTGCACCGTTCCGGGTCCCCTCGCTGAAGCTCGTTTGTGAACTAATGAGGCCGATAACATTAAAGGGAAGAAGGGAAACACCCAGGCAAAAATTAACAGTTCATGTTTCGCTTAGATGAATGCTATCTAGGGTCAGACTGGGGCATACAATTGTCTCGAGTCAGGCTCGGCACCAATGAAAAAGTGGCCAAAGTTGCAAACGACAATTCATTCTTTTTGTGACAGACACTAGTGGGACCACGCTGCTGCCCATGCCCCGCCCGGTCCTGGGCTTTGCCCTGCCTTGCCTCAATCACTTAGGCTACCTTCCTTGGGGCCACCACCGCCACGGCCATGCTGAGCCTGATGATGACAAAAATAGGTGCGCGGCGCAGCGGCCCCACGGAAGGAAATTAAAAGAAAAAACGTATATTTGCGCGGCTGGGGCTCATCACTTTCGAAGTGATGGGCCACAGCCGCCACTCAAAATAAATGATTTCTTTTAAAACCTACCTTTCGTGGGGCGGGGCCCCGGCCACCGGCCCCACGGAAAGTCAGGTTTTCAAAGAAAAAAGTAAAAAACATACTTCTGGGCACAATCCACGGGTCCGGCCGCCCGCGGCAGAGTCATCCGACTCAGTCTGCGGCAGCTGGCAGCCCCTGGTCACAGAAATTGGCCTGGGCCTGGCACTGACTGCTGTCAGCAGCACACTGCACACAACCTAAGCCCGGGCACGGACGGTCCCCTGGTGGGGTCCTGACTCCTGGGCAGTCAGGACACTACCAGGGGACCATTCCGCCACCGGGCCCCGACCTGGGCCTTCCTTGCCTGTTCACTTGACTGTGACAGGCTCAGGCTGCACCGCACTCAACAACAAGTGACTTACCTGCTTTGCCAGCTGGGACTTGGTCTCCTGTCGGGGCCTCAGGGTGGGGGGGGGGTGAATGCGCACACTGGCATCTACACAAATGAAAAAGCAGGCAGAGGGGGGCCCAGGAAGCAACTAGGCTGCACCACACAGTGCAGCAGGGCAGGCTCTCTCTCTTACAAGTCAGGACCGACAACGCCACGCCTCGACACCTTCACTTCACAATAACTCGTGAAATGAAGGTGGCGCCGTGCTGCCTCCTGTGGCAACAACAACACGTCACCATGTAATTTCACTGGCTCAGAAGAACAGCCAATGAAAACTGCACATTCTGTTACTATACAGAATGTATCAAATACTGCATTGTAACAATAGAATGGTAGTTTTCATGAATCTAAGTGATTTTACTGAACCCAAAGGTTTGACTTTCCAAAAGTTTGACTTTTTTATTTTTATTTCCTGCAAATATATATGTGGGGGAGATGCCAAACAGCCCCCCCACCTTACCCCTATACATTTTTTATATACTTTACCCCCCCACATATATATATGCGGGAAATTGGGGGTCGAACTTTTTGGAGTCAAACTTTTGGGGTTAGGTGAAATTGTTCTAAACCGTTTTCATTGGCTGTTGTGTGTAACAGTTTGTTGTTCATTGCAATTGCTGGCCCCTCCCAGGCCCAGCCAGCCATGGCCTGCAACCTGCAAGCACGAGAGAGATTGAAATCAGAATGACAAATCCCAATGATTTATAATCGAAGCAAAGCGAAGTGGAAGAACAAACAAAGCAATTGCACGTGTGCTGGCCCCGCATGAGTTCCGGTGCCCAAAAAAGAGTGCCGGTGTTGGCCACCGGCAACCACCCCCATAAATTAAGCACTGCCTAGCCCTCTTCTTTCTTTTTCTTTTCGTTCTTGCATTCCTAGTCTGGCTTAAACGGGTAGTGTCCACTGCTGACGGTACAGAGAGCACATCCTCTCTTTCTGACTCTTGGGTAGATTCTGTCACTGCCCTATTCTTTCCTCTTGCATTAGAAAATAGTGCTTCAAAGAATTTTAAAGACACACTATTTTTTTTTCGACTTTTGATTTTTTCTTGTCTTACCCTTGGGTTCATTCTTTTTAGGGTTGGATATAATTCTCCCTCATCTTGTTGGATCATAATGACCCTTTCAAGAGGGCTCGGACAAATGGTTCCGAAAAGTCAGATTATGATCCCAAAGATTGTATTGGGGCACACGCCGGAGACATCACAAGACCCCATCATAAATTAGCAAATCTTCACCCTCATTCCCTTGTTCGTGACTTGGCCTGTCTTAAGAACACACCTGCACAGACAACAAGGAATGTGGAGGAGAGGCTGGTATGTCAGTAATGTAATTTTTCTTTTGATGTTTGTAGTAGTTAACGTAATCTCTCCCAGATTTAGATCCTGATCACCTCGAAAGCAGTTCACGTTTTATATATTTTGAGCTGCTGACCCCTGATGATTGTGCCACCAACCTCCCCCTCACCCACGCTCCCTCATGACTGTCTTCATGTTTTTACCAGGAATATACGGGTTTCCAGTAACCAGTTGGCTCTCAGAGCTGTGTCTTCTGAAATGGTACATCTGCCAGTAAACACATACCTTTGAACTCCAGCAAACCTGTGCTTCTTCAACTGCCGACAACTGCACTCGCTGCACTGTGCTCTGCTCGGCACAGCGGTCAGCATTATAACTTCAGGTGGGGCGTTGCACAAAATGAAGTCCTGACTCCTTCCAGGCGACAAGAAACTCCGCAGAATGTGCACCGCTGACAACTGCACTCCGCCTACCACACAACATTAAAGAATGTCCAAACAAGGTTTTATAAAAACAGGAGGCTTTAATTAAATTCAAATACAAATACTAATCAAAACGCTATAATCAACCCATTTAAGAGAATATACAGGATATGCAGTCTGTAAGACGAAAGAGGCACTTTTGTTCAGAAGACAGGTAATGTTTTCAGCAGCAATGCTCAAGATCAATGAAGATGTATTAAATAATGTAAGGGGTGAGAAGGTTAGTATCACTAGGACCCTTGAAGGAAGGCCAGGGGACAGAACAACTACAAATAGCTTTTTTGGCTTGTTCATGTATCTCAAGAGGTTCAAGACTGGCTTCTAGTTTTTCGGATTTTGTTTTTATCAGCGTCAAGATGGGCTGAGTCAGGCTTCCCAATGGGTCGAGATGGCATCTGAGACGGGTGGGACAATGACTTCCACAGAGTCGAGTTGGTGTTGAGGCAGGTCGAGATGATTGCTTTTAGCAGGTTAAGTCTGTGTTCAAGACGAGGCGAGTCAATCGCTTCCACTGCGTGGAGTCAGCGCTGAAATGGATCAAGGAGTGGTGGTTTATAATGGCTCAAAGTGCTCGAGTGACAAAGGCAGCTCTGGGGGTCCCTTGGCAGCTCACAATAACTCAAACACTGTCAATGCAGCTCAAGACTAGAATGAGGTGGGAGATAGAGCCCAAGCCTGTTCCTTTGCATCGTTGTTGCTTGCCTTGTTTTGGCTTTCCCAGCCACGAAGGTTGCTAGAGGGGTTGCAGAGGCAGTCACCAGCAGTGAGCAGGAGCCTGGTTTCAGTGCTCAGAAGATATGCCTTGTTCACATAGCAGTTCACCCCAAATGTTTCTCTGGGATTGGTGATGGAAGGCTATTTCTCCCTTCTTGAAACCTTTATCGTCACCTCTATATCCGAGAATTTTGGGCAGGTTAGACCCCAAAAGAGGTCCAGATGAAATCCTTCCTCTGATTTGTCAGGATGATTCAATCAAAGGAGTGGTCTCAGCCCCTTACCAAGTCAGTCTGTCACAGAGGATTGGTTCATTTCAATCCTTCTGTAAGGTTCAAATCCTGGCTATTTTGATCTTTATCCTTTCCTCGTGATGTCAGTCCCAGATAACTGTGTCTGTAGGAACTGAGGAGGGGATACATGAAGTGTGGGAGCCTTTTGTACTGGTACTCCTGCCTGGATACTTTAATTCCAACCCCTCTCTTCTGCCCATTGTCTCTCGCTAGTTAGGGTGTAACATGCCCAAATCCACTTGCCACTGTACTATTCACTCTTTGACTCCACTACTTTGTGGTCCTGAGAGGGGAAAGGTATTTACCAGAGATTCAGCATTCAACCCTCAATAATCCATCTTTCCCTATTTAGGTGCTGGGAGTTACTGTGAGGAATTGCCATCTGGCAAGGGTGTAGGAGACCTGGCTTTTTGGTTGTTTATTAATACAATGATGCAGGTAATTGCATCTCTGAAATGGAATCTAATCAGATAACCCTTTCATAAGCTCCTGCTACATCAGTAGAGTGATCTGCAGCGCCTGCCCTCCAATGGCACAAAGAAGGTTCATATTCACAGGTGCCCATTTGATGACTGCAGTACCAGCCAAGTCTCTGTAGCTGAGGGGCTGCATTTAATGAACCCATGTTAGAAAAACAACATAACTCTGAAAATGCTATCCTGGTGACACGTTAAACTTTATAAATAAGCCATACCTGGGTTTGAGGTATGGTGGCTAGTATCTCTCATACTTATCCAAGCCAGACATCCATTTGATATCACACGTGTCAGCCCTGTAATTCCAGAACAGATGTGAAAGGAGGAAGCTGTGCTGGGAACAGGAATCGAATGGCACACCTGTTCACAAAAGGAGTAGCCTCACACCAGGGGCTGCATACCAGAAGGGCCTTTGATTCTATAGGGGGGGAAAGGAAAGAGGTAAATGTAGACAGATAGAGCTCCTCGCAGCTGGAGGAAGGTTCCACCAGCTTGTTTCTCTCTACCCCTCTCTTTCCTTCCTGTCCACTACACTTCCTGTAGCGCAAAGCACTTTGCGTGTGATGTCAGAAGGCAAAGTCCACTTGTTCCAAGAACAGGGATGGGACAGCTAAAGCAGGTTAGCTTTCATCTCGTCACCTAGGGCCTTTTTCCTTTATATGTAGGGGTCTCCCACCCCTTTTGTACACTTTCAGACAAATACCCAAGGAAGAATTAATTGGACCTCTGTTGGTGGAGTTGATTTTTCCTCCAGTGAGGTGAAGACTCAGTGTAAAAAGAAAGAGGCAAGCACTGTCCCCTAACCATTCTCAGGAAACAGTGGGGGTGAACTTCTGCTGGGACAAGACCAGCCTCTCTGCCAGCCACAATGGTACCCAGGACCTCACTGTGTTGAAGGACACCTGCATTTGTGTGCCAGCCTCTGCCATTTTTGGGAGACCAAGAAAAACTTATCCTTGATACCCTGGGTTGAGACCCACAGAATCCTGAGAGCCAAGACAGCCAGGACCCCTGTTTTCATTCCCTTGAATCGGTCAAACTGCTTTCAAACCGTGTTAACCGCATTTTGAACCAAAGAACCAGCCGGTGCTGTCTTTGGCCCTCAATTGAACTGTTCAAAAAAGCTTGCCTGCATCTCAAACCAGCTCGATGCTGCATCGTACCTCAGAGAGCCTGCCATTTGCATGAATCAACTGCTCATCATAGACCTTTTGCACCCAAGGACATATCCTTTTAAAGAACATTATGGCTTTGACTTGCCTATCAGCCCTGATGCATTACCCAGAGTGGTGCATCTTGCTATCTTTGCTGATTTTATGCTCTTTCCTCAGGGGTGGGTTTTTATAGTGTTTTCTAGTCAGTTAATATTGCATATGGTGTGTTTGATTAAAGTATATATATTTTTATAGACCCTTCATTGGACATTCCTTTATTTTGGACTGTTATGCTTCACTGTTTGGGTTGCTACTGAATTTTATTCACCCCCCCGAGAGTATAGTCTTCCCTTGGCCCACATTATCACAAAAGGCGAAGGGGGCATATCTCTTAACTGTGCCTGTTTTACCTTTATGCTTGTATTGGGTCTTGGTTTGTAGAAGTGCTATCCTCCACTCATCCTTGTACTTCTGTAGGGCAGAGGTCAATGTGTCACAGTTACAAACCAAATTCTGTTTTCCTATTTCATTTTCCCTGTCTAAACCAGAAACACTGACAAGGAGGAATCGCAGAGTCAAGCGATCACTCCCAAGCATATAATTATGTAATTATGTTGTATGGTATTTAATGTTTGTTTGCATAAACCGGTTCCCAACCCACTAACCCGCCCAACCTCCAGATACACTCCTTAAATGTGCTCCAGACAATCGACTCCACAACATCGAAACGCACTTACTGGCCCTGCTGCCACACTGTTCCCGCCTTATGTAGGACAATAGGTTTCTTTGTCTTCAGGGATTAGTCCTCCCTTTATGTCCATGACAATGGGGCATCACCTAACTAATAATTTCTGAGTATAACATGGGGGAGCTGGCGTCTTTCCGGTTACATACTCCTCAGGCGAGGGGAGTGGGTCTCCACCACTGTCGTAGATGAACAGCAGTGATCTTGCCCCAGTCACCCGAGGCTGGCTGAATATCCAAAGTCACCATTATAGGTAGACATGCGTAGGCTGAATGGCGACAACCAACAATGCCTGGTGCCAATAGAAATAGGGGTACCTTAACCAAAGTCCACTAAGATTTAAGAACAAATAATAATAAGCACTGGGGAAATGACGGTGACGCAATGGCAAGGTCTTAAAAAACAATTCCCTCTTCCTAGTTTTCATTTGTGAAGGAAGCTATTCCTGCACCCTCTCCCTCTTGAATCAAGATCCCTGTTTTCAGTGAATCACTTTTACTTGTTTGTTTATTTTACTTCTTCTATACAACGTGGGGCGGGGCAGGGGCGCACTCTTCCATAATGGTTCTCATATGAAATAATTACTGCCCATGGCACCCCATTTACCTCCATCCTCCTGACTGCTTTAAAGGGGTGATTGCAAACAGAATCTTTCAGACCTCTGTCTATCACCCACAGATGGCTTAGTGTAGCATTCAACCAAAATATTCTCTGGAGATTGGTGTGAAGAAGACCGGTGGGGGGTGTCTGTACTTCTGCTCTCTATATGGTAGAAGAGAGGCACAGAAGACCCCAGCCAAGATTCTCTATTACGGTAGCAATGGACGAGCAATCAAGGCCTAGCTTCTCAGGAGGTGATGCAGGCTGGTTCTTAAGTACAGTGTAGTACCCAAGCCCCTACAAAGGAATGTCCACACACTGTATTGGTTAGAACACAGTCTTTATATAATCAATATTCAAGGTTATGTACACTTATCATAATAACTCACTTTGTACTTAGGAAAATCAACAATGGCAAATATATACAATTCTAAAGTGGTACCACCCTTTGTATTAGATCTCATTAAAGTGCATCAACAATACTGTAACAATGTCACACAGATCAATAGAGTGAAACCAACAATAGAGAGAGGAGAGAAAATAAGATGGTTGAGCAATAGGCAGAATACTGGCCCCTACCACTAGACACAGTTCTGTGTGGAGGTCCCCCCACCTGGGCAACCTGTAAAATAAAGATATAGCACAAGCCCAGTCCATATATTGTTCTGCAAGTCTTATTCCCTCCTATAATGTTTTTACCCCCCCAATGTACCTGGTGGAGTCGAGTTCTCCGAAGAGGCGTCGACAGATCCTTCTTGAGCGACCCCCTTTCAAGCGGGAGTCACGGATCGTCGAGAGGCGTCGAGAAGCGTCGAGGAACTCGGTGTTCGGCGACGGGGAATCGACGGCCCTTCTTGAATGCCTTCCCTTTCAAGCGGGAGACACGGGGCGTCGAACGTCCGTCGACAAACAGGGTAGAACGGCGTCGATGAGGCGGCAGCTTCGTCCGAGCGGTGCTCGTCGGCGTCGGAGCGTCGGCGTCCTGTAAGGCAGAGGCGTGCGGGGCACCTCGGTGACAATAGTTCTGGACCGCAAAGATTGTGGAGACGGAGGCCCAACAAGGGCGTCGAGTCGTTCGAGTCTTTGTGGTCTTCGGGTGGCGGGAAACCCACCGGCAGGTTTCTCCTCGGCGCGTTGGTCGTCCTCGACTTTCTCCGGCAGGATAAAGCGGTCGACGGTGCGGACGAGGGAGTCCTTCGTTTCGAATGTTCTTAGGCAAAGGAGCGGACGGCTCCGGTCGTCGGCGGCACGGCGTCAAGTGGTTCCCACGGCTGGGCAACACAACTTCGACGGGCCTCCAGCGGTTACACAAACCTGCAAACCCTGGTCGACGGCAATGGACTTCGACGGCGGCGATGTCCGGGTGCTTCACTTCGATCTCCTCGGCGGTCCCGTCTCGGGTCGGCAGCCTTTCGAGGGTCTGTCTTCCAAGGCGCTTCGGCGAAGATGGAGCGGTGCTCGATGGTCCCTCGGAGCACGGGAAGAGGGCGCCTTACCAGGTCCTCTCTCGGGTCAGTCTTCGACGATTTCGGCAGCCTTCGGATCGGTCGAAGCAAATGCAACAGCAAGTCTTCTTCTTCCAGCTGGACGTCGAGGATCAGCAGTTCCAGTTACTCTTAGAGTGGAGACTCAGCTCCAGAACGCTTCTGAACGCTTCTGAACGTTCCCTGAACCTCCTACCAGTGGTGAGAAGTCCCCAGATATACTATTCTGTCTCTCATCCACACTGCTGGCACACACTCAGCAGCCAATCATACAGAGGGGCATTCATGCAGTCAGTCAGCCAATCAGGCACACAGTGCATTCAGGCCACACTCCTCCCTTTCAGACACTCACAACAAGGAATGTGGATTGGGACAAGTACCCAGCCATTCAACACTACACACTGCATTCAGGCCAGTTTCGGGCAGGGCTGTCTCAGTCTTTGTCTCTCATGCCAGAAACCAGACAACCACAACAAGGAGTGTATATTGGTCACACACTCCATTCACCCAGGTCCCACCCACAGGAGGTACCCACAACATACAGTCACCTGGAAGGCTCCAGTCAGTCTAGCTGGGCCTTAACAACAACACCATATATGGAACTTCCACCCAACAGCCAGTCAGGGGGAAGGGACAGAGTCAGGGCTTCCCAGGACTTTGGGAAAACAAGGTAACAGGCAATAGAAAGCAAGAGGCCACAGGGGCCATCTTGTTTCCTATCAGGAATCTACTGATCCCAATGGCAGGGCCTGGGTATCCCAAAATGGAGGACACCCAGAGCACCTGTCAAATTCAGCATGGAGCTGCCACCAGCCCATACCCTGCTCTGTGGGCCACCCACAGGTGCTCAAAAACATACACTAGGGGCACAGGGTTGTACCCCTACCCATGGGTGCCATAAGGGTATCCCAAGGGTCTGTTCACCAAACCAAAAGAGAGAGCTGCACTGCCAGGAGTCCCACATGGACTCCTGGGCAGAAAACATGGCATAACACACGATAAAAAGCAGTAAAGGACAAGGATTCAGAGGCCCTGTCCCTCTGATGCATTTCCAGCATCACAGTCGCCCCCCCCCAGACTGAGGTGGAGGGTGTCTAATCTCCCACGGGATAGACACCCTCATCCAGACGGTCAACATACCTTCTGGAAAGGCCATCTGCATTATCGTGACTCTTCCCTGGTCTGTGCTCTATGGTGAAGTCTAGCCCTTGCAGGCTAATGGACCACCTGAGCAATTTCGGATTCTCACCCTTCATTTGCATAAGCCACTTCAGGGGCTTATGATCTGTTTGACCTTGAAGGTAGACCCCGTAAGGTAGGGCCTAAAACGCCTAAGGCTCCAAACTATGCTAAAACACTCCTTTTCAACAGTAGCCCACCTAAGTTCTCTACCCTTGAGTTGTCTACTGATGAATATGATAGGATGTTCTCTCCCTTTGTCATCTAACTGGGACAAGACAGCTCCAATTCCGGTGTCGCAGGCATCCGTCTGGACGATAAAGGGTCGGCTGTAGTCAGGCGCACACAACACAGGTGCCCTACACAGACTTTCTTTCAAGCCATCAAAGGCCCTCTGACAGTCTTCGGTCCAATTAACCTTCCTAGGCTGTTTGGGTGAAGTTAGAGCTGTCAGGGGTGCAGCTATGGTTCCATAGTCTGCCATGAAATTGCGATAGTACCCAGTGAGGCCCAAAAAGGCTCTCACCTGGGTTTGAGTAGTGGGAGTCTCCCAGTTCTGTACATCCTGTACTTTACTGGAGAGAGGTTGGATTTGACCCCCTCCTACCTCATGACCAAGATAGGTAACTTTCCCCTGAGCTATCTTGGTGGCCTTGATAGTGAGGTTAGCCCTTTTCAAGGCCTGCAACACTTTATCCAGATGTGTCAAATGCTCTTCCCAGGTGGAACTGTAGACGGCAATGTCGTCTAATTAAGCCCAACAAAAGGCTTCCAGCCCACTGAGCGCATGGTTGACCAATCTCTGGAAGGTGGCAGGGGCATTCTTCAACATGAGACTTCTGCTCGCCGGTGGAAAGGCTTGAGCCTGTTGACATGGAATATCTGAGGGGCTACCCCAGAGGCTCCCATGTCAACCAGATAATTGACTTCGCCCATCTTGGAGATGATCCTGAAGGGTCCAGTCCACTTGTCTGCCAGAGCTCTAGGCTTGGTAGGCACCATCACAAGGATTTCCTGTCCCGGAGTCCAATCCACTTGCGAGGCTTTAAGGTCATGCCAGTACTTATTCAATTCCTGGCTGGCCTTGAGATTTGCTGTTGCCTGACCCATCATCTGTGTCATCCTCCGTCTGAGGCCTAACACATAGTCCCCCACTTGCTTGGCGGGACCTGGAGGGGTGGCTTCCAAGCCTTCTCTGATCAAGGCGAGGGGCCCCCTTACGGGATGTCCAAAGAGTAACTCAAAGGGGCTGAAACCAACACCCTCTTGAGGTACCTCTCTATAAGCAAACAGCAGGCATGGCAGGAGGAGATCCCATTTCCTCCTTAGGGGTTCTTCCAAAGCCCCTAGCATGCCCTTGAGAGTTTTATTAAATCTCTCAACCAGACCATTGGTCTGGGGGTGGTAAGAGGTGGAGAACTTGTAGGTTACCCCGCACTCTTTCCACATGGTTTTCATGTAACTAGACATGAAGTTGGATCCTCTGTCAGAGACAACCTCCTTGGTGAATCCAACACGGGTGAAAATGCCCAGGAGAGCCCTGGCAACCACCTCCGCAGTAACAGTCGGAAGGGGTATTGCCTCAGGGTACCTGGTGGCATGATCTACCAAGACCAGGATGAACCGATGTCCACCTGAAGTGGGAGGGTCAAGGGGACCGACGATGTCGATGCCCACCCTCTCAAATGGTGTGCCAACCACTGGCAATGGCTGCAGTGGGGCAATGACACTACCTCCAGTCTTGCCAGACAACTGACAAGTTGGGCAGGTCCTGCAGTGGGACTCCACCTCTACTCCCATCCGTGGCCAGTAGAAATGGGCAGAGAGCCTCTGCTTAGTCTTCTTGGTCCCAAGATGACCAGCCAAGGGCACCTCATGCGCCAACTGCAGTAGGAAGGGCCTGTAAACCTGGGGTACCACCAACCTCTTGAGGGCACCAGGTTCAGGCTTAGTGGGCTCACTAACAAGGAGCTCACCCTCCCAATAAATCTGGAATGTCCTAGGCACTTCTCCTTGTGCCTGGGACAGGGCCTGTTTCCTCAGTCCCTCGAGAGAGTGGCACTCTCTCTGTCCCTTACAGAAGTCTGCCCGGGAGGGTCCCCCTTCAGCTAACAAGCATTGAAGGTCGGGATGATCCTCCGGGTTGAGAACCTCTCCCACAGGAGAGTCTTCTGTCTCTTCTCCCACAGGAGTTGAGTTTGGGTTTTCCACTGGACCCAGCCCGTCCGGAGCATGGATCCCAATGGGTGCTGTCGGAACAGCAGGAAGAGAAGGTGTTCCCTCCACAGAGGTGGCCTTCTTGGTCTTCCTTCTTCTTGACTTCGGCCTCGCCTTTGGCTCGGGTACCTGACCCACAGCCAGACCCGGTGTCACCTGTGACCTAGTGACTGCAGCAGCAGTCATGGGAAGACCATCCGAGATCAACCCCAACTCTACTAGATCATTTCCTAACAGAATGTTAGCAGGGACATTGTCCTGAACCGGGACAGGAAGCTTTGCTGTCTTGTCTCCAATCATGAGTGTGACTAAGGCTACAGGTGATAATTTGGGAGGCCCACCAGCTAACCTGGTGGTTCGCAGAGGAGCACCTACATAGTCCTCTGGCTTGAGCAGGGTCCTGTCCACCACTGTCATGCTTGCCCCAGTGTCTCTCAAACCAGTAGAAGGCTGGCCATTCAAGAGGACACTTCTCAAAAACCTACGAGTGTTCTGTGGGATAGTCGCCAGTACTTCTGCATACTGGTCCCAGGCCCCAAGGGACACTAAGGAAATCTCTACCGGAGCACCAAATGTGATCCCGGTAGAGGAGGGGAGGACAGTGGCCTCCACCTCAGACACGGGGTAAGGGTAGGTCAGGCTGACAGCCTGTACTCCAAGTGCCTTACCTTTACACTTGGAGTCACCCCTTTTGTGATCCAGAGCCCCACAGTCCCAACAAGCGCCAGGAGTGCGGGGTACGGTACTGGAACCACTGGGAGCCTGCTTTGCAGCAGGTGGACCACTACTCTTATTCCCACCCACAGATGACTTATCCCCACTTGATTTTTGGGTCTTGGGAGAGGAAGGTTTAGGTTTACCCGACTGTGACTGCTTGTGGGACTCCTCAGCTTTCTGAGAGGCCCCCTTTTCTTTGTCCTTGTCCTTCCCACTGGAGTCCTTAGGGGACACCCGGTGGGAGATCCACTTGTCAGCCAACCTAGCCAGCTTAAAGGGGTCCAAAATGTTCTGGTCAGCCACATACTGACGCAACTCTGGTGAACAGGCTTCAGAAAAATGCTCAAAAAACAAGAGGTGGGACAATTCAACAAAAGTCTTAACCTTGTATCCATCGATCCACCCCATCATGTTCATGTGCGCAGCACTCACCCAGTCAACCCAAGACACATTCTCTCTTTTCTTAAAATCCCTGAACCTTCTAAGGTATTGGGTAGGTGTCTTGCCAAACTTGGCAATCAAAGCAGACTTCATACACTCATACTGACCCCTTTCTTCCACACTCAGCTTCAGAATACAGTCATATCCAGTTTGAGGCACTCTGCTTAACAAACACTTAGCCCAATCTCTTTTATCAACATCATGAATCGCACAAGCCATTTCAAATGCTTCAATCCATTGGAGGATATCTGAACCCTCCACAAATACACCAACCAAATCTTTCATAAACTTGGTGGCTGGGTACCTGACACTCTCACTGGTTTTAACTGAAGTCTCCACTCTAGCTTTCTCTAGCTGGATTCTCTGACATTCAGTGTCCTGGCTCTTGAGTTCAAGGCCCTTATTTCTGAGTTCAAGATCCCTATTCTTGAGCTCCACTTGTTGAGCCAACTCCTCTTTCTTAAGTTCAGCATCTATTTCCAACTTGCGGTATTCAAAGGCCAATTTCATCCTTAATAACTCAAGCTCCAAGGAATTGCTGGGGTTTGGAACAGAGGCAGCAGGAATGGCGGCATTCCCAGAAACAGATTCAGCAGAAACCCCAGGGGCAGAGTCCTCATTGGTTGCATTCCCCCCCTCATCAAGAGTTTCACCATCAGTCTGGTAGTCCACCAGGGCAGCTATCAGCTCAGCCCTAGACTTATCCACAAAGTCTAACTCCCTGGCTTCACAAGCACTCTGGAGAGTCTCCAAGCTCATCCGAGTCAATTTGCCATTTGCAATAGACTCCATTGTTTGTAATGCAGTTATCTTGTACACAACTAAACCTTAATTTAATAAAGTGTGGATATCCTTTGTAAGTGGCACGGTTATACACTGATTCCTAAAACCATAAGCATCCCACCGCTGCCACCAGTGTGAAGAAGACCGGTGGGGGGTGTCTGTACTTCTGCTCTCTATATGGTAGAAGAGAGGCACAGAAGACCCCAGCCAAGATTCTCTATTACGGTAGCAATGGACAAGCAATCAAGGCCTAGCTTCTCAGGAGGTGATGCAGGCTGGTTCTTAAGTACAGTGTAGTTCCCAAGCCCCCACAAAGGAATGTCCACACACTGTTTTGGTTAGAACACAGTCTTTATATAATCAATATTCAAGGTTATGTACACTTATCATAATAACTCACTTTGTACTTAGGAAAATCAACAATGGCAAATATATACAATTCTAAAGTGATACCACCCTTTGTATTAGATCTCATTAAAGTGCATCAACACAATTGGCTTCCGAGGATGTGCGGAAATTGGGAGGAACTACAACCCTGAACCCTGTTCGATGCATGGCAAATTCCCCATGCATTCATCAAGTCTCTCTATTCAAACTGGAGTATGGACGAGAAGCCCCCAGTCGACTTTGACATTTTGAATGAAAGCTGGGAGGGGCATGAATACTGGTAGGATGAACGCCAGAGTTTGGGTGAACCGCTTAGAAGATAATGTATTTAATTCTCAATTTAGCACAACATCATCTACAGACCAGACAATTGAGAATCCAACTTACTTTAAATTAGGCAATAGTCTTATAAACTGGTACCAAGTGTCATGTACCTTACATAGCCACCCAATGACCGGGTACAGCAGGATGATCACAGACAGTCCTCCCAAGTATGTAATTATGGTGTTTAATGTTTGTACTGTGTCCATCAGTATTTATCTTTTGTTATTTTTCCTGTATTTATCCACATAAATCTTTTATTTCAGAAAACCCATGCTGCAACTAGTATTTTCCCACATTTATTCCATTGAAAAAAGGTTGTATTAAGAAAAAAACAAGTAGTTCCACAGACTTATGGTGGACAGAAAGAGCTTGGTTCCTGAATATCAATTCCAACTGCATTGTTGCTTGTAATGATTGTCTACCCTTTGACTGCTGCAGTCTTGGGATGCTTTTCAGCAGACGTTTAAAAGCTTCAAATTGGATATTACTTACAATTTTTACACTTTCCGAGCTCGCAGTTTTTAAAATGATGGACCTTTAAGGTCTGACTGAGAGCATAGGGGACAAAGTGGAGAGAGGTGCGAGGTGAGGCGCTATAAAGCCACTCTGCAGCGTTTATTGCTGCTGCCTAATTGAAAGTTGTTTTACTGGTGCTACTTGCCATGTTTTATCTTTGCTACAGTACTTACCCTGCTGTTGATTATTCTGGTCTCACACAATCTTTTAATTGTAAGTAGGACTCCGTTCGGGCCAGTCCTCTTTTATTTTTTGGCTGAGCGGCTCCCCCACCTGCCACGTGATGACTGACGGCTTCTTATGTGCCGCAGTACACGCCCACGCAGCGGACGGGTGCAATGGGCATGCTTTGAGCGCCAAATGCGTGCTTAAGGCAAGCCCGTCTATGTGCATCCGTGTACGGTCTGGGCACGGCTGGCTTGTGGATACTTTAAACTCTGCTTTCCCTAGCCCCTGCTGAAACTATCGGGCCTCCTGGCTTTGACAAGTCCTTATTGTTGTCCAACACCACCTCAGTGGCTAGCCTCCAGTGCGGATTGTTAAATACACGCTCACTGGTGGCTCATGCCACGCTTTGTTATAACCTACTGACTACCTCCCAGCCAGATTTCTTATTTTTAACAGAAACCTGGCTTAGGAAGACATCTGGCCCCTCTATTGTCCAGGCTGTGCCACCGAATTACAATCTGGCCCATGTTGACCTTGTCTCCCGCTATCCTGGTGGAGGGGTGGCTATCATTCATAAAGACACATATAAAACGACCTGCATTGTGCCGGCTCACTCCCTAAAGATGGAGTGCCTTCTGGCCCGCATCTGGCCCGCCTTCTGGCCCGCATCTCAGTGTCTCCTACCTCTATGCACACCGTTCTAGTAGTGTACCGTCCTGCTGGCTCCGATGCTGCTTTTTGCATTGAATTTCCGAAGTTTGTGTCTGAGCTTCTGATCAAATATCCCAGTCTTTGGGTAGTCAGAGACTTCAACCTTCCTACTAACACAGACCAGGTGGTGAATGTCCTGCCCTTAATGGAAGATCTTGGCCTCCCCCAGCTGATTACGACACCCACTCATCAACTGGGTAATATCTTAGATTTTATTTATGGCCCGAAAACGTCTGTCACTGTTTCCTCTCCTCAGCCTTATGGTCTTATGGTCTGATCATTTCTTGATCCCTTTCTCTATTATTCAGCAGGACTCCACTCCTCCGCTGTTTAAAAAGGCTTCTTTGAAGCGGAAATGGCGGAAAGTGACAAATCAGGAGTTAGTACTGACCCTAAGGTCGCAGCTTGATCAATGTGATGTCTGCGCCCTGACCACACTGGAAGCTTTCTTCTCTGCTACGGCTGGCTCCTCTTAAACTTAGTAAGGAAAAAAATCGCACAAATGAACCTTGATTCTCTGAAGAGCTCAAGGCTGAAAGATTGCGCTGTAGACAGGTAGAGAGGAAGTGGCGAGCAGATTACTCGCCCGAAGCCAAACACACCTTTCGTCTTATCCTGACAGGCTATGAGAAAGCAATTAGTGCTGCCAAAAAAATCTTTCTTTTTTTAAGTAGCTGGAAACCAAATGCCCTTTTTGAATTGGTTCATTCCCTGTCTACTCCGACTAAAGCAGCCTCCCTAGTAACTCCCTCACAGGATTTCTGTGACTCTCTTTCCTCTTTCTTTCTCACTAAAATCGAGACTATTCGTAATGACATAAATGAAATAGTCGCCCATACAGCTGTTGTCCCTACTGTGCCTAAATTGCCCGCTTCCACTGCCACATCGTGCCCCTTCTCCTTGTTTTCGGACCAAGACATACATAAAGCAATTCACCACCTTAAATCTGCATCCCAGGCAAATGCCATTCCACTAAATTTGCTTGAAGATATTTTAGCAGATCTGATCCCTCATATTACCACTGCTATTAATGCCTCACTTCAAGAGGTATTTATTCCTAGCCCACTGAAGCATGCTCTTGTGCTTCCTCTGCTGAAAAAGGTCTCCCTCGATCCAGGAATTTTGGCTAACTTTCGCCCCATTTCTCTTCTGGCTTTCTCTATGAAGGTTCTTGAGGTTTTAGTGTCTCCCCTTCTTTCGTCGTTTCTGGAAACTTCTGGCTTCTTCGATCCTTTCCAGTCCGGCTTTAGACCCCCTCAGTGAAAAATCTGGGGGTTAAAATGTCATCTTCCCTATCTATGATGGAGCAGGTGGCGGATGTGTGTAAATCTGGACACTTCAAATTACGCATTCTACAGAAAGTGCTCCCTTTCATTCCAGCCAAGTTTCATGCCCCGGTGGTGGCCGCGCTGGTTCTCTGCACAACCGATTACTGCATCTCGCTGTATTTTGGGCAGCCACGTTGTCTCATCAATCGACTTCAGATGCTCCAAAATGCTGCTGCCCAAACTTTTCTACATCCGCCATTTCAAGCGCCATGTCTCCGCTTCTCAGACAACTCCACTGGCTTCCTATCGAAAAGCGGATCCATTTCAAGTCCATGTGCATGGTTCACCGGGCTTTCTACAAAAAGGGAGCAGAATACATTCAAGAAAAGTTTGCACAATATGTTCCTGCCTGCCCCCTTCGATCCCACTCTGCCTTTCTGCTACCAGTTCCCCGTGCCAGACAGTCACGCATAGGTGGCTGTGCCTTTTTTGTGCTGGCTGCCAAAACGTGGAATGATCTTCCGCTAGCCTTGTGAGCTACTGCTGACCACCTCGTCGTCCGCCAGTCCTAAAAAATATTATTATTTTAGGCTGCTTTTATATTCTGCCGCTGTCCCTCTTTCTTCTCTAGTGCCATGATGCCTTTGGCGTACGTGCGTTTTACAAATATACTTAACATAACAGACCTGTGTATCTTTTTTTTCAATTTTTATGAATTTTAGAAAATGGATTGATTTCTATATGTATTCATGTGTAAAAATCAGTAAATATGTAATGTCATGAAAACTGGCTCAAAGCCTAGTGGGAAGCAAATAAAAAACAACTTTGACTGTGGTCCTGGAGTCTGGGGAAAGGGAGAAAATCTCAGCAACTTCTACCTAATGCCGAAGGACCTGACTCCAGGCCAGACCCAAGATCTACAGACCAACAGCACTTTATTGACATCTTTGTCGATTGGCCGAACCTCTGCACCATTTCGAAATCCCTCTAGGCAAATCAGTCAGATAGCATGCCTATTGAGTAACCGAGGCACAGCAGAAGGCCCTGGAGAATGAGTTGTTGCAGTTGCTGGATGTGAATGTTTTTAAACCCTCGCAAAGTCATTGGTCATCCCTGGTCATCGTGGTACCTGAGCATGATGGAAGCTGTTAATTTTGTATAGATTTCAGAAAAGTTAAGAAAATCTTATGCTTTGACACCTCTCCCATGCCAAGAATCGGTAAGATGATCAAGCGGTTGTTGGCAGATCCCCTTTGCTCAATACATTCGGGAGGATATAGCCTTTTTTCACATCCGTCACCTTTTCCAGTTGACTCTTCTACCCATCAGGCTATATTGGGCCAGTGCTATCTTTTAACTTGTGATGGATACCATACCTCAGCATTGCCAGCTTTTGCAGGAGACTACATGGAGAGCATTGTGGCATACAGTCAAAACTGGGTGGACCAGATGAGGCATCTATACCTGTTTGCCCAAAGTCCCAGGAAGGCGGGGCTTAAGATCAATCCAGAAAAATGCCACCTTGCGATGTCCTTAGTGAAACGCATATGGTTCCAAGAAGTAAAGGGGATGGTTCAACTGCTAGAGGCAAACATGGAAAGTGTCCAAAACATCCCAACTCCCAAGACAAAGTAGGAATTGCAAACTTTCATTAACTATTTTTTAATTTTTTTATTTGTTTTATTAGTTTTTACAATGTTGTTCAAAGTACATAGCACATCATAATCTTCCAGCAGTTACAATATCACAGCTTCCTCCTCAGCTGAATATACAGACAGTAACAGGTTAGCCTTTTCCATTGTGTGTACCACCAAAAACTCAAGCATAAACAACACAAAAGAACCAAAACAGTTAAAAAAAGAGCTCAAGGGGAGGGAATCATGGATCAGGTATACGTGGGGCAGTCTCCTTGAGCACCCTGGTGCAGGGCCATCTCAAAGTCACTGTGGGCCTGTCGTTAACATTGTGCAGCCCTTAACATGTTATTCTTCTCGCTCAAGGTGGTTTGTCATCCGAGGGTGGGAACATCAGTACATTCAGGCTTTTCCATGCGTCAAAAGCGTCTGATTGCTCACCTTCTGCACCCGGTGTAGTCCCAGCCCATGCCTTCGTCTCTACAAGATACCAGTGCTCACATTCTCTGTACCACTGGTTGTATTGGGGGCCCTGCTTACTTTTCCATGACATGGCTATGCATCTCTTCACTAAGACACACACCAAATCCATTAACTTAATCAGATGCCTATGTTTGTTGGGTCTCGGGTATATTCCCAAAAGACACTGCATTAAGTTCCATTTGAACCTAACAATGCCACTTTTCCTATATGCCTGCTCAATGCGAAACCACAATGTCCGCACCTGATTGCATTTCCAGAGGATATTTATCAGGTCTGCTTCTTCAGCATTACACCAAGGAAAGTTGGAAACCACTTCTTTGTTAAATTTGGCCACCCTGCTGGGAGGCATATATGTCCGGTGCGCTATATTGAGTTGGACTAGGCGGAACCAAGCGTTTCGGGACACATTCTTAACAAAAATAAAAGCCTGTTTCCATTGAGTCTCTGTAAATTGTGCTCCCACTTCATTTTCCCGTTTGTCTTTCAGCCTCTCTTGTGTTGTACCGGCCCTTCCCAGAAGACATTCATAAATTTGTGCGTCGGACTGCAGCCATTCTCTCGGTCATACAGTAGAGATAAAAGTGCTTCCTCTGTAGGTTCAGTAGGCCATTCCTCCCACTTTTGCTTGGCCACCTTCCGTATTTTCATGTATTGTAAGAATTGGCCTCCAGGTAGTCCTTCCTGCTGCATCAGACAATCCAGCTCTCTAAATTTCCAGTTCCCAAACATATCTCCCCAGGTGTATATGTCATGTATTTCCAAAATTCTGGCCACCCCTAGTTCTGCCAGACCTGTGTAGGTATCCGCTATTATAGGAATATTTCGGGAATAAGGGTTTTGTGAGTGTATTATCTTCAGTGCCCTGGCCCAGGTCTGTCTGCCTGGTCCCACTATCAGGCATTGGGAGCCCATGCATGAACTAGGGACCCATAAAGTTTCCCTAAGCCTAGCAGACCGCCCTATCATCTGCAGTAGACCACTTTCAGCAGTAACTCTATCCGCTAGCCACATAGTCACATACCATAATTGTGCTGTCAAATAAGGTCCAGGTTCGGGAGCTGCACCCCGCCCCCCCTTGTATGATAAGTATTGTGTCTTAAATGAAATCCTGCGGTGGCTTCCTCCCCATAGGAAACCCCTAATCATAGCTTCAAGATCCCTGAAGAACCATGGCTTTACGTAGTAGTGCACATTTGCAAATGCATACAACAGCCTCGGGAGAGTAATCATTTTAGTAATAGAGATCCTACCCATAAGCAAGAGTGGCAAATGGGACCAAATTCTCATGGACCTCTTATTCCCATCTGTTAGCCTGACAGGTTATATCTATGTGTGTCCTGTGGCCTATGTGCAATCTGGACCCCCAACTATTTAAACAGAGTTGTTTCCCACTTCAGTCCAAGGTCTGGTAAATCTGTCGTAGCTTCCCACCAGAGGGAATAGGCACGTCATCTGCCTTCTAAATGTGATCCCTGATAGCTTTGCAAAGTCTTCCAGAACGTCTAAAATAATGGGAACATTGTGAGTCGGTTCACATAAGTATAACAAAACATAGTCTGCATATAGCGATACAAGATGCCTTGTGCCTCCCATGTCTACACCAGCTTCCAAGTACTCTTGTCTCAGGTACACCGCCAGGGTTTCTAATGCCAGTTTGTATAGCATCGGTGATAGCGGCCACCGCTGGCAAGTTCCTCTCTCGTTGTTCCATACCGCCGAGATACACTTCCCAGATTTCACTTTAGCCACCGGGCTGGTGTACAATATTTTAACCCAGCGAATGAATGCCCCCCCCCCCGAACCTGAAACCCCTAACCGCCCCATACATCCACTCCCAGAAGACAGAATTAAAAGCCTTGATGGCATCGAGTGATACAACCAGCAAGTGTTCCCGCCGTCTGTTGATCTAATCTATAACATGCTGCAACCGACGCAAGTTGAAAGCAGTACTAAGGCCAGGCACAAACCCTGTTTGGTCATTGTATAATATGTTGGCTATGGCTCTGCGCAAGCGACCGGCCAGTATAGTAGTGAGTATTTTAGCATCATAATTCAGCATGGTCAGCAGGCGATATGAGTCGCAGCTCTACATGGGCTTCCCAGGTTGAGGAATCGGTATCACCAGCGTCTTTCCTCATACCTGGCGGGAGATGCCTTTCTCGCCTGCCTCGTCGTACGCCCGCAGGAGTGGTGTTGCTAACAATGAACTATATATTTTATAGAATTCTAATGGTAACCCTTCACTCCCCGGGTCCTTGCCTGCGGCGAATGCCATTACTGCATGCGTCACCTCTTACAAGGAGATAGGTTGATCCAGGGCTTCTGCCTGACTCTCTTCTAGTTGCGGAAGTCGGATCTGGCCAAAAGCTTCCTCACTCTCCCCCTGTGGTACCTGCGTGTCGTGTCTGTACAGCTGAGTGTATAATTCTGTGAAGATATCATTTATGGCTCTCTGAGACCTCCGCTTAGCACCACATTCATCAAGCAACATTGTTGTCAATACCCTAGGTTGCTCCTGCATACACAACCATGCCAGCATCCTACCAGATTTCTCCCCCAGTCTGTGCCACCCATGCTTCGTAATCGAACTTGGAGAGCCTGCCCCAAGCCTGTGCGCACTGCATTCATAGTTCAGTAAGTACCTTTTCCACCTGCCCTGTCATGGGCCTGTGGGCCTCTGTCTTAGTGATCTCATCCTCCAGTGCCTCAAAATCTGCCCTCAGCTGCCTGCGAATGCCACCAGCCCTCGCTATAATGTATCCCCGAACTACTACCTTCATTGCCTCCCAGACAGTGCCCCAGCTGCCCATGCTACCAATGTTAGTCTCCAAATATTGTTCTATGGTGCTATGTAGTGCATCTTTTAAAAAGCCATCTCGTAGGGCATCCATGGGCATATGCCATGTCGGAATAGGGGCCCTAGTTCTCTCCGTCTCCCATATAACCATCAGTGAGGAGTGATCCCACACTGCGCGTCCTGCATATTCTGCACTCGTGAATTCCGCCAGGTTTTCCATCCCCACAAACATGTAGTCAATTCTTGTGTGAAAATCTTTTAGGGATGAGTACAAAGAGTATGCTTTAACATCTGGCCTTAGTTCCCTCCAAACACCCCTTAAAGCGAGCTCCGACAGGGCTACATTCAAAGCGTCAGTGACTGAGGAGGGACCTCCTCAAAGGTGCACTGATCTGTCCAGGAGCACATCTTGGACACAATTCAAATCGCCACCCCATAATAGCAACATGTCCTAAGTGCAATCTTACTACCAAGCAAGCACACATGTGCCGGTATCGCATTATTAGGAAAGTAGGAGTTTACCACACCCACTTCACGGTGGCCCAGAAAGATACACAGGATAACACATCTTCCTTCCCTATCAGTAACCACCCCTGACACTTGAAAGTGGACTGCTGCATCCACCCATATAAGTACACCGCAAGCAAATTGAGAATGTAGAGCCATATCCCGTCCCGCCCCATCTTGACAGAAGCTGCTCCTGCCCCTCAGCCAGTAAATGGGTCTCTTGCAACAGGGCTACGGATATCTGCTTCCTTCTGAGGTAGGACCTCAGTCTATTCCTTCTTATGTATGATCCCAGTCCCCTCACATTTCAGGACAGAAACTTTATTCACATCATAGGTATAATTCACATCTTGTCTTACCTTTTCTTGCCCATTGTGATCTGTTTCCCACCTCTATCACACACCCTGCTCCCCAGGGCCCTGTGGGCCCATCCCAATACTTTTTTCACATGCGTCCAGCTACAGTTTAGCCCTTGCAAGCCTGCTCTGCTGTGTTCCTCCATTGAGCTCCATAGAACAAACAAAACCAAATACAACAACCCCCTAAACCCAGGAGGTAAACAACCACCAACAGAATGTCCCTGTTCGGGCTTACCCGTACCCTTAAAGCCATACTTAGCCATTGGGTACCAGGTTAAGGCCAGCAACTGGCTGACAACAAATAACACTGGGTTCGGGGGTTGTCCAAGCACCACCCAAAGGGTAACAGTGCTCGCCCCGGCTGTCCTTAGCATTCATACAGCAATGTCTCCCAACCATTCTGAGGCATAGCTTGTCAAGTCAGTTGCGCCACCGGGCACTGCACTTCCCAGGGGACTTTAGCCCATCATGTAGCTCCATCATTCCGCTGTATCCCAAATATAAGGTCTGCCACCACAAATGCATCATTAGAAAGCAAGGATCCAGCCCCACAGCAAGTGGTGCTCCTCTCGGCCCTTGCACTCAACATCAGTTCCAGGAGGAGATTCCGTGTGTCCTCGTACACCTTATTCCTCCCTAGATTATTATATTCAAGCCACATATTTGTAGCCGCTAGGGTCTCAGGGAAATTCATTTTTCCACCATATATAATCTTCAGCCTGGCTGGGAACATTAGCATATATTTTATTCCAAGACGTTTGAGTATTGCTTTTATGGGCATAAACGTGTTTCGTTTCTGTGGCACTATGGGTGTGTAGTCCGGGTACATTGCTATCTTTCCGTTGCCTCTCTGTATTGTTACGGCCTCCCTGGAAAACTGAAGAATCACTTCAAAAATCTTGGCGATGACTGGCCTGGGATGTGAGCCAGGCGGGGTTTCTTCTGAAGGGATCTGTGTGCCCTTTCCACGGCAAACCCTTGTGACAGTTTCCCCGGGCCAATCTCTTGCAATAGAAATTTCTCAATATATTCTGTTTGGTCTCAGCCTTCCATGCCTTCAGGCTACCCTAGCACCCTTATATGATTTCTGCGTGACCTTCCCTCTGCTTCCTCAGCTTGTGACTCCATTATGGTATTTCTTGACTCCAACACCTTTACTCTCGCTGTTAGGTCACCAGTGACAGTAGTGCTTTCCTTCAGGCTTGTCTCCACTGTCGTGACCCTCTCAGCAAGCAGGCGCATGTCCTGGTGAAGGAGCTGCATATCGATGCTCACTGTGTCAATTTTACCCTCCAGTGAGTTCCTCAAGTCTGCAATAACTTCCAGCACCTTAGATTCCTGTCTGTCCCCTTGTGATACCATATCTTCACCCGGTGTCATGCCAGCCGAGGGCATCGCGTCCCGAGCCTTCACCTGTCCCACAACAGAGTCCATTATCCCTTGTGTTTATTCTTCGTAGGGGACATCTCAGGTATATTTGAAATGCTTATTGAGTCCTAAGCGTCTACGCAGCTTTAGCGTCCTGTCTGTTGTCCCAAGCAAACTTGTATGCCCGTGGCATTTCCCATAGAGGTGTGAGTCCCCGCCCCAGCGCAACCAACGATATTTGCAGGGGCCCCGGGGTGGTTGGGGGACTGCACATGTACTTCCTCTCAGCGCAGCTTTTACCAAAAGGCAAGAAATATCCAACTGTCAAGTAGCCCATACCGACTTCATCATGGACCCCTACTTATTCTCCACTCTCCAGTCTTTGTCAGGCAGGCCAGCTCAGAAGCGCCACTGTGCTCAAACCCGGGTGGGGATTTATGTCACTGCTAGCTTCAGGACATCAATACCCAGTAGTATCTATATCCCCACTGTGTCTCTGCAGGTCGAGCAGCGCCTGCAACAACTCTTGTCCTTATTGCATATCTGTGCAGCTGGGTGCCTGGAGTGCTCACCACGCCTCCGATCTGCTTCACCTGGTTGCGGGTCACCGCGTAGCTCTCTCACAGCATCCCCCACGCCTCCGACACCACCAGTATGCCCCTGAGTCTGCTACTGGTGCTCCTGTGTTTACTACTGTCTCGGCCCCCAGGGCGCCCTTTCGGCGCATTCAACGTAAGCGTTTACACCACTTCACTGCAGTCGCAGCCTGTCTCAATCCCAGGCACGTCCCCCTCTCCAGGCTCACTCACTGCACATTTTAGACCCAGCGCTGCCGCTGCTATCCCTCCGCTATGCAGCTGCTCAGTAATCTTGTGCCACCCCGCGCTGGGAAACAGACTATCCAGCTGTCCTGTGTTGCTCAGGTTATGCAGCAGCTTGGGCCAACACAGCACGGCTGCTCCTCTCCTTCTGCCCCGTTAGCCCATTCCTCTCTATGGATTAGTTCCAGCCGCCATCTTAGGTCCTGACTGGCTGATCTTTCCACACGGTCTCCAGGAGCCCTGTTTTTCTGGCCAAAAGGGTACACAACACGGTCCTGAGTATGCACCACCAGCAGCTTTTTTCAGGTATGCCATAAAACGCCTTTTCATGCTGTCTTCAGGATCAAGTAACAGGATTCCAGTGGGAACTCAGGCTGGTCACATCTGCACTACATGAGCTCAGGCCACTCCCCCTCAACTTTCATTAACTTATGCTACCATCACATTTCTCCAGACTTTTAAACCATTGCAGTATCTCTGACTGACTAGCAGAAAGGATCCACATTTGATTGCATCCAGTGGACTGAGAGTACAAAGAACACCTTTACGATGTTGAAAAAATCCCTCTCTTATTAATGCCCAACTTTAATGATCCTGATATCCTGCAATTGGATTGGATGTCTCTCAATTGGTTTTATGGATGGCATTCTCATAAGTCCTTAATAGTGTCGAACAATCAATCCTCATTATCAGCTGGGAGCTCTACCCCCTTAAACAAAATATGCTATCATTGGACTTGTCAGGATGCACATTCACATTGGCCACACAACATGCCTTATTTACTTGCCTCTTTAAGACTAAGGACTCCGGCCCACAGTCATGAGGGGGTTCCTGGCGATGGCAGACATACTCTTTTTCCGTTATCCGTCAGGAGGCTAAGCTACAGGCCAATGTGGATTACTTCATCAGACACCTCATTGCTGAACCAAAGGGGTGGCTGAATTAAGAGGGGAAGATATGTGATGAATTGCCCTGTATTAATCTGGGAACTTCTAGTGGTGGTACAATTGGGTCAGGGAATGTCCCAGAGCCAGTGGATGATGGGCCCTTGGTCAGTATGGGGAGGGTCCCCTTAGCACCCTCAATTAGTCCCAGGTATTGGGTAGAAGACAGCCTCATGCTGGATAAAGAAACCACTGGCCCTTTAAGGGTATTGAAAAGTTACTTGGGTCCTCCCGCAGTAATGTCTACAAACTCCTTGAATCAGGATTCAAATGATGCAGGGATCTGTTTACTCGTAAGAACAGTGCAGTCCCCACAACACTGACCAGTAGTTTCACTGCAAACATGGCTCCACTGCAGTCACTGGATCCCTTCCACCCTGCTTCAATGTTCGGGAGGCACTGGTCCCACTGGCGGGGTGCGGGCGATGCAAAACTTGCACTAGGGAGATATGGCTTGGGGGTGGGAGCGGGGGATATGTCGTACAGGGTTCCCAGGGGTGGGGAAGCCCCTGCGTGCTTCCCAATCTGGCCTCACCTCACATACTGAGACACAGCAACTCTCCAATAGAGAAGGAAGTGTGGCTCTGCCTTTTTCTCTCTATCATTACCAAAATAAAACAAACTGAAGAGAGGTAGGAAGTACAATAACAGGCAGGAGAAAGGCACCAATTACGAGAGAGATGCAGGGATCAAACACACCAGAGGAAACAGGAAGTGGTGGGTTACCAGGGTGAGGTTAGAGTCAAGGAGGAAGAGGACCAAGGATACATAGCAGTGGCTTTTGGAGGAGACTGGTGGAGAGATATGATATTGATGTTACAGAATCTGAGTTTCTGCAGAGTGAATGAGCGTGGTTTGATTGAGCAGGATAAGCAGTGTAAGTTATGTCTGTAATATGGTTGACATAGAAGGGTGGTGGTAGAAGGAGAGTGGTAGTGGTATGAGGAGAGTGATAGTAGTAGGTGGAGAGTGGTACTGGTAGAAGGAGAGTGGTAGTGGTAGGAGGAGAGTGGTAGCAGAACTAGGACTGTGGTAGTGTTAGGAGGAGAGTGGTAGTGGCAAGAGGAGAGTGGTAGTGGTAGGGAGAGAGCAGGTTTGTTAGGGTGGTTTCAATTTCACATTTACTTTATGCTGACGATCTTATTCTTATATCTCAAACACCAACGGGCCTTCAACATTTGCTTAATAAACTGGACAAGTATGTAGTCGGTAACAACTTGATTATTAATCTTTAAAAAACAGATTATGGTGTGTTGACCTCATAAAAACACCAGAAGAAAATTGTACAATTGGTACCTTCAAAACGAATGCTTAGTCAAAGTTCAGCAGTATAAATACTTGGGAGTAAGCATTGTGGAATCTCTATCTAACAAAGCTACTGAATTAGATATGTGTATCAAACTAAAGTCTCTAATATGTCAAGCCAAGGTACTAAAGGGAAAATCTGGGAAATTTACCCTAACACACATTATGACATTTTATCAACAAAAATTGATTCCGAAGTTATTATATGGAACTGAGACTTTATTGCTTCAAAACATTAATTGGCAAAAATATGAATCTCGGTATTGGAGACAACTACTGAACTTACCAGCATCTGTGCCGCTACCACTAATTAGGCATGCACTTGGCCTACTCACACTTGAAGTACAAGTAAAATGGAGAATGGCAGCCTTACTCAGGAAAAGTATTCTAGGGCTATCATCAGGTAATTTATTGGGAATTATGGCTGAACATCTAATAGCATGGGACCAGAAGTTTACTAAAATGTGGTGCGACTATACATTAGAAGCACTAGCTGATGCCTCAATAACCTTTTTTTTGACAAATCCTGAACGTGCTAAGGCAAAACTGTATCAGAATGACTGGATAGAAAATCGCAAATTGTGTTTAAATTATAAAGATTTCCGGTCCAACCCATTTACACACAAGCGTTTACGCACAATGACTGATTACCTTGTTAAGTGCCCTGCGCCTAAATTCCGTAATCAATATCTCAGGTTCAGGTTGAATCTTTGGCCAACGAGGGAAATCTTGGGGAGAAGGAAGTTAGTATCGAAGGAACTAAATTACTGTCGATTTTGTGAAAATAAATCTGCCAAAGAAACGTTAAGAAGAAACATTGGTAGGTCAGAAAGAAAGCAAGATGGCACTGGTGAAACATCAGAGGATCAATAGAGTAGAGGTGCGGAGTTGACGAGGGGACAGGGCAGAGTAGAAGGGACAGATAAAAGTGAGAATGACTGGCCTAGGGTGGATCCAACCGAGCGACTGCATGGCACACCACAAACCTCCTAGAAGACTAACCACAGGGTAGAGCATGGTCAGTTAGAATGTCCCTTAGAGAAATACTTAGCCACCTTCCAGGGAAAAAAACTCTGTCATGGGAGGATAAATCAGGGGAAATGTGCTCGTCTTGGAAGCAAGACGACATGGAGCAACACAGGTTCAATCCACAGGTCCGCGCTTAGAAACCTATGGATATTAAGTGCATTATAAATAACCAATTACAATTTAAAATAGTATAAGATTAGACAATAGGGGTTACTGATCGATACCACTAATGTTGGAATGCAGACAACTGTGTTATTGAGAGGCCTCAGAGAAGCTCTACAACTGTGCCAGGTGCTGGAGCACCTACCGAATGAGGACCTCAAAGCAGCAAGGCCCAATGAAGCTGGTGAGGGATAACATGGAATCCTGGAACCCAGAGACTTGTCTTATCTTTATTCACTGTTGACTTGATCACTCCCTGGTATGTAAATGGGCAGCCATGAGAGAGTAAAAGTCCTATTAATCTCTGAACTGGAAATGTGTTCATGATTCTTAAGAACTCCATAGCTTTTGTCAAGCCCCTTTTAGTTGTACCCTACGCTGCTCTTGTTTTGAAATTAAGAGAAGGCTTCTTTGGGTGATCCATACACAAATATGTTTTGGAGAAATACCTAGAGCAATTTACCTTACACCTTGTTTGGATCTTCAAAAAATAAAAACATTTGATTCCAGAAATTCCCACTCATCTTGTCTGTGACCGAAAATGGTAGGCATGTTCGTATGGGTATAGTAAATAATAGGTAGGGGTGGGGTAAGGGTATACGTTAGGGTAAGGGGGCTGAGGAGGGGTGCAGGGGGACTCCCCCCACATTATTAAAACAAGTTAAAAAAGCAAAAAGTAATTTACGTTTTTGGTTAAAAAAAAATAGGTCATTTCTCCTGTTTTTTTTTTCTCTTCTCTTAAATTTCCAAGCATTTCCCTTAGTACACGTGTGACAAAGATCAGTTTTATTTTTTGTTTATAAATACCACTGTTACCCATTAATATAATAGATTTAAATAGAGATGGAGCCACAATGATATGAGATTGTGTTAGTTGGTTTGTTGTTCACCTGAGTTACATTTTGATTTCTTTTGATTTATTGTGATATGGTTTAAAATAAACCTTACACATCATTTCATCACATTGCATACAAACCCTTGAAATACAAAACCACAGAAGCCAAAAAAAACAGAATTATTTACATCTTTTCAAGTAGTATAGTAATTTCATTTAAAAAACGACACAAAGCTATAACCAGCGAAACATTTTCTCCCCGCATCAGCCTTGCCCAGAACACGTTCTTTGCAGAAACAATGTCAAAACATCCCCCCATTTGTAGTAGTCAATTTTGTAGTCCTTTCCCTGGTAAATAATTCACCTGAGTTACATTTTCAAAAAGTACTGATCAGGAGATAGGAATGAAAAAGGCAGTACTGCCCACCAACTGACAACTAAAGCAAATTCAAACATATTGCTCCAGATCCTACAGCTCCGTATTTACTTCAGCTCTTGCTAAAGTAAATTTGGCGCTTTAGTACGGTGCTGAAGTAAATACAGTGCTTTAGGGTCTGGCGCAATATGCGAAATGAAGGACGAACCCTGTTGGGACATTGAAGCATTGAGAAAGAACAAGAATGTAAGAAAGATGAAGTCTGATTGAACAGAAGTTCGCTCAAAAGAGGGTGCCATATGGCGGTCCCAAGTAATAATGAAGGAAAGACATGCTGCGTTGAGGTGTTTGTGCAAACCGTGGTGAAATCTGCACAGAGGGGTGTTAAAGATGGTTTAAAGATGGTTTTACATCCTGATAAAGGCCCATGTTTAAGGAGGAAATAGGCGAGGTACCTACCGTGTGTGGACTGACACCAATAAGGAGGGTCGAAACAGTTGTGTCAACATATATTTTTCTGCTTATTTTACATGAGGTGTTGTTCAACAAGTGGTTTAAGATAGCCGTATTAACTTGGCTAACATTGACGAGCAGCTCCTGTGTTTCTGCTGCCCATTTTGTGAATGGATTGGATTTGATTAAAATAATGAGGGAGGACAAAACGAGGGGTGTGTTAAGGCAGAGAAAATCTGAACATGCACAATATCGTAAAGTGGAGTTTCAACAACTGACTAGTTAATCTTTCGAATTGAATCACTTCTACATCTAATAACCCCCAGCACTTTTGAAATGCATATGTGATTTCAATGTTTAATAAGTTCATGGTTTTATGAGTTGTGTATAAATAATTTTGATATGAATATATTTTTTGATGAAATGAGGTGTGCAGATTGAATTATAAACCATTTAAGACAGGAACAGGCTCTAAGTGTTTTGAGTACCCCCTCAGTAGGTGATTCTTTTGAGGAGTGTTGTAATCCCGGTGAAGTGAGGGACATATCCGGGTACCCACTTCTTATGTAAGGTGATAGATCTCGGCCAAGAGTTGTAACGTAAGTTATTGACCCTGAAAAACAAGGTAAAGGCCTGAGGACAGTGAGGACACATAACCTGGTGTATGGGCTCATCATTTAGGGTTTTAGCCCGGGGGTGTGGTCAATTATAACCTACATTGATCTTGTGTACATATAGCATAGTTAATCATTAATTTGCCCTGCAGATGGATTAGGCTGCAACCGCCATGATCTCTAGCAGGCATAATCAATGATGAAGGATCATGGGAGTTGTAATTCAAAACATCATGGGTGTGGGGCGGGCGGAGATTCACATAATAAATAACTTCCACATAAGATGCAAACTTAACATTTTGCTTATTACTTATCACCCCTTATGCTTCAAAGATCATATAGATTTGTCATAATGCGTATTTATAGATTGTCCTAAATGCACAGTGTTAAAATCACATAGGTGTGCTGGTTTGGCATCAGTTGCTGTGGGGAGCCAAAGGTAGCTCCTGGCAGCTGTTGATGTCAAACTAATCAGGCTCTTTTAGGCTACAAGCAGGAGCTAAATAGCTCCCAGCTCCCCTCAATTTCGAACCCTGTATATGTAAGAAGCAGTTCGGAATACATGAATTTGCCTTGGGTTTGGCAGGGAACTGTCTCTGGCCTTTACAAGAGGCGTGACAAACGTTGACATGAAGAAGCGGAAAGCGGCGGACATGGTAGGAGGCTGCAGCAATGGGGAAGGCATGGAGGGGTGAGGAGTGATGCAAAGAAGAGCCCACTAGGATGGGAAGCCTGGCAAAACTGATCGGAGGGGGAAATGGTGATGGTCGGCTTTACAAGGTGAGTGGGGACAATCTACAGGCTATAAAAGAAATTCAAGGCTATAGTGGCTTGTCTAGCCTGGAAATTGTCCAATGGGGGAATGAGTTCAACATTCCAAGGGTTATCATTTTCATCATTTTCCTCCACTGTGCTTCAATTGGTGAATCGTTTGGTTGCTCAGTGTTTTTTTGTTTACCTGGGTCTATGAAAACTGGGCATGGCTTCTCTTTACTTAAAAAGGCACATATTGGATACTACCTTTCTGGACAAGTTCCACCCGACGATGACCCCACCCTTCCAAGGTAAATTCCTGAAAAGGCTAGTGTCTGTGCAATGGAATCGCCTTATGTCTTCTAACCATCTTTTGTACCCCTGTCGATCTTGGTTCCGGCCTGCTGCTGTATTGGGGTGGCAACCATCCAGGTTTTAGGATGGCTTATACCACTGCCATGATGCCAGGGGCATCTGTCTGCTGAACTCTGGCTATTGATTGGATCTCTCAGCAGCATTAGATATGGTCATTTATGTGGTGCTCCTCAACATCTCAAAAGGCTGCCAATATGGCAGAAGCACACCAATCAAGAGCACTTTGCATTATATTACATCAGACCAATCAGCACTGGAAGTCATGCAAGATAGGGATCTCTGGAGGTTCTGTTCAGTTCTTGCAAAGCATTCTCAATTGTTCCATCAGCCTGATCACTGGTCACTCCACATAACTGGCCAGCATCAGCCAAGCAAGCACAAGGTCACAGTAAGTGAGCATACAATGTTTGCTATATTAATACTGTGGTGGCTGGTTGATAGACATCCTCCCAGTGTTGTAAAGTAAACACACGTTACACCTTCAGATAATATCTAATATTTCACTCCAGCCAGATATTTTTACATTAATTTTTACATTCATTGATTTAAAGAGGAATGTATTTTTGAAAATCATTTAGCGGCGGCATACAAATAAATACATGTAAACCACTTTTGTGGCTGTTGCGCGTGTAGTGTATAGGTGCAACCTCTCATTCATATACCCAGAAAGCTCTTCCGCTATTGGCTGGAGAGAAGGAGCTGATGAGGAAGCCAAGCAGGCAGGAACTCGGGCTCGGTGCCTGTCGCTGCCATTTTGGTGCTGGCAGAAAGCATGGCTGCTTAAGGCACACATTAAAACTGTATAACTTTAGGGTCGCAGGTCTTATTCTACAAAGTTGATCCGCAAGAGGGAAATGCCACAAACGCCAATTGTTTGGGTGTTGGCGACATTTATTTCTTTATGCATTATGCACGCCGCTATAGGGGGGCTGCATAAGAACAAGCATGACCACTTAAGTGAGTTCTAGGCTTCTGGGCTGGTGATCTACCCATTGTTAGTTCTAGCTATTAGGCGGTGCTTAAGCATCACCAATCAGCTGAAACTATTGGAGTACAGCTAACAGGGAGATGACATGTGAGGAGAGACACAAAGCTGGAAGTTGCATAGTATTTACCGACCCATTCACTTTCTATCGCCATTCTTATCGCTATGGCCATTCCCACTCACTACCTGCCCCTTTCTGCCACTCCCACCCTCTGGGATCTCTTTGAGCTAGCTCTAACAAGCAGTAAAAACCAACTTTAGCTTGCCAACGTTATTTCTAAGCAGTCTGTTGAGAGTTAATGGCTTAATTGCATATGTAAATGCACTACTGGTGTAACAGATCTGCCCCATTGCATTGCTTTGCTTCACAATTACAGCTTAGCAAAACATGGTGAGTGATAAGTCGAATTTAGCGTTCTAAGCACAATCTAAATTCTGGTAAATCTAGATCTGGTATTGGATACTTTTCAGTCTTCATCCAAGCCTCTTTGCAAGCCCCAGCATGTTTCTGCTTCACCGAGGACACTCAAAGAGACCGTAAAATCTCTGGGGATGCTTGTGGTCTCGTTCAGAAGAGATGCGATCAATCACTTCGGGCTGGACTGCCCCTTTTCGGGTGGGACAAAGCCTGATTTGCACATGGTCTTTCCCCTTCTGTAATGGCTTTGCAGGCTGAAGAACAATGGTCTGGAGGGTTGCTCAGAACAATACCAGAGGTTAAGATTAATTCAAAACCTTCCAGCCACAACTCCCTTTGTTTGGCCTGTTTCAGCATACCTGCTCCATTGCCTGCGGGAGGTGGGGGGGAGACCAAAAACAAATGCACACAGTGCAAATTTGCAATGACGTTAAGAAAATGTGATGTGCCATACACCCTTTGTACCTTTCCCCTCAGCTCTGGTGATGGGCAGGAAAATATGCTGGGGTGGATGTCGCAAAAGTGTATCAAGCACCTGTCCCAGCACTTTCGAGAATGTCGACTGTGACAAACCATGCCACATGCTGTCAGTTCCGAAAGATGCCAGCGGCACAAAAGTACAGGACGGATACCAACTTCAGCAGAGGTGGGACTGCGGTTCTGTTATTTCTCCCACTCGGGATGTCAACCTGGACCATGGGAAGTAGGCCTGCTTTGTCTCCTGGTTCAGGTGATAGTATGTGATTAACTCCCCATCTGTCCCAGGAGGCTGGTTTGACTCGAGGGATGTTTGCCTTCATGACCACACGACTCCCCTGCCTTTGCCCCAGTAATATCCTTGGCTGCAGTGCCCTCTCCCCTCCCCACAGAAATCTATGGACAGAAGGAGATCTTGGCTCTCAAAGATTGCAACTGCTCGGAACTGAATGGTGCTAGAAAATGTGTTTGGGGAAGATATTACCTTTTTGGGACTTGTTGGGAGGTCCTGTGGATTCATGTTAATCAAATTGAATGCGTTCATCTCTACCTGTTGAGTTTAGGTAAATGCACTCAACCTTTGGAGGATTTCCCAATCGTTTTTGGTGTTTTTTTTTTTATTTTATCGGGCGGAATTACAATCTTTATTTTTGAGGTAATTCATCTGCTGCTAATTTTCCCCACAGAACTGATGTCATTTTTGTAGGAATTTGTGCTTGTAAAATTACCTCTAAAACCCCAAAATAGGTGTTAAGTTAAAAATGGTAGTAATTCTGGTGCCCTCAATTTTTATTGTTTCTGCTCTTTTGATAAGTATGCCCTTTAGCTCTAATTTCCAAACATTTAATCAACGCAGTTCAACATATGTTCAGGCTCGTTAAGACGTGTGTCACGTGCGCATCTTTCTGAGCCTATTTTGAACGTGACCAAAGCATAGGTCAGCAATGCCCTCTCTGGGCGGGAAGCCACGTGGGTGTCTGGCGCACGGGCCACGTGCCACTGAAAGAAATACAGAACATGTTTCCGTCCACTAGTAAAGGGAATCACAGATAGGACAGGCCCTCTCTCAAGGAAGAAAGGACATCGCCCCATTCTACATGGTCAGAAGTCTGAGTGGCTAATGCAAGCGTCTGGACTTCGCCCTCAACATCCCAAACGTTCTCTTTTGCCACATCACCCAGGAATGTGCCGGAAGGGTTGGGCTACCTTGCATTTTCTATACTTCGGGAGGTGATTATGTTAAGTGTACTGATGGGCTTCTGAGGCAGAATTTTGACCAAAGTGGCGCTCATTTAAATAAACGAGTACATTAAACAGAGGGACCTAATTACATGCACATACACGTTAAAAGGTGACCCATCCATGCAATGACCATTATTTGCACTGCGAAGGGGCTTGTAAAAAGTGTTAAAACGCAGTAGAAATCATCTTTACACCTTTTTGCAATTCAGAGAATAAGTGTGTAAATGCCTTTTAGCCATTTATGTGAGCCAGGTGACATTTACAACGGATTCCGACTGCTTTTAGAACGTGGATTCCGTAGAAATCCACTGCATTTGAGCCAGCAGGAAAATGTCATGCTTTCGTAAATGTATTCACCTTTTGCTGGCAAACGGGCTTAGACCGCGAGCAAAACCAATGGAAATGGCCTGGAGTGATATCTAAGGCGTAGGACAATGCGTAAACATTTGGCACATTGTTTTTATGGATCAGATATCACTCCAGGGACTGACTCCAGGGATTGACTCCAGGGACTGGCTCCATGCGACAGGTCTGGAATGCTTCAAATGGTGGATTTGATAGTGCCTCACATTTGATTTTTTTTGTGTGCCCACAGGAGAAACAGGCCTTTTTGTTTCAAAGATAACCAAGCATTCAAAGTTCCGTGGCTATGCTGGGGATAAACGCTCGACGGAGAAGAAGATCCTGAAGGACGTCTTCAGTAAAGGAGACCTCTACTTCAACAGCGGGGACTTGCTAATGTTCGACCAGGAGGGTTTCGTATTCTTTCAAGATCGAGTTGGTGACACCTTCCGGTGAGGAAGCAGGGCTTCATATGTCTTTGTTGGCCCTGTGTACAGGCAGCTCAGCAACTATGGGCATCCATAGAGGTCGCCTGGGCTTTGGTGGTCCGCAGAGACGTCTTTATGGGATGGCAAATAAGGCACGTGTCCCTGCGCCCCATCATGGGATCCTTGGAGGAGGCCACTCACCTGGGTTCTTTGTAGGGGGCCCTGTCATGTCAGCCTGAGCCCTCTTCAGGAAAAGGTGGAGGTTTTGCATGTGCACACTTCTCAGATGTCATCTGTCCGCAAAGTGGGAGCACATTTTACATGACAGATCACAGGCGGACTTTAGTTAAAACAATTGTACACAAACTGTTCGGTTAGTACTCCTCTGAGCTACTTCTTCACTCACTACCTTTTATGAAGGGTAACCGGTCAGCACTGGTCCAGATAGTGACCCCAACCCAGAGTCACTACAAAAGCATCAATAAACATATGTGCTGGACCCTTGGCGCCATACCCAAATACCATTGCTTATGGCTTACACTATTTTTCAAACTAAGTCTAACGCCATCCAGGTTTGGCGTATATCTTTTACTAGTTTGGCCGCCAACACGTGGTTCAACCTCCTCATCGAGGTCTTCCTCAGGGCTGCAATACCATCCCACATATTCAAATCCTACAGCCAACATACACAACTAGTTGAACCAAAATGAGCCAGTAAGCGTGACATAGGCTTTGGTAGAATGGAATGGCTTTGTACAACAATGACGTTTCCAACAATAGCAAAACGTTTAGACAATTTGAAGGATGTTTTGGTGCATATTTTGTCGTTTTACCTAACAATTTTCAATCGATTTCTGTAAGCTGCATTGTTCAAGTTCAAGACCCTCTGCATTGTCCACAAGGCTTTCTGAGGCCGGGGCCCACTCTACATCCAACTCTCTCTTCATAAACATCTTCCTTCTCGAGCCCTTCGCTCAGCCACCTCCAACTCTGAGGGTCAGACGCTTCTGCAGGCAGTGAGTGGGGTGGAGATTTCTCTCCTCTGCAGGTGCCTCCCTCTGGAATGTCCTCCCTGCCCCTCTCAAACTTAAGCTGGACCACCTGAAGTTCCGGAAGCAGCTCAAGACCTTCCTTTTCGCTTCTGCTTTCTCTCTCTCTCTTTCCTGCTGACTGACTTGTCTGCTGCGCTGACTGGTTGCCTGGCTACATTCAGTCTAGCTGGTAATAGGCTCCCCCATGACCAGCAGCCCCTGCACTGCCTCTGGTCCTACCGTGCACTTTGGGGCTGTATCTAGAACCCTACAGTCTCCTGCCTCCCTGCACTTAATCAGAGCTGCGCTGCCCTGGCTGCACTTCCCCCTCCCTTGCACTCCCCCCAACCCCCTCCACTTTTGCGTTTTGCACTTGCACAATCTGAATGACACAATACCTAGTAATTCGTTTGTTTTGTCCTCCCTCTGTATTCCCTCCCTTGTCGTGCCTAGAAACACGTGTGTACATGTGCTTTATGAATGACTTATCATATCATTAAAAGGCATAAAAATGCATAACAAGGCACATACATATCCTCCTCTCACTCCTTGCACTGGCCTCTGCAGAAAAGTCACAGGTTTACTTTCTCACCTTACACTGACAAACCGTATTTCTTTATACATATTGTCACCCATTTTCAACAAGGATCAGGGAATGGCAAATGAACGGACGAGACTGACCGAGGACTCTAGTCAAGTATTTATCAATTTTACAGTCGCTTCCTGTGATTTACTCAGCGTCACGGTCTGATCACAGGCTTGTTGAAGGTGTATTTGTAATGTAATTAGGTCAAAGGTTATGTGTTGCACATTTTGTAAGGTCACTTTAGCTACCCCCGTAATTCATTATGCCAGTTTCCAGCACACACCAGAGTAGTGTGTGTCCATGCGTTTGTTAAACCAACGACCTGACCAGATCTTACTCACAGGGTTCCAAGTCTTTGCCGATTGGTACAGTAGCTAGAATAGGCGTTTAGCGGCTAGTGTGCCCCCATTTACAGCAGGTTGAGAAGTCACTTAACATAACACACCTCAGGAAAGTTTGCTTATGAGCACAGAACCTCCAACAGAAGGACACCCCTCTCATGACATGCGTTGAACCACTCCTCATCAATGTTTGACTAGGAGTGGCTTGTGTTTATCCAGTCTTACCTACCACTATGATTCCTTTTTTTGTACATATACATTTCCAGGCTTTGGGAAGACGAATCCTTCTGCCCGGGTAGCCCAACATATAGCTTTCTTTCCATTCTTGACCATAGAATAAAACCTCTTTCAGTATGATTATAATGGTAAAACGCGTATTATTTTGAAGACCTCATATTTTTTAAATAGCACCAAACTGGTGGTTGGTAAAGTGCAGACTATTATGACATGGGGTTAATATGTGTTAATTTCCCAATACAGTACTTTCTGTGTACCCCATGCCGAAAATATTCCACACAATCCCAACTCGGTATTCTGTGGTATTTAAAAAAAAAAGTATTTAAAACAGCATAGACATTTTTTAACAATTATGAAGATACTCTTAGTGAAGCCCGGCGCTCATTGACCCGCAGAATAGTAAAATGCAGTCATGTTTGGGGTATCCTCAAGGAACCCGTATGAGAAAAGTTGGATCTAATCAATCGAATAAAAATGGTTTCACTTAATTTTAGTTGTTCTGAACCTGGATAGTCAGTGCTTAGTTTGTGGGGGTGTTTTCCAGGGCTCAGCCCTGGCACTTATTTCTGAGCCCCGGCACTAATTGCCTCAGACGCAGTTTGATCATGATGTGGTGTTTTGGCAACTTTATTATGTTCACTGCCAGTCAAATAATAAACACCCATAGAATCAGAGCAACATCTAAATGATTATTGTGTTTAAAGACACACTTAAACATGTGTCCCATGTCAAGACACCGCAAGTATGTTTTTTAATTTGTTTGTTGATTGGCATTTGTAAATCACACAAATGTCGTAGTGAGGACATCCGTCAACCACAATAAGCCTGTGGGATTTGCAGCTTTAACCCCATATATGTTGACAGCATGGGGAGCAGGCTTGGGTGGTAGCAACAGTAGGCAGCGAATTGCCCATGCTGACATGGCATGTTAGAAAATATTTGAGCCCTCGCACTTTTTTTTTTGTGCAAATCAAGCACTGTGAATATGTTTTAGAATTTAGTTGGTCAACGCAGTCTATCATAAAGATTTCTCCCCTTAGGCTTCTGTAACATTAAACCCATCATAATTATGAAAAGAAGCATCTGCAAAGCCAAGCATTCTGATGATTGATAACAACCGTGCTGCCTGATGTCTGTTTTAGTGGAAGTGAAGAGGGTCTGGCTGGATCTGAGAGAGTAAACGAAATATCCAAAATGAGACACAATGCACTCACTACTGTATATATTTACAGTAAAAGGGTAAAGCCGTATATTGAATGTTCTATTTCATACGTCTTAAGATGCAGGGAATAAAGGTCAGTCCTGAGACATGGCCTGAACAACAAACAAAGCATGAAAAAGTTCCCAAGGATAGGGATCTCCTGGCCACTGCACATTGTCATAGGCCAAAAAAAGTCAAACATTTAATGAGTGTTTAACACAGATTTACAACTTTTTCGAAAGAATGACAATTATGTTTAAAATACTAATTGGTGTTATGGATGAAGCCCATACATTTTCTTTTTACACAATAAATTCACATCAAAGCATTATTTTCTTTCAAAGAAATATATACATTTTTCATTATTTGTTTTATTAATTGACCCAACGCGTTTAGAGAATAAATCCCTTAATCAGGGTCTTAATCAGTTGATATGTCTATCAACGATCAGGGAAAGATATTTTTCAGTAAGTGGGTTTCATGAATTTGCAAGTTCAACCACAAATATATAAATTAAATGTGTAGCTTGATAAACCTAATGTTCCTTATGATCTCCAAGGTCCTGAAAGTACCAGTTTTCAAGGGGGTAGATTTTGGAAAGCTGTGTGATGTCAACTCATGGAATGACGTCCCTAATGACAGAAATCAGCACATTTTCAAGTCTAACTTATAATGTGGTTTAGGTAATAGTAGAAATACCCAGGGCACAAAAAAGAACCTTAGGTGCAGGAAAAAAGCCTGAATCCCAGAGATCTGAGAGGGTGCAGATGTCAATTTCAGAACCTGTGTTGGGGTGTTTAGAATCCCCTACTGGGAGCTATTGCTTATTGCTGCTGGAGAGCAGAAAATGCTGTCATCTCGAATCACCCAGAGCGCTCAAACTCGAGGGAACTAAAGTTGCAATTCAGTCTCTGTTCTGAAAATCTTGTCAATATGAAGGCGGCCTTGGCTTTTTTGGCCCTTAAGAGGAGCTCGTATAATTTTCATATATTTTCTCCAATTTTGCCAAAGTTCCAGGAGCATGAGACGACTGCAGAAGCCCACACATCCATGCAAAATGGTAAGCCTGAGTGTGTCCTGCTCGAAAGTGTCTGCGGGTGGGGTATCCCTAAAACATAAATGGGGCATTGCCTTTAAGTCAGGGCAGTGGCATATAGGTTGTTACTCAGCATTTTGCGATGCTTTCGGATGTTAGCTCCAACAGTTTTGGTACCCTTGGCCACGCACTTCGTTTTTCTCATTAAATTCTTGCGCTGTACGACTGCATACAAGAGTGGACACTGGCGCATAGATCAGTTTTGCAAGAGTAACCGGCCTGGGCAAGTCCAGGCAGAACAGAATGCCCAATTTTGTAGATTTTCTTTTTTTTTAACAGCGCTGAGTTGCTTGAGACAGAGTTTTCATTTGAGCAGGTTCACATAATAGTTTTCTAAACCAGGAATGACATCCAATTTCACATCTCCTATTTAACCAGTGATATACAAACTTATTTTTCATGCTGAGCCATCCCCCTGACCCCAACAGTGAATATATTGTGGCTGGGGTCCCCAAGATACCAAATCTGCTTATACTTTCTAATGATGGTAGCCATGGTACCCCCTTTTTGGTAGAGCCTTGTGTCCCCTCTGGACTTTCTTCCTTCCCCCCTAAGGGGGGGGGCAACCCCACTGTTAAAAGATTTGGAGGTGAAAATGCAAGAGACTGCGGCACACTTCCAAAAGGCGCAGCATGGTACCTTACCCATTTCCTTTTTTCTGAAAAACTATTAGGGCCTGATTCACAGGGAGTTTTCCAATGGGATTGTAGCCTTATAAAAGGCTTCTGTGAAGTAGGCCCATAAATGTGCTAAATGGCTGATTTTGAGTGTTAAACTGCTGACTATCACACTCTCTCTCAAATAAGATCTTTTGCACTGGCCTTTTTTGCTAAATATGTTAGAACCCTCTCAGCTACCTGTGTTGCTAAGCACCAGCAGCTGTCAAGTGGCCCCGTATCATGCATGCCACCTTTTGCCAGTCCTGGTTTTTCATGCTGGGACTTATAATGGTAAAAACAACACTACAAGTACCAACGTGCAAAGGGAAAACAAGCTGTGACATGGGGTAAAGGCACAAGTCTTTTAAAAAACTGGGTGAGGGGGTGTTTATTAAGTTATGCAATGGAAAGAGACGTCAACGGTAAATCACATATCAAAGTGAAATATGCAAATTGCATTCAATTAGCTTGGCATAAACGAACAAAGTGCACATGACGAATGTTTGGCCTTTCTTAATGTCAACACACAAAAATGAACCCAAGAGGAAATTGTAGAGAGGCAGAAGTACACGTCATCTATAGTGCCCACCCCCTCACCTCCGTCATATTGGAAGAACAGCAAGAAATCACTGTGCACGACACCTGATATCGTTCCAATACCACACCAAAGATATGAGAGTCGTTATGCGCTCAGACAACCGTACCATATGTACCCGCGAGCTGATGTGGTAGAAGAATGTCCGCGTACACTATTGAACATAGAAGAGCTGCAAGTGATATCTGACAAGAGTAAAGTGATGTCATGAAGAGAAGATACAAGGGCACACTGAAACGATATGTGAATACTTAAAGAATAAAGATATGACTGAAGCAACAAAGTAACATTTATGCAAATACAAAGTAATCATATACACTGAGAAGATAAGTGAGAAGAGATGCAGTAAATGTACATACGCAGAAACGCAAGGTAGATGAGACATATAGAAGCTTGCTGCAGTAAAAAATATAACATGGGTAAAGCAGCCATGATGAAAAGATGGACATCGACTCTGTATAAATAATAAGCAGGAAGCATGAAGGAGAGAGACAGAGGCTGCACAGGTGACAGGCGATGGAAAACAGCTTTGTGGAAGGAACCAAGAATATCTGTTTGGCTTGTGATCAAGGATGCCACATCAAGAAGTAATTGCAAGGAACAAGAAGAGTCAGAGAGGATAACCTACATACGCATGACAAATTTCTCTTAGATTAAGTAAAGGAGTGAACATTTGCAAGTGCCAAATATTGAACAATCAAAGATGCAGAAAGCATATGCAAGACAGAGCCACCAAGTCTCCAGAGGCCAAGAGGAGTAATAGCACCCAGTTTAATTGAATCAAACAGCACTAAATAAAAGGTCACAATGGACAAAATCGTGGTCTCCTCACACATGGGGCAAGACTGGAAAACAGGCCTTACTCATTAAGCACCAGATGAAGATAGCAATGTACCCTCACTCCCTTAAAAGTCCAGAGGAAGAGAACAGTCAGCAAGGTCAACTACAAAGAAGAAGCCTTGGCTTAGGGCCTAACTGTTGAGAGATGGTAGGCTGGTCAAGTGGGCACTGGTCTGACATTGATCCCCGAACCTGGTTTCATTTTGCTTACCTACGGCTAACGAGCCGAATGTCCATGGTTGGGAGAATATGCCAACTAATCACAAGGGCCAACATAGCGATGGCCCATACATTATTGCAGCAGCCAATTGGCTGTTGTTATTCTGCTATTAATCTGTGTTATACGTAGTTAGAGATAGTTCAAGGCATGCCTACCAGGGCAGCCAATTGTGTTTCTAACACCTTAACAAAGAATAGGTATATATGTTCCCCTAACCAACCCCTCCTTTTTACTGTTTGCCACGTAGGATGAGATCAGAGCTGACGTACATCAAGGTATAAACCTCTTGTGTAATTGCAATGTATTTGAGGGTGAGTGAGCAGCAATCTGTTTGTTCACTAGGTTTCCCTACTTTAGTGAGCTGAAAATAAAGTAGTATTTTGCCATATTCTTTGATTCTGTCTGATTATTTGGGTCTGCAATCGTTTATTGGTAATTCCATCTAGCACTTGGAATGCTCCAGGTGCTACTGCACAAAGTTATCTTATAATGGTGTAGGAAAATTATAAAAGGTGTGCACATTTTATACTCGAGAAAGCGTATCAAAATGTATCCTGAATAGCAATGTCCCACATTATATGTTCAGTCGTTGCAATGTTTACATCTGGTCATATTGTCTAGTGGTGCAGTGTCTGATCCAGGGACCACGGTTCAAATCCCTGGCCTCGGTTGTGCAGAGCCAACTATCTTACTTTTATTTCCCCCCAAATACATGGGGGAAGGGGAGGGGCAGGCAGCATCTGCCTTCTGAAAAAGTGACCTGACTTTGTCCACCAGCGTGTACCCTCGTCAATGTCTGTCACCTACTAACCCTTTCAGCATTCATCAGCATTCTTCTCACCTCTTTGCCGGTTTCCTCAGCATTAGCACTGTACTGTCAAAGCGCCCACCCGCCTAACATATTGTAAATAAGTGTACGCCCGCAGAACACAGGTTCAAGTCCTAGCAGCACAATCTCAGCCTTCATCCGTCTGAAGGCATTAAATTGGGTAATTATGAGCACCTATTATTTTATTTCAGAGCTTAGTCCAATGGAGTCTGGACTGAAGAGCTATATGAAAATGCAAAACAAAGGGGGGGTCTGGGAGTCTCTCTACCAGCACAAACATGGCCTCTGAGACTCTCCCAGGGGCCATCCACCAAAGAACAGGTCATTGGGCTGTGTTAGTGCTGGTAGAGAGACTCCCAGACCCCCCTTTGAGCTGCATATTAAGTAACTTTGGGTCTCACCCTAAGTTACCAGGGGAATCCAGACGTGGACCCCTGGCTCACTGTTCTTAGAGAGGCCAAGCTGCACCTCACTGATGAGGCCCGACTAGGCTGAAACACGTGTCTGGGTTGCTGTTGGTACTCTAGTTCAGAGAAGAATTGCCTAGCATTTTGGTGCTGGACTGCCCCTGGGCAGGACAAAGACTGATATGCAGGGATATTTCTCCTCTGTGAAAGGGACAGTGAGCTAAAGACTTGTTTGAGACTCTCCCAGGGGACATCCACTCAAGAACAGGTCATTGGGCTGTGCTTGTGCTGGTAGAGAGACTCTCAGACTCCCCTTTGATTTGCATATTAAGTAACTTTGGGACTCACTCTAAGGCACATGGGGAATCCAGACGTGGACCCCTGGCTCACTGTTCTTAGAGGGGCACAGTTCCACCTCACTGATGAGGCCCGACTAGGCCGAAATACGTGTCTGGGGTTACTGTTGATACTCTTGTTCAGAGAAGAATTGCCAAGCATTTCGAATCTGGACTGCCCCTGGGCAGGACAAAGTCTGATATGCAGGGATATTTTTCTTCTGTGAAAGAGACAGTGATCTAAAGACTTGGTTGAGAATCTCCCAAGGGCCATCCACCCAAGAACAGTTCATTGGGCTGTGTTCATGCTGGTAGAGAGACTCCCAGACCTCCCTTTGATTTGCATATTAAGTAACTTTGGGTCTCACCCTAAGTTACGGGGGAATCCAGACGTGGACCCCTTGCTCACTGTTCTTAGAGAGGCACAGCTCCTCACTGTTCTTAGAGAGGCAGAGCTCCACCTCACTGATGAGGCCCGACTAGGCCGAAACACGTGTCTGGGGATGCTGTTGGCACTCTTGTTCAGAGAAGAATTGCCTAGCATTTTGGTGCTGGACTGCCCCTGGGCAGGAAAATACTGATATGCAGGGATATTCTCCTCTGTGAAAGGGACAGTGAGCTAAAGACTTGGTTGACTCTCCCAGGGGCCATCCACCCAAGACCAGGTCATTGGGCTGTGTTCGTGCTGGTAGAGAGACTCCCAGACACCCCTTTGATTTGCTATATGAAAAGGTTATATTTAACAGCACATAAGAATTTCTAGGTTGGAAAATCACAATCCTTCATAAATGACTGCACTGAATGCCACTGTTCTGCTAGTATACATGTAGGTACTGTCAGATACTACAGTAATAGCTGGTTGATGCTCAGTATTCTAGCGTGTTACTGCTACTGTAGGGGGTACAGCCCAATGTGTTGTGGGTATAGCCCAACCTCACCAGCTTTTCAGAAGCAGGCAACCCTCAAAGTATCTACTGTGACATATGCTTAACCACCCCACTGGCCATTCACACTACCGAGATCCTTCTGCCTCTCTCACATGAAATGTTGCAATTATTTACTTGTATACTAAGATATCAAGTAACATAAGATGTAACTCTCAAGCAGCCCTGTGTAAAACTCTTCCAGAAGCGCCCTCTGCTATCTGACTAGCTCTGCCCAGCCCTGCCACATGGCTGACTGTGTTCCAGATGCACCAACTTCCATCTGACTAAATGTGCCCAGCCCTGCCAAATGACCGACTGTGGTCCAACCTGCCAGCCTTCCAAAAGCGCTGTTCCTGCCATATAACTGTGTCCCAGCCTGTGTGTTGCAGTATATCCCTGGCTGCCAGTGGCCTGCTGTTCCATGATGTCCAGTGGAGCCTGGTGCACAGATGAGTGTTTATAATTCCTGCCCCGCCTACACGCCTGCTTCCTCTGCCCCACCCCCTGGGCATCGGGGCAGGCAGCTGAATAGTTTGGGAGTTCTTTAGAGGCTCTGCCTCCCCACACGAGTTGCCACTTACCATCTCCATGGCAAGAATCATGCGCTTCAGGGTCCTCAAGTAGGAGGTCAAGCAACTGATGAGGCCGGGCAAGCTCTCACCCCTATCCCCCGTATCTGGCATGCTGGCAGCAAGGGTGAGGGTCTGGTTGGGTCAAAGGGGGCACCCACAGTAGGGGGCAAATAGCGGTGAGACCATATGATTGGCTATGTGGAGAACTAAGCAGGAAATGGTGCAATATGTCCGCTCCTCCATGCCTCCGAATCTGCATATATTCCACTACAAAGGCTGTGCTTCTCTTTCAGGCCACCAAATTGCATCAGCTTTGTCGCCCCTTCATCCCATGAATATGTGGTACATACCAAGTTGAACTGCTAGTATGCTAAAATCTGCTCTGCTCTCCGGGAGCAATAAGCAAAAGCTCCAAATAGGGGGTTATTGCTTGATTTTTGCCACAAGACCACAGCACTAACACAAACTGCTGAAACGGTACATGCTGACAAAATGGTGGTGCCCAAGTCCTTTAATGGCAGGACTTGCAGCCTCATTTTGAAGCATATTTTCCATAGGATGTAAAAAAGAAATTCCAATACATCACTTTTATATGGCCAACATTTTTAAGGCATTACATTTTTCAGTGAACAACCTCTTTTCCAAAGAAGGTGTATGGGTGCGTGAATGGTGGGAGAATGGGTATGAATGTGATTATGTGTACCTGCAAGGTGCTGGTGGTAAAAGGCAGGCATTTTGTTACTGGGCATTAATGCTAAAGTGTTATAATGTGGTTAGACTGCCATTTTGGTATATCCAGTCCATGCATTTCGTATTGTGGCATCATATATGTCATGGCATATATGTCATATATGTGGACATCTATGATAAAGCAAGCACGATAATTGTTATTACATGGCTAGACTGGCATTTTGATGCAGCAAGTCTAGCTATACCATACTGTGGCATGGCATTTTTTACTGGGCATCTATGATACAGAAAACATGAAAAGTGTTATTACATGTCTAGACTGGCCTACATTGATGAAACCAATTTGAAAATGTTCTCTTATTGTGGCATAGTAGTTTTAAGGGCAAAGCCAATACGAGTATGTTCCTACGCGGAGATAGTAGCATATATTGGCAGAGCCAGCTTAGACATGTTTTCCTATAGTATCATTACTGGAATTATGTGCAAAGCAAACATGAGTATGCTCTTATTAGTAAATACTGCGATACATTTGTGCTGCTATCATGGAAATGTATGAGGGCAGCCAGTGTGAAAATGTTTTTATATTGGTATATATTGTGGGTTACCAGATAGTTATTTGATATAAGAGTATATTAATATTAATTGTGGGAATTTGGGAATAAAATAAGTTTAGAGACTGAAAATAGTTCTCTTTCAGGACTGGCATTTTGTTAGACAAGTTAAAATATGTTTACATTTGAAAAAATAGGCATTGGGCCTCATTACGACCCTGGCGGTACGGAGTGAACGGCGCCGTTCACTCCGTACCGCCGCATTACGAGGTCCCCTCGCGAGACTCGGGAAGCAACGCCTGGAAAAACCAGGCGTGCTTACCGGGTCCCGCGAGGGGAAGAGGGAGCAAACAACAGGCCATCTCGTAATGGCCTGTTGTTTGCTCCCTCTCCCATTCCCATTCAGCCCTATGGGGGCTGAATTGGGAATGGGGAAGGACCATGTCCGGGTCCTTGGAGGGAGGAATTTCCGGGCCTTCTGAACTCGGAATGGCCCAGTAAGTCCTCATTCCGAGAACCCGGACCCCGACCCGATTTCGGCGGCAGCCTTGCCGCCAACAGCGGCATGGTTACCGCCGAACTCGTAATGAGGGCCATTGTCTTGTAATCCAAACATTATTTGTAGCTTGCCCTTCCTGTGAATAAACATAAGAATGTTTATGCGGTAGGCAAGGGAACTAGGGAGGTGAGCCTGCTAAGCTTAACACCCCCTAGGGGACAGGGCTAGCAGGATCCAACTGGGTCTGGCTCTCCCCCTTAAAGGTCAGGCCACCCCTTAAAAGGGATATGTGCTACCCCCCTGGTCCCAGGAAACTAATGTCTTTATTGACTATATGGTGATTGCGAACAAAAACTGTGTAAATATCCTTAGATAAGTGACTGGTGTGATTTTTGACCCTGTATTGTTGCCAGCCTTGCATGAAGGACAGGACCGATTGAGTGTCCCATCTCCTAATAGGAAGGAACAAAAAGGTCCCATGAGACCGACACAAAGAAGGAGAGCAGGAGAAAAGCACAGAGGAGGGAATGTCTCCTTTGAGGTGGAGCCAGGAAGCAGCATCATGCAACCAGAGTGGAGAGCGAGAAAGTCGGCAGAGTGCTGCTGCCTGTTACAAGGCTCAACCACACGGAAAGTGGTCAACCGGTGCCTGCTGGAACCGACACCTTAGTCTGGTCATGAGCCGATGGGAAGAAACGACACCAGCGAATAGACAAGGAAGACCGAGGAGAAGCTGGAACTGCGATGACACGATTCCACATCAGACTAGGAGACTGCCTCCCCTAAGGAATGCTGCCACAAAAAACAGGGTACCTGGTGTGTCCAAGGGCCCTAGATGGGCGGTCAGACCCGATAATACCCCAATAAGGGGTGAGAAAGAAAACAGCCCAGGAGGGGCTAAGGAACTAGAAAGCCCAAAACAAGGTGAGAATCCATATATCCCAAGAAGCGGTGAGACACCAAATAGCCCAAGAGGTGCTGAGAAACCAAACAACCAAGAAGGGCTGGAGAGAATCCATACCCCCCAAGAAGGGGTGAGGAATCAAATTGCCCAAGAGGGGCTGATAAACCAAATACCCCAAGAAGGGGTGTGAAACCCAAGACCCCAAGGTGGGGTGAGAATCAGTTGGGCCAAGAGTGGGCTGGGAGCAAACCGGCCCAATGAGGGGTAGGAACCAAAGGGGTTCCAAACAGAAATTTGAGGGGGTGGGCCCCTTAATCACCTTAACCCAAGCAGGCCCACCACCTGAGGAACGGGTGCATGTTTTGTACATAAAGCAAGCTTATTGTACAATCATCCAGGGAGCAGTTAGATTATGCTCTAGAACCAAACTAACCCAAGTCTCAATGAACCACATCAGTTCACATCTTATATACATTTTTGAAACTGTTAAAAAACTCCCAGATACTTTATTACAATCCACCCCCAAATGTGATTGGACAAAAACCTCTTCAAAGAAATCCCATCTTTCAGCTGTTATCGTAACTACCATTTTCAGCTCTTGTGTAGATCACACCTTCTTTTGGGATTTGTCCTTGGTAGGTCATGACATCATCATCCAGTTAATAATTTGTATACAAACATAATTCATTACTAGTAATTATTCGCCTAATCCCTTTTAACATTAACTTTTAATAGCACAGCGTATGCATAAATATTTCAAGCAATCTGAAGAATGCTTGGTAAACAAGTTCTCTTTGGATTAGAGATAACTATTTAATTCCCCAGTGAACAGGTTCCATTGGAACATTCTAATCTAAATAACTGCCATTCCATTGCGCACAGCACATCTGAAAATACAATTGAAACTCCTGGGTTTCATTTACTTTAGCCTTGTTCATTGACTCACCCCATGATTTACTGCTGGCCAAAAGCAAATAGCAAAACCCCTGTCAAGCTCTCATGCATTCAGGAGATTACATCTGCTGTCTGCGATGCGTATCAGACCATAAACCCCATGCCGGCTACTTCAGCTGAGTTGACCGCAAAGGTTGAAGTAACTTAGTCGCCCATGCTCTGGCCTCTGAAATACTGCAGAATCAGTTTCTCAAAAGACAAAGTTCACTTTGCAAACAGCTCTGACTGCCATGTTTTAATCCATTTGTAAAAAGGCCACTATATTTAGATTCACAAATTCCCTATGTATGTATATCAGTGTGCATGCATGTTTAATAACTATCCTATTTTCTTCACAGTGGGTCCTCTATGATCAGTCTTCTTCCTTGCATGCACATTAAAAACCTTCCCCGTCTCTCAGTTTATTTAGAGCACCCCACGTGTGAATTGTGTTTATGTTGCATTTGGTGGTTTTAATATTTCATCTTTCTGTGCGCATGTAAGCTAATATGTATCAGTTCTAAACAAAAAGTAGCACTACAGTAACATATCCCATCCATAATTAACTACACTGGACACATTTGAATTTGCAACATCGCGCTCAGTATGCCACACCCTCAGTCATCAATATGGCAAATGCAACATAAACCCCCTTGCTTGTGGGGACCTTTTCTGACCACCCCAACAACTGGAAGAGGCCTGGTAATTCAGAGACACCTTCTCCTACATTCTCTCTCTCTCTCTCTCTCACACACACACACACACAACATTCACATTGCATTCGCCACATGTCCACCCAGAACAGTCACATACACTGCATTCTCATTCACATGACGCACACACTCAAACGCATACATACATACATGCCATTCACATGCACGTACACATATATACATTACATGAATAAACATCTGGCATGCATGAACACATAATACACACATACAGACATACACAAATTGTAAAAAGGCTTTCTTACCTCTTTTCCACTAGACTCAATGCTCCATCTTCACTCCGGGCCTCCGGCTCTCAAAATCCACCCATGCAGACAAGAGTCAGGAAGCAAGGAGAGCTTCATGGTTGAAAGGATGTCAGCTCAAAAACAGTACAAAAAAAAATATCCAAACAGCCAAAATAATCTCTGAACCTCTTTGCAAGGAAAAACAAGGTTTATTGCATGCAAAAAGGGTCTCAGACGGTTCAGTAGAACCAAACTGACATGGAGCTCATCTTGTCTCAAGATGTTACACCTTTTATATACCGGAAAAACTGCAACTTACCAGTACTAGGCATAATAATGAGTATAACACCACCCTCATTGGCTACCACCTATAGAACATGTTGATCCCCCCTATGGTCCCTTGACGGATTGGCCACATCTACGCCAACCCCATTCCCCTAGACACATGGTCCCCTGCATCATCACTGCCAAACGCAGATGTGTGATTGGTGGGTTCTTATCGATAAGCTCGTAAATTTGGGACTATCACTTGATATGCACCCTCCTCTTCCAGACGCGGTCAAAGAAATTTGGCAAGGCCAACTCTGCCATTGATTACATAATAGACTTTCTCATTAACCCAGATGCCATAGGCACACACGCTGCTTCCCCAACCTTGTACTAAATGCATTGGCATCACCTCTGCTCCTCCTGTCCTGAATCACAAGATGTTCCAGACACAACTCCCCCATTATCTCCTCCCAACTCCAGGTGCCCAGGGATGACGCTCTTCTACCAGCTAAATTTCAATTCCCATCACGTCCAGCCATGCAGCTGGAAACACTTACTGCTTATCTGCACACCATGGGTGTCTCTGACCTTGGCTTCTCTCCTGGGGAATGGGAAAAGGGATTTGTTTTTGGAGCTGAACTATCGGAGCTGTAGCTCTGCACCAAGGCCTGCATTCTCGTCTGTTCATCGTTTGCTAATCCAAAAAGGTGTTAGTCCTGTAATTTTTGCCACACTGACCTCACTTCTACCTCATTACCTTACTGACTCCATCTTTCACCTTCATCTAGTCTTCTGCCGTATCGTACATCAATACATACCTATAACACAACAACTAAACACCGGGCCTATAACGCCGCCCTATCTATAACCTGTGCAACTGCAACATTAATACATTTGTTGCTCTTTCTGTTTTTCTATATGCGGATATCTAAATGTATCAGACCTAGCTAAGACAATATATATTCTGTCTATGGCACACCTCTCACTCTGCTCCCACAAGGTTGCTTTCTAGTAGGTTTTCCTTATCCTGAACCTTTTTGCCTGGCTGGAATGCTGTATGTGCATCCCAACATGGTTCTGGTCTGACATGTGCTGGGGAGGAGGAGCACCCCCATCCCACATTGCCAGCCAGCTGCCAGTGCAGTCCACCCCAGCACAATCCAAGCCCTTACTTCAGTCAGAGTGAGTGCGGAGGCCGGGCCCCACCTGGACATGGGGTGTGAGGCTTCAGCACACTACAGGTGGCCCGCTATTCCAGTTATTCTTATGTGTAAATGTGATTCAAGAATATTTGCATAAAGGGTATCTCAGAGATGCTTCAGGAATATGCTGACATGCTCTCATTTATGGCTTTGTGAATCAGGTGAAAGGTATCAGGTGCAAATCTGAAATGCACTGTAGCATCTCCTGATTTGAACCAGTGAAAATCTTTGTGAATCAGGACCAACATTTTGATTGTATGCAGTATGAAGCCCACCAGATTAGAAGCCCTGCACCTGATAAGTCTTTGTTTCAGACTTGCCAGCTTAGAAGTCTGCCGTCTTTGATGTTTCATATGAAGGTTTACACTTCTTGTGGTGATGTGGACAATTTGGCATGTGTGATAGCATCTTCATGTGCAGCAATAGCAAAATATACCCCAAACATGGCAAATAGCTATACTCTTCCAGCATCATCTCAGATATCTGTTCTAAAAGCATGGTGCCAAGATGGTGGCAGTGGGGTCCCTGCTTCTGGCAAACAAGAGTAGTCTTAGGTTGCAGCGATCCTGAAGTGATCAGATGAAATTGTTCCAAAAAACTGTAGATGGAAGTTCTCATTACAGCCTGCTGTGTAGTGCTTCCATCTGCACCCACCAGCCACACCAGGATATATCCTCAAGTTTATTTAGAGTCACATTAATGAAAGTATCATGACAATTAATGTTATCAAGCATGTCATCATGTGAAGGCTATTTATTAAGCGTGATGTACACCACAAGGCATCAAGGTGCTAACATATGACCAGGCGTACCTTATAGAAAAAGGGTATATTGTGCTCAAAATGGCACTCGAACTGAAATTTGGTTTCTGGTCTGTCAAATATGGCTGGTTGAAAATTGCGAATATGATGTAAGATTGTAATGTATGTTCTTGTACCTTTTAGGTGGAAAGGGGAAAACGTGTCAACGAGAGAGGTGGAAGCTGCACTGGCAGGGTATGATATTGTAGAAGAAGCAAACGTTTATGGAGTGTCAGTTCCAGGTAGGCACATTCCTGATCAAGGCACTGTTTGTATGCTGTCTCTTACATCTACAGCAAATGTCCTTGTGTGTTCTACACACTTGATTTCGTACATTTCTATTTCAAAAGGTGGCAAAGTGCCACACAAGACATGGAGGTGACAACAGCGTTACAGGTAGAAATACTACAGGCAGGGAATTACCTCTTCCCTGTCTACTGCAGGACCCACATACAACTACAGCTAGGTGAGCAGGCTAGCATGGATTTGAGGAGGAGGAGGCCCAGTTTAGGGTAGATCTGATGGGCACGTCCACGGTCAGCTTCCTGCGTATGACCTTTGGGTAGCAAGCACAGTTGGCAGCTGCCTGAAACTGAGCCACTGACAGAATTAAAAGGGATGAGACCTACTTGGGAGCAAGCAAGGTTTGGCGGAAGAGACAGAGAGAGAGAGAGCAAGGTAGAGAGAGACAGTGATAGATAGAGAAGGCAGAGACATTCGGACGAGTGGCTGAAGAAGTCCTGACATGAAGAAGTGTCATGTCCAGACTGCTGAGGCCTCAGAGTTTATTTATTTATTTATTGTTTGCTTGTAAGGCGCTTATACAATAAGAATATACTTTTTCAAAGTGCCCACAGGGCAGGGAGTGAGGGAGAGTGGAAGGAGAGTGGGAAGTACATTACAACAATTACAACACAATATTTAAAAGCAGAGAGGGAAGAAGGAGGGGAACAAACCTACTATGCCTTGTGAGTATTCAGAACATGCAAGTGTAGAAGGGGGAGGGGTAAGTTAGTCTTGGAATGCTGACCAACCCATGATACTTTATCTCACAGTGAAAGAATGGAGGCAGCCTCAGCCATGCAAGTGCTGAAATTGTAGGAAAGATCAGAAAATCTTACTGAGAGCAGCGGCGCAAGAGCGGGTTAAATTCTTTGATCCCAACAACCGGTGAAACGAGTGACCCTGGTCTTCGGTTGTCCATGGTATCATAGATACACAGAGTTGTCTATGCATACACATGGCTATCCCTGTTCTCTCTCTGATTTTTGCCCATGGTCTATCCATGAATCACGGTCTTTGTCCATGTAACAGGTGCATGTGGACAGGTGAACTTTGATTGTCAATGGTATCAAGGATAAAGAGAGTTGTCCTTGTATATACCTGGTCATCCCTGTTCTGCCTCCACAAGTTTTTGTCCAAGGTCTGTTCATGAATCACAGAATTTGTGTCCATGATCTCTGTTCAGGTAACAGAGAAACACAAGAGATGTCATATGTTATCAGCCTTGATTAGTTTCAATTTAGTTTGACCATGGATTGTCACTGAGTCATGGACATGCATATTTTCAATGAAAGCTATTGCAAACCGAAAAAATAGTATTGCAATGGGAGCGATATATGTACCTGCAATGGCTAACCTGTTCATGAATCATTACGAACAAGTACATGCCCTGTCAAATAAAGAACACAACCAACACATACACAAATGGTACCTCTACATAGATGATGTGCTGATGATATGGACAGGTACCCCCGACCAATTGGAAACATTTAAGGTTCACCTCAACAACAACCGGTTCGGACCGGAGCTATTAGGGTTCTACAGTAATCAATGCATTGACTTCTTGGACATCACAATCACGGTTGATCAAAACAAACTAAAAACAACCACCTATCGAAAACCACTGTACTCTTTGCCACAAGCTGCCATCAGAGGTGAGTGATTCAGAACATCCCCAAAGGAGAGTCTATCACAACAAAGCGTAATTGCAGTAAAAATGTGGCTTTTTTACGAAGAATGCGGCCTACTGCAAACCAGATTCTCAGACAGAGGATATTCTGACAAATCAATTCAAACAGCAGTAACTATGTCTACAAACAGGGCGCGCAAAACACTATTGATGCCCCGGACTAAACAGACTACACAGAATGATGCCATACGATATGTGACCAGATTCAATCAAGACAGTGACCAAGTACAAAGAATATTCAACAAGCATTGGCACCTCCTAGGCATTGACAAAGACATCCAACAATGGATACCCACTCGACACCAACTGTCATACACCAAAGCGCCCACACTACAGACCGTGCTGAGTCCGTCCTTCATGGCACCGGCTGAAGCTAGGAATTGTAACTGGCTCTCTTCTACCAATGCTACGTGTTTCTACAAGTGTGGAACTTGTACCATGTGTATGTATGCCCAGAACCCAAAGTCAATATGTTTCACTGAAACTCATAACCACAAAGTCACTCAATTCATAAACTGTAAATCTAAGTTTGTCATATATGTGATCATAAGCATCTGCAATTTGAAATACATTGGCAGCACCATAAGGGAACTTAGAACAAGAATTAGAGAACGCCTGGATTCACTGAGCTCACAAGACGCAAGATATCCCTTGGCACAACATTGGCAAAAAACACCATCTTAACAGGAAAGATGATATCAACTTTGCAGGTTTGGAGATAATCAACAAAGAGTAGAGAGGTGGCGACAGAGAGCTGAGACTTCAGATAGCAAGAAGCAAAGCTCATCTGTAAATACAGAACTGTCAGCCAAGGGCTCAACACGGATCATGAGCTTAACGTGTTCCTATAATGCTCTTCCAGAATGTCCTTTTGTAATAGTCAATTTATGGCAAACACAGTATGTAATACACAATATTCCTACCTGCCCCATCCTTGCGCGTTCTTAAGAATTGTCTGTAGATATAGCTTTGGTAAACCCAAGACTTATGTACTCTTTATAACAGGGAATTGTGTCTCTGATACCTCTATGCACATTCAAACTTAGCAGGGCGCCCTCCCCTAACCAGCTGCTAGACCAGACATATGCTCCACCATACAAGGGACCCCAGGTTATCAAACTGACATTGGGCTCCCCCCTCAACATGGACCCGGACCTTAATTACGTGTTTGCTTGCATTCCGTAAGAGTAATGAATTCCACCATTGAACAAAATTGTTATGCTCCGCTCTAATATAGGCCCTTGACACTATGGTTGCTCAGGTCGATCATAACACTTTCCTCCCCGCCAACTGGCACTGAACCAACCACTAGGATGCCTAATCCCCCTGCCCATTCCCAGCATCCATCCTCAGATCCCCTCCGCATTAGAGAATAATCCTTCTTCTTAAGCATGTAAATGCTCATCTCATGTTTATGGTTTAAAAACTTCAGACTAATGGCGTACTTCGCAAGCGCACAACGTATTAACGCACCTAATCTATCTACTGACTCGCTCACTGATTCTAGAGCTACTTGGCTGGCCCAGGCTACACAAACTAAAAGATGGCAACATATGCGGCAACATATGTTTATGGAATGTATACCATTCCTTGAATTCATTATCCCCTACTGTGGAATTCGATTGGCAATGATCAGTCTTCAGGCTTACACACGCACCCAAGTTCTTTATTTTCCACAATCATGCTACCCAGTTTCTGAGCTACCTGGCAAGTCACAGTTGTTGCATGTCACCCCTTCTGGGGGACATGGTACATTCCAGGTCTTGTATTATGGTCTCTTGGGGTAACCATGTGACCAAGTAAATAAAAAGGATGAGCTGTTTCCGGCTCGTCAGTCGATCATATCCTGACTCTGGTGTTGTTCTTGCCAAGCACTATGCTGGTGCTACAACGCGTGCAGGAGGCCCAAGGACGGGGCTCTGCACAGGGACGGTGCCCCTGCCGGGCAACACAGTCCATCTGGAAGGCTGGGGCCATGCGAATATGGCTGAAAGGGTGACCCCGGCCTGGGTGCCCCAGAGCCGGGGCTGCAGTGAATTGGGAGCCCCCAGCCCACATTGTGGACTCCGGTGCTCTGGAGCTACCAGGGTGATCCCTGGGATCCCTGAGCTGCATGAGCGCATTCTCCAACTGTACCTGTCAGCTGATCCCGACATTGATGTGGTCCACTCCGGGTGACCTGGGAGCGGGCCACAACATTGGCCATGAAGGTAGTCCGGGCTTGTGAGCAGAAGCTGGTGGGCTGCGGGGAGCCCATGTGTGTGAGGGCGGAGTTGGCCGCAGCTGAAGAGGAAGCTCTGGGTGTGGCCCAGGACCCTGTGTGCGCTAACATGGGCCGGCTGGTGCCCCCAGGGAGGAGGCCGTGTGTGCGGCGGGGATGGCTGCCCGAAAAAGAACTGTTGAAGCCTCCTGCAACACTTCAGGAGGCATATGGAGGGGTGCCTGTGCACGCACTGCCCCTGCTGCGGCTCTCCTCACTGGAGGTGCTCGTGCGGCCGGGTTGGTTTGTGCCCACCTCCCAGCCGCGTGCGCCTCATAATTCGCGGTGGCGGCCGTGCAGGAGAGGTGTATGTGCGGTTGAAGCTGCCGCGATGAAAGGGGGTGTGGCCGCAACACCAGGAGACCCGCACCACAAAGGTTAGCCTGCTCCAAGGAGTGGGCAATGGAGGAAGGTGCAAACGGGTGCACAGCTGGATCGGCCGTGGCACTGCAGAGGCCACCAAACAGCTGAGGTGTCCCCCATAGGAGGCGGGCCCATCACCACCTGGGCCCGCGATCTAGGTGAAAAAAAAAGAGGAAGAAAAGGTTCACTGGGGACCGCGGCAACACAAAGGGGGGAGAAAGGCGTGTGTGTGCACACCTGCCACACGAAGGAACTGTAGGTACCCAGCCCCATTGCAACAAGAAAAGTGGTGGGGAAATAGGAGCTACAGTCCTGAGTCCAACACCGAGTGGGTCAGCTGTGGAAGAAACCAAAAGAACTGATGAGCAGGCAAGTCGGGGGAACAAGGAAAAGTGAAGCCATACTGTCCTGTGGCCCCACAGCAAGAAGGGAGGTGGCCATGTAACTTGCACTGCCCATCAGCCCACAATCCCATCAGCTCACCCCGTGTAAAGCCTGTCAAGTTCACCAGGTGTAGTCATCAGGAGGGTTGCAGCTCATACGAGTGCTTGTGCGCCCTTCCATGCCACAGAGACTCCTGTTGTAGAAGTGGAAGAGGCGAGCTGGCCCAGACCCCGTCACCAGTGCCTCTCTCCCAGCAGCCCTGGAAAAGGAGGGGAAGTCAATGGAGCAGTTTTTTCATGCTGCTACCAGTACCCTGCAGCAGTGAGCCTACCCCATCTGTGAATGTACCAGTGTGGCCCTTGGTGTCTCCAGACGCATAGAGGCCCGCCCCCGAACTGTGCGCTCACCTGTCATCTGGCTGCCACGAGCCAGGGACTGAGTCGATGTGGTCCCTGATGACCCAGCTGTGGCTTTGCCGGCCCCTGAACATTGTAGTCATCTGGCTACCACCAGCATCTGCCACAAGGTCTACCCACCAGCTACAGACTAGGCCGATGTGGCCCCTGGTACCCCCAGGTGCGGCTTTGCTGGCCATGAACTCTCATCTGGCCACCAACATTTAACCAAGATTGTGTGCTGCCATTGATCGACTGTGCAGAGGTGGTCCCTGGGGACCCCTGTGAGGCCTTATCCGGTTGTGAACTCCAAACTATCCTGAAGAGTTTTCGAGGGAGGTCGGACTGGTGGCCCGCGGACCTGGACTGGCCTAGCCAAAATGTTGTGTGATACTGTGTTATGGCGTTTGGGGTGCCAGCGACGAGTGAGGGCGGTGTGTCAGTGGCGCAATTCACACTCACCCAGGTTAATAAAGGGTGTGTCTGTATGGGGAATTTTGAACATGTCACCAGTAACTCACCAACCCAGACCGTCGCCTGTGGACGACCTGGGCCCCTATGGGTGTGAAAACTAGTGGGGGTATAGAAGGCGCATTAGAGTGTGCATTGTGTTGTGATTTTGGGAGTTTGTTGTGTTGTTATGAAAAAGGAGGAGTGTTGCATGTCACCCCTTCTGGGGGACATGGTACGTTCCAGGTCTTGTGTTATGGTCACATGGGGTAACCATATGACCAAGTAAATAAAAAGGATGAGCTGTTTCCGGCTCGTCAGTCGATCATATCCTGACTCCAGTGTTGTTCTTGCCAAGCACAATGCTGGTGCTACACCGCGTGCAGGAGGCCCAAGGACGGGGCCCTGCACAGGGATGGTGCCCCTGCCGGGCAACACCATCCATCTGGATGCTGGGGCCATGTGAATAAGGCTGAAAGGGCGACCCCGGCCTGGGTGCCCCCAGCCCACGTGGTGGACTCGGGTGAGCCGGAGTTCCCAGGGTGATCCCTGGGATCCATGAGCTACATGAGCACAGCCTCGAACTGTACCCATTGGGTGATCCCGACATCTGTTTAGCCCCCACTCCGGTGACCCGGGAGCGGGCCACAACAACAAATATCATAATCCCACCTTGTGGAACTGGTCACTGTATTCACACACCTATTTCAATGAACATGATTCTGGCAAATAACAAGGGGGCTGCCCCACACGCCCCATCTGGGCACAGCCTCCAATAAGCATGCATCTTACTGAGCCCCTATTGGCCATTCAGGGCCCTTGATAACATATATATCCTAGACAGAAGATGGCGGCTGGGATCAAAAGATCACCATGACCGCTCATCTGACATCTGCAGGCCTCGCTGGCCTACAAGTTAAGCCGAATACCCCCCCACCCCTCACACATGCCTTAACCAAGCCACATAGACAGGGGGTTTATCTTTGTTCCTGATAGGGTTTGCACTGATATGACTCACACCAATGACCACGCACTGCCACAGGGCCCTTTATTAGCGATTTTCCCATGCTTTAGAATCCGACACAACTGCTAGCTACCATTCCCTGAACTTTATCCCAGGCTGACCACCAGTGGCGCTTGTAAGTGAAACGCTGAGGCGTCTATGAACAGCTGCCAGCATAACGCTCCCTCCTCTGAGTTGTGCATCCTTCCTAATCAGACTTATCGGCTCAGACACGGATCGTGCCCCCGACAGCATGGGAACATGCCAGCACACCCGGCGGACACAATTATTGTGTCCAACAGCAGGGACAGCCGTTTTCACCTCCGGCATATAATAATGTTGCACATCCATTTTCGCCACCGGCATTTGCATATAATAATGTTGCACATCCGTGGAGACCTAAGCACTAGCAATGGCCTAGGTAAACCGGTCTCTTTGACTCTTTTTGTTGGAGATATTATGTAGCGATAGCCTCTCCGTGCTCTCAACATGCATACTATGAGCACAACCGACTAACAATCCCTTGGTCACCCAGCTGCAGACAACGGTACCAGACATGCACAAAACACCCTCTAGAATGCTATTGCTTACCCTGCATGTGCTCACTTGGGCACGCCCTAACTCAGGGTGGCTGAACCCCCCCCCCCCCCCCGGGTTGTCACTACAACTCTCGCTGAGACACGGGACGCAATGGCCAGCTGGCATCAGTACTTTTACTTTCTTTTATGGTTGCCCACTGCTTACCTAAATCCTGTCTCTCTAACTGCATCTGCCCTCCAGCTCCCTTATACAGGATATCAATACCACATACCGACCGTGTTATTGTGTTGCATCAACCATTAGAATGTAATGTAAGTAATATTCAATCAACACTACAGCTAAGTCAATGCCTAGTCTGGAATGCTGAGGAAAACACTTATTGATGTATTCTTATGTCCAGTTCAGTACTCTAGATGACAACCCTTGTATAACACCCCCCTCTTAGAATACCCTGATCCCACTGAGCCAAGAAGTAGGTTTGTTTTGCAAATTAAAAGGTTTATTTGAAAAATTAAACAATATATATGTGTCACACTTTTATAACAAATTAATATCTGATAGTACACTTAGACATATGATGTGGATCCACAATGGATAATGTTACAGTGCTACACTTGATTACTTAGGAGTAGTATAGAGGATGAGGTAGCTGAAATGCTTTATGGTTTCAAGGAAATGCAAGGTGGAATAAATGCAGTACAGAAAATAAACTGATATGGTTTTACAAGAGATACTATGTTCACTTTTCCCCTGGTGGCAGTTCCCCTCCCCCCCCATATGCAATGCAAGGAGATGGAAGTAACACACACAGTCTTCAGGAATACAATCAAATACAATACAGAGTTCAGTCTCCCCCCCCCAGCAAGCTTAGACAACAGGTATGCTTTTTAAAACACAGGCCCAAAATGCTTTTAAATGTGATGGCAATGGATGGGGAAAATGTGCTAAACTGATTTTAATTCCCTCTAGAGTTTCCGGGTGAGTGAGAGATGCTTGTTGGTATTAGTTCAGGCTCACTTTAGCAATGCTCTATGAGTTATTACCAGGTTGCCAACGGATTTTTAACAAAGGAAAGAATGGAGCTGCTATTTTGACAAGTGGAGAAGTTAAATCTCGTTCCTAGCACAAACGGTTCCGGAGATACGGCCGATTTAATAAAGGTAGTTTTTTGGATTTAATGTAAACTCAAAAGGACAGGTGACAGCTTGCAGCTGCAGAATTGACAGGTGACAGTTGTGCTGCTTTAAAAATGACAGATGACACAATTTCTAGGAGGCTGTTCTACTTAGGTTAAAATAGTTTGGATTAGATTATTTTAACTAAGAGATTGGTTCTGCACAGTTCTGCTAGGTACTCACAATATAAATTTGAAATAGGCCTCGTCACGGTCTGGTCAGGTTGGACGGGACTTCCGGCCGGTGGTTCTGAAGTCCCGGCTATCTGAGTCAGCTCTGCTCTCTGGGTCTGTCAAGCACCGGATCTGCTCACAACGGTCTGGTTTGTGGTTCTCTCGGGTTCCGGATACAGCACTGCTTTCTGGATACTGCTACAGGTTCTTGCAAAAATTCTTGGCAAAAATTCAAACAGCTCGCTCGGCTGTTGAATAGTTTGGTTGGTTTTGAGGCCTGCTGAAGAGGATTCAGCTTGTGGATTCAGGCCTCTCTGCTACAAATTCTGGAGTTAATTTCTGCTACAGGTTCTGGAGATTGATGGATTTGAAGTCTGGATCTCTGGATGTGAAGTCGTCGGTCAAAATGCTCTGCAGAAATGGAAATTGAATGTCTCTACCTGTCCCAGCAGTCTCTTTTGTATGTGTTTTGGAAAGTGGGTGTGTACGTTGGTCATAACTAAACCTGCCCCTCTCACTTATCATTGGCCAATTCCTCCTCTCTCCCTTGATTTGGGGAAAGGAAATGTGAGTCAGAGTGATGCTGTAGGTTTTATGGTCAGAGGAACCCCCCCTTGTCAAATTGCACACAAATCTATATCTGATCCAAATACATATTAACTATGTACCATTTTTCTAATATTATAGGTCCAGTTAACATATTTTCTGTAGCACCAAACCATCCGATCCGTGTCTTTGTACGATGTTGTGTCCATTGATGACAGAATTCTCCCCTTTTCATCCAGATAACAACCTCTAAACCTTTCCAGATTTTACACAAATGTGCACCAGGGATATGGGTTTCAGCTGATAAAGTGTCAGATTTTTAACATGCATACATTTGGAGTAACAACCTTTTTCCCGCTACTATCCCCAGGAACATACCACAGGGTCCTAACACCTCTCAAAATGTGCACAGAAAAATCACAAGAATAATGATATTACTTATATAATTCTGACAAGTCCGCACTATGAGTTATCTATCTTTTTAAAATTATGCTCTGGTCAAAAAGGGGTGTGGCTTCCCACATCACATGATGGAATAACTGGTTTATCTCCTTCCCCCAAGCTCAGCTGGCTCTCACAGGCACTTCTCCCACTTCTCCCAAGAGGAAGCCACTTTACGGCCCCCCCAATATAACATTTGCCTGAGTCCATTGTTCAGTCTCCTGCAGTCCCCAAGTAATTCAATCAGAGAGGTGTCACCTCCTTTTTGTGGGGGCAGCAGAATGCAGCCAGGCCTGGGAACACAGCTGTTGATCCAGTTTCAACTCCTGCCGGGGGTAGTTGTCAGGCAGAATCCAGTTTCATTAAGCCAGGTTTCAGCTAAATGTCACTTTAGTTCCCAGTTTAAATCAAGCTTACAATTTTTACCTATACATTAAATAATTACTTCCTTCAAGTCATTTTAGAATATAGTTTTACATTGTATCCACCTCTTAGCAAGTCTTTCCTTGGTCTGGTTTCGGTTCATTTGTTCAGTTTTACACAAAAGTCTGGTGGTTTTAAAATGCCGGCTTTCTGATAGTGGTGAGTACCGGTACTGCCTCCATTTTTGAGATTAAGAAAATGAATTCCCCACAGTACTGAGTTGCTTTTTGGAAATCAGCATTGCCATTCCCAATGGTTTCAGGCTACTGTGTGTGTAGCCCAATGGTGGTTTTAGGCAGTGCCCTCCTGTGCTCACAACATAGGCAAAAATGGGTGGCAGCCTATTCTTCATGTTTTCCCCGTGCACTCTCTGGGGAGTTCTGGCCATCATGATGTTTTCCATGCCAGTACTGCACAGTTTTATGGTAGGGCTTGGATGCATGGGTAAAAACATCCCACAGTAAGACTCAACTATCTCTAATCTCTTCACCTCGCCTTACTCCTTGGTACTTCTACATCGCCCTCGATCTGTGGATACCATATATTACTGTATATATACTGCTGTTGTTTTTCAAACCTGAAATATCTACAAATGTGTACAATTGTACTTGTGGTCACTATATAATTGTGCACAAATGCTTTGTAAATATAATTACGTCAAATGATATTTGATACACCTTGTCACGTTTCACATCACCACCCACACATAATCAACACTTACCACAAAACTCACTTGGAACTTCATATGTGCACTATTCCACAGCCTTGACAAAGACCTTTGGGTCGAAACACGTGTTGGCTTTGTTTATGGAATATTAGCATATCCATACAAATAATAAAAACCCACTGCACAACTTATCTCAGTGGTATGACTCATCATTCTCATGCACTCCACGCTCAAGCCTTCTGAGTATCACCTCTACCAATCCAGCGCCAGGACCGACAGGGTTCCCAAAAAACCCCTCACATGCATATTTGATTTTGTCCATCGCTTTAGTTTGTGATTTGTTATTAAGTGGAGGGCTGGTAATGTTTGGAAGGAGCAGTTCTATTTCTGTTTACAATTAAATACTAGTTACTATTTTTCACTCCCCTTCAGAAAGAAACTCCAGCCCTGAAACCCCACTCTTATAAAGTTCAAATGAATGTCAGCCCAACTTCAGTGATTCTGCTTTACCTCTACCCCTTTGCCTCCTAAAAATCCAGTTAATGGGGGGGGGAGGCGTGGCCTGGAGCTGCTTCGTCTGGCATGGCTGCCTGAGAGCTCCCGCCTGGCCCAATGCGCTTTCTAGGATAAATGCTGTTCCCCGACCCCGTTTTGGTTCGGAATTGAAGCCACTGTTGGGGGTTCCCCTCCAGCACCTCCCGCTCGAGTGGGTCCCGGCTCCGATTCCAAACGGTCTTTCGCGGCCCCTCTCCAGATCCGAAACCCACTCGGCGGCAAGGTGGCTGCCGCTTCTCCGCGACCCAGAGGCTTCACAGGAGGGGGCGGAGCGGGCGTGACTGCAACGCCGATTGACCGCCGAGTTGCATAAAGCAACCCCAGCTTGCTAGCTGTCCGCCTCCGTGCTACAGATGCACCGGCTCCACGGACCAACTGCCTTTATCTCTGCCGGCTGAAGCAGAGCTACGCTGCGAACCGCCGCAGTTCCCCGGCGCTCTGCTACTTCCCCTTCCCTTTGGAACTGGCCCGCTGTCTACTCCTCGGCTCCTTCCTGCTCGGCCCGTGTGGGGGGCTCTCTCTCACCTAGCTAGCAGCTCCGCTCCAGCTCTTCCTGCCGGTCGAGCCCTCTGGACATCCCACCGGCACCGCAACGCAAGCACCAGCCCCTCCAGACCCACCTACGCTGCTCGGGGCAGCGTCCGCCCGGGAAGGGCTCCCATCGCGCGGGTCTCTCACCCAGGTTGCTGCGGTCCACCGAGGTGCCTCATTATGCCCTGATTGAACCCGGCTGCTCCGGCTCAGAACAACCTGTCTGCCGCGCGAGCCCCCGAACATCCCGCTGACATCACTTTTGAAGCTCCGACCCCCCCGAGCCCTCCGATACTGCCCTGGATCACGTCCGTTCGGGAGGGGCTCCCAACGTACAGCGGCCCTTCGCTGCAGGCTACGGCCTGACCTGCCCGCCAGGCCTAGCATCCACAGCACCACATTGCTCCTCTCGCCCCCGGCACAGTAGCAGAACTTGCTGCCCTTTCCCATCTGCTCCAGTGGGAGCTCTCTTCACCAGCCATCCCTGCCACGGTCTCCTTCTCAGCCCCCTCTGGGGACATCGAATCCTCCATCGAGGTGAGGAGTCGGGGGGAGGAGTGTGGCTATTCCTGAACTGAGCGGGCCCCTGGGGCTAACGCCCGTGGTCACAGCAGCCCGATCTCCCACCAGCAGTCCATTGTTGACCCAAGCCTGTAGCCCACCTTCCTCCCCCGATCCTTAAGTTCCCTGTCAACATCTGGCTCTCATTGGTTCCCCCACACCAAAACGTTGCCTCTCCAACCTCCTTACCTATAATATGTCTAGAAGCGGGAAGCCAGCAAAACAAACTGACATTGCCACCCTCATGGCCTCGTCAGCCGCTGATAGGGCCAAGAAAACCGATCCGCCGGGAGATAACAGCATGAGCGGCTCCCCCGCTTCTGCGAGTCCAGACCCCAACACCACACAAGCTGCAACCAAAGCCGACTTGCAAGATTTACTATCGGCCCTAACCAAGGAAATCCAAAAAAGCACTGAGGAGATTACCAAGAAACTCAATTCCTTAGACAAGAGAGTGGGAGAGGGAGAAAGTCGGACTTCCGAAATAGAATCCGAGATCTGCGACCAAAGATTTGAACTGGAACACGACAAGGACAGAATAGCCACCCTCGAGTCAAGATGCTAAATCCTGGAAGCAAAACAGGAGGATTTGGAAAACCGATCCCGGCTTAACAACATCAGGGTACGAGGTATCCCAACCTCTATTCCAGATACACAAGTGAGAGCTTTCGTCTCAGACCTCTTCAGATTCATTATCACTCTCCCAGACAACTCCCCACTGGAAATAGACTGTGTCAACAGGACGATCCCGAGGAAATCATCCTCGCTCCCCCCGGATGTGCTGGCCAGGATTCCCTTTTTCCAAATCAAAGAGGACATTATGCGGGAAGCGAGGCAAATGAGACAGATCACTTTCCGTGGAGCCACGATCTCCCTTTACCAAGACCTATCAAATTCTACACTTCAGAAACGGAAATCTTTGCGTCCCCTGACAGCCTGGCTGCAAGATAAGAAAATCACTTATTACTGGGGTTTCCCCACCTCAGTTAAATTCAGTTGGGAAGGATCACAGAGACAAATACAATCCATGAAAGAAGCAGAGAAACTAATGGGCCAACGGGGTACAGAAGGCGAATCCGAGTCTGAGGAAGCAACCCGCCCTCCGCGGGACCCCCCCCCGGTGGGAGAGTGGTCTAACACCAGCAGACGGCGCAGGCTAAGGGGCCCTCTGGAGAAAAACGGCGACAGGGGTTGATCAGCCGGTGAGGTCCTCACGCCCATAAATTTCCTCAAGAGGAGGACCAGCCAAAGCCGGCCATAAATTCACCAGCACCAAGATAAGGATCATATATTTATCCACACGGATACACGGTCAGCGGCAAAACTTTGCCATGGTTGAACTCGGCAGCCCAGAAGGCCTATACCGAGCGTATTGGCGCCACTAGTTCCCCAGTGGCGGTAGGATGCTGTTTTTTCTACCAGTTCAACATTGGGAAGGGAGGGGGAAGGTGAGGGGAAAGCGGGACTTAATTTGACAATCCCAAAGCAATGGTCAACATGCGTCTCAAGCTTGGTCCCGCGCTATCTAAACACATCATGCAACAACAGCAGAAGGCATATTACCGCTTCAATACAATTGCAAGAGTCGCTCCAAAGCCCTCAGTCTAGGTTGGGGGGAGGATCCATGAGTCACACTCAACACAGTAAGACTGCGGATGGCTAATCCGAATGAAATAAGAATCCTCTCCTGGAACGTCGAGGGGATGAACTGCCCAAGAAAGCGCAGATCAATCGAACACCGCCTGGGTCACCTGTCCGGGGACGTCGTCCTACTTCAAGAAACACATCTATTATCGGAAGACGAACATCGCATAAAATTTAAGAGATTCAAGCAGGTCTTCTTCGCCTCCTCAGGGTCGAAAAAATGGGGAGTGGCAATACTACTCAGCGACAACATCCCACTATCCAAGATCACAATAAGGCGAGATCCAGAGGGCCGATATCTGCTACTCAAAGGTTATTTTGAGGAACTACCCATCACGATCGCGTCAATCTACAGCCCCAACACTACCCAAGTCAGCTTTATAGCGGAGTTCCTCCCTATCATCCTGGCCTTCCGTGAAGGCCACCTGATCATCGGCAGAGATTTCAATTCCATACTGAACCCGCAGTTGGATAAAACGCTGCCCCCCACAAAAGCAGACTTCACGCAAGCCCTAGCCCTAGCCAATCTATTTAGAGAAACAGAGACTGTAGACGTCTGGAGATTACACAAAGATACCGAACGGGACTATACTCACTATTCCAATGTTCACAAGGGTTTCTCAAGAATAGACCTCATTCTCATCTCTGGTATCCTATTCCCATGCGTTAACATGGCAGAAATCCACACCTGCATGATCTCCGACCACGCTCCAGTCTCCGTAAACCTAGCCATCTCGGGCCAAAGAAACCCTATCCAGAGGTACTGGAAGTTAAATGACTCACTCTTACTAGACATCAGCATAAGGGCCGAAGTGGAGGACGCAATAACCAACTACTTCAAAGAAAATACATTGGAGTCTACCCCCAGCAACATAATCTGGGACGCAATGAAGGCAGCGATTAGAGGAGTGCTGATCGGGGCAGGAGCGGAACAACGAAGAGTCTCGCAAATAGCTATAACCAAGCTGGAAAATGAGGTGCTCCAACATGAAGCACTACTAAAAACACGCTATTCCAGAAAAACCAAACGTGCCTTGAGGAAGGCGAAGGTCGTCCTGGAAATGCATTGCGCCGACCGAACGGCTAAATCCCTAGCCTATACAAAACAGTTCTATTACAACAAAGGGAACAAAGCAAATAGGGTTTTAGCTCAGAAGCTAAGGGCGATCCGAACTCGAAACAATATCCTCAAGCTGCGAGGGGAAAATGGCACGTTGCTTTACTCTGAGACTGACAAAATCAATGAACTCATGAGATATCATAATGCAATTATGACCAGGGATCCCACAGCCCTAGATGGACTACCAGACTATCTGAGGGCGCTACCACCTCACAACTCATCTCAACTAGATCATCTGGAGGCCCCTATTGATAACGGAGAAGTCCTTGAAGCTATCAAAACCCTCAAATCTTCCGCCACAGGCCCGGACGGCCTTTCTGAAAACTTCTACAAAAAGTTCGCCAGCGTTCTGGCTCCCCAACTAGCTGCTTTATTTAACTCCTTCCTTTCCACCAAAACAGCCTTGAAATCAATGGCTGAATCAATCACGGTACTACTACACAAACCCGGGAAGGATCCCGAACTGCCGGAGTCCTACCGCCCGATATCACTCTTAAACAACGATGGCAAGATCTTCGCCAAAGTATTGGCTAATAGACTGGGGCCCGTCCTCCCAAGGCTGATTGATCAAGATCAGACAGGATTTATTCCCGGAAGAGGGACCCACGACAACATCAGACGAACGATAAATCTAATTGACAGTGCCCACAAATCAAAGACAGGGATGGCTGTGATCTCATTAGATGCCCATAAGGCATTTGACCGGGTGGACTGGGGTTATATCCATGCGATCCTTAAACACTTTGGCTTTGGCCCCAAGTTCATCACTTGGGTGATGTCTAACTACCAAATTCCCACTTCACAACTTCGAATTAACAGCGCTAGATCAGACCACATACACATATCGAGAGGTACCAGGCAGGGCTGCCCACTATCTCCCCTAGTCTTCACCCTGTCCATGGAACCCTTCGCCGCTAGAATTAGACAAAATGAGGGCATTAGAATAGCGCTTTATGCTGATGACATGCTAGTCACCGCCACAGACCTAGCATCCTCCCTGGGGGTCCTATGGAGCGAGATCGAGGAGTTTGGGGCCCTGTCAGGATTCAAGGTCAATCTGTCTAAATCCTCAGCACTACCCATTAACCTCTCCACCAAGGAAAGGGACTCCCTTATCCCACTTTCTCCAATCCCCTGGGCTAATGGTGCAATAGAATACCTTGGGATTCAGATCACCAAAGATCCGAACCGACTGTACTCGAACAACATCCCGCAATTAATTAGCGTCCTGCAGAATGACCACGAAAGGTGGAAACAGCAGGAAATCTCCTGGATCGGGCGAATTTCCGCCATTAAAATGAACCTGATACCCAGGTGGTTATACCAATGCGTAGCACTTCCTGTACAGATCCCAGGCCCTGCCATAAAGGCTTTACAAAAGAAAATCCTAGATTTTGTTTGGGGGGGCGGGGGAACCCGTATTAACAAACAAATCATGCTTAAAGGGAAATCGCAGGGGGGGCTGGGCGTCCCTGACTTGGCCAGATATTCCCTAGCCGCCCAACTATCACATGCCTTCTCCTGGGTGCAAGAAGCAGACCCCCCGAAATGGCAACAAATCGAAGAGTCCTGGTGCCCGGTACCTCTACCTGATGTCCCGCACCTACCACATATAAGCAGGCAAACAACGGGCCCCTATCAGCCACAAATATAACGACCCATTGCTGGAAATCCGCAGCACGGAAATGGGGAGTACGTTCCACCCTGGGTCTCCTATCTCCCATCTGGAACAACCCGGAATTCTCTCCAGGTAACCCCCCGAGGGACTTCCAAGCCTGGGTAGCAGGGGGTCTGTCGAAAACTTGCCACTTTTTAGAAGAGGGTGTGCCCATTACTTTCGAAAGATGCAAAATAAAATTCGGAGTGGGAGAACGAGAAAGATTCCGCTACTCCCAAATCAGGCACTGGCTATCTCACAAGAAAACACGTGAAATATGCGCCAGAGAACAAACAGCGCTGGAACTCACACTAACGTCGGCAACCAGCAGTGGCAGAACGTCCACCATCTACCAGCTCCTGGACAGATCAGACCCTACAAAAAAAGAAAGATATATGACAGAATGGGAAAAGGATCTTGGTCGTGAAATAGCGATAGAAGAATGGGGGAAAATATGGGCCAGATTGCACAAAAGCTCACGATGTATCACGAACAGGGAAGGGGGTTACAAACTGTGCTACAGATACTATATCACCCCCACCCAAATCCACAAAGCTAACCCAGATTTTCCTGACACATGCTGGCGCGGTTGTCCGGTGCCCGGGTCCCCATTCCACCTGCTGTGGTCGTGTCCAAAGGCGGAGGCATATTGGAAGGAAGTTCTCAAACACATCAAAGAAATCTCCGGCCTCTCCATTCCTTGGGATCCAGGGATCGTCCTTATAGGGGAAACCGGAGACGGAGCATTTACGTTCTCAGGTCACATACCCCGGCTATGCAGTCACCTACTACTTGCTGCTAAAATCGCAATGGCCCGACTTTGGAAAGACGAAAAGGGTCCCTCGATTGCCATATGGTGGGCCAAATGCGGGACATAGCAGTAGTGGAAAAAATCACAGCGATACGAACTAACTCCCTACATAGAACCCTGAATGTCTGGGACCCATTCCTGGATTACGCGGCCAGATTCCCAGCCCTCACGAGGAGACCTCCACTCACCAGATGGCCTCAATGCAGCCCACTGTACTAGGACCCAGAGTTCCCCTTCTTGCGCTTGAATTAATTCGGACAAGTATCAGGGACCAAGAAATCCCCGCTCCCACCGGACAATATTCCAGCTCTACCCTCACTCCCAACCTACAATCACTTTGAGTGACCCTTGCTCATGATGCACCTTATGCCTTTACTGCATTGTTGTAATGAATATATTTTGTAGTAAAAATCAATCAAATATTGTGTTAAAAAAAAATCCAGTTAATCTAAATCACTTTATATGCACATTCAGTATACAATTAGCAGGTTGCATACATTGTTTTTAAAATTCAGAACAGGTCTCGGTCTCTGCTTCCAGGATAAAGAAATGTGAATTGTGTTCCCCTGGCCTTTGCACTCGCACAATCCTTTGCACATTTACAGCACGTAGTATTTTAATCTCAACCACAATAAATACATTCCTGAACTAAATAACAGTGCACATACAAATGTGTATTTCCGTGTAATAATATTACGGTCATTTCACTATACAATTAATTTCAATCATCCTGGTATTATTAGGGTCCTTTGAAAATGTATATTTGTACTAAGCAGCCACTTGTTATTGAACAATAAAATATGATCTTTCGTAAAATTCCTGTTTTTTCCTGTTTATGAATAGTATCTGCTTTCTCTGTGGGGGTTTGTCAGTAAGGAATACTCAGCTATTGCTGACTGGCAACTGTGTCAATGGGGCCTGTGGACTGCTTTTTATACCCCACAATATTTCATACTTTTGTGGATTGACTATTTCTAGCCATGGTCATAGTTGGCTATATATGGTTATATATTTGAAATCACAAACTGTTGACAATTCACAGGTACATCAAAATGTTCATGTCTATCCACGGTTATTCCTGGTTATCAAAACCTTTTAGGACCAGGGTCAGCCATGTATGCCCATGGTCTTAGACCATGTTTATCTATAGTCTACCCCTGAGCCACTTACCAACTCATGGTCTTCAACAGTTAACCATTTTCAAAATCATCAACAAACTATGGTTGTCAATGGGCTTTGTCCGTGGTTGAGCATGGTAAATGTTGTGGCCCTCTCTAACTGGGCCACATGATATATGGTGGACACTCGGTCCACGAACAACATGGAGCCATGAGACGTTACAACCTTTCCTTTATTTTCTCTCGTGCATACTGGTTCTTCCCGGGCCCTAGTAGCCCCTCCTCTTCCTATCTTATTCCCGTTCTGTGCCCTTCTGTTTGATCTTTAAGTCGTTCCTTCCTTAAGGTCGTCCTCCGCTATTCCACCCCCAACAGTAAAAACCATGAAAGAAACAAGATTTGTCTATGAACTCGTCTATATACTTCAAAATAGGACAAAAGGTAACTAGGAGAGAAAGAAATGTTGCATTCTGGGACAGTGAGTCCAACATCAGCGACCCAAAGAACCCACAAACCGGCCAAAAGCGAGAATCTCCGCTCAGGTGGAGAGGAGATGTCTAGTGGGGAAAAAGTAAGCCAAGGAGAACATTCTGCATTGAGGCTATTGTGTCAGATCCCTAACCATCAGAGATACAATGAGGGAACAATTAACCCCTGCTCTCTGTTGGAGAGGTGAGGCCAGTGGGCAGTAGAGAGTACACAAGAAGAAGGTTGCATTCTGTTAAACAGACCTGGCCAACATACAACAATCACTGCAACAGGGACAGGAGAGCTGGGGAGAGACAGGGCCAACATATAGAGGTTACTTTTAAACCTCTGAGAAGACACCACAGGGGAAACCACATCCCATGTCCATAAGAGAGGAGAAACCATGCCCCCTCTCCTCCTTGATAACACAATAAAAGAACAAGTTTACATTACAGTATCTCTCTCTCTTTCTCACACACTCTCGAAAGGAGATGATAATAATGGACCTGAGAGAAACAGGAAAAGGTCAAACACAGTTTCAGGGGAAGCAAACCTTACAGATGCAGACATGGAGTGAGAGCAGAAGGCAGCAGGCAGGCATTAAGGGACAGGGCAGAATAGGCAGAATCAAGAAGGATGTGCCACCTTTTAACATGCCATTGACCCCCCTCCCCCCATGGGACCTGCAGGAAGGAAGCTGCAACAACCAATAAGAAATTAGCCCTCCCCCTGCAGGCACATCTGCAGCCTCTTACTCTTGAAGGTAGTCCAGGTGAAAGGTTAAACTTGTACAAAAAGAGCATCTCTGAACACAGTCAGTGTTTGGAACAGTGGGAGGATGGTGTTGGAGGAGAGCTGGAGAGTAGGAGAGCTTAGAGTGGATCCCAAAGAAGGACACTGGAGGAGCAATGGAAGGAGTGAAGGTGGTAAAGAGGAAGAGTTGGACAAGGGATTTATTGAGAATGGCACTATATCCATGGGAAGTGAGTAGAGCACTTTGGGTCTCATTCCGAGTCGGCCGGTCTGGTAGAAAAGTGCCAGTATTCATGGATACCAGCCCGTCTGACTACAGGTTTGCTGGTGGGGCACCTGGGTTACCTCCAGCTAAAAGCTGGAGCTAAGGCGGGCACCCTACTGGCAAAAAAGCCTTCATTACCAGCACCGGCATTGCCGGCATATCCGCTCATTGAGTCAATGAATGGGGATTAACTCTGTCCCTCCGGCACGCACTCATAATCCAGCGGCAATGCCGCCGGACCGAGTGCCGGAAACGGTAACAGCCTTTGCTGGTATCCTGGCAGGTTAACCGCCTGGATACCAGCAAATTTGGAATGAGGCCCTATATCCTTGAAAGTGGGCAGGGCACTATACCCCTTGTAGCTGAGCAGGGCACTATGGGCCTCATTACAAGTATGGTGGTGTAGGTAAAAATTGACGTTTGGTGGTAAAAAGTTGAATGAAAATCCTCCACCTACAGTCAAAAATCAGTGACGTGGGGATTAACACCACCGCACTCTACAGTACCAAGTGGCAGTAACAGAGATTGAGTTTGGCAGTAATTTGGTGGATTTACTGATGAATAACCGCCAAACTTGTAGAGAGGCCCCATATCCATAGAGCTGGATGTAGGAGATGTATTGAAAGAGGCCGGTAGAGAGTTGAAGGTAGACGGTAGGGAGTCATAAGGGGAAGTGGTAGGAGGTTTGTTGGAGTAGTCGGGAAGATCCTTGCAAGAGGCACAGGAGGTGTTGGAGAGGGGTGAACGTTTAAAGGATAATGATGGACGGTTTTTGGAGGAGGTAGGAGGGTACAAGGATGAAATACATGAATTGTTGCAAGTGGTGAGGCATATCCAGGCGGAGGTAAAGACGTTTTTTAAAGTAGAGGTAGGAGGAGCCTGGACAGCAGGTTGAGTTAAGAAGTTGGGGAGGCAGCAAAAAAGCAGAAGGAGGGGACATTTAGAGCCAAAGAGTGAATGCAGTGTCTGGGGAGGAGGTGGTTGGACATAGCGAGGAAATTGAGTATGGAGAGGAGGTAAAGTATCAGAAGGCAGGAAAAGTATCTGGAGAGAGGGACCGGAGCCCACAGTTGGGAGAGCAGTTTGTTGAAACATTGTTGAGGGCAAGGAGGAAGGAATTTGGAAGGACGTTAAGACAGACGTTGAACAGCAGAGTGAGAAACAAGAGAGCACAAAGGAGAGCAAAGAGGAGGTCCAAATAGATCAGGAAGATGGTAAAGTGAACAAGTGGGTGAGAAGGAGGGTGAAAGGATCAGAGAGGGGAAGGAGAAGTTTGAAAAGGTGTGGTCAAGGAGAAGAAAAGGAGAGAAAATAAGTACCAGACAGAAAGGGGACCTCAAGCGTCTGGGTGTGTGTTTAGGGGCATGGACCTCATCTGAAAGGGTGGATCCCAAGGTGAGAGGAGATATAAGATTGGGGCATCGCAGGGAATAAGGGAGGACTGACCTTGTTGTTAGGGCATGGCCTGTCGACCAGTCCCTCCTCTCTGCTGGACCTGAAACCTTGTTGCCAATAATCCTACCATCGCCTAAAAGGGGTCAGAAGGGAGTAACACTCCCCACCAAAAGAGACTTGGCCTGGACATCTGGTCCCTACCCTGAATCGAGGTTTTGACCCCTCCAATCTGCAGGCACATTAGGGAAGGTCTGTGTAGGGGATTCATGATCTCCTCAAGCAAACTCACAACAAGAACATTACTGAAGTGGACACTGACTCCAGGAGGCAGGAGGGGATCAATTGAACAACTTGTTGAGAGACATTTAAGTTCTGTTTAATTTCTCTTTTAACCCCCTCCATTTGGTAGTTTGGCTCAACCTTGTACACAGTCCCGAATAAAAAATTGTACGCTTTATAATTGAGTCAGCATTGTCTGTGAACCGCAGTGGCCATCCTGACATCCTATAGCAGTGATCATCTCAAATCAAGTGATGAACAAGTAGGCAACGAAAGCAATCAATCGCTCAATGAGGTGGAGTTGGCTCAAAGATTTACAGTTATTCAGTGGTGATCAGCTCAAAATTAACTGGAATGCAGGCAAGCGATGGATTGCGTCAGTGGCTCCATAAGAAATGAAAAACTCTTAAGTGCCAAAGGCAGCACCGGGTGCATGCAGTGGCTTGAAAAGCATCTCAATGTGGTAAACCTGGCTCAAAATCATCAGATCGATGTGCCATATTGATGTGAGCAAACAGTGCCCAGGTGGGGTTCTTGACTGAGGGCTCCATACAGTGTTTTTAAAGAGCAATGTGCATCATTTTCTCTGTACTTACCAGCCAGGAGGTTTTCCATGGTGGACTTGAATAGGTTAATGAATGTCCTGCACAATGCACACCTTTGTATAGATGTTTGAGAATAATATTTTGTAATATGGGCTTGACTAATAGTAACAGAAGATAGAGGTGCGGGGGCGAAATAACATCCCTGGCACATGGGCTGTCAAATATACCTCAGAAAATAAGTTCCCAATTAAGGGAACTTGCGTCCCCAGCACACTATCAATGGCCAATAAAGCCAAACTTTTATAATATGTCCAGAGACAAAATGTTATCAGGAGTAAGATGCATTTATCAAAAAAGTACATCAGTATATTCAAAAATAGTTATTACAGTGTGTTCCCTCAATAAAGAAGCAACAGTATTCTTCAGAAATGATTTTTGTTTTTAATACAAGACCTAAAGCTTTTCGAGAGTTGATCTCTTCATCAGGGGCAGTATTCATTCAATATTCTGCAAATAATCAAAATATAGTCCATATAACTATATTCATGTTGTAACGGTTTATTGAGAGACCACCCTCAACACAGGGAGCTCCTTCCCTCCCCACTCGGGGTGTCATGCAACAAACTATTTAACTAATTATTTTCTTCAGCCCTACTTCAGACGCATATCATGCCCCTTGAATCCCTCTCCCCATAGCTATCAATGAGCCAAGAACCGGGCCGCTCTACGGGAAATATATTGGTATTTATTTAAATAAAAGTAATACAAGTTAGCACGAAAATGTCAAACAACACTTTATCTGTGGCACAACACAATCAACTTCTGGTAGCATAAATAAATCACACAAGTGAGTTGAAAAGAACACCATCACAATTCTTCAATTTCTGCAAATTTCACTTCAAGAAATAATTACATTGATCAATATTGAAAGCAACTATCATGCAGAGTTGTGCGGTTTTAATTTTCCTGTGGGTCTAAAGGCTAGCAGTAGGATTTCAAGATTGCTACAAATACTATGGCAATTATGATTTCGCCCATACTTCTGTTTTAAAATAATCACAGAATGATTTAGCGGTTTGTTTTTCAGATCCCCATACTTTGGTCTGCGTTGGGGAAGCCGGACAAAAAGATTGGTATGATATAAGAGCAAAGTCACCCCTCTTCCTTAAATAAGTCAGGGTCAGCAGGACAAAAAAAGGATTACCCAATAAAATTATAGGCTATAGTGTTCAGCGCACACTGGGAAGTGAGCTTTGTTGATTTTGAATGTTATCAAAATTCACCCAATAGTGTTTTGCCAAACGGGGAATTAATGGAATTAATATTTTTAGTTAAATAGGCTAAGGATCTACACAGTTTTGCCCCCCCACCCCGCCCACTATAATGGGAAAGGATTCAAGGCAAGCAGACTCCCCCACCTTTTGGTCTCCCTGGGCTCAGTTCTACTTACATAGAAAGCCTCTGTTTAAAGTTCAGGAAAGCCATCTGCATCTCAGAACACTCTGGAAAGATAGGGCAGGGGTCCGGTCACTCCACTGTCAAAGATGGCCTCCCGCTCTCCACCATAGGACCCAGTCAACTTTGAGGCCTTCCTAGAAATAGACAGCTCCACCCAGATGCACTCTCAGCAATCTCCCCTGGTGTTTCCTCACAGCTGTCAGATGGTAATTTTCAGGAGCCTTCCTGATGGACTGTCTCTTATCTGCGTGTCCTCCTCCTAGCACAGTCCCCCTTATATAGCATCAATGACACTACCAATTTTACAATCCTGGGGAAGTACCTTGCAATAATTCCTGCAACTAAGATTGGACAGTTACCCTTCTCTCTCCTCCCAAACCCAGCCTCCAAGTCAGGATTGGTTTAGGGGGCTAGAGCAACATATGGCTATGCCCCTTTGTAATCACTATTTTTCTCCTTTCACATTTTTGGCAAAAACTAGGTATGTATCACAACTTCATAATATTACTAGCAACCGCCCTAATATATATATTTTCTGCTCCAGCTAGTAATGAGGATTTTGATAAGCCGACCGCCAGGTTCGTACGATATAGCACGGCCATGTAGCACGTTTCTGCCATTTCCATAGAAAGCATAAAAGTTATGAATATGTAAATTATTACTCATATACCTAATTTTATTCTCCACCTGCTCACCAACTCTCACATTTGGAACATGTTCAGATCAGCCAGAAACACATCTTAGATAGCCATTAAAGTTCCATGAGTCGCAGGTGGATGAATATTATATCTTAAAATCGCCTGGAAATTACCTAAAAATGGTACATAGATGAAATCAATCCGCCTTATGGTTGCTGAGAAAAAGGCCTAAATGATAATAGTCCTTTTAAAATAATTTGAATCTTCATGTGGACCAATGGCCCTTCTCCTGCCTTCCGGCTATTTGTTTTCACTGGGTCAGCCCGCACCCAGAGTTTTTTTATCAGTCTCTTTGTGTTGGAAGCTTCCTCTTTAAAGTTGTTGCCTCCATTTTCACACACATTGATCATGCTCCATCCAAGGGGACATTCTCCTGCAGTCAATGCCTTCAGATTCAGCTGGTCTGGAGAAGACTGAATTTTGCCCCCTTTAACAGGACCTTAATTGCAGTTGATAATTAGCTGGGGGATGTTAAATCTAAACTAGCAGTGGGAGATTTATTTGTGAGTTTGTCCCACAGCCAGCAAAAGGGTTTTTCTTGGGCTGACATTTTTCTGTGAGCAGTGATAAATTTTCACATTTAAACTGCTTTTACTTGCACACACCTATGCAAGCCGTTTTTGTGTCACTGTTTGAAAATCCTGTTTTCCATGTGAAAGGGATCTTTGATTCCTTCTCCTTTTGTGAATTGAAATGCTGATTTTCCTTTGTTAATAATATGTAGGTCCCTTTTCCACATAGCTCTTTAATTTTATTTAAAAAAAAAACAAAGGCCAAGCCGTTTTTGGTTCAGTGTTTACATTTTTAAATTCATGTGAAAGAAACTTCTGTTTGGGGCCTTTGAATGCACCCCACAATGTAGTACATCAAATCATCAGAGTGAACTAATTAAGGGGATTCCATGGTTTAAACTGTTCCTCATAAGTTCCTTGGCCCATATCGACACCAATGTAATTAAGATAAAAGATGGTCTCAGATGGCCAGTGTGCAATAAACCTACTGTCCCTAGTGATTCAAAACAAGATAAAGTGATGTTGCATTTAGGATTCATGGAGAAAAACAGCAAAATGCACAAAGGATGTAGAAAACACAAAATGTAATGTGATCAATCAATCTGACCTCCTTTTCAGAGGCATCCCTGAGGTGAAGCTTATGTGATCTGAGCATTTTCTAGGCAAAGGCTGTTTTTTGTCCTGTAGCCTAAAAGTATGAATCATTTGTAAGAAATTGCTATCTTGTAATGTAAGGTTATCAACTCATAAAAAGATAAGAATGTGTCTGTCAAGGTTTAACACCAGCATCAGAGGGCTAGCCAAGGGGCTTGGGGACTTCCTCCTTGATGGTGTTTCTCACCCTGTCATTCATCCAGTGAATTCTACTTTTCACCTACTTACGTTGTCATGGACAGATCAGTGTCTGTGACCTAGAGTCAGTGAGAACAAGCCTGTAAACCGGTCCTGCAGCTTTTGGCAGCCTTGTAATTGATATTCTGTCCGGTCAGAGGAAATTATCACCATCAATGAAGAGTAATCTGTGGCTTCTCTGTGAATCTAGTCTGGGAGAATGTCACTCTCCTCTTCAGACTCACCATCAGCCATCAGAGTGTTACGCTCACCTGGCCTCTGCGGAGGCGTTGGGGCACGGTTGCAGCCCTCCCAGGCATTAGTTCGCCCTTATCTGACTTCTCCCTCTGCGCTTGTACTGTTACTGTGGTGGTGCTGCTCAAGACTGCTCCTATGCAAACATAAAGGAGGCATAAGTATGCCGATATGTAATCTGAGTCCCCTTTCAGATCCCTTCTACCCAGGGTGTGGTTCCCGTAAGTTGCGCTGCTCCTAGAAGGCTCACCTGCTGATCTTGCTTGATGAGCTCTCTGTCCTGATACTTCTGGCAGGGGCGCTTGTCTGACTGGGACTGAGTTCCTTCACTGATCCCTGCGTGTGGTAGTCCAGTCCAGCTGCGACTAATCCACTTCTCCCAAGGTGAGTGTTCTTTGTTTGTATAGTCCACTTTGCTTTCAGCCTGCTTTTGCTGTGTTTGTCTCGTCCGTTCCGGTATTGTTGTCTGCTCTTTCTTTAATGTTTTTCTTTTGCTCTCTCCCCGTGTAGATGATGTTGCGGCCCGGCAGCCGTTGCGGAGCTGAAGATGGCAGACGGAGTGAGCAGAGAGCGAGCCCACGATGGCCCAGCAACAGGTGAGTTTTCTCTGAGAATGTGCGTGTGTAGTTCCAGTGCAGCGCGACCCCTAAAATGCAGAGTTTTAACTGTCTAACCGTGTCTTTCTGCTTCTTTACAGGACCCAACTCCAGGGATGATTGGCCTGGTGTTGGATGATTAGCACGGCGCCGGAATCCAAGTTGCTGATTTTCCTGAAGGGGAGTATGCTGATGCGATGAGATAGCGAGCGCTGGTTCTCTGAAGGTGAGTATGCTGGGGCGATGAGACGATGAGCGATGGATCTCAGAAGGTGAGTATGCTGACGCGATGAAATGGTGGATGCTGGTCTCCAGATGGTGAGTATGCAGATGCGATGAGACAGTGAATGCTGGTTTCCCGAAGGTGAGCAAACTGGTCCAAGCGGCGGTGAGCGTCACGTTGCATGAGGATGCAAAGTAACGCGAAGCGCTGGCATTGGAGATGGAACAGCTTTTATAGCTGTGCTCTTGAGGCCACGCCCACGAGTTCTGTTCTGCTTGCCACACCCTGCCCCTCCTGGAATCTGCACGTGCAGCCTGGGCCTAGAGAACCACACCCAATGGCATGCTCATGGGAAGTGTTTCTGAATAAAAGCATGTGGACAAGTTCTTGAGACGGAAGCACTCCTGTACCAAAATAATGTTTTCCTGCTATCCCTTTACATGAGCCTGGCGCCAAAGGAGCCAGGACTGAGTCCAGCCGGGCCCCCTGTATACATCTGTTCCATATCCCACTCCCTCCATCACTTGATGGCATGTTGTCTGTGCCTTTGGGCCAGTGACACAGAGGCAACACAAAATCATCCCTGGTGTAACAAGGTTTCAGACAATTAATATAAAAGATCCTATTAATCTGCCTTAGGGCTTTTCTATCAAAGAGTTAGTTAAACTCACTGTTTTTGTTCCATAACAACGTAGGCTCCAGTCCACTTGCTCTGAAGTGCAGTGTGATTGACAGGTTCCACTACATAGACCAACTGTCCCAAAGTGTACTCTGTCACTGTTGTCTTCTGGTCATGCCAGTGCTTCATTACGTCCTGGTTAGCCTTTAATTTCTTGGCACACATCTTTATGTACTGCGCCATTCTGGATCTTTACTTAAGTAAATAATCCACTATGTTCTGGAAGGAACTTCGGGGATTACCCATATATCCTACTCACATCAGTCTTGGAGTCCCTCTAACATGATAGCCAAAGAGAAGCTCAAAGTGACTGAGCCCTACTCTGTTCTGTGGTGTCTCTCTGTAGGTGAAGAACAGGCATAATAGAAGAACATCCTATTGCTTCCTCATATGCTCCTCCAGGTAACCTATTATGTCTTTCATGCTCTTGTTGAATCTCTCCACACACACATTGGCTTGGGGATGGAATTCTGCAGAGAATTTATAAGTAACTCTACACTCCACTCACATTGACTTTGTATGCTCAGATGTGAAGTTGACACCTGTTAGAAATTACTTCTTTGGGGAAGACCACATGAGAGACTATCGCTATCAGATTCTTTGCCACCGTGGACTTTGATCCTCTTCACAAGGACTGTTTCAATGTACCATGTAGCGTGGCATTCCACTACAGAAATGCACCAGTTCCCTGGGGTAGTTTGGTGATTCAAAGGACCCACAATATCCATCTGTATTCTCTCAAAAAGGTGCCCAGCCACTGGTAGTGGAAGTAACAGGGCCTATGTCACCCCACCGGATTTAACAGAAGCTTGGCATGTTTAGCAGAAGCTCCCACATTCCTTGATTTTTACGCTCATCTGAGGCCAATAGAAATGGGAACGCAATCTGCCAGCTGCCTTGGTCAATCCTAAGCAACCTGTCAAAGGAATGTGAGGGCGAGGTCCAGTAGGAACCTCCTCTCTAGCCACCCTGGCCTCCAAATTCTTGCAACCATTCTGCTTGAACAACTCAGTAGTTTCATCCTGAGCCTGCTCCTCTGCCTGCTTCTGCAGCACTAGTAGAGTGGGCCCACAGTTGAGGACAATTTGCTCAGTCCTGGTAGGCCGCTGAGTTCTGAAGCTACTGTGTCCTCTGCCTTAGGTTCCTTTTCTATGCCTTTAGGCAACTCTGAGATCACTGAATCCTGTTCTACATCAGTAGGCAGAGCAGTGGCCACGGGGTCCTCTCCTACAGGAGCAGGCGCCTTAGTATACTTAGGATCTGTACTAGGCAATACTAGGGTCTCCATTCTCTTGCACTTTCCAGAAAAAAGATCAATGGGCACGTGGCTTCAAGTGCTTCTTCTCTGACTGCTTCCTTAGCCTTAGATCAAGTGACAACTGTGATTATTCTGGGATCAGGAAGATCATTCCCCGACAGCCTACTGGAATAAAGTCATTTACTATTACGCTGGGCTGCGAGGTTCCCCCCTCTGGCTAAACTATACCATTTCCAGTGGGCATTGAATGAGGCCATCAAACCTACTGACAGTGCAACTTGAGCCTTGCACACACTTCCATCTTGTACCCATATAATCCTTACAGTGGTGTGATTAGCTGCTGTGTCACACAGCGCCAGAGATTTGTACCCATTGATGAAGACATGCCCTAAAAAGACATCAGTGTTTTTCAGAATTGTGTCATCCTCTGGGGATATGGTGACTTTCCCACTGAGAGTCACTAGGGAACATTTGTCCTTTCCATGGCCCATTGGGAATTCATTGGATATGTCTCATATGGCACCGAAATCACTCTGAGTCTTAGAGACTGTTCAAGGGTTTTTATGTTTCCATTGTGGGGCCTAGGGACGTCCCTTTCTCTCTCGTCTGAATGTAACCCCCCCCCCCAATCCAGGCATCCGTAACTCTTGGTTAATGCACTGAATGTTGACCCCCTACTGCCTACGTGCTGGTGCATGCTGCAGATGGTCAACTAAGATGCTGCCAGTCTAATCTCCCTCAGGGACTTCCTAACTATCCCGATTCTATCTAATGGTAAGTGTTCGAATAGGAATTGAGGGCATGCCTTGACTTACTTTTGTTGGACCTCAGCTATCCTTGCTTTTGCACACTTACCTCTCCCTCTGGTGATAAGTCAGACATAAGAAACAGACACAAAGACATGTGAGGGTTTGACTTTACATTATTGTAGAAATACCTCAGCTGGCCTTACCGTTAATGGTGGTGGTACCCTATACTAAGTAAATAATGAAGGAGGTGCTTGTCAGGATGTCTTCAAAATAACAATCGTCCTCTGTCCTAAACCTACTCTACCATAGGGCCTGCCATACTGCTAAGAATAACGAAACACAAAATAACTTAGGAAAGTGTTCCTATTCACTTAAAAATTCCTACTCATCTCAGCCTCTCATCGGCAACCGGCCCTTCTTGACTGTATGCTTATTATATTGGTGTCACCCCATGCAGGGGTCCTGATTCTCCCAGCCTGTTGATGGCTGCTTGGCCTTGTTGGCCGCATCTAAGCTGCAATGTCTCGACCCCTTGAAGGCTTCTGGTTCACTATGTCTATCCTGAGTCTGCTTGCTCTCATGGGCTGTGTGTGAGTGACTGTCTCTGTAACTCCTTCAGGGTCCCTCGAAGTCCAGCCACCTGCCGCCTTTTATCCATGCTGGCCGCATACCTATATGATGGCGGCATTGTTTGGGAAAGGAAGCAGTGGCTGATGTAACTGCGGAGCTGCACCCTTTCGCTCGTAGACTCTCCTGCAGGGGTCCGTAGCTTTCTATTCTTGGCTCGGGAGCACCAGTGTGTCAGGTTTCTCTTGCTCTGGTCTCCCCCTGTAGAAGACTTTGGATCATCAGGCAGCCTGCCCACCTGGTCCTGCCTCCAGATTTGGATCACCTAGCATCACAGCGAGGAAGCTGCTTGTACTCGGACCCGCCCGGGTTTCCTGTTCCATTCCACCTCCTTTGGTATGGTCTGCTTCCTTTTCTCTTCCCCTGCATAGGGAGATAAAGTACAGGATTGGTTCCACTTTTCTTTCACCAAAGTCCCTCTTGCTCATGAATACACTGTAGCTAAAAACTAATTCTAGTGTTAATTGTCCCATTCTCGGGAGGATAGCTCAGGGGCCATGTGCTTTCCTTGGAAGCAAGACCATACGGAGCAACACAGGTTCGATCCCCGGGTCCATGCTTAGAAACCTCTGGGTATTAAGCGTGTTATAAATAACCTATCATATCATTGGTTTTAATGGCCATTCTAGAATAAGAATTCTGTGGCAAGTAGTTGACAAGAAATAAATAGCTCTCAAAATGTATAGAGCTGCTCTCCCACATTTGGGAAAAGCACTCATAAGTGCACATCTTCCCAATGAGGAGATGCTATTGAATGTGGGAGAGCTAGCTATCAAAATTGATCCTTTAGTTACCATTCCATAAGATGTCCTAAAAACAAAGGCAATCGCTCATAATAAATGGTAAGGATTGCAAAAGGCTTATAAAGCATCTTCTGTATAAGGTTAAAAAAATAGAGGATTACTCCCCACAAGAAGTAGCCGCTGCGAGACTAGCCTATAGAAGTTTTAGAAGCCAAAAAAAGAAACAGCATGCGCAGGATAACTTATGTCTGCTATTTCTGAGAAGACAACATTACAGTTTGGAGATTGGTCTCAGTGGCTACCAATAAGGAAACCAAAAACTCCAGGGTAGCATCCCTAAGTGTACATGGTTGGAGTATTTCCAAATGGCTATGTAGAGCGCAGAACACCTTACAAGAATTAGCCTTAAAAAGCCGGCTCATCCAGAAATAAGTTATTCTAAGGAGGATGATGCTATATGTCTCACCTATCGATCTTCAAACAGCATTTCATTCTGTTCCCAGAGTCATACTCTGGGAGGTTTTGAGAAACCTTGGTCTCCCTCTGGTGGTGCTTTCAGCAATTCGATCCCTTTATCAAATAAATAAGGCAGTAATCAGGTGGGGCATTGATTGCGAACTAACCTCATCTTTCGAGGGCTATAAAGGTGTTTGCCAAGGGTGTGCACTTACTCCACTACCCTTTTCCAGCTATATAGATGGTGTGATCAGCAAGGTCCCGTGAATACCCATGAACGCCCCTACACTAGGGTTAGAAAAACACCCCATGCTCCTTTACGCAGATGATGTAATTTTAATAACACGGACTCCCTCAGGACTCAGACGAAGGGTCATTGCTTTAAATGACTTCTGCTTATCTCGGGGCTTGAAAATCAATACAAATAAAGCAAAGGTACTGACCATTTCCTTCCAGATAAACAAAAACCTTTTAATCCAAACATAGACCTTGAGTGAAGTCCAATACAGCAAGTAACACACTATGACTATCTGGGCCTCAAGATTGAGCCCTAATGCTAGTTGGAGTGCCCACTTAGGAAAAGCCAACTTAGTGCTCAACAGGTATGCTACAGCTACTAACTCTTTTAGGAGAGTTCATGAGTAAGGTACATTCAGTCCTGCCCTTTGAGTGTACGAATAACAAGGTAGACCTACAGATGTGCATGGGGCAGAACTGTGGGGGTCCTGGCAGTTAACTTATGTCTCCCTGATGGAAAACAGGTTTCTAAAACAAGCCTTAAATCTACCAAAGAGCACCCCCACCCTGATGCTACAGCTTGAACAACATTTTGAAGCTATAGACCGGCTAATTATGCCAAAGCCACTGCAATATTGAGTGCGAGCATGGGAATCTCCATCCCTTCTCATGTATAGGATTAGCCTTCAGGACATCTTGGAATATAATGATGGGCTTACAACTCCATGGTGCAAACACAACAAAATTACACCCTGAGCTCTGGTCCCAACCATATTTAATTGGTAAAGATTTGAAAGGGCTTGTAAAATCTGCTTTCAAAGCCAGGGAGGAAGATCGAATTCTTGTTAACATCGCTCATAAATTACTGGAGAAAAAGAACAGCTGGGCTATGAACTGTATTCTGATCACCTATTACCAAATTTTGCTCGCACTGTTTTTGTCAAATTTAAGTTTGAGATAATGCTTTTGGCAAGCACATTAAATACTTGGGACCCCTCTACATCCAACAAATGTCCATTTTGTGTGATGATCAGAGAAACAGTTACTCATTTTGTTTTGTTGTTTCCACCATAATGCAATTTGAGCAGACCGTACATAAGGCCTACACTTGTCTAAAGGAGCATTCATAGCACAACGGATGCTCTTGATCAATGGATGAAAACAGATGATCCAGCCCAAGGTTTCTCAGTAGCTAAGTATATCCATAGACCGAGCTTATGAGGAGAAACCTCCTGCATATAAGCACCTGAATTTTCCCCATCCTCACTTATTTTATCATCAGGAAGCATCATTGAACACTATTGACATTTCTCATGAATATTTCTTCTTAAATTAGTTGATTAGAAACATATGTTTTCTTTTCCCTTATATTTTTTTATTCTCACAATGGTTTCTAATTTCAGTATGTGTTATATTTGTGACAATTTAAAACATTCTGATATGTTGTCATCTTATTATGATTGCTTTTACTGTTTTTGATCTGTGTACTGAACTGATTTTACATCGAATAATGGTAAATTGACTGACTGATTGACTGACTGGCTGGCACAGAAGTCCTCAGAACGGGTGTAATAAATCACTGTAATAATCACAACACTATCAGAGACAAGAGGCCATTATAGGTCAACCGGTCCAGTATTAAAGTGCCGGTATTGAAGTATACCAGCACTTTACCAGCCGGGCCGACGGCAGGTTTGCAGGTGGGGCTGGAGTTAAGGCAGGCACGCTACTGACTGTGGTATAGGTAATGACAGCAAATCCTCCCATGCAGTACTATTGGACTTCATGAATGGCGATTTACACCTTCACTACGGCACTCGTAATCTGGCAGTAATGCCTCTGGACTGAGTGCCAGAAACGGTAATAGCATTTGCCGGTATCCTGGCAGATTTACTGCCAGTATACCACGATCGTAATGAGGCCCATTAATGATAGTGACATCAGATGTGTCTGTCACCAATAATTTGACTTAATAAAAGGTGTAATTATATCCTTGTTTAGGAACTCCTTGTCCTCTAAGGGAGATCACACCAGTGAGATCCTCTATGCCTTATCCCCTTGGAAGCGTCTTGAATAGCAGCCTCACCTCCCTAGTCCCAAAGGGGGTGGCTTCCCCTTGAGGAGATGGGATGAATGATTGGTTTAACTGCACTCTCTAATCTATTTCGTGCTTGCTCCTCCCTCGTTCCTGATATCCCTTTAATCTTTCACTCTCCCAATCTTACTTCCACCCTTCAATCTTACTTCACCTCTCACCCCACTTGACTACTCCTCCTTTCTTCTACTACTGCCCTTCCTCCACATTACTACTCTCCACCTCCACATTACTATACCACTCTTCCCACTAGTTCTCTCCTACTCCAGCTATTACCCTTCTCCTCCCGCTACAACCCACCGGTACACCCTCCTTTCACCCTGTACCATAGACTTCACATTCACTCCAAACACTGCCCTCTCTACTCACTCACCACCCAAACACGCAGAACCACTTACACCCTGAAACCAATACGTCGCCTGCTCCACAAATCTCTTTCACAAGCCATATCTCCCTCCTTCCGCCTGCTGGTCTCTTGGTTGTCTTCCACCTCTGACCTCACTTAAAAAAACTCACACTTCCTGCTTCCTGTCTCCTGCTTAAATCCCACTCCCTCTTTGAGGATTGGTCAACTTTCCCTTGCAAATCTGGCCCTGTCCTCCCTGCCCATTGTTGGAGAAAATCATGAAAAGGAGGCTAGGCCCTGCCCACTTTCTCTGTGAGGGCTGGCTCTTTTCTTAAATGGCAGATTGGGCATTCCAGTGTTGCAGTTTCTTTTCCGAAACCCGTTTCCGTGGGGTGTCCTGGTAAGTCTTATTAGGTAGGTTTGGTAGGGCGTGTCCTTATCCCTCTTTAGTCACTGGCTATCTAGGGTGCTATTGAGGTGTTGCGCAAGCTCGTTTGCATGTTTTACCGGCACTGTGGGTTTGATGGTGTCCCTGTCAAGTGGAAAAGCGCTCTCTCTATCTCTCCCTCTCTCTCTCTCTCTCTCTCTCTCTCTCTCTCTCTCTCTTTCTCTCTCTTTCTCTCTCTCTCTCTCTCTATCTCTCTCTCTCTCTCACTCTCTCTCTGTCTCTCTCTTGGTCATGGCGGCTTGCAGTGTGTCTGCCACTAAGACGTTTGCCTCTAAATATCTCTCTTTCTCACTTATGCCACTTGTTCAGCTCTGATCTTTGGTCTTCATCTTCCTGTGCAGTATCCCCACAATGGACAAGAGAAGATGTACAAGTACCATACGGAGGCATGGCATGAGCAATTAGTGGTCTGCACAAAAATATCTTGGCTCCGTGGAAGGGGACATGAACTGGGTCTCTGACACCCTCAACGCCCCTTGACAAGACCATATATTGGTCTTGTCATAGCTAGGATTTCCACACAGATGATGGCCTCCTACATGAGGCCAGCACTGAAGATGGCCTTTGTGGAACTACCTATAGAAGCTGGATCTCCCGACCAATAGGTAAAGTCCAAACACAGAAAACATCCTTTTGGTGTTGTGGGTTTTGGTGTCCTGTGTTAAAGGTAGTTCACTCTTCTCTTTATTTGTCTGATACCTTCTCTTCTGATTTTGGTGTTCTCTCTTGATCCTTATTCGGGACTTGAGTACTCACATGCCTGATGGCAGCCTTTGCAAACTCATTGGTTTCTCTGATATTATTGGCCACTGGATGCTGGCATAACTCACAAATTTTAAGAAATAATAAAAGTTAGGGGGGAAAAAGGGGGTAAAAATGATTTTGGCCTGACCAACTAAGGGATTTAAAGTGATAAACAAAAATGGAAAGGGAACTCATTTAAAATTCTAATTAGTATAAGACAACTTGTTTAATGATGTCGATGAGCATGAAGTGTGATATTTCTGTGGAATTCTAGTGGCCAGAAAAAGCCATAATTCTGCCTGTAGGCCTCATTGCGAGTTTGGTGGCACTTCACACAAAAATACCATGAAGGGCCTCATTATAAGTTTGGTGTTGTGGGAAAAAGATTGTGATCATTCAGCATTTTTTTGGGGTTGTAAGTGAATTACCACTGTTTTTCCCTCTCCACCAAATGATAACATTGGAGTTAAATTGAAGGATGTACCTACAGCAAGAAGCTGGAGGTAAACCTGCCACTTTCCCTCCAGAAATTGGCAGATTTACCACACAGTAATTCCACCAGTGGTAAATTTGTCATAAATCTCCCATGGATTCCAAAAATGGGGAATTATCCCACTTTTAATCCCTTTGTAAATCAACAGGACCCAGTGGCGGTAACAGTAATTGAGTTTTGTGGTAATGTGGCAGATTCACCACTGAATCACCACCAAACTTGTAATGAGGACCAATTCTCTATTATCCTTACCTCCACTCACTCTGGTGGTAATTGGTCCAGATTACAAGTGGCAATGTGAATCGACACTCATGGATTTGCTATCCGTTGTAAATATGCCAACATTAATTCCTATGCGTAATTTGATATTGCGATAAAGTGACAATAAATCTCTCACTGCCACGTTTTACTGCACCACCAAACTAGTAATGAAGCCGTCTTTTTGTATTGTATCGTATCATGAAGGACAGAGTTAAGAATGGTTTCTTTTGTTGTGTTCACTGACAATGATGGCTAATAAATTCTCTTATTTCTTTAGGTCATGAAGGGAGGATTGGGATGGCCTCAATACAACTTAAAGTAGGACAATGCTTTGATGGAAAGAAAATGTACGATCACGTTCGTGATTGCCTGCCCAGATATGCTGCGCCACAGTTTATCCGTCTTCAGGTATTGTGCCTTTGGCTTAGATTCATGTTTTTTTTCTATTTCACCGGCTCATTGGAGGACAACTATTGACAGTTTTGGGGTTATCAGACTTGAGGCTTGCCCTCTTTATCAAATCTTGTTCCAATGATACCACCAACGCAAGACCTGGGGGTTGTAGGCATGTTTGCCTTTAATAATTTGCCTTGAGGAATGGAACCTATTCTCATTACCTCACCACCTTTGCAGCCACTGCTGAAACTTCACATGTTACCAGTCAATGATGTGTCTTCTGGACATACTTGCTGGCTCACCTCTTTCACCCCTTGCTCCGGACTGCACCTCCTACCAAAAATGATGGCTATCATGAAAATACAAAAGAGGCTCTTTCCAAAGCTCCCTTTGTGACTTTTCATGCCGACACCCGTTAACCAAATCAAAAGTTATTAATTGTGATAAAACAAGCCTTGTGGTTTGTCCTGGCTGGTAAGCCCTACTAAGAGCCTTAAATTAGGTGCTTTGTGGTCACTTGTCTAGACGGCCTACAGAAGCAAGCGTTATCACCTATTCGTAATTACCCCAGCACTGTTGGAGGCAGTGGAAGAATCCTAAGACATGTTGGTCACCAGTAATATAGCTGCATATTTGGATCTCAGTGTAATAATCACAGTACCATTAGAGAAATTGGGCCTCATTATAACCATATATAATTGTATTTTTTCCAGCAACCGTCAATGAGGAATTACCGGGTAATTCTGACATTGCCGAACCCGGTAATTCCTACAGTCCCCATTCCCATTTGAGCCCCATAGGGCTCAATGGTAATGGGGACGTCGGATGCACCGTCAGCGATGCTGCCGATGCATCTGACGTGCTGCGCTCGCGGGTGCTGCTCTGCACGCCAGGCCAGACCTGGTGGGATGACAGGTGCCCACGATCACAGATCGTAGTATGGCAGTCCGGGAACTACGGTACTGGTATGCTTACCGGTACTGTAGTTCCCGGACTGCCATGCTTATAATGAGGTCCAATGTCAGTGACATCGGCTGTATCCGTCACTAATAATTTATGCATAAAATGTCTTATTCTAATGATTCTAGTAGTGTTAGGAAGTGAACTCAACCTCAGACATGTCGGCCACTATCTATATTTGGTCCTAACAGTAGTAACTTATTGCAATTATCCCAGCATCTTTACATCATCCTTTGACTGTATGTAATGCATCACTGGTGCATCAAGAGGTCCAGACCTTTCACTTTATACGCGTCTGCACAAATTACGTATCTGCATAGATGGATCTTATTCTAATATTCACAATAATCCCAGGGGAATAGCTCAGGGGTAATGTGCATTTCTTAGAAGCAAGAAAATGTCGAACAACACAGTGTGAAACCCGATCCGTGGTTGGAGGTTGGAGCTACACGGTTCTAAACCAGTCCCATGCCTAGAGGCTGCACTCTGACATTAAGCGTGATATAAGTATCCAACGTATTTAGTTATTTACCATTACAGAGAGCGATAGTGATTTCACATATACCGGCCAACAATGAGACAGCTGCTTAACGGGATGTCATAATAGTAATCTCAATGGAATAAGGCAGTGAAAGTGACATCAAACATGTCTGCTGTTAATGACTTTTCTTCAAGAATGGGTTATGTTCTAACAATTTCAGCGCCAATAGAGCCTATGGTCGTGATGCAAGACGCGTGCCATGAAAAACGTATCTCCAAGAATGTTTATATTACGATGACCCCAATTTCCATTAGACGGGTGGCATTATGTTCAGACTGGTCTGTTATCCCTTTAGGATATATGTAAAATATATTTATATAATTGGTTATTTATAACGCAGTTAATACACAGAGGTTTCTAAAAGCGGGCGAGCCATCTTGCTTCCAAGACGAGCACATTTGCCCCTGAGCTATCCTCCCCAGACTCCTGACAAGAATATACAGCATTCAGTCGGTTAGTGAAATATTAATTTGCATGGGAACATTAGGTTTGGCAACCTTTTAGTTTGAATGCACTTTGGCTTGTCTTCTCATCTGCAATGTCCCAGGTGTCAGAGATAAAACAGTACTTCCTCCAGGATGCATATACCTTCAATGATGGGAACGGGCACAGAGTGTTGCATACATAACAAAGGGTTGGGTGCTGTTGGACACTGGGTTAGAAAGTCAGATGAGAATTCAAGGGGGATGAGTATGGTTGGGGCATGTTCATGTGCAAGGTTGAGCTTGTCTTCCTAGACTACTAAAAGTGCCATTTTGGTGCCGAGTTTTCTGGTTTGGGTTGTAAGTTCGAATGGCTGAGGTTCGGATGTGTTGGGATTCTAAAATCTGTTTTACTGTACCCCCTAGTGATCCTGTGAAGACAGGTGATGGGACAGTAGTACTCAGGAATGGCTGAGTCCAGGTTGGATTCGGAGGAGGCTTTATCTGTGGAATGTTATGGGCACGGTCTCCAAGTCAATGAGCTGGTGAGGAAGTTGGTTACTGAGAAGGGAATCATGTTTTATCCTCCCCTGAATACCTTGGGGTGGCTGGAAAGGCATGCCATTCGCTGAGGCAAGGGGAGAAGACTACTCTTCGGTCCAGGGATATGCAATGTAAGGCGAAGTGGAAGGTGTTTAGATGAGGGTAGTCCAGGGAGAGCTGCGGCATTGATGGAGGTCTTAATGTGAGGTATTATTGTGATTTGTAAACTCCCTAGTAATAGCTTCTCCGGGTTGGAGGACAGCAACCGATGATGATTTTATGCAGATGTCTTTGAGGACTTGTTTGATGGTCTATTGCAGTTTTCAATGCTTTGCTCAGACCTTTGCAAATTTGCCATGAAACATACTGTTTTGTTCTATGAAAACGGGTTTGTGGTCTGGTCTGTTATGTTAAAAAGCTTTTATACAGCTCCCATCACCACTGTAGGGGTCTTAGTGCACTGGGGCTTGTCTGGAACGCGGTGTATTGTGCCCCCGCCCAGGATGAACCAGACTGTGGTCTGTGGTGGAAAGGAAATAGCGGAAAAAAATGAGAAGAAAAATGAAGTGGGAGTGAGAGGGAAATGAGACGGAAAAAACCTATGGAAATGTCCTGGGTTTTGAGGTAAGTGTGTATACTTGTGGTAGTCGGTGTGTGTGTGTGTATGAGGAAGTGACAGAGAGTCCGTTGGCAGTAGATTGAGTGTTGATCGGAAATAAAGGGACTGAAACAGTGATGCCGAGCAATTTGTCTTAGGTGCAGTTTCCTTAACAGTGATGTTGTGGTACTTGAATCTAGAATTTTTCAGCGCATGGTTGTATGATGGGATCGAATTGTGGTCAAACGTACCCTTAACGTGTGGAGAATTCTTCGCCAGAAAGTTTTTAAACGTACCTCCTGGTAAATCAGAAGGAAAAACTAGGGGGTTCCAACCAACCTTGCAGAAGTGTCAGAATTAAGAGTTGGCCATGTAAAGGGGAACGTAAGGAACATAAAATGGGAAGAGTGAGGGGAAGAATGTAGGATATAAATCGTCCAAGAGCCATACTTGCTTGGCAGCTTTATATGGGAGGAGACTGACTGATGGAAGGTGATGTGAGAAAGTGTGGTGCCTTGCCTGGGACCACGTTATCAAATTATAGTGACACATACCCAACTATAGTGAGAATATATACCCTGGTCTCACTATCCAGGTAATGTATATAAACTGTGTACAATAATAAATGTGAATGTGCGGCAAAGTGGGTAGGTAGGAAGAAATGGGGCCAGATGTCTGTCCTTCGGTATACATTCACAGTATGGCACCCGTGTCTACGAAATGCTGAAATGATGCAAGTATGTCTTTGACTTAGGCTTTTAAGCCTTTCCCATCTCCAGAGTGTGATTGTCGGCCTAAACCATGCACAAGCGGACAGGAGAGCAAATGGCCTTCCGCTTGCTCCCCATAACCACAAACACCCACGTTAAATTGACAGGGAATCTGGAAGGACCTACAGGCACTGTTAAGTGAGTGTGAGCTTTGAACGATGGCTCCTCTGGGAGCAAAGCTCCCAAACGGCCTTCATGGAAGTTCTTCAGGCTAGCTAGGATCTTTCTGGTGATGGTTATAGTAGGGTGGGATGTAGGATTCTTCTTGGTCTGACATTGGGCTCTTCTGGGAGCTAATTTGCATAATCCAGCCCTGTCTACCCTACTAAACCTGGGATACAGTTACCTTGTCCTATTAAATGGGGCAGTATGGGGATCTTCGGTCCAACAGGGGTGAGGAGACTGCTTAATAGCTTGGCTTTGCAGGTCTACGTTCGGCGTTGTGGCCCTTTCAATGACAAAAGTGCCGCTTATGTGTAGCATTTTTAAAAAAGGCTTGTCAGACTTGTGAAGCGCAGCATGACCCTAATGTGAGACAAAATAAGAAAATATGACATAGTCTTACCACATATAACAGGCCATAGCAAGCAAGTATAACAAAACTAGCACCATGTCCACCAATAAAGGAAGGGGAAATAAATAAATGAACAGATTATAGTATAAAAAGGAAAAATGAGAGAAACACCCTTAACGCCAGAAGATTCAATTTGCTTAAAAGATCACAATTGGGGAGAGAAATAGGTGTTTGTTGCAGGCTTATGTACAGATGCAGTGAAAGTCTAAACAGAGGTTTGTGGTAGGGAGGGATAGAACACCCAGATACAGGGCAAAAACATTACAGGGTGTAGCAAACCTTACAAATAATGATGTAACCCAGCATAACGACACTGCAAAGGGAGCATGTCCCAAGTAAGGAATTGGAGCGAGTGTCATATGATGGTTAAATGGTGAAATGACTTTGGTTTCCAACTTGTTATTTTCAAGCCATAAATTGCATTCTGTGCTTCTTGTTAGAGGTCTAGGTAGTGACACTGCGCAGGTAACACATTGATGTTGAATTTAGCTAAGCAGCTTGTTGAATAGAGTTCAAACAAAGGTATAGAGAGTGAATGTGGAGGCCGTGCTGCAAACATTTTGAGCTTTTGTGGAGAATCTTGACTTCAGGTCAAGATTCCCTTCACTGGCATTCTATGACTTGTGTGAGTGGGATAGTGGTGTGAAGTGGGAAGCAAAGAGAGTGAATGAGTTGTTTACATGGATTTAAACGGGCAGCAGAAAGGACGCTAATAGCCAACTCCCTAGAACCAAGTCTAGTCAGGTTCTGGTTGGGCTCTACACAAGTTAAATCACTTGTTGTTGAGATCAGATCATCAGTGAGGGTTTAGCAGGCCAAGGAATTCAGAAAGGTGAGGAATGCTTTAGCAGCTGACTGGTACAAATGCATGGATTTTTGTGGAAGTGTGTGATAAGGAGATGGTCGAAGATTGGATTTAACATTGAAAATGAAGTGTGGGCTTAGGGTTGTACTTATAAAGATGAAGACCTTGAGAAGACTTGACATTTGCATGGACTGCGAGGGTCTCTTTGCTGTCCAGTGTCAGGTTCCCAGGAGGAGGAATTAGTCAAGGGTCAAGTCTTTGACTTTATTTGATTGGGCTCTTTTGTAGTGCCCAAAAGCCATCAAAGCTCATGAAGCAAGGGTAATAATCAAATCACAATGTCAAAACTCTAGCAGAGAAATCTCTTCATTTTCATCCTGACCAGAGTCAGGAATTCAATACGCCCTAACTCCTCTGCTCAAGGAGTTGGAGTGTGTGCCAGTGAGAACTTTGAATAAGCTGCCAAAATACTATGAGCATCTGAATCATGACATCTCTATAGTGCACTTTGTTTTGAAAGATAGGGCTCTTGCTCAGACATATCATCTGTGGCCCCTTCTATGATAGATGAGGGGCACCGGCCATATGATGCCTTTTGCATAAGGGTCAGGGAGTGGAAAACAGCATGCACTCTCACTGGTTGCCAATGAAGCATTTCGCAGCACCTGTGGACATTGGCTGATCTGCCTTGTAGTTCTCAGACAAAATACTGTGCCTCAGCTAGGCAACAATTAATGGCATGAGCAATTGTGGTAGAATGGATCTTAGACAATAGAGGTTGGAGGTGCCTGAGAATCATTAGGTAATAGTTAATCAAGATGGAAACATGATCACCTCCAGTGTTCAAGGAAAGGAAGGAATCGAGGACAATTCCTAGGGCCTGGTCATGCGTTATGATCTTTAGGAGATCATGAAGGGGTTTTATTTAGAAATTAATGATCAAGGATGAGGTGAATGACCCCTGACGAACCCCTCATTCCACAGCATGTGCGGGATTCATGCCAGTCTACACAAACCATAGATAGACACTCTATTCCTTAGAAAGAACTCAATCCATTTCTCTGGGGCTTTCGAAAACCCTCACCATCTCCCCTAGGCAGCGGAGCGGTAGGCAGTGATCAAGGCTGTCCAACTCAACCGAAAGATACAAAAGCATTAGAATGCCTGTGTGCCCTCTTCTAGAAGCTACATCAGACTATCCTTAACATTCAGAAGAGCTAGTTCTGTGCTTGCATTGAAACAAAAAGTCAACTTGCAATTACCCAGAAGGTTGTGTTCTTAAGTTGCTTGGTAGGGACTATATAACAGATTTTCAATTAGAATGGTACATAGGTCTATAATTACTACAATTAGTTGTATTCATCAAATATTTTATTAACAAAGGTTTCCCCAAGGCCTAGTTCATTGCAGCTGGCACCATTGACTCACTCAAAGATGCACTGACAAACTCAGTTTTGAACAGTTCTAGCGCCTCGGTTCAGCCCTGAGAAGGGACTTGGGCGCCCAGAATGTTTTCCCAGGCCGGGAGGGATACATGTAATAAGGTTTACCAATATTGTTTTAGTAAAGATTTTAGAACGTTTTTGAGAAGTATCACTAAGGAGCTCATGTTCTATTGTGGCATTACGTGAATGTAAGGCGTAAAAGCCTTGAGTAGTGTTTTAACGCCTTCCATTCACACCATGCCACATTTTCAGTCATTTGTATGGCAGAGAGGAGAAGCAGAACGAGCTTGCTTTTCTGACACCTTTAATTCCCCTCTGCCATACAAATGCTCCAGTATTTGCATCAGCATTAATTTGCATGTCGGCGCAAATGCTGGAGATCCCTATGGGGTCCATCTGCTATGTGCACCAGCATGAAGCAGACAGATCCCATAGGGGAACATTGTACACCCTGGCTGCCATGCTTGCATGGCAGGAAGTTTGTATAATTGCAATTAAGTGCTGCCCAACATGCATGTCGGGCAGCGTTTAATTGTAATTGCGATCACTGCTTGCCATGCCAGCATGCATCCATTTGTACGCCGCCGTTTGCCCTGCACATTTGCACTCCTCTGTGTAAATGACAAAATTGTGGTGCCAGGAACCTGGCTATATGCCTGAATGCATATGTACGAGGTACCCGCTCTCAAATAACACTTCGAAGCAAAATGAGTTCCTAACTGTTCTCTTGACAACCCACTCGAGACGACTATCAAAGGGTATATCATTGGGACTGTATGATAAGAACATTTTAAGAACCACCAAGGTCATTTATCTGGAATTTAAGAGTATGCGCTATCCTCACTTTTAACACCCATAACATTAGAAAATTAACTTCCTGTGAGTGAAATAAGAAAAAATTCCAATTTCTCTTCAGAATTAGTATATTCCAGACCTATGGGCACATCTCATTCTTAATGTTTTCAAGCTATATTAAAATGAGAATATTGTTCCTCATTACGAGATTGGTGGTGTTTCTGCGGTAAATCTGCTGAAATACCCCCAAAATCAGTTACTGTTACCAGCACTTAGTCCTGTGGGTTTACCATGAGATTACATGTGGTGGTAGGGTGATGTTAGTCCTCATTTATGGCGATTTTTGGCAGAATTACCACCAGTGGAATTACAGAGTGGTCTTTCCTCCAAAATTCAGTGAAATTACCACTCCGTAATTCTGCCAGTGGTATTTCCATCAAAACTTAAATTACCACCAGTTTTTTCTCGCACCACCAAACTCGGAATGGGGCCGAATAGACTATGAACTGGACCACCTGTGCAAATGTCCTTATTTCTAAGAAGGGGGCCAGAGACAAAAACTAAGTGCTATAGGCCAGTATTCCTTACAGATATCGCCTTGAAAATCTCAGGCAAACTATAATAAATAAGCTATATATGTGAGTTGATGAAAACAACATACTTGAAGATTCCCAATAGGGATTTAGTTTGCATGTGCGAACGACGAAACTATGCCTTCTTTTGGCGTTGATTATCAGAAAATATTTAGGGCAGGTGGCAGCTCACTTCATGAATCGTTCCATCGCCTTTAATGGGCTGAGCCACCCCCGATTTTGGGCAATCTTGACAGAGTTAGGCTTGGGCACCAAATTATTCAATTTATTAGTTTAGCGTTACTCTAATAGTACTGCTTTTGGTATGCTTGGTCTTAATGGCAGATCTATAGCTTTCTTTCCCATTCACCAAGGTGTCAAACAAGCATACAGGATAGTCACAGCATGTTTTAATGTGTATGTAAATGGCCTGACCAAGTATATTAGCTAGAAAGACCAGAAATGTAACTGTTTGCAAGGTACAATGGTCCGACGATTGACGTATGTTGATACGGTTTTAATTGCTTGTACACCAATAGCATTACAGATTTTAATGATGCATATTTCAATGTTATGGTTTAGCATGAAATGTTAGTAAATACTCAGAAATCACACAGGTGATTCTGTTGTCTGTTCCAAAACGTAGGAAGTATATATTTTTCCTTCATGGTGAACAATTAACTCACTAAAGTACTTTACCTACTTAAGAGTAAGTTTTTATAACAACACAGTTGACAAATCATGTGCAGAAAGTTGCTAATTCTTGTAATCAGCCAAAAAGCTGTAATCTTGGCTTCTCTGCAAACTTGTAATCTTGGCTTCTCTGCAAACTTTGTGGGTCATGTCGAACAACAACATGTAAGGGTTTATAAAGCTAGGTAGAGAGTGATTGCACATTATGCAGCCTGTAGAAACGGTTATTCATCTCTGAAAAAGTGTAACTCTTTGAAAGTCAAATTTGGAAAATCTCTATTTAATATTAGCAAGACAACAGCAAGTAAAGGAGTCTATTTAGAACTGGGGCTTGTGGCTATCTTGAATTATATCTCGTTGGCTCCACTTCTACTGTGGATGTGAATTTGGAGGAATGAGAGAACTTACTTATCCTCTGAAATGTTGAAAGATGTTACAAGACCAGTACCATTGTCTTTTTCAAGAGGGAACACCTCTCAGCCGGGGTGGAAGGCCTGCCAGGGAGATCCAGAGCCAGACTTGCCCCTAAGGGGAAGAGTGGCAGTTTGAGGGCCCGAATTCGTGCCCCCCTCTTGTGCCCGCATGCTCTTTTGCAGTCAACCTTTTTCTCATGCCATACTGCCTTGATAAGATGCTTTCCAGTTTTTTCTGCCTTTCCCACGGACTCAAAACAAAGCAAGAAACCAACAGGAACAGCAAATGGAGAGCTTGTGTGGAGCGCCCCACATCAGTAGCAGAGAACCAGCAACCCAACTGCAAACCAGCAGTTCCCCAATTTCCTACAGAGGGAAAACAATTGAGAGAGAGGAATGAACCCACAATGCCGGACCACAGTAGCGAGAAGTGCCATGAAGTGTAGCCAGTTGATAGCGACGGGCAGACAGATCTGCCACTGTCTAAGCTAGACAACTTGTGCGGGAGCTAAACTCCCCTAACCACTTAGAAGATACAGACTGGGCACCGCAAATGGGGTCCTCTAACGTAAACAGAGATATCAGACTTCACAGGCTGCCATACAGTTCCGCATGGGGCTGGCTGAATGTGGACCGGGCTTAATCCACAATTTCTTACTTCACATGATTTATCACCACCCTGGGTGAGGAGGACAGGACCAGATTAGCCTGGTAAAGAGGAACAATCTGGAAGCAGGAAGGGTGGGTTACCCCTGTGAGGTCAGAGGAGGAGGTGAATGACCAAGAGACCAGCAGGAGTGTGGAAGGAGCTGTGGAGTGTGGAGGACATTTTTTTAAAGTGGCTAAGTATTGGCTAGTAAGTAAATGTGGTACTGCTGTGAGTGTGTGTTTTTGTGGCGAGTGTGGTTAGAAATATTTATGTAAGGAGTGATTGTGAAGTGGATTGTATTGAGTGAAGGGAGGGTGTTTGGGCAAAGGGGAGCAGGAGGTTGTAGTGTGGAGGAGTGGGAAGTGGTGCGAAGGAGGGAGTAGTAGTACGGAGGAGGGAGTAGTTGTGTGGAGGACAAAGTAGTGCAGAGGAGGGAATAGGAGTGTTAGGGAGAGAGTAGATGTGCCGAGCAGGAAGGAGTAGCATATCGGAAGGAAGAGTAGCATTGAAGGGTGGAGCCGAGGACTAGAGAGAGTGAGAAACATTCAAAGGAGAGAAGAATGGATGGAGGAATAAGACAAAGCGGTTAAGGAGAAAGAGTAGGCAAGGGAGAGGTGAGAATGAGCATGATAGATGGAGGTCTCAATCAAACAGAATATCTGTAAGACACCATTCCCATAGGAAAATAGAACACTAACCACTGTATAGAGTAGGGACAGTTTTAGGAAGTCTCTGACAGAGTTTTGGTTAGAAAACGCGTTCTGCCCTTCGGCCATTATAACGGGCTCAAGTTTGAGATTTAGACACTTGGGGTCAATATTCAGTATCAACTAACCTCGCGTCAGGGACTTCTGGGTCAGGGATTAGGTGCTAAACAAGACAAGAGGGATGACAATAGGGCCCATGAAAATATCAATAAAAACCCTTGAATCGTCTTTTGGTCTTGGATTGTTCTTTCGGCTATCTGTGACAACGATGTTGCTGGCCATGATAAAAGATGCTTTAATTATGTCTTTCCTATCTTTGGGAAAAATGATTCTTCAGATTTAATAAATGTTATATCCTCTGTCACTGAAGCCTTAAAGCTTTGTGAGAAAATAAAGACAGAGTTTTTTCCAATTTGGATTAAAGAAAAGCACTGTGAAAGCCTTTCTACTATTTGCTGTTTATCGCCAACATTTAACTCCTACTTTGGATTGACTGTCTAGAATCATCAAAGTAGGGTGCCTATAACTAAATTAAGATGCTATTAACTACCCCTGTCTCATAATAGATCGAGTTAAGGCAATAGGCGAACCCAACCATGTGGATGTAATGGAACATCAAGAGACATATATGCACTTCTGTTTTTTTGTACATGGTAGAATGAGTGGAGAAGGTATATCTTAACCCCACTTTTACATATTGTGGGTTACCAGCAATGTCGACCAGCCTATTTTCACCATATGATGGTCATTCACCATATGATGGTCATTGACTGTACAACCTGTTGGTCACTTGAAAGGCATCATCCCACTGTAATGTGGATTAGATAAAAAAAGGCTATTTCATAGCACATGTTTGTTTCTGGTTAAGGTTTGGCGGATCTACTAGATGATGATGAGCAATTACTTGAAAGCAATGAAATTACATTTTGTGCAATATTTTGTAATCTATGATACAATGACTGCTAGATTTAATTAGATTTTAGATTTCAGCAACATTATTGGTAATGAAAGTATATATTGTATAATATTCTGTCATTTATGATGCATGATTTTTGATATTGTACTGGTGTTTTATAGAGTTTCTCCGAATTAATATATCATGATGACGTTTGTAGGCTTAAGGCATCTAATAATGTCAACAGTGGTGCGTGCTGATTGAACTTTGAAATCAAATATGTAGGTTATGGCCCAATCTACAGATGTTCAATGTGGGAGACCTGATCCAGAAGCGAATTGGATAACAAGTGGGACACCTGCTGCGTTTACCGACAAAGGCCCGGATGTTTGCAATTTTATCATGAAGGAAGAAGTGAAGTGGATTGAACCAATCAACTTTGAGTTGAATATGTGCAAGATAGGGTGTATGATTTTTTTCAAGCAACCAAAACTGAAAAAAATCTCCTTTGTGGAGTCATTGCTAACATCATTTGTTGAGCGTAAGGGTGCTTTTTAGGCTCAAGGAGAGCCGGCGTACATGTTTTGTGAGCTGTTCTGTATCAGTTTGGCAGTGCAGGAAAAAGAGGGAGGTAATACCGTTTACCTCCATTTTTCCTGCACCACCAAACTACATGTTGTCCGGTATTACTGCCGCCGGTACTACCGGATGGTAATACCAGCGATTCTTTTTGAGGCAAGGTGGAGAAGTTACCTCCAGTTTTAAGTAATACCGGCAAAAATCCCCAATGGAGACTATGGACACCATTAAATGGGGATTTCCACTCGCACACTGCCAGTAATCAGTTGTAGAAAATCAAGTGGAGTACACTTACAGTAATCAAGTCACATCCATTTATTAATGATTAACCATTACATCAGAATGGTTAGTAGATAGAAACGATTAACCAGAAATTGTGCAAGGAATTCAGATTTGATGTGTGTGATTATCAGTGACACCGCCCATGGACTGTTGACACATTGCCTCAGGACCTTCTCTAAATGCTTTGCAGATTTCCATTAAACACAAGTAATAATCAGCATAATAATCTGCATTAAATAGCACTCAACACATTGTTTTTCTGTTTTGTTTTGTTATGTTATGTTCCTAAGGTTTATGACGCACAATGCTGCTATTTTCATCGTCTCCTGGTGTATTGGCACCTCTGAAAGAAAGGAGGGTGGGTTAGTTTAGTGGGAGAGAAGGAAAATGCAATAAAGCTTTCGCTGTTGTGTGAATGTTTGAAAATCAAACTATCATGATCTCTGTGTGTGGGCCTGTTTCCAAGTGTTCTGTGTGGAGGCTTGGATGCATTTGTGTCCAGAGCAGAATCTCTTGTGCTGTGCTGATAGGATACATTGACTTGGGCTGAGATATGTAACTATGTGTAACATTCTGTTGTTTGATGTTTGCAGGCACTATCACAGTAGTTCACCTGGGAGCAATGAAGTATAAGGTATAAAGTTGAATGATGAAAAAGTTAACGGTTATGATGCTGACAAATAGTTGCACCTCACGGGCACATAGTCGCACATGCACTATGAACAGGTGTCTTGTTGGCTGAGAACTGAGTTTGTCCCAGGCTTGGGGGCCCGCGAGTCAACCAATGAAAATCCATTTGATCCCTGTGGTTTGTTGGCTGTAATAAACCTAAGCCATACCTTGCTACTTGTCTGGACCTTACATTCTTTTGGGCTGGGAAGGAGTTAGGCCTTCCATGAGTTCTGCACCTGCGGGCTCCTAGCAAGAGGCTCTGCCTGCCTGGGAGTTCACCCTTACAGGTGCTTCAGTGTCCCCATTCCCGTGGAGTCCAAAGGGACTCCACGGGAATGGGGATTTACCATTTACGTCGCCTGCCATAATGTCCTGTTGGCCCCAGGAAGTCAGGTGGTGGAAATGATGTTACAGGGTTGCGCTGTAACTCACTGCCTCCCGGCTGATTTTCCGGCAACCCCGTAATGAGGCCCATTGTCTAGGAAGTTATGGTAAAGGCCCATGTAATTTCTTACTTTACCGCTGTCAGCCCCCCCCCCCTCCTCCCACGCCCTCTGACTCTCTTTCTTCCATCTTTAAATTGATACAGTCAGAACAATGTGCAACATGAACCTGGGAATTGGCAGATGATGGGATGGGTCAGTCTGTTGATGACACTCATTACCTTAAACGGAGTGCTAAAAGTCATGGGAGGCATAAAAAGTTCATTCACACAAAGGGCTGCTGGAGAGGTGAGTATGTTGGCTGGCATGCAAACCATTTTCAACCTCACTCTAGCTTGCTCAGATGCTGTTTCAGTGGGCCCCCTGTGGGGCTTTTGCATATCAAGGCTACCACCAGCATTTGTCTGGTGCTCATTTGGCTACCAGATCAAGGGCCATAATCCCTCGTTCTTTCTCCCAGATGCCTATCCCAGTGTGTTCAGAAGGCCTCAAACCTCTCTGTCACAGCACACACAGCCACAGGCCAGAAGAAACTAATCTCTGTAGCCACCAACCTCCCTCACCTGGTGTTGAGGAAGCGCCATAACTTTACTTTCAGAATGATACTGAAACCCTGCTGGGTGTTCTTCACAGGGAGGGCAATGCAATGATGATACGGCAAGATCAAATGTGGAGTATGTTATCCTGAAAGGGCCCCACAAAGCTGGCTGCAATATTATTTGTTCTAAAGGCAGTGCCATGGCTGTAGGAAGGTGAGGAGAAGAGTGCTAACAGTTAAATAAATTAGGTATGAGGTGGAGGAGTGTGGTAAATAATATCATCACACAACACTGCAAATAGGTATTTTCAGTATCTACGGCAACTTCCAAAAGAGTCATGCATGCTCAAGCAGGTATTCAGTATTATCTATTTTAAGGATGGTTTCTCTGTCCAGTGAAAGGGTGGGGTGTTCAGGGCTTTGCATCTCTACAGCTGTTCTCAATACAGTGTGCAATGGATCAAGGAGGGAACCGCCTTGCCCATCAACAGCTGTTTGACCTAGCAAAAGGGAAACGGAACGCTATTTGCAATATTATGAGTCTCTATTCCTGCATCTCTGTCTCCAGGCATCTTATTGTCAGGGTCACTGACCTCCGCACTTACTCCTCTTCTTGGTAATACTGTGGCCTGTTACCAGGGTCTCTATTACCCCATTCATATCTTTCTTCACCCCTGCCCCCTCTTTTTGGCTTCCTGATACTAAGGAGGTCATTACGACCTTGGAGGTAGCCATGCTGCTAGTTGCGTTATGGCTACCCCCATTCCAGGTACCGGGTCCGGGTTCCTGGAATGAGGAACTACCGGGCCATTCCGACCTTGGAGGGCCTGGTATTTCCCCATTCCAGGAACCCATCCCCATTTCCATTCGAGCCCCCATAACGCTCAATGGGAATGGGGAGCATGCTAACAACGGGCCTGTTAATGACGGGCCCGTTGTTAGCATGCTGGACCGCTCGCGGGACCTGCTAATGACGCCTGGTAAAACCAGGTATCCTTAGCGGGTCCAGCGAGTGGAACTCGTAATGAGGCGGTAGGGGGTTAACAGGGCCAGCTCATCTACGGCCCCGTTAACCCCTACCGCCAGGGTCAGAATGACCCCCTAAGACTTTTAGCCCCTTTGCATGCATCTCTAAAGACTCCTGTACCCTGATGAAGAATCTATGTCCCCTCCACACACCTCTCACCTCAATCACTGTTTATGTACATTCACCTGAAGGTGATCACCCCCCTCTCTCACACACACACACAGGAACACATCTATGGTCAGATCCCCTGCTCAGTGTTGTTTCTAGGAGTGTCTGGGGCATAGCGAAGGGAGTGACACCTAAAAGGCAGATGTGAAACTGATCCTAGAATTATGTTTTTACCTAGTTAACCTCCAAACCAGGAAGAGAGCAGAGGTCTGCTCTGGCCTGTGTAGTTCAATGCCCCTGCCCCACACACATCCATATATTCAATTCCACACGCAGCCAGCATAGCCTTTGTTTGTGTATCATCCAAAATATTAGCACCACTTTGTCAGTCTAAATGTGCCTTCGCTTAGATGGGCCTTGCCATCCTTGTGCAAGAGGTGACAGTCAGCCTCCCAGGAAAAGCCTAGCACGACCTTACAGGGGAAGACTGAGGGATGCTGAAAAGCTAAATGCATCAGCCAACGGCAACAAAGTCCAAATAAGACCAAAGAGAAAGCAAAGTGAGAAGAGGAGGGGAGGAGGGGAAGAGTTGAAAGGCAGGAGGAGGTTAGTGAGAGAAAAAGGGGGCGAAAGACAGAAAGGATGAGAAGGAAATGCCGGGAACATGAACACGGAGAAAGAAAGTGAACAAGAATGTGAGAAAGAAAGAAAAGGCACCGGTAGAGTAAAGCAAGAAAGGAGTAGAAAGAAAAAGTCCAAGATTGAGAGAGGCTGAAACATGCGTCACGTAAAGAGAGATAAAGGGAAGTTCATCTGTTTAGCCAGGAGGACCTGGGGGGTGGTCAAAAAGCAAACACTATGAGTTACAGTATGGAGTGAGTGATAGCTGGCAGATGAGGCAGAGGAAGAAGGGAAACAGCAAGGAAAATCAACAGAGAGATGGGGATAGTGGTGAAGTATATACAATATGCTAGGGAGTAGTTGTGGAGTGAAGCAAGGTGGGTGGTATGGACATGAGATGCGCGTGCATGGGGTGCTTCATTTTAGTTGTTTGTCCTAGGCACCATGTTGCCTAGAAACTGCCCTGCTACTGCTAGGCATCCTTGTTTTAGGATGCCACGGCCATCTCTATCAGGCAGAAGGCACTAACTGTTAATGCAAGCATGGTACCAGAACTCAGAGGAAGGGTCAAGAACAGGCCCAGAATGGACTTTATAGAATTTCACCTTCTGGAGGCACCACTGGCTGGAACGTGAACAGGCAGCTAGGGCCCTCAAGGGAGCAATCCAAGGGAAACCCTTGTGGGCAAGAAAACCCTTGAATGAAGAGGATGAGCAGGAAATACAACAGGAATACAGTTCAGAGGAATTCCAATTTTAGAAGGGGGACAAACAAACACTGGAGGCAGAAGAAAAGTCCAGTGAGAGTAGAGCAGAGGACAAGGACACGAGAAGAATAATTCAGGAACAAGGAAGAAGAAGAAGAAGCAAGGCAACAAACAAAGGGGCCGCAATGTGTCTTTCTGTAGCCACTCTGCCTTCATAAATGAATTATTTCCATTACGGGAAATAATGTCTTTATGAAGGCAGAGTGACTTAAAAAAGAAACAATTTCTTTTTAAAATCATAGGGCTCTCCCCACCTCAGACATGGAGGCATCCAGGCTGGAGGCTTCCATGTCCTGGGGTGGGGGGAGCCTTATGACTTCAAAAAGAAATTTTTTCCTTTTGAAGTCACCCTGCCTTCATAAAGAAATGTTTTTCGTTACGCCCCACCCCATGACATGCAATTTGGAGCTACCTCCGCTGCGATAACAGGAAAAAGATTTCCTGCGGCAGGAAGCTGGAGGCCTTGTTCCCTGGTCATAGATTCACAAGGTAAGAAAATGTATTTTGTGTTAATGTGTGTGTGTTTGCATCTGTGTATATACGTATATACTGTAATGTGTGTGAATGAGTTAGTGCACGTGAATGGGTGGCAGCCTTGGTGTGTTGTGTGAGTGAATGGTGAAAGGGTGCACATGTAAATGTGTCAGTGGCTTGGTGTGCATGTGTGTGAGTGTTCGGTGAATGGTGCGTGACTGTGTGTGTGCTTGTGTTTATTGCCTGGATTATTTATTGATAATCTTCATTACTCCTACCCCTGCTCTTCCTCCTCCCAGTACGTGTGTATGAGGCACATCGCCTCATTCACATGTACTGAGACGAGGTTGAAGGACATGGAGATATTGACTGGTTTAATTACCTGTAATCTTCATTACTCTTAATCCCACTCTTCCTAGTCCCAGTACTTGCATATGAGGCAAGGTGCCTCATATGTAAGTACTGGGATGAGGAAAGGGGACATGGAGGTAAGTCTGAGCCAAGAAGCTGATTTTGGGGGTTGAAGTAGGGTGTGGGAGGTAGAGGGGACGTGTTGAGGGGTGGGATGGAGCGGGGGTTGTGCGCTAAATCATAATGGTCCTCCATATCCTGGCATGATATGTGTTGATGTGTGTTATTAGTGGCTAGACTGGCATTTAAGAGCAGCCAATCTAGTAATTTCTTACTCTGGCTTGACTTTTATTTGTTTACTGGGCATTTCTGATGAAGCAGTACTGTAAGTGTGGCTAGGTTTGCATTTGGGTGCAGCAAGTCTAGCCATTTCTTACTGTGGAATTGTATCTTTTTCTGGGCATCAGTGATAACATAACTGGTTCTATGTTCTTTTGCCAACAGCATTTTTTATTTTATTTTCTGCCACCCCCCCGCCCCAGATCCCCCTTTCCTTATGGTACTCCAAACCTTTACTCGTCTCTTATAACCCCTTGCCCCGCACCTGTATATTTTAATGTGTTTTTGTATGTCATTATTTTGGCAAACATTCCATTAAAATAATTCCTGTGGGCAAAACAAAACAATACAAAAATAACCATGATAATTGTTATTGCTTCAACTGGCATTTTGGTGTAAACAGTCTGGGTATGTCTTAATGTAGCATGATATGTTTTACTGTAATATGTTTATTAAGTGCCGAGACTGGTCTACATTGTGCAGCCAGTTGGACATGTTTTCATTGTGACATGTCATTTTTTATAGCATATCATTACATTAATTAAAGCATTTATGTTCCTGTACGCTGTTTGTGACTTGCATGTACTGGACTTTTGGATTGGTGTTACTACACAAAAAAAAACGAAACGCTCTGGCTTCTTAGCCAATTATTCCCAGAAAGTGTGCTGTAAAATGCATTAAAACATATATTGATATCTTTCTCCAATTGCAGTGTATGGCGTCTATTGTGCAAGCGTGGTAGTCTAGACCGGCCCAGAGTGTGGTGCAAGCGTGATTTGTTGCCGATATTGGGGAATTAAGTAGGGGGGTGGGCGGCCCTCAGCTTGGCTCGCGTAGGACCCCCAAATGTTATGCTACACCCCTGCATGGACAGCGTGCGTGGTGCAGGCACCTATTGACACAGCGACCATGGCTGTGGCAGTTGTGTACAGGTTGGATTCCAGATAATCTCACACACTTTTAATCCAACTCTCCTGGTTCCATTGTTTGTATCACTGGCACACATATGTGCTCTGTATTCTTTTGTCCTGATGGTGCCTCACTCAAATCTCCCATTCCTCTTTTTCCATCTGAATGCCTCTTTCACACACCTTTTGATTCTTCCTGGGTGCTATGCCATCTGTCTATGCCCTCAAACATGTCTTTGCTTCCCTGTGTACATTGTCATAGTCCCTGCACCCATACACACATCTCTGCCTCCCTATGTACCAATATATGGGTCTCTGTTCCTCTCAAAATAAGGGTTTCTTTGTCCACCTTCACAAAGATGTGACTCTTCAGAGCAAAGAAATGTCAGGTGGAGAAAGCATGTCCCCCACTCCAGGGATCAAAGAAATCCTGGGCTGATTAACTGAGCAAATTTGGCTGATTGTCTTATATTCATAGAATCATTCTCTGGTTCTCTGGGCATCCACAGTGCGTGCCATATGATAACCTCAGCTGAGCTAATAACTGATAACACATTTATACATAAACCTGCATCCAGGCTACTCCAGGTTTAAAACGCTGTAATACTAGTTGTCATCATAAGCTGATTTACCAAACTGGGCAGTTTGAAGAGAAGACACAGCCTTGCTGGGATTCAAACTAGTGTCCTGCAGACTAAACACAGATCTCTGGAGTGAGCACTACACTTGCTAGCCAGCTTCTAAATAACTCCTTCCAGTGCCTGCTAATGTGATACCCTTTATTAGTACCTGCGGCAAGTATGGAAGCCAATCAGCTTGCTCCAAACGCAGGCTGAAACTACTAATCTCAGCCCACATTTGAGGTGAGCTGAATGCTCTATGCATCCTTCCACATTTCCCTGTGTAGTCTGCATCCGCATACCTGGCAAGTCCTCAATCACACTACAGACCCTCCTTGTTGTCATGTGACCTCACGCTGTGACGTTGCACATCACAGCATAATAAATAAATACGGCCTGCTCACTGCCATGATTATTCTATCGAGAAAACTCAGAAGAAGGCTACAGGAAAGATGGCAGCACTGTACTCACTCCAGAAGACCAAGTCCATGTCCCTCCGAACAAAGATCAACGTCTGCAAGGCGATCATCAGACCTACAATGACGTATGGCTCACCAGCATGGATGACCATCCATGAGCAACACCGGAAGAGTCTACAGATAGTTCAGAACAAGGCCCTTCGGATATAGCCAGGAGCTCCAATCTTCACAAGGATAGCTGACCTTCACAGAGACATGGACATCGAGATGTTGGACGAACATCTAGCGAAGCAAAGAACCTCTGCCAAGGACTAGATCATAACCCGAACCCTCTGATCAGAAGATCACTGCCACCACTGCAAATTTTTCGACCACTACCCACGGCCCATCGCGGCGAAGACCCTGTGAAACCAGCCCTACTGTGACAAGTCTACAGAGACCAGGAAGAATCCTAACCCGCGACTACATACTCAACCCGAGAAGATGGAATAATGAGGCTCAAGCCTCGGTATCTAAAAATCACTGCTGATGGATAAAATCTATCAGCAAGAAGAAGATAGACAGCCATGATTATTCACAAGCGGGTACCTGAACAAGTACCACAGTATCTGTTTGTTTCGTTTGCTCGTCGAGCGTGCCATACCAGTAGCGTGCTCCAGCAGGTCCCCGTCGAGTGTGCATTTGTTGCAGCTCACAACACTCATGCCCCCTAACCTTCCTCCTTACCTCTGCTATCAGGCTTGTTTCTGGCTGGCTGCCCATCACCTGCAGGCCTCACCCTTTCCGAGACTCCCCATGGAAATAGAAGAGTGACTTTGCTCAGTGCTGTGTAAGTATCTTGCAGGTTGGGCCTAGGGTGTGTTGGACCGACCGGTAATGGCACTGGGCTTCGCCGTTATGACTCTAGCTTTGCTCGGCCCTATTACCCGGTTCCTGGGCCATTACTGCCCGATCCAGACATTTAAAGTGGGTATTGCTGCTTAAGTGATGGCCGCTGCCCGTGGCCCACCACCTTGACTCTAGCCAGTTCTGCACCGTTCTCTAAAGCTTGGGGCTTCTTCACAATATGCGTTATTTCCCCTGCATTCAGAATTATAAGCAGAGGGAGCCAATCTATTGATGATATTAAAGATCCAGCCTCAGCCATCCGTGTCATCTTGTTCTTATGTGTGTTTAATATTGCATGCAGACATACACGGATAATGTTTTATTAGCAAGGACGCCTATCGCTTTACGAGCACTTGTATCCAACTATGTGAAATGTATTTTAAAAAAGCTACACTTAATCCTACATTTATGCAAGTGGGCTTTTCCCATAGACCCTATTGTAGTATAGTGGCAAAAAGGAAATAAATTACAATGGGCCAAAACCTTCACATATGTAGGGATTCTTTTTTTCAGACACACCAAATTGGACTTACCATTTGAAAGGCCTTGCAATAAAGGCCAAACAAATAATTGAGTCAGTAAATCATTATATTGTAAACATGTGGTGAAATGTATATGGAAACTGCAAATAAAATTAATAATTCAACAAAACAATCTCTCAGTGGAGGTGCAATTGCAGGTATTGCCTCACCGCCCACAGGAGCAATTATACAAAGAGTTAAATATTTCAACTTTTATTGTACTCAAATATTGTGGCCTTGTTGTGTTTCAGAAACTACTTACTTGGCTTAGCTCCAGCTCTCCTATGGCTTTGGAGAATTCTAACCTACAGGGGCGGACTGGCCTATAGGGAAGGTCTCTGCACCCTGGGCCTCTGTGCAGTAACCTATGTTATTTCCAAAGGTTCTCATAGGAAAGGGGTTGGGCTTGCTGAAAATGTGTAACATGTGGCCACCTTGAAAATTATTTCTGGGCCTCTTTTGGTTGCCGTCCACCCCGGCTAACATAGAAGTTTGACCCACTATATTTCAAAAGAATTTGAGTTCTGGTATGAATGACAAATTTAAGTGGCTGAGCAATCCTAAAGAATGTATATTATTTTTTTGTTATTGTTTTATGACTGAATTATTTAACCTTATAATTAATATGTAATGCTATTCTGGATTTGTTGAGAAATCAGGCACTCACAATATTGGCGCTATCAAGGAATGAATTGCCAGATTTCATTCTGATAAATAATGTAGTTTCTTTGTAAAGTATGTAAACATTGTCAAAGAAAAAAGGGGGAAAACGTGGGATTAATTGCTTAATGCCGACTTTGGGGTTTTCTGTGGAAATTAAAAGAGAACCTAAGTTATTGAAATGGAAAAAATACTGCACTCCGTTTCTTTCTTTTGAAATTATGGATAGTTATAATAATTCGATCAAAAAGTTTGCCTCTGACAGTAACCTTGCCAGTGTGGGATAAAATAGGTCAACTATAAGGTACACGTGCATGTGATAGAATAGTTTAGGAAGGTTTTATTAATGTTATTGTGTTTTGTCCGTATTACATGGATGATAGGAAAACGATTGTAATACCAGTGTTTAAAGTTGCAGTTTTACATGTGCTAATGCTCCGGGCTATAAGAACGGCTTGGGCTGTGTATGAGCGCCCTGAAGAGGCGCTTTAAATTCGTCAGAAAGCGATATTATAATTATAGGAAGTGCTGTGTGCTGATTGGTGGACTTTGATGAAGATGCTAAATAAGGTTTACTGTTATTAAAGGCTGTGTGCTCCGTTAGGCCACGTGCAGTACTCTGATCCCCATCAGATATATGCCTTTCATTGAAATGAGTCTGTCCATTAAAGTTCCATCTTAGTAGCATACAAGGGGTGTTGTGTGACTGGGGAAGTCCTGACTAAATAGATTGCAGAGCAAGATGAGACTTACGCACCAAATGAATTCGGAGCAATAACACAAGTATGCTGTTAAGCATTCATTGAATTAAGAACATAAATCTACTACTGAACTTGTGTAAAACCTATGAGTGTTGATTGTACGGTAGCCTCGACAAGTAACTGCAAGGGGAAAACTATGTCAAAAGGGCACATTCTTTTCTATTCCAATTTCCAGCAGTTGCACTTGCCCCATTGCCCCAGACCCGATGTTATTTCCCTGCAACATTTTATCAACAGAGGTGGCAATAGACACCATTTTGTGAAGAGCTCCTGGATGGACCAGCCAAGAGTTGTGGCTTGGACATTTCATGGTCCGTTATCTCTTATGTTGTGTTTGTCAATTAACAATGATATGAGATTTGTATGCATCATTTCATCACTGATTTTAAGCACTATAATAATCGTTGTCATTATTACTCAACTTAACCTTGGAAGGAGGTCTCTGGAGGATAGTTCAGGGGCATAACGACACATAGCAGCACAGGTTTGATTCCCGTCTGTGCTTAGAAACCTCTGGGTATTAAGCACACTATAAATAATCAATTGTTATTATTATTATAAGGAGGAAGGGCTGAGTTTCCCTTTCCATGATTGAAACCTGTGACTGCAGGTTGCTCAAAGATGTCTGAGGTGATCACCTAACTCTTAGAGTGATCTCACTGGCTTATAAAGGCCTTTATTGAAACCCTACATGGACAGCAACCAACACTGCAGATTTAAGTCAAAGTACTTATAATACACTGTAAAACAGGTTAGTTTTAAAGGGCATATTTTCTGGAGCAAATGAAGTGCATCTAAGCTATCATGAATTCATTTTGTTCAACTCACTGTGTCAAAAATCTGAAACCACCGTCGCAAACCCCATATTATTTTAAAGGGAGCAGGGGACACCCCCACAACCCACACTCCCGTTTACCCCCAAAATTATCCCCACTAAAAATATTGCCTATGGTGGTTCCTGACGATATGGCGATATTATTGGTGGGGTTATATTACCTGATACCCTTTCCATGCCCTTCTCTTAAATAACCCTCTTTAGGTAAATTTTACAAATCACTTAACCAGCTGTTTATTTTCCCTCTGTAATGTGCATCCATCACTAGACTTTTATGCAGCCGTAGTGCTAGGAGACCACTGCGGTGGAAAACTGGTACAAGATAAATGCCTACTACGTTACCTCCAGGATGCATTTTATTGACTATAAGTGATAACATTGATGATGAAAATGGTGTCCCCTAATCAATCCCTCATAATTCCCATTGAATAGTATGGCCATTGGGATGTCCTTTACAACTGTCCGGAGGGTTTTGCTGATTCTGTGATAATCATTGATTGTTCTCTTTGTTTAGGGTGAAATTGAAACAACAGGAACATACAAACAAAGAAAAGGGAATCTGGTGAAGGAGGGCTTCGATCCCACAGTCATCAAGGATCCACTTTACTACATGGATGACAAAGGCGCTTGTTATGTTTCCATGACACAAGACATCTTTGACTCCATTCAGCAGAGGAGAGTGAAGCTCTGAATCACTGCATTTCAAACCCTCATTTATATTTCTTTATCTGCTTCTCTCGCAGTGATTAATCTGGACCATTGTGTGTGGACTAGAGGACGTTTTTCATTCTAGAATTAACAATATGTTTAACCTTGATTGTAAATTATTGATATGGGGCATCTTCAAGCCAATAAAGACATTCTACAGTAAGACATACTTCAATCCTAGCGTAAACAATGTATGAGCTGTCATCATTTTAATATAAACACAGAAAGTCTCAATCTCCAGGTCACATTTTGACGTCCTCTTTCCTTTCGGGGATGCCCTGCTGAGGTACACCTCACAATAGCAGATGAGCAATTGTCCATGTGCCTTCATAGCATTTTGTAAAGGATCCCAATGCAATCCTTGGTTTCTCGTTGCATAGTAGAGAAAGAGCAAAATGGCGAATGCCTTTCTTTTAAATTACGATCCCGCTCCTGTGGAGATCCTGTGCCTCCTCGCACCTACTTCGCCCTGCACCCCTGAAAACCATTTCTAATGCCAAATATGGTCTAATAATTGGTTCTGTGGGTGGTTGGATCAGATCTGGGTGGCTGGAGGATCACCCTGGAAATACCTCGTTTCATGACTGTTGTCAGCAGACTCGCCATGAATCAGCAGTCTAGAGGGTCTCACAGCGGAGTCTCCCCAACCTTCATTAAATCCACAGACACAAGAAGACAGTGCTGTCAGGCCCTGCAATCAGGAGAATCAGCGCATTCCGATATATGTGTGGAAAGCCTTTTTCGGCATGTTACTCGCTGGTCAGCTGTGCTGAGAATTAGGAGAGCCAAGAAGTACTGCTTGATTAGTCTGTCGGAGGGCAGACCCAAGCCTCATTGATTGTTATATTCAGGTAATTCTAGCCCACCCATTACAGAAATAAGACATAAGTTTATATTGGGTGAGGGGGTGTCTTCCCGCCAGTTCCTTCGCCCATTATGGAGGAGTTGAACCAGCATAGTGTAAATACTAAGCACACCCTCAACTGCTTTCTGCAGCTGAGGGAGCGCACCTGGGCTGGCTTAAACTATCAAATGGAAATGTGATTTCCCTTTGACAATTTCTGCTCCCCAGCCTCCATGTGCAATGAAGCATGAAAGGCACGGGGTGTCTTGCTTCCTTAGTCTTGCATGGCCCATTGGGAATGCACGCCGGGGGACTGAAGCTCTGAATGGGCGTGGGGGTGCTCCTGCGCCACTCCACACATTCACACATTTTGGGACAGTGATGTGGTACCGCTCTGGCTTCTGTGTGCATGTGAAGGAACCAGGAAGTGCTCTTTGCTCCCTGGTTCCAGTTCATGTGGCACAGGATCCAGAGAGCTTCCATGTTTCCAGGGAGGCTGGCGCATGGTGAGGAGAAGAGTCTGGACTGGAGGTTAAGATAACAAATGTCTATGTTTTATGAATACGTATGTTTGAATGAATTAGTGAGTGTGTGATGCATTGGTGGTGTCTGGGTGATCATAGGAAAGAGCGGGTGTATCGGTGCACAAGTTAATGCTGTGTGAATGTTGCGTGGATGTGAATGGTATGCACTTGAGTATTTGTATTGGCCGCTGATTTGGGGGGGTTGATGCGGGAATATAATGGCAAAGTCAAAGATGCTCAGTAGAAAATGATGCTGTGCTGGCAATATTGTGTGTTGGGTATCTTTGATAAAGCAAGCACAGTTATTATGTGGCCGGATTGGTATTTTGGAGCAGTCAACCTAGCCATTTCTTAATGTGGCATGACATTTTTTATGGGTCATCTTTAATAAAACAAGCATGATGTGTCATTACGTGGCTAGAATAGCATTTTAGCGCAGCCAGTTTGAACATGTTTTCATATTTTGTCATGGCCATTTTAATGGAAAAGCCAACTGGAGTATGTTTTTATGTGGGGATACTGCCATATATTGACAGAACCAGCATGGACATATGTTCTTATAGTATCATTACTGGCATAATGTGAAAAACAAAAAAGGAGTATGTTCTTATATGTGAATACTGGCATATATTGGTGCAACCAGCATGGAAATGTAGTGTGAAAAGGCATCACAAAATTCCACTGGGAAATGCTCCTGGGCACTTTTGGTGACTTCCATCCATCCATTGGAGTTACACTATGAAGCCAATTGCAAACTGACTGGATTTTTATCCATTTTTTCACTTAAAGTGTGCTGTGAAATGCACCATTTAAACACATTATTTAAAATATGTTCTCAGTGGGGAGAACCACCTCCAAACCATTATATTGGGTGCTATTACTCCTCTTGGCCTCTGGAGACTTGGTTGCTCTGTCTAGCATATGCTTTCTGCGTCTTTGATTGTTCAATACTTGGCACTTGCAAATGTTACTCCTTTGCTCAATCTAAGAGAAATATATTGTGCATATGTAGCTTATCCTCTTTGACTCCTTTTGTACCTTGCAATTGCTTCTTGCTGTGGCATCCCGAATCCAAAGCCAAGCAAATATTCTTTGTTCTTGTACAGAGCTGTATTCCAGTGCCTGTCAGCCCTGGAGCCTTGGTCTCTCTCCTTTAGGCTTCTCGCTTACAATGTACACAGAGTCAATGTCCATTTTCTCATCATGGATGCTTTACCTGTGTTATATTTTCTACTGCAGCAAGCTTCTATCTAATCAGCCTTGTGTTTCTGTGAATATACATCTACTGCATCTCTTCTTACTTGTCTTCTTAGTGTAAATGATTTCTGTGTTCTCATATATGTTCACTTTGTTACTTCAGTTACTTCTTCATTCTTTAAGTAGTCATATATCGTTTCAGTGCGTCCTTGTGTCTACTCTTCATGACATCACTTTACACTTGTAAGATTTCACTTATAGTTCTATGTTCATTGGTGTCTGGAGACATCCATCCACTACGTTAGTTTGAGGGTACATTTGATATGGTTGTATGAGCTCATAACATCTCTCATATTTTCGATGCAATATTGGGATGATACCTGGTGTCATGCATAGTGTCTTCTTGTTGTTCTTCAAATATGACAGAAGGTAGGGGGCAGACATTCTAGATGACATGTACATCTGCCTTTACAGTGGGAAAAGGACAGATGAGTTTCTTTATGCCTCCTTTGGTGTATTCTGCAGAAATTGAAGGAGAACCCATGTTGCTTACGCTGCCATAACAGAAAAAGAAATGGAATCTAACATGCAGGCCAAGGGACTTACAGAAATGTTAGGAAGGTCACATTGGTTCTTAAGAGCCTAGCTTCAAGGCTTACTCCGCCTTTCCCTCCCTAACCTGCATCTCCGGCTTGTTGTAACCATCTGCATCCCCTTTCTCAATGCCCTTCCAAATGCACCCTTTTTATTCTACCCTTTTAATTGTGCCATGTTATTATTCCTTAATCTTGTATGACCTTGTTGTACAGCAACTAACAGCTAAACTTTCATTGTATAAAAACCAGCACATAGATACATACATACAACACAACTGCTGTCCTGTATTTAGTCTTTAAAGACCATTTTTAAGTTTTTCTTCTTCTTGATATACACAACACCTGCATCAATGGCAGCCAGCTTTTTAAAAAAAATCATTTTAAATTTGTAAAGCACCCATTTTGGACATGTTGTTTCATATCAGCCAATGAAAAGAACGGAGAGGGGAAGATGAGGATAATCACATGTAGAAGGTAGAACTGATAGAAGAAGAGCGACGGGGGAAATCAAAGGAAAGAGGTGCAACATCATTATCACATTCCCCATTATAGAGGAACTAGGATTAATATTCAGATCAGATGAATAAGTGTCAGTGGTAGTTGTCGAGGGTACTTAGTTGCTAAATACTCATCTGAGCAATGCCATTCTGTTATTGTATTTTATGTGTTTTGCTTGAATTATGGAATCAGTTACAATAGATATTAGCACATTATGTAGTTGAATGTTTTAGCCTTTATCCTCCTTTCTGATGTACACATTTGCCATGCATCCTGTGGTGCATATGTGATGGTATGCCATCTGTAAGTGAATGAAAGCCCTAGCTTTTTTATTCGTATTGTTATTGTTTCTGAATGTGGAGACTGCCAGTCAGAGCCCTTCCTTCATACAGTTCTGTCCCAAAAACATAATGCAACAATGTCACTTCTTTTCTGCACCAATCTCCTCACATCTGCAGGGCCTGCTCTCCTTTGGCACAGCGCAAATTGAAATGTCACATGTGTATCCTTGACACCTGCTGTGATCCAAACTCATTACTGCCAGAGGTCGGATATTAACTTCTGCACTTAAAATGTAATAATTTACATTAACTTGTTCTAAAGTAATATGACAATTAAAGAATAGGATTTAGTGCCTAGTCTTACCCATAAAGTTATGAAGTCCTTTCTAAATATGGTATATTCTTCTCATCTCTGTCCATGTGGAATGACAGTACTTAGAGCATTGAAACACATAGAAATATATATAAGTTTGATAATAGTTTATAGATTGTGTCTGAAGAGCCTTTGGGCCCGATTCATGCAAAAGAATGCAGAGATCCTGCAAAGCATGCATGCCGAGAATGACTCGGTGCAAGCCTGCATGCAGAAGTTTCACTGCACCCTCTGCATATTCATGGAATTATTTGTGCAAAGCAACCGTATAAGCAAGTTGCGGCTGGAACGCTCCCGAAAAGCCCCCACGCAAAACAAAAACAACTAGAAACAGCTACCATTGCGTGCTCCTTGGGCTTGAACACATGCGTGGGGTCCCCCACAACCAGGTCTGCACCTCGGGGACACTGCACAGAGTACCCCGTAATGGTTACTGGTACCCCAACAACATGCATACAAATTTCTGTAACTAAGGTAAAATTCGGAAAAATCTGCATGCAAACCTCTGTAAACCGTTCCTGCACCGCGTTACACAGTATACGCGCCCACCTAAGTTAGATCGGCCCCCCCGGCTGCATACACACACCCATTAAACGGCTGTGCGATCTCCCTCTGCGTGGTGAATGCTATGCGCAATTGTCTGTATGCCTGCCTTCGGGTGGCACATAGAATGAGGGCATTGCTTGGCCATTTCCCGGATGAGAAGGTGCACAGTCGGATCCATGAATACGTCTCGTTCCATGCATTTGTGGGCGTGCGATGGACTTCATGTGGGCCGTCCCTCGTAACACCCACATTTTCACTTGTTCTTCTTCATTTTCCATGTTCCACCCCCTAGTCTGCCCTCTACACAAGCTACGCAAAATACCTATTTTCCAGCAATGAAATTCCATGAATCTGGCCCTTTGTATTTGCCAATGATATGATATGATATTTTATTTGTATCGCGCTCATACATATGTGTTTCAGAGCGCGACGAGGCAAGAGAGGGGAACAAGGGAGGACAAAAACAACGATCTTAATAGGCAAAGTGAAATTGAGAACGTGCACGTGCAGGGGATAGGGAAGGGGGAAAGTGCAAGGGAGAGGGGGAGGTGGAAAGTGCTGAGCAAGGGATAAAAACTACAACAACTGGTTGTGCAGCCAGCAAGGTGGCAAGTGCTAGGTTTAAGGCGCAGACAAGGGGTGACTGATTGCAGGTAAGGGGACTGTAGGGTTACAGATACAGACCCAAGTGCAACGGTTGCCAGGAAGCACTGCAGGTGTGTGGCTGGGTGGGCAGGGACCTGGGCCCGAAAACAGAGGGTAGCCAGGTGAACTGAGCTGAAGCAGATAGATCAGCAGGGGGGAAGAAGAGCGAAGGCAGAAGCAAAGAGAAAGGTCTTGAGGTGCTTTCGGAACTGGAGATGGTTCTCCTCAGGTTTCAGAGTGGCAGGGAGGCTGTTCCCGAGGAAGGCCCCAGCCGAGGCTCAAAATGATAGATGATGGCATCAAATATTGAATATGTGACACTTGAAATGCAATATTTTGATAACTATTATAAGAAAAAACTTTGAGGCTAATAAAATTGATGAGTTGTCATTTGATTCTTGAAGTTTAGCATATGCTTTGTAGTCCCTGTTGTAACAAGGGCAGTACAATTTAAATTTCACTCGTATGGGTGATCAAAACTATTAATTCATAATCATAATTTGCCATGCTGGACATGTGTTATACTTTCTATCTAGCTCACACCATTATGAAATTATGCATTTGTTCTATAGACCGCCACCTCCATCGCCCACCAAAAAAGTATTTTTACAGAATGATGAATTAGGTTGAAAATGTAAATAACGTTTTTTTTTACTCAGTTTGATGAGAACTTCCATATGCTTGTGGCAGCAAAGGATGTAAACAACTCTAGTGAACATTTCTAAATTCGTTGGTTGCTGAGAAAGTGTCCAGCAAAAGTTAAATTGTTTAGGATTTTACTGAAAGAACAAGTGGAATACTGAAGCAAATATTGTTCTCTTTGATGAGAAATTGTTCAGAATTAGGTCAACTGCGAATGTTATTTCCTGTGGATTGTGTAAGAGTATGGTACTTTCAATCAGTGGATATCTAAACCTGAAAAAACTATTTTAACAGAATGTTTTCACCTCAAAAGGATTGATTCATTTTGTAATGTTTTGCCAACTTTATGATTTGTCAACATTTTGTGCACAATTTCACAAAATTCAGAGAAGCAAAAGTGCACAATTTCACATATGCCTAGTTCTAACAATATGTTTTTATAACATTTTTTAAACACTAGAAAAAGTAACTTAAAAAAATGTGCATCTAATGTAAGAGTTCTGAACATGGAATGCAGTGCAACAAATATGGAAGCATTTGGCTGTATAAGCATTACATTTAATTTCAATTTTATAAGCAAACGTACAGAAGAAAAGTGAAAAGTATTGATAAGTGAATGGACATTATGCAGAGATTTACACTGAATTTAAACACATTTTACAAATAAGCATTATATTATCTTGGATATTATTCTGTTATTTTTATGGTATTGTCTTTCTTTAGCTTCAAAACGCTATGTTGTCCAAGTACTTTGCTTTTCTACCCGTCTTTGCTAATCATCCGTCTCTAGATGGTCCCTAATTCTATACGATTGAAGGCTTCCAAAGCCAGCGATGTTCCTTCTGAGCTTGACTTAAATTATGCAGCAAGAGTATTTTATGTCCTTGAAAATGTGGACAGGTTTAGGAATGACAAATTCCCCAATGTGTTTGTTACATATTTTGAGGCCAGCAAATCGGTGCCTTTGATTTTGTTTATTTAAACTTTTCATATGAGCTGAATGAGCATGTTGGGCCCTTCACAGGGTCACACAAATGGACTCCACATACACTCATCATATTTGTCAACCTTGCAGAAGAGAGCACTAGATAGGCTGCCTGTTTACTATTCTGTTAAGAGGTGTTCCGCTTTCCTTGACTGTGTTAAGCATTTAAAATAGTAATATTGTAATTTAGTTTAAATTTCATATTTTTTGGTTATATTCAGTTTGCACAATACAATACCACAACAAAGGCAATCCCCAGAACCTGAAAGTCCACCATATTAATTGCAAGACTCAAGTTCTGCATTCAGTAAATGTGTTGGGGTGTCATGGTAGTACTCATCATGTGGGGGTGGGGAACATTTTAACCAGGGTGCAACATTTCAAGTTGTAATCTACTAGCCAGCCATAAAAAGTCACTCAGCACCACAGATCTATACATATAGACTGCACAACATTTCTTACTTGCCAAGAGTAAATTGTCACCAATGGCTATTGGCGAGCTGACATTTTTTAAGCCCTGTTTTAACCATGTGAGCTTAGAAAGTTATCATTATTGGGCACATGCTCTTAGAAATACCTTCTTTACAGCATCTTTCACTTCCTTGTTTCTTAAACTGTATATAAGAGGGTTTAACATGGGGACAAAAACAGCATAAAAGATGGAGAGCACCTTGTCCTGCTCAATGGTGTGCGTGGAAACAGGCTGTAGGTAGTAAATCAAGAGCGTCCCGTAGAATATTGATACCGTTGTGAAGTGGGACGCGCAAGTGTTGAACGTCTTTTTCTTGGCTTCCGTAGACCGAATTTTCGTGATGGCTACAATAATACATATATAAGATATACTTATGAGTAAGCCGGTGGTTGTAAGGTTAAAGCCAGATGACCAAAAGACCGCAAATTCTTTTTTACTTGTGTTGGTGCAAGACAGCTTTAATAAAGGAGGGTCCGAGCAGAAGAAGTGGTTGATGTCGTGGGATCCACAGTAGGTCAAAGTGAACGTAAAAAAAGTCTGAACACCTGCGTCTGAGACACCAAAGACGTACGTGAAAGTGGCCAATAAAATACAGGTCCGCTTTGACATTTTGGTTGTATAAACCAAGGGGAAGCAAATGGCAACAAAGCGATCATAAGCCATGATCATGAGAACGTACTGCTCGGTTATCACGAAGACCAGAAAAAAATAAAATTGGATCACACAGCCGACATAGGTGATGACTTTATTTCCCGTTATCAGCTGTGCCAGCATTTTTGGGACGACCACTGAGGAATAGCATGCGTCGACGAAGGAGAGGTTGCAGAGGAAGAAGTACATGGGCGAATGAAGACGAGAGTCAGTAATGGTCAGCACAATTAAGCCAATGTTTCCGACCATGGTGATTAAGTAGACAACAGAAAACAACAGAAACAGGACAATCTGGGCAGCCCAATCATTGGTCAAACCCAAGAAAATAAAATCCCTTGTGTTTGACATGTTTCCAACTTCCAGTTTTCGCCACTCCATTTCCTGCTGTAAAAAGAAGGGTTGGAATTTATAACATTAGGATGCCATTAGGTCTCTTACATATCAGACAAGGCGACATTTAGTTTGTGTTCTTTTGAGTCTTTTTCCTGCACCAGGGAAATGCAATTATGGCTCAGCATTCAAGCAAACTGAGATATCACCCAATAGTTTGGGGCACTACATTAATAGATGGTATACACACAACAGACAGTTTCAAATTATAAAACCTGTATGATTGAAATATTGTCGATGAAGAATCATACATTAGTCAGTTCCAAGTCAACCACAGACATGGGGATCTTCTCTTGCTTGACCAAGATTCCAATGTGATACCAATCACTTAGGCTCTGGGCCTAGGATTCTACCCCCAGTGATTGACTTTGCCTACTGAGACTTAGAGCATGTGCCAAGCACATCCATCCTTAGCGTATTACTTAAATGTGTCATTAAGCAAAGTTATCTTTTATGTATTACCGAAGTGTGGCAGTACACCTGGATCTGGTGAATGATAGCAATTGTAGGTGGGTTTAATACAGATGGCTGCTATGTGCTTGCTGATGCTTGGAATCGTTTTTGTGGTACACTTGAGCATAATTGTTTCTTAGCTGTCTTACTGCAGCTGAAGATGCACATTGATTCTCTGAAGCTCACCTACTAAAGGTCATATTGATTGGTCACAATTCAGAAAGGAGAGATTCACAGTGGGAGTCATCTTGATTTGAAACCTACTCTGCGGAGATGAAACCAAACCCGTATGCACTTGAGTGCAAAATGCCCTGTCCATGAAATCTTTTACTGTGCCAACAAATACTGGAAAAGCAGAGAGTAAAACAAAGACAAAATCGCTACCTTTTTCGACTGGATTTGTGGAAAAGTGCAAATGCTTTGCGCAATGAAGTATTGCAGAAGGCCTTTGCTATGGATTCCTCTGGAATAAGCCTACTTTCACCAGGTGGTAAGGTAAGAAGGATTCCACTGAAATCCACGGCATTACCGTCATCAGGAAAACCCTGTCTAATGTGGGGTCATTACGACCCAGGCGGTAAGTATGCCAACTTTACCACCATGGTGTAAACTACATTTACACCATGGTGGACGGCGGATTTACCGCCCCATTCCAAGGTGAGTGGGGCGGTAAATCCCCATTTCCCATTTTACCCTTCCCCATTCCCATTTTTGCCCCATAGGGCATAATGGGAGTGGGGAAGGCGCTAAGTACGCCACTGTAAATTACGGTGGCGTAATTAGCACCAAGGCGGTTTAGCGCCATGGATTTTAACGGCTGCTAAAAGCAGCGATTAAAATCGGAATCAGGCGTTAAGGGTTAACGACGGCGTTAACCCTTAACGCCTGAGTTGTAATGAGGCCCATGGTGTTGAAAGTGTACCGCCATGCTTACTGCCATTTTTGCTGATCTGCGGGACTCACAAAATTGGCCAGCAGTGACTTGTTGAAGATCATTGAGTGGTTTATGCATTCCTTAATGACACTGAAGTGCCTTGATAGTTTTCACACTTGTTCTCTAACTCCAGCCTTTCAATGCCAACACACCAGAGCCACAATGACTACTACTAGACATATATAGTATCACTACATAATATCCCCAACAAGAATATCGCCGTAGATATGGCCGTTTGGTTCGCCATAGGCGATATTTTTGTTGGGGGTATTATGTGGGAGCAGGGGTTGCTGGGGTGTCCGCCGCTCATTAAAATATGATGCAGGGTTTGCGGGGGTGTCACCCACAGGGTCCATGTGTGAATTTCGCCGCAAGGATAAGGCGATATTTTCGCATCGCAATATTTTCACGGCGAAATTAACACATGGAACCACAGATATGTAGCCAACAGATCCTATAGTTACAGAATTGCTATCATTATAAACACCTTAATTGGATCTGCGTTGATTGGGCTACTAGTGAATAAAACGTACAAATCAAACAGTTTTGGCTTTGGGATAGGCATTTTCCAGGCACTGCCGTACTGGTATTAACTGGTCATTAATGGTAGCAGCTGCAAAATGATGTAATACCTGGGCATATAATAGCAGTGACTAGTAAATGCCTATACACAAGCCAAAACTGTTGGTTTTGCAAATGTTTTTGTACATATTTTTAGCAGGGCTTCAGTGAAGGACACCCCTTGAAAATCAAGTGGTTAAAGTCACGCTCAGTTCAGAGATTTGTATTACACCAGATCAGATGCATATTTAGCGCTTCAATTAAGCCATTATCTCCTGGTAAGACTAAATTGAAATAACACTGGCAGGCACTTCCAGTAAAAAGTTTGATGTTACTGCTTGTTAAAGGTAGCTCAAAGAGATCCCGGGAGGATATGTGAGGATAGGGGCAGGAAATGGGTGGGAATGGCCATAAATATTGGAATAGATATCGCTTGGTAAATAGCCAAACAACAACTCAAATCTTTGTGTCCCTCCTCGTATCCCATCTCCCGCATAGCTGAAATAATTTTGGCTTCTTCGTGACACTTTCGCACCACTTAATAAATACAAAAAAAGGCTTTGCATAAGTGGCACAGCGAGTAGAGCGCTCGCTTTGACATCGATGCAGAACTTGCTAACGCAGGTTCGAATCCCGGGGGGGCCAAACTCAGCCTTTCATCCTTCGGAGTCATCCTTCGGAGGTCGAGAAATGAGCACCACACACCGTGAGTAATAATAAGCAGCGCTCAGATACCTGAGGGTTCGTAGCGCTATATAAATGCCAAATTATTATTTATTTATATATATATAATCTGCGCAGGATATATCGATAACTAAGAGCAATGTGATCAAATGTGTTATCCCACCAGCAATCTTATCAAGGCAATGAACACCATCACGTTGTATTGGTTCCAACGTAATAATGTCAGCTAATGGAGTTTGACTGATCACGCTTTTATAGTGCTTTTTATCCCGTCATCATCATCAACACATTTGCATAGAGGCCTTAGGGGCCTATTTTGTTGCGCGACATGGTTGGTCTGATCAGCGCAACGGTTTCGAGTTGTCACACTTGTCTAAGTGGGCATGCGAAAAACAAATAATTAATCACCTCCAGGTGGCTTTCAGCCTGGCCTGAGAATGGTAGTTCAGTCGTTCAGATCTTATATGTTTCTGTGAGAAAGATGAACTTGTATATTGTTTTTATATATTTAAAAACAGCCTTTGATGGAGTCCCAAGAACTAAGCTTTGGGGAGCCCTGGAAGAGCTGGAAATACCTTCTCCTCTGCTTTGAGCAATTGTAAGCCTATATAGTAACTACACTGGCATGGCGCGCTGGAACTTACCCAGGGATACTACTGGCCCCTTTAACCATCACGTTGTATTTCTTCCAACATAATAATATCAGCCAATGGAGTTGGACTGAACACGCTTTTATAGTGCATTTTATCACGTCATCATCATCAACACTCATAACCTCTGGAATACGCAGTACCCCAAGGTTCGGTACTTGGCCTTTTACTTGTCTCACTCTATACCTCCCTCCTTGCCCCAGTTATCTCCTCATTTGGCATTTCTCACTATTTCTACGCCGATGATACTCAACTCTTCCTCTCCTTCTCTACTGACCGCCACCTTAAACTCTCTTCCTGCCTTACTGCAATAAAAAATTGGATGTCTTCTCACTTCCTTTCCCTTAACAATGATAAAACTGAAGTCGTTTTCTTCCCCTCCAACTCTCTTCGCCCTCCCTCTCCTCCTTTCATTCATTTTCCCCCTTCTAATCTCCCCATCTCTGACCACGCTGGCAACCTAGGCATTCACTTTGACTCCTCTCTAACCTTTTCCCATCACATCTCTCTCATTTCTCGTGCCTGTCTCTTCCACCTCTTTAATATTCGCAAAGTCTGCCCCTCTCTCAATTTCCATGCTACTAAACTCTTAATCTCCTCCCTCATCTTCTCTCGCCTCTTCTACTGCTCCTCCTTACTCTTTGGACTTCCTACTTCTCATCTCACCCCCCTTAAATCTATCTACCACTCTGCCGTCTGCACCTTCTGTCTCCTCTCCTCCCGTGACCCCATCTCTGCTTCCCTTTCCTCCCTTGGCTGGCTTCCCTTTCACTCCCAACTTAACTATTTCAATTTCTCTGCCTAGTCTTTAAATCTCCACGGTCTTGATCCCCCTTATATCTCCTCCCTCCTCTCGTTCTACACTCCCTCCCGCTCCCTTCGCTCTGCCGACCACTTCCTTCTCACTGTTCCTCCTTCCCCTTGTGCCACATCCCGTTTCCGCTCCTTCCATCTCCTAGCCCCCCTACACTGGAACTCCTTACCTCTCTCACTCCGCTCTATTTCTACCTTTTCCTCATTCCGAACTTCCCTCAAATCTCTCCTTCTCCATTCCCCGCCATGAAACCCCTCCCTCCCTTCCTGCTCCCCTCCCACCTTGCCTTACCTCCTTGCCCACCTCCCTCCATCCCTCCCCCCATTTTCACCCTTCACCCTAATCGTTTCACTCCTCCTCCTCCCCTCCCTCTCCCTCTCAGTTCTACTGCACTACTCTCCTTCTCCCCTCGTTAATTGCTCTACTTATTGTTTTTTTGATCTGATTCTCAATTGTAAATTACTTCCACTGTTACTGTTATATTGTTAATTGTTTTATGTATCCTGTTGTTAAAATGTGTAGCGCTTTGCTGTAAAGCGCTATATAAACTAAATAAAGACAAATACAAAATACAAACCAGCGTTTTGGAGTAAAGCGCTATATAAACATAATAAATACAATACAATACAACATCAATTGGGGCGTGAGGCAAAGTTGTGTCCTTGCACCAACCCAATGTATTTTCATAAATGGACTAATGAATATACTTATGGAGATACAATCAGATGCCCCAAGGCTGGGACAGGATAAGAGTCCATTACTGCTCTAAGCAGATGCTGTGATTGTAATTTCTCTTACCCCGGCCAGCTTAAATAAGCAAGAGGCTGCATTTGGTCTCGGGAGAATAGCTCAGGAGCAACGTGCTCGCCTTGGAAACAAGACAACACAGAGCAACACGAGTTCGATCCGCGGTTTGCGAGTTATAAATAACCTATCATATCATTTCACGGTGGTTGCAACCTTAAAGGCCTCACAATTAATTTTGATAAGACCAAAGCAATTGTTTTTCACCCGCCACACAAGAAGCCCCTAGATCGCAAATAAGGATTGAGGGGCACACGATTGAGCAAGTGAACCAGTTCGATTACCGGGGTTCTAGATTCAAGGGCAGGGGCAGCTGCCGGTCAGACCAAATAGACAAACCCCTGCTCATCTTGAAAAGGACCAGCAGTGTTGTTTCGGAATGTGCCTTTAACCGTGGTAATGGTGCACTCTGGGAAATATAGAGAAGCGCTATCCTGGTGCAAACACCACCAAACTATGCTGATGGCAGCGGGTCTTAAAGAGTGTTAGTTCAATGCACATGGTGTTGATGGTAGTGTTAATGGTGATAAAGGGGGCGCACAGCATATTGCAGAAAAGAAAAGCTGAGACGTACTGTAACCCATCTCCACAAGCAGAAATGTGTTGGGTTACGAGGGTTATTTGGGATATGGTAAATCCCCTTATGCCGCTCTCTTTACCCAAGATTCTGATTAAGCATATTACCAGTAGCCATAATGCAACATGCTTGGGCCACGACTCTCTCTGGCAAATGTCTAGCTTGAACTGAGGATAAGGCAAGCATAGAGCATTTTCTTTTGCCCATCACATTTATTTATTTATTTGTATTTGTAGAGCGCACTAGCAGCCCAGAGGCACCGAGACGCTGTTTCAGGAAATTGTATGTAAGCTTGATTCAGTGGTTACATAGACTCTTTGTCAGTGCTCTTTGTTTAAAACCTGTTTAATGACGTTTTTTATTCAACAGTTATCTGATTAAATAGTTATTTGTAAATCAACTGATCATAGTTTTATAATTTATGCACTATGCAATTATATACATAGAGAGAGAGGGCATGGCTAGGAAGAAAAAGGTATGCAGTGTTTATTTCGAAAATGTTACATTGAACGATCCTATATCGAGTATTTTATATTGAAACATTTTATAGTGAAAGTATTTGGGGGTGGGGTAAAGGGTTAAATATTTTTGGGGAGCGGTTGGGGTGGCTTGTTAGGGGTCGCAAATAGGGGTTTGTGGGGGACCCCCCCCCCAAAAAGAAAAAAAAAATGCATTGACTGTAAAATGTTTCTTTATATAATCTCTCGATATAAAGACATGTAACCAAGAAAAAAGCTAGTAATTGTGCCCTAAACAAACCATGTGAATGATGCGCTAAAAGCACTATGAAGATGCAGGATGCAATGGCCTCCACTTTGTAATCATGCTGCGTTCTCTCACAAACTGTTTACTCGCTGTATATACTGTATATTTGACCTTTTCGCCATTCCGTGATTTACTCATGCTCTTATTTTTGATGTAAATATGTCTATACAATATAATTTGTACCTATGTCTGTAACACTTCTCTGTAACCACCTTTTCCAAACATGCGCCCTGATGCCCGCGGGCAGGGTGCGCAATACAAATAAACAAATACAAATATACTATGTGATTGAAAATAGCTTTATAGTTAATCTACATTAAATACCTGCTAGTAGGATCAATGCAGCAATGTTCATGGCCATTGGCCATTTTTTTAATTTTGGTTATTCAGTGGCGCTGAAAGTGCTGCCTATAAGTCAAAAATATTGTCATGGAAAGTGAAGATAAGAGAGAGATGACATATGAGGAGGGACAAACATGCTGTACCACTTTGTGACTGTGCCTTTAGTTATTCTGAGGTGCTTCTTCAAAGGGCTGAACACCGAGCTGAGTGGGTTTATATGGGGTGCGGGAAGGCATAGGATTGTGCTGAGTTTTGTTGGGACTGTTCGCAGGGCGCAGTGAGGCTACCACGTGTGGAATTATATTATGTAGCGGGACAGTTACTGTGTTTTGCTGATTCGCTCTCAGGAAACCAGGTGACTGCAACACGCAACACGTTCATGCTTGCTTAAAAAGGCATTTTGGCTGGAGGACAAGAGGGTCTTTGGCTCCCCACATATTGACCAGCTGGGTTGGTCGATTTGGAAGTGAACCAAGCAACTGCTGGGCCTGGGAGAACCTTACTCTCAGAACATCCCCCTGGTGGCCACTTATTGGGGGGAAGAGGGCAACCTGAGGACCGTCAGAGATAAATGGGACGACAGTCTGGGGAGACGTATTAGTAGAGGAGCGGCTTCTGGAGTTTCATGCTGTGCTGAGGGAAGTGGGAGTGCACAGAGGCCAGTTCTTAACATATACGAGGCTTATTCGCCAGGCTAGGACACAGTGGCCAGAGTTCCAGGAAGCAACTGAGGAAGATGTCACGCTCGGGTTATTGTATGACATCTCAGAGGGGCAGTACAAGGTTTCTAGGATATACAAGATGCTACTGCTGGGCTGGCAAGCAGGGGTATTGGGCGCCAGATCAAAATGCGAGGCAGACCTGAGCAGGAGCCTTGATGACCAATAATGGGCCCGTATAGTACTAAATCCTAAGAAGGTGTCTAGGAAGGCTTGATTCAATTCATCCTACACAGGGCGTATTTGACGCTGCACCAGATTGCTCAGTTTCTTGGCGCAGAAGACGCAGGGTTCCCACGTTGTGAGGCGGGGAGGTCAGGCATGCTGCATGTGGTGCTGCCCCGTGAAGGGACGCGCACGCGGCGGCGTGACGTTGCACGCCGCTGCGTGCAGTATAAATAAATGGGGTGTTCCCAGTCGCGTCAGTGCGACCGGGAAGCCTGAGCAGTGCAGACGTGTGTGGTGTGAGTCTGTGCTTGCCGGGGGCTTACGGGCATCGCAAGGGGGTTCAGGACAAACCCCAAACAGTGGTGACGAGGATGGGATGATGCCTGGGCCCGGCAGTGATCGAACGATCAATTTTTTTCCTGAAGCGGAATTGTGATCACGTTACGTTTCATGTCGTAGGCCGTGCATCGACCACACGGCTGGCGGCCATTTTGAATTTCAGCCGTGGAACTTCACAGAGCTCCGGTTTGAGCGTTGAGTGGCATCCAGACCAAGGACTCATCACTGATGATGAAAAACACTTTTTGGACATAAAGCGGCCAATTTTACCAACAATTTACTTCCTTCCCAAGATTCATAAAGAATTTGAAAGGATTCCGGAGGGTAGACCTATTTTAAGTGGAATTGGATGGGCTACTATGAACATGGCACATTACATTGATGATATTTTAAGACCATTGGCAATTAAAACCAAATCGTATCTAAAAGATACAACTACGGCGATCAACAAACTGGCCACCATAGAATGGCAAGATGACTATTTACTATCCACTTGGGATGTGAAATCACTTTATACATCTATAAGACATGATACAGAAACCATTGACTATATCTTTTCCAAGGAAACAGCATCAAACTATCAATCAGTGAGCATGCTCAAGGAAATGCTACTCCTAACATTACAAAACAATATCTTCATATTTAATGGACATTTTTACAAACAGATAAGAGGGGTAGCGATGGGGATTAAGTACGCCCCGGCACTAGCGAATTTAACAATGGCCATGTATGAAGATCAATATATCTATGCAGATGAGGCGTATGAACCAAATGTGATACTATGGATACGGTACATAGACAATGTTCTTCTGATCTGGAAGGGTAATAAAGAAGGACTTGAGGATTTCAGGAAGAGGGCCAATCAGAACACAATGGGGATTGAATTCACTGGTAACTCAAGTGCAAAAGAGATCAATTTTTTAGACCTCAATATCTATGTATCACAAAAAACTCTCAACACAAGAATTTACAGAAAAAGTACAGAAGCAAACTCTACTTTAACAGCCACCAGCTGTCATTACAATCCAGTGATCAAGAATATACCCAAGGGTGAATTCATTAGAGCCAGGAGGAACTGCTCTTAAGTAGAAACTTTTGCAAACAAATGTAAACTACTTAAAAACAGGTTCAAGGCAAGAGGATATGGGAAGAAAATCATAACACATGCGCAGGAGAAAGCAATCAAACTAAACAGGGCAAGTACCCTAATCACCAATCCCTTGAACTCGAAAGCAAAAGACAAAATCAGTTTCATCACCACCTATTGCACAGACAACATTGTCCTAAGGAGAATATTGAAGAGAAACTGGCACCTATTACAATTGGATCCCAATGTGAAGAAGTATATTGAGGACAGTCCGTCTTTCCTTCCAGAACTTAAAAATGACAATTTGCCAACATGGCTTCCACCACCACCAAAAGGATTTCGAAAATGTGGCACATGTTCAATGTGCAAACATGCACTCAACAATACTGTGACCTTTAAAGATAAACATGGCAAAAGTCACATATAAGAGGATCAAATAAACTGTAAAACGAAATACGTTGTGTATGCCATAATCTGTCAATGGCAAGAGATTTATATAGGAAGCACAATTCACCAATTAAGAACAAGAATACGAGAACATTTATCAAACATCGGAAGCCAAGACATAAATTTACCATTAGCCCAACACTGGCAAAGGAACCACCAGCTAAATGACAAAAAACTACTGAGGTTTGTTGGTCTCAAGAAAGTGGTATTAGGCCCAAGGGGCGGAGACCAGGAAAAGAAATTGAGACAGGAAGAAGCGAAATTAATTTGTAAATTTCGCACAGTAGAAAGGGGCCTAAATTCTGACAATGAGATGGCCTCTTTCTTGTCAGTAATAATCTGAGAAATGGTTATGTATGGTATTGGGCCCATGAAATATGCTTTACAAAAAAACAATAAAACAAAAAAGGTAGGAAGGACACCATAGTATAATTTGCCCCACAAAGGCGCGAAAGGGAAGCCCTAAATGCAAGGGCACACCACTAGAGAACAAAACTCACACCGTAAGATTTTCAAATAAATTTGTTCAAAAAACACCCTCAACTAAAACAATTCGGTGCAGCAATAATGTTACACAAAAACTAGACAGGAATAAAAACAGAAAAAAGACAGGGACAACGCACAACAAGAATCTATGTCACATACTGATTTGTATTTCTAAAACAATAATTTAATACAGTAACAAAGTGGGAAGGAACTTTAATTAGTAAATACACTTAATTAAATGGCATTACAAAGTTCAACTTCCATGTATTAATGCAGTGACATTAACGATACATGAAACGGGCCCAAAGTATGGCCGCCGGCAATAGGAACAGTAGTAGGACTATGTTACTAGGTGACATAGTGTTTATACGAGGAAGCACAGTGAACGAGCAGAGCTCGTGAGGACAGATTAGCACGAGATTTGATTCAGGAAGGTAAGCGAGCATGAGGGGCTCTCGGAGGGGATACTTCATTCTTAGATGCACACGTGATCACGTGTGGCGCGAGGATAAATGTGAAGAAAGATATCTAAAGATTTTGAATCACAACGTGCACACAATGGACGTATTTTTTGGCTATCAACCAATTTGTAAACTACGCGGCGAAACTCAATGAGAGGCAACTGTCCACAACCATGTATAACAAGAGGTATAAAAGCACCCTGAATTTAACATAGAGAATTAAGAAAAATGACCACTCAGAAAAAACGAGTGAAATGACACACATTCATTAAATCTTTTACACAGGCTGGGATTTAACCCATGACTGGATACACATGACAGAAAGTATAATTGTGGAGAACTACAATTAGGTAAGCCGACTTCTTTTAAAGCCTAAATATCATACAGACCATTATCTTAAAGGATTATAGAACGAATGTAATGAAATAAGAACCATGGAGACTGTGACATAAGGACAGGATGTTTGTATGCAAACTGGTATAGACTAATGTATTGTTTCTTTTTCTCTTTGTTGATGTGTTTTTTCATCCCTTAACACTCCTACCCTTTCTCCCCACCCCAAACAGCCAATCCTTTTTTTTGGGGGGTTTCACTATTGTAATGAATGACAAAAATTCCAAACATTTTATGTTGTCACAAATTGTTATTTTATATGTAACATGACTAGCCCTGATTTGAGAAAGACGGTGGGTCCGTCGAAACACGTGTAACCAAAGAGGGCACTCTTATTTGAAGAAAAGAACAATTAAATCCATTTACATTGAAAAATTGAGGAAACGGCTACTTGTCTTTTTTCTCAAAGGAATATGGGCGCATGGGTAATCTATTAAAGTAACCATCTGGAAACACAACAGACCTAATTTTTGGACACACTGCTTGCAGGCAGTTATACCTGCATGCCCATGCCCAGTTTTATGACTTTTCTTGAATTGTGGGCCTCCTACGTCGAGTGCAAGTGAGGAGAAGGGGTATACTGGCTGGGCCTGCATAGCCCTAATTCTCTTTGACTCAATTTTTGGAATTCCTGTGCCTACAAGGTGCTGCAGCAGCGGAGGAGTAAACTCTTCATCATCCTCTTCATCATCAGGTTGGGGATTTTATTCTTCTTCATCCTCTTCATCATCAGGAAGGACTGCTGCAGCTGTGGATCTTCCATTTTCTTCATTCTGTTCATCATCACGTCCAGCTGCTGTGGCTGTGCATGAAGCTGTTTGTGTAGGGGGACACTCTGCTGCCGTCTCCCTCGCTCCCAGGGTGGACATTTAATTTGCCTGGTTGAGTGTGTCTGGACTGTGCTGTGGTGGTGGAAGCTGAGTTGCGGCCCCCAAACTTCACGCTGGGGTGCCTGTGAGCTCACGCCCATGAGTGGGACTAGTGATGAGGAAGGTGAATTGCCATCAGTGCACCAGCAGCCTCCTCAGGACGGTGGGCTAGCAGCTGCCCAACAGCAACCTCCCCAGGATGGCGGACAACCGGCAGCTCCGCAGCAGCCGCCTCAGGACGGCGGACAACCAGCAGCTCTACAGCAGCCTCCTCAGGTTCAAGCAGGAGGTCAGGCTCCAGTACATCAGGCGCCGCCAGAGGTGCAACCTGTTGCTCAGCCAGGACATCCTATTATGGCCCAGGCACGAGCCCATACGGCCCTGCAGCCCATCCCCGAATTTGACGTCTCGGGCCCGCCATCCAGCTTGGGGCCCAGGTGAAGGATGTGGGTTGACTGCCTTGACATGTACTTTAGGGCCGCACAGGTGACGGATGATGACAGCATGCTAGCAACCATGTTGTACTCGGCGGGACCTTCGGTCCAGGAAACATTTGAGTCGCTTCCACCAGGGGATGGATCCTATGCGGCGGCAAAGGCAGCACTCCAGGCCCATTTTCTGCCCCTTGCCAACTCGGACTACGAACGATTCGTGATGCTGTCCGCAAAACAAAAGGAAGATGAATCTTTCGACACCTTCTATGGACGCCTAAAGCGCCTGTCGCTGGCCTGTGCATGGGGTGATGCAGACAATATGATAAGAACAATGATCATCCAGGCATGCTCCTCGGGCAAGCTCAGGAGACAGGTCCTAAGGGAACCCGGCACCACATTGTCACGCATCCTGGAGCTGGGGCGATGCTATGAGGTGTCTGAGGCTCGGGCAGCTAGGATGGAGGCCGGATCGCGCTCTGTCAAGACAGAGGAGGTGTGTGCCATGTGGCGAGCTGGCAGAGGCATCCGAAGACCTGGTGTGGGACCCCATGACAGAGCTGGAAGAGCGGGTGAGTCCTGCCAAAAGTGCAGGTACGGCCTTCCCCACCCAACAGAATGCCCAGCGGCTGGAAAGACATGTGGAAGGTGTGGGTTGCTTGATCAGTTTTCCCGGGTGTGCAAAACAGCCCTGCCCGTGATGGTGCCTAGAATCGGTCTGGATTTCACCAGAGTCGCCCACTGAACGTTGCCCAGTTGGACCAGAGTGAAGAAGATGCCTAAGTGGTGGAGGTAGAAGAAGAGGAAGAAGAGAACATCTTCTTTGTCTCCAGTGTGGGAGCCTTGAAAGGGAAGAACAGAAGACAGCCAAGGTGTGTGGTGGAGGTCAACAAGTCGCCAGTCCCTGGTCGACACGGAAGCGTCAGTCAATGTGATGGCCCATGGGCACTACAACGCCATGGACATGCCTCCCAAACTGGTCACACCGAAGGCTCACATCTCTGCTTTTGGGGGTCTGGAACTCATCCCACTGGACGGTGCCTTCGTGGCGAAGGTGGAGCACGGCGGCTCACAGATCACCGCACGATTCTATGTGACGCTGGTAAGCACAAACACCTTGCTGAGCTGTGCGGCGGCTGAGGCCCTCGGCATCGTCAGTTGTGCGTACTCAGTGTATCTGGAGGACATTAATGACCTGCTTGATAAGTATGCCGCCCTGTTTAATGGGATCGGACAGATGGCCGGTGACCCGGTGAGGTTGCATATAGATGACTCAGAGCAGCCCATCACCCTAAAACATCGCAGGGTACCCTTTCACCTTCGTGAACATGTGGACAAGGAACTGGACAATCTTGTGAATCTCGACATAATTGAGAAGGTCGAGTGTCCGACTCCCTGGGTGTCCACGATTGTCGTGGCAAGGAAACCCAAACAACCAGATGCCGTCCGAATCTGTGTCGATATGAGGCTGCCGAACAAAGCCATCAAGAGGGAGAAGCACCTCAATCCAACAATTGATGACATTATTGCCGAAGTACAGGGTGCTTGTTTCTTCTCCAAGCTGGATCTCCAAGCGGGCTACCACCAGGTGGTCCTACAATCTGAATCAAGGTACATCACCATGTTTACAACACACCAGGGACTGTACCACTATAAAAGTCTGAGCTTTGGCATGTCCTCGGCAGCGGAGGTCTTTCAGAATATCATCCGGAGCGCCCTCGCAGAACTAGAGGGCGTCTTGTACATCAGTGATTATATCCTGGTGTTTGCCAAAACTGAGATGGACCATCTGCGGAGGCTGGCAAAGACTTTTGAGAGGCTGCAGCCGTTGGGCCTCACCCTTCACAAGGAAAAATGTGAGTTCCTGCTCCCGTCCATCGAGTTCTTCGGCTTTGTGTTTAAAGATGGAGGGGTGTCACCAGACTCCAAGAAGGTCCAGGACATTAAAAAAGCGAAGCCACCTGAGTCAGTGTCTGATGTGAGGAGTTTCCTCAGCATGGTCACGTACTGTGGAGGGTTTATTCAAAATTTTGCCTCAAGATGGGAACCCCTCAGGGCCCTGACGAAGAAAGACTCTACCTGGCACTGGGGCCTACTTGAACAAGCGGCTTTTGAGGACATCAAGGGTGCGCTGGTGGCTGAAGACACAATGGCGTTCTTTGACCCTGCCTTACAGTCGGAAGTCATTGTGGACGCCAGCCCGCTTGGCCTGGGCGCCGTGCTAACTCAGATTGGTCATGATGGGGGTGTCCGCCCGGTGGCCTACGCCAGCAAGGTGCTGTCGGAGACGGAGCAGAGGTATTCGAAATTGAGCGCGAGGCGCTGGCGGTGCTCTGGGGCTATAGACATTTCAGGTTATATGTCCTGGGGCGCCCGGTGACGGTTGTGATGGACCTCTGCTTCCCATCCTGGCTGGGTCATCGTCCAAGCCACCGGCAAGGATCGAGTAGTGGATGCTCGCTCTCCTGGAGTACGGTGTCACCTTGGTGTATCGGCCAGTGGCAAACAACGCGGCCGACTATCTTTCTCAACACCCGGGTGCACATGGGGGAGAAGAGCAGGACACATGTGCTGAAGAGGCTGATGACCATGTCCGCATGGTAGTGGACACAGCCACGCCGAATGTGATGCCCCTGGGGGAGCTTGAGGCAGCAGCAGCGGGAGAAGAGTGCTTCCAAATCCTGAGACAGTCCATGCAGCGGGGCTCCTGGAAGTCGGTGCTGGAGTCCCTGGCGGGGTGCACTCAGGAGGCCAAGACGGGACTGGAGTAGCTGTGGAAGGTCAGGGAGGAACTATCTTTCTCAGCGTCCGGCCTGCTGCTCAGAGGTGATCGCATTGTCGTGCCTCAGTCCAAGGTGAAGGACGTGATCACTCTTGCTAACCATGGACACCAGGGCACCGCAAAGACCAAGGCCAGGCTAAGACTGAAAGTATAGTTCCCAGAACTCGAGCGGAAGGTGGATGACTTTGTGGCGGCCTGCGTCTGGTGTCAGGCGGTCTCTCCTGTGCAGCGAGAGACAGTCATAGAGGCGATGCCTCGAGGGACGCGACCCTGGGAGGTGGTCCATGCGGACTTCAGGTCTACAACGATGGGCACCCACTTCTTGGTGATCGTCGACGAATACTCCAGGTACCCGGAAGTGGAATTCGTGGAGTCGGTGGCCTTCGAGCATGTGGTGGTGGCCGTGGAGAAGGTGTTTGCGGCCCATGGTTTCCCCCACACCTTGTGCTCTGACAATGGGGCGCCGATGGAGCGAGCGGTTCTCAGGACTGATGGAGAGCTGCGGGGTACACCATAGGAAGATCACCCCCCTATGGCCAAGGGCAAAGGGCGAAGCCGAACGGCTGATGAGGACACTGAACAAGACCTTCAGGATTGCCCAAGGCCAGGGTCAGTCTCTCCAGAGAGCCCTCTATTAGTTTCTGCAGGTGTACCGCACCACCCCGCATGCCTCTACAGGAATGGTCCCAGCGGAGGCTCTCTTCAAGCGGTGCCCTCCGGGTTTGCTGCCCGAGGTGGGGGAGAAGGAGCCAGGGGTGATCGATGACCAACAGGAGAAGGGGTAGACTGGCGATTGAGGATTGAGCAGGAAAACATACGGCAGGGGCTTTGCCCGCAGCGGCTAGAGCCAGGTGATGAAGTCCTCATCCGAAACAGACACCCCCATGGAAAACTCTCCCTTCCCTACGAGCCGGAGCCGTTGGATGTTGTGGCGGTCAAGGGGTCCATGGTGACTGCCTCGGACGGAAGATCAGCTGTCACCCATAACGTGAGGTTCTTTAAGAAGCTAGGAGATCCAAGAACTGACCCTCCCCCTGATCTGGACCTGATGGAGACCCCTTAGGACAGGGGAGAGACCCCGCGCTCACCTGAGTCCCCTGCCCGGGGAATGCCTGTGGACAGACTACCCATGCCGGAGGTGAGTGGGAGGTACCCCCAGAGGGCTGGACGAGGGAAACCCACTCACCTCAGCGATTACATGCTGGGACATTTATCTGATCGGCCTGATGCCGTGGACTGTTAAGTAAAGGGACTCGGGTGGATGCTAATAAAGGGGCATGTGGGGAAGCTGTTGTTAAGTGTTGGCATTAGTAGTGTTATTTGGTTTGCAGTGTGTATCATTAAAGTATTTGTTGTTGTCCTCCCGAAAAAGGAGGAGTGTGGCGCTGCCCCGTGAAGGGACGCGCACACGGCGGCTTGACGTTGCACGCCGCTGCATGCAGTATAAATAAACGGGGCATTCCTGGTCGCGTCAGTGCGACTGGGATGACCGAGCAGTGCAGACGTGTGTAGTGTGAGTCTGTACTCGCAGGGGCTTATGGGCATCGCGAAGGGGTTCAGGACAAACCCCCAACACTGCATATGTTTTGGGAGTGTGTGGTACTACAGCAGGTTTGGCAGGTAGGGGTGGCTGACGGAGGGGGGGTACGAGATTTAGGGGGTCAGAGGATGCATGTCTGCTCAAACTGTTTTTGAGGCCAAAGGGAGCTAAACTGGAGACCAGGATGTTGTAACTGGCATGCGTGCTGGCAAAAAGGAGGATTGCCATGGCCTTGAAGTCCCCAAAGTGCCTGAGTGTTGTGGCACGACCTAAGATGCTGGGCTGTGGCAGAGTCGGTGGTATGGCACCGGAGGTTGCAAAGGGGCTGACGGAAGGGTGAGACAATGTGTTCACTTGGAATGCGCTGGTGTAATGCGTGTCACGTGCTTGGGAGGTTAGGTAAGAAGGACGGCCAACAGGTGATCGTAGGATGGGCCCCTAATCATAATTTGAAATTGGACTTTGTGACAGATTATCATTGATACATGCCATGAAAGTTGCATGTTTCAAGGATCTTTGGGTGGTGGGGTGCTGCTTTATGATGTTTATTGGGACTGTGTTTGGAATGAGGGGAGAGAACCGGAGACTGTATTCAAGTGATGATGGTATGTTGGTTGTACCAAACTCAATACACAGATTTAAATAATAAATGAGGAAGTACAAGCACCTTCTGGCCTGGCTGGTGTGTGGTCATTTACCCACCCATTGACAGCCCCTGGCCATGCTTATCCCTTTGGCTATTTCCATCCACTACCTGCCCCTACCTGCCCAAAACACATGCCACTGGAATGACTTTGAGCCAGCTCGGGCAGTAACATCAGACTTTTTTCTGTGAAGGGCCTACAGGTGTTGTTTGAAAGCAGCATTCTAAGAGTTAATGGCTAAATTGCAGCTGAAAAGTCCTACTGGTAAAATACAAATGTCTTAGCCATGTGCGCGTTCGGCCACTCGATTTATAAGGATGTTTTTCTCCTGCTGGAGTCCTGTTAGAAACAAGCATCACAGATATGTGTATGCATGCACATATATAACCCTATATTGTAATGGGTTATTTATAACGGGCTTAATACCCAGCGGTTTTCTAAGCGCCAACCCGGGAATTGAACCTGTGTTGCTCTGCATCATCTTGCTTCCAAGATGAGCGCATTGCCCATGAGCTATCCTCCCGTAGAAATATAAAATGTGAAGACAGATAAACTTAAGCAGAATGGGATGAGCTGCTGCTGGTATGCCTTTGAAAAAAGATGTGATAAGCAATACTTTACACTGAAAGCGCAGGCCTCGCAGCAAAGTTAGCCTCATTCAATCCGCACCCTGCAAACTGACTTCTTTAGTGTCAGCACATGCCATTGTCTGTTTTCATGTTGCCTTTTGTGCCAATGCATGTGTGCCTTGAAGCACCTTTTTGAATGGACACAACCATCACCTGCAGAAGAATAATCAAGGAGACTAGGAAATTATACTTAAGGACAACAGATAAGCGCTGAGAAATACTATCAATCATATCACAGCTGAGAGATACTGCCAATCATATCATAGTTGAGAAGTATTGTAAACAATAGCATATCAAGTGTGCAGAATGAGGACTGGGAGTATCTCAAAGGCCCTAAAACCTACTGGTTTTGCCAGAACAAGCTGAGCCCGAGACAACTGGCAACCAGCTTTACACGGCTCCTTTTTGGAAACCAAGTTCGCCTCTGCAGGAGCTTTGTTGGCCTGTGAACATATTGTGCCAGCATGCCAATGCCGTGGTGCTAATCTTAGCGTGACCCTAGAAGCTGGCTCAGCCATGCTAGGTATGGCACCAGTGGCTGCCAGCAGGTGTCAATAATCTCAACCTGTCCTCGAAGTGCCAGTCCATAATCCTCACACTCTAAGCCACTGCAATCATTTGTTTTCACAAGATGGGCACTTTAACAAACTGAGCTAACTTCTTAACTAAATGTGTCATTTGTGAAGCATAATATTTTGGGCCAGAACAGCAGAAACTGTTTTTGATGAAACCCCATAAAATGCAGTTCTTTGGCACCCAAATATTCAATGTTATCATCTCTTCCCCTTCGCTTTAAAGTCTTGTACTTTTGTTTAATTTTTGAAATATGTATCTTTATATTATAGAAATTGTATTTGTATGAAAAAGTCCTGTCGTGTTTAAATGAAAAAAAAAATCAAAAGAAAAATAGTTGAGTCTATGAGTAAGTGGGGGAGTATACTCAGTGAGTATAATGCGCGAGTGCCTGAGTAAGTGCTTGAGTGAGATAAGATGTGTGCTTCATGGGAAGGTCCTCGTGGCCATCGCCTGAGGGCAGGCCACCAAACAGTGCGCTGATAAAGAGAGCATGACCCTCCGAACAGCATGGTGACTCAAGGAAAGAGTTTCCTGTTCGAATGTGGCGTCTGTACGTGCACTTTCTCCTAATGGTCAACACCTGCAGGAGACATTTTCCTTTTGGATATGGTTTCTATGTTCTCTCCCTCTGCTTTCCAGCACCTGAAGGAAGATTTTCCTGCCTGGCTATGTTTTTCCCCCTGTGTAGTGACCTCAGCTTAATTTCCGCCACCTATCCGTGGATACACGTGTTCAAGAAGCATCAGCATTTTTGGTGTTATTTTGCTACTCGAAATCCGGAGACTTTCAAAACCAAAGGTGATTATTTAAAAAATAAAAAGGTCATTGCACCGGAGGGGACCATGCGCATTTGCACTTCTGTATGAAAGGTCCCCTATGTGCAATGTGCAACTTTTGCTCCACACAATGGTGGAAAAGTTTGCAACCTCTTGAATGCTCCACGGATTTTTAATTTTGTTTTGAGGCAGAGTAGGGGCACTGAACTGACAAGCCGTGTCCATAATGCTTCCTGCTCCACTTCAAAGCAGCACATGCTTTTCTGCCAGCATGTATTTTCATTCTGACGCGAATCTGTCTGCTTTTACACATGTAAAACAGGCTGATTCTACAGGAATCAATTGCATAATCCTACTTTATTTGTTCATTTTCAGAAGCATTAAGAGTTTTCAAAAAATGTAGTGGAAATGTGACATGTAAAGGCGCTCTTGCCTGTGTTTTACACTTTACTTTTCGGCTTTGTGCTGGAGAATGTGAATATTGCACAGGCGAGAACCTTTGCACTGGAATCCAAATGGGTGTCGTCTCCTGCAGTACAATTACCATTTCCTTGAAATGACCTCTACAATCCCTTTAACAGGCTTTGACGCATGTCAAGGACTGAGCTCCTACTTTGAGTTAGCCATTTCAACTAAAATTCAACAAATTGATGCTCATGTTTTCATAGGCGGGATGGGGTATTTTATATACCATGAGCCATGTTCCAAGGGGAATTAGTTTAAAAAAGAACTACCCATTGTAAAAGGAGCATCTGGAGGGAACTTACACAGGTGCGAAATATGCACCTGCATATGTTAATTCGTTCATGGAACACTTTGGGTCTCATTATGAGTTTGTTGGTGTGGCCACAAACGGTGGCAATGCAGTGGTTACAGAGTTACAACAGCATTATTTCCACATTACCGTACTGTTGAACTATGGGTTTGGAGGTAACGTGGAGGAAAAACCTCCATCAAAATGCTGGAGGTAATTCTGCCACAGTACTGCCAAAAAAATGGCATTTTGGTGGAATTACCACCAGCAGAATTACCGATGGTGGTAATTATGCTGAAATCCCCATGGAGTTATTACTAGGGACTAACACCACCATACCACCACTTGTAATCCAGCAGTAATTCCGTTGGACCAAGTGGCGGTAATGGTAAATTCATTTGGTGGTATCTCAGGAGATTTACCACAGAGCTACCACCAAACTCAAAATGAGGCCCTTGAGCTAGAACATGCAGGGGTTCATCCAGCATTTACCACAGATAACAACTTAGGGCACAATTCATGGAAAAGTGTACCTTGACCCCACAAAGTCTGTGTGGCGAAAACGACTCTGCGTGGCCCTATGCACTGTTTCCAATGTGCAGTCCGCATATTCCTGGAATCCAAATTGCAAAGCAACCCGATCCACAAACAAAGCTGAGCTGCGCGAGGAAGGCCCCCACTGCAAACCAAAACCATAGACATAGATCAACCACTCTGTAAACCTTGCGTCCACTCAGACCCAAGATAGCACCCTGCGATGCTGTGCAAGGTCCCCCTAAGTTACCTCTGCACCCCTGTGAATCTGCTCGAGATACCCCGTTAGTTACAGCTGCACCACTGTGGATCTGTGCAAGATGCCCCGTAAGTTACGGCTGCACCCCTGCAATCCTGCGCGAGGTCCCCGTAAGTAATGGCTGCACCACTGCACATCTGCGTGAGGACCCACGTAAGTAACGACTGCACCCCTGCAATCCTGCGTGAGTTCCCCCAAAAGTAACATCTGCACCCCTGCCAATCTGAACAATGTCCCACATAAGCAACGGCTGCACCCCTGCAATTCTGTGTGAGGTCCCCATAAGTAAGGGCTGCACCCCTGCCAATCTGTGCGAGGTCCCACGCAAGAAACGGCTGCACCCCTGCAATTCTGCAAACCATCCACCCTCCTCCCAATGCACCCAAACTGCTGCCATATACCCCTACAGCACAGTAGCCCCCTCAAGCACATAGAACACCCATCAGCCCCCCTCACCTCCAACACCACCTCCAAGCAGACCCTTAGGTCCTGACACCATTCACCAGCCCCCCTCACCTCCGACACCACCCCCCTGCAGACTCTCAGATCCTGACACCACCCACCAGCCCCCCTCCCCTCCAACACCACCCCAGTCCGGCCCAGCCACATAACACCCGTACCAGTACAATGTTGACAAACAACTTACCTCAACTCAAGTGGCCTGCCACACCGGCCACATATCCACCCCTAGACTGAACAACTGGGGGCACTGATGCAGAATCCATGTCCGTAGCTCATCACAGGACTCCCTGGTACATCATTAAATATTGCACAGCAACAGGACAGCAGAATGTAGCACCAGCTACACTGTGAACGCACCATGTACATGCGACATACTAAAGCAATGTAATGCAATGTAACATATCATTGTGCCCATGTGCCACTGCAATGGCCTGAAAGTGCTGTAGGTGAATGACCTAGGAGGACACAAGTCCAAGACATCACTGATAGGACAGAGTCACATGTAAAGTGTGTGCATAGTATAATGTAAAATAAATGAATGAAGAGAGTCATGTAGGAAACCATAGCAGTCAAAGCCCCTGCAACTAACACAAGTTGAACAGGCATGTGTCTGGGTGATGACAAGGATGTCTGAGAGTGTGTGAGCCAAGGAGATGGATGATGTGTACAGCCAGACTTAAAAAACTCACATGTGAAGATGAAGCATTTGAGTGGCAGGCGTGCAGCATGACATGAGAGCATCCACTGGGTGGTAGCTGCTGTGTGTAGGAGGGACACACCTACCGAATAACGACTAAGTGATGAGCATATCCCACGCATCCACAGTGAGGCCCCCAACCCACGTGACAGCCACAGATTAAATGCATATCAAAACCAAAGTAAACCAAATGCAGCACATGAACAAAGACACACCAACAACTGCATAATCCAGAAACTCAAATATCTACACTATGAAATCTACATGGAAGGGGGAAATGTCCAAGGCCAAAAATGGACAAAAGTGAAAAAAGAAAATCCACACCAATAACTATATACACAGGCAACAGGCTCAATAGTCTCTCATCCTGTCCTCCAGGGAAGAGTCGCAAACGCCGTCCTCCACTTGGAGGCGGGCCACCGTCCTCTCCTGGATGGCTTGCATGCCCCCCAACAACCTCCTTTCCTCATCCTCTATATCCCTGCAAGCCTCCTCCAGGATGGCAGCCTGCCTCAGAGTTCTTCTCTTCACCACCTCGGCCCTGGCCCTAGCAACCCTTGCCATCCTAGCGCACCACCTCTCCGCCATCAGCTGTCTTCAGAAATCCATTCTGACCAGTACCATTTGTCGGAGTCTCCTCCATTCCTCCTGCCAGGTGACTGAACTGCCCACCTGTCTTGCCTCCTTAATGTTGTATGGACCTGCGAGGATTGCCTCTGGGAACTCCTTATCAGTTGCTGCCTTGCTGAGCATACACAGCGCAGGTACCCCCGCCGACTGGATGTTACATGATGGGGGGGGCACAGTGCCAGCACTGTCCTGGGGTCCCAGCTGTGCCACTGATGCCTGTTCCTCTGTTGGTGCCTGGGCAGAGTGACCACGCCTTCTGTACTAGCTGGGACTTCCACCAGAGGCAGGGACATGCTCGCCAATAGCCTGGAAGGTGTGGGTGGGATTGGCGTAGAGGGGGTCTTGATGTCTCCTTGCAAGGAATGCTCCCCAGAGGATGACTGGAGCACAGAAGAGTTAGTGGATGAGGGGGAAAGTGAATTTGCCAGCGCACAGAGACCACTGAGAGTAGAGCACATGCCAGCTGGCCTAGTTAGAGGCAAATTGAATTGTGATGCTGTGACAGCTCCTCGCGAGAATTTGTCACAGCATCACAAATCATGGCCGTCTGCCTCACCAGACCAGTCAGCAAGGTGCACACCAACTCAGGGCTGGTCTCCTTGAGCCCAAGGGGGGGCTCGGTCTGAGTGGAGACATCCACAACGGTGGGCAGGGCTGAAGCCAATGGACCAGATACAGGAGCTGCACAGCTACCTCCACAGTGCACTGCACATCCTTGTGTCCCTGGTTTAGGGGTGCAGCCTGAACACCCTCCTGGATGTCCCCACTAGACCCTTTGTGCTGACCTTTACTTACCTCCTCCTCCACCAACCCACCAACCCCGCTACCTCCTGGATGACTCCAAAGAGCCTTCCTCCCCCTGGATGGCCCCTCGTTTACTGCATCATGGCCCACAGCCACTGAGGAGTCCCCCACAACAACAACCTCTTGGGACGTACCCTCAGCAGCTCCGCCCGATGTTAAGTGCGCTCCTCCAGCCACCTCTCCCTCAGATGAGGTGGTCTCAATGTTGGCTGGCCGGGGTATGCACTTTTATCTGGTGGGCCGTCCCCTGCCTTTCTTCTCCACAACGATGTCTCCGCCCTCTACACATGCTGCGGCAACTGAGAAAAATGGAACACAAGACATTGACATCAGTTATTGTCATAAATACAATACACAACTACAACAATCGTGCAGCATGTATCAACCAGGAATTGACACACACACCATGCACACACACATGCACGTGGCCATGCAAACTGTAGGTCAACTGCTGTATGAGCGCAATGTGGAGGATGAATCACAGTCATGACAGACGCACATGTCAACACAGCCCATTTTTGTGTGGCCACCAATACATCACACAAAACAAGGAACGCCACTATACCAATGACCAACCAACACAAGGATGACATGCAGCCAGCAGCATGGGAACTATACCATGGCACCTGCCCACACAAACACAGTCACCTGCATGCATATGTGACAGCATGACCTGCAAGCAAGCAACAAGTACTGCCACACATATCTGCAAATCAATTGATCATGTTGTGTGGCACAGCATACAATTATTGCATGTACACATGTGCCCCAAATGCAGTGGGATGAGACGTTACATCCCTGTCCTGGAGATGTCAATGCAATCACTACACATTCACAGAGGTCCATGTACATGTGTCACCCTCAGCACAATCAACTGCAAGGATGCACTTGCAGTTGTGCCACACATGGAGGTGTCCATCCTGCACATCCCTCACATGCCCACAACATAGCATGCCTTTATCCATACTGTCACTGCACTTGGTACGTGATCTCACATAGCATTTGCCCAAGTGCATCAAGTCACTGATGAATAAACTGCCAATACCCATGCAAATGCCAGTATACACACAGCATTGGCATGAGGCAGCAATCTGCTGCGTCTCACACCACAGACAAGCTGCAAACATAATGGGGCATCTGCAAACATGCATGCCACAGATGCACTGTAGAGCATTGCTCCACATGGGTACTCACCAGCAGCTTCAGATGACTTCTCCAGGCAAAGATCTGGGCATGAAGGTCCGGATAGAACCTTTCAAGGACCGGCAGCTCTACCTGGATGAACCAGTGGCTGTCTGCATGGTACAACTCCACGGTGGGTTCCTTGGCGAGGGCAGCCACCACCCTGGAATGGCTACGGGACTTGAGGTCATCCCAATGTTGCTGGACTGAGTTGTTCGTGCTGTACACTGGAGTACAGGCAAAAGTAGGACAACTGGCGTTCCACAGTAGTGCTGGTTGCAAGCAGGCACTCACACTCAAGCAGGCAGCAGCAGATAAGGAGAGAGTGAGGCAAAGCAGGGCCGGAGGAGGCATAATTAGCAGTTCACAGGCAGGAGGAACTGTGATATGCATCTCTCATCCGTAGCAGCCAATAACAAAGTAAAGGGCCTTAACGCTTAAGTTACATTGCATGCGTGGGACGCAGTGCACCTACTTGACACAAGGCAATGGCCGTGTAATATAAGGCGGCGTGACACGCATCACTTGTTGTGTGTGTAAATGTACGAGCTGAACGAGTATCGCAAACACGTATTTGGGGATGCTACGCAAGTCGTTTCCTTCAGGTAAAGCATACCGCAATTTTCTTTTTGGGGATTGCCTCTGCACATAGGCGTGTGTATTTTTCTCAATCTTTAGGCCTACGGTGTGTCGCATTTGCAATTTCTAAGTTCAGGGGTCCCTCTGCGTATCGCATACTGTTATTTTCACTTTTCAGAAGCTTTCCAGGTATCGCGTATGCATTTTGGAGTTTAGGGGTGCCTTTTGCATATCACGTGCTGCTTTTTCCCTTTTTTTAAGCTTTCCGGGTATCGCATATGCAATTTCTGAGTTTAGGCTTGCCTCTGTGTATCGCGTACTTTTGGGGTACATTGGAGCCTTGCTGGACCACACATCTATGTTGCACATCAGGTGGACTGTTACCTTTCTCATATTGCCAAGAACAATATCTTGGTGTGCCTTCCATTTATCCGTTATAACTGAAACATGAGAGAAAAGGCCACGAGAGCGAAAGGGGGCAGCCGGGGTCTGGGACGTGGTGAGGACACAACTGCCACAGGAGGGCTTGGCAGGCTGCAGGTCACAGATGATCCAAGAAGGGACACGCTGCAGAGCAGGAAGAGGCTTCATCCCAAGACACAGCACAGGAGAAGGGTCTACAGAGGAAGAGACGCTTCATTGATGAGGATCTACAGATCGTCATTGACTACCTAACCGATCAAAATCGTGAGATGTGCCAGTATGCGGGGAGCACCCATACACCCACACAACGGATGCTGCATTGGCAGCGGGTTGCAGACTAGATCAACGCCGTGAGTGTGGACATGCACACTGCTGAACATGTTCAGAAGCAATGACTGATCTCACACATAGTACAAAGCACAAGCTCAGTGTGAACTGTCCTCTGCACCGGCAACTGGAGGGGCCACCAGAGGAGGAGCAGCTGACACTGCATGAAGAAGCCACAAGTCAATTCATCACCTTAGAGCAGGTGCAAGACGTGGGAGGCCTGGGGAACTATGAGGACACATCTGGTGAGTGGCATTTCAGGTGCATCGTATGTTTCACCATTCATGTATGACCCACCATGCATGTCTAGTGGTACATCTGACTGCAGTTGTATAACATCCTTGGGCAATGCATGTTTGCTAATGCTTAGACTCATGTCACATGTCCTTCATTCTGGGCGTATCCTGTATGGTGGACATGTGTGGTAAATGTTCGTGTGACGGTACACATCACTGTCACCCGGCCTATCCAGCAGTGACAGTACATACATGCAGGGTATCAATTTCAAAAGACATGTGCATATTTCCAGACCCCATGACATGTCCCCCTGACAGGCACACATCACCCACATGGTAATCCTCTGTGCCATGGCCAATTAATGACACACCTACATGTACTGTTGTATGCTACATTCTTGCGGCCTGTCACTTTGCATTACTCAACAGGTATATGTGAAAGATGTTTATCAATCACATCAATTGATGCAGCGTTGCATGTTCAAATTGTCACCTGCTCCCATAGGATGCCTTCTGAACGTAAGGCCCTTTGGGTAGCGTGCTATGCAGTGGATGGGAAGGAGAGTAACTCTTACACCAAATAACAGAACCAACTCAGGAATATGGCTATGTTTGTCTGTTTCATTATCAATTTCTAAAACAGGGATTTACAAGGGACATCAATGGACGGCCCCACAAGCTCTCGGCGCAACATACAAAAAATGACATGTATATAGCAAAAATTCATCATATGTAATGTCATAATCATACTACGTAGCAAATCAGAGAAACCTGCCAGGGGTTGTGATGCGCTCAAGGGGAACATCTAAGTACACTTTCTATAAGGGGTCGGGTTGTGATTGGGCCTCTACTGTCAGGTGGACATATTCTGCCCACCTCTAGTGCAAGTCATCGTCATCATTATTAAGTAGACAGTATATCATTGCCTCTCAAACTATAAGGCCCTTCATTATATGTTCCTCTACAATTGGTTGGCATGCTTGTGCCAGTCTGGAACATTCAGTTCACTAGCAGCATGTAAGCTCATAGCCCAGGTGCCAGGAGGTAAACTTGACTGTGCCTCCCCACCCAATGAGCGCAACATCTCTCATCACCCATGCCTTCTGATATGAAGATTGTCTTTGAACTTGGCCTTGCAAAGTATCCTTGCCTCTGGGAATATAAGGGAGTACGGGCACGCACTACCGTTATTCTGGAAACCCCCGCCTGCTTCTATTTCATCCTTGGCTCACGTGACAGGAGACCACGATCTGATCTATTTTTCAGCATTTAATTGTCTTAAATGGATAAAACTTGGCACTCATGGTGTTCTTTCTTTGCACCTTAACAAGGGATAATTCAGCATCTCACGCTCACTGCCTTCAAGAATAGATAACCAGTCTTGAGTGTTTCAGCCTCGACACCAGGCCAGACAGCCCTTCCAGCCTCTTCCATGTTCTCGGCTAATTCTTTGCTGCGACACAGCTCTCGACTCTTCTCTCCATGGGTTTAAGCTTGCTAAAGTTATGATACTGATGTCCAGTTTCTATACAATGGTGGCTTCGGCTGCAATCTATTCACTACTCATAGCCAGCTTCTAAGATTACTTGATCTACTTGTATTACAGCATCTGTACAGTTAATGAACTACTCGCATTTTATTCAGTGCTTTTCACGCGTGCAATCTTCTCTTCACATATGAAAGTTTACTCAATTCTTTACTTGGTCTACAAGTTTCTATAAGTGTCATGCATCTTCTTCAGCCAGTCTTCTCTGTGCATCACGCTCACTTCTTGTTATGTCACAAGCTCCTTTTCTTGCTCTTTTTCATATTCCTTCTATGACTTCCTCCATTAGATTGTCATCTCTTCAGGAGTACATCTGATAGTGTTTTCTTAGTGGATAACTTTTCTCGAAGATTTGCTCCGGAATGGTCACAATTGCCAGTGCCAAGCATTGCACAATTTCATACCTCCTACATACAGGTGGGAAAGGGGCAGGACTTCTTGCAGGACTTCCTGAAGAGGCATTCAGCTGCTGCTCTACACTTGGCATGATGCACATCAGAGCTGTCTGTCATTACCTGTTTCCCATTCACTGAGGCCTTTTCACAGGTGAACTTGGTTTGTGAAAGCAAAAAGAAGATATCGAGGCTGAGTACCTTCAAAAGGAAATACACCAAACGCAGGTTATAAAGATACACAGGTCTTTATTCAAAGTAACTGAACAGTTTTCAAAGAAACAGAGTATCGGATAGCTATCAGGCCCTCAGTTCACCACAGCGAGTACCAGCACGTTCGGTGTGGGAAGTGAGTGGGGCTGTACATCAGAATAGTCGTGCCTTTTATTCAGTATGTTATCTGATGTTCAACCCACTTGCAGGTTAACCATTTTCATGGGCTAGAGGTTCATGCCGAGTTTGTGCCCTAATTTATGCAGCTATACATTTAGGGGTTATCCTTAACATATTCGCAAACAAGTTACAATAGAAACAGTGTGTCTTTGGATTTCGCATTGATCTTTCACATATATCTTAAACAATATAGTCAAACAAGTGTTCACATAAAATGCTCGAACAGTATTATACACGATATACGTTCATGGATTAGTCTCGTTGGTACAGGTAATCCTTTATACACAGGTCACCGAAGGACAAGGTCTCAGTACATGACCCTAACATTTGGCCTGCAGGCAGTTTACATATTAACTTGTACACAGAGGTCAAGACGGCCATGTTACATTCAAGACAACACTGTCCACCATCTTAGAACACAGGGTGACTTTAGAGAGAGAATCTAAAATGGCGGATGAACCTAAAATGGCGCCTTACACAGATCTAAGGTCAAGACCTTCCAACGCGGATTTCCTTGCAGAGCGATTTGGCCTAGGCCAATATACATACATATGATCCAGAGGGTATAATACGATTTCCCGTTCGACAGGTAGGGGTTTGACATAAGCAAATGCTAAATGTCTCTAGCTCTTCCTCGGTTTCATCCCACTCTTCACCCTTCAAACAGCCGATTTCGATAGGTTCATCTTTTCTATTCTTTGGACAGTGTCTGGCTAGATGTCCTAGTTCTCTAAAGGGAAAACAGACCAGAGGAAGTGGTTTACTTCCTTTTACTTCCTCCCTTCTGCTTTCGTCTTTAGGTTTTGGATCAGATTTCTTAAGCTCTACTCTTTCTCGATGCATCCCTTTGTTGACTCTATATGACCCCCCTGTTTATCTATTCCCTGGGGTTGACAGCAGTGGATGGGTTTATGATCTCTCCGATCTTCTCAACGATGGGCTACCTGGAAGTATTTAGCTGCATCCGAGTGGTTTTGCGCAGTCTCAATGGCCATGGCTAGGGTATGTGTATTTAATTGAAGGATGGATTTTCGCTAAAAAGGGGGTACGGAATTTGTAAATTGTTCTAAGGTAATCATCTCGATCAGTTCTTCTAGAGTTGAATTATTAGTCCATAGGTTCGCTGTGTTTTTGACCCGTTCGCCCATCTCTAAAGGAGTTTCTCCCAGGTTCAACCTAATGGTTCGAAATTTCTGCCGATAAAAATTCCAGATTTGCCCTACTCTTTTCAATAAGCCTTCTTTGATGGATAGGAAGGAGGCTCCCTTTGCAAGGTTGAGTAGCTGTCAGGAAGTTTGGAGTTCTCCTTTAAGAAGGTTCCTAAATAGCATTTCTCACGGTTCTCTCCCCACCAAAGTTGTTCTGCTAGACATTGGAAGTTTAGGAAATCATTTCCCAAATCTTCCCCTTTGAGATATGATTGCAATAGGCCTTGTGATAGTAAAGGCCTTGCTTGCAATTCAGTTAGTCTAGTTAGATTTTCCTGGAGTCTGTTTTTGGCTTGTATCTGATGGGCTGTCAATTGGGCAATGATATTGGCTAGATCAGCCATTTCTTCCGGGGGTGTAAGGGTTCCCCCTGTGGTGTCTGAATCAGAAAATAAACACCTCGCAACCCCTTTCGATAAGGTTTCTAAATCCTCAGAGTCCTCTGATTCTGAGTCACTTGAAGGAGTGGACTCGGATGGATTCGATTTTAACCCTGATGGCCCTGCCGCTGATGGAGACTAAATCGTATTCATCAGTTTGGACCACCAAAATAAATGGTTGCCAATGGCCCAATGGGACAAAAGATGTCAATCTGTACCCTTTTTGAGGGCATTTCTATTACTGGCAGTGGCATTTAAGGTCTTTTAATCTTTCCACCAGACTTGCCAGGCATTTCATAAATCGACAAGACGTACAGTTCCATTGTATATGGACTCCAGTGTTAGGACAGTAAAAATGGGGTGTTAACCTTTTGAAAGATTTTCTCACTTTGAGGCGGCTGGCCTGTAACAAGAAGTCTCTCTAACACAGTTGTACGCTGAGCCGCTGTTGCACACCTGGTTAAGGCTCTACAAGCTTGCTGTAGTGTAGTCCATTTTCCCCAGTAGGTACATAGTTTGCCAGTGGTTTCCCTGTTTAGAGTGGGAAAGGATGCAACAACAGTGATCCTAGAAATTAGATCACTCTCTCTTTCTGTGACAGAACTCTGTTTGATCCAGTCAGCCCCACCCCCCGCCTCGTTGCTGCAGGAAACTCTCACAACTCAGGCACATCCTCCAGTTCAGATACCCCAGCATGTCCAAGTGCAGCCTTCTCTCTAGCAAGAGTAGGAGTAGCCACACTTGCTATGTTGGGCTGTGTGGTGGCAGGGGCCACGTGCCTCCTGTTAATTGCTTAGGGCAACGCATGTACTGCAGGAGTCCACGCTTTAGAAGGCTGTTCCCTCTGCATCAGTAGCAAGCAGGCCCACATGCACCCGCTTAATGGAACATTGTTTCGTATACACACGGAGGGAGTTGGGCAATATTGTCATTTATCTGGAGAGCAGTCAGAAATCCTCCTGGACCTGCTGGGCAGCTTAGTGGAAGCCATGAGAACTTTTAAAGGATGGCTCTGTTGGAAAAGTATGTTCCGTCGACCATCAGATTGTTCACTCTGGTGCCCCCAGGTGTGGATGTTCCCTGACCATTATCTAAAACACTTCACTGGTACCAATTCTTATTTGCTGTTATCTCCTTCAGTAACAGATACCCATGGGGATTTACCACAGAGGGATGATCCTGGCCTACTTCTCCAGTTGAAATATTAGGCTGATGGCTTTCGACACCAAGATCTGGGCCTTGCAAAAGGATTTCCTTCTTTGGTGCAGAAGAGCTGCACAGTATGAGCGCCTTTTGGAACTGTGGTTGCCATTAGCCTTTCAACTTGCACCACATGTTGCTTAATACTATTTTGGAGCCCACACACAGTCTATTGTGACTTAACCCCTCCCATATGCAGGGGCTCTGTAGTGAGAAATGTTTAGAGGCATTTTGTTTACAATTATCCTCATGTGTTTGAGAAGACCACTTCCTTTCTGGTTCGGTGATGGGCCAGCCATTGGTTGAAACTACTTAAGTTCACTACCTTGGAGTTAGCAAAATGCTGACGATAAGTGTTCAAAATGAGTTCTGGCATGAGCCCATCATATGCTTTCAGTTTGTGACCACAAATCCAACAATTGGAATTTATCATCATTTCACTCACAGAAGTTCCAAAAAATCCCGTTCCAACTCTTAGGCTTGCATGTGTTCTGCAGAATGGGCTATCTAGATTGCGAGTTGTCTGAGACACAGGGTTTCCATTTCTACTGCACGAGTTGCTGAGATGGATGATGCAGATCTGTGTGATAATTTCAAACATAAATGTCCAAAATACTGAATTCTTTATTTGGCTGCATATATGTGCAGGGGGAAGCCCCCACAGCCTCCCGATACCCCTTCACCTTTTTTCTTAACTTACCCCTCCCTCTCTGATGTTGTAAATGCCTTATGGAGGGACGGGGCCTCCTCCCCTTGTCCTACCACTTCTCTGAGTGTCTTTTCTCTATGTTTTCTGCCACTGACGTCCCGCCTGGACCTCTGGCAGTGCAGCTCTTCATTTTTATCATTTGGTGAAAATCACCCATAGGGTACCCTTATGGCACCCATTGGTGGGGGTACGCCGTTGTACACCTTATGTGTGTTTTTTGGGTACCTGTGTGTGGCCCACAGAGCAGGGTATGGGCTGGTGGCAGCTACATGCTGACTTGACAGTGGCTCTGAGTATCCTCCATTTTGGGATTCCGAGGCCCTGCCATAGGAATCAGTAGATTCCTGACAGAAGGCAAGATGGCCCCTGTGGCCTCTTGGTTTCTATTGCCTTTTACCTTGTTTCCCAAAGTCCTGGGAAGCCCTGACTCTGTCCCTTCCTCCTGAATGGCTGGTGGGTGGAAAGACCATATATGTCTCTGTTGTTCCCTTTCCCCCTGACTGGCTGTTGGGTGGAAATACCAACTATGGCTCTCGGGCTGCCTCCTGTCAGACTGACAGGAGCCTTCCCAGGTGTTGTGTGTTGTGGGTACACCCTTGAAGTGGGACCTGTGTGAATGGAATCTGAAGCAAACTCACATTCTCTGTTATGGGTGTCTGGTTTCTGTATGTGGTACACAAGGAATGAGACTGCCCTCCCTGAATCTGACATGAATGCAGCGTATTGTGCTGAAAGGCTGGGTACTTGCCCAATCCACATCTTTTGTTATGGGTGTCTGGGTGGAGTGAATGGCCTGAATGCATTTGAGCTTGACTGAATGCCTGCCTGCACGAATGCCCTATAGTGTGATTGGCTGACTGAGCCTGACTGAGCAAGAGTGAATGAGAGACAGATGTGTATATCTGGGTACATCTCACATACCAATTATTTTAGTAGCTGAAGTCAATACTTATCAAGAAGAAGCTGCTCCTTGAAGCCCAGCTGGAAGGGAAGTCTGCTGCACCAATCCAAAAGCTGTCGTGTCTCCCAAGGACTGATCCAGAGAGGACCTGCAAAGGAGACCTCTCCCCAAGCTACAAGGGACCATTGTGCAAAACTGCTGCTCTTCATCAAAGTATCCTGAAAGCCAGTCCTGTGTGCCTGCCACCTGGAGAAGGGATCTTCGAAGTCCAAAAGAGGAGTGCCAAACTTCCCAAGCCAGAGAAGTCCATTGGTGTGCCCAGGGTCCTGAGGTGCGTTTTGTGACCGCTGGAAGCTGTTGCTGTCTACTGCCCAGAAGAGGGGGTACCCTGGCATAGTGCTGCTGGACACCCGTAGCTGCAAAAGTTGCCAACTGCCTAAGAACATTTGAAAGGACATCCTTTCAGTCACCACTGACCACTTTTTCCCACGGGGGAGAACCCAGAGTCCTGGAGTGCTGTGGAAGGTCCGCCAGGGGGTTTTCTGCAACTATAAGCTGCCAAGTCATCCCGAGGGGCCCGACTTGGTGAGGGTCTGAGGTCCACTCCAGTGATAGAGTCCAGGTCACCAGAAGCCATCCAGAGATCTGTGTTGTGGCTGCAGCTCCGGAGAACCAAAAGTTGAACAACCACGATATTCTGAAACCCGACACCAAAAGTGATCTATGCACCCTTTGCTGCCAGAACTTATTGAAAGGTCCCAGGGGTCTTATCCTCATCCACCAAGCCTTTAAGGAGACCACAGCAAGTTTCTTCTTCACAGGACTTCTATAGTCTGAGAAACCATCGACCAAAGGAGAGCACCACAAAGAGTCAATCCGCTGTCATTCTGAAACTGAAAGACTTTGTTTCCTTTTTATTCATGGACTCAGAATCCCAGTGACTCCTTCTTCCAAAGGGGGTCCACCCTCAGAGTGAATCGTCGAGTAAAGCCAACAAACTCTGCCACTACATCTGCCAAGGCACCAAAGAAACTGTGACGAGGAAGAGCATCTTCTAGCCTCAGGAGTCGTCAAAGGGTCCCAATTCGTCATAGATCCTGTTCTCCTGTGGCCTCTCAGGTACTTTGGGTGGTAGACCCTTTTAAAAGAAAGCACAAACGTTATTGACCAATATTGGACTTGGCTGTAAAAGACAACATAAGTTACTCCCTAACTTTTATATTACAGGTTGACCAGGTGGGGGGATCTTCACTCAAAATTACTTGTCTAGTCTAAAGATAACATTCTGCCACTGTTCATAACTAACCTGCCTTTATTTCCTTTCCTATTCTATGCTGGTTAGAGCTTATTTAAGAATTCACCTGCCATTTAAAAGTGTCTGCAGTCAGTGCAGTTATTACAGAATTTTAGTTGTGTGGTACCACATACAGTGAATATATTTACCATTCTCTGAATAGGTTGTTCCATGTATAAAGTGTTGTTATTTATGTGTATAATGGGTAAACGCAGTAGCAAGCCTTATTTTATATAAAGAAGCTGTGTTATCACCTATCATAGTGTGTGGCCATTCCTTTGTGAGGGCTTTCGGGAAACACTGTACTTAAGAACCTGCCTGCATCACCTCCTGAAAGCTTAGGCCTGGCTGCTCGCCACGTTATACCAAATTGAGAACCTTGCTGGGGTTGTTCTGTGCCTTTACCCTACCACATAGGGTAAAAGTCAACCTCTAAGCTAGACTTAGCTAGAAACTGTACGAACTGCACGTCTCATTTTTGTTGTGACTACTCCCTATTACCGCCACTTTCTGTATATTTTGTATATAACTGTTGTCTAGTATCACTGACTATCACAATTCACTGTGCCATGAAACCCGTACTATACCATTACCGCTATTACCGCCACTGACTGTACATTTTGTATTTAACTGTTGTCTAGTATCACTGCCTACTACCATGTACTGTGCCTTGTAATTTGTACTAAGCGCCCTTTTACTCCCGGGTCCGGAGCGCTATAGAAATAAAATAAACAAACATACAAACAAATATAGGAGGCAGAAGTACAGATACCCCCCTCCAGTCTTTACACCCCATATATATATGTAAAATGGGGCTCTCGAAATTCGGTATTTTGGACTGGTGTCCACAACACTGGCAGACCTTGTCTCGAAGAATGCCACTCGATTCCACTTTGGATGGCTTCATAGTCGCATTACCAGAACTGACGACTCACGTGGTTTGACCAAGTAATTTCACGGCCCAGGGGTGTTGCTAGGTCTGGAGAAAATCTGGGGCTATGCTAATGTTGGAAGTGTAGGGACTCAGGGCTGGCTAGTCTTTTAGTTGTAGCCCCTGAGCTTCTATCTGGGGCTACAACCAAAAGACACAGGGCTATAGCCTCCTCAGCCCCCCACCCCCAGCAGCGCCTCTGGTGTGGCCCCTTCCATTAAAAAGAAGAGTGCTGGGAGCCGAATCAGCTCTGAATCGCATCGTACATTTGTCATCCATCTAATCAGTGGGTTCTGACACATTTAACATTTCTCTGGCATCTTCCCGTGTTTTCAACTAGGATTCGATGTTGCTCCAAACACCATTTAAATACCTGGCCAAATCTGATTCAAGCAACTGCAAAACTCCCTCTAATAAGCAGGCAGAAGCAATCATTATACAGGACAACATTCAAGTTCCACTCATTCTGGCAAGGTGCAATGATAGGCTGTAGAACTAAGTCCTGTATTAACACAGGGGTCCTCTGCAGGCAGAGCTCCAGGTTGCAGCAGGTTGAACCCACTGGAGCCCACTCAATGTACCTTTTGATGAGACATGTGCAGGGAACACGATAATGTTTGGGGGTTTTAGCCGTGTGGTGTTTAAGGTGCCACACATATACAATCGTGGTTGCATCTCTGATGAGGCCTTTAAGTGGATTTAAGGAGTACAAATCTGTGTACCAAGCAGCAATTCAGACAAGAAAACAGGGGCCTTGGACTACAGATGCAGCTCAGGACATTTTGCTTCTACGCAAGTGCAGCTTAATATGGCAAGGCACACTTACCATATGATAGGTAAGTCTCAAACACGTTGTTTGTCAGGTACAACAACTTTTCTCCTGATACAATTCCCAGGAGCAAGCATTATATGTCCAAGTTCCACCTCAAAGGAGGTCCAGATGCAGCCTTAGATGTCCAGAGAAAACACCATGGGGCTAAATTTCGTGTTATTCGCCGGTGGGAACCTGTACTCCTGCACTTTGACATGCACAGCCATGTGAAGGCCAACAAGTGCCACACTCAGACAGAACTGTGAATGTTAGCATGGTAAAGGTCAGGTAACCCACTAACCAATATAAGCTCAAACTCTGCATACTTATCTCACTCAACAAACTCACACAACCATCTCTCGCACAACAAGCCGCACGCACTTCACAACACTGAAGGTGCCGGCTAATTCCTGCAATTTTGTGCTGGTGGCGGCCTGATTTACCTTCAGCTCTTGGTGGGAGGTAAATCAGTCACCCCCACCAGCAAACTTGTAGTTCCCCGTGTTAGAACAGTTTTTCTGAAGTCCAACTAAGGGCTTAGTAAAACCATTCAACTGAGGCAGTACAAGACTCTTAGTATAATGCTTTACCACCTGAGATCAGGGTAGCATAGACAGAGGGCCAGGCTTATCTTGGGAGGGAGAGAGGGCTGTAGAATCATTACAAAGAATTCGTAATACAAATGGTGCAAAGAAACACTGAAACACTATGGCCCTGATTAGGACTCCGGTGCTAAGCCATGGTGCTATTAGGACCATGGTCCATGCCGCAGTCCACCATGGAGAAAGGGGCAATTACCACCCCATTCCAAGGTTGGCGGGCGGTAATTCCCCTTTCTCCATGGCCCTTCCCCATTCCCATTTTTGCCCCATAGGGCTCAATGGGAATGGGGAAGGCAGCAATTATGGTACCGCAAAATGCAGGTACCGTAATTGCCATCAAGGTCCCTTTGCGGGTCCCTACTTTAACAGCTGGTCCAGACCAGCCGTTAAGGTCGGGAGCCGCAAAGGGACCTCGTAGTAAGGCCTTAAGGGGTTAACGGCGCCGCAGCCTTTTACGGCGCCGTTAACCCCTTAACGCCAGGGCCCTAATGAGGGCCTATGTATTGTAAAACAAAATGGTTTATTTAAATACAAGTAGGCCCAGATACATTTTGGGGGAAATAATTACTATCAGATTATATATAACCACAATTATAAAAACCCAACACTATGCTTGAAGGTGCACAGACCAAAGCATATCACCTTATTTCGAACATCTAACACTAGTTGTAGGGAAGTCAAAATGAAGAGATACGTTTGGATTAATTACAGTTATATAAGAGTAGTAGACCCTAACAGTTGCACTGTGACGTTGAGCAAGAAATCACCTAGTAAACCAACTGGACAATATACTTTTTGTGAATAATGGAACACTTATTTTATGTACAGCAAAAACCTATACATTATTTTGTAATAACCCACATTTATACTAGGTGAGTAAAACCTAAGGATGTAATATTCTATTACAGGTGCTTTTGAGATCAGTAAAACACAGATTGAGAGAAGCAATAACTCTTGTAACTTATTTTAGGATGGAAAACAGATACCTTAAGGTATGTAAAACCAATACACATTTTAAATGAGCTATCAGCAACTTAAAGACAGGTAGAAACCTCAGACTGTTTTTGTGTCTGTCTAAAAGAGACCAGGGAAAGCAAAACGCAGTGTCACACTTTATGAGTGACTCAAGGTTATTCAAGGTGGGTAAAACCTAATGCAGACTTATTCTGGACAGGTTAACAACTGGAATTCTGCCTCTGGAAAGCCAGCAGGATTCCCCAAAGTTTCAGCAAGATTCAGAATTTTGGAAGACTGTGCACTGCACAATGGTTTAAGGTCCCAGGGTATTGGGGTATTGCAGCACCGCAAGGTCGCAGCATGGCGTGTGATAGCTCAAAATGCTAGTGTTCTTGAATGTAGTGGGTCTCATCAGTCTCTGCGTCAGGGTTATCATTTTCAGAGCCCCCAATTCATATGGAAGGAAGGGCTACAGCAGGCTCTGGTTACACAGCAGGCTCTCCGGTCGCTGAAAATCATCTCAGCTGTGGTTTCTTCATCTTCCTCTTTGGTTTTAGTTCCAGTGGTCGACTTACCTCTACAGCTTCGAGGATCTGACTTTTATGCAGGAACCCAGCCAATCAAACAGTCTTGCAACATTCAAACTTGGTAGGTTGGCAGTCTGTTCAGGACAGTCGTTTTAACTGGTTTGTCTAAGTCAGGCTGGAAGACAAAGGACTGCAGAGTTTTGGACTCCTCTCTCGCTTACTCCCTTCACAGACACTCTGGAGCCTGGTGGGGAGTCCATAGGGCTCCCGCTAAAGATGAAAATCGCACAAAGGAATTTCCCACCCTGGATGTCAGGTGAAAGGAACAGGAAAGGACAAGAAATGCTAAAATGGTGAAAAGAGAATACAAGGGCCATTTTGGTAAAATGAACAAACCTCCCGTGGTAAAGGTGCACCGAATTAATGAAAAGGTTCACTGCCACCAGCCATTAACAGTAAGTGTGTCCTTGTAACATAAATTTTACATTTAAAATGAGAAAGGAGGTACACAGTGTCTCCCAAGCACTCCACATAAGGTGGCGTTGCTGGTCTCACCTAATAAAATGTAAAAGGGATCAAAAAATCCTTTCAACCCTTGGGAACTGTAGTTCTCACAAGGTTAGTCAGAGAAAGTTGGGGAGCCCCTAGGGCAACCCAGCAACAATCAGCACTTATTGATAAAAAGTTGTCAAAGAGGATAACTTTTAAAATACACTATGGAGAGTCTTAAATATGACACCCATAAAAAGAGTAAAACGATTCTGTGAGTGTGAAAAAGGTTCCGACTCACAGAGGTATAAGGAACAATAAGCCACCAGTAAAAGGCAAAAACTTCCAGGGTTGGCACAGGTCAGGAAGGTTGCTATGAAAATCTTACCTAACATCCTGGAGCGGAAAAAGTGACACTGGTGGTAATACCAATACTTTTACCAGCATTTTTCCTGCACCAGGAAACTTAGAATGACCACCATATGTCTTGTATTTCAATTTTTGCACATCTCATGATGGCATCACTGTTTTAAATGTAGAACACCTTTTGAGTGGTGCTGGATTTTTGCAATATCCCAAAAGAATACACGATTATAAATAACAAAATGGCGTTCTCAGTTTAAACAACAGAAGATCTCTACACATCCCTAAAACACGATCATGTCCTCTTCTAACCTATGTGACCAGGTGACTGAATATTGTGTTGTTTAGGAAAGTAAATGATGTTACCTTTATTCGCAGCAGGTTGTAGGACAAGCAGAGGTGTAGTCCCGAGATCCAAGGACCGAAGCGAGGGAGTGAATGCAGGCCAGGCTGCTGCTATGATAGACTGATGAACATAGAGGTGAACCCCTCAAGCCATACGACTGCAGCAGACAGAGGAACACCCCCAAGGCAGGAGCCACCTGCAAGGAACGAGGGACTGAGTCATGAGATAGCAGATCAGTAATGGCTGAAATAAGGGAACAGGAGCCTTGGACGTGGATCCCAAATGACCAGATCAGGCCAACATCTCAGTGGCAGATCAAAGGGCAACTGGAACAAGAGATCTCCCCACATGGCGATATCCTTCCCCTTTTGGTTATAGGTCCATCAGCCAAACAGGGCAACATGGATGTGGGAAATATTTAAGAATATGTTGATATTCTAGACAGTGAAACTGAGCATGCAAAGAAGTTTTACAATGGAGACTTTCTGTGCATATCCACCGGGGAATATTTAGTGTGGACGTTTCTTCTTGTCCTGGAGTTTGAGTAAGACAAAGTGGCCTTGTTTGTAGTTGGGGGTGCCTGACAGTTCGGTTGAACTGCAGCCATAGCCAGGATGTAATCGGCTGGATAAACGCCAGAGGAAGCGCGGGAAAAGAGCAAGTGTGCTATATGCAATGTGAGGGAGAATGAGACAGAGAGCCCGATTCATGGAATATTTTGCGCAATGCAAGTTGACTTTGCACTGCCAACAGGCACCCTTATTCACAGAGCGATGCAGAGTGTATCTTTTCAATGCAAAGTGACTTTGCACCACTTTTGCACGAGTGCAAAGTCACCTTGCACTGCAAAAATACACTTTGCACAGCTATGTGAATCAGGGTGTTTGTGGGCAGTGCAAAGTCACTTTGCACTGCGCTAAAGGTTCCATGAATTAGGTCCTGTTACTCCTAAACAGGGTTTTGGAATTTGTCACTACATTTTCAAGAAGACACGCTGGTAGCAGGCGCCCCTCTCTCGAAAGAACATGGCATGATAACCTGTTCTGTGGTTTTTTCCCACTTTGAGAGTCCGGAGCCATCGCTTTTTGCGCACTGTACTTTTCACAAAGGATGAATATCCATTTGCATATGCGTCTTTGTCCTGCTCACAAGAGCAGTCCAGCTCCGAAATGCCAGGCAAACTCCCTTTGAACAAGAGGACCAACAGCAACCCCATACACGTGTTTCAGCCTTGTTGAGCCTCATCAGTGAGGTGGAGCTGTGCCTCTCTGAGCACAGTGAGCAAGGGGTTTACGTCTGGGTTCCCCCAAGTAGGTAGAGCAATGGCCTCTGGGTAATTTGTGCCAAGAAAGGGTTTAGGGTCAGGCAAGGATTTCTATTCCCCTATTTAAACCAGAATGATATCCAGCCTGTTTGCCAAGGAAACTCAACTACTGATTTTATTACATAACATTTTTTGTATATATTTTTGCTTCAAAAGTGCAGAGAGGTTGTTTGGGGGCAGCAATGTGGCATGGTCAGAGGATCAAGGGCAGGTCCGCGGATGAAGCGGTGGGGTTCTTCCACCACATTTTGCATCAAACAAAATTAGTAAAAAAAATGCAGTAAAAAACGACTAGAGGGAAAATTATTATGCAAAAACACATAGGAGCTCAGTTGCAAGTCTGTCTCTGTGTAATTACACAGTGGGGACCTGGTACGTTTACACTTTTGTGTAAACAGGTCCCCACTGCGTAAGTTTCCTCATTTGCATGGCATAGTACAAAAGGGGAGTGTAAAAGCATGGTTTACACCCTTGTACGCCACCCTTTTGCACTGAGCCGTGAGAATTGAGTGAATTCTGCCTGCCATGTACGCATGGCAGGCAGCGTTTATAGGGGATTCCTATGGAGTCCCCCTGCATTTTGCTGGAGCAAAAGGCCAGGGGACTCCATAAGTATCCCCAGTATGAAAATGTCATACTAGCATAAATGCAGGGGTATTTGTATGGAGGAGAAGAAGAGGGGTGGCGGAATCGTAAGTTAAGATCAGGCCCTCCTCTCTGCCATACAACAAATGAAATGTTACGTGTCTTGGAAAATGAGCTCCATAGAACCACTAGAATATTCCAAGCATGCTCTGGAATTATCCTTTAGTAAAGGCTTGGTAAATAAATATATTTTGATCCTCCCACAATTAATTCAGGAATATCTCTTTACGCCTTGCTTATTTTAATAAAAATGAACTTACTTTAAAACGTTACATATTTTTTCACATGTTTTTCATGGATCAAGGTTTCTATGAGTTGGTATTCTGTGAGAAATGTCCAGTTCAAAACTAGGCAACATTTTTTGATTAAGAAGATCAGGTATGAATCTCTCTCCTTACAATCTGCAATTATCAACTTGGCTTGAGAAATCTTCATATCGTCACACAGGAAGGGCACACACAACAGGGCCTTATTGGCCTGGTATTGGGATAAGATCGCTAGCAAATGAGCCATGAAGAACCTTGGACCTCAAGCTCTTGAAGATGCTGGACTTAAAAGCACAGATTTGAACATCTATGGTTGTGTAATGCTATGCCATGGTGAACTTGAACCAGGATCCTCATAACAATTAAATCAACAATGTCATAATACAACTGGCATGTGTGTGTGTGTGTGTGAACTTACAATCTGTGAGACACCATCTACTATGATCATTAATAGGTAAGGGCATAAAATCCCAACAGTTCCAAGTCACAACCACTTACGCAGTTGACAGGCCAGTGCAACTCCTCCAGAAACAGTAGGACACCGTCCCTTATGACTGCTATACGCATGGCAACAAAAACAATATACAGTGTCAGTGCTAATTGGAGGGTGGGGATCCGAAAACTGAAACTTCATCCAGAATAGAGGTGTACCGAACGTCTGCTTTGAGTAAGTATTTGGTCGAATTCTGGCTGAAACAAAAGTCATTCCACTAGGTCCAAAACGTTTCTTGCTATTCGGCTTCTGCCGAATACTTTGCCCTCTCGTTTGAATGCATTGTAACTACTCAGAGAGGACATAATGGTATGTAGATTGCAAATGAGAATATGACGAAACACTGCCTCACAGCATTCCTGATTAGATATCAGACTAAAGGGAGTATCTTTGTGAATTGGACAGAAGGATTGGTGAAAATGAGTGAGAAGTGAGCATGGTTTGTTTCTATGGGAAATGTCTATAGCAAAATGTTAAGAATTCACAACATTTAGTGGAGACCAGTAGGTATATGGTTGTCAAAGTTATGTCAGGCAGAGTGACATGCCTATGCGTAAGAGACCTATCAGAGGAACTTCATGTTGCGAAATCGCACTAGTTCCTCTACAGCCCAGTTTGCCAGAAGGAGTTTGTTTATTTTTATTTATTGGGTCGTTATAATGCTCCTATACAGAAAAGGGTTTTTCAAGGCACCGCAAGACAAAAAAAGGGGCTGGGGGGCGGGGCAGGCATGAAGGATAACAAAAACGGTCCTACTAGGCCTTGTGTCATTTAGATCGTGCAAGTGCAGTGACAAGAAGTGCAGTGGAGTGGGGGGAGGTGCAGGTCAGAGCGGAATGCATTAAGCTAAGATGGGAAGGGAAGAGTGCAGAACGTGCAAGTGCTGGGGGTTGGGGGGAGAAGGGAAGAGGGCCCCTGGGCTAGGCCAGTGCTAAGGGAAGCCAGGTGGACCAGTGCCAGGGAAAAGCAGAGAGTGCAGGGAAAGGGGGTCCACATGCTAAGTGCAAGGACAGGGCTTGATCGGGCTCAGTAGGGGTGTAGACCCCACCAGGCTAGTATAGGTGTCGGAAGCCAAGGTAGGGGAAGTGCAGGTTTGGGAGAGGGGCAGGGAAGAACTAAGTGCTGGGGTAGACTGGGCGAGGAGGGCCTGGTGTCCCGTATGACTCTGAAGGAACCAGGCAGCCAGTCAAAAGGCAGCAGAGGGGGATAGTGGGGATAGATAGTGTGGCAACTGTGTCTGGGCACAGTCATAGAGCTATGCACTGGTGAAGCATGATTGGGAATCTGGAGACTTCCAACATAAAGACTGCCTCTTTTAGGTCAATAGGGCTGGGGATGAGTCAGTAACATCTAGGACAGTGCAGAGGTGGCTGGCATTTCCCAACCCACATCAGCCTCTTGGGAGAGCTTGCTTATTTGAGAAATGCCTTGAGGGTCATTACACGCCACTGTATTACCTGCAGGAAAGGCATGTTGGATTTGGGCAACATACCTTTCAAACAATGTTAGGGTATCTCCCAGTGTGTGTAAGTCCATAACCATAGGGAGTTTTGGGTAATTGCTCACTATTATACTGCCTAGACAAGGGAAAAAGCATTGATCATGGAGAACCATCCAGATGTATTTACTAAAACATAAAGCCATCCACTGGTCCTTTTTCTAGACTAGAAGAAAACTAGAAGGATCAGCTGGTGGCTTTGTTTTTTTAATTTATCCTTCAGCCTAAGTATTCTGTCATATGTAGGAGCCTGGAATGTTTCATGTTAATAAGCTAAGCATTTTTGAGTTAGATGGGACACATGTTCCATAGTAACCTTTGGTAACAACAACTGTGGGGTCTCCCTCCCTTTACAACTCCATTAAGCAAGAACATTACATATGTTTTGCTATACAAAAAGCAATGACAGAATGTGTTCTTCAGCACCCTGAAGTTACCTGTGGGGAACCCAGCGGCTCTCCCAGCATTCCCCTGCCCAGCCACGCGCAGGTGTTCCCACTTCAGACATACCCAGCGACAGGGGGCAAGGACATGGCAAGGTAGAGGCAATGGAAGAAGTACTGGAAAGCAAACCTTGTAATTCTAATGATTTAAACAAAGAAAACAGGATTTTACCTTGAAATGAAGCAAACAGTTCCATAAGTGATCATTTGATTCTATTTAAATTTGAACATAATCTTTGGTGCTAGGGTATTTCTCTATCAGTCCAGGAATGCAAACTTTTATAAAAACGTGGTTTATAGCAACACATTGCTTTGATGTAGCACTTGCCTTTTTAGCCTTGTACTTGCAAAGTGCCGTGAAGAGCAGTTTTTCTCACCCACCTTACAGTTAGTCTTTTTTCCATTCCCATATGCACGTGCACCCTGGCTGTGACCCGGGGACGCGTGCATCCGCTTTTTGTGTACCTTTTCCTTGCTTTTTCCAAAGTTCTCCGCCTGGTCCCTTCACTACCTCTCTTACTGCCTAACACTGTTCAGTGTGGAGGAAGTGCTCCTCACTTCCAGTCGGTGACCTGCAGAGAATAACAGCTCTATGCTGGAAACTGGTGGCATATAGAGGCCACACTTGGGTCACCAGTAACAGGACAGTTTACCTTGCACAACAGTGACAAATTCCATGCGTAAACTGAATATGCTTAACCCTCACAGGGAATTAGAGACTTCAGCCAATCTTTAAAATCTTCCCAATTTGTGGAAGGAGTGCAGTAACGTCGGGGCTCCAGTGGTTTTTGGCATATTTAAGAGTATACTTTCATTCTGCTTTGAAATTAATGCATTATGATACATGTTACTTTTGACACCCATCTTAGATTTCAAGTATGATTTGTGAGCTTCCTCGATGCCTCTTTACGGGTTTCGAGGTACTTTCCTCACACATTCTGTATCTAACTGCATCCTCTGGCTAAACTTCAGCGGATCCAAAACAATGCACTCTGGGCTGTTTGGGGCCTCAAGCGCTCGGACCCCATCTCTCATGCCAGACGTGGCGCCCACTGGTTGCCAATCAAAGCACGCATTGATTTCAAGATTCTCTCCCTAACACACAGATGTATCCACAACACTGCACCCTACTTCTTCACCCAAGCATCTCCATAAGAACCAAACTCCCTTGGCTGCGTTCCTCATCCACCTTGTCACTAGCCAGCCCCAGATTCACAAGAAAAAGAGCCGGGGGCACTTGCTTCAAGGTCATTGTCCCCACCCTATGGATTGCCCTACCTCTCCACATCCGAGAGCGGGCATCCTACCTCATCTTTAGAAAACTGCTAAAAAGCTGGCTGTTTGACAAATACGACTAACCTGAACTTGGGGTTTCCACCTGGGTCCCTACCTGACTCTCTACAACACACACTGTCATGCTTATGCACCTTATTCTTACTGTATTCTGTTTTGTAGGTTTATCAGCGCTGTGATACTTACGCGTTTGGGCGCTGTCAATAAATGAAATAAATAAATAAATAAATAGTAGTCTGAGGACCCCACATTCATTAGAGACCATCAGGTCAAACATGAAGCATTTTCGAAAAGCTGCATGTAATATTTTAATTTTAACTCTGGTCGAGCATTTAAAATAAAGAAATGCAGGTCCATCCTGGTGCATAGGAGGGAGAAGCACAATGGGGTGCAGCAGGAAACACCTGCCCATATTCTCATCCTCTTTGACCCCAACATCCCCACACTTCCGGGGAAGCCATTTCTGAATCATGGGACAGTTAAACATATGTTACTTCCAGCCAAGGGTGGAGGAAAACTCATGGGCCCTCATTAAGACCCTGGCGTTGGACCATGGTGCTAATAGCACCATGGTCCATGCCGGTAACTTACCGACTCCGCCATGGCGGAATGAGGAATAACCGCCCCATTCCGAGGTTGGCGGGCGGTAATTCCCCATGCCGCCATGACCCTTCCCCATTCCCATTTTTGCCCCATAGGGCTCAATGGAAATGGGGAAGGCGCTAAGTACGGTGCTGCAAATTGCGGCACCGTACTTAGCACCAAGGTCCCTTTGAGGGTTGGATTTTAACGCCTGCAAAAAGCAGGCGTTAAAATCGCCAACCCGCAAAGGGACCTCGTAATCAGGCTTTAAGGGGTTAACGGCGCCGCCACCTTTTACGGTGCCGTTAACCCCTTAACGCCAGGGTTGTAATGAGGGCCATGGCGTGTTTGCTGCCACTTTAATTCAATATTTACAGCATGCCGTAGTCTTCAAAAATGCGGCCTGCTGTAACTGTTGCACGCAGACCCCACACATAATGAGGTAAATGGCAAAAATAGTTGCTACTTGAAATACAACCCGGTTTTATTGTCGCCACAGAACTCAGAATGAGGCTCTAAATCAAGGCTCTGCAACATTTGGCTCTCCAGAAGTTTGGAACTACAACTCCCATCTGCCCTAGCCAACATAATTACTGATAAAGGACCATGGGAGTCATAGGACAACACATCTGGGGAGCCACAGGTGGCGGACCCCTGCTCTCGTTCTTGATTAAAGAAGCTTTGCCCTTTCTTTTGAAAGAGTAAAAAGCATTGGAAAGAAAAAGTACACCTTCTGAAGTAAACCAAAATCTTTACTTTTTAAACTTCAATTTACTAGCCTGGTTTGTATCTTTAAGCTAAATAGTCACGTTTTCAGGTTCATTGTGTGGAAGATAATCAGATTGTCTTAAGATTTTTTTGGTTGTATTTTATGTAAATAAATGTCCATTACTGCTCTTTCTCAGTTTCATTTGGTTAATAGGCTCTCATCACTAGTTGGGCGGTAGCCTCTAAATGCAGCGGTAACAGTATTACTGCCGCATTTAAGGGTCCGATCAATCTCAAGTCTGGCAGCATTTACACCCTAGGTAGAAAAATGCTGATTTTTGGTGCAATTACCACGCAGTAATAATGCTGGCGGTAATTGCGCCAAAAATTCCCCATTGGGTCCAAAGGACACAATGGGAATGGGGACTTACAGTTAGCGCCCAACCCGTGGTCCAATGGTTATACCGCCGGACCGGTGGACACTAACGCAAATACAGTTGGACGGTATCCCAGTCAGGAGACCGCCCAACTCGTGATGAGGCCTGCATTTTAGAAATTTACGGCACTGAAGTAGATAAGATATTATTTTCAGATCCTTCCATAATAGGTATCAAACCATGGACTAACACACTGTCAAACCTTTCTTTGCACGTGAAATGTACCCTTTCTTCTATGAATCGTTACTGATGTGAGGGTTAGCCGCCAACCTTGCAATCCTTGAAATTGGAGAGGCACTCAAATGCAGTAGCTAAGTACACATTTTCGATAATCCTGTTTTTGGTACTAAACAAGCTACTTCAAAATCTCAACCACATTTTTTAAAGATCTATAGCTGCCATTTTGACAACAAAAAAAGCTATTGAGAGCCATTCTTCCCCAGAAATTCTTGCACGCAGGCCCTGAAGTCCTATCCTCTAAGAGATCAATTGATGGTCCTAGAACTACTCACTCCTCAAGCTGCAGCTGAAAGGAAAGTCAGCATCTTGGGTAGGTTCCCTTCACAGATAGCCCTACAGTTCCTGATGTTCCTATGTGGGAAGGCTGTTACCGGGCATCTGTCGAATATAGTCGACCTCTCATGCATGTGCTCTAGGGGCCTGTGATTTCTCTTGCCTGCGACGAGATGCCACCATTATGCCGAACTCCATAAAACACTATGGGCCCAATTCATGGAACTTTCAGCATGGTGCAAAATGACTTTACACTGGTGCAAGATGACTTTACACTGCCAACAAATACCCTGATTCACAGAGCGGTGCAAAGTGTATTTTCTCAGAGCAAAGTCACTTTGCATTGTAAAAGTACTCTTTGCACTGTGCTAAATGTGCAATTCAAAGAGTACTTTTCTAGTGCAAAGTGACTTTGCATCAGTGCGAAGTCAATTGACACTGCAAAAATACACTTTGCACCGCTCTGTGAATCAGGGTGTTTGTTGGCAAAGTCGCTTTGCACAGCGCTAAAAGTTCCATGAATTAGGCCCTAAGGCTTTGAGCACCTGTCTGTGAGGTCCAGGGTGCTGGGATAGACTTTGTTTTTAAATGCCACGTTATCATGGGGATGCCATAGCACACACAGAGAAGGTCGTAGTCAGCACGGGTGCACTGTGGAAGAGCGAAATGTGTGCCAGTGGCAGTGAAGGGGGCGTGCGTAGACGGCGCACCAGTGTGTGGGAGCAGAATGGCACCGTGTACCAGGTGGGGAAGGGAGAGAGACCACTGTGAGAAGCACAAGGGCAGGGACAGTTAGTTTCCTGTTAGGACTGTGGTCCTATGTGCCAAATCTCTAATCTAACAGTTCATGGTCAGGGGCAACCCTCATAAAAGAACTGGAATCGCTCACAGTCTTCATCGGTACAGGGTTTGTGGTACCCCACCCCAGACTCTGCTTGCATATGCTACCTCTCCTGAGCAGCGGTCACTGAGCTTAGAGATGGCACGCTATTTTTAGCCGTTCCAAAGGCAATGCTATGGAGAGGGACCAAAAACTGCTGACTGTGTTGTGTTACGTCACATGGCATAATCGTTCTCTCTCTCTCTCTCTCTCTCTCTCTCTCTCAGAGATAGGCAGGGCATACTTATATAAATAACACATGTTTCAAATATACAAAGCTATACTTAAAATGATTTCTACAGAGTACAATCTTAACAGGCATATTCAAAAGGATTCTAGTCAGACGTTCCATTGGGTAAGTCTCTCGACTATGGTCTAAATTAACTCAGTCTGAGTCCAGGATTTTTGCCAGAGTCTGGATCCTGAAAAATCCATCCCAATGACCAGCGCTGGTCTCCGTAGGACTCCTGCCTGTGAGTCTTTTTCTCGTCTGCAAAACAGCATTGGTTTCTCTGGTGGATTGGGTATAAGGTCTCGAAACTCAATTTATTGACCTTTGGAACTGCTCGTCAAAGACCCCTCGGCACCACTGAGGGGCTTGAGAATCTCAGTAAGATCTCTGCCTTAAAGAATAAACAACATGTGCTCTTATTCCAGGCAGAGACGCATTATTGGTGTGTGACGTGCAAGTGTTTCACCTCGAAGAGAGATTCATGGTTTAATACATGCCTTGTATGTCTGAAAGCTTCTTGCTGCTACGTCTAGGCATATTGCCTCGGGTTCACTGAACAGACAATAGAACGGCCCTCTAGATCAGTTTTGCATGGGTAATTTCATCACAATGATCTTCTTCTTGCTATGTTAAAGCAAACATACAATACTGCATATTAGGTCAACTTTCATCATCCTATTGCAATGGGGGCTCTAGGTGTCAATCGCTGTGCCTTCGGTTGAGTGGGAGGTGGATAGAGAACTGTGTGAGTATCTTGCAAAGGAACATTTTGAACATATGAACAGATGTGCCCACCACTCACCGGATGTTGCTTAGCCATGCATAATGTGCCTTAGTTAATGATTATGTGAATGGGGTAGGGGTAGAAGTAAAGAATAATGAGGTGGTCCTGGATAAGGTGAAGACCTTTGCTAATGTTCCCTTTCCCCAAATTCATGTTTCAGAGGATGGTCCCTATAGAAGCAGCCAGTTTCTTTCTGTGACGGAAGAGGCCCGTACGGGGGCTAACAGTGTCATTTTACTATAAACTGGCACTGAGACAGTTTAAGTGTCTGCTTTCATAAGCTCAGTGCACAGCGTGTAAATGCTGGGATCTAAACAGCAGTGGGCGTGTGGATGGCAAATTTGAATTTAGCACATGCTCTTCAAAAGTAGAACCTTTCTCAGGCTGTCTACTAGTGTAACACCCCTACCCCATTCACATAATCATTAACTAAGGCACATTATGCATGGCTAAGCAACATCCGGTGAGTGGTGGGCACATCTGTTCATATGTTCAAAAGTCTACCACACAACTAGCACACCAAATCCCAATGCAAACTCAAAAGAAATAAAGGACCTAGCGGTGTTCAGCGACACCGCTCTCTAAAGACAAAGTTCAGAAATCAAAAAAATTCATTACAATCTAGTTAATGTCAGACTGACGTCAAAGCACAGCACAGAGATATAAGATCTCCTGAGCAAAGTGGAACGGACATCCTAATCTTCACTGAAACCTGGCTAACGGAAAACTTCAAGACAGTCGCACAAAAATCCATAGCCAATGGCTTCAAGTTGAAACAAGTCAATTGAGAAGGAAAAAGGGAGGGGGCATCACCACTGCATACTAAGACTACCTTAAGAGCACAACAGCACCAGCACTATATATCACAATCTGTGACCACCAAACCAAGTTTTCATTCCTGTTCAGCTACAGACCACACACATACAATCCAACTTACACAGAGGCATTTGCAGGGGCCATAACCAACATCGCTATAAAATATAATATAAGCACCCAATCAAATTAGGGGACTTCAGTATATGGTTGTATTTGGATGGAGTTGTCTGGGTCGGGACTCACATTCTACTGCGCACTTTGTTTATGAAGTAATTGTAAGTTAGTCCGCAGCCTGACTCCTGGTTTGTTTGTCTGGGGACCAACTCCAGGGTTCCCAATTGGCTGAATGAGTAGGTGGGATGGCAAACCTGTGGATGATGTGGTGTGCAGTCATAATGTCGACATCAATAATGTCGACAGTCAAAATGTCGACAAATTAATGTCGAAAAACAATAATGTCGACAAACAAAAATGTCGACATTTTTCAATATTTTTTCGAAATTTAATTTAGTGTATGCATAAATAAATAAATAAATATATATATGATGTGTTGAGTATGAGGGGTGGTTGGGGGGGTGTGGGGGGGTGGCAGGGGGGTGTTGGGTGAGGGGGGGTTGGGGGGGGACCCCCCCATAGTAAATACAATTTTTATTTATTTAATTATTGAATAAATAAATAAATAAATAATTGGTATGTGTTGAGTATGAGGGGTGAAAGGGTGGTTGGGGGGGTGTGGGGGGGTGGCAGGGGGGTGTTGGGTGAGGGGGGGTTGGGGGGGACCCCCCCCATAGTAAATGATCCTTTTTTAGGTTATTTATTTATTGAATAAATAAATAAATAAATAAATAAATAATTGGTATGTGTTGAGTATGAGGGGTGAAAGGGTGGTTGGGGGGTGTGGGGGGGGTGGCAGGGGGGTGTTGGGTGAGGTGTTGATAGTTTTAAGGGTTTATAGTCATAATGTCAAAAAAAAAATGTCGACATTTTTTTTTCGAAAAAATGACTTTTTACATTATAAGTATAGGATGTCGACATTATTATTTTCGACGTTTTTTTTTCGACATTTTTGTCTGTCGACATTTTTTTTTCGACATTATGACTATAAACCGATGATGTTGGGCGCTGGGAGGATTCAATAGACCAAGGATTTAGCTGGTTAGCTGGTGGTTTTAGTTAAGCATCAGGTTAGACATATCATGTTGGTGTTAAAAAATGTTGCTTTATTATTGTTTTCGAAATACACCAGAGCATCTAAAAACATTCATGTGGCAGATAATGCCAGTTGTTCAACTTAGGTGAGTGCACACAGCCGACGAGCGTTTCGACCTAAGTCTTTTTCAGGGCCAATTGAGTCGAGATTAGGCTCTTGATAGAGCTGGTGGCTGGTCCTCCCGGGTCAGGGTGCCAGTAGGGCTAGATAGCCAATTCTAATGCTGCATCGACTGGAGAGCGCCGTGGATCCCGTGTCACTTGGCGGTGCGTGAACTAGCTAAATCCTTGGAGTATTGAATCCTCCCAGCGCCCAACATCATCCACAGGTTTGCCATCCCACCTACTACTTCAGTATATGGTATGAAGAATAAAACACCAACTCAGCTAAATCCCTAACCTCATAACTATCAATAATGCATCTACAAAAATACCATTTATGCTCCACCCTCCAACACGAGCACAAACCCACCACCTAAACACTGCTCTGAAAAGGAACTGGAAATCCCTAAACACCAAACCCCTGATGAGAATTCACACAATCACGTGCTCCATAGTACACACAGATAGAAGAACTGAGCCAGTCCAAAAATGGATCACGGATGCCCTAGAGCTGTTACACCGAAAAAGCACCGAAAAAGCCTTTCATCTGTTCCAAAAAGAAACTGAGCCCAAGAAACCAGACAGCCTGCAACAACACACCCACTCCCTCCCAGAAACTATGTGATGACTTTGCAAACCACTTCAAAACAAAATCATAAACATACAACACATCATCAACAGTATGCCCAAGAGCATGAACAACAACCACACCAATCAGCCAACTCCAGAAATATCCACAGGACTAAATGACTACACACACATCTCCACAGAAAAACACACTAGTGAAACAAAGCAACAAAGCAGGCTCGCCAGTAGACCCCTGCCCACCAGACATCTACAAGATCATCCTCACCCAAGAAACCCCCGCGGACTACTTCCCTAACCTCATGAACAATTCACTGACAACAGGAGTCATACAGTGAAGTTTCAAAGAAGCATACATTAAACCATACCTTAAAGACCCCTCTGGAAACACAGAGGATTTAACCAATTACCGGCCGGTCTCAAACATCCCTTGCCCAGATAAACTCCTAGAAACCTACATTTGCCAACAAATCCTCGAACATGTAGAAACCAACCAGATGCTAGACCAAGCACAAGTTTGTTTCAGACCCATGAGAGGAATGGAATCAGCACTACTATCCATCTGGGACGATATCAAAATGAATGTGACCCCAACATTACCTCCTCAATCATTCTACCAGATCTCTCAGCGGCATTCGTCACAGTTAACCATGACACCCTCATTATAAGACTACAAGAAATATGGATCAACAACACGGCTTTGCTGTGGATGAAGTTTTTTCTAACAGAAAGAATACCAACTACCTGGCTAAACCCCTTAAGCTCAGCACCACACACTGACATGTGGGGTACCACAAGGCTCAACCCTCTCACCACTACTCTTCTACATCTACATGACCCCCACTCATCGGACTCATCCAAGGTCATGGACTGACTTGCTACAACTACTCACATGACAAGCAAATCATCTATAAATCAATACCACTGAAACAATTTACCAAACCCTTACCAGCTGCCACACACAGATACACTGATGGAGGAGCACCAACACCCTCAAACTCAACCCTGGCAAAACAGAGATCATGATCACGCCCCCATCAAATCAACTTGACATTCCTTGACCATATGAAATGGGAAACCGACCAGAATCCTAAAAAATAAAAACAAATCTCAGAATATTAATGGATAATGGGCATCATTATAAGTTTGGCGGTAAGGCAACAATGGTGCTGGTTGTGCTACCGTCACCGTTGCTACCGTACCGCCATACTGCGAGCTGTGCTCGCAGGTGCCTGTCAGCCCACCAGGTCTGACCTGGCGGGCAGAGCGGCACCCGCGAGCACAGCAAGTCGGATGCACCGGCACCGTTGTAAACGGTGTAAACGGTGCCGGTGCATCCGACGTCCCCATTCCCATTGAGCCTTATGGGGCTCAAATGGCAATGGGGATGTACCGGGTCTGTTACCCGCGAAAGGGCAATTACCGGGTCCGGCTGGGCCGGAATAGCCCAGTAATTGCCCATTCGAGGGTGTCGGACCCAGATGCGAGTTTGGAGGTAGCCTTGCCAGTTTTACCGGCAAGGCTACCTCCAACCTCGTAATGAACTTACACTGGAGCCACAAGCCAATGCAGTAGTAAAGAAATGCTTCTTCTGTCTACGCACAAATGGATACTACCCTTCCTCAACTTCCTTCACAGAACAGTCGGCGCCATCTCCCTTGTCATGTCAAGAAAAGATAACGTCAACAGCATCTACCTGGGAATGCCAGACTACCTCACCAAAAATCTACAGTGAACACAGAACACGGCAGCAAGGCTATTCCTAAAACTCGCTAAGAGAGAGCACATCACACCAGCACTTAGAACCCTACACTTGCTATCAGTAAAAAAAAAAGATTTACTTCAAAACACTTTGTATAAACCACAGAGCAATTCACGGCCAAAGAGCAGAATTCATGAAGGAACAAATCTCCACCTGCAAACCAAACCGAACAATGAGATCCAGAAATTATATTCGCCTTGAACCAAAGCAATACTCGAAACTGAAATGCAGTGGATCAGTCTTCTCGTACATCTAAGCAAAACTCTCAAAGTCACTCCCCTAGGATCTATGAACAACAGAACACCTAAAATTCGGAAAACTACTAAAAACCTAGCTCCTTAAGTCACCCACCTAAACAGGAAGTACTATCCAAAAGAAACATCCACCCACGATGCAAGGAGAGCCATCTTTAACCATGGTCCCACAAAACCGATTCCACTGAACAGTTCAGGCCCCATGAAAAGAAAGTATTACACTGCCTACCCCATATAGGGAATCTTGCCTAAAATATTTGTTTTGCCTACAAGGGCACCCAGACCTTTTCACTGTTAACCCTACCAAAAACTTATATTTTCTACATGCACGACACTCAGCTACCAAATACTGCACACACATGCCTCTACCAGAGCACCAACTTGAAGTCACACAAACTGCATACCCCCTCCGATATCCCACTCAATCACAACAAACTAAACCTCCAGCATTGCTTCACCAGCACACAACAATCCTATACAGACTCACACTCCAAAATGTATGCCCAAAAAGTGTCTGAAACATGTCTGGGGATGCTTATGGACTCATGCAGAAGGAATGTGACGTAGCAGTTTGTGCTGGGCTGCCCCTTTGGGGTGCGACCAGGCCTGATTTACAAATGGTCTTTCCCCTTTTTTTAACGGCTTGGCAGGAGAAGAACAATGGTCTGGAGGGTGGCCTGGAGCAATGCCAGAGGTTAAAGATTAATTCCACACCTTCCAGCCATCACCACTTTTGTTTTGCATTAGTCGTACTCCAAAACGCCAAGCCAATGACATCTAGAAGCAAACCCAACACACAGTCACTGTGTTTCCTAAACTGAAGCTACAAACAGCACAGTAAAATAACAGCAAAGGACAAACGATCTTTTTCTGTCCGTCTCAGTCCCAGTAACTAACCCTTCCAACCCTGCTTACTTTTCAGATCCACCTGAGTGCCTGGAGACCATGAAAATGACGGCGATTAGCTGTATAAAGCTCAATAACAGCATAATATCTTTGTTTTTTTATCATAGAATTTGCTCAAGTACTTATTAATGTATTTCTTTTTGTCGAGTAATTTCTCTTATTGACCACCAGGTGGCAAGCGGCACACACATTTCCATTAATGTCGCGCACACAATCCTCTGCACTCACCATACTTTTGGGGGATCAATAGACATACAACCGTGGATTATCGCAACCTCTTTTGAACTCCAACCGAATTATATATCCGAGAAAGCCTAGCAGCATTTGTGTTTGGTCCGATTTGTTTCGGGATCTGTCCCCTTCTGGGTAGGGTGACCAGATTTTACAAACCAAACCAAAAATTGGGTCTGTTTTGCAAAATTAAAAATAGAAAAGGGACATCAAAGGTGGTGGGCAAAAAATATCAGAGATCAGAATGGCAAAGCACACACAATGATAGTTATTTGACCCTTATGTGTAATTTTAGGGTCATTGAAACTGTTGCAGAAAAACTTTGAATAGTTGAAACTTTTTTTAGGGAGCTAAGGGGTATTTTTCTGCATAGTACAGAGGTGCGCTAATGATGGTGAAACTTAATGAGAACACTGTCACTTCTATTCCTTCCTCACCTAGAACACATTGTTTATTCCCCTCCGTTCATTTTTTTTTCATCATAGTTTCCTATGCTCTCTTCTGCCCCGGAATTCGCCACATGGTGCAGCTTCATTGTGCGTGCTTTGTTTTTTCTGAGTATTCTATGTTTCTGGACAGCAATACCAGCTGCTTATGTTACATTGTCTCTCCCTTAACAGGTGACTTTTCCTGTAGCTGGACCCTGACCTTCGCTCACCTTTCATCCGAGAAGTGCTCCCATAAGGGTCTTGCTTGAAAGTCATTTGCTAAAATAGTTGTGACAAGGGGACATGTTGTGAGAAACAAGGACTCTGGGCAGGGGCTGTTCCCTTCAAACCGGAATGTCTGGTCACTCTACTGCTTGCAGTAAGGGAGTCCCGAGGTCGGGACCTCCCGTGTGGCATCAGCCCCCTGCGGTATACAAAGACATAGGAGGCAATGTATCACGTCCGGGCTCCACGCTGCTCTGCCTGAGAGCAAGTGATCGGCCCCTTTATTTCTACAGCTACACGCAACAGAGTTACATCACTTCGCTGCATGTGCAACTTAAAGGGGACACCACACCACTGCACCCTCCCCATTCAAACTGTGATGGATATTCTTAGTGGTCAGAAGCGGCTGCACGTCCCTTTGCAGTGCAGGTTGTTGTTCAGTTGTTCAGTTTCACAGTCCATGCTGTTAGGCCTCAAAGGCCTTAGAAATAAGGACCGCACACCAGCTTCAGTAAACGTCTTCGTTATTTTAAAACTTTTTCCGTAAATGATTTTTCCCTGTTCTCCTCCCCCCTACGTCACGCGTCACGTGACCTGTCTTCAGAGGCCCCGTCTCCATCTTAAAGAGACAGGGCATCATGACAACACCCCCGGACAAATGTCCTTACACCCTATTAGCATTCTTCAAGCCGTCTAGGAGGCCTCCTGACGTTCCTATGCGGTCTCCGGGTAGTTTCTGGCATTGAGCTCTCTTCAGGTAAGTCACTCGGTTCCTCTTGCTGTCGATGTGGTGGCTCTGGAGGAATCCACGGGTCATCTCTCGACTCTGAGTCCTCGGGATCTAATTCAAAGATTGGCAGTCCTCCTTCTTCTCTTCTGTTGGCATATTTAAATTGTGAGCTGTTTCTAGTTACTTCTTTCCCAGCACTGGTGGCAGTGATCATTGTTCCTTTTACTGCCGTGACCTGAAGGGGTGTTGGTGCAAACTGGGGATTGTTTTTTTTTCTGCATGGATTTTTGGACCTATACCTCATGCCCTATCTGGAACTCCTTCGGGCAAGCTCCTCTGCGCTCGTCCGTTGCTAGTCTTGTCTTCTCCTTTCTCTCAACATCTCTCCTTAGAACTTCTGGGTCTGTTGCAGGCTGGTTTCCCGAGTTGCTTACTATCCTTGTGCGGACTTTGCACCTCATCATCAGTTCTGCTGGAGTTCTGTTCATGGCTTCATGGGGCGTGTTGCGGTAGTCTCTTAACATTCAGCATAGTGCCTGGTGTGGATCAATGCGTTCCACACATGCTCTTTGTAGTACCTTTTTGATGGACGCCATGAACCTTTCTGCCATGCCATTGGCTTGAGGCCATCTTGGTGTTACCTTCTGATGGTTGAATCCCATGTGTTTTGCGAATGTTCCAAATTCGTGGCCACAGAAGGGTGGACAATTGTCTGATTTGATAACTTCAGGAATCCCCCATTCACTGATTAATTCATCAAATATGGCAGCCACATGGGCGAACGCCGTGGACTTCCCTTTCTTGACAATCGGGAATCTGGAATGTTCGTCGATGAAGAGGAGTAGGTAGTCACCTGATTCAAGCGGTCCATAGAAATCGACCGCAACTCTTTCCCATGCATGGTCTGGGATTTGAGTTGGTCTGAGTGGAACTGGAGGTTCAGCTCTGGCTGTGCATTGGCAGGGTACACCGTTCTTTACCCCCCGGTCCACCATAGCGTCCAAGAATGGGAACTACACGTGACACCTCAGTTGTCTCTTGGTGTTTTCTGCTCCCCGATGTCCTTCATGTGCCGTCTTGATGACTTCGGAGTGTAGGGTTGCTGGGATGACTTGTCGGCATCCTCTCAGGAGGACAGATTTGTCTTGTACGGCCAATTCTGTGTGTACTTTGGCTAACCTTTCAAGTTCTTCTCTGCATACTCCGGGATGATGGAGTATGGCCCGGCAAAAGTCTTTCCACTTGTTGTTTTCGGTGAGACTGATGGCCAGGGCCATCAAAGGGTCTGCTGCCGAGACTAGCGCCACTGTTTCTAGAGAAATCGCTGGTGGTAAGAAGTTGGATGTAACGTAGTTAATGTATTCAGTGTCTCCTTGTCTAGAAACAGGCTTGCCCACCGGGTGTCTTGACAGGTAGTCTGCTGGATTGTTTTCGCCGCCTGGGCAATGAAGGATTTGGAAGTCATATTCTTGAAGCCTGATACCCCACCGCTCAATCCTCAGGGGCATTTTCGTCCTGGGGTTTCCAAAGAGCGACTGCAAGGCCTGGTGGTCCGTGATGAGGGTAAACCTTTTTCCAATGACGAAATTGTGGAAGTGCTCACACGCCCATACTGCTGCAAGACTTTCTTTTTCCACTCGTGAGTACACAGATACTGGAGGTGCCAGTGCCCTGCTGGCATAGGCCACAATGTGTCTCGAATGAGCATCTGCGCCACTGGTTTGGGCCAAGATGGTTCCCAGTCCCACTGGGCTGGCGTCTACCACTATTTCCGTGTGCCATTCAGGATCAAAGTAAGCGAGTCTCCTGGTTTCCGCTAGGGCCTGCTTGATGGAATCAAAGGCTGCTTGACATTCTTTGGACCATGTAAACGGGATGTCCTTCTGCAACAGTCATCGCAGTGGGTCAGTGATGGTAGCAAAATGGGGAATGTATCTGGCGCTGTAGCCTGCCATGCTCTGGAAGGATCTTACATCTGCCACTTGGCCGGGTTCCTGCAAGTTGAAGATGGTGAAGACTTTATCAGGGTCTGGGGTCATGCCGTCTGCTGAGAATATGTGTCCGAAAAATGTGAGTTTGGATTTGCTGAATCTGCATTTTTCCAAATTGAGTGCAAGACCAGCCTCTTGGATGGCATTGCATGCTGCTGTTAGGGCAATGTCATGTTCATCCTTGGATCTTCCAGATATGTGTTACGCTCACCTGGCTCCCAGAGAGGCGTCAATCTGAACTGGACAGCTGCGGTCTCCTCCAATGTGACGCGTAGAGCCGAGATGACAGACTGGACTGGCCCACCTAGCTTCGTTTGCTTGGCCCGTAGGAATATTTTTCTGTAAATGGAGAAAGGGAATTAACCACCTGTGGGGTTGAGCGTAAATCCCCCCACCCCCGCTGTTCTCCCCACAGATCACCTTTGATGTCCCCTCTTATAGTCTCACCTGATGGTTTGAAAAGATGAGCTCTCCATCCTGCATTGAGCGCAGGGGCGCGTTGATAACCAGTTGCTTCACTGGCTCAAAGGAAATGGTGAGTTCCAGAACAATATTGACTCCGAAAAGTATGTAGTTCGTAAGAGTTCACATGTCTGACTTTCACTCTTGTCCGATTCCTTGCAGTTTGCAGCTTGACCCCAGCGAAGAGGTCCTTGTGGTAGCTGACGAAGTTCAGGTAAGGATTTGGCTTATCCTACACAGTTCAATAAAATAAAGCCAGAATGTAACCTGTGGCTTGCTCCCTTATTCAGGTGTGTCGAGAAAATATGAAGTTCGGGGAATAATGCCTCCGGCGGTACAATTAGGTAAGTCTATTGTGGTGAGAAGAGTTCCCCTTGTTTGTCCCTTAGTCTCACCTTCTTGTCCTTTTGTTCCCTTAGGGGCGGGGTACGGCAAGGATGCAATGGAGACTGCGCCGACCCGTGAAGAGGAATAGTACCCCCGGCGGTGATCAGGTAAGTCTATGGGGGTAGTTACTATTGCCTCTGTTTATTCCCTTGGCTCACCTTTGCTGTTCTTGTGTTCCCCTTAGGTGCCAGAGTGCGGTGGGAACGTGCAGAAGGATGCAGTGGATCGTGAGGATGCTGCGAAGGCCAGTGAGTTCAGCGTGGCGCTGCAGCAGGCGAGGCAGCGCGTGTAAAATGCTTCTTTCTTCCAGCTCGAAGGCGCGGTGGATCCAGAATTCAGGTAAGGATCAAAGGTTTTGCTCTTATTCTAACCTCTTCTCCTTTTGTTCCTCCCTTTTTCTAGGAGCTGCAGACTCGAGGCGGGTGTGGCAGAAGACTGGATGCAGGCTTGTAGACACGGTGAGCGTTACGCTGCTGGATGCAGAATAACGCGAAGTGTGTGCTGCTCTTCGGGCGTGGTTTAAATAGCCCCCAAAGTAGTCCCAGGTAAGTATTCCTCCCCAGCCCCACCCGAGTAAAAAATAGTCCCTAGGTAAAATAGTCCCTTCCAAGCCTCATTTGGCTTGGAGCTCTGCAGCATGGTCTGCATCAGGTAAGCTTGCAGCATGGTCTGCATCAGGTAAGTTCTACTCTATGAGCCTGGCGCCATAGGCGCCAGGACTGACTCTCCATATGAACCTGGTGCCATAGGCGCCAGGACCGCACCCAAACAGCCCCTAGCAGGGGTTTTTGGGCTTGCTCAAAATAACTTGATGCCTGCTTCCGGGGTTGCTGGACCTGGTCTGGTTCCCCGGGGGTAGGCATCATGACAATATGAGAATATCATTGTTGTAGTTGAGCGTTCCTTTTATTGGTCGGATGATTTGTCGTATTGCCTCATAAAAGATCTCAGCCGCTGACGATATGCCAAAGTTTAGGCGTATGTAGCGGAAGAGTCCATCATGCGTGGCAAAGGTGGTAATGACCCTGAATTCAGGGTGGAGCTCCATTTGATGGTATCCCTGGTTTAGGTCCAGCTTGGAGAAGAGGACGCCTTTATTGAGCTGTACGATCAAGTCCTCTATTCTCAGGCTGGGATGTCTCTCCCTCTGAATTGCGGTGTTGGCCATTCTCATATCAACTCAGAGTCATAGGCGACCACCCTACTTTGGGATGATGACAAGAGGAGAAACCCATAGAGTTGGGCCTGTGGCAGGCTCAATGATGTCGTTCTTTAGTAGTTGATGGAGTTCATTCAAACAGCTGACTGAAGGTGGAAGCCAACTCTGCCTGGGTGTTGAGGCACGGGTCGAACAGACAAGTCAATGTGTAGTTTGACTGGTGGGCCTTTCATTTTGCCTAGCCCTGTGCATAGGAGTGGGAACTCAGTCAGGATTGTTTCCTTCATGATGGTAGCGGGAGTTGATGCATTGATTTGCATGGTGTAGATGCACTCTCTTGGCTCGGGTAGGGGGGCCGTGGAGAGGATGGTGTCATCTTCCTGTAAGTGAATGTCTATCAGTCCCAGGTCTGGGCTGTTTTGTAGCTTAGGAGGCACCTCCCTTTTGTTGGGCTTCTGATCACATGGATGGTTGATGTGGTGGCACAATTCCGATGGATGAGGCGACGTCTAAAGGACCCAACGGAGTGTAATGGTGTGTCAGCGCCCCATTGGAAGATCCTGGCTGTTAACTGTGTTAGCCTTGGTTTGTCTTGGATCTGTAGAAACTCTCTTTCTCCCATTATCTTTACAGTGGCCCCTGAATCAATGAGGAACTAGAGCAGCTTCCCACAGATGTCCACTGTCATTCGTGGTGCTTCACTGGCTTTCGTATCATCCAATACAAGATTGACGAAGTTATCTGAAAGAAATGGGTCATACGGAGTATTTGTGTAGTCATTTCCATACAGTGCTGTGGTGTAGTATTCTTGGTGCTGAGGCGGTCCGTCATATTCGTCGCGGATGTGTGGGATTGTGTCTTGCTCATCAGGTTCTTGTGCTTCCTCTTCTGGATAAATTTCCTCGACCACTCTCACATATCTTCGAGGTACCTGCTGGTATGGTCGCATCTGGTAGGGCTGCGTTTGCAGTGGCCTTTGGTAAGTCCTATACTGGGGGACCATGGGGGATCGTGTTGTGGGGAATGGCCTGCCTTCACGGCAAACTGATTGGAAGTGTCCTTCCCTTCCACAGTTACCACATTTCTGGGTGAGTGCTGGGCATGTGCCTGCGTGTGGAAAGGCCATTCCACAGCAATAGCAGTGGCGTTGCATCCGCAGAGTTAATTGTTGGCCAGGGCTGTTATTCCTGTCAGCTCCTCGGGCAGCGTTGGTGTGGACTGCCGCTATGACCTCAGTCTTATCCAGTTTTGTGGATGTGGAGCCAGACATGTGTGTTGCCTGTCTGTCAACTCTTTCAAGAATTCTGGCCATCAAACTGACCTCCTCGATGTCTAAGGGTTTTTTAAGCAGTCGTTTTTTTAATGTCAGAGAGATACATTCGATCGCACACAAACGGATGGCTTCCTCGAGTGAGTATGCGTGTTATTGTCAGTGTGCCCCTTTGCCCATAGTCTGGTGATGAATTTGTCTACAGTTTCATCAACCCTTTGGGTGCATTGGTTGAAGATATATCTTTCATAATCGATGTTAGGCTCTATGACAAGCCGTTTGTTGAGGGCAGTGATTAGCGTGGCAAAGTCAGGGTGTTCAGCCGGTGGAATTGTTTTGATGAGTGTTTTAACTTCAGTTCCAACTGTGTTGGGAAACATGCAGAGCAGCCTCGGCGAGGTTTCTTATCCAGCTGCAGCAATAACGTTATTAAATTCCTCTAGCCATTCTGTCCAATGTGGCCCTTGGTCGGCTTGTGGTGTGAGTGAGAAAGGTGGTGGCATTCGCCATGCTGTGTTGTTAGATCTTGCCACAGGTGCCGGGGGCACCTGAGCTTGTCCTCCTTGGTCAGGGGAGCTCATTGTGGTTTCAGGCTGGTGTATGGCACTGTTTGTGTTTTGGTGGGGCCTCTTGTATTGGGGCAGGTGTATCCCCAAGCTAACTTTTTTTTCTGCCTGTGGCACATTAGGGAGGGTACCACCCACCTGTGAGGTATCCGATGCTGCGTTCAACCTGTGGGCTTCAGCCGCTGGTGGATTGCCCTGTGGCTCCAGACAGCGTGTCTGGCTTCTCACGCCGTTCTCTTGAGGCGTGCTTTGTGGGATGTTTTTACCCACGCAGCCAAGCCCTACCATAAAACTGTGCAGTACTGGCATTGAAAACATCATGATGGCCAGAACTCCCCAGAGAGTGCACAGGGAAAACATGAAGAATAGGCTGCCACCCATTTTTGCCTATGTTGTGAGCACAGGAGGGCACTGCCTAAAACCACCATTGGGCTACACACACAGTAGCCTGAAACCATTGAGAATGGCAATGCTGATTGCCAAGAGCAACCCAGAATTGTGGGGAATTCATTTTATTAATGTCAAAAGGGATGCAATACTGGTGCTCACCACTATCAGAAAGCCGGCGTTTTAAAACCACCAGAATTTTGTGTAAAACTGAACAAATGAACCCAAACCAGGCCAAGGAAAGACTTGCTAAGAGGTGGATACAATGTAAAACTATATTCTGAAATGACTTGAAGGAAGTAATTATTTAATGTATATATAAAAAAAAATAGCTGGGATGTCAGCAGCTTAAGTGAATTTGGGGGTAAAGCCACTAAAATCGAAATGTTTAGAATAAAAGAGTGACCTACTTGTGAGTGTCACATAGGTTGCAATTGTTTAAATGTCATAGTTGTGAACTTAGAATCACTGTTCTAGCTGCATGTGTAGTTTGGGTTGAATGTAGAAAAATGGGAACTAAAGTGACATTTAGCTGAATTCTGCCTGACAACTACCCCCGACAGGAGTTGAACTGGCTCAACAACTCTTCCCAGGCCTGTCTGCATCCTGCTGCCCCTGCCAAAACGAGATGACACCTCTCTGATTGAATTAGGGGAGTGGCACCTGGGGACTACAGGAAACTGAACAAAGCCCTGTCCTGGACTCAGGCAAATGTTATATTGGGGGGGCGTAAAGTGGCTTCCTCTTGGGAGAAACTGGGAGGGGCAGTGCCTGTGAGGGCAAGCTGAGCTTGGGGGACGTGGACAAACCAGAAACTCCACCATGTGCTTGGGGGAAATCACACCCCTTTGGGCCAGAGCATGATTAAAAAAAAAAAGATGGATAATTCATAGTACGGACTTGTCAGAATTATATAAGTAATATCATTATTCTTGTGATTTTTCTGTGCACGTTTTAAGAGGTGTTAGGACCCTGTGGTGCATTTGGGGGGGTTGCTAGCGGAAAATAGGGTCTTACTCCAAATGTCTGCAAGTTAAAAATCTGACACTTCATCAATTAATGTCCATACTCCTTGCGCACATTTGTGTAATTTTTGGTAAATGTCCGATATTGGTAAAACGACCAAAAAGCGCAAAATGTTGTCATTTCTGAATCCCAGCTCGCAGGAACATGGGGCTTGAACAGAGACCTGTCTTAATTCATCTGTAATATGTACATGTAATGTCAACCACTTGTGTATCTGGGAAATATGTATTTGAATCAAATATAGATTTGTGGGCAAATTGACCAGGGGAGGATCCACTGACCCATAAACAGACCTCATCATGATGACAATCCATTTCCTTCCCCCCAATCATGGGAGAGGGGAGAATTGGGCCAATGACAAGTAGAGAGGGGCAGGCTCAGTTATGCCACGCACACACCCACTTTCTAAACACATAAAAAGAGCCACTGGAACCCATGTAGGGACTTTCACTTTCCACTTTCTTGCGGGACGCTTTGCCGGGAGACTTCAGCCTTCGCATCCAGAGATCCAGACTTCAAATCCATCAATCTCCAGAGACCAGAAATTAACTCCAGAATTTGTAGCAGAGAGGCCTGAATCCACAAGCTGAATCCTCTTCAGTAGGCCTCAAAACCAACCAAACTATTCAACAGCCGGGCGAGCTGTTTGAATTCTTTGCCAAGAACTTTTGCAAGAACCTGTAGCAGTATCCAGAAAGCAGTGCTGTATCCGGAACCAGAGAGAACCACAAACCAGACCGTTGTGAGCAGAACCGGCGCTTGACAGACCCAGAAAGCAGAGCTAACCCAGATAGCCGGGACTTCAGAACCACCCGCCGGAATTCCCGTCCAACCTGACCAGAACTTGATGGCTTATTTCAAAAATATAGTGTGAGTACTCACTGTGCCAAAACCAATTTCTCAGTTTAAAATAATCTAATCCAAACTATTTTAGCCTATTAGAACTGCCTCCTAGAATTGTGTCATTGTGTCATCTTTAAAACTGAAAACTGTCATCTGTCATTCTGAGCTTTAAAATTTCAAATCCGAAAAACTACCTTGACTAAATCGGCCGTATCTCCGGAACCGTTTGTGCTAGGAGCGAGTTTTAACTGTCATCTTAAAGCTAAGATTCTAGGCTTACCAACAAACCTACAACCGACCTGCTATTCCTCATAGGGCCTCCGTAATTACGCTCGACGCACACGATTACATTTGCCACGATTTGACATTTTGCACAATTTCTGCCACGTGTAAAAATCAGCAGCTCCTCGCTTTCCTTTGCTAAAATTCGTTTTAACCTGCTAGTTACTCATAGAGCATTGCTAAAGTGAGCCTGAACTAATATAAACTAGATATCACCCACCCTGAACCCCCTATAGGGAATTAAAAGCCTTTTTAGCATATTTTTCACTTAATTGCAACCACATCAAAGTATCTTGCCTGTGTTAAAACTCATACCTGTTTTCCTCTAAGCTTGCTAGGGGGGAACTGAATTATATTTGATTGCATTCCTGAGAACTGTGTGTCTTCTTTCCATCTCCTTATATTGCATAAGGGGGGAGTGAATTGTCAAGGAAAAGTGATTACATTGTCTTTTGTTGAAGCCATATCAAGTTATTTTCTGTACTGCATTTCATTTATCATTGCGTTTCCTTGAACCATATAAAGCATTCTTTCCCACCTCATTCTTCTGTTCCTATTCATAAGTAACCAAGAACTGTGCTACTGTAGGATTACCTCTTGCTGATTACTGCTCATATTCACAAGTGTACTATCCATTATCAATTTATTTATAGAAGTGTTATATATATATATTGTTTAATTTTTCAAATAAACCTTTTACATTTGCAAAACAAATCTACTTCTTGGCTCAGTGGGGTCAGGGGGATTCTAAGAGAGGGGTTTTATACAAGGGTTCATCATCCAGATTATAACTTGCCATAAAAATATATAAATAAGGGCTTCCTTTGGGCATCCCAGACAAGGCACTGACTTAGTGGGATTGCTTGATTGGAGTCACTTACAGAGTGGGGGCTCGTAGCCGGGATATTCTGGATTAGATTTACCACTTGTGCAGCTTAATACAGTGTGTCAACTGACCGGATACACATATCCGGTTAGATCACCACGCTGTTTTAGACTGTGAAAGCACCCCTCAAAGGAACGCTCTAAGGAAACGGTCTGTTTCGCAAAATAAAATACAAACTTCTGTAAGTCAGGAAGGAACTCAAATTCCAGAATGACGACACTGGTAGACATCAAAATAGCCAGAAAGCACTTCTTACATAAGCTATTTGTGAGAGGTGAATGGACTGAGCAGGGCCAGGATGCGTGGTTGCAGGCAATCACACGACAGGTCACTGCAACTGGGTTAGATATCTGGAGAGATCAGGGTCCCTTACATGTGGCCCTGAGTGAACTATACATGGCTCCTAAAGCTAAAGATGAACACGACAAGATGGTTAGGATAGCGGCATATTTGTATCTATATATGGGAGCCATGCAGGACAAATGTGCTGAAGGCCAAGATCTGGCAAATAGGCAACAGATCACGTTAGAGAAGGCCCAATCTGACCTGGTCTCTTCTGAGCAGAGGATGCACAGAAGCCAGGAGTCCGAAAATGAGAGCAGACAGTATCTCATTAAAATCAAAGAGGACATGTGTATCCTGCAACAGGAAAAGTCTGACCAGGATACCAGATTCCTAGCCTTGCAGAAGGAGTACCAAGAAGGTTTGGACTCCCTACTGCAAAGCCAGAAAAAGCTGGAGCAACAATTAGATTTCAATAGGGCATGTACTGAGCAGGTAGTCACCCTGCAAAGCCACCTAGATTGGGAAAAGGCAGAGAGCAATAAACTGATCCTGAAAGACCTGGATACCCAGACAGAGTTTGATCAGGAGCGCCAGAAAGCTGGTGCCCTTCAAAGGCAAAGGGACGACCTGGCGGCACAGATGCAGACTCTTAGTCAGGAAAGGGACACCTTAGGCCAGGAAGTCTGCCATTTAAAAAGAAAAACTGAAGAAAATCACTTGGCCGTCCAGGGGCTGGGTGACCTCCAAAATGAGCATCAGAACCGGTTAGAGCACACCAGGAGGGTGGAAGAGGCTCTGGCAAGAAAGGAGCAGGCCAGTAGGGATGGGATGCAGGAGGTAACCCTCCTGCAGCAAAGACTGGCCCAGTACTCCAGGACCAATCAGGAGGCACAGAGAGAGAATGAGGCTCTCTGCCAGCACAATGATAGTCTCCAGCAACAGGTAGCCATGCAGGAGAGATTGATAGAGTCGAGTAAGGCCTTGGTTGAGGAGCTGAAAGCCCAGGCTCTTGCATTGCAAAAGAGAGCAGGGGCTGATAGAGATTAAGTTCGCTAGGAAAGGGAAACGCATGAGCATAACCTCAGGAGCCCTAGTACTAGAGGCCTTCATCTCTACCAGTCACTGGACTCTGCCACCCCCATGTTCCTTGGCGCACATGAGCACGGGGCCACAGGGATGGCAGATTACTATCCAGCTAAAGGTATGGGGCTCATAGGCCAGTACCACCCAGGAATGGAGGGGCGGGCATCCGGGTATGGGCACCCAAGCACAGTGCAATTTAGTGGGGAACCCCAGGAGAGTAGGCCCACTAAGGGCATCCTGAAAACCTCTGCCCAGTTAGGTCAGTGGGGGGGTACCCATCAAATCCTGGCAGCAAGGAGGGATCTGAAGACTCCTCTGAGCGTCACAGGACACAGGAGACCAGGTTCCCACATTCTGCCAGCCATTCCCAGGCTCGCAGAATCTGGGAAAACCTGGAAGATCAGACGGGCACCTCTGGGAGCAGTGCTTCTGAGTCGGAGGATGAATGGACCAGGGTTACCCGAACCAAAAAGGCCAATAAGGCAAAAAGGGCCTTGCTTAAGGACCCATTGAAACAATAAAGGCAATAAGGAGTGTCATCACGCCTTACCATAAGAACGCCAAGTATTCTGTTTGGGAACACTTGGAGCTCTATGAGCAAATGATGGAGACTTTCCATTTGAAGGACAGCAGTAGCTGCATCCAGTACGTCAAATGGACATTCTCCCCAGAATACTCCAGTTTCTTTGCAGGGCTGGAGGACCAAAACCATTCAAGATGGTCCGCATATAGGGCGGCCATCTTGAAACATTTTTCTGTTCATAGAAATCCCCAAGAGGCTCGCAAGGCAGCCTACAATTTGCAATGTGGGGAGAATCAGGCCCCACAAGAATTCATGCAAGAATTGAAGCGGGCCTTTGCGCAGACCACCAAAAGGGTGCGCACAGACAGCAAAGAGTTTGTCATTACTTTTTTCCATGCCTTGCCCAAATACATCATGTCCCAGCTAGTGAGAGATTTTCACGAGAAGAGGTCACTAGACTGGGTCATTGAACAAGCTACCCAGATCTATGAGGTGCAGAAGCACATAGAAAACAAAAATAATGCGCAGAAAACCCCCAAAACCAACAGCACCCCTGCTGCTGCTAAGGTGGCAGAGGTAAAGGTTGCCCCGTTTTAGATTTGGAGATGGGGGGCCTAAAAACCTGCCTGCACCAAATAACTCTAACACCAGGAGGTCCTCGAGCCAGTCACAGACAGGGAGTCAAGGAGGTAGTCCCACAAATGGGGTCCCTCGCTCCCCTGATTATGTAAGTCCCCGCTACAAGGGAAACCGACTCATCCTGGGTTATGTGTGGACTCCTCCAGCCCAAGGGGGGGGGGATCCAGCCAAGCACCTAACCCAGGGAATTTCCCTCCTAACTTCCCCCAGGAGGGCAGAAATTCACCAAACCCTGGGCAGAATTTTTTCCCCAGGTATCCACCCAACTTCCAGCCCCAAAATCATCCATCCTTCTTTCCCCAATTCTCTGAGCCCAGACAACCTAATCCGGGAGAGGGGAGGTCAAGGGTGGAGGGGTACCCAAATCTTCCCAACCCGGGGTATTACCAGAGAAGGGATAGCTACCCTTCCCGGGATCAGCCCAGGGGGGAAAACAGAACCCCGTATCAGCCTGAGCGGGTTTCACAACTTGAGCGCCAGGTCCAAAACATGGCACGGGATCTGGGTCACATGCTGAGGGCGCAACAGAACCCTCAGATGGGCATGCCGGCACAGAACGCCCCAAACTCTGGACCTGGTGCTCCAGAACAATGACGGGGGCAGCACCCCGATAACCCACCGGTTCCCAGGGAGGAGGCACAAAGGGAAGGGGGGTGTAAAGCCTTGGAGGAAGCTTCCTTCCTCACTTGTAAACAGCCTCTGGAAACCCAGGAACCGTTAACGAAATCTCCTGCCACTGAAAGTCTGCCTCCAAAGGAGCAGAGGGGGGGTAGGAGAAACAAAGTACCCAAACAGGCCCAGTTTGTGGAGGAGGTACAGATCTTCCAATTTGAGGGAGAGGGATCCTCAGAGGATCCTGGGAAAAGTATCTTCTCCTTTAGAGATGGGGGAACTCCTCCCAAAGAAAAATGGGTCCCAAGGGATTTCAATCCAGACTAGGGAGATATGGAGACTGAGCTACCGCCGCCCATCATCTCATCCCAGAACCCACAATACCGAAATCCCCTGGTTCAAACCCATCCTGGTGACTGCCTCCAAAAGGGGGGGGGCGGCCCGGAACCAGGGGAACCCACAATGACTCTGATCTCCAGTTGCCAACTTTTTCTTTTAGATTCCCAAGGCTCTCCACAGAATTCTGCCCAAATCTCTTCTCTTGCAATGTCCAAAACCAGAAGATTGGCCCACCAGTTGTCCAGAAATGTGCATTATCTGTGCCCCCTTGAGGAGAAGGAGGGAAGATATTATGCCCCGGTACAAGTTCAGGGGCAGGGTACAATTTCAGCGCTGGTGGACACTGGATCTCAAGCTACCCTTCTGTCCAGAAGGGCCTTTGATGAACTGAATTTAGGAAGGGGAGAGAATTATCGTATTCCTCTTACCTCTCTTCCTGGACAACTCCAGAACTTTGACGGGAAGGAAATTCCCGTCGAGGGGACGGCAGATTTGGACATTAAAATTGGGCGACACAAGGTGAAACACCCGGTCATAGTAGTGACTCCAGAGGGCACCCCTTGTTTACTAGGGAATGACCTCCTGAGAAGGTTGTCACCCCTAATAGATTGTGTAAACAAGGTCCTCTGGACCCAGACTAGCCGACCAATAAAATTAAAACAGAGTGTCAACCATGTTAGTTTAAATGGCACCTGCCACATGGTTGAACAAAAATCTGACCAAGTAGAATTTCACTTCCAGAACAACCAAATTCCAGACGTGACAGTAATAGCAGTAGGACAACAGACTGGTGGTGGGGGTCCTCTCTATTTCTGAAAATCAACCTTCCTTCCAGTTTAAGGTGGTATTCCACACTTGAAGGAAACACTCTGAAATTATTTACCAATCCACAATCAGACACTCCCACTCCTATAGTCCAGAAAGATGTGAAATCAGCTCAGAGCCTGGCTGATATTCAGCAAATTGGAGATCAGTTGTTCATCCCTGTTCATTTAAATGATGGGAAGGACTCTGTTCTCGCTCACGTGTGTGTGAACAACGGTAAGAGCTTCATCAGCGAAGCCATGTTCCGCCAACTCCCAAAAGATCCAGCCATTCCCACATTCAAACTGATAGATAAATGGGAAATGGACCTGGGAGCACCCAATTCCAAACATCTCCTGCCAAGCAGGTGTATGCTCAAAATCTCCATCGGCAACAAGAGCATAGTCCATAATTGTTGGGTCGTGCGAGACGTCACTGCCGCCTTTTACTTAGGCAGTGACATTCTCAATCGCTTTGCCATTAGTTTGGACCTAATAAACTTCAAAGCTTGGTCCCGATTAGCGGATAATCCCATGGGCTTTGATGATTCAGAAAAAGCATTTAGGTCAGCTCAATTGCTACCTTATGCAGTTGAAATTCAGATTAAAGAGGAAGTCACCATCCCAGAAAGGACCCGACAATTCTCCCTGGAAGTGAAAGTTAAAAGAGGACAAAAATTGAAAAGCCCTGATGCTTATATTCATCTAAATGCTTTTCTCCAACAGCAAGGGTTAGGGGTAAACCCAACACCATTAGTCAACATAGAACATGACACCATTCCAATAGAGGTGGATAACAGCGACTTAAAGAGTATTACTCTAGCCACAGGCACCATTATTGGAATGGCGGTTGATGACCGACATTTCTCCATTGATTTAGGAAATTAACTGTTAGGACCGATCCCCAAGGACTGTTTTGACAGTGACAGTGAGGACAATACAACAACAGACAGGATTTTCATCTGGCATGGGGGGAACTTCCTGGTGTACACTTCTTGCCCTTATGGTAAGGAAGATGTGACTTATGACTTCAGAGGGGACGAGGTGATTTTCCAGGTCCATGAGGTCTGCCTTTCCCACCTGAAGCCTCCAGTCCAAATCAGCACTCTGACCAGGGACTTCTCCACCCAGCTGGAGGAGGCCGCTGAGATAGCCAAACCAGAAGTCTTTCCAGGCTTCAGGCAGATGGTGGAAGAGGGAGTCAACCTAGCTGATGCCTGTGTGACTCTGGAGCAGAAGCAAAAGTTGAAACAAGTTTTCTTGGATTTCCAAGATCTCTTTGCGGTAGTCTCATATGACTGTGGTCGCACCGACATCCACACAACAATTCCCACGGACCCTGGCATGACTCCAGTGTTTGTGAAGCAATATCGCTTGCCTCTCGCATCCATGGAGTCCCTTACTGAAATAATTAAGAACCTTGAGTCCCGGGGAATAATCCGTCCAGTCCACAGCACTTTCAATAATCCGGTGCTGGGAATATTGAAGCCAAACGGCCAGTGGAGACTCTGCGCCGACCTTAGGGAGCTCAACAAACGGGTCCATACTTCCCAATGGCCTCTGCCCTACATTGACCAAGGGCTGGCCCAGATCCAGGGGTCACAGGTATTCACAGCAATAGACCTGACCAATGGATACTGGACCGTGCCTGTCAGTAGGGGGGACCAATACAAACTGGCTTTTACCTTTGGGGGCCAGCAGTACACATGGACCCAGACTCCCTTCGGATACCTCAACTCCGGCAATGAATTTAACATTTTCCTACATAAGGCCATGCCCAACCTGGGTGCGAGGGGTAACCTGGCTTATGTAGATGATGTCCTCATCAAAGGTTCATCTGTGGAGGAACACATAGCGGAGATCCGTTATGTTCTGACCCAGTTGAGGGCCGCCGGAGCAAAACTTTCCTTTCAGAAAGCACAGTGGTGTAGAACCCGTGTTAATTTCTTGGGGCATGAGATTACTCCTCAGGGTCTCTGTCCCCAGGAAAAGAAGGTGGAAGCCCTCCAAAAACTGAAAGACCCCACAACTCTGCTGGAACTAAGGAGCCTCCTTGGACTGACTAATTACAGCAGGAGGTTCATTGAGGGCTACGCAGAGATCACCAGACCCCTGATTCATCTCTTAAAGGGGGGGGGTCAAGTGGGAATGGGGTCCAGAACAATCTGAGGCAGTAAGACAGCTCAAAAGAAGCCTCTCACAAGCGCCTTGCCTAGCTTACCCTGTCAGAAACAAGGAGTTCTTCCTGGAGACAGGGTTCTCTAATACGTGCTTGACGGCAGTATTATACCAAAAGCATGACAAGGTCAATAAAGTAATCTCCTATGCGAGCAAAACTTTATCATCTGTGGAGGATAAATTCAACGATTGTGAGAAGGCACTCCTGGCAACGGTGTGGGCATTGAAGAATTACCGCCGGTTCATCCAGGGGGAACACATCATAGTGGAGAATCCACACCAGCCTCTGCAATATATTCAAAGTGACAGAATCCGGGCCGGAAATGTGAGTAATTCCCGAATTACTTCCTGGATTCTGTCAATGCAAGGCTTTCCTGTGGAGGTCAGATATGGCCAAAACAAGAAAAGTCCCCTCGCGCAAGGTCTGGCTGATTTGCATGATTGTGCCAGAGAAAACTGTCTCGAGGACGAAAGTCTAAAAATCAAGGACAACATGGAGGCATACCTTAATTCCCCACACAAAGTCTTTGAAAAAGACAAGTGTGAGGGAATGCCCACTGTCTATGTGGATGGATGCTCTTACCATGTTGACAACAACGGGGAGAAAGAACTGGTGGCCGGCGTAGGGAATGCATGGGTGAATGAGTCCCCAGAACCCTCCGCTGGATACAAAATCGGTCCCCGAAGTAGTCAGGTGGCAGAATTGATGGCTGTGCATCAGGCCATCCTCACTGCTGTCCAACATCAACTCCACGAACTGGTCATAATCACAGATTCGGATTATGTACGGAACGGGTTCATGGAGCACCTGGTTAATTGGAAAACCAGAGGCATGTTATGTGCTAATAACAAACCTTTGAAACATGGGAAGTTATTCCAAAACATTGATGATCTGGTCACATCAAATGGGATGACCATCTACTGGAAAAAGATCAAGGGTCATTCCAAAGTAGAGGGACCAGACAAAACTGGAAATGACTTAGCTGATCAGCTGGCCAAAACCGGGGCCATCCAAGGGGATCTAATAGAAATAGAGTCCCTGTTGGGGGAAATCCAGGTCACTGCTATCACTAGGTCCCAGACAAATGCTCACAAAGATCTTTCAACTGCACAATGGAGTAAGGAGACCCCTAATGCTGATTTAATCACAGCTCAGAAGGGGGATCCAATAATTGGTAAATTTTACCAACACATTCAGAACCCTGAGAACTTTCCCTTGACGGATACCGATTACATCGGGAAAGAGGACCTAAGAGTGTTGATGAAATGTCCAAAAATGTTCCGAATCCAAGACGGTTTGTTGGTAAGGAAATCCCAAGCCGGCCATGATCACTGGGTGGTTCCTACCTCATTCCGAAGCCTGATGTTAAGTCACGCCCATGATGCGGCCACCGCCGGTCATAGGGGGTTTCATACGACACTTGAAATCTTAAGAGAGGTTGCATACTGGCCACACATGGGGCAGGACCTCCACCAATACTTGAAGGGGTGTCTTGTGTGTGCACAATTTCAGCCAACATCCCTCACACACCGGGCGCCTCTCCAAAAGAGGGGGATGACACTGCCATGGTCAGATTTGCAAATCGACTTTGTAGGCCCTGTAATTCGCTCGTCTAGATGAATCAAGTACATGATGACAGTTACATGCTTGTTTACCAAGTGGGTGGAATGTCTCCCGGCCCCAAACTGCAAGGCAGAAACAGCAGCTGCCCTGATGATCAATCACATCTTTTCCCGTTTTGGTCTAGTCTACCTCAAAGGATTGAGTCAGACAGGGGTAGCCACTTCACCAGTGAAGTAATGACAAAGATGTGGGAGATACTGGTGGTCAAAAGGAAGCTACATATTGCTTACCGGCCAGCTTCTTCTGGGGCAGTAGAACGCTACAACCGAACCATTGTGAGCATCTTAAAAAAGTTTGTGGCAGATTCTGGGCCAAGTTGGGATATCCGACTACCTCTGGTCCTAATGACCATCAGATCTACCCCTTCATCTGCAACTAAAACGTCACCATTTGAGTTGATGACCGGACGCAAGATGGTGCTTCCCCAGCATTTGCTCTACAGGACCCAAGAGCAGACGTTGATAAATGCCTCCACAACTCATGAGTATGTGGAGAATTTAAGGAAACACCTTCAGCATGCTTTTGCCTATGCTCAGCGGAATCTAGAAAGATCAGCTGATAGCATGAAAACCCACTACGACCTGAAGACCACCAGGAAGGAATATACTGTGGCGGACCGGCTCTATCTATACAATTTCCAAAGGAACTAGGCCAAACAGCGAAAATGTTTGCCTACATGGAAGGGACCATTTGAAATTATAGACAAAATCTCCCCAGTAGCGTATAAGATCCGCATCCCCAAAGGTAGTCTGGCGGAAGGGGAAGACAAGTGGGTACATATAAATCAGCTAAAGTGTTGCCATCCTAGGCACACTCTGCAACAACTGGAGGAATCCTCTGGAATACCAGAGGGGGCCGCCCCAGATCAATAAAAGCTCCAACCCTAAAATATTCCACATACCAAAAATATAGCAACCTAATGTCAATATTTCCTGTTATATCTTGTTTTGAAAACAAGACTGAAAAATGTAACCGGATGTATAAAATGTATGTGTTCGCCACACCATTAATAGTGGTGGAGAAATGTCTACGAATAGGTATTGCCGCTTTTGCTTTATCATCCTAGGAGAGATGAAACCATGGAGACTGACCACGGAAGGCGACCTGGGGACCGGGAGCGAAGATCCGAGGGGCCCGGGGTACCGCCCAATCCTCCCATCAGGACCAGCAAGGAGAACTGATTGATCGACTGGAGGGAGGAAAAGATGCTGAACTGTGCCATCTACGGAATTGGAAGAAGATGAGGTGAACATCCCAGATCTTGCGAGTACCATCAGTGAAAGCTCAGAATGGCCATCGCAAGAGGGGGGGGCTTGTGGGATGTTTTTACCCACGCAGCCAAGCCCTACCATAAAACTGTGCAGTACTGGCATTGAAATCATCATGATGGCCAGAACGCCCCAGAGAGTGCACAGGGAAAACATGAAGAATAGGCTGCCACCCATTTTTGCCTATGTTGTGAGCACAGGAGGGCACTGCCTAAAACCACCATTGGGCTACACACACAGTGGCCTGAAACCATTGGGAATGACAATGCTGATTGCAAAAAGCAACCCAGAATTGTGGGGAATTCATTTTATTAATGTCAAAAGGGATGCAATACTGGTGCTCACCACTATCAGAAAGCCGGCGTTTTAAAACCACCAGAATTTTGTGTAAAACTGAACAAATGAACCCAAACCAGGCCAAGGAAAGACTTGCTAAGAGGTGGATACAATGTAAAACTATATTCTGAAATGACTGGAAGGAAGTAATTATTTAATGTATATATAAAAAAAAATAGCTGGGGATATCAGCAGCTTAAGTGAATTTGGGGGTAAAGCCACTAAAATCGAAATGTTTAGAATAAAAGAGTGACCTACTTGTGAGTGTCACATAGGTTGCAATTGTTTAAATGTCATAGTTGTGAACTTAGAATCAGTGTTCTAGCTGCATGTGTAAAAATTGTAAGTTTGGGTTGAATGTAGAAAAATGGGAACTAAAGTGACATTTAGCTGAATTCTGCCTGACAACTACCCCCGACAGGAGTTGAACTGGCTCAACAACTCTTCCCAGGCCGGGCTGCATCCTGCTGCCCCTGCCAAAAGGAGATGACACCTCTCTGATTGAATTAGGGGAGTGGCACCTGGGGACTACAGGAAACTGAACAAAGCCCTGTCCTGGACTCAGGCAAATGTTATATTGGGGGGGGGGCGTAAAGTGGCTTCCTCTTGGGAGAAACTGGGAGTGGCAGTGCCTGTGAGGGCAAGCTGAGCTTGGGGGAAGTTGGCAAACCAGAAACTCCACCATGTGCTTGGGGGAAACAACACCCCTTTGGGCCAGAGCATATTTTTTTAAAAAAAGATGGATAATTCATAGTACGGACTTGTCAGAATTATATAAGTAATATCATTATTCTTGTGATTTTTCTGTGCACGTTTTAAGAGGTGTTAGGACCCTGTGGTGCATTCTGGGGGGGTTGCTAGCGGAAAATAGGGTCTTACTCCAAATGTATGCATGTTAAAAATCTGACACTTCATCAATTAATGTCCATACTCCTTGCGCACATTTGTGTAATTTTTGGTAAATGTCCGATATTGGTAAACCGACCAAAAAGTGCAAAATGTTGTCATTTCTGAATCCCAGCTCGCAGGAACATGGGGCTTGAACAGAGACCTGTCTTAATTCATCTGTAATATGTACATGTAATGTCAACCACTTGTGTATCTGGGAAATATGTATTTGAATCAAATATAGATTTGTGGGCAAATTGACCAGGGGAGGATCCTCTGACCCATAAACAGACCTCATCATGATGACAATCCATTTCCTTCCCCCCAATCATGGGAGAGGGGACAATTGGGCCAATGACAAGTAGAGAGGGGCAGGCTCAGTTATGCCACGCACACATCCATTTTCTAAACACATAAAAAGAGCCACTGGAACCCAGGTAGGGACATTCACTTTCCACTTTCTTGTGGCACGCTTTGCCGGGAGACTTCAGACTTCACATCCAGAGATCCAGACTTCAAATCCATCAATATCCAGAGACCAGAAATTAACTCCAGAATTTGTAGCTGAGAGGCCTGAATCCACAAGCTGAATCCTCTTCAGCAGGCCTCAAAACCAACCAAACTATTCAACAGCCAGGCGAGCTGTTTGAATTCTTTGCCAAGAACTTTTGCAAGAACCTGTAGCAGTATCCAGAAAGCAGTGCTGTATCCGGAACTAGAGAGAACCACAAACCAGACCGTTGTGAGCAGAACCTGTGCTTGACAGACCCAGAGAGCAGAGCTGACCCAGATAGCCGGGACTTCAGAACCACCTGCCGGAAGTCCCGTCCAACCTGACCAGACTTTGACGGCTTATTTCAAAAATATAGTGTGAGTACTCACGGTGCCGAAACCAATTTCTTAGTTTAAAATAATCTAATCCAAACTATTTTAGCCTATTAGAATTGCCTCCTAGAATCGTGTCATTCTGTCATCTTTAAAACTGAAAACTGTCATTTGTCATTCTGAGCTTTAAAATTTCAAATCCAAAAAACTACCTTGACTAAATCGGCCGTATCTCCGGAACCGTTTGTGCTAGGAGCAAGTCTTAACTGTCATCTTAAAGCTAAGATTCTAGGTTTGCTACTCCTTATAGGGCCTCTGTAATTACGCTTGACGCACGCGATTAAATTTGCTGCGATTTGACATTTTGCACAATTTCAGCCACGTGTAAAAATCAGCAGCTCCTTGCTTTCCTTTGCTAAAATTCGTTTTAACCTGCTAGTTACTCATAGAGAATTGCTAAAGTGAGCCTGAACTAATATAAACTAGATATCACCCACCCTGAACCCCCTATAGGGAATTAAAAGCCTTTTTAGCATATTTTCACTTAATTGCAACCACATCAAAGTATCTTGCCTGTGTTAAAACTCATACCTGTTTTCCTCTAAGCTTGCTAGGGGGGAACTGAATTATATTTGATTGCATTCCTGAGAACTGTGTGTCTTCTTTCCATCTCCTTATATTGCATAACGGGGGGGAGTGAATTGTCAAGGAAAAGTGATTACATTGTCTTTTGTTGAAGCCATATCAAGTTATTTTCTGTACTGCATTTCATTCATCATTGCTTTTCCTTGAACCATATAAAGCATTCTTTCCCACCTTATTCTTCTGTTCCTATTCATAAGTAACCAAGAACTGTGCTACTGTAGAATTACCTCTTGCTGATTGCTGCTCATATTCACAAGTGTACTATCCATTATCAATTTATTTATAGAAGTGTGATATATATATATTGTTTAATTTTTCAAATAAACCTTTTAAATTTGCAAAACAAATCTACTTCTTGGCTCAGTGGGGTCAGGGGGATTCTAAGAGAGGGGTGTTATACAAGGGTTCATCACCCAGATTATAACTTGCCATAAAAATATATAAATAAGGGCTTCCCTTGGGCATCCCAGACAAGGCACTGATTTAGTAGGATTGCTTGATTGGAGTCACTTACAGCTTTTGTCTGTTGGGGGCCGGCTGGGGCAGGGCCCGGGATCGGGTCTGCGGCTGCTGTTGTTGTAGAAGGAGGAGGATGGGCCCAGGATCGGGTCTGCTGTTTCGTCGATGTCGGAGGAGGTGAGCGCGACCCGGGATCGGGTCCGCTAGAAATGAGACAGGGCCCGGGATTGGGTGTCTGTCATATGGCGTAGAGCGGAGTGCTCATCACGCAGAGATGGAACGGGGCCCGAGATCGGGTGCACCGCTGAGGGAGAGCAGGAATCCAGCGTGGCGGGATCGCCCACTCTGTGGAGGAGGACATTGGTGCACGAGGGACACAACCTTGTCGCCAGTTGTTAGGCCTCAAGGGCCTTAGAGATAAGTACCGCACACCAGCTTGAGTAAAAGTCTTCTTTTTTTTAAAACTTTTTTCCGTAACTGATTTTTCCCCGTTCTCCTCCTCCCTATGTCCATCTTAAAGAGACAGGGCATCATGACACATGCTCCCTTACTCTAATTCTGCAATGCTCAAAGAAAGACGAGGAGTGCAGCCCTCGCAGAGGGCTCCACAGTGCCATGTTTTGAACTGTGGCTGCTCTGCTATGATATTGTGGGGGTGGTTTCTGTGGCAAGTAAAAGCAAGCAGTAGTCGATTACCGCTACAGGCTATTCTGACCAGCCCGACCGCTATTAGCGGCATCGTAAAGTATGGTGCCATTAATAGCGGTCTGGGTGTGGAGACGCGACCCACCATGCCGGCAATAGCGGCATGCCGTAAACTGGAGGAGATCACAAGGTAAGCGGACAAGCAAATAACGGCTTCAATAAGGCGTTAAAAGTGGTTACCGGCATGCCATAAATACCGGCATCGAAGACCTACCGGAAAATGCCATGTGCAGTGATCCCAACTGCCACAGGTGAGCACAATCAGCACAGGTGGAGGCAATGGAGTCTGGCCCACTACAAAAGGAGCACACCCACACACCAAACCCCTTACCACACCAAGATCAATCCAATAGCAGCATCAGCACTTCAGCTGGAGGACATGCATGCACTGCAACACCAGCAACAACAACAGCAGGCACCACAGAGGAGACGCAGCAGGAGAAGGAGGGTGAGACAGGCCCTGCATGCCCCACCAGTACAGCCAGCGTAACCACGCATGCAGCCCCCAATCCCAAACATCAGAGCTAGTCCCTCCAACCCAACCTCGCCGCACAACCACACCCTGTACCGTCTGGACCGGGACACCATCAACACCATTGTGGACATGATACACGACTGTCAGCCTCATTGAAATATGCACCGCCATCCCCCCTTTACTGAAGGTATTGTCGGTGCTCCACCTCCTTTCCACAGCCACCTACCAGCACACAGTGTGGCACATGCATGCCATATCCCCACCCTCATTCACTTGCATCCTGAAGCAAGTGGTGGATGCCCACCTCAAGCACACAACGGAATACATATCTCTACCATGGACTCCCCAGGAGATACTAGAAACAAAAGGTGGCCTCCATGCCATGGAGGTGGTTTACCGCAATCACAAACTATACCACTACAAACAGGTGCAGATGGAAGGTGACGCAAGCAAGATCTTCACACATTCTTGTGCCCAATATCCCGGTTCAACCACAGAAATGCTGCATGTCACCATGGGAAAAATCAGTGCAGAATGCCAAAAATTGCAGAGCCTACTGCCAACGCTCACCATCAGAAAATCCTACACAACACAACAAATCACTAAATTCACACAAACACAGCACTATGCGTACACAATGCATGAGCTACAATACGGCAAAGCACACTGTCTATCATCTTGAAGGTGCAACCCACAAAATTATTCCATGGAACAGGACACATTGAGGGCCAAAAATGGCTTGCATACAACCAGGGACATGTGCATGTGACCAACCATAATATGCCGGCATGTGTGACTAGTACAGCTGTCCATCATTATTCACATGACATTAACTTTAATTGCCTCTCATGCAGGTGATAGTGGCTATCCCTTGACGCCGTGGCTCCTCACCCCTGTCCGAAAACCACAGAACAGGCACGAGGAGGACTACAATCATTCCCATACCTGTACCCGTGTGGATATCGAGCAGACCTTTGGCCTGTTGAAGGCACGGTTTCGCTGCCTCAGCCGGTCGGGTGGGGCACTCCTCTACAGGCATGAGAAGGTGGCCAAGATCATAATGGCATGTGTCAAGCTGCACAATATGTGCATCCGCTGGAACGTGCCCCTGCCTCCTGACATTGAACTGCTACCACCTGGTGATGATGAAGGGGAAGAAGAAGATGTGGCTGGACAACACTGTGGTGCCAATGCACAGGAGGGCCGTACTGTGCCAAGTCAGTGATTGCACAATATTAGTAACACACATGGCAGCAGAGGGTGACATGATGGTTGGACAGAGGGCACTGGGTGTGGGGGTACATCTACACTATGCACTGTAACTGAATAAATGACACATGCACAATGATGAATGTCCACTCAGGTCTTGTTTTTCACACAACTGGTGTATTAAATGTAACAATGTAAACGTAAGTGGAAAAAACCCTCCACCACCCTCACCCGCCTCCCACTCCCCGCACAACTCCCCCACCCACCCACAACCCCCTCCCACTCCCCCACAACTCCCCCACACACCCTTACCCCCTCCCACTCCCCCCACAACTCCTCCACACACCCTAACCCCCTCCGACTCCTCCACAACTCCCCCACACACCCTCACCCTCCTCGCACTCCCCCCACAACTCCCCCACACACCCTCACCCCCCTCAAACTCCCCCCATAACTCCCCCACACAAGTCCCATAGAGTCTCCAGAGCCTACATGAGGCTGCCCTACACAATTAATTTGAACTCCCTGGTCCAGGGGGCGGCATGTCTTGCCAGCGCAGGGTACGGGCCGACCTGCAGAGCGGGCTTGTTTGCGTTGAACTAGAGGAAGACGGTGTAGCCGCCTGCTGTGGTTGTGTAGCGGTTTGCCCTGCCTCCATGGCATCCGCTATGTGGCCTAACACCTGCCGGAGGGCCGAGACCTCCTCACAGAGGCGGCTGGTGTTCTCAGTGAATGATTTCACCATGGAGGCAGTGTTGTCCGCGATGGACCTGCCTAGTGCGGCTAAGTCCTGATGCCACTCCTCCCTGGCCAGTCGGTTGTCCTGGATGAACTCCTGCACAAGAGTAGTAAGTGGGTCAACCCGCTGCGGCTCTGCAGGTGCACCTGTGGAGATAGTCGGCCCCTGCCTGTCCTGCCCAGCCTGCTCAGCCTCCCTAGCCCGGAATATTGGACTGAAGTGTCCCTCGGTCTGGTCATGACCAGACTGCTCCGGGGTGGTGGCCTGCTCTGTATCGAGCGATGATACTTGGGGGGATGCCGGTGGAGTTGGGGTATGGACCACATCCGAAAGATCATCCTCCCTGGGGATCCAGATGTCGTCCTTTGTGTCCTCCAGAGTCAGGGGTGCCGTGGCTGCCACCTCCCCAGCGATACTCAGCTCCACCAAATGTGGTGCCTCGCATGTGTCATCAGGCTGAGCAATGGGTGGAGGAGGTGGTGGTGCTTCACCCTCCACGGGCCTTGGTGACACCGGTGCAATGGGTACCTGGGGTGGCTTGCATGTTGGTACACGGCGCCCCCTCGGTTGGCCCCTCGAGGTTGAAGGGTGGTTTCTATCATCCTGGGATGTCTTCCGGGGTGTGTCCTGTGCAGGGGTTGCATCCTGGCCGTCGCTGTCATGGTCAGTGCATGTGGAGGTCAAAGAGAGGGACAGCATGAGTGATGTTTTGATAGGCATCACACATACATTAGGACAATTGCTCATCCACACAATTGGGGGTAATAGGCATTTGTGTTTGGATGAGCACGTTCTTTGATAGATGGGTGGTTAATGCAGGCATACGTCGACGTCACTCATGTTGCCCAGGAGCAGTGCTATCTGACACGCATAGTATTTTGGCCATGCACGCTGTGTGACTCGTGGCATTTCCAAATTTGTATGGTAGGTGTCATGTACGTTATTGCCTTGCACCAGTGTAAAGACCGGAGGGGGGGTCTGCACTTCCGTTCTCTATATGGTAGAGGGGAGGCACAGAGACCCCTGCCAAGATTCTCTAGTATTGGTAGACGTAGTTGAGCAATCAATGCCTAGCTTCTCGGGAGGTGATGCGAGCTGGTTCTTAAGTACAGTGTAGTCCCCGAGCACCCACGAAGGAATGTCCACACACTGTATCGGTTAAAACACAGTCTTTATATAATTAATATTTAAAGTCATATACATGATCACGATAACTCACTTTGTGCTCCGAAAATCAACAATGGTAAATATGTACAATTCTAAAGTGGTACCACTAACGTTACTCAATCTTATTAAAGTGCATACGATCAGAATGACACACAGATCCAAATAAAGAGAAAACCAGCAGCAGTAGAGAGAGGAAGAAAAAAAAGATGGTTGAGCAATTGGCAGAATACTGGTAACTACCGTTAAACACAGCTCTGTGTGGAGATCCCCCTACCTGGGCAACCTATAGAAGAAAGATACAAGCCCAGGCCATATATTGTTCACCCTTAGACTTCCCAATAGTTCTGCAACCCCAAAGTACCTTGGTGTTGTAGCGTTCTGCGTCGGGAAATCGACAACCCTTCTTGAGTGTCCTCCCTTTCAGGCAGGAGTCACGGGTCGTTGAACGTCCGACGGAGAACAGGTCGAGCTACGATGGTGAAGTGGCCGCGTCGTTCCTAGCGGTGCTCGTTGACGAGGAAGCGTAAATGTCCTGCAAGGAAGAGGCGTGCGGGGCACCTCGGTGTCGATAGTTCTGGATCGCAAAGAGTTGAAGAACTGTTGCCCAGCAAGGGTGTCGAGTCGTCAGCGTCTCTGTGGTCTTAGGGTGGCGGGAAACCCACCGGTGGATGCTCCTCGGCGCGTCAACGGTCAGGCCTTCTCCAGCAGGATACGGCGGCGACGATGCGGACAAGCGCGTCCTTGGATTCGAAAGTTCTTAGGCAACGGGAGCATGGCGGCTCCAGTCGGCAATGGCAATCGGCGACAGTGACGGACAACAGTCCGGGCGCTTCTCCTTGGAGTTCCGCAGCAGTCCCCGTATCGGGTCGGCAGTCTGTCGAAGGTATGTCTACCAGGGAGCTTAGGCAAACATCAGCTGTGCATGATGGTCCCTCGTAGTTCGGGAAGAGGGCATCTTACCAGGTCCTCTCTGGGTCAGTTCTTGAAGCACAGTAGCTTTCCGATTGTGAAGGAGAGCAACAGCAATTCTTCTCATCCAGCAGGGCTCAAGGTTAAGCTTCACTCCAGTTATTCGTCATAGTGGACTTCAGCTTCTGAACACGATTCCTAGCAGTGAGAGGTCCCCAGATATACTGTTGATCTCCCATTCATTCCGCTGGGTCGCACTCAAGCATCCAATCACGACTACGGGCATTCATGCAGGCAGGCAACCAATCAGGCACACAAGGTATTCAGGCCATTCACTTCTCTCCAGACACTCACAACAAGTTATGTGTATTGGGACAAGTAGCTAACCATTCAGCACTCCAAGCTGCATTCATACCGGTTTCAGGCAGGGCTGTCTCAACCATTGTGTCAACCACCAGATAGATACTAGACAGCCACAACATAGAATGTATATTCGTCACACACTCCATTCACCCAGGTCCCACCCACAGGTGTACCCACAACATACAGTCATTAAGAAGGCTCCAGCCAGTCTGGTCGGCACTTTCCCCACACTACCATATACGGAACTTCCACCCAACAGCCAGTCAGGGGGAAGGGACAGAGGCAGGGCTTCCCGGGACTTCGGGAAGATCAGGGTAACAGGTGATGGAAGGCAAGAGGCCATGGGGGCCATTTTGTCTCCATCAGGAATCTACCCATTCCAATGACAGGGCAAGGGCATTCCAAAATGGAGGATGCTCAGGGCACCAATCATTTCAGCACGGAGCTGCCACCAGCCTGTACCCTGCTCTGTGAGTCACGATAAAAAGCAGTAAAGGACAAGGATACGGAGGCCCTGTCCCTCGGATGCATTTCCGGCATCACAGTCGCCCCCCCCAGACTGAGGTGGAGGGTGCCTAATCTCCCACGGGATAGACACCCTCATCCAGAGGGTCAACATACCTTCTGGAAAGGCCATCTGCATTATCGTGACTGTTCCCTGGTCTGTGCTCAATGGTAAAGTCTAGTCCTTGCAGACTAATGGACCACCTTAGCAGTTTCGGGTTTTCACCCTTCATCTGCATAAGCCACTTCATGGGCTTATGATCGGTTTGGACTTTGAAGGTAGACCCGGTAAGGTAGGGTCTAAAACGCCTAAGGCTCCAAACAATACTAAAACATTCCTTTTCAACAGTAGCCCACCTAGGTTCCCTACCCTTAAGTTGTCTACTGATGAATGTGATCGGATGTTCTCTTCCTTTGTCATCTAACTGGGACAAGACAGCTCCAATTCCGGTGTCGCAGGCGTCAGTTTCAACGATAAAGGGATTGCTGTAATCAAGCTCACACAGCACGGGTGCCCGACACAGACTTTCTTTCAAGCCATCAAAGGCCCTCTGACAGTCTTCAGTCCAATTAACCTTCCTCGGTTGCTTGGGCGAAGTAAACGCTGTCAGGGGTGCAGCTATGATTCCATAGTCTGCCATGAAATTGCGATAGTACCCAGTGAGGCCCAAAAAGGCTCTCACCTGGATTTGAGTAGTGGGAGTCTCCCAGTCCTGTACATCCTGTACTTTACTGGGGAGAGGTTGGTTTTGACCCCCTCCTACCTCATGACAAAGATAGGTGACTTTCCCCTGCGCTATCTGGCACTTGGTGGCATTGATAGTGAGGTTAGCCCTCTTTAACGCCTGCAACACTTTCTCCAGATGAGTCAAATGCTCTTCCCAGGTGGAACTGTAGACGGCAATGTCATCTAAGTAAGCCACACAAAAGGCTTCCAGCCCACTGAGCGCATGGTTGACTAATCTCTGGAAAGTGGCAGGGGCGTTCCTCAGCCCGAAAGGCATGACTCTAAACTGGTAGAGTCCCTCTGGTGTTGAGAACGCCGTCTTTTCCTTGGCATGGTCCGTCAGAGCTATTTGCCAATAGCCTGAGGTAAGGTTGGAGGTGCTCACAAATTTGGCAGCAGCTATGGTGTCCACAAGCTCATCAACCCGGGCAAAGGGTGCGCGTCAGTCTTGGTGACGGCATTGACTCCACGGTAGTCCACACAGAACCTCCAATCCTTGGTACGTACTGGGGAACTTGCCTTGGGGACAAGGACCATGGGACTGGACCAGGGACTGGTTGAGGGTTCAATAACACTCAGATCCAACATCTTGCCGACCTCAGCCTGGATGTGGTTCTTGACGGTATCGGACATATGGTAGCACCTGCTTTTGACAGGCACACTGTCACCAGTGTCAATCTCGTGCCTACACCATGGTGTAAGGCCTGGTGTCAGTGAGAACAGAGAGGCGTACTGTCGGACAAAGCCCGGCAGGCCTTCTGCTGCTCTGTCATCAGATCGGGAGAGAGATGCACTCCCTCCACGGAGCCATCCTAAGGGTTGCTATGCAGAAAATCAGGAAGGGGCTCACTCTCATCCTCTTCTTGCCCTGAAGCTAGCAAGAGGCATGAGACTTTGGCCCGCCTGTGGAAAGGCTTGAGCCTATTAACATGGAATATCTGAGGGGCTACCCCAGATGCTCCCATGTCAACCAGATAATTGCCCTCGTCCATCTTGGAGATTATCCTGAAGGGTCCAGTCCATTTATCCGCCAATGCCCGAGGCTTGGTAGGCTCCATCACGAGGAACTCCTGTCCCGGAGTCCAGTCCACTTGCGATGCTTTAAGGTCATGCCAGTACTTATTCAATTCCTGGCTGGCCTTAAGATTCACTGTTGCCTGACCCATCATCTGTGTCATCCTCCGCCTGAGGCCTAACACATAGTCCCCCACTTGCTTGGCGGGACCTGGAGGGGTGGCCTCCCAACCTTCTCGGATCAAGGCGAGGGGCCCCCTCACGGGCTGTCCAAAGAGTAACTTAAAGGGACTGAAACCAACACCCTCTTGAGGTACTTCTCTGTAAGTAAACAGCAGGCATGGCAGGAGAAGATCCCACTTCTTCCTGAGGGGCTCTTCCAAAGCACCTAACATGCCCTTGAGAATTTTGTTAAATTTCTCAAGCAAACCGTTGGTCTGGGGGTGGTAAGAGGTGGAGAATTTGTAAGTCACTCTGCATTCTTTCCACATGGTTTTCATGTAACTCGACATGAAGTTGGATCCTCTATCAGAGACAACCTCCTTAGGGAATCCAACACGGGTGAAAATGCCCAGGAGAGCCCTGGCAACCACCTTGGCCATAACCGTCAAAAGGGGTATAGCCTCAGGGTACCTGGTGGCATGATCTACCAAAACTAGGATGAACCGATGTCCACCCGACGTGGGAGGGTCAAGGTGACTGACGATGTCGATGCCAACCCTCTCAAACGGTGTGCCTACCACTGGCAACGGTTGCAGTGGGGTGATGACTCTGCCTCCAGTCTTGCCAGACAACTGACAAGTTGGGCAGGTCCTGCAGTGGGACTCCACTTCTACTCCCATCCATGGCTAGTAGAAATGGGCAGAGAGCCTCTACTTAGTCTTCTTGGTACCAAGATGACCAGCCAAGGGTACCTCATGCGCCAACTACAGCAGGAAGGGCAGGTAAACCTGGGGTACCACCAACCTCTTGAGGGCACCAGGTTCAGGCTTAGTGGGCTCACTAACAAGGAGCTCACCCTCCCAATAAATCTGAAATGTCCTAGTCACTTCTCCCTGTGCCGGAGACAGGGCATGTGTCCTCAGACCCTCGAGAGAGTGGCACTCTCTCTGTCCCTTACAGAAGTCCGCCTGGGAGGGTCCCCCTTCAACCAACAAGCATTGAAGGTCGGGATGATCCTCCGGGTTAATAGCCTCTCCCACAGGAAAGTCTTCTGGCTCGTCTCCCACAGGAGTTGAGATGGGATTTACCACTGGACCCATCCCGTCCGGAGCATGGATCCCAATGGGTGCTGTCGGAACAGAGGGAGCAGTAGGGGCTCCCTCCACAGAAGCGGCCTTCTTACTCTTCCGTTTCTTTCGTGCCTTGGGTTTCCCAGTCGGCAAGGTTACCGGGCTCGCAGTGTGACCTGCGATCGGGTGACTGCCACAGCAGCCATGGGTAGACCATCCGTGATAATCCCCAACTCAACCAAATCGTTTCCCAACAAAATGTTTGCAGGCACGTTGTCCTGAACCAGGACCGGAAGCTTTGCTGTCTTGTCTCCAATCGTGATGTTGACTAAGGCTACAGGCGATAATTTGGGAGGCCCACCAGCTAACCTGGTGGTTCTCAGAGGAGCATCAACATAGTTCTCTGGCATGAGTAGGGTCCTGTCCACCACTGTCATGATTGCCCCAGTGTCTCTAAAACCAGTAGAAGGCTGGCCCTTCAAGAGGACACTTCTCAAAAACCTACGAGTGTTTTGCGGGATAGTCGCCAGTACTTCTGCGTACTGGTCCCAGGCCCCAAGGGACACTAAGGAAATCTCTAAGGGAGCACCGAAGGTGATCCCAGTAGAGGAGGGGAGGATGGTGGCCTCCACCTCAGGTACGGAGTAGGGATAGGTCAGGCTGACAGCTTGGACTCCAAGTGCTTTACCTTTACACTTGGGGTCACCCCTTCGGTGATCCAGAGCCCCACAATCCCAGCATGTGCCGGGCGTGCGGGGTACGGTACTGGAACCATTGGGACCCTGCTTTGCAGCAGGCAGACCACTACTCTTACTCCCACCCACAACAGACTTATCCCCACTAGTTTTTTGGGTCTTTGGAAAGCAAGGTTTTGGTTTACCCGACTGTGATTGCTTTTGGGACTCCTCAGCTTTCTGAGAGGCCCCCTTTTCTTTGTCCTTGTCCTTCCCACTGGAGTCCTTAGGGGACACCCGGTGGGAGACCCACTTGTCAGCCAACCTAGCCAGCTTAAAGGGGTCCAAAATGTTCTGGTCAGCAACATACTGACGCAGCTCTGGTGAACAGGCTTCCGCAAAATGCTCAAAAAACAAGAGGTGAGACAATTCAACAAACGTTTACACTTTGTAACCATCAATCCACCCCATCATGTTCATGTGCGCAGCACTCACCCAGTCAACCCAAGACACATTCTCTCGTTTCTTAAAATCCCTGAACCATTTAAGATATTGGGTAGGCCTTTTGCCAAACTTGGCGATTAAGGCAGACTTCATGCACTCATACTGACCCCTTTCTTCCACACTCAGCTTCAGAATACAGTCATATCCAGTTTGAGGCACTCTGCTTAACAAATACTTCGCCCAATCTCTCTTATCAACATCATGAATTGCACAAGTCATTTCAAATGCTCCAATCCATTGGAGGATATCAGAACCCTCCGCATACACACCAACCAAATCTTTCATAAACTTAGTTGCTGGGGACCTGACACTCTCAACTGGTTTCGTTGAAGTCTCCACTCAAGCTTTCTCTAGCTGAATTCGCTGACATTCAGTGTCCCGGTTCTTGAGTTCAAGGTCCTTATCTTTGAGTTCAAGATCTCTATCTTTTAGCTTGAGATCCCGGTTCTTGAGCTACACTTGCTGTGCCAACTCTTCTTTCTTAAGCTCAGCATCTAGTTCCAACTTGCGATATTCAAAGGCCAACTTCACCCTTAATAACTCAAGCTCTAAAGAACTGCTGGGGTTCGGAACAGAGGCAGCAGGAATGGTGGCATTCCCAGAATCAGTTTCGGCAACAACCCCCGGGGTAGGGTCCTCATTGGTTGCATCCCCCCCTTCAAGAGTTTCACAATCGATCTGGTAGTCCACCAGGGCGGCTATCAGCTCCGCCCTAGACTTATCCACAAAGTATAATTCCCTGACTTCACAAGCACTCCTCAGAGCCTCTAAACTCATCTGAGTCAATTTACCATTCGCAATAGATTCCATTACTTGTAATGCAGTTATCTTGTACACGACTAAACCTTAATTTAACAAAGTGCAGATATCCTTCGTAAGTGGCACGGTTATACACTGAGTCTTAAAACTATAAGCATCCCACCGCTGCCACCAGCTGTAAAGACCGGAGGGGGGTCTGCACTTCCGCTCTCTATATGGTAGAGAGAGGGGAGGCACAGAGATCCCTGCCAAGATTCTCTAGTATTGGTAGACATAGTCGAGCAATCAAGGCCTTGCTTCTTGGGAGGTGATGCGAGCTGGTTCTGAAGTACAGTGTAGTCCCGGAGCACCCACAAAGGAATGTCCACACACTGTATCGGTTAAAACACAGTCTTTATATAATTAATATTCAAAGTCATATACATGATCACGATAACTCACTTTGTGCTCCGAAAATCAACAATGGTAAATATGTACAATTCTAAAGTGGTACCACTAACGTTACTCAATCTTATTAAAGTGCATACGGTCAGAATGACACACCGATCAAAATAAAGAGGAAACCAGCAGTAGAGAGAGGAAGGAAAGCAAGATGGTTGAGCAATTGGCAGAATACTGGTAACTACTGTTAAACACAGCTCTGTGTGGAGATCCCCCCACCTGGGGAACCTGTAGAAGAAAGATACAAGCCCAGTCCATTTACTGTTCACCCTTAGACTTCCCAATAGTTCTGCAACCCCAAAGTACCTTGGTGTTGTAGCGTTCCGCGTCGGGGAAAATCGACAACCCTTCTTGAGTGTCCTCCCTTTCAGGCAGGAGTCACGGGTCATCGAACATCCGATGGAGAACAGGTTGAGCTACGACGGTGAAGTGGCCACATCGTTCCTAGCGGTGCTCGTTGACGGGGAAGCATAAACGTCCTGCAAGGAAGAGGCGTGCGGGGCACCTCAGTGTCAATAGTTCTGGACCGCAAAGATTTGAAGAACTGTGGCCCAGCAAGGGCGTTGAGTCGTCGGCGTCTCTGTGGTCTTTGGGTGGCGGGAAACCCATCGGTGGATGTTCCTCGGCGTGTCGACGGTCAAGCCTTCTCCAGCAGGATACGGCGGCGACGATGCGGATGAGCGCGTCCTTAGATTCGAAAGTTCTTAAGCAACAGGAGCACGGCGGCTCCAGTCGGCGACGGCGGTCGGCGACAGTGATGGACAACAGTCCGGGCGCTTCTCCTTGGAGTTCCACAGCAGTCCCCGTAATGGGTCGGCAGCCTGTCGAAGGTCTGTCTACCAGGGAGCTTAGGCAAAGATCAGCTGTGCACGATGGTCTCTCGTAGCTCGGGAAGAGGGTGCCTTACCAGGTCCTCTCTGGGTCAGTTCTTGAAGCACAGCAGCTTTTCGATTGCGAAAGAGAGTAACAGCAATTCTTCTCGTCCAGCAGGGCTCAAGGTTAAGCTTCACTCCAGTTACTCGTCGTAGTGGACTTCAGCTTCTGAACACGATTCCTAGCAGTGAGAGGTCCCCAGATATACTGTTGATCTCCCATTCATTCCGCTGGGTCGCACTCAAGCATCCAATCACGACTACGGGCATTCATGCAGGCAGGCAACCAACCAGGCACACGAGGTATTCAGCCCATTCACTTCTCTCCAGACACTCACAAGTTATGTGTATTGGGACAAATACCGAGCCATTCAACAATCCAAGCTGCCTTCATACTGGTTTCGGGCAAGGCTGTCTCAACCATTGTGTCAACCACCAGCCACAACATAGAATGTATATTCGTCAAACACTCCATTCACCCAGGTCTCACCCACGGGCGTACCCACAACATACAGTCGTTGAGAAGGCTCCAGCCAGTCTGGTCGGCACTTCCCTACACTACCATATATGGAACTTATACCCAACAGCCGGTCAGGGGGAAGGGACAGAGTTAGGGCTTCCCGGGACTTCGGAAGATCAGGGTAACAGGTGATGGAAGGCAAGAGGCCATGGGGGGCCATTTTGTCACCATCAGGAATCTACCGATTCCAATGACAGGGCCTGGGCATATCAAAATGGAGGACGCTCAGGGAACCAGTCATTTCAGCACGGAGCTGTCACCAGCCCGTACCCTGCTCTGTGAGTCACACACAGGTGCCCAAAAACATACACTAGGGGCACAGGGTTGTACCCCTACCCATGGGTGCCATAAGGGTATCCCACGGGTCTGTTCATCAAACCAAAAGACAGAGAGCTGCACCACCAGGAGTCCCACATGAACTCCTGTGCAGAAAACACGACAGAACACACGATAAAAAGCAGGAAAGGACAAGGATACGGAGGCCCTGTGCCTCCGATGCATTTTCAGCATCGCAACCAGGCATCTGCATGTGTCTGTGATGCATCAGCCTACTTTGGTGGGAGTGTGTGTGTTTGGGCGACCATAACTTGACTCTTTGAACTGACATATTGATTCTTTCATCACAATTGGCATAGCAGAGTTTAGTTTGGACACTTACCTCCATCACCTGTTGTAGTGGCGCCACACTCCATCTCGCCAACACCTTCAATGGCTTCCATTCCTATCATGCTGGCGCAGATGTCTTCCCATGTGGTGAGCTTTATCGTGGAACTGCAACCTCCTCCTGTTCCCATAGCCTGGCTGCGGTTCACAGAGAGGATGATGCGTACCCTTAATTGCAGGTCGTCCCAGCGCTTGCGACAATCTTTTGTTGTTCGTGGGGTGTTCCCCATGGCACTGCCTTCTGGACAACAAGTGCCCAGGTCTCTTTTTTCTTTAGCACTGCCTCTCTCTTCATGTTGCTAGAGAACACTATGGCAGCATGCTCTTGCAGTGTGTCCACCAGCATCTGCAGCTCATCCTCACTGAACCGTTCTTTTCTGAGGTGGCAGCTCCCTTCTTCAGGGCCTTAGGCATGGTGGTGTTGGAGGTGGATGTTTTGCAAAAACCAGCAGAGTCCCAGGGGTCCTGTTTGGTGAGGATGGCAATGGATTGTGTTTTTAAAGATGGCCGCCGTGCTCCTTCCCGTTCCTGTGCGATGACGCTACTTCCGGTTCCGCTTATTAGCGGTCACCATAAATAGCTGTAACCGCTAATAACGGTGACCGCTATTTACGGTGACCGCTAATGCCGCATTGAACAATGTCGGTAGTGTTATCTGCGCTAGGCTTGATGCCGCTCAGGGCATTTTGGGTGCCTTTAACGGCATGGCGCAAAATACCTTACCGGCATGGCATAAAGCTCATGCCCGCGAAGTCGTAATAGTCTTCTATTTGCGGACTGGTGACAGCACGGACACGCTATTTACATCATGCCGGTAAGGGACGTTACCTCCAAACTCGGAATGACCCCCCGGGTCCGTTCTGGTGGAGAGGGGACTTACTGGGCCATTCTGCCCTACGCGGACCCGGTAAGTCCCCATTCCAAATGCCATTCCCCATTCCCATTTGAGCCCCCATGGGGCTCAATGGGAAGGGGGAAGGCGCTAATAACGGGCCCGCTTATTGCGGGCCCGTTATTAGCTCCAAGGTCCCTTAACGGGACCTGTAAAGAACGTGTGGTCAGACCACACGTTCTTTACGGTTCCCGCTAAGGGACCTCAGAATTGGGCGGTAAGGGATTACCGGCACCGGTCTCCTTAACGGTGCCCGGTATACCTTACCGCCCACCTCGGAATGAGGCCCATTGTTTCTTTAAACTATTGAGGAATTAGAAGACAAAATAATCACTGTGCAGTGTCTTAATGTTTACGATGTCTTGGCAGGTGACTTCAGTTTTCAGCTTGAGAACATCCCACCATATGAATAATTGTATAGAAAAGTGGATGAACTTTGCAACATTCCATATGCTGATAGTGAAAATATTGCTTCTCTCACTAAATGAGCAAGGTATTGTGAAGAATCCAGTGGAGTCATCACTGATTTTCGGCTATGGCCTACTCCCGTGTGGCCAGGGGACGGTAGCTGTAACGCTCACCTGACTCCCACGGGGGCGCTGGCCTGGTTCGCGCTGCTGTGACCTCGTCTAAGGTGATGCGCAGGGTTCGGAAGACGGACTGGACCGGGCCCCAGATCTGGCTTGTCTGACTCGCAGAAGTATCCTTCTGTAGGTGAGAATAGGGGGTTAACTGTCTGCGGGGTAATGCAATCGGCCTCCCACTTACCCCTCTCACCCTCCTCAAAACCCTTCTGTGCTTCCCCGTAGCGTCTCACCTTAGGGTCTGGAAGGACGAACTCTCCATCCTGCTTCTGATGCAGGGGCGCGTTGGTATCCAGTTACGTCACTGGATTTTCGGATGGGTGAGAACCAAACTTGCTTGGCTTCCAGGTACGTTTTTTCTATAAGTTGTTCCCCTTGTGTCCATGCATTAATGTTCTAATGCTAGTGTCTTTTTCCCCATAGGGGCCGGGGTATGGAATGCCGGTGAACAGGCACCGACCCGAGGTGAGCGGTGAAATCCTTGTGGAAATCAGGTAAGTCTTTAATGAGTGTTTTGGTAATGTCTTTTCATTCACTCATTAACGCTGATGTCTTTTTCCCCTTAGGGGCAGGGGTCCGAAAATGCCTGGATGCGGCGCGGACCCGAAATCAAAAGGGAATGACCCAACAGGTAAGTCTTGACATGGAGTTTTAGCTTCCCTTTTCCCTTCTATCTCTCACCTTTGTTCTTGTCTTTTTCTCCCTAGGTGCGGGGGCGCGACTGCGAATCCGGATGGTCGCTGCTGAACATGGAGGCACCCTGTAAAGGTGAGTAGAATGCGGCGCTGCAGCGATCAATGCTTTTAAAAATAAATGTCTTCCTTTTCAGGATTGTCGGCGAAATGTCTCTGGGATGCAGATTTAGCAGGTGAGGCCTTTTCCTTCTTCTGTTCTCTTGTTCCCTTCCTTTGCAGGTGATTCAGGATGCTGGCAGGTGTGGCAGAAGTCAAGATGCAGGAGCAGACACGGTGAGCGTCCAGCTGCTAGATGCAGAACAACGCGAAGCACGTGTGGCTGATCGGGTGTGGTTTAAATAGCCTTGGAAGAAGTTCCTAGAATGTGTCCTTCCTCCAATCAGGTATGTATCCTTCCCCGACCACGCCCGGGTGGTAAATGAGTCCCACAGGTAAAGTAGTTTCTTTCAGGCCTCAAGGAGGCTGGGGTTCTGCAGCATGGTCTGCATCAGGTAAGGTCACCCAAACACTTTCATAATGAGCCTGGCGCCTATGGCGCCAGGACTGACATTTTCTATGAGCCTGGCGCCATAGGCGCCAGGACGCTGTCCAAAGGGCCCCTATAAGGGGTTGCTGGGACCTTCCCCGGGGACTTGATGTCCGCTTTCCGGGACGCAGGGCCTGAGCCGGCTCCCCGGGAGCGGGCATCGTGACAGTAGCCACTGCCTTATTTGGATCCTCGGGCGGCTGTATAAGGAATAATTACATACGGGAAGGTAGTTGCCAGGGGGGAGGTGATGAATCCATCGGATGAGGAGAGATATTTCCATCTTCCCGTGGAGGAAGACTCTAGAATTCGCAGGTCCTTAAGGGCCTGTTGTCAGCTAACAGTTCCACTCTATAGTAAATGTCAGAAAAGCTTTCATATAAATCACACTAGTGAAACCCCCTATTCATGACTTAAACACTCACAACCTATATATAACATCTTATGGTTTTGTTGTATCTTTACGTGAAGCTTGTGAACAACCACATCTAAGAAATCCATTAACATCTATGGACTTCAACTCCCATAAATCCTCAAGTACTGAGACGAGGAAGAGGAAGGAGGAGTTTTCAGAACACAGCTCTGCAGGAGAGAATGAGGAACCCGGTGCTGGAGCTTCTGACCGCGAAGTATGCGGACCAGTGTGGCAAGACGGAAAGCAGAGCGTGGAGGAAGCCAAGCCGTAACGAGGCTGGAGACCGTGTAGAGACTCCAGATCATACAATTGCGCAAACGAACAGCATTCTCCCATCCAGGGAAGCCGGCAGTTGCTTGCTGAGCCACGTCAGATCCTTACAGAGTGTCTCCCAAAGGGGAATAGACAGCACTGTGGAAGTGCGAGCAAGGTTTAAGACGCTAAGAAGAACCAGTGAGTCTGCCTAGAGCAGCGGGGGACCCAAAGGGCATTACCAGGTGCACGCCAGCGATTGTTTGAAATGTATAAAGTTGCAAATGATTGAAAGACACCAAGCTTGATTAATTCCAATCAAGAAAAATCCCAAGTTCAAATGCCAATAAGAAGAATGTTTGAAAACAAACAAAACAAAGGACCATAACAAGCCCCATGCATACCCAGATGCATGAGATGTCAATGTGGGGAAAATTTGAAACAAGCACTACTATAGGCAAATATATTGAACACCTTAGGACATATGCTACTTTGTACAGTGAAAAGAACAGCGAACAAATAAGAAGCCCTGGTAGAACAATATATCAGGCAGTTGGGAGGCAGAGACTGTGAGACGAAAAGGGGGAGAAAGGAGAACCCTTACACCGTGAACGTTTGCAGACGTCCTGGCAGAAGAATATACCATGCAGTTGGGAGGCAAAGCCCGTAGGAGGAAAAGGGGGAGAAAGGAAATCCCTTCCCTCATGAACCTTTGCAGATGTCCTGGCTGGGGAGTATTCCAGGCAGTTGGGAAGCAACGTCTGTGACAGGAAAAGGGGGAAGAAAGGAAAACCTTTACCTCATGAACTTTTGCAGAAGTCCTGGCAGAAGAATATACCATGCTGTTGGGAGGCAAAGCCCGTCAGAGGAAAAGGGGGAGAAAGGAAAACCCTTCCCTCATGAATCTTTGCAGATGTCCTGGCTGGGGAGTATACCAGGCAGTTGGGAAGCAAAGCCTGCGAGAGGAAAAGGGGGGAGAAAGGAAAACCCTTACCTTGTGAACTTTTGCAGAAGTCCTGGCAGAAGAATACCAGGCAGTTGGGAAGCAAAGCCTGTGAGAGGAAAAGGGGAAGGGACCCTTAGCTCACTGACCTTTGCAGAAGTACTGGCAGAAGAATAGCAGGTAGTTGGGAAGCAAAACCAGTGATAAGAAAGGGGGAGAAAGGAAAACCCTTCCCTCATGAACCTTTGCAGATGTCCTGGCTGGGGAGTATACCAGGCAGTTGGGAAGCAAAGTCTGTGACAGGAAAAGGGGGAAGAAAGGAAAACCTTTACCTCGTGAACTTTTGCAGAAGTCCTGGCAGGGGAAAATACCAGACACTTGAAGTTGTGTAAAGAGCTTTACCTTTGTAGAAGGTACCTGGCAGGGGAGTATACCAGGGGATCTGAGAACCACATAGAGGATTCCCGTCAGGAGAGTATACCAGGCACTCCGTAATAGTAATAAGCAAAGATAAATAACAACTGTTATGAAATGTATGGTTTGAAGTTAAATAAAGACTGTTATGGAATGTATTATTAAGTTAAAGAAATAATGTTATGGGACTTATTGCTTGAACAAGAACTTTCTGAATCCAGTACCAAAGACACAGAGAAACTGTTGGATAAACAGACACTTTTTGACTCAAAGGAATTGTTGGATAAAGAGACACTTGTTGCCATCCTACCTAAAAATCCAGGGGAAGAGAGACACTCTCCATGGAAACACCACACAATGGAATTGTTAGATGCAAATACTATTTTGGACATCGTATCTAAAAATTCAGGGGAAGGGAACCACCTTCTGGAACTAAGGGTCTGTCATTGGAAACACCTTTTTGTTGGAACTATTCTTATAAGTTTAGTTGTGAACACATTTTACTAATATGAAGTCAAAGTCATTTCCATGCACTTTTTGTTGTTTTGTTTCTAGTGTGAGGGTCAGCTTAGTATGTTTTGGACACAAGGACGGCCTTTTAAGCTACTGACTACTTGACACAGAAATATCCTTATTTTTAGTTTTCAGGTAGGGGCGATCCTCTTTAGAAAAGGGCTATAAAGCCATTTTCCAACCCATTTCTGTTTAGTAAAATGTGTGATGTGTGAGAATAATATATCTTTGTGTCTGCCTCTCATTTCCGACTCCTCACAGTATCTAGGGCAGAGCATTAGAATACATGGTTATGGAAAGTGTAACAGGTGACTCTGTGCAATAGACCATCCAAACTCACCAATAAAAGTTCTATATGCAGTACCCACACTTATTATAAATGATTTTATGGTGGATTTTATGGTGCCCATAGACTAGAGATTGGTCATCATTCCCTGAGTGTAACTGAGTGTAACTTTGTTTCCCTTCTGATTTTAATGAGGCCCCATACATCCCAAAGAGTAATGACTGTATTTCCATCTCTAGTTGTAAACAAAAAGATAATTGGGTTAGTGTAGTCTCCGAAAATGTAATTCCCGATATGTACATGGTACTTTTACCAGTCATCAAGCACCATCTAAGCATGTATATAAAGTGTGGGGAATGGCAGATCCACACAAGAACCTTACCCAGGACTGCCTGGTGGTGGAAGTGACGTTACCCATTGGAGATGGATGGCAGCAGTAGTGGCACAGCTCACGACGCATGGGCGAATGGATGGGCATACACCTGTCTCCATGCCTGTGCTGGAACACTGGGAGCTGGGAAGGCAGCAAGCTCTGCTCTGAGGAATGGAAGTCGATGAGAGAAGATTGCGGAGAGACACTGCAGAACCTCTGAGGAAAGGCCCTAGTCTTTTCCTTCGACAGCACCACCAAAAATACCAGATGTTTGAAACTACATAAAGCCTATGGGATGACTGGGTTCAAATCCCCATAGAGAAACCTGGGGAAATGTAAGAGGTGCGTACATGAATAAACAAAAGATCCTGAACCCCAGGGATCAGACAAATAATATTTCAAAGGAGCCCAGGATAAAACGAGAATACAAAAAGCGAATAAAGTGAATTTAGAATTAAAGTAATAGAAGCCCAACTGGCCGAAAGAGAGAGAGAGACCCTAAACACAGAGGACCAGATTTGAAACCCCTTGCCAGCCAATCTTGTAAGCAGGGCTTTCCACCAATCAGCAGCTAACAGGATGAGGAGGAGCCTGGCAATAAAAACATTCAGAACTTGTATCAGTCAAGGACAGGTTCCCTGAACGTCATCCAGATGCTGCTGCATGAAGAGGAGCTGTATCCAGAAGGAGAAGTGGCTGCCTGGGGGAAGGAGCCAGGACTACCTTGGAGCACTGCCTGCCTGGAAGCTGCCTGACGAGCCTGGAGGAAACCGATTGAGCAAGGGGGGAAGAAAGAGAGTACCTCTGCAGCTCACCTAAGCCAAAAAGTTAGAAGAAGTGACCTGCTTGTGAAGCCTGAAAAGAGGATGAGGAACCTGACTAACCCAGAGGGAAGAAGAAGAGTACCCCTACAGCCAGAACCGCGAACAAACTGACCTGCATGAGAATCCTGGGAAGAGGCTAAAGCAGAACCTTTCTAAGATCCTGGTAAAGAGAGATCAGAACTGAATCAGGACCCATGAGAGGAAGAGATGCAACCAGCCAAGTCCCTTGAGAACATTGGGGGAAAAGAAGAAAGAGAGAAGGAAGGTAAGAGAGAGAAAGGGATGAATCACTTGAAGGATGGAGATAGAGAACCAAAGCCAGGACCCAGCTAATCTTTCGCCTAAGAGGCCCTGTGCTTAGAAGGCAACTACAGGTCCCAGTTTGAGTGCTTCACGTAAGCAGCCCTGTTTCTCTACCTGAGCAAACCGTAAGAGATAACCTCTTCTGGACTGTTGGAATGTTGTAAGATATTCTACCCCCCATTCGTTTCACCCAAAGGAGGGACTTTAAGTTTATGTTCTTCATTGCACCATTTGATATAGCTGTTCTGACAACTCACTTTCAAGGGACTTTTGCTTCAGGAAGCCTTTATTTTAAGTTAAATGTTTAGTTGTGACAGGCAACTTTACTTTAGGGGTTTTATTATCTTGGGGCACCTTTTTACTTCATAGGTAAAGTACACCTCCAGTTTGTGTTATTCACACAGGGATAGACTTCTAAATAATTTATGGTTGAACACCTTGCTTAATTCTTTAAAACATGTTTTGGTTACACCTGATTCATAAAGTATTTTCTTTAAGAAGATCCAAAGTCTAAGACCCTTCTGTTCGCCATGTCATTGCACTCGTCACGCAAGTCTCTTCTCCAAGAGTGATACGGGACTGCTTCATTTCCATACTAAATCCTTTCTCAATCAAATATATCTCAACTGAGCATAAATCTAATTTTTTGTGTTTTAAGTTGCTATGACCATGAGTGCAGTAACCGTAAAGCTATATTATTGTTAGCAATGACATTTGAATCGTGGAAAGATCATTACAGTTTTAGATCTCTGCGTGAAGTATACATTTCAACGATCTCCAGGAAAAAGAAGAGGGCTTTGGCCACATGCTCATTTTCCATCTTGAGGTTTATTACCAATTAAACTTAAAATAAAAACATTCTTTGAAAAATTGTGTTATTCAAGCAATCTGACGATGACTCGATCTGATGGTTTGATTATAAGATATTTTGAAAAAAAACACTTATTATGAAATCTACTTAAAATGAGGTTTTTGAAGTTAAAGCACTGTATATGAAATTCCATCTAGGAATCGTACTGCTAAGCATGTTTACATGTAAATTGGTCTAATGAGTCCATTGATTAAGGTAATTACTGATTGTCAGTTTGAGAATACATATATCACTTTCTTATCTTTTGTCCATGTTATGCGATACCCAGAAGGAGTTGGCTGCTTCCTTTGTTTTACAGCAATGGCACAAGAACAGTAAAAGAGGCCTTGCTTTTCTGCCTACATTGCCCGGATGCATTCACTCTATGGGGAATGGTGCAATAATTGAAAAAGCCTGGTGTATCATAAGGTGAATTGTGCTATAAAAGATGGCTTGTAGAAAGTACTTGCTCCTAAAATGGAACCATGTGTGTGCCAGTACAATGGAGCAAAATATCGATGCTATATTTATTCATGTTCTTTGTATTTAAATATTTGTCTTCTAGTTTATGCTCAATCTAGATGTTTTGGTGTACGTAATCGATTGGCATCAGTGTAAGCATGTAATGTATTCTATACATATTCATTTGTTTTGTTTTTCATTATGTATTTGGGGTGGTAATTTCTTTCAGGGCTTTTTCTTTTATGAAATCGTGTTATGGTATTGAGGTTTTATTTTTTTATTTGTATTGGTTTTTACGTTCTCAATGTTGGCATGGTAACCTCTAAGGCTATATGATGTTGTGTGTGATTTTATGGGCAATGGCTGAAATAAATTAATGCTGGTGCCCCCAGTAGCTGCAGTGGGGCTACCCAAAAACCTGTGACTTCTCTCACTTCTATCTGTCTGGATTGCTTGGGCTGTGGGATTTGCCGGCTCTCATCTATCTCAGTCCTGCCATCATGGCCGCACCTTCGATCTGGACCCACTGGTCTAGCGTTACACTTCTCAAAACCTTTCCAAGTGATTGGCCCTCTTGAGCTGGCCAATGCTGGTAACTGTTACGTGTGCTCTCTGTTCTCCTCCACCAATTTCCTCTGTCTTCAACCCTCCTCAAATGACTTCCTCCTTCTCTTATTTCTTGTTTTCTTCTATCCTCCTCATTAAGGTTCTTTGTCCTTCCTCAATTGCCTTCTTTCTCATCCTATTTCTTCCCACTCTATTCTCCAGGTATTTTCCTCCTCCACCGACTTCATTACGCTTCTCTCTCCTCCTTCCTCACATCGCTTCCTTCCGTCATATTGGAATCAGACAGCCCTGGTTGCCGCCTGATTGCCACCTGATTCTGCTTGGCTTCCCTGTACCTGCAGATAGGCTTAGCATCTCCCTAGGATCACTATTAGTGTTTGTTAACAGTTTCCTCTCCCGTGGAAAGCAGATGAGTTGTGATCAATGTACAGATCAATATCCATGCTGGCATCCCTTCTCTCTCTAAAAGGCCGGCACCAGAGCCAGTTTACTCTGCCCAAATCTGTCTCGTTCAGGGAATGATTAGTGGTCCTGACAAACTGGTTGGAAATGGAGGGGACCCCTTGCGGCAGGGGGTCCCCTTTATACCTTCTCTAATGTTGGTATCACATATTAGCTTCACCAATTGGACTCAGTCACAGTACCTACTGCATTATACCCCAAAAGCTCAATCTGCTTTGCTTTCAGATCTTTACAGAAATGTACTGATCCACTGCAACATTTTAATCTTACTAACTATGAAATAATTCCCTTCAGCTTCCCATAGAATTGGCTACATTTAGTTAGAAATGTATTTCTTGAATAAGGCTTTTGGTTTTTACAGTATTTTTGTGTCCATCTGTATTTATCCATATATGTATTTTTAGTCATTATAGCTACATTCATCTGCATACATTTTTTGCTTTGTACAAAAATAAACTGCAACTAGTATTTTTCCAAATTTATTGACGGGAAAAATATAGTACTTTGATACCCATTATCTATTTTACATTAAAAGCACATGGCTGTTCCTGCTATTGTTGCTCAGAGCAACAATGCTGTAGCTGTTTAAGCATCTCCAAAAAGAAATGTATTCCTTTTGTATCTTCTGTGTAGTGTTATGTAAGGGTGTCGAAGAAGGAATCTGACACAAAGGTGACATATATGTTGCTTTAGACTTTTATTGTTGTGAGGAAAACAATCCCTATTCCTATCTCTAAGAGGGGTCTCTCTGTCTCAAACTAAAACTAAAAGGATCTGTCAGAGTGTCCGTCCTAATGAAAGTCCACTGTCTTGTTTCAGAACCTACTTTTATCCCTTACACTACAACTAAAGAATAATATAGTCCAACAGAACGTTACTTCTCTGGGAGAAGGACTCCCTTCTCCTGGTATCTGGGTGGTGTTCCTAAAAATGTTCTCTTGCACCAAGGTGCCAGAGGGAACGACTGATGTGTAGTACCAGAGGGAATGACTGCTGTGTAGTAATGTAACAGAAAGTTCCTTCCCCAGGAGAATGACTCCCTTCTCCTGGTGTACGGGTGGCGTTCCTAAGAAAATGTTCTCTTATGAACAAATGCCAGGGGGGAATGACTCCCTTCGCCTGGCTTATAATTTCAGCACTTTGTACAGTCAACTTTCTGGACCAGGAGAATGGCTGCCTTCTCCTGGTACTGGTCTGTACTTCTCCAATAGAGTTAACAAAAAGGGGCCCGGGACAATGACTGCCCCTAGCATCTCTTCATTGTACTTGAAAGGACTCTGTTTCCTCATCAGGTGAATGACTCCCTTCTCAAGGTGTTTAAAAGTTATTTTTTCAACTTGGGTTTTATTGTGACACTCTTTCAGTATCTTGGGGTCCCAGACCCTTCTCTAGTGGCCAGTGGACTTATCTCTGCCACTCGTACGAGGCAGGTTTCCTCGGATGCTTGGTTCTCTTTGGATAGGTTCCCAGACCCTTCTCTGGTGGTCCGTGGGCTTATCTCTGCCACTCGTACGAGGCAGGTTTCCTCAGATACTTGGTTCTCTTTGGATAGGTTCCCAGACCCTTCTCTGGGATAAGGAAGATGTAATCGGATGCACTCTTCGCCATGTTATGGGTCCCTGACCCTTGATGGCCCTCATATAGGCCTCAAGCTTGCCCCGACATGAAGCAAAGACTCCCCTCCTGCCGCCATATCCCTACCGGTCCACCCGTGCTTCCCATTACATTCTGTGACTTGCGTGCGCAGCGCCAGTCTCTCCAGGGACTGGGATCTGTCTCCATCCTGCTTCCTGCAGCAGTCTGCGTTGTAACTGCTTCTGTAGCGTCTTTGCATGTTGTGGCTCCTTGCACTCTGCACCATTCGTGGACCATGTGGTCCACCTCCTCCTGGAGGTCATGTGCCATGCGTGCTTCCTGCTGGGTTCAGTTCTGCTGACGCAGAACTCGTCACAGACTCCCACAGTGAGTCGCCGGTATCCTCTGCAGAGCCCTTCTCTGGTCGGGTTGAGTGTGGACTTGGAAACTCCTGGGATCTCTGATGAAGAACTAAGACATTTGAGTCCCTTTTCTCTTTCCACTTTATAGGGCTTACTCCATCCCAGCGTAACATCAACACCTGTTAGCAATGACTTCTTGGTATTCCTCATGCTTCCTGTGAGTCATCTCATCTCAGTACTAAGACAGTCAGTATTCCTCGTGTTTTCTGTGCTCTTCTTCGCCCTAGTATTTTCTGCCTTACCTGTACCCCAGGTAATACACAAGTACATTGGATTACTCTCAATATGATGATTTGGCATTTACGAGGGCGTTAAGGAATGTATGGTGGGATGTGCAATGGGTTATATGCAAGGTGGTCATCCTTATCCCCAGAGGAGGAGTCCCTCCCCATGAGGTTGTCCCATATTAAACCAGCCCTAGGGGGACTATTGGGTAGTGGTCGCACCTCCGTAGCCTCATGGGAAAAGTCTCCTCGTTGGAGAGATTGACAATACCTGGAGAATCGTCACTGTTACATTGCACGGACATTGGCCTGCAATGCATAATTGTCAACTTGTAGAGCTGAGCATGAAATCTGCATTTCTGCAGTTTTCTATTTTTAAAAATAAATACTGGAAGGAAACAAAATGATTTATTTTTGCAGTTATGTGTAAAAATCAGTAAAAATGGAAAACTGAGCCACATTTAAAATGGAGACAATGCTACAATGGAGACAAGATGTGTGTAAGATCATGCAGTGAGTGCATTAGACATATACACACTAAAGATAAAATGGTAGGTTCAGAATGTATTTAGATATTGTTCTCAATATAGATAATTCTACAACATAAATAAATGTAAATTAACTTATTTTAGTTAATGTAATTTTCCTAAAGATACGAGTGAGGTGAGTAATTGAGATGCTTTCAAAGCTTCTATGAGAAATAACTTCATCTCAATTGTGGCCCATACTGATAAAGGGACTAGCCATAGACTATTATCTGAAGAACAAATTGCAAACATTGAAAGATACTTTGTCACTTCTAAATCCAATAAACAGCAACATCAAAGGCTCTTATATAAAGATAGCTCATTTTTAACCAAGAGTTACTTTATTTTATATTTTATTTTTTAAAGTGCAGACCTAGCTCGAGAGCAGCAGAGCACTGTACAGAGTGTGGGTAGCCGGCATTTGGCTAACATCTTTGAACAATAGTGCAGTAATAAAACTGGGTCTCCAAATGCTTAACTTTATTTAACAAGTATAATGCAGATTTTTCTCAAAGTGCATTTTTTTGGGCCATATATTGAATAAAATGTACCTTCTAAGAAACTATAAAGAGATTTAAAGTATTGTGGATCGATGTGTCAGTATAACAATTCTCTGTAGAAAACCATGAACGGCAATCTCTAATGCTCTGGCAATGTTTTACCATCCTCAAACAAAGCATTGTTAAATATCCACCTATCTCTGCCTGATAGACCAGATCAATAGCTAAAATTACAAAATTCTGGTAAAAAATAGCCAATGCTAGCATATGATAGGAAAGCGTAGAATTTATTAGTGTTCTCTTGGCCAAGATATGAGATCAATAAAGAAAAGAAATCGTGAACTGCACAGATCACGTTATCGGAGTCCAGCCCAAATAGGTTGCTTTTCAGTTCTCTGAAAGTTGTAGGATAGAAGAGACACGTGGAACCAGAAACATTAACAATAACTCTTTAAAGAGATGATGTTTTTTACGCAGGTTACCTGTAATGATTGGTTTGTTTGACAAGAGAAAACACACCATCGATGTCATTTAGGGGTTGCGACAGTGAGGCATCTGCCACTATGTAGCTCAGCAAACGTGTAGTTGGGATTCCACACCACAACTGTCCACACCATCACTTGGCCACTGAGATAATAGCCAACAGGAACTGTCATCCACAGCGAATCCCTTCCATCCGCAGGAAGGCTTTTCGTCTTTGGGAACAAACAAACGACACTACAACACCTTGGACAATCACAGGCCTCAGGCACGTGCCACTGTGCAGCTCAGCAAATGTGTGATTCCACACCCAATGACCCCACACTATCACATAGCCACCCAGATAATACCCAACATGAAGCACAGCGATTCCTTCCCATCCCGGAGAGCCTACAACCCATCAAGACAGCTTGATGCATCCCCCACTGTGTAGGCTAATAAGCACAGTTAACCCCACTTCAATGATCACCCAACACCACGACATAATCACCAGGACCATAACCAATAGGAACTACCAATGACATTGGTATTTCCCAACCAGTGAGTCTACCATCAAAATAGTTTGATGCACGGTCATACCATCAATAGAACACTGACCGACAAATAGACACGAAAACCTAAAACTACAAGTATGCCTCAATAGAAGAAGGACAAACAAGCTAGAATAGAAAACAGAAAAAGTAAGACAAAAGAAACCACCTTGCCATTGAACAACAGGAACCACCTACCAAAATTCACATCACCTCTAAATCACTACCAATCCCCATTTAACTGAACTAAAGATCCAGATAAAGACGAGAACAAAGACAGCATACATCTTGCACTACCTCTCCACTTGCAAACCAGCCACACCAGAAATCAAACAATCCACAAAAAAGGACCCAGGGAATAATAGCAGTGACCGCACTAAACTATCAAACCACCCACCCCAAACCACAGAACTTGGCAATGGAGAAAACAATCCCAGAAAGACACATATAAGAACCAGAGCCAAGCTAGAATCTCCTGTCACCTACAATGCTTACATAACTAGAAATTGAAAATAGACCACCCGGAGAACCAAACACCCAGCATTAACTACTCACAACAGAGAAACCCATTACGCAACCTAATTGAACTCCTCAATGAAGGGACAGATGATATAACCACACACCAAGGAAGACCGCCCAACTGAGAGCAATAGGTCTGATGGACACCACCCCCAACGAAAGGCCAGAAATAACACCCAAAATAGAACAAGCCAAACAACACACACAATACACTGTAGTATACTCAAATCTGGTCTATTGCAAAGCACAATCAGAAATCGATTACCTCCTAAGAGGAGGTGCCACAGACACTGTCTTTTTCACAGAAACAATGGTCTCAAACAACTTCCAAGTAATTGCTCAGGAAGCCATGCCTGACAACTACAAATTTATACAATCGAACAGAGAAACACGAGGAGGAGGAATTGCTCTAGCACACATAAATCACATCACCTACACATCCCTACTAGCAACAGACATAGAAAACTGTGAACCACTCCCAGTCAACCTCAAACTCAACAACCAATTCAACATACTCTTCCTTCTGAGCTACAGACCACCCACCTACAGCCCTTACTTCGCCACAAAACTCACTGATGCCATAGCTAACCTTCCCACACATCACAACATCATTGTTCTGGGAGACTCTAACATCTGGTTCAAAGGGGATAATGAAACCTCTACAAATTCACTCAGCGCCCCACTGTAAACCCTTCATCTCAAACAAATAGTGAACGGACTCACTCACAGAGCTGGACACAAACTAGATGCATTCTTCTGCAGGGATGGACTTTTTATCGCAGCTGTACCGGTACTAATGATTTGGAGTGACCACCACATGATCCCTTACATTGTTAAAATTTTGAGGCGCATGATGCACACAAACCTAAAACTCCCAGCGACAAACAAAATAAACTGGAAAACTATTAGAAACTACCAAATCCGACACCACCCAGCTAAACACAGACACAGTTGAAGAGAAACTGCATGCCTGGAGCACAGACGCGTTCAACCAAATAACACCCTTAAAACTCTCCGAATCCACACCAAAATGAATAGCAGCAAGATGGTTCATACAGGAACTGAGGGAATAAAAAACTTGAAAAAAAAATTGAAAAACAATGGCGGAAGCACTACAACCAATTGGACAAAACCAACTACCAGCAACAGATTTGACTATACAACTGAGCAGCCCTGAAAGCCCAGAAAGCATACTATACCACGAGAATCAAATCTGCAATAAATCCACAAAAAGAAATGTTCCGAATCATCCAGGAAATGAAAAATGCAACTTTGTGCAACAACATCGTACCCTCCCAAATCTTATGCAACAACATCACAGTCTGCAAAAAAGCAAAAATAGAAGCAATCGTACACCATTGGCACATACCGCCAGGTAACAAACAACACTTTCCCAGAAACCAACATCCCAACAACCAGCACAACACTCAACCAATTCAAATCTATAAATGAGGAAATCTTCGACAGACTACTAAAAGACATCGGGCCTCATTCCGAGTATGGCGGTAAGGGATAGCGGCCACCGGTAACGAGACCGGTGGTGGTAATCCCTTACCGCCATACTCCGAGTTCCCTCTGCGCCCTCGCCCTTAACGCCTGCTTTGAGCAGGTGTTAAAGTCGAGGGCGCAAAGGGGCCTCCAAGCCAATAACGGTGACCGTAATGAACGGTCACCGTTATTTGCATCTTCCCCATTCCCATTGAGCCCTCATTCGGGAATGGGGAAGAGCCTTGGTAAATGGGGAATTACCGCCCCGCCAACCTTGGAATGGGGCGGTGATTCCGCCATCCACCAAGGCGCTGCCGGTCCAGGTACGGCGTCAACCAAGGCGTTAATAGCGCCATTGGTTAGCGCCGTACTCGGAATGAGGCCCATCAACTTAACCAGATCTCCCAGTGCCCCAGTTCCACCGGATATTTACAAAAAGCTACCCAACCACAAAACACCAGCCCACTAAACCTGACTACCAATGGAACTATCCTTAAAAATGAAAACAGTACTAAAATCATTAAAATCAGCATACATCAGACCCCTTATACTTTAACAATCCCTGGATGGATTCAGACCAATGATAGGAACCAATTCAGCATTTATCTCCCTATGGGACGACATAAAAATAAATGCGGATAACAACACCCAATCCCCCTCATACTACTGGACATAGCAGCTGCTTTCAATACAATTAAACATACGACTCTAATCAAGAGACTGGAAGAATCCGGCATTCAAAACTCTGCACTACAATGGCTGAAATCTTTCCTCACCAACCAAACCGAAAGAACACACCTGCCGCAATTTACATAGAACACAATAAATAACACATGTGCTGTACTACAAAGATCAAGCCTCTCCCACTCCTCTTCAACATTTACATGACTCCCCTAATGAAGCTCACTGAAACCCATGGACTGACAACTTACAACTATGCAGATGACACTCAACTCATCTTCAGGATAACCACCGACCACAACCCTGACAACTCCCTCAATAAATGTCTTATCAATATAAGCACCTGGATGATGAACAACCTCAAACTAAACCCAACCAAAACAGAAATAATGATCTCCAGACGAGAAAACAATCTGGCACAGACATCCCTCATCTGGCCTCTGAGCACAGGGACCCAACCAGAAACGTCAACAGGGATAACAAATCTGGGACTCATCATGGACAATGGTCTCACTCTGGAAGAACAAGTGAACGCAATAGCAAAACAAAATTCTACCATGTGCGTTTAATAAGAAGGATCCTCCATTTCCTCAATTTCCCACACAGAAACCCTGCGATCATTTTGTTTGTATTATCAAGAAGATTTTACACAAATAGTCTCTACCTGAACGCCATACCAAAAACGACAAGGCGTCCAAAAAACTGCAGCAAGACAACTCCTGAGACTAAATAGATGAGACCACATCACAATGGCCCTATTAACTCTACACTGGCTACCAATAAAGAAACCCATCAACTTCAAAGCCCTCTGTATTGCCCATAAATCACTACACGGACAATGAGCTGAATTCCTCAAAGCAAAAATCACCCGGTATCAACCGAAAAGATTTAAGATCTAGCACCTACCTCCAAATAGAAACAAGACACTACAAGCGGTCCACTCCAACCTCATACAATGCCCGATTCTATGAACTGTAATGCCCGGAACAATGAAAACACAAGATAAATACCAGCAGAAAAAAACAATAATATAGCTACACAATACCCGGAAACCACCCAAAACCCACTAACCATCCCCCTTCTCTCTTCCACCCCTCTCCCCTACCACACACGCCCAAAGGTCTAGTGAAACAACCCACTAATGCACCTAAACCGCACATCACTCTTCTGCCAAACTACAAAACCAATAACCTCTGACACCAAACTACTCAACCACTGGACACCGCCCTTCTGGACACAACGAGTCCCAGTGCACAAAAGAAAAGCACACCCAGAAAACTCACACCCACAGACACCAGTTCCTCCTGATTCGGCATGCATCAACAGCCGAGCACAACATCTATCCTATCCCTCTCGCCCAACTATCCAGCCCAACCCATCTTACCTTACAGAGCCACGTGAGCACCTGAAGACCATGAAAATGGCAGCGGTGCGCAGTATAAATTAATTTAACATAACATCAGGTTCTTGCAAGAAACCTAAACCTCCATGGAACGATAGCAGCCCTGCTGTGGTGTTCATCCACTCAACCATGCAGGTGGTTCCACATCGGCCCAAGAAAAAGGTTCACGGTCACAAAAGCTGTCGGACTGTGAAGCGTGCATAGGAAATTGGAAAGTTAAACGTCTCCTTCTCACGCAAAACATTTTCCTAGCATGCCTTGACTAATGGGAACTGGTTCAGACCGGTCAGCGCAATATTGCAAAAATGTACCCAACTAACGCCCCGAGGGGACAGTACCCAGGGCAGCTACAGATATGGCCTCCCCAACATAGAAATCGATGTTGCTAGAGCCATGTTGCCACAGCAACCTGCTCGGACAGCCAGAACTTCTGTGAAGCCTCAATTTTGCAATAAACTGAGATGCTGATTGAAACCAGTTGATTTGAGGGTTAGTTGTCATAAGTTCACATTTCAGGCACTCATAATTTCCTGCCTTTCCACTGTCAACTAGCTGCGCACCGGAACGTCATTTAGGGAACACCAGGGGTTGCACCTGCAACCGCTGAGGTCTCGCTTGCTAACCTCGTGGTCTCCCTTGCTACCCCTAAAAAAACACATTTTTTTAAATTACATCGAGGCTCCTGGGCTGTGGCCAGCAGCATGTGGCTCTTTGTTTCTGGAGTGGCTGGTTTTCTGATAGCTAGAGCTGTTAAGAGCTCCGTGGGTTGCCCACTCACTGCTGTAATGTGTGTGTCATCTGCAGGTTGCAGGCTCGACTCCCGGCAAGGTCAACTCAGCCTTTCATCCTGCTGAGGTTGATAAATGAGCACCAATACAGGTTGGGTAATATTGTATGTATATTTGTTCTATATGAAGTGCTTAAGTGTTAGTGCTATATAATAACACATCATTATCGTTTGGCCTTGGACGTCTGCTTGCATTCACAGTAATTTGGTAATATGGACCTATACGCGCTGATATTAATGATACAAATGGTGATCCATCCTTGTATAAATGTATATCACTTTACAGTGATATTGTAACCATATTTTTTGTAGTGTACTGAGAAACAATGCTATGTGATGCCACTTCCTGCTTTGTCAGAGGGTGAAAGGTCGTGTTTCACCCTCTGACAAAGCTATTCCCGTGATGTCACTTTGCGGTAGGGATCACTTCCTGTGATGTCATCAGAGGTCAAGGGTCATGAGATGTCACTTCCACTACCCGTGGCATTTTGGTGAAATGACGTGCCTGGCGGCGCACTGTGTACTGTTCTGCAAATAGAAGCAACCATAAGTTCCTGTTGGGCAAACATCTCGCATGCAATTTCAGTACTGACTTTTTGGTTGAGGGTAACAATATAATCAAGACAGGGGTCTGGGCAAGTGCAATTGGAGTATATTCAGCGAGGACGACCACTGATGCAGTGAGAGGAATTGTCTACTACTTGATGAAAGAAGAACACTACCAACACTCCCTTACCCCGTCTGGACTCCCATGACACCAGAACCCCCAGTGGCTCACTCCTACTAACAAAGGAAACAGGCAGCTCTCTGGTAAATTATCTTTAATTATATGTTTGCAGAACGCATATCATATTAAACGTCCTTATGCCCTAGAAAGTCCGATATTTAACAGCCCTTGTCTCTTCAATTATACCTCTAACTAGCCACAGCGGTGTCTATTATATGTGGCTGAGTATTACTGGTGTTATGTCTCTGTGCTCACTGGCTGATTGCCTGAAACCGCTGAGATGTCATCTTTCTGAAACCTAATCTCTTAAAAGTAACCCGGTCTACAGTCTTTTCGACTGTAGCTTTGGTAGCTGGGACGTTTCCCTGTCGCCACTGTTAATTAACATGCCACTGCCCCCAGTTTTCAATAAAGCTTGTTTAAAAAAAAGCCAAGCGGCTTCTATATGGCGTTAGCGCTACACCCGTATGAATTCCAGTTCAGTTATTTGAAAATAGATGTGGCCTCAGCAGCATTTCACCCAGGCGGCTTCTGTACAGCATGTCACAGATGGCCTTAACATCTGAGAGAGTCTCCAGGAAGATTTAAGGAGTTTTATTTTCAAAACAAAACAGCATAAGGTGCGTCGACTGTTATGGTCCTCAATATTAGAATGTTCAGTGATGTTGCGTAGTACATACGCTCTGTGCGCATGCGCGAGCCTCGTTCAGGGCCGCGCATGCTCATTGTTAATAAAGGAGGTACCGACGGCAGTTGCGGCCGGGGACCACGTACCAGCACCACGCGTCCTGTGTGTGTCTCTGTATGCATGCGTGCGAGCGTGTGTGTGCATGCGGGAGCCTGGGGGTCACACGCCACCTCTAACACTGGCGACGGTGGGGAACGCGACATCGCTCCGGCTGCTGCTGAGTCGGAGAAAGTGCTGCCTTTCCCCACGCAGTCGCGAACCTACACACGTAGCCGGCGGCCATTTTGGGATACGCGCGGGTCACAGTGGTTGCGGCCCACACGGGTGCTTGTGCGCTGGCTGTGATCTGGAACTTTTTCCTCAATTTATGGACACTCCATGGCCCTTGTGTGATAAAGGGCCGTGGCTCATCAAAAATATGAGAATATAAAGGCTGAAGGCGCCTCCCACTCCTGCTGCAGGCCCACCACGCCTCTATCCAAAGCCTTTGGTGCCTGGACACCATCCTGGACTCCTGAAGGTCAGTGCAGGCAATTCAGGGCTGACCTAACGGTGATACCCTCAACATAGTCACCACCATGGGTGAGGAGGAGGGAGAAGAGGGAGCCCCAGTGCCAGTCTCACGCAGGTTGCACAGTACCTTGGCACCCATGCCTGAATTCGATACCACAGGCCCACCATCCAAGCTGGGGCCGAAGTAGCTACCGTGGGTGAAGAAGCTAGAAATGTTCTTCAGGGCCTCAGAAGAGACTGATGATGATGCGAAGGTGGCCACAATGGTATATTCAGCTGGCACGGAGGTCCACAGGAATTATGATTCGCTGAATCTTCAGGTGGTCACCTACGATGCGGTGAAACAGGCCCTCCAAGACCACTTCCTCCCCATGGCGAATGTTGATTTCGACAGATTTGTGATATGTGCGGAGAAGCAGCAAGGGGAGGAGTCCTTGGCCCAGTTCTGTGCACGGCTGAGACACCTCGCGAGCACCTGCAGGTGGGTGAATGAGGAGGAGATGGTGCGGAACCACCTGATTCAGGGGTGCAGCTCCGGAAAGCTGAGGAGGCAGGTCCTTAGGGAGCCAGGCCTGACGCTGCCACAAATCCTTGACACTGGGAGAGCGCATGAACCGGCGGAGTTCAGAGGTGCTAAAATGGATGCAGCAGTACACCCAGAGAAGGGTGAGGACGCCTTTGCCATCGGGCGCTCCACCCCAGGTAGGGCGCGCTGGGCCCCCAGAAGAGTGGACAGTCCCTCTGCACCTGGAAATCCGCAGTCCTTTCCGTACTGTGGATATGACTAGCCACATGCTGGGGAGTGCACTGCAAAGACGAGAGTCTGCGGACGGTGTGGCACACCGGGACACATCGCCGAGGAGGAGGGAATCTTTTTCATCTCGAGCATAGCTACCGGGTCAAGGCAGAGCAGGCAACTGACGTGCACGGTGAACATTGGTGATGTGCCCCCCCCAGTCTTGATCGATACAGGGGCATCGGTCTGTGTGCTGGCTGTTGAACACTATGAGGCTCTCCTGGGTCCTCCCAAGTTGGAAGAGTCCAAAGCCCGGATATACTCCTTTGGAGGGGACACGCCGCTGCCGATTCAGGGATTCTTTGTAGCCCCGGTGTCATACAGGCTAAACAAGATGAAGGCGAGGTTCTTTGTGACGAGTGTGAGCCTGCACTCCCTACTGAGTTGTGCTGCTTCCGAAGCCCTCGACATCATGCACTTCACTCTGGCGGTGTACCACACAGACATTGATCGCCTGTTGCAATGGTTCGAAAGCATCTTTCAAGGGGTAGGAAAGCTGACTCCACATTGACGGGTCCATAAGGCCGACGGTCCTCAAGCATCGAAGAATCCTGTTCCACCTGAGGGCACAGGTGGAGAAAGAGCTTCAATCACTCATCGATTTGGACATTATTGAGAGGGTGGAGGGCCCAGCCCCATGGGTCTCACCCATAGTGGTGGCACCAAAGCCCAAGCAACCAGGGGCTGTTCGCATCTGAGTGGACATGAGACTGCCAAATGCCACCATTAAGAGGGAGCGTCACCTGACGCCCACACTGGACGATATAGTGGGCGAGTTGCATGGGGCGAAAGTCTTCTCCAAGCTTGATCTGAGGTCTGGCTACCACCAGCTGGAACTCCACCCGGAGTCGTGGTACATTACCACCTTTACGACCCATGAAGGGCTATATCAGTTTAAGAGGCTCAGTGTTGGTGTCTCGTCAGCGGCGCAAGTCTTCCAGAACGTCATCCGGGGAGCCCTGGTGGGAATAAAAGGCGTCATCAAAATGTCGGACGACATTCTGGTCTTCGCACAGTCAGAGTCTGAACACTTGAAGAGACTGGAACGTGCCTTGGAGAGGCTTAAAAGTCTGGGGCTGACCCTACACCAAAGGAAATGTGAGTTCCTCAAGGACCGGATAGAGTTTTTCAGGTTCATATTCCATGCCGGGGGCATATTGCCCATTGCCCGACCCGGAGAAGGTGAGAGACATTCGTGAGGCGGCACCGCCTGAGTCACCGGCAGAGATAAGAAGCTTCCTCGGCATGGTGAACTATTGTGGACGATTCATCTGTGACCTGGCGTCACTGTCAGAGCCTTTGCGTTCCCTGACGAGGAACGATGCTGCATGGGCATGGACGTCTAAGGAACAAAAGGCGTTTGTCGAGATCAAGAATGCTCTATCGGGCCAGGAAACCATGGCATATTTTAGCCCGGATAGGGAGTCAGAGATAGTTGTGGATGCCAGCCCGGTGGTGCTGGGTGCGATGCTCATGCAAGCTGTTTCTCAGGGGCACATGCGTCCAATCGCATATGCCAGTAAGGTGCTCCCAGAAACGGAAAAACGGTACTCACAGATCGAGCGGGAGGCCCTGGCTATCCTGTGGGGCTGCAAGCACTTCAGGATATACATTCTGGGAAAACCTGTCATAGTGATAACTGACCATAAGCCGCTGATTCCGATCATGGCAGGCGCCTCTTCCAAGCCACCGCCACGCATCGAGAGGTGGATGCTGTCGCTGATAGAATATGGGGTCAAGCTGCAGTATCGCCCAGGCACCCTGCGTGCTATCTGCCCAGACATCCAGTGGCCGGGCGCCACCGAGACACGGCCGAGGTGGTGGACTGCATCGAGATGGTGCTCAACGTCGTGGAGGCGGCCCTGCCACTGGCCCTGGCGCGCCAGGAGATTGCAGATGCTTCGAATGAAGATGAGATGTTTTTGATCATCAAGGAGGCCATGGACAGTGGGGAATGGAGAGAGGTGCTCACTAACAACGCCAGGAGGGAGACCGGGGCCCAAAGAGATCTCCAAGTGCTGTGGAAGGTGCGCAACGAGCTCTCGGTTGTGGAGGACAGCCTTCTGTTGAGAGGGCGTCATATCGTCATCCCGCGAGCCTTGGTGATGAAAGTGCTACAGCTGGCCCACAAGGGACACCAGGGAACTGCGAAGACGAAGGCACGCCTAAGACTGAAGGTGTGGTTCCTGGACATGGAGCAAAGGGTGGACGAGTTTGTGCGCTCATGCGTACCGTGCCAAGCAGCCAGTCCAGTGGAAAGGGGACCACCAATCAAAGCTATGGAAAGAAGTGAACAGCCGTTGGGGACGGGGCGCGCCGACTTCGGCTCCACAGGCAGAGGACTGTTCTTTCTTGCAGTGGTCGACCAATGGTCACAGTATCCCGAGGTGGAGCTGGTAGAGTCAATGGACAGCAACCACACCATCCTGGCACTGGAGAAGATGTTTGCCACCCGCAGGTTCCCCACTGAACTTTGTTCGGACAATCGCCTGCCATTCCAGGGGCAGCAATTCGCCAGGTATTGTGAGGAAAGGGGGATCACACACAGAAAGTTCACCCCGCTATGGCCCAGGGCGAATGGTGAGGCCAAGCGCTTCATGCGGACACTCAACAAGGTCTTCCGAATCTCGTTGGATGGGGGAGGGGAATTACACCAAAACCTCTTTAAATTCCTGCGAGAGTACCGCACAACCCCACATCAGTCCATCGGGGTCACGCCGGCCGAGGCCCTATTCAAGCGGTGCCCCAGAGGATTGCTGCCGGAAGTGGAGGGGCGCTGCCTGGGGGTGATTGACAATAACCGTGTACGTGTGGAGCGTGCGGTCAAGAACGAGCGGGAAAGTGCCCGCAGGAACCTGCCCGAGAAGACGATTGTGGTAGGGGACACTGTTCTGGTCCGGAACAGAAGGCCGGAGGGGAAGCTGTCACGCCCGTATGAGGCCCAGCCGCTAGGGGTGACCCACGTCAAGGGGCTCATGGTCACTGCAACCAATGCAAGAGGAACCATCACGTGGAACGTATCATTCTTCAAGCGGATTGAGGCCTCACCACCTCCCGTGCCGCCGGAGGCGTTCTCTCCAGGACCTGGACCAGGACCGCCACCGAGGGACGAAGAGCCTCCAGAGGTCCCAGGGCCACCAAGACCACCTCGAGAGGAAGGTACCCGAGCCGTGAGGGTCGACAGCGCCCGCAGAGGTTCCAGGACCTCATCATGAACCCGGTCTCTTAGGAGGTCGAGAACTGTTCCCGTGTTCCCAGGTTATGTGTGTTATTTGTTAATGTTGGACTTGTTCATTGTTTGGGAAAAAAGGAGGGATGTTGCGTAGTATGTACGCACTGTGCGCATGCGTGAACCTCATTCTGGGCCGCGCATGTGCGTTGTTAATAAAGGAGGTCCCGACGGCAGTTGCAGCCGGGACCCCGTACCAGCAACACGCGTCCTGTGTGTGTCTCTGTATGCATGCGTGCGAGCGTGTGTGTGCATGCGGGGGCCTGGGGGTCACACGCCACCTCTAACAAGTAGTGCGACAGGCAGCTGGTTCAATAATTAGACAGACAGATTAGTTGAGTGGAATGCACCGGCTGGAACAGGGGTGGGAAGATACTTAAACGGGTGTCCCTCTCTCGTCTCCCTCCGGAGCTCGGCTTTACCCGCTAGTGATTGGTAACACCTACTGCCTGTGTCTAGCTGATAATGAGGGCCTAAAGACAACAGCCTTATCTGTCTGGCTCCGATTTTCAATAGATGCCATATCCTAACACTCCGCAGGATTGTCAAAGTGGCTTGATGGAAAAGTGCCAACCCAAAGTGCCTTGGTTCAATCTCATCCAAAGTCACTCCCTTTCAACCCTCTCCTTGATCTTACCACCTCCTATCTTTCCTTTCACCCACTGTCTCCTCTCCCTTCCTACTCCCTCTGGCTTTCCTACACCCTATCTCTCTCTTCCTCTTCTGTCCCTGCAATGTCCCTGCAATGTTATCTCTCTCCTCGCTATGCCTAATTTCTCCACTCCACTTTCCACTTTCCACTCTTCTGCTCTGCCCTATCTACTTCAATACTCTCGCCTTTTCTCACCTCTCACTACACATTTCTTCTCTATCAGCACATTAGCGCACTCTTTCTGCCTATCTCTTACCCCTACCTTACCTACCTTATGCTTCACTCCGCTCACACCTCTATTCCCTTGTACTCTCCCCACACCCTCCCACCGTACACTCTCTCCCTTGAAACACCATTTGTTGTACAGGCGCCTTATAAATAACCAATAAAATAAATAAAATAGATTGCCAAAACTTCTCCCTCTCCGCCTGTATCTTTCATTGGCCCTCATTACGACCCTGGCGGAAATCGAAAAACAATGGCGGAAATGCAATACCGCCATCGAATAGCGCTCGGTGCGATTATGACCCGTCACCGTAAAGTACGATGCCATTAGCGACACCGTAGTGAACGCCAACGCTAACTGCACCAAGTACGCGCACGCGCGCCATGCGAAACCGTAATTACCACCATGGCGCAACGGTACGCGAATTCTGACCCTAGCGGACATTTACCTAACGCCATCAAGCATGGCGGAAAGTACCATTCCGCCATGGTGAGAAGAACGGCAACGCGAACCAACCGTAAATGGCCCTACTGAGTGCCTGTACACCACTCCCTGGCCACATTGCACAACTCCTCGTAGGTGCAATGAAGTCACACAATGCAACCAGTGAAATGTACACGTCACCCATGCATGCCAACGAACAAATGAATGTAGGGGCTCCAAGTGCCTTGTGAGTGGCCATCCATATTTGCCATGTCACCATTGCCGTACTGATGCAGCACAGGCACGTGAAGGGTCAAGTACAGCAATATGAACTGAAATATGAGACAAAACAAAACAACAGGCCCCCATCGCTTGACACCAGTGTAAGGCAACATTCAAAGCAGTAACCTGAGGGAGACTGCACCAGCCCTGTACTCTTGCCAGTAAACAAACCAACCATCAGCATAAGCATGTACCACACAAGTTGGCAGAGTGACTGAGCAGCCAGGCCCATCTCAAGAGGGGCCAATGGGAGCTGCAGGGCACAGATGGCACGAATACAGAAGCTATTCCAATGGACATGACCTCAGTCTCCCTCCAAGAAACGCACGCAAACACAGGCACCTGTGACCAGCCATATTCTGATAATCACATCATTCCACCAATCCACCTGGCTGACCGGCATCTGTTACACAAAAGCTAATCCCCCGCCCCTGAGCATAACATCATTAAAAAAAAGTCATAATGGCAGCCCCTATCCCTGACCTCACTGGGCTTCGTAGGCAAACGCGCCCAGTACAGTACCACGCAACTATAACCAGAAGCCGGAACCCAATGCAGATCTACTCACAATACATCGCTCCACAAATAGGAATATGCTACATTACTTGCAAAGAATAACGCTACACGGTTAATATCATAATAGAAATTTAATGCACTACAAAATCACCAAGCCCATACAGCCATTAGGTCATGAACTCCAAAATACATTTCAGTATTGTGGGCTGCATCCGCAATAAATGACCAGCTTCTGCTTGTGTGACGCCCTGTTCCTTCATGGTACACAGGGGCTACATACACGTTCAAAAAGGCAACATGGAAGCGCCTAGAACCGCAGGGCCGTCCCATTAGGTAGGCACTAGTCCAGCTGAAAGGTCGATATGTTGCTCCTAGCCACTAGTACTGCGTAAGGGCATGTGGCCCATTGGCGATCGTCCCATAAGATTGTAATGGTGCTCCACTGATTAACACGAAGCAGCAGGTGTCGGGAGTAAAAGCCATCTGCAGGAGTGGCATACAGATGGCAGCGGCAAAAGGGGAGGAGATACCTGTCACCCAAATGAAATGAAAAAGAATGGTATGGGCATCAGAACTTAATTTGAATTACTCACTTCAATGATCACACTAAATCTACAGCCATATGCATGTTAGCCCACTCAAAAGGATTATTCCCACCCAAAAATCACTTGCGAATCATAACTATATAAATCGAGGTGAATACACTATTACAAACGAGTGTTTGTGTGCATGCGTCTGTCAAAACAGAATCCATTAGATGGGATTAGTAACGTGCATAGACACAAGTGTTTGAAGGCGTGTCGAGACAGGGAGGGTTCAACAAGGGCAGATAGACGATGGTCCCACTATGGCAGCTCTGCATCACATATCGCAGGGGAAGTGGATAGATTCCAAAAAGCCATGTACATGGTAAACTCTCAATTAAATCATCTGTCCATGCATCCATACATCATACCCTCATCCCGGTATGAAAACGCCTGATTATTTACTCACATAACATGTGAAATTTCCATTGAGTCTGTGCGTAATGCAGTCTGCAAAATCCACTGTGCTCCAGCCCGGAATTCTAGTGTTGTGAAGTAACATGTATTTGGGGACGTCCTGCCTTATCGTCCACTACGCTATTGCGCATCCCATACTATTCATATCAATCATTGCATTCTCGCCATGGCCCCTGTCCCAAGGACATTAAACAATAGAACTTAATATCTGCAGTCAGACCTGTGGGCGTCTCCTCGACGCTAGCTGAAAACCGAAAGCGCTGTCCTTCGAATTCCACATTTGCAACATCACGTCGAAAAGGCATCTGTGACCGCTTGAAATCACAAATTCATCCATGTAGTGCGGCAGTGTGTGAAAATGGCAACTGGCTTCACTCACAAATGGGACGCCCCGCCCGTCGGTGAACCTCGGTACAGTGCTGCATGAGGGTCCAGCGTTAATCGAGTACTACATTCCACTGACCTTTCACAAGTTTGTTCGCGACTGTAAAGATAGTATGTGAAACAATGGGACCATTGCAGAATGAACATATGAACCAATATTCCACTGCCATCGGGATTAAATACATGATTGTAATAGCAAGATGCCATGCGTCGAATTGCAGCGTTGTGTGCGGGACGTGCTCGCCCAAAGGGGATTGCAGCTTGCACAGGTGGAATGAATCACCACAGGTGGAGGCTATACAGCCTGAAAACACATAAATTGCACACCCAACCCCCTCCCACAACCACACCCACTCCAAAATGCTACCGGCAGGACTAGCGATGTTGGCCCTGGGGGACCTGATAGCACTGCAAGTACTCCAACTTCAAGAAGAAGACGAACACCAACTACTACAACAACCGGCCGCACAGAGGAGACGGAGGAGGAGGAGGAGGGCAAGGCAGGGCCAGCAAGGCCCACCAGCACAGCCACTACCACCACGCAGGCAGCCCGCAATCCCACGCCTCTGAGCTCATCCGTTCAACCTCACTGATGAGCAGATCCACACCCTCTACCGTTTGGACTGGGACACCATAACCGCCATTGTGGACATGACACACGCTGACCTTGCCAGCATGATAGATAGCCCAACCGCCATCCCACCCCTACTGAAGGTGGTGTCTGTACTACACTTCCTGGCCACAGGCACCTACCAGCACACAGTCGGACAGTTGCATGGCATTTCACAGCCACTGTTGTCACGGACACTATCGCACGTGCTCGATGCCCTCCTGAAGCACGCAGACGACTACATCTCTCTACCACGCTCGGAGCAGGAAATTACGAACACGAAAGTGGGATTCCATGCACTTGCCGGCATATCAGGTTGCATTGGTGCCATCGACTGCACCCATGTGGAATTGGTTGTGCCACATGCCATGGAGGCCCAGTACCGCAACCGAAAACAATATCATTCTCTTAATGTACAAATGGTGTGTGACTCCAACAGGATCATTACACATTGTTGTGCCCGATTTCCTGGATCAACCCATGATTCTATGGTCTTGAGGAACTCTGCAATACCACGCTGCAAGGAGCGACACGCAGGGAACAGATCCTGGCTACTCGGTGAGTCTCATTTCATGCATGATAATGTGGGGTATGTGATGCGGCAATGACCTGGCAGGAAGGGGGGGGGATGCGTACGTAGCTATGTCATTCCACAAACATCCTTTATTGTCCACATACAGGTGATGCCGGGTATCCACTGAAGAGATGGCTCCTTACACCACTCCGGAACCCACAGAACCAGCATGAGGAGGACTACAACCATGCCCACTCACGTACCCGTGTAGTCATAGAACAGGCATTCGGCCTACTGAAGACTCGTTTCCGCTGCCTCAGCAGGTCTGGCGGGGCACTCCTGTACCGCCATGAGAAGGTTGCAAAGATGGTCATGGCATGTGTCATGCTACACAACATGTGCGTACGTAGAAATGTGCCCATGCCCCCTGACGCAGGACTGCAAGCACCTGAAGATGGTCATGATGAGGGTGGGGATGTGGCAGCACCTCAAGGAGTCCGCGAGGCACAGGAGGGCCGTGAAATTCGTCAGATTCTCATAGATTCATGCTTCTAGCACTCACGCCTGGTGGCTGATACATGGACACGGGACTTGTGGCACTGTGTGTGTCTGGAACATGCACAATATGGACTGTACGCCTATAAAGGCCTCGTACACAAAGATCAATGTCCACACATCTCATTGGATGATTGTGAAATGTTTATAGCATATGTGAAATTATGTTACACACCCCATCGACCCGCCACCCAAGAAAGCCCAACACACCCCCTCCACCCTCCTACCTCCCCCCCGAACACCAGTGTCCAAAGATGCTAATTGTCAGTGGGCAGACGCTATTGCAAGCCCCCTCTCCGGGTATCAGGGGCACCCCTGCCTGTGGAGCGCAGGTTCCTCCCAGATCTACGTTGGGGGCTGCCCTGGACGGAACTTGCAACGGATGATGTCTCTGCCTGCTCACGTCCATGCATGTCCCTAAGGGTTTGTGAGAGCTCAGTGAGCACACGGCGCACAGCGGCAAGTTCAGCACATACGTCTTTGGACGTCGCATGCAGTTCCCCCCTCAGGCTCTCGGTGCTTCTCTCCATTTGTACCCTCAGGCTCTCGGTGCTTCTCTCCATTTGTACCCTCAGGCTCTTGGTGCTTCTCTCCATTTGTGCCCTTAGTGTCTCTGTGCTTCTCTCCATTTCTGACCTAAGTGTCTCAGTTGATGTTTCTATGGCTGCCTTAGTACCCCCACATTCATCAGCATGCTCCTTGAGGAGCGTGGCCAGTTGCTGCTGTTGCACGATCACCTGGTCGAGGGACTGTTGCCTCTGCTGGGCCATGGCCATTTGCGGTGGTGTCACAGAGGGTCTGATCACCTCATGTTGCCTTGCCACAGGGCTTGTGGGGGATGGCCAGTCGTCGTCTTGTGGGTGCCCCTGCGTGGTATCCTCATGGTGTACGGGATGAAACAAACAGGGGGATTGAGACAGGTCATGGATGGATCCTACATCGACAGCACCGTTTTCTGTGTCGGAGCATGCTGCCATTAATGCAGTGTCACCTATGGTGCTGCTGCCACCAGAAGCAGTGCCTTCTGTGGCATCCATTGGGGGGACCTGTGGTGCTGCTGTTGTGGGCATGCTGGCTGCTGGGGTGCCTGTTGAAGTCCCCTCCTGTGTGCTGCCACTTGATTTGTGCTGCTGCCGTGTCTTGATCCGTGCAGCTGAGGTGGAGGGTCTTTGGCCGTTGGTCTTGGCCCTCTTTGCAGGTGTGCTGGTAGGGGTGTCCTGGAGCTCGTCGTTCGAATCGGACTCTGTGGTGGAGTAAAGGAGGGCGAGCGTTATTTATGGGTCTGTGGAAATTGGAATGGCAATGTATCACATGCATTGGGGTGGTACCTGAGGGTGATTTGGGTCAGGGCCTTAGAGGTGGTTTCATTTTTGTGTGGATTGAGGATGCAGTTGTTTTGCAGCCTGCAGTTAGGGTGTGCATGCTGCACGTGTAGAGGGTGTTTTTAGGATTTTTAATTATTTATGTATTTAATGTGAGTTTTAAAGTGCGCTATCAGGCCAATGTATGTGGACGTTCTCCTGGACATGTGTTTCTGTTGCACTATGTGGACACATGGTACTTCACATGATTGGACATTGTGGATTTAGCATTGTTTTATTTGGCCCACCTACCTGATTCTTCGGATGTCTGCACTCCTTTCTCCATCCCTCCGACTCCCTCTATACTCTCCATTCCAATGGTGGAGGCACAGATTTCTTCCCAGGGGGTCAACTTGATGGGTGATTCCGATCCTCCCCCGGTAGCTGTGGCAATGTTACGGTTGGCAGATAGTATGCTCCGTACGCGTATCCGCAAGTCGTCCCATCGCTTTCTGCATTGCTGTGGGTTGCGGGGTGCGGTCCCCACCGCACTTACCCGCTGTGCCACCAGGGCCCATATGGCCTTCTTGTTCGCAAGTGCCGTCCTGGTCATTTGCGTCGAGAAGACGACGGCAGCATTCTCCTGGAGGGTCTCTGTGAGCACGGTGAGTTCCTCACGGGAGAAGTGGACCTGCCGCTTGCGGTCGCATGCTTTTTTCGCAACTTTTCCCATTTTTATTGTTTTCACTAGGGTGGCTAACGGGTTGGGATGTGTCTCAGGGTAGGATTTTTGATGGTTGTGTTGGGATTCTGATTTTATAGGTGTACGGCGTGCTGTTTCCCGTTCCGGGCCCATGTTTTTACTTCCGTTTCCGTATATTTACGGTCACCGTATTTTGCGATTACCGCTCATTACGGTGACCGCTATGATGGGTGGCGGAATTGCACCTAGGGTGCCGTACGACGGCGGTGAGGGGCGTTTTGGGGACATTTCCGCCATCGCGGACTTTGCACTTCCGCCATGGCGTAGTGCTCGTGCCCGATGGGTCAGAATTAGCCGCACTTTACTCCGTCGTGCAATGGCGGAAACGCTATTTACGCTATGGCGGTCCGGTCAGTTACTTTCCGCCAGGGTCGTAATGAGGGCCATTCTCTCTTACTTTGTACACAGCCACCCACACACTACAGTAAGACAACTGGTACCACTCTCTCTTTCACAAATACCTCACCTTCAGTCTACTCCAAGCCTGCCACCAAGACCTCCATCCGTCCTCCTCCTGGATGCTCAGTCCACCATACCAGCTCCTGACCTCACCCCTGAAACAAACACTCTGCCTCCTCTTCAACTCCTTTTTTACAGAATTGTACGAATTTACCGACTTTAAAAGTCCGACCCCACCAAAAGACCCAAAACACACACCACGAAAAGTTCTAACTACCAAAATTTTGAACTTTTCGTGGTGTGTGTTTAGATGTTTCGGTGGGGTCGGACTTGGGGCTGGGGGGGTTTTCCCCCGCAACACCCCACTCACTACAGTGAGCCTGGGTTGCGGGGGACATCCCTCCAGCCCCCCACCAAATGAAAAAAGAAAAAAAAAAGCTGGAGGCTGCGGGGGTGTCCCCCACAGTACCCCGCTCACTATGCTATACAGTATAGTGAGCGGAGTGTTGCGGGGACACCCCAGCAGCACACACGAGAAAAGAAAAAAAATGGGAGATGCGGGGGTGTCCCCCGCAACACCCCGCTCACTATACTTTACAGTGTAGTGAGCGGGGTTGCGGGGGAAACCCCTGCAGCTGCCTGGAAAAGAAAAAAGAAAAGGACCCACCGGTGCCGGTTCCTGATCACGGAAGTGAAAGGGAACAGGTGCCGCAGGGACTCAGCGCGTCTTCAAAGGTTCAAAGGTAAGTAGGGTGGGGGTATGTTGGGAGTGTGGGTAAGGGTGTGTTGGGGGTGTGTTGTGGGTGTGGGTGGGGGTGTGTTGTGGGTATGGTTTTGTAGGTTTTTTTAATGTATGTTCGCATGGGAAATGTACAAACCTTTTGTGGTTCGTACATTTCTCATGCAAACATTTCCATCGCGGTAAAAGCAGCCACGGACGGATCACACAGATCCTTTTATACTGTGGTTTTACTGTGCTCCTCCTAGTCCTGCCTTTGCATGGTTCGCAGTCGTCACCTGACTCCAGGAACCAAAATGTGCATGCTTTTTCCCCAGGGGCTGCATTGCACACAGAAAAAGACTAAATAAAACCTCTAACCCCTTCCCCTATTCAGAGTATGGTTTTGTTTACCGTCTCTTGTATGGTAGCAGCCATGGGTTGAAGCTGCTACTTCTTCCTGTGGCTTCCCTCAGGTGCTGGTGAGTTGTGTTGCCAATTCAGTATGAGGGAGGTTTCTGTGTCCATCCTTTCCCCCTGCCGACTCTCCTCATTCCCAGTTCATTCTCTGCTGGCCCCTCATTCGCCGGAGGTATTTATGGTTTTGTCAGATTGGGTTTGGGGTATCTCATTTCTGTTTGGCAGGGAAATTGCCAGTTCATTTACGGGTTGTTCTTGATTCCATTCTCCTGGCTCCAGTACAGGGTTTCCTAGTTGCTCCCAGGTGCACTTTGATGGTGGGAGTCCTCAAACAGAAAAGATAGGGCCATGGCCAGGACATGTACTGAGAGGCATTGGTTAATAAAGAGTGGCACCAGTGATTACATCATGGCACATGGGATTTATCCAGAACTGCACCCCTGCACTCCCATCCCAATTCCAACTTCCTGCACCTGGGACAGGGCTGGCTGTGGATGTTGTCCTGGTGAGCCTCCTGCCACAGGTAGGGAAGAGTCTATGCCCCCTCCCCCGTGACAAGGTCATGATCCTGGCCCTGTCACAGGCAGCCTTGAAGCTACCAACCATTCAAGGGGAGCAACCGATGTTATGGGCCCACTAGGAGTATTCAAGCCCCCCCCCCCATCCAGATCCTTAAAGCAGAGAAATGCAATACCGAGTGGCAGATATGTAGTGACCAGGGATGAGAGATGGGGCTTGATTAGGAGGCATGGGGGCAGTAGGGAGATATACAGACTGATGCAGAGACATGGGAGGGCAGGGAAGACATGCAGGACTCATGATGAAACATTGGGGTCATGAAGTCATGCAGGAGACCAAGAGGTAGAAGGGAGACATTGTAGCTGGGGTGGGCATGAGGAGCTGATTGTGGCATTCTAATTGGACCCAAAAGTGATTTTCTGGGAGATGTGAAAACGAATGGCGAGAATGGGGTGCTTGAAGACTTATAGGAACAGATGTGAGGACATTAACGACATGGGGGAAATAAAGGGGCTGTGGATGAGACCTGAATATGAAACATTCCTCCCCTCTCTAGGTCCCGTGCCCAACTTCTCTGTTTGTTTTGAGATTTTACCTCCTGCCAATTACACAATTTACAGATAAGAGGGCACCCACACGATGATCACTCTTTATCACATATATAGGGAGGTTGCCATACAGGTTTTGTTTTTACATTGGTCCTTTCTAGATTCTATAATCATCCCATTCCGCCTTACTTAGACATGCATATGGCCATCTATTCCACCTGAAGAAGGACCATCACCAAACCAGGGGTCTGAAAGATGTTGGGGCTCTATTGTACACTATTGAAACAACAAACTTTTTTTATAATTGTAAAATTGTGTTTATTAGTGATTTGTCCAAAAAAAAAAAAACAGTGACAAGTTTTATGTTTTTGATTTCGAATAAGTGATTTTGTTAATACTTGGCTGTCATTTTAGTAGCTACGTTTTTTCAGTTTTTTCTTCTTTATCAAACACGCATAGCTGTTAATTACTTATGTATCACAGCAAACATCACAGCTAGGTGGCAGAATATGTCTATCTATTGTGCAGAAAATAATTAAAACAACACTTTGAAAGGGAATGCACCTTTTCTGAGAAACTTTCTGTAGTCAGAACGTGTGGGGTTCATTAACTTGCCACACCTGGTTAGCACATTCCCTGAATAAGGGTCTTATGTTCACTGGTTGTGTTCAACCCCAGAATGCCCGTGTCCAATTGCTCTACAAGGGTTCCCTTGCCCTAGTCTTAGAGTGCAGTCGTGTGGGACATGGGGAGACATGGGGTTCGGGCTTGGAGACACAGGCAACCATTCGGGAAATATTTGGGGCTATGGAGAAGACAAGTGGAATGATGTGACGTCATGGTGAGATGTCGAGGTTGAGAGTGTGACATGAAATGCTTGTTGAGAAACATGAAAATCTAATAGGGAAGCATGCGGCAGTGGGGGTGGGGCTAGCAGCCTAATGGGGAGGCAAGTTGGGGTTTGAGAGTGGCATGGACAGGCCAAGGAAAAGGCACCATTGGCTGGTGGGTAATCATGCGTGCAGATGTAGATCTATGCGGATTTATGGCATACTAGAGGAGACCTAGGCACTATCCATGAATACATGGGAAGGCTTAGAGAGGGTCATGAGAGGATATGAAAGGGCAGTGGGGGGGCGGGGACCTGATGTGTAGACATGCATGCCGACTGATATTAATAGACTGACGGGTCCTTCATTGCTGATCTTTGAGCTCATTGGTGTTTACATTGTTGGCTCACAGCACCCTGCACAGGAACCCTGTGCTGAGCAGCGATTGCACTCTCAGACAATATACTATCAGAATATCTAATCAACCCGCCCCTCCCACCCCACAGGTTCCAGTATTGCAACATATCCTGGAATGTCTTCGCAGCCGCCTCTCCAGGCTTCCTGCCCGGGGGCTTCCAGGATGCAGCCAAATTCTTCCGGGAATTCCGCGAGTTGATGGCGAAAAAACAGGAGGAAACTGACCAGGTTTTTGGGGACCTGAAGAATCCTGTGGACTTCAACCAGCTAGCAGCAAACTACCATAATGAAGAAAAAGATGAGCCCCAGGTTGCCAACGACACCATCTACAGCCATAGCAAGATTGACAAGGTGACTGACAACTAGACAGGCAATATGTTGTTTTCACAGAAGACAGGGGCCTCATTTAAACAAGGATACTACGGTGATGTTAAGCCAGATAAGGATAGCCAGCAGAAGAGAGACAGACGTCAGTCAAAGTAGCAGTGGCTTAGAATTCCCCTTTCAAGGCATTACTCGAATATTCCGGCCTAGGCTTGCCTTCCTGTTCATGCACTTCCTTGCTAGAACCACAAGAGCGGCATATGCAAAACCTAGCTGGCTTGAAGGCCCTAGATTTCCTAGCTGGTCCTACCAGGCAGAGGAGAGACCCCAGCCAGATATGGCCTCCTTCCCAGAACATTCAGAGGACATGCAGCCTATTCGCTTGCACCATCGCAGACGCCATCACCGCCACCATAGGAGGCAGCCACGCATCATATACGTTGTAAAGAAAATATAGTGCTTAAAGAGTTGGATTTTAGGGCATATAGCGTGTATTTTTCCTATGGTCCCCTAGCAAAGAAAATATTTGCAGAAATATGTTTTGTATTACTTTCTCATAAAAAGAGACGTTACATGATGTTTAATTGAAATAAAGTGACTAGAATAGCAAACAAAAAAAACAAAATAAATAACCACATGGGCCTCATTACGAGTTCAGCAGTAACTCGCCAATGCTACCAGCAGGTTGCTGCTGAACTCGGAACACTGTAAAGCCGCGTGAGATCCTGGTGCCACGGGAACATTATAAGTCCCAGCAGCCCGGGATATCAGGCAGAGGAAAGTGTAAGTCCCCATTTCCATGGAGTCCCATAGTACTCCATGGGAACGGGTACAGGGAAGCCCGGCACTGTTGCTAGCGGTGTCAACCCCACCTTTACAGGGCCGTTGTCCCAGCAGGTCAGACCTGCCAGGCGCAACGGGCAAGGAAGGCAGAGTTGGACTGTGGCGGTCCAGAAAGTGTGCCAGTACGGTACGATCAGCACCCGTATTTCCAGACCGCCCTACTCGAAATGAGGCCCATTCTATTCTAGACCGGTACACATCTGGCCTCCTGGCTTGGCAGCCCCGAATTTCTATTCAGGAGTTTTCCTAGTGAACAAAATGTAAAAGGCAATCCCGGGTCATAACGCACCCATCAAGCAGCCGAATACATGTTACTAACGACTTATTTCCCCTCAGACCTGCTTCACACAGACAATACTTCGGATGCCAGACACGTTTAGAACATTACTTAGTTTGAGCGATCTCTGGTCCATCTTAATTGACCTACATGTACCCATGCTGTCACAAAACATTCCTTTTTCCTTTTACTCTTCTACAACACCCCATCCCCCACGTCTGTTGCATTTTCCACGTTTCTCATCCCCTTATCATCACTCTACTTCTTATCTTCTGCAGACTGAGGTCTGGGTACCCCGGGTGTGGGCACATTACGCCAACCTCCAGATAAACCAGGCACTTCTTGGACCTCTATGGTGGTACAGTCTAAAAGCCTAGCAACATAACATAACATAACATAACATAGCAAAACATTTGTTTTTAGGTTTATGAAAACCCACACAAAAAACTATATTTTCAATACCCCATAAATAACCAGTGAAAGGAAGGATCTGGTGTGTAAGAGCGCCCCATTCCACGGAGGCGTTCACCTGTGCAAATACATGTCTCCTGCACCTACAAGCCCTGGTTCATCACAGGAGTCATGGTGCTGACCCGGAAAGCTTGGCATCCTGGGAACGAGCAGAGCATACGTGGAGAGAGCAGCACCTCGAACAAGGTCCTGCTCAACCTCATCGACATCCAAAAGACCAGCTGAGCCTCGGCATAAAAGGTAGTCACCCCAAGCAGCGGCACTTCCCTACTGCATAGCACCACAAACTTGTTGGAGTTTCCTGCCTTGTCCAACCCACTTTGACTTTAGGCGCGTCTGCCTCCACCTCTGCTGGCAGGGAGACCTTGCGCGGCTGAACTCACTTGCCCTCTGAAGACTGAGCCCATTTTCTGCTGGCCCTGCACTCCAATAAGTGTGTATGTACCACACCAATCTCACATCACGGTGAATCAGGCTACTGAGCCAGAGTCAGAACTTTCTGCATGCGAACAGGGAGAGCACCTAGTCAGAACTGTTTCTTGGGTCTTCCTATTAATTGAATATGACCCCTACAGAAGTCTTCTTGGCTTGTGTGCACTCGTTGTCCCCATACTGACAGACTGTCAGCAGAGGACAATACATAAACATAATGAAACCGTTCAATAGGACAGTGCAAAGTGTGACAGAACAATCTAATGAACGCAGATGCTACTCTACACCCTATGGGTACAATTCTTTTTTTTTTTCTTTTTTTCTTTTGTTTGGCTGAAAAATTCAACATTTCAAAAGAGAATTTTACATTAAAATTTCAAGATTTAAGTTACAATTTTATACCACTACATTGTTAACAGTCATTAGATGATTACGTTTAAATCAATGTTAATAAGATCAATGTTAATAAGATCATGAATGAAAACAGCAACAATTTACGTCATATCAAAAATGAATTTGAAATTATTAGAACCAAAAGTGAAGGGTATGTGTGATGGATATAGTTTTCACAAAAAAGTTATTAAAGATAAAAGATATTCATAGTTCACTAAAACGGTGGGTACAATTGCGAGCGTTGATCTAAGAACCTGGATTGGAGTCGATTTTTGCACTCCCTGTAGTCTTTTCCATACAAGTCATTGGGCCTCATTACGACCCTGGCAGTTGCCGTGCCGGTAAAAATGGCACGGCTGCCACCAGAGTCGTTTTTTCCCCCGACACCTGGCAATGGGGAATTACCGGGTCATTACTGTGGGTCCCGGTAATTCCCCAAAGCTAGGCACTGGAAAAAAATGACTCCCCATTCCCATTCGAGTCACATAGAACTCAATGGGAATGGGGAGGACGGATGCACCGGCACTGTGTGCAACAGTGGCAGTGCATCCGTCAAGGTCTGCGAGCGGGTGCCTTTCCGCCTGCCAGGTCAGATCTGCCGGGCGCGAAAGGCACCCGCACGCAGAACTCGGAGTATGCCGGTCCGGTAACAATGGTGCCTGTACCTTACCGGCACTGTTGTTACCGGACTGGCATACTCATAATGAGGCCCATTTTCTGTCTTATTCAATGTGGTCAGTGACTGCAATGGACCGGACTGGAAGTGAGTATTCTGTGTTCTTGGGACCAATACAAGGGAATACCCTGTTGGCCATTTATGTCTACCAAGGAAAAGCTGGGACTGTAGTAGACTACGGAAACAAACTCTGAGAGTGGGGTCCCCTCAAATCGGTTTGGACATATAAAAACACGTTTCTTTGACAACTGCTGGGCATACCACCAGAGTAAAACCAAAAAAGCGATGGGCGGAAGGTTTCTAATTAATCTGAACCGCTGGCATTGCTCTGGGCAATCTTCCTCACCACAGTTTAATATCCAGTATGCGTCATTGCAAAAAGGATCCAGCCATATGCAAATCAGTCATGTACCATCACCAATGGTAGCAGCCCTGCCCGCACGGCTAGGCCAGGTCCCCTCAGGATGGAAACTCAGCAAAACCCAGCCATGTTTCAGCCTTATTGGGCCTCTTCGGTGAGCAAGGGACCCACGTCTGGGCATACCCTCTCTCATGTAGGGAGATAAACTAAAAACAAAAAAGTGATGGGTGGAAGGTTTCCAATTAATCTGAACCTCGTCAGTCAATGAAAGAGCAAAAACAGGACTGGGTCATCGAAGAACAGAGTTTACACCATTCTCTTTTAAGTAAGATTGTGCCTGAAGACTCACTTAGATATGTATAAAAAATACATACTTGAGGTAATGACAATGTATGGACAGATATCTTGGCTTTCCCATGCGGGTTTCTTATTGGGAGTTCTGGGTCTTCCCATAATATAGGATACTCCAGATGGCATAACAAGGGCAAACCTGAGAGAGACGACACTGCATTTTTCTGCCCACTAAGCAGAGCAAAAACCCATAGGGGATGCAAATATTTCTCAAACCATGATTTATGTTGAAAAAAGCCCACTTCTATCGGTTTGAGGATTATCTGGTCATGAGCCACACTCCCCCCCCCACCCACCCGGCAAGAAATTAATCTGCATACTAGATTTCCTAGGATCTGGCATGAAGCAGTGTGGCTGGTGCAGAGGGAATACAGAAGTAGCGTGCCAGCAAGAATCTGGCTGGTCATACCACCCCTATCTTGCATAGGCTCCAAGGGATCCCCGTGCAGGCACATATTACGTTTATGAATGGTAGCTTAACCTATAAATGCCTCTAATAACATTGTTCCCAACTATAAGGTTTGCCCCTATGTGCCTAGCAGGAATGTGAGATCTAAAGATATGTCACTTTTAATGATTCCTTAACATACATTAAAATCAGTGGGAGTAAGAACATTTTCAGTTCAAAGTACATTTAGCTGGAACCATCTTCCCCTAGAACTGAGATCCCATGCTGAACTTACCTCATTTAGGGAACTTTGACTAATCCAGCAAATTCTTCCCTTTTTCCCAAGGTGGAACCACCCCCTTTGGAACTAGGGATGTGAGCCTGCTACGCATAACACCTCCTAGGGAACAGGGCAAGCAGGATCCCACTGTGGGTGAGCCCCCTTAAGGGACACGGAATACCCATGTAAAGGTTTTGTTCCACCTCCCTTTTACACTGAGCACTATAATAATGTACAAGGCCCATTAAATGTGGGCGCTTTGTTTTTTTTCTGACATAGGTTTGTTACCATCCATGTATGAAGAAGAAAGGAACCAATGGAGTCTCCCATTTCATTCGAGGGAAGAACATAAAGGGCCCCATAACCCCAGAGAGAGAGAGATCCAGTCTGTGGGCGAGTGAAAGAAGCCTGCCCCGCAGCGCAGAGAAGGGAATGTCGCCCTTCGAGGTGGAGCCTGGAGGCGGAGCCAAGCAGACGGTGTGGTGGGCAGAGGAACATATAATCCCACAGAATGCTGCCGTACGCAAGAAGGCAGGGAGCCTGAGGAGATCAGAGCTTCTGAGAGAAGGAGAAATGAAGCGCCAGCAAAATGGCATACCAACAATCATCAGGTCCGACGCAAAAGTCTTGTCAGTCACAGACAGGACCACGAAGAAGTCAGAGTCGCCATTCAATGCCGAACGGAGAGGCCGCTCCCCTCAACGAGTGCCAGAGCCGAGAACTAGATATACAGTTGAAACAAAGGAGCAGGAGGAGGGCTGTAAGGCACCAATGCATCCCAACGGGGGTGTGGAAGCAGTGACAATTATAGAAAGGCTGAGACGTCACAAAGCCCACGCCCGGCTGAGCGCCAAGATACCCCATGGCAGGGGAGGGTGAAAGCTGTGAAAATCATAGAAGGGCTGAAAAGCCATAAAGCCCAGGCTGGGCTGAGCTGCAAGAACCCAGACGCAGACGAGGGGGTGAAAACAGTGATTATCAGAGAAGGCCTGACCAGCCGCATATTACAATGACTGAAGACGACTGAAGCGTTGGCTATTTTAATCGCTGTGAGGCAACATGTCAAGCTCTGCGTTGTGATCGCGATGAGGGGTGCACAAACAGATATTCTGGATCCCTTCATTCCTTCCGCTCTATGTCGAGGGGACCCAAAAGTGTCCGTGACCCAAAAGTGCCTAAAATGGCCCTGTCGGGCCCCTCCGGCCCATAAAATCAAACCCTGTGTGAAGACTAAAAGAACACCTGTACAGTGCAGCGATTTCTCTCTGAGGCCTGCAGCATGGACTGGAATTCTTTGCAGATCTGCCACCTCCTGGCCCAAAGGCTTCTTTCTCCCGGAACTCACCTGCATGTGGTCACCGCATAACCCCTGCAGCCGTACATTTGCCTTTCCTGCCAATTATTCTTTGCGCATGCACCCCAATGCCTTAATCCTTATCCCCACAAATTGGCATGACACAGAATTTCAAATGGCAACCTTGGCCACAGTTTTATTTCCATGACAACAGAATTATTTGTACACATTTGTGAACTTCATTCTGTCCGTGTGGCGCTTGCTTGCCGGATTTCCTTTGCTTCCCCCTATACTTGGTATAGTATAGGGGCCCCCAACTCCCCCGACCCATTGTACCTGTTCCAATCCTGCCCGTGCAGGTGTCCATGGGTGGGGAGAGGGCCGTTTGTTTTTGGGGGAAGCTGAGCCTTATTTGTCCCTACCAGACGCCCCCGCCGTTTAGGCCCCCAAGAGGCGCTGGTCCGGAAGAGCGAAGACCCATTCCGTTTCCTTCTGGCTCGTCCAGAGTCTATCATTTGTGCTTGGTTGCCCAAACACCGCCAACTTGTCAAATCCTGGCCTGGGTGTCCTGCGACAGCAACACCCCAGGTCTCCTGCTCTTTTGCTTGTATTTCGTGGGTGGGTGGAAAACAAAATTTCTTCCATCTGCGAGGCGGCGACCGGGTCCCAGTGCAGGAGCGAGATGCCTGGCACCCCGGTCCCGCCTGCTTAAATCCTGATGTCCCCGCCCATTTTCTTTTGTTCTGCCCTTCGCGGGCTTTTGGGCCATTAGGCCTTTGGCGCCTTTCCGCCCCTCGCCTTTTGACCCCCAGGGGATGGTTCCAGGTCCTGGCGGCATGACACCGCAGGGGTTAACCTGCTGCCTCCTCCATTTTGAGCTGATTTTTCCGTCGTCAGCTCCATAACCCCTGCAGCCGTACATTTGCCTTTCCTGCCAATTATTCTTTGCGCATGCACCCCAATGCCTTAATCCTTATCCCCACAAATTGGCATGACACAGAATTTCAAATGGCAACCTTGGCCGCAGTTTTATTTCCATGACAACAGAATTATTTGTACACATTTGTGAACTTCATTCTGTCCGTGTGGCGCTTGCTTGCCGGATTTCCTTTGCTTCCCCCTATACTTGGTATAGTAGGCCCCCAACTCCCCCGACCCATTGTACCTGTTCCAATCCTGCCCGTGCAGGTGTCCGTGGGTGGGGAGAGCGCCGTTTGTTTTTGGGGGAAGCTGAGCCTTATTTGTCCCTACCAGACGCCCCCGCCGTTTAGGCCCCCAAGAGGCGCTGGTCCGGAAGAGCGAAGACCCATTCCGTTTCCTTCTGGCTCGTCCGGAGTCTATCATTTGTGCTTGGTTGCCCAAACACCGCCACGCCACTGAGTGGGTTCTCGCCCACTGTGGCTCCCCTTCTTCCTGTCTCCTTCTCCCCTTCCAGTAATTTGGTAGAGATGTCCCCGAAAAAGAGCTCCGTTTCGTTCGTGGACAAGTTTTCCACCGACCGATAGGAAGTACTCGGGTGTTTTCCCATCACTCAAGCCATGCCTATTCTGATGGAAACCCCTGCCCTTGTCGTTTTGCAACGGCCCCGCTCAGCTTCCTTCTTCCCTTCTCAACTGCTGCCTGGCTCTCTGCCCCCTTCCCTTGCGCCGGGGGAATCCCTTCCGACCCTCTAATTTCAGTTTCGCCCAACTGTGCTGCTATTTCCTGCAATGAGTTCGTAATGTCCCTCAGCCGGACACCTCTCCCCAGGCTGGTCAGGTCGTTCCCTCCCAAGAGTATTACCAACCCTCCGGCTTCTGCCGCCTACTCAGCAATTTCCCTAGCTGCCCCTCTAGCTGAGCCAACTTCATCCCTGGCACCCCGTGCCACTCCCTCTTGACTCGCCGGCCGTCAGCGCCTCCTGCTGCTGAGTCCAGCTCGCCTTAGCCTTTGAGCTGCATGCGCGCCCCACTACCTACACGATACGTTTCCTCCTTCCTTGTGCTGCTGTGAAATGACAAAAGGAGGGAACGGCATGGTTAACTTATATTTTGCGTGCCTGATATATCGTTTGTAACATCCTGAAGACCATCTCCCCAACTTTTGATGTCTTCCGGCCATGCCTGCTCAGGGACGCTTCTGCCCCTACCACCTTTCCATCTTGCTCCACCTTAACCAGGGTGGGCCAGCTCTGGGACACCTCTGCCCCTGCCACCTTTCCAACTTGCTCCGCCTTAACCAGGGCGGGCCTGCTCTGGGACACTTCTGTCCCTCCCACCTTTCCCCCTTTGCTCCACCTTACCAAGGTGGGCCAGCTCTGGGACACCTCTGCCCCCGCCGCCTTTCCAACTCTCTCCGCCTTAACCAGGGCGTGCCTGCTCTGGGACATTTCTGCCCCTACCACCTTTCCTTCTTGCTCCACCTTAACCAGGGTGGGCCAGCTCTGGGACACCTCTGCCCCTGCCACCTTTCAACTTGCTCCGCCTTAACCAGGGCGGGCCTGCTCCGGGACCCTTCCGCCCCTACCATCTTTCCATCTTGTTCCACCTTAACCAGGGTGGGCCTGCTCCGGGACACTCCGGCCCCTGCCGCCAGCCTCCTTACCATCCTGCTCTGCTTTAACCAGGGAGGGCCTGCTCTGGGACACTTCTGCCCCTGCCCCCTCTCTCCGCCTTAGCCGTGGCTGTCCTGCTCCGGGACACTTCCCTGCCCCTGCCATCCTTCCGTCTTGCTCTGCCTTAACCAGGGTGGGCCTGTTCCGGGACCCTCCTGCCCCTGCCACCTTTCCACCTTGCTCCTCCTACTGCACCCGCAATAGGCTCCTCACCACTATTATTCAGCCAAAGCTTCCCAATCAGTTTAACCTTGCTCTGCCTGCCCTTGCAGGAGTTCCCCTGTTAGGAGAGGGCCATTCCTGGCGGGTGAGGTTGAGCTGAATTCCTTATGCTTGATTTTCAACACCACCCTGCCTCCATTGCCCCTTTTCTTACTCTTATCCCTTCCTTTCCATAAAGGAAGGCTCTACCTTTCCATATTCCTTATCGTGTTGGCCCCATTCCCCTGGCCCCTACCCCTCAACGGGTTGCCCGGGCTTTGTTCTTGATATAGTCAACTGATACTTAAAAATGGGAGGTTTCCCCTTCCCTTGACATGTCTGGCCCATTTCCCCCTTCTTAATCCTCTGCAGATGGGACCTTTCCCTTCCTTCAGCCGGCCAAAGCTCTCCCGTCATCGACCCAGCAGCCTGCCTGCCCACAGCTGACCCAGGTTGATGGGGTGCTGTTCCCGACCCCCACCATCTGACTTGTCCCCTCCAACAGGGTAATGTCCTTTGTGATCCATCCGTGTGCCATTCCAGTGGCCATGCTTTGCCACACCACCGGTCTCTCAGGATTGCGTCAAAACCCAGGGACACCGAGGAATAGGAAGCAGTTCGAGCCACTGCTCGCCCAGTCCTCCCTCCAGATTGCCCCCCCATTGGACTCCGCCAATAAGGTGTCCCACCTCCTGAGATCCTCCTTCACCTCCTTTCCCAACCGGACGTGCTGAGAGGGGTGTTGCACCCTACTGATTTCAGCTCCACACTTCCGGCCACGCCCTGCCCGATGGACGCCCTGTACCACCCTTTTCGCACGTTTGCGCTGCATGAGAAAAATGACCCAATAAAACCACATGCCATCCTGTATCCTACTTACTCTGAATGCGCCTCCCCTCGTATTCCTATAAGAATCTGATCACTAACCCCCCCAACGAGATTATGGATTCTTGCGCTCTACCCCTGAGCTCCAACCCCTGGTCAATGGCCTGCCGGTATTCTCTGTTGGGAACCTCCGCCCAAACATAGGCATACGAGTAGAGCCCTTGCATGTCGGCCCCTGGGTGCCATCTGAGACCCTTCTCTATAGTGCGACGCAGTGTTTGGTCTGTGCGCCAACCTTTTACCTTTTGCAGCCATTCATAGCAATGCCTCCCTCTATGCTTTCTGGAACAAACCCCATGTGCATGAACGACAAGGGAACCTCCGCCCAACCTAGGCATACGAGTAGAGCCCTTGCATGTCGGCTCTTGGGTGCCACCTGAGACCCTTCTCTACAGTGCGACGCAGTGTTTGGTCTGTGCGCCAACCTTTTACCTTTTGCCGCCATTCATAGCAATGCCTCCCTCTATGCTTTCTGGAACAAACCCCATGTGTATGAACGACAAATGTGTACAGTCAGTAATCCCTTTAACCAACCCTGAACCCAAGGTTGCTGCTGGGCCCACCACCCCTCGTTGCTCTGCGCCGTCCTGCTTCCAAAACTTGCACGCTGCCCGTGCTCTCAATTCCCCGCATAACCCTTCGGTTACCGTAAGATCCCCTCTTCCCTTGTGGGCTAATTTGGTTGCTGGCTTGAGCGCTCATAACTCAGCATGTTGGGGTTGGCCGTCCTATTCCGCGCGCCAACTTAACATTGACCACCACAATCCCAGAGATCTCCGTTACTCCAGCGGCCCTATGCGGCAGTGGGATAGCGGACCCGCCCCTAGTCAAGCACAATTCACCCCCAATATATCTGCGCCATACTGCTCATGGTGCCAATTTTAACCCCTCCTCGAGGTGCACCCTACGCAATGGCCCAGCAATGCCATAGTGTTTCCGGCGCCCTTCAGTAATACCCCACCTATCATGACCGTGACATGCCATAACGCTCCTTGCGCCACCTCCATTACCAACCTCGTGGTGTTCCACCATATAACGGACAGAGTCCTGCAAATATGCTTACTGTCATTTCGAATTCATTTCCACGCGGCACCCGCAATTGCTTTTTGTTGCATCCCAGCTACCTCCTGCGTCCTGTCCTACCCCTGATGGCGCACTCTCCCATTGGTCTTATGGTAACTTGACGCCCAAACCGTTGTGCCCCTTCGGTCTTACCTTTAACCCAAACATGGGGGCACCCTCCCTTCCTGTACAAGGTATTCTCCTTCCCAGCATGTGTGCGCATCACTTCCAACTTACACCCTACTGCACCACCCGTTCGCATCGCGGCGAACCGTTCCAGCCCAATACAAAACATACTGTAACCCGGCGGCATTCTCCTGCCCCTACCCATGCCGCGTTGGCCCAAAACTCCTTATAATGCTACTGTTGTGCTATCCATACAGCGCCTTAAATAAAAGCGTTTTCCGAGCATAAATGTACATATCCCCTCCACGTCGCTGCCCATACGGCCCCCCCCCACCGTGCTGGGTGGGCCTTACTACCTCATGCCATCTTCCCCACAAGTGTCCCGTCCCTGCCGTGATCGCACCAACCAACCCCACGCCTGATTGAAACCGACAGAACTATGGTATGGTGCCAGGGAACTACTCTAGGACAATCCCAACCGCCTTCTCTGCACGTGGCAAGAGACGGGCCAAAATTGCGGTCTGGAGGAGACAATACTGCTGTGTTTATATAACGCTCCGACTCTGGGTATCCCGGTGCTGCTTATTATTACCCCCGTGCGTGGTGCTCATTTGTCAACCTTAACAGGATGAAAGGCTGACTTTGGCCCTGCCGAGATTCGAACCTGCGTTAGCAGGATCTGCACAGATGCTAAAGCGCGCACTCTACTCGCTGAGCCACTTGGCCGGTCTCATGATGGAGATATAATCTGCTGTTTATACCGCGGCCGCCTGAACTCGAACATCCCGCCAATCTTATCCTCACATTTAACTGCACTTGAATATAAAGCTTGCTAATACGCCAGGCGCTTGGCGAAGGGAGACAGTGAACGATGCCCAAAAATCCCTTCATGCCTTTATAATCATGTACATCGCACGCATTTCCTGACCCACCTATTTGCGTTTCATGACCACCGTCGCCCCCACAGCTCCAACCGTGATGCAAAAATTACCCTTTAAGCCGCCAAAGGTTTACTTGCAACCTTTCCGTTTTGGGGAAACCAGGAATTTATTTACTTTACTTTTCTACGCGCGGACCCGAGGATCGAGCCTGTGTTGCTTTGTGTCCTTTTTGCTTTTACAGCGCGCACATTGCCGCCGAGCTATCCTCCCGGGATCAACCAGCACCGCCATAAAGGCGGCATCCCCCCGTCCTTGCACATTCGATTTGAACCCGCGACCCTCTGCACTGGAGTCGGACGCGCTACCGCTTGCGCCACGAGCTCCTTTGTGCAACACAAGGCGCACTCCCGTGCTCCAGCCCCGACTTTTAACTCTAATAATGCTAACGTTATTAGCTCCTGCACCCGCCCTCACTTCGTCCTGATCCTGCCATACCCGCAGCAGCATCCCACTTTCGGCAGAGTGCCCCCTGCACTCTATTTGCCCTGCTCCTTACCCCACACTCCTTCATTACTGCCACAGCGATCCTGAAGCTCCTTCCTCACTGCCACGGCGATCCTCCTTCGCTGGAAACCGACATCACTGGAACCTTTCTCCTTCTGTAACGGGACACAGCAACACTTCCTCACCAACCATAACAACACGAACGACATAGGAACGAAATTTCTTCCATCTGCGAGGCGGCGACCGGGTCCCAGTGCAGGAGCGAGATGCCTGGCACCCCGGTCCCGCCTTCTTAAATCCTGATGTCCCCGCCCATTTTCTTTTGTTCTGCCCTTCGCGGGCTTTTGGGCCATTAGGCCTTTGGCGCCTTTCCGCCCCTCGCCTTTTGACCCTCAGGGGATGGTTCCAGGTCCTGGCGGCATGACACCGCAGGGGTTAACCTGCTGCCTCCTCCATTTTGAGCTGATTTTTCCGTCGTCAGCTCCATGAAACGTGTTAAGTACCCCTCTCATTCTAATCACCGATCATTCACACCTCTTCTGGGACATGCCACAGACAGTAGTGGTCATTCCAAATGATACACTCACTGCTCTATGAGCAGCCGGCTCCCTCTAACAGAGTCTCATTTCAAATGTTCTGCTGATGCCAAACAGGTGTGGGGACAATATAGGTACTATGCTGCAGTTTCTCTATTTGTGCTTGAAATGCAACATAAATAAACAAAGAAAGCGGACAGGAGCAGAGCTCTTCCAGTGGGAGCTCGGAAATGAGTCTCTTAGTGCTGGGAACAGCTGATCCTTCATCCCCATTGAACCAGCAGCAGGGGGGGGGGGGGCGCCCACCTCACGGCCCTGGAGACAAGAGCAGTACTGGGCACACACCTTACTTGTACTCAGTGGGGGTGCAGGGTTTATGGTCACTCAGGCATAAGCGTTTGGTTTTCACACAACAAGGATCCGGGGAAATTATAGTTTCCACACCCTGGCTGGTTCTCTGGAAATCTGCTGCACTTCCTGCACTGCCTACAGCCGATGCATCTTAAATCCCGGATTGCATTGACCAGTGGTCGAAGTGTACGAAAAGAAGTAGTGGAACTATGTTCCCTGCTGGCTTACACCCTCTCCCCACAAACTCCATCACCTCGACCCCTCCCACACATAATACACACCCCCAAACACTTGCAGCTGCTGTTTAAGGGAACGTTCAGTGCAGTGCACTGAAAGTGTAAGTTTCAACTTCTTCCTACACTTTTATTTTAAAACCAAACCATTCCGGAACGGTTTCTTTTTATAATAAAAGTATAGGAGCTGTGAAAGGTAATAAAAAAAATTAGAGGAGCACCGCTCCGGACCGCTCCCGCTCACTTCGACCACTGGTATTGTCCCATATTGAGCCGGCACCATCAGTTACCCAGTACGATGCCAGCCATTTAATTGATGATTAATTACATTACTTTGTTGTATATGGATTTCATTGAATTCTACTAGCGCATATACTGCAATTGAAAAGCATAGCTCCCTGCTATGACATTACCTGGGGCTTTAAGTGGGCCGGGAGTCTCCGAAAAAGGTTTCTGAGACGTGGAGCTGCTGGGCGTCCATAAAGTCCCTTGGTACCCGCAGCCGATGAGGCCGCTAGAGGCCAATGCTTTTTTTCCTAAAGCCTGAAGCAGTCGCTCATGTGCGAGAGCTTCAGACTTTGGAAAAAAGGCCTTTTCTGCATTAATTGTAGGGCCGACTCCTGCAAGAAATCCCTTTAACTAAGTACTGCACAGGGGCCGGACCCACCATTATGGAAGAAAAGGCAAGGCTGCTAGAAGGCTTTAGGAAGAAAAGACCTTGGCTTCTGGTGGCGTCATATTTTCGTACTTAATGGTGGCGTGGGGCCCCACCAGACATCCCTTTACATAAGGGTTGCAGCGGTCACCTGAGAGTGATTGCTGCATCTAATAGTTAAAGGGGTGCCTGGCAAAGGTGTGTCACCACCATCAATGAAGAGAAGGTGTGACACAGACCCCTGCCAGGTGTCGCTTTAGCTAAGATATCCAAGGATCAGCACCCTCACACAAGGTGTATGAGGTCCAGGATCCCTGCATCTCTTAGTTAAAGAGATCTCTGGCAGCGGACTGTGCCACAATGAAGGAAAAAAAGGTGTGGCTCTGACCCCCACCAGACATCCCTGTAGATAAGTGATACAGGGATCATCATCCTCAGACCCAGGTGTGAGGGTGATGATTACTGCAAGCCCCCCCCTCTATTTCGCATGCCACTTAACGTACTGACATCACTGCATTGAAAAATGAAAGTCATTCTTTGGCGTTGTGATAAGGCCCCACAATTACCTTTAAAGAGGGATGGGGAAGTCTGCCACCACCACCCCTCCAACTAAATTCATGACAAGGAAGGAGTCCAAAAAACACTGCAATCACCCATTCTATTTTGGACTAATTCCCGAACAGACCCAGGATTGACAAGTATGTCGAGAGGTATCCCCTCAGCCAGCCATATTGATCAAGGGACATACAGATCTACCCACGCATGGATGAAGAGCCACAGGCTATGATCAAAGACACCTGTAGAGACAACTTGGACTAAAAAAGCAAGAAGCAATGTTGCTGACAGTGGTAGAGACACCACGACATAGCTGTATTAGACATGAAGCACAGGTGCCATCCGCATTTCGGGATACAAACACACACTTAAATACATAAAGAGCACAAGCGTACAGTTCTATAGTGAGAGGATAGATACATATACATACCGTCATTGCTTTTATTATTTTGCCATTTGCCAAAAGCAGCAAAGTAGAAACCTCAAGAGACAAGAGATCCCGAGCAATATGACTAATCATATGGAACTGCAGGAGCACCTATGGGACCTGACAGAGCCAAGTTTGACTAACCTATGGAAATGTAGCATAGCATGGACACTGTAGAAACCGCATTACAAGGTTTAGGAAGATTACAGCAGGCATCAGGTGTCTGAGCCAGAGACGAGCTGAGCCGATTCAGGCTGGGCAGGGAGCAAGACCTGTGAGACAGGACCTGCAGCCAAGACGACAAAGGGACCAGCTACAGAAAATTGTAATAAATCCTCATAATTCAGAGCTGCACAGTTCAAATTCGTGGTCTCTGAACATGTGATGCGGCCGAAGCAGACAATGGACAGCGATCAGCGGTGGGAAAGGGGAGCTGGTCCTAGGCAGCCAGACACGGACCGCAACAAATATGCAACAATATGTAACATATGTTACGCTGATCAGGAGAGCAATCTCAAAAGCAAAGGTGTTACACACAAGCTACAATACAGACACATAATCGCTCTTATTACCTTGAAGAGGTACACAGTGAGCTGAGAACCTTTGCAGATCCCAGGCCTGGGGATGTCAGCTCTAGCCAATCACAGTTTAGTACCCAAGGGGTGGGTAGCAATGGGCAAGGACCAATGGTAAGTCCACAACATTCCAACAATGTTATAGTTGGTAACTTGGGGATGGAACAGGCCAGCCACCTGACATGCGAGGGCCAGTAGAATAACATCTATAATGTCCACTATAGGTGGTAGAATACTCAATACCCAATCACTTGGCACGATAGGCTTCCTGGAGAGGGGCCCAAGTTGTGATGTGCCGCTGATGCCATTTAGTAGTAGAACCAGCTTGCGAGGCGAGGAAGAGCGAGATGTGCACAAATATTTTCTGTTCCTGTGCTGATTCCTGTTGGTTTTGTATGTAATAAACCGCAGTTTGAACTTGCCGTTGTTTGAGTCCTCAGTGTATCCTGGGGGAGGGTTTTGGGCCCTTCAAGTCCGTGGACTTCTAGTGTCCTTCTGGCATACCATGCCCAACAAGTTGGTAGCATAGGCGATGGTTGGCTGTGCTAACCCGGCACCAGGTTGACTCCTCCGCCGCAGAACCTGGGAGACTGCAGGACCCTCGTATATTTTGAGAAGACGGAAAAAAGTGTGCCCGTGAAAAGGCCGTCAGGAGCCCCTTGGAAATCATTCTGCCCGAAGTCAGCGAGTAGTCCAAGCAGACCAGGACGGGGAAGTGAGCACCTTGAGGAGGAGTTGGCAGCCAAGCAGCACCAGCAGACCACAGAGTGTAGTTATTGACCCAGTCTAACAGCAACTGTGGGTGTGAGAGAGGGTATTGAGTACTGTGGAGTATTGTTTAGTATCGTCGAGTATTGTCAAAGTATTGTCTAGTATTGTCAATGTTAGTAGGGACAGGAGCGGCAGTAGAAGTCCTTCTTCTATGTTTAGGGCACATTCACTTTTAGAGGTAAACAGTTCTGGTGAATAACCTAGACTATTCACTCGAGGGCACGGATGAAAGAAGATACGTAAATAGTGGTTTTCCTGTGGTTTGGGCATTTTAGCTCAGTTCATAGATGACGGTATCCCCCTGAGGGTTAGCAAGGGAGCTGGCCTAGATTGCGGAAGGTGAGTCGACTGGTTAAGTCTCCTTGAGTGAGACATTTCGCACACTTGGCGACGCAGCGGGTGCAGTTCGACCACAAGAGAATATTGGAATTTGATTTTTCTGCACTACCTTGTTTAGTTTGGTGATGTCACCTGTAGGTTTGCACATAGAACACGGAGAGCACGAGACGGTGAGGAGCTAGTATTGGAAACTTGAGATTGGCAGACAAGGTGAACCAGTGGCAGTGTGCGGAAGCCGCATGCGCACCATTGTGCGTGTGCCTGAAGAGGCAGTGATTGTGAAGGAGGGGGCGCTGTGAGGAGCATGCCTGACAAGTTGTGGAGCCAGAGAGGCTCATAGAGAGTGAAAAGTATTGCCATTATACTGTACTTTTTTCTCTAAATAGCAGACTGTTGAAACCTTTGACTTGAGGTCAGGTAAAGGTACTGAATATGTATCAGGGGAAAAGTGGGGGGGCACGCCCCTCCAGCACTTATGTAAGACACTCCTGCCTTACAGGGTAAATATTTGTAAATACAGCATAGAATGATCCAAAAGTACAGAGGGAAAGCTAACTAAACCATGGCCACCTTGTGGAAGTTTCTCGAAAGACGTGCTGCAATCACTACTAACACACATACAGGGTACCTGTAAGGGGAAGAAACTAACAAAACCCAAGGCCATATTTAAATTTTGCACATGTTCCAGGAGGGCAAGGAGGATGCCGCGAGGTGTCAGTGGATGCTGAGCCAGCAGGAGGGGAAGGAGCCAGGGGCTCATCCCTCCACGCCTCCCCATGTTCATCTGAGTGTAGCATCCAATGACACAGACGATGAGAAAGGGATGTACCCAATGCGAGAACTAAGGGCAGCATAGGGGTACTCAGATCTGACATATAAGCCACCACCATATACTAGGGAAGAGAGGCCGAAAGGTGCAGGGCAGACATCTACTGATCAAGTAGCAAGCAGCAAGGCGCAGAAGGGCACGAGAGCGGAGCTCAGGGGCATAGCCATGAACAAATGGATAGGAGGACAGATATTCCTGAAGCTTCAAGGGAAAACAGATGGAGAGGTAGAAGAGGCGACTAAGGCAATGGAGGGCCTGAAGTGAAGCAGCGAAGCATCAGATTGGGCAGAGATAAAGGATGAGGAGGATATGAGGGAGAAGGAACGGGAGGAGAGATTAAGGTGTGAGGACAGAGAGAGGAGGAGACAAGAGAAGCTGGAGAGGGAGGATAGGGAACAAAAGAAGGAGGAGGGAAAGGAGTGCATAGAAAAGGAGCGGGAGGAAAGGATCAAAAGAGACCTCAAGGAAAGGAAGAGAGCAGAGCAAGAGCAGCAGGATAGAAGGACAAGAGAAGTGAAAGAGATAGAAAGACGAATGGAAGTAGCAGAGTGGGAAAAACGCAAGTTAGCTGAGACGAAACAGAGGAAGTTACAGTTGGATAGGTATTGAGCGCGCAGGGCGAAGGATAAGCGAGCAATAAGGGCAGTAAAGACACAAGGAGCTCTAGGCTCTAGACATGGGAGGCAACAGACTTGAGAATAACAGACAGACAGAACCAGACAGAACCAGCTCATGAGGCAGGAGCACAGTAGATAGGGAAGGAGCAGGCCTAGGGACCTGGGGAGGAGGAAGCAGGTACGACTTGAGGACATCGACCACAGCACAAAGCCCAACACAGACTTGACATCGAGGAGGCTGAGTTTTGCAGATGATTTTTGTAGTAGCATGGACACAGGGTCCCACACTGAGGACAGATACAGTGGGACGAGAGGGGGGAGCCGTTCCGATCCCAGTCAATGGGGACAGGGACAGACAAGCGGGTGTCATGGGAGTTCAGGACGCACACAGGAGGAGAAGGAGGGGGCAGCTCGAATGAGCAGACATGACTGGCAACCGACTTGCACACCCAACATGACACCACTACATATATCGATATGATCAGAGACCTCTGAGGATGAAGAAAAGGGGAGACAGCAATGGCCTGTTCAAGGGGACGGTTGACAAGGAGATATGATGATAGCACCAGAGTACCCATACTAGAGCCAATAGATGTATGGGCAGGCATTGAGAGTGAGAGAGGGGACCGACAAGTCAGGCTGACTAGAAGGATGCATGACGAGGAGGTAGCATTCACACAGATGCCCTTATTAGAGAGAGGAGGGGTGCAACCTCAGTGTGTACCATGGAAGCACACAGACAAGGTGAATGTTAAGTGTAGGCTACCATCGTGAGTGCAGGGGCTCGAAAGTGGATCTATGAGATGGAGAAAATGACAGCGGGACAAAGGTTAGCAGTGGGGGACATAAAGGGACTATTAGTATCAATTCTAGGAGATGCTGCTGATGATGTATGGAAAAGGGCAGGTTTCCCGGGGTGATGACACAAAACACATCACACAATGGGAAGCCGTTTGCAAACTGTAGGGCAGCACTATGGCAATCACTGAGGACACAATACCCAGACACGTGAGACATAGGGGCAATTACGTCTCGGAAGATGAGGGAAGACAAAGACCCTGTGCAGTACATTCAGCAGATTCAAGAGCCTTGGCACCTTGAAACTCGAGAGACTTGTGACCATAATTTATCACATACTGGTACAGGGCCTACCAGAGCATGTTCAGAAAAGTTTAAGGAAATTGGTAGGGATGGAGGCGAAGGGGTGGCCAGAGATACAGCTCATGATAGTTCACCATTGTAGGCTACGGCAGGAGAAGATTAAGAAAAAGGCAGAGGCCAGGATGATAGATAAAGTGAAACCAGTCCAGAGAAAACTATGGAAGGGGCAGTCTTAAGCAGCCCCACCCCACAGGCGCCGCAACAACAGCCACAACCACAGAACACTTTCTGTGTGGGGTGGCACACAGAAAGGGTTCCGAGGAAGGGGAGGCCAACAGAGAGGGTGTGGATTTGGACCACAAATGCATCACAACCAAGCGGGCTTCCCAGAGGGGTTTCAAGGATATGGGCAACAGGTGCAACTGAACCCAGGGGAATTTTCGGGGGGTTTCCAAGGGCAAGGAAGGGAGCCACCACAGTGTTAGACCTGTGGCAGTTAGGACACATTTAAAGAGTATGTAGGTCCAGGGGGATGCAGTAAAACTGGGGGGTGCAGGGCCAACAGCCCTACCCAGGGGACCAGGACGATTACTATGCACAAGACCAACAACAACAAGGACAGATGCAGGGCACATATGAACAGATGCCACAAGCACACGTACAAGCCCCACAAGCACAAGTGCAGCTACCACAGATGTCAGCACCAGTACTGCAGTACGTTCAAGCACCACAGATTCGAGGGAACACACAGCAATTAGCACAGATACAGAACAATGACGCAGCAGCACAAGCGGACCCAATGGCAAAAGTTCCCATCAGACAACTAGGAGGAGTTACCAGGGTGGGGAAAAACACCTTTACAGGGAATGGGATGTCCCTGTACCCTCAATTGGACAGCCCACAGATGAACTTGATGTGTCCCATTGTAACGCTCACCTGATTATCGCAGAGGCGCCGGTCTTGACTGGGCGACTACCGTATCTTCAAAGGTGATGTGTAGCACCCGGTTGGCTCTTTGGGCTGGACCTCTGTGCACTGTATGCCTGACTTCAAGAGTAAGATGTCTGCAGACAGAAAATATGGGATTAATGAACTGGGGTTATTGGGGTGTCCCTATCTCTTCCCTTTTGTGCTCTCCAGTAGACCCCCAAAGGTTAACGCTCTCACCTTAGGTAAGTGAATGCCGAGCTCTCCATCTGCCTCGGGGCAGGGTGCTGTAACCAGTTTCTTTACTGGATCGGTAGCGCAGGCCTCTTGACTTCAGAGGACTGCTGTCCGTCGTTTACTGCACGAACGGTAAGTTTCGAGTAATTCTATTGTCTTTAAAGTCTTTAGCAATGATGTCTCTTGTTTTGCAGGTTCCGGCGATGACGGATGACGGGCTGAAGTGAGTTGAAGATGGAGTCCGTATGATGAATAGAAGCGCCTGGAAGCACGTAAGTAAGCGCTTGTTGCCTGCTTCACGATGCGCTCTAACTGTCTTTTATTTTGCAGGTACGAGTTCGGAGCGGCTGCAGGGTGCCGGAATACCCACTGGGGTTGATGTGGAAAGGAGTAATGGCACGTGAGTATCAAAGTTCCCCAATGTCTTTAAACGCACCTTGTTTTGTCTTTCAGATGCAGGATGCAGCGCCGAAGGCCTCCGGAGAGTGCGAAGAGTCGGTAAGCTTTTGTCTTTCAGATGCCGGAATGCAGTGTGAAGACCTCCGGAGCGCACGAAGAGTAGGTAAGCCTTTGTCTTTCAGATGCCGGAATGCTAACCTGTTCTTTCTTGTCTTTATAGGTGTTGCTGAAGACTGGATTCAGGATGGTAAGCCTTTTTCCTTAGGCCCAGGATCCGATGCAGAAGACACGATGAGCGTTCTGCTGCAGAGGATGCAGAATAACGCAAAGCAAGATTCATCCACCGGGTGTGGTTTAAATAGCCTCCTGTAGTGCTTAGGTGTCTCCTTCCACAGCCACGCCTAGGTAAGAAAAGAGTTCCTGCTTTCCAGAAGAGTTCCAGTGTTCTGAATCTAGGGAGTGGCTCCTGCCCCACCCAACAGGAAATGTAGTTCCAAACAGAAGAGGATCAGAGGCTCAGCTGGCAGGCAAGTAAGCAGCATGGTCTGCTGCAGGTAAGTCCACCCAAGCATTATGAGCCCGGCGCTTCCAGCGCTGGGACTGGGCACATTTATGAGCCTGGTGCCACTGGCGCCAGGACTGGGTCCAAAAGGTCCCAATTGGGACTGGTTGGCCCTCGGAACCTGGGTTATGGATCTGCTTCCAAGGGAGTTGGGAAAACCCTGACCTTTTGGAAGCAGAGATCATGACAGTACCCCCCCTCAAGGCCCCTCCCAAACCGGGCTTCTCCGGGGGTTTTGGCTTGTCAGGAAATGTTCGGTGAAATCTTTTGATTAGGCGAGGAGCGTGGACATATTCAGCAGGTTCCCAGGATCTCTCTTGGGGGCCGTAGCCTTTCCAGTCAATTAGGTAAAATAGTTTAGATTTGGAGATCTTGGAGTCCAGAATGCTTTTGACTTCAAACTCGAGTTCTCCATCAACTAGGATGGGTTTTGGAGATTTAGTTAGTCGGGTTTGAGATTGCACGGGTTTTAATAGAGAGACGTGGAAGACCGGATGTATCTTCATGTGAGGGGGCAAGTCCAACTTGACCGCTACTGGGTTTACTATGGTAGTGATGGAATAGGGACCAAGGTATCTTGGGTTGAATGTGCGTGGCCCTTTTAGAGGTAGATATTTGGTGGATAACCAGACTTGGTCCCCTAATTGATATTGAGGGGCTTCCTTCCGATGTTGATCTGCTCCTTTCTTGTATTGTTCTTTAGCCCTTTGAAGGTGAGAAACAGCTTCCTTAAAGGCTTCGGTGATTGTAGAATGCAGGTAGTCTACTGCTGGTGTTTCAAGATCTTGGAGGGGATCCAACTCCGAGGTTCGAGGGTGACTGCCGTACAAAAGAAAAAACGGTGTTTTCCCAGTTCCCGAATGGACAGAGTTATTGTAGGCATATTCGGCTATCCAAAGGATGTCTTTCCAAGTTTTTTCAGTTTGTTGCAGCATACAGCGTAAATACTGTTCCAGAGTTTGATTGGTCCTCTCGGTTTGTCCGTCGGTCTGAGGGTGGTGACTGGTCGATAGTCTCACATCAATTTGAGCCGACCGACAGCAACTTCGCCAAAAATGAGAAATAAATTGACTACCTCGATCCGAAATTAGAACCGAAGGAAAACCGTGTAGTCGGACGATGTTTTCGAGAAATTCTCGGGCCAGAGTTGCTGCTGTTGGCAAGCCTTTGAGCGGAATGAAATGCGCCATCTTGGAGAACAAGTCCACGATTACTAGAATCGTATTGTATCCGGAGCATGGAGGTAGATCGGTGATGAAGTCCATAGAAAGCGTATGCCAAGGGCGAGGTGGGATGTCAATAGGGCGTAAGAGGCCTGCTGGTCTTTCCTTTTGACTCTTGTTTTGGGCGCATACTCCACAAGACATTATAAAGTCTCTGATATCTTTTTTCCAAGACGGCCACCAGAAGTAGCGCTTGATCTTTTCTGAGGTCTTGGCCATACCGGGATGACCTTCCATTAAAGAATCGTGATAACAGGAGATTACTTTTTTCTGTAAATCTGTGCTGGGTAGGTATAATCGTTCTTGGAAATACAATAAGTTGTCCTTTACTGCAAAGTCCTTTCCCTGCAGATGCCAATTCTGTATGTCTGCTGGAGTTACAAGTTGCCTGGCTTTATCCTTAACTTCCTCTATGGATTCTGTGGCGATTACACCCAGAATTCTTTGTTCGGGAATGATTGGTACAGGTTTAGGGTTGATCAAGTGTTCTTCCATTCCCATCCGAGAAAGGGCATCAGCTTTACCGTTCTTTGTACCAGGTCGATAGGTAATTATGAAGTCAAACTCGGCAAAGAATAATGCCCAACGGAGTTGTCTAGAGGATTGGGCTTTTGCGGTTTTCAAATATTGCAGGTTTCGGTGATCCGTAATCACAGTAACAGTGTGTCGGGCCCCCAGCAGATAATGCCGCCAAGCCTTAAAGGCAGACTTGATAGCCAGAAGTTCCTTGTCAGTAATCGTGTAATTGATTTCAGGAGGCGAGAATTTGCGGGACCAAAATGCCACGGGATGCAACTGATTGGTTACCGGGTCCTTTTGTGATAGAACTGCCCCCATGGCAAGGCTTGAAGCATCAGTTTCCACGATGTAGGGGAGTTCGGGGCGAGGGTGTTTTAAGATTGGTGCAGAGATAAATTTAGTCTTCAAATCCTGGAAAGCTTGTTCCGCCTCGGTAGACCATTCAAAACGTTTGTTTTTCTTTAACAAGGCAGTGATGGGCTGGACTATTCGAGAGAATTCGGGGATAAACCTGCGGTAAAAGTTAGCGAAGCCTAACATGCTTTGCACACCTTTTACGGAGGATGGTGATGGCCATTTGAGAACTGCATCGACCTTCTTTGAATCCATACGTACTCCGCCAGGTGATAATATGAATCCCAAGAATTCAACTTCAGTCACGTTGAAAACACATTTTTCCAACTTAGCGAAAAGTTTGTGTTGACGCAATCTTTCGAAGACCATTTTCACGTGTTTCCGATGTTCAGATTCCGATGAAGAATAAACGAGGATGTCGTCAATGTAAACAACAACACACACATCTATGAGCTCTCTGAGGACATCGTTCATAAAATATTGAAAGGCGGCCGGGGCATTGCAAAGTCCGAAGGGCATGACCTGACATTCAAATAGCCCATACTTGGTGCGGAAGGCAGTCTTCCATTCATCGCCCTCTTTTACTCGTACCAAGTGGTAAGCTCCTCTAAGATCCAGCTTTGTATATATGCATGCTTTTCTGACTTGGTCCAGGAGCTCAGGGATCAAAGGTAACGGATATCTATTCTTAACGGTGATCTGGTTCAGGGAGCGATAATCGATACAAGTTCTAAGGTCTCCTTCCTTTTTTGGAACGAAGAACAAAGCTGAAGAAGCAGGGGACTTGGAAGGACGAATAAACCCATTCGCCAGGTATTGATCCAGGTATTGTCGAAGGTGAAGGTTCTCGGGGCTCGGTGAGGGCATAAATTCTACTACAAGGAGGAGTAGATCCAGGTATCAGGTCTATCTGGCAGTCATAAGACCTATGAGGAGGTAGAGTGTTAGCCTGATCCTTCCGGAAAACATCTTGGTATTCAAGGTATTCGGGAGGTAACTGGGGAGTCTCTGAAGAAATTGCTGCCAGTGCAACACCAGGTGGAGGGTGACAAGTAGAGACACATTCTGGAAACTGGACCGTTCTTGCTCGCCAATCGATCAGAGGATTGTGTTTCTCTAACCAAGGTATTCCTAGAATAATCTGAAACTGAGGGGCCTTAATCACATCGAACACGATCTTCTCATGGTGTCCATCTTGACTTACTAGCGTCACCTCTTGAGTGGTATGCGTTACTGGCGCGGAGGCTATCTCCGTACCATCCACTGTAGTAATGACGTCCTTTACAGCCTTGGGACAAAGAGTTAGATTCATCCTCAAAACCATTTCATGATCCACATAATTGCCGATGGCACCGCTGTCGACGTAAGCTTCAATTGCATGTAATCGATCCGGATTATCAGGGCTAATGAGGACCATAGGTATCACGAAATGCGAGGTCACGGAACTGGTTTTCACGCTCGGCAAGAGGACCTCTATTCTTGTCGGGCGAGGTCGTTTCCCTGCTCAGAGTTTGTAACTTTGGTAACTGCAGCTCCTACTGCCTTCTTGGCAGGTTTCACCGGACAGTCTCGAAGAAAGTGCCCTGAGTTTCCGCAATATAGGCATAATTGCAACTGTTTTCTCCTTTCCCGCTCCTTTTGTGTTAGAGGACCTTTCAGACCCCCGATTTGCATGGGTTCCCCGGAGTCTACTCCTTTGGAAGGAGTTGGCGGTTTGGAAAATACTCGAGCATCAAACTTGGAACGGTCGGCCTTCCTGTTCTGCAGTCTATGATCTATTTGAACGACCAAGTCTATATAATCCGAACAGTCTTGTGGGGGATTCACTACTTGGGCTAAAACGTCTTTGAGCTCTCCACGTAGACCTCTGTAAAACAGCGTAATCCTTTTGTCCTCAGGCCATTGAGTTTCCACTATTAGTCTATTGAAAGATGCAATATAAGCCAAAAGGTCTTGATTACCCTGTCGCAACGAAAGAAGCTCATTGTCCAAGGCCTGCCCCTGTGAATGTCTTGCGAACAGTTTTTCCATACTAAGCTGAAAGGCTTGAAAATCATGGAGCACCGGATCATCTTGATTAACTAGAGGGATCGACCAGTCTGCCGCATTGCCACTAAGGTACGAAAGTACAAAAGCTACTTTAGCTTGATCAGTTGGAAAGGCTGCTGGCCGGCATAAGAAGTGCAACCGGCACTGATTGATAAATACTGCAAACCTCTTTGGGTCACCAGAAAATCGTTCGGGCGGAGCCAGAGGTACATTCCCAGGTAGGTTGATCTGCACTGGATTCATAGAGGATGTTGAAGGAAGATTTGCCCCTGATGCGGGTAACGGGGTTTGTCCGGCTTGTGACTGTAGCAATTGTCTAGCAAGACCGTCTGTTCTCTCCTTGGAAATAATTAGTTCCCTTCTTAGAGCATTCGTTTCCTGACGAGCTGCATGCACTTCTGCCCTTAGTTCCCCAAGTAACCGGGCTAGGTGGTCAGTATCCGAGGTTTCCATAGCGCCTGGGCGAGAGTTTTGCGGTAGGCTTTGCGTTCTGTAACGCTCACCTGATTCTCGCAGAGGCGCCGGTCTTGACTGGGCGACTACCGTATCTTCAAAGGTGATGTGTAGCACCCGGTTGGCTCTTTGGGCTGGACCTCTGTGCACTGTATGCCTGACTTCAAGAGTAAGATGTCTGCAGACAGAAAATATGGGATTAATGAACTGGGGTTATTGGGGTGTCCCTATCTCTTCCCTTTTGTGCTCTCCAGTAGACCCCCAAAGGTTAACGCTCTCACCTTAGGTAAGTGAATGCCGAGCTCTCCATCTGCCTCGGGGCAGGGTGCTGTAACCAGTTTCTTCACTGAATCGGTAGCGCAGGCCTCTTGACTTCAGAGGACTGCTGTCCGTCGTTTACTGCACGAACGGTAAGTTTCGAGTAATTCTATTGTCTTTAAAGTCTTTAGCAATGATGTCTCTTGTTTTGCAGGTTCCGGCGATGACGGATGACGGGCTGAAGTGAGTTGAAGATGGAGTCCGTATGATGAATAGAAGCGCCTGGAAGCACGTAAGTAAGCGCTTGTTGCCTGCTTCACGATGCGCTCTAACTGTCTTTTATTTTGCAGGTACGAGTTCGGAGCGGCTGCAGGGTGCCGGAATACCCACTGGGGTTGATGTGGAAAGGAGTAATGGCACGTGAGTATCAAAGTTCCCCAATGTCTTTAAACGCACCTTGTTTTGTCTTTCAGATGCAGGATGCAGCGCCGAAGGCCTCCGGGGAGTGCGAAGAGTCGGTAAGCTTTTGTCTTTCAGATGCCGGAATGCAGTGTGAAGACCTCCGGAGCGCACGAAGAGTAGGTAAGCCTTTGTCTTTCAGATGCCGGAATGCTAACCTGTTCTTTCTTGTCTTTATAGGTGTTGCTGAAGACTGGATTCAGGATGGTAAGCCTTTTTCCTTAGGCCCAGGATCCGATGCAGAAGACACGATGAGCGTTCTGCTGCAGAGGATGCAGAATAACGCAAAGCAAGATTCATCCACCGGGTGTGGTTTAAATAGCCTCCTGTAGTGCTTAGGTGTCTCCTTCCACAGCCACGCCTAGGTAAGAAAAGAGTTCCTGCTTTCCAGAAGAGTTCCAGTGTTCTGAATCTAGGGAGTGGCTCCTGCCCCACCCAACAGGAAAAGTAGTTCCAAACAGAAGAGGATCAGAGGCTCAGCTGGCAGGCAAGTAAGCAGCATGGTCTGCTGCAGGTAAGTCCACCCAAGCATTATGAGCCCGGCGCTTCCAGCGCTGGGACTGGGCACATTTATGAGCCTGGTGCCACTGGCGCCAGGACTGGGTCCCAAAGGTCCCAATTGGGACTGGTTGGCCCTCGGAACCTGGGTTATGGATCTGCTTCCAAGGGAGTTGGGAAAACCCTGACCTTTTGGAAGCAGAGATCATGACACCCATCCTGTCGATTACACCCAACCCTGCAGAGGAACTTCGCAGAGGGGTGGCGATAGGTGACAAAACTTTTTTCATTTCTTATTGACACAGGGGCGACTAGGTCCTGCATTAGGGAAGGAACATTTACATTGTCAGGCAATGCCATGAACACTGAAGGAGCCTCTGGGGCTCGGGAAGTGGTTCTTTTCACAGCCAATATCTCACTTTCTACAGGAGACCATGATCTTTCTCTAACCTTACTTTACTCTCGACAGACACCTGTAAACCTACTGTGATGAGACATCATGAGCAGACTAAATACGACCATTTCGTTCACAGACAAGGGAATAGTGTGCTCCACACCAGGAATACACATGCTCAATGTAAAACAGATTGTTCAAGAATACTGTGGGCGCAAGGTACAGAGTGCGGGTGCCAGTGGATGCAGAAATGTTCCAGTACGGAACTGACATTGACATTGCATGACTTCCGGGAATTGCAGGGAAGATGTGGCAAGTTCCAAACGAGTACCTATTCAGGCCTGACCTACCAATGGACGAGGAGGAGAGAATCATAGTGCCAATAGAAATAGAGGCAGTGGTTGCGAGAGAGGATTGGATTGTAGTGCATGGGATAGATGACACAGGACGGGCATGGAGAGCAGTGATCGCAGTAGCAGAGGGGTTCAGGTTGACCACAGTGACAGATGAAGAGCTATTCATGGAAGAGAGACTAGAAATAGAGATGGTGTTCAAAATGAGTGTGACCTATTGGTTACAAATCCACTAAAGGGAAGTACCACAGAGGATGGCAATGGCACTGGAGGTGCTACCCCCATTCTGGGAGGAGGATATGGCCAAGGTACCCAGCGTCCTCTGGACCACAAGTCCCTAAAATGTGGGCAACAAAAAGAGAATAGGGGGAGTGAAGATCAAGTTGAAGCTAGGAGTAATTTTACCAAGACTAAAGCAGTACCCCTAACTAAAGATGCAGATGAGGGCCTTTATGAGGCAATAACTGCCCTGATCGAGAGAGGCATCCTTGTACCATCAGAGTCCCCATGCAATACTGTAGTGTATCCTGTGAGGAAAGCGAAGGGGGTGTCATGGCGTTTCATACAGGATTTAAGGCCTCTTAACCACATTGTAGAAGCAAAGTATCGTCTAGTTTCAAATCCAGCAATGCTTTTGTGCAGCATTCCGGCAGACATTGCCTGTTTCACGGTCATTGACTTGAAGAATGCTTTCTTGTAAGTACCACAACATCCAGACTCACAAGACTTGACCAGCTTTATTTATAGAAACCAGAAGTGGAAACACACTCGTTTACCACAAGGGTCCAGCGAGTCACCATCTATCTTTAACAGAGTGATACAGATGGACTTGAGCAACATACAGATGGAGAGCACAGTTTTACAGTACGTAGATTACATTTTGATTTGCAGAATTACAGAAGATCAGTGTAGGAAGGACTCAGTACACATGTTGACTGTGCTAGCTGACAAGGGGTACAAGGTGGACAAGGCCAAGTTACAGTACTGTCAGAAAGAGGTGCTATACATTGGACACAAAATATCCCAAAATGGCCGACAGATCACCCCAGAAAGAACAGAGACAATAACGCAAGCCACCTAAGCCCATGACAGTGAGTGAAATGCAACAGTACTTGGGGTTATGCAACTACTGCAGAGCGTGGGTCTTTGACTACAGCACATACACAAGGCCATTACTGGGCGCCCTGAAGGAAGCACAGAAAGGGAACAAGACGCTGACGTGGACCAGTGAGATGACTGAGACATTCGAGGAACTGAAAGAAGCAATAAGCACAGCACCAGTGCTAGGGATCCCAGACTACAAAAAGGAATTTTTCTTATTATCTCACACTGACGGTGTAGGGATGAAGGCAGTACTGACACAAAAGACAAGCATGGGACACAAACTAATAGCTTACTACAATGGGAATCTCAACCCAGTAATGAGAGGACACTATCAGTGCGAACAAGCTTTGGCAGCTGCATTTGCAGTGGACAAGTCGGCAGCAATAACAATGGGGTGCACCACCACTCTTTATGTGGAGCACGCCCTATTTGCTATACTGCAGAAGCCAAAGAGCATTCTGATTACACAACAAGCATCATGGTATGAGGTGATACTATCAAATGTGGGATTGAAGATAGTGAGATGCAGAATTGTCAACCCAGCAAAATTCCTAGCAGATGTCCCACAGGTAATAGACTATGCACACGACTGTACAGCAAAAACAGAGATGTACAGTGACACTTGCAAGGTAGAGGAGGATGCACTTGATGGGGAGACATGCTCTACATTGATGGTTCATCAACAATTGATCAGACGAATGGGGTCAGGCATACAGGGGCTGCAGTAGTAAGACTGAGGGAGGGTGGGACAAGTGAAGTAGTAGCCAGTGCATGACTACCATTGCACTACTCACCACAAGCAGCAGAACTAGTGTCCCTAATACTATCACTGGAACACAACGTAGAGAAGGAAGTGACAATCTACTCCGACTCTGCCTACGTGACGTCCACAGTACACTCTGGACTGTTACAATGGCTCAGGAGAGGGTTCAGAAGGGCGGACGGGACTCCGGTACAACATGAACTTTTACTGGACAGATTGATTGAAGTAATTGCTTATCCAAGACAGATAGCAATAGTGAAGTGCCAAGCACACACGAAAGGGGAAGATCCCATCTCAAGGGGAAATGAAGCAGCAGTCTTTGAGGCAAAATGTGCAGCATATTTTGGGGAGCCATGGGAACTAGGAGGAGCTCCAAATGTGAGGGAGTGCAGATCATGGAGTTGCAGGAAGCTGCACCCAGGGAAGAGAAGGAACTACAGACAAGGAGAGGGTGCACAATTTCTCCGACAGATGCCCTGTCGGCAGGATAACACATGGAAAGTGGTGATGCCACTAGCATTGTTAAACACTGCACTGGCACAATTACATTATCCAACACACACGGGGGAGGAGGTCATTTCTACACGCATTGGAGGAATGTGGTTCTGTCCTAATTTGGCAGAACATGTGGCTGAATTTGTGAGCAATTGTTTGATTTGTCAGCAGTTTACAGCAGGGCATACCCTGAGAGTTGGTAGAGGTGCCATACCGAGGCCAGTAGGCCCATTCCAGCATTTACATGTGGTTTATATAGACATGAGCAAGGTTTGCCAAGGATACCGCTACATGATAGTGGTTGTATGCCCATTCTCCAGGTGGATTGAGGCAGGCCCCTGTTTGCATGCAGATACCCTGAGAGTGGCTAAATTTCTATTCAGAGAAGTGTTCCCAAGATGGGGCATATGTGAGGTCCAGCGGTCTGACAACGTCCTTCACTTCGCCAATGAGATGTTTCAGCACATCACAGCATCGTTGGGCATCCAACCCAATTTTGCCTGTGCGTACCACCCGCAAGCAAATGGCATGTGTGAATGCCTGAATGGCCTATGTTAGGCAGAATCCTATGCAGTTCCCTTAGGGAGCAATACAGAAGATTAAGACTACAGGTATATGCAATAAATCCCATTGGGTATCAGTCTGTACCACAAAGATTTAGTTGGTAGCTGTGGCTGAGCAGTCAGACTTATCTCAAGAGGCAGATGAGTAGTATTCAGGGTTTACACAATAGGACTACAATACGATTGAACAAGGAACACTGACCAAAGCTTTGTATCAAAAAGAATATATATATTTATTTTACACACTCTGATGTTCACACACAAATCACTATTATTAAAGTAAGTTAAAACAGTCAAGAAAAGTGTACACAACTCTCTATTTAAATTGTAGATAAGTGTGAGCAAGAGTGAAAACTGAGCAAAACGGCACAGTGTAAACTAAGCAGAAATGGTACTCTAACAATTTCTCCAGAGGGAGGGAAAGGACAAGTCACACAGGGTTAGACTCCTAAACACACCAGCAACACTTCCCAATTAGATTGTGAACAAGTTAGGCAAGGCAGTACTTTAGTATAAGCAATACTTGGATGAAAACCGAGCAAAATGGCACTTCAGCAATATAGAAAGGGGAAGGAAGGGTGCTTATAAGAGTTTAGGTGCACCAACACATTTCTTAGTGAGAAGCAATCTAGAGAAGGAAGTTGTAACAGATTTAGCCACAGTCAAGAGGCCTGTGCCAGAGTCAGTGGTACAAGGCAAATGCCCAAGATCAAACTGTTCTTGTAGCTGCAGTCAAGTCTTTGTTTAACGATTTGAAAAGGCAGCTGCAGATGTAAAAAGATAATGTTAGACGAAAGGGGCGGCCAACCCAGAAGGTAAGTAAAGGATTTAAAACACCTTTAGCAGTACCCAAAAAAACGGTAGGCCTGGCGGAACAATGTACCTTAAAAGTGGAAGAGGCTCCTGCGGTGGCAGTATTTCCTGGCAGTTCCTGCAGTTCAGGAGATCCAGCAGAGGAAGAGAGGCTCTCGTTGTGGAGGAAGGTTCGAGTTACTGCACTGCCCAGGGATGAAACCAGCCGCAGTGATGCCAAGACGAATAAAAGGTACGCTCCTTTAAATCGCGGCCGTGGTGGACGGGTGCCTGGCTATCCGGTCTCCTAGTGCTTGGCACTGGCGATTCAACCAAGGCAGGTCCTGGAAGGCGATTGACGAACTGGTTGGCCCCACCAGCTCAAGGGAAGAAAAAAGACTCTTGCAGGTGAAGATCTTCTCAAGTCGTTGGAGAAAAATGGTGAGGATCTGCAGCAGGGCTTCACCGGTGGTTCAGTGGTTGCAGATGTCTTCAGCTTCTCTCCTCTTTGGGTTTCTTAGTTCCAGTGGTGACGTCTTGTCCTCCAGTCCTCCGAGCCCTGCTTTTATGCAGGAAAAAACCCTATTCATACAGCCTAGCTGTCACTCACACAGTGGGGTGGCTATCCTGGCGGGATAACCCCCCAGCCTATAAGGGCATAGTGCTACTTGGGTTGCCTAGGTAACCATGTCCAGGGTGCCTATTCCCCCTCCCACACATCCTGTCTACCCCAGACTCAGTGGCGCCGAAAGGAGGGCTTCTGTGCAGAAGCCTGCCAAAAGGACTAACAAAGGATCCCCGACCCGGGTTAGGATTTCAGAGAAAGACACGAAAAAGAAATATTATCAAAGATCTGGCAATAAAAACCTACCCGAGTAAAGTTAATATTAAAATAAACCGGCGGTATGTTAGAGGCTGTCAGTAAAAGTGGTAGCCTCGAACAATTGGAAAATCCCATGGGAAAATATTCACTGTCTAATATTTATGGTAGTAACCACTGCCACCAGCCAGAAACTTTGGAGAGAGGGACTGGACGGTACCCTCTCGAAAATGAACACCAGGGAAAACTATGAATCCTTTCCAGTACTTCCATAGTAAGATGGGTTGTACTGGTTTTGTTCATAATTATTGACTAGTAAAGTCAATGGGGACTTTACATGCCCTGGGAAACAGTAGTCAGTCCCAGGGCATGGAGTCTATGTTTGGGGTCACTATGACACCCCTGTGTTACTGCACTGAGGGTGCTGTGTAACACACATGTTAAAAAGATGATTCCTATGAGTGTGAGAAAAGCCCCATAGACCACAAGCACACAAGATAGCCTAAAACACACACTAGCAATCTGTCTAAGAATGGGAAAAAAGAGTCTCACTCTTAGCAGGAGAAAAAAATAAACCCTTCAAATCCAGCAAAGCTGCTGGGGGACTCTGTAGGTAAGGGAAATTAGCCTTAGAAGAGAATTCTCCCTAACAGCCTCCTGAAGGAGTGCATAGCAAAGAAGCAGCAGGGCACCAAAAGGAATTGGCTCCACTGCTTACCTCTAACCTTGTTTGCAGTGTGCAATAAGCCTGGGTCCGACCACCATTTAACGCCCACGAGGTGGTGACGGGACGGCGCATGCATCTCCCCCTGGCTCCTCCCACAAGAGCACTAAAGGATTGTGAGAATATTGCACATGTGTTATGACAGGAAATGAATGACTATGTTACGTCTTTGGTGGCTAGCGCTTCTTTTATCTCTCGCCAGATACAATGACACCGGGGAGGACCAGAAGACAGCGAAGAGAGCAACTGCGACAACGTACCACTCTGGATTTAAAAACCCTGTGAAATTGGGGGACATTGTCCTCCTCAGAAATTTTGTTTGCCGCTGGAATGCGACAAGGTTCACAGGTCCACATATTGTGGAGAAAGTGGCCGGCAGTGCTGTCAAACAAGAGGGTAAGCCAGTCTGGAGCCACTTGGTGGACGTCAAGCCCTACAAAGCAGCGGTCTCACCTGGCAACAAGGTCACTGTGACTGACAGAGCCAACGTTCAGCACCTAGGAGAGCTACAAGCATGTTCTGAACTTGCACGACCAGTAGGAGGGCATCCAATGATCACGCACTCGAGAGCATCAGAAGTAGAAACCGGACTCCTTGTGGACATAGATTAGGGCACAATGTCTGTTTATTATTTTTCTTTCCACTCACAATCTATGTGAAAGCCGATGTAACTGTTTCTGTCTGTGCATGTCCATGTTGCCCTCTGCCCATCATCCAGATACCTTCTCAAACCAATTTGTCCATACTGTGAGGAAACCCAGCAGATTCCGCGCCCGATCCCCCGGAGTGAATTATCTTGCCTTTGTAGAATTTTTGGCCCAAACATACCCTCAGCTTCAGCATGGCAATCCCCTAGTCCTCGCCACACTAAGAGGCCCAACAGTAAGAAAAGTGTGGGAAGAAGTGTTTGCCATTGCCATTAGTGACTACCGGTCCCTGGGCTTAAGTGTATTTACAATACTCACAAGTAACGTATTCCTTTGTGCATTTCAGGCGGGCAACTATACCTTCAAGCTGCAAGGATCAAGCAGCGTAAGTGAAAATTAATGACATATACAAAAATGTGATGGTTCTGTTGGTCTTACTTATTCCTAGTGGTATTATCATATTCGTATTTTGGTAAATTACTTGCGTTGCTAGGGCTACCGTTGTACCCTCTACTAACATTCCCCTAACCCGAGCAGGTGGAACAACCATGTCAGGTGCACAGCAGTACACTGCTGATGAGGTAAGGAGAGGTAAGCGCATTGTTGACACAGACATGAAGGGGTAGACATGTATCTCACCCACACTGCTCGAGTCTCTAATAAAATGTGGTACAAACACATGACCAAAGTGAGTAAGGAAACCACTGGGGAGAGCTGTTATGTCTGCTCCTTAATCCCCCAGGCAATGAGTGCCTCCAGAACGTTCATAGCAACTGGAATACCAGCAGCAAGAGCCCAATGCCTAGTGTATATCTTGATGGTGACAACTCAGGGAAGATTTCAAGGGAATATAGCAACACTGAGATGGATGTCTAAAGCAACATTCTCGTATGAAGATAATTATATTAATTATATTAAGACATTAGACATGATGAACAATTATTGGCAGCTAGGTGAAGGTATACAGTACATACATGATGGGTCTCACAAGGGAGAAACAAAGACTATTACCCTGAAGGAACTACCATGTCCATGGACACGAGTGAAGGAGACAGGAGGAGAGCCAGCCTGCTGGGAAAGACCACAGTACACACAGAAGATGGATGGAAAGATGGAGTGGTTGGAAGCAAAGAACTGACACTAGCACAATCACCAGTGAACAAGGTACAAGAAGAAAATGACAAGTGGCTGAACGAATGGGAAGCCAGTTGCGAAGCTACTGACATGGGTGGAAAACAAAGCTGGTCTGATGCCATTATACCTCTGAATACACAAGCACTCTGCTACCAGAACAATGGCCGAAGTTGAAGTGGGTGAAAATGTGGGATGCAAAAGCATTGAACAACACGCAGCAATGAACGCAGGAACAGCAGTACTGATGGATCATTACTGGGCTTGCAAATCGAAAGCATACGAAAAGCTGCCACTCCCTGCTACACATCAATATGCCATCCCTGGTTGTGCCCCGCAAGGAGGTGAAGCTTGACGACTTCTCGAAAATGTACAATAGCAAAAGAAAGAAGAGGTTGATTGAAGTGGTACCAACAGCTAAGGCAAAGAAGCAAGTCGAATTGAGCAGGGCGAAGAGAGGAGGAATTTAATTCTCAGAAGCATCAGAGAGAGCACTAGAGGAAATTCCAGCAGAACACAGGCTGTTCAGCAGGATGCAAATGTTCTGTGCATCAACAATACCATCTGTACAGATGTACACGAATGCAAAGTGGTTACAAATCACCCGCTGGGAGCTCATGGTGACGATCAACTCCACAGTGAATGGGTTCAATGCAATAAAAGAAGAGCTCAGAGCATTAAGGTCGGTGGCGCTCCAGAACAAATATGTTCTGGACTTCCTCACAGCCATAGAAGGAGGAGTTTGTGCAAAGATAGGGAGTTCCTGTTGTACATTCACACCTGCCAATGATGGAGATAATGGAACACTATCAGATGCAGTGGTGCAGCTCGCGTGGATGCATGCCAAAATGGAAGAAGAAGCAAGGGGGCCAGGAAAGGACCAGACCTGGATAGCGTGCATATAGTCACGGATGCCATCATGGCTGTCAGATGGGCTAAAAGTGATAATGGGTGCATCAATTTTGGCAGCAATGTTGATGTGTGGGGTCAAAACTTGCATGGCCAGGTGTAAGAAAACAGTGGAGGAAGCTATCGCGATACAGGTCCTGATGGATGTGAATATAGGAGGAGCAAAGGACGAAATTGCAGCCAAAAGAAACAAAATAAGAGAAAGAATAGCACAATGTAAACTGTTCCCATTTGGAGCAATGAAGCTGGACAACCCATTCGATGCAAAGTACAATGAAGGGAAGTGGGTTTGGTGTAACCCCAAAGGAGTGTGCTGTTACATGAACTGGTTGTTTGATGATCACACAAACTACTATTGGCACCTCGGAGCAATAACGAAGATATGGCAGCCAAGCGCAAAGGGACTGTCGTATAAGGATGTGGTTGACAGGTTGACCAGAGGGGGGCACGGAGGAGCGATGGGGAAGTCTGCCACGCCCTTCCCCTCCAACTAAATTCAAGATAAGGAAGAAGTCCAGAAAACACTGCAATCACCCATTCTATTTTGGACGAATTCCCAACGGACCCTTGATTGACAAGTATGTCGAGAGGTAGCCCCTCAGCCTGCTATGCCTATCAAGGGACACACAGATCTACCTATGCGTGGATGAAGAGACACCTCTATGGACAGCTTGGACTAAAACACCAAGAAGCCATGTTGTTGATGTTGTTAGAGACACCACGACATAGCACCGTTAGACATGAAGCTCACGTGCCATCCGCACTTCGGGACAGAAACACGCACTCGAATACATGAAGAACACAAGCGTACAGTTCTATAGTTAGAGGACAGATACATATACATACTGTCATTGCCTTTATTATTTTGCCATTAGCCAAACTCAGCAGCGCAAAACGGAAAGAGACAAGAGATCCTGAGCAATGCTTGCAGATGCTTAAATATCACTAATCATATGGAATTGCAGGAGCACCTATGTGACCTGACAGAAACAAGTGTGACTAACCTATGGAAATGAGCATAGCATGGATACAGTTGAAGCCACATTACAAGGTTTAGGAAGATTACAGCAGGCCTCAGGCCACTGAGCAAGAGACAAGCTGAGCTGATTCAGGCTGGACAGAGAGCAAGACATGTGGCACAGGAACCACAGCCGAGGTCAAGAGATACGGATGAAATTCCAATCCCCAGTTAACAAAGGGACCAGTTGCAGAAAGAGCTGCACAGCTCAAATTTGTGGTCTCTAAACACATAACGTGGTCCAAGCAGACAATGGACAGCGATCAGCGGTGGGAAAGGGGAGCTGGTCTCAGGCATCCAGACACGGACTACAACAAATATGTAACAATATGTAACACGTATTGCACTGATCAGGAGAGCACTCTCATAAGCAAAGGTGGTACACACAAGCTACAATACAGACACATAATCACTCTTATTACCGTGAAGAGGTACGCAGTGAGCTGAGAACCTTTCCGGATCCCAGGTCTGGGGACGTCAGCTCTAGCCAATCACAGTTTAGTACCCAAGGGGTGGGTAGCAACGGGCAAGGACCAATGGTAAGTCCACAACACTGCAACAATGTTATAGTTGGTAACTTGGGAATGGAACAGGCCAGCCACCTGACATGCGAGGGTAGAATACTTAATACCCAATCACTTGGCCCAATAGGTTTCCTGGAGTGGGGCCCAAATTGTGTTGTGGCGTTGACGCTATTTGGTAGTAAAACCGTCCTGTGAGCCGAGGAAGAGCGAGATGTGCATGAATATTTTCTGTTCCTGTGCGCATCCCTGTTGGTTTTGTCTGTAATAAACCACAGTTTGAACTTGCCGTTGACTGAGTCCTCCGTATATCCTGAGGGAGGGTGTTGGGCCCTCCAAGTCTGCAGACTTCCAGGGTCCCTCTGGCATACCTGGGTGTCATTCTCCAACACCTTGATGCTGTCCCCAGGAATAAATGCTTAGCAGGTCACTTCCTCAAGCTGCTCAACCTAATGCCTCACAGCAGCCAATAACCCTCCTCCAGCTACCCTCTAATAGAAGAAAGCACCCTACCTTTCTTATGAAATTATAAGTTGGCTGATTTACACCAATATACAACATACATTTGTACATAGGTGACTATCAACCATGGGGAAATATTCCACCTCGGGGTTCAGAGTCACATTACAAACAGCACAAGGGCCCGTCGTCCATCAGATGTCAGTATGAATATCTTGGTTGAATATTTCCCACCCATGATATGCACCCATGTACAACTATATATGTAAGAATGTTGTGGCATTTCTTTATCTTAGATGCCCAGCATTGCAATAATTATTTGGGCTGGTTTCGCTTGGGTCATGCCTTTGTCAGATCACAAATAATTGTTCACACTAATTCCTGTTAACCTGATAGCCTCGGGTCACCTAGTTTCGGTAAAGCTGAAGCTCGTTCAGCTAACCAGTAGGAGTCGCATTTCCCTAATTTTGTTTTCATTTCTGTTGTGCTAGTGCCTCCAGAGGTCGGGCAGTGGACAGAGGAGATTCGCAAGTGTTCTGCTTAGCAGCCAGCTGGTCGCTCCCCACAAAGTGCCCCTCATTAAGTCAAATGCAGCCTATCTAATAATGTTCATTGTGGTTTATAGTCACTATTTCGAATAACATTTGGTCGAAAGTGAAAATGTCGAAAAAATAATGTCTAAAAAAAAATGTTGAATGTCTTTTCTTGTTTGTTTATTGTCTGAAATGGGGGATTACTCTCAAACCCCCTTTTTTCTGTTTTAACCCTTTTTTTACTTGCGGAACCAAAAAAAGCATGTAAATAAAAAAATAAAGCATTCAACATTTTTTTTTTCGACATTATTTTTTCGATATTTTTGTCATTCGACTAAATGTTTTCGACATTTTAACTGAATACCATTCATTATATATATATTCATAGCTTTAGCTGCACTGTGCCATACAATGTTGCAATACCCGTCGCCCTAATGCCTCCACCTAAATGACAGTTCACCCGGGGCCTGTAACCTTTGGCTGTCCAGATGTTTTGGCCTACAGCTCCCATCAGCCCTCGCCAGAATAGCCTATGGCTAGAGATCATGCGAATCATAGTTCAAAAACCTTTGGAGAGCCACAGGTTGTAGACCCCTTAGAATATGTTAAACAGAACTTCCAATATGTTTTACATTCAAAAGCACACAATGGGCCTCATTTAGAGTCTGCCGGTCTGGAAACAATGGTGGCGGTAAACCTGCCGCCACTGTTGTCTCCAGACCGGCAGACTACGAGTTCTGCAGGCGGGTGGTGTCGCTCCCGCCAGGTCTGTCCTGGCGTGAGTAACACCACCCGCCTGCAGACGGAAATGGAAACACCAGCACCGTTATTTATGGTGCCAGTGTTTCCATGGTCGTCATCATGGGAATGGGGATTAACAGAATTCCGCCTCTGGAATTACCGGGTCACCGGTGTTGTAATGCCCCGGTCATTCCGGCAATCACGGAGGCAGTAATTCACTACGAGTCCGTCGGCAGCCTGCCGGTATTTCTGGCACGGCTACTGCCGGACTCGTAATGAGGCCCAATGTCTGTCATCATTCTAAATAACTGATATGAAAAATATTTGTCCTTTGACTTCCATAGCCAGTTGAGTTACTACTTTATTTCGGCAAATTTGCCATAAAAAAGCAGATACAAAACAAGTTTAAAACAATCTCACAATAAAAAGAGATTAATAACATGATTATAAATGTACAAAATGTTTAATAAAGGTGCTAGTGACCTGTGCACATCAATATGAGACCAAGGTGCGTAAGAGACATATTTTAGGATAGCAATTTCATTGCAGATGCGCCATTAAGTTGTACCTGCATTTAATATGTTTAAAATAAGTTAACATGGTCCATCCCACCAACGGAGTGGACACCATCAGTAGATACAAGAGGGCAACTCGGCATTGAGCAAAACCCTTATTTCTCAGTAGAGGGATCACAGTTCCCGCTCTGATGTGGGCATCTACGAGAAATACAAAATGTAAAACATCCTCATTGGCAACACCGCAGAGGAAGCACGTATTAGTCAGTCATTGTCAGAAACACCAGACCACGTAGCCATAACCGCTCTAAGAGGTACACAATTAAATGTAGCTCAGGTTAGCAAAGAGCGTACATATATACAATTAGACCAACTTAAAAATACTGCTTGCTGTATTGTGTTTGAGTTTAGCAAGGCCACTTAGAGCCAAATTCATAGAAAAAGCACTAAGTCTGCGCAAGCTACTTTGCACTATAAAGAACATTATGACCTCCTTGCGCATGCAAAATGTTTAGTGCTGTTTGCTGATTCGTGGATTCTAAAACGCAAAGTACCCCGCAGCACAAACAATGAGTTGTGCCTCGAATGCCCACAACACGCCACCACGCAAACAAAAACTATCACCAACAAGCAACCTTTGAGTCTGCTTTTGCACCACCCTCTAGCACCCTGGCAAAACTGTGGACCGCCCCTGCAGTGCAAGCCAGCACCATATTGAAAATGTAAACCGTTACCCGCAAGGCAAGCCACCACCCCCACTGACCTCTGCTGATTACCCCAGGCAGCCCCCTCAAGTCCTCTCACCTCCCACCAAGCCACTGACCTCCGCCCACTACCCCAGGCAACACCCTCAAGTTCCTTGGAAGGCACACAGCACAGCAATATACTACTGGGTGCAAAACTGATGAGTGTAGCCCACTCATCCACAGTGAGCCTGCATCCCACCTCAACAGCCACAATGCCAAATACTCACACCAGTGAATGAAATGTGAGCACATACACAATGACAAGCAAGTGCCAAAGGAACAGCTGAACATCAGTGGACCAGACAAGAACTCAACGTACAACAAATTGAAGTTCCAGTAGCAAAAGTACAGCGGCGAATGAGCTGTCACCAGATATAACACACAAATACACTATGTGTAACACGTGGCGAAACACATGAACAAGTGATTATCCATCCCCAATGAGAGACCCCAAACACCTCTGTATGTACACCATTACATACACAACAAAAAAATGCAATCTAGCACTAACACACTGACACCGAACATGCAGTACCCCCGCACAAGGAATGGAATTTGTTGATCAGCCAGTGCAACCTCCAGCTGTCTGTTGACCCCACTCCTACATGTGATACACATGTGCACAGGTCCAAGTCAATCCAAACAATGACATTATGTCAAGCACCAACCAAAAGGCAATATCACCAAACACACATGAACACATACAGAAATGGAGTACAGACTCAACCACAGCATACAACTCTGAAACCCACATCCACTCCATGTTTACGCAATCCAACAACATGCCTGTTCTCTGAATGCCATGTGGACTTCAGCCACCAACACTGTGCTGGTGTCTGCTAGTGCCATAACACCATCTGTCGGTTGAGCCCCATCAAAATGACTTGTGACCCCTGAGTGGGACTAGAATTATGGCCACATAATATCACATGCCCTATGTGTGCTGTCAGATGACAAAATGTCACTGTGCACTGAGGACTTCCCACATCACTCGATGTGACTGAGGGACCTCTGGACATGTAACAATGATCCACTCAAGTAACATGCCCTAATGAATCAGTTTGCCACCTCTGACATGAGTATGTAGCCAGGTGGCTGGCCTGGGATGAGCATCACACCCTCTGGCCTTTCCGTGTGACCTCGGTGTCAGTGGATGGCCCAATGCTACAGGGTGGTAGGCCCTGTAGTTCACGCATGCACCAACAGCCCAGCTGGCTATGTGGGAGGAAGAGCATGGTCCCAGGCACTAATATTGCAAGAAGGGTGCAGCTGCTGCCCATGCACACACCACTGGTGTGGGGGAGGGTGGGCTGGCACCCATGGAACCATTGTCGCCCTGGACTGCAGTTGGAAACTGAGCTTGGTAGAGAAGTGCATGAGCATGGCTCATGTTGGCTCACACCCACTGTGTGTTGGCCAGGCCCTCTGTTCAGCCCACCATCTTTGTACTCTCACAATAGCATTGGAGAGCTGCTGGCCTGCTCTGCCTCTGCACTGCTTGAAGGGGAGGGACACCCAAGTAAGGGGGCACTCCCAGAGGAGGCAGGCCCTTGTGTCAGCACTGTTCCTACACAGCTGGCATGTAAATACCTGTCTCAATGGTCATGGACAAGCTGTCCAACCCGAGATGAACCAAGTGTGCAAGATTAACCTGTGGAATGCAGGTAGCCAGAGGGACGGCCTGCCCTGCTGTTGTGGTGCAAGTCATCGAGGTTCATTTGACAGACAGGTACCTTGCTGGACTGCAAAAGCTCTTGCCAACTCAGAAGAGTGCCCCGAGCAGGCAAAACTCTGTGGGCACATTGCATGGTGCATGCCCCTTGTCCGACCTGGGGATGTGCAGAGCCTGGGTGTCTCAGTAAGTTCCAAGTGGAGGGCAGACAGGACCCTTACACACTGACAATGGTGGGCCAGAGGAAGACATCTATGCATACTTGTAAACTGTGTACCCTAGGAGACAGAGGAGGAGTACTCGCCAAACGTGTAATGCTTCCTCCTGGACACAACCGGAGTATATTCTAGATCATTTAACATCCGGACCTCCAGAGCAGGCCAACATGCGTTCCCAAGGTACAAAATCTGATGAAAGGGCAGTCCAAAGGATCATGATGGGCACATGTGTCCCACGCCCTGGCCTCCTGGACAAATACCACACACCCAGACTACGTGGCCCTGGGAGGTAGAACACAGTGGTAGAGCAGAGGGCAGTGGGTACCTTGGTAGGGTGGGCAAACACTGAATGAATGGGAACATAGCTGGTCTTGGGGACCCCACTAGGCATGCATGGTGCACTGCTGGGCACAACATAGCTGTCAAGCCAACCTGATCTATGCAGATTCATATGGGCCTGTCATGATTTGATTATGCACAGCATAGTCATGCAAGCAGGTGGAGAGGTCTCACTGAACCTGCTTGGGCACCTGTACACCCAATTATATGTAGCAACACAGACCCCTGACAGTTAAACCTATAAGCATGCAACATGTACAGGAACACATTGCTGAGGGAAATGCACCTATGCTGTTCATCGCAGCCCAAAAAAATGGCAGGATCACCCCTCATCTCTGGCTCCCCATGCAGTGGACTGACAGATCACACTCCCTACCCTCGGAAGTCAATGAACCACAATGACATTTCCAGACATCCAAACACATGTTTCAGTTTCAGCGGCTGAGTGTGGATGATGCAATCTACACTTTCAAATGTGCAACCCCATAGAGGTGTCATGCATGCATGTCTCTCACATGCCCTCAACATCTTAATCTGCCATATGTACCTGTCAGAGCACTTGTTGTCACCAACTCACATTGCATGAGCGCGAGTGCACCACTCACCAAGAACTCATATTGCACATACCTACAGTTGTCCACTTCACAGATGTCTGCCATTACATATGCCCATCATTGGCAGGAGGCTACATGCATACCCATGCATGTACACTGTAGAGCTCTGCACCCCAATAGTACTCAAGGATCTGGGTGTGATGTGCAGGGTTGAACCTCTCAATGACCGGGAGCTGAAGGGTGATATTTGATGGAAGCCCGCATGGTACACCTCCACAGTGCTAGCTGCCTGCCTCGAGAGCTGCCTTCGCCTTATCATGGCTCACATTCTTTAGGTCCTCCCAGTGCTTCCTCATGGTTTTAATTGAACAGACTGCCGCCCCGTACGCGTTGATGGCAGCCGTGATGGGTTCCCAGACCCGATGACGACCATCTGTCCAGAGGTGCGTTGATTGGTTGAAGAAACAAAATGTGTCAGGGTTCCGAATTACCAGGATGCAAACTTCAGTGGAGGTGAAGTTGGTAGGCCTCTGCCTCGCTGGCATGGGAGAACTGTTTGATGTAGAGGAGGAGGATGCAGCAGACATGGCAACCCCTGGGGCAGGTGTGGGCTAGCTAGGTCCTGACAATAGGCAATGGGTGAACAGCTGGCACTCCAAGACAGTGCTGGTGAGCAGTCGGTACTCACACACTACCAGGCAACAGCAGATGGTGAGGTTTGGAAGCAATACAGGGCAGGAGGAGGCACTCAGTCTGTGTCATGTGTTGCATTTGAGGCAGCAGATGACTGAGTAAGGGACCTTACTGCGTAAGTTACGTTCTATGCGCTGCAAGCAGCATGCCTATGTGGCACACAGCAGTGACAGGTAGACTTAAGAGGCGCGACGCGCATTACCAGTTCTCCAGCATTTGATCTTTCATGGATTCACATGCTTAGAATATTCCCCGTCGTCAGACTGGGACCCCTCGGTACACATATATAGCCTTTTCCTATAGGAAAACTTCCGACACTTTTGTGTCCTATCCTCGTCCTTTTAGGACCCGCCTACGCATGCTCCGCAGGCCGTCCCGGTATAAGAGGCCCGCCCCCGCGGTTCCCCTTCAGATTTCAACCGTCTCCAAAGTAGTGGGATCTCCTCGTGTTGTCTTACTATTTTGTACTAGGTTGCCTTATTGGATTTCGAGTACGATATGTCCTCTGTATCAGGAAAAGTGCTGTTCCGTCCATGCGCGACGTGCGGCTTGAAAAAGGTTTACGAACGGGACGGACATATGGATTGTATATATTGCCTCCACCCTCACCATTCGGCGGATGCCTGCGACATATGCAAGGGGTTTTCTCAAAAAACCCTCAAAGACCGGAACCGACGCCTGGTGGCATGGCTGAATGAGGGGGTGGGGGCGTACCCCCCCTCGGAGGTAGGCTCCACACAGTCGGCGAAAACATCACGCCGCACGGCCTCGTCGGAACCACCGGCGAAGAAATCTAGACCGTCGGAAAAAGAGTCGTCTGGAACTCACTCCACTACAGACTCCTCGTCAAAGAAATCATCCTCATCAAAAAAGCATGAGAAGGATTCCAAGATGGCGGCCGAGCCGGGCAGACGTGCGTGAGCGTAGCTCCGTCCCCCGGCCCGGGCCGCAACAAATAAGCACCTCACTTCGAGCACCCACCGAGCCTCTGAGAAGCGTCTTCCCCCAGACAGGGAGGAAAAGGAAATAATCTCCCTCGACGAGCGCCGGAGGCAGAACGAGAGCGAGTGCCGGACCAGACCCGCCCCTCCACACTACGAAGCCGGGAGTCGCGCTGAGACCCCGGGCCCGACGCCAGCAGTGAGCAGCAGATCGGGCGGATCGAGGGAAGCCCAAGCCCGAGGAAAGAAGCCGCAAGAAGAACGGGACCAGACGGAGAGAGCCGCCCCCGCTCCGAGCGCGAAGTGGTCTCCGGAAAGAAAACGGGAAGCCCGAAGCCGGAAAAAGATTGTCGGCAGGCCCGCAGAAGCAACAACGGATGAAAGGTACGAGGCGGGGGGAAGGACGGAGGGCAAGCGGGAAGGAGACATCCCCACAGTAGATTTTGGCGGTGAGGGCCCCACCCCCCCACCAGACGACCCGAGCGGAAGAAAAAGAAAGCGCACCCCCCCTCAAACAGGAAGCGGACATTTAACCCTGCGCCACAACAGGTCTGAGGGAGTCGGGGGCTGGGGGTCTCCGGAACATCAGCAGACCCATCCTCTCCGAGCACTAAAACAGCATTCGGGGTACCCCAGGGGTGGGGAAACGACCTGGGCAGCGACAAGCAGCACAAGGAGGACCATATAGAAAGAGGAGCCTAACTCAGCAAGGAACTTAAAACTGGGAATCGAAGCAGGACTCACGGGGGCAACACGCAAAGTCCTAAGCATACCACAAACACAGATCCCCAGTAAATGAACATGCGATAAGGGAACCAAGAGGAGGACCGAAAGCCCCAGAAGTGAACCGAAAACCCAACAAAGATCCTCAAAAGAGACAACGTATCAACCCAAAATCAAGAGACCTCAGAAACTAGCCAAAACCCTGTCAAATCCGAAGAGAGGACTTTGATAAGAAACCCAAGCGAAGAGGCCCAAACACATGTCAAAAATCAAAACGAAGAGTGGGTCACATTCAACGGGAGCGGAGAAAGGTGGACCCAGGCAAGACCAAGACCTGACCCAAATCTGGGGACTAGGGAACAAGAACCCCAAGAGCTTGAACAAACAGAAAAACAAAGGAGGCGACCCTCCAGAACAGATAGAAAAGGCAGACATGGCCTCAAGGGACGATATGAAATCCTGGTTCAAGGAACTTCAGGACCAGTTCATCGCATCTACCCAGGCGCAATTTGACAATATGAAAGGCGAAATGAAACAAGCAATACAAGAATTAAAAAAGGACATAAAAGACCTCGGAGAGAGAACAGACAATTTAGAAAGGACGGTCCAAAACATAGACGAGGAAGCACTACAACAAGCGGAAGCACAAGACAGACTCGCACGCTTGGCGCTGGAGCTGGAATCCCAGTGCGAGGATTTGGAGAACAGATCGAGAAGATCGAACATCAGAATTAAAAATATGGTGGAAACAGTTGATGACAAAGACCTCCGTACGGCAGCACAACAAGTGTTCCAAGAAATCTTACAGGAGGGAACCGAGGAAGACATCCAAATCGACAGAATACACAGAGTTGGTCCCCGCAGAACAGGAGAGCCCGGATCTCGCCCAAGAGACGTACTAGTGGCCATGACTAGATATACTCAAAAAGAACAAATCCTAAGGAAGGCCAGAACTACGGGGCAAATAAGAATGAACGGAAAAGAAATTCAGCTTTACCAAGATCTCGCCCAATCAACGCTTAGAAAAAGAAGAGAAATGAACCAGATAACGAAAATCCTCTCCGAAAAACAAATTCGATATAAATGGACTTTCCCATTCGGTCTCCTATTCTCATGGGAAGACAGACAACACCGAATAACAACCTGCGAAGAAGGCCTTAAGATACTGGGAGACCAGGAATCAGAGAAGCAGAACGATAGTGAACCCCGAAGACAAAGGAGACAACCGAAGGGGTGGCAAACGGAGAAAAGGAAAACGAGACTCCAATCCCGGAAACCAGAAGATCGCTAAGTCTCCAGAAACACCCTACACGAGACGGGCGCAACAAGAGGGGAAGGCGATAACCAAACGGACGAGAGAGCCAGGACAGAGGGTGATCTTGAGCGCGGCTGAGCCGGGGGCCGGTCATGGAATCCACAACACAAGCAGGGTTTAGGACTCCCTGCGAACCGTTACCCCTGAGAAGTTAGAGGGCATGGAGCAAAGGCACCACGCCGGAGCAACCATAGGGCCCAGAGCCCTCCTCAGGGACAAAGTTGGGGGGAAGAGGGAGGGAGAGGGGAGGAGGGATGGGGGGAAAGGGGAAGGGAAAGTTCAAAGGGGGAGAAACTCCAACACCGGTATTAACACACACAACACAGTCCCACGAGGCGGAAACAAAACGAAACTACAGACAGATCCAAAGGAATGGGGCTGAAAATTCTAACGTACAATGTTAGAGGTCTGAACTCACCAGTGAAACGCAAGAAAATAGAACACTTTCTACACAAAGACAAATACGACATAATATCGCTCCAAGAAACGCATATACAAAAAAAAAGGAGAGGACAGTTCAAGTTAAAAGGCTACAACGTAATCCTACAATCAAACGATGAAGAGAAAAAGAAAGGAGTACTTCTTGCTTTCGCAAACCACCTACAAGTTAAAGTAAAAGAGACGCAAACAGACAAGGAAGGGCGCTATGTATTCGCAAAGGCCCAGATTGACAACCGTCAACTAACTATAGCCACCTTGTACGCGCCTAACTCAGGTCAAGAGGGATTCATCAAAGATACAATAAACAAATTAGAATCCTTCGCGGAGGGGGAAATAGTCCTGACCGGAGACTTCAACTTGGCATGGAACAACACGGAAGACCGATCAAACCCTAAAGGCAACCAGCAGGGGTCCCCCACGCCGGCGCTGAAGAAAGCAATGCACAACTTAGCCCTTGAGGACGTCTGGAGAAGACTCAAAGGAACGACAAAAGGATACACTTACCACTCGCATGTACATGACTCAAGCTCCAGAATAGATTACATATGGGCAACAGGGACCCTAGTGGGGGAAATACAGGACATCGAAAAAGGCCATATCTCACTCTCAGACCATGCCCCGGTGTGGATCACAATCCCAAAATTCATGAAAAAATCGAACCTATGGAGATGGACCCTCCCCAGAGAGGTGATACAAGATCCAGTGGCAAAAGAATCCATCAGAGAAAGAATTGAGGAATACTTCGAGGACAATACTTCCCCGGAAATCTCCCCAAGCACAACATGGGAAGCCTTCAAAGCGGTTACGAGGGGGCACTTTATAGCTCTAAAAGTGCAAAGAGATAGGATCACACACAAATGGGAAGAAGAACTGGAAATAAAACTGGAAGAGACAAGAGAACAAATGACAAAAAACTCCTCCAGAAAGATCAAGAGAGCATATAGACACATACAGAGTCAATTAGACCTGATTAGAACAAAAAGAGCAGAAACACAGCTGCTGCACACGAAACACTGGTACGCAATGAAATCGAATAAAGCAGACAAATTGCTGGCGAGACAACTGAAGGGCAGAAAACAGGAACAGACGGTACAATCCATAAAAGATGAACAAGGAACAATGAAAACTCAGACAAAAGACATTAAAGAAATTTTCCGGAACTTCTACCAGAACCTATATTCCTCCCAACACCCGAAGGAGCAAGATCAGGAGGCCTTCCTCAGAGGCATCACCCTACCAACAGTTTCCCCGTCAGAAAAAGAAGCCCTGGATGCGCCAATAACACCAGAAGAGGTGAGGAAGGCAATTAGAGACCTGCCAAAAAACAAAGCCCCGGGTCCGGACGGATTCACAGCAACCTTCTACAAAACATACGCGGAAACGCTGATTCCACATCTGACCACGCTATTTAATACCTTCAGGACACAGAATAACATCACCCCATCGATGAACGAAGCAAAGATTCTAGTCTTCCATAAAAAGGGGAAAGACCCAGTAAACCCGAGCTCATACCGCCCAATAGCCCTAATCAATGTAGACGCCAAACTTTATACGAAGGCTCTAGCGAACCGACTGGCGCCACTACTCCCCAAATTAATCCACCAGGAACAAGCGGGATTCATTCCCACCAGAAAAACCCACGATAACATAAGAAGAATAATACACCTCATCGAAAAGGCAGGCATCGTGAAACTCCCATCAGCAATAATATCGTTGGATGCAGAGAAAGCATTCGATCGGGTCGAATGGACAATGCTTTTTGCGACCCTCAAAAAAATGGGAATGGGGAACGACTTTATCAACATGATCAAAGCCATCTACAATGCACCGACCGCCAGGATAGCAGTCAACCGAGAACTATCGAATCCTATCAGAATAGGAAGGGGCACCAAACAGGGATGCCCCTTGTCGCCCCTACTCTATGCAATCTTTCTTGAACCCCTATTGGAAAAGATCAGAGTGACGCCAGAAATAAAGGGGATAGAAATGGGCGGACAAACACACAAAACAGCCGCCTACGCCGACGACATGATGATGACCATCACGGACCCGAGCAGATCGCTTCCACACCTGATCCAGCTGATAGATGATTACGGGGAAATATCGGGCCTGAAAATTAACAAGCAGAAATCGTCGGTAATGACAATGGCCGGAAACAAGGATGAGATCCACAGGATAACGAAAGAGCTACGCCTCCAGACGTCAGAGGAAGGAGTAACATACTTAGGAGTGACCCTCACACCAAAAATAAGAGATCTATACACAGGGAACTACACGAAGCTTATGGAACAAGTCGTCTCAGACCTGAGCGGATGGAACCCCCTGAAGGTGTCCTGGTGGGGCAGGTTAACGGTTATAAAGATGACGATCTTACCTAGATTGCTCTACTACTTCCAAGCACTCCCCATAAAGGTCCCAACATCTTTCTTTAAATCACTCACAAAAACAATTACCAAATATATATGGCAAAACAAGACACCGAGAATTTCACACCAGGCACTTACCGCACAAAAATCAGACGGAGGGATGGCACTTCCCCACTTCAGGAAGTACTATGAGGCGGCACAACTGTGGGTACTACATGAATGGATCACGTATACGTCAGATAAGTGGTGGATGGCACAGGATCGAGCGGTGGCGAGATCTAACCTGCGTCACCTGTTGTGGAAGAGACCAGCACACAGACATCATAACATTGATATAAGTGAAGTTATGAGCACCACTATGGAAATCTGGGACAGAGCCACCAAAAGAGAAACCCTAACGATAGACCCGGCCCCGTTCATCCCAATTTTAGACAATCCAGACTTCCCCCCAGGGGTAGAAAAAGGCGCATTCCAGAAATGGAGGGACTCAGAGTGTACGAAAGTGGGCGACATGTTTGAAAAAGGGCAGATAAGATCATTTACAGACTGCCAGGACTTACTAGCCCTCACGGAGAAGGACAGGTTTCAGTATGAGCAAATTCATCACTGGCTCACATCCCCCAGAATTATGAAGGCGCTGACAAGGGACCTAACCCCCTTTGAGACCTATATACTAACCCAAACGGGAGAAAAGAAATTCGTCTCATCTCTTTACAAATTCATCAATGTCCAAGAAGAAAACATCACATGGTACTACATGAAAAAATGGGAAATCACGTTAGGGAAACAAATCACGAGCACGCAATGGACGTACCTGTGGCACATCATTCCCAAGTGGACGCGAGCAATTCAAACAAAGGAAGCATGGATCAAGGTGATGATCCAATGGCATCACACTCCGGAAAGGCTACACAAAATGTTCCCGACAACCCAAGATAGCTGCTGGAGGGGATGTGACACAGTGGGCACCTGGAGGCATATCTGGTGGGACTGTCGGGAACTACAACAATTCTGGACGGAAGTGAAAGACAAGATGCAGGAAATGTTCATGGGAACGGACAACCTAGAAGAAGAAGTTTGGATGTGCGGAATGTGGGATCCCAAAGATAGAACTCTAAACAAGACACAAAAACGAAACTTTATGGGGTTCCTCATAGCGGCCTGGTTGGCAATAGCACAAAAATGGAAACAAAAGACCCCCCCAACGACGCAAGAATGGCTCCACAGGATATGGACATATGTAACGATGAAAAGAATAACGTATAACCTACAAGGGAACAGACAGCGATTCGCTACAGACTGGGGACACACCATAGAATACCTGCAAAGTGATTACATGCTCCAATGGTGCCCACATAACATTCGTATCTTAGATATGTTCACAAGCTAAGCCCGAAGCGAACATGGGACAGTAGGAACTGCAGAGAAACCAATACCGGTGGGGAGGGAGGGGGCGGGAAGGGGAAGTTGGGGACAATGTTGTGTCCCGATGTTAATGCCTAAGAAATGTCAATAAAAAATCCATTATAAAAAAAAAAGCATGAGAAGGAAAGGAAATCCTCCTCTGGCGATCACCACAGATCGACCACGAGTCGAGAGTCGAGTAAAAGCGGGCACAGTGTGGAGAAGGCGGGACCGCCAAAACCACCTGCGAAGCCGGCGTCGTCGACGGCGATCCAGTCACCGGCCGCCTTCCCGGTACTAGCTCAAGGGGCATCCTCCGTCCCGTCGACAATGGCGTCGACGAGAGCCTCGTCGACGGGGGTCCTGCAGGAGGTCTGGAGGCCTGAAGTCTTCGACCCTACTCCCCCAGAGGCTTTGCTACAAGAGTAAGCTATGTTGCTGTCCTCGGAGGACGAGAGCGAGAGAGTGGCTGGCCCAGCAGACCTAGGGCTACGAGCGGCTGCCAAGTCGTCGACGAGGGCATCCGTTACACCGGTATCTGCCCCTCTCCTCAATCCTCAATCGGTTTTGTCGATGGATATTCTGTCCTCGCTTCAGTCCTTGCTACGGTCGTTGGACCAGCGACTTCCCCAGGCCAGCCTGCCACAGTCACCCGTCGACGAGCCGGGCCCGTCCCGTCAACCGTCGCACCCACGCACGCCAATCTCAACACTGGCGCAGGAGGAAGGTGAGCTGCCAGATTCGGAGTCGGACAGGGGAGCCATGTCAGAGGTCTCTTTATCCCCCTCCAGGGATCCTACCTGGGAGTCAGAGGCGGAGCTAGAAAACCCCAGAAGCCCAGCTCACCCGTCCCCTCCGGACGACATTGCGTCATTCCATTCGATGATGGAGAAGGCATGCAAAGAATTTGGTCTGTCCCAGGAAGAACAGAAAAAGGACTGTTTTTTGTTCGACCACATGGGCAAGAGAAGGAGGTCGTTGTTCTTGATACCGATACTTGACCATGTATGGAAGAAGGGGTTGCAGACAATGAGACACCCATTCTCAGAACCAGCAGTGAAAGGACGCCTAGAAAAAAAGTTTAAGGCTCCAGAGTCTACACCCAAGTGTCTATCCTCTCAACCAACACCAGACTCGGTGGTGTCGGCGGCGGCAGCGAGGAAGGCAAAGGCGCAGCACAAGTGCACGACTCCACCCGAGAATGAAGCGAGACGCCAAGATGCCTTTGGCAAGAAGGTGCTCTCCGTGGGAGCGACCACAGTAAAGGCAGCAAACTCTCTGGCAATTGTAGCCAGATACGATAGGGAGATGTGGCACAGCCTGGCTCCGCTGCTTGACCATCTTCCGGAACAACAGAGGAAGGCGGCGATGCTACTGGTCCGAGAGGGCGAGGAAGCCTCAAATCATGCAATAAACATTGCGGTGGATCTTGCCGAGTCTGGCTTCAAGCAAGTCAATAATGGGGTCGTATTATGTCGACAGTCATGGCTGAAGTGTACCTACTTCAGACCAGAAGTACAATACAAGGTCTTAGATATGCCCTTTGAGGGAGACCTTCTTTTCGGTGAGAAGGTGGACGAGGCCCTAAAAGGGATGAAAGAAGATTCGGACACGGCACGTTCTTTGGGTGCCCTCCAGAGTGGCAGAAGCTACAAGTCTTTTCGCCCCTTTAGAGGGGCTTCAGGTAATTCAAGATTCTCTTCGGGAGACAGCTCCTTCGCCAGATCGGCTTACCCCTCCCAGGGATACCGACGTGCCTCACAATCGGCTAACCGTCGACGAAACTTCCAGTCTTCCAGAAAACGACCATCATACCCATCGTCGACGAGAGACAAGCAAACTAAAGATCAGCAGTGACGTTCCACAACCCGTTCTGGGGGAAGAGTTTCAGCGTATGTCGACGAATGGGAAAGGATAACGACGGACCAATGGGTGTTAGACACTATAAGACACGGACACTCTCTTCAATTCAAACACAACCCTCCGCAAATTCCACCTGCGTTCACCGCTCAGTCCCATATGAAGGCACTGCAACAAGAGGTTACACTCATGTTAGCAAAGGGAGTGATAGAATTAGTTCCAACATCACAGAGAGGCCAAGGAGTCTACTCAAGATACTTCGTCGTAAAAAAGCCGAACGGCAAATGGCGTCCCATTCTGGACTTACGCGATCTCAAGTACTTAAAGAGCCTGAAATTCAAGATGCTCACTCTGCAGGAAGTAGTCCGCGCAGTTCAAAAGGGAGATTTCCTGGCGTCCCTGGATTTACAGGACGCGTATTTCCATATTCCAATGTGTCGGAAACACTGGAAATTTCTACGTTTTGTAATAGGGCGAACCCACTACCAATTCACGGTTCTTCCTTTCGGGCTCAAAACCTCCCCCAGAACGTTCACAAAATGCCTGGCTCCAGTGGCGGCCTGGCTAAGGAAGCAAAGCCACCATGTCTACCCATACCTCGACAACTGGCTGGTAAGGGGATCCTCCCCAGCGTCGACCAACACAAGTCTGCAAGCCACCATGCAGCTCCTACAACGGCTAGGATTCGCCATAAACTTCTAGAAATCCTCTCTGCGGCCATCGAGAATGCTGGTATTCTTGGGGGCACAGTTCAAGACTCAGCTAGGGCTCGTGAAACCTTCTCTCGACAGGACCTCGAGACTCATTCAACAGGCGGCCCGGCTACGGCGAAACACCAGGATCTCAGTGAGAAAGTAAGTTTCGTTCCTAGGGGCCATGGCATCCTGCATCCATCTGGTGAGAAACTGTCGACTTTTCATGAGGCCAGTCCAAGAATTCCTCGCAGACTGATGGACACAGGCTCAGGGATCGTGGTCGGACAGAATAACCGTCGACGACGACAAGCTACTTCGGACCCTTCAGTGGTGGCAGAGCTCCCACAATCTGAAAAAGGTGTCCCCCTACAGGAGCCGGAGTTCCAGAGCACCATAGTTACGGATGCGTCCCTAACCGGATGGGGAGCGCACATGGGTGCTCTCCAAACGCAAGGTCGCTGGTCGCCAACGGAGTCACTCCTACACATAAACGTACTGGAACTCAGAGCGGTACGATGGGCCTTGAAGGCATTCCTACCACACATCAAGAGGTCGCGGGTGCGGATACTGACCGACAATACAACAGCCATGTTTTATCTGAGGAAACAAGGAGGGACACGATCAAGGACTCTCTCCATAGAAGCCCAGAAAACATGGCATTGGGCATCGAAGCATGATATCTCCCTCGTGGCTCATCACCTTCCAGGAGTGAGGAACTGCCAAGCCGACTCCCTCAGCAGAAACATGGCCCAGATACACGAGTGGGAAATGGACACGGTTCACTTGAAGAAAGTGTTCGAGAAATGGGGCCACCCCCCTCTGGACGCCTTTGCGACCAAAGAAAACAAGAAATGCGAGAAATTTGCAAGCAGGTGGCCCCAAGAGGGTTTGGTCGGGGAGGCATTCTCCTTCCCATGGACGGACATGTTCCTCTATGCTTTTCCCCCGTTTCCCCTCATATGGAAAACAATACAGTGGATACGCAGATACAATTGCCGGGTCATTCTAGTGACACCATACTGGCCGAGGCAACCGTGGTTCTCAGACCTCCTCCATCTATCGCTGGAACATCCCATAGCGTTTCCGAAAGTCCCGTACCTTCTATCCCGGGACAGAGGCACGGTGTGGCATCACGACTCGGACAGTCTCAATCTTATGTCCTGGCTCCTGACTTCTCGGAATTCGGGGCCTTAGACATTTCAGAGGAGTGCCAAGAAATTATGCAGGCGGCTAGAGCCCCTTCCACAAACAAATCCTACTCCAATAAGTGGCGGAGATTCTGTGAATGGTTTAGTAAACAGCGGGACCTACAACCATTGTTGGTGACGCCGGAACAAGTTCTACCTTACCTGCTCCTCTTAGCAAAAAAGGGATTGTCCCCCTCATCGATAAAGGTACACCTGGCAGCCATCTCGAGGTTCACAAGGAAGAGGCAGTCGTCTCCTCTATTCAGTGACAGACTGGTGAAACACTTCATGCGGGGTTTATTTCGAGCCTTTCCCCCGGTGAAACGTTTTCCCCCGGCGTGGAGCTTCAACACAGTGTTGGCAGGCTTGATGAAACCGCCTTTCGAGCCTATGGCCACATCCGACATGAAATTCATTTCGTGGAAGTTGGCATTCCTGATAGCTATCACATCAGCCAGACGTATCTCGGAACTACAAGCGCTGGTCGTGGACCCGCCCTACCTAAGATTCTTTAAGGACAAGGTAGTCCTGGCGACTAACCCTACGTTCGTCCCTAAGGTGCCGACGGTATATCACAAACACTCATCCGTGGTTCTGCCTACTTTCTTCGCCACTCCATCATCGGCAGCAGAAAAAACTCTTCATACCCTGGACGTTAAGAGGGCTCTGAAATTCTACCTACATCGCACACAAGACATCAGGGCTACTCGGCAACTGTTCATCGCATATGGTCCGTCGACGAGAGGTAAAGCCATCTCGAAACAGGGATTGGCAAGATGGGTCTCTTCGACGATTGTTTTTTGTCACTCTAAGGCCGGAAGGCCACTGCAAAGACATCCTGGAGCCCATTCTACAAGGTCGATGTCATCCTCAACAGCGTTATGGGCCGGAATTCCGCTGACGGACATATGCCAAGCTGAGGCATGGTCAGTGCCCCACACGTTTACCCGCCACTACTGCCTTGCCAGGCAGCATGTGGATGAGGTGCAGATGGGAAGAGCTGTCCTGCGACATCTGTTTCAGTAAAGGTAAGCTCCACGTTGTGGAGAGTGTGTTTTCTACCTTTGATGACAGTATACTCTCGGTGGGAAAGGTTATATGAGTAAACTTATTACCGCGGCGCATATGTGTTGAGTAGTACGGTGAGGGTACGTTACATTGCATTCTCACCACCGTCTCAAATGTTACTGCTATACAATCTATTCTAAGCATGTGAATCCATGAAAGATCCAATGCTGGAGAAGGGAATAGTTTCTTACCTGTAACTCCATTTCTCCAGCATTGGTATCTTTCATGGATTCACATGCGCCCGCCAAGCCTCCCGAGGACTGCAATGTATGTGATGTATAAGTTTAACCCTTCCTACTTTGGAGGGGTCGAAATCTGAAGGGGAACCGCGGGGTCGGGCCTCTTATACTGGGACGGCCTGCGGAGCATGCGTAGGCGGGTCCTAAAAGGACGAGGATAGGACACAAAAGTGTCGGAAGTTTTCCTATAGGAAAAGGCTATATATGTGTACCGAGGGGTCCCAGTCTGACGACGGGGAATATTCTAAGCATGTGAATCCATGAAAGATACCAATGCTGGAGAAATGGAGTTACAGGTAAGAAACTATTCCCTTGTGGGTGAGAAGGTTCAGGGATGGAGGATTTACTATGGGGATGCTTCGCAAGCTGCCTTCACGTTACACGCATCCCATTTATTTGGTTGGGGTACCTATACAGCATCACATATGCATTTCTTTGGTTGGGGTGCCTACACAGCATCATGTATGCATTTCTTTGGTTGGGGGTGACCATATGCATCCCGTATCACATTTTCCTTTGTGGGGTGTCTTTTAGCTTTACAGGCCCACTCATCTTTTTTTGGGGGGGTGCTTTTACGTTTGCCTGCACCATGAGTGGGAAGGCTCCAAAAGGTAGAGGACAGCAGGATGTGTTGCAGAGCAGGAAGAGGCCCACCACATGGTGAGTCACAGGTGAAGGAGAAGGGTAAACCGAGGAAGAAGAGCTTCACAAATGAGGAGCTAGAAATCGTCGTGGAGTATGCCCAGGAGAACCAAGTGGACCTCTACCCCTCGGCTGGCAGCACTCATACTCCTACTCAGTGGCAGAGGATACGGCAGAAGGTCTTGGACCTCATTGACGTTTGTTGCGTGGAGAGGTGCACTGATAAACAGGTCCCCAAGTGGGTGGATGACCTCATTCGAAGGACAAAGGAGAAGCTCAGTGGCAACCTGACCAATGCCCAAGCCATTCAAGGGGGCCACCAGAGGAGGAGGAGCTGACTCCTTTCGAAGAGGTTGCAAGTGGGCTGATCAGCAGTGAGCAGGTGCTTGGCGTGGAAGGCATGGATGCCTATGTCGACACATTCTTGCGTATCATATTTGTTGATCATTTTGTTTGACATACTCATATATGTATTGGAGTACAGTTGACTGCAGTTAGCAGGAATCCATGGGGACTGCATGAATGCTACCATGTACACTTCCATCACATGACCTGCATTCAGGGAGGTGGTTGCATGGTTTCTGTGCTTTGTCACATGACCTGATTCGGGGAGGTGGTTGCATGGTTTCTGTGCTTTGTACTTGTTGGTATCATAGTACACACCACTGTCTGCTGGGCTTCACTGCTTTGCCAGTACTTATTTGTGTGGTAATGGCATACAACACACATCTCATCGGACCCATTCACAGTGTCATACATGCCTATAGTCCATTGTGAATGCTAATCACGACTAACAGAGAATCACAGCAATGTGTGCATGATGTCCCAGTCATCCTGGCCCTGGCAGCCAGTGGACAGGGATGAGCAACAATGTCTGTGCATAGACGCATGAGGCCGTCTTCCAGACAGGACGAGATGTGGATGGCCAATAGATGTTTCAGTGTAGTACACACCACATTTGGGGGATAAATGTAGTTGTGGCCCTGCAAGCATGCCTTGATCATTTCCATGTCACACTCTCCTCACACATGGTTGAGGTCCATGTGATTGGGACCAACCACATATTTTGTGGGGCAATGTTGCAATGGTGGTTGGGGAGATCATGGCTACAGATATGCCTGCAAGCAATTTTGGGTCAGCATATGTACAGGTAAATCTTCCACAAGTTGCAATAAGACAAGGGTCACAGTAGAGTAGGGGCTCACTAATGATGCACAGACGTCCATCCTTCCACTGATGGGAATCACTCTCAATCATGTTTGTGTACATGTACTTACTCTTGATCCCATAAACCAATATTCCCTACCATGATTCCACAGGTCACTGAATGCCATTCATATGTGCCAAACAGGTTACAATGTGCACAGTTACAATGTGTGATGTATGTGCAGCTGGCTATTTTGTGTTTGTATGCATTATGATGCACATATGGATGTTCTGCCAGGTACTCATACCTTGGAATGTTGTTGTCTGCCTTTGTGCAGGTGATGATGCAGCACACATAGAGGTGGAGGAGGAAGAGCAGGGGGACACATGTCAGACCACCAGTGGAGGCCAGGGTGTTGTGCCCCGTGAGAATCCCCACGTGCTGCAGGCAATCCTTGGTATGGTTGCAGATTCTTCATACTCTTCACATTAAACTGCTAAATGATAAAGATGTGGAGGACTCACTGAGGGACATGGATGGTTCCCCAATGTGCAGTCTGGATGAGGCCTTTGAGTCCAAGGAAGGAAGCCAGGAGACACAGGTTCAGGCAGTGGAAAGCCCCGCGTCTACGTGGTTATGGCTGCAAGATCCACTTCATCTGTGTTGGAATCAGCAGCAGTGGCTGTTGTCCAAAGGAGGATTGCAGACCTGCAGCCAATGACAGGGGTCCCACTGCGTCAGCCCTGTTCCACCGGCATCCAACCTCTGTCGGCCCGCACAAGTCCTGGACGTGTGCATAATGGATAGTCAGAGTGGGAGCAGCAGATGCTACGTGCAGCCATCAGACAGGGTGAGGTCCTGCAACAGATGGCCAGGTACATCCATCGCCTGGCTGAGTACAACATCTCAGCAGCTGCACAGGATGCACAGCATCTGTCCTCTCAAGACCATCAGCAGCAGTTTATGGACACCTTGATGAGGACACTGCATGCTGTGAAGCAGGCCTCATGGCTCGCCCACAAACTGAGCGTGGAGGCCAATGTCAAAAGCCAACAGACTGATCTAATGTCTCTGCAAGATTCCCTGCATAGAGATGCAGTGGCACAGAAAAAAAGCCTGCAGCTGGAGATGTTGGTGTCTCGAACCTCCCATTGCCGTGACGAGCTTGAGGAATTCACTGCATGATGCCACAAGGTCCCCCCACCACCTAGAGATGGACGCCTCGAGGCAGACGCTCTCCCAGTACTTTGATGCTTCACAATTGCTAATCATTATCTCGCCACTATTGGCTTACTCATACATGCATCTATGTCATTGCCCTAGCCAATGAAGACTAGGCTTTGGCAATGCGTGGACAGAGTGTACCACCACAACCACCTGAGGATCCACTACAAGATGGCAGACCCAGCCACCTACGCTACCTCCCCTGTATGTGCCCTAATATCCAAAGCCCATGGAGGGGGTATGTTTTTTGTTGTTTTCTTGTTGACTCCTTTTTCTTCACTTATGTGGACACCCCCATCCCTCTGAGGTTGGACTTATTGTTTTTTACCCCCAATCAAGATCGACACTTTTTCTTTTATCTCTTTTTTCACCTTGATTGGTGTGCCATTGCCCTCTCAAGGCATTCCTGAGTGGGGGACTGGACAGTGGAGTCATCTGCCATGGTTACGTGGAATTCAACAGCCTCACACCAACAGGGGCAGATTACAATCTACATTGATGTAAACATGTGCTGTCTGCATGAATGACTCCTTCAGCTGGTCCAATACAATGTCCTATGTTGATACAGGTATCTTTTCTCATGCAGTACCTGCACTCCCTCAGAGGTCCACTCAGCACCCATTTTCCACCCTAGACCCCATACCTTATGCTGGATACTCACCAATGAGCCAGGTGTTTCCAAAGATTCCTGATGTCAGGGCCTGGTATAGTAGAGAATGGCTGTAAATTAAACTATCATGTGTGCTTCCAGGGAAATGTGCATTCACATGCATTATAACACCCTTTGCCACACAGATGACCTGTGAATTGATTAAATACCAATTTATCTGGTTGCGGTACATGTGCTCACTCCCTCGTGTGGAGGGGGGGGCTGTAGCACAACATTCATGCAATCAATGACTCACAGTACCCTTGGGAAGTGTGGTATGGCATAAAACTCCTGGCACACTCTCTGCCTTGCCTGCAGTGTGCATGGCATGTGCATGTGCCCACGACCAAGTGATGTTATGCAGCGCAATACCTGTTGTAGGAACCAGGATTAAGTGGCCTGCAATATGCCCCCAACAATGGCATAGGTGTGCTGGAATGAGCCTGAAGCCAAAGAAATGTAGGGCTATCAGCACTTTCTCCAGGGGTGTTAGTGCACATGAGCAGATGGTGGGTGATGCAAGGTCTTCCTTCCAATCCCTAACAAGGTCTAGGAATGTGTACCTTGCATACACCTCATCATCAAGCAACCCAAAATGCATTGTGCAAGGATGGAAAATCCTGTCCCTCACCAACCTCCTCCTCCTCCTCCTACTTGCATGAACATGTATGATCACTGCCACTACTGCAGGATTCACCTGGAAGTCCAATTTTGTAATGTGTGTATTGCATGCTTGCATACGTAGCCTTTGAGCTTTGTACATTGCGGTATCATCTAGCAGTGAGATCACGAGGTGTACATGTGCCTTTTCACGCTGCGAAGTTGCGGTTAGGAATCCATGAATTGGGTTATGTTTGCGCTTGACTGGGCATGTTCGTTTTTTTACGTGGCATGACCTGCAACACACCCACGTTATTCCTTGTTCTTCCTCATTTTGCGCAAAGAATGGGTAATATGCATGTTCTGTCCCCTATTATGCAGACCTTTTCCACAGTGCGCTGTGTGTTGGCGCAACATGCTCAGCATCATGCAAAGTAGGTAAGCCCCCACGCAAGCAAGTGTAGACCCATGCAAAGTTCGATCCATGAATTGGCAACATGGGTTTTGTATAGGACAACGTGCACTTTTTCTGTGCAACGTGGCTTTGAGCCGCACACAACTTCATTTGAATCGGGCACCCAAGAGAGTATGCTTTTTATATACTTCTAATGTCATGTTTAGAGGTAGCGATCTACACATTTCTGAAAAACGGAAAACCCTTTAAATAGTCTGTTTCATTTTTAGAGTTACTTTCCTACAGTGGCTCATTCCAGATCATGCTTTATTAAAGCAAATACCCAAATAGTCGAATCCCTCTACAACTAGAATTACGGAAGCATTAAACATCATGGAGGGAAGTTTGATGTGTTTCCCTGGTCTATGGATGGCACACCAGAATTGCTGACTTGGAGGCATTAACCTAAAAATCTAATTTCCTCATGAAAGTAGTGAATTCATTTATGAGTGTCTGTGGTGCTATTGGAGTGAGTGTGTGATTAAAACAGTATTGTAAACATAGACAAGCGCAGGGAACTTCTTCCTCCCTATTCTGGGAACATCAGTGCCTAATTGGGTTAGAGCCATTTGTAGGTCATTAATATAAAGGGAGAAACCCCAGTTTCAATTGAAAGATATGGGGTGCCCCACACCACTAATTCATATGCAGGCCTCTGTGCCCTTGTGAATGTTCTCCAGGGCAAAGACTAAATACTGGAGGCAATGGAGCCATCTTAATCCATCCCACAGCTTAACACGACTGACCTTCTCAAAAGTGGTTGAAAGGTCCATAAAGGCTACACAAATTGGTTAATTTTAATGGAAAGCGAGTTAGCCGTCATAAGATACAAGTTCAATGCCTGTTCTGAGATCCCCAGCCTAGCCCTGCACCCCAAATGAATATCTGATAAAATGTTATTTTGTTCAACCCAATGTTCAATTCTGCTAAGCAGAGCTTTCCCGAAATTTGAAATATTGTGTCTAGGAGTGAGATGGGTTGAGAGCCTCTCTTTCTCTTTTTAAATATTGGATAAATAAGTTCCTGTTTCCAATTATTTGGCACCTGACCCTGATTCTTAAAAGCATTGAAATCAATTGCTAATATCGTAGCCCATAGTTTATCAATGATAAAGTATTCAGTGTAAAAGTTCTTGGTCTCGTTTGCTTCACAGTTATATCTTCATGACAAGTTCATTAGGTAGGGTCTTAGGAAAAGGATCAATGTTGGAATGGAAAGACTGTTGGTTTAATGGAAAATCGATTTCCTCTGAATTAGACAAACAATCTTATCTGTCAGCAGAAACTGTGATCCCAATGGGACCTGGAACATCCTTTTGAGTAGAAGAAAGCATCTCCCCAGTCTGAAGCTCTATTGGCCTTCCCATAGGGTTTCTACTCCCAACTGGGTGTTCATAAAAGCCTTCCAGAGACCTATCCAGAAGTGTCTGTGGTGATCTATTTGTGGGAATCAGTTTGGACGGATAAAAATAACATAAACGCTTTATTTTCAATCGAGTTCTTGGTGTACTTGCTCCTACAAAAGAATTCATAATCTAAGCAATAAAAAGGGAAAAGGATACCACGATACAATCTACTGTCATGTTTTTGCTTTTTAAACTCACCCAATTGACAAGACAGCCATCGATATAGTACTAGGATCAATGCTGTGACCACCCCTTCTCGTTTTAACCCAATGAGTCTTGTTAATAAGGGACACAGGTGATTAAAAAAGCCTATCTTTTAGGGCATTGACCCCCACTATATCACAGACTAATGGTGAGGCTGTCAGTGGTAAATGAAATGTGGATAGCCGTTTCGGCTGTGATGCCTTAGATAATGGAGTATAATTATACAAATGAGCAGGGGGGTTTAGTTGCATCCGGGATAAGATGACTGTGCACGTGCGTGACCACACTTTGCTGGGGTCTATACGGCCCTTACCCTCCCTGAGCAATAGGTGGCTTTGCATGCATGTCTGATACCCTTGAATTACCAGGCGTGTCCAAGATTAACAAGTGGTCAGGACTTGTTGAGGAATTAGAAATAGTCAACAATTTACTTTTAAACATACCAGAAAGTGATAAAACATCAATTTTTGGCCCCTTTAAAATAGCATCAATTAATACAAGAAAATTGACTACTGATAAAACTGGTTAAAAACTCCATGATGCCCTGGATTTAAATCTGTAGAGGAAGATACACAGGCTTTGATTACTTCCTCCATCTTTATAGTAATAAACTGCTTTATGGCACCAATTTCATTACCAATTCCAAGTCCATCTTCTGAAACCCCTGGGGCCAGTGCCAAAGGTTCATTTCCCATAGAAGACAAAGCGCTGGATAAGTTCTGTTCCTGCTCCGCCAAAGCTGACGGTACATAGTTCTTTACCTTTTCCTGGAAAGTAGAGCTATTGCAGTTCAGTGCTGGTAGTACGTTATCGGATTACCGGTTGGGCCACCCTGGGACGGCAAACTTGTACCACCTTCTCGTTGGTCTGCGCCTTCACCAAACACTGCTTCCGGAAGAACCCCCTTGTCTCCTATAATCACTGATAAAGCTCTTTCCGCCTGAAGGATCTTTTCCTCCACCTTGCCTGAAACTTCCCTGAGCCCAGTGAATGCTGTTTCTGTGGGGGTTTCTTAACGCCGCTTATTATGGGCTTTTTGGCGCCGCGCCATCCTGCATTTTCGTCCCCTTTCTTTTCCCCATGAACTACTACCAGATATGATCTAGTAGATCGCAAACGTCACTGGAAGCACCTTGCAGTGGGCAAAGAGCCATGATGACGTCTGCAGCAGCCTTCCTGACTTTAATAGGTTCAAATAAATACAAAATAAATTGTAAAAAATGCAAAGGGGAGTCGCACAAAGGCCAACCTGCAGTCGCTAACACTAACTAGACATCACCATAAACATCAAAAGGCAAGGTCCAGGGGTTAAGATCAGTCCACCCACTGGGCATGGTGGGGCACGCAGGGTACTCTAGGGCCAATCTCTAAGCAATCCAGTGTTCCAGCTAAAGTGCCAACGTGCTTTGAAGAACCCAGGCGAATACGATAAAACACACAGGCCCTCATTACGACCCTGGCGGAAAGTGACTGACCGGAGCGCCACAGCGTAAATAGCGTTTCCGCCATTGCACGAAGGAGCAAAGTGCGGCCCATTCCGACCCATCGGGCACGAGCACCACGCCACGGCGGAAGTGCAAAGTCCGCGATGGCGGAAATGACCCCCAAACGGCCCACACCGCCGCCGTACGGCGCCCTAGGTGCAATACCGCCACCCCTCTTAGCGGTCACCGCAGTGTGCGCCTACCGGAAAGTACGGTGACCGGAAATATACGGAAACGGAAGTAAAAACATGGGCCCGGAACGGGAAACATCCCGGCGTACACCTATAAAACCACTAAAACCACACAACCACTAAAATCACTACCCTGAAACACACCCCAACCCGTCACCCACCCTAGCGAAACCAAGACAAATGGGAAAAGTAGCGAAGAAAGCGTGCGACCGCAAGCGGCAGGTCCACTTCTCCCGTGAGGAACTCACGGTGCTAACAGAGACCCTCCAGGAGAATGCTGCCGTCGTCTTCTCCACGCAAATGACCAGAACGGCACTTGCAAACAAGAAGACCATATGGGCTCTGGTGGCACAGCGGGTAAGTGCGGTGGGGACCGCACCCCGCACCCCACAGCAATGCCGCAAGCGATGGGACGACCTGCGGATACGCGTCCGCAGCATACTCTCTGCCAACCGCAACATTGCCAAAGGCACCGGGGGAGGCCCTGAATCACCCATCAAGTTGACCCCCTGGGAAGAAATCTGTGCCTCCACCATCGGAATGGAGAGCATAGAGGGAGTCGGAGGGATGGAGAAAGGAGTGCAGACATCCGAAGATTCAGGTAGGTGGGCCAGATAAAACAATGCCAAATCCACACAGTCCATCCATGTGAAGTACCATGCGTCCACATAGTGCAACAGAAACACATGTCCAGGAGAACGTCCACACACATCGTCCTGATAGCGCACGTTAAAACCCACAATAAATACATAAATAATTAAAAACCCCTAATACACGCACTACACGTGCAGCAGGCACACCCAAACTGCAGGCTGCCAAACAACTGCACCCTCACTCCACACACAAATCAAAGCACCTCCAAGGACCCGACCCAAATCACCCTCAGGTACCACCCCAATGCATGTGATACAATGCCATTCCAATTCCCACAGACCCATCAATAACCCTCGCCCTCCTTTACTCCACCACAGGGTCCGATCCAAACGACGAGCTACAGGACACCCCTACCAGCACACCTGCAAAGAGGGCCAAGACCAACGGCCAGAGACCCTCCACCTCAGCTGCACGCATCAAGACACGGCAGCAGCACAAATCAGGTGGCAGCACAGAGGAGGGAACATCAACAGGCACCCCAGCAGCCAGCATGCCCACAACACCACCACCACAGGTCCCCCCAATGGATGCCACAGAAGGCACTGCCTCTGGTGGCAGCAGCACCATAGGTGACACCCCATTGATGGCAGCATGCTCGGACACAGAAAACGGGGATGCCGAAGTCAGATCCATCCATGACCTGTCCCAATCCCCCTGTCTGTCCCATCCCGTACAACATGAGGATACCACGCAGGGGCACCCACAAGACGACGACTGGCCATCCCCCACAAGCCCTGTGGCAAGGCAACATGAGGACAACAGCCCCTCTGTGACACCCCCGCAAATGGCCATGGCCCAGCAGAGGCAACAGTCCCTCGACCAGTTAATCGTACAACAGCAGCAACTGGCCACACTCCTCAAGGACCATGCCGATGAATGTGGGGGCACTAAGGCAGACATAGAAACATCAACTGAGACACTTAGGGCAGAAATGGAGAGAGGTACAGAGACGCTAAGGGCACAAATGGAGAGTAGCACCGAGAGCCTGAGAGTCCAAATGGAGAGTAGCACCGAGAGCCTGAGAGTCCAAATGGAGAGTAGCACCGAGAGCCTGAGAGTCCAAATGGAGAGAAGCACCGAGAGCCTGAGGGGGGAACTGCATGCGACGTCCAAAGACGTATGTGCCGAACTTGCCGCAGTGCGCCGTGTGCTCACTGAGCTCTCGCAAACCCTTAGGGACATGCATGGACGTGAGCAGGCAGACACATCATCCGTTGCAAGTTCCGTCCAGGGCAGCCCCCAACGTAGATCTGGAAGGAACCTGCGCTCCACAGGCAGGGGTGCCCCTGATACCCGCAGAGGGGGCTTGCAATAGCGACAGCCCACTGACAATGAGCATCTTTGGACACTGGTGTTCGGGGGGGAGGTAGGAGGGTGGAGGGGGTGTGTTGGGCTCACTTGGGTGGCGGGTCGATAGGGTGTTCAACATGACATCACATATGCCATAAAAAGTGCACGATCAACCAATGAGATGTGTGGACATTGATCTTAGTGTACTAGGCCATCATAGGCGTACAGTCCATATTGTGCATGTCCCAGACACACACAGTGCCACGAGTCCCGTGTCCATGTATCAGCCACCAGGCGTGAGTGCTAGAAGCATACATCAATGAGATGCTGACGAATGTCACGGCCCTCCGGTGCCTCGCAGACTCCATGAGGTGCTGCCACATCCCCACCCTCATCATGACCATCATCAGGTGCTTGCAGTTCTGCGTCAGGGGGCATGGGCACATTTCTACGTACGCACATGTTGTGGAGCATGACACATGCCATGACCATCTTTGCAACCTTCTCATGGCGGTACAGGAGTGCCCCGCCAGACCTGCTGAGGCAGCGGAAACGAGTCTTCAGTAGGCCGAATGCCTGTTCAATGACTACACGGGTACGTGAGTGGGCATGGTTGTAGTCCTCCTCATGCTGGTCCCGTGGGTTCCGGACTGGTGTGAGGAGCCATCTCTTCAGTGGATATCCAGCATCACCTGTATGTGGACGAGAAACGTATGATGTGGAATGCCATTGCTACGTACGCACACCCCCGCCCCTTCCTGCCAGGTCATTGCCAAATCACATACCCCACATAATCATGCATGTAATGAGACTCACCGAGTAGCCAGGATCTGTTCCCTGCGTGTCGCTCCATGTAGCGTGGTATTGTAGAGTTCCTCAAGACCATAGAATCATGGGTTGATCCAGGGAATCGGGCACAACAATGTGTAATGATCCTGTTGGAGTCACACACCATTTGTACATTCAGGGAATGAAATTGTTTTCGGTTGCGGTTCTGTGCGGTTCCATGTTGCCTTTTCGTACGTGAATGTGGCTCTGTGTACCATGAGGGAACAGGGCGACACACAAGTAGTGGCTGGTCATTTCTTGCGGATGCAGCCCACAATGGTGATTAGTGTTTTGGAGTTCATGGCCTGATGGCTGTATGGGCTTGGTGACTTTGATGTGCATTAAATTTCTATTCTGATTTGGCCCGTGTAGCGTTTTTCTTTGCAAGTGATGTGGCATATGCCTATTTGGGGGGCGATGTATTGTGAGGAGATCTGCATTGGGTTCCAGCTTCGGAGTTTAGTTGCGTGGTACTGTACTGGGCGCGTTTGCCTACTAAGCCCGTGAGGTCAGGGATGGGGGCTGCCAATATGACAGTTTGAATGTTGTCATGCTCAGGGGCGGGGGATTGGGTTTTGTGTAACAGATGCCGGTCAGCCAGGTGGACTGGTGGAATGATGTGATTCTCGGAATATTGCTGGTCACAGGTGCCTGTGTTTGCGTGCGTTTCTTGGTGGGGGACTGTGGTCATGTCCATTGGGATGGCTTCTGTATTCGTGCAATCTGTGCCCTGCAGCTCCCATTGGCCCCTCTTGTGTTTCTTTTGTTCGTTGCCATGCATGGGTGACTTGTACATTTCAATGGTTGCATTGTGACTTCATTGCACCTACGGGGAGTTGTACTTTGTGGGCAGGGAGCGGTGTACAGGCACTCAGTGGGGCCGTTTACGGTTGATTCGCGATGCCGTACTTCTCACCATGGCGGAATGGTACATTACGCCATGCCTGATGGCGTTAGGTACATGTCCGCTAGGGTCGGAATTGGCGTACCCTTGCGCCATGGTGGTGTTTGCGGTTTCGCATGGCGCGCGCGCGCGTGCTTGGTGCAGTTAGCGTTGGCGTTCACTACGGTGTCGCTAATGGCTTCGTACTTTGCGGTGACGGGTCATAGTCGCACCGAGCGCTATTCGATGGCGGTATTGCATTTCCGCCATCGTTTTCCGATTTCCGCAAGGGTCGTAATGAGGGCCACAGACTCCAACAACCTGCCTCACCTTGCCGAATCTTGGGAGCAGAACTGCACACAGCAAACTACTCCCCCTTAACCAGCAGTCAGGTGTCCTGTGATGCCCATTACTTACAGTGCAAGCGCCAAGCTACATTACAAATGTCTGTCTCCAAACCTTGCACAGGCGACTGAATTGGGGGAGGCAAAACGGCAGAAAGGTGGGATGGGGAGCAACCGTTCATGAAATCAGAACAATTAGCACAATGGTGGCGGCCCAGTGGTCGAAGTGTACAAAAAGCAGTAGTGGAATTATGTTCCCTGCTGGCCTGCAGCCACTCTCCACAAACCCCATCACCACGCCCCCTCCCACACACAATACAAACCCCCAAACACTTGCACCTGCTGTTTAAGAGAACGTTTATTGAAGTGCACTGAAAGTGCAAGCTGCAACGTCTTCCTATACTTTTATTTTGAAACTAAACCATTCTGGAATGGTTTCTTTTTTAAATAAAAGTATAGGAGCTGTAAAACGTAATTTTAAAAAGTAGAGTAGCACTGCTCCCGACCGCTCCTGCTCACTTCGACCACTGGGTGGCGCACATAAGCAGCTATGTGACCTGACCAACCTTTGAGTGACCGAACTTTAAACACTGGGTTTCAGTCCCTGCGCTGGTGATGGCAGAAGAGGAGAAAGGAAAAAGCCAAGAGCAGCCGACGGAACCCCAAAATAGTTGCGGGGGAAGAGCAGGGCAACAGCCCGCCCCGCAGTCACACCATCAGCTCTCTGCTGCACTTGAGGTGAGGCAGGTGTTTAAGCTGCTCGATGCAATGCTCCGCTTCCTCCTCGTCAACAGAGCAACAGCCGCCCCAGAGCCACTCTGCCAGCACTCCGCTGCACTCAGGGGCCAAGCAGTTTTTGAGGCCGTTCGATCCAATGCCCTAACTCCTCCTCATCAACAGAGCAACAGCTGGCCCGGAGCCACTCTGCCAGCACTCTGCTGCACTCAGGGTCCAGGCAGTTTTTGAGGCTGTTCGATCCAGTGCCCTAACTCCTTCTCGTCAACAGAGCAACAGCCGGCCCGGAGCCACTCTGCCAGCACTCTGCTGCACTCAGGGACCAGGCAGTTTTTGAGGCCGTTCGATCCAGTGCCCTATCTCCTCCTCGTCAAGAGGGCGACAGTTCACCCCTCAGCCTCTCTGTCAGCCAACGCTGAGGGGTGAATCATCCAAGTGAAAATTGGATATTTCCAAATTACTGGTTTTGGCACCGGTGAACTCCATCTGCTCCAGATAAGTTTAGGGCACCATTATGATTGTTCAGTTCATTCCAGTAGTATCTGCTGGCCAAGAACCAGTTTGTGTTACTGTCTGTTGCTAAACCAGTCGTATGGTGCAGTATAGTGCTCGATCTTGGATCTACAACTTTTGACACTCTAGAGGTTGTGGACGCTTGACTGCCATCAGCCATAGTTAGCATAGTCAATGGTAGGTGGTCGGTCAAAATATAGAAAATATAAATCTCAAAAAAAAAAATATCGAAAAAAAGGCCGAAAAAAAAGGTTGAATTTCTCTTTTTTTAATTATATATTTATTTTGGGGTCCGGGTTTAAAAAAAAATGGTAAAAAACAAAAACAGGGGGCGGGGGGTTGGCCCCCCCATTTCGAATAAAAAACGTCATAAAAAAAATTCGACTTTTTTTTTCGGCCTTTTTTTTCAATATTTTTTTTTTCGAGATTTATATTTTCGAGATTTTGACCATAAACCTCAATGGTAAGGGGTTGAAGGAGACATGGTTTAAAACGTGTGATGAGCTGCAGGTGGCAGTCCCATGGATAATTTCTTATATTTGTTAACATTGCATCGGCTGCAAAATATTCTGTAATACCACCCCTTATTAAAACAAAGGTATTGGACCCTTATTAGGCAACACGCTTTGCTGAGAATCTATGAGCCATTTACAAACCACTTTCATTATTATTATTATTATTATTATTATTATTATTATTATGAGGGTATTTATTGAACGCGGACGTAGCTTTGGGAAGCAATGGAGCGCTTTGTAATTATAGTGGGGAAAACATGGTTAGGGAAGCGGTATGTGGCGAGGGAAGGGAGGGCAATTTATCAGCAGTGGATGTATAAGCAACAAGGGTAGGAACAGTGGGGATCAGATCATCCAGTCTCAGGTAGGGTGGGGAGTGGAGGGTGTGTGGACCCAAGTGTTAGGTGAAGAGATTGGTCTTGAGCTCCTTCCTGGCCTGCAGAAGCGAGGTTGCGAGTTTGATGAAGACGGGGAGGAGATTACAGAGTCTTGGGGCATAGACAGAGAAGGCCTGTCTTCTGGTTTCTTACTTCCTGCACAGGCAGAGTTCAAGTCTGCACATGCCCATACTTCTGGTGGATCGTAGGCCTCCAGAGATGCTGAATTTCTCAGTGAGGTAGCTTGGGACTTCAGGTGACAGCCTTGTACATGATGCATCAGGATTTAAATATGGTAAATGCTTTCTTTGGATGGTCAGCAATGTTTTGTATTAATTAAACAATTCTCTGATCTATGTTCATGCACTATTAACTATGGTACAAGGGTGCAAAGGACCAGCTGCATCCCTCTCTTGGTTGCTGCTTATGACCCCAAATCTAGACTAGCTGATCGAAAAAAGGGGTTGAAAATACATCCACTTTGGAGTATGCTTGGACACAATTTCATTCTGTGTCATTTGAAGTAGTTGATAGGTCATCAAATTCTAATCGTAAATCCTTGAAAATGGTTCTGTGTGTTTTTAACGCATGCATTTTCACTCATGACATTTTTACTGCCAATTATTTAACTTTTTTGTCAGATAATTTTGGGGAAGACCCCATCACACCACATTCACTCTCTCACCCTCCAACCTCCACCCCTTTCTGCCTTACCGAAACCCCCCCTGCATTTTGCAGCAAAGAAATGTGATTAAAAAACCCGGCAGTAAATAATACTGCAGTGAGAAATGTCTGCTAAAAAGGCTGGGTACCTTTAAATATGTGAAATAAACGGTTCTATGTCATTTCGCCGACTGAAAACACTTCGAAGTAATTTCCTTCAATTCTTTTTTTGGGTGGGTTCTCTACACCCCACATCCCCTCCACTCCCACCCTCACCCAAAACACCTCCGCACCACCCTCCTACCTCATACCTCAGAAATACATTAATAATGTCAAGGTATTTCAAAGTAATAGCATCAAATTAAATTTCTTTGAGGTTTTGTTGTCGGCAAAGCCATGGGATACCGAAATAAACACTGTTGAAGAACCAATTAATCACAAAATGCAGAGTGAATGAGTGGTAGAAGCACTGCATATGAATTAAAATGAATGAAAACCAACCCTGAAACAAGACCAACAAAAGGTGACCCCCTGGGAGAGGCACTTCACACACTCCTGAGGAGAAACCAGCCGCAAGCGTTCCTGTACACAAAGCAATGAAGCAATGAAAAAAACAAGTAAGGGCACTTACGTTTCCACCTTTCAATAGGAAAAGAATTACAATGATTTTTATTAAAGCAAGAAAAACAATAATTTCAAGAAGGAGCAACAGGGGATCCAATCTCAACGCAAAATTCATCATTTAACTACTTATAAAAAAAAGTAGTAATCCATACGTCCAACATGGAATTTAAAAATGCCATACCCTTCAAAACAAAACATATGCTCAATCTGCAGTCCTGGAACTCCACCAAGAAAAGAGTCACAAAAAATATTTAAAAATTCCCTAAAACAACTAACCATTCATTAAAAATGGAGAACTGGAACCCAGCGTTCTCATGCAGACACATTGAACAGATACCATATGAAGTCCACGTGTCGAATCAACAGGAACACATCCTATCAGTACCAGAAGAGAACATCAGTGGCCACACAAACATCTAACCACGGTTCAGAGGCAAAGTCATGTCATTAAATATTAGATCTTTTTGGCAATAGTAACACGTGTGAGCTAGCTGGAGAGTGTGTATTCTCTAGTGCTGTCCCAGGGGCAGTAAAAGCGCTGACACTTGCTGTAAGATGCCCAACAACTCTGTCCATGTTTTGGACCTTTGCAAGATCCACTTGTCTGCCTGCCCTTTTCCTCTCAATGTTATCATTAATTCTATTTATCTGTTTAGCAGTTTTATAATATACACTGTTGTGTTGGCCTCTCTCTCCCTATCTCTCTCTCTCCCCCCCCACTCCCTCTCTCTCTCCCTCTCATTATTTCAATAAATGACTTGTTTTGTTCATTTTGGTCAAACCGTTAAGCTTATATAATATTTCACCATGTTGCCAGCGTTGCCGGTTCCTGATCCCTGTTAAGCCACTGTGCTCTCAAAAACAAGTCATTTACTGTGACATGTTGACGGAAACCTGGACCAACTGCCATCAAAGTACACAAACTAATGGATATCAAATAATATACAAGTACTCGGATAGACTCAATGTATAATGTGTTTCATTTTGCAGGTTTACCGTGCTTAAATAAATCCATTAACTGGAAAAAAAGAGATGTAATATAGCATGTTTAAACAAACATACGAAAGATACTTGCCAACATGCAACTGGGCGATTGCTCTGACAAGAAGTAGTTCTCCATCCACTTTAAACCCCAGCAGAAAATCCTAACAGAGCAAAAAGCATGACCTCACTAAAGCCATTGTAGAACCCACAATGGTTCATTACAAGTCTTCAAATCTCCCACTGAGCCCCCAACCCATTAGCTTCATGAATTGCTACTGCACAGCCCAGGAGTATATGCTGAGCAAATGTCTCCATTCCCCCATGGACTTCAGCATAAACTGCATAAACCTGCCATTGGGCAGAACTCATCATTATTGCCCATCTGTCTTAATATTTATCTCCATCAATAGCCAACATGAGTAAGAGTTGTGGGCTCTCTTACGAAACGTATGCGCATGACACACCAATCTGTTTCAGTTTAACAGTGGCTGAGCCAGGACTTCCTGTCTGACTTCAATGCTTAAGTAAGTTGATGCTGAAAAATCTTCTAAAAACTTATATCCTAGACTTCGTACTAATGCCACCTTCATACACCCTCCCCATTCTGTAATCCACAGCGAAGTGGCCATGGCCATCAATCATCAATAAAGAATCACAACAATAACTCCAGTTAAAGTTTGATGCACTTTGTCAACATCATCTTCTATTCACCCTGTTGAGCTGCTGGTTCTCCCTCTCACAGATCATGTGTTTGTAAAAAGGAAAATAGCCCATCATTGACATAATTAAGAAAGCCAGGATTTAATTACAAAAACCAATCAAACTTGGTGCTTCCCTTAGATACTATCTTAGTCCTTTGTTAGGTCTCTGGATGTCTTCTGACAAGTTGACATAGTCCTGAATAGTTGACAGAAATAATCTGTACTTATTATCTAACCGTTAGATTTGTTGTGCATAAATATATCTCTCAAAGCAGACACAGCCCTTTACTAATGCCATGCACAAATGGCATTTGAGTTGCAAGTGTCCATCCTTGTCATTTAGGTGATTATTTGATTGGGTACCCCATGACTATATTTGTAACAAAAGGCTCATATTTCTCATGTGTTACAAGCCATTCTTTAAATTAGTGAATAGATAAAGACACCAGAATTTAAGATTAACAAAATTGATGAATTTGTTGATGAGGATACTTTTTTGCTGAATTATATGTTACCTAAAGGGTTTGCATAGATGGATGGAGTAGACCACCATTATTGGTGTATAAAAGTGGGGTCAAAATGACGATCGCAAAACGAAGCACGTGAGAATCCGCCGAACGACTAGCCTTGAAGCAGCGCTCCCATCCTGGCCCTGTTTCAGTGTCAGCTCAGGTAACTGACACTAAGACTATTTTTTCCCCCAATTTAAACTGGCAATAATGTAATAATACATTTTGCGTAGAATTCTAAGGAAGTACAATATTCAATTTTGAATTACCAATCTTTACAGGAGTAAATATTCATTGTCCATACAGAAACTCAAACACAGGTGCATTAAAGACATTTTTTCTCTTTAAATGATTAAGTTATAGCCTTAATAAGGAAACCACGGTCCTTTCCACTTTTGCAGTTTCTACTCAAGTATCAATTTACTAACTGTATAATTCATTTTTCACACATGTTCGTGTACATTTAAGGTCATGGAGCCTAGATGTACATTACTTTACATTTCTTTTTAGGGCCGAACCTTTTGTTCTCATAGTTTAATGGTCTGTTTCTTTTGTTGTCTATTGGCTTTCCTTCTGTACAGTGAATACCACTCAGAGTGATAACTTGAAAAAGACCCTTAAGAAGCACGCGTCGTGCACATTCATTGTTAGCCCAAGTAGTGTGAAGCACACGTAGGCCAACCATTTAGCGTTTGCATTAGTTATGTCTTTAAGACCAGAGAATACAGGTTATCCTCTGGATAGCGAGGGACACTAGTCTTGCGTTGACTGGGGGTAAATATCTCTCTTCGACTGAGACCTCCCTCTGGAACAGCCTCCCTGCTACTCTAAAACTTGAGGAGAACCATCTCCGGTTCTGAAAGCACCGCAAGACCTTCCTCTTTGCTTCTGCCTTTGCCCCCCCTCTCCCCTGCAGATTCTGTTCTCCCTCGGCACTGTGCACCCGGCCACCCTCTGTCCCTCCGGGCCCAGGTACCTGCTCACCCTGCCACCCTCACGCACTGCCTACGGGCCACCCCTTGCACTGGGGTCTGTATCTGTACCCATGCAGTCCCCCTCCCCCTTTTCTTCCTGCACTTATCAGACCTCCCTTGTCTGCTGCCTTAAACACAGCACTTGCCACTTACTGGCTTCACTACCACTGTTTGTTGCCTTCATTATTTAGTAATGTATTACTATTTATCTGTTTTTCTCCTTGCTCCGCACTCTCCTTTTCTCCCCTCTTCCATGCACTTTTCCCCTCCCCCTCTCCCATGCACTTGCGCATTCTCAATGTCACTGGGCCTAGTAAGATTGCTGTTTGTGTTCTCCCCTCTTCCCCTCCCTTTGCCTTGTCGCGCTCTTAAACACTTGTGCATAAGCGCGATATATCAATATCAATATCAATCGCAAAGATGTAGCAGCACAGAATGTATGGTTTGTCTATTTCTACAACAAATAACCACACCCACAGAGAATCCACAGGCTATTTATTCAGTATCACTGAGCTCTCACAGAGGAGGCCATTATCAGGTGGTGCTCTCTGCAGCCGTGACATAAAATCCAATGAATCATGCGCAGGGATCCTTCTCACCACCTCTGATGCTTACTTCCAGACATAGTTTCGTTTTACATTGATTTTTCATTTCTGCCTTCTTCTATAACCACTAAAAAGGGGCAAAATAAAAATCTCAGTTTCGGCACCCAAAATTATGGCGGGTGCCTCAAGAACGTGGCCGTCCACGTCCTGTGCAAGAGGTGGGGGTGGCACAAGATGCGGAGGGCCACATCCACCACAGATAGCCAGTTATGTATTTCTTTGTTTTGGAGGAGCTTTTTTTATGTGGTTCTTCTTTTGTTTTATTATTTTCTTTCAGAGTGTGTCTTCGGAAAGCCCTAGTTTTCAGTCAGCCGATTTAGTAAAAAAAGAACTATTGTTGAGACAGATGTTTTTCAAAAATATGTCTTTGCCTCACAGGGCTCCGGTGGTACCTGTTGGCTGTGAGAAATCACTGCCGGGTACATTGCCATGGAATATACCTAAAGCAGTTCCGGTGGCACATGTTGGCTGTGATAAATTACTGCCAGGTGCATTGGAGTGTGCATTGCCTCAAGCAGTCCGAGAATGTACCTATCGACTGTGAGGAGTCACTGCCAGGTGCATTACATCAGGCTGTCCCAGAAAACTACCTATCGACTGTGAGGAGTCACTGCCAGGTGCATTGGGGTGTGCATTACCTCAAGCTGTCCAAGAAAAATACCTACCGACTGTGAGGAATCACTGCCAGGAGCAATGGAGTGTGCATTACCTCAAGCAGTCCTGGAAAGTACCTATCGACTGTGAGGAGTCACTGTCAGGTGCATTGGAGTGTGCATTACCTCAAGCTGTCCCGAAAAGTACCTATCGACTGTGAGGAGTCACTGCCAGGCGCATTGGAGTGTGTGCATTGGAGTGTGCATTACCTCAAGCAGTCCCGGAAAGTACCTATCGACTGTGAGGAGTCGCTGCCAGGTGCATTGGAGTGTGCATTACCTCAAGCTGTCCCGAAAAGTACCTATCGACTGTGAGGAGTCACTGCCAGGAGCATTGGAGTGTGCATTACCTGAAGCAGTCCTGGAAAGTACCTATCGACTGTGAGGAGTCACTGCCAGGTGCATTGGAGTGTGAATTACCTCAAGCAGTCCCGGAAAGTACCTATCGACTGTGAGGAGTCACTGCCAGGAGCATTGGAGTGTGCATTACCTGAAGCAGTCCCGGAAAGTACCTATCGACTGTGAGGAGTCACTGCCAGGTGCATTGGAGTGTGCATTACCTCAAGCTGTCCCGAAAAGTACCTATCGACTGTGAGGAGTCATTGCCAGGAGCATTGGAGTGTGCATTACCTCAAGCTGTCCCGAAAAGTACCTATCGACTGTGAGGAGTCACTGCCAGGTGCATTGGAGTGTGCATTACCTCAAGCTGTCCCGAAAAGTACCTATCGACTGTGAGGAGTCACTGCCAGGAGCATTGGAGTGTGCATTACCTCAAGCTGTCCCGAAAAGTACCTATCGACTGTGAGGAGTCACTGCCAGGTGCATTGGAGTGTGCATTACCTCAAGCTGTCCCGAAAAGTACCTATCGACTGTGAGGAGTCACTGCCAGGAGCATTGGAGTGTACATTACCTGAAGCAGTCCCGGAAAGTACCTATCGACTGTGAGGAGTCACTGCCAGGTGCATTGGAGTGTGAATTACCTCAAGCAGTCCCGGAAAGTACCTATCGACTGTGAGGAGTCACTGCCAGGAGCATTGGAGTGTGCATTACCTGAAGCAGTCCCGGAAAGTACCTATCGACTGTGAGGAGTCACTGCCAGGTGCATTGGAGTGTGAATTACCTGAAGCAATCCTGGAAAGTACCTACCGACTGTGAGGAGTCACTGCCAGGAGCAATGGAGTGTGCATTACCTCAAGCTGTCCTGGAAAGTACCTATCGACTGTGAGGAATCACTGCCAGGAGCAATGGAGTGTGCATTACCTCAAGCAGTCCTGGAAAGTACCTATCGACTGTGAGGAGTCACTGGCAGGTGCATTGGAGTGTGCATTACCTCAAGCTGTCCCGGAAAAGTACCTATCGACTGTGAGGAGTTACTGCCAGGTGCATTGGAGTGTGCATTACCTCAAGCTGTCCCGAAAAGTACCTATCGACTGTGAGGAGTCACTGCCAGGTGCATTGGAGTTTGTGCATTGGAGTGTGCATTACCTCAAGCAGTCCCGGAAAGTACCTATCGACTGTGAGGAGTCACTGCCAGGAGCATTGGAGTGTGCATTACCTGAAGCAGTCCTGGAAAGTACCTATCGACTGTGAGGAGTCACTGCCAAGTGCATTGGAGTGTGAATTACCTCAAGCAGTCCTGGAAAGTACCTACCGACTGTGAGGAGTCACTGCCAGGAGCAATGGAGTGTGCATTACCTCAAGCAGTCCTGGAAAGTACCTATCGACTGTGAGGAGTAACTGCCATTTGCATTGGAGTATGCATTACCTCAAGCAGTCCTGGAAAGTACCTATCGACTGTGAGGAGTCACTGCCAGGTGCATTGGAGTATGCATTACCTCAAGCTGTCCCAGAAAAGTACCTATCGACTGTGAGGAGAGTGTGCATTACCTCAAGCAGTCCCGGAAAGTACCTATCGACTGTGAGGAGTCACTGCCAGGTGCATTGGGGTGTGCATTACCTCAAGCTGTCCCAGAAAAGTACCTATCGACTGTGAGGAGTCACTGCCAGGAGCAATGGAGTGTACATTACCTCAAGCAGTCCTGGAAAGTACCTATCGACTGTGAGGAGTCACTGCCAGGTGCATTGGAGTGTGCATTACCTCAAGCTGTCCCGGAAAAGTACCTATCGACTGTGAGGAGTCACTGCCAGGTGCATTGGAGTGTGCATTAACTCAAGCTGTCCCGGAAAGTACCTATCGACTGTGAGGAGTCACTGCCAGGTGCATTGGAGTGTGCATTACCTCAAGCAGTCCCGGAAAGTACCTATCGACTGTGAGGAGTCACTGCCAGGTGCATTGGAGTGTGCATTAACACAAGCTGTCCCGGAAAGTACCTATCGACTGTGAGGAGTCACTGCCAGGTGCATTGGAGTGTGCATTACCTCAAGCAGTCCCGGAAAGTACCTATCGACTGTGAGGTGTCATTTCCAGGTGCATTGGAGTGTGCATTACCTCAAGCAGTCCCGGAAAGTACCTATCGACTGTGAGGAGTCACTGCCAGGTGCATTGGAGTGTGAATTACCTCAAGCAGTCCTGGAAAGTACCTATCGACTGTGAGGAGTCACTGCCAGGTGCATTGGAGTGTGAATTACCTCAAGCAGTCCTGGAAAGTACCTATCGACTGTGAGGAGTCACTGCCAGGTGCATTGGAGTGTGCATTACCTCAAGCAGTCCCGGAAAGTACCTATCGACTGTGAGGAGTCACTGCCAGGAGCATTGGAGTGTGCATTGCCTCAAGCAGTCCCGGAAAGTACCTATCGACTGTGAGGAGTCACTGTCAGGTGCATTGCCATGTAATATACCTAAAGCAGTTCCAGTGGCACATATTGGCTGTGATAAATTACTGCCAGGTGCATTGGAGTGTGCATTACCTCAAGCTGTCCCGGAAAGTACCCATCGACTGTGAGGAGTCATTGTCAGTACCTATCAGCTGTGAGGAGTCACTATCAGGAGCATTGGAGTGTGCATTACCTCAAGCAGTCCCGGAAAGTACCTATCGACTGTGAGGAGTCACTGCCAGGTGCATTGGAGTATGCATTACCTCAAGCTGTCCCGGGAAGTACCTATCGACTGTGAGGAGTCACTGCCAGGTGCATTGGAGTATGCATTACCTCAGGCTGTCCCGGAAAGTACCTATCGACTGTGAGGAGTCACTGTCAGTACCTATCGGCTGTGAGGAGTCACTGTCAGGAGCATTGGAGTGTGCATTACCTCAAGCAGTCCCGGAAAGTACCTATCGACTGTGAGGAGTCACTGCCAGGTGCATTGGAGTATGCATTACCTCAAGCTGTCCCGGGAAGTACCTATCGACTGTGAGGAGTCACTGCCAGGTGCATTGGAGTATGCATTACCTCAAGCTGTCCCGGAAAGTACCTATCGACTGTGAGGAGTCACTGTCAGTACCTATCGGCTGTGAGGAGTCAGCACTGTCATATCACCTGGGGAGAAAGGTTCCACTCTCAGCCCATAAGTCATCTCTGCGCATTGACCAATCACAGTTGCATGTCCAGCAGTGAAAAACCTTACAGCACAAGAAGCATGCATGGGTTGTACGAGAGTGCAGTTGCCGAGGAGTCTGCAGGTTGCTAACAATTGTTGGCACTTGAACTGGTGAGTAAAATAATCTCACTACTCTAAAAGCATGTTTGGGTGCTGTGGAATCTCCTTCACCTGAAGATCCTAGCACCTGACACTGTTCCAGAAGCATCTCTGCTGTGTGCTTGTTCCATGTCACCTGGAAAGGAGAGGACAGTGCCTCACACTGCTCCATGGGTACCTGGGGTCTGGGAGTAATCACTGTCACGTGAACAGAAGGTGAAACTTCCAGGGCCCCCTGGGGTGTGAGCAAAAATGCCTGTCACGTGTGAAGGAGAGTCAAGAGACCTGGCGCGGCTCCAGAATCTTCTATATGCTGCGAGTAAGCTTGTCCCAAGAGTAAGAGCAAAGCAGAGCTGTGGAGCCAACTGCAGGCTGTGTGGAACCCGGCCGCATGAACAGCATCCGGAGAGACATGTGCATCGAGGCCTCATTAACCCTAACAGAGTCAGAAGGGTCTGTGGGCTTTGCCAAATTTCTATCACAAGAAGAATTCAGTGAGATAATGGCTCTGGTGTCCTGGCCAATTACTGCCCTAGGACTAACACTCCATGAGTTGGCAAGGTCCCAGAGAAAGTGGCTGGTCAGAGATGTCTGGATCATAGCGAATTCCTGAACCTTCTCCGTGAGCACCAATCAGGGTTCAGACCCTCCAGAGGTACAGCATCTGCTCGCCGACAAGCCCTGGACATGAATGCGCCTGCCTTCCTCATCTTGCTTGATCCATCAGGAGAAATGGACACTGTAAACCCCTCTGTGCCACTCGCCTGGCTTTAATTGTCCCTGGGCACTGTAACAGGTGTCTTAAAATCGATCTCATCCTTTCTGAGAAACACTGACTCCCAAGTCAAATCAGCACCCTTCCTTTCCATGGTATTTGTCATTAACTGTGGAGTCCTTTCTCAATGGCTCCTAAATGCCTACAATACCTGACCTCAATGCACCTTTATCCAAGGCATTCCAAACCTACAAAGATGTACCCACATTGTGTTCGGACTTGAGGGCTCACCCTATGCCCATAACGCCTTTCCCACTCCCAGAAATGGATGATAGTCAGCTGTCTGTGTCTGAATGCCTCACATACAGAGATGATCCTGTTGGGCTGCCCTCTCCCATGACAGCTTCCATTGATCTGGCCCGTGACAATGGGATCCACTACTACCCCGGTCAAACTGGCTAAGGAAATTGACTTCACGTTCGACAGACTACTCACCTTCACCCAACATGTCCACAGTCACACAAAAGACTTCACCTCCAGCTACAAATGTTCAAATATATCCTTCCATTTCTGATTATGTCTCACATGATGAAAGTGACAAGAACCATGGGTCTGTCCCACCTCAAATGCTGCAATAGTCTTCATTTAGCGTGTGTAAAGGAAGCTTGATCCGCCAAATCCAAATAACTCAGCCAGACTTATTCTTGGGCTTAAACCCAGAGACCTTGTTACAGCAACCCTACCATTCTCCCACTGGCTGCCCGATGAAGCCAGGCTTGAATTCAAACCCCTCACTCACTTCACTGAGCATACTGGGGTCTAGGACCTTACCTATCAGCAGCGGAAAATCTGACACCATTGCCCTCCTAGGCCCCTCTGTACCTCTTGTGATGGCTGATCTCCAGAACAAGAAGGTTTGGTGGCAGAACCGGTGCACTTGAAGGTGCGACCCAGTAGGACAATCTCCCCACCATTCTTAGAGAAACCTAAGATTCTGGAGACAACTAAACACTTAGTTCTTCAAGAAATCTTAAGACACCCGACTCGTTCCATCCTGCGGCCCGATGGCGGCCTCTCCCTCGGTTTGCTCCATCCTGCAAGAGGCTCCACAATCTGACGGATCACTGTCTACCATCCTTCAATTTTAGCCAATTCTTCTACTATATGAACCCAGTCTTTTTTTATACTCTTGCATTTTCCCCTTTCCCCTTCCTTTTGCACTTACCTGATTTGGAGTGTTCAAAGGCTGTGAATGGTCAGTCGGCCACCCTTCTTCGCTTGCGGCACCTTGAAGCGATGGTACTGCAGCAGGCACGTTATCAATCGGCAATGAATCAATGAATACATTCAAATAGTAGTACGTAGTTGGTAAAAAGACAGACTTCCAATGCTAGTGCCCCTGTTTTGTTGTAAAGGCAACATTATTTGCAGCTTAAGGGTGTATAAGGGAAGGGAAAGATTCTGTAGGCACCAATGCTGACTCCCCTATACGTTAACTATCTATTTGTGGGTCTGCGTTTGTCTGTGGACAAAGAGAAATCCATCGTATCAATCAGACACTGAAATAGATCCCAAAGTTCTAAAATGGACTACACTTCACATAGACCCATGGGGCGTGAACTACAACAGTATTTTTATTTGTGGGAAGTCACAGGCTTGTATTATGTGACAACCATGCTTTGAGCACAGGAAAGTGCTATATTGACACTTCCTTAATGGAGAAGAAAGACCCCCTTCACTGTGACCCACTCCCCTCGACACCTTCCATCACAACTCCCCTTTCTCTTTATCTGTCACTGTTTTCTAGAACTACAGGTTCCACAATGCAACAGTCACTTGTTCCCATAGTTTCTTGAGATGTCACAAACCGGGTTCTCTCGCTTGTTTGTGGGAGACTTGCTCAGATACGGAGGACATTTTTCTTGGTTTATGGCAACCCTGTGGCGACAGCTAATATATAACATGTCACTAAATGTTGGTTTATCATTAAGCACATTTGAGAAATGTTAGCATTTAAAATGAACATTTGTATAAACCATGAATTATGATACTGCCTTGATACTATGAAATAAATATAAGCTGCTCAATCATGAAAAGCACTTCAGCAGTGCTTACTGCAAGCCCCTTTCTTCGTTTCTGCCCCAGCTAGTTTTAGAAGCTGTCTAACACTGAGTCTGCAGGGGAAAAAACAATCAAGGTGGGTGATGGGGGAATGCATTGTTCTGCATCCTAGTGGTTTCCTGAATGCCACTGGCACCACCTGGCAGGTGCAACCCCCACCCCTGCGCTGAATGATAGGTGCAAAACATGTCATTTTGTTCCGGTTGGCAAGTGAAAATGTTGGTGGCACCGGAACCGCTTCCTTCCCATGTAAATGCCATCCATACATAGGATATTTAGCACATTAGTAAATAACATATAGTAAAATTGCAACATTCTTTGTCCGATGTTTAAATATGCCAAATTACAGCCAGTTATCAGTTTTCCAGCCCCCAGGCATCTTTCCCTTTGTTTCTTGGCCCCAAAAATTTTTTTTGATTATCTCTGGTGGGTTTTGAAGGTGGTTATGATGTCCACTACATTATGGGCCCAATTCATAGAAAAGTGCGCATAGACCCTGCAAAGTCTGTGCGGCGAGAAGGACTTCGGATGCACCCTCCCGCATGAGGCCCCTATGCGCGATCCGTGTATTCATCTGCAAAATAATCCTAAACGCAAGACGCGGCCGGAACGCCCCTGACACGAACCCCACACACCCCCTGCCCCCAAAACAAATGTATCCACTAATACCTACCTATGTTCGGTCCTCAGGTGCAATCTCATGCAACCTGATAATCCTGCGTGGGGTTCCCCACAACCAAGCCAACACCCCGGCGACACTGTGTAGGGTCCCGCGCAACTGCTCACAGCACCTGGCAACATGCGTAGTATGTACAGTAAAAGTTCATTTCCCAGTAAATATGCGTGCAAACCTCTGTAAACCGTTCCTGCACCCAGCTGCAATGCTACCACGCACCCCTGACTTCTGTCAGAACCCACTGCGCCGACACCCACAATGCTCCGATCACTGAACACAAACAATGCTCACAGAACTGCATGAGGGCACTGCACTGCTCCCAGCACTACACGCCTCATGGACATCACCCAGCATGGTATTCATGCATACACATACGAACTCAGGACCACACCATACATACACAGATTCACACACACACACACACACACACACTGACCATACACACCACCCAAGCATTACAGGCACACATACACACTGCCCTAAATGTTGTTCTTCGTACTGCCGCCAGCACAGCACGCACACACCCCCACATACTGTCTAAGATCTGATTCTGCAATGAACGCACACTACCGCCAGCACTGTACACACATAAACACACATAGCACCACATACATACACTCATGCACATATACACACACCAGCACTGCATGCACATCCGTTGTAGCACTGGACATAGCCACACCATTTCTAGCCCTGCAAACAATGGGCCAGGTTCTCAAAAAGTGGCGCAAATGAAAGGAGCGCAGAGTATGCACTGATTTCATTTGCGCTCTTTTCAGCCATGCTCAGGCCACTTTATTCAGAAAGGTGACCTGATCATATCAGGAGGGGCTGGACAGTGGCGCAAAGAAGTGCTGCCCAGCCCCCTGGCATACAGCAGCCGCGTGCAGATAGGCCCGTCTTTGTGAAATGATAAGGAAAAGAAAGCATGCCATCGACATTTGGGGGGTGGAAATGCTAGTGAAACTGCAGCTGTCACACTTCAAAAACAAATGAAAGACCCTCATTTCTTTTTATATCGCTTTGATTTGATTTCCTTTTTCTTTGTGTACTTTTTATTTCTCACCACTTTCTAGACTCATTTCTTCTAATAATCTCTCTCTCCATCTTTAGGCTGATGACAGCTAGATCTTCTGCTCCTTTTATGTGTTCTGCAGTACAATGCACTCCTCTGCCTCCAGCTGTCTGTCTCCAGTCCAGTCTTGGCTGTCCTCTCATTTCCTTCATCTTAATCCCTCAAAAACAGAGGTCCATGTACCCGGCTACCTCGATTGCCCCCCTCTTCCCCCTGCTCCTCCTCTTTCACTTCTACTACCCTTTTCCCTATCTGCCTGAAACCTTGGTGTCATTTCTCGCCCCTCCCCCTCACATTGTCTCTATTGCTCGCTCCTGCTGTTATGCTCTCTTCAACATCCGACATGCCCGTCCCTACCTCTCTTTTCAAGCTGCCAATCTTCTGCTTTTCTGTCTGATCTTTTCTGGCATTGACTACTGTCCTGCTCCTTTTCTTGGCCTCCTTGCTTCTCACCTTGCCCCTTTCCGATCTGCTTATGATTCATTTGTTCGTCTTCCTTTCTCCCTCCCTCCTCGTTCTTCTATTTCTGCCTCTCTATGTTCTTTCTTTCTTCTTCCCTTTGAATCTCACCTTCTCTTCCATTTTCTCTCCAATGTTTTCAAGTGTATCCATGGTCTTGCTCCTTTCTACCGCTCTACATTCATCTCTCTCTACTCCCCTGCCCGTGCTTTACGCTCCCAGCACTAATTCCTCCTCTCTCTCCCCAGACCCCCCTGCGCTTTTTCATGTTTTCACTCCTTTGCATTTCTTGCCCCCCAAGCATTGGAACACCCTCCCTCCATCTATCCACTCCTCTACCTCTCTCTGCATCTTTCAAACGAATCTGAAGACGTACCGTCTAGCTCAGATCTGCAGTGTTTTCACCGTTTTTCTTATGGAATGTATTACTCATTTTTTGATTGATGTACTGTGTTTTCTTTTATTTTGTTATAACTTTTTTTGTAAAACTTCTATTTCCATTTTTCAAAAGGAACACATCAACTGAACAAAAACATTCACAGGTAAACCATGAAACGATCCCACTTCACATATGCCAAGCTTTTCAAAATAAAGATTAGCAATCCTAAAAAGAAAGAAAAAAGAACAAAAAGCACATTGCAATAATAATCCAAAACATTGCACAGTTAGCAGTGTTACCTGAAAGGCTCCCCACAGCATCCGATTTAAACACATCGGCCCAAACAGAAACACACACACTGCTACAGGAGCGCGGGCGTGCACACCACCACCCCCCCCCCCCCCACCTTCCCACCTTCCCCCCTCTTTCACAGCACAATGTAGGCCCTAACCACAAAACGTAACCATACAATTCGTTAAAAGATGTCCACATTTCCAAACATGCATCCTTTCTACCCATCCTGGCAAACATGGCTGGTTCAAAGCTAGACAACATCTGCAACTCAGTCACCCAATCTTCCCACCTGTGGATTGTTTATTGTTTTCCAGACTTTCAGTATCTGCTTCCCTGCCTCCACCAATGACCTATCAATCCACTGAGTATGACTGCGAGCAACCACACACCTGTCCTGCTTAGATAACAGAATAACCTTCATAGGCGATCTAGTGAAGGACACACTCATTATCATATCCAGTCTGTCTAACACACCCTTCCAGCAATTCCACAACGCATGCAATAACGTACCCCTCTCCTCACTACATCCCCAGCATGGATCATTATCCAGTAATCCCAACGTGTGCATGCGCACAGGCGTCCAACATAAGCGTCCAAGTATCTTTTGTTGAATCAATCTCCGATTCAGATCTAATTTTGTTCTCTAGCCTGCCTTCTTCCTATAATCGCAATGCCTTGCTGAGCTATTGCAATTCAATTTCGTCGCCCAAACCTGTCCTAGCTTATCCCAGTGCTCAACATATTCCAGTTTCACAGGCATCAAACTAAGAAATGTCGAGACCATTCGCGGTGCGAGTCACGGATCCTACGCATATCCGGTTTTGTCTCTAAGTGGAGCACTTAGCAAACCTACCCTGCACAATAATAAGCTCTTAAGCACCCTGTGGCTTTCCAAATCACGTTGCTCTAGTTTAAACGTATGCCGTAAAACAACAAAGCTCACCATACGCTCATTCCGCAAAACATCCCCTATCTTCAACAACCCTTTCAAAATCCAACTCCTCCAGCATAAAGACTTATTATCAATCTGTAACGCCGGGTTATGCCACAATGAAGCCTCAAAATTCAACCACCAATTCTGGTCATTATCACCTATGAAACAAGAGCAGTTTACGTAGCCTCAATTGAGAGTAACTTGTTAATCATGTTTGGGAACCTCTCGAAAGAATATAAATTCTGCATAGAGTAGGGTGTCAGCACTTTCTTTTCAATATTCATCCAAACCTGAGGTTTTCTTTTATTTATGTTCAGTGCTTTGGCGTAAAGCACTATACAAATAAATAAATACACATTTCTGTGCATGAGTAGGTAGTAGAACACAACTGAATTTGGCACTGCTGTTGGAACCGGGCATAAGCCGGTTAAGTGGCACAGCGAGTAGAGCGCTCGCTTTGACATCTGTGCAGAGTCTGTTAACGCAGGTTCGAATCCCGCGGGGCCAAACTCAGCCTTTCATCCTTCCGACGTCGATAAATGAGCCCCACACACCGTGGGTAATAATAAGCAGCGCTCAGAGACCTGAGGGTTCGTAGCACTATATAAGTGCCAAATTATTATTATTTTATTATAATAGTAACCAATCTTACTAAGTAGACAACGTAGAATCTGGTTGTGCTATTCTAACTGGGCATAATAGTAACGAACCTTACTAAGTAAACAAAGTCGAACCTGGCATCGACTTCCTACTTTGGCATATTGGAATCTGGCTGTGCTATTCTAACTGGGCATAATAGTAACCAACCTTACTAAGTAGACAACGTCGAACCTGGCATTGACGTCCTACTTTGGCATAATGGAATTTGGCTGTGCTATTCTAACTGGGCATAATAGTAACCAACCTTACTAAGTAAACAAAGTCGAACCTGGCATTGACGTCCTACTTTTGCATAATGGAATCTGGCTGTGCTATTCTAACTGGCATAATAGTAACCAACCTTACTAAGTAGACAACATAGAACCTGGCCTTGACGTCCTACTTTGGCATAGTGGAATCTGGCTGTGCTATTCTAACTGGGCATAATAGTAACCAACCTTACTAAGTAAACAAAGTCGAACCTGGCATTGACGTCCTACTTTGGCAGAATGGAATCTGGCTGTGCTATTCTAACTGGGCATAATAGTAACCAACCTTACTAAGTAGACAACATAGAACCTGGCCTTGACGTCCTACTTTGGCATAGTGGAATCTGGCTGTGCTATTCTAACTGGGCATAATAGTAACCAACCAGTCGAACCTGGCCTTGACGTCCTACTTTGGCATAGTGGAATCTGCTGTGCTATTCTAACTGGGCATAATAGTAACCAACCTTACTAAGTAAACAAAGTCGAACCTGGCATTGACGTCCTACTTTTGCATAATGGAATCTGGCTGTGCTATTCTAACTGGCATAATAGTAACCAACCTTACTAAGTAGACAACATAGAACCTGGCCTTGACGTCCTACTTTGGCATAGTGGAATCTGGCTGTGCTATTCTAACTGGGCATAATAGTAACCAACCTTACTAAGTAAACAAAGTCGAACCTGGCATTGGCGTCCTTCTTTGGCATATTGGAATCTGGCTGTGCTATTCTAACTGGGCATAATAGTAGCCAACTTTACTAAGTAGACAATGTAGAACCTGGCCTTGACGTCCTACTTTGGCATAGTGGAATCTAGCTGTGCGCAGTGGATCCTGCACACTTTGCCTAACAGGTTATAAAATAACCTAGCACCGCTATGCTATCGGCATCTGGTCTTGACAATGGTTTCCGTATTTGGAAATTGGATGACAATGGGGTAAATACTTGGGTTTTGATGGCAATACTTGGCTAGGGTATAAATCCAAGGGAGTGTCAGACGGAAACCTTACAATTGTTTGAATACCTGGGGCAGGTTTTGAATGGCCTGGTATGCCATGCCAACAGCTGCCATGTGAGCACCAGAGCATATTATGCCACTACCTGACACATCATTGGGCTTCATACCAACAGCTGCCATGTTATGCCAATGCCTGACATATAATTGTGCTTCATGGCCAAATGAAGACAATGGAAGGTGAAGGGTGCATTTGAAGACATGATACCAGTGGCTATTTATCGGCCACACACTCTTGGCTTTGCCAGTGCTTGTTGTGCAATCAATTTGCAAAATTGCATTTTGCATTAAGGTTGTTTACTAATCTAGCAATGAAAGTGCACTCCCAAATGTACTTTGGATGCTGGATACATGGTATTATCTGTGAATAAAGTGTCTGAAACTGCGTTTTTAAATATCCATTTGCAGATGGAATATTGTAGTTTTAAGTGGGGTCAAGCTTCCTGTTTCCTTGCTTCTTTCTTATTTTGAGTCAGAGTAGGACTGTCTCCGTTTCAGAACAGGAGGAGGGAGAGAGCTCAAACTGCTGTTTTTTACAAAAGCGTGTCAAGTTCGTGTGGTCTCACGTTTGCACAAAGTCGTTATTGCCAAAAGAGGTAGATAAAAGGGGAATACCTGCCGGTGTGGCGAGTTGCGCGCGCTTTTCATTCTGAGTGCTTCTGAAGGGCCCTTTCATTAGTTGATTCAGTGCTTCGCGAGCGGTATTGGTACCGGAAATGAAGGCGTCATATTTACTTTTGAAGTTCAGTCAGTTATGCAGAAAAAACACCTGGGAAATCAACTGGAATAATTCCTTTAAGGTGGCCAGCATGCACTGAAAGAAATGGTCGATCGAGAAACGAAAGCGGATGAATTAAGAACGACTCATGCTACGACGGAGTCACAGAGCCTTGTACTGACACTCGATGCCGCATCTAACCTGTACTACTTACCAGTACTTTACCTTTAAAATAAAAACAATCATGGCATGTAAACGTAAAAGAAGGCTTTTGGAGAGTTTAAGGTCCTGATTCATGGAATGTTTAGCACGGGGCAAAGTGACTTCATTGGTGCAAATTGACTTTGCACTGCCAACAAACACCCTGATTCATGAAACCGTGCAAAGTGTCATTTTGCAGTGCAAAGTCACTTTGCACTGCAAAAATACACTTTGCACGGTTCCATCAATCAGGGTGAAGCAGTGCAAAGTTTATTTTTGCAGTGCAGTGACTGTGCATGGCAAAAATACACTTTGCACGGTTCCATGAATCAGGGTTTTTGTTGGCAGTGCAATGTCAATTTGCGCCAGTGAAAGACAATTTGCACAGTGGAAAAAATTCCATGAATCAGGCCCTCAATCTCCATGCTATCCTTGTGCAAGTATCCTCGAAATAAAAAAACGTGCTCGACAGAGTACTTAACTGTTTTGTTTCAGAGGATGGCTTCAGATTTGCTCTTTGAGTGGCTTCAGTGATCTGGGCCTTCTTCTGGGAATTCCCGCCAAACAGAGGACAAACAAACTCCAGCACAATTCCCAGCAGCAGAAAACACAAGCAACACAAACATGACATTAGAATTCCAAGATTGTAGCATCACCCTCAGAGAAAAAAGAAGCATTTCACACTCTCAACCTTTCGAATACCATTTTTAAGGTCCACTTCTCCTACTGATGAAAGGGAAAAGGGCACTTTAAAAAAGAAAAAATGAAGACACAGAAGTGCAGTATTACAGAAACTTTGCACCAGTGCAAGTTCAATTCTGCCCTCCTGGTGCTTTCGGTGCATTTTTGCCCTAATCCTACCACTAGGGCAGCGATTGCCCTTAAGCAAAATATCCATTTAAAGATATGGGCCTGATTCCTAAAGTGCTTGCCTTTGTAAACCACTTATTGTAAATCAGGCCCTTTGCCCTTTGCCCTTTGCCCTAGGGCTGTGGTCTCCAACCTGGGGCAGTCCAGATGTTTTGAACTAAAACTCCCATGATCTTACCATTGACTGCCGGCTAGGCTGACGGGAGGTGTAGTCCAAAACATCTGGAGAGTCAAAGGTTGCAGAATCCTGCACTAGGACAATGTTTGCCTTAGTGCTAATTGAAGTTACAAGGTTTCTGCAACACCAGCCATGTAGACATGATTGATTTTAAAGCACATTTTGCACATGCTCAACTCCCGGGCAGTCATGTGTGTTCAGAACAAGAGAAGATCTGTAAATTAGAGAAACAGTCAGACTTCAGGTGCCATAAAATCAGGAACACCCCACCATACATGCTTCTCCCCCCACCCTCTGAAATATTGATAGTGTAGTTATTCATGTGATTATGTGGATGGAATAGGATCATTAATTGGAAATAACAGCTATTAGAAGGCCTAATTCTAACATCAGACTAAAACAGAAGTCCTCTCAAAAGATAAGCATTGGAAAGGCCGAAGGCAACATGGAATGGTACCTTTGTTGAGGCAAAGGTCTGCCCCGCCAACGCGCGCATGCCGCCAGGTTGAGTCCTTGAGTGGTTTCCATCCAGCGATAGCATTTATACCCTAATTTCCCTCACTCGGGGGGATATTCTCGGGGGCCTCGTCAATTTCCAATTCCCAGCCTGCATTGACAAGCTAATGAAGTCCCATTTGTAAAATTGCTCTGGCGGTTGCATAAACACAACTTTGCAATGTGTTTGACTGATTTGAACTTTTTCCGTCTTGCATCAGGCTGGGGAGTTCCTGTTGATTGCCCTGCTACCAATTATGTACTTCTTCGAGATGCACCCAAACGCATCATTCTCATGCTTAACGTGATTCAGGGTGATTGAAAACAAACTTGGCAACACCAACAGTATGGTATAGTGCAAGAAAGAAATGCGAGGGCATACATATTTCTTAGAAATAAAGTGGCTGAAGGCACACTTAGTAGTTATATAATACCACTAGTGCATTTTCATTTACAATTAAGCCATTAACTCCCACAAGACTCTTTAGAAAAAACATTGGCAGACCAGCACAAACGGTTTGATGTTACTGCTTGATAGAGATAGCTCAAGGGGATCCACTCAGGATGTGTTTTGGGAAGCTACATGGTAGGTAGTAGATGAGATTGTCATAGGGATTAACGTGACGCTGGGAACTCAAAAAGTGGGCGCCAAACCACACCCGCAAGCTGTGTGTCCCTCCTCACATCCCATCTCCCCTTATCTGTATTCCAATGAAATAATTTCAGCGAATAGGTGGTGTTAAAGCCCCATACAATGCCCCATATAGTGTTCAAAACTAAAACATGGAAATCGGATCATACATACTCTGCCAACCTTAAGTTCTTTACATATATGCCGTCTAAATGGTATCTTCGAAATTGTTCAAGTTTGAGGGATGCATGCCAGGTGTTGATCTTGCAAACACTGTGCATGCAGGGACGTCATTTAGGGGTCGCCAGAGGTCGCAACTGCGACCTCTGAGGTCTCCATTGCGACCTCTGTGGTCTCCCTTGCGACCTCTACAAAAACAACTTTAAAACAAAAAAAAATATATATTTTTTTTTAATTCAAGTTCCTGGGCTGTGGCCAGCACCATGTGGCTCTTTACTCCTGGAGTGGCTGGCTTTCTTGTTTAGGCCCCTTAAAAAAAGAAGAAAAATAAGAACAGGAGTGCCACAAGTCTAACACTTTCAGCACTTACCCTAAATAAGAAAGAATAGGAATACCAAATAATGTGTCTTTCTGGAATTCTATACAATAATTGCTAGACTCATTAAAGGTTTATTTTGGGCACACTTCAGAGTGTGAGTCACTGATTTAGTCTGTTCTTAAATGCCTCAACCCAGCCTTTCATCCTTCTGAGGTGGATAAATGAGTACCAACACAGGTTGGGTGATATTGGGTGTATATTTTTTCTCTATAAAGCGCTAAGCGTAAGTGCTATATAATAACACATCATTATCATTTGATCATCGACGTCTGCTAGCATTTACAGTAATTTGATAACATGGGCCTATACACACTGATCTTAGATACATATGGCGATCCATTCTTGTATGAAATGTACATCACATTATAGTGATATCGTAACCATATTTTTTGTAGCGTACAATGCTATGTGATGCCACTTCCTGTTTTGTCAACTGGTGAAAGGTCGTGTTCCATCGCTCCCCACTATATCACTTCGGGGAGGGGTCAAATTACATCACTTCCTGTGATTTCATCAGGGGGTCAAGGGTCATGTGATGTCACTTCTGCTACCCCTGGCATTTTGGTGAAAGGACGTCTCTGCGTGCATGTCATACGAGGTATTTGGATTTTGTAAGAAAACGTTTCTCTAAAGCCTCTCAGTGCTTTTCTGGACAAGCAACATCTAGTATGAGTTGGTGAAATTATGATTTAAAGATGATGAAGTTGAAATTCAAATAGTGTAAGGTGACGAGCTCACAGGCTGGCAAAGAGCCTCGGTTCTGCATTTTACAAACAACAACAAGAGGCTCACCAAGCAACGCCTCCCAGAAAAGTAAGGCCATAATGCTCCAATAAAATAAAACAAGCATTGCCAACGCCAACTGCTTGGGCTTTAGTTTAGGTGTGTGATAGGCATCTGCTAGGCACTGCTATTATGGTACTACCTGGCATAAGATCTCAACAGCTGCTATTTAATGCCTCGACATAAGCCCCAACTGCTGGCTTTGGCAATGCTTGTTTTTAAGCAGCGTTCCATGCAAGAAACCGATCATCGTCAAGTGGCTTAAGCCACACTTGGTTATGCCATGCTTATTACACGATTGACAGCTGCAATGACGCCGTTGACTCTCAGCAGACTGCTTAGAAATAACTCTGCCAGGCTAAAGTTTGATTTTACTACTAGATAGCGTCAGCTTAAAGGTGTTTTGCGCTGGCTGGGGCAGGCAGTGGGTGGGAATGACCCTAGAGATGGCGTGGCCATGGGCAATCAATGGGTGGGAAAATAACTAAACAGTAACCACAAGCTGTGTGTACCTCCTTGTATGCCATCTCCCACCTATTTGTACTCCAATGCAATAGTTTCGGTTGTATACGAATTGTTCGTTTTACAACTGTTCGAATTACAATTGACCTTTTCACAATTGACCGAATTGTAACATATATGTGGGGGAAACCCACCACAGCCCCCCACCCAACGCCAACCCCCCCAAAACCCATATATATATATATATATATATATATATATATATATATATATATATATATATATATATATATATATATATATATATATATATATATATATATAGCCAAACCGATATATATATATATATATATATATATATATATATATATATATATATATATATATATATATATATATATATATGGTTAATTGTGAAAAGGTCAATTGTGACCCTTTAAATACGGTCAATTGTTCATTTGAACAATTGTAAACGAACAATTTGGGTAATACCATAGTTTCAGGTGATAGGTGGGGATGAAGAGCTACCTAATAATCCAAACTAATCAAGATACAGCTTTCCTCACACCTAATCCAGCCACAACCACATCCCTGCAAGGCTGGTCCATCTTTTTTTCCTAAAACTTGGAGGATAGCTCAGGGTCAATGTGCTCGACTTGGAAGCAGGACCACACAGAGCAACACAGGTTCAATCCCGGGTACGCGCTTAGGAACCTCTGGGTATTAAGCGCGTTAAAAATACTTTTCAAATACTTTTCTTAGGAAGTCAGTGAATCATAGCTTGAGCTAATGGGCTGTTCCTAGGGGATATAATAGCACTCTCTGGCTAATTAATAATAGCCACAAGGTTGAGCTACTGAACTTCCATAATCCCGCTGCCAGCAGAACTGTGCATTAGCCATGATGATTCTGGCCAAGTGTCTAAAACAGTGGCCAAAGGGTTCACCACATAGAGTGCAACTCCCGACTTCACTTTTATTAATTGCTTGAAAAGTTGTAAGGTAAAGGAAGAATTCAATATAGTCCATCGATTGAAATTATCTTAAAGTTAAAAATGTCTCCATTGTAGATAAACACCCCCACCTGTCATGGATTGTGTCTCCTTTCGTAGGCGCTAGCCACTCCATCCGCGACTCTTACACCACTGATTCCCACTTCAAGATGGTGGCCGCAACCTCTGCATCAGCGTTCCAGTTCTGGTCTGCCACAGGTGGCACCACTACCCTCTATTTAGATGCTGAAGCCAAAGCTGCCCATGCACCTTATCCCATAGGTTCCCATCACTCTTCCTTTGTGCTGCTGCCCTTTGAACTTTGCCTATTCTGTTTTCCTCCCTTCTTAGATTCGGTTCCTTCCCTTAACGTTCCTTCCTGCCTCGCTGTCTTGCTCTGGTACTTGTTCTGCTCTGGGATACGTCTGTCTGCTTGACCTCTCATATTTCCTGGAACATCAGTGCCTTTTATCTTCAATACTTCCATCTGGTTCTTGCCTGGATCCTACTTGAAAGGCTACATCTGTATTCTTCAGTCCTCTTGATCAGCATACAGTGGGGTTTTCCCCCCTCCTAAGGGGTGTTTTCCCCCCAGAACTTGGGTCTCTTAGGAATTCACCTTAACATCTGTTTTAAGCAGCTACAGGGTGGCTTCCTGAGAGGGCTGACCGAACCTCGCCAAAAGGCAGCACCTAGGAACACCAGTAAGATGGGCCCTTGACACCACTAGTACCAAATCCACTGTACAACTTAGATTGCATTTGGTGACTTGAGGGTGCTTTTTCTTTGCTCTGCTTTGCCTTGGGATGCTTTGCCTTGGGATGAATTTGTACCCAAACTTGGGGTCCACTCCTGAGTTGACAGGTTCATATGCTAAGCGTCAGATAGCAGATCCTCCCCCCCCAGAAGGCCTGGTATTGTTGTTGGTGAACATAGTTCCTCTTCTGATATGGGCTCCTCTTGGCATTGATCTGAGCGGAGTCATCATCACTCAGTTCTGATAAATTCACCAGTGGAAAGGGCTTTAATGTAGTTAAGATGCAAATGGGTCAATATTCTCTACCCACTGCGCTCTCCCTGGGTTTTGCCAGGTTATGGATGTTCTATGCTCTTTTGGAATGTGTCAGGCACAAAGAATTCAGTGTCCACACAATGGTGGCCCTGGCAAAGCCCACACCTCCACCATGGATGTTCGACAGCCCATAGTTCTTTGAGGTTCTATCAGTTAATTATCCCAGCATACACCTTAAGTTGGAGCTGTCCCATCCTTCTATCAGTGTCTGGGTTTTCAAGGCTCTCTACTTCTCCCATCTTCAGATGTCTGGGCAGAGCACCACCATGGTGAGGTTAAATCCAGTATTTGCACCCGGGGAAGGGCACTTTGCCAATCAGGCTAGCTGGAAATGCATGTGAGACCTGCCAGTGTACTAACTGAATTTTACCCGCCACCCGATACACTTCCTCACTTCCTTAATGAAGTGAGCTTGATTCGACATCCAAACACAACATGTGAGTGGTGGTGATAGGATACCATTGTAAACAAATGCAATTTCCACATACACATGAGTTTCGATCAAAACTCTCTTCTTCCCAGGAACAAAGTAACATAGTGCGTAAAAATGTTCATAAGTTTGCCAGAAAGTGTCTGATGGTCATCCAAGATTCTGGAATCAAACAGGTAAAGCATAAAGTTGGTGTCCTCCAACTGCATTTGTGACATCCTCAGATAATTGGTTGAAACAGGAAGACCCCAGAGAAGAGCTGGCACCAGTTCTTTAAGAGTAAGCAAATGATGGAAGGGTTTCTTTTGCACCTCCTCTTTTCCCAACCTGAACCAAAGGGATCAAAACTCCCCAAAACATCTGAATTGAATGTGGCAATGGGGGGGGGCTCATGAGTTTAGACAAGTAGATTCCACTTCTGACAACATATTTCACAAAGGACAAAGGAATCAAACATGAGACTGTATTAACTGGTGACTGAATCAGATTTTCACTATTTTGCATTTTACAGAAAAAAATCTTTTGGGGAGTTGGACTCTGGATTTAAAACAATGTTAAACCTTGATATGTGTCTTCCTGAGTTAACAACGATAGACCCCAAATCAATATATTTTTCCTAATGAACAAAACAGATGTCACCATGTCCAACTGGGGCACTTCCTATCATCTATCTTCCTCTCTACCTGCGGGGTTCCCCAGGGGTCTAACTTCTCACCCTGGCTCTTCAACCAATACCTGGCAACTCTCGCCCACTGCATTGCCATTTTCTGCTCAAATGTCCAGTGCTATGCTGATGACACAACTCATTTTCCGGCTGCCCTCGGCCACCTACTCTCCCTCTCTCATTTCTGACTGCCTAACTGCCATTCAAGATTGGTGTGCCACCAATGATCTTTGTCTGAATGTCAGCAATACTGAGATCCATCAGCACACCATCTCCATCCTTTTTCCCCGCTCTCTGGCCGGGCTCCCTTGGCCCTCCTCCTACCCCTACCTGTGAGGCTAAGAACCTCGGGATCATCTTTGACTCCACCTTTTCCTTCTCCGCCCATATCTCTAGGTCTCTAAAAAAGTCAAACTTCCTACTGCACCTCCTCACACGTACTCTGCCTTTCATCTCCTTCCCCCAGAAAATCATGGGGTCCCAAGCTCTGGTTCTCTCTAGGTTGGACTATTGTAACAGCCTCTTTCTAAATCTACCTGCCTCTACTCTCTGCCCTCTGCAACTTATCCAGAACAGGACTGCAAGACTTGTCCTTGACCTGAAGCCCTGGGATCGAATCTCTCCAGCTCTGAAATCTCACCATTGGCTCCCAGTGGACGCAAGGATTAAATTCAAACCCCTCTGCATTGTCCATAAGGCTTTCTGGGGCCTGGGTCCAAAATACCTTCAGCTATCCCTCAGCAAATACCTCTCCTCTCGAGCTCTTTGCTCCTCTACCTCTAACTCCCTCCGGGTCAATCGTTTTTCAAAGAAACAAGCTGGGGGTAGATCTCTATCTTTGGCTGGGGCCTCCCTCTGGAACAGCCTCCCGGCCACTCTAAAACTTGAGGAGAAACATCTCCGGTTCCGGCAGCACCTCAAGATCTTTCTCTTTGCTTCTGCCTTCGCTACCCCTCTCCCCTGCTGATCTGCTCTCTCTTGGCACTGTGCACCTGGCCACCCTCTGTCCCCTGGGCACAGGTACCTACTCACCCTGCCACCCTCCTGCACTACCTCCTGGACACCCCTGCACTGGGGACTGTATCTGTACCCATACAGTCCCCCCTCTTTTTTTTCTGCACTTATCAGACTTACCCAGTTTGCTTCCTTAAACACAGCACTTGCCACTTGCTGGCTGCACTACCACTGTTTATTGCCTCAATGTTCTATTCATTTTTATTTATTATTATTTATCTGCTCTCTTCTGCTCCGCACTTTCCACTCTCCCCCTTCCATGCACTTTTTCCCTTTTCCCTTCCTATGCACTTGCGCGTTCTCAATGTCACTGGGCCTTGTAAGATCGTTGTTGGGTTGTGTTGTGCTCTCCCCTGTTCCACTCCCTTGCCTAGTCACGCTCTTAAACACTTGTGTACGAGCGTGATACAAATAAAATATCATATCATATATCATATCACTAATCAGCCCGGCAGACACATATTTTGGTAAAAGTGGACTAGACCTGAAGTCTCATTTGTACTTTGATATTATCTCTTTGTTTACCGGTAAGGTGTTAATATTCCTTGAGACCTACCACTGAAAACTGATTTTCACAGAAAATATACTATAATAATCAAAAATCCAACCAAATGTGGTCACATAATTGATAAGAATCAGTATAAGTGACAATAGTTACAGTGTGACAGACATTACGAAAGGGTGCTAACTGTGCATTAACTCACTTCAAGACTGAAACAGTCCAATGGCTTTGTGCACCTTCGATCCTGTCATATCTTGAGAACTGAATAAAAATAAATATCTTATGAAGCTTCCAAAGAATTTTATCATAGCTTTTAAAATCTGTGAAAGGCTTTGGACATTTTCCATGTGATATTTATAGTGTTAGATGGAACAATATGGCACCTCCTCCTGGCGCTCGTCCCTAAAATATCAAAGTCCTGTTGCTTTTGAATTAGATTCAAATGGTGATGAGAACTAGCAGTTACAATGGTTTGTGGTCTTTCTCATAAATACAAATGGATCAATGTTTGAGTTTTGTGAAATGGTTTATACCATGGTAAAAAAAAAACTCCTCATAGGTGGGATGTCAAATACTAGATACCCAAAAAGTCCAAACTGCGGGCTGCCTTGAGTATCCACCCACAATGCTGATTGTGTGGCTCTCTGGTCCTGCTCCTGCGGCAAGGGAGGGACTCCCTCCTCTGCACAGCTTCCCAAGCAAGAGTTTCTCACCCTCAGGCTGCTTCTCCCTCAGTCTGTTGATGTTCAGGTGTATATTGATCCCTCCCTGGAATGGAAGGGGAGAGTCCATTGGTCTTGGTTTTCACAAAGAGGCAGCAACAAATGCAGGTCAGAAACAAAGCCATTCACCTTAAAGGATCCCTGTATCTGATTACCCTGTTGTTTATTATTATCGTTTATGAATGTACTTGGTATAATCATTTATTTTAAAATCAAACATGTGAATTGTGAATTGCATTTAGCAAAGCCTTGAAAAGGACTATAAGGTTGAAGCATGCGTCGACAGTAGTGAAGAGTCAAGCAATTAATAAATGTGTTGGAATAATTGAAAGGACAAGCGTGCAACCTGGAATGTGTATCTATTTGTATGTCCAATGGTGGTGTTGGTTATGAAGAATAGTTGGAAGCCTTACAGATCCAATAGGTCAGAAAGAATATGTAAGAGGCAACCAGTAGAGTGCCTAGCCGATTCACAGTCCTACTGCACTCTGCCAACACAAGAAATATTAAAAGTAAATGAAACGATACCCTGAAGGAATATTTAAAAGTTACATTGCCATAGACATTAATAAAGTGCAGGGCGCATCAGCCTTCTGCCAAGTGGATATTAATTAACTTTCTTGTGATTAAGTGCCAAGTATCTGTCTGGATTTGTGATTTCTTCAAGCTGTGGGCATCACGGATTTATAGAGGAAATGTATAGGTCAGTCACCCTGTAAAAAGTCATTAGTCGAAATAAAAGTCCTGAATGGGCCTATTTGGTTTAGTCTTTGAAAGCACTAAAAAAGGAGATGGTAATATGGTAATATGGGATGTACAGTGGAGGCGAGATATGGACAGAACAAAAAGAACCCAGTTGCTGAGGGGCTAGCCGATTTACATGACTGTGCAGCTGTTTGTGAACCTGAAGACACAGTATAAGAAGCACATTTAGGTGAATTTGAGCAATCCCCACACAAGGTTTTCAATGAAGAAACATGTAAAGATCTCCCAACTGTGTATGTAGATGGGTGTGCATATCACGTGGAAGGGGATTCTGAAAAATAATTAGTGGCAGGAATAGGAAACTGGTGGATTAAATGTGACGGCATCCCGAGAGTAAGCATGAGGCTAGGCCCCAAAAGCAGTCAAGTTGCAGAATTGGCCACCATTTATAAAGAAATAGCTACAGCGTGGAAAATGAACTTAAAGAAATAGTTTTAATCACCGATTCTGATTACGCACTAAATAGTTTTGTGGAATATTTAACCTGCTCGAAAGTGAGGGGAATGCTCGCACATAACTAGAAACCACTAAAACATGGCAAAATTATTCACAATTCACAATTTAAAACAGTTTATTCAGATCAAAAAGTCCATAAACCAGTACTCATGTACAAATATACACAGTCCATTGTGAAAATACAGTTTGCATAATCAATCATAAAAGAGACAGATTTTAAAAACAACAGTCCATATGATAAAATACAGTTTGCATAATCAATCTTAGAATAAGCAGAATTAAAAATACACAGTCCATGCTGATAACATACAATTTGCAAGAACACACTAATATGAACAGCGTTATAAAGTCTTACATCTAGGTAGAAGGGGGAACATTAGCTTTTAATATAGAGCAACTTGTTATAGGGCATCCACAATGCGCTTCCGTCTATTCAATGCCTTCCTCAAGTAGTCTTACAGGTTTCAGCTATAGACAGGCTTGTCTAAGACAGGCTTGTTTCAAAAAAAGACATGGTTATCCATTGGAGGAAGATACGTGGTCATTTGAAAACACCAGGGTAAGATAAAGAAGGAAATGACAAAGCAGATCAATTAAACAAAATTGGGGCTGTGATGGGTGAGTTATTTCCCACTGAACACCTGATTGGTGAAATCCAGGTGGATGTGATAACATGCTACAAATCTCCGAAAACAATTGATCAGCCCATGGCACAGTGGAGTTTTGATACTTGTGATCAAGAATAGATTGACGCACAAAAGAAGGATCTTATTTTAGGCCCATTTTACAACCACTTGCTAGATGCAGAACAAAATCATCTGACTGAAGAAGATTACAAAGGTAAAGAGAAATTCACAGTGTTATTAAAAAACAAAAAGATAATTAGTTTACAAGATGGGCTGACGATTAGAGAATCCATGACAGGTGAAATCCAATGGTTAATGCCTTTGTCATTTCGGGGATTGATGTTACATCATGCTCACAATGCCCTAATTGCAGGCTACACTGGTTCCCAGAAAACAATGGGAATTTTAAAAGATTATGCCTATTGGCCACACATGTCACAGGATGTAGAACTCTACACCAGGGAATGCTTAGTGTGTGCACAATTTCAGCATGCTACCCAAACTCACATAGCACCATTAATGAAAAGAGGTTTGACACTCCCATTGTCCGATCTGCAAGTCAATTTTGTAGGGCCCGTGCAAAGATCAGCAAGGGGAAACAGGTATATGCTGATGGTCATTTTGTTAATGTCCAAATGGGTGGAATGTATTCCAGCCCCAGACTGCAGTGCTCAAACTGCGGCCACTTTGTTAGTCAATCAGGTCTTTTCAAGATTTGGTTTGCCTCAGAGAATAGAATCTGACTGTGGAAGTAATTTCACTAGTACAGTAATGGCAAAAATGTAGTAAATCCTGGGCCTGAAAAGGAAGTTGCACATTTCATACCGGCCCACCTCTTCAGGGGGAGTGGGACAGTGTAATAGATCAATAGTTGACATGTTAAAAAAGTTTGTAGCTGAAGCAGGATCTAGCTGGGATCTGCAACTTCCTTTGGTATTAATGGCTGTCAGGTCTATGCCATCTAGACCGACAAATATTAGCCCCACGAAACTTTGACAGGTAGGAAAATGGATTTGCCACAACACCTACTTTACAGAACAAATGAACAGGTCCTTTGAAAATGCCTCACAATCCATGAATATGTGGAAGAATTGAAAAAGCACTTGCAATTTGCTTTTGCATTTGCGCAATGAAATTTGGAAAAAGCTGCTGACAGTGCATTTTCATATTACTATAGGAGAACATCTGTGAGAAAGGCGACCAGGTATATACATTTAATTTTGGAAAGGATAAACATAAAAACTCAAAATTCCTTGCATCATGGTGCTGTCCATTTGAGATTGTAGATAAGGTTCCACCTGTAGTCTACAGAATTGCCAAAAAGAAGGGAGAGTGGTACAATTTGTCCACATTAACCAGATTAAGCCTGCTCGAAACATGAAGTTAAAAGGCCTGAAAATATTGGACAAACCAGAGAGTGTGAAATGTAGTTATGTTCTAAAAATAAAGCTTGTACACATCAGATAGACTTACCATAGCAGGTAAATAGGTGTAAATATTTTGAAAAATATCGAATTGGAGTGTAAAGTGGGCAAAAGGAGGGATACACTGGGTGGTAATTGCGTATATCCTTATAATGATGTCTGAGCAGAAATAAAAGGAGGGAAGTGTAGGGAGAGGTGAATCCCGTGCTTGAGGGTGATTGACAAAGGGAGGTGGTTCTGATGGAACGATGTCACTGGAAGAGACAGGCTTTCCTGTATTTAATAAAAGTTGGCCTCTCCTGCTGGTTCCTGAGCTGGCAGTTGTCTCAGAAGAGTTGGCAGTCTCGGGCAATTTTATTCTTTGGTTGACCATAGGAGAAGCATGTGGCAGAAAGGCTGGCAGAGAACTCTGTGGGCTCTTTCCAAGCCCAGAGGGAGTGAACAGATAAAGAATTTTTCTGTCCAGCAGCTAGACTGGGGTCGTGAGCAGTTTAGGACACATGCACGATCAATAATTATCCTTGGTGAGTTCAGTTAATTGTTGTGAATGTGAGCGAATGATTTGTGATCAGATAGTGTAGGGTGGATAACTCATTTTTATTAGGTGCTGGACTGTACCTTTTAAACCTAGACAGCTGTATTCATTCATTCATGTTTCTCCATTAATGCTACAAAGGTCAGATGTGACAGAAGCTCATACTCTGCTAAGATTAGTTGCAGAGTTCAGGGCTAATGTTGGTAGAACTCTGGGCATTATCGCAAATAGAATATTTTGAAACCCATTGCAGGGAAAGCTTTGTTTATGCAGAAGGTCATTTTGAAGCCCACCATTCATCTCAGGGAAAGTATCTGCAAATTAAGCTCTTTTTCATCTTTGAAGCAGGTTTAAAATGTAATGTGGATATCATGAATTGCACATGTCATTCTGTATTTTGCATTCTTTTACTTCTGATAAAGAATCCAAGAAAAAGGTGAAATAGCCTCAGTGTGTAGGTTTCTTGGGTTGCCATACAGATTCATGCAGAGCGGGTGGTAAATTAATTTTACTGCAGGCAGTAATTTATTTATCATATGTGGTAAAATTCAAAGCAAAGATAGTCACAGTAAAGGTTGTTATTCTAAGAGGCACTGAATGAATGTTCTTATTTGGTTTTACATGGTAAATGTATTCAGAGATGCAAGCAAAAGGGCATATTGTGGTATTTTAAATAAAATACTGCCAGGGCATAAAATCATAATTTAGAGTGTACTAGGTCCAGTATTTGCTTACCGTTAGTGACCCTGGTATAAGAACAATTAATAGGCGGTAATCTAAAATTAGGCTCACCTCTATACCACGAAATAGCAAATATACCACCAACCAAAAATACTGCCAAAATACCTCTGACAGGATATACAACCCTAACAGATACCAGTTAGTGGGTTAACATCTCCCTTTCATTTCTTTCTTCTAAATGTTTGTTGTCACTTAATCAATCAAAGTCCATGGCAAGTGAACATTTATTTTAGAACCAATCAGATCCCTAACATCACCTTCCTATCAGTCAATGATAGAGTCTTTGAGAGTACTTCAACACAACCATTTAAAATCTGTTTTCCATCCAACAAAAGTGGTTTTCCACTGTCAATGGAAAGATATTGAAGCTTTATTAAAGGATGACCTCAGTCGCTGGTCTTTCCATCAAAAAGGTTTCCATCGAAACCCTTTCCACAAAAATTGTGCATTGAATTTTTTTGCATCAAATGCACATTTATTTGCATCAAATGCATATATGATGGGGTAAAGGGTTATTTTTCATTGGGGTGGGGTCTTAAGGGTAAAAACGGGGGGGTTGGGGAGGACCCCCCAAAAAATGCATTTGATGCAAAATAATTTGATGCAAAACTTTCGTTGGAAAGGGTTTTAATGGAAACCCTTTCGATGGAAAGACCATAAACCGAAGTCCTCTCACCAGGTTCAAGGCAGATCAGTGGGTAAATGAGGATGCAAGATCAGTAGCGTGCCCAACAAGTATTCATCTCCATTCAAATCAATGCAGTTAAGGATCAGTTTCCATCCAAAGTTTGGCCAACTAAAGAAAAAAGCTTTATTCGTGAACGTTTTTTCAAAAGATGCAAAAAGATCAGACAATTTTCTCAGTTAGTCATGTAAAAAAATGACTCCATGTTAGGTCTCCATGTCCAAAATGCTAAGCACCAGGCACATTTTATTTCTGGCTATTGGATTGATAATGACATACACCATCAAATTAATTTGGATTTCCTTGACAACAAAGTTGTGTCCAGATTTGGAGGTAACCCAATGGATTTCAACAATGTTAAACATTTTTTTGATCTGATCAATTGCTATCTAAGACTACTGAAGCCCAAATAAAAGAAGAGGTTACTGTCTCGGTAAATTATGGACTCTTCACAATTTCACAATACCTTTGAAAATTAGGAAATATATTGCACAAAAGCCACATTTTAAAATCAAGCCTACAAGTTGCTTATTTTGTGCGCAATGTGTTGAGCTAGTTACACCCTGGAGTGATAGTATTTCTATCTTTAATTGTTAAAAAAAGCTTGAAATTTGCACACGAGAAAAACATTTTGTTGAATTTAAATGCTTGTCTGTCTTTCTTGCAGTTTAAAAAATGCTGGATTATGCTTCCATCTTGTGGGTGGGACCAGACTGATATGCATATGAAATGTCGCCTCTGTGAAGAGTTCAGCAAGCTTAAATGTTGTTCTAGTCCCTGCAGAGAGGAACACATTTAAAAAACAGGTTTATTTGTACCATGTCTGTCCTCAGTAGAAGGGCTCCTACACTCCTGTTTAATTTGTAAAATGTGGGGTTTCACCCTAAATAACCAAGGGTAATCCAGATGTGGACCCCTTGCTCACTGTGCTTTAGAGAGGCTCAGCATCACCTCACTAAGGCTGCCTAACAAGGCTGGAAAACATGTGTCTGGGGTTGCTGATGGTACTCTTGCTCAGAGCAGAATTGCCCAGCATTTCGGTGCTGGACTGCCCTTGTGGGTGGATCCAGACTGGTATGCAAATGAATATTTCTCCTCTGTGAAAGGTGCAGTGAGATCAAATGTGGTTGTAGACCCTCCTGAGTGGATGAAATCCAAATAACAGGTTATTTGAACCATGTTCATCCAGAGTAGAGGGATTCCCACACTCCTGTTTTTTTATTATTTATTTATGCTTAAATCCATGGGTATCAAAGCGCTGTAACATACAAAAGCTAAAAGAGAAGCCTTAAAGGCATGGTCTAGTAAAGAAATGTATTTAAAAAATAGATAGGCAACATAAAAAAAAATACTAGCATTCTCTTTTTTAAAACTTCCTATGTAAAATTTTGAGCTATTCAAGCTCAAAATTCGCAAAAGCAAGCACATGGGCGCATCCATTTTGTGAAATGGATGCCCTCCTGTGCTGGCTTTTGCGGCCCTAATGAAGGAAAAGCCAGCCAGCTGTAGTAAACAAAAGCTACCGCTGGCTGGCTTTCCCTTCATTAGTGCTGTACGTGGAGGACGGGGACCGGAGACCAGAGCAGGAAAGCTGCAGCTGAATCTCAGTAAGTGCTATTTATTTTTTTAAAAAAATAAGCACTAGCTGCGTTTTTTTTTCTAAGTTTTCCGGGAGCACCGGAGACCCAAAGTGAAAGCCACAGCAGGCAGAAACACAACGCGGTTGTGTTTACATGCCGCGTAGTGTTTCTGCCTACAGCTGATTTCCCATTTGGGGCTCTCTGAGAGCCCCAAATGGGAAATACTAAATGCTGCGTTGTTACGGGGAGCCCGAGAGCCCCAAATGGGAAAGCAGATTCAGGCAGAAACAACGCGGTTGTGTTGGAAAACGCTGGAAAACGCTCCGAGCCGGAGGAGCCTGAGAAACTTGGAAAGAAAAACCGCAGCGTTTTCCAACACAATCACGTTGTATTTATGTTTGCGGTCGCTTCAAAAGCGACTGCAAACATAAGTACAACGTTTTTAAAGCTGCGGTTTTATTTCTAAGTTTTCCAGGCTCCTCCAGCCTGGAAAACTTAGAAAAAAAAACCCAGCTAGTTCTTATTTTTTTTAAAAATAAATAGCACTTACCGAGATTCAGCTGCAGCTTTCCTGCTCTGGTCTCCGGTCCCAGTCCGCCGCGTACAGCACTAATGAAGGGAAAGCCACCCAGTGGTAGCTTTTGTTTACTACAGCTGGCTGGCTTTTCCTTCATTAGTGCCGCAAAAGCAAAAGCCAGCACAGGAGGGCATCCATTTCACAAAATGGATGCGCCCATGTGCTTGCTTTTGCGAATTTTGAGCTTGAATAGCTCAAAACTTTACATAGGAAGTTTTAAAAAAAGAGAATGCTAGTATTTTTTTTTATGCTGCCTATCTATTTTTTAAATAAAATGTTTTACTAGACCATGGGCCTCATTCCGAGGCTGGAGGCAAGGGTTAACGGTCATCGTTAATGGCAACGGTGACCGTTAACACTTACCACCATATTCCGAGTTCCCTTTTGCGGGTTGGCATTTAACGCCTGCTTTTAGCAGGCGTTAAAAATCCAACCCGCAAAGGGACCTTGGAGTAAATTACGGCACCGTAATTTACGGTGCCGTAATTTACTCCTTCCCCATTCCCATTGAGCCCTATGGGGGCAGGAATGGGGATGGGGAACCGGTATGGTGAATGGGGACTTACCGGTCCCTCCAACCTTGGAATGGACCGGTAATTACTCCATTCACCATGCCGGATATCCATGGAGTAAATAGCCCCATGGTTGCTTACCATGGTGCTCTTTACTCCATGGATAGCTCCAGCCTCGGAATGAGGCCCCATGCCTTTAATAGAGGGAAGGGCATCATTGTTTAAGAGGAACATTTACGTAAATAATTCAGTCAAAAGGAAGGTGTTCACTTTTTCCTGAGGGAAGAGAGAGAAGAATCAGATCTCATGCAGGTACGTAGCTTCTTCCATAGAGTAATAGCAAAAAAGTGAAGGCCTCTGCCTCCTGCACAGGTGTGTTTGATGCATTTGCTGAGCACTAACTGCTGAGAGCTGGAACATAAGGTGCAAGTGGGCTTGTACCATTTAAGTCATTCTTTAAGATAGTCAGGTGCTTTGCCATATAGGCCTTTGTGTGTGATAGTCAATGTTGTGAATTTCATCCTATGCGCAGTTGGTAGCCAGTTGAGTTTTTTCAATACTGGCGTTATGTGGGAACGCCTGTCAACATTGGACACCATTCTAGCAGCCACACTTTGTGCCACTTGTAGTGGAGCTACTCCAAATGCAGGGGCACCGAATAGTAGGCCCTTTTTATAGTCTAGTTTGCTTCTCACGGTCGCTCTGGCGATTATGAAGGCATTGGCATCCATTATAAACGGCTAAATCTGTCAGAGCAGCCGGATGTAATAATGGCAAGCCCTGACAATGGCCGAAATACGAGCATTCACGCTCATATACGAAATTAGGGTAGATACCCAAGGACTTAGCCTTTTTCATGATGGAGATGTAGCATTGGTGATTCATAGGCATTTCCCAATTTCCTTGACATGGTGGGAGTAGCCAACAGCAGTAACGCTGTCTTCTGTTCATTAAGAAAGAACCACTTGTCTTTCATCAAACTGCTGGCCACGATGAATGTGTCATTAATCAAGCAGGTGTCATCAACCTTATTGCCAGACAGCATGAACAGCAGTCGTTGGCCTAATTTTGAAATGGGATATGATTGTCTAGCAATAAGTCATGAAGTGACTTGATGTACAAACTAAACAATAGAGGAGACAAACATGTTCCCTATGGAACTCCTTGCAAGACAGAGTGAGCTTTAGATGACGCTTGACCCAGCACTACCTTTGCTGATCTGCCTTGCAGGAATGACTTAATCCAATTGAAGGACTGTTGACTCAAGTTGAAGTAGTTACCCAGGCGTGCCATATGAATTTTATGATCCAAGACATTGAAAGCGGCGGAGAGATCTAAAAACATCAATATCCCTGCTTTGTCTTCATCAAGGATGTCCAGAGTATTAGATTGAATGTCCAACATGAATGTTTCTGTACTATGCAAAGGGTGGAAGCCTGATTGGTATGTTTCAAGCAGATTGTGTGAGACAACCATTCCTGATTTTGTTTTTATTATAAAAACTGCTTGTGGGCGCGGAGCGCGGCGCGGAGTTCCGGCACCGAGTTCCCAGTCTGCCCCAGTCCACCACAGGACACTTCCACGGCCGACTGTCCGCCGAAAAAATCTGGCCCCCAGACCCAACACAAAACGTTGCAACAGCGATGTATGCTGAATCCCTGGACCGTTGCAAACAAGGCAGAATCCAGAAACAGCAAGGTAAGCAAACAGATTGTTGCTTTACCGTTAGACATTTCATCTGGGGCAATGAGTGCAACCGCTGTTGACATTGCAGAGTCTGTTGTAGCTGACATAGTGGAAACTGGCTCACAGGCTGTTTTGCCAGGAGCATTGTCACTTCCCAATATGCTACCTGTACCTGTACCTGTAATCAACAGCAGCAGCATTTGCGGTTCCCAAATTTTAAGCAGATAATTATGGCCATACACCTGCAAAGGCCAGTCTTTCATTGGCCGCTGCAATGCAGATCCGCAATAACGTTCTGGCCACATCATCCCTTGCCCTAATACCATTCGTGAAACTCTATGAAGCCTTAAATGAAAGGATTCAAGACCAAAGTGCAATGTTGCTAAACTTGAACCAAAAAATGGAACAAACTTAAAAGTTCAATGTTTACTTGAAAGAAAAGATACTTGCAGAGGCCGCCAAAACCACTGAGTGGCAGCAAAGGCAAAATGAGATCACTACTCAACAGCGTGGCCAAAGTGAGAACCTGGTCGAAAGTACGTTGGACACTTTTAAGTGGATGCGCGAGCACTTAAGCTCTAATTCTTGTCCTCATGTTGAAGATCGCCAGCTGAGAGATGAAATGAATGTCTCAAATGCGCCACAAGAAATTGTCGATCTAGATGTGTCCCTGTCCCTGATTGACAAAGTCACTTTGAGCAAAGTAGGCACGGATGAACTACGGCCGACTTCGAAAAATCCTATTACAGTCTTGGACGACGATATGCCACACCACTTGCCGGTGCAGGAATCTCTAACCAGAAATGAAAAATCTCTTAGTGGCTCGGAAAGTACATGCAGTGATAAGGGAAATAAAGGCGTACAAGATAAAATTTGCAAAGAAGACACTCAAGCGAAAAAGCTCATGCCTAAAAATCATTTTTCTTCATTTGGAATTTCAACTGGTGAGGCAAAAAGTACTGCTACCGCATCCGTGTAGTAGCAAACAAAACAGCAGACAAAGCCACTTCTTGGAAATCGGTAAAGAAAGGAAAATTGGCCACCAACACAAAAACCAAGAAATTCATAAGGAACTTATCTTCCCTGTTAAAGCTGAGCTTATTTAAACATGACAATGGTATAACAAACAAACCGTCAGAAATTGCCTAAAAAAAAGGGGGCTCATGCACCTATCATTCAAAACACACAAAAACCAACTTTAAAATAACAAAGAATAATTTCTGATTCTGAGACAAGTAGCTCCTCAAGCGCATCCACTTCAATAACTCTATGTGACTTATCTACTTACTCGAATCCTGAGGAGCATGATGTGTTCTCTTCCTCTAGTTGCCATCGATCAGTGATAAATCAGGTTAACCCGATGAAATCTCATAAATCAATTTCTACCGCAACGAAATCCATAGACATGCAACCTACAACAGAATTCGATGCTGCAGTAAACGCAAACCTAGCGTTGGGCGCTGATCCTTTGATGAACCCAAAATTCACGTCAAATCAACGCAATCAACGTAATTAGCGTGTGCACTTTAAAACACGGGTTCATGAAAATAAACAGAATAAAGGTGCACTTACTTGTCGCAAACTATGTCTACAAAATATTCAAAGTGATGACACAGAAGTAAATCTAAATCGAACAAACATCATGAAATTGTTCAAGTGTATTCCACTTCTGCGCACAATTGAATCAGATGACACAAAGATCGTTGAATATGCAACAGAAAAATCTTCGGATCAGGTGCTTCTACACATCAACTCAGCAGGTGTTCGAAGTACTCTGTTAAGAGCCAGTGATGATCTCTTGTTCTTTGGATTCGAAATCTCGTCTGAGCCTGATCAGGAAAACTTTCTATGACACAACAAAGAAACAGAGTCAAATCAACATCAATCGAAACCTATCGACTCTGCAGTGTTACGGCAGTCTATGAGTACCAGTCAAAACCTAAGACTTCAACGAAACCTGTCAAAAATTTACCAAGAAAAAAAGCAAATCTGAACAGAAATTGGTGTTCTCAATAGCCATGACTGTCAGAACATGAGACCCTGCATGAGTTTCTATCTTGGAACACACGTGGATTCAAACATTTATTCAACGACTTTAAAATCCCACTGGAACGTGTGTTCGTAATATGTCTACAGGAAACCTGGCTTTGCAAAACCCCAATGTGTGATGGTTTTACCACCCTCCTAAATCCTGCTGAAAAAAATGCCAAAGGTCGTCCAAGCTCTGGTTTAATAACAATGGAGCGAATAACGCAAACATGGTCAAATCCTGTTATGACAAACCCAAATCCATACGTGCAAGGCACCCTTATCCACACGATGGGAAAAAGCTCTCAAGCAAGGAAGCATTTACTGATAATAAACGAATATTGGAATCCAGCAAAAATCAGTACCAAAGATTTCATTAATGCCATTTTAGTGCTTATAGATGATGCTATGTTAGCGCCAAATAAACTGTCAATGATTTGTTGTGGAGACTTAAACTGCACTTGGTTCCAGTTTGATCAAGCTCTGCAGACTTACAAGCGACTACCTGATGTCGCCGTTGTGGCTAGAGGGCAGAGATGGCAGAAGGAAATGTTGTCGCGTGACTTGTTCATGCTCAATGGTTATACAAAAGGTGATGTGCCTCCAAAACCAACGTGGAACCGTGATAGAACGCATAGCATACTCGATTATATCTGGGTATCTAGAAACATCGAATCAAAGATCTCAGACCTACAGGTCTAGAAAATGAGCCATAGTGACCACAGCCTTTTGCCATTCAGCTGCATGATGGCCACGACCCCTGCTGCTGTTCTATATGAGAATGCTACGGAAACAAATTCCAAGGGCAATCGCCTCCGACTGAATGGAAAGCAGATCCAAGGGCTTGGGATGAGGCTAAAGAATACTCCAGCTATTCAAGGAAATAACTACATTCCATTGCTAATAGGCTTCACCTCCGCTGTAAAATTGTCAACACATTATGGGCAGTTGCAACGACACCTTTACAGCAAAGTGTTATACAAAGCTAAAAAGGCACTGCGCAAAGATCTAAGAGCAATAAGAAAAGGCCTTCCAAGATCGGAAGTCCAAGATGCGATAAAATCAAGACATGCGCTCTATAGAAATTGGGCAAAATCACATGCAATCGTCATCGAGCAGGACCAAGCTGAGTTAATGTTACATCTACTCTTGACAAGAAATACATGCGAAATCTGGGGGATCTTGAACACAGACCTCTCAAAATGTACTCCATTGTTGTCGTACACAATTTGAGGAGATGCATGGGATACGCACTCTTCTATGGAATTCCAAAAGTCTGATATTGCGACGTGTCCACTGACTATTGCTGATGATACTCAGTGGGACGTGGAGATGTCGCACAATGAGATTGTAAGAGCCATAAAAGCATTAAAAAACTTGCGTGCAGCTGGACCTGATCTGATTTCCAATCTAGCCCTTAAAAAACATCCAAGTGAGTGGGCACACTTTATTGGGAATCTATTTACCAAAATTGCAGCGCTAAAAAAATTGCCTGATTCGTGGACTACTGCAATAGTGGTACCAATTCATGAGAGGCAATTGGGATGACCCGAACAACTATCGCCCAATTGCCCTGCTAGATACGATCTGCAAAATATTTGGGTCAAACCTAAGACAAAAACTTGCAAACTGGGTCAAGGTTTCACTGATTGCGGACACACGCGAAACCGGTTTCACGAAAGGTGTCGGAGTGGACTTAAATCTGTTTATTTTGACCATTCTGAAACTGAAATCGCTAAAGGCAAATGGAAAAATTAATTTTGCCTTTATATATATGAAACAGGCCTTCGACAGTGTGAACCGTGGCCTGCTCTGGGCAAAACTGGTAAAATGGCGATGTCCGAAATCTATTCTTGAACTAATAATTGCCCTTCACGATCAAACATCTATTAGAATGCGACTAAATGACAACCGCCTGTTATCCAATACCATCTGGACTCACAAATGTGTCAAACAAGGCTGTCCGCTTGTTACGGAGCTCTTTAAACTATTCTTGGCTGATCTGCCAATCCATCTCGAACAGGTTCCTTGCTTCTCGCCAACGATCAATCGTATACAGATTAAATGCATCATATATGCTGATGACTTGATGCTGATAGACAGAACACAAATAAGTCTTCAGTGCCTTCTTGTAAGGCTGCAGGAGTATATGATTGCGAATGAGCTGGTAATAAATACATCAAAAACAAAAATCGTATCAGTTGGAAACTTAAAAACTAAGAAAGATAAGGCGTTCAGATGGAAAATTGCGGATGTCCACATTGCCTCTGTGGACTCCATAAGATACCTAGGAATTGAATTCAACAACTCTATTTGTGAGCATCACTGGGTCAAAGAACTAAAATCAAAAATGCTGATGCTCACTCTGCAAGCTGCTAAAATCAATCGGAATCATGGAAAGTTTTCACTGGAACCTGTCTTAAGATTCTATCTCCAAAAAGCTGTTCCAGTCATAACCTTCGGTGCTGAGGGAGGGTGGAACATATGCGAACAAACATGGAAAATGCTGGAAGGGCTTTTTTGGCGACATGTGCTAAGGCTACCTCAATCAACATCAATGACGATATTGCAACATTAATTATCCTTAAACTTGCTACACAGCAGAGTGGTTTGGAACTCTATCATGACAATGTGCAAGATGGCCTTTAAGTCTCTGGCACCGGCATACCAAATCTTTGCCGAGTATGCCCCTAACAACCAAAATTTACTTAATTTGTGGTTCCGCAAACTATTGTCATTCTTGGCTGCAGCTTACATAAATAATCAAGAGATTCTAAACTGTCCGCAATGCGCATAAAAGAAATTTGACAATTGGGCTTGGATCGTAAATCAACAAAATCGTCAAATAATGCATTCAATAACATTCTTGGGAGGCGATCCCAAAAAAATAAATGATCAAGCACGATATTTACTGCATTGTCCATCTCGCCAGCACCGCAAACAATTTCTTAGGTTTCGGATAAACATTCTAAAAACAAAAGACATAGGGCCTCATTACGACCCAGGCGGAGGACCATGGTGCTTTTAGCACCATGTTCCATGCCGATGTCCGCCATGGCGGAATGGGGAATTACCACCCCATTCCGAGGCTGGCGGGCAGTAATTCCCCATGCCGCCATGGCCCTTCCCCATTCCCATTTTTGCCCCATAGGGCTCAATGGGAATGGGGAAGGCGCTAAGTACGGTACCGCAAATTGCGGCACTGTAATTAGCACCGAGGTCCCTTTGCGGCACCCTACTTTAACGGCTGGTCTACACCAGCCGTTAAGGTCGGGTCCCGCAAAGGGACCTCGCTATTAGGCGCTAATAGGTTAACGGCGCCGCAGCCTTTTAGGGCGCTGTTAACCCATTAGTGCCTGGGTCGTAATGAGGCCCATACTCTGGTCAAGGAAAGACAAATCTATAAAAGATAATCTTTGCTGTTTTTGTGGACTATGGCCCTCATTACAACTCTGGCGCTAAACCATGGTGATATTAGCACCATGGTTGGTGCCGGTGTTGTAACGAGTCCACCATGGTGGAATGGGGAAATAGCGCCCCATTCCAAGGTTGGCAGGGCGGTAATTCCCCATGCCGCCATGGCCCTTCCCCATTCCCATTTTTGCCCCATAGGGCTCAATGGGACTGGGGAAGGCGCTAATTACGGCACCGTAAAGTACGGTGCCATAATTAGCTCCTAGGTCCCTTTGCGGGTTGGTTTTTTAACGCCTGCTAAAAGCAGGCGTTAAAGTGCCACCTGCAAAGGGACCTCGTAATCAGGCGTTAAGGGTTTAACGGCGCCGACACCTTTTACGGCACCGTTAACCCCTTAACGCCTGGGTTGTAATGAGGGCTTATTTGTCGAATCTTCGAAACATCTGCTTATTGAATGCACCCAGACAGCAAAACAACGTTCTTTACATCTCGGAAAGTTTGCCCCACTCAACAACAACATGGATGAGTGGTGGACAAGGAGCATCTCTGGGAACAACATACAACTTGTCTGTGCAATTTTGAACTACCTGGACATGATTTTGGCAGTAGATGCCTAATGTAGTGCATCATTGTTAAATCGTGTCCTTTTTTTTCTCTCTCTTTTTTTTTGAACGGTCTTGTGCGCCTGGAATGAATGAACTTATGAGTTGTATTGTTCTTGGTGTAAAGAAATGAGGGAGTGAATGAACGTTATGAAAATTACTGTGGACTTTATTTTCATTGGCACTTGGCAAATCTTGATGAATTCTTTTTGAAACAAAAGTGTGTGCCTTGTGTATAAACTGTAGTTTATTTCAAATAAAAAAAAATATTATAATAATTGGTGTGCTACATGTATCCTTCAGTGAGTCAGGAATAAGGCCAGCAGTGAAGGTCTCATTTGCAATTGTTGTAATTGCATTGACTAGACGGGATTACCCAAAAGAAACAAATGGGAAAATGTTTGCCCATTTTGAAAAAAAGGCAGATGGGGGTGGGGTAAGGGTATAATTTAAGGTAGGGGGAAGAGGTGGGTGTGGGTGGTCTCCCCCCTCATTATTTTTTTTAAAGTGCAACAATCCCAAAAATATTTGGGTAATTGGACCCAAAAAAACTCTTCTCCACCTCAATGTATTTTTAATGGTTGGTTCATGTAGGTCTGACCAGACACAGGGAACATTCTTTAATGATCTTTCCATGACAAATGTTGCTTGCACAGTTTGTGACTTTTGGCCCTTAAATCATTTTTTTGACTTCATTAGATGAAACGGGTTGGAACGAGAATTTAGGAATCGAGACCTGTTCTTTTTTTGATAATTCTTCAGGATGTTTAGACTCCTTCAAGTCGTGACTTGTCAGCAATGTAGCTTCAATCACGTCTCTGATCCTTTGGATTTTGAATATGAAGTGATCTGTTATTTTATTGCATCACACAGGTGATGCACTTAGACCATCAGTGGTGGCAGGCTCCTTCTCTAAATTGCTCAGTAAATTGAACAGTTCTCTCGAAGAATTAGCTGCAGCGGAGATTTTGCTGTTATAAGACTGTTTCTTAGAAGCTAGTAAGGCTGCTTTAAAATGAGCTTGCGCTGAAACCCAGTCTTGCTTATGTAGACTGCGCCCAGACTCATGCCATTTTCTCTCCGTTTGACACTTAATCCTCAGGTTATTTACAGTGGGGGTGTCAGTGCACATGTTTGTCTGTGATCTAACCGTCTTAGGTCTAATGGGGAGATGAGAGCCAGGGCATCCTTCAGGGAGGAGTGCTAAAAGTAAAGTTTTTGTTCCAGTGTTTTTTCTAGAAAGAAGTCTTCCTGTAATGGCAGGAGCAACTGGGTCATAGACTCACAGGAGATTTTATTAAGATTCTGAAACAGAATTTCAGTTGCGTCAGCCCTAGGAGTCATCATTCTTCCAAGCATAGTTAGATAAAAATTAAGCACCAAATGATCGTACCAGGGGCATTTAGACAGGGAGATTTGAGTGATGACATCACGATTGGTGAGAATCCAGTCAATAGTTGGCCCTTTTTTGTGTGTCGGGCCTCTCACTAATTGAGAGAAGTTAAAGGGGAAGTTCGCCGAAAAGGTTTATTGTCCCGATCATTCGCGTGTGTGTTTTTAAGCATATTGTAATCAATCTTAAACATTTTTCCTATGCGTTTGCAGCCTGATTCATGGATTATTTGCGCCGAAAAAAATTGGATTTGTGCACCATTCTGCCCGCAAAAACCCCATTTGTTAAACAGGGATTTGGTGGCAGAATGGCACACAAATCCTGTTTTTTCGGCGCAAATAATCCATGAATCAGGGCCCTTACCTTAGTTTTCCTCACTTTAACACATGTGAAAACAATGGGTTGGGTACCACCATCTTGTGCTAATCTTACCCGTTGGTGCATCGCCCTAACTTTAAGTGCCCTTGTGGCAAGAATACAGATTGCCCGCCCCTCAAACTGACATCACTAGTCCAAACAATATGCTCCACCTATTTTCATGATGTTCGTGGCCAGCGTAGCCAAACATGCCCCATCATCACCCACGCCATTACGTTACTTAATGCAGAACCAGGAAGATAAACACACACGTCCTCTCATAACGCGAAACGTTTTTTTCTTGCCCCAAATAGGAGAGCAAAACATTTATTATTAACAAAACATCAATAGTCTGCAATGGAACAAGTGCCTTTATTTTGCAAAGAATGCTAACAAGAGAATATTAAGTCCACAAAATGAATTATATGTTTTTGCAATACAAGTTATAGCTAGCGAACATTGCATGCTTTGAATGTTCATAACTTCCTCATGTTACGCCTATTGCGATCAGCGATCGATCAATTCCTGTACTCCAATTCTTGTGTGTCCTTCTGTTACACTAGCATAACATTCTAATGACGCACATGGTGTTTCATTCATGAGAAGATATGGATTCTTTGCGCTTTCAAGTGCAACACTTTCACTTCAGCACACTTTTACATCATAAACGCTGACAGGTTGCTCCTTATTACTGGTACCGCAAAAGGGCAGATTGGTCCCTGTCGGTCGTCCCACATAACAGTAATCAAATAAGCACTGTTTATCATTATCCGCCAATGTTGATACTCAGAACGGTACAATATAGCTGTGTAGATAACAGAATAAAAAAATAAAATTTAGTAGCCATTCTGTAATCGGATATAACAAGTTACCATATAATTCAGAACTGGATGAAACCTAATTATAAACATAAACCACACAGACATGACAACATGGGGGAGTAGTTGAGACAACGATGTGCATGAAACGTTAGCACTGTGAAGTAGGTATAGCTCCCAATGGAATGGAGAACCAGATGCACCCGCTTCACATAGTGGGCCCTACCAGAAATTAATGACAGAGATAGTAACCTTTTATGTTGAACCACAGACAGATGGCATTATAATGGAAGTGGTAAGATTAGTGTTCGAAAAGAGAACCAAGTGCCCACAGAAAGGTTCATCCACTGCCCCTCCCTCCAACCCCCACTTTATATTGCACAAGGATGCAACAGTGACAGCACACCAGGATATTCCATGGGACAAAGTGGTGTAGATACCATTACCCTGCATACAGGTTACAGTTGCAGGTCTTCCAGGAATAATCATCACCATATGGTCCATCTAACAACACATAACTCTGCACAGAATATATTGGTGTGCAAGGCCAGTAAGCAATACGTCCCAAAAAATCATACCTCTATTCAATCCTCTTTAAATTCTACACAAATTACAATAATTACTAAACAGATAAACAAACCGCGAGTTACGCACTTGCTTTGGTATAGTGCGCAGTATAAATATCATTCAACATAACATAACATACTGTGTAAATACTTTTGGTCAAATCGCACATTCGCGCATCGCTGAATTAGTTATTATGCATACAGCACACATGCTGTTTTTAATGGCACAAATATTATTTATAGTTAAGCTTACATAATTTCAGGAGGTTCCATTCTTTCGTGTCACGCGGAGTAACCGCTCCGAACAACAGATCGCAGAAATGGAAACTACATTTTCAGATGTCCTCTTTCAAGATAGTAAATGTGATCATTGTATGTGAGTATTCGACACGTTGGGCCTCATTATGACTGTGGCGGCCACGGTATGAACGGTGCCGGTAAGGGACCGGCACCGTTCATACCGGGCTGCCACATTACGAGTTCTGCAGCGTGCTCCGCTCTGTACACCTGGTCAGACCATACGTGCAGAGCAGCACCCGCTAGCAGAACAGGATGCTAACAACAAACCCCTCATTAACGGGTCCGTTGTAAGCATCCTCCTCATTCCAATTGAGCCCAATCGGGGCTCAAATGGGAATGGGGACGTACCGGGTCCGGGTCCCACGAATTGGAATTACCGGGCCCGCAAAGGTTGGAATGCCCCAGTAATTCCCATTTTGTGGGACCCAGACCCGAGTTTCCAAAAACGGCATGGCTCCCTCCAAACTTGTAATGAGGCCCATTATGTCCTTCGAACAGTTGCTGACTTTCGCTCAAGGCCAAATAACAATAGAAGCCTGTTTTCAGTGATTGAAGCCAGAGACGGGTAGGTTTTGATTTTGTGAAAGTATGCCACAACAAAAACAAAAAAAAACTGGACAAGACGCTGCTTCGGGCAAGTGGTTTAGAAATCCAAGGACAGTTACAAACAGCTATGTAAAATATGTTTTGTGACTGGAACGTAAGAACAATCCAGAAAACTACATGTTGCTGTTACCTCCAAGGATATATCATGCCTGTAAGACAATGAAATCGAAACTCCACATCTCCCTCGTCCAGCACTGTTTCATGGCACAAAGCATTCCCCTACTCCTAGTGTGCTATATACCAACCGCCCATCATTACTATGTCCCTGTTCTGCTCTTGAATCATTTGTTTGCTACTTACACTTCTGGCATATATTGCACAGCTCTTACTATAATTCATGCATGTCCGTTCATGCTCCCTTGCATACCTGAAGCAGCACTCTCTACCATCATGCGAGACAGGGTGATATTGCATGCTCATATTAAATAGGTCTCCTGTGTGTTCATTATCATGTCAAGTTGCCACACGATGCACAAGGTGAACATACCGTCTATGCCAAAATGTAACCTTTTGGGCCTGTACTTTAGGCACATATTATGGACACCTCCAAATCTCCAGTATGACAGAATTCGGAGAGTCCCTTCAGGTCTCTTGAAAGTGTTTTATCGTACACAATCTTCTCAAGTGCTTTGTGTGGAGGGGAACATGGCACCAACTACTTCTACTTGCGTTCCTGCTCCTTTGTTAAAGGTCCATGTGCACATTCATGGAAATGTTGGTTTTCTCTCCATGAGTCCATGTTGGAACAATGGTGCATCAATGAATGCCATTTTTCAAGTAGAATTTCTACAGATCCACCACAAGATTTGGAGCTCCACCAAAGATGGTTGCTGATAGATTGAGACCACTTTAAAAGGTTTTCCGAACCCTTTTTTTTACCAGCAGCTGTAATTTTTTTATTGATTGATTTGGCAATGTGCCATACATCAAATTGATGCCGAATGTGTGGAAACTGCCCTTGCATGGCCTTGCCTATAGAAATGTGCCTGTCAGTAGCTATCAGGTCTATTTGCATTCCCCTGGATTCCAGATGTTCGATGGATTTAATGAAACCATGGTTCTCCATGGCTACAGACAATGTACATTCAGACACCTGCCCGATGACCAAACTCACAATTTTTTTACTTTCCATGTCATGAAAGTGGTGAGTGCAGTACTTAGTGGAAAATCCTGGACTGTCACACTGTCTGTCGCCAGCTAGCCTGACACTTTTGCCAGAGAATGCACTGCCCATAGACATATATTCGAGTTTCCAGGCATGACTAATAGGGGGGAATAAGAAGTGCCTCTGATATTTGTAGTACTGGGTATTAGCAAGGAACTCAAGTCCCACAAATTGACAGAAACTGGAAATCTTACTGAAAGTCGATCCGCTGAACAGAAAAGCTGCTGAACAAAGTAGATCTGCTGCAAGCACTTTGCCGAGCATTGGTTGAGCAGACCATCAAAATGTGTTATGGAGGTGGACACAGCTGGCCTAGATTTTCAGGTTGGTGCCTTGTAATACATGAGAGAAATTCACCAATGGCTCCCCGCATATGCTCCCTCTTAATTTATGATCACATTTAACCATTTGTGCATTCTCTAGCAGGCAGCATCAAATAAAATGTATTTTGCTCCTTTAATAGCCAATCGTCCTGAAGTACTGTGTTTTGCGACTTGACCGAAGTGGACAATTCCCCCAAACTAGGCATACTGAAGTCGATATCTTGAGAAAATTTGTCAGTCAATTGCAATGACGCTTCAGCCTCTGTTAGGTCAGGCTGCGATATTTCCTGGATGAATTGAAGAAACAGGTAACATTGACAGGCTAATTCATAGAATCCAGCGCACAAGTAGTGCACGCGGCTGGCGCACAGCGTGCGCCTGCGATAGTCTGCGCCAGGCACGTGCGCCAAAACAGATTTCCGCGCACAGCGTATTCATGGATTTCAAGCTCCCAAACCAGCCGTGGCGCAGAGAATCGCAGCGAGCCTGCAGCAGCGCCAGTAACGCCCCCAAGAACGCCCTCGCGCAAGGAAAAGCCATCAAAATCGCTAAATCATCGCTAAGGGCTGCGCTAAGCCTGGACCACTTCACAGGGCAGGCAAACAAGGAAAGAAAAGCGGGCAATCATCAAATCAGGAGTACGCGGGAAGTACTACACGCGACTAGGCAGGGAACGTGAATTACAGGGGTAGCGGGAAGTTCAACACGCGATTGGCCAGGGAACGTGTATTACAGGGGTACGCGTGAAGTAGAACACGCGATAGGCCAGGGAACGTGTATTACAGGGGTACGCGGGAATTATCACACGCGAACAGCCAGGGTGCGTGTATTACAGGGGTAGCGGGAAGTTCAACACGCGATTGGCCAGGGAACGTGTATTACAGGGGGACGCGTGAAGTAGAACACGCGATAGGCCAGGGAACGTGTATTACAGGGGTACGCGGGAATTATCACACACGAACAGCCAGGGTGCGTGTATTACAGGGGTAGCGGGAAGTTCAACACGCGATTGGCCAGGGAACGTGTATTACAGGGGGACGCGTGAAGTAGAACACGCGATAGGCCAGGGAACGTGTATTACAGGGGTACGCGGGAATTATCACACGCGAACAGCCAGGGTGCGTGTATTACAGGGGTAGCGGGAAGTTCAACACGCGATTGGCCAGGGAACGTGTATTACAGGGGGACGCGTGAAGTAGAACACGCGATAGGCCAGGGAACGTGTATTACAGGGGTACGCGGGAATTATCACACGCGAACAGCCAGGGTGCGTGTATTACAGGGGTAGCGGGAAGTTCAACACGCGATTGGCCAGGGAACGTGTATTACAGGGGGACGCGTGAAGTAGAACATGCGATAGGCCAGGGAACGTGTATTACAGGGGTACGCGGGAATTATCACACGCGAACAGCCAGGGTGCGTGTATTACAGGGGTAGCGGGAAGTTCAACACGCGATTGGCCAGGGAACGTGTATTACAGGGGGACGCGTGAAGTAGAACACGCGATAGGCCAGGGAACGTGTATTACAGGGGTACGCGGGAATTATCACACGCGAACAGCCAGGGTGCGTGTATTACAGGGGTAGCGGGAAGTTCAACACGCGATTGGCCAGGGAACGTGTATTACAGGGGGACGCGTGAAGTAGAACACGCGATAGGCCAGGGAACGTGTATTACAGGGGTACGCGGGAATTATCACACGCGAACAGCCAGGGTGCGTGTATTACAGGGGTAGCGGGAAGTTCAACACGCGATTGGCCAGGGTACGTGTATCACAGGGGTGCGTGGGAATTATCACATGCGAATAGGCTGGGTGGGCCCTCACAGGTGTACCCTGTACACCCTCCACGGCCCCTGCAGGCAGCCCACAAAACAGTGGACTACCCTGCACACCTCATCATGTCCCCCTGCACCCCCATCCACCAGGGGCACCCTCCACCAGGCCCCCACCCATGTCTCCCACCACCCCCACCCCCCAGCACTGCAGGGGCACCTGCCATCAGGCCCCCATCCATGTCTCCCACCACCCCCACCCCCCATCCACCAGGGGCACCCTCCACCAGGCCCCCACCCATGTCTCCCACCACCCTCACCCACCAGCACTGTGGGGCACGTGGCCAGCAGGCAGTCAGGCATCAGCCGATGGCAGGTGGGAGCGTGCTCAGGGCTCTGGGGGACTTAAATTTGGCCTCCTGGCCAGGAGCGTGGTCTTTCGTGTTTGAACGCGTGGACAGCCTGATAGGGAGTGATTTTGCACGTGAAAACCCCACACTCAGCGAATCGCGCGAAAACCCGTCACCAGCATATGTGCGTCAATAGTTACCTGCACGTGCAGTGTCAAAGCGTGTGATTGGTGAACATGGATCTACACGCAGGAGTGACAAAGCGTGTGATTGGTGAAAAGTGAGCTACACGCAGGAGTGTCAAAGCGTGTGATTGGTGAAAAAGGATCCACACGCAGGAGTGACAAAGCGTGTGATTGGTGAAAAGTGAGCTACACGCAGGAGTGTCAAAGCGTGTGATTGGTGAACATGGGCCAAGCACGTACACGCCGTAAGTGACGCTGTACGTGTGGGCCTGTATAAAAGGTAGTGTTGAACACCATTTCCTTGTACGTGCTTTTCGTGGAGAGCGAGTGGGTGAATTCTGTACTTCTTGTCGTTTCACACGCGATTTACTTCACGGCGTTTCCAGTTCGTACTCCCTGTTACCTCTGACAGCTTTTTCTCTTTTTCCTCTTGTACTGGTTTACCTGGGCCTGTTCCCTCAAACAGTGTCCCCTTCTACTGTTGTCCTGTCTCCTCAGACAGCGTACACATCTTCTTTTGGCGGGGGTGTTGCCAACCAAAAGCGCACATTTTTCACGCTCTTTTACCTGGCAGACGGTGAGTCACGCACGTATCTAACATCTGTGCTTGCCCCGTGTGTAGCCTACCCCTTCAGAGGTCAATCTAGGCTGCGTGTGACACGCATACGTTCATTGTGTTACTGGATGCCACAGCGTAGTGCAGGGTTTTCCATCAGCACACGTGGTCTAGGAGGGGTATTGTGCACGTTCCTTAACTTTTTTGGGGTGCCTGTGCGTTGCGTGACCCGTCATCTTTCCCCAGGGGTGTCATATAGCCTTGCCACTGCACTAGGGTACGAATACCATCTGGTACCCAACCCCTTTGACACCCAATTGCCCAGGACAATTGTGCACACCGACTCCCATACGCACAATACCATCAGTGCCATGGTTGGGAGGCGTGCAAGCCGTAAGGGTGGCAAAGGTGGCCGAGCCACACGTGGTGGCCGTGGAGGATCCATTGGGGACGTGGTTGTGACTTGCAGGGTGCCCCTGTCCCCCCCAGTCTGGAGGAACAGTCAGGGACACCCATGCCCCCCCCCCCTCCCCCCCCGCCCCCAGTTGAGAGTCATGTGGCTGATACCAACCCTGATCAGCCCTTGTTGGACCAGGCCATTGTGGCACCAGACCTGTCTGAGGGTGATCCCATCGCTGACATCCAGGTCAGCAGGTCCACTGCACGTGCACCGGTGCACATTGGTGTCATCAGGGCACGCGCATCTATGCCAGATAGGTCATCTGCTGGCCCCCGTAGCCAGGGTGTGGCTCCATCCACCCCACCTCTCATACACCCTGCCAAGACTGTGTCGGTCCTAGTTCATGCACCTCAGATCAGGCCTGACCCCATCCCACTACCCCCAATGCCTGCACCTACTCCCATGCTGAGTGGGCAATCCCACACACCCAGTACTGAGTCCACCACGACTCCTGCCCCTAGTGTCCACAGCGGCGTAGGACACTCTGGATCCCCACCCCCTTCCAAGCGCAAGAGGAAGAGTGCACGTCCGGCACAGGCTGATGCCCCAGGCACGGCTGCACAGTCCGGCCCATCAAGGAAGCCAAGCTTCACAGACGCCGAACTGAATGCACTTGTTCAGTATGTGTCAGATCATGATAGGGAAATGGTCATCGTTGCAGGGTCCAAGACCACACATGCCAGACGCCAGGCACACTGGCAGACCATTGCTGACAGAATAAGTGCCCTTGGAGTAGTGAGGCGCACAGCTAGTGATTGCCAGAAGCGCTGGAATGACCTTAAGCGCAGGGCAAAGGATAAGCTGGCCTCAAGTCATGCCGCAACCTTGGTGACTGGAGGTGGGTCCCCAGCACAGGAAATAGAACTCACACCACACGAGTCCGTAGCTGGATCCTACGTCACCGAGGGACAACTCCAAGGTGTGGGAGACCTCCCTGATTACGAGGCATCATCCGGTGAGTGCACATGCATGTGTGTATTATCCATGTGCATGGTGTGTGTGTCAAGCATTCATGTTGGGTGCCTGTCAAGGGGGTGTGTGGCAGAGTTGATAGTGGCACCCATGTGCCTTATCCAGTATGTTCAGTGCAACACCATCTGGCCACAGCACTATCCCTACTGGCAACAGTGCACATATGGGCCGACACCATGGAAGTTGCCCTTGAATTGTCTTTTTGTCACTACATTGTTGCTCATACTCCCCTGTCTATTCATCTGATGTCTTACATACCATTCCTATCCTTTCCCCCAGCCATTCAAGTTTCATCTTCACATGCCTGACATGCAATGATACCACATGCTAATGCGTCCTCTGTATATAAATGCCAACCAACATGCTGTCATACTGTGGATGTTGCCTTGACATCCACCTCCTACCTGTGGGCTTTGGTACCGTCTGGTTTCGAGCCCCATTCCCTCACACTCCATGCTGCTCTTCATGGTCTATCTTCCATGACTTCTACAGTTCAGACCATCGTGCCCTACTCACGACACCTGCTTGCCAAAAGTCAAATGAGGGCACCCTGCCCTCCAATGCGACCCACCCTATTGCTGACCAGTGCATCTGAGCCTACTCTAAGCTAACTCTCACTGACATCTGCTCATACATGCCTTTGCCTGTCCCATAGACCCTTCACATGGTCCCTGTCCTCTCTCCTTGCTCCTCTTCCACCATCATTGGTGGGACCCGTTGGGGTGTACTCCTGGCCTCCTTCCAATCCTCAGAGGCCACTATTGATGTGCATGGTAATGGGAGCGTCTCAGTCCAAGGCCCTTAGGCCAACCTCAATCTCCTTGAGAAATGCTACCCACATCTCATCAACTTCCTTACCTCTCCTGCTGTCCCCCCTCCTCTCTCCTCATCAATCCTGCACTGCCTCCCTGCACCCTCCCATGAACCTTCTCCGCCTCCCACTCCAACTCCTACACATGCTGCACCTCTGATCTCTAGCACTCCCCGTAAGTCCTACAAGGCTGTCAACCTCCTCCACAATTACACTCCTTTCACTGCGGCTGCATCAGGCATTCCTCCGATATCTGTCACTTACATGAGGTTATGCACCTTGACATCCTTGGTCTCATGGAAACATGTCTGACGGCCAGCTCTGTCTGCATCCTTGACCCTCTCCTTGGCCCGCCACTACTGTGCAGGGGGGGTGTGCCCTTGGCTTCCCTGAGGGTATTCCTGCCACTGTCACTCCTACTTAGACCTACTCCACTCTGGAATGGCTTGTGTGAGGTCTCTCTCCACCACACCTTGACATTCTCAAACAGTGCGTACTGTGTCTGGGAAAACTGGTCAAATGTACTACTTCCTTTCTGAGTGTCCTCACCTCTCCTCCTCACTCATGTCCCCAGACACAGAAATCCTCATCCTTGGTGCTGTACGCATCCACCTGCATGCTTGTTGACGCCCCCACGTGACCTTTCTGTGACCTCAGCAACTCCCTCTCACCCTCTAGACTCCCGTCTGTCCCTACTCATTCTGCAGGGCCCACTCCATGCTCCACTCCATGTCAGGTACACTGGATGTCTTTGCCACGGTCATGACCACCTGTCTGAAGCCCCATGCCAATGCAGAGTCCTGGCATGACTCGGATCTTGTGAACCCAAACCACAGGTGCCGGGTGGCAGAGAGGGAATGTCCTGCATCATGGCCATCCTCTGGCAAACTGGCCTGCCACATGCTCCAAAGGCAATAGCGCCTCACCCTTTTCACCAAGATGAGATCCCCAATCCAAGGGCACATATCTGCGGCATGTGACAACTCTGCAGGACACATAGAAATCTGAAAGGACCTTGCCGAGCCAGAAGCAGTGTGTACCTCCCCTGTCCCCTCCGAGCCCACAGCACTGCATGAATGTCTCTGTACCCCTATAGGCCACCCCCCCAGCACTTGTCTGCGCCTAACACCATCTGCCCTTGACGTCAAGTCCTACTTACCTTGTACAGCACTTCCAGCCGCCACTTCCCCTTGCACTTCATTGTGCCACCCACCCCTGCACTTGCGTGACATGAATGACACCAGCACCAGTAGGATTGTTGACTGGCATCCCCTTCTGCCCCACCACCCCTCAGTGCTCCGCTGTACCTTCATACATTACTTGACCGGTGCTTCACGAATGCAATATGAATCCTTTACAGGTGATGGGGAGGTGGAATCACATTGTTTACTGCATTTTGTTGATGTAGACAAGGCACTGTGCATCGTTGCCAATTTGGACTAGCAGATCCATGTACAACATGTATACTTATTGATGTGACGATGCAATGTCAGGACCAGAGTGGTTGAAATCCAAAAAAGTAGCCCTCCTCTCCCTCTTCACTTGGTGGCTATGTCACATGCCATGTGTGTGATGGCATGTGCCTTTGACATGGCAATCAACGGCCAATGTGTGATGGCAGTGCTAGGCAGCAAGGTGAGCAGGCGTTGCTCTCCAATCTGTACATTGTATGCCCTGAGCCTCCCCTACAGACCCAGTGATGGTGAATGCATAGGAGGTCTCCCAGTCATGTTGGACATGTGTCGTAGAACTACTGCCTCTGTTGTTCATCAGCCCTTGTTGCATGCCATGGTGCTAATGCCTGTTTCCATTTTTCTCTTTCATGTCTTTGCAGGGGACGAAGCACTTGTTGATGCTGGGGATGTGGTGGTGGAGCCGTCCCAGGAGGGCAACCCGGGCCGACCTACCACAAGTGAGGGACGTGGTGTGTTTGTGGGTGAAAACCCACAAGTGCTGCAGGCCGTGCTGTCGAGGGGTGTCTCTGGGGGTTCCTCCCCCGAGCAGTATTCAGGTGTAGACTCGGAGGATGACACCTATGTGCAGTCGCAGGTGAGTGTTCTTGGGAGAGAATCTCCTCTGTCCGACCCACCTGCAGCCGGGCCATTGCCCTCAATGGGGATGTCAGTGTCGGCAGATCAGCCTCCGGTGGTTACGGATGCAGGGCCACACCACCCAATCTCTGTTCCTGTTCCTGGGGCTGCAGATCAGAGAGGGAATGCAGTCCTGCAGCCTGAGGCCTTGCCGGCACAGCAAGGCGCAGTCCGCCTTGCCCCAGGCAGGTGTGGTGCCCGTCAACGTGGTGGCCGTATGCCACCTGGCAATACCGTTTGGGAGCAATCCATCTACGGTATGGCCACCCAACAGGCAGCATCATCCGAGATGATTGCACAGGCCATGGATAGGGTGGCCACTTCCATTGTCCCCCCAGAAAGGCTGATGGAGCGACTGGAGCAGGCTACAGAGTCCATCTGCCAGGCACACAGGGAGGATATGTTGGCGTCCAACATGGACAGGCGGGCGGCACTGGCGACTCTGCGGGAATCACTTTCCATGGAGTCCCAGCGCCACAGGGAAGGCCTGAGGGAAGAACTCCGTCACCTCAGGTCGACCCTGTTAGAGCTTGAGGCTTCATCCCATAGAAGGACAGAGGAGCAGCTGGAGCGTCTGACACGGACGCTCTCGGCCGAGATGCAGGCAACTCGTGCGGAGGTCAGGTCATCCCGGGAGTTACTGCATGGGGACCTCCGCATGATTATAACCCAGAACCAGAACTACCAGACCCGCCTGCTTGCAGCCATGGAGGAGCAAACTCGTGCTTTGCGTGGGCTGCCTCCCATTGTCACACCATCTTCTGAGGCAGCTCCCCCACCTCCAGAGTCAGCTGCAGGGTCTGGCCAGAGCCATAGCGACTCATCTCCCACAACAGAGTAGCCGTGTGGGCCACGAGCCTATGGGGTGTTTTCCTTTCCCATGATCCACACAGGTGGATTGTGGCGTGCATCCTGTCCTCGGACCTCATAGGTGGCCCCCCCCCCCCCCGCCGGCCCTTTCATGGCCATTTTTTCTCATTTTTATTTTTATTTTGCAAGAGTGTTGCCTTGTGTGGGTACCTGGGCATACACTGTATTGTGGCTGGGCACATGCAGGCTTGTCCTGAGTTTGGTTTCGATGCTTGGGTAGCAGACATCCACACCCCTCCTGCTTCCGTTTCCATGGGCTTGCAAAGGGTGTGCCCAAGTGACAGCAAATTACTCGGTGACATTGGACTCCCGTGAGCTGTTGGCCAGTCCATAGTCAATACTGTGTAGACATTCATAGTGTTCATTGTTGTTGCACCTAACTATGCATGATGGTTTGATATGTGCCTCTACTTACATATGTTGCTCATGTTTTGCAGGTATGTCACACAGATCTTCACAAGGGCATACTCTCTGGAGTCAGACTACATGTCGGTAGATGTGCACTGACACTTTTGCATGGCGCCATCACTGTACATCTGGACGGTGAGGACATACCAGCAGAATCAGGTAATGACACTACCATTGATTACATGCAATGTGTCTTGTTTGGGTGGGCTTCAGGGTGGGTTGGTGTGTAATTTGATTGAAAATACTCTTACACAGGTGTGTAGTAGTGGCTCCAGGGCGGTTAGCTGCTCAAGTGCGGCTATGTTCCATTTGGGGCACTGCTATTTGTGACACTGGTGTCATGTTGTGATGGCCAGTTTGTTTGCTGTCACATACCATGACATGGTGTCCTCAGTGGCGGGACTGTGAAGGGAATGGGTGACATGGCAATGTTGTCATGTAGTGAATCGCCTGTGGCAATGCATATTAGATTGATGGAGTTGTGTCTTTGCGTTGTGATGCATTGCTGGTGTATGTGTAGCTAGGGGTGCACACATATTGACACTTCCATGTTAACAATCTCAGGCTGATGTGTATCTGACTGTTTATTGTCAAGTAATTTTCAGACATTGTCAGGTAGTGTCATCATTGATTGTCAGATGGTATGTGCCAGAGCAGTGTGCACTAGCCAGCACTGTGATTCCTAGGTGAAGAAGTTGGCCACCAGTTGCGTACGGGCTGCCTCCCCCCGTGCCCTTTCCCCTCCCATGCGCAGCGGGCGTGCATGTGGTTGTGGATGTGGGGGCACCACCATGTCCACGGGCAGGCCCCGGCGTGTTGCAACGTTGTGCAGGACACATGCTGCCACTATGATCCTGCACACTATTCGGGGAGCATATAACAGCTGCCCGCCAGAACGGTCAAGGGAGCGAAAGCGTGACTTGAGCACTCCGAATGTGCGCTCCACTATGCCCCGTGTTGCAATGTGGGCTGTGTTGTACCTTACCTGGGGTGGCGTGGTGGGGTTCCGGATTGGGGTCATCATGTGGGGGCTGATAGGGTAGGCACTGTCCCCTGCGGAGGTGGTGATGGGTATCATTAGTGGTGTTGTGTCATGACCCAGTATCTGACATGCAGGCATGTGCAGTGGCATTCATGCTCACCAAGCAGCCATGTATCTCCATGCTGGCCAGCCTCTAGGTCCCGGCATAGGGTAGACATTCTGTAGATGAAGCTGTCGTGGGTGGACCCTGGATAGTTGGCATATACTGATGTGATTATTCCCTTGGCATTGCATACAACTTGCACGTTGATGGAATGCCAGTGCTTGCGGTTTCTATAGATGTGCTCTGTTGCCCTGGGTGGACGTAGTGCCACATGTGTGCAGTCAATTGCACCAAGCACTTTGGGGAATTGAGCCACACCATAGAATTCCTGGATGCACGTCCGCCTTTCTGCATGAGTCCTGGGGAGATATATGTGCCTGCGGACTGATGGCCGTGCAGTGATGATGTTCAAGACCTGGTGTAGGCAGCGTGACTGCGTGGCCTGTGACACACCACCCACTATGGCACTTGTCCGCTGAAAGGATCCAGTGGCCAAGAAGTGCAGTACATTCAGGACCTTCTGCAGGGGGCTGAGTGCTTGGGAGCACAGGGTGGGTGATGTGAGGTCATCCTCCCACTCACTGACCAGGTCCAGTATGATGTGTGCTGGAAACCTGTACCTCCCATACACCTGGTCATCAGGCATCCCGAATAGGCTGGTTCTGGGTGTGAATATTCTGGCCCTGACTCCCCTCCTCCTCCTCCTTTGGTAGCCCACTGCCACTGCTGCTAGGAACGGTATGTTCATCCTGGCATCTGGCTTGTTTATTGAAAAGTGCGCAAATTAATGCCTTGCGCGTGTTGTAGGCGAGCGTGTGAGCCTCGCACCCCTGGAATCGAGTTCCCACTCCAATCGCGTGTGGAAATTCCCACGCAGCAGGCATACAGGTGCGCTGACGTACTTGCTTGTGTAAGTGGCCGCGCGCCCCTTAAATACACGTACTTAGGCCAATGGCGCGTACGCGCACTTTTGGCCAATTACACGCGATGAAATACACGTACATAGGCCAATGGCGTGTACGCGCACTTTTGGCCAATTACACGCGATGAAATACACGTACATAGGCCAATGGCGCGTACGCGCACTTTTGGCCAATTACACGCGATGAAATACACGTACATAGGCCAATGGCGTGTACGCGCACTTTTGGCCAATTACACGCGATGACACTCTGACGTGCTGTATTTCCACGTGTGCTCCGTCTTCACGTGCTGAGTGGGGAAAGCCCGTGCGGATCACGTCAGACGCGCTTACGCGATGAGGGACTCTGGTCCAATAGAATCGCGTATGCGTGCTGACGCACTTACGCGCTAAGGGCCTTTCCTCGGATTTCACGCTGACGTGCAGGAATTTCACGTGCCAAATCACTCCGTATCAAGCTGGCCACCCGAAAACACACGGAACACCACGCTCCTGCCCCGAAGGCCGAGTTACTGCCCCCCCAGTGCCCTGAGCAGCCTCCCACGTGCTATCTGCTGCTGCCTGCCTGCCTGCCTGCCTGCTGCCACCGTGCCCTGCCATTTGGTGCCTGCACATCAGCCATCTGCAGGGGTCCACTTGCTGTGTCCACCCCTGCTGGAACTGAAGACACCCAACTGGGATTACATCGCTCCACAGCCCAGCCCCAGGACCCAGTTGCCCACCCACACCTGCCTCTGGGGTTGCCATGTCGGGCACTTCTACATCTGGCACCAGTGGCAACCCCAGGCCAGAGGGGCAGAGGGGCACCAGCTTCACTGCCACCGAAGTTGGTGTCCTGGTGGAGCATGTCCTGGGGCAGTATGATGCCCTCTTTGGATCGTCCCGCGCCAGCAAGGAAGGACGGGAGAGGATCTGGGCCGACTGTGTGGTTGCCATCAACGCGGAGGGGGTGGCAACCCGCAACGTCTTGAAGATCAAGAAGCGCTGGGAGGACTTGAGGTCCAGGACCCTTGTGAAGGCCCGGCGCCTCGTGGAGGGGGGCCGGGGCCACATGAGTTCCATCCAGAAGAGGGTCCTGGAACGCGTACGCCCAGCGCTCCACGCCCAGATCCTTGAGAGGGAGACCCGTCTGGAGTTGAGCGGTAAGTGTCCAAGCATCACTGTGTGAGACAGGGCATGTTGCGGTGTGCTGGTTCTATGATACTTGCCTGTATGTGTGCCATGGGCCATGTATGCATGTATGTGTGCTGGGACATCATGGTAATGCATGTGCGACCAGTGATGTGTGACCCACATGGTGGTTGCATGTGTTGAAATGCGGCATGGGGAGCACTATGCAGATTTGGGACATGAGAGCATGCCAGTCTCTGTACCTGGACATGGATGGGGGTGAAGGATGGGTGCTGATGCCAGGTACATATATGGTAGCCATGTCTGTGTGCCTGACCTGCATGTCTGTGACTTGTGCATGCCATGGATGCATGACTCATGTGTGTGACAATGCACAGATTCAGTGACGCACCCAACTTACCCTTGTTTTGCCTGTGTTCGGTGTGATTGTGGCCAGATGGATGTGACTGAGGTGAAGTGTGTGCATGTGATATGCATGAGCCATGATGCATGTGAGTTACTTATCATTGAATGTTTCAAGAGTCAATTGGACATGCATGGAAATGTGCATGGCATGCACCATGCCTGTTACTGTGTGTGTTTTGCCTGGACTGACCCATGTGTTGTGGAGGGACATGATGGAAGTGTACTTTGACAGGGGTGCTCATCTGCTATTGCTTCCTGTCTAGGGGACCATTGTACAGTAGCCTGATGCTTGTGTCCTTTGTCTCCCTCTACGCAGCGGCTAGTGAAGAAGAGGGCGGAGACGGCGCTGTGGAGCAAGGCGGCGGGGATGCCCCCACGGCTGCAGCGGAAGGGGTGGGTGAGCCCCCACAGGGGCCTGCTACGGCGGGAGACGGTGAGGAGCCATCCAGGTTGGTGGTTTGCACAGAGGAGGAGGAGGCCGACACTGGTGCACACATGGGGCCTGGTGGGAGCATCCCTGCTGGTGCAAGTGGTGCAGTCCAGGGCCAGGGGCAGGAGGCAGCACAGGTCACCGTGGAGGTGCCTGTGCATGTCGCTGTCCCTGACCCTGTGAGTGCACCACCATGCACCAGCAGGGATGCCCCGTCCCAGGCCCGTCCGCAGCTAGAGGGGATGTCCATGTCAACTGACTCCCCTCCACCTGCGGCCGTGGGAACCCCTGGCCGCGTGGAGCAGGTCCTGATTGGGGTCGCGATGCGCACGGCTGTGATTCGTGATGCCGTGCGTGCTTCCCGGGAGGAGCACGCACGTCATCACGAAGTGCACCGTGCCGACGTGGCCCAATTGGGATCGGCCATGTTTGGGGGGTTCCTGCATGTGTTGGCCAATCTGACGGCCCTCTCCTCCTCTGTGCAGGCTATCCACCGGTCGTTCTCCTTGCCGTCTTCCGGCCCAGATGCCACCATGGCCCCCTGTGGACCTGCCCCGACCAATGCAGCGAGCTCGGTGGGGATCCCATCCCTGCCGCAGTTGGGAGTCGGAGGTCCAGCAGGGGTGGACGACACAGCAAGTGGACCCCAGCAGATGGAAGATGTGCCGGCATCATTGGGCAGGGCACGTGCACGACGGCGTCGGTGGTTACCATCAGCCTGGATGCCGTCGTGCTGGCAGAGGCAGTGGCGTCGGAGGCAGCAGCGGGCTCGACGTGGGAGGCATCATGGCTCAGGGCCATCAAGATCGGAGGGGCAGGCATCGGCCGGAGGGCAGGGCAACCCTGGCATGGCAGTGTGTTCCGTGTGGGAGGAGTTTGGCCAGCGGATAGGTGCGGAGCGGCAGCGGGCGGAAGAGGAGCGGCTCGCCATGGCCAGGGCGGAGATCTCCATGCATCAGGCATTGAGGCGGGCTGAGTGCCTCGAGGAGGCTCGCAGGGAATTTGGTGAGCACATGGGGTTGTCCCTGCGAGACCTCGGGGCCAGGACTGAGTCCCGCCTCCAGGACATTGACATGGAGTTCGAGGATGCCCTGGCCAGCATCACCAAGTGAGCCGCAGGACTAGCCCGCTGCCTTTGTATATAGTTTTTTAGTTAGTTAGTGCTAGGTTTCCTTTATTTCTTTTCATTATTTTGGACCGCTTGGACAATGGCCACTTCTTTGTACATATTTTTTTAATTAGTTAGTATTAGGTTTCATTAGTGGTGTTGGGCTCATGGACCCTTGAACATTCCTGTATATATAGTTATTTTTTGGGAGGTACATTTTTTTACTTTCATATTGTTTACACCATGTCGTAATGGTTTTTCTTTCATTTCATACTACATGTGTTTACTTTGGACAAAATCTGTTGATTTTTCTATCCTTTGTTTTTTGGTTTCTCATTTTTGTTCCCGGACATGGACCTTTTATTTGCTTTGCCAGATAGTTGTATTAGTTTACTTGATTTTTTTTAAAATAGATTTTTATATTATCTTACACTTGTGTCATTTTTTCTTTGGTTTCTTACATGTCATGATATGGGTTTTGACATTCACTTGCACCCATTGTGTATGTGTGTGTGGCGGACATGTGTTCTTTTGCATACTTGCCTTTGGGGTTGTGTCATGTGATTGCATTCACTATGTGGGTGCATGCAATCCTTGCCTGGGTGTTTGTGCTGGGTATGCTGACCATTACTGCCATTATTGTGTATCGTCAGGACCAGGGGCCAGGGGGACATGGGTGGGGGCCTGGTGGAGGGTGTCCCTGGTGGATGGGGGGTGGGGGGGGTGGGAGACATGGGTGGGGGCCTGGTGGAGGGTGTCCCTGGTGGATGGGGGGTGGGGGTGGTGGGAGACATGGGTTGGACATGGGTGGGGGCCTGCTGGCAGGTTCCCCACAGTGCTGGGGGTGGGGGTGGTGGGAGACATGGGTGGGGGCCTGGTGGAGGGTGTCCCTGGTGGATGGGGGGTTGGGGGTGGTGGGAGACATGGGTTGGACATGGGTGGGGGCCTGGTGGAGGGTGTCCCTGGTGGATGGGGGGTGGGGGGGTGGGAGACATGGGTGGGGGCCTGGTGGAGGGTGTCCCTGGTGGATGGGGGGTGGGGGTGGTGGGAGACATGGGTTGGACATGGGTGGGGGCCTGCTGGCAGGTTCCCCACAGTGCTGGGGGTGGGGGTGGTGGGAGACATGGGTGGGGGCCTGGTGGAGGGTGTCCCTGGTGGATGGGGGGTTGGGGGTGGTGGGAGACATGGGTGGGGGCCTGGTGGAGGGTGCCCCTGGTGGATGGGGGGTTGGGGGTGGTGGGAGACATGGGTTGGACATGGGTGGGGGCCTGGTGGAGGGTGTCCCTGGTGGATGGGGGGTGGGGGGGGTGGGAGACATGGGTGGGGGCCTGGTGGAGGGTGCCCCTGGTGGATGGGGGGTTGGGGGTGGTGGGAGACATGGGTTGGACATGGGTGGGGGCCTGCTGGCAGGTTCCCCACAGTGCTGGGGTGGGGGTGGTGGGAGACATGGGTGGGGGCCTGGTGGAGGGTGTCCCTGGTGGATGGGGGGTGGGGGTGGTGGGAGACATGGGTTGGACATGGGTGGGGGCCTGCTGGCAGGTTCCCCACAGTGCTGGGGGTGGGGGTGGTGGGAGACATGGGTGGGGGCCTGGTGGAGGGTGTCCCTGGTGGATGGGGGGTTGGGGGTGGTGGGAGACATGGGTGGGGGCCTGGTGGAGGGTGTCCCTGGTGGATGGGGGGTGGGGGTGGTGGGAGACATGGGTTGGACATGGGTGGGGGCCTGCTGGCAGGTTCCCCACAGTGCTGGGGGTGGGGGTGGTGGGAGACATGGGTGGGGGCCTGGTGGAGGGTGCCCCTGGTGGATGGGGGTTGGGGGTGGTGGGAGACATGGGTTGGACATGGGTGGGGGCCTGGTGGAGGGTGTCCCTGGTGGATGGGGGGTTGGGGGTGGTGGGAGACATGGGTGGGGGCCTGGTGGAGGGTGTCCCTGGTGGATGGGGGGTGGGGTTGGTGGGAGACATGGGTTGGACATGGGTGGGGGCCTGCTGGCAGGTTCCCCACAGTGCTGGGGGTGGGGGTGGTGGGAGACATGGGTGGGGGCCTGGTGGAGGGTGTCCCTGGTGGATGGGGGTTGGGGGTGGTGGGAGACATGGGTTGGACATGGGTGGGGGCCTGCTGGCAGGTTCCCCACAGTGCTGGGGGTGGGGGTGGTGGGAGACATGGGTGAGGGCCTGGTGGAGGGTGTCCCTGGTGGATGGGGGGTGGGGGTGGTGGGAGACATGAGCAGGTGTGCAGGGTAGTTCCCTGTGGTGTGTGCTGCCTGCAGGGGCCGTGGAGGGTGTACAGGTAATGCCTGGGAGCACACAGCCAATTCGCGTGTGGAACTTCCCGCGCACTCCTGCAATCCACGTAGCCGGCCATATCGCGTGTGGAACTTCACGCGCACCCCTGGAATCCACGTAGCCGGCCATATCGCGTGTGGAACTTCCCGCGCACCCCTGGAATCCACGTACCCGGCCATATCGCGTGTGGAACTTCCCGCGCACCCCTGCAATCCACGTACCCGGCCATATCGCGTGTGGAACTTCCCACGCACCCCTGCAATCCACGTAGCCGGCCATATCGCGTGTGGAACTTCACGCGCACCCCTGGAATCCACGTAGCCGGCCATATCGCGTGTGGAACTTCCCGCGCACCCCTGGAATCCACGTAGCCGGCCATGTCGCGTGTGGAACTTCCCGCGCACCCCTGCAATCCACGTACCCGGCCATATCGCGCGTGGAACTTCCCGCGCACCCCTGGAATCCACGTAGCCGGCCATATCGCGCGTGGAACTTCCCGCGCACCCCTGGATTCCACGTACCCTGCCATATCGCGTGTGGAACTTCCCGCGCACCCCTGCAATCCACGTACCCGGCCATATCGCGTGTGGAACTTCCCGCGCACCCCTGGAATCCACGTACCCGGCCATATCGCGTGTGGAACTTCCCGCGCACCCCTGCAATCCACGTACCCGGCCATATCGCGTGTGGAACTTCCCGCGCACCCCTGCAATCCACGTACCCGGCCATATCGCGTGTGGAACTTCCCGCGCACCCCTGGAATCCACGTAGCCGGCCATATCGCGTGTGGAACTTCCCGCGCACCCCTGGATTCCACGTACCCTGCCATATCGCGTGTGGAACTTCCCGCGCACCCCTGCAATCCACGTACCCGGCCATATCGCGTGTGGAACTTCCCGCGCACCCCTGCAATCCACTTACCCGGCCATATCGCGTGTGGAACTTCCCGCGCACCCCTGCAATCCACGTAGCCGGCCATATCGCGTGTGGAACTTCCCGCGCACCCCTGGATTCCACGTACCCTGCCATATCGCGTGTGGAACTTCCCGCGCACCCCTGCAATCCACGTACCCGGCCATATCGCGTGTGGAACTTCCCGCGCACCCCTGCAATCCACGTACCCGGCCATATCGCGTGTGGAACTTCCCGCGCACCCCTGCAATCCACGTAGCCGGCCATATCGCGTGTGGAACTTCACGCGCACCCCTGGAATCCACGTACCCGGCCATATCGCGTGTGGAACTTCCCGCGCACCCCTGGAATCCACGTACCCTGCCATATCGCGTGTGGAACTTCCCGCGCACCCCTGGAATCCACGTACCCGGCCATATCGCGTGTGGAACTTCCCGCGCACCCCTGGAATCCACGTACCCTGCCATATCGCGTGTGCAACTTCCCGCACACCCCGGTATGCACGCACACGTTTATTTTTTCTCTCTGCGCGTGTCTGTGTTTGAGGGTACCCCTTTGTACGTCTTTTGTCCTGGAGGGCAACAGTATTGGACATTGGTCATGTCTGTATATAGGTGCTATTTGTTGGCGCACCTTTTAGCGCACATTTCTTGCAGGCGCAGAGACGCTACCGCCTGCTTTCTTGTGGCGGTCGTGTTTGTGCCTGTTTGTGCCTGTGCGCTGCTTTGAGCGTGCGCTTTTTTGCCCTATTCTATTCCATGAATACGTGTTGTATGCGAGCGTGTGGGCGTTCCGCGCACTTGCCTCCTGAACTTTCCCCGTGCCGCCCACATTCTTCCCCATTCCGAGTGTTGTGCCCCATTTTATTCCCCATTCCGAGTATCCCGCCCTGTGTCCCGCCTACTTTAGAGCTGTGCGCTGCGCTCGGAGTGATGGCGCAGTGGCCGTGGCGCACGACGTTGGTTGACCTGTGCGCCGGCCTGCGCCGCGCGTTTTTTCCGCGCACGTCCTCTGCTTTTCTTGCGCAGGGACTTCCATGAATCGACGTGCGCTGGTTTCCCTGCGCTTTGCGCTGATTTTCGGCGCAGCGCACGTATTGGCCCCTCTGCGCCGGGTTTTTCGGCGCACATTTATTCCATGAATCGGCCTGTGAATGTTTGGTGGGTGGAACATTTTTAGAGGGTGTAGATTGTGTCAAAGGGTCTGCAAGCAATTGCAATGGATCTTCATTGTCTTCAGTTTCATCTTGGCAATTCTTCACAAAGTAGCAATGGTCCATGGTAACTTTGTATGGTTCGCAGGTGAGATTCCATTCATTTTCCGGCCCCTGGACATATGTATCAAGAGTCTGGATATTGAGGGGACCACGCTGTGCCTCAAATAGTAGTTGCTCTATTGTGAAATTCGTTTAGCAAGCAACATCGTTGGTCTCAGTTGTTGTCTGAGACTTTATACTCCTCTTCCTTCTGGGCCCCTAACAGATTTATTTATAAAATAACATGCTCAATGTATGGCATACATATTGAAGATGCGATCTTCCAACTAAAAACATAATATGACTAAAATATCTTCTTAAAAACTCTCCAAAACAAGTTGGTTTGTTCTTTACCCTTCTTTATTTAATTTGCTTCGAAACTGTGGCCGTTGTTTTGCCAACCGCAACATCTGGCTGAAAAAAAGAGCATTCTTATATTGTTTAATTCAAGCAAATTTCTTTTCGACTCAAACAAACATATGTACATATCTACAGACAGAACCAACTTGACAGACTTCAAAACATTACAACATTATAAAAATGTCTTCCCAATCCAATGTGATGCTCAATTGTATTTCATATTAGGTTATGTATACCTCCAGCCCATGGTCTCTTCTAATTTGACATATTGAGTAGATTCCTTGGAGAGAAGAATCATAAAAAAAGTTAAATGTCAATCGAACCAAAATGTAAAATCTTTCCTCGCACAAAGCACTTCCTCACAAAGTTGCTTAAAAGGATTTCGAACCTTATACAATAAGGTTTTTTGTTGCAACAAAAAGAGAACATTCGTATGAACATACCCTCGAAAACTGTGTATGTGATTTGGTTCTAATATACATTTCAGATTTCACACGATAACCTTCCGAGATGACACATGGACTTGATCTGAGATTACCCTGCAAAACATAGTGATTTCAATGTTGCCTTCAAAATTAGTTTGCTTTGTAATGTTTGCTTTTGAATCTATTCTGCATTAGGGAGGAAGTGTAATGTTAGAACCAAAATCAGAAAAGCTAGAAACAGTGCAATGTTTCATGCATTTCAGTCTCAAAATATATCCTTTGTAGGATTTACATTCATTCTAGCAAGGAAACTGTAAGTACTCATTTTCTGGACCTTTTGCAAAGGAGGAAGTGGTTGTATTTGAAGTTCCAGCATCCCCCTATAACATAGTACTTGATTTAATATGGATGAAAAAGCTAAATTAAACTGAAAACATGAGATGCAGATGATGGTACATGCTGAGAGACACCCATACATGCCACTTTGTGTGAATACCCAATACTATACATAATCATTTTCAATATGTTTAACACATGCATGTATTTTATTTTTCATTTGCATATAAAGGACTTGTACAATGTAATTACTTGATAAGCGAGTGAGGTTGATGTTGACTCCAGAATACTAATTGATAAAGAATTTTTCGCCTTCATTTTCAGTACATTGTCAGAAAAGAGTACAATGGAAAAGGTACGTTAGTATGAGAAATGTGGCCATAACCAGCGCTCAAAAATACACTTTGTGCATGTTAGTAGGGTTCACCACTGGGATACTAGACGTGTCGGCGGTTTCGGCACTGGTGAGGGTCTCTGCTTCCATCAGTGAGCTCTACGTAATGAAGGACATGTAAACCAACACATTTTGAAAACATTAGGTGACTTTTAAAGGGCACTATGGAACATTTTACTAAGGGTCACATTTCACTGATTTATTACAGTGTCCCAAAAGCGGGGATATAGAAAGAAGTCTAAAGTGAAACATTTAAAAATTTGGGTGATTCTGTTAACTAGGGACACTTGTGTAATACAACAGTGATGGAAATAAACACTGAAAACTCTAAACCGTTCATGAGGTTACCTTTTCAATACACTATTTTAATTTAATTGAGAGATCATTGAGAAGACATATTTATACAGGCCACTGTCCTACATATCAACAAACATAACAAATTCATTGTCTACTACTCACCTGAGTCAGCTTGTGCCGAAATTGAATCGGAATTGCATTTGGAAGCAATTTGCGAAGAATTCTGAGTCAACGCTTTTTTGTGTACTTTGATTGTTCGTACATGTTGTCAGTAAAGTGCAGGCTGCAGACACAGAATCACTTTGCCCTCACGTCTCCCAAGACAGCCTGGGCTCTACTTTCAGTATCGTCCACTGGAAAACCACAATTTGTAATCCATCTTCTTATTAAATCAATATCCTTTGGGAATATATGCAGGCCTGTGCCCGGAGATTTGACATGCCTCACCGAAGGGCAACCAAAAACGATACATGAAGGCATTCTTGAAAAGTCTGTAAGACCTGTATACAAAAATATAATTAATTATTACAAATAATAATGTATTACTGTGAATAAAGCAACTATTACAAAGCTTTGTCTGTAAAGTTTGTTTTAAATAAATAAATAAAGCAAGTGTAACCTGGTCGAATTAACACATCAATCACTTTCTTACAGAATTGATTCCTGTTACAATGCACAGTGATGCAATGTGCTATTTACCGAGATCAAAGTACATCAAACATTAGATAATGCTGAAGTCTTTGCGATAAATGAAAATTACAATACTGTGTACATTACATGAAAATACATAGAAACTTTCAGAGCAGCGAACTATGAACATACAGAACCAAACAGGTGACCTACCCTTACTCGGATGAACAAATGAGCCGATTCAGCAAGCCAGGGAACAAGTAGCAGTAGAACGGGTATCCAGGAACAGGTAGCTCGATGACGATATACCTCGTGGCTTGCAGAGATGTTCTCCTGGTAGATGTCAAGGTCTTTATAAAGGCTTAGAAAGGTGTGTGTGTATGTGAATGTGTGATGTGTTCATTGACAGCCACTCAGCCTAGATGCCTATGTTTCACATCTGCCATACCCACCCACCCAGACCCCTTGCGAGTGCACAGGCAAAGGCCTGCTCATATTGCCTATAGGGTAATAGGGCCAGGGTTGAAACACAAATGCAAAATGCTTGTGTGGGCATTTCTTTTTATCAAAGTGGGCAACTTTTTTGGTCAATGTGGGCCAGTTTGATGAGTTAATTCAATATGCTGCTGCTATAGTGAACACTGTTGGTGAATATATATATTTTTTAAATTCACAGTTTGCATCACCTTTTCATCAAAATTCTCCCCTTTGGGGAATATTCAAACAGTGACCGAAAAGGAATGAATAGCGACTTCGAACTGTGGGCCACATTTTCGTTGGTGCCTGAGACAATCTTATGGCCCAGTATAAGGCCGTTGATGCTAGGGAGGAAGATGGATGGGGATGAGGTGAGCACAAAAGGCCTGGAACACTGCTCAACGGATAAAAACATATGTTGATTGCAGGGACGGGGTCTTGAAGAGGGAAGTCTGGAGACACTGGGTCTGGCCTGGCCAGGTGGACATCGGATATCACAGAATATGGGCCACATCAGCATGGCATGGAGGCATGGGGACACAAGTAGTCAACAAGATAGGAGGTTGGAAATCACATTGTTTCACAAGATATGTAAGACCAGAGCTAACATAATCAATATCATTTAACAGGTAAGAAAGACCCTACAAATCAGCATGTATCGTGGGACATTCCTTTGTGGGTAGTACAGGAAAGTGGACCGAAGAGACAAGACGCAAACTACCATTTAAAAACACAATCACATCCGGTGGGAGCATAGTCTATTCTGACCCAGAGCGTTTCCACAAAAATGGAAAAGCCCTAGCAGTAAATGGGATGGAATTATTCCATACAGAGATTTTAAACATACTAGCAACAAGGGGATGCAATTAGAGCTGTAGGAGAGCACAGGTCTTTTGAGTGAACCCGAGTGGCCCTGGACCCACTTAGATGTGGCGGCATGGGCCGGGAAGGAAGCTGCCAGCAAACTCAAAAGTGCTCACCAGACAAGATGCAGGTCCCCAACACATGGACCTGAGAGCCCACAATGGGGGCAATCAGTGAGCTAAGGAGGGACAGTTCCTGTTTCCCGGTACAAGTGCCCAAAAAGTACAGAACTATGCTAACGCTGCACACCTGTTGATCTGCAAAATAAACACAGTAATCAGGTTTGGTTAATTATTGTTATGTTTAATAAAAAAGCCACAGACCTTTATTGGCAACACAACGACAAACGGTCTTCATAATTTTGTATGATGCGTAATGTATATTTTCAATGGTACACACAAGCTAGCTATTCAACAGTTTGTGGCACCTTGAGCGTCCACACCCACCCAGCTGCCTTGCATATGGTCTTAGGTGCGAACAGCCATCAATACTGGGGAGAGACGGAAGAAGGGAGAGAAGGACGAAGGGAGGGAGGTAGGGAGGGAGGGATTGGGATGGATGGACTTGAAAAGTGGAGTCTGGAGACACTGGGTCTGGCCTGGCCATGTGAACAATGGTCACCGTGCGGAAGATCCCTTTGAAGTGTACATGGTGTTTGTCACCTTGAGCATTCCCATCCTCCCCGCCCTCTTTCGAGTGCATGGCCATAGGTGCGAACTGCCATTGATACTGGAGAGGGCTGTGGATGGGCATGAGGCGAGCGCAAAAGGGCCAGAACAATGTCCAAACATATGTTGATTGCTTGGGCATGGCCTTGAAGAGGGGAGTCTGGACACACTAGGTCTAGGGTGGCCATGTGAACAATGGTTCCTGTGTGAAATAACCTTTTGTGGTGCACATGGTGTTTGGCAACTTGAGTGTACCCACCCACCTAGCCCCCTTGGTTGGGAGCGCATGGCCACATGTGCGAACTACAATTGATACTGGAGGGGGTGTGGATGGGCATGAGGTGAGCGCAAAAGGCCCGGAACAATATTCAAGAGACACAAACCTATGTTGATTGCTGAGGCGGGGTCTTGAAGATGGGAGTCTGAAGACACTGGGTCTGGGGTGGCCATGTGAACAATGGTCCCTGTGAGAAATAACCCTTTGTGGTGCACATGGTGTTTGGCAACTTGAGCGTTCCCACCCGCCCAGCCCCCTTGGGAGCGCACAGTCATAGGTGTGAACAGCCAATGATACTGGAGCGGGGTGTATGGGCATGAGGCGAGCACAAAAAGCCTGGGAACAAAGTTCAGGGGACACATGCATATGTTGATTGCAGTGACAGGGTCTTGAAGACGGGAGTCTGGAGACACTGGGTCTGGGAAGGCCATGTGAACAATGGTCCCTGTGCGAAATAACTCTTTGTGGTGCACATGGTGTTTGGCAACTTGAGTGTTCCCACCCAACCAGCCCCCTTTGCGAGTGTATGGCCATAGGTGCGAACCGCCATTGATACTGGAGGGGGGATGGAGGGGCATAAGGCGAGTGCAAAAGGCCCAGAGCACTGCTGACAGGACAAAAACCTATGTTGATTTCTGGGGTGGGGTCTTGAAGAGGGGAGTCTCGACGATCCCTTTGAGTTGTACATGGTGTTTGGTACCTTGAGCATTCCCACCCATCCACTGCTGGAGGGGGGATACTGGAGGGGTGATGGATGGGGACAAGGTGAACGCAAACAAGGGCACCACCATTCTTTCATGACCCTCATAGACGATTGGGCATGTTCTTGACTCACTGAAAAATTGAAACAACTGTTTTTATATGCTCATTTGTATTTTATTTAGTTTGGTGATGTTTATGGCACAAACAAACTGCAAATTGTATACTTGAGGTTGCAGCACAATCCCCTGTACTGTCCGCTGTCACTGGGGAATTTGGCGCAAATGGGTCGAATGACATAGGCGGGTATTACTCGTCAAATGTGGAATCCAAGCCTCCCAAGAAGCCACCATTTAAACAAACGGTATGCCACCAGCCTGTACCACCTGTGAAAGAGAAACATAAATATTTTAATTGAATGAACCAGATATGTTTACCACCTTACTTGAAAATGCATCCTAAATTCAATGGCATAGATGTCCTTAGAAAAGTCACTTTCTGGAAAAATGTACTTTGGCTTTGAAGTATCGACACATTACAAAAGTGAACACCCATTCAAGCCAGAACAGTTTGGGCCATAGAGAAATATTATTTTTTAGTCGAAAGTGAAAGACACGTAAGCGATGAACACTCTGATTTGCAAAAAGTGTGAGAAATGTATTCAATTTACAGACTAAATTAATTTGTCAGTGATCGATCACAGTTACGACAATGTAGGAGAACAACATGAAATGTTAATCGTCTCAGTGGACAAAATTACAACACATCTAGAGTATACTTGCTTGTTACTTGGAGTGCGAGGGCGAACTGTTGCGTGATGTTCGTGCACCCTCATAATCCTCAACACGGACCTTGTGAGGCAGGCTGCCTGAAGTCATGCAGCTCAGTAATGCATAGTGGTGGTGTGTCTTTTTCGGTTATGTAGGCCAAGCAATCAGAGTTTTCTTGGCAGCAGCAGTTCTCCACCTCTGTTGGCATGACCTTACAACGATTGCAGGTACACTAGGTGGGAAACATCTTCCATGCGACTAAGCTCAGGCTCCCTTGATTCATCTTTCCAACTATCGTCTGATTCCCCACATTTTCCGCTTCTTTCTCTTTCTCTTTCAATTAGTTCCTCTTTGTAATTTTCAGGCTTGTACTGGTAGGGCTGTATTGTTACCATAGCTCCTAAAAATTGAAGAAGTACAAAATTCACAGTCAGAAAAATAAAAACGTTTTTGTTTGTATGTAGGAATTACTGGTAAAGAAGGAGAAGAAAATACATTGCATTGTTAAAAATAACCATAGAGCAAATAAATGCAAAATCGGCACAAACAATGACATTTCTAAATTATATAAGGTTTGGTGAAGACATTGATACATTATATGCCAAATATTTAAATAAAACGTGAGTACCGAGTTAAATCAGCAATGTTAGTGTGAGCACCTGTTTGCAGGGCCTCGTACTAGGAAGATAGCTGAACAGAGAAGAAACGAGTCATGCGCGATTGAAACTAAATACAGTGAGATAATTGAAAAAGCAGCTGCAATGTTGTCTGCTCAGAAAGGGTCTGTTTATATTTGTTGAGGAAAGAGGCGTCCTGGCATTTCCATGGAGACACGTCAATAGCTTGCGCACAGAGAATGTAGACACGAGACGTGCATTGGCATTGTGAAGAGGGGCGTAAGCATCTGGTGATGTCAGTTTGAGGGGCGGGCGATCTGTATTCTTGCCGCAAGGGCACTTGAATTTAGGGCGATGCATCAACGGATAAGAGTATCACAAGATGGCGGTGCCCAACCCATTGTTTTCGCATGTGTAAAAATGAGGAAAACTAAGTTAAGATGCATAGGAAATTATTTTAAGATCAATTACAGTCTGCTTAAAAACACATGCCTGAACGATCGGGACAATAACATTTTTGAGGGAACTTGCCCTTTAAGTTCTTCCAGAGTGGTCAGTTCATCTAAAGCTTCTGAGCTGGAGTAACTCCCCGGATCTTTAAAACGAGTAGCAATACCCTGGAGATGAATGGGGATGCAGATTTTATTCATACATCAATAATCAAAATGACTCAGGTAATTTGGCAAAAAGTAAGCTGTTTTATTTTCAATTGTCTAAAACAGGGAGTACAACGAACATCGGTGCACTCGCTCGATACTCTCACTCAAAGCAGTTTATAAAAAAACTGGGTTCTTATACAGAAAAAGCATCATCAATGACATGTAACGTGCGTACTACCAACATCATCCTATGTGGCAAACTACAAAAACCTATGTGCAGTCATAATTGGCTCTCAGTGAGTATCTAAGTATATATTCTATATTAGCACGAGTCAGTGAATGAAAGTGAAAGGGTACTTAACATCAGGTGGGGCAACTAAGCCCTCCCCTCAAAATGGCCACTATGAACGTCATTACATGTATGACATCCCATTGGCTACAAAACTATAGGACCCCTAGTTACACTGTCCCCTACAATTGGTTAGTTTCTAACCTTTGTCAGTTCTTTTCCACCTACGTCTAATAGCGGGCAGGCTGAACATCCAGGTGCTAGTGAGCTTGTCTTGGCACCAACTTCCCACCAATTAGCATAGCAATCCATCATCACCTCAGTGGTCCAGTGTCGATTAGGGCTTTGAAGCTTGTCCTTGAAAGTGTTCTGAACTTTGGAATTTTAGGGAAGAAAGTACAGTCAGCTCTCGTGCGTAGGTGTGACCACCTCATTCGTCCAACTTCATTATTCCACGTGACTTAGAGACCATGAAATCAAGCTTCTTCTGGTGCATTTAAAATACTGTTTTCTAATAGATCTGTTCTTTCACATGAATTGTATCCAATGTCAGTTTACTCCAGTTTGATAAGACCTTGGCTTCTTTGGCTCATCCAAATTTGTCTGCGGGGATTCATTTAGTTAATTCAATTGCTTTTTATCTATGACACACTTTAAATGAGGCCTTCTTTTTACTGTTCAGTACTGCTATAATGCATTGTGGAAACATCCATCCTTTACTTGATCGTCTACATATAGGTATATATTGGTGCTTGCCGCAATCTACTCATTATAAAGTATAAGGCTAGCTTCATGATTACTTTGCTTCTTGCGTTTCTTACATCTGTACATGTGTAAACTAACTCACTATCTTCATCGTTTCTGTGGTTATAGCTTCTTCACCTTGATCCCAAGATGTCACATATCCTTGACACTTTTTTTAATGCCCTATAGGATATCTGCATTCTCTGGTCTCTGCATCTCTTCTATACACGTCAGCTCGACTCTGTGTGACGTCACCATTCACCCTTGTTGTTTATTTGATTTGTTTCCTCAGAAGTCTCCTTTAAATGGTTGCCTTCCTTCTTCGTGTGCACGTATGGTTTTCTTAATGGGAACCTCATCTCCCAGATTCTCTTTGGTACTGGTAATATCACTGGTACTGTACAGAGTCCATACTCTGCTCTTTGTCGATTCAACTGCTCTGTGTATGTCTCGTATTTTGATACAAAGTATATAGGCAACATAGGCAATATAGGTGAAGTGGTTGAGGTGGGGGTACTTGGCTACTCCTCTGTCACTAGAGTCCATGTATCCAAAAATAAAGTCTCTTAGAATTATATTGGTTAAGTTTGTGGTCATGAATGGTTAGACTGTTGCGATAAGTGAGTTCTTAAATTTTGGCATATTTTCTGATGGATGATATAAGCATGAATAATTGTATGCAAGAGTGAGATTAACTTGCAATTTAATGTGAAGTATTTCACATCCTGATATATCAGGGTTTGTAGTGAGTGTATGTGAAGCGCTTTTGAATAAATGATAGCAACCCCACCCCCTACTCGGTCTTGGCGATCTTGTATAGTATGTCGTCGGTTAATTCAATTAAAATAAATAGGAGAATGCTCTGTTGATAACTCCTGTGATGAAGCAGCACATTCTGCGTATGGTATCTCCCACCAATATTGTTGGATATCTATTCTAAACATCATGAATTGCAATAATTGATTATCTAATCTGTTGGGGTTGATGCGCAGTTAATGGAAGGTTCAAATAAGATATCTCTGGCAGACTAATTTACATTTGTAACTCTGGTTATTTTCTAGATTACCTATGTGTGTCTATAAATAAATGGTATTTGATCAAAGTTTTCTAAGTCATTTGCAGGACAAATAGTGATAATCCTGCTTTATTATTATTATACTTACATTTGCTGTCTTCTGATACTGGCAGTAGTAACACGAGGGTAGTTTTAGTTCAAGCCAAACGTGGAGTATGAATTGGGAACGCATCTTAGGAAATTACTTTATTCAAAGAGTGTTCTCTGTTAATAGTAACTTGAAAACTTTATGTATAGAAGGTGAAGCCATGCCGCAAGTTTAAAAAAAATCTGTTTATTGTTATTCTAACAGATTACTTAACTAAAGAAAAAGGCACATCAAGAGAAAGGAGCAAACACATTAACAGCAAAGAAACAGAATCCTCTAGAGTTACATCAGTGGGTCACATGATATAGTACCCCAACAATTAAACGCTGATATCGACATGGAGCCTGTGTTCCAAACACATCCAATACCTCTCCTTTGTCGTCTAGTCCTCCACATAACCCAACCCACCCATATTCTTGATTACCAGTGACTGTGGTGCCTTAGCAGGAGAATAATTGTACAGTTTGAGGCAAACCAATTCTGTTCATGAACAATAGTACAACCCTTATTAGATATCTGTCGTCAACATAAGAAAGAATGCTGTGACTGACCATGTAGGAAGTCTTATTCCCATTAACAACTTACATACCACACATATATTCACTCATATCCCACCTCCCTCATCACACTCAGCCCTGCTTCGCCACCCGGTAAGTGATGAAACCACATTCCCTTTTTCAGCGGGTCTGCAAACAAATGAAGTTTTCAGCAAGTACCACACCTTGTACCACACACTGTAGGAACTTGCATCCAACTCTGCTTTGGTCCACTTCTTAAAATCCCAGAACCAGTTATTAAACAGCGCACCACCCCCCCACCCCCGGCGCCTTCCAGACCACTGCAATGGCACATTTAACAAAGATCAACCCCAGGTACAGTACTCAAGTGAGCATGTTATGCCTCTTTCCCTTTTTACAGGGGAGTAAACCCAGCATGCACTGCCGGACAGTAGCCTTATCGGTTATCCAGTAAGTTCCACCAACTTGCCTACCACCCGTTCCAGAATACCTGAAACCTTGCACACCTGACCACATTTGCAAATATGTTCCAACCTCCTTACTATATCTCCAGCACTTAGGGCCTGGGCTGTGGGACATTTTAGCAACCACCACGGGTGTGGCATATGCACACATCACACATTTATACTGGATCCACTGCAACAGTGCATTCTTGGATAACTGTTTTGCATGCACAACAGTCTTAGCCCCTTCACCATAAGTGAGCGGTTTACCCAGGTCCTCTCCCCACCTACTCCAGGTCCAGCCGCACCATCCATTCTGGCCAAGATGACAGCAGCGTAAATCTCTGTTACACGCCTGCCACCCTCAGTTATCCCAAGCAGCTCCAGTCACACTGGGAAACCCTCTCATAAACCTCTAACCTCAGCCATCAACCTAGTAAACTCCAAAAAGTCATCCACCGGGGTGTGCTTCTCTGAAAGCTGAATACATGGTGGTATGTATTTTGTCTTTTCCATGCCTGGTGGAGAGGTATATGCGTTTCATCGACCTTTGAGCGCTTTTGCACGCTTTGAGGCATGTGCATACCTTCTTATCGCTCTGGTGTCCCACTTGTGATGTGGCCCCCTAAGGGGCATTAGTAATATTTTATCCTCAGAGGTGAATTCTGGAGCGTTGGATTGCCTTCACTTGTCTTCATTTTGGGGTCATTATCCTTGATCTCTTTGTGGTGCAGCGCATGAGCCTGTTCCACTGTGTCCCTTTTAACCCACTTTGATCCACTTGTGATACGGCCCCTGGTGAGGCGGTATTACTTTTCATCCTCAGATGTGGGTTCTTGAGCTTCCACTTGCAGGCAACCTGATCTAGGCTTCTGCTGTCTGCCCTTACATGCCCTCATGTTGAAGGAGGGGGCATCCTGCCTTTCCCCCCGGTTGATAGTTTTGTGATATGTGTCCCACTTGTGATGTGGCCCCCTGAGGGGCATTAGTAATATTTTATCCTCAGAGGTGGATTCTGGAGCATTGGCTTGCCTTCACTTGTCTTCAGTTTGGGGGCGTTGTCCTTCCCTTGAACCCTTTGTGGTGCAGTGTGTGAGCCTGTTCCACTGTGTTTAGGCATCCTTTTATCTCACTCTAATCCAGTTTTGGGCATTGTCCTTGCCATGTCCTTCTGGGAGGCATTTGCCCTTCACCACTGTTGTGGTCATTGTCCTTGCATGAGGGTTGCTATTGGTATTTATCCTCAGAGGTGGGTTCTGGTGTTGTGGCTTGCCTCTCATCGGCATTCCGTTCTGGTGTATTTTGAAGCATATGTAGACTTTCCTATAGCTTGTCTGACCCACTTGTGATATGGCCCCTTGAGAGGCGCTATTGCTTTTTAAAACCTTGGAGGTGGGTTCCTGGGGCTTTGTCTTGCCTCCAACAGGCTTTCAGTTTTGGGGTGTTCTGAGGCATATGTAGACATTCCTATAGCTCTTCTGACCCACTTGTGACATGCCCCCTTGAGAGGCACTGTTAGTTTTTTATCCTCAGAGGTGGGTTCTCGAACTTTGGCTTGCATCGAAAATTGGTTTGTGTTTCTTGGGATTGCCTTTTCCATGCGCCCTAGAGAGGCATTCTGCCTTTCTCCCCTGTTGTGCGCCTTTATTCCTCGTTCTGAAGCCTGTGCCGGCATTCTTTATGCCCCATGGTCCACTTGGATTTGGCTCCATGTGAGGCGTTATTGGTTCTTATCCTCAGTGGTGGATTCTTGGGCTCCGCCTTTCATCAACTTACTTCAATTTTGTCAGCCTGTTCTATTTTTTTTGGTTATTTACTTGATTCTTGATTTGTTTTATGGGGCGTTTGCCTTTTAGGTTATCTGATGCCTTTCCTTCCTTGGTGGGTCACTCCTAGGCTACGGCATTCATCCAGATTCCCCAAGTTCTGGCAACCTGTCTTTGTGATTTAGATATTTAAATAGATCTACTGAGTTCTATGACGCAGGACCCACCACTGAGGTATTTTAAATCTGAATGCAAAGTGTATCCAAAATATGGCGACATATTTTCATGGGGCAGACTGTCCTGAATAGGAAGTCTCGTATCTCCTGGGGTAGCAGCAGGCTGCAGCTTCCTTACCCTTGCTCTAGAGCGTCGAGAGGATTCCGAGAGAACCTCAGAAAAAATAGCCCTCAATCAAATAGAAAGGAAATACAAAAAGTTCTGTGGGGGTTGTGTTTTGGGCCGGGATGGGTGGGAATGGGAGTTAATTGACAGAGGTTTTTAATGGCAATGGGTGTTGAATGTGTGGCTGTATAGCCAAAGGACACCTGCTTGTCATATGTCCCTCCTCACATGCCATTTTCACTTATCTGCATTCCGATGCCAATAGTTTAGACAAATATCTGGTTAGCGCCACCTATCAGCCAAAACTAACAATGAGGAAGTATTCCACTGTGATGCCTCCCTTGATTTACTTGCCTGTATTCCTTCATGGGTGAAGGAGCCTGCTGGGCATGGGGTTCTGCCAGAGCGAGGTGCATATAAAAGTAGTAGCCCAACAGGGCCAGGCCTTGCCCACATATTCCTACAAACCGAGCCTCAGAGTCTGTGAAGAAAGTTAAGGGTATCCCCAGAACTATCGCCAGCTCTCTCAGCCACTCCCTAGACACAGGTGCCATTACCACTATGATGGCGAGGTAGATCTTCCTGACAGATGGGCAACAGAGGAGCAGCAGGAGAGTGGTGTGCCAAGGTCTAGATAGATTGTGGATCAAGTATGTGCCAACAATAAATGTGGGGGCCTGACAACAGGATCAACCCAGACAATTGCTTCACTCATAGAATGGGCATGCTCATGGGTCCTGCCCCCAGGGACCGTCGGCCGCAAACGGCAGCAGCCTCGTCCACACTGCAGGACTTTCCTCCAGCTGATTGAATTCACATGATTCCTTATATGTCATGCTTTAAGGTGAGAGACACAGTGCCACTGATCCTGGAATGTCCTCTTCCAGGAGGGGTCAGCATCCATGCCAACCATATGTGAAGGCCCCATCATGTCAAAATGCCCCTCTATTCCCATCTATGCTGAGAACACTGGGGTTATGGGTTTTAAGGGACATCTTACAGTCTGACTGGGAGTCCAATTCCCCTAAGGGGGAGTCACTCCCACTGAGAGCCTACTCTCCCAAACCCCTAGGGAGGGTTTTGCTTAGAGGCATCGCCTCCCTAGTCTCAAAGGGGGGAGCTCCCTATTTGGGAGAAGGGATGAATTCCCTGGATTTGTCACAGGGGTTAAAAGTTGTTACTGAGAACATCCCATCAGCAAAGTAGCAACGTGATTAGGAGGGAGGGGCGGTGCTTAGAAATCAGCTCCGCTGCATCTGCAAGGTGCAGCCTGGTGAAGATTCTGGTGGCAGGGGGTGGAGCGTGGTGGGTTTTAGGGGCGGGGGAATGCTTGGGCCACTGGGCTGCATCTGTCAGGTTCATCCATTGCTCCCAAGTATTACTCCGCCCCCTATGGTGTGGGTGGGCGGCAGAGCTCTGAGCACGGTGCTCCCATGATGAGAGGGAGAGCCGTGCTGGGAGACCTGGCAGCGGAAGTGACCGGAGAGTCACTTAGCTCCCCTTCTCATTGGTCAATTTCCAGGCCATATGAAATGTGTACCTGTTCGTATGGCCTGGAAATTGGCCAATTGCTGAGTGCCATTTCACTCCCCAGGAACATAATGTTAAATATTGATGCATTATTCTTATAAATAGCATTATTTCCTCATAATCATAATTTGCACATAGGACATTTTTAAATTCAAGTGTTATTACCGAACGAAGGTTGATACTTATTTATCATTCACAGTTTCCTTTATTTATTTGTGTTTGGTTCCACATTGAACCTTTATACATTCGGCACATCGTTAAAAGAAACACATAATTAGAAAAATAAAAATAAAAAAGAAGAAGAAGAAAGAAATGTTGACGTAAATTGCACACAAAAAAACAATGTCCACAGTCAAATTGTTTCCATTCAATAAAACCAAACCATTTCCAAATGCTGCTTCTACGACCACTTCTCCTTTCCTACAGCATGAATGTTGGTCTCTTAAAAACGAAGAGGAAATAAGAATTGCTCAAGTGTGTTTCCCTATTAGGGTAGGTGTCCTCAAATGGCCATCTGAATGGTGCCACCAGTTTTACACAAAAACCCATTGAAAACAGTGAGCCTCTTACACAACCCACCAATGATCAAGCAATGATATTGCAGCCTTTTAGAACATGTACTACCGTTGATCTTAAGGCTATGTCGTACTACCGTTGATCTTAAGGCTATGTCATGACCGGAGATTTATCATTCTCAGAAGGAGGAAAGACTGAGCTGTCCCTGTGGAGGTTGGAACCGATTCGAATTCGAGCCTAAACGCGTCATTTGGTTCGAACCGGTCCACCTGCGGATCACACGCCGATCTCAATATCAAGGGCTACACCCACTGAACTATCTCACCAGCCTTCTAACTTGCTCATCATTAAATGCCTGCAAGATGATGAACATTGTTATTACGTAATTATTGAGGGAAAAGTGATACAAAAGTCATTTTTCAAAAAAAGATTACCACTTGAGCCTAAACGTGTCATTTTATATCTACATGAAGCTCTTATATCTCCTTAAAGAAAGTTTGCATACCCTGACCAGGTCGTGGCCATTTTATAAGGGGACCCTTGTTGCTAAAGCATTTCTCAAAATGCACTGTGCTTCTCAGTTCGATAAAGAGACCCAACAGCAGGGGTCTTACTAGGTTTGCAAAAGATCTGGGGCTACGCTAATGTCGGGACTGTCGGGACTCGAGGCTAGCTAGCCTTTTGGATGTGTCCCCTGAGCTCCTATCAGAGGCTACAACCAAACGATCAGGGGCTATAGCCCCCTCAGGCACCCCCTAGCCACGCCTCTGCAAGCGCCAGATCCCTACCACTTGCAGCAATGCTTCTCGTGATTCATCCCATGAAGTAGAGTCAGACATCGGGAGCCGGGCCTAGTACCGCTTCATGACGTGAATCCACACTCTGACAAATTCCCCTGCCTGAGCGAGGTATAGCAGGTGGGTAGGTGTTTATAGGGAGCGGGTGCCAACACCCGCTATTTGAAGTCCGGATGAGGTTTTTTTGAGTATCCTCCATGCCTCCTCCCTTATCCCTGAGGCCAGCGCTAATTGTTGTCATTCACTGGATGTTCCAGGCATCTCCAGGGGTGGACTGGGATCCAAAAGAGGCCCTGGAAATAATGTTCAAATTGGCCCCATATTGCACATTTTCAGCAAGCCCAACCTTTTTCCTATGAGAAAATTTGGAAATAAAACAGGTGACCACACAAAAGAGGTCCAGGGTGTAGCGGCCCACCGGGAAATCTCCAGAGTTCCCTATAGGACAGTCAACCATTGGGCATCTCCCCTGTTTATAGTTATCACCATGCTGCTTGCTGCTGTACAACTGCTGTATATCCATGGTCAAAACCATATTCAGTGTATTAGAAAAACCTAGGTGTGGACTTCCATGGAGGAGGAAGGAAGCACGGCAGTCACGATAAAAGTAAAAGGCACAGTAATAAGAAGCTGGGGGTGTTCACACACTGCAAGATTTCCATTTACCTCTCAGCCAACCATGGGGTCCCACAGCAATGCTCTTTGAAATGGGACAGGCATTGAAGATGGTGGCTGGACCTGGTATGGGTTTGATCTACACCTGGTGTTCTGCAGGTAAAAACCACAATAGAACCCTCCAAATGTACTGTCCTGTTCACGCATGCACTAATCCCTTTCCTAAAGCATTTGGAAAAGGCATTGTGAGCACCATTCTTCGTGAAGAACGCCAGAGTTGGGTCATCATGCTGTAAAAATGTAAAAGAAGTGGAAAGATGGCGAGTTACTGGCAGAGGCAAGAGCAGAAAGGCTGGAGGAGTGAGGAGGAGGGTTGAGAGGGATCGGAAAGAGGCTAGAGGAGTAAGCAGGAGAATTGGAGGAGCGAGGATGTGAAATAAAGAGGTGAGGAGGAAGACTCAAGGAGTGATTCAAGGAGTTCAGAGGAGGGTTGGAGGAGAAATAAGGCTGAAGAAGAGGCAGAGGAGGACAAGAACAAGATCTGAGAGAGGGAGGCCAGTATGGGAGGATGGGACCCAATCAATCGAGGACAAGAAGCAGACCGGAGGTGTCCTGACAAACAAGTGCCATTTAATAGCCAAGAAAGAAAGATGTGCAGGAATACTTAAATTCCCCAGAGTCAGGACTTTGACGGACTATTTATGCAAATGAAAACAAGGGAAGTGGCCTTGGAGAAAAGGATAGTACTTGGGCTGTGAAGTCTTTAGGCCCATGAGTCATGTTGTGTTTTGAATGTCTTTATCCCTCCCACTTCTCATATCCCTTTAAATACCCTTAAATAAACCTGTGTCAACCCTTATACAAAGAACAGGTTCATGTGATGATCCTATTCAACTTTGTGAAAGTAGGGCCCTCGATTATGTGCTTATGGGAAGGATGAGTAATGGCACCCACCAAGGAAGCCAGGGTAGCTTTTATTATAATAGATCCATACAACTCCAGCATCTACTAAAAATTGAGGATTTCCAGCACAGACCAGTACACCTTGTGGATACACTCGGGTTCAATGTTTCCTTGCAGTGTTCCTGCACTGTGAGGGAAATCATTTGAGAATTAAGTGGATAAGGAACAAGGCACAGAATGCAATTTTACATGATTACAGAAAAGGACATTTGTGCAACTGTTTATCCACTTCTTTGTATTTCTACTGTCACCTCTAATTATGAGTGAGTAGTCCTCAGTAAACTTCTTTATATCTTTCAGCAGCAACAGGCCGGTGGTGTTTACCATGCCATAAAAACTCAAGATAAATTAAAAGAAACTTCTGCATTGGATTGTAAGGTGACTTCTAGGTCCCTGCACAACATGCTGGTACCTCGAACTGTCACTCAAATTTCACAGTGAAGGTTGAGTGTGTTGAGTGTTTGAGCTACTCATAAGAAACTTAGAACATCAAGGATAAGACCAGGCAGACGACAAGTGCTCCAAAACCTCCCACAGAAGTTTGGAACTTTAGAAAAGGCCCTGATAACTTCCTTTGTTGTGTCAGTTCTGCTAAACCTTTGGCTGGAGAAACAGGGTGGGTCCTGAGTAGGAGAGCACTAGTGAGCCAGGGTGACATTGCCTCTGAGCTTTGCGATAGCGATAGCTCCAGAAGGGACTTTGCAGTAGATGTTGGTCTCCTATTTATGCTCTTCATCGTCTAAAGAGGAGGAGGAGGAGACACGTGTGGGAGAAGATGCTTTGGTGGAGGAGAAGACATTTACCATTGGGTCTGGCAACAGCTTGGCAGAGAGGGGTGTTTGGACCTTCCGCTGTAGGGTGAGAGTGCAGTGTTGGGTGTTCTCAAAGTAGGAGAGAGAGGAGGCTCACATCGACACGGAGATGTTGAAGGAGACAGTGCTGGTGGTCTTGGAGGAGGACCCTGTGCTGATTGACATTATAGAGGCATTTGTATGGATATGGGAGAAGCACATGTTGCAAGAGAAAGCAGATGGGGAAATAGCATCTGCAGATACATAGGAGGCAAGACCAGGGAAGGAGGAATTATGGGTTGCAATAAATGGCTGTAGGTGGAGTAAGTGGAGGAATGCAGGGTGAGGAGGAAGGTGTGTCTGTTGGGTGAAGGAGAAGGTGGATGAGGTGCTGCAGGTGGAATAGGAGGATGTGAGAGGGAAAGCAGGGATGCCTTTGAGGGGAGGAGGAAGTGGCACATGAGGGAGTGAAAGTGGAATAGAAGCAGGTGGAGAAGTTGATGATGTGGGAAGGAGGAGGCAGATGCCTGATGAAGCAGGAGAATAGGGAATATGAGTTAGCAACTTTGGGGGGCATGAAGAAGGTGGATTCTGGGATGCAGGTAGAGATGGAGGTTACTTGCTTTGGGGTATTAAGAGGCAGATGTGGGGTAGGAGCCTGTTGGGCTCATTGTTATGAAAGGGCAAAGGTATCCCAGAGAGAAGGGGGCTGCCACAGCATTGAAGGACATTAGTCCGGAGTGTGAGACTGAGCCCTGCTAACTAAGAGAAAGATGGTTCCTCTGTGAAGAGTCTGGGAGGCTGGGTGGAAAATGTAAAAGTTACACATGTGGACTACAGTAATGTGCAACCACATTTGTCAATGTCATGCAGCCACGTAACAGATCCACGTACCACTTGCCTTCCCTCCACATGGGTGGAGGAGGCAATTGTCAGGAGTTCAGAGACAGAGGCTGGACATTGCTTTGTCAACTGCATAGCGCTCTTTGAAACATACCAAACTCCCTGGACCTTTCCATGCAGTGTCAGAAGCAGCAGCAAAGCCAGGTGCATTAACATGGCCACTGCCTTGGTCAGGGCATTCTTTGCACCTCTTCTCGTTACTTGAAAGGGTGGCTGTGCTCCCATACCGTCCAGCAATCCAAATGCTAAACTGCTTCCACCCAACCGAGAGAAGCCTCTAACGCAGCTGGAGGCCCATGCTCCATCTCCCAAAGTCAGCAGTTTCTGGCCCTATCCAAGATGGCAAGCTAGGGCAGGAATCAAAGGATCAGTCCATTACCAAAATGGCAGACCAGCAATGCTAAGAAACCCATAGGCTTAATCACCCAGTGCGGTTGTCTATTCCAATTCCAAAATGCCAGCCAGTTGAGAGAGACAATTGCTATAAAAGCATGCAAAGCGATTTCAAAAGCAACCTTCCACATGAAACCTGCCATGTAATGAAACTCGAATCACGAATTTCATCATATACTGGATCCTCCACTAAAGAGGCCTTTTGATCCTTACAGCATTAGACGACTCTTGTCTTTATTATCATATTGTGCTACTGTTGAAGATGGGTTGTCATTTTCAGGGGAGACACACAATGTGGGGGGGGGAGAGAGAGAGAGAGTGAGAGAGGGAGAGAGGGGGAGAGAGAGAGAGAGAGAGAGAGAGAGAGAGAGAAATGTTCCTGCCCATGTCCCCATCCCATATATATTTGTATTGCCATGGGTACATGCACCTCTGCATTGGAGAGTGGGTTCTCTCCCACGGCTGCCTGACCAACTGGAAGAGGGGCCACTCTCACCAGATTAGGGTGTCTAAACATCATTATTCCTGAGACTGTCAAATATCTGACAGGGACCAACCTGACACAGATATAACATCTTTGATATATATTGCCATACGGTTATACTTTTAATGTTTCCATGATCCCTAAAATCAGAGGATACTTGTTCACTGTGCTTCATTTGTGGGGGTGTTTGGCAGGGCTCAGCCCTGGCACTTATTTCAGAGCGTCGGCACTTATTGTCTCAGACACAGTTTGATTATGATGTGGTGCTTTGGCAACTTTATTATTTTAACTGCCAGTCACATAATAAACACCTATAGAATCAGAGCAAAATGTAGACGATTGTGTTTAAAGATACACTTAAACGTGTCTCATGCCAAGACACAGTAGTATATTATAATATGTGTATGTTGATTGGCATTTGGAAATCACACTTCATCCATCAACCACAATAAGCCGATTGGGAGTAGTAGCTTAAACCCCATATATGTTGACAGCATGGGGAGCAGTCGTGGGTGGTGGCAACAGTGGGCGGGACGCTGCCCATCCTGACGTGTCATCTGCGTGTTAGATATGGGTCCTGTCACTTATTGTTTTACAAATTAAGCATGGGCGGTTCAATTGAAAAATTAAGGAAAAGCGTGATAGGGGATTGCTTTGTCTGGTTCCAGGGAAGGCACCCCAGGTGCGAAAGCATTAACTCAACTCCAAGCTTTAACATCACTGTAAAAAGTCCCGAATAAGTTCAAAAAGTGCTTGCCAAAATTGAATCGTTGCAATACATAATCTAAATACTTCCACCCAGCCAATCAAATTCTTTCTTCGCTTCGACGTCACTGCAGCAAGAGGATGTGCACTACCACTGATTAGGTGAATAACATGTCTCTGTTCCCTTATTTAATCATTACTGTTTCCTCCATTTACAGAACCCATGTGTGCTTCTTATAAACTCCTTTGCACATTACCTTTTCCAAAGAGATGGTAAAGATTTGTGCCAGAACTTTAGCGTTCTTGTTAAGGAGACATTTGGCAAAAATGTGGATCTTTGGAGGGCTGCCTCCATGGATTCAAGTTCAACATGATTAAAGCTGTTTTCGTTGTGTGTGGAATTGCCTGTGGAAAATAATTTCATTTAAAACGTTTAAGATGATTGCATCTGGTGTTAGAGAGACCTCATAGTAATACGCAAATGGAAACCCATCCTGTCCTGGGATCTTACATAATTTCATCTGCTGAATTGCATTAGTCAAATCAGAAGTTTGATTGGTCAAACTAATTTCCTCATCCTGGCAGTTTGTAAGCATTGAAGGCTCCATGTCATTAAGGAAGGAGTCATGCTCAGCCTCACCAAGTACACTTTCTATGGTATCTGGTCAATCCGTTGAATGCTATTGCTTCGAACACCAATCCATTGAATTATAAGCATCGAAATGCCATTCCATTGAATGACTATTTTGTTGTCTATAATTCGATGGATCCATCGAAATGTGTTATATTGGATTAAGGTTAGGGGTTAGGGTTGGGGCTAGGGTTAGATTAAGGTTTAGATTAGGGTTAGGGTTGGGACTAGGGTTAGATTTAGGGTTAGATTAAGGGTTAGATTAGGGTTGGGGTTGGGGCTAGGGTTAGATTAAGGGTTAGATTAGAGTTTGGAGTTAGGGTTAGATTAGGGTTGGGGCTAGGGTTTGGGGTTAGGGTTAGATTAAGGATTACAATAAAGTTAGGGTTAGGGTTAGGGTTATACATACAAACTTAAAAACGTTACAAGGAACTGGCCATTGCCGAAATTTCAGCACTGGACAGCTCCATGTAACGTTTTAAAGTTACAAAAAAAGCATTGAAATGCTATTTTTTACATGTAAGTGTGCATTTCCATTGAAACCAGTCCATTCATATTTTCGAAGGACTGGTTTAGATGGAAATGCACTGTTACATGGTAAAGATAGCCTGTCGATGCTTTGGCAGACAACGCTTTGCATTAGATGGTTTGGTATGCAGATGTTTTTTTTCCAACGGATTGACCATAAACCACTTTCTATAATATGTAATAGAATCTAGCAAAAGCAAAGCTAATTTTATCATTTTCAGGGACCGCAACTTCCTCTTCATCTATTCCTCAGAACTGTCTCTCATATAATCACTTTCAGTACATCTAAGATCTGTTTCTGCTTATTATTCATTCTCAACTTCCTCGTGTTATTTTTATGTATCCAATAGCTTACTTTTGTACAGCTTAGGTAAGCCATAAGCCTTAAGTAGATCATAGTAGATTTTTCTTATCAACAACCCCCTCTTTGTGTAGATAAATGATCCTATCTCTTCCTGCAAGTTCCTGAAAAACTCAGTTCTGTTATGCTATTTTACTGGGATATGTACTGTGCAGTGCTACTATTTGCACGATTTCCAGGCATTCTGGACAATCAGAAGTGGAGGGGGTGGGGACGCAGGGGTTGGATTAGCGGGAGGAGAGGGAAGATGCAAAATAACTTTGCTGTTGTGTTTATGCCGACAGACTGGAAAGGGATTACCATGAATTAAAAAAATCTGAAATGTCCGAAAGGAGAAAATAACAAAAATGTATTTAACCAACAATAACTTTCAGTTTTCTCTCCCCTGGATATTTCTGACGACCCGCTTCCCCCCACCCCCTTATCTACCTATGAGCAGCACACCTCCTTATGTGCCGCCATCTCTTGCATCCCTCTGCAACGCCAGTTCCCTTCACTTGCGTGCATGGGAACCAGTGCCACAGGGTCCTATTTTCTTTTTCTTTCATATCTTTATTCCAACGTGTGGGGGGCACACACCTGCAACCTCCGCTGACATTATAGTCTACAAGGGTGAGTTGGGACAGCCCCGCTGCCCTTGTTCACTATAATGGCACTGAATGGGAGACTTGTTCAACATTTTTGACTGTATGACATTTTTATACAGCCAAAATCCGGACAAATCTCAAAACATACGCAAAACAAAAGAGAGCCTCCACCTTGTACATCCATGGTGGACTGACGGGATTTTTACCTTGGCTAGTTAGGTGTGCTACAAAGCCAGACATTGCTTTTCATAAAAGTGAGGTGGTGCTAGATTCTCAAAATGTATTTCCAGATTGTTGCTGTGATGTTAGAGAAAACAGATTCTATGTGTCTCTTTCTGGTGTATCGCAGAGTTTCTAGGAGTATGTAATTACAGGATCTCAGCGTTCTCGTTGGTTGGTACAGGATGATCTTTCCTTGGAGGAATTTGGCTTCTTTGCCCTTAAGGGCTCCACGGGGGATCCTTTTCTTGACCGGTAGACAGTGGAGGGATCTTAGATCTGTTGTTATGTGTTTCTGCCTGTCGAGTCTAAGAAATAGTTTTGTTGCTGTGTTGTAGATGCATTAAGATAATCCTGCATGCTGAAGGTTATGCTATTTGCATAGTCGATTATTGTTAAAACCAACAATCTTGCATTGAGAGTCCTGCAAGGTAAAACAAGGAGGAGCATTATCTGCTTGATATGCAGTGGTTATAGAAACATGTATTTACTGATACGTTGAATTGTGTTTCCAATGGGAGTGTATTGTCCATACAAACACCAAGGTTCCTCATCACTTTTCCAGACAGGTACTCATTTTGTAGGCCTTGCTATTGCTGCCTGTGGTGCGACTAGGAGTAGAGCAATCATGATTTCCATCTTGTCCGAGTTTAGTTTGAGTTCATTGTTCATCATCCATGTATTCACATGAGCGAGGCACTAGGCCCCTGTAGTGTATGTGCGCTTGTTGGTGTTCATTTAGAAAATTATTTGTGTGTCATCTGTGTAGTTGTAGCAGGGCCGTCAGTGCCTTTTAATGTGCCTCTTTAGTGGGGCCATACATATGATGAACTCAACAGAAATGAGCAATTGAATCTCCATCCCAGACTTTTTATCCCCTTGTGAAATATCTAACATCTCTTGATGTATCTGTGTGGCCAGATACAAGAACCTCCCCTATATCCGTCTCATCCAGGTTCACTATCAACCCTTTGATTACCAAAAGAGGAAAAAGAACTGGTGCGTATAGAGCAAAAAGTATATCTTTCTCCGAAGATTGTGTATAATGCTATAAATCCACAGACTGTCATGTTTTCTTCAGATTCAGAAGCCAATTGGCTGCAGTTTATTTTTCCTTCAGAAGCCGATTGGCTGCAGTTTATCGACCACCGAGGAACTACTGATATCGAAGCCATAGCCAAATCTTGGACATAAGTCAGTACCATATGTCATATCATAACCATTTAAAGTGGAATATATATTACCTATTTCTTTGGTTGGAGAAATCTCCTTTTTGAAACTCAGTCAGTTAAACCTTCCCCACCATTTTTGGTTTGGCTTTAATCAGATTTTGGCAAGTACAATTATACCTTAATAGTTGGGCACTACATTTACCAACCATTTGCATACCAGATCTTTTTATGTGCCAAGATAGAAACACTCCTAGATGTATTGTAGAAAAAACCTATTGATACCATATTTATATTTTCGCAAACTAAATGTGTCTCTTAAAATAATACCGTTTGGTTTTTCAAACATCTACACCTATTTAACCACCTCACACTCCAAGAGAGGAATTTCTATTGTGCAATCACATTCGCACCATTGGATTCAAATGATTCAGAATTTCATGCCCATCAACAAATTGATCCGGGTCAGAAGGGCAGCAGGACATTAGACACCCATGAAATCATATATAAGCAATAGACATAGAAGATATCTCTGAAGTCAACTTAGGGTCTGCATTACATAAACACATCATTTTTGACTTTGCAGCATAGATGGTGTTGGCTGGAGCGGACCACGCTCACTCGCATGCAGGGCTTCCGCAGCAAGGCCTACACACCAACTTAAATAAAGTATGACACACGCAGCTGGCAACATGGAACCTTCTTTATTTCGGATCGTCACCTAACTGGCCCCAAAATGGAAACACCTTCCCTTCCCTCATCCTGCCCCCTCCCTAGCCCAACGTCACTTCCCCCAACATGAAGGCCCTGAAAATGGGCTGCCCACATAATGATGTGGGAGGGCGCGGGGCTCGCCACGTCACGACATAACCTCTGGGTAATGCCTTCATGGTGCAATAAAAACCAGGAAGCAACGCGGATAATGAAAAGTCTTGCTAGGTCAAAGTGTGGGGTAGGGTGCGCTGTATGCAGGCTCGGAGGGTAAGAAAAGTACGATTTTTAGAATGTTTGCTCTACTGAAGAAATGATGTAATGCGGGGCAGTCTGGCAGATAGGGCATTCCAGAGGAGACTCCCCTGAGTTGCCATCATCGTCCCACCTCCGTTACTTTGTGTGGATGGGTGTACTGAGGTGACAAACCTAGATGTCTGTTGGGAAAATACCAGCAGTCTGTCGGGGGAAGAGGTTCTGGAGAAATGTGGGGTGGGACTGATGTAGGCGTTTTGGATCACCTCGTAGACAACGCACATCTTGTATTGTTTCTTTTCTTAAAGAGGAATTCACTGAAGGGGTTGAAGCTGTCTGTATTAGGTCCCACCAAAGAGAATATGGATGGAGCCTACTTCACACTGCTTCACATCCATAGTTTGTATCTGTTCGTTTGTCGTTCGACTGATGCGGTTCTGTGTACAGGCTGCCCGGACTGCATTCTGCTTAATGCACATATACGCTTCAAATGGTTGATCACCAGCGCACAATCTACCTGGGCCTGCATGCTGCAACAACTCCTAATGTTGTTGCAATCATTAGGCTAGGCCTATGTCTAAATAATGGCTGTGGGAAGCTACACACAGCTAGACAAAGCTGAATTATGCGTATCTAGAAGAGAAGAGACTGTGGGACAGTGGTGCAGAAGGCACCAACCCTTCTACTTCTTTTCTACTCCCCATCCTATGACACACATGCACCTGCTGATGCCGCTCCTCCCTTTCCGGGGTCTATGGATAATGGACTGATGTTTTCTGGTATGTCTTCATCGAAACCCTCAGACTAACACCTCACCATCTTCCATGGATTACCACCACCAACATCTGTATTCACAGAGACATCTGTATTCATCGTATACACACAAAAAGGTTGCCCCGAGGCTGGACTTAGCAGTCAGTGCCTCAGTGTGGAACTTCTTCAGAAGCCTGATGAGGACCAAGGCTCAGTATGATCCCCTACTGGAGCTAGATCTGGTGTCTTGTTCTACATCTACTTATAGCAGTGCTGGTCCTCTTGGCAGTGGTCAGGAGCTTGTGCCAGGGGCAGTCAGTTCTTCCGTTGATGCTGAAGATGCTCCAGTGTTTCTTTGGCCCAACAGCAACTTAGATGGAGCCTGATCTCCATGTAACCTTCCCTTGGCAATCACCTCGAACGTCCTTGTTCTGTTCCCTCAATTAGTTATTCATAAAACCCTCCATTGAACAGCTGGCACCAAAGTATAGGCTCCCCAGTCATTTTAACTGCAATGCTATTCATTCTCCAGCCCACCTTATAAGTAGGCACTTTTAATACAGCAGAAATCAGCAGGTCAAATGGGACAGGGAAATGAGAAGTCATACAAAAAGACAGAGCCAATAATCTGGGCCCATTAGATATGAAATGTGGTTACAGCTGGGTGATGGCACAGAAAATCACTGTATGTAAAACCACGTGGAATCCCTTTACTTTAAATGTATGTTCACGTTGTATAGGATAAATATAGAAGCGTTCTAAAATATCTCTAACGGTTTCTGTCATTGTTAAACAACAATCCTAATCTATTCCCTATACCTGTATCCCCTGTTCATCCCAAACATCTGAATGCCAGTCTTCAGCATTCCCATGCTCGTTTTGGACACTCTTGCACTCCACATTTCCAACCAGGTGACGTGTCAGAAGAATATATTTCTAATCTTCATGCCCGCTGCAATCCTATTGATGTTATCCTAGGTCCAGTTGTCGGACTAAGCTCCCAACTTCGCTTTGACTGGCAAGCCCTTCTCCAAAGGCTTGGATCACTGTTGCTTCAGCAAATACCATTCTCCAGCTACTTGCAGAGGAAACAGAGAACGTAGTAGTCCAGCTATGGCAGCCCTTTTGGTCTTCAATTACTCCATGACAATCTAAGTTTTGCCTGCAACATGATACTATGACTGCCCTCATTGGTGGTTAAATATCGACTTCACTCACCGATCAGTGTAGTAGTTGTGTACTGATACAGTCCCATCCACCTGCTTTGCTTGACACCCTGGAGCTCCTGCTCGTTCTAGATTGAGAGCCTGACTATCGCTAATTGGTTCAAGTCTTTACTCTCGAAAAGGCAGTGCTGGTCACTGGGCTGGCTCTCGGCGGATCCGAGATCCAACACCAGATATGGAGCCGGATCTCGGGATCTGGCCAGAGTCAGTCCCCCAAGCCAATGAACACGCTGGAATACTTAAAAAAACAACAAAGTGCCCGAGACGGCAGCATTGCCCTTTGCAGCAGCTTTGGCACTGTTGTGTAATGTACAATGCTTGTACATGTACAACTGATTCCCTTCAGTTTTACATGTAGCGAGCTTTGTGCATTACACACAGCGAGCATTGTTATGTTATGTTATTGTGCACTTATATAGTGCCTTATATACCATTGGTATGGTCTGAAGGCACTGGTAGGTTGAACGCCCTTGGGAACCGAAGTTCAGGTCAGTAGAGAGAGTAGGGAGAGTCAACGCCACGTGTGCGCACCGGGTATGTGTGCAGGTGGTGCGGTATTCGTTAAATAGCTGCTTCTTAGCGGTAGGTGTGGTGGTTGAGATCAGGGGTATGTGTTAGTTCTGGCAGGATTTATCCAGCCAACTGTGGCTGCGTTAGGCCTGAGGAGAACGCCTGGCTGGGGGGTGTGTAACCGGCAGTGTTTACTTAGAGTGATGGGGAGTGAGCGGGAGGTGTTGGTATGAGAACAGTTATACCGAATGGTGTCGTTGTATCTCCGTGTTCTAGTTGAGTGGTGGTGTAAAGAAGAGAGTAAGCGTGGGGTGTGATATGATGGGTTATATGCTCTTTCATAAATTCTCTGCATTCCAGACCATACTATGTACATCGCGCAGTTCTATGCGCTCCAGTCCGTTCTATGGACTTTTACTCATTCCATGCGTCCCCGTCAGTGCTACACACTCTGATCTGCTCGACGCACTCATGCATTCCAGTCCGCCCCACGTGCTCCTGACTGCCCCTCGCACGTACACTGTCTGCGCCTGTACTTCGCATTCACCCACCTTGCGCAGTCACCCGCTCCCCGCATTCACCCACTCCCGGCACTCACCAGCTCCCTGCACTCACAAGCTCAGCACACTCATTCGCTCTATGCACTCATGCTTTCCCCGCATTCAACATTAGTATGCACTCATCAGCCCCTTAGAGGCATTCGTTAGTACGCAGTAATCCAGTTCTATAAATTAATTTGCTCTCTAGCCTCATCCGCTCTCTAGCCTCATCCGCTCTCTAGCCTCATCCGCTCTATAACCTCATCCGCTCTATAACCTTATCCGCTCTATAACCTCAGCCGCTCTATAACCTCATCTGCTCTACACGCTCCCTCGCTCTACACGCTCCCCCGCTCTACACGCTCCCCCACTCTACATGCTCCCCCACTCTACACGCTCCCCCACTCCACACGCTCCCCCACTCCATACGCTCCCCACTCTACACGCTCATACGTTCTGTGCAATCATCAGTTCTACATTCACTTCTCTGTATTTATGCCCTTGTCCGCCATGCGCGCTCGTCTGATATACATACCCAACCACTCTACATGCTCATCCGCTTATCATGTTCATCCATTCTATACCTTCATCCGATCCACATACTCATTCAATTTACACACTCATTCGATCTTTGTAGTCATTGTGCAGTACACACAAGTGCCAAAGCCGGTGGTAAAAGGCAATGCTGCCGTGGCAGGGCCTTTGTTTTTTGTTTTTTTGTTTTTTTGTTTTTTAGCATTACTGGAAGTCCACTACGAGCCCCGCGCCCTCTAGACCACGCCCCCTCGGGCACCAGCCCCGTCCCCAAACTCCTCCCCCACCCTGGCCCTTGTGTTGTGGGATCCCCCACCACTTATTTCCCATTTCCACCACTGTTAAACGGAAACAAATAAATACATTCCACTAGAGATGTCCCACTATTTCTCAGTGGGCCCCGAAGACGTTCCAATTTTGTATTATATGTAGGTCTTATTGTTGTCAATAAACTAGGACTGTCCATTAGAGAATCAGTCATATGCAAAGATATCTAAATTGGGGGGTTTCCACAGCTAATACCCTTCGGATCATCTATTTGTTTGAGATTGAGTTCCCGGGAGAAGGCCAATTTTCTTCAACTGAAAGGGTACACGGTTCGTCATTTCCCCAGGGCAGCAAGGCAAACCACTCCACCCTGACCTTTACCCAAATCCGATGCTTCTTGTCTCCTTTAATCCTCCGACTTAAATGAAGGTGCATTTCATTCTTGATGTTAAAAGGACTTTTCCCCAAACCCGAACATTTACTCCAGCCTTTACTATTGTCATCCCTCTCCTTCCCAAGAGTAATAGAATCCTCGCCGTAGATGCTAACAACATGATACCGGCACAGTCGCTATGCACCATATTCCTGCCATACTTCATGATCACCTGCAAGTAGCTCAAAATGTAGCTGGGCTGCTGACTTGCGGCCTCGGAACGACGAATGACGTTTCCAGCACCGCCCCAAGGATTTGTGCTGGATACCCACACCTGTAAGTTGTTCAGGCTACCTTTAAATGCTTGTACAGGCTGGGCCACCCTTAGAGAACTGAGATGTGACCTATTCTCATCAGCAGACTTAACTTTCTGATGACCACCACAAGGGATAGGTTCTTTGTAAGTCCTAGGAGGAAGGTAAGTAAGTGGGCACCACTTGTTTAAATTCACTTTCAAACAGATCAAAAAAGGTTGAGGTTATAAATCATCTTTCAAAAAATTCAAAGGAGCTGGCTACGATGAGTCTGGAGACACCCTGACTCGTGGAACACAAAAATATGCAGAAGACCAGGTAACAAACCTGGCCACACAGCCGCTCTCTGTATAAGCCCTACCAAGGGCAGTGCAATTTGCAAAATTAGAATCAACTAGTAAATGTTCACTGTATTTACAGAATGTAACTCATCCAAATAAATCTCTTAGTCGGATCCAAAAGTAATATGCGTTTATCAAAAAGAAAATTCCAAGTTGGTCACTAATAAAATCTTAGTGAGGCCGCGGCTAACTCATCCCATAATTGTTATAAACATAAAGTGCCAAATGCATTTCGGAGCATACAGCTCCTTCATCAGGGCAGGTCTAATTTACACAAAATCAAGGGATCGAGGTAGCCCGTGGAAAAAATGTGCGGGGAGTTGACAACAACTTCACGCAAGATCAAAGGTCTGGAAACCAGACCAAATCAATTCTTCAATCTGTACTCGTAAAGCTACGAGTGTACTGAGGCTGGGATTGCAGTCAAGCAGGGGACGCCATTCCGCATGTAAGTCCTAAACTGCTTTCCCTGAGGTCTTCTCCAAACTTCTGATGGAATCGGAAAACCCCTGTCTATCTTCCAAGGGTTTTTCATGTGTTCTGGGCGTCGATCCGAGTTTCTTTAGATAGCCAAGTAGCATAGCGTGTGACTGTTACTCTGCCCCACGTTAAGATAGGGTGTTCATTGTACATTTGAAAATCAAAACTTTGCAAGTGGTCACCAGAACGTGCCGCTTAGAAGGGGGATTTCTATCATGCATACTGGTGATCTATTAGGCACACGCTTGGAACAGATCTTGCAAGGGATCCTATTTTGAGAGATCTAATCAATCTTACAGGCGACGAGTCATAAATGAAAACCGTTTTACTCTTCAAGCCCTTTTAGGTCACGACCCATCAATACATTAAGGAAATCATTGCCCGTTTACTTGGCGTTGAAACGTCGCGTCGCCTTGAGTCTTTTTTCCACTAGTAAGATGTTATTGTCTGCAGTGCTGAAAGGTGCAGCCAGGGGACTTAATTACCTGCCATTTTAATGGGCTGCCTCTGGGATTCATTAAAAACCCAGTGTCTGCAAATATGCATTCCCCTTGAGCATACACAGGAACTGCGTGCCTCCCGCTTCCGCGTTACTTCCTTGGGACGCCATTAAAAGTAACAATGTCTTGCTAATAGGTCGGACTAGTGAGCAAGCCAATATGCCCATGTTTACTGAAGAGGCAACCAGGCCACGTGTGGATGGAAAACCTCAAGGTAGTTTTATCCCAAGGTGATTGTGGGTCAAGAAGCTCGTTTTCCGTGTGCTGATTTAATAATTGCTGTGTGTTTTGTTGGAGATACGTTAACTTGTCTCATTTTCTTTTGTTCTAAAACTGTACATTAGTCGTTTTTTGTGGGAGGACCAATATGCTGTTTGCCTGATAATTGCCTCATTATCAGGGATTACCTGGGAAGCAAAAGCAGCCCTGGAAAATGTTGTCAAGCGCAGCCCAACATCACACAAAGGGAGCAGGTGCAGTGATCAATCCCCACCACCTCCATGTTGGATGTGACGCCCAGAAAATGCTTGAAGAAAAGGAGCCAGCGGTGCATTTTGCATGCTATTTTACATGACTACTGAATTAAACCCTGTATGTTGTAGGTTTTAAAGTCCAGATCATGACCTCAAGGGTGCATCAAATAAACGGATCAAATCAAATTAAATCCTGAACTCCAGTGATAGGAGTATTTTGCTTGGGCGGCAATACAGTTATGAAAATAAGCAAAAACTCCGAAAATGGATCTTGACATCGAATTCTGAAGGTGCCAAAGAATGAAAATCAGGGAAACCACGGGGATCAGGGAAAGGGTTAGTGAAAGGGATTGAGAGGGGAAGTATGGGAGTACATGGAGGGGGCCTTCCTGTAATTGGAAGGGAGCGGCGCTAGAAAAAAGTGCAGAATCATAATGAAAGAAAATTATATAACCCGGAAATGCAGTAACAACATACAACCTCCTTCGACAGTGAGAACAAAAAGTGTGCTGAGCAAAGGAAAATATTCCATCTTTCCTCAGTGCAGACAGTCTTGTTTACAAAGACCTGAGATTGATAACATTGGTGTGCAGTGCTTTTCTTCTTGGAAAGCCAGTGGATTCCTCCACACTCTATTTAGCAATTGAAGCTGCGATGAGATATGTATATGGTGTGGTAAAGATCCAATATCACAGCAGCGCATTTCCCCTCTTGTTTGGCACTCGATCATACCTCCCTCTACCTTTCTGCGGCCAGTTAATGTCCTAGGCAGTGATGCTGGGGTGTAACACTGGAGGGTGGTGGGGGTTACGTGGGTCTTCCTATGGCGGCTAATCCAGCTTGAACATGGTTCTCCTCACGTAACAGAGGGTTCTCCGCTGGCAGCCTGGTTCAGGGCTCTGAGTGTGTGATCTGCACGGGGCATTCTGGTCCAGGTTATCCAAACAACCTGCAATGCAGATGACTTACTTAGATGGTGTTTCTTCTTCCCCACCAGGTAAAAATGGACCAGAAACATGGACCATTCCACCTTTGTCCCAATTTAAGAGAGCCACAAATGGGTAAGGTTAACACCACAAATGAAAATCTTCACCAACATGTTGTCACTCTATTTAATACAGGCTACCATGCTGAAGCACAGTCCAAAGACAACATTTGCCACACATCCACTCTAAGACGGCCGCTCCCGTATTCCTTTACTGATCAGCCTGCGTTTACGGAGAGGGTTACCCGTTCTCAGGTTTTTTTTCTGTTTGTCCTCTATCTAAAGGCAATGGGTGTAGTTTTTGGCTTGTCTCAATAGACAATTTTTCTTAACTTCTTTCTCGTTAGTAATGTTTCGTCACAGAGGTCTTTTATCCACTGGGGCCTGGTTGCCAGAAGACTTCCCACTGTGGGAATTCCAAGACAACAAGGACAGGATCTTTGCTCTTTTGCAAAGTCTTGATAGTGTATCTGGCTGGTATTGTCTATAGAGACTTGCCCATATTCTCAGTCTTGGCAGAGAAACTACAGCTTACCGCCGGAACAACTATAGCCTGAGAAGGATCCCTAAAACCAGACACTGACAGAGTGAGACTCAAAATGATTATGTCTTTACATCTACCCAAGCAAGGATAGATCAGCTTCAGGAGCTGACAGCGGCGGTAGCCACTCAACTGCAGAGGTCACCTCCTTAAAAGAAGAGAATGCAGCACACCCCCTTGCTATCGCAGAACACCATTGTTTGACACTGGACCCTCCAGTGCCTAGTCTCTTGTGTGAGAAATTTAACAGAGACTCCACATCCACTCACCACGGACTGCACCAATGTAGGCTTCCATATTAGAACCTAACAGGATGTGCACTATCATGCATTCTCCCTTGGTCACTGAGAGCAGTTCCCTCCTTGATAACTATGTCGACTTTGTGAAAGAATTCAAGGCCGTGTTCTGTCAGCAAACCAAAATGCATTAGGCCAAGGAGGAATTATTGGATTTTCAGAAGGGGTATATGGACCTGCAATAATTTCAAATACAGAATGGCCAGATCTACTCACTTCACTTTATTCTGCAGAGGTCACAAGGAAGGTCTGAAGGATGAGTTTGCTCTAGTAGCATGACCTGATACTTGTCAAGAGCTCCTCAACATGGTCCAGCAATTAGATGCAGGCCTCATGGAACATCACAAAGAAAAGAGAAAGGAAAGAACAGGATCACTAAAGCCCCTGTTTGTTTTACATTCCCAAATCAAAGCTCCCAATGCAGTTGAAGAGCCTTTGCAGGCAGGCACTGTCACAACCCCCTTATCGATGGAGGAATGTCAGAAGAGAGGAAAAAAGAGCTTTGTTTCTATCATCGAGTGACGGGACACACGATGAGAGACTGCCCTGTCTGTCTGTCCTGCTTGATGTTTCCAGGGAATTGAGAAAACCAAACCCTGAAAGGGAAGTATAGGCTGGGTACATTAGTAATCCTAATCATTAGTATCCTAATAATTTCAGAAGGTGGTAAGGCCATCCAAGTCTGACAGAGACACTACTGTATTTGTGATTCTGAAAGGGAGCATTGAGGTACTTTGTCTTGTTTGATTGTGTGTCCTCTGGTCTTTCTATGGGCAGAAATAAACGGGATACTCTAGCAATGGGGGCGGTTGATAAAATCATGATAACATGTGGACCAGTTACCTCACAAAAACAGGACTATATCTTCAGGTAGAATTATAATGTGCAGGTCCTGGAAGACAAACGTGCATATTATTCAGATTTGTCAAAATGATTTGTTCTGCTCAGGTGGTGTGATCCTAATTATCTAAGAAGCAATTGCTGCTAGGTAGGTCTTCAGTCTTTTTAGTTTTTATTTGTTTAGTACATATTCATTAAAGTGCGCATTTTCTGATTTCACTAGTCCGCCAACACATGGTTCGACTCAAAGGGTCTTTGTCAAAGCTGGACAACAAAAATACATTGTTGCAACTATTTTTGTTTCCTTTATTTGTGTTGTCCAGCCTTAATCAATACTGTTTGGGTTGAAAACACATGTTGGCGGACAAGTGAAATCAGAAAATATTGTTGACGCTGAGACCATAGTAGTTTGAGAGGAACAGACTATACAACTCTTCTGATTTTAGGGCCTCAGTCTCTGATACACTTGTGACTTTGCCTAACAAAGTGATGGTTGACACTATCTATATATCAGGACAATAGTTTGTGCTTTTGTTTTATATTCTTGAAGCCAAAAATGTGCATGTGGTTGTAATGCATGTGTGGACCTACAGGTTCTGCTTGTTGTCCCATACTTGGTGAAAGTATATCACTTACATCTATTTTACTTTATATTCTGATCCTGAGGTTTCAGTTTCAATACTCTAAGTGTCAGACTAGAAGTACCAGAATGCTAATCTATAGGGGTTACTAACCCCTCCCCCCTCAACTGAATATAGATAACGACGATAGGCAGCTCAAATAGTTCCATTATTGAAGAAATCAGGATTAGATTGCCTTTATCAAAGGTAAAAAGTGCACATGGCACTGCGCATATTTCGGTTCGAATGGCCCAGGAAATGTTAAATGTTAAATGTTAAATGTTAAAGGTATTTGTACCGCGCACCGTCACCAATGGAATTGGTCCCCAGGCGCTCAGGCGGATCTGCAAACGATAAAGGTGGGATGGGTTAGTAGGTTGAAGAAGGCAGTAGGATAGTGAGAGAAGTGGTGTGCTGTTGGCAGCTTCAACTCAGTATACACCGGGTGCTGAGCTTTGGTGCAGGTATCGGATTGGAGTCAGTCCACGTGTGCTGTTGTTCCGGTTTATGTGTTGTTGCAGTGTTGTGAAGTGCGTGCGGTTTGTTGTGCGAGAGATGGTTGTGTGAGTTTTTGAGTGAGATAAGTATGCAGAGTTTGAGCTTATTGGTTAGTGGGTTACCTGACCTTTACCAATGCTAGTACTCGCGGTTCTGGGGAGAGTGGCACTTGTTGGCCCTTGCATTCCCATCTAGGCGCGGCGCAGGCCAATGATTGGAGTTTCGTCGATGGGATTGGCGTGTTGTTGCAGGCCGGCGGGTTTTTTATTTCGTTTATGATTTTGAATAGTTCTTTTTGAGCCATTGGTGCTCTGGTGATTCGGTTGTTGTAATGTTTCCTCTTCGCTTTTTGTATTTCCTTTTTATGTGCGCGGATCTGTTGTAGGAATTTCATTTTGTTTGTGAAGTGATGCTTTAAATACCACACACATACCATAAGTCTATAATGATATATTATGAATAAAGGATACAAAGTGAGAAATGCTTCATTAAATAAATAAAAGCTTCCTGATGAATAAATACATTGTCAGACAAAAATATATTTCAAAATGGATAACTCAAGTGCAAAATGGCTTCCAGGCCTAAGCCAGGTGTGAGGTACTATGAACGATACCAAAAGTTTTCAGACAAGCAACAGAGGTTGATACATTGGAGACAGACTTTGGCAGCATCTCACAGTGAGGTAATTAGGTTTGTAAGGTAAAAAATGAAAATTGGCGGGACAGCTACAGTCGCGGAGATGAGGAAGTCTCTGTAAAGTTCTCCTCCCCAAAGGGCCTCTTTGTGGATTGAGCCCCCATCAGAAGCCCTCATCGGAGGAAGCTGACACCCCCCCACAGGACGTGCAAGCACTTGCTGCACCCCTGGTCCAATTCCCGGATCGGAGGGTGCACGGAAATGAGGAATGGCCCGTGAGAGGCCTCAGCGAGATGCTACGCAGGTGAGTGCTGGCACTGGGCACCGAGATGGAGACACTTAGCGGTGCGGGCTGAGGCTGCCCAGTCCATAGGAAGACCCCAGCAGCCCCTCTGCCCCCGAGTTGCGGGAGGCCCACAGGGGGGGAATTGGACGCCCCCCTAGCATAAACATCAGTTCGGGTTGAATTGCGAGATCCTCCCCACAGCGAGGAGGAGGAGCCACGTAGGGCGTCGGAGGACCCAGAGGCTCTACAGAAGAGCAAAGCTTGGGCCCGGCGTGACTTGTGGTTAGGGCCGAGGACCCCCTAATGTGCATGCAGCAGCAAACTGCCCCCCGCCCACACAGCGGGACATACAAGGGGATGTGCTTTCCAGGCAGGGGGGGCCTTGAGATATTGGCAGAGTGGTGAGGACTCATCAAGGCACTGGTGAGATGTGGACTGTCTGCATGTCTTGGACCCTCCTGCGAGGGTGGGGGAGTAAGGGCCTCGTGCTGATGGTGAGGACAACTGCTAGAGACTGAGAAACGGCTCCAGGAGCGTCAGGTACGTGACATTCGGGGTTGGAGGACAGTGTGACACCCACAGGGTGCTTGTTGGCCTTTGCCTAGCCCCCAACTTAGGAGGGTGTGGGGGGTGCCCCGGCAGGTGACGGGTCGAGACCAGCGGGGCCTGCCATCAGCAGAGGAGGCTGAGGAGGTGTCTACCCGGAGGAGCCACCAGGAGGAGGGTGCAGGACAGCAAGGCCCAGGAGTGAGGTGTGGGCCCCCTGGGTCAGACAGGGGCATGAGCCCGCCTTGCTCCGGCCTTAGACAAGAAGAAGACCTGCAGCACATTGTGTACCCTGTTCTGAGGAGCCCAGGGAGGCACCTGTGAACCCTGGAACCAGGAACCCCCAACGGCAACAGGAGAGGGAGACACAACAGGATACTTAGGGAGGGACCCTAGGATCAACACACACGCAGCTCTAACTCCCACAGAAACACAATACCTGGCGCAGCCACTGGCACTGAAGGAGGAAGTGAAGGAGCCTGGGAGACATGGCAGAGCACCCAGGGCTCAGAACATATAGCAGGGCTTTCCCACTACACCAGACGGTGGAGAGCACAGGGCCGGCACATCACTGAGTACCCAGAGGGTGGGGGGATCCCCTCCCCCACTGAAGTCACTGCTAAATTGTGCATTCACTACCCCAGAAAATACAAGCAGAGGGGGTTCGTAGCCACAGCCCCCACAGCTAAGGGACAAGGGAGTGCCTGGGGGGAGTGGCTGAGACAGCTGCTGCCCCCCTCATTGGGGACTCAGTTCGAACCAGCTGCGGTGCAGACTGTGGCGCCCCCAACCAGACTCCACCGGGGAAAAGAGTACCAGAGGTGGTAGAAGCAAGGCAGGAAGCCAGCGGTGCCCATTGAGGCAGGTTCCTGTCCTTACCCATGCAGTTGCCACAAGCTGGCCGTTACCTACTTATTGTTATCTTTTCCCATGTACTGCACTGTCCCTGCCCCCCTCCCATGCACTTGTGTGATCCGAATGACACCTGGCTTAGTAGGATCACTGTCTGTCCTCCCTATCTTCCCCTCCCTTGCCTCGTCGCGCCTTGAAACACTTGCATATAGGCGCGTTATAAATTCCATATCATATCATATCATATCCTACCCAGGTTCGGAAGGTGTGGCCTCTAGGGCACGAGGCCCACGAAGGAGTGTGGGGAGACCCAGCCCCCCGGGGGAACGAAAGTAGACCTAGCAGATGGGTATCATCCCCAGCAGGAGCAGAGGGTTGCACTGGGGGACTAGCAGACAGCAACGGAGTGGGAAGTGGTGACGGCCCACCAGGGTCATCAGAAAAAAGAAGCAGGACTGGAAGATTGTGGATGGAGGTTTGGGCCCCGGAGACAGAGCAGGGGTTTGTGCTTGCCTCCCCCCGCCCACAGTGAACCGGGGCCACTGCAGCACCCCCTGGGTGCACCCCCCACGTGAGTGGAGGGGAGGCACAGAGGGACACCTTTAGGTCCAGGGAACATGACAAGACAAGCCCTAGGTCTCAAAGGCCATCTTGCAGACCACAAGACATGGGAGAGGAGAGGAGTGGAGGTACATGGACGTAAGGCAGAAATTGGCCCCCTTTGAGTATACCCGGCGAGTTCCAGAAAGGAGAGTGCCTGATTGGGCGGGACTAAGGCTCGGAAATAGATGAGGACACCGGCGCCACCAAAAATGATGTGGCGGCCCTCCTGGAAGAGATGAGAAGCATGAGGGCAGACATTGGGGGACGAGTGGACAAAATCACCAAACAGAATTGACAAGATGCAGGAAAGGCTGATAGAGATGGAACATAACCAGTCCTCCCTCGACACTTTAGAGACCCAGATTGATGTGCACCTCACCGAGGTGGAAACAAGGGAAGAGGAAATCCTCCTAAAAGTGGATGACCTAGAGAATAACGAGCGACGCAACAACCTTCGCTTATTCGGGGTTACTGAGAAAGAAGTGGAGACCGAGAAAGACCTGCGTAGTGCCCTCTTCGCCATCACCAAACTGATCTTTGATAATGATGCCATCAACAAGGTCAAGGTAGAATTGATACACAGAGCCGGGGGGCGGCGACTGGCCCTAGATCAGTGCTGGTCCGCTTCCATAACTACAGTGATGGACTCCAAATACTGGAGCGGGCAAGAAAGACGGGCTCTGTGATGTATGGCTCGGCAAAGGTGACAGTTTGCCAGGACCTGTCATCCCTCACCGTCTCGAAGAGAAGGCTCTGCGCACCTATCACTAGGGGGCTGACTAAGAAGGGAATCAGATGCAGGTGGGGGTTCCCCTTTTCCATATCCTTTGAAGAAGAGGGGTGCAGGTACAGACTCACATAAGAGCAGGAGATTAAGAGGGCTATGAGCGACTTGATGGGAGAGGGAGAGACTCCACCACACCTCAAGGGAAAGGAAGCAGACAGAGGGCAGTGGGAAACACCAAGGGCAAGGCAGAGGCGAATCAGGGGTGCACGGAAGTTCAGGAAGCTGAACACTCCCCCGACTGGGGAGACCTGAGGCAACATGAGATGGTGGACCACCAGGGGGTGACGGTGCAGTCGATGATGTGTGCCACACTGAGTTTGGAACTTGGGGCCCGAGCAGCTTTTCCTCTCCCCGCCTGCGGAGTGTGGTATTGTATGTTAAGATTTTTCTGTTTTTTTTCAATGGTTGAGGGTGCGGCTGGGCACAAGGATCAGTTGGATTGGGGAGTGGGGCGGGGTCAATGTGACTGAACCTTAAGGGGGTAATTTGGGCAAATTAGCATAAGTAGGGGTGGCTCAAGAATAAGAGGTGTGAAAAGAAGGGGCCCTCTCCGGGAGGTGGACCCCACAGGTGGTTCGGTTTTCACCTGATGATATCAGCAGGGGGAGCCGAGCTCCGGGGTGGGTGGGATTTGGGGGGGTTAGGGAAGCTGGGAGGGGGAAGTCAATTGGTACTGGGTGTTCTGGCAGTAGAGTTACGTTTGAGTAGGGTTCAGGCAGATACGTTGACGTTTAAGCAGAGGAGAGCAGGCCACCCTCGGACAGGGATAACATGAGCATATGCGTGGGGAAGAGACTTGGGGATGGTTGATTATGGGTTGGCACCTTTAATGTGAAAGGTCTGAACTCACCCACAAAGCGATCTATGGTGGCAAGGGAATTCCAGAGGTCGGAATTGGATGTTATGTCTCTCCGGGAAACCAAGTACTCCGAGGGGCAGGAAAGAAGAGTCCCCTGTGGGCGCATTGGTCGAGAGTTCTGGGGCTCAGGCCCTCTGAGAAGGGTGGGGGTGGGCATTCTGGTACAGAAGGGGTTGAGGATGTAGGTCACCAAGGTCTGGCCAGACATAAATGGGAAAGCCTTACTGGTCTCAGGTGATATCTTGAAGACGCGATTCACGTTCGACACCCTGTACGCGCCAAACCAGGGACAGTTACTGTTTTTGAAGGACACAATGGCAAAAATCATAGTAGAGAGTTCGGGGCATTTGATTACTGGGGCATACTTCAATACATGGGCAGATCCAGCCATAGATAGGGAGTGAGATTCCGGCCCCTCGGCATCGCAAGTTCCACGATTCAATGGGGGAGTGGGGGTTGAGGGATACATGGCACCAACCTCCATCTGGGGATAAGGGGTAACACATTTTATTCCCCACCCCATGGGACCTATACGAGGATTGATTACTTGTACATCTTGCAGTATATATGGGAGAAGGCTGGGGGTTCGGAGATCGTCCTGGTCTCGTGGTCCAACCATGATATGGTGACGGTGGATATACAGTGGGCAGGTATTTCTACCAAAGGAACGAAATGGAGGTGCAATGACTCGCTTTGGAAAGACCCTGTGTTTTTCTCGGAGATGAACAAGAAATAGTGGAATACTTTTGATTTGGTTAATGATGACGGGGAGGTAGACGTGTGTACCATATGGGAGGCTGGGAATGCTACGTGGAGAGGGATCCTGATTCGGGAAGGGGCCCGTAGGTAGAGGGAAAGGACGGTAGTCAAGGAGAGATTAAGGGTGGAGATAAAATACCTGGATGCGAAAGCCCATGGCCCTTCCGGGAGTCAGGAGGAGTGCATACAGGAGGCAAGGGATAAGAGGGAGGAATTGAGACTCTTGGAAGAGGGGAAAGTGATCCTTAGCCAGCTCTTCCTGAAAGAAATGTTTTACGAAAAAGGCGATAAAGCAGGCTCCCTGCCGGCCACGAGGCTGAAAGGACAGTGAGCGGACAGGTGGCTATCGGAAATAAGAGGGAAGGAAGAGGTAGTGAAGATGGGGGAGGGAATTCCTGAAGCCTTCGCAGCCTTTTATGAGAAATTATATGCCTCGGACGTTCCCCCCGAGGCACAGGTTATTGGCACCTATTTGGAGTCCATTGACCGGCCCAAACACTCTGTAGAGGAATCCATGGCGCTGGAAGCCCCCATAACGGTGGAGAAAGTCAAAAGGGCGGTGGCAAGGTTACCGGTAGGGAAGGCACAGGGTGAAAATGGCTTCACCGCTGGGTTCTACAAAGCATTTCTCCACGTCCTACTCCCTTTCCTGGCAAAGATGTTCAATGATATACTGGATACAGGTAGGGCACCAGAATCCTTCTCCCGCACCCTGATCAAAGTGATCCCCAAGGAGGGTAGAGATCACCAGAACTGTGTTGTATATCAGCCAATTTCTCTCCTCAATACGGATGCCAAGTTGTACACCAAGGTGATTGCCATGCCTTTGGAGGCGTACATACCGAGTCTGGTTCACTCAGATCAAGTGGGGTTCATTATGTGGCGACAGGGGGCGAATACGATGAGGATAACACTGAATTTTATATATGCATCCTGAAACTGCGGGGGGACCCGTCTCTTCTCTCAATAGATGCCGAGAAGGCCTTTGATCAGGTGGAGTGGGGTTTTCTCAGGGCCGTCTTAGTCATGTTTGTAATAGGGAGAACGGCTACTCCGCGGGGTCCTAGCGGTGTATGCAGCCTCTATGGCATTGGTAATGGTGAATGGGGGGTATTCAAAGTGGTTTGCGCTTGGAAGGGGAACCAGGCAGGGATGCCCCCTCTCCCTGACACTTTATGCTCTGTCGATAGAACCCCTCACCCAGCAGATCAGGGATGACCCAGGGGTGCGGGGCATTAAATTGGGAGGCGTGGAATATAAGGTTGCATTATATGCAGATGATATGTTGTTTCATGTGAACAACCCTCTGATTTCGGATCCGGCGGCTCTCCAACTGATTGAGCATTACAGTACTATGGCCGGACTGAAGATCAATAGGGCGAAGTCGGTACTCTTGGACTGGGATGTTGATAGGTTCGCTCCACTTGGGCTGGGGTTAATGTGACCACGATGAGGTACCTAGGTGTTAACCTTGCCAGGAACTTGGGAGAGCTTGTTCGATGCTAACTTCCCCTCACTGCAGCAGAAAATACAGGCAGATTGGGCAAATGGGAGAAGCTAACGATCTCTTCGTTGGGTCGCCTGAATGCGCTAAAATTGGTTGTCCAACCAAGGATGCTATAGTTATTTCAAATGCTTCTGATACACATACCGGAGGGGTTCTTTCGGAAGGTACAGGGTGCACTACATAGGTTCCTTTGGCAGGGGAAGAAAGCGAGAATTCTCATGTCGACCCTAACGATACCATTAGAGAAAGGAGGGGCTGCCCTTCCAGATGTGCGGCTCTACTATAAGTCAACCCAGCTTAGAGTCTTGATCCCCCATCTGAGGTCCCAGAGAGATCAACAGTGGGTGGCGATGGATAATTACCACCTGAGCTTGGCCACGTCGGGGAATGCCTATGGGTACCTAGGGAAAAATTGCCAAGGAGAATACGGGATCACCCCATCCTAAGAACTATATGGGAAATCTAGTGATGGGGGGTGGAAATGAAGAGGGTCATGACGTGGCCTTCACCTTTGGGTCACCTGTTGGTACCAGGAATCAGAGATACAATACCCAACCCAGGAAGGTTTCAGGGTTGGTTTGAGGTGGGCTTGGAGCGGATAGGGTAGCTCTTCAGGGGGGAATTTCATCTTGATAGAGGTACTTAGGATATCGCTTTCATGCATGCGATTAAGCTCCTCCATAGGTGGCAGTATGACCCAGTCAGACTTTCAAAGATGTTCCCCGATGTAAGTCTTAAGTGCTGGAGGGGCTGTGAAGAGAGGGTGGATTACTGGCACATGTGGTGGGCTTGCCCCAGGATACAGGTCTTCTGGGATGAGGTCCTGGGTTGGATCAGAGACCTGGAGCGGATACCCAGAGATAAAAATCCTCTTTTGGTGTTGTTTGGGATAGAGAGGGAGGAGGGGGAATACACTAGGCTCCCAAAGTTGGCAGCAACTTTACTGCTTGCCGCTAGAGCATGTATCACTACTAAATGGAAAAGCAAATACCTACCGAGTAAGAGAGAATGGGCAATGTGGCCAAAAGCATTTATATAATGTTAAGAATCACTGCAGGGCTCCATGGAAGGGCTGGGCCCACAGAGATGGAGTGGCACCCCTTCATTGTCCGATATATGACCCCAGATACGTAGACGGCATGAGGGGAGGCGGACCCGGCGGGGATTGAAATCTAGCTAGGGAGTGGCGGGTATGAAGGAGGGCTATGGAGAGGTCATGGACTGCTTTAAGGATGACCAAAGAGCAATGGGTGGAGGTGTACTATGGGGTGCATAAACATAGGCTATCCAACGGACAAATGCCTGTAAGCTGAACAATGAGTGTGCTCATAGTACCAGGGGGTATGGGGGTGAAGGGGGTGAGGGACGTTGCAAGTTGGGGAATTGGTGGGTTGTTTTTTACGATGGTTGATGTTTCTTTTTCTCTGTTCCTTGAAGTGACACATTTGTAATGTTGTATTAACATGTTCTCCTGCAAAAAAATAAAAATAAATGTGAAATAAATAAATAAAATTGGCACGCAAGCCCAGACAAAGAGTGTGATGAAGCCAAATAAGTAAGGAAACTTAGATACATGTATGTATGTTGTTATTTGAAGAGGACACAACATGTGTCATGCCGAATATTCTGAGAGACCAGCTGTATTATTTTGGCAGCCATAAAATCGCCTCTAAGGGAGTACAAAGCACTAACTAACTTGGCAGGACCTCAGCAATCAGATACATATTAGATATTGGTGCATCAACATGTTCTTGGCAGGAGTCGAACACTGTCATAGATGTGTCCAGCCAAGTCTAAAATAAGCATATCAGTGACCTATCAGAAGCAAACCATGTTGAAGGTGGTCATTTGCATAACAATTTTGCATCATTGTAAAAGAGCATAAAAGCAGGTTAAAGGCAAACTATCTTTGAGTGTGCCTCTTGTTATTGCAACAAATAATACCAAGATGAAAAAACTCCCAGACATCTGATTTTCTCTTGTCTCTCTCTCTAAGGAGTGTTCATAGATGCCAGGTGCTTGAAGAGATGGGAAGCAGTACCCACAGTTCATTAAGTAGGACTTTGTGATCAATTAACAAATAACATTAGATTTGCCTCACTGTTCCATGAATTTGTTGAATATGTCCAAGAAATAGGGGATGATATGATAAGGTATGGTACTGTTTATTTGTAAAGTGCCTATACACAAGGCAAGTGTTTCAAAGCACTCAAGGAGGGTGGGAACATGGGGGGAAAAAACAGGAGCCGTTCAGAGCCCTTGAAATTCTGAATGATAATAGTCTGCACAGGCAGAGTAAGTGCAAATAATACAATTACCAGTTGAGAAAACAGCAAATAGGTCTGATAACGATTCCGCAGTTTTTCCAAGTGCAATTAGGAGTGAAGACAGGGGGGAACAGACAGACGATCTTGAGGCAAGGTACATTCGGATTGCGCAAGTGCACAGACGGTTACTGGGGATGGGTAGGTGGAGAGGGACATATCCTGAAGGTTAGGGGGGTCCAAGTTTACCCAGTCGGTGGAGACTGGGGTAAGTACAGAGAGAGCCACTCCCTTGGGTCATTGCTCAAGTGCAGTGATGATGAGGCGAGTACACGGCCTGCAGGTGAGTGCGAGAGGACTGGCGAGGCTGCCAGTGACCTGTGAGACTCTGAGGTACACCAGGTGGCCAGTCAGCAATCTGTATACAAAAAGGAGGGAGAGAGGGAAAGAGCAGAGGGATAGGTTAGCAGGGTACAGGGAGAGAAAAGGAAGAGGAGAAGAGGAAAGTCTTGAGGAGTTTCTGAAACTTAAGGAGATCAGGCTCAAGACAGAGGGCGGCGGGGAGGCTATTCCAGAGGGAGGCCCCTGCTGAGGATAAACAACTCCCTCCAAATCTCTGCTTGGAGAATCGGCTTACTCGGAGAAGGTTGGAGGTAGATGAGCGGAGGGCTCAGGAGGGACACCATTTTGGTAGACATTGATGCAGATAGGTAGGTCCCAGGCCCCAGAAAGCCTTGTGGACAATGCACAGGGTCTTGAACTTGATCCTTGCAGCCACAGAGAGCCAGTGGAGGGATTTAAGCACCAGAGAGATGCGGTCCCTGGGCTTGTGGCCAAGGATAAGTTACAAATTTCTGTTCTGGATGAGTGGCAGAGGGTGCAGAGCAGAGGCAGGGAGGTTGAGGAAGGGGCTGTTGCACTAATCCAGCCTACAAAGAACCAAGGCTTTGGAGACAGTGAGCCGCTGGGGGAAAGTGAGACAAGGTAGAGTACCGCTGAGGAGGTGTAGCTGATAGACTTTTGAGAGATGGAGTCGAAGATGACCGCAAGGTTTTCAGCCTTGCAGGTGGGTGCGGGTGCAGGCCCAAGGGAGGCAGGCCAGAGTGAAAGTGGGAAAGCAGGAACAGGGGTCCTAATGCAAACGATCTCAGTCTTACTGGCATTGAGGCAGAGATCATTAGCAGCACATCATGACTTAATAGCGGACAGACAGTCAGATATGAGCGAGGAGGAGGAGGCGGCTGAGGGTAGCCTGACAGATAGTTGCATGTCATCCACGTAACACTGGAAGTTAGAGGTGAAAGTGGCAATCACACATGCAAAGGCAGCCATATAGATGTTGAAAAACCAGGGGGATAGCTTAGATCCCTGGGGAACACCACAGGTTGAAAAAGCGACAGTCGAAAGAAAGGCTCTGAGTTCCACCTGGGATGGATGGCCAGAGAGAAAGGAGGTTAACCACGCCAGAGCCTGACCTTTGATTCCCAGGGTGTCACAGAGACATGCGATCTGGATGTTGTGGTTAACCGTGTCAAAGCCAGAGGAGAGGTTTCCATGCCTCTGGATGCTCTAAAGCCAGACTGATGGTTGTGGAAGCAGCCAACAGATTTAGTGTGGAGGGTCAGCTGAGAGATAGCCAACTTCTCCAGGTGTTTGCCAAGGAAAGGAGTGATAGAGATAGGGCGGTAGTTTGCCTGAATGGAAGGGTCGGCAGAGGGTTTCTTGAGCAGAGAGTGCATAAGGGAATACTTAAGAGCAGTTGGGAAAACTCCAGTGGAAAAGGAGAAATTTCAAAGATCAGCCAAGGCTGGGGCGAGGGAGTCAATCCACCTCCTCATCCACCTAACTGGAGTCCAAAGGGCAGGAGCCCACCTCCTGCTGCATCCGCAGCACTCCGTGCATTCTGTGCACCTCGATCGCCAGCCACGTTGTTGCCCACGCCTGGGCCTGGAACAACCCACCACTGCACCCAGTGCCTGGCCCTAAGGTGAGCACCCTGTTGCCCAGCCACCCTGTTGCCCAGCACATGCGCCATCCCTGCAGCAACGCCATAGCCATCTAAATTCATCTGTGCTTGTAATTTAAAAAGCGCGCCTGGCCCTAAAATGGCCGGCGCAACGCGGCCTGAAACCGAGGCTCACCTTGGTTGCTAAGCAACATCACTGTTTTATTGGGTGGCTTCCGCCGGTAGGCGGAAGGAAGCCGGCCTCAGGAAGAAGGCCCGAAGGAAAAAGGCCTGTTTACCCACTGTTCGCCAGCGAGCGCCGCTTGCCGCCTGGCAGCTCTACTCAGGTACTGTTCTAGCACATCTTGCAACTCCCCGACCACCAAACTATATCTCAGTTGTGTACATACACGCCACACGCCAGCCATGACTCGAAGTACTATAACTGGAGGCGTCATACCCTGCTATTGGCCCTAATGTACTTTGCTACTTTATAAATGTTTAAACTTTGAAACAACATCTTACATTCCTCATCCCCTACCTAGCATCCTCCCTGACTTTACCTCTGTAATGATTTGGCACTGTTTACAAAGGAACCTTTTGCCACTACTCGATGCCTGCTCTCAGCATTAGAATTTCCTATGACAGCCACGCTTCAGTGTTTTGCCTGCTCCAGGCGCGTCCTGCATTCAGCCATAGCATTACCCAATTTGATTGCTTATTTATTTTGATTCGTGGCTTAACTGTACTTTGCCTGCCAGATTTTGCATTTAGCCATAGTACTGCCCAACTTGATTGATCAACTGCATTTTGCCTGCCCTAAGGCTCTGCCTGCTGAAACAGCACCTACCCGCTTGCCCATTGCATTTTAGCCAATACTGTGACTTTTGAATCTAGACGAACACCCACTGTTGAAACTGCACCTATGCTCTGCCTGCTGTAACTGCACCTACCTGCTTGCCCATTGCATTTTAGCCTATACTGTGACTTTTGAATCTAGATGAACACCCACTGTTGAAACTGCACCTACCAGATAGCACATTGCTCTTTTAGCTTATACTGCTACTTCTGAATCTAGGGGAACCCCTACTGTTGAAGCTAGCCACTTGCATACCGTATTTCTAGCCCATACTGTGACTCTTGAATCTAGGCGGACTTGTCCTGCCCACCATGAGCAAAAATATAAATACCCAGACCCTCTTACGCACGATTGGTCTCATCATAATCATGGCCTCTGCTTCCTCTAGCACAAGCCCACCCACGGACAGAAACATGACACTCTGGGCGAGACTACCCTGCATCTACAAACCCAAAAGAAATAACATAAACAATACCACTGGACTCCTCTCTACCCATGACTACCTGGCTAAACAAGCACAGGCAACTAAAACAGACGCCCCAAATTCTGTGCCTGCCCACTTGTGCACAAAGAAGTCCCCAAATCAAAATAGACACACAAACAAATCCCCACATAATCCTATTCCTAAGAGCACCTTGATGTTAACTGGGTCGCTCATCAACGCCAGATCCATGGTAGCCCATGCCACCGAAATGGCAGACATTCTAAGCAACGGTAGTCTGGACCTACTCGCCATAGCAGAGACTTGGCTCCACGAGGCAGCAGGACCAACCCTGATGTTAGCGGTACCTGACAGCCACCAGATCCTCAGAGTAGATAGACCCAAGGCCAAAGGCGGTGGCCTAGCCATCATCTCCAAAACTACCCTGCCTATTAGGCTCGCCACCTCACCTCCCTGTGATTCCTGTGAAATACTCACAGCTAAACTGCTGTTATCCAACAACCACACGCTGACCATCCATTTGATTTACAAGCCCCCAGGACCACTAGGATCTTTCAAAGACGACCTTAGTAGCCTCATAGCGAATAACACTCAAAACCACTCCCAAACTTTGCTGATGGGCGATTTCAATATTGGCCTCAATGACCCAGACAACAAACATGCCCTATCAATAACAGCCTTACTTAACGACCACGGGCTTACCCAAAAAGTCCTTTCCCCGACCCACATTAAAGGCAGAACCCTTGACTGGGCATCCGATCTCAATTGCATCATTGCCATTACCGACATCGTCCCACAACCCTGGACGGACCACAATCTGATAAACTTCACTGCCACACTTGATCTCCTCAGCCCTAAATCCATCAGTATGATACCCCCCCCTTCCTACCAGAAGTAAAAAAGATAACACTGCCGAAAAACTCATCCCTCTCCTCCTCCCCGCTATCAATGGCCTGGAGAATAACACCGACCCAGACACTCTAGTGGATACCTTTAACAAAGCTATGACCACTGCCCTAGACACTATTACACCAACCAAACTGCGCAAAGGCAAACAGGAAGCACACTTGAATGCCTGGATTACACCCCAACTTAAGGATCTAAGAAAGCAGAAAAGGCGTAACTCACCTACCGACAACAATAAAGCTAAATTAACCCAACTATCCAAACTCTATAAGAAAGAAATTATCAACACAAAAAAAAATCTATTTGACGGCAGAATCAAAAAAGTCAAATCAAACACTAAGGAACTCTTTTCCATCCTCCGGGAAATGGAATCCCCCCTACAACCAGTAGACACTGTCCCCAAGGACAAGACATGGTGTACTAACATACAAAACGCCCTATCAAATAAAATCTCTACCCTCCAACTTAAAATAACGAGAACAAAAAGGACTCTCTACCCCTTTCTGATCAACAAACTTCACTGCCCACTGAGCCTAATATTATTCCACCTTTTTGCTTCAAAACCATTTCAATCATTGATAATGAAAAGGTCATTCTCTCCCTGAAACCCTCCAACTGCAAGGGCGACAGCTGCCCAGCGCAAATAATAAAAGATGCAGCTAGGGACTTAGTCCCTTTTATCTCGAAGCTCATAAACTCTTCCTTCAAATCAGACACAGTACCTAATAACCTGAAAGAATTTGGGTCCTCCCCCTACACAAAAACCAAACCCTTGATCCATCCATCCCAACTAACTACAGACCCATCACCACCGTGCCTTTCCTACTCAAAATTATTGACAGAGTAGCCTACATACAAATTCAAGACTACCTGGAAGCCAACCATCTGCTAGGCCCTGGCAATCAGGTTTCCGCCCGCTGCATGGCTCCGAAACAGCTTTGCTAGACCTTAACACAAAAATTGAGGAGTTAAAGGACAGTGGCAAAACAGCATTGCTACTTCTACTGGACTTGTCAGCAGCCTTTGACCTGGTGGATCATGCAGTTTTATGCAGCCACCTTAGGCTCGCTGCCAATTTCACAGGGGAAGCTATAGCCTGGGTCCAATCCTTTCTAGCCAACCGGACTATGAGAGTTTTCTCTACCTCCACCTGCGCTGTTCCTATCCAAATAACATGCAGAGTCCCACAGGGATCTTGTGTCTCTCCTACTATGTATAACATTTTCACCAAGCCACTGTTTGACAAGTTGGACAGACTGGGCATCACCTACACTAATTATGCAGATGACACCCAGATCCTCATACCCCTTTCGGGCAACTATGAAGCGGACCTGGCCTTGGTGAATAAGATATACATCCTCATTCAGGCATGGATGGCACTCCTGGCCTCTGCCTGAATGACGATAAAACTTCGACGATTCTGCTTCTCGGATCTGATTCTAACCTAAAAAAACTAACTCCTAACTACGCATCCTTTAACATTGACAACAACATCATTACGGTTATGCCCGAGGTGAAAACCCTAGGATTCTATCTGTACTCTTCTCTCACCCTTAAGAAGCAAGTCAATTCCCTCTCTTCCACAACATCGACACCGGCAAATTAATCCGAGCTGCCAGACTATTCCTCTCCACCGCCAGCTGCGTTACCCTGGTCAATGCTCTTATCATGTCTAGATTAGACTATTGCAACGCCCTGTACTCAGGAGCCAACAAGTATGTCACTGACAAACTTCAAAGATTGCAAAATAATGCCTTAAGAGCAGCACTAAACATCCCATACAGAGAGCATAACTCTAAATTCCGGAGAGAGGCCCACTGGCTAAAAATAAAGGATAGAATCCTCCTCAAAACCATCTCTATCACTTCCAAATGCCTTAACAACCTAGCACCTCCCTACCTATCGGAAAAAATCTCCAGGAGATCCACAACTCGACCCATGAGTTCAGCCAATACATTTATGCTTGACATCCCTAGATTTAAATTGACCATGGCTGGAGGAACTAGCTTCCCAGTCAAAGCTGCACAATCATGGAACACACTCCCAGTTGACCTCCGACGTCCCCTACCTTACACCAGATTTAGAAGTAACGCTCTTAAATGGCTTTGTACTAACAATGCTGTTAGGAGAATTCTCTGTTAAGGCTAATTTCCCAAACCTAGTGAGTCCCCCAGCAGCTTTGCTGGATTTTTGGGGTTTATTTTTTTCTCCTGCTAAGAGTGAGACTCTTTTTCTCCCACTCTTAGACATGATTTGAGATATCCTTTGACTTTGTAATGTGTTTTATGGGCTAAGGGGTCTTTTACTCCATAGGGCTTCATGTGTTTTTGGGATGTGTTACACAGCACCCTCAATGCAGTAACACAGGGGTGTCATAGTGACCCCCAAACATAGACTCCATACCCTGGGACTGACTACTGTCTCCCAGAGCATGTAAAGTCACCATTGGCTTTATTAGTCCAAATTTGTGAACAGAACCAGTACAAACCATCATATTGTGGAAGTACTGGAAGGGGTTAATTAGATTACCCCTGGGTCTGTTTTCAAGGGGGCACTGTGCAGTCCCCCCTTGTCGAGTTTCTGGCTGGTGGCAGTGGTTACCACGCGAAATATTCTTTAAGAATATTTCCTATGGGATTTTCCCATTCATTTTAAACGCACCACTTTTTGGTGCAATGTTAAAGATACCGCTGGGTTATTTATTTAATACTTATTCCCCGGTTGGGTCTTTTTGCCAGGACTCGGTTTTAAAATGGCGTTTGTGTTTGCCTCTGTAACTCCAAACCCAGGTCGAGCCCTTTGTTCCACTTTTGGCGGGCTTCTGCACAGAAGCCTCCAAAAGTGGTGCCACTCTGTCTGGGTACACAGGATGTGTGGGAGGGGGGTTTTGGCACCCTGGACTGAGTTGCCATGGCAACTCAAGTCGCACTCTTGTATGATTGGCCCAGTGGTGAGCCGCCCGGCTCACCACTTAGCATGTTTGATTGACAACTAGGACTGGTGAATGGGGGTTTTCTGCATAAAAGCAGGGCTTTGGGGACTGGGACTTCAGACGTCGCCACAGGACCAAAGAATCCGAAGAGGGAGAAGCTGAGCCGACCTGCAACGACAACACCACCGGTGGAGCCCTGCTGAACCGACTCACCACTTCTTCCAACGACCGAGGAGATCTTCAATCCGAAGAGTCTTCTTCCTTTGACTGGTGGGGATAACCAGTTTGCCCGCCTTTTCACCTTCAAGGACCATCTTGTGGCCACCTTGCCTGTGCCAAGCACCCCGGCAGCCGGGATACCACGTTTTACCACGACCGCAAATAAAAGGGTAGTACCTTTTAACCGGAGAACTCCGCGGCTGGTTTCTTCCCTGGCAGTGCAACGACCTTCAGCTTTCCTCCACATTGAGATCTTCTCTTCCTCTGGACGACGCCGTGACTTGCACCCGCTTCCAGGAACAACTGCCCCCGCTGGAGGATCCTCTCCACTTTAAAGGTACTGTGTCCGCCTGGCCTCCCTCGCTACAGTCTGTGTGGGGTGTCTCTTAAATCCTCAACTTACCACTTGGGTTGGCCCTAGGCTGACTAACTAAACTTTTCTGAACTGAACTCCTTCCTTTTTGAACTCTCTGCAAGACTTTTCAAGCCTTTTAAACTGTGTGATCTTGGGCGCATTTGTGTTCTACTCTCCCTAAGAGGGAGCCGGGCCTCTGAACTTTTGGCTCACCGGTAGACTTTGACTTTCCTGCCTTGCTGAGTACTTCTAAAGTGTTGTGTTGTGTGCTTTCCTAATTTCTACCTTTTCCCTCCCTTTTTTGATAACTTATTGGAGTGCCATCTTTAGTTAAGCGCTCACCTCTGTCTGGAAATAAGTGGTGTTAACTAAGACTTGTCTAATAAGGAATAAGGGAGGTGTATATAATTCTAAGTGACTGTGTTTGGAACTTGCTTGCCATATTAGTGTTAGTGTATTTTTTCCAAGTGTGTTTTTAAATAAATAATTATATACTTTTATACCAAAGCTCTGGTCAGTGTTTGCTTGTACTACTGTATTTTCTGTACCTAATATGTATACTCTACATACTGTCTAACTCTTCTTGAGAGAGGTCTGGCTGCTCAGCCACAGCTACCAGGTAAATCTGGGTGGTACAGACTGCTACCAATTGGGTTTACTGCCAACACCTGTAGTCCTAAGCCTTTTGCAGTGGTCCCTAAGGGAACTGCACAGGTTTCTGCCTAACAGACGCATAACCACCTCTTCCCCCCACTGCCACACTACCCTCCTGACACTACCCGTACAACTATTACACTTAACATCTCTACTGCAACGTATACACCGGACTTGCCTGTCCATAGACGTAGGCGTTCGCTATTTGTTTGCGCTCCTTAACTATATGCAATGTTAAGCCCGATCTTTGTCAGGTATCTGATCAGTCACTACTTCCTGTTCCTCGACCGGCAAATGTCTGCATTGTACTATAAATTGTATTGCACACTGTATTCATATGTATGTACTGGCCTATGATGGGCACTGGAACTAAGCTTCAAAACTTCTTGTACTGTTGCGCCCAGCTGCCCAAGGGCTTGGTGCGCATTATCAAATTAATAAACAAACAATGTTGTCCTTAATGGTTTTGGAGGGACAGGGGTCCACCTATTTGGATCAAGCCTTCATAGACCGGACTTGTCTGGTGACCTCATCGCGTATGATGGGTGAGAGAAAAGAGAGGCTAATTGGAGGGGGGGCAAGGGAGGCTGTGGTGTTGGTGTATGCTGTGGTGTGAAAGAGAGGGAGCAAAGGATACCTTCGGTTTTTGTGATGAATGTGCAGCCAGGGCCGAGCAAAGGTCCTGGGTCGGTGTGACAGAAGAAGAGGCTGCTACAATATTGGCCAGTTCCTTACAGACTTTGAAAAGTTCAGCTGTGTTGCTTGATGCTGCAGAGATGCAGGCTTGAATAAAGACTCTTTTCTTGGGGCGGATGCAGAGTCGATATTGCCTTTGAAGGAGGCGGCAGACCAGTTTGTCAGAGAGTCCTCCCGACGAATTCCATTTCCGCTCAGCTGCCCTATCCTTGCATTTAAGGACAGCCAGATCGGAGTCATACCAAGAGTTGCACTTTTTGGAAGGCTTCAGTCGGACCCTCATGACAGGGGCAAGAGTATCAAGAGTGTTGGAAATAGAGAGATTGAGATTAGCGAGGGCTGTGTCATGGTGTGTGTCAGCCAGAGGAATGGGAGGAGGAGAGTAGGTGGAGGCAAAAGCAGCCACTGTCACTTTTTTCATGGGTCTGGTGACTTTTAAGCCGTGTGGCTGTGCCGGGTGTGCCGCTGCATGAGGAGAGGAGAGCTTCAGGTGTGGAGAGAAGAGAGTGGTCAGTCCAAGAGTGAGAGGTAGTGAGAGGGATAGAGAGAAGGATGTCAGTAGAGATGAGAGCATCCAAAGTGTGGTGTGCGTTGTGCATGGAGGCAGAGGGTATGATAGAGAGAGAGAGTCGCATAGGTTACTTAAAGGTCCTGAGGAGTCAGGAGAGTCCAGATGGATGTTGAGATCACCCATCAGGAGAAGTTGAGAGGAGGAGGAAAGTAGAGCGGAGGCCAGGTCAGCCCATTCCGAGAGAAAAGAGAGTGAACTGTCCTGGTGGCCGAAAGAAGGCGGCCAGAAGGAGAGAAGATTTAGGAGAGGGTGAGAGCCTGCAAACTAGGCACTCGGAGGAGGAGTCGGCCTGAGTAGGGATGATGGACACAGGTATCCATTCGGGGAAGATCAGCGCCACTCCCCCACCTGTCTTCTTTGGCCTGGGCGCAGAGAGGATTTTGTAGCCTTCAGGGAGGAGTGTGTCAAAGCTTGTGACAGAGATATCCTTGAACAATGTCTCTGTGATGGCGAGCGCATCAAGATCCATGAGTTCGAGGAGGTTGCAGATGTCAGACGAGTGTTTGACAGCAGAGCGAGTGTTGAGCGTGGCAATGTGGAGAAGCTTAAAACAACCAGATGGGTGTCGCCTTCTTCATGGCCATCGGGGAAGAACCTATTATTTAAACCAAAGGAAGTAATGCCTCATGGAATTATTTAGAATAACTTCATTTTAAAGGGCTCTAGAAAACGTGAGATAAGCAAAGGATCAGTGTAAGCTAATCATTTAGTAAAATTAATATTCTTTATTTTGAATTATACATACTTCATAAAACTAATTTTTAAACACTACTAAATAAATCTAAATTCATTCTTTAGTACAATACGGATGTCTAAACAGGGTAACAGATACATCAAAAAAGACATTTGTTTAATTTAATGTGCAAAAATAATCGCCAGGTAAACTGCAAAATTCACATGTGCAAAAATGCATACAATTATCGAATTTACTGAGCAAGTCTAGTACATTCAACTCTGAAGAAAGTGCTGAAAAAACCCTTTCCAAAGTTAAAAACTTTTTTACATGCCTTTTTAGGACTCAAAAACATGTGGGACATTCAAGTAAACATCAACTAAATGTATTGAAGAGGAGTATAGATGTGGGAAAACCCCTCTATCTAGGATTTCTAGATTTCCCTTATCAATAGTTTTGATGGAAAAACATCTAGAACCTCAATGGGAACTGATGCACGTCTTCTTCAGAACTTGAAAGGTGCTGAGATGTTCTCCCGTGTTATTGTTCTCACCATCCCATGGTGTGTCTTGATAATACTAAACATAAAAAGTATATAAAAAACAATTAAAATCAGAACACTGATACTTCGCTCAATCATCATATTGTCCTTTGAGCTCCTATTTATTTAGATTAAGAGGAACATTTACCAATGTTGTTCACCTCTAATAACCAAGCGGACAGACACTACTTCATCTGTGACTGTGAATGCAGAATTAATCAAGTTTATCTGCAAAGCAAACAATAAGAAAGTGGGAATAAGACTCTTACTTCCTTTTGTGTGAAGTAACATAAACACCACAGCACAACGACATGCAGCCATAGACACTAATCTCTCAATAAATGTATTCATTTAAATCCATCACAGCTAGATTATGCAGTTTTGTTACTTATCCATTCCTCAACGCTGCTCCAAAGTGATATCTAAAGGACAAGAAATCAATTTAAGTACTGATTCCTCGTTTTTGCCATATACAAATGTCATATGGTTATATCTGCTAGTCGGATCCACAGACTAACCAATGTGAATATATCCCCATGAGTAGACCTTCTGTGCGCTCACGAAACATGCATACCTTTTAAAATTCGTTTACTTTGTTCCTTCATTGGTTTGGCTGGGTCATGTTCACACTGTAGTTATTCCTGGCGTCAGGAAACCAACCAGGAAATAGCTGTGGAGTTGTTGCCAACATCAACGAGTTGCCTGCATCTCGCGGAAACTTAATGCTAATCATGGTTATAGAAAGCAGACTATTATTGTTTCCTCGTGTAGTGCCTAGTCACATAAACCACGGGTTACTTACATTTCTTGCTGGCTCAACACGCAATCAAAGCGTAATAGTCAACATAGAAAACTAACCAGGAGCATAGTTATAGAAAGAGGACTGGTATCGCTTCCTCGTGTGGTGGTTAGTAACATCAACCACGGGTCACTCACATTTCTTGCTTGCCCTGGGCTTAGTCAAAGCATTATAGTCAACAAAGAAAATGGACCATTAATCGTCCGGCCCTGAAGTCTAAAAAATATCTGATGCACTATGAATTAACACTTCCCAGCTGATAAAAGACTATGAATACATGAGTAGAGACTCCATATTTTCTTTGGAGGAGCAAAAAACACATTGCTTTTATTTTTTACGATATCATTGGAACGAGTAGTCCAATGTAACATGTTTTGTAAATGGTTGGAAAAATAGTCCAATTAATGTTGGTATAGGATCTTAATAAAAACAACAAATTAGTAGTTTGTAAATGGTTGGCAAAATCTACAGGGGTGGCTTTAGTTTACCAAACAATTTATTCACCATACCATATTACGCCCATATACATTTCAACTCGCACAGTAATGTACAGATCATAATATAGCTGAAGTCATTGAGTCCATTCTTCCTGTAGATTCAGGAAATTGTGGTAGCTCTGCATTTCGAAGAGCCACCACTGTTCTCTACAGCAGTGCTGGGTCCACCATTTTCCCTGATCTTATCTATGGTCCACCATTTTAAATCATCACAATTATGATTTTTCTAAATGTAATGGGCTGCCAACGGTGCATTGATGTTTTTGTTACAGATTTTAGAGTTATGCTCGCTGATTATTAATTTGATGGCTCTAGAAGTTTTGCCTATACATGTTTTGTCACAAAGAAAAGTTATTGCATACGTGACATTTCTGCTGTTGCAGGTGGTATGTTTTTTCAAAAACCAATTCTTATGATTAATAACAACAGACGTGCATGCTTAAGTGGAGTTACAGTGACAACAGCCTCCACATGGAAAATGGCAGATGACCGGCGCCAGCCCCCATGTTGAAGTAATCGTGGGTTGTTTTTCACCCATGGAACCTCTATCGACTTTTGGGGACCCATTCTTTTCAATTTTTACCTTTCTTAAAAGCATATATAGGGCATTGCAAAGCAGGAGTATTCAATTGTAATAAATGACAATGTTTTGATATTGTTTTTTTTATTTCATTGCAGTATGTCATAGCGCATACTAAACGATCATTGATATTATCTGTATTGATATTTTTAGTCAACAAATTATCTCTATGTTGGTATCAAGCTCTTTTTTTGGACTGCGTGTACGGTTGACGTCACGTGGGTGGGGTCACTGTACACCGTGCCCTTCATGTTTCTTGAGTGCGACAATAAGTGCCACTAATTCTGCTGCTTACTCTGAAAAGTAAGATGTCAGCCTTGCACTTGCCACAACTTCAAATTCTCCATTTAATTTGTGTCTCACTACCAATGCACCCGAATGCCTTGCCTCAATAGTCTGATACATTTTCGATGAACCATCAATGAAGAGAATTTCCTGTCCCGCTAAAGCATTTTCCTTTACTTGGGGTATATCATCATAAAATTCAACATAATTAGCACAGTCATGCACATGATCACCTTCTTCTACTGGCTCAACTATAAACATAGCAGGATTCACTACTTTACATTTTACAATCTTAATTGTCGGATTAGAAATCATTACCTCATAAACTGTAGCTCTTTGGGATGTCAATGTAGCTTTGGGTTTCTCTAAATGGCAAATAGATCATGCTCCAGGAAAAGGGTCATAGAGCAGCCAATGACAATACTTGTAAACTTCTCAATTGCAAGCAAAGCAGCTGCCAATGACTGTTCGCAAGGGTAGTGTCCTCTCATAACTGGGTCTAAACTCCCACTGTAATACGCTATAGGCTTCTACTCCAGTATGGTTCTCTGTGTAAGCACTGCGGTCATGACTGTCCCATTTGTGTGTGGAAACAAACACAATTACTCAGCATAATTGGTAATTCCTAAAACATTGGCTTTCCAAATGTCTTTTTTTCAACTCCTCAAACCGTTCCTCCATTTCCTCAGTCCATTCAATTTTTACTTTATCCACTTGTGCTTGCTTTAAAGCTTGCAACATGGGTCTTGCATATGTATTTTGTGGACTATTTCAGTAATTTGGATGGATAGCCTCTTTCCAATAATCTATTACATTAGACTGAAGGGAAAAAGCTTCTATTTTAGAACAGTTACATCTTGCCCTCAGGAATTGGCCATAAGGTATATTCATACGTATCGCTTGAGAGTGGAAACTATCATAGTGTAAGATAGTGTTTCTATCAGATTCCTTGCGGTATAGATCAACTAGTATATGTCCACACTCCTCTTTGATTAATAAATCCAAGAGGGTATTTGTTTTTATTTGACTGCATGGAAAAGCACAGATTAGGATTAAGTGCATTAATCAACTGCAAATAAAGATTATGGTCTCCCAATATGGGACAGTAGTATCAGAATATCATCAATATAGCGCTTGTAAAAATGAAGCGCACCTCTACATGGATTATTGTCAGTCAAGATGTTAAATTGTTCAAATGTCCACATGTAGAGGGTGGCATAATTTGGGGCGAAAGCAGCCCCCATCGCTGTTCCTTTGATCTGCATATAATATGAAGACTTCAATCTGAAGAAATTTACTGTCAATGTTATCTCCAGTAATTCTACTAAAATGTTGCTGGGAATAGTTTGTGGTGCTTTTTGCAATTTGGATTATAAGATCTTAATTGGCGGTGACTTTAATTCCACTTGTTATAATAATTCATATCAGACATCATGTTAGTGCACTCTTAATAGTGGCTCTCAGTCCACATTAAGAGGTAAAAGATTCAACTCATTTTTAGCACAATGGGATATCCAAGTTGCAGAGATAGATAAAAAAGAAAACATTTTTACTTGGCAAAGTGGTTCTAAAAAATCCTATATAGATTATTTTGGGGTGTCCCTAAATTTGCTCAATTTGTGTAATCCAGTGACCACCTCAAATCCTGGTTTAGGTGATCATATGATCATTAACCTTAACATCATGATGGGCTAAGACTTCTAGAGATTGAACGGCCTGCACTTTCTTTTCATTGGAATTCCAAATTGTGTCACAAATTGACCAATATGGTCAGTTAAGAAATTATACTTGGAACAAATGATATGATATGATATGATAGTTTATTTATATAGCGCCTATACACAATGTGTTTCAAAGTGCTTCAAGGCAAGGGAGGGAACAAGGGAAAATACAACGACATTCTTACAGGCCATGAACAGTAAGGATGTGAAATTAACTATCGTACTTGGCCTGACGACATTTCAGATAGTGCAAGAGCTAAGACATAGATAAGGAAGGGAAGGGGATAGTGGGAAGGAAATGGAAACAGACAGGTGACTACCGTACTAGCCCTGACGAAATTTCTGGTAGAGCCGGAGAAAAACAAAAGGTGAGGGACAGGAGTGCAGAAAGGGAGGGGAGGAACAAAACAAGCAACTATCGTACTAGGCCTAGCAACATTTCAGATAGTGCTGAAGGGAGGGGAGAACAGTAAGGCGATGGGGGAGCGACAGACGAGGTTGCTATCATACTAGGTTCAGGGACAATTCTGATAGAGTAAGTGCAAAGAAGAAAGTAAGGGGAGGAGATAGGAAAAGGGAGAGGAGAGGGGATGAGATAACAGTGAGTAAGCAGTCAAAAAGAGTGGAGAAGCAAGAGGGGAGAGCGAATACAATTACAGAAGTCAGTAGTAACACATAATGTTGCAAGCCAGGATACAAGATGAAGATGGGAACAGCATGATTCAGGGCCACCATGAGTACAAGATGCAAAGGAAGCATAAGAGTTGACAAAGGGTGGCACATCGTGAATCAATGAAGTCCAAAAAAGTAAAATCCAGCATTCGCATCAAGACAGTGATGGTGAAACCAGAATATATCAGGATAGACTCCTGTGTGGGAAGGGGGGGCACAAGGGAACAACACAGGGGGACCAGAGAGGGTGGGGATGGCCAGTGGGGACAGAGGGTGTAAACACGTGCTGGTGCATGCTTACCTGCTGTTTTAGCAGGGGGTCGGATCCTGGATCCTCCTTGTCCGAACAGGTCCAAACAGGAATGGCCCTTTTCTTTGACTGCCCTTTACTTTGGACACCCGGGTGAGAGACGCCCTTGATCTCATAGTGGGGCTTTCTAAGTGGTGAAAAAGAGTGGCAACCAGGAAGGCACCAGATGGGCGGGGCTTAGGCCAGGTGACCTAGATCCACTTACACCTGCTCCCCAACTGCAAAGGAAAAGAGGCTGGAGGACTCCTTAAGTAGGGAAAAGAGCGGCAACCAGGAAGGCACCAGGTGGGCGGGGCTTGCTAAGTGGTGAAAAAGAGCAGTAACCAGGAAGGCACCAGATGGGTGGGGCTTAGGCCAGGTGACCTAGATCCACTTACAACTGCTCCCCAGCTGCAAAGGAAAAGAGGCTGGAGGACTCCTTAAGTAGGGAAAAGAGCGACAAGCATGAAGGCACCAGGTCGGCCGGGCTTGCTAAGTGGTGAAAAAGAGCGGCAACCAAAAAGTGGTGAAAATGAGCTAAACTATGGATTAGATATTCAACAAGTGGAAGAATGCAACAACTCAACAATCAAATGTTTGCTTGGTAAGCTGGTGAAAAATCATATTGATAAGAACAAGCAACACACCCATACATTCAATATGGAAGTCGCAAAATTAAAACAACAGAAAAATAAACAATTGAGGGATCGTAAAGCGTCTAATTTTTCTGCTGCCCATCACTCAAACACAAAGAAGCAGATCTGTTATTCTTACAAAAACAAGATTCAATCTATTAAACATATTCTGTACATTGCGACAATCAAAAGATCATCCACAACTTATGTCCCAATAATAAGAGATTGCTGTGGGCAATTATGAGAAATGCTATCTCCACGTCTTCAGGGAAAGTTAAATAGTCGATATCTGCAGACTCGTGGATCTCTTACATGACAGAAAAATTCAAGATGCTGATTCTGTACACTAAAGTGTTGTTTCAGAACTCCAATAGGGTAATTATGGGCCCTTGTGCACGGTCGTTGGAAGACGTGAAGTGGGCCATATCCAAACTAAAATACTCTAAAACTGCAGGACTCTATGGCATTCCTGCCTATGTTCTTAAACTTGATCCCTCTCTGTGGGCATTGATTTTAAAGATCAAATATGACAACATCTACAAATCAAATCATCTACCACAGTCCTGGCTCACTCCTATTATTATCCCGTTTTTTAAAAAGGGTAATCCCTCTGATCCTGCAAATTTTCACCCATTCGCCCTCATGGATGTTACTGCGAGGGTGTTTGCAATTTTGATTTTAAGAGAATTAGAAAGTTATATTAAGAAACATGAAATTCTCTCTCGCTATCAGGTTGGCTTCCGAAAACATATGGGACTGCTTTGAATCCTACCATTTTATCACACATTCTTCAATGGACCAAACAACATAACAACGGCCCAGTCTACATGGTGTCCCTTGACATGTCAGCGGCGTTTGATTGCGTTATACTCGTGGGGGTCAAACAAGGGTGCAACTTGGCCTCTACCATTTTTAACTTGTATCTGTGTGACCTAAATGATATATGGCAACATAACGTTAGTTTTCCAGTTAGACTCAGCAAATTCCATTTGCATTGGATGGCGTTTGCTGACGACCTTATATTTTTTGATAGAACGCTCTTTGGTCTTCAAGCTAAACTACAAATGTATTCAATGTATGCATAGGAGCTAAACTTGCATTCAAATGCCAGTAAATCTAGGATTGCAATATTTACTAACAGGAAAAAAATGTATGTTCATATAAATGGTCAATAGATGGACTTCGGATCGAACGTATGCTTGCACTTAGGTACCTGGGGTATAATTTATGTGACACTTCATCTTTAAGCATGTGGAGGATTGCTTTAAATCATAAAGCAAATCTGCTCATCTCCCAGATGAAAGTTATTTATAGTAAATATTGCAGATTTTCCATGATGCCAGTGATAGATTTTTATATTCTTAAAGTAGAAGCAATTATCCTCTATAGTTTGGACATGTGCTTGGTGAACATTGAAAAAACGTTGGATCAATTACAGGGGCGTATATGGAAGCAGACTTTAAGCTTAACCAGTTCCTTGCCCAACTCGATATTAAGACACGAAGTTGGTATCCCTTCACTCTCGTCCAAACATTGCTGGAGCCTACTGACCACCTATGTGAAAATGAACTGCCCCGCCCGCAAATCTATGTACGAAGACCTCTCTACAAAGCTTAATGATGCCTATCCTGTCTCAATATCAAGTTACGATGGTAAAATGAAAAAATGATTGTCAAAAATTGACGCCAACATCAAGGTCCTTTGTATGCGTCCGGCCTACGTGAAGAATAAATTATATGAATTTGATTGGTCTTGTACCATTGATGCACTAGGCACCTGCAGTAGTTACAAAGAATATGCACCTTTTATAACTAAAAGAACTCCTCGAAGATCACATTTACTTCGCTTCCCATGCGACAAGGCACGTTATATGATTTTGAGATTTAAATTGAATCAATTTCCGACCAATGAGAGAATCAAACATTGGCAATCTAACATGGAGGTCAGATCTAATGGTGCTTGTCGCTACTTTTGTGTATTCAACAACCAGAAACACTAAAACATCAAGTCATCTTCTGTCAGCACTATGAAGCCCCTAGAGTATTTATTTTTGGTAAATTTAACAACAGAGACACTACTTTCCCAAGGGAATGGTTTTGGGTTAGATGTATGTGGGGAAACAATACCTCGTTCGTTTTGTCTCTAACTCGCCTTTTGCCCATCTTTAACGATGAATTATCAGCAAAACTGAGTACAAAACTTCCTTTTAGGGTGGATGCCGTAGTTTAACTCCTAAATGTATTGAATAACATAATATGAGTGATTTGCAGTTGCAGTTATGCAATGTATGTCATCAAAGTCAGTATATCAGTTGAGTATTTACATGATCTTATAAATTAGGTCTACTTTTTATTAAAATGTATTTGTTTTTTTAATATGTGGTTGCACCAACAGAATAATGCTTAATTTGATACGCTCTTGTGATGATTTGCACATTTGCTAATTGCACAAAGAAGCTGGAAAAAGTGCGACCCATCTATGTTATTGTCACAAGTTAAATGTGATTAATGCTATTTGACAATTGTCTTTTAATAGTTTTGCAAAAAAGAAATGTCAGTCACTTTTTTTTCATTGCAATTCATAATGGTAAGTCTGTTATATGATGATTTACAACTTGAAACGAGGATACAAATTGTTAAGAACTATGTTGTAAAAGTTTGTTTACAAAATGAAAACGATAAATAAAAAAAAGATAATTTGGACAGTAGTAAGAGAGACCATAACTTTCTTTTGCAGTGGATTAATGCACTTAATCCTAATCTGTGCTTTACCATGCAGTCAAATAAAAACAAATACCCTTCTTGGATTTATTAATCAAAGAGGAGTGAGGACATATACTAGTTGATCTATACTGCAAGGAATCAGAAAGAAACACTATTTTACACTATAATAGTTTCCACTCTCAAGCGCTACATATAAATATACCTTATGGCCAATTCCTGAGGGCCAGATGTAACTGTTCTAAAATAGAAGATGTTCCCCTTCAGTCTAATGTAATACAACATAGATTATTGGAAAGAGGCTATTCATCCAAATTACTGAAACAGTCCACAAAATACATATGCAAGACCCATGTTGCAAGCGTTAAAGAAAGCACAAGTGGATAAAGTAAAACTAGAATGGACTGAGGAAATGGAGGAAGGGTTTGAGGAGTTGAGGAGTTGAAAAAAGCCATTTGTACAGTCCAATTACCAGATCGGAGGGTGCACGGATGAATGGCCCGTGAGAGGCCACAGCGAGATGCTACGCAGCTGAGTGCCGGCAATGGGCCCCGGGATGGAGACACTTAGCGGTGCAGGCTGAGGCTGCTCGGTCCATAGGAAGACCCCAGCAGCCCCCCCCCCCCGAGTTGCAGGAGTCCTACAGGGGGGGAATTGGCCACCCCCTAGCATAAACATCAGGGGGGGTTGAATTGCGAGATCCTCCCCACAGCGAGGAGGAGGAGCCCCGTAGGGCGTCGGAGGACCCGGAGGCTCTACAGAAGAGCAGAGCTTGGGCCCGGCGTGAGTTGTGGTTAGGGCCGAGGACCCCTAATGTGCACGCAGCAGCAAACTCCCCCCCCCCCGCCCACATAGCGGGACATAAGAGGCGATGTGCGTTCCGGGAGGGGGGGCCTTGAGATATTGGCGGAGTGGTGAGGACTGGTGTCCGGTCAATTGGTCGACAACAAACTGGTCGACTGCAATTTGGTCGACACCATTTGGTCGAATGCCAAATGGTCGAATTTTTTTTTTTTTTTTTATATGTGTTTTGTGGGTTTTCGTGTGGGGAAAAAAAAAAAGAAAAAAAGGGGGTTGGGGGGGAACCCCCAAAAAAACCCAAAAAAGGGGTAAAAAAAAAAAAAAAGAAATTCGACCATTTGGCATTCGACCAAATGGTGTCGACCAATTGTCCTGTCGACCAAATGTTTTCGACCAATTGACTGGTAACCGTGAGGACTCATCAAGGCACTGGTGAGATGTGGATTGTCTGCGTGTCTTTGACCCCCCCTGCGAGGGTGGGGGACTGAGGGCCTCGTGCTGACGGTGAGGACAACTGCTAGAGACTGAGACACGGCTCCAGGAGCGTCAGGTATGTGACATTCGGGGTTGGAGGACAGTGCGACACCCACAGGGTGCTTGTTGGCCTTTTCCCACCCCCCACTTAGGAGGGGGTAGGGGGGTACCCCAGCAGGTGAAGGGTGGAGACCAGTGGGGCCTGCCATCAGCAGAGGAGGCTGAGGAGGTGTCTAATCGGAGGAGCCACCAGGAGGAGGGTGCAGGATGGCAAGGCCCGGGAGTGAGGTGTGGGCCACCTGGGTCCGACAGGGGAATGAACCCGCCTTGCTCCGGCCTTAGACAAGAAGAAGACCTGCAGCACATTGCACCCTGTTCAGAGGAGCCCGGGGAGGCACCTGTGAACCCTGGAACCAGGAACCCCCAACGGCAACAGGAGAGGGAGACACAACAGGATACTTAGGGAGGGACCGTAGGGTCAACACACACGCCGCCCTAACTCCCACAGCAACACAATACCTGGCGCAGGCCCTGACACTGAAGGAGGAAGTGAAGGAGACTGGGAGCCCTTGCAGAGCACCCAGGGCTCAAAAAATATAGCAGGGTGGTCCCACAACACCAGACGGTGGAGAGCACAGGGCCGGCACATCACTGAGTACCCAGAGGGTGGGGGGATCCACTCCCCCACTAAAGTCACTGCTAAATTGTGCATTCACTGCCCCAGAAAATACAAGCAGAGGGGGTTCATAGCCATAGAAGTAACCCCACCAAGGCGAGAAGTGTAGGACCGAACTTCACCAGACATAAGTGGAAGGTGGGAACAGCCCCCCCCCCAGCTAAGGGACAAGGGAGTGCCTGGGGGGGTGGCTGAGACAGCTGCCGCCCCCCTCATTGTGGACTCAGTTCGGACCAGCTGCGGTGCGGACCGCGGCCCCCCCCAACCAGACTATACCAAGGAGAAGAGGTACCACGGGTGGTAGAAGCAAGGCAGGAAGCCAGCGGTGCCCATTGAGGAGGGTGCCTGTCCTTACCCATGCACTTGCCACAAGCTGGCCGTTACTTACTTATTGTTATCTTTTCCCGTGTACTGCACTGTCCCTGCCTACCTCCCATGCACTTGTGTGATCCGAATGACACCTGGCCTAGTAGGATCGCTGTCTGTCCTCCCTATGTTCCCCTCCCTTGCCTCGTCGCGCCTTGAAACACTTGTGTACAGCTGCTTTATAAATGCCACATCATATCATATCATATCATATCATATCATGATATCCTGCCCAGGTTTGAAAGGTGTGGCCCAGGAAGGAGTGTGGGGAGACCCTGCCCCCCGGGGGAATGAAAGTAGACGTAGCAGACGGGTATCATCCCCAGCAGGAGGAGAGGGTTGCACTGGGGGACTAGCAGACAGCGACGGAGTGGGAAGTGGTGACGACCCACCGGGGTCATCAGAAAGAAGAAGCAGGACTGGGAGATTGTGGACGGAGGTGTGGGCCCCCTGAGACAGAGCAGGGGTTTGTGCCTATCTCCCCCCGACCACAGTGAACCAGGGGCCACTGCAGCGGAAGGCAGGCACAGAGGGACACCTTTAGTTCCAGGGAATATGACAAGACAAGCCCTAGGTCACAAAGGCCATCTTGCAGACCACAAGACATGGGAGAGGAGAGGAGTGGAGGTACATGGACGTAAGGCAGAAATTGGCCTCCTTTGAGTATACCCGGTGAGTTAAAGAAAGGAGAGTGCCTGATCGGTGCTAAGGCTCGGAAATAGATGAGGACACCTGGAAGAGATGAGAATCATGAGGGTGGACATTGGGGGGCGAGTGGACAAAATCACCAAACATAATTGACAAGATGGAGGAAAGGCTGGTAGAGGTGGAACATAACCAGTCCTCCCTCGACACGTTAGAGACCCAGATTGATGTGCACCTCACAGAGGTAGAAACAAGGGAGGAGGAAATCCTCCTAAAAGTGGGTGACCGAGAGAATCACGAGCGATGCAACAACCTTCGCTTATTCGGGGTTACTGAGAAAGAAGGTGAGACCGAGAAAGACCTGCGTAGTGCCCTCTTCGCCATCACCAAACTGATCTTTGATAATGACGCCATCGACAAGGTCAAGATAGAATGGATACACAGATCCGGGGGGCGGGGACTGGCCCTAGATCAGTGCTGGTCCGCCTCCATAACTACAGTGATGGACTCCAAATCCTGGAGCGGGCAAGAAAGATGGACTCTGTGATGTATGGCTCGGCAAAGGTGACAGTTTTCCAGGACCTGTCGTCCCTCACCCTCTCGAAGAGAAGGCTCTGCGCACCTCTCACTAGGGGGCTGACTGAGAAGGGAATCAGATACAAGTGGGGGTTCCCTTTTTCCATATCCTTTAAAGCAGAGGGGTGCAGGTACAGACTCACATCAGAGCAGGAGATTAAGAGCGCTATGAGCGACTTGATGGGAGAGGGAGAGACTCCCCCACACCACGAGGGAAAGGAAGCGGACAGAGGGCAGTGGGAAACACCAAGTGCAAGGCAGAGGCGAATCAGGAGTGCACAGAAGTTCAGGAAGCTGAACACTCCCCCGGCTGGGGAGACCTGAGGCAACATAAGACGGCGGACCACCAGGGGGTGACGGTGCAGTCGATGATGTGTGCCGCACTGAGTTTGGACCTTGGGGCCTGATCAGCTTTTCATCTCCCCGCCTGCGCGGTGTGGTATTGTATGTTAAGTTTTTTCTTTTTTTTTTCAATGGCTGAAGGTGCGGCTGGCACAAGGATCAGTTGGATTGGGGAGTGGGCGGGTCAATGTGAAGGAACCTTAAGCGGGTAATTAGGGCAAATTAGCATAAGTAGGGGGGCTCAAGAATAAGAGGTGTGAAAAGAAGGGACCCTCTCTGGGAGGTGGACCCCACAGGTGGTTCGGTTTTCACCTGATGATATCAGCAGGGAGGAGCCGAGCTCTGGTGGGGGGGGTAGGAGTTGGGGGGGTTAGGGATGGGGGGAAGGGGGAAGTCAATTGGTACTGGGGGTTCCGGCAGTAGAGTTACGTTTGAGTAGGGTTCAGGCAGATACGTTGACGTTTAAGCAGAGGAGAGCAGGCCACCCTCGGACAGGGATAACATGAGCATATGCGTGGGAAAGAGACCGGGGGATGGTTGATTATGGGTTGGCACCCTGAATGTGAAAGGTATGAACTCACCCACAAAGCGTTCTACGGTGGCAAGGGAATTCCAGAGGTCGGAATTGGATGTTATGTCTCTCCAGGAAACCAAGTACTCCAAGGGGGAGGAAAGAAGAGTCCCCTGTGGGTGCATTGGTCGAGGGTTCTGGGGCTCAGGCCCTCTGAGAAGAGTGGGGGTGGGCATTCTGGTACAGAAGGGGTTGAGGATGTAGGTCACCAAGGTCTGGCCAGACATAAATGGGAAAGCCTTACTGGTCTCAGGGGATATTAGGAAGACGCGGTTCACGTTTGCCACCGTGTACGCGCCAAACCAGGGACAGTTACTGTATCTGAAGGACACAATGGCAAAAATCATAGTAGAGAGTTCGGGGCATTTGATTACTGGGGCATTCGTCAATACATGGGCCGATCCAACAATGGATAGGGAGTGTCCTGGGGATAGGGTACGTGAGATTCCGGCCCCTCGGCATCGCAAGTTCCATGATTCAATGGGGGAGTGGGGGTTGAGGGATATATGGCGCCAACCTCCATCTGGGGATAAGAGGTCACACATTTTATTCCCCATGCCATGGGACCTATACAAAGATTGATTACTTGTACATCTCACGATATATCTGGGAGGAGGCTCGGGGTTCGGAGATCGTCCTGGTCTCGTGGTCCAACCATGATATGGTGACGGTGGATATACAGTGGGCAGGGATTTCTACCAAAGGAACGAAATGGAGGTGCAATGACTCGCTTTGGAAAGACCTTGTGTTTTTCTCGGAGATGAACAAGAAATAGTGGAATACTTTTGATTTGGTTAATGATGACGGGGAGGTAGACGTGTGGACCATATGGGAGGCTGGGAATGCTACGTGGAGAGGGATCCTGATTCGAGAAGGGGCCCGTAGGTAGAGGGAAAGGGCGGTAGTCAAGGAGAGATTAAGGCAGGAGATAAGATACTTGGATGCAAAAGCCCATGGCCCTTCCGGGAGTCAGGAGGAGTGCATACAGGAGGCGAGGGATAAGAGGGAGGAATTGAGACTCTTGGAAGAGGGGAAAGTGATGCATAGCCGGCACTTCCTGAAACAAATGTTTTACGAAAAAGGCGATACAGCAGGCTCCCTGCTGGCCACGAGGCTGAGAGGACAGCGAGCCAACATGTGGCTATCGGAAATAAGGGGGAAGGAAGAGGTAGTGGAGATGGGGGAGGGAATTCCTGAAGCCTTGCCCGCCTTTTATGAGAAATGATATGCCTCGGACGTCCCCCCCCGAGGAACAGGATATTGGCACCTATTTGGAGTCCATTGACCTGCCCAAACTCTCTGTAGAGGAATCCATGGCGCTGGAAGCCCCCATAACGGTGGAGGAAGTCAAAAGGGCGGTGGCAAGGTTACCGGTAGGGAAGGCACTGGGTGAAGATGGCTTCACCGCTGGGTTCTACAAAGCATTTCTCCCTGCCCTACTCGCTTTCCTGACAAAGATGTTCAATGATATACTGGATACAGGTAGGGCACCAGAATCCTTCTCCCGCACCCTGATCAAAGTGTTCCCCAAGGAAGGTAGAGATCATCAGAACTGTGGTGCATATCAACCAATTTCTCTCCTCAACACGGATGCCAAGTTGTACACCAGGGTGATAGCCACGCCTCTGGAGGCGTACATGCCGAGTCTGGTTCACTCATATCCAGTGGGGTTCATTATGGGGCGACAGGGGGCGGATACAATGAGGATAACACTGCATCTTATACATGCATCCCGAAACACAGGGGGACCCGTCTCTTCTCTCAATAGATGCCGAGAAGGCCTTTGATCTGGTGGAGTGGGGTTTTCTCAGGGCCGTCTTAGTCATGTTTGGAATAGGGAGAATGGCTACTCCGTGGGGTCCTAGCGGTGTATGCAGCATCTATGGCATTGGTAATGGTGAATGGGGGGTACTCAAAGTGGTTTGCGCTTGGAAGGGGAACCAGGCAGGGATGCTTTATGCTCTGTCGATATAACCCCTCACCCAGCAGATCAGGGATGACCCAGAGGTGTGGGGCATTAAAACGGGAGCCGTGGAATATAAGGCTGCATTATATGCAGATGATATGTTGTTTCACGTGAGCAACCCTTTAATTTCGGTTCTGGTGGCTCTCCAACTGATTGAGCATTACAGTACTATGGCCGGACTGAAGATCAATAGGGCGAAGTTGGTACACTTGGACTGGGATGTTGAGAGGTTCGCTCCACTTGGGCTGGAGGTTAATGTGACCACAATGAGGTACCTAGGTGATAACCTTGCCAGGAACTTGGGAGAGCTTGTTCGATGCTAACTTCCCCCCACTGCATCAGAAAATACAGGCGGATTGGGCAAATGGGAGAAGCTAACGATCTCTTGGTAGGGTCGCCTGAATGCGCTAAAATTGGTGGTCCTCCCGAGGGTGCTATAGTTATTACAAATGCTTCTGATACACATACTGGAGGGGTTCTTTCGGAAGGTACAGGGTGCACTACATAGGTTCCTCTGGCAGGGGAAGAAAGCGAGAATTCCCAGGTCGACCCTAACGTTACCATTAGAGAAAGGAGCTGCTGCCCTTCCAGATGTGCGGCTCTACTATATGGCAACCCAGCTTAGAGTCCTGATCCCCCATCTGAGGTCCCAGAGAGATCAACAGTGGGTGGCGATGGATAATTACCACCTGAGCCTGGCCACGTCGGGGAATGCCTATGGGTACCTAGGGACAAATTGCCATGGAGAATACGGGATCACCCCATCCTAAGAACTATATGGGAAATCTGGTGATGTGGGATGGAAATGAAGAGGGCCATGGTGTGGCCTTTACCTTTGGGTCACCTGTGGGTACCAGGAATCAGAGATACCATACCCAACCCAGGAAGGTTTCAGGGTTGGTTTGAGGTGGGCTTGGAACGGATAGGGTAGCTCTTCATGGAGGGTAATTTCCTCTTGATAGAGGATCTAGAGGAGGCCCTGGGCATAGGCAAACTCTCTATATTCTTGTACTTGCAACTTAAAGGGGCACTCACAGATGCAAGTGTAAGGGACAAGACCGGGAGAGAGCTCACCCCATTTGAGAAGTTGCTTGACAGGGGCACGACGATGCAAAGGCTGATTTTGGCCATGTTCAGGGCCTTGGTGGGAGTGGCAGGTGGAACAACGGAGACCCTGAGGGGGCAGTGGGGCAGGGACCTGGGGGTGCAAATCGATAAGACCCTCTGGGACAGGCTTTGTAGGGGTGAACCTAAGATATCGCTTTCATGCCAGTATAGACAGCATGGAATTAAGCTCCTCCATAGGTGGCAGTATGACCCGGTCAGACTGTCAAAGATGTTCCCCGATGTAAGTCTTATGTGCTGGAGGGGCTGTGAAGAGAGGGCAGATTACTGGCACATGTGGTGGGCTTGCCCCAGGATACAGGTCTTCTGGGAAGAGGCCCTGGGTTGAATCAGAGACCTGGAGGGGATACCAGAGATAAAAATCCTCTTTTGGTGTTGTTTGGGATGGAGAGGGAGGAGGGGGAATACTCTAGGCTCCCAAGGTTGGCAGCAACTTTACTGCTTGCCGCTAGAGCATGTATCACTACTAAATGGAAAAACAAATACTTACCGAGTAAGAGCGAATGGGCAATGTGGCCAAAAGCATTTATTTAATGTTAAGAATCACTGCAGGGCTCCATGGAAGGGCTGGGCCCACAGAGATGGAGTGGCACCCCTTCATTGTCCGATATATGACCCCTGATACGTAGACGGGATGAGGGGAGGCGGACCCGGCGGGGATTGAAATCTAGCTAGGGAGTGGTGGGTATGAAGGAGGGCTATGGAGAGGTCATGGACTGCTTTAAGGATGACTAAAGAGCAATGGGTGGATGTGTACTATGGGGTGCATAAACGTAGGCTATCCAACGGACAAATGCCTGTAACCTGAACTATGAGTGTGCCCATAGTACCAGGGGGGAGGGGGTGGAGAGGGTGAGGGACGTTGTAAGTGGGGGAATTGGTGGGTTGTTTTTTTTACAATGGTTGGTTTTTCTTTTCTCTGTTCCTTGAAATGACAAATTTGTAATGTTGCATTACCCTGTTCTCCTGCAAAAAATAAAATAAAATTAAATGTGAACAAAAATATGAAAATTGGCAGGAAAGCCAGACAAAGAGTGTGAAGAAGCCATATAAGTAAGGAAAGCTTAGATACATGTATGTATGTTGTTATTTGAAGAGGGCACAACGTGTGTCATGCAGACTATTCTGAGAGACCAGCTGTATTATTTTGGCAGCCATAAAATTGGCTCTAAGGGAGTACAAAGCACTAACTAACTTGGCAGGACCTTAGCAATCAGATAAATATTAGATATTGGTGCATCAAAATGTTCTTGGCAGGAGTTGAACACTGTCATAGATGTGTCCAGCCAAGCCTAAAATAAGCATATCAGTGACCTATCAGAAGCAAACCATGTTGAAGGTGGTCATTTGCATAACAATTTTGCATCATTGTAAAAGAGCATAAAAGCAGGTTATAGGCAAACTGTCTTTGAGTGTGCATCTTGTTATTGCAACAAATAAAGACCACGATTAAAAAACTCCCAGACGTCTGATTTTCTCTTGTCTCTCTCTAAGGAGTGTTCATAGATAACAGGTGCTTGAAGAGATGGGAAGCAGTACCCACAGTTCACTAAGTAGGACTTTGTGATCAATTAACAAATAACATTAGATTTGCCTCACTGTTCCATGACTTTGTGGAATAAGTCCATGAAATAGGGGATGATATGAAAAGGTATGGTACTGTTTATTTGTAAAGCGCCTATACACAAGGCAAGTGTTTCAAAGCACTCAAGGAGGGTTGGAACATGGGGGGGGAAACGCAGCCGTTCAGAGCCCTCTGAACGATAATAGTCTGCACAGGGAGAGTAATTGCAAATAATACAATTAACAGTTGAGAAAACAGCAAATAGGTCTGATAACGATTCCGCAGTTTTTCCAAGTGCAATTAGGAGTGAAGACAGGGGGGAACAGACAGACGATCTTGAGGCAAGGTACATTCGGATTGCGCAAGTGCACAGACGGTTACTGGGGACGGGTAGGTTGAGGGGGGACAAGTCCTGAGGGTTAGGGGGGTCCAAATGCACCCAGTCGGTGGAGACTGGGGTAAGTACAGAGAGAGCCACTCCCTTGGGTCATTGCTCAAGTGCAGTGATGATGAGGCGAGTACACGGCCCGGAGGTGAGTGCGAGAGGACTGGCGAGGGTGCCAGGGACCAGTGAGACTCTGAGGTACACCAGGCCGCCAGTCAGCAATCTGTACGCAAACAGGAGGGAGAGAGGGAAAGAGCAGAGGGATAGGTTAGCTGGGTACAGGGAGAGAAAAGGAAGAGGAGAAGAGGAAAGTCTTGAGGAGTTTCCAAAACTTAAGGAGATCAGGCTCAAGACAGAAGGCGGCGGGGAGGCTATTCCAGAGGGAGGCCCCTGCTGAGGATAAACATCTCCCTCCAAATCTCTGCTTGGAGAATCGGCTTACTCAGAGAAGGTTGGAGGTAGATGAGCAGAGGGCTCAGGAGGGACAGCATTTTGGTAGACATTGATGCGATAGGTAGGTCCCAGGCCCAATAAAGCCTTGTGGACAATGCACAGGGTCTTGAACTTGATCGTTGCAGCCACGGGGAGCCAGTGGAGGGATTTCAGCACCAGAGAGATGCGGTCCCTGGGCTTGTGGCCAAGGATAAGTTACACATTTCTGTTCTGGATGAGTGGCAGAGGGCGCAGAGCAGAGGCAGGGAGGTTGAGGAAGGGGCTGTTGCAGTAGTCCAGCCTACAACGAAATAGGGCTCTGGAGACAGTGAGCCACTGGGGGAAAGTGAGACAAGATAGAGTACCGCTGAGGAGGTGTAGCTGATTGTTAGACTTTTGAGAGATGGAGTCGAAGATGACCGCAAGGTTTTCAGCCTCGCAGGTGGGTGTGGGCGCAGGGCCAAGGGAGGCCGGCCAGAGTGAAAATGGGAATGCAGGAACAGGGGTCCTAATGCAAACAATCTCAGTCTTACTGGCATTGTGGCAGAGATCATTAGCAGCACATCATGACTTAATAGCGGACAGACAGACAGATATGAGCGAGGAGGAGGAGGCGGCTGAGGATAACCTGACAGATAGTTGCATGTCATCCACATAACACTGGAAGTTAGAGGTGAAAGTGGCATCACACATGCCAAGGCAGCCATATAGATGTTGAAAAACCAGGGGGATAGCTTAGATCCCTGGGGAACACCACAGGTTGAAAAAGCGATAGTCGAAAGAAAGGCTCGGAGTTCCACCTGGGATGGATGGTCAGAGAGAAAGAAGGTTAACCACGCCAGAGCCTGACCTTTGATTCCCAGGGTGTCACAGAGACATGCGATCTGGATGTTGTGGTTAACCGTGTCAAAGGCAGAGGAGAGGTTAAGGAGAATGAGGACAGAGGGAGTGTTAGTGTGAAGGTTTGAGAATAGGTCTTCACTGGTGTTCTGGAGAGCGGTTTCCATGCCTCTGGATGCTCTAAAGCTAGACTGATGGTTGTGGAAGCAGCCAACAGATTTAGTGTGGAGGGTCAGCTGAGAGCTAGCCAACGTCTCCAGGTGTTTGCCAAGGAAAGGAGTGATAGAGATAGGGCGGTAGTTTGCCTGAATGGAGGGTCAGCAGAGGGTTTCTTGAGCAGAGGGTGCACAATGGAATACTTAAGAACAGTTGGGAAAACTCCAGTGGAAAAGGAGAAATGGCAAAGATCAGCCAAGGCTGGGGCGAGGGAGTCAATGTTGTCCTTAATGGTTTTGGAGGGGCATGGGTCCACCTATTTGGATCAAGCCTTCATAGACCGGACTTGTCGGGTGACCTCATCGCGTATGATGGGTGAGAGAAAAGAGACGGGGGGCAAGGGAGGCTGCAGTGTTGGTGTATGCTGTGGTGTGAAAGAGGGAGCATTGGATACCTTGGGTTTTTGTGATGAAGTGTGCAGCCATGGGCGAGCAAAGGTCCTGGGTGGATGTTACAGAAGAAGAGGCTGCTGCAATATTGGCCAGTTCCTTAAAGACTTGGAACATTTCAGTTGTGTTGCTTGATGCTGCAGAGATGCAGGCTTGAATAAAGACTCTTTTCTTGGAGCAGATGCAGAGTCGATATAGCCTTTGAAGGAGGCGGCAGACCAGTTTGTCGGAGAGTCCTCCCGACGAATTCCATTTCCGCTCAGCTGCCCTATCCTTGCGTTTAAGGGCAGCCAGATCGGAGTCATACCAAGAGTTGCACTTTTTGGAAGGCTTCAGTCGGACCCTCATGACAGGGACAAGAGTATCAAGAGTGTTGGAAATAGAGAGATTGAGATTAGCGAGGGCTGTGTCATGGTGTGTGTCAGCCACAGGAAAGGGAGGAGAGTAGGTGGAGGCAAAAGCAGCCACTGTCACTTTTTCATGGGTCTGGTGACTTTGAAGCCGAGTGGCTGTGCGGGTGTGCCGCTGCATGAAGAGAGGAGCGCTTCGGGTGTGGAGAGAAGAGCGTGGTCAGTCCAAGAGTGAGAGGTATTGAGAGGGATAGAGAGAAGGATGTCAGTAGAGATGAGAATATCCAAAGTGTGGTGTGCGGTGTGTGTGGAGGCAGAGGGTAGGATAGAGAGAGAGAGTTGCATACGTTGCATAAAGGTTCTGAGGAGTCAGGAGAGTCCAGATGAATGTTGACATCACCCATCAGGAGGAGTTGAGAGGAGGAGGAAAGTAGAGCGGAGGCCAGGTCAGCCCATTCCGAGAGGAAAGAGAGTGAACTATCCTGGTGGCTGATAGAAGGCGGCCAGAAGGAGAGAAGATTAAAGAGAGAGTGAGAGCCTGCAAACTAGGCACTCGAAGGGGGAGTCGGCCTTAGTAGGGATGATGGACACAGGTATCCATTCGGGAAAGATCAGCACCACTCCCCCACCTGTCTTCTTTGGCCTCGGCACAGAGAGGATTTTGTAGCCTTCAGGGAGGAGTGTGTCAAAGCTTGTGACAGAGATATCCTTGAACAATGTCTCTGTGATGGCGAGCGCATCAATAACCATGAGTTCAAGGAGGTTGCAGATGTCAGACGAGTGTTTGACAGCAGAGCGAGTGTTGAGCGTGGCAATGTGGAGAAGCTTAAAACAACCAGATGGGTGTCCCCTTCTTCATGGCCATCGGGGAAGAACCTATCATGTAAACCAAAGGAAGTAATGCCTGATTGAACATGGAATTATTTAGAATAACTTCATTTTAAAGGGCTCTAGACAATGTGAGATAAGCAAAGGATCAGTGTAAGCTAATCATTTAGTAAAATTAATATTCTTTATTTTGAATTATACATACTTCATAAAACTAATTTGTAAACACCACTAAATATATCTAAATTCATTCTTTAGTACAATACGGATGTCTAAACAGGGTCATAGATACATCAAAAAAGACATTTGTTTAATTGAATGTGCAAAAATAATCTCCAGGTAAAGTGCAAATTTCACATGTGCAAAAATGCATGCAATTATCGAATTTACTGAGCAAGTCTAGTACATTCAACTCTGCAGAAAGTGCTGAAGAAACCCTTTCAAAAGTTAAAAAATATTTTTTACATGCCTTTTTAGGACTCAAAAACATGTGGGACATTCAAGTAAACATCAACTAAAGGTATTGAAGAGGAGTATAGATGTGGGAAAACCCCTCTATCTAGGATTTCTAGATTTCCCTTATCAATAGTTTTGATGGAAAAACATTAAGAACGTCAATGGGAACTGATGCCCGTCTTCTTCAGGACTTGAGAAGTGCTAAGATGTTCTCCCTTGTTATTGTTCTCACCATCCCATGGTGTGTCTTGATAATACTAAACATAAAAAATATATAAAAACACAATTAAAATCAGAACACTGATACTTCGCTCAATCATCATATGGTCCTTTGAGCACCTATTTATTTAGATTAAGAGGAACATTTACCAATGTTGTCCAACTCTAATAACCAAGCGGACAGACACTACTTCATCTGCGACTTTGAATGCAGAATTAATCAAGTTTATCTGCAAAGCAAACAATAAGAAAGTGGGAATAAGACTCTTATTTCCTTTTGTGTGAAGTGACATAAACACCACAGCAGAACGACATGCAGCCATAGACACTAGTCTCTCAATAAATGTATTCATTTAAATCCATCACCGCTGGATTATGCAGTCTTGTGACTAATCCATTCCTCAACGCCGCTCCAAAGTGACATCTAAAGGACAAGAAATCAATTTAAGTACTGATTCCTCGTTTTTGCCATTTACAAATGTCATATGGTTATGTCTGCTGGTTGGATCCACAGACTATCCAATGTGAATATATCCCATGAGTAGACGTTCTGTGCGCTCATGAAACATTCATACCTTTTAAAATTTGTTTACTTTGTTCCTTCTTTGGTTTGGCCGAGTCATGTTCACACTGTAGTTATTCTTGGCGTCTGGAAACCAACCAGGAAATAGCTGTGGAGTTGTTGCCAACATCAACCAGTTGCCTGCATCTCGCGGAAACTAAGTGCTAATCATGGTTATAAAAAGCACACTATTATTGTTTCCTCATGGAGTGGCTAGTCACATAAACCACGGGTTACTTACATTTCTCACTGATCAACATGCAATCATCGCGTAATAGTCAACAAAGAAAACTAACCAGGAGCATAGTTATAGAAAGCGGACTGGTGTTGCTTCCTCGTGTGGTGGTTAGTAACATCAACCATGGGTTACTCACATTTCTCGCTTGCCCTGGGCGAAGTCAAAGCGTTATAGTCAACAAAGAAAACAGACCATTAATCGTCTGTCCCTGAAGTCTAAAAGATATCTGATGCACTATGAATTAACACTTCCCAGCTGATAAAAGACTATGAATACATGAGTAGAGACTCCATATTTTCTTTGGAGGGGCAAAAAACGCATAGTTTTTATTTTTTACGATATCATTGGAACGAGTACTCCAATGTAACATGTTTTGTAGATGGTTGGAAAAATAGTCCAATTAATGTCACGATAGGATCTTAATAAAAGCAAAAAATTAGTAGTTTGTAAATGGTTGGCAAAATCTACAGGGGTGGCTTTAGTTTACCAAACAATTTATTCACCAAACCATATTACGGCCATATACATTTCAACCTGCATAGTAATGTACAGATAATAATACAGCTGAAGTCATTGAGCCCATTCTTCCTGTACATTAAGGAAATTGTGTTAGCTCTGCATTTGGTAGAGCCACCACTGTTCTCTACAGCAGTGCTGGGTCCACCATTTCCCCTGATCTTATCTATGGTCCACCATTTTAAATCGTCACAATTATGACTTTTCTCAATGTAATGGGCTGCCAACGGTGCATGGATGTTTTTGTTACAGATTTTAGATTTATGCTCTGTGATTATTAATTTGATGTCTCTAGAAGTTTTGCCTATACATGTTTTGTCACAAAGACAAGTTATTGTATACATGACATTTCTGCTGTTGCAGGTGGTATGTTTTTTCAAAAACCAATTCTTATGATTAATAACAACAGACGTGCATGCTTAAGTGGAGTTACAGTGACAACAGCCTCCACGTGGAAAATGGCAGATGACAGGTGCCAGCCCCCATGTTGAAGTTATCGTGGGTTGTTTTTCACCGATGGAACCTCTATCGACTTTTGGGGATCCATTCTTTTAGATTTTTACCGTTCTTAAAAGCATATATAGGGCATTGCAAAGCAGGAGTATTCAATTTTAATAGATGACAATGTTTTGATATTATTTTTTTTATTTCATTGCAGTATGTCATGGCGCATACTAAACAATCATTGATATTGTCTGTATTGATATTTTTAGTCAACAAATTATCTCTATGTTGGTATCAAGCTCTTTTTTTTTGGACTGCGTGTATGGTTGACGTCACGTGGGTGGGGTCACTGTACACCGTGCCCTTCATGTTTCTTGAGTGCGAAAATAAGTGCCACTAATTCTGCTGTTTAATCTGAAAAGTGAGATGTCAGCCTTGCACTTGCCACAACTTCAAATTCTCCATTTAATTTGTGTCTCACTACCGCTGTGCATGAATGCCTTGCCTCAATAGTCTGATACATTTTCGATGAACCATCAATGAAGAAAATTTCCCGTCCTGCCAAAGTATTTTCCTTTACTCTGGGTCTATCACCATAAAATTCAACATAATTAGCACAGTCATGCACATGATCACCTTCTTCTACTGGTTCAGCTATAAATGTAGCAGGATTCACTACTTTACATTTTACAATCTTAATCGTCGGATTAGAAATCATTACCTCATAAACTGTAGCTCTTTGGGATGTCAATGTGCCTTTGGGTTTCTATAAATGGCAAATAGATCATGCTCCACGAAAAGGGTCACAGAGCAGCCCATGACAATACTTGTAAACTTCTCAATTGCGAACGAAGCAGCTGCCAATGACTGTTCGCAAGGGTAGTGTTCTCTCATAACTGGGACTAACCTCCCACTGTAATACGCTATAGGCTTGTACTCCAGTGTGGTTCTCTGTGTAAGCACTGCGGTCATGACTGTCCCATTTGTGTGTGGAAACAAATACAATTCCTTAGCATAATTGGGAATTCCTAAAACAGGGGCTATACAAATGGCTTTTTTCAACTCCTCAAACCCTTCCTCCATTTCCTCAGTCCATTCTATTTTTACTTTATCCACTTGTGTTTTCTTTAAAGCTTGCAACATGGGTCTTGTATATGTATTTTGTGGACTGTTTCAGTAATTTGGATGGATAGCCTCTTTCCAATAATCTATGTTTTATTACATTAGACTGAAGGGAAAAATCTTCTATTTTAGAACAGTTACATCTTGCCCTCAGGAATTGACCATAAGGTATATTCTTACGTATCACTTGAGAGTGGAAACTATCATAGTGTAAGATAGTGTTTCTATTGGATTCCTTGCGGTATAGATCAACTAGTATATGTCCACACTCCTCTTTGATTAATAAATCCAAGAGGGTATTTGTTTTTATTTGACTGCATGGAAAAGCGCAGATTAGCATTAAGTGCATTAATCCACTTCAAAAAAAGATTATGGTCTCCCTTACTACGGTCCCAAATTATCTGAATATCGTCAATATAGCTCTTGTAAAACTGAAGCACACCTCTATATGGATTATTGTCAGTCAAGATGTAAAATTGTTCAAATGTCCACATGTAGAAAGTGGCATAATTTGGGGCGAAAGCAGCCCCCATCGCTGTTCCATTAATCTGCATATAATATGAAGACTTCAATCTGAAGAAATTTACTGTCAATGCTATCTCCAGTAATTCTACTAAAATGTTGCTGGTAATAGTTTGTGGTGCTTTTTGCAATTCGGATAATAAGATCTTAATTGGTGGTGACTTTAATTCCACTTGTTATAATAATTCATATCAGACATCATGTTAGTCCTCTCTTAATAATGGCTCTCAGTCCACATTAAGAGGTAAAAGATTCAACTCATTTTTAGCACAATGGGATATCCAAGTTGCAGATATAGATACAAAAGAAAACTTTGCAAAGTGGTTCTAAAAAATCCTATATAGATTATTTTGGGGTGTCCCTAAATTTGCTCAACTTGTGTAACCCAGTGACCACCTCAAGGCCTGGCTTAGGTGATCATATGATCATTAACCTTAACATCAATATGGTGTGTCATGTATATGAAACTCTGCCTGGGCTAAGACTTCTAGAGATTGAACGGCCTGCACTTTCTGTTCTTTGGAATTCCAAATTGTGTCACAAATTGACCAATATGGTCAGAATGAAATTATACTTGGAACAAATGAGCTAAACTATGGATTAGATATTCAACAAGTGGAAGAATGGAACAACTCAACAATCAATGTTTGCTTGGTAAGCTGGTGAAAAATCATATTAATAAGAACAAGCAACACACCCATACATTCAATATGGAAGTTGCAAAATTAAAACAACAGAAAAATAAACAATTGAGGGATCTTAAAGCGTCTAATTTGTCAGCTGCCCATTGCTCAAACACAAAGAAGCAGATCTGTTATTCTTACAAAAACAAGTTTCAATCTATTAAACACATATTGTACATTGCGACAATCAAAAGATCATCCACAACTTATGTCCCAATAATAAGAGATCACTGTGGGCAATTATGAGAAATGCTATCTCCATGTCTTCAGGGAAAATTAATTAGGCGATATCTGCAGACTCGTGGATCTCTTACATGACAGAAAAATTCAAGATGCTGATTACCTACACTAAAGTGTTGTTTCAGAACTCCAATAGGGTAATTATGGGCCCTTGTGCATGGTCGTTGGAAGATGTGAAGTGGGCCATATCCAAACTAAAATACTCTAAAACTGCAGGACTCTATGGTATTCCTGCCTGTGTTCTTAAACTTGATCCCTCTCTGTGGGCATTGATTTTAAAGATCAAATATGACAACATCTACAAATCAAATCATCTACCACAGTCCTGGCTCACTCCTATTATTATCCCGTTTTTTAAAAAGGGTAATCCCTCTGATCCTACGAATTTTCGCCCAATCGCCCTCATGGATGTTTCTGCGAGGGTGTTTGCTATTTTGATTTTAAGAGAATTAGAAAGTTATATTAAGCAACATGAAATTCTCTCTCGCTATCAGGTTGGCTTCCGAAAACATATGGGGACTGCTTTGAATCCTACCATTTTATCACACATTCTTCAATGGAGCAAACAACCTAACACTGGCCCAGTCTACATGACGTCCCTTGACATATCAGCGGCGTTTGATTGCGTTATACCTGTGGGGGTCAAACAAGGGTGCAACTTGGCCTCTACCATTTTTAACTTTTATCTGTGTGACCTAAATGTTATATGGCAACATAACGTTAGTTTTCCAGTTAGACTCAGCAAATTCCATCTTCATTTGATGGCGTTTGCTGACGACCTTATATTTTTTGATAGAACGCTCTTTGGTCTTCAAGCTAAACTACAAATGTTTTCAATGTATGCACAGGAGCTAAACTTTCATTCAAATGCCAGTAAATCTAGGATCGTAATATTTATTAACAGGACAAAAATGTATGTTCATATAAATGGTCAATAGATGGACTTCGGATCGAAGGTATGCTTGCACGTAGGTACCTGGGGTATAATTTATGTGACACTTCGTCTTTAAGCATGTGGAGGATCGCTTTAAATCAAAAAGAAAACCCGCTCATCTCCCAGATGAAAGTTATTTATATAAAATATTGCAGATTTTCCATGATGCCAGTGATAGATTTTTATATTCTTAATATAGAAGCAATTATCCTCTATGGTTGGGAAATGTGCTTGGTGAACATTGAAAAAATGTTGGATCAATTACAGGGGCTTATATGGAAGCAGACTTTAAGCTTAGCCAGTTCCTTGCCCAACTCGATATTGAGACACAAACTTGGTATCTCTTCACTCTCGTCCAAATATTGCTGGCGAATACTGACCACCTATGCGAAAATGAACTGTCCTCCCCGCAACTCTATGTACGAAGACCTCTCTACAAAGCTTAAAAATGCCTATCCTGTCTCAATAACAAGTTACGATGGTAAAATGAAAAAATGATTGTCAAAAATTGACGCCAACATCGCGGACCTTCGTATGCGTCTGGCCTACGTGAAGAATAAATTGTATGAATTTGATTGGTCTTGTACCCTTGATGCACTAGGCACCTGCAGTAGTTACAAAGAATATGCACCTTTTATAACTAAAAGAACTCCTCGAAGATCATATTTACTTCGTTTCCCATGTGACAAGGCACGTTATATGTTTTTGAGATTTAAATTGAATCAATTTCCGACCAATGAGAGAATCAAACATTGGCAATCTAACATGGTGGTCAGATCTAATGGTGCTTGTCGCTACTGTTTGTGTATTCAACAACCAGAAACACTAAAACATCAAGTCATCTTTTGTCAGCACTTTGAAGTCCCTAGAGTATTGATTTTTGGTAAATTTAACAACGGAGACACTACTTTCTCAAGGGAATGGTGTTGGGTTAGATGTATGTGGGGAAACAGTACCTCGGTCGTTTTGTCTCTAACTCGCGTTTTGGCCATCTTTAACGATGAATTGTCAGAAAAACTGAGTACACAACTTCCTTTTAGGGTGGATGCCGTAGTTTAACTCCTAAATGTATTGAATAACATAATATGATTGATTTGCAGTTGCAGTTATGCAATGTATGTCATCAAAGTCAGTATATCAGTTGAGTATTTACATGATCTTATAGATAAGGTCTACTTTTTATTAAAATGTGTTTTTTTTTAATATGTGGTTGCACCAACAGAATAGTGCTTAATTTTATACGCTATTGCGATGATTTGCACATTTGCTATTTGCACAAAGAAGCTGGAAAAAGTGCGACCCAACTATGTTATTGTCACAAGTAAAATGTAATTAATTCTATTTGACAATTGTCTTTTAATAGTTTTGCAAAAAAAGAAATGTCAGTCACTTTTTTTTCATTTCAATTCATAACGGTAAGTCTGTTATATGATGATTACAGATTGAGAATCTTGAAAACGAGGATACAAATTGTTAAGAACTATGTTGTAAAAGTTTGTTTACAAAATTAAAACAATAAATAAAAAAAGATAATTTGGGACAGTAGTAAGGGAGACCATAACTTTCTTTTGCAGTGGATTAATGCACTTAATCCTAATACGCGCTTTACCATGCAGTCAAATAAAAACAAATACCCTTCTTGGATTTATTAATCAAAGAGGAGTGAGGACATATACTAGTTGATCTATACTGCAAGGAATCCAAAAGAAACACTATTTTACACTATAATAGTTTCCACTCTCAAGCGCTACATATAAATATACCTTATGGCCAATTCCTGAGGACAAGATGTAACTGTTCTAAAATAGAAGCTGTTCCCCTTCAGTCTAATGTAATACCACATAGATTATTGGAAAGAGGCTATCCATCCAAATTACTGAAACAGTCCACAAAGTACATATACAAGACCCATGTTGCAAGCGTTAAAGAAAGCACAAGTGGATAAAGTAAAACTAGAATGGACTGAGGAAATGGACGAAGGGTTTGAGGAGTCGAAAAAAGCCATTTGTACAGCCCCTGTTTTAGGAATTCTCAATTATGCTGATGAATTGTATTTGTTTTCACACACAAATGGGACAGTCATGACTGCAGTGCTTACACAGAGAACCACACTGGAGTACAAGCCTATAGCGTATTACAGTGGGATTTTAGACCCAGTTATGAGAGGACACTACCCTTGCAAACAGTAATTGGCAGCTGCTCCGTTTCGCAATTGAGAAGTTTACAAGTATTGTCATGGCTGCTCTATGACCATTTTTGTGGAGTATGCCCTATTTGCCATTTAGAGAAACCCAAAGGCACATTGACATCCCAAAGAGCTTCAGTTTATGAGGTTATGATTTCTAATCGGACGATTAAGATTGTAAAATGTAAAGTAGTGGATCCTGCTACGTTCATAGATGAGCCAGTAGAAGAAGGTGATCATGTGCATCCATGTGCTAATTATAGAAAAATCAGATTTGTAGCCCAACTAAGCTCAACCTTGGCGACAGCTCAATTTGTTGTTTTTAATTTTGTTTTTATTAAGTATTTCCAGTTACATATGAAAAAAAGCAGTGCAAAGTTGTCTGCATGAGTGTTTCCCATAAAATTGTGTGGCTACTACACAAACTGGTTCCATTAAATTATTGATATGCAAAAATGTCACTCCAATGCGCCAACTCCTTAAGTGATTAAATGAAAAGTTGCTATTCGGTGAGTCAAATTAAATTTATTGGCTTCGTGTTATTTTCACACTGATCAAATTATAACCTAAAAACCATTTTCCCAAAATCAAATTGTTCTTGTTTTCTCAAGATTCTCAATCTGTAATCAATTTATCATTTGCAAGTATCCTCATAACTTGTAACCATTTTGCCAAAAGCAGGTTTCTTTTCTCAACACGTGTTTCCCCATTGCCAATTGCAATGGTTCATCAGGAGAAAAAGAGATAATATTGGTCTGCAGAAAAGAAAGGAAGGGAAAAAGAAAAAGAAGAAAACAGATATAAGGTTTAATTTTCCCTTGTGTTTTTGTTAAAGTTGGTAAGAACACAATGTTTCTTTGTTATAATTTGTATATAAATTGTCATATCATTTTTTTAAAATTTACTGACTCACCCCAATGCTTTAATTGCCTCTTTTGTATCCTCTATGTCTTTCATAATTTTCTCGTGTGTCAGTGCTGCTTGATTTATTAATCTTATCATCATCTCTTTAGACGTGTTGTTCAATAAATTCACCAAATCCTCAAACGCTAGTGTTTCTTCTTCATGAAAGGGTGGGAAAATACAAATACGTAATCCTCTTGGGATTCGATTAACCTCTAGATACATCTTAAGTGTTTTTATTTCCCACCATTTATTTAACTCCTGTTTACTCAAATTTTCAAGTTGTTCAAATAAATGTCTCAAGGAGTAGTTGTTCCTTTGTGATGAACTAGATGTACTTGTTTGCCGATGTCTCAAAAATAGTTCCTCTGCTTGTGCTTCTCTAATGTTAAAGGCTTCCTCCATATTGATTAATGTTATGGCGGTATCAGCCTGGGAGGTTTATGAAAGAATATTTAGAAAAATCAGATTTGTAGCCAAACTAAGCTCAACCTTGGCGACAGCTCAATTTGTTGTTTTTAATTTTGTTTTTTATTAAGTATTTCCAGTTACATCTGAAAAAAAGCAGTGCAAAGTTGTCTGCATGAGTGTTTCCCATAAAATTGTGTGGCTACTACACAAACTGGTTCCATTAAATTATTGATATGCGCCAATTATGTTGAATTTTATGATGATATACCCCTGAGTAAAGGAAAATGCTTTGGCGGGACAGGAAATTCTGTTCATTGATGGTTCATCGAAAATGTATCAGACTATTGAGGCAAGGCATTTAGGTCCAGCGGTAGTGAGGCACAAATTAAACGGAGACTATGAAGTTGTGGCAAGTGCAAGGCTGACATCTCACTTTTCAGCGTAAGCAGCAGAATTAATGGCACTTATTGTCGCACTCGAGAAACATGAAGGGCACGGTGTACAGTGACTCCACCTACGTGACGTCAACTGTACATGCAGGATTAGCATGTTGGAAAAGGAGGGGCTACCTACGTGTGGACGGCACTCCATTGCAGCACACATCCCTGTTGGACAGGCTTATTATGGCACTACAACTCCTAGTGGCCATAGCAGTCATTAAATGCACAGCTCACACTAAGCAAACAGATTGTATCTCTTGCGGGAACGAAGCCGCAGACGAAGAAGCCAAAAGGGTAGCATATTCTCCTGACATTCCGAGTTTTGATACTGAGAATGTTAAAGAAAATGTAGTTACAACCATGTTGATGCAAGAAGGGTTTAATAAATTGTCGATAACCCAATTAATGGAGATTCAAGGGAGTGCGCCACCGGATGAGCAGGAATTGTGGAAACGAAGGGGGTGTTCTTTATCCCCCACATAAGCATTACGGCAACAAGATAGCACTGGAAAGCTGGTGATGCCAGTATCATTATTAAAGGTCACGCATGTACAGCTACATTACCCCATGCCTGTAACTAGGGAGAGACTTGCTGCTATGATTGCAAAAGACTGGTTCATTCTGAATTTCTTGGAGCAATGTGCACTATTTATGGTAAACTTCATTGTGTGTCAAAGGTTTACTGCTGGGCACACACTGACAACAATTAGAGGGGTAATACCTCGACCGAAATGGTCCATTTCAGCATTTACATATCAATTATGTCGATAGGTGTCTAATGCATATAGGTATCTATTAGTGGTGGTGTGTCCCTTTTCTAGGTGGATCGAGGCAGGTCTGTGTACACACCCTGATACCACTTGCGCAGCAATATTTTTAGTGCGCAAAGTCTTTCCGAGATGGGGTGTCTGTGAAGTGCTGAGATCAGACAATGGGCCACATTTTGTTAACAAGTTATTTGAACAAATAGGGCTTCTATTGAATATAAAACACAGGTATTCTTCTGCTTATCACCCGCAAGCGAACAGGATAAGTGAGAGACTCAACGGCCTCCTTAAAGCAAGGATTGCCAAGATTAAAATTACATTGAAGATGGGATGGCTATATTGCCTACCCTTAGCTTTATATGCCCTTCGGAATCAGTCAGGATCAGACCAGCACCTCACTGCTCACGAGCTAGTGAGAGGGCAGCGCATGAGAACGCCCCTTACACCTCCATCTAGGAGTAGAAGTGATGCCCAGAGTGGAGCTAACACTTTAGGTGATGTATTGCATGAATATTTTACATGTATGACCTTTAGCATCTCTCTCATTTCAGATCAAGTTAAGCACCAGGGGAGCTGGTCTCAGAACACAGATGAAGACAATTCAACAACCAACCCAACTGAACTTCTATTGGCACCTAAGTTACATGTTGGTGACCTTATCCTGATCAAAAACTTTACTAAAAAGTGGCATGAGCCACGTTTTAATGGCCCCTTTTGTGTTGAAAATATAACCCCTTCCGCTGTGAAGGTCCAAGGAAGATGAGCTTGGCTTCACTTGGGCGATGTAAAAGTCTACAAAGGTGAGTCCCTCCCTCCCACCATTGCTGATCCAGAAGAAAGACGAGAAGAAGAATTTCAGTTTGTGCAGACTCGCTCGATGACGAAGATGAAGGACAACAAAGCAACGACTTGTGAATGATACAGATTCAGCTGGGACTAGAATTCAGAGAGCACCCCTTATAGATATTTTAGCAGGAGTGTGAGGACTTGCTGAGAATTTTAGTAGGCCAAAAATGAACTTTATAAACACATTGAAGCATCAAAGTTATGCCTGAACATCAGTTCTTGATCAGAAATTGGAAACGAGATCAGTATCCAGATTCATTTTGTGGTGCATATCTATTCTAAGCAGTTAAACATATGGTCCTCACTGACAGTGATATGCATTGGCATGTGCTTGCTGTTTTTGTATTTATACTTCAAGCTTATCCTGCTCTTGTCAGAAGAGGATTTGATATTCAAACTTATTTACAGGATCCTAAAAATGGCCCTGTGATTAGACGGCTGCTAATTGCAATTATTGAACACATTTTACAATTGCAGGTGTAAAGAAATTTGATAATTGTATTAAAAATTAGAAATTTGGAAGCTGGCACGGTTCTAGAGAATGAACAAGTGCAACGAGTACCAAGATGCACAATTACACTCTCTTTCTATTCCTTTGTTTTTACAGTCTCTATCGTACTAGTACTCCCACTGATGCAGGGGCCTCTATGATTCCCCCCACTATGGGAACTGCTTTTGATTTGCATACTTCCACTGAGGTAGAGGCTCCTATGGTTCTCCCCACTGTGAGCACTGTTTTTGATTTGCTTCATACATATTATACAAATACTGACTTTGTGAGACATAAGAGAAGTGCAGAGGAAGATAATGAGGGAAAGAATACCTATCTAGACAGCATGGGTAATAACATGTGGTATCAGCAAATGAGAAAGGCGATGATTATATCAAGACTACACAGATGGAAAAGAATCCTGAAAGGAAGAGCAAGATGCTTACGTATCCTGCGACAGGACAGGAAGAGGTAGTCTGACAATGATTCTGCAGTTTTTCCAAGAGCATAGGGGAGACAGGGGAGAAAAAGGCAGGCGATCTTCAGGCATGGTACGATCAGATTGTGCAAGTGCACAGCAGGTATTAAGGAGAGGGGGGTGGGGATTTGGGGGAGGAACACGTGCGTCCGGTTAGTCAGAGTGCTGGTAAGTGCTGGGAGAAGTCGTTCTAATGGGCCAATGTGTTAGCAGGCCAGACGGAGAGAGAAGGAGGAGGAGAAGAGGAATGTCTTAAGGAGTTTCTGGAACTTAAGAAGATCAGGCTAGTACAACAAAAAAATACACAAACTGGCACCAAATGTTATTGTAGTTACTTGGTCAACCTTTCACAAACAAGCACTATTAGCAATGATCAATATAAACTTATTTTTTTGTGGATGGGGTGATTATTTGCAGCTACGCATTGCTGTGTGCTCTGATTGGTCACTTTCACACACGTGTGTTTCCTCACACGGAATGGCTGTGTCAATACACTGCAATGTGTGATTGGTCCGTTCGTTGATGTGGCTAGGAATCATGTGAAGATGCGCAGCACAGCGTGTGATAATATTGGCCAGGTTGCAGGAGCTCGACATCCTAATTGGGGATTTCACCCGCGCTGATTTTGTCGCATGGCATGAGCATATCCGTGTCAATACACTGCAGCATATGATTGTGTCTTTGTTGACGTGGCTAAGTGGGGAAGCGCAGCCTGTTATCCGATTAGCTGTCAAAAAACAGGCATGAAGCTGCGTAGCTGCGTCAAAGCAGCTTTTAAAGGGATTTGGCCTTCCCTCGAAGCGGCTACGGCCACGTGCAGGCACATCTCCTCGTTTTCATCATACGATTAGTCAATAATTTAGGCGCAAACATGTCATTGCGCTTGGGCATACCCGCAAGTATGGAAAACACATCCCTGTTGTCTATAACCGCATTTATACCCTCCCCCAAACTTCTGTTTTCTGTCATTGTATTTTGTGTCTTTTTCAAAAGCAGTATCTCCTTTTATCCATTCCTTTTTTAGCTATCTCCTTCCTATACCTTTGTCCTTTGTCTTGTCCTTTGTAGTTTGTCAGTTTTTTATATTTTTTCGTGAACGTTTTTAAAGCCACCTTAACTTCACAGATGACATCACTGATGACATCACTAATTACATTACAACAGTAACCGGCAATAAGCATGGCCTTCTGCCATGGTCAGTGTGCATGGCCAAATATATTTTAACACATTAAGGCACTAATCATGGCCTTCAGTCATGGACACTAGCAAAGGCCTTCCGGCATGTGCACTGCATATTTTAATATACTAACAGGCCACCAACCATAGACTTTGTCCTTCACCAGTAGCTACAGCATTCAGTCATGTCCACTGTATATTATATACACTAACCAACTACTAGCCTTGGCCTTTAGCAAAATACTGCCCAGTAGCCACAACCTTTGATGTGCCCGCTATATACTCTAACATATAAATGAGCTACTGAACATGGCATTTGACCACAAACAGTTTGAACATCTTTTGTCATTGTCCACTGTATATTTTAAAATACTAACAGTCAGAAGTGATGGCCTTTGGCAGTGCCCACTGTGTATTATACAACACTAACTAGCCTCTAGCTATGGCTTTCGGGTGTGTCCAATGTATATTACATACACTAACCAGCCACTATGTATATTACATACACTAACCAGCCACTAGGCATGCTCTTCAACACAATAGTAGCCAGTGGCTATGGCCTTTGGCTGTGCTGACTGTATATTCTAACATACTAATGGGCACTAGCTATGGCCGTTAGCCATGGATACGGACTGCTGCGTTTAACATTGCCCACTGTATATTTTAGAACAGGGATGGGCTGCTAAGCATGGCTTTTAACAATGCACATTGGTATTTTGCAACACTAACTGACCACTAGATATGGCCTTTGATGATTGCCAGTAACTACAGGCTTCATCATGGTCAAGTGCATGGCCTAAATTGTTAAGATAATCAAAGTTTTTATGAGCTAATTTATTAATTACGTTATCTCTAATGCCATTATTGATGTAATCAGTTGTATACAATTTAAGCATGGGTTTTGGGTAAGAACCAGAGTCACCCAGGCGCTGGGTCAGAGATGTTAGAATTCTGCATATAGTTGAAAATAGTTCTCAAGCAATAAATGAGAAATCATGTCACTTCCTGTTTTGGGTGATTTATTAACACACTTAAGCCGACACGTGTTTCGACCCGACATGGGTCTTTTTTTCAAGGCTATGGGCAAAAGACAGGATGTGGTGTACATTGCATGTTGTGCGTATACACCGGAGTAGTCAGAACCAGTTTGAGTGTTGGTGAGGCGCACAGTGTTCAAGGAGTGAGTGGTATTGTGACAGTCAGATGTTGATGCGCCGATGTGGTGTTACAACAGGAATAATTCCATGCATGGTATCCACATTGTTTTTATTACAAAGGTGCGTTAAGTGACAGCAGTGAGTGAACAAGCTGTACATCGTTTGGGGTTCAGTGACATGAAAACAGATGTTTGCGAATTGTTACAGTTGGGGTGAACGTGGCATGATTTGATACTAGGAGATAACAGTGAAGCAATTCATGTCAGTTGAAGAGTAGCACCAAGGAAAAGAAGGAATGAAAACAAAGTTAATGTTAGTTGTTGGGGGTGGATACCTTGCCGTGAGTGGCCAGTACTGTTAGATGTAAGTATGTTTCTTAGCATGTGTTATAAGCACGAATTGTGTAATATTGGTGATCTCTGGCATGGGGCTCTTGTTGAGTAACAACCTGTGGGGTAAAATTTGAAGATAAATGATGTACCAGTGCAGCCCTGTTGGGATTGGTATGTCACAGCGCATATGCAATACCCCTGATAGTTTGGAATTAATGCTATCTCAGTATGTTTTGAGGGGGCAGAGGTTGGCCTTATTAGTGGGTAAACCGAGGTACAGTGCATGCAGATCCAGGACGAGAGAAAATTCCCTTCTAAAAGAAAAGGGTTGTTGCATGGAGATATACCATGGAGTGGTAGGGGTAATATAGCATGGCCTAATAGCAGGTGCTGTGTGTATTTATTGGGGCGGGCTGAAGGATGACATGGTTTGTTGCGTGGTTGCCTGGGTATGGGTACGTGGCTGTGAGCCAGTTGGTGTGTCCATCTGGTAGTAGTAAGCCTTGGCGGGTCGGCAGGAGGCCCAGGCCCATCATGGACCTGCGGCAAGTATAACGGGAGAATGGCGTTTCATCAAGTGAGTGCTGTTTAGTGGTAGCGCTTGCTTGGTGGGCGGCATGCCATGGGGTGGGTGTGATTGTGCCTGCATCAAGGGATGAAGCCCTTAAGCTGTGCGTAAACACAACCAATTGGAGGCAAATGAGGGGGATTGCAAAACAGGCAGCGATGCGTGTTGTGTGAGCTGAAATATAGCATGTAATGTTGCTGTTAAATCAAATACCATTAATGGGAATGGCCTGCGTGGTTCATGAAGCACGTGAAAAATAATTTAACTAAAAGTGGGGAGGGCTGCTAAGCAAATCCCTAACTGAGTTCTAACCTTTCAGGCCACATGGCCTCTGCATAGAGATGAGTGGTCACAGCGATCTTTCAATGCCGGCCGCCATCTTTGAGTGCAGATTAAATAGTCAATGAGGGTTCTCGTGATTGGTCAGAATGCAGCTCACTTCTGATTGGTTCAGGGTGTAAAACGATCAAGCGCAGTGATGTTCATATTCTACTGCTCTACCCACTTTATATACAATGTAATTCATGTTGTCACCAGTGATGTCATCATTGTGGCCATAGGCTGCGCAACAGGGGGCGCGAAGTTAAGGTGGCTTTAGCTGAATATCCAGGATTTTGTCACTTTAAGTTCTAACCTTCACGTCCCTGCAACTAAAAGAAGTCCTTGAATTTCATGTTTTTTGACAATGTATTGCTCACCTTAAAGTCTCTGCAACTAAAGTGTTTTCGTTGAATATATAAATACACAAAAATCTAGGGCAGAATTGGTACTTTATCCGAATAGACGTCTCTGTGGGCCAACTCATTCATTTGTGATATTACTCCCAACATAATGGTAATAGTTTCAGTGACATCAGAAGGATAAAATAACACACCAGAAACACCGAGGTAAGGCATGTGACTTATAGATCACAGTCATCTCAACGAGCTATGGTGCCATAATTCTGCTGTATGTTAATGGCATGTGCTTAAATACCCAGTTATCTGAACACAACACACTAATCACCAGCTGCCAAAATTGTGATCACCTCACGCGTGGTTTGATAAAGCACAGAGATGCTCAATTGATCATAACATTTTCCATTCATATACTGAATACCACAGGCTGGAGTATTTCTAACCTCAGTCACAGCACTTCCATTGCGAGGCATGCCCCTCTCTCCTTTGACAGGTAAGTAAAATGAATGCCACCACAAAGATTAATAAGTGGGAGGAGCTTGGAGAGTACCAAGGAGAATGTTGTGTCGGTGGCATAAAAGGATTCAACCATGAAGATATTCGATGCACACGCAATGTGTGACCCACACATTTTCAGGGGCACTGCTTTAAAAAGAAAAACGTGACCTGCATCAGCGTTGCCTCCCACTCAGAGCTGCTGTAAACATTTGCTAGGTTTCTAGCCCTGTTACCCCCCCCTCACCTGCATGCTAGAAGTAGACACAATATTTTCCCCATGCCTACCCATACTGGACATAAAGAAATACCATGCTAGAAATATGATTTTCCCCCCCTGTTTTTAGTACGAAAATCCTACTGTTGCTATGTGCTTCCTGTTCCTGCTGTGGGCAGGCCTGCTCGTGCTGGAAACAGGAAACCTATTTTCTACTTTTAGCACAAGCATGTATCGATGGAATTAGAAAAAAACATGCCACATCACAATGACTGTCCTCGGCCGTTTTCTGACAAATCTCCCAAAAAGGTAAAACGTTCTGGAAGCTTGGGACCACCCAACATTTGAAAGCTTCAAGAGTCCCTTAACTGGTTTAAACAAGACTAAGCATGACTGTGAGACACACCGTGCATATGCTGGTCAATATAATTGAAGGTGTGTAGGCCCAGCAAATCAGCCGTAAAATAGAGCTACTGTTCCATTTAGAAGTATGATGTGATATGATAAGTCATTTATAATGCGCCTGTACACAAGTGTTTCTAGGCGCGACAAGACAAGGAAGGGAAGGCAGAAGGAGGACAAAACAACAATCTTACTATACCTTGTAACATTCAGATTGCGCAAGTTCGGGGGGAAAGAGGGGAAAAAGTGCCAGGGGCGATGGGGGGAGGGAAGAATGCAAAGCAACACGTAAGTGCTGACAGGGAGGTGGCTCATAAGTGCAGGGAGTCAGGGGACTGTAGGGTTGCAGTTATAGTCCCTAAGTGGTTAGGGGCCCGGAGGCAGTACAAGGGCAACTGGTTGTGCAGGAGCCTGGTCCCGTAAGTTCTGTGGGTGGGCAGGTAACCAGTTTGCGCAGCAGACAGGGGCATCAACAAGGCAGAGGGAGACAGAAAGCGGAAGCGAAAAGGAAGGTCTTGAGTTGCTTCCGGAACCTTAGGTGGTCCTGCTCAAGTTTGACAAAGGCAGGGAGGCTGTTCCAGAGGCAGGCCCCAGCCGAGGACAGAGATCTACCCCCCACTCTCTGCCTTGAGGAGCATCAGACCCTCAAAGAGTTGGAGGTGAATGAGCGGAGGGCTCGAGAAGGAAGATGCTTAGGAAGAAAAAGTTGGATGTAGTGTGGCTCCTGACCCCAGAAAGCCTTATGGGCGATGCAGAGAGTCTTGAACTTCATCATTGCAGCCACAGGGAGCCAGTAGAGAGATTTCAGGGCTGGAGAGATACCATGCCTGGGCTTGAGGCCAAGGACAAGACTTGCAGTCCAGTTCTGGATTAGTTGCAAAGGGTGAAGAGTAGAGGCAGGCAGATTTAGAAAGAGGCTGTTGCAGTAGTCCAGCCTAGAGAGAACCAGGGCTCTGGAAACTGTGAACTTTTGGGGGAAAGTGAGAAAAGGAAGAATACCTCTGGGGAGGTGCAGCCGATAGTGTGACTTCTTAGAGACATCAGAGATGTGAGGAGAGAAGGAGAGGGTGGAGTCGAAGTTGACATTAGCCTCATAGGTAGGTGCAGGTAGAGGGCCCTGGGTGGGGTCCAGAGTGAGAGAGGGAAGGCGGGAGCAGGTGTCCCAAAGAGGAGGATCTCAGTCTTACTGGCATTAAGGCAGAGGTTGTTGGAAGCACACCATTCCTGAATTGCGGACAGTCAGTCAGGTATGAGAGAAGGAGCTGAAGAGGCTGAGGGAGCATGAAGGAGAGCTGAGTGTCATCCGCATAACACTGAAAGTTAGAACAGAAGGTAGAGATGCGGTGAGCCAGAGGTTCCAGGTAGTGGTTAAAGAGCCAGAGAGAGAGGTTTGACCCCTGGGGAACACTACATGTAGAGAGAGAGAGAGAGAGAGAGAGAGAAGAGGAAAGAACCAAGTTAGACCTGTAAGGGTTGATCTGAGAGAAAGGAGGTCAACCAGACTAGGACCTGACCACAGATACCCAGGTTGTCACAGAGATGATTGAGCAGGATGGCGTGGTTGACTGTGTACAAAGCAGAGGATTGATCAAGGAGGATGCGGGCAGAAGGAAGGTTAGAGTTTCGATTAGAGAGCAAGTCTTCACGGGTGTCCAGGAGAGCGGTCTCTGTACTTCTGGCTGCTCTGAAGCCAGACTTCGCGCTCTGAAATACTTGTGTATGAGCGCGATATAAATAAAATATCATTTCACTTAATTTCAATGAGACAACCAGCAGATTCAATATGTAGATTAAGCTAGGAGATGGCCAGATTTTCCAAGAGTTTTCTCAGGAAAGGAGTGATGGAGATCGGACGGTAGTTTGCCGGAGAGGAAGGGTCGTCAGAGGGCTTCTTAAGGAGGGGGTGCACAAGGGAGTGCTTAAGGGGTAGGGGAAGGTTCCAGTGTCAAAAGAGTGATTGCTGAAATCAGCCAAGGCTTGAGCAAGGATGTCGATGTGGTCCTTAATGGTTCTGGAGGAGTAGGGGAGCACCTGCTTTGACGAGACTTTCATAGATCGGACTTGTCCAGAAACATCGTCAGGAGTGAACAAGGAGAAGGAAGAGAAAGGCAGAGGAGAAACAGCCGGAGAGGGGCTTGGAGTGGTAGAGGGAGAGGAAGAGAAAGAGGAGGTAGATGAAGAGGAGAGAGTTGACCGGATGTTCAGAATAATGTGCAGGTTTCCATGGGGTTGTGATTTCCCTTTTTTCTCTCAGGTACACCCCTTAATGTGTTAGAAATTCTCAGAATCACACCGCTCTCACAATAATAATGACTAAGCCACACCTGTGGTCATATCTAAACTCGGTTTAGCATGTTTTGACTTATGAATTAACGGCAGGGGTGTTGTCGGTGTTGTTGAAATACAAAATGGAAGCTGCTTTCTTCACCACTCCCACCCCGTTGGTACATCTCCCATGTCGTTCCCCTGGTGCCCCCTGAAATGTTGGCATGAAGATTCCTGGGGTTCGCTTTGGACCATCCGTACTGAATGAGTGCATGCAAAATATGCACCTCGCTTCCTCCCTACGTTGTGGCTTAACCACAAAAAGAACAAAGTGAAACCTTGATGTGTTTGGCAGCCACAGCGAGACGAAAAGCCCCAGATAACGTGTCTGTCAGCAAACCCACAGCAGCTGCAGACGCTTGGAGAACGAAGAGAAGGTACGCTCTACTCCTGTTTACTGGGTTCCTTGAGGAGGGAGTGGGGGAGTCAATAAGCCTCTGCTATGGGGTGTGTTAGTTATGGATGGGCTCACTGACCCATCAAATAGTAAACTCGGGCATGGTCTCATGTTATTATTTCAAACGAAAAAGAGAGATAAAGGGGTGTGGAGCACCAGAATACCCTCAACGTAAAGGGGTAACCCCTTGAATCTTTGTGACAACAAAGCTAGTGCTACTGGTTGTTGCTCTCTCTGGGTGAACCCTATTCCTATCCCATATTCACTAATGGGCACAGGAACAAACACTATTCAAACACAATTTTGTAGAAAAATATACCAATTTTATTTGTTAAGTTACACTCTAATTTTTAAGAACACCAACGGTGTAAAATCACTGTACTACTTGTAACTCCTACAGTGAAAGTCTAAAAACCAGTTCACAGAGTTCTATGCACAAGCTTCAACCCTTCTATTGGTAAGCTAGTAGATTTTAAATTCATCAACTTTAAAGTGTACTGTGCTGTGTTGCTTCTTACACTTGGACATACCTCACTTAGCACACCTCACTTAAACTCATTTCATTCACTCTCATCTTCAATCGTTATCACCAACTCATTCAACACACACAACTGATGCCCGACATGTTTCTTTCCGTTTTAGCATATGATTGTAATAAATGTTCGGAAATTGTTCAGGGGCTTTCTAGAAGGATTAAATAAACGTGCACAATAATACTGTCAACATTTTAGTCCATAACTCAATAAATGGCTACTAAAAACAAACTCTTGTCAACAATTCATGTTCAAATCTTAAGAGTTTCTTCTCCTTAAGAGTTTGTCATCCCTTAGTCGTCCATTACTCTGGAAGGGAATCACCACCCTTTTGTTAAAAGATAGTCCACTATTTCTGTAATTGTGGTCATGAGGAAGCGACCCTCTCGCTCTTGTGGATCATATGTTCTTGTAGGGCCAAACGAGACGACTTTCATTTTCTACGTTGTTATGTGCGTCGGTAATAGTCGTTGTTATCCAATCAACGGTCTATTCTATTGCAGGTTTCATGTTACCCACATCGAGTGTGTATGAGATACATATAATGAATTTTAAAGGCGGTGATATTCATAGACTTGAGGCGTAATTCTTGGAACGTTTGGCGTGATGCAAAGTGAGTTTGCACTACCAGCAAACACCCTGATTCACTGGCTTTGCAATGGTGGAAAGTCACTTTGCACTGCAAAAACACACTTTGCACCGCTAAGTGAATCAGGGTGGTTCTTGGCAGTGCAAAGTCACCGCACTACAAATTCCATGAATCAGGCCCTTGGTGTCATCACTATTCTTACCCCCTTGCAATGGCAACCTACCGTTATTCATATGTAATCATTAAACTCAAATGCAGATGTACTTTGCGCGATGACCCTACTTATTCAGCAATCCAGTAAAGTATTTAACCTGTTAATACTGTCTGCAAGGGCACGGATGGGTATGGAAGTGGCTATGGACTGAAACCTTTTTTCCAGTCCGCTATTGTCTGTTAGCAGCTGGGATGAAGGGCCATAGGGGCATGTTTAATCCCATCCAGTAACATTTGCACCGAGCTCGCTGACTAGTAAGGAGTTAAAGCCCCGCACTCTGTGCCCCTCCCAGGCTCCGCAGGGCTCGTGCGGGTGCGCTTGTTCTCTGTGTCATTTGTTGGATCTGTTCTCCTACTTCACCTCTTGCTCCGCGTTCCATATGGCCTCGCCTCTGCTCCTCATCACATCATTCCTTGCCGGGCGGGGCATGCATGTTGACGCAGCACGAAGGACAGTAGAATTAAAGGAGTGGGGCGAATGCACATCATCCTCCTTAGTAAATCAATAGAGTTCCTATTGACAGAACATGGGTATCCTCTTCTTCCTCATTGGCTTGTTCATGGTATAATATGATCTGGTTTTTCTACCGCCTCCTTCTATGCTTTCGTCATCGTAATAAGTGTTTATGTTTCTTTTCGCTCATGTTGGGTTGCATCTTGAAATTACTTTATTTTGTGTCATGTTGTTCTGATTAAAGTTCCCTCCTATCATTCCCTGGAGTGTAGATTTCTGGACTCATTTCGGGATGTTTGTCCATCCTCTCAAAGTCGTTGCGTTCAGTCTCTTCTCTTCTCTCCATATTAGTTATTTTACTCTTTTGATACAATGCCACCCTAGACATTTTTCACTTCTTCCCTGCTCCAGTGTGATAGTGTGGTGGTGCGTCTCGATTACTTTCATGGGTGCACTACATTTCGAAGTAGTATTGCCTCTCTTATGAGGTATCTTTACATTTATAATGTCTGTGATGTTGACATTCTTAGTAGTCACAACACTGGTTCTGACAAATACTAGTCAGTGTCGTTTCTGAGCCTCCAACATCTTCTTATGATTCTCTGATATATTTGGTCCATGCATTTGCGAATGTGAATGTAGCCAGATGGATTGAGCATTGTGCATGCCTTTCCTCCTTTCATCGTTTGATCCTTTCATCGTTTGAACAGGGGTGATCCTTGTATTGGATTTGAGTGCTTTTATACTACTTTGGAACAGTCTGAGCCATTAATCTGGCTTGTACCTCTTTCTTGCCATTCTATTTGCTCTCTCTACCTGTCTAATGGCCCTGGGCTGGTAAAGAGCTGCTTGAAGATTTATCCCATTTCTTTTGAGAAATCTTACCATCTCATTTGATACAAACTGGACATCATAGTCTGTCACTAGTGACTCAGGACAACCTTTTTTTTTACAAGAAACTGTGGTGAGGACTTGAATAGTTAATGTTAGGATTATCATTGGCACAAATTGTGCTTCTATCCATTTTGTTGTGTAATTAACTAAGACAAAGGCAGACTTTTGCTATGTGGCCAAGGCCTCTAAGGGTCCAATGAAGTAAATTCAAATGTTCTACCAGGAAACTTCTGTTAATTCTTCTGACCTCATGGGTGACGTGCAAGTATGGGGATGTTTGTCACCTTCTTTTCATACTGAACTAGCATTCATATACCTCTCCATGTCACTGTCCATCCCAGGCTACCAGTACTGGTCTCACAATCTGTATTTATTGTATTTATTAAGTTTATATAGCGCTTTACGCCAAAGCGCTTTACATTTCAACAGCCAAATCGCTTTACATTGTGTTTGGACAATTCTCTGCCTAGGTGCCCTTCATCCGCTAGGCTCATTAATGCTCTGATTAGTGTGGTAGTTCCTGTGAAGTAGACTATCTTCTTCCGTAATATCCATTCCAATCTTGATGAACGTACGTGCACTGGGCGGTATTTCTTTGTCTGATGGCTACCCTGTCTTTGTGTATGTGGCAACAGAAAGATTTGTTTGTCATCTGCACAAATCTGAGTGAATTGTCTATTTTATTTATTTATTTATTTATTTATTTATTTATTTATTTATTGGACATATGTATGGTGCCCATTTACAGGTGTTTCCAGGCGCCACAAGACAACATGGGGTTCGGGTTCGGGGGGATATGGGAATCCAAAAGTAAAACAACAAAAACGGTTATATTGCCCTTGTAACAATCCTACCGTGCAAGTGCATGAAAAGGTGGTAAGTGCAAGGAGAGGGGGTCAGGGAGCAGTGCAAGAGTGGGGTGCTCCCAAGGGTGGAGTGCCAGGCAGGTGCTGGGCAGGCTAAGGTGGCAAGTGCCAGTGGAGAGGGGGCAAGGGGAGGAAGAGTGCAATGGACTGGGAGGACCAGTTGCGCTAGTACGGGAAAAGGGTTCAGAGGGCAAGTGCTGAGAAGGGATGCTGGAGGGGGTGGTCTGGCCCCTGTATGACTCTGATGGGACCAGGCCCCAGTCGCAGTGACAGATGGCGAGTTAGCACGGGAGGGGGAGAGGGAAGGAAGAGGAGAAAAGGAAAGTCTTGAAAAGCTTCCGGAACCTAAGAAGATCTGGCTCAAGTCTGAGGCTGTTGCAGAGGGAGGAGCCACATGAGGAAAGGGATCTACCTCCCACTCTCTGCTTGGGTAATCATATGATCGGCAGAGAGTTGGAGCCAGAAGACCGAAGGACTCTGGCCAGGAGGTAAATCCCGAAATGCTTGTTTCGCCAGGCACCCTTGAGCATTTGTTTTTCTGTCACTGAATAGTTGGTCCCATAGGCAGTGCTCTAGATGCAAATGCAACAATGGAATGTTCTTCTCTCTTCTTCTGCATCCTGACTGCGCCCACTCGTACGCACTGGCATCTAGTGTAATGACAGTGGGTTTATCGGGTACAAATGGACAGGGCATGGGGCACTCAGAATGTTGGATTTGATTGTGCTGAAAACAGTTGGACATGTAGTCAATCACTCGTATGGCATTCCATTCTTGGGTAGGGCTCACAGTGGTTCTGCCTTTGCTGAGACGGCTTCAACAAACTTGGCATAGTATTTTGACAGTCCCATGAAGGAAAGCTGGTAGTCTTTGTTGATGGGGCTTGGGGCTTTAACAATGGCTCTACCAGGATACTTTCGGTTGGATTCCAATTGCTAAGTTGGTGTCTCCCAGATACTCAACCTCCAGAGGCATAGCTAGGATTGTATAACAAGTGGGCCCTGAAGATAATGGAGTTGGGCCATCGCAGTGACATTAACATCTGTAAATGCCCACAAAGCGCTGCTGAGTGGGAATTTAAAGATTTTGGGTGGGCCTTGTCTAGCCCCTTTTCGTGGCCCGGGCGGAGTGGGTGACGGCCTGGGGTGCAGAGCTAAATAACTCAAGAGGTGGACCCAGAAAGCCAACTCTGATCTTGCCGCACAGAATAATAAGCAGCCTGCTGTGCCGGCTGGCCGCTCTCAGCCGACTTGTGGATGACTGCAATGTGTTTGGAATATGCAAACAAAGGAATGCATATTCCAAACACAGTGTGTGAGATGCTCGTGAGTCACACAGCCTATGCCTCTCATTCTTTGTGTTGACAGCCTTTGAAGTAGGGCAATTTATAAATGATGGCTCATTTAACAAGCCATTGGGCCTCATTATGAGATTTGTGCAAAAATGCTGGTAACAAAATGTCCGTGTAGGCTTGATCCCGCAAACAGCGGCTGGTCACGAGTGTGCGAGTATGCACATACCTGCATGCCGGTAACGGTTGTTCTGCCATGCCGGTAACAACCCTCAAACCCCCAGATAGCGGCATCATGCAACTCGCTGATACCTCCTCCTCCATCGTCATCCCCTAAATAACGTTACCGCTAATAACATTAGCGTTATTAACGGTCCATAATTACCGGAACCGGAAGCAACGTCATCGCGCAGGAACGGGAAATGCTCCGGCGGCCATCTTCAAAATCACAATCCATTGCAATCCTTAATAGACAGGACCTGTTCTGGCAAAATACCATACACACCTTGAAGAAGATGTCTAAAGCAACCCAGAAAGGCACTGCCCGCTTGCGCAAACCCAGATTCAAGGATGAGGAGCTCAACATGTTAGCTGACATGCTAGTGGAGCATGCAGACGTGGTCTTCTGTGCTGACCTAAAGCGCCCAGCACAGCTCAGGAAGAAGGAGATTTGGGAGGACGTAGCGAGGAAAGTGATTGCAGTTGGCACCACCGCACGCACCATGAAGGTCTGCAAAAAGCAGTGTGACGACCTGCGCCTACGAGTAAGGAACATCCTGTCGGCCAATCGCAGCCAGGGGCTGGCAACAGGCGACAGGGCCCACTCACCCATAAAATTGGCAAGGTGGGAAGGGACCTGCAGCACATTAATTGATGTTGAGTTCATGGAAGGAGTTGGTGGAGCGGAGTTCGGAGTCCCATCATCGGCAGATGAAGGTGAGTGTCCCCACAAACACCTGACATCCAATGATCATAGTTGTCCAACAAATGTGATTGTGATACGAGCCAATATATGGCCCATCATACACACATTCACATATCCCTGTCCAGATACTGGCCCCACCATTGTCACATCAATATGCATGCTGCATGCCGCTCCAATACCCAAATACACACCTGATACACAGATGAACTGCACATGACACACAGCACGCAAGTCACAACACACCCGTAGGCCCCACAGCAGACACCATAGTGAACATGTGAACACCTGAGGGATGGCAATACTCCCCCCAATCCTTGCACGCACCCTGTCCGCCGCAACAAGCATGCAACGATCCACATGGCACTAACTGCACAAAGACCAATGCATGCATGATGCAAGTACTACCATCACTGATGCCCTGCCTCTCTATGTCCCTGACAGGAACGGATACAGACAGCGATGAACACGATACAAGTGCATAGGCCAGGACACCTGCCAAAAGGCCCAGGGGCTGGGATGATGGCACCAGGCCATCCACGTCGAGGGGAACAAGGATGGTCCAAGTGCCACACAAGTCACTCACCAGTGCGCAACCAGCTCCGCAGCCACCAACACAGGACCAGCAGACACCTGCCCCTGCACCCCTGGAGACGCAATCCACACAGGGTGAGGCCACATCTGTTGAAACTGTGCATGACGGCTCACAGTCTGCCATCACAAGCTCGGTTGGGGAGACAGCTGCATCTGCACCTCATAGTGGCGATGAGGAAGAGGGCCATGATGACTACACACATGTAGGAGGCATCTTGTCTGAGGATGTTGGACAAACCCGAAGCCTCCAGGGCAACCCACAGGGCACCCCACAGGGCACCCCTCATCATGATTCTGAAGGACAGGGCAGACATGGAGAGTGGTCTCCAATAGAGGACAGCCCTGTATTGGCCTCATCCACACCAGCAAACCAACCATCCACCATCCACCTCCACCACCGCAATACGGGACGTCGAAGGATGTCTATCAAGGATGGAGAGCCGGCAAGAGGAGATGCACGGGTTAGTCAAACAATATGTTGCAGATGGTGAGGCAACACGCCGTGCAATGCGTGAGAACACTGCAGCCGTCATCAAGGCCATCAACAGGAACGCTAAGCGGGTCCATGATCGATTTGCACCTGTGGCCCAGATCCTCACGAGAATAGCCAACACTATGGAGCAGCGGCATCCGAGCCACAACCATCGACATCAACATCTACCACGCCTGCCAGTTATACTCAGACCAGCCCTGTGCGCAGGTCCCTGCGCAGCACGCGGCGCTCTGAGACACAACCCCCTCCTCCAAAGGGGAGTCCGCAGTAGCATGGGGCACTCTGCACATGTTGACTGGCAGTGCATCCGGACACCTGTTGTGCCATTGATGCTTTGGGGTGTTGGGGGGAGGGGTGTGTGGGGGTGTTGGGGGAGGTGGGAGGGGGAGGGGTGTGTGGGATTGTTGGGACGGAGGTGGGAGGGAGGGAGGGATGTGTGGGGGTGTTGGGGGTAGGTGAGAGGGGTAGGGGGTGTGTGGGGGGTGGAAGGTTCATTCACATTGTAAATACCATCTGCACAATACACCCGTTGTGTAGCAAAACAACACATGACTGGACATTGCTTCTTCGGTGTGTGTCAATTTATTGCATGATAGTACACAGTGCCCATATACCCCCACACCCAGTGCCCAGAGTCCCACATACATAGCACCCTCAGCATCCCAGTGCATCAGAAAGAATGGTCTATGACTGATTGACGCACAGCACGTCCCTCAAGTGTATCGCGACCTGGCCGATGTCCAACGTCTACTCCTTCCTCATCTTCAACTTCACCTGGTGGTGGCTGGTCCATATCAGGCGGCAGAGGTACGTTCCGCCGGATGCACATGTTGTACAGCATGGCACATACCATGATGATCTTGCCCACCTTCTTAGGCCTGTAAATGAGGGCGCCACCCGACCTGCTGAGGCACCGAAATCGTGCCTTCAACAGGCCAAAGGTCTGCTCTATGACCACACTAGTGCGTATATGGGCACGATTGAAGTCCTCTTCGTGCCTGTTCTGCGGATTCCTGACAGGGGTCAGGAGCCACGTCTTCAGGGGATAGCCTGCATGGGAGCAAAAAAAGGTATGTGTAAGGGTATTTCTCAATTTCCATTTGTGCTCGGCCTGTACATCGTTCATGCTTACATGCAGTATTTCGTCAATGGCAGATATTGACTTCATATCTGCACAACTATCTGCCCTGTACACTACTTGGCAATCCATGGTGCTGGTCTTGGGTGACGTACACGACTTAGGGGCCTTGACATTGGAATCACCAGCCACCCAGATGGAGTGACAAGGTCCATGATGTACACACATGTGAGGGTTGTGTGGCAGGGGATAAGACCAAATGCATGTTGGGCAATGTTTGATGCATTAGGCTGATGGACTACATGATACTGCTTGTTTAGACAATGAAGCATATGGATTATTGTAGACGCCATGCACGTGTCTCTCGACGTCTTCACACTAGTCACAATGGCACAATGTGATTGTTGGTAGTGTCCGCCAGTGTAGGGAAGAGAACCTTAGATTAATCAGGGTGTCGATTTGCATGCTGGTACCCATGTGCTGTGGGCGATTCCCGCACCAATTGCACCAATGTAGGTGTTGCTCAATACTTGATGGGTTCAATTTGAAGCATCCTTGTCGCATGTGTTCTCCCATTTGAATTCATCTGCACATGTTGCCATGGTGTTATGCGGTGTTACTGTCGGGGAGGGGCAGTGACAGCGGAATTGCCTGAGGTAGAATTCATACTGCACACTTATGGATGCTTGACCTGCGAGGTGCTTCAATGCGGTCACGTGTATTCAGCTTTGTGAACATGTGATGGTGCATTGTGGTGCTGAGGGTATGGTCAGGTGATGTTCAATGGACATGTTCAATGGTGTGCGCTGATTGTGAGTTTGACATTTACACATTGGTGTGCGGCCAGAGTGCGTCGGCCTCCATTGTCTGTGTCATGCATCTTATTTGGTTGATTATGGGTACGGTGTTAGGCAGCATGGACAGTGTCCAGACACCCCATTGAGGGCACTCCCATGCCCCAGGGAGCCGACTGCTTGCGTATGCATATACACCCCCCCAAACACTCTCCCATGGCCCAGGGAGCCGACTGCTTGCGTATGCATGTACACCCCCCCAAACACTCTCCCATGGCCCAGTGAGCAGACTGCTTGCGTATGCATTTACACCCCCCCAAACTCTCTCCCATGGCCCAGAGAGCAGACTCGCCCAGCAGCCAGCCATGTCGTACGGTATCTCCTTCCATATAGCGGGGTAGCGAGGAGTTCCGCAGCACCATTGCATCATGCGTGGATACTGGGTATCTGGCACAGCAATGTGTTATCATCTTGATGGCATCACACACCGTCTGCACATTGATGGAGTGGAATAGCTTCCGATTGTGGTACACCACCTCCACGGCATGTGGGACTACCAACTCCACGTGGATGCAGTCGAGGGTACCAATGACATTGGGCATGCCTGCCAGTGCATGGAATGCTATTTTGGTGTCATTCGCCTCCTGTGGTGTCCGTGGTAGGGATATGTAGGCCCTTGCATGCTTTAGGAGTGCATCCAGCTTGGTTTAGCACACCGGAGAAACATGGTTGCGAGATGCCATGCAGCTGGCCCACTGTGTGCTGGTAGGTGCCTGTGGCCAGGAAGTGGAGCACAGATGCCACCTTCAGCCGAGGGGGGATGGCGGTGCGGATGTTGATTAGGCTGATCAAGTCTTCATGTATTAGTTCCACTATGGTGGTGATGGTGTCCCTGTCCAGGCGGTACATGGTGTGGATCTGTGCTGGGGTTAGGTTGAATGGATTGGCTCCTGGTGGGATTGGTGGCTGCCTGTGGGGAACCACTGCCTGCACTGGTGGGATTTGCTGGGCCAGTCTCACCCTCCTTCTCCTCCTGCATCTCCTCTGTGTTGCTTATTGTACTGCCTGCTCAAGGAGTAGCAGTGCAGGCATGTCCTCCAGCTCCAGTATGGCAACTGCAAGTGGTATCATTTTGGTCTTGGAAGGGTTGTGGTGTGTGGGTGTGCTCCTTTGTGCAGGGCCAGGCTCCATTGCCTCCACCTGTGCTGATTGTGTGCACCTGTGGCAGTTGGGAACACAGCAGTTTCCTATTAACGGTTGATCCGCGATGCCGGTATTGCCGGCATCATGGTGGCCCTTTTTACCGGCATCTGGATGCCGGTATGTGCATGTCCGTGCGACTCGTAATGTCCTCTTCCTTGCGGCATGCCGGTATTACGGGCAAGGCGCCCGCGCGCATGCCGGTACAGTGGTGCACGGCCACAGCGTGTCCCTGTCGATGTTGGTAGGACCAGCATTGCAGGTCATGATGGGCCGGTCCCATAAACGATGCCGGTAATGCCTTATCGGTTTCGTTATTACCGGACCGCCAACCTTTTAATGAGGCGCATAGTCTTTACACTGTATGTACTTAACATTTCAGTGTTAAGAACTGAACATGGGCATTTGTATTCACCAGGCCAGCACAAGGATCAGTGAGCTGACCAAACCTATGCTTTCTTCAAAGTTTTAAACTATTTTCTTTATTTACATGTCTCTTTATTTGACACAAAAAACGTTGTTTTTTAATATTACTTTTTAGTTACATATGATGCATCCCAGGGAAGGTTAACTGTAATTTTCTTGCTTAGGTATTCTAGTGGCTGCTTTGGGACATGGTCTAGATGCATTCGCTCAGCATCAAAGGCCTTTCAATTTTCTAAACAAGCCAGCCACTGCCAAGCGCACACCAGATGGCAACTCAGTGTCATTGGCACCTTGATTAGCAAAAGTAGAGTTCATTTGTGTCACCATGCAGACAGTAGTCCATGGCAAATCAATGCAGTGATGTGTGCAGCAATGTTATGTGTGCTGCACAAGCCACCACCCTGTTGGTTAATGGCGTCTATGTGGTGCTCCCTTATGTAACAGCACATATGCCTGTTTTTGTCTCATGTGTCCAATGTCCATACAATAGCATACTGGAACCTTTTGTGTATGTGTCAATGACAAGCATGCCATACTTTGCCCACACTTAAACGCATAAAGCAATCAAAGAAGTTGCCTCAAATTGTGTATCCACAAAGCCAAACGCCCTTTCTACACTGCCATACCATGAGTTTCACTAGCTGCAGCCCAGCACTAATAAGAGATGCTAATGCCAGCTCTCTTAGATAAAGCATGGGCCTGCTAGTTTTTGCAGAAATAACCCCTGAGGCCTGCGTAATAATGCAGAGGTAGTGGCTGAGGCACTGTGGACCCTTTACCATGCATTAGAAGACGGTTTAATTTAAAACGCTTCATCAGCTAATTACTGGTCAGGTTAAAGTTTGTAAGAGGTACAAGCCTTTCTGTGTAGCTTTTCCGTGCATTGTTTATTGGGTCTCTCTTCTATGGTATCCTGTCATGTCTATAGATATAATTCTCAAAAGATGTTTCTGTATTGAGGGTTGGGCATGCTCACACTGAGACCCAGCACTTCCTCATCTAAAATTCTTCAGAAACAAGAAGCAAAAGAGTCCTTGTACCCCATTTGAGTGGCCGATGTTGCAGCCATGTTATACTCTCATCCAAAAACTTAAGCTGTCCAAATGAGTATGCTGTATGGTTACAAACATTTTAATGTTAGGGTGAGTGTTGTGAACAGTGATGTGAGCACCAAGTCATGCATCTGATATGAATTTAGAGATTCAAACATAGAATCCTCTTACAGACTTGTTTATCCAATATAGAGATCTCTGATCAGTGTTATAGTCCTGAAATGCTCTGTGATTTAATGCAAAGCATACAGGATCCCGGTGTAGTTTGGGAGTGACGTGTGCCAGTCAGAGGTTTGGGGGCGTATTCTGGTGTTTCGCCCTGGGCACCAAGTTGGCTAGAAACTGCCCTGGCCTTGCCCGCTCAGGCCCTACCCCGTCTACGCACCCTGCTTCTCAAATTAGCATTTCTGTTTTCTTCGAGTAAAGCTGCTGTCTTCCAGTGTTTCAGAACTTTGCTCAATGGGCACAATACGATTGTTTGCCTTCACCATAGACTAGAATATCATCTTTAAAGAAGGTAACATTGGGCATGTCCTTGAGCAGACTCGTAATGAGCCATTGGAGCACAGCTGCTGCACAGGACAGACCAAAACACATTCTGGTGTATTGAAACATGCCTGCTGGTGTGAAGGCAGCTCAGCGGCAACGTGCTCTCCTTGGAAACAAGAACACACGAAGCAACACAGGTTCGATCCCAGGGTCCGCGCTTAGAAACCTCTGGGTATTAAGCACGTTATAAATACGCAACTAAGACACATTCCTGTAACAGCGCCTCGATGCCCCTGGGCTGTGTGAGCGCTTTAAAAATGCAAATAAATAAATATAATTTGGATTCATGATGTAGATGGACTTGGTGATGCACTCTTTAAGCAGTGGTCGAAGTGTATGAATAGAAGTAGTGGAACTATGTTGCCTGCTGGCCCACAAACCCCATTGCCACGCCCCCCTGTGACGCGCAATAAATACCCCGAACAAGTACGCCTGCTGTTTAAGGGAATGTTCAGTGCAGTGTACTGAAGTGCAAGTTTCAACTGCTTCCTTACACGTTTATTTTAAAATGAATCCATTCCAGAACGGTTTCTTTTTAAAATAAAAGTATTGGAACAGTAAAACTTAATTTAAAAAAGGCGAAGAGCACCCTCCCACCCACTTCGACCACTGCCTTCAAGTCTAGTTTTGTGAAGACTTTTGCATCCCCTGACAGAAGTAGTACTTCTGCGATGTTTGGTAATAGATATGAGTCTGTCACCATGTTTGTGTTGAGACTGCATAGGTCTACACACAAACACAGTTTCTGGCCACCTTGATTCTTTGTAAGTACAATGGGGCTTAACTATTCAGTAGCTTATACTGGCTCAATGATGCCTTGCTTCAATAGTTTGTCTAGTAGTTGCTTGAGGTCGTTGCACGCAGTCAGCAGAGCCAAACGTACCTTTGGATTTACTGGGATGGCGTCTGGATGCAGGATGATCTTATGAACATACTGTCTGTGCAAAACCCTGATTCATGGAACTGTATGCACGGCGCAAAGTGACTTGTCACTGGTGCAAAAGGACTTTGCACTGCCAACAACCATCCTGATTCATGCAACAGCGTAAAGTGTCTTTTTGCAGTGCAGAGTCACTTTGCATGGCAAAAATGCACTTTGCACTGCTCCATGCATCAGGGTGAAGCAGTGCAAAGTCTATTGTTACCGTGCAAATTCACTTTCCACATAAAAAATGCACGTTGTACTGTTCGATGAATCAGGGTGTTTGTTGGCAGTGCAAAGTCACTTTGAACCGTGCAAACAATTCCATGTATCAGGCCCTAAGTGTTCCAGTTGCTTTCTGAAATAAATGTCTGATTGTGAGTGAGTAAATCAATGACAGTTGTATGCTGGACCCACCTTACTTGTTCTGTGATACAAGGATCTAGTTTAGTGCTGAACAGTCTCTGATCGTCCCACCCAAGGACAGCTGTACCTTTTGTTGATACATATACCTTCCCCACTGTTGACCTATCCCAGCATGTCAATTATGCGTCCAGCGTAGGCTCCTGGTGCTGTGTCTGGATCATGGAGGTGGTGTTTGCAGTGTTGGAGCAGCTTAACGTATTTCTCTTGTGTCCGAATGGTGTAATCGGACCCTGAATCTGCTAGAACGTTGGTAAGTATCTTGAGGTCGTATAAAGGAAGAGTCATGCCATCTCTGATTCATAGTACCAATTGTTCTAGCTATTTGCTCGGGTCTTCATCCTCTGATGTGTCTTGTGCTGCTGCCACTGTTTGCCGTTTCCTGGTTATACACACTGTTGCTAGGTGTCCTATCTACTTTGCGGCACGCTATGCATCCTTTTCCCGTATCTCAGCATGATCTGCCACTTACAATGTGGTTTGCGGCCGCCACATTGAAAGCACTCACTTGATTGTTCTCGGCTCCTGTAAATAGTACATCTGTTCTTCATTTCATGATGTGAGCGTGTTTTACTTCTTTGATGGAGGGCAGTAAGCGTTCTACTGTTTTTGCCGTAGTGTTGGCCTGTTTGAGCTTGGGATCTCTGCACATCCTCAATGCTCCTGAGTTTGGGAATCAGGACATTGAATGATGAGCGGATCTCTCGCGCGAGCTGGTCGGCCATGTCGCGAGCTTGTCGGCCATGTCGCTGAATGAGCACGGTGCTCTCAAGTTCCTTGTGGGCAGTAGCAGAATCGTCTATTGATTCTGCCAGTGACTGCAGTCTGGTGTGGAATTTTTGACGTTCAAACACTATGTTACGGATTTTTTCCAAAGCTGCATCCCAACCTGGCTAGGGCTTCCTCAAAATTGTCATTGTGCACCGACCCATCAAGTTCCTTGGCTCTTTTTGCTAAAGTGAATAGGCGCTGGCCTTCGTTATCTAGGGCACTCTGAAGTCTTTCTCTCTGGGGATAATTCAGCCCCTGAGCACTCATTGCCACAGTGGGGCTGATGTAATGGTGAGTCCTTAGACATAATTGAAGGTGGATGATTTTATTTTTATACATTGTAGTAGGTCAGTGGGCCTCATTACGACCCAGGCGGTAAGTGATCGAAATTACCGCCATGGCGTAATGAGCGTTAACGCCATGGTCCGATGGCGATAAGAGCGCCATATTACGACCCATCGCGCACGAGCATTACGCCATGGCGCTAACGTAAACTACGCCATGCTGTAAACAGCCCTTATCGGCCTCGTAAACAGCGCAGGGTGACCTACCGCCACCCATCATTGCGCCGACCGTAATTAGCGGTCACCGTAATTAACGCTGACCGTAATTAGCGGTGACCGCAATTAGCCGGAACCGGAAATAGCGTAATCGCGGCGGAACGGGAAACAGCACAGCGGCCATCTTAAAAAACACAATCCATTGCCATCCTACCCAACCACACCACAACCAACCCTCAAACCCTGACATTCCCATAACCCACCCATTTCCTCAGGCAACCATGCCGAAAGTTGTCAAGAAGGCATGTGACAGGCAGCGGCAGGAGCGCTTCAGTCGTGAGGAACTGCAAATGCTTGCAGACACGCTCCAGGAGAAGGCCGATGTTGTCTTCTCCACTGAGATGACCCGGACAGCCATAGGCCGCAAAAAGGAGGTGTGGGAACTTGTGGCACAACGTGTCAGTGCTGTTGGAACCACCACACGCAGCTCCAAACAGTGCCGCAAGAGATGGGACGGCCTGCGGATCAGGGTCCGGGGCATTATGTCTGCCAACCGTAACCTGGCCCTGGGAACTGGCGGGGGAGCAGACTCCCCACTGAAGATGCAGCCATGGGAGGAGACATGTGCCTCTCTGATTGGCATTGAGTGCATCAAAGGTGTCGGCGAGATGGAGAGAGGGGCCCCGACATCTGTAGACACAGGTAGGTGCCTCATATTCAGCCTTGCAAAACACCCTGATACACTTGCACGTGACTATCACAATGTGGCAGACGCAACACATCAGCAGATGAGTCACACCCTGCGCACATGCAGCATGTACAATGTACAGTAGGCAGACACACACCTGCATGCAAAACCGAACCTAAAGGGAGGCAACCTGTATGTCACGGGCTACTAACTCCACCATCTATCCATTACACTCTTCACAATGCCTGCTCAATGTCCGCTGAACCATCAATAACAGTCACCCTCCTCTGCTCCACCACAGGCTCGCAATCGGACACTGGCAGGGACGACAGCACCAGCACCCCAGCCAAGAAGGCCAGGAAAGTGGGAGAAGGGAACCATGCATCCACCTCTGCTGGACCCAGGCAGAAACCACGCCAGGCTGAAGAGGCCAGGGCAGCAAAGTCCACCGAGGAAGGGGTCGTGAGAGCGCCTGCAGCCCAACAACACCCACTGTTGCCCACTGAGGGCAATGTGTCAGCAGGGAGCAGTACTGTTGGGGAGACTGCAGCCATCGCTGCCTGCTCCGACAGTGATGTGGAGGATGACACTGGACTTGACCACAACACGCACCTGCACTCACCACACCTATCCCCAATCAGCCATCATGGAGATGACACCCAGGGCCTATCGCCAGCTAATTCATGGCCAGCAACTCCTAGCCCAGTGGGAGTTGTGGAAGATGGGAGTAGTCCCATTGGTCCCCCATTGGCACCCTCCATTGGGCCAGAATTCCAGCTGTCGCTGGAGCAGATTGCCAACAGGCAGGAAGCACTGGGCACACTCCTCACGCAGCATGTTGCAGAATGTGGAAGTGCCAGTGCAGCCATGGAGAGGAGTGCTGATGGCATCAGGGCTGCCATCCAAACTGCCAGCAGGGACATATGCACCGAACTTGCTGCAGTGCGGCAGATGATGAGCCAGCTCATCCAGACAATTGTGGACACATGCCGTACTGAGCAGCCCGGTACATCCTCAGCTGCAAGTTCAGCACAAGCCTCTCCCGTCCGCAGGTCATCCAGGACCCTGAGGAGCACAGGCAGGGGGGCCCCAGGTTCCGGGAGAGGGGGCAGTCAATAGTGTGCTGAACAATACACACTTCACCACGGGCACTGTCACATGTTTGCAGGGTGTTCAGGGGGGAGGGGGAGGGGGGAATTGGGTGTGTTGGAGTGTTCAGGGGGGAGGGGGAGGGGGGAATTGGGTGTGTTGGAGTGTTCAGGGGGGAGGGGGAGGGGGGAATGGGGTGTGTTGGAGTGTTCAGGGGGGAGGGGGAGGCGGGAATTGGGTGTGTTGGAGTGTTCAGGGGGGAGGGGTTCTGTTATACCTATTCAGGGGAACAATACACTTTTTCTTTTCTCACAAACGAAATGTGTGGACATTGCTCATTGCGTATGTGTGCTTTATTGTTTTACAGTCCACAGTGTTGACATACCAGACACACACAGTGCCCCAAGTGCCATCCATATGTTACACACTCGCTGTGTGTGCTAGAAGTATCGGTCAATGACATTCTGACGCATTATATGCCCCTCCTGTGCATCGGTGCCTCCCTGAGGTGCTGGCCCATCCCCATCATCATCATCCCCATCATCAGGTGGTTGTGGTTCTGCGTCAGGGGGCAGAGGCACGTTTCGTCTGATGCACATATTGTGTAGCATGACACATGCCATGACGATCTTTGCAACCTTCTCATGGCGGTACAGGAGTGCCCCGCCAGACCTGCTGAGGCAGCGGAAACGTGCCTTCAGTAGGCCAAAAGCATGCTCTATCACCACACGGGTACGTGCATAGGCATGGTTGTAGTCCTCCTCATGCTGGTTCGATGGGTTCCGCACTGGTGTGAGGAGCCACCTCTTCAGGGGATAGCCCGCATCACCTGTAAAATGTGAGAAAAGAATGTGTCAGGAACGAGATTGATTTGTGAACATGACGCACAACCATGCCTTGACTCTGACTGTTACTGTGCACCAATTGGAGTTGTGGTTATGGATTTACACTGTGCAACCCGTATGTGTTCATGGCTCTCATGTACAGTGTTGCATGCAAAAACACAATGCAGGGGGGACGATTGCCTTGTGAGTGGCCATCCACTGTGTCCGTTCAGGCCGTCATTCATGTGACCTTGCACGTGTCCTGTGAGCGTGGAGCTCACATGATAGCAACATTGATGTCTGGCTCATTATGACCCCAGTGAGCATTACTGGTGTCAATGGGGACAGTTTGTGGGTCTTGTAGTGGTGCATTGATGTCCCTGTCTGTCATGTGCCTCCTTTTTGCGCAGTTGTGGGGGACAGGCCTTTCAGTAGTTGGTGCATGGTGACGTGCATGTTGGTGGTTTTCTTTAGGGTCAATGCGGTCACAATTTGCACAATGCACTTGCAGATGGTTGTGTCGTTTTTGGGATGCACTTTCATTCACATGTTGGGATGATTAGGTCAGGCATGATGTGTACACTACTCTGTTGACGTCAGTGCTGCCACAGGGAATGATCTGGCTACTGCTAGTTGCACCCATGTGACGTATGCATCACCCCCCTGTATCTGCCAGATGGAATATGCATTGGTACGTCATTCAACACCCACTTTGCTTTTCCATGCTCATGACATTAGACTCACCGAGTAGGTAGGATCTTGGGCCTGCATGTCGCTCCATGTAGCGTGGTATTGTGGAGTTCCGAAGGACCATAGAATCATGGGTTGATCCGGGGAATCTGGCACAACAATGTGTGATGATCCTGTTGGAGTCACAGACCATTTGCACGTTGATTGAGTGGAAATGTTTACGGTTGCGGTACGGTACCTCCATGGCATGTGGGACCACCAATTCAACATGGGTGCAGTCAATGGCACCAATGCAACCAGGTATGCCGGCCAGTGCATGGAAACCCACTTTGGTGTTGGCAATCTCCTGGGCAGACCGTGGTAATGAGATGTGGTCATCTGTGTGCTTGAGGAGGGCATCGAGCACTTGCATCAGTGTACGCGAGAATAATGGTTGTGATATGCCATGCAAGTGCCCCACTGTGTGCCTTTGGCCAGGAAGTGGAGCACGGACACTACCTTCAGTAGGGGGGTGGTGGCAGTGGGTGCTTCAATCATGCTGACGATGTCGTTGTGTATCATGTCCACAATGGTGGTGATGGTGTCCCGGTCCAGTCGGTACAGGGTGTGGATCTGCTCAGCGGTGAGGTTGAATGGGCTGGCTCTGATGCGTGGGATTGGGGGCTGCCTGCGTGGTGGCACTGGCTGTGCTGGTGGGGCTTGCTGGGCCTGCCTTGCCCTCCTTCTCCTCCTGCGTCTCCTCTGTGCAGCCTGTTGTTGTTGTTGTTGTTGTTGTTGTTGTTGTTGTAGTTGCTCGCATTGCTATCTGGTCCTCCAGCCCCAACATTGCTAGTCCTATTGGTATCATTGTGGAGTGTGACTGGGTGTGGGAAGGGGTGGGGTGTGCTCTTTTTGTACTTCCTGAGTCTGTATTGCCTTCACCTGTGCTGTTTCTGTGCACCTGTGGCAGCTGCATTCACTTTACATGGCCCTTTACGGTTGGTTCGCGATGGCGTAATTAGCACCATGGCGGTAAGGTACTTAACGGGCTGGGTGATGGCGTTAGGGGCATGTCCGCTTGGGTTGGCATTCGCGTACCTTTCCGCCATGGCGCTAAGTACGGTGTGGATGTTCGCGTGCGCGCGCCCTTGGCGCAGTCAGCGGCAGCGTTAGCTACGATGCCGCTAATGACATCGTAGTTTACGGTCACGGGTCGTAATCGGCCCTAGCGGAAGACGATGGCGGTAATCGTTTACCGCCATCGTTTTTCGCTTTGCGCCAGGGTCGTAATGAGGCCCAGTGTCACGAGTGAGTGCCCTTTAAGACATCTCACTCGTGAGATGTATGTCACTGGCGGCAGTGACGTGCAGAGGGGTTGGAGGAGTGCCGGTAGGGCACTGCCACTAATGTATTTAAATAAAGAGGTTGTGTTCCACTACGCTGGTGTCCTATCCGTTATTTGGGGGCCTTCCACCCCCAACATTTGGCGACGAGGACTTTCCTCCTTCACCAGCGGTCCTCCTTCTCACCACATCGGGGATTCCCCCCCGTGGGCGTCCACAGAATCACGTTGGTGATCCCACCGACGAGCGGATCCCCGCTGTTACGAAGGGAGCGCAACTGAGGACGCGCCTCCTTTCCATCCTGTCCTCCTCCTCCACACGCGATCCCGCGGTGTCCCGCTCCTGTGTTTGCAGCTTCCTGGATCGTTGGAATACACGTGCGTGGCTGCCGTGCTACAAAGGCTCCATTGCACGCGGCGCCTGCTGCCATCCTTCAATGTGAATGCTACCACGAGGCACACACGTGCTATCAGGTGCCTAACGAACATTGTAAGAACCGATACCACTCCTCATTCTGCAGTGGTCTTCTTCTTCGTCCCAGTACTATTGTGGTTTGGAGCACGCCTGCCTGCAGGATAACCCTTGACACCCCATTTGCCGCCGCGGCTCATCCTGCACGCCACCATGAGTACTACGGCTGCTCAAGCGACATCCAACTCACAGCCGCCACCTGCACCAGCTGTCACACTATCCACCGCCACTGCATGGCGCATGCCGCCCCCGTTCTCCATGACGCCTCAAGCGGACAAAGGAGCACGATGGGTGGAATGACTGGAAGACTTCAATAACTTCATTGATGCCGCCGGGGAAGAGAACTCCCCTCGTCTACATAGCAAGTTCATAAACACGGCAGGGGGAGAGATAAAAATATTGATCAAAACCATTCCGCCAACGGAAATGGCTGATTTTGACGCCCTCATTGCGGCCCTGAACAAACGCCTTGTCATCGCCCCCAACAGAGACTATGAACGTTATGTGTTTAACCAATGCTCACAGCGCAATGATGAAACTGTGGACGAATTCCTTACGAGGCTCTGCGTCAAAGGTGCACATTGCCAATTTGATGCGTTTTCGCTTGATGAAGCACTTCGACTCAGGGTAATTGAGGGCTGCGTGTCGGCGACACTACAGAAACAACTCCTAATGAAACCAGTCACTATAGAAGAAGTAAGTGAAATGGCACGCATACTTGAAAGGGTGGAAAAACAAGCCACACACATAGCCAGCAACGTCGCCGGGAAACATGACAAAAGTGATGTGATAGCAGCAGTTCATGCTGGAAACAAAAATGTCCATCCAAACAACGTGTCGACCCCGCGCATGCAGAGACAATGCTACAGGTGCGGGATGGCGTTTCCGCACGCAGGATCTTGCCCAGCTCTCTCTCAAAAGTGTGGCAACTGTGGCAGGGAAGGCTATTTCCAATCTATATGCAGGGAAGGTAGGCCGTTTCCCACCCCACGGGGAACGACCAACTCGCAAGTCAGGCCGGTTCAAAGATTCTACACAAGCCCGCCTCAACAGCCACATTTCTACCAACAGGGCCCAAGAAGATATGTGCGCGTGGTAGAGGAAGTGTACCTGGAAGATGACGGCCAAGAATACGTGCCACAGGAACAAATTGCGCACATCATTGACGAATATGATGGACCGCCAGCAACACGCCGCGAGTCGCTAGCTGAGGTGCAGAGAGAACATAACTATGACACTGCATATGGCCCACATGCGCATGATGAGTTTGTCAATCTCATAATGGACGAACAGGAATCCCAGGAGGCACCCAGAATAGCCATTGACATTTGTGACAAACAATTCTGTTTCCTGATTGACTCTGGGGCGACAGTTAATGTCATGGGTGGGAAAGAATTCCTAACGCTCTGCCATAAACACTCACTGAACCTGTCAATGTCCAAGATCTACCAATGGGGGGCAGACACTCCACTGCAAAGCGTCGGGTCATTCAAAAGAAGACTAACGTTCGCTAATAAGACCACCGATACTGTGATCCATGTCATCAGAAGCCCCACTAAGGGTCGATGCCTGCTAAGTTACAAAACGGCATTCAGTCTAGGGTTAATTAACATTTTGGTTCAGGAGGGGGATGTAGTCAGGTCGTCGGATAGTCAAGTCACACAGCAGGGCCAGATTTGCGCCCTGTTATCCTGCGACAACCCTGCCATCTCCAAGGATGACATCGTACGAGAATTTCCGCAACTGTGCCAAGGTCTAGGAAAGCTGAAGGGCCCACCAATAAAGTTACACATAGACTTGACAATTCAACCAGTCCCACAACACCCACGCAGGGTAGGATTCCACCTGCAGGAGGCAGTGTCCAAAGAACTAAACCAACTCCTCAGAGATGACATCATTGAGCCTGCCACAGGGCCGACACCGTGGGTGTCCCCTCTTGTAATTGTCCCAAAAGAAGGCGGCCGTCTGAGAATATGTGTGGACATGCGAGTAGCCAACACCGCCATACAACGGGAGCGACACCCTGGACCCAAGATTGAAGACATGATAGTCCAACTAAACAAGTCTGTCCTCTTCTCCAAATTGGACTTAAATCAGGGTTACCATCAGTTGCTACTTCACCCCGAGTCACGACCAATCACCACGTTCGCATCGCATGACGGACTGTTCCGCTACAAGAGGCTAAATTTCAGAATCTCCACGGCGGCCGAAATTTCTCACAAAACTATTCGACAAGTCATACGTCCCATTAAAGGAACTCTCAAATAAAGAAAACCTAGTCTGTTCCTAAGCATATGGTACTAATCCAGACTCTACTCAAAAGATAGTCAAAAGAGGTGCTCTTCAGGCTATCAAGATGCCTAAACAGAAATGGCATCCTCTGTCCTATTCTAACCTACTGCCTTTTCCAAAAGGAAACATAAAGCAGCCAAAACATGTTTTAGGCCATTGCCTGAATAAAGGGCGGCTGCTGGCTTCTGACCTTCTGACCCCCACCCTTGTGCCTGTTTAGCATAGGTCCCTGCCCATGTGAACAGACCAACACGTGCAATTTGTGTACTGCTGGAAGGTCATCCGGGCTCCAGTGAGGTCTTTCTGTCCTTCTCTCAATTCAGTTTATTTCTCTGCATTCGGAGGCTCCTCCCCTTTTCACTCCTCACCATGGGGTTTCTTCCTACTTTCTCCACTCTGGGGCTCTGCCTTTTCTCCCTCCCCACTCTGGGGTTCCTTGGATCTCTCCCCCACACCAGGGCTTGTCTCAGTCTCTCTCTCCCGCCTTTGTAGTTCCTCTTTCTTTCCCCACTCTGGTGCTTTCCTCTTCTTCTTTCCCCACTCTGGGGTTTCGTGGTATTCTCCCCACTCTGGGTGTTGTTCTCATCTCCATCCCCACTCTTGGGCATCTTGGGTCTCTCCCCGCTCTAGGGCTTTTTCAACTCTCTCTCTCCACTCTGGGGTTTCGTGGTATTCTCCCCATTCTGGGTGTTGTTCTCATCTCCATCCCCACTCTTGGGCATCTTGGGTGTCTCCCCGCTCTGGGGCTTTTTCAACTCTCTCTCCCCACTCTGGGGTTTCTTGGTGTTTTCCCCTCACTGAGGCATTCCTCACTCTTTCTCCCTACTCTGGGGCATCTCAGGTTTCGCCCCGCTCCGGGACTTTTCTTAGACTTTCTCCCCACTCTGGAGCATCTGGGGTCTCTCCCTATCGCTCTCCCCACTGTGTGGCATCCCGGGTCTCTCCCTGCTCTGGGGTTTTTCCCACTCTTGGGCTTCTTGGGGTTCTCTCCTCTCTGGAACGTTCCTCGCTTTGTCTCTCCTCTCTGGGGCATCTCCAGTTTCTCCCTGCCTTAGGGATTTTTCTCTGTCTTTCTTGCGTCACCGCCCACCACCCGGTCTGTTGGAGTCACTGCGTACCTGTTAGTGCTGGGTGGTGCTCCGCGTGCAGCTAGTCAGGTCTGTGAGGCGTTCCTCTCTCCATGACACTGAGTACTCGACCCCGCTGCTCGGGTCCGCATCGGCCGTCGGCTCCTCTTCCTTCACGACCTCTTTTACGTTGGGTCCAGTGGGTGGATTCTTGACGGACTCTTTCCCCGTTGCATCTCTAAACTCTCTGGGAGGCCATGTACAGGACCCATCTGCGAGGCCCAGCTGCACTCGCCAGGTGTGCACTGCAGCCTGTGGCGCCTCATCTGGCGTTCACTCTCTCTTGCTGGCCACATCCCTTGTGTATGTTGTGGCGTCCTTGAACACTGCGGGCTTCGCAGATCCTCTGATCCTTTCATTGATGTCCCTCCAGGAGGTTGTTCTTTCAGCTTTTCTGTGGTTTTCTTAAAGAATTGAGTAAAATGTGGGTCAGAAACCATGGCAGTCATTAGAGGAATCATAGGATTACCATGCACCTTAGTTCCTATATGCATCATAAAGGTGTTAGTGTGTGGGGGAGGGATGTTGTCTTAAGTTTCTCTTCGGGGTCTCCTCTCTCCTAAGGGGGAGTCACCTCCAGAGGGATCCCACTTACACTTTCCCCATGGGGTGTTACGCATAGCAGGCTCACCATCCTAATTCCAAAGGGGGTGGCACCCCCTTGGGGAAAGGTAATGAACACCTTGGACTTGTCATAATAATATTGTAAAACAGGTAACTGTTTACACCAACACCTCGGTCTCCCCTGACCCCCCTCCCCTAACCTGCACTTGCCATACCAGGCTTTTTCCTACTGCACTAGTCTGGATGGGCCTGCACCCCAATTGAGTCCATTCAGCCCTATCCTCGCATTTAGCATGTGGCCCTTCATTCCCCTGCACTCTCTGCATTCCACTGTCACTTGTCCACCTGGCCTCCCCTTAGCACTCGCCTAGCCAAGGGGCTCTCTTCCCCCGTCCTCCCCCCAGCCCTTGCATGCTCTCCACTCCGACCTGCACTTCCTTTCCCTCCTTAGCACTAGCGCTTTCCGCTCTGACCAGCACTTCCCCCCACCTCCCCTCTCCCCTGCACTTCTTGTTACTGCACTTGCCCGAACCAAATGACACAAGGCCTAGTAGGACCGTTTTTATTTATTCTTCAATCCTGTCCGCCCTTACCCCTCTTATGTCTTGTTGCGCCTTGAAACACCATTTGCTGTATAGGCGCATTATAAATACCCAATATATAAATAAATAAAAATCTCTAATTATTGATGGAAAAGCTCACCTGTTGCCTCTTGCTCTGTGCTCCTTCTCACCTCGCCTGTGCTCTGCATTGCTTCATCATCCACACGAGGCAAGGCATGTGCAGTGATGCAATGTGGAGTACTGCAAAATCAAAAGGTGTGGTGTGATGCCACATCAGCTTTGACATTTACCCGGGAGGGGGCGTCAGGGATGGGGGGAATAGCTGAACCTTAAATCTCATTTTGATCCAGGTGATGTAATGGTAAGTGAGAACACAAGAAGTGACATCACAGCACATGTACATGACATATTGGCTAGTCCTTGATTTGATTTAATCATAGTCTGCTTTCCAGAAAAAATGTTGGGCAGAAACTTTTTAATGAATCTTAACCACTAGCCTTGCTCTGGGCAAACATACAAAACATACATTGGTGGCAGGGCCAACATTGGTTTTCAACTGGCTGGTTCCTTTCTGTAATGGGGCAAATAGAGTAAAATATTATGCCAAGGGAAGCTGCCCAGCAGTGGCGTCTGGTGAATTTTGTAATTGGGTGGGGGGGGGAAATATTTCCTAGAAAAATGCCAGAGTGACAGAGCGTGGAGAGGGAGCCCAAACCAATCAAAATGGGGTTGGGAGGTTTTCCCACCTCAGAAAACCTTTTTGAATAATGAGTTTAAATGGTGCATTATACAGCACACTTCCTGCAATAAATTGAGTAAAAAGCCAGACACTCACCAACAATGCACAGGTGCATTTCCCAGCTCATTACCCACAATATATGCCAGTACAAAAACATGTCTGTGCCCATACATTTCCATGTTGGCTGCAACAATATATGCCAGTATTCCTATAGAAGAACATGATCAACTTTGCTTTGTGCATAATGCCAGCAATGATAATATAAGAAAACATGTTTATGCTGGCTCTGCCAATATATGGCAGTATCCCCACTTAAGACCAAACTCTTGTTGGCTTTGCCTTTAACAATACCATGCCAAAATAAGAAAACATGTTCGTAGGCCAGTCTAGACACACCATAAGACTTATCATGTTTGCTTAAACCTTGGTGCTCAGTAATAAATGCCATGCCACAGTAAGACATAGCTAGATTGGCTCCACCAAAATGCCAGTCTATCCATTTAATACCATTCAACATGCTTGCTTTATCATAGATACCCAGCAAAAAATGTCATGCCATTGAAAGAAATGGCTAGACTGGCTGACCCAAAATGGAAGTCTATTCACATAATAACACATACCATGCTTGCTTTATCATACATGCCCAGTAACATAAATGTCATGCCACAGTAATAAACAGCTAGACTGCCTCCCCGGGAATGCCAGTCTAGCCATGTAATAGCGCATATCATCCTTTTTATTTTTAAATCAACAGTGTTTTCCCTGAGCATCTATGATAGATGCCCATCAAAAAATGATGTTGCCATGCAACCAATCCACTCCCCCATCTCCCACCTGTCAAAATCAGCTTCCCGACCCAGCACAAACACAGGAGCACGCAAATGCATTCACACAACATTCACTCACTCATTCACACACAGCATTCACACACAGCATTGACTCGCTCATTCATATATCTCACACTTACTCAGGCACACACATTACATAATCATAATTCTTTAAAAAGAAATTCTTACCTGGAAGTAGTCCTGGAAGTAGTCCCAGTTCAGACTCTGCTCCGCTCCAACGTCTCCATGAAAACCCGTGGGCTCCTGCGCAGCACGAACAGGAGCCAGAAAGCAAAAAGCTCTTCCTGGTTCCTGCATATGCCAGAGTGCTTCTGATGCACCAGGACAGTCTTTTTGTATGTGCAGGGAGATCAGGAGCACCCCCTCGCACATACAAATGTTCTCTTTGTCAGCCTACACCCCGAATAAGCCATGCAAGGCAGGGGAAGCAAAAACGCCCCTGGCATTGCAGGGTGCATCGGACATGTGTGCTGGGAAACGTAACTGCCATAACTGCCAAAGGGAAACCATGTTTCCATTTGACAGTTTAAGCCAGTCCATGAGTGCTCTCTCAGCTGCAACTCAGCAGCTGATGGTGCAATCAGTGTTTCCACAGGGCTGGTGCGGCTCCTCCATGATGGGGGACAGTTCTGACAGGTTGGCAGTCCCTTGTACATTACAGATGAGCCACCCCTGCTGCCTAGAGCAATGGCATTGCTCAGAATCTATTCAAAGCTGTGCATGCATTACTTTGTAATGACGTCTCAAATGGAAGAAGTTGTGTGGTTCAAAACCAGAAGATGTTGCGCAAGACAAAACCCAATTACATTTCATTACTTTTGAATGTCTTCCATTTTTTAATCCAGGATCATGTTTCTTGTTTCTTGAACCCTTATTGTTTACCTTTCATCAAGAAGGTAAACCCACAGAGTAAATAATTTGAATATAATTTGTAAGGTAACCCAGCTGGTTGATGCACCTGCATCAGAAATGTGTGTGCATGCTGCCAGTCACAAGTTTGAATCCTGGATGGGCCAGCAAATAATCCTCTGAGGCTGATTCAATTAGGCCGCATCACAAGTTGGGTGGTAGCCCTTAAATGCAGTGGTAACAGTATTACTGCTGCATTTAAGGCCTGGCTCGATAACGAGTTGGGCGCTAAATTGGCTGTTTTACCTCCAGCTTCTTTCTGGAGGTGAAAATCTTTAGCTGTTTCGGGTCTATTTATTTATTTATTTATTTTTTATTAGTGTTTTGGTTCAAACATCACTGTATAAACCTTTCACTATTGTACAAAAATAATTAAAACAACTACAAAGAAAATACAAGAAAAACATTCTCAAACAGGTTTTAAAAGAGATTGTTTCAACTTAAAATAACTATCCCATGACAACATTTGACATCATCAAATGGAACCACTAGTTCATAGAGTGTTCTGTTAAGGAGTGAACTTTCTGATCATTGTTATCCTTGTTCTCCTATTTTTTTCACTATTAGAGCAAGGAAGCCACACAGAGCTAGAATCAAGCTCTGCCGTTGGCCACCCATCAGGCTAGATCACGGAAATGTATTGACGGTTTCCATCCCTATATATCTTTTCCTTTCTTGTTGCAATGCCGGGCAGTCTGCTACTAAATGCTTGATGGTTTCTTTAGCAGCCATGTTTTTGCTAAATCTGCAGGCCTGATTGCTCGTACCCAGCCCCCACTTACTCGTCCTTTCTAAAGTAGGGATTTGATTTAGCCTAAAAAATAGGTAGATTGTCCTTAGTTTAGGGCAAGGAAAGATCAGAATGTACTTGGGGAGCTCCTATCTCTTGGTGAGGAATTTGCTGTATTCAATGTATGAGCTGTACGTTCCCACCCGATCTGAGGAGGCTTCCCAATCCTGTTTGTATAGTTTATTCTTTACTGTGGCCAGACTATAGGAGAGCTCTTCTTTCGATGACCCTATCAAGGAAAGTGTTTGATTCATCTGTTGCTTGAAATTCATGATGGTGACCCTGGATTCTCTGGTCTGAGCCTCCCCCCAGCTCTGATAGAGAGACATAGAAGGCGGATTTAATAATTTTGCGTACTCTGCCATTTTCCTTCACTTAGCTCTGGCACCCAGTGAAATTAATCCAAACTCTTTCCTTATCACTGAGTTCGGTATTGAGTTAGACAACACCAGTGTTTTCTTCAAAGGTGTTCCCTGGATGGAGTTAAGGAAGTCCCCCAGCTCAAAAAGGGAGAGGGCCAAACCATAAAGTAGTGTGGCCTTCACACTGGAGAGATGGTATTGAAGCAGAGGCTTGAGGGAGAAGTGGCATAATTTGGAGTGTACCCTCTTCATTTTTGCTAGCAAGGGCAGACATTTCACCCTAATCAAAAGTTTCCAACTCTCCCTGGAATATATATTGGTAACATGATAGCCCAGGTATCTGATGGATTCCACCCTTTCAAGTGGATTACCTCAAACACTCCACATCATGGTTTTAGGACGTGAGAATGACCTTTGACTTTTGGCCATTAACTCTAAGATTGTTCTGGACTGCATATTCAACAAATAGGGTCACTTTCCTCTGAAGCCCCAGCAGTGTCAAGTCAAAATGGACAACATCATCTGCAAACACAATGCAGTCCAGTGACACTGAGCCCAGCTTGGCAGGATTAGTGGTGCCACCCTTTAGATCAGCAAGATAGAGGTTAAACAGGGTGGGGGCCACCACACACCACTGCCGCAAACCCACGTGCATAGCTATAGGGTCCGTCATGGCTCCCTCCCTGCTCAGCCTCACCCTAATAGTTGTATCCGTATGCAGCAAAGCCAGCAACTGCACCAACGTTAATGGGAGGTTCATGCCCAAGAGTTTCTTCCAAAGCCTAGCTCTGCTTACTGTGTCAAAGGCACTGGACATGTCTATTGATGCTGTATAAACAGTCCCTACCTTTTGTTTTTTACCAGCTGCTAAGAGGTGTGACATACCAAAGGCATTTAAAGAGGTTCCCATGCCGGTTCCAAACCCTATTTGATACTGTGAGTACAACCCTTGTGATCTTATTCGTTCCTTAAGCTCCCTTAGGAGGAGGGTCCCGAAGATTTTGCTGGAAGAGTCCAGCAAGGCTATTGGTCTGAAGTTTTTAGGTTCCCTCCTATCTCCTTGTTTGTAGATTGGGATAATTTTGCATTCTCTCCATGTTACGGGAACTGTCAGGGTTTGGCTCACATTATTGAAAAGTTCGTGCAAGGGGCCAGCCTAGAGATTTGGATTACATTTAATTAGTGCCAGCGGTATGTTATCAGGGCCCGGGAGCCCTCAGTGGTTTGGCCCTACCAATTGCTCATGAGATATTGTTGATCTGCCACTGGAGAGCCTAGTGAGTCGACTCTGTAATCCTTAGATGGGTTTTGCTCTCCTCATCAGAGGGCCTGGCATACTTGTTGGCAATATAACCTTCCCACTCCTATGCAGTAATGTTGCACTCCAAAGAATCCTGAACACCTTTGGTGACTCCCCGCATTGTTTTCCAAAAATTTACAGTGTCCTTCTGGATAAGAGTCTTAACAACCGCTTGGTTTAGTTCAACTAACTTTTCCCGGCCAATAAGTTTAAGTGTGAGTTTGTAGTGGCCCACTATTCTTCTCTTAGCTGCCATAAATGCGGGTCTATCGGTCGCTGTTTTGAGGGAGATTCTGATGGCCTCCCTCTTTGCCTGTTTCGCCAGCTTTACCTTTAGTTCAAACGGGTGTTTATGAGATTTCCCTCCACTAATTTGACCCCTATTGGTGATAGCCTTAATACATTCTGGTAGGGTGTAGGTGTAATTGTTGGCGGTAAACCTCCGTCCTTTCAGCTCCAATTTCAGCATTTCTTTTTCCCATATGGAGCTGAAAGTCCTTTAAGCTCTGGCATTGCAATTTGCAGTTCACTCCCCTCTTTCTGGTAAGATGAAGGCTGTTTCATGCTGCATGTTGTGAGCTGTGTGTGGAAGATGTATGGCCGGGCTTATCGGAAAGTGATCATTCCCATGACAATCCCCCTGTTCTAATGGTTCAAACAGAGAGCCCAGGTCTTCTGACACAAAAACGTGGTCAATCCATGACCTCCTACTCCCCTAGTAAACGCGTGGAAGTCACTCACCTCCTGATCTTCAGGTAAACATACCGAAAGTCCCATAGCTCTAAGTATAGTTTCCATGCCGCCACCTGTCGTGCAGATTGAGTAGGGACGTTCACACTATTGACCAATCCCCCCATGAGATATGGTGTTACACAGGCGGCATTCATGTCCCCACCCACAACAATGTATTCCTTGTCACCCCTTCCAGACCAGTCCGTGAACAAGAGGTCTAATTCCTGCTGTAGGTCTGCCATTTTGGTGTTGGAGGGATTGTAATAAAAGTTAACAATTAGCAGGTTAGCTTTTATACTAGGCAAATAACGGTTAATAGCCATAAAGCCCTTAGAGTTCACTTTTAACTCATGATGTGTTCAGTCGCAGTTTAAATCTACTTTGATTGCCAGACCACCTGAAGGTCTGCCTTGCAGTCCCCTGATGGCCGGTTCGTTGTAGGTGTAAAACCCTTCCAGGTCAAACGCAGTTGTCGCCATAGTCTCCTGTAAAAGTAACACTCCTGCCCTCTTTAACTCTCGAGCACATAGTCCCTTGAACCTATGATAATCGCCAATGTTCCAGGATGTCAGCGTTAATTCCCATCCCTCAAAGGCTCAGTTGCTTTGCCTTGACTTTTTTTAACATTTTGAGCGCAGACTCCAGCCAAGCCCATTCTTGTAGATCCATCTTTTTCGTTGTCTCGGGTTTGTTGTTAGTTCTGTTTTCGGAAGCCAGTTGAATCTGTGGAGGAGCTAGGAAAGCCTCAATTTCCTCCGATGTATTTAGTTGGCCTAGTTGGTAGCCAATAGAGTTGAGGTTTTCCCGATTGTTCCAGACAATGGGCCTCATTACGACCCAGGCGGTAAGTTACCGCCTGGGCCGTGACTTTACCACCATGGCGTAAACTATGTTTACGCCATGGTGGTTGGCGGACTTACCGCCCCATTCCGACCTAGGCGGGGCGGTAAGTCCCCAATCCCCATTTACCCTTCCCCATTCCCATTTTTGCCCCATAGGGCATAATGGGAGTGGGGAAGGCGTTAATTACGCCACCGTAAATTACGGTGGCGTAATTAACTCCATGGTCCCTTAGCGCCATGGATTTTAACACCTGCTAAAAGCAGGTGTTAAAAGCACCATGGCGCTAGGGGACCTCGTAATCAGGCGGTAAGGGTCGGCGCTGTTAACGCTGCCGTAAACCCCTTACCGCCTGAGTTGTAATGAGGCCCAATCTGTGCGATAAGATTGGAGGCGTATTAACAGAGATATCTATCTTCACCCTTTTTGGGAAAGTCCACCCTCAGTATGTCCTCTGATCCCAAGGCCCTCACTTGTGGAATTGCCTGAAATCTTTTTAATATTTGACCTCTGTTTATATGAATAGGCGTGCAGATTTGTGCGTTGATCTTCCAGCTCATTATTGTACCATGAAAAGAGTTTGTTTCAACTTTCTGTGGTGCAACAACCACTGTCACTTCCGCTAAATCTTGGATGGGATCCACCCTAGGTGGCAAGGCCGTAGGCGGGTGGTCAGAAGGAGGTTCCTGGTCTTCTGGCAGGACACTTACATTAGGTGTTTCTTGAGGTGGAACAACCACGTCTGGGGTATCAGGATTCTCAAAAAAAAGCTGTTATTTTGTGTTGCCTCTTGTTTTTTATCGCCCCCTTTTTGCTGCCCATGCCACTTGGTTTTTGTTTTGGAATATTGACTGAAGACTCACCTGACAAGGCGTGGATAAACTGTCTGGAATTGCTCCTCTTGTTTCCATTTAGAGCTGGCATGTTTTTGGTCTTTATTTTCTTTTGCGGTTTTCCTTTCCTTTTTTTGTCTGCTTACTCTTACCCAGCCCTCTCGGTCTGACTCTTCTTCTGGAGAGTCTTCAATGACATGTGTTTCAGGCGCCGGACAAGAGTCCTCTGGGCAATTTCCCAGTTCTCTGAGACATATTTCAACAAGTGGCGAAGGGCTATCTGGTAAGGCCAGAAGTGGCGTTGGGGGTTGTCGACCGTTATCCTCAGCTAACCTTCTCTCCGCCTGAGCCTCCTCTGGTTGTTGGTTCTCATTAGGGATTTATGTCAATTCCCCCTTCCTTCTCTGTTGTAATTCTGTCCCTGTGGTGCCTTGGGGAGGCACACACATTCCTGGTTGTTCACAAGTAATTTGTTTAGGCCCTGGTCCAAAGAATCTAACTTTGTAGTATTAGCTTGAACCAGCTCTTTCACGTTGTCGTAGAGCCTTAGTAAGGATTCCAGCACCAGATGAAGTGCTGATATTGATTCAGGACACAATTGGCCTCATTACGAGGCAGGTGGCCGCGGAATGAACGGTGCCGGTAAGGGAACGGCACCGTTCATTCCGGGCCGCCCTATTACGAGGTCTGCAGGGGGTCCCGCTGAGGACATCTGGTCAGACCAGGCGTCCTTAGTGGGACCCGCTAGCAGACCAGGATGCTAACAATGGGCCCATCATTAATGGGCCTGTTGTTAGCATCCTCCCTATTCCCATTGAGCCCTATGGGGGCTCAAATGGGAAAGGGGATGTACCGGGTCCGGGTACCGCGAAAGGGATTTACCGGGCCCTCCAAGGTCGGAATGGCCCGGTAAATCCCCTTTTGCGGGACCCGGACCTGAGTATGGAGGCAGCCATGCCCTTGTTAAGGGCATGGCTGCCTCCAAACTCGTAATGAGGCCCAATGTTTCCATTTGCGGCATAACGTTAGAGTCTCTCCTCAATGTTAAGTTTTTAGAAGTATAGTAGTTGTCATGTAGGGGGTGGTCTGGATTACACTGGGTCCTCATAGATCCTGATGCTCTATTAGTGAGCTGTTTAATGGACTGAGGGCACAATTGTAGCTTCTTCCAGTTCTTTGGTTTCCCATTTCACTGGAGAAGCCAGTTTTCCCAGTGGTTCGATGGGAGCATGCTCTTATTCCCTACATGTCATTGCAGAGCTCCTCAAATGATGGATCCAACACAGACTTCTGGTCCTTAGTTAGAGGGCATTGAGCCTGGCTGTGCTTTCCACCCCAATTCTCCCTATTCGATGGTGTTATTCCCGGTTGGGAGCCAGGGTTGTCCTTGCTCACAGTCGTCATGTTCTCCTCTTGTATGCTGTTAGAAGATGCAAAGGTTAAATGATTTGATGAGGGAAGGGCTCTTTTATCCAAGAACATTAGAGCCTTGATGTTGTTTAAAGCCCCGTTGCCTGTCCAGCACGTGGACTGTCCTTGGGTCTCCCCACTGAGGCCAGTTTCCTCTCTGATGGTCTCAGAGTACAGACTAGGCGTGGCGTCTGCACCAAAAAAGACATCCGCGGCTGGGACCGTTTGTTCATGTGTTGTTACCTTGGCTCCCCTGTATTCTACAGGTATCAAGTTCAATGGACTTAAGTCATTCACTTCAGGGACCAAGTTAGGGACTAAATTCGTTTCTTCATCAGATTGTGCCAAGCCCTGAATAATTCTCGTGTTAAGGTGGGGGCTCTGCTTGTCGCATAGCCTTTCCAGCTCTTGGTGAGCTTGCAGAGCAATGTGCCCTCTCTCTGTAATATTGAGCTTCCCGCTTTCCCAATTTAGACATTGTAAAACCCTTGTCCGTGCAGTTTAGTTCCTCAGAATCAAACAAGTGTGTTCCTTATTTTAAATGTGCTCTGTACTTGTGGCTAGTTCTGGGCTCAAAGGGTAATAATACCCCGCAGTCACCCTATTTGCAAGCCTCAAACAAACAGGAGGTCCTGTAAATGCCGCTTCTGATTTTGTGTCTGATTCAGGGCTCAAAGGGTAATTATGCCCCGCAGTCACCCTGATACAGACCTCATCACACGCAGAAGTGGGCCTCATTACGACCCTGGTGGTAGGGGTTTAACGGCGCCGGTAGAGCTGCCGGCACCGTTAACCCCCTACCGCCTCATTACGAGGTCTGCTCGCGGGACCCGCTAAGGACGCCTGGTAAAACCAGGCGTCCTTAGCGGGTCCCGCGAGCAGACCAGGATGCTGACAACCGGCCCGTCATTAACAGGTCCGTTGTTATCATCATCCCCATTCCCATTGAGCCCTATGGGGGCTGAAATGGGAATGGGGATGCACCGGGTTCCTTGAATGGGGAAATACCGGGCCCTCCAAGGTCGGAATGTCCCGGTATTTCCCCATTCAAGGAACCCGGACCCGGTACCCGGTATGGGGGTAGCCATGCCACAAAAAGCGGCATGGCTACCTCCATAGTTGTAATGAGGTCCATAGACTTGCTGCTTCTGCGCTCAGTGTTTGCCTCACACACACGCTGTGCAGAGCGGCTACAAAGGAACCCCCTTCTACGCACTTAGTTCTCAGCCTTTAAGGGCTCTGATTGCACAGTCGTGTTACACCACCGCAAAACGTGCCACTCGTTGTTCCCTCTATAGGTGTCTCAGGTGAATAGCAAGCTGATTTAATTTGAGTCCCAACACAGACACTCAAGTATGAAATCAATACGGTCAAACTTGGAATGCCGCCGATTCCCACACAGCGTTGTTGCCAAGGTTAATAGTCCTTACCGTTGCTCGTCGTTTAGGAACAGTCCGTCAAGCCTCCCAGCAACGGCTCCCATTTTCCCTCTCCAAAGTGTTTCCTTTGTACGCCTTCGTGCTTGGTGCGGTGTCTGGCTGGCCAGACTGCCAGACTGCTACACCACTCGCTGGTCCACTCTCTAATTTCTGGTTTTAGCCAGCGTAATATAACTAAGCTCTTAAACACCACCAGCAAAGAATAGTCTCTGCGGCAGTTGGTTATCCCCACAACTCAGGTGCAGACCAACACAAAATTAAAGTGTTAAAACTGGTCTGCCAAGAGGTAAAGGCACACCTCTACTAAACATCAATTCCCCAAAGTGTCAAGCCGCACCTTCACCAAAACACAGGCCTCATCAGACACTAAGGGCCTCATTACGACCTCAGAGGTAGCCATGGCGCTATTGGCGGCATGGCTGCCGCCGAAATCGCGTCCGGGTCCGAAGAAGGAGGAATTACCGGGCCATTCCGAGTTCAGAAGGCCCGGTAATTCCTCCCTCCAAGGACCCGGACCCGGTCCTTCCCCATTCCCATTTCAGCCCCCATAGGGCTCAATGGGAGTGGGAGAGGGAGCAAACAAGAGCCATTACGAGTTGGCCCGTTGTTTGCTCCCTCTTCCCCTCGCGGGACCCGGTAAGCACGCCTGGTTTGACCAGGCGTTACTTCCTGGGTCCCGCGAGGGGACCTCGTAATGAGGCAGTACGGGGTAAATGGCGCCGGCACCTTTTACGGCGCTGTTAACCCCGTACCGCCAGGGTCGTAATGAGGCCCTAAGAGTGAATTAGAATCATAGCCATAAAGTATATGGATCTTCAGCACCTCCTTCTTACCAACCACCGACAAGGCACTTAGCTTTCCCTCTGTCAGGGCCCGATGTCAAAGCCCAGGTATTCTGCCCCTCAAGCTCCGGCGCCTGCTCCGGTAGCTGGCACCAGCACTAATCGGCACCTGCGACAGCGTCAGGCCGGCTGAGTACTCCCACCAGATTAGAAATCAGCACTGGTACCGAATATTGCCAAAATTAATGCCGGAATCTCCGGCAACACAGACTGCACCAGTGCAGGAAGCCTCAGGCAGCCACAGCAGCAGACTCACGAGGATTAGAGAAGCGGACCCACAGACGTGCCAACCGTGTCAAGCCACATTGAACAGCGAGAAATCAGCTGCTTCCGACACGTTTGCGTTGCTATTACCGCCGGCTGTATTAGCATGCGATATTAGCGCTGAGAAATGCCCTATTGGGTCCAACCGCCCAACCCATGATCCAGTGGTAATAACGCTGGACCAGTTGATGCTAACGCTATTGCAGTTGGGTGCTATTACAGCCGGGATTCCGCCCAACTCGTAATGAGGCCCATTCTGGGAAGGGTTGGGCAAGCAGAAAACAGAGCTGCTAGTGTGCTGAAGCCCTAGGGGAATGTCCCCCTGCAGGGAAAGGTTGGAACAGAAGGTGGCACCCACGTCTAGTCTGGTGGGAGAGAGGTGAGAAAGAGTAAAGCAACATGTGGAAGGTAGCAAAAGATTAGGCGAGCAGCCCCATGTGTAAACAAACTGTGTAGCAGATGGAGACCGTATAGCCAATGACCCCTATCCTGATTGGGAGTACTAAGATTAAATCAAGCTGTCCAACTACCTATAAAGTGAAGGCCCAGGAAGACCCCCCACCAACCAAATATTGTAGTACTAAATGTATTTGTATTTGTATTTGTATTTTATTTGTCTTTTATAGAGCGCCCTAATCCAAAGCGCTGAACATTAAAATTGAGACACGGTACAGTAAAATTGAATAAACAGTTAAATCCAGATGGCAGTCACTTGAGGTGTTGAAGTAGGTGTGTCTTTAGAGAACTACGGAAGAAGGAATAGACAGTAATAGAACAAAGAGAAAGTGGGAGAGCATTCCAGTAAAGAGGAGCAAGGAGTTCAAAAGATCAAAAACAAGACTGAGCACACAGAGGGCGAGGAATCAGAAGTCTAAATTCAAAAGAAGACCGGGAATGGAGAGAAGGAATGTAGAAAGATAGTTGTATATTTTAGACCCGTGATTGGCGTATTTCATTTTGTGGTACTAAGCCTCGATATTTCTTTGGTCTTTAAACCCTTGAGACACCCTGTGATCAAGCGAGAAAGACATAGAGGTCTTGCCTGCCCAAGAAACAGAGAAAGTTTGATTGGACAAGTAGGAATTGAACTAGGGCAGAACAGGACCTTTGAGGCCAAATGAAGAAAGTGATGCCAAGAGTAAAGAGTGATCCACAGTGTCGAAAGCAGCGGACAGATCCAAAAAAAGAAGAAAGGAGGAGTGCTTAGAATAACGAGCCAAAAGAAGAGAGTTTAAGACAGAGATCAGGGCAGTTTCTGTGGAGTGGAAGGGACAAAACCAGATTGAAATCGAGGGAGAAGAGAAGAGTCAGTAACAAATAAGGAGATTTGAGAATAAACAAGACGTTCTAGAAGTTTGGAAAGATATGATAGAAGAGAAATGGGACAGAAGTTAGAAACAATCGGGGGATTGGCTGTGGATTTATTTACGATAGGAATAATAGATACATGTTTAAAAGATGAAGGAAAAGTAGACGTAGTGAGGCAGATGTTAAAGATAGAAACAAGATAAGGTACAAGAATAGGATAGACCTTGGGAATAAGTAAAGAAGGAATTGGGTCAGTGTGAGAGGCAGTAGGGTGAGCTTTAGCTAGTAGAAGAAGAACATCAGCATTGGTACCTGGAGCAAAGTGAGAAATGATGGGATGAGGAATAGGTGTGGGAGGAGATGATGTGCCTGATGGAAGAGAGGCTTCGATATCACGACAAAGAGAGAGGACTTTCGAGGAGAAGAAATGAGTGAATTCAGAGGCAGACAAAATAGAGTTGAGAGAATAGTGAAGAGCTGAAGGAGAGAGAAGTTGTGCAAGAGTTTGGAAGAGACGCCTAGGGTGGGTGGATTGAGTGTGCAGAAGATCAGAGAAATAAGCACTCTTAGCAGAAAATAGGCATTTGTCATAAAGAATATGATAGGAAAAATGATCAGGTGTTGATTTAGATTTAGGCAAACGCCTTTCAAGTCGGCGAAGAATACGATGCACAGAGTGTAGATGGGGGACTAACCAAGTTTGAGAAGGTTCACGAGTAGGGTGAAACGCAGATAGAGGATGAAGCAGATCTAGAGAAGAGGAAAGGGATGAGGAGATAACAGAAGCCGCCTCATCAGCATTGAGGGTGGAGAAAAGTGGAAAAGAAGGAAGGGCAGAATGCAGGTAGTATTGATAAGCGTGGGATTGAAGCTTCGTAGACCACGTCGAAGGAATGTTGCTGGGAGAGCGCGAACAGAAGAATTTTGGGAGGTTGGTTAGGACAGTGACACTGAAAGTAGATAATGTTTGGAAAGATAGGTAGGGCTGACACTGGAGAGGCAGTGAAAGTGGAGATGAAGATTAAATCAAGAGAGGAACCAGATGTATGTGATGGGGGAGTAACAAGAGGCAAAAGAAAGTAAGAATCAAGAACCGAGAGAAAAGGAATAGTATAATGTGTAGAAGAGAAGTGAAGATTAAAGTCGCCTAGTAATACGACAGGGGTGGGGCTAGGCACAATGTGAGACAAAAGATGGTCTATGGGCCTCATTACGACCCTGGCAGTAGGGGGTTAATGGGGCCGGTAGAGCTGCTGGCCCTGTTCTACCAGTCGTCCTTTGCGGGTCCCGCGAGCAGACCAGGATGCTAACAACGGGCCAGTCATTAACGGGCCCATTGTTAGCATTATCCCCATTCCCATTGAGCCCTATGGGGGCTGAAATGGGAATGGGGATGTACCGGGTCCGGGTTCCTTGAATGGGGAAATACCGGGCCCTCCAAGGTCGGAATGGCTCGGTATTTCCCCATTCGGGGAACCCGGACCCGGTACCCGGAATGGGGCTAGCCAGGCTGCAAAAAGTGGCATGGTTACCTCCAGGGTCGAAAGGAGGCCCTATGTCTTTGCAGAAAGAGCCAACTGGGCCAGGGGGATGATAAACAATGATAAATGAAATAGAAAAAGGTTTAGTAAAGATTTTATAAGTGAATTTGAAGTAGGAATAAGATGGAATAATAACAGGGCAAGGAATAGAAGAGAAACAGGAGCAATAGAGTATGCCGGTGCCCCTGCCGCGACTAGTGGCACGGGGGACATGGTCAAAGGATGTAGAGGATGTGGTCAGAGAAGCAGCAACAGTTGTATTGTGAGACAAAATCCATGTTTCTGTGATACATAGAAAATGCAAATTTACCCTTCAAAATATGTCCAAGGCTGCAGTGGATTTGTTGCATAGAGAACTGGCGTTACACAGACCAAGGTCGATGGTGGCAGTATTTATGGAGACCGAGAGATAGATAAGATTATTTTTGATACAATTACTTGTTAACTTGGCATCAGAGTGAAAGTTTTCTGGAGGTGATAGACTAGCTACAGCTAAAGTCATGTATAATGAGGCCAGTACTATGATGGAAATGAGCCTTATACCAGGAGATGACTTCGCTGGATATACTGGGGAAGTGGTGAAAAGACAGGATGGCATTGCTACAGAGTGTAGCGCGTCCTCGCCGCAGACAGCCGTAGACAGCAGTCAACTTAACCCCAACTTCGCCCTGGCTTTGCCTCCAGGGGGATGTTAAAGCGGGCGGTCGGGATGAAACTGAGGCAGGGGGTATGGCCTAGGTCGTTGCCTGGTGTTGCCAGGCAACGCAACGCTGATATTTGCCTTGTAGGCTCCGGAGGAGCAGGCCGGCAACAAGAAAGGGCCTCATTACGACCCTGCCGTTGGACCATGGTGCTATTAGCACCATGGTCCATGCCGGATTCCGCCATGGTGGATGGCGGAATTACCGCCCCATTACAAGGTTGGCGGGGCGGTAATTCCCCATTCACCATGGCCCCTTCCCCATTCCCATTTTTGGCCCATAGGCACAATGGGAATGGGGAAGGCGCTAATTATGGCACCGTAAATTACGGTGCCGTAATTAGCACCAAGGTCGCTTAGCGCCTTGGACTTTAACGCCTGCAAAAAGCAGGCGTTAAAGTGAGAATCTGGCGTTAAGGGTTTAACGGCGCCGCAGCCTTTTACGGCGCCGTTAACCCCTTAACGCCAGGGTTGTAATGAGGCCCGTTGTCTGTACGCCTGTACAAAATGCTGCTCGTGCCCTCACAGTCTGGGCAGGTGGAAGCAGATGGAGACTGCAGACAGCTGTCAACTATCCCCAACTTCGCCCCGGCTTCGCCTCCAGGTCAATTTTAAAGCCAGAGGTCGGCTGAGGCAGGCGTGTGGCCTAGGTCGTTGCCTGGTGTTGCCAGGCGACGCAACGCTGATGTTTGCCCTGTAGGCTCCAGAGGAGCGGGCTGGCAACAAGATGTTGTCTGTACTCCTGTACAGAATGCTGCTCATGCCTTCACAGTCCGGGCAGATGGAAGCAGATGGAGACTTCAGACAGCAGTCAACTATCCGGAAGCCAGCGGTCGGGACGAAACTGAGGCAGGTGACATGGCGTACGTTGTTGCCTGGTGTTGCCAGGCAATGCAAGGATGATGTTTGCCCTGTAGGCTCCGGAGGAGTGGGCCGGCAACAAGATGTTGTCTGTACTCCTGTACAGATTGCCGATCGTGCCCTCACAGTCTGAGCAGATGGAAGCAGATGGAGACTGCAGACAGTAGTCAACTATCCCCAGCTTTGCCGCCAGGTGGATGTTAAAGCCGGTGGTCGGGATGAAACTGAGGCAGGGGGCGTGGCCTAGGTCATTACCTGGTGTTGCCAGGCAACACAACGCTGATGTTTGCCCTGTAGGCTCCAGAGGAGTGGGCCGGCAACAAGATGTCTGTACTCCTGTAGATGGAAGCAGATGGAGACTGCAGACAGCAGTCAACTATCCCCATCTTCGCTCCCTATACAGTCAAGGCCCAGGAAGACCCCCCCAGCAACCAAATATTGTAGTACTAAATATATTTTACTTTTCAGTCTGGTGGGTATCACTGCTCACAAATGGTGGTGCTATGATAAATAATCAAGCTAACGGGCAATTAAGCATGTGAAGTGCACTATATACGTGATGAATATTATTATACAAAGAGCAAACAATGTAGTCTATTAAACCTTGTATGAGTGAGGCTTTTTGTGTAGTTCACAATTTTAGCAGCCAAAGAAAAGAAGATCCATTTAGGTAGGGTGATTTGGCCAGGATCGCATAGACTGGCCAAACAGGGGAGCCTACTTTATGCCCATGTTTTCTAGTTGCACAGTTTTCAGATGTTTGTGCTCCACACTGCACAATTTTGTGTTGCATCTTTTGTTGTCCTGGGTAAAGGATGAAGGTTTGGCTTGACTAGATTTCTATCTCACATAATTCTGTATGCAGTACAGTATTTGTAGTTTTGTTTTGTCAGTAAAAAACAAAGACTATCAGCCACGTTACAAGTTGGCCGGTGTGGTAATAATGTGCCGGTAATAATGTATACCGGCACATTATCACCCTGGCCAAATATGAGTTTGTCGGTGGGGTGGAGGAATGACCTCCAACTAAGAGCTGGAGGTAATTCTGACACTTTTCCAGCAAAGTCCCCCATGGACTCCATGGAATGGGGACTAACACTGCATACCGGCACTCATAATCAGGTGGTAATACCGCCAGACCGAGTACCGGTATTGATAATTCAGTTTGCCAGTATCCTGGCCGAGGTTCTAAGCTACTGGATTAGCGAGTTTACCTGGAATGTTACCCGCCCCATCGGCCTAGTCACGTGGTGTGCACCTGGTCATTAGCATGAGCTCAGTCGACGAGTGCAAATTGGCCCTTTCAAATCATAGTGCACTCCTCTTGATACCAGACATGTAGGCGCCACAGCCATGCCTCCCCAGGTCTGGCCTAGATCTGTTGGCATCACCTCTTACTCTTCATATCACAAATTACAGGATGTTCTTCTCCTCGCTCCCCCCTTTTCAGTGGCCCACTCGCGGTACACCTCCTTGCTCGCTCACGGACCACATTAATTAGCCCTTTTCTGATGGATTTATGTACTCTATTTTCCAGCCGCCTGGCAGTTCAAATGGGACGGCCATTGCTCCGAGGGGTTCTAGTGCCGTAAATCTAATTGAGCATGTTGACAGCTCGAGACCTCTAACCTGGCTCATATGGATTTGTCCTTTGGGACCCCTTCCCCACCCCTTTCCCGTTTCTGTCCCCTTTCCCCATTCATCACTCTTCACACACCCACACCTCGTTTCACCAAACTACTACAGTCCACACACTCTCACACCATCCATACACACATTACTGTCATTCCACAAAAGTACGTATATACAACAAAGCCAGACCCCTCCTCGGTCCTTACCACCACAATAAAAACACCAAAAAAACACTAAAAACGACTATGCATCCTCATGCTTCCTATATATCAGGCAGAGGGATCCCAGGGCCTCTCTTTATACTGGCCTCTACCCATATTCCTCTTTTGCTCCTTAATACTGCAGCGCTGCCTTCTCCCCCCAATCGGAGAGGATCCTATTACTCTCATATCATTCTTTTACCTCGTATTATAATTAAGGCTCCCTGTTTTCCATGTTTACTGATTTTTACACATAAATACAGATGGAAATCAATCTGACTTCTGTTGGTATTTATTTATAAAAATGGGAAAAACAGAAAGCAGGCCTTTCTGCTTGGTTCTGTGAGAAACTTGAACATGCCTCACCCGCTAGTCCCAGAGGATCTGTCATCCAGGTGGCCAGGACATGGCCATCGCTATTGGATCCAGTTCCTGCGCGAGGATCACCTAGAGGGGGTTTTCAGGGAGTGGAAATGGGACACCGAAGGGCGAGACACAGTATCCCCTTCCTTATGCCACCTTTTCCCCATCCTACCCCGTAGGATACGTAGAAGCTCTCCCCGCCCCTTTTCCAACACAAACACTTTCTCACACCGTGAAGACCACAGACTAACACCAGAGCCGTTTACCTGACATGTCCCAACAAGAGGGTCAGGCAGAGTCCGGCAATTGCATATAATTACACACACCGGACTGCCCTTTCCCTTCCTCACAGGGATAAAAGGCGGGGCACCAGACCACACTTTGAGCAAGGCCAAACGCACGAGGAAGCAGCCATTCCGGTACAGCAGTTCAAACGGAGGAGAAACGCAGGGAGATAAGAAAGGACGACCAGGAGGGAATTGCCCTTGCCCTTTTCAACCCAGAACTGCGAAACCTCAGAGAAAGGAAACGTAAGAGCGGGAATCGCAGCTGATGAGTGGTGTGTCGGATGCCAGTGGTCATGGAATCCTCCCGCACTGATTGCCAGGGTATGATATGATAGGTTATTTATAACGTGCTTAATACCAAGAGGTTTCTAAGCCCGGACCCAGGGATCATTCCGTGTCGTCTTGCTTCCAAGGCTGAGCATGTTGCCACTGAGCTATCCTCCCAAGACAAGTGGGGACAAGCAGTGGCCATCGTGGTACCGTCCTTGACTCCAGCGACAAAGTAAACTCCAATGAGTTCAGCACAGCCGGTGAGTCGGAAGAAGCTGATAGTGGACCGGACTGTGGTAGGCTCAAGGTTGAAGTGTCAACATTGTATGTGAAGAAAGAAGATAATAGGTCTTTTTGTAAGTAAAAGCGGTACCAGAAATAGAGTGGTCCGGCGCCATGTGGGTGCTCATTCAAAGGACTCTAACTCGTACCCTGTTGCTGAACAAAGAGAAGGTGCTGAACGACGGATACAGAAACTACAAGTACCAAGAGGCCTTGGGGAAGGCTGGCGTGAGTTGTCAAAGTGGTCATACGAGGGTCAAGCCAAATCCTGTGTACAGTCAAAAGTCTTATGAAAACTAAGTGAACTGTGATAATTGGCAAACGTGAACCCGACTGAGGGATGCCTGAGAATTGGGGTAAATAGTGACATACCCGCGAACATTGTGATGACAAGCATGAACCCGACTGAGGGATGTCCACAGTGAATGGTTTGTCTGAGCCCTATTGAGGGAGGCTATTGTTGAGAGAAGAATCGGAGCCTGGCTGAGGGGGATCCAGGGGCGAAGAGTAATCGCCCACCGTGAAGATTACCAGAAGGAACTTTTGTTTTGTTGTGTTTGATATATCAGGCCCTCTGAGGCAAGCAACTTTACATGAAAGAGACTTGGACACAGAAGGCCCGGATATCAAGGAAAAGGAACCTTAAACTTGTGCTACAGAACCCCAGGAGTGTGCTGTGCTCAAGAGTCCTGCTTTGTCCCGTGCTAAAAACGTGGGGAAGGGAGTCTCCAGCCATAACATCCTGACTTATCATTTTGTGAACACTCTTTCTTTCCTTGTGAACATTATCGGACACTATTTTGTAGCACAGCGGTTAGGATTGGCAATAGGATTTTTAGTATAGGCCCTTTTTACTTGACTAGACTCCACTAGGACTGTATTATTATTGTTTTATAGTCGTAGCTTGCTCCTATCTTAGATTTAAGTTTAGATTAGGCATTTATCTCACCCATTTTTACAGTTTAATAAATGCCCTTGAACTGTGATCACTTGTGTCTGTCTTACTTTGATACCATGCCTTCCTTACAGTTCCCAATGCTGTCAATCATGCATTGCAGGCCAATCGCATTGCATACTGGAAGCATGGTGAGTGTAAACATTGTATGAAAAATAATATTAAAGTTTTTCATATTGCAGGCGACGTGGATCTTGAGTCAGCGTAAATCACAGGAGCAACCATCTGTTTTTATAGTAGAAATGAGCTGACATTGATGTGGAATAGGTTGCATCGGTGTCCTGTTGGCTGCTTGTGTTTTAATAAATTAATGTTTTCAGTTGAATAAAAGCAGAAATATACCGTTTGCACATTCTGTTTTGTATAACAAATAATAAATGTGGATGAATACAGAATAAATGACCAAAAAATAAATATGGATAAATACAGATGGAAATTACAGAAAATGAATACCATAAAACCAGGAGCCTTAATTATAATCCATATAACTAAAAACATATACAATGCCACATGGTCTTTCCACTCCACATCCACTTCACCATCAACACACACATACACACTGAACACTCTCACAGCCCTTCCCCTTATTGTTTTCTTCTGCAAAGGTGCACTTACAACTATGTGTTCTTCCGAGTTCCTCCATCATGGGGTCCCATCAATGGCCTGCACAATCCCGGAGCACTGCCCCGCTCCAAAGAGCAGCCAGGAATTCAGGCAACAAGGCTCCTGTAAACCTCTCCAGTTTATGCACAGGGGGCCGGTCTCTGCAGGTGGCCGCGGCTTCTCCGGATGTGCAGCCAGGGATCCTCTGTCACTACGGAGGGTCTGGGATCACGTCAGGGTCACCAAATTTGTAAGGCAAGACCTCCAGACAACCAGACAATAATAACACTCCTATATGGAAAAAGACTTTGCAAAGAAAACAAGATTTATTTTGTATGCAAAAAGGAAAAAGATGTCAGAAGATCCTGTAGAACCAAACTGACATGGAGCTCTCTGTCAGTTCAAAGCAAGTACGAGGTTTTTAAGGAAAGAAATCTCGTCACTCATGATGTAAACAATATACAGTGTTATCTCCCAGCCCATTGGATACCGCCTATATACACCATACCAGTCCCATATAATCCCTTTACCGATTGGCCACATCCTAATCTACCCCTACCCTCTAAAACACAGTCCCCTATTTTTCATCACTTTGATTCCCAGCTACTGGATTGGCGAGTTTACCTGGAATGTTACCCGTCCCATCGGCCTAGTCACATGGTGTGCACCTGATCATTAGCACAAGCTCAGTGGACAACTGCAAGGTCAAATTGGCCTTTTGAAATAATAGTGCGCTCCTCTTGACACCATACACGCAGGCACCCCAGCCATGCCTCCCCAGGTCTGCACTAAATTTGTTGGCATCACCTCTTGCTCTTCATATTACAAAGAACAGGATGAACTGTTCCTCACTCCCCCTTTATCCATTGCCCACGTGCGGTACACACCCCTTGCTCTCTCAAGGGCCACATTGATTGGCCCAATTCTGATGGATTTACATACTCTATTTTCCAGCTGCCTGGCAGTTCAAATAGGACGGCCATTGTCCCAGGGGGCACAAGTGCCCTAAATCTAAACCAAACATGTTGGCAGCTCAAGACCTCTAACCAGGCTCCCATGGATTTGTCCTTCGGGAAGGGCACAGCCCTACCCTCGCTCTGCCGTTCACATTCCAATCTGGTTCCGCAGGCCTACAGCCTGATACAATTAAACAATGCCACTATTCTCAGTTTCACTCCTGGGGCTTGGAAAAGGGAAAATGTTTTGAACTCTGCATTATGCCCTGCTGCTATACCTCCAATAGGCCTCACTTCCAATATGGCGATACTTCACTATTTCCTGCACCCCGACCTTGTGTCTGCATCATCATCGTTATGCATTATATTTCACTACCGCTACACAATATCACCCATGCCCTATACCTGGGACTACCTAAGCCTCTATAAGTACTTTATGCTCTGAACTGCACTCCCCTCCCCTCTGCCGCCATGCATGCACCTTCACTTTCTCGTGTGCTAATAGATTGTTCTTAGCCTGAATCATTTGCCCATGTATGGGAGCTGCATGTGCATCCCAACATTCCCTTGGGCTTTTATTTGTCACAGTGTACTCTAGCTAGCTTAAGCAAAGTATTTTTAACCTGACAGCTGCCATAGTAATGGAGCTGGCTACTGTGGACTTACATAGCCAGGGATAAAATACACGCGAGGGCAACCACACAATGGATAACTTATTCGACGTGCTCATGGTTACTTTTTTGTTTGGGCTATGAGTTGGTCGTAGGCACCACCTATGAGGTAAAAACAATTGCATTGGAGTACTGATAGGAGGGAGATATGTAAGGAAGGACCAATAGCTTCTGGGAGTTGTTTGGTTATTTATCCAACCATTGACTTCCCGTGGCCATGCTAATGCGTGTGGTCATTCCCACTTGCTACCTACTTCTTCCCTTTCCTCCTACCAGGATCTCTTTTGGCTAGCTCTATCAAGCAATTACATCAGACGTTATACTGTAAAGGTTCTGCCAGTATTATTTCTAAGCAGTCTTTTCAGAGTTAATGAGGCTCATTATGAGTCCTCAAGTATCCCACCGGTATCCCGCCGGTAACCGCCACCTATATCTCGGTGTTACAGGGATATTCTGAGGGACAGAGAAGCTGGTAACTTCCCATTCCTATGGAGTCCTATAGGGCTCCATGGGAATGGGTTGCCGTAATCACAGGCACTGGTAATGCTGTTGCCTGTGATTCCGGCAATTACCTGCCAGTCGGGGCCTGACCTACGGGCAGATCAGGCCTGCCAGTATATCATAGCCCCTACCGGCAGACTTGCAGTTTGCTGGTCCAGGAAGGTGCCGTTATACGTTGTCACTGGCACCTTATTTCCAGACCGGTAAACTTAAAATGAGCTATAATGACTTAAGTGCAACTGAAAAAGGGTTACTGTATAATAAACATATCTTATCAAAGTGTGCCTCAAGCCACTTCATTGTTAAGCAGCATGTATGTCCTCACATCTGTTTCCTGAACTGAGGATCTGGTAAAAACTAGCACTGGTAAAAGCCAACAGTTGTTGCTTGTGTAAGGGTATTAGAAAGACATTTTCCAGTCACTGCCATCAAATGCCCAGGTGCTCGTACCACTTTCCAGATGTGTCCATCTTATGGCCAGGTAGCTCCATTATGGCAGTTCTTGTCCGATATCTATCCCATGCCCTTACAAAAGCCAAAATTGTTGGCTTTGCCAATGCTCGTTAGTTCTTGGAGGAACACTTATTGATATTTGCATTTGGTGTACATAGGTGAGGCCTATGAAGACGCCATAAAATATCACCTTGGCTTTCTGGTGCCGCTGACTCTGATATGTAGATCAAGCACAGTATTTTCGCCATTTTTACCCAGCCAGCTGTCAGCATCACAAAATAGGGTGTTCCAGACTAATGCTGCCAAGAATTAAAAAAAACATCCTAGAGTGGCCCCACAGTGAGCGCCCCAAAGGCAAGCTTATCTGTGCCCATCCCCGCCAGACCTCAGCAGCCCTGCCACTCAGCTGTTTTAAAAATACATCCAGTAGTGCTTCTGTTGCTTGCCCATATTAAACACCAAAAATGACCCACTGAAAAACTAAATATGTGCCTTCCAGCTCAAGCAACTACATATCACTGCCCCTGCACGGCAATGACTATGTAGAGTGGATGAATGTCCTCGATTGAGATGCATCCTATGTTAGTTAACCTTCAATCTGCGGTAAAGCACAGGGTGGCTCTTTGATGTTGTTACTGAGGACAAGCTCAGTCTCCTGTTTTTATTTAAGGCATAGATCCCTGGCCACAATGCACCCGCTAAGCAGAAATGACTCCTCCCAGCTACAAAGTCACCATGTGGAACTGCCTGCATGGTCGTGGAGGTGGAGTCTCATCTTGTTAAAATTTTAATTATTTATTTATTTATGCATTTAGTTTATATTCAATCAAGAACAAACTTTTGCACATTTAAAAAACAATAAAATATAATATTTGCTCCAAACAGTACAACACATAATAAATAGCAAAAAAGAAAACAACATTCCTCAATTCAAAACCTAATGGACTCATTGCTTTACAAAGAAACCTACACTACTAAGGCTTTGAATTGTGAATCACTCCTATTGCAATGTCAGTTTTCCAAGCAGACACTTGCTCCTTTTTATTAATGTGCCAAATGTACTAGCTGTTTGTTCAGATGGCCTAGCTAGGGAAGACACTTTCCAGGATAATTGACCATTCACATACCCCTTGGCAGTGGTTGAAGTGTACAAAAAGAAGTAGTGGACCTTTGTCCCCCACAGGACTGCCCCCAGTGCCCACAAACCCCATCGTCACGCATCCTCCACAGGCAATACAAACCCCCAAACACATGCGCCTGCTGTTTAAGGGAACGTTTAGTGCAGTGCACTGAAGTGCAAGTTTCAACTTCTTCCTACACTTTTATTTTAAGACGAAACCCTTGCGCAGCGGTTTCTTTTTTTAAATAAAAGTATAGGAGCATTAAAACGTAATACAAAAAGTACAGGAACATCGCCAGGGCTGACACAGGTTTTGGTGAGGCCCGGGGATAGAAAATGTGGTGAGGCAGCAGCCCCATCAATAGAAGACACAAATAATCTCCCATTGAGTATATGTGGGAGGGCATAGGGGGCTGAGGTTTCTGGATGCTCTTGGATGTAACTAAAATCTCGCTGTTGGTCAATTGCACTTAAAACCAACATGATTTGGAGGGTAAATCTGGAGACTAAACAAAAAGAAAATCTTGCAGAGATCATGTAATGGTCGCCCAACATATGTCAACCTTCCCACAGTGTCTAGGGATATGAACCATGATTCTACCACATGCACTCTAGTCACATGCACTGTGTGCACATCACTGCTGATGTGAGCCGAAGTATGAAAATGTCCATCACAATACCCCCTTGCCAAAAGCCTTTTTAAATCCACATGTTTTGGCTTTCTCTCAAGTGCCATAATTGAAAAGGTGGAACTGGAGAGTACTGTTTCTCTGTTTAGACCAGGCAGACAGGATGCCCCAGAACCACAGCTTTTTTATTTAGAGTCGTCTTGATTGTTGTATGTTTCTGATGCTTATCATTGCGTGCCAACATACTTCCTGTTTTGATATCACTGTGGCCCATCTAGGTATAACAGTTTATGTATAGCGCTTCATGGCTCACTGCTGCTGCTCCCAAGCGCTGCAAAAATCGCAGTTATTAGTTCTTTATCAACCTCAAATGGATGAAGGGCTGATCCAGCCCTGCTGAAATCTGAATTTGGAAAGTTCAGGCTGTCACCTGTCAGAGTTGAGCTTTTACCTTACTGAGCTGTCCAATTGTGACAAGTATGCTGTTTAATCAATCGTGCATTTAAAAAGAAACATATATTAGGATACTTGCCCACTAGCATCTGCTGTTCCTTCCATTGCTTTATAAAATATATATATATATATAACACTACTATTATCGCATTTAGTAGTGGCCAATGAGATATTACTCCTGCTTCTAAGCACTTGCAATAATAATCATTTGGCTTTGTGTGTGTTTTAATAAGAGTTAAATTAATATGAAACGGGCCCAGAGCCAATGCATTACCAAATGTTGTGGTTTGCACATTGAAGGGTCATTTTCTGGTAAAATAGCTCAGTGGGTTAAGTGCTCACTGCTGGAATCAATGTATAAACTGCAAGTCACAGGTTTTAATCCTAGCAAGGTCTACTCAACCTTGTATTCTTCTGGGGTCAACACAAAAGTATTAATTTTGGTTGCCAGGTAATACTTTAGTATGATTTCTTTATGGAAAATGCTTTGGTCGAAAGTGCTACATAAATAATAGATTATAATTGTTTTTCTTTTTACTGAAGAGGATTCTAAGCTGCAGACCCGTGATTCGAAGCTGTGTTGCTCTGCATCAACTTGCTTCCAAGACGATTACGTTGCCACTGAGCCATACTACTCAGGCGAATTATAAATGCCTGGATGCCAACGTCAATCAATCCAAGCAAAGATTGAGAACGTTGTCACTTTAAGTGTGACTTCATATATGTTGATGTAAAAAAATCATAACCAAGTGTTTCTCTGCCTCCTTGCGATATGTGTTAATTTGATTTTATCCTGGCATGTCTGAAGCTGCATGAAACTAGATTTTGAGTGCATTGGCAGCGAGGTGATGGCACCTTCACACAGCTCACAGGTAACACATATAAAGGCCCTTTTTTCTATGACTACCTTTAGTAGCTCAGACCATATCTTGAGTAGGTCCCTGCGCAAATAATTTCCAGCCATTTGACTTTAATTGGCTGAACAGATTCTTACAGATACCAGAGCTAAACATAGCGACACCATATACCCTTAGCATTGTTTCCTGCCATGATTTTGCTAGTGACAGGCATAGGTATAGTTAAATACAGGTGTTAAGTGTGTGTTTATTTTATGGCTATCCTTGTGCAAGCTGCATTACTCATTGACAATATGTTTTCCTGACCATGGGGTTGGAGGGCATGGAGATGGGCACTAACATCTATTCAAGTTGTTCTTAATCAGTGGTTTTCTTCTTTCTATTGGCATCCCCTTGATTAGTTCTGTGCAGGTTCACGAGGAAAGAAAACAATGCATAGGGGGTTGGGGGTGGGTGAGACAATGCTGGCAAGACACCAGTGTGACAGATTAAAAGTAAACACTGCTAAGCAGTTCTGTGCAATAAATGAGATGCGTTTAGACTGCACTTTTCAATAGCTTTGAATTGGCAGCAGCTGAACTTCTGAGTCCTACCATTATTCTCCTGTTAAACTAGCTATGGTTGGAGCTCAGTGCAAGACCCCTGTAGGGAGGGAGGCCTGGGGCAGTTTGCCACCCCTGCGCCACCCTCATGACGGCCCTGAGTACCGCTCCCGCCCACTTCGACCACTGCCCCTTGGGCATTGGCCACATTAGTTGCCCCCTCCAAGAGAACGGTACCCTGCTTACTACTTTCTTATAAAAAAAAATTCATCTGATCTACATACGCCTCTGGCCAGATACCCCTAAAAGTGCCCCTCTCCCTCGTCTTACTCTATGTGCAATTTAAATCAATCGGTTGCAGAGCAATTCATGCTGCTGGTGGAAAACAGCAGGCGCCCGGGTTCCCTGTGGGTGCATGACCCCCTAAACCAGCCAAAGATTTAGCACACATTAGTGTAATGGCATATCCACTGCAGCAGCTAATCAACCCCTCCCTTTCTCAGGCAATAGTGCCTCCTTCCTGACCTTACGTAGCTTTTATTTGTTGAAACATCAGTGTAGACTTCGGGGACAGATCAACCATCACCCATTTTCAAATCTGCCCATTTCTGGATAGCTCCTTGCGAGGGAAATGTATGGCCCACCCGACCCTGTCCGTGCAGGTTTGCGTGCAGCAAGAGTTAACAAATCGTATCCATTGTCCATCCTCAATGGTCTTCAGATCCAAATGAATAAGGAAATATGGCAGCCCTGATCTTGCGGGATCTCTTCGCCAGGGACGTCATTTGGGGGTTGCCAGGGGTACCAGCTGCTACCCCTGGCACCCCCTCTGCTACCCTTAGACCTGTGCTTGTGGCCACTGGGCCACTGGACAAAGATCAAGTGCCAAGAGCTGATATTTGTGATGCACCTGAAAATGGCGGCTGTAAATGCAGCTAAATGTGCCACAGCGTTTTGCACCTGGAATTTAGATCTCGTTAGCTAGAGAAATAACAGGGATGCAGGAAAAAACTATGTAGCCACCATCACTAACAGGCTGGCAGTTCATTAGTGAAGAATGCCTGAATGGTTGGGGTCAGAGGCGGGGCTGTCTGTGCAGCTCATACCCAGCACTGTAGCAACAGGAAGGGTATATGGGCTAGGCCTCACTAGCTGGGAATGGGTAAGAGCAGCATGCATCACTCAGTGACAGCATAGCATGAGCGCAAATCTCACCAGTGTTTCTCATTTTCTGCTTTGCACATCCAGTGAGCCACTGGGCCTGAGATGAGACAGGTGTGGCCCAGTGGCTTCTGCCAACAATCCTGCCTGGGCACTGTGTGGCCTGGCCCATATCTGCCAAACCTGCATCACAGGTCCACTGGAGATAGACGCCAGGTAAGAAAATGTATTTATATGAAGTTGCCATCTGCCTTTGAAGTAAACCATCGGTTGCTTCATAAAGCAAAAAAAAGATATATATTTGGAAGGATAGCTCAGGGGCACTGCACTTGCTTTGGGAACATGAGGATGCAGTGCAACATACGTTCAGTTCCTGTTCCAGTGCTTAGAAGCATGAGGAGGCTGGCATTAAGTAAGGCATAAAGGACCAACGAAAATAATAAAATGGGCCTTTTCTAGGGGTGATGTCATGGACCTGCTGCTGCTGTTTACATTTTAAAATGTTTAAAAAACTGCAATTACTGTGGCCTGCAACACATCTTTCCCCTCTATCTCCCATCTAACAAATACAACTGTGGGTTACTTGCCAAATAAGTAAAACAGAAAGATGATGGCTGGACGGTTTCAAATCATTCATAACCACTGGCACAGCTCTGGGTAACCCTCCAGACCATTGTTTTTTAGGTTGGACTTGTGTTGGTTATTTGCTGTTTCCAATCTGTGGCCGGACACTTTGCAGACACTGGATGTCTACTCTTTGGGGTTTAGGCATCTTCAGGATGCTCTGTCTGTTTACAGTTTAGCCCGTACAATAGTCCAGGTTGTTGTGTTTGACGTCTGCTTACATTCACAGTAATTTGGTAATATGGCCTATAGACACTGGTATTAGCGCTACATATGGTGATCCATTCTTGTATGAAATGTGTATCATATTATAGTGATATTGTAACCATATTTTTCTTAGTGTACTGAGGAACAGTGCTATGTGATGCCACTTCCTGTTTTGTCAAGGGGTGAAAGGCCATGTGCCATCACTTCCTGTGATATCACTTGGGTGGGGTCAAATTATATCACTTCATGAGATGTCATCAGAGGTCTAGGGTTGTGTGATGTCATGTCCACTACCCCAGGCATTTTGGTGAAATGACGTCCCTGCTTTTTCGCAGGATTTCATATTGTGGAGCACAACAATGTACTGCACAAACTAGAATAACTGGGGCTATGGGCCTTACCCTTCAGTGGATTGCATGGTTTCTGCTATAACACCCCTCTTATTTAGAACCTACAACACGTGGAGTGCCACAGTGATTAGCTCTTTGACCACTTCATTTTAATGCTTATAGTCCCAAATACAGCTAATTAGAAGTCACACTATTCTTCCTTTAATAATATCCATGATACACAGTTCATAACTTTCGAATCTGATGACAGCATCTCGCTGTCTCCCATTGTCGCATTATATTGAGACCACCCTTAACCTGGGGGGTTCCTTCCAACCCCCAATCAAGAAGCCCTAGAATACTTGCTTACATTTTTAGCCCTGGCCTTATTGAAGACTCATATAGAGTCACAAAAATCCCCCCAGCCCCCTGTCCTCACAGGGAGCCAAGAACCAGGCTTGGTATAGGAAATATATTTGTACTTATTTTGAAGATAGGTAATAGAGAGATACTCCACCTTCTTTGTGGCTCACAATGAAACTTCTTGTTACACAAATAAATCACGCAAGTTGGTTGGGAAAAACACAAATCACAATACTTTATACAGATGTCTCTTCAAGAAATAATCAAACTGGTAAACAAACACAAGCAATTTACATTTATAGTGCTATGCAATATCAACTTCATGTACATTTAAAAGGCTAGCAGTTTGGGTTATAGATTGGTACAAATACATATGACAATTATGATTTCACCCACACTTTTGGTTTAAAATAAACACAGGGTGATTTAGTGCTTTGTTTTCAAACACCCCTCACTGAAAGGTCGGTGTTGGGGAAGTTGGACAGTAAAAATTGAGATGATTTGAGAATTTTGGATTTCAGACCCCCCTCCACTTAAAGGCCTGTGTTGGGGAAGCTGGACAGAAAAAAATTGGGATGATTTGAGAATTTTGGATTTCAGACACCCTCCACTTAAAGGCCTGTGTTGGGGACGATGTACAGAAAAAATTGGGATGATTTGAGAATGTGGGATTTCAGACCCGCCCCCTCCACTCCTGTGTTGAGGAAGCTGGACCAATAGGATTACCCAATTAAATTACAGTCATTAGTTTTCTGCGCACACCGAGAATGAGCTTTGTTAATTTCAAATTTGAACAAAAATCACCCTATGGTGTTGTGCCAAGGGAAATTAATAACATTTATATTTTTAGTTAAATAGGCTAATGAGCTGCACACTTTTGCCCCTCCCACCATCTGCCCACTAATAAGGGACATGATTTAAAGCAAGCAGATTCCCCCACCTTTGGTTTCAACATTGAAAGCCTCTGTTTACAGTTCAGGAAAGCCAGCTGCATTTCAGGACCCTCTGGGAGGACAGGGCAGGGGTCTGGTCACCCCCCTCTCAAGGATGGTCCCCAGCTCTTCACCATAGGACCCAGTCAGCATTTAGGCCTTCCCAGCAATAGGCCACTCCACTCAGATGCAATTTCAGCAAAATCTCCTTTTGGTGTTTCCTTGCGGCTGTCAGGTGGTCATTTTCAGCAGCTCTCTCCTTTCCTCACAGGGTATCCACTTTATATACCAGTGATGAACCCATGAATATTTCAATACTGGGCAAAGCCCTGCAAGAATTCTTGCATCCAGGTTTTGGACAGTTACCCTTCTCTCTACCCCCAAGTCCAACCGCTCTCTAAGGATTGGTTTAGGAGTCTGAATAGCCATATGCCAGGCTATTCCCATTTGCAATCCCTTTTTGTTCCCATGTCAATGTGTTGGCAAAAATTTGTTCTGTTGAAAAAACGTTGTGCTTTACTAGTTACTGTCATGATGTATATTTTTTCCATGTGGGTATTGAACCTGTGTCACAATGGTGCTGAGTTGGCTGTTCGGTTCCTTTATCTTAAGGTGTTCTCTGATCTTGAGATCATTTGAAACAGTCCAGTTCTGTGTCTTTAAAGGAACCCAAAATAAGTTCAAATCCTCAGTGTTGTGGTATATATTGGTGATTTTTAATAGCAGATTAGCCTTTTTTTGTGATAAATATTGGTGATTTTTAATAGCACAGATTAGCCGACACGTGTTTTGACCCAATCAGGGTCATTTTCTAGGCTGTGACAAGCATGCTAGGGATCTATAACCAGTGTGGTATACTATGTTTTAAAACCTGAAAATGTGAACAGGTGAGTGGTTACATGACATTGAGTAAGGTAAGTGACATGAAGCATTGTGATTTCACATTGTGTCAGTAGTCAATGATTAGTTACAGTGTGTAGAAGGAACGTAGGTTTGAATACAGTTCAAGCAATGCGTTGTTATATTGTTCAGTATCAGGTGAATAGTTTGGTGACATTGTATAGATAAAAGAAAAAACACATTTGTTGGAAGATTTAACATTGAGCATTGGCATGTACCATGCCGTCGGGGTCAACAATAATGACATCCGACATTAATTAACATGTAGTTTAAAGGACAATAGTAGATATGTGTGAATAATGTCACTCAGCAGTCAACGTGAAGGGATTACATTTCATTTCAGTGTTTGGGGGGATTAGGCACCAGAGTGAAACCATAAATTATCATGTGTATTTGATTGTGTGTAGGTTACAAGAAACATATATATATATATATGTTTAATATGGCATTATGGCAGTTACTAGTAAAGCACAAACATATGGAGATAGCCAAAAGATTCAGCGTGGAGAGTAAACTGAGAGATGGCCAGCTTTTCCAGAAGTTTGCTCAGGAAAGGAGTTATAGAAATTAGATGATCATTTTCCAGACAAGTAGGATCTACAGAAGGCTTTTTTAGGAGGGGTGCACAAGCGAGTGCTTGAGCAGAGAGGGGAAAGAACCCGGGGATGAAAGTGTGATTAAGGAAATCTTCCAAGGCTGGAGAGAGGGTGGAAATGTTGTCCTTAATAGTTCTGGAAGAGCAGAGGAGCACCTGTGTGGACAACACTTTCATAGATTGGACTTGTCTTGAAACATCATCGTGTGCTGTCAGAGAAAAGGAGAGGAAATGAAGAGAAGAACGAGAGGTGGCCAAAGGGGGCCTGAGAGAGGTAGAGGGAGTGAGAGAGAAGGAGAAGAGCGAGGACAGGATGTCCTGAGTTTTAGTGGTGAAATGAGATGCCAATGCCGTACAGAGGGTCTGGGAGGGAACAGGAGAGGTGGAGACTGCAGTAGGAATGGTCAGCTCCTTGTCGATTTTAAAGAGTTCAGTCGTGTTTTTAGAGGCTGTAGAGACTTAGGCTTCAATACAGACCCTCTTCTTGGAGAAGACAGAGTGTCTGTAATACCTTTGGAGAAAGTGGCAGTCCATTTTGTCAGAGGATGTGCACAAATCCCTCCACTTCCTCTCAGCCACCCTGCACTTGCATTTCAGGGCGGAGAGGTGGTCATACCAAAAGTTGCGCTTGGAGGTAGGCTTCAGATGGATTCTCATGACAGGGGCAAGGATGTACAAGGTGTTGGAGATGGAAAGATGCAGGTTAGATAGCGTTGTGTCAGAGTGGGAGTCAGCCACAGGAGTAGGAGGAGCAGAGAAAGTTGTGGCAAAGGTAGCCACGGACATCCGTTTCATGGGCCGAATGACCGCGAAGAAGGGTTACAGTGCTGGGGAGGTCTTTGCCAGGGGAATAAGAAGTTTCGGCTGGGAGTAGAGCAGAAAGTGGTCAGTCCAAGAGAGAGGAGTAGTGAGAGGGATAGAGAGGGGGATGTCTGAGGAGAAGAGAACATCCAAGGTGTGTCCGAAAAAAAAGTAGCATGGCCCACAGCTGCAACCACAGGAAGCACCAGAGGGGGTGGGATCAAACAAAAGGAAGAGGGGCACACAGAAAGCAAGCAGGCAACACACCACTAGGTAACAATGGGGCAGTGCGGACGGAAGATGTGGAGCAGACAGCACACTGCCAAAACACCTGGATTTGACTTTCCTAAAAGGAGGGAAAAAGGCCTAGTTTTTACACAACAGGATGCAACAGTACAACTTTCCTGGTAGAGATGTGCGAGATGACTAAACAAAACAGGACAATAAAATAAAAAATTTAGGAATGGTGCACGAGTAGTAATAGGAGTAATCAGAGGGTTGGTCAGTTAAGTGGGAACAGTGATTGCTGCCCTCCCAGACCACACTGCACGTACCTGGTCAGTCACAGCAGGTTGACAGCTACAGGCTTCTTGCTTCCCCGGCTGACACTGACGGACACCGTCTGGAGCTGCTTTGAAAGAGCTGCCCTTTGCCTCAGGGCCCTTCACCAGAGGGGGCTGCCACGGCAGGGGTTGCCTACTGTGGAAGTGAAATAAGGACCAGCTGTCCAATGGGAGCACAGTAGGTGGGAGGGAGGAGGGGAAGGAGCTACCAAGAAGTGCAGAACAGGGGAGGGGGAGCGGGAGTGAGTGAACACATGCTGCAGCGCCAACAAGGTATTCAGTAATTAAAGTAAAAAGTGCCTCAAGACACAGCACCTACACACCCCAGCACCGGAGGAAGACTAATGGTGCTCGGAGCAATGAGGGCGTAGACCCTCGCTCTAGTTTGGGCTGTTTTCCAATGGGAGCATGGTGGGCAGGAGTGAGGAGGGGAAAGGAGCTACCAAGAAGCAGGAACTGATTGTTGTATATATTCTTTTTAACTCAAGACTTTTAAAAAGGAGAAATATATATTGTATTATAATAATTTTATCCTACGATTCTCATTGGATATAGGGAGCATTGAGTATAAAGTGGGACTCACATTTTTAACAATTTACATCAAGGACTTTTACTTTTTTGGCATTAACATTTATGAGTTTGTGTGTTTTAAAGTCAATATTTTGTATAGCTTTTTGGATTTGTATGTGTTTTTTACTTTGTATGCTTTTATGGCAAAATGCCAAAATAAAGCTTATTATGATGATGATTCCAGCTGATCACACCCACATACCAATTAATCCAACCTGTCACATCGAAATACACAGCCCTCTACCCAACCTTTCACTCACTCATTCACCCGCCACACAACATCCATCCATCTAAATTGCTCTCTATAAAAAGCCAGATGTATAGGCTTTGTCAATCCTTGTTACTATTTGCAGTCACCCAAAATGCGACTGTTGTACATTTTTAGCAGCTCTTGCTTTTCTATTTTGCCCTCGGAATATAATATTCCTTCATACTCTGTGAGGGCAGGCTTGCCCGACTATGTTGCCTATATTGGATGTTGACTGCAAGGGAAAACAGCATAATCATATTCTCATTCCCTCCCAAAGACTGAGATGATGCTATCATCAATGAATTGGGAAGAATGCATAGTGTGCAGAGGTAGGGGAAACTTTGGAGAATTATCTTCCATGCTGTCACGCTATCCTGTTGATGGACATTGAATTACCCTCTATCACATATTGTAAATGCTGGGGGTCTTTCCGGGACACATTCGGATCTACCTCAACAAAAAATACTTGAGGGCATGAAATTGGCGAGAAAGGAGAGAACATTTTCATTTTATTTTCAGTTTTCGGCCCTGGGTGCCTGCAACACCACCAGGAGGGCGTGTATAGAAATGATATATGGAACGTGGCATGCAATGGACAGTGTACACGTTGTTATTATGTGCACCTTACTTGATGGACTAAAGGCAAACGGCTTTTCTATGAAACTCCACCAGGAAACGATTTAGAGAGTCCCTGCTCTAAAATTCTCCAAGATGTGATGCAAGGGTTTTATGCTTTCAGACATTCAAGCCCCAGTTGTTCTTAACCTCCCACATTTTACCGTTTCCCTCGCCAGATTTCTGACAATCCCCCTTTTCTCTCCTACACTACTCCCTTCTACACTGCCCACCTCCCTCTCCCTCAAACAGCCTGGTCTTTCCCTCTGATGTTCCTCTCTCTACTCCTACCTCCACCCTCTCATTTTACAGTTTACTACTCCTTCCTCCTATCTCTCCTGCTATGCCCCTTTCCCCACTCTCCTCTCACCTCCACATGCTACTTCTACTCTCCCTCTACTCTAATACTACTCCCCTCCACTCTAATACTACTCCCCTCCACACTAGTACTCTTTCCTCTCTACACTACAACTACTCCACTCTCCACACTACTGTTATCCCCTTGCCACACTACGACTACTCCACTCTCCACATTAATACTCTCCTATCCACCCACACCTTCTCTCACAGACACCCTCCTTTCACTTTCCACAGTCACCTTACCAATCAATCCCTACTCTTCCACGATCCGTGCCACACACACACCTCTGATGCTAATTCAGACACAATTACCACTCTGCCCCACCAACCAATACTTAACCTTGCACTCTAGTAAGCAATCTCCTCTATGCTCCTCTGCACTGTCCTTCCTCTGACTTTTCATTTTTAAAAACGCCGGTTACAGTGCTTGGGACCGTGGGATTCGAACATGGGTTGCTTCAAAGACAAACGCATTGCCCCTGAGCTATCCTCCAGGCCCCTCTCTGGAACGAGGCTGTTAACTTGGTTGCTGGAGGGGGGGATGGCTTGGCGGCCATGAGGTAGGCTACTGACTTCGGAGCTCCGACGAGATCCTGACACCAAATAAGCCAAAATTGGTGAAATTGGCAGAAATCACGGCCAAAACACGACGTGTGGGACCGTAAAGGTCCAGAGCACACTGAGGAGGGGTTTAGCTTGGAATCAGATCCAGAGCAGGACAGAACACGATGGAGTAGAGCGGCGCGGACTGGCACCGCTGACCATACAATGGCGGATCTAAGTGGAGCGGTGCACAAAGGGGCCTGTGCAGCTGAGGGAGACCCAGTCCAGCTGAGGGAGACCCAGTGATAAAGAGGGCACGGGAGCAAGACGACGGAGGAGCAGTTGCCCCAGCAGGTGGTGACCGACTAGAAAGGCTGAGATCGGGGACACTGCTGAAGCTCCGTGGAGCCAAGGAGCTCCCGACTGGCCCAGGAGTGCACGTGGCGCATGACGGCAGGCAAAGGCAGGCAGCAGAGGATGGCATTGGTCGCTGGACAGATGTGACCCGTCGGACCAGAATTCGGGGGGCGGCCTTGCGGTTGCCTCGCTGGAACAGCAGGGAAAGTGTTACAATGCCTGGCCGAGGGTTCCGAATGGCCCTGACGCCCGAGGTGAGGTGGGAACACCAAACTCTCAGTGGGGCACAAGTCGGTGTGCACCAGTGGGGACCCACACCCCGCCACAACCAGCACTAAAGTGGGACCTTGACCAGCAAAGGCTCTACAAACGATCCTGAACCAACAGCATCTGGCGGACACCCGGAGGAAGGTACATGGACAAGAGAGGGGGTATACACACTATAGCGTCCCCCCATGGGACATTCACATGCATAAATTACCTATTCACGGACATTGAATCTCTGAGGGAATTCTCAGGGATAAACATTAAGGCACGAATGCTATTAGACCACGCACAATTGCTAGTGACATGGGCACATACTTATATGACAGCCCCTACACCAACGTGGCGGCTGAGGGTGAAGGCATTGAAGGAGGGTGAGTTCCTGGAATACATGCAAGAAACGATAGAAGATTACTTTGAGCACCACGTGGGAAGCGTAGAGAGTAACGGTATGATCTGGGATGCCTTTAAAGTGGTGATAAGGGGTGTGGCAATAGAGAAAACGCCGGGACTAAGAGGAAGCACCCTGGAAGATCTTGGGGAGGTGGAAAGGAGATAGAATTAGCCAAATGCCAAGTGGCCTTAACTGGGGAGGAACCTGGGGAACTCACGGCGTTGAGACTGAGATGTGTTGCAATCTGGGAGAGACTGGGGAGATTGGATTACGTGAAGTACATACAGAGACTGCACATGGAGGGCGACAAACCCAGCAGGCTCCTGGCCTGGCTCACCAAGCACGAGAACAGGAGAGACCGTATTAATGTGATAAGAGACGAAGCAGGGGTGGAGGTCAGGACCCAAGAGGGTATCAACAATATATTTTCACAATTCTATGAGCAATTGTATGCTCCCAACCCAGTGGTGAAAATGGGCGATATAGCTGATGCCCTGGCAGAGATCAAACTACCAAAGTTAGCAGAAGAGCAGATCCAAATACTTGAGGCTCTCCTCACGGTGGAAGAACTAGAGATCGTAATTACTGAGCTCCTATCTGGCAAAGCCTCGGGACCTGATGGGCTCCCGGCGAGTTTTATAAGGAATACAAGGGCACCTTAGTACCGAGACTTTTGGAAACATATCAAGAGGGATACTAGAAGGGGCAGCTGCCAGACAGCATACCAGAATCGGTCATTATACCTATCCTCAAACCAGGGAAATCACCACTAGAATGTATCTCCTATAGGCCGATCTCCCTGATAACCCAAGACTCCAAAATTCTCACAGCAGTGCTCGCCAACCGACTTAAACAGGTGATACCCATGCTAACCCACTTCAACCAAATGGACTATGTCCTGGGATGGAACACGACGTTGAATCTGCATTAAAGCTTTCGATTCTGTGAACTGGAAGTGGCTGTTGAGTGTCCTTGCCCAATTTGGAATGTGGGATGGGTTCCTCCGTTGGGTCAGGCTGCTTTATAAAAAATCCCAGAGCGAGAGTGAAAACTGGGAGACATATCTCAGAGGTATGGAGGATTTATAGAGGCACAAAGCAGGGATGCACACTGTCACCAATGTTGTATATACTGACCCTAGAACCGCTGGAGGTCTTCCTTAAGGTTGAAAATGGGAACACAGGGATAGCTATAGATGGGGTTATACACCAAACCTCATTATACGCAGACGACATGTTCCTCTTTGTGGGGAACCCGCGGGTGCACCTATCATGTCTACTGGAAGCAATAGATGCATATATCAGACCTTCAGGAATAGATATCAACAAAGACAAGTCCTCTCTATTCCCCCTGGCCAATCTAAGATGAGTTCCCCGAACCAACTGCCAGACCTGGGACTCACATGGACACTGCACTCTTTCCAGTATCTGGAGTTAGAGGTGCACCACAATACCAATGACACACACAAATTCAATACACGGGGAGCCCTTGATAAAACCATGACCTTCTGGAAGACACTTCCGCTAGGGATGATGGGGAGGGCGGCCCTGATGAAGATGAAGGTATTGCCATGCATGCTATACTACTTCACAAACATCCCACACGTTATACCTAAGGCTTTCTTTATAAAATTGAACACAATGGCACGAGAATTCCTGTGGGTGGGGGGAGGGACAGGATCATGCTGAATACTTAGCAAAGGTACTATGAAGCAGGGGGCATCAGACTGCCTGACTTTGAACAATATTACACAGGGCAACTTTGTAGTTAGATGGCTAGGGGATGAGACATCAATAAACTCACTACTCTTCCAGCCGGCTTTGAAGCAATACTACCTGAGGGAAATGCTATGGATTGGCAAGCCCCTGATCAAGACCCTACCCAATATGGTCAAACTGGCCCTGACCCTGTGGAAGAAAGCATGGAAATTCCAGGGGGTGCAGAACCCCTGCTCTGTGCCGATCCCACTCGTGGGATTCATCGGCACGGACACAGGGACCCTCGCACTATACAGATATAATTAGGAAACCAAAGGAGTAGCTCAGATAGGAGATCTGAGGAAGGAAGGACAACGGGTGGAATTCCAAAACTTGATGGAGGAACAGGACATACATGGTGGTCAGTTATACTACACAACAGCATAGTTCAGATAATTAAGAAAAGATGGCCAGAACTGCCAGACAATGAGGATTTGAGGGGGATACTGGACATGTGGTACGATGTATCAGAAGGGGGATGCACGGTCTCTAAACTGTGTGAACTGTTGCTGAAATACAACAATAAGCGGTAGCTGCAAACAAGAGAACGCTGGGAAGGGGAGCTCCAGAAGCCTTTCAATGACCAGGAATGGTCCAGAGTCCTGAGATATCCTAAGAAAGTGTCCAGGAATGTAAGATTTAAACAAGCACAGCTATACATCATGCATAGCGCATACCTCACACCCAGGAAAATGACTGCAATGAGGATTGGGGAGCCCCGGGGCTGCCCATGTTGCGCTGCGGAGGATATTGACATGCTGCACATGTTTTTGACCTGGCGAGTGATAAAGGCTTTTTGGGAGGGAATCAAAGAAGGGGTGGAGGGGGGATGGAATCTACATGCAATCATGGTCCCCAGAGTCTTACCTATTGGGCCGCTTTCCTAGAGGAGACAGGCAAAGAACACATCTGGCCAAGATGAAAGATCTGGTGTGCATTTTGGCAAAGCGCAGCATAGCAATGGCATAGAACTCCAGCTCGGGACCAAGCATAGGCTCATGGTGAGCAGATCTCAAGAAATGGTCGGTGGCGGAGACAGCAGTGTGGACAAGGGTGATGCAGAGGGGAGAGGGGGAGAGCAGGCACAATATACTTGCATGTACCTGCCCCTTAGCTGTTACTAGGTACCACTGTGTTGTGGAATTGTCGAGATACTACCAATCACCACACTAACTGAGTTGTGGACACTAGCAGGTGTACTGGCCATGTAGGTGGGGGGGGACATGTGGGGTTGTTAGGGAGGCTAGTGGAGGTAGCAGAAAGACATGAAAGGGACCTTGAATGCAGGACGGGCCTAGACCTAACCAGGCGCACAGGGTGCCTTGCACTAAATCTGGAGAGATTACGCAAGCCCAAATCGTCAATTCAGGATAGAGATGCCAACTAACCAATTCCACTAACAATTTCCTCCTCTGCTTACACCGCTCAAACTACAAACTAAACACAACCACAAATCTACAGCACAACAAATTGCACAAACTTCACTACACCGCAACAACAAAACAAAAAAAACACATAGACTCGCACAAAAGTACACGATGACTACTGGCCGCAAACACCCCAGGCCCAGCCAAAGGACCCGCCGGGCTGAGGCCGCCAACAGCACATCACTGCACTCTTGCATTTTTCCAACCTCCTGCCACTAAGTTACCTTCCCTCCCTCTTTCAGAGCCACCAGAGCGCCAGGGGACCACTCCGGTGGTAATAGTGCGCGGTACAAATGTCCTTTAACATTAACATGTAACTCTCTGATACAGGACTTATTTGGACAAAGGGAAGAGAGCAGCACAGACGAACCTGGAGGAGTGTAAGAGCGTTAATAGGAGAACTGGCAAACAAGCCAAGTACCCCTGACAAGGAGAAGTACAGGGGATACAGACCTGATATTTGGATTGGAAAGGATGGGTGGAAATAGACCAGGGCAGCACGGCCAAGGAATTGCACCATGACGAATGATGACGCAGGGCGGAATCCACGAAGAAGTGCCAGAGTGATTGTTATGTTTGTTTGTTGTTGTTTTTGGTTCATGTTGTAAAACAATAAAGAGTTAAAATAAAAACTATGCTGCTGGAGGAGACGAGCACTTCACAAGCAAGCGAGGGAGGGAGGTAGGCGGCTTCGGCCTACTTCATCTCAAGGAGAAGACATGCAAGTGGGCTGGCATGCTCTCATCTCGGGTAAGTCACCATGTTACATTACGCTGTGTAGAAGGTATTCTCTATAATGGAAAAGGTTGGATTTAGACATAAATGGGAGATGGAGAAATTGGATTCAATACAGGGATTGTGTGGGACGGTAGGGACTTAAAGGGGGCCCTGTGAAATGAATACATTCACCATGAAAGATGCCGAAAGTATTGGGCGGGGGTGGGGGGGCGGCCTCAGCACTAAGTGTTCACTTGCAATTCAAATCATACGTATCGAATAATTCAGTATGTATTTGATGTTTTCCTAAAAAGAATAATTTTTTTGAATGAAAAAAATCAGCTAGGCACCACACGGTTGCTACAGATGGGATTTCCCATCCTAAGCAATGGGGCCACAAACATCACTTTCAAATGGGCCACCACGCATCTACAGCCCACCCTAAATGCTGTGGTAAAATTAACACTATCTGATTTTCATTGGGTTGAATACTGAAATCCATTGGCGTAGTGAGTGAAACAGCAAATACGTTCCTCAACCAATTTGTCCGTCAAGGGCATCCATAGAAAAGTGACATCATTGAACGTGGTTGTACCCCCGTGCCTTGCTCCACTAAAGGGTGCTTTTAACTTGGCTGGTGGTAAGAGCGCGGGAGGACTGGAGGTGAGTTTAGCTCCCTATTGTCAAAAGTAAATTAGAGGAAGAATCTATATTTGACACAAAAAGGCTATGAAGTGTTGCCAACGTTTCAAAATCCAAGCACTGTGTGTTAAGGAGGTGGGTCCTTAAGCACCAGTAGTGAAGTGTCCTTGTGTGCTAATCTCACCATGAATGGTCCCCACGCACCGGTAATCTCAGTTAGCTTGTACTTTGCCTGGACATGCTAAAGAAATGTTCACATGGTAGGTGATGGCTTGCTTTTCTGGCACTGTGGTTTGGGGGTGTTCCCCAGGTGGCACTCAAGAGTGGACCACGTGTGAAAAAAAGAACAGTTTCAATTCCCATGGGCCCCAGGCCCTTTGTAGATCTTCCGCTGATCTTCCCAGTGGCACAAACAACAGTGTATATGGCAATACATTTACACCTGTGATCACTAATGCACATTAGACATTATAGCACTGCTTACTTTTCTTAGCCAACCAGCACCTCTTTCGTGTGCACTAAAATTTACAAATTGCCTCTGCTTTGCAACCCATTATATTTTCTCATTATGAGCTGATTGTCCATTGCTGTGTAATACTTTGCTTTCATTGCCCAAGGCCATCCAACTTTGCTCAAAGAAAAAGATGATTACAAACCTATCTAAATGCATGCCCTTTAACCGTGTGCTTAATATAGAATGCAGGTCTGGTTATAGGCACCTGAAAGAGCTAGCAGAGCATATAGGCAGAAATAGTATAGTGTGCAGGTGGCGCAACGCCATGCCTGGAGTTAGCGGCACGTGTAGACATGGTGATGGGACACCGGTCCTCAATCATGGCATTGGCAACAGGGGCCATGGATCAACCTCACTGGGCCACCCAGGAAGTGGCTACTAATATTAATCTGCTGCAGGTGACCACTGACTGCCCTGGGGTTGAAGGTAGGGTGCCCACCACATTTACTATGACAGCATCAAACCAATCATTCTTTCATTAGCGTGCCTCAAATCATTTATCCAAGAGCAGTAACACTGACATCTCTTTTGGAGGTGACCTAGGCTTCAGAAGGTGTACTTGTTTAACTTATCCCTTTCCAATCCATAGCTCTCATCATCTATTACTGCAGTACTGGTGCCCCCCTTCTTTCTGCCCCTTACTGGGTGGCAATGGAGTCAGGGTTACACTTGCCAATATGTCCTCAGTCGCAGAAAAACTAATTTACACTGCCTGAACCGTGGGGTGTTATTATTAGCAACTTGACAACTTTGAGCAAACTTTGGCAAAATACCTACAATCAAGTCATTATGGGTATGTTGGGTGCTGCAATTCTACATTTTCTAGCGAGTGGGAAGGTCATATCTTGGGGCCTTAGTTGATCAAATCCATACGGTGTAGCCAGAGAAGCTAAGAATCGCTGTGGACTAATTGATCAACACTCAAGGTTGGGTTGTGTATACTAGGATGTTATTGCATAGCACAAGTGTTTGGTAATAGCATGCAATGCTTCTGGTGCTTTGTGATGAGTGGGTCGTTTTTCTGCTCCTCGATCAAAAAAAAAAAACTGTAACCCCTCATAGCTTTCCCTTCAGACATGATGCAAAAGTCATACTAAGATGGCCCAAAGCATGTACCTTGCATTAGTAGCCAGATAATGGTACCCTGTTCAGTCCAAATGACTTAGTACTACCAGGTGGCCCTACATGAGAAAGCTTGCGTATTGTGCATGTAGCGCCTAAAAGCTTATATTTATCCTGGATAGAGCAATGAACACTGGCATTTCGTGTGTTCCTGAAAGCACTATATTCCACAAGGCATTCAAATATGATGTGTAGTGTTTGAGCTTTCCGCAAGCATGTGGGTCACTTTGACTGATGTGAGGATGTGGGCATCCGCCAAAGGGCCCTGTGCGACCTCAACACACAATGCAACATTTGTGCTGCATGTGGCGGCCGAGAAAAGTCTCCACTTGCTGCAGAGAATGGACAGTGAAGTTCTTCACTATTTTACGTGGAAAAAAAATCACTTTACTTTTCCATATTAACTTTGAGAATTTCGCTTTTTGGGGCAAAAACTGTTTTCGCGATCAGTTTTTGACCAGAAGGCACTTGGAAGGTACTGGATATCTGCCATTTGGGGTGTAGGCCTCTTTCAGATGCTCTGTCTATTTACAGTTTACCCCGAGTGATGTACAATAGTCCAGGTTGTTTTGTTGGACGACTGCTTACATTCACAGTAAAGTGGTAATATGGGCCTATACACACTGATATTAACGCTACATATGGTGATCCATTCTTGTATGAAATGTATATCATACTACAGTGATATCGTAACCATATTTTTCTCAGTGTGCTAAGGAACAATACTATGTGATGCCACTTCCTGTTTTGTCAAGGGATGAAAGGTTGTGTGCTATCTGTTCCTGTGATGTCGCTTGGGGCTGGCTCAAATGGCATCACTTCTTGTGATGTCATCAGAGGTCAAGGGTCATGTGATGTCCCTTCCGCTACCCTTGGCATTTTGGTGAAATGTCGTCCCTGCGCCCTCCCTCTCCATTGGCCCTCTGCCTAAACTGGTCCCCGGGCCTACCACTGCTGTTGCGTTGCTCAGGGAAGGCATTACGAACCGTATACCAAAAGCCCACCTCCTCAGGATCCTGCTTGGGCTCAAACTATCCATGACACCTTCTCTGCTAAGGTTGACTCCCATCTACAGTCCACCACTTCTCAAAAAGCCCCCACCACCATTCCCACACCTGCCCTGCCACGCTTATCCCCGACCATCCCTTCTGCCACGTCTAAACCTGTATTCTCATTCACTCCTTGAGCTCTGGCTGAAATCACCCAGATCATCACGAACATGAAACCCACCACATGCAAGGATGACACTTGCCCCTCAAGGCTCCTGGTTAGTTGCCTTGATACCTTGGACCTCTGGGTTACCAAACTTGTTAACCAGTGATTTCTTAAGGGTCAGGTTCCCATGGATTTTAAAGAGGCCTGGATTACCCTTCTCCTCAAAAAAGATAACCTAGACCCCTGCCGGCCAAAAAACTACCAGCTAATAACCAACATTCCGTTCCTTCTCCAAGATGATGGATCGGGTTGCATACCTGCAGCTACAGACATTTATTGAGGGAAACGCCATTTTAGGCCCGTGTCAATCCGGCTTCCGTGCCAGCAACAGCACAGAGACCGCTATGCTTGACCGCAAGTCCAACCTCGACCCCATCATCGATCAAGGCCACCCGGCCCTCCTTATGCTGCTCGATTTATCAGCCGCTTTTGACCTTATCGACCACGATCTGCTGGTGACCAGGTTGCAATCACTGATGGGCTGTTCAAATACAGCAACTTAATGGCTTTCCTTCTTCTTCCTTCCTTCTTCTTGGGTCCCTGCAATGCCAGGGTCACCCTAGACGACGCCTGTTCTTCCACCGTCTCACTTACTCGCGGTGTCCCTCAGGGTTCATCACTTTCACCCATGTTGTTTATTATTTACATCTTGCCCCACCCCAAGACTCTTGATGACCTGGGTGTATGGTATGCAAACTATGCAGATGACACCCAGTTCATCCTCAAACTCTCAGGCATTTACACTCAGGATTCTCCATCTATCTCACCATCCATACCTGGATGGTAGTGAACTCAATGGCCCTTAATGCAGAGAAGACTGAGATCCTCATCACTGCCTCCAGCCACATGCTGAAAAACCTGGCCCCATAGTATGCACATTTTTTCCGTTGCCAGTATCACCATTCCCATGGCAAAAAGTGTCAAAACGCTGGGCGTCACTGTTGGCGTTGAACTTTCCTTGATGCAGCATGTAGCCAAGACCCGGGCATCCTGTGGCCGCATTAACAAACTTCTCGGCCACATGCTCCCCTTTTTCTCGACAAAAATTATGGCCATCTTAGCCTCTGCGTTGGTCAATTCTCGACTGGACTATTTTAATAGTCTCTTGGCTGGCACCGTCCAGTCTAACTTCACCGCCCTTCAGGTCCCACAGAACGGTGCCGTCCGAGCAGTACTGGGCATTACCAGATGGCAGTCCATTACAGAAGCAAGAAGAACTTTGCACTGGATGCCCGTCAGGCACTGTATCTCCTACAAAATTCGGACTCTTACCTTTAAGTGCCTCGCCCTTGAGGCACCTGTCTACCTCTCCGAGCGATGAAAGAGCTATCTGCCCTCACGTGTTCTCCGATCATCGGACCAGGCCAAACTCAGCCAACCAAGATTCCGATTGGCCAAATACGGGAAGACCAACTTTGATGTCATCGCCCCTGGCCTCTGGAATGCCATCCCGCTCGAATTGAAAATGACTCCCACTCTTGCTGAATTCAAGAGGAAGTTGAACATCTTTCTCTTCAACGCATCTCTCATCTAGATTTCTCCTTGCATGTTGTTGACTGCCTGTCCACCGTCTTGTTTGTTTGATGTGCGCCCTGAGGCCCTCGGGCAGGCTGGTGCTTCACCAGGGGCGTTGCTAGGGGGGGGCTAAGGGGGCTATAGCCCCTGGTCTTTTGGTTGTAGCCCCGGATAGAATCTCAGGAGCTACAGCCAAAAGAGTAGCTAGCCCCCAGTCCCAACAGTTCTGACATCAGCTTAGCCTCGGGTCTTTTCCAGACCTAGCAACTCCCCTGTGCTTCACTAAGAATAAAAATAAATAAATACATTTGAAATTTCAAAATGAGTCTCAAGGCGCGTCCCATTTTTGTACGTGTGTATGCTGGTCTCTGGCAAAGATGGCATGCAATAGTCAAAGTACCAGTTCATGTGAGTCCTTCCTGGTTGGTGGACAATGCTGGTTTGGTGTGGGTGCCGGTCCGCAAGGGCCCAGCCCAGACATGTGAGCGTTATGTTTCCTTTTCTGCCTTAACTAACGCTGATGTTATGCCAGTGCCAGGAAGCCTGCTGGGGTGGGTGGAGCAACCTGGCTCGCTCTGCTCTGACGCTTATGTCTCTGCTGCAGTGGGTCGCTTGGCAGACTGCTATTTTCAGGCAACGGCATGGTCTTTTAGGCTTCTTGCTCATGGAAGTCCTTCTCTGGTCGGCTGTTCATTGCTCTGTTTCAGCAGCTGCTGATATTGTGGGTTCTCTGAGACACAAAGAAAAACACTGTCCAGATCAGTGCTGTGCAGACATGGGGTGACAGATAGTGGTACTCTTGGCAAACAAATGGGCAAAGTGGAAGGAGTAGTGATTAGGGTACTCCCAAATCCTAAACCCCAACTTTGTTGTAGGACTGGCTCTGGTGCATACCCTGGTAGGCCGCCCACCCACTCCTGACAGAGAGGGATCCCTTCCCCCACCTGACAGGGACAGATCTTTGGCCTTGCCCCTTAACCCATGGAGAATTGTTCTTCCACTGATATGGGGATATATTGCTGTCTGCTTACTCACCCTTAGTGAAGGCGTATAGATATTTTCTGCCACCTTTTCAATTATTTGTGGTTTCCTGTGATGCTGTCCAAAGGAAGAATGCCTCAAATATAAGCGGAAGCGACCAAAGGACGCAGCATTGTTGTTTTTGTTCTGCTTTTTATTTTAGAAGTGACAACCATCATGTTCTTTTGTCTCCATTACTTAAGCGTGTTCTTGAACACGGAAGGAATGGAAAGGTTATAGTGTGAAAATCCAAACAAATATCCTGACCCTGACTAAACGACCGTGTGGCAAGAATGTGTGCAGAGCAAAGGGAATGATGGATTGCGTATGGAGAGCTATAACACGTTACTACTATACACATGATCACTCAGGCTTATCTTCAGCCTGGGCTTCACCTCTGGAGGCCAAACCTATTAAATTGTAAAGACAGACTGGAGACACTAATCTATACAATGTTTATTAAAATCGTGAATAATGTACCCAAAATCTTATCAACCATTATCCAGGCCTTTTTCATCAGCTTGCATATGATATTACGTTTCACTTGCCTCCTCACAGAAAATATGCGTTCTTCCTGTCAAGCTGGGGCACTCCTGACCCATCTTCCCTCAGGCGGCATAAAGACTCGGCCACCTGCGTCACGTCTTGTTGTGTCTTTTCTCTAACAGCAGCATGCATGGGGAGAGCTGCTGGGGAGCGTGGGGGTGAGGGAGGCAAGAGGATGCTGGCATAGAGTCTTGGTGGCTTCATCTAGGAATGATAATGTCCAGGGCAAATATCGGAGGGGTCCATTTTCCCTTTGGAGGACGCAGAAGTGGGCATAATGTCATGGTCCAAGAAGTGCACTCACAGAATGTCACAAGGGAGATGCGACACTAGCGCTGCCATGGAGACCAAGATGGGGTAACCAAAGCAAGAGTCACTCGAGCCTCGTTGTTCATGCAGTTGTTAACGCAGGCATTATAGAGTTGTAATCAATTGGAAAAGATCCTGTTAGACATAAGCATCTGGATAGGCACTCCCATAGTCACTCCATCCCCGCTCTCCCTCAGCCAAGCAGAGAAGATCCTCTCCTCCTTCCTTTTCTCTCCCGCTTTATTCATCAGCAAGTTGTCAGCACTCGCGGCAGATGCAGAGGAAGGGGAAGAGGGCAAGGTAAGGGTCTCCATGGATGCCTAGATATAAGGCTGAGATACAGTAGTACATGATGCCTTGGTAAAGGAGAGGGCAAGTCTGACAAGACCTGAGGACAGGAGAAATGCATTCCCTGATGCAATGGGTCACTATGGGCCTCATTACGACCCTGGCGCTCCTGTAATGAAGGGTGCCTGTACGGGACCGGCACCCTTCATTACGGGAGCGCCTATTACGAGTTTCCTTTTGGGGGACCCGGAACAGACGTCTGGTAAAACCAGACGTCCTTTCCTGGTCCCGCGAGGGGAAGTGGGAGCTAATAACGGGCCGTTAGTAACGTGCCCGTTATTACCTCCCTCCCCATTCCCATTGAGCCCTATTGCAGCTCAAATGGGAATGGGGAATGGTTCCTTCAAGGAGGAATTACCGGGTCCTGCAATGTTGGAATGCCCCGGTTATTCCTCATTGAAGGAACCCGGTATTGGAGCCCGGTATGGAGGCAGCCATGGTGCTAATAGCACCATGGCTGCCTCCATACTCATAATGAGGCCCTATATCTCTGAGGAGGCCAGACAAGAGTAGCTGAAACATTTATGTGAGAGTGAAATTCTCTGGGGCCAATGTAGACCAGGATGAAGATGGAACCACTCAAGTCACCATAATGTGATGATAAAGACAATTAAAAACTTCATCACGAGGGAATGGGCTGATCCTCAGAAGACTGCAGTGTTAACGTTGATGTCCAAGCACTATCATGTTAAAGCTAGCAAGCCAGGTCTAGCAAAGTACATTAAGGTGGAGTTGTTGCTCCCTAATCTGGCAGGCAGACCCGCAATGGAAGGTGAGGATATGTTTCCCTGCATGCCACGAACAGGAAGGTGGACCCTGTCTTGAAGACGAGCTATGTGGGGACCAAATGAGTCCTCCGGGCATGCATTTAGCTCGTCTACACAGATTAGGCCTTACTCAGGGACATGTAGAATATGCAACCCTCACAAGCCAGATTTACAAAAGTGTTTAGTACTATAGATCACTGCTTTACGCTGGTCAGTATCATTGAGAAAGAATGCAGGGCGAGGAAGCTCGATGTGGCTTTCTTGGATTTAGCAAAAGCTTTTGATGTCTAACGTATGAATATACCGAGTCAAAAGCTAGCTACTTGTAGGGGATTGTGGTAAATCGCAGTACTCTGATCTCCACAAGAGAGTTACCCATGACGGTCGAGTGGTGATGGTCGTGCTGGCCACTGGAACAGGACGTTGGGGATGATAGCGGCAGCAACAGAGGAGCATCCAGCTCGCAGCATGACTCTGCTGGAGCGTCGGGATCTAGGATGGTGGTGTGCTCTGCACTGCGGGTGGAAAGAAGGGAGACAGTGGCACATAGGCGCTGCAGGACCTCAGAGGAAAGGCCCTAGCCCTTGCCTTTGGCAGTGCCAGCACAAATCCAGGAATGCAATAGGACTTATGGGAGGATGCGAGTTAGAATCCCCATAGAGAAACTTACGAGAAGGTAAGAGTGCAGCCATATTAATCAAATAAGAAAATGAGCCCAAGGACAAGGCACAAATATTTTAAAGTGGCCCTGTATGTATGAAAGAAAAAATAAAATAAAATGAAGAAAGTGAAACAGTAATTAAAATAACACAACTTCAAAATGGCCAATCATGAGAGTCACTGAAGAGATATCCAGAGTGCAAAATACTATTACTTACAAAAGTATCAAATGGAAACATGGGAGTTCAATAGCAGATAGATAATTTCTTTGTACAGATATTGTATGGTGTACATAGTTTCTATTCTAGTTCCATGTCACCTCTATGAGTCACACTGCTCCTTCTTATATAGAGTTTTTAAATTGGGCGTGTTTTGGGTTCGTTACGCACACGCAACACGTTCCCATTGAGGATACGTGATCTTCCACGTGACTTACGTCCACAGCAGCGACGGCTTAAGTCGGCTGCTTGCACACGGCCGATGTAGCATGGTCATTGAGATTTACGGCTAGGCTGTGCTCAGTAACTCCAGCCGCCCACGCCAGTCCGGGTGCTAACTTCAAGTAAGTACGAACATGATCTGCCGCTCTTCACACTGCCGCTTTAGTATTGTACAAACCTTGTTCTGAGACGAAGTTTTGTCGTCTATATGAATATATAAGTTCGGCTGCATTTGTATATGAAGATTCGTGCTTTACTTAGCCTGCAGTATCATAGACACTTCTCATTTACGTACTTATGTCTGTGTATACAGTTCGTCTGTCAGACTTCTGCCAGCAGCCAGCTAATTTTTCAATTAGTAGCCACTTTTTAAACTTTTTTAACTGTATATGACTCTATTGGGATATCTTATGTTTGATTTTGTCATATGCGGTTTAGGCTAATATTATTATTTTTTGTTTGATAGTACACTTGGCGCACATCTGCTGACACGAGTTGCTTCGTTGCATCACCCTCCAGAAAGCCACCGTACCATAATCTTTGAAGGGGGCTACTGAGATGTCATGTTAACTACAGGTAACAATTGACCGCTCGCATTTGATTCCTTTGGTTGTTGTAGTCACACTTTTTTACCTTATGTGTGCTTCAATCAACTTCTCATTTTCCACTAGTCACTACTCCATTGGCGATACGATTCCAGCATACGATCCATCTTTGGCATTTTGCATATTAATGGATACTTATATAAGGTTTGTTTAGTCTAGCATATTGCATCTATTTAGCCATTATATTTTTATGCCGCATGTGGGGGTGTCTAGTGTTTTCCTGCCTGGGCTATTTCGACCTTTGTGGCCCCTAAGGTGCACCTTACTAATTTTAATTATTTTTTACACTTTCAGGGTCGGTGCCTCGCCTCTGGCTTTTCTAAATAAAATCCTGCTTCTGGGGTTGTTCTCATTTAGATATACTTCCCCAGCACAAATGTCTAGTTTTATTGGTTCGTAACAGGTGGCACATGGTGGCTATATACAATCTATTGTTGAGTTTAGTTCATGTGATGGGACACTGCCGCATATTTATGTAGTAATGTTCTTTTTCTGCAGCTTCTCGCTTTGTATCTCCTGATGAAGACGTTGTTTACTACACACTCTACGTCGAAACCGGTTGAGTTCATTCTTTTAGGGATGTGATCTACATAACACTTCTCCTCACAGATCCGCCCTTGTGATAGATTGTTTTTAATGAATTCTATTGCTGTTTGTTTAATATATTTGTAAACATTAAAATAATCAAATGGGATGTGATGAATGTTTGTCCCACTCCCAATTGGAAAATAATGTTAATTAATTTAGTTATCTTTTTAGCCATTGTTGGTTGGTTGAATGTCACTATGTATGATGTATGGTTTGGATGCTGCACTATGAATGTTTGTTGAGATGGATGTATTTTAGTCACAGTTATTTGTTCATCTATGCTGGTGTGTTACGTGATTTATTGATGCCCTACAAAGTAGAATGCCATTAATTGACTTGTTCAAAAAAAATTTGTATCATGATAAATAAAATGATTTGATACTTTTGTAAGTAATAGTATTTTGCACTCTGGGTATCTCTTCAGTTTCTCGTTTTACGATAATACTCTGGTCCAGAGGATAGAGTTTTCCTGCATCTTTCCGCTTTTGCAATCATGAGAGTCAGCCTAACCACGGAGGTCTACATTGGAAGCAAACTGCCACCTAATCCTGTAATCACAGCTTTCCACCAGTCAGCGACCAACAGGATGGGGGAGGTGTCTAGATAAAAGCAGAGCCAGCTCACTATGAACTTGTCTCAGTCGGGGACAGGTTCCTTGTTCTTCTCTCCAGATGCTGGTTCATGAAAAGATGTTTATCCTGAAGGAAGGGGGGGGTTGATGCCTGTAAAGCTCACCTGGTCTCTGCAGAGGCGTTGGGGCATGGTCGCAGCCCTCCCAGGGATGAACTACTCTTGTCTGTTCCTCCCTCTGCATCTGTGTGGGGAACTGCGGTGATGAGTGTTAAGACGGATTTCTGAACTCTGTCCTGGCGGCGCAGAGGTTCAGAAGGCCAACCTAATTACTTGGAACAGGGTAACCTCTGGACAAGCCAGACCAATCAGGGTAGCGATCGCGGCGGTCAAAACTACGTCTCAAGAGGGGTGAGGGTGACTGAAAGCCCGCAATGAGCACACAAAGCAAGGGCACTTACAAATTACTCCAAACAGGTGTTATATTAAAAATATATACACATTTATTCCAAGGCCTTTGCAACAATGACCGTAGCGAGAAATCACAATAAAACTCTAGTAAACCAACACATACCAAACCAATACAATATATATACAAATACAAAGGAGTCTAAAGTGTTAGATGCACGAAATGTGTAGTCCACCTAGAAGGGGAGGAAAACAGGCAGAGCGAAATAATAATTAGACCCAGTCCGCCTTCAGAGGCACCTAACTAAAAGGAAGTCCAAGCCCTACGAAGAGTGGTGCCTTGTGCTCAAAAGTACCTGCACACGCCGGTGCCAACGGGCAAAAAGGGGAGTCTCTTCGAGGGAATCAGGCAGTTCAGTTTGGTGCACAAATGAAGAAGAACAGAGTTCCGCGACTCAAGCGCAGCCTCCACTGTGGGCAGAAGCAGAGCGCGAGTACGGAAAGGCGTGCTGCTTGACACAGCGGGGAAAAGCTATGGGCTCCTGAAGGAGGGCGACCAGTTCATAGCTGTGCTACTCACCGGTCCCCGATGCAAGCAGACCCAGGCTTCTCTGCATCAGTTTCAGTGCTGGCAGGTTCAGGGGAGCAGGGGACGTCTCGTCGTCGTGTAGATTCTGCAGCAGCAGAGTTGAGTTAGAGATGTCCCAAACGAAGTGAACCCACACAGTTTGTTACCACAGCAGGGCAACGGAGCGGCCGTGTGTATCTCAGCCAAATGTACACTACTCACTTCAGACCTGGGAATGCCAAGTGTATGAATCGTGTGAGAGTGACAAGAACTCGAAATACAACACAACCTGGCGGCGGTTACAGAGCAAGACTCCTGGGTAGGCTGGTCAGTCTGCTGGATGGCCCAGAGACACTTCCGAAGGCTTACGTGCAGGAGATGGTGAAGATGCCGAGAATAGCTGTCCCCGCTATTCCAAGGGTCGAAGTACCAGTACAGGCCTTCTGGTTCGATCAGAGGTAGAAAGGGTTTCACAAAGCGACAGCAGTGCAGAGGAGCAGTCCTTCAGCGGGTCACCAGCGATTCCTCGGTTCAGCCTCGTGGTTGCAGGATACTTGGCTCCTGTATTACTTTGTTCGTGAGAACTCAGGAGATCGACATGGTAGTGGCGTTTCCAGCCCCCTCTTATCCACGGTTCCCTTCGCGCCAAAACGGAGGGGACCCAATGGGAGATCCGCTCATAAAACACTCACACCATACGTGGACCTATCACGGACCACGGTGGTCCCAGGCATTCATACCACACTAGACTCTCTGGCACCCAGGATGTGTATTGGGACCAGACATCCCAGCCCACATCCTGGAGGCACACACAAGGCCTGTAGAAGCCCGCAAAAGCATCTGTGTTTCGCGGGAAAGTACATGTCCAAATAAGGAAGGCCCCGGGTCAGCTCGACCTGGGGAAGGTGAAGGGGCAAGACGGTCAGCGGACAGGACAAAGGAGCCTCGTGGTCTGGCCATTTTGGGAGCCAGGCCACCATTTTGGGCTAAGCGCGAAAAACGCGCTTAAAACGCCAAAAGGAGCTCGAAAACACAAGAAACGATCGCTGCCACCATTCCTGTCCGTGATTCACTTGCACCGATCATTTACAATCCAAAAAGAGTATCTAGGGCCTGTAGAAGGCTAGAGACCCAAGAGAGCAGTAACTTAGCTTACAGTGCCCTCTTGTGTCATGTTGCACGAAAGCTGCAACATGATAAAGAAACCACGGAAAACAGCGTTTCCCGGTACTGACTGTCTTAAGGGCATGTCAGTTTCCCCGTAAGAATGGAGCGAAAGCCCAGAGGAGTGCGGCAGAAGGCTGCACTTCCCTGGCAAAGTCTAGATCATGGTGAAAACAACAGCAAAAAGTTTAGGGGTTGCCACATGGAAGGAAAATTACCCACAATTAAGAAATCTTTCCTAACAATGAGCAGTGCGGTTCCTGCGTGAATATAAGGGGGGTCGTATGAGTATGCAGCCTGTGGTCCCTGACCCCTTCTCCAGACCTCTTCTCCCTGGATGAAGTCTTCCACTCATCCCCCTTTTTGACTATTACCAGATGGTAGGCCCCTCGTAAATCCAATTTGGTATAAATTTGCGCATTTTTTACTTGATCCAAAAGTTCTGGAATCAGTGGCAACGGGTACCGTTTTTTTACCGTGATCTGATTGACGACTCTGTAGTCAATGCAAGTTCTCAGGTCTCCCTCTTTCTTAGGCACGAAAAATAATGCTGAGGAAGCAGGGGATTTTGACGGGCGAATGAAGCCGTTGCCTAAATACTGATCCAAGTATGTTTTTGAATGTTGGTTTTCTTGCTCCGTTAGGGGGTCACACATAGACCGACCGCCCTTCAGCTCTGGCTCTATCCATTTTCCGAATCTGCAATCTATGATCGAGTTGAACTGTTAGGTCAATATATTCAGCATGCCCCTCTGTGGGATTTACTACTTGGGCTAGAACGTCCTTAAGATCCCCTCGTAATCCACAGTGAAAGAGCGTAGTTCTTTTTCCCTCTGGCCAATTTGTTTGGACTATAAGACGGTTGAAGGAGGTGATGTAGGTTAACAAATCTTGGTTACCCTACCGGAGTGACAATAATTTGTTGTCCAGAGCCTGACCTTGGGCATGCCGTGCAAATAGTTTCTCCATTTTGCGCTGAAAACCCCCAAAGTCCCGAAGCAAGGGGTCATCTTGAATTACCAAGGATATAGACCAGTCCGCCGCACTTCCTCCCAAATATGAAAGTACAAATGCCACCCTAGATTGATGATTGGGGAAGGCCCCAGGTCTGCACAGGAAATGAAGGCGGCATTGATTCATGAATACAGCATACTTATTTGGATCATCACTGAAACGTTCGGGCGGAGCTAAGGGAACCGCCCCTGGAAGAACCACCTAACCACCTGTGCGGGCATTGGCGTTGACTGTGGTGGCGGAATAGGGTGGCCCAGTCCCGGTAATGGGGCTTGGTCAGCCTGTGCTTGGAGCATCTTCCTTGCTAAATCGTCCGTGCGTTCTCGATTCACAATGAGGTCCCTCCTTAAGGCATTGGTTTCCTGTCTTGAGGCATTAAGTTCAGCCCGTAACTCTCCCAGTAACTGGGCCAAATGGTCCATTTCTGAAGTTTCCATAATGCCCAGGCAGAGATTCGTAGGAGGCTTTGTGTTCTGTTACGCTCACCTGGTCTCTGCGGAGGCATTGGGGCACGGTCACAGCCCTCCCAGGGATGAACTCTTCTTGTCTGTTCCTCCCTCTGCATCTGTGTGGGGAACTGCGGTGATGAGCAGTGCGGTTCCTGTGTGAATATAAGGAGGGTCGTATGAGTATGCAGCCTGTGGTCCCTGACCCCTTCTCCAGACCTCTTCATCCTGGATGTGGTTACCCTGGGGTTGCACTACTCTTGAGGCTCACCTGCTGAATGATGATGATGAGCTCTCCGTACTGCTGCTTCTGGCAGGGGCGCTTGTTGAAGTGAACCGAGTTCCTTCACTGATCCCTTGTCGTGGAAGTCCAGGCCAGCTGTGACTAGTCCACTTCTCTTGTAGGTAAGGGTTTCCCTTGTTTCCACTTGCCCGCTTGTCTTCCGACTGTTATAATTGTATTTGTAAAGTTTGTTCTCTGTCCATTGTATGTAATGTCTCTTTTCTCTGCTCTCTCCCCTTGCAGGTGGTGTAGCGGTGCCGGCGGTAATTGCGGTAGAAGAAGCGGAGCCGGCGGTACGGAGGAGCGGGGATGAGATGGTACGACAGCTGGTAAGTAGCCTTTAATGGTGCCTTGGGGTGCGCGTTGGGTTTTAAATGCGGTGCAATCCTGGGTTGGGTGTTTTTGGGAGTTCTAACCTTGTCTTGTCTTCTTATCTCATTTAGGGCCTTCAGCTTCGTGGGACAGAGAGCGCAGGTGCTGCAGCGTCGATTCAGGATCTGCCAAGAAGATGGAGCGTTGCCGTGAGATGCGAGCCACGGTCCAGGTAAGGATGCTATTGTTGCAAGATCATGAGGTAAGTAGCTGTCCAGGCGGCGGTGAGCGTCACGTTGCACGGAGGTGCAAAGTAACACAAAACGTTTGCTTGAGGGATCGGTGGGTTTATATAGTCTTGTTCCTGGCCAAGCCCAGTAACTCTGGCCTGAAATAAAGTGTGCACTGAAGTAAAATAATAGCACCCCTGCGCTGAAATAAAGTGTTGCAGCTCACATCTCTATAAGGCGCCAGGACTGAGTCCAGCCAGGGCCCCTGTGTTTATGAGTCCCAAAGGGACATAAGTGAGTCAAATGACCCATTGCCCCCATCACTAGATGTTGTGGTCTTTGTGTTCTGGGGCCTGTGGTCATGACATGCCTCGGTGAGGGAGCCTGGACTACCCTGGAACACTCCTGCCTCGAAGCTGCTTGAAGAGCTGGGAGGGAACTGACTGACCCAGGGGAACAAGGAGAGTACCCCAGCGGCACCACTTAAGCCAAAAGGTGAAATAGCGGACCCACATGAGAAGCCTGGGAAGGAGCTGAGGAAACTGACTGACCTAGGGGGGAGAAGGTGAGGACCCCTGCAGCGCCTCCTAGGCCAAAAAGGTGAAAGAGCTGACCCGCCTGAAAAGAGGCTAAGGTAACTGACTGGCCTAGGGGAACAAGGAGAGTACCACTGCGGCACCACTTAAGCCAAACGGTGGAATAGCTGGGAAGCCAGTGAGGAAGCTGACTGACCCAAGAGGGAGAAGGGGAGTATCCCTACAGCCCCCCTAAGCCTAAAAGGTGGAAAAGCTGGCCTGTCTGAGAAGCCTGGGAAGACGCTAAGGCAAAACCTTGCTAAAATCCTGGTAGAGGTACCAGGACAGAAGCAGGACCCCTGACGGGAAGAGTGGAAAACCAACCCTATAGAGAGAAAAGGCACAAAGCAAAGACCCCCTTAAGAGCACAGGGGCAAAAACCTAGGTACCCTGAAGAGATGAGGGGCAAAGAGAGAAAGAAGGTAAAGAAGATAGACCCCTGGAGGAAAAAGGAGCAATGTCACGTTTCCTGAAAAGGAGAGGGGCAAAAAGAAAAATGAAAGAGAAGGCCACAAAGAAAAGGCCATGTAAGAAGTTAGAATATCCATGGGAAACGGGAGAGCGAGAAGTGAGCGATACAGACATGAACTCCGCAGGAAGACAGGCGAAGATCAAAAGCCCTGAAAGGAATACAGGGATACAGTGAAATAGAGAAAGAAGCCGAATGTACCACAACAGGAGCTTGGACACAAAAGACCCCTGGAAGTGGAAGAGGGGCAGAAGCTAATAGCTTGGCAAGAAATAGAGATAGAAGAACTCAGAAAACCAACAGGAGACAACCTCCCAAACAGCCAACAGAGAGTGAGAGAGAGAGTGGCATGAATCCCCCAGAGGACTGAGATCCCTCACCTAAGAGGCACTGCCCCTGGAAGGCAACTACTGGTCCGAGTTTGAGTTCTTCGCATAAGGGGCCCTGGTGGTTATCTACTCGATGAAACCCTAAAAAAGACCCAGTTGATTGAATGTACTTTGTTAATTTAGGTAAGGACTTCAAGTTAGAAATCCTACCCTCAACCCTTTTCACCGGAGGGAAAGTACTTAAGGTTAGTTTTCTCATTGCACCATTTGATTTCAATATTCTGACGACTCAATTTTTAGGGACTTTGATTCTGGAAACATTATTTTGAAGTTGAGGATTGGTTGTGACAGCTGGGAAAGCATATTTAAAAAAAACTTTGAACGTGCTTCATTGGGACTGGGATGTTTATTAAGATTGTGTTCTGTACGGGGCTCACAGTTGGGTAAGTGCTGTGTAATATTTAGGGTTAAGATCTGCCCCATGATTCTCTACAGCATCAAGATCTGGGGTTATTCAAACTCTCCACCTGTGCTTGTGGTGCAAAATAGATCTCTGAGACGGTGTATATGGCTGCCCAAGCAGCCCCAATAGTGCTGTAAGTTTGGATGTCGGGGTTCACAACCTCGAAGTGCAGGATCAACTAAGCTCGGCAATATATTTGTTTAAAGCGACTTTGGGTGCCGCTTGAACCCTAATATGCAGCATGTGCAGTAAGCAATCATTCTGACTCCTGTGCTAAAGATAAGTTTCTTTGGTGCCAAAAGGGCTGCAAACTGCTAGTAATTTAGGGATTTGGTGGGGTGGCTGCATTCCATTTTGACTCCTTTAATCGGACGGGTCTGTTCGTCCTTTTTTGCGTAGACATGCATAATAACCCAGCAGTTAAGGGGTTAAGGCAGTAGATAAGGAAAGCGCTTCGCAGAAGTAGACAAGCACCCAACACATGAATAATTTAACCTTGCGGTTCCTTTATGCTGGTTTATGTGCATGTTTTACAAGGAGGGGAAAAACCAGATTGTAAGACACTGGTTTTGATGCCCTGCTTAAATGCACTTCCTCTCAGTGCCGAGAGGAAGTGGGCAGTGATTTGCACAAGGGGTTTTTGTAAAACAGCAGAAGATGAAGATCGTGTACAATATTTATTAATTTTTCGCTGCTTTACTGAGCTATCTCAATTTTGGTTAAGACCTTTTCTGTTAAGAAAAAACAGAATGGTCTTCTGAGCCCTATACAAACCGGATATAGACAGCATGTTGGCACAATTATCAGTGGCTTAACACTCAAAGTATGCCTGTCAATTGTGTGAGTTGACACTGGGCACACCCTAGATGTGGCGGCTGTGGGTTTAACCTCCGCTTTTGATAATGACGATATCTCGAAACTCTGCTCAAAATTGAGGAAATGGGACATAGAGCCTTCCTTTTTAGCATTACACGCCTCCTGTATTCGACCAATTCAACAAGAGCGGGACTCAACACTACAGACGAATTATGCAGAGCAATAGCGTTAAATAAAGGTATATGGCAGGGATGTGTCTTGGCACCCACTCTTTTCAACTTCTATCTGGCTGACCCGTGGGAGTCAAGTAAAGAGTGGGGGGGGGGGTATACGTACCCAACTGGTCAGGGCTCAAATTAAGATGCATAGCTTTTGCAGACAACATCCTTTTAATAGAAAAGAAGGGCAAGAAATACACTTGGGAACTAAACAACACCCCAATCAAACAAGTGGAATGTTAGGTTTAGAAGTAATCTCTTCCTGTTTGCTTATGCTTTAATTGAAGATGTTCTAGTTTATATATTATGATGTCAGAGGTTTCTATGTGTGTGTATGTTTACCTCTGACTGAGGTTCCAGAATTGTCAAGGGTTCGGTTGCAGTTGGAGATAGCGACCTGAGAAGCAGTGCCTGCTGCTCGTTGTGATTTTGCTCAATAAACCTTCTTTCATTCCTTTCGTTGCCTCCACCTTAATTCAACATTGGCGACGAGGAATTCACCCAGGCGTGCAGCGATCTGCAGTTTCGCAATCCCGTGTACTGACAGCAATCCCGTTGTTTGTGCTGCTCCGTGGGCGAATGGGGGAAGGAGGAGCAGAGCGGAAGGAAGGGGGCCCGAGCAGCAGGCACTGCGACCCCGCCCCCACGTCCCAGGTCAGGAGGTGCGCTTGTGGGGACTGCGGGCAGGGTGCACTAGAGCCTGCCGTTTGGGAGTAGGAGCTTGTGGCGTGAAGCCCCTCGTTTGAATTCGTTTGAATTCGTCACGATCAGTCGCAAGCCACGCCTCTAGCATTGGAAGGGGCATGGCCTACCTTGACTTGACATCAAGGCTTCACGGCTGGGCATTGTGACCTCAGTTTCCTGGCAACAATTGTTTGCAGGAGGAAAGACTTCTGTATACAGCTAGAGTGGGCTGTATTGACTTCATAAAGGCAGCACTTCTCTGAAAAGGCTGCAGGACATATGCTGGGCTGCAGATGACCTCATAAAGGCAGCACCTCTCTGAATAGGCTGCAGGATACATCCAGCTTCTTTCTGTGATATTTGCCAGCCACATCTGGAATCAACTGTGTTTTTTAGGAGCTAAAGAAGCATTTCAACCCTGCCTTCCACCACGCCACTCCTGTTTATAAGATACCAACACTAGAGACACACACCCTGTCAGCTAGTGAGACAGAGGTGATGGTTGCAGCCATCCCGCCACCTGCGCCTTTCCTAGCCGAACCAGGCCGTCCTCCCATCAGATGGGACAGATGGAAGGGCATATTTGAGAATTATGTTGTGGCCATTGGAGGAGACAGATTTAGTGCAGCAAGAAAAAAAGCCCAGTTACTGCACAATTTGGGACCAGATGAGCGCAGTGTATTTGATGGCCTTGCAAGAAGTCAGGGTGAGAATGCAGGAGAAACAGATGAGTACTCAGTGGCTCTCAAGCAGATAGAGGAACATTTTGAGCCAAAGATAAACGTCACATTTGAACGTCACAAGTTCTTTCAACGGGCTCAAGAAACATCAGAGTAGGTTGAGTCATATATTGCATCTCTCAGAACATTGAGCCATACTTGTGACTTTGAGACTTTAACTGATTCCTTGATAAGGGACCAGTTGGTGAGGTGTACCAACAGCATGAGGGTGCAAGGGAAGTATTGCCCAAGGATGTTACCCTGGAACAGGCGATTGAACGCACTCGGAGTATTGAGCAGACCACATAATATATAAAAGAGATGAAAGTTGACAAGCAAGTGTCACATGCCGTGTGTGCAGTGGGACCAAGGAAGAAGCCGACTCCTTTGACAAACAGAAAAGAAGGGTGGAACCAAAGGTGTACCAAGTGTGGTAGCCCCAAACATGGGCCCAACTTTCCCACATATCCGGCCAGGTTTGCAGATTGTTTTACATGCAAACGCAAAGGTCACTTTGCCAATGTGTGTAGAGAATTCTCAATTAATATGTTGGAGCAGAGGGAACAGACTGGTGAGGTGATGAGTCGGTCAAGCACAAGTACACTAAATGCAGCACCCATTCAGGAAGCAACACTGAGAAATGTCTTTCAAATACCAGCTGTGTCAGGTGAACAAAGTGGACCAGTCAATGAGTTCACAGTCGATGGGTGCTATTTAAAGATGAAGGTTGACTCAGCATCACCATGGATCATTTTATCCGAGGATACTTTGAAGAACAAGTTATGAAAGGAACTGAATGTGCTTAAACCAGCCAATGTACAGCCGTGTGGGTACAGTGAATCTACCATTGAATTGGTGGGACATTCCAAGGTCAAGTATCATACAAAGGCAGGAGGTGCACCATGGACATTCTTGTAGCCTGAAGGGGCACCTCACTACTTGGCTGGGATGAGCAGAGGAAATTGGGAGTTTGGATACAAGCAAGTGCGCTAGATCCTGTAACCATAGCAGAAATTGATGACAGATGGACAAAAGAATTTGCAGAGGTTTTCACGGATAAACTAGGAAAGCTTAAGGACTTCGAACACAACATCAAGCTTAAAATGAATGCCCAACCTGTGATACATAAAGTGAGGCCTATTCCTCTAAACATGAGGCAGCAGCTTCATGAAGAATTGAGTGACCTGGATCAGAAGGGGGTAATTGAACGCATTGGTGGTACAGAATGGCTCTCTCCCATTGTTCTTGTGAGCAAGAGTAATGGGAAACTGAGACTTTGTGTGGACCTCAGGGGGTTGAACAAGAACATTCTGGTAGAAAGACACCCACTCCCCATCATAGCAGAGACATAGGCCACACTGGGAGAGCCCAAATGGTTTTCGGTGATTGACTTGTCTGCTACATAACACCAAGTACCTCTGTCAAAGAAATGTCAACATTTAACAACGTTCATTACGCCTGAAGTGACATTTAAGTTTCTTTGCATGCCTTTTGGTTTGGCTTCGGCCACTTCGGTTTTTCAAAAAGTGATGGAAGAAGTTTTGAAAGGTATAGAGAGTGTGGCAGTGTTTCAGGATGACATTTTAGTGTATGCCAACAATGAGAATGAGCATGACGGAGTGCTAAGACGTGTTTTGGTAAGACTGAGAGAGGCAGGGCTTACAGTACAAAGGAGTAAATGCAAGATAGGTGTCAGAGAAGTTGAGTATCTGGGACATAACATTTCCAGTCAGGGTGTATCACCTAAGAGCACATTGGTGGAGAGCATTTGTAAGGCCCCAGCACCAGTTGACAAAGATCAGTTAAGATCATTTATGGAATTAGCAGAATTGTATCACAAATTTGTGAACACGTTTGGCTCCATTTCGATTCCATTAAGAAATCCGCTTAATAAAGGTGTCAATTTTGAATGGTCTGAGGATTGTGAAATAGTTTTTGCAGCTATAAAGGAGGGCATTGCAAGGGCTCCATCATTGGGTGGTTTTGTATCAGGAAGGAGGACCACACTGTCTGTAGATTTGAGTCTTGTAGGTTTGGGTGCCACATTATCTCAATTTGACTCGGGACAAATGGAGCACATCATAGCGTTTGCTTCAAGACCATTAAGGGGGGCAGAAAAAAACTATTCTGTAATAGAGAGGGAAGTGCTAGCAGTATTCTGGGCAATACTTCACTTTAAGTACTTTCTATGGGGCCAAGAATTTCAAGTAAAAACAGACCATAGATCTTTGGTCCATCTCATGAGTAGCTCAGACTGGGCTAAAGGTTCAACCAGGATTGCTAGGTGGATGGTGGGTTTACTGGGTTAAAACTTTAGAATAAGTTATATACCTGGTAGGTAGAACGTGGTTGCTGACTGCTTATCCAGACTTCCAGTGGAGAATGAGGACATGATTGATATACCAGAGAACAAGATATGGTTATAGCTGAGTTTGCATGTGATGCGGTAAGCAAGAATGACTGGTTGGAGGCAGACAGAGAGGATGCTGTTGTAAGTAAACTGAAGGTGTGGACAACTGAGGGAATGGCCCAACAAAGAAAATCTGGAAAGGTGTTACGACAGATATTATGAAGTGAACTTGCAATTAAGTCAATCAGAGGATGGATGTAGACTTAGGAGGGGAGCGAAGGTTGTGCCTCCTCTTGGCATTAGGACCCGATTGGTCAACTTAGCTCACCAAGGTCATTTGGGCATATGTGGCACCAAGAGACTGTTAAGACAGTCATTCTGGTGGCCAGACATGGATAGCGATGTTGAAAGAAATGTCTGGTTCTGCAATGAGTGTGAAAAAAGTGATGAAGGGAAAAGTGTGAGGGAAGTACCTCTTTCTCCAGTGCAAGTACCCAGTGAACCGTGGGAAAAGGTGGCTGTGGATTTAGTGGGTCCCCTACAAGGACTAGGTGATGGATATACATTTTTGAAGGTTATGGTGGATTATCATACCAAATGGTTGGAGTGGAGAGCACTTAGGGAGGCCACTACCACGGAAATGATTTAATTCTTTGAGGACATATTTTTCAGGGAAGGATTTCCTACAGAAATAATTACTGACAACGGAGTACAATTTTGCTCTGACAGGATAAAATAATTCTTAGGGGGGTTTGGAATTAAACATCTCCGCACAGCACTGTATCACCCAGGGCCAATGGATTGGTCGAGAGAGCCAACAGGTTCATTAAAAAGGGGATATAGCTAGCTTTCAGTTCAGGGTTGGAGTTGACAAAATTCCTCAAGGAAATGGTGTCGAATTACTGTACGACTTCTCACTCTATCACAAAAATGTCTCCTTTTGTGTCGTTAAGAGGTCAACAACCTGCAACCAAGCTCTGCGCGGGATGGTTGGAGATGGAAGGTTGTGTGGTTGTGGATCATCAGGAAGGTATGAGGTTGATATTGGAGGCACAAAATGAGTACAAACAGAGGTTTGATGATTTCTCCAAGGTTAGGAAGGTGGAGTATGAGGTGGGTGACTTGGTTTTGATAAAGAATCCTCGGGTTGGTTCCAAATGTGTGGAGAGTAAATATTTATTACCTAGAAGGATTGCGGCTGTGCGTGACAGTGTGGTGATATTGAAAGGTGGTGAATGTTGGTCTAAGTCAAGGTTGGTCAAAAGTTCATCCACTGTCAGTGAGGGAGATGCAATGGGTAAGGGGGAAGCCGGCAAGGATGATGAGACTATGCGAGAAGATGTAAATGGGAATGAAAGTGTAAACAATGCAAATGAAGAGGGTGAGTATGGTCAAACCGCAGGTTAAGAAACATCTAAGGGTAGAGTAAGAAAAATGCCAATCCATTTTAAAGATTTTTGTTGCGAGTGATATGCTTAATCTTTTGTTAATGTAAAGAGGGGAGATGTGTTAGGTTTAGAAGTAATCTCTTCTTGTGTACTTATGCTTTAAGTGAAGATGTTCTAGTTTATATATCATGATGTCAGAGGTTTCTACGTGTGTATATGTTTACCTCTGACTGAGGTTCCAGAATTGTCAAGGGTTCGGTTGCAGTTGGAGATAGCAACCTGAGAAGCAGTGCCTGTTGTTCGTTGTGATTTTACTCAATAAACCTTCTTTCATTCCTTTCGTTGCCTCCACCTTAATTCAACATGGATTCAATAAGATATCTGGGTTCGGACATATCTGTAAAAAAACAGAATGAAACGGATAAGGCCCGAATAGATGGAAACATAGGGCCTCATTACGACCCAGGCGGTAAGTTACCGCCTGGGTCGTACCTTTACCACCATGGCGTAAACTACGTTTACGCCATGGTGGTTGGCGGACTTACCGCCCCATTCCGAGGTGAGTGGGGCGGTAAGTCCCCATTAACCCATTTACCCTTCCCCATTCCCATTTTTGCCCCATAGGGCATAATGGGAGTGGGGAAGGCATTAATTACGCCACCGTAAATTATGGTGGCGTAATTAACAACAAGGTCCCTTAGTGCCATGGATTTTAACACCTGCTAAAAGCAGGTGTTAAAACCTCCTTGGCGCTAAGGGACCTCGGAATCAGGCGGTAAGGGTCGGCGCTGTTTACGCCGCCGTAAACCCCTTACCGCCTGGGTCCTAATGAGGGCCATAGCCTCATCCCTGTACTTGATGAAAAGGATAAAAAGTAAATGATGTGCATACTGGCCAGTACCGTTAATTGAGTTTTACAGAGCGAAGATCTCACCAATCATTCTGTATGGGTGAGAACTTATGAACATTTCGAACAGGCAGTTCTTCGATGTACGAGAAGGGAAAAACCTAAAAGAAGTATTGCGGCTTCCAGTCTCTACACCAATAAGCATAATTAGACTGGAACTGGGTTTAACGTCTTGGTGGGCCCAGTATATCTCTAGAATTATTTATATGCTCAATAGTATAGCAAAAGTAGATCAGAATTCCTTAGGGTTCCATTTAAATATTCAAATAAAGCAAAATATTAACCCTTACTTAAAGAAGCTGAAAAAAAAGATGCCACGGCTTCGCCATAATGATCGATCTTGATGGCTCTGAGTCAGAAATAACTCTAAAGAACAAAATCAAAAGATGGGACAAATTGACGGACTTGTCAAATCTAAGTCACCTAAAACGTTATCAAGGCAAGGATCTACAGTACCTACCACAGCCCAAATGAAGATCCTACTTAGCAAAATTTCTTAGTGCCCACTATGGTGAGTGGTAATTACGATTTAGGTTAAACTGCTTGCCAACATTAGAAGTGGTCAGTCCTAAATTAGGAATACCCTATGACCGGCGAAGGTGCAGAATGTGCGACTCATATAGGACTGAGTCACTTTTTCACTTGGTAATGGATTGCCCTACGTTGCTGAGCATTAGGATAAAGCATCTTGAAAGGTACATCCACTCACCCTCCATGGTACTGTCACACAATTGTGGCACCGACTTATGGCCACCTCACAACTGTCACTATTGCTATTCTTAGTAAAGATGTTGATTGAGATTTTCTCAGCCATCGATTTGGTCACTGAGCAAGGTATCAGGGACTGGGCAATAGTCAGTTAAGTTCAGTATTGTACTCCAAAAAGGAAAGAAGATTACCTATTCTACCTTAATTGTTATGTTAGAAACCTGATATGATGCTTTGGAATGTGGTAATTGGTTCCAGGATATCTGGATTATGTCCATAGTCACGGTTAAAATGGCATTCTGTAAGCAGTACATTGGTTCGAGAATTTCAAAATGTTTTACAATTTTGTGTGAAATGTACAAATTGTATAAAAAATACACAACAAAAAAGATTTAAATAGATAAATAACATCAGGATTTGTGCTGAAGCCCTGCTTTTATAATGAATTGTAATGAGTGTGCTTTTATTCATAGTGTGTATGAATTCACCAAAGCTGCGGTTTTACAGCATTTCAGTTTCACCTGAGTTTTATGGTAGTTTGTATTTTTAATTTCAACTTTATTTTAACTTGTTAATGGAAAAATATGATTATATGAAATATACTAGTACTAGAAAGTAATGTTAAAAGAGGAGGATTTCAGTGTGGTTCTTTTACACATAGAGCATGTGGCTCAGTTAATATCTGATATATCTAAGGGCACTATCAGTTTGTGCTACCATGACAGCCAGACATCATGTTTACATCAAGAACTGGAAAGCAGACACTAATCAAAAGAGTGTTGTGTCTGCACATGCCGTTTCTGGGAGGCATGCTATTTGGGCCTGAACTCCATGACATGCTAAAAGAAATCCCAGGAGGATCAGGCGTATTCATAGCTTCTTCAAGGAAGGTCACATGAAAAGAAATCTTCCTACGAGCCTGAATGCAAACCAGCTAGGAGACCCCAGGAGTCCTCGAGTGCAAGACAAGGGTTCAGATAGGGGGATCAGCAACCTTCTCAGTTAACCTCCGAACCTAATGATAGTCGATCCTGACAACCAATCAGCACGTGCATTAAGGGTGTGGGGGTCACACTCAAGGCTTCGAAACAGAGAGGGAGGTCCTTATTCAAGATCCTTGGGAAAATCGCTTCAGAAAGGCAAGCAATAGAGTTCACAGTGGTGTCTTGTCAATCACGAGTGGTGAAGACACAGACTTCAAGGAACCAAATGTGCAAAGCAGTCTCCTCCAAACTATCCAGGTGCTCTTACTCAAGCAAGTGGTAGTTCCAAAGCACTTGGGAGAAAAAGGTCAGGTGTTCTGTTCTCATTTTCTTCTGGTCAGGAAGGCCTTGGGAGGATTCAGGATGGTCCACAACTTCAAGAAACCGTTCAAATGAATCCCCTACTTCTTCTCACCATTGAAACATTGCAGAAAATCTTGCAATAGCTGTCATCTCACATGTGCTTGACCCCTGTAGATCTTCAGGGATGGTGCCTAACATTGCATGCCCATAACCCCAGCTCACCAGAAGTGGTTCAGATTTGTTGTATTCAAAAGGCTTTTCCAGTTCGTTGTCCAACCCTTAAGACTGCAGGCGTCTCCATGGGTACTGGCAAAGCTCTTTGCTCCAGTGTTGTGCAACCTGCACAGGGAAGTGGCTCAGAGACACCTGTACCTATATGAATGGTTCATCCTGGGTAAATCCCCGGAAAAACTGGAGCAGTGCTCCTAGATGATGTGCCAGTTCCTGAAGAGGTTGGGATTCCTCATTACCCATCAGAAATCCCAAATGACCCACTGCAGGGCCTGACCTTCACAAAAACCCAAATCAACACAGTTCAAGGAAGAGTGTTCCTCCCAGAGAAAAAGGTGATCGGGCTACTGGAACAGCACTCTTCTCTCCTGTCTCATCATCAGGTCCTGCAGAGGCGCTGGATGAAGATACAAGGATACATAGTGGCAACCATCTTTTGTGTACCCTGGGCAAGGATCCATCAGCATCACCACATGAACTGTTTCCCTGAGCATAGATCTCGGAACAGGAATGGGTACTTGGAGGTGGTTCCGGTATCGAGAAGAATAAGATCTCAGTTGCAATCTGATACAGGGAATTTCCTTGGACCTTTCTGATTCTGAACACAGATTCTGGTCAGCTAGGTTGTGGTGCAACTCTAGAGGCGTAGCCGCCCCATGTGAAATGGACAGTGTCTGACAGTATTTGATCCTCCAATTGGAAGGAGCTGGAGGCAATGTTGGAGGCTCTGATCCACTTAGCTCCATCACTCCAGGGTAAGACTGTTCTGTTCCATACAGACATTTCTGTAAGGAAGGCTAATCTAAAACGCCAAAGGGTCCTTCACTCACAGTCCCTGATGCATTTGGCAGACAGGGTTTTTCAATGGGTAGAACAGCATTTTCTGGCTATCTTGGCTGTGCACATCCAGGAGGTCCTGAACACAGAGGCAGACTGATTGAGCAAGACCTTTCCATCGTCCCTAAAGCTCAAGTTGTCTCATTTATCTGAAACAGGTTTAGGGTTCCCCCTGTGCGGCCTGCTAGTATCAGGATTCTCCCCACACAGCGGTGCTCCAGGCAGACATTTAGAGACTCCATTACATCAGAGTTACGGTTATATAATCCATCCATTACCTCTGTTTTCAGTTACCTGCTTTCCAGCTACGGGGTTGGACCAAATGAATTTCATGTTCCATTCCAGGTTTTGGGCTCATCCAGCAAATACATTCGGGTAGATGTATGCTTTCCTGGAGGAAAAGGGCAGGTGGAGCTTTAATTACATTCACTTGCAGCAGGCTGCAGGGAGCTGGAGGTGCATGGATTACATTCTGCTGCTACAGGCTATCACATGCTTGTGCAGAGCTGCTATCAACTCCCCCAGTGTGACAGTAGCCTGGAAGAGCTCTCATAAATTCACTCTCCCTGTAGCAGATGCCTATCATCTGCCTCACTGAAAGTTCCTGTTTTGTGCTTTTGTGACCAGTTGTGGACCCATTCCTGAGACCCTGGCTTGCCATTTGAAACTTACTTGTCATGGCTGCTTTGTGCAGCATCCTCAGCCCTGTTTGCTGTTGCAGCGTACCCGTTTTGCACATTTCCTTTGCAATCCTGTTTGTGCTTCTGCAACCTGCTTGTTGTGGCTGCTTTGTGCAGCATTCTAGACCCTGTTTGTTGTTACATCCTACCAGTCTCAGACCTTCCGTGAGATCCTGTTTTGCTCCTGAAATCCGGTCTGCTGTGGCTGCTCTGTGTAGCATCCTGAACACTGTTTGCTGTTACAGCCTACCCGTTCTTTAACCTATCTTTGAGCTCCTGTTTTGCTTCTGAATCTTGCCTGGATTGGCTGTTTGTGCAGTGCCCTGTCTTTCTTGCGTCAGCTGCTTGTGCCCCTCTGTCTTCCTGCGTTGATTACAGCCTCTGTCTGTAACTGTGAGCAATCCCCCTCACACGCCTTCCTTTCGTTCTATAAACACCCTTTTTTGAGATTCCCCCCGCAGACCCCTTTATGTCTTTCCACAACACCCTGGATGGTTGTCTGTGAGCTAGCCCTCACAGACTTCCCTGCTTCTGATCCCCTCTGTTTATCCCTGTAGTTCCAGTTTCTTGCATTACTGCTAGACTGTGGCCCCTGGTGTTGTGTGTCTGCCTTTAGTGTGCCACATTCCTTATTATTCCAAGTGTTTGCTGAGTTGGCATTGACCACCCTGTCTTGTCTGTGACTTGTGCTTTGAGATTCCTGATAGTTCTCGAAGGCTAGGGTTCAGAGTTCCTGCACCTGTTTCTCTGCTAGTCCCCTTATGAACTGTTCTGATCTTTGGCTTTTGGTTCTTCTCTCTTCTGGTATTCCTGTGTGCCCTAAAAGCTGGTACTTGACTCTCGTTGGCCTCTTTTTATACTTTTTGCATGTCTCGTTGTTTTCTTTATCCTATGCCAGGTTAAATCGGTCCACCGTTGTGCATCAGCTCTGTATCCATATTCAGTGTGACCCCTGGGTTAGACTCCATAAAGAGCAGATAAGGCAAAGACTTCTGTTGCCTGCATTTAGTCCACTGGAGTCTTACCTGTCTCAGTACATGGTCAACTGCTTTACCCTTACACTGAGTGCAAGCATTTCTTTTGCACGTCCAAACCATGATCCTTTTGTATAATTGTTGTGAAGAGTAATCAGTACCTGCCCTACTCACTGTAGCCATTTCACTGCACTTGGTGAACGTCAGTTTTGGCTACATTGTTTTGCTGCATTTCCTTTGGGGGGCGGCACGTTTATAGTTTTAATTGGATTTTGGGGCAGTGGGGTTTAGGAAGGATGAGAACATAGAAGAAGGGTGCAGGGAATTACCTCCATAAACAATGTCTTGAAGAAAATGCAGTGATATGATCACTGGTGTGAGTTATACCAGAATTGAGTAATCTGCTGGGAATGATTGCCATGGCTTTCCCCAATCCGTGCGTACAACCCTTGTCATATTCCAGTACACCCCTTGCTCGGATCAATCCTTGTTACCACATATATGTGCTTGCCTGTTCTGTTTATGTGTCTCTTTTTCTTAAAGCCAACTCCTTCCCCTGCTGTTCCTGTGACTACCTGACTCAACATAGAGCAAACTGGTCTGTACCTTGCTTCCACTATATACTAAGGTTTATCTCCCGAAACTTCACTGTGTTCCCTAGGACTACTCTGACAGCTTGCAACACGCAAAACCATGCAGGTTCTGTTCTCAGATCACCAACACTGTGACCTGGGGGCGTGATGCCCTTCATCTGAGATGCTGCATGTCTCTGCTCCATGCCTCCACCCCTTCCATTGTGGGAGGCAAAGATTGTCCTGCTAGTGCAGCTATGGCCAAGGCAGACTTTGTTCTCTCTTCCTCAGTGGCTAGCAGTGGCTGAAGCACTGATCCTCCTGGGGGCTCCCCCGCCTGTTTTGATAGTCAGTGGGCACCTTAAGAGTTACTCCCTGCTGCAGTTATCAGCTTGGGAGTTGAGTGCCATGACTTACAGTGTTTAGTATTATCCTTGGCTGCTGCAGAGATGGTGCGGGAGTCCAGGCGTCCTTCCATGAGTAGATCGTATGAGCATCATTGGGCCTCTTTTGCATCTTGTAGTGGGAGGCAGGGGATCCATCCTTGACACTGGGCGGTCCCAGGAGTCTTGCATTTTCTTCTGAAGTGATTTCGTAGGGGTCTAGCAGTTCCTACCCTTAACTCCTAGTGGAGTGCAATCAAGGCATTCGGGAAAACATGGGGTAGAGTACCCATTTGTGAGGAGTTTGCTGCCAAACTACTGAGGGATTTGATTCTTCTAAACCCTCTGAGGGAGAAATTGGGCCCTCAGTGAGACATACCTTCAGTGTTGAGATCTCTTTTGGGTGCTCCTTACGAACACTCATTTTCAGTGGATTTCCCTCTGTCTCTGGTGACGTAGGGATCTGGCAGTGCTATGTTGGAGGGAACCATATCTCAGGATACTGCTCAGCACGCTGGTTTGGAAGCCCAGTCTGGCTTTAAAAATCTGATCCTCCTTTCATCTAGATAAGGAAGTTCTCTATTGCCAGGGGTCGGCAGGGCGAAGGGGCCCAGTGAGTTTCAGGGAGGACTATATAATGGCCCAGTCAGATGTGAGATGCAAGGTTTCGGCTTACTTGGAGAGGACCAGGTCATTTCAGGAATGTGACATCCTGTTTGTCACATTTGGAGACAACAGAAAGTGGTCTAAACGAGCTGTTACTTCTCTCAGCTGGCACATCAGGGTTGTGATATGAAAGGCCTATGAACTGGAGGGCATACTCGCTTCAATCAAACAGGGTAGGTGAACAGGGGTATGTCTGTGTCCTGGGTATAGGGGGCCAGTGAAAGGGTTAATACGGCAGATTCATTCACCGAGAGAAAAGTGGCAGCACAGAGCATCCCGGCATGGAAGGGGAACGAGGCTAACTGGAGGAGGTGGGACAAAGGGGAATGAATGAAATATGCTGCAATGAATCAGGAAAGGAGCTGAATTCGGATGGCCTTTCCCCTAATGTATTGTGGTTGGTTTTTGACAAGGGATCCTGCCCCCTGCCCCTGGGGCCCGTCGCGCGTCTGGGGACATAGAGCTCGGTCCCTAGAGCCTGAACGCGGCATACGAGATACGGCCGGAGACCAGATGGGAGTTTCCCAGGTGCCCCGTGGGGTAAAGGTAGAGCACGGATTCAGCCGGGAAACTGGACTAGACCACCTGAGCTGGGGCAACACAGCTAAACAACCCAGAGCCGGACTGATGGGCCATACCCCACCCTGTGAGGGTTGCCTGCAAAACAAACAACAACACTGATTGGAACCTCCGGGTCCCCGCAGGGAGCCATACACAAGACCAGCGATACGCCTCCCCTGCAAGGAAACCTCATATAACGGAGAAGCGCAGAATACGCCTGTGGACCACATAGACCTAAACCACCGGACGTCACGTCACGGAAACAACCCGGCAACCCAGAAACAGGATTGCTGGACGAAAGTGGTGAGGAAAACGTGCCCCCACGGGTGAAAGCGCTGATGGTGTCCCTGCCACGAACCTATCAAGGCCGGGAAGAAGTTACATCCTGAGGCAGTCAGCCAGGATAACCGACAACAGGAACCACAGTGAGTACTACCACTGTTTGACCAAAGCCCCTGTAACCAATGAGAACAGAAGACTGATGCACCCATGTCAGTACAAGGGCGCTAAAGCGACATACCGAGTGCATAAAAGAAATTGGGAACGTCGAAGTGATGCCGTTTAACACACCAAATAACAGCGCCCCAAGGCAACTAGACTCCCCGACCTGGGACGCACACCTGAAGCAATGTACTGCAACACAACTGGTGGGGAACAACGCTGAAACACTATTCAGACTATCACCAAATATATAGGCGTGCTGCCCCCAAGACCCACTGGGGCACCCAGCCCAGCTGGATCCAGCCAAGCCACCCTGGACACAAGCCTGCATTCAACCACTGGCGCAATAGGACTCCTTCAGTACTATAGCCCCAAGGAGAGACCTGAAGCCCTGTTAGGGCCCAGAAGCTCTGACATTACAATAAGTGCTGTCGCAATCCCCAGTTACCAACGCTTTGTGGTCCAACCTAGGGGAAACGCTTGCTCACCACTACTCAGCGTTACCACCCCACAGACGCCAACGGGGATCCGCGACACTGCAGCGGAGAAAATCTCACAGCCGGAATCGATAAAACCCACAGCTATCATGGGCAAAGACAAAACCAAGAAACTCTCTGTACAACACACAATGGACCAGTACACCACATCAGCCACACAAAGTCAGGAAGAGCTGGACCCGACCACTGATGCCCCCAGCTCAGAAACCGCAATATCGCTGAGAGATGTCATGGCCGCCATAGCAGTCTCACGTGCCTCCATGGAGCAAAAAATAGACGCCATAAGCATGGACGTACCGCTCCTCCATCATGACCTACAAAAACTGACCGGGGAAGCGGAACAGCGCATCTCCAACACCGAAGACGGAATGCGCGACCTACAACACCAATTGGCTAGCATCAAAACAGAGCTAAAAACAATGGCTAACCGAGTGGACGAAAGCGAAGGCAGGTCAAGGTGCAACAAAGTCAGGATCCTTGGCTTGCCTGAGAATGCAGAAGGAGCACATATGGAGACTTTCCTCGAACAATAGCTCACAGACATGTTCGAACCTGACGCCTTTTCAAAATTCTTCTCGATTGAAAGGGCACACTGCATGCCCTCCGGGAAACCAATCCCGGGAGCGCCACCTCGAACTGTGATAGCCTAGCTTCTCAACAACAGAGATCGTGACTCACTACTTCAGAGGGCAAGAGCTAAGGGCACACTGACTTACAATGGCGCAAAAATCACTTTCTTCCCTAATTACACAAAGGAAGTCCAGAAAGCCAGACAATAATTTGATCAACTAAAGAAACAACTACAAATCCTCAATGTTAAATATGGTCTCCTCTTCCCGGCTCAACTCAAAATATACCATAAAGGAACAACTGTCCACTTCGATGACCCGAAGCAGGCCTGGAAGTGGGCAGAGCAACACGTCGAAGGGGACTGGAATGCTATGAGAAACAACAGACAGAGGAACCCCCGGGTCTGGCAGGAACGAGGTCCACCGCCGCCACAACAACCAGTAGGACAGGATGAAGGGATGGGGTGATCAGGGATGACATCTGCCAAACATGGACTGCGTGACAGCGCATACACATCAAGATCGGAACACTATGACGGCCGCTGCAAAGGTGGGCCCACGCCGTAGAATGTTATTTGTTTAACTGCTGGCCACTAGGACCAGCATTAGTTGTGAGAAGTTCAGGCAACAGATACTTCTAGTTGGGTGGAGTATGGGGAGGGGGATGGTTTGGTTTATTGTATGTATGTTTACTATCAAACTGGTCCGGAAGAGTACACCCACACATCCTGCAAAAGTCCTACATACCGCAAAACGAACACCACTGCACCCACGCGCAATGCGCGACAAAACACTTGCAACCCTGAAAACCAGAGTTGATGGTACCCAGCAGTGCTGAGGTCAGAACCCTTAAGTTTCTGACCTGGAACGTCAACGGCCTGGGTGGAGGGATTAAGAGATGACTGGTCATGCAGTTTTTAAATAGGAACACGCCAGATATAGTCTTTTTGACCAAGACACACCTTGCAGGTACCACATGCAACCTATTTAAACGCACTAATTACAGAATAGCGGTGCACGCTGGGTTTACTCTCCCGGGGCATTCTCATATTAGTACACAAAAGGTTACCTTTTAACCTCGTGAAAGTCACACAAGACCCCAGCGGGAGACACATATATGTCAGAGGAGTGCTATGGAACCAGACTATTGTGATGCTGGCAATCTATGCGCCACCAGCCATACTACCCGCACTCATCGCTGACATCACACCCATAATCACGGGGGACGAATCCGACCTGCTTACTATTGGTGGGGACTTCAACGAAGTCATGGATGTAGAAACAGACCGTACACACTTAAGGGGGAGAAACCCCACCACCCGCACCAAGCTCGCCACCTTCACAGCAGCACTGGGGCTACACGATGTGTGGAGGTACTTGCACCCAGGCGCAAGGGAATACTCATTCCACTCTGGAGTACATGCCTCATTATCACGCCTGGATTATTTCTTTCTCCCGGCACCAGACATACACAGGGCCTCCAGCGCGACCCCTATTACGCCGAGGTATATCGAACCTGCTAATTCGAACTGCACACAACCCGGCCACACCCCCCCACCCCCCACATGGCACCTGCACAACTACTACCTGGGATTCCCAGAGCTCCTAGAACAAATACAAGCAGCTACCACAACATACTTTGAAATAAATGCCGGCTCTGTTGATGACCCGATCATACTATGGGAGGGACTTAAGCCAGTGCTCCGTGGTAAGATCATTTCCTGTACCATTGCACATAGGAAAATACACCAACAAGGACTCCTTGAAGCCGAGCAACAAGTCACACAGGCTGAGGAAACCATCTGACTCTCGACCAACCACTCACCCACCGCCTGTTGACACTGGCTCAAAAACACCTTCAAAACATAGCGATGGACTGTGCCAAACGAGCCCAAAGAACGATGCGAGCCAGGATATACGAGACAGGTGACAAGGCAGGTAAAGTGTTGGCATGGCTAGAAAAAGGAGATCAGGGTAGTCGCCAAGTTCGAGCGATAGTAACAGAGAGCCTTGAAACACTGGTGACTGATCGGGATATAGCCGAAGGCTTCGCTTCCTACTACGCACAGCTATATAAATCCCCTGAGATACCAATAGACGCTGCCATACTGAACAAAATCACTCTTCCAGCCCTTACCACAACTCAACAGACCCTCTTAGAACAAGACATTACAGAAGAAGAGTTAATAATGGCAATGTCCCAACTCCAAACTGGGAAAACACCAGGCACGAATGGCTTCCCGATAGAAGCGTGGCGCAAACTGGGGACGAACATAATTGCCCCACACCTGTTACAAATGTTCCAACACGCCAAAACTCAGGGTTCCCTCCCCGCGGATCTCTGGAGAGCCACGATAGTGGTCATTCCGAAAGCGGACAAACCGCCAGACCACTGTAGTTCATACAGGAATATCTCCCTTATCAACACCGAAACCAAAATTCTCGTGAAGGTACTCGCCAACAGATTCCAGCAAGTAATAACAGCACTAATTCGTCCTGACCAATGCGGATTCATGCCGCAGAGGTCTACTCGAATGAATATACACAGATTGCACTCAGCATTGGAAAGAACCCCCACCCTCCAAGGCCCCTTAGCATTGCTCACAATAGATTTCGAAAAAGCCTTTGATTCTGTATACTGGGATGCCATATGGGAGATAATGCACCGCATGGGCTTCGGGCCCCAATACATGAGTTGGGTCCAGCTACTATATGAATCCCCAGAGGCAGAAATGCAAGTCAACGGATGGCCCTCAAGTCCTTTCAAACTGGGAAAGGGAACTAGACAAGGGTGCCCCTTATCTGCAATGATTTTCGCGTTGGCTATTGAGCCCCTGGCGATACTGTTGCGAACATCCACATTGTGGACGGGTTTTAGCTGGGAGGACGATTGGGAAGATAAGGTCTCTCTATATGTGGATGACCTACTCATTTATTTAAAAGACCCACACTTCATGCCCTATAATAACAAAACTACTCAATAGTTATGGAATATTCTGTGGGCTACGAGTAAATTGGTCCAAATCAACACTATTCCCAATAAACAATTTGGACTTCAGAGCCCCGGAGAACTGCCCGTACAAAATAGTGACAGAAGAATTCCGGTATCTCGGAGCACAGGTCACAAACGACCTAAGGGAATATGTGGACTAAAACCTCAACCCAATTACGGCAAGTTTCACAGAGGATGTTTGCCACTGGGTCTCTCTGCCATTAACCCTATTAGGCAGGGCTGAGCTGTTCAAAATGATGGCCCTTCCTCGTTTCTTATATATACTACAAAACGCTTCGTTATATATCCCACAGGGAGAATTCCAAAAAATCGATTGTGTACTTAGGAAACTGTTGTGGTCTGGCGGACACCCTCCTATCGCACTGGGTACCCTCCAACGCTCTGTGTGGGAGGGGGGGATCGGTCTCCCACGTCTACAATCCTATTACTGGGCCAGTAAAATGGCCGTGGTCAACGACATGCTACACAGAGATACATCACAGCCACCCAACAGGGTGGCGAACACAGGAGGTCCAAGTGAGACTCAACTTGAACACCTTTACGGAACAACCAACCCTGGAACCTCCCAGACCATGCTTTCCCATATTTCACGGAAGGAGGCACATAAACATATAGCCTGGGACGTGAAAATCACTCCTTTACAACCACTGTGGAGAAATAAGAACCTTCTCGAACTGTGTAAACTCCCGAGAGGGCACAACTGGGTGAACCGAGGAATCACCACAGTTGGAGATATCATTGCCGACGGTGAGTTGGTGCCCTTTGAATCCCTAACAATCCACTTTCACCTCCCACCTACAGAACGCTACCATTACACACAACTACGACACGCACTAAGACCCCACCTCCCAGACCTAGCAGATATGCCAAAAACAACCCCCTTGAGAGGAACATAGTTCAGGAAAGAATTGACACCAAAATCAAATCCACAATGTACACTGTCGTAACCTCCTTTGCCACCACTGAACTGCTGAGTCGGAAAACGAAATGGGAACGAGATGTCGGAGTCATCCAACCAGAAGACTGGGTGATGACTCTAATATACCCACACGAGGTAGCAATCTCTGCCAGACTCTGACTCATACAGTTTAAGATCCTGAACAGAATATATTATCCCACGGTCGCACTTTACAGATGGGGAATAGCTACTGATCCAATCTGCCTACGCTGCAAAAGGGAGGAGGGTACCCTCTTCCACATACTTTGGGAATGTGATCAAATCCAACAATACTGGCGACAATGTTGTGACGAACTCACACAAGTTCTTGGGAAAGGCATCCGTAGAGACACGAAATTGTTGGTACTTGAGATAGAGGGAGAGTAGGACTTATCCAGATACGAAAAACTGTTTCTGTGAACAACCACAGTGCTGATTAAAAGGAACATTGCAAAGCTATATGACTCGGCAACAACCCTGCAGTACGAACAATGGATTGCGGATGTGAATATGTGCATCATGATCGAACGCAGGGTATACACAGCCAGAAGCTGCCCAAACAAGGCTGAAAAAATATGGCAAAAGTGGGAGGACATGCAGTGAATAAGGCAATTGTATGTATATTACACAAACTAAATGGTATAGGACACAACCTGAAAGACTCTCTCTGTGAACGATGGTACAGCTTCTGCGACCCAATTTGTAAGTGTGAATGATATTAATGTTATAGGTCCTTTGACCTGAAATCGAGGTTTATGTTTGTTGTTGTAAATGTTATATGTGTCAAAACAATAAAATGTGTTATAAAAAAAAAAGAGTGTCATTAAAACAATCCAGCCCCCGACAGGATGACATACCAAAGACTCATTGACGCCATCAACAGCCGCCTAGTCGTTGTACCAAATAGGGATTATGAACGTTACACCATCAACCAATTCACTCAGATGCCTCATGAAATGATAGATCAGTTCATTCTACGCCTCCAGAGGAAAATAACATATTGCGACTTTGCGAACTTCAATGATGACGAAGCCATCCTGCTGAGAGTAATTGAAGGATGCCTATCCTCCCAGTTCTGGAAACAACTACTAAAGAAGCCCCTCCCCTTGCAAGAGATAGCGGAACTAGCTAGAGTATACGAGCGCGTGGATGTCCAAGCGGCCAACATGGAGAACCCGAAGAAGTTGGATACCATAGCGTCCATCATCACCAACCCGCAAGGACAAGGACGCCGGCTTGGCAACCTCTACCGACAAGACTCCCGGAATCCGACACGGCAAACCCAATCAGAGAGACAATATTACTGCTGTGGGTTTGAATTTCCCCACAAAGGTCAGTGCCCGGCAATTGGCCAAATGTTTACGAGATGTGGCCAGAAAAACCACTTCCAGAGCATGTGCCGAGAAAAGACACCACAACTACAAGCATAGTGGCCCCCAAGCCAGCCAACACAAAACAGACAATATGAACCGCCACGGCCATTCAACCCACGACCATACCTCGAGAGCAACAACACCAGAAACAACAGTCCCAGGAACCTTGCCCATCCGGGATTCATCAGAGACGTAGATAACCTGCAGGCGGAACCAACCAATGAAGCCCTCAATAGCCAAGAGTAAATCTATCATGTGCATCCTGCTCCCGGCGAAGACTTAAGAAGGGAATTCAATACCCGAGATCCATATGAAAATCCCCTTGTCGAAGAACAGCCGACAGGGTGAGAGCAATATGCAGAATACGACCGATACAGCAGGGAATATGTCCGTCTCATTTCCGACTCATCCGACGACAGAACGGCGCCCCGAGTGACAGTCCATCTAGGAGGGATCAGCACACCATTCCTTGTTGATACAGGTGCCACAGTCAATGTCATGAACCAGAAAACACACGACGACCTCACAGAGAAATATCCCCTACAGCTGTCTCAAGCCCACATCTTTCAGTGGGGCGCAACTCTACCCCTAACATCCAAAGGTCAATTCTTGTGTGATCTAGTACACAGAGGGAGAAGAGTACCAACAATGATCCACATCATCCACAGCCCGTCAACAGGGAGATGTCTCCTGAGTCACAAAACAGCCATCGTGCTAGACCTAATAGACATCCACTACGACCAGTCAGAGGCAATCCAAGGGTTCCCACCTAATGCCCAGCCCATACGGGCCGTCATCCAAAAGCCACTTGACATCGAGACACTGCGAGCCATGTTCCCCAACCTGTTCAAAGACGTCGGCAAGCTGAAAGACAACGTGATCAAACTGCACATCGACCCCTCAGTGCGACCCGTACCCCAACACCCCAGAAGAATTGGGTGTCACCTGCAAGCCAAGGTAACACACAAACTGCAGCTTCTACTTGACAGCGACATCATAGAGAGAGCAGAAGGGCCCACACCATGGGTGTCCCCACTAGTAGTTGTCCCCAAGGCAGATGGATGCCTCTGACTCTGTGTCGACATGAGGATCCCCAACACAGCTCTTCAACGGGAAAGGCACCCGGGACCGAACATAGAAGACATGCTGGTGAGACTCAACCAGGCCACCCAATTCTCTAAGCTGGACTTGAACCAAGGCTATCACCAGCTGGTTCTTGATCCCGAGTCAAGACCAATAACAACCTTCACGACACACAAAGGACTATTTAGTTAAAAATGCTGAATTTCGGAATATCATCAGGGGCCTAAATTTTCCAAGAAACAATTAGCAGATTCATCAGTCCGGTGACCAATGCGTTCAACTACAGCAACGACATCTTGGTCTTTGGAGTAACTCAGGACCAACACGACGACGCATTGCACCAGGTCTGCCACATCCTCCAGGAAGCCGGTCTCCCACTCAACGGCCTGAAGTGTGAAGTCAACACACACAGCCTGTGTTTCTTTGGCCACATCTTTTCGGAACAAGGCATCAAAGCAGATCCGGACAAAATCAGCGCCATAGTGAACCTGACAAGCCCGAAAGATGTGTCCGAATTGCGCTCATTCCTGGGTATGGCGGGGTATTGTGCACAATACCTTCCCCACTACGCAACACTCACCAACCCTTTACGACAACTGCTGAAGAAGGACCAACCTTTCACCTGGGCAGAACAATGCCAACAAGCGTTCTCCAGAATCACTGGAGGGGGCTATCGGGAGTATTACAGAACTTATAGTGCACACATGAGCTATGCTTCCTGCTATTAATATGGTTGGAAACCCCTGGAAGTGCAGGGCAGTGAATGATTAGCTTGATCAATATCCATCGCTGAGCTCTTAACTGTACTTCATGTCTCATGTATTATATCCTATTACTGTATTGGTTTTCTTTTTCTAGTAGTATTGAATGTACTTATATGCACCAATGCACTTTATAAAGACAACAGTGAGAATGAGGCATTTTTAGCACTGAATGAATTGAAAAACACCTATGTACTTTAGAGGGATAATATTGTGAATGATGCATCCCTGCTCCACCAGAATGCCACTGTGTGGCATGTTCAGATGTATTGGAAGTCAATGTATTTTGAAAAAATTGACATATTTGTGAATTGAAAAACTAGAGTTGCATGAAAATAATGCAAATGAGACAAAGAGAGAAATTTAATATAAGGAAGTTAATGCATTTTGAAAACATTTGAAAAAATTGATAAGTTTGTGAATTGAAAAACCAGAGGTGCATGAAAATTAATGCAAATGAAACAAATTTAAATTGGAATTGCATGAAAGTTAATGCAAGAAATTGACAATTGTGTAATGGAAATATGAGCAAGAATATATAAAAGAACAAATAAAATGTATGGAAAAACAACAGAATTTGTGATTACAATGTTTATACCAGAAGCGCAACCCACAAAAGTGTGTATTTTATGTGTTGGCTTTTAAGAAAATTACCAAAATAAAACACAAACGAACAAACGAGAAACCTACAACACATGCACTTACGCATTTCTCTACCGACCTATATCCCGGGTTAGACTCTCAACCAATGTTCCCTCTAAGCTGTGCGCATGTGCGCTTGCCCAGCTTCCTTCTGGGTGCCACTCAGACGATTTTTAACAGCGCATACAGACAATTCTCACCTATTCAAAAAGATTTAATAAGGCAGAAGCCACAGCAATTACCTGAAATTTTCTTTCTCTTAAAATAAGCAACTAGTCTTGATCATCTGCTAATTTGCATTACACTACTATTCACCTGAACTCCCTAACAGCAAAATACAAAACAAGAGTTTACAAACTAATATGAAAAACTGGCTCCATGAACAGAAGAATCTAACCAAGATATGTCTGCACGAATCCGAGTGATTTGCCCGCGGCTGAAAGTACAGCGGGCAAATCATTTGCATGAAAAAGGTGCGAACTACCATACGTTTGCACCTTTCTCATGCGAACACACATACATTCTCACACACACACAACACACCCATAACACCCCCCCACCCACACCCTCAGCACACCCCCACCCACACCCCCAACATAAACAAACCCCACTTCCCTTGTCTTCACGCTGGGTTCCTGCAGCGCCAGTTCCCTTTCACTTCCGATCGGGAACCGGCGCTGCAGGGTCCTTTTCTTTTCTTTATTTTTTTTTAAACGGAAGACTGCGCGGGTTTCCCCCGCAGCCCCCTCTCACTATACCGTAAAGTATAGTGAGCCGGACGATGCGGGGGACAACCCCGCATCCCCGTTTTTTTTTTTTTTTTTTTTTTACAATGCTACCACCAAAGGTTCGAACTTTTGGTGTTCGAACCTTTGGTAGTAGCATTTTTAGAACAAATGGTCATTGCGACCATTTGTTTACGGTAAAATTGGCCTAAACCTGCCTGCACACATTAACCAACAAGTTTGCCTCCCCATGACTCCTAAACCTGACCTGACTCTACCAGACGTTTACCGTATGACTCGAACCTCTGCCCCAGGGTACATTACGATACTACCAAACAACCTTGACTCTTCTTCTCTAGGCTCTGCGAAAGCTTATCAGTCGTGTACCTACATCCACTTGTTTTATGTTTGTTGTAACATGAATAACGTTCACGCGCCAGAATTTCTGTTACTCATTGTGCCTTACCAAAAGCGTCACCCACACTAGATAATCGAACTACCAGCTCAAATATCGGGTACTGACTGTAAGCCGGCTACTTGGATGTGTAACCAAATCCCATACTTCCTCTTCTTTGTTCATATGTCACGCAAGTGCTTTGAAGCGGCCCCCTTGTAAGTTAACGCATTATAAAACTCAAATATTTATTTGCACTCTAAAGATTTTGAAAAGGCAAATGTGATGCTCAGCGTCTGCTACTTTAGCATTACTAACATTACCCTGTAGGTAGAGAGCAACATTGTAATATCATTTACTTAGCCCACAAGGGATAATGGGTATGGACTATGCCTGGGATTACTCGTCCATAGTATCAGGCACCGGATATTCAGACAGGAGAATGCTTTTCACACAATCTGCATTGTTTCCAAGTGTTCAGATTTCCTTTGGGCATAGACCATCACAAATTATATGGTAACTCACATCTATACAAAAGCAGTTTCACTGTACACTTGTATAATCCTACACAATGATGTACGGGTTGGGTATGTTGCAAACAATCTTGTATGCACTGCAAAGGAATTGTGTACGTGCAAAGTCATGACATTCTTAAAATGCACTTCATATGTTGAGTCATTTAAATATGCCTGGCTTGCAAAGTATTGTGGGACTTCAAATATCCCAGGGAGTGTTTACTACTCCGATCCTTAACTTTTTACAGTGCTCTGGCAACCAGTATTGGAGGCAATCACAGGGGCTGGGGAAGATTATGGGTCAAAGCATCACTCCTTGCGGGTGATGAACAAAGTAGCACATTTCAAAGACCAAGTAAGACGTTTCGGCAGTAGACTGAAGGAAATGTGTTGCGTGTTTGCTAAAGGATAGGAAATTGTAGTACCCATCTAGGGCTCAGCACCTACTTTTTCTTTCTATGCTCAACTGCCGAGGGCTTTTCAATATAACTATGTGTTGTGTGTGTGCAGTCTCTAGCCTCTCCCCGCATCTTTTTAACAGATCACAAATAATTACAGAAGAGGGATCCATGGTTACAGAAGAAGGCACTCAATCAGTTGTATCTCTGATGAATTGATGCAATTAACTTAACAGGCAAATGTGTGATTTTCTTCAACAGGGCTCCACAATAAACCTCAGTAAGGCTCGTGGTGCAGAAAGGTAGGCAAAAGTATACACTTTATTATGTGCCATGTCATTTCACTCCCTATGTCAGGGGTACAAGCAGGGCTCTAATCAGATTTTGCTCCCTACTTTGAGGTCAAATGATTTTTCAGGGAGTAAAAAAGTAATTAGCTTAGCCAACAAGTATACTTTCTGCTTATTAAAAGATGTTCTTTCCCATAAAATTCCTTTTGAGATTGGGCATTAATATTATTAGAGTTCCTTTCTTCCTATGCCACTGCTCTACTGGTCACTAATTCGAAAAAATATCATTGGAGCTTGGTGGGTTGAAGCAATGATATATTCATTGTTTCTTGTTTTTGTTAGGCCCATTTTCCTTTTTTAGGGAGTAAAAATGCATGGTGCATATGTCTCTTAGCTGTAAGGCTGGTGTTATCATTACCCACAGGAGAACGTAATGTGGATAGTAAGCAGAGGCACAGGAATTTTGGATCATTATATTCTAAGGTGCAGTTATTCTGATGCAATTATCATCCTTACACAAATTAATAGAAGCTTGTTGTCAAGGCCCTTGAATTAATTAATTAAAGTGGCATTAGAACTCCTTTCAGCATGTTTTTGACACATTGCTTTTAATTTCCATTAATCCATCGGCAAATGTATTCTTTCCGAGTTTCTTGACAGCCACATCAGTTATGACAAGAGATATTTGTGTTTTGTAATACAAATGAATGATTTTCCAGTGGCATTAAACATACAGGGCCTCATTACGACTTGGGGCGGTATCCCGGCATAAATCCACCGGAATACTTCACAAACGAATGACTGTTACCACCACTTGGTCCGGATTAATTTCCGCTGGATTGCAACTGGTGGTGGCGGTGTAATTCCTCATTCATATTGAGTGGATATTGAGTCAATTGGACTCAGTGGCTTTTTTGGCGAAATTACAGCAGCGGAAATTCTGACAATTTTGGAGTTGAGTTGGAGGATTTACCTCCAGAATTTTCCTGGAGGCAAATCCTCCACTCCAGGCCCGAAATCGTAATTTGGCATAGTGGTAAAGTTGGCGATAATGGAGTTACCGCCAACTTTACCACTTACCGCCAAACTCGTAATGAGGCCGACATTTTTCTTCTCTGCGCAGAAGTACGTTTGCAAGGTACTGTAGCATATACTGAAGTCTTCGACTGGTTGATGGGTTTTCTGTATAATCACATGAGACATATTTTATTTTAGCCTATGTGTTTGGAAAAAGTGTTGTAAGATTTTTAAAGAATTGCAGTGGCTGGGAAGAGGAAATTCCTTTCCAAACTCTCTTCTGCGACCGTAGCTCACAAAGTGGCCTACCTCATAAGTCAGTTGCGCACATGGAAAGAAATGTGCGCACAACAACCAACCGGTTCCGCACATAGAGAAAAATAATTAGAGGGAACATTGGTCTCAACCAGATTCTTTAGCTCACCATCCTTTCACAGAAGAGAAATGCCCACTACAGTCTTTGTCCTACCCAAGGGCAGTCCAGCACCGAAATGTCAGGCAATTCTCTTCTGAACAAGAGTATCAACAGCAACCCCAGACACGTGTTTTGGACTGGTTGGGCCTCATCACTGAGGTGGAGCTGTGCCTCTCTAAGAACAGTGAGTAAGGGTTCCATGTCTGGATTACCCTAGAAATTTAGGGTGAAAACCCAAAGCTACTTAATATGCACAAACAAGGGGGGTCCTGGGAGTGTCTCTCTACCGCCTTATATACCGGGTTAGAGTCTCAACCAGTCTTTAGCTCACCATCCTTTGACAGAAGAGAAATTTCCACTACATCTCAGTCTTAGTCCTGCCCAAAGGCAGTCCAGCACCGAAATGCAGGGCAATTCTCTTCTGAACAAGAGTACCAACAGCAACCTCAGACACGTGTTTCGGCCTGGTTGGACCTTGTCAGTGAGGTGGAACTGTGCCTCTCTAAGAACAGTGAGCAAGGGTTCCACGTCTGGATTACCCTAGTAATTTAGGAGACATATACTTATGTCATGCCCTGTTATGCAAGACTTATGCCACACATACACTCTTATACTACATAATATAATCATGTAACCATAAAAAAGAAGTTGAAATGATTTGAAAACATTTTTTTACAAGAGTTAATATTAAACCAACAAAAACCTAAAGTCTGCAAACATCAGAAATAATTAAGTTAAGATAACAATATAATACACTTTATTAGTACATTCAAAAACATATATTTTAATCAAATATCATGGTAACTCTAACGCACGCACTTAAAAGCATACACTATTACCAAAACAATGTCACACATAAAAACAAGTAATTGTTTAAAAATGTCATATCATTCAGAAGTACATTAAATTTACACCAACAATACATGATAAAATAAATATACAATATTTTTGTATTACAAAATTACTACATAATAACAAACTTAAATTATAATATACAGAAGAAGAATTCCTCCAAACAAATCCAATAAAGAAATACACAGAATATTTTCAAAAATAAATCTACAATAACATAATATATATAAGCATTCAAGTCTTACACTTTACGAATACAATATCAATTAACAAATGATGTTATAAATACAAATATTAATTAATACGTTACATGTCATCATTGTAAATACATATAATTTACTAAACAATAAACATACCATTATACAAATAAAACATACACAAAACCAATATAATATTATTAACATAGCATATACAGTAAAACCTTAGTAGCGATTACTTCTACAAATAACATTAACATATGCACAACATAGATAGCCATTACACTGTGCATAAATAATGCAAACATTTCATGTGTGTGCTAAATTAAATTGAGTAAATAATGCAAACTGTAAATACTAACAAAAGCAGCCAAATGTAATGCACATTAAAAACGAATAGATAAAGGTTTTAAAAACAAATGGTCACACAACACATTTTCACTGTGACAATAAAGCATTTTAGATCAAAATAAAATATTGCAAAATATTGCTAAACAAAAACAGGCTGAGTTATGTTTGCCGTGATAATTGATTTAAATATGTTTTTAATGTATTAATAACATGTATTATGCTGTTACTGTCACCTTATTGCTGAAGTTTGAAGACTTAAAGTTTTTATTGGTTTAATCTTAAGTCTTTTGTAAAAAAAAAAGTTTTTTCAAGTAATGTATATATAGGTATATAGATAGATATACATAGATCACACAGAGTTCAGTTTGCTTGTTCTGTGTTCACCAAGGGTAGAATAGAGTGCTGATCCAAAAGAAAAGACGATACATTAATTTGGCTAACAAAGTCATATCTGTGAACATTCATGGTCTTGACCACTTCCTCAGGCAAAGATGAAATGAAACCTTTGGAAAACATTACATTACACTTCAAATAGCCTTTCGTGGGATTCCTTTTTTTTCTTGACCTGTGCCTATCTGTGTACTTGATTTGTAGTTTGCTCTGACATACATGCATTAGATTTTAAATCAGGCACACATTGCAGTCTTCAAGGTTTGAATGGCACACTGTGTTAACTGAGACCCGTGTCAGTGGAGCTAAAGAGAAGAGAAATAAAACAATGGAAATGACCACACAGGCCACCCTGTTAATGTGCTCTTAGGAAGGCCGGAGGGAAATAGGATAGTGTCAGTCATGTTAGGTGCTGTGTATTTGAGGCTCAGTATGTCAGGTCAGTCCCTTTGCACGATCAGTGATTTCATAATCATCCACATATCAGGCTTGTGCTTCTAGAAGGCTGGTGAGGGTGATGCACAACCAGTCATGTGTTAGACCCTTCACTCACGGATCCCAATGTGGTATGTATTTGTCAATCACCACAATCATGAGGAATGGGTGAGGACTGACGTGAGCCAGAGGCCCTCCCAGGTTTCTGTAAAGCTTTAGAAAATGGGCCTTTTTGAGAGCTGATGGGTTGGGCAAGGCTAGGCTGGGTTGGGTCTAGCAATGAGCCATTGCCTTAGGCTGATGGGGCTGGTGCAGTGTCAGTGAAAGGCTTTGGAAACATTGGTGTAAAATGTCAGGTCTGAATGTTGTGGTTTCTGCATCTCTAGGGGTGGAAAAAGGGAGAGTCTGTTAGTTGGGATAGTAAATCATGAAACCACAATGTCTGCTGAAGCCCAGTATCAGTGTTTGGAATATTTGCATGCATTTGAATTCATAGGTTCTCCTGGATTTGTCAGTCCTGAAATGACCCTGCAGTACTGCAATTTTAAGATAATCAAAGACATGATTTGCTTAAAAAAATGCCCACTAGCTTACCTCTATTTTGTGCATCGATTGACACTCTGATGGTGGAGGTTCATGTATTTATGTAATGGTTTACCAGTTTGACCTAGCGAGTAGCCCTGCCAGGGGCATTTCATGCACATAATCACGTGTACAAAGTTGTCAAATGCACATGTAAAATACCCCATTTCCTGCCTTTGTGCAGTATCTGGATTGCATCCGATATGATGATATGTGTGAAGTTTATGTATCTTTTGTTTTTGTATGGCATGGTTCCATTTTCTGTGCTAGTTGTATGTAGTTTGGTTCGTACCATAATTCCCTTACTTTTGGCTTGTCTAAAAGCAATGAGGAGCATTTCTGCTGAATGGGTTGAACTCTTTTAGCAGTCTTGCAGAGGGCTTCCATCTCTGGATATATATGACTCAGAATGGCATATGCGCTGAAACACAGCATAGATTAAGTTTCCCTGGGGATGGGTTTAGGAATATGCAGAATACTGTGACAAATCCAAGGAATGCATCCCTTCTCACCAAGGTGGATCCATCCCCCTTTGGGACTAGGGCAGTGAGCCAGCTACACAAAACCCTCCCGAGGGCACAGGGCAAGCAGGATCTCACTGAGGATGATGCTCCCTTTGGGGGCAAGGAATACCCAAGTAAGGGTGTTATTCCACATCCCTTTTCTGCCCAGTCCCACACATTTGTTGCTTACATGGGGGTTGAACAGGGCAGTAATGTACTTAAGAGTGGAAGGCTTGCTTTCTGATCCAAATCTATTGCCACCTGTTTGTGGAGAGTGGAACCAATGAACTCTCACTTTTGGTTCCCAGGAGGAACATAAAGGACCATAGACTTCAATACTGAGAGAGAGAAGCACCCGGAGAGCGAGAAACACCCACCAGCACGGCTTCGCAGAGGATGGAGTCCACCCACAGGAAGAACAAGAAGGCAGAACCACGTTGTCAACCACGTGGCAGAGAGTCTAGGATGCCTGCAGAAGTCTGCCACTTGGTGCAAGAATCTGAAGAGCCTGGTGCCGCCAAAGCATAAAGAAAGAAAGCCAAGCCAGGAGCGGTGGGTCAACGCCCACAACCAAATTATCCTGAAAGGGAGAAGCCACTGAGAGAAATCCGATCGCGTGGACTGAAGCCAGGTATGAGAAACAGAACCTTGCTTGCCAGAGACACCGAAGCCCTGGATGAGCACTGCAGCTGGAAGAAAGGTACACAACCTTTTATCAAGAGTGAGTGGAGGACAGTGAGGCCAGAGTAGAGCCCACACCACTCTAAGAATCTGTGAAGGGGCTGAGGAACCCACAGCCCCACAAAGTGGTGAATAAACTGATAAAAAAGGAAGTCTGAGCAAGCCCACACAGGGCTGAGAGTCCAAATAACCCACGAAAGGGTGAGGAAACTGATCCACACAGAAAGGCTGAGCAGGCCTATAGTCCAGGTCAGACTGACAGTCAAAAGACCCCATGAGGGGATAAGAAAAGCACTTTACCCAACACAGCTGAAGAGCTGACAAGCCCAGGCTGGGCCATAACAATTCGAACGTCCACAGCGCGATAAATAATCACACAAATCGAGTAAGAGGAAACAAGAATGTACGCTAAGACGCCAGGCATTGTCAAAGGAGTTGAGAACATTATCGAGTATTGTGAATACCGACCAGCAGGGGTCAGGAGGACCTATAATTTACATATAGGAGAATACATCCCAAAAGACGGGTTAGTTGTCGAACTGTTTGAACTTATTAAAGAGACATTTTTGCCACAAGAAAAAACGAGAGACATATCTTTATTTTATTTTGAAGATATGGAATGGCCCAGGGCTAGACAACACATGGACAATTATTTGGATGGGGTCAGAAACCAGCTAACAGTATCCCAAGTATAGTGGGAGTGAAACTTACTTAGGCCAACCAATATTGTTTAGTTTTAGTGGTAGGCCGAGCACAGCATGGACAAGGTTTTAGGCAGAGAAAAGAATGTATCTGAGACATCCTGACAAGCACCATTTTATTATTTTCTTTGAAGGTATGGGAACCACCATCACAGCTATAGGATCAGTTGAGGTTTCTTTAAAAACAAATACAACTTGTTAAACCATGTCTTCTGGTGTGGCTCCTATGCCTGACTTAACACAATATGCAAACCTGTCAGGCTGTATTTTTGCTGGTGCTCCTGACTCCTTCCCTTTCTCCTCTTCATCTACTTGCCAACAAAACAACCGTTTACAGTCTCTATGCCACACTCCTTTCTTGGCTTTAGTTTGGTCTTTCTTGGCTATATCTGGAGAGGTCAAAGTATGGCAGTGGTCCTTCTGGGCAGTACTATCTGGTGACTCCACCCTAGGCCTCAGGTTTTGGGCACCATGCTCAAATGGTCTGACCTTAGGTATTTATCAGACATCCCCCCTTACCAGTGACATTTGGGATCCATAGTGATTGGTTGTAACTTATGCCCTTACACCACTCTCTGATCTTTCTTATGGTTCTTCCTTTCTCTCGACTGCTTTCTTTTACCTCTTCTCCTTCACTTTATCTTTTCCTCCTCTCGTCTGTTCTCTTTCTTTATGACCTATTCCTCCTCCCCTTCTTTCTTTTTATTTTGCTCCTTCAACTCCTCTCTCCCACTTTCTCCATCCTCTTCCCCTCATTTCCAGTTTCTTTCGCCCTTCTTCTCTTCTTCATCCCCCTCTCGTTCTCTTTTCTGACCCATCATCGCTTCACAATGCTGTTCTCCTTCCCTGCATCTCCTATTCTGCTTCTCCCTCTCTTTTCTCCACCTCCTCACCACTGCTCCATGCTCTCCTTCATTTCCATTTCTCCTTCTCTCTATCTCTCTCTCTCTTTCTCCTCTCTACATCTTCCATGGGCCCCACGATGTCCATCGCTATGTGCGAAAAGGGCACTTCAATGATGGGCAGCGGTTGTAAAGGCGCCCGGGATACGGGGTAGCAGAGGTCTTTTGGCATATCTCAGAGGCGGCCATGTAGTTTTTCACACCGGTGTATACGTTGAGCCAATACAAATTAGTGAGAACCTGGTTCTTTCCTACCCCTTGGTGGCCAGCTGTCAGGTGGGATTGGGCTAAATCCATAACTACCTGCCAGAGACTCCTTGATATTACCAGATGTGATGTCTGGCGCCCATCCCTCTCATTTCTGGCTCCCATCCCTCTCATTGCACCCTAGGTATAATAACCCCTTCTTTTCAAAGAAGAAAGTCTCATTATTATCCCGACCCGGGGATAGTTCTTCAGAAGGCCTGTGCCAGAATTTGGTCATCAAGTTGGGCAAAGGCTAAATCAGTTAGCATGGGGCGATCATGTCCCTCAGTTGCACCAGGTGTGTGCGGGCAGTTTGCTATTGGCCTCTCCGAACCCTAGGCAGCCGTGAACGGTTTATGAAAGGGCCTCAACCTCCTGGATGACACTGTCTGTTCCACAATTCACTGGGCAATGGGTACTCCTACCCGTACTGTGTACATATGACTACCTGAGTTAAGCAGTACCACTTGTATCTCCCCTCTATTGTCTGAATCTACAACACTGGCGCTACATACAGCCTATAGGTAGTTTCCTCAGGGAAGACATACACTAATCCCTGTAGGAATCAGACTTCTTTTTTGATTGGGGATCTCATCATCTATACTGCTAAAGAAGACGAAGCCAATCGAGTGGGGAGTTGCTTTTATAAGGAGTTTGGCTCTGGGGTTTAGGCACTGAACTAACATGGGTCCAACCATGTATCAGATTGTTCGCATCCCACTACTGACACCACTTGTGGTAGGTCAGACACAGGAGACAGACAACGAGGCATGGTTCAAAAGTGGTTTGTTTTAAAGTAAAGAAAATACCAGACCTAGCCCTACTGCTATTATGAAGGTTCCCTGTTCTAAGAAGAAAAAAAAGTGTGCTTGTTCGGATGCCTTACATAAATAGTGCTTACTAATCCTACCATTAATAAAGGAAAACAAAACATAACCTAGAGATGTCTATCTACTACCCTTATCTGTCTTGTGCTGGTTGATGCTTGACTCCCTTCCCAAAAAATGTCTCTTGAAATGCCCTCTGTGGGCTCTCTGGCCTGTAAGCAGATCCCACCGTTCCAACAAAACAAAGTCCAAATGTCTCTAGGACCTCTTTGATTCTCAGGCCTTTTGATGGCTCATAGCATTCCAAACAAAATCCTGTGTCTTCCTGCAGAAGGGGAGGTGGGGTCTCCTGACCCATCCTGGTGAAAACTGGTACAAACTAAATAGTTCTGTCTTCAAATCCAAAATCTGTCTTTTTAGGTATTTCAGCTCAACTTCAGCCCCTCTTCAGGTTTCAGTTTCTGGGTTTCTGGTGCCTTTTTGTTCACCCAGTGCTTCTTTTTTCTCTGGTGTTTGACAACATCTCCTGGGTTATTATCTTCCAATTTCCTTTTTTCTGGTATTCGGTAACCCCTCATGGGTTACGATACTCACAGTCACGCTCTTGGAGTGGTTTTCTTCCCTTCTTGTAATTTGGTAACCCTTTGTGGGTTACTCTCTTCCCAATCACCCCCTCTGACTGTTTTCTTTAATTTCTTATATTCGGTAACCTTGTGGGTTAATATCTTTCACTTCCCTTCCTCTAGGGATTTCTCTTAAACTCTGTTCTTCTATAGGCGCACTGGGCCAATTGGGTATTTAATCTGCTTTTGCATTCTGACTTCCTGTCGGAGCGTCGCAGAGCTTAACAACCCTCCTCCCTCTCTTTCTGGAAACATCATACCTGTTGCCCTGCAGTGTCCTTTGATGGGGGAGGTGGTCGCTCCATCTGCAGTGAGTGGAAATTTGCTGCTTCTTAGGTTGTTCCATCCTTCTTCGTATGGGAAGTGCCTCGGTAGTGGCAGGCTGATCCTCTATGTCGTTTGTGGGTCTGTCACGTTCCTCCAGAGACTTCAGAGGTTGGGGCTTCCAGCACTACTGGGCTCGGCAGTGTTCAGCTGGCTCGACCGACCTGCGCAGGTTCTCTCCAGCTGGCTCGTTTCCAGCAGGCAACTCATTCCACTTCAGCTCCTCTCCTTCAGGTAAGGGTCTTGTCCCTTGTATACCTCTCCCTGTATTGGGAGACAGAATTCTATTGGCCTTGTGATTCAGGCCTCCTGTCCAGGAGGGGGCAACAGCACAACCAAACACATTTAAGGGGCTTTTTCCTCAATATTGCTATCAGTTCCCATGTATGCACCATATGGGGCATTGGTGGTAAGGTAAGTTATAGATGTCTTCACTGGGGAGCCCTTGTCCTCCAAGAGGGAGTCACCACAGTGAGATCCTCTTGCCCAATCGCATAAGGAGTACATTGCCTAGCCGTTTCACCTCCCTAGTCTCAAAGGGGGTGGGTCCCATATACCATGCGTGGTCTTAGGCAAATGTTTGTAGGTGTTACATGTATGCTGTAAACAACATCACCCAGTTGTCCACCCCTGCTTCTGGTCAAAATGCTGAATATTGAGGTTTCAAAGTTTATGTCTACCCCAGAAAAAGCTGAATACACAACACCATTACAGCATATAGTATACCAACATGTTTACATATTTACAACTAGATCATAGGAGTGGGGTTTGAAAAGGTATGGGTGCACTGGGTTCAGTTCGAGGGTGGGGAGGAAGAAGCACTTTTGCTGGTCAGAAAGTGGAGTTTAACTCTAGTTTTGAGCTGTTCAATAGAAGGGGTGTCTTTGATATCCAGGAGTACCGGGGACAGGGCATACCAGTGGAGGGGAAGAGTAGGGAAAAGGAGCAGAAGCCAGAGGGGCACAGAGCTGATGGGGATGGCGAGGTTGAGAATAGAGGAGGAGTATAGATGTTTAGATGGAGAACATTGGGAGATGCAGTCAGGAAGGTGGGCAAAGAGGCCAAGGACTTGTATGGCTTTGATTATGAGAGGGGGGAATTTGAAGAGATAGAGATTAGCATGGAAAGTCATCCAGCAGGCTGGTGATATGTAGAGATGGAGAAGTATTGAGGTAGGTTATAAAGGCTATAAATAGTGAAGTTGATGTCTTTGTTAATGGGATGGAAAGACCAGAGGGGAAGGCCAATGGGAATGTTTGAGCAGTAGTTGAGTTTGCTGAGAACAAGAGTAATGATTAGTGTGTTGGCTGACTGGTGGGTGCAGTGGTTACCTCTAGCAGCTGTGGCAGTAGCCATTATGAATTGTTGAAGATGACACCAAGTTTGCGGCGCTTGGTGAGGGGGGAAATCTGGTGGGAAGGAGATACCAGAGAGTTGGATTTGCTTTGGAGGCAAGGAGCGACATGACTTCTGTTTGCGAAGAATTTAGCATCAGACAGCGTATAGCCATCCAGTGGCATGATGGCTGTGAGGCAGCTGGTGTTGCATGGAGAGTTGTCAGAGGTGAATGAGGGAATGAAGAAGATAATCACAATGTCATCACTGGCTGGCCTCCCTTGGCCCTCTTCCTGTTCACACCTGTGAGGCTAAGAACCTCGGGGTCATCTTCGACTCCACACTCTCCTTTTCTCCTCACATCTCTGACGTCTCTAAGTAATCAAACTACCAAACTGCACCTCCTCAGAGGTATTCTGCCTTTCCTCTCATTCCCCCAGAAGCTCACCGTCTCTAGGGCTCTGGTTCTCTAGGCTGGACTACTCAACAGCCTCTTTCTAAATCTACCTGCTACTACTCTCTGCCCTCTGCAACTCATCCAGAACAGGACTGTGAGACTTTTCCTTGGCTTCAAGCCCAGGGACCGTATCTCTCCAGCAATGACATCTCTTCATTGGCTCCCAGTGGCTACAAGGATTAAGTTCAAGACCTTCTGCATTATCCACAAGGCCTTCTGGAGCCTGGGCGCTCAATACCTCCAACTCTCTCTTTGTAAATACCTTCCTACTCGAGCTCTTTGCTCCTCCACCTCCAACTCCCTCAGGGTCAGTCGCTTCTCCAAGCAACGAGTTGGTGGTAGATCTCTTTCTTTCACTGGGGCCTCCCTCTGGAACAGACTCCCTGCCTCTCTGAAACCTTCTCCGGTTCCGGAAGTACCTCAAGACTTTCCTCTTTGCTTCTGCCTTCGCTCTTCCTCTCCCCCGCTGATTTTCTGTCTGATACTGCACTGGTCACCTGACTACCCTCTGATTTCGGACCCAGGCCCCTACCCGCCCAGTTGCACACCCGTACTGCCTCCCAGAAACCCTTGCACTTGGGTCTGTATCTGTAACCCTACAGTCCCCCTACCTGCACGTTTGGACACCTGCTGTCTGCACTTACCCTTGCACCTGCCACCTGCTGGCCGCACTTCTTGTTATTGTTTTGATCCCATGTACAGCATTGCCCGCTCCCCTTTCCCCTGGCACATTTCCCCGCCCACTCCCCTTCATTGCATGGTCTCAATGTCACTTGGCCTACTAAGATCGTTGTCGCTGTCCTCCCGCTGTTCCCCCTTCCTTGCCTCGTCGCGCCTTGCAACACATGTGTATAGGCGCGTTACAAATGCCATATCATATCATATCATCAGGAAAAAGACGGTAGTGGAATCAAACGAAGGAGATGAGTTTGCCCGGGGAGATGGTGTTGTGTGTAAAGAGGAGTGGGCCCAGGACTGAGCCTTGGGGAACAACCACAGGGAGGGGTGTTGGGGGAGGTGTTAGACTTCCTGGAGATAGAGAAGGAGTAGTTGGTGAGATAGGAGGCTGCTAAATACCAAACAGAGCTGGAAAAGCAGAGGAAGGAATTGAGATAATCAAAATTCAAATTGGTTTCTGTGGAAATTATGCTAGACCTCTTGTGCAAAAAACAAGACGCATTGATATGCTGTGACTTCCTGCCTACTTCAGCTACTGTTTAACACTATCAGAAATCATAAAACTAAAGGTGATGGATGAACATGCAACTTTGTAATTGGTTATTCATAATGCGCTTAATACCCAGAGGTTTCTAAGTGTGGAACCCAGGGTTCGAACCTATGGTGCTCTGCGTCATCTTGTTACCAAGGCAAGTGCGTTGCCCCTGAGCCATCCTCCCCATCATGCTGGGAATAGTCTCAAGAAAACAGTGCATATATGTTCCTGCGGCACTTGAGCACTATGTGGTAGTGCCAGCCTTGCTTTTGTGCTTGCATAGTTCCCATTGGCACACCACCAGATAGGGTGGCGCACGCTGAAGTTCCCAGGGTACCAATGCCAACTTGGCTGGTAGGTCTGTTTCACCATTATTGCGTTGGTAAATGAAAGGTTTATTTTTTTTATTTTTTATTGTGGTGCAGTCAAAATTTGACTTTTCACAAATGACAAATTGACAAAACTCATAATAATAAATTAAAGGTCTTTCCCTAATGTTTCACCTCCTCACGACATGTCTGGCTTTGAATCGTATTTAATTTCAGATGTTGTTTAAGCATTGCTAATTGGGATCGGTCCATGCTCCAGCTCCCTGTGGTCAGAAATCACAAAAGCCCTGTCCGCCATTTTGGGACAAGACATTACGGACTTCACGGCCTGCCGATTCCATGTAATGGCTTCTCTGCTTGCATGTGAGTTTATTTCCCTGCTTCCAACATGCACTGTCTGTGTGTGGCCGTTTCATCCATGTATTTTCTTTAGTTGCTGTGAGATTTTAATGATTTTCATTCATTTCCGGTTTCATCCATGTATTTTCTTTAGTTGCTGTGAGATGTTAATGATTTTCATTCATTTCCGGTTCATGTTCCATGCTGGGACGTGCACTCGCAACGTGCACTGCATATGTGGGTTCTGCTCTGCTCATGGAACTGCGAACAGGGTCCAAAGTATTGACCATATTACCTGCTTGTATACTAAACATGTCATGCCTCTCCTTTTTAATTTTCTTAGTGTTTCTTCCCCTGGTTATTAAAGGGGTTGCCTGAACACCGCCCTGGACCCTCTTTTCCCTGTCTCAAAAGACATATTTAGCCTTGGAAATTGTAGGTTTTTTTTCCAGACCGGGATAGGTGTGAGCTCTTGGATTGTCTGAGGAAAGACGGGGAGAGCTCTGGAGAATCCCTCATGTACCTCCTCCAGAGGTCGTGTCATGGCACAGGTGTCTCCCTCTGCTACTCAGAGTTCTTCAATTTATTGGCCAGTCATTTTAGAAAGACCACCAAATGTGCATGAGATAATACAGTAGATACATCAAAGGGTCTCGTAGCAAAACATTGGAGCCAAAAACGAGTTTTTATAAACGCATTTCGCCAGAATGTAGATCGGGGGTTGGGTAAAGGGATTCATTACAGTAGGAGTATGCAGGGGGAGGGGAGGGGAGTGCAGGGGGTCTTCCCCCACATTCAATTGTGGCAAATAGCATTAAAATAAAAAAGAAATCGATGTTATGGGATTTGGAGCAAAAAATTGATGTTAAAACGTAGATCCACAACACAGTCCATGTGTAGACAGCCTTAAAGTGGATTTTCATACAATTGGAGCAAGGGTCTTGCCTGCCTTTGTTCTGTTCAAACAGTTTAAAGTTCTCAGTAGAAGCTGCTTCGAATACGTTCAGGGAAGGCTTTCTTTTTTTTTAACAGTTCGCTCTCTCGCATGTGTGAAGTATCAAAGTGAAGGAACGGTTCATGATTATTATCCAGGTGGCAAACATCTTTAAGGCAGCCTGTAGGACAATCTGCCTCAGTGGACTCCTACTGGTGCATGGGTGTGGTGTAGTGCAGCAGATGAAGAACGCCATCATGATTGCAAAGATGGTTTCCCTAACACAATTACCTTCTCCACCACAAGACCATATCTTCCAATAGAAACTCTCTTTCTGTCATTTGAGAAACGGAACCTTGGCAAGTTGTTAAATACTCTATTTATTGTGATGGTGATGCAGGGATTTCTACTCCCGTTCCTTATAATCATGTTGCAACTTAGAGAGCATTCTAACATTGTAGAGCCAGGCACAGAGGCCAGAGACAGGACAGCCATGGGGAGACAAAGAGAGGAGCAAGGAGAGAGAGAGAGAGATATGGAGAGAAAGAGAGTGAGAGAGAGAGAGATATTGGGAGAGAGTTGTGGGTTGCTTGTGGCTCTTTGCCATGAAGGTGGACAAACGTTTATCCTACTAGAGAGGTGTGCCAATGCTGCAAAAAAAGGAGAATACTGGAGACCTACATAAGCATACAGGGCATAGAGAAGTACAGGCACCCATTACACTAGTTGGGCCCCTACCTTTAAGTAGCATTAGAATGCCTGGTAAGAATAAGTAATGAACTAATATTAGCACCATAGGCAGGTGCGGAAGTCAGTTAGGTTGCTCAAAATGCATGCTGAATCGTATACTCCAATTACACTTTCTGAGGAGGTTCGATTCTATCTTCCTTTCATTGCCCTGATGATTTCTCTGTCCTCTCTGCCCGCCTGCCCCCCCCCGCCCTCTCCCTCTTGCATCCCGGCCCACACTTACCTTTCCATTTTTTGCCACTGCCACATAGTGCCGCACCTCAACACCCTTGCCCTATGCACCATCATCTCGGAAGTCGGATCTGCACAGATCCCCGTCCACCATTTCCATGGCAGCCATCTTAAGTGTGGATTTATTTCTTTATGTGAAACAACAGGTTGTGCCCGTTATTTCATACAAAGTAATTGCTCTCAGCACCCCAATAGAAACGGTTATAATAGCAAAAATATGCATTCGCCGGTAATGGTGGCAGAGCCAGGCATTAAAGTCCTTCCTTCTCTTGGGCCTATAAGTTGGCTCCTGGGCCATTCCCTGCAGGTAAAAGCAATGGAATAGGTTAGTATTGCACAATTAGCACACTCACTGACTGCACAGGCTGAATGTACGAATCCAACCCTGCATTCTCAGCACGTTAGCTGTCATCAGGCACACATCTGTCATGTTCCCTCTCTCACCCCACCGCTTCCCGGTCCACTCCTCCCCTCACCTCAATGAGGACCGCACTTAACTGTCCATTTTCTACCACTACTGCACTTCATTTCCCAAGTTGATCAATGTTTGCCATTTCAACGGTATGAAGCTTACACGCTTCAGCCGTACACGTACAGCATTTATGTTGAGGTTGCTCCTGCATCGGCTGTAGACACCAATAATGTTGCTGTGCAATCTCAATGCTCCAACTCAAAGTAGCCTGAATCGATTTACGGGATTCATGCTTTTCTCATGGCATCTTTATGTGGCTTGTTCCAGGGTTAGAAACAAAGACAATTTGTACACACTAGCTCCTACAAGGAAGGCTAGCAATATTGTCTACAAAGAAGTATTGGTTTAGTTAATTATAAACTTCAAACTAGGACTGAGGTAGGAATTACTGTGCGAAGCACAGGTACACCTACTACTCATTAATAACCCATTCCATAGGCTATGCTGAAGCCTAGAACTTGGACCCCTAGGCTGTTACTAGCCTCAGGATAGGTTATCATTATTTAATTATAACCAAGGCTCCTGGATCTATGGTATTTATGTTTTCAACATTTTTGTCTGTATTTATCCCTTTTTAATCCATTTCAATTTAGTAGTCATGCTCTCTGTATTTATCCATCTTTATAATTGTTCTGTAAAAAATGTTTGCAACTAGTTCACTGCTTTTCCAGATTTATTCAAATTAGAGCTGCGCTCTTGCATGTCTACCCAAGATCCATTTCCACTTAAAAACAAACATGTTCCTTATGCTGATCTGGTAAAAATCTATTTTGCTCTTTGACCATTTCAAATGGAAAATACATAACTTATTTTAGTGTCTCTCTATTGTGTTACATTGAACAGCCATTGGCCTGCACAGCATAATTAACACCCTGCAGAGCGAATGAAGATCCACTTTTTCTGTTTAGAAACCAAATGATTTTTGTCTGTATTCATGTGCAAAAATCAGTAAAATAAATGGAAGCCCTCATTATAACTTTAGGAATGCAGGAATGTCATTTCACCAAAATGACAGGTGTAGCGGTGACATCACACGACCCTGGAGCTCTGGTGACATCACAGGAAGTGATGTCATTGGACCCACCCCAAGTGATATCACAGGAAGTGATGGCAGACAACCTTTCACCCCTTGCCAAAACAAGAAGTGGCATCACATAGCATTGTTACTCAGTATACTAAGGGAAATATGGTTACCATATCCCTGTAATATAAAATACATTTCATACAAGAAGGGATCAGCATATGTAGCATTAATATCAGTGTATATAGGCCCATATTACCAAATTACTGTGAATGTAAGCAGACGTCCAACACAACAACCTGAACGATTTTACATCACTCAGGCTAAACTGTAAACAGACAGAGCATCTCAAAGAGGCCTAAACCCCAAAGCACAGACATCCAGTGCCCACCAAGTGTCTGGCCACAGACTGGAAACTGCAACAAACCAACCCAAGTCCAACCAGGAAAAACGATGGTCAGGAGGGGTTGCCCAGAGCTGTGCCAGTGGTTATGAATGTTTTGAAACCTTCCAGCCATCACCTTTCTGTTTTGCTCATTTGGTAAGTAATCCACAGTTGTTTTTGTTAGATGGGAGATAGAGGAGAGAGAAAGTATGTGTTGCAGATCACAGTAATTGCATTTTTTTTATTTTAAAATGTAAACCACAGCAGCAGCTACAGCTCTATGAAATCACTCCTAGAAAGGCCCATTTTATTATTTTCCTTGGTCCTTTATATCTTGCTTAAAGCCAGCCTCCTCCAGCTTCAAGGCACTGCAACAGGAACTGAGCCCATGTTGCACTGCATCCTCTTGCTCCCAAAGCAAGTGTGTTGCCACTGAGCTATCCTTCCAAATATATATTACTTTTGCTCAAGGAAGCAACGGATGGTTTACTTCAAAGGCAGAAGGCAACTTCATGTAAATTAATTATCGCACCTTGTGTCTATCTACAGTGTGCCTGTGATGCAGGACTGGCAGATCTGGATCAGGTCACGCAGTGCCAAGGCAGAATTGGTGGCAGAACTCGCTGGAGCACACCCCTCTCATCACAGGCCCAGTGGCTCACTGGATGTGCAAAGCAGACAACAAGAAACACTGAAGAGAAGTGCGTTCATGCTGTGCTGTCACTGAGTACTGCAAGCTGCTCTTACCCATTCCCAGCTAGCTAGACCTAGCCCCCATACTGGATATGCCATATTTCCCGGACGACAGAAAATGAATGCAGCCGAGATCGCAGGAAATCTTATGTTTTTGAATATGCGAGCGTGCAATGGGAGATATTTGGGAGACTTATCTGCTAAACATACTCATGTAAGCATTCCCAGCGCCTCACTTATAGATCACATCCTTTTGAATCTGGAGTTGTGGTCTCATATGGTGGAGTTTGAAGTGCTCGATAGGGTGGAGATGATCATGGTTCACTCTCCTTGAGGGTGAGTCCACAACTCTTCGGTCTGATTGATACTTGCTAACCTGAGAAAGATAATGCAGAAGAGAAACTATCCGGAAATTTTAGAAAAGAGAACAGAGATAGTGGCTGAAATGTATGACTCCATTCTTCCCGTTGTAGAAAAAGTTCTCACAGGAAGTGTGAGATCGGTATTTACAGTTAACGCTAAACAACACCGGAAAAATACAATTAAAATAAAATCCTGGTTCGATAAAGATTGCAGGAGGGCAGAAGAGAACCAGCTTTTATGTGTGGAAAATGTTGCTCAAAGGGGGAGGGAGGCAGTATTAACAGCTCACTCGCTGTACAAGAGACTGCTGAAGGAGAAAAATGAGGATTACCACAGAGATATCTGGAAAGCGCTTCTCGATGCTATTGGTAATAAAGATGCAAGAACGTTTTGGAGTCTCACAAGGACGGGAACCTGCGAGGGGCAAAAACAATTTCTGTGTAATATGTATGATTCAGCGTGGCACTTGCATTTCTCATCATTGTATGAGGAATCCACACTCTTTGTGGAAGTAAGCCACTCTAGCTTGGATACTAGTAAAAGAGATCTCCTTATTCTATCCCTAGATGAGGTCACCATATAGCGCTTAACAGCCAAAAAGCAGGAAAGGACCCTGCCCTGATAAGGTGCCTGTGGACTTTTATAAATCTGAACCTCTGATTTCGGCCTCATATCTCACAAAGCTCTTTAATGCCACCCTGGCAGCAAACTGTGTCCCCCAGACATGGACTCAAGCTGAAATTGTTCCACTATATAAATAGGGCGGGAGAGAAGATTCTGGGAATTACCACACACTATCCTTATTGGATGCAGGGGGAAAGATATTTGCCAAGATATTATTGGTCCACCTGGAGGACTGGATGGAAGAAAATAACACCTTACACTATCTACAGGCCGGTTTCCAGTCAAATACCAGCACAATTGACAAATGCCTTAGGTTGGGCCTTATATGCTACTAATATGTAACCCTAAGAAAGGTTAGACTATATGTCACATATGTGGGCCTAAAAATGGCCTTTGACAAGGTACCCAGTGTGTTATTGTGGAATACCTTGAGAAATATGGGGATCCCTTCAGCCCATCTCAGGGCAATACAAAGCCTTTACCGAGGTAATGAGGCTGTGGTGAGATGCAGTGACGAGGTCAGGGTTACAAAAACAATTCCCATGCAAATTGGAGTACAACAAGGCTGCATACTGGCTCTTAAATTATTCTACATTTTTATCAATGGCATCATTCCAAAATTGATTAGTACTTCCTTTGATGCACCAAAGCTGGCCAGGGAAAATGGTCAGATTGCAGGTGTTTGCAGATAATGCTGTTTAATTATCCCTGACGCCAAGTGGCTTAGAAAAGCAGCTAATGCCATTTGGAGAGTTCTGTGACCATAGCGGGATCTCCATAAATGTGAAGAAAATGAAACCCTTGGTTTTTAGGAAACATAGGACAAAGGGGTTTAATAGAATCAGTTTAAAATTGAAGGGGAACCCTATTGAACAGGTAACATAGCATGATTATCTGGGTGTTCAGTTCACAGAAAAATTTATTTGGATTTCTCAAGTTTCCAAAGCGGACATTACACTCAACCACTATGGTGGTGCCATTGTAAAGTTTGCCCAGGATTATGGCAATGGGGCAGAAAAAGTATCCCTTGAAGCCTATCCTGTGCAGCCTAGACCAGCGGCTCTATATGGGGTGGAACTCTGGGGTGGAACGAACTGCAGTAGATTATCTATAATTGAAAACAAAGCCATTACAGATTTTTTGGGTCTTCCCAGCAGTAGCCCAAATACCCTAGTCTTTGTAAAAGTTGATATACAGAGAATCGGGTTACTGTGCAGATTAAAACCTCTTCTTTACTGGGATAGGGTATGGCCCACCCCAGGACTCGCTGTGTATAGATCCAAAATCGAAGATAGTTTATTACAAGAGGGTGGCCGATCACTGCCATGGATGAAATACTTAAAGCAGGCTTTGCATTCACTTGGTCTCAGTGACAATTGGTCGAAACCCCAACTCATTGATCATGCGTAAAATCAAATATTGAGGAGGCTCTAATGTACAAGGAAGTAAGTGGCTCCTTACTGATATTGCAAGTAATGAGAGGAGAATGAAGTATTGGCAACACAAGCAGATCTTCAGTTATGAAAGCTACCTGGATAATGTTTCCCCAACATTTTCCAGGGCTTTGTACCTCAAGCTTTGGTTCGGGACATTACACCTGGCTGAACTATTGCACAAATGGAATTATGATCTTCCCAGCAAAGGCCCTCTATGTGAAAACGTGACAGAAAATGTAATGCACTTCCTCCGATTTTGTCCATTCTATTTAAATATCAGGATATATTATGCCACTATTTAAAAATAGATCAATAACAACTGTAAAATACGCACTAGCAGTGTGTGTTAATTCAAGGGATGCACTGGCAGTATTTGCGGTTGGGTAAAACGTAAGATCCCACTCCATTGCCTAACATTACTAGGTGTGCAAATTGAGTGTTTTATCGGTGGATTACCTCTTCCTGTTTTTGAGTATTTATGGTTTTATCTGTTCTCACTATTAGTGATTGTTATATTTGTATGTACTCTTCTGTTTCTGCAATGCAATGATGTTTAAAAACTGCCTACAACCTGAAGATGAATTGTATAATGATGTTGTCTTATTTGTAGTCAATGCACTATCTAATCTAGACCTAAGTATATAGATGAAGGAGAGGAAGGAAGTCTATAATTAAATCTCTTGCTCAAGAGCAATACCCCTGTATTTGGCAATCTCAGTTGGCAGTTATGACATCTTAAGAACAGATACACATTTTATGAGCAATGATGTGTTATACTTTAAGATATATATCATGCACATTTTTATGATGATGTAATAAGGGTGTTTCTGCAGTTGTGATTTAAATACAATTCTGTTGTTGCTTTCATGATCTATGGATCGAAATAAAGTCAAAATGACTGACTGACTGACTGATATGAGCTGTACAGACAGCCCCGCCCTGAACCAAACCATTCAGGCATTCTTCACAAATGGACTGCCAACCTTTTAGTGATGGCAGCTTTATGGTTTTTCCTGCAGCCTGTTATTTCTCCAGCTAACAATATCTAGATTCCATGTGAATTTACTGCATTTACAAGTGCCTTTTTCAGGTGCAACACAGAGATCTGCTCTTGGCACTGCCTCTTTGTCCAGTGGCCCAAGGGTCAGAAGGACAGGTCTAGGGGTAGCCAAGAGAAAGCCAGGGGTAGCAACTGCTACCCCTGACATCCCCCAAATGACATCCCTAAGGAATGTTCACTTAGTGTCCATAGGTCAAGTTTGACTTGTAATCTGGGTCCTTTAAAAGAAAGAAAAACTAATACAAAAAATGTGCTATCAAAAATAGTCTCTTAAATCTCAAATTGTACTCTTCAGACACCAAGATCTTTCAAGTCAAAGTTTGCTGGTTAACGTGGTAAAACAAATCTCTCAGTGGTCAAGCTCTGTTACTTCTTGGCCACAGTTCTGTGCAGTTTTAGCTCTGGCCCATGTGGTGGGTCACTGATTCTCTTCTCCCTCTGGTTCCTGGTAGTTACGCAGGGAGGTGGCGCTCTTGTATCATCTTATGTTGGTGATGTCAACCCACAGGAAAATGGTGACAACTGCAGTCGTGTTCTATTATATTTCATCTTTTTTTTTGTGCCTTTAGCGATACCCCCTGCCTTTCCCTTTCCTGTCAACAAACGAAAGAGAGAGGTATTTAGCCATGGACATCAAATAGTCATGTAACTTTATTTCTCAAGACAGTCGCAGCACTTTCTATATCTGTTAAATATCATAAATCTTCATGGATGAGGTCTACTAAAAAATGCATTCTTCACATCAATCACGGTGAAATGAGTGGCTGTGGGTGGTATATTACATAATATTGTAGCAGGATTGGGCACTACTGGAAATTCATCCTCAACAACATTATTCAAAGGGTATAAATCTTGTATGAATCTCCACAACACTCGTGTTGATGTTTTCACTGGATAGACATCAGTGTTACAAGGGGACTCAGATGGCATGCTATCTCCCAGTTTAATGAGTGCTTCTATTATCTCATATATGCCCTCATCTGCTTCTTTAGACAAATGGAAGGGTCTTACTCTGGCTAAAATTGCCCCTTTCTTCATTTTTATTTTCACTGCACCCATCCCTTTAAACATCATAAGGGCTGTTTGTCCATATTGGCCTATGCATTTTTGTCAAATCTTCTTCCATAAACCATGGCACTTGCTTAGCTAGCAATATCCTTTTTTGGCACTTCCCTGTACTCTATTTTCAACTGATAAGGTATAGATATGTCGAAGAGTACCTCATCATCTGAGTCACTGTCTTTGAACAATTCGTTATCTGTCAAGTCAGTCAGCCTGTGTGCAGCATCAAGTGCTATTACTGTGCGCCAATTCACCCTTACTTCATCTGTTCCCTGTAAAATCACACTGTCCCCTAGAACTACAGCCACTTTTATCTAAATTTTAATTACTTTCCCTTCTACTACATCTGTAGGTGCCTCTGCTCTATACAGAAATTCTGCGGAAAATCTCAATAGCTCTCCTGTAATGAGGGAAACCCATGTTAATATCACTTGTACTCCATATAGGAATATTTCAGGATCTGTTGGCACTCCTCTGTGAACTTTCTGCCCATATAATTCTTGTATGTATTCTCTTGCCGTCTGGAAATGTATGCCTGGTGTTGAACATTTTATCCCATCCTCTATGAATTATATGGTCATGTTCAACTAATGCGTAAGGTCTCTACCCAATATGTTCATATTGTTCACAGGTGTCTTTCTGGAATAATAAAAATGGAATAGCTACCATCTGATGTCCTACCATCATAGGCAAACATTTAATTAATGGACCCGTATTTGTCACCCCAGAGGACGCTTGTGTGTCCATAGATATTCCTGACATTGGAAATGTGCTCTCTCTGGCACAGGAGTTTGTCACTCCAGTGTCATTAAGAACGAAAGAATCCTGTACCCTCTAGTTACACCCACCCATGGTTCCCGTGCAGGGTCTGTAGTTACTGATAGGATATGGCACATCAAGTCATTCTTTGGGCTGCCCTATAGTGGGTACATATTCAGTCGTGTTCCCATGAAAGGATTCCCTCCAACCACTGTCACCACTCCTATCCGGGGGGCGGTCTGTATCTGTGGTAAAAAATGTGCATCCCCCTGTGTCACTGCTTGTTTTGGTTGTACTATGCTCTGTAGTTGCTGTGGCATCTGTGTCTGCTGTGTCTGTGGAATTTGGGGTTGGTGCATTGGTTGCATCTGCTGTGCTTTTGTCTGATCTGGTGGATATTGTGTGTAGTCCAAAAAATATAGGCCCTCATTACAACCCCGGTGCTAAACCATGGCGCTACTAGCACCATGGTTGGTGCCGGTGTTGTAACGAGTCCGCCATGGTGGAATGGGGAAATACCGCCCCATTCCAAGGTTGGCGGGGCAGTAATTCCCCATGCCGCCATGGCCCTTCCCCATTCCCGTTCTTGCCCCATACGGCTCAATGGGACTGGGGAAGGCGCTAATTACGGCACCGTAAATTACGGTGGTGTAATTAACTCCTAGGTCCCTTTGCGGGTTGGTTTTTTAACGCCTGCTAAAAGCAGGCGTTAAAGTGCCACCCGCAAAGGGACCTCGTAATCAGGCGTTAAGGGTTTAACGGCGCCGACACCTTTTACAGTGCCGTTAACCCCTTAACGCCTGGGTTATAATAAGGCCCATAATCTTGTTGTGATATGGTCCCCTCTTGGCCCATATTGCATTGCACCTTGCTGAATTGCTCCTCTACTTCTACAAACTCATGAAATGTGTCCTATTTTCCCACATGTCCAACATACTGCTCCGGGTCTCCCAAGACCTCCAAAGTGTGGCTGTCCCTGGCCAAACCCTCCTTGTGATGCTCCAAATCCACATCCTCTCCCTCTAAGCACCACTGTTACTTAATGTCCTGAATATATGCAGCCGGGTCCACACTAGGTCCCATCCTTCTTGTCATTATGGCATTCATGTCTTACTGGTCTGGAAATAGCATCCTCAATGCTTTCCATACATTTGTTCTGCAATTATTAAATGGTGACACATCATATTTAGGGTTTTTTGTTCTATCACTGTGGAATAGCCTACTCTCTTCCACATGTCCTCTGCCTTTTCACCTAATATGGATGCAAACACATTTTTCATGTCACCTATAGCTAATGCAATGCCAGGTGTTTCTCTTTCTAGCTAGTAGATCTATTTTCCGGCTCCTGAAGTAAGTGATGGTAATTTATCCATTTAATTATTTGTATCTGTCTGGTGCCATAGCGTATAATATGGCAGCCGAAATCCCTTATGGAGCAGTGGGAATTGTGATATCCCTTTCTTGGTGTGGGTGAAGCTGCGCAAGTTCTCCTACTCAATGTCCCAGCTACATGGTTTTGCTGGCATTCTGGCAAGTCTCTTAATACATAGGGTGATCTATGGTCTTCATGTATAGGGAGTACTGATGTGAGGGCTGGATATATGCTTAAATTTGTCCCCAACATAGCTGCTATCTCTCCTACTGCTGATCTGGTGGTACCCATTGGTGGGCTTATGGTACCTCCTTTCCCCGTCTTCATCATCAATGTCTACCCAGTCTGTCTCTCTATCAATTTCTGCATTCCCGTCATCCTCAAGTATGAGATCAAAACTCAGGGCCTCATTACGAGTCCGGCGGTAACCGAGGTGGTAAAACCGCCTCGTTACCGCTGGACTCGTATTACCATTCCGCCTCCCTGATTCCCGGAATTACCGGGGCATTACAACCCCGGTTTTCCGGGAATCACGGAGGCGGAATGGTGTTAATCCCCATTCCCATTGAGTCCTATGGGACTCAATGGGAATGGGGATCATGGAAACACCGGCACCATCTCGTAATGCTGCCGGTGTTTCCTCGTCCCCCTGCTGGCGGGCGGTGTTAAACCCGCCAGGTTTACCGCCACCGTTTTTTCCGGACCGCCTGATTTGTAATGAGGCCCTCAGTCCCTTACCAGGCTCCCTTACATATTTTCCACTCATTATCTCTGCCCCTGTTTTCTGAGTTATTATCCCACTCCCTTCTGCCCACATTTCTTACATTATTTTTCTGCTCACACTTTGCCTCACCTGCTTCCTGCTTTGTTCAATTTCTTCGTTTTCTCTTGTTATTCTCCTATTCTCCTATTCTTCTCATTTAGTCATCCCTTTCTCTTACCTCCCTTTTCTTTCTTTGCCTTTCGTGTTCTGCTCTCTGTGCTTTCTCTCTGTTCCCTATCTTTCTCTCTCCTTACATTTTTCTCTATGACCTCATACATCTCTCTTCTAAACTCCTCTCTTGCTTCTTCCTTTCTTCATCCTCTACTACCTTTACAGAATTATTTACTGTCTCCTTCCCATTTAGTTTAAGTATTATCTTTCCTCCTACCCCCTTCCCTCATTCGAGCATTTTCTCTCCACTACCTCCACTATCTATTGGTATGCTTCTCATCCAGGGTTTCTCCCCACCACCTGTCCTCATGTCCCTTACTCTTTGGAGTTCCTCCTTAGCTGCTTTTAGTTGTTGTTCTAGGCTGTAAAGCATTCTGTTGTTCTCCTCATCTCCTAACTACACCTCTAAGCCATGCTGTGCTCCACTCTCCATACAACAATAATGACACCTTCGTTGTCACTACTTTTACCCTCATCTTAGTCTTGTCATTGTCATCATCAGGATATTCATGTCTGGGTTTGCTTTACCCTGCTGTTGCCTCTTTTAATGGGCATATTCCTGGGATAATGGGGGTCAAGAGACTCTTTTCTAGACGGGGCGGTGCTATGGGCTTTGTGCAACTGCTTACCTCGAACAGTGGAGATGGGGCTGTGGGCTGCACACGAGCGCACTCCTCAGTGGGAGCAGACAATGGCGCTGTGGGCTGTGTGCGCCCTTCCTCATGGACATTAGACATTCCTTCCTTCTTAGGAATCTCTATCTCCTCCTGAAACAATGTTCAAAACTCCAATATGCCTAACCTGCTTTGGAGCTTCATAGTCTTGTGTATGGAATGGAGGTATGTGCACATATGTTGGAGTACAACCCTCAAGTGAGTGCCCTCTTGTGGCCATGCCATGAACATTTTGCCAGTGGTGTTTCTCACCCACTAGGCATGATATTTACTTATTTTTGCGCTATATCTAGGGAATGCGTTGCATAGGTGTATGATAGGTGTGTCAGCCACAATGGCACTACAGTCAATGTGCAGCTTAACACTTCACAAATAAAACAATGCAAATAATATTGAGCTTTCCAATAATCAGGACAAAAATATTCTTCATATATCTTTCATACTTTTCCCTTACTCACACCCCCACCCCTTCACAAATCCCCATTACAATTCGAAAATATGTGGTCCTTGTCTGTCGTCACGCCTCAATGTCCAAATCCTACCCCTAAGAACAAATTCCACTTACAATCTAAATATTCATACTTAGCCCATCAGCCTCCATCAAACAATAATACCTGTTATTCTAACAATACACAAAGAAAAACACCTATATAGCACGGGTCTCACAACACAACACAATGCTGGCAATAAACAACGTAATCAATTTAAACACAATGCAATACAATATAGCTGTCTTCCGGTTCACCTTGGGATATCTTTATCTCTCTATCTCTTTTACCCCCCACGAAAGAAGGTTGGGCCCTGCTCTGTAGTCTTCACAGACACTTGTCAAAGAATATCTATTAGGTTCTCTGTTTCATAAATAATACATCCTAACCTTCCACACCTCCAAGTGTTACTCAGCACATAACATACCTCCAATCCACAGACCTTTGAGGGTTCCTGGCACCAGGGGTCCCCACCAATCTGCCTGCTCCTCCTCTGAGTCAAGCGGTAGTCCAAGACTGGGGCAGGAATTCACTCAAAAATGGACTCCTGGTGACCTGTTCAGATGTTCAGCACAAAATACCACTCTCCAGACTGGTCTGCTGTCCAAAAAGGAAGGATGGCTGGGTCCCAACAATTCACCAAAAAAGCCCCAAAAACCATCCTCTCTCTGTTACCAAAATGTAATCTCGGCCCAAAAAAAGAACTCAGGCCAGTAATTGGCAGCTGCCAATAAAAGAGACGACAGCGGATGGAAACATGTTAAATGCAGGATAATCCCAGCTCTTTATTCAAAGTACAAGGAGCTGGGAGGAAAACACACACAACTCCACAGGTAAGCCTTCATCAATGTTTTCCCTATAATTCATTGCTGGACAATAGCTTTTAAAGGCCACTCTCAACATCCATGGTGTCATTATGACAAACAAACTAAAAAATATGTTCCTATCCACATTGGTTTGCACCCCTAGGAAACATATACTGCATATAGTGCAAAACTCAGGATTGGAGGATTCCTTATGTTACTGGCCAACCCATTTTAGAAATTACATGCGCTTGCATCATTTTCCTTTCATTTCATAGGGCCTCATTACGACCCAGGCGGTAAGTTACCGCCGGGGCCGTCACTTTACCACCATGGCGTAAACTACGTTTACGCCATGGTGGTTGGCGGACTTACCGCCCCATTCCGACCTTGGCGGGGCGGTAAGTCCCCAATCCCCATTTACCCTTCCCCATTCCCATTTTTGCCCCATAGGGCATAATGGGAGTGGGGAAGGCGTTAATTACGCCACCGTAAATTACGGTGGCGTAATTAACTCCATGGTCCCTTAGCGCCATGGATTTTAACACCCGCTAAAAGCGGGTGTTAAAAGCTCCATGGCGCTAAGGGACCTCGTAATTGGCGGTAAGGGGTCGGCGCAGCTAACGCTGGCGTAAACCCCTTACCGCCAGGGTCGTAATGAGGCCCATAGAGTGGCAATAAACGGAGGTAACGTGCATTCTCATTGGCTGGGTTCGGCTGTGCTCAACGTTGTACTGACCAGGTGTAAAATATATCTTTGTTATACTGAGGAGTGACAGATCAGTGTGCCACTTATAATTTGCAATTAACCACTAGTTCTTGTTATGTCCATGTCATGCCTGCGAAGGCAAAGCTATTCCTGAATCATGTCCTTCCTCTGTCTAGTACGGCAGGAGTTGCTAGTGTCAGTTGTCATTTTACCAAACTGCCGTTTCAAATATGTGTTTCCTTGAGTCCATGTTTTAGCTAGGAATATATATTTTTTGTTTGTAATTTAGCTACTCTGTACGCACATATCTTGTGGCTGCGTCCATCACTGTGTCAATTACGCCATTTATCTGTATTGCTCGTACATATACTGGGACATCAAAGGCCCTATCTGCCTTACTAGCTCATTACATTTAACTGCCACACACTGTGCAGCTTGTGAGCAAATTCTCTGTGCTCTGCCGTGTTTATCTTACCTTGAAGCCGTGCATTCCATTCCCCTTCAGCACTGAGGAGCTATTCAGGATTACTTGAAATGTATGTTTGTCTGACTCATTCTGAGATTCATGGCCTAGCTACATCTGTAAAAGTCTGCCTTTTATGTATAATGCGTTTTAAAAATTAACCTTTTATGCTAGCATTTCACTGCTATATGTTACTGGGATTTAAATGCATTTCCTGCCATGTTTCTTTTCCCTGTAAGTGTACCCAGCATTTTGTCCTTGTTTTGTCCCTGTCCCTTTACCAATGTGGTGAGGCCCTACCTATTGTATGCAGGAAATGGAATGATGGCTGGGTCCCAACAATTCACCAAAAAAGCCCCAAAAACCATTCTCTCTCTGCTACCAAAATGTAATCCCGGCCCAAAAAAAGAACACAGGCCACTAATTGACAGCTGCCAATAAAAGAGGCGACAGCGGATGGAATCATGTTGAATGCAGGATAATCCCAGCTCTTTATTCAAAGTACAAGGAGCTGGGAGGAAAACACACACAACTCCACAGGTAAGCCTTCACCAAAGTTTTCCCTGTATTTCATTGCTGGACAATAGCTTTTAAAGGCCACTCTCAACATCCATGATGTCATTATGACAAACAAAGTAAAAAATGTATTCCTATCCACATTGGTTTGCACCCCTAGGAAACATATACTGCATATAGGTGCAAAGCTCAGGATTGGAGGATTCCTTATGTTACTGGCCAACCCATTTTAGACATTACACGCGCTTGCATCATTTTCCTTTCATTTCATAGACTGGCAATAAACTGAGGTAACGTGCATTCTCAATGGCTTGCATCGGCTGTGCTCAACCTTGTACTGACCAGGTGTAAATTATATCTTTGTTATACTGAGGAGAGACAGGTCAGTGTGCCACTTACAATTTGCAATTAACCACTAGTTCTTGTTATGTCCTTGTCATGTCTGCGAAGGCAGGGCTATTTCTGAATCATGTCCTTCCTCTGTCTAGTACGCCAGGTGTTGCTAGTGTCAGTTGTCATTTTACCAAATTGTAGTCTCAATTATGTGTTTCCTTGAGTCCATGTTTTAGCTAGGAATATATATTTTTTTGTTCAGAATTTAGCTACTCTGTATGCACATATCCCGTAGCTGCGTCCATCACTGTGTCAATTACGCCATTTATTTGTATTGCTCGTACATATACTGGGACATCAAAGGCCTTATCTGCCTTACTGTGAAGCTCATTACATTTAACTACCACACACTTTGCAGCTTGGGAGCAAATGCTCTGTGCTCTGCCGTGTTTATCTTACCTTGAAGCCGTGCATTCCATTCCCCTTCAGCACTGCGGAGCTATTCAGGATTACTTGAAATGTATCTTTGTCTGACTCATTCTGAGGTTTATGACCTAGCTAGATTTGTAAAAGTCTGCCTTTCATTTATAATGCTTTTTAAAAATGAACCTTTTATGCTAGCATTTCACTGCTATATGTTACTGGGATTTAAATGCATTTCCTGCCATGTTTCTTTTCCCTGTAAGTGTACACAGCATTTTGCCCTTGTTTTGTCCCTGTCCCTTTACCAATGTGGTGAGGCCCTACCTATTGTATGCAGGAAACATATCTCCTCCTTGAATGTTTTAGCACACTGTGTGCTTCTAGTGTCACTTTAACTAATTCCTATGGCAGTTCATATATGCAGTTCTTGTTTAAATGTAAGCTCGTGGATTCTTCTTTCAGGTGGTGCGCAATCATTTTTATGTCACGGGAATGGAGTAAGGCTGTCTCAGTTTGTATGTTTTTTCACCTGCTTGGTAGTACTGACGGTTGCTGGGGGTAAATGCTGGTGCTGGCAGATTCGTCTGCACCTTTACAGACTGTGTTGTGTTGTGAGGTTTCAATATGTACAAGAGGTGTATTTGGGGTTTAGAGTTCGTACCTGCACGCTATTTACATTTCCTGAAAACTGACATCAAAATCTGGCACGAATTTCAATTTTAAACGTATAGTACTGTACATAAGTGTACATTTACATATTCTACATGCACAGTTTCTATGAAAGATGCACATTCATTCTATGCATGCATCATATATCAATAAATCTTAAATCGTTAATATCTCAAACTTGGTCAAGGTGATTTTGAAAATTGTTTTTCAGTGTACCAATGCCTGATGAGATATAGCTGCATGTAAATAATTATGAAGGTCTAAGTAACCCATTTTTAGATATTTGTGCTAAAAAAATTATCGTTTTTTCCAATGGGAAAATACCACTTTAAAAGCTGTTCAAAATGCGATCAAAGAAGCCAACCATTACAAATTCTGACATTTTCCATGCAGGGGTGGCTACTTTGAAACTTTACTGCGGAATAATTTGTTCAGATATTTTCATCGGTGGGTTCAAAAGTTCTTAACAAAAATTATTGTCTGAAACTCCATAGACAATTCGTCTTAACTTTAGCTGTGTCATGTTCTAGTGTGATAGCAAAATATATGCTTATGCTTATGTTTAAGTTGAACTTCCCAGAGGAAGAACACTGTTTGGGTGGCTTATAACGTTTGCACCATTCATTGAATCTTCATGAAACTTTCCAAAAGAAATATAGACCGGATTGTTTTGGAAAGTTGCATGTGGTTTCATCAAGAGGAGGACAAGTTACAGGGATGCCTAACCTTTGTGAAACATGGAACCTAACAAATGTTCTTTGGAGTTGCATCCAAACATCACTGGAATCCTAATGTGTGCAAGTGCAAATATCACAGAATGTTTGCAATGTGTCAAAAGCAGAAATACTGGCAGGGTTTATGTACTAAACATCTGGCAAAATTAACAAACATGTGATTGTGAAGTTTCAGAAGCTTAACTTGTTTCTAACTTCATTCTTTTTCTTAGGATAAAATGGCTGACAATAGACCATCACGCTGGGTCAACACTACTGTTTTAGCTCAAGGGAGTAATATTTCCAGCCTGCTTCCTGCCATCTTGTTTTTTGTCACGTTCATGTTTGGAGTTGTCGTGAACATCCTTTTCATTTGGGTGCTGGGCTTCAAGTTGAAGAGGGTTGTCAACACCATCTGGTTCTTCCATCTCATTGTGGCTAACAGTATATTCATTGCACTTACTCCCTTCCTGGGAGTTTCTTTCCTCATGGACTCCCATTGGATTTTCGGAGTGTTCTTGTGCAAGGTGGTGAATGCGCTAATTTCCCTTTGCATGTTCATCTCTGTGTCCCTTCTCACGGCCATCAGCATTGACAGGTATCTACTCATCTCCCGCCCACTATGGTACCGATCCCGGAGGAATGCCCGCTCAGCCTCCATCATCAGCGGTTGTGCCTGGATCCTGTCCTTTGTGCTCTGTGCACCCTACCTTGTTTTTCGAGAGACACGCACCAATGAGAGAAACAAGACTATCTGCTTCAACAATTATGCACTTTCTGCTGACTTGGATAATCCTGAGATACAAAAGCTCAGGGATGTGGTGAATTGGTCAATGTTTATTATGAGAGCTCTGCTGGGGTTCCTCCTCCCATTCCTTGCAATCACATTTTGCTACTTAAAGATCGCCATCACACTGAAGAGGAAAAACCTAACCAAGTCAAGGAAACCATTTAAGGTCATTCTGGCAGCCATCTTGTCTTTCTTCATCTGCTGGACGCCATACCATCTGTATTCCGGCTTGAGTATACACAAGGGACATTTCTCTGAAGATTCCTTACAGACTGTGCAGGCACTTTCTGCCACCTTAATATGCATCAACAGTTGCTTCACGCCAATCCTTTACCTGTGCGTGGGAGGGAATTTCAAGCAAGTGTTCCAGAAGTCCATAATTAACTTATTTGAGTCTGCTTTTATTGAACATTTTAACTCATCTGAACATAATGAGGAAAGACTAGACCATTCTTCTCACTGTGTGAAAGATTCACTGTCATTTCAACAAATAGTTGACTGACCTAAAGATTGTGTGAAAGACATTTGCCAGCCTATCTAAAATGAGGTGCCTCTTTTTACACTACCATGAGTGAGGCCAGGCGAGGACCTCCTAAAAAACACAATAAGCATATCCTCGTACGCATGCCTCGTCTGATGGTAGAATGACTTTACAGGGAATCTGCTACACCTCCTCCCACCCCACCGCGCCCACAGAAGAGGTGTCTGTTCACCAATAGTGGGGGGTTTTAGGGGCAGTGGCCAGCAAATTCCTATGTAGTGGTTTCCACCAATGTTTCCTCCTTTGTGAATGCCCTATTTATATGCAAATTATTTCATTTTCCCTAAATCATCAGTCTTAGAACTCTTACAAGACTGAAATGGCTGTTCAAGGGTGGTTGTTTTGCAAGATGGAACTCATGACAACATGGCCATCTCTGCAGTTTCACAATATGCTGGTCAAAGTATACATTGTATTCTATTTCATGTAATTGTTTCCACCAACAACATAAAAAAGGCTTCTGTTTCACTATTTATACTGATAAGTACAGATGAATGCAGACAGAGGGGAAGTTGCTGTTCTGTCCATATTCAATTCAAACAAGCATTGGCATGCCAATCAGCCAGATGTTTCTTTTACAATTAAATGGTTTCGTATGTGGAGTATTAGGATGTGGTACCATGATTTTGCTAAACTGCGCATGAAGATAACCGCTTGTTTTGATAGTCTCAGTAGAGAAGCAAAGAATGGCAATCTCCACTCCCACTTTGCCCTTATGAGACCACAGGTGGAAAGTGTGAGAACTACCCGTGCATCTCAGCAGGAGCTCTTTAATTATGGGCATTGCCAGCACTTCTTACAGGGCATTGCAACATGTACTGTGGTAGTTAAACACTTCTTTTAAATGGTATAGCAGCAGAACATCTCATCAGGGCTGCAATACAACATTGCATTAGGTCTGTAGTGCCACTTGTTGGAAGTCTCAACAGAAAGAACAGGGACTAAATGTGCATCTGAACTTCACTTTAACATTGTTGTGCAGGTGAACAATCATTTGGCGGAAACATGGCATGATTCACAATACTTCCTAACGCTGGCACAGTCATACCCAGACCTGCCTACATTTCAAAAAGAAAAACCCGGAGATCCAAGTCACTTGATTCCCACCAATATCCACACAGTTCCTCGCCCACTTGCCCCGCCCAGATGGATAAAAATAGCAGACACCACCGTGTTATGCCAGGATGTGCTTGCTATGCTAACCGTCCACACCTCCATGTGATTGGCCAGTAGCAATATGTTTGTAGCCAATCACATTAAGGTGTGGGGGAAGTTGCTGGTACTGCTGGAAAACCCAGGGACTCCAAGCTGTTCTCCCGGAGACTCGGAGAAGAGCCTGGAAACCGGAGTGTCTGGGCTACCCGAAGACTAGGCAGGTCTGGTCATACCCATCTTACAAAAGTGTCTTATATTGAGTAGAAGTGGAGTGGAAGTGGCCAAGCAGTGAGTTGACTCACTGCACATCCTGGCCATCTCCATCATATAGTTCTAATCGTACCTTAAATTAAATATAGATGAAAATAGCCTTCCACAATACATTTTCCTAGACCATGCGGCAAACAGATAGGAGGAACTTGGAAAAGAAATTAAAACTCAAGACGGGAAGAATAAAATGTTAGAACATGTGCCGAAAAATCTTAGATTCGATTTTATTTTATTACACTTTCCCTTCAATAAGCCTTTAATATCAGCAGTGAAATAATACATGCAATATATACATTTGTTTTTTTTAAAGTATGAGAAAATATCTTTAATAGCTCACAACTGTAATGAAAAGAGTAAATTCCCACACATAAAAGCAATACGATGATAAACAGAAAATAGAAAGTCAACCCTTCTTGTAGAGAAGAGGTTATATGTTTTTGTCCTGTCCTCTCAGACTTTAAGAGCACCGATTAATCCGTTTTACCTACCACAGAAAAACAATTCATAGGAAGTAGCTTTTGCACTGTTTCCAGAGCCAATACAATCTAAGCCCAAACCTTGCAGGCTTCAAATAAAACAGCAGCCACCATTTTGGATTTCGCTACATCATAGACGCCAAGCAAGCACATTAGTCCATCATTTGCCATTCAAATTCCCTCTGCTCTAATCCTGAAGCGAATTCGGCAATTTCTCAGCCTCTTTTAAGAAGGACAAATAAACAGAGAATGTTTCAAGTTTCCAGGGTCTTTTAGGTGGCGATTGCATAAGTTAACAACGCATATTTTACTTTTCTTTTGTATGACTATTTAACAGCAGCTCCTGGGTGGCAGTTTTCACACTCGACTTTGTTTCAACTAATGTCTTTCTAATGGGTAACAGGCAATTGGCTGGAGCCAACCCCTCCCCAATTGGGCAATTATAGAAGGGACCAGCAGGACAATACGCAGGTGAGAAAAGGCTTCTTAGCAATGGATTTGCAATCACTGCAGTAAAATATTTATTTTGCTAGCAGTGCCTTTCTTACTCTGTCAGTCAACTGGCAGTGTGATGGTACATTTTCAAATAAAAGACCCCCGCACCCCATCACCCTTCAATTACCTGCGAAGTGGGTCTGCTGCTTATACAATTCAAATAAGAACACAATAAAGCTTATTTTAAAGGTTCATTTTTGTCCATTTGGTCTACTAGCTAAACATTAAAAAAGGCGTTGCTTCTACGTGGCTAGTCAAATGTTCTTAACCCCACGTCGCAGCAAGCTGGAAGTGTGCGGCATTCTCTATACCCCGGTGGCCTTACTGCATGTGTGTGCCTAAAATGTACAGTGGTGTGAAACAAATAATGCTTGAGCTTGCATTATATTGTATTCTGGGACTTATAGTTTTCCATTCAGGTTGTGGAAATAAAGCTACAATTGTATGATTTTGCCGTATCCACATGTTTCCACAAGGAAAGTGTTCACTATAAGATAGTACTATTTTTTTTTTTATTGATTGATTCAGCTGTAAAAACAACTTTTTCAATATACAAATGATATTTAGTACAGTCATCATGACAATGAACTTTAAACAATTATGTTACAACGTACAAGGATTTTTTTCTTTAAAACTGTCAGTAGAAAAAACGGACAATAAGATATAAGATACCCCAAACATTATAAAAAGGACAAAAGACAAGAAATGAAGAATAAAACAACGAGATACGGCATAACGGCCATCTAAGAATGATTAACGGTCTCCAATTTTAGCGCTTGAATGAAGGTCGTTAATGCGATCTGTAAGGGGTATTGATTGGCACAAAGCAGAAAAGACCACCGCAATTCCTGGGCAACCGCTGCCATAGACGACAGCAGGTGCTTGAAGTGCGTTGATCTCAATACAGCTAACTGTGGGCAATAGCAAACTAAGTGTTCAAGAGATTCAATAGTATTGCTTCGCATGCAAAAACGACAACCACTTAACGTGGTAGATCTTAATTTCCTCCGTACCTGAACCTGATAGGTTGGCCATAGATCAAAACGGGCCCTTAAATACCCTGCTCTTAATTTGGGTGAGGGAAATTTTAATAAATATGGTTCAGGACATTTCATCAATTTTGGCCAAAAACGAAATTTACAAGGTTGACAATAGGTGTTACATTTGTCAATAGTGTTTGACCAATCAAGGTTATAAAGTAATTTTTTGGACCTTGCCGTACTATTGTTGACCTTAAAAGCCAAAACCCGCATCTTAAATATTTGTACCAAGTAAAGCTTAGAAAGTAAGGGGTCGCCTCAATTGCAGAGTGGGCTACAGTCCTGCTTCACCAAGGTGGGTTATCCTGGACAAATACTTTAATCTCACTGTGCCTTAGCTGCACACATTGGATTACTTAGAAGTTATTAAATTCACACATTTTGAAAAAAAAATCTTCCTTAAAATGGGACAGATGTAACTATTTAAGGGACAAAATGTTGCCCCCTCAGGCTCCTGTTTGTGGCTCAAGACCATCATCTAGAATTGCATTATTATTGTACTAGCTTTCCCTTCTCTCCATAACAATTGATTTAAAAATCATATATATAGGTTCACCAGCCATTCAGTGCAGCAGAGATTCTAGTATAGTGGACTGACTGAGACAGAACCAACATTGATTTCCTCCCCTATTTCTGTCACTCACATAGTTGCTTGGGCTGTACAGAGTACTTGCCCACAGTCCAATGAGTGAAACTCTTTAATATGCCCTTAGTGTTTTGTTATTTATTCTTCCTTTGCACAACGTCTGCTGTTTTCATTGGCTCTTGTTGTTTTATGATCGGCAAGAGGTGGGGTAGGGACCTAGCATAAGAGTAGGAGGAACAAATCAAGGGTAATTAATAGGCATGTTGAAATCTGCAGATCTGAAATTTAAAATCGTGTGTGAGTTGCCTGGAGCAGAAGTTAATGTACGATCCAGGTTACTAATGTTAATTGTTTCTGCGGTTATCTGTGGTGTCTGGCAGAGTGGTGTTTAAGCAGTTTTGGGAGATGGACTGGTCTGTCTTTGGGGAGTCAATGAGGTGTAAAGGGAAATGTAGCGTAAGCACGTGTCTTTAGATGGCATACATTGCATTGTGTAGCCCAGAGGCGTTGCTGGAGGGGGTGGGGGGGCTGTGGGTGCTATAGCCCTTGGTCTTTTGGTTGTAGCCCCGGATAGAATCTCAGGGGCTACAACCAAAATGCTAGATAGCCCCGAGTCTTGACAGTCCCGACATTAGCATATCCCCGCAACTTTTACAGACCTAGCAACACCCCTGTAACCTGTGTTGTTTTCCTGTTGCAGTTGTTTTGAGGTGTGTTGTCTGTTAGGGCAGGAGGTGGCATGATTGTGAGATGGTTATTATTATTATCATGTCTTTGCCTAGAAAACCCACCAATGTCTGAGCCAACCTTTCTGACTTTGGAAACATCACGCTTTGTCACATGTGTTGCTTATATTCTTGCAAAACATTATTTTATGCCTTATTTTGGTATACTGTATGGTTTTAGGCTAAGTGATTCTACATTAGTGACACTATGCAATGGCACAAATTCAGGGGACATAGTTTCTATTCAGCTTCCCAAGACCTTCCTTCTGACTGCCCATTGAGACCTCAAAGTCACTCCAACTGTCGTGTCACTCACTTTTGCATGAGATTATGGTAAACTGCTGATGGACATTCCCCAAAAACTAGCAATTGACAAATTGACTATTTGAAGCATTACTCTAACCCACCACTGAGGTTTTGGTGTGGTTGTGGGCCTGGCAGAGACATGGCAAACAATACAAGGTTAGCTATTTCCTCTGAAAAGTCTCAGCTCTCCTGAAGTGTTACAGATGATTGATGTGAGAAGGTTGTGAACAAAATGCATACCTTTGTCAAAAGATGACTAAAAGCAGATGGGGTTATCACAAAGGTTCTTCTGGAGATGTATGCCTTGTAAGATGTATAGGACAGTGTAAGGCACAATCTTCAACCTTTACCTCTGCAGGTGTTTTGCACTACAAATACCATCAGCCCATGCTAGCATAACCAATGGTGAGGGGTCCTGGCAACCATACGCCAAAATATCTGGAGAGTCGCAGGTTGCAGACCATGTTTCAAGGAGATCTCAAATTGTTCAATGTCGGTATTGGAATAATGACCCATTCCGGCTTTTAGGTTCATAAAAAAGAAAACAAACATAGGTTTAAAAAAAAATTGTTTGCATATGTGAGTGCATGTGACTGTTTGAAAGTATGTATGCATTTGGATGTGTAGATTATTGGGGCAGAGATGCAGTTTATGGTCACCAGGAACCACGAGATGCACAACTTGGGGCAACAGTGCCATGTATTCGGACAGATTGCAGGATTTTATTTAGGCACTAGAATGAAAGGTGGGCAGTGTGGGCATAAATTGTTGAGACATGCCTTTTTGGGCACTAGCAGCATGAGGATGTGTTTCACTGGGGCTATGCTCGCATGTATTTTACTTTCTTTGGACACAAAAAGCCTGCAAGGGGCAACATAGCTCATGATCTGGTTTGGGCATAAATTGCTTGAAAGTTGGCCAATGCTGGGATATGTTTTTATGAGAGGCCTCCTGGTTTTCCGTTAGGGACAGCCAGCATCAACACAGTTTGCAAAATGTTCCTGTGTACTGTTGGGGTGTTTCTTTCGTTGGCCTGCACAACGCAGTGTACATCTACATTGTTTCCCAATTTTTCAGAATTTCTTGCTGAGCACTGTGGCCAATTATTTTATGACATTTCCAAGATGTACATGTTCAATTGAGGGAAAACCTTTACACCCCTGAATTTTACAAACTCGCCAGCTGCAACTGTGCTAGACTGTAGCAGACTCATCAGTTTGGGTAATGGAAGCCCATGAAAATTGCTGGTTAGGTCTTGCAACCTTCTTTGACTACACATTGCGAGAACCCGATTTCCACCATAAAAAAACAGGACTATTTCAACTGTTTGGCTCCCAACTCTTCCCACACTGGATACTTCCCTGCATATTACTGATCCAGTATCATTTACATGTGAGTGATTCATGTCACTGTCCCAATCCATATTCTAAAAGCGACGGTAAATGTTGACAATGGTAAAAAATGGCATTGAGGCAAGTCAGTTATAGAAAGAACTATGAATTAACAGAAGGGTTCTCCACACCACCCTCATACCTTTCATTCACTGTATATGGTCCTTTGTGAAGATCTGCTTTACCTATGGAAGACCACACATACATGTGAGAGAATACACATCTAATGTTATGACAGACACGGAGAAAAAGACTTGCTGCCAGCAGGGTGCCCATGACATTAGCTCAAGAAGTTAGAAAGGAGTCCCTTTAGTCGGTAATAGGGCGGCAGACTTCCCTCTCACTGAGGAACCATTCTGGAGATGAGTCAGGAGCAAGTGTGATACTTGGGGCAATAGCCTTGGATATTCAGTCAAGAGCCATCATTGGGATGGTCTAGGAGAGAGTATAACTGCTCTAAATATTCTCATAATTGAAGAAAACTGAAGAATTGCGGTGTCACAAGATGTGATATGATATAAGTCATTTGTAACATGCCTGTACACTAGGTGTTTCTAGGTGCATGGGTGTTAGACGTAATACAATGACTTGAAGTCAGATGGCTTATAAATGTAACATGTAAGTGCTTTCACATGGCTAATATACCGCATGCACCAGAAAAAAGATAGTGTGAGATTGTGGGTTCACAGCCAGGAACTCTCATCACCGGAATATGACCACGAAATATCAGAAGTCTGCATCCTGCATCCTGCAATAGCTAATGTTTTATAGCTACTCTCCAGAATTCAAGAAATTCAGCTAATGGGCGGTCCTGTGGAGTATGTTTTCAAATAAATTCAACCCATTCTCATTTGTTGCAGCCAAAATCCGTTTGGTGTGATAACTTGCAAATGACCACATAAACATCTGATTCTCAAGGACTTGCCCTGCAGCCAAGGGCATGCAACGTCTCTCTGAAAAAATGTCCCTCCAACCAAAGAGTTCCTCCCTGTCCAAGCAAAAGGTGTACTGGCAGCTGTTGTGTAAGATTCCAGTATGAAATTGGCAGGCAAGAAGTGGCTCATGTCAGGGTTGGACTGGGACAAGAAATAGGCTTGGGCAACTAAATAAAACAGTAGCCCGTTCCTCGCCTCAAAAAGAGGGGCATTTAAACCATCATCAGTGAATCGCGTCAATTCACGACTTTGCATTCACCGGTAAGTTAACCAAATGGGTGACTACACCTGCTACAGAAATCTGTGGAGGCATCTTATGGTATCAGGTGTGACCTGCCGTACAGAGGCATCTCACATCCTGTAAGATGGACTTGAGTACTGTGGGATATTTTGACCCATTCCAATGTGCCCCACTGCATCACTTTACAAATGGGGAAAGAAACAGCCAAAAATGGATGCGCTGACCCCTATGCGCACCAAAATCTGCAAAACTGCATTTGGGTCACAACCAAGGAAAGGCTGCACACCCTGCCACACATAGTCATGGGGGGGGGTGAAACCAGAATTATCACTGAAGGAGCATGCCAGTGGGCTTGCTTTGCCACATTCTACATGGAACAAAGCAGCAGAATTATGCTAAAAACCGAAAATGCCTTTTAAAATGTAGCTTTGCAACCTTCAAAGTACTGTTTTTGGTGCTAGATCTATCCATTTCCAGTGAATCCTTGAGAGTAAAAGGGTTACAGATCATCCAGTGTGGCTCAGAGGAGCCGGGCCTCATTGACTGACAACAGCTAAGAAATGTATCTCATGAAAAACCAGCCCAACAACATTTGTTTTCAGTTACATGGGAAAAATGCTGCTGAAATTGCAACATGTAACAATTTCAACTGTGCAGACAGATACTCCAAACAAGGGCCGGATACATATATCCAGACTGCAAAACAAATCCCAGCACTTAAGGAAAGAACTGGTGCTGAATAAAATGTGTGTGCTGCAGAGGAAAATCTGATTTAAAGGACTCAGTAAATGTGCTTTTTCAGGAAGAAAGTGCAAAATCACCTGTTTAAAAGCATGTTTTGTTGAAAGGTCTGATTCTGTAAGACATGTCAAAGCATTGCTAAATGTCAAAATCCACGAATAAACCGTGTCATTTTATTCTTCATCTTCTCCTGATTCCAGACTTCTTTGAAAAGCCAAGGCCTCAGATGTAGGTAATTTAAAGTTAAAACCCAGTCTTGAGTTAATTAACTATTTCATTCTGATCTGACAGCCTCAGCCTGGGAATGGTTGACACCCCACTGCTGGCAGGAATGACTAATTGCTGCTGGGAGGTTTTAACATACTCATGACAAAGAACTCGTCAGACTTTCGTCTGGGCCCCAGCCAAAGACAATGGCAGGCTTGAACACTCATCCTTACAGGGGAGGGGCAGGAAAGTTCTCTCTCAAGGAAGAGGACCCCCACCCTGATCAAAGGAATTTGACAGTTGTTGCCAGTTGAAAGAAAAGTTAAAAAAAACTGCTATGGACTTTGGACTTTTGGTGGTTAAATGCCTATTTGTGATCAAGCTTTAAAGACTTTTAACTTTGCCACAACATGGAGGATAAATCTAAAAGTTGGTAGTTGTAAATCTAATGTTATGCTCTTTGTACCCTGTACTGTATAAGGGACAAAGGTTATACAAAAACACTAATTGTGCAAAGACTATGGATGCTGCAAATCTAATATTGTATACCTGTGTTCTAGGGGTGATTGCACAGATATGTACCGAATTAGGGATTGTTAGGCCAAATCTTTATGATTAAAATTGACAAAATTCCACAGAAAGTCAAAGCCAGGTCTCACTGACGTGGGAGTTGGATGTAAATGTAACCCACAAAATATGTAATGTATGTGTCCGATTTTATTAGAGGGCATCATTATAGAAATGTGTATTTGTGGGAAAGTTCAATTTTGGTCCTAATAACTGTGGGAGTTTCCCAAGTCACATCATAAAATATGACAGCCCTTTCTGGCTTCCAACCAGAAAAAAGCAAGTGCCTTTGACCAATCACAGCCTTGTGGGTGTGGTCTGTAAGTCTGCCCCTATCATAAACTTAGTGATGTCACTTGGCATGATAAATAAGGGAGCCTCAGAACACACACGGACACTGATTCCTGACTACATCCTGATTTCCGCGTGGCGCCCTGTTCCAGAATTCTTCATCTTCTCCTGATTCCAAACTTCTTTGAAAAGCCAAGGCCTCGGCATTTCCTGAACTCTTTTCAGCTAGGCCCAAATCCTGAACCATCCCAAACTTCAGGGAATCAATTCTGATCCAGTCTGGCATGCTACCATTCATGTTTGCCTGCTGAAACCCGCCATCCCACTGATCTACAGTGTCCAGCAACCAGAAGGGCCAATCCAATCCAGTCCAGTCCAGTCTGAGGTGTCAGTCTAATTGACCAGAACCACCCAGCTGATTCAATTCCGCTAGAAGTGCCCTGCTGCCTGTAGACCCGATCCATGATGACCAGAACCTGACGGTCCAATCTTAATTTACAGTGGACTGTAAGTATAAATAGGAATCATAGTAAACCATAGCATATCTTGTCTTACCTTGTCCTATCCCCATCGCTCCACGTATCCCATCTTTTGCTTAAGAACCTCCAATATTGTCAGAACCATTCTAGCAACCCTGTTTGTAATCCCTAGTGTTAGCGCTGATTTTCTCTCATTTGTTTTACTAGACCATAAGCCATTAGTGATTTGGGTTAATTAAAGTAATTCCCATAAAAGAAAAAGGGAGTATCCGCCACGTGAAGGGTTACAATCGTCCGTGCGTAACTGTGGAGATTCCCGGGTGGTAATTCTTCTGTTTCTTACTCATTAATATACCTTAAATAAAAGCAATCTGTCATATTTAAAACCGATTTTTCGTTTTTTCTCTGTTCATTTTTCTCAAAAGTGCCTCTTATTCAAACTTGCTTAACTTCCTCAATTTTATAGCTAGAGACTTAATTTCAACTCTGAGTTAAACCTAATATCTGTAGCTACATCCACACCCGAAAGAGTATTTGACCCGTTTTTATTAAGAATCACATAATGAAAATTAGGCAGGAATTCACAATTTTGCAAATGTTTTACATATGTGTTTTCCCATTCAAAGTATTTCCAAACTTCCATTCTGATTCAAAGTGTGTATTGTTGCTCATATTGTAGCTTATGTTTGTTAGGACCTGTTCAGTGTTGCTCACATAGGATTTTTTATCAAATGTATCAATTTAAGGATTTTTGCACATTTTTTTATTGTTTTTCTAAGCCATTTTCAAATGTCATTTTAAAAGCTGTAAAAGTTCCAAAATGTTTTTCTCTATTGTTCGGGGAGGGAAGATTGCATTCAAACTCTATATACTGTTTTCTTTTATTCCTGAATACCTGCTGCTTACTTACATCTGTGTAGAATTGCTTCTTTGTGAGTTAAGAACTTTGCAGGGGGAAATCTTAACCTAAGCACTATCTTTTCAACACAACAAAACTGTTCTTTTCTCTGGCCCTCATTACGACCCTGGCGGAAAGTGACTGTCCTGACCGCCATAGCGTAAATAGCGTTTCCGCCATTGCACGACGGAGCAAAGTGCGGCTCATTCCGACCCATCGGGCACGAGCACCACGCCATGGCGGAAGTGCAAAGTCCGCGATGGCGGAAATGACCCCAAAACGGCCCACACCGCCGCCGTACGGCGCCCTAGGTGCAATTCCGCCACCCATCTTAGCGGTCACCGCAATGAGCGGCAATCGGAAAGTACGGTGACCGTAAATATACGGAAACGGAAGTAAAAACATGGTCCCGGAACGGGAAACAGCACGCCGTACACCTATAAAAACACAATTTCCACACAACCATTAAAAATACTACCCTGAGACTCATCCCAACCCGTCATCCACCCTAGTGAAACCAAGAAAAATGGGAAAAGTAGCGAAGAAAGCGTGCGACCGCAAGCGGCAGGTCCACTTCTCCCGTGAGGAACTCACTGTGCTCACAGAGACCCTCCAGGAGAATGCTGCCGTCGTCTTCTCGACGCAAATGACCAGGACGGCACTTGCGAACAAGAAGGCCATATGGGCCCTGGTGGCACAGCGGGTAAGTGCGGTGGGGACCGCACCCCGCAACCCACAGCAATGCAGAAAGCGATGGGACGACTTGCGGATACGCGTACGGAGCATACTATCCGCCAACCGTAACATTGCCACAGCTACCGGGGGAGGATCGGAATCACCCATCAAGTTGACCCCCTGGGAAGAAATCTGTGCCTCCACCATTGGAATGGAGAGTATAGAGGGAGTCGGAGGGATGGAGAAAGGAGTGCAGACATCCGAAGAATCAGGTAGGTGGGCCAAATAAAACAATGCCAAATCCACAATGTCCAATCATGTGAAGTACCATGTGTCCACATAGTGCAACAGTAACACATGTCCAGGAGAACGTCCACATACATAGGCCTGATAGCACACTTTAAAAGTCACATTAAATACATAAATAATTAAAAATCCTAAAAACACCCTCTACACGTGCAGCAGGCACACCCTAACTGCAGGCTGCAAAACAACTGCATCCTCAATCCACACAAAAATGAAACCACCTCCAAGGCCCCAACCCAAATCACCCTCAGGTACCACCCCAATGCATGTGATACATTGCCATTCCAATTTCCACAGACCCATTTATAACGCTTGCCCTCCTTTACTCCACCACAGGGTCCGATTCAAACGACGAGCTCCAGGACACCCCTACCAGCAGACCTGCAAAGAGGGCCAAGACCAACGGCCAAAGACCCTCCACCTCAGCTGCACGCATCAAGACACGGCAGCAGCACAAATCAAGTGGCAGCACACAGGAGGGAACTTCAACAGGCACCCCAGCAGCCAGCATGCCCACAACAGCACCACCACAGGTCCCCCCAATGGATGCCACAGAAGGCACTGCTTCTGGTGGCAGCAGCACCATAGGTGACACTGCATTAATGGCAGCATGCTCCGACACAGAAAACGGGGATGTCGAAGTAAGATCCATCCATGACCTGTCTCAATCCCCCTGTCTGTTCCATCCAGTACACCATGAGGATACCACGCAGGGGCACCCACAAGACGACGACTGGCCATCCCCCACAAGCCCTGTGGCAAGGCAACATGAGGTGACCAGCCCCTCTGTGACACCACAGCAAATGGCCATGGCACAGCAGAGGCAACAGTCCCTCGACCAGGTGATCGTGCAACAGCAGCAACTGGCCACGCTCCTCAAGGACCATGCTGATGAATGTGGGGGCACTAAGGCAGCCATAGAAACATCAACTGAGACACTTAGGGCAGAAATGGAGAGAAGTACAGAGACACTAAGGGCACAAATGGAGAGAAGCACCGAGAGCCTGAGAGTAGAAATGGAGAGAAGCACCGAGAGCCTGAGAGTACAAATGGAGAGAAGCACCGAGAGCCTGAGGGGGGAACTGCATGCAACGTCCAAAGACGTATGTGCTGAACTTGCCGCTGTGCGCCGTGTGCTCACTGAGCTCTCACAAACCCTTAGGGACATGCATGGACGTGAGCAGGCAGAGATATCATCCGTTGCAAGTTCCGTCCAGGGCAGCCCCCAACGTAGATCTGGGAGGAACCTGCGCTCCACAGGCAGGGGTGCCCCTGATACCCGGAGAGGGGGCTTGCAATAGCGACTGCCCACTGACAATGAGCATCTTTGGACACTGGTGTTCGGGGGGGAGGTAGGAGGGTGGAGGGGGTGTGTTGGGCTCACTTGGGTGGCGGGTCGATGGGGTGTGTAACATGATTTCACATATGCCATAAACAATGCACGATCATCCAATGAGATGTGTGGACATTGATCTTTGTGTACGAGGCCATTATAGGCGTACAGTCCATATTGTGCATGTTCCAGACACACACAGTGCCACAAGTCCTGTGTCCATGTATCAGCCACCAGGCGTGAGTGCTAGAAGCATGCATCTATGATATGCTGACGAATGTCACGGCCCTCCTGTGCCTCGCAGACTCCTTGAGGTGCTGCCAAATCCCCACCCTCATCATGGCCATCTTCAGGTGCTTGCAGTTCTGCGTCAGGGGGCATGGGCACATTTCTACGTACGCACATGTTGTGTAGCATGACACATGCCATGACCATCTTTGCAACCTTCTCATGGCGGTACAGGAGTGCCCCGCCAGACCTGCTGAGGCAGCGGAAACGAGTCTTCAGTAGGCCGAATGCCTGTTCTATGACTACACGGGTACGTGAGTGGGCATGGTTGTAGTCCTCCTCATGCTGGTCCTGTGGGTTCCGGAGTGGTGTAAGGAGCCATCTCTTCAGTGGATACCCGGCATCACCTGTATGTGGACAATAAAGGATGTTTGTGGAATGACATTGCTACGTACGCACCCCCCCCCCTTCCTGCCAGGTCATTGCCGCATCACATACCCCACATTATCATGCTTGAAATGAGACTCACCGAGTAGCCAGGATCTGTTCCCTGCGTGTCGCTCCATGTAGCGTGGTATTGTAGAGTTCCTCAAGACCATAGAATCATGGGTTGATCCAGGAAATCGGGCACAACAATGTGTAATGATCCTGTTGGAGTCACACACCATTTGTACATTCAGAGAATGAAATTGTTTTCGGTTGCGGTACTGGGCCTCCATGGCATGTGGGACGACCAATTCCACATGGGTGCAGTCGATGGCACCAATGCAACCCGGTATGCCGCCAAGTGCATGGAATCCCACTTTTGCGTTCGTAATTTCCTGCTCCGAGCGTGGTAGAGAGATGTAGTCGTCTGCGTGCCTCAGGAGGGCATCGAGCACTTGCAATAGTGTCCGTGAGAACAGTGGCTGTGAAATGCCATGCAACTGTCCGACTGTGTGCTGGTAGGTGCCTGTGGCCAGGAAGTGGAGTACAGACACCACCTTCAGTAGGGGTGGGATGGCGGTTGGGCTATCTATCATGCTGACAAGGTCAGCCTGTGTCATGTCCACAATGGCGGTTATGGTGTCCCGGTCCAAACGGTAGAGGGTGTGGATCTGCTCATCAGTGAGGTTGAACGGATGTGCTCGGAGGCGTGGGATTGCGGGCTGCCTGCGTGGTGGTAGTGGCTGTGCTGGCGGCCCTTGCTGGCCCTGCCTTGCCCTCCTCCTCCTCCTGCGTCTCCTCCGTGCGGCCGGTTGTTGTAGTAGTTGGGTTTCGTCTTCTTCTTGAAGTTGGAGTACTTGCAGTGCTATCAGGTCCCCCAGGGCCAACATCGCTAGTCCTGCCGGTAGCATTTCTGAGTGGGTGTGGTTGTGGGAGGGGTTTGGGTGTGCAATTTATGTGTTTTCAGGCTGTATAGCCTCCACCTGTGGTGATTCATTCCACCTGTGCAAGCTGCAATCCCCTTTGGGCGAGCACGTCCCGCACACAACGCTGCAATTCGACGAATGGCATCTTGCTATTACAATCATGTATTTGTTCCCGATGGCAGTGTAATATTGGTTGATATGTTCATTCTGCTATGGTCCCATTGTTTCACATACTATCTTTGCAGTCGCGAACAGACTTGTGAAGGGTCAGTGGAACGTAGTACTCGAGTAACGGTGGACCCTCATGCAACACTGTACCGAGGTTCACCGACGGGCGGGGCGTCCCATTTGTGAGTGAAGCCAGTTGCCATTTTCACACACAGCCGCACTAGATGGATTAATTTGTGATTTCAAGCGGTCACAGATGCCTTTTCGACGTGATGTTGCAAATGAGGAATTCGAAGGACGGCGCTTTCGGTTTTCAGCTAGCGGCGAGGAGATGCCCACAGGTCTGACTGCAAATATAACGTTCTATTGTTCAATGTCCTTGGGACAGGGGCCATGGCGAGAATGCAATGATTGATATGAATAGTATGGGATGCGCAATAGCATAGTGGACGATGAGGCCGGACGTTCCCAAATACATGTTACTTCACAACACTGGAATTACGGGCTGGAGCACAGTGGATTTTGCAGACTGCATAACGCACAGACTCAATGGAAATTTCACATGTTATGTGAGTATGAAATCAGGCGTTTTCATTACGGGATGAGGGAATGATGTATGGATGCATGGACAGATGATTTAATACAGAGTTTGCCATGTACAGGGCTTCTTGGAATCTATCCACCTCCCCTGCGCTATGTGATGCAGTGCTGCCATAGTGGGACCATCGTCTATCTGCCCTTGTTGAACCCTCCCTGTCTCGACGCGCCTTCAAACACTTGTGTCTATGCACGTTACTAATCCGATCTAATGGATTCTGTTTTAACAGACGCATGCACAAAAACACTCCTTTGTAATAGTGTTTTCACCTCGATATATATAGTTATGATTCGCAAGTGGTTTTTGGGTGGAAATAATCCTTTGGAGTGGGCTAGCATGCATATGGCTGTGGATTTAGTGTGATCATTGAAGTGAGTAATTCAAATGAAGTTCGGATGCCCATACTATTCTTTTTCATTTCATTTGGGTGACAGGTATCTCCTCCCCTTTTGCCACTGCCATCTGTATGCCACTCCTGCAGATGGATTTTACTCCCGACACCTGCTGCTTCGTGTTAATCAGTGGAGCACCATTTCGATCTTATGGGACGATCGCCAATGGGCCACATGCCCTTACGCAGTACTAGTGGCTAGGAGCAACATTTCGGCCTTTCAGCTGGACTAGTGCCTACCTAATGGGACGGCCCTGCGGTTCTAGGCGCTTCCATGTTGCCTTTTTGAACGTGAATGTAGCCCCTGTGTACCATGAAGGAACAGGGCGTCACACAAGAAGAAGCTGGTCATTTATTGCGGATGCAGCCCACAATGATGAAATATATTTTGGAGTTCATGACCTAATGGCTGTATGGGCTTGGTGATTTTGTTGTGCGTTAAATTTCTATTCTGATATGAACCGTGTAGCGTTCTTCTTTGCAATGATGTAGCATATTCCTATTTGTCGAGCGATGTATTGTGAGGAGATCTGCATTGGGTTCCAGCTTCGGAGTATAGTTGCGTGGTACTGTACTGGGCGCGTTTGCCTACGAAGCCCAGTGAGGTCAGGGATAGGGGCTGCCAATATGACTGTTTTAATGATGTCATGCTCAGGGGCGGGGGATTAGCATTTGTGTAACAGATGCCGGTCAGCCAGGTGGATTGGTGGAATGATGTGATTATCAGAATATGGCTGGTCACAGGTGCCTGTGTTTGCGTGCGTTTCTTGGAGGGAGACTGAGGTCATGTCCATTTGAATAGCTTCTGTATTCGTGCCATCTGTGCCCTGCAGCTCCCATTGGCCCCTCTTGAGATGAGCCTGGCTGCTCAGTCACTCTGCCAACTTGTGTGGTACATGCTTATGCTGATGGTTGGTTTGTTTACTGGCAGGAGTACAGGGCTGGTGCAGTCTCACTCAGGATACTGCTTTGAATGTTGCCTTACACTGGTGTCAGTCGATGGGGGGGCCTGTTTTTGTTTGTCTCATTTTTCTGTTCATGTTGCTGGACTTGAACCTTCACATGCCTGTGCTGCATCAGTGCGGCAATGGTGCCATGGCAAATATGGATGGCCACTCACAAGGCACTTGGAGCCCCTAGATTCATTTGTTCGTTGGCATGCATGGGTGACTTGTACATTTCACTGGTTGCATTGTGTGACTTCATTGCACCTACGAGGAGTTGTACAATGTGGCCAGGGAGTGGTGTACAGGCACTCAGTAGGGCCGTTTACGGTTAGTTCGCGATGCCGTACTTCTCACCATGGCGGAATGGTACTTTCCGCCGTGCTTGATGGCGTTAGGTGCATGTCCGCTAGGGTCAGAATTCACGTACCGTTGCGCCATGGTGGTAATTACGGTTTGGCATGGCGCACGTGCGCGTACTTGGTGCAGTTAGCGTTGGCGTTCACTACGGTGTCGCTAATGGCATCGTACTTTACGGTGACGGGTCATGATCGCACCGAGCGCTATTCGATGGCGGTATTGCATTTCCGCCATCGTTTTTTGATTTCCGCCAGGGTCGTAATGAGGGCCTCTGTGTTTTATATTCTGTGTGCTCAGATGTGATTTCACTGCATTACCTACTTTCTGATTTGTATTGTCACCACATTGGTGATTCTATGTCAAGACTCGTAGGCTCTGATTATGCTCTCAACTTCTTTACTTTTCTCGAGAAGCAACACAAAAAACCAACAACAATATCAAAAAACTTCAAATCCCAGGAAGAACCGACATATTTGTAGTCTATTTTGATAGGATATTAAACATGTGACTTATTTCCCCAATCACAATGCCTTCTCCACTATAATACTCCGTCATCTCATAGTCCCTCCTCTTTCTTTGCTGCTCGAGCAGCTGAGATAAGTGCCTTTTATTATTTGCTATATTTCGGATGTTTATACTGTTTTATACTGTCATTGTTAGGCAGCGCGCGTGCAGGGACTTTATACGCTGGGCGCGCAGGGTCTATTGGCGGAATATATCCGCAAGGCAGAGACGCGACGGGACTTTGTTCCGGCGTCGGTTCCCTCAGAAAGGGGGCACTGTGATCACGGAAGTTCGCAACAGGCGCGACGGGACTCCTGGGGTTCCGGCGCCGTTGCGAACTTGCGTTAGGAGTGACAGCACCGACTTCAAAGGTCCGGAGAGCGGCATCTTAGTTTGTTATATATAAGAATCACGAAACAGCGTGGTCCAGTGACTTGTGATGGTTCTTGCTGATTATATTAGCCTCGGGCGCCATCTAGTGGCAGAAACCGGTACCGCAAGCTAAAGCTTTGAGTTGAAGCCTTTACTGAGCACAGCAGGTAAAACTGCTTTGACCCCTCGTTATTCTGCCTACTGGGGAGGAGGTTTTAAGAGATTATATAATCTTATTGACAGGCTCAGTCCCAGGCCAAAACTGCCATTCATATAGAGTCTCGCCTAGCTACATATAATAAATACATTGTGACAGGGGCAGCCCAGGTAAACTGCATATAAGGCACTAATACGGCTTGACAAGCCATTGGTAAAATGAGTACTTACTCAGACGATTCTGATGGTCCCCATGTCAGTGGGTTGCGCATGAGTGAGGCAGTCCAGAGAATGGAAAGTGCCGAAGGACCCCATGGGGAGAGGGGCATCCTGCGAAAGCCTAGCGGCCTGGTCGCGAGACAAGGAGCATAGGCATAAAGGGTGAAGAAAGCATAGAACCCGCAGGACTGTAGCGCCCAGACCCCCCCCGGTTCACCCCGTGGATCTAGCTCGGGGAAAAGAAAGGTGAGGTCTCGAGGAAGGAAGATTGCTAGCTCAAGCGAGTCAGACGACGACTACTGTAAGAGCAGCTCTAGATCTGAGGGATTCACGTCGTCAGAATCCCACACCTCCCCAGAAGAGGACAAAACTCTACATAAGAGCAAGAAAGGCAGGAGGCAAGCAGAAGATCCTCTCAAGGATGAGTTTGATCCTGACGACCTGGTTCACCCCAGGTCTAATGAGTGGGACCCTCCGGAGAAGATCGCAGAGTACCTCAGAAGACGCTTGAGGACGCCTCTGAACAAACAAGCCAGATCGAAGCTCAAAGCGGAGTGTCCACGCCCAAGAGTCCCGACGGGGTGGCAGAGACCCCTGAGATTGATGAAAGGATTGTTACCTTCCTGGGCAGGTATGGCAGGGATTTCAAGAGGGGCATCGACAGGTCCTGGAAGTCCTGCCAAGATAAGTTGCTGGATATGCTGGGGCCAATAACAAAAACTTGGCAGCTGGCGGAAGAGGCTAAGGCCAAAAAAGAGCCCATGGACCCGGACATAGTTGCTGGCTGGGCTCAGAGAACCATCTGTCTGCTTGGAAACACAAACACGGCGTTGGCTACGAAAGAAGAAGGTCTATCCTGATGAAGCTGGACTCCAGGCTGAGGGAGATGACAACCTCTGAGCAAGCTGTGGCTGCAAAGGGCAAGTTATTCAGGGACCTATTCATTAAGGACATGGCCAAATTTGCCAGTACATATGTCGCAATGGACAGGGCTCAATCTTCCCTCAAGAAGATATTTGGCCGGAAGGTTTTCGACAGGGCTGGAGGAGGAAAGGGCCGCTCGTCCAGCCGTGGCCAATTCAGGGTCCCCTACAAAGACAGAATTTCTTGGAGGCAGGAAGATCGCAGCTCCAACCCCTTCTTCCCTTCCAGGTGAAGAGGTAGGGGTAGGGGTTGGAGGAATAATGGCAGACAGCAGCACCAGAATACCTCAGATGAGAGATGTGCAATTAGTAAAGTCGCTGGATATGAGTGTTCCTCCTGCAGGAGGAAGAGTGAAATTGCATGTACAGAAATGGGAGGAGTTGTCTTCAGACGCATTGGTAAAACAGACCGTGCAAGGTTTTCGCTTGGAATTCTGGCCAGAGCCATATCAGGTAGCGTTGCCGAGGCTGATAAAGTTCAACAGAGAAGACGAGGATCTTCTAGACAAGGAGGTAGAGTTACTCAGGGCAAAGAAAGCGATAGGTCCAGCCTTCAAAGGTTCAGGAGGATTCGTAAGCAACCTGTTCTTAGTGAAAAGGAAAAGGAAGGTAAGGCCAGTGATAAACCTGAGGGGTTTGAACTATTTTCTAGTGTACAGGCACTTCAAGATGGAAGGGATGCATCTTTTAAGAGACGTTCTCCAGCAAGGGGACTGGTTGGCAAGGATAGATCTGAGAGATGCATATTTGACGATTCCAATTCATCCAGAGCAGACAAAACTTTTGCAGTTTATATGGAGAGGAAGGAGATGGGAGTTCAAATGCCTTCCGTTCAGACTGGCTTCAGCACCATGGTGTTTCACCAAGTTATTGAGACCAGTAGTAGCATTCCTGAGAGAACAGGGGATCAGGCTGAATATTTATCTGGACGACATCTGTCTGATGTGTCAGGACAAGGGAATGCTAGTGCAACAGATTCAGGTAGTTACGGGTTTACTGCAACAGTTAGGTTTTATGATAAACTGGGAGAAATCGGAACTAGAGCCAGCACAGGAGATGGAATTTCTAGGGTTCAGTTTAGAGATGACACAGGGAGTTCTCAGGCTTCCGTTGAACAAAGTGAAGTGAACTCAGAGATCAAGAGCATGATGATGAAACAAGAGCATGATGACGAAACAAGAGGTTTCTTTGAGGGAAATAGCGAGGCTAATAGGCCGTCTGTCATCTTCAAACAAGGCGATATTCCCAGGGCCCCTCCATTACAAGGCTCTGCAGAGGCTAAAGATAGACCATCTCAAGAGAGGTCTATCTTACGAGCAGAAAGTGAGAGTGTCGCAAGAAGCGAGATTGGAAATGGAATGGTGGTACTACCACATGGAAGCGTGGAATGGCAGGGCGATATTTGGCTCATCCCCGGACCTGGTGATAGAGTCTGATGTCAGCCGTTGGGGATGGGGAGCCAGATGTGGAGATCAATCGACCAGAGGGAGATGGTCGAGCGAAGAGCTGGGTCTCCACATCAATTGTCTGGAACTTCTGGTGGGCTCCTTCGCTGTCAAGTGTTGGACCGGGAAGGGGTGAAAGCTGCCATTCTGTTGAAGATGGACAACGTTTCGGCGGTCCGATATATAAATCAATTGGGCGGAACGAGGTCGAAGAGGCTGACGGAGATGGCCAAAGAGTTCTGGCAGATATGTCTCCAGAAAGGAATAAGCGTGCGAGCGGAGCATCTGCCAGGAGATCTCAATCTGGTAGCAGATTGGAATTCGAGATACCTGAGGGACTCCAGCGATTGGCAGCTGGACGACTCAGTATTCCAGGAGATAATGCGTCGCAGGGGTCCGTGTCAGACAGATCTGTTCGCCTCCAGATTGAACAGGAAGATCTCCAGATTTTACAGCTGGAGATCGGATCCGGAAGCGACAGCGACAGATGCATTTCTCCAGGCCTGGGGACCAGCAAAAGAATACGCGTTTCCTCCGTTCGCCATGATAGCACGCACAGTGGCGCAAGTCAGGTGACAGCAAGCCACAGAGATTCTGATAACACCAGATTGGCGAGGTCAGGCTTGGTTCCCGGATCTTCTGGAGTTGTCGTACGAAGCTCCAATTCGGTTGCCAGACAGAGAGGATATACTGTTGAATCCAGCAGGAGAAGTTCATCCACTGGTCAGGTCAAGGAATTTGAGTCTCATAGCTTGGGCGATTTCAGGAGAAGTTGGGCTAGGCCAGGTCTTTCAGGCACAGCTCAAGAATTTATCAGGGAGTCATGGGCTCCAGCCACAGGGAAGGCCTATAGGATGGCATGGAACAGATGGAGTGATTGGTGTCTGGAGAGGCAAGTTGATCCCATGCACACAGATGTAGTGCACATAGTGAATTTCCTGGCGGCACAAGCAGCACAAGCGAAGGCTTACAGGACTATTAATACTTATAGTTCAGCGATCTCGGCAGGTCATGTGTATATTGACAATAAGCCGGTAGGCGAACATCCCCTAGTAGGTAGGCTGCTAAAAGGCATCAGATGTATGAGACCACCTACGGCTAGATATTCTCGTTTATGGGATGTGAATATAGTATTGAGAATGTTTGAAGCTTGGCCAGATAATGAGTTTCTATCTAGGAAAGCGTTGTGGGCTAAACTAACTACCCTATTATGTCTGATTTCTTGTAAGAGAGTGTCAGATGTGAAAGCTTTAGAAGTAAATAGGAAATCCTTTTCACCTGCAGGTGTAGTATTTTATATAGAGAAAAGGACCAAGACGAACATTAGATCAGTTGAGTATATGGCCTTTCCGGGTTAACCCAAATTGTGTCCAGTTAGATGTTTGAAAGCGTATGAAGAGAAAGCTAACAAGGTGAGACCTGTGGGATAGAGCCAATTACTGATAGCTATTAGGAAGCCTTTTAGGGCAGTAGCATCAGCCAACTTGGCTAGATGGGTCAGATGGTGCATGGCCGAAGCAGGAGTAGACGTAAGTCAGTTCGGAGCACACTCCACAAGAGGGGCTATGGCGTCATCTGCTTTTTTGGCAGGAGCCCGTCTGGAGGATATTTTGAAGGCGGCAGACTGGTCTAATGAGGAGACGTTTAAGAACTTTTATTTTAGACGAGTGGAACAAGTAGCGTCGTTGGTGGCGGGTAAGCTTTAAACAAGCATAATCTGAGCCTACGAGTCTTGACATAGAATACAGATTTTCCATACATTTGTTACAGAAAGTCATGATTCTATTAAAGACTCAGAGGCGAAAGATTATCCCACCCAATTTCAAAGGTCGCTATATAAGTATATAATGCAATGTGATAATAATGCATATTGGTATTGGCATGTTATTTTTGTTATGTGATTGCCCACCCGTTTATAGTGAGATAGGTAATAGTTTTTGTTTGTTTCAGGAACAGAACAGAAGGCAGCGCCGTGAGGGGATTATCTGAGAAGTTAAGTCTTCTATCGGTTGGGACGCAAGTTGAATTAGTTCAGCGAAAGAAAGAGGAAGGACTATGAGATGACGGAGTAGTATAGTGGAGAAGGCATTGTGATTGGGGAAATAAGTCACGTGTTTAATATCCTATCAAAATGGACTACAAATATGTCGGTTCTTCCTGGGATTTGTAGTTTTTTGATATTGTTGTTGTTTTTTTGTGTTGCTGCTCGAGAAAAGTAAAGAAGTTGAGAGCATAATCTTTCGACTCCGAGTCTTTAATAGAATCATGACTTTCTGTAACGAATGAATGGAAAATCTGTATTGCTGCCCCATATATATTAAAACCTATGTTTGATTTGAATTTTTTTTAAAAAGATATAGTACCTTTACCAACCAGCCTGATTCCTGGTCCAGTGTGACCTGGGCGGGTATTTTGAGAAGGGTGTGATCTGAGTGGTACAGACACAATAAATAAGTATTTCATTTGTGCATTGCATGCTAGGCTGAAACCCGGGTGTATTGCCTGATTGAAATCCTTAACAGATTTGGGGGCTTGTGCCGTGATTCTGAGTTCAAGTTACCACCTGTGACAGTCTAGCACAGCAGACTAACCTGCAGGGTACAGACACATTGTTTGGTTAGTGTACTGTGCTACACTGTACACGCACCTCTCAAAATAAATACTCCAAAATCAGGCCTGTTTGCAAAGTAAAAGTAAATTCATCCCAAAATAAGTCATAAGGAAATTGATATTTCCAAAAGGGCAATCCCAGTAGAAATCAATATGGCTAGGGGACACCTCTTGCACAAACTGTTTGTCAGGGGAGAGTGGCCAGAACAGAATGAACAGATTTGGCTGCAAGAAATCAAAGAACACGTCACTGCCATGACCTGGATACATGGCAGGACAAGGACCCATTACACCAAGCTCTTAGTGAACTGTACATGGCCCCAAAAGCGAAACAGGAGCAGAGTAAAATTGCCAAAATAGCGGCCTACCTGTACCTCCACATAGGAGTAATGCAGGAAAGCATGCTGAGAACATAGTTCTGGCAACAAATCAAGTGGAAACACTAGAAAGAATCCAGAATGATCTGGACTCAGCAGAGCAAAGGCTACTGAAGAGCCAAGAATCAGAGACAGAATCCAGACAGTATGTCATAAAATTAAATGAAGATCTGGCTCTCCTACAGCAAGAGAATGCAGAGCAAGACACCCAATTCCAGACAATAAAAGAGGAATGTCAGGAAAGGATGGTCACTTTACAACACAGTCAACAGAAGCTGGCACAACAATTAACTTTTAATAGAGTCTGCGCAGAACAGGTGGTTATCATACAGGACCAGATAGACAAATTAAAAGAGGAAAACAATAAATTAATTATTAAAGATCTAGAATCTCAAACAGAATTGGATGAGGAGCGCCAGAAATCCAGTGCATTCAAAAAACAAAGGGATGACCTGGCTGAACAGAGGGATGCTTTAGGCCAGGAAGTAAGCCAATTAAAAACCAAGCTACAGTAAAGAAAGCTGGCCCTCCAGGAGCTCAATAAAGTTAAAACAGAATATGAGAAGCTACTAGAGCACACTAGGTGGGTGGAGAATGCTCTGGAAAAGAACAACCAGACCAATGATGCTAAAACTCAGGTAAATCTGCTGCAGCAGAAATTGGCCCAGTATTTCCAAACCAGGCAGGAAGCACAGAGAGACAATGAGGCTCTCTGTGAAAAGAATGATGTGCTCCACAAACAGATAGCCATGCAAGAGCGAATTATTGAGACAAGTAAGGCCATTCAGATTTTGGCATATCACCAGGGAATAAGGGCTGAAAGAGAAGAGATAGTGAGGGGCAGAGAAACCCCTGATCCTCACATCAGGACCCCTGTACTCAGGGACTCTAACCCCTTCAATGCAATGAACTCTGCCACCTTCACGTCCACTGACTCATATGAACCGGGGGCCATGCGGATAGTAGCCTTCAACAGAAGTGGTAAAATGGGACTGTCAGATCAGCGCCTCCCAGAAATTGATGGACGGGCATCTCTGTACAGATCCCCAAATGTTAGGGCTAATATCTCTGACCAAGAGGACTCAGATGAGGGGAGAGTCAGGGAATTGGATCTTCAAAAATACCGCCTACCAAAAGATCAGTCTGTTAAATTTGGTGGGGAACTCCAGGAAGTGAAGCCCAAAAAAAGTATCCTAAAGACCTCTTCACAGCTAGGGCAGTGGGGGGTGGAGGAGGGGGGGTTACTACGCCAATCCCGGGAGCAGGGGAGAGTCAGAAGACTCTTCTGAGTGCCACAGGCATCAGGAAACTAGGCCCCCACATTCTGCAAGCCCTTCTCAAGCTCGCAGAATCAGTGAGTGCCTAGAGGATCAGATAGCCACCTCCAGTAGTAGTGCCTCTGAGTCAAAGGATGAGTGGACACGGGTGACTAAGACCAAAAGGCCAACAAAATCAAGAAGGCTATACAAAAAGATCCCCTGAAGCATATCAATGCCATTGGGAGTGTTATCACTCCCTATCACAAAAATGCCAAGTATTCAGTCTGGGAACACCTTGAATATACGAACAGATGATGGATACTTTTCATCTGAAAGATAGTCAGAGTTGCATCGATTATGTGAAATGGACATTCTCCCCTGAGTACTCCAACTTCTTTGCGGGGCTGGAGGATCAGAACCACTCAAGATGGTCCACCTACAAGGCGGCCATCTTAAAACACTTCTCTGTCCATAGAACTCCCGAAGAGGCCCGCAAGGCGGCCTACAATCTGCAGTGTGGGGAAGACCAGGCCCCACAAGAATTTGTGCAGGAACTCAAACGTGCCTTTGGCAGACCACCAGGAGGGTGCACACAGACAGTAGGGAGTTAATTAACACCTTTTTCCAAGCACTCCCCAAATACTTCATGACTCAGCTGGTGAGGGACTTTCACGAGAAGAGATCACTGGACTGGGTCATAGAACAGGCAACCCGTATTTATGAGGAGCAGAAACCTGTAGATAGTAAGAACACCCATAAAAAACCCAAACCAGCCAACAACCCTGCTGCTGCTAAGGTGGCGGAGGTGAAGGTTGCTCCCATTTTAGATCTGGAGATGGGGGGGGCCTAAAAATATACCGGTACAGAATCCTTCCAGCCAAAGAACCAGAAGGCCCTCGGGCCAATCCCAAACAGGTAGTCAGGGGGGTAATCCCACAAATGGGACCCCTAACTCCCCTGATTACATTAGCCCCCGATACAAGGGCAACAAACCCATCGTGGGTTATGTGTGGACTCCCCCAGCCCAACGGGGGGATCCACCCCGGTAGGTACCAACCCAGGAAATTTCCCTCCTAACTTTCCCCAGGAGGGCAGTAATCCCCCAAATGCTGGGTTGAGCTTCTTTCCCTGGTACCCTCAAAACTTCAACCCACAAAACAACCCTCCTTTCTTTCCCCACTTTCCTGAGCCCAGACAGCCCAATCCGGGAGAGGGGAGGCCAAGGGTGGAGGGTTAACCAAACCCAGGATATTATGGGAGAAGGGACAGTTACCCTTCCCGTGATCCACCTAGGATGGACCAGAGACCCCCGTAGCAGCCAGAGCGGGTGTCACAACTGGAGCGCCAGGTCCAGAACTTGTCCCAGGATCTGGGTCGCATGTTGAGGGCTCAGCAGAAACCTCAGATGAACATGGCGGCTCAGAACTCCACAAACCAAGGGTTTGGTACTCCAAAACAATGACGGGGAGAGAACCGCGACAACTCACCGGTTCCAAAAGGAGGAGGCACAGGGGGAAGGGAGGTGCAAAGCCATAGAGGAAGCTTCCTTCCCCACTTTTGAAAAGCCCCTGGAAACCCAGGAACCGGAACCAAAATCTCCTGCTCCCGAAAGTCTGCAACCTAAGGAACAGAGGGTGGGTAGGAGAAATAAAGGACCTAAAAAGACCCATTTTGTAGAGGAGGTTAGTGTCCTCCAATTTGAAGGAGAGGGGTCCTCAGAGGACACTGAGAAAAAGATCTTCTGCTTCAGGGATGGGGGATCTCCTCCCAAAGAAAAATGGGTCCCGAGAGATCCTAATGAGGACTGGGTAAAGGTGGGGACTGGGTTAGAACCGCCCATCATTTAACCCCAAAATGATAAGCCAGAAAACCACCTTGCCCAAACCTATTCTGGGGACTGCCTCGAAAAAGGGGGGGAGGGCGGCCCAGAATCAAAACTTCCCCAATATCCAACTGCCATATTTGTTCTTACAGATCCCCAAGCTCCCACATAGAATCCTGCCCAAACTACCCCTGTGTCGGAATCAAGAATCAAGAAACTAACCCACCAACTGGCCCAAAATGCACATTATCTTTGCCCCCTTGAGGAGAAGGAGGGAAGATTGTATGCCCCGGTCCAAGTACAAGGGCAATGTACATTTCTGGCACTGGTGGACACTGGATCCCAAGCCACTCTTCTGTCAAAGAGAGACTTTGATCAGCTGAATTCAGGAAGGGGGGAGAGATACCAGATCCCTCTCACACCTCTTCCTGGACAACTTCAGAACTTCGATGGGAATGAAATTCCTGTCGAGAGGACTGCGGATTTAGAAATTAAAATTGGGTGACACAAGGTGAAACACCCGGTCATAGTCGTGACTCCGGAGGGCACACCATGTTTACTGGGGAATGACATCTTGCACAGATTGTCTCCCCTAATAGACTGTGTAAACAAGGTCCTCTGGACCCAGACTAACCAACCAATAAAATTAAAACATAGGGTCAACCATGTTAGTTTACATGGCACATGCCACATGGTTGAACAAAAACAGGATCATATTGAGTTCCATTTTCTAAACAACCAAATCCCTGACGTGACAGTAATTGCAGTCAGACAACAAACTGGCGATGGGAATTCCGCTCTATTTCTGAAAATCAACCTTCCTTCCAGTTTCAAGTGGCATTCCACACTGGAAGGAAATACTCTGAAATTGTATACTAATTCACAATCAGAAAATCCCACTTCCATATTCCAAAATGATGAGAAACCAGCTCAAAGTTTAGCTGACATTCAGAAAATTAGAGGACAGTTGTACATTCCTATTCAGTTAAATGAGGGGAAGGACTCTGTTCTCGCCCGAGTGTGCGTGAACAACGGTAAGAGCTTCATCAGTGAAGCCATGTTCCGAAAACTCCCAAAAGATCCAGCCATTCCCACATTTAAATTGATAGACAAATGGGAAATTGACCTGGAAATTCCCAATTCTAAACATATCCTGCCTAACAGGTGTATGCCCAAAATGTCTATTGGCAACAAAAGCATAGTACATAACTGTTGGGTCGTGCGAGATGTACCTGCTGCATTCTATTTAGGCAGTGACATTCTCAATCGCTTTGCCATTAGTTTGGACCTGATAAACTTCAAAGACTTGTCCCGATTAGGAGGTAATTCCATGGACTTTGATGATTCAGAAAAAGCATTTTGGTCAGCCCAATTGCTGCCGTATGCTGTTGAAGTTCAAATTGGAGAGGAAGTCACCATCCCAGGACGGACACGACTAGCCCCACTTAAAGTAAAAATTAAAAGAGGACAGAAACTGCTAAATCCTGATGCATATGTTCATCTCAACGCCCATCTCCAACAGCAAGGTTTGGGGTTAAACCCAACACCATTAGTCAATATAGAACACAACACCATTCTAATATTGGTGGATAACAGCGACCTTAGGAGTATCACTCTGGACGCAGGCACCATTATTGGAATGGCGGTTGATGACCGGCATTTTTCCATAGATTTAGGTAATGAACTGATTGGACCAATTCCCAATGACTGTTTTGAGACTGATAGCGACAATGACACAACACCAGACAGGAACTTCAGCCGGCATGGGGGGAATTTCCTGGTGTACTCTTCCTGCCCTTATGGTAAGGAAGAGGTGACCTGTGACTTCAGGAGGGATGCAGTGATCTTCCAAGTCCACAAGGACTGCCTTCCCTATCTGGAACCCTCAGTCCAGGTCAATACTTTAACCAGGGACTCTCCACCCAGCTGGAGGAGGCTGCTGAGATAGCCAGACCAGAAGTCTTTCTGGGCTTCAGGCAAATGGTTGAAGAGAGAGTCAACCTAGCTAATGCCTGTGAGACTCTGGAGCAAAAGCAAAAGTTGAACCAAGTTTTCTTAGATTTTTAGGATCTCTTTGCGGTGGACTCATATGACTATGGTCACACCGAAATCCATACAACTACAATTCCCATGGACCCTGGTATGACTCCAGTGTTTGTGAAGCAATACCACTTGCCTCTTGCATCCATGGAGTCCCTCACAGAAATAATTAAAAACCTTGAGTCCCGTGGGATAATTTGTGCAGTCCACAGCACCTTTGACAATCCGGTGCTGGGGATTTATAAACCGAACGGCCAGTGGAGACTCTGTGCTGGCCTAAGAGAGCTAAACAAAACGGGTTCACACGTCCTGATGGCCTCTTCCCTACATTGACCAAGGGTTGGCCCAGATCCAGGGGTCGAAGGTATACACTGCCATTGACCTAACCAATACAAGCTGGCCTTTACCTTCGGGGCAGCAGTACACATGGACCCGGACTCCCTTTGGATACATCAACTCTGGCAATTAATTTAATATCTTCTTCCACAAGGCCATGCCCGACTTGGGTGAAAGGGGTCACCTGGCCTATGTAGATGATGTTAAGATCAAAAGCTCAACTGTGGAGGAACACACAGCGGAGATCCGTTATGTTCTGACACAGTTGAGGGTTGCCGGAGCAAAACTATCTTTCCAAAAGGCACAGTGGTGCAGGACCCATGTCACTTTCTTGGGGCATGAGATAACTCCTGAGGGTCTCTGTCCCCAGGAAAAGATAGTGGAAGCACTCCTGAAACTAAAAGGCCCCACAACTCTGCGTGAGCTAAGGAGCCTCCTTGGACTGACTAATTACAGTAGAAAGTTCATTGAGGATTACGCAGAGATCACAAGACCCCTGATCCATCTGTTGAAGGAGGGGTCAAGTGGGAGGGGGGTCCAGAACAAGCCAAGGCAGTAAAGTAACTCAAAAGAAGCCTGTCACAAGCGCCTTACCCTGTCTAAAACAAGGAGTAGTTTTGGATACAGGGTTCTCAAATACATGCTTGACCGCAGTATTATGCCAAAAGCATGACAAGGTCAATAAAGTCATCTTCTATGTTATGTTATGTTACTTTGCATTTATATAACGCCTTATGTACCATTGGTATGATCTCAAGGCACTGGTAGGTTGAACGCCCTCGGGCACCGTAGTTCAAGTCAGTAGACAGAGAGAGAGTAATAAGGTGTGTGTGAGCACCGAATATGTGTGCAGCAGGTGTGGCACTCGTATGATAGCTGTGGTTGTTGGGAGATCAGGAGTATGTGTTCATTCTAGCATTGTGTTAACCAGACCGATTCTGGCTGTGTTAGGCCTGAGGAGAATGCCTAGGCTGGCGGGTGTGCAGCCAGCTGTGTTTGGTTAGGGTGATGGGGAGTATGTGGCAGGTGTTGGTATGAGAACAGCTATACCGAATGTGTCATAGTATCGCTGTGTTATAGTTGAGTGGTGGTGTATAGAAGAGAGTAAGCGTGGTGATGTGATATGGTGGTTTTGAGTAGGTGCTTGAGATCGAGCACACATCTGGAAAATGTATTCAATCATTTTTATTCACACAGTCTGTTCAATCGGCTTCGTCTGTTCACACATTTCTCCTGGTTCTTAATTTAGATTTTCAGTAATTCCATTCATTCTATCATTCGATCGTTCATCTACTTAAGATGTTTGGCTATCTTCATCTGTTCTCTCCACTCTATCCGTTCCACCATCTTGATTTGATCGTTCCATTCCATCCACTCCATCTGTTCCATCCATTCCATCCGTTCCATCCAGTCGATCCGTTCAATCTACACCATCCGTTCAATCCACTCCATTCTTTTCATCAACTCCAGTCGTTCCATCCACTCCATCTGTTCCATCCACTCCATCGGTTCCACCCACTCCATCCGTTTAATCCACTCCATCCATTCCATAAACTCTATTAGTTCCACCCACTCTAACCGTCCCATGCATTCCTTCTGTTCCATCTGTTGAAACCGTTCCGTTAGTTGCATTCGTTCCCACTATTCTGTTTGTTCGATTGCTCTATCCATTCCATCACTCAAACTGTTTCACCACTCGAACCGTTGCGTCTATTCCATCCGTTGAGTCCGCGCCATTCATTGTGATTACTCAATGCATTTCATGCACTCCCACCATTCAAAGTACTTCAACCGTTCCATGCACTTCCACCGTTCCATGCACTCCAACCCTTCTTGCACAATGTTCATCTGTTCCATGCATTCCATCCATTGCTTGTACTCGCTCAGTTCTATGCACTCTATTTGTTCAATCCCTTCCACCCTCTTCATCCGTTCCACCCTCTTCATCTGCTCCACCCGCTTCATCCACACCACCCGCTTCATCCTCTCCACCCGCTTCATCTGCTCCACCCTCTTCATCCGTTCCACCCACTTCATCTGCTCCATGCACTTCATCCGCTCCACACACTTTATCCACTCCCCACACTTTATCCGCTCCCCACACTTTATCCGCTCCTCACACTTCCCCAAGACCCCGCAAAGGAATGCCCACACTCTATGTTAGTGATAACACAGTTCTTCATATAAATAAAGTTCCAGTTAAAAACACATACAAAAACACACTTTGTGTTCAGGCAATTCTATAATGATAAATGTACAATTTCTATGTGGTACCACAATTACTCTTTGACTCCATTAAACTGCACCAACTGCTCACAGTTACCAAATGGCAAACAAATCAATAGCAAAGGTATCAACCATAGACTTGGGAGGAAAACACGTTGGTTAAACAATTGGCAGAATACTGAGCCCCTGCCCCTAGGCACAGTTCTGCAAGAGGATCCCCCACCTAGGCAACCTGTAAATAAGATAATAAACAAGCCCAGTCCATATATTGTTTATCAGAGACTTATTTTCTTCTATAAAGGTTCTTCTGCCCCAATGTGCCTGGTTTAGCAGAGTTTGACGTTGGGTCATCGACGGATTCTTCATGAGTATTAAGGCAGGAGCCCTGGATCATCTAGATCCCACGAAGAAAAGGGTGAACAATGGCGCCGAGGCAGCAGCTTCAGTCCTAGCTGTGCTCGTTGACGATTGGTTGTGGTCATCCTGCAAAGATGAGGCATGCGGTGCACCTCGACGATGATAGTTTGTTGCTGCAAAGAGTCAATGAGGAACATAGGCCCAGCAAGGGTGTCAGGTCGTCGGCGTCTTTGTGCACTTCGGGTGGTGGATAACCCACCGCCGGATTCTCCTCAGTTCATCTGCGACCTTGACTTTCTCCGGCGGGACAAAGCGGTCGACGGTGATGAGTAAGGGAGTCCTTGATTCAAAGTGGTTTTAGGCAATGCAACATTGCAGCTCCGGTCGTCAGCGGCACAGCGTCCAGCTGTCCCCGCTTCTGGACAACACGGCTTCAACGGGCCTTGAGTGGTTACGGCGATCCTCCGAACCCTGGTTGACGATGATGGACTACGATGGCCTCGATGTCGGGGTGCTGTGCTTCGAGATTCCTCGGCAGTCCCTGTCTCCAGTCGGCAGCCTTTCGAGGACTGACTTCCAGGGAGCCTTGTTGAAGGTTAGCTCGTGCACAATGGTCGCTCGTAGCTCGGGAAGAGGTCTCCTAGACAGGTCCTGTCTTGGATCAGATTCTTGAAGGCACAGCAGCTTTCAGATTGCGTCGAAGGGAAACAGCAGTTAACCTTCTTCTTTCGGCTCGACTTCGAGATCAAGCATCAAGTTTTGACTTCAGCTTCTGAACAATTTCCATCAATGAGAGGTCCCCAGATATACTGTTTGGTCTCTCATTCACTCTGCTGGGTCACACTCAGGCAACCAATCATTCAGAAGGGCATTAAGGCAGGCAGGCTGCCAATCAGGCTCACAGTCCATTCAGGCCATTCTTCTCCATCCAGACACTCACAACAAGGAATGTGGATTGGGACAAGTACCCAGCTATTCAACACTCCACACTGCATTCATACCAGTTTCGGGCAGGGTTGTCTCAGTCTTTGTGTCACATACCTGAAACCAGACACCCATAACATGAAATGCATATTAGTCACACACTCCATTCACACAGGTCACACCCCAAGGGTGTACCCACAACATACAGTCATTGGAAAGGCTCCAGCCAGTCTGGCCTGGACTTCCCCACAATACCATATATGGAACTTACACCCAACAGCCAGTCAGGGGAAGTGACAGAGTCAGGGTTTCCCAGGACTTTGGGAAAACAAGTTAACAGGAAATAGAAAGCAAGAGGCCACAAGGGCCATCTTGTCTCCGATCAGGAATAAACTGATTCCAATGGCAGGACCTCGGGATCCCAAAATGGAGGATACTCAGAGCACCTGTCAAATTCAGCATGGAGCTGCCATCAGCCCATACCCTGCTCTGTGGGCCACACACAGGTGCCCAAAAACATACACTAGGAGTACAGGGATGTACCCCCACCCACGGATGACATAAGGGTATCCCAAGGGTCTGTTTACCAAACCAAAAAGAGGAAGAGCTGCACTGCCAGGACTCCCACATGGACTCCTGTGCAGAAAAGAACACAGAACACCCATGATAAAAGAACTACAGGACAAGGACATGGAGGCCCTGTCCCTCCAATGCATTTCCAGCATTAAAGTCACCACCCCCAGACTGATGATAGGGTGGTCTAATCTTCCACAAGATTGACACCCTCATCCAGACTGAAGGGGCCCCTGAGGGTCCCGCGGATGTGGAAACAAGGCACAGTCACTACACACAAATAGATACGCCAGACACAAGGTTCCATTCCCAAAATCTAGGGTTTATTGCAATACAAAAAAGTCCCAGTTGGCCAAGTGGTCCCACGCCCCGCGACGTGTGTCTAACAGACCTCGGGGAACGCAAGAGAGCGTGAAACGTACATCAGTTACATATATACAAATGGAGCATCTTACAATCAGTAATGACACATTTGATGCAGCCCCCAATTCATTTCCCTTTGAATTAGAGGCGATGATTGACCAGTGTGACAAATATGACACCTTAGACCACCATATCTAGTAACGGTTTGCAATCTTCAATTTTACAGACACCATTCTTTATTTGCGAGAACACAGCGATTCTGTTTTTCCTGGGCAAGCTGCACGTAGGAGACTGGCACATACCAGACCTCTCTATCTCTTAGTTTCGATTCTCGCTCTAGAGGTCAGCCCGCTCTGCGGGGCCTCACTGGGCTCAGAAAGGGGGGCCGTAAAGAAGATCATAATTCAACTCTTTAAATGCTAGTTTCATGCATTGCTATTCTTTCAGGAGACTCGCTGGCATTCGTGTACTGATTAAATGCCATTTTGTAGTGACATTAATCTAATTCCTTTTTCTTCAAGAGTCATATTATATAATATATCAGTGGTTCCATTTATTGTTTCTTCTAATATCCTAGACAGTAGTCTTATGTTATAAGAGTTTATCGCCTGGCCCCAAAATGGTATGAATGATTTTGCTATGTCCCCTACAATCAACCCGTCTTCAATATTACGGCTAGGTCGTGACCTGGTCAAATTGGTTATGTCTGATGTTTTTAAAAGAAACACCCCAGGAAACAGAATCCCAAATAACACATACCTCCCGAGTTCCTAGGTAACCAAGGATATGCTTTTTCTCCACATATGAAATACACAGGATCTCCCACCTATATTGGTTCCACTTCTTTGTCAAGGAATGCTATATTCCTGCATTTGGTAAATGTTCCTACCTGGAAAGAACCCTTTTTCTTTTAACAGAATGGGACAGAATGAGGGTTATAATTCACTGTATATGAAGGGGGTTCCGCATCCTTATTCCCCTGTGGGTTCATGTTGAACGTGATCACAGAAGTTTTATAAGGTACAGACAATCTATCCTGTGGCATTATTGCTGGTGTAATTAATCGTCTTTTGTGGAACATGGAGCAACCCACGGTTTCATAATCACTTCCTCGAATTCATTCATATTTGTTTTATCTAGTGGACCAGTTTCACTTTCGTTCCATTTCCCATAATATAGGGCACTCAGAGAAGCATAACATGCAGAAGTTAAGGGCAGGGGCTGTACATACCATCCTATTCCCTGAACACCATGCTGCGGCAGGTGGGCACAAACCCAACAATTATTTTTTCTTAGGATTGAGTATGTCATATTCATTAATAACAGCAATGTGTTGTTCCCATATCCTTTCCTATGTTTTTCTTCCATTGGGGACAAGGTATAGGAAATCACATGGACTTGGCTTTCCGTTGTGGAATTGTTCATCATAGGCAAAAGTACTTCAAGAGGGTGCGTTTCTTCTAGGTACCATAAAACTGATATGGTCAATATTGGGGCTAATATACTCATTATACACATTATTATGGTTAGACCCAACATACAATTCTTTTTACCATGTCGTTTTTTTTTACCATACTATGTACTACGTTTAATTCTCTATCAGCATTGGTGCAAGAGGTGGCATTTTCTGGTTCCGACATTTCTTCTCTTCCTTCTTCTTCTGCTGTGCTCGTCGTGAATATCTCTTGTTCATGTGCTTCCCAGGATGTTGACAGAGTTCAATCAATGTCTACAATCTTTTTATGCCAGTTTTCTGTCTGCCTGGATTGCCTATTCATCTGGCAAGGCCTCCGTGCATTTTGCACATTGCTCTAGAATTTCAGAGCAGCTTCCTTTGTACCATGTGCGCCCTGCTTGTTCACTCGGGTTCCTGACACATGGATTTAGCACCGAGGAGTTGCGTTCCGTGAGCTGTCTAATTTGCACAACTCCTACGCCACCCTCCTCTAGGCCTCCGGTTTCCACTTCATCCGAAAATAGGAAACAGAGGCAAGAAATTCACCAAGAGATGAAAAATGTGATCAATCCTTCTTTCTGCTCTGTAGGTTCTACCGATTTGCTTCTGGTACCGTGTGATCAACAAATAGTGCAGGTGCACTTCCGGTCTCGAGCTTGGAGTTAGCCTGTGGCACAATGGCAGATGATGATGGGTGCCCAGGCGACAATGCAGGCTGTGGCGCAACAGAAGATGGTGGGCGCCACAGAGGTATGCGCTTGTTGTCGCCCAGCAGAGATGCAGAATCTGCTGGACAACGTTGAGGCACTCTTTGCTCTTCCGTTTTTATGGCAATCTCATCAGGCTTTGTTTCAGGATCAGGCAGTTTCTGTGGCAAGGGACTGGCAATAGCATTTTTCGTTTCTGGAACCGCTGCTATCTCTTTCTGGTCTTTGTCCCGATCAGTTGATGTGTCGAATGGCGATGGGACTTTCTTGGCGTGCGTGGCATAAATCCATGCCTTGCGTCCATCCACGCGTAATGCTGTCTGCGTGGTTAAAAGTACCTGGTAGGGCCCACGCCACCTGTGTGCCAGCGATGTTTTCCGCTCATAGTTTCTAATGAGCACCCAGGTTCCGGGCTCTAATGCATGTCCTGGGCCAGTATACCGCACAGGTAATGCCTCCTGCACCTGCTGATGAAACAAACGCAGTTTTTTTACTAACAGATTACAGTAAATGCTGAGTACAGGGTATTCTACCTCTCTCATTCTTTTAGGCTGAGGTGCGCACCACACATTTGCCGGTCTCCCCATTATAATTTCATAGGGGGAGAGCCCAGTTCTGGCCTGCACTGACGTTCGCATACACAGTAACGCTATTGGTAATGCATCTACCCAGCTTAATTTGCTACCTGCACAGATCTTACTGATTTTGGACTTCAAAATTCCGTTATGCCGTTCAATAAGACCGGCCGAACTCGGATGTCTCGAACAATGGAATTTTTTATCAATCTGCAATCCTACACAAATCTGCATTATCACTGCACCTACAAAGTGCGGACCATTGTCCGAACATATGACACGGGGCAGACCAAGGCGAGAGAAATACTCTTTTAGCATTACCTTCGCCGTGCTCATGGCTGTGCAATCTTTCAAGGGATATGCTTCTACCCATTTGCTGAAAGCACATATGATCACCAGAACGCATTTCAGATGTTGGCATCTCTCTGTCTCTATGAAGTCAAAGTGAATCACTTCGAATGGCATAGAGGGAGGTCCAAAACTTCCTGTTGGAGTCACTGTTCCTTTTCCTACATTGTGCTGTAGGCACGTGATGCAGTTTTGCACCAGCCTCTCGGCATTCTTTTTTATGAGTGGATTTTCCCAGACAGTGGCTAAATGTTGGACTATTTTCTTCGCACAGATGTGTGTGGGACTATGAGCCATTGTAACCATTGTGTTTACATACGCATTTGGCAACATCCAATTCCCACTTTTCTTGTCCACCTAACAACCCTCCAAATCCAGTTCTGCAGAGCCCTTGGCCCATCCCTGTATTTCGTCGGCAGTAGCTTCCGCCTGCATTTCTTTAACAGTCACAATTCCATTTTCTATCATGCAGGGTACTTCCTCCGATTGTACTGTCACCATTTTTGTACTCAAATCAGTGGCAGTCTGTTTCGCAATCTTGTCTGCAAATGCGTTTCCTTTTCCGACTTTACATGTTACTTTTTTATGCGCCTCGCATTTCACTATTGCCAGGTGCTTTGGACACGTAAGTGCAGACAGTAATCGCACAATCAGAGGGCCATGTTGAATTCTAGCCCTATGGGATGTTAAGAAACCTCTCTCGGCCCATAATCGCCCAAATTTATGAACTACGCCAAAAGCGTACTGGCTATCAGTATAGATATTTACGCTCAAGTTCTCTGAAATTTCACAAGCTCTTGTTAAAGCAATTATCTCTGCTGCTTGGGGGAACTTATAAGGAATTCTTTTACTCTCCAAAACACTTTTTAATGTTGTAACAGCATATGCGGCAGTTGATGTGCCGTCAGGTTGTTTAAAACAGGAGCCGTCACAAAACAGTTCCCCATCTGGTTCTTTTAGTGGTGTGTCACTCAAGTCAATTCTCCCTTTTGTTTCTTCCTCAGTAACCATTAGGCAGTCATGGGGAGGCAATTCAGTCCCACCACTATTTTCCCCGGGCATTGGCATTAATTCTGCTGGATTCAAAGCACTACACCTCATAATTTGGAGGTTGGGCGCGAACAATACAATTTCACATCTAGTCAATCTAGCAGAGGTGAGGTGTTGCGTCTGTGTTCTTTTGAGTAGAACATCTATGGCATGTGGGACCATCAAAATTAAGGTGTGCCCCAAAACCATCCCTTCTGTTTGTTTAACTGACGCAGCAGCCGCTGCAACAGCTCGCAAACATCGTAGTAGTGCGCGCGCTACAGGATCCAGCGCAGAAGAAAAATAGCCGCACGGCCTATTTCTTCCACCTTGTTCCTGTGCTAAAACAGACGAAGATCAATTATGAAACAGTACGGTACCTCATTACCCCCTTTCTTGTATAGGGGAAGAATGGGGCTGTTACATACACTACCTGTAATCTCTTCAATCACTCCCAATTTCACCAAATCAGAAACAATGCTTTTCAATCCTTTCTCTCCTTCTGCTGAAATTCTATACTGCGGAATACGTGGTAGCGTTATTCCTTCTTTTAATGTAATTTTTACTGGTTTCATTTTCAAACATCCCACATCATTGTGATTCACGGCCCAAATGCAAGTTGGTACCTTACTCAATTCCCCTGTTAAAGGTTCTGTCACAAATTCAGAAGTCGGCATAGTCTGGGGAGAAATAGTCAAAAATACCCCATCTGGTGAACAATGAATAACTGTGCTTAGTTTTTTCAATATATTAAATCCTAAAAGATTCTCCCCCCAATGCTCTGTTAAAAGAAATGGACAATGTTCAGTAAAAGGCCCTATTGTCACTGCCACTTATTTGGACTAGGGGTTTATTACTGGGGTACCTGCGAACCCTACTGAGATATTCTGTTGCCCTGACAGAGGTATGTCTGGAACCAAGTGATGATCTATCGAGCACCTTTGTGCCCCCGTATCTATGAGGAATCTATGCTCATCATTCCCGATTTTCATCTCTACGTAGGGTCCTTTCTGATTCACGGGAATTGACACTGGTTCCAACCCCTGTCCTTGGCTGTCCTATTGGGGTAACAACACATCATCCGATGTGTAGTCTCCACTGTTATTATAATATTCACCTGTCTGGTTATCAAAAATGTTCCCCCCTCTCCCTCTATTTCCCGTTTGTACAACCTGCTGATTTTGACTTTGCGTAATTTGATTCGAAGCCTGGCCTTGATTCTGTGCACCATTCCCATGATTATTTTGGTGCTGCTGCATATTATTTCTGTTGTGACCATTTGTTCCCATGTGCCCTCTGTGAGGCCTTCTCTGACTATATCCGCCTCTATTTTGCAAATGCGGACATTGTACCCGCCAGTGTCCTTCCTCTCTGCAGTATGCACATTGGTTTAATCCCAAAGGCCCTCCATGCATATTCAAATTTCCCCTACTCTGTGCCTTTCCCCTTCCTCTGTGGTGTCCTGCTATCTGCTGGAGTAACACAGGTGTTTTCAAGTTTGTTCTATCCTTTGCTTCTTTTTCCTTTTTGGTATTTACCCGGTTCTCATAATATTGGGCCATATGTAATACTTCTCCTAGTGTTTTTGCTTGCCATGCACTTTCTGAAGTCATTATCAAATTTTGAATCTGAAGTATTAATCCCCTCACATATGTATCCACAAATAGCCTTTTCCCTGCTTCCGTACTCACATCCTGTCCACTGAAATCTGTAAATATCTCTTCGAATCTGTTGAAATAATCTGTGGACAACTCGTCTTTACCTTGAACACACACCGTCATCTTGTCCCATTGAATTCTTTTCTCTGGGACCAATTCTTTTAACTGCTGTACTATTCGTGCTGGTAATGCTAACATATTCGCCCCTGGCTGTGCACCCAGTGCTTTATTTTTATCTTCCAGTATTAAATTTGCCCACGTGGCGCCATAAGCCGTCTCATCATCTACCTTCCTTTATCGTTTCCATATGTCCGCTGGCAAAATTACAATATTAGATCTATATCACCCATCGTGAACACTGAGGATTGCAATAAAGACTCCACTTCTTTATAAAAACCTGATGGATTTTTTCGTATGTCAGGGATTGTCTGTTTTATATTATTCACTTCCTGTCTAGAGAAGGGCTGTGTAATGTGCTGGGATTACCAAAGGTGGCGCATTGCCTGCCCCGGGAGTCTCTACCTTCGGTACAAAGGTAGGGGGCACTTCTCTCATGGGGAAAGCCACACTCACTATTCCTCCCCCCTCTCTCATATGCAACAATATTCCCAAGTCGAGGGATAAGGCTGTCTCTCCTGTTCCCCGTTCCATCGCTCTCTTATATGCCGCCAACAATTCAGGAGGGCTCACCTTCTCCTCGCTTATATCTTTCTTCATCAAATATTCAACCATCGTTTGTAACGCTCTCCTTTTCATTGCTAAAGTGTATTCATCAAATATTCCATGTATTTCCATTGTGGGAATACTGGGATCTGAAATCCATTTTTGTGCCTCCCGCATACATACTTTTAGCTCTGCACTAATTTGCGCTGCTGGTGACGTAAATCGCTGCTTTCTACCCCTCTCAATATTCTTTCTCTTATTCCCCGGTGTGGCGAGTACTTCAGAATACTCTTCATCCAATTCATTCTTTATTTCAAACAGTCGCTTCACATGCTCTTCTATTTCTTCATCTCTCCCTCTACAACGGGCTAATGCATTCAAATCCAACAATCGTTGCGGTGGTAACTTCCCAATTCACTTTTTCCATTGTCCTGACAAATATTCCCCCATGCATTCCAACAATACCTGTCTTTCGTTGTTTCTTCTGAACTCATATAGGGACGCTAGCGTGGATACCCCATCATTATCGTCTATATACATTTCCGCCTGTTCTTGCAGCTCACGCTTTCTCTCCTTGCTGATCGCGCTGCGAGTCACTCTCATACATTTATTTGGCTCTATTCCACTCACGGAAGGGGCAGTCGGGACAGTGGCACCCTCTTGATCAGGAGGTGCAGAGGGGGCAATGAGAGCGGGATACGTCTGCTGGGACTGTGGTAATTGCGAAACACTCGAGGCTGGCTGGCTAGTGGGCAGTGCAGTGTCTGATGCAGTCTGTGGTTGTGCTGATGTTGGGAGGGGCTGAGCAACGGGAGGGGGTTGAGCGGCAGCTACTGCCGTAGTCTTTTTAGTTTCACTCCTCGGCCCTGTTTTGTTTCAGTTAAGATTCTGTTTATTAATTCGTCCGATGAGTGTAGCTCTCTTTGTGGATATATTTTTTCTATGTTTAATTCATCACGCCGTCTTGTCTTTCTCAAGCTATTACTCCACTCCTCCTCCTCCTTCTCCTCAGCTTTCTCCGTCTTTGACTTATGCCTGCGCGCATGTTTCTCTCTACTTCTAAATCGGAGCATTGCTTCCCTCCTCCAGTCCCTAAGGATATCAAGTGCCCCAGGGCGTGCTCTCTTACTTATCAACACCTTTTCCAGGATATCTATACGTTCCATCTCAAAACTCCCATCCCTCGACCACTGAAGATTTTCCTGTTTTCTGATTTGCTTATGCCAAGTTTCACAAAACATTATCGCTCCCATACCATACTTTATGTACATATCATTAGCCGGCGTTCCTCCCGGAGGTGCTTCCTAGCCAGTTTCCAAAGATTGTTCACCGCAGCGGAAAAATCCTGCTAAGGTGGACAATACCCCAGGCATGTTTTAACCTTACCCTTGGCTAATCAAACTTACTCTGGGTGTTTGATTTAGCAAAATCAACTCTCAACCAATATCAGGATCACTTACGAATCGGGGCACGACTCACCTGATTAGTCAATTTGTCTTTTCAAGACACAATTCGTCCGTATACTGACGCAACCAATGACGTTGTGTCTGCGTATCTCGGCTCTGCCTCATTTCGGGACCCTCGCCTCCTTGTTCACTGGCCAGGGGCGTCGATCAGGGATAGGCTGTGTGCAGATCTGCAAAGGAATCTCTCATCGCTTTCCCAGGGGCGCCCCGAACACCTCTTGCCGTTCTTACCGCCTTCCTTATTTTGCAACGTACATGATGGAACAAGTGGGGGAGGGTCCCTTTTCGGGCGCCATCTTGAAGGGGCCCCTGAGGAACCCTCGGATGTGGAAACAAGGCACAGTCACCACACACGAATAGATACGCCAGACACGAGGTTCCATTCCCAAAATCTAGGGTTTATTGCAATACAAAGAAGTCCCAGTTGGCCAAGTGGTCCCACGCCCCGCGACATGTGTCTAACAGACCTTGGGGGACACAAGAGAGCGTGAAACGTACATCAGTTACATATATACAAACGGAGCATCTTACAATCAGTAATGACACATTTGATGCCGCCCCCAATTCATTTCCCTTTGAATTAGAGGCGATGATTGACCAGTGTGACAAATATGACACCGTAGACCACCATATCTAGTAACGGTTTGCAATCTTCAATTTTACAGACACCATTCTTTATTTGCGAGAACACAGCGTTTCTGTTTTTCATGGGCAAGCTGCGCATAGGAGACTGGCACATACCAGACCTCTCTATCTCTTAGTTTTGATTCTCGCTCTAGAGGTCAGCCCGCTCTCCGGGGCCTCACTGGGCTCAGAAAGGGGGGCCGTAAAGAAGATCATAATTCAACTCTTTAAATGCTAGTTTCGTACATTGCTATTCTTTCAGGAGACTCGCTGGCATTCGTGTACTGATTAAATGCCTTGCTCCCTGTCTTCAAGGATATGTGAGGGAGGGAATCAGGTATTTCTGTCTGGCTCCCCAGTGTAATGTTTCAACATGTTTCTTAGCCTTGGACCATTGAAGCAAAATAATATCTACAGCAAAGCAGTTTTACATGACGCAAAGTGGCAACGTTAGAGAGAGCAGAGAGAGAAAACAAAATGGCGATTCTGGTCATCTTAAAATGGCGTCACTCTAGTTGAACTAATAGCTACATAATAACTAATGACTAATGAATATATATTCTTACACTGTAAATGAGGCGGTTGGTCTTCGGCCAACCAATTATCATTCATTTCCGGACCCTCAAGGGGTGTTTGGTTTTTCTGGACTGACAAGACGGTCAATATACCTTCTAGAAAGGCCATCTGTATTATCATGACTCTTCCCTTGCCTATGCTCAATGGTGAAGTCTAGCCCTTGCAGGCTAATGGACCACCTGAGCAGTTTCGGGTTTTCACCCTTCATCTGCATAAGCCATTTTAAGGGCTTATGGCCTATTTGGACCTTGAAGGTAGAGCCCGTAAGGTAGGGCCTAAAACGCCTAAGGCTCCAAACTATGCTAAAACATTCCTTTTCAAAAGTAGCCCACCTAAATTCTCTACCCTTGAGTTTTCTACTGATGAATATGATAGGATGTTCTCTCCCTTTGTCATCTAACTGGGACAAGACACCTCCAATCCCAGTGTCGCAGGCATCAGTCTGAACGATAACGGGTTTGCTGTAGTCAGGCGCACATAACACAGGTGCGCTACATAGACTTTTCTTCAAGCCAATAAAGGGCTCTGACAGTCTTCTGTCCAATTAACCTTCCTCTGTAATTTGGGTGACGTCAGAGCTGTCAGAGGGGCAGCTATGGTCCCATAGTCCGCCATGAAGTTGCGGTAATACCCAGTGAGGCCCAAACAGGCTCTCACCTGGGTTTGAGTAGTGGGAGTCTCCCAGTCATGTACATCCTGTACCTTACTGGGGAGAGGTTGGATTCAAACCCCTCCTACCTCATGACCATGATACGTGACTTCTCCCTGAGCTTTCTGGCACTTGGAGGCCTTGATAGTGAGGTTAGCCCTTTTCAAGGCCTGCAACACCTTATCCAAATGAGTCAAATGCTATTCCCAGGTGGAACTGTAGAGAGCAATGTCATCTAGGTAGGCCACACAAAAGGCCTCTAGCCCACTGAGCACAAAGTTGACTAATCTTTGGAAGGTGGCAGGTGCATTCTTCAACCCGAGAATGTAGTCTTTTCTTTAGCAAGGTCCGTCAGAGCTATTTGCCAATAGCCTGAGGTAAGGTCAAAGGTGCTCACAAATTTAGCAGCACCTATGGTGTCCACGAGCTCATCAGCCCTGGGCAATGGGTGCGCGTCAGTTTTGGTGACGGCATTGGCCCCTCTGTAGTCCTGCAGGCCCTCTGCTGCTCTGGTATCAGATCTGGAGAGAGATGAACTCCTTCCACTGAGCAATTGTGAGGGTTGCTATGCAGTAATTCAGGAAGGGGCTCACTCTCATCCTCTTCCTACTCTGAAGCTAGCAAGAGACATGAGACTTCTTCTCGCCTATGGAAAGGCTTGAGCCTGTTGACATGATACACTTGAGGGGCTACCCTAGGGACTCCCATGTCAACCAGATAGTTGACTTTGCCCATCTTGGAGATTATCCTGAAGGGTCCAGTCCACTTACTTGCCAAAGCACTAGGCTTGGTAGGCTCCATCACAAGGATCTCCTGTCCTGGAGTCCAATCCACTTGTCATGCTTAAAGGTCATGCCAGTATTTGTTCAAGTCCTGGCTTGCCTTAAGGTTCACTGTCGCCTGGCCCATCATCTGTGTCATCCTCCGTCTGAGGCTTAACACATTGTCCCCCACTTTCTTGGTAGGACCTTGAGGGGTGGCTTCCAAACCTTCTCTGATCAAGGCAAGGGGCCCCCTCACGGGATGTCCAAAGAGCAACTCAAAGGGGCTAAAACCAACACCCTTTTGAGGAGCTTCTCTGTAAGCGAACAGCAAGCATGGTAGGAGGAGATCCCATTTCCTCCTTAGGGGCTCTTCAAAAGTACCCAGCAAACCCTTGAGAGTTTTATTAAATCTCTCAACCAGACCATTGGTCTGGGGTGGTAGGAGGTGGAGAACTTGCAGGTTAGTCTGCACTCTTTCCACATTGTTTTCATGTAACTCGACATGAAGTTGGATCCTCTGTCAGAGACAACTCCTTAGGGAATCCAAACCTTGTAAAAATGCCCAGGAGAGCCCTGGCAACCACCTTGGCAGCAACAGTCCGAAGGGGTATAGCCTTTGGGTACCTGGTGGCATGATCTACCAAGACCAGGATCAACCGATGCCCACCTGAAGTGGGAGGGTCAAGGGCACCGACAATGTGGATGCCCACTCTCTCAAATGGTGCACCAACCACTGACACTGCCTCCAGTTTTGCCAGACAACTGACAAGTGGGGCAGGTCCTGCAGTGGGACTCCACTTCTACTCCCATCCGGGGCCAGTAGAAATATGCAGAGAGTCTTTGCTTTGTCTTCTTGGTCCCAAGATGACCAGCTAAAAGCACCTCAAGCGCCAACTGTAGTAGGAAGGGCCTGTAAACCTGGGGTACCACCAACCTCATGAGGGCACCAGGTTCAGGCTTAGTGGGCTCCCTACAAAGGAGCTCACCCTCCTGATAAATCTTGAAAGACCTAGGAATGTCACCTTGTGCCTGGGCCTGGGCCTGTTTTCTTAGACCCTCGAGAGAGTGGCACTCTCTCTGAACCTTGCAGAAGTTGCCCCTAGAACCCCCATCCCCTTCAGCCAGCAAGCATTGAAGGTTGCAGTGATCCTCTGGGTTGAACACCTCTCCCACAGGAGGGTGTTTTGGCTCTTCTCCCTCAGGAGTTGAGACTCGGGTTACCACTGGACCCAGCCCGTCCAGAGCATGAATCCGTGGGTGCTGCTGAAGCGGCAGGAATAGAAGGGGCCCCTTTGCAGAGGTGGACTTCTTACTCTTCCCTCTTGCCTTGGGTTCCCCCTTTGCCTTAGGTACCTGACTCACAGTCAAACCCGGTGTTACCTGTGACCTAGTGACTGCAGCAGCAGTCAGGGGGAGACCATCAGAGATCCACTCCAACTCCACTAGATCATTGCCTAACAAAATGTTAGCAGGTACATTGTCCTGAACCAGGACAGGAAACTTTGCTGTCTTGTCTCCAATCCTCCAATAATGATTATGACTAGGGCTAGAGGAGATAATTTGGGAGGCCCACCAGTTAACCTGGTAGTTTCTCAGAGGAGAACCTACATAGTCCGCTGGCATGAGCAGGGTCCTGTCCACCACTGTCATGCTTGCCCCAGTGTTATGTTATGTTATTTTGCATTTATATAGCGCCTTATATACCATTGGTATGGTCTGAAGGCGCTGGGAGGTTGAACGCCCTTGGGAACCGAAGTTCAGATCAGTAGAGAGAGTAGGGAGAGTCAAAAGGTGCGTGTGAGCACCGGGTATGTGTGCAGCTCGTGCGGTATTCGTGTAATAGCTGCTTCATAGCGGTAGGTGTGGTGGTTGAGAGATCTGGAGAATGTGTTGGTTCTGGCAGGATTTATCCAGAACGGATGTGGCTGCGTTAGGCCTGAGGAGAATGCCTGGATGGGGGGGTGAAACCAGCAGTGTTTACTTAGAATGATGTGGAGTGAGCGGCGGATGTTGGTATGAGAACAGTTCTACCGAATGGTGTCATAGTATCTCTGTGTTCTAGTTGAGTGGTGATGTAAAGGAGAGAGTAAGCATGGCGGTGTGATATGATGGGTTATATGCTCTTTCAAACGTTCTCTGCATTCCAAACCATACTATATACGTTAAGCAATTCTATGCACTCCAGTCCGTTCGGCGCAACCTCATCCATTTCATGCATCCCAGTTTGGTCTATACACTCTGGTCTGCTCCACACACACATGCATTCCAGCCCGCCCCGCGTGTTCCAGTCCGCCCAGCGCGTTCCAGTCCGCCACATGCATGCACTCTTGTCCGGCCCACGCATGCACTCTTGTCTGCCCCACGCTCTACGCATTCAGTGGCTCTACGTACTCATCCATTCTACGCACTCATCAGTACTGGATGCCATCTTTGCTCGTTCGTTCTATGTACTCGTCCGCTCTATGCAATATGTCTGTTCACTCTGGGCACTCGTTTGTTCCAGGCACTCGCTCGCTCCAGGTACCCATCAGCTTTATGCCCATACGCGTACTATGCATTCACCTGTTTTACGCACTCACCCTCTTTACGCACTCACCCCCTCTACGCACTCATCCCCTCTACGCACTATGCATTCACCTATTTTGCACACTCACCCCCTCTACGCAACTCACCCCCTCCATGCACTCACCCCCTCTACGCACTATGCATTCACCTATTTTACGCACTCACCCCCTCTACGCACTCATCTCCTCTACGCACTATGCATTCACCTATTTTACACACTCGTCCCCACTGCGCACTCGTCCCCTCTAGGCACTCGTCCCCTCTACGCACTCATCCCCTTTATGCACTCATCCCCTCTACGCACTCATCCCCTCTACGCACTCATCCCCTCCAGGCACTCATCCCCTCCAGGCACTCATCCCCTCCAGGCACTCATCCGCTCCAGGCACTCATCCGCTCCAGGCACTCGTGCTTTTCACGCAATCAACAGCAATATTTTGTTCGATATATTCATCTCTATGCTCCATACACTCATGCACCCCATACACTCATGAGCTCCATACACTCATGCGCTCTATACATTCCTCAGGTCTGTACATTCATCTGTTACAGCGATCTACATACTCTCTGCACTTCCCTATTCATCCGCTATCCACATTCATGCGCTCTACATACTCATCCGCTCCACATACTCGTCTGTTCTACACACTCATCCGGTTTACGCTCAACCGTTCTGCACATTCATCTGGTTTATGCACTCCTGCGTTCTACTCACTTCTCTGTATTTACGCACTCATCTGCGATATACGCTCATCCGCTCTACACACCCAGCCGTTCTACACACTCATCCGCTCAACATGTTCACCCATTCTATACATTCATCCGATCTATATATTCATTCGATTTCCACACTCATTCGAACTATATAGTTATCTGTTCTTCCACTCATGCATTCTTCCACTCAGCGTATTCATCTGTTCCAACTGCTTCATCCATTATAACTATTTCATCAATGCCATTCACTTTGTTCATTTCTCATGCATTCTGTCCATTTCAGGAGTTTAAATCTTGTTACTGTTTCTGAATGATTTACTTCTTATTAACAATTTCACTGCTTTGATCTAGTTTATTCGTTTTATTCTGTTTGTCCTTCTAGTTTATATTCGGGGTTATTATCTGTCAATTTCTTGCATCAGGTAGTTTGTTGGATTGGTGTCATTGAGTTGCTGTTAGTCAGTTTGGGTTGGTTTGGTACGGGTTGGTTTTAGGGAAGAGCCAGGTTCTCAGCAGTTTGCGGAAAGACGTTAAATCCACAGTTAGGCGGATGTGGGGTGGGAGTGAGTTCCATAGCGTGGGGGCCAGGGCGGAGAATGATGATCCACCTATCCTGACTGAGTTTGTCTTCGGTATGACTAGGAGGCCGGCTGAGCTTGATCTTAGGGTGCGTGGGGGGTGATAGGGTTTTAGCCTGTCTTGAAGATATTGAGGTCCAGTTTTATGCAGTGCTCGATGGGAGATGCATAAGGTTTTGAAGGTCACCCTTCAGGCTACTGGAAGCCAGTGCAGCGTCTTAAGGGCTGGGGAGACGGGGTCTCTTGGGCCGAGCGCAAGTAGCAGTTTGGCTGCCATGTTTTGTGCCCTTTGGAGTTTATTCAGTTGGTACGCGTGGACTCCGAGGTATAGGGGGTTTGCGTAGTCCAGTCTTGATATAACGATTGATTGGACCGCAGAGAGTCTGTTGGGAAAGGAGAGATATGGAAAGATGCGCCTAAGGGTTTTAAGGTGGTAGTGGCAGGACTTTGAGACGTTGTTGACTTGGCGCGAGAGTGTTAGGTCAGAGTCAAGGGTGCATCCAAGATTTTTCACTGAGTTGGAGGGGGTCCGTGAGGTGCCCATGGCGGATGGCCAGGGTAGCGGGTGCGGAAGAAGTTCTGATTTGCCACATACCATGATTTCCATTTTGGAGGGGTTTAACAAGAGGTGACTTTGGGACATCCAGAGTTCTATGTCAAGGAGGCAGGATGCCAGGTCAGGCCGGGAGTTGGGTTTTGAGTTCAGGAGTTTTAGAATTAGTTGAGTGTCGTCGGCGTAGTTGTAGCACAGGATGTTGTGTGAACGAATTATTGGTGGGAGGGTGATCAAGTAGAGATTGAATAGGAGGGCAGATAGGCATGCTCCTTGTGGGACTCCCGTGTCGACTGGTCGGGCTTGGGAGGTATAGGTGGAGAGTATCGTTATTCGGTACCTATCTTTGAGGAATGAAGCTATCCATTTAAGATTGGTTCCACGGATTCCTAGGGAGTGGAGGCAGTCTAGGAGGATTGAGTGATTGATTGTGTCAAAGGCGGCGGATAGGTCAAGGAGGATTAGAGCGGCGCATCCCACGGAGTCTGCCGTCATTTTAAGGTCGTCCCAGATTGAGGCTAGGGTGGTTTCAGTTCTGTGACGGGCTCTGAAACCTGATTGTGCTGGATCTAGGAGGTTGTTGGCTTCGACAAAGGCATTTAGTTAGGAGTAGGCGGTTCGGTCAATGAGTTTGGCAAGGAATCTGGTGTTTGAGATGGGGCAGTAGTTTTTGGGCTCGAGGGGGTCGAGCAAAGGTTTTTTCAATTAGAGGTTTGACATGAACCATTTTGAATGCGTCTGGAAAGATACCAGAGGATAGGGAAGCATTTATGATGAATCTTGCGGGGTCTCCTGTGCAGGTGGAGGCGAACATTTCTTTGAGGGTTGTGGCTGGGCAAGGGTCCATCGGAGAGCTAGATGGTTTGCGGGCGGAGAGAAGTTTGAGAAATTGCTCTGGGGATATTGGACTGAAGGAATCGAACGTTGGTTGTGTAGTGGTTGCAGCCAATGGACTGGATGGTATGGGGGGAGTATTGTCTGGTGGATGTAAGAGAGCTAGTTTGGTGGCTAGAGTATTTGTTCTTTCGAGAGCCTTGGTGTAAAAGTGGAAGGAGAGTGAGTCGCACAGTGATTGAGAGGGGGTCGGTATGGTCGTGGTGCAAGCCGGTTTGGAGAATTCGGAAATTATTTTGTGGAGTTTTTTGCTTGGATTTCTGCAGTTTAGGATCCAGGAGTTGTAATGGGCTTTTTTTGCTTTCCGGATTTCGGCCTTGTACTGATAGAGGTGTCGGGCCAAGGTGGTCCTGCTTTCCTGGGTTTTGTCTTTCTGCCATTGCATTCTAGGTATTTATATAGTTGTATAGCAGTCTTCAACTCAGGAGTGAACCATCTGGGGAAGAGGCCACGGCGGGTTGATGGTTTGCAAGGGGGTGTGAGCCGCATCAGAGATGCGTTGAGCCATGAGTCAAAGGCTTCAGGGGTTAGTTGTTTATTGAGTTGGCAGGTAGGTGGTGGAGACTGGAGGAGTGCTTCAGCTAAGTCCGGCATGATTATTAGTTTTTTCGAGCATTTGCGTAGATTCGGAGGTTCAGATTCGAGTACGGGAAGGGGGTCGGGTGAGCGAATGCTGAATGAGAGAATTAAGTGATCGGACCAGATGATAGGGGTGGATGGGTTTAAATGAATCTGGGTGTTGAAGCTAAAGATGGCATCAAGAGTGTGTCCTTTATAGTGATTCGGGCCATTTATGTAGGGTTGGAGGTTAATCGCGTCTAAACCGTCAACCAGAGACTGTGCCATAGGGTTGGTGGGGATGTCGAGCCATATGTTGAAGTCTCCAAGAAGGGTGAGGTTGGGATGGTTTAGTTGAAGGGTGGCAATGGAGTCGCAGAGGTTGTTTGCGAATTGTCTATCGTAGCCAGGGGGTCTGTAGATTATTAGGAAGCTATGTGAGAGTGACAGGGACAGGGATAGTTTAACGAGCAGAGATTCGCAGGAGAGAATGGAAGGTTGGTTGTCGATGATTGAGGCGCGAAAGAGAGTCTTGAAGATGAATTCTACTCCCCCTCCTCTAGAAGGACGGTTCAGTGGGATGAGGGAGTAGTCAGGGGGAAAGGCTTCATTGGCGATTGGAGCGAAGTCGTCAGAGAACCAAGTTTCGGTGATGAAGACCAGGTCAGGTTTGTCAGAGGCGAGGAGGTCAAAGATGCAGTGTCTGTTTTTTGCCATAGATCGGGCATTAAATAGGATGCAGATCACATCGGCAGGCGAGGTTTGTCTCGAAGCTGGAGTGGAAGGGGGGGTGGCGGGGAGAGTGGAACCTGGAGACGGAGCGGGGTAGTGTGGGTGATGTTCGTTGGGAATAGTGGACACGCAGAAACCAGTCGGAGGCTGGCCATTCAGGGGACACTGCTCAAAAATCGATGGGTGTTCTGTGTGATTGTTGACAGCACTTCTGCGTACTGGTCGCAGGCACCAACGGACACCAGGGAAATCTCTGCAGGAGCACCGAAAGTGATTCCTGCAGAGGAGGGGAGGACAGTGGCCTCCACCTTAGATATGGAGTATGGGTAGGCCAGGCTGATATCCTGGACTCCAAGTGCCTTACCTTTACACTTGGGGTCACCCTTCTTGTGGTCCACAGTCCCGACAAGTGCCAGGAATGTGAGATACAGTACTGGAGCCACTGGGAGCCTGTTTTGCAGCAGGAGGATCACTACACTTACTCCCACCCACATAGGATTTATCCCTACTAGATCTTTGGGTTTTAGGATAGGAAGGTTTAGATTTACCCTACTGTGACTGCTTTTGGGACTCCTGAGACTTCTGAGAGGCCCCCTTTTCTTTTTCTTTGTCCTTGTCCTTCCCACCGGGTTGCTTAGGGGACACCCGGTGGGAGATCCACTTGTCAACCATCCAGGCCAGCTTAAAGGGATCTAAAATGTTCTGATCAGCAACATACTGATGCAGTTCTGGTGAACAGGCTTCAGAAAAATCCTCAAAAAACAAAAGGTGGGACAATTCAACAAAAGTTTTCACCTTGTAACCATCAATCCACTCCATTATCTTGATATGTGCAGCATTCACCCAGTCAATCCAAGACACATTCTTTCTTTTCTTATATTCCCTGAACCTTTTTAGGTATTGGGTAGGTGTCTTGCCAAACTTTACAATCAAAGCAGATTTCATGCACTCACCCTGACCCCTTTCTTCCACACTCAGTTTCAGAATACAGTCATAACCAGTATAAGGCACTCTGCTGAACAAACACTTAGCCCAATCTCTTTTATTAACATCATGGATTCCACAAGCCATTTCAAATGCTTCAATCCATTGGAGGATATCAGAACCCTGCACATACACACCATCCAAATCTTTCATAAACCTGGTGGCAGGGGACCTGACACTCTCAAATGGTTTTTCTGAAGTCTCCACTATAGCTTTCTCTAGCTGGACTCTGTGACATTCAGCGTCCTTGTTTTTAAGTTCAAGGTCCCTGTCTTTGAGTTCAAGATCCCTATTCTTGAGTATCACTTGCTGTGCCAACTCCTCCTTCTTAAGTTCAGCTTCAGTTTCCAACTTTTTATATTCAAAGGCAAATTTCATCCTCGATAATTCAAGTTCCAAGGAATTCCCTGAAGGAACACTGCTGGGGTTCGGAATAGAGGAAGCAGGAGTGGTGGCACTCCCAGAAAACAGATTCAGTAACAACCCCAGGGGCAGGGCCCTCAGTGGTTGCATCCCCTCCATTCATTACAAGCTTCACAATCAGTCTGGTAGTCCACCAGGGAAGTGATCAGCTCAGCACTAGACTTATCTTCAAAGTCTAACTCTCTGGCTTCACAAGCACTCTGGAGAGCCTCTAAGCTCATCCTAGAAAATTGACCATTTGCAATAGATTCCATTGCTTGTAATGTAGTTATCTAGTACACAACTAAAACTCAACTTCACAAAGTGTGAATATTTTGTAAGTTGCAAGGTTACACATTGATTCTTAAAACCATTAGCATTCCACCACTGCCAGCATTGTAAAGACTGGAAGGGGGGTATCTGCACTCCTGATCTTTATATGGCAGAGTAGAAGCACAGAGCACCCCAGCCAAGGTATCGTTGGATGAGCAATCAAGGCAATCTAGCTCTCAGGAGGTGATGCGGGCTGGTTCTTAAGTACAGTGTAGTCCCCAAGCCCCCACAAAGTAATATCCACACACTATGTTAGTGATAACATAGTTTTGAATATAAATAAGGTTCAAGTTATATACACATACAATAACACTCTTTGTGCTCAGGCAACCCTATAATGATAAATGTACAATTTCTATGTGGTGCCACAATTACTCTTTGACTCCATTAAAATGCACCAACTGCTGACAGTTTCAAATCACATACAAATCAATAGCAAAAGGTATCAACCATAGACTTGGGAGGAAAACAAGTTGGTTAAACAATTAGCAGAATACTGGCCCCTACCCTAGGCACAGTTCTGTATGAGGATCCCCCCACCTGGGCAACCTGTAAATAAGATAATAAACAAGCCCAATCTATATATTGTTTATCAGAGTCTTAATTCCTGCTATAAAGGTTCTACTACCCCAATGTACCTGGTTTAGCAGAGTTCGACGTTGGGTCGTCGACGGATCCTTCTTGAGTGAACACCCTTTAAGGCAGGAGCCACGGATCGTTGAGATCCCTCGAAGAAAAGACTGTACAATGGCGTTGAGGCAGCAGCTTTGGTCCTGCTGGTGCTCGTCGATGATCGGTCGTGGATGTCCTGCGACGATAGTTTGTTGCCACAAAGAGTCAATGAAGACCGTAGGCCCAGCAAGGATGTCAGGGCGTCAGAGTCTTTGTAGAATTCGGGTGACGGGAAACCCAAAGGCGTATTCTCCTCAGTTCGCTGGCAACCTTGACTTTCTCCTATGGGACAAAGCGGTCGATGGTGATGAGCAAGGGAGTCCTTGATTCAAAGTGTTCTTACGCATTGGAGCGTTGTGGCTCTGGTCATCAGTGGTACGGCATCAAGCTGTCCCCGCTTCTGGGCAACACGACTTCGACGGGCCTCGAGTGGTTACGGTGATCCTCCGAACCCTGGTCAACGATCATGGACTTCGATCACCTTGATATCCGGGTGCTGCACTTTGAGATTCCACAGCGGTCCCGGTCTCCGGTCGGCAGCCTTTCGAGGACTGACTTCCAGGGAGCCTTGGTGAAGGTTAGCTGGTGCACAATGGTTCCTTGTAGCTCGGAAAGAGGTCTCCTAGCCAGGCCCTCTCTTGGATCAGTTTCTTGAAGGCACAGCAGCTCTCAGATTGCGTTGAAGGGAAACAGCAGTTAACCTTCATCTTCTGGCTCGGCTTCGAGATCAAGCATAAAGTTTCGACTTCAGCTTCTGAATGATTTCCATCAGTGAGAGGTCCCCAGATATACTATTTAGTCTCTCATTCACGCTGCTGGGTCACACTCAGGAGACCAATCATTCAGAAGGGCATTCAGGCAGGCAGGCAGCCAATCAGGCTCAGTGCATTCAGGCCATTCTTCTCCATCCAGACACTCACAACAAGGAATGTGGATTGGGACAAGTACCCAGCCATCAGGCATGCCACACTGCATTCATACCAATTTCGGGCAGCGCTGTCTCAGTCTTTGTGTCAAATACCAGAAACCAGACACCCATAACATGAAATGCATTTTTGTCACGCACTCCATTCACGCAGGTCCCACCCCAAGGGTGTACCCTCAACATACAGTCATTGGGAAGGCTCCAGCCAGTCTGGCCTTGACTTTCCCACAAACCCATACATGGAACTTCCACCCAACAGCCAGTCAGGGGAAGGGACAGAGTCAGCGCTTCCCAGGACTTTGGGAAAACAAGGTAACAGGCAATAGAAAACAAGAGGCCACAGGGGCCATCTTGTCTCCTATCAGGAATCAACTGATTCAAATGGCAGAGCCTGGGTATCCTAAAATGGAGGATACTCAGAGCACCTGTCAAATTCAGCATGGAGCTGCCATCAGCCCATACCCTGCTCTGTGGGCCACACACACGTGCCCAAAGACATACACTAGGAGTACAGGGTTGTACCCCCACCCATGGGTGCCATAAGGGTATCTCAAGGGTCTGTTCACCAAACCAAAAAGAGGAAGAGCTGTACTGCCAGGACTCCCACATGGACTCCTGTGCAGAAAAGAACACAGAACACCCATGATAAAAACTACAGGACAAGGACATGGAGGCCCTGTCCCTCGAATGCATTTCCAGCATTAAAGTCACCACCCCCAGACTGACAATAGGGTGGTCTAATCTCCCACAAGATTGACACCCTCATCCAGACTGAGGGGGCCCCTGAGGGACCCGTGGATGTGGAAACAAGGCACAGTCACCACACACAAATAGATACGCCAGACACAAGGTTCCATTCCCAAAATCTAGGGTTTATTGCAATACAAAGAAGTCCCAGTTGGCCAAGTGGTCCCACGCCCCGCGACGTGTGTCTAACAGACCTCGGGGGACACAAGAGAGCGTGAAACATACATCAGTTGGTCCCACATGGACTCCTGTGCAGAGAATAACACAGAAAACCCATGATAAAAGAACTGGAGGACACGGAGGCCCTGTCCCACCAATGCATTTCCAGCATCACACAAGGCTTTTGTAAAAATCCCTGAGCTTGTCTGTCGTATAAATCCCTGAGGATAGCTGTCATATTAATACCTGAGCATGGCTGTCATATATATCCATGAGCATGTCTTTCGTATAAATCCTTGAGGATAGCTGTCATATAAATCCCTGACCATGACTGTCATATAAATCCCTTAGCTTGGCTGTCGTATAAACCCCTGTGCTTGGTTGTTGTATAAATCTCTGAACATTGCTGTGGTATAAATCCCAGAGTATGGCTGTAGTATAAATCCCTTAGCTTGGCTGTCGTATAAATCCTTGAGGATAGCTGTCATATAAATCCCAGAGCATGGCTGTCATAAATACCTTAGCTTGGCTGTCGTATAAATCCCTTAGCTTGGCTGTCGTATAAATCCCTAAGCTTGGCTGTCCTATAAATCCCTGTACTTGTTTGTCGTATAAATCCCTGCGCATGGCTGTGGTATAAATCCCTGAGCATGGCTGTTGTATAAATCCCTAAACTTGGCTGTCATATAAATCCCTGAGCATGGCTGTCCTATAAATCCCTGAGCGTGGCTGTCCTATAAATCCATGAGCATGGCTGTCGTATAAATCCCTGAGCATGGCTGTCGTATTAATTCCAAGGCTTGGCTATCATATAAATCCCTTAGCATGGCTTTTGTAAAAATCCCTGAGCTTGGCAGTCGTAAAATCGCTGAGGATTGCTGTCATATAAATCCCTGAGCATGGCTGTTTTATAAATCCCAGAGATTGGCTGTCATATAAATCCCTGTGCTTGGCTGTTGTATAAATCCCTGAGGAGACCTGTTGTATAAATCCCTGAGCATGGCTGTCATAAAAATCCTTGAGCTTGGCTGTCATATAAATCCCTGTACTTGGCTGTCACTAAATCCCTGGGGATAACTGTCGTATAAATCCCTGAGCATGGCTGTTATATAAATCCCTTACCTTGGCTGTCATATAAATCCCTTAGCTTGGCTGTCATATACATCTCTGTGCTTGGTTGTCCTATAAATCTCTGAGCTTTCTGCTGTGATATAAATCCCCGAGCATGGCTGTGGTATAAATCCCTGAGTATGGCTGTGGTATAAATCCCTGAGCTTGGCTGTGGTATAAATCCCTGAGCATGGATGTCATATAAATCCCTGAGCGTTGCTGTCATGTAAACCTTTGGCTGGAGTAGAGGAAGTCATTTGTGCCCAAAAATAAGGAATGAGGATGGGTTGGACCGAATTCAAGTGGATTTCTACTAGACTACATTTTAAGATTATGGTCCCCTTTTCATACGCAAATCTTTAATGCCATCAACGCATTAGAGGAAGTCCCTGTCTCCTAGAAAAGAGTTAAACAAAAGAGGTGATGACTGGAAGGTTTAGAATCAATCCTAAACTCTAGCATTGCTCTGGGCAACCCTGCAGACCATCGTTCTTCACCTGACAAGCCATTACAAAAGGGAAAAGACCATATGCAAATCAGGCTTGGTCCCACCCCAAAAGGGGCAGTCCAGCCCAAACTGCTTGGTCACATCCCTTCTGCACGAGGGCACAAGCATCCCCAAACATGTTTCGGCCTTGTTGGGCCTCATCACTGAGGAGTAGGACAAGTCTCTAGGACCAGCAGGCACAGGACCCACGTCTGGACATAACTGCCCTACTCGGGGCGACTACAGGAAAAACAAAAGAGGTGAAGGCTGGAAGGTTAATAATTAATCTTAACCTCTGGCATTGCTCTGGGCAACCCTGCTGACCATAGTTCTTCGCCTGCCAAGCCATTGCAGAAAGGGAAAGACCATATGCAAATCAGGTTTGGTCCCAATCCCAAAAGGGCAAGGCCAGCCTGAACTGCTTGGTCACATCCCTTCTACACAAGACCACAAGCATCCCCAAAATTGTTGAGGACTGGCTTGGGTCCCTAGGACCAGAAGGCACAGGACCCACGTCTGGACATACCCGTCCCACTCGAGGTGACTACAGCAAAACAAAAGAGGTGATGGCTGGTAGGTTTAGAATTAACCTTAACCTCTGGCATTGCTCTGGCATTGCTCTGGGCAACCCCCCAGACCATTGTTCTTTGCCTGCCAAGCCATTGCAGAAAGGGAAAGAACATATGCAAATCAGGCTTGGTCCCACCCCAAAAGGGCCAGTCCAGCACGTACTGCTTGGTCACATCCCTTCTGCGAGACCACAAGCATCCCCAAATATGTTTCGGCCTTTTTGGGCCTCATCAGTGAGGAGTAACTGGGGTTTCTATTCCATCAGGCATGGGACCCACATCTGGGCATATCCATCCCACTCGGGAGGACTACAGCAAAACAAAAGAAAGACTAGCTGGGGATGCTTGTGGTCTTGTACAGAAGGGATGTGAGCTGGCAGTTCAGGGTGGACTGCACATTTTGGGGTGGGACCAAACCTTAGTTGCATATGGTCTTTCCCCTTCTGTAATGGCTTGATAGGATGAAAAAAGATGGTCTGGAGGGTTGCCCAGTGTGGTGTCCGTGGTTATGATTCATTCAAAACCTTCCAGCTATCAACTTTTGGTTATGCTCCTCAAAAGAAGCTGCCGTTGTCCCGATTTTTAAGAAATGAACTAGGGGTCTCAGCCAATTATCGGCCATTTTCATTAATAGGCACCCCAATGAAAATATTAGGAATGGTGTTACATAATACAATACAATGATGACTATGTGGAAATGATCTGTCATCTCCTATCCAGGCTGGATTTAGGAAAGGGGCTTCCACTTTGGATCAATGCCTAAGGCTCCAGTTGTTTATCAGTAAATATGGTGCTTTCGACTCGGATAGCGGTGCCTTGCTGTGGGTTTCACTTATTACAGAGGGGACGGCTCCATAACCGATTGCATTGCTGAAGGTTTTGCATGAAGATTATAATGTAGGATTAGGTTAAGGCTGGCTAGTGAAATATCTTATCAAGTCCCCGTAGAGAAAAGTGTATGTCAAGGGTGTGTTCTGGCCCCCACTCTACTCAGTCTGTTTTAAATGCTTTGAGTAGGTGGCTGCATTAAGTGGGCTGATGTCCATCAAATGGGTAGTGGCACAAAGCCTGCTTTATCATGTGTACATGCCATTGTGATTATGTCCAGAAGAGAACTCTCTATGCATACTTTATTACGGCCCTCTATGCATACCATAACAAGGAAAAGCTAGTGAACATTAAGACTCACTGTTGCATAATAATAATAATAATAATAATGCACAGGAGACTGCTGGGTTGCTGATGGGAGTTATTTATTCAGTTCTTGACATCATCTTCTTTAATGCATAACAACTCTGCTACATGTAACTGGGCAACAGGCCCTACAGCTTTTCTCTCTGCTTCATGAGTCTTTTGGCTCTCAAGATATGCTTAAGGTCAGCCTCTTAAAGGAGCACGCGGGAGCCGATGTTGCTCCGTGGCCTCTCCCCAGCTCTATATCACACGCTCCGCACGGGAGCCACTCTTCCGCATTCCCCGCCGAGACCTCGCAAGACCCGGAAGTCTTGCGATATCTCTACACTTACCTGGTTTGATAATCTGTTTTTACCCTTCCCCACTGACTTCTTTACTCTACCTCGCGCTCTCTTCCTGTAACTAGCATAGCTCTCAACCATTTGTCTTGCTAAGGCGGGTGAAATCACCCGATTTTGTTTCTGGCGGGTGAGACGCCCATTGGAATGAATGGGCGTGCAGGAGGCTTGGCGGGTGAGTCAGCCCTTTGCAAGGCGGGTGACACCCGCCAAAAGCGGGTGAGTTGAGAGCTATGAACTAGTTTCTAGATGCCTTTGGGCTTTGTGTACTGCTAAAAATATCAACACTTAACTAACGGTTTTAGAACCGACAAGGAGTAAAATAGAGCATACGTGTAGTATTAATGGCAAGCAACTGGAAGTTGCCTCAGCTCGGGAGGATAGCTCAGGGGCAACGTGCTTGCCTCAGATGCAAGACAATACGGAGCAACATAGGTTCGATCCCCTGGTCCGCGCTTAGAAACCTCTGGGTATTAAGTGCATTATAAATAACCTATCGTAAATACTGGATTATTTTGTTTATTTGGCGATGAAGAATTCATATTTGGCTGTTTGGCAGCAACTCGTTATATATAGTTCCAGTTCCTCATTATAGTACTCAGGTGATATATTTAAGTTTAACCAACATGTCCGTTTGCAGCCCCTTCGAGGTGGATAAATTCAAGGCAGTCCCTAGAACATTATGTGGAGCAAAACTAAGGGATTAAACAAACGCTAACAAATTGGACGTGGCTGAAAAGTGATTCAAAAGGCTGATGCTACAGGAAGGACAGGGTACCCCTATGCTTCCATTGTGTGGCAAATTGGATACAAATGCAAACATCGAATTGGCTGTTCATAAACCACTGCTGCACTGGATTAGGCTGTAGACTAATCCTCAATGTGCATTTTTCCACAAACATCTACAGGATCGTAGGTAACGGGATGGTGCTCAGAATTTGCAGTGGATTACATTTATTAGAACCTATTTGACACTTTTTGACCAGGAATTAAGATTACCCGCACATATAGCCCAGGGAGTCTTGATTCTATTAGAGAAACAGGGTTCTCTCGGGTCCAGCTACAGTGTCTCTGCTTCCTTCCCTGGAAGCTCGGGTCTGGGGCACTCCGATTTGATTTGGTATCTTGCCTCCTTACCCAGAGGCTTTCTTAATCGCTGTGCCATATAAGCGATTACCTTTGGGGATTGTGACCACTCCGAGGAACTAGGGTGCAAATGGCTTCCTGGTCGAACACATCAGAGATCTCCTCCTCTTGCTCCATATGTTTCTTAGGCCTTTTGGAGGGACCTACCGCCGATGCTTGGCTGCATTCTGGCCCTGTGTCCTCGTCCCCTATATTTTGCACCACTGGGATGGGGGTAAGAGGCTGGACTTAGCTGATTTCAGTAGGAAACCTTCCTTAAGCTTTTGAAATGTGTCAGCTGCCTTCTGGGGCTTCTCTCTTATCCCCTTATGTTAATCTGAGGGAGTAGAAGAGGCTTCTTCTTTCGGGTCGTCTTACACTCCTGATGTTCAACCCTACCTTACGAGTGTAAGTGGGATAGTTTTCCCCTTGAATCTCGTCTCCCTTCTCTCTGCCCATCTTGTGCCTGGACTGGCCGTTGTTTCCAATGCGGGCTTCCAGTGTCTCAAGCCTGTCCTGGAGGCGTTTAACCCCTTGAGCGACTGCTTGCACTAGTGAGTCCCCTAGGACCCTTTTAAAACTAAGGGTCATGTCTGTATCCTCCGTACAGAGGAACTCTTGCACTTCCTCCTGGGCCTCAAAAAGCATCTCACCCTCTTCTTGGCTCTCCTCCTCCTGTGTGCCTTTGCTCCAGGATTCTTCCATGCTCTGACTAGGCACTGTGTCCTCCACCTTGTGATGACACTGTCTCACAGTGATATGCTTTTCTATGCGCACACTGTCTTCTCTTAGATATTATTATTTATTATTGTATATTCCTTTAAATGTCTTTATCGTTATTATTATTTTCTATTTTTTACTGATCTCGTTGATTGTCTTCTTGCCCTGCTCCTTAGGAAAGTGTGGCGTATAGCAGTTAATTTGAGCACTGCCCGCCATGCACTATCGCTTCAGCTGCCTCAGAAAGGCCTCTGTGGAAGCCATGGTGCACTGCGAGGTGAGGGAGATAGGGATACGGCTCACGAGTGAGCCTGCATCGAAATTATAGGTGCTTTCCTTTAGTGCATATGCGTCAGCGTGCCGATGCGCTCGGGCACACTGAACACTACAAGCCTAATGCACCACTTATATACTTAGGGGAGACGCAAGCCAGCGTCTGAGCATGAGGGGCATTGCCCACAGACCCGGCTCGCATCACCACTAGTCTCAGCACCCGGTGCATTCGCTCCAAACAACACGGCACGATGCCGCACTTGAACGTTACTAAAAGTAAAATCACAATATATATACAATGCTGTAGCATCTGTGCTACTGTGAAAAGATGCACAGCAGTCTATCCACTCTGTTAACATTCCATGCCTGGAGCATGTCATGGACCGCAGCGACATCACAAGGAATGTGGAACGCGGATTGAACATTAACAGCTGTGAGCCTTTGCAGCTCGAAGTACACTGACTCCCTCCTTCTTACTATATATATAGTCATACTTAAGATATATAAATATTAAAGTTAATGCGTCCAGTATTGCTCCGTGTCATCATCATTTCCCCGCCGGTCACTTCAATTGGCGATGAGGACTGTGCTGTCAACGTGCGAGACGGAGATCAGATCTGACAGCCTGCTTGTGAGGCCGCTCTGCTTATGCCCAAGCGTTGTAGTGGCCCCAGTCGGTGTCATCCAAGGGTAACATACCTTCTGTTATTGTGCTTAAGCTCCGCACAATCCGTAAGCAACAGCATCCGCGATCAGCTTTCCATATCATTGTATGCTGTGTAACCGTCGTTACTACCTTCACGGCTTCCGTGCCGTTTCATATCCTGATTTGAAGTCGTACGCATGCGTACTCTAAGGATCATATGCAAATACCAAATACATCAAGTCGTGGAAGCATTTAAAGTGGTATACATGCACTAATTCGCTTTTACATGCGCTTTACCTGGTTTGCATGTAAACATCAATTTCAACGAATGATTTAAAGTGGTATTCATGCACTAATTCGCTTTTACATGCGCTTTACATGGTTTGCATGTAAACATCAATCTCAACAAATGATTTTAAAAGCTGCATTCACACAAGAATAGTTTGCCTTGGCAATGTGTATAGGAGCAACATACATTAATTATAATTGTTGCACAACAACAGAACCCTTACTAAATTGTTTTGAGTCAACAAATGCACCATCACAAGTTTATACAGTATAAACAGGCGTAATTTATGTTGATGGTGGAGCGCCCCAAGGAGCATACTGGCTTGTTATGACAATTTGAGGATAACTGCAGGGTTTGGGTGACATCACTGGCCTCTTTTTAGCAATGGCATTCAGCAGTGTTCCTCCTCCCACATTTTTTATGCCTGATACAGATGAGCCCACCATCCCTTGGAAAAGGTGGATCCGTTCTTTCGAACATTATGCAGGGGTGGTTTGTGGCCCGAACTGTAGTGCAGAAAAGAGGAAATCATTATTATTGCACTGTTTGGGGCCAGCTTGCCAAGAAAAGTATGAATCTTTGCCGGAACTTCCAGTTGATGAGGATGTTGATATCAACGAATATGAACGCACAGTCAAAAAGATAAATAAACATTATGAGAAGAAAGTGAGTATTATTTTGGAGAGATATAAGTTTGGCAAGAGGATACAAGAGGAGGGAGAAAGTGTTGAAAAATGTGTAACTGCTTTAAGGAAACTTGCCAAAACGTGTAATTTTACTGATCACCTGGATGAAAGATTAAGAGACCAGTTTATGTTGGAGTGCAGGAGTACAAAAGTGAGGGAAAAACTATGGTCGGAGAATGATCCATCGTTAGACATGGTACTTAGAGGAGCGAAAGAAGTGGAACACACTGAAGAATGCGTAAAGGAACTTGAGAACAAGATGAAATCTGTCCAATTAGAATCCAACAACATGAGAACTGCTAAGATAACATGTGACAATACTGAAGAAAAAGAATCAAATGCCATGGTGAACAATAACACTGTCAGAAGAAAAACATCTAGTAGATCATATCAACCGCCGCCGAATGACAGAGGAAAGTAGAGAACCACTCAAAAATGTAATCACAATAATTATACTAGGAGAGAAAGCCCCAATGATGGACCCATGAACTCAAGAAAGAAAAGTCAAGGAAGATGTTACAGGTGTGACAGCATCAATCATTGGACTGACGATCCTGAATGTCCAGCGATAACAATCATATGCAGTAAATGTAAAGGGAAGGGTCATTATTCCAAGTGCTGCAGACTTCGCAATATGTCCACTAATTGGATAGGGGGAAATTCAGGCAGTGATCAATCACAGCAATCTAGAAAAAGGTGAAGAATGTGTCTTCGTTGTGATGGATGATGATGATGAAAAGGTCCTAGAGAGCCCCAAGGCCACAATATCAGTTGATGGTGTGGAAATAGACATGATGATTGACACAGGTGCGAAATATACATTGGTACCGCAGCAGCTATGGGATAGGAAGAAGCATGAGTATTTACACGAGACAGATATCAAGCCCAGAGCCTACGGCGGTGTAAAGATAGACACGATAGGTTGGTTCTGGGGTAGTTTGAAATTCAAGGGGAGAAAAGCTAATGGGAAGGTTTACATCACTAACTCAGGTAAAACACCCCTTTTAAGCTGGACCCACCAGAGCAAACTGCAAGTAAAAATAGACTCTGTTGCAGAGGAGTCTGTTTTTACTGTTGATAACGATGTGAACAGATGTGAGAACAGTCTCAAAGTAAAGAACTGTGTCACTGATGATGTCATGGGAGGAGTATTCCTTGATGGTGTCGGATGTCTTCGTGGATATGTACATGAAATACAATTGAAACCTAATCATACTCCAGTGGCCCAGAAGTTAAGGAGTGTATATTTATCTATGCGAGATGAAGTTAGGAAAGAGATCAAACTCACGGAAAGTCAAGGAATTATTGAAGGCATAGATGCCAGTGAATGGGTTTCGCCACTAGTAGTTCTCAGGAAGAAATCAGGGAAACTCCGGATATGTGTAGATATGAGGGAACTGAACAAGTGTGTTGTCCCTGATAGACATCCTCTTCCCAACATACAATAGTTGATTTCCACCATTGGGCCATCAAGTCATTTTTACACTCTTGATTTAACATCAGTTTATCATCAAGTCAAATTACACAGATATTCCAGACATTTTACGTCCTTTATTACGCCGGATGGATTATATCAATTCAAAAGGATGCCTTTTGGATTGGTGTCAGCGGCATCTGTCTTTCAAAATATCATGCACAGTCTTTTTGAAAGAGTGCCAGGAGTAATATGCTTTTAGGACGATATATTAATATATGCTGATAGCAAAAAGTTCATGATGAGAGATTAAGATATGTGTGTGAAAAACTATACAGAGCTGGAATGACTTTGAGCAAAGACAAATGTAAACTTAATTGTTCAGAGATTGAGTATCTAGGACACAATATTTCTGCAAATGGCATATCACCTAAAGCACAATTAGTGGATACCATAAAGAAAATGCCCAGACCATGTAATAAAGAAGAAGTACGCACAGGGACGTCATTTCACCAAAATGCCAGGGGTAGCGGAAGTGACATCACAGTGCCACACCCCCAAGAGTGACATCACAGGAAGTGATGTCATTTGGCCACACCCCCACCCCACAGGAAGTGATGTCATTAGACCACACCTCACAGGAAGTGATGTCATTAGACCACACCCCCACAGGAAGTGATGTCATTTGACCACGCCCCCACCATGACATGGCCTCATAAAGCATTATCCCTCAGTGCACTAAGAAAACAATGGTTACCAGATCAGTGTATTGTGACATTTCATACAAGAATGGATCATCATATGTAGCAGTGTCAAGGTCCATGTTGCCACGTGAAGTGTATGAACCCCAATCCCCTCTTGATGTGGATCTGCCCTGTTATTTCAACAGGACTACAGAGCGAAATCACATTCTGGGGGGACAGGGATAGGGGAAAGCCAGGATAAAAGGGGAGAGGGAGAATATTTCAACAGCAAACATGTATGGAATCCTCAGTTTTTAATGATTCTTCTTCTTGTGTTATTTTGGCTGCCAAAAGATTCGTTCAAAATGTGTTCAAGGCATACAGTGCATTACTGAGTGATACAAACTTCAGTACCCAAAGCCTCATCAGTCCTGTCCCCATATTTTATGGGGGAAAAAATCCTGGCTGCATTTTGCATTCCTCCCACACTCACCAACACTCTTTATATGCCTAGGTTTCTGTTCCTACATGTTCATTGTCCTCCACACCCCGCACCTCTCCACAATGGTACACATTCCAACAATTAGTACTATTATACAGATTTTGAGATAATGCCCAACAGTTACTCTTCCTTCACTCTGATCATAAGACTTAAAATGTAGTTTCTTACCATATTGAGCAGAACAGTGGCTTGATAGACGTACCGTTGCTGCTGTTTCAATGGCATGTGAGGTGAAGATTCTTACTCCAAGGCAGGTTATTGCTTAGGTGACCGGAAACCAGAGGACCGGACCCATGGCACTTCTCCTCTTCCCTGCACTTGCGCAATCTGAATGACACAAGGCCTAGTAAGATCATTTTTTTGTCCCCCCCTCCTCGTCTTGTCACGCCTAGAAACACTTGTGTACAAGCGCGTTATAAATGTCACATCATATCATATCATATATCATACCTATAACCCAGCATATATGCAGAACTCGGATTAGCAGCCTCAAAGAATGTGCAGGTCCTCAAGCATGGATACAGGAGACAAATCAGAAGCAACGAGAAAGGCGCAGAGACCTTAGAATTGATAGTGAATACAGGTTACAAGCTGCCAGGCAGGTGCACACTTTGGGACTTGGACAAAGATTAGAAGAGCATCATGGTTTTCAAGTGGTGTTGCTGTTACTGAGCTATGCAACGCATTACTTTATCGTGTCCAGTATATCAATGGTCACTATTATTATACGTGAAGCAACACAATAGCCAATCAAACCATGATTGTACTCCTTGAACTACATCACTCTTAGGGATTGACAATGTAGAAATATTTTTGGACTTGCAATTGTGACAGGTTAAATGAGATGCCCAGGATCACACACTTAAGTTAAGAGGTGGAGCTTGGACTTGAGCACAGCATGTCATTTCTGCACTTGACCAAACTGTTTTCCAGTTCTTGTCATATAGCAAGGTGCTCATATTTGTGTATGTTGACGTTCATGAGCTAATACATATCCTGTTTTGTATACCGGATACACCATTCACAAATTCACCAACATTCAAAAATAAATTTACAGAACAGGCAGAGTTGGCCAACCACAATATGATCCCTTAACCTGGAATGAGCACAGGAAGCATTACTTGATAAATTGGTCTGAATGGAATGTACTTGTCAATAATAGCCAGGCAGAAGATGTCAAGCCTCAGCAGCAGTACTATAACATTTGCAGACGTGCCTTTTATGCTTTTAAAAGAAATGGGCAAAGAAATATTTTCATCTGCCCCGCATGTGCCTCCCCAAGGTGTGGGCCAGGAGCCCATTTTGCTCTCCCATAAAGCTGTCTCTGCCCCACCACCTCCCCTGTGACAGTTCACCATACCCCCGTTAGTAAAATGAATGGTGCTGCCATCGGCACCAAATTCATTTTACTAACGTTGCAATTTATGTGCCGGCGGCAGCTTAACACTGCAAGCCGCCGGCGGCACATAAATTGCAACGTTAGTAAAATGAATTTGGTGCTGCCGTCGGCGGCAGCTTTGGAAAGCAAGCCGCCGCCGGCACGGCGGCACCGAATTCATTTTACTAACATTGCAATTTATGTGCCGGCGGCAGCTTAACATTGCAAGCTGCCGGCACATAAATTGCAACAGTAGTAAAATGAATGGTGCTGCCGTCGGCGGCGGCTTTGGAAAGCAAGCCGCCGCCGGCACAGCAGCACCGAATTCATTTTACTAACGTTGCAATTTATGTGCTGGAGGCAGCTTAACATTGCAAGCTGCCGGCGGCACATAAATTGCAACGTTAGTAAAATGAATTTGGTGCTACCGTCGGCGGCGGCTTTGGAAAGCAAGCCGCCGCCGGCATGGTGGCACCGAATTCATTTTACTAACGTTGCAATTTATGTGCCGGCGGCAGCTTAACATTGCAAGCCGCCGGCACATAAATTGCAACGTTAGTAAAATGAATGGTGCTGCCGTCGGCGGCGGCTTGTTGCTTTCACCAAATTCATTTTACTACATTATGTGCCGGCTGCCGGCGGCAGGCTTAACAACATTGCAAGCCGTCGCGGTCGCCGGCACACAACGTTAGTAAAATTAGTTTTATGCTGCGGCCGTCGGCCGCGCGGCGACCACCGGTCCAAGACCACTCTGAGCTGACACGGCTCGAGCCTCGGTCACTTACCTCGAGTACTCCTCGAAGTCACTGGCCTGGCCTAGTGTGGCCTTCTTCTTCAGTGCGTGGTGGATCGTGGATGCCTGCCCTGGACACACAAACTGGGCTGGAGCACAGGAGCAGCAGACCAAAGCACGCGTTCCACACGTGCAAAATGGAGGACAAGTTGGCAACACAACTTAGCGTCGCAGCATGCTGTGGCCACGCCCCCTCCTCCTCTGATTGGTCAACAGCCAGAGGTCGCAAGAGATTGACAGGGGTTGCTGGCCAATCGCCAGCGGTCGCTCTTGCGACCTCTGGCGACCCCCAAATGACGTCCCTGAGTACGCACATTCTTAGGTATGGCAGAATACTATTCCAAACTTGTTTGTGATTTTCCTGTGCATACTGTTCCATTACGTGAAGTAATTAAGAAGAAAAGTTTTGAATGGAATGATGAATGCGAGGAAGAATTTGAGTTTATTAAGACTGCAATTGATAAAGCCCCTGCATTAAAAAATTTCACCAGTAATAAGAAAATCATTAACACCACCGATGCCAGTAATATTGGTCTGGGAGCTGTTATCACGCAAGAACATAAAGGCCGAGAAGTGGTAATTGCGTTTGCATCTAGACTACTTAAAGGGGCTGAAAAGTCTTATGCCGCTATTGAAAAGGAGGCTTTGGCGATAAAGTGGTCGGCGGAAAAGTTCAGGAGCTTTATTTGGGGTGGTGAAGTAGAGTTCCGCACGGATCACAAACCTTTAGTCCATGTTATTATGTCTAAAGGATTAGACAAAGTATCCAATCGTATTAGGAGATGGGTTATGCTCCTTCAGGAATACAATTGTATGGTACGTTATGTACCTGGAGCTAAGAACATTACGGCTGACTGCTTGTCACGACTTACCAACATATCGGAAATTGTGGATGAGGATGACAATATGGAAAATGTTCTCAATATAGAGACAGCATCCATTTCAAGGACAGAATGGAGTGAGGCCGAAAAGGATGACAGAATGCTGATTCATCTTAAGGAATTAATCTGCAGTCAAGATCCATAGAGTAAAGCGATGTTTGAAAAGGCAAATCTGTTGGACTATTGGTTGGTTGCCGATGAGTTGCATCTACATAATGATATCATCATGAGAGGAGACAAGATTATTCCGCCGTCTGGCCTATGCCAAAGAGTGATTGAACTTGGTCATGAGGGTCACCAAGGAATAGTAAAAACTAAACAAAGGATAAGAAATGACTTCTGGTGGCCCGGATGTGATTTGCAAATAAAACGCTACATCAGAGATTGTATCCTTTGCAGTAATGGTGAAAAAAGTTGTGTGGGTGTGAAACAACCTATGGTGGTGACTGAGCATGGAAAGATCTTGGCATGGATGTGTTGGGCCCAGTGTACAGTAATGGTGTGCAAAAATTCTGTTCAGTAGTAATTGACCTCCTCACCAGATGGGTTGAAGTGTTCATTGCACCAGGTATTACAGGGAAAATTGTAGTTGATTTTCTGTCTGGAATTTGTGAGAGAGAGGGTTATCCTGGAAGTATCATGACAGACAATGGTACGCAATTCAGATCAAAGGAAATGGTGGATTTTTGCAATAAATACTCCATCATACACAAAAAAGGGCCATTTATCACCCACAGACTAATGGGACTGTGGAACGTTTCAACAAAGTGTTGAAGCAGACCATTAGGTTAGCGTGGTCCAATGGCATAAATTGGGAAACAGCTGTTAAGGAAAGAATAGTGGCGCATTGTTTCATACCACACCCCACCACTGGTCTTTCTCCCTTTGAGTTAAGCAGAGGGAGGAAGGCGTGCACCAAACTGGCACCGCTGTGGTTGGATATCAAAAATGATGGTGTGAATAAGGATTTTGGGGTTGTGTGTAGTACGATCAGAGGTACACAGTTCATGAACAAATCGGTGTATGTTGAGAAGAGACCCATGGGCAAGTTTGATAAGGATAGAGTAGTGGGAAAGATGGTTAGGGTCAATCTCCACCCTGCCCTCAGGGAAGGCCCTTGTAAATGGTCAAAACCTATCAGAGTTGTGGAAGCATTTAAACATTCTGTTAGAATGGAGGATGGAATGATTTGGAATGTTGAGAGAGTTTGGGTATGTGGTGACAGTAGAATCTCCAACGTTAGCACAGGTGAGGATGTTGCAAAACAATTGAATGAGAATAATGAGAGGGAAGTGTTTCGAAGGGAAGTGCCGAAGAGAAAAGATATGCAAAGAAATGGTTCTAACAAATCTGAAGTAATTTCCTTGCCAAACCTTATCAGAGAGACGACCTGCAGGTCCAGGTGGGGAAGAGTATACCGCAGACCAAGACGAATGGAGGACTTTGTGTGAATGTGAAGTTTCTTCTGCATTTCTAGTTTAGTTGTGTTTTTTTTGTTTGTTTGAGTCATATCATAAAGGAAGGGAGATGTGTAGCATCTGTGCTACTATGAAAAGATGCACAGCAGTCTATCCACTCTGTTAACATTCCATGTCTGGAGCGTGTCATGTACCGCAAAGACATCACAAGGAATGTGGAACGCGGATTGAACATTAACAGCTGTGAGCCTTTGTAGCTCGACGTACACTGCCTCCCTCCTTCCTACTATATATATAGTCATACTTAAGATATATAAATATTAAAGTTAATGGGCCTCATCACGAGTTTGGCGGTAACCATTAAATGCGGCGGTAGCGCTATTACTGCTGCATTTAAGGGTCCGCCAAATCACGGGTTTGGCAGATTTCCCCCCAGCTCTAAGCTGGGGGGAAATCTGCCAAAATTTTGCGCTCTTACCGCCTGCGGAAAATCCATTGAGCCCAATGGGGAATGGGGAATTCCCGAATGGGCTCAGTGGGGAATGGGCAATACCCGTTCCGCCAAACCTGTGATCCGGCGCTATTAGCGCCGGGGGGTTGGTGGTAGGCCTATTAAGGCGGCGCTAATAGCCTGGCATTAACGCCCAACTCATGATGAGGCCCAATGTGTCTAGTATTGCCCTGTGTCATCATCATTTCCCCGCCAGTCACTTCAAATGCCGAGAACGCGCCACACATAGTTACAGTTTAATGCTCAACAAATGCCTGCTAATGCATTAATATTTGCACAAGCATGCAGCCATGTGTCCCTAAACGCAGAAATGTTATTAGAATTCAGTAAATAGCCAGGAATTACGGAGCTAAAAAATTGTGAACGTATCTGCTAGAAGCAGCAAAAAGAAGAGGAAGGGACCCGGGTAGGATATAACATTCGAAGGCCTGGAGGGTCCTGTTTGGTTGGAATTTTGAGAAGAAACGACTGGGGCAGGAATAGACTTATGGGAAATAAAGATTTTTTTTCCTAGAACAGTTTCTAGTTTGTTTTAAAAAAATGTTGCTTAAAGAAGTGTTTAAAAGTTGTTATAACATTGTTTTATTTGAGATTTGAAAGCTGCTGGTTTGTAGCATTAAAAGAAGTAGAAGCATAATGTGAACCTCTGGTCTTGAGATAGACAGGCCGATTCATGGAATAATTAGCGCGGCGCAAGTGGGCAAAAACGTGCGAATCGCAGTGGAATAGCGAAAATCGCAGTGCAAGTGCGAAAATCGCACGAAAAGCAGTGCACATCGATTCATGGAAGGCCGTGCGTGAGAAAACCAGCGGATGTGCGATAAAAAAGTGCGCGGCGCACGTTGGCGCACAGGCCATCTAACTGCGTGCGCCAGGTCACAGCGAAAATCGCACAGGCCACAGCGAAAATCGCACATAGCGCGGCGCACGCAACAAAAGTAGGCGGAACACGGGCGTAACACTCGGAATGGGGAACAACTTGCCAAAACGTGGGCGTCACGGGGGAAGTACAGGGCACAAGTGCGCGGAACACCCACACGCTCGCCTACAACACGTATTCCTGGAATAGAATAGGGCAAAAAAAGCGCACGCTCAAACCAGCGCACAGGCACAAACACGACCGCCACAAGAAAGCAGGCGGTAGCGTCTCTGCGGCTGTAAGAAATGTGCGCCAAAAGGTGCGCCAACAAATAGCACCTATATACTGCCATGATGAATGTCCTATGTCCTCTACTGTGGCCCTCCAGGACAAATGACGTGCAAAGGGGTACCCACAAACACGGACACCCGCTGACAAAAAATACGTGTGCGTGTATACCGGGGTGCGTGGGAAGTCTCACACGCGATTTGGCCGGGTACGTGGATTTCAGGGGTGCGCGGGAAGTTCTACACGCGATTTCATCAGGGTACGTGTATTTCAGGGGTGCGCGGGAAGTTCCACACGCGATTTCAGCAGGGTGTGTGTATTTCAGGGGTGCGCGGGAAGTTGCACACGCGATTTCATCAGTGTACGTGTATTTCAGGGGTGCGCGGGAAGTTCCACACACGATTGGCCCAGTGCGAGCAGGGTACGTGTATTTCAGGGGTGCACGGGAAGTTCCACACGCGATTTCAGCAGGGTATGTGTATTTCAGGGGTGCGCAGGAAGTTCCACACGCGATTTCATCAGGGTACGTGTATTTCAGGGGAGCGCGGGAAGTTCCACACGCGATTGGCCCAGTGCGAGGAGGGTACGTGTATTTCAGGGGTGCGCGGGAAGTTCCACACGCGATTTCAGCAGAGTATGTGTATTTCAGGGGTGCGCGGGAAGTTCCACACGCGATTTCATCAGGGTACGTGTATTTCAGGGGTGCGCGGGAAGTTCCACAAGCGATTGGCCCAGTGCGAGCAGGGTACGTGTATTTCAGGGGTGCGCGGGAATTTCCACACGCGATTTCAGCAAGGTATGTGTATTTCAGGGGTGCGCGGGAAGTTCCACACGCGATTTCATCAGGGTACGTGTATTGCAGGGGTGCGCGGGAAGTTCCACACGCGATTGGCCCAGTGCGAGCAGGGTACGTGTATTTCAGGGGTGCGCGGGAAGTTCCACACACGATTTCAGCAGGGTATGTGTATTTCAGGGGTTCGGGGGAGTACCACACGTGAATTGGCCGTGTGGGTCCTCCCAGGTGTACGCTCCACAACCTCCACGGACCCTGCAGGCAGCCCACACCACGGGGGACTACCCTGCACCCCTGCTCATGTCCCGCAGGCAGCCCATCCACCATGGGCATGCCCCCCAGCCAACCCACATGTCACCTTGCACTACCGATCAACAATGCATGTCTCCCACCACCCCCACCCCCCAGCCACCAGGGGCACCCACCACCAAGCCCCCACTCATGTCTCCCACCACCCCCACCACCCTGCCACCATGGGCAGCCCCCACCAGGCCCCCACCCATGTCTCCCACCACCCCCACCCCCCAGCCACCAGGGGCAGCCTCCACCAGGCCCCCACTCATGTCTCCCACCACCCCCACCCCCCAGCAGTGCAGGGGAAGCCTCCACCAGGCCCCCACTCATGTCTCCCACCACCCCACCCCCCAGCAGTGCAGGGGCAGCCTCCACCAGGCCCCCACTCATGTCTCCCACCACCCCCACCCCCCAGCAGTGCAGGGGCACCCTCCACCAGGCCCCCACTCATGTCTCCCACCACCCCCACCCCCCAGCCACCAGGGGCAGCCTCCACCAGCCCCCCACTCATGTCTCCCACCACCCCACCCCCCTGCCACCATGGGCAGCCTCCACCAGGCCCCCACTCATGTCTCCCACCACCCCCACCCCCCAGCCACCGGGGGCAGCCTCCACCAGGCCCCCACTCATGTCTCCCACCACCCCCACCCCCCTGCCACCATGGGCAGCCTCCACCAGGCCCCCACTCATGTCTCCCACCACCCCTACCCCCCAGCCACCAGGGGCACCCTCCACCAGGCCCCCACTCATGTCTCCCACCACCCCCACCCCCCCACCACCGTGGCCAGCCTCCACCAGGCCCCCACCCATGTCTCCCACCACCCCCCTGCCACCATGGGCAGCCTCCACCAGGCCCCCACTCATGTCTCCCACCACCCTCACCCCCCAGCAGTGCAGGGGCACCCTCCATCAGGCCCCCACTCATGTCTCCCACCATCCCCACCCCCCAGCAGTGCAGGGGCAGCCTCCACCAGGCCCCCACTCATGTCTCCCACCACCCCACCCCCCAGCAGTGCAGGGGCACCCTCCACCAGGCCCCCACTCATGTCTCCCACCACCCCCACCCCCCAGCAGGGCAGGGGCAGCCTCCACCAGGCCCCCACCCATGTCTCCCACCACCCCCACCCCCCAGCAGTGCAGGGGCAGCCTCCACCAGGCCCCCACTCATGTCTCCCACCACCCCACCCCCCAGCAGTGCAGGGGCACCCTCCACCAGGCCCCCACTCATGTCTCCCACCACCCCCAACCCCCAGCAGTGCAGGGGCAGCCTCCACCAGGCCCCCACCCATGTCTCCCACCACCCCACCCCCCAGCAGTGCAGGGGCACCCTCCACCAGGCCCCCACTCATGTCTCCCACCACCCCCAACCCCCAGCAGTGCAGGGGCACCCTCCACCAGGCCCCCCACTCATGTCTCCCACCACCCCCACCCCCCAGCAGTGCAGGGGCAGCCTCCACCAGGCCCCCACCCATGTCTCCCACCACTGCACCCCCCAGCAGTGCAGGGGCACCCTCCACCAGGCCCCCACTCATGTCTCCCACCACCCCCACCCCCTAGCAGTGCAGGGGCAGCCTCCACCAGGCCCCCACTCATGTCTCCCACCACCCCGACCCCCCAGCAGTGCAGGGGCACCCTCCACCGGGCCCCCACTCATGTCTCCCACCACCCCCACCCCCAGCAGTGCAGGGGCAGCCTCCACCAGGCCCCCACTCATGTCTACCACCACCCCCACCCCCAGCCACCAGGGGCACCCTCCACCAGGCCCCCACTCATGTCTCCCACCACCCCCACCCCCCAGCAGTGCAGGGGCAGCCCCCACCAGACCCCCACCCATGTCTCCCACCACCCCACCCCCCAGCAGTGCAGGGGCACCCTCCACCAGGCCCCCACTCATGTCTCCCACCACCCTCACCCCCCTGCCACCATGGGCAGCCCCCACCAGGCCCCCACCCATGTCTCCCACCACCCCCACCCCCCAGCCACCAGGGGCAGCCTCCACCAGGCCCCCACTCATGTCTCCCACCCCCCCCCCACCCCCCAGCAGTGCAGGGGCAGCCTCCACCAGGCCCCCACTCATGTCTCCCCCCACCCCCACCCCCCAGCAGTGCAGGGGCAGCCTCCACCAGGCCCCCACTCATGTCTCCCACCACCCCCACCCCCAGCAGTGCAGGGGCACCCTCCACCAGGCCCCCACTCATGTCTCCCACCACCCCCACCCCCCTGCCACCATGGGCAGCCTCCACCAGGCCCCCACTCATGTCTCCCACCACCCCCACCCCCCAGCAGTGCAGGGGCAGCCTCCACCAGGCCCCCACTCATGTCTCCCACCACCCCACCCCCCAGCAGTGCAGGGGCAGCCTCCACCAGGCCCCCACTCATGTCTCCCACCACCCCCACCCCCCAGCAGTGCAGGGGCAGCCTCCACCAGGCCCCCACTCATGTCTCCCACCACCCCCACCCCCCAGCAGTGCAGGGGCACCCTCCACCAGGCCCCCACTCATGTCTCCCACCACCCCCACCCCCCTGCCACCATGGGCAGCCTCCACCAGGCCCCCACTCATGTCTCCCACCACCCCCACCCCCCAGCAGTGCAGGGGCAGCCTCCACCAGGCCCCCACTCATGTCTCCCACCACCCCCACCCCCCAGCAGTGCAGGGGCAGCCTCCACCAGGCCCCCACTCATGTCTCCCACCACCCCCACCCCCCAGCAGTGCAGGGGCACCCTCCACCAGGCCACTACTCATGTCTCCCACCACCCCCACCCCCCTGCCACCATGGGCAGCCTCCACCAGGCCCCCACTCATGTCTCCCACCACCCCCACCCCCAGCAGTGCGGGGGCAGCCTCCACCAGGCCCCCACTCATGTCTTCCACCACCCCACTCCCCAGAAGTGCAGGGGCACCCTCCACCAGGCCCCCACTCATGTCTCCCACCACCCCCTTCCCCCAGCAGTGCAGGGGCAGCCTCCACCAGGCCCCCACCCATTTCTCCCACCACCCCACCCCCCCAGCAGTGCAGGGGCACCCTCCACCAGGCCCCCACTCATGTCTCCCACCACCCCCACCCCCCAGCAGTGCAGGGGCAGCCTCCACCAGGCCCCCACTCATGTCTCCCACCACCCCCACCCCCCAGCAGTGCAGGGGCACCCTCCACCAGGCCCCCACTCATGTCTCCCACCACCCCCACCCCCACCCCCCAGCAGTGCAGGGGCAGCCTCCACCAGGCCCCCACTCATGTCTACCACCACCCCCACCCCCCAGCCACCAGGGGCACCCTCCACCAGGCCCCCACTCATGTCTCCCACCACCCCCACCCCCCATCAGTGCAGGGGCAGCCTCCACCAATCCCCCACCCATGTCTCCCACCACCCCACCCCCCAGCAGTGCAGGGGCACCCTCCACCAGGCCCCCACTCATGTCTCCCACCACCCCCAGCCCCCTGCCACCATGGGCAGCCCCCACCAGGCCCCCACCCATGTCTCCCACCACCCCCACCCCCCAGCCACCAGGGGCAGCCTCCACCAGGCCCCCACTCATGTCTCCCACCACCCCCACCCCCCAGCAGTGCAGGGGCAGCCTCCACCAGGCCCCCACTCATGTCTCCCACCACCCCCACCCCCCAGCAGTGCAGGGGCAGCCTCCACCAGGCCCCCACTCATGTCTCCCACCACCCCCACCCCCCAGCAGTGCAGGGGCACCCTCCACCAGGCCCCCACTCATGTCTCCCACCACCCTCACCCCCCTGCCACCATGGGCAGCCTCCACCAGGCCCCCACTCATGTCTCCCACCACCCCCACCCCCCAGCAGTGCAGGGGCACCCTCCACCAGGCCCCCACTCATGTCTCCCACCACCCCCACCCCCAGCAGTGCAGGGGCAGCCTCCACCAGGCCCCCACCCATGTCTCCCACCACCCCACCCCCCAGCAGTGCAGGGGCACCCTCCACCAGGCCCCCACTCATGTCTCCCACCACCCCCACCCCCCAGCAGTGCAGGGGCAGCCTCCACCAGGCCCCCACCCATGTCTCCCACCACCCCACCCCCCGGCCACCAGGGGCAGCCTCCACCAGGCCCCCACTCATGTCTCCCACCACCCCCACCCCCCTGCCACCATGGGCAGCCCCCACCAGGCCCCCACCCATGTCTCCCACCACCCCCACCCCCCAGCCACCAGGGGCACCCTCCACCAGGCCCCCACTCATGTCTCCCACCACCCCCACCCCCCTGCCACCATGGGCAGCCTCCACCAGGCCCCCACCCATGTCTCCCACCACCCCCACCCCCCTGCCACCATGGCCACCCTCCACCAGGCTCCCACTCATGTCCCCCTGCACCCCCACCCCCCAGCATCCAGGTTCACCCTCCACCAGGCCCCCACTCATGTCTCCCACCACCCCCACCCCCCTGCCACCATGGGCAGCCTCCACCAGGCCCCCACCCATGTCTCCCACCACCCCCACCCCCCAGCAGTGCAGGGGCACCCTCCACCAGGCCCCCACTCATGTCTCCCACCACCCCCACCCCCCAGCAGTGCAGGGGCAGCCTCCACCAGGCCCCCACTCATGTCTCCCACCACCCCCACCCCCCAGCAGTGCAGGGGCAGCCTCCACCAGGCCCCCACTCATGTCTCCCACCACCCCCACCCCCCAGCAGTGCAGGGGCAGCCTCCACCAGGCCCCCACTCATGTCTCCCACCACCCCCACCCCCCAGCAGTGCAGGGGCACCCTCCACCAGGCCCCCACTCATGTCTCCCACCACCCTCACCCCCCTGCCACCATGGGCAGCCTCCACCAGGCCCCCACTCATGTCTCCCACCACCCCCACCCCCCAGCAGTGCAGGGGCACCCTCCACCAGGCCCCCACTCATGTCTCCCACCACCCCCACCCCCCAGCAGTGCAGGGGCAGCCTCCACCAGGCCCCCACCCATGTCTCCCACCACCCCACCCCCCAGCAGTGCAGGGGCACCCTCCACCAGGCCCCCACTCATGTCTCCCACCACCCCCACCCCCCAGCAGTGCAGGGGCAGCCTCCACCAGGCCCCCACCCATGTCTCCCACCACCCCACCCCCCGGCCACCAGGGGCAGCCTCCACCAGGCCCCCACTCATGTCTCCCACCACCCCCACCCCCCTGCCACCATGGGCAGCCCCCACCAGGCCCCCACCCATGTCTCCCACCACCCCCACCCCCCAGCCACCAGGGGCACCCTCCACCAGGCCCCCACTCATGTCTCCCACCACCCCCACCCCCCTGCCACCATGGGCAGCCTCCACCAGGCCCCCACCCATGTCTCCCACCACCCCCACCCCCCTGCCACCATGGCCACCCTCCACCAGGCTCCCACTCATGTCCCCCTGCACCCCCACCCCCCAGCATCCAGGTTCACCCTCCACCAGGCCCCCACTCATGTCTCCCACCACCCCCACCCCCCTGCCACCATGGGCAGCCTCCACCAGGCCCCCACCTATGTCTCCCACCACCCCCACCCCCCAGCAGTGCAGGGGCACCCTCCACCAGGCCCCCACTCATGTCTCCCACCACCCCCACCCCCCAGCAGTGCAGGGGCAGCCTCCACCAGGCCCCCACTCATGTCTCCCACCACCCCCACCCCCCAGCAGTGCAGGGGCACCCTCCACCAGGCCCCCACTCATGTCTCCCACCACCCCCACCCCCCTGCCACCATGGGCAGCCTCCACCAGGCCCCCACTCATGTCTCCCACCACCCCCACCCCCCTGCCACCATGGGCAGCCTCCACCAGGCCCCCACTCATGTCTCCCACCACCCCCACCCCCCAGCCACCAGGGGCAGCCTCCACCAGGCCCCCACTCATGTCTCCCACCACCCCCACCCCCTGCCACCATGGGCAGCCCCCACCAGGCCCCCACCCATGTCTCCCACCACCCCCACCCCCCAGCCACCAGGGGCACCCTCCACCAGGCCCCCATTCATGTCTCCCACCACCCCCACCCCCCTGCCACAATGGGCAGCCTCCACCAGGCCCCCACCCATGTCTCCCACCACCCCCACCCCCTGCCACCATGGGCAGCCTCCACCAGGCCCCCACTCATGTCTCTCACTACCCCCACCCCCCAGCAGTGCAGGGGCACCCTCCACCAGGCCCCCACTCATGTCTCCCACCACCCCCACCCCCCAGCCACCAGGGGCAGCCTCCACCAGGCCCCCACTCATGTCTCCCACCAGCCCCACCCCCCTGCCACCATGGGCAGCCTCCACCAGGCCCCCACTCATGTCTCCCACCACCCCCACCCCCCAGCCACCAGGGGCAGCCTCCACCAGGCCCCCACTCATGTCTCCCACCACCCCCACCCCCCTGCCACCATGGGCACCCTCCACCAGGCCCCCACTCATGTCTCCCACCACCCCCACCCCCCTGCCACCATGGGCACCCTCCACCAGGCCCCCACTCATGTCTCCCACCACCCCCACCCCCCAGCAGTGCAGGGGCAGCCTCCACCAGGCCCCCACCCATGTCTCCCACCACCCCACCCCCCAGCAGTGCAGGGGCACCCTCCACCAGGCCCCCACTCATGTCTCCCACCACCCCCACCCCCCTGCCACCATGGGCAGCCCCCACCAGGCCCCCACCCATGTCTCCCACCACCCCCACCCCCCAGCAGTGCAGGGGCAGCCTCCACCAGGCCCCCACCCATGTCTCCCACCACCCCTACCCCCCAGCAGTGCAGGGGCAGCCTCCACCAGGCCCCACCCATGTCTCCCACCACCCCCACCCCCCAGCAGTGCAGGGGCACCCTCCACCAGGCCCCCACTCATGTCTCCCACCACCCCCACCCCCCTGCCACCATGGGCAGCCCCCACCAGGTCCTCACAATCCCCAATCATGTGCGTAATGGTCAGCCTCCACAGCCAAAAAGCCCTACCAAGTAACCCATTCACCCACATGGAAATGGAAATCACATGTTACACCCCCAATGTTCATGAAGCTAATGAACCCATGTCCGTCACACACAATGGTTGCAATTGAATGGGAAAACACCCAACATGGCATGCATGAAACCAATGAGATGATACCACACAGTGAAGTATGGAAACCAAAATAGTATTGAAAAAAATAAAGAATGCTAAAGAAAGGAAACAAACTACAATGGGAATGAGAAAAAATAAGCTGCATGTCCGTATTAAAAAAAAAACTTCAAATCAGAATCCAAAAAAATGTCGTCCAAAGTCAAATGTAAAAAAATCTCTATGCAATAAAGAACTATGTAAAAAACTACCAAGGGTCCATGAGCCCAACTGAACAAAGGAAACCTACTAAAAAACCTACCTAAAAATCAACTATATACAAAAAGTGGAGCAGTGTCCGTCGACTCCAAATCATAATAAGAAACAAAGGAAACCTAAAACTAAAGAACTATATACAAAGGCGGTGGGCAAGTCCAGCGGCTCACTCCGTGGTGTCCCGGGCCAGGGCATCATCGAACTCCTGTTCGATGTCCCAGAGGCGGTCCAGTTCCATGGCCCGAGGGTCCGCAGGGACGACGCCGTGTCCTCCTCCAACCCCCTGCGGATTGCCTCGAGGCACTCGGCCCGCCTCAGGGCCCTCCGCATGGAGTTCTCCGCCCTGACCATTGTGAGCCGCGCCTCTTCTGCCCGCCGCCGCTCCGCACCTATGGCGTGGCCCAACCGCTGCCACACGGAAGACGCTCTCTGTCCTGGGTCCCCCTGCCCTCCGGCCGATGCCTGCCCCTCCGATGTCGAAAGCCCCGAGCCTTCATGTCTCCCACCATGTTGCTGCTGCTGCTCTGCCTCTGCCCGTGCACTGCCTCCTGCTGCCTGCACATCCTCCGCCGGCTGGGGTGCAGTTGTTGATGTGGCCACCCCTGCTGGACCTCCGACTCCCGACTGTGGCAGGGATGCCTCCTCCACCAGCCTGGCCGCACCGTCAGAGGCAGCTCCACAGGGCACCCAGGTGACTGATGGGTGGGAAGATGGCACAGAGGACGACTGGCGCGTAGGGGGTCCAGTTGAGGAGGGGGTCAGAGCAAGCCCCATCAGACGGAGGAATCCGGCCTGGGTGACCTGTCCCAGCAGGCTGACGTGGTCAACGAGCCATTCGAGATGACGTGCAGTCTCTCCATAAAAAGACTGCAGGTCACCTCGCATGGCCCGTTGACGCAACGCCACACCAGCCAGGACAGGCTCAGCCCGGACCTGGATGGCCACGTCCGCAGGCAGAGGAAGGCCAGTTGACGTCAGCTCATCCCCTGCCTGAAAACGGGTCTGGACGTAGGCATCCCTGCTGGTGCAAGATGATGCAGGGACAGGATCGGGGACAGGATTGCACACAGGCACCTCCGCGGCGGCCTGTGCTGCCTCCTGTCCCTGGTCCTTTCACTGCACCACTAGCACCAGTGGGATCCCCACCTCCAGACCCCGTCTCTGGTGCTTGCACGGCCTCCTCCTCCACCAAACCCCCCACCAACCTGGATGACTCTGTGCCATCTTCCCCTGTTGGGCCCTGTGGGGTCCCAGCTGCCCCTTCTGCTGCCGAGGAGTCCAACTGCAACCTCCGCCTCTTGGACCTCCCCCCGGCAGCTGCGGCCTGGGACGCGGCACCGGACTCCTCACTCCCCGACGAGATGACAACACGGGAGGTGACAACACGGGAGGGGAGCCGGGCCTTGCGTCTCCGGCTGGCGGTCGGATCCCCGCCGCTGTGCTCCACAGCACCTTCTCCGCCCTCTTCATCAGTTGACGCTGCAGACAGGGAGAAACAAAACACAGGCATCAGGGCACTGTACAATGGACACATACACACATGACAGTTGCACATGAGTGGCATTGGCAAACCTCAGACATGTCATCACAATCCCCAACACACATGTCATTGCAACTCGCACACATGAGCCATACCACAGCCATATCGCAACTGCCACCACCATCCCTACGCATACAACAGCATCAGCAGCCAAAGGGGAGACAGACATCACATGCAACACAGGAAGTGCACCACACATGTACACACACCACCACACTTGCATGCATGTGTACACCTCTGCCAAGTGTCGCACTGTTCAGACGGGCATCCATGTCACATCTGCCAATCAGGCTTCCACATACCGCTGTCACATGCATCCATGTTGCATCACTGTTGCACCCTTGTCAAATACACACACATGCACATGTACACAGTGCTCATACATGCAGCCGAAAACAACATACATGCCTGACATCACGGACATGTCAACTTACATACACATTCATCCAAACATGTGTGCACGCACAACTGCATTTGCCATGCAAGCCTACACACACAAGCACCATCCATGTCTCACACATTACAGCCCTCGCATGTGTCAGCCCCACGGCCCTGTACACCCCCACCCATACTCGACCCCATACAAACAGATGTGCAACCTGCACAATACCCAATAATCACCACACGCACTGCTCACAATCAGGATGCATGTACACTCACCGCTCGACTCCAGACGGGTCTGCTTCTCTAGGACCTGGACGTGGAGCGCTGGGGATATGCGTTCCAGGACCCCCATCTGTTCTTCTGACAAGTGGCCCCGGCGCCCCTTGGCATCCGCTGCCTTCAAGAGGCGCCGGGCCTTGTTCAGGGTCCTGGACCTGAAGTCCTCCCAGCGCTTCCTGACATGTTGTAAGTCCCGGACTGCCACCCCCTCCGCGTTGATGGCAGTCACGATGTCAGTCCAGATCTGAGTCCGTCCTTCCTTGTCGGCGCGGGAACTTCCGAAGAGGGCATCATACTGCCCCAGGACTTGCTCCACCAGGACACCAACTTCGGTGGCACTGAAGCTGGTGCCCCTCTGCCTCTCTGGCCGGGGGTTGTCAGTGGTCACAGATGGTGTTTGCCCCGACATGACAACCCCAGAGGCAGGAGTGGGTGGGCAACTGGGTCCTGGGGCTGGGCTGTGGAGCGATGGAATTCCAGTCGGGAGTCTTCGGTTCCAGCAGGGGTGGTCACAGCAACAGCACCCCTGGCTGATGTGCAGGCAGCAAATGGCAGTGCACGTGGGCAGCAGGCAGTCAGGCAGCAGCAGATGGCAGGTGGGAGCGTGCTCGGGGCTCTGGAGGGCAGTAGTTCGGCCTTCTGGGCAGGAGCGTGGTCTCCCGTGTGCTTACGCGTGGCCAGCTTGGTACGGAGTGATTTGGCAAGTGAAAATCCTGCACGTCAGCGTGAAAATCGAGGAAAGGCCCTTAGCGCGTAAGCGCGTCAGCACGCATACGCGATTCTATTGGACCAAAGGCCCTCAGCGCGTAAGCGCATCTGTGACGTGACCCGCACGGGTGTTTCCCACACAGCACGTGATGACAGAGCACACGTGGAAAGACTGCACGTCAGAGTGTCATCGCGTGTAATTGGACAGCACGTCAGGGTGTCATCGCGTGTAATTGGACAAAAGTGCGCGTACACGCGATTGGCCTATGTACGTGTATATCAGGGGTGCGCGGACACTTACACACGCAAGTACGTCAGCGCACCTGTATCCCGGGGTGCGCGGGAATTTCCACATGCTATTGGACTGGGTACTGGCTTTCAGGGGTGCGCGGGTCACACGCTCGCCTACAACACGCGCAACGCATTAATTTGCGCGCTAACAAAATAACAAGCTCAGACCCAGGATGAACATACCGTTCCTAGCGGCAGTGGGCGTGGCCTACCAAAGGAGGAGGAGGAGGATAGTCAGGGCCAGAATATTCACACCCAGAACCAGCCTTTTCGGGAGGTACAGGTTTCCACCACACATTATACTGGACCTGGTGAGTGAGTGGGAGGATGACCTCACATCACCCACCCTGTGCTCCCAAGCACTCAGCCCCCTGGAGAAGGTCCTCAATGTACTGCACTTCTTAGCCACTGGATCATTTCAGCGGACAAGTGCCATTGTGGGTGGTGTATCACAGGCCACCCAGTCACGCTGCCTACACCAGGTCTTGAACAACATCACTGCACGCCCATCAGTCCGCAGGCACATATACCTGCCCAGAACCCCTGCAGAAAGGCATGCTGCCGCCCTGGATTTTTACGCTGTGGCACAATTCCCCAAAGTGCTAGGTGCCATTGACTGCACCCATGTGGCTCTACGTCCCCCCAGGGCATCTGAGCACATCTATAGGAACCGCGAGCACTGGCATTCCATCAACGTGCAGGTAGTATGTAATACCAAGGGAATCATCACCTCAGTATATGCCAACTATCCCGGGTCAACCCACGACAGCTTCATTTACCGAATGTCCACCCTAAGCCGGGACCTAGAAGCTGGGCGGCATGGCGATACATGGCTGCTTGGTGAGTATGAATGCCACTGCACATGCATGCATGTCAGATACTGAGCATGGTCACAACCCCACCAATGATACCAATCACCACCTCCACAGGGGACAGTGCCTACCCTCTCAGCCCCCACATGATGACGCCAATTCGGAACCCCACCACGCCACCCCAGGTAAGATATAACACAGCCCACATTACAACCCGGGGCATAGTGGAGCGCACATTCGGAGTGCTGAAGTCACGCTTTCGCTCCCTTGACCGTTCTGGCGGGCAGCTGTTGTACGCTCCCCCAGTAGTGTGCAGGATCATAGTGGCAGCATGTGTCCTGCACAACGTTGCAACACGCCGGGGCCTGGCCGTGGACATGGTGGTGGCCCCACATCCCCAACCACATGCACAGCCGCTGCGCATGGGAGGGGAAAGGGCACGGGGGGAGGCAGCCCGTACACAGCTAGTGGCTAATTACTTCACATAGGAATCACACCCCTGTGGAGTGCACACTGCCCTGGCACATTCCATCTGACAATCAATGATGACTCAACCTGACACTGATCCTGAATGTCTGGAGAATGAACCGTGAAAACCATATCAGCCTGAGATTGTTCACCTGGAAGTGTCACAATGTGTGCATCCCTACCCACACAGACACCACCAATGCAGTTTTGTGAAGTAACACATTCAAGCAGCTAAAATGAATACCCACTTGCAAAATGCAACAAGAGGACAGTGCCATGTCAGCCAACCCATCCCCAGCACCGCCACACGACACACCGTGCCATGTCATGCTATTTGCAGGTAAACAAAGTAATCCCCACAACATGACACTAGTGTCACAATGTAGAGTGTCCCTAATTGAAACTTGCAACACCTGAAATGCTCACAGTAATGCAGGACCAACAACAAACTTGAGCAGGTAGTACCATTAACATGACATCACAAATGTTATATATTAGTAGTCTCACCACCTGGAAATGCCTGCACTCCCACCACTACCAACTGTGCAGTGTTGGCGCCATGTAGAGTTGTAGGTGCACTGCTGCCAACATGGACCCCATCTCCAGACTAGAGGGCCTTGTGTAGACATGAGGAAGGGACCTGCAAATTGGGAGGTAGACACAGATGATGAGTTACACATCAATGCAACATCCAGTGTACAACACAACAGCAATATGCACTAGGAATGTATACACAGTATTGACTAGACTACCCACACATGTAGTGGGAGTCCAATGTCACCATGTACTTCAATGTCACTTGGGCACACCCTTTGCAAGCCCATGGAAACGGGAAGCAGGAGGGGTGTGTGTGACTCAAACCCAAGCATCTGAACCAAATACATGACAAGCCTGCATGTGCCCAGCCACAATGCTGCGTATGCCCACAGGAACCACGGAAGCCAACAAATTGTCCCAAAAAAATTGGGGAAAAATATTTAGAAATTAAAAATAAAAATAAAAATAAAAATCAAAAATAAAAATAAAAAAATAAAATTAAAATAAAAATCAAAAATGGCCATTGATGGGCCCGGGGGGGTTGGGAGGCCACCCAGGAGGTCCGAGGACAGGGTGCACACCAAAACCCACCTGTGTGGGTCCTGGGAAAAAAAAACACCTCCATGGGCTCATGGCCCACACGGCTACCCTATTGTGGGAGTATCACTGCTGTCGCTATTATCACCCTGTACAGCTGCATCCGGAGGTGGTTGCACTATGGAAGGCAGCACACGCAAGGCCCTAGTCTGCTCCTCCATGGCTGCAAGCATGCTGGTGTGGTAGGTCTGGTTCTGGAGGATGAGTGTGCGGAGGTCCCCATGCAACAACTCACGGGATGCCCGGACCTCCGCCCTCATTGCCTGCATCTCAGCTGAGAGCGTACGGGTGAGTCGCTCCAGCTGCTGTTCTGTCCTTTGGTGTGTTGAAGCCTCAAGCTCAACAAGAGTCGTCCTGAGGTGAAGGAGCTCCTGCCTCAGGGCTTCCCTGTGGGCCTGGGACTCAATGGAGATGGCCTCCTGCAGAGTCGCCAGTGCCGCCCGCCTGTCCCTGTTGGACCCCAACATGTCCTCCCTGTGTGACTGGCAGATGGAGTCGGTTGCCTGCTCTAGTCGCTCCATCAGCCTTTCAGGGGGGACAATGGAAGTGGCCACCCTATCCATGGCCTGAGCCATCATCTCGGATGATGCTGCCTGTTGTGTTGCCATACCGTAAATGGATTGCTCCCATGCGGTATTGCCAGGTGGCGTACGGCCACCACGTCGGCGGGCACCACACCTGTCTGGGGCAAGGCGAACTGCGCCTTGCTGTGCCGGCACTGCCTGAGGCTGCAGGACTGCATTCCCCCTCTGATCTGCTGGCCCAGGAACAGGATCAGATGTCGCGGAGTGTGACCCTGCATCCGTAACCACCAAAGGCGTTGCTGCCAACACTGACATCCCCATTGAGGGTTCTGACCCTGGTGCAGGTGGGTGGGACAGAACAGATTCCCTCCCTGGAACACTCACCTGCGACGGCACGTAGGTCTCATCCGAATCAACACCTGAGTACAGCTCGGGGGAGGTGCAGCCAGAGACACCCCTTGAGAGCACAACCTGCAGCACTTGTGGGTTCTCACCCACCACCACACCACGTCCCTCACTGGTGGTTGGTCGGCCCTCGGACCCCTCCTGGGTCTGCACCATCTCCACAACCCCAGCAGTATCAGGTGCGTCTTCCCCTGCAAAGACATAAAAACAAAGAAATGGAAAGAGGCATTAGCACCATGGCACACAATGAGGGCTGAGAAGCAAGAGAACCAGTACTTGATTGACACATGTCCCACATGACTAAAACCCTCCCATGCATGCACCCTCACTGCATATGAAGGGCAGGCAAATGGCACACACTGATGACACCAAGATGGAAGATGAACACATTTTCTGCATGCTGCCTGGCAGTGGCATCACACATTGGCCTGTGATTGCCAGGTGAAACACACATGCCATCACACAGATGGCATGTACCATTGATATTGAGTGAAGATGGAGAGGAGGGCAGCACCTATTCATTCAGTCCAGTTCCCGCATGTAATAGCTTTTCTAATTCTAACAGGTCAGATTTTTCACCTGGAGCTGCCAGTCTGAAATGGTCCAATTGCACAGGGACATGTGTGAACAAATGATATCCAGGTAACAAAGTCACTCCACTTTACCATAGCCATGCCAGACATGTGACTAGTGGACTGCAACATGCCTAGTAAAGGTGGTGGAATGCAAACAATCTGACTGAATGAACAGTGAAAAATAAGCAACAATGCTGTGGCAAGGTGACACTTCAAGGGCAACTGGCGTGCAGTTGGGCTAGATGTCTACTGTTGGCAGAAGGGATACTGCTATGGCCAAATGCAGCTGCGCAGGATGTATTGCATGAAGCACATGGCTGACACATACGACTCAGGCGCACACACTCTCACCTGGCACACAAACAGAAGCCCTCACACACACACCATGCACATGGATGACACACACATGCATGTGCACTCACTGGACAATGCCTCGTAATCAGCCAGATCTCCCACGCCTTGGATCTGTTCCTCCGTGACGTAGGTCCCAGCGACTGACTCATGTGGAGTGAGTTCCATGTCTACTACTGGAGACCCACCTCCAGTCACTAGAGTTGCGGCATGACTTGAGGCCAGCTTACTCTTTGCCCTGCGCTTTAGGTCATTCCAGCGCTTATAGCAATCATTGGCTGTGCACCTCACGATTCCAAGGGCACTTTTGATGTCCGCAACGGTCTGCCAGTGTGCCTGGCGTTGTGCAGGTGTGGTCTTGGATCCTGCAACAATGACCATCTCGTTGTCATGTGCGGACACATACTCGACAAGTGCATTCAGTTCGTCATCCGTGAAGCTGGGCTTCCTGGACGGGCCGGACTGTGTAGCCGTGTCTGGGGCATCAGCCTGTGCCGGACGAGCACTCTTCCTCTTCCGCTTGGAAGGTTGTGGTGATCCTGAGTGTCCTGCGCCGCTCTGGACACTAGGGGCAGGAGCCCTGGTGGACTCTGTATGAGGAGTGTGGGATTGCACACTCAGCATGGGAGTTGGTGCAGGCATTGGCTCTAGTGTGATGGTGTCAGGGGGAATGTCAGCAGCATGGACTAGGACCGACACTGTCCTGGCTGGGTGTGTGAGGGCTGGGGTGGATGGAGCCGCAGCTGCCCCTGCAGCCTCTCCGCCCTGCCTACTTGGTGCAGCAGATGACCTTGCTGCCCCAGATGCACGTGGCATGTTGACATCAACGTGCACCAGCGCACGTGTCATAGGCCTGCTGACCTGGAAGTCAGCCATGGAGTCAGCCAGGTCTGGTGCCACAATGGGCTGGTCCAACAAGGGCTGATCATGGATGGTGTCAGCCACATCAGCCTCAACGGGAGGGGGGGGGGGATTATGGGTGCCCTTGACTGGTCCTCCACACATGGGGGGACAGGCTCACCCTGCAAGTAACGACCACGTCCCCTACCGGACCACCAAGGCCACCACTTGTGGCTCTTCCACCTTTGCCACCCTTACGGAATCCTCGCCTCCCAGCCATGAAACTGATGTAAATGTGCGTATGGGAGTGGCTGTAAACTATTGTCCTGGGCAATTGGGGGTCAAAGGGGTTGGGTACCAGATGGTAATTGTACCCTAGTGCTCTTGCAAGGCTGATTGTAACCCCTGGGGAAAGATGACGGGTCACGCTACGCACAGGAGCCCCAAAAAAGGGAGATGACGTGCACGCAACCCCTCCTAGACCACGTGTGCAGAAAGAAAAACCTGCACTACGCTGTGGCACCCAGTAACACAAGAATGAACGTATGCGTGTCACACGCAGCCTAGAATGACCTCTGAAGGGGTAGGCTACACACGGGGCAAGCACAGATGTTCGATACGTGTGTGACTCACCGTCTCCCAGGTAAAAGAGCGTGAAAAAGGAGCGCGTTTGGTTGGCAACACCCCCGCCAAAAGAAGATTTGTACGCTGTCTGAGGAGACAGGACAACAGTAGAAGGGAACACTGTTTGAGGGAACAGGCCCAGGTAAACCAGTATAAGAGAAAAAAGAGAAAAAGCTGTCAGAGGTAACAGGGAATACGAACTTGAAACGCTGTGAAGTAAATCGCGTGTGAAACGACAAGAAGTACAGAATTCACCCACTCGCTCTCCATGAAAAGCACGTACAAGGAAATGGTGTTCTACACGTACCTTTTATACAGGCCCACACGTCCAGCGTCACTTACGCGGTGTGTACGCGCTAGGGCCATTTCCACCAATTACACGCTTTGTCACTTCTGCGTGTAGGGCCATTTCCACCAATTACACGCGATGAGACTCTGACGTGCTGTCCAATTACACGCGATGACACTCTGACGTGCAGTTTTTCCACGTGTGCTCTGTCATCACGTGCTGTGTGGGAAGCACCCCTGCGGGTCACAGACGCGCTTACGCGCTGAGGGCCTTTGGTCCAATAGAATCGCGTATGCGTGCTGACGCGCTTACGCGCTAAGGGCCTTTCCTCGATTTTCACGCTGACGTGCAGGATTTTCACGTGCCAAATCACTCCGTACCAAGCTGGCCACGCGTAAGCACACGGAAGACCACGCTCCTGCCCAGAAGGCCGAACTACTGCCCCCCAGAGCCCCGAGCACGCTCCCACCTGCCATCTGCTGCTGCCTGACTGCCTGCTGCCCACGTGCACTGCCATTTGCTGCCTGCACATCAGCCAGGGGTGCTGTTGCTGTGACCACCCCTGCTGGAACCGAAGACTCCCGACTGGAATTCCATCGCTCCACAGCCCAGCCCCAGGACCCAGTTGCCCACCCACTCCTGGCTCTGGGGTTGTCATGTCGGGGCAAACACCATCTGTGACCACTGACAACCCCCGGCCAGAGAGGCAGAGGGGCACCAGCTTCAGTGCCACCGAAGTTGGTGTCCTGGTGGAGCAAGTCCTGGGGCAGTATGATGCCCTCTTCGGAAGTTCCCGCGCCGACAAGGAAGGACGGACTCGGATCTGGACTGACATCGTGACTGCCATCAACGCGGAGGGGGTGGCAGTCCGGGACTTACAACATGTCAGGAAGCGCTGGGAGGACTTCAGGTCCAGGACCCTGAACAAGGCCCGGCGCCTCTTGAAGGCAGCGGATGCCAAGGGGCGCGGGGCCACTTGTCGGAAGAACAGATGGGGGTCCTGGAACGCATATCCCCAGCGCTCCACGTCCAGGTCCTAGAGAAGCAGACCCGTCTGGAGTCGAGCGGTGAGTGTACATGCATCCTGATTGTGAGCAGTGCGTGTGGTGATTATTCGGTATTGTGCAGGTTGCACATCTGTTTGTATGGGGTCGAGTATGGGTGGGGGTGTACAGGGCCGTGGGGCTGACACATGCGAGGGCTGTAATGTGTGAGACATGGATGGTGCTTGTGTGTGTAGGCTTGCATGGCAAATGCAGTTGTGCGTGCACACATGTTTGGATGAATGTGTATGTAAGTAGACATGTCCGTGATGTCAGGCATGTATGTTGTTTTCGGCTGCATGTATGAGCACTGTGTACATGTGCATGTGTGTGTATTTGAGAAGGGTGCAACAGTGATGCAACATGGATGCATGTGACAGCGGTATGTGGAAGCCTGATTGGCAGATGTGACATGGATGCCTGTCTGAACAGTGCGACACTTGGCAGAGGTGTACACATGCATGCAAGTGTGGTGGTGTGTGTACATGTGTGGTGCACTTCCTGTGTTGCATGTGATGTCTGGCTCCCCTTTGGCGGCTGATGCTGTTGTATGTGTAGGGATGGTGGTGGCAGTTGCGATATGGCTGTGGTATGGCTCATGTGTGAGAGTTGCAATGACATGTGTGTTGGGGATTGTGATGACATGTCTGAGGTTTGCCAATGCCACTCATGTGCAACTGTCATGTGTGTATGTGTCCATTGTACAGTGCCCTGATGCCTGTGTTTTGTTTCTCCCTGTCTGCAGCGTCAACTGATGAAGAGGGCGGAGAAGGTGCTGTGGAGCACAGCGGCGGGGATCCGACCGCCAGCCGGAGACGCAAGGCCCGGCTCCCCTCCCGTGTTTTCATCTCTTCGGGGAGTGAGGAGTCAGGTGCCGCGTCCCAGGCCGCAGCTGCCGGGGGGAGGTCCAAGAGGCGGAGGTTGCAGTTGGACTCCTCGGCAGCAGAAGGGGCAGAAGGGGCAGCTGGGACCCCACAGGGCCCAACAGGGGAAGATGGCACGGAGTCATCCAGGTTGGTGGGGGGTTTGGTGGAGGAGGAGGCCGTGCAAGCACCAGAGACGGGGTCTGGAGGTGGGGATCCCACTGGTGCTAGTGGTGCAGTGCAGGACCAGGGACAGGAGGCAGCACAGGCCGCCGCGGCGGTGCCTGTGTGCAATCCTGTCCCCGATCCTGTCCCTGCATCATCTTGCACCAGCAGGGATGCCTACGGCCAGACCCGTTTTCAGGCAGGGGATGAGCTGACGTCAACTGGCCTTCCTCTGCCTGCAGACGTGGCCATCCAGGTCCGGGTTGAGCCTGTCCTGGCTGGTGTGGCGTTGCGTCAACGGGCCATGCGAGGTGACCTGCAGTCTTTTCATGGAGAGACTGCACGTCATCTCGAATGGCTCGTTGACCACGTCAGCCTGCTGGGACAGGTCACCCAGGCCGGATTCCCCTGTCTGATGGGGCTTGCTCTGACCCCCTCCTCAACTGGACCCCCTACGCGCCAGTCGTCCTCTGTGCCATCTTCCCACCCATCAGTCACCTGGGTGCCCTGTGGAGCTGCCTCTGACGGTGCGGCCAGGCTGGTGGAGGAGGCATCCCTGCCACAGTCGGGAGTCGGAGGTCCAGCAGGGGTGGCCACATCAACAACTGCACCCCAGCCGGCGGAGGATGTGCAGGCAGCAGGAGGCAGTGCACGGGCAGAGGCAGAGCAGCAGCAGCAACATGGTGGGAGACATGAAGGCTCGGGGCTTTCGACATCGGAGGCGCAGGCATCGGCCGGAGGGCAGGGGGACCCAGGACAGAGAGTGTCTTCCGTGTGGCAGCGGTTGGGCCACGCCATAGGTGCGGAGCGGCGGCGGGCGGAAGAGGCGCGGCTCACAATGGTCAGGGCGGAGAACTCCATGCGGAGGGCCCTGAGGCGGGCCGACTGCCTCGAGGCAATCCGCAGGGGGTTGGAGGAGGACACGGCGTCGTCCCTGCGGACCCTCGGGGCCATGGAACTGGACCGCCTCCGGGACATCGAACAGGAGTTCGATGATGCCCTGGCCCGGGACACCACGGAGTGAGCCGCTGGACTTGCCCGCCGCCTTTGTATATAGTTCTTTAGTTTTAGGTTTCCTTTGTTTCTTATTATGATTTGGAGTCGACGGACACTGCTCCACTTTTTGTATATAGTTGATTTTTAGTTAGGTTTTTTAGTAGGTTTCCTTTGTTCAGTTGGGCTCATGGACCCTTGGTAGTTTTTTACATAGTTCTTTATTGCATAGAGATTTTTTTACATTTCACTTTGGACGACATTTTTTTGGATTCTGATTTGCAGTTTTTTTTTTTTATACGGACATGCAGCTTATTTTTTCTCATTCACATTGTAGTTTGTTTCCTTTGTTTAGCATTATTTATTTTTTTCAATACAATTTTGTTTCCATACTTCACTGTGTGGTATCATCTCATTGGTTTCATGCATGTCATGTTGGGTGTTTTCCCATTCAATTGCAACCATTGTGTGTGACGGACATGGGTTCATTAGCTTCATGAACATTGGGGGTGTAACATGTGATTTCCATTTCCATGTGGGTGAATGGGTTACTTGGTAGGGCTTTTTGGCTGTGGAGGCTGACCATTACGGACATGATTGGGGATTGTGAGGACCTGGTGGGGGCTGCCCATGGTGGCAGGGGGGTGGGGGTGGTGGGAGACATGAGTGGGGGCCTGGTGGAGGGTGCCCCTGCACTGCTGGGGGTGGGGTGGTGGGAGACATGAGTGGGGGCCTGGTGGAGGGTGACCCTGGATGCTGGGGGGTGGGGGTGGTGGGAGACATGAGTGGGGGCCTGGTGGAGGCTGCCCCTGCACTGCTGGGGGGTGGGGGTGGTGGGAGACATGAGTGGGGGCCTGGTGGAGGCTGCCCCTGCACTGCTGGGGGGTGGGGGTGGTGGGAGACATGAGTGGGGGCCTGGTGGAGGGTGACCCTGGATGCTGGGGGGTGGGGGTGCAGGGGGACATGAGTGGGGGCCTGGTGGAGGGTGCCCCTGGTGGCTGGGGGGTGGGGATGGTGGGAGACATGAGTGGGGGCCTGGTGGAGGCTGCCCATGGTGGCAGGGGGGTGGGGGTGGGGGGGATGGGAGACATGAGTAGGGGCCTGGTGGAGGCTGCCCCTGGTGGCTGGGGGGTGGGGGTGGTGGGAGACATGAGTGGGGGCCTGGTGGAGGCTGCCCCTGCACTGCTGGGGGGGGGTGGTGGGAGACATGAGTGGGGGCCTGGTGGAGGCTGCCCCTGCACTGCTGGGGGGTGGGGGTGGTGGGAGACATGAGTGGGGGCCTGGTGGAGGCTGCCCCTGCACTGCTGGGGGGTGGTGGTGGTGGGAGACATGAGTGGGGGCCTGGTGGAGGCTGCCCCTGCACTGCTGGGGGGTTGGGGTGGTGGGAGACATGGGTGGGGGCCTGGTGGGGGCTGCCCATGGTGGCAGGGGGGTGGGGGTGGTGGGAGACATGAGTGGGGGCCTGGTGGAGGCTGCCCCTGGTGGCTGGGGGTGGGGGTGGTGGGAGACATGGGTGGGGGCCTGGTGGAGGCTGCCCATGGTGGCAGGGGGGTGGGGGTGGTGGCAGACATGAGTGGGGGCCTGGTGGAGGGTGACCCTGGATGCTGGGGGGTGGGGGTGCAGGGGGACATGAGTGGGGGCCTGGTGGAGGGTGGCCATGGTGGCAGGGGGGTGGGGGTGGTGGGAGACATGAGTGGGGGCATGGTGGAGGCTGCCCCTGGTGGCTGGGGGGTGGGGGTGGTGGGAGACATGAGTGGGGGCATGGTGGAGGCTGCCCCTGGTGGCTGGGGGGTGGGGGTGGTGGGAGACATGAGTGGGGGCCTGGTGGAGGCTGCCCATGGTGGCAGGGGGGTGGAGGTGGTGGGAGAAATGAGTGGGGGCCTGGTGGAGGGTGCCCCTGGTGGCTGGGGGGTGGGGGTGGTGGGAGACATGAGTGGGGGCCTGGTGGAGGCTGCCCCTGCACTGCTGGGGGGTGGGGGTGGTGGGAGACATGAGTGGGGGCCTGGTGGAGGCTGCCCATGGTGGCAGGGGGGTGGGGGTGGTGGGAGACATGGGTGGGGGCCTAGTGGAGGCTGCCCATGGTGGCAGGGGGGTGGGAGACTTGAGTGGGGGCCTAGTGGAGGCTGGCCATGGTGGCAGGGGGGTGGGGGTGGTGGGAGACATGAGTGGGGGCCTGGTGGAGGCTGCCCCTGGTGGCTGGGGGGTGGGGGTGGTGGGAGACATGAGTGGGGGCCTGGTGGAGGCTGCCCATGGTGGCAGGGGGGTGGGGGTGGTGGGAGACATGGGTGGGGGCCTGGTGGAGGCTGCCCATGGTGGCAGGGGGGTGGGGTGGTGGGAGACATGAGTGGGGGCCTGGTGGAGGCTGCCCATGGTGGCAGGGGGGTGGGGGTGGTGGGAGACATGAGTGGGGGCCTGGTGGAGGCTGCCCCTGGTGGCTGGGGGGTGGGGGTGGTGGGAGACATGAGTGGGGGCCTGGTGGAGGCTGCCCCTGCACTGCTGGGGGGTGGGGGTGGTGGGAGACATGAGTGGGGGCCTGGTGGAGGCTGCCCGTGCACTGCTGGGGGGTGGGGGTGGTGGGAGACATGAGTGGGGGCCTGGTGGAGGCTGCCCCTGCACTGCTGGGGGGTGGGGGTGGTGGGAGACATGAGTGGGGGCCTGGTGGAGGCTGCCCCTGCACTGCTGGGGGGTGGGGGTGGTGGGAGACATGAGTGGGGGCCTGGTGGAGGGTGACCCTGGATGCTGGGGGGTGGGGTGGTGGGAGACATGGGTGGGGGCCTGGTGGGGGCTGCCATGGTGGCAGGGGGGTGGGGGTGGTGGGAGACATGAGTGGGGGCCTGGTGGAGGCTGCCCCTGCACTGCTGGGGGATGGGGGTGGTGGGAGACATGAGTGGGGGCCTGGTGGAGGCTGCCCATGGTGGCAGGGGGGTGGGGGTGGTGGGAGACATGGGTGGGGGCCTGGTGGAGGCTGCCCATGGTGGCAGGGGGGTGGGGGTGGTGGGAGACATGAGTGGGGGCCTGGTGGTGGCTGCCCATGGTGGCAGGGGGGTGGGGGTGGTGGGAGACATGAGTGGGGGCCTGGTGGAGGCTGCCCATGGTGGCAGGGGGGTGGGGGTGGTGGGAGACATGAGTGGGGGCCTGGTGGAGGCTGCCCCTGGTGGCTGGGGGGTGGGGGTGGTGGGAGACATGAGTGGGGGCCTGGTGGAGGCTGCCCATGGTGGCAGGGGGGTGGGGGTGGTGGGAGACATGGGTGGGGGCCTGGTGGAGGCTGCCCATGGTGGCAGGGGGGTGGGGGTGGTGGGAGACATGAGTGGGGGCCTGGTGGAGGCTGCCCATGGTGGCAGGGGGGTGGGGTGGTGGGAGACATGAGTGGGGGCCTGGTGGAGGCTGCCCCTGGTGGCTGGGGGGTGGGGGTGGTGGGAGACATGAGTGGGGGCCTGGTGGAGGCTGCCCCTGCACTGCTGGGGGGTGGGGGTGGTGGGAGACATGAGTGGGGGCCTGGTGGAGGCTGCCCCTGCACTGCTGGGGGGTGGGGGTGGTGGGAGACATGAGTGGGGGCCTGGTGGAGGCTGCCCCTGCACTGCTAGGGGGTGGGGGTGGTGGGAGACATGAGTGGGGGCCTGGTGGAGGCTGCCCCTGCACTGCTGGGGGGTGGGGGTGGTGGGAGACATGGGTGGGGGCCTGGTGGGGGCTGCCCATGGTGGCAGGGGGGTGGGGGTGGTGGGATACATGAGTGGGGGCCTGGTGGAGGCTGCCCCTGGTGGCTGGGGGGTGGGGGTGGTGGGAGACATGGGTGGGGGCCTGGTGGAGGCTGCCCATGGTGGCAGGGGGGTGGGGGTGGTGGGAGACATGAGTGGGGGCCTGGTGGAGAGTGACCCTGGATGCTGGGGGGTGGGGGTGCAGGGGGACATGAGTGGGGGCCTGGTGGAGGGTGGCCATGGTGGCAGGGGGGTGGGGGGTGGTGGGAGACATGAGTGGGGGCCTGGTGGAGGGTGACCCTGGATGCTGGGGGGTGGGGGTGGTGGGAGACATGGGTGGGGGCCTGGTGGGGGCTGCCCATGGTGGCAGGGGGGTGGGGGTGGTGGGAGACATGAGTGGGGGCCTGGTGGAGGCTGCCCCTGGTGGCTGGGGGGTGGGGGTGGTGGGAGACATGAGTGGGGGCCTGGTGGAGGCTTCCCATGGTGGCAGGGGGGTGGGGGTGGTGGGAGACATGAGTGGGGGCCTGATGGAGGGTGCCCCTGGTGGCTGGGGGGTGGGGGTGGTGGGAGACATGAGTGGGGGCCTGGTGGAGGCTGCCCCTGCACTGCTGGGGGGTGGGGGTGGTGGGAGACATGAGTGGGGGCCTGGTGGAGGCTGCCCATGGTGGCAGGGGGGTGGGGGTGGTGGGAGACATGGGTGGGGGCCTGGTGGAGGCTGCCCATGGTGGCAGGGGGGTGGGGGTGGTGGGAGACATGAGTGGGGGCCTGGTGGAGGCTGTCCATGGTGGCAGGGGGGTGGGGGGGGTGGGGGACATGAGTGGGGGCCTGGTGGAGGCTGCCCATGGTGGCAGGGGGGTGGGGGTGGTGGGAGACATGAGTGGGGGCCTGGTGGAGGCTGCCCCTGGTGGCTGGGGGTGGGGGTGGTGGGAGACATGAGTGGGGGCCTGGTGGAGGCTGCCCATGGTGGCAGGGGGGTGGGGGTGGTGGGAGACATGGGTGGGGGCCTGGTGGAGGCTGCCCATGGTGGCAGAGGGGTGGGGGTGGTGGGAGACATGAGTGGGGGCCTGGAGGAGGCAGCCCATGGTGGCAGGGGGGTGGTGGGAGACATGAGTGGGGGCCTGGTGGAGGCTGCCCCTGGTGGCTGGGGGGTGGGGGTGGTGGGAGACATGAGTGGGGGCCTGGTGGAGGCTGCCCCTGCACTGCTAGGGGGTGGGGGTGGTGGGAGACATGAGTGGGGGCCTGGTGGAGGCTGCCCCTGCACTGCTGGGGGGTGGGGGTGGTGGGAGACATGAGTGGGGGCCTGGTGGAAGCTGCCCCTGCACTGCTGGGGGGTGGGGGTGGTGGGAGACATGAGTGGGGGCCTGGTGGAGGCTGCCCCTGCACTGCTGGGGGGTGGGGGTGGTGGGAGACATGGGTGGGGGCCTGGTGGGGGCTGTCCATGGTGGCAGGGGGGTGGGGGGGGTGGGGGACATGAGTGGGGGCCTGGTGGAGGCTGCCCATGGTGGCAGGGGGGTGGGGGTGGTGGGAGACATGAGTGGGGGCCTGGTGGAGGCTGCCCCTGGTGGCTGGGGGGTGGGGGAGGTGGGAGACATGAGTGGGGGCCTGGTGGAGGCTGCCCATGGTGGCAGGGGGGTGGGGGTGGTGGGAGACATGGGTGGGGGCCTGGTGGAGGCTGCCCATGGTGGCAGGGGGGTGGGGGTGGTGGGAGACATGAGTGGTGGCCTGGAGGAGGCAGCCCATGGTGGCAGGGGGGTGGTGGGAGACATGAGTGGGGGCCTGGTGGAGGCTGCCCCTGGTGGCTGGGGGGTGGGGGTGGTGGGAGACATGAGTGGGGGCCTGGTGGAGGCTGCCCCTGCACTGCTAGGGGGTGGGGGTGGTGGGAGACATGAGTGGGGGCCTGGTGGAGGCTGCCCCTGCCCTGCTGGGGGGTGGGGGTGGTGGGAGACATGAGTGGGGGCCTGGTGGAAGCTGTCCCTGCACTGCTGGGGGGTGGGGGTGGTGGGAGACATGAGTGGGGGCCTGGTGGAGGCTGCCCCTGCACTGCTGGGGGGTGGGGGTGGTGGGAGACATGGGTGGGGGCCTGGTGGGGGCTGCCCATGGTGGCAGGGGGGTGGGGGTGGTGGGAGACATGAGTGGGGGCCTGGTGGAGGCTGCCCCTGGTGGCTGGGGGGTGGGGGTGGTGGGAGACATGGGTGGGGGCCTGGTGGAGGCTGCCCATGGTGGCAGGGGGGTGGGGGTGGGGGTGGTGGGAGACATGAGTGGGGGCCTGGTAGAGGGTGACCCTGGATGCTGGGGGGTGGGGGTGCAGGGGGACATGAGTGGGGGCCTGGTGGAGGGTGGCCATGGTGGCAGGGGGGTGGGGGTGGTGGGAGACATGAGTGGGGGCCTGGTGGAGGGTGACCCTCGATGCTTTGGTGGTGATGGTGGTGGGAGACATGGGTGTGGCCCTGGTGAGGGCTGCCCATGGTGGCAGGGGGGTGGGGGTGGTGGGAGACATGAGTGGGGGCCTGGTGGAGGCTGCCCCTGGTGGCTGGGGGGTGGGGGTGGTGGGAGACATGAGTGGGGGCCTGGTGGAGGCTGCCCATGGTGGCAGGGGGGTGGGGGTGGTGGGAGACATGAGTGGGGGCCTGGTGGAGGGTGCCCCTGGTGGCTGGGGGGTGGGGGTGGTGGGAGACATGAGTGGGGGCCTGGTGGAGGCTGCCCCTGCACTGCTGGGGGGTGGGGGTGGTGGGAGACATGAGTGGGGGCCTGGTGGAGGCTGCCCCTGCACTGCTGGGGGGTGGGGGTGGTGGGAGACATGAGTGGGGGCCTGGTGGAGGGTGCCCCTGCACTGCTGGGGGGTGGGGTGGTGGGAGACATGGGTGGGGGCCTGGTGGAGGCTGCCCCTGCACTGCTGGGGTGTGGGGGTGGTGGGAGACATGAGTGGGGGCCTGGTGGAGGCTGCCCATGGTGGCAGGGGGGTGGGGGTGGTGGGAGACATGGGTGGGGGCCTGGTGGAGGCTGCCCATGGTGGCAGGGGGGTGGGGGTGGTGGGAGACATGAGTGGGGGCCTGGTGGAGGCTGCCCATGGTGGCAGGGGGGTGGGGGTGGTGGGAGACATGCGTGGGGGCCTGGTGGAGGCTGCCCATGGTGGCAGGGGGGTGGGGGTGGTGGGAGACATGGGTGGGGGCCTGGTGGAGGCTGCCCATGGTGGCAGGGGGGCGGGGGTGGTGGGAGACATGAGTGGGGGCCTGGTGGAGGCTGCCCATGGTGGCAGGGGGGTGGGGGTGGTGGGAGACATGGGTGGGGGCCTGGTGGAGGCTGCCCATGGTGGCAGGGGGGTGGGGATGGTGGGAGACATGAGTGGGGGCCTGGTGGAGGCTGCCCATGGTGGCAGGGGGGTGGTGGGAGACATGAGTGGGGGCCTGGTGGAGGCTGCCCCTGGTGGCTGGGGGGTGGGGGTGGTGGGAGACATGAGTGGGGGCCTGGTGGAGGCTGCCCCTGCACTGCTGGGCGGTGGGGGTGGTGGGAGACATGAGTGGGGGCCTGGTGGAGGCTGCCCCTGCACTGCTGGGGGGTGGGGGTGGTGGGAGACATGAGTGGGGGCCTGGTGGAGGCTGCCCCTGCACTGCTGGGGGGTGGGGGTGGTGGGAGACATGGGTGGGGGCCTGGTGGGGGCTGCCCATGGTGGCAGGGGGGTGTGGGTGGTGGGAGACATGAGTGGGGGCCTGGTGGAGGCTGCCCCTGGTGGCTGGGGGGTGGGGGTGGTGGGAGACATGGGTGGGGGCCTGGTGGAGGCTGCCCATGGTGGCAGGGGGGTGGGGGTGGTGGGAGACATGAGTGGGGGCCTGGTGGAGGGTGACCCTGGATGCTGGGGGGTGGGGGTGCAGGGGGACATGAGTGGGGACCTGGTGGAGGGTGGCCATGGTGGCAGGGGGGTGGGGGTGGTGGGAGACATGAGTCGGGGCCTGGTGGAGGGTGACCCTGGATGCTGGGGGGTGAGGGTGGTGGGAGACATGGGTGGGGGCCTGGTGGGGGCTGCCCATGGTGGCAGGGGGGTGGGGGTGGTGGGAGACATGAGTGAGGGCCTGGTGGAGGCTGCCCCTGGTGGCTGGGGGGTGGGGGTGGTGGGAGACATGAGTGGGGGCCTGGTGGAGGCTGCCCATGGTGGCAGGGGGGTGGGGGTGGTGGGAGACATGAGTGGGGGCCTGGTGGAGGGTGCCCTTGGTGGCTGGGGGGTGGGGGTGGTGGGAGACATGAGTGGGGGCCTGGTGGAGGCTGCCCCTGCACTGCTGGGGGGTGGGGGTGGTGGGAGACATGAGTGGGGGCCTGGTGGAGGCTGCCCCTGCACTGCTGGGGGGTGGGGTGGTGGGAGACATGAGTGGGGGCCTGGTGGAGGGTGCCCCTGCACTGCTGGGGGGTGGGGTGGTGGGAGACATGGGTGGGGGCCTGGTGAAGGCTGCCCCTGCACTGCTGGGGGGTGGGGGTGTTGGGAGACATGAGTGGGGGCCTGGTGGAGGCTGCCCATGGTGGCAGGGGGGTGGGGGTGGTGGGAGACATGGGTGGGGGCCTGGTGGAGGCTGCCCATGGTGGCAGGGGGGTGGGGGTGGTGGGAGACATGAGTGGGGGCCTGGTGGAGGCTGCCCATGGTGGCAGGGGGGTGGGGGTGGTGGGAGACATGCGTGGGGGCCTGGTGGAGGCTGCCCCCGGTGGCTGGGGGGTGGGGGTGGTGGGAGACATGAGTGGGGGCCTGGTGGAGGCTGCCCATGGTGGCAGGGGGGTGGGGGTGGTGGGAGACATGGGTGGGGGCCTGGTGGAGGCTGCCCATGGTGGCAGGGGGGTGGGGGTGGTGGGAGACATGAGTGGGGGCATGGTGGAGGCTGCCCATGGTGGCAGGGGGGTGGGGGTGGGGGGAGACATGAGTGGGGGCCTGGTGGAGGCTGCCCCTGGTGGCAGGGGGGTGGGGGTGGTGGGAGACATGAGTGGGGGCCTGGTGGAGGCTGCCCCTGCACTGCTGGGGGGTGGGGGTAGTGGGAGACATGAGTGGGGGCCTGGTGGAGGCTGCCCCTGCACTGCTGGGGGTGGTGGGAGACATGAGTGGGGGCCTGGTGGAGGCTGCCCCTGCACTGCTGGGGGGTGGGGGTGGTGGGAGACATGGGTGGGGGCCTGGTGGGGGCTGCCCATGGTGGCAGGGGGGTGGGGGTGGTGGGAGACATGAGTGGGGGCCTGGTGGAGGCTGCCCCTGGTGGCTGGGGGGTGGGGGTGGTGGGAGACATGGGTGGGGGCCTGGTGGAGGCTGCCCATGGTGGCAGGGGGGTGGGGGTGGTGGGAGACATGAGTGGGGGCCTGGTGGAGCGTGACCCTGGATGCTGGGGGGTGGGGGTGCAGGGGGACATGAGTGGGGGCCTGGTGGAGGGTGGCCATGGTGGCAGGGGGGTGGGGGTGGTGGGAGACATGAGTGGGGGCCTGGTGGAGGGTGACCTTGGATGCTGGGGGGTGGGGGTGCAGGGGGACATGAGTGGGGGCCTGGTGGAGGGTGCCCCACAATGCTGGGGGGTGGGGGTGCAGGGGTACATGAGTTGGACATGGGTGGGGGCCTGCTGGCAGGTGCCCCACAGTGCAGGGGGGTGGGGGTGGTGGGAAACATGAGTTGGACATGAGTGGGGGCCTGCTGGCAGGTGCCCCTGGTGGCTGGGGGGTGGGGGTGGTGGGAGACATGCATTGTTGATCAGTAGTGCAAGGTGACATGTGGGTTGGCTGGGGGGCATGCCCATGGTGGATGGGCTGCCTGCGGGACATGAGCATGGGTGCAGGGTAGTCCCCCGTGGTGTGGGCTGCCTGCAGGGGCCGTGGAGGTTGTGGAGCGTACACCTGGGAGGACCCACACGGCCAATTCACGTGTAGTACTCCCCAGAACCCATGAAATACACATTCCCTGCTGAAATCGCGTGTGCAACTTCCCGCGCACCCCTGAAATACACGTACCCTGCTCGCACTGGGACAATCGCGTGTGGAACTTCCCGTGCACCCCTGAAAGACACGTGCCCTGCTCGCACTGGGACAATCGCGTGTGGAACTTCCCGCGCACCCCTGAAATACACGTACCCTGATGAAATCGCGTGTGGAACTTCCCGCGCACCCATGGAATACACGTACCCTGCTCGCAATGGCCCATTCGCGTGTGGAACTTCCCGCGCACCCCTGAAATGCACGTACCCTGCTGAAATCGCGTGCGGAACTTCCCGCGCACCCCTGAAATACACGTACCCTGCTGAAATCGCGTGTGGAACTTCCAGCGCACCCCTGAAATACACGTACCCTGCTGAAATCGCGTGTGGAACTTCCCGCGCACCCCTGCAATACACGTTCCCCGCTTGGCGTTTGCTGTTTGCCAGACCGGTGAACTGGTCCAGGGTTAACGCAGCCCTTTGCGATGATTTAGCGATTTTGATGGCTTTTCCTTGCGCGAGGGCGTTCTTGGGGGCGTTACTGGCGCTGCTGCAGGGTCGCTGCGATTCTCTGCGCCACGGCTGGTTTGGAAGCCTAAAATCCATGAATACGCTGTGCGCGGAAATCGGTTTTAGCACACGTGCCTGGAGCAGTCAATCGCACGCGGACACTCTGCGCCAGCCGCTTGCGACACTTTTCTGCGAAATTCTATGAATTACCCTGAGAATGTATGTGGGGTTTCCAGATCGGATACAGAAGAGAGATGCTTGAATTTTGAAAATGGTCTTTTGGGAACAGAACAAATCAGCTTTTTTGTAGTAGGTACTAACTGACTCAGAAATACTTTATATCTGCAGTTAAAGCTTGGCTGCTTGAATTAGAAATTAAATAGCCATTGCTGGATTAATCCGCACACTGTCCTGTCCAGATATCCCCATTCTGTACCTTTGCTCAAGAATCATTTTTAGATTCGGCTATTAGGTGGCACTGAAAGCGCTGCCTATATGGCAAACCTATTGTCATGGGAAGTGAACATTGGAGACAGATGACATATGAGGAGGGACACACAGCCTGTGGGTGTTATTTGGTCGTTTGCACACCCATTGAGGGCCCCTAGCCATGCGGGTCCGTACGGATATTTCCACCCACTACCTGCCACTCTCCATCCAAAACAAGTCCCACTGGGATCTCTTTAAGTTAGCTCTATCAAGTAGTAAGATCAGACGTTGTTCTGTGAAGGGCCTACAAGTGTCATTTCAAAGCAGCATTCAGAGAGTTAATGGCTGCTGATAAGGGCTACTGCTGTAATAACAAGCATTGGCCATGCCAATAGTTTTGGCGTTTACCATTGTTCTTTGCATTTTACGTTTATAGGCACCAGTGTGCAAGGAGGAGAGTGTAAAGTTTAAAGGAGGATGTGTTAAGGGATGCAGGTGCGCAATGAAGCTGGGGGAATCAGCGCCGTATGAAAATTACCAAATTATCAGAAGTAGTAGTGATAAGGAAATGGAGGGTGTTATATGAAACTTTATGCCAAGATTGAAGGTTGACAGTGGTTAGTGGCAGCTTGAAGGCTTCCTTGCGATGACAGCTTGAACTGGTCATGGTTCTGATCAGTGGGCAAATACTTAAAGAACTGTGTAAATCCATCAAAGCATCCAGCAATCAGGCATCACTTAAACGTTTGTCAAACATTCCTTTCTCTTGGGAACACATTGAACAAAGTGCCTCAACAAAATAAAAGGTAAACACACATTCCTGGTCTCGTTTGGTTGTTCGCCAAACGTTCTTCTCCTTAAAAATTGATACATCAAAAGAAGGGACACACCATAGGCAGGTGGGGTCTGAAGCTAATGTAGTTGGACCCACCGCAGTGATATTAACATCTGTAAATGCAAATCACATGCCTCACCTCGCAATCCCAGGCAGCACCCCAGAGAAAACGCGAGCCCCCCCCTCACAACCTAGGCCGCACCCCAGCGAAATCACAAGCCTCACCTCGCAATCACAGGCCACACCCCAGAGAAAACACGTGCCCTCCCTCGCAAGCCCATGCTGCACCCCTGCAAAATCGTATGCCCTCCCTCGCAAGGCCAGGCCGCACCACATCGATAAGGTGAGGCCCCCTCGTAAGTGGAGGCTAGACCCCTTACAAAAATGTGAGTCCCCCTACACCCTATGTATTGCCGGACCCGCTCTACCCTATCTACGCCTCTAACAAGGTGTACAAGTTGCACCAGACCACTGTTGGGTTGCTACATTAATGATTGGTGCAGTATTAAAAAAAAATCTAAATATCAAAGCATGAAGTTAATTATTTTCCGACATAGTTTATTTACAATGCACTCCATTTATACTAAAGTATGTCAGCATGCCCTGCATCGCTATGAGGCTACGGCAATGTCAGGTGAAAGCAATGCACATAAGACCGTACAAACAGGTATTTGATTTAAGACCGTCGGATTTTGGTTTACCATAAATTATTAAATTCCATAGTGATTTCTGCAGTAAGCAGTGGTCCCCTTAACCTCCTATTCGTTAGCACTCATAGAGAGCAGTTTTCAGCGAGTGGCTTCAAACCCGTTAAATGGTAGCCATAACCGCGCAATGCAGCATCTACCCGACTCCCAGTGTTCAAAAACAACAACTTTCACAGGGGGCTTCTTGTGAATGCGTCCACTATTAACCCAACAGTCAAGAGTAGGAAGTTTCCTACGGAAACCAAGCTTCCCAAAGAAAGTGAAAAAAAACTCCTCCTAAATGCTGGTCACGAATTCTCAATCTCCGAAAGCATAGCCCACCCCTTCCAAACTAGGCAATCTAACAATTAAGACTTCATCGCAACTGCTAGCATCCATCCTTTTCCAGAGCAATCCTTCCCCAGGTCATGTATGTCTTTGCACACTTCCTAAAAACAGTGGGGAAGTCCCTCTCATCCAGGCTGTTGTTGTTTCCCCCGTTGGCCCCATCCTAAAGACGTGAGCTTGCTGTTCTTAGGCTGTGTATCTGTAGCTGCCTCCATCAGAGTGGACTGCCTTACACTGCATACGTGCTCGGGCACTCTCCATTCATTCAACATAGAGGCAGACACAGAGCTGGGGTGCAACACTCTTTATTCGTACACTGCCCGCCAGGAACTGGTGCCTTTCCCGTCCCTTGCTCCTCCCCTTCCCTCTGTCCCCTGGTACTCCTCCCGTGACATGAGTGCGGTGACGACACCACCCCCCCGTTACTAAACACGAAGTTCTTCCTTAGTTCATTTCCTCAATGAGGCGGTGAGGTTTCTTGCGGGTTTTCTGAGGTCGGATGTCCATTCTTGCGGAGGGGCTAGGGGCAGCCTCCTGCAACATGTCATTTTCTGAGTCTTCTCTGTCTCCATTGTAAGGGGCGTCCCAGTTGGGGTGGGTATCATTTAGACTCGGTTAGCAGTGGGTATGATTCCCGGCATCCGCCTGAAGTGGGAAGAGTTTCTTGCTGTGGACCCTCGTTACCCTTCTGCCGTGATGAGTGACCCTTTTGTCATGATGACGGTGAGGGGTTCCTCATTGAACGGAGCTATGTTCTTGCGGTTTTGTGGTTGTCGGACTACCACGACGTCTCCTGGAGATAGGTCATTTTCTTTGGCCCTTTGGGATATGTCAGCAGTCCTTTTCATGCCTTCTTTCATGAGGGTGTCTTTCCTTCTCATCTCCTGGTCATTTTCATATTAGTCTTCCTCAGCGGTAACATGTGGCAAGCGTGTCCTGATGTTTCGTCCGAACATTACCTCTGAAGGCATTTTCCTGGTGGTGCTACGTGGTGTGTTTCAGTAGTCTTGCATGAGCTGGTTTAGAAGTTTTTCCACCGGCTCTCCTGTGAGTCGCGCGATTTGTGTTGTGCGCTTAACATTGCTCTTTAATCTTCTTACTGTGCCATTGGCCTGTGGCCACAACGGTGTTATCTTCCTGTGGCAGAATCCCATATACTCAGCAAATGTTTTGAAGTCCTGCCCGGTGAAAGGTGGTCCGTTATCTGATTTCACTACCTTGGGAACTCCGTATGTGGCAAACATCCTGTCCAGTGCCGGGATGGTGTGATGCGCTGACGTGGACGGTACTATTTGCAAGTCAGGGTATCTTGAGTACTCGTCTACTACCACCAGTATGTGCTCCCCTCCTTCTATTGGTCCAAAGTTTCCTCCCATGTTCCTTCGGGCAGGGCTGTCATGCACAGTGGTTCGGGTGTGGTGTGGGGTTTTATGACAGCGAATGTGGGGCAGTTATTGAGTAGCTCTTCCACCAGTGTGTCGAGCTGTGGGAACCACAGTTTTTGTCTTAACATTCTTTTCGTGGAAACTATGCCCCGGTGTCCTTCATGGGCCAGTTCCAGGACTTTCTGTCGCAGGTTGCGTGGTATCACAAGCTTGGTGCCTTTTAGCAATAGACCCCCATCTGACTTTGCAAGCTCTTCTTTTACAGCTTAGAAGCACGTGATGTCTTGTTTCGTGTCTTCACTTCCGCTCTCTTTCATTTGCTTTGCTTGTTTCCATCGCCCTGTTTATAGGCACCTCAGTATTATTTGTATTCCTTGATCAGCGTTGGATTCCCAAATTATCTGCTCCAGGTCCAGACCCTGGGGCGTGTTGTTCTGGATGACGTATCTTATGTATTGATCTGCTATGGACCTTTCTTGTTCACATTTCTCTCGTGGGTGGAGTGAGAGGTAGTCGGCCAGGTTCTGCTCTTTACCCGGTCTGTGTGTGATGGTGAATTGGTAGTCCTGGAGGCGAAGAGCCCACCTTGCTATTCTGGGGGGCATCTTGGCTTGTGGTTGCCATATATGAAGATCAGCGCTTGGTGGCCTGTGACTACGACGAAAGATTTCCCGTAGAGGAATAAGTGGAAATGTTTGCAGGCCCAGACTACCGCTAACCCTTCCTTCTCGGCCTGAGAATATGCTTGCTCTGTCTAGGAGAGACTTCAGCTGGCATACGACACAATGTGTTCTTCATGTACTTCTTTGCCATCCAGTTGCGTGAGGATGGCTCCATGGCCTACCGGGCTTGCATCTACAATGAGCTCTGTGGTTTTTCTTGGGTCGAAGTAAGCCATGTTTTTGGCGTCTGAGATGTGGTCCGTGATGGTCTGAAAAGCCTCCTGACACCGATGTGACCAGACAAATTCAGTGTTGAGTTTGGTGAGGGCCCTGAGGGGCTCACTGACAGATGCAAAGTCTCTGATATATCTCATGCAGTAGCTTGCAAGTCCTAGAAAGGATCTGAGATCGGTTGTGGTGGTGGGTGGTTCAGCGTCCCTGAGTGCGCTAACCTTCTCTGGGTCTGGTGTCATGCCCTTCTCTGAGAATATGTGTCCAAAGAATCAAAGTGTTTTCTTCCGAAATTCACACTTCTCCTTGTTCAGGGTCAGTTGGGCTTCCTCCTATGCCATGCATACTCTCATCAGTGTGTCGTCGTGTTGCTCTTGTGTTTGCCCGAAAACCAGGATGTTGTCGCTGTAATTCAGGCAGTTGGGCACGTGTTTGATGACGTTATGGATTTCTGCCTGAAAAATTCTGCTGCCGAAGGTACACCAAAGCTTAATCGCTTATATCGAAACAGTCCGAGATGTGTGACGAAAGTTGTTATGTAGCGAGAGTTCTTGCTGAGTTCTAGCTGGTGATATCCTTTGTTCAGGTCTAGTTTAGAGAAGACTGTCGCCCCATTTAGAAGATGTATCATGTCGGTTATTCGAGGGGCTTGATGCCGTTCCCTCATGATGGCTTCATTTGGTCTTCTCATATCTACACATATTGGGATGTCGGGCGAGTCTCTTTTGGGCACTGGTACTATGATGGAGACCCAGGGCATGGGACCTTCGGCTGGCTCTATGATGTCCGCCTCCAGTAATTTTGTCAGCTCATTTTCGACTTGTTTTTGAATGTTGATAGGGATTCTCCTATAGTGTTGGGCTACTGGTGGGACATTGGTGTTCATGTGTAGTTCGATTTGTTTATTTTTGAGTTTGCCCAGCCCTTTGAACAGTGACTGAAACACTTGTTTGATGCTGGCAGTAGGGTCGAGATACTTATGTACCATGAGCCGATATAGTATGTGGATCAGTCCCCTTTCTATGGCTGCTTGATAACTTAAGATGCATCCACTGTCGGTGGCGGCTTCTAGAATGTGCATTGGGATGTTTTTTTTGCGTGGTCCTTGGACCTGCATGACGCCATGAAGAATCCTTTGCAGGCCAGGGGTACCTTTGAGCCGTAGGGGAAGATGAGGGCTCTTGCTGGTTGTAGGCGAGGGGCGTTTGGTATGCCTTTGTATACCTCTTCGCTGATTACATTAACGGTTGCCCCCATGTCTATTAGAAATTCTGCTGCTGTTTTGTTGACTTGTATCATGAGTGTGGGACTGTGTTCTTTCGTTGTGTTGTTCCCAAGGGCGCATAGGTAGCCCTTCTTCCTCGGTTCTTCTTGGTGCCTCTAATGCCTGTGGCCGTTTTCTTCTGAGGACGCACTTGATGCATTGTCAGATGGCGATTGTTCTACGAGGCACCTGACATATCTCCTGGGTCTCCTTCTTGGTTTGGATGGTGTGGTTTTGCTTTCTCTCCATTCTCTTCTGTCTTGTCTTCTTTCAGAATGTTCGTCATGGTGCCTGTGGTGTGCCGTGTCATGGGGTTGATGTGTCGCTCTATGTGGGGTCGGCTGACTTTGTTGCTGTTCCAGTGTGAACTTTCCGTTTCTCCCCATACCTTTTATTTTGCTGCGGAAAATCAGGCATACAGCTTTGTAATGGTTTTCTCCTCCGCAGGCAGAACATGTTTGGCCCATGGCAGGGCATTGCCCCTCATGTGGGTATTCGTGTCCACACATGTAGCAAAAGGGGTTGCCGTTGTTTCTTGCGGTGCCTTCTAGCTTGTTGAGGTTCTCATGTTTACCATGTGTAATTTTTATATCATCAAGACCCTCCACTTGTGCTGCAAGTGCGGCATCCGAGAGAGCCAGGCGCAGTATTTCTTCCAGGTTTCGCGGTTGTTGCAGCAGCCTCTTTCGGAAGTCGGCACTTTCGCATCCTACTATTATTTGTGATCTGAGAGCTTCATTGTTCGAGTAGTTGTTGAAATCACAGTGTTTCAATCTCAGCCTTAGCCTCATTACAAATGCGTGAATGGTCTCACCTCTGTTTTGCTTGTGGTGTGAAAAAGTCTGTGAGGGCTGTCTTCAGGTTGGTATAGGTGTCTATGGTGCTTTCTGGTATCTCGTCTAAAATGTCCCGCACGTTTGATCCCACTGCATGGTTTAGCAGGCTATGTTTCTGTTCATCTTCTAACGGCCCAGCCGCTTTGAGGCACACCTCGAAGTCCCTCAGCCACCTTTTCCATCTTGATCCAAGAGTGCTGGTGTCAGTGAGGCCGAAGTTAGATGGTAACTGGGATAGCAGGCTGTCCGTCATTCTTTTATGTGTTGGTCTGGCAGGGGTCACTGGACTGTCAGTGACTCCTCTTCGGAGATGCTCATGAGGTGTTAGCTTTCTTTACTGTCAGCAGTTAGACTGCTTCTGAAGGTCTGCCGGATGAGGCCTTTTTTGTGTGCGTTGAGGCCCAGGCGCCTGCTGGGGATGCTGTGCTGTGTGCCGGGGTCCTCTGTGACCTTCGCGCTGCGGCGCTGTCTCTGGGCTGAGCATGTGTGTGCTCTTTTAACTTGTGGCCCTGGTGGGGGGAGGGGGCTGCATGGTGTTCTGGTGGGCCTCTGTTGTGGTCTTGGCGTTAGAACTAGTTGGTGCGGGTGGGTTATGAGCGTACTGCTCTCTTACCCATGGATGTTTCCTTTGGATTTTGGAGCAGGAGGGCCATGCCTCCACCGCTCTCCGAGATACGCTGGATCTTGTGGTTGCCGTCGGCGGGAGGCTTGCGTGCCTCGACCACTTGGAATACTGCAGGCGGGGAGCCGCTGCTCCACCCGCTGATGTCAGTGTGCACAAGGTCGTGCTTGGACCCGTGCCGTTGCTGTCGGCGTGAGATCGCCTTGTCTCCACCGCCCGGAGTTGTGCGAGCGGGGAGCTTCAGCTCCACCCGCGGATGGTTGTGCGTGCAAGGCCAGTCAGGCTCATGCAGGGTGCCGGCGGGGCACTTTCCCGCTCTCACCCGCTTCTGTGCTCGCGCTGCTAACGGAGCCGGCAGTATGGTCTCTCCAGTGGTGTTGATCACGGAGGATTCGAGGTGGCGGGCCAGGTGGGGCTCGAATTAGCCTTGTCGCCAGTGTGATATCCTCAGAGTGGACCGCCTTACACTGCATACGCGCTCAGGCACTCTACATTCATTCAACATAGAGGCCGACACGGAGCTTGGGTTCAACACTCTTTATGCTTACACTGCCCGCCAGGAACTGGTGCCTTTCCCGTCCCTTGCTCCTCCTCTTCCCTCTGTCCCCTGGTACTCCCCATGTGACATGAGTGCGGTGACGACACCACAACCCCCAATACAGAAGGGAAACTTCTCTGTGCAGCCGGGTATAAAGGGTTTTTGCTGTGTCCAACCCCCCAAAATTGAAGAGTGTCTGCTCTTTGGAACACCCTTCAGGATACAGAGCCGTCCGCAATCATGCAACCTCTTCTTGTGTCTCCCAAGACACCAGGGCTATGCTTTACACCTACCCCATTCAGAACAGTGGTGCTGTAGATCTGTTCAGCCCCCTCATGCCTCCTACCCCATCACCAGAGATTTTAGTGGGTGATCGATCCACTCGTACACATGACACAAAAACTGAGGGGCTACAGTTATTTCCCATCGGTCATAGCCCTTTGTAAACAATGCAGTGCACTCATATCCGGGAGCACATCCGCTAGAACGCCCCTGCTCGCTCCTTGTGCTTTTCTACCCTTGCGCCAGTCGGCTGACGCACACACAATGGGCCTCATCACGAGTTGGGCGGTAACGCCGGCGCTATTAGCGCCAGCGTTAATAGCCCTACCGCCAAACCCCCCGGTGCTAATAGCGCCGGATCACGGGTTTGGCGGAACGGGTATTGCCCATTCCCCACTGAGCCCATTCAGGAATTCCCCATTCCCCATTGGGCTCAATGGGGAATTTTCATGCTCTTACCGCCAGCGGATTTCCCGCCGGCGGTAACAGCGCAAAATTTCAGCGGATTTCCCCCCAGCTCAGAGCTGGGGGGAAATCTGCCAAACCCGTGATTTGGCGGACCCTTAAATGCAGCGGTAATAGCGCTACCGCCGCATTTAAGGGTTACCGCCAAACTCATGATGAGGCCCTATGTGTTTGCTGCTGCAGCAGCAAGAACCCAGATGCAAGCAGCCTATTCTCGAATGGAAAGAACACATGAGAGGAAAGCGCCATGTTGATAGACTGAAGAGGCCTGATTCATGGAATCTGGCGCAGAAATGGTGCAAGGGCCATGCGCCGAGATGGACCCTGCACGAGCTGCTGCGCCGAAAAACTTTGCACGCCACACTTATTCATGGATTTCAAGATGCATTACTAGCCATCATGCAAGTAACAACAAGCTGCGCGAGGAACGCCCACAACACACCCCCACGCACACCAAAAAGCAAGCTAAAGCACTAACACGCAAGCCTCCAGCCATCCAGCAAAATTGCGCGCCTCACCTCGCAATCCCAGCCCGCACCCCATGGAATATGATAAAAATGAAATAAAATTTTATTTGTATCGCGCTCGTGCACAAATGTTTCAGAGCGCGACGAGGCAAGGGAGGGGAACAAGGGAGAACAGAAAAAACAACAATCTTACTAGGCCCAGTGACATTGAGAATGCGCAAGTGCATGGGAGAAGGAAAGGGGAAAAGTGCATGAAGGGAGGAGAAGTGGAAAGTGCGGAGCAGAGGAAAAAAAAATATATAATAAAATAAATAAATAATAAAGGCAACAAACAGTGGAAGTGCAGCCGGCAAGTGGCAATTGCTAGGCAAGTTGGGGCAGCAGACAGAGTATGTCTGATAAGTGAAGGAAAGAAATGGCCCGGAGGACTGTATTGTTACAGATACAGACCCCAGTGCAGGGATTGCCTAGAGGCAGTGCGGAAGGGTGGCAGGGTGAGCAGGTACCTAGGCCCGGATGACAGAGGGTAGGCCAGGTGCACGGTGCAGAGAGAGAAAAGATCAGCAGGGGAGAGGAATGGCGAAGGCAGAAGCAAAGAGGAAGGAAATGAGGTGCTCTCCTCAAGAACTTGCCCTTGCATGCCCTCCCTCGCAAGCCCAGGCCGCACTCCAGCGAAATGGCGTGCCTCACCTCATAATCCCAGGCCGCACCCCGGAGAAAATGCGTGCCCTCCCTCGCAAGTTCAGGTCGCACCCCTGCAAAATTGCGCACCTCACCTCGCAATCCCAGGCCGCACTACAGAGAAAACATGTGCCCTCCCTCGGAAGCCCATGCTGCACCCCAGAGAAAACATGTGCCCTCCCTCGCAAGCCCATGCTGCATCCCTGCAAAATCACGTGCCCTCCCTCGCAAGGCCAGGCTGCACCCCATTGTTAAAGTGGGCCCCCCCTCGTAAGTGGAGGCTAGACCCCTTAAAAAAATGTGAGTCCCCCTACACCCTCGTCACCCATCCTGTCCACAGACACCCCTACACATCAACCACTGTAGTCCAGACACCACCTCCCAGTCCCCTCACCTGTGACAACCTAACCAGGCAGCCCCCTCCCCGACTGGATACCACCCACAGGCAGCCCCCCCAGACTGGACACCCCCCACAGGCAGCCCCCTCCAGACTGGACACCACCCACAGGCAGCCCCCTCCAGACTCTACAGCCCCCACAGGCATCCGCCTCCAGACTGGACAACACCCCAAGCCCCCTCACCTTTGAGAACCCCCACAGGCAGCCCCCTCCAGATGCAACACCCCCCACAGGCAGCCCCCTCCAGATTGGATACCACACACAGGCAGCTGCCTCCAGACTGGACACCCCCACAGGCAGTCCCCTCCAGACTGGACATCACACTCTGGCAGCCGCCTCCATACTGTACTCCCCCCACAGGCAGACCCCCCCCCAGACTGGACACCTCCACAGCCATCCCCTTCCAGACTGGACACCGCCCACAGGCAGCCTCCTCCAGACTGGACACCAACACCAGCCCACATCTCCTGTGACAACCCCCACAGGCAGCCCCCTCCAGACTAGACACCCCCCATAGGCAGCCTCTTCCAGACTGGACACCACCCACAGGCAGCCCGCTCCAGTCTGGACACCACCCGCAGCCCCTCTCACCTGTGACAACCCCCACAGTCAGCCCTCTCCAGACTTGACACCACTCAAAATACCAGTGCAATGCATGTCTGCAGCTCACCTGAACTTCTGTGGTCTGACAGCACCATGAATTGCAACACCAACATGTCGTCTGCAAATCCAACCAACTAGAATCACTGGAGGTCCTTCCATGAGTGGAGCACCTGCTCACACACCCTTCCAGGCCTTAATCTTCCCCCACCATATACATGTGACAAGTGAATGCAAAAACATGTGCATGTTGCCCATGGCACATTGCCAAGGCATAAACGCACAGTAACAGAATGTGTGCCCATGACATAAGCAAACCTACCAAAGGTTGTTGCAAGATCAACAAACAATGGCCAGTTTTGTCACCGCCTAAGTATGAGCGACTTGTGTGGCAAAATACCTGTCAGGGAACAATCACATGGCATGGCCATGCATGGGTGATGGTAGGGCAGTCAGAGAGAGCATGACTCACAGAGATTGGAGAATTGTACTGCCACTCTGAAAGAGCAAACATGGCCCACTACGACATACCAGTGGTATAGGTTGAGCAACACATGAAAGAAGGCATTGTGTGACTGCACATGCTGGTAAACATGTCTGTACGACATGGGTTTTACAAAGCAATGACAAACTAATGGGCTATGAACGCGACCATGGAACACTCCCACAGTGAGCCTGTCAAAACTGATATAATATTGTTTTGTCTCCGTTGTAAATGTTGGCCTATGCCCAGTCGCTTTGCGAGGAAATCCGTATTGCAAGGTTGTGACCTTAAGTTAATCAAGCCTCCATTTTAGGTTAAAGCCGCCATTTTGGCTTATCATGCAAAGTCACCCTATGGCCTGAAATGGCCAACCTGTGTTCTCTTGTTCTTACTTTAACCTTTTCAACCTCTGTAGGCGAGTTAATGTCCAACCTGCCTGCAGGCTACATGTTAGGGTCATGTAGACCTTGTCCTTTGTTGACCTCGGGATCAGGGGATTACTTGAATCAGCGATGTTAACATACAAGTATACAAGAACAATAACGCTATTTAAACATGACATGCGAAACATCTGTTTGACCTGCATTGAAGCAAATGTGTAAAGAGTGTAAAGTTAAACCCAGAGAATAATGGTGCTTGTTAGTAAATGTATTAAGAAGTGAACCGCATGCACAAGATATGTAAATTAGGAATGAACCTGGCGCGAACCCTAGCCCAGTACATGATTAACTTGTAGGAGGCTGGACATCGTTATGAAGAAACTGTATAAATATGCTGATGTCCAGCTAGCAATTCCTGTTCACTGCTCACATTGAACCTGCTGGTGGTCTCTGTGAAGTACTGACGGCCAAATAGCTATTTGTGTACTTTGATTTGTAACCTGTTCAGTATTGCAATAAAGATTCTGGGAATCTTTACAAGCTTGTGTTAGTGTATTTCTCTTTGCATGGTGTAAAAGCCTTAATATTGTGTTTTCTGATTCCACAGATGGCGCCCGAATAGGGACCCTCAAGATTGACTTCGTCTCGTTGAAGTTTGGCTCGGCTATCGGACTGGGATCGGATGGTGCCAACAAAACGGCCCCTCTGGACGAGAAGCGAATTCCTCAACAGAACAGCACGATCCGATCCCTGAACGGTGAGCTGTAGCCCGAGACGACGTCTTGACAAGGGTCCATATATCGAGGTGGGTAAATTTGCTGAAATCAGTAGACACGTGGGTCCTTAGAATTGTTCTTAGTAACCCGATCGGGCCTCCCAGTCCTTTGGTCAGGTGAATCGTGACCCGATTCTTAATTTAACCCTGACAATTTGAATTTGGCGCATTGTACTCGCGAGCACAATTATTTGACCAGGTAACACCAGAATTCTGATATGCCTGGGAAATTGTCTGCCTGCTTCAGGGCATTATTCCGCAGCGATAGACAATCTTTGGAAGATAGCCGTCCCGCACCGCAGGAGGGGTCGCCGGCATGTACTATGTACTGTAAGAAAGGCTTTGGTAGTATAGCATTTAATGATATTTGGCACAGACAGACCAGACATAACTCTAATCTTTGGTGGCCAACCATTGGTAGCTTTGAAATCCCTCGTATAGAATATTTAGAGTCTGTATTGGTAAAGAAAAAAGCTAGACCTGCAGCATTTGAAGCATTGCACAGTTGGAAAACAGAAGCTTTGCAGCAACAAAAGAGTAGAGAGAAACATATGCGTCGACATATGACGAATGCCGAAAAGGCACTGTTATATGATCAAAATAAACAATTGGAATCAGTTAGGAACACGGACAGAGCGTTTCAATTAGGCATTCAGAAAATGTACCCTTCAAAAGATTTTCATACGTCCGATGAATTGATTAACAAACTTTTGCATGAACGAAGGCCCGATGCCTCTGCGCCACCCCCATACGTCCCTCCTCCTGGTGCTTTTCCCCTTCCTGTCGTTATTCCTCCTCCTATACTTCCCCCGGTCCTTGCTATTGCTCTTCCTGTTGTTCCTCCAGTCGTCGCTCCTTTGGCTGCCCCCTTGCCTCCACCTATTGACATTCAGGATGTGCCTACTCTTCCTCTTCCAAGTGATTCCGCATCGCTTGTAGTAGACCAGGGAACGGGATCAAGGGTTGTGACTCTTAATACTGTGTCCCCAGATAAAAAGAATGAATTGATTGATTGGGCTAAACATTGTATGGAGAAGGGTGTACAAGCTGATGTTTTTTCCACACTCGAAAATTTAAAAAGTATTCCTGAGAAAAATGTTTTTATTGAAGGGTTAGGGATTCATTTGAGTACAATGTGGAATAGATTAAACGATGTAGATCTCCCACAAGGGTTACGGGATTTGAACACCTTAGCATTGTCTAGAGATACTGCGGAGAAACTATATGAGCATGTCAAGAGGATTTTTGTGTATTTTGTGTATAGGAAGGAGTTGGAAGAGTTACAGAATGAAGAAGCAGATGGTGATAGTTTAGATACTATGTTCTTACAGAAACGGTTTTCTCCTCGCCGTGAATTGATAGGTGAGGAAGCGCGAATTTGTACAAAGGATGCGATAAGATGGATTTCGGATATGTCGATAACTCCAGATGAAGTATATGACACGTATGGTCAGTATACGTTAGAAATGCAAAAGAAAGTGATCCAGGTTATGGTAGAATACCTGCAGAATGAGTGTGTAAAAAGAAAGATTTGTTGTCCCGCAGAATTGTCGAGTGTTTATAAGAGAGCCTTTTCGATTGATACTTCTTCGACTGCCTTAGCGCTTGATTTGGCTCTGTTGCTTAGTAAGCGTTCAGAGCTACCTACATCTCAGTTGCCTATGAGAGAGGTCCCTCCGACATTTGTCCCAAAAGTTGAGATTGCAGCCGATGCTGCACGAGGTATAATCGCTGTGGACATTCCTGCACATTACGTATCGCAGTTTGTTCATGTCCCGTTCTTGAGACAGGAAGTGAACACCATAAAGCAATCTATTCCTGATATAAGAAAGAATCCGATGGGGTTCTATAAAAAAATAGAGTCGGTCTTACAATCATCGGTATTCACCTTAAGTGATATTGATTTATTATTTCCCGTACTCCTGCCAGTTGATTTGTGGAAACAGATTAGGACTGTAGATGATGTACCTGGGTTAGGAGATACATGGGATAACATGGTTAGGCTCGACAGAGAAAGACCAGCTGGCGAGCGACGGCCTCAAGTGATATTAATTTTGCCTGATAGGATTATTGTCAAATTAAAAACTATATAGTTCCTGAAAAAAGAATGATTTGGGACAAGCTTACGGCCTGTGTCCAAGGAAAGTCTGAGGGTGCTACCGAGTTCTTCAATCAGTTCAAACAGGTATTTTCAGATTTCAGTAGACAAGACTTAGGCACAGAGTCAGGGAAAAGTCTGATTGTTGACACATTTGTATGTGGATTGCTGCCTGACATCCAGTTACAGATTATGTCTTCTGAAAGCGGTTGGCAGGCGAAGTCTCAATCAGAAGTACTGCACATGGCTCAGTACTATGAAAATCGTGTGAATAATGAAAAGGAAAAACTTGAGAAAAGAAAGGGTGACCTGAAAACAAGAGTACTATTACAGCAGATCGTTAGAAACCCTAGAGGGGGTAATCAATTTAGAGGTCAATACGTTCCACAGGGAAGTACGCCCCTGGCTCCGGTAACCATTAACCAGTGTGCCTATTGTCGACAGGAAGGACACTGGCGCGCACAATGTCCAACCTTGCAGCAAAAGTCATTTGGGAACATGGGTAGACGATCCAGAGGTCGCCCAGCTGTAGGGGGCCCTGGCAGAGGTCAGTTTGCGCCAGAATCACAGCAACCTTCTTCACAGGATAAACAAGTTTCAAATGTGGATAATAGAAACATTTTTGATCATCCTTCTGCCGCGTACTTCTCTGAAGAGCTTCCTTTTGATGACATTCTGTTTCGTTAGTATTGCCCAAAGCAGGATTTGGAACCAACGCCTATTCCCGTTCATCAGAAAGGTCCCTACGTTGAGATGGCGGTGGGAAATAGGAAGCATCTATTTTTAGTAGATACAGGAGCACAAAAGTGTTCCATTGACCATTCACGGGTTCCAAACATTCCCCTGTCAGGGCAGTCCAACGTTTCTGTAGGGTTTTCAGGCACACCTGTAGTTTGTCCAGTCTCTTTGCCGGTACCAATAAAACTGTATCCCTTCACGGAGCAGTGTCCATTTCTACTTACTACAAACTGTGGGGAGAATTTGCTGGGGTTAAATTTGCTGAAGGAATTGATTGCAGAAATACATTGCTCCTCGGACAGAGTTCGGTTAACAATTTCACCTCAGCAATCACTCGCCTCTCAGTTTGTGACCCGACTTTTACCGCCAGATTTCAGTAACATTCCGGAATGCTTAGGGGCAATTGATGATAATGATGTGACATTCTTCAAATTGAACCTGTTAAAATTATTCTGAAACATGGAGTCAAATTGCCTCGCATTCCACAATATAAGATCTCAGTTAAAGGCGGACAGGCTTTGAAATGTATAGTTTCTGATTTTGTACATCATGGAGTAATTGAGGAAATTACAGGTAGTTTGTGTAACAGCCCGATTTTGCCAGTATACAAAAAAGGTGATAATGCGATTCCTTTTCGGTTTATAATTGATTTGCGTGCTATTAACAAAATTGTGGCTCCTCAATTTCCCATTGTACCTGATGTTACAATGATACTAACTATGATTCCGGCTTCTGCCACTCACTTTAGTGTTGTTGACCTCAAAAACGCATTTTTCAGTATTCCTATACACAAGGATAGTAGGTATTTGTTCGCGTTTACCCTAGGTGGACGCTCGTTCACATTCACTCGTGCACCACAAGGGTACACTGAGAGTCCAAGTATTTATAGTAGAGCATTAAAAGAGCAACCCGATACTCTCGAGTTGCCTACTACTTGCACGTTACTACAGTATGTAGATGATCTCCTCTTGGCTGCTGATTCTGAGAGTGCCTGTAAAGAAGGCACCATGTTGTTGCTTTGTCATCTAGCAAAACATGGCCACAAAGCTTCACTCAAAAAATTCCAATATTGTTGTCAGGAGGTCGCCTATTTAGGCTATCTCCTGTCAAAGGAGGGAAGAAGGTTGACACCTGAATGAATAAAAACTATTTCTGGCATGTCTGTCCCAAATACGCAGAAGGAAGTTAGAGCCCTGATAGGTATGGCTTCTTACTGTAGATTGTGGATCCCTAACTTTTCGTTAACGATTAAACCAATGCTGGCTTTGACAAAAAAGGGCATTTCTTTGCCATTGCCATGGACTTTGGAACACCAGACAGCATTTGATTTGCTCAAAACCGTGCTGTGTTCGGCACCGGTTTTAGGTACTCCAAATTATGAAAAGGCCTTCGTGTTGTATGTGCATGAACGTGATGGATGTGCTTTGGCTGTCTTAACGCTGGAACATGTAGGGAAGAATAGGCCATGCGGCTATTTCTCTCTGTCCTTGATCCTGTTGCATGTGCTTTGCCGAGATGTTTGAGAGCTGTCGCTGCTGCGTCTGTAAAACAGAGCGAGGGAATGGTCCTGGGTCATGCGTTAACCCTAATGGTACCTCACTCTGTAGATATTCTATTAAATAGAACTCAAACGTAACACCTTACTTCTGCACGATTGACAAGATACGAATTGATCTTGTTTGCTCCCCACATCCAAATTCAGAGGTGTTGTGTATTAAATCCAGCTGAACTTTTACCTGTCCCGCAAGATACTGTTGATGGTGACGAAACGTCACACGATTGCCTTTACACTACAGAACAAGAGACTAAAGGTAGAATCGATTTGAAACACATGCCTTTGAATAGCCCACAAGGAGAGCTATTTTGTGATGGCTCCTGTTTCAAACTTCCGAATGGTACATCCACGGCTGCTTATGCCGTCACTACCTTAAGCACGGTTGTGGAAAGCAAAAGAATTATGTATAATTCAGCGCAGGCCGCAGAAATTATAGCATTAACTCGAGCTTGTGAACTTTCTGAAGGGCTTACAGTAAATATATATACCGACAGTCAGTATGCCTTTGGGGTAGTTCACAACTTCGGTAGACTTTGGAAAGAACAAGGTTTCTTGACCTCACATGGCACACAAATACAGCACAGCACTTTAATAGTGCGATTACTTTCAGCGCTCGCACTCCCTGTTCAGTTAGCCATTGTAAAATGTACAGCACATCAAAAGGTTACAGATGATATAGGAAAAGGGAATGCTTTCGCTGATCAGATAGCTAAACAAACTGCCACTGATTTTTGTTCAGAAATGTATGCTGTAAGGGAAACTGTAAATGTTTGCACTTTTGGTGAAAGTATCGATTCTGTAAAAGACATTCAAACAGATGCTACTGTAGAGGAGACCAAGAAATGGGTCGAGGGTGCAGGGAGATTGGATGGTGATGGGTATTGGGTGGACAATGTTGAAGGAAAATGGTTACTCCCTGATGCCTATATTACAATGATGGTCATTATGGCTCATGGTCCGAACCATGTCTGTGCGCCTAAATTGACTAAAATGTTACACAGTGTATGGGCCAATGATAACATTTTCAAAATTGCAGAGCGCTTTGTCCAAGGGTGCATGGTCTGCTTGCAGCACAATGTAGGAAAAGGTACCTCGACTCCTAGAGGAAGTTTCGCTCCACCTTCTGTTCCGTTTGAGGTCATCCACTTTGATTTTATTGAGATGGAACGTTGCAACAATCTTAAATACGTGTTGGTTGTCATTTGTGCATTTAGCAAGTGGGTTGAGGCCTTCCCTGTTAGAGATGCAATGGCCATAACCACGGCAAAAACTCTGTTGAAAGAGTTCTTTCCTAGGTTTGGGCTGCCGAGAGTCATCTGGTCGGATAATGGGCCACACTTTATCGCTGCTGTAATCCTAAAAATATGTGAAGGATTACAGATTGATAAACGGTTCCATTCAGCCAGACATGCCCAAAGTGCCGGATTAGTGGAAAGGCATAACGGCATTATAAAGAACAAGCTCGCTAAGATGTGTGCTGGCACCCAGTTAAAATGGCCAGACGCCTTACCGATCGTGTTGCTGTCGATGAGAATAACCCCTCAAACTAAGACTGGGCTCTCTCCCTTTGAGGTGGTAATGGGGAGGCCTGCTAATATTTGGGGTATGCCAAAGAGTCGCTCATTGCAGGATATAGAGAATGTGCTTCTTTCAGATTACTGTAACCAGTTGAATAAAAATCTATTTTCAATTTATCACCAGTTGCGAGAGGGATTACCTGTACGGTACGAGGGTCCCGGTCATAGTCTACGACCGGGGGACTGGATCCTCACAAAAGTTTTTGAAAGGTCGTCTTGCCTTGCACCTCGGTGGAGGGGTCCCTACCAGGTCCTGCTAGTCACCCAGACTGCGGTGCGGGTAGCAGGGCGGAAGAACTGGATACACGAAACGCACACCAAACGGATCCCGCAGCCCGTGCCATATGATACAGAAGACACAGAATCCCTTTCCAATGCTGTAACCAATGTGCCCGAAACAGCAACAACCGACACAAGAGTATCGGAGACCGTTCCAGAGTTCGTAAGGCCAGACAAAACAGCCATCTTGTCTCCGCACTCTCCAACAGTGTTACTTCCGGATCATCCATTTTCTGATCCCATTTCCGTTCACTCGCCACCTCCAGTGGGAAATGACGACATACTGTTTTCTGATCCTTCAGCACCGAAATTGTGAAATATAATTTACGTCCAAGAAGATAGACGTACGACACGGTTTGACTGTGCAATTGAGGAAATCATTTGAGGGCTTGCCTTTTGGCCCGACTGTACGAAAGGATTCTGTTGGCTAAGGGTTGTGGGAAAGACATTAAGAAGACGCACGACTGGAGTCGCCAGCAAATGAACAATTGGTGTTTTTTCGATTGAAGACTACGATGCTTGCACCCGCTATCCCTCCTACCGAACTTTTAGACAAATATGTGACTAGCAGAGACAATGATCAAGCGTGTAAGGGGACCCCAAAAATGTATTGTTGCCTTTTTGTAATAATAACTGGGTTTTTAGTAACTATTGGTTTTGGGTTATGGTACCTGGAGGAAGCATATCCGCTAGAGGACTTTTTACCTGTTGAAGATGTATCTGTTTTACCCACTCCTTCCGTGCAATTGCATACCTTGTCGCCTAGAGATTCTTCGCATAGACGGAACTATCAGAATAATACTCTTTTGTTAATAATGAAGGCCACTCATGCAATTTTTAATAGGACCAACTGCTGGATCTGCTCGCATTTACCACAACATGGGGATAAGGGGCTTGGTTGGTACATTCATCCTTTACCTTTGACAACTGCTTGTTATGCTTCTCTTAGAGCACTATTCTTTGGCCGATGGAATGACAGCATCTCAGGGAACTTTGATGGTACAAATTTGAATAGTTTTGAAAAACGTGTTTTGATGCCCCTGGGATGCTCGCTTTTTGCAAATAGGAGTAAGCCAAACGTTGCTTCTGTTAGGCCCTCTGATAGATTGTCTCGTCCTTTTCAGTCTTTGATCTCTTTCAAAATGGCTCCTATAGGCAATAAGGATGCCACGCCTCCATCTTATTCTATTAACCATAGCCCCGATTCAGTTTCCTTTTGCATACAGAGGAATGGAACACGGTCAATGGGTGATTTTAGAAGATGCGCCAATGTTGCGAATTGGACTAGTGAGAACAGACCTCTGTATGTAGGTGAACCTGTCTATTTCGTTTGCGGTAATGTGGCATTTCCATGGTTGCCCAGGGATTGGCAAGGAACTTGCTATTTAGGGATTCTATTGCCTGGGATATTTATTGCCAGTACTGCAGAAATTTCGAAGACTCGTCCACGACGAGATGTGAAGGGGGATACTCCAGCGCAAACTCTAGGAGACATCATGAAATCATTTGTGCCATTTTTTGGGCAAATTATGAATTCAGAAGATATCAGGGGACTAGCGAGAGTACTGCAGAGAACCATCAACCGGACCACTGGCAAACTCTATAATATGACGTTAGAACAGAAAGCGATAAGATTAGTAGCTCTTCAGAACCGGATGGCATTAGATGTCATTCTGGCTGAGCGTGGAGGAGTATGTAAATTAGTGGGGTCCGCTTGCTGCGTTTACGTACCAGACTCCTCTCCAACGATCTTTAGGGCGATCCAAAATCTACATGTTCTTAGTTCGGAAGTGCATGTTCCTGAGGGAAACTGGGAACTTAGTGCATGGTTTTGGGACCTCCTACGGTCGTGGGGATGGAAGTTGTTTTCGGCCCTACTGATTATCTTGGGTAGTTTTTTGTTCCTTTCTTGTTGTTGTATACAGTGTCTCCCTGGTATATGTTCGGTATTAGGGGGGTGTTGCGCGCAAGCAATAGGCGTATTAGGGCATAAAATATACGCCCCAGATAAGGTTTCCAAGGAGTATGTGTTGAAAGAAACTCTAGTGTCTGATCTAATGGCAATAGATATGTCTGATAATGATTTGGGGTGTATAGACGTTGAAATGTGGAGTTAGTCGCAAAGTGATTGAAGGTAGTTTAGCGCTTGGCATAGGCCAAAAGGAGGGTTTGTCGAAACTGATAAAATATTGTTTTGTCTCCATTGTAAATGTTGGCCTATGCCCTGTCGCTTTGCGAGGAAATCCGTATTGCAAGGTTGTGACCTTAAGTTAATCAAGCCTCCATTTTAGGTTAAAGCCGCCATTCTGGCTTATCGTGCAAAGTCACCCTATAGCCTAAAATGGCCGACCTGTGTTCTCTTGTTCTTACTTTAACATCTTCAACCTCTGTAGGCGAGTTAATGTCCAACCTGCCTGCAGGCTACATGTTAGGGTCATGTAGACCTTGTCCTTTGTTGACCTCGGGATCAAGGGATTACTTGAATCGGCGATGTTAACCTACAAGTATACAAGAACAATAACGCTATTTAAACATGACATGCAAAACATCTGTTTGACCTGCATTGAAGCAAATGTGTAAAGAGTGTAAAGTTAAACCCAGAGAATAATGGTGCTTGTTAGGAAATGTATTAAGAAGTAAACCGCATGCACGAGATATGTAAATTAGGAATGAACCTGGCTCGAACCCTAGCCCAGTACATGATTAACTTGTAGGAGGCTGGACATCGTTATGAAGAAACTGTATAAATATGATGATTTCCAGCTAGCAATTCCTGTTCACTGCTCACATTGAACCTGCTGGTGGTCTCTGTGAAGTACTGATGGCCAAATAGCTATTTGTGTACTTTGATTTGTAAACTGTTCAGTATTGCAATAAAGATTCTGGGAATCTTTACAAGCCTGTGTTGGTGTATTTCTCTTTGCATGGTGTAAAAGCCTTAATATTGTATTTTCTGATTCCACAAGCCCACCTCCCTCCACCCCAACCACACTGATGCCAAACAACACAGTGATGCTGCACATGTAAATGCTAATGAAAAAATACAGTGCAGACCCAATTGTCTGATGGACCCACACCTTCATGTCAGGCACATGTGCATCCTGCCATCCAGAACTTTCCCAGAAACAAAAACAACAAAGAAGCATGCACGCCACAAGACACATGACTTGCAATGGAGAAATGCACTGGCTGAAAATAGAACTATCAAAGAGGCCGACACACAAATGAACTCCATGAAGCGTGGAATGTAACAAACAGAACAATATATTCTAAATAAATATGTACAAAAATAAACTTGGAATGAAGCGCAAAGTAGTCCAAGGTAAATATGTAATGAAATTAATATTTTATGCCTAAACAACTATGTACTATAAAAACGGGCAAGGAATGTCTTGAAAGTCTGGGGAAAAGAAACCTACACCTAAAGAACTATGTACACAGTCAGTGGACTAGTCCAACTCCTCCTCTCCAATCTCACTTAGCCTTTCCACCAGGGCTGAGTCCAGCACCACGTTCTCACTCCATTCTTGCCTGGAGGGCTTGCAGGGTCTCGAGCATTTGTGTCTCTATCAACTCGGCCTCCCTGCAAGTGGCATCCAGGATGGAAGCCCACCTCCTCGCCCGACGCAGCGCAATCTCAGTCCTGGCCAACACAATCCTCGTTTCTCAATCCTGCTGCCTCTCTGCTCCGATCTGCTGCCCATATCCTGGGAACACAGAAGACATCCTGTTCCTCCGGTCCACCTGTGCCCCCCCTCACACCACGCACCTGCCACCTTTGGATGATCTGCCCTGAAAAAGGTAGCCTCCTCGTTGTTGCCACCTGCTGCCACAGTGACCGGTGCCTGCATGTGTGTACGCCCTCAGAGGGGGTGATGCTACCCAGAGGCATACAGTCTGTGCACTGCTACTGGGTGCTTGCTGTCCCTCCAATGCCAGTGACCCTGTCAGTGCCTGGGTAGGCACGGTTGTAACGCTCACCCTGGTATCCACGGGGACGTCACACAGCCTGTTCTGACCTCTTACGACCTCAAACCCTTCCCTGGAGTCTACTCGACTGGAGACTGGGCCTGAAACACAGGATTGGTAGAGTTTAACTCCCTATTGTCTATGCTTGAACCCCTTCTTCCCCGGGGTCCAACCCTTCCCTTTGATCCACAGCTCACCTTGTTTTCTTGAAAAGTGTGCTCTCCGTCCTGCTCTCAGCGCAGGGGCGCGTTGATTGATGCAGGCTCATTGCTGCCCAGTTACTTCACTGGCAAGAGTCCGACAGGTAAGTATAATGAGTCTTTTGAACAGTTCTCTAACTTCGTTCCTTTCCTTCCTTAGATGATGGCCGGTGGCCGGGGATGACGACGTGCTGCTGAGATGAGTAGCGCTGAAGGTGAGTGAGAGCGCGATGCGTGATGCGACCCTTTCGTATTTGTATTGAACTGAGTTCTTTTTCTGTGTCTTTTAGGTGCCGCGATGTGTTCAGCATGGATGCTGGTTATGAAGAAGAAATGCGGTGAGTAAGCGCAGTATGCGGCGCCTCTAGATGTTTCCACGCTAACCTGGAGTGTCTTTTCCCTCTTGCAGATGGATGAGACGTTCCCGAGACAGAGTTCCCGCAGAACGGCTGGGATTCAGGTAAGCGTTTGAGGCTCGTACAGTCTTTAAAAATAAGCAAAGATTTGCTGAATGCTTACTAATGCCTTTTTTCTGGTCTTTTCCCTTTTTACCTTAGGAAGCAGCGTGCCGGGATGGGAATGACACCGCCGAAGTTGCCCGCAGAACAGAAGGAGCGATGAATGATGGCCAGAAGCGCCGCAAGGTAGGGCTGTTCCTAACAGTGTTCTTGTTCTTGCAGGAGCTGAGCGCAGAAAAAAGATGCAGGCCTTCTGGAGACCGATCCGAACACGGTGAGTGTCACGCTACAGGTGCAGAAAACACAAAGCATGTTTCTCAGCCTGGCCGTGGCTTAAATAGTCTCTGGGTATCCCAGGTGTCTCTGGGCTGAACCACACCCAAAAGACTAGACTGCACATGCAGTTCTGGGAAGCGAAATATGTGGGGGCATCCATCTTGTCCCCATCAATGCACTACAAGTCCAATCCCCAATGTTATCCTATGGGAGTGAGTGAGTCTGGTGCCACAAGCGGCAAGTCTGACTCCAAGTGGGTCTTTGGAGGGATGGAGAGGCCCTTGAGAGCCATGTAGGTGATCGTGGCCTGGCTCCAGCCTGACATCTTGGAGAGCTGGGGACATGAGGGGCAGGAATCATGACACAGTGACCACCTCTGCTGATTTGCCTTGGATTGCCAACTCGGGCAGGGATGTTGGCTCCACCAGACTGTGTAATGTGGGTGGGACTGGTGCACAGGTGAACTTTGTGGTATCTGTGTTGGAAGGCACCCTGAAGGACAGCTGGCGCACAGAGGAGGAAGACGAGGAGGGGGTTGCAGCAGTGAACATCCTATGGAGCACAATACGGAGCGGGCATGTTGCAAGCCAGGTGATGAGGCAGAATACCTCACTGTGATGATGTGCAAGCAGACTACGTGTAGCCTGCACATAATGACAAATTACAGCTGTCCGCCTTGCCACACCGGCCTGCAGGGGTAGCACATAGTCCCGGATGGCAACATCAGATGGTAAGGGGATGTCGGTCTGGGTGGACATATCAGCCGACACCGGGTGGTAAGGCTGGGTGGAGGCATCCCGGAGGTGCATACTGCTGCATCCGATGGCCGAGGGACTAGATTTTGCACAGGCAACTCCACGGTGGCTTGCACAGCCTCATGCCACTGGGACAGGACTGCAGCAGGCATTCCTACCTCAACACCCCCGCCTGACCCCATGCCCTGTGCTGCAACAGCCACCTCCTCTCCCTCACCCTCCTCCATCCTGGATGACTCTGGAGTGTCTTCCACCATGGATGACCCCTGTGTGGCATTGGCTGTCCCTACCGCTGCTGAGGAGTCCACTCCCACCTTCACCTTCTTAAACTTACCCCCAGCAGCCTTGCCCGATGTCACCGGCGCTGCCACAGCCATATTGCTCCCAGAAGATGTGCTTTCACTGGGGCGTGGCTGGGCCCTGCACCTCTGCCTGGTTGAGGCATCCCTGCTCCACAGGACTGGTTCCGACCTCTTCATCAGATGCAACTGTGAAAAAGGAGACACAGAACAGAAACATCAGTGTACTGCACCAATTTGTGCGTGGCAACACCAACATTCACATGAACATGACTAGTCAAGGGAACAACCATCAACCTCCACACACACACACGGGCATGCAATCTACATCCATGCAGACACATGTCTGGCCATCACTCCAGACATTCACATCACGCTACTTGCCACTGTCACAACCAATCAATTGTGTATACTCCCCACACATGCATCATTTGCACATGCACATGTCAGCATGCCACAGCAACAAGCACATACACATGTCATGCACAAACATCAACTGAAAGGCCCCAAGCAGTGTGATGACCAAACAGATCAGAGTCCTGTGAACTGTAATCCCTCTACGTGACTAAGCCAGACATCCACATGCACATGTAGCATCCAGGCGTGAGTGATGCCCAGTCACACATTTCCATCTTTGGCACATACACATGAACATCATGCATGGACATGATGCAGGCAACACTACCTCACCGGTCACACTTGTCACACTGGCACGTCTCAGACACAAGTAACATTGCGTGTGCATGATCTGGAAGGCAGCACTACAACACACTACAACACACAATGCAAGTAATAGCTCATTCATTCAAAATACATATTGTCTGAATGCACACTTGGAGAGCAATGTCTGGGGCATGCACGCAGACATGCATCTCCAAAGCATACTTCCTGCAAGCCTAAGGGGCTCACTGCCAACATGCAGCAGCATGCACATGCAACATAGAACATTGCACCACATGGATATTCACCTTTTGATTCCAGACGTTCATTTAACTCACAGACATGGCTGTGCAGCACCGGGTAGAACTTCTCCAGGACCCGCATGTTGGTATTTGACATCTGGCACCTGTGGTCATAGTGCACCTCTGTGGTGGCACCGGCCTGGATGTAGCGCAGGGCCTTGCTGTGGGTCCTGGATTTCAGGTCCTCCCAGCGCTTGTGCATGGTCTTGAAGGAGTGGGATGCCAACCCCCTGCGTTGACGGCATCCATTACCCCCTCCCAGATCTGCTGACGTCCTTCGTTGCCGCGTTGCATCACAGGGTTGAAGAGAGCATCATAAGGGTCCAGGACCTTCTCCACCAGGATGTCAACTTCCCTGGCTGTGAAGTTGACAGCCCTCTGCCTCGCTGCCATGGGGTTGCCGCTCCGGTCTGAAGATGATGGTGCAGATATGGCAATCCCCGAGTCAGGTGTGGGTGGGCAAGGTGGTCCTGTGGCTGGGCTGTGGAGCGGTGGTGGTGGTATGGCACGGTGAGAATCTGATGAAACCGCTGAGGTGGTCACAGGGCCAAGGGCAGGAGCACTGGTAATGGCTGGACAGCAGACAATCCAAACGCAGTGCAGGTGGCCAGCAGGCACACACACTGAACAGGAAGCAGCAGATGGCTAAGTAGGAGGCAGCACAGTGCAGTAGGAGGCAGGTAAACAGGGACAAAGGCAGGAACGTGGGTCTTACGTGTATTTCTCGGATGGCAGCCAGAAACAGAGTGATGGGACTTTGCGTGTAAACAATGAGTGTGGACACATGAAATCCGAGGAAAGGCCCTCAGCGCATAGCTTACATGACACGCGCTGCACTCTGGCATTCAGCAGGCCATATTTGGGGATACATAAGAACATGTTAAAGCAACTCCGACCATGCGTGCGAAGGGGAGGAGATGGACGAGTGGATTACTGCGAATTATGTGTCGCCACACAGTCCATTCACTTCAGGGACCATACTAGTATCTTATTTTGGTGGGGGTTTTGCCTCCGTGCATATGCGCATCCACTTTTGTATTTTTCAAGGCTAATGGTGAGTCACGTACGCATTTTTCAAACTCTGTGTGCCTCTGTGTATCGCGTACCTCTATTCTTACCCTTAGTGTAGCTTTCTGGGGTTCGTGTATGCTTTTTTGTGTTGCTGGGTGCCACTGCGTATTGTGTGCTCCTTTTTTCTTTTTACGGAAGCTATCCTGGTCTCACGTATGTATTTTGTAAATTGTTTGGGGTGCCTGTGCGTTACACATCCCATATTTTTCTCACCTAGAGTACTTTTGAGCCTTGCTGGACCACAGAAGTATGTCTTCCATCACGTACACTGCCCCCCACACTGTAATTGCCCAGGACAATTGCTTGGTGTGCCTTCCATTTTTCACTTACACCTAGAACATGAGTGGAAAGGCCCCAAAAGGGAAAGGGGGCAGAGGTGGCCGGGTTGAGGGACCTCCTGCAAAAGCATCTGTCCCATCCGCAAGGGCCCAGGGACCCCCTGCGGAACCAGCTGTCCCAGCCCCATGGGTCCAGGCATCTCCTGCAGAAGCAGCTGTTCCAGCTCCAAGGGCCCAAGGACGTGCAGCTGAAGCAGCTGTCCCAGCCCCAGAGGGTAGGGGGCATACAGCTGAAGCAGCTTTCCCAGCCCCAAAGGGCAAGGGACATGCAGCTGAAGCAGCTGTCCCAGCCCAAAATGGTAAGGGATGTGCAGCTGAAGCAGGTGCCCCAGCCCCAGGGGGTAATGCAATGCCCTAGGCCACTAGTGGTCCGGCATCTGGAGCTCAGCGTGGTCCCAGCCACACAGGGTCAACACCACGTGGGAAGAAGGCAAAGCCTGCACAGCAGGTACAGGCTCAACCCCATGGCACGGCACAGGACACTGGCACATTGAGGAAGAGGAACTTCCATGATAAAGAACTCCAGATCCTCATGGACTACACAACCATGCACCACCATGATCGCTGTTTTGTTCTCCCCTTTTCCCCTCGCTTGCCTTGTCGCGCTCTGAAACACTTGTGTACGAGCGCAATAGAAATAAAATATCAATATGAATATCAATATCAATGGTCCTCATTCTGAGTAGGACGGTAAGGGATACTGGGCACCGGTGAGGAGACCGGTGCCGGTAATCCCTTACCGCCCTACTACGAGGTCCCTTAGCGGGTCCATTCCTTAATGCCTGGTCTGACCAGGTGTTAAGGACGGGACCCGTTAAGAGACCTGGGCGCAAATAACAGGCTTGGCACACGCCGGCCCGTTATTTGCGCCCTCCCCATTCCCATTGAGCCCTATAAGGGCTCAATGGGAATTGGGAATTTGGTTTGGTGAATGGGGACTTAACGGTCCGGCCAAGATCGGACTGGACCGGTAAGTCCCCATTTCACCAATCCGGACACAGTACCTTTATTGGTGGTAGTCATGGTGCAAATAGCGCAATGACTACCACCAACCTCGGAATGAGGGCCAATGTGCCAGCAGCCGGGGAGCACACATACACCTACTCACCGTAGGGTGCATTGGCAGCATGTCACGGATGAGATCAACGCCTTAGGATTTGAGAAGCGCACTGCTGTCCAGGTAATTAGGCGCTGGAATGACCTCACCCATCGCAACAAGTCCAAACTGGGTGCCAACCTCGCTTCTGCTCTGGCAACTGGAGGGGGGTCACCAGAGGAGGAGGAGCTGACTGAGCATGAAGAGGCTATGAGCCGATTCATTCAAATGGAGTAGGTGCGAGGCATGGGAGGCCTGGACAATTACGAGGACATGTCCGATGAGTGAGCAAGATTGTGCATCCTGAGTACGTGAAGTGAAGCATTACCAAGATGTATGATTGTGATACGCATCTGGCTGCATTTGAATGACTGCCCAGGTGAACCATGTTGTGGTGTACTGACGCCTGTCCAGTGTACTCAAGCGTGGCTACAACCCATGTTTTGTACATCAGTTGAACATGGCCGTGTGACTGTACTCATCCCCCACTAGCATACCCACCCAACATCTGCAACATGATACTACAACATGCCCTCTTGTTAGCTGCATCCTTGATGTCAGTGGCTCTGCTCTGCTAGACATGTGCTTGTGTCTGAAAAACGAGTTACACTTCATTCCCTGCAGGGTATAGATTCTCTATTCACACATGTACGTAGATGCTTCCATGCTAGATAGAACTACCAAGATGACAACCAGAACACCTTACGGCATGCCCTGAGTGAGTGTGCATTTGTCTAGACTGTGCACATCTCCACTGCTGCTATGGCAATGGCTCCGGTGTCAAATGGATGTGAGGCCTGATCCATGTTACCCTCTCACACTCAGCACACACTCCATGGGTCCATGGCCCTGTCCCTCTTGTGGGTCACTGTACCTTGTTCCTATCTCCAACTCCATTTACTTACTGTCTCCACTTCACAGACCTTGGCTAAGTGAAACTCTTACAGTCATGCATCAACTGGGACTGTTTCCTTTTTCCCACACTTACAGCATTTTCCCATTGTGTACAGTTCCTGTGCCAGGACAACAATGTGATGGATGCAGACTTGGATGTGAATATGTGTGTCTGCCTGTTGACATGTCATGTAATTGCATGTCACAGAACCACATAACCATGCCCATTTCACTGGTATTAGTCAACAGTTAGAAGTACCATGTGCCATAGTGTGCTTGCTAACGGCCCTGTTTGTTGGCAATGTGTCCACTGGCATGGCCCTGAGCAGGGAATGGACAGTTGCCAGTCTGCATATGCCATGATCAGATATCTTCTTGTACATAATGTGTGGATGATGTTTCTCTCATCGTGACATGCCCTGCATTCTGTTGTATGACAGCAATGTGATACACATGTTTACTGTGGACACGTTGCACATGACTCTGCATGTCTTTTTCTGTCCAGGTGCAGGTGAGGAGGCACCAGGTGCAGGTGAGGAGGCACCAGATGCAGAGGAGGAGGAAGAGGAGGAAGAAGAGTCTGTGGCACTTCAGACCACCAGTGAAGGACACAGCGTGCATGCTGTGAGAATCCACTGGTGCTACAGACAATCCTGAGCCTTGTTGCAGACAATTCTGACTCTTTGGACTCCAGTAGCTCTGATGCTGAACCGGATGTGCAGTCCACAATGCTGGCGGAGGTGAGTGCACCAATGGGTGGAGCAGTTGGGGCCACTGAGTCTGTGGGGGGTCGGTGCCTTCACAAGGTCACTCAGTGGTGTCACGCCTGTCTGTGGTGGTTATGGCTGCAAGGGCACACTCCCATGTATTGGTTTCTGGTCCTGGGGCAGATATCCAAGGGAGGGTTGCCGTCCTGCAGCCAGAGGCAGTGGCATCGCAGCAAGGGCATGCTCCCTTGGATCAGGCAGGCATGGGCCCTGCACACGTGGGGGACGTGTGCAGCCTGGGCAGACAAAGTGGGAGCAGCAGATGTTGTGTTTCCGCACACCGACAGGGTGCTGTCTATGAGAGTTTGGCGGAGGGCATGGATAGGGTGGCCAGTTCCATGATTTCCCCAGCAACACAGGTGGAGCAAGAGCTGCAGGTCATGCGGTCCACATGCCGCTCCCACAGACTCTGCAAGGAGGCCAACATCAGGGGCTGACAGGCAGATCTGTGGTCTCTGCAGGCATCCCTGCTTGCAGAGGGTCGAGCTCACAGGAAAGCCCTGAGGCGTGAGTTGTTGGCCCACAGAGCTGAAATCCATGAGGAAGAGGCAGCCACCAGGAGACTGTTCTTCCAGGAGATGCTTTCACTGAGGGAGACTACCGTGGAGGAACTCTGTGCAACCAGTGAGGTTGTGCATGGTGACCTCCAAGCCCTCAGTCTGCTGGTGCATTCATCAGTGTCATGCATGGCCGCTGCCACTTAGGACCAGGCCAGGGCACTGCGTGGTGAGCCTCCACTTCCACCATCTGATTCAATGCAGGATGTTGGTGCCAGCAGAGACATGCCTCCCGGTCCACCATAGCCTTGCCGTCCGTGAGCCCGTGGAGGGGATTTAATTTGTTTCTTTTTTTTTTTTACTTTCACCCATGTGGAAGTTGACATGCACCCACCTGCTCCCCCCCGACCCCATTCTGGGTGGACCCCCCTGGTCCATGATGGACATTTTTGTTTTAAAAAAAATTGTTAATACTCAGGCCCGAATGGTGGCATTTCATATTTGAAGTGCCCTTTACCAATTTTACATCTCAAGGCCATAACGTTTGCAGTGGCGGACATGCAGGCATGCATATTGACGTCAACTTGCATGTTTGCATGGTGATGCACATGATGACATGTGCTGTTAACTATGGGTTCAGTGTTCCCTCACACATGTGTGCTGCGTGAATGGTACTTCACTATGCCTGTTGTAATGTCTTCTCCCATGTTGTTTCAGTAATCTGTGATCTGGTGATGACTGCTGTCCGGGGGAGACACCCTGCACCCTTTGATGTCCATGCGCCCCATGCCCCCCACCAGGCACTGTTCCTCACACCATGCTGACACAGTCAGCGGGGAAGCATTAGCACTGTCTTGCATGATGAGCATGCGTCATTGGTCACCATGTTTGCTGCATATGTAACTTAACATATATGTGCTTTGCATGCTAACAGGCCGGTATGGTTATTAAAATGGTACTCATGTCACTGTGTTACCTACCATGGTCAATTCATCTATGGCCGCACATACTGTGGTGCATGTAACTGGCCTTCTCCAAGACAGGCAGTGTACTGCTTGATGTGGCTTTTGCTTGGACTTCCCTCTCAGTGTCACTCTCTCTCCCTCTCTCTGTTGTGGTACGCTGCACTCATCGGCAGATCACAATCTATGTACTGTCACCCTCTTGCTCCGTGTGGTGCTTCTGCAGTGAGTGCTCTCTGAATATTTTCAGTATCAATTCAATTCATGTGTTGTCATGTATGTGCATGTTCTTCATGTTGTTACTATATGTGTCATTGGATTTAGGGCAAGCCTCTCCCGATGGTGTGCATTGTATGCAAGGCAGGTGGGTGCCCTGTTCAGGTAAGTGAAGGGCATTTGCAGATGCTTGTGTGGTGTTTGCCGGGGAGTCTTGTACTGTGTGTGATCACTTGGGATTGACTTGTCTTGTGGGACACAAGTACTTCCTAATGGGTGCATGTTTCACGGGGTGTGGTTCTGGTGATAGGTGTGGGCATGGTGTTGTTTCTATGGATTGGTGGGGCCACTGCTTTCATATTCTAAATTGTGGGGGTACCAAATGTGTGGGCATTTCTTGGGTGTTTGGGAGTGGGTTGCAAGGCCGGCTGTTTGTGGCCTGTGACAGGTGTTGGTGGTTGTGCTGGTGTGTGTCTCATTGCACTTTGACCATGTGTACTGAGTGACACTTCACATCCCTTGAAATGTTTGTGGGGTTATGTTGATGGCACATTTGGCCTCTCTTGCTTAGGGTTCCCCAATTATGGTGTGCAGCACCAGTTGCAATCCACAACCATGTGAACACTGATGCACATTTTTGGGATGCTATGTTGTGTACCAGGACATTACGTTTAGTGGTGTTGGTGTTTTCACATGCATGTCCCATGCATGCTGCACCATGGTGTTTGCAGCTTCAAGTTGACCGCAGCTGGGTGCATGGTACTGCTGCATTAAACTGAATGCAGTATTTGACCAATTGTATGCTGTTTCAATGAAGTCTGCATTAACCACACACTTATTGTTTACATCCTACATTTAGCATGCATTTATCCTTCTTTGCTGTATCACATTGCTTTGTGTTGTCTGCTTATGTCTTCCATGGCAGTTTCCCTGGTGGCCAGCCTTCCATTCTGACATTAGCCTCGGTGAATTGATGTGACAAGCATGATCCTGCCAGGAGCGCAAGAGGTGAGCATTTGTGTATTTGTATTCTTGTGCTTTGCATCATGGCTGAAATTGACAAAATGTGCAGGGAACTTGCAAACCCATCCGCTGTATCTTCTGCCCCTAATCCTTCACAGTCCATTTGTAATGCACTTGCCTCCCACTTCTTTTAAAAAAAACAATGCACATACTGAACATCCTTGTCATGCACTCTTCCAACACAACCCTCCACCATTGCCCCCACTACCACTCACCCTCCTCCTTCCTCCTCCTTCTTCGCTCCTGTCTCCCCTAGAGAAGTCATCAGAGTTGGCAACTCCATGAAGGTTGTCCCAAGCTCATTGCGAACAATCAAAGGCAACATCTCCTCTCTCGCCCCTGCTCTTGCTGATCTCTGCAACCACTCTTTTGTTACTGGTTCTTTTCCATCCTCCCTCAAACACTCCCTTGTGTGGCATATCCTTACAATACAATCTGCAAACCCTTCCAGCCCAGCCAACTACCACCCCATTTCCATCACCCACTTCCTGGAAAAACTGTCTGAGAAGTTGAATGTCCCCTAACTCAACACCCATACCGAACTGCTTGGCAGTCTACATGGCCACCAGTGTGGATTCCAAGCTTTCTGAGCCACAGGCACTGCTCTTTTGAACATCCGTGACAAACTGCTTGAATACCTCAATTGTAAATCCACTGCTGTCCTCATCCTCCTTGATCTCTCTTCTGCATTTGACACAGTGAACCATTCCATCCTAATAAAAAGTCTCCATGATCCATTTGGTATCTCGGAGCAGGCACTGGACTGGCTTAGCTCATTACTAACCGACCATTTCTCCTAAACCATTTGGCCCTTTCACCTCCCCTACTTTCACCTCCACCTGTGGCGTACACCAGTGCTCCATTGTTTTGCCCTGCTTCTTTCACATATACATTTCCCTGCTGGGACGCATCAGTGCCTCCTTCTCCCGCAAAATCCAATGCTATGCTGATGACACACAACTCTTTTTCAAAATTCCTACTGATGCCCTTGCACCTTCCTTCATCCCTGACTTCCTCTCCGCCATCCATGCGTGGTGCACTGCAAATGACCTCTGCTTCTACGCCAGAAAAACCTAGAATCTCACTATTGTATCCCCTACTTCTTTCCTTAACTCTGGCCTTCCTCCATGGGCTCTCAACCCTGCCCCTCCTCTGAAGCCAGGATTCTTGGAGTCATCTTCGACTCCACCCTTTCCTTCATCCCTCATATTCATGACATTGTCAATAAGTACAACTTTCAGGGCTACCCCTGGGTTTTGGTGCGCATTATCAAATAATAAACTAAACTAAACATTCAGCTCTTCCTTCTCAAAGTAACTTTAGCCTTCCACGCCTTCACCCAGAGACTCAATATTACGCATGCTCTGGTTCTCTCCAGGCTAGTCTACTGCAACTGCCTCCTCCTTAATCTTCCTTTGTCCACCCTGCAACCTCTCCAGTTTATCCAGAATAGGGCAGAAAGACTTATCCTTGGCCTCAGGCCCAGGGATCTAATTTCTCCTGCCCTATAAAGCCTTCCCTGGCTCACGGTCTCTACAAGGATTAATTTCAAATTCCTCTGTATCATCCACAAGGCTATCTGGGTCCAAGGACCAGGGGTCAATGTTTCCTGATCAAATACTCCCCTTCTACACTCCTGGCTTGCTCTGACACCAACTCCCTGCATGTTGCGCAGTTTGATAAACAGAGAGCTGGTGGTTGATCAGTTCCCTCAGCGGGCTGCCTTCTGTGTAATAGCCTCCCTCTCCCTCTGCCTCTTGAGCAGGACCTCCTTAAGTTCCCAGAAAGCATGAAGAACTTTGTCTTCTCCTCTTCCTTCTCCTTCTCTGTTCCCTGCCAAACATACAGTAGTGTGACTGATGTGCAGGGCCCTTGTCTATCCTCTTGGCCCTGACCCCCTACAGCTTTCATTCAAGCCATTGTCTATATACTGCTCTTGCTCAGCCTCAACACGGGAGGTTGGACTTAAGTTTTTCAAATCTTTTCTTAGCACTCTACCCTGTGCACTTCTTCATGTGCACCTCAGCAACTTTTCCCTTACCCCCTTCCCCTCTACACTTGCACGTTCGGAACACTCACAAGGCATGGTATGTTTGTCTTCCCTCCCAGTTATTCTCCTGATTTGTGCTGTTAATTCAATTTGTCACGGTTGTAAATCATTGTCTAACTTTCCCTGTCCCCACCCTGATGCCCGGTGGGAGCTTTGAAACAGTTTTGATAATTTGATACGCACCTATCAAGTGACCAATACATAAATTAATAAATAAATGTGCTCCCATGACTATGTTCAGTGCATGCCTTCTCATGTCACTGATAGACTTCCAGGGTTGTCCCGACTTTTTTGTTTGCTCGATTATCTGCATATTTATTTTATTTGTTTTATTTGATTAATTTCCATTTGTAGAGCATGCCTAACAAGGAGGTATGTGGGTGCTTGTTACAGTACATAGGTGAAACTGTCAACTGGCATATTGCATGGTATGGATGAGTAGGATATAATTCAATACAACAATGACCGAGATGACGCAGCTTGATGGAGTGAAGTTACAGGTCTTGTGTAAAGAGCCAGGTTTTCCAATTTTTTGCTGAAGGAGTATAGCTAATGTTGCGATCTGAGTGAGAGGAGTAAGGCATTCCATTGTTTGGCCGCCACTACTGGGAAGCTACAGCCGCCTGCTTTAGCTCGTTTGAATTTAGGCGTGGCGAGGAGGTGGGAGGTGATGGCTCGGCTGGGTCCCTCTGAGTGGTGTTTGGTAATTTTGTGGTGAGGTATTTTGGGGCTGTGTTAGCGATGCACTTGTGTGTGATGGAGAGGATGTTTAATTTGATGTGGTTTATGATGGATAACCAATGGGCAGTGCGTCTAGCGTCTGAGATATTTAAATCTTTTGGGATATTCAGTGCTGCTCTTAGGGTGTTGTTCTGAATGATTAGTATTTTTTTGGTGTTGTAATATGTGATGTCTTCTCATTTTCATGGAGCATGTTGACTGATGTGTGCATTGTGTATGTGCCATCGGCTAGTGAATGGGGATAAATGACATGCACATTTGTTGCATGTCATTGAGGGGGGACAGGCAGTGTGTTGTTGTCAGTGTGTGCTTTGTATGTCTGATTTGCATGCAGGTGTTGCTGCATGTGTGCTGGGACACATGTTGATGGTTGTCTTGTGAGTTGTTGTTTGCATGTGTTGTATGTCACTGAGGGGTGCCCGTGGCTCTTGAATTTTTGGGTGCATGGATGTGTTAGCTGCACTCAGTTTCATTTTGCTCATAGTCTGCAGATCCTTCCGTCTGGGAATGAGGGCTATTTCCTGTCATGAAATTTGAATGCCGACTGCATGCCAAGGGGACAGGTAAGATGTGCATTTATCTTGATCATTATAGAATGGCTACTTTTGTTGCTGCATGTCTGGATGTGGTAATTCTGGTCGGTCGTACTCTTTGTCACAATTGTCTATCACCTCTTCTTACTACTTCTTTTGTGGATGGGGTTTGTGGTCATGTTGACATGTTGAGTAACCTGTGTGTCAATACTACACTGCTTTTCTACACCCCAAAATAGGGACCTGTTTGTGTGCATCAGGTACATTGTAGGACATGTGTGCAGCTATTTGAAATTGTGCTTGTTGTATTTTATGACCATGTAAATTGTTAAGGGCATGTATGGCTTGCAGCTCAGACATGATGTTTCAGGATTCGGATCTATGTGAAATGACCAAATCCAAAGGTCTGAGTCCCAAAAGTTTGTTTTTTTAATTGTATTGCCCATTTGTTTCCATATATATATTTGGGGAGACCCTCCACAGCCCCCCACCTTATTACCCCCATACATTTTTATTAACTTTACTCCCCCATATATATAAATATATATATATATATATATGCAGAAAAAATAGGGGTCAGACTTTTGGGCTTCGGACTTTTTGCCCTCAGCAATTTCGTACAATACCCAGGATTGATCGATGCTTACACATTTGACAGGTATGTTAGTTAGTCAGATCCGCCATAGTGCCAGGGGACAACTAAAGTGGGGATAGTGCGCAGTAACAATATCTTTTAACTTTGCACGAGGAATGGTTTTGGTGCCAAAGAGGTGATTTAATTAAATGGTTGGCATGGTGGTAGTGGTGTCATCACTCTTCAATGGGGGTCATTACAAGTTTGCCAGTCCGGAATCAACGGTACCGGTAAGCTTGCAGGTACTGTTGTTTCCGGACCGACAAACTACGAGTTCTGCGAGTGGGTGCCTTTTAGCCTGCCAGACCTGGCAGGCGGAACGGCACACACTCGCAGACCTCAACGGATGCACCGGCACCATTCATTTATGAATGGTGCCGGTGCATCCGCCATCCCCATTCCCATTGAGTCTAATGGGACTCTAATGGGAATGGGGAGTAATGTTTTCCGACACCCGGCAATGGGGAATTACCAGGACTGCCGGGGCTGCAATGCCCCAGTGAGTCTCCATTGCCGGGTGCCAGAAACAAAATGACTCTGGCAGCAGCCGTGACGAAATTTACCGGTACGGCTACCGCCAGAGTCATAATGAGGCCCAATGTATTTCTTTAGGAAACACTAAAACAAATGTCTTTTTAGTTCTAAGGGATGCACACAAATTTGCACTTCCAAGGGCAGTTTCTCAGGGTGGTTTTGTGGGCACAATGGATTGGCCCATTGTCATCATTGAATGGCACCTGGAATTTGGCAGGATTGTATGCACTCCACAGGGGAAGGATTTTATATGAAATAAGATTACACAAGCTGGGTACGTGCAGCCTCTCCACGTGCCCTTTTTCCAGCCGTACGCAAGCAGTGTGTCTGTGGTTGTGGATAGGGTGTCAACGCCATGTCCATCGGGACCCACGCTCTGTTGCAACATTGTGCAGGGCACATACTGTCACAATGATCCTGCAGACTACTGGTGGTGCATATAGCAACACACCACCAGAGTGATCAAGGGAGCGGAAACGTGACTTGAGCACTCCGAATGTGCTCTCCACTATTCCCCGAGTTGCAATATAGGCACTGTTGTACCTTACCTGGGCAGGTGTGTTGGGGTTGCGTATGGGCGTCTATTGGTCTGTGTGCAACATGCATGCATGTGCATGTCCATTCATACTCACCAATTAGCCATGTGTTGCCATGCTTCCCAGCTTCCAGGGCCCGGTGTAACTGGGACATCCTGAAGATGTAACTATCATGAGTGCTGCCAGGATAGTTGGCATACACTTCAGTAATGATGCCCTTGGCATCACACACAACCTGATCATTGATGGAGTGCCAATGATTCTGGTTGCAGTAGATGTGCTCTGTTGCTCGAGGTGGACGTAGAGCAACATGTGTGCAATCAATGGCACCTAGCACTTTTGTGAAGAGCGCCACCCCATAAAAATCCTGGACCACTGCTTGCCTTTCTGCGATGTTCTGGGCATATAGATATGCCGGCGGACAGAAGGACGTGCAGTTATGATATTCAATACCTGGTGTAAGCAGAATGAGTGTGTGGCCCGGGAGACGCCACCGACTATGGCAGTGGTCCGCTGGAATGAGCCAGTGGCCAAAAAATGCATAACAGTAAGCACCTTTTGCAAGGGGCTCAGTGCTTGGGAGCACATGGTGGGTGAAGTGAGGTCATCTTCCCACTCTGTGACCAAGTCTAGGATGATATGGTGGGGAACCTCTACCTGCCATAGACCTGGTCATCAGGCATCCCAAAAAGGCTGGTCCTTGGGTGGAAGATCCGGGCCCTGGCCATCCTCCTCCTCCTGCTGTGTCCCGGGATGACGGCTGCAATGAATGGTGCATTAATCGGGGCATTAATCGTGGCTGTATATGTGCGTTTGTTGATCGCGTGTGCTTTTCATTGCATTTGTTAGTGTGCGCGTTGACGTTTACACCTGCTATCGCTTGGCGTAGGTGTTTCAAAATTTGCACACGGTTTTTCACGCCAGGCGTTGCATGTTCAATTCCATGAATACGGATGATTTGCACACGTATGGGCGGTGCGATTGTTTGACGGTGGAGCGTCCCTTCGAACGCCCACATTTTTGCTTGTTCTTCCCCATTCTTCTGGCCCTTCCCTTGGAGTCTGGCGCAAGGTGTTCGTCGGCTGGCAATGACGTGTTGGACCGGTGCGGATTCCTCGCAAATCATTGGGCCTCAATACGACCCAGACGGCCACAGAATGTACGGTGCCGTTAAGGGACTGGCACCGTACATTCCGGGCCGCCCTATTACAAGGTCTGCAGTGGGGCCCACTGAGGACGTGTGGTAAAACCAGGCGTCCTTAGCGGGACCCGCTAGCAGAGCAGGATGCTAACAACGTCATTAACGGGCCGGTTGTTAGTATCCTCCCCATTCTCAATTGGGATTAATTTTTACCGGAGCCCAGAAAAGGGCAATGCCCGGATCCGCCAAGGTCGGCATGACCTGGTTATTGCCCTTTTCTGGACCCTGGTAAAAAATAATTACCGGTGGCAGCCGTGCCCTTAATAAGGGCACTGCTACCGCCAGGGTCGTAATGAGGCCCATTGTGTTCCATGTATCGACTAATGGGGTCTTGCCTGCGATTTCGCGCTTAAGTCCGGTTTTTTCAGCGCAGATTTCTCCATGAATCGGGATCTAAATGTGAAATGATAGTATCCTCACCTTTGTAAAATTGTGGATGTGTTTACAATATCGATGTAACTTATCCCGGCTTAATTTCCAAACAAGTGATTTATTTACTGCTTGAAAGGTGCCCTTTTTCATTTTGGGCATTTCAAGTAACAACATGCACGCTGTGCGCTCACTCATCACCCATTGTTTATTAGTCGGATACTCCTGCTACCTGGTAAATTGTTTCGTATTGTCTTTCCCACGTCTGCATATAAATGTATCGAGGCACATTCATTTGGATATTCCCATTAATCCACAAGCATATCGGCTGGTGTTTTTCTTTGATTTTGCAGTGTGCAGCAGCGCAATAAAATCCTATATGGCTATCTTTCCGTGTTGGCATCAGAAGTGTCAATTATTGCACGCATGTGGTGTTGTTTTTCCAATCCACTTTTTCACATAGATCGGAATCTGGGATATCCAGCTTCTAGCTGCTGAATGTGATTACAAGCAAGTCCACGCAATGGTTTTCTGTTAGTTTTGGCTGTTAGGTGGCACTGAAACTGCTTCCTATAATCCGAAACTATTGTCACTGGAAGTGAAGATAGGAGAGAGATGCGATGTTAGGAGGGACTGACAGCTTGTGGGTGCTGTTTGGTTATTTACCCCTCCATTGACTGCCCTTGGCTATGCTAGTCTTTACGGCCATTCCCACCCATTTCCTGCACCTCCCCACCCCAAACAAGTCCCACTGGGATCTCTTTGAGCTGTCTCTATCAAGCAGTAATATCGGACTTTGTTCACTGAGGGACCTACCAATGTTGTGCAGTAGTTGTTGCATCCTTGAGAGCTGTCAGTCTTGGGTTGAAAAAGCTATGCATAAAATAGGACAGTTCTATAAGACAATCATAATTTACTCATAGGAAACAGAAGGCAAGCTGTGCAGCCATTTTGCATACTCCTAGTGCATCGCTCTGTGTCTCGATCCGGTTACAGTGATTACTTCTGGGAGGCTCTATGAATCTGTGGCATTTTAGCTGAAATGGCTCACTCTACTATCATATTGCAGATAGTAGGGGTTGTCCGTTGCTTTTTTCATGATAATGACGCAAGTGTTATTTCAAAGCAATCTTCTGATAGTCAATGTTTTAATTGAAGCTGTAAATGAGCTACCAGTTTAATAAACATGTCTTAACCAGGTGTGTTTTTGGCAACTTGGTTTCTAAGCAGTAAGTAAGTGTGCCCTTACATCTGAAGTCCTATTAAAAACAAGAATCTAAACTCCTGATAATAAGCATTGGCAAAACCAGAGGCTTTGGCTTGTTTATATGCATTTGTCAAGCACTGCTACCATATGCTCAGATACTCACACCATTTTTCAGCTGTTGCAATCTCATGGCTATGCAGGGTTGTGTGGGGGTCTAGTGTTTTGTTGACGTGAGCGCCGTGACTGTGTCATGACGCTCACGTGCTTATTTAATAAAAGGGGCTCTGCTGGCGCTGCGAGGGCAGAGCAGCAGAGCCCCAGAAAGTGGCAACTCGTGTCTGTGTGTGTGTGTGCTTGTGTACAGGTTGTGGGCCTGCCACGTGGTCGTGGGCTTGGGGTGCGGTGCGGCCCGAGTGCCCTCGGAGCCGCGACTGCTGAAGTCTGGGGGTGACACCCCCGCATTGTGGAGCCTGCGCCCGGTGACACCGGGCACCGTAGGGTGCCTCCCTACACGAGACAGGCCGGTTGTCCACCGACGTGTCTATGCCATCGAGTGATCCCGACGGCATCAGTGGGCTGCCCAGGCGACCAGAGGCAGCCCACAACATACAGTGCCATTTTTGCAGCGCCTGGCAAATGCCTATACAAAAGCCAAAACTGTTGGCTTTGTCAATGCGTGTTTCTTTTTCTGACTTCATTACACTCAGCTGAAGAAAAGATAGCTGTTACTGGTAAAGAAGACTGGCATTAGAGCAATTAAAGTATCATATAAGGTTGCACAATGCTACATAATAAGGTTGTGTAGTATGGGGTTGTTCAATTTCTGTGTAAAACTTGGTTTAGAGGGGAAAAGCCAATGGCCCTCATTACGACCCTGGCGGAAAGCAACTGACCTGACCGCCATAGCGTAAATAGCGTTTCCGCCATGGCACGACAGAGTAAAGTGCGGCTAATTCTGACCCATCGGGCACGAGCACTACGCCTTGGCGGAAGTGCAAAGTCCGCGATGGCGGAAATGTCCCCAAAACGCCCCTCACCGCCGTCGTACGGCGACCTAGGTGCAATTCCGCCACCGGACATAGCGGTCACCGTAATGAGCGGCAATCGGAAAATACGGTGACCGTAAATATACGGAAACGGAAGCAAAAACATGCTCCCGGAACGGGAAACAGCACGCCGTACACCTATAAAATCAGAATATTCACACAACCATTAAAAATACTACCCTGAGAGACATCCCAACCCGTCATCCAGCCTAGTGAAACCAAAACAATGGGAAAAGTAGCGAAAAAAGCGTGCGACCGCAAGCGGCAGGTCCACTTCTCATGTGAGGAACTCACGGTGCTCACAGAGACCCTCCAGGAGAATGCTGCCGTCGTCTTCTCGACGCAAATGACCAGGACGGCACTTGCGAACAAGAAGGCCATATGGGCCCTGGTGGCACAGCGGGTAAGTGCGGTGGGGACCGCACCCCGCAACCCACAGCAATGCAGAAAGCGATGGGACGACTTGCGGATACGCGTACGGAGCATACTATCCGCCAACCGTAACATTGCCACAGCTACCGGGGGAGGATCGGAATCACCCATCAAGTTGACCCCCTGGGAAGAAATCTGTGCCTCCACCATTGGAATGGAGACCATAGAGGGAGTCGGAGGGATGGAGAAAGGGGTGCAGACATCCGAAGAATCAGGTAGGTGGGCCAAATAAAACTATGCTAAAACCACAATGTCCAATCATGTGAAGTACCATGTGTCCACATAGTGCAACAGAAACACATGTCCAGGAGAACGTCCACTTACATTGGCCTGATAGCGGACATTAAAAGTCACAATAAATAAATAAATAATTAAAATTCCTAAAAACACCCTCTACACGTGCAGCAGGCACCCCCCAACTGCAGGCTGCAATACAACTGCACCCTCTAGGCACACAAAAATGAAACCACCTCCAAGGCCCTGACCCAAATCACCCTCAGGTACCACCCCAATGCATGTGACACATTGCCATTCCAATTTCCACAGACCCATTAATAACGCTCGCCCTCCTTTACTCCACCACAGGGTCCGATTCAAACGACGAGCTCCAGGACACCCCTACCAGCACACCTGCAAAGAGGGCCAAGACCAACGGCCAAAGACCCTCCACCTCAGCTGCACGGATCAAGACACGGCAGCAGCACAAATCAAGTGGCAGCACACAGGAGGGGACTTCAACAGGCACCCCAGCAGCCAGCATGGCCACAACACCACCACCACCACAGGCCCCCCCAATGGATGCCACAGAAGGCACTGCTTCTGGTGGCAGCAGCACCATAGGTGACACTGCATTAATGGCAGCATGCTCCGACACAGAAAACGGTGATGTCGATGTACGATCCATCCATGACCTGTCCCAATCCCCCTGTTTGTTTCATCCCGTACAACATGAGGATACCACGCAGGGGCACTCACAAGACGACGACTGGCCACCCCCCACAAGCCCTGTGTCAAGGCAACATGAGGTGATCAGCCCCTCTGTGACACCACCGCAAATGGCCATGGCCCAGCAGAGGCAACAGTCCCTCGACCAGGTGATCGTGCAACAGCAGCAACTGGCCACGCTCCTGAAGGACCATGCTGATGAATGTGGGGGTACCAAGGCAGCCATAGAAACATGTACAGAGACACTAAGGGCAGAAATGGAGAGAAGCACCGAGAGCCTGAGAGTACAAATGGAGAGAAGCACCGAGAGCCTGAGAGTACAAATGGAGAGAAGCACCGAGAGCCTGAGTGGGGAACTGCATGCGACGTCCAAAGACGTATGTGCTGAACTTGCCGCTGTGCGCCGTGTGCTCACTGAGCTCTCACAAACCCTTAGGGACATGCATGGACGTGAGCAGGCAGAGACATCATCCGTTGCAAGTTCCGTCCAGGGCAGCCCCCAACGTAGATCTGGGAGGAACCTGCGCTCCACAGGCAGGGGTGCCCCTGATACCCAGAGAGGGGGCTTGCAATAGCGTCTGCCCACTGACAATGAGCATCTTTGGACACTGGTGTTCGGGGGGGAGGTAGGAGGGTGGAGGGGGTGTGTTGGGCTTACTTGGGTGGCGGGTCGATGGGGTGTGTAACACAATTTCACATATGCTATAAACATTTCACAATCATCCAATGAGATGTGTGGACATTGATCTTTGTGTACGAGGCCATCATAGGCGTACAGTCCATATTGTGCATGTTCCAGACACACACACTGCCACAAGTCCCGTGTCCATGTATCAGCCACCAGGCGTGAGTGCTAGAAGCATGAATCTATGATAATCTGACGAATTTCACGGCCCTCCTGTGCCTCGCGGACTCCTTGAGGTTCTGCCACATCCCCACCCACATCATCACCATATTCTGGTGTTTGCAGTTCTGCGTCAGGGGGCATGGGCACATTTCTACGTATGCACATGTTGTGTAGCATGACACATGCCATGACCATCTTTGCAACCTTCTCATGGCGGTACAGGAGTGCCCCGCCAGACCTGCTGAGGCAGCGGAAACGACCCTTCAGTAGGCCGAATGCCTGTTCTATGACTACACGGGTACGTGAGTGGGCATGGTTGTAGTCCTCCTCATGCTGGTTCTGTGGGTTCCGGAGTGGTGTAAGGAGCCATCTCTTCAGTGGATACCCGGCATCACCTGTATGTGGACAATAAAGGATGTTTGAGGAATGACATTGCTACGTAAGCACCCCCCCCCTTCCTGGCAGGTCATTGCCGCATCACATACCCCACATTATCATGCATGAAATGAGACTCACCGAGTAGCCAGGATCTGTTCCCTGCATGTCGCTCCATGTAGCGTGGTATTGTAGAGTTCCGTAAGACCATGGAATCATGGGTTGATCCAGGAAATCGGGCACAACAATGTGTAATGATCCTGTTTGAGTCACACACCATTTGTACATTAAGAGAATGATATTGTTTTCGGTTGCGGTACTGGGCCTCCATGGCATGTGGGACAACCAATTCCACATGGGTGCAGTCGATGGCACCAATGCAACCCGGTATGCCGGCAAGTGCATGGAATCCCACTTTTGTGTTCGTAATTTCCTGCTCCGAGCGTGTTAGAGAGATGTAGTCGTCTGCGTGCTTCAGGAGGGCATCAAGCACTTGCAATAGTGTCCGTGACAACAGTGGCTGTGAAATGCCATGCAACTGTCCGACTGTGTGCTGGTAGGTGCCTGTGGCCAGGAAGTGGAGTACAGACACCACCTTCAGTAGGGGTGGGATGGCGGTTGGGCTATCTATCATGCTGACAAGGTCAGCGTGTGTCATGGCCACAATGGCGGTTATGGTGTCCCGGTCCAAACGGTAGAGGGTGTGGATCTGCTCATCAGTGAGGTTGAACGGATGTGCTCGGAGGCGAGGGATTGCGGGCTGCCTGCGTGGTGGTAGTGGCTGTGCTGGTGGGCCTTGCTGGCCCTGCCTTGCCCTCCTCCTCCTCCTGCGTCTCCTCTGTGCGGCCGGTTGTTGTAGTAGTTGGTGTTCGTCTTCTTCTTGAAGTTGGAGTACTTGCAGTGCTATCAGGTCCCCCAGGGCCAACATCGCAAGTCCTGCCGGTAGCATTTTGGAGTGGGTGTGGTTGTGGGAGGGGGTTGGGTGTGCAATTTATGTGTTTTCAAGCTGTATAGCCTCCACCTGTGGTGATTCATTCCACCTGTGCAAGCTGCAATCCCCTTTGGGCGAGCACGTCCCGCACACAACGCTGCAAATCGACGCATGGCATCTTGCTATTACAATCATGTATTTCATCCCGATGCCAGTGAGATATTGCTTCATATGTTAATTCTGCTATGGTCCCATTGTTTCACATACTATCTTTGCAGTCGGGAACAAACTTGTGAAGGGTCAGTGGAATGTAGTACTCGATTAACGGTGGACCCTCATGCAGCGCTGTACCGCGGTTCACCGACGGGCGGGGTGTCCCATTTGTGAGTGAAGCCAGTTGCCATTTTCACACACTGCTGCACTAAATGGATGGATTTGTGATTTCAAGCGGTCACAGATGCCTTTTCGACGTGATGTTGCAAATGAGGAATTCGAAGGACAGCGCTTTCGGTTTCCAGCTAGCGGCGAAGAGACGCCCACAGGTCTGACTGCAGATAGAAAGTTCTATTGTTTAATGTCCTTGGGACAGGGGCCATGCCGAGAATGCAATGATTGATATGAATAGTATGGGATGCGCAATAGCGTAGTGGAGGATAAGGCAGGACGTTCCCAAATACATGTTACTTCACAACACTAGAATTCCGGCCTGGAGCACAGTGGATTTTGCAGACTGCATTAAGCACAGATTCAATGGAAATTTCAAATGTTATGTGGGTAAATAATCAGGCGTTTTTATACCGGGATGAGGGAATGATGTATGGATGCATGGACAGATGATTTAATAGAGAGTCTGCCATGTACATGGCTTTTTGGAATCGATCAACTTCCTCTGCGCTATGTGATGCAGGGCTGCCATAGTGGGACCATCGTCTATCTGCCCTTGTTGAACCCTCCCTGTCTCGACGCGCCTTCAAACACTTGTGTCTATGCACATTACTAATCCCATCTAATGGATTCTGTTTTAACAGACGCATGCACACAAACACTTGTTTGTAATAGTGTTTTCACCTCGATTTATATAGTTATGATTCGCAAGTGATTTTTGGGTGCGAATAATCCTTTTGAGTGGGCTAGCATGCATATGGCTGTGGATTTAGTGTGATCTTTGAAGTGAGTAATTCAAACGGAGTTCAGATGCCCATACTATTCTTTTTCGTTTCATTTGGGTGACAGGTATCTCCTCCCCTTTTGCCGCTGCCATCTGTATGCCACTCCTGCAGATGGCTTTTACTCCCGACACCTCCTGCTTCGTGTTAATCAGTGGAGCACCATTACGATCTTATGGGACGATCGCCAATGGCCCACATGCCCTTACGCAGTACTAGTGGCTAGGAGCAACATTTCGAGCTTTCAGCTGGACTAGTGCCTACCTAATGGGACGGACCTGCGGTTCTAGGCGCTTCCATGTTGCCTTTTTGAACGTGAATGTAGCCCCTGTGTACCATGGAGGAACAGGGCATCACACAAGAAGAAGCTGGTCATTTATTGCGGATGCAGCCCACAATTATGAGATATGATTTGGAGTTCATGACCTAATAGCTGTATGGCCCGGGTGATTTTGTTGTGCATTAAATTTTGATTATGATATTGACCGTGTAGCGTTATTCTTTGCAAGTAATGTAGCATATTCCTATTTGTGGAGCGATGTATTGTGAGGAGATCTGCTTTGGGTTCGGCCTTCTGAGTATAGTTGCGTGGTACTGTACTGGGCGCGTTTGCCTACGAAGCCCAGTAAGGTCAGGGATAGGGGCTGCAATTATGTCTGTTTTGATGATGTCATGCTCATGGGAGGGGGATTAGCTTTTGTGTAACAGATGCCGGTCAGCCAGGTGGATTGGTGGAATGATGTGATTTTCAGAATATGGCTGGTCACAGGTGCCTGTGTTTGCGTGCGTTTCTTGGAGGGAGACTGAGGTCATGTCCATTGGAATAGCTTCTGTATTCGTGCCATCTGTGCCCTGCTGCTCCCATTGGCCCCTCTTGAGATGTGCCTGGCTGCTCAGTCACTCTGCCAACTTGTGTGGTACATGCTTATGCTGATGGTTGGTTTGTTTACTGGCAGGAGTACAGGGCTGGTGCAGTCTCACTCAGGATACTGCTTTGTATGTTGCCTTACACTGGTGTCAAGCGATGGGGGGCCTGTTTTTGTTTGTCTCAGTTTTCAGTTCATGTTGCTGTACTTGAAGCTTCACATGCCTGTGCTGCATCAGTACGGCAATGGTGCCATGGCTAATATGGATGGCCACTCACAAGGCACTTGGAGCCCCTAAATTCATTTGTTCGTTGGCATGCATGGGTGACTTGTACATTTCACTGGTTGCATTGTGTGACTTCATTGCACCTACGAGGAGTTGTGCAATGTGGCCAGGGAGTGGTGTACAGGCACTCAGTAGGGCCTTTTACGGTTGGTTCGCGATGCCGTACTTCTCACCATGGCGGAATGGTACTTTCCGCCATGCTTGATGGCGTTAGGTACATGTCCTCTAGGGTCAGAATTCCCGTACCGTTGCGCCATGGTGGTAATTACGGTTTCGCAGTGCGCGCGTGCGCGTACTTGGTGCAGTTAGCGTTGGCGTTCACTACGGTGTCGCTAATGGCATCGTACTTTACGGTGACGGGTCATAATCGCACCGAGCGGTATTCGATGGCGGTATTGCATTTCCGCCATCGTTTTTCGATTTCCGCCAGGGTCGTAATGAGGGCCAATGTGTTCAAAGATTGACCTAGGAAGTGGATTTGGTGCTGTTGTTCTGTAATATGAATAATCATTAGGTTTGATTGTAGTCTAATAATTGTATGTGGATGTATGGATGTATGATTTTAGCATTTTGTAATGTATGCTATCATTGTATGTGTATTGCATATTTATTCTTTTGTTTTTTATTTTGATTAATTTTGTTGATGTATCATTATTTTGCAATAGATATGCTACGAAAAGAATTGCTCTTGCAAGATAGGCAGATAGGCAAAGACAAGCACATAAAGACAGGCAGAGACAGAACAACAGAGTTAGAGAGATAGAGACATAGTGAGCGACCGAAAGAAGGAGAGCAGACAGAAAGCTATAGACTGAAAAAACAGAGATCCCAGGCAGAATGTGAAAGAGCAAGAGATGGATAGAGAGTTAGAATGACAGAGACAGAAAGGCAGTGACTGGCATAGTCAGCTAGAGAGAGAGAGAAAGACAGATAGCGACAGAGGCAGAAAGAAGCAGAAAGAGAAAGACAGACTGGGACAGACATAGCTGGAAAAAGACAAGGAGAGCAACAGAGGAAAAGCGGGGCAAAGACACTTAAAAAGACAGCCAGAGAGAGAGAGAGAGAGACTGACAGAAAGATACAGCTAGAGGCAGAGAGGCACAGAGAAACACAGAGACAAACATAGACAACTGACGGATAGACAGACAGACAAAGGCAGAAACAACTAATGAAAATTCCTTGGTGACTGAACGCTCTATACACACACCTATGGGCCTCATTAGGAGAATGGCGGTAAGGCAACAACAGCGGCGGTATCGCTACCAGCACTGTTGCTACCTTACCGCCATACTAGGACTTCTGCTTGCGGGTGCCCTTGCAGCCACCTGGTTTGACCAGGTGGCCGTACCGGCACCCGTGAGCAGAACATGATGGTAGCAACGGTACCGTTATAAACGGTACCGCTGCTACCATCCTCCCTATTCTCATTGAGTCCTATTGGGGCTCAAATGGGAATGGGGACGTACTGGCTCTGGGAACCCACGCAAGGGGAATTACCGGGTCCGGTGAGGTCGTAAATGGCCCGGTGATTCCCCTTTCGCGGGTGCCTGAGCCGGATGCGAGTTTGGGGGTAGCCTTGCCAGTAAAACCAGCAAGGCTACCTCCAACCTCGTAATAAGGCCATCACTCCAAGGCACTGAATTTACACACTTTAGAGTATAAAACACCCTATGCGCATTCAAGGGCACACCGGGGACCCTTTAAACAATCTTCAGAGTGAGAGTTCCCCATATAGTTCACCATACAGTACAGATACCGCATAGAACCAGATGAAATGGACAGACCGGGAGTCAGACAAGCAACCAGATACAGACAAAGAGGGACAGAGTGGCACGCACCCCATGTTTGGTTAAAGGCAGGAGAGATAGAACAAGGGAGAGTGGGACAAAGGCAGACCGAGAAAGGCAGAGGGAGATAGACAGAGGAGGACAGGTACTGAGAAAGACAGAGACAGATATAGAACAGAGACAATGAAGACACCTTGTGGATGACCACTCTACATACACCCTCTGGAGTATATAACACTCTATGGGGCTCATTACAAGTGTGGCGGTATACGTTAAAAGTGGTAGTAACAGTATTACTGACATTTTTACTGTTTCCACCAAATTAGGAGCCAGCAGTAATACCATTGGCGGAATTAACGCCAACGTTATAACTGCCAACATTTATGACGCTGTAAAATGGCAGTAATACCATCCAAAATGGGCAGTAATACCACCAAAAGCACAGTGCGTTTACCTCCACTAGAAGGTGGAGGAAAATGCGTGCACCCAATCCACTCCGGAAGGGTACATAAGTCCCCCACCTTCCCCAAACACACTTTCCAACACCATCATCTTGCCACTGGCTTCTATGCACATGAACATGCAGCAGCTCCGCATTGAGCTGCAGTGACTAGAAGAGCAGGACGCAGAGCAGAGGAGGGGGAGGCCTTCACCCTGGACCTTGACAGACAACCAGCTAATCACCCTGTACCCGCTGAACAAGGAGGACATTGCAGAACTGCTCACCCTCATCCAGGATGGAAAAGAGAGCAGGATCAACATCAGCACAGCCTTATCACTTCTGCTGAAGCTTGTGTCAGTCCTGAATTTCCTGGCAACTGGCACCTTCCAACACACTGTGGGCATGCTGCACGGCATGTCCCAGCCAACATTTTCAAATGTGCTTGTCTAGCTGCTGGAAGCACGCCTGCACCATGTCTCCCAGCACATGTCCCTGCCCAACACCCTAGCACAGGAGAATACCAGTAACACACGATTCTATGAAGCAGCACATGCCCAGCGTTATAGCTGCACTGGACTGCATCCATGTGGCGTTGGTAGCCCCCCCAGGCATCTGAGGAGGTATACCACAATTAGAAGCAGTAGCACTCCCCGAATGTCCAGGACACCTGTGATCCTGGCCTCGTCATTACACACTGCTGTGCCCATTTCCTTGATTCCACCCATGATGCCATGGTCCTGCGGAACAGCACACTGCCGGGATACATGGAGAGGCACAGAGGGCAACGGACGTGGATATTGGCTGAGTACAAGTGCCATTACACAGGGAATTCTCGCAGCACAATTGACATACCATGTGAGTGGGGAGGGATTACCACAACTGAACAATGCATGCCCTGTGAAGGCCCTGTAAATGCCGGACCCGCCGTCAAACCCTGCATATGACTACAACCCACAGGACTACGACATGAGTGACAATGCTTCAGTATTCGGCAATTGGCCAGCAACACACTCATAGGACTACGGGAACCACAATGCAACATTAGACACCCCTATACATGGAACAACACACCTCAAAACTGCAACAATTGAATGTGACACTCACAAAAGTAATGCCATGTACTCAAGTGACCATGGATGTGAAGCAATCATGGAATAGATGCAGACAACCTGTACTAGTACAACTAAACAATCATCAGGTAACATGCACGGGAGCAACGGAGAGGCCCAACACAGGCACCATCAATCACAGACCCTGAAAGCAACGACTGCTGGCTGTGAGCTGTGTACATGATGTCCCAGGAGAGAGCAAATGTACACCCTGAGTGTGACGACCAAGATATTGGTTCAACCACTGCGCATAGACCATTGATCAATCCTTCACTTACTATACAGTCTTATCAATAGGTATTGGTATTATTTCCAATTCTCACAAATGAGAGATTGCAATAGATTCTTCATGTTCAGTTTTTGTAGTTCTCTAACTCCTTATGAATAAGACATTTGATATCATGATCCTCTTTTTTCCTGAAATAATTATAGCAGAGCCAATAGTTATTCTTATTCTCTTGTCCAGTTCTTATATTACTGAGCCAGGCAAAATAGGTTTTTTACTGATTCTCATTCTTCTTAACTCCTGATCATTCACTGGAATAAGTAGATTGGACCTCTGAATGTTTCTTCTTCTTCTACTTCTTCTTCTCAATCTCTGGCCACGCAATGAGTGTCTTTAACTCTTCTTATTTTCAGACCACTCAATGGGACAAGTAGGCTGAGTCCCAGAGTATTTCTTACTCTTCCAGTTTCGAGCCACTCACTGGGATGACTAGGATGAGTCCCAGAGTGTTTCCCACCCTTCTTAATTTTGGGCCACTCACTGGGATGAGTAGGCTGAGCCCCAGAGTGTTTCTTACTCTTCTTAGTTTCTGGCCACTCACTGGGACGAGTAGACGGTTGGTACTCCTAATCCCCATGCTCCCCCCCGCCGGACGGTATTACCGTTACCACTGGGGTAGTGTGCGCCTGCCCGTCAAGTCAAGATACAGCACATTTGCTCGAAACTCATGTTGAGGGCATGTTTACCTTCAAGGTATGATCAGGGACACAGTGAGTAATAATCTGAGGGAGAGTTCCACATACAGTTCACTATGAAGTATAGGTACTGATAGAATGAGAGGCAGAGACAGGCAGACAGAGAGACAGAGACAGTCAAGCATCCATAGATAGACAGACAGAGACAAAGTGCACAGACCTCATTTATTGGGCAGGGCAGAGGAAAGAGAAGAGAGAGAGAGAGAGAGAGAGAGAGAGAGAGAGAGAGAGAGAGAGAGAGAGAGAGAGAGAGAGAAACAGAGAGAGAAACAGAGAGAGAGAGAGGGGGGGGAGAGAGAGGGAGAGAGAGAGAGAGAGAGAGAGAGAGAGAGAAAGAGAGAGAGGAGGAGCACTACACAGTGTTTCAGATGGCATTAAGAACACCAAGAAAGTGGATTCAAGGGTTTTACGGAGCACAAATGAATCTGGAGTTTGATGGTGTGGAAGGGAAGTAGGTTACCCTAAAGGTAGTCCCTCTTTTGGTTCCTTTTGGCTTCCCAGCACCCTAGCCCAGGCTTCACTATCCCCTTGAATGGCTTCTAAAAACCAGTTACTCCAATTGTCTATGACTGGGAGGATGGCCCAAAGGCATCAGCCTTTTCTAACTCAGTCCCTCTGGGATTCTTCTAGGTGGAAGCTAGCCTAAGATCTGCCAGGGATGCCTAGTTTTCACAATGGCATCTGGTTTCACTTGAAAAGCTGAGTTTCATGTATTCACTCCTTGTCACACCCTGTCAATCTTTCCCCTGAAGTTCCCTCCTGTTCTTCCTGCCTACTACTACTGTAGCCTTTGTACTCTTTCTCCACACCCCTCTCTCTCTCTCTCTCTCTCTCTCTCTCTCTCTCTCTCTCTCTCTCTCTCTCTCACACTCCTCTATCCCTCTGATGATTACAAAACTTCTACCTATTCACACTGTTTCTTTGTATCTTTTTTTTTTTAAAAAAATGTATTCTTGATTTAATCGCCTTAGCAATTTTTACAAGGATGACGCTGAAGAAGATGATCAAAATCGGTTGATATTTAAAAATAAGGATTTAACAGATGCTTCATCTAGTGGAATTGGCTGTTGGGTCTGCCGGCATTCTGAGATTGCTTTTCAGTATGGGAATCACTGGTTTCAAAGCTATGGTGCTAACACAGAGAAGCGTCTATGTTGCAGGTGCATGGTAAGCAGGTTTCTGTAGACTATGATTTCCTCACCATGTCCCTCTCTCATGAGTTGGGTAGTCCATCTACCGCCACAAAGGTTTCTGGAGGTTGAAGGTCTGAAAAGGAAAAGCGAGTACATTGGCCAACATAAGGTTTGGCAGGCATTGGTGATTGACAGTGGTACTTTGCACTACTAACCGGGCCCATAAATTGAAGGGCTGAGGATTGGGCCCTCTGGACTCACTTCTGAGACAGGAAAGGATCAGGTAAACACCCTGGTAGGCCTCCTGCCCTAGGTTGAGAACAGTCCCTATCCCCCTTTACATGGTCAGGATCCTGCACCAACAGGCGCGTACAGTGAGAACCAGAGAGAAACAGACATGCATAGAGAGTGACAGGGAAATACAGAAAGAGACATAGGACAGAGAGCAAGAAAGACAGAGTCAGAGGCAGACAGAACTGACAGAGGCAGAGGGACAGAGAGAGATGGACAGAGAGAACAAGAAACAGTGATAAACAGTTTGAGGCAAAGTGAGGCCAATGGTGACATAGAGAAAGAGTGAGACAGACCAACAGAGCAAGAGACAGTGATACCCTATGAAGAACACTGTGGGATCAGGAGCTCTATATACTCTGCCAGGTAGGTGAGTCGATATACACAAATGTCACTCACATACGTTAAGGTTCAAACAGCATTAATTAGTTCTTCTATCAATGAAATGTAAAAGAAAGGTCCTTTGGACTATTCTCATGGTCCCATTTTTAGGGTTTATTGCACCTATGCAGTCACAAGACAGCAGTCAAGTCTTGCCTGAGCAGACCTCATGGGCTGTTGGTCTCATGGCTTACTCTGCCACTCCAACCCTTCCAGAAGTCCAAAGTAGAGCTCCGTCTTGGCCAGAGGTCTCCAGCTATGTCAAAAGGGTTTGAATGTCCAGTCCAGTCCATTAGGAGGCTGCTGAGGATGGAGCACCTCCCAGGCCAAAGAGCTTTAACAACCCTCCAATGCTTCTCTCTCAGAGCTGGTCCTGCACCTACCTCACTAGAGGTAATGTCTCGAATCTCCTCTCAACCACCTTTTGCTTCACCTGTTCCTCCTTTTCTTGCACATCCTCCAGAGTGTGCCTTAACAACCTCCTGTCCTTTTCAAATCTCCTAGCTCTGCTGTTCCTTTCTGACAACCTCCTTTCTCTTTTAAACCACCTCCTGTTGTTCTCCTGTAATATGCTCATCTCCCTTCAAACCCCCACTTTCAAATGTTCTCTTCTGCAAAGCTCCTCCTTCTGTTGTTCTCCTTCAACAACATCTTCTCTCTCAGTAATTTCCTCCTTCTTTTGTTCTTCTGCACCAACCTCCTCTTTCTGATGTTTGCTTCCACCAAACACTTCTCTGAGAGAGAGAGAGCGAGAGAAAGAGAGAGAGAGAGAGAGAGAGAGAGAGAGAGAGAGAGAGAGGGAGAGAGAGAGCGAGAGAGAGAAAGAGTGAGGACGAGATGCTGGAGAAACAGCGTGAGCAGAGACAGGAGGAGTCGCGGATCAACAGAGAGAAGTAAGCAACTTAGTGGTGGCGTGACCATTATCTGAACCAACAACAACGGCAATACCACCCATGAACGAAGCGATGAATGTAACCAAACAAGAGGCATCAACGTGAAGCCAGAGTCCGACATGGACCCGAGAACATGAAGGTGAGAAAGTAAAAGAGAGAACAGTCCTGAGTGAGAGCTGAGCCCAATTAGCAGCCCCTACCAAGTAAGAGGTACCTGGGGAACAGGGAGAAACAGGAGGTATGTGGGAATTCACTAACACTCCGAGAATACACGACCCACTCACATGAACGAGAAAGCAGGGCTAAAGTTACGTAATGCGAGTTGGAGACAAATTACTAAAGACCGGAAGAGTGAAGAGAGTTAATACATGAAGCCATCACCCCCTCCCAGTACAAAGGGTGAGCTATCAAATACGCAACAAAGCCAAGTAAGAAGTTAAAAGCCTAGAAGATAAGGGCTGAGTCTACATAAGTGTTGTATAAACCATAATCAAAGAGATACTCAACCCAAGGGTGAAAAACCTAGAAAGGGGCGCTGAATTAACACGGCTGGAATAGAGATATACCCAGGCAGATCTGAGACATTATAAGACTGAGTATTACTGATAATAGAAACTTAGAAAGGGGTGGAAGAAAACCCTGTTCAAGTACTCCCGGGGGCAATGCCTGGTAAGAAATAACAAATAACAATCTGAGTATTAAGAAAGGTTACCTTGGAGGAAATTCTAAAAAGGAGACCACAGAAAGCATGAGAAAGAAAAGTGTTCTTGAGGAACTACAAAAAACTATCCCAGACACTGTTCTACCAAGATGGTGTATAATTCAAGGAGTTATTGAATGAACTGGAGAAGGGACCAGGCAATGACAAATCATTCCATTGGTCTATTTAAGTTAGATAACATTAGTGGCAGTGCCAGATAGGGTAGTTTGGATGGAGGACGAGCACCTTTTGTTTCTTCAGCTAGGTAGCGTGATCCCTTTAGTGATAGGGAAAGTTAGGCCTTCTACTTATAATGTTCATTAAAAGAAATTGAATCATGTCTTCCGAGTGTCCAACTATTTCTTCTGACCCACCACACCGTCTGGGGATACCTGGTTAAGAAATTGCCATTCTCTTGCTTACTCCCAGCCCTGTATTCACCTTGGTAGAGCCAAGAACCATCTCAAAATTCAGGGGTGGGTGTCTTTATTTGCCACCACCCAGACCAATAGATCTCAATTGTTGACAAGTTTAAACTGCCACTGGTCAGGTAGTGTTTTAAGTTAAATATGGCCCACTTTATTGCTACATACTCCAGCTCGACCACTGAGTAGTTTCTTTAGCAGGGAAAGAGCTCCAGCTGATGCACATAATGGGCTTCACATTTCCCTCATGTAGGTATGATAATAAAGCACCCAGACTGATGGCTGAAGCATCTGTTTGTTATATGAATTCTTTGGTTAAATCTGGCATAAGCCAATGAGGAAGCTCAGCGGATTGAGCACACATTGCTGCAATCTGAGCATGATCCATAGGTCGCAGGTTTGAATCCCGGCAAGGCCAACTCAGCCTTTCATCCTTCTGAGGTCAATAAAAGAGTACCAACTTTGGTTCAGTGATAATTATATGTAAATATTTTTTCTGGCAGCGCTTTGGTGAAAGCGCTATGTAAATAACACATCATTATCATTATAACAAGCTTATAGAACTTACAAAGAGCGTGCTTCAGACTGTCAAATACTTCTTTGGGCCTGCTGGCCCCATTGGACGATCGTATGGTGACTCTTCACTAGTTTATAGTTAGTGGTCCAGGTCTCTCCAGAACATTAGGGATGAATCTACGATAATAGCTGAGAAGGCCAAGGAAGACACAGAAATCCGTCTTGGTGACTGGTCTTGGTGCTTTATGTACGCCCTCTACCTTAACTTGTTGGGGTAACACTTGTCCATTTCCAACCTGGAACCACAGGTACTTTACAAATGATTGGACCTGATGACATTGGTCCCGATTAGCATCGGGATGAGCCTTCCCCAGTTGGTCACACATATGGTGGCTAATTGGTTTATATGATCTCCCCAGGTTGTACTGTAATCGACAATGTCGTCAAGGTATGCTCCAGCAAATGTCCAACATGACAGACTCGGCCCATTAGTCTCTAAAATGTAGCAGGCACCCTGTGAATGGAAAATGAATGAATGATGTATTGAAAAAGCCCTTCTGGAGCGGAAAAGGTGTTTTTTGGTTTTACTTCCTCTTCTAGGGATACCTGCCAGTAGCACTTAGTTAATGTCTATATTGAGGATGAATTGTGCCTTCCCTAATGTCTCAACCCATTCATCTATCTGGGGCATCGGACGGATAGGTGTCAAATTTTGATGTTTTGTTGAAATGTCTGAAGTCAATGCAGAACAAAAGTGGTGATGGTTGAAAGGTGTAGAATTAATCTCAGCCTGTGGCATTGCTCTGGGAAACCCTTCAGACCATCGTTCTTCACCTGCCAAGCCATTACAAATGGGGAAAGTCCATATGCAAATCAGGCTTGTTCCCACCCCAAAAGGGGCAGTCCAGCTGGAACTGCTTGGTCACATCCCTCTGCACGAGACCAAAAGCATCCCCAGACATGTTTCAGCATTGCTGGGCCTCATCAGTGAGGAGAAGCTTAGGTCTCTAGGCCAAGCAGACACGGACCCACGTCTCGGCATACCCGTCCAACTGTGGGTAACTATAAGAAAACAAAAGAGGTGATGGCTGAAAGGTTTAGAATTGATCTTGACCTCTGGCATTGCTCTGGGCAACACTCCAGACCATCGTTCTTCAAACCATTACAATAGGGGAAAGACCATATGCAAATCAGGCTTGGTCCCAACCCAAAAGGAGCAGTCCAGCCCGAACTGCTTGGGCACATCCCTTCTGCACGAAACCACCAGAATCCCCAGACATGTTTCAGCCTGGTTGGGCCTCATTAGTGATAAGTAATTTGGGTCTCGAGGTACTGCAGACATGGGACCCACATCTGGGAATACCCTGTCCCACTCGGGGTGACTATAGGAAAACAAAAGAGGTGATGGCTGGAAGGTTTAGAATTCATCTTAGACTCGGGTATTGCTCTGGGAAATCCGCCAGAGCATGGTTCTTTACCCACCAAGCCATCACAAAGGGGGAAAGACCATATCCAAATCAGGCTTGGTCCCTCCCAAAAGTGGCAGTCCAGCAAGAACTGCTTGGTCACATCCCTTCTGCATGAGACCACAAGCATCCCCAGACATGTTTCGTCCTTGTTGGGCCTCATCAGTGAGGAGTAGCTTATGTCAATACAGAACCTTCCCATTATCAGGCTTGGGGTGATGACTATTGGCGAAAACCATTTGCTATAGGACCTCTCAATCACACCTAGGTCCAGCATTTTCTTCAGTTCTTCTTTTAGGATTTGTTTCCTCGCATCAGGTAGTCACTACAATTTTTGTCATTTAACCTTTCCTGGGGGTATATGGATTTTATGTATGACACCCTTCACTCGTCCTAAGTTCATGGAGAACACGTTGGGTATCTGTCTAGCAATTAGACAAGTTCTTGGTGACTGGATTTGGGGAGCCCAACTGGCATGGTAACCCCATGAACTTCGATTGCTAGAGGAGTCTCCTAGGTGTTGTTGACATATGTCAAAGATATCTCAAAGAATAGTCAGATGCTCTGAGATGGTTCAAGGGTTTTTAATAAATTATTTTAAAGGATCTATGGCCATCCCTCTATCAGTCTTCTAAAAAGCACCGCTCCCATAGCGAAGGTGCCCCTTCAACCCAGGTCAGTGAACACAGCAGATTTCACCATACTGTCTAGGTTCTTGCTTCTGCTAGGTGTGGAGACCTAAAGGCGGCTTGCTTTCTCAAGCTTGACTTCCTAACTCTCCCTACTCTATACAGGGGTTAGTCTTCTAAAGGGGATTACTGGGATGTGCTGCACATACACTGTGCCCAATGCAGTCTCTTTCTTTTCACACCCACTTTCTCCTTTCGCTCTCCTTACTGATGGTATTTCCTCATTATTCTCCTCAAAATGCCACCCACCTTACTATGCCTATTCCCTCTTTTGTCCTCCTCTGTATCTTTGATACCTATCACTCCTTCTAAGCCTCACCTACATCATGTTATGTTACCACTCCCTCTTCTCCATTACACTCCATCCTTTACACTACTTCTCCCTCCTCTTCACTACTACTTCCTCCTACACACTAATCCTCCACCCACCTTCTACTCACACCCACACTCCCGCACACACATGAGTCACAATCACTCCCTTCACAACACTTTGAGACAAGAGGGTAATTTACAGACCTGCACAGCAATCCCTCTATAGAATACTATGCTTTCAAATATACAAATGCTCCACGGGCTAATTGTTTCAATAGAACTGTCACACTCACAAAACAAATATATTTCAGTATAAAAATAAAACAGTTCATTATTTCACAATTCAATATTGTATTTTTTACAATTCAAAGACAAACAAAATAAATCAATAATTCTTCCCTAACTTAACAGCAAACAGATCTTCAAACATCACAATGTCAGTCCACAAATACATACATTGCTGTTATATTTAACAAAAGCGATTGTCATCTCTTCACCATCAATTTTATATTGAAATGCTTCAAATATAAAGTTCAAATCTTTGAGCTGAAATTAGCCTTTCACTCATTCCCAGACACACATTAATCCCTTCAAAACCACATTCACCCTACATATTTTATTCCTCCATACACCAGAAAAACCATTAATAGGAATTTCTTCAGGGGTACAGTGATTCCATCTTTTCTTTGAAGAAAACTGTTTATAATGACTGGGAGCTGCACACTGTTACAGCTTCATCCTGCCACTTCTTCTAATTTGTATAGTCCTTACACACAGATATGGTCATTCATAACAGCACTTGTTCTCCTGAAACAACATTTTTATGGATGTTAATTCCCATATTACAGTTTGTCAATAAACACAACAGGCTATTATTCTGCATGATTCACCAACCAAAGCACCACTAACTAAAATCATGCACTGCACAGTCCTGAGCTATATCTCAGCTCTCTCTTTAAATGTATTGGATTCTTACTTTCTGCAAGACACTCTATTTTATAAGTTGTCTTAACACAAACAGATTACTAAATATTTAAACAACTAAATGGTGGTCCTAGATGCTGTACCACTGTCTCAATTGCATTTCACACCAGCCCTGGTGTCTTTTAGCTTACCAATAACCTTCACATCTCCATGTACTATTCACCTATTGTTAACTTTTTGACTTTCAAATTTGGGCTTCACCAAATTCCTGCTCACTCAAATCTGTGACCAATGCAAACACACAGGACTCTGTTAAAATGTTTGCAATTGGAACAAACATTTTTACTTTATGATTCAGAGCACTCAATAATATTACCGCTCCGAAAATTACCTCAAATGGTTATTAAGTAAATGTACAGGTCTAGTTTCTCAAGTGTAATTTCACATGTTACTTCTTGCCAAGTTTGTTTGCCTGGTCCTGGTTCACAAGTCTAATGCACCAGTGATCTACGAGATAATGGGCCATTGTTACTTAATTTGTACAAAGCAGTATTGGCAGAGTCTTTCTGAGTATCACATCCAGTTTAGCTACACTACACGAATTTACCTCGTGTAGTCTCTTGAACGAGTATTCGCATCTTGCTATTCTGCTGTTGAACGCTGGCTGTGCACTGTGGCTTCCTTCATCCGCGTTATGCTTGACTCTCAATAACTACGCTTCGAACAATAAAACAACAAAGGTTTTCTTTTAACCTGTGTTTGTTTAAACTACTTTAGTACCCATCTCACGGTCTTACATTCACCTCAGCCGCACTTTCTAAAGCATAAACATAGGGCCAGTGTACTTCCACACCATCACAGCTTTCCTCTATACTCTGTGTGTCTCGCGTTCTAACTTCTCAGTCCTATTTCTATGTTTGCCCATATGGCAAACGTCTGCAGCAGTTATCTCGCGCTCTGTGGAACAGGACTCCATCTTGGTTCCCCCATTTGCAGTCCTTCAGCTATACCTACATGTTGTCCTGTTTCTGTAATGCGCATAGAGCACAACGCCACAATTACTGTCGTGAAGGGTATTAGAATGCTGCTGACTTCCTCTCACTCGTCTCAGTGAAATGTCTGTACTATGATCTTATCCACAGTACCATCTATGTTGGATGCCTTCACATTGAACAGCACACTATCTTTTGACCGCCTTATGTTCCTAGTCATTGCTGCAGTCGCACATTCCAACATCACAGAGGCATATGCCGCAATCAAATGCACCATTGTTTCTATTAGCGTTAACACCACTTTGTTTGTTCGTTGAGACTTCTCTCTCAACACTCTGAGTCAAAAAAAATAGTTTTTGTTCCTTCATCAACAGCTTTCTTCATCACAGTTGTTGTCATTCCCTGTTCTCAGTTGGTATAGAACTGTCCACTTTAATGCCTCTGCAGTAAGCACAAATTCAATCCAATGGGCTACATAAGGTTCATTCTGTAATTGACTTCTGATACAACTCTTGTGCTCTGTCACCCTGATTCTTATCTTTCTCTCTGTTTTTCCTATAAACAATTTAGTGCATGGACATCAAATTCCATATAGTACCATTTTTGAATTACAGTTCGTAAAACTGTTCTGCTTCCAAGGATTATGTAGTCCAATGTCTACGTCAGTGCTTCTGAATGTCTGTGGACAGCTTGTACACATTCCACATGATGAGTGTCCTTTTAACTCGGTCAAACCCCATGTTTCAGTTTGTCTTTTGTCACACTCTTACAAGTCTGATGTTGTTCTGTGTTATCTGGTCTATGGGATGTATTGACCCACTCTGCTATACTATGCGGCCTCACTCTGCTATCGATGGTGCATTTTTCAACACACAAAAAGATGGCTAAACAACCTGCCACCCCTGGTGCATGTGGGGTGGAACAGAGCACACGCTGCAGAAAAAGTGCCAGTGGGCTCCATGACAAGTAAACATAGTGTGCGGAGGGAGAAGCAGTGCTTTGCAAGTGAAACTCCAAAATTTGCCTGTAAATGACATTTACTTTGCTGCTGAAACTTCAAAATGCCTGTACATAACACTTTACAACACTCAATATCTTGCTTGGCACTAAAATGTATTAATCTAATGAAGCACTGTGAATTTATAAGGTCCTGAAATGTTAAGAGCAAAACACCTTTTCAGCAAAACTAGACTGCCTGTGAATGATAACTCCTGTCAAAAATAATTGTGCAGCCACACTGGGCTACCTGTGAGAAACAGCCCCTGTCAAATGGGCTCTCCTGATTAAACCTTAAGGTTGTCTAATCTAAGGGTCTGCCGGATTAGAAAATATAAAAGTACTGTTGCTGAAAGGAACACAGATCTAAGTTCTTTTGATCCCACAGGTTAAATCAAAAATGTAAATTATATATGTTATCTGATGCAACAAGTTTGTTTTATGCTGGATTTCAGGTCAAGAAATTAAGAATTAACCTAGGCTGGCTGGGCCTGCAAGGGGTTGACAAACAGGTTTCCACCCAAGGGGAGGGCATTGCTCTCAGCAGATACTCACTGACACATGATAATTGTGGGGTATGCCAGACTTGTGTCTGCTGCCAGGGACTGAACAATGGCAGATTCTCCAGGCCAGGAAATTGACGTGTGAAGAGGTCATAAACAAGGCTTGCAGAAGGAAATCCCAAAGGTGGGGGGCTGCTCCTTGCCTCCAGAGACAGACAAAAGGCTGAACATTTTTTAGAGATGTATAACTCACTATCAGAAGTGGTGCAAAATATAAAACAGGCAGATTTGTTAATCACATTTTTGTCCCTACATTTGAAAAGTTGGTGGAACTGTGTAGCATATTCTGAACAGGAATGGCAATATATGTGGTTTTATGGGAACTGTATTTATGCTAGAATTGTTAAACTTTGCACACACATTCCTATGGTAAACACACATTTGTGGAAATTTGGAGACATTTTTGAAAATGTTTTCAGGGCGAAATGGACAAAATGCTGCAGAAAGGCGAAACAAGGTCTCACAGCTGTGGGATTTTGATGAACAGATACTCCATAAAATATGTAATCCTTGTATGTGATTTTCGTAGAGGTTGCAAATGTATAAATATGGATTTAGGACAAAATTCAATTTTGATACTAGTGGCTAGGGGAGGTTTCTAAGTATTGTAAAAATCAAGCCATAAACCTGACATCATCCGTCTTTGATCCAATCACCCGGATGTAAGACGGAGATGAGGCTCTGATCCAATCCCATTTCACAGGGGCTAGTTTAGTTAAGCCGGCCCATACACCCATTTGGTGATGTCATTTGACAGGATAAATAGGACATCTGACAACACATAGGGACACACACTCTCTCTTCTGATTCCAGCGAATCATTTTGATCCAGCATTCAACATCCAGCCTTCAACATCCTTCTAGATCCAGATGCCAACCACCAGGCCAAGCAGTAACTGAACCATTTTCAGCTAGGCCTCAATCCTCAACTAATCCTCACAACCCACTGAAGCGCTGTGGTGGGGGGAAGCATCCTGAAACTATCTGGCTTGCTACCATAAATGCTTGCCTGATGAACTCACCATCCCGCTGATCTGAAATATCCAGGAACAAGAAGGGCAGATCCCATGCAGTTCCGGCGACCAGCCTAGCTGATCCGGTCCCGTCTGATGTGCTGTCCTTCCCTGATAGAACCAATCCAATTGACCAGAACTTTGACAGTCCAAATAAGCTTAAATCCCATTGGATTGTGAGTATTAACAGGACGCTAGAGAACTATTGTATACCGTGCCTTATCTTGTTCCACCCTAATCTTTGAACTATCTGTTACGCTCACCTGGTATCCATGGGGGTGCCACACGATACTGGATGGCGGTCTAAGCGCTATCCCAGACCCCTCTCTGCTTGGTTATGTGCCAGCCATTGGGTAGCGCCTTAGGTTTTTGTGCATTGAACTCTCAGTCCTGCTTCTCTGTGCAGGGGCACGTGGTTGGTGCAGGCTTTCTGTGGACCTAGTTGCTTCACAAGTCCGTGTGCCCTTATGTCGGGTCCAGACCAGCTGTGATTCCGACTCTGCTTGCTGTCTTACAGGTGAGTTATAATGTCTTTTCTGTCTTTATTCTGTCTCTTTCTTTCCCTCCGTTTTCTCAGCGTCTTGTTCCACTACGCTGTTCCCTAACAATGTCCCTTTTTGTTTTTACAGGGATGGTTGCGATCTCGGAGTTGCCCCGCTGATGGCGAAGACCACAGTGAGTTATTGATGCGTGGAGCGCTGCGCTGTTTATTGGTGTTAATTGCTAACCTGTGTTCTCTTCTCTTCTTTGTACAGGTTGTGGTGATGTTCCGGAGTGATGAGCGATCGAAGCGCTGCTTGCCCAGGTAAGTGCTTTGTTAATGCTGACCTTGTTCCTTGTCCCTTGCATGTTGTGGTGAAACCCGGAGATGGGTGAGGTAAGAAGCGCAGGCTGCTGTCAGAACTCGCTGCTTGCCCAGGTAAGAATTGTTATTAATGCTTTCCTTGTTTCTTTACCTTTGAAGGTTGCGGCAAATTCCGAGATGGGCGAGGTAAGCGAAGCGCAGGATGGATTCAGTTACTTCACAGGTAAGTGTTCTTGCTTGCTAATGCTGTTCTTGTTCTTCCAGGTTATTAATGGAATCTGGATCTAGGGCTTCAGTATCGGGCCGCCGGAGAAGCAGATGAGCAGGAGCTGGACAAAGTGAGCGTCACGCTGCAGGAGTGCAGAATAACTCGAAGCGTGTTCTGCTGTTTGGGTGTGGTTTAAATAGCCCAGGTAAAGTAGTTCCAGGCCAAGTAGTTCCAGGCCCAGCCACACCCAAAACACTAGACCGCAAGGCTTGGTTCTAAAGAACTGAGCTGTGTAATAGGCCTCCATGTTGGATTAAGGTCCAAAACTGTTATTGCTTTATTCCTGATAATGAGCCTGGCGCCAAAGGCCCCAGGACTGACTCCATGTATGTTTCTGATGGAGTTTGAAGGCCCTTGGGGCCAGTGTGAAGGGCTTTAGCCCCATTGCTGCCAGGGGGCTGTTATACCTGAGGGGGTCAGGGGCATGGATCGTGACACTATCCTTACTTTCATAACCAGTAACAGTGTCAGAATCTTTATCCTATCCTGTCTATTCGCTAAAGCGTCATTTTCATAGTCATTTTTATTTGTGTAACTCCTACCCATAAATCCCAGAGTGTTTGGGCTGGTTCCGCCGGTGAAGGCGCTGGGGATCTGTTACTGAAGACATGAATCAATCTCAGAGCTTGCTTCGCCCAACCTGGTTGTCTAGGTTGAATGCTCTAGTCTTGAGTAAAAGCATAATCCATATTTTCTGGTTTTAAACTGAAGTTCTTGTCCAAATTCGCGTCTTTATTTTAAAAAAACACCTCTTACTAAAACCTCTATGACTCCCTCAGTTTTAAAGATAGAAACAAAATTACCTAACATCCTTAGCTATCACCACAAATAGAAACCGCATCGCGGAACAGTGTATTTGTCCCGTTTTTCTTCAATATTGCATAGTAAAAGTTTGCCGCGAATTTGCAATTTCTGCCAAAGTACACGTTTCTTTTGCCCATTTCAAAGTGGTTTTTCCATCCCATTCTGATCTGAAGTATATGTTGTGGTTCATATTATAGCCCATGCATGTTAGGACCAGATTAGTGTTGCTTTCTTTAGAATTTGTCTCCATTTTAGTATTTTGACCATTTTGCAGTATTTCATCAAGCCATTTCACCTGTCATTTCAAAGTGTCATTTGTCAAAATAAGGGTTTCTCTCTTGTGTGGGAGGGTGGATTGCCTATAACTCTAGACACTGGGCCTCATTACGAGTTTGGCGGGAGCCATGGAGCTATTAGCTCCATGGCTGCCAACAAAACGGGCTCCTTTACCGGGTTCCCAGAATGGGGAATTACCGGGCCATTCCAAGTACGGAGGGCCCGGTAATTCCTCCCTCTGGGAACCTGGGCCCGGACCTTCCCCATTCCCATCTGAGCCCCCATAGGGCTCAATGGGAATGGGAGAGGGAGCAAAGAACGGGACGATTACGAGCAGCCCGTTGTTTGCTCCCTCTTCCCCTTGCAGGACCCTGTAAGGACGCCTGGTTTTACCAGTTAGGACGCCTGGGATTACCCTTCCTCTGGTCTAGGGTTTAGGTCCTCAGTGCTGGCAGGTGCCCACCAGTGTTTCAGAGTGGACTGCAGCTTTCTCTGTGGTCACGTGAGTACTGTCTCCCCAGTGCGAGTCTCTCACTTGCTCGATGTTTCTCTGGACAGGAGGCTTTGCTTGTGTGTAGCACTGGAGGGTTGATGCAGTTTCTTTGGTGTTCACAGCCACGCTGGTCTGCCACAGTGTCTCTGTTGAAAGAATCAAACAAATTGTGGTGAGCATCATGCTTATGAAGTATGGGGTGAGCCAAGACTGTGCTGCACAGAAACATATTGGTCTTAGGGGGCCTCAAGGGGATCTCATCTGCAACAGCCCTCCTAAGGACAAGGACTGGCTCTGCAAATCTCACTGGTGGGCCTCCCAAGACCATCTTAGAGGGGTTCCAATCCCCCTTGTCAAGGCTAGGCTACTAACTCCTCCTTCTCTCCCTGTTTACTAACTGATGTATCCCCCACCCATGCAAAGACTTTTGGGACACCTTTAACTGTCAGAGGCAAAGGACAAAAAGGGAGAAATCCGTCCCTGTAAGGATCTCCTTGGGAGCCCTGGTCTGACTATCATAAGTACTGGCATCTGCTTCCCAGTGACACTAAGTCAATAGTCACACACGGATAGAGGTCGCCATCTCCGTGCACACATATGATTTGGGCTAGGGAGTTAGGTTGGAGCCTGGATTGCTGTTTTCCTACTCCACGCGTCAAGGAAGGCCTTGGCTGGTAGCCCATGTACGAACACATGTAGATAAAATGTTCAATGATCCACTCCTCCTTTGCTCCACATCGCCTAGAACCCTTAGCCTAGGCAATGAACGTCCGGTCCCTACTCTCTCTCTTGGAACAGATGTTCAAATTCAGGCTCCTCTCCCGTTCCCTTGATTTGGTCCTTAGCCTCCAAATAAGGGGTAGGCCCTGTATGGAGAGGTCCAATTTCCATTAGCCCTTTGTTGGGCTTTTCCAGGCAGAATATGGCTAGGTATAACATCTTATACCCTCTGGAAGGTGTGCGAGTAAGGGTTCTTGGCTTGGACTCAGAGATTGTAATATTAGGGCTTGGCCTCTGCATGGTTTGAGTCTCTTCTCTCCCTCATACCACCAGCTCTGCGTCACCTGGTTTCTTGGGTACCCCACTGGCTTCTCTGGCATACATGGCTCTTTGGTGGGCATTCTCTGTTTGTATGGACTCCTCAGGGGTGAGTTCATTTAGTTGCCAGATAACTTTCTGATGGTAAGGAGATCAGAGGCTTTGAATTGTTCAAGGACTAGCATATCTTTACTCCTTCATAGGTTCATGTTTTTTTTTGCCAACAATGTGTTCAGTAAATCCCTTACTCTATAGCAGAATTGGCAGGGTGATTCTCTTTGCCGTATCTGCAGGGGCCAAAGGTGAAATCTAGAATGCTCACAGTCTAGTCCCAGTGTTTCTAGGAAACCACTTTTCACTCTTCATAAGGAGTTCTCCCATTGGCATTGAAGGCTTGAAATGGTTGTTGTTCTTCACCAGTTAGCTATGGGATGACATATCTGGCCGAAATATCACAGTGCCCCCTTATGGTTTTGCTGACCCTTTTAAAGTTGATGAAAAAAGCTGGGGGGTGTTCTGCAGTACCAGGTTTTTGTATGATTGCTGGGTGTAATGCCCGTTGCTCTCTTCTCACAGTTATCATGCTCTATATCAGTGATTGCTTCTTGGTGCTGTTGACTGATGGCCAGTTGGCCATCTAGCATGTTTCTCAAAAGGTCATCCACTGATGTACTCGATGAACCAGGATCTTATCTTTTCAGGCGTTTACGGTACTTCTACCACTTTGTCTTGTCTGAGCTAGTAGGGCTTCTCCACCCCTGGAAATCAGGGCAAGGAGTGAGGTCTTGTAGTCCGCTTCTGATGTCTTAGTCTTCCCACACTGAATTGTTCTCTCTCAGGCCTCCCTTATTCGATCTAGCAGACATTTCTTGGCCTTGTCTGCCAGGTTGGTGCATTCTTCCTATTTATTGATCTTAACTGGGCTAGGTTTTGACTCAGAAGATTGTCAGTCATCTTCAGATGCCAGATTAAGAGTTCGGAATTCTAATTCCAGACCTAGCTGCTGAACCTCTCAATGGAGGGGTTCACAGCTAGCAGTCACCCAATAGTCTCCCGCCTCAGATTTACCTTCCGTCCTCTCAGCATAGCCTCTGTAACAGGTCTTGATAAATCAAACTTCTTGGTGACTGCATGTAGGCAGACCAGCTGGCATGGTAATCCCATGAACGTTAATTAGAAGTGGTGTCTCCCAGGTGTTGTTCCACATAGTGCGTCTCTCTCTCTCTCTCTCTACAGTATTCAAGCAGATCTTATGCCTGGGGCGAGTATCTGGAGGCTGTGGGGAGCTGTTATGTTGCAGGTGGTTTGCCCAGACCATTGATGAACTTTGTGGCTTGCAATGAAAGGAAACTGGCCAGCATTTGTATGAAGAGGTATGGGTTGATTCACAGTGGTACTGCCCAAGCACAGCCAGGCACTTAGGCAGGAGATAGGAATTGGTGCAATCTAAACTGCTGCTTTTTCCCTCTGTATTAGGACTAGCTCTGGCCTGGAACCCTGCTAGGCCCCCCACCCCAGGCTAAGAGGGGTCCCCATTGTCTCTGGGCAAAGTCAAATAACTGACCTTGTCACTTTGCTTTCTGGGGAACGTTAGTTTGCAGTGTGTTTCTGACCACTAAGGCAGTAGCTTTAGTGGCAGGGTGATTGGGCGTGTAACATATCCCCTGCCTTGACGGAAGAAGAATTTGTGATGGGGCAGCCTGATTGAATGCATGCACACATACACAGACACAAAACTTGGTTGAATGCATAGTTGACAAGACTTGAATTTCCCATCAAGTTTATTAACACACTTTAAGCAAAGTATATAATTCTTTGGGCCCTGCAGCTTGATTGAACACATATTCACACACAACCTGTTTGAGAGCAATAGCTGACATACACAAGCACTTTAATTTCTTGTCAAATTGACTAGCAAAATTTGGGGTATGTTGATAGAAATGTGTTTGCGGGATCTAACTAATCACTGGCACTATTCACAGGCTGATTAGGTATGTGAAGTAACATTACCTGACTAGACAGAGGAGATGTTTGCTCTGGGACAGCTTTTTAGAACACATGCTCACACACCACTTTGGTGAGCATAATATCTGGCAGACATGAGCACTTGGGTTTGTTGGTATGTACGTCCAACATCCCACAAGCGAGAGGAAGTATAAACTAAGAAGACCTGTCACATACAAGTCTGAACTCACAACAAAGGCAAGGCCCTAGATATCGAGTATGGCAAAATGACACTCCATCCCCTTCGATGAAAGATAGACGATAGTCAGCAGTACAGACACATACACGTAGTATTTAGTTCATGTAGAATGATGACAATGGCAAAAAAACGTGGGAGCAAACATAAGGATCAACTATACACACACACACATGACAAGACACGACACGACACGAGGAGTAAATAAAGAAACTTAATAGGACGCCAAAAGGTAGCAGAAGGTAGAAAACAATATAGGTCACAATATAGGTGTATCTAACATCTTTTAGGTATGTAACACATAGATAGTCCTCAGACCAAAGGAAGTTTCATAGGCTATTTTAGGTAAAGGAGGCCTCAGAAATACAAGGATTATCCCGCACAGTAAAATGCATTTATTTTCAGCTCATACTAAAGAGACACACAGACAAGGTCAGCAGCCTCAGACGGGGTGGAAAGTCGTGCTGTAATTGGTTAGAAATGAGGAGGTGAAGCACATCCCAGGCACAAGATGGGAAAGCATGATTTAATTCAATATTGCAACTACAAGCAGACCCGGTAAGGGTTGCAGTATATGCTGCGCAGGGATTGGCTATGAACAGGAGACGCAATGAGGTCTCACAAATCTAACAAATGAAACATGTAACCATTGAAGTTCCTGTTCATGTTCTTAGATACTAACAAATACAAGCCCAAAGTTTGGTGGGAACGAGTCAATGTGCAGAGATGTGCACAGGACACAGCCATTCAGACATCCGACTCACACTGCTCCCTGCTGGAAAATATCCACCAAAGAGCAGAAATAAAGCACCAGCCGACACGAGAACCTGTGTTAGGTACACACAGAGAAAGTTCAACAAGATTACAGAAGCAAAGGAATACATTAAGTAATGTAGGGACATAACGCATAGAGTGTCCTGGCAGTTGTTAAATTACACATGTATTTATATATCCAGACCACACACACCCATGAATGATTTGTGAATTGTTCCCAGCTGTGGCTGCATGTAATAAACCTTTGTTGTTCTTGCCCTCATCCATACACTCTTTATTGGCTCATTGTATTATTTTTATATATATATTTTTGGGCCTTACCCTACATTTGGTGACCCAACCAACGTGATTCCAGGATTTTTCCAGAGGCCTGCAGCTGTTCTGACACATTTTCCTGGGTAAAAAGCGCCTGTCTGCAGGGAGCTGAAACTGCACAGACCACAAAGAGGCCAGCAAGAGCCGGGATTGTCCAGAGGCTTGCCTGATCACTGAAGGCTGTTGTTCAGCACCCCAGGTGTGCAGGTCTTCTTGAGGAGGAGGGACAGCATCAGAGAACTTCAGAAGAATATAGAGAGTGAGGTGCACCAGAGGCGAGAACAACAGACAGGAGAGTGAGTATTGGGCCGAGAGTGGAGTATGTGAGGAGCGAACCACGTTGGATACATTTGTAGTTTTAAGTTTGGATTTTGAATAGAAATAGATGAGGGCTCCCGCAGGGAGGAACAGTGACATCACAGTAGTAATATTTGTGGATATTGAAGTGTTGCATCCCTCAAAGAGGGAGGGCAGTGCTGTTTAAATGAATAAGAGTGGGATGTCCTGCACTAGCGAGGACTGTATCCCCCTGTTCTGAAGGTAAGGGAATGAGAGGAGAAAAAAATGATGTATATTAGTGTTGATTATTTTTTTACTATATTGTATAAAGTCTAGAAAAAAAGGTGGAATTGGATCAGAGGCTAAAGCAGTTTGGTGCGAGTGTGGAGAGTGGGCATAGAGCCTGGGTGAGAAGAATGTATTGAGAGAAGGAAGTTTTGTTATTTAGTTTTTGTGCTGAGATGCACAGTGAATTTAATTTTTCGTTTGTGTTTTATGTGGCAACTCGGCGGTGCAGCGTAGGGGGTAACTTCAGGCGATCTGATCCATTGACTTGGTTCCTTGTGGTAGTTAGTTGTTCAAAATGTGCAAACCAGTCGAACACATGTGTAAGCAGCTCCCGACGTATTGGTTGAAGATTATTAAATGCAATGCTGCGTGGGAAGATGAGGCTGAGGGGAGAATGTTTACTGGGTGGCCATCAGAAGGCACACACAGTAAGAGGATTATTGAGCAAATGTACACACAACTGTTATAAACTTCCAAAGGTTGATTTAATTTTTTTAAAAGGCGGCAGAGCATCTTAGAGCTATGGAAGCTCTATGATGAGGTAGAAGGGGAGTCAGAAGGAAGGAACGAAACAGAGAAGAAAACATCTGTTGTAGCCTCCACCCCTCCACTAGCCAGGGACAGTACAAGCATGCCTGTGCAGTCATCAGCCCCACTCCCTCTCAGAGGAGCTAATAATTCAGCATGCACTCCAGCACCTGTGCAGCCAACACAACCATCCACAATTGGAACACATTCTGTAAAACCTGGCACGGGATATCCAAATCCTTGGTACGTTGGAAAACAATAAAGATCGAGACCCAATGGAAAACAAAGCTTGTAGGGATCTAGAAGCAGCCATTCAGAAAACAAAGAAAAAGCTTGCTTCAATATTAGGAGAGCAAATAAACACCATTTGGAAAAAAGCAGGGAGTTCTATTAGAGAATAAAACACACAATGGGGCTCCATTTAATAACTGCCAAGCCCATTCTTAGGATGCTCTGAGAAAAGACAGGCATAGGATCAATCATGGCACGAACAATGCAAGCCGATGAAGACCCAGCCTTGTACATTCATTCAATCTGGGAAATGTGGAGAGAGGAAACAGGTGAAGCCTGGTATAAACTATACCAATATTCTACCATATGTTACGCAGAGGTCTGCCAAAAGACGTACAAGCAAAGTTAGATGAAATAGAGAGTCTTGAAGCAAAGGGATGGGGTGAGATACAAGCACATATAGTACATTACTGTAAGTGAAAGGGTGAGAAAGACAGAGAAAAAGAAGAGCAAGCACAGCGAGCAGAAGCAAAACTAGTACAGAGAAAGTTAGCAAAGGTAAGTATGGAGGGTGCAGTGGTTACAAATGCCATAAATGGGAAACAAGAACAGGAGCAGCCACAAGGATGGTAATGGAGGGAATGATAGAAGGAATATTGGAGGGGAACAAGAAGTAAGAGGCACTTCTCAGAAAAGGGTGAGGAGGGGGATTTAGAGGTTTAAGACCAAGATTAGGAGGGGCATGTTGGTCATGTGGGAAAATGGGACATGTAGCACAAGATTGTCAAAGCAGGCAGCCCATGCAATATCATACAGGTGCACCCCCAAACCAGTATCCAGCCTATGATTTATCATTTAGGGCACCAGGATATGGAGGATACGCCCCTGGGTTGGCACAGCCACAGAATCCAGGCCTGATTCAGATAGCAGCCCCACACAAGCACGACCCGTACAGTACCCAACGCCAAATATCGCACAGAATAATTAACAGCAGGCACCTTCCAAGGCACCTCATGGCGGACAGAGGTGCCACCGTATCCTTTATAAAAGAAGGGAGGTTTCCTTTGACCAACAGATGCATGGACATGCAGGGATTCTATAGGGCTATTTCCAAGGTTCCCTTCACAGAAGATTTACCCACTACCACAGGGGCACAGGAAATGTTGCCACCATTATTGTACAGCACAGAGACACCAGTAAATCTACTGGGTAGAGACCTATTGAGTAAACTGAATTTGACAATCTCATTCAGAGAACAAAGGAATAGTCTACTCCACACCAGGCATCCATTACACCAGATTATCTGCAGTAGTACGAGCACTATGTAGCACTAATGCAATTCAAACACTTGTGTACGAGCGCAATAGAAATCAAATATCAATATTCATTCAAGCACTACCAGTGCATAAACAAATGTTCATGTACACAGTAAGTGCCCTGATTGGATGGCTCCTAGAAGTACAAAACATGATATTTCACTTGCCAGCGGAATTCGTTTTCAGACCAGATGTCCTGCAAGAAAAGGCACCAGGACAATGTTCATATTACATAAAGAAGCAGTAATTACCAGAAAAGATTCCATCATTCTAACAGGTACAGATGAAGAGTTGATAGAATGGGGCACAGTATTGTGCATAGACCCCACATTGCCATTAAAAGCAGTAACTGATGAACAATTATTTGCACACACAGAGTCAGGGGAGAGATATGATTCGAAATTTGTGTACCCTGTTACATGGTAGCACAACACAGAGAGATACCACAATACTAGTTGCAACAGCACCACCGTCCTGACTGTCTGATACTTGGCAAAAGTGCCCAGGAGACTATGGACAGACAACCCCAATGTTGTTGGATTATTGAACAGCATATGAGCAGTGAGAATCAAATTCAAACCAGGAGCAATACTCCCCAGAGTGAAGGAATACCCATTATCTAGAGAAGCAGATTAGGGAATATATGACACCCTTACAGAATTGGTTGAGCAAGACATCATAGTACCACCCACATCACCATGCAAAACAGCTATATACCCAGTGAAGAAAGCAAAAGGCTCATCATGGATATTTATATAAAATCTTAGGCCTGTGAACAATATAGTAGAAGCAGAGTATCAATTAGTACCCAGCCCAGCTTCAACACCCTGCAACATCCCAGCAGATGCAGAATACATTACAGTGATTGACCTAAGGAATGCATTATTTTCTGTGCCATTGCACCCCGATTCCCAGTATTTTACTGCATTCCCCTTTGCGGACAAAGATACCAACACACTTGTTTCCTACAGGGGTACTGTGAGTCCCCTAGTGTCTTCAACGGGGTCCTCCAGGTGGATACAGGAAACATACAGATGCCAAGCACAGTGCTGCAGTCTGTAGATAATCTGCTAGTATGTAGCACCACAGAAGAGCAGTAAAGGGAAGACACAATCACACTTTTACAACTTCTTGCAGACAAAGCATACAAAGTAGACAAGGGAAGTTACAGTATTACCAAAAGGAAGTAGTGTACTTAGGGTAGATCTGTAGCAGGGAGAAGAGTAACACCAGACAGAGCCACAGCAGTCAGAAACACACACCAGCCCAACACAGTAAACGAGATGCAGCAGTTCCTAGGGTTGTGTAATTACTGCAGGACATGGATCTTTGATTATTCAACATACATCAGGCCCCTACTGCAAGCACTCAAAGATGCCCAGAAAAGAAAAGGAACACCTAAATGGACAGAAGAGATGACAGAATGTTTTGAAGATCTAAAATCAGCAATAAGCAGTGCCCCTGTGTTAGCAACACCAGACTTACAATAAACAATTATATTTGTTTACACACACAAATGGACAGGTAATGACAGCACAGAAATGTAAGCCCCTAGCATATTACAGTGGACTCTTGGACCCAGTAATGCAAGGTCACTTACCCATGTGAAAAGGCTCTAGCAGCCATGCATTTGTAATTCAAAACTTGCAACCATTACAGTGGGATGCCCAGTAACATTATACATTGAACATGCAGTCTTCGCCATATTGGAGAGAAACAAATCCATCCTCACCACACAGAGAGCATCAGGATATGAAATCATATTGTCCAACTCAGCCATTAACATAGTCTGATGTCACATTGTAAACCCAGGAACATCTGTAGCAAAACCAGTTGAATCAAAAGGCAAGGTACACAACTGTGCAGTGTATGAAGGAGAGCCAGAAGAAAGCAGCAGGGTGCACTGGATGCACTGGATACAGGAGAAGTACTTTATGTTGACGGGTCATCAATGATAAATCAGAAAAATTGGCAAAGGCACACAGGTGCAGCAGTGGTAAGATATGTAGAGGGACACAACAAAGAATATCAGATATTGATGCAAAAGACATTACCCTCACAGTTTTCAGCTCAAGCAGCAGAACTCATTGCACTCATAGAAGCACATGAAGCATCACCGGATGATGATGTCACAATATATACAGATTCAGCTTATGTAACATCCAGTTAATTTAGGCCTATCAAGATTGAAAAGGCGAGGGTACAGGAAATCAGATGGATCATCAGAATACCGCACTATTGTCCAGACTAATAGATGCATTGAAATGTCCTCTCCATGTAGGTATCGTGAAGTACGTAGTGCACACCAAAGCAAAAGACGCCATTTCATGTGCAAATGCAGCTGCGGGCTCAGCTGCAAGACCGGCAGCTTATATGCCATTTCCAATTGAAAACAACACGCCTTTCATAGCGGTACAGCAGGAATTGTTACTAGAACTATACAGCTCAGTGTCCATGGCACACATTGTAGTATTGCAGGAAAAAGCGCCAGCTGAGGAAAAAGCTTTGTGGGCAAAACAAGGATGTACATTATCACCCACCGACATGGTATGGTGACAAAACAGCAAAGCTAAAGTAGTAATGCCTCTGGAACTACTAAATGTTGCCATGGAACAACACCACCATTCAACACATGCACCGAAGCAGCACATTGCTGCTAACATCAGTGAGGAATGGGTAGCACCGAAACTGGCAGAGCAAGTGGACATGTTTGTGGCCAGTTCCACTACCTACCACATGGTCTACCCCGGATACACCATAAAAAACACATAGCACAACATGGCCCTGACCATTAGGGTCATTCAAGGAACTCCCAGTCAACTTTGTTGACATGACCAACAGGTGCAGTAGCTATAGGTATATGATAGTTGTTGTATGCCCATTTTCCCGATGTGCTGAGACTGGTCCATGGGTGCACACTCATGCAAAATCTGCAGCCAAATGTTTGATCAGGGAGGTATTTCCGAGGTGGGGAATATGCAGTGCCCTGAGGTCTGACAAGGGCGCTCATTCTGCAAATGAATTCTTAAGTGAGATTACAAAATTGCTGGGAATCAAGCACAAATTGTGCACAGCATACCACCCACAGGCCAACGGTATGGCAGAGAGACTCAATTGTTTATTAAAGAAAATGCTGGCAAAAATATGTGCAACACTAAAGATGAGCTGGCTTTATTGTCTGCTTTTTGTCTGCTTTTAGCACTGTTCAGTTTGCCCAAGCAGCCCAGCAAGGACCACCATTGTCACTGCACGAGGTGGTGACAAGTAAGAACATGCACACAACGGTTGCCCCAACGCGAACGATTACAATAGCTCACAGGAGCACGGACATCCCTGGGGAAGAGTTTAATGTATAACAGAAGTATATGTCAACATGCGCCAAAGTTTTGCCTCATCAGGTAACTACCAATACACACCAAAAGGCCCCAGCGAACTCAAGCAACACAGAAACAACACAGCCTACACAACTTCATCCAGGAGACAGAGTGTATGTCAGACAACAAAGCAGAAATTGGCGCGGACCCAATGTTCATCGGTCTTCATGAAGCCATATGTTCCACCCCATCGGTGGTAAAACCCAAAGAAAGAAAATCGTGGGATAACCTATCCGACGTGTGAAAAGACGCCAGCAGAGCAACAGAGATTGAACGAGAAGAGGACTCTGCAAGAAATACCAGCAACCAAAGTTTAGTACATTAGATACTATTAAAGCTTGTTTTAGAAGAGTCGAACCATTTTGGTGAATGAAAATCGAGAGGTCAACTCAGAATTTAGAACCACAAGGAAATAGTAAAAGAATGAAACAGTGTATACAGGAATGTGTTGTCTGTTTTTCACTCTTCTTCTTTCATATTCTTTGATGAAACTAATGACAATAGGGATTATGATATATGATATGATATGGCATTTATAACATGCATATACACAAACAAGTGTTTCACTTGAGTAGTAGTAGGAAAACTAATGAAAGTGGAACTATAAATGTAACAGCAGTCAGAGGTAACCTCGTAACCAGACATAAAAGAGATATTCAAAAGGAAGGAAATATAAATGCCAATTTTATAGATGAACATCATTCTGAAGGAGTAAATCTATGGTACAATACTATGAAAGAATTAGGTAGAGCTCAATATAATGACTCATGTTATGTGTGTGGGGTTATCCTGCATGCGGTTGGCACCCCCTGACTGACTTTACCAAAGGAAGTGCTGACTTTAGAGGCACAGTGCTTGGCACATTTAGTACTCTGCAAACTAGAAGGGCAGTTCCAGGGAGACACAGTACAAATAAGGCTTGAAGAAACTGACAAGAGTAAATGTGAAGGGGAAAAGGGACAAGACTATAACAAGTGTGCAATAAGACTCCAGATGTATATTGAAAGAGCAACCTACTGGAACAAGAAATGGTTGTTTAAAGCAGACGGACTAATGGGGTACGCAGAAAGTGTCATAAAGAAAGTAGATGGAAAATGTCAAAAAGAATGGGCATCATATGTCAACAAGCTAACAAGTTTGCGACAAAATGAGCGACCAGTAAAAGCACAGAAACTCACTTGATCTTCATTTCGTTTCAGAGGCGAAGGGAGGGTACCTGTTGGTCAGAATACAGGATGCAATAAGACTCTCACTATGGCAGCGTTACGAGATGGTACCGTAATGGTAATGGATGTCTTCAGGCAATGTGGAGCCAAAGCCTACTTCCATCTACCATCATCGTGGAACAGTGTGTGCTCCTTGGTGAACCTTCATGCCCCAGTGCTTTTAATCCCAGAGAAACACCCTTTGATCCCAAAAGGTAAAGCCCAGTCTCCTACAGTACCCCCAAAAGTGCAAAAACAGAACAATTCACAGACACCATTGTGAGGAAAAAGGTCTAATTACTTCAGCAAGGAAGCAGACAAAGCCCTGGAGAAGGTACTGACGCAGTACCACCTGTTTACAAATACTGAACTATTCTTTGCATCTTACTTAGCCCCTGCAGTACAAATATCAAAAAATGCCCAATAGCTCCAAATCGTACATTGGAATCTGGTTCAGCTCGCTAATGCCACTGAGCATGTCTCAATGCCGTGCGAGAAGAGATGCAAGAGCTTTGCATCATGACATTACAAAATCGTATGATACTTGACCTCCTAAAAGCCATGGAGGGTAGCATCTGCCGAATAATTGGGAGTATTTGTTGCACCTATGCGCCTCCCAATGACAATGGAACATTGAGTGTGGCTATAAAACCTTTGCACTATATAAGGATAGGTCTGGAAGACCAAGGGGGATTCCAGAAGAAGGAGGTCTGGATAACTGAAATATTCTCCCCATAGCTACGCTGGTTAACCAATCTTTGCAGGGTGCTCCTGCCTATCCTGATCCTTTTAATTCTAATGTGGAGCCTACATCAAGTCATCATTATTTGGTGTGTCTCTCATGGAAATAGTGTAAAACTACTTGTAGTTAAGGTAAGAGATGCCACTTCTCCTTGGAAAGATGATATGACCCAAACGGACACGGTAAACATAAAGCCAAAAACCAGAATGGTGCAAATAGAACACCCAATAGGCCTGCTAGAACACTTTGGAAACTTTGGACACCACCCCGTCCCCCAAAATTACCTTGAATGTTATGTAGAGCCCACATCAGATGAAGATTTCAATTTCTTAGGGTGCAGTCCCTGGGATTGTGCAAAGGGAGGACGACATTTGAGAAATATCAGCAACGTTGGGTCCCAAAAGATACATATGATTGGGCAAAGGAACAGGAATTGAAGGACAAGGAATACACTAGGGAATTCATTTTGGATGGAACGAAAGGGTGGAATGTTGAGATGAACGTCCAACGTCCCAAATGCGAGAGGAAGTATAAACCATCAAACACGAATCAGTATGGCACACTGCCATCGACCTTCGATGTAACATAGATGATGGTCAGCAACACACACACACACATACACGTAAAATTTAGGTCATGTAGAAAGATGGCAATGGCAAATAATGTGTGAGCAAGCATAAGGATCAACTAGACACACATACATGCATGCACACGTAAACAAGATACGGCACGAGGAGCAAATAAAGACACTCATTTGGACATCAAGAGGTAGCAGACGACAGAACACATTATAGGTGTATCTAACATCTTTTAGGTCTGTAACACATAGAATAGCCCTCAGACCAAACATAGTTTTGTAGGCTATTTTAAGTTCAAGAGGCCTCAGAAATAAATGGATTACTCCATACAGTAAAATGCATTTAGTTTCAGCTTTACTGAAAAGACACACAGAAAGGGTCAGCAGCGTTCTACAGGTTGTAAAGTCGCTCTGCGATTGGTCAGAAATTGAGAGGTGCTGCTCATCCAGGGCACAAGATGGGAAAGCATGACTTAATTCAATATTGCAACTACAAGCAGACCCAGTGAGGGGTAGTAGTAAATGCTGCGCAGGGATTGGCTATGACCAGGAGGGGCAGAGAGGTCTCCAACATCTAACAAATAAAACATGTAACGCTTGAAGTTCCTGTTCATGTTCTTAGATACTAGCGACTACAATGCCACAGTTTGGTGCGAATGAGGCAATGGGCAGAGGGCACAGCCATTCAGACAGAAGACTCACACTGCCCCCTGTCGCAGAATATCCACCTAGGAGCAGAAGTAAAGCACCAGCCAACATGAGCAGCTTTATTAAGAACACAAAGAGATAGTTAAACAAGATTACAGAAGCAAAGGAATACATTAAGTAATAACGCATAGAGTGTCCTGCCAGTTTTTAAATTACATCTGTATTTAGATATCCAGACCACACACACGCATCCATTCATTGAATACATGGATTAGACTTGCACATAGTCTCGAAGCAAGAGGCCAAGAAGCACGTCCCATGAAGTCACAGGTTTCTAATGAGAATTTGCAATATTGGCTGTCCATTGAGCCGTCAGAAGGGTGAGAACAGTAAGACATTGTCAACCTTATCATTCTCATGCGAAAGGATGTGAAGTATTCTTTTTTTTTGCCACACTGTCACACCTCACAATTCCATTTGTCGACTACGGTGGGAGCAACCCACCCAGGAATATTCTAAGGAGCCTAACCAATAAGCAATCAAGTTGAATGTGAAACATTTTAACCTCTCAACTGTCCAATGAAAACTGTGTGAAACTAGATGACCACATTATATGATCGATTATATGATCATTGTCATAAAGTAGCTATTAGAATGGTCATGAGGGATAGGAATGACCAGTAGGCCCAGGCATTGTATAGAATCACCTATAGAGCAGCCAAGACTGTCCAATCAATGAATGTGACCTCACATACATTTTGAAACATTGTGTAACAAACAACTCCACTCTCATTACAAAAGCAGCCATTTTATGATGGAATGTTTAATGATTCGTGAATTGCACCCTGCTGCGGTTGCTTGTATTAAACCTTGGTTTTTCCTGCCCCTGTGCACTCTTTATTGGCTCATTGGATTATCTTTTATGTATATTGATTTTCAGGCCTTACCCTACAGGTTACTCATGAAATTTAGTGGTACAATTTAAGAGAAGGGCAAATGTCTTTGGGGTATACTGACAAAAGGTTGTTTGCCGGGCTGAGACGGTGAAGGAGGAATTGGCGCTGGGGTGGCTTGATGCAAAGGATGCTCACACATGACTTAGTTGTGTTCAACAGTTAACAAAATCAAGCGGTTGAATTTCTGGTCAAATTTATTTGCACACTTTGGGGAACATTTTTGCGGGCATGTGGCTTTATTGAACAGATACTCACACATAACTTGGGTGAGTACAATAGCTGACACACACCAGCACTTCAATTGCTTGTCAAATTTGTTAGAAAACTTTGAGCGAAGGGCAAAAGTCATTCAGCATGCGACTTGATTAAAAATGTGGTCATACACAACTTGGGTGAGAGAAATATCAGTCACAGATGAGCATTTTAATTTCTTGTTACATTTACTAGCGTGCTGAGTGATGGGGAAAAATCTTTGGGTCATGCGGCTTAATGTAATGTGCAGTCACACCTGACTTTGTTAAACACAAAAACTGACACACACAAGCATTCTTTGAGCAAAGAGAAAATATTGCTGTTAAGAACTTGTTTGTGAGCTCTTGAAGTTGAGGCCAGGCGCAAGATCATGAAGCACAGCACTACTACGTTTCAAAACACACTTATGACTGTTAATGTCTGAGGTGTGTGTGACAATAATCAACAACAAATTATGTGTGCCTTGAGTATGCCTAAGGTGATTATGAGTAAAATCCTGTCACCGGTCCCCCGCTCTGGGGACAGCTGGACCGGACCATGATTAAGATATAGCGGTGGCAAGCCGCCTAGTGGGAGAGAGAAGGTCGCCCTGAAAAGCGCGTAGTGCATCCTGGCCCTCCGTGCTGACGAGGTTCACCAGAGCATTCCTGGCCAGCCTGCTCTCTCCCCTCCCCAGGGTAGATGAAGCACACGACGTAGTAGCAAGACAGCACAGCTGTCTCTTGGTAGCGGACAAACGGTACCAGACACAAGTTTGCCTTTCCCCATTTTCCTGGTACAGGCAGTAGGAGTGTAGAGCTAGCCTCCAGAGCTGGCAACATAGTGCAGCCCGTGAGAAGTAGAAAAGTGTTGCCTGGCCTTCACAATCTGTTTCAGCCCATGTTGTATTTCTTATCACTGCATTACTTAAGAGAACATCGGAGAGAAACAAGGGGAATATTCAGGTTAACTGGTTATTGCGTATACTATAGTTAAGTGGTCTGTTGGAGAAAGAGAGAGAGAGAGCGAGAGAGAGACAGAGAGACAGAGAGAGAGAGAGAGAGAGAGAGAGAGAGAGAGAGAAGGGGTAAGGTAGAAAACCTCCAAGATAGGGGGTCTGTCATAGGAGTTACTCTTACTTACGTGTTGTATGGTACGTTGGGAGAGAAAGTGGTCTGTCAGTTTCTATCAGAACTCTCAGCTTGCGTCAGGGTCCTCTGCCGGACATTGCATATTAGTTCTTCTGTCCCCTTCCCTCATTTTTTTTTCGACATGGGGGAGGTGTACAATAGCTAGGGGCTCTGTATGGTGTCTAGGGATCGACTGGAGTGGAGTGCGCACCTTATGAGAGGGGCTTAAATGTTAGCCGGCCGTCTATGGATAAGGGCCCCCAACCTGTGAAAGAGTATATTTTTTACCAGAGGTGTTAAACTATGTTTTGCCAATGTTCCTCAGGAAGTGAAAGCGAGTTTACTTATGTTATGGGTAACCCCATATTCGCCAATGTATCTCATGAAGTGAAAGAAGGTTTACTTATCTCATGTGTCCGCCCACGTGTGCCAACATACCTCATGAAGTGAAAGAGGGTTTACTTACCTTATGGGTCAACCCATGTCCGCCAATGTATTGATATTGATATTTTATTTCTATTGCGCTCGTACACAAGTGTTTCAGAGCGTGGCAAGGCAAGGGAGGGGAACAGGGGAGAACAAAACAGCGATCTTACTAGGCCCAGTGACATTGAGAATGCGCAAGTGCATGGGAGAGGGGGAGGGGAAAAGTGCATGGAAGGGGGGAGAAGTGGAAAGTGCGAAGCAGGGGAGAAACAGATAAATAATCATAAATAAATAATAAAGGCAACAAACAGTGGTAGTGCAGCCAGCAATTTGCAAGTGCTAGGTTTTAGATAGCGGACCGGGTAGGTCTGATAAGTGCAGGAAGAAAAAATGGGGGGGCTGTATGGGTATAGATACAGACCCCAATGCAAGGGGTGGCCTGGAGGCAATGCGGGAGGGTGGCAGGGTGAGCAGGTACCTGGACCCGGAGGACAGAGGGTGGCCAGGTGCACGGTGCCAAGAGAGAACAGATCAGCAGGGAAGAGGGGGAACAAAGGCAAAAGAAAAGAGGAAGGTCTTGAGGTGTTTCCGGAACCAGAGATGGTTCTCCTCCAGTTTTAGAGTGGCAGGGAGGCTGTTCCAGAGGGAGGCCCCAGCCGAAGACAGAGATCTACCCCCAGCTTGTTTCTTTGAAAAACGACTGAACCTGAGGGAGTTAGAGGTAGAGGAGTGAAGAGCTCGAGAGGGGAGGTATTGGCGGAGGGATAGCTGAAGGTATTTTGGACTCAGGCCCCAGAAAGCCTTGTGGATCTCCTGAAGTGGAAGAGAGTTTACTTATTTTACATGTCAACCCATGTTTGGCAATGTATCCCGTGAAGGGAAAGAGGGTTAAATTGTCTAATGTGTAAAACCACTCTCACCAATGTCTCCCATGATGTAAAGAATGGTTATTTATCTATGTGGCAAGTCTTTCCAGCCAGTACCTCGCAAGTAGTAAAACGGGTCTGCCTGGTACCATATGAGAGTAATCCCTATTATCATTGCAACACTGGTATGAAATAGTTGTGGGGCTATCATAAGTGATATATTTATCACCCGCGAAACGGGCTGACAGTGAAAATAAAGTGTTTGTTTGCTAACTCTTGTATAATTTTTACTAGCATATGTTCTGATAGACTGGAAACAGTTGGTTACTTACCATATGTGCTACAGAATGCGCTTGGTGTGCTCCCACCTAAAGGGAACCAGTTATGTGTTTATTCAAAGGAGACTAAGTTAGTCTTTAGGGATCCCACTGTAAACAGTTTTGTAGTGCGATCCCATTTTGAAGGGTACTGCTATCCTCCAGTGTCATACTGGGGTAAATGAGAAGTATAACTATTGGAGGAAAAAGTAAGAATGTAAGACTATAAGACTGTTCAGCAATTGTACTACCGGAGGTGGTAAATGCCATATAACTTGGGAACCCTGAGTTGTAATTATTGTTCTTTTAACTGATTATATAAAGAAGGAGTTGTGCCCTATCAAAATCTTATCAGACTGACTGTTTATTTGACCTGGTATAACCATAGGGCAGCTGGCCAGTGGGGCTGGACTACCCATAAGGCAACTATAGACCACCCCCCCTGGGTTCACATATGCGCATATGTGCGGTAAGATGTAGTATCCCTCGCCCAGGACTCCTACATGTAGCTACTCTTGGCACTCCCCCTTTTTCCTTGGGAGAACCACCTCACACTACCAAACCGGCTTCACTAAACAAAATGGCTCCCAAACTAAAAAGAAACACACACAAAGTGTCCCTACAAAAATGATGAATGTTTCACAACAGACACACTCAAACACACACTACCCCGTCCATTGCAAGAAAAGAATTTGCTGCCCAATCTCCTTCATTAAACCCATGCTCCTCCTACTGAATGGAGGGGCCAGCCCTTCATCTCCTTCCTGTCGGCAAACTAAACCCACACAGGAAGCAGGATGTTGCTGTTTCATTTTATAGGAATTAAAACAAAATTCCACCTAAGAGCTAACCCAAATCTTTTTGCGAGTACCCAAATCTCACACAAACTTCACAAATCCCACAGGAACATCATAGTTTTGTTCAAATCCTGGGACACTCTCCCATTTGCCTGGGGGCTCCTGCAGGTGGACTTGAATGAAGTGGTTGAGCCCGCATGGATTTAAGGGTGGGTACGTGGAGGATTTGCCCAGGCTTACCCATGCAATTGGTTCTGTTCTGCCACCAAGACTGTAACCTGTTCCACAACCTCTTAATGAACATAAGTGCTGAACCTGTCCCTAGTATTTTAGTCGAGTGATCAAATGCACCTACTTCCTCAGCTTTCTTCTTATTTTTTCCCTCTGACAAGTTCTCTTTTCCCTGATCTCCACCCGCTGGCATTCTTTGCTTCCCCTTATCTCGCCTACTTCTTGAAAGTGTTCTCCCTTCCCAATCTCCTTGTCTCACTTTCCTCCATCCTCCTTCACTCCTTTCTTTGCCTACTGCCACTCCATCCTTTTCCTCTCCAACCCACCTTCCTTCCTGCAGAGGTTTTTGTTTCTCTGCCTCACCCCTTCCCAGTTTCTGCCTCTCCTCCTTGCCTCCATTCTCTCCCATTACTTATATTCCTTGAGCTCCGTCTAATATCTCGGTCTCCTAAGGAAAGGTGCATTTTATATCTGCACTCTCCGGGTAATTGGGCTGATGGGTACAGCAGTGGGGACACCGTATTGCTGTCAGCATTCACAGATCATGAGTGGTGCTTGTCCTGCCTCTTGCTTTCAAACCTGGTGAAACTGCTAATCTTTTAGGGTGTCTGCGGGACCAGGAGCTGAAACTTTAAATCAGGGCCGTGCCATCTTTGCAGCCCCCGCTGGGGACGTGGTAGGGAGCGTGTGCGTTTATGTGTGTGTTTTTCAGCTTCATGGACTACATCTAATATATTATGAGTGTTTTTCTCCACTGCTCCCTGTACCATGCCCGCGAATCCCAGTACACAACTACATCTCTGAGTGATGACTGTGGAAAATGTGTCCCTTCCTCCCAGGGGGGAAGCCATCCTCTTTGAGGCTAGGGAGGTGAGCCCACTAAGCAAAACCCTCCCAAGGGGGCTGGGAAAGTGCGACCTCACTGGGAGTGACTCTCTGCCAGGTGACAAGGACTCCCATTCCTGTGTGGAACCCCCTGTAAAGAAAACAATATCTGCATACATGGGAATTCCAGAAGATTTTTCATTTAACCATGCGACTCAAAACAATCTTGAAAGTATCTACAAACATTTGGCTCAAGGCTACGCTGATGAATACGAGGACTTGACAGCTTATCATACCCAACACGCCCCTTCTTGGTCATGGTACAAGAATAAGAATGTAATCAGCCTTGAATGGAGGGGAAGGAATATAAGGAAGCAAGCCTATGACTTGTGTACGTCAGTTGGAGGTGGAACTGCGCTTCACAGCAGAGCCGGCTGTGGCACATGCCTTGAGTGGAGAAAGAGAGAGAAACCTCTGAGCAGGCGATGAGCCATGCAATCGTGGAGAGCCCAGGTCTGAGCAAACCCGGTCCCAGCAGGAAGCTTGATAATGCAGAGGACCTGGTGGGCACTAAACCCAAGAAATTACAGTGAGGGAGGAATGAGGCCTCTGCTCGCTGCATCAAAATTCATGAGCAAAGAGAAGTAGAGACAAGTGAGGTACACCCTTCAGAGAAAGCTGGTGAGCAAAGGAGAGCAACACCGCAAAAGAGTTGAAGCTGCCTCCCCGGAGCAAGCCACACATCAGGGAAGGTGCACAGGCTGCTCATGGTGGAGGGGGACAAAGAAGTCAGAGGGAGAAAGAGGAAAAAGGAAGAATTGGCCCAGTCTCAGATCAAGGGCACAAAAGCCCCAAGGAAGAGAAAGTACACCTGAACCCTAAGGATTGTGAGAGGGCAGGAGACCCAGGTATAATAATGAGCTGAATGGTGTACAGACAGTATGCAAACCCAAGGGAAGAGTAGCTGATAAGGAGTTACTAAAACCCATGGGGAATAAGTTAGCGCTAAGACTGAGAGAGCCACCAGCAGCAGATGGGCTCAAAGGGATAAATATAGCATGAATGAAAGAGATCAGAAGACCCAAGTATTACAACCAGCCAAATGGCAATATCCAGAACCAAGGAATGAGTATCTGATAAATGGTTACCAACAACCCTTGAGAATAAGTAAGACTGTGGAACTGAGAGAGTAACCAGAACAAGGGGATACATATAGAACAAATTAAAGAAGAATACAGGGACAACCAAAGTCTGAATCCAAAGAAAGGATTCTCTGCCAAATGGTGGAAAGGGATTAAGGAGAGATCCCTCCATCTGCACAAATTCAGATCTTCAATATTTTCAGGAACTTGAGACGTTCTTGTTTGTTTATGGACAGCCGTTTTATGAACATTTTCATCAGGACAGAAAAGAGCACTGAAGATTCCCCGCAGACCTGGAGAGGTCAGATTACATTGTTCTGAAGGCAGGATCTTCTGCTTAGTTTTTAGTTTAAGTTACTTTATTTTCAGTGGACGGGTCAGGTAGAAGATAGGGTTGAACAGAGGAGTTTATTATTTTGACTAATGACGGGCTTCCTTAGTATAGTTTTATAGGAAGGGAATCCCCTTTTTGCAATAGGGATTGAAAGGCATTTTCCCTTTTAGTTAAATAAACAAGTTTTAACACAATATCTTCTGGTCCGAGTACTTCTTCTGGCTTGCCATAGGGGCAAGTACCAGGCCAGGAAGCTGTGCTGCCTGAACTTTATACAAGGGGACGGGATGGGGTGAAAGACCTGGGGGATCCCCTGTATGCCACCTCTGATGCTTGCATCAGTTTGCGTGTGATAGCCCAGCCCCAGGGACTCCAGTGACCCAACAACTGGCTTCTCCTCAGTGACTCCATCACAATATGTAAAACAAAATTAAATGCATAATTTTGCCATATTTTCTTTCAAACATTTTCTTACAGGAAGCGCCCCTTTCTCTTACACCCACTTAGGGGGTGGTATGGGTCTTGCTTCCTGTGCTTGCTCAGTGTAGTATCAGGCCTGTGTCAAAATGTTCCATTCAGGACTGCTTTGGTCTCCCAGTCAAGCTTTGAGGCTGGGTGATGTCTTGTCCAGTAGCGTGGAGCAAATGAGGATGGTTAGCAAAGTGACCAAGTCAGTCTCTGCACATAAAAGGTGAAAACAAATCAAGTAATTCAAAATGGGATAGACTTGCACTGCTTTTGTAATGGCTTGACCATAATAGGGGACAGCGATCACACTATCACACACCCGACGCGGGATGTGATAGTGATATGCTTTTGAGATTTTCATATGTGATCCATGTTTGGCGCGCATTCTGAGAAGTGGTCTGCTGAGTGGTGCTGTCTCGCTGGGACCCTCTGGATTTTGTGCTCTTTGTGAACTTGGCTGGCCTGTCAGTCACAGAATCAGCCCCTCCTACAAGAAACTGACTTTCTCTTTAAAACCACTACGCGTGTGTGTTCAGCGCATGCGTTCTGAGGAGAGTGGTGCTGTCTCACTGGGACCCTCTGGATCTTGTGCTCTTTGTGAACTTGGCTGGCCTGTCAGTCACGGAATCAGCCCCTCCTACCAGAAACTGACTCTCCCTTTAAAACCTCTACGCGTGAACGTTCAGCGCGCACGTTCTGAGGAGTGGTCTGGTGAGTGGTGCTGTCTCGCTGGGACCCTCTGGATCTTGTGCTCTTTGTGAACTTGGCTGGGTACGCTTGCTTCATGTACTAGGAAAACACATGCAGTGGACTGTGGGCTCCAAGCAAATCTAGTAAATCTTCTCTGTTTCCTTTTGTTTGTTTTAGCCTGTCAGTCTCGGAATCAGCCCCTCCTACCAGAAACTGACTCTCCCAATTAAAACCACTATGTGTGCAAGTTGAGCGCGCACGTTCTGAGGAGAGGTCTGCTGAGTGGTGCTGTCTCGCGGTCTAGCTTTCTAGCGAGCAACGAAGCACCTCACGGTGGACAATAGCACATTTGCTAAAGCCACCTAATTCTGTTAACATCAATTAAAACTGGCGATCAAATATGCGATCCCGCCTTCCCTTGTTAAAAACAGGCATGCCGACGAACATTTTGCCTGTTCGGCTTAAAGCCGCCGCCAGCTCCATTTCGGCGATTAGCCAGAAAAACCCTCCCATGGTCTCTTGTTCAACGTCGGTAAGCGGGAAAGCTTGCAAGGGGCAGACGGTTGGATTCAAAAGTTAACCCATGGCAGACATCCGCCAGTTTTGTAAAGACCCGCTCAAAACTAATTTGAATTTAATTCAGCACAAAGTAGTCACCAAAAGTGGGTGTCCCTTGATGAAGCCGCAAGTTACTCCTGATGTATTTTAAATTGTAATTAATATGCCCACGAATTTGAATGTTGTGGTGGATAATATGTTTGAAAGTGGCCGAATTACTAATGCAGCTAAACTGTGTCATCCTGGTTCTATTTCCCATATATCACTAACGGACAGTGTTCTACTGCATAATTAGCCGGCATCGGTGCCCCTGAAGGACGTCACTAGTGTGAAGTCTCGTGGTGATACTGATATTGCGATTATTGATTTAAATACGAGCAAATCAAGTTTTTCGCAACATTAATTGTCAGATGGTTTTTCTAAAAATGTATCGTATTCACCTGTAATGTTCTCTGATATTGACTTAGAATGCTCTGCCATTGAAATTTCATACCTTGCTCCCGCCACGCGCCGGCCGCAAAGCTCTTCTCCTGTACCTCAAACCAGAGAATTAGGAGTGGAGGAAAAGTCTTTGGTAAATCCAACATTGATGGCCATGAATGTTGCGCTCCAATCTTTGTATAAATTATTTAAACCCATAGACAGTAAAATATCTGTACAATCAAAACAACTAGATAAAGTAAGGGCATGGCAATCAGAGGTAGGTGCCTTACTATAGCTCAACATGATCGGGCAGCCCGCTAGTCATCTAGCGCAGAGGTTGCCTGTTACATCAGCAACCCTTGGTACTCAAAACCATTCAGATGAAAGGATGGCGGCGAGTATGTCGAATGAACCTAGCAAGCCTAAAAGGCGCCCCCACACGCTGGCGGTACCATTAATTGAAGGCATCATTAAAAATGTGACTGAGCAACCAAAGGCACCAGTGGCAAACGGTGTCCACGAAATTCACCTGCTGGAAAGCACGCCAAGTAACACCCCTTATAACATCTTTACTAAAAATGGTCAAAAGGGCTGCAAACAGCGACCGGCCCAGATAACAAGTAAAAAGCAGAAAAATCAAAAAGAGCCAAAGAAGAATAGCACATCAAAAACCAAAAACTTCCTTCGACACCTAAAACTACCACCGAAAGGTGCCCTAATTGCAGCAACAGCGGTGTCGGAAAAATATCAGCACCTCGCAAATGTGCGTGCAATTTCAAATAGCATCAACCGAACCAATCCTGTACTTCCCTATGCACCTCTAGATGCCCTGATAGAAGAGGCGGTGGCGAGTAGAGTCTCACAGTCCCCGCATCTTCCGAATACAAATCAGGTCCCATCAAAGAAAAAAATGGTGGTGTCTGATCGCTCTCTTTCACGGAGATGCACCGGCAAGAAATTCGACGGGCGGTGGTCTCTTACATGGCCAGAACACCTACTGAATGACATAACCAGGAGAGGAAACCTCAATCACGAGCCCCTGGTGGTAGAACCGGCAAAGCCAAATCAAAATCTGACCCCACTTGCTCAGCAGCCCTCTATGGCTCAATAAGTGGCAAGCTCGGAGGAACATCCCTGTAAAACCAGCGCATTAAAAAACAATGAATGTGATGGAGGTCCCCAACATCAACAGATGCAGTTGACCTCCCTGGGAAAAAATAGAACACTGCTAGTGGAAGTTGCGCCTGAGTTGCTCCAATTGATTCAAGCTAATCCTAATATCATAGTGACCCCAATGACTTCTGTCAGGTGTCTTGACCCACATTTGAATTATTTTGCTGCAACCTTTGGTGCTGTGGGTTTAGAAAATCCAAGATGGCTGAAGAGCCCACATTTGCGCCAGAATCCAGGAAAACCATGCAGTTTTTGCGCACACCAAAATGGTCGCCTAACCTGCCACCCACCAGTGCGAGCGTGATGGGCCAGAAGCGCCATGAGTGAAACGTGGTGCCAAAGGAAAAACAGCAGTACCTCTGTGAGCAAGCTGAGCTTGGAGGCGGGGACAGACAGAAATTCCCCCATGTGCTTTGGAACCTAAACCACACCCATCTGGGCCAGAGCATAATTTTAAAAAGATGGTTAATTCATAGTACGAAAGTGTCAAAATGATATCAATAATATCATGATTCCTGTGATTTTTCTGTGCACATTTCAAGAGGTGTTAGTACGATGTTCTGAGGCCGAACCCCGCTATTTATTAATATTGCAGACACTGTGCTTACACTAGAGAATTGAAAACTTATTGTAATGTGCTCAGGTAGGGGGTGTACCTCTGTGTAAATTATGAGGAAAAACCAATGTTGCAAAAGCTACTAAAAAGCGCAAAATATTGTCATTTCTGAACCCAAGCTCGCAGGAACATGGGGCTTGATCAGAGACCTGTCTTAATTCATCCATCATGTATACATGTATTTTCAACAACTGGTGTATCTGGGAAATATGTGTTTTGGGTAAAATTGATTTTCCCAGTAAAAGCGAAGGGGCGTTTCTTCAATAGATTGTAAAATGTAGCAACACTCTGACTCACAACTCTGTTCTCCAGTGAGAGCACAGATAATTTTCCAGCCATTTTCCAGCCTATTAGGATCCTCAGAGGGTTGGGCATAGAAAGTCAGCCTTCCCACCCATTTTCAAAAGACATAAAAAGGACCACTGAAATCCAGGAAGGGACATTCACTTTCCACTTCAAACTGATTTCTTGCGAAGCATTTTGCCGGACCAGACACTATCCAGAAGACTCCAGAACCAGAACTTAGAATCCAGACTTCAGAACTTGCAGCAGAGAGGCCTAATCCAAAAGCTGAATCCTTCTCAGCAGGCCTCAGAATCCAGCAACCTAACCAAACTATTCAACAGCCGGGCTGTGCTGTTTGATTCTGGCTAGAACCCCATACCAGAACCCAGAAAGCAGTGCTGTTCCCAGAACCACAGACCAGACCCAGACCGCTGTGCAGTGCCAAGAACTTTTTCCAGAACCAGAGATCCAGACCAGCCGAGCAGAGAGAACCGCAGCTAAACCTGTTGACCAGATCTTGACGGCCTATTTCAAATTTATAGTGTGAGTACCCAGCCAGAACTGTGTATAGTCATCTATTAGTTTAAAATAAGCTTATCCCAACCAATTCAACCAGCCTAGAACTGCATTAGAAATTGCGTGTTCATTCTGTGACTTTAAAGCTGCGAAAGTGTCATTTGCCATTCTCAATCATTATTTAATTTCTGAAAATCTACCTCCACAAAATCATCCGTATCTTTTGAACCATACATGCTAGGAACGAGATTTAACTTTCGTCTTAAAGCTAAGATCCACAGCTTTCCAACAAGCCCTGACTTCATATTCCTTATAGTTTTTCCGTAATCGCGCTCAACGCATTCGGAAAAAGTGCAGCAAATTGCAACTAGCTCATTTCATCACTTGCAAAAAAAATCGCTGTCTTTTGCTTGCATTGCTGAGATTCGTTTTCAATCTGATAACCATTCCTAAATAATTGGTAGTGTTGACCTGAACCAATCTTAAGTAGCTATCACCTACCCTTAATCTCCTGTAGGGAATTAAAATCATTTTCACCATATTCCACTTCAGTACAAATCACATTCAAAATATTTCTGCATGTTTTTAAAGCATACCGGTTGCTCCAACATTACTAGAATTTGAACTGAATCTGTATCGTATGTTGATTGTGTTCCTGAAAACTGTGTGCTTTCCTTCCATCTCTTTATATTGCATTGGGGGAGTGAATTGCCACAAGGGGAAAAGTGATTATATTCTCTCTTGTTGAAACCATATCAGTTTATTTCTGTGCTGCATTCTTTCCATCATTGTTTTTCCTTGAAACCATAAAAGCATTCTCAGCTACCTTATCCTTTCTATACCAACTCCTAAGTGATGACAAAAGTGTGCTAGTGTAATATTATTCATTGTTGATCACTGTCATATTCATAAGTGTGCGATCAAATATTAATTTATTATAAAAGTGTGATAGATATATATATTGTTTAATTTTCAAATAAATCTTTTAATTTGCAAAACAAACCTACTTCTTGGCTCAGTGAGGTCAGGGGGATTCAAAGAGAGGGGCGTTATACAAGGGTTTATCATCCAGATCAATGAACTTGTCATAAAAATATATAATTAAGGGCTTCCCTTGAGCATCCCAGACTCGGCATTGACTTAGTTGGAGTGCTGAATTGAAGTCGCTTAACACTTCTAAAGGGAAAACTGCCATAATCCATAAGCAAAAACGTCTGGCAAACTACTCCTTGCAGCTGTAATATAGACCCGAGCCAAACACACAATATGAACTAAACCGGAGAGCAACATTGACCATTTTCTCTGACGTCCCTCAATTAGAGGACATCAGTACAAATGACATTGCTTTGGTAGAATTTCCAAACAAATTAAATATTCATGCAGTTAGAATCTGGATGCAATCCAGAGTTATTCAAAAAAACAGCTTTTTGATTTAAGTTTTGTACTAACAGTAGAAGCTGAAGTCGATGACCAGGGATTTGACTTTCCGGAATAGGCCCAGGGTGACTCATAAAGTAACATATGAAAGCTCTTCTAATGGTCAGAAAGGGAACAGGCTCTCCAATGGCATGGGCGCCCAAAAGTAACTAGTCCAAGATCATGTTCAGAGAGAATTCACCCTAATTAGTTGGAATACAAGATGTTTCTCCCACTTGCTAAATAATAACTATAGCTCTTTATGTAAATGCAATTTACTAATGCTGCAGGAGACATGGCTAACAACGGTGCCAATATGGGATAATCATGATGTTCTTTTGATTCCTGCTGAAAAAGGCCTATGAGGCAGACCAACGGCAGGCCTTTTAACAGCCATTCAGGCAAGTCAAGATGCTGGCATTACTTATTGGGCCTCCCCAAACCCATATATCCAAATGGTTTGGTTTAAATTGTATGTTACAATGTATGCTATCATAAACGTATATTGAAACCCGGTGGGGATAACAGACGAGTGCTTCCTAAAAGATTTGGGTGAGATGCTAAATTTAATTTTATTGGATGTCTCAGTATCAAAATTTCTGATTGCCGGCAATTTGAACCTTGATTGCTTGAATGATGGAGTAAGATCTAATGCAAGCAGGCTAATGAAGTGGAATCCATTTTTGAAACATCATATTTATTTCGACTAAATGGAGCTTTTAAGTCTGATAACCCCCCCCGTTCGACTTGGAGTAGAGGTGCCTCTTCATCCTTAATTGATTACATTTATACCAACTCTGACTATTTTTGTGACTTTACTGATTTCAAAATTGTGCAAACCACAGCTAGTGATCATAATCAACTAACAGCTAAATGGCAGGTCCAAGGTACGTCTCACTCGGAGAGAGAAAATCATGGCCAAGGTCATCTTACATTAAATAACGCTGGCAATAGACTATGCTAGTCGGAGAAGTCGCTAAGCTATTTTTACACATGGTTGAACAACGAAGCAATAAGAGTCTGTACAAGAAATGAGAACAATAACGTGGTTTATTCTGACATGATGCAAGCTTTGCAATCAAAAATGCACAGCACCTGTTACGCTCACCTGGTTCCACGGGGGCGCCACCCAGCAGTTGGGGTTCAGATGTCCCTCCTTGCGATGCCCAGATGCGACCAGCGGAAGAGTTCTGCCTGGAATACAGGTAAGCTATGGCCAGGACTGGGCAACCGGGGTAAACAGCCTCCCACCTCCCTGTAGGTCTGCGACGCTTCTGGACTTCTCCTCACCTTGTTTTAGATGTTGGTGGGTTCTCCGTCCTGCTGTCTTGGCAGGGGCGCGTTGAGCTTGGTGGGCAATGGCGATCGAGTTGCTTCACTGATGCCGGCCCGTCTTGAGTCTTTCAGGTAGGTCTTATTGCTGTGAATATTGCTGTTCTTGCATGCCTTTTAAACAATGTATTTTTCTTCCTAGATACGCGGAAGTCCAATATGTGGCAAGGCAGAATCTGTGTTTCGCCTTTAAGTATGGGCATTTTTGGAGCGCCTTGATGGGGTGAGTAGGCACTATGCGCTGCGCTTAAGATGCCTTGCCTTTGCTAACCTGTTATCTTTTCCTCTCCACAGGTCACGGTACTCGGCCCGAGTATGGAATTTCCGTAGTGATGCTGATTGAGGAGCGGCTGGCGAGGTAAGCCTTTCGGCACAGTTCGTTAATTGTACAATGTCTAATGCCTTGTTTCTTCTCCTTTACAGGTCCGTCGATCCGAAGGAGCGCTGGTTCCAGGATGATGGTCGGAAGAGCTGCAGTCCGCTGGCGATGAAGTTCAGGTAAACTGCTGCCTTTTTCTCACAATGTCTTCTCCTTTCCTTTGCAGGTGCTGTTCTTACAAGGTTCGTGGCTGAAGCTGAACACGGTGAGCGTTACATTGCAGTAATGCAAACTAACGCGAAGCGTGTCAGTCTATTCAGGTGTGGTTTAAATAGCTTCAAGAAAGAATTCCAGGTAAAATAGTCCCCATGGTACCACACCCAGAAACACTACACTGCATGCCTGGTTTCAAGGAGCCAGGTTATGAGGATGCCTCCACATGACTGGCATTAATGAAAAGTAGTTCCCAAGCACAAGTCCATATTCAAACATGAGCCTGGCGCCAAAGGCGCCAGGACTGGCCCCAAGAAGGCCTAGGCTGCAATTTCTTGGGTTTAGTGGGGACTGGAATCAAGACTCTCCCTGGCCCATAGGTTGGCCAGGGGGTCTTCAGTGTGTGGGTCATGACAGCACTCCCCCCCCCAAGGCCCCTCTCAAGGTGTTCCGCCTGTCCGGCCCAGGCTTAGTTGGGAAGTTTCGATGGTAGCTTTTGATCAGACACGGTGCGTGAACATTTTCACAGGGTTCCCAGGATCTGTCTTGGGGTCCAAAACCTTTCCAATCTATTAGATAGTATAGTCTCCCCCTTGAGTACTTGGAATCCAGTATGCCTTTAACTTCGAATTCAAGTTCTCCGTCGACAAGAATGGGTTTGGGAGCTGCTTCAGTCCGTGTACCAATTTGCATTGGTTTTAAAAGGGACACATGAAATACCGGATGGATGTGTAGATTGGATGGTAAATCTAACTTGACGGCCGCTGGACTGATAATCGTCTTGATGGTGTAGGGTTCCAAATACCTGGGTTGAAAGGTCTGGGTTCCTTTGATGGGTATAAACTTGGTGGCTAGCCAAACCTTGTCTCCTACTTGATAATCGGGGGCCTTCGTCCTGTGTTGGTTGGCAAATTATTTTTGCTTGGCTTTGGCGTGAATCAGATGTTCTCTGGCCTTTTTGAAAGCCTGAGTGATGCTGGTGTGAAGGGTTTTAACCACAGGCATTTCCAATTTGGTTGGAAGATCCAATTCTGAGGTACGCGGGTGTCTACCATATAAGGTATAAAAAGGTGCTTGCCCAGTACTGGAATCTAAGGAGTTGTTATATGCGTACTCAGCTATCCATAGTAAGTCCTTCCGGTCTCTCAGCTCGTGATGCAACATACACCGTAGGTATTGCTCAAGGGTCTGGTTGGTCCTTTCAGTCTGACCGTCCGTTTGGGGGTGGTGGCTAGTGGATAACCGGACGTCAATTTGCGCCATTGCACAACACTTTCTCCAAAAGTTGGAAGTGTACTGACTACCTCGAACAGAGATCAGGACTGATGGGAATCCATGTAATTTAACAATATTGTCCAGAAATACCTCGGCTAGAGTAGATGCATCTGGAAGGCCTTTGAGTGGTATAAAGTGGGCCATCTTCGAGAATAGCTCTACGACTACAAGAATGGTGTTAAACCCTTGACTGGTAGGCAGATCCGTGATGAAGTCGAGGGAAAGGGTGTGCCATGGCGCTGGAGGAATGTCCAAAGGTCTCAAAAGACCAGATGGTTTATGTTTTTGCGATTTGTTTTGTGCGCAGACTCCACAAGATTGAATGTATTGGATTATATCTCTCCGCCAGGTAGGCCACCAAAAGTTCTGTTTAACCTTGGCTAAGGTCTTGGTGATTCCAGGGTGCCCTTCGATTAGGGAATCGTGGTAACCTGAAATGACTTGCTGTTGTAGGTTCTTGGTGGGTATGTATAGGTGGCCCTTAAAAAGGGGTAAGCGGTCTTGGATGGAATATTGTTCTCCTTGCGCTTGCCATGCAAGGAGGGTATCCGGATTCATGATTTGTTGAATTTCCTTTTTCAGTTCCATGTGTGTTAAGGCTGTAGTCAGGCCTAAGAGTTTGTCTTCAGGTATGATGGGGACTGGATCTGGGGCTGTAAAAACCAAGTCATCTGTTCCAGTACGAGAAAGTGCGTCAGCCTTTCCATTCTCGACGCCTGGTCGAAAAGTTATGACAAAATCGGATTCAGCGAAGAAGAGAGCCCATCGCAGCTGGCGTGAAGATTGGGCCTTTGTTGTTTTAAAATACTACAGGTTTCAGTGGTCAGTAATAACTGTAATGGTGTGTCTGGCTCCCAGAAGGTAGTGTCGCCAGGATTTGAAGTCGGATTTGATTGCCAAGAGTTTTTTGTCGGTGATGGCGTAGTTAATTTCTGGATGTGAAAACTTCTTTGACCAGAAGGCCACTGGATGTAGCTGGCCAGATCTCTTTGTGAGAGGACAGCTCCCATTGCTATACTGGAAGCGTCCGTCTCTACGATATATATGGGAGGTCAGGATGTGGATGTCGTAGGGTCGGCGCTGAGGTGAATCTTTTCTTTAGCTCCTGAAAGGCTTTTTCTGCATCTTCGGTCCAGGTGAATTTCTTGTTATTTTTTCGTAACAACACAGTGATTGGGTGTACGATTTGGGAGAAGTCTGGTATGAACCGACGATAAAAGTTTGCAAAGCCTAACATACTTTGTACTCCCTTTATTGACGTCGGTGATGGCCATTTCATAACGGTGTCGACCTTGTGCAGGTCCATCCTGATGCCTCTGTGAGTAAGGATGAAGCCTAGGAACTCCACTTCGGTTACATGAAAAAAGCACTTTTCCAGCTTGGCAAATAAACGATGTTCACGGAGCTTGGCGAAGACTGAACGGACGTGCTTGATATGATCTTGTTTAGAAGTTGAGTACACCAGGATATCATCTTTGTACACTAGGGCGCAGACATCAATTAACTCTCTCAGGACGTCATTCATGAAGTATTGGAATGCTGCCGGTGCGTTGCATAACCCAAAGAGCATGACTTGATATTCGAATAACCCATATTTAGTACGGAAAGCGGTTTTCCATTCATCGCTGCTTCTGACCCGAACCAGGTGATACGCTCCCCGAAGATCCAATTTGGTGTAAATTTGAGCGTCCTTGATCTGGTCCAGCATTTCCGGAATAAGTGGCAAAGGGTAACGGTTCTTCACCGTGATCTGGTTTAATGCGCGGTAATCAATACAGGTCCTTAAGTCACCTTCTTTTTTCGGCACGAAGAACAAAGGACTGGCTGCCGGGGACTTTGATGGACGGATGAATCCGTTTGCGAGGTACTGGTCTAGATAGGACTTCAGGTGAAGATTTTCCGGTTCAGTCAGAGCATAGAACCTCCCACAGGGGACTTGGGCACCAGGAACAAGGTCGATTTGACACTCGTAGGGCCTGTGGGGCGACAGGGTATTGGCTTGGTCCTTCTGGAATACATCCTGGAAATCGCAGTATTCCTCAGGTAAAGTACTGGTTACACCTAAGATAGATGTCGTGGTTCCGGGAGTTGTAGAATTACTAAAAGCAGTCTTCTGTTCTTGATAGTAACAGGCTGGAGAGCAGTCACTGGGGAAGGTTAATTTGCTGGCTCGCCAGTTAATCGAAGGATTATGAGCGACTAACCATGGCATCCCTAGAATAAGCCGAAATTGAAGTGCCTTGATGAGGTTGAACGAAATGAGTTCCCTATGCCCGTCCTGGCACAGCATTGTTATCTCAGCTGTTCATTGGGATACGGGTCCGGAAGCGATTTCAGTCCCATCCACTATAGTCACCTTATCTGTAATCGGCTTGGAACATAAGGGAAGTCCCATCTCTGCAGCCAGATCTTGATCAATATAATTCCCGACTGCCCCACTGCAGTGGTCGAAGTGTACGAAAAGAAGTAGTGGAACTATGGTCCCTGCTGGCCTGCCCCTGCTCCCCACAAACCCCATTGCAACAACCCCTCCCACACACAATACACCCCCAAACACTTGCATCTGCTGTTTAAGGGAACGTTCAGTGCAGTGCACTGAAAGGGAAGGTTTTAACTTCTTCCTACACTTTTATTTTAAAACAAAACCATTCCTGAACGGTTTCTTTTTAAAATAAAAGTATAGGAGCTGTACAAGGTAATTAAAAAAAGTATAGGAGCACTGCTCCCGACCTCTCCCGCTCACTTCGACCACTGCCCCACTGTCGATGTAAGCTTCTATGGCATGCATTCTGGACGACCGTTGGTTATTGATCAAGATCACTGGTATTGCAAAGTATGAGGTCGGTGGCTCCTTTCCCTCACTCGATAAACTGACCTCTACGTTTGCCGAGCTGAGTAGTTTTCCGATTGATATTCTTTCTCTTGGTCTTTTTCCGTGGCCCCAACAACCTTCCTAGGGGGTTTCACCGGGCAGACCTTCAGATAGTGCCCAGATTTTCCACAATACAGACACAGTTGTTGTTGCCTTCTTTTACCTCGCTCTTGTTTTGTTAATGGGGTCGCACTCCTCCAAGTTGTATGGGTTCAGCAGGGTTTTCTTGTGCATGAGTTACATTGTCTCTAGACCGAACATACACCGCCCGTGGATCCATTTTGGAGTGATCTGCTTTTCAGTCTTGCAGCCGGTGGTCTAATTGTACAATCAAATTTATGAACTCCGAACAATCTCGAGGAGGGTCCACTACTTGAGCTAGAACATCTTTTAATTCGCCTCGTAAACCCCGATGAAACAACGTGGTTCTTTTGTTTTCAGGCCACCTAGCTTCAGCGACCAATCTGTTGAAAGTAGCAATGTACGTTAACAGGTCCTGATTTCCCTGTCGGAGGGAAAGGAGTTCATTGTCCACTGCTTGTTCTCGGGTATGACGAGCAAAAAGTTTCTCCATTTCCCTCTGAAATCCCCCAAAGTCATGTAACAGAGGATCATCAGGTGTCACCAATGGAACTGACCAGTCTGCTGCGCTACCGCTCATGTATGACAAGACAAAGGCCACCCGAGCCTGCTCGTTTGGAAATGCTCCAGGCCTGCAAAGAAAGAGAAGGCGGCATTGATTCATGAATGTGGTGTATTTCCGTGGATCACCCGTATATCGCTCCGGTGGGGCCAAAGGAACTGTTCCTGGTAGCACGACTTGCACCGGAGTAGAAGAAGTGGATGGCAGGGTAGGATTCTGCATCGTTGGGTTACTTCCCGGTAGGGGGGTCTGGCCCACTTGTGATTGCAAGTATTGTCTGCTAATGTCTTCAGTGCGCTCCTTAGTCACTATTACATCTCTTCGGAGAGCATTAGTCTCCTGATGGGCAGAATGAACCTCGGCGCAAAGTTCTCCTATTAGTTGGGCCAACTGGTCTAATTCTGAGGTTTCCATGGTTACCAGGTGGATTTAGTTTTGGAGGCTTCGCGTTCTGTTACGCTCACCTGGTTCCACGGGGGCGCAACCCAGCAGTTGGGGTTCAGATGTCCCTCCTTGCGATGCCCAGATGCGACCAGCTGAAGAGTTCTACCTGGAATACAGGTAAGCTATGTTCAGGACTGGACAACCGTGGTAAACAGCCTCCCACCTCCCTGTAGGTCTGCAACCCTTATCCGAAGGAGCGCTGGTTCCAGGATGATGGTCGGAAGAGCTGCGGACCGCTGGCGATGAAGTTCAGGGAAGCTGCTGCCTTTTTCTCACAATGTCTTCTCCTTTCCTTTGCAGGTGCTGTTCTTACGAGGTTCGTGGCTGAAGCTGAACACGGTGAGCGTTAAGTTGCAGTAATGCAAACTAACGCGAAGCGTGTCAGTCTATTCGGGTGTGGTTTAAATAGCTTCAAGAAAGAAGTCCAGGTAAAATAGTCCCCATGGTACCACACCCAGAAACACTACAATGCAAGCCTGGTTTCTAGGAGCCAGGTTATGAGGATGCCTCCACATAATGAAAAGTAGTTCCCAAGCACAAGTCCATATTCAAACATGAGCCTGGCCCCAAGAAGGCCTAGGCTGCAATTTCTTGGGTTTAGTGGGACTGGAATCAAGACTCTCCCTGGCCCATAGGTTAGCCAGGGGGTCTTCAGAGTGTGGGTCGTGACAGCACCACAAAAAACGAGGTGTTACTACACCAAAAAATGCATGTGTTTGATCATGAAGTAAAACTACGAAAAAGCTTGTACAGATCACAAAAACGAGAGGCTATGAATCTACCGATTGAAAATAGGTTTAGTGCCCTGACAAATATCAGAGCCAGATATAAGAACTGGATGAAATTCAGGCGTGCTAAACTTTACCACATAGACGGGCAGATATTACTTGAGGCTGTACAAAACAAGAATGTAGCAAAAATCTGGGCTTTATTAAATCAAGTTAGTGTTGGTCATCAAGTGGCCACTCAAGCTAATGAAGTCCCTGAACTTGTCTGGATTGAACACTTCACAGCCCTGTACAAGGAACCAAATGGGGAGAATAAACTCGAAGCCTTAAATATACCAACACAATTTTTTCTAAACTTTGACTTAGATGACATAAGTTTAATAATCAGAAAAGCAAGTCAATCAGGAGCTTGCGGTCCTGATGGGCTGTCTTATAAAATGTTAAAAGAGTTCCCGGAAATTTGGGCTCAGATTTTATTTGATATATTCTCAATAATCAACAAGACCCAAATCTTACCACCTTACTTGGAATCTTTCCATTTTAGTCCCCATTTATAAAAGGGGAGACAGAAAATAGCCTGCCAGTTATAGACCTATCGCGCTACTAGACGCGCCGGGGAAAATATTCTCTCATTTAATGTTGAGAGATTTGAATAAATGGTCTGATCAAGCACGGTATAAAGATCCCTTTCAGTCAGGCTTTGTTGCCGGTCTGGACACTATTCCAAACATCATTACCTCGAACATATTGTTATCAGACTACGCCTCCCGGAAGCAAACTTTATGTCTGGCTTTTGTCGACTTCCGGGTGGTGTTCGACTCCATTGATCGGATGCTACTGTATAAGAAGTTAGTAAAATACAACTGTCCGCGATCCCTAGTGTCTTTAATTGTACTGCTACATACAAATAAAACAATGCAGGTTAGACTATCATTGGGGGACACTTTTCATCGAGATTCAACACGTACAGAGGACTAAAACAAGGGTGCATTCTTGCCTCTACAATATTTAATCTGTTCATTTATGATTTGGGAGTGACGCTAAGCGAAATAAGGAGCGATCCGCCGAGTCAGGTGATGCATAAAATCGCATATTTGCTTTACGCAGATGACCTAGTACTGGTGTCTAAAACCCATGTAGGACTGCAGAAGTTATTGAATGGTTTGGAATCATATGTAACCGATAATCATTCAATAATTAACATAGCCAAAACACAAACAATGGCATGTAAATGGAACTCTTGCACAAAGGCAAAATTATATAAATGGAAATTGCAGAATGTTGATCTTGAACAAGTTCCCCATTATAGGTACCTGGGCACAACAATTTCTGATACATTGAAAAATCCATTTTATGAACCAGAAGTAAGAGGCAAGGTCCTTTCTTTGGTCGCTCAAGCAAAGATCCTAATGGGAAAGTATGGCAAATTCTCGGTAAAACATGTTTTGACCTTTTATCAGCAAAAAGTGATTCCGATATTGATTTATGGAACAGAAGCCACAAAACCAAAAGTTGCTATGTGGTGGGATAAATTGGAATCACTCTTCTGGAAGCAAGTATTACATCTCCCGATGTGTACCCCGTTGCCATTAATTTGTTTTGAACTGGGTTCTCTGTAAATGCACTCTTTTGTCATCTGGAAATATTGTGCACTGCTGCGAAACTGCCTGTTGTCTTTAAATCACTCAAATATTTTGGGAAAAATGGCTAATCATTTGTTGGCCGGGAATCAACTGTTTTCGTGGTGTAAATTCACCTTAAATGTGCTGGCAGACGCCTCGATTGACTTAGAACTTCTTCTAACCAATCAAGGTCGAGCAAAAATAAAAATTCATCAACATGACTGGTGCAGTAATCAAACCAAATGTTTGGTGTATAAAGATTTTGACCGTAAACTGTTCGGTCATAAGCCGTACAGAGTACCGGCTGACTATTTAGTCAAATTTCCCTCTTCAAAGATGCAAAATAAATATCTTCGATTTCGCCTGAACCTTTGGCTGACATTGGACGTGCTGGCCAGAAGAAACCAAACTTCAAAAAATCAAAACGCCTGTCGCTTTTGGAAAAATGCAAACCAAAAAGAGACCTTAGAACACTGCTTAGTCCACTGTCCTCAATTGAATGCACTTCAAAAGTGTTTCTTTAAATATTTGTTTGAAGAACAAAATTTGTATCTGACGATCGATACATGGCAGCGTATTTTTTCATATCCTCAACTGGCAACGAAAATTGCAATAGTACAATTTGTGGACACTATATATCCAGAAATTTGAAACCAACAATGAATGAACGAACGAACGAACGAACGAACGAACGAACGAACGAACGAACGAACGAACGAACGTGTATTCTAAGTATATAGAGATAACTCACAGGTGTGTTCTTCAACTTGTTCTTCAACCTGTTATGTAATTGAGAAAAGTATGTTTTATCATGCAATCATTTGTTTTGGTATATTGTTTTTTGCTTTACTATTAGTTCACATCCTGCACTTGATTTGTATTGTGTAAATGTATGAATTTTAATAAAACTTGTACATTTTAATGTAATGAATGTAGATATTTGTCTTGTAATTTGAAAGGTTGATTTTTTCAACTAAACAAATAAAAAAAAAAAAAAATAGGGGACAGGGCTGTGTCCTGCCACCATTTATGGATGAGTCAGAAGGTAGGCCCGGTGAAATATAAGCACTCCCCTAGCTGAAGTGAGCATCTGGAGTAACTGGGGGCACACTCTTGTGGGGAAACCTGGTTCCTTTCCTTTCCATTCAGAATCCCCACTCTACCCACTCTAGACATGCCCAATGGGCCATGCAAGGCCAGGGATGTTTTGCTTCTCCAACTTTGTGTGGCCCATTGGACATGCTGCTCATGTCATGCAAGCCCATTTCTGTGTAGAAGGCACTCATGAGCATCCTCACAATTGAATGCTTCCTAGGGCTCTGAAAGCATGGTGCTGCCTGTGAAGCATGAAACAAGATTCAGGGAGAGGTATTGAATGGCAAGTTACATATGCAGCACAGGGATAAAAATTGTTACCAGGTAGGTTGCAGGCAAGTTACACATGCAGCGCAAGGATAACATGTGGGTACACAGTGGTGCATGGTATGTGCCATGGCATCATGTTAGAAAAAGTTTTCCCTAAATTCCTGCCGCATCACTCTTCCAGCTCTGTCGTCATCTCTACAAATGCATACAGACCCCTCTGCCACAGGCACTGTGTCCTCATCCTCTGGGGGTGGCATGTCCACATCAGGGGATAGAGGGACATTGCTCTGAAGGCAAATATTATGCAGCATGGCACACACCAGCATGATTTCCCCCACTTTTTCTGGGCTATACATTAGTTTACCTCCAGTATGGTCCAGGCAGTGGAAACAGGCCTTCAGGAGGTCAAAGGTATGCTCTCTACAGACACGTGTCCTGCTCTGGGCATGATTGTAGGCCAACTCCTGTGGTGTCTGTGGATCCCTGACAGGTGTCATGAGCCAAGGCAGCTGCGGGTATCCCGAGTCAACTGCAAGGACAAAAGCACAGCTATGAGTCACAGTGTATTGCATGGGTGTAGACTTTCACGGCATTAGGGCAAAGGGCATCATGTGCATGCATATAGGGCTTCACTGAATGGCATGTATTTGATTCACTGCATGTGCATGTTGTATCTATCACCTCATGCATTGTTGTGTGACCACATGTACCCTGATCCGTTTCAGCAGATAGATCATCAATTGTGTATTGTTGTCATGTCATGTTGACATGGTGGCTGTCTTGTGCCAGTATATTGCTATCGTGCATGTGGCCTGATGGATTATCCATCGGGCCTCCTTAGGCTTCTAGGGGCAGCAGCTCTACATTACAGGCTGAGCGTACCTAGGTACTTGGCTGTAGTACTGGCAGGATCATTGGTGTGGGATGTAATGATCTTACATGTTGCATTGTGGTACATTTATTCATGTGTGTGTTGGTAGTCCTCACTGTTGATGTGCATCGGCTTATCCATATGGGTAAGTCTGTCAAGTACATGTTCTGTATGGTGTGCAGTGTCATAGGTGTGGGACGAGGGCAGATTGAACTTGTACATTGACTTGTCACAGCATGCATTCTGCAGTTGTGCACTTGCACCTCCCTCCAATATGGTTGGATGCATTGCATCACATTAGAGTATTGTGTGATGGCACCTGTACTCACCCACTTTCAAAGTCCATTGTCCTCTGTGCCTCTCCATGTATCCATGCAGTTTACTATTGCACAGGACAATAGGGTCATGGGGACCCAGGGTAGCAGGCACAACAGTGGGTGATGTACAGGTTGGGATCGCAGGTCACCTGCTTGTTCAGTCAGAGGTAGTGCTTCTTGTTATGGTACACTGCTTTGTGGGCTTGGGGGGCCACCAACTCCACATGGGTACAGTCCAGGGCTGCAATGACATTTGGCATGTGCAACTGCACAGAACTGCGCATTCATGGTGTGCACCTGTGCTGGTGTGGTGGGCATTGAGATGTAGCGTGAGTCATGTCGCAGGAGGGCCTCCAGCACCTGCACAAGCTCAGCGCAAAATATTGGCTGTGCCATGCCATGCAGCATTGCCACGGAGTGCTGGAAGGTGCCAGTTCCTAGGAATTGCAGCATGGACACTAGCTTTAGCAGTGGGGGCTCAGCTGTCCTGCTCTCTATGTCCCCCTAGATTGTAGTGAGGAACTCACTTATGGTCTCCCTGTGGAGGTGGTACAGGGTCAACAACTGACTGTCAGTGAGGGTCCAGGGTGAGGACCTGACCATGGGTATTGGTGCATGTCTTGCTCGGTCTCTCATCCTCCTCCTCCTCTCTGCACCCTGGGCTGGTTGTCCTGCCTCTGTACTTCCAGGTGCAGCATGAGCAACTGCATGTCCCATCTCGCAATGTGTACTGGCAGCATGGGGTTGGGAATTGTGTTTGGGGTAGGCGTGTGCCTTATGTAGCCCTCTTGAGTGGATTGGGTTCACCTGTGGCTTCATTTGTGGAGCCTGTATGCATTTACCTCCACCTGGAGGCTAGAGGTAATTGCACTGTGTTTTCGGCAGTATTAGCACTGTATTTCAGCACTAATTCTGCCATATTGGGACTTATGATGTGGTCGTAATTGCGTTCCCTTGTATCGGCACAGATTCTGCCGGCTGTAACAGCGGCAACTGTAATTGCACCGGCTGTAATACAGCCGGCGGTATTTGCATCCAACTCACAATCCGGCGCAGCAGTAATTACGGCGGAAAATCTGTTACTGCAATTTTTAAGGCTTAACACTGGAGTCGTAATGAGGCCCTTGTGTGAACTGGTAGGCCACACATGTTTAGTGTGGTTCTAACGGGAGGATTTAATGTGTCTTAAATCCAGGGCACGTCCATAAAAACATAACATGCGTCTCAGAAGCAGTGTGGGATGCGATGGTGTTACTATTTTTGAATAAAAAATGAGAATTATAATGCTGCCGATTAAGAGGCACAATAGGGAAGAGAACTCGCTGAGCGTATATTTTTACACTCCTTCATGCCTTGGATTGTAGAACAGTTCACCTAATGGTATATTTGGCTTTAGCACCATCTTGTGGTTATGAGAGAGAACTAAAAACTAAGTTAAGGAAGTGATAAAGCATTATGAATATGGGACAACAAGGCTCTTAGCCCCTGGCGATCCCTGTAGTGTGGGCAGGTCAATGTTTAGCTAATATGGTGACCGAAGCAAAATCTGGAACGCGTGCTTCAACCCATCCACAGGCTCCCACATAAGACTTTATGAATTTTTGTTTTGTGAAATGGATATTTGGTTGTGACCTTATCTTATGGAAATGCAGATGACATCGGCTCTGCAAGTGGGTTGTAAACAGCGCAGGCATTTTCGAGTCTTGAAATGGGATTGGGTTTGATTAGAAGCGTTCACAATAAAAAATGCCGTGTTTATTTGATTTTGGGCTAATACATGCAGCTCAGAACATATTGCCCGTGTGCAGGTAGGGCATTTGGGGTATGTGTATCCAGAATGGAGCCCAGTTATATATCTTACTCCGTTTGCCCTGCGAGCAACGGAAGGTCGAGGGTTACTGGGGGGCTTTGTGTAGCAAGCTTGTAGGAGAGTTGTAGATTCCAGTGTTAGTGCAGGCAAAGGTGGGGACGACTAGCTAGTGTCGCCTACAATGTGTGAGAATGGCAAGTGGGCCTCATAACGAGCCCGGGGGTAACCCTGCTGGGTCTATTGAGCAAAGGTTAGCATCAGTTGGCTTGGCAGTGTAAGAATGAACTGTGACTCGCAGTGCGTTCCCTCTCATGTTTCGGTGTTCCCTCTCATGTTTGTGTAGTCCCCTCATTTATCACTGACCTCTTTTTTCCAGAGATTCCCAATCCAGTGCCTCACAGTTGAAGTAGCTCAGAGTGTGGGCCAGTGGGAGTCCCTAAGATTCCCACATCGGGGTGCTCAAGGTACCCTAAAGACTATTTCTCAGAGCAGATGGTCTCACACTTGTGGTGTTCCCCAGGGGTATAACCTATCGCCCTAGCTTTTCAACCAATACCTGGCAACTCTCGCCCACTGCATTGCCATTTTCTGCTCAAATTTCCAGTGCTACACTGACAGCCAACTCATTTTCATGCTGCCCTCAGCCACCTCCTCTCCCTCTCTCATCTCTGATTGCCTTACAGCCATTCAGGATTGGTGTTCCACCAATGATCTTTGTCTGAATGCCAGCAAGACTGAGATCCTCCTCATCGGCATACCTTCTCCATCCTTTCCCCTCACTCTCTAGCCAGCCCCTATTGGCCCTCCTCCTATCCCCACCTGTGAGGCTAAGAACCTCAGAGTCATCTTTGATTCCACACTTTCCTTCTCTGTCCACATCTCTGATGTCTCTAAAAAGTCAAACCTCCTACTGCGTCTCCTCAGAGGTAATCTACCCTTCCGCTCCTTCCCCCAGAAGCTCACTGTCTCCCAAGCTCTGGTTCTCTCTAGGTTGGACTACTGTAACAGCCTCTTTCTAAACCCACCTGCCTCTACCCTGAGCCCTCTGTAACTAATCCAGCATAGGACTGCAAGACTTGTCCTTGCCTCAAGCCCTGGGACCGTATCTCTCCAGCTCTGAAATCTCTCCATTGGCTCCCTGTGGATGTAAGGATTACATTCAAAACCCTCTGCATCGTCCACAAGGCTTTCTGGGGCCTGGGTCCAAAATACCTTCAGCTATCATTCGGCAAATACCTCCCCACTCGACCTCTTCGCTCCTCTACCTCTAATTCCCTCATGGTCAGTCGTTTTTCAAAGAAACGAGCTGGGGGGTAGATCTCTGTCTTTGGCTGGGGCCTCCCTCTGGAACAGCCTCCCTGCCACTCTAAAACTTGAGGAGAACCATCTCTGGTTTCAGAAGCACCTCAAGACCTTACTTTTTGCTTCCGCCTTTGTCCTCCCTCTCTCCTGCTGTTCTGTTCTCTTCTGGCACTGTGCACCTGGCCACCCTCTGTCCTCCGGGCCCATGTTCCTGCTCACCCTGCCACCCTCCGGCACTGCCTCCAGGCCACCCCTTGCACTGGGGTCTATATCTGTACCTATACAGTTCCCCCCTCTTGTTTTCTTCCCGCACCTATCTGACCTACCCTGTCTGCTGCCTTAAACTCAGCACAGATTTTAAACTGTCTGTGTGCAGGGGACGGGAGGGTTCCAATCTTGGATTCCCACTTCTTTCTTTCTTTAAACTCAGTACTTGTCACTAGCTGGCCTCACTACCACTGTTGCTTTTATTATTTATTTATGTATTATTATTTATTCTGTTCCCCTTTTCTCTGCACTTTCCACTTATCCCCCCTACTTGCACTTTTCCCCTCCCCCTACCCCATGCACTTGCCCGTTCTCAATGTCACTGGGCCTAGTGAGATCGTTGTTTTGTTCTCCCCTGTTCCTCTCTCTTGCCTTGTCGCGCTCTGAAACACTTGTGTATGAGCGTGATAGAAAAACAAATATCAATTCAATTCAATTCACACAATGCCTTCAGATACTTCTGAAAGCTAAATATTGTTGCATCCATTTTGTCATTAAGGAACCAGGCGTGTTCCCTGCAAATTCCACTTAGAACCGTGACCTACTTTAAGAAGCCCAATGTGACTCCACAACAATGCTGTGCTTACTGTCACAGATGGCCTGAAGAATGCGCCAACTCTCAAAGAAGGTGCAAGGGTTTTTATTATCAATTCAAAGGGGGAGGGGTCCAATTAAGGGCTGACCTTCCCTCTCTCATATTCCCCTAGGCTTCCCCCATCGAAGCCCACATTTCCCTAATACGCAACATGGTCACTAGATATCGGTATCCCCTACTCTCTTAAATCTTATTGGCTACTGGTGAGGTTCTAAAGGCAACATCCTTATATATCTTACTGTCTCAAGGGCCTTCTAGGTGGATTTTAGCATGTTGTCCCACAATATCTATAATGGTCTTTGAAACAGCATCTGGTGGCTTGCAGCCACCCAGGTCTCACTTGTTCCTCTCCCTCTCATGCTCTCGTTTTGTCTCTCAGATGATCTTTCCTTCCTTTCCCTTCCTTCTATGCTTCCCTTCTCTTCCTCTCACAATCTATTTTCTCTCTCTCTCTCTCTCTGTCTGTCCCTCTGATGTTACTCAGCCTCATGTGTACTTCTTACTCATACCCTCCACTCTACACTACTCGCCACTACCCTATGCCCGACCCCATCTTCTCTCACACGTTTTTCACTCTCAAAGTCACCTTTTTCGCTCAGTCAAACGTAATGCCCTACTCTCCCACTTAGTCCCACTCAACTTTCTCACCACACACACATGCTCACAACCAAGTACCTCTTCCTCTCACCAGCCAATATCTCACCTTCAACACTCCCTGCTAGTCTCCTTCATGCTCTGTTCCACAGTCCTTCCACCGTCAAGTTCTCTTTGTCTGCTTCCTCGCCCCCTGTACCTCACCTGAACAAGCCACACTTTCCCATTCTGCTCATCCCCTTTTAGCCTCCTTCTTCCCCTTTCATTGACTCTCCTCACTCCCTGGCCAATCTTTGCCTTGCTCTCCCCAAGAGGCCGAGTTATATTGTACAGTGCGAGATACGAAGTGAAAGAACACCTGGAGCCGATTTAGGCGTATTGACTCATCTCTATTTCATCACATATAAAGCAACCTCTTTCCCCTCTGATCCTCGTACCTCCTCTGTCCTCACTTCCTGCTCCACCCTGTCCTGTTGCCTCCCCGTAGAAGCCATCTCACTGATGGGCTTAGGGATGGTAGAGTGTGCCGACTAGGATGTGTTCAACTGCTTGAAAAAAGTGTCTTTGGAACCACTTGGTTCTTACAGTGTATTGTTCCTTTATGGATGACACTTACATTTCTTCTATGAAACGTGTAGTTCTCTTCATAAATTCCTTTGATTGGGATGAACACTTGCTTCTTCGATTTCAGCATTCTCACTTGCGTATGTCAACCTTATCAAAGGTTGATCGACTGTATTGTTCCTGCTTTAACTCATGATATTTTCTGAAGTGAGATGAATTCCTAGTGATGACTCGATCAGGGGTTCTTGCCGTTAAAGGTCCTTTGTATGGGTAGTCATAAACGGCTCCGGTTTGAAGGAGCCGGACTTCTTTTACTGAGTTCTACATGCTAGTATCATGTCTCCAACTTGCAATTGATCATGTTTGGCATGCCTCAGTTGATCAGAATATTCTTCCATTTGACCTTTGTGATGTTGATCTCGATTCTTTATCTCCTCATGGTTCACTGGTGGTTTATGTGGAGAACACAGCAATCTTGTCCTTGATTCCCTCCCTGGCATCAACTCAGCTGGACATTTCCCTGTCTTATTCTGAGGGTAGCTTTTATAGTCTCGAAGCATCATTCACAGTGCTTAGTTCAGTAACATGGAACTATTTTTGCATTGTTGCCCAATTTTCTTGAGTATCCCCATAAATCTCTCTACCATGCCATTTGTTTGTGGCCACACTGGAGTTATCTTCCTGTGTTCAACCGCCATATAATGCATGAATGGTGCAAATTCATGTTCATGGAATGGGGGTCGCTTGACTGATTTCAGTGTTTCTGGAATACTCCAGACTGAAAAGATGTCATCCAAACAAAGTACTGTCACTGCCAATGCTCAGAATGTTGTTCAGATGGCTGGAAATCTGGAGTATTCATCCATCAAGACCAAAAGGTATTTTTATCATCTTTGAGCAGGCCAAAGAAATTGACCGCTACTTCACTCCACACTCTATCAGACAGTGTAGACGTGTTTAGTGGTTGTGGTTTCCCATCGCATTGTGCATTGACACAGATGGCAGGTGCCTACTTTTTTCGACCATGGCATCTAAACCCGGGAACTATATAGGGTCTCTTATTTGTCGTTTAGTAGCTACCGCACCGCGATGTGCCTCATGGGCTGTGTCTACAATTCTTTGACACAGAAGTTTGGGACATACTATGCATATTCCTCTCATTAGCATCCCTTCTGAAGATACTCCAGTCAAATCTGCCCGGACGACTTCTTCAGAGAAGGCAGTAATAGGTGAGCCCAATTGCGACTTCTGTGAAGGATGGAAACTTGAAATGTGTACATATTGAGTGGAAATGAAATCCGCTGGAGTGAATTCTTTAGCAGGCCTGTGAATTATTCTAAAATCATAATGCTGGAGGTGCAAGCCCAAGCTTTCTATTCATGGCGGCATCTTGAATTTCAGACCACCATATAGGGTTACCAGTTCTTGATGATCCCTAACAATCATGATTGGTTTGCCAATGAGAAACGTGAAACTGTTTGCATGCGCACACAACAGCTAATTCTTCTTTTACTGGTTACGCGTAGGCCTTTTCTGTACCTAATAAACTCTTTCTGTGATAAGCAATTTACCTGTCGTGCTGATTCGTGACCTGGTTTGGACTGGGCAAGGATGGATCTAAGTCTAATAGGATTTGCGTCAACAGTCAATTCTGTCCATAAACTTGGGTCGAAGACATATGTTCTGCTAAGACGATATCATGCTCAACATTCTGGAAAACATCCTCACAACTAGCTGACTACTTAAACAGTGTTCCTTGTGTTGATAATTCTCATACAGGGGTGTTTATGGTGGTGAAATCCCTGATGTACCTGCTGCAGTAACTGGCCAAGCCCAGAAATTACTGAACATCACTGACATCCTCTGGAGCCGGTGTCTCTGAAAGTGCCTTAGTTTTGTCAGGATCAGGGCTCATGCCCTTATGGGAAAGGACATGTAGGAAGACTATTAAATGAGGTTTGTCAATCACAAGAGTTGCAGATGTTGATACAATTTATTGGACTAATTGAAAAATCTATGCACAGATGGAACAAAACATTAGCTTGTGAAGTCCCATGCACCTCTTCATCAGATGTTACAGACGGATCTCTGCATCATCTGATGAAGAGGTCTATGGGACTTCGTAAGCTAATATTTTGTTCCATCTCTGCATAGATTTTTCATTTAGTCCAAAAAAGGTAACAACATCTGCAACTTGTGTGATTTTAAAACTGAACTAAAATGGCATCTAAATTTTCTTTGCAAATGAGGTTTGTGAACTTCACATTTCTTGAGATTTAGCACCAGACCAGAAGAAGTGAGTTCTGAGCATATATATCGATTAGAGCCTTGTTGTGTAGTCCAAGTGTTTCTCCAAATAACAAGATATCATCACTATAATTGAAACAGTTGTGTATGTGTCTGGCATCTCTTCTGCAGCTGAGCTATTTCAAGAGAGCATCAGAAACGTTATCAAAGCTCAGACATGTATACCTGTATAGGCCCAGGTGAGTAGAGAAAGTGGTTTTGTATTGGGATTGTGGATACAATTCTATTTGGCGGTATCCCTTACTTAGATCCAGTTTAGAGAAATCTTCTGCTCTAATGTGGAGACTGAGCAGGTCATTAAGAGGCAACCCCGTGTGTGTGTCCCTCTCTCTTTCAATGGCCTTATTCACTTGCATCATACCCACACAGATGCAAATGTTGCCTGCCGATTTTGTTCTGGAAAATCACACAGTTCATTAAACATGTTATATATTTCTAATTGTCAGACAATGCACCACTTAGAAAACCCATTTTGATTATTACTTTTAGCTTTGCAATCCAGTTCTCTGGACAAGCAAAACAAGAACACACTAAATTCCTATTTGATATGTGTACTTCTATTATAATTCATAAATGAAAACCCAAAAACATTTACTTGGAACCATACAAGCATCTGATTTACAAACACATGTGAAACTTTTACACAATCATGCCCATTGTGTTCAATCGTGTCAATCGTGCCTCCTTGAAGAACTCGACCTGGATGTTCTTGGTCTGACCGAGATGTGGTTTACAGCCAGATCTGTCAGGATTTTTGACACTCTCCTCCCTTATAGCTACAAGATCCTCTCTGTGCCTAGAACCAACCATCCCAGTGGAGGTGTAGCCTTGATCTTTTATGGAGATGATCCTTGCCTCTATCATTCCTATGCAGGACTACTCCTCCTTTCAATGCCTGATCTGCAGGCTCTCTCTCACGGTGGCCACTATCTACCGGCTTCTTGGCCAGGTAACCTCCCTGCTCTCCGAGTGGGCTGACCTTGCCTCCTCCCTCCTTGCCTCCACCTCTCACTTTCTCCTCCTCTGAGACCTCAACATCCACCTGGGTGCTTCCTGTCCTTCTTGACTCTTTCACAACCTCTGCTATTCTCTCTGTCTCTCTCTCTCTATTCACCCCTCAGGCCCCACTCACTCTGCAGGGCACATCTTGGATGTTCTGATCTACTCAGACCTCCCACTCTCTAACCCTATCACCACTCCTCTCTCCTGGAGTGAACATGTTCTCCTCTACCCCTCAGGCCAAGCCAACTCCAGCTCTGCCACACACCTTCTCAGTCATCCGAACCATGAAGCGTGTGTCTGTTGAGGCTTTCGCTGCCACTTTCTCTCCTCCCTCTGCACATTTGGCTGACTCACACATTGACACAGCCCTTTCTAACCTTCACTGTTCTATCTCAGATACTCTTGATGTTCTTGCCCCTGTCATGAGGATCAGCTTGAAGCCCAAATCCAAGTGCAACTCTTGGTACGACTCAGCCCTAGTCACCCTTAAACGCAAGTGCAGGGGGGCTGAGAGGAAGTGCAGGGCAACAGGTTCACCCTCTGAAAATCTGGCCTGCTGCCTTGTCCAAAGGCAATATAGACTCTCTGCCCTTGCTAAGAAGAGAGCTCAGATCCAAGCCTGCATCTCTGCAGCATCTTAAAACTCTTTAAAATCTGTAAGGAGCTGGCCAATCCTGCTGCAGTCTCTACTTCTCCTGTCCCCTCCAAGGCCCTCTGCACGGCCCTGGCTTCTCATTTCATCACTAAAACCCTGGACATCCTGTCCACCTTCTCCTCCTCTCCCTTCTCCTCCTTTCCTTTGTTCACCCTGGACGACGTTTCTAGACAAGTCCAGTCTATGAAAGTCTCGTCAAAACAGGTTCTTCCCTGTTCTTCCTGTTAGGCAGAATTATATACAGTACCCTTTGGGAACACCACACACAATTAGGATTATAAGTGACAGTACAAATTCACCTTTGGTACAAGCCCGTACTACACAGTAAATTGATAGCGATGGCTGAGCAGCCAGACTTATCTCAAGAGTAAAGTGAGCAGTATCAATACTTACACAAAAGACAGCAATTACTATGATTCAAACTAACACTGACTCAAGATTTCTGAGTAAAAGAATATACATTTATTTACACATCAGTTGTTAAACATTTCACTATTATCAAGCAGTTGAAAAATCATGTTACTAATACACTACACCCAATAGATTCTGGACAAGTTAGGCTCAAAATGAAGTGTGAGCAAAATGGCACTCCAACAATTTAAAAGGGAGGGAAAGACAAAGTTAGACAGAAATTGAGCAGCACTAACAAGAAAGTAAGCAGGGCAATCTAGAAAAAGGAACTACAATGAGGAAATCAAATTAAAAGGGCCTGGCCCAAAGTCAATGGACCAAAGTCTTTGCAGAGGATCACACAGCTCAGAGCAGTTCGCGGTTAAGTCTTTGCCAAGAGTTCAGAACGAAGTTGGTCGGACGAAAAGCTACTTTAAAGAATGGAGAAGGACAAGCCCTTGGATTGGCGAAAGATTTCACACACTTTCACTGCGGCTGTACGAAACGAACAACCGTGTTAGCACAGTACCTTTAAAGCAGAAGAATGCTGTAGCTGAGGCAAACGTTCCTGGCAGGTCCTGCAGGCTGACGGTTCCTGAAGCGGCTGTCGGACTGACAGGAAGGAGGAAGATTGGAGGGTCCTGCACTGCCCAGGGAAGAAACCAGCAGCAGAGCAAAGCGACGAATAAAAGGTGCACTCCTTAAAACGCAAGCAGGGTCCGTTCCCTCCTGGCTATCCGGTTCACTGTAGCTCTGTACAGCAAATTCGACCAGAGAAGGGAAGCCTGGCGAGCAGTTTGGTGAACTGGTTGTTCCCAGCAGCTCAAGGGGAGAAGATTCCTTGCAGAGCTTCCCTGTCATCGAAGTTTGAAGATTCAGACCCGCAGCAGGGCCTCACCGAGCGGCTCAGTCGTGGTAGAGATCCTCTTCTGTCAGCTTCTCCTCAGCTCTCTCGATCCAGTGGTGACTCTGCCTTTCCAGACCCAGAGACCTGCTTTTTATGCAGTTTTCCCACATTCACACAGCCTGGCTGTCAATCACACAGCAGGGTGGCAGTCCCGCCGGGACAGTCACCACAGCCAATCATATCAGAGTGTGATATGGGTCTCCAAGGAAACCCTGTGCAGGGAGTCCTAAACTCCTCCCTCACATCCTGTCCCCCTCAGACATACAGGCGCCTACGGAGGGCTTCTGTGCAGAAGCCCGCGAAAGGACGGCGAACAAAGGAACCAAACCTGGTTTGGCGCGCGGAGTAAAACACAAGAAAGACTTTTACAAAAAGAAATGGCGAATAAACCCAGCCGGAACCGTATAAAAACGTATATGGTCCAGCAGGTTTAAGTTCGAGGCTACAAAGATAGCCTAAAACAATACCAGGTCTATTTAAGATAACCGCGGTAGGAAAAATAGGGTTGTAACCACTGCCATCAGCCAAGTCTTAATGAAAAGGAAACGAAACAATGTTGCAAGAAAACAGACAACAAGGGATAGTATCAACCCCTTCCAGAACTCTATGTAAGATAGTTTGTACTGGGTCTGTGAGTTTTAAAAGAGAATAATAAAGTCAATGGCAACTTTACATGTTCTGAGAAACAGTAGTCAGTCTCAGAAAATGGAGTCAGAGTTGGGAAGTCTGAAAAAGATAACCCTGTGTCACTGCACTGAAGGTGCTGTGTAACACACAGTAAAAAGATGATGCCAATGGGGTAGGTGAGGCTCCACAGTCTATGAACACAAGAAAATGTTAAACACACACAGTAAAAACCCATGTAAGAGTGGGAAAAAAAGGCTCACACTCTTACCATGTGAAAAAAATAAATCCTAGAAATCCAACAAAACTGCTGAGGGACTCAGCAGGTAAGGGAAATGAGCCATTCTGGAGAATTCTCCCTAGCACTTCCGAACCCATCAAGGACCACATTGACACCCTAGCTCCAGCCTTGGCCGATTTCTGCAATCACTCCTTCGCCACTGGAACCTTCCCCTCCTCTCTGAAGCACTCCCTTGTGCACCCCCTTCTTAAGAAACCTTTTGCTGATCCCTCCTGTCCGGCCAACTATTGCCCGATCTCCATTACTCCTTTCCTGGGCAAACTCCCGGAAAAGCTGGCCATCTCCCAGCTTAACCTTCACACTGAATCTATTGGTTGTCTCCATGACCATCAGTCTGGCTTCAGAGCAGCCAGTAGCACAGAAACGTATCTTCTGAACATCCGTGAAGACCTGCTCACAAACCTCGATTCTAACCTTCCTTCTGTCCTCAATCTCCTTGATCTTTCCTCTGCTTGAGATACGATCAACCATGTCATCCTGCTCAACCGGCTCGGCAATAACCTCAGTATCACTGATCAGGCCCTGGCCTGGCTGACCTCCTTTCTCACTGATCGACCCTCCAAGGTCCAACTCGGGTCCTCCCTCTCCTCTCTCTCTCTCTCTCTACCTGTGGTGTTCCCCAGGAGTCTAATTCTCCCTGGCTGTTCGACCAATACCTAGCACCTTTTCCCACCGCATAGACACCCTCTGCTCCAACTTTCAGTACTATGCGGATAACACCCAGCTCTCCTTCAGGCACCCCTCAGATGCCTCTACTTCTTCTCTCATTCCTGACTGTCAGCAATTCAGGAGTGGTGTGCCGCCAATGATCTCTGCCTTAATGCCAGTAAGACTGAGATCCTCCTCATCGAAACACCAGCTCCCTCCTTTCCTCTCACTTTCTGGCAGACAACCCTGGGCCCTCTTACTGCTCCAATCTGTGAGGCTAAGAACCTCAGGTCATCTTCGACTCCACACTTTCCTTCTCTCCTCACATCTCTGACGTCTCTAAGAAGTCAAACTACCAGCTACACCTTCTCAGAGGTATTCTTCCCTTCCTCACTGTTAGGCAATATTGTATGCAGTAACCCTGTAGGAGACTACACCAATCTTGTCCTCTTGGTATTATGTAACCCACCTATTGGTAAAGGTCTGTACTACGCAAGTTGGTAGAGTGACTGAGCAGCTACACCTATCTCAAGAGGGGGAAATGTCAGCTGTAGAGCTGTAGCATTGAAATCCACAAATACAAGTATCAAAATAACACTTACACTCAAGGGTTTCTAGTAAAATAATTATTGATTTATTCAACTGTCAGTTTTAAATAGGCCTTCTTTAAAAAGGGCAATGTGCAACAATAAAAATACACTTCAAAATACTGTCTCAGAATCAAGTCAAGCAAGTAGATACTCTTTAGAGATGCTTCATACACACATCCTACACCCTGAGGTGACTTCACTAACTAGGTCAGTATTGGCATATATATATCACTTTTGCACTGGGAAAAATCTGAGGTTGGTAAAACAGAAAAGGTTATAGGAAGAATAAAAGTTAAAAAGTTCTCAGAGCATGCAAGTACTTTTCAAATCCCCCAAAGAAGTCTAGAAGTCTGGGTGCTATACTGCAGCTGAGGATTCAGCCTGCGGTAAAAACGCACAATGGTGGAAAATTAAACCACTGCCACCAAACATTTAAATTAGTGAGGGTCACATAAAATTATTTACTTGAGTAAGTAGGACAAGGGTCTACTAAGTAACCCCCAGCACTCCACATAAGATGGTGTGTGCTGGACCTACGAAGAGAAAAGGTAAGTAAAGTCAATTTCACGTTACTATTCTTGGGAACTGTAGTTCACCCAAGAAAAGGTATTTAAACCGTAAGAGAAATCGAAAGGATTTCTCTGTGGCACTGCACTGAAGTTGCTGTGTGTCACCATAAACAAAGTAGATGCATATGTAGTTTGTCAGACTCCAAAAACAAAGAAAGCACGAAGTCCAAATCAGATAAAAAAAATACACGAGAGAGTGAGAAAAAGGTCTCACTCACTCCAGGGTAGAAATTAAAAGTCCTGAAGTTCAGCAAAAAGAGCTGGGGGTCTCTAAGGTAGAAGGGAATTAGCACAGAAATGAGAATTCTCCCTAACACCCCACCCCCCAGACTAAGGGACCACAGGATTTAATCCACTCCTGGATGAATCTCCTAATACTGTAGGCCATACTTTCTGGAGAGACCATCAGCATTTTGTTGATTACACCCTGACCTGTGTTCTATAGTGAAATCAAACCCTTGGAGGCTGATTGTCCACCTTAACAAATTTGGATTCTCCCCCTTCATCTGCATTAACCAGCTCAAGGGTTGGTGGTGTGTTTGAATAACTCAACTTGAACCATACAAGTATGCCCTAAACTTCTTTAGAGACCACACAATGGCAAAACATTCACGTTCAATAGTTGCCCACCTTGTTTCCTACTGATGAAGCAGATAGGGTGTTCCCTGCCTTTCTCATCCAGTTGACTCAAAACTGCACCTATCCTGTATTAGAAGCATCTGTCTGTACAATGAAGAATTGGTTGTAGTCAGGAGCTCTCAAGACTGGAGCTTGACAAAGGGCTTTCTTCAGTCCTTCAAAAGCCTTAGTGCACTCTTCATTCCACTTGACCTTCTTGGGGAATTTGGGTGAGGAGATCCCATTCAAGGGGAGGCTATGGTCCCATAGTTCTCTATGAAGTTCCTATGGTACCTAGTGAGACCTACGAAGGCTCTCACTTGGGTTTGAGTGGTAGGGGTGGCCCAGTCTTGTACAGCCTGTACTCTGCTAGGCAATGGCCTTATTTCACCTCCTCCTACCTCATGTCCATGGTAGACAACTTTATTCTGACCAAATTGACATTTACTAGCCTTTATGGTCAGATGGGCCTGCAAAACATATCCAAGGTGGTAAAGATGCTCTTCACAATTGGGTCTGCACACTGCAATATCATCTAGGTATGCCATGCAGAAGTCCTACATTCAATTCAGAACTTGATTCACCATCCCCTAGAATGTAGCAGGTGCATGTTTGAGTCCAAAAGGCATAACCTTAAACTGAAAGAGGCCTCCTGGGGTAGAAAAGGCAGTTTTCACCTTGGCATGGTCAGTCAGAGCTATTTGCCAATAGCTGAGGTCAGGTCAAATGTACTGAGGAACTTGGCTGAACCAAGTTTATCCACCAGCTCATCTGTCCTGGGTAAAGGATGGGCATCAGTCATGGTGACTGCATTAAGGGTCCTATAGTCCACACAGAATCTCAGCTATTTGGTTCCTGCTTTGGGCACTAGTACAATTGGACTAGTCCATGGACTTGTAGATGGCTCAATAACCCCAAGATCAGCAACTTTTTGACCGCTTCCTTTATGTGGGATCTTACATGGTCTGACATTTTGTAACCACAGCTTTTGACAGGGAGACTATCACCAGTGAGTATATCATGCTGGCCCCAAGGGGTCAATCCTGGTGTTAGTGAAAACAGGGAGGCAAACTGATTTAACAGAGCCTTGCACTCCCCCTGTTGTTGCAGAGTAAGATCTGAAGAGAGTTTGACTACTTCAATTTTCTCATCTGAGAGTTGTCCCCTGAGGAGATCAGGGAGAGGCTCACTCTCCTCCTCCTCTTGATCAGAGGCTAGAAGCAAAGCTCCTAGTTCTGGTCTGGAAACATAAGCTTTCAGAAAGTTAGTGTGATAGACCCTAGGGGCCTCCTTGGGATTGCCCAAGTCCACTAAATAATTGACCACTCCAAGTTTACCCACAACCTTGAAGGGTCCAATCCATTTGTCCTGTAAGGCCCTCTGCCGTGTAGGTACCATAACTAGCACAAGCTGGTCTGGAATAAACTCAACCATGTTGGTCTTCTGGTCATGCCAATGATTGACCACAGCCTGACCTGCTTTCAAGTTATCAGATGTTTCTGCCATCATGAGTGCCATTCTCCTCCAGAGACCTAGCACACAGTCAGTGACTCTGACCGGCTTGAGGGAAGGAGCACTCTCCAACCCTTCCTTGATCAGGGCCAAATGGCCTCTAACCGGATGCCCATAGAGCAGTTCAAAGGTGCTGAACCCAACCCCTGCTTGAGGGACTTCTCTATAAGGAAAGAGCAGTAGAAGGTCCCACTTTATTCTAAGGGGTTCCTCTAAAGTACCAATCATGCTCTTCATAGTTCGATAACACCTCTCCACCATCCCATAGGTTTGGGGATAGTAGGCTGTTGAGAACGTGTAGGTCACTCCACCGTTTTTCCACATGGTCTACGTGTAGTGGGACATACAATTTGAACCCCTGTCTGAGATGACCTCCTTCGGAAAGCCTACCCTTGTAAAGATACCAAGGAGGGCTTTAGTCACTGCCTGAGCAGTAACAGTTCTCATATGTATTGCCTCGGGGTACCTGGTATGATATGATATGATATGGCATTTATAACGTGCCTATACACAAGTGTTTAAAGGCGCAGTAGCATGGTCTATCACAACCAATATAAATCGGTTGCCTGAAGAAGTTGGAGGGTCTAGGGGACCAACAATGTCAATCCCCACCCTCTCAAAAGGGACTTCCACCACTGGGAGGGACACTAAAGGTGCCACATTCTTGGCTCCACGATTGCCAGAGGTCTGACAAGTGTGGCAGCGCTTACAGAACTTTTCTATATCAGACCTCATCTTGGGCCAGTAGAAATACAGACATAGTGTAACGCTCACCTGATTCTCGCAGAGGCGCCGGTCTTGACTGGGCGACTACCGTATCTTCAAAGGTGATGTGTAGCACCCGGTTGGCTCTTTGGGCTGGACCTCTGTGCACTGTATGCCTGACGTGTAGAGTAGGATGTCTTAGGTAAGTGAATGCCGAGCTCTCCATCTGCCTCGGGGCAGGGTGCTGTAGCCAGTTTCTTCACTGGATAGGTAGCGCAGGCCTCTTGACTTCAGAGGACTGCTGTCCGTTGTTTACTGCACGAACGGTAAGTTTCGAGTCATTCAAATGTCTTTTTAAAGTCTTTAGTAATGATGTCTCTTGTTTTGCAGGGTTCCGGCGATGGCGGATGACGGGCTGAAGTGAGTTGAAGATGGAGCCCGTGTGATGAATAGAAGCGCCTGGAAGCACGTGAGTAAGCGCTTGATGCCTGCTTCACGATGCGCTCTAACTGTCTTTTTATTTTGCAGGTACGAGTTCGGAGCGGCTGCAGGTGCCGGAATACCCACTGGATTAGATGTGGAAAGGAGTAATGGCACGTGAGTATTAAAGTTCCCCAATGTCTTTAAACGCACCTTGTTTTGTCTTTCAGATGCGGATGCAGAGCCGAAGGCCTCCGGAGCGTGCTAAGAGTTGGTAAGCTTTTGCCTTTCAGATGCCGGAATGCAGTGTGAAGACCTCCGGAGCGCACGAAGAGTAGGTAAGCCTTTGCCTTTCAGATGCCGGAATGCTAACCTGTTCTTTCTTGTCTTTATAGGTGTTGCTGAAGACTGGATTCAGGATGGTAAGCCTTTTTCCTTAGGCCCAGGACTGGATGCAGAAGACACGATGAGCGTCCTGCTGCAGAGGGTGCAGAATAACGCAAAGCAAGATTCATCCACCGGGTGTGGTTTAAATAGCCTCCTGTAGTGCTTAGGTGTCTCCTTCCACAGCCACGCCTAAGTAAGAAAAGAGTTCCTGGTAAGAAAACAGTTCCTGCCTTCCAGAAGAGTTCCAGTGTTCTAAATCTAGGGAGTGGCTCCAGCCCCACCCAACAGGAAAAGTAGTTCCAAACAGAAGAGGATCAGAGGCTCAACTGGCAGGCAAGTAAGCAGCATGGTCTGCTGCAGGTAAGTCCACCCAAGCATTATGAGCCCGGCGCTTCCAGCGCTGGGACTGGGCATATTTATGAGCCTGGTGCCACTGGCGCCAGGACTGGGTCCAAAAGGTCCCAATTGGGACTGGTTGGCACTCGGAACCTGGGTTATGGATCTGCTTCCAAGGGAGTTGGGAAAACCCTGACCTTTTGGAAGCAGAGATCATGACAGTACCCCCCCTCAAGGCCCCTCCCAAACCGGGCTTCTCCGGGGGTTTTGGCTTGTCAGGAAATGTTCGGTGAAATCTTTTGATTAGGCGAGGAGCGTGGACATATTCAGCAGGTTCCCAGGATCTCTCTTGGGGGCCGTAGCCTTTCCAGGTAATTAGGTAGAATAGTTTAGATTTGGAGATCTTGGAGTCCAGAATGCTTTTGACTTCAAACTCGAGTTCTCCATCCACTAGGATAGGTTTTGGAGATTTGGTTAGTCGGGTTTGAGGTTGCACGGGTTTTAATAGAGAGACGTGGAAGACCGGATGTATCTTCATGTGCGGGGGCAAGTCCAACTTGACCGCTACTGGGTTTACTATGGTAGTGATGGAATAGGGACCAAGGTATCTTGGGTTGAATGTGCGTGGCCCTTTTAGAGATAGATATTTGGTGGATAACCAGACTTGATCCCCTACTTGATAGTGAGGGGCTTCCTTCCGATGTTGATCTGCTCCTTTCTTGTATTGTTCTTTAGCCCTTTGAAGGTGAGAAACAGCTTCCTTAAAGGCTTGGGTGATTGTAGAATGCAGGTAGTCTACTGCTGGTGTTTCAAGATCTTGGAGGGGATCCAACTCCGAGGTTCGAGGGTGACTGCCGTACAAAAGAAAAAACGGGGTTTTCCCAGTTCCCGAATGGACAGAGTTATTGTAGGCATACTCGGCTATCCAAAGGATATCTTTCCACGTTTTTTCAGTTTGTTGCAGCATGCAGCGTAAATACTGTTCCAGAGTTTGATTGGTCCTCTCGGTTTGTCCGTCGGTCTGAGGGTGGTGACTGGTCGATAGTCTCACATCAATTTGAGCCGACCGACAGCAACTTCGCCAAAAATGAGAAATAAATTGACTACCTCGATCCGAAATTAGAACCGAAGGAAAACCGTGCAGTCGGACGATGTTTTCGAGAAATTCTCGGGCCAGAGTTGCTGCTGTTGGCAAGCCTTTGAGCGGAATGAAATGCGCCATCTTGGAGAATAAGTCCACGATTACTAGAATCGTATTGTATCCGGAGCATGGAGGTAGATCGGTGATGAAGTCCATAGAAAGCGTATGCCAAGGGCGAGGTGGGATGTCAATAGGGCGTAAGAGGCCTGCTGGTCTTTCCTTTTGACTCTTGTTTTGGGCGCATACTCCACAGGACATTATAAAGTCTCTGATATCTTTTTTCCAAGACGGCCACCAGAAGTAGCGCTTGATCTTTTCTGAGGTCTTGGCTATACCGGGATGACCTTCCATTAAAGAGTCGTGATAACAAGAGATTACTTTTTTCTGTAAATCTGTGCTGGGTAGGTATAATCGTTCTTGGAAATACAATAAGTTGTCCTTTACTGCAAAGTCCTTTCCCTGCAGATGCCAATTCTGTATATCTGCTGGAGTTACAAGTTGCCTGGCTTTATCCTTAACTTCCTCTATGGATTCTGTGACGATTACACCCAGAATTCTTTGTTCGGGAATGATTGGTACAGGTTTAGGGTTGATCAAGTGTTCTTCCACTCCCATCCGAGAAAGGGCATCGGCTTTACCGTTCTTTGTACCAGGTCGATAGGTAATTATGAAGTCAAACTCGGCAAAGAATAATGCCCAACGGAGTTGTCTAGAGGATTGGGCTTTTGCGGTTTTCAAATATTGCAGGTTTCGGTGATCCGTAATCACAGTAACGGTGTGTCGGGCCCCCAGCAGATAATGCCGCCAAGCCTTAAAGGCAGACTTGATAGCCAGAAGTTCCTTGTCAGTAATCGTGTAATTGACTTCAGGAGGCGAGAATTTGCGGGACCAAAATGCCACGGGATGCAACTGATTGGTTACCGGGTCCTTTTGTGATAGAACTGCCCCCATGGCAAGGCTTGAAGCATCAGTTTCCACGATGTAGGGGAGTTCGGGGCGAGGGTGTTTTAAGATTGGTGCAGAGATAAATTTACTCTTCAAATCCTGGAAAGCTTGTTCCGCCTCGGTAGACCATTCAAAACGTTTGTTTTTCTTTAACAAGGCAGTGATGGGCTGGACTATTCGAGAGAACTCGGGGATAAACCTGCGGTAAAAGTTAGCGAAGCCTAACATGCTTTGCACACCTTTTACGGAGGATGGTGATGGCCATTTGAGAACTGCATCGACCTTCTTTGAATCCATACGCACTCCGCCAGGTGATAATATGAATCCCAAGAATTCCACTTCAGTCACGTTGAAAACACATTTTTCCAACTTAGCGAAAAGTTTGTGTTGACGCAATCTTTCGAGGACCATTTTCACGTGTTTCCGATGTTCAGATTCCGATGAAGAACAAACGAGGATGTCGTCAATGTAAACAACAACACATACATCTATGAGCTCTCTGAGGACATCGTTCATAAAATATTGAAAGGCGGCCGGGGCATTGCAAAGTCCGAAGGGCATGACCTGATATTCAAATAGCCCATACTTGGTGCGGAAGGCCGTCTTCCATTCATCGCCCTCTTTTACTCGTACCAAGTGGTAAGCTCCTCTAAGATCCAGCTTTGTATATATGCATGCTTTTCTGACTTGGTCCAGGAGTTCAGGGATCAAAGGTAACGGATATCTATTCTTAACGGTGATCTGGTTCAGGGAGCGATACTCGATACAAGTTCTAAGGTCTCCTTCCTTTTTTGGAACGAAGAACAAAGCTGAAGAAGCAGGGGACTTGGAAGGACGAATAAACCCATTTGCCAGGTATTGATCCAGGTATTGTCGAAGGTGAAGGTTCTCAGGCTCGGTGAGGGCATAAATTCTACTACAAGGAGGAGTAGATCCAGGTATCAGGTCTATCTGGCAGTCATAAGACCTATGAGGAGGTAGAGAGTTAGCCTGATCCTTCCGGAAAACATCTTGGTATTCTAGGTATTCGGGAGGTAACTGGGGAGTCTCTGAAGAAATTGCGGCCAGTGCAACACCAGGTGGAGGGTGACAAGTAGAGACACATTCTGGAAACTGGACCGTTCTTGCTCGCCAATCGATCAGAGGATTGTGTTTCTCTAACCAAGGTATTCCTAGAATAATCTGAAACTGAGGGGCCTTGATCACATCGAACACGATCTTCTCATGGTGTCCATCTTGACTTACTAGCGTCACTTCTTGAGTGGTATGCGTTACTGGCCCGGAGGCTATCTCCGTACCATCCACCGTAGTAATGACGTCCTTTACAGCCTTGGGACAAAGAGTTAGATTCATCCTCAAAACCATTTCATGATCCACATAATTGCCGATGGCACCGCTGTCGACGTAAGCTTCAATTGCATGTAATCGATCCGGATTATTAGGGCTAATGAGGACCATAGGTATCACGAAATGCGAGGTCACGGAACTGGTTTTTACGCTCGGCAAGAGGACCTCTATTCTTGTCGGGCGAGGTCGTTTCCCTGCTCAGAGTTTGTAACTTTGGTAACTGCAGCTCCTACTGCCTTCTTGGCAGGTTTCACCGGACAGTCTCGAAGAAAGTGCCCTGAGTTTCCGCAATATAGGCATAATTGCAACCGTTTCCTCCTTTCCCGCTCCCGTTGTGTTAGAGGACCTTTCAGACCCCCTATTTGCATGGGTTCCCCGGAGTCTACTCCTTTGGAAGGAGTTGGCGGTTTGGAAAATACTCGAGCATCAAACTTGGAACGATCGGCCTTCCTGTTCTGCAGCCTGTGATCTATTTGAACGACCAAGTCTATGTAATCCGAACAGTCTTGTGGGGGATTCACTACTTGGGCTAAAACGTCTTTGAGCTCTCCACGTAGACCTCTATAAAACAGCGTAATCCTTTTGTCCTCAGGCCATTGAGTTTCCACTATTAGTCTATTGAAAGATGCAATATAAGCCAAAAGGTCTTGATTACCCTGTCGCAACGAAAGAAGCTCGTTGTCCAAGGCCTGCCCCTGTGAATGTCTTGCGAACAGTTTTTCCATACTAAGCTGAAAGGCTTGAAAATCATGGAGAACCGGATCATCTTGATGAACTAGAGGGATCGACCAGTCTGTCGCATTGCCACTAAGGTACGAAAGTACAAAAGCTACTTTAGCTTGATCAGTTGGAAAGGCTGCTGGCCGGCATAAGAAGTGCAACCGGCACTGATTGATAAATACTGCAAACCTCTTTGGGTCACCAGAAAATCGCTCGGGCGGAGCCAGAGGTACATTCCCAGGTAGGTTGATCTGCACTGGATTCATAGAGGATGTTGAAGGAAGATTTGCCCCTGATGCGGGTAACGGGGTCTGTCCGGCTTGTGACTGTAGCACTTGTCTAGCAAGATTGTCTGTTCTCTCCTTGGAAATAATTAGTTCCCTTCTTAGAGCATTCGTTTCCTGACGAGTTGCATGCACTTCTGCCCTTAGTTCCCCAAGTAACCGGGCTAGGGGGTCAGTATCCGAGGTTTCCATAGCGCCTGGGCGAGAGTTTTGCGGTAGGCTTTGCGTTCTGTAACGCTCACCTGATTCTCCTAGAGGCGCCGGTCTTGACTGGGCGACTACCGTATCTTCAAAGGTGATGTGTAGCACCCGGTTGGCTCTTTGGGCTGGACCTCTGTGCACTGTATGCCTGACGTGTAGAGTAGGATGTCTTAGGTAAGTGAATGCCGAGCTCTCCATCTGCCTCGGGGCAGGGTGCTGTAGCCAGTTTCTTCACTGGATAGGTAGCGCAGGCCTCTTGACTTCAGAGGACTGCTGTCCGTCGTTTACTGCACGAACGGTAAGTTTCGAGTCATTCAAATGTCTTTTTAAAGTCTTTAGTAATGATGTCTCTTGTTTTGCAGGGTTCCGGCGATGGCAGATGACGGGCTGAAGTGAGTTGAAGATGGAGCCCGTGTGATGAATAGAAGCGCCTGGAAGCACGTGAGTAAGCGCTTGATGCCTGCTTCACGATGCGCTCTAACTGTCTTTTTATTTTGCAGGTACGAGTTTGGAGCGGCTGCAGGTGCCGGAATACCCACTGGATTAGATGTGGAAAGGAGTAATGGCACGTGAGTATTAAAGTTCCCCAATGTCTTTAAACGCACCTTGTTTTGTCTTTCAGATGCGGATGCAGCGCCGAAGGCCTCCGGAGCGTGCTAAGAGTTGGTAAGCTTTTGCCTTTCAGATGCCGGAATGCAGTGTGAAGACCTCCGGAGCGCACGAAGAGTAGGTAAGCCTTTGCCTTTCAGATGCCGGAATGCTAACCTGTTCTTTCTTGTCTTTATAGGTGTTGCTGAAGACTGGATTCAGGATGGTAAGCCTTTTTCCTTAGGCCCAGGACTGGATGCAGAAGACACGATGAGCGTCCTGCTGCAGAGGGTGCAGAATAACGCAAAGCAAGATTCATCCACCGGGTGTGGTTTAAATAGCCTCCTGTAGTGCTTAGATGTCTCCTTCCACAGCCACGCCTAAGTAAGAAAAGAGTTCCTGGTAAGAAAACAGTTCCTGCCTTCCAGAAGAGTTCCAGTGTTCTAAATCTAGGGAGTGGCTCCAGCCCCACCCAACAGGAAAAGTAGTTCCAAACAGAAGAGGATCAGAGGCTCAACTGGCAGGCAAGTAAGCAGCATGGTCTGCTGCAGGTAAGTCCACCCAAGCATTATGAGCCCGGCACTTCCAGCGCTGGGACTGGGCATATTTATGAGCCTGGTGCCACTGGCGCCAGGACTGGGTCCAAAAGGTCCCAATTGGGACTGGTTGGCACTCGGAACCTGGGTTATGGATCTGCTTCCAAGGGAGTTGGGAAAACCCTGACCTTTTGGAAGCAGAGATCATGACACATAGCCTCTCTTTAGTCCTCTTGAAACTCAAGTGGCCAGCCAGAGGGATCTCATGGGTTGACTGTAAGAACAGTTGTCTCAAATCCTGGGGCACTACAGTCTCCTGTAGTCTCCTGGGGTAGACTCAGTAGGCTCACTGTAGAGGAGGCCATCCTCCCAGTAAAGCCTATGCTTCCCTGGCTCTTGCCCTTCCAGATGGGAATCTGTCTGTTGGTGAAGACCTTCTAGAGAGGGACACTATCTTTGATCTCTGCTGAAGTCTGCCCTAGAGGGTCCACCTTCTGCAAGTGCAGTCTGCAGCTCAGGATGGTCTTTAGGATCCAGATCTCCAACATAGGGAAGGTTTTCTTCCAGCTCTGTTTCTCTAGTAGTTGACTCTTCTGAGTTTTGTTGGTCCGCCCACTCCGCCTTAGCTGAGGAAGGGGTCACTGGGGTGACCTTGAACTGTCCTCTCGGGGATGTCCTTGTCCTGTGAACAGGTTTAGGTGTCAGACCCTTCTTTTTCCCTGAGACCTTGGGTCTCCCCTTTGTCTCTTTCTTCTTCCTGGGAATAGAAGGGTGGCCTTTCTGTGGACTGGGGGTAAGAAGAATCTCCTCAACCTCCCACTGAAGTCTAAAGTGTTTGAAGGTGCTGTGTGTCACCATACAAAAGATGTCTATGGAGTTTGTCAGACTCCAAAAAACAAAGAAAACAGAGTCCAAATCAGATCAAACATACGTGAGAGAGTGGGAAAAAGGTCTCACTCACTCCAGGGTAGAAATTAAAAGTCCTACAGTCCAGCAAAAGAGCTGGGTGTCTCGAAGGTTGAAGGGAATTAGCACAGAAATGAGAATTCTCCCTAACACTCACTTATCCCCAGAAGCTCAGTGTCTCCAGAGCTCTGGTCCTCTCTAGGCTGGACTACTGCAATAGCCTCTTTCTAAATCTTCCTGCCTCTACTCTCCGTCCTCTACAGCTCATCCAGAACAGGACTGTGAGACTTGTCCTTGGCCTCAAGCCCAGTGAACTTATCTCTCTAGCGCTGAAATCTCTTCACTGGCTGCCAGTGGTGGCAAGGGTCAAGTTCAAGACCCTTTGATTTGTCCACAAGGCTTTCTGGGGCCTGGGACCACTCTACCTCCAACTCTCTCTTCCTAAATACCTGCCTTCTGGAGCTCTCTGCTCCTACACCTCCAACTCTCTGAGGGTCAGTCGCTTCTCCAAGCAAGGAGTTGGGGGCAGATCTCTTTATTCGGCTGGGGCCTCCCTCTGGAACAGCCTCCCTGCTTCTCTGAAACTTGAGCAGAATCATCTCTGGTTCTGGAAGCAACTCAAGACCTTTCTTTTTGCTTCTGGATTCTCTCTTACTCTCCCTTGCTGATCACCTGCCTGGTCTGTGCACTGGTCACCTGATCACACTCTGAATTTGGGCCAAGGTCCTTGCCTGTCCAGCTGCAATCCTGCATAGCCTCTTGGCTCCCCCGCACTTGTGGTCTGTATCTGTAACCCTCTAGTCCCTCTCTTGCACTTATTTGCCATGGGTTGGCTGCACTTATGAGGTCCCGCAGTTGTCATCCGTTGGCTGCACTCTTTTCTCCTTGTCCAGCACTTCCCCGCACTTCTCCACCCTTCCACCCTCGCCCGCCTCCCTGCTCTTGCACGATCTGAATGTCAAAAGGCCTAGTAAAATCGTTGTTTTGTGCTCCCTTTGTTTCCCCCTCCTTGTCTTGTCATGCCTAGAAACACTTGTGTACAGGCGCGTTATAAATGCCATATCATATCATATCTCATGTCATTTTCCAATTTTCCAACTTTTCAATAGCGTTTAAATAGGTGATCAATGTGTTATGCCTGTCATAACAACTTTTTTCCCAGCTAGGGTGTCTTTGTGATTCTCGCAGGGGGTGGTGACACCGATAAGGAGTTGCATTTTCGACACCCTTTTCCCATTCGCTTCCGAAAACCACATATGGTTTTAAGCCAGCATGGTATTTCCATACTGGGGTAAAACAAATGAATTCCCCTGGCTTTTTACACTAATAAAAAGCAGGCGGCTTGTACAAGAGGTCGGAGTGTCCACTGACGGGCCCATAGGTCAGAGCTCACCCTCGAGTACCTGTAAAACAAGATAGCTGCACCTTGAGGAGGATGGGGTGCAGGATTCTCTTACTCTGACACAATTCAATAAGGGCAACTCAATAGTTTGGCAAAGGGAAGTCTGTTTAATGACAAGTACAAAAAACGGGGAAACAAATGGAAATCAGCAGTGTTGCGATCACCTGTCTCGGTTCAATTCCCCGAACTTCTTACAAGCAATAACATTTATACCAAAAACTCGTCATCATTGACGTGTAACACTCAAAGTTTGTCATGCACTTCTATTGGTTGGAAAAGGTAACTTTACTATAGGTATTATGTCTGTATATGGTAACAGATTGTGAGGATTGGATAACTCTTATCGGGTGGGCGTCTACGCCATTCCCCCACATCACTCGTGATAGACGTCACTACAAGTACGACGTCTAATTGGTTCTACAAGCTATAGGACCCTAGATTATTAGGTCCATTGTGATTGGGTGGGTTACACCCCTAGGCATAAATCTCCACTTTAATTAGCAGCATGCAGAATGGACACCCAGATGCGGAGTGCCCCAGGATTCACCCTGCCTCCCTTCCATCAATCAGTACTTTTAGGGCTATGTGTCAATTAGTTGGCTGAGGATGGCCTCGAAACTGTAGCTTCTTATCAGGAAAAGTTATGGCATCCTCGGTTTCTGGGTGACATCAGACGTTGGTAACTCTTCGCCCTTGGCTGGTCACGTGTCTGTTCACCATGAATCTGCTTCATTTTCCTTTCTTTTAGTGTATTTAATTCTTCCTTAGCCTCGCCACCTGCCTGGGCCGCCTTATCGTGACCTTCACGGGGCAGGCTGCTATGCTCTGAAGTTTCGATTCTCCAGAGTTGCCGCACTCCTCCCTTCCTTAGGTTGACCTCAAATTCCTAGGCATGAGCTGCTTCTTACTGAGTTTCAAATCCGCTCTTTTTTCTGGCTTTAGCTGGAATAAGAATCTTGGCCTTGTTAGGCTCTCGCAGCCTGGGCTTAATTCTGCCTTTACAAAATGGAGTCGCACTTGTATACAGTGCTTCATTGAGATAGATATTTAATTGGTGCTTGCCGCTCTATTCTTCTACTAAGCATTGCAAGCAGTACCATTTCCTTGGCTTCTTGCGTTCCAAGCCTATTTACAGGCATTTGTTAGTTGCACATTTTCATCGCATTTCATGGTTACGTTTCTTCGTGCTGCAACGTGGATCTTCTTTTACGTCTGTTGCACCATTATTCATAACTTTTCGACTTGTGTGTCATCCTTTTTGCTTGTCGTTTATGTTCATCTGTACGACTGCCTCGGCTCTTATGTCGTCACCATTTGCCTTCCATTATGGCTCTTTGGGTCTCTTCGGGGACAGTCTGTAAGTAGTCTTCACTTCGTGCCAGCTGCTGGTATGGTTGCCTCAGAGGGTACCGAGCTGCCCAGGGTTGTCTGGTTATAGGCAACAGGTGTTGCTCTTCTGATGGGTACTAGGCATAGGCACAGTGCAGCTCTCTGTTGGTTCAATTGTTCCTCAAATGTCACGAACTTTGGCGAGTATGTTCCTGGTACCTCAAACTGTGGGGCTGGGCTGTATGCCATGCCTGGGACCTCCTCTACAGGCTTTCATATGAATACATTGCAAATACTGCCAGCCATTTGTAAATGGCAGGCAGCATTCACTCAATTTGCACTGTGAGGAACACAAAGCTGTGAAGGAGATTTCATCTGCCTGTTTACACCTACTTTTTACACTCTGTATTGCAAATTATTAAAATGGTTGAAAGGCAATTAGGTAGGTGGTCACAATGATTCAGGGCTAAGTAGAACACGCTGAAAATATTAGCGGGTGCACATTTCTGATCGGAGTATGCGTTAACCCTTTCAGTGCTCTTTGGTTGTATGTGCCTTAAAATTGCAACCGGTAGTCTAGATGTGATAACATGTCATCAAGTATGTGCTGTCGCATCTTCTACCCTGTCTTATAATCACTTAAATAAGCTTACAGTTGATGAAGAAAAGTTACTGAGTTTGTGATATGACGGGGTGCTGCCTATAGTCACAAGTGCCCAGTCGCTTGCGTCCTCTGGAACTTATTTACTCATACATCAGGTACAGTTTTTATATGCAGTCCCATATTTCCAGGTTCTGCCAAAATAGGCTCTAAGTAGCTTGCTATGAGCAGAAAGTGCCATCTTATGCCTGTAAATCGCATGCTAGGTGTAGTCAATACATACGGCATAGACTGTCGTTTCGAGGTACTGCCATTATGTCACGTATAGGCAACGCGAAGTAATGGACTGGTGGGTGACCGACCCTAGTACAACTCACAGTATCAGACCGGGCTTGCGTCAGGTAGGCCCAACGGGACGTAGTGGTGTCACACGGAAGTGCATGCACCGACACAGCGGATCGCCACAGTAGAAAAGGAACGAACAACGGCAGAATGGGTTGATCAACAAACCGACGGGTCTCTGTTTGTCTAGCAGTACTTATGTTTGTCCCTAGTTCCCTATTTTTTATTTATCTGTCATTTTATTGTGCATTTGTAAGGCGCTTATACATCAAGGAATTGTGTTTTAAACCGCCCACAGGGCAAGGGAAGGCAACATGGGAACAAAATAGAATAAAATGATGAACAAGACAGAGGCAGTCCTACTAGGCCTTGTGAGCATTTGGAATGTGCAAGTGCAAAGAGAGAGAAAGGGACACGGGAAGGGAGTAAGTGCTAGGGATTCCAAGGAGGGGAAAGTGCCTTGGGACAGTTGCCGGCAACCGGTAAGTGCCTGGCAGAGGTCACTTGGTAGGGAGTGGTCACCTGCCAGTAAAATAAGTGCAGTCTTGTGAGCCAGCACAGGCCAGTGTGTGCCCAAGGGCAAGTGCTGGGAGTGGGAGGAGGCTGAAGGCAATTGGGTTGTAGGCCAGAACCCAGAAGGACACATAGGGGCCCAGGCCACCAATCTCAGCAACTGTGGGGTTTAGCACAGGAGGGAGAGGGGGAAGGATGAGGTGAAGAGGAAAGTCTTTAGGAGCTTCCGAAATTTGAGGAGATCCAGCTCAAGACGGAGGGGAAGCTGTTCCAGAGGAGGGAGCCAGCCGAGGAAAGAGGTGGGCTGCCAGCTTGCTGCTTAGAGAAGCGCTTGACACAGAGAGAGTTGGAGCCGGCGGAGCGTTAAGATCTGGCGGGAGAGTATTTGGTGAGAGCAAGTTGTAGATAGCGTTGTCCCCGGCCCCAGACAGCCTCATGGATGATGCAGAGGGATTTGTATTTGATCCTTGTGGCAACTGGGAGCCAGTGGAGAGATTTTAGGGCTGGAAAGATACAGCCCCTAGGCTTGTGGCCAAGGACAAGTCTTGCAGCCCTAATCTGGATAAACTGGAGCAGGGGGAGAGATGAAGAGGTTAGATTAAGGAAGAGGCTGTTGTAGTAGTCCAACCTGGAGAGTACCAGAGCTCTAGAGACATTGCACCTCTGGGGAAAAGTGAGGTAAGGAAGGATGCCTCTGAGGAGGTGGAGTTGAAAATGGACCTTCTTGGCAAGGTCCAAGATGTGAGGGAGGAAATAGAGAGGAGTTGAAGGTGACCCCAAGGTTTCTGGCTTCAGATGAAGGAGAAGGGGTGAGCCCATATAGGGTGGCCAGAGTGAAGGGAGGAAAGAGGGTGCAGGAGTCCCGATACGAAGAATCTCAATCTTTCTGGCTTTGAGGAAGAGATTGTTAGAGGCACACCAGGACTGGATAACAGAAAGGCAGTCAGGAATGATAGAGGAAGTAGTGAAGGGATCAGAGGGGAGTTTGAAGAAGAGTTGGGTGTCATCTGCATAACACTGGAAGTGGGGGAGAAAGTGGAAAAAGGTGAGCAAGTGGAGCGAGATAGACGTTAGAGAGCCAGGGTGAGAGGTTGGTGCCCTGGGGAATGCCACAGGTGAAGATAGAGGTGGGAGAGGAGAAAGAGCCAAAGATGACCTGGGAGTGACGGTCAGTGTCGAAGGAGGTCAGCCAGTCCAGTGCCCGCTCCGAGATACCAAGGGTATCATGAAGCCGTTTTGTGAGGATGGAGTGGTTTATCCACACTGAGCATAAGATCAGTGTGGATAAAGGCTGTGAGAGTGTGTCTAGCCGAGTTGGTAGGACCAGAGAGGAGGATGGAGAGGGAAAGCAAGGTGCAGAGGTCATGGAAGAGAGTGGTTGCTGTGATTGAGGAGTCAAGGTGGATGTTGAAGTCACCCAGGAGAAGGAGTCTAGGGGTTGATGTCAGGAGAGAGGAGGAGAAATCAGCCCATTCTGAGAGGAACAGGGTGAAAGAGTCGGGTGGTCGATAGATAGTGGCAATGGTCAGGGACGAAGTAGGAGAGATGACCAGCTTGCAGACCATGCTCTTGAAGGAGGAGTATGGATGGGTGGGTATGAGGGACGAACGGACCCACTCAGGTAATATAAGGGCAACCCCACCACCATCACAGTTAGGGCGAGGCTTAGAGATGTTTTTGTAGCCATCAAGGAGAAGGGAGTCAAAAACAGTGACTGAGCTGGCCTTGAACCACGTCTCAGTAATAGTGAGGATATCGAGGTCAAGGTCTTCGAGGAGGAGGCAGATGACAGCAGAGTGTTTGATGGCAGAGAAAGCATTGAGTGTGGCTAGATGAAGCAGTTCTCTGTCTGTAAAGGTTTTCTGATGAGGGGTAGAGGGGCATGGTACACCAGTCAGAGGAGGAGGAGGGACAGAGAGAGAGTAAGATGGAGTAACAGGTGCGTGAAGGCAGTTGATGAGAGCCGGCAAGTGCAGGTCAAAGAGGAGGAGGTTAGCTTGAGGACCCTGAACCATGACAGTGCCATTGGGATAGACATTAAAGATACATCTGGATGATGAGAAGCCCACCAAGAGTGCTTCCCATCTCGTGGCACCATTAATGGGTGAGGATAATAAAGGAGAGAGAGTGGAGATAAGATGAGGAGTCCAGAGATCTGGAGAGTGGACAGAAAAGATAATATCAATGACAATCTGTCTGGAAGTTGCACTGACGTAGGTGTCTGCGATGGGTAAACCAGGGTAAGTGGTCAGGAAATCTTTTTTTAAACTTTTTCCTTCCAGACTTCATGAGAGTAGGAGTATAGGTGATAGTGAAGCATTTGAAATAGATAGGGGAGATGGTGTCATAGGGGTGGCTAGGAGAGAAGGATAGAGGATAGAAAAAGAGGCTGCATGGAGCGAGCATAAGCTCACCAGGCGACCTAGTAGCCGAGAGAGAGCAAACACATGCAGTAGAAACACTTGAGTACAAAAAAGGGGGTGTAGAGTTGGAAACAGACACCTAGATACAGAATTTCCAATAGGCACACAAATGCAGTGCAAAATGGGGGTTGTAGAGTTGTAAACACACAACTAGATCCAAAATTTTCAAAAGGCACAAAAATGCAATGCAAGATGGGGGTGTAGAGTTGTAAACACACACCTAGATTAAAAATGTTCGAAGGCACACAAATGCTGTAAGGATAAAGATGAGGTGAAGTAAGGCATAGAAAGAAATGGCAGAGATTGACTTTAGGCTCGGCTAGGTACAACATTTATGACTAAATGGATAGGCATGAGGTAGTTGAGAGCATAACTCACAGGTACCCTTGAAGAAATATAGCTCCAGGTGAGGCACACGTTTGTGGAGTGCTGGGGAACTGTTCCATGATGATGAGAGGGGTAGGTAGCAAGAGATGTTGCAAGGGGGGGCGGGAGACCCTCCAAGCCCTCCCAAGGCCTGGACAGGCTCAGACAGGGACCCTAGTTGTGGGCCTTGGTGTTGAGGGCCCGCTGTACTTGCCTGCCGGCTCCCGATCGGACACTAGGCAAGAGAACGGGCCAATTAGGACCAGCGCAACCCTGTTCCTTAGGCAACCCTACAGTGCCGAGGGAGAGGGTGGCCATGATGAAGAAACAGGTCCGCAGTGTAGATGGTGGAAACGAGGAAAGTAGTAAAAAACGAAAGTCACCCAATGCCTCAGCAAAAGGCTGCTGCTGATTTCCAGATTTTACAGTGGAGAGAGAATATGTACATGTCTTCACGTTACACTGCGGAAACTGATATGCAGAGCACAAGTGGAGCCAAGTGGTCGTTGGTCATTCACGCTGCACAAACTTGCTTTCTGTCAGTTGTTTCCTTTTGTGCTTTCTGTGGCAGACTACGTTGTGGTTCATAGCGCATCCAATGCAGGATCTTTTCTCTAACTTCCAACTTTGAGTCTGTCTACTACTTCCACCTAAGTGGAAGGAGCCACTTGCACCCGGAGCACTCAGTGTGCATAAACACATCAGTTTAGGCGCGGAGTACAAGTGGAGCCAAGTGGTCTTGTGGGCAAATGAGTCGTGCTTTGCCTACGCCAGCATCAGTGTCACGGTAAGCACAGTGTTGTGTGCCTTTTGTGTGAAGTCACTGAGAAGTCAGTGTTAGAGCTTCCACAGCCATGCCCATCCCAAAGCTGCGGAGTTGGATGCTGTTAATTACTGAGAAGAGCTTAGCAGCCCTCGAGAAAGGGAAGTGGGGAAGGCTCTGTTTGCTGTAGAGGGCAGCTCACTGCCCAGTGGGGCACTATCACATGTACTTCTAGATGAAGATGGAGAGTATGTGCACCTTCAATTGCTACAAAATGCCCCCCCCCCTTTTCCACAAGTAGTGGCCAGACCTGCTCCAGGTACTGGGTCCCTTTCTCTGCCTGCTCCACAACTCACAAAGGAGGCAACGATTCCGCCCTTCATTAATTCGACTTTTAATCACTGCACTACTCTTTTGGTGGAACGCCACTCCCCTGCGCTTGGATCAAGGACTATCGCAGATAGGGCGGCCCGTGGCTGGCTTACTTGGGGCAGGGGAGCCTGTGGAACACTGCCAGGTGTATCGACCCACGTTCAAGTTATTATGCTGCAACATTAGGTGCTATGGGCTTAGAAAATCCAAGATGGCCGAAAAGCCCACATTTGCGCCAGAATCCAGGAAAACCGCGCAGTTTTTGCACACACCAAAAATGATCGCCTGACCCGCCACCCACCAGTGCGAGTGTGATCGGCCAGAAGCGCCATGAGTGAAACGTGGTGCCAAAGAAAAAACAGCAGTGCCTGTTAGCTCAAAAAGCGCTTTGAAATCACCTTTGTTTTTCTGAATGCAAGCTCAAAATGCCTATTTCAAACATTGCAAGATATTCAAAAATCTTACTGAACACAAGCAGACGTCTGGTAGAATGAAGTCTTGTGTGCATGCAAAATTTGGAAAGATGAAGAGCCTAAAATAATGTTCATAACAAAACTGGCTGAGCTGTGGATATCAGCAGCTTAAGTGAAATGGGATTTAAAGCCACTAAAATCAAAATGTTTAAAATAAATGAGTGACCTACTTTTGAGTGTCACATAGGTTGCAACTGTTTAAATGTCATAGTTTTGAATTTAGAATCAGCGTTCTGGCTGCATGTGTCAAAATTGTAAGTTTGATTTGAATGAAGAAAAATGGGAACAAACGTGACCTTTGGCTGAAGCCTGGCTTAAAGGGACTGAATTCTGCCCGGCAAGTACCCCCGACAGGAGTTGAAACTTGCCCAGCAACTGTATTCACAGGCCTTGCCTCCCTTCTGCTGCCCCACCAAAAGGAGATCACACCTCTCTGATTGAATCAGGGGAGGAGTACCTGGGACTGCAGGAAACAGAACAATGAACTTTCCTTGGCTCAGGCAAATGTTAAATCAGGGGGTCGTAAATGGCTTCCTCTTGGAAGGAAATGGGAGGGGCGCTGCCTCTGTGAGCCAGCTGAGCTTGGAGGAAGTGGACAAACCAAAAATTCCCCTCTGGGCCAGAGCATAATTTCAGAAAGATGGATAATTCATAGTACATAATTGTCAAAGTGATATCAATAATATCATGATTTCTTTGATTTTCCTGTGCACATTTTAAGAGGTGTTAGGACTCTGTGGTATGTTCTGGGGGGTAGTAGCGGAAAATAGGGTATTACTCCAAATGTATGTAGGTTAAAAATCTGACACTTCATCATCTGATGCCCATATTCCTTGCGCACATTTGTGTAAATTCTGGAAAAGTTTAGAGGTTGTGTTCTGGATGAAAAGGGCAGAATTCTGTCAGAAGTGAACACAACATCTTACAAAGACAGGGATCGGATGGTTTGGTGCTATAGAAAATATGTTAACTAGACATATAATATTAGAAAAATTGTACACAGATAAATATGCATTAGGATCAAAAATAGATTTGTGTGCAAAGTGACAAGGGGAGTATTCTCTGACCCATAAACATACCTCATCACAATGACACTCCATTTCCTTCCCCCAATCAAGGGAGAGAGGAGAACTTGGCCAATGATAAGTTGTGAGGGGCAGGCTTAGTTATGCCCACGCACACACCCATTTTCAAAAGACATAAAAAGAGCCACTGAGATCCAGGAAGAGACATTCACTTTCCACTTTCTTGCGAAGCACTTTGACGGGAGACTCCAGACTTCAAATCCAGACAGATCCAGAGACCAGAACTTAGAATCCAGACTTCAGATCTTGTAACAGAGAGGCCTAGTCCACAAGCTGAATCCTTCAGAGGCCTCAGAATCCAGCAACATAACCACACTATTCAACAGCCAGGCTGTGCTGTTCGCTTCTGGCTAGAACTTTTGCCGGAACCAGAGACCCAGACCAGACCGTGGTGCCAGTACCAGACCCAGAAAGCAGAGCTGTATCCCAACCGCAGACCAGACCCAGACCAGACCGCTGTGCAGTGCCAAGAACTTTTGCCAGAACCAGTGATCCAGACCAGCAGAGCAGAGAGAACCGCAGCTAACCCTGTTGACCAGATCTGTGACGAGGCCCATTCCTTCCAAAATTAGGTGTGAGCATCCAGCCAGAGCTGTGCAAAACCAATCTCTTAGTTTAAAATAATCTAATTCAAACCATTTCCACCTATTTAGAACTGCATAGAAATGGTGTGTCCATTCTGTGATTTCAAACCTGTGAAAGTGTCATTTGTCATTTGAATCTTACTTTATTTCTGAGAATCTACCTCCATTAAATCGTCCGTATCTTTTGAACCGCGTGTGCTAGGAACAAGATTTAACTTTCATTTTAAAGCTAAGAATCTAAGCTAATCTACTCCTTATAGGCTTTCAGTAATTGCGCTCGACGCACTCGAAAGAAATGCTGCGAATTGCAATTTGACTCAAACTTCTTCACCTGTCAAAAATAGCTGTCTTTTGCTTCCATTGCTAAAATTCGTTTTCAACCTGATAATCCCTCATGAATCATTGCTAGTGTTGACCTGAACTAATTCAAAGTAGCTGTCACCCACCCTGAATCTCCTATAGGGAATTAAAATCATTTTTAGCATATTTTCACTTCATTGCAAACCACATATTTAAAAGTGTTTTTGACTGTTTAAAAGCATACCGGTTGCTCTGAGCTTGCTAGGGGGGAACTAGAAGTTGTATTGCATTTGATTATATTCCTGAAAATTGTGTGCTCTTTTCCATCTCTTTATATTGCATAGGGGGGGAGTGAATTGTCAAAAGAAAAAGTGATCATATTATCTCTTGTGGAAACCATCTCAGTTATTTCTGTGCTGCATTCTTTTCCATCCTTGCATTTCCTTAAAACCATAAAAGCATTCTCAGCTACCTTATCCTCTCTACACCAACTCCTAAGTAAGTAAAAAAAAAAAAGTGTGCTAGTGTAATATTATCCATTGTTGATCACTGTCATATTCATAAGTGTGCTATCAAATATTAATTTATTTAAAAGTGTGATATATATCTTGTTTAATTTTTCAAAAAATCTTTTAATTTGCAAAACAAACCTACTTCTTGGCTCAGTGAGGTCAGGGGGATTCAAAGAGAGGGGCGTTATACAAGGGTTTATCATCCAGATCTATGAACTTGTCATAAAAATATATAAATAAGGGCTTCCCTTGGGCATCCCAGACTAGGCATTGACTTAGTTGGAGTGCTGAATTGAAGTCACTTAACAGAGTGGGGGCTCGAGCCGGGACGTCTGGATTAGAACTACCGCTTGTGCAGCTTAATACAGTGTGCAAACTGACAGGATACATAAATCCTGTTGGATCCCCACGCTGTGTTACACTGTAAAATCACCCCTAAAAAGAAGGACGCTCTAAGGAGACGGTCTGTTTTGCAAAATAAATACAAACTTCTGTAATTCAGGAAGGAAATCAATTTCCAGAATGACGACCTTGGTAGATATCAAAATAGCCAGAGAGCACCTCTTACATAAGCTATTTGTGAGAGGCGAATGGACGGAACAGGACCAGACGGTGTGGTTGCAGGCAATCGTGCCTGAGATCACTGCAACAGGGTCAGACATGTGGAGAGATCAGGGTCCATTACATGTGGCCCTGAGTGAACTATATATGGCCCCTAAAGCCAAAGATGAGCACGACAAGATTGTCAGGATAGCAGCATATTTATATTTATATATGGGAGCCATACAGGACAAATGTGCTGAAGACCAAGATCTGGCAAATAGGCAACATATTGCATTAGAGAAGGCCCAATCTGACCTGGTCTCTTCTGAGCAGAGGCTGCACAGGAGCCAGGAGTCAGAAAATGAGAGTAGACAGTATCTCATTAAAATCAAAGAGGATATGGGTATCCTGCAACAGGAAAAGTCTGACCAGGATACCATACCAGATTTCTGGCCTTGCAGAAGGAGTACCAAGAAGGTTTGGACTCCCTACTGCAGAGCCAGAAAAAGCTGGAGCAACAACTGGACTTCAATAGGGCATGCGCAGAGCAGGTAGTCACCCTGCAAAGCCACCTAGATAGGGAGAAGGCAGAGAGCAACAAACTACCCAGACAGAATTTGAGGAAGAGCGCCAGAAAGCTGGTGCCCTTAGAAGGCAGAGGGATGACCTGGCAGCACAGATGCAGGCTCTTAGTCAGGGAAGGGACACCTTAGGCCAGGAAGTCTGCCAATTAAAAGGAAAAATTGAAGAAAATCACTTGGCCCTCCAGGGACAGGGTGACCTCCAAAAAGAGCATCAGAACTTGTTAGAGCACACCAGGAGGGTGGAAGATGCTCTGGCAAGAAAGGAACAGGCCAGTAGGGATGGGAATCAGGAGGTACCCCTCCTGCAGCAAAGACTGGCCCAGTACCCCAGGACCAACCAGGAGGCACAGAGAGAAAATGAGGCTCTCTGTCAGCACAATGATAGGCTCCACCAACAGGTAGCCATGCAGGAGAGACTGATAGAGTATAGTAGGGCCTTGACTGAGGAACTGAAAGCACAGGCTCTTTATAAAAGCAATTTCCGAACAAACAGGCGCGAAACTTAATCCTACGAGCACGACTTAATCTATTAAAAACAAATGAGATATTATACATCAGAGGACAAGCCCAAACAAACGGCTGCAGATTCTGTGACAACACCACACATCCCATAAAAGAGACAATAAGACATTTACTCATGATATGTCCTGCTACTGCATCTAGCAGACAGCACTATTTGCGGCAAATAGATGGTTTTGACATCCTGCAGGAAGAAAACACATGGTGGTGCAGACTCATTGGAGGCGATAATATTACCTGGAAAATTGCTATGGCTAAAAAGTTAGAACACATTGAGCAAAACCTACTTAACGGCAATACCGGTGAACAAGCAACAAGTCACGCGCAAAAACCTGCAAATGAAACTGCAACTCTTAGATAAGCACTGATCCATTGTCAGCAATCGCTAAGAAAGTATTGTATTGTAAAAATCTGTCTTGATTAAACAATAATAAAAAAATAAAAATAAAAAAATAGCACAGGCTTTGCATGGCAACGGGGAGCAGGGGCTGATAGAGATGAGGTTCGCTGGGAAGGGAAACACCTGAGCATAACCTCAGGAGCCCTACTACCAGAGGCCTTCATCTCTCCCAGTCCCTGGACTCTGCCACCCCCATGTCCCCTGGCGCACATGAGCACAGGGCCACAGGGATGGCAGATTACTATCCAGCCAAAAGTATGGGGCTCATAGGCCAGTACCACCCAGGAATGGATGGGTGGGCATCCGGGTATGGGCCCCTAAGTACAGTGCAATTTAGTGGGGAACCCCAGAAGAGTAGGCCCAATAAGGGCATCCTAAAAACCTCTGCCCAGTTAGGTCACTGGGGGGGGGTACTCATCAAATCCTGGCAGCAAGGAGGGATCTGAAGACTCCTCTGAGCATCACAGGACACAGGAGAAAATAGAACCCTGTATCAGCCTGAGCGGGTTTCACAGTTAGAACGCCAGGTCCAAAGTATGGCACGGGGTCTGGGTCACATGCTGAGGGCTCAACAGAACCCTCAGATGAACATGCCAGCGCAGAATGCCCCAAACTCTGGGCCTGGTGCCCCAGAACAATGACGGGGGCAGCACCCCGATAACCCACCGGTTCCCAGGGAGGAGGCACAAGGGGAAGGGGGGTGTAAAGCCCTGGAGGAAGTTTCCTTCCCCACTTGTAAAAAGCCCCTGGAAACCCAGGAACTGGAAACAAAATCTCCTACCCCTGAAAGTCTGCCACCCAAGGAGCAGAGAGGAGGTAGGAGAAACAAAGGACCCAAACAGACCCATTTTGTGGAGGAGGTACAGATCTTCCAATTTGAGGGAGAGGGATCCTCAGAGGATCCTGGGAAAAGGATCTTCTCCTTCAGAGATGGGGGAACTCTTCCTAAAGAAAAATGGGTCCCAAGGGATCCAAATCCAGACTGGGTAGATGTGGGGACTGAGCTAGCGCCGCCCATCATCTCATCCCAGAACCAACAGCATCAAAATCCCCTGGTTCAAACCCATTCTGGTGACTGCCTCCAAAAAGGGGGGGGGGGCGGCCCAGAACCGGAACCAGGGGAACCCACAACGGCTCTGATTTCCAGTTGCCAACTTTTTCTTGCAGATTCCCAGATCTCTTCTCTCTCAATGTCTAAAACTAAAAAATTGGCCCACCAGTTGTCCAAAAATGTGCATTATCTGTGCCCCCTTGAGGAGAAGGAGGGAAGATACTATACCCCGGTTCAAGTGCAGGGGCAGGGTACAATTCTGGCACTGTTGGACACTGGATCCCAAGCTACCCTTTTGTCCAAAAGGGCCTTTGATGAACTAAATGCAGGAAGGGGGGAGAATTACCATATTCCTCTCACCTCTCTTCCTGGACAACTTCAGAACTTTGACGGGAAGGAAATTCCCGTCGAGGGGACTGCAGATTTGGACAATAAAATTGGGCGACACAAGGTGAAACACCCGGTCATCGTAGTGACTCCAGAGGGCACCCCTTGTTTACTAGGGAATGACCTCCTGAGAAGGTTGTCACCCCCAATATATTGCGTAAACAAGGTCCTCTGGACTCAGACTAGACGACCAATAAAATTAAAACAGAGTGTCAACAATGTTAGTTTAAACGGCACATGCCACATGGTTGAACAAAAATCTGACCAAGTAGAATTTCACTTCCAGAACAACCAAATTCCAGATGTGACAGTAATAGCAGTAGGACAACAGACCGGTGATGGGGGGTCCTCTCTATTTCTGATAATCAACCTTCCTTCCAGTTTGAGGTGGTGTTCCACACTGGAAGGAAACACTCTGAAATTCTTTACTAATCCACAATCAGACTTTCCCACTCCAATAGTTCCGAAAGATGTAAAATCAGCTCAGAGCCTGGCTGATATTCAGCAAATTGGAGAGCAGCTGTTCATCCCTGGTTCAAACCCATCCTGGTGACTGCCTCCAAATAGGGGGCGGCGGCCCAGAACCGGAACCAGGGGAACCCAAAACCGCATCCATAGACTGGGTAGATGTGGGGATTGAGCTGTCGCCGCCCATCATTCTATCCCAGAACCAACAATACCGAAAACCCCTGGTTCAAACCCATCCTGGTGACTGCCTCCAAAAAGGGGGGGCGGCCCAGAACCGGAACCAGGGGAACCCAAAACCACATCAATATCCAATTGCCAACTTTTTCTTTCAGATTCCCAAAACTCCCTGCCGAACTCTGCCCAAATCTCTTCTCTCTCAATGTCCAAAACCAGAAAATTAGCCCACCAGTTGTCCAAAAATGTGCATTATCTGTGCCCCCTTGAGGAGAAGGAGGGAAGATACTATTCCCCGGTACAAGTACAGGGGCAGGGTACAATTTTGGCACTGGTGGACACTGGATCCCAAGCTACCCTTCTGTCCAAAAGGGCCTTTGATGAACTAAATGCAGGAAGGGGGAGAATTACCGAATTCCTCTCACCTCTCTTCCTGGACAACTTCAGAACTTTGACGGGAAGGAAATTCCAGTCGAGGGGACTGCATTTTTGGACATCAAAATTGGGCGACACAAGGTGAAACACCCGGTCATAGTAATGACTCCAGAGGGCACCCTTTGTTTACTAGAGAATGACCTCCTGAGAAGGTTGTCACCCCTAATAGATTGTGTAAACAAGGTCCTCTCGACCCAGACTAACCGACCAATAAAATTAAAACAGAGCGTCAACCATGTTAGTTTAAACGGCACCTGCCACATGGTTGAACAAAAATCTGACCAAGTATAATTTCACTTCCAGAACAACCAAATTCCAGGCGTAACGGTAATAGCAGTAGGGCAACAGGCTGGTGATGGGGGGTCCTCTCTATATCTGAAAATCAACCTTCCTTCCAGTTTGAGGAGGTATTCCACACTGGAAGGAAACACTCTGAAATTCTTTACTAATCCACAATCAGACATTCCCACTCCAATAGTTCCGAAAGATTTGAAATCAGCTCAGAGCCTGGCTGATATTCAGCAAATTGGAGAGCAGCTGTTCATCCCTGTTCAGTTAAATGATGGGAAGGACTCTGTTCTCGCCCGAGTGTGTGTGAACAACGGTAAGAGCTTCATCAGCGAAGCCATGTTCCGCCAACTCCCAAAAGATCCAGCCATTCCCACATTCAAACTGATAGACGAATGGGGAATGGATCTGGAAACACCCAATTCCAAACATCTCCTGCCAAGCAGGTGTATGCTCAAAATCTCCATTGGCAACAAGAGCATAGTCCATAATTGTTGGGTCGTGCGAGACGTCACTGCCGCCTTTTACTTGATATTCTCAATCGCTTTGCCATTAGTTTGGACCTAATAAACTTCAAAGCTTGGTCCCGTTTTAGCGGATAATCCCATGGGCTTTGATGATCCAAAAAAAGCATTTAGGTCAGCTCAATTGCTACCTTATGCAGTTGAAATTCAGATTAAAGAGGAAGTCACCATCCCAGAAAGGCCCCGACAATTCTCCATGGAAGTGAAAGTTAAAAGAGGACAAAAAATGAAAAACCCTGATGCTTATATTCATCTAAATGCTTCTCTCCAACCGCAAGGGTTGGGGGTAAACCCAACACCATTAGTCAAGATAGAACATGACACCATTGCAATAGAGGTGGATAACAGCGACTTAAAGAGTATTACTCTAGCCGCAGGCACCATTATTGGAATGGCGGTTGATGACCGACATTTTTCCATTGATTTAGGAAATGAACTGTTAGGACCAATCCCCAAGGACTGTTTTGACAATGACAGTGATGACAATACAACACCAGACAGGATCTTTAGTCGGCATGGGGGGAACTTCCTGGTGTACACTTCCTGCCCTTATGGTAAGGAAGATGTGACTTGTGACTTCAGAAGGGATGAGGTGATTTTCCAGGTCCATGAGGGCTGCCTTTCCCACCTGAAGCCTCCAGTCCAAATCAGCACTCTGACCAGGGGCTTCTCCACCCAGCTGGAGGAGGCGGCTGAGATAGCAAAACCAGAAGTCTTTCTAGGCTTCAGGCAGATGGTGGAAGACAGAGTCAACCTAGCTGATGCCTGTGTGACTCTGAAACAGAAGCAAAAGTTGAAACAAGTTTTCTTGGATTTTCAAGCTCTCTTTGCGGTACTCATATGACTGTGGTCGCACCGACATCCACACAACAACAATTCCCACGGACCATGGCATGACTCCAGTGTTTGTGAAGCAATATCGCTTGCCTCTCGCATCCATGGAGTCCCTTACTGAAATAATTAAGAACCTTGAGTCCCGGGGAATAATCCGTCCAGTACACAGCACCTTCAATAATCCGGTGCTGGGAATATTGAAGCCAAACGGCCAGTGGAGACTCTGTGCCAACCTTAGGGAGCTCAACAAACGGGTCCATACTTCCCGATGGCCTCTTCCCTACATTGACCAAGGGCTGGCCCAGATCCAGGGGTCACAGGTATTCACTGCAATGGACCTGACCAATGGGTACTGGACTGTGCCTGTCAGTAGGGAGGACCAATACAAACTGGCTTTTACCTTTGGGGGCCAGCAGTACACCTGGACCCAGACTCCCTTCGGATATCTCAACTCCGGCAATTAATTCAACATTTTCCTACACAAGGCCATGCCCGATGTGGGTGCGAGAGGTAACCTGGCTTATATAGATGATGTCCTCATCAAAAGTTCATCTGTAGAGGAACACATATCAGAGATCTGTTATGCTCTGACACAGTTGAGGGGCTCCGGAGCAAAACTTTCCTTTCAGAAAGCACAGTGGTGTAGGACCCGTGTTAATTTCTTGGGGCATGAGATTACTCCTGAGGGTCTCTGTCCCCAGGAAAAGAAAGTGGAAGCACTTCAGAAACTGAAAGACCCCACAACTCTGCGGGAACTAAGGAGCCTCCTTGCACTGACTAATTACAGCAGAAAGTTCATTGAGGGCTACGCAGAGATCACCAGACCCCTGATTCATCTATTGAAGGGTGGGTCAAGTGGGAATGGGGTCCAGAACAATCCGAGGCAGTAAGACAGCTCATAAGAAGCCTCTCACAAGCGCCCTGCCTAGCTTACCCTGTCAGAAACAAGGAGTTTTTCTTGGAGACAGGGTTCTCTTATACATGCTTGACTGCAGTATTATATAAAAAGCATGACAAGGTCAATAAAGTAATCTCCTATGCAAGCAAAACTTTATCCTCTGTGGAGAAAAAATTCAACGATTGTGAGAAGACTCTCCTGGCAATGGTGTGGGCATTGAAGAATTACCGCCCGTTTATCCAGGGGGAACACATCATAGTGGAGACTCCACACCAGCCTCTGCAATATCTACAAAGTGACAGAATCCAGGCCGGAAATGTGAGTAATTCCCGAATTACTTCCTGGATTCTGTCAATGCAAGGATTTCCTGTGGAGGTCAGATATGGCCAAAACAAGAAGAGTCCCCTCGCGCAAGGTCTGGCTGGCTTGCATGATTGCGCCAGAGAAAACTGTCTCGAGGCCGAAAGTCTAAAAATCCAGGACAACATGAAGGCATACCTTAATTCCCCACACAAAGTCTTTGAAGAAGACAAGTGTGAGGGAATGCCCACTGTCTATGTGGACGGATACTCTTACCATGTTGACAACAACGGGGAAAAAGAACTTGTGGCCAGCGTAGGGAATGCATGGGTGAATGAATCCCCAGAACCCTCCGCTGGGTACAAGATTGGTCCCCGAAGTAGTCAGGTGGCAGAGTTGATGGCTGTGCATCAGGCCATCCTCACTGCTGTCCAACATCAACTCCGCGAACTGGTCATAATCACAGATTCAGATTATGTACGGAACGGCTTTGTGGAGCACCTGGTTAATTGGGAAACCAGAGGCATGTTATGTGCTAATAACAAACCCTTGAAACATGGGAAGTTAATCCAAAATATTGATGATCTGGTCACCTCGAATGGGATGACCGTCTACTGGAAAAAGATCAAGGGTCATTCTAAAGTAGAGGGACCAGACAAAACTGGAAATGACTTAGCTGATCAGCTGGCCAAAACCGGGGCCATCCAAGGGAATCTAATATAGATTGAGTCCCTGTTGGGGGAAATCCATGTCACTGCGATCACTAGGTCCCAGACAAATGCTCACAATGATCTTTCAACTGCACAATGGAGTAAGGAGACCCCAGATGCTGATTTGATTACGGCTCAAAAGGGGATCCAATAATTGGTAAGTTTTACCAGCACAATGAGGACCCGGAGAACTTTCCCCTGACGGATACCGATTACATTGAGAAAGAGGACCTTAGAGTGTTGATGAAATGTCCAAAAATGTTCCGGATCCAAGACGGTTTGTTGGTAAGGAAATCCCAAGCTGGCCATGATCAGTGGGTGGTTCCTACCTCACTCCGAAGCCTGATGTTAAGTCACGCTCATGATGCGGCCACCGCCGGTCATAGGGGGTTTCATACAACACTTCAAATCTTAAGAGAGGTTGCATACTGGCCACACATGGGGCAGGACCTCGACCAATACTTGAAGGGGTGTCTTGTGTGTGCACAATTTCAGCCAACATCCCTCACACACCGTGCGCCTCTCCAAAAGAGGGGGATGACACTCCCATGGTCAGATTTGCAAGTCGACTACATAGGGCCCGTGATTCGCTCCTCTAGGGGGAATAAGTACATGTTGACAGTGACATGCTTATTTACTAAATGGGTGGAATGTCTCCCGGCCCCAAACTGCAAGGCAGAAACAGCAGCTGCCCTGATGATCAAGCACATCTTTTTGCGTTTTGGTCTACCCCAAAGGATTGAGTCAGATCGAGGTAGCCACTTCACCAGCAAAGTAATGACAAAGATGTGGGAGATACTGGGGGTTAAAAGGAAGCTACATATTGCTTACCGGCCAGCCTCTTCTGGTGCAGCAGAACGTTACAACCAAACCATTGTGAGCATATTAAAAAAGTTTGTGGCAGATTCTGGGCCAAGTTGGGATATCCGATTACCTCTGGTCCTAATGGCCATCAGATCTACCCCTTCATCTGCAACTAAAATATCAACGTTTGAGCTGATGACTGGACGCAGGATGGTGCTTCCCCAGCATTTGCTCTACAGGACCCAAGAGCAAACCTTGATCAATGCCTCCACAACGCATGAGTATGTTGAAAATTTAAGGAAACACCTCCAACATGCTTTTGCCTATGCTCAGCGAAACCTAGAAAGATCAGCCAATAGCATGAAGACTCACTATGATTTGAAGACTACTAGGAAAGAATACAATGTGGGAGACCGGGTCTATCTATACAATTTCCAAAGGAACCAGGCCAAACAGTGGAAATTTCTGCCGACATGGAAGGGACCTTTTGAAATTGTAGACAAGATCTCCCCAGTCGCCTACAAGATCTGCATCCCCAAAAGCAGTTTGGCGGAAGGGGAAGACAAGTGGGTCCATATAAATCAGCTAAAGTGTTGCCATCCCAGGCACACTCTGCAGCAACTGGAGGAGTCCTCTGCAATCCCAGAGGGGGCCGCTCCAGAGTAATGCAAGTCCAACCCTAAAATATTCCACATATAGCCTATAAAATTCTATGATTCTGGAATGCAAATGTCTCCTGATGTATAAAATGTATATGTTCGCCCCACCATTAATAGTGGTGGGGAAATGTCTATGAATGTTTCTGCAGCTTTTGCTTTGTCATCCTAGGTGAGAAGAAAGAGAGATAAACCATGGAGACTGCCCAAGAAGGATGACCCGGGGACCGGGAGCAAAGATCCGAGGGGCCTGGGGTACCACCCGAAACTCCCATCAGGACCGGCGAGGGGAACCGATCGATCCACCGCGATGGAGGAGAAGATGCTGAACTGTGCCATCTGCGGAATTGGAAGAAGATGATGCGGACATCCCAGCCCGTGGGTCAAAACATCCTTTGCACCCGACTCCCCCTCGACTCGAAATCAAAGTGCATTCGGGCGGGGGGGGCTTGTCAGGTGTATCGACCCACGTTCAAGTTATTATGCTGCAACATTTGGTGCTGTGGGCTTAGAAAATCCAAGATGGCCGAAAAGCCCACATTTGCACCAGAATCCAGGAAATCCACGCAGTTTTTGCGCACACCAAAATGGTCACCTGACCCGCCACCCACCAGTGCGAGCGTGATGGGCCAGAAGTGCCATGAGTGAAACGTGGTGCCAAAGGAAAAACAGCAGTGTCTGTTAGCTTAAAAAGCACTTTGAAATCACCTTTGTTTCTCTGAATGCAAGCTCAAAATGCCTATTTCAAACATTGCAAGATATTCAAAAATCTTACTGAACACCAGCAGACGTCTGGTAGAATGAAGTCTTGTGTGCATACACAATTTGGAAAGATGAAGAGCCTAAAATAATGTTCATAACAAAACTGGCTGAGCTGTGGATGTCAGCAGCTTAAGTGAAATCGGATTTAAAGCCACTAAAATCGAAATGTTTAAAATAAATGAGTGACCTACTTTTGAGTGTCACATAGGTTGCAACTGTTTAAATGTCATAGTTTTGAACTTAGAATCAGCGTTCTAGCTGCATGTGTCAAAATTGTAAGTTTGATTTGAATGAAGAAAAATGGGAACAAAAGTGACCTTTGGCTGAAGCCTGGCTTAAAGGGACTGAATTCTGCCCGGCAACTACCCCAGACAGGAGTTGAAACTTGCCCAGCAACTGTATTCACAGGTCTGGCCTCCCTTCTGCTGCCCCACCAAAAGGAGATCACACCTCTCTGATTGAATCAGGGGAGGAGTACCTGGGACTGCAGGAAACAGAACAATGAACTTTCATTGGCTCAGGCAAATGTTAAATCAGGGGGTCGTAAGGGGCTTCCTCTTGGAAGGAAATGGGAGGGGCGCTGCCTGTGTGAGCCAGCTGAGCTTGGAGGAAGTGGACAAACCAGAAATTCCCCCATGTGCTGTGGGAACCCACACCCCTATGGGCCAGAGCATAATTATAGAAAGATGGATAATTCAAAGTACATAATTGTCAAAATTATATCAATAATATCATGATTCCTGTGATTTTTAAGTTTAATAACATTTTAAGAGGTGTTAGGATTCTGTGGTATGTTCAGGTGGGTAGTAGCAGAAAATAGGGTATTACTCCAAATATATGTATGTTAAAAATCTGACACTTCATCATCTGATGCCCATATTCCTTGCGCACATTTGTGTAAATTCTGGAAAAGTTTAGAGGTTGTGTTCTGGATGAAAAGGGCAGAATTCTGTCAGAAGTGAACACAACATCTTACAAAGACAGGGATCGGATGGTTTGGTGCTACAGAAAATATGTTAACTGGACATATCATATTAGAAAAATTGTACACAGATAAATATGCATTTGGATCAAAAATAGATTTGTGTGCAAAGTGACAAGGGGAGGATTCTCTGACCCATAAACATACCTCATCACAATGACACTCCATTTCCTTCCCCTCCCCCAATCAAGGGAGAGAGGAGAACTTGGCCAATGATAAGTTGTGAGGTACAGGCTTAGTTATGACCACGCACACACCCATTTTCAAAAGACATAAAAAGAGCCACTGAGATCCAGGTAGAGACATTCACTTTCCACTTTCTTGCGGAGCACTTTGAGGGGAGACTCCAGACTTCAAATCCAGACAGATCCAGAGACCAGAACTTAGAATCCAGACTTCAGAACTTGTAGCAAAGAGGCCTAGTCCACAAGCTGAATCCTTCAGAGGCCTCAGAATCCAGCAACATAACCAAACTATTCAACAGCCGGGCTGTGCTGTTCGCTTCTGGCTAGAACTTTTGCCGGAACCAGAGACCCAGACCAGACCGCGGTGCCAGTACCAGGCCCAGAAAGCAGAGCTGTATCCCAACCGCAGACCAGACCCAGACCAGACCGCTGTGCAATGCCAAGAACTTTTGCCAGAACCAGAGATCCAGACCAACAGAGCAGAGAAAACTGCAGCTATCCCTGTTGACCAGATCTCTGACGAGGCCCATTCCATCCAAAATTAGGAGTGAGTATCCAGCCAGAGCTGTGCAAAACCAATCTCTTAGTTTAAAACAATCTAATTCAAACCATTTCCACCTATTTAGAACTGCATAGAAATCGTGTGTCCATTCTGTGATTTCAAACCTGTGAAAGTGTCATTTATCATTTGAATCTTACATTATTTCTGAGAATCTACCTCCATTAAATCGTCTGTATCTTTTGAACCGCGTGTGCTAGGAACGAGATTTAACTTTCATTTTAAAGCTAAGAATCTAAGCTAATCTACTCCTTGTAGTCTTTCCGTAATCGCTCTCGATGCACTCGAAAAAAATGCCGCGAATTGCAATTTGACTCAAACTTCTTCACATGTCAAAAATAGCTGTCTTTTGCTTCCATTGCTGAAATTCGTTTTCAACCTGATAATCCCTCATGAATCATTGCTAGTGTTTACCTGAACTAATTCAAAGTAGCTGTCACCCACCCTGAATCTCCTATAGGGAATTAAAATCATTTTTAGCATATTTTCACTTCATTGCAAACCACATTAAAAAGTGTTTTTGACTGTTTAAAAGCATGCCGGTTGCTCTAAGCTTGCTAGGGGGGAACTAGAATTTGTATTGCATTTGATTATATTCCTGAAAATTGTGTGCTCTTTTCCATCTCTTTATATTGCATAGGGGGGGAGTGAATTGTCAAAAGAAAAAGTGATCATATTATCTCTTGTGGAAACCATCTCAGTTATTTCTGTGCTGCATTCTTTTCCATCCTTGCATTTCCTTGAAACCATAAAAGCATTCTCAGCTACCATATCCTCTCTACACCAACTCCTAAGTAATTTTTTTTAAAAAGTGTGCTAGTGTAATATTATCCATTGTTGATCACTGTCATATTCATAAGTGTGCTATCAAATATTAATTTATTTATAAAAGTGTGATATATAGTGTTTAATTTTTCAATAAATCTTTTAATTTGCAAAACACACCTACTTCTTGGCTCAGTGAGGTCAGGGGGATTCAAAGAGAAGGGCGTTATACAAGGGTTTATCATCCAGATCTATGAACTTGTCATAAAAATATATAAATAAGGGCTTCCCTTGGGCATCCCAGACTAGGCATTGACTTAGTTGGAGTGCTGAATTGAAGTCACTTAACAGAGTGGGGTCTCGAGCCGGGACGTCTGGATTAGATCTACCACTTGTGCAGCTTAATACAGAATCCTGTTGGATCACCACGCTGTGTTACACTGTAAAATCACCCCTCAAAAGAAGGACGCTCTAAGGAGACGGTCTGTTTTGCAAAACAAAATACAAACTTCTGTAAGTCAGGAAGGAAATCAATTTCCAGAATGACGACTTTGGTAGATATCAAAATAGCCAGAGAGCACCTCTTACATAAGCTATTTGTGAGAGGCGAATGGACGGAACAGGACCAGACGGTGTGGTTGCAGGCAATCGCGCCCGAGATCACTGCAACAGGGTCAGACATATGGAGAGATCAGGGTCCATTACATGTGGCCCTGAGTGAACTATATATGGCCCCTAAAGTCAAAGATGAGCACAACAAGATTGTCAGGATAGCAGCATATTTATATTTATATATGGGAGCCATACAGGACAAATGTGCTGAAGACCAAGATCTGGCAAATAGGCAACATATTGCATTAGAGAAGGCCCAATCTGACCTGGTCTCTTCTGAGCAGAGGCTGCACAGGAGCCAGGAGTCAGAAAATGAGAGTAGACAGTATCTCATTAAAATCAAAGAGGATATGGGTTTCCTGCAACAGGAAAAGTCTGACCAGGATACCAGATTTCTGGCCTTGCAGAAGGAGTACCAAGAAGGTTTGGACTCCCTACTGCAGAGCCAGAAAAAGCTAGAGCAACAACTGGACTTCAATAGGGCATGCGCAGAGCAGGTAGTCGCCCTGCAAAGCCACCTAGATAGGGAGAAGGCAAAGAGCAACAAACTACCCAGACATAATTTGAGGAAGAGCGCCAGAAAGCTGGTGCCCTTAAAAGACAGAGGGACGACCTGGCGGCACAGATGCAGGCTCTTAGTCAGGAAAGGGACACCTTAGGCCAGGAAGTCTGCCAATTAAAAGGAAAAATTGAAGAAAATCACTTGCCCCTCCAGGGACTGGGTGACCTCCAAAAAGAGCATCAGAACTTGTTAGAGCACACCAGGAGGGTGGAAGATGCTCTGGCAAGAAAGGAACAGGCCAGTAGGGATGGGACTCAGGAGGTAACCCTCCTGCAACAAAGACTGGCCCAGTACTCCAGGGCCAACAAGGAGGCACAGAGAGAAAATGAGGCTCTCTGTCAGCACAATGATAGGCTCCAGCAACAGGTAGCCATGCAGGAGAGACTGATAGAGTCTAGTAAGGCCTTAACTGAGGAACTGAAAGCACAGGCTCTTTATAAAAGCAATTTCCGAACAAACAGGCGCAAATCTTAATCCTACGAGCACGACTTAATCTATTAAAAACAAATGAGATATTATACATCTGAGGACAAGCCCAAACAAACGGCTGCAGATTCTGTGACAACACCACACATCCCATAAAAGAGACAATAAGACATTTACTCATGGTATGTCCTGCTACTGCATCTAGCAGACAGCACTATTCGCGGCAAATAGATGGTTTTGAGATCCTGCAGGAAGAAAACACATGGTGGTGCAGACTCATTGGAGGCGATAAAATTACCTGGCAAATTGTTATGGCTAAAAAGTTAGAACACATTGAGCAAAACCTACTTAACGGCAATACCGGTGAACAAGCAACAAGTCACGCGCAAAAACCTGCAAATGAAACTGCAACACTTAGATAAGCACCGATCCATTGTCAGCAATCACTAAGAAAGTATTGTAAAAATCTGTCTTGATTAAACAATAATAAAAAAATTGTAAAAAAAAAAAGCACAAGCTCTTGCATGGCAACGGGGAGCAGGGGCTGATAGAGATGAGGTTCGCTGGGAAAGGGAAACACCTGAGCATAACCTCAGGAGCCCTAGTACCAGAGGCCTTCATCTCTCCCAGTCCCTGGACTCTGCCATCCCTATGTCCCCTGGCGCACATGAGCACAGTGCCACAGGGATGGCGGATTACTATCCAGCCAAAAGTATGGGGCTCATAGGCCAGTACCACCCAGGAATGGATGGGCGGGCATCCAGGTATGGGCACCTAAGTAGAGTGCAATTTAGTGGGGAACCCCAGGAGAGTAGGCCCAATAAGGGCATCCTAAAAACCTCTGCCCAGTTAGGTCAGTGGGGGGAGGGGTACTCATCAAATCCTGGCAGCAAGGAGGGATCTGAAGACTCCTCTGAGCATCACAGGACACAGGTGACCAGGTCCCCACATTCTTCCAGCCGTTCCCAAGCTCGCAGAATCTGGGAAAACCTGGAAGATCAGATGGGCACCTCTGGGAGCAGTGCTTCTGAGTCAGAGGATGAATGGACCAGGGTTACCCGAACCAAAAAGGCCAATAAGGCAAAAAGGGCCTTGCTTAAGGACCCCTTAAAACAGATTAAGGCAATAAGAAGTGTCATCACCCCTTGTCACAAGAACGCCAAGTATTCTGTTTGGGAACACTTGCAGCTTTACGAGCAAATGATGGAGACTTTCCATTTGAAGGACAGCAGTAGCTGCATCCAGTATGTAAAATGGACATTCTCCCCGGAATACTCCAGTTTCTTTGCGGGGCTGGAGGACCAAAACCATTCAAGATGGTCCACATATAGGGCGGCCATCTTGAAACATTTTTCTGTTCACCGGAATCCCCAAGAGGCTCGCAAGGCAGCCTACAATTTGCAATGTGGGGAGGATCAGGCCCCACAAGAATTTGTGCAGGAATTGAAGCGTGCCTTTGTGCAGACTACCAAAAGGGTGCGCACGGACAGAAAAGAATTTGTTAATACTTTTTTCCATGCCTTGCCCAAATACATCATGACCCAGCTAGTGAGAGATTTTCATGAGAAAAGGTCACTAGACTGGGTCATTGAACAGGCTACCCGGATCTATGAGGTGCAGAAGCCCATAGAAAATAAAAATAACGCCCAGAAAAGCCCCAAACCGACTAGCACCCCTGCTGCTGCTAAGGTGGCGAAGGTAAAGGTTGCCCCCATTTTAGATTTGGAGATGGGGGGGCCTAAAAACCTGCCTGCACCGAATAATTCTAAACCCAGAAGGCCCTCGGGCCAGTCACAAACAGGGAGTCAAGGAGATAGTCCCACAAATGGGATCCCTCATTCCCCTGATTATGTAAGTCCCCGTTACAAGGGAAACCGACCCATCCTGGGTTATGTGTGGACTCCTCCGGCCCAAGGGGTGGGGGGATCCAGCCAAGCACCTAACCCAGGAAACTTCCCTCCTAACTTACCACAGGAGGGCAGAAATTCCCCAAATACTGGGCAGAACGTTTTTCCCGGGTATCCACCCAACTTCCAACCCCAAAATCATCCGTCCTTCTTTCCCCAATTCCCTGATTCCAGACCAACTTATCCGGGAGAGGGGAGGCCAAGGGTGGAGGGGTTCCCAAATCTTCCCAACCCGGGGTACTACCAGAGAAGGGATAGCTACCCTTCCTGGGATCAGCCCAGGGGAGAAAATAGAACCCTGTATCAGCCTGAGCGGGTTTCACAGTTAGAACGCCAGGTCCAAAGTATGGCACAGGATCTGGGTCACATGCTGAGGGCTCAACAGAACCCTCAGATGAGCATGCCAGCGCAGAATGCCCCAAACTCTGGGCCTGGTGCCCCAGAACAATGACGGGGGCAGCACCCCGATAACCCACTGGTTCCCAGGGAAGAGGCACAAGGGGAAGTGGGGTGTACAGCCTTGGAGGGAGCTTCCTTCCCCACTTGTAAACAGCCCCTGGAAACCCAGGAACCGAAAACAAAATCTCCTACCCCTGAAAGTCTGCCACCCAAGGAGCAGAGAGGAGGTAGGCGAAACAAAGGACCCAAACAGACTCATTTTGTGGAGGAGGTACAGATCTTCCAATTTGAGGGAGAGGGATCCTCAGAGGATCCTGGGAAAAGGATCTTCTCCTTCAGATATGGGGGAACTCCTCCCAAAGAAAAATGGGTCCCAAGGGATCCAAATACAGACTGGGTAGATGTGGGGACTGAGCTAGCGCCGCCCATCATCTCATCCCAGAACCAACAGCATCAAAATCCCCTGGTTCAAACCCATTCTGGTGACTGCCTCCAAAAAGGGGGGGGGCGGCCCAGAACCAGAACCAGGGGAACCCACAACGGCTCTGATTTCCAGTTGCCAACTTTTTCTTGCAGATTCCCAGATCTCTTCTCTCGCAATGTCTAAAACTAAAAAAATGGCCCACCAGTTGTCCAAAAATGTGCATTATCTGTGCCCCCTTGAGGAGAAGGAGGGAAGATACTATACCCCGGTTCAAGTGCAGGGGCAGGGTACAATTTTGGCACTGGTGGACACTGGATCCCAAGCTACCCTTTTGTCCAAAAGGGCCTTTGATGAGCTAAATGCAGGAAGGGGGGAGAATTACCGTATTCCTCTCACCTCTCTTCCCGGACAACTTCAGAACTTTGACAGGAAGGAAATTCCCATCGAGGGGACTGCAGATTTGGATATTAAAATTGGGCGACACAAGATGAAACACCCGGTCATCGTAGTGACTCCAGAGGGCACACCCTATTTACTAGGGAATGACCTCCTGAGAAGGTTGTCACCCCTAATAGATTGCGTAAACAAGGTCCTCTGGACCCAGACTAGACGACCAATAAAATTAAAACAGAGCGTCAACCATGTTAGTTTAAACCCACATGGTTGAACAAAAATCTGACCAAGTAGAATTTCACTTCCAGAACAACCAAATTCCAGACGTGACAGTAATAGCAGTAGGACAACAGACCGGTGATGGGTGGTCCTCTCTATTTCTGAAAATCAACCTTCCTTCCAGTTTGAGGTGGTATTCCACACTGGAAGGAAAGACTCTGAAATTCTTTACTAATCCACAATCAGACATTCCCACTCCAATAGTTCCGAAAGATGTAAAATCAGCTCAGAGCCTGGCTGATATTCAGCAAACTGGAGAGCAGCTGTTCATCCCTGGTTCAAACCCATCCTGGTGACTGCCTCCAAATAGGGGGGGGGGGGGCCCAGAACCAGAACCAGGGGAACCCAAAACCGCATCCATTGACTGGGTATATGTGGGGATTGAGCTGTCACCGCCCATCATTCTATCCCAAAACCAACAATACCGAAAACCCCTGGTTCAAACCCATCCTGGTGACTGCCTCCAAAAGGGGGGGGTGGCCCAGAACCGGAACCAGGGGAACCCAAAACCGCATCAATATCCAATTGGCAACTTTTTCTTTCAGATTGCCAAAACTCCCTGCCGAACTCTGCCCAAATCTCTTCTCTCTCAATGTCCAAAACCAGAAAATTAGCCCACCAGTTGTCCAAAAATGTGCATCATCAGTGCCCCCTTGAGGAGAAGGAGGGAAGATACTATGCCCCGGTACAAGTACAGGGGCAGGGTACAATTTTGCCACTGGTGGACACTGGATCCCAAGCTACCCTTCTGTCCAAAAGGGCCTTTCATGAACTAAATGCAGGAAGGGGGGAGAATTACCGAATTCCTCTCACCTCTCTTCCTGGACAACTTCAGAACTTTGACGGGAAGGAAATTCCCGTCGAGGGGACTTCGGATTTGGACATCAAAATTGGGCGCCACAAGGTGAAACACCCGGTCATAGTAGTGACTCTAGAGGGCACCCCTTGTTTACTAGGGAATGACCTCCTTAGAAGGTTGTCAACCCTAATAGATTGCGTAAACAAGGTCCTCCGGACCCAGACTAGCCGACCAATAAAATTAAAACAGAGCGTCAACCATGTTAGTTTAAACGGCACCTGCCACATGGTTGAACAAAAATCTGACCAAGTAGAATTTCATTTCCAGAACAACCAAATTCCAGACGTGACGGTAATAGCAGTAGGGCAACACACTGGTGATGGGGGGTCCTCTCTATTTCTGAAAATCAACCTTCCTTCCAGTTTGAGGTGGTATTCCACACTGGAAGGAAACACTCTGAAATTCTTTACTAATCCACAATCGGACATTCCCACTCCAATAGTTCCGAAAGATGTGAAATCAGCTCAGAGCCTGGCTGATATTCAGCAAATTGGAGAGCAGCTGTTCATCTCTGCTCAGTTAAATGATGGGAAGGACTCTGTTCTCGCCCGAGTGTGTGTGAACAATGGTAACAGCTTCATCATCGAAGCCATGTTCCGCCAACTCCCAAACGAACCAGCCATTCCCACATTCAAACTGATAGACGAATGCAGAATGGATCTGGAAACACCCAATTCTAAACATCTCCTGCCAAGCAGATGTATGCTCAAAATCTCCATTGGCAACAAGAGCATAGTCCATAATTGTTGGGTCGTGCGAGACGTCACTGCCGCCTTTTACTTAGGCAGTGATATTCTCAATCGCTTTGCCATTAGTTTGGACCTAATAAACTTCAAAGCTTGGTCCCGATTAGCGGATAATCCCATGGGCTTTGATGATCCAGAAAAAGCATTTAGGTCAGCTCAATTGCTACCTTATGCAGTTGAAATTCAGATTAAAGAGGAAGTCACCATCCCAGAAAGGACCTGACAATTTTCCCTGGAAGTGAAAGTTAAAAGAGGACAAAAATTGAAAAACCCTGATGCTTATATTCATCTAAATGCTTCTCTCCAACAGCAAGGGTTGGGGGTAAACCCAACACCATTAGTCAAGACAGAACATGACACCAGAGTATTACTCTAGCCGCAGGCACCATTATTGGAATGGCGGTTGATGACCGACATTTTTCCATTGATTTAGGAAATTAACTGTTAGGACCAATCCCCAAGGACTGTTTTGACAGTGACAGTGATGACAATACAACACCAGACAGGATCTTTAGCCGGCATGGGGGGGAACTTCCTGGTGTACACTTCCTGCCCTTATGGTAAGGAAGATGTGACTTGTGACTTCAGAAGGGATGAGGTGATTTTCCAGGTCCATGAGGGCTGCCTTTCCCACCTGAAGCCTCCAGTCCAAATCAGCACTCTGACCAGGGACTTCTCCACCCAGCTGGAGGAGGCCGCTGAGATAGCAAAACCAGAAGTCTTTCCAGGCTTCAGGCAGATGTTGGAAGACAGAGTCAACCTAGCTGATGCCTGTGACACTCTGGAACAGAAGCAAAAGTTGAAACAAGTTTTCTTGGATTTTCAAGATCTCTTTGCGGTACTCATATGACTGTGGTCGCACCGACATCCACACAACAACAATTCCCACGGACCATGGCATGACTCCAGTGTTTGTGAAGCAATATCGCTTGCCTCTCGCATCCATGGAGTCCCTTACTGAAATAGTTAAGAAGCTTGAGTCCCGGAGAATAATCCGTCCAGTACACAGCACCTTCAATAATCCGGTGCTGGGAATATTGAAGCCAAACGGCCAGTGGAGACTCTGTGCCGACCTTAGGGAGCTCAACAAACGGGTCCATACTTCCCGTTGGCCTCTTCCCTACATTGACCAAGGGCTGGCCCAGATTCAGCGGTCACAGGTATTCAATGCAATGGACCTAACCAATGGGTACTGGACTGTGCCTGTCAGTAGGGAGGACCAATACAAACTGGCTTTTACCTTTGGGGGCCAGCAGTACACCTGGACCCGGACTCCCTTCGGATATCTCACCTCCGGCAATGAATTCAACATTTTCCTACACAAGGCCATGCCCGACCTGGGTGCGAGGGGTAACCTGGCTTATGTAGATGATGTCCTCATCAAAAGTTCATCTGTGGAGGAACACATAGCAGAGATCCGTTATGTTCTGAAACAGTTGAGGGCCGCCAGAGCAAAACTTTCCTTTCAGAAAGCACAGTGGTGTAGGAGCCGTGTTAATTTCTTGGGGCATGAGATTACTCCTCAGGGTCTCTGTCCCCAGGAAAAGAAAGTGGAAGCACTTCAGAAACTGAAAGACCCCACAACTCTGCGGGAACTAAGGAGCCTCCTTGGACTGACTAATTACAGCAGAAAGTTCATTGAGGGCTACGCAGAGATCACCAGACCCCTGATTCATCTCTTGAAGGGGGCGGTCAAGTGGAAATGGGGTCCAGAACAATCCGAGGCAGTAAGAGAGCTCATAAGAAGCCTCTCACAAGCGCCCTGCCTAGCTTATCCGGTCAGAAACAAGGAGTTTTTCTTGGAGACAGGGTTCTCTAATACATGCTTGACTGCAGCATTATATCAAAAGCATGACAAGGTCAATAAAGTAATCTCCTATGCAAGCAAAACTTTATCCTCTGTGGAGGAAACATTCAACGATTGTGAGAAGGCACTCCTGGCAATGGTGTGGGCATTGAAGAATTACCACCCGTTTATACAGGGGGAACACATCATAGTGGAGACTCCACACCAGCCTCTGCAATATCTACAAAGTGACAGATTCCAGGCCGGAAATGTGAGTAATTCCCGAATTACTTCCTGGATTCTGTCAATGCAAGGCTTTCCTGTGGAGGTCAGATATGGCCAAAACAAGAAGAGTCCCCTTGCGCAAGGTCTGGCTGACTTGCATGATTGCGCCAGAGAAAACTGTCTCGAGGCCGAAAGTCTAAAAATCAAGGACATCATGAAGGCATACCTTAATTCCACACACAAAGTCTTTGAAGAAGACAAGTGTGAAGGAATGCCCACTGTCTATGTGGACGGATGCTCTTACCATGTTGACAACAACGGGGAAAAATAACTTGTGGCCGGCGTAGGGAATGCATGGGTGAATGAGTCCCAGAACCCTCCACTGGGTACAAGATTGGTCCCCGAAGTAGTCAGGTGGCAGAGTTGATGGCTGTGCATCAGGCCATCCTCACTGCTGTCCAACATCAACTCCGCGAACTGGTCATAATCACAGATTCAGATTATGTACGGAACGGCTTCGTGGAACACCTGGTTAATTGGAAAACCAGAGGCATGTTATGTGCTAATAACAAACCCTTGAAACATGGGAAGTTAATCCAAAATATTGATGATCTGGTCACCTCGAATGGGATGACCGTCTACTGGAAAAAGATCAAGGGTCATTCTAAAGTAGAGGGACCAGACAAAACTGGAAATGATTTAACTGATCAGCTGGCCAAAACCGGGGCCATCCAAGGGAATCTAATAGAGATTGAGTCCCTGTTGGGGGAAATCCAGGTCACTGCTATCACTAGGTCCCAGACAAATGCTCACAATGATCTTTCAACTGCACAATGGAGTAAGGAGACCCCAGATGCTGATTTGATTACGGCTCAAAAGGGTGATCCAATAATTGGTAAGTTTTACCAACACATTGAGGACCCTGAGAACTTTCCCCTGACGGATACCGATTACATTGGGAAAGAGGACCTTAGAGTGTTGATGAAATGTCCAAAAAATGTTCCGAATCCAAGACGGTTTGTTGGTAAGGAAATCCCAAGCTGGCCATGATCAGTGGGTGGTTCCTACCTCACTCCGAAGCCTGATGTTAAGTCACGCCCATGATGCGGGCACCGCCGGTCATAGGGGGTTTCATACAACACTTGAAATCTTAAGAGAGGTTGCATACTGGCCACACATGGGGCAGGACCTCGACCAATACTTGAAGGGGTGTCTTGTGTGTGCACAATTTCAACCAACATCCCTCACACACCGTGCTCCTCTCCAAAAGAGGGAGATGACACTCCCATGGTCAGATTTGCAAGTCGACTACATAGGGCCCGTGATTCGCTCCTCTAGGGGGAATAAGTACATGTTGACAGTGACATGCTTATTTACTAAATGGGTGGAATGTCTCCCGGCCCCAAACTGCAAGGCAGAAACAGCAGCTGCCCTGATGATCAACCACATCTTTTCGCGTTTTGGTCTACCCCAAAGGATTGAATCAGATAGAGGTAGCCACTTCAGCAGCGAAGTAATGACAAAGATGTGGGAGATACTGGGGTTAAAAGGAAGCTACATATTGCTTACCGGCCAGCCTCTTCTGGTGCAGTAGAACGTTACAACTGAACCATTGTGAGCATATTAAAAAAGTTTGTGGCAGATTCTGGGCCAAGTTGGGATATCCGATTACCTCTGGTCCTAATGGCCATTAGATCTACCCCTTCATCTGCAACTAAAATATCACTGTTTGAGCTGATGACTGGACGCAGGATGGTGCTTTCCCAGCATTTGCTCTACAGGACCCAAGAGCAAACCTTGATCAATGCCTCCACAACGCATGAGTATGTTGAAAATTTAAGGAAACACCTCCAACATGCTTTTGCCTATGCTCAGCGAAACCTAGAAAGATCAGCCGATAGCATGAAGACTCACTATGATTTGAAGACTACTAGGAAAGAATACAATGTGGGAGACCGGGTCTATCTATACAATTTCAAAGGAACCAGGCCAAACAGCGGAAATTTCTGCCTACATGGAAGGGACCTTTTGAAATTGTAGACAAGATCTCCCCAGTCGCCTACAAGATCCGCATCCCCAAAGGCAGTTTGGTGGAAGGGGAAGACAAGTGGGTCCATATAAATCAGCTAAAGTGTTGCCATCCCAGGCACACCCTGCAGCAACTGGAGGAGTCCTCTGCAATCCCAGAGGGGGCCGCTCCAGAGTAATACAAGTCCAACCCTAAAATATTCTACATATAGCCTATAAAATTCTATGATTCTGGAATGCAAATGTCTCCTGATGTATAAAATGTATATGTTCGCCCCACCATTAATAGTGGTGGGGAAATGTCTACAAATGTTTCTGCTGCTTTTGCTTTGTCATCCTAGGTGAGAAGAAAGAGAGATAAACGATGGAGACTGCCCAAGAAGGACGACCCGGGAACCTGGAGCAAAGATCCGAGGGGCCTGGGGTACCGCCCGAAACTCCCATCAGGACCGGCGAGGAGAACCGATCGATCCACCCCGATGGAGGAAAAGATGCTGAACTGTGCCATCTGCGGAATTGGAAGATGATGCGGACATCCCAGCGCGTGGGTCAAAACATCCTTTGCACCCGACTCCCCCTCGACCCGAAATCAAAGTGCAGTCGGGTGGGGGGGCTTGTCAGGTGTATCGACCCACGTTCAAGTTATTATGCGGCAACATTTGGTGCTGTGGGCTTAGAAAATCCAAGATGGCTGAAAAGCCAACATTTGCGCCAGAATCCAGGAAAACCACGCAGTTTTTGCGCACACCAAAATGGTTGCCTGACCCGCCACTCACAAGTGCGGGCGTGATGGGCCAGAAGCACCAGGAGTGAAACGTGGTGCCAAAGGAAAAACAGCAGTGCCTGTTAGCTCAAAAAGCGCTTTGAAATCACCTTTGTTTCTTTGAATGCAAGCTCAAAATGCCTATTTCAAACATTGCAAGATATTCAAAAATCTTACTGAACACCAGCAGACGTCTGGTAGAATGAAGTCTTGCGTGCATACAAAATTTGGAAAGATGAAAAGCCTAATAAATGTTCATAACAAAACTGGCTGAGCTGTGGATATCAGCAGCTTAAGTGAAATGGGATTTAAAGCCACTAAAATCGAAATGTTTAAAATAAATGAGTGACCTACCTTTGAGTGTCACATAGGTTGCAACTGTTTAAGTGTCATAGTTTTGAACTTAGAATCAGCGTTCTAGCTGCATGTGTCAAAATTGTAAGTTTGATTTGAATGAAGAAAAATGGGAACAAAAGTGACCTTTGGCTGAAGCCTGGCTTAAAGGGACTGAATTCTGCCCGGCAACTACCCCCGACAGGAGTTGAAACTTGTCCAGCAACTGTATTCACAGGCCTGGCCTCCCTTCTGATGCCCCACCAAAAGGAGATCACATCTCTCTGATTGAATCAGGGGAGGAGTACCTGGGACTGCAGGAAACAGAACAATGAGCTTTCCTTGGCTCAGGCAAATGTAAAATCAGGGGGTCGTAAATGGCTTCCTCTTGGAAGGAAATGGGAGGGGCGCTGCCTCTGTGAGCAAGCTGAGCTTGGAGGAAGTGGACAAACCAGAAATTCCCCAATGTGCTGTGGGAAACCACACCCCTCTGGGCCACAGCAAAATTTTAGAAAGATGGATAACTCATAGTACATAATTGTCAAAATTATATAAATAATATCATGATTCCTGTGATTTTTCTGTGCACATTTTAAGAGGTGTTAGGACTTTGTGGTATGTTCAGGGGGGTAGTAGCAGAAAATAGGGTATTACTCCAAATGTTAAATATCTGACACTTCATCATCTGATGCCCATATTCCTTGCGCACATTTGTGTAAATTCTGGAAAAGTTTAGAGGTTGTGTTCTGGATGAAAAGGGCAGAATTCTGTCAGAAGTGAACACAAGATCTTACAAAGACAGGGATCGGATGGTTTGGTGCTACAGAAAATATGTTAACTGGACATATAGTATTAGAAAAATTGTACACAGATAAATATGCATTTGGATCAAACATAGATTTGTGTGCAAAGTGACAAGGGGAGGATTCTCTGACCCATAAACATACATCATCACGATGACACTCCATTTCCTTCCCCCAATCAAGGGGGAGAGGAGAACTTGGCCAATGATAAGTTGTGAGGTGCAGGCTTAGTTATGCCCACGCACACACCCATTTTCAAAAGACATAAAAAGAGCCACTGAGATCCAGGTAGAGACATTCACTTTCCACTTCCTTGCGAAGCACTTTGAGGGGAGAGTCCAGACTTCAAATCCAGACTTATCCAGAGACCAGAACTTAGAATCCAGACTTCAGAACTTGTAGCAGAGAGGCCTAGTCCACAAGCTGAATCCTTCAGAGGCCTCAGAATCCAGCAACATAACCAAACTATTCAACAGCCGGGCTGTGCTGTTCGCTTCTGGCTAGAACTTTTGCCTGAACCAGAGACCCAGACCAGACCGCGGTGCCAGTACCAGACCCAGAAAGCAGAGCTGTATCCCAACCGCAGACCAGACCCAGACCAGATCGCTGTGCAGTGCCAAGAACTTTTGCCAGAACCAGTGATCCAGACCAGCAGAGCAGAGAGAACCGCAGCTAACCCTGTTGACCAGATCTGTGACGAGGCTCATTCCTTCCAAAATTAGGTGTGAGCATCCAGACAGAGCTGTGCAAAACCAATCTCTTAGTTTAAAATAATCTAATTCAAACCATTTCCACCTATTTAGAACTGCATAGAAATTGTGTGTCCATTCTGTGATTTCAAACCTGTGAAAGTGTCATTTGTCATTTGAACCTTACTTTATTTCTGAGAATCTACCTCCATTAAATCGTCCGTATCTTTTGAACCGCGTGTGCTAGGAACGAGATTTAACTTTCATTTTAAAGCTAGGAATCTAAGCTAATCTACTCCTTATAGTCTTTCCGTAATTGTGCTCGACGCACTCGAAAAGAATGCCGCGAATTGCAATTTGACTCAAACTTCTTCACCTGTCAAAAATAGCTGTCTTTTGCTTCCATTGCTGAAATTCGTTTTCAACCTGTTAATACCTCATGAATCATTGCTAGTGTTGACCTGAACTATTTCAAAGTAGCTGTCACCCACCCTGAATCTCCTATAGGGAATTAAAATCATTTTTAGCATATTTTCACTTCATTGCAAACCACATTAAAAAGTGTTTTTGACTGTTTAAAAGCATACCAGTTGCTCTAAGCTTGCTAGGGGGGAACTAGAATTTGTATTGCATTTGATTATATTCCTGAAAATGGTGTGCTCTTTTCCATCTCTTTATATTGCATAGGGGGGGAGTGAATTGTCAAAAGAAAAAGTGATCATATTATCTCTTGTGGAAACCATCTCAGTTATTTCTGTGCTGCATTCTTTTCCATCCTTGCATTTCCTTGAAACCATAAAAGCATTCTCAGCTACCATATCCTCTCTACACCAACTCCTAAGTAATCAAAAAAAAGTGTGCTAGTGTAATATTATCCATTGTTGATCACTGTCATATTCATAAGTGTGCTATCAAATATTAATTTATTTATAAAAGTGTGATATATATCTTGTTTAATTTTTCAATAAATCTTTTAATTTGCAAAACAAACCTACTTCTTGGCTCAGTGAGGTCAGGGGGTGTTAGGCAGAAACCTGTGCAGTTCCCTCTGGGACCACTGCAAAAGATTTAAGACTACAGGTGTTTGGCAGTAAACCCACTTGGTAGCAGTCTGTACCACACAGATTCATTTGGTAGCTGTGGCTGAGCAGTCAGACTTCCCTCAAGAAGAGTTAGGCAGTATACAGAGCATTCACAAAAGGTCAAAAGAACACAGTAGAACAAGCAAACACTGACCAGAGCTTGGTGTAAAAGAGATATAATTATTTATTTATAACCACATCTAATAAAACACACAGGCACTAATATTAAGCATTCAAAAACACGGTCACTAAAAGATATACACTCCCTTAAAAGAATATTAGACAAGTCTTAAGTAAAGCCCCACTTATTTTCAGACAGCGCTTAACGCAGATGGCACTCTAATAATTCGTTTTAAAAAGGAGAGAAAAGCAGAGTATAAATTGAAACAGATCCCAACACTTTCACAAGAACACAACAAGCGAGGAAGGCAGAGTCAAACCATGAAGTTAGAGTCAGAAGAACGAAATGTGTCCAAGGTCACACGGTTGAAAAGTGCACAAAAGTCTCGGAAAGGTTCAGAAAGAGTTGGACCAAAAGAAAGGGACCAGTTAGATGGTCAAGGCGGCCAGCCCAGTCCAGAAGGTTAAGGGATTATTATTACCGTGTAGCAATCTTTAGAAAGGGAGGCCTGGCGGACACGGTACCTTAAAGTGGAGAGAATACTCCAGCGGGGGCAGTTGTTCCTGGCAGCGGATGCAAGTCGGTGCTTCGTCCGGGGGAAGAGAGGATCTCGTCGGGGAGGAAGACAGGAGTCCGTTGCACTGCCAGGGAAGAAACCAGCCGCGGAGTTCTCAGTTAAAAGGAGCGGTCCTTTAGTTCGCGGTCCAGTGGTAAGTGGCTATCCGGTTGCCAGGGTGCTTGGCACGGGCAATTCGACCACAAGACGTCCTGGGATGCGAGAAAAAGAAGGTAAACTGTTTGTGCCCACCAGTCAGGGGAAGAAGACTCTCCAGCAGGGAGATCTTCTCTGTCGTCGGAAAGTGGTGAGTCAGTTCTGCAGGGCTCCACCGGTGGTGTCGTCGTAGCAGGTCAGCTCAGCTTCTCCCTCGTCGGATTCTCAGGTCCTGTGGCGACTTCTGAAGTTCCAGTCCCCAAAGCCCTGCTTTTATGCAGCAAACCCCCATTCACTCAGCCTAGCTGTCACTCAAACATGCTAAGTGGTGAGCCGGCCGGCTCACCACTTGGGCCAATCAGACAAGAGTGCGACTTGAGTTACTAAGGTAACTCAGTCCAGGGTGCCTAAACCCCCTCCCACACCCCCTGTGGTACCCAGACAGAGTGGCACCACTTTTGGAGGCTTCTGTGGAGAAGCCCGCCAAAAAGTGGAACAAAGGGCTCGACTTGGGTTGGAGTCACAGAAGAGAACACAAACACCATTTTAGAATCGAGTCTTGGCAAAAAATACCAACCGGAGAATTAATATTAATTAAATAAACCGGCGGTATGTTTGAGGCTATGAGAATTAAATAATTAAAGTTGGTAGCCTCGAACAATGGGAAAATCCCATAGGGAAATATTCGCGGTCGAATATAAAAAGTAGTTTCCACTGCCACCAGCCAAAACGATCAGGGGGACGGAGACGTGCCCCCTCGACTAACAGACCCCGGGGCAATGGAATTGCCCCGACCAGTACGTCCACAATATTATGGTTTGTACTGGTTTCTGTTAATAATTTGGGACTAGTAAAGCCAATAGTGACTTTACATGCCCTGGGAGACAGTAGTCAGTCCCAGGGTATGGAGTCTATGGTGGGGTGTCACTATGACACCCCTGTGTTACTGCACGGAGGGTGCTGTGTAACACACATAGGAAAAACACATGAGACCCTATGGAGTAAAGGACCCCATAGCCCATAAAACACATTACCAATCAAAGGAATACCATTAATCATGTCCAAGAGTGGGAGAAAAAGAGTCTCACTCTTGGCAGGAGGAAAAAAACAAACTCCAGAAATCCAGCAAAGCTGCTGGGGGACTCACTAGGTTAGGAAACTCAGCCTAAAGAGAGAATTCTCCCTAACAGGGGGATTCAAAGAGAGGGGCGTTATACAAGGGTTTATCATCCAGATCTATGAACTTGTCATAAAAATATATAAATAAGGGCTTCCCTTGGGCATCCCAGACTAGGCATTGACTTAGTCGGAGTGCTGAATTGAAGTCACTTAACAACACTCAGGGCTCAGGCCTCTCCATTGACAGCTTTGAACCACTCCATGATATTGGATGACTCTTTAGAAAGACTATGCAACAACATAAAGGGGATAACTAACAGAGACTATAGGTCCCACTCCGTGGGGTCTAGACCAACTGCTCATCTCAAGGACCTCCTCTTAAGTCTGCTGACTTTATCAAATATGCCAAATCCCATGCCGAAATCCATCCTTAAACAGCCCCCTTTTGGTGACTTTTTCACGACCAGAAATATGGAAATGGGGAGTAATTCTATGGTATTACCACAGATTGACTCGTTGGGGCCAGCATCGATTTTGGCACTTCACTTTCTGCTTGAATCCATGCTCAGGCTATATGATAACATCAAGGATGCTGGGTAAACTTGACTCTAACATTGCCCTGCTACTGAAAGGTTTTAAACCTCCATGGCGGGCCTCCTTCTATCAAAACCATGAAACGGGGCCTATCGCTCCTGAGTGTGTATGCATTGATGAGGACGTCCGGGAAGTCCCTGAACCACTTGCTTTGGAAAAACTATCATCTTCCAACTTGGAGCACAGTGCCACTCCAGACTCTCCAACGGTGCTTGTGGACTTCTACCAACAGGAGGAGGCCTCATCACAGGTTGTTGGTGATACTCAAGAGGCGGTCATCGAGGTGGAGCAGCAGGATGCTGCAGACTTGTCTTTTCCCAACTCCCATGAGGGCCCTCAATAACAAAAGGCAAGGAAGCAACGCAACAAAAAAAAAGAGCAACAGAGGACAAAAAATGAAAAACCTTCCGGCTACTCATTTGAACAAGTGGAAAAATCTTTCAAAATTATTAAGCTCACTCTCAGGAGAGGACACAGTCAAGGACCTAGCTCTTGAATCTGCGACACCTTACCTCATGGCTCAGGACATACCTAAGGATGCCACTCTCCAATTATGGACTCCCAAGAGGAAGAAAACCACCAAACAAAGCAAGATGCCATTGTTCCTGGGCAATTCTATTCCATTTAACTTAGCCCAGAAGCAGATAAGTAACATGATTCCCATGGTTACAAATTTACTGGACACCCAGCAACGCGCTCTGGAAGTCACGGCACCGACTCTTCAGGTGCGGATTTCCGGCAAAGAGTCTACCTCGATACCGAAAGAGCCTGTGCTGAAGCCATCTAAGTATATTGGCCTACTATATACAACTAGGGCTGATACTTTTCAGGGGATCATCATGGGGTGGGACTTTGTCTCACAGTCCAACGGCCAACAATCCATGAACAGATCACAAATGCTGAGGTGTTTTCCGGAAATCCTGTCCTTGTGCGCTCTGCATTCTGACATAACGCACGTGATTTTACCCAAATAAGGAACTAACATATCTGTTTGTCATTTCAAGTCAAACCTGATTGCGTGAATAGCCTGGAAGGATCGAGAAATGTTGAAGGTGGTTCGCTAGGACCTTTTTGATCTTCATGAACCAATACCATTAGCTGACTTTCCAACTCCCCAAGCCATTTCCTCTGATTTGAGCACCAACACTCAGAGCACAAATGTATTGTCTAGTGCAACCGTGGCCTTGAAAGACTTGTCATGGTTGGAGGCTGCAGTACAGATGTTTTCCAAGGACAGACAGTCTAAAAAACATGATCTAGGATGGGGAGTGGAAATTTGTGTCATGGAACGTTCGCGGTTTTTCTAACTTAACCAGGGGGCCTGAAACATGGGTGGGGGAGACTAATGTTTTGTTTCTCCAAGAAACGATGGCCATGAACGAGGGGCTTGCCACAGGCCACGATCACTTGCCTCTGTCCCTTACTTTACAATTACGTTTCGAGTTCTCTCTAATTGAGCTAACTACAGCATTCACTTCATCAGCCAGAGGTGGCCTGTCAGTTATATGCAATCTTTCAAACTGCAGGAAATTCCTCAACATCATTAATCAAATGATAAAGTCAGGGGAATGTTTGAGTGGCAATTTTGGAGTGGACTCCTTCAATTCTACACTATACATTTGTCTGGCCCGTTTGGCAGTTAAGGGTACATTTAATCCTGATAAAAAAACATGCTCACCAATGTGTTGGCTCCATCGTTCGGGGCAAAGAACCTTAAAAGGAAGGATTTGCGACTCCTATCGGCCCCTCTCTGGACATCACAATATGTGGCTGCTAAGAAGCAAATCGAAACATGTTACAACTCCACGATCACTCATTGCAGAAGACAAGCCCACATAGTAGACAACCATGTGATGTTAAAAACGCTGGTAGGAAACAATCATCACATTTTTGGTCAACTATAAGTCAAACCTCAAATGGTTCTGTCATTGACAGGGGGTGTTATATACCAGAGCACATTTGGTTAGGCTATCTATAGAACACATGTGCTCGTCCTAGTGATGAGCGTGAGTGCTTGTCCCTTAACATGGGCCAGAAGGATTGGGGGGCTTGTCCCGGGGATGAGGGGGACGTACGATGGGCTATTGGGAAGGCAAGGCCCGGGTCCTGACGGTATCCCGTTAATGCTTTTTAAGCCGGAACCAGAGCTATGGGTGGGTCCTTTGTTGACTCTATACAAGAGTATCTATCGGGAGGGTACTATTCCAATTACTTGGAAACAATCCATAATTATCTCCATCTACAAACAGTGCGCTGTGTCTGAGCCGAAGAACTTTAGACCTATTGCCCTGCTAGATGCATCCAATAAAATCTTTGCTTCACTTCTGCTTAGTTCTGCTTAGAGACCTCTCCCAACACGTAAAGGAACTCAACCTCCTGTCTAAACACCAGGTGTGATTTTGTTTGGGTATGGGGACCTCTCTAAACAGCTCCATTGTTTCACATCTCTCTGCAGCTGTAAAAAAAGGGGGTGGTGGGGGTGGTGGGCCCATAGACATGTTAAATGCCTCCGGCATGGTCAGTCGGCTGAACCTCTGGAGCAAGTGTATAGAGTGGAAAGTCCCACTGAAAATGGTACAGATTCTGTCATTGTTGCATAGTGAATCATCTTTAAGGGTCAGGTTGACGAGAGAGGGGGCAACTTCTGCCCCAGTCCTTACCTTTGTGGAGCTTAAGAAGGGCTGTGTGGTTGCACCAACCCTCTTCAACCTTTACGTCTCAGACCTAGCAGCCTTCTGAGAGGCGTGAACTACAAATCCATTAAAGATGGGCAAACTAATTCTAAACTGGTTGGCCTTTGCCGATTACATCATTCATTTCGATAAGACCCCAATCGGCCTCGAAAGGAAATGTACCTTATTCCATCACTATGCTGTTCAAAATAATCTGAAAATTAATGGGCAAAAATCCAAGGTCATCATTTTTTTTCCACCAAAAAATGTCCTAAAACCTATAGCTGGAAGGTGGGAGACCAGCCTTTGGAAAGGGTGTCATCACTGAGGTACCTGGGATTCAACCTTGCTAATAACATCTCTAAGGGGGCTTGGATAACCGTATTCAGAGGGGGCTTCACTACCTTATTGGCCAAAATGAAGCAAATATACTCACAACTATGTGTCTACTCCTTGGTACGCCTGATTAGGTTCTACCTCCAGAACATTGAGCCTGTAGTTCTATGTGGCCTTGGTATAGTCCCCTTCGATCTGGGGGCATCACTCAACACACTCCAGGGGCTTCTCTGGAAGAGCACTCTAGGCCTGAAGAACTCTGTGCCCAATGCCGTCATCAGGCATGAGCTGGGACTCATTTATTTGGCGACCAGAGCCTTATGGAGGAAGTTGGCTGAATATGCCAAAATGCTAAATCCCCCGAACAACTCCCTGTACCAACCCTTGGGTGAGCCGTCTTTAACACGATCAGCTTCTATCCTGACTCAGTTCAAGACTACTATGTGTGGGATACTTAGTCAGCTCGGGTCCTCCCCTGGGGAGTTAAGGCTGGTGTCTGGGGATGTAAAGCGAAAGCTATTTCCAGCTGATTGGGCCGAAACCTCTGACCTACTGGGAAACTTTTCCTTTTATGGAGAATCTGCAAAGTTTAGAAGGAAGCGATCGGAGTGCCTCATGCATATGTCCCTATTGCCTTGCACAAAGATTCAGGGCGTATACTTGCACTTTCGCGTGAGCCAATTTGAGACCTTGCAAAGGAGGTCAAAGTGAGACAAGTCAGTAACAAATATCAAGTGTAGATTTTGCAAGACCACCACAGTCGAATCCCTTAAACATATTGGGCCTCATTAGGACCCTGGCGGAGAGGGTGTTACGCCAGCGTAGTGCATGGCGTACCTCTCCGCCATACTACGAGTTCCCGTAGCGCCATGGCGGCCTTTTCCGCCTGGTTTTACCAGGCGGAGAAAACCATGGCGCTACGGGACCTCGTTGTTAATTACGCCACCGTATTTTACGGTGGCGTAATTAACTCCTTCCCCACTCCCATTATACCCTATGGGGCAAAAATGGGAATGGGGAAGGGCAGAATGGGGATTGGGGATTTACCGCTCCGCCGAGGTCGGAATGGGGCGGTAAATCCGCCAACCCCCATGGCGCTATCGGCGGCTTTCCGCCATGCTTCGCGGTGCATTTAGCACCGCGAAGTCCGCCTGGGTCCTAATGAGGCCCCTTGTCCTGGCTTGTCCCGCGTTTGGGGAACCGCGGCTGCGTTACTTGGGTGCAGCGCTACTGACTGACATGTTCTGGGTCAGGCTCATTTGGGGCAATGCAGTGAAACTGATCCTGGCGCTGTATTCTTCTTTGTGTTTTCTTGGGGAAAATAGAAAAATGTTAAAGCTTTGGTTCACGGATGAATTTGATGAACAGTTCGCTGTATTTTGAAGAAATGCTATGAAATGTTATTAATTTTTGTTGTACCAATGCTTCTTCTTTTACTCGCTTGTTTGGTTCTTTTGTATATTATGTTTTTTCTTGTGAAAAGATTACTTTTGTAGGCTAAACCTAATAAAAATAAAAAGTTCTGCAGGTTAATGCATCTGGCAATGGTTAATTTACAACAAGGAGAGTTTGGGAGACAAAAGGACCACTAGAAACCTTCCGCACTAAGGGTTAGCTCAGCCTTTCATCCTTCTGTAGTTTTGGGAACTGTAGGCCTTATTTGCATTATTGGTGGCATAGGCTAGGAGATGTATGCAGCCTGCCGGTCACAGTGTAAAGTAACTGGCGTGGCAGAACTAACATCACACCTTTCCCATGTCGCTAAAAGGAGTACCATTTTCCTGGGTATTAATTGAAACCGCTGCCAAGCTGTGAGAGAGCAAGTGCGCGCTGAATGAGCCCTTCTCTCGCTTGCCTTGTTTTCTTACAGTAGCAGACGATGCTCGCAGATTATGCGCTCACACATCAAGGGCTCGTGAACAGTTAATTTGGGGGAAACCAAATATGTCGTTTCGCGTGATCTCGGTTCAAATTAATGCAATATAAACTTTTAAATTATATGTCACCCGCACCACGTTGTTTCAATGCCACAAACACATTAATGTCACAGGTCTTTTTTTAGATCTACAAAGAATCCAGAGTGCTTTGGAGGATTAAATTCCAATCCTTGTTTTTGGTTTTGATTACAGTTGGATGAGGGGGCGGACGGGGGAGGGGGTCCTGAGATGGTGATATTTTCACCTTAGCAATACACCACTGGGACCAGTGAGGCACCTGTGGGGGTTTCTGAGGTGTCACATTCACCTTACAATCTCGCTACATCAGTGATAATAAACGAATTCACAAAAAAGATACACACACTACCCACATTAGCTGTCCTGAAATGACCCTAACACGGATGCATCTCAAGCTTTCATTTGACTTCCCGCCGGCCCTCATCAGGGAGGTGGGGGTTAATTTTCGATTTGTTAAGCTTCTGCAGTGTATGTGCCTTCCTTTTTCTAACGACATGTGCCTTGCACGCAGAGGACGGACCAGACTCTCTTTTGGAAATTCACAGAAAGCTGATAACCACGGCGAGCAGCTTGTGCTTTCTGTGGTCCTGCATGTTAAGTCCAGTCACCTTGATAAACAATGGATCGGTGGAAGATTTGCTTTCATAACCAATATAGGGGCGGTTACTTTCTTATTAGAGTGTGTTCAAATAGTAAGGACAGAGAGCAATTGTGCCCTTGTTTTAACATCAAACTTTGTGCTCGAAGCGCCTGCCAGTGTTTTTTTAAATAGTCTTCAGAGAGTTACTGGGCCTCATTACAAGTCCAGCAGCGGTAACCATGCCGGTAAAAGCAGGGGATTCCAACTCCGCCGGTCCGGGCAGTCAGGCACCGTTAAAATGTTAGTCCCCATTCCATAGAGTCCCATAGGGTCAATGGGAGTGGGGACCACAGAAACAGCGGCACCCGTTAGTAACGGTGCCAGTGCTTCAGTGAAAGTCTGCCTGCCGTGGCCGCTGTACTCAGCACAGTCAGACCTGTCAGGCACAGCAGATCTGGCAGGCAGACTTGTACTTTGCCGGTCCAGAAACAACGGTGCCAATAAGCTTACCGGCACTGTTGTTTCTGGACCGGCAACGTTGTAATGAGGCCCACTGACTTAATTGGAGCTGTAAATGCTCTACTGGCATATGACAAAAGTCTTAACCATGTCTGCCTTTAGCCCCTCGGCTTATAAACACCATGCATATCCTCTGCTAAAGTCTTGTTAAAAACAAGCATTGGCAACAGTTTTGACTTGTGTATTTGCCTGGCACTGCTGTTTTATGCCAGGTAGTCACACCATTTTGCGGCTGCTACCATCGATGGCCAGTTAATACCACTATGTCAGTGCCTGGCTAATGCCTTTCACATGCCTAGAGAAAAGGCCAAATGATTGGCATTGCCAATGCTTGTTGTACATGCCATTGGTTTCTTAACATTCGAGTGCCTGGAAGGCTTCATGTAAACGGCAAGACGGTGGCCTTTTACGACAATGCATGACAGATGTAAAAGGAAACTCAGAACACCACCAAGTGGGGACATGCATCTGCAGTCAAGGCTTCGGTACTATTCCATCCGCGAGCATGAGAAAACGCTAAACATGGACGTGCAGATTAAAAACTCACACACATTAGTAAAGTGAGTTATGTACACCCACATGTATTATTACAAATGTCAGGATGTCATTAAAATGTTGAAAGATGGTGTTCAGATTAGCCAAGAGGCTCTGCAAAAGGCTTAAAGGGTAAGAGAACAAAGAGAAATTGATTTATTTTATTGTACGTGGTTGTTGTAAAGGAGGCAAAGAAATGACCCAAGACAGGAGGATCCAAAGGATTCCAGAGTGGAGTCCAGAGAAAGCTCTCACCCAACTTTCGGGAGGATAGCTCAGGGGCAACGTGCTCGCCTTGGAAGCAAGACAACACAGAGCAACACAGGTTCGATCCCGGGTCACACGTTATAAATAACCTAGCATAACTCTGCCCAGGCCCCCCACATTCCAAAACCAGCATTTAGATTTAGAAGGCTGCAAAAAAGGACTGGGCAATCCCTAATCCTGGGGAGGCGAATAACAATCCAAATAGCCAGGAATAACATTGAGATTCCAAAACACCTTCTCGCCACAGGGAGGAATCAAACAAAAAGCTGTACATTGTTGAGTATCCAACGTCCACGGGTTAAATGGAGCACGAAATCGATTTGACAAACAATGTTCCTGTGGAGATCATCAACAGGAAGCTTCCTCTCAGAAAAGTCGGGAACCCCACATGAACAAAGGGTGATTCCTGAGCCAAGTTGGATGAAGTTAAATGGCAGTGATCTGAATTCCCATAGGACAGCTCTGTGTGGATGTTACAGGCATTCCAGAGCCCGACACTGAGAAGGATGAGGGCCCAAAGCAAACAATGTCTGCCCTTTTAAGCTGCACATGTTTTCTCTCTAAATCACCATGAGAACGAGTTTAATTAATAGAGGGGCAGTTGTGGAGCACTTGGGACCTCTAAGAAATGTTTTCAATCTACATATTACTCTTAACACAACGAAGTAAGATGGTGGGTCGATGACCTACCCAAAATGATTTATGGAAACATATTTTTCATTTTCACTCAAAATCACTAAAATATGTGACAGCGAACTTCCTGTGTGCGTTGAAATTAGAGGATGAACTAACTTGAGAAATGCAATGAATTGTTGAAGGAAATTGTTGTGGTACTCTTTAATTGTAAATCAAGACTATCAGTTAATAAGATCAATGGAATATTTGTAAATGGAATTACCTATGGTTCTATTATGTAAAGTCCTTTGTTTAAAGTTTTAAACAAGTTATGTTTTAATTGTTATATTTTGTACACTAATGTTGAAAGGTTGAATGTTTCAGCCAAATCAATCAAATTAAAAAGAAATACCCGAAATAACAACACATGCATCCAATGATCACCTTTCAGAGACACCTAAAATAGACCAAAACATTGCAGAACAGAAGATAATAGGGAGACTGCTGAAAATATTTACTTTCAAACAGGAAGCATCAACTAGCAAGTTTCCCTGACTGAGGGCAGGGTGGAACCTTTACTTTACTTTACTTTACTTTATGCTTGTTACGCGCCGAAAGCCCGCAGGCATCAGGGCGCGGTGGAGTGCAAAGAAAGTCACCTGCAATTTGTATCTCTCAATAGTTTGCTGGGCGAAGGACTACGCTGGAAGGAAAGAACCAGGCTACACTCAGTTATTGGAAGAGTCTGGTTTTCAAGGCTTTTCTGAAAATGGCGTAGTTTTCTTGTTGTCTTAGATACACTGGGATCTCGTTCCAATATTTGGTTGCCTTGAAAGGGAAAGATTTGCTCCATTCCCGAAGCCCATTTGGCATCCGGGATCTTTAGGAGGCCAATATTAGCCGATCTTTAGCCTCTTCTGGGGGCATACCAAGAGAAGTGCTTTTTGAAGTAGACTGGAAACTTGACTCTGTCCTCTATTCTGAGCCAATGTAGTTCCCTCCTACTATCTGATATGTGGTCCCTTTGTTTCCTCTTTTTAATGATGCAAACTGCATCATTTTGCATAACTTGGCATTTAGCTAGCTCCTTTTTTGAGGCTCCCGATAACAGCGCATTTCCGTAATCCAGGCGGGATAACAGGATAGTTCTGGCTACAGAGGCTGCGTTGATCTCGTTTATGTATGGTCTAATAGCTCTGAGGAGATGCAGGTAGTACAGGTTGTTTTTATACAGATAACTAACCTGTGCTCCTGATCCCAGTGAGGCTTCAACCATCATACCTAGGGTTTTTACCTTGGGTACCACTGGTATGACAGCATCTTTGATACGGAAAGTCGTATATTGGGGCTCTAATTTAGACCTGGCTTGATTAGATCCGAATATCATTAATTCCGTCTTGGTGTTGTTTAAGCACATCCAATGCCTCTGCATCCAGTTGTCAATGATATTATATACTTTCTCGATCATTGCGCTGTCTACTGCATGGTCTCCTGTTAACCCAAAAATTAGCTGCGTGTCATCACCGTAATTGGTGAAAATCACGCCAATGTTTTCTAACAGCGAGCAGAGGCTTCTTATGTTAAGGTTAAACAGGGGAGAGGACAAACTAGCACCTTGGGGAACTCCAAACAATATCGGGGTTGCTTTGGAGAAATTTTCGCACCAGTGTATTCTAGCCATCCTGTCCTTCAAGAAAGAGGCCAACCAGGCCTGTGCTTTTGTTGAGCACCCTACAAGTTTATCCAGTGCTGATTGTAGCAGTTGGTGGTCTACTAAATCAAATGCAGCGCTGAGGTCCAGCAGCATGAGTAACCCAGTCTTGGCTTTCTCTGTCAATTCTAACATGTGTGTCTGTAGGTCTAGCATGGCGGACTCTGTGCTGTGAGCCGCTCTGAAGCCAGATTGTTGGTTATGTAACACATCTGCATTTTCCACATGTTTCTGCAGCTGGTTGGTGTCAATTTTATCTAGAATTTTTAGGATGAAATTGGAGTTGGTAATCGGGTGGAGGTTATTGGGGTCCTTGGGATCCAAGCCTGCCTTTTTAACAAGCGGTGTAATAGTCACTTTTTTAAAGTCTTTAGGGACTACACCTTCTAAGAAGGAGGCATTGACTAGCCTTGTCAGAACCGGGGCGAAGAGTTCTTTATTATCCAGGATTATCTTCGTAGGGAGGATGTTTTCAGCGCAGGAGGTGGGTTTCATGCCTGACATAACCCTACACAGTTCTTCCTCTGAGACCTCTACAAAACTGAAACTTTCCCTTTCTACGAGTAAGGGTTTTTCCTCGACATGGGGCTCTATACTGGTGGTATCTCTAGCCAGAATTATATTATTCCTGGCTTTAGTTATTTTGGCAGCAAAACCCACTTGGACCCTTTCACAATCCTCTTTCGTGGGGATGTGAGGAGGGGAGAGGATTTTGGGCTTTTCCATGTCTTTAAGAATGTCAAAGAGTTTTTTAGTCGAGTTTGGGGCTGCCTCGATTTCCCTATTGTAGTAATTGGACTTAGCCTCTCTGATTGCCTTCCGATACTCGTGATTGGCACGTTTCCAATTATCTCTGTCCGCCTGAGTGTGGGTCTTATGCCATACACGTTCTTTGGCGCGTTTAAGCTGTTTGAGTGCATTTGTATGTTCATTATACCATTTCGCTTTACAGCTGTTTTCCCTTACCAGCTTGTTTTGAAGAGGTGCATATTTATCAATCATCTCTTGTATGGATTTGGTATATTTAGCTAACATGTGTTCACAGTTGTCATCTGCTGAAAAAGATTCCTGGATCTGGAGCACACACGGTTTTAACTGCTCGGGACCGATTCTTTTAAAGTTTCTGTTTGCGACTTTCACATGTGGGTTCTCTAAGAGCTTGATTGGGGAGATTAAGGTTATTTCCAAGGTCACCAGACTGTGGTCCGACCAAATACAAGGCTCCGTCTTTATCTGAGACGAGACTAGGTTGTTGTTGCAGACCCAGTCTAATTGGTTGCCCTGTGGCGTGGTGGGTTCTTTATTTACTATTTGAAATGCCAAATTGTGCAAGGCATTTTCCAGGGCAATGGCCTCTTTGTCATCGGGATTTCCTCTCCATCTATTCATGTCCCCTACTAACAGGGAGGATGAATTATCCGAGACCAGTTTACTTAGTTGCGAACCTAGTTCACTCTCAAAATCGGAGGTTAGGGAGGGAGGTCTGTAAACAACAATGATGTTAAGGCAGTCATTGGGTGTATGGGTCAGCTTTAATTGCATGGTATCACATCCACTGCAGTCAAAGTTCGCTTTAAAAAGATGCAATGCATCTTTTGCTATGACTGCTACACCTCCGCCTTGCCCCAACTCTCTGTTTTTGTTATATAAGATGTATCCTTCTGACGTGGCTTTAATGCCAGTTGGACCTATGGGGTCTTTGAGCCACGTTTCCGTGATGCACATATTATCTAAGTCTCTTTCTAGGATGAGATCATGGACGTTGTGTGCATGCTTATTCAGCGAACGTGTGTTAAGTAGCCCTATTTTCAACATGGAAACATCCCGAGAGGGGCTTACTTTCGATTTCAGCCTACCGCATGTCATAATGCTTTCCATAACACCTACCAAGTTGTCTGAGCGCTGGATATAACAGTATAAGGTTGTTAAGTTCCACTAATCTGACCTGGAACCTCTCTTCTCCTATCTTTCTCTACATAGATTCCCTTTTGAACAAACATGCTACGTCACTGGCTCTAGCTTACCGAACTGAGTGACATAGAAGACTGTGCAAGAACTGAAGGTGGTTGAATGGCAAGCAGCTTTCTTCAATTTGACCATCAACCCAGAGGAGAAGGTCTTTTCACCTGCCAGATTCCCATGAAGTCTATGCGCGATAGTCAAGGAGGGCAGGCACCACCGCCCACGGTGTGATGCTGGGCCCAGTGGTGGTGTGCGGGAATCCCCTCGCTGCCCGGCTATGCCAGTAAAGGGGATTATTACATGAGGCTACCAGGGGATGCCATCCATTTACGGTAAAGCAGTATTAGTGCCAAGAGAAACGGTGCTGAGATACCAACTAGAAAGACTGTTCCTTTTAGACAGTCCCAGACCACAAGAACATGCCTGCCAGTTTCCAGTTTACAATATTCGCTAGAAGCACATTCTGTTAGAGACTGTCCCACTGTGTCTGGAGTCAATGGGATCCATGGAGAAAGAAAGGCTTTGCCAGGTGAGGTTCGCAGGCAGCTGCAACAGACAGGCAGGTTGAGGGCTACCCGTTCCAGCACATCCCCAAGTTGCACTTGAAATTTAAGATGGCGGATGAGACTTTTGTATTCTCATTTTACATTTTAGTGTCGGCTCGTGGCAGTGTTTTTTTAGATGCATGTTTTGCCCGAAATCCACCACTCACCTACCATGAATTATTATAGAAACCATCTGCCCACAATCACGATACACCTGGCCCAGACGGAGTGAACACAAACCCATATTAGCAATGGAAGCAAAAAGGGTGGTGTGGATATTTGGAGAATGCAGGCATTTTAAAGTGGTTGGAGACGGGAGAGGATGAGAAGATGGAGTGTGCAGAGAGGGGTTAAGAAGGAGGATGTAGTAAAATGAGTTAGGGAGCAGGTGTTGAAAGGAGCCAAGGTGATGGAGGAGGACAAATGTTACGAGGAAACAGAGATAGTGACCATCAGGTGGAGAAAGAAGACATCATGAGAGGAGTGGGCAAAAAGCAACTGTGAATAAGAGGAAGATTTGAGAGCAGGGTGTGGGCTGATTGAGGCAGGACAAGAGAGGAGTAGGGCGGACAACCAAAAGTTATTTGTAGGAGAGATTTGGAGCAGTGTAGGAACAAGCATGTGGCACAACATTGAGGAGGTAAAAGAGGAGTCAAGAGAAATAAGAGTGATTCCCATAGGAACTAGCATGAGGGGAAGCACTGAGGAAGAGCGAGAGGCTCGGATGGAAGGTGCCAATAGCAGGACCCCAAGAAAGGAACATGATAAGACCCCTCACTTCAAGCAAGTGGACCCTCTAAGCTGGTCCCCTGTTGGTTGCAGTTTCTAGATGTTGGTCTGCATTGGTCTCAGAATTAACCTGGTGTGGAATTCTTGAACAAACCAATGACTGGATAGCGGGACTCACTCTCCCACAACACACACAAAACCCACTGCGGAATGAGCCTTGAAACCCCGAGGTTTTAGAGAGGTGGACATGAGAGAAGACCTTTGGGAAAAGGAACCCTTGTTTGAGACAATGTCGCAACCACAAAACAATTCTGATTTACTCATTTCAGTTATCCATTTTTGTTTGTTTCCCTACCTAGCCCTCAGGGTTTCTAAACACCAAAATGGTCAATAGAGATCAGCAACCCCTAAAATCTAAGTTCTGACTGGTGTCAACAGAGGGGAGCCACCCGCTTTAAGGCTAGGGTGGTGATCCCGCTAAGACCCTCCAAAGTGGTCTGGGCATGTCGGACCTCACTGGGAGCGACTCCCCTCTTGGAGACAGAGACTCCCATTCCGGTAAGGAACTTCCGGTCCAAAGTACGTTATCTGCCTACATGGGAATTGGAAAAACTGAAGAAATGTCACTCTTTGGTGAATCCAAAACAGGGTTAATTACAATCTCTTTGGCTTCAGGTAATGCTGGATCCTGCCTAAAATGCCACTCGGAAGAATGACAACCCCCTTTTGTTTGTGATGACGTACATAAAAAGAGGAGGAACCTTGAATGGAGGAGAGAGAATCCTACGCTGAGGGGAGCACCTGATGGGAAGCTGTCCTGGAGGGGTGGAGCCACTCTAGACAGTGGAACTGCCAGTTGCATAGAGAGTGAGCAAATCGCTAGTGTGACGCCGGAAGGCTGGCGTTCTGACCAACCACAAAGACAAGGTTGGCAGAGAAACAGAGACTGTAAGTGACGGAAACATGTGGAAGCCATGGTAGGCCTGGGGCCCGTTAACTGATGCCGAGACCAAACTACAGCGGAGAAGTCGGATCGCCGACCTCGGCATGTGGAGTGCCTAAGCTCCAAAGCCGAGCAGAAGAAGGTAAGCAAATGCCCCTGAGAGGTAACACCATTGAGAGGGGCGAACAGTGATACAAGAGCCTGCGAAAGCCACAAGGGTTACAGGATCCAGATTAACCCAAACAGGGAAAAAGCAAACCTATCAGAAAGCGCTTTGGAGGCTCTGAGAAACAGAAAGACAGTAACATTTGAGGCTGGGAAAGTCACAAGGGTTACGGGAGCCAAGCCTGACAGAGGACCAGAGGATTTTGGGGAGTCCCGGAAACATGAAACATGGGCGGAGAGAGAACCTGGAGGATTGCAGTGTTTAAAAACAAGACAAGGACACCGTCAAGCACAAAGTAAGAAATGGCGGGATTGTGTTGAAAAACCGTGTCTTTCCTGAGAAAAGAGAACCATAAGGAATATATGTAAAGACTTGAAACTTGATATACAGAACCTGCAGAGAGGCAGAGCACTGTACCGTGAGAAACTGATGAACTTTGTGAAATAGATCTAGAACTTTACAAACTTTTCAAAACCTGCTTCTTGGAGAAGGGAACGAAGGGTTGGGCCAGTCAGAAGCCAAAGACAGAGGCTATTGGTCAGCCGCCTTCTTTTTGTTATTTTTGGCTGTTAGGATTTTATTAGCAATAGGTTTTACCTTGTAAATCCTGCAATAGGTGGGCTGATTGAGGTAAAGCTATCCCTCCTGGTAGCAACTTTGGCAAGAGTTGCAGTGAGACACTCAGTGAGGTGAGCCTTTAAAGGATAAAGGAAGGAAATAACAGGAGGAAAACCGGGGCCCCGAAACAACCTCCTAGGAGCAATATCCAAACAGAAAGAAGGGATCCCGAAGACTGTGCAAGGAAGGCCGAGTCCAATGATGAGGATCTGTAATTAAGTGGGCTGCAGAAGGGAGCAGCGGATCTTGGAGCAAGGAGCAGAAAAGAGGCACGAGGCAGGAGAAGGGGAGACAGGATCAGGAATGGCTGAAGAAGCTTACTGCAGGGGAAGCATCCATTCAGGAAAAATGCAGTGTTGCAATGCGCCGGACCGCTGACATATACACGATCTACACGACATATACAGTGGCCATCTTGTAATGGGCTGCGTATGTCTCCAACGGTTGCAGAGGCTCCACAGAGCAGGAACCCCAACAGCTTTGGACAAAGGATATTTTCTTTTGACTAACACCATTAGTTTTATTTAGGCAGGGAACTCCCCTCATAGAGATAGGGCTAGACAGGCATTTAAAAAAAAAATATTCTTCATATAAACCCTTGAACATGTACGTACTTTGTCTGACAGCTTCTGGTTCACCACACTGTCTACTCGTGAAGGAAACCCCATTATTCCTCTGTTTCCCCACGGGAATTACTAGGGGAATCCTAACCTGGGGTCCCATAGCAAATCTCAATTAATGGTGTCTTTCAACCACCCAAGTTCCACTTGATCTTTCCCTCTCACAGTCAAACTCCTCCCACTTAAGTCCTTTCCTTTCTTTCCCTTCCTTCTACTCTCCTCCCTTCACTTCATCCAACTTGCTCCTTTCTCTCCCTGTCCCTCAGATGTTCTTCCATATAATACTATGCCTCATTCCCTACTACTCTCTCCCCTCTCCCGCCCTCCATCCAGTCACCCGCCTTTCTCTCTCTCCATCACTTTCGTCGCTCAACCTCACTTACTTCGCAAGACGAACTCTCAATCCCATTCACTTCTCACACCATCTTGCATGAACTCCCATCCAAGTGCCACTTTCCCTCTCCAACAATACCTCACGATGCACACACTCTCAATGATCTTTCTCCATGCACCACAGGCGCATAATTCTTCTGCCATGGTCTCTCAGTCTGCCTTCTCCTCCTTTAACCACACCCAAACAACACACCCTGCTCTGTTTATCGTCCACTTTAATGCTTCTCCTCCCCCTCTTGTGGGTCACCCATTTGGTTCTCCAGGCCAATTGTCAGCTTGCTCTTTCCCTGGGGTCATGTCATAAAGATGTAAGGCTTTAAATGCCTCAGAAACATAGCCCACTCCTCAGACACCAGTTTGATAGTTTTCCAATGGCGGCTCATGACCAACAGTCTCTCTCAAAGTCCTTCTGCATATGATCTTCAAACATAGGTCCACCGGAATCCTTCTATGGGGCCCACAACACACACATTCACTCTCCAAGTTCTTAGATGCTTGGTGAAGTACTTCCTGGTTTCCGGTTTGGAGCATGAATTGCTCTGCGGCCCAGCGGTTTAGCACCACCCTCTCGCTGTTGGATTGATCATACCCTCTTCTGCCACAAGAACCTCTGGGTGTTGTAGAACTGGAAAAAAAGGAAAGACAGCACTGGCCTGAACAGGGCACAACAGGTATGGGGTGATAACTCCCATCAAAAATCCAGCCCGCTTTTTGCTATTTGCAAGCACACCTCCAGTGTGCCTGAATCAAGCCCAGCTCCACTCAGCCTGCATTGATAAGGCTACAGAGAGCCTCGCCACCATAGTAGCACACGAGGCACCCAGCTACTCCAAGATGGCCGTCCACTGTTGCCTGCAGCCCCATATGCCTAACTAGGATGCCAGCAGCCAGCCGATGGGCTACTGGGCCTATCTCCTGCCCCATTGGCCGCCGGCAGGCGAAACCGGCCCACTCTTCCCAAGGCCCTCGAGAGGCAAGGCTATCACCTGTTTTGTGCCTGTTTTGCCGTGTCTGTCGTTTGCCAGACCCCCTGGCCCCCGCACCAGACTTCTCCAGAGGTAACACTTTCCTTCCTGCCAACCTGGTTGACTCTTATCAACGCCCTTACATCCAAATGCTAGTAAGCCTCCTGTGTTATTATTGAACTGAAATCGTTTTACTTAGATCTACTGCTGCACTTGCCAGCCCACCCCACTAAACTACTATACCTCATGCCAGACTGTGAACAACACATCCCTATAACCTTGCTGCCATACTGCTACTCATCTACTTGCTCACGGTTTACCTACCTGCCTGCATAGTATTTTGGCCTAATTGTGGGATTTTCGCACCTAGTTAGACCCTTGCTGCCCTATTGATTCTACTGATACCTGATGCCAGTTGTTGCACCTTACCCGAGCCCAGCCTGATGCTAGTCACTGTGCCTCACCTGTTTGCTGCTACTAATGCTTGACACTCGAACTTGATGTTACCTGGTGTGCCTGATATTTGAACCTAGCTGTCCTGTATTTTGGACTGCATTCCCTGATGTGCCTGACACTCGAATCTAGCTGCGCTGTATTTTGCACTGCATTCCCTGTTGTGCCTGACACTCGAATCTAGCTGCGCTGTATTTTGCACTGCATTCCCTGTTGTGCCTGACACTCGAATCTAGCTGCGCTGTATTTTGCACTGCATTCCCTGTTGTGCCTGACACTCGAATCTAGCTGCGCTGTATTTTGCACTGCATTCCCTGATGTGCCTGACAAATGCTGACTTTCATTGTGCCGCCCTGGTCACTATACGAGTGATGTTATTTAGTCTTTGCTAGGCTTCTGAACACACTGTACGCTCAGTTCACCTTATGTTTGCTGATATTTAGTCAAATCTAGGCACTTGTATTCATTGTGCCACCCTAGTCTCCAATACCACAGTCCTATCTAATGAGACCCAATTTTGACCCTTGTGAACAATTTTGCAGGTATCTTACTCAGGTAGCTAGTTATACAATCATGCACATCAGTGTGCTCCTTCTACTATACTACACTTTAGCCCTATGGGCTGCCCCAGCCACTCAGTTACCCACTGCAACAACCTCCCCCTATTGGGTTAAACCCGATCAGCTACCTAATAGCCTGGCCTGCCCTAACCTTCACCAATAGGCACTGCCTACTGTGACTGTGACTTCTATAATGAGCCCTGCAGCAACCACCGCAGGTTTACACTACTCCAGTAACCATATTAACCAATACCTTAATGACCCAGTTCTGTGGCTGGAACATTTCGTCAGGAAACCCACACCCAACCAACCTTGCCCCCTCGTCCTCAGAAACAAGAGACTAGGCACTAGATTCCGCCTATGACACTGCCGCAACAACGCCACCAAGCAAACCTCTCATACACCACGTGGCTCACCCCCATCTACCGCTACATGCAAATCCACTACCACAGGGGCTAAATTGTCTGTGTTCAAGGGCGCCCTTATCAACGCTAGATCTCTCCCAGCACACGCATTAGACATTGCTGACCTCATCACCACCTCTGACCTTGACTTCATCGCTATATCGAAACTTGGCTACATGCCGCATCTGGCCCTTCACTATCCTTGGCTTTACCGCCTGACTACAGCATCACGCGATATGACCGTACCACTGCCCAATCCAGAGGCGGTGGCGTGGCCTTCATCCATAAAAACTCTCTTGACCTAAGAGTGGTGTCTGACTCCAAACTCGAATCAGCTGAATCGTTGTCAGTCAAACTATCACTAACGCCTAACCAAACGGCCACCCTCAACCTTATCTATAGGCCCCCAGGTCCGGCACTGACGTTTGTCGGTGAAATATCCACTCTCTTCCTTGACCAAACTAAATATAACTCACAAACCATCCTCCTAGGTGACCTTAACTTAGTCCTTGGTGACCCAAAAGATCCTGTGGCACTAGATCTGGAGAATGTCCTAACTGACCTCTGCCTCACCTTGTACATTCAAGAACCCACCCATATCAAAGGCAGGACCCTTGACTGGTTAGCCGGCTCTAACTGCAATATCAAGGTTCTCGACAATACCCCTTGCTTATGGTCTGACCATCACATTATAACTTTCAATATCGAAGCAACTCCGCGAGCCCCGACACCGATAGCCCCAGCACTCCCTACTAGAAGTAAAAAGGACATAACTAAGGAGAAACTCCTCCCACTGTTACTCACCTCCCTCAATGCGGCCACCTACACCTGCTCTGATCCCACCTCTCTAGCAGACACCTATAACCAAACTATGCTCACGGCTATAGACTCTATAGCACCCATCAAACTTAGGAAGGCCAAACCGCGAGCACATCTTAATTCATGGTTCACCCCACAGTTAAGAATGCTCCGCAAAGTTAAACGCTGTGCTGAAAATCGCTGGAAAAGCCACCCTTCTGATGAGCATAAAGATGGTTTCCTTCTTGCCTCACTGACCTACAAAGATGCTATCATCACTGCAAAAAAAGAGTCTCTTAATAATCGTATTCTGCAAGCTGATTCAAATACAAAGGAACTCTTCAGAATCCTAAAAGAGCTAGAAACTCCAGTCTCTCCCCCAGACACTTGCACGAAGGACAGTAAATGGTGTGCTAACATTCAAGCAGCCTTACTGAATAAAATCTCTGCGCTACAATCTAAAATTAAAGACAAAGAGGACAGTCTGAAGCTCGACAACCGCTCACTCTCCCCTGCTAGGGCCCTCCCTCTAGACACTGCTAATACCAAACCATTTGCCTTCTCACCACTCACTGTTACTGAGATAGAAAATATCATCCTGAAAATTGAACCTTCCAACTGCCAAGGCGACCCTTGCCCAGCTCCCATCATTAAGGACTCTGCACATGAGTTGGCCCCATTCATTACGGCCTTCATCAACTCCTCCTTCAAAATCGGTATTGTCCCAGACAACCTTAAGGACGCTTGTGTGATCCCACTGCTCAAAAAACCTTCCCTAGACCCAAGCATACCTACTAACTTCCGACCTATCACCACGGTACCATTCTTGCTTAAGATTTTAGACCGCGCAGCATACCTTCAGATCCAAGATTACTTGGAATCCAACAATCTGCTAAGTCTACGACAGTCTGGTTTTCGTCCCAGATATGGGACGGAAACTGCTTTAATAGACCTCAAAACCCAAACTGAGGTATTGAAGCATAAGGGCAAACTAGCAATGCTACTACTCCTCAACCTCCCTGCCACATTTGATCTGGTCAACCATCAGATCCTATGCAAGCACCTCCACTCTGCTGCCAACTTCTCGTCCTCTGTCGCGGCCTGGAACAAATCCTTTTTGTGCAATAGATCCATGAGCGTCTTTGCCCCATCCGCAGCCGCGGACCCTTCCCCTATTCACTGCGGCGTACCTCAGGGATCTTGCGTGTTACCTACACTTTATAACATTTTCACGAAACCACTCTTTGATGTGCTTGACTATCTGGGTGTCTCCTACACTAACTATGCAGATGACACCCAGATACTCATTCCCATCACAGGTGATTATCTAGCTGACAACAAGGCCCTTAACAACGTCTACCTGGTCATCCAAGCCTGGATGGCCCAACACCAATTATGCCTAAATGACGACAAGACGGGGCTCCTTATCCTGGGCACCTCGCAATGCCTGAGCAAACTAGAGCCGTCCTATCAGTCATTCACCATAGACGGTAATACCATACGAGTCTCGAAAGATACCAAAACATTAGGTTTTTACCTTGATGCCACCTTATCCTTATCTCGACACATAAATGCAGTCAGATCTGCCTCTGCATACACGTGCAAACTTATTGCAGCTTGCAGACCGTTTCTTACCACCCCTAACAGTGTCACACTAGCTAGAACTCTCATTATGGCATAAATTGATTATTGTAGTGCATTCTACTTAGGCACCAGCCAAGAGAACCTGAACAAACTCCAAACTACCCAGAACAATGCCATTTGAGCTGCCCTAAACATCCCCCGCAACCACCACATTTCAGAATCCAGAATTAACCTAAAGTGGCTACCTGTCAAGCAGAGAATCTCACTCAAAACACTTGCCCTCACACACAAATGCTTGGCTAACAAGGCCCCTATCTACCTCTGTAGTCGGCTGTCTCGCCACTCGACCTCCCGTCCTCTAAGAACTGCCCAGACCCACTGCCTATCGATCCCTAGGTTCAAACTACAAAAAGTGGGGGGCACTAGCTTCCCTGTCCTAGCCTCTAAGTTATGGAACTCCCTCCCCGTTACCATCAGAGCCGAAGACTCTTATAACAGATTCAAGTCCAAAACCAAATCTTGGCTTTTCGACCAGCACTAAGACATGCTCTTGTCTTAAATACTCTGGCCTGCGGACCTCTGTTATTACTTTCTGTACACCCTATGGGTATATCCACTGTAAAGCCTTAGCGGCACTGCAATGTAGATAGAAACTCTGTCATTATTTGGGTAATGTAATTTTTATGTCTGTAAATATGCATTAATGTAATGTAAGTCTTATGTCTATATATATGCATTATTGTAACTTTGTACAAATTGCCCCCTATTGCCTCCGGGCCTGATGGTTTGCACGTTATAAATAAAACAAATACAAATAACAAGCAGTGCTTAACATCTGCAGCCTGGTACAGTTAGAAGCGATATAGACTAGATCCCTCCCAACTCCATCACCTGCCTATGGGGACAGGAAAACTATTTGGTGGGACCTCCTGCCCCAGGTTGAGTCGAGTACTCATCCTCCATTGACGGGGGCCAGTCCATGAACCTGCCACACCACAGAAGGCAATGAAGTAGAGTCTGCACCATCCTCAACCCTGGTGTTGAACCCCTGTGGGATAGTCTCCCAGGGCACCAAGCAAACCACCCCAGACTGCCTGGAGCTATCAAATGGTGCCACCTGCTTGCTGGTGAACCCTCCCCTCTTACAGGAATTACTCTATTTTCACAGTTAAAACAAGCCTTGATGCTGCTTAATTCTGCATTTGACCAGCAAGAGGTATAAAGAATACCTGGGTAGTTGGAATTAGGTAAAGCATATATGCATCACCTTATATGCATTACACGTGGCCCATTTTGAATAGGTAGAATTTAGCACTTTTAGACTCCCTAGATGTTTTTAGAGCTATGGTGATTTATGCTTTCGCTGCAAATATGTAGAACTTCACTAAAGCACTTTGAAACAGATTTCATATTGAATGTATTAGGGAGCAACCTATTTTGGATTTAGTCGTTATCACTGTGCACTGAAAAGCCTATGGTCTTGTTATGTATATTTGAATTAAGAAAATGTCCCTTTTAGAATATTCCTCTGTTCTGTGTTCAAAGCAATGAGACGGAGGCCAGACTCAATGAACATTTTCAGTAAGGTGGATAGGACTTAGAAAAGTCTACTTAGCTGAAGAGTAATTTTACATGACATAACACAAATTAGGATGAGTTACTAGGCCGCAACAGAAAGCAAAGGCCCGTAAATTACACAAGAATAAAGTGATGTCCAGTTTTCCTACCAATCTTGGTGCAACTAGCTGGGATGTGTTTAATATACAAATTGCAGTAAGTTGTCTATTTATGAGATAAAGGTCCCACTTGAAGTGTATATAAATCACGTGAAATCCAATTGAGGGCAGGCTCAAAAAATGAGCACAGTCCTGTGGCATATTGGCAGACAAGCTGTGCAAATAATGGAAGCAGACCAATGAATACTAGCCTGCCACAGATGAAAGCAGGGAGCTGAAAACAAGTCTGCCAGATTATAGGATGACCGCCAACAATGAAATGGGTATGAAAGCTATTATTTTCAAGCACCAAAGGGCTAAGTAATATGATTTACATTTATCAAAGAGACAAAGAAGGGGCAGGCATTTCGATTGGTTAAACAAATTAACAGGGGGGGTCCTGGGAGTCCCTCTGCCAAAACATTAGTCCTGGTTACGAGAGATTTACCCAGATTCCTTAGCTCACTATCTTTCACAGAGGAGAAATATCCAAAATATATCAGTCTTTGTCCTGCCCTGGGGCAGTCTAGCACGGAAATGCTAGGCAATTCTCCTCTGAACAAGAGTACCAACAGTAACCCCAGACACATGTTTCTGTCTGGTTGGACCACATCAGTAGGGTAGAGCTGTGCCTCTCTAAGAATAGTGAGCAAGGGGTCCATATCTCGATTCCCCTCTAAACAGAATTAGAGTAGAGAATTAAGCTAAATAGTTTTTAGCAGCATGGATTCAGGTTTTATCCTGCAAGTTGAATTAGAATTGTTTATGCAGCACAGATCAGGCTATTTATTTATTTATATATGTCTTTCTATAGCGCCAAAAGCTCGCAAGCATCGGAGCGCTGTAACAAAAACACAAGAGACAATCCATAAAACACAGTACAAGGAGACTATTCTGAACCCTTAATCATATTTCATACAAGCATAAATGTTTTAAAATAAATGGAAGTAACTGGAGGTACAATTGCAAAATGTTATTTGGAATTTCTGAAAGCTAATGCAGGATGCATTTTTTAGTAAAAAAAATGTCTTAAAAGGTTGAAATCTCTTTAGGAGATGTCACATCATTATGGAAGCATTCATTTATTGCGATGGTTGAAGAACAAATGTTTTAAATAAATACTTTAAAAATATACACCAACTTGTTTTCATTTGTGACAAATTCAGGGAATTCGACCCCTCTCCCAAAGGGTCAGCCACTCCTATTTGGGAAAACAAAGGTGAGCACGCTAATCTTAACACCTGCATCATCCTTTAGGATGGGGAAGCGCCTGCATGGGTCCGCCCACGCTTTTGATAATTTAGAAGGAGGGACAGGACAAGCAGAATCCCACTGAGGGTGCACTCCCACCCCCCACCTTATAAGATATAAACAGGAATATACGTTATCCTCCCTTGTCTCAGGAATCAAATAGTTTTGTTGGTTACATGGGAGTTAAACTGTAGATTAACTTGCAACTTCCTACACAAACGATTGGCATAGTTTCTGAACCTTTTCAGGCACTGTCCACACCTCAGAAGAAGAGGAGAATAGGCTCACCCCCTGGTTGTGTGGAGGATAAAGACCCAATCAGCAATAATACACCAAGAGAGTAGCTCACGGAGCAGCAAAGGAGAGACCTCCTCCTGGGAGATTTGACAAGAAGGAAGTAAATGCCCGGCATGGCAGATCACAAAGCGGACAAGCCCATGGAATGTGGAGCAGCCCTACCGAGACACGAATCGAAGAAGCCCGCTCAGGAGGACGACAATCAATAGAGGACGCCCAAGCGGAACTCAAGAGGTCCTCCAAGGAACCAAGGCCCTGCGAGAAGACAGCGGGAGGGGAGCGCCAGCTCAGTCTGACACAGAACACCAGGGGAAAGCCGTTTCAGCCTATTGGAAGGCCTGTCTGGAGGAGCATTGCATAGAGACGGAAGGTACATGTTTGCTCCAGGGAACCGGGTAGTGGGCAAAAAGGGCCAAAGAGACCCCAAGGCGGGGTGAAAGAAACCAAATCCCAAGGCTGGGTGAGAGAAACCCAACCCCAATGCAGGTGAAAGAAATCAGGCCACAAGGCGGTGGTGAGAGAAACCAGACCCCAAGGCAGGGTAAAAACCAGAAGATAACTAAATGGAGAAAGTACCACAAAATTCCTTGGTGGGGAGCCCAAGGAGAGTACATGTTCTGGTCTCACGAACCAACCAGGCAGTTCCCAAGAGTCATAGTAGACCAGAGATGGTGACACAACCATGGTAACCCAGATAGAAATACACTAAACAAAGACTTACCTACAACTAGAGGAAGGGAAGAATGAGAAGACATTAGGTGTCCTGACTTTAAAAAAAAAACTATTTATAGACACTTGGTAGAACCAGAACAACACAGGCAAATAGTGAGTAGTAAAACACAACGCATCTTGATACCACTTTACAGCACACAGTGATCGCGATAGATAGCAGACCGGAAAGGGGAATACACATGGATCTATGACGATGTGAGATACGAGCGGAAGGCAGTCCAGGTGTCCTTTGGGCGACCAATGCTCGGCAACAGTGTAATATACATTTCATCATTGTCATTCACCCACGTGACATCTCTCCCTTTTAGCAAATAACAACCCCAAATGCATACCCCTATGCTTAGCAACCTCAATATTTCCTCTATAACCTAGCACACAGTCACACACCATTAGATTTAACTGGTGACCCAATATAGCAGATAATGTGTTAAGTACAGCGTGCCAGCAATCATGTAGCTTGGGACAGGACCATAATATATGCAACAGGGTTGCACTCCTGTCCCTGCATCTGGGACAGTCTCCCACCCTGTCAGACTGAAACAAGTTCATTCTCAATGGGGGGGTAGTGAAGTCTGTTCAAAATCTTGAAATGGTTGGCCTATATTCTGAGTTCAGAGATACCCCTTTCATCATATTCTTACTGTGGCTTAGGTGGCTGCATGCAGTATGTATGATAAGCATGCATGCGATGGAGGTTCTATGGGGAACAGTGGCCTCTGAGATTTAAATGCCTGTTGCATACATAAATAGTGCAATGCATGTAATGGGCCCTCCCCTGTAACTTCTTTCAAGTCTCCCCAGTCACAAAGCGGCCGTGTACACATAAATTGCCGATGGTCAGGGCACCAACTGCACTCTAAACCTTCTCAATACTCCCATCAGTGGTGGGAGACAGCATTGGTATCCTCCATAATGGAAGCTACCTATCATACATAGAGAGCAGCTTGAATTTAGCATTCAGTCTACTCCATGCCGTCCAGGTCGCCCCTACTGGGTCTAGTGGGTGTGTAGGCTGATATTCACTACCCACCAAAAGCGACAGCAGTGGGACAGGGACGACCCACATTCGTTCGAGGCGAACATGGGGAAGATAGTATCATCCAACGACCAATAAGTTGCATAATGTATTTGCGCCACGAAGTAGTATAGTTCTAGATCGGGGGCATTAAAACCCCTCTTGTCATACGGCCGGGCCAGAGGTGCCCACCTCAGCCTGGCCATCAGCTCAAACAAAGGAGGTGCTTATTGCTATAAGTTCCTGGAAGAGTGCGCATCCCAGCCACAACGGTATGTTGTGAAACATGTACAGTAGCTTAAGCACTATTATCATCTTAATTAAGGATAGCCTCCCTGCTGGTGATATTGGCATACAGCCCCATCTCCAGAGTTTAGATGTCTTGTGTCTAATGTATGTTCCATAATTGAGTTCCTCAGTCAGTACCGACAAGCTAGCTATTATGATTCCCATATATCGCATTGACTTTGCTGCCCATTTCAATCTGAGGGTGTGGGGCGGCTCCTTTGTGCCATCGGTCACCAGTAATATTTCGGACTTATTGCCGTTTAGATGCAGCCCGGAGTATTTGCCAAATTCCACTACAGTATTGATCACTTTTGGCAAGTTAATGTCAGGATTCCTAAAATATGATTCACCTATAAGGATATGATCTTTGTCTTCACGCCTATCATCACACCTGTGGTGTGATGCGTGGTTAGTGTCTTGTCCGCCAGCAGCTCGATTACCAGTACAAACAGTAAAGGGGACAGAGGGCAACCCTGTCTGGTCCCCCCACTAAGTGCAGCACCTGTGAATCCTGCCCATTCACACAGGCCCGGGCAAAGGGTTGTTCATAGAGCAGTCTTACCCAGGAGATGAATCTTGGATAGTAACTGAAACAAGAATGGCCATGATACAGTATTAAGTGCTTTTTTCCATATCCAAAGAGACTGCTACAGTCTGAGGTTCTGAAGGGATCTCAGCCACAACATTATAAAGCTGTCTCAAATGTAATGCTGAGGAGCGCCAGAGCATGACCCCAAATTCTGTTGACATGGCTACTCCTCCAACATACACCTTAAATGCCTGCCAGACTGTTGCCACTGAGTTAGCTGATACCACATTGATCTCAAAGGAGGAAGTCACATGGTCATGCAAATTCAGCAAGAACGCAGGATTGAGGAGAGCTGCTAGTTTAAACCGCAAAGACAGGCAGGATGCACCATTCCTCCTCAACTGCATGGTGAGGAGTACCAGGGAGTGGTTGGAAATGGTACGGGGTAATATCGAGCAGCGGGTCACGCTATTTAGCAGAAACCAACCACGCGCCAATTCGAGAGTACATATCATGCACAGAAGAGTAAAACATATATATCCTGTCCATGCCATGTAGCGTACGCCAAGCATTTGAAAGTTCCAGCATGTGCATGTAACACATTATTTCTTGCACTTCTCTGGTTAAATATCGGGCTAGCATCATGTCTGATATGGTTTTTAGGTCTCGGCTGCACACAATCTCGGCCGTCCGATACGGGATGCATAATTCAAACGTATAATAAAAGCCCGGGTCATCGATGTTGGGGCCATAAACATTGAGGAGCAAAACTTCCGTCCCATGCAGGATTCCATGCACCCGGACATACCTGCCGTCAGTGTCCACCTTAGTGTCTAGATGTGTGAATCACAGCGAGTGGTGTATCAATATGAGCGCACCTCTGACATTTGTAGAAAATGCGGCATAGTACCTGTGAGATCTCCAGCTTACCCCAAAGCTGAGCGCCTGGCAGTCCAGTGCATGCGTTTCCTGCAGGAATACAATCTTAGCTCCTTTCCTATTAGCATATGAGACGATCTTCGTGCCTTGATCATATTACCCAATCCCCGATGTTCCAGCTGAGCAAGGCGATCATCTGCGTCAGAGTCTACCCTGCTGTGCCATAACCGCGTGTGTGTTCTATCCCACAATGTGCGTAAAAGTATGAATATACCATGTTCTACTGCATGTGTCAGCAAGTGTGTTTTAGAATTACCCCAACTCATTCCGCTCCACCCCATCACCCTTACTGCTCTCCAAATTGTGGCAGTGCCTGCTCGCTCCCCCAAGTCAACCCATCCCAAACTGAACATTTGCACTTGGCAGGGGGACATCTGTTACTGCTCAGCTAGTGCAGTGACTCTGTGATAGGGCCTCAGAAATAGCACCACTGCCAGTGAATCTTCTCCAGAGGTTATGAATTGCACTGTGATCAGTATCCCTGGTTATGAATTGCACTGTGATATAGTATCCCTGTGTGGACAGCAATACTGGGGTGCCAGTCCCCCTTTATGCTCTGCTCGCTGCTAATGCAGATTGTTACTCCAATAGTCTATTTTATATGCATGTAGGGTCCCACAGGGTCAGCCTCCACGCTATTCTCAGCACCAACTGTGCACTGTCTCTGCTCTGAAGCATGGATTAGGCCTTAACAGTCCTTCACAGCCAACCTGGGGGCCTCCAGAGATATGGAGCAAGCTGATGCCACAGTGCGCCTCCCCAACCATCTCTCCTATTTGCAGTCCAACGATACAGCAAGCCTTGTGCACGGATCAATAGGGATTCACGCCCCAGCCACACCAGCAGTGCTGCTCCACCAAGCCTGCAGGATCCAGCAGGTATTTCCCTGTCAGCCGGCTTCGGTATAGTATTAGAAGCCACTCCAGGCGGCTAACCGTCCGCTGTGGTGCACCACACCAGAACAGATCAGAGGTGCGATAGAAAAGACTGGTCACGGCCGCCACTGTGTAAGGGAGCCGCTTCGGCTCCCACTGCACTGACAGCCGGTCCAACTGCAGTCTCCACATCGGCCAGCTACCTCCGCTCCGATGGTGAGCCCAGTGCCAGAACACAGGACCCGGTCTGCGCCGCACTGCAAAGCGCCACCCCTATATATATAACGCTGTAGGCCTTCCAGTCACCAGGCCTACAGCAATGATTGAAAAATAAATACCTAATAAGACATGACTGACTCTTTTGTGGTTAAATTTCTTTTTAATAATGCAGGGGCGATACACCCGCACCCCCCTCCCCACTTCCCCCTACCTTTACATATAACCTTACCCCACCCCACATCCACATATTATTAAAATGTACAAAAAAAGCTAACAAATTCGACCAAATACATTCAGTCATTTCTCATTAGGTATTTCTGTATTCGATCATTTTTGCAGAAAGGCTTGGCAACAGTTGCGAGTTTCATCCACCCGAACTGAGCTTAATAAGAAGCCGCCATGTTAGTTTGGCTGCTCCACAGCACCCCAGGTGTCCCGACTTGTACTGCAGAACATGGCAAAGAGCACTTTTTTTCTGATACAGAGATTGGGTGAGAAACCAGTCATTCTTTTATTTGGTTTAGGTATTCCCTTTAGCCACGCTATACTCAACTGTAGAAAAAGGCAAAGAGTATTAACTACCAGTTAGATTTGTCAAAGAGCAGTGACAAGATTTATTAACAAGTCTGTTGAACCGTGTATCAATAAAGTTAATTCGAACATAAATTGTAAATTGTGGATTAACAATTCCTTCTCTACAGGTCCAGCGCCTGATAGAGACTCACAATTATAAAATACGTAAGATGTACATGTATACCAATTTCACAAAATGTTCTTGTCTCACAAATTGTTCTTAGGTAAAAGAAGTAAATCAAAGAAAAGAGGAATTATATATACATGAGTGCCTATTACAGGTGTGCCATGTGCCGACACGTGTTTCGACCCTTTGGATCCTCTTCAGGGCATGCACTAATTAGTTGCACTCTTTGTTTCAAATGATCAACTAAACTTGTAATCTCTAATGAAAATCTGACATATGCAAAGCATGTAGTTCATTTGGACAATTGTCCACCTATTTATCACACGCTTAGATCACATTAATAAACAAACATCTGCTGACATATGTTCTCTGACTCAGATTAAACATCTGCAAAACTAATAATTGATACAGTTGTCCATTGATCAATTACAATCGTGATCCAAATTGGTAAAATGAACACAATCTCTGAGTCGGTCTTAATCAAATTGCACTCTGATAGGAAACATGAAAGAGAAAGAAAAGGAAAAACAGCAATTTAGTCTATTACCAATAAGCGCACATACACTTTTAAGCTGTGCATAAGGGTTTGTCCATTTAAAATTCTCAGAATACATGTAGATCTACTAAAAGTGCAGAGTCTGCAAATTGCCTTAGACTCAAAGTAGATAACCTTTTGTAAACAACGTGCAAGTTACGGTTCGGATCCCACATTCTAGTATTACGAGCAATGGTTATTAGCTAGCTCAACATATTAAAGTTGCTTAGTGGTGGGTGCAAGGAGTTAACTCCTAAAGGGACCGCTTACCCAAATCGATGCGTTTGCGTGTTCCCGTTTCTGAGTTGGTGCGAACCTTTTTCATACCGCAACGTGATTACACTGTGACCGTTTTGAAGAACAGCTGTTCTTCTTCACGTGAATGATCAGGGCTGCAACGAATGTGTAAATGATTGCCATCAGCCTCGAACTTCATTTGATAAACAAACGTGAATCTGTTGATAAAACTGTGCAAAACATGCATGTGGCCGCTTACCCACAGAACGTATTATTTGGTGTCCTCGCGGCATGAGGCAAACTTCGACTGGCCGTACAGCTTCAATTGGTAAACTTCCGTCGCGTTTGACAGTGAACCGCTTAAATATGTGCTCCCAAAAAGATGCCACTCGAAATGTTGTTGGCTGAGAGAAACAGAACATCAGACATGCTCAGTACCTGGTCACCCACAACCTGATTTAGTAGCTACGAGTAACACACTTGCTAGCAATGCTCACCTGATATTGTGATCAAGGAAAGTCATCGCACAAATGCGCGGTTGTAGCACTGCTCCGGCAAAGTGTTGGGCTGTTGTTCTTTTTCTTCTTAATTATCAGATGCGTGGGCGGACCCACACAGGCGCTTCCCCATCCTAAAGGATGATGTGCACCAGACCCACCAATCAATACTTAGCTCACATAATCTCACAACTCCTCCCACCGCCCAGTCTGCCTCACAAAATCCAACATCACACTGTTCCTTCTCCTGCCTCTCACCCCGTCACCTCCCAGCAAAGCCTTCCCACTCAGCTCAGCCACACCCAGCGCAGACAACCGAACCCTCATCAATTCTCTCTCCTCAACATGTCTCTTTGGCCGCTCCTAATATACATAGCAGACTGTCACGTGGAAGTTAGCATGTGACATATTTTTTGCCCGAAAAAAGTGTTGCTAATACTGCGTTAGTGCTGCTTGCTGGGGCACATTTTTTGAGTTTGTTTAAAGGCACTAATAGTTGCGCTCCTCATTAGAGTGAACTATTTATGCAGACATGAAAAGAAAAGTCAAATACTGCACTGGCAATGTCACTTAATTAGACGCCGAGTCTAATACGTCCTGGTTGTTGATTAGAATGCGAAATATTATACACAGAAATGTGCGAAGAATTCTGAGGAGATTGGACCTTGCTGGTCCCTCTCCAGCACACAGTACATTATTAACAATATTCTAGTCATTAAGATGCTGATATAACATTGTGGATTGGGAGCGGTCCTGAATCGGAGTGCTCATTGCACCCTCCACTCCTATAGACTCAGAAATACTAAATTTACACTACCTATTTAACCTACATATAAGTGAGATCAAATACATTAGTGCAATCGGTCTGTAGTACCCAGCTGCTGATGCGATACGGATTACTCTAATATTGCAGAGTATGATATAATGTTAGTAATTGTTGGAATTATCTGGTTCGGATAGTGATTAAAGAGACGTTACAAAAAGACATGTAGTTTGTGTTCTTTGTTGAGACCAAATTTCAGACATCGTAATCCGTGAGTTCATTTCCCCTAGGAAGACTGTTTTCATATCCTTCCCACAGTGTCACTCGGCTGTCCATAGAGTCACTATTGATGTCAAATTATTCCGTTGTCTTAGACTCTATGCGTTCTATGGAGTCAGGGAACCCCAGAGAGTATCCGTTTGAGCGCCAGCTCGGGGCAGGCATTGTATTAATGCTTTGGATCTCAATCAGCAATGGCGAAAGGTCCAAAATCCTGCAGGTAAGATATTGTGCGCCATCAGCTTGTATGCATCCTGTCACAGTTGGAAGAAATAGCCCAACCGCGAGAGGGAGGGATGGGTCCCAGAGTGGAACGAGTCTCCGCATTCATGCAGGTGCAGATCCCTCCAAACGTCGCAGAGACCCAGCGCTGCATAAAAGGCAGCCAGTTTGGTAGGTATGTCGGGATTCCTACCCTGCAGGCGTGTGCGATCTAGGGTCACATACATAACATCATTGAAGTCTCCACTGAGTACCCACAAGTCTACCTGGTGTTTTGTGAGTGTGCCCTGAATGTCAGCGAGTAATTCTGCAGAGAGCGGTGGAGGGGCATACACTGCCAGGGTGCCGATGGTTGCACCCCACACTTTGCAATTAACAGGACAAATCTACCCCTGGGGTCTTATTGTACCAACAGCATTTTTGAGGGGAAGGTTCTTATGAAGTAAACCCAGTGCACCCCTGGCCCCCATAGAGAAGCCAGAGTGCATTGAGGTCTTGTAAGTCAATCTGCAGAAGTGTGCATGTTGACCCGGCCATGTGGGTTTTAGTGAGAGGGGCTATGTCAGGGGAGTATCTATTAAGGAAGTGTAGGACGAGCCACCACTTATTGCTGGAGCCAAGCCCAACGGTCCATGTAAGGAACTTGAGCAATCTCACTACTGCACTGGCCATTTCAACCTAAATGAGTGTCTAGCGGCTTGTGCAGCCTGTTCAGTGATTACATGTATAGCAAGACCCGCCATATTGGAGAGGCGTTCAGAGAGGGTGACCCTATCAGAACAAACGAGAACCAAAACTTCCCAAACTCCCCCACCCCATATTCCACCCGAACCCGAAGTACTTGTCGCCCGAACATATCTAGTAATACCAACGCTCAAACTGCAAAAAAGAAACATGAACAAAGGGAGGGAGTTTTCTCCCTGTAATCTAGGCCCGTCGTTCCTATAAGGAAGTGGATCCAAAAAGGTAAAGGTACATTCTTTTGTAATAAGGGCCTTAAGCCTGCAGCGCCTCTGGTGTCATCATCCCTTGTCTTGTGAATCTGGGGCGTCCCGTCTGTCTGGATCAGCGTTGTGGCTGCTCACCAGTTTGAAGGGGGGTGGGCAGGGGGGAGCGCACAATTGCAGGGTGGTGTTGGTCCCACGCCCAGCAGAACCCTGTCTGCCCTCCAGGTGCAGTTGGACCCATGGCCAGGCTTCACGGGGGTCCATAAAGTGGTGGGTGGTCCCATTCTGATACACCAAGTTGGGCTGGGAATAACAATCCACATTTAACAACAAGGGTTTGCAGCCGTTTCTTCAGTCGATCGAAGGACTGTCTGGGCCGCTGCACTTCTCTTGAGTAATCAGGCAAAAAGGCGATCCTAGATTCATTATAGATGAGCAAGGCATCTGGAGCAACACGTCATGGTCCCTGTAGTTAAATAGTTTGCAATTACTGTGCGAGGTGCAGCACCTGGTGTAGGCCGTCCCGAGGGCACCTAGTGGGTCCTCTCAATAGAGAAAGAAATGTGAGAATTTCCTGGGCGCCACTAGGCCAACCAGCCATTGTTCAAGAAAAATATTCAATGATAGGACCGCCTGATTTTTCCAGGAGACATTATTACGCCGAGATCAGCCTTCCCCTTCTTCCAGACAGGCTTCTATTACTTTCAGTCGTTGCACCACTGTTGTCAATTGGTGCTGCAGGGTCTTCAGAGTATCTTCACTGTCCGATATGCGCTGTTCGGCCTCCACCATGCGTGAGGATAATTTGTGCAGGTCGTGCCGCAATAGAGATAACTCTGAGATGAGGCCATCAATTATTTCTTCCATAGATGACCGGAAAGCCGCAATGGTGGCCATCACATCTTTCAGGGATATGGCCTCCTCAGCCGTTATGCTCCCTTCCTGCATGGTCTGAGGAATGGGGGTGTTGGCGGAACCCACTGCATACTGTTCCATCTGGCTTTGAGTGGAGGCCTTTCTGAGTTTATCCTTGACCATGACGTAATCCGTTGGCAGCAAGAAAGGGGCTACCCAGTCCATCACGGGGACTACAACAATGTTAGAACCGAGGGCCCAGCGTGTATGTGGGGCCACTAGGGACAGTCCCAACCAGGAGGGTGTGTGTGCTGCAGGCCTCCGGCACCCCAACGCTATAACGTCTGCAAAACAAGGATCCGAGGGGGAGCTGATGGGCACAGTCTGTCTGCAAAGGTCAAACCGGCACTATGTTAGCACTCAGGCTGGTGTCAACAGTCCATCAGGGGAGTAAAACCATTTACAGATGTCCCACTGCCTGTACTCACACCTCCTGCCCACGCCCCTCACCTCATGCATGGCGCCGCTCCAGTTGGGGTCAGCATCGTGGCACCCACTTCATTGGATGTAAATGCTGCAGAGCCTTTATGTAACTTGCAGCTTTACTCTTTCTGCCACTGGAATGGGCAGCCTTCATTCGCCAGTAAGCGGGTTTGGCCCTCCTTTAAAGCATTCCCCCTCAGAAGGATGATCATTCAGCCACTGCGTAGCTGGGGCTCTGTGCGGGTGTATGTACTAGGGTCCTCTCTCTGGCAGCAGTTGCATGAGAGGTGCTTCCCGCAGAGAATCAAAGCTGGTAAATAAGGTGAGGAGGAGGTTGCTCACGCCCCACTGCCGCAGTACTCCAGGCATCCCCCCCAGGCCATTAGCGCAGCAACCCTGCCACAGCCATTGGTCGGATCCGATATCAGGCTAGAGAGGAGGTGCCCCTGCAGTGCAAGTCCCAGATCGGGGGAAAGAGGATGGCTCACCGGGGTCATGCAGCTCCTCCCTCTCCATCGGGTGTGCCGCTCTGCTCAGGATGCCGTGCCTGGATACAGCCCAGGCAGGACAAGGCGCCGGCCACTGAATAGCTCTCCAGAGAATATGTCCGCAGCAGGTGCACAGCCAAAATGGCACCAACCGTCCAGGCACCTCAGGAACTCCCCAGCTCAGCACCGCCAACCCACACTCCCAACCCGCGCCAGGACACACAAAGGAGGTCCCGCGACCCAGTAAGTGCAGAGGCATACGATGACAGCAGGGTCCACAGGATGCCGCAGGATAACGTAGGCCACGGAGGAGCCAAGGAAGCGCACATCTACATGCTCTGCTGACTGGCCACACCCCCAAACAAATAGACACCAGCCTTGTAGCTAAACAAACCCAAGTCAGAATTCTCCATAATAGCCACAGGAGACAAGAACATATATCACAATGTAGATTGTCCAACAAGCCCAGTTTGATAATAGCCATTTGGTGTAACACTCCATTCTCTAAAAATTAAGAGATGTTCTACAATTAGCGGTAGTCTAGCCTTGGGGGAAATCTCAATGTCTTACAGGATTATAAACAGGCTTTTAAAGCGGCATGGGTGCTGCCTTACATGGTTGGGTTATAGCTGATAAAATCTTACCATTCCTGCATATTTTAAGAAGTTCTCTCGACCTTTGCAGGTTAGGGAAGGTAATGTTTGTAGAAAAGTTGCTTTCAATGATCTAATCGAAAATTTTGAGCTCCAATGTTTATTTGCCAATCACAATCTACAGGTTCCAGCATGACCTGGTAGAGTCAAACTAAGGGAGAACATGGCAATTTTAATATTAAAAAATGACATGCATTATTTACCGTAATAGCATTTCTGATGATTATATCTGCTTAGATTCACATGCTGTGCATATGGTCCAACATCCAGTGGTATCCGCAGAGTATTGCATATTGTCTCTCGGGGACCAAAAGCAGACATCGGCATAGGTGTGTCTGTAACACTATTCCTATCGTGACGTGTAGTGTACCCAAAATCCTTCACGCGCCAAGGTCCCTCCGATTGAATTTTTTCTGCCATGATGGAGCCCAAGGCTATAGTGGGTGAGTACATAAAGAGAGAAAGTAGTAAGACGTCTATGTTCCTTCCACCCCAAGCAGGGAGGCAGGGAGGGCGCATGTGAATCTAAGCAGATATAATCATCAGAAATGCGATTACGGTAAGTAATGCATGTCTTCTGATGCTTGTTAATCTGCTTAGAATCACATGCTGTGCATAGACTAGCGAGCAGTACCCGGAGTTGGAGGTGGGTTGTGAAAAGGAATAGTAGAGAAAAGATGTCTTAGTACTGCTTGTCCCACCTGAGAATCAGACCTAGAATGAGTGTCTAGGCAATATTGTTTTGTAAAGGTGTGTACAGAACTCCAGGTTGCCGCTTTGCAAATGGACTCTAGGGGAACATTTGCAATGAATGCTATGGATGTCTCAGTGCCCCAAGTAGAATGTGCTCTAGGCTTGAAGGGCAGTTCTCTCTTAGCAAGAGTGTAACATAGTGTGATGCATTTGACAATCCACCTTGAGATAGCCAATTTAGAGACGGGATCCCCCTCTCTACCAGCTGCCACTGACATGAAAAACTGGTTTGTTTTCCTTAGTGGTTTCGTTCTTTCCAGGTAGAACATGACTGCCCTGTGCACATCTAGTGTGTGTAGGCTTCTTTCGGCCATGCTAGTGGGATTCTGGAAAAAGGTAGGTAGTTCAATTGATTGGTTCACATGGAACTTTGAGATAAATTTAGGCGCAAATCTCGGATGAGCCCGCAGAACTACCTTATCCCTGTGGACTGTAACAAACGGGTCTGGTACAGAAAGGGCCTGTAGTTTGCTAACACTTCTGATAGAAGTGATAGCCACTAGGAAGGCCGTCTTAAAAGTCAGATCTTTTAGACTTGCTTTATGCATTGGCTCAAAGGGAGATCCCATGAGCCTGGTTAAAACCACATTTAGATCCCATCCAGCAGCTGGGTGAGAAATGGCAGGATAAATCCTCTTAACCCCTTCCATGAAGGCCTTAATCACCAGTATCTTCCACCACAACACCTTTTGTTGTGATGTGGTGTAGGCTGAAAGAGCAGCCAGATGAACCTTCAGGAAATTGAAGACCAACCCTGTGCCCAACAAATGGGTTAGGTACAGCACAATGTGTGTGGGTGAGCAATTGATGGGATTGACGCCCATGGTATTACAGCAGATAACAAAACGTTTCCATTTGCTGGCATAGCAATAACGGGTGTTAGGTTTTCTAGCTTCCCCGAGTATGTCCAGGCACCTCTGAGGGAGCTGAAGGTGTCTAAACTCTATGACCTCAGGAGCCAGGCTGCTAAGTTCAGAGTTTGTGGGCATGGGCGTAGGGTCTCCCCCCCTGTCCTGAGACAACATGTTGTACAGGCAGGGTAGTTTTACTGGTGGGGAGAGGGACATTTCTATTAGATGAGCAAACCAGGGTTGGCAGGCCCACATGGGGGCCACCAGTATCATGGTAACTGGTTCCTGGTGCATCTTGTGCTCTATCTTGTTGAGAAAGGGAGTCGGGGGGGGGGGAGCATAGACAAATTTCTCTGACCATGTTATCCAGAGGCCGTTCCCCTTGGAGCGGTTCTGGGGGTACCTGGAGGCATAGTCTTGGCATTGGGCGTTCTCCTGAGTCGCAAACAGGTCAATTTCTGGGAAGCCCCATTCTGCGAAGACGTTGGACACAATGTCTTCATGCAGACGCCATTTGTATTCTATGGGCAGAGAGAAATCTCTGCTGATTGAGTTCCCCTAGAACATGTTGGGACAACAGAAAGATCTTGTGTTTCAGAGCACACACCCAAATGTTTTGGGACAGCTTGGATAGCCCTGGAGAGTGAGTGCCCTCCTTTTTGTTCAGGTAATACATGGCTGTAGTGCTGTCTGTTAGAATCAGCACTGTCTTCCCTTGTAGTTGCATCTGAAAAGACTTTAATGCCTTGAACACCGCTAACAGCTCCAGTAAGTTTATATGGTTGGATGCTACTTGTGGGGACCACACTCCATGCGCTGTCTGCTGAAGCAGGTGAGGCGCCCACTCACCCCCGTGAGAGATGCATCTGTCGTGAGAGTGGCTTCCACTGCAGGGGTGGTGAGGGTTTTCCCCTTTAGAAGGTTTTCCCTTGACCACCACTGCAGAGAGAGAGAGAACGAGGGCTGGCGAGACAACTACCAGATCTTCCCATTGTCCGCTGGCCTGACACCACTGGCTGTTGAGCCACTCTTGCATGGGACACATGCGTAGCCTCACGTGGGGAACCAAGTACATGCATGACGCCATCATTCCTAGCAAACACATGGCTTTGCATACCGTCGCCTCCCGACTGGCTACATATTGAGGGATCTGAAAAAGCATGACCTGAACCCTCTCGGAGGGTAAGACGGGGTCGTCTTTCGTCCGGATTAGAGCTCACAGAAATTGTTTTATTTGACTGGAGACTAAACTGGATTTTTTCTCGTTGATAGAGAAACCCAGACTGAACAGAAGGTCTACAGTCTTTTGGGTGTTCAAAAAACATGTGTCGTACAAGTCCCCTGTTATGAGCCAGTCACCGAGGTAAGGGGAAACCGGGACGGATAGTCTGCGCAGGTGTGCTGCTGCTGCTACTGCCAGGACATTGGTAAACACCTTTGGCGCCGAGGCGATGCCGAAGGGGAGCACTTTGAATTGGTAATGCCTGTCCTCTATCATGAACCTTAGATATTCCCTGTGCGCCGGAAACATTGAAATATGAAAGTATGCATCTTTCATGTCCAAGGTTGCCATGTAGTCCCCCTGTTTCAACAGTGGGATCACCACCTGTAGCATTACCATGCGAACATTTTGAGGCTTTATGAACTTGTTCGCTGGGCGCAGGTCTAGAACAGGGCGCATGGTGAATTCCTGTTTGGGTACAAGGAAGTACACTGAATAAATACCCTCGTTTACCTGAAGAATAGGGACGGCTTTTATGGCATCCTTTCCCAGCAGCGCTTCCACCTCTTGATTCAGGATCTCCAGATGGTCCGGTCAGAGGCGTCGGGAGCATGGTGGTCTGAATTGTGGAGGACGGGTGAATTCCACGCAGTACCCGTGGGCGACCGTCTTTATAACCCACTGGTCTGAAGTTATTCCCTCCCATGCCGTGAGAAAAGATGTTAAGTGCCCCACGACCGGGGTGACATGGGAGGGGACCTGGATCTGATGGTGATTTCTGACCAGAGGCTGCGGCTCCTCTAGGGTTGGGGCCTCTACTGCTGGCTTTGCCGCATCGCTGACCCCTTGGTGGGTAGTATGCGGGGTTTCCTGATGTTTGTCCAGCATTAAAGTTTCCCGCACTATAATTGTTCTGACTTGCATGGGACTGCCCTCGAAAAGACGGGAATTACCTCCCCTTTGGAGGGAAGGTTTTTGAGTAATTTGTTGCAGAGACTTAAGAGTCTCATGCTCTTTTTTGGCTGTTTCTAGGGCCTCATCGACCGCCTTCCCGAAGAGGTTAGTTTCTTCAATGGGTTTGTTGATGAGAGCGGCCTGTATCTCAGGATTAAAACATGAGTTACGAAGCCAAGCGTGCCACTTAAGTAAATTGCTCTGGGCCAGAGACCTGCCTGCCGTTTCAGCCGTGTCCAGAGTGTTTTTTTATTACATTCTGGTTTACTTGCCTGCCTTCGGCCACAATGGTAAGAAGCTTGGACCCGACGGTTTCTGGGACCTCCTAGAGACCTTCCTGTAGTAGGTTCCACTGCGCGTCAGCATAACTCACCAGCAGTGTAGTGTTATTCGCTATGCGCGTGGTATATGCGGCAGCTGAGGTAACCCGCTTACCTGAGGCACACAACCTCTTGGATTCTCTATCCGGAGGTGCCTCCCCTGTAGCAAAGGGTACTCCAGCCCGTTTTTCGGGTGGGTAGTCACTACCAGCGAATCGGGGGTGGCGTGACCTTCAATGTATTGAGGGTCCAAAGGAGCTGGGCAAAATAATTTTTCTACTCTTGGGTTCACTGCCTGTGTCTGAGCTGGCACAACCCGGGAGGAGGGCAATGTTCTTTTAACAGAATTAAGGGGGGGAATGGCCTGGCTTGAGCGGGGTTTCTCCTTGAGAATGTCTTCTACAAAGTCCTGCTCAGGCACTACCTCTTGAGTAGTAATTTGAAAGTGATCAGCTGCCTTCCTTAACATGGCATTGAAGGCCATTTGGTCATCTACAGGCGAGGCCTGGCAAGCCGGGCTGGACGGAGAAGAATCCAGGCACAGAACATCAGTGTCCTGATCTTGTTGGGGGAGCTTCCATTGGTCCATCCCCACTTGTTGGGTTTCTTCCCAATTGTCTGTGTCATCCGCCTGGTCCTCATTGTAGCCCTGCACGATGGAAGGTTCTTCATCTTCATTGTAAATGTCCTGATAAGTATCCATTTGAACAATGTCTTCATGATGGACGGGGACAGGGGGCTGATCTTCTTTGAAACGTGAAGCAGATTTAAGATTAGGTTCTCCAGGAGATCCTTTCGGGGAAGGATGTTCAGAAAAATTGATACTTTTTTTCAAGACGATCCATACACCCTTCAAATTTCTCCCTAGTCCACTTAGAGGAGCTAGAAGGGCCTACAGGTGGAAAAACTTCGTCTTCCGCCCTTTGACGCCGAAATTTGTCACTCAGGGTGTTGGAAAGAGGCTATGGATTGTCCTCATAGGTCCCGCGAGAATTGGGGCAACAAGGCGTATCTATAGATTTGTCCGCGGCCTGCCCCGTCGAAAAACTTGGAACAGGTATAAGCCCAACCACCGAAGTAATTCTTGCAATACTGTGTTCGATTACCGCAGAATCGGCATAGGTTAGTGGGTCCAAAGGTCTATCGGTAGATTTATCGCCTACCGCAGCGTTAGAGGGCCTAGCGGTCGGTTTTTCGCCTCGAGGCCTAGTCGTAATTTTTTGGCCTACTGGGCCTTTCGGGACCGTCGGAGCATCGAAATTCTGTGCTTCAACGTGTAAACCTGATTTAGGGGCAGGGCCCTTGTTTGTTTTGGAATGCCCAGTTGCAAAACGCTGCTGCGGATGCGGGGAAGGCTGTTGATCTGCACAATTGGAGGAATCCGCCGAAATTTTTGACACCCCTGCTGGCGCTTTCACCTTTTTCGACATACCGTCGAAATAGGTGGAAGGGTTGTGTGTTTAGTGTAATGCGTTCTTTGTACGCCCCTGTCGCCGGGTGTTGTCCATGAAGCGAAACTAGTGTCAGGCCTTGAAGGGTCTCAGACAGGCGTGGTGGACCTAGAAGTGTCCGCCTCGAGGACTATCACATCTACAACGGATGTTTGGTCATCAGAGGTGCCCCCTTCACTTTCGACAGGTGTGGCGGTGGGAGAAGGTGGTTCCGCCCGCTACATACCATACACGGCCCACCGCTTTACACGGTGCTCCTTAAGGGTCTTAGGCCAAAGGAGTTTACAAGCCGCACACCACTTCTCGTCGTGATCTAAGGGGAGACAGGAGTTGCACGTCTTGTATTCGTCCTTCCATGGGTATCTGACCCTACACTTAGGGCAGAACCTAAAAGGAGTCCTTTCCATAGCAAAAGGGAAAGATGACCAGACCTAGAGGGGAAAGAGGAAAGACATAATGAAAATATGGCCACCCAGACCCCACTCTCCCTACTGTGAAGGTCGGCCAGAGGGCCCGACCACGTGGATGCTTCAGCCGCTGGATCTTAGGCGCCGAAATCCACCCCCGTAGACAGATTCCCAGCAGCCTTCGTCAAAGTTGTTCCTGCCGTCGAAATGACTTAACTGGGAATAACCAACAAGTCGGTTTAAGATAAACAATGATTCTTATATAAGAGCTCTGCTATAGGGCGACCAGTTATCTGGGCGGAAATAAACAATCTGAGGGACCTCGACGCGTGAGGGATTTTGGGTACACTACACGTCACGATAGGGATAGTGTTACAGAAACACCTATGCCGACGTCTCCTTTCGGTCCCCGAAAGACAAGATGCAATACTCCGCGGTTACCACTGGATGTCAGACCATATGCGCAGCATGTGATTTTAAGCAGATTAATAAGCATCAGAAATTCAGTTTACAACACATACAAAATACAATGTAATGAATACATAATGTGTTAAGAAACCCCCTTCCTTCCCCAACCTCTCCCAGTTTGATAGTCATCTAGAAGTCAATGAGCGGACGTCCCAAGGTTATTTGAAAACCTACCCAAAATATCTTCATACAACGAAAAAAAATCACCTCATGAACCCAATCTGATATAGCATGGTGTTTTGTCAGTTGTCCAGTTTTTCAGAACCAACGTTTTAGCTAGTAAGGCTGCTCTAAATACCCAGAATGTTTGTGACCTTTAGATCTAAAATAACATCTTCCTGTTATTAAGGTTTCAAAAACATACTCTTAACTGAATACTTAGCACCTCATTCAATGTCTTTATTACCTTGCCCCAGAAAGTATGCATCTTACAGCACTGCCATAATTGTTCAAATTTGCCCTCTCTATGTCTACATCTCCAACATGCCATAGAATGACTTAAGTCATCTCTTGTACATCGTTACAGGGGTCCAATAAACTCTGTCTGGCCCTTTTGCCCCAACTCAAAGGCATCTCAGGAATGCTCCTGCATATGGCCTCCCATCGCTCTTCAGTCATAACAAATAAGTTTTTATGACCAGGTTTCAAGCAGAGCAGTGGTACATGTCCTGGTCTTCATCAAGTGGTTACTCTAGTATTCAGGCTGGATCACTCAAACCCACCATACAATTTACTCCTCCCACAAGTTCCTAGTCCATACAATGTTTCACTCCTTGTCTCCACCCTTTGATGTTCAGCCGGCCTGGATCAATGAACTCTGTTGGTCTCTGCCAAGCCCGCGAGACCCATGACTAACCTTCGCCAGATAAGCCTCCCACTCATGACATGAGTTTTCCGTAGATGCAGCAAAAGCTTGGAATTCTATTCCATTTTCTCTCCTGGCTATGGATAATCATTTCTACTTTCGCTCTCTCAAGACTCTTCTTTTCTACTTCAGAGCTAACCCCGTCCTTGCTGGTTACTTATGGTCCCTTTAGCACCAAGATCCCCTCGGCGGCCATTGCGCTTAACAAATTCCATTAACATAACATTGAGGAGCCCGCTTCAACATCCTCACAAGGAAAGCCTGCTAGCAGGCCACAAAATACTGTAACTTGTGCCAATGTCTTTGCTGATAATGCCTCTATTACGCAATGCATACTATGCTAACCCACCCTTGCCTTGTTTCCACCTTCTTGCAACTGCATCATTGTGCGCAATCCATCCACCCTCAGCAATCCCATGGCACTAACCACCATCCCCACAACTACCTCAGAGCATGAGCGCAGCACCACACAAGGCCGATAGCACACTCACGCAGCCTCCACGCTCAGTCATTGCTGCAGTTTACGCAGATACCGCAAGGATTACGTCTGCCTAACCATAACTCTGTGCACATTGTGAGCCGCCAACCGACAGTAGGCCATTCGAATCCAGCAACTCAGATAAAACCATCCCTGCCCAGTGCCCAAATCCCATCTGCCAGTATTCTAACAATCGTTAAGCTCTTACCACCTAATACATCCTACAAGGAGATCAGTCCCATGCACCCTGCCTCCTCCCAAGTAAGCAACAGCAGTCTCTACCAGAGAACGCTAGAAGTAGCCCCTTCACCCCCATTGCTGACCTCCAAACATTGAAATGAGGAATCCCAAACTAAAAGCGCACATAGGTTCCATTACTTGAGTCTACTTCAGAAGCCATCAGACCCAGGGTACCTGCAAACCCAACTTTGTCAGACCCGCCATCAGTCTTTTCCAACTCACTCCCTCCCTCCCTCCCTCCCTCCCTCCCTCCCTCCCTCCCTCCCCCCCCGACTTGGAACCTGTCACGACCCTCACCCAAAACCCCCTCTGGCAAACCCATTGGCCAGGTGGAGTCAGGACTCGGGCCTCTAGAGCCAGGCATCCTTTTCCAGAGCCCTCTTGGGGGCCACTCCCGGCACCTATGGCGCCAGGCTCATACACCATGAGAAACTTGTGCTTGGGAATTACTTATTGTGTTGCCAGCCAACATGGAGGCATCCACATAGCTTGGTTCCCAGGAACCAAGCTATGCGGTCTAGTGTATTGGGTGTGGTAGCCTAGGGACTACTTTACCTGGACTATTTTGTTGGGGCTATTTAAACCACACCCGAGCAAGACAACACGCTTCGCGTTACTTTGCAGCTTGCAGCATGACGGTCACTGTGTCCAGCTATTCCCTCGAACCTCGGAGAAGCAGAACCTGCAAGGAGACAAAAGAAACATCAGCAGCATCATCATCATCTTACCTGCAGTCTTCATCTTTAACAACTCGCAGCTTCTGAGAACGGCTTCCTTTAATCAGCACGCCTCCCGGACAGTGCGACCTGAAAGAGGAAGATAGAGGCAACATTAAAGAAAGCAGTAGAGACATTTGTAAATACTGCTCAAAAGACTTACCTGGCTGGTTGCATCACGGCTGGCACCATTCCAGACATTCTACTTGCGCCGAAGAACACCGCGACCTACAAGGAAGGAAAACACAGGTTAGCAAAGGCAAGACTTCGCAGCGCTGCGCATATCGCTTACTTACCGCATCATAGCGCTCTTAATGCTCCATTATTTACCAGCGGGGTTCAACCAAGCCAGTTTGCCACGCTGAAGCTCTGCATACCTAAGGGAGGAAAAAGAGACATTCTAAACAAAGAAAGGCATGCAGGAAAGCAACAAAACTAAAGAACAGCAGTAAGACCTACCTGAACAATATCAAACGGGCCGGCATCAGTGAAGTAACTGGACCGCACATGCCCAAGAAAGACAACGCGCCCCTGCAAAGAAGGCAGGACAGAGAACACGCCTAATTCTACCACCATGCAGAACCTTCCCCACAGACCACATCAGGGCAAAGCTGAGAAGCATACCAGCAAGTAACCCGGCTGGGTGGCGTCCCTGTGGATACCAGGTGAGCGTAACAGAACGCGAAGCCTACCATAACAAATCCACCTGGGCGCCATGGAGACATCAGAAATGGACCAATTGGCCCAATTACTAGGAGAGCTTCCTGCTGAGGTTCATTCTGCCCGACAAGATACTAATGCCCTCCAGAGAGACCTAATAGTGACCAAAGAACGCACTGAAGAGATAAGCAGGCAATACTTGCAATCACAGGCAGGACAGACGCCTCTACCTGGAAGCAATCCAACGATGCAAAACCCCACCATATCATCCACTACCTGGAACAGTTCCCTTGGCACCACCAGAAAGGTTCTCAGGCGACCCACAGAAGTATGCAGCATTCATCAACCAGTGCCGCCTTTATTTTCTTTGTAGGCCTGGAATATTTCCAAATGACCAAGCTCGGGTAGCTTTTGTCTTATCATACCTGAGTGGTAGCGCAGCAGATTGGTCGGTGCCGTTGGTAACCCATGACGATCCTCTATTACATGACTTTGGGGGGTTCCAGAGAGAAATGGAAAAACATTTTGCTCGCCATGCCCAGGAACAAGCAGTAGACAATGAACTCTTTTCCCTCCGACATGGGAATCAGGACTTGTTAACGTACATTGCTACCTTCAACAGACTGGTTGCCGAAGCTAGGTGGCCAGAAAACAAAAGAACCACGTTATTCCATCGAGGCTTATGAGGCAAATTAAAGGACGTCTTAGCCCAGGTGGTTGATCCACCCAGAGACTGTGCCCAATTCGTAAATCTGGTCGTGCAGTTAGATCACCGGTTGCAGGACCGAAAGGCAGACCGATCTAAGACGGACCCTCGGACCGTGTATGTTCGACCAATGGAAAACACACCATGTGTACTTGAAAATGCTGTAGAACCCATGCAGATTGGGGGGATACGGCCTCCACTAACAAAACAAGAGTGGGACAAAAGAAGACGACAACTTTGTTTGTATTGTGGGAAACCAGGACATTTCTTGAAGGACTGTCCAGTAAAAACCCCCAAGAATAGTCAGGGCCACAGAGAAGGATGAAGGTAAGGAATTGGAAAACTACCGAGCTCGACAAACGTAGAGGTCAGTTTGTCGAGTGAGAAGAAACAGTTGCTGACCTCTCACTTTGCAATATCAGTGATCCTAATTAAACAGTCGTCAAGAATGCATGCCGTTGAAGCATACATTGATAGCGGAGCAGTTGGAAATTATATTGATCAAGAACTGGCAGCAGAGATGGGGCTTCCTTTGTGTTCTAAGCCAACTATGGACAAGGTAACCACTGTGGATGGGACAGAAATTGCTTCCGGACCAGTAACCCAGTGCACAGCCAGGGTAACCTTGCTGTGCCAGGACAAACATCGGGAGTCTATTTCATTTGATCTCATCAGGGCCCCTCAGTTCAGGCTAATACTAGGGATGCCATGGTTGATTGCTCACAACCCTTTGATAGACTGGCGGAAACAAAAATTAACCTTCCCTAGTGACTGCTCCCATGCCTGCTATTGCCAAGAGGAGAAACCAGACGTCTGTATCCCCATGATTCCCGGAGCGACAGTATCAACCCTGGGAGCAACTTATACCTTGCCAAATGAATACCATGATTTCCATGATGTTTTCCGAAAGGATCAAGCCAATACATTGCCGCTGCACAGGCCCTAGGACTGATTGACCTTGTTCCTGGTGCACAAATCCCTTGCGGCAGGATCTACGCTCTCACAGAACCGGAAAACCTTCATTTGAAATCCTATTTAGGCCAGTATCTTGCAAACAGATTTATCCGTCCTTCAAAGTCCCCCGCAGCCAGTCCTTTGTTCTTCGTACCGAAAAAGGAAGGAGACTTGAGAACCTTTATTGACTACCGCGCATTGAACCAGATCACTGTGAAGAACCGCTACCCCTTGCCACTTATCTCTGAGATGCTAGACCAAGTTAAAGATGCCCAGATTTATACCAAATTGGACTTTCGAGGAGTGTACCACCTGGTCCGAGTCAGAAAAGGAGATGAATGGAAAACCGCCTTCCGTACCAAGTACGGCTTGTTTGAATACCAAGTCATGCCCTTCGGGTTATGCAACGCTCCTGCGGCATTCCAATATTTCATGAATGACGTCTTAAGGGAGTTAATTGATGTGTGCGCCTTAGTGTACATAGATGACATCCTAGTATACTCAGCCTCGAAACAAGATCATGTCAGGCACGTTCATTCAGTCCTCACCAAGCTCCGTCAACATCGCTTGTTTGCAAAGCTCACCGAAGTAGAGTTTCTTGGTTTTATCCTTACTCCAGGGGGCATCAGAACGGAAGTGCACGAGGTAGATGCCATTCTGAAATGGCCTTCACCAACATCTCTGAAAGGGGTACAAAGCATGCTGGGCTTTGCGAACTTCTACCACCGTTTCATCCAAGACTTCTCTCAGGTTGTGCACCCAATCACAGTACTATTACGAAAAATCAATAAAAAGTTTGCTTGGACCGAAGAAGCAGAAGAAGCCTTTCAGGAGTTTTACCTCCACTCCAATCCTGCAACATCCTTGTCAAGACCTCCCTTATGTTGTTGAAACTGATGCGTCCAGTCTCGCAATGGGGGCTGTCCTTTCACAGAGAGACCCGGAAACCGGCCAACTACATCCTGTGGCCTTTTGGTCGTAAAGGTTCTCACCTCCAGAGATTAATTATGCCATCACAGACAAGGAACTCCTGTTTATCAAATGCGCCTTTAAGGCCTGGAGGCACTACCTTCTGGGGGCCAGACACACCCTTACAGTCAGAGACCACCGAATGCTGCAATATCTCAAAACAGCCAAGGCCCAGTCCTCGCGCCAATTACGGTGGGCCTTTTTCTTCACCGAATAGGATTATGTAATCACATTTCGACCAGGAGTCAGGAACGGAAAGGCGGATGCCTTATCTCGCATGGGCATAGATGAAATGGTATATACAACTCCAGACCCAGTACCAATTATACCTGAAGACAAACTCTTGGGTATCACAACAGCCTTAACACAAGCAGAACTATGAAAAGAAATCCAGACAATGAATCCTGATGCCTTCCTCACATGGCAAACTCAAGGAGAACAATATACCATGAAGGACCATCTACCCTTTTTTAGGGATCGCCTAAATGTACCAAAGAAGGAATTACAACAGCATATTATTTCAAACTATCACGATTCACTGATCGAAGGGCATCCTGGGATCGCCAAAACCCTAGCTAAGGTGAAAGAGAACTTTTGGTGGCCTACCTGGCGTAATGACATCATTCAGTATATTCAGTCCTGCGGTGTCTGCGCACAAAATAAATCACAGAAACAAAAACCTTCTGGTCTCCTACAACCATTGGACATTCCTCCAGTTCCATGGCACACTCTTTCTCTTGACTTCATCACTGATCTACCTCCAAGCCAAGGCTTCAACACCATCCTGGTAGTTGAGGACTTCTTCTCAAAGATGGCCCATTTTATTCCTCTCAAAGGCCTCCCAGACGCAGCCACTTTAGCGAAAGTGTTCCTGGAGGGCGTGGTTAAGCTACATGGCTTCCCTTCGGTTCTGGTCTTTGATCAAGGCAGCCAGTTTGTTTCAAACTTCTGGAAAAAATGTTGTGCAATGGTGCAGATTGACGTTCGGCTATCTACTAGTCACCATCCCCAAACGGACGGCCAAACCGAAAGAACCAATCAGACACTCGAGCAATATTTATGAAGCATGCTGCACCACGAATAAAGGAATAGGAAAGATCTAATATGGATAGCCGAATATGCATATAACAATTCTTTGCATTCAAGCACGGGACAAACGCCATTCTATACCCTTTATGGCAGACATCCACGTACCTCTGAACTAGACCTTCCAGCCAGCTTGGAAATGCCAGCGGTAAAAATTCTACACACAACCATTACCCAAGCTTTCAAAAGGGCAAAGGAACACCTTATTCATGCCAAAGAAAAACAAAAGCGATTCGCCGACCAGCACTGGAAAAAAGGCCCCCGATTATCAAGTAGGAGACAAAGTTTGGTTAGCCGCTAAATTCATACCCATTAAGGGACCCCGGCCTTTCATCCCAGATTCTTAGGACCCTATACCATTAAGGCAATTATCAACCCAGTAGCCGTGAAACTGGATTTACCACCTAATCTACAAATCCACCTGGTATTTCATGTGTCCCTCCTGAAACCAACGCAACCCGGCACACGAATTGGGACACCACCTAAGCCCATACTTGTTGACGGAGAACCAGAATTTGAAGTCAAAGATATCTTGGACTCTAAATATTCTAGGGCCAAACTATAATATCTCGTTGATTGGAAAGGATTTGGACCACAAGATATATCTGGAGAGCCCAGTGAGAATATCCACACACCACGTCTAATCAGGAAATTCCATCGGAACTTCCCAACCAAACCTGGGCCAGACAGAAGGAACACCATGGGAGGGGCCTTAGGGGGGAGTGCTGTCACGACTCATGCCCAAAACCCCCTCTGGCAAACCCATTGGCCAGGTGGAGTCAGGACTCGGGCCTCTAGAGCCAGGCATCCTTTTCCAAAGCCCTCTTGGGGCCACTCCTTGCGCCTATGGCACCAGGCTCATACACCATGAGAAACTTGTGCTTGGGAACTACTTATTGTGTTGCCAGCTAATGTGGAGGCATCCACATAGCTTGGTTCCTAAGAACCAAGCTATGCGGTCTAGTGTTTTGGGTGTGGTAGCCTAGAGACTACTTTACCTGGACTATTGTGTGGGGGCTATTTAGACCACACCCGAGCAAGACAACGCGCTTCGTATTACTTTGCAGCTTGCAGCGTGACGCTCACTGTGTCCAGCTATTCCCTCGAACCTCGGAGAAGGAGAACCTGCAAGGAGACAAAAGAAACATCAGCAGCAGCATCTTACCTGCAGTCTTCACCTTACACGCAGCTTCTGAGAACAGCTTCCTTGAATCAGCACGCCTCCGGAACAGTACGACCTGAAAGAGGAAGATAGAGGCAACATTAAAGAAAGCAGTAGAGACATTTGTAAATTACGAACTGCTCAAAAGACTTACCTGGCTGGTCACATCATGGCTGGCACCATTCCGGACATTCTACTCGTGCCAAAGAACACCGCGACTTACAAGGAAGGAAAACACAGGTTAGCAAAGGCAAGAACTCGCAGCGCTGCGTATAGCGCTTACTTAACCCATCATAGCGCTCTTAATGCACCATCATTTACCAGCGGGGCTCAACCAAGCCAGTTCGCCGCGCTGAAGCTCTGCATACCTAAGGGAAGAAAAAAGAGACATTCTAAACAAAGAAAGACATGCAGGAAAGCAACAAAACTAAAGAACAGCAATAAAACCTACCTGAACAATATCAAACGGGCCGGCGTCAGTGAAGTAACTGGAGTGCACATGCCCAAGAAAGACAACGCACTCCTGCAAAGAAGGCAGGACAGACAGCAAGCCTAATTCTACCACCAGGCAGAACCTTCCCCGCAGACCACATCAGGGCAAAGCTGAGAAGCATACCAGCGAGTAACCCAGCTGGGTGGCGTCCCTGTGGATACCAGGTGAGCGTAACAGAACCACCCTCTTGCCAGTCTACCTATTCTAATAGACCCTTGCCTAATCAGGACAGTGCGCACATCCCATCCACTACCTCAGTGTCCAACATCACAACCCCTGTAGACCAGCCACAACCGCTGACACTTCTAAGCAGGGCACTACTAAATACAAGAGCCATTCCTGCACATGCCTTAGACATACATGACCTCATCACCTCTCAAAACCTAGACCTAGTGGCTATATCTTAAACTTGAATTCACCCAACCTCAGGTGCTGCCCTGTCCCTAGCTCTGCCCGAAGGATTCTCTATCATCAGAAACAGCAGACAATTCCAGATGCACTGCACTCTTCTTTAAAGACTCACTACAAATGAGACAGGCCAATAGCTGCATGGAAGGTGGTTATGATGCACGCTCGGTCAAACTACCTACCGACTTTCTTACCTTACATGTAATCCATCGCCCCCTCAGGCCCACCCCTATCCTTCGAGGAGGACCTCCTCCACACCTTAGAAGACAATATTAAACCCTCCTCAAGAATGATGTTGCTAGAGGGATTTAAATCTGGGCCTCAATGATCCCTCAGACCACAAAGCAACCTCCACTGCGAGCGAACTCTCAGACACTGTAAACGCCCCCACCCACAATAAAGTTTGCACAAGATTAACAGCCAGGTCACCATCTGCTCCAACTACCTATGGTAAGACCACCGCATCGCGACCTTCACATTCTCACATACTAAGCAGCCCAGTAATGCCCCACCACTCCCTCTACCTACCTGGTCCCATAGCTCACATAAAAATCACCAAAGAGTATTATACCACTACTCTCACAGCTTCAACCAGAACACCTTCAGTCCAATGACCCTAGTGTTCTTGCCAACATTTACAGGAGCACCTTAACACTGGCAATTGATTCTATAGCAGCTTTTGCTCCCAGTAAGGCAGAACCACCAGGACACAAACTCCTGGTTTACCCCCACCCTCCTAGAGCTGCGCACCAAGAATCGCCTGGCTGAAGCCACCTGGAAAAAAAGTCACCATCGGACGCCATTAGTGTTCAGAAATACCTCCGAACAGTACAAACTGGCCATTATAGCAGCGAAATCCTCAGCCTATACCAGAATCAATGCCAAATCCAACACTCAGGAGTTATTCAAAATCCTCAGGGAACTAGAAGCACCTTCCTCTCCCCGTCCACATCATCAACGATGAGACATTGTGTAAAGGCAAGGAAATATCGAGGCTGAGTACCACAAAAGGAAATACACCAAACACGGGCTATAAAGATTCACAGATCTTTAATCTACTGTACAGTTACAAAGAAACAGAAATACAGATAGCTATCTGGCTCTCAATACATCACAATGAGTACCAGCCCTTCAGAGCAAGGAGTGAGTGCTGGACATCTAGACATTCAGCTTTTTATACATTTCAGTAATATTGTCCAGCCCCTCTGCAGGTTAATAATCTGCGGTCTAGAGTTCGTGCCGAGTTCACTTATGGCTCATACAATAATATGCACATGGATTACATCGGTTTACGTTTCCAACAAGTTACAATGGTGATGTATATTCTCAGCTCCAACAGTAAGCCTTCGCACATATCCCTTCACAATACAGTTCTGCCAGTGTCGACGCTCGACATTTACTTAGTATTGTCCTCGATGTGTATTCATGGATGAGGCTTGTTAGTGCAGATAATACTTAGACCACAAGTCACGCTCGGGGCAAGGTCTCATTACCTAGTCAAAGATTCGGCCCTCGGACAGTCTAACCATTAACAAGATTCAAAGGTCGGGAAGGCTTGGTTACAAGTTGGAAACACAGTCCACCATTTTAGAACAGAGAATCACATATGAACAGAAATCAAAATGGCGTATGATCCTAAAATGGTGGCGAAGTCGATCCAAAATCGGAACTTTGCAACGCAGTTATCTTCGCAGAGCAACTAGGCTTAGGCCAATATATATCGAAAGGAGGCACAATATGATTTCCCATTTAACAAACCCTCCTTTTGGCCTGAGCCAAGCGCTAAACTATTATTAGTCACTTTACGAGTAACTCCACGTCTCAATGTCCATACAACCTGAATCACAATCATCAGAGATATCAATCGCCATGAGGTCTGTGACAGAAATTTCCTTCAACACAAATTAATTGGTCTTTCTTCTACGTCACCCAGAACCTGTGAGGAAGTATCGCCATTCTCATCCCGCCTTGGACGAGTTTTAGAGATTTCTATGGCACTTGCTACAAATACCCCATGTAACAGAATTCCTAAGTAACAGGTTCCCTGCCAATCCCTAGGTAGCCATGGGAAAGCTTCTTCACCGCAAACGAAGTAGACAGGTTCACCTACATACAAAGGTCTGTCCCCTCCCTGGTCAAGTTCGCAACATTGGTGCAACCCTTGAAATCGCCCATTGACTGAGTACCATTCCTCTGTATGCAGAAAGAAACTGAATTGGGACTATGGTTAACAGTGTAGGAAGGTGGCGTGGCATCCCTATTGCCTATAGGAGCCATCTTGAAAGAGATCACAGATTGAAAAGGTCGAGACAGTCTATCAGAAGGCCTAATAGAAGCAACATTAAGCCTGCTCCTATTTGGAAAAAGTGAGCATCTCAGGGGAGTTAGAACTAGTTTTTCAAATTCATTCAAATTTGTTTCAAAGTTCCCTGAGATGCTATCATTCCATCGGCCAAAGAATAGTGCCCTTAAAGAAGCATAACATGCAGTAGTAAGAGGCAAAGGATGAATATACCAGCCCAACCCCTTGTCTCCATGTTGCGGTAAATGAGAGAATACCCAGCAATTAGACCTGTTACAAATGGCATGTGTTGCATTCATGATAAGCAGTAGTGTATTATCGTAGTAACTCTGTCTGTGTTGTGAGTCTCTAGGAGATAGAGTGTGCAGATGCTCGAAAGGTGTAGATACAGTGGGTACATTTTCGGTGGGCTAAAGTGTTTCAAGTGGACGTACTTTTTCCATGTACCAAAATCCTATTGTGAAACCGGTGAACAGGATTACACGAAAACAATACATTTTAAGAGACCATGTATTCGATCGTCCATTGTCTATTCTGGCCACACTGTCACTTGTTTGTTCCCTACGGGTGGAGGCGGTAGCAGGCATTGTTTTTTCAAAACGAAAAGCTCCGGAGTTCATTTGCTGGCGATCTCCTGATCGCGTGTTTTCTTAGTCCTTCCCTATCCCTAGCCAACAACTTTCCTTTGTATGCAAAAGAGAGGGCCAAAAGACAAGCCCTACGATGATTTTCCTGTTGGCACAGCCGAACCGTGCAGTAAGTCTAGCTCCGTTGACGCAGATTGTACCTTGTGACTCCTGGTACGGTGTGATCTGCGAACAACGTGTCGTTGCTTCCTGATGGAAGTGGTGAATTTGCAAAAGAACCTAACAATGGTGAAAAAGGATCTGTAGGAGAGTGTGGAGATGAAGCGGCTGTTTCCCCAAGCCCCACGGGCTCAGGGAGTGTCTCTGAAGCACTCTCAGTACTGCTCAATGCTGAGTGATCGTTGGGAGCAGAACGGGTAAGGTTTTACGTATCTTCTGTGTCATGTGGCAAAGGGAAGGGAATCCTCTTGACATGCAACGCATGTATTCAGTGCCCCTTTCCTTCCACCCGAACTGCAGTCTGTGTGGCCAGGAGGACCTGGTGGGGGCCTCTCCACCAGGGTGCGAGACAGGATGCTCGTTCAAACGCTTTCACAAGCACCCACTGCCCAGGTCGGATGCTGTGACTTAGACCCTCGTATTTTAATGGAAGGGCCTCTTGCACCTGTTGGTAAATCAAATACAGATTTTTAGTTAACCGAGGGGACTGTTGTTTTAACAGTATCTGGTTGATAACCCAGATCCCAATACCCCTACATATTAAGTAAAGGGCTTGCAAAAAGAAATCTAAGTTATCACAACTCTATTTGCTTTCCACAGTCATAGTACTGTACAGAGCAAAAAGAGCCTTTTAATAGAGTTCTATGTGACAAGCATGACATAGAAATCTCTTCTTATAAAACCTTGTGTTATTGTTTTGAAATTTGAATTTTGATAAGCCACACGGCTGGGAGGCGAAAATATTAAAATACGGATATCGACCCCCAAAGGTGTGCACTCTTTTTTAGCCAATAGGAAAGTGGTTTAGAGAGGATAGGGACAGGTTCGCAACATCCCCTTGCAGTCGGCACATCAGCACCCACTAGGGCCAAGCACCTATGGGCACTAGACTGTTTACACAGAGGGCGAAAAAGCTTTTTTACTAGGGACCTAGCGTTAGGAATAATTTTGTAAATGAAATAGCCTTCTGTCACATATGTGTTGAAATACTGAGGTATAGATAGGAGGCGTACACCTATCGACTCCATTTCTGTAGTTACTTTAGCATCCATTTTCCCTCTAACTTATCCACCCAACACCCGTCATCATCCAACCTTGCCAAACCCTCAGCCCATTGCTTAGTTTCTTCTAACGTGGCATCGGATTGGATATTCTTTACAGATCCAATGCCTTTGTCTACGGTACAAACATTTGTGGCAGTGTACATTTCTGAATAGAGATCAGTGGCAGTTTGTTTGGCTACCTGCTCAGCGAAAGCGTTCCCTTTTCCTACATCATTTAGGATTTTCTGATGCGCTGCGCATTTCATGATCGCTGAGTGGGGAGTGCAAGCGCTGAAAGTAACCGCACTATGAAGGTGCCATATTGGATCTTTGTTCCATGTGAGGTCAAGAAACCTCATTCGGCCCAAAGTCTACCGAAGTTGTGAACTACCCCCAAAAGCATACTATCAGTATATATGTTTACTCTAAAGCTCGAGTCAATGCAATAATCTCTGCAGCCTGCGCAGAGTTATGCGAAATTCTCTTGGTTTCCACAAACGCTTTGTGGTGATGGCATAAGCAGCTGTGGATGTACCATCCGGAAGGTTGAAACAGGAGCCATCACAAAACAGCTCCCCTTGTGGGTCATTCAAAGGAATATCTTTCAGGTCCATCCTGCCTGTAGTCTCTTGCTCTGTGGTGTAGAGGCAGTAATGTGACACTTCGTCACTGCAAGCAGTATCTTGCAGGAAAGTTAATAGTTCAGCCGGATTCAATACACAACACCTCCGAATTTTGACATGCGGTGCAAACAAGATCAATTTGTATCTTGTTAATCGTGCAGAAGTAAGGTGTTGTGCTTGCATTCTATTTAATAGAACATCTACAGAGTGAGGTACCAACAAGGTTAAATCATGACCTAGGACCATACCCTCGCTCTGTTTTACAGACGCAGCAGCGACAGCTCTCAAACATCTTGGCAAAGCGCATGCAACAAGATCAAGGGCGGAAGAAAAGTAGCCGCACAGCCTATTCTTCCTCCATGTTCCTGCGTTAATACAGCCAAAGCACATACATCACGTTCATGCATATACAACTCAAAAGGCTTTTCATAATTTGGTGTGCCCAAAACCGGTGCTGAACAGTGCAGTCTTGAGCAGATCAAACGCATTCTGGTGTTCAATGTTCCACGGCAATGGCAAAGAAATGCCCTTCTTTGTCAAAGCCAGCATTGGTTTAATCACTAGTGAGAAGTTGGGGATCCACTGCCTACAGTAAGAAGCCATTCCTATCAAGGCTCTGACTTCCTTCCTTTGTATATTTGGGACAGACATGCTAGAAATGATATCCGCTCAGGCGCCAACCTTCTTACCTCCTTTGACAGGAGATAGCCTAAATAGGTGACCTCCTGTCGACAATATTGAAACTTTTTGAGTGAAGCTTTATGTCCATGTTTTGCTAGGTGAATAAGCAACAACACGGTGCCCTCCTTACAGGCACTTTCTGAGTCAGCAGCTAAAAGCAAGTCATCGACATATTGAAGCAATGTACAAGTAGAGGGCAACCCAAGGGTATCAAGCTGTTCTTTCAAAGCCCTACTATAAATGCTAGGACTTTCCGTGTAACTTTGCGGTGCATGGGTGAAGGTAAACGAACATCCCCCTAAGGTGAACGCGAACAAGTATCTACTATCCTTGTGTATAGGAAAACTAAAGAAAGCCTTCTTAAGATCTATAACACTAAAGTGAGTAGCTGAAGCCGGGATCATAGTTAGTATCGTCGTTACATCAGGCACAATTGGAAATTGTGGCGCAACAATCTTATTGATGGCACATAAGTCAATGATAAAACGAAAAGGAATTGCATTATCGCCTTTCTTATACACAGGCAAAATCGGACTATTGCACAAACTACCTGCATTTTCCTCAATCACCCCTCGGTGCACAAAATCGGAGACGATGCATTTCAAAGCTTGCTCACCCTCGACTGAAATCTTATATTGTGGAATACGTGGCAGCTTTACTCCATGTTTCAAGGCAATTTTAACAGGCTCAATTTGCAAAACGCTGACATCATTGTCGTCAATTTCCCACAAACACTCCGGAACAACACTAAATTACTGCGGCAAATGCCTAGTCAAGAATTGGGAGACAGAAAGTTTCTGTGGTGAAATCGTCAAACGCACTCCGTCAGAAGAACAATGAATTACCGCATTTAATTCCTTCAACAGATTCAACCCCAGCAAATTCTCTCCACAATTCGAAGTCAAAAGGAATGGACAGTGGTCCGTAAAGGGACCCAAAGAAATGGGCATCAGCGAAGAAACCAGACAGGCAACTGGTGTGCCAGAAAACCCTACAGAAACGTTAGTTTGCCCCGAAAGTGGAATGTTTGGAACCCGAGAATGATCAATGGAACACTTCTGTGCCCCTGTATCTATCAAGAATAGATGTTTCCTATTTCCCACTATCATTTCAACGTAGGGACCTTTCTGATTAACGGGAATAGGCGTCGGTTCCAAACTCTGCTTCGGGCAATCCTAACGAAACAGAATGTCATCGAAAGGAAGTTCTTCAGAGAGGTAAGCAGCAGAAGGATATATGTTTCTAGTATCCACACTTGGTGCCTGATTATCCTGTGAAAAAGGTTGCTGTGGATCCTGTGCAAACTGGCCTCTACCAGGGCCCCCTACACCCAGGCGACCTGTAGGTCATCTACCCATATTCCCAAATGTGTTATTTGACCTTTGTCGAAGGACCGTGCATTGTGCACGTCAATGACCCTCTTGCCTACAATAGGCACATTGGTTAATGTTTACCAGACCCAAGGGCACATTTCCTTGTGGAACATACTGACCTCTAATTTGTGAACTACCCCCTCTAGGGCTTCTAACAATTTGCTGTAATAATACTTTTGTCTTCAAATCGCCTCTTCTCTTTTCTACTATTTCCTTTTCATAATTGACACGATGCTCGTAGTACTGAGCCATGTACAGTACTTCTGATTGAGACTTTGCCTGCCAAGCGCTCTCAGAAGACATAATTTGCGACTGGATGTCAGGCAGCAATCCATGCACAAATTTGCCTACGAATAATCTTTTCCCAGACTCTGTGCCTAAGTCTTCTCCACTCAAATCCGAGAATACCCGAACCGATTAAAGAACTTGGTAGCACACTCAGACTTCGCTTGACACAGGCCGTAAGCTTGTCCCAAATAATTATTTTCTCAGGAATTATAGTTTTTAATTTTGCAACAATCCTGTCAGGTAAAGTTAATATCAGCTGAGGCGGTCATTCGCCAGCTGGCCTTTCTCCATTGAGTCTAATTATGGTAGCCCATGTATCTCCTAACCCTGCTACGTCGTCTATAGTCATAACCTGTTTCCACAAATCTACGGGCAGGAGTACGGGAAATAACAAATCAATATCACTTAAAGTGAATACTGAGGATTGCAAAACAGACTATTTCTTTGTAGAATCCTGTCGGATTTTTCCTAATGTCGGGAATATATTGCCTAATGGTGTTCACTTCCTGTCTTAAGAACGGGACGTAAACAAACTGAGACACAATGTGCAGGAATATCTTGAGCAGGTGTACCTGCTGCAACATTAGCGGGAATCTCAACTTTTGGGACAAATGTCGGAGGAAACTCTCTCATAGGCAACTGAGAAGTAGGCAACTCCGAACGCTTACTAAGCAACAGAGCCAAATCGAACGCTAAAGCAGCCGAAGAAGTGTCAAGTGAAAAAGCTCTCTTGTAAATACTCAATAACTCTGTGGCACAACAAATCTTTCTTTTTACACACTCATCCTTTAGGTATTCTACCATTACCTGTATCACTTTCCTCTACATTTCTGGCGTATACCGACTATACGTGTCATGTACTTCAAATGGAGTTATCGACGTATCTGAGATCCATCTAATCGCGTCTTTCGTGCAAATTTGCATTTCCTCAGATATCGATTTACATACATAATGCCCCAACTATCTTCATCTTCATCCTCATTCTGTAACCTTTCCAACTTTTATACTCAAATACCTTCTCAACATGCTCTTGTACTTTCTCTGCAGTGTCTCTAGAAAACGCTAAAGTGTTCAGATCCCTCAACCCTTGTGGGAGATCTGTATTGTTTAATCTGTCCCACATTACACACAAATGAATACCTAATCCCTCAAAAACATTTTTCTCAGGAAAATTGTCCATATTAGAAAGTGTGGCAAAAACATTAGCTCGATCACCCCCCTCCATACAATGCTTAGCCCATGCAATCAATTCACGTTTCCTCTCTGGAGGTACAGTATTGCGAGTAACAACCCTCAATCCCGCTCCCTGATCTACTACAAGCGGTACTGGACCACTTGGAAGAGGGAGAGCAGGCAAGGTCAACGGAGGAATTAACAGCGGTGCAGCGGGAAAAAGTGGAGGAATAGGTGGAGGAGCAACTACGAAAGTAGGACCAACAGCAGGAGGAAGAGGAACAACAAGAGGAATGATAGGAGCAGCAGGAGGAGGAATAACAGCAGGAAGAGGCAAACCAGCAGGAAGAGGAACATACTGAGGTGGCGCAGTGGCACCAGGCCTTTGTTCATTTAAGAACTTATCGATAAGTTCGTCGGAAACATGAAAGTCTTTAGAAGGATAGATTTTCTGGATACCAAGTGAGAAAACCCTATCCATATTTCTAGACGACTCAGACTGTTTATCTTGGTCATATAACTACGCGTTTTCGGCGTTCGTTTTATGACGGCGCGCATGTTTTTCTCCACTTTTAAGCTGCTGTAAAGCTTCTTTTTTCCAATTCTTTAATACATCAAATGCTGCAGGTCAAGCCTTTTTCTTTAATAAAATGGATTCTAAGTATTCAATACGAGGGATTAAAAAACTACCATTGATTGGCACTGAAGTTCGGAAGCATGTCTAGTTTGTCTGTGCCAAATATCATTAAACACTATACTACCAATGCCATGCTTACAGTACATAGAACAAGCCGGCGACCCCTCCTGTGGCGCTGGACGGCTACATTCCAAAGATTGTCTATCGCTGCGGAATAGCACCCTGAAGCAGGCAGACAATTTCCCAGGCATATCAGAATACTGAATAATTGTACTTGCAAGTGCAATACATCAAAACAAACTATCAGGATACTTAAGAATCAGGTCACGACTCACCGGATCAATCCTAAGGAGGTCTGATCGGATTACAAAGTTTTCTCTAACAAATTTTACCTCGTGTTTGGTGATTTCGGCAAATCTGCCCGCCTCGATAAGTGGACCATCGTCAAGATGCCGAATCGGACCGCGTGCTCAGCCCTGTTCGGTGTGCTCAGTGAGTGGGCCTGTACATTAGAATAGTCGCACCTTTTATACAGTCCAAAACATGACGTCCAGCCCACCTGCAAGTTAATACATCACAGATCTAGGGTTCGTGCCGAGTTCACGCCTTAATTCATGCATCTATATGTTCAATAATTATTCCTAATACATTCATAACCAGTTACAATAGCAACAGTGTCTTTAGATTTCACATTGTATAAAGATATATGCGGAGGATCAATGTAGTTTAAACAAGTGTTCACATTTCAGTATTTGACTACATTATGTTTAACATGTGCTCGTGGATTAGCTTCTTTGGCTCAGGTCATCCTCTATAGACAGGTCAACGAAGGACAAGGTCTCAGTTCATGACCCTAACATTTGGCCTGCAGGCAGTTTATACATTAACTTGTACACAGGGGTCAAGACGACCATGTTACATTCAAAGAATCTAAAATGGCGGATATTACTGATCTAAGGTCAAGACCTTGCAAAGCAGATTTCCTCGCAGAGCGACTGGACTTAGGCCAATATATACAGTAAAAGGTGGCACGATATCATTTCCCGTTCGACAAGGGTAGGGTGACAGATGTGATTGCCTGTAAGTAAAATTTATGTAAAATTGATGTACGAGGTCTGGGAGTGAAGCTGTGCTGAGAGTATGTTGGTGGGTAAAATCATAGAGGGGTGCAACTGGGTGTGTGGCTGGTGGGTTGAAATATGAGAGAGTTGCTGTGGTAAATTGGTAGGCTGAAAATTGCATGTGTTAAGCCAAGAGTGGTCATTGGTAGTGGTGAAATCACTGGAAGGCGTCTCGGTGTGAAAGGAAGATTGTGGGTGTATATGTCAGTGGGGTCAGCCGGCTATGGTTGGAGCAAGCAGATTGTGCATACAGGAGAGGGGAAGAGGCTAACTGTTGGTTGGCAAGCGGTACAGCAATCTTTTTTCTCAACATAGAGGTTGGTTAATGGTAGCTGGCAGCATGAGTGCCACAAGGGCAGGTACATGGTGGTATGGGATCTTGCACATGGACGTGGTGGTATGGGGGTACGCAATGTTGCATTAGGAGTGGGCATTGTCGGGTGAGCAGGAGCGCATTGACATTTTCCAACACATCTAAACTCACGAAAAGAGTAAATGATCTTTAGTGAAGGGTTTTTATACACCTTCTTCAAGAGACCTTTCCGTATCTATGCGCCTTGATAGTCAGGAGGCCAGCCATGGCGGGAAGGAGCTAATCGGCAACCCAATGTTTGCACAGAGTGACTCAATAGGTCACCACTCGATCAAACAAACATTTTTGCTCAGCAACCTAAGAGGCTTGAGGCTCTGTCACAGTTCTTAAACTGGATAGTAGATTTGTGTAGACACTTCAAAAAGCAGCCCCATCACAGTGTTAACAAAAATAAAATATATTGTTCCTTACTGCTAATGTTTTATCTTCTGCCTATTTTCCAGCCAAAACCACATTCTTCCTTCCATCTCACTTTCAGCATTGTCCAAGCATTTTTCTTGCAATGGTTGCCCTCCGTTTCTTGAACTGCTTTTAAGCATTTAAAGACTACGTAAGGCACCAAAGGAGGAGAGGATGTGCAGCCTATATCCATTATAATAGTAAAGGGGCAAAGTAAAAGGTTGAATTTCTTTTCCATTACCATGATTAGAGTACTTACCTAGTAATCCCACCCTACCAATAGTACAAGAAGGAACACGTTACTTACCCGTAAATGTTGTTCTCCAGCATGGGTCTGGCATGGATTCACATGCTCATGAATACTCCCCGTCGTCAGGCTGGGAATCCGTGGTAAAGAAAAAATCAGTTTCAGTTTCGTTTCTGAACAGTCTTTCTCCTAATAACCAATCACTGGTCTCTGGGTCATACTGCCCCCAGCCAATGACTGCCCTCTACCTAAGCCCCTCCTCTGGCAGCCATCTTCAGATTTGGTAGTACGTAAAGTGGCAGTAGGCCCAAGAGAAGAGCCGCAGAGAGGTAGGCAGGAGGGTTTGCTTGTGAATCCATGCCAGACCCATGCTGGAGAACAACAGTTACAGGCAAGTAACTTGTTCCTTCTCCAGCATGGGGTCTGGCATGGATTCACATGCTCATGAATAAAAGAATACATAGCAGGACACACATGCACAACCACGGGAGGTGGCAAGGCTCGACATTAAGCATTTCAATAACTCAACATTAAGCATATCTTACCTCCTCACCAGGCTCACCTTCAGGCAAACAGGTTGCGCAGCGCTGCTTGGCCGACTCTGGACTCCACCCTGGAATCCCGGTCGATGTAATAGAATTTCGTGAAGGTGTGCGTCGACCTCCATGTCGCAGCACTGCAGATGTCCAGCAGGGGCACACCAGACAGGAGTGCCGTAGTTGCAGTGATCGCTCTGGTCGAATGGGCTCTCGGACAGCCAGGCAACGGTCGGTTTGCCAACGGGTGACAGTGCATGATGCAGCCAGAGAGCCACCTGGAAATGGAAGCCTTGGAAAGGGCCTTCCCTTGGTTCACAGGGCCAAAGTTCACGAACAGCTGTGAAGTCTTCTGAAATCTCTTTGTGCAGTCCATGTAGAACTTCAGGGCTCTAGCCACACCCAGCGAGTGCAAAGTCCTCTCAGCCGGCGACGAAGGCGACAGGAAGAAAACAGGTTACAGCAAGGGCTTGTTGAGATGGAAGTCCGACGGCACCTTGGGCATGAAGGAGGGGTGCGTCCTCAGCACGACCCTCGCAGCGTGGAAAGTCAAGTACAGAGGCTTACAGGAGAGGGCCTGGATCTCTCCCACTCATCGTGCGGAGGTGATGGCCACCAGGAACGCTGTCTTCCACAATAGGAATTTCAGAGGTGCCGAATGCAGAGGCTCGAACAGAGGACCCATGAGCCTAGTCAGCATCACATTGAGCTCCCACGCCGGGGTCGAAGCCTTCACAGGCGGGAACGAGTGGAAAAGTCCTTTCATGAACTCCTTAACCAGGCGATGCGACCACAGCGACGATCGCCCCGGGGTTCTAGTGTAGCGGGAGATAGCCGCCAGATGGATCTTGATAGAGGCGTGCGCCAGCCCTGCCTTGGCTAATGGCAGCACTTGAGGGGCCGTAATCCGCAGAGGGTTTACCTTTTGTGCACGGCACCAGACGGTGAACCTCTTACATTTGTGTCTGTAGCATTTAAGAGTCGAAGCAGCTCTGGCCTTAGCAAGCACCTCCTTGCAGTCCGCCGGGATCTCGTATCCTCCAAACTCTAGCGCTGCAGGAGCCAGACCTGCAGGTTCAGCACCCCCAGGTCATGGTGCAGAATCGCACCACCTTCCCTGGCGAGATCTACGTCTGTCAGAAGCTTGACTGGAGGGGACGCTGATATGTTCAGAAGGTCCGGGTACCAAATTTGCGTCGGCCACGCGGTGCGACGAGGATCATCCGGCACCGGGACCGTCTGAGTTGACCGATGAGTCGCAGAAGCAATAGTGGGAATGCTTAGAGAAACAGGCCGTCCCAGGGGAACGAGAATGCATCCCCCATGCTCCCCGGCTGGGGAAACCTGCTGGCCGGGATTTGGAAGTCCGTGCCCGCCGCGAGATGCGCGCGTTCACCCCACCACCGAAACGCTTGACTGAATGTCTCATTGAGGGCGATCTTGTCCTCGAAGCTTCCCGCCGCTTGCATCCAACGGGCGACAAGGAACTCCTGCAGCGGCCGCATCCGCAGCCTGCACAGCCAAACGAGGTAGATGCATGATGACATCATGCCGAGTAAGGACTTGATGGACCTCAGCCTGGCAACCTTCCTGGACAACAGCCGTTGTACCTTGCCCAGGATGGCTTTTATCCTGTCCTCAGACGGTGAACCTAGGCGCACCACCGTGTCCAGTTTGGCTCCCAGGAACTGGGCTTCCTGAGATGGCTCCAAGCAGGACTTTGCATAGTTTATCGAGAACCCCAGTTCCAAGAGCAGGCAGACGGTCCTCGCTGTATGTTCGACGGCGAGTTCCCTCGACTTCGCTCGGATGAGCCAATCGTCCAGATAGGCAAAGACTTGGATGCCCTGCAGGTGCAGCCGTGCCACCAGTGGTGCCAGGCACTTGGTGAGGAACCTTGGGGCCAACTTCAAATCAAAGGGGAGGGCCTTGAATTCGTAGTGCCGCCCCTGGACCCTTGTGAATGGGGATGTGGAAGTAGGCATCCTTCAAGTCCAGCGACGACAGGAAGTCGCCTTCCTCCAGCTGTCCCAGCAAGTGCTGCAGGATGACCATCCAGAACTACTGGGATTTTATGCATGTGTTGAGGCGGCAGATCTAGAATGGGCTGCCAACCGTCAGTCTTTTTTTGGACGAGGAAGTACCGCTAGTATACTCCGGAGCCTCTTTGGGACGAGTTCTATTGCACCCTTTCTCAGCAATGCTCGCCTCTAGAAGCAGCTGCGGAATGTGGTTTTCTTTCCTGGCCACAGGTGGGAAACATGTAAACTTCCTTAGGAACTCCAGAGTGTGTCTGTGGGCCAGGGCATCCAGCACCCAACGGTCGGTGGAGATGGACAGTTCGCCAGCCGGCCTCCTACCGAGGTGCTCGGGTGGGGGCCCAATGTCACAGCCGGTTCAGTCCTGCTTCGTCAAAGCCTTACCACCTTGGGCCCCTTGGCGATGCCAATGTCCTCTGACCTTACTGCAGCCTCTGTAGGCTTCCTAGGACGAAGAACGGGCCGCTTGACAGTATGAAGAACTGCCACCAAATTCTTTGGAGGCACCCTGTGACCTGCCTCCGGGGGACCAAAAGGACAGCCGTCGTTAATGGAGCGTGCCCAAGGCACGGGCCGTCTCTGTGTCTGCCTTGATGGCCTGCAGTGACTCGTCCACTGCCTTGCCGAACAGGTTGTCCCAGTTGAAGGGCATGTCCAGTACCCTCGTCTGTACGTCTTGCCGGAAGTTGGTGGCCCTGAGCCAACCACGCCGGCGAAGGCAAACGCTGTTGCTCATCTGGTGGAAGCCGGTGTCAGCGATGACCGTGGCCAACGTGATGGCGTGGTCTGAAGCCACCTCGCCTTTTTGCACGATTTCAAGGGCCTCCGCCCTCTTGTCATCTGGGAGGAAGTCCAGGAGGGGGGTGATTTTAAACCACAGCTCCCTATCGTAGTGGGCCATGATAGCGAGAGCGTTGGCCGCCTGAATGGTCGTTGCCGCCGACGAGCTGACTCGACGTTCCATGGCATCCAGCTTCTTCCCCTCGCCGTACGGCAGGGAAGTGGAAGTCAATGCCGTCGCCCCTGCCGATTTCTTCTTGCCCGCCACAGAGACCACTGAGTCCGGGGACAGCTGCGCCCTGAGGCACATATGAGCAGAGTCTGGGACCCTGTATTTCTTCACGTACCGGTCACTCTTCGCCGGGGCAGAGGATGGGTTCTTCAGAAGGTACTGCCCTTTGTCCCAGATGTCCAACAGCAGGACCGAGAGTGCGGTCTTCCTCTTGGCCTCTCGTCGTTGATAAAGCAATCCCTCCTTCTGCTTTTTGGGGCATAGCTGAAAAAGCTCTGAGGCCCTGGCGATCATGGCATGAAATGAGGCAATTTCGTCAGGAGGAGAGCCTGGGGTGGAGGCGACAGGAGATCTGTTCCGTCGTTGCCGCTGTCGCCTGTCCCCGTCATCGCCGTCTCGTACCTCGGCGGAGGAGTTGGAGGTGAAGGATGGAAGGGTGGGGGCGGATGGACTCGCCTCTGCTTGTGTGGCGGGCTTCCCGACGGTCCAAGGGGCTGCTGGATCATCCGCAGGATGCAAAGGCATCCTATTCCTTATTTCCGAGCACAGGGTGTGCAGGGCTAGTAAGATGTCCTCCGACCTGTCAGTCAGTGGTGGCAGTGGTTGCGACAGGAGCGTCGGCATCAGCGTGGTGTCCTCTGGTTCCTAGTCGACCTGCCGTTCGTCGGCTCCCTCATCGCTGTCCACGTCCGCCTTGACAGGGTCCTGCCCATACGACCTGACCTCAAAGTACTTATCAAGGACTGACTTGAGGCCCGACAGCTCGTCCTTGGAGGAGATATCCACTTGGACTATCTCGCCCCCCCCTCCCCACCCCTCTTCTCAGCCATAGGCTTCATGGGGGGTCTTTTTGATGGGCAGGAAAGACTATTCCCTCCGGGTGGGCAGGGAAATTCTTGGCTTGGGGGTCATCTCCACTGGGGCCGCATCTGCGGGCTTCACCAGGGACGCTACCACTCCCTCAATCGAAGCCTTAGCCAGGTGAATCTGGGCCTTCACGACCTTCGGCGCGTCCAGGGCCTTCACCGTGGGGGGGGTGTCACTGCCTCGCTTCCCCTTGGCTTTGTCAGTCGGAGCCGACCGGGGCATCTCCCGAAGCTTACCCAGGTTGTCCAACTTCCTTTTCGTCGAGCCGGAGCGCTGACTCATGGTTGACAGCGTCGGCGATGCTGCGCCCAGACTGGCAGCCACGGAGCCCGTACCAACAGCTCTCCCGGTGCCCGTGGACTCACTGTGCTTTGCCTTGTGTTGGGCCCCCGTCGCCGGAGCGCCCTCACACGTCTTGGAAGACCGCTCAGATTTTTTACTCAGGGAGGGGGGGGGGGGGGGGGTGGAAGAGTACGTTGCCGGGCTCACCTGCCACCGGGCTCTTCGCCTCCAGCCAGTCAGCGAGTCGCTTGCGACAATCCTCCTTGGTACGGATGGACATGTCCTTGCAGAATGCACAGGCCTCCTCCACGTGTGACTTGTCCGAGTGCAGGCAGTAGAGGCACCGGGAGTGCCCATCCTCCTTGAAGACGTTCTGTAGTCCACATCCTGGGCAGATCCTAAACAGCTTGGATCCAACGGACGTCGAGTCTTTGTCTTCGGCCATGTCCACGAGGGGTAGGACTCAAAGATCTTCCGGATTCCTCCAAGAAGTGAAATGCGACGAAATTCACCCTTGAGGGGGGCGTAGAGGTTTCCGAAACAGGTCCCTGTTAATCAGAAGATGAATCAGTGGAGCTTGAGGCTCGATTTGACAAAAAAAATAAGAGTAAACTCTTTGAACAAACGCAATAGGGAGTAAAAGCTCGAGAGCTAAGCACGAAGACTCCCAACACTTGAACGTGCAGTAAAAATCTGAAGATGGCTACCAGAGGAGGGGCTTAGGTAGAGGGCAGTCATTGGCTGAAGGCAGTATGACCCAAAGACCAGTGATTGGTTATTAGCAGAAAGACAGTTCATACACGAAACTGAAACAGATTTTTTCTTTACCAAGGATTCCCAGCCTGACGGGGGACTATTCATCAGCATGTGAATCCATGCCAGACCCCATGCTGGAGAAGCGGTATCACTATGATTATTAGTAATAGTATTGCTACCAACAATAGCACCCCAATTTGTAAAGACTCATTTGGCAGTGGGGAATCAGTCTAAATGTATTCATCTGGTACATTTAAATCCAGGAGAACATCCATTATGCTTCCGGCCACATTTCCCTTTCAGAACACAAAGCTTCTCCCTTCAGCCAATTCTTTTAAAATATTCTGCACTCATCCTAATCTTAACACCTCTGCTTAAACAAGCAGAGCTTTAGCCACTGGAGTCCCTTTACCCTTGTGATTAATCTTAAATTGGGAGGGGGGGGGGCGATGTTGCGCTCATAGCTGATGCACGCTTCTGTGTGAGCTCTGGTGGCAAGCTGGGGTACCGGGTGAAAAACGGACAAAATATTGGCCGGTTTTCCATCATACCAAGCAACAAGAGGTATGAAGCCGATGAGCCTTCCATTGGGAAAAACTGGGTAAATTGCCCCCAACGGAACTGAAGATTTAGCCCGATTTCCACCTGGGCCTGCACCAGCCCGGCAGAGACGTTACACCAAACATTGTCGGCAGCCGGTCAAGTGGCACAGCGAATAGAACGCTCACTTTGACATCCGTGCAGAGCCTGCTAACGCAGGTTCGAATCCCGGCGGGGCCAAACTCAGCCTTTCATCCTTCCGAGGTCGATAAATGAGCACCACACACCGTGGGTAATAATAAGAAGCGCTCAGATACCTGAGGGTTCGTAGCGCTATATAAGTGCCAAATTATTATTATTATTGCTGGCGCCCACAACCACGGAAGCAAAGGCCCGATACAGGGACCTGGGGCCGCCCTTGCCGACCTGCTCGAGACTCAGCAGCCCTGCTGGCTGTCGCGGGTGTGTGACAGAGGCTCTGGATGTCGCATCCGTCCGCCCCACAGACGAGACACCAGATCTGGAACGCTGCCTGAGCGGATCGCCATCTTTAAGCACACAAGGGGAGAATTACTGATGTTCCCCCCTTGCAGTATGCCGCGGCGTATATAGCGAGACAGTTGGCCTTCCTCCCCATCGGCCAGCGCTAGGCAAACGACGCACGGAGAGTACGAAGAGAGCGGGCTGGTGAGGGATGCGGCCCACTCTTGCAAGTGCAGACACATCTATATCAGTGCATATTAACCGGAGCTTCCAAGCTGGTCGTAATAATTTCTCCCAGGCACAGAAGACACAAATGTTGCCAAGCACTCCGTGGCGCAATAGTGCTTAAGACATTCAATCCAGGGAATCCCAACCCTCGCTGGTGCTGGATTGATGCTGTGATGGAAAGGCAGGACATGTGGGATACAGGGAGAGCCGATATGAGGTACAGACGGCCTATTGCAGGCGTGCATAACTTGATCTTAATGCCCTGACTCTTGGTGGACCTTCCCCAGTGGGCGAGTGCTGTGACATCAGCTCCCACATATGCACACTCCTAGTACAGTGTCAGTTTGCTTCGACCCCACCCCAGAGCGTAACGGCCCCTTCCCCAGTGGACCATACTGCATGACTGTGCCTTGTGGCACGAGATTCCCGGCAGCAAACCCACGCAGCACTGTACTGGTTACTGGAGGACAGTGAGCTAATTTGGTGTCGGACAGCACAGGTAGGCCTGGGTCACGACAACAACCGTGCAGGTGCGCCTTAGTTACAGTCTAGGGGCAGGTCACTGGGGAGGGGACGGGGGACTCTGAACTGTGGCTGCAATTAGCCCTACAATGAAGGGAGAGAAATCCGGGGTGGGGGTGGGGGGGATGTGCCTTACGGTAAATGAACCAGAAGATCTGCCGGTAAGAAGAACCAAGACCTACTGAAGAGTTCACCAGAGAAGGGAGGCACTTGGCGCATGCAGTGCTCTGACAAAACACATCAGGCTTTCCTTTCGTCCACTACTGCCATGACCCTGCCATATACTGGAACCTACGGGATTTAGGCCCAACTAATTCGCAGCATAGAGTAACGAAGCTGTAAGTGGTGCAAAAGCCCAGTGCTACGATACAATGCCTAAGGGGGCAGCCTCTAAGAAAAGCAGTGCAATGGATAGATTCACTAAACCAGCTACTGCTTTGAGCACCATGGGCAATGCAGGAACTGGAAATCCACCATTGACGCTACCCCCTATCCCCGTGGATCTATTAAGCATCTTCACCTCCATGCAGCAAGGATTTGCATCCATAAATGAAAAATTGGATGGTATTAATATCAACATCACAAAGATCACAGCCCAGCTGGATAAAGCCATGCAGTGCATCACAGACGCGGAAACACGAATAGGCACTGCAGAGGACACAATAGAGGCATTACAAAACACAGTGACGAGCATGACAAAAGATCTCAGCACCGTCAAATTGAAGTGCGAAGATCTGGAAGCGAGGTCACGCCAGAATAATATACGCATCATAGGGGTCCCGGAGGATGCCTTGAAGGGGCCCATGGAACTGGCTGTTGAAGGGCTACTTAAGGACCTACTGGGAGACCCACGCTGGTCTTCAATGTTAGTCGTCGAACGAGCACACAGATCCCTGGAAGCAAGACCCACACCAGGCGCGTACCCATGGCCAATAATAGCACGCCTCATGAACTACAGAGACAGGGATACGGTTTTAAGGGCTGCGAGAGAGAGAATAAAGACCTTAAGATGGGGTCCAGCGTGTTCCACATTTTCCCGGATTACATCTTGGCAGTCCAGCAGGAGAGGCGAACGTTCATCGGAGTGAAGGAACTATTGAGAGAATGCCAGATACCTTATGCAATGCTATATCAGGCCAGACTGCACTTGCAATTTAAGAACAAAACCTACTTCTTCACTTTTCCTGAAGAAGCTGCAAATTTTGTAGAAGCCAACATCCCTCTACCCGACAAGCAACAAACCGAAGAAGATTGTTGATTGTAAGGTAACCCGCACTGCCTGAGAGGGCAGTGAACTTGTGGCATAAGTAAGCCAACACCATTGTTACGATGACAGAAGAGGGGATTATGGGGAAGACTGATTATGGTTGCATCGCTCCTGCAGCTCACCCATGAGGCATATATAGTGAGCGCGGGGGGGGGGGTGAGATGCACGCTTGGGTGGATACAGGGCACGTAAGCGACAATGCTTCTTGTAGTGGTCCGAATTGCCCTGCAGGAAGCACTGGGTATTAAGTGTGCAAGGGACTAATTTACTGCCTGATTAAGGTCCTGTGCCCCCCCCCCCCCCCGGTACCCACAGACGGATCTCATTTAAAGGGTGACACTGTCAACTCCAAGCAAATTAGTGCCCGAGCTCAGACTTGTGGACAGTAACGCTGACTAATGGGTAGCGATGCAGGCAAACGAGGGTCATGGAGGAGATTGAACACGCCATGTAGACTAAAGCGATTCATAATGAGTGCTGGTAACGTTATCGTGAGGTGTAAGAAAGAATAGGACCGGGCCAGGCATTAATACATTGTACCTGGACCCGGGCCGCCAGTCACCCCCAATGCGAGTGCATAGTTTAGTTAAAAAGGAGAGGGAGGGGGTGGGGAAAGGGGGCAAAGCATATTTAAAGTTTGGCGAACTATGAGGAAGGCGGTGGGGGTCGACGAGGGAAGTTTGGTTAAAAAGTTGGAAAAATACACAGATCGATCATAACATGTTATTGCAATACCGGAAGACTGCACCGGAAGGTGAACACGACACAAGAACGTATGAGAGATGATGGCTGATAGGGGAATGACAGGGATTAAGTTACTCAGTTGGAATGCTAGGGGCCTTGGTGCACCTGTGAAGATGAGGGAAGTAATGGCGTATGTAACCAGGCAAAGTGCCCAGATATTATTTCTCCAAGAAACACACCTATTAGACCATCAGGGACGCAGGTTCGCCACCGGATGGGGACACCACAGTTTCTACACCTCTTACTGCACACGGGCTCAGGGTCATGATTTTGATTCATAGGTCACACCCGTTCACCCATTATGCAACAGAAAGTGACCCCTGCAGTACATATGTGGTGGTACACAGGAAACTAGGCAGCGCTGAAATACTATTAATCAATGTGTACGGTCCCAATATAGATGACCCCGAGTATTATACAGAACTTTTTCGGAAGTGTGCCAGGTACCCGACGGCTCAAGTAATAAGTGGCGGTGACTTTAACACCATATTAGAAGTAGACCTGGATAGAACATCAATCACACCCAGATCAAGGACGAACGTTGCACGCACTATACATACACATAATATAGACCTAGATTTGAAGTACGCTTGGCGCTCACTACACTGGTCTCAAAAGGCTTACACCTTTTACTCATCAGTCCATGACATGCATTCCAGGATAGACATTTGGCTGATATCTCAGAGGGTTCTGGGTTGGGTGATAGAGGCAGAGCTATCGGATCACTCCTCTGTGTCTATTCTGTTAGATATCCCGGAGGTAACCCCTCAGTGGGCGCCATGGCGGTTCAAGGCAGAAACCCTGCTCGACCCCATGTTTAGGACCCGTTTGGCACAATACGTCTCTGAATACTTTGAGAATAAAGGGTTGGTTGCTCAGCAGGCTGTCCTATGGCAGGCGTTCCAAGGTTTATATTCAGGGCATCGCAATGTCCACAGAACTCCGAGTACTCCAAGACATTCGGAGAGAACTGAAAAGGAACAAGTTACTTACCTGTAACTGTTGTTCTCCAGCATGGGTCTGGCATGGATTCACATGCTCATGAATATTCCCCGTCGTCAGGCTGGGAATCCTCGGTAAAGAAAAAATCATTATCAGTTTCGTTTCTGATTCTGTCTTTCCTAGTAGTAACCAATCACTGATCTCTGCGTCATACTGACCACAGCCAATGACTGCCCTCTACCTAAGCCCCGCCTCTGGCAGCCATCTTCAGATTTGGTAGCACGTGAAGTGGCAGTATGACCAAGTGAAGAGCCGCAGAGGGGTAGGCGGGAGGGTTCGCATGTGAATCCATGCCGACCCATGCTGGAGAACAACAGTTACAGGTAAGTAACTTGTTCCTTCTCCAGCATGGGGTCTGGCATGAATTCACATGCTCATGAATATAAGATTAAATAGCAGTACACACATGCACAACCACGGGGGGTGGTAAAAGGCTCAACATTAAGCAATACAAAAACCCAACATTAAGCATCTCTTACCTCCTCACCAGGCTCACCTTAAGCGAACAGGTTGCGCAGCACTGCCTGGCCGACCCTGGGCTCCTCCCTGGAATCCCGATCGACGCAGTAAAATCTCGTGAAGGTGTGCGTCGACCTCCACGTAGCAGCCCTGCAGATGTCCAGCAGGGGCACACCAGATAAGAACGCCGTAATAGCAGCGATCGCTCTGGTCGAATGGGCTCTCGGACGGCCTGGCAGCGGTCAGTTAGCCAACCTGTGATAGTGCATGATGCAGCCGGAGAGCCATCTGGAAATAGAAGACTTCGAGAGAGCCTTCCCTTGATTCACAGGTCCAAAGTCCACAAACAGCTGTGATGTCCTCCGGAAACTCTTTGTGCGGTCCACGTAGAACTTCAGCGCTCTAGCCACATCCAGCGAGTGCAAAGTCCTCTCGGCCGGCGACGAAGGAGACGGGAAGAAAACAGGCAACAGCAAGGGCTCGTTAAGATGAAAGTCCGACGGCACCTTGGGCATAAAGGAGGGGTGTGTCCTAAGCACCACCCTCGAGGCATGGAAAGTCAAGTACGGTGCTTTGCAGGATAGGGCCTGGATCTCTCCCCACTCGTCGTGCGAAGGTAATGGCCACCAGGAACGCAGTCTTACACGACACAAACTTCATAGATGCGGAGTGCATCGGCTCGAATGGGGGCCTCATGAGCCTGGTCAGCACCACGTTAAGTTCCCATGCTGGGGCCGGGGCCTTCACCGGCGGGAACGACCGGAACAGTCCTTTCATAAACTCTTTCACCAGTCAATGGGACCACAGGGACGTCCGTCCTGTGGTTCTGGTATATCTGGAGATCGCCGCCAGATGAATCTTAATGGAGGCATGGGCTAGCCCAGCCTTTGCCAGCGACAGCAGGTACGGCAGCACTTGAGGGGCCGTAATCCGTAGGGGGTTGATCTTCTGTGCTCGGCACCAGTTAGAGAACCTCTTCCACTTATGACCGTAGCATTTGAGAGTCGAGGACGCACTGGCCTTTGCAAGAACCTCTCTGCAATCGGCCGGTATATCGTAGCCTCCAAACTCTAGCGCTGCAGGACCAAGCCTGCAGGTTCAGCGACACCGGTTCGTGGTGGAAGATGGCGCCTCCTTCTCTGGAGAGAAGGTCCGCGTCCGCCGACAGCTTGAGGGGAGGGGACGTTGACAAGTCCAGAAGGTCCGGGAACCAGATCTGCCTCGGCCACGCCGGTGCGACGAGGATCATCCTGCACCGGGACCTCTTGAGCTGGCTGATGAGTCGAAGCAGCAACGGCAACGGAGGGAACGCATACAGGTATAGGCCGTCCCAGGGGAACGAGAAAGCATCGCCCATGCTTCTCGGCTGGGGAAACCTGCTGGCGAACCTCTTGCACTTCGAGTTCGTCGCTGTTGCGAACAGGTCGATTTGGGGTTTGCCCCATCGTCGGAAGAGTTGATCCACCTGATCCTGGCGCAGTTCCCACTCGTGACACGCGCGCAGCTCCCTGCTGAGCGAGTCGGCGATGGTGTTGCTTTCTCCTGCCAGGTGGAAGGGAACCAGGAACATCCCCTGGGCGACCGCCCAGTGCCACAGATCCTGTGCCTCCTTGTATAGGGCTGGTGATCTGGTGCCTCCCTGCTTCCGTATGTAAAACATTGTTGTGGTTTTGTCCGTGAAGATCCGCACCACCTTGCCCTTGAGCGACGGGAGGAACGATTTGAGAGCCCAGAACACGGCTCGGAGTTACAGGACGTTGATGTGCAGGAGCCTCTCCTCCGGGAGCCAGAGGCCTCTTGCGTGGAGATCTCCGGTGTGGGCGCCCCAACCTTCCAGGGAGGTGTCCGTCGTCACAGTCTCCTGGTACGCTGGCGTCTGAAAGTCCTTGCCCGCCGTGAGGTGCGCTCGAACGCCCCACCACTGAATCGCCCGCCGGAACACCTCGTTGAGGGGCACCCTGTCCTCGAAGGTGCCCGTCGCCTGTATCCAACGGGCGTCGAGAAATTCTTGAAGAGGGCGCATCCGTAGTCTGCAGAGGCGCACCAGGTAGATGCAAGAGGACATCATCCCCAGGAGGGACTTGATGGACCTCACCCTGGCCACGTCCGTGGCTAGCAGGTGCTGCACTTTGCCTAGAATGGTCTTCGTCCGTTCTTCCGACGGGGCAGCCAGGCGCCTCACTGTATCGAGCTTCGCTCCCAGAAACAGGGCCACCTGCGACGGCACCAGGTGGGACTTCGGGTAGTTTATGGCGAATCCCAGGTTTGTGAGTAGCTGGACGGTCCTCGCAGTGTGTTCGACGGCGAGTTCCCTCGTCCTTGAGCGGATGAGCCAGTCGTCCAGGTAGGGTAGACGTGAATCCCCTGTAGGCGCAGCCGCACCGCCACTGGTGCTAGGCACTTGGTAAAGACCCTGGGGCCGACTTCAATCCGAACGGCAGTGCTCTGAATTGGTAGTGGCGTCCCTGGACGACGAACCGGAGGAACTTTCGGTGACTTTTGAGGATGGGAACGTGGAAGTATGCATCCTCCAGGTCCAACGACGATAGAAAGTCGCCTTCCTCCAGCTGTCCCAGTAGGTGCTGGAGGGTGACCATCCTGAACTTTTGTGATCTGATGTATTTGTTCAAACGATGAAGGTCCAGGATGGGGCGCCAGCCGCCCGTCTTCTTCCCGACGAGGAAGTACCTTGAGTACACCCCAGAGCCCCGGAGCCTCTTTGGGACAAGCTCGATGGCGCCTTTCCTGAGCATCGCCCGTACTTCCAACAGCAGTTGCGGGACGTGATTTTCCTTCCTGGCCACAGGTGGAACGTGAGGGCACTTCTTCAGGAATTCGATAGAGTGTCCTCTTGCCAGGGTATCCAGCACCCAACGGTCGGTGGAGATGGACTTCCACATGCCGACGAAATTCGTCAGCTGGCCTCCCACCGGGGTGGTTCGGTGGGGGCCCGAGACCACGGCCGGTTCAGTCCTGCTTGCAGGGGTTGGCCTTGCCGACGGCGGCGAGGCGCTCCCTGCTTGCCGCGACCCCTGTAGGCCTCCTGAGACGAGGAGCGTGCCGCCTGGCGGTAGGACGACGAGCCACCGCTGGATCCCTTGGAGGCACCCTGTCTGCCTCCGGAGCTCCGAAAGGGCCGCCGTTGCTGAAGGGCTCCTAGGGCGCGGGCCGTCCGAGTGTCCGTTCTTATGGCTTGGAGGGACTCGTCCACCGCCTTCCCGAACAAGTTGCTGCCGTGCTGACGGAAGTCGGTCGCCCGGAGCCAACCCCGTCGTCGTAGGCAAACACCGTTGCCCAGCTGGCAGAACCCAGTATCGGCAATATCGGTTGTCACCGTTATGGCGTGGTCCGAGGCCACCTCGCCTTCTTGCAGTATTTCCAGGGCCTCGGACCTCTTGTCGTCCGGCAGGAAGTCCAATATGGGGCCCAGCTTAAACCAGAGCTCCCTGTCGTAACGGGCCACGATCGCCAGGGCGTTGGCCGCTTTGATCGTCGTCGCCGCCGACGAAATGACGCGCCGCCCCATGGCGTCCAACTTCTTTCCCTCGCCGTCCGGCGGGGAATTCGACGTCGAGGCTCCTGACCCCACCGCTTTCTTCTTCGCCGCCGAGACGACCGAGTCTGGTGTTGGCTGGGCCCTGAGGCATAGGGGAGCGGTTTTGGGGACCCGGTACTTCTTCTCGTACCGGTCCCGTTTGGCTGGTGCCGTGGAGGGGTTTTTGAGAACCGACAGGCCCTCCTCCCAGATGTCATCGATTAGGGGCACCGCGATGACCGTCTTCCTCTTGGCCTCCCGGCGCTGATAGAGGAAACCTTCCTTTTTCTGCTCCTCCGGGCAGAGCTGGAACAATTCGGACGCCCTGGCGATCATGGCGTGGAATGAGCCAATCTCGTCGGGCGGCGAGGCCCGGGAGACCCGTTCCGTCGTCGTCGCTCTCAGAACCCGTCGTCGAGCCCAACGCACCGTCATCTCCTGACTCGTGGGAGGATGAGGAGGGAACTGTAGGCCTTACGGGGGCGAGCGGAGGAGAGGGTTGGGTCCTCTGTCGTTTGTTCTGAGGACTTCCCAACGGGCTAGGTTGCGGGTCCTCCGGCCTGGGAATCTCGTCCTTATCTCAGAGAATAAGGACTGGATGGCAGACAAAATGGCCGCCGAGCCATCCTGAGGCCTAGGATCCGGCTGCGCCGGAAGGGAAGGCCGCTCTTCCTCACCATCGTCGTCTTCCTCGGTTATCTCCCGAGGATCTTCCTGACGGGATCGAACCTTCTCGAATTGGACTTCGAGGTTCCTCATGGCCTCGGTCAGTTCCTCCTCCGAGGCTGACTCAGAGCTCGAGGAGGGCACCGTGCCCCCCCTTGCTTCTTCCATCATGGCGGCCACGACGATGGGCTGAAAAGAGGATTCCCTCCTTGGCGGCAGGGAAACTCTAGTCCCGGAGGCGGTCTCCGCTGGCGGTGTCTCTGCCGGCTTGGCAAGAGTCGCCGCGATAGCCTCGATAGAGGCCTTCGCCTGCTGGGTAGGGGCCTTCTTCACCTTAGGTGCGTCCCGGGCCTTCTCCTTCGGGGGAGGGGCGACGCCTCGCTCCCCCTCTTCCGAGATCGGACAGGGCTTCTCCCGAAGCTTACCCGGGGTCTCGGACTTTCTCTTCCCCGAACCGGAGCGTTGGCTCGTGGTTGACTGTGCCGGGGAAGGTGCGCCCTGCCTGGCGACCGAAGAGCCCGACCTTTCGGCGCTCCCAGAGCCAGCGGACTCGCGGCGCTTGGCCTGGTGTTGGGCCCCCGTCGCTGGGGCGCCCGCACAGGACTTAGAAGCCCGCTCGGACCCTTTCTTCTTCTTCTCACCCGTCGAGCCCTTCTCCAACCAGCTTGCGAGACGGGATCGACGGTCCCTCATGGTCCGCTCCGACAAGTTCTTGCAGAACTGGCAGTCCTTCTCTACATGAGTCTTGTCCCCATGAAGACAGTAGAGGCATCGCGTATGTTCGTCTTCCTTAAACACATTCTGCAGCCCGCATCCAGGGCAGCTGCGAAACAGCTTGGGTCCGGGCGACGAACTCGCATCCTGGGCCATCTTGAAGTAGGCCGCAAATCTTCTGGAATCCTCCAAGAAGTTGATTCGACGAAATCTTCACCCTTGAGGGGCGTAGGAAAATCCCGCAACGGGTAGCCGTTAACGGGAGTAGAAACGGTGTAGCTTGAGGCTCGATTAACCGAAAAAAATGTGAAAAGTCACCTGAAAAAGCGCGAAACATGCAGTAAAAGCTCGAGAGCTAAGCACGAGGACTCCCAACACTTGAACGTGCGGTAAAAATCTGAAGATGGCTGCCAGAGGCGGGGCTTAGGTAGAGGGCAGTCATTGGCTGTGGTCAGTATGACGCAGAGATCAGTGATTGGTTACTACTAGGAAAGACAGATCAGAAACGAAACTGATACTGATTTTTTCTTTACCGAGGATTCCCAGCCTGACGACGGGGAATATTCATGAGCATGTGAATTCATGCCAGACCCCATGCTGGAGAAGGAGGGATCACTTGCTGTGCTGCAAACGGAGTATGCGAGTAATCCATCGGCGCAGCTCAGCGCAGAGATTAGAACACAACTAGATGAATACTGAGCGGCAGAAGACAGGGAACTGTGCTATTTTGATAGACCGACGGCCGCACGCAGGTATGGGGAACAGGATAGGCCGGGTAAACTCTTGGCACATATGGTGCGCAGCGAGAGAGGTAGCACAAACATCCTGTGCATTGTCAGGTGAGATGTTGTGGTGGTTACTAAAGAGGAAGAGATCAGCGGGGTGTTTTATGACTTCTATGCTGATTTATACTCACCTCAGAGCAAATCTACAGACCGCAAAATTGACGATTATTCAGCAAGGATACCCACCACGTTACTATCGGGGGAGACTCGCGATGCCCTAGAAACACCGATAACACAGTGAAAAAAGAAGCTATAAAGAATCTTCTGGGCGGTAAGGCGCCGGGCTCAGACAGGCTGGATGCAGAGTTTCATAGGGAATTCATGGACGCATTGTCCCCCCCACCCCGCCCCCCATCTCCTGTCAATGTGGACTGAAACGTTGGAAACGGATACAATGCGAGAAGCGGTTATCACTCTGCTATTGAAACCAGGAAAGCCACCCAAGGACTATGGGTCATAGACCGTTATCCCTTATTAACACTGATGCCGAGCAAAGATATTGGAATCCCAATTAAACCCACGGATGCCGTATATGTTGCATGAAGACCAGGCGGGATTCGTCCCGGGCAGATTAACAGCGTCCAACATACGGAGGTGCTACAACATACGGAGATGCTACAATATATTGGCGACAATCCCGCAGGATACCACAGGGGCCGCAATCTCCTTGGATATGCAAAAAGCATTCAATACAGTATACTGGCCCTTATTATTTAGGGTATTGCATAACTATGGATTTGGCCCAAATTTCATCCAGTGGGTGCGCATTCTGTATGCACAACCATATGCGCAGGTGTGCATGAACGGGTGCCCTCTTCAGTTCTGGAACTGGCGGGGGCACTAGACAGGGATGCCCGCTTTCCCTGCTATTGTTCGCATTGGTGGTAGAACCACTAGCGGACCTTCTGAGAGCTTGGTACGCCCGAGTTGGGATAGCCAACGAGGGGAGAGCTGAGTTGATAATTATGCTGTATATAAGGGAACCTGGGAGATACCCTCAAAGGGTGCTAGCAGCGGTCCGAGCGTACAGGGAATTTTCGGGTCTCAACAAAATGTTAACAAATCTGTGATGTTCCCACTGATGAACAGGACTAGTGAACCCAACGATCTGTATGGGCTGAAGTGAACACCCCAATGGGTGAAATAATTAGGTATTGAGATAGCACACACAGATCGGTTAGTACGCTCCCTCACCTATGATTACCTGGCCGACACACTTTGTGCCAAGATTGATCGCTGGAACCATCTCCCCATTTCACTCATGGGCCGGTTGGCACTAGTGAAAATGGTCATAACTCCCTAAACTGTTTTATCTCTTCAGCACATTGCCACTGTGGCAGGGAAGATCCTTCCTATCGAGAATGCAAGGGGGCATTGTGATGCTGGAAATGCAGAGGGACAGGGCCTCCGTATCCTTATCCTTTACTGTTTTTATCATGTGTTCTGTCCGGTTTTCCACACAGGAGTTCATGTGGGACTCCTGGCGGTACAGCTCCCCCTTTGGTTTGGTGTACAGGCCCAAGGGATACCCTTATGGCACACACAGGTTAATTAGTTATACAAGTCGAAAGGTGCCAACGTGTGTTGTCACTCTCCCAATCTTGCCTTGGTGAACAGTCTAGTGCTAAAAGGCACATGCTAAGTTGGAGAAACTGGGCATATCGTCTGCTAGTCAAATGAAAAATTTCAGAAGCAGTTTAAAATTCAAGAGATCAAAAGGAAAAAGCTTTTCTACAACAGAAACAAAGTGAAAAAATGGTTTGTCCTCTCAGTGTTTGCTGAAGAATTCGTGCATACACTTGTTTAGAGAACTCACTGCTGTATGTGCTACTTGTAGTTGGTATGGTAGGTTGTCGGTTTTATACTGTTAAGGACAACCCCACTTCAACACTAGAGATTCCTATTCGTCGTCAGGTCGCTCTGTTTTTTGTCAGTATTTTCGGAAGAGATATAAAGAAAGAGAGCAATCTTAAACTGTGACGTTTTCACTAGATTAGATTGTTCTGAAGCCGACCGGTTTCAGTGGAGTATTGTAGACAGACCACCTTCTTCAGAGCTATAGGGAAGGTGCCAGCCTGCGTGTCTTATTGCTTTTGAGTGCAGCATAGTCTGCAATGGTTGTTATTCTTCACCCTCTCCATGATGGTTAGTTGCTTGGTAACTTCAGGAGTGGGCACTGTTGCAGGGCACCTAGTAAATGTGGCACCCTGTTACCCCCACGGTCAATCAGCCGTCTGGATTCACTAAGAATGGTCCATTGCGAATTGGGAAATAGATGTTAGTGAAAGCAATTCTTGTGTTAAATTCACAACTCAATTTGGATTATTCCCCCAATTTTGTAATTGTCTATATAGTGAGCGCCCCACAAACTGAAATGTTATGAATTGTTGCTGTCATCAAGGAGTCATTCCTGGGCCCACGGAATGCAAAACTGCGTGATTTGAAAGGGATACAACGCAGGACTACATTTGTTTATGGGCAGGCTACTCGATGCCCAGTTTCGCATTCCGTGGGCCCAGGAAGGACTCCTTGATGACAGCAACAATTCATAACATTGCAGTTTGTGGGGCGCTCACTATATAGACAATTACAAAATTGGGGGAATAATCCAAATTGAGTTGTGAATTGGGGTGGTAGAAACCTTATAGAAGGAAATAAGTCTTATAGAATATATGGACTGGGCTTGTGATACATCTTTATTTTACAGGTTGCCCAGGTGGGGAGATCTCCACACACAGCTGTGTCTAGGTAGCTAGTCCAGTATTCTGCCTATTCTTACCAACTGCTTTCCTCCTATATCTATTGTTGGTTACCTTTATTAAGTGATTTGTGTGACATTTAACCAGAGTACAGTTGATGCACTTTAATGGAATCTAGTAAGTGTGGTACCACATAGAACTGTATATATTTGCCATTGTAGATCTACAGAGCACAAAATGAGTTATTGTGATTGTGTGCATAACCTTGAACTTAATTAAATAAAGACTGTTTTAACTAATACAGTATGTGGACATTCCTTTGTGGGGGATTGGGGACTACACTGTACTTAAGAACCAGCCTGCATCACCTCCATCACCTCCTGAGAAGCTAGGCCTTGATTGCTCACCCACGTTTACCAATAATAAGAGAATCTTGGCTGGGTTCCTCTGTGCCTCTCCTCTACCATATAGAGAGCAGAAGTACAGACACCCACCTCCAGTCTTTACAGGCATGCTGGACGGAGGGTGGACCTGGTGCACCACACGTGGCATTGGAAAAATAGGGGAAAGATCTGGCCTGCCTCTTACACGGGCTGGCAGAGGGGAGGTCAAGAAGCGGTTACCAAATGGACCCTGTCCTGGTGTAAGGCAGAATTACATGCAGTACCCTTTGGGAACACTACGCACAAGACTACAGGTGTGAGCACAATCTCACCTTTGGTATAAGTCTGTACTACACAGTTTTGTGGTAGCAGGGCTGAGCAGCCAGGCTCATCTCAAGAGGGATGGTGAGCAGTACAAGGTGTTACACAAAGGACTTGCAATCACAGTGGTTGAAACAAACACTTACTCAAGGTTTCTTGGTAAAACAATATTAATTTGTTTACACAGTCGTATAATAAGCTGCTCAGTATCACACTATAATACACTCCAGTACCAAACCAATATGCTTCTGAACAAGTTAGGCTCCCCAGAAGTGGGAGCAAAATGGCACTTCAGTAACTTTAGATGGGAGTAAAAGACACACGTTATTAGAATTAAACACACATTTTCTTAGGCTGGGCAAATAGGTTCAGTTCTTCATTAGAGGCAGTTCAATTCAATAGGCGTCAATGGACCAGTGTCTTGGATAGGATAGCGCAGTTCTGGTAGTAAACAGTCAAGTCTTTGCCAATGTTCTCAGAAGTAGTTTGCACAAAAAAGAGTTATGTCGGATTAGGAGCGAACAAGGCTCCAAAGTTGGGAAAGTTTCATAAACTTTCACTGCGGTAGAGAGGATTTCTCAACCGCGTTAACACAGTACCTTGGTAATGAAGAAAAGCTGTAGCTGAGGCAATTGTTCCTGGCAGTTCCGGCAGATCTCGCTGTTCCTGGGCCTCAGTCGCGGCGACAAGAGGGAGGACGTCGGGAGGTTCCTGCAATGCACGGGGAGGGATCCACAAGCTTGGAAAAATGCTGGTTTAGGGTGCGAGTGCCTCAAAGTCCACAAGCTAGTATCCTTCTCACTGGCTATCCGGTTTTCAATAGCACTCTGAAGAAAATTCGACCAGTATGGAGATGGTTTCCAGGTGGCTTGTGAGTTGGTGCTTCCCACCAGCTCAAGGGAAGAAGTCATCCTAGAAGGGGCTTCTCTGTTGAGGGAGTTTCAGGCTATTCGGACCTGCAGCAGGGCTTCACTGGGCAAACCAACAGTCCAGGAGTTGCAGCAGTCTTCCTTCAGCTCATCTTCGGTTCTTTCGTTCCAGTGGTCGACTCTGCCTTCCAAGTCCCAGAGACCTGCTTTTAAACAGTTTTCTCCCATTCATTCAAGCCTAGCTGCCACTCACCCAGCAGGGTGGCTGTCCTTGCCGGACAGTCAGCCAGCCAATCATGCCAAAGTGCATTCACGTCTCCTAGGAGACTAATCACTGGGAGATTTGGGCATCTCCCTCACTTCCTGTCCACCCCAGACACTCAGGCGCCCAAGGCGGTCTTCAGTACTGAAGCCCGCCAAAATCTAACGAACAAAGGGACCAAACTTGGTTTGGCGCGCAGAGACAAAGACTAGAAGGACCATTCCAAAAAGAAAAGGTGAAAAAAGTCAGTCAGAACCTGTTTTTACAGAGGGGTCTCAGACGCCATCTTGAAAAACATGGCTCCGGTGCATTTTAGCTACCGGAGCGTTTGAACGGTTCGTGATTGGGAAAATCATGGTAATAACACTGCCACCAGCCATTCTGAGAGGAAAGGGTAGCATTTGGGTGCTACATGAGTTTTCTAGGCATAGGGAATACTAAGTATTTCCTCCAGATCTCTGCTGTAAGGCAGTGTGTGCTGGGTCTAGCAATTTAAAAAGACTAGCAAAGTCAATTTAACTTTACCTTCACTGGGAGACAGTAGTCGGACCCAGAGAAGGCATTTAAACCTTGAGAAGTCTGAAAGACATCCCTGTGCCACTGCACTGAGGGTGCTGTGTGACACACAAATGATGATGCCTATGGAGATGTAAAACACACATCAAAATACATGAGTGGGGAAAAAAGGCTCACACTCTTTCCAGGTAAAAATGAAATGAAAGTCCTAAAAATCCAGCAAAGTTGCTGGGGGTCTCAAAAGTTAAGGGAAATTAGCACATTTATGAGAATTCTCCCTAACACCTGGTAACACAGCATGCATGGGCAAGACTAGTCTGTCACCCCAGAGAAACCATAATGTACAACCCAGACTTCCCTATTTGGGGAGCACCATAGGTGCCTCTAACGCTGGACACGGACCTGACCGCACACTGGCAGGACAAGGGCATACTTCATTTTAGGGATCTGATCAGCAAAGGTCAGTCTGTAATCTTGGAAGATATTAAGGCAGATATTGGCGACACCACACTACAGAAATTACAATATCTTAGATTTCGCCCTGCGCTGGCGACACTGTGGGACAGATTTCTCAGTGAACCGCCCTCACAACGATGTCTGAGATACGCACTCACCCCCAACACAGCACAAAAAGACTGCCTCGGTTGGCATTGTTGACCAGGAAAGTACGGACACCGGATATCAAAGGGGAGTGGGAAAGGGACACCGGGATTACTCTTACCGAGACGCACTAGATGCAACTGTGCAGGCTAACAAAGCAAATTTCCTGTAACTCCAAGTACAGACTAATCCACTTTAAGATACTGAACAGAGTACACCTCACACCGTCCCCCTCAAGAGAATGTATGTTGCGATAGCAGGGAAATGTCCTAGATGTGGGAATGAGGAAGCAAACATACTCCATATGTTGTGGTCCTGAGGGGCGCTCACTGAGTACTGGGCGAATGTGTGCAATGCGTTGGAGGAAATGGTGGACCAACCAGTAAAGTGGGAAAAAGGGTCGTGCCTGTTGGGCTTTGTATGCAAAATTAAACTTGTGCAAAGTAGACTTCTCAACCTGAGTCTGTTGGCTAAACACGCCATACTGACGAGATGGAAAAGTAAGATACCCCCTTGATAGCAGATTGGATTAACTACATGACTTGGGCAAAAGACAATGAAGAAGTCTACTCTAGCTTACTACCCTTAACAAATCGCCCCAAGGACATATGGAAGGGTTCAGGCGATACCTGCTTAATAAAAGTGAAGGGGATGATAGTCAAGATGAAGTGTCAAATGTTGTATAGGAATCAATTGAATGAGAATGCTGCAGTTAACTGATTGCAATATGTAACTCAACTACATGGAATGTAACAATGTAACTCTGTGCAAAAGTTAAATAAAAGTTTTTAAAAAAAAGAAACCTTAAATTGGGAGGATGAAGTCATTAGTCATGCTGTGGGAGGAATGTTTGAAGTTACTCTCAAACTCTTCCCTGCAGCTCCATCACTCAGAAAACAGTTCCCATGCTTTCAGAGGTAAGGAAATAGCCCAGAAAAACACAAAGGTTTTCTTAACAAAATGGATAGTGATGCACAAAATTCAAAACATTTTCTTTGATTTGAAAACTCAAATTTTTATTGAGATATGAACAAAATCAACTTATTCCGAGGAGAACACTACACAAACTAAGCAATCAACCGAGCTGCACCACTGGGAGATGCAAATAAATAAACCAAGGATTTTGTTCATTTCTTCAACTGTGTGAAATATTTTGCTGCACCCCTTTCATAAAAGCCCCAAAAGGTAAAACCAGCTTAAGAAAGATACTTTGTTTACTGTCTTGATGGCTAAACTGGCAACTTTTTTTAACACTCACTTTACTTTCTTTGTTCACGTTTCTGCAGATATACTTAGCTATCTTCAAATGAGAAATACAGGGTTGTGAATGTGACACACGTTACTCTGTATCAAATACTTTGAGTTGAAAGATCATTAATTACATTTCCGCCCAACCTGCCACAGCCACCACTAAACAAAATAGGGTTCAGCAAAGGTGGCAACAAGAGTTTGTTTCTGCACGTGGCAAAAATATTAGACATTGCCCTGCTAGAAAAGGCAGGCTGTAGACTTGATCCAGCATGCCAGTGTATGACTTTTCCCCCCAGAGTGCCAGTGTATGCTAGCATGTTGGGACCGCCTGATCCGATCGTGATCCTGGCAGAGCTGTGCCATGGTGGATGGGCCATATTGCAAATTTGAACATAGTAAAATATGGTTAACAAAAATTCAAACTAAACTTTTTTCTTTCACTAATGGTTCAATCACAAATTGTGAATCAAACTTTTCAAAATAATCATGGAAACTGAATAGCACACAGAGGGCACATGCTACATTTCAGTGCTGCGAGTGCCATACCTTTTAGGTTCCTTTTACAGCATCCAAATCAACCATACATGGAATGGCATCTCAACGGTAATGATGCTCTCTGAAATAGCTTAAGAATATACGCTAACCTAAAGAACAAAGCAACTCTCAATGGATTGTGAATCTCCAATAGTAATTGGCCTCATCGATGAAGGACTGCAACCACAAGATCAGGGAATTCTGGCTGAGGGCTTATTTCACATCTCACTACTATAAAATTTAGGAAGGGGTGGGAAAGATTCTGAAGGTTCAGGTGATCATGGCAGAATGAATCGTCAGATAGACTGGCATTAGATCTCTTTCAAAGGCACAGTAGTTAGTAAGGCATCTTAAGTGGACAAAGGTGTAAATAGGTCTTCCATTTAATGGATCTGAAGTAAGGATTCAAAAAACCGATCTGATCCACTTGAATGTTGGGTATTAAGGCTTTGCTGGATGCATACAGAAGTGGGAGATAAATATCAAGTGCAATGTGTATAAATACTAGCCTCCAAAAAAGGTAAACCATAATGCATGAAATACACAAGTGAAAATCAACACAAATGAGCAATTTGATCACCCATACTTTAACAGACAAGGGCCATGTGTGTCGCCCTCCTCTGTGCAAAATATCCAAGAGCAAACAGAGAACATTACAAGGACAGCCTCACAAAGTGGTTCTCAACCACTGAAAATCTCAATTTGCACTTGGGCGTTCACACACCAAGCGATCAGATCATGCTATGGGAGGATGTGACTTTGCAGTTACTTTTGATTTATTATAAATATGTACGCCAATATACATACACCCAGCAGCAATAGTACCTCCTTATTAACATGGTGGCTCTTTTCCAATTTTGCACTATTCCATAGTCACCGCATTAAAATCTCATTGCAAATAAGGATAACAAAAAATATTAATCCCAACTATTTCCACAGCTCTCCATGGCAAACCTCCTGCTTACTGTAAAGACATGAAGCCCATCTGGACTACGCCCGCCCAGTATCAAAACCCCTATAAATCATGTAAAGTACAACCAAAACCATTTGACAAACTAAAGGAGGTTCAGATTTAGTGATCCGCGCTTGTAGGTTTCTAGGCATAGAAAGCATGAACTGGTTCTGATGTAAACTTGTGAAGAACCATCACATCTTGACAGAGGATTAGCAGAAGGAGTATTAGTCAAAATAAGTTAAAACATTGGATCATTTTTCAGTCGCATTCAATTTCAGAAATCCTTTGCAGGCTTTAAGCTATTTTTTCAATTGATAATCACTAATGATTTTTAAACAAAACAAAAAAGGGAGTAAAAATACATTTTCCAATTAAACAAACTGCATATTCATTATAAATCGCAATCGTAAAGTGGCTGCCAAAATTTCAAATCCACTGATTTGATAATTGGCCTAAACATTGTATTATTAAGTAGGAAAAAACATTTTCTCCGTTTTTATGGCCTTTTCAACAAATTGCAAGTCACTCTCAAAATGTCACATGCTGAAGTGGTCTCACTTCCAGATCAAAAGTGCCATACTGGTATGACCTTTTCACCAACCATCACGCCCAAAAAAACAATATTCTGACTTTATTTGGCTAGACAAGAAGAGGACTACTACAGTTTATACATTTTATGTCGTCATAGAGCACTTTCTGATAAAATCTCCCGGCAAGTATAACAGACTAAATTTCAAGCACATGCCTGCCAGCTACCAAGGGACTATTCCTTTTGCCATTTTATTTGCTACAATGGTGAAATTATGGACCCTATTCTTTTAACTGGAATGAGGCTCTTCTTGTGATAAAAAGGTTTCCTTGAATTATGTGTGCTTTAACTTTAATTCTGTTAGTAAAACCTATGTCCACCTGGTGCACAGGTATCCCAGATGCTGTAATAGTGCAGCCTGTTGCTAATAATCTCAATGCCAAAAAGGCAGCTATCTTTATTCTTTGAAATGGATGTGTCACCATCTCATTAACGAGGGATCATCATAAATGGAGAAATGTTCTAACACTCAATCATTCAATAAAATGTTGTTGATGCTCGATTCCATTTCTTAAATGGTGGGTTTTGAAAATTTGGTGGATACTCATGCTCTATGGCCAAACGTGCTACCATGGTTGATGAACAGAACTAATACCGACGCTGCATGTTGTACTATACAACTCCATTACCTTCTAAACTATGGATATAGTGTGGTGTGTGTATATATATAACTGCACCAAGTAAAGTAGGTCTACAGACAGGCAGCATTTCGTGAAGGAGTGAGCCAGTCTGCTCTTAAAATGTAGTCTTAAAATAGCATTGTTTGGTAGATTAGGGATGTGGCCAGAAACTGAGACAGGACTTGTAAATGATTTAAACTTCTTTTTGCTGACATTTCAAATATGTATGCTACTGCTCAACACCATTTCATCTGATGTTGCACGGTTACTCTTTGGTCTCTTCCCAGGAAAGAGTAGGCTAACCTCTTGTCATGGTGCTTGTTTACTTCATAGTATAGGCACATATTAAATTGAAGAGAATTAGATTTGTTAGTCATGGCATGGCGTATACAGGTTCACTTTGTCTATGAAGAAAATGTGATGCCGTCTGCCTTAAAGTCTTGGTAACATGAGGTAGACAAAAACTGGGTGCTGTACGTTTAGCATGGGGCAGGTTCTTATGCCAGTACTTTAATGTGAATTGAACACATCAAAACGGAAACACGTTAGGCGTTACAGAATGAGAATTCAAGTGTTGGATATTAGAATGGGAATATTCAATCCATCAAGATTTTAGATCTGAAAGTCATCCATTCTACTCATCTTCATCATTAGCTGGTTCCATTTATAGATGTCAACTTTTAAGGTGAAGTGATGGGTTACTGCTTGAGGATGAAAAATAATATCACATTTCTACTCATGTTAGTGCCAAGTACAAATTTGGATAAAGGTACCAGTCATCTGTGTTCATATTAAGAAGTTGTTTCAGTCCCAAATTAGACTCTCAAAATTAGCTTTGGATTCCCCAGTGCCAGCCAACGGAAGTAGAATTTCTCAAACATGTGCTAAACTGATATATCATTCATCTATAGTAATGATTTGGGTCATTTTAGGGTTGCTTGCTAGCTAGAAAACGCACATGTCTCGGAATTGCCTGCTTGGTTGACCCAATCATGGCTTTGTGACCTAAAAAAGATCAGCAATCCCACTTGAAATAATATACAAAATACTTTGTATAATTGACCATGTTTTAAGTCGCCCCCCAGCCCCAATTTATTGGCCTTTCTTTTGCATTGATAAGGAATTTTTAAATTAGTTGCACTTTTAATTTTCTCACTTTATCAGTGCCTTTGTTTCTAGTCGGTCTCAGGACCTAATTAACAAAGTAAAGAAATCCCGATTTCTACTGGTCGTTCTAGTTGAAAGTGGTTTGTCTTTTTGGCTCTTTATTTTCTCCAAATAAATCCACTTCTGCTTTGCCTGGGGTGAATTACTCCCTAGATGTTATGAGGTGTTTAGGATTGTGTGCATATTCTGCAATATATGTTGGCCCATATAAGACGTCTGTTCTTAAACGGTTACAAAAATGCAATGTAGTATAGAAGGTTATCGTACATTTTTTTTCAGAGTGCATTTCTTTTCTTAATGTATCCAGCAGCTGGAAATTAGTTATTTTTGCATCCAGGAATGCTTCTAAGAGCATGGTTTGTCCAAATAAGTTACAGCAAATGCAATTCCGTATCTTCAAGAGGTTGAATTTGTGATAGCTCTCCTGCTTGTTCTGCATGCTTCCGCTGATGCTTGGTCATTTGCGATGAATGGCTGAAACTCTTCCCACAGTCAGAACATGTGTACGGTTTCCCTCCTGTATGTATTCGTTGGTGTGTGTTGAGATTTGCTGACCAGCTGAAACTCTTTCCACATACATCACATGTATAAGGCTCCTCTCCTGTGTGGGTTCTTTGATGGTTGCGGAGATGAGATTTCTGGCTAAAACTTCGTTCACAAAAACTACACTTATATGGTTTCTCGCCTGTATGGGTTCTCAAATGGTTGGTAAGATTTGCGTGATTGCTGAAACTTTTTATACACAGAGTACAAGCATATGGTCGTTCTCCTGTGTGAGTTCTAAGATGGGTAACAAGATGTATATTCTGACTGAAACCCCTGCCACATTGACTGCATTTATAGGGTTTCTCGCCAGTGTGGATTCTCTGGTGGGTAATTAGATTTGTTATATTACTGAACCGCTTTCCACAATCCGAACATATAAAAGGTCTTTCCCCAGTATGAGTCCTTCGATGGTTGATAAGATGTGTGCTTTTACTGAAACTTTTCCCACACTGAGTACATGTATATGGTCGCTCGCCGGTGTGGGTTCTTCGATGATTTACCAAAGTTGCATCATGACTGAAGCTTTTGCCACAATCTGTACATGTATATACTCTTTCGCCAGTATTGATTCTCTTTTGTTTGCTAGAGATTCTTTTTTTGCTACCTTTTTTACACTCTCTGGCTGGATCTTGTCCATCTTTTAAATGGCTTTTTTGGTTCGTTTTTGGCTTGTACAGTATGGTGATGGGTGTTTCGTGCTCTGAAATTTCAAGTACATCCTCGTTTTTGTGCTCCGATATTACCAGAGAAGATTTAAGTCCATCGGTACATTCTTCATAATCCATTTCCACCCACTGCTCTCTGGTTTCCGGTTCCACTGGGTAGAAAGAAAATCTGTATTAGTGAAAAGAAATCCAATGCTTAACAAAGAAAATACACTTAATAAAATAGGGAATATTGTTCCAAACTATAAGCATAATGAGAAAACATTTTCCATAAACTGAAGATACATATGCGAAATATAGAACACCTGACAATAGGTAAATCAGAACACAGATCAATGATGAAAGAAAATATATAGTTATTTATAAACCACTGAGCAGGGATGGTTCATCTTGTTACAACAAAACATTTAAAAAAAAATTATATATATATATACATATATATATATATATATATATTAGTTATTAGCAGATGGTCTTACTATATGGTGGGATAGACAAGACAACATTTCAATCAATATTAAGCCTCTCATTAATGAATCAACACACAAATGTTCACACTGAAACTATTTGAACATCAGAAGCACAAATATCAAAAACGATTTTGAGATAATCTAGCATGTATCAGACATCAGGAAACACTACATTTTACAAGAGCACAACCTACATGTCAATAAAAATAAAACTCTCCTGGCAATTCCCTCTATTAAGAAATAGTATATTGAGTGAGATTTTGCACTTGGCGTTATGCACCCGTGCCTAGCACAATGTAATTGTCCACCACATCATGCAATTGTATTCATTTCAAGAGCAGAGGTGTATTTCTATCAGAAATGACATAAAATGACATTTACAGATTTTGGAGACATTAACAAGAAGGGTGCCTGAACAATAGCCGAATTTTGGGAACTAGTGGTGAAGCAGTTTATGAGGGTGCAAAACAGTGGGAAATACCCAAGGGACAAAATAAACATTATATAGTTGAGCATCAAGATGCATAGGAAACGCAAAAAATGTATTCCTACTAACTTGATTTGATTTGGCTGAAATAAAGAAAACATGTTTGTCACAAACACCCCACCCCACCCACCCAGATCGGTAATTGAGAAATATCTGTTAAAGAATAGTTATTAAGAAAGTAAAAAAAGAAAAACCATGTTTCCGCCTAGTCTCCATTAATTTTCAAATAGAGAAAAAGTCAAAATTAGTCTCCCACATACAGCCAAAACCGCTTGATAGAATTGGACCAGGTATGAAACAACTTGGGCACAAAGCATTGATTAGATTTACGGGAGAAGGGGCAGAGGGAGGGGAGAGGGGATGGGGTTATTGCATCTAGTTTCTAATATATTTGACAGAGAAGGGGCTTCCCCTTTTCTCCCAAAATTGTAGCTATATCTCCCAGTGTGCCTTGCAGCAGAGTGACTTTCAGAAATGAAAATCTGCCACTTTTTTTGTTCGATGCAAGAAATATTCTCGAATATTCGAAAACGAAAAGTGGAAAAAATGTATTTTGGAAGAGGAAAAAGGATGAAATGGCATAGGATAAAGGTGGGGAAAGGGGGGCGGGACGCCATGTGAGATTGGGGAGATGAGGGGGTGGCTGGGGACCAGGTTCAGAGCTCAAACGTTTTCACATATTTTCATATTCAGGGTTATTTTCAATGTTGCCAATCCCCCTGTTTTAGCAGAGGAATTGCCTCCTGCAGCATAGTCATCCTGAATTCTTGGGGCTTGACATACATGTTTGCCGGGCACATTGTTAGATATTTCTTTGGAACAAGGAAGTACACTGAATAAATACCTTGGTTTTCTTGCAGAGGTGGCACCAGCTCCATTGTTCCCTTTTACAGTAATGCTAAAATGGTCCTCTTCTAGAAATAAGTAATGCTCCAACGACATTCTTCTTGTTCGAGGAGAATGGTGGCAAGGTATTTCCAGAAATTCGATTGAATAACCTTTGGCAACGGTTGTGAGCACCCAGCAATGATATGCGACCCCCGGGGGAGGATACCTGAACTGGAGCATCATTTGTTGGCAGGGGCAGCTGCGCCTCTAGAAGTTGCAACTCTGCCTCACCCTTTGCCTCTACGAAACCATCTTTGCTGGTTTGACTGACAAGAGGATATTTGCCCTTGCGGACTGTAGAAGAGACATTTGCTCCAAATCCAGACTCTTGGCTGTGAAAAGTGTCCTGTGTGTTAAATGTGCTGCAATGGATAAAGGGCTGATTTGTCATCTGTCCTAATATCAATGTCTCATGCTCCTTCCTTGTTGCCAGATGATCGTCAACTGCCTTCACGAACAGAACTGAATCTTCAACAGGCATATTGTTTAAAGTTGCCCGAGTCCCGGGTTTAAATCCTGAATCCCGGAGCAATGAATCCTTCCGCAATTACTCTCCCAAAAGTGTCTGCAGAGTCTAAAATATTTAAGATGTTTTGGGCTTCTTGTTTGCCCGCTGTAGTTACTTTTTGAAGGTGTAATTTCACAGGTTCGGGCACAGAAGGGAGATGTTTTAGTACCTCGTCATACTGTGTGTTGCTATAGCTTGCAAGCAGAGTGGTATTGTTTGCAAAGCGTGTTATATATGCTCAAGAGGTTGTTATCCTCCTCCTCCCCCACCCCCAGGTATACAATCTCTTGCATTCCTTATTGAGAAGTGCTTCAGTAGTAGAGAGTGGAACACCAGCCCTTTTTCTAGGGGTGATGACCAGCAGGGAATCTGGTTTAGCATGTCTTCTAATATAAAGAGGGTCAGATGGCAATGGGTTAAACGTCTTCTCCACAGTGGGGTTAACTGCCAGAGTAAGCAAGGGTGTAGTAAATGATGAGGCAATTCTCTTTATTGACTGTAAAAGAGAAATAACTTGGTTGATTTAAAATATCCTCCACAAAATCAGTTTGTCCACGTTTCTTCTGTACGAATATTGAAATGATTGGAAGCCCTCTTTCATTGTATAACAATTGGTCATCAATGGGGAGATGGGACCACTCTTGTGAAACATCTGGAGTGTCAATAATTGTAATATCTGGGTCATCTTGATAAAATTAGTCAGGTCATCGTTCAGATCATCCTGGTCGACATACCATACATCTTGATCTACCTCCTCTTCCCCTTGGAGAGAGTCAAGAGAGATATCTAGGACCGCATGTGTTGGTGAAGTTTAGCGCCTTGGTGATTTTGCAGCACCTTAGCCACAAGAGTTGCCCCATTTCTATACGTAACGTTTTTTGCTTAATTGGGTATTTGTGCATGTAGTCTACAAAAGAGGAGACTGGCGATCATTTTTTTGCAATGTTCCTTTGACCATGTTCCTGTTCTGGGTGTTTCGGGTATAGGGAACACAATAGCATCAGGGTCTTCTCTAGGCCTCTTTTACTGGAGAGACTGTGATAAAGTGGAGTGAGCCTCTGAATCCGGTGGCACTTGCTCACCGACAGCTGGTGTGTGAAGTGTGTGTATGGGCCTTTTTATGGTGTTCATCTTCGCTAGTGTGAGTTATGCTTTTTCAATGTCTGAAACACCCATCAAAAGACTTACGCACGCTTACAGGTGCCCGTTTTTCTTTCTCGTCCTGTGCCAAACACGGTTGCTGAAGCGTAGCAGAGCAGGCATGTTGGGCGTATGGTCCGTAGGCCGTGAGGTGCCTTCTGCCGGCGTGCCATGCTCTTTCGACAATTCAGAAGAGCGGCTCAGGGTTGGGTGCTGCTTATGTGTCCGTCTTAGTGGGCAGGAGTCTTCCCTAAAGCAGCGCGCTGCGACCGTCATGCGGGAGCCGGAAGGATTCCTTGAAATGTCTTTGGCCGCTATAACAGAGCAGTCGCTGCTTTGGCCGTGCGCGTCCGACTGAAAGGTGCCAGTAAGGGGTTTCTGATTTGCCCATTATCGCATGCGCCGGCCACCATTTGGTGCGTTGTTCTTTTAAGGTTTCGGGCCTAAATAACTTGCAAGATGTGTAACGTCCCTCTGGGTGGTGTCGGGGAAGGGAGTTGTTACACATCGAGTGTCCTTCACACATTTTCTGTTGCAGCTTGTACAGAATTTAAAGGGAGCTCTCTCCATGGTGAATGAGAATTATAAAGGCAGCTAGACAAATGCAGAAAATGTAGGCATTGGAGGAATGTATTCTCTAATAAGTTAAATAAATCAATCCCCTACTCTTCCATCTGTTAGTTAGAAGCCTGGTGAAGGTGAAAGTCCGACGCCGGATCGGAGCCCGTCAGATTTGGCAGTTGTAAGTCGGTCGATCTACACAGTGTTTGTCGAGATGTATGTCGAATGGGGACCGTTGAAAGAAGTAAAATGTAAGTTAATAACTCGGAAAAAGAAGCATCGCTACAGACTCCGCCTAACACATCCGACTATGACTGCAGAATGAAATAATCTGAGAGACCTCGACGCGTGACGATCATGGGTACAGTAGACGTCACACTAGGGTTAATATTACAACTGCACCCAGTCGACATCCTTTTTTGAACTTCGAAAAGAACATTTGCAATACTCTGTACCTACCACTAGATGTCGGCCTATGCAAAGCATGTCCTTCGAAGCAGATCCACAAGCCTCAGATATATATATAACAGGAAATCGGTGAATAAACGCTGGACAAAACACAATGTTTCTGTGGAAGGCACAATTCTTATTTTCAAACCTAAAGTGCTCAAGGACGAAGAAGCACACAACATGTTTCACATCAAACTAAATGCTTGATTATGCGAGATAAATATATATTTTTTTATATATATAAATAAAAATTAAAAGAACTTTAGTTGAAAATCAGTTAAGGTGAGAAACTAACGCAACAAACCCCCTGAAATTCTTTGCATTGGGGACTCGGGACACCTGCGCACTCCAGTTGATATCCACCCTAATGCTATATCCCCCATACTGCCATTTTGAATGTTACTGTGAATCCTTTCTCTAATAATATACATGTGCTCTTGGGCTTCAGAATGAGAACGTGTCGAGTTAGCCAGTCCAGAGTACCTCATTGTGCTGAATTTCAGGGGTTTTGTTGCGTTAAGTTTCTCACCTTAACTGATCTTGAACTAAAGTTTTTATTGAATTTCATGGGTTTTGTTACACCATAGTCCCCCCCCCCCCAGAACCCCCACCACTGGCCACTCAGCCATGCCCACTCAGTACTTTAAAGCACAATCTTGTCAGTGGCCAGTGATTTTTCACAGACATCACTTTTTTGCCCTCCCAGGCCATCACCAAATACCCCCCCTCCTCTGTGCCTGCCCCCCCCCCCATATCCCAAATTGCCTCCTTGCCTACCCTGCCCTCTGCCATTCCCCCACCACAACAATCATCATCATCTGTGATGCAGTTTCAGTTGTAATGTTCAGTAGCCGCGGTTACACCGGAGGTTATGTGAAAAAATGTTGCGCCTCATTTTGCAAACTTGGCCCCTAGCCCCCCCTCCAACTCCCAAATTGCACTGGATTTCCTCTTGCCCCCCCCTATTTCCCCCACCACCTCCAGTCTGTTGGCATTTGCATGTTTGTTGACCTGCAAAAGTTTTTTTCTGCGTTTTATTTTCTGATACCCTGGGTATAACCGCGGTATCTCTTGCATTGCGAAAAAAAACAAAAGATGGCAGCCGTTTCATTTATAAACACCCGGATTCTCAATGTACCTTGGTAGATATAGCTATTTATTTTGGAGAAGGGGGTACCCCCTTCTCCATCAAATATCTTAAAAGTACTGGACGAAATAACCCCAAGGTGTCAGGGAGAATTCTAATTTCTGTGCTAATTCCCTTCAACCTTAGAGACCCCCAGCTCTTTTGCTGGACTTTAGGACTTTATTTTTAACCCTGGAGTGAGACCTTTTTCTCGCTGTCTAACATGTTTTGACCTGATTCGGATTATGTGTTTCCTAGGTTTTTGGAGTCTGACAAAATCCATAAGCATCTACTTTTTGTATGGTGATATATGATATTTTATTTATAGCACGCCTATAAACAAATGTTTCAAGGTGTGACAAGGCAAGGGAGGGGAACAAGGGTGAACAAGACAACAATCTTACTAGGTCCAGTGACATTGAGAACACACAAGTGCAGGATAGAAGGCGGGGGAGAAGTGGCGAGGTAAGGGGAGGAGGAGCAAGTGCAAGAAATGGGATCAAACATAAAAAGTGCAGCCAGTACGTGGCAGTTCAGGGCTTCGTGCAGAAGAAAAGTGATAGATCAGTGCAGGTAGAGAGGTTGTAGGGTTGCAGATACAGCCCCAAGTGCAGGGTTGCCAGGAGGCAGTGCAGGTGTGCAACTGGGACGGCAAGGACCTGGGCCCATGGTTCAGAGGGTAGCCAGGTAGCCAGTGCAGTTATCAGACAGGAGATCAGGAAGGTAGCGGAAGAGAGAAGGCAGAAGCAAAGGGGAAAGTCTTCAGCTGCTACCAGAACTGGAGATGGTTCTGCTCAAGTTTGAGAGGCAGGGAGGCTGTTCCAGAGGGAGGCGCCAGCCGAAGAGAGAGATCTGCCCCCAAATTGCTGCTCGGAAAAGCAACTGACCCTCAGGGAGTTGGAGGATCGAAGTGCTCGAGTAGGAAGATACTTCAGAAGAGAAAGCTGGAGATATTTTGGTCCCAGGCCCCAGAATGCCTTGGGGACGATGCAAAGGGTCTTGAACTTGATCCTTGCAGTCACTGGGAACCAATGGAGGGTTTTCAGTGCTGGAAAGATACAATTCCAGGGCTTGAGGCCAAGGACAAGTCTCACAGTCCTGTTCTGGATAAGCTGCGCAGGACAGAGAGTAGAGGCAGGTAGATTTAAAAAAGAGGCCGTTACAGTAGTTAAGCCTAGAGAGAACCAGGGCTCTAGATACAGTGAACTTCTGGGGGAAGGAGAGGAAAGGAAGAATACCTCTGAGGCAGCGTAGTTGGTAGTTTGAAGTATGAGGAGAGAAGGCGAAGGAGGAGTTAAAGAGAACCCTGAGGTTCTTAGCCTCAAAGGTAGGAGCAGGAGGGTGGCCAAGGGAGGCCTCAGTGCAGTGTCGCAGAGAAATCCTTTAGATTTCTCATAAGGATTAAATACCCTTTCTTGTGTGAACTACTGTTCCCAAGAATAGTGAAGTGAAATTGACTTTACTTACCTTTTTTCTTTGTAGGTCCAGCACACACCATTTTATGTGGTGTGCTGGGGTGTTACCTAGTAGCCCCTTATCCTACATTCTCATGTAACATTTTGTATGTTACCCTCACTATTTAAATGGCTGGTGGCAGTGGTTTTTTTTCCTACCATTGTGCTTTTCTACCGCAGGCTGAACCCTCAGCTGCAGTATAGCACCCATGGGTGACCATTTTGTCAAAATGGCCTGGTCTTTTTTTGTAATTTTCTGTGAGGTCTTTCTTGGGATTTACCAAGCCAGGTTTGAGCCGTTTGTTTTGCCTCTGGCTCCAGTGTGCCTGGAAGGGCAGGAAGTAAGGGAGGTCCCCGAAAACTCCCCTGTCCTTTGTCTCTAGGAATGCCTGAATACACCCAGTCCCGATTGGCTGGTTGTCCTTTCAGGACAGCCACCCTGCTGTTTGAGTGACAGCCTAGGCTGTGCATGAATGGAAGAAACCATCTTAAAAAGGCGAGGGTTTTGGGACTAGAGGCGAGTCGACCACTGGGAAGAACACCCGACGAAGCAACCGTGAACAAAGCTTGCTGCATCCTCCTGGAGCTCCGATTTGCCCGGTGAAGCCCTGCTGCTGTGCTGAAACTCCTTTTTCTAATCACAAGAGGCGGTCCGAAAGGGACGACTTCTTCCCTTGGGTTACTGGGACCAAATAACTAAGATGAACTCCACTGTACCATCTTCCCCGACTGGCTGTACTTCTTTGCTCCCGCAGGAACAGAGTGCCAGGGGTCGAGAAATCTGTAGTTGAGTGCAATGTCTGCAATCCAGCCAGAAGCCCCAGGAGTCTCCAAAGGACCCTCCAGAAGCAGGAAAACCAGAGCTCGAGTCCCCTCACCACCAGAGTGTAGGGCTCAAGGAGTGAAGAAAGCCCAATCGGTATGCAAGATCTGTGGTGGTGCCATTTACCGCGCGCTGAAACGCGAAGTGCTGCTGATGCTGAAAGAGCCTTTAGCTGCCGCCGACCTTCCATCTTTTACCCATAACTGAGGCTCAGGAACACAGCATCTGCATCGCTGCAACAGGACAGAAGCCAGCTGGTCCACTCTTCTTTAAACTAGAGGTACTGTTCAGACTTGTGGTACTTACCTCTGTCTTTTGCTTTGCTCTTCTCAGTTAAGACTTGCAGTAGCTACTTTTGTTAGAGTTGATTTCAGCTCTACCCTCCACAAGGGTAACAGCTTGTGACCCTACAGTGATTTTCTACAACACTCTCTCTAACTTTGTGCAAGACTTTTATTAACTTTGAAGTGCCTCAGCTCCATAGACTGTGCTCCAATTGACTTTGGCTGTCCTGGCTCCCTGCAGACTCGTCTAGTCCATTGACTTTGGTATTTTCTGTCTCTCTCAGAGGTGTTAACCTGGTTTCGATCTTTATGGCTGGGAAAGATTTTATCTGGTTTTCATTGGAAGATTTACATAGACTCAGATGCCCCGAGAACCTGTTAAACCTTTTTCCTTCCTCTAACCTTTCCTTTCTGCAACCTCAGAATATCCAAGTGTACTAGTGATATATAAATGCCATTAGTGTCCTTGTGAATTGAGTCACCTCGGGGTGTAGGAGTGTGTAAAAAGCATCTCAAAGGAGTATCTAAACGTGTGCCGATTCTGGACTGCAGTGTCGGACTGGGGCATGAAATTGTCTTGACAAATGAAAGTGGCCCACGTTTGCCAATTGCAATTTATTCCTTTTGTGACAGAATGTTTGAGTAGTACCCAAGTGGGAGGATTTTGATAAAATGTGATGCAACTGCATTTTAAAGAATATTTATTCAGGAACACTGTTCAAAATTACTAGCTGCATGGTGAAGTAACTCGGACTGCTCAATGTGGCCAAAAAAAGTGGCCCACTTCGACCAAAAGAACTGCCCCACACTAGCATTTTTGGTTCGGGCATTGCCATATAGGCCAGTCCGAGGCTGGTACCTGGAGAAGGAGGTGGGATATTTGAAGGTACAGCAGTAAATAGATACATTAATACCACTTGACCCACCTGGGATTCAGAGTCTTTATCTAAGCAGTAGTGTTGTGTGAACGGAACTCAAGTAGCTGCTTTGCAAATTGCATCTAATGGACCATTGGCAATGAAAGCCAGAGTAGAGTAGCCCCTGTACCTCAAGTAAAGTGGGCACTCTGTGTGAAAGGTAAGGATTTGTTTAATAGTGAGTAGCAAACTTGGATGCATTTGAATATCCATCTTGAGATCACGACTGAGACATGATCTCTTTCCCTACCAGCCGCTATGGAAACCAATCTGTTTTCAGCAGTTGTTTAATTTTGTCTAGGTAGTGCATCACGCCTCTCCGTGCATCTAAAGTATGGAGGTTTCCTTCTGCAAAATAAGTTGAGTTTTGGAAAAAAAGCTGGAAGTTCAATGGATTGGTCAACATGGAAATTTGAGATGAATTTAGGTGAAAAGCGAGGATGTGTTCTGAGAACAACATTGTCTTTGTGAATAGTAATGAAGGGCTCTTGAACTGTGAGGGCTTGTATTTCACAGACCCTTATTGATGTGATGGCGACAAGAAAAGCAGTCTTATAAGTTACATGTCCAAGACAAGCGCCGGTGCATTGGTTCAAAAGATCGACCTATGAATTTTGCAAGCGTGACATTTAGGTCCAACCCAGGAGGTAGATTTGAAATTGGAGCATATAACCTCTTTACTCCTTCCATGAAAGCTTGGATTACGGGAACTTTCCACTGGGACCCTTTGCTTTGCGAGACGTAAGCAGAGAGTGAGGCAAATACACTTTGAGGGAATTAAAGACCAACCCCGAGTCTAAAAGGTAAAGCATACAGTGTACTATATGCGAAGGGGAACATTCAATTGGATTGATGTTGCTTGATTTACACCAAAGGGCAAATAATTTCCATTTGTTAAAATAGCAGCGTCTTGGTGTTAGGCTTCATGCCCCTTTTAGGATGTCCATACTCCTTTGTGGATGGTTTAAATGTCCAAACCCTACGATTTCAGGAGCCAGGGTGCCAACTTCGCAGTATGGCTGGAACATTGTCCTCTTGTGTTGGGGTAGCATTTTGTATGGCCACAGATGTTTGATTGGCTTGTACATCGACAGTTTGAGTAGGTGTGGAAACTATTGTTGTCTAGCCCACATTGGAGTGATTAAGATCAGAATGACTTTTTCCGGGTGCATATTATGGGCTACCTTGTTAAGGAGAGGTGTTGGAAAAGCATAAGCAAATTTCTTTGACCAGCTTATCCACAGGGTGGAACTTGGTTGGGGAATCCTAGATGCCAAGTCTGGGCATTGCACGTTTTGCTGCGTCACAAACAGATCTAGGTCTGGTTGCACCCATTGGTAGAAGACATTGTGTAAAATATCTGCATGAATTTGCCACTAGTGTTGTGCAGGAAGCTGCAGATTTCTGCTTACAGTGTCTGCAAGTGAATTGTGTTTCCCTGGAACGTGTTGAGATAGTAGGAAACTTTTGGGCTAACCTGAACAGACTTGGAGAGTGTGTCCCACCCTGCTTGTTGAAATAGAACATGGGATGGTCTATGAGGACTAGAACTGTTTGTCCTGTCAAGTGATGTTGAAATGCTTGTGTGGCTTTGAGGACTGCTAGTAATTCAAGTAGACTGATGTGATTTTTTGCTGTTTGCGTCCACACGCCATGTGCAGTGTGAAGAAGGTAATATGCTCCCCACCCAGAGAGCGAGGAGTCTGTTGCGAGTGCCCTGCACTGGTGGGTTGTGAAAGGGTTCTGCTTTTAACATTTTCTTTGGACCACTAGAGCACAGCCTCTACCAAGGGCTGCGAAACTACCACTATATCGTCCCAGAGACCGCTTGCCCGATACCATGGTTTCGCTAGCCACTCTTGCACAGGACGCATGCGCAGACGCGAGTGTGGGACCAGATTTAAGCCAGAAGCAATAATCTTGAGGAGGCGCATTGCCTTACGCACGTTTATCTGATGACCGGTGTAAGGACGGCATGGTATCAACAGTGACGACCGAATCACAGTTCAAGGTTTTTATTGAACTTCAAATGGGTTTGTCAAATGCCTATCTAAACCTAAATCTAACTATGAGAGCAAGCTATGACCATCAAAGTAAAAATAACAGTCCTAGTGATGTCTGTCAAAATAAAAGGGCCTGTACTAATAAACCTATTGCCAATACTTACTTCTAAATACAAATGGTGTGGGACAATAATGTACGCAAACAGAAAAGTGTTCAAGAAATATGTCAAGATGATAGAGCAGTTGGCTCCCCTTCGCCATGCTTTCAACACAGGGAAAGGTGGCACACTTGAGCTTCGCACACACTGTGGCTTCTTGGTCATGGGAGAACAGTTCCAAACATAGGCATCAGGGCCTTACGCCAAAGTCTCTTCCTCAATGACAGTATCTTATTGCAGAGGGCCTGATGTAACAACCAAAAAACAAAAGTTACTTTCTCTTTCTCAGGTTTTCATATTCACAAGTTTCCACAATGTTCACAATTTGGCCTCCACCGCTCAGGCTCAGACCATGGTTCCCCCCGCCTTCAGGCTCAGACCGCTTTTCCACACTGTTGACAATTTGACATCAGAATCGAAGACTTTTGAGTGTGCGATGGGTTTTGCTTAAACCGTTGCAGGACCACTTCGATTAATTTCACACAATTGTATTTCACATCAATCTACTTTCGTTTCTCTTGGCGAGATACCTTAAAGAGAAGTTCGATTGACCACATACACGGTGCCGGACCACTGTCAACCGTATTGTACCTTTCCTTCTCAAGTTCAAACATTCATCAGCGGTTTAGCTTTACTCGCGTCTTTCATCACACATGATTAACAATGTTTGTTCCAGCGCTCGTTATACAATGTTGCCGCTTGCAACCTTGACTTCAACACAGACTGGTCTTGCATCTGTCTCCCCAACTCACTGTCTGTGTTGATCTCTCTGGTGTATCTTTGTTCTTGGTGCCAAGGAAGATACCACAGCAGCTGCTGCAGTTCCTCCCCGCCTTGTTCAGTTACGCAGGAAGGCCTTTGGTATCTCCGACATGCAACACAAGATTCTTCAGTCTGGTTTCCTGGTCCTACGCTTTCTGCCTCAGTGTCTTGAAAGAAATGGCACCACACTATAAAGGTCAAGGGTACCTCCCTTCTTACAAACCCTTCTTGTTTTGCCCTCCTCGTTCAGCTGCTGACTCAAAACTGCTGTACCTTTGTGTGCTTTGCCTTGCTCAGAGCGGGCTTTCATGCTCCACCTTTTATCCGTGTGGGGAAGTTCAATGGTAGTCAGGTGTGAGGGATTGTCAGTAATTGCCTGACCATAGTAATGGAACATGTCAGTTACACAGCTCAGGTGCAAGTCTGTTTTTTCCCAGAACGGGCTGTCCGTGAGAAAGTGTTTGTGCAGTGAAAGGGGATGAGTTCGTAAATTATCAGGTAGGATGGGGGAAAGGTGTTACAGGGGGGGCATACCGTGTCTCGCCATCCGGTGTCCCAATCACTGAAGACCCCTCACCCAGGTGATACACCCGCACTGGTCCACCCTCAGGAACTGGACCCAAAAGCGATCCTGGCCACCTAGATGACAGATCCCCAGGGGCTAGCAGGTGAGACACCTTCTGGTTTCTCACACTAGCCACATAATGATGTATTTGGAAGAGCATGTTTCGGATTCTTTCATTTGAGGGAACGACTAAGCCTGCTTGAATTTTTATTAGTGCTACCAGTAATAGTTTTCTTTGACTGGGGACTGAACTTGACATTTTGTCATTGATGGAGAACCCCAATTGGACAATAGATTGATTGCTTCCAGTGTTCTTTTGACACATTTGTGGTGTGTCCCCTGTTATGAGGTAATCGTCCAGATAAGGGTACACTGGGATGGATTGCCTTCACAAGTGCGCTGCTACCACTGGTGAATACCCGTGGCGCTGATGAAATGTCAAAGGGGAGCACTTTGAACTGATGGTGGGTATTTCCTAGCTGGAAGAGCAAGTATTTTTGGTGTGCGATATTGCCATGTAATACCCTGTTTTGAGAGGGGAATTACTTCCTGTAGTGTTGTCATATGAAACATTTGCTGTTTCATATATGTGCTGGCAGGACTCAGGTCTAATACAAGGCGCATAGTGAAATCCTTTTTAGGCACAAGGAAGTACAATTAATCGATACCCTGGTTTACCTTGTGAGATGGAACCAGCTCTATTGCACCTTTTTGTAGGAGAGATTTTATTTCTTGATGCTGTGGAGACATCTTCCTGTGTCTTGGTGATTGATGTTGGGGTTTCTCTAGAAACTCGATTGAGCAACTCTTTGCCACTGTAGTTCACACCGAATTATCTGATTGATTCCCTCCCATCCGAAGGCGAATAGACAAATGCGGTCTCCCAATGGGGAGACTTGGGAGGAAACATGGACGGGAATGTCATTGCTTATAGGCTGAGACACCCCTTGCAGTGGCAGCCCAACCTAGAGTTCTTCTGTAACCCTGTTGAAAATTGGACTTATAAGGGGTAGATTGGCCTTGAGGGGTAAACCAAGAAGAGGACTGGCCCTTGTTGTACCCTGCTGTGACACGCGTGAGAATCCCTGGCTGCAAAAGGAACAGTGTGCATTAAATACCCATCGCTGTATGTAGGGCTTATTTGTTATCTGACCTAATGTCTTTAGGATCTCATGCTCTTCTTTTGCACTTTTAAGAGAATCACCTACGCCTTGTCGAAGAGAACATTGGGTTCAATGGGCATGTTTAGTAAAGTAGTTTGTGTTTCTAGTTTAAATCTCGATTGGCGTAGCCAAGAGTGGCTTTAAAAGTGTTCAATCTTCTATAATGCGGCCAGCATCATCTGCTGCATCCAAATAGTTTAAGGATGCAGCTGGCAACCGGTTTGCCTTCAGACACTGATTTTTGGATTTGGGACTTTAAAGGCTCAGGAACTCCATCACATTTTTAAAGGACAGTGTGCCATAGGTGGCAGTTATAACTAGCCAACAAGGTGCTATTTTTTATAATGCAGGTTTGATACAGTGCTCATGTAGCCACTTTCCTACCCAAGGTATGTCGTTTTTTGCTCTTCTTTTCAGGAGGGGTTTCTGCAGATGCTAGCAGGGTACCTGCTCTTTTTCTTGTGGTTTTAACAACCAAGGAATCAGGATCAAGTTGTCCCCTAATATAGAAGGTGTATGGCTAAGGAGGGAGTGCATAAAGAGGCCTGAATGCGTCCTTTCACCGATTTTAGTAATGGGATACATTTTGAGACAGATTTTTTGTCCCCTAAAATAACATCCACAAAGTATGTCCTGTAGGGCTTCTTGTGTTTCAATTTTAAAATGCTCTGCTGCCTTAATGAGTATGTTGTTATATTGCAAGCTGGTCATGTATAGGGCCATCAGCAATGTGCTGATCCTGGTCTTGAGGTGATGGCAAGACTTCAATGTCTGGATCATTGTCGTCAAAATATTGACCCAGAGTATACTGGTCATCTTGACAATATTTATCACCCTGTTGTTGGTCATCAACGATGTAGAGATTGTCTGATAACTCTTGATGATCAGGAGGGGCAGTTTGAGTAGAAGGTGTCAGGGGGGTGTATGGAGTGCAACCATTGGCTTTTAGCAGGATGTTCTCCACCGGACCCCAGTGGGTCTGTAAATTGGCAGGGTGTCTGTCCATGAAATCAAAAAAACAATTATTTTTATGGTTCACTCAATCTTCTCTCTAATCCATTGGCTTGAGCTAGGGACATCTTGAAACTGAAAAGGATCAATGGTATCTTCCCTTGAGAGTCTAAAGCCTCTGGCAAAAGAGACGTGGGAGCCGTGTATTTGGTTTGCTTTGATGTATTAATCGGCATGGAAACATTAGCTGATATTACAGGACTACCTGCAAGCTTTAAAACAGTCTTCAAAGCATGTTTTAGACGGAACTGTTTAGGTGTGGATATACCATGGACATATGCTGAGGGTGTGTGTTTCGGTGCTTATTTTTTGGCATGCGAAAGGTAAGACCTTTTAGGTGCGTGTCTGTAGGTATGTCATGCAGTGATTGAATAGGGGAGGGCCCAGGAGGACAAAGGACGCTTCCAGCTTGAAAGGGTTTTACCGCTTTCTTGTGACACTGTAGGTATCAGGTATTAATATCGCCACATATATGGTCGTCGTAAATATCGCCGGGAAAATGTCATGGCGATATTATTTGGGTGACCATATATGTGGCGATAGGGGCAAAAAAAAAAAAACACGACCATTTTTCAGCGATATTTTTGTGGCGACATTATTACATGGAACCACTCTGTGGCCGTGTTTGTCCAATGATTTAGTCGACGTACGGCTTGTGGTTGTGCGCGTAGTGCGATGCAAATGTGTGCTTTCGTCGCAGAGTGTATTCTCTGCCGGCCTGCTTATGGGAGGCAGGGTCAGGCACTAGGGATTTCGGAAGAACACATGTCGTCTACGGCATCAATGTGTGTGCCGTAACGGCCTCGTTCCTCCTCTGACTCTTCAGTGCCTGTTGGGGCATCAATGAACACCTCAGTATTGTAATGGTTTTGGTTTAAATAATTTACAGGATTTAGAGTGCTTTTCAGAATGATCTTTGGGGAGGCAATGATTGCACATCTGGTGCATGTCCTTCCAAGGGTGTTTACGATTGCAGGAAGGGAAAAATTATAAAAGGGTGTATTTTCCATTGTTTGTAAAAGGCAGCACGAGAAGTGTAAAGGGGAGAGAAAAGCAAAGGCATTCTCTGTGCCCTCCCACCTTTACCCAAACCACTTTCTCTGTAACCTTCTTCCAGTACCACAATGTACTGTTGTCATGCTGCTCCAGTGGATTTTATTGACGAGAAGGACACTCACCTAGCAGCTAATGGCAGTACTGAGCTGAGAAAAAGGATGCGAGCAATGAAGATTACACCGAGGAAAAGCTGCATACATTCTAGTCCTTGCCTTGATGCAATTGGCTGCCTGTCATTTAAAGATCCAGCGGGAAGGGAAGGATGGCGTGTTGGTACCAAGCACTTTGTCGCACGGGAGAAGCGTGCGACAAAGTGCTCTAGACCGATGGGTGACAGACAATGCAAGAGGCGGAGCAGGGAGGACAAGACTTACCTGCTGGTTACCGGGGCCACTCCGGAGATGCTGGGCCAGAGGCAACTTGCTGCAACAGCATGCAAAAGACTGTAGAAGGTCCCGACACCTGGGAGATCCATGAACTGGAGTGTTCAGGTCAAGGCCTGACAGGTAAACAGGTGGCCAGTGGGAAGGTTGGGGAGACCCGGAAGGCAAAGGAACACAATCCGGGGGAAGAAAGGAATACTTACCGGGGCAGAGGGTCCCAGCCGAGAAGAACAAGTTAAGTACCAACTGATAACGTTCTTTTGACTGGATGTTCCTCCCACGTATTACTCATCTTCAATATACGTATCTCGCCCAGCTCCGCAGAGGGCGCTGTGCACGATGGCGTGGCTGACCCTTGAGGACCACCGTGGCGTGTCGACCTCACCAATAGTATAAGTAGCTTGTGCCGCGCCCGTTGGCTACAGTTCTGTTTTTTTCATTCCATAACTCGAGGAACTCACCAAGCGCACCCCAGACCGCAAGCTCTCAGGAAACGCAGAGTGAAATTCACGTAAATTGTACAGTGTGGTAGGCTGGGTGGGGCAATGAGGAATACATGGGAGGGTCGAAAGAAAGTTACCAGTTTAAGTAACTTGTTCTTTGAATGGATTGTGTCCTCCCACGTATTCAACATCTTTGATAGACTCCCAAAGCAGTGATAATTTGGAGACGGGAGTACTAATTAGATTTATTGTGAATAGAATGAAGGACTGCCTTAGTGAAAAGGCCTTCTTGAGAAGGAGAAGTCCAAGCAATAATGCTTAACAAAGGTATGAATTGACATCCAAGTTGCCACTGAGCAGATGCCAATTACAGGGACCCCCTTTGAAGAGCTGCGGAAGTTGCCATGCCCCTCGTGGAATGAGCTTGAAGCCCTTCTGGCGGGTCCTTTCCAGCAAGTCTATAGCACTCTCCAAAGGCCAGTGTAATACACTGCGATATGGTTTATTTACTGCTAGACCCAATTTAGGACCGGTATATCCCACAAAAAGTTGGTCATCATGATGAAATTTTGCCATCCTCGCAATATTAAAAGCTGAGAGCCATTTTCGGGTCCAGTCTATGCAGCCTCTCTTCCTCTTTCGCCAAATGAGGAGGAGGGTAGAAAGTTGGGAGCATCATCTTTTTTGTGACAGATGAGTCAGACTACTTTCAGCAACAATTATGGTGTGACTCTAAGGACTATACTTATGAATCGTAGTATGAGGAGGCTTGCATTAAAGAGCCTGCAACTCACTCACGATGCAGGGCTGGTGCTAATGCCACAAGAAGTGCAGTTTTCAGAGTTAAGAGCCTTAACGGGCAGGAATGTAAAGGCTCAAAGGGTATACAAGTTAGAAACTTTAACACAAGGTTTAAATCCCAAGCAGGGACATGAAATGGGACTGGAGGGTACACGTTAGAGAGTCCCTTCAGAAATGTAACAATCAATGGTATTTTGAAACGTGAGACCTCTTCAGAGGAGCGCTTAAAAATGGAAAGCGCTGCCAGGTATCCTTTTGTAACAGAAAACAAAGCACCATACGAGTGCCACATTGAAAAGGGTCCACATTCTTATCCCTGCACCAGTCACTGAATTTATTCCAATGACACGGTACAAGGATTTGGTTGCTGGCCTTCTGGCCGAAAGCAAAATCTCCATTACGTCATCTGGGAGGTCCCAATCCTTATATCGCAAACTCTCAGAAACCATGCGTGAAGGTTGAGTGTCCTGACCTTTGGATGGAGAACCCGTCCTTCCTCGTGTGAGAAGATCCTCTCTTTGTGGAAGAAGTATTGGAGGGTAGATGGACATGTCCAGAAGGACCGCGTACCACGTCCTCCTGGCCCAATCCGGAGCAATTAGGATCCTGGTTTTCCTAAACTTTCTTAACATCCTGATTACATGAGGAATCACGGGGACTGGAGGAAACAAACAGGAGTGGAAATTGCCAGTCCACTATGAACGAGTCCCCTGGAGCACCTCGGAGGAAATTCCCTTGAGCAATAATGAGCACACTTCTGATTGATACCGGTCGCAAACATATCCACTTGAGGGGTTCCCCAAAGGGTGAAGATCTTTTCAAGGCCTCTCTGCACAGTGGTAGTGACCCTACAGCACTACTCTTGTCGAGGGAGTAAATGGCCACCGTGTTGTCCATCATTATCAGGACATTCTTTCACCGTACAGAGGGCAGGAAGGCCTTCAGCGCTAGTCTGATTGCCCTCAGCTCCAAAAGGTTGATGTGTAGTTTGGACTCTGATAGAGACCAACGACTGCTGATTATCAGTTTGTTGGTGTGGGCTGCCCACCCAGTGAGTGAGGCGTCCGTCACTAGCGTTATCTTCGGCCATGGTTGCCAAAAAGACTCTTGAGAATGTTGTCTTTGCAAGCCCACCAAATCAGGTCTTGAGCCACTCTGCTCGGAACTTGCAGCTGATCCGACATATTCCCCGAAAACTGGGACCATCGAGTTCTAAGAGCCTATTGAAGCATTCTCATTCTCAAGTCGGGCCTCTGGCACCAGGAAAATGCAGGACACCATGAGACCGAGCAACCTCAAAAAAAAAAAGAAAAAAAAAAAAAGGCCGGAAGACGTTGGGCATTCTGGAATTTTGCTACCATCTGCTGAATGTGTTGAGCTCTCACCTCTGGAGGCGAGGCTTTTCCTGAGGAAGTATCCAAGACCGCTCTGATGAACGGGAGTCTTTGGAATGGTATCATATGGGACTTGTTGTAATTGAGGGAGAAGCCCAGTCTGTGTATGGAGTGGCAGGTGATGCAGAAATGTTCCTGGGCTTGCTCGGGTGAACAAGCCCTGATCAACCAGTCATCCAGGTAGGGGTAGATGTGAATCCCCCCTCTCCCGAGACTTGCTGCCACTACCGCCATCCGCTTGGTGAAAACCCTCGGGCGGAGGTCAGCCAGAATAGCAGATCTCGAAACCGATAGTGAGAACCGCCAACAGAGAACCTCAGGTACTTTCTGTGCTTGAGATGGATTGGCACATGAAAGTAAGCATCCTGAAGGTCCAATGATACCAACCAGTCTTGGAGTTGGAGAGCCTGAAGGATCTGAGGAAGGGTTACCATCTTGAACTTGTCCTTTCGGAGGAATTTGTTCAAATTTCTTAAAGTCCAAGATGGGTCTCAATCCTCCGTCCTTCTTGGGAATGAGAAAGTAGGGGGATACAAACCCTTGTTCCTCTCCGCTACAGGTACATGTTCTATTGCACCTTTCTCTAGAAGGGTTAAAATCTCCTGCACAAGGAGCAGATCTGGAATTATGACGGAGTAGGTTCCCGGTGGATGATCTTGAGGCCTTTTTGAAAAGGAAGGCAGTAACCTTGAGCTACTGTTTCCAGTTCCCAAGCATCTGAAGTAATGCCCCACCATTCTTTCAGATGCTGAGAGATTCTGCCTCACACCGGGGTCTTGTGGGGCAAGGACTCAAGAGTGGCTGCAGCAGCGGCTCAGGATAAAGCTGCCGCTGCTGGGGCTGATTTAGCACCCCTTCTTCGTCCACCATACGGGAATCTTCTTTGACCCCTTTGTCCGGCCTGTCCTCTTACTCTACCAACTGAGGGATAGAAGCAAAAAGAATGAACTCTCCAGGAAGATGAGCCTGAATAATGTTGTTGAGTTTGTCGAATTGAAGCGCTAAGGGACTTAGCCGCCGCCTTAGAGGTCTGCAGCTTCTCCAGACTCATCTGCCTTGCTGCCGAACAACCTAGAGCCGTCAAAGCGCATGTTAAGCAGTCTGGCATGCACGTCCGGTGCAAACCCCAACTTTCTCAACCACGCAAATCTGCGCAGTACAGTGCTTGCAGCCATGGATCTGCTGATGCCGTCAGCAGTATCCAGTCCTGATTGGAGACACTCTCCCATCGCCTCCTTGCCATCCTTAACCAAGCTCAGAGAGCAGTCCCTTTCTCCGCCTTCTGGGATGTGCTCAGCCGCCATGCTAACAGTCCCACAGGGTGTAAGTGAATCGAGCCAAGGTACAGGTAACATTAGTGGACTTCAGGACCATGCTGCCTGAAGTAAAGATCTTGCGAGCCCATGCATCAACTTTATCATCTCTATGCAGGAGAATAGAGGGATAAGCAGACTGTTTTGTCGAAGTAGCAGCTTGGACTACCAAATTCTCAGGTGTAGGATGTTTGCTGAGATAGTCAGGATCACTGCTAGAGGGTCTATACTTCCTAGAGAAGTTCCTATTCACAGAAGGTCCAGATTCTGGAGCCTACCAATTTGATATCATCTTCCTCTGAAGGACCTTATGAAAAGGTAAAACTGGGTCCTTCTGGGGACCCCGGTCCAGGATGTCATCCTGCTCGTAAGTTGGTGAAGTCCTACTCCAACCCATGTACTCAGTGACTCTGTTCAAAAGGTTTCTATAACCTTAATCAGCTTGGTCCGACGGGTCAGGTTTTGCAAACTCCAACTCTGGTGAAGTAGCGAGACCACTAGCAGATTGGATGGAATCACAGAGGTCCTCAATTCTGGACCAACTAATTCTTCAGGTACATCTAGTGCCAAAATGCACTGCCAATGGAGATATGTCATCATCCAAAGCATTTTCCTCTTCATAAACGGTGGACATTGACTTAAAAAATAATTTTTTCACTACAGGTTTGAAGGTTTTCTCCTGAACCAGAATGTGCTTCGATGGAATCGAAGACTCCATCGACTGTGTCGAAGACGGCCTCCAAAAAGGGGTCGATTCATCAGAAATCGGCCTCGATTTTGGCATTGAAGCAATCAGCGCCGATGGCGTCGACAAACTCGAAGACTTCTGCGTTTTCAGCTTCTTCTACGAACTCTGAGATGGACTTGACTCACGAGTAGATACCTTCAACACCCTTTTGTCAGGTCGAGTATCTGGAGTCTCCGATTTACTACTTGCCTTTGCTGAAGTAGTCTTGGACCTCCCTGAGATGTCCAAAGGAGCAAAGGGGGCATGACTCTGGCGTGACTCTTTTGAAGGGGGGTGAGGCCGCATTCTCAAAGATCTGCATCATCTCTACCCTAGAGGCATTGCATTTACTAGGGGAATCTGACCTAGTCGGACCCGATTACCTCTGTAGAAGTATCCGATGAAGAAGAGGGAGACGTATGGAGTCTCTTCTTCGAAGATGAAGATTGCCTCTACCAACACCTCGACCGGGATGGACTTTGAATGTCTTTGAATGTTTACGCCTAGTGGAGTCCTTAGATCCCCCAGACTTTTTGTCCTTCGAAGCAACCTTTGAAGCTTCCTTCCCCCCTGCCAGTTTACCTCTGGTCCCGGTGAGCTTTTTCAGTCAGACTGACAGGATTCGCAGTTGTAGGTCCGGTGGCTGGAACCCAAACACCAAAGGTAGACATGGTGAGGATCTGTTATAGACATCTTTGCCCCGCAGTCGTAACATTTTTTAAAACCTGACTTTGGAGGGGTCGAATGGATTGAAGAAATTTTTCAGTAAAAAAAAAAAAGAAAAAAAAGTGTGCCATTATTGCTCAAAGCAAAGTTATCGGAAAAACGAAACTCAAGCCAACAGGCGCGGCACTAGCTACTTCTACTACTGGCGTTGTCGACACGCCACAGCGGCCCTCGAGGGACATAGACGCCACAACATCGTGCACAGCGCCCTCTGCCGAGAATCTTTTTCCGAAACAGCAGAGCTGGGCGAGATACATTTATCAAAGATGGGGAATACGTGGGAGGACACAGTCCATTCGTAATGAGGGGCTGGGAACCGGTACGATGTGAAGACTGAGTGAGAAGAGATATCATTGTAATTAAAGCTAAGGGGGGTCTCAGACCTGTGGAGAAAAGGCAGTCCCTAATTTATGACATGACAAGGGGAGCACGATCCCTACAGAAACTAGTAACAAGCAGGCCCTGGCAGGAGAGAAAACCAGGGCTGTGGAACAAAGATTGGCACAAAGAAACACAGATTGTGCATATGGGAAAGAGTTTGAGAATGCAGATTGGGGAAGGAGTCCCCAAAGAATACTGCAATAGGATACACACTGTGTGGGACAATGGCACCCAGAGACCTTGGCAGGAGAGTAAACCAAGGCTGTGGGTAAATGACATGGCATGGTGAATAGGGTCTGGGACACACATGTGAAGCATAAAATACAGCTTGGGAGAACGAGCCAGGATGTTTTACCCTTTTGCAGCCCTGGGTCTGCTAAAAAGGAATCAAGTTGGTGGAATACGAGAAAGGCTGTGAAAAAAGGGGAATTAACCTCAAGCCTTGTGAACTTATATCTACCTTTTTGGCACCCTTATTGAACTTTTATATGGAACAACTGTTGAACATAAGTTAGGGTTGCAGGTCGGCCATCATCTACCCGTTCACCTTTCCCAAGTTTAGCATGCGAGTGATAGGATAGGTTTTGGACACAGGACAGTGGGCAGTATCCTCAGTTTGTTTTGTTGAGGCAGAGTTGTCCCTCAAAGAGATAGGGCTAGTTAGGGTATTCCCCAACCCCTCTTATTTTGTCTTGAAAAAAGGTTTTTAATCAAATCAATATGCCACCTTTGTGTCAATCTCTTACTCCCAGACCCTCAAAATAAGGGATACATAGTAATTGGTTATGTATAGCATGATTAATACCCAGAGGTTTCTAAGCGAAGACCTGGGGATCGAACCTGTGTTGCTCCGTGTTACTCACAGTAATCTTATTTCTGGTGCTTGTATCTGCTTACATTCACATGCTCTGCATAGTCCGACATCTAGAGGCAGTCGCAAAGTATTACAAGATTTGTTTTCGAAACTCGAAAATGGACATCGACAGGACATGTAAGTAATACTATCCCTAGTGTGACGTGTACTGTACCAATGGTCCTTGACGCGTCGAGGTCACTCAAAATTGATTCTGACATGAGGTTGCATGAAGTGTAGCACAAGTACAAATGTGAAAGCAGAAACGGTGATAACCCAGAAAAACATCTATGGGCCTTCTACTCCAGAGGGGGGTGGGGGGCACGTGTGAATCTAAGCAGATACAAGCAACAGAAATACGATTACGGTGAGTAATGTATCCCTTCTGGAGATTGTGGATCTACTTATATCACATGCTCTGCATGGATTAGCAAGCAGTATCTGGAGAAGGAGGTGGTAAGTGGGATGGTACAGCAGCAAAGATGTTTTAGAACCCTTTGTCCCACCTATGAATCTGTTTTAGAGCGAGCATCAACGCAATGATGCTGTATGAACGTATATGGATGGAAGTCCATGTAGCAGCTTTGCAAATGGCGTCTAGAGGGACGTGTGCAATGAAAGCTAATGTAGCTCATGTACGTCTGGTAGAACGAGCCCTGTGGGTGAAATGTTGGATAGGGAACAGCAGATATGCACTTGTCTATCCATCTGCAGATGGCGTTTTTTGATATGCGATTGCCCTCTCTCCCAGGTGCTATGGAAATAAAGAGTTAATCTTTTTTCCTTAGAGGTTTAGTTTTGTTCACATAGTACAAGACTGCCCTCCATACATCAAGTGTATGGAGGCTTCTTTCGGTTGAGTTACATGGATTTTGAAAGAAGGTAGGAAGTTCTATGGATTGATTAACATGGACCTTTGAAATGAACTTGGGTGAAAACCTAGGATGCGTTTTGAGGACAACCTTGTCCTTGTGTATTATGAATAAAGAGTCTTGTACGGACAAAGCCTGTAGCTCACTTCATTTTATAGAGGCGATAGTTACTAGGAATGGAGTTTTCCAAGTCAGATGTTTTAGGTCAGCCTTGTGCATAGGCTCAAATGGTGGACCCATGAGTTTGGAAAGTACAACATTAAGATACCAACCCGGAGGATGGTTGGAAATTGGCGGGGGGGGGCATAGCCTCTTTACCCCCTCCATGAATGCTTTAATGACAGGAACTTTCCAAGAGGACACTGTTTTGTGAAGTGGTGCAAGCCGATAGGGCCTTTGATGGAGTTATATAGAATACTAGGCCAGGGTCTAGTAGGTAAAGCATGTAATGTAGAATGTTAGCTGGGGAACATTCTGTTGGGTTTACAGTTTGTGACGTGCACCATGCCACAAATATCTTCCACTTATTAGTGTTGGGTTTTCATGCCTTCTTTTGGATATCCGTATACCTTTGTGAAAAATTGAAGTGGCCACACTCTAGGACTTCAGGAGCCAAGCTGCCAAGTTCATAGATTCAGGGCGCGGATGGAGAGATGCGCCCTTGTTTTGAGTTAGCATGTTGTATGGACACGACAGCTTGATTGGGTCACACATCACCAATTTGAGCAGATGTGGAAACCAAGTCGCTCACATAGGAGCAACCAGGGTTAGAGTTGCTTGTTCCTGGTGCATCTTGTGCACTATTTTGCTCAGTAATGGTGTCGGGAAAGGGGGCGGGGGGAGCACGCATGGCCAGTTCATCCACAGGGCATTCCCCTTGGACCCGGGTTGGGGAAACCTGGACACAAAGTCTGGGCATTGTGCTTTTAGGCTTGTGGCGAACAAGTCTAATCGGATGTGATCCTATTGTGAGAATATTCCATCTAGGATATCGGCCGACTTGTCACTTGTGTTCTTCTGGTAGAGGGGATCTGCTTAGAGTGTCTGCCAGAGAATTGAGATTCCCTGGAACATGTTGAAAGGTTAGGAACATGTTCCGCTTGAGTGCCCACTTTCAAAGTATCTCCAAGCTATCCCAAAAAATATGAGAGTGCGCTCCTCCCTGCTTGTTTAGGTAGAACATGGGAGTGGTGCTGTCTGTAAGGACTTGCACTGTCTGACCTGCAAGATGTTGCTAAAAGGCCTGAAGAGCCTTGAGGACTGCCAACATTTCTAGGAATTTGATATGTCTTTGGGCTGTAGCACATGTACACTGGCAGTAGGCTGTGAGGTGAAGGAAGTGAGCAAACCCCACCCGCCCCCCATCTGGCAAATGAGTGGCCTGTAGTTAGGATTGCTTGTGCTGGTGGAACGCCTAAGGTTTTTCCTCTTAGCAGGTTGTCCCTGACCACCAGCGTAGAGATTGCACCAGGGTTAGCGAAACAACCACGAGATCGTCCGCTTGCCCAAGACGAATGTTTCGCTAACCATTACTGCATTGGGCACATGTGCAGGAGCGTGTGTAGAACCAAGTGAATACATGAGGCCGGAGCAAGTGCATTGCTTTGCGTACAGTTATCTAGCGACCGGTCGTGTAGTGTGGTACTTGCAACCGCATGTTTTGTACTCTATCGTTTGATGGGAAAGCCAGCTCCTCTTGCCTTTAGAATTTATTTGGCTGGGGACTAAGGTCTATTGTCTTGTTTGCAAATTTGATGAGATTCCCTAGTAATTAGCCAGTCGTCCATATAAGGGTATACTGGGATGGACTTTCTGCGCAGGTGTGCTGCCACTACTACGAGCACCTTTGTGAATACTCTTGGCGCTGAGGCAATGCCAAAGGGGAGTACCTTGAACGGGAAGTGAACTCACGCTATCTTGAAACAAAGATATTTTCTGTGCGCACAGAGCACTGAAATATGACAGTATGCATCTTTCATATACAATGTTGTCATGTAGTCCCCCCTCCCCCATTTCAGGAGGGGAATTACTTCGAGCGTGTTCATGCAAAACCTTCGGGGTTTGACATTGGTTCGCAGGGCGCAGATCTAGTACTGGGCATATGGAAAGGTCTTTCTTTGGCAAAGGTAGTACGTTGAATAAATACCCTTGTTGACCCGATTTGCTTGGACAATCTCTGTGGTGTCCTTTTCCAGCAGTGCCCATACTTCTTCCAACAGTATGTGCTTTTCTTCCGGTGTCATTTTCCTCTTTCATGGCAGGAGGTTGGGTGTTTTTGTAACAGTTCGATAACCCCCACCTGTCTGATGCGTGGGTGAAGTGTGAAATTCGGCTTCCTACTGGAGTGGCATGAAGGGGACCTGTAGTGGTGCGTCATTGTTTGGGAGGTGTGGAACTTCTCCCAGGTGAGGTTCTGCCTCTTCCTCTGTCCCTTTTATTTCCTCTTTGAAAACCAGAAGAGAAAGTTTGCCCTTGCGATGGGCCCCAAGATGAAGACTGCCCTGAGTATAGTCGGAAGAGCGTTGAGCACCCTGACCAAAAAACCTTCTGGAGTTTGAGGAGCCCCGTTGAATGTAGGGCTTGTTTGTCAACTGCCCAGGGGATTTAAGAGTATCATATTCCTCCTTAGCACACTTGAGGGCATCTTCGACACCCTTATCGAAGAGTACATTAGGCTCCACTGGCATGTTAAGGAGGGTGGCCGGAATCTCTAACTTAAAACCAGACTGTCTGAGCAAGGCTTGATGAGCATGCCTTCTGCGATGATGCGCCCTGCATGGTCTGGTGCATCAAGAATGTTTTTGAGGATGCAGTTTGATACCTGCTTGCCCTCTACAATAGTAATTAACAATTGCGACTTTAGGGGTTCTGGGACAGCTTCAATTTGACGATCCAGGTCATCAGATTTGTGGCAGCCGTAACTAGCTATAAGCATAGTGTTGTTTGCAATTGTGGCCTGGTAGGTTGCTGAGGAGGAAACTTTTCTACCGCTTTCCTTGACTGGTGGGGCCTTATCTGATGCCAGGGGAGTGCCCACCCTCTTTCTGGTAGTGGTAACAACTAGTGAATCAGGTTTTGGCTGACCCCAAATATACAGAGGATCTGTGGGTGCTGGCCTGAATAGTCTCTATTGTGGTATTAACTGCCCTTGTGAGATTAGGCGCAAGTAGGGAGGGCTTTATACGTCTTTGAACAGACTGTAGAAGTGGAATAAACTGAGTGGCAGACTTTGTCTCCCAGAATGTCCTCCACAAAGTCCTTGTCGACTTGTGCCCCTTGAGTGTCAATGTTGAAATGTTGTGCAGCCTTAAGCTGCAGTTCATTATATTGTAGTTGGTTATCAACGGGAGAATCTGCTACCGTAGATATCATCGTGGTCATAGAATTGATCCAGACTATAAAAGGTCCCCCTGAGACTCTGTGAGATCCTCATTGTACATGTCCTGAGAGGGTTCTTGGTAGGTGGAGGCCTGGGGGGCTGAGAGCAGAGGTGCTAGGCTGTGGCTCAAGACTAAGGGTTTTTGGCAGAGGGTTGTGTTGAGGCCACTGGCTGCAAGGCACCTCCAAGGGACGCTATATCTTCTGGATGCCGGTCAATAAAGTCCACAAAACAGGACATCCTTTTAAAAATGGTATTAAATTGTTCAGGAGTATAGTCACATGAAGGTGGGAAGCCTGGCATGGTAGGAAGTCTGGTTATTGTGGTGCATAGCCCCCGAGAGCGTATCTACAGAGGAGGAAGAAAGAACAGCCTCAGTGCTCTTGGAGGACAAAGTCGTCGAAGATTTTGACTTTTTTGGTGACTTTGCTTTTAACAGGGTAGCACTGACATGTTTTTTGATTAATTTCTGCATTTTTGGCATTTGTTTGGGGGACTTTTATGCGCCTTTCGCAACCTGATCTTCAGCACACCAAAGGAGAGCCTTTTTGTGCACGATGCCCGAACTGACATTGGGGTCTGGTTTCGGAGGGTTGTCATGAGGCGAAAGCGTACGTGATGGCCCAGAGGACAGGGAAGAACCTGAGGCTTCTTCTGCTGACAACGTGTGTGCTTCAACGCTCGTCGATTTTGTCAAAAGTTGCCCGTGAGGTATATGCTTGGTGTTCTTGGACTTGTGTGGTTATAAGTGCTATGAAACTAGTCAATGTTGAGCGCCTGGTATAAAATCAACATAATATTTAAATGTACAATTCTCCTTACTGTAATAACATTACATAAACACATTCTTTTCAAAATGACGGTTTATAAAAAATAAAACCGGTTTTAAAAAGAATCATACAAAAGAAAGTATGTTTCCATATGCATTGTGATTAATTTTTTTTATTTTCAGTTGGCGAAAGTTAGCAGCAGTTACACATAATGAGCATACATTACAATATCAACAAATTACAGTCTATCACACTTCGTCAGGAGGTACATACGGTAACGTTCATATAGTGCCGGGAGACCAAGTTGTTGCTGAGCCTGATTTAGTCTTAAGTTGCGTGATAGGAGGGAGGATCAGGTTCCTCCTCAATCCGTTTAAGGTAACTGCAGAATGCAGTCCATAAATGTTTTGGGCGCGCGTGCGCAGGCAAAGACATGATATATTCCTCCTCGCAGGTTTGCGTTCAGGTAAGTGCACTTAGCCACATTTCAAAGGTAGGCGGAGTGGGGCGTTTCCAGGACTGCAATATACATTTCTTCACCACCCTTCAGACGACATTGAGACACTTGGACAACAATCGCCAACATCCCATACTCCGAATAAGACACCCATCGGGTCAGTGTCCACTACCATTTCCGCAGTCTCAGAGACCACTCCGTATTTCCACCCAATACACATGGAGCACGGGACATAACCAGAACATGTGTGTGTGATCCACCCCCTCGAGGCGGCATCTAGGGCAAGTCTGGGCCCTGGCAAATCCATTTAATTTGTGCGGGGTGTAATATACTATGTTCAGTAGTTTATAGTACTATATCGGAATCTGAAATGAAGTGGGACTCTGCGCGTATGTAGGCACATCTTCCTCCAAAAACCATCTGTGATCTCAAGGCCATGTTCGCTGGCCCATTCGGTGCATGTGCGGGCAGGCAGGTCTGGGGACTATACCAACAGCATTTTATATATGGAGGAGACCACGCCCCGGCTATTGCTAGAGTTGGCCATGTAGGACAATTCGGGCGTTTCTGGGGGTTCGTCCGGGTAGGAAGACCACATGGCACGGACAGCTGCCCGCAGTCTGAAGTACTGCAGCATTTCCAATGCTGATCCAGTGTGTCCGGGCCACCACGTTTGTGGAGTGATAAACGTACACTCTGGGAATAAGTCAGATAAAGCTTCGTATCCCAATTCTCGCCATCGTTGAGGAGTTTATCGTGTGTGTATTCGAGCCCAGCAAACTCCCAAAGGGAGAGCATTTATAGTAAGGGCGCGGGTCCGACGACCGGTCAAGCAGCCGGTGGCATGCCATCAATGTGGATGCAACGGGGTCAGCCGCCGCATCAGTCTGCTACTTACGGTGAAGGATGAGCAACATGGTATGTACCCCGGTCGTCACTAGCTGTTCCAATTTGACATGAGGCGGAGCTGTTGGGTGTTTGTACCAGTATGCGGCATGATGGGCTTGCGCCGCCACCCAGTATAAAGTCTGGTCGGGAGCAGTAATAATAGGGCAGAGTCATGTGTTCCCACTTTTTACGGACCGCGCCTGCATGCCATAGGAATTGTACACTGCATTTGTTCAAGTTGTCAAAGTATTGTTTTCCGGGCCATATTGGGACATTCACAAGACATACAGAAGCTTAGGGACCAAGATCATTGTGACCAAGGATAGTTTCCTAGCCAGTGACGGGAAGAGAACGCCATCTCCATATTTTCGAATCAACGTACTGTGCGGACGCAGCATAATTGTCAGTAAGCAGTGATGACCTGGACAGGGATACTTGTACACCCAAATACCTGATATCGCCCAGAGACCAGCGGAGGGGATATTCACACGGCGGCTGCTGAGTCGAGTTGGTGAGCAGGAATATCTCGGATTTAGAGTAATTAATGGAAAAGCCAAAGTAGGTGCCGATTTTTGTTATGTCCCGTAACATGGGGTCCAGGTGTGTGGCTGGGTCTCTAACATATAGAAGCACATCATCTGCGTACAATGATATTATTTCGGGGGCGTCCGCCAGAAGTATGCCTTCACGAGAGTGTCGCGCCCTGACATGGTCAGCCATTGGTTCAATGACCAGTGCAAAGAGGATGGGGGAGAACGGGCAGCCCTGTTGGGTGCCTCTGAGTAGTGTGATGGACGCCGAGGTCTGCGAGTTGACCAGGACTTTGGCCGTGGGGCACGTGTACAGTAGTTTAATGTATTGGATCAGGGACAGGCCCACACCCATCCTCTCCAGGGCCTGCCACATGTATTGCCATGAGACCATGTCAAAGGCCTTTTGGGCATCTAGTGTAACCGCGACGGCTGAAGCTCCCTGGTCTATCCTAGACATCTAGACATAACATTAAAGAGGCATCTAATGTTAAGAGCTGTCGATCGCCCCGGAACAAATCCGCTCTGGTCTTAGTGTACGAGATGTGGCACGATCGGGAGAAATCTGTTAGCGATAGTCTTAGCGAATATCTTGGTATCAGTGTTCATGAATGAGAGGGGCCTATAGGACCCACATTCATCACTAGGCTTGCCGGGCTTAAGTAGGACAGTTATTGCCTCACGTAGTGGGGGGAGGTTGGGGGGGGGGGAGGGGCTGGGCCCGCGGAGTGTTTCGGACCAGACCTCAAGTAGCCTAGGTGCCAGCGACGCCACATGTTCCCTATAGCATTCGGAAGTGAGCCCGTCAGGACCGGGGGCCTTACCCTTCGGGAGATCAGTAATGGCCTTGATTATTTCGTCGAGCGAGATCAGTTCATCAAGTCGTTCCCTAGTGGGTTGGGCTATATACGTCATGGGGATTTGATCCAGGAGCTTGCGGATGTCGCGTATATTGTGCTCATGGGGCGGTGTGTACAGGTTGGTGTAAAATTTGAAGGGGCCTTAATATTTGCTGATCTGCCCATTGTCGAGTGCCTTGTTCATCCCTGATCAAATCAATCTGGACTCTGTCCCCTTTCGCTCGAACCAACCTATCAAGTTTCTTCCCTGGTCGATCGCCCTCCCCGTATTTCCTTGCTGCGCAGGGGCAAGTAAGATAATGCACCTCCCTTAGCGCATGAGATTGAAATTCCTCCAGTTCTTCCCTTATTTGCGCCAGTTTGGGAGGCCTGGCAGCTGTCGCACATTCGTGTTCCAAGGCGTTGAGTTTGGCTTCAGATCGGTTCAGGTCATTCCTTATAGTTTTTAGAATTCCTGCCTCCTGTGAGATGGACATGCCCCTAATGTAAATCTTAAAGGCCTCCCAGCGGTGGTGTCTTGTGTATTGCATTCAAAGAAGGTTTTTATATCTGAAAGGATCTCGGCCTTCTAACACTGCCTCTGATTTGAAGCGCCAGGCAGAGCGGGCAGGTGGGACGGATTCCAGCTCGACCAGCATCGTCACCGGATCGTGGTCAGACAATGTACGGGTAAGTATTTGAGATTCCACAACCCTGCCCATTACCCCACTTGTCACTAAAAATAGATCTATCCTTGATGAGCTATCGTGCACCGAGGAGTAGTAGGTGTATTCACGGTCCAAGGGGTGGAAGGTCCTCCATACATCTTGCATGCCAAGCGATAGAATATGCATGTGTAACCTCCTGGCCACACGGGATAGGTCTCTAGGCGCAGTCCCCGTCCTATCAAGGTCCTTGTTGAATATCAGATTAATGTCCCCCCCCATACTAATGGACCCCCAACATGCCCCATAAGCAGAGAGACCACGGTGTCAAAGAAATTAGGGGAGTCCACATTCGGGGCATATGTGTTCACCAGTAGATACTCTACACCCGCTATAACACCGTATAGTAAAACATATCTCCCTTCAGGGTCAATGTGGCTCTTCTTCAGCGTGAGTTTAACCAACTTGTGAATCAGTGTTAACACTCCCCTGGATTGCGTGGAGTAAACCGTATAAAACCTACTAAGTCTCCAGGATGGTGCCAGGCATGCAGCAAGGCGGCCCTGGGCATAGGAATCCTGTTGGAGCAGTATCTTCACGCTGTGTCTCTGGGCATACGCCGTGATTCTGCGGGGCTTGATATACTTGCCTATCCCACGTGCATTCCAAGGCATTATTCGTACAGCCATGGCACCAAATCAAAATACATCCCAAATTGCACTCCCGTATGTACATAGCCCTGTACCCTCAGAGCCATCACGTTGCTGAATCACCATGTGCAGTAACACTTTACTCTTGCCAATTTTTATATGAACAGTTTTAACACCCCTCTCCCCCACCGCCCGTCCTCAACCAGCAGTGTAGTCCCAACCCCATTTGGTCTGTTTACAGAGAGCCACCCCCAACTCAGCTCTACCTCGCCACGGGCCCAACAGGGACTCGTGCACAACACAACCATAAAAAAAAAAAACCTTTGCAGCTGCAGTGGGGTGCGTCGCTGCCACGTGTCCGGCGTTACAGAAATTGTGGATTGATCCACTCAATGTTACCTATTGAGGCGGTCCACGTTCATTTTTCACATATCACAACATTGGACCAGGGAGAGCGGGCGTATAAACTGTGCACCTAAAGTGTGTCAGTTAGTACCACAATCAGGCATCATGCTTCCCGCATAGGTTTACTGGGCTGCTTCCACAAGCTCCCCCCACAGATCAGGAAGCATCAGGTTGGTAGGGATCCATTATAAGGTCTAGCAATCCGGGCGGCCGCCGCAACCCAGCAAAACAATACTCAATGAAAGGGACCAGTAGGGATTGACAGGAACAATAGCGACCCATAGACTGAAGGATAAAGGGGCTCAGGAGATGGCTTCAGTGGTAGATGGAGGGGATCCCAGATCAGTCCTTCTCCATCAAGTCGTCAGCAGGGTTGTCCATAGGAATATGTGCCTCGATGAATTTCACTGCTTCGTCTGGGACTGTAAAGAAGTAAAGCTTGTTTTTAAAGGTTAACTTTAAACGTGCCGGGAACAGTATAGCATAGGTGACATTCCTTTCTCTGAGCATTTTCTTCATGCCCGTGAACTGTTGCCGCTCCTGTTGCACTCCATTAGAGAAGTCGGGGAAGATCCAGATGACTTGGGAGTCTAGTCTGAGTTCACCTTTCTCCCTTGCCAGACGAAGAATATGGTCCCCGTCTCTATAGTTTAGGATCTTTGCGATTATAGGCCTGGGGAAATAGACGGGTTTCGGGCACGGAGCAAGCTCCCAGTGGGCCCGTTCAACAGTGAAGAAGGGAGACAGTTCAGGATTGTCCAGTAGGTCTTTAAGGAGATTCTCGGTCACAAGTTCCATACGCCCTTTAAGTGCATTCTCAGGGACGCCAACAATACGTATATTGTTTCAGTGCAATCTGGATTCCAAGTCGTCGGACTTGGATTTGACAAACTTCATGTCCTTGGTCAAACTTGCCACAGTATTCTGCAGGGCATTATACCATCCTCATTTGCCCCAATCCTGGTTTCTGCCTCAGTAATTCTGGCCCCCTGCTGATCAAACTTGGTTCTGAGTGACGCCACATCGCGTTTATGTCATCGAGCTTCTCATGGAAGGATGCAAAGTTTTCAGCCATGGACTCCATCATGGTCGTCAGATCCAGAAGTGGGGCGTCTATTGGCATGTCCGCGTCCTCCTGGCTTTGTCGAGGACCGCCCCTGTTCGGTTTGAGGCGCTGCTTTTGCAAACGTATCCATTGCACCGACCTTATTGGCTCAGCGGGATCTGTTGGACATCATGGAAGTGGATTTGTATTATTTCTGCCTCGACCAGGTGGTAAAACTGCACTGTGGGACTGCACAGGTGCGGCGGTCGCACGACCACCAGGGCCCAGAGGTCATAGCCGATGCAACCAGTATGGCGGGGTTGTAAGCACAGATCAAGGACTGTCGTCCGCCTTCAGGGCCACAGCAGAGTAGTTGGTGCGGGTAGCTCAGTGAAAGCTATGTAGTGCTCCTGGGGTATACTCCCACAAAGGGTAAGGAGAGCTCAAGGGGAGGGAGCCAGGAGGTCAGGATCCAGGCTTCGGGGCCACCGGACCCAGCACCTCCCACTCAGGTGCCACAAACACAGAACACCAGACTGCCAAGGTCAGCAGGGGAGAGCCTCTTCAGCGGTGGGGTAGATCGCCAAGAGCGCAGGCGTGAAGGAGTTCCTCTTTACTGGGCAAGGCCACCAGTGGGTCAGCGCAAGTCCAGCCATTGTGTACTGCACATAGCACCTTAAAAAAAAAAAAAAAGGGTGCACTAGTAGGATATGGACATGCAGGGTGCCGGTGACATAGGGATCAGCAGTCGCACTTCCACAGCAGGCGAGCAAGGGACATCAGCAGCTGGGTGTGCACCCGATGGATGGTAGCTGCGGAGAGGGCACCGGTATCAGTGGTAAAGAATGGGCCTGGGGAGGTGGTGGTGGCCCGCTGGAGCGTGGCCCGGTGGGGCAGACCTAGAAACCACACAGTTCAGGTTAGGTGGCAGTTAACAGCAATCCAATTGCTTGGTAGATGCTGGCCGCTAAAGAATCATGTCTGGAGATGAAAGGTGTCCCAGGTGCAGTGTCTCTGGTGCTGCAGTGGGGGAGAGGGGTCAGTACAGACATGGCTAGCGCTCAGGCAGTGTCGACCCCGTGCGGCAGATGTTTAAATAGTCGGTGTGGGAGGGCAGCGGAAGCCAGCAATGTCTTACCAGCTTAATAATGAGTGCAGCAATAATAGCGTAGTGGTCCCCTGGCCTCCGCCGACGCCGCCTCACCTACTTGCTGTGGCACGGGATTTGCAATGGTCCGAGATGATCATGGGAGGCAGCTGTGAATGTCAGGGCGGGCCGCCGCACGGTGCCCCCATCTCAGCAATGCGAGCGTTGTGGCCAGATCACGGCCCAGGGCGGGCCCCACTCCTCCCGTCCTAGCAGGTCCAAGGCCACTTCAGCCACACTGGATGCCGGCAAGGGGCACTCAGGGTGACTGCATTTCGCGGGTCAATCCGTAGGGAGAGATCTCAGGGCTGCAACACGCATCCGCAGGGAGGATCCTCGGCGGTCCGCGCTTTGGTGGGAATCAGGGGGCCGCCGCCCCAGGCGGCAGCAGCAGGTAAGGTGGCTCCCCACAGGCCACGTAGGTATCGGGATGTTGCACGGTCGTTCCCCGCCAGGTACTGCAGGGCTCAGAGCTGGGCTGGCTTTAAGGATGGGGGCAGGCTAGCACGCCGCCGCTGCTGAAGAGTCAGGTCTGGGCGATATGTTCTTGCCGCAGCCGCCACCGAAGGCACAGCGTCTCGGGTCCCTGGGGCAGTCCTCAGAGGATCTGGTCACGTGCACGCCGTGCGGGGGCCGGCCCAGGAACAGGGCAGGCTGTGTGCGGACAGGTTCAACTGCAGGCGCTGGGACCAAGCGCACCGTTGAAAAGCTGCTCAGTCACGGCAGCCCAGTTGTCCGTCACAGGAGGCAGCGGCCGCAGCACACAGGCCGCGGGTCGCAATATACACAGCGATATCTCAGTTCACAGATGTCCGCGGGCCCCAGGATTGGGACAGAGGTGCAGCACCCCTTCAGTGATTAGCACTCTACTTCTGGGGGTCAGGATCGCAGAAGGACAGCTGATGCAAGTGTGTTGCCGTCGGTCTCACACAGAGGCGAAAAACTAGGCAGCCATCTTTGGGCTGCTCAACAGTGCCCCCCGTGATAATATATATTCAAACTATTCAAAGTTTGGTTAATATGCAACAAAAAAAAAAAAGTTACTTAGGCTACATAATTAAATGATTAAATGTATACAAAATAAAGATTAGAAAGTTAATATTTAGTTATACACATAGCAATGGCATTACTAATATTTTTAGTCATTTCTTTTGAAAATAAATTATGAATTTGTATTCCTGTATAAGATTACCAAGTACATAAATGCTTACATAAAAATATTCCTTATCATTTATTCCTTAATTCGATTTAAATTAACCAGGCGCACAAAAAATACATCAATAAGATTACAAAATAGTTAAGAGCAACATGGACGCAAAAAAAAAAAAAAAAGGCTCTTTACATCAATAAAAGAATAAAGTATAAATCCAAAAATATCAAATACATAATTCAGATTACAATCAAAACACATTGACAGAACTGCTTGAAAAGATGATCCAAATGGGACACAAAACCTTGGTCCAATTACAGAGTGCGTGAGTCATATGAAGGTCAGCTGCATTCCTTCAAGGATGTGACCAAAGAACCCTTCTTAGACATGCATGATGAATGTATTTCGACACAAAATGTCCCACATCCAGGCTTAAGGTAAATTTACAAAAACCGTTGGCCTCAACAGTCGTTCGAGGGCCATGTAGTAAAAACAAAGGTTTAAGATTCCAGACTCTCAGGTGTTTCATATCTTCACAATTCAGCATAAAATGCTTTACGGTCTCTTCCTCAGCTCCACATACTAAATAACGGGCTCCTGGTGCTTCTTTCTACTGGCTAGCAAACGTGCATACTTTTGAGCAACAATACGGAATTCCAGGTAAAGTGCACGTGCAAAAGTGGGTTTATGATATCAACTTCCCTTTTTAACCAATTATATTTTTTTGGGTCAAATATTCTGGTCCTTGCATCAAGGATAGGCAAGAACATTTCATGTTGGTTGTACTATAATCTGAGAAAGCCGCTTTCACTCATAGTTTGGGTGCCTTGGTGTAAGTGTGCGGCTCATCCCAGTAGCAGGGCAGATCCAATATCATGAAGGACCTCTTAAATGAGCAAGCCAGGAGAAGTTGTGCCCCCTTCCAGGGAGATTACATAAAGCAAGGCCTCGCAAAATTTGTCAAAGTTGGATTCCCCAGATCCGTAGCTAGTAGTACACTGTTCTTAATCTAGCCTCTTGATTAATAAGGCTCAAGCCACACACCATTCGCATCATAGCAGAAGAACGTTTTTTAAGAAATGTGTTTTCTGTTGTGTGTAATGACAGGGTATTGGCATAGCCCCAAACATCAGCTCCATATAGGGCGGATGCCTGTGACTTGTACACTTCTAAGGCTGGTGCAACTGTGCCCCATCATGGCTAAACTACAATTATTTCACAGCTACACTATTTATTTTTCTCAAGGGTGCCATTAGCCTTAAGTAACTGAGGGCCACAGTGAATTATTTGCAAAACGTATGCCCAATTAGAAAACCGTAGTGGTGTTTCTGGGAAGCTGATTGGTCAATCTGCGGGCTATACGCAATGATATAGGCCGCAGATTGATTACAGCCCGCAAATCAGGTGTTTGCAAAGCAAGCAGCTTCAACGTTGTATTCTGTAACATTGAAGCTGCTTGCTTTGGTGTATATGAAGGTTTTCATATACACCACGTGGTGTATATGAACACTTTCACATACATCAAAGCAAGCAGCTTCAACATTGAATTCTGCAACGTTGAAGCTGCTTACTTTGGTTTATATGAATGTGTTCATATACACCCATGTTCTCAGCAGCATTTTTGTAAAATAACGAATATTAAGTTATGTTACAAAAACGCTACTGAGATTTCAGGATTGCGCCCGTTATGACAAAAACAGGCGCAATCCTGAAGGTGCACTGTCGTGCACTACGAGGACAACCAGGCCCACTTGAAAGTACTGGTGGAGCCTGGGCGTACTGATTTTGCTCAGTGAATCTTGCTTTTTAGCACATTCACTGCGCCAAGTTCAGAATGGGGCCCTGAGGGTGTTCTAATAGTTTATAGACGTGCAGAGGGGGCCGTACCGGGTGTTATGGTCCCTCATACCTCGTTAAAGGCCCTTGCTTCACTCGAGCCATTAACTCTGTCTTCAGGGACCATAACGCCCGGTACGGCCCTCGCTGCAGGTCTATAAAGCTATAGTAATGTCACCTGTTCCAATTCTACACCCCCAACACTTACGTGCAAACGTTTGTTTTGTTTTTAGAGTATCTAAAGACAAAAACCACGGCTTTGGTTTTGCTTGTTTTTGCTTGCATTTACTTCCAGTCCCAACTCTTCACTTTGGTTTACAAAAAACCTACGTGATGCACATATGCCTGAGGGGGTAATTGACAAAGGACGCCATGGTCTACAAAAAACAGTCGGAATTGCATCATTCCCCATTCGCGAGGAATCGGGACTAAACTTGCTTAGCTCATCGATGATGCAGTTAATATATATGCAAAACAAGAGGGGGGGCAAGGACGCATCCGTGCCTTTTATCTCTTGCCACGTCTAGGGGCTTAGTTACATCCCCGGCAAACTCCAACGCATCACCGCTGTATTAATAGAATATAGAAGCTGCAGCGGATTCATAAGGTGCTCTGGTATAGTCTTTGACCGCTGTACCTGCCACAGTAACCTTTTGGGCATGCTGTTGAAGGCGAGTTTCAGATCTACAAACAGTGTACAATTTGGTCTTAGTTAGAACTACATGTTTTTGTTCAATCAAAAACAGCCGAAACCCCTGGTCCAGTTTCCCCCATACCAGGCTGAAACCCTGCCTACAGATGACTCAGCAGCCGCTCGGTATCCAGCCAGCCCTGAAGATGCTGTAAAAGTGCCTTTGCAAATGTTTTTCCTGAAGTGTGTAGTAAAGATATTGGCCGTTACTTTGCTGGATTTTCTCTCCCGCCCTTCTTATAGAGTGGGACTATCTCAGCCATTTGCCAGGAAAAGAGGACCGCATTTACTGCTAACATTGCACTCAAATCATGAAGTCAAACCGGGGTCCAAATTGTTATTTCTCTCTTGAATAGGTCTACCGACACTTTATCGGGGCAGCCGCTTTCCCTCCCGTCTAGTATTAGAGGACATCCTCAATATGCTTCAAAGAAAAGTAGAGACTCAGCTTTCTTAAATGTTGCACATCATCCGTTTTAAACGTAGTTGCTGAATCGCTGCACTTGCTCAAAGGGTGTTCCTATATAGTCCCTTGAATTGCTCGTACCACAATTTCTGTGTTATACAGGCCTGCACTGTTGCATCGCTCCCAGGTCATTATCTATTGTAGATTTCCAGAAACCAGCAGAATCAATTTTACCGACAGCATGCAACATCTCATTTATTATTCAAAAAAATCTTTATTTTTAAATTTCATTTCTGTATTTGGCCCTTTCATTTCTGAGGTCGTCCCTATCCACCGCCGACTTAGCCTTTAAGTATAGAGACCCCACTTTCTTTGCTTCCCTACATTCACTATCAAACAAAAGCCTCCTCCTTCCCATCATCCTTTCTAATGGTAGATTTACCCTGTGCCTCCTCTTGATCTTCCCATAGCCCTTCAAGCGCCCTCAGAGAACCCAACTGAACATTAAAATCCCCCCATTACAAGGAGCTCAAATCTCCTCTGATCAGCGCTCTCCCGTTTGCATAAACTCCTGTAAAATAGAGACACTAGGCGTTTTTTTTTCTCCATCAAATCTGTTATACACATTAAACAGGAGTAAGCAGTGACAATCAGAAGTCTTTACCACTAAGTGATGAGCCAGTACTAACTTGGCCAACAGTCCAGTTTAAACCTTCATCAACCCAGGTTAGTAAGCCCCCGCTGGGTCTCCCCCTTGGGCCCTTCTGATCCTTTATGTGAAAAGATTGATACCCTCGAGCTTCAACCTGGTCCATGGCCCATGTTTCTTACAGGCAGATGACATTAAATCCCTCCAGGAACTTGCACCAGTCTCTGTCCCACTGTCCACAGCTATATTTCATGACCGGAATGTGTCGGCTTTGCCTGGTAGTGTGGGGGGTGGGGAGGACTAGTTTCCACCGTTTTTCAGTCCACCCCCTCCAATCCCTCAATTGCCGGACCATTTTGGTGCTCTGTGTTCGTACAGGGTGGCTTTGTTCTGACAAATTGCTGTTGATTTACAGGCATTCCCACACACTGCTTGGCATAGAGTGCAACTGGTATGACCCAAGATGAGGGATATTAGGTCTTAGACTAATTCTAGACCCTGGCGGAGGATACATCCTAAATTCACAAAAGCCCTTGGATAAGCCACTCACTCTTCAGAAATACTTGAATGTAATCATTGGTGCCATTTGGCATTTGCAATTAATAAGGTCATCACGGACCACAGAGACACAGCTCCCTTTTCCTGCAGGATCCAGTGAATTGTCCCAATGATTAATGCTTCCTGGCTCTCATAGCTCCTCTTCACGGTCCTGGGCACATTATACATTACTACATAGTGCTCATTACTCCCCTTGGCGCTAATTCCCCTCCGATGGTCTGGTCTATATGCCCCCCCCCTTCGCCTGGTTTGCCATATTACAATTAACAATTGTCGCTCTGGCAAATAGTTTCGGGGCGCAGGCATGGAGTGTCTGTGAGGAGCTATTCGGCCTAACAGGGGCATTGATTTCCAAACGTTTTGCAACGGCATCTGTAATAGGTTGAGTCCACTTCATTTTGTCCTGAGTATTTACAGCCTCCATATTCGGACCTTTAAGTGAACTTGCAGATTAAGAATTCTTACTTTTACAACCTACAATGTTGCCCAATTGAGGTACCAAATAACGTGGAGTTCTGCACAGTGCTAGTTGGCCCTAGAATGCATTTTTTTAATAGCATAACTCTTCCACCTTTTACCTCAGGTAGCAGACAATTCCAAGACAGTGGGCCTCATTACAAGTTTGGAGGTAGCCATACCCTTAATAAGGGCATGGCTACACCCAAACTCGGGTCTGGCTCCGGGCTCACGTTCTGCTTGGATCCTTTATGAGGAGGAGAAGTGGCCGAGTGAGAATTGCCAGTGGAAGTTTGCATTTCCGTCTGTGTTCTGCTAGTCTGGATTGAATTGGCGGATGCTTGGAGGTTTAGTAATTCTTTAAGTGAAGCAAATCTTGTTTCCCATAAAGCTTGCTGTTCTGCAGTTTTTTGCTCCAATGCCGTTATATAACCTTCCACAAAGATAAGCTTTGAGTGCATCATGGCTATGATGGTTGTGTTGTCTTTCATGGAGTCAGCAAGTCGTCTCGCTTGACGTTTTTGTTCTGTTTTCCGCGATTTGTTCACGGGGGCGTTTCTTGTATAGCCTCCAGCATTTCAGCAACTGATAATTCCAGAGACAAGTCTAGTTTGCGCTTGTGCCGCTTCTTGAAGAAGTCTCAAGGTGACAGCAGTGGGTTTGGAAGAAATTTCTTGCCCGTTTCGGCTTTTCCACTTGGCATTAAAGGCTTCTCTCGAGGTTTTGGTTGCACAGTCTTTTGCTCGCATTCCTAGCTTTTCCCCTATAGGTAAGGAGAGGACTTCCTCTTTTCCTCTTTTTTTGGGTACATTATTTTTTCGTAGGTTCGTGCCAGTTTTCAGGCTTTTAACGACAGTCGATTCTAGTGAAAATATTGGAATGTCGCGGCTCGAGTTAACGTGTCTTGTGCTGTTATTCGATGGCACTTCCAGGTCCAGGACAGATCCATCTGACACTGAGCTGGACATTACGTAAGAGTAACAGCTACTTTTTGATCGTTAGGAAAGAAAGCTCAAAGTCGCCCATAGCAACATACACGAAATAAGGGAGGAGATGGGGACCCAGGTGGCAACGTTCATCAAGCTAGGATCACAGCCGTCAGACCATAGGGTTCCTATAACACCGGGTACTTCTGATAAGAATGGTACCACAGAGAAGACTAAACAGCAACAGCAGGTCTTAAGGACCCTAAAAGTCGGTCTACTAAACACACAGTCTCTCAGTAAACACTCAGAGAACATCCATGATCTCATCAGGGCGGAAGAGCTGGATATGCTTTTTCTGACAGAAACCTGGCTCAAGTAACCAGTTGGACCCGTTTTTAACAAAGCGGTCCCAGAAGGATACACTATCTACCATCAAAACAGGGATAAAGGTGGGGTAGCCATAATAGCAAGAGAGACTTTACACCTATTTAAAGCTTCACTGTCTTGCACAGGTTGCGAAACCCTCCACCTCAAATACTCTCCCCAACCCCTAGAGAATGTGTTGTGATATACAGGCCTCCATCCCTCGTTCCAGACTTCAGCTGCGAGATCACCCAGCAGTTGAATGTACTGAAATCTACCAACTCCTCTTCAATTCTGGTGGGCGACCTTAACAGGTGGTGTAGAAACCCCCTAGACAAAGAAGCAATCAGCCTTGAAAAGTCGCTAAAAAAAACATTGACTACATAATCCAGAACAATGAACCCACCACAATGAAAGGCAACCAGTTCGACTGGGTTGTAACTCAGAATATCACCATTCAGAACATAACGCAGCCCTGCATCTGGTCTGACCATTTCAAAGTTACGTTTGAAATATGTCTGCAAGACGCTCCCAAACCTAAACACAGTCCCCACATCAGGACTCAAGAGTAGACATTTTAAAGACATAGGTCCAGAACAACTGGAACCCTGCCTTCGTCAAAATATCAGAGAGCTTCCAAACTGGGGACTCATGTGAGCAACTGTTGAGGCACTACTCGAACCACGAACAGTATGCCCCTCTTAAACCTAAAATAGTTAGGAAAACCAACAACCATCAGAGTTGGGTCAACAATACACTCGGGTTTCAAGACTGAGAAGAAAAGACGGCTGGAAAGAATTTGGCAAAAAGACCCCTCACCAGAGACTAAAGACCAATGGATCCTGGCCAACTCCAAATACAGAAAGGGCATTAGAAAGGCTAAAGCAGAATAGTCCAATGAGCTGATCGAAGCTGCTCCCAACTCGGCAAGTAAGCTCTTTGATAACCTCAAGTCGCTCGAGAAACCCAAATTCCTGTCCCACCCCCTACAACCCTACGGAGGACGACTGCGAAAATGTGAAAAGGGCCTTTGCAGATAAAACACAAAAAGCTAGAGAGGCTATCATCCAGGTTAGAGAACCAGCTAAAGAGATCCATCTCTCTAATGCGGCTAAATTACAGCTATATAAGTTAGACAACTTTAACTTTCAACCTATCTCTGAAGCTGAGATGGTGAAGGTGCTAGCCAAGATGAAACCGTCCTCCTGTGCCAAAAATGTAATTCCTCCTAAAATAATTGTAGAAAATAAGGAATTGTTTGCCCCAGTGCTGTCTAAGATAATCAATGCCTCCTTTCATGATGGCATGATTTCTCAAGCCATAAAGAAGGTGACCATCACGCCATTGCTATAAAAAAAAGTGTTTGGATCCTAAGGATCCCGGCAATATGCGCCTGGCAATATGCGCCCGATCACCAACACTAATTTTATCCTGAAAATTATGGATAAAATTGCCACAGAACAACTACAGGCACATATTGAAGCCAACAACATTTTGCTTGAGCAGCAGTCGGGTTTCCGTGCTGCACACAGCACGGAAACCGCAATGCTAGACTTGCAATCGCGAATGCGCTCTATAGTGGACAAGGGCAAGACAGGGACACAAATGCTTCTGGACTAAAGTGCTGCTTTTGATCTTGTTGATCACCCATTACTACAGCAGGTACTGGAGAAAACAGCAGGATGCTCAGGATTCTCATTTGGTTCAATTCCGTCTAGCAGTTTTTGCACTTTGGCTGGACAAAATGTGGACATTTTCTCTATGGGAAAAATAATGGGAGTGGGCTTAAAATGATTTGGTTGGTTAATAACTTTAATTTCTTAACTAATCTTTCCCCAATTTCTAAACTGTTGGGGGGTTGTGTGGCACGACAACCTTTGTTTGGAAAAGATCAGAAAATTCCGTCCTGCAAGTCTAAAGTTAGTAGCAATAGAATGCTTGCATTCCCTGTGGATCAAGTCACTCACCTTAGCTATAGGGTGGCGATCACCACCCTATAATGTATTTGCATGAGAATAGGTGACATACAAAAAGGTAACATTAACCTAAGTGGGCATGCGGTTCAAATTAAAGGGGAGTACTATATATATTTACAAAATTACATTATTGAGCATCCCTGAAGGGAGAAGGGGAGGGGAGCCGCCTAGGAGGATGGTGAGCACCCTCTTTAGCAAGTAAGTGAAATTTAAGCCGTGCTTTGAAGCTATCCAAAGTTGGGCTAACTTTGAAGGGCAGTGGGTTACAGTGGAGCTATGCGAGCAGGGAGAAAGAACCTGACTGCGAGATCCCAGTTCAAACTGGGAGGCAGGCGGTCCTGAAAGGATTGCTGACCCCTCATCCAGCGCCACCAAGTTTGAATGTTGCAAAGCTGTTTGATTGGCTGGGTTCCAGCAAAAAAGTCTGATCCTGGAAGCTGAAGAGGTAGTCGATCACTGGTACCAAAACTGAAGAGGAAGATCAAATTGGCGGCTAAAATGATTTCCAGCGACCGAAGAGCCTGCTGTGCAACCAGACACTGCTGTAGTCCTTCCTTCCAATTGACCTGGGGACTCCGAAAACGACGACCCCGACCCATAGCCTGGTGAGGCCCACTAGACTCAAGAAGACCTGCATTTTGAGCCATCCCATGCCGTGAGCATGCGGGCTGCAATACCCTAATGCCCTGGCACCTCGAGAGCTATTGTGCGGTGCACAGTGCTCCGAATACCGAATCTCGCTGAAACTTTGTGGGAATCCTGCTGGATCTCCAGAGGCACGATTCCAGTCTGAAAAGTCCCCTCACCAGAGTGCTGGGCCTAGCAAACAACGAGAATCCGACCGGCTATATTCGGCCTTCTTCTGTGCTCCTGAAAAAGGCACCAAATCCACAGAGCCGCATCCCTCCGCGAGGAAAACCTTGCCTAGAACCTTCACCGTGATCTTTGCTGCAAAATTTCTTCCAGTGTCCGGTCTTCCGTCTTCTTAATGAAGGAATTCAACGACCAGGTTTTCGGCTGCAGATCCTGAAGTCGTCCTGCAGAATAATCTTCTGTGCTGAGGTAGTATTTACTTAGCTTAAGTCTCTTTTGATTCCTCTGCAATTTTGGGGTGTTTTCTGTGATTGGGAGACATCTTGTCCAGTGCACCCAGGCCCCGGCTGGAATCCTCCTAGGGTGTCTTCTTTAAAGCCCCAGGACCCTCAAATAACTCTAAAGTAAAGTACTTTCTTGTTCTAACAGTCTTCCTTAGGAACCTTTGCTACTTAAGTACCTATCCTGACACACTAGACCCTAGTGACCCCACCTTCTGCCATTGGGAACACTCATGCTCCAAGAATAAGGGAAAGACTTCTACGGATTGGACCTTTTGCCTAGAAAAGAATACGTGTTTAAAAGTTACAGTACTCACCTATGATTTGGTTCTGCATCTTCCCAAAAGTAATGCTGTTGCTTTCACTTACACTATTCCTGTTAGGATAAAATGTATGAGTGTCCCCCAACTGGGTCTTGCTTCTCCAGACTTGCTTTTAGCCTGTCCAGAATTAGTCTGAAAAGGGGTTTACCTATCTAGAATAACTTTTAGTCATTCAGAAAGTGTAACACTGGGTTTTGCTTTCCCTGGTCTGTTGTAGACCGACACAAAAACATTCCTAGGTTTGTACATGCATTTAAATTGCTTATAGCTCCTGTAAAAAGTGTATAGGTTTTACTTACCTTGAATAGAACTGCGTTATCCTAAAATTTGTAACAGTTATTGCTTCCCTTAGTCTGAACTGAAAGCAACTACTTTAATATTCCACCCCAACGTCCAAACCTCCAAGAATAACGGTTATCCGGAATCAGAGTTATAGGTTTAAACTGTTCCTAGAATCTGTGTTTCGCTAGATCAGAAAAGTAGATGGACTATGCGATTTCTTGCAGAGCGTCACGGTACAACTGACATGGTCTACGACCCTTGAATTACTGTAAAGTAATCTGAAAGTAACTTATGGTTTTTACTCCCCAAGAATAGGTGTGACCTGTACTGAATGTGTATGAAAGGTTTTGACTTACCTAGACTACTGTTAGTTCTCTAAAAAAGGTCTGATAGGGTTGTGTTTTTACAATTGTGGTACTTATTTCCACCCCAAGATTTATCTGGGTCTGCTTGTATTTCAATAAACCATTTATTATTACAATACATAGCGTTTCAGTGTTTCTTTGGACCATTTGTATTACAAGTTCATTTGTACTGATTCTGCAGTCCTCTCTTCCTCCAAAGATAAGCTTGGCTGCTCCGTCTACGCTACCATGAACTCAGGTGGTACAGCCTTATACTAAGAGTGGAGTCTTGTACTGCCTCAGTTGAATGGTTTACTAAGCCCTTAGGGACTTCAGAGAAACTGCCCTAACATGTGTGAATCTGTGAGCAAGATCGTGTTAGTCAAATGAGTCATAAGCGCATACTGAACGTCAGAAAAAGCATGGTCAATGGAAGAGGCATGACTCAAGAGATAGTGTGTCATGAAGTCCTTGCATTATTAAGAGAAGGGGCAAGAGTCCTGCCTGAATTTCCTCTTAGTCAGTGGAGAGGAGGAGTAGAATGAGGAGGGACCAAGATGCTAAAGTGAACAATGGACTGTTCAGATCGAGAGGGGTAAATGGTGAGCTCAGAGGAAGAGAGTGAAGGGAGAAAGAAAAGTTTGAGTACTCCCCAGAGTGGGTAGTCTGGTCATGCAGGCAGCAGAGGTTGAACCCGTAGACCCTTTAAGCGAAGTAACACTATATGGGATGGATGGGGATGCAGAATTTATTCTTACACCAATAATAAGACCGACTCAGGAAGTTGGCAAAATGTAGCGGTTTTATTTTCAATGGTTTAAAACAAGGAGTACAATAGACGTCTCACAGTATTTCTCTCAGCGCATTACATGAAAAAACACATTTATAGTACAAACTCATCATTGACGTCACACTACGTGGCAAAATATGAAAACCTAGTTGGATTGTGGTTGGTTTACGGGGAACATCTAGGTATACTTTCTATGGGGGAATAGGATTGTGATTGGGTCTTTCTAGTCAGGTGGACAACTATGCCCACCCCTAGTGCAAGTCCTCTTCAGTGTAATAAAGTACACGTTTCATTGGCTTTCAAAACTATAGGGCTCTTTGCTACATGGCCCTCTACAATTGGTTGGCACGCTTATACCCTTCTCGAATATTCCACTCGTGGTACCCCAGGTGTTTGTGGGTGGACTTTGACCATGCCTCCCCACCCAATTAGCCCATCTTCCATCATCACTCCTGCTGTCTGCCATTCGAATGGTCTTTGAACTCAACCTTGCAAAGTATCACTGCACCCGAGAATAGAAGGGAGTGTTAACACGGTGTTATCTTCAGTCTCCATGTAGCTTTCCCAAAGGTTATTTCCATCTACCCCATGTGACAGGAGACTGCGTTGTAGCTCCTCCTTCGCTTTTAAGAGTATTAAATGAATAAAACTTGGCACTCAGTGTTTTTCCATTCCACCTAAACCAGAGCTCGCCTCGCTTCTCACGTTCATTGTATCTTCTCGAATAGATAACCAGTTTCTTGGCTGCCCCAAACCTTGACACTGGGCCAGACAATCCTTTTGAATCTTCCTTCATTGTCAGCTGTCTTGCTCTACTGTGCCACACACTTTCAGCCTTTTTGCAACTGAGGTTCTAGTTTGCTAAAATGCGATATGCAAAATATATATATATATATATATATATATAAAATAAAAAATGGCAGCACCGCCTTCAGTCTATTCACTACGTATAGCCAGCTTTCATGGTTAGTCTACTTGCGTTTCAGCAGCTGTACAATTATAAAACGGCTTGCATTTTCTTCAGTGCTTCTTAGCACATGCAATCTTCATTCCGCACATGAAATGTTACTCAATTCTTCCCATGGTCATTAGCTTTATGTACTTTCTTCATTGGCATCTCTTCTTGGCGCGTCACCTCTGTTTCATGGGACGTCACCAGTCTCTTGCCTTCACCGCTTCATACTTCTTCAGGAATCTTCATTAAGAGACTGTCCTTTCTACGCTGGTACATCATATAGGGTTTCGAGAATTCTTCGTGGGATAGATACCATTATTGGAGTCGTGCCTGTCACAACATCCAGCTTCCAACAAATAGGCAAAATAGGTGCAGGACTTCCGGTAGAGGCATTTGGCTCCTCCTCTACAAGGAAGTTGTCAAATAGGGATAAGCAAAGTTGAGGATAGGTGGCTGCAGAGAGCATGGGAAGGTTAAAGTCCCCCAGCTTGACGATGGGGATGTCGGTAGGAAGAAGGTTCAGATCAGGAAGGAGTAAAGGACCATGCGGGTTAGAGGGCATTTTGACAGAAGGAGAGGTGTTGTCAGACAGAGTAGAGAGGCAGTGTTGAGGGCCTTATTGATAAGGAACACCACAAAGCAACCCTTTCCAAGAAGGCATGGGGGGAGTGGGAGAAGTTAGCAGGGTCATTATGTAGAGCTACAAGTGTAGCAGAGTCATGAGGGGAGATCCAGGGTGTGATACCAAGAAGTGAAAGTTGAGGGTGATAAGAGCCAAACTAGCCGGGGGATGAAGGATGACTTATTGCAGAGGGATTGTGCTTTGCAGAAGCTAAGTGAAAGAGCGATAGGAGGAGAGGAGCAGGAGTTGTGCAGTAGTCAAGGAGGTAGATGAGGGTACGACATTCATTCATCCCCCATTTCTTTTCGCGGCACTTTGACAAAACAAACATCGAAAATTTCAGCTACATTTTTTCAGCAAAAAGTGCTGTAAAAAATAAAACGGGTGAAGAATGAACATAGAACCTAAATGAGGTTGGAGATCCTGCTAAAAAAAGGAGGGTCTTATTTGAAGGATGCAGGCGCATGGGTAAGGAAAGAGATGGGGCAACTAGAGAGTGGTAAAGAAAGAGATGGGGCAACCAGAGAGTGATGCAGATGTTAGACCAAGTTGAGGCTGAAGGCTATGAGAGAAGAGAAGAGCAAGCTGGAGGAGGCGATGGAGGAATGGCGAGAATTCAAGGTGCATGATGAATGGTAGACAAAATAGGCAAGTGAAGTCAAGGAAAAAAAGGGTGCGGGCCAGGAGAGGGAGGATAGGTGGATGAGATGAAAGTAGGGGTGGTTGGTTATCTGAGAAGTATCTGATGCATGTTCCGAGTTGGGCTAGACTGGGGCTATGGATCGTCAAAAGACAGTTAACAGGCCACAAAACAGGAACGTTCCTTGGTCTAGTGAGGTCACAGAAGCACAGCAATGAATGGATAGTCAGTGGGTGGAAAGATCCCTATGCTCTGAGGCAGGAGGCAAGTAAAGGGTGAGCTAGACTAAGTCCTGGATTGAGTAGGCATTCTGGCAATAGGCCCTTCGTGGCCCAAACTGGGAGTTGCTCTTTGTTGCTTTGACCCATGGTTCCAGGTCTCTAGGCTGGACGGCCCAGGGAGTCTGAGGAAGGCAGTGCGTCACCTGACCCTCTGAGAGCCAATCAGTGTGCTCCAAATTGCTTCCAGATATGCAGGTAGTGTCCTGAGTGTGTAGGTCCAGGGAGAATATTTTTGCAGCAGAACCCTCAAATGGTGCACAGGGTCCTCTGTCAAAGAAAGATGCATTATTTACCTTATTGCATATGATCTGCCACTCTTAGGGTTTGAATCCTGACAACTAGTTTTTAAAAGGGCAAGATGGTACTCTAAATGCTGGAAGCATGAACACAAGATTTGGTTCGAGAGGCTAGTTCACTGTCTCCCAAAAAGTGGGAAATGCAGATTGCTGCTTTGGTGCATACCAAAGCTAGTCAGCATTTTGAGCCCCACTTAACATCACTATTGCTTCAAATTAGTCTAATGAGAATAGAGTGGCTACAGGGGGTCTTGGGTCAAGGCTATGTCAGAGGTCCAAGCTGCGTTACAAATGTAACACAAACCCATTCTTTAATAACTGTTGAAATTACTACTGACCCGGAGGAGTAGAAGAATGAGAGCAGAGCTTTTAAGCTCTTTCTGTGCCCCACACTGCAACTAGAACTGCCGTGATTGCAATAATAAAGGTGAAAAAGGCACTGCATGACTGGTATACCTGCTTCGCCTCTTTAAGGTAGCATGGGCTGACAGCAAGCTTTAGGGGGGGGGGGGTGTGAGCCAGCATGGAAGCATCCAAAAAACAATCAATAGTATGGTAAGAAACACAATAAAAGAAATGTCCAATCAACGTTCCATGAAAGTAAGGCTTCAATTAAACTACAAGGACAGAAACTATCAAAATACTAACAACCCACCCCTTTAATGAGAAGCACAGAGAATGAAGACTTTGGGAAAGAAGGACAGGTCTTGTAGAACAGTCAATCAATTTCAAGAATAGGTCTTTAAGGAATACAATTTGGTCGGTCACTTGTCACTGGGCGACAGAGAACAAGGCCAAGGTGACAGATCCACCGATTTATACCTTTATAGATTTTCTTTCAGGATCTGAAAAGCATGGGAACTGGTTTCTGGTTGATTCCCAGTGCATAGAGTTGAGTTGGATCTGGATCTGGAGAGGTGGTGCAATGGGATTGACAAAGAGATGTAGTTCAACAGGCAATGAAAATATGCTGTAGTTCGAAGGCTAGCGGTGGTCTTGATGCGAGGAACGCGAACACATGTCTTCAACAACGAGCTAGCTTGAATGGAAAAGGGTGCCGTTTGACAAACGGCAATGGCTCCTGGCTCGAAGAAGCTTGGGATAGGCAGACGTTCTTTGGGTCGGCGTATCTGTAAGTCGCTCAAAGCGGCTTGAAGTTGTGTATCAAAGGCAGCACCATTGTGTCTTTGCAGCAGCTTAAAGTTTTTAAAGCGCTCAAAGTGGGTCGAAGCAGTTTGAAGTAGCAGCAAGAGCCAATAGCCGTTTCTTTTGGCTCCTCAGGTGCTGTGAGGAACTTTATGGGGTTCGTAAGAAAAGACATTCATCCATTAATTATAATTGAAGGAACCTGTCCATTAATGTTTTTCTTCTGAGCACCCCAACAGAGCATGGAATGGAATAATATAAATTTACAGTGATTGGTCCTTTACTGCCCTTCCCTATAAATGTGGTTCGGCTGATGAGATCTGTAGAAGGCCGACCACAGCCCTCTGTGCACACTGGTGACCACAACCAATGAATACATTAGTAAGAGGGTATGCTCCATCATGAATGTGTTTATGACAGGGCTATATGTGGATGCTATACGACAAATCCAGTTCCATGAAGCTAATCTAGAGATCCCTTGAGACTAGCAACCTGCATATGCACAGTGAAAGGATGCAAACATTCTTAACCCCCTACCCCTATGCACAAGTCATCAGTGCAAAGCCTGCAAAATGTTGACACATATGTATAGTCAAGCAGCTACTTTAAGAATGAAGCAGGTTGCCCACATCAAAAATGTAGAAAATACCTACTCTTTCATCATTGGCAAACTGAGGTGAATGGAGGTGAACCATCAATTGCATGTAAAATAAGGAAATCAGGTTTTGACACCAAGTTCAATAGTTAGCATATTATCTCATTTATTTAACAACCCTCAAACAAAGTGTGACAAAGTCATGGTGTTTCGCACCAAGGGTTAGAGTGGGGAGCCCTAGCGGTGTCCGAGGGAGACACACGCTCCTTCATCTGAGCCCCTCATGGATCAGAAAGGTTAGCAACTGTCAATGTCAAGAGAGGGAGGCCCTAAAACGAGCACAGGAAAAATGTCTCTTACAAGGAAAAGAAACTCCAGCACACAGAAGTGAGCCTTCGTACTTCACAACCTGAAGAAAAATGTAGAATACGTATCAAACAAGCTTTTAAATTTGACAACGTTCCAACACCAGTTCGTTATTCCGTACTCGCTTTGGTTGGAGTCTCGATCCCCTGACATGGAGTTAAAAGCAGAGTCAAATTGCAATTCAACAACTACGGAAAAGCGAGCAAAGCTGGAACCCATGCACAGATGCTGCCAACAAACTTATGCGTGAACAATGGAGATGAAATGTCGGGTCACCAGGGCACTAGGACACTGCCGTCTAATCCAAACACGACAGACAGGCTTTTTATCACATCAGTGGTAGGGCCTGATGCAGTAGTAAACTCCCATTAGTAATTTATGCACAAAACCTGGAAACCAGCAAGTCTAAAAGGAGATCTGGTTAGGAAGCGGAACCATTAGGGAACAGCCAATCACAAACTAAGATGCTAATCGGGCAATCCCCATCATATGGCAACAATGGTTTAAGAAGCAGAGAACGGCAGAAATTCATCTCAAACATACTTTTATTTAGGTGTTCTTTACACAATTGGTCACGTTAATACAAATAGTGGATGAAAACCAACTTTACTTGCAGGTGCTCTGCCTCCCTGGTACTGTCTTTTAGAGCCCACCTCTGATCAGTCACTCTCAGCCCTACAGTCCTTACTCGCAGGTTTCTGACAACTTATCAATCTCTTCAATATCCGTTCCGGTGTTCTCAACTATCTGAAGAGGTCCAAAATGTCTTTTCACTGAAGGTTTATTGATATTCTGAAAACACCCTACTTCAGTCTGTTGCAGGTTTGTGCGTGTCCCGAACCCTTCAATATCCATTCTGGAGCAGTTAATTTATCTCCCACAGTTGCTCTCTGGCCTATCTCCCTTGCCTCTATTCCTGACAAAACCTTAACCGGGCAATCATTCCTCCTCCCACCTCTAATTGCTGTTTCAGGCCAATTTAGCCTCCCCCTTTTTTCTTCCAGTTCTGTTTGACTTTTGGTCTTGCAAGTTCTTCTTCTTCAAAGGGTATTCTCAAACATACCCCCTGTTCTCCACCAAAATCCCTCCTGCTCTCTCTCGCTCTTCTACCTGGTCTCCTCCACCAAACATCTGCTCCTCTCTTCCTCCTCGTCCCCTCCAACAACTTAGTTTCGTCTTTCCTCACTCGCTAGCTTTCCTCTGCCATGTTCTTCAAGTGATTGCTCAATGATTTGCAAACCTCAGACTCGCTCAGTAGCACCTCAATGAATTGGTATCACTCACTCCCATCATTCTATACTTTATTTCACTCAAGTTCAGCTCTTTTCCTACCTGTACTACTTCTGTATCACTATTCACCTCCTCTGTGTAACCACATAGCCTCCTCAGGGTAACCAACTTCCTCACGGGCCTCTTCCTTGATGCCATTAATCTCTAAACCTCCTCCAAGACCCCATCAAGTATCCCACTGACCTCTTGCCTTCCATTAAACTCTCCCCCATCAGCCCTATGCAGGATTTCGCTCATCTCCTCTGCTAATTTTCCCTTTACACCACCCTTGTCCTTTTTCCTACATATTACTAATCTTATATAGCTCAGGGGAACTAACCCACTCCTTAACACCACTAACTCCCCAATGTCCACCCCCCCACCCCCCGCCCACTCCCACTCCCACTCCTCCTAGGATAGCGGACCTCCTCCTCAATGTTGATAAACTCTGTGGGGAAGAATGATCAACAGCAAATGCAAAGAACTGTCACAAAGGCATGCGGGAAAGTTACATGTCTTACCCAGATTACTCACTAGAGCGACCCCTAGGATAAGAGGGGTACAACATAGAGCTTGCATCAAGCATTTTTGAGACCACAGTCTCGTCCAAAAGGACAAAGGCAAAGTTTGAGATCAACACAAAGATCTAGATGGACGCAAAGACTAATGTAACTGACAGCTGAATATTAACATGCCCCTTTTGTGCACTTTCTGCCCTGATGTTTAGTGCTGAATTAATTATCAGCATACAAAGGAACAGGAGGGCGAGACTAGCGGCCACGTCTTTTGACGACAAAACCACAAGTCTGTATACCCATTTCCTATACGAGTGAGCTTAATGCACACAGCCTCGCCATTGCAGCTTCATGATTGGGTCAAATTGACATTGCTCTTTCATGTACCGATGATCAGGTTCCTCTGGCACCAACCTCTCAATCCATTACACACTGAGTCCTCAGATGCCAGTAATTAATGATATTAATAATACTAATGCTAATGACTGACTGTATGATGCTCCTGCGATAACTCTGCTCATTTCTTCTGTTGCAGTAGGCTCCGGTGTTCAAGCTGCCCTCCTTAACACTCGCTCCCTTAGTTTACACAGAGTAGAGATTGCTGATCTTTTATCGAGCTCCTGCCCGGATTTACTCGCAAATCACTAAATCTTGGTTAAATTATACTATTCCTATGGAAGCATTACTGGCTGTTCCGGATAACTCTTCTCCTTCGTGCTGACCGTAACACCCGCCCTATTATATAAAATAAATAAATAAGTAAATAAATAAATCACTCCAGTATCACCAAATTCCTCACAAATCCCCAGCTGATTGAGCCTCTTGTAGTGAAATTAAAAACTTCGGAGAACACTTCCATCTCTATTATTGTTATCTATAGACCTCCCAGAATTCTCCCTTATTTTGAGGAACAGTTTCTCAATCTTTTAAATAACATCACCAAGCCTCACTCTCCAGTTTTGATTAAGGGTGATTTTCATTTCTGGTTTGACGCCACTTCTGATGCGGCTTAAGTCTCGTTACTTAATGCCCTGGACGCTATAGGTTTTTCCCAAAAGGTGTCGGGACCCACACACTTTTCTGGGCACACTCTTGATTGGCTACTTGTACACTATCTTACCTTAACCAATCTGACCATTTATCCATGCATCTGGTCAGATCATTTACTTTCATTTCTTATCACTCTTCCGGTGTCCCCTGCCAGACTAGATACCAACCCTAAACCAGTTACTCATACCCGAAACTGGAAGGGTATAACTCCAGAGAAACTCTCCTCTTTACTTAATGAAAAGCTTGGTTCCATAGAGGACCTTGCTACGGCTGATGAGCTTGCATCTCACGTCATCAACTCTCTTGAGAGTGCCATTAATACCATAGCTCCTTTGAAAAATCAATTTGTAAAAAGCGAAACCATCAACACATGCTGGTTCGATGACACTATCATACATCTAAGACTCGATAAGCGGTCTGCCGAACGCTGTTAGCGTAAGAACCCTTCTACACTGGCGGCTGATGTGTGGTTAAGCAATTTAAAGATGCCATTGGATCAGCCAAATCTTCTCTGTACAATGCTTGGATTATTAAGGCTAAATCTATCTCCAAGGAACTTTTGTCAATCCTGAACGAATTCAAGGATAAACCTTGCTCTATACCCGCTCCAGTAAAAGATGAGTGGTGTCAAACCATTCATAACGCTTTAGTCAACAAGATTACCACTCATCAAAGTTCTATTCTCTACATTAGGGAGGCTGGTTACAGTTAGTATAATGTCAGTTCTTCTAGCCTTGAACACCCTTCCTCCTTTTTCTTTTGTTCCATGCTCTGAAAATAGGATTTTAAAAATGGTTTCCAGTATGAAGCCCACTTCATGCCAGGGTGATGTCTGCCCGTCCAGCCTTTTTATTAGCTGCATTGACGTCCTTGGCCCCTGGGTCACAACATTTGTTAACCTGTCATTTGTTGAAGGGTCTGTCCAATTGATCTTGGTTAGAGCCCTACTACTATCTAGAATCGACTACTGTAGTGCCCTATACAGTGGTGCTAATAAAATTACCATCCAGCGGCTCCAAACATTACAAAACAATGCCTTGAGAGCAGCACTTGGCATAAACAATACAACCCATGTCTCCTCCATTGGACGCCAACATAAATGGCTGTCTACTGGTAACAAAATACAGCTAAAGACGCTATCACTGACTCAACAAAGCTTTAAATAACGCTGCCCCTAGCTACCTCACAGATAAACTTCATAGAAGAATCTCTTAGACCTACTGGAGCTGGCAATGCCAATTGCTTGACCATATGTAGATACAGATTTACCACAATTGGTGGCAATAGCTTCCCAGTGAAGGCTGCCAAATTTTGGAATCTACTGACACTAACCTTACCCACTCTTCCGAATAAATGCCATCAAACACCTCATCTCTAATGACCCCTAGTCTCCCACCCTTTAGGCCAACTCCGTACCCAGTTCAGTTGAGTTCCACTCGCCCAATTTCCTCTTTAAACTCTGTGCCTCTCTGCAACCTGTATATTTGTACATTGCATATTTTGCATATTTTTGTAATCATATAAGCTTTTACTGTATGTCTTGTATATTTTATATACATGTATACTATGTAAGCCTTTATTGTATATATTGTATATCGTGTAAGCCTTGCATTCTCCTTCTGCTGCGCCCTGTTACTTACGGGTCTGGTGCGCAAAAAAAGTGAATAAACAAACAATTGTCTCTCACAGAGGCCTGGATCACCACTCTTAAAAAGGACAACCTGGATCTGCTTTCTGTGGACAGTTCTATGTCGAGACAGGAGGCAAGCATTATGCTTTGTCTTCTTTATTGCTGCTCTCACAGCATTTCAACTTTAAACATTTTAGACTTTCTTAAAACTCGACAACACTTTTTTTATTTCCTTCTGAGCTGTTCTGAAGGCTTAAAACACAAACAGCGGGTGCAGTTTTAACTTTGAAGTAAAATGTCTATGGAACTACAAAACCCCATAATCCTCCGCTTTCTTGTAGTTCTGGCCGGTCCCTTCTGTCCAATCAGGCCGTGCCTATGCCTACAAGTAGAACTCCTTGAAAGTACCACTTCTCTTTCTTTGTTGCTGCTTTCACAGATAAGTGAATCTCTTGGGGATATTTACTGTATACGTGATAATATTTGCTTGGGTTAATATCATTTCTACATTGTTGTAAGGCGTGCATGCGTTAGGAGCTTGCATTCTCAGTAACAGGTAGCATTAACATTCTGAAGTTTAAAACGCATAGCATTTGTACTCACGGAAGGTTGCGTGTCATCATTCTTTTTCGTTCTGCTTCATTTTCACTGGCCGGGGCCAGAGCCGCCGCCAATCGTGCCCGCATAAGGCAGCCCACCTCTCCCCCTTACCAGTGGAGCATTTAAATATTGTGCATCGACTCGTGAGTGTCGGGCAGGCATTAGGACCCCAGGGGCACCTTCTTGCGAAGACACTTCCCCGACAAGCACTGCGCCTAATCTAATGGAGCCCCTCAGAGGAAGCTTATTATCCGAACCGCACAGTGCGAGTACGATCATTGCGATTTAGGTTTACAAAAAATTTTTTTTTTTAAAAAGCGCTCAGTACGCTAGACATAGGCCGTGGGCCTATCAAGCAGCCGAGTTCCCTCCAGAAGCTTGTGTGAGCAAGCATTCTCATAATGGCACGTTATCAGAAGCCCAGTGTGTCCCAAGGAACCTCCCCAGAATGGATCTCAGAGGAGTGGGTAGAACAGTCTGCAGGAGAGGAAGAAGATCTCTCACTCAGCTTCAAGAGGGTATCAAGCAGTCTCAGAGGGAGTGCTGCCCCTAGCTCAAAGACTGGACCAGCTGGAATCCATGCTGAATAAGCAAAAGGCACAGCAGGCAAAGTAGGGCGCTTAGCCCAGGGGAGGGATCGTCAGCAAGACACCCAGAGTCAGGGGTTGATCGGGGCTGTAAGAAGGCTCGGAAGAGGACTGCCTCTTTGACGCCCCCAAGCAACACAGATGGGGTAGACATGGGACCCGAAGAGCCAGTCGACCCGGTGAGTAGGCTGAAAAAAAATGGTTTAATGAAGGACAGTGCCAGGCTCTCGACCCCCTGCCCAAGGGGTGAATAATGAGGGGGGAGGAAGAGGATGCCGGCTATTCGCCAGACAATGAAGGGGGAGGGGATGAAGAAAAAACTCCTCAGAAACTCAAAATTCCTGATCAGCCTCAGGAAGAGGGGGGACGAAAGTCTCTTGGACATGTTTGATCCAGAGGCAATAAGGCATCCTAGATCCTCGGAATGGGTGCCATCGCCCAGGGTGGCTCAGTACATGGCACAACACATACAGAGACCTCTGGAAAGAGAAGTCCGGTCCAAGAGGAGGGCGTTAACGGAAACTCCAGAATTAGACTCAAAGATGGTGACCTTTGTCACAAAAGCGTCGAAAGACATTAGGAAAGGAGTGGACCGAGCGTGGCGTGGATGTCAGGACAAGGTCTTGGCGGGCCCGTTCGCAAAAATTATGGATCTGGCCGAAAAAGGCCACAGATCCGGGCATGCCACTGGATGTCCTAGCCTTAGGTAGCTGGACCCAGCGAGCGGTTTGTCTATTAGGCAACGCAAATTGTGCCGTTTCAGCAGAAAGAAGAAGAGGAGTGTTAAAAATAGATAACAAACTTGGTGACCTAGCTTCGGACGTGGCGGGCGGAGGCGGGAAAGGCCTGTTATTTGGAGATACCTTCGCCAAGGAAATGGCACAATTTGTTAGGACATATTCTGCCCTGGAAAAAGCACAAAGCTCCATCCGGAGAATATTCCCTGGATGGGTTTTTGCAGGGACCTCAGAGCAGAGAGGTCGGGTGTCCGGTCGTTTTGGACAGCACAGAAGACCTCAAGGACCCAGAGCTCAGTATTGGGAGAGCCGTCAACAAGATTCCTTCTTCCCGGCCATAGCCTGCTTCCCCAGGAATCGCAGGGGAAGGGGCGCCTACAGACAGCAAAGCACACCAGGCAGCGAGTACCCTATGACCTGCTATCCCAAAAGTGGGGGGGGCAGGACACACTGGTTCTTGCATGCTTGGTGCGAGTTGTCCAACAACGCATGGGTGTTGCAGGCGGTCTCAGGCATGCAACTAGAATTTGTAGCCAACCCCTCGCAGGCGCGAGAACCAGCAGCGATATTCATGCCCATGGAAGAGCAAGAGCTGCTCTTCAGCAAATTGCGCAGTCTAGCAGACAAAGGAGCGATAGAGAGAAAAAGACAGGAAGACCAGGGCTTCCTCAACCACATGTTTCTAGTTCACAGGGGAGAGAAGATCAGGCCAGCAATCAACTTGAAGAGTTTGAACGAATGGGTAGTGTATCGCCACTTCAAAATGGAACGGATACACCTCTTGCAAGACCTGCTTAGGTCAGGAGACTGGCTCATCCGATTGGACCTCAAGGATGCATATCTTACTATCCAGATAGCTGTCGAACATCGAAAACTCCTTCAGTTCCGATGGGGCTCAGATCTGGAGATTCACGTGCCTCCCCTTCGGCCTTGTGTCCGCGCCATGGGCCTTCACCAAGATCATGCATCCAGTGGCAGCAGCCATCCGAGAGAGAGGATCAGGATTATTCTATACCTAGACGATAGCCTCATCCTAGGTCAGAGCGCCGCCAGCCTGCAGGAACAAGCTGCATGGGGTATGCAAACTAGTGTATTCTCTCGGCTTCGTCGTGAACACTGACAAGTCTGACCTTCGACCAGCTCAGAGAATAGAATTCCTAGGTTTCGTTATAGATACCAGAAAGGCCTCACTAGAGTTGCCAACGCAAAAAGATAAAGGCCATAAAGAAGGAACCGAGAGCAGTAGTAGCGAAGAAAGTTATTTTGCTTTGCAAACTAGCTCTGATAATGCGTCTCCTCGCGGCCTCCATTCAAGCAATATTACCGGGACCACTTCACTACAGAGCTCTTCAGAGATTGAAGATCAGTAATCTCAGAGGGGGGCCTAGGCTTTCATCAGTCCTTCACCCTAGACCAGGAAGCCATTACAGAACTGGACTGGTGGCTTCAGAACATGGAAGCCTGGAACGGCAGAGCAATCTTTGGAGCTACCCCAGACCGAGTGATAGAATCAGACGCAAGCAGAGCCGACTTGGGGGGGTGGGGGGGGATTGGGGGCGCAATGCGGTTCCTTAGAGACAAGAGGAAAATGGTCCGAGGATGAGCTTTACCTCCACATAAACTGTCTAGAACTTCAGCTAGGTTAATTCACTGTACAAGCTTTTGCCAGAGACAGAGCAGAGTGTGCGTTCTCCTCAAGATGGACAATATTTCGGCAGTCCAGTATACAAACAAGCTAGGAGGTATCTCCTCCAGAATGCTAGCCAAATTCGCAAAGGACTTTTGGCAGAATACTTACCAGGTGCGCAGAATATAGTAGCGGATTGGAATTCTCTGTATCTGGTAGACTCCAGCGACTGGAGACTTCCCTCAGACACAGATTGCATCCAGGCTCAACACGCAGACCCCCAAGTTTTTCAGCTGGAGGACCCAGCTGCAGTAGCGACAGATGCATTCCTGCAGCAGTGGACGGGAGCAGTCCAATACGCATTCCCTCAGTTCATCATGTTGACGAGAGAACTAGCGAAAGTCCGCAGGGAGCAGGCAGAGTTAGTGTCAGTAGTTCCGATATGGAAGTCCCAGCTGTAGTTTCCAGTAGTGATGGACTTTCCATGGATTTCCTGAGTGCTTCTCCACAGGAGCGATATTATCCGGGCCCGAGCGGTCAGCTCCACCCCTTAGTAGAAGAGGGCACCCCACACCTGATGGCATGCAGGGTTTCGGGCAATGATGGCAGTTGCCAGGCATTTCACAGTTCGCTGCCGACTGTATTAGGGACTCCCGAGTGCCTTCCACCATCAGGAGCATTGGTGCCGCGTGGAAACGTTGGTGCACATATTGCACAAGTTTCAGTGCTAATCCTGTTTTGGCCCCAGTAGTACACGTATTGAACTTCTTAGCAGATCGGGGATGGTTGCGCCTACAGGTCCGCTATCTCAGCGGTACACGATAAGGTAGAAGGTAAACCGATAAGAGCACCCAGCAATCCTATTCCTACTAAAAAGGCATAAAGATACGGAACCTCCAGAACGCAAATACTCAGTTCGTTGGGATGTACAAGTAGTTTTTCAGCCGTTTCAAGTTTGGCTAGAGAATAAAGATTTCTCCCAGTCTCAACTATCTGGGAAATTAGCCATGCTTCTATGTCTCAGATTGCAGGAGAGTAGCCAACGTGTAGGCCTTAGAGAAAAAAAAGAAGATTTTCTACCCAGAGGGAGTGGCCTTTGACGTAGTGAACCGGACTAAGTCAGATTCCACGATTATTTCCTATCCATACTTCCCGAATAATAAGTGGTGAGTAGCACAGTGGATTAAAGACCACGAGGCAGTCACAGCGGGAGTGAGGCCGTGAGGGGTTACTCAGCTTTTAATTGCACGCAGGAAGCCATTTCACACTGTAGCGACAACCACTATTGCCAGATGGGTAAGAGGTGATGCAGTGGGCAGGTATTGACATCTCAGCTTGGCACTCATTCAGCTAGCCTCCTTTCTTGACATAGAATGAAGATTGCCCATGCGGAGAGCGCTGGGTAGTCTTGATTCTATTAAAAGACAAGGAGGTAAGCATTATATCTCACCCAATGTCATAAAGGGTCGTATTGCAAAACTGTACTGGCGAGTTATGTATACGTAGGACCAACCCTTATGATAGGATCTCTGTTTGGTTCAGGAGATGAGCAGATGGCGACCTGAGCGAGGACAGAGAGGAAGTCCACGAGTAAAGTCCGGAAGGAGACTAGGACGCCGGAGTGGGGCGTTTAAGTTTCCTGTTGGAAAGTTGACTGTTGGCGTTTCAAGTTACAAGGGCGTTCGCTGCCAAAGAAAGGAGTTGTGATTCAAGGAGTTCTACTTCTAGGCATAGGCACGGCCTGATTGGACAGAAAGGACAGGCTAGAACTACAAGAAAGCAGAGGATTATGGGGTTTTGTAGTTCAAGACATTTTACTTTAAAGTTAAAAACGGCACCCCCTTTTTGTGTTTTAAGCCTTCAGAACAGCTCGGAAGGAATCAAAAAATGTGTTGTCAAGTTTTCAGAAAGTTTAAAATGTTTAAAGTTGAAACGCTGCGAGAGCAGTAATAAAAAAAAAAAAGCATAATGCTCGCCTCCTTGTCTTTAATAGAATCAAGACTACCCAGCACTCTCAGCATGGGGAATCTGCATTATCGTCCAATAACTAACATTCCTTTCCTTCTGAAGATCTTCGACAAGGTGGCGTATAACCAGTTCCAGAAGTTTGTTGAACTTAATAAAATTCTTACTGACCATCAATTGGGGTACAGAAGTGGGCATGGCACAGAGACTGCTATGCTGGATCTCAAGGCAAACTTATTGAACACCATTGATTAAGGGCAACCAGCATTGTTGATGCTCTTGGATTTGTCATCCACGTTTGATCTTGTGGATCATGCTCTATTAGAAGACAGACTTCGTACTATTTTAGGTTGTTCATCCTAGGCATCCCAATGGATTGCCTCTTTTCTTGGCCCGCGCAATGCTAGGGTGTTCTCTGGCAAAGCCTCTTCCAAAACCCCTCGTATTACCTGTGCTGTCCCCAAGGTTTCCAGTCTCGCCCCTTCTTTGTTCAACATTTATGTTGCCCCATTTTTCAGACTGCTGGGGGATCTGGGTGTCCAGTACACAAATTATGCTGATACCCAGGTCGTCATGAAGCTCACAGACTCTTACTCACAGGACTTGGCCATGTTAAACTCAATTTACTCTGACATCCATGCCTGGATGGCCTCCATCTCCTTGGCCTTAAATACCAAGAAGAACTCTTGATTGTGGCTTCCTGCGCCAAGCTTAAAACCCTACCAGAAGAATACAAGAGTTGTTCTATTGCTAGCACTAGTATTCCAGTGGCCAAAAAGGTAAAAACCTTGGGTGCAACTCTAGACGCTGAATTAACCATGAACCAACATGTTGCCCAGATCAGTTCCTTGTGTGGTCTGGTTAATAAACTACTTTGTAGCATCTGACCTTTCATGACTCATGAAAATGCGACCATTCTCGCCACTGGTCTTGTTAACTCCCGTCTGGACTATTGCAATAGTCTCTGGAGCGGCTGTTCCCAGTATAACCTGTCCTCTCTTCAGATCTCCCAGAATAGAGCAGTTTGTGCCATCTCAGGACTCTAGACAAGCCCATATAACTGCTTCCAGGCAGGATCTTCATTGGCTGCCAGTAAAGCATAGTTACCCATAAACTCCTGACTTAAAGTGTGTACTTAAAGCATCTGGTGGATCGCCTTCTTCCGTATAAACTCCATCACGTTCTCTTGGGTCAGAAAATCAAAACTGTTCAGCCGAGGTGTAAATTGGCCAAAGCTGGTCGACGTAGTTTCAATGTGCAGAGTCCTATTGCTTGCAATGCTCTGCTATACAGTCTTGAAGTTATTCCTGTTACTATGGAATTCAAAAAAAGGTTGAAACTTGAAACTGTATGGCAACACTCCCCTACAGCTGAAAATAAACTTAAACTGAAATTGTGTGCTACACATTATAAGAAAGCAATCATCCAAGCTAAAAAAGAAGTCTATAATGACCGAATTTCCAAAGCATGCTCCATTACAAAGGAACTATTCGCAATCTTGCGAGAACTCCAATCCCCCATATCACCACCTGATAACGTACCCAAAGACAAGCAATGGTGTCCAAATATCCAAAATGCCCTCGCTAATAAAGTAAAAACACTACAAACAAAAATTGCTATAAAAAAAGCCTTGCTCCCTCTTAGTGAAATTCCCAGCACGCCCACGCTCAAACCTAGCCTAAAACCCTTCAAATTCTCTAAGGTTTCCACACATGAAACTGAAAAAATCATTGCCTCACTAAAACCATCCAATTGCAAAGGTGATTACTGCCCAGCCCAGATAATCAAGGACGCCGCTAGAAACCTTGCCCCCTTCGTCACTAAACTCGTCAATGCCTCCTTCTCATCTAGCACCGTCCCAAGTAGCTTAAAAGAGTCCTGGGTTCTCCCCCTGATTAAAAAACAAACCTTAGACCCCTCCATCCCCACCAACTATAGGCCCATCACTACTGTCCCTTTCCTCCTGAAGATAATTGACAGAGTGGCCTATCTCCAAATCCAAAAATACCTAGAGACCAACCAACTCCTCGGCACTCGTCAATCGGGCTTCAGACCGCAACACGGCACGGAGACCACCCTTATAGATCTCAAAGCCTAAATTGACGAGCTCAACGATAAAGGAAACACAGCTATGCTACTCCTCCTTGATCTGTCGGCGGCTTTTGACCTAGTGGACCACGCAGTACTCTGCAAACACCTAGCGTCAGCCACCCACTTCTCAAGTGAAGCCATAGCCTGGATCCAATCATTTCGACAACAGAAGCATGCGAGTCTTCTCCACCTTAGACTCTGCAGACCCTATCTAGACAACATGTGGAGTCCCACAGGGCTCTTGAGTCTCGCCAACGATTTATAATATCTTTACTAAACCTCTATTCGACAAATTGGACAGACTGGGTGTCACCTACACAAATTATGCAGACACCCAGATCCTCATCCCCCTTTCGGGCAATTTCACTACGGATACAGCTTTAGTAAACATAATTTACACCCTCATTCAGGCATGGATGGCAACCCATGGCCTCTGCCTGAATGATGAAAAAACAGAGATCCTCATTCTAGGCTCACCCAACAACCTAAAAAAAAAAACTTGATTCCAACTACAGCTCTTTCAATATCGATGGCAATATAATACCCTTCGCCAAAGAGGTGAAAACCCTCGGTTTCTATTTGGACTCCACTTTCTCCCTAAGGAAACAAGTGAACTCCCTGGCCTCATCCACAGCCTATACCGGTAAACTTATTAAAGCATGCAGACCCTTCCTCTCACCAGCTAGCTGCATTATCCTAGCCAATGCACTAATCCTCTAAAAACTGGATTACTGCAATGCACTTTATGCAGGCACGAATAAATACATCAATAAACTTCAAACCCTACAAAACAACGCGCTCAGAACGGCCCTGAACCTCCCAGCTAGAGAGCACATCTCGAATGTGCGGAGAAAATACAACTGGCTAGAAATTAGCGATAGGATCACCTTCAAAATTGTCACACTAACATTCAAATGTCTGAACAATGCAACCCCCCCCCCCCATACTTTAGGGATAGAATAATAAGAAAAACCACTGCACGACCAACCAGAACAGCCAACTCTTTCTGCCTCCAAACCCCTAGATTCCAACTAAAAAAAAACAGGAGGTAATAGCTTCCCTGTGCAAGCAGCCCAGTACTGGAACGCCCTACCAGTTGAACTAAGAAGGGACCAGCCCTACAACAGCTTCAGGCACCATACCCGCACCTGGCTTCGACGCAATGACCTCTGAAACCGGTGACCCTGAGCATTGTGACCCGATGACACACACATACCCCACCACTCTTACATGTAAAATGTACATAATGTATTTACTGTATATAATTTGTTACCTTTCCACCCTTACATGTAAATAATGTAATTACTGTATACAATTTATGTCACCAACAACCTGTAATATGCAACCAGTAACCAAGTTCTAAGCATTCTTGTTATTCTGTGCGCCCAGCTACCCAAGGGTTTTCGGGCGCCCTATAAATAAACAAACAAACATGACTTCGCTATACAAACTACCCACTGTCTAAACTTGCTTCAATCTCATTCCTTAATATACTGCTCTTCTTTTGTCTCTCTGTACGGATTGTCTGGTTTTGTCCGATTTCTGTGCGCGCTCTCAGGCCTCTGGGCGTGTGGCACGGTTTAAATAGATTTTAATAAATAAATGCATTATTCCCCTTGAATGGCCGAGAAGGAGACAAAGCGAAACGCAGAGGCGAGACTCTGACGTATCAAAGTCTTTGAGAGGTGGAGGTGAGCTGCACAGCGAGCCGGCTGTGGCACAGATTGAAACCGTAGAGGAAGCAAAACGCTGCCGACCAGGCACTGGGCACTGCTGAGTTGGTGAGGCCAAGGCTGAGCGGAGCCTACCTTATCTGAAGGTGTGACCCTGCGAAGGACGTGGTGGGTCTGGGGCCCAGGAAACAACGCTGAACCGAGAGAGTGAAGGAGGGAGGAACGAGTCTTCCGCTCGCACCAAAGGAAGAGAGCCGGTGACACCCTGGGTTGAGCAGAGCAGCAAACCCACTCACATCCATAAGAGAATGCCAGGAAGCTGTGGAGAACCCCACTGCTACTGAGCCGCCAAACCATGAAATTGATGGTTTGCTGGAGCAAGGTATGTGGGTTGCTCAAAATGGAGAGGCGCAGAGAAACCAGATAGTAAAAGTGGGCGAAGGAAAGAATATCCTAAATCCCTACAAGAGGCATCCAGGTCCAGAGAGAGAAGGAAACTAGTAATAACAAGGGTTACAGGAACCCAAGAAAACCAAATGCAACCAGCTAAAGGACTTACCTCAACGACTGACAATCAGCAGTGGCATATGAAAAAAGGGGGCTTCTATTCCCCTGGGAGATAAGTGGGACAGAGAAACCCGAGAGAAGAAGCCATTAACAATGTGGGTTACCGGAGCCCAAGAAATCGGATTATAACAACCAGGCAAACAGTTTGCAGTGATTCCAGAGAACCAAGAGACTTATAAAGAGGGATTACCAATATCCCAGGGAAACACTGGGATCAAGAAACACAAATTAGGAGTAAGAGGGATCTCCTATACCCCAGGGAAATAAATGAAACATTGAAACAAAGGAATCAAAGGGGGTTCAAGGAATCTAATTGTTATAACCTGCCAGACGGCTTATAGAACCCCCCACCCGCTCAAGAGCAGAGTGAACCATTTAACAAAGTGGGTTATACATAACAAGAGAAAAGTGAGAGACTGAAACACAAGGATTTCCAGAGTTACAGAAACCCAAGAAAGCTTTGAATATTGTAATCAGCCGAACGCCTCCAGGAAGCTCCTGAGGCCTACGAGAGACACAGATAAAGAAGGGGCATTAACACTCCTGGAAGATAAGTGAGAGATTGGGACAGAGTCAATCAATCAAGGGAGCCAGAGCAGCCTAATGGGACAAGTGAGAAAGAAATTTAAGCGGAACCAAGAAATAAGCAATATGTGAACCTAGTGGGCAGAAAACCACACAAGGTGGAAATGGATTACGGAGATATCCCCCCACCTGCGACAACTGGGAGAGTGGATATTCTTTGGAACTTGTGACTTCACTTATAAACCGGAGAGACTTTAAGAACTTTGATACTAGGGTGAACTGTTTCCTATTGAAAAGCCTTCGACCTGAAACCAGGGGTGATTCCTGGGAACCCTGCGAAAGGTCTGGGTGAACAACTTTGAAGGCAGGACATACTGCCCAACTTTGTTACATTCTTCTAAGTCATACGGCTAGTTTAAAGGTTAGGATTTGCACTGAGGACTATATACTTTTGATTTTGGGCATTTTACAAGCACATTTAGTGTAGTTTTTTAGGAAGGGAACTCCCGTTTTAGCAATAGGGTCAGAAAGGAGTTTTCTTCAAGTTAAATAGAACCCTTTAAGAAAATATCCTGTGGTCCCAGTCCTCCTCCTGACCTGCTGCAGTGGTTATACGTTCTTCATAGCCTTGCTGACAGTCCACTAAATAAAAATTCACTGCCTCTAAATCAGGTACCACTTTTTCACAACCAACACCTCACCTGCAACAAGCTCCACCAGTCTCCGTAATGCTCCACTCCACTGGTCTTCCTCGGTCTGTCTCTTTGCTTGCCTCACCTCCACCCCGACCTCACCGGAAAAACAACCCTCACTCAGTTTAGATTTTGCAGTGTCCTCATATCGCCACCCCCTCAGCCCCCCCCCCCAATCGAGACTACCCTTTCTGTTTCTTTCATCCCCATGCCATTGGTTATCCTGCTCCTCTGATCTCAAGCCAATCTTATCTTATATCCCCCCCAGTGATGGGCCACAACCCATGGAGGTGTTAAAATTCCACTTTAGACGTACCACCTTTCCACACAGCCGAAGAATCAGTCTCTCTGGCAATGGGTTTAGCTGTCTGACTCTAATCTCTATGGTACAGTGAGTCCTTGTTTGTTGTTCGGATAAGCCGTTTAACTCGTATTGTTGTCCTTTAATCACTCACAAAGCTAGCATCTCCCTCTGCAGAATGCACCAACTGCTGCGTAGTCTACTTGGTTTGGTAGTATGCAACAAAACAAAAAGAACTGACAGTGGTACCTGTCTCACCAAGGATGGTACAATATAGAGGGGGCAGCGACTGGTGCCTTCCCACCTCCTTCACCCCATTTCTGGGGCAGGAGTGGTTCTCCTGAAAACCTTGGCAGGATGGCCCCAGACTGAGAGGTGTCCCTGTGCCATCAACAGCTTACACCCACAGCCCCCAAACAGGGTCCGGACCAAGACCCAGTCATACATCTTTACAGAATAAAGCAGCTAGAGCATTAGGTTGGGCCGTTGCCAAAGTATACCGAAGTCATAGAATCATAGAATTCCAATGAACATAATGGGTGTAAAGGCAAAGGCTAGCTAAAGAACTTTGATTTTTTGTAGAGCTGCCATCCTGATACAAACGCAACAAAATTGATCTGTGTAAAGCTAAGAAAGATTGTCAGATTTATTCATCAGAACACAGTATTTAGTGTGGCACAAGTTACATCTGACTTCCTGGGCTAAAGTCAGTACAATAATGAACACTAATGCCAATATGTCTCAATGTAATTAGCAATTTAATATTCATGGATTGCATTTCAATCTTTATATAAATTCAACATCTTCTAACCAGGTTTCTATGGAGTCCCAGGATGAAACTGAATTTATACAGTAAAAGTTCAAGCCTGTATTAATAAGGAACAAGTTACTTACCTGTAACTCATGGGTCTGGCATGGATTCACATGCTCATGAATATTCCCAGTCGTCAGGCTGGGAATCCTCAGTAAAGAAAACAAATCTGTTTAGCTTCTGAACTGTCTTTCTACTACTAAACAATCAGTGGTCTCTGGGTCATACTGCCCCCAGCCAATGACTGCCCTCTACTTAAGCACCTCCTCTGGCTGCCATCTTCAGATTTGGTAGCACGTAAAGTGGCAGTAGGACCAAGAGAAGAGCCACATAGGGGTTGGAGGGAGGGTTCGCATGTGAATCCATGCCAGACCCATGCTGGAGAACAACAATTAAGTAACTGGTTCTTTTCTCCAGCATGGGGTCTGGCATGGATTCACATGCTCATGAATACAAGAATACATAGCAGTACACACATGCACAACCACGGGAGGTGGCAAGGCTCAACATTAAGCATTTCAACAATTCAAAGTTAAGCATCTCTTACCTCCTCACCAGGCTCACCTTCAAGAGAACAGGTTGCGCAGCACTGCCTGGCCGACTGTGGACTCCTCCCTGGAATCCCGGGTGACGCAGTAGAATCTCGTGAAGGTGTGCGTCGACCTCCACGTAGCAGCCCTGCAGATGTCCAGCAGGGGCACACCAGACAGGAACGTCGTAGTAGCAGCGATTGCTCTGGTTGAATGGGCTCTGACGGTCGGGCAACAGACGGTATGCCAACCGGTGACAGTGCAAGATGCAGCCGGAGAGCCATCTGGAAATGGAAGCCTTCGAGAGGGCCTTCCCTTGGTTCACAGGTCCAAAGTTCACAAACAGCTGTGATGTTTTCCGAAAACTTGTGCGGTCCGCGTAGAATTTCAGCGCTCTAGCCACATCCAGCGAGTGCAGTGTCCTCTCAGCCGGCGACGAAGATGATGGGAAGAAAACAGGCAACACCAAAGGCTCGTTGAGATGAAAGTCCGACGGCACCTTTGGCATGAAAGAGGGGTGCGTTCTCAGCAGTACCCTCGTCTCGTGGAATGTCAGATATGGAGGCTTACAGGAGAGGGCCTGGATCTCTCCCACTCGTCGTGCGGAGGCGATGGGCACAAGAAAGGCATTCTTTCACGATAGGAACTTCAGCGGTGCCGAATGCAGGGGCTCGAATGGCAGACCCCACGAGCCTGGTCAGCACCACATTGAGCTCCCACGCCGGGGCCGGAGCCTTCCTTTCATGAACTCCTTCACCAGGCGATGCGACCACAGCGACGACCGCCCCGAAGTTCTGGTGTAGCGGGAGATAGCCGCCAGATGGATTTTGATGGAGGCATGTGCCAGCCCCGCCTTGGCTAGCAACAGCAGGTACGGCAGCACTTGAGGGGCCGTGATCCACAAGCGGTTGATCTGTGCACGGCACCAGACAGAGAACCTTTTCCACTTATGTCAATAGCACTTAAGAGTTGAGGATGCCCTGGCCTTTGAAAGAACTTCCTTGCAGTCTGCCGGGATGGCGTAGCCTCCGAACTCTAGTGCTGCAGGAGCCAGGCCTGCAGGTTCAGCGATCCCAGGTCGTGATGTAGGATGCCGCCTCCGTCGGCAGCAGTTTGGCTAAGCGGGGTTGGGGGGGGGCTGACATATCCAGAAGGGCCGGGAACCATATCTGCCTCGGCCACGACGGTGCGACGAGGATCATCCTGCACCGGGACCGTCTGAGTTGACTGATGAGTCGCAGATGCAATGTCAACACATACAGGAACAGGCCATCCCAGGGGAAAGAGAATGCATAGCCCATGCTCCACGGCTGGGGAAACCTGCTGGCGAACCTCCGGCACTTGGTGTTCGTCGCAAACAGATCAATCTTGGGATTGCCCCACTGTCGGAATAGGCGATCCACTTGATCCTGCCGAAGTTCCCAGCTGTGGCAAGAGCGCAGCTCTCTGCTGAGCGAGTTGGCAACAGTGTTTTTCACTCCTGCCAGAAAAGGTAACAGGAATATCCCCTGGGTGACAGCCCAGTGCCACAGATCCTGGCTTCCATGGATAGGGCTGGGGATCCGGTACCCCCCTGCTTCCAGATGTAGAACATTGTGGTGGTGTTGTCAGTGAAGACCCGTACCACCTTGCCCCTGAGGGACAGAAGGAAAGACCCAAGGGCCCAGAACACAGCCCAGAGCTCCAGGACATTGATGTACAGGGACCTCTCCTCCAGGAGCCAAAGGCCTCTTGCATGGAGATCTCCGGTGTGCGCTCCCCATCCCTCCAGGGAGGCGTCCGTCGTCACCATGTCCTGGTGCGCTGGGGTCTGGAAGTCCATGCCTGTCGCGAGATGCGCACGGGTTCCCCACCATTGGATCGCTTGATGGAAACTCTCGTTAAGTGGGATCTTGTCTTCGAAGCTTCCTGCCACCTGCATCCAACGGGCGTCGAGGAACTCCTGCAGTGGCCGCATCCGTAACCTGCACAGACACACGAGGTAGATGCACGAGGACATCATGCCGAGCAGGGACTTGGACCTCACCCTGGCCACTTCCATGGTCAACAGCCGTTGTACCTTGCCCAGGATGGCCTTCGTCCTTTCCTCCAACGGTGAGGCCAACCGCGCCACTGTGTCGAGTCTGGCTCCCAGAAACAAGGCGTCCTGCGACGGTACCAAGTGGGACTTCGCAAAGTTAATCGAGAATCCCAGTTCCGTGAGCAGGCGGACAGTCTTCGCTGTGTGGTCAACGGCGAGTTCTCTTGACTTTGCTCGGATGAGCCAATCGTCCAGGTAGCGGTATTTGTGGATCCCCTGCAGGCGCAGCTGCGCCGCCACTGGTGCCGCCACGCCGCCACTGGTGCCAGGTACTTGGTAAAGACCCTTGGAGCTGACTTCAACCCGAAGGGCAGGGCCTTGAACTGGTAGTGCCGCCCTTGGACCATGAAACGTAGGAACTTTCAATGTCCTTTGTGTATGGGGATGTGGAAGTAGGTATCCTCCAAGTCCAGCGACAATGGAAGTCTCCTTCCTCCAGCTGTCGCAGCACGTGCTGAAGGGTAACCATCCGGAACATCTGGGCTTTGATGTATTTGTTGAGGCGTCGAAGGTCCAGGATGGGCCGCCAGTCACCGGTCTTCTTTCGGACGAGGAAGTACAGCGAGTATACCCCGGAGCCTCTTTGGGACGAGTTCTATCGCGCCCTTTCACAGCAGGGCTCGTACCTCCAGAAGCAGCTTTGGGACGTGTTTTTTTTTCCTGGCCACAGGTGGGAAATGGGGGCACTTCCTTTGGAACTCCAGAGTGTGCCCGTGGGCCAGGGCATCCAGCACCCAACGGTCAGTGGAGATGGACACCCACACGCCGACGAATTTCGCCAGCTCGCCCTCCCACCGGGGTGCTTAGGTTGGGGCCCAACGTCACAGCCGGTTCAGTCCTGTTTCACCGTGGCCTTGCCACCCTGGGCTCCTTGGCGACTACGGTATCCACTGGCCTTGCTGCAGCCTCTGTAAGCTTCCTGCAATGAGGAACGGGCAGCTTGGCAGTACAACGATGAACTGCCACCGAATCCTTTGGAGACATCTTGGGATTTGCCTCCGGAGGTCCGAAAGGACGGCCGTCGTCGATGAAGAGTGCCTAGGGCATGGACCGTCTCGGTGTCCGCTTTGATGGCCTGTAGCGACTCGTCCACCGCATTCCCCAACAGGTTGTTTCCGTCGAAGGGCATGTCCAGTACCCTGTCCTGCATATCCTGACGGAAGTCGGTGGCCCTGAGCCAACCGCACTGGCATAGGCAAACGCTGTTGCCCATCTGATGAAAACCGGTATCAGCGATGTCCATAGCTACAGTGAAGGCGTGATCTGACGCCACCTCGCCTTCCTGCAGGATTACCAGGGTCTCCGCCCTCTTGTCGTCCGGGAGGAAGTCCAGGATAGGGGCGATCTTGAACCACAATTCCCTACCATAGCGGGCCACGATCGCGAGGGCGTTGGCCGCCTTAATGGTCGTCGCTGCCGATGACTCGACGTCCCATGGCGTCTAGCTTCTTTCCTTCGCTGTCCGGCAGGGAAGTGGAAGATGACGCAGTCGCCCCTGCCACTTTCTTCTTGGCTGCTGCAGAGACTGAGGCACATAGGAGCGGAATCCAGGACCCGGAACAACTTCTCATACCGGTCACTCTTTGCAGGGGCCGTGGAAGGGTTCTTCAGAAGGGACAGTCCTTCGTCCCATATGTCGTCCAACAGCGGGACCGAGAGTACGGTTTTCCTTTTGGCTATCCGTAGTTCGTAAAGAAATTGCTCTTCTTTTGTTCTTCGGGGCACAGCTGAAACAGCTGCAATGCCCTGGCGATCGTGGCGTGAAAGGAGCCAATTTCGTTAGGGGCAGGGGGGGGGGGGGGGAGAGGCCCGGGCGGGAGGCGACGGGAGATCCATTCCGTCGTCGCCACCGTCATCAATCCGCGACATCGCCGTCTCCGTCTCGTCCCTCGGAGGAGGGGATGGGGGTAAAGGCTAGAAGAGAGGGGGAGGATGGACTCGCCTCCGCTTGCTCGGTGGGCTCCCTGACGGTCCAAGCGATGCTGGATCGTCCGCTGGGGCTAAGGGCAACCTTGTCCTCATCTCCGTACAAAGGGTCTGCAAAGCCATCAAGATTGCTCCTGAATTGTCCAGTGGCGTAGGCCTCGGTTGCGATGGGAGTGACGGCTGGGGCCCTAAGTTTCCTCCACGGCCTGCGGCTCCTCGTCGGCTCCACCGTTTCTCTCTATGTCCGCCTCGTCGGGATCCTTCCCGTAGGTCCTGACCCCCTCGAACTTCTTGGCCAGGATAGCTTTGACGCCAGCTAGCTCATCCTCGGAGGTGGTATCTGTGTCCTTTAGGGCTACCGTGCCCACTCCCCTCTTTCTTCTCCCAGGGTTTCACGGGGGTCTTCTCGATAGGCTGTAAAGATGTTTCCCTCCAGGGTGGCAGGGAAACTCTAGGCCCGGAAGTAGTCTCCACTGGGGTAGCCCCTCCAGGCTTCCCCAGGGCCGCCACGACTCATTCAATCGAGGCCTTCGCCGGGTGAATCAAGGCCTTCACCACCTTGGGCGCGTCGGAGGCCTTCACCTTAGGGGGGGGGGGTCACACCCTTGCCCCCCCTTTGGCTTTCTCCGACTTCCTTTTCACCTAACCAGAGCGTTGGCTCGTGGATGATGGCGTCTGATATCACGCCCTGCCTTGCAGCCGTGAGCCCGAACCAACAGCGCTCCCGGTGCCCACGGACTCGCAGTGCTTTGCCTTTTGTTGAGCCCCCATCGCTGGAGCGCCCTCAAAGTTCTTAGAAGACGCTCAGACTTCTTTTCACCTGCTGCTGGGCTCTTCGCCTCCAGCCAGTCAGCAAGTCGTTTACGACGGTCCTTCATGGTCCGGACGGACATTTTCTTCAGAACGCACAGTCCTCCACGTGCGACTTGTCGGCGTGTAGGCAGTAGAGGCACCGCGAGTGCTCGTCATCCGCTCTGCAGTCCACATCCTGGGCAGTTCCTAAACAGTTTGGATCCAGTAGACATCGAATCTCCCTTGCACTGGCCCATGTCCGAATCGGGGTAGGCCTCAAAAGGAGGAGGGTTATCTTCCGGGCATCGCCCCACAAACCCCTTCATGCCCCCTTCGGAGCAACACCTTTCTGACCCCACCCCATTCTTGGAAGCAATCAGGTCCAGGTATCCTGCCTTTCCCCTTCCAAGTGTTTTTGGAGGGTGCAGGGCTTTGATGGTCGGCCCGGTTGCTACCTCTCTTGTTGGCAGCCAGGAAACAGGGTCTGTAGACCCAGATAATATGCTAGAATTAGATCTATCCATTTCTAAGGGTCAATGAGGACCGATAGGTCCCACTTTGCAAGTCTAACACTATTCTGACTTTGTGGCCCTTTTGGGCATGGTTTAAAAGTGCTTCTCCCTTCCATCCACCTGGAGTACATGTAGGAGAGATTGTAGGGGACTACTTTTGATTGTTCCTTTATTGACATTGAGGATTCTGAACACGACGATGTGGGTTGTTTATGCCAAGGAATACCTTTTTCTCCCCATTCCTTCGAATTATAATGTACAGAGTTAATTATCAGGTAGAGGTTATACATTCAGCTATAGGAATGGGAACAAGTCTACTTAGTAAATTGCATCATCATTGACACTTCCAACTGCCAATTTCCTGGGGTTTGTTGCATTCAATGGTTTCACCTGAACGGTCTCATAACTAAAGTTTTGTTTTGTCACGGAATTTCAGGGGTTTTATTAGCTAAATTGTACCCCGCCAGTTGTATTAAACAACCATGAATTACTGCCCAGAACATGGCCTTTGTCACTTGGCCATATGTCTCCTTGCACCAATTAGGATAAAAACAGGAACACTGGCCATGGCTTGCAGCTCGGGGCAGTGGCCAGTTAATAGTAAATAACCAAGCCCACTCTGGCCATGGCCACTTTGCACCAATTAGGGTCACAGGCCACCCTTCAATAATTAGTGTTCAAGAATTAATGTTTTCTTTTTCATTTCCCCTTTCATTCCTGCAAGATTCTCTCCCCCACTACTCAAAACCTCATGTATGATGCATTTATAACACGCCTGTACACAAGTGTATCTAGGCGTGACAATTTCCTGTTGGTTCATTCTCATACAAGCATCTTCATACTCGCGAAAAGACGAAAATGCAAATAAATTCAAAACTGTTCAAGCCTCTGTCCCAAACTCTTAACATGTGCACCCCTCCTTTTTTGGTGTCCCCCAAATCCCCCTTAAACTACCACCAGCCCCTGCCCCAATATAATTCTTCCATTGATGCACTTCAGTTTCTGCAAGAATCCCATGGTTGTACCGCGAAAATACCAGGGAATGATGAAAATGATTGGACTGAAAAAAGGCATCTTTAGCACGCTTCAAAAAGTGTTAATCTAACCAATTTGTCATCCTTCCCAAGTCCCACTATCCACCCCTTTCCCTCGTCCAAATTTCATCTTGATCACTTTTCTTTTTCATGTCTGTGTGATTATTGTACAATTGACAAGGATCCACCAGGAGAAAGTAATTCATTTCTGAAACAGGGCCCGTAGTATGCACATTATTTGTTAAAATTTGCTTTAAAACTACCAGAAGGATTTCCAGCAAAAGGCACATCTGCACTAGTTTGTGCCCAACTGGTTTCTTATTTGGCTCAAATCCGTCCAGCAGCCTTCACTGTGCGCCCGTTTGAAGGATGCACCTTTTCCCCTATAAGAAAAATAGGATTGGTCAAAAAACAGCTTGTTTTTCCAATTCTTAATGAACATTTGAGTAATTGCCCCAAATGTTCACTTTGAAAAAAACTCAGCCAGAAATGTCAGATTGTCCAAAAAAAAAAAAATAATAATCAATAGTTCATAGGTTTCGCCTTAGCTACCACTCTATGATCTATCTATATAAATGCATACAGACACAACTATAGTGTATTTAAACTGAAATACTTGGGGATATTTATATGTAATCCTTTCTATAACAAAAAGATATTTTTTTTAGTATATTGGTGTAGCGTATTCTCCTAGGGTGTCTATTGGGGACTTCCTCAACACCACTTTTCCTTCCTCCATTAAATAAAGCCTGGCTGCTCCACCATAGCAACACAAGAGTTTGCTCGTTGCTCCATCTTTTGTTTGGAACCTCGTCTTTCCCCTAAGATAGAGGACATCAGACCTCTCCCCAGGGGATTGTGGAAAAATCTTCATCACATACACCATCCCAGTTTTTATTTTAATAAGAAGTGTTGTTTCAAGCATATGCAAGACAAACGTTAAACTGTGGAGGTATTTCCGAATTGCTACAAAATTCCATCAACACTACTGAGGGATAATAAACTTCAGCTGCCTTCTTAGAACCTAGCATGCCGTGATAAGATGCTACTGTCCGGATATCCTGAAAACGAATCGGAACAGTAGGGGTGACTGTTCTCTCCAGATAAAGAAATCCATTTGATCCATCACAGAGGCTCTTTTACAACTATTTTCAGATTGGGAAAGAAAAAGTGAAATCCACCTGCTTTAGGGACCACTATACTCCCATCTTATAGTCTCCTTTCCTCCATGCCACCAGGATGTTGTTCCTTGGATGTGTACAAACCCAGAGCACGTTGCACAGTAACAGCATGTCTGGGTGCATGCGCAACCACCATTTCCCACTGTTTCACCCCCTGTACACAGTCACTCCATCATGAATGCCACCGGCCCTAACCACCAGTTTATGATCTTGTAGACTAAAATTTGTCAATTTTAAAAGTAATAGATGGAGGACCGCATGAAGGAAAATCTGGAATATAGACCAGGGTTAAAGTAGTCACTACATCGAGTAACTTACTTCGTCACGGTCCAACTTCCTCCATGCTTTTGGTATATTTAAAAGGTATCCTAAAACATTGTGAGGATGGAAGACTCAAATCATGAATTTCACCAAAAACTTTCTGAAAGGTCTCCAATGTTTCCAAAACAATCAAGCATCTGGCTGTGTGTTCGTGGAGCAACATTTACAGAAGGCGTGCTAAGTGGCACATTTCTGCCGTGCAGATTTTTTCCAGTGCAGATCTTTCAAAAGCCACTGAAAATGTTTGCTGGAACAAGATAACACATCAATACTATAGGAGATCTCAGGGAGATTTGGTCATGCAGCAATCAGGTCACCCCTAGTCAAAAACTTTAGCAGTCCACCCAGGTTTCAAATGTGTGCTATAGAAGGACACAACAGTCATATCATTCAGTACATGATTTATTAAAATACCCACTAGTTAATTTATATTTTGCCAAGACATACCATTATGTGAAGGTGTAACAAAACAGCAATCATTTCTACTATAATTCAATCATAAAAGCTAAACTAATTCTTAAAAATAATGCTAAAAGTGCAATGTGCAACAATCCACAAATCAATCCTTTTCACAGGTATAACACACTAGTATCAACTGTGTGTCTATTTATACCACAATCTGGCCCAAAATATTTCGTTCACCTTTGCACCTATCCATAGAACTTACTCAGGGGCTACTGTTTATTCCACAATCTCACATACAAACTAGGTTTTCCAACCCACCTTGGGGCATACTTGTGAACAGTCGCAATGGACAGTCCTGTATAAACAGAGAAGTAGTAACAGTGGGGCAGACAAAACACAGCTGTTTAGAAAAGAGGCAGTAACACAGTTGAGACTAGTGTGTTATACCTGTGAACAGAATGATTGACACTTTGTAAGAGGCATACGACTGTACAACTTAGATTTCATGATTGAACTGAGTAAATTGGAAAAAAATAAAATAGTTTGGAAATATTCAGAAAACAGTTAGAGGAAATCTAAAAGAAATGGTGGAGTTTAAGGAGTATACCACGAAGGAAAGAATCAGAAGTTTGAAAAAAGATCTGAAGAACTTCAACCATGAAAAACCTTTCCCGTACTCCAAAGAGGACTTTAAGTATCAAGAGGGGGAAAAGTTCCAACAATTAGAGTCAAGAAAGAGTGAGATTTGGCAATACATCTTATATCTCCACGGATGATAGTACAGGAGATGGAAGATTTCATTAACAATCAAACAGATTCAGAGGAAGGAATCAAAGAGGCCCCTATACCCAAAGACCAAGGGGACGCAAAGGTAGAGGCAGAAGAGGACAAGATGCAAGGTCTTTTTTTAGAACCGGACCAAAGAATATGGGAACTGGAACCAAGAATCGCGAGGAGCCACCAGACATTATAGTGAATCTATCTACACATAATCTGCCCCCCATGGAAAAGAAAATACTTATGGAATCGTCACAACCAATAAACACGACAATTTCAAATTTTGAATTGAATTCAAACAATTTAGGAGAAAAATACACCTATGCCAATTCTTTCAGGAGGTAGAGTTTGACTCTACCACGAACGGATCAGGATTAAGAGCACCCTCAGGGTTTACTCCACCGACCCAGAGTCATAGTGTGGAAGCCATAGTGTTTGAATAGAGTTCTGGCTGTTGAGACAATCAAAATAGAACTTGAGACATGGAAAATACTAACAGTAAACAGTTTCAGAAAATTTCAAAGCAGGAAAAAGGTGATCCACGATCTAGCCAGCAATGAAAACATTGTGATGCAGAAGGCTGACAAAGGCGGAGGGTTTTTAGTTTTAAAGAGAAATACATCACGTAATGCCTTAGACAATTGGAAGACGCCAGTTATGTCAAATTGGACGCAGACCCCACATCGAGGCTGCAAAGTATCATACAAATCTAAGTGGAAAAGGCACTGTTAAGAGGTTGGATTTGCAAACAAGAGGCACCATTTTTTATTAGTGCAAATACCAGAGTGCCATTATTTTATCCTGTGCCAAAGATACATTAAAACATTACGGCTCCACCTGGCAGGCCGATAGCATCAGGTATTAACTCAGTGTTGCACCATCTATCGAAATTTGCAGATATCTATTTGAGGCTGGTGGTGAAATGTATGAAATCACACGTACAAGATACTTCTGTAGTCATCAAATTGGTAGAAGGGTGACTCCAACAAAGATACCTTGATGGCTTGAATATCATGTTGTCGTATACGATGTTACCACAAGATTGAGCTATATTGATGCTAGAAGAAATTTTACATGAGAAAAGAACTCCTGATCTTATAACACCCCCAATTTATTAATCTTGTTGTGCGTGGAAATTACGCCGACCAAAAACTACTTTAGATTTCTGGATACATAGCACCCAGTATAGCCAAACTATATATGGAACTGTTGGAGCAAACAAACATCTATGGCGAGCTGAACTCTTACAAGAAGAATATAACACTCTGGAAAAGGTACATCGGCAATGTCCGGATTGTATGGAATGGAAAGACCAAGGAAGATGTAGTCAAATTCAACAAATGGTTAAATAGCCAAGATAAAAGTCTCCGATTTACAGTGGAATTGAACGATTCTTCCATTAACTTTCTGGACCTAACTATTTACGAGGACAAACTAAATAAACCTTTGACAGTCAAACATTATCACAAAAAAAATGCACTACTCAGTTTTGAGAGTTTTCATCCCAAACATCTAAGGGAAAACTTGCCTTTTGGACAATTTCTAAGGCTAAAACGAAACAGTTCCATCAAAGCCGACTACACCAGGAAGACCAGGATACTAAAAAGAAATTGAGAAAAAAAGAGGCTATCCTGAAAAGCATGCAAGAGAGCCAGCAACAACATAGTGGCCATTTTGGAATATAACACAAGAAATGCAACAGAGAAAAACTGATAATTGTGATCACATTCTTATACCAGTCCAATAGAATCACTAGAATAATGAAGAACTGGAGAATCTTGGAGAAAGGTAAACTACTGTTGGAATCTGCACTTGAATTAGTGTCTGATCTAAAGACACTCCAGTCCCCTGTACAACATAAATGGTGATTAACAGCCAAAATATTCAATGTAATACAAGTCAAGAACAACATTTTACAATGTGAACAACAAGTTCTTAATTTTCTTCTACAACAAAATAATTCATGCAAGTCTTTTGTACTCTATGTGTTTCGGGGCTCTGAACCCCTTCTTCAGGAGTGGACTTCTATGGGTATACGGTAAAACAAAATAGAACAAAGCAAGGCCCAGATTCCATTAACACAACTTCTTATTTCTATATATATCATTTGATCATCAATTTCAAGAAGTGACTCCTCCCAGTGTATTCAAATACATATACTATGGCATCACCTTGGTCCCCTCAACAGATACAATGCCTCACACCATATCATTTGAAATGTGAAGATGCAAATTTCCACTCTACAGCTCTGCTACGTATAGTGTACTAGAAATTCCATGCAAGTTAAAGCATGTGCTCCGAAGTGCCTCTATGTATCTATACATAAATTGTGTCACCCAAAAGCATGTGTGAACACAAAAGGTGCCCTCATACCTTGCAATTCTCAATATGAAACGCCACAGTCCTAAATATGTAAAAAACACACCATGGGCTGCTGATATTTCTCTACTTGATGATGCAAAGAGTCTAGCTATATTGCCCAAAGGGTAGTTATAATACCTGAATGGAGTGGATTGCATTCATCAGGTCAGGTACTAAAAACACAATATTAAACCACATGTTTGTGTCTGTACGCGCAGCAACCTACACCCCAGATGATTTTATTTGCTCTTGTCACACAGCGTTAAGAGCTAAAATTAACTGGTGTCTTTATGTTAAGCATTATGTATGTACTCGCGCCCACCAACCATGAAATGTATTAATGAGGGCATTATGCTGTACAAGCCCAGCTGCCTAACTAGCACATTTAATTTCCCAAAGTAAATATACAATTTGTACTGGACGACCATTTTCTCGACCCGTATCATGGCGCTAGAAGCCACAACGAAGTGGATTCTTTATCTGTTACTAAGCACAAATCTTGTGTACCTACTCATGCCTAACAATGATGCAACACAGTAGCTACATCAGAGCAGTTGGCTGCACTAGGAGCACAGCGGCACAAACCGGCGCACCTCATTTTCTAACTCAAAGATCGCCTAATTCTTATTGGACTAATTTATCAACCAACTCCTAGCAGCAGTGAATCCCCTGCATTACCACCACTTCTAATTCTTAGGCATACCCTTACTGTATTAATACTCTAGTGGGTAAGCTTTACATCTAGGTGTCTAATCACAGAAACTAAACCAACAAACCTGTTAGATACAACACCTTATGTACCCAACCAAATTACGAGGAGCTTCCTTCACTCGTTACTATCTACAGGTATGGTGATTGCACACTAGTACATCAACTTTGGTAATTATAAGTGACATACAGATTGTTAAGTCTTACCATTAATATCAAAGAGCTAGTATACTTAATCAGCGCTATTGAATGCAGGACTAGGCCAAGCTGATTATTTTATAGAATGTTGAAATACAAAGTAATGATTATGAATGGCAGCACTTTCATTAATTCAAGTACACCAGGAGGCATACCAGAATAAGGGGCATATCCCAGTAACTATGGATATGTATGTATAAATGGCAAAAACTCACATGCAGTAACTGATAACTTTGTTCACAATGTCAAAAAATGTAATTACTTACTTATGACTCTTTCTCTTCTCTTTGTTGTTCTCACCAAATTACCCAACTTATCCTACCCTGACCCAACCTCTCCAATCTCTGTCTCCATGCTCAAATTACAACAACGCTTATTGTATTCTTTATGTTTATATTGGGTCATTTGTTTTGTGTTTAATTGAATCATACCTTAGAACGACATTGAATGTTCATTTATTGTCCAGCTTTGAAGAAGGCCACCGGCCGAAAAACACGTGTCACATACTGGACACATCCTATGACTATAATTGAATGAACCAGTGAATAAACGTATCTAAGTAAACTGGTGCAGAATGCGTGGTGCATCATTTTTACACTTTCTTAATGAATATAGTGGGTTAACTCATGCCTGCATGCGCTGTGACAGGTTGAATCAACCATGGAAATTCATGGAAGTGTGCAAAAGGCAGCCAGAACGGGAATAACCTACATTACAGCGTTCCATTTCTCACGTATAAACAAGTTAGTGAGCTAGCGTTTCTAATAATAAATATATGTTAACAGAGGACAGGCAAATGTGGTGGCCGCGGTAGCCGCTGTGCCTTGTAAAAAGCAACAAGGGAAAAAAAGGCTTTGCCAAGTCACTACAATAACAAATGGGCGATTACTGCTACATCGTTTGCAACCGCAAGGTGTGGTGCGCACAATGGAGGGAAAGTTAGAATTCAGGACTCGCTGCTCGTGCAAAGTAAGTAATCTTTGGACACACGCATTGTGGCATTTATGCAATGAGGCTGAGATGTTTCAAACAAGCTAATAAGTACGTGCAATTTGTTTTGTCGTTTTCACAGTTACCTACTGACATAACGATAAGGAAGACTATCACAGATCTGGTCGGTCGCGCTTTGGCAGCACACAGCTCCTGAAACAGTAATCCATACGCCCAACTATGTGGTTATTATATTGTGACTGCAAATCCAATTTTGAGTAATTGAGAAATAGTCGGTTGATAGCAACAAGTTGCTGTACATATTATCTCTGAAGCGTTAAGAAGGGAGACATGCATCGAAAAGGGAAACGTCACCTGAGATTGTTGGGCCGACACAGAGCCCCTCTCAAGGAAGACTTGTACCATGATAATTGACGACCATTTTTCTGATTAATGAATATGCAGGGTGATTGAATAGGCCCATAGAGGATTGTGAAGTGGTGGTAATTTTGAAGTGTTGCTAGAAAGGTATACCGTACAAGATTGTAAGGTTCCTAGCAGCATAGCCAACTCCACACACAGGTGGGTTGGAAAACAGTTTGTGTTTGAGGTTGTGGAATAAACATTAGCCCCGGAGGAGGTTCTATGGATAGGTGCCAATGTGAAAGAACAAAACATGTTGGGCATAAATTGTGTTATAAATAGACAAAGTAACACAGTTGAGACTTGTGTGTTATACCTGTGAAAAGCATGATTGACACAGTCTGTAAGAGGTATAAAATTGTACAACTTAGATTTGTAGATTGTAGCACATTGCACTATTAACATTGTTTTTAGGAATGAGTTTAGTTTTTATGATTGAATTATAGGGTAGAAATGAAAGGTTTGCCATTTTATTACACCTTCACATACTGGGATGTCTTTGCAAAATATAAATTAACTAGTATGTAACTTAATATATCATGTACTGAATTATATGACTCATGTCCTTCTATAGGAGTCCACCCAGGTTTCAAATGTGTGCTAAAGATGGCATGCATACCATGACAAAGTCCCCAGCCTAGCGGTGCAGTTCTAATGGGGAGGACGAAGTGAGCCAGGGGACTCCCTTAGCCAGTGGAAGAATGGCAATGGGGTATTGTGGTGAGGATTCACTGGTCACTCCTACTTAGGGCCTGTCCTGGGGCAAAGGATACTCACATGAGCCAACATAGAGACACTTTTTAAAAGACGTGCATCTTGCAATGCGACCGCATAAAGGGAATGAAGGCAACCATACAATGTTTTCGATATCCTCTAACAAATGACTTGTCCAGTAAAAGGGTCATCATTTTAAAGAAACAGTTCTAAAAAGTAAGGAAAAAAAAAAAAGAGAATCGGTTTTCTCAGACACCGTAATGGGGCCTCGCTCAGGAATCAGGCACGCTGGAAGGGCTGGAAGCATAGCTCAGGGGCAACGCACTAGTCTTGGGAGCAAGACGGCACTGAGCAACACTGGTCCAAAACCCGATCTTGCGCTTAGAGGCTAGACTACGGTGTGAAGCATGATTAAAAAAAAAGAGAAGTTTAATTAGGCTTAAAAACATTTTATGCAAGTCACACAGCAAGTTCACGCAAAAACCAGAGACTAAGTGAAATTTCTTTTGACACCCACATAAGTCCCCACTCACCGTTTACTAGCTGCTAATCTGTTGCACCTTATTTGGCGCCATTTGTCGTAGCCCTGTCCCTTTGTTTTCCTTGAAAAGCAGCCTTTTGTCTTTTGTAGTTGATCAACTGTTGCAAGAGGAAGCCGAGTCATATGCCTGTTGCTACATCTACAGGATTAGCCCCGCCCCTTTCTTAACTATTAGATCGGAGGGTCTCTTTCTCGGTGAGAACAAAGTGAAGGACAGACGAAAGAAAAAGGAATTTCTGGTTTGCTTCCGTTGGAGCCTATATAGTGCCAGAACCACTGATCCACGCATCAAAAGGTAAGTCATGTGCAGCACACCTCAAACACACTTCTACCCCCACAGAACTTCATCCACATTCCTCTCATCACCTTCACACCCACCTCAAAAAAACACGCAACAGCATGTTCATCAATGCTCGTTCCGCAATGCTACATGCAATATTGCTGACCTAATCACTAAAAATCCAGATGCACAGGCTACTGTTTGAACGGATTTCTAAACTCTGGCATTGTGGACAGAATTTTAGGAGACCACCCTACTTTAGTGAAACAGAGAACCTTCTGGACGATGCAAGACCAATCACGGTAGCTTGGCAGATGGTCAAGACTAAGTCTCAGGAGGGATGAGAGTGATCAGAAGCCCACAATGAGCACACACAGTAAAGATACCACATAATACTCTTATAGACAGGTGTATATAAAAAAAACATTTATTTTAGGCCCAATAAAACAACATGAATAACCAAGCTAATAATGCAAAGGTTACAACACAAGCATATCACTATGTAACATATATACAACTACTGTAGCCTAATGCAATTAAAGGAGCAAAACATCCACAACCTGTAACAAAATGGGGGTTAACACGAATTATGCATTAGGCAGGCTTCAGGGTGGAAACCCTAACTTATTCAGTCCAGCCCTGCAACGTGGGGAGCCTTGTGCTTAATGTACGGCAGTGCGTAAAAACATTGCTTGCTTCTCGCATCAATGGAGACCCTTACTGAAATAATTAAGAACCTTGAGTTCCCTGGGATAATTCATCCAGTCCACAGCACCTTCAATAATCAGGTTCTGGGGATTCTGAAACCAAACGGCCAATGGATACTATGTGCTGACCTAAGGGAGCTCAACAAACAGGTCCATATTTCCCGATGGCCTCTTCCCTACATTGACCAAGGGCTGGCCCAGATCCAGGGGTCAAAGGTATACACTGCCATTGACCTGACTGTACCCGTCAGTAGGGAGGACCAATACAAGCTGGCCTTTACCTTCGGGGGGCAGCAGTACACTTGGACCCGGACTCCCTTCGGATACATCAACTCTGGCAATGAATTTAACATCTTTCTGCATAAGGCCATGCCCAACTTGGGTGAAAGGGGTAACCTGGCCTATGTAGATGTTTTAATCAAATGCTCAACTGTGTGCAGGAACACATAGCGGAGATCCGTTATGTTCTGACACAGTTGAGGGCTGCCGGAGCAAAACTCTTTCCAAAAGGCACAGTGGTGCAGGACCCGTGTCAATTTCTTGGGGAATGAGATAACTCCTGAAGGTCTCTGTCCCCAAAGAAAGTAGAAGCACTCCAGAAAATAAGAGACCCCACAACTCTGCGGGAACTATGGAGCCTCCTTGGACTAACTAATTATAGCAGAAAGTTCATTGAGGACTACGTAGAGTTCCTGATCCAAATGCTGAAAGGGGGGGGGGGGGGGGGGGACAAGTGGGAGTGGGGTCCAGAACAAGCCGAGGCAGTAAGACAACTCAAAAGAAGCGCCTTGCCTAGTTTACCCGGTCAAAACGAGTTCTTCTTGGAGACTGGGTTCTCAAATACATGCTTGACTGCAGTATTATATCTAAAGCATGACAAGGTCAATAAAGTAATCTCCATTGCGAGTAAGACTTAATCCTCTGTGGAGGAAAAATTCAACGATTCTGAGAAGGCACTTCTGGCAACAGTGTGGGCATTGAAGAATTACCACCCGTTTATCCAGGGGGAACACATCATAGTGGAGACTCCACACCAACCTTTGCAATATCTTCAAAGTGACAGAATCTGGGCCGGAAATGTGAGTAATTCCCGAATTACTTCCTGGATTCTGTCAATGCAAGGCTTTCCTGTGGAGGTCAGATATGGCCAAAACAAGAAGAATCCCCTCGTGCAAGGTCTGGCTGACTTGCATGATTGTGCCAGAGAAAACTGTCTTGAGGACGAAAGTCTTAAAATCAAGGACAACATGGAGGCATACCTTAATTCCCCACACAAAGTCTATGAAGAAGACAAGTTTGAGGGAATGCCCACCGTCTATGTGGATGGTTGCTCCTACCATGTTGACAACAACGGGAAAAAGGAACGTGTGGCCGGCGTGGGGAATGCATGGGTGGATGATGCCCCAGAACCCTCCGTTGGGTACAAAATCGGTCCCCGAAGTAGTCAAGTGGCAGAGCTTATGGCTCTGCATCAAGCCATCCTCACTGTTGTCCAACACCAACTCCACAAACTGGTCATGATCACTGATTCAGATTATGTACGGAATGGGTTCGTAGAGCACCTGGTTAATTGGAAAACCAGAGGCATGCCATGTGCTAATAACAAACCATTAAAACACGGAAAATTAATACAAAATATTGATGATCTGGTCACGTCGAATGGGATGACGATCTACTGGAAAAAGATTAAGGGCCATTCTAAAGTAGAGGGACCAGACAAAACTGGAAATGACCTAGCTGATCAGCTGGCCAAAACCGGAACCATCCAAGGGGATCTACTTGAGATAGAGTCCCTGTTGGGGGAAATCCAGGTCACTGCTATCACTAGGTCCCAGACAAATGCTCACAATGAACTATCAACTACACAATGGAGTAAGAAGACCCCAGATGCTTATTTGATTATGGCTCAAAAAGGGGATCCAATAATTGGTAAGTTTTATCAACACATTGAGGACCCCGAGAACTTTCCCCTGACGCATACCGATTACATTGGGAAAGAGGACCTCAGAGTGTTGATGAAATGTCCAGAAATGTTCCAAATCCAAGACGGTTTGTTGGTGAGGATATCCATATCTGGCCATGACCAGTGGGTGGTCCCTACCTCATTCCGAAGCCTGATGCTAAGTCACGCCCATGATGCAGCCACAGCCGGTCATCGGGGGCTTCATACGACATTAGAAATCTTGCGAGAGGTTGCATACTGGCAACACATGGGGCAGGACCTCAACCAATACTTGAAGGGGTGTCTTGTGTATGCACAATTTCAGCCAACATCACTCACACACCGTGCTCCCCTCAAAAAGAGGGGGATGACACTGCCTTGGTCAGATTTGCAAGTTGATTTTATCGGGCCCGTGATTCGCTCGGGAACAAGTATATGTTGACCGTAACATGCATGTTTACTAAATGGGTGGAATGTCTCCTGGCCCCAAATTGCAAGGCAGAAATAGCAGCCGCCCTGATGATCAATCACATCTTCCCGCGTTTTGGACTACCTCAAAGGATTGAGTCAGACCAAGGCAGCCACGATGACAAAGATGTGGGAGATACTTGCGGCCAAAAGGAAACTACACATTGCCTACCGACATTCCTCTAGTGGTAGAGTTGGGAGGTACAATAAAACTATTGTGAGCATATTAAAAAAAGTTTGTGGCACATTCTGGGCCAAGTTGGGACATTCGATTACCCCTTGACCTGATGGCCATCAGATATACCCCTTATTCTGCAACAAAGTTCTCTCCATTTGAGCTGATGACTGGACGAAGGATGGTGCTACCCCAGCATCTGCTCTACAGAACCCAAGAGCAGACCTTGATAAATGCATCCACAACCCAAGAGTATGTTGAGAATCTGAGAAAACACTTCAACATGCTTTTGCCTATGCTCAGCGGAATCTAGAAAGATATGCAGACAGTATGAAGACCTACTATGATCTTAAGACAACTAAAAAGAATATCAAGTAGGAGACTGGGTCTACCAAGCCAAAGAGCGCAAAGTCCTCCCAACTTGGCAGGGTCTTTTTGAAATTGTGGACAGAAACTCACCAGTCGCCTACAGAATCTGCATCCCCAAGGGCAGTATGACAGAGGGGGAAGACAAGTGGGTCCACATAAACCAGCTGAAGAGTTGCCATCCCAGGCATACTTTGCGGCAAATAGGAGGCGGCAACCGGAAACCCAGAGGGGGAAAATCCGGAGACATAAAAGAAACACTAAATGTTCACTGTGTATGTGAGAGAAGAGTGTTAAGACCATTAGGGAACATAGATGGCGAATATTGCCAATTGTAATCAATGCAAGTGTCTTTCCCACTGCTGACATCCCCAGAAGATGCGTGGACACAGTAGTGGGAACATTATCATAACCATGCTATGTTCTATTTTCTAGAATTTGAACTAAGAATCATCCCAAGAATCACCAAGGAGGAACACGAGGAAAGACCCAAGGAGCCCAGAGTGCCGCTCCATACTCCCAACCAGAACCAGCAATACTCCCAACCAGAACCAGCAATACTCCCAACCAGAACCAGCAATACTCCCAACCAGAACCAGCAAAGAGTGTGGGTTGCCTTCAGCACTGACGGGAGAAGCGACTGAATTTCTCCACATGGACAGAAAAAGAAAAGAACATCCTAATCTCCAGACTTCCCCTTGACGGGACGTCAAAACAAAGTTGGTAGGGGGGCTCTGTGGGATGTATTGACCTACTCTGCTGTGCTATGGGGCATCACCCTGCTAGTTATGGTGAAAGAAACTGCAACAATGGCGGCAAAACCGTTGTGTGTGCCAAAAACCTACAAAAATTGCGTTCTGAAACACAACAAAAAGATGGATGCACAACCAGCTACCCATAGTGCATGTGTGGTAGAATAGAGCACACCCTGCAGAAAATGTGCCAGGGGGCTCCATGACCAGGAAACAGATTGCAGAGAGAGAAGCAGCACTTTGCAAGTGAAACCCCAAAATATGCCTACAAATGACATTTGCTTTGTTGCTAAAAACTCCAAAATGCCTATAACACACTCAACATTCAAAATCTTGCTTGGCACTAAAATGCATGTATTCTAATGAAGCATTGCGAACATACAAAGTCCTAATGTGAAGGGCAAAACATTCTTCAGAAAAACTGGATTGTCTGTACACCGACAGCCCCTGTCAGAATCTGGGTGCAGTACCCTGGGCCACCTGAATGACAGCTGTCAGATGAGTTACTGATGAAACTTTAAAGTGATCTAAACTAAAAATCTGCCGGATTAGCCAACATAAAAAGGATTGTGGCTAAAAAGAATACAGATCTCAGTTGCTTTTTATCCCACAGAGTTAAAGCTAAGGAAGTAATGTATTTATGTCAACAAGTTTGGTTTTTTCTGGATCTTCAATTAAGAATAAAGTAGCTTGGCTGAGCTGCAACCCTTTGGAAGTGGAAAAACAGGTTTCTTCCAGGGGGAGGCATATCCTCTCAGCTGAAAATCACGGGGAGAGGATAATTGTGGGTTAACTCAGACTTTTGTCTGCAGAAAGAGAATGCTCAATAGCAGGACCTTCAGCCCAGGAAACAGAAGTGTGAGAGGGTCGTAAATGGCTCGTGGACTCCCAGGAGAGACAATGGGGCGTACCATTTGCTGTTAAGCATGAACAAAGAACATTTTTTAAAGACTCATAACTTCTCAACCAAAAGGGTGAAAAATATACCAAGGACAGAGTTGTGAATCTAATTTTTGGCTGTACGTTTTAAGAGGCGGCAGAACCGTGTAACATGTTCTGGACAGGAATGGCAATATATATGGTTTTATGTGAACTGTATTAATATTAGAATTGTGAAAATGTACACGCACATCCCTATGTTAAACACACATCTGTGGAAATCTGCATATAGTTTGGAAATTGTGTTCATAGCAAAAAGGACAAAATTCTGTAGAAAGTGGAAACAAGATCCCACAGCTCCGGGATTTTGAGGAACAGATGCTACATAAAATATGGCATCTTTGTGTGTGATTTGTGTAAAGGTGACCAATGGAGAAATATGTATTTAGTATAAAATCCGATTTTGAGACCAGTGGCTAAGGGAGAGGTGTCTAAGGACTGTAAAGCAAACCATAAAATGTGACATCATCCGGCCTTGATCAAATCACTCAAATGTAAGGCAGAGATGAAGTTTTGATCCAATCCCAACTCACAGGGGCGAGCTTACCTACGCCGGCCCATACACCCACTTTGTGATGTCATTTTAAAGCATAAATAGAGACAGCTGACAACACATAGCGACTGACTGATCCGCGCACTTTCCTGATTCCGGCAAAGCACTCTGATCCAGCATTCTACATCCAGCCTTTAACATCCTTCCAGATCCAGATGCCAAGACTCCTGCCAGCAGTAGAGAACTATTGATTTCAGCAAGGTCCAAATCCTCAAACTTATTCCCACCACCCAGTGAAGCGCTGGGGGGTGTGGAAAGGCCTTTTGAACTTGTATCCTGAAACTCTCTGGTTGGCTACCACAAGGATTGCCTGAGGAACTCACTATCCAGCTGATTGAACCACCCACAAACAAGAAGGGCAGATCCTGTGCAAAACCAGTGACCGGCCTAGCTGATCCGATCCCGTGCCTGATATACTGTTCTTCCTAGACCAGATCCAATCCCTGACCAGAACTGACGGTCCAATCTAATAACTTATTTTGTAAGTATTAATAGGAAGAAAAGTGACCCCAATATTTCTGCATAGTCTTATCCCAAGCTCAACACGTCCAAATTTTTAATTCAGAACCATAGTATTGCTAGAACTATCTTTGCGCTGACTCATCTCATCTGATGAAGTAGAGTATCCACAACAGGTGGGTTACGCTGATCACATGTCCAAGATCCATCTGTGGCATTCGCTTTTTCATAGTCATCTATTGTAATCAACCCGTCATTTTCAAAGTGCATTTCCGTTTTCCATTCTCGCGCCTATTTTGCAAAAACGACTCTTACTAAAACCTCTAACACTCCCTCGGTTTTTATGATAGAAGGAACAAGTTACTTACCTGTAACTGTTGTTCTCCAGCGTGGGTCTGGCATGGATTCACATGCGCATGAATATTCCCAGTCAGGCTGGGAATCCTCGGTAAAGAAAAATCAGTATCAGTTTCGTTTCTGATCTGTCTTTCGTAGTAGTAACCAATCACTGATCTCTGCGTCATACTGACCACAGCCAATGACTGCCATCTCCCTAAACCCCGCCTCTGGCAGCCATCTTCAGATTTGGTAGCACGTGAAGTGGCAGTATGACCAAGTGAAGAGCCGCAGAGAGGTAGGCAGGAGGGTTTGCTTGTGAATCCATGCCAGACCCATGCTGGAGAAAAACAGTTACAGGCAAGTAACTTGTTCCTTCTCCAGCATGGGGTCTGGCATGGATTCACATGCTCATGAATAAAAGAATACATAGCAGTACACACATGCACAACCACGGGAGGTGGCAACAGGCTCAACATTAAGCAGTACAACAACTCAACATTAAGCATCTCTTACCTTCTCACCAGGCTCACCTTAGGCAAACAGGTTGCGCAGCACTGCTTGGCCGACCCTGGACTCCTCCCTGGAATCCAGGTCGACGCAGTAGAATTTCGTGAAGGTGTGCGTCGACCTCCACGTAGCAGCCCTGCAGATGTCCAGCAGGGGCACACCAGATAGGAAAGCCATAGTAGCTGCGATCGCTCTGGTGAAGTGGGCTCTCGGACGGCCGGGCAGCGGTCGGTTTGCCGCCAACCGATGACAGTACATGATACAGCCGGAGAGCCATCTGGAAATGGAAGCCTTTGAGAGAGCCTTCCCCTGATTGACAGGTCCAAAGTTCACAAAAAGTTGTGACGTCTTCCGAAAACTCTTTGTGCGGTCCACGTAGAACTTCAGCGCTCTATCTACATCCAGCGAGTGCAAAGTCCTCTCAGCCGGCGACAAAGGTGACGGGAAGAAAACAGGCAACACCAAGGGTTCGTTGAGGTGGAAGTCCGACGGCACCTTGGGCATGAAGGAGGGGTGCGTCCTGAGCACTACCCTCGTGTCGTGAAAAGTCAAGTACGGGGGCTTGCAGGAAAGTGCCTGGATCTCTCCCACTCGTCGTGCAGAGGTGATGGCCACAAGAAACGCTGTTTTCCACGACAGGAACTTCAACGGAGCCGAGTGCAGAGGCTCAAACGGAGGTCCCATGAGCTTGGTCAGCACCACGTTGAGCTCCCACGCCGGGGCCGGAGCCTTCACCGGCGGGAACGATCTGAACAGTCCCTTCATGAATTCTTTCACCAGACGATGAGACCACAAAGACGTCCGTCCCGTGGTTCTGGTGTATCGGGAGATCGCAGCAAGATGAATCTTGATGGAAGTGTGCGCCAGTCCAGCCTTTGCCAGCGTCAGTAAGTACAGCAGTACTTGAGGAGCCGTAATCCGTAAAGGGTTAATCTTCTGTGCATGGCACCAGACGGAGAACCTTTTCCATTTGTGTCCGTAGCATTTAAGAGTTGAGGACGCCCTGGCCTTTGCAAGAACCTCTCTGCAGTCGGCCGGTATGTCGTAGCCTCCAATCTCTAACGCTGCAGGAGCCAGGCCTGCAAGTTCAGCGACTTCGGGTCGTGATGGAGGATGGCGCCTCCTTCCCTGGAGAGAAGATCCGCGTCCACTGGCAGCTTGATTGACGGGGATGCTGACAAGTCCAGAAGGTCCGAGAACCATATCTGCCTCGGCCACGCAGGTGCGACGAGGATCATCCTGCACCGTGACCTCTTGAGCTGCTTGATGAGCCGGATCAGCAACGGCAATGGAGGGAACGCGTAAAGAAACAGGCCCTCCCAGGGGAACGAGAAAGCATCGCCCATGCTCCTCGGCTGGGGAAACCTGCTGGCGAACCTCCGGCACTTGGAGTTTGTTGCCGTCACGAACAGATCGATCTGGGGAGTGCCCCACAGTCGGAAGAGGCGGTCCACTAGATCCTGTCGTAGCTCCCACTCGTGGCACGAGCGCAGCTCTCTGCTGAGCGAGTCGGCGATGGTGTTTATTCCTGCCAGATGAAACGGCACCAGAAACATCCCTTGGGCGACGGCCCAATGCCACAGATCCTGCGCCTCCTTGGACAGGGCTGGGGATCTGGTACCGCCCTGCTTCCTGATGTAGAACATGGTGGTGGTGTTGGTGGTGAAGATCCTCACCACCTTGCCCTTGAGGGATGGAAGAAAGGACCCGAGGGCCCAAAACACTGCCCGGAGCTCCAGGACGTTGATATGGAGGGACTTCTCCGTCGGGAGCCAAAGGCCTCTCGCGTGCAGATTTTCGGTGTGCGCTCCCCACCCTTCCAGGGAGGCATCCGTGGTCACTGTCTTCTGGTGGCCCGGGGTCTGGAAGTCCATGCCCGCCGTCAGATGCTTGCGGGTGCCCCACCACCGGATCGCTCATCGGAAGCTCTCGTCGAGTGTGATCCTGTCCTCGAAGCTGCCTGTCGTCTGAATCCAGCACGCGTCCAGGAACTCCTGTAACGGGCGCATCCGAAGCCTGCACAGGCGGATGAGATAAATGCAAGAAGACATCATTCAGAGGAGGGATTTGATGGACCTCACCCTGGCCGCGTCCGCAACCAGCATCCGCTGCACCTTGCCCAAGATGGCCCTCGTCCTTTCCTCCGACGGAGAGGCCAGAAGCGCCACTTTGTCGAGTTTCGCTCCCAGAAACAGCGCGTCTTGCGCGGGCACCAGGTGGGACTTGGCGTAGTTTATGGAGAATCCCAGGTCCGTGAGTAGTTGGAACGTCCTCGCCGTGTGCTCCGCGGCGAGTTCCCTTGTCTTTGCTCGGATGAGCCAGTCGTCCAGGTAGGGGTAGACGTGGATCCCCTCCAGGCGCAGCCGCGCCGCCACCGGTGCGAGGCACTTGGTGAACACCCTGGGTGCCGACCTCAATCCAAAGGGAAGGGCTCTGAACTGGTAGTGACGCCCTTGGACCACGAATCTGAGAAACTTTCGGTGTCCCTTTAGGATGGGGATAGGGAAGTAAGCATCCTCCAAATCCAACGACGACAGGAAATCGCCCTCCTCCAGCTGACCCAGGACGTGCTGGAGGGTGACCATCCGGAACTTCTGTGCCTTGATGAATTTGGTCAGTCATCGTAGGTCCAGGATGGGACGCCATCCTCCAGTCTTCTTCTTCACAAGGAAGTATCTTGAGTAAACTCCGGAGCCCCGAATCCTCTTTGGGACGAGCTCGATGGCGCCTTTCTTGAGCATCGCCTTTACCTCCAAGAGAAGTCGAGGGACGTGATGTTCCTTCCTGGCCACGGGGGGGGACGGGACGCGCGGGCACTTCTTTAGAAACTCGAGCGCGTAACCCTGGGCCAGGGCGTCCAGCACCCAACGGTCAATGGAGATGGACTCCCTCATGCTGACGAAGCTCGCCAGCCGGCCTCCCACCGGGGTGCTTCGGTGGGGGCCCGACCCCATGGCCGGTTCAGTCCGGCTTCGACGAGGCGTTGCCGCCTTGTCCTCCTTGGCGACGACGGCGGGGTCCGCTCGACTTTCGTCCCCTGTAGACTTCCTGTGACGATGAACGGGCCGCTTGACAATAGGTGGAAAATCCGCCGCCGGAACCTTTGGAGGCACCCTACTTGCCTCCGCCGCTCCGAAAGGGCAGCCGTCATTGCTGGAGAACACCAAGAGCCCAGGCCGTCTCCGTCTTGATGGCTTGTAGGGAATCGTCCACTGTTTTCCCAAACAGGTTGCTCCCGTCGAACGGCACGTCCAAGACTCTGGTCTGCACGTCCTGACGGAAGTCAAGTTGCCTTGAGCCATCCATGCCGTCTAAGGCACACGCCGTTGCCCAACTGGCGAAATCCAGTGTCAGCGATGTCCGTCGCTATCGTAATGGCGTGGTCCGACGCCACTTCTCCTTCCTGCAAGATCTCTAGGGCCTCCGCCCTCTTGTCGTCTGGTAAACAGTCCAGCAGGGGGGCGATTTTGTACCACAACTCCCTGTCGTAGCGGGCTACGATAGCCAAGGCGTTGGCAGCCTTAATTGTCGTCGCTGCCGATGAGATGAGCCTGCGTCCCATCGTGTCCAATTTCTTTCCCTCGCCGTCCGGCGGGGAGGTTGACGTAGAGGCCGAGCCCCCCCCCCCCCGCTTTCTTCCTGGCCGCCGCGGAGACGACCGAGTCCGGGGTCGGCTGTGCCCGAAGGCACAAGGGGGCCGCGTCCGGGACCCGGTACTTCTTCTCGTACTGATCCCTTCTCGCAGGCGTTGTGGATGGGTTCTTGAGGAGGGCGAGACCCTCATCCCGGATATCGTCCAGTAGAGGTACAGCGAGGACCGTCTTCCTCTTGGTCTCGCGCCGTTGACAAAGGAAACCTTCCTTCTTCTCTTCCGGGCAGAGCTGGAAAAGCTCGGATGCCCTGGCGATCATGGCATGAAACGATCCAATCTCGTCGGGCGGGGAAGCCCGGGGAGGAGGTGACGACGGGAGATCCTCGTCGTAAACCTCGTCGTCTGTACCCGTCGCGGCCGTGTCAGTCCCCGTATCATCCCCACGGGTCGTGGACGGGGAGGAGGGCTGAGCAGGGCGCGATGGTTGAAAAGGAGGTGGTGAATGAATCCTTCTCTTAGGCGGAGGGCTCCCAGAAGGGCCTGGCTCTGGGTCCCCCTTCGGGAGCGGTTCCTCCGTTGGTGGTAACGGCAACCTCATCCTTATCTCCGAGCATAAGGACTGTATAGCCAACAAAATGGCCGCCGAGTTGTCTTGCGGCACTGGTTGAGGGGATTCCGACGGGTGGTCAGGAGCCCCGTCGGCACCCTCAACGTTATCGTCGTCTCCGACGTCGGGGTCCCTCCCGACGGGCTGGTCTTCTTCCACCCCAACGCTGTGGCTTAAGACTTCGATCAGCTCCTCCTCAGAGGTTGAGGCCGAATCCGCAACGACCTCCTGCCCCCCCCTTTTTCTTCTCCGTCGGAGGTTTCACGGGGGTCCTGTCGATGGGCATGAAAGAGGACTCCCTCCACGGTGGCAGGGAGACTCTGGGCCCCGAGGTCGCCACCACTGGTGTAGCCTCCACAGGCTGAGCCAGGGCCGCCGCGACTGTCTCGATAGAGGCCTTGGCCGGGTGGATCAAGGCTTTCACCACCTTAGGTGCGCTCACCACCTTCTCCTTGGGGGGAGGGTCACCGCCTCGCTCCCCCTCCGATGGGGCCTTCGAGCTCGACCGGGGTCTCTCCAGGAGCTTCGCCGGGTGCTCGGCCTTCCTCTGACCCGAGCCAGAGCGTTGGCTCGTGGTTGATGGCGCCCGGGAGGATGCGCCCTGCCTGGCGCCCGTAGAGCCCGACCGTTCGGCGCTCCCGGTGCCAGCGGACTCGCGGTGCTTGGCCTTCTGTTGGGCCCCCGTCGCCGGGGCGCCCTCAAAGGTCTTAGAAGACCGCTCGGACTTCTTCTTTTTCTCGCCTGACGGGCTCTTCCCTTCCAGCCAGTTGGCGAGACGCAGATGGCGGTCCTTCATGGTCCGCTCCGACATATTGCCGCAAAACGCACAGTTCTTCTCCACGTGCGTCTTGTCCTCATGCAGGCAGTAGAGGCAAAGGGAGTGTTCATCCTCCTTAAAGACATTTTGAAGCTGGCATCCAGGGCAGACCCTGAACAGCTTTCCGGGCGTCGAGCTTCCCTTCTCCTGGGCCATGCCGAGATGGGCCTGAGAAACTTCTGGAGTGCTCCAAAAGCGTGGCTCGACGAAATCTTCACCCTTGAGGGGCGTAGAAGATCCGACACGGGTCCCCGTTGATCGGATAAAGAAACGGTGGAGCTTGAGGCTCTTTTGACCGAAAAACATTTTCCTAAGAAAAAGCGCGAAAAAAGCACTAAAGCTTGAGAGCAATAGCATGAGGATCCCAACACTTGAATGTGCAGTAAAAATCTGAAGATGGCTGCCAGAGGCGGGGCTTAGGGAGATGGCAGTCATTGGCTGTGGTCAGTATGACGCAGAGATCAGTGATTGGTTACTACTACGAAAGACAGATCAGAAACGAAACCGATACTGATTTTTCTTTACCGAGGATTCCCAGCCTGACGACGGGGAATATTCATGAGCATGTGAATCCATGCCAGACCCCATGCTGGAGAAACAAAATTTCAACTCCTACTTGTACCTAACATCCGTAGCCATCCATAGAACCCAAAATGAATATTGTACAAGGAAAAGTTTGCCGCGATTTTACATTCTGAGAAATCTTACACATGTGAAATAGCTTCAATTTGTTTCCAACTTGGACTTTAAGATTTCAAATGTTTTCTTCTGACTAAATTATTGCTTGTGATTGTTTGCACCTATTCAAGGCGGCTCCCAGGGGAATTTGTAACAATTTAAGTATTTTGACCACATTTGGTGTTTTTGCGCAGCCAATTCCAAAGACAATTTCAAAGCCATTCCGACAGCTGAAAAGTCAATTCCGTTTTTCTCTTGTGTTTGAAGGGGGAAGGTGGGAGTGATATTCTGTTTGATTTGTTCTATTCCTGAATACCTGCTCTCTCCTCACATCTATTCATTGCCTATGGAGGGGGTGGGGGGGGGGATTGAGGGGTTCTTGCAGTGGGAACCTCTAACCATAGTGCCATCTGTTCCAAACCAAAAGTATTCTTTTCTGTGCTGCATTTGTTTCGTGCTCATTGCTGATTCTTAGTGTACTAAAGATACTATTCAGTGTTCTGTCACCCCATTGGTGATTGTTTTTACCTATTAAAATATATTGTGATTAAATCCTAAATACATAAATAAATATTTACCTTTGCAAACTAGCCCGATTCCTGGTTCAGTGTGACCAGAGGGTCTCAGGAGAAGGGTGTGATACGAGTGGGTTATCATTCAGAATATTGAACTTATAGATAAAAATAAATAAGGGTTTCATTTACGCACTACATGCTGGGTGGGACTTGGGTGTATGCCGGATTAAAATCACTTACAATATCACTTTTTACACAATGCAATTCTGAGGTTGTGGAAAAAGAAAAGGTTAGGGAAGGAAAAGGTTAACAGGTTCTAAGAACAGGTGAATACTTTTCAATCTCCCAATGAAGTCTAAATTGGGCTGCTTCCTTTCACATCACTTTGGCTTTTCCTGCTGTGCTGAAATTACCAAAATTACCGCAATTGCAAAGCCGTGAGAGTTTTCTGGCACTGTCCTTCATTCAATTTATCTTAGGTCCCATCTCCCATTTACAGCCTCGGATGAAGAGTCGGTTTAGACTCGAAACATGTGTCAGGCTACTTTGCAAATAAATCCATCAGACTTATAACCACATCTCTCTTCAATTACTTGCAACACGTGCCTATATTGCATTCTTGGGCAGAGTACGACTGAGAATTGCCCGTGCTCTAAATTAGATTGTTACCAGCAATACAAGTTAAACTTATGTACCACTTATGAGGGATAGTTACAACCAAAGTCAATGGGTTTGAAGAGTCTTCATGGAGCCAGGACAGCCAAAGTCAATTTGAGCAATGTCTATGGAGCTGAGGCACTCCTTTAGATAGCACAAAAGTCTTGCACAATGTTTAGAGAGTTTGTAGTAAAAAGAATCACTGTTGGACCACACGCTTTAAGGCTTGTGAAGGGCAAAGCTGCAATGAGCTCTGAAAAAAGCAGCTACTGCAAGTCTCCAGTGAGAACAAGCAAGCTACAGACCAAAGAGGTAAGTACCCCTTAGTCAAGACAATACATTAGGTTTGAAGAAGAGGATCCAGCTGGCTTCAGTTCTGGTTGCAGTCTTGCAGATCCTGGGCTCCTGGGCCTCTGTCGTGGGCACAAGAGGAACTACGTCGGGAGGACTCCTGCACTGTAGCGTGAAGGTCATCGACGGCTATAGGCACTTTCCAATTCAGCAGCACTTTGCGTTTTCAGCTACCGGTCAATAGAACCACCACTGTTCTTGGACACTTTATGGGCTTCGCTTGCACTCTGGTGAGGCGACTCGGGCTTGGGTCGTCCTGCTTCAGAAGAGTCTTCAGGATCTTCCTGGAGCTCTGGTCCGGCTTAAAGACACTGCACTGGATTCTGGTTTTCTTGAAGACCGGGCCATTTTGACAAAATGGACACCCATGGGTGCATTACTGCAGCAGAGGATTCAGCCTGCAGTAAAAACGCACAATCGTAGGAAAAGTAAACCACTGCCACCAGCGGGTAACATAAAATATTTTTACATGAGTAAGTAGGAAAAGGGGCCAAGTAACCCGCCCCCCAATACTTGTACTGCACCTACATAGGAAAAACAGGTAAGTAAAGCAAATTTCACTTTACTTCCCTTGGGTACAGTAGTTCACCCAAGAGAAGGTATGTAAACCTTCTGAGAAATCCAAAGGACCCCTCTGTGGCACTGCACTGAAGGTGCTGTGTGTCACAATACAAAAAGTAGATGCCTTTGGAGTTTGTCAGACTCCAAAAGTCATAAAGTCCAGCAAAAGAGCTGGGGGTCTCCAAGATTGAAGGACAGAAATGAGAATTCTCCTTAACAGTCAAACACTCTGGAATACGCATTGCTGGATCCACAGAGATAATCTCACTGTATGCGGATGACCTTTTGTTAAACATTAGAGACCCACAGTTGAATTGAGACCCTTTTATGAGAAGACAATCATACACTTTGGGGAATTCTCAGGTTTTATAGTAAACTATACCAAGTCTGACATTTGTCCTCTAACAGAAGCCACAACAAGGCCACAAGGGATATAATCCCTAATATAGACACCAGATAAATGTATACATCTTGGGGAGATCAAATCCAGAAACCAGGATGCGCTATTCACTAACAATTATCATACACACGAAGAACACTTTTTAGCCAAACTGAACAAATGGTCACATATGACGCTCTCAGCAGACTAGCGCTGATTAAAATGATAATTCTCCCCAAACTACTTTACACATTTGTCAATGTGCCCATATGGCCGACAAAGGCGTTCTTCACTAAAATACACAGCCAAATTTCCCAGTTTCCCAAACTTTCCCCAGAGGGCTTGTTGGGCCAGCGATATCACATGCTAGGAGACATGTTTCCAGAGGGTAAACTCTTAACGATGCAAAGAAAGGAGGCAACAAGGGGGACTTCCATAGAGATTTCACAGTTCTACAGATTGAGTGTGGGACTCTTTAAATGGTGGGAAGGATGCCCAATCGAAACACCAGAAAACAAATTCCTAGTCTTTATAGTCAACTCATATGGCTGCCGTAGAGGATAAGCCTCTCTCTACAAGATGATCCTGGATAAAATCCCTGTGCAAGTGTGCAAGTAAGAGCAGTGGGCTACGGAAATGGAAGTAAAAATTATGAAACAAGGGGGAAAATGTGCTCTCACCAGGTCTGGCTCAATGAATACTAGATTCAAATTGATCCAGTTCAAGATTCTAAAATTGGCTTATAGATCCAGAAAATGATGGCCTATGCACACGCTGTAGAAGTAAGAATGAAGATTAACTACATATGCTGTGGATTTGCCCTAGGCTTTTGGACTTCTGTGGCCAGATATATAAAAAATGGCTGAAGTGATATCCCGGCAGCTAGAACAGTCTCCAATGAGGTGCCTCTTCGAGATATGGCGCAATATCCCAGAAATACAAAGAGGCGTTTTCTCAACATGGGTTGCATGCTGGCTAAGTGGTGCATTTTGAGGAAATTGAAAGACTGCAGCACACCATGAAAAGGGGAATGGTTGAAAGCTTTGGTATGGGTGAATGACTGCAAAGAGCTATTCGTGACAACACTACCTGTGACATCTAGACCCAAAGATAGCTGGATGGAATTTCGTGATTGTCTGGGTCCAACACATATTAATAACAGCCATGTAACGGGTGGAAATGGAAATATGGAAGAACAGCAGATGAAAGCAACATTAGATGTGAAATATTCTAAGGTGTACCCTTGATAACTGTCAAGATGTAAAGCACCAGGTTTTTCAACAAGATTGCAAGTGTTCTGGGAGGACCATCTGAGCCTCCCCAAACTGAACATCCAAATTGGATTGAGGTGGGCATTTCTGAGCTTCAAATCAGAAAAACAGACTGCCTATGACTAGTAGTTTATTTGGAAATGCGCACCGGTAACTGGGCGCAGCAGATACAAGTATATTTAAAGCTTAGCTACAACAAATACAATAAGTACAACATGGAAAGACAACCTAGTTACCACTTGCGGGTTACTGGTGCTATGGGTCGCATATCGCGATCACAAAGTGCAGCGGGGCTAGTAGCGAGTAAGGCAATGCAATCCCCATCAAAGAGTATGGATAATGTTCTTTTTGAGGCTCTTGTAAACTCCAACATGGGGAGAGAAGGGAATGAGTGAGGCTGGAAAATGGCACGTCAAAGAAAGGATTATCTGGGATTTGAACCAACGTAACAACGTTATGAACCTCCACAGTAGGGCGACTGTTGAGAAGATCATACCTCAGCTAGACAGGACGGACAGATAACGTAAAACAGACCTCTGCCTACTACAGGCAGTATCTAGTAGGGTGGAGACATGTCAAACCGAATTAGTAACCCAATAGTGGATAATGATGTTCCTCCCACTGACCATACTGAATTGCGGGGCTTAGCCCTTGGCTTGATTCTGCCATCTGGGCCTACTGCCTCTGCCTGTAGCGTTATCCTTAATCCTATGAATTGGCTGGTACCCTGATATCTTAAACAGCGCATACAGAAAAAGCAATTAAAAATGAAAAACAAAAAAGCTAGAAACAAATATTGGCCGACATACACACAGATGTATCTGTCCTTCATATCTACCGTTTCATTATGGAAATGGTTTTCCTAAAAAACACACATTTTCCAGACCTTTGAAGACTTCATGTTCATCACGATATCAAACTTTGAGGACTTTTACCACCGCTATTGTCAGAAAACTTGAGTAACCGGAGATGAATCTATCCCAAAACAGATCGGCAATATGGTCCTCCCTGCCGACTCCAAATCTTGCGAAGAAAGTCTCACGGGCCAAGTCCCTTCACACTCCAACAATAGATTTTTCAACGACTGGTTGGAGGTTGTTTTGCAGTTGTTACATAAAGCGATAGCATTCTCCCCGTTTCCCCTTACTGAGAGAATCTCCCCTGTACGTGCTATATTAAGTCTTCTTCTGAGGAAGTTCATTCTGATCCTCCAATCTGGGAATTTCAAGAGAAATTGGGCTATAATTCCTTGTTTTTTTCTGCTTTTAGAAAAAGATTTTTAGGGGTGTGGGAGCGTATCTTATCGATTGTCGTTATCTAGTCTGTTTCTTCTAGGAGCTTTTTTATCTTTAAAGGGTTGAGTGTCAATGTCTCCAGGTCAGTTCCTGCTTTTTCCAGGCCTTTCAGTGATCTTTCCTCCAGGGTTGATAAAAGTTTCGATGTTTTTGCTTCCAGATGGGCCTTAATATCGAAGTATAGGGTGTCCCCAACTCTAAGAGGGGTTTCCCTGCCTCAACAAAACTAAGGAACGTCTGTCAGGATGTTAGACAAACAAAGCATCTTCCGTCCTGTTTCCAAAACTCTAAACTAATGTCACACTTTGCCTGAAATCTCACCTGTTTATCTTTCAACGTCTTGGACTGGGGTTTTTCCTTCTTCCAGACAGCTTGGGTATTGTAGAGACACGGTCGCGTATCCTCCGTCGCCAGCGTGCAGGTGAATCCGGCCGAGGCGAGTATGCGTTCAATTCCAGGGAGGATCAGAAATGACTTGTAGTCCCGGGAGGAAGGAAGCCAGAAGGAACCAGGACAGGTACTAGGGCGGTAAGGAATAGGCGCCACGGGCGGCAAGGCCCTTAGGAAGGAGAGCGCCGAAAAGACAGCATAGGGTAGGGGAGGGGCTCAAAGAACCTGGAAGTAATAGTACGAGCACAAGGAAAGTACGACCACACTTGCCGAAGTTCAGGAAGTTAGCATTGAGACGCGCAACGCCGCAGGGGAATGTCTTTTCAAGGAACTGGCGAACTTCTGGAAACGCTAGAGCGTTAGTCACGCACCAACGTCGGCGATGTTGGGTGTACCTTGGAAGGAATGTAGCAATGTCTTATGGACCACATAGTCCAGAAGGGGCTAAAATGTTGAATCATGACAGCATGCCCCCTCTTAAACTGCGATCCTCCTGGTTTGCTCGGATGGGTCAAGTAGAACCGTTGTAGCAAGCGAGGGGCATTCATATAGGATATAGGTTCCCATGTTCGTTCACTAGGTGGGTATCCCTTCCATTGCACCAAATATTGTAGGTGACCCCTTCTATATCTGGAGTCACAAATCCTGCAAACTTCGAATTCGACCTGTTCATTGTTGAGCAAGCGGGTAGGTCGAGGAGAGGTCCTAGTGTCTTGTGAATAAGGTTTCAGTAGGGACGTGTGAAACAGGGCAAATTCTTTTCCAGGAGTGGGGCAATTGAAGCCTGAAGGCTACAGGGTTGATAATTTCTTTTATCAAAAAAAGGGGCCATAGAAACGTGGAGCCAACTTGTTAGGTCTTAAATGTCGAGGTAAGAGTCTGGAGGAAAGCCAGACCTTATCACCGATGGCGTATTTAGGACCGGGTCTTCACCTGGTATCCGCATATCGTTTAACATCCATCCTGGCCTTTTCCAAATGTCCTTTCACATCTTTGTGTACTGTGACCAAATGCTCTATCCAGGAATCAACCGATGGAACCGGGGTGGCGTGAGGCAGAACAGTAGGTAAAACAGATGGATGAAATCCTTGGGAGCAAAAGAATGGGCTGGTCTTAATGGCAGCATGGTCGGAGTTATTGTAAGCAAATTCAGCCACAGGAATCAAGACAGACCAATCATCCTGTACCTTGGAGGCAAAACATCGTAGATATGTTCGTGTGTTTGGTTGACTCGTTCGGTAATCCCATTGGTCTGAGGATGATACCCTGAAGACAAGGCGCGTTGGATGCCTAACATTTTACACAGGTATTTCCAGAACTGGGAGATGTACTGAGGGCCCCGGTCAGAAATTATCTTGGAAGGGAGGCCATGAAGTCTGAAGATGTGGTTTACAAAAATTCCTGAATCAACTACCCGTCAACTAGATAGATGCCACTAGATTGCGTCAAAGTGTCACAACTATGTTTTTTTTAAACAACGTATGATTGTTTTACATAAAGTGAAGGGGATTGGCCCATCGCTTTTTTAAGCTAACGTGTGTTTTTTCATTGAAACTGATTATTAAAAAATGAATAGTTAATTCTTTACAGCACCAATTTAATGAATGTTGACTAAGTTGTTGATAAGAGCCAACTACCTCCTATGTTCAATTACAAAAATTCCTGCCATTTCTCGTGCTGAAGGTAACTTTTCCAAGGGAGTGAAATGGGCCATATGGGAAAATAGGTCGATGGTCACCATTATGGTCGTGAAGCCCTTGGAAGGAGGTAGCTCTACGATGAAATCAGTAGCAATAGTCGCCCAGGGTCGGTCCGGTAAGGCAGGCTGGTATAGAAGCCCTGCTGGTTTCTTATTGTCATGCTTATTCTGACTGCAGACTGCGCAAGCTTGGATGTACTTCTTTATATCTTCGGCCATTCTGGGCCACCAAAAGTTCCTCTGAATGAGTCTGAGATTTGCTGATATGCCTCGATGCCCTGAATGGAAGGTATCATGGCAGAGTTTTATTATCTTCACTCTTAGTTCTTGTGTAGGTATCACTAGATTCTTAACCTTAAATAGGTATCTGTCTTTAGCCGAGAGTCCCCATCTGTTTGTCTTAAGGTATTCCTTCCAGAGATCCGAAAAAGGTGTTTCTGAGCGAATATTATCCAATAAGGAATTTGCCTGGGCAATAAAGACGGAATCGGGAAACATCTTTGGAAGGGCACAGGTTTCCTCAGGATCATAGTCAGGCCATTTGGACAGAGCGTCAGCAATAATGTTAGTCACTTCTGGAATGTGGTTTATCTGGAACGATATTGAGCAAAAAAAAGGCCCAGTGAGCCTGACGACTGTTTCTGCACTCCAATGACTGAAGAAATTGCAAATTCTGGTGATCAGTCCGGACTTCAATCGGATATTTGGCACCCAAGAGCAGAGGACGCCATTCGGTAAAAGCCTGTCAGATGGCAAGCAATTCCTTCTCCAACACAGAGTAATGTGTTTCACTGGAGTTTAGAGTACGAGACAGAAGGCGATGGGATGTTCTTTCTCGTCGTCCGATTCTTGTTTTAGAACATCCCCTACGGCGTAATCTGAGGCATCCATTTCCACCAGGAAAGGTTTGTTAATGTCAGGTTAAGCCAGGATGGGTCCTTGAGTAAATGTTTGTTTTAACTCGTGGAAGGCAGATTCTTGGTCTTTTGTCCAGTTGAAAGGAACATCTTTCTTTAGTAAAGCAACTATGGGCTGTACAATAGCAGAAAAGGTAGGAATGAATTTCCGATAAAAATTAGCAAGACCCAGGAAAGATTTTATTTGTTTTACTGATGTGGGCCTGGGCCACGAGAGGATTGAGTCGACCTTGGCTAGATCCATTTCAATTCCTTGAGGACCTAGGATAAATCCCAGATAGCGAACAGTAGGAACGTGAAAAACACATTTCTCTGGTTTGGCGAGTAGGTTATTCTCTCGTAAACGTAGGACCAGAGACACATGTTCTTGGTGTATTGCGAGATTCTTGGAATAGATTAGGATGTCGTCCAGATAAATGATAAAGAGGAACAGCATGTCTGAGAATACTCTGTCCATGAACCGTTGAAATACTGCTGGTGCATTAGATAAACCGAATGTACTAAGTACTCGAAATGCCCGAAGGGTGTCCTGAAGGCAGTTTTCCACTCATCACCTTCTCTTATGCAGATCAGATGGTAGGTGCCCCGAAGGTTAAGTTTGGTAAAAAATCACAGCTCAGCGGACTGCTTCCAGGATGTCTGAGATGAGGGGTAATGGGTAACGGTCCTTTCGTGTGCATTGGTTGAGCCCCCTGTAGTCCAGGCAGGGTCGAAGTTCCTTGGTATCTTTCTTTGGCACAAAGAATAAGGATGCTCCTGCAGGGGATTTCGATGGGCGAATGGTGCCTTTGGAAAGATTAGTGCCCAAATATTCACGTAGGGCTTTCTTCTCAGGTTCCGAAAGTATGAACATTCTTCCGAATGGTATGAATGCAGAGTCATCAGTTTCAATGGCACAGTCTTCAGGTCTGTGGGAAGGTAATGCTTGAACAATATCTGATGAGAATACATCAGAGAATTGTTGGTAAGGCTCAGGTATCTGGGTGACGGTAGACACTAATAGGCAAGCTCTTAGACTCCTGGGATTCCAAGTAAGAGGGTTGTGTCCCTTGAAACAGACAATGTGAAAGACAATATTCTGATCCTAAGAACAAGGAACCTGCAGTCCAGTTAATATATGGATTGTGTCTTTGAAGCCAAGGCATGCCTAGCACCATCGGATAATGAGCAGCCTTTATAATGTCGAAGTGTAGCATCTCTTGGTGATTGTTTATAGTTGGTAACAGTTCTGTGGTTTGTTGGGGTATGGGTCCTGAAGATAACGGATTTCCATCGATACCTTCGACTGCCTGGATGTCGTCTTTGGTCTTCCGGGGAATATGAGGTTTCAGAGCCCAATCATGGTCAAGAAATATGCCCATTGCTCCGCAGTCTACCAGGGCCAGGACGGGATACATTTCATTTTTGGCGATTGACAGAGACACTTGAAGAATCACCAGGCTGTTTGTGGGTTGACTGGGTTTGCTTGGAGAAGACTTGAAGCAAAAATCTTTCTCCCGAAGCTGGGCTCCATTCAAGATCGGGAGCTGCCGTTTCCCGAACGCCTGGGAGGAGCTATTGGGCAATTTCTCACTAGGTGTTTGTCAGATGCACAATACATACAAAGTCCTGTATCAATTCTATGAGTCCTTTCTTGTGAAGAAATGGGCCCCCGTAAGGAGCCAAGCTGCATTGGGTCAGGGTCCGGCTGGGGACTAGAAGCCGTCTCCTTACGACTGGTATAATCCAAGGGGGCTTTCGCTGGCAAGGAACGTGTCTCTTTTCAGACTTCCTTTCCTGGATGCGGAAATCAATTTGCAAAGACAGGTCAAGCAAAGCCTGGAAAGAGCTTGGACGGGCTACCCGGGCGAGTTCATCCTCGATTTCGTCGTTCAATCCATGGCGAAACAGTGTGAAACAGGCTTCTGGAGCCCAGTCAGCCTCCTTGGCCAATTGTTTGAAACGGGTGACATATGACAACATATCCTGAGAACCCTGTTGAAACTCCAGTAACTTCTCTTGGGCACTGTAAACCTGTTCAGGTCGATCAAACATTGTTTTAAAGCAATCTACAAATCCTTCACAGTTGTCCAGGAGTGGGTCCCATGCATTAACTATGGGCGTTGCCCAGGCCAAGGTGTTTCCCGAAAGGTGGGAGATTATAAATCCTACCTTGGCTCTGGGTGTTGAGAAATAGTAAGGTTGGAAGGTAAAATGCACTAAACTTGAGTCGAGGAAGGAACGCAATGCCTTGGTGGTTCCATCATATTTGTCCACAATACCCCATACTATGGCACTTTCTTGGAAAGCCGAATCCCTGGAGAGCACAAGTTGTTTCAATGCTGCATTTTAGGCCTTTAAGTTCTGTACTTCAGTAGTCAGTTCTTGCATACCTCTCATGAGGTCTTGAACCGCTGCTTCCATGGTGGAATCAATATTCAATCCTTGGCGTCTCAAACTGTCGCACTTTGCCTGAAATCTCACCTGTTTATTTTTCACCATCTTGGACTGGGGTTTTCCTTCTTCCGGACAGCTTGGGTCTTGTAGAGACACGGTTGCGTATCCTCTGTCGCCAGCGTGCAGGCGAATCAGACCGAGGTGAGTATGCGTTCAATTCCAGGGAGGATCAGAAATGACTTGCAGAGTCCCAGGACGAAGGAAGCCAGGAAGGAACCAGGACAAGTACTAGGGCGGTAAGGAACAAGCGCCACGGGTGGCAAGGCCATTAGGAAGGAGAGCGCTGAAAAGAGTTTAGGGTAGAGGAGAGGCTCACAGAACCTGGGAAGTAATAGTACGAGTACAAGGAAAGTATGACCACACTTGCCGAAGTTCGGGAAGTCAGCGTTGAGACGCGAAGCACCGCGGGGCCGTGTCTCTTTTCAAGGAACTGGTGAACTCCTGGAAACGCTAGAGCAGTAGTCACGCACTGTCGGCCATGTTGGGTGTACCTTGGAAGGAATGTAGCAATATCTTATGGACCACGTAGTCCAGAAGGGGCTAAAACGTCAAATCATGACAACTAACCCTTGCACACTAAACTGAATGTAAGTTGAAAACAGGAATTTCTACAAGCTATAGGCTTACTGATTTCTCTCAAAGTTCCAAGCAAAGTTCAAGGTGCATAAAAGAAAGAAATATAGTTCCATGAGGAAAGGGGATCTCCCCTCCCTTCCCCTAGATTTCTTCTAGTGGTTCAAATATCAGAGATCCAGTTTGTTCAGGGGGGGTGGGGGGAAACTCTTCCCTTGAATCTCCTCAAATTGAAATCTCCTCAAAGTACACAATTCTCTTGAATCACAGTTATCCTTAAAAGGGATAGGACTTTTTCATGTTTATCACGGTTCCACAATTCCACAGAGGGGTTTTGACCCCTGACCTTTCTCAATCCTTCTATCCCTGGTATACTTTCTGTGCCAGGGTATTGTAGATTATCCTTAAAAAGGGGTGGCGTCTGATCTCTGGTTTACTCCCCTGCCAGGGTGTTACAACTTTCTTACTTGGGTGTGAGCCCCAGACGCACTGTTTGCCTGGTTCATTATCCTGCCAGGGTTTTTTCGTTCGAGGGGGTGGGGGGAGAGGGGCATAATATTGTTGGCCAGAAACAAACTCCAGAGAGTTAACAGACCTTCGGTTGAAACTTAGGGACCTGTGCCACACTCCCATATGGCTTATTGTAATGTAAATACTGAATTTACAGGTTTTTCTAGCCATGTAAGAGAAGCTTCCCTCCAGAGAATCTGTGACGATGTTGCTAGATTTGTCATACCTTCCCCCTATGCTGCAGTTTTCTTCTAGATGTATTGGAAAACAGGAAAGGTAGTTACGTGTCCTTGATCTACTTTCCTGTGCTCAATAGATAAACGATAAGGTCGTAAATCTAGAAACCCGCACGTTACTGTGGTATTCGTATCCTTCTGGCGACTGATCCACAAAAGGGGGTGGCGGGGTCACTAACCAGTCGAAACTTTCTTCCCGTAAGGTAATATCGCCAATATGTCCTAGCCCAATTAATAGCTAATGCTTCAAGTTCAATTGTGGGGTCGTTTCGCTACCTAGGAAAGTTTCAGACTGATGTACAGAACCGGGTGTTCAATGCCATCATATTCTTGGGAGGGGACTGCTCCCTGTCCAACTAGAGATGCATCTATTTGCAGGATGAATTATTTGCTGAAATAAGCTACCTTCAAGATTGGTTGATTACAACAGACCTGCTTGAGGATGGAAAAACAGTCTTGTGTCCATTTTAACTTCTGGGGCTCAGAATTCTTGAGTTTGTCAAGGAAAACATAGGTATATACCTTGTATAATACCCCACCAAGATAAGAATTGTCCTTAAATCCCTTTGTTTTGGGCGTCAGCATTTATTGTACTAATTTTACTTTTTCTGTGTGGGGCTGTACAAGACCATTTTCCACAAACAAAACAACGTATTTGGGGGTTGGCCATGAGAACTGCTCTCCTTAGGGCTTCATGGCACATATGCTCACTCCAGGTTTTGCTGTGAATGGCCATCGTCTATGTGGGCCCTAGGAAATGCAGAGAATGGATGGCGTACCAATCCATCAGTCTTTTGAATCTGGCAGGTGCCCCATGAAGACCGAAGGGGAGTACTTTAAATTTGCATTTGTATTTGTATTTATTGAGCACCTTACACCAAAGCGCTGTACAATTGAACATAATACATAAACAATATAACAGTTGAAGCAAATACATTATGAATCAATCAACAAAACAGTGAAAAGAGCAATTAACTGAAGGGGATAGGTAGGGAAGGGGAGAGGGAGTGGATAGGAGGGGAGTGGTGAAGAATGGTAGGAGGGGGGAAGGGTGACAGGGGGGAGATAGTTAGGGGAAGAATAAGGAGAGGGAGCAGGAGGAGGGAGGTGCTTCAGGGAGGAGAATGGAGGAGGAGAGATTTAAGGAGAGTGCGGAATAAGGTGAAGGTGGGGGTAGAGCGGATAGCAAGAGGAAGGGAGTTCCAGTGTAGAGGTGCTAAGAGTTGGAAGGAGCGGAAACGGGAGGACGCACAAGGGGAGGGAGGTAAAGTGACAAAGACAGGGTCAGCGGACCGAAGGGAACGGGAGGGAGAGTAGAAGGAGAAGGGAGGAGAGATAAGGGGGTTAAATTGGTATAATCCTACCAGTGTGGAGAAAGTAGTTTTCCCTTTATCCTCTGGGTTTACTTGCACTTGCCAAAAGCCTTTTGTTAAATTGATTGTGGAAAGGTAAACAGCCAAACCCAATCAGTCGATCAAATCATCGATCCGTTGCATGCGATAGATGTCAAATTATGAAAGGGCAATTACCTTTCGGAAATTATACAAAATCTCCAGGTATTATCAGGCTTTGCAACAAGTATTGGGAACGACCAGGGGTTTGAGAAGCTTAGATTATGTCAGGGGCTAACATTTTCTCCAACTCCTGTATAATTATATCTCTTCGTGCCTCGGGATCCTATAAGGCTTCAAGTTATTCACGTTCCTGCGGGAAGTAAGAATGTAATGGAAAAAACACTTTCCTCTTCCTGACTTCTTACAGAAGACATATGAAAATTGGTTTAAGAGATCATGAAGATTCGGTTTCTGATCTTGTGAAAGATCCAAGGGAACCAAGTTGTTCTTTTTTGGATTGTACTGGGTCCTATTGCCACTATTTAAAAAAATTAATACAATATCATTCGAATTTTTTATTTATAATGCACTTAATACCAACAAGTGGTCTCTAAGCAGTGGGAAATCGGGATTCGAACCTGTGTTGCGCTTCGTTGTCTTGCTTCAAAGACAAACAAGATTCCCATGAGCTATCCTTCTGTCCGGTTTTCATTTGCCTGTCGAGCTCAGAGACCAAGTAATTACAGGGGCCCGTTTGTTGTAATATAATCATATGGTCCATGCCATTTGGATAGCATTTTATTTTAAAGATGTCGGTAACAAAAAAACTTTTTGTCCAATCGAGAATGATCTCACGGTAGCCAGATCTGAGGGTAGCCTTCTCATCATGTATGGTCTTCTGTTCTTGAGCTCTTATAGGAGGTGGGAATGGACTATAGCTTGGAGTGTGGTCAAACTGCGGTCATATTTTTTGACTTTTCACATTACAATTCACAACACACATTATATAAAGAAAAGCATTCATTCAGTTCCATACAATACAATTAAATTCATTTTTATAAAACAATTCTTGCAACACTTTCACAACTTCAATAGAGAGGCATACCTCGTGACCAGCTATCAATCCCTCCCAAACAATCCCTCCCAAACATTCTCTGAGGATAACCAATCTACAAATCGGCAAAGAAACTTAAATCTCACCTCCATGGTCCCCCTACAGTCAATCATTATGTGTTTTAAAGACTGATTCCCTATCTCATCACAGAGAAGACAGGTATTAACACCTTGTAAATGTTTATTCCGAGATGCTTGGATTTTACCGGTATAAAGCAAGTTTAAGCGAAACCTTAAAAACGTCAGCCTCCATCTCAAATTCGGAAAACACCTAAGATACATTGGTAAAAAGCCTCTTGGTTTAGGAGGATAAGGAATTCGCTAGTACCAATCGATGCATTTCTACTATAGTGCGAATCCAATCCATTCTGGCCAATGCCTCCTTGATGACCACAGCATTCGTAATCAGATCTTGCTCTGCTCTGTAACACTCTTGCAAGATTTTAATTGCATAGTTCTTCAGTTATAATAGGACTTGGCTGGTCCTCTTATTCAACTGAAGCCCAATAGCCTCGTACAGAGAGCTCTTTTGTGAAACCAGTACAAGTCTGTATATCATGATGACCTTCCAGTCTGTATACATCTGCATCAATTGTAGACCCAACTCATACCTCAGGCTTGACACTGGAAAGCTCTGAGGGAGACTCAGGATCTTCCTCCATAGTTTCCCCTCTATTCTAGTCCAATTCATTGCTCGAGATCAGGGTTTTGTATCCATTCCAGCAAGACATTATGGTATTACCTTAGTTGTGTAGAATCTTATTAAGGGAACTATTGAGAATTTACAGTAGATATTAAAATGTTTTTTTCATTTGGCAAGCCAGCTGTATACATTTATCATCTACTTCCAACTCCAACTGGGCTAGTGTTGGGTGAGAACTCAATTTGATGGCTAGGTATCAGGAACCACATGGCCTGTTAAAGTTTGCTTGAAATTTTGAACGCGTTTGAGTGGCTTCTTCAAACTTATAAAATTTGACTTAGCTGGATTTATTTTAAGTGTTTTGTGGCACAATCTCCAAGGGCTCTCAGAAGATGTTGGAGGCCTATCAGAGTACAGTCTAAAAGGACTACACCATCCGCATAGGCTATCCAATTAAAAGCCTGAGACAATATCTTGGGGCTGGCCAATGCATGATATACTAGTATATCTGCAAAGTCAGCGAGATATAGGTTGAAGAGGCAGGGGGCAAGTATGCACCCCTGCCTCACCCCACTTTCCCAGTTGGTAGTCTCTGCTACGGCGTTACTTTGGAGACAACTTCGGGATTCCTGAGAGTGGTTGACAAAGGACCAAACGTTTTGGGAGTTATTGCCCAGGGCTCTGACCATCAATTCCCCATCCTTCCGATGGAGAAGATACCTATGTGACCAGTAACAGTTTTTATAATTTCTCTGCAATTCCTTTAATTCTAATTGAAAAACTTGGTTTGTTACAATCCCACATTTTAGAGCCCGAATTCCTCAGGTCTCTTTTCCTAAGCCATGTTTCCTTGTCCAAAGAATGTTTATGGGTTAACTGCTTGGTTGAGCCACAAGTTCCTGGAGGGTCGAGATACCACAGGAATTCCAGAACATTTGTTGGATCGCATGCTATTCTCAATTCTCACTCAGAGGATTGATAGATTTTTGCAGATTATTATTCAAGGAGGCATCTCCCCTTCTGAATATTGCAATTCTATTCCTTCCATTATTTACTCTCGGATTGAAAGAATGCCCCATTTCCACACTTGTTACTTGAGATAAACCCCCCATTAACATATTGTGATAACTGCTCCCTCCATCACATACCCGAAAGCTGTACGATCTAGCAAGCAAATCCTCTGAGATGAACATATAGTTGAACCAAATGAGACCCTCTTTTAGGTTAAGGCTGCCGGAACATCCCCATGCACATTCCCATTTGCCATCACTAAGTATCATTCTGAAAGAAAGGTTAGGCATTTCTTGCCATTTTCTGTAGATTTTCTATATTTTATTTTAACCGTGGCAGTCGCGTGGTAATACATTGGGAGTTTAAGTCCCCCACCAGTACTATGCCAGCCGTTCCATATAAGATTTTTTTCCCACAACAACCACTCAGATAGTGACTTCAAGAAAGTTGATAAGGTAAAGCAGGCGGGGTTCCAGTAGATGTTGATCAACATTAACGATTCAGGAGGCAGGCTTCCTCTCATAACTATTTAGCAGCTAACCTGTTCTGCATTTCAGCTGGCATTAGTTCGAATTCTCTTACTATTGAGTTCCGAATCGCTGGACGCCCTCCTCCAAGAATTCCTCCACCTTGAAACGGTGGGTTAGCCAAGTTTCTTTGCTGTGCTTGGGATTGATTTTCTACTATTTAATGAACTGGTTGTGGGATGGCCCCCTGCCCGTTTTATTATTCAGCCCACCTCCCTGTATCATTCCTCCGATTACCTTCCTGGGCATTATTAATAATTTCAGACAAGATCTCATACCCCAATTTTCTGTCGCTAAAACAGCATTTGCACCCAACCTAGTTTTTAGATGCATTTTGGCTATAAATGTGCATTTTTCATGAAGGAAAAAAAACATACTCGATATCATAGGTAGAAAATAGATATAGGTCCGGGATTTACTTTAGAAGCAACAAAATGGTGCTTTAATTTAGTGCTTTATGGACCCTTCGTTTTTAATTGGTTCAACCATACTCTAGGGATGAGAAAGGGTTGGTTCCCCAATACATCTACATTGGGCCCCGTCCGGGACTTCGCTGCTCCATCTTGAGTACCGCTGCTCCATCTTGAGTACTCCAACTCTGCTCGCATGTAGTTTGAAGGGCAGGCATCCGATGAATTACATCCTCTGTTGACTCACTCTCTCAGCTACTTCATACATTATTACTTAGATCTTTCACTGGCATTTGATTTACTGATGATGTTAAGGAGGTTGGAGGAGAGACATGCTTTTTTGCATTAATAAAATATTGGCTCCCACTTCATTGGGTCCTGTGCTTTTCTGCTTGTACTCCAATAAGTTTAGGTGCAGGTACAATAGTTTATTTTAGGATTGGTCTAGCAGTTAGACGTCGATTGTTCTGGGTCAAATAGTGGTCAGTTTGCAACTATTGACCTACACAATTGGAGGTTTGCTGCTGTGAATCCGGTAAAATTCCACAGACATAGGCACCTCTACAAAGGCATCTTTACTTGGTAATGATGCACGGAAGAAGTTTGTTTTTACCGAGTTCTTGATCTTACAAACTTTGATTCTTTGGTTTAGGTTCTGAAAGCTGTAATGAGGGTGCTAAACCCTGTACAATAGCTTGATTTTTCCTCTTCCTTTTTCCTCCCATTACTTCTATTCCGTTTTGGAGCATTCGGCTCAGGATCTGGGATGTTCACAATTTCAATTAGGTCAGCTGTGTAATCCACATCTACTTCCTAATCATTGGCTGCCTGTGCCATTCTCCTAAACACGGATTCAGAAAGCGGCGTGTCATAAAGGACCCAGCTGACCTCCACTTCAGCTGAAGGGATAACAATGACATCCTCCTTTGTGGTGCGCTGCTGAACATTATTAAACATGGCTGATATCTTCCATTCATTTTCTCTGTCTGTTGGTTGGTTGGTTATAGAGATGTGTCCATATAGATCATTAATGCCGACTCATTGCTTTTTTACTTCCATTTTGAGTTCTTTTAGAGAGTCCATCGCTGTTGAATTTAACATGGTTTTCAGGCCTACCAACGAGGAATCGCACCCTCCTACTTGATTAGGAAATTCAGATGGGATCCCTGAATGCAAATTAACTTCTCCTTTTAGTGATTCAAACACATTCATCAGCATGTTCGAAACGAAGTTCAATGTTGTGTCATTTGTGCTTTTAGGCCTTGGCTAAAAACCTCTGGTGATCTAGTGGGCCTGTTTTCAAGCAGAAATTGGAACGGACTCTCAATCAGCAGAGGTTGCGTTACAGGAGCTAAAATGGGACTCATTGCCACGGACCGAATGGAGGGGCTTAATAAAAAGGGAGTTTTGTCCTTCCACCAGGAGTTGCATTATTAGAGGACCCTGCCAAGGCCAAACTCGGCCGCACAGGAGAAATCACCCCCTTTATTTCATAGTGGTTAGCATCACTTAGACTCCAACATTTCCTTCTTGTGAACAAGTCATTTATTTTGCTTAGGCCATTTAAAAAAAAAAAAAAAATTGACCTCAAATCCTGGGCTACTATGGGGAGCCAAAAGCCTGTGTGCTAGCGACCTGTCCCTGCGACTTTAACTGAATCTTTAAATGCTGATTGCCTAACCTCCCAGATCGAGGTGATTCTTCAAATTCAGGTGCTCTTAGGTCATCAAAGGGGACCACTTTGCAGGTTCTATATTTTTGTCATTTTAATACTTGGGTCCTAGAAAAATAGCCTTATACAAGTTCCCAAGCAAAGTGAATACACCAGAGCTCTGAATTAGGGTTGTTTTAATATTTCCTTGCCTTTCACATGGATCAAATGTGGTGTGTAAACAAATAAGATCCCACGCTGCTAGGACCATTGGCAAGGTTAGCATGTGTCTTGTTTTTCTTGACCGTGTCCCACCTGTGCCCCACCAAAGCACACCAAGGTAGTTAAGCTTCCCCGATTAACAGGGAGACTAAAACATAGCAGAACACGGTTACTTGAAGTTTATTACGTTTGAGCAGTCCTTTCATTGCTGGCTTTCAGTTTCAAATGTCCATGTTCTCCCACAATATTAAACGGCTAATGTTCTGAGTCAGTTGCTGTCAATAAAGGAGACATGCATAGCACTACGCAAAATAAACGACTGAGCGCTTAACGCCAATACATTTGGAGTGGGGGTAAGCGCTGGAGCAAGGGACATGGAAACAGTCACACGAAGCAGAGCAGTGAAACGTCATGCTTGATAACGCAGTTATAATAATGTTCGTGAAAAGAAATTTAGTTCAGAATAGACTTACAGTTCCACCTGTAACAACCGTTGACCTTCCTTACGATCGAGGCCCGGAATTACAGTTATGTACTAGTAGTAACTTGTGGAACGTATAGGCTCTATGTCTATAAAACCGCAGGAAACACAGCAAACAGTCCCCCAGGCCCCGCTGGAGTAGGGGTTATAGGTAAAGATGCACCCCCTTGTGGCTAGAGATGGAATAAAGACCACTCCAATGTGAATCCAAATGCAACCAGCAATATCAGCAGTATAACTAACAGTCAGAACACAGCAAATACTCCTGCACACTCCCCAACTGTGGTCATACGTTTTATCAAACACTGAGCTGTCTGAGATAGGGCCAATAAAACATCTTTTCTCTCCTCCCACGTCTCCCTCAACAAGTCCAAAACATCTCGGGGGTCCTGATCATATCAGAGTCGGAATGCTGAAAACCCTAAGGAGGATAGTTTTATTTATTTTTTAATGGTAAAAAGGGCCCCGGGGTATCATTACGTCCCAAATTCCCACATCTGCTTCCACCAATTTGCAAAGGACATTTTTTAAGATCTTATTAAAACGTTCAACCAGACCATCAGTTTGAGGGCGATACGGAGGTCCGGAGTGTTTTCATTTGAAGGATTTGTTTTGTCTCAGTCATTAAGTTTACTCAAATGTAGTTCCTTGATCAGTAAGGATCTCCTGAGGTAATCTGACTCTGGCAGGGAGTGTGGGGGACGGGGAGGGTTAATCAGATGTTTTAATATCTGTTGTGATGCATTACTCGTTCAAGGAGAAGCTTTGGGATACCTTGTTGTATAATCCAAGATTACCAGGATATACAGTTACCCCTGCTTCGAAGGTTTGAGTGGCCCTATAATGTCCATACAAATGCGTGAAAGTGAATGTTAATAATCGGTAAAGGTTAGTGTGTGGGCACTGGTCTTCTGGTACAGGGCATAGGCGAGAACAAGGTTCTCACGTCAGCACATACTACGGGCCAGTAGAATCTGCTCAATACCGGTCCCTGTGTTCTGGCTGTTCCTAAATGTCCGCCTGCGACATGTGAATGGGCAATTGCCAACACCATCCTCTGATGGGTTTTGGGGACCACAATGTGACCTGGGCTATTCTTCTGAACTAGTATCACTTCTATAGAGGAGCCCCTGTTTAATGAAGAATGGTTCTTCTTTCATCCTCCCCTCCTCTTCCGAGACTGTGTGTAAAAAAGCATTGGCCAATATGGGATTGTTGCGTTGGGGAAACGAGAGATCGGGAATTATCTCAGGTTCATCACCCTGGGGTCCCAACACCTCAGATGACTGAAGAGCCTTCATCTGCCTCCCCAAATCCCTTCTCACCTCTGTCAGTCTCATTGTCTTGGGTGCTTTCCAAAATCCTAGGGAACAGGGCTTGCTCTAGGATTCTCTGGGCTATCTTTCTCCCATTTTTACAGTGTGTGAGCTCTTCCTGTTTTGCATTAGGATCTTAACATCACCCAGACAGTCGGGATCTACTCCCCCTGCCAGTACGTCCAAACCAGGTCTCCATGCTAGCATCGATTTAGAGGTCAACTGTATATAGGTGCCTTTCAGAGGTATCAGGAAAAGGTCTGTAGGGAGTTAACACTCGGTCTTCCTGGTTGGAGGGTTTCCTTGACTACTAGCTAAATCAGAGCCAATTGATTCTTTGGTAGTGATAGACAAGTAGCCCGCTCACTCAATTTTACAAATTGAAAGGCCCCCCAGTTTGTATCAGCTGAGTCAAATCTCATCCTGACACCATATGTAGGGGATCAAGAGAGACTAGGGCACAGTGCATTGTCAAATGTTGGTTACAAAGTTTTTGTCAAAATAATAAGAGGTTGGGGAAATCCTACCAATCCAGAGGGGTTTCCCAGCCTCAACAAAACTAAGGAACGTCTGTCAGGATATTAAACCAAGCGCCCTCTGTTCTGTGCCCAAAACCCTGAACTGACCTTTACATGCTAAACTGTATATAACGCAAAAACTGAATTTCTATAAGCTATAGGCTTATAGCTTTCTCTCAAAAATCCAAACAAGGTGCATAAAAGGAAGAAAGTTCCACCAGGAAAGGGGTTCTGGTCTCAAATATCACCATCACAGTTCCAGTTTGTTCAAAGGGCAAGACTCTTCCCTTGAATCTCCCCAAAGTGCACAGGATTCTTGAATCACAGTTATCCTTCAAGGTACATGGCTTTTCCCCTTTTACGTTAATCACTGTTCCATGACTCCACAGAGGTGTTTTGACACCAGAGTTTACTCAATCCTTCCATCCCTGCTATATGCTCCTGCCAGGGTATTGTAGCTTATCCTTAAAGCATATAGGTCTCACTTTTCTCAATGTCCCAACATTTCCAGGTAGGTGTTTTAACCCCATTTATCTCTCATCACTTCTCTCCTTACCCCTGGTTTACTCCCTGCTAGGGTGTTACAACTTTCTTACTTGGGTGTGAGCCCCAGACTCACTGCTTGCCCGATTCACTATCCTGCCAGGGTTTTTTCCGCTCTGTTCACGCTCTTGTATCCTGATCCAACACTTCGAGTATTTGGTCACCGACCATTTCTTCACCAATGTTTGAGTATCAGTTCCCCCGTTTTTACTTTGGCTCCGAACGTTCATATCTGTATCAATTGTACAGCCTTTACTTTGGCCATCAATTATTTCCTTTCCTTCATTTGGGCTCCCACGTTGTGTGGGGTAGGCAGTATTAGGCAGTATTAGCCCTGAAGCGTCTCGGTAACCCATGCACTTTACCTGGGTTTACCAGTGTAGTGGCGGCTTCAGCATTCCTTGTGCTTCCCGTTCCACTTTGCTTTTCGGCCCACTGACTGGCAATGTGTCCCGTGAGCTGCTTCGCTCCCGCTTTGCCCACTTCTGTGTTTGGCAGCTCCACCTACCCGTGATAAGAAAGCAGCAAACTTCTCCTGGCTTGGCTTCATTGCTCGCCTCCAGTGTCGCAAACAGTGTCAGAACAAGTTGGACGCAGCTGCAGTCTCAGTCTCCCTCTCTGTTCAGTTGTCTCCATTTTAAATGTCCCGGTCTTACTAAGCATTTTCCAATGACTAGAATGCAGCATTGGTGTACCGTGTCGGTCATCCTTATCACTCCATCGCTCTTCCTCGTCTCAGTACTAGAAAGTAGGCCGGGAGGTCCATTATGTTGTTGGCTAGAAAAACCTCAGAATTCAGTATTTACATAAGCCATACAGGAGTGTGGAACACGTTCCTGGGGGTTACTTAGAGTTACAACTGAAAGTTTGTTTAGATAGTATTCCCTTATCTCCCAGGAGTTTATCTTCCCATACGTGGTCCTCCCGTAGATAGCCTGGGGGTCAGAGTCAGGTAGCTTCTACCATTCCCTGGCCATGTAGGAGAAGCTTCCCTCCAGAGAATCAGTGACGATGTTGCTAGATTTGTCACTTATCTAATTTGATATACTGCTTGTAATTGTTTGCCAAAGAATACAAGTTTACATTTTTTTTTTAAATAAAAAGGCCATTTTCATATTTCCTCAGCCCCACTACCCAACAGCAGCCCTGATTGCGACCTTGAACAATGCTTCCATTAGAATTACATCAGGTCCATCCACAGAAGGCTCCTGCAGGTGGTTCCAGCCTGCAGGGGAAGCTACACCTCCAAGTCTTGCAGTGACTCACTTCAAAATGCATGCGTTACCATTCTCACAAATAAACAAAAAATAAATAAAGAAATGCCCTCTCTAGCCCACCAAAAACACTCAAACTGTTCCTGTTTCAGCCTCCAAATATATTTTCACCTGAAAGCAAACTTCTCCCATTAAAAAAAAAAGTTCTGACGGTTCGTAGTTCTAACAGCTCGCTAAGGTGAAAAAGAATTGCAGCCTTTCATTTCTGAAAAGTCAACCTTTCTGCAATGCACCATTGAATGTCAAAACATATTAGTGTTGAGCCAAAAAGACCACAGCACGATAGCTTAGTTAGGCTACAAAGTAATTTGTTTGCAAGCGTTCGTAATCATGAGCTCACATCACCAAGCATAGGGAGAATAAAGCTCTTGATATAGCAGGGCTCATTAAGAATTCAACTTTGGAAGGCTTAAATCGAGTTTCTAATTTGTTTTTCCTTCGCAAAGAGCTGCTGTCACAGATGGCCTCAAGAATACATCAACTCCCAGATGAGGTTCAAGTGTTTTTATTTTCAGTTCGCCAAACGGGCCTAGTTGTCGTCCCTCCCTCTCCAACTTAAGAATAGGCAGAAACACGCTAATGCAGCCTTCTGTAGACCACAGAGAGGTACTAGTGATCGATACCCCTAGTCCCTAAAAACTATCAGTCTATTATTGATGGTCTGAAGTAAAAGGCCTTGTCCATCTATACTTCCTCTGGGAATAATCCATGGGACACCCATCAGGGACCCAGGTTCTATAGCGCCTTTCAATCACTAAGTGCACTCACCTGAGCTTCAATGCCCTTCTACTCTCCCTGATGTTGGACTCCTCTCTCTGCTATCCTCCTCCTCCTCCTCTCTCCCCCCCCCTCTGCACCACTTCCTCTGTGCCACAATGCTACCACTCACAATGCCATCACTTGCACTGCCACAACCAACACCACAATTCCAGCATCCCCACTGCCATCTCCAAACTATTTCCACTCCACCTTCTCTTCAGTCACCAGTCTTGCACTCTTCTAGTCACCCTCTCACCCCGTTCTACTACCCCTTTCACTCACACATCTCATACGTATGTGCGCACACACACACACACATCACGCTAAACTGCCTCCACACTACTATACACCCTCCCATCTACTTCTAGTCTCTTGGTTCACCTCCACCTTCTCTGACCTAATCCAAACAACCCACAACTTCCTGTTTCCTGTGCCCTCTTATGTTCTCCTCTTCTGGTTCCCAGCCAGGAAAGTGTTGCGTTCAGCAGAATACAGCTAAGGGGGTCTAAGCCCCCACCCCTTTCTTTCATACCGGCCCACCACAGTTTATCAATGGCAGACTATTATAGGAAACTGTCACGCTCTGGTGAGCATGTCCAAAGTGTGCGGGTTTGCAATCTTTTAAGGATCCAAAGCTCCATCACAGGTAAGTGTCGGTCCCTTCTTGAGCGAATTTCAGTCCGAGTGGGGGAGCAGCTGCACAGCCCTGTTGCTGGTGAGCTCTGCTGCAGAATAGAGCGGTCTTACATAAACGCTGACACTTGTGGTTCTCTCTGACATGTAGTGGTTTTCTTGCTTTTTTCAGCTGCTTGTACACACTCCCCTATGGAGATTCTTGTGAGTGGTTTACTCTTTGGTCCACTACTGGGGCTGCGGGTATCTGTAGTTCCCTAGTAGAACAAAGACAGAGAAACTGGCCAACATTCGCAATAGATGAATGGGTGATTCCGAGTGGTACCATTTTCAATCACACAGGCACATAATGAAGGGCCATGGACTGGGGCCCTCCCAACAACCACAATCCCCCTCTGGTGTAGGATTGGCACTGGCTTCCACCGTGATAGGCCTCCCACCCCAGGCTGAGAGAGGCTACCGCCCCTCTGTACAGGGTCAGGCTACTGGCGGTCACACCATACACCCCAGAGGGTAACCCCACACATTCCAGTCTAAATTGGGACACTGCAAACTACATGGCAGCACGCAAACAAAAGGAACACAGCTGAGGTGCTTTCAGAGGCATATAGGGATGGGCAAGTGTTAATCTTGGCATGTGCAAATTTACCGAAGGCCGTTATGTTTTAGGCAGAGCCTGTTGTGTGCATCTCGACTGAGCCAGTTTTTATGTTTTTTAATTGCAAATTGTTTTTAAACCTTTCAAAAATGTTATCACGTTTTCAGACTGAGCCTGTTGCCCACCATGTCCATCTAGATTTAAGATTGCAAACAGTCAATTGCATGTTGGAAAATTCTATTTATAAAATGAATCAGGATATTGGCCACATTTCCAGTATTGCCTTTAAAAGCCTGGTAGGACTGAAACCGAGCAAGCCATTTGTCGGTCTGATGATGCCTTAGCGAGAATGGTGGTGGGACAGTCATCTACATGTTGGACATTTGCCTCTAGAAGACCAATAGGGTGAAGGATTACCAGGTTACTCACCGTAGTGACCACCTACTCCTAGTCCATAGTCCCCTTTCCTCCATATTTATGGGACATCTCTCCGTCCTGTGGGACGGGACCGGAGCACTTTGTAAAAAGCATTCAAATTGTTTTTAAAAATGTGTTCCTCCTCTTTCCTGCGCAGGGCCTGGCACGCGGCCATAACCCCACCCACCTTGGCTCGGCCCGTGCATCGCCCATCAGTCCTTTTATATCGCAGGGTCAAAGACCCATTAGCAATAACAGAGGAACCTTATTAGAGGGGATGGCGAAGGGCGTATGGAGGAAAGGGGACTATGGACTAGGAGTAAGGTGGTCACTACGGTGAGTAACCTGGTAATACTCCTACGTCCCGTCCCCTTTCCTCCATACTTATGGGAAATTCCCAAGCACTCCTTACAGGAACTATGGGTGGATGGAAATAACTCTTACTGAAACAGGTTCTTCAGCACAGCCTGGCCGAACTGAGCGTCAGCTCTAGAGCCCATTCTTTCTGGGCTGCATTCTTTCATCGAGGCAGTATTGCTTACAGAAAGCAGATGGGGAGCCCAAGTAGCCGCTTTAGCGATGGACTCCCAGGGAACATACTTCTGAAAAGCAACTGCGGCTGCCTTGCCTCGCACCTGGTGTGCATAAATACCTTTAGGAGGTTTCAGCTTTTGGACGGTGAAAGATTACGTGATACAGGCGGTAATCCACCTGGAAATAGATGCCTTAGACGCCGGCCTGCCCTGAGGCTTACCGAAGGTCACAAACAGTTGGGAAGAGCCCCGAAGCTCGGAAGTCCTGTCCAGGTAGAACCTAAGAGCTCTTCGGACATCCAGGCAGTGTAGAACCCTTTCCGCCTCCGAGGCAGGGTTCGGAAAAAAGACCGGAAGGGAAATCAACTGATTCAGATGGAATTCGGTCACTACCTTTGGTAGGAAAGCTGGGTTCGTCCAAAGGACTACCTTGTCCTTGTGAAAGACCAAGAAAGGGTGCTCCACCGACAATGCCTGGAGCTCACTCACTCTTCTTGCTGACGTAATGGCTACCAGAAAGGACACTTTCCAGGACACGTACTTGAGGTCAACCGTAACCATTGACTCAAAGGGTTTATGTCACAGCGCTGTCAGGACTACATTTAGGTCACCAGGCGGGTGCGGACTACGAACCGGAGGGTAAAGGCGTGTCAAGCCTGCAAAATGCCCCTTAACCACTGGGTTACTCAGAGAATAAGAGCATTGGTCTATAGCAAGATAGGCAGAAACCGCTGAAAGGTAAATTCTGCATGACAGAACGTAAACACCCGACTCTGCTAGGGAGGACACAAAGGACAGCACCGTGTCAATCGTAGCTACCCTTGGATCCAACTGCTTTTCCAAACACCAATGACAGAACCTGAGCCATTTACTCCTGTATTGGGATCTGGTCGAGGGTTCCCTGGCTGCCTGGATAATACGCATGTTATCCATAGACAAGTTAAAATGCTCTAAGACTTGAACTCAGGCACCATGCCGCCAAGCTGAGCGATTGTGGGGAGGGGTGCCGCATCTGCTGTTCCCCTTGATGAACAAGATCTGGGGTTACTGGCAACCTGATCAGCGGAAACACCAACAGGTGTTGAAGTTCTGAGAACCAAAAACTGGCCGGCCACCGCAGGGCCATGAGCAGAAGAACAGTTCACAGAGTTCTTCCCCTTCCCAATTGCTCGATGAACTAGAGGCAGAGGCGGGAAGGCGTAAGCTCTCATGTTGTGCCATGGAATCTCGAGAGCATCTCCCAGAGAGGAGGCTCTCGGCCCCCCCACTGGAGGCATACCGAGGAAGCTTCTTGTTTACCACCGTAGCGAAGAGGTCCACCTCCGGTGTGCCCCAACGCAAGAAAGTCCATGAGAGGACCTCCGCCTTCAACTCCCACTCGTAGCTGACCACTGTCCGCCGGCTGATGCCATCCGCTGTGACATTCATCTGGCCCGGGATGTGCACCGCAAGCAGCCAGACGCCATGAAGCATGGCCCACTCCTATATCTGGATGGACAGATCAACCAAAGGTGCCCACCCCGCAGGCAACAAAACATTGTGCGGAAGGGGTATCCGAGCATTCCGCTCAAAAACTGACCGATAAGGATGCACACAAGGTCGAGAATACAAGCCCTACAGCTGAGGCCGATGGCGCAGCTGTAGGGGTAGCGTTCAAAAATGGCCGCCGCTGTCGTGGCGGGAACGGGCGCCCATCACCTGAGGGGAACTGCGGCACGTGAGGAAGTGAGGCAGGGTTCTTAACTTTAGCCTTAACATAAGGAACCTCAGCAGAGCTGGTACTATGAGGCCTGGAATGTTTCTGCGACATACCAACCGCCAAATTAGTCTTCTCAGGAAGGACCTCGGCGCTGCCGGTAAAAGAAGAATTTCCCTTCTTTGCCCCCTCAACAGATCTAGTGTCGCCGCAAGAGCAGGAACGGTGTGAAACAACCTTCACCGATAAGGCCTTGCCAGACCCTCAGAAATGTTGGTAGCTTTAGCCTCTGTACGAGGGACTTCGGACCCAGGTCCGGTAACAGCCTTACTCGCGCGGGCCTCGAACATCCGTCCGGTAGCACCAAGCCCCACAAAGGCCTCGGGGCGCACCCTGGCATAAGAGCCAGCCGTCCAAATACGGATACCCTGGAGACGAAGGAAGGCCGCAATCACCGACATCATGTTCGTGAAGACACGCGGCGCCGAGCTGAGGCCAAAAGGAAGCACTCGAAACTGGAAGTGCTCCTCTCCCAAAGAGAAGCGGAGATATCTCCTTTGTGGGTTCCAAATCAGGATGTGCATGAACGCGTCCTGAAGATCCACAACGCTGAGCCAATCGCCCATCTGCAAGGAGGAGCGTATCTGGCCGGGCGTGATCTTGAATTTCTCTTGGGGTAGGAAAAGATTGAACTAGGAAAGGTCTAGGATGGTGCGCAGGCCAGCCTGGTTGGGTTTGGGCACCGTAAACAGCCGGGAGTAGAAACCCTCCCCTCGCTCCCCAAGGGGAACGGGTTCCACAGCTCTGAGGTGCAGAAGTTTCTGAACCTCGGCCTTGAGGGAGGGTGAGCCCAAAGCTGGAAAGGAGGGTTGAGGGGTGGGGTAGCGGGTAAAGGTAAGCGGAAGCCCGCTCAAGCGACTGACAAGACCCATCAGTCTTCTGTGATGGCCTGCCACGCCTCCCAATGAGACGCAATGCGTCCTCCCACCGGAGTCTCGTGCGAGTGCGGAAAACCCTCATTTGGCAGGCTTATCGGTGGCAGTGCCACCTGAACCCGATGAGGAGGCTGAGGAGCGGGAGAAAAACCGCGTACGCTGTTGTCTACGGCGGTTGTTCCCCGCAGGAGTATCCACCCTGCGAGATTTGCAGTCGAGGAAGCCCCTAAAATCAGAGAAGGTCGACTTTGCGACAATGGCCTTTGAGACTTGAAGGGAGCTTTAACCAGAACAGACAATGATTTAGCCGTCTGAGTGCCATCTTTGGTTTTGGTGAGCTCTACATCAGTAGAAGTGTGAAAAAGCTCCTTACCATCAAATGGAAGGTCCACAACCTTGTCTTGCACCTCCTTCGAGAACTTAGTGGCATGTAGCCATGCTTGCCGCGAGGTATCAACCCCAAGCATCAGACCCTGAGCCGAGGTGTCTACATGATGAGCCGCAGCCTCCAGGAGATCCTGGGCTAAGACCCTGGCATCGGAAAGGCCCCCTCTGAAATCCTCTAGCTTCTCGACCGGAATGTGCTCCTCAAACTCCGACAGACCTCTCCACATCCGCATGTTAGCTCCCGCCAAAATCAATTTTGCATTGGCCTGCCTGAGCTGCAAGGCCGAATTGGCAAAGATTTTCCTCCCTAGGGAGTCCAGGAGCTTGTCCTCCTTTCCCAAGACCTGAGTAGCCGTCGCGGAGGAGGATGCTGCAGGTCTGGATTGCAACGTGGCCGCAGCCACCACTGTGGAGGAGGGAGGCGGACAAGATGACAAGGCACTTCTTCCGAGGAATGTAGCCTGTACCTCGCGTCAATCTTTTTATTTACAAAAAGTCCCGAGTGTGGCTTTTCCCAAACTCTTCGGACCTCGGCCAGAACGTCCTTCTGCAAGAACAGGCCGGTACGCTCCAAAGGAGACACGGTGAATGCCCCAGAAAGCACGCCCTCCTGTGGAGCAGGTGCCTCGGGCACCGGAACATCTAAGAAGCTCATCATGTCCAGTACCCGATCATGGAAAGCTCTGGTAGAGCGGGGCAGGTCCTCGTTGTCCTGATCGCCTTGAGGGTCATCTGACAGGTCAGGATCCTGCTGAACCGGGTCAGGCACTGCCTAGTCCACTGGGGACAATGGTGGCACAGGCGGAAGCGCAGGGGGAGGCACCACAGGCAAGGTAGTCGCCGGCGGAACCCCTGTCGGAACGGGCGGAGCCGGAGGCGCGGGTGGACATATCTCTTTGAAAAGCCCTTTGAAATATTCCCTCATGGGGTCGGTGCGCATAAGCACTTGAAATTTACCGAAAAAAGCGTCCTCAGGAGATTGTTTCGGAACCTGAGGAGGCCTCATGAGGATGACAAATCCAGGGACGTAACGGGAAAGGGTGCCACACCGGCCCCTCCGCTGACGTATCCACATAAATCAAGGGAGCCGCCCTGGCGGGCAACGAAACATTGTGCGGAAGAGGCATCCGGGCGTTCCAATCATAAACCGGCCGGTAAGGAGGCGCACAAGGGACCTTGAGTTCACCCGAAGGTCCGAACCCTACACCAGGGGCCGATGGCGTAATTGTAGGGGGTAGTACCTAAAATGGCCGCCGTGGTCGTGGCGGGAACGGCTGCCATTTTGTCCTCATCTGAGGGGAACTGCGGCACGTGAGGAAGTGAGGCAGGGGTCCCCGTCGATGGGTCAGGGGTCTTTAGCCTTAACGTAAGGAACCTCAGCAGAGCCGGTACTATGAGGCCTGGAATGTTTCTGCGACATACCAACCGCCAACTGAGCCTTCGAAGGAAGAGCCTCGGCACTGCCGGTAAAAATAAACTTTCTTCTTTGCCCCCTCAACAGATCTGGTGTCACCACAAGAGCGGGAACGGTGCGCTGTCACCGACAGGGCTTTGCCCAGCCCCTCAGAACTGTTGGTATCCTTAGCCTCTGTACGAGGAACCTCAGACCCAATAGAAGCCTTATCGGCACGGGCCTCAAACATCCGTTCGGTAACCTCAAGCCCAGCCAAGACCTCAGGGCGTACCCCGGTTTTGTTTTTGAGGGAAGCCGAAAGAGCGGCCTCAGAGCAAGCTCCGGTACCCCACGACTCAGTAGAACTGGATCTACAAACAGCCCCCACAGGAGGGGCCTTGGAGCATACTCCGGTGGACACAGGCCCCTTACGGAGACCCTCGGAGAAAACTCTGGTAGAATTATTAGGCCCGACAGGCACCTCAGGGCGAAAACCGGTAACAGAGCGATCAACGCCCCTCCCGGCTCGAGAGGAACCCGGGAAGGTATCCCCTGGCCGGTGTGCTCTGAAAATTGAAGAACTTACCGGGCGTTTTTTCTTCACGTCGATGAACACCTGAAAATGCGAAGGAGTCAGTCCGAACACTTCCTCCCACCGCTCCAACCGACGTTGAAGTGCCAGGACCGAAAGGGAGTCACAGTAAAAACAGGAGTCCCAACGGTGTTCCGGACCCAAACACTCTAAACAAAGAGGATGGGGATCCGCCCTCGCGAAGCGACGGTGACACGATGAACAGTCTGGAAAATCTAGTTTAAAAGACATAGACAGACTAGTAAACTAACGTTAGCGAGAGCCAGAGAGGGGGGAAAAAGGGAAGAAAATCTTCCGAGGATGCAAGTGCGTCCGGCTCCGATCATGCGGAGAAAAGGACTGATGGGTGATGCGTGGGGCAGAGCCAAGGTGGGCGGGGATACGGCCGCGTGCCGGGCCCCGCGCAGGAAAGAGAGGGACACATTTTTTAAAAAAATGTGGATGCTTTTTACAAAGTGCTCCGGTCCCGTCCCACAGGACGGAGTGATGTCCCATAAGTATGGAGGAAAGGGGACGGGACGTAGGAGTAAGACATTCATGCTTTGGAACTTTGGCTTACAGGGGCTGGTGTGAAAAGGATATTGCCACATTGAGAGTGCGCTACATGACAATGGAGTGAAAAGAAGAAAAGAAAAAAGACATTGAGGCAAGTCAATATCAGGAGACCGACAACTCATTGTAGTTTGTAAGGTGATTCTATACCGCCCCTACGCCTTTGGTCCCTATGCTGAAAGAAAGAACAGAGTTCAAAAGGGTTCAGCTGCAGTGGGCCGGTACGAAAGAAAGGGGAGGGGCTTAGACCCCCTTATCTGTATTCTGCTGCATGTAACACCTCACTGGCTGGGAACCAAAAGAGTGCACATCAGGATGTCATGGAAAATAAAGTATAGAAACCCAAGCTAGCATGATGCCTGACTCTACCGCTAAAAAGAAAAAACATCCAAGATAAATATAAAAGTATCCTATGGGCCTCCTGCCCAAATTAGGTGTTCTTGAAAGGTTTCTGGCCCCCAATGTACTCCCTCTGGATTAGACAAGGCTGCTGCAAGGTTCCAATATGATCACCAGCAAACCTCTGTAAATGTACAAGGGAGTAGCAAGTGTTTGCCTTCTGGCCCCGAACGCGGTTCAAATCTTATACGAAAGAAAGCTCCTTCAAATATCCCTGGATAGTCCAGCCTCTTCCGTTTCGGTACCCCTTTGGCCCTTCACCTCTCCCTGAGGTCTACGATTTCTCACCCACTCTTGCGGTCAATTTTATTGTGGCTCACTCTTTGCCTACTGGATGCTTACCCCACACTGAATGTCTGGTTTTGCACCCCTTCTTGAGGCCGGTTTGCTTGCAGCCCACTCTAGGTCCGACGGAGTCTCACCCAGACTTGGGGTCTCCGGTTTTGCACCAACTATTGGGGACCGTTTACTTTTGGCCTATTCTGGACCCGACTGATTCTTCCCCCAATTCCCCCCTCCTGGGGTAACTGGCCTTTCAGCCCCTCTTGGGCAGTTTGTCAACCCCTCTTGGGCTCTGACATTTCAGCCCTTCTTAGGCTATTTGGCATATCACCCCAGCTTGAGGGGTATGAATTCTCACCAGTCTTGGGCCATCTGGTCTTTGAGCCCATTTTGGGTTATTTGGTTTCACACCCTTTCATGGGATATTTGGATTCTGGGGCTGGTATCTCAGCTCCTCTTGGACTATTTGGTTTCTCACCCTTTTTGGGGGTATACCGGGCCTGTCCGCCCTCTCGCTCCATAGACACATCAGCTACCTGGTTTGTTGCTGCGGCATTCCTAGGGGGAGGCGGTCTCCTCAGCTGATGCAGAAGCACAGTTCCAGCTTGTCCTCAGCCTTCCGCCGTCCGTGCCAGTTTGCGCATACGCCAATGTTTCCTGTTGGCTCGTGACTGGGCTACAGTGTCGGTTCCCGCAGGTGCGGGTAGACCACTTTCCAGGAGGTCATTTCCGTTTTTTCTTCAGCTGGGCCAAACTTCTCCAGCTCCCAGTCTTCTCGCACCAGGCAGTACTACATGTGCTTTCTCACTCTTCCGCAATCCACACAGTCTGCTTGGGGCTGCATCCTGACTGCCTTGAAGAGGGACGTATTCTCCTCTGCATTACTCTCCAGGATTCCAACTCTCTTGCTCTTCCACTCCTCCATTTCAGTCTGACGGAGCCTTTATGTTCCTCCCTGCAAGGGGAGGGAACCCCCCCCATTGGTCTGGAGTTTCATGCAAAATTGGAAATAACAGGTCAAAAACCACATTGGCTACTTCCCTACAAATATTTTTAGAGCCATAGTTGTCTTGTGCAATCCCCATATAACCAATAAAGACAAGTGAGGATAACACATATCCCTGTTAAGAGACCTGTGCTTTAAATATGAGGCCGGGCGGTGGGTCGCCCCCAGTGGGATCATGCTTGCCTGGTCTGCTAGGGCGTGTGAAGCTCAGAAGGCTGACCTCCCTAGTCCCAAAAGGGTTGGCTTCAAATTGGGTGTAGGGGACGAATTTCATGGATCCGTCACACAGTTTAACATGGAACAGGAGAACTCGCCAGCCTCAAAGAAGCTTGTGGGAGGAGGGTTTGGGTTGGAACGAGTCCAGCAACAGACTATGGCCTCAGAAGCAGGTGGGGAATTGGGATGGATTAGCCATGCGTCAGTGAAGAGCCATAGAAAATATAGGAAATAAAAAGCCTATGTTCTGTGACCTCTGGGTTCTAGTGACTCATGAAACCATGATGTCTGTTCAAACAATCTTCCAATGTATTGAAAATCTGCCTGCATTTGTATTCATATGTTTTTGTGCATTTTCTGCCCCAAGTTAACTTTCAGCACTGCAATTTTCACATCATCAAGGGTGTGATTTGGTTCCAAAAAGTGCTCACCGATGCAGTGTCCTTACTCTGTGGTCTAACGTTTTGCCTGTGGAGGTTCCTATGCTTATGTGGTTGCTGGCCAGTTTCCCCCCACACCCCCCAAATAGTAACCCACCTGGGGCGCTCCAACATTTCATACACATAATCTGATACACAACATTGCGGAATGCACTTGTGAAACTTTGTAATCCTGCCCAGAATGGGGTATCTTGATTGTATCAAAACTATACATAAGTGGGTTCAGGTACATATTTTGTTTCTGCATGGCATTGTTCCATTTTCTGAGTAATGTGATTCAACTTGCTTCTTATTTCTGAAATTGGAGATCTGAAAGGAGGGGTATTTCAGGGGAAAACTCATGCAGCTTATCTTGGTGCAAAATTGGTTGTAGTTCTTGAGCAATCTTACAGACGGATTCCAACTCTGGACAGTAAGTAACTAATGACACTCCATTTTAGGCTCCCTTTGGTTCTTTACTCCAGGAGGTTGCTGTAAAGGCTCCTGGTTGCTCTGCGAATCTGTCAGTCTACAATTAAGCGTTATCCTGTGTGTGCCAGGTCCATTCTCAAAGCTTGCATGTTTTTACCCCGGTCTCTTGTCCCGGAGTATATTCACTTAGAACTTGAGGCTTGGCTGAATATGGTTTCATGCTTTGGGTGCACTGGTTAGAAGCAGTCGCTCTTATAATAGGTGGCCCGTTCTGTTGGTTTGTGATAAATGTGGTTGGTAGCAGGCCATCATTTATTGTTCTGGTGGTGCCGAGGAAGAACAAGTTACTTACCCCTGGTAACGTTCTTTCGACTGGATGTTCCTCCCACGTATCTCCAATATCCAGCTTGAGCTGCTTCAGAATAATTTTTCAGCAGAGGGCGCTGTGCGTTGATGCAGTCGACTTGATGTCTCTTTAGGGCCTCAGTCTTGAGGATGATGTCATCGAAGGCATATAAAGCACGTGCAGCGCCCGTTTGCTTCAGTTCTGATTTTTGTGTCATTCTCAAGTAGAACTACCCGCATAAAAGTGGATTTGGCCATACTAAACTATGAAGGAGCGTAAGCTGCAATTACATGAGAAAATTCTAATGAGGGGTAGGTTGGGAGGGCGAGGAGGAAAATGTGTGAGAACATCCAGTCTAAAAGAACGTTACCCGGGGTAAGTAGCTTGTTCTGCAAATGGATTGTGTCCTCCCACATATTCCTCATCTTTGATAGATTTCCAAAGCAGTGTTTGTTTTGGTGGAAGAATGTTGTTCTCAATGGTTTCCACAAACAGAATGGAGGACAGCTTTCCCAAAGCTTCCACCATGACTTAAGGTAGAATCAAGGCAGTAATGCTTAGTAAAAGTGTGTATTGTAGATCAAGTAGCTGCCTCACAAATGTTTTTAATAGGAACACCTCTTTGCAGAGCAGAAGAAGTAGCCATGCGCCTAGTGGAAGGGGTTCTCAAGCCTTCTGGGGGATCCTTGTCCAACAGCCTGTAGCATTCGGAAATAGTTAGAATAATCCATCTGGATAAGGTCTGCTTTGTTACAGACTGTCCCAGTCTATGACCAGTATAACCTATGAATAATTGGTCATTTTGACAACCCTGAAATGTAGATGCTCACAGCCCATCGTGGATCAAGCCTATGCAATCTCTCCTCCTCCTTGCCAGGATGAGGTCGAGGATAGCAGTGGGAAACACAATCTTTTGTCCTAAATGGAAGTCAGAAATGGCCTTGGGTAGGAATGAAGGCTTGACCCTCAGGATGACCTTGTCCTTATGAAATACTGTAAACGGTGGTTTAGAGCATAGTGCCTGCAACTCGCTCATGCTATGGGCTGATGTTAATGGACCAACAAGATTGTCTTGAACGTTAGTAACCTTGAGGGACATGAAGGGAGTGGTTCAAATGGTCCACACAAGACATTTTAACACCAGGTTAAGGTCCCAAACAGGAACTTTAAAAAGGAGATATAAGGAACACATTAGTGAGTCCCTTCAGAAAATGTATCACCAAAGTTATCTTAAAACAGGAAGTTCTCTCAGATGAGCGCTTGAAGATGGAAAGTGTTGCCAAATAACCTTTAATGGTCCCAAACTGGAGTCCCAGGTTGGCCAAGTGCAGCAGAAAGGAGAACACCTCCAGTGTTTTGCAAAGCAAATGGTACACATACTTGTCCCTGCACCAGCTGCAGAATCTGTTCCAACGGCAGCGGTACAAAGACTTTGATCCTGGACTTCTGGCCGAAAGCAAAATCTCCATTACGTCATCCAGGACGTCCCAATCCTTGTACCTCAGCCTCTCAGAAACCATGCGTGGAGGCCGAGTGTCTCAACCTCTGAATGGAGAACCTGACCACCCTCTCACGAGAGAAGATCCTCTTTGTGGAAGACTTATTGGAGTGCATATGGACATGTCCAGAAGGTCTGGGTACCACGTCCTCCTGGCCCAATCTGGAGCAATTAGGATCATGGATTTCCCAAACTTTCTTAACCTCTTGATCACATGAGGAACAAGGGGGAATGGAGGAAACGCGTACAGGAGTGGAAACTCCAGTCCACCACAAACGCGTGCCCTAGAGCCCCTCTTGAGTGAATTTCCGTGGAGCAGCACAGTTCGCACTTCAGGTTGACACTCGTGAACAGATCCACTTTTCCGCAAAGGGCAAAGATCTCTTGGACCTCCTGAGCTAGTTCCCACTCGTGGGAGACTGTGCCATGCCTGGTCAGAGCGTCCACCGCCATGTTCTCCCCTCCGGCTAGATGAACTGCCGATAGACATTCCTTCTTGTATTGCATCTCTGCACAGTGGTAGTGACCCTAAACCTCCACTGTTGAGGTAGTACATGACCACTGTGTTATCCATCATTATCAGGATATTCTTTCCACGTACAGAGAGGGCAGAAAAGCCTTCAGTGCAAGTCTGATTGCTCTCAGTTCCAAAAGATTGATGTGTAGTTTGGAGTCCGATGGAGACCAGCGACCGCCGATTGTCCGATCGCTGCTGTGGGCTCCCCACCCTGTGAGTGAGGCGTCCGTCACTACAGTTATCTCCGGCCATGGTTGCCAAAAAGGTTCTCCATTCAGAAAGCTGTCCTCCCAGGTCCACCACAGGAGATCCTGTGTGACCCCGTTTAGAACCTGAAGTAGGTCTGACATTTTGCCCGAAAACAGACCATTGTGTCCCGAAAAACCCATTCAAGGGATCTCATTCTCAGTGGCACCAGAAAAATGCAGGATGCTGTGAGCCTAAAATTTTTTTTTTTTAAAAAATCGAAGGCTGGGAGACGCTAGGCACTCTGAAACTTGGTGACCATCTTCAGAATGTCTTGAGCCCTCAGTTCGAGGAGCAAGCTATTTCCCCCAAGGATGTATCCAGTACAGCCCCAATGAGCAATTAAATAACCGATTTTGCACTTCCTGCATTGGCAATGCCCATTTTAGTGTGCTCACATCCTGCTTTGTTAGTGCCCGTTTGTTTTAAAAAAATCTTAGGTTTGCCCACATCCTGCACTGTTTGCGACTAACTCTTAACATCCACCTGGCCGCCTGCGAGTTAAGTGCAGCACGCCAACTCCCTCTTTATCTCTTTGCCTCCCACTTCCTTCCTTTTCCTTTGAGATGGCACTATCTCTCCAATCTACTCTAACTGCTTCACTATTACCTATCCACCCTCTCTTACAAAATCTGGATGGAAAAAGCATAAAAAAAGAAATCGTTGCTGCAAATCCTGGGCTACCAAATCCAGACACCTATTTTCTGTGCACCCTCCAGAGAAATCTTCACTGACATTTTCTCTGTTCCAACTCCAGACCTATGAACTTCTCATCTCTGCTCTCTCCCCTTACTCCTCCACTACCTTTTATGACAGCACCAAGTGGGAAGTCCTCTTGGCAGGCTTCTTCTCATCTCGCTGCTGCATTAACGGTCTACTTCACAGGCACAATCCTGGTTCAAGGCACTTGGACTAACCTTCTCTTTGACAGATCCTGCCATCTCATCAACTTCCTTCTCTTGCCTCTCCCCCTACTCCCCCCGAACCCACTGCTCCGCCACCTCCGACTGAAGTACCACGCCCCTGTACTCTACCTCACAAAAGTTTCAAAAAGGCAGCTATCTTCTCCACCTGGTGACCCTCAACGCACGCTCAGCCAACAAACACTCTGCTGACATCTGCCTTTTCCTGGAAGACACAGACCTTGGCATACTTGCACTCACTGAGACTTGTTTCAATGCCAGCTGAGTCACTTCCTTTGACTCGCTCTTACCCCACAGGCGCCCCCTCTCTATTTCTCTCAGAGTGGGCTGATTTCTACTGCTCCTTACTCTCTACCACCTCCCACCTGCTATTCCTGTGTGATATTGACATCCATTTGGACTCCCCAAGCGTAGCATCCACCCTCTTCATTAACCTCTGCAACTCGTTATCCCTCTCCATTCTTCCTTCTGGTCCAACCCACTCTGCCGGACACCCGCTGGACGCCATCATCCATTCTGTCCTCCCCCTCTCTTCACTCCTCCCATCTGGGTCCATATGGCCCTGTGACAAGTCACCCAAAAGCCATGCCAACCTTGGTCACGAACATCCGTCCGATGAACGGGTGTCAGCTGCTGCCTTCACCTCCACCTTCATTCACTCTTGCCACTCAAGACTACCTCTGAATCTGCTCTCAGCAACCTCTATCGACCCATAACCAACACGCTTGACATCCTTGCCCCAGTCAGGAGGATCTGCCAGAACCTGCCTCTAAACAGAACACCTGGTGCGACTTCAAACATCAGACCCAAACCGTAAGTGCAGAGCTGCAGAACGGAAATGGCAAACTTCAGGTTCACCCTCTGACAAACTGGCCTGCCGCCTGATCCAAAGGCATTACAGACTATCCGTGCCAAAAAAAGCCCATATTCAGGCACGAGTATCTGGTGCATCCAAGAACACGGTTGAACTCTTCAAAATCTGGAGGGAACTTGCCAACCAGTCTGCAGTATCCTCTGCCCCTACTCCTTCCCAGAGCATGTGCAATACACTCGCCACTCACTTCCCCTCCAAAACCCAAGACATACTGAGCAGCCTTGTCACGCATTCTTCAACCTATCCCCCCCCCCCACCACCCTTGCCTTCCCTGACCATGCACCCTCCTCCTTCCTTCTTTTCCTCCTTCGCCTCTGACTCCGGAAGAAGTTACCAGAGTTGTCAACCTGCTCGTCCAGAACCATCAAGGACAACATCTCCTCTCTCACCCCTGCTCTCGCTGATCTTTGTAACCACTCATTTGCTACTGGTTCTTTTCCATCCTCCCTCAAGCACGCCCTTGTGCTGCCACCTTAAAAAAAAAAAAAATTCCTGCCCAGGCAACTATCGCTGCATCTCCAGCACCCCATTCCTGGGGAAACTGTTTGAGAAGTTGACGCTACCCCAACTAATTCCCACACTGAACTTGTTGGGGGTCTTCACGACCAACAGTCTGGATTCCGAGCAGCCAGAGGCACAGAAACTGCTTGCATCCCTTGATTCCAACTGCCCGGCTGTCCTAATCCTCCTTGATCTCTTCTGCTTTTGACACAGTGAAACATTTCATCCTCATAAAAGAAGCTCCATGACACCCTTGGTATCTCAGAGAGGGCACTGGACTGGCTTACCTCATTCCTAACTGACCGCTCTTCCAAAGTCATACTGGGCACCTTATCCTCCCCTACTTACTCCTCCTCCTGTGGCGTCCCCTGCGCTGCATTCTTTCACCTTGGCTCCAACATCTACCTTACTCTGCTGGTACACCTTATTTCCTCCCCCAACTTCCAGTGCTATGCTGACGACACAACGCCCTTCAACCCCACCCTTCATCCCGGACTGCCTTTCAGCCTTCCAGGTCCGGTGTAATTCTAATGATCTGTGTCTCAATGCCAGCAAAACAGAGATCCTCCCTATTGGGACCCCACCCCTCGACTTTTTCACTTCACTCTGGCCTCCTTCCATGGGCTCCCTCCCGATCCCTCTTCGGGAAATCAGAAACCTCAGTCATCTTCGACTCCTTCCTCCCTCATACTCAGGACATTGCCAAGAAGTCCAACTTTCAGCTTTTCCTTCTGAAAGGAATTCTACCTTTCCTCACCTTCCCCCACAGACTCAATGTTACCCTGGCTCTTGTTCTCTCCAGGCTTGACTATTGCAATAGCCTCCTCCTTAATCTACCTTCGTCCACTCTGCTACCCCTCCAGTTAATCCAGAATAGGGCAGCAAGACAGCCTTGGCCTCAGCCCAGGGACTGCATCTCTCCTGCCCTACACAGTCTTCACTGGCTCCCGATCGCAGTATGGATCAAATTCAAATCCCTCTGCATCATCCACAATGCTGTCTGGGGCCAGGGACCACTATCTGCAACTCTTTCTGACCAAATACTCTCCCTCTAGCCACTTGCGTTACTCTGGCACCAACTCCTTGCGTGTGAAGCGGTTTGCGAAACAGAGCAGGTGGTTGGTTGCTTTCCTCAGCGGGCTCCCTTCTTTGGAACAGACTCCCTCTCCCTCTTTGTCTTGAGCAGGACCTCCTTAAGTTCCGGAAACGCCTCAAGACCTTCCTCTTTACCTCTTCCTTCACTCCTTCTCTTCTTCTCTCCCCTGCTTATCGCACAGTAGCCTGACTGGTATGCAGGGCTCTTATGCATCCTCGGGCCCTGGCATCCCACATCTTTCATCCCAGCTGCTGTCTATTCCCTGCACTTGCCATGGCTCACCCTGCACCACTGGAAGCTGCACTTACCTTTCTTCATAGCACTTCTCTTGCTGCCCTCCATGAGCACCACAGCACTCATCCCATAACCCTCTACCCCCTACAGTTGCACGTTCTGAACACTCACAAGGCATAGTAGGTTTGTTTTCCCCTCCCAATTGTCTCTTTGTTGCATTTAATTATTTAACACTGTTGTAACTACTTAGTCCATCATCCCTGGTCCCCTCCCTGTTGCCCTGTGGGTGCTTTGAAACAGTATTTGCTTCCTGTTTAAGCACCCAACAAGTGAACAATAAATGATAAACAATAAATGAACTGGAGCTTTTGAGATAGTGTCATTGGGACTTCTTGTAATTGAGGGAGAAGCCCAGTCTGTGGAGAGAGTGACAAGTGATGCTGAGATGATCCAGGACATGTTCGCGAGAACGCGCCCTGATCAGCCAATCATCCAGGTAGGGGTAGATGTGAATTCCCCTCTCCCGAGACTCGCTGCCACCACCGCCATCAGTTGGTGAATACCCTGGGGCAGAGGTCAGTCTGAACAGCAGAACTCAAAACTGCTAATGAAAACCACCAATGGCGAAGCTCAGGTTCTTTCTGTGCTTGAGATGGATTGGCACATTAAAATAAGCATCCTGAAGGTCCAATGACACCATCCAATCCTGGAGTTGGAGGGCCTGAAGAATCTAAGAAAGTGTGACCATCTTGACCTAGTCCTTCCAGAGCATCTTGTTCAAGTATCTCAAGTCCGAGATGGGTCTCTGTCCTCCGTCTTTCTTGCAGATTAGGAAATATGGAGAATACCATCCTTTGTTCCTCTCGGTTACATGTACTGGTTCTATAGCACCTTTCTCTAGCAGGGTCAACATTTCCTACACAAGGAACGGATCTGGGACCCTCAAAGAATGTCTCCCTTGCGGATGGTTCGGAGGTCTATAAATGAAGGGAAGGCAGCAACCTTCGGCTATGGTTTGTAGTGCCCAAGCATTCGAAGTAATGTCTCACCATTCTTTAAGATGCTGAGATAGTCTGTCTCCCACTGGGCTATCGCGAGTCAAGGTTTTAAGGCGGCTGAAGCAGTGGCTGTTGGCCAAGATGCTGCTGCTTGAGCTTGCTTTGCACCTCTCCCTCGTCCACCACAATGGAATCTGCGTTGGCCACTGTGACCAGCAATTCCTCTTACTCTTCCAATTGAGGGGTAGTAGCGAACGGCTCTACCCCTCCAAAATGTTACAATGGAGTGAAAAGGCTGAGGCTGCCCAATAGCGGCACCCAACGACTTGGCTGCCGCCTTTGTCAGCCTTGCTGCCAAAAAGATGACACCCGTCAAAAGGCATGTTAACAAGTGTAGACTGCACACCCGGTGCAAATACAGATTTCGTTAACCAAGCAAATCTGAATTACAGCGCTTGCCACCATGGCTCTGCTGACGTGGTCAGCAGAATCCAAAAATCGACTGAAGAGACTCGCACATGGCTTCCTTCCCATACTTTACAATGGCCAAGAAACAGTCTCTTTCCTCCACTTCGGGAATATGCTCGGCCGCCATAGAAAAGCAGTCCCATAGAGTGTATGTGAACTTTGCCAAGGAACATGTGGAGTTAGCCGATTTAAGAACCATGCTCACAGCAGAAAATACTTTTCTTGACCAGGCATCTACCCTTTTATCATCCCGATCCGGTGGGATGGTTGGATAAGCTAGATGTTTAAAAGGTAGCGGTTGCTGTCTGCACCACCAGACGTTCTGGGATAGGGCGTTTCGACAAGTAGCTGGGGTCACTACTTGATGGACAGCATTTTCTTGTTGTTAGGGAGAATTCCCAAAAGTGTGCTAATTCCCTCCACCTTAGAGAACCCCAGCAAGTTTGCTGGATTTTGAGGACTTGATTTTTTTTACCTGGAGAGTGTGTGACCCCCCTCTCACCCCCCCCCTACTCTCTCGTATCCTTGTGTGAATTTTACCCCCGTTTCTTTTGGTTATGGAGTCTAACAAACTCCATAGGCATCATCTTTTACAATTGTGTCACACAGCACCTTCAGTGCAGTGGCACAGGGAAGTCCTTTAGATTTCCCAAGGTTTAAATACCTTCTCTGGGGTAAACTACTGTTTCCCAGAGCAGTAAAGTGAAATTGACTTTACTTAGCATTGTACTTGCTAGACCCAGCACTCCCTATCTTACAATAGAGTGATGGAGGGGTTATTTAGTATCCCCTGTGTCCAAATGCTCATGTAACATTTTATGTTACCGTTTCCTCACAGAATGGCTGGTGGCAGTGGTTTCGTTCCGAACTACCAGGGTTTGCATTTACCGCGGCTGTTCGCAGCTCCGGTAACGCTAACTGCGGGAGCAATCTTTTTCAAAATGTCACTGGGCCATCTTTAACAAAATGGTCCCCGGTCTTTGTTTTTCACCATGTCTTTGTGGAAAGGTCCTTCTAGAGATTTTCCCTGTGCGCCAAACCAGGTTTGGTCTCTTTGTTCATGTCGCCTTTGGCGGGCTTCAGGAGCGAACCCCGCCTCTGGCTCCAGAGTGTCTGGAGTAGGCAGGAAGTGAGGGAGGTGCCCGAAACTCCCTGTGCTTAGTCTCCTAGGAGACCCAAATGCACTCTGTGGTGATTGGCCAGCTGACTGTCCGGCAAGGAGAGCCACCCTGCTGCGTGAGCGACAGCTAGGCTGGAATGAAGGGTGCGAACTGAATAAAAGGAGTCTTTTGGCTTGGAAGGCAGAGTCGACCACTGGACGAAGGAACCGAAGAGCTTGAAGAGGAAGCCTGCTGCAACTCCTGGACCGTTGGTTTGTCCGGTGAAGCCCTGCTGCAGTCACTACTTGCCAAGTTTGCATCGACAGAGAAGCCCCTGCAAGGACGACTTCTCCCTTTCAGTTGGTGGGACCAATCAACTCCAAAGTAAGCCACCTGGATACCCATCTTAGAGCTCTGAGTTGCTGCAGGAAACCGAATAGCCAGGGAGAGGGACACCAGATTGTGTGTTACTTTTAAGCTGGCCTAAAGCTTTTGGAAGATACTCCGGACTCCCACAAAGCAAGACTGACCAAGCCTGAGCTCCCTCAGCAGAGTGTGGGACCCCAGAAGCAAGGACAGTCCACCTTGACAGCCAGGAACCACACTTATTGCTATTTGCTGTACCACAAGGAGCTAAAACACGAAACAGCCACTGGAATTGAAGTTTGCCGATTGCGGTTTTTGACAGTGCCAGTGCAGTGCAGGAGTTCCCGATGCCCACCACCCCAACCACCCCCACCCCCCTCCCGACATCCTTCATATTGTCCCCACGACTGAAGCCCAGGAACATTGAGATCTGCAGAGCTGCACAGGAACAGATGTCATCAGCTGCATCTTTTCTTCTTTACCAAGGTACTGTAAAACAAGTCTAAGAGAACTTACCTCTTTCTGTAGAAGTGCTTGTAACTTCCACAACTCAACAGTCTAATCAGGTTGTGGCCCTATATCCGATTCTTCTTTTCATCAAAGACTCCTAAGAACTTGGGCAAAGACTTTTCCATTGACTTACCATAAGTGCTTTATCCTATCCAAGACTTTTGCCCATCGACTTTGGCTTAGCCTATTGAATTGAATGACTCTTCTAGTGAACTCCAAAAGTATCTGCACTGCTTTGGAATATTCGTGGTCTCTTGTGTTCCAATAACCTTTGCCTTTTACCAATTTTTAAAGAGTGTCCTGAATGCCAACAGTAAGATATTAATATCCCCAGCACCCTTGTTACTGAAGTCACCCGTGGGTGTAGGTTGTGTCTGGGGGCCATCCCAAAAGGGTCTTGTTTGATTTAGAAACTCAAAGTGTACAGTAGTGAAGTAGATTTGTGTGTTACTATTCTATTGCTCCCTTCTGAAGAAGGCCTTATAACCGACTAATAAATTATTAATTGTTTATGCAAGAAACCTTGTGTATAAGAGTTTATTTGAATACCTGCAACTGTGAAACTTTGTGTAACTCCAGTACAGCTCACATTTCCCCTCTTGAGATAAGCCTGGCTGCTCAACACGCTAGCAGAACTGTGTAGTACAAGCTTATACCAAAGGTTGGGTTGCTTATACCTGTAGTCATAGTTGTCTGTAGTGTTGCCAGAGGGTACTACATTCAAACTTTGACTAACACTTATCAGGTTCTTATTTACTGTCAGACTTGACTATGGCGATTCCCAATTGGCACTTACTCTCTTCTGAAGAGCAATATGAAAGGCTAAGAAAGGATCGCTTTGTGGCCCTTTATCCAGGATATCCGTAAGGTCATCCTGTTTGAAAGGAAGGGCATGTCTGCTCCATCCCAGGTAATGCACTCCCTTGGTCATAAACTGCCTGAAGGAGTCATCTGCATGCTCCTCTGACTCAGGCTTTCCGAATTCCAATTCCGGTGAAGTGTCCACTCCACTGGCAGTCTACATTTTCATGCAGGTCTTTCAGTCTTGATTCCTCTGATATGAAACTATCAGGGACGTTTGGTGTGCTATAATGCAAACCAAAGGGTGCATCATTATCAGACGGCTCATTGTACACATCAATAGAGGTCAGAGATTTAAAAAAATCTTTCCATGGTAAAGGAGGGAAGGTTTTCTGTAGCTCGGCAACATCTCTGAAAGTCGAGCCAGATGCCCATGGAGCCAAAGACGCTTTCGACGTCAATGGCATCGAAGGCGTCGACGACCTTGACTGGTCTTTCGACATATGGCTCAAAGGATCCCTCAATGATTTCTGACTGTATCAAGGCCTGGGCGGCTCTTGATGGGAATCTGGCCTTCGTCCCAGGCTTGAGTGCGCACAGGTTTTGGCTCAAGTCCTTTCCTTACCGGCTTCAGAAGGCACAGGAGGAGTATGGCTTGCCTGCTGCCATGGTTTCTGGCTCTGGAATATCTTAAGCATTTCTTTGTGGTACAGGATATTGTCCTCTCGGGGAAGATGGAGGGGGGAGAAATTAGGTGAATTATGATGCCTCTTCGACGAGTAGTGGGAGCCACTCCGTGACCTGGACCTTTTTTTGCCTTCTTTCGTCGAGGAGTCACCTCTCGCTTCGTCAGAAGAAAGCTTTTTCGACAGGGTAGTCGACTGGGATTTTTTTTTTTTTAAAAAAAGGTAATCTACCTACCACCAATTTCCCCATACGCAACCCTTCAGAGCTTTTCCAGTCCTTGATTGACACTTTAAACAGGCTGAGGTCTTGTGCTTCGCACCGAGACACCACAAGCATACTTGATGCAGAACCGTCAGCAACATCTTGGCATCACAGTCTTGACCATTTTTAACCCGGTCTTCGGGGTAGTCGGTGTCGAAGACTAAGACATAATCGAGGAAATTTAGTTTTCGAAGCGTAAGCTTACTCGGAAAAACTGAACTGAAGCCAACGGATGCTGCGAGTGCTATATATGCCTTCAATGACATCCTCGAGACGGAGGCCCTCGAGGGACATTGAGTCGACTGCATTCCGAAGCAGCTGGATATTGGAGAGATCAAAGATGAGAAATACATGGGAGGACACAATCCATTCGAAATGTACTATTTCAGGAGATTTTGAGGTTGATGGTTGTGTGGAATTCATTGCATCTTCTGTGGAAGCTGACTCGGTCCTGTTATCCAGCAGTCCAAATCAGGAGGCAATCAATCATCAGGGTAACGCAGACATTGTAGTGGTCTGTAAATTACAGGTGGCAAGGAAATCATTTTCTAATTGTGCCATGAATAGATTGTCATACTATGGTCCCATCTAAGTGCCCTTGACCGCCTCCATACCAAATATGTATTAGTTGACGGTTAAGATGAACGCTAGGCACTTGCCTATAGGTCAGCAAGCGGATTGCGGAGAACATTCTTGCATGCCTTTATGCCACCAATATGGGAAATGTTATTGCAGAGCAACTACACATACATGGCCGCTGGGAATGTGCCACTTCAGAAGGGGCCAAGAGCATGGAAATTGTTCAGTGCAGTGACTCTTAGATGTGGTTCAAGATTTTCTCCACTAAGCCATAGATGTTCTAAGTTAGCATGCCTGATCCAGAGATGATTGGGTGTCTAGTATGATGTTCTTTTTGGGTCTTGCAGAGTATGTGCAATTGGGCTGGTTTATCTGGTATCAGCACCTGAATGTGTTCCTTGATATCATTTGTAAGGGTCTAAAATCTTTTGGAGTTTTTAATGTCGTTCGGATGACCTTCCTGCAGCTTTGTAGACTATCTTGTATCAGAATTCTGTTTGTGTAGTTTCAGCACAGTCACTGGTTTTCATTAAGAGAAGAGCTCTTCATTTGTCTGCTGGTTTGATTGTAAAACTTTGTGGTTTATTAACTTTATAGCCTTACATTCTATGGGTGTCAGGTTTTAAGATGGTTTAATGCATTGGTCTAGTATGGCAGATGCTGCTCCATGTCTGAAATGTTCAACTTATCGGTCCAGTTTTGGGTTGCATCTGGTGTTAGGCGTTGAATCGTGGGAAGGGAGACTAGGGAGGCAAGCCCCCTCTCTCCAAGACCCTCCGTAGGCGTTGAGGCAAGTGAGACCTCAGTGGGAGAGACTCCCGCTTAGGGACAAAGACTCCTGAAATCAAGCCATTTAATGGCATATATGGAATTGTCTCCAATATCCAATGCTGCCATTATCAAGACTTGAAAAAGGAACAAGAGAAAAGAGCAGCATGCTCTTTAAATGAAAAGCATACATCTACTGAGACAAGTGAAATTAAAGAATGTTTGTTAACTCCGTAGAGGAAAGAGTGAAAAGAGGATCGCATGGTCAAGTAGGGGAGGTCCCCTGGTCACGTTATGCTATCTGGTGGCGGGGCCATGAAAAATGCTGCAAGTCGGCAACAAAGAAGCAAGCTGCACTGAGACCGAAGGAGACAAGACTCCAACCTGATGGAGTCGGAGTAGTGGTGGCGGCAGCAGCATGATCACGAGATTACAGTGGTAGGCAGGTTGCCTAGGCAACAACGCAGAGTCCACCAAGTGAAGACCGCTATAGCTGACGAAGTTCCCCAGTGAGGAATACCGAAGTTGGGAGAGAGGATAAGCCGCGTCTGGCAAAGACGCCGGAAATGAGATGAACGAAGAAGAGAGAACGCCTGGAAAGACACAAACCAAACAACCCTGAAATGTTCCCACCTGAACGAGAAGGTAACAGGGAACCAGAGAGAAACGGGAATCATAAGAACACAAACTCATCCCAGTAGAAACAAGAAAAGTGAGAAAGTTAATCTGACAAACATGAACTGCCTGGGTGAAGGAAAGAGAAGCATAACTAATACTAAAAAGGTAGAGGGAGAACCAAGTTTGAAACACACTTCAATGAAACAAAGGCTGGGAAGCCTTTAATATATACATCATTCAAGAAGGAACAGAATTATCCTGGAAGAAGGGAAGATTAACCCTGTGTGTGAAGAGAATTAATGGTATACAAGAACAGCAGCAGACAAGGAACAGAAGGCACAAGAAGCCTTCACAAATAACTGGCAAGAGACTACAGAGGATAGAAAAGGGAAATATACCAACAACCAGACTCAAGGAAACTCATTGCATTAAAGAAAAGGAGCAGAAAGAGCCTGTTGAGAGAGTTGTACAAGCCAATACAAGGAGTCACTAAAAATGTTTTACATGTGGAACTGGAGTTTAAAAGACCAAAGAGAAAAGACATTCTCCAAACCTTATTCTTTTTTCTTCCACCCCAACCCCCCAACTTAGTTGTAGGGTCAGATTGCATTTGTTTCTGGACAGTAAAATCATTATTTTTGGGCACTTCAAATGACTGATGAGCCCCTTAATTAGTAAGGTCGGTAGGGAATACCCCATTGCGCTAGGGAGTTAGGTTTTCACCATATTATTTAATAAAGTCATCCTAAAGATGCCCTCCGAGAGTCTGCATCCTCCTACTGAACCGCCACAGGGTCCAGTTGGAGCTCTTTTTCCGTGTTCTAGTCGTTAACCAGACCATTGTTGGCCTGGCTGTCACCCTGTTCGTTATGAAACAAATCAGTCTGAGTCGTATAAAGAACGCCTCAAGATCGGGGGCGCTGTTGCGCACGACAGAAAATGGCCACCTGAGGGAGAGCTCCGGCTCTTGGAAAAATCCCGTCGCTCGAAAATCCTTCCATTGCCGTCCCGAACGCTTAAAAAAGACCGAATCTGCTGGCAGAGGACTCCGGGAGCAGGCACCCGAAAAATCAAGCAGATCGGTGACTGCGAACCCCTCACAATCGTCAGGAAGAGTTCTGGCGGTCGGGAGGAGCTGGCGAGGCCGACCGCCGGCTCCACGGATTATTCACTGTGTGCGCCGGTGGTGGGCCGAGCGAGGCGGGCCGCTGCGGGGGCTGGGCACGGTGGCAGTTTTCTTGCTGTTGATCCGGAGAGAGGAGAGGCTGCTGCCTCCCGCGGCTACGCTCAGCGAAGGAGCTCGGCGGGGGAGCCGGGCGTGCAGTGGGCCGCGGGGGCGAGGGTCTCGGAGGCGGCCCCAAGGCTGTGATACGCGCAGTGCCGCGTCTGCAGCGGCGGCACAGCCCACCCGTCCCCGGCAGGCCGTGTGAGCCACGAAACAAAGACACAACTTGAATACTTTTACTGAAACGAACCTCTTTCAAAATCCTATGCAAGAATATAAAGAAAGAAGACAGCGGCCCGACGAACAGCGCAGGGAACGCGGCGGAGGTCGCTGAGAGAGAGCTCCTGCCGCAGCTGGCTTCCGGGGCCTAGCCGGAGGAGATCCTGGTCCCGCTGCGGACGAGACGCGCAGTAGGCCAATTGTACCTGCACCACCCGCCTTGCTGACATCCTTGAACCTCTTTACAATAGCATGTAATACGAGGGCGGAAGAAAGGCACAAGAGGGAGAAAGACTGGCCCAATGGACTCCTTCGCCAGCTCCCAGCCACAAAGGGCGGCCGACGAGGCACCACAAGACCACGGCAAACAAGGGGAAGACCCTCTAGATCGTCTGGCGACACTGGTCCAAAATGGATTCATGGCAGTAAATGTAAAACTCGATGACGTAGTCGCTACAAATGGGTCCTTGAAGGCCCGGGTGGAGAAGGAGAGCACGCGAATTACAGAAGCGGAGAACAGGATAAGCACGAACGAGGACACCATCCTACAACACAGTCGAGACATAGCCCACCTCCAGACAGAGCTGCGAAAAACACCACAAATGCGAAGGTTTGGAATCAAGATCTCGGAGGAACAACATCCGGATTGTTGGAATCGCGGAAACGTTTGGGAAAAGCGACATGGAAAGACAAGTGGAAAACCTGTCGAGAAACATCCTGGGAACAGGCTCTTTTTCCGAACATTTCCTGGTGAAGAAGGCCCATTGTACCGAAACCTGGGGCACCTCCTCGCACAATAACAGCTCGCCTTCTCAACTATAGGGACAGAGACTTAATACTCAAACTGTCCAGAGAGAAAGGCACTCTACATTTTGAGCACAACAGGATCCATATATATCCGGATTTCTCCGCCGGTATACAGGCGCATAGGCGATCCTATAAACCAGTTAAAAAACAGCTGCGAATGCGCAATGTGCCATATGGCCTCATCTTCCCAGTCAAAATGAGAATACAGCATGGAGGGTGAGCTCATGTCTTCGAAAACCCCACGGAAGCCATGCAATACATAGAAACCTCCATTCCACTACCTCCCAGAGACCGGAGGGTCGACCAGAACACCAGACCGCCACTCGGAGAGGAAATATTGGATGCGGCTGAATGACCAGGGTACACTGTCTGCTCTAAACACTAATCAGCAGGGGAAAATGTGTTCTCTCTTCTTCCTAGAGGAGTGACCGGCTCCTCACTCTTCTGAGCAAGGACATTGTATAATATGGCTCTCACACACTGACTAATTTCCGCAAAGCCATGAAAACTACCCTGTTCACCTAACCAATCTCATGTCTAAACCTCAATGACTAACATGTATGATATACTATGCTGTATGATGTACCCTGTTTGTATGATTCTCCTATCACTTGACACAGGATCCTGCCTCACTGTAACCCAAGGCACAACCTATATCTGTAACTACGTTCCCTTACAAGTAACAGCGCCACAATGCCCTTGGGCTGCCTGCGCGCTACATAAATGTAATAAATAAATAAATAAATAAATAAATAAATAAAATGGACGGACTGGATAAAGACTTAGGATTTTTGAGCCGAGAACCTCCATCGGGGTAAGCCAGGTGCAAGCAACGGGCGTCCCTCAGGAAGGTTCCACCAGTTTAAGGGGTGAGCAACATGGGGAGGCATTGTCAAGTTGAGGGAGATGATGTGGGAGGGGGGGCTGAAGGATTACGGGATGTGTAGCTCCGTTGAGCAACTCAGGCAGGGGTGGGGGGGACTGGGGGTTTGGGACTCAGTTGGAGGAGTCCTACAAGTTAAAAACTGTGGTGACATTGCAGCGCATGGAACTCTCCTGAGTAACCGTAAATTTAGAGACATAACAAGGGTATACGGACATGGTTGATCCTGGTATGAAGGCCCAAGGGCTTAGACTTAAACTTCTTACATGGAATGTCCAGGGACTGAACAACCGAACTGAGCTGCAAAAGGTGGGAGCTTATGTCACTCGGCACCATCCCCAGATAATTATGTTACAAGAGACGCATGCGCTCCAGAAGGTTAACACCGAATTCTTGAAAGGGTGGGGTAAGCATAGATATTATACTGAATACTCTTCGCAAGCTAGAGGGGTGCTTATCTTAATCCACCCCTCTGTGGGGTTCAGATTGGGGAAAAGTAAAATTTACCCTTTGGGTCGCTACGTAATAATGTGGGGCAAAATCGCTGGGGTAGAATTGATATTAATAAACACTTATGGTCCGAATTTAGATGACCCAGATTTCTACACTGATGTAATGCAAGAGGTGGGCTACTCTGGAGGCGAGCAAATATTGTGGGGGGGAGATTTCAATACCATATTGGACACTGCCCTAGATTGCTCCACATCCACCTATCGTAATCCTACAAAAAACGGCTGTTGTGCTACAACAAATAATGGCACAATCAACACTGGTGGATGCATGGCGAACTTTGCACCCCCACCGAAGGCAATATTCCTTTTACTCCTCGGTGCATGATACCGAATCCCGTATAGATTACTGGTTGGTCTCTGCGTCTTTAGCAAACCATATTGATAACAGCGAAATACTTCCCCGGACCTTGTCAGACCACTCCCCCGTCCTGTTAGATATGACACTAGGCGACCTGAAGCCCCCGACCAGGAGGTGGAGAATGCCCCCTGGCATACTTGAAGACCCCGCAATGGCAGAGGAATTACACACGGAGGTAGAACACTATCAATAGGAACTCTGTCGACAGCCCTGCAACATTGTGGGAGACATTTAAGGCATGGGTAAGGGGGATACTGATTTCCAAATCCACGGGACTGCTGAAGGCGGTTAGAGGGGAATTGGCCGAAATAGAGAAGCGACTGGGGGTGCTGGAACAGCGATACACAGCCAAGCACGAAGATTGTACCCTCGCAGACATAAACAGTGCCCTACAAGAATTTAATAAACTGGCTGCCAGGGAGCTTCTGTACATGGCTACGCCAATCAGAGCGCGCCGGTATGGCGAGGGAAACAGGGTGGGTCGCACCCTAGCCAACCTATTGAAAACCAAAAGACGTCACACTATGAATTCCAGTATAGTAGCAGGGGATGGCACGGTAACCACTAGCGAGGAGGGCCTAAACAGAGAATTTACCCGATTTTACACAGAACTATATGCCAACCACGATCTGAAAACTCCCGATCACATCCAGGAGTACCTGGATAGCATCACGCTCCCGACACTGTCAGCAGAGAATAGACTACTATTAGATCAGCCCATAACCATAGATGAAATAATGGCCAATTGGAAGGCTCCCGGCTCAGACGGACTGGGGGCGGAGCTGTATGAAGTGCTCCTTGAAGAGCTGGCCCCGATGCTAGGGTCAGTGTGGGAGGAGGCCATGGAGACAGGGACAATCCCAGCGTCCATGAGAGAGGCCATAACAACAGTACTCCCCAAACCCAGGCGCCCACCTAGCGAGATGTCCTCATACCGACCCCTTTCCCTTATAAATAGCGACGCCAAGGTATTTGCTAAAATCCTGGCCACTAGGCTCCTGCCCACCATGCCCGTGCCGATACACCCGGACCAGTGCAGATTTATCCCCACTAGATCAACAGCACTAAATCTGCATAGATTGTTTGGTGTCATGGCTCAAATCAGACCAGATGCCCAGGCGGTTGCAGTGTTTCTGGACGCTGAAAAAGCGGTCGACTCAGTGTCAAGGACATACCTGTTCATGGTGCTTGGGAAATTTGGAATAGGCCCATACTTCCTAAACTGTGTCAAGATACTATACCATAACCCGGGAGCCAGGGTACTGACCAACCGCACCATGTCAGAGTGGTTTGGGCTGGGCAGGGGTACAAGGCAGGGCTGCCCGTTTTCTCCCATTCTATTCGCCCTTACTATGGAGCCGGTTGCAGCAGCAATAAGGCAACACCAAAAACAGAGGGGTATATGGATGGCAGGCCTAACCCAGTCAATATCACTATATGCAGATGACACCCTGCTCTATATCCGGGAACCGGACATACACCTGGGGCCTGCAATGGAGACCATATACACATTTTCAGAGTATTCAGGATACAAAACCAACCGTTCCAAATCCGAAATTCCCCCCCAAGCCCCCCCCACCCCTCCTCGCCCGCCTTGCCACGACCTGTCTGGGCAAAAAACACGGCTTACAATGGTCCCATGATAAGATAAGGGGTGGTCAGTCATAATCTCGAAAATAAAAATCGAATTTTTTTGACCGAAAAAAAAAAAATCTCGAAAGTTATAATATCGCATTTTTTTCTATAATCTCGAATTCTCACTGCAACTTTTTTACTATCATATTTCAGGTAAGTACAACACAAGTAATGAAACACAATCTGTACTTAACTGTTTAGGTTTTATTTTTTAATAATTTTTCTGTTATATGTTTTAACAACTTGTTTTAAATTTATAAATTCATTAAATGAAATGTAATTTATTTAATATTAAATATACATGTCTATTTAACTTCAATAATCTTTTCTGTATTTCTTTTTTTTAACTTGTAATATATGTACATTCCACTAGATGGTGATATTGCATCAAGAATAACTAGTCGTATATATTTAATCTTTGTGTTTGTTTACATATGCAAATGCACGTTACGTTTGCCTACGTATGCGTAAGCGCCATTTTTTAAAGTTCATTCAGTATTGGGTTCTGCAGCGGTCGCGTCTCCGTCCTTTTGCTCGTGGATTTTTCTTGGTTTTTTTCGATGGATTGCTATTTTTTCCAATGGATTTACCTGGGCTTGACGGATTTGTATTGCCTCTTCCTTTGGATCATGGAGCATCGTCTATTTTTTCGGTTTGGTTTTTTTTTGGAGTCGCACTTGGTTTCCTGCCTGCTTTCGGATTTTACTTGTTTTTTTTTTTGGCGTATGGACTTTTCCTGGATGTGCACTTTATTTCCTTCGTTGATTTGGATTTTTCTTCTTTTTTTTGGGCATATTTTACTTGGAATGATTTTACAAACATCGTTTCTAGGACTTTCTAAGCAAATGTAAAAGGAAGAATCGGACAATCTTGGATTGTGTATTTTTTCTTTTTTGCTAATTTGGGTTTTTTTCGGATGCTTTCTTGGGTTTTTTCCATGGATTTCTGTTCCAGATTACGTATTTTGGACCACTTGGATGCCGTTTTTGGATCTATTTTGCCCATGTCACACTGGATTGGATATGTTCCTGAACCGTAAGTGTTTTTTTAACATTTTAAGTTAAATGCTACCGAGTCTAAAAAGGTTTCCTTATTTTGTGGGTCAAAAATTTGTATTAAATGTACCAGTTTTCCCTCGTAGTCCCGGTTTTATTTTTCTTGTTTGTGCTTGGTTAGCCAAAGAAACTGTGCTATTACAAATAGCTGGTGTTGTTCTTCATTCTATAAGTCCTTTACAGAGTATGAGGGGTGAGAGGATGGGATGGGGGGGATGTGTGGGGGCCGTTGGCCGCGCGGTGCCGGTTGAGGGGGGTTGGGGGGGGAGGGACCCCCCTCATAGTAAATGATACTCTTGTTTTTTCTTTATTTACACTTATTCGTAATTTTTTTTTTCAATATTTACATTTTCGAGATATTGACCCTTTTAATTCTAGGTATATATTTTCGATATTTCCATTTTCGATATTTTTTTCGAGATTTTTGTAGTTCTACCTTTTTTTTTTTTCTTCGATATTATGACTATAAACCAAGATAAGGTATCTGGGTGTAATTGTGTCAGGAGACAAGGCGTCCCTGCTCTCCAACAACCACGAGGCCCTGTTGACTATGATGGCTGCTAAACTCCGTTTCTGGGCCAAACTTCCCATTTCACTCATGGGCCGGATAGCTATATTGAAAATGGTCATTCTCCCCTAACTATTATACATTTTCACTAATATTCCGATATAGCCTGGTAGGAGATTCTTTGACACTCTTAGGTCCCTGGTGGTGGAGTTTGTCTGGAGCAGAGGGACGCCCAGAATGAAGTGGGAGAGGATGGTGGAACCCTACAATAAGGGGGGGGGGGGAATAGCAGCCCCTGATATTGAATTATACTATTTGACAGCACAGGCTCAGTTCGTCAAACACTGGTATGATGAGCAGGATACTTCACCCCACATCTGCTTAGAAACGCATGCCGCATGCCCAACCGACTTGAGGTCAGTCATTTTTAAGGCAAAACACAGATATGAATGTCCGTTTGATCCAGTAAGCACAACTGTGGATGCATGGTCCAGAATTTATCGTAGGCTCAAACTGGAAACACCCTACTATGCTGAGGCCCCGTTTTGGAACTTCCCCGGTATACCGCCCACATATGATCCGGATGTGCGGAAAACATGGGATCCAGAGGGAGAGTTTAAAATTAAAGACATATTTCCTAATGGTAGATTTATAACGCTGGAGGAGTTCAGGACGGCGATGGGAAGGGGCCAATTAATGATCCTGCAATACCATAGAATGAAGATGGCTTTTAAGGCTAGGTGGCCAATGTTCCCGGACGAACCCCCACCACACCCATGTCTGATAGCTTTGTCAACCCGGGCCGGAACTAGCGTCTCGGGCCTGTACATGGCCATACAGGCCAACACTCCATCGGCAAATATGATGAAAACTTCCTGGGAAACGGACCTAGGTGCTGTCATACCTGAAAACACCTGGGAAAGGTACTGTGAACTGACTAAGAAGGTATCCATGAACGCGGGTCTCCGGCTAATTCAATTTAAAGTGTTAAACAAGTTACACTATACACCCCTAAAGATTGCGAAATTCACAAATAATGGTACAAGTAGTTGTCAGAAGTGTGCTGCAGACCGGGCAGACTCAATGCACATGTACTGGAGCTGTCCTCGCATTGGTGTATTCTGGGGGGAGGTGGCGAAAAGCCTAGAAGAGGTGACTCCGGTACCGGCGGACCTCACGCTGCAAGAATACTTATTTGGGGATATAGGTAAACAGTCGGAAAAAACTAGAAGACTCTTTAATATTGCATGTGCGGTGGCTAAAAAATGCTTCTTGAAAAATTGGAAGAGCATGCAGGCTCCATGGGTAAGCCACTTTGTTAAGGAACTGACGTATGTAAATGAATGTGAGGAGCGCTATGTGATGTCACTCCCGAATTCATGTAAACCTAAGGACATCTGGGCCCTGTTCAGGATGTATCTGTGTGAGGCGGATTCAGAGAACAGTGGCCCGACAGGGCCTAGTAATATGGTTGCTCCGTAGTACTATATGTCATGCTGTATACTTATATTGAATGATTCTGATTAAGTATGTATATGTAATGTCATGTTGTATACCACAATCAATAAAGTTGTTAAAAAATTTTTTTTTTTAAAAAGAAGAACGCCTCAAGATCACTGCATAGTTTCATTTTGTTGATGGTTTAGAAGACAGTGCGTGTCGGGCTATAGTTTGATAAGTTGCAACGCAGTCCTGTTGGATATTGTATCTTTTCCCAACACCAGCATAGAACAGGCCGACCCCTTAGGGATTCATTGTGCACGCTGCCGGCCATTTGCTTACCGTGCAAGCATGTGAGGCAGGGTTTAATTTTAATTGTGAGAGCAGCTTGGCATGCAAACATGGCGGGCAGCGCTCACAATAAAAAGAAAAACAAACACTGCCTGACATGCTGGCATGTCAGGCAGCATTTACTCACTTTGCACTGCAGAATGCAAATTTGAAGGGCTGTGTTTACACTTGCATGCCACCGTTTGCCCTTTACCAAGCAGAGCAAATGACCAATTTTTGGCAGCTGGGACCTCCTTTTGTTAAATATAAACGTAACAGGTCCCGGCTGTCAAATTACTAATTTTATCAAAATGAGCTGCAATGTGAGCGCTGCCCCTCTGTGTCCAAGACAGTTTTATTTGCATCTTTTCTTGCGTCACCCTTCTGTGGTTGGTTATAGTTGGCACCAATGAAGCTGTTCCGTCATCTTTCTGACGTCCGGATGCATATTTGTTGTGAGAATATTATGTTGTAGGTCAAAGAAAGAGGGTTTTTGATGATGCTTCCTTTTGGTATCCGATTCTTCCTTTTACATTTGCTTAGAAAGAAAATGTCTCTGTTGAGCTGTGCTTTATGAGACAAGCATGGTATCAGGGGTTAGTTTTAAAACCTTTCTAAGGTTCTTGAGTTGGTGTAATGCCCGACTGGCCCAAACAGTAAAGGGATGGTTCCCTCAAATGATGTTTCCAATGGCTGTCGCTGTTTAATAGTCCAAAATAAAAGTCTGTCTAAACCTATGCTTACCCTCACTCTTAACAGAAAATTTGGTAGGAAGTCTTCACAAAGGAAAACAGTGGTTCAACAGAAAATGAGAAAACCAGAGTTGGTTTCAGGTGGTCTTCTCACCAGGGAGGGGTTTCAAATATCTTCAATATCTTTGGGATCCCTTCCCCAAGCTTCGACTTGTTCATGTTGCTAACACTACAAAACCAATAAGTCTCCATCTTGGTTGGGCCTCTCTGGGTTCCCTACCGCAAGCTTAAGCCCCCTCCAGCTTTCAACACAGTCAGTTTTATCAGGATGCCCATTCTTTAGTAGGCCTCTCAGGGTTCCCTTGCCCAAGCTCAGGCCCCTCTAGTTTCAAACACAAGTTCAGCTTCATAGGATTTACCTTTTCCTTACAATCCTTTCATGTAGTAGAATCAGAGGCTTTGGAAAACACCAGGCTCTTTGCTCTTCCTAAGCGTGACCACTCCGATCCTTTTGCCCCGCTCTTTATTTCTTACACTTGCTTTGATATTTGTTATATTCAGGTGCTTCCTGCACCACTTTAATTTGTGTTCCTTTCACTTTGTCGTTCACACTTGCGGTCTGTCTTTCTCTCCGCTGTGCAGGTTGCTCACTCCCCTCCTTTTGCTGTGGACACTTGCACCTGTCCTTCTCCCATCGTGCCTCTTGCACACCTGCACTCGTTTCCTTCTTTCCGGGTCGCTCGCACCCCTTTTCTTTTACTTTGGATTTTGCTTTAACTTCTGTGCCACTATTTTTTTCTTTCTCTTTCTCCCTTTCTCTTTCTTTCTTTCTTCCCCTTTAAACTGCTCGCTTTTCACTCTGTGCCGCTTTACACATCTTGCTTTTCTCCCTTTCCTGCTCCAGCCACCAGATTGCTTGTGAATTTCTCACTCTCATGCAAAACTCACCGGGTAGCTCAGCACTGGCAAGTGTTTTCTCCAGGATGCTTGGGTGTAGGTCAGGGTCTCTCCACTTGCCCCTCAGGTACCCTTGGGTCCAGCACATGGCCCAAGGGAACAAACAATTGCACGGACACCGCCAGCAGGACACCAGCTGCCTCGCCCTGCTGCAGCCCCTCTAAAAACACAGAGAGGTGAGGCATGCCATTCTCTGCCTGATTCTTCTTTCTGCAGCTCCCAGCTTCTCTGGTCCAGTATGCCTCCCAGCTCACTTATTCACCAGAGCAGACCAATACCTTTATAGTTCCTACAGTTGTCAAGTGGAGTCAGGTGGGAATCGAGTGCCCGACTCTTAATGCAAACTTGAGCGCTTTCTATGGCAGTTTACCCTCATTTCCCCCGCATTTTATTCCTATGGATAATCTTCACTGCTCTTAGTTAACCCGCCTCCCCTTGTCTCAATACTTGTGGAAAATGAGGAGGGGGGGGGTGTGTGTGGGGGGGGGGGGTTCTTCTTATGTTATTGAAGCTCCTAGCCTATGGTCTGAGCAACTTGCTCTTGCGGCTTTTCATTGCCAGGTTGGAAAGCATTTGGACTAGTTTTCATGCACTGGAGACTTGGTGTGCTGCACGCAACGTGTCTTCAGGCTAGTCCTCACCGCAGCACTCTTCAGCTGCGCCCACTAGCCTCATTACTTTGTTGTTTCTCCGCATTCAGCATCCTGGAATTCTGTGTTCTGACCTCCAGCGCGTCTCGCCTGCATTCCTCATGGGTCCCCAGCTGTGCTTCCTCACAGCGATTTCCAGATACTACCTTCAGCTGATTAACGTTATTCCCGCACAGCAGCAGTGACAGAAGGTATCATTCCGCTTCAGCTTAACAGCCAGTACCACACAGCGTTCTTGAACTGTAAATATAAGGCATTTGTTTTCCAATACAACCGCGCTTTCCCACGAGTAGAACATGCGGTTATTCTTGTTTACCTCATTTCTATGGTGGGTTATCCTCCTTATAGCATCACTTGTCTGGACAGCATCAACGGGGAATTTACAAACTCCACACCCCAAAAGTTTTTGTTTCTTTATTTCCACTGGATTCTACAAAGTCAGACATTTGTGTTATTATATTGGAAGCAATGGTCTTCATAACGTGCACAGACTTAAAGACGCTCTGCAGAGGGGTTGGTGCTCCAACCAGTCTCTAGTGCGTCCCTCGTGCTGTGCGGGATATCGCACCTTACGAACCTCCCTTCCTTATTCGTTTTCCCTGGATTTCTCATTAGTGTTAGATCTTCCATTACTTCCAGTCAATGAGGCTCTACAACTTCCAGTCTAGGTAGGGAACATTGCTTTCTTTACTTATGTGAAAGGGAAGATAGGGGAGAGTTGACATTAAGCCTTAACATACCAATTCTGTCCTCTTTTAGGAGAATCTTCAATCCCGCTGAATCCACTTCCGCCATCTTCTGGCAATCCCTGTAATCGGGAACGCTGTGCCCTTTCAAGTAATCCACTGCACTGGCTTTTGGTTAAATTCAGGAGATTTCTAGGAAGGTTTCCAATCATCTTCGAATCCTTCCATCACATCAGAGCTCAGTGATCCAGATCAGGACAAGAGCAGAGTGCTGGTAAGTCACTGATGACTGTAACAGGTCGTAATCTGTGTTTTCTGTGTATCACCTGAATACAGGACTCTCAAGGTCTACATGGAAGAAAACGCCTAGGTTTCTCACAGCTTACTTTTTTTTTAAAAAAAAGATTCTTCAACTTTTTGGATACAGACATTTCAGAGGTGAAATGTTACACTGTCCGGTTATGCCAAGAACTTATTTTGTGATCTGAAGAGAAAGAAAGCGCACCCCAGTTTCAGCAGGCAGTACTGCGACACGCACCAGGAGGGTGCAGCAAGGCACAGCTATTGGCCAGCCGTAGCAGCCACGAGAGGTTGTTAGAACAAGGGAGAAGAATCTCCGAAGGCCAGCGGAGAGTCCAGTTGAAAAGTTGTGAAAGCAACTCTGCGCCAACCAAGCTAAAAGAACGAAGGGGAAAGTCCAATGTGGATCCCAGGAGAAAAGCCACTTAAGCGACTCCCCGGGTAGTGGAGAGTCGACCAGACTCAACAACCCTTTCGAGGAGCACTGCTCGAGGCAGTCAGGTAAGCGGTGGCTCAACTGAAGAGGGAGGCAGGCAAAGGAGAGAGCGAAAGAGGAAGCATACACCAGAGGAGGGAAGTGAGAAGGGGGAAAAGCCCCAGGCCACAGAGACTGAACACCCCAGAGTGGGGAGCACCAAGAAGAGACCCCGAGTGGGGATGAGACTACGTATACCCCAAAATTGGGAGTCAGAGTGAGAGAACCCCAGAGTGGGGAGAATGAGAGACTCAAAGAATCCCAGAGTGGGAAGTGACAGAAGCTGGGCCGAACACCTTGATAGCGTTCCAGCACACCAAGAACTGCCAAACAGCGAACAAAGGCATCTACTAAAAAGGGGCAAGGCTGGGGTTAGAAGCCAGCAGCTTTCCCTTCCAGACTTATATTTACACCAAGTCTTTGTTTTATTGCTTTCTTGTGGAAGATATGTAAAGTGGTTGGGTTAGAGTTGGAATCCAAATGGAGGTTTATTTAACTTTTAGACACCTTGACTATTCCCCTTTTTGACTTCCCTTTGTTATAAAATAGGGATTGCGCTTGTAGATTTAGGGAAATATTTGGAGGTGAGAACAATAAAACCAGTGAACCAATGTCTGGTCATTCGAGTTCAGATTCTGACCTACCACATGGGAAATATAGAAATTTCAGTATGGAGACGCAAACATTTGTCAGAAGAGACAAATTGTTGTTATACAAGTAAAAAGTACTTCCGGTGACAAGGTCCAGAAGCTCCCACTTAAATATTTCAAGCGCCTGAAAGGCATCCTTGCCTCTAACACGGCCAATGTCAACAACATAATCCTAGAGTAGAGTTGGGGAACTGTACACATTTAACATTAGTGGGAAGGAGCCATTTCACTCATCAAGGATTGCAGCACTATTTGAAGGAAATGTAATCTTTTCTACTACCCAATGCTAGACTGAGCAGCAACTTGTATCAGACATGTGTTCTTCACCAGAAAAAGTGCCAGGACATACACACTCCATGTTGGTGCTGGAAGAGAGAGCAATGTGCGGTCTTGACATAGCAGTCTGCCTCACCTTCCATTAAATCTTACCAAAACTCACAACTGCATCTTTTTAGTCTGCGATTCACTTCCATTTTTAAAAAAAATGAATTTTTACAACCATTTCACACTTATTTCTGCCCTGAACATTAAACTTACATTAATATTATTTTAGCTTGAATTAAAAATAGCCCTGTAGCAACACGTTATCAATTTTAATAAGGACCGTTTGTATGTAAGCAGGTGCTTCTGCCCAGATTTTTAAAGACTCATCGATTCAGTTTTCCACAGTACACCATTTCTTACTTGCAAAGAGCAAATAGTTAATGGCTATAGGCGTGTACACATTTTGAGAACTGGAGGGAGAGCTTGGTGACCGCATAGTTTGCGGCCTACACTAAGGCAGCAGAGGGCATTGAACATACTGTTTTTGTCCTCAGAAAGTCAGGAATTCCAAGTACAGGGCTTGCCTTAAATGGGTAGGGTGATGTACACCCTGTATCAGACCTCTAGTTGACCTCTGGGTCCTGTGGTCAGTCCTTAATGGCTCAGTGGCAACCAGTTGTGTTAGAAATTGGTGGCCAGTTCAGCAATGTGCTGCAATTGAAAATATGCACAAAATTACATTAGAACTAAAATTCCAAGTGAATCCAAACTGTTCCACAAAATCACTGGAAAAAGGCTTCACACCACCTTAAAGAGAATGCTTAGATTGCTTTTTAACTTCTGAAGATAAGCATTGGTCTGGGTATTCAGATCAAGGGATGTACTGAAGGCAATCACAAATTCTTACATTCTGCGATCAGAATATCCTCATCTTGTTCTTGCTTCACAATTATGGGAAGCTGGTCTCCTCCTTGTTCAGGCTCCAACCCATCTTCTGCAAACTGGATAGCAACAATATAGAACGTCACTGGTGTCTGAAAAAGCAAAGAAGGGCGAGTCATTTAAATCAGGTAAACCCAACTGCAAACACCTACCAATTACACTGTCAAGTAACTACAGCTTCAATTCCCAGGTGTTGAAAGGTTTACAATTAAACTAAATAAAGATTATCAACAAAAAGCAGAAACAAAGAATAAATTAATGAGTACAGATGAATCAAATATTTTACAGCGATAAGAGACAGAAGACAGACAGACATGTTGCCCAATAATATAGACACTTCCCAAAAGTAGGGACAGGCAAGACTGATGGGGCTAAATCATGCTGATAAAAATACAAACATTGGGAGTACATAGATCAAAGAGAAATACAGACTAAAGGGGCAGAGAATTGGTTAGGAAAAGACTAAAATGAAATTCACTGGTCAGGTTACATTTCTGTGTTGATCCACTATTTCTATTGATGTAATGAAAGTGGTTACCAATGTTTGCTGAGTGCGACAGAAGTCCAACTGCAATATAATGCAACTGGCTTTCATTAAAAGGAGTGAAACACATGGCATATATCATCCCATAGTAATGCGAATCGGCTCATTGAAATAAAGAAGCACCGATTCAACTGAGTAAAAAACATTAGGAAATAACAGTGGATCAGTGTTGATCTAGAATGCCACTAGTGAATGTTTCTGAAATTTTTCTTTTCAGGGTTTTATGGTCTTTTGTGAGGGGATCCCCAACACTGTTCAACCTGATTTAGTATTTGATTATAAACATTCTAATTGGGGAACACGCCATCACCTCCGCTCTTCCAATTGTTCAAGGGGTTACTTAGGACTTCTATAAAAGGGAAAGAGAAAAGAGTCGTCTCTGTACATTAAAGATGAATATAAACAAATAAAAAGGTTTCAGATACGTTTTTGGAGGTGGGATTATTTTACTCAATACCTCTGGAAGTACAACTTTTTCAGGGAGTAAAAAAAAAATAAAAACAAAGAATTAATGTACTAATAATACTTCCCAACCTAAAAAGGTTTCATAATGATGATTGAACAGGAGAGCTAAAATATGCTGTGCGTACTACTGTTTATCACATTTGATAGAGGCAATAACAATAATCAGTATGGCTTGACACAAATATATACAGGGGACAGGAGGATTCGACTTTTGAATCTTCTTTTCTTCTTTGACACAAATATATAGCAAATTCTCAAAGCGGTGCAGGACTACTGCATCGGCCAACTGGCCCACACGTCAGTTCCTTCTTAAAAATCAATACCTGATTAAACAGCAGGGTCTTCAATACTTGCCAGCAATTTTTAAGGCAAATTCATTCTAAACTATGACCGCCCTGCACCCTCTTGTAAAAGGCAACACGTTGCTTCATTGAAACTCTGCTCCTCTTCAATATGATAGCCTTGACTGTACACTAATTATTACTCTATTTCCCCCAACGTTTGCTTTTTACCATCTAATGAAACGAAATCATGAGACCTCAAAAACACATATGATTCCACTTCGGCAGAGTGCGACTGAGTGTGCAGTTGTGGCGGAAGAGGCGGTACATGTTGGGTGATTAAAGTAGTTCCTAAACAGACATTTCTGGCCGAGACACCTCGTGTCTACAGAAGCTCCCCACCAGCGCGGGGTCCAACCGAGTGTGCGGTCATGAAACGCTGCTTGCAATACAATCTAGATCTACACCTCTAGAAAGACACAGCAGCACTTGGATCAGCGCTTGCCGACATACTGGAGATACAAGGGTAAATTAGCTTGTTTGGATAACAGGAGGCCTCTAGCTTGAAATGGCTAATCACTATTGCTAATTCGCAAGACTTAAGGGTTGTGCTCATCTGAAGCCTACTGTGCCAAAACATCTCCCAAAGAATAAAACTACTTATAATCTAGGCAGTGTGAAAATTCCTGAAACAAATTAACCAATGGAATCACTAGGGAGCAATGACAGAGCATAATAAGGAGCCATGCGAGATAGCCGAGTGTAGTAAAGCTAGAGGGGAGAGAACAGCTAATGGGAAAATAACAAAATATGTTGCACCCTCTAAAGGAGCTCAAAGTACCTATGCAATTATCCACATCTAAAATAGTGCCAATAAATCAGGTACTCAGCAACGCTTCAGTATCTTCAGTAGACAGTTTTCTAGTGAATTCATGTTACTCACTGCAAACTGAAGCAGCTAATATAGTAACACTTCTCAAACTTGTTAGAATTGGGCAGCTCCGATAAGGAGAAAGATAATGCATCTGCCATATTACAGAGACCAACGGATAGCCTCACTATTACAGGAGTGGTTTAGAGAGACTGCAAATCAATAGAAACAGCGAATGTCTCTGGCTCTAATAAACCTATTTCTTAAAAGACTATTCGTTTTGCAATGAAAATACTGTTTAAACTGCAGAATTCTAGATGTTCAACATCATGCAAAGAATGGGAGATCATGAACTGAGTAGAAAAAACCACTCACAGTGGTATACCATGATTTGCCTTAACAGAACTCAACAGATGCAGCTTTAGCTGCTATTACTAGACCAACAAGATGTCCACCCAAAAGTATATTTGCAGAGTGGGGCTGGGAGAAAGTCCTAAGGAGATCTATCTGACGCAACACAGAAGGACTACAATTAAAGAAGATAAACATACAAAACACTAAGGGTAAAATGCAACCCCTCGTTTACCCACTTGATAATGACAACACATCGGTCATGTCATGCAATTGGATTCAAACCCTTTGAAAATAAAGGAGGGCTTAAAAAAAATAAATAATAATAACTAAAAGCCAAGAGAAAACTGCACAGAGCTACCAAATCACAGTGGATTAAAAATAGTGAGGGGAAAGCAAGATGCTACTGACTTCCAGGAAATAGATGATACAGACACGTTCATGCATCCCAGATGTTACGGAAACACCAGCAGTAATCCCTCTGCATCTGGAGATAGATTGTGATTACAAGCAATTGGGATCACAAAGAAATAATGCAGCTCCAGGAAGATTGTATCCTATTCCCCCTCACCCCAATTGTCGAGCACAGAATATACTATTAGCAGTGCTTTTGCAGATGGCAGTATTTTACCGCTGAATCATTGTGCGTACCTTCTGTATCTGCTGGGGACTATTATTGCACTAAGGGTACTGACCAGTAAGGATTTTGATTCTGTGGAACAACTTGAAAACCTCCCGCCCAGAATCCCACATATCTACATCTAGGATACACTGCAATGCTAGCGAGAACTATAAAAGGCTATGCCGATACATTATTAAAAATGGGCTACCATATGGATCTGTACGTTGCTAACCCCAATGTGCAAAACAATAAATTAACCTGCAATACTTTCGTTAAAAGTTACGATTAGTGCAAGGAGATTAGTTACGTCCAAGAATCGGAAAACTAAAGAAGATACAGTCTCGGCTAAAGATGAGCAGGGGAACAGGTTATCCTAATTTCTACCAACTTTGCCTGGTAAAAGGCTGCAATATTTAATGATCACCTCATGAAATGCCCAAGGGCACAGACGCCTACTGAAGAACAATTGCAGGGCATGTAATATACTCAGATTCAGACATATTTATGAATCATGAGAGTTGTCTCAGAACAGAAACAGCCACTGATGGATTTAAAATATAACCCAAGCATGCCAAGCAGATGGCTCTGGGATGTCCTGCTGGGGGTTATTACTATGCTCGTAATGACATCAACTCTAAAGAAATCAGGCTTGCTTAAATAGACCCAAATATTTGATTTTAAGAAATTGTAGTTAATGATCAAATATTTTACTTGTGAATATTTACGATCCTCCAGGTGGTATATACAAAGAGCATATTCAATATCTACTCTATGAAACATTATTACATAGAATGCTACATCATTAATTCCCATTGCACTGCTCAGTTATGGCACAAATCAGAATGAGTGAGACCCTCCAAAGTTGTATTATGAAGCCGACCGGGAGTAATATACTGGGTAGACGTTCGGGAGACTTCTTTTCAGATTTGGAAATGGTCATGCTTAAATGGTAGAACAAAACGCGAAGGTTTAGAAAATGGGTAAAATGGCTATATTTTATTTTTTATTAAAGAAGAGAATTTGATACAGAATCTTCTATGAAAGCTACTTTTAATACATATAGCGATCATTTCTCTGTAGCACTTAACATATTATATTGGAAGAGGCTAATTGTAGTTCTGTGAGAAAAAAACAGTGAAGCAGAAATCAATTCTGGGGCAAATAGGCTGGATTGGTCTGAACAAAACTTGACTGCAATAACTAATCATCTCCCTGCATTTAATGGCAGGGACATACTTAAAATGAAAGATCTCCTTCCGGATGAGAGTGTTAATTGGATTAAGCATCTAACTGCAACCTATCCATCCATGTAGGAAAAGGCAACTCAGGAAACTTATTAGGAGAATACCACATACGTTGACTGAGATTCGTGCCCTATACACAAAGACGTCAAAGAATAGGCATAATAAAATCAGGCAAAGCAGTACAGATTATTCATTAAAAAGAAAGAATGGCAGAAATATGCTATACTCAATAAGGGCGATTATAGAATATTTTTGAAAACTCTTTAATGGGGCTAAAGGTGACAAGGCCGCTCCAATTAATCCTATAGGAGAAGCCAAATGAAATTAAAGTTTACTAGTGAAGTAGGAGGGTTTGAGCCTTGTAAGAAATAGAAATTAAAATACGATTTTGAAAGGATGGTGGAGAGAATACAATCGATTCCTGGGACTTGGACTAGCAAACAGGGTTTAAAAAAAGAGACTGAGCTGTGGGCACACAATACTATTTAATGCCATAAAACAGGCAGGATACCACAATCATTGAAGACAGCTCTATTGATACCAGTTTTTAAAAAGGGTGACAAAACCTCCACAGACAATTATAAACTGTAGCCTCATTGGATGTTCCAAGTAAGGTTTTCACATTTTTACTTAAAGATCTGAAGAAATGGCTAAGTAGAAGAAATATGCTTGATATATTGCAAACAGGTTTCAGACCGGGCCTATCATCTAGACATAACATACTGTTGTTGAATATATTTATTAAGCAGGCTAGGACTAAAGGCGATCCCCCACTATATGCACTGTTTATAGACTTCAAAGCCGCCTTAGACACAGTGAATCGTGCCATATTCGGGCAAAAACTGGAAAGGGGTTGCATACCTGCAGGATTGGTGCAGAAGATTAGACCGCTCCACACACAGATACCGCAGTTCGGGTCGGACTGTACAGCATGGGCGAATACAGCAAAGAGATTCCCACCAGTAGGGGTGTTAAGCAGGGGTGTGTGCTGGGGCCCAGGTGGTTTAAACTGTATTTGGCAGATTTGGTGGGGATGCTGCATAATATTGACAACTCTCCTCCCAAAATGGGAACCATCAACGTACCATGGTTGGCTTATACAGATGACTATTTTTTATCATACCTATAGTGGCAGGAAGAGAAATATGCTGGTCATACAACAATAAGCAAAAATAAATGATAGCTATCAATATATCCGTTTTAAAAAAGGGAAAAGCTGTCCAGCCACCATTCAACATCCAAAAGGAAAGATTGAAAGAGTGGAGAAATATGCATACCTGGGATACAATGTTACGGCCCGCGGTGTGTAAGGGTGCGGATGTAGGACTCCGACACAGTTGTGGCAGGGTGCTTGGCACAAACTTTAAGTGGAAAGATGAAGAGAAAATCTCCAAGAAGGCTTTCCCTGCCTCAACAAAACAAGGGTCGTCAGAATATCCAGGAACTAAAAAGAGTCCACTGTCCTGTGTCAAAAACCTATTTCCAACCCTTACACTTGGAACGGAACTAAAAGGGGTTTATTTATTTATTTTTGTATTTATAGCAGCGCTGAAAGACAACGGATGTTTAGGCACTAGTTACAGGCAATACAAGTCAGGTAAGGTACAAGAAGAGCAAGTTAAACAAGGTATAACAGTTTAACAAAAACAGGCGGGTCTTGAAGTTCTTTCTGAACGAGAGATAGGGAGGGTCAGCTTGCATGGTGAGGGATAAATTGTTCCAAAGGTTGGCTGTGCAGGCTGGGAAGCTGGATCCACCTGCTTTATATAAGCGAACCCTAGGTACGGTGAGGAGGTGGCTACATGAAGAGCATAGCAGTCTGACAGTTGAGTTATTGGTTTAATTTCTGCACAAGGTAAGAGGGTGCGCCGTTCCAGAAGCACTGATGCGAGATGGAGAGGACTTTGAAATGTGATCCTTTCCCTGATGTGAAAACAGTGAGCAGCTTTTCTGGCTTCAGAGATGTGGTCATGTTTCCTTCGATCCACAGTGGCTCAGATGGCATCGTTTTGCACAATTTGAAGCTTGTTCAAATTATTTTCTGAAGTTCCACAAAGGAGGGTGTTACAATAGTCTAGTTTGGAGCCAATAAGGGCATGAACGACTGAAATACAGCTGTCAGAGAAAAAGTGTTTGCTCACTGCTTGGGGCATTGGGACGAGGTGGAGGCAATGTGGTTGACCTGCCGCAACATATTAGGGGTGGCATCCGAATAGACCCACATAGCTTTGATGGTAGATACTATCAGAATGGCATGGCCGTTGATGGTGAAGGAGTTGTAAGCAGGGTCCAGTTTGGCGAGTCGGGCAAGGCTACCCACTAGGAGCTGCTCAGTTCTATCATCATTCAGACAATGGTAGCGGGCGGTCATCCAAGCTTGAATTCTTTCATAAATGGTGTTGACTGAGGATGTCCTCTGTGTGGTCACCAGAAAGGGGAACCAGAATTTGAGTACATCTGTATAGTTTGTGTAGTAGTTTGTGTAGGAGATGCCAAGATGGTCGAATAGGGGTTTGGTGTAAATATTAAAGAGGGTAGGGAAGATGCAAGAGGTAGGTGTGGGAGATGTGGAGGCTTCAGCAGCGAAAACTAAGGTTCTGTTTGCGAGGAAGAAGGATATCCATTTGGCGGCTGCGACAGAAAAGTGGGCTGAGGTGGTGGCAAAGAGTGGTGGTTGACGAGATCATAGGCAGAGGAGAGGAAATGGGGTGGGGGGACAGAGGAGATGAGGTGGGGGACTCACAGGAGCATACAAGTTACTAAAATAGGTCTCCCACAAATAAACAGAAATCAGCTGATGCGCCAATCGTGGATTGGACATTACCCCCTCTTTTCAATCGCCAGAAATTGGCTCAATCTCTTGAGGCAAGGACTACCAACGTGTCCTCTACTTGTATTTTGTAATAAGGCATGATGACCCTTTGCCCAATTTCTGTAAACCTCCTTCAGTTTAGATATGAGCATGCTAGCATGAAACCCCAGTTTGAGCTTTCCTAATCTCCCCTTTTTCTTCATCGCACAAACCACTGCACTGAACTTGTGAGAACAGTCTGGATGGCTACAATACACATTTAGACTTCTCAGCGGGATCCCTCATATGAGGGTATGCTGCATATGAGGGGTGAAGGAATAGGGACACACATCAATAAAGAGACCCCCCCCCCCTCCCGGCTAGATCTTGATCCATCTCAGCATTATAGCAGGCAGCAAACTTGGGATGCCAAATTACAGCACGATTTTGAGGGCTAATTTCAATAGAGCAAGAGGTCTGAGCCAAGAGGCCAGTTATACAAATGCCTCCCAAGCCTGCCCTAAGCAGCAAATTATCGCTACGAGTCTTGGTACTTACCTCGAAATGATAAAACAGTCGATAACATGTGAGCAGAGATAAATATAAACTCCTACCTAAGTAGATCTATGAGGGGAGTCAATCCAAGTATAATTAGGGGGGACGTCACCCTACATGTTCCCGTTTGGGGGGTACTAGCTCCAAGCTGTCCAAGAAATCACAAAATAGTACCCCACAAATTCTTGCAGATTGCAAAAAACCTTGGTGGACCCAATAGGATACGAATGGGCATCCAAACATACAGAATTAAAATCACCCATAATCACAAAACCCACGTTTGTTAATAAAGAATAAAAAAATCAAATATATTAGCAATACATAGTAAAAAGGTCTGCCAAAGAGTCGAGACAGGATTGTAATAAATATTTAAGACAATAAGCACCCTTAAAAGCTCATCAGAAGGGTCCATCCATGGTATTTTACTGCTTAATATATCAGGATGACCCACAAGCAAATTTCCGATATTGGAGCCAGGAGATACATGCTATGCACTAACTAAACCACCATATGGCCTACCTTTGGGCCCTTTCCTAGCTGGCTCGTACAGGACGGAGAAGCCATCCACAAGTGGGGTGTCTGACAAAGAATTTCTGGCTACAAATCAAGGTCACCCTCTTTCCATAGGTCCTCATTAGAGTGGAGATGGTAAAACCCACACGTATTCCAAGAGAAAATCCCGACAGTGGTAATTCATTGGGGACCCCTTTGTAATTATTTGTCATGCAAAGAATGTATAATGTGTGACCAGTCAGGTATCACAACACACTTATGCGACCAAGAGAAACCTTCATCACATGCAGTTCTAAGGGCCAATTTGATATTAATGGTCAGAGGTTCAAATGGATTATGCTCAGGTCCACCATTGTTACGCTCACCTGGTATCCACGGGGGTTCCACACGATACTGGATGGAGGTCTAAGCGCTATCCTGGACCCCTCTCTGCTTGGTTATATGACAGACGTTAGGTAGCGCCTATAACAGGAGAATGGAGGGTTAAGATACTGGTTTCTGTGATGGGTGGACTCCCACCTCCTTCTGGTCCAAATCCCCTCCCTTGGGGGTTATTGCTCACCTTAGGTTTTTGTGCGTTGAACTCTCCGTACTGCGTCTCTGTGCAGGGGCGCGTGATTGGTGCGGGCGTTCCGTGCACCTAGTTGCTTCACTGGTCCGTGTGCCCTTTTGTCGGGTCCAGACCGGCTGCGACTCCGACTCTGCATGGTGTAATCCAGGTGAGTTGTCTTTTCCGTCTTTATTCTGTATTTCTTTCCCTCTGTTTTCTCTATCTTCTCGGCGTCTTGCTCCACTATGCTGTTCCCTAACAATGTCTTTTTGTTTTCACAGGGATGGTTGCGATCTCGGAGTTGCTGCGCCGATGGCGAAGACCACAGTGAGTTATTGACGCGCGGAGCGCTGCACTGTTTATTGGTGTTAATTGCTAACCTGTGTACAGGTTGCGGTGATGTTCCGGAGTGATGAGCGACCGAAGCGCTGCTTGCCCAGGTAAGTGCTTTGTTAATGCTGACCTTGTTCCTTCTCCCTTGCAGGTTGCGGTGAAACCCGGAGATGGGTGAGGTAAGAAGCGCAGGGTGCTGCCTGGACCCGCTGCTTGCCCAGGTAAGAATGGTTATTAATGCTGTCCTCGTTTCTTTAACTTTGCAGGTTGCTGCGAACTCCGGAGATGGACGAGGTAAACGAAGCGCAGGATGGATTCAAGACCGGTTACCTCACAGGTAAGTGTTCTTGATCGCTAATGCTGTTCTTGTTCTTCCAGGTTATTAATGGAATCCGGATCTAGGGCTTCAGGATCGGGCCGCCGGAGAAGCAGATGAGCAGGAGCTGGACACGGTGAGTGTTACGCTGCAGGAGTGCAGAATAACACAAAGTGTGTTCTGCTGTTTGGGTGTGGTTTAAATAGCCCAGGCCAAGTAGTTCCATGCCAAGTAGCTCGAGGCCCAGCCACACCCAAAACACTAGATCGCATGGCTTGGTTCTAAGGAACTGAGCTGTGTAATAGGCCTCCATGTTGGATTAAAGTCCAAAACTGGTATTGCTTTATCCCTGATAATGAGCCTGGCACCAGGACTGACTCCATGTATGTTTCTGATGGAGTTTTAAGGCCCTTGGGGCCAGTGTGAAGGGCTTTGCCCCACTGCTGCCAGGGGGCTGCTATACCTGAGGGGGTCAGGGGCATGGACCGTGATAAACCATCTCCTCCCCGAGTAGGCCCCTTAGGAGTAGCATATGGCCAATCCTCAGATGGACAACGGGTACCCCATGTTTGACAAGCATTCAGCTTCAGCCACAAGAAGAACCAGGCTCTACTATGCTAGAAGCAGGAGCTAAATAGCTCCCAGCTCCTCAATTTCGAACTCTAGAAGGTAAAAATGCATTGCTCAAGTTGGACCCGGACTACTTATCTCTGCAATTACCGGTTGATGATCACATTTGTCTTGACTATTTCCCCCCCCCCCCTTTGAACATTCACAGATGCCCGTGTGAAACTGGGGATCCTGCAAACAGCCTTTTTCACCAGAATGTGGTATGGAAATAATTTAGGAGTATGCCCATGTGCAGACAAGCCATTGAAACATTGGTTTGCCCCTGCACACTTGACCAGAGACGACGTTATCTGAAACCTGTATTATATGAAATTGAGATCCGCTGTGTAGATGATGCCATAACGTTAATACAATCCTCACAATCTCACGTCATCTCTGAAACTACTAGGTACACAGAGTGTGGCTATATAGATTAAAGACTAAAGAATACTTCTGAGGTAACTGAATATATTGTTCCCTATAATATTCCCTATAATATTCACATTCCTGTGTGTTGGTAAGATTTGTACCCATTAGATTTCAGCTGGATCACCTGGAACATTAGACAGAAATTCAAAGCCGATTTAAATATTGAGAGCGGTGGGATTCGTCCGAGTTTATTAAAAGGTGTTTCTTTGATGTAGGATACTAAACAATGACAGGGATGAATGAGGCTGTTTATCATTTACTGCTTGACAAACTGCAGGGTCTGCGAGTTAACTCTCCCCGATCGTAATCGTGTAATTGGTTTTTATTTTCAAGAAAGGCTTTATTTGGTTCAACAATATGAAAAACTTTTTGCCTTACATAAGCATTTAGAACCATAAGGTAAAAAAACTATACAATCCATATGAGCGAAAAGCACATAAAAGAATATTTAAACTACAAACACAAAATAGTAAAAATTTGATTTAAAAAAAAAAAAAACAGGAGAAATAAGAAACAAAAAAGGGAACTAGGCTTGTTAGATCGTAAACACCTAGTTCTGGTCTCGTCTTTTATGCCTCCATGGTTCGTAGCTCTTTGGCTCGCTCCCGCCTTCATTCTTGCAAAGATTTCAATTAGCAGTTTCACCAGTGCTAGAGTGAGTAAAATGTGACTGCCCCTTAATAATTCCAACCACCAGTCCTCTGCAGTCCTTCCAACATGTTTTTTTGTGAATTCTGACATAAGTTGGAATTGTTTGTCCTCAGTGGTTGGGCAAAATAGTACCAGGTGGTGTAATGACTCTATAGACCAGCATAGTCTGCAAACAGGTTTTGTAAAGACGGTTGACCAGACGCTGAGAATCTCAACCGTTGGGAGTAGATTTAATCTAAATCTAAAGTAATAGTCTCTGAAGAACCAGTTTGGAAATTGGTCAAGGTATTTTGGGAGCGTGTTTAGCTTCCTTTTGTCAAGACCTGGTTTACCAAACAATTTTAGATCTTCGGTGGCTATCCCGTCGGTGACGTATAATTTCCGTTTTTATTTTGTCTGGGTTCTCTTTTAGGGTTTGGTCGTTTTCTCCCAAATCGGCGATGATAGCTTGACAGATCTGTTGCCATTCAGATACTGTAGTTTCTGTGTTTTTGGTAATTGCTTCTTTTAGCACTGTGAATCCTCTGCTGTCAGTTGCGATCAAGCATTTCCTGTAGAGCGCCAACGACTTCCAAGTGATGACGGTCTTCATGGCCGTCAGGCCCAGTTCCATGCCTAGTGCTTGAATTTGTGTACTGGGTGGGACTCTCAGCACTCGTTTCCAGAAAGTTCCTTCGATGACTGAACAATTTTCAAGATGGAAGGAGAATACAGTTTTAGCACAGTAGGTTAATATTGGAAGTGCTTTCATATGGTAGAAGTCAATAAGGGGTTTCAATGTGAAGCCGCAGTACCTTTTCATCGGCATTTGGCCCTAGAACAAAGGCTAAAACCAGCTATGACTTTTTATTCAATTTATTTTATCTTAGCTTCTGATGATGTGAAATGTTTTAGGACGTTTTATTATTAGTGTACAACTTGAAGGTGTTTGTATACCAAATAAAAGTTTGTTTTGACTGAATATTAAAGAGCTATGATCCTGCTAGGAAGAGGATTGCAACGACTGATTCTACTGATAGTTTAGGGGCTGTATTAACTCAGAAAAAAGGAACTGTTGTATTTGCATCATGAGTGTTAGAGAGGCAGAAAATCATTACTTCACGATCGAGAAGGAATTGCTGGCTATCAAATGGGCACCAGAGAAATGCAGACCTTTTTAATGGGGGTACCCGATTTAGAATACGGTCTGATTATGAACCATTCAGGGAGATGTTAACCACAAAAGGGATGGATAAAGCATGGGCCACCAACCTACAAGAGTACACATGGGGCATAGAACACATTCCGGGGGTCAGGAATGGCACTGTTTTTCCAGACTAAAAATATGTCAAAATAAATCTAGGCCAATACGAGAACAATCAATTATTGTTGGTTGACCGAAGTAGTTTCCAAGGAAGAGTGGTACACAGCAATGGCAGATGACTGTACGTTGAACAAACTGAAGTTGGCTTCAGAGATTAGGAGCATTGACAAACATTTTTGTCAAGACAACAAATAAATTGGTTTCAAAATGGTACAGGATTAACTTAATGGCCTACAAATTTGTGTTAAGAGGTGATCAAATTATTCCACCAGAGAAAACTAGGCCCATCGTAATTAACTGGGCACATGAGGGCCACCACAAGATGTCAAAGATTTCTGGTGCCCTAATATGGACATCCAAGTAGAGAGTCGTTAAGAAACTCTGCTACATTTGAAATTAGTGAGAAAAGTTGCAATGGTACAACCTGTCCCATGACAATCATGTATATACCCAGTATACCTTGGGAAAGAGTAGGATTTCACATTGTGAGACCGATACGTTTGGATATGAACTATTATTGTATGGTTTTGATAGACATGTTGGCTAGGTAGGTGGACGTTAAGTGGGTACAGAAAATGTGTACCCGCGCATAACAGATTTTGGAGCCGATTTTCAAATGATAAGGGTGTCCCATCAAAATAGTGACAGAAGTATATATAAAAGAATATTACAATTCTAAAAAGGGAACAGCATCGAGCACAGAACCAGCTCAGTGAACCATCCAGAAACAAATGAAATGGTCGCAAGGTTTAAATAGAGTTATCAAGGAAAGTATAAAAAGGAGACAAATATAGGTAAAGATTGGATAAAGTGGCTTTTAGGTTTACGCCACACACTACCACTAGTGTTACTCATTTTGAATTGCTTAGAGGAAGAATCCCAATACCAGAGTATGCACCCCATGATTAGGTTAGGCAAGGAAGAGCAAAGCGTACTTAAAAGAAGTTCAGGAAACAATTAGAGTAAAGTAAACTACAAAATAATGTATGATGAATGCAAGGCTGTAAGCGTTCACAACTAATGGCACGGTTTGGAATAACAATAGAGTATGCAAATCTAGGGGAAAAAATCCAATGTTGTCTGTGCAGCAAGATTCCACTAAACAAGGTTTAACCATATTTGGTGAGAGACCAAAGTACTTGAAGAATGTATTACACCAACCTTTTGAAGTAATACTAAGAAGGGTAGTGCCAGCATGACATTGGAAGCAGCCATACACTCAGCAAAGCTACAAAATGGTCACCCACAAATACATATCAGTATTGCCTTATGTATCTGCGTTTCATCGGGTCAACCTTTCTAGGCGTTTAAGATGGTCAGTTTCCATGTAGTTCAAAGTGAAGGAGGGCAATGTGTGACATTTAATTACATTCTAGGAGTAAGGGGGAGTTGTGTGTGTAATGCGGTGTGATGAGTGTTGGTGGAGCCTTTGAGAAAAGGCACACAGTGGGTAGTTTGCAGATACTTAAACTAAATAAAAGACTTACCATCGAAAAGTACCAGCCTCATTATTTTCACCAACCCAATCCCTGGCGCATCGAGGTAGGTCAGCTCTATTGCGGGAATCATGGAAACTAACCTGCTGCTGGATTCCAAATTCCTGGAGGACCAGAAGAGCACTAATGGGAAGGTGGGGTATACCAGGCACAATAGTTACTAAACCTCCAGAGGCTGCCAGAGACCAGTAAATGTGTTGCAGGAAACCTCAAGTTGTTGTCTGAAACCTCTGTGGCAAAAATATAATAGAACCTGAAAGACGTCATCAATAACGTTGGTGTAGCAATAAGTACTGTGCATGACTGTCGAATGGCAGCGATCTTAGACCTGCAGAGGCTATTCAAAATAATCAAGCTTATTTTGACTTCATTAAGCACCTTGATCCAGAACCACCTTTTTTATAATTTGGCGTTTATAATGAGAAAACTTGTGCGGGTGCTGCCACAAAGCAACTTATAACTCTGTTCTTCATGCAGAGCTTCAGTCAGGTCAATTTTAAAGTGGCGGTCCTGCTTTGTACACATCAGCAACTGGCAAGTGCATTAAAGACCTATAATATGAAAAACAAATTCAAAAGACCGATATCGCCCATCGAACTGAAGCAACACTAGTTCCGGAAAAGTCTGTAAACTGCTCCGAAACTAATTATGTGTCAGTAAAACATCCAGCTGAGCGCGATTGTCCTCAGTGGGCTCTAGCTTCACTATACTCCAGCCAGGTCTACTCCAAGCCTTACGAGTCCCTTGAATCTGATCCAGAAATATAGACTCACATTGACCCCAACAAAGAATTTCAAAACCTTTTGTCAACTGCTACAGACATTAACTGACCATTACAATAAACACATCAGGGGTTTAAAAATATTCGTTTGGGGGATGGGGGGGGGAGGGGAGAAGTGTTCAGTGTTTATTTCATCTTCCCTGTACTCCCACGTCCATCTGTAACCTTTTAAATAGTAACTGTACAAGAAGACATTTTGAGCCGGGGTAAAAACTTCAATTCGCAAGTTAATAGCCAGTCATAAAGACACTCACCTTCAAAGTTATCCTTGTGCGCACACCACAACATTTCCCATTTACCAAGCAACAATTATCACTTGTCAATGGATAGTGCAAATTTGGAGACCTGCTTAAGCTACAATACAATCTTGCGGGAAGCAATGTAATTTGAGCAGATATTAAATATATTTCACTTTCCTCCTGCAACATATAAGGCGTGGCCAAAGAGTCTCAAGAGTAGTTATTAAATAAAAAGGTGATATTGAGCAAAATGTATCCATATACTCTGCTCACACCAATTCTGCACTAAAAAGAGTGATGAACCCCAGTTTGGCATGATGAAATCATGCATTAAAGTATCATGCTTGCAGTGTCACATAACCTTGTTACCAGGGGATCTGCGGAGCTTGCTACTGTAGAAGCACATACACCGGTCCGGTCTAGTCTTACTTCATGACGGCACACATAATAGCTTTCCAAGGCGGCCACCTATAAAGATGGATCGGGAATCGCCACTCCATGTCACAGGGCTTCCAGTGTGCATAGATGCTTCGGTCTTTGAGAGCTTCCCCTCCTTCCGTCTCCTGTGTTCCCTTCTTGTGTCCATGCTCTGGAATGTATTCTTTGCAATCAGCTGCCTCCCGCCCTTCTTCACTACCTGCCAGTCAGGCAAGTAGCTGTGTAGATTTTTTCCTGCTCAACCAGGACACACCAGCAACCAGAAAGAAGACAGACAGGTTCATTACGAGTTTGGCGGTAGCCGTGCCGGTAAAACCGGCAGGCTGCTGCCGGACCCATAGTGATTTACTGGTGCATGACTTGCCGAATTAACCAGGGCATTACAGCCCAGTGGTCCGGTAAATCCAGCACTGGCAATTATGTTCATCCCCATTCCTGTGGAGTTCAATAGGACTCCACGTGAATAGGGACCACAGAAGCACTGGCACCGTTTGCAACTGTGCCGGGGCTTCCGTGATACTCTGCGGGCGGGTGCCATTCGCCTGCCAGGTCTGACATTGCAGGCGGGACGACACCCCGCCAGCAGAAGTCGTAGTTTGCCGCTCCGGAAACAACGCTGCCGGTAAGATTACCAGCACCCTGCTTTCCGGACTGGCAAACTTGTAATGAGGGCCAAAGTTTTTATTCCCCAAAGGGTTTCCCCCAATAAGATGACGTTGGTCCAGGAGGAGGTCGTTCAATTACCTGGTACTAGGCAGGTGGCAGACTAAAAGGTCCCTTACTGGGACAGGTACCATCTCTTTGTGCCAAAATCTTGTTCAAAGACACTGGTAAGGCCAGAGTTGTGACAGTTTGCAACACCACTCACCACATCAGATCGAGATGGAGCAGATGCAAAGGTTGCCACACTCCATCCAAACCTTCACAACTTAGGTGCAAAAACCACACCTTGAAAACCAATCACTAAGACAGGAGGTAGCTGCTATGGAAGGAATCTCTGCGGACGTACCCTTGGGAGCATCAGGGGGGGGGGGGGGGAGAAGTTGGGCAGATACTTCACAAGTTAAATTCGTTTTTTGACTACTGCATCATCCAATGTACCTTACGCCCCGATTTCCTCACTGAACGTGCTACAGTGAGCTTCATGGTATCCCATATGGTAGGCAACCCTGATGGTAACTGCCAACAGCTCCATTCTGGACAATTATACAGCATTTGTGACCACCTTGAAAGGGATGCTTGACCGCCAAGAGACTGCATCTACTGCTCAAGAGAACTGAAAGGTCTTTTCAGAGGGCTCTCTGGATGACCGGAGCTATGTCACCAAGTTCAAACAACTTGCAGGAGACTGCTTGGCCTGAAGAATCAAGGTTTACCTTATTTATTTCCGTGGAGGACAAACTTAAAAGCTGAAGGAGTCACGCACACCTAGTCTCCTTTGCACACCTCGTGACTTGGTCCAGTTGTACAGGAAAGCGCGAAAGAAGAGCCGACCTAACAGACCATGAAGAACACAGACAACCCAGAACCAATACATATACGTAGCTTGCAAAAACCTCTCAGATGAAGAAAGACCCCGAAGGACATACGTCCTCTGTATTTTTTTGTGGTACAAGAGCACTTGGCAAACAAATGCCCTGCGGCCCCTGAACAGTCAGGGAAACGCCTCCTCCAGGCCTGTTCATTGATGCCCAATGAGCCCCACTATGTCATGTTCGAATTGTACCTAAAGAACAAATGCAGCCCATAGAAGGCAATGGATGGCCAACCTTTAAGTTCGGGAGCATTCAGGGAATAAACTACAAAATTGTATATGGACATTAGTCTTCACTCAGAGCCTGTCCTTTGACTTTATACAAGTATTATCCAGTGATTTTAAGGAGCCACTGGTTGAAACAGCACAACCCATACATTAATAGGAAAGCTGGGTCTCTCACTTGGTTCTGAATACTGTGTCAAGCAATGCATCCAGCCTCTGGCCCATCACAAAGGCAAGCCACTAATGGAACTAAATGGCTTAACTGTGGCCAACATTCAATCCCTTCCGGTTGAATACACTGAATTTGAGGACGCTTTTACTGAGGACTAAGAAGCTGAATCTCCCCCACACAGACTAGAGGAGTGCACAGTAGATCTGCCCTGTCTTCAGATTCTGGTCAAGATGGGCACGCAGACCGCCTTCCTCTGGTTCTGAATGCATGCGCATCCTACCAGAAGCAATGGGATAGTATCCCAGTACAACCATTCCTTCTGGTAGGATGCACATGCTTTCGGACCAGAGAACGGGGCCTGCATGCCCATCTTGCCCAGAATCTGAAGACCTGGCTGATCACCAAATACAGGGAACATGAAGGAGCGTTTTTGTTCCCAAGAAGAACACTGTTGAGCTACAGGGGACTAAATAAGATTGCTATCGAGGATTAGTATCCCCTGCCTTTTAAAAACATCTTAGAAGCAGTGCCTCAGCCTTCGATTGGATCTAAGAGGGATATACCATCTCATCCATAACGGAGAAAGAGACGTGTGGAAACCCATTCAGAATTCCCTTCAGACTATGTGAATATCAGGTAATGTCCTTCGCACTCGCACATTTTCCTTCTGTGTTCCAGCGTTTTGTGGACAAGGTGTTGCTGACCTTCTCTATTGTTCGGTAATCGTATATGGACGATATCCTGATTTTTTTCCAGAAACATGCAAGTACATACAACATACGCTTAGGAAGTGCTCACGCAATTACTGCAATACCACTTAAGGCTAAGTTAGAAAAATGCATCTTCAATGCTACTTTGGTCCCCAATTTGGGTCACTTTTTATCCTCTACCGGTATATTAATGGCTCACCAGAGTATCGCTGATGTTACTCAATGGCAGTGGTCTGCTTTGATCAAACAAGTCCAACAATTTCTTGGGTAAATTAATTCTACAGGAAATTCATTGCTACTTTCGCACTATGGATTAAACCAATAATTAATTAAGAAGGGTCAGCATTTCAAGTGGATGTAGGAAACTGAACGAGCCTTCAAGATTTAAAAAAGGCATTCATGCATGCCCCCATTTTGCGACAACTGGATACTGTGATGAATTGAGTGGAGTCATCATGGATTCCCCAGCTGTTACCTTCTCCCGCGTGGCATGGGGAAGGTAGCCGCTACCTGACCCTGGGGGAGGAGACAGCTACCAAGGAGATGTCATGACTTCACTGGACGAGACACAGCATCTTCCCCTTTGCCATGAGGAACCCCCCCCTCCTCAGCCCCCTGTTGTACCCACAGCCCTTTTCCACGAGGAAAACCCTCTGATGCCCCAGACCCTCATGGCATACCGTCAGACATGTGTCCCCACTCTTCTTCATATTTTCTATGTCGAAAAACACAACCATGACACCAACTCTTTATGCCTGTAACATGATAACAAATTGTAACGATTTATGTAAGCAAGCGCACAGATGCCTTCGGGCGCTATACAAGCCACAAAATAAATAAATAACCTCACACTGCTCAAACAGAACCGCTTTTTCTTCCAATGTTCCTTATTGTAAAGCCAGTAAACCGAACTATTCCAATGCCATGTGTTTAACAACATCTAGGAACTTCAACTCCCAGAAATCTCCAAGTTTTGAGACAAGGAAAATGTAGGCATTTGAACCATGTACCAAGAACTTGAACCACAATGAGCAGTGTAGTTTGACTAAAGCATGTGCGCGCAGGACATTTAGTTCACTTCGGGGAGGCAGTGAAGGAGAGGTTAGCTCCTGTTCAAGAGCTCATTAACTGTACTGGCGTGGCAGAGCAGGGGAGGCTTCCGCAGGACAGGCACAGAGTCAGAGGCTGGAAGGCTGTGGACACGCTGGGAGCCGCAAGGAAGCACCTGGGCCCGCAGCGAGTTCAGAAGCTTGCTGCCTTCATATCGGATACCAAAGGAAAGCAGACATACAACTGCAGAGCCACAAGGGAGGCCAGAAGAACATCTACAGCCTCCAGACTGGAAAGCGGGCGACAGCAGCACTCTGCAGAAGCACAAACTTGACCAGAGTCTGTAGAGAAAGCCGGCGAGTCTACCCAAAGTCAGTGGGGACCCCAGGGCGTTCCGGTGACTGTGCCAACATCTTTTTGAACATGATGATTACGTCAAAAGGCTCATTAGAACCCCATAAGGCAGAAAGGCAAACCCCAATGAACTGTGAATATCTGAAATGTAAATGTGGGACTAAACTGAAACTTACCACAAGTATATATATCAACCAAAGGGCAATACCTGCAATATTTGTGATACAGAGAATCATATAAGTCTTGATAAAGCAAGATACCAGGTGAGTCAGGTATGTGAGAAAGTCCTGGTAAAGCAAGATACCAGACGAGTGAAGTACACAAGAAGTCCTGGTAAACCGAAGACACCAGGCAAAGTATATGAAAAGACCTAGTAAACTAAAACACAACAGGCAAATGAAGCACTCAAGTTCTGGCAAGCCAAAGACAACCGGCGAGTAAAGCATATGAGAAGTCTGGGTGAACCAAAGAACCCAGACAAATGAAACATTTGGAATAATTCTGACAAGCAAGATCATCAAATAGCAGATCTTTCTTGAACCCTCACCAACAGTGAGGAATAAACTGCTCCTAGAAACGGAGCTATTGACATTAAAACAGGACTGCCAGGCATGGAGACATTTGCTTCTCGGTGCTAAGCATTCAGTTGAATTTTCAGACCAATCACAGGAATCTCCAAGCCCTCCAGCATTCTGAATGCAGAAATAGAGGTCAGGCTTGGTTGCCATATTTCTTTCCAAACACTGTCGTCTCTCGCCTTCGCTACCCGGCAAGAAATTCATTTTCTCTCTACAACCATTTATGCAACAGGTACTCCAAGCTACTAGGAACAGCCGCAAATGGAACACCGTACAAGCAAAATACAGCAAGTGTTTATTTGCAAGAAAGGGCATTCTGTTTTTGTCACGATCAACCAACAGCGGGTCCACGAGGAGTACAGTCTACTAGCGAATTAGTCTCCCAATATTTTTGGTGGCCCACTTGGTGAAGTGATGTTAATGACTACGTAACTTCTTGTCAAGTCTGTGCTGAAAGCAAGACCATTTCCAAACCAAAAATGAGGAAGCCCATCCCTCTCCCATCCAAACCATGGGAAACTATTTCAACAGAATTTCTTAGACCTCAAAAAGGTGGCGGAACAAGACAACAATCATGTTAACAGTAGACTGGTTCACTAAACTGGCACACTTTGTTCCCTTATCAAAGCTGCACTCTCCCCTCGAAAAGGCTCACGTATTCATCCACGAGATATTCAGTCTATATATTTTACCTAAATCGACTGTCAGATTGGGGGCCACAATATGTGTATGTTTTGGAAAGCTATGTTGTTCAAAGAGTCACACATAGATTGATACTTCTCTTTTGGATAGCATCCACAGACGAATGGGCAGACAGAAAGCAGCAACCAGGTCCTGGAACAACACCTCTGCTATTTTTCCACTGCCTCTGCTAACAATTGGCTGCTGCTATTGCCAAGATTGCATAAAAAAAACTTGCAAACCACTCAAGACACCTCTAGGATGCAAATATCAGAGGTTACATCCAAAGTTTCCCCTTGGGCCCTGTCCCTGAATCGCAACTCTGACTACGAATGTGTTGATCACAGAACTACAGAATGGGCAATTCAATCTTTGAGCATGTAAGAGTGGTGCCTCATTGGATGAAGATATTTGCGGACAACCACAAGATACTCGTCCTTCTTATTCTGTGGGAGACAGAGTAAGGATGGCCTCAAAGAACTTGCCTCTGCACCGGGTCCCCTCTAAATTGGCCCATTGGTTTTTCAGTCTTTTTACTATCGTCCAACAGGTAAACCTGGTGACCTTCAGGCTCCTGTTACCAGTCGCTTGGCGCAGGCTTCATCCAGTGTTCCCTTCTTTGCCCACATAAGGCCACTCAGTTTCATCACCAGGGATGTGTGCATCCTCTTCAGGTGTTGGTGGATTAGGTTGCAGAATTTGAGGCATCTGGCATTTGGGATGCCAGGTACCATAAAAGGTGTCCTGCAATACTTGACAGTGGATTGGAAGGGGTAACACCCTCTTCGCACTTAGGAGTATGCTGGCTATATCTATGCCTCCGCCTGGGCAAACCCGGTTCTGGGTGCTTGAAAGGTGGTATGCTGTCATGTACCCTTGTTGCCCAGGATTCTGTGGAGTTTGATGCATGATACTGCAGAAGCACTGTAGGTGATTTACCGTCCTACATGATGGTGGCCCCAATCATACCATGCCAAGATGGCCCCCAACAATCAAGAAACCGCCACTCCACGTCGCAGCACTTCCAGCTTACAGAGAGGCTGATGTTCACAACCAGGAGTGTTTCCCCTCCTTCTGATTTCTGTGTATACTCTTGGTCCTTCCGTTTCCCTTGTTCCCTTCTCCTGGTCATGCTCGGGTACTGTGGTAGATCAGAATCAGGAGACAAAGTGACATTGTGTTCGAACCTTTCTTTATTCCAGTGCACAAAAGAAAACCTATGCTGTAGCCAAGACTAGGATTACTGGCCCTTATTTATAAAGAAACAATATAAAAGGGTGATCGTCAGGATGTCCTATACAAAACAAGAACGTCCTTCATCCAGAATCCTATGCTTACCAGAGTTCTGTCCCACACACTATAAAAGAAACAAGCAAATGTAACAAAGGTACAGGTCCCGAGAAGAATGTGGTGGTTGGCTTCAGACCCGAACCCCGCCCCACCCCCTCTGATGATGTGTCTCTCATTAGGGGGTCCCCACACCAGTGCACAGTTTAAGCCAGTAGGCTCAATGGCTATCCAACCTTCTCGTCTGAACTGTTCAATTTAGTGCAATTAATGTCTCTGGTCTTAGTTCTCTCCCATGGGGATATCTGGCCCATGACCCCCCCACTCCAACTGTTATCCTTGTATTCCTTCCCAAGAAAGATCCTGGTGTTCTCTCCTTCTTGTGAGTGCTTGGTCTTTGGGTTTCGGTTTCTGTCACCTCGATTTGGGGTCTGGTTTCTTGGGCCCCACCTTTGGGGCCTCTGGTCACTCACTCCACTTTGGGGTCTCATTGGGCCTCACCTCCCGTTGCTCCTCAGAGCCAGGCTCTTCCAGCTCTTGGGACAGCAGGGCTCTGAGCTTTCTGCAGACTCAGCCGTGGTCAAGTCTGCCCCACCTGGTGTACGCACTTCCCCGTCACAACTCACAGGAGACAGTCCCCAGCTTCTTTGGCTCCAGGGTGTCTCTTCTCCCCGTTTACAATGACGACTGGCTCTTTATCTCTCCCTCCATTACGGGGTGGGAGTTTCCAGCATTCCCAGCAAGTATGGTGCACACGGAGGGTCAGAAACCACACCAGTCATTCTTACATGAAGTTTTAAGTTATCACACAGTTTAAGACCCATATACCCACCAAAGATATTGGGATATAGGAAGAATTACCGATATCCCTTTCAGGGAATCTCCAGCCTTGATATGCAATATTTACAACGGTCTCATTCCGGATTACCTGGGTCTTGTGCTTGTTCCGTTTCCCCAGCGACGCGTACCAGTAACTGCTTTGGCAGTCTCTGATCCGAAACCTTACCCTCGCTAGCAACCTCACGGTGAGAGCGTTCGCCTCCCTGTTCCTGCTTGCTTCAATTGTAGCAGCACTCGCTGTGTGGAGCTCAGGGACTTGGGCCCCTTGCTTCCAAAAATAGTTTATGGTCTATCATCGCCCCTGCAAGCTGAAGATGACATAAGTGAATTGGGATTGCTTTGTATGCTTCGAAGTATGGAAAAGAAATCCACTAAAATCCACGTTATGCCAGTCCTGTAATCTAATTTTCACTTGGTCAATCGTGCTGCTTTTGCCAGTACTGGGGAAAGTGGGGTTAGTAGGTTCAAAGCAAAGTCCACTCAAATATCCTTAGATAGCCAGGCCTCTTCCGAATTCCATTGGGGGTCAGAAACTCTTTGGTTCCTTACCCTCCATGGGGTCTTAGATTTCACATACCGTCTCTGGGTTGGCCGGATAGTGGCCCACTCTGGGCCGATGGATTCTCTCCCCACCCTATGGTCTCTGGTTTTACACAGCCTAGTGGGGCATCTGCTCTCTCAGCTCTAAGTCCCTCTTGTGCTCCCTAGCTTCTAGCAAATGCTTAGGGATATGTGTTTTCACCCAGTCTCGGGCTGCCTGGTGCCTCAGTCCCTGGGCTCTTGTCAGTCTCACCCACGCTTGGGGCACTCGCCTTCCTCACAGTTCCATGAACGCACTGGATACCTGGCTTGATGGAGATCTGGCTTCTCCATCTTCCGCATTGGTGCGCGGGACTCTGCACCGTCTGCATGGGACTGTCCTTGACTTGCCTTAATGGGGAACGGCCATTCTCTGAATCTTGGCTCTGGGGGCTTTCGTTTCTTCCTCCTGCTTGCTACCCGTGTCTATATCACAGGCCCTTTCTTTTCTCTGTCAAAGGAGACAGAACATTCCATTGGTCGTACAATGACGGCAACAGTACAGGGTCAGAAACCATATCAGGTGCCCCTCTATGAACATCCCCACAGGTGTCTGGTGCAATTCCCATATAGCCAATAAAGACATTGGCTTCCTGAGACAAGGGAGATGAACACATATCCCTGGCAAGTGCAAGGGATGGCCTGTCCTCTAAAAGAGGAGGTGTCACTGCGCGTAGGATTCCGCTTTCCCCATCTCCTAGGGGTTGTGAAGGTTAGCGGGATAACCTCCGTAGTCCTAACAGGGGTGGCTCACCTTTGGGAAGAGGGGATGAATTCCCTGGATTTGTTACACTACCTTCCAGCACCAAACTCACCAGGAGCAGGAAAATCTCCTAGGTGACTATCTGGATTTTGCACTGGCAAAAGAAAAGAAACTGCAATGATTAAGGTTAAAGATTAACTTATGCATCAGGTAGGACTGCTAGTGTTGTTGGACCCATCAGCTACATTTGACACCATTCCATACAACTAGCTAGGCTACATGAGATAGCAGGAATTTAATCAAATACCTCTAAATTGCTTCCTTCAAAAATAGTATTCCCTAGGCAAAGATGAGGGAGGGGTGGGGGGGGGGGATCATGGATCGCAGGCCATGAATATTGAGTCGGGAGTCCCACAGTGAGAATATGTATCCCTTTGCGGTTTAAGGTGTACCTCAAACCGCTGGGTGCGTTGGTTTCGCACAATATCTCATTTCAAAATGATGCTGATGACTCAACTAATTTTGAAAATGTGGAAGAATGGCATGGACATCAAAGGTAGATTATTTCCCAATACATCGAAAAATGGATGGACTGCAACTGGCTCAGCTTAAACTCATCTTTAACAGAAAACCTCTCAGAGATCAAAACAGCTTGGAAGGTCATCATGCATTAGTCCTGTTTTAGGAAACTACATTTAATTACCGGTAGCAGCCAGAGTGAAAGTCATAGTGCTGACCATTATACATGGAATACGGCCACACTCTCTTCGGCACATATTTCAATCTTACCATCAGCCAAGAGATCTAAGGTCACTTAACTATAACACTTTGTGCACCATACGATACAAAACGGTCTAGAGCCATTGGGTGTACTTTTAGATCTTAGCCATTAAACTCTGGAAAGCTCTTCCAAAGGAACCCTGTAGCATGCATCAGCATTTATGTTTCAGTCACAGCCGAAAACTCCTTTTTTTTTTTTTATTACCTTAAGAAGTTATAACTGGTGGTGATAAGTGGCATATCCTAACTGAAGTTTGCTACACAATACATTCCATAGGACCAGAATATTAAATGTTCTAATGAAGATAAAAATCATAATCCTCTTCTCCTACAACCCACCGACATTCAAGGTGACAAGATTACATTTTAAGACGTCATGGTGCTTGGGTAAAGTACTGAATCTCTATTATGTTACACTCCTTCAATATCTTGAGTTTGCAAGAGGCAATCAGTGCACCTCCTTGAGAACAATTTAAGCTTCAAAAAAATCTGTCAATAAGGTAGTTTCAGTTGTTTTTCCCCAGATTAAGGAAACGGAGGATAAAAGTCACCCAAAGAGAGCAATCTAATATATGCACCGCATGAGCAAATGTTTCTGCTTCACACTAAGCACCACTGCATTTTTATTTCTTAGAGTATCAATGCCCGCTATCATTGCGTCTTTCATACTGGATTCCTGCAACTTGATTCTCAAAAGTATGTTACCTTATTAAGTGAAAAAAGTGCCCTCTTTTTTGGAATCCTCTATATTTATGCAATCAACCTGTGCAAGTGTTCATTTCAACAGGGTTTGTTTATTTGGTAAAGCGCACCAAACCCTCAGGTAGCTGGGAGCAGCAGAATATTTGAAGCTTAGTTACATCATAGAAGGTCATTACATGAGTCAAAACATTTGCAATACATACATATCAGGAGGTACATAGATAAAGACAGTGGTGGTATACACATGAGCCGCACTGATTTGTACAGTCAGGCACAAAAGTGGATAAACCGTCTTAGATGTCATTGGTGCGCAGCCGGTTTAGTAATTTAAGTCTGAAACTAAAGTAGGCCTGTTCCGCTCCAATATCAGCGGGGAGTGCGTTCCAGGCAAGTGCAGCTTTAACTGGGAAGCTGGAAACCCCAGCTTTGGACAGTCTGAATTTAGGAATTTCTAGGCAGAGGTGGGTAGAGGATCTAGTGTGGTGGGTAGGGATTTTTCTGGTTAGTCTGGCTGATAGATAGGAGGGAGCGTCATTGTTGAGACATTTAAAGGTGAGAGATGTCACTTTGAGAAGTATCCTGTCACTCATTTTTAGCCAATGCTGGTCTCTTCTGAAGTTGGATATATGTTCTCTGCGTGGAATGTTTAAGGCTACTATCAGGGTATTGTTTTGTAATATTTGTATTTTATTGAGGATGTTGTTAGCGCCTGCATATAAGGTGTTTACTCTAACTTGGACATTATTAGTGCATTAGCAAGTGTAATGCAACTAGGTTTGGATTGAAAAAGTCTGCAGGCCCCAATAAGTTTACAGGTGTAAGCTGTGGAAGAGGCCAGTGAACTAACTTGTTTTTTTAAGGATGATGTAGAGTCAAGGTAGAAACCTAGTGTTTTTACTTGGGTTACTACCTTGATGACATTGCCGTCAATAGTGAATGAGGAGTAACTCAGGCTTCGTTTTTTTGAGGTTGGATTCAGAGCCCAGAATCAAGATCTCAGTTTTGTCGTCATTCAGGCAGAGGCCGTGTGAGGCCATAATTGCCAGAATGAGGAGGTATATCCTATTTACCAGACCTGTGTCTTCGACAATGTTGCCCAAAAGGGGTATCACAATTTGAGTGTCATCCGCATAATTAGTATATGTGACACCCAGCCTGTCAAGTTTGTTGAAAAGTGGCTTGGTAAAGATGTTATGTCGGTGAGACACAAGTGCCTTGTGGAACACCACAGGTAATTTTAATTGGGTCAGCTGAGGCCAAGGGCGAGAACACTCATCGTACGGTTAGCTAGGAAGGATTGTACCCAGGCTACGGCATTACTCGAGAAGTGAGCAGCTGACGCCAAGTGTTTGCATAACACTGCATGATCCACCAGGTTTAAGGATATTCAGAGGTTGAGGAGGAGTAGCATTGCTATTTTACCTTTATCCTTCAACTCGTCGATTTGTGTCTTTAAGTCAATTAGCGCTGTTTCAGTTCCATGTTGTGGTCTGAATCCAGATGGTGTGATCCTAATAAATTGTTAGCCTCCAAGTAGGTTTGTATTTGGATGTAGGCTACTCTATCAATAAATTTGAGGAGAAAAGGGACCGTTGTAATGGGTCTTTAATTAGTAGGAATAGCCGGCTCTAGTGACTATTTCTTTTTTTTTTAACATCTTTATTTAGAATGTCTAAACAAATTCAAACACGGAAGGATAATAGCATAGAAGAACAACAGAAACCATTGTAACCTTACCATAAAGTCTTTTACATTAAGCATTTTCCAAAATGAGATTTGAAAATGAGCATTAGATAACAAGTTCATTGAAAATAAATACATAAATAAACATGAAACAAGAATATCTGCACGGGTCTAGTGTCTATTTCTTAAGGAGTGGTAGAACCCATGATTGTTTAAGGTTAATTGGGACAGTGCTTGACTTAAAGGAGGCAATAATTAGCTTGCAGATGAAAAGGTGCTAGATCTCTGGCTGCATCCTTAATTATTTGTGCTTGGCAACTGTCGCCCTGACAGATCGATGGTTTCAGTGAGAGTATGACCTTTTCGGTATCCAATATGGATATATTGGTGAATCTGAAGGGTGTACTCATGATAAGTTTAACAGTAGGTAGGGAGGGGGGCATCTCAATGGAGCGCAGGGAAGCTTTTTTGGCGTCTATTTAAGTCTGCAGAGTGACTATTTTATTATCTTTCGGGGCATTATCTGTAGGTGGAATCGGGTTTTCCATTTCACGAAGGATGGTGAAGAGCTCTTTAGTATTGTAATTTGCTTTGGATATTTGTTCGTTGAACGTATTCCTTTTGGTCAAGACTTTCCTTTTTGTACATGTTGGCGAAGTTGGTTAATGTAGTTTGGTTCTTGATTGTAGGGGAGTGTTGCCAAATGGCTTGGAGCTTCCTTTTTTGGAGTCTTAGTTCTTTGAGCTCGGGTGTGAACCATGTATTGTTTACTTTTACAAAGTTTGATAGGCGCAATGGTGTCAAAGGCCTTCATCATGGTTTTGTTTGTTTGTTTATAAAGCGCACCAGACCCAAAGGTATTAGGGCGCAGAAGAAGGAAAAGAAGATTGTTCAGCTTAGGTTACATTGCTGTGCGTTGCAGTACAAAATATTAATAAACAGTGCTGGCCTATATCATACAAATGAGCAAAGGGTAGCAGAGAGCATCAAGCAACAGTTATATACAATTATACAGATATATATATATATATACACAACGTAGTGGACAGTGTTGTAGTAGTGGGTCAAATGTCATGCTCCTTAATCCATTGGATGAGGTTAGATCTGAAGCGTGGGTAGGGCATGTCTTCTCTTAAAGAGGATGGGAGGGAGTTCCGGTTTTGGGCAGCTTTGACCGGGAAGCTCCTACCACCAGTCTTCATACGTTTGAATCTAGGCACTTGAAGTAGGTTAGTATTGGCTGTTCTGGAAGGGAGGTTAGTGGATTGTCTCCGGAATCTGGAGGTAAGGCACTGGGGGTGGCCATATGTAAGCATTTATGAGTTAGGGAGGCTGATTTGAGGAGAATTTTTTCATTGGTGGAGAGCCAGTTGTTGGATCTTCTCAAGTCAGATATGTGGGCTTTCTTGGGAATGTTGAGGGCTGCTCTTAAAGCATTATTTTGTAAGATCTGGATCTTGTTGGTAATGTATTTGTTGGAGCCTATGTATAGGGTGTTGCAATAATCCAGTTTAGATATTACCAAGGCTCTTGCTAGAGTAATGCAGTTGTTAGGTGTAAGGAATGTCTTAGCTGCTCCAATTAACTTGCACGTGTAAGCGGTGGCCGAGGCCATGGAGTATAGTTGTTTTTTGAAGGTGAGAGTGGAGTCTAGGTAGAATCCACGAGTTTTCACTTCCTTGGCTACTGGCATGTTGTTGTGGTCTACGGTAAAGTTAGAATATAGATGGCCTAATTTATTGAGATTAGCCGTGGTGCCCAGAATGATGAGTTCCGTTTTATCATCATTCAGGCATAGTCCATGAGAGGCCATCCATGCCTGGATGATGAGATATACTCTGTTCACAAAGGCCAAATACTTGTCGTAATCTCCCGTCAACGGGATGAGGATCTGTGTATCATCTGCATAGTTAGTGTAGGTGATACCCAGGCCATCTAGATCATCAAAAAGGGGCTTCGTGAAGATGTTGTACAGAATGGGCGAAACACATGAGCCCCAAGGCACACCACAAGTGATAGGAATAGGGTCTGCGGCTGCTGAAGGTGCGAAGACCCGCATGGTTCTATTATCTAAGAAGGATTGAATCCAGCCGATGGCGTCTTTTGAGAAGTGAGTGGCCGAATCTAAGTGGTGGCAGAGTCTTATGATCAACCAAGTCAAGGTCCAGCAGCAGAAGTAGTGCTGTGTTACCATTGTCCCTCAGGGTGTCTATTTGTGCTTTAAGGTCAATCAGTGCAGTTTCTGTTCCGTGTTCCGGTCTAAAACCGGACTGACATACTCCTAGGAGGTGGTTGCATTCCAAATATTGTTGAATTTGGAGGTACCCTACCTTGTCCAGAATTTTAAGCAGGAATGGCACTGACGTAATGGGACGATAATTTGTGGGAAAGGTCGGGTTAAGTGTTTTTTTTTTTTTTTTTTTTTTAGAAGTGGGAGGTCCCACGACTGTTTCAAATTGTTGCGAATGGTACCGGAAGAGAATGAGGCATTTATAAGTTTGGTTATGATTGGGGAAAGTTCCCTTGCGGCATCCTTTATGACTTGTGCAAGGCAAGGGTCGCCGTGGCAATTGGAAGGTTTCAGATTTAAGATGACTTTTTCAACTTCTAGAATGGATACTTTCTTTAAGTTGAAAAGGGGTTAAGGTAGTTCGGACAGGGTGTGAGGCGAGGTGTTCAAGGGCACAGGGGCCATAACATTGTTAGAGTTAGAGGCGAGGAGGAGGGATTCTTTTTTGTTGTTGATTTTAGCCTGCAAGGTTGTTATTTTATTAGCTAGAGCACTCTGAATGCTAGTGCACCAGGTTTTGTCCTTGAGGCAGGTGTCAGGGGCTTGGATAGGTGTTTCCAATTCTTTAAGGATTGTGAATAGTTCTTTTGTATTGGAATTAGCTTGGGTGATGCGCAAATTGTAGGATTCTTGTTTAGCAAGGATTATTTCTTTTTTGTATAGGGAGGTTCATTTTTTTTTAGGTTGTTTTTTTTCGTTTCAGAAGGGTTTAATCTCCATATCTGTACACATTTACGTTTCTCAAGTTTAATGGCTTTTAGGTGGGGAGAGACCATGAATTAACATGTTTTTTCTGTTTGCATTTTCTGATTTTCAAAAGGTGCTATGGTATCCAAAGAGGCTAACATTACCTTATTGTACTCTTCGACCAAGGTAAATGGGTCTGCAGAGTCAGGAAGAGAATTCAAGGTAGGGGTGATCAGAGGAATTAGTTTGTCAGCTGTAATGTTCTTTTTGTTCCTTGTAGGAATAGCAGGAGCTATACTGATGGTATGATAGGGGGCTGTGACTTTAAGGGCGAAAGAGATCAGGTGGTGGTCAGACCAGGGCAGTGGTGTTATGGCATTAATGGACGTTACACAATGGTGTTCCGCTATCCAATCAAGGGTTCTGCCTTAGTGCGAGTTGCGCCTGTTACCTTTTGGGCGAAGCCTAATTCCTCGATGGAATTGTTGATCTGTGTAGCATTAGGATCTGAGGGGTCTTTGTAGCCAAGATTAAAATCTCCCAGGAGAAGACTTGGCAATGTATTTTTGAGGTTATCCGAAAGGATGTTAGTGGATCCTAGAGGGCCTGGAGGTCTGTAGATAAGGTGGATAGATATGGTTTGAGCAGTTGAGGTAGTTAGTTTGGCGGTCAGGAGTTCGCAAGAGTCTACCTTTAGTGGAGGAGCAAGTCTCAGTGCTAGGCTAGTTTTTGCAATTATGGCTAGGCCACCGACTCGAGAGGAAGTGCAGTCTATTCTTAAAAGAGTGTAGTCCTCAGGAAAAATTAGCATAATTGCTGGGCCAGCTGCTGAATGCAGCCAGGATTCCGTAATGGCGAGGAAGTCCACTTTTTCAGTTGTGATAAGTTTGGCTATTTCTGTGGCATGTGCCACCAGAGACAGGGCATTTATTAAGGCACCTCTTAGACCTGGCAGTGTGGGCTCAGTGAGTGGTATTGCAGTGTTGTGGGGGGGGGGGGTTTGGGCAGGTGGTAGGATCTCGAGAGAGTCGGCTGTTGAGCTGGAGTGGGTGCTGAGTGTTAGTCGAGTTGCGCAGGCTGGGCACTTTTTAGGTTTCTAGACAGGTTGTTAGAGAGGAGGTCTAGAGATTTGGCTGTGGGTTCGTAAATTTTGGGGAGTCTGGCACAAAGTTTGAGGTGTCTTTGGGAGGGATTGCATGGTCTAGTGATCATATCATTTAAGTTTTTGGGATCGTTCGGGGGTGTCTCAGACGCCAGGGAGGGCAGAGAGCGACTCATGTTGACATCTATTGTGACGAGTAAGCATAGGATAGTCCTCAGCAGGACTGTATAAGTAGCTGGCAAATACATAATTTATGTGGAGGGGGCTAGATAATGGTAGGGGTACCATATATAAGGAGTAAGCTCAGAATGGGCACTAGTGCCTGTGTTTAGGGTGGGCAAGCAGATAGCGACGCTATAGTCGCAGCGCTATGAGGCAGGCAAAGAGATAGCACGTGTTAGCACACATAGGCTAAGTAAAGTGCGTAAGTGTGGCAGGCTGGGCATGATATGGGCAGCGCTGGCAACGTGCGCACAGGAGGTAATTTTAGCAGCAGGGGTTCACCTTAGAGCGAAAATCACAGTTTGGGCTAAAAATGCAATGTGCAAACAGGTAGGAACAATTATAGCAGCAGGGTCCATTTAAATTCAAAAATCACAGTTTAGGCTAAAAATGCAGTTAGGTGCAGCATCAATGGGCACATATGAACTAGGTGCAGCAATCAATGGGCACGTATGAATTAACTATAGCAATCTAATAGACACATAAGCACTAGGTGCAACAATCTAATGGGCACATTGAACTAGGTACGACAGGCAGTGGGCACATATGAACTAGGTGCAACAATCTAATGGGCACATTGAACTAGGTACAACAGGCAGTGGGCAGATATGAGCTAGGTGCAGCAGTCAAGTGGTAGGCAACATGTGAGCTAGAGGCAACTTGGGCAGGCATAATGCAGTTCAATATAGCTGAGCTTCAAGTATGGCATGGCATCATTGAAGGTTGCTACTAGTGTGGTTGGGTCGGTGTTATTGGTGATTGAAGAGAGGGTGGGTAGGAGGAGTGGAAGTAGTTTTTCGACAGTGATGTCTTTTGCTTCTAGTAGGGAGAGGTGGTACTATTTCAATGCTTTTCTGTTTTTGGGTCTCTAGGGTCGTCAGGAAACTGATCAAATGGTGGTCGGTCCATGGTTGAGGTGTTATCTTAGTTATAGTAATGTCACAATTCAGGTTGGCTACCCAGTCTAATGTTCGCCCTTATGTGCGTAGGGGCAAGGACTTTTTGGGTTAGGCCATGTTCGGTCAATATGGTTTCAATGCAGAGGGCTTGTTTATCCATGGATCCTTAATGCCCAAGTTGAGATCTAACAATAGGAGCTGTGAGGTGTCCTTGATATTGTTGGTGAGGAGGCTGGAAAGGTCTTCTTCGAAGGTGCCAGTTGGACCAGGAGGTCTATATATTAAAAATATGGTTAGGGTACTATTATATGAGATCGGGAGTTTGGCTGAGAGTAGCTCGCAGGATTTAATTTCAGGAGGTGTGGTCAGCCTTAATGCTAGTTTAGTTTTGGCAAAGATAACAAGGCCTACAGCACTGGCATTAGGCCTATCAACTCTAGTATTTGATAGTTTTCTGGTATGGCTAACATAAGGGCTGGGCCAGCTGCGTCATGAAGCCAGGATTCCGTAACCGCGAGGATGTCTAGGTCGTCCATGGAGAGTATGTCTGCAATTTCTATAGAAAGTGCCATAAGGGATCTGGCATTAATAATAGCTCCTGTAAGTGTTGTGGTTTTATTCCGCCCTTGGGTAGAGGAAGGTCTTTGTTTAGGGCGGTTGGTTCTGGAATGAGATTTTAGCAAGGTTTCTGAAGATGGAGTGGATAGCTTAAGGTCTGTGGCATAGGTCTGATGCCTAGGGTGAGAGTCTAAGGTTCGTATATCCGGGGCAGTCTTGCTCGAAGCCTCAAATTTCTTTGCTGCTGAGTACATAGTGCAGGCCATTATTATACAGGCAAAGATATGTCATTCAGAGGATTATTCGTTGAATCTTTATGGGGGGCATAGTTCTATTTGCCTATAATATAAATAGGTCAGGGGAGAGTACAGATAGTAGCTGGCTAGACAGTGTCAAGTGGTGCTAGGCGGCTATACTGGCAGGTTCCGTTTAGGTCAGATGTAATGCAATCTGGCTAAGTGGGCTAGTTAATGGCAATGCCTAATAGCAGAAAAGGCTGGTGGTTAAAATTAGATCAATAGGTAATAAATGCTGGCTAGGTAAGTCAGTTCAGTTCAAATCAAGGCAGTGTATACTGGCAGAAGTAGGCTAGTTCAAATACTGGATAGTTAAGTCGGTTCAGATCAAATCATGGCAGTGTGAGCTAACGAAGTAGGCTGGTTCAAGTTAAAATCAGTAGGCAATATATGTTTGCTGGATAGGCCAATCCAATCCGTGCTGTTTGGATAGGCTAGAGCAATACAAGTCAATGGCAGTGTATGCTAACAATAGTAGGCAGGTTCACATTAAGATCACTAGCCAATATGTATTGGCTGGATGGTTGTTTGAGGGTGGGGGATATTTGTGCTTACGATGGTTATAACAGTCTAACTTTGGCTTTCGACATCCGCTCATTAGACCTGGAAATTGATATACATACATTTCAACTGTATCTTGACATTTTCTACTTGTTTGGTCATTTCCATGTTGGCTCTACCTCAATGGCCACGAGCACCTCCTTTTGTACTATGGTAGTAACAGCTGGTACCTGGGGCTACAACCGGATTGTTCTGTCAGTTCCCTGTAGCATAGCATTACCTATGTATATAGTTAACTAAATCTAGCAGAGGGTCAGTACCAGTGTTGGAAAGATAAATAGGGTGGTGTACATACTGGTGACTCTTCCGACTTTTCCAATAGGTCATGACCACTGTCAATAGTTGCATCAACACTAATAAGATAAGTGAATTTATAAAACGTATTAGTGGCAAATACCAATTTGCACAGAAATCAAGGACAAACAATAAAAACAGGTATCCAACTTAGATGTTCACAACTTCACACACTATTCTTTTTTTTTGTCCAACTTCATCTTTAACTGAATGACTCATCAAGGCCCAAGCGCCAGAGCAAATATCCACCAACCACTGTTGTACAAACAATGACGGCACACAACATCACTCAGTCCTTGTTATGCGACGAACCTACTCTAGGCTAACTGGACGTTTTCTGGTACCACATACAAACATTTCAAACGTGTTCTGACATTTCCTACCTGTTCGGTCATTTCCATGTTGGCTCTACGTCTCTTTGATCTGCTGTGCCTCAATGGCCGCGAGAACCTCCTTTTGTGCTATGGTATGGTAACACCTGGTATCTGGACCTAGAGCTTGCACTGCCAAAATATTCGCCCAGTGCTGGAGTAACCGACTAGGAGATCAGGACTGGTGGTGTAATAAAGACGGTGAATTCAGATCCTGTGTTGCATCAACAAGAGCTGTTAAAGCCAGGTAATTTGCAGACATGATACGGGGTTTGGAGCGGACGACTTTAATAGCAGTAACTATGGGTGCGAGCACGGGCCACAGCAGCCTATGGTATGGGTGGACGCTACGGGAATGGGAACTGGCGCATAGGTTGCGGCAACACGAACCTGAACATTGGATAACTGTATCACAGGACTTGCGTTTACAAATTAAGATATCCTGAAATAACACCGAGGCATGAAAGTTGACTGCATTAAAAAGGGGGTCAGAAACAGTCTTCAACCCTACCTGCAGTTACACAAATGTTTGGAAACTCGTCCCTCAGTAACTGGGCTGCCTGGAAAGTCGACCTGTCTTAACAAATGGGGCTAGGAAATCACGCCTGCTTTGGTGCAATACCAGATGTCAGCTGAAGTAACAAAGGGCTGGTAACTGAAGCCTTTTCTCAAACAGGAGTCGGTAACTCGGTTGCAGCCCCACTAGTGCTTGAAGCTCAGGGTTCTGTAACGAGGAGAGGGGGCTCAGTGTTGCATTACCGTTTAGGTAAGAACTCTGGGTGCAATAACAGGGAATTGACGTTCTGCGTGTAACTCCACCGAGGTTTAGATCTAAGTAACAAGTGTTGGGAGCACAGACTGCATTAAATAGTCGGAAATTATGGTTCCGGTGAAACAGGGGTTGGGATCCAGACTACGGGAACTAAGCCTCGGGATAAATACTGCGAGTTCCAACTCCATAACACTTCAGATGTTGTCTCAAGCTTCATTAACACCGTAACTGTGAGCCCATGTTCAGGGGATACGTGCAGTCGGAGAAGTTGCTTGGAGCTCGTTTTCAGGGATCATTTGATGCTGGTGCTGTCTCTGCTGCTCGTCCAGGAAACACTTCCTGTCTCCTGTCAGCAAAAAAAGAAACAAACGTAGAATCAAATCTAACTATAAACATGGAAAAAAGACACATGCAAACACACAAAAAAAATCTTCGTACATTTTAAGAGCCGCCATGCTGGCGGGTACAAAGTTAAACCAAGATTAGAAAGCGCAAAGAGGAAATGATACACGGGGCCCTGTTGAGCGCCGCCACAATGCAGTTTTAAACGGCTTTGAATTAAAGATTGGATGTTCCGTTTAGACGAAAGATGTACGGTTACCAAGCAATGTTTCCTGCATACCCATATTCAAGTTGTATTCAAAACGTCACCATCAACACATCAAGGTAATATATAAACGTGCCCCATTCATTGACCCAGAAATAAAAAAACACTTTTGTGAACGGCCTACTTGCTTAGCCATGGCAAAATGCCTAGTAGTACATGACGCTGAAGAAAGAAGGCACGCTATAGCGTAAGATGTTTTAGACCTCTGTCCACGCCAATATGGTAAATCAGCCCAAAAAATGCGCACATCTATGCTTTACTTTTTCCATGGTATTTTTATACGTCGTGCGCGCGTTTTTTTGATTGTGCAACTTTAAATATGAAACATTGTCTTCTAGACCTTCTGCAAACTTAATTATTTTATGTGCCGAAAGCCAACTATACATTAAATAGTATTTCACATGTATCATGTTACTGAATATCAAGACCTAAAAACATAGTAATTTAAGGTAATCGTTTCTTCAACACATTTAGTATATTTGGTTTAGCATTCCCTTTTCTAAAAAAAATATACCTTTTTTCATGGGCAATGAGTTTACGTGCGTTGCAACGTGCCTCCAAGATGTCGGCCACCGAGTCTGTCGCGTTGGCTGCGTCATCACTGTGATACCGGCCTTCTTCTGGCCCTCCATTAATGTCGGCTGCTTGCTACTGTCGGTTACTTGAAACAACAATACGTCTGTTATATGAAAGGGACGTGGTGGCGAGTGTTTACGGTGCACCTGCGGTTGAATACGTCCAAGAACATGTTTGTGAACAGGAACAATTAAGTGGATATACCTTCAAAACTTTGTAACACAGCTCCTTTCTCCTGCCTGTTAGGTGGAGGGCGGAACCATGAAATGGTGAATAACGGGGTTGTTGCCTGGAGAGAAGATCGTATATAGACATACCAGTACCCCTCCACGTCCCTCTTCCTCGTCACAGTACTTATGTGGTATCTACCCCCACGACATGTAGGACGCTTCTCCTTTAATTAAAGCATTCCACCTCTCATTGGAGGAATAAAACATTCCTTTATGTCCGGGGACCTTTGATCCTTTTGCTGTGGACAACTTTACAACATAGTTAACTTTTACAGACATTTTCATACATACCAACATTTGGAAGCACTTGTGTGCGAGATTTCATCACATAAAGGGACAATGTGTTTAGTACCTTAAAAACTCTAAAAGAATTAAAGAATATATCTAGCTGTTGTGTGCAGGCCCGTACCTCAGGCTGCACCGCACACGCTCACACGCATCCACACAAAGAGACACGGGACACGCGTGTGCCTTACGGCGTCCCCGCGGCAACTGCCGGCACGGACGTTCTTTATTCTTGATGCGCATGCGCGGCCCGGAACTAGGCTCGCGCATGCGCCGTTCATGCTTGCAACATCACATCCCTTTTTTTCTTCAACCAAAACAATTTAACATCAACCAGAATGAACCTGGTAAACATAAACATATAACCCAACGTGGGTCGGCCGGCTGCTGTACCCTCGGCTCAGTCTCCCGAGTCCAGAACATAGTCTTCGAGGCGAGCCGGCAGTCTGCGGTTTCCCCGCACCGGGTACCGAGGAGTGCTGTGCTGAGTCGAGCCGGGACCATCTGCATGTGGAATGTCCTCCCTCTGAGCGTCCTCCGCCTGACCTTCGGGGACCGCTTCGGATGAGATGCTTTCGTCCGGTTCACTGTCCCTCGTGGATGTGTCCACTTTTTTGAAAAAGGACCTGTTGCGGGTGACGGTCCCCCGGTTGCATGCTGCTGTGACCATGGTTCCTTTCCACGGGTGTGGTTCGTAAGGTAGTGATAGTTTGCCTTCCGGGTGACGATTCCGCACCAGCACGGAATCGCCTACAGCCACTTCCTTGTCTTGGAGACCTCTCCTCTCACTCTCTCTCTGATTACGGGCTGCCCGCTCCTCCCTCACTTTATCATTGTCGATGACCCCGGGTATTCTTCCTTCTACCTCTGGTATCATGCCGCGAGGGCAACGCCCGAATAGCGCTTCAGCAGGAGCTACGCCCATCGATTGGTGCGGCGTGGTCCGATACTCTCGCAGGAATTCCACAACCTTCTTCGGGAGGTCCTCTCCTCCGCTTGCGGATATTCTCAGCACCTTGTTAAGCGTGCGCATGAGCCTTTCAGCTTCCCTGTTCGCACGTGGCCACAACGGGGATACTCTCCGGTGATGGATGCCCCTCGCTTTGAGATACTGTGCGAACTGGCTGCCCGTGAACGGGGACCATTGTCTGAGCATAGTATTTCGGGGAAACCCTGGGTTGCAAACATCTTGTCCAGGGCCCTAGTGGTGTACTCGATGGCGGTGGACTCTACGATCTCCACCTCGGGATATCTGGACCATTGGTCTACCACCGTTAAAAAGTACATGCCCCGACCCGTCGATCCAAAATCTGCATGGACGGTTCCCCAGGGCTTTTCGCTCCGTTCCATTGAGCTGATCGGTGGAACTTTATCCACAGGATTCGCCGCCTGACACGGCAGACACCTTTTTATGAACAGCTCGACCATTCCCTCGAGTTCAGGGAACCACACCTTGGGTCGAAGCCAGGCTCTGGTCTTGGCCACCCCTTGGTGCCCTATGTGAGCTAATTCCAACACACGATTTCTCAGGGTGTGCTGGATCACAATTTGCCTCCCCCTCAACAGTAGTCCGTCGTCAGAAATGGATAGTTCATCCCTCACCCTCCACAGCGCCTGAAGGTCTTTTTGGGCGTCAGCCTGCCGCCTTGCATTGTTCTGAAGCACCTCTCTCCAGTCGCCGCTTCTAACCGCCGTTTTGATGATGTGGAACACCTCATCTTTGGACGATTCCGTCGCTATGGTGAGCCTGGACCGCGCCACCGGTAATGCACCTTCCACGACCTGACAGAGCAGCCCTCTACAAGCACGACTACGACCGGCTTGCCGAGGATGTAGAGACGAAAATGGCGACAGCCCCACAGTATGGCCAAGGCCTCTCTTTCTATTTGCGAGTAGCGCTGTTCTGTGTCTGTGAGCGCCTTGCTCGCATACGCAATGGGTCGCATGTCCCCTCTCTTGTCCGCTTGCATCAGCACAGCACCTACGCCCACCGGGCTGGCATCAACAACGATCTCGGACTCGGCGGTGGGGTCGAAGTACGCCATGGTGTCTCCGTCGGACAGGGCATTTTTGATGACTTGAAATGCCTCTTGTTCTTTTCTTTCCCACACCCAGACAGCATCGTTCTTGGTCAGCGCTCTGAGGGGTTCCGACAGGGAGGCCAAACCCTTAATGAAGCGCCCACAGTAGTTCACCATCCCCAAGAAACTCCTTACCTCCATTGGGGACTGGGGTGCTGCGGCCTCCCGAATGTCCTTGATCTTTGCAGGATCGGGCGACACGCCGCTGGCATGAAAGATGAAGCCAAAGAACCCAATTCTGTCTTTGAAAAATTCACATTTTTCACGGTGTAGGGTAAGCCCCAAATCCTCCAGCCTCCTCAGCGTGCACTCCAATCTCTTCATGTGTTCCGCCTCTGAGTCTGCAAACACCAAGATGTCATCGCTCATATTCAAAACACCTTTCAGTCCTGCGAGTGCCCCCCTGATGGTGTTCTGAAAAACTTCTGCAGCAGATGAAATGCCGAAGCTCAAGCGCTTAAACTGATAGAGGCCATCATGCGTCGTAAAAGTCATGATATAACGTGAGTCCGGGTGGAGCTCGAGCTGATGATAGCCCGCCCTCAAATCTAACTTCGAAAAAACTCTCGCCCCTTGCAGTTCTCCTATAATATCATCGAGATTGGGCGTAATGTGTCTCTCCCTTTTGATAGCTGCATTTGGGAGGCGCATATCGACGCAGATGCTCACCGCTCCCGGCTGTTTTGGCTTGGGGGCCACCACTATGGGTGAGACCCAGGGCGTTGGGCCTTCCACCCGTTCGATGATGTCCATTCGGACCAGTGAGCGGAGTTCTTCCTCCACCTGCTCCCGGTGATGGAACGGGATCCTTCGATGTTTGAGAGCCGTGGGCCTGATGGTGTCGTCAATGTGTAGACGCACAGGAGGAACTCTCAACTTTCCCACTCCTTCGAAAATGCCTGAGAATCTGGCTAGTAGCTGCTCAATGTCTACTTGATAGACTTCAAATACAAAATGCACAAGGTCCAGTGCCTCCGACGCTGCACAGCTAAGCAGGGAGTGGGGTCTCACGTCAGTGACGAAAAATCATGCTTTTATGGACTTGCCGCCCTTTGAAACGGGCGCCACAAAGACACCCTTGATGGGGAGTGGTGTGTTGCCGCAGAACGTGAAGATCTTTGCCCTCGAGACATCCAACGGTGGTGGTCCCGGGATCGACTGGTAGTGATCGGAGGCCAGCACACATACCGAGGCTCCTGTGTCGATCATCACTTGTGTAGGGACCCCCTGGATGTCCACTATGCATTTGGGCTGCCTCTTTTTCCTTTCCCTGTGGCTATGCTCGAAATGAAGAACACCTCGTCCTCCTCTTCTTCCTCCTCGGCCATGTTCAGCCTCTGCATATCCTGTTCCACTGTCGCAATGCTCTTTTGCCCCCTCGACCCACTGCCAAACAACCTGGCCGGACCCCTTTGAGTGGGCACCGGCGCAGGGCATAGTGTCCGAGTCCGTTGCATCTGCCACAGGATCTGGATTTGGCGGGACATTCCTCGGAGTGCGGCAAATCGTACCCACAATACTGACAAATGGGCGCCACTCCATGCTTGCTTCTTGGCGTTTCTGACTCCACTTACTCTTTGATGCGAACTGCCTCCCTACCGCAAACGCCTCTTCTGACCTGCTGGGATGCACCGCCACGTCCATTGTGGCACCCCTTGACTCTGCCAGTTCATATATTCTTCCGCTGTCCAGGATCTGTGTCAGAGTCCACCCTGGCTCCCTTAACACCTGTCTGCAGAGTTTGCCTGGGCCACAGCCTTGGATGACTTGGTTTCTAATCATGGACTCCTCGTTGTCCCATCTGCACGTCGTGGCCATTTGTCTTAGGTGGGCGCAGAATTGATCAAGCGACTCTTCTTCCCGCTGTTTTTCACTGTTGAACAGGAATCTCTCATAGTCCACGTTGGACAGCGGAATAAAATGATTCCTTAAGGCAGTCTTGACCGCATCATAGGTAACTACTTGCAGGTTAAGGGACTCATAAATGTGTAGGACGTCCATACCTGCGGAGTATAGTAGAGTTGCCCTTTTTGCGTCATCATTGGTTTCTCCTGTTGCGGTGAAGTACATGTCCAATTTTCTTATCCACAGCAACCATTTTGGGCCCAATTTTGAGGGTGGACCCGATGTGTCGAATTCTTGCATGGGTAACAGCGATCCCTGTTGTCTCCTCCTTACCGCCACTGGCGCTGTCCCTGCATCTTTGTCACTCTCTGCCATGTTCACAGATCGCACTGGCACCTCCTTAGGGTTTGGAGGCCGCAAACCTGACTTGTGCGGACAGTCAACGTGTCTCAGGCCGCCGCGTGGTGTGGATCAACGTGGCCGCGGACCCGTCCAGTTACCACAGCTTGAGGGACAGTTGTCTTGGATGTCGACGACTGTCAGGATTCCAAAAATTAGTTCACTGTGGTTTCTGTGGAACGTGAGCAGCGCACAAGCACCTTTTCAGGCTGCTACTGCCCCGTGTCCTGCGTAGAAACCGATCGCGCTGGGTTCGGGGAATGCTCCATTCGCATCCCGCTTCGTCGCCAGATGTTGTGTGCAGGCCCGTACCTCGGGCTGCACCGCACACGCACTCGCTCACACGCATCCACACAAGGAGACACGGGACACGCGTGTGTGCCTTACGGCGTCCCCGCGGCAACTGCCGGCACGGACGTTCTTTATTCTTGATGCGCAACCCCGGCCCGGAACGAGGCTCGCGCATGCGCCGTTCATGCTTGCAACATCACACTAGCATTCATTGACCTAGCTCAGGCTCGACAGTATAGACCCTTATGAGAAATGCCTGAACAAACTATGAAACTTCCCAGAAATATCAGTGGAGACTTTCGTCAAACTGGTAAATCAAGGCAACAAAACGGGTTCTCCTGAGGATCCCTGCCAACCGGACATATACAAATCAATCCTCACACAAGAAACCCCATGGGATACCACAGGAATCTCCTCAACCTTTCAATCTCAACAGGGAAAGTGCCACAATCCTCATAATGAGGCCCATAGTCTGTTTAGTTTCTTGTGTGATTTGTGTACTTTTTGAGGCATTGCTAATAAAGCTAATTATTATTTTGTTTATTGAAACCCAAAACTGAACCAATGCTTAAAAGAGCAGTAGCTGTAAAGATAGGTGGTCAAATACTTAAATCGCACACTGGTTTCATCACTTTAGCATAAGTGCGATCCTGAGAAAATCATTTAATCCCACTGGGCCCGATTTGCCAAAATGGGGAGTCCCTGCAAGTGATTTAGTATGCAGCTTTTGATATTAAAACATCCTCTCATGGGTTACTAAACTTTAGAGTTATTACATATTAACAGTAGTGAGCACCCATATATTGCTTACCCCAAGGTTATTGGCCTTTTGGCTTATACATGGAAACAACTATTAATGTCTCTACAATTATTCTCTACAGTATCAAAGACTGGCACTTCTTGTAATGTTATTTGCCATGACACTTCTGATGATGTAAATACAGGCCCAAATGTGTGGTCCTGCATACTTTTTGATGCATAGTGCCTCGGAAATCCTAAGACAGCCCTTGCAGAGAAATTATAACAGTCTTGTTGTCTTATTTTTTGTGCTGTGCATGTGTTAAAATGCCTTTTGCAACTAAAGTTACCTTAAAGGAGGATTGGTGGGGGCGATGCCAATACTGCCTTCTGGATCCAAGTGCCACTAACTTCTTCTGATGCAACACAGCATCTAAATTTTGTATATGCCACCCATCCCCGCCCCCTACATTTAGCGTTACTTTTCACTTATTCCCATCTAAAATATTTGGATGTGATTTCTTTGAAAATATTTCACCGAACAGAGAGTTCACCGAATCCATTTAATTGAAAAACAAATCTACTTTTTACTTTTTCTAATTATTTTTTTTAATGTGCAGGGAGACCCCCTTCAGCCCCCCATACCCTAACTTATACCCTTACCCCACACCACAGCTATTATGCATTACACAAATACCATTTCCCCCTACCATTTCCAGTGAAATAAATCGGTGAAATCTCATTAGGTGACATGGTATTCGAAGAATTCTACGGTAACGAAAATATTTCCAACCCCAATGCAATCCTATGGGAGAATTCATTGCTCTCCCTTTCTGTGAGTAAATCTCCCACCCAAGTATTTCCAAATGTTGGCATGTATGAAAATGTCCTGCTTTGGCAACCCAGACATTTCAGAGGACAAATACTGTGTCTCATCCCACAGGATCTCCTCACCACCATGCACCCTGTCTCCTCTCAGGTAATCCTCCCGCAGTAACCACCAAGGATCAGGAAGCATCTTCTTTTCCCAGGCCTCCTGGGAGGAGACTTTAGGCAGGGTTTCAGCAAGGGATCCATAGGATTCTTTACACAGCCTTCACAAAGAGTATCAAAGAGCGACTGGACCCTCTGGGTTTCTGTCCTGCCTAGTGGCAGTATTGGCCCGTCTGACGCTAATACACATTCCCCTCCACAGGAGAGCTGACTCACATAAGGACACATTTGCAATATTAATTGGTTTGTGGAGGCCACGATTATAAGTATCGCCGTGCACTATGCCTAAACTTAGCCATAGCTTATTCATAGAGATTACCCTGCCACCAGTATGGGGTACTCATGATCGTCGTAGTTTGGGTACAGGGGGCATATCTTAAATGTCGCCCCTGTGCTGAAGTGAATTTGCTGTCACTGCAGCGGTCTATTGGGCATCTTGCAACCTTTGAACCTGCTCTGTGCCACAAGCAGAGTGGGTGCTGCGGATCAGTCTACTGATGCAGCAGGGCACAAGTGCACTATGCATTTGGCATGGAGTTGCGACAAAGGGGGATCTGGTTAGTAGATTACCCCTTCGAGAAGGTATCACTTGCACCATTTTATGTACAAAAAATTAGAAAAGCCAAGGCTTTGCACTCTTGCCAGATGAAAATACCTCAAAGTGATCTCTTGAAGTGTACTGTAAACACTGAGGTTGAGGACCAAGGGCGCTGTGGTCCCATGAGTGCCTTGTTAAAATGGCAGACAAAAATATGGGTTATTGGCTTGATAATTTGGTGTGATTCTTTGCTGTTGGGAATGTCTACCTTTCCTGGACTGTGGTCTCGTATGCTTCATGGTTCTGTAAGGTCATGGGTGTCCATGTAGAGCTCGGCCAACGTTGCATGCATGGGCTGTAATACTGCAACCTGAGATGTGCACTGCTAGCCATGGCAGTGTAAGTGCAACATTTGGTGCCAGACTCTCTTCATAGAGCCCTTGCTGGTACTGATCTGTAGCACTTGTTGTCTTTCAGACCACGACACCTGCAGAGGTCGTATTTGTGCCATGTGTTGAGTGGGCGGCTGTCATTAGGCTGATTTGCGTTGTTTATGCATGGGTGCTTAGCGTTTTGCCAACAGGTGTAGATGATGTACCATGTGATTTGTTGTCTGTCATTGTTACTTGCTGTAGCATGTTTGTTGTTTATGTCCTACATGAAGGGCCTCCTCCTACTTGGAATATTCTGATAAGATTGTTGTAATTCTCCTTTCAAGAGAGGGGCCACATAACATGTCTTCAGCGAATCATCACAGTGAAATTGGGTCACCAACCTCTCAAAGTTAATAAAAAAGGGTCCCAAGTCTTCCCCTTTGTGTTAAGGCTGTAGTACTCCATGTAGGAAAACTCAATTTGCTGTATCAACCCTCAGACAGGCCAAGCTTTCTTGATGCGGCTGGTCTGCCCTGGTCTGGTTTTCGATAATTTTCTTGAGAAGAGTCTCGAGAGAGGGTTGCACTGCCATCATCAAATCTGAGAAGGCGGTTTTACTATCTTCAGAATCACTAACTGGGTGGAAGAAATTGTTTTGCAGGCTGACAGGACTCGTCTCCCTAAGAGCCAATAGGTAGCTGGCTGGTTGGGGTAGAGGTTAACTGAGTGGTTGGTCGACTCTGCCCTAGTAGCCTCAAGTGTTTTGTAAGGGTGCAGAAGTAAGACTCTGACACAAAGGTGGCATTGTTTTGGGTATAAACCTTTATTAACCAGTAAAAGGGTTGGAAAAACGGCCTCCCTCTCCCTAAAGCTAAAAGGGGTTTCCTGCCTCAAAGAAAACAAATGAAAATGTCAGAAAGTCAAATAAAGTCAGTCACTTCTGACCCTAACACTAGTAACTTAAATCTAATGTGCAAGGATGCTATATTCAGAACTAAAATGATGAAGACAGTTCTTGTCAACAGAAATGTCCAAATGTCTCAGGTTGTCACACAACACAAATGTTCGTTTTCCACAAAGTAATATTCCAATGATTCAGGATTAGCTCCTTTCTGCTGAATTTCCTCTTGTTCTACTTGGCAAGTTAGCTTGTCTCCTCCTTATGCAGTTTCCTTTACTTTAGATGCGCAGCAAAGGTTTCAAGCTTTCTTGTGAACTGCCCTTCTTTGTTCATGGTAGGTTTATGTGTAGCTCACTCTCCTGCCAAATATATCCCAGGAAATGATAACAGATAGTCACTGTTAAAGTTCTCTTTTCCTCTTCAGGGGTCCCAGTCCCTGTACTTTCTTCAATGCTCTTCACTTTACTCTTAGACCTTCATATGGGTGCGAGTCCCAGACTGGCAATGATGAATTAAACCAGCTTGGTGCACTCTCCTGCCAAGCATATATGCTCTTCTGGACTGTCTCTGTTCCTCTCAGGGCCCCAGACCCTCCTATTCTCTGGCTCTCATATGGGTGGAGGTTCCATACTTGCAATGCAGAATAACAATAGCTTGCCTTACTCTCCTGCCAAGCATATGTGTCCTTCTGGACTGTCTCTGTTTCTCTCAAGGCCCCCTCTTATTCTCTGGATCTCATATGCAATAATGTTTCTGACCTGCTTGGTTTACTCTCCTGCCAAGCATATACTTGTTTCTCTCTATCTCTGTGGCTCCCAGGGACCCAGTAGTTGTTCTCCGATTCCTCCCGGACATCTAGCACCTCTTGGCCTGCCTGCGTAACTTTTTGTGTGGTTCGCGTCTTCCGAGTGGCAGTGCTCTGCTGTGAGGCTCCAGTAGCATTCAGGCCCTCTCGGGTCGGTGGTGGCTCTGCCGTTTGCTCGTTCTTACTTCTGGTTCAGTTTCTCCTGCGGCAGCTCTGCAGTCGGGAAGACTGGATTTTCCCACGGACACTCTGCCCTGGGCTCTTCTCTCTCCCTCTTCTGTTCCTCTTCCCTTGCAGTGACTCCACAACCGGGAAGAATGGCTTGCCGATTGCAGACTGTTTTGGGTCCCTTCAGCCTCCTCTTCTTGCCAAGCCTGACCGCTTGTTGGCCCTTCGTTCCTTCTAGGAGGATTTCCTCTTCTAAGATTCCTCCAGGGAGGGCTGGGTACTTTGGCAGCATTCAAAGGTTCCCGTCTCCCAGATAAGCAAACAAGTCCACAGCGCCTCCTCTGCACAGCACAGCTTCCCTCTTCCAGGCTCCTAGAGGGAGGGTTTGACAACACTTCCTGGTTTCCCTCCTCTACTTCTACTGCTGCTGGATGTTTGAAAATACTAGACTGTTCAATGTGGTTCCCTTAAGTAATCTTCATGCTTCCGCACTTCTCCCTCATCACAGTACTGATCTTGCGGCTCCCTTGTGCGTCACTGGGGTTATTCTTCTTCGTAGTACTTGGAAAGGTATCTTCACTTAGGTAATTCCTATTCTTCCTCGTCCCAGTACTTTCTAGGGGAACGGTAGGGTGACAGTAACTCATGATCCTATTAGGGAAGGGGCTGTTCTTAGGATTGTAGGAAGGGCGTCAAGGGTCAGGTGATTGGCGGGGATACCGTGTTCTCTTCAGATAGTCGTCCCCAGTCCCACAGGGGTGATCCATCCCCATGAGATCCTCCCGCTGAGTACCACCCCCCAGGGTGACTAACAGTTAGCGGCCTCACCTCCCTGGTATCATGATGAGGGGCTTACACTAGGGAAAAAGGGACGACATCTCAAGATTCGTCACAGTTTACTAACTGTGCCCTGGGAGAAACTAACCATTAATTGGCAAACTGTCAGGTCCATCTGATTCCACTTTTGACACCATGGGCCTCACGAGTTGGGCGGTATCCCGGCGGCCCTACCGCAGGATACCGCCAGGGCTATTAGCGTTACCGCCAACCCCCCAGCGTTATTAGCGCCGGATCACAGGTTTGGCGGAACGGTAATTCCCCATTCCCCATTGTGCCCATTCGGGAATTCCCCATTCCCCATTCCCCATTGGGCTCAATGGGGAATTTTCGGTGCTACCAGTCGGCAGCATTACCGCGCGGTAATAATGCCGAAAATCATCAAATTCACAGCGGATTTACCCCCAGCTTAGAGCTGGGGGTAAATCCTGCCAAACCTGTGATTTGGCAGACCCTTAAATGCAGTGGAAATAGCGTTATCACTGCATTTAAGGGTTACCGCCAAACTTGTGATGAGGCAGCATATGTGGTAGTTCAGACAGAGGAGGAAACACAGAGGCATAGTTCAAATATATTGTTTTGAAGAAAATGAATAAAACCTGTTCTATTCTCTACCTCCAAGATGAATTCTGTGGCGAGCCAGAAGTAGTAGTTGGAATAAGTTGTAACATTTTCAACAGTGTTTATTTAAATAATGACAACATGCCTATCTGGCCCTCCTCCTATGAGGGGAATTCCCTGCCCAATAAACTAAAATGAAGGGTGCTTGTCACAAGCACAGAAGAAATAGTCCTTAGTCCAAATCCTATTAGTTAACAAGTCCTACCACTTAGGGGTAAAAAAAACTAAAAAGGAGGCCAGAGCAAGAGCATCGGTCCTTGGGCTCTGCTTTACCCAATACCTGGATCTCTTTGCCAAGAATATTTGTTTTTAAAAGTTCATCAGTTTTGCACAGTACAAAACTCAGCCTCTCTGTAGGTTTTGTACGCCAAAAGTCTTTACATTTATTCTATACAGTTCCCTCTTTCCAGGAAGAAAAGGTTTTCTTAACATAACTCACCATTTCTGTCTTGGTGCTTGATAGTGTCCTTGTTTTGATTTTAAGCACTGGAACCCTCCAGGCTATCTCTCTCTTCTGTTTTGCTTGTTATGTTTCCTGGGCTCCTCAAGGTCCTCTGGCTATTTGACAGGCTTACTTTAGCAGGTACTCGTGGAGTGTTTTCCCGTTTGGGTTTTCTTGGCTCCTGTAACCCCTGTAGGTCCCAGCTGGACCTCACCTTACTGTATGCAACGAAGCTTTGCAACCCTCTTGCTGCCTCTGCGCCCAGTTACCCTTGGGTTTGGTGCGCATTACAAATAAATAAATACAAATACAAATACAGCCTCGAATATTAATGTCTCTTGATTTCTCATGGCTCTCCAAAGCCCTCTGGTCCTCTGACAGGCTTGCTTCAGATCAGTTTCGGTAGGGCGTCTGCCACTCAGGTTTATCCGGCTTATGTAACCCTTGTGGCTTTCCGAGCCCCTCAAATCACTGGTCGTCCCCCTCATCAGTGTCACTTCTTTGGGAGCATTTCCCTTCTGCTGCCCGTCTCAGAAGCAAATACATTTCTTATGCAGAGTTCGGGGATCAAATCTCTCTTTTGCAGTCTGGTCTCGGCATCAGTTAACATGCCCCAGACCCACCACGGCTTCTGTGTGGTTGCATCAGCAGGCGAGATGTTCGCTTTACTGTCTCCGTCTCTGTCGACCTTGGCTTCTTTGCCAGTCAGGACGCCAGTCTTCCGGTGTCTTGCTAGTGATTTGCTCACTCTCCACGCTACCACCGGCTCCGTGGTCTAGCATGGCTCTGATCCTCCAGGACGTCCTCCCGTGAGAGGCTCGCCTCTGTGTAGGATTCTCTGTCCTCCATTCCAAATGCCTCGTTGTTTTATGTTCATCATCACAAACAAAACCAGTGTGTCATTCCTCTTTGACTGTGGAGTTCAGGCGAGATCCAGCATTACCTGAAGCCAAAGAGATTGAAGAACTGTCACTACTAGGAGAATCCAAAATAGAAGTAACAACAGTCTTTCCGATTACCATGTAGGTGGATAATGTGTTCTGTACAGGGAGTACCTTGCGGAGTACCTTGCAGAATCCAAGAGAGGAGTCACTCCCAGTGAGGTCCCACTTGCCCAGATCATATCAGCAAGATCATAGGGAGGGTCTTTCTGAGCGGGCTCCCCTCCCTAGCCTCAAAGGGGGTGGCTTCCCTATGGGGAGATTGGACGAATAGTCCAGATCTGTCACAGATCCCTATGCTATAAAACTAAAAAAAGTGCTTGTCTGGATAGCTCACAACTAAACACAGTCCTCTGTCCAAACCCTAAGCTAACCTAACACGATGATACTCTATGAAAAAGAAGATAGAAACAAGGATCCTAAGCCACAACCTAGTTAAGTGTTCATTCACCCTTGGAAGTAGTGGTGGCTGGTTTCTGACCTTAAGCCCCAAAGTTTGAAAAGGCTTGAGTTGCAAAATCAAGGAATACCTCAAACAAAAAATGTCTCTCAAAGTACCAGTGATATTAAAAAACAATGGGGCTCATGGTAAAACGCAGATAAAACCGCCATGCCAGTATTACCGTTACTGGCCAGGTGACCGCCGGCGTATCACGAGTCCTTGTGCGCATGTGCACCCCCTGCCAGAAACGGTAATACCGGCACAACAGTATTACCGGCACCAGCAGCCATACGCTGGTGTCACTGGCAGATTTGTTTGCGGTAATACCGATGCCAGCACCCAAACTGTCGAAATTAGCAGTGCTGGAAATAGCAGCACCGGTGGAATGGGAAGTTTGCCAGTGGCCATCTTTAAAACTCAATCCACCCCAATTCTCTGATTTCCTACTTTCATCCACTGCTACCGAGTGTGCCATTGTCATGTCTGAGAGAAAGAAGAGCTGGGTGCCCAACATCCGCCTGAGAAAACCCAAATTCACAGAGGCAGAATTGACTGCACTAGCGGATGCAGTGGTGCAGCAATCTGAGGCACTGTTTGGGGCCAGCCACAGGAAGACCAGCCACAGAAGTCTGCCATTTGACAGGAGGTGATGACAGGGGTCACAGCTATGGGGCCTCATGTGGCACCACAGGACGGAGAGCGGTGCCACAGGAGAAGGGACGGTTCCACCCCTCGGCCTCATACCCTGGGAGGAGACATGTAGAACCATCCTAAACATGGAGGGCATTGAGGGAGTTGGGATGGCAGAAGATGGAGCAGGGACCCAAGGTGATGGCGTTGAGTACAACAAACCCCAGGTAAATGCAAATGTCATGTCCAAATACATGCATCCCCAAGCAGAGAACCAAGGGAGCTGGTCCAACACATGTCAGTCACAGTAAATGGCCAGATCTCACACACATGCCAGGGGATGCAGGTAGATTTAGCCATGCATGAGCACTGTAGCCAAAATGTACAGCTCCACACATGGAAACATGATACACACCCATGTGTGCTAAGGGAGTCCATGACATGAATTGTTGGCCCACCGCACACACAACTACAAGGCACCTTGGCAGGCTAACAGGCAATGTGCACACATCCGAGCCAACACACCAAAGAAGCCACATGAAAGGAGCAGGACATGACTCCAAGATGACTAACAGCATGCTCATCTCTTCCCAACAGGCACAGAGTCCACGGATAGCGACAGGGCTGGACCTTTGCCACCTGGGACAGCAGCTACAGCCAGACCTGCTAAGGCCACACTCCTTGCCAGCAGGCCCAGGCAGCAGGACAGGGTTACTGGTCCATCACAACCATTAGCTGTATCAGCTCCACCACCATCAGCAGTATCACCACCTCCGCCATCACCACCCACTGCTGCAAGTGGCACACCAACGGTGCCTGGGGCTGACGCCTTCCCCACACCAGTGGTCAGTGGTCCCACCATCGGCCAGTGAGGAGACACCCCAGCCCCAGGAGCCACCTCTGCTAGGCCTGACCAGGCCCTAGTCCATGGACTCTGTGCTGCCATCCCTCCTGTGCCCACAGCACCGCCACAGGCACTGCAGCCACAGGGCCATCATTTCAGGGCCCATGTGACCACTACCAACACAGAGAACGATGGCCCGTCCTACCCGTGGCATGCTACAACCCTGCCCATCACCCATCCCTCCACCTCTGCCTAGTCTGAGGTCAATGGATGCATGCCTGCGTGCCATCAAAGAACGGGAGTCTAAACTGTCCGTCATTGCACACCAGCAGCTGGAGGAAATGTGCGTGATGTGTGAGTGAATGCAGGTGTCCAGCCGCAGGATGGCCAGGTCTTTCAGCCATGCCACCGCTGCCCTGGTTACACTCGCACAAAGAGTATGGGAGAACAGTGACACCTCATCCATCACTGCTGAGGCTATCAACCACGCAATTCAATTCGTAGTTGAATGGGAAATCTGTTGTGGTGTAGGGCATGCGTGAAGTAACATAAACACATTTTCACCGGAAGCACTGACGGGACATTCCTTATTTTCATACAACTGTTCATTGTGATGGTGCAGGATATCAACAAAGGTACAAGGGGTCTGCTAAGTGGAGGGTGGACTTAGAAAAAGTTGTCAAGCAGGTTTTGCCAGGCCATGCACCCATCCCTGGCCCCCAGGCACTTGGTGTGCATGGGCCCAGCTGGTGGAGCAGCATCATCCGCTGGGGGAAGAATGTCCAGATCTGGGGGCAGGGGTATGTTGCACCTGATGCAGATGTTATGCAACATTGCACAGGCTAGGGCAATCAGTCCCACCTTGTCTGGCCTGTATATTAGTGCACCCCCAGACCGGTGTAGGCGTCCAAATTTGTAGCGTTTTTACCTAGCTTTCCTGCATTGCTCATTTGAAGATCCTGTGACCTGCTATTTGTTAAATGTGCCTCTCTTGGAATCTTGGCAGCATTTAATTTGCCCCCACCATGCGCTCCCTTCAAGATGGCTGCTCGGGTGGTTGCTGTGTGTGAGGCAGTGGATGCTAGCTGCCTGGCTTGCCCCTCTCTGCCATTGGTTGGTGCCATCTTCATCTGCCCAACCGGGGACCAGCAGGCGAAGCTGGTCCACTTCTAAGGCCCCGTCAGCTTCCTGTCTGCTGACAGGCCGCTAATTGAGACTCCTGTTTCTGCCACAGCCCAACCCTCCCTGAGGCTGCTACCCCTGGACTATTGGACTACCATGACTCTTACCACATTCTGCATGGGTTAGTCCCCCCCTTATTTACTCATCTGAAGCTGTTTCCATACTCACCATTACCATCTCACTCCCTTCTTAATTTCCTTAACCACTGGGCCCTCATTTAACTGGATAATCAAACTTCCAAATGTGGGTGGGTTTTGCATTTATCTGGAAAGTCAAACTTGGGTGTGTTTTGCATTTAACTGGAAAATCAAACTTGGGTGTGTTTTGCATTTAACTGGAAAATCAAACTTGGGTGTGTTTTGCATTTAACTGGAAAATCAAACTTGGGTGTGTTTTGCATTTAACTGGAAAGTCAAACTTCGGTGTGTTTTGCATTTAACTGGAAAGTCAAACTTCGGTGTGTTTTGCATTTAACTTTGGCCATTGATTGTTCCATTGATTGTTACCTTCTAACCCAGTGACTGCTCTACACTGTTGTACTTGCATACTACTCCCTCTGCCTCTTCTCCTCCCACTCATGGTGCTTTCTGTTTCTCCCATCTATTCTAACTGCTTCTCTATCAACTATCCTTCCCTTCTCACTAAGTCTGGAAATAAGAAGTTTAAAAAGGATATCTTGGCCTCAAACCCCGGTCTTCCTATTGCTGATACCTATGCCAACGCCTCTTCCAGACAAAACCTCACTGACATCCTCTTTGTTGTTCCTTCGCCGGATCTATGGACCCCCATATGATCTCTGTGCTCTCTCCTGTCTCCTCCTCTCCCATTAACGGTGGCACTCGCTGGGAAGTCCTCATGGCTTCATTCGACTCCTCTAGAGTCATCCTTAATGTCTACTTAAACTGCACTGTCATGGTCCAAGGTCCTCAGGCCAATCTCCTCTTCGATAGGCGATTCCCTCACCTCATCAACTTCCTTTCATCTCCGGTCGTCCCCTCCTCTCATTCCTTGGCTACCTTCCCCACTCCTCCCTTCTCCTCTGCCCCTCTTCAGACTACCTTCACAACTCCGCCGGGCGCACTTCTGATCTGTACCCCTCCCCGGAATGTCTTTAAGGCCGGCAACCTACTTCATCTTGTCACTCTCGCTCTGCTGTCAAACACTCCTCTGACACCTGGCACCTCCTTGAAGACTTTGACCTTGATGTCTTCGGTCTTACGGAGACTTGGTTCACAGCCAGTTCTGTCACGAGCTTTGACACTATCCTCCCTGATGGTTACAAGATCCTCTCTGCACCCAGAACCACCCGGCCCGGAGGGGGTGTAGCCCTGATCTTTCCCGAGTGGATTCCTGCCACTATCATTCCCACTCAGATTTACTCCTCTTTGGAATGCCTTCTCTGCAGGCTCTCAATCTCTCCTAGCCATTCTCTTACTGTTGCTACCCTCTACCGGCCCCATGGGCAAATCACCTGTTTTCTTTCTGAGTGGGCTGACCTCTCCTCCCCCCTCCTGACCTCTACCACTCAACTTCTCCTCCTTGGTGACCTCAACATCCACCTCGATTCTCCCTGTCCCTCGTCTGCTCTTGCGCGACCTTTGCGATTCCCTCTCCCTCTCTATCCTCCCCTCTGGCCCGACGCACTCTGCAGGACACACACTCGACGTCCTGATCCCCTCTGGCCTCCCCTGTCTATCCCTCTGACCACTCCGCTCTCCTGGAGTGACCACTGCCTTCTCTCATCTCATCTTTCACTCTCTTCCACCCAAGCCAAGCTCACCCCAACACTTCCACCTACTTTCTTGGACATCCGACCTATGAAGCGTGTGTTATTTGAGGCTTTCGCTGCTACCTTCTCTCCCCCCTCTCGTCCTCTGGCTGACTCACACCCGGACACTACCCTGTCCCTTCTCTATTCTTCCATTTCTGATACTCTTGATGCTCTTGCCCCTGTCATGAGGATCCGCTTAAAGCCCAAATCCAAGTGTAATTCCTGGTATGACTCTGACCTAGCTACACTTAAACGTAAGTGTAGGGCGGCTGAGAAGAAATGGAGGGCTTTGTGTTCATCCTCTGACAAAATGTCCTGTCGCCTGCTCCAAAGGCAATACGACTCTCTGTCCGCACCAAGAAGAGAGACCACATTCAAGCCCGTGTCTCTGCGGCATCTAATAACTTGGCTGAACTCTTCTAAATCTGCAAGGAGCTTGCCAACCTTGCTGCAGTCTCTACCCCTCCTCTTACCTCCCAAGCTCAATGAAATTACCTTGCCTCTCACTTTATCTTAAAAACCCAGGACATCTTGTCCTCCCTCGCCTCCCCTAGCCCTCCTATTCCCACTCAGTCTGCGCCATCTAACCCCCCTTTAACCACCCCCCTCTCTCCTTCTCTTCCTTTCCTCTCTTCTCCCCTGATGAGGTCGCTAGACAAGTCTGATCTATGAAGGCCTCGTCAAAACAGGTTCATCCCTGTTCCTCTTAAACCATCAAGGACCACATGGACACCCTCGCTCTGGCCCTTGCTGATTTTTGCAACCATTCCTTTGCTTCAGAATCCTTCCCCTCCCCCCTGAAAAACTCCCTTGTGCATCCTCTTCTCAAGAAACCCACAGCTGATCCTTCCTGTCCGGCTAACTATCGCCCAATCTCTATTACTCCCTTTCTGGGCAAACTCTTGGAAAAGCTGGCCATCTCTCATCTTAACCGTCATTCTGATTCTGTTGGCTGTCTACATCACCACCAGTCTGGTTTCAGAGCAGCCAGAAGCACAGAAACTGCTCTCCTGAACATCTGTGAAGATCTGCTCTCCAACCTTGACTCTAACATTACCTCTGTCCTCCCCCTACTCAATCTCTCTTCTGCCTTCGACACAGTCAACCACACCATCCTGCTAAACCGTCTCCGTGAGAAACTGGCTCTGGCCTGGTTGACCTCTTTCCTCTCTGATCGACCCTCCCAGGTCCAACTGGGTGTCACGACCTTAACCCCTGGCTAGGACACTCGGGGCCTCTGGCCCTCACCACAGTATTTCAACAAAGCCCCAAGGGCCCAATCGTGTCCCTCTCGGGTGCCCTGAGCCAGGCCCATATGGCAGGTGTAGTTTCCTTTGGGCAGTGGACCAACATGGCTGCCCCGACAAGGATCAACGTGGAACTGCAGCATGCAGTCTAGCATCCAGGGCGTGGCCCGCCCCGAAGGCACCTGGGATATCTGCTGGCTATTTAAACCACTCCCGACTTGAGTCACACGCTTTGCATTATTCTGCTCTTGCAGCGTGATGTTCACTGGGTCCTGCTCAGCATCTTTGGCATGCATGGGCGAGAGAAGAAGAAGAACCACGTTATTCATCCTTACCTGCTCTGCATCCAGCTCCTCTAATAATCCGGAGTCTTCCCTGGAATTCTTTATCTTCATCCAGCAACATCCTAAGAAAAAGAGGCGAGAAGAGGACAATTAGTAAGTGACTATTCATCCGCTCCATCAACTCCAGGCTTCACTTACTTACCAAACTCTCCTGGAAGTCTACCGCTGTACGGACACTTTCCATCTGGCGTCTTGTTCCATCTGGCCACATTCTTCCAGGAGTCTTCGGCGACCTCCAAAAAACAACAGCACAGGTCAGCCTATTCTAAGGACGCTCATAGCGCCACGCCTTTACGCTACTTTTACCTTCTCGAGCTCAGCCCTCCACATCAGCTCGACGTCTCCATCATCCCTTCTGCAGCTGCAAGAAAGAAGGCGAAGGTTATTCTGGGCAACCACAATTACGGACATTCATTCTTAATCATACGAGAGACTTACCTCAAGAGTGGAGTCGCAGCTGGTCTGGACTCCAGGGCCACGCCAGTGAAGTAACTTGGCGGAACGGTGCCCAGCGACGACACGCCCCTGCTCAACACGGCAGGACGGAGAGCGCACCTTAACGAAACCCAAGGGGAGAAGGGCTCCAAGGGGGCATCGCAAGGGGAGCACGGGGAATGTGGGCTCCAAGAGAGAGTGTTGCAGCTAAACCAAACTCCTGTTTTCCAGAACTGGCCCTCGGCAGTGCAAATCCCCGGAAAAGGTGCAGCGGTCCCAGAAGCATCCCAGACCAGTCGGGTGGCGTTCCTGTGGATACAAGGTGAGCGTTACAGAACGCAAAGCCGAAAAAACATAATAATCCACCCAGACGTCTAGCATGGAAACCTCGGAGACCGACCAGTTGGCCCAGTTATTGGGGCAGTTACATGCGGAGGTACATTCGGCCCGACAAGAAAACAACGCCTTGTGGAGAGAATTAATAATGGCCAAAGAACAAACTGATGATCTTGGCAGACAACTCCTTCAATCGCAGGCCGGCCAGGCCCCGCTGCCCGGAGCTAACCCACCTATGCCAACGCCCACGAGTAATCAGGTTCAGATTAATCTACCAGGGACAGTGCCATTACCCCCACCGGAGCGTTTCTCAGGGGACCCCCGAAAATATGCGACCTTCATGAATCACTGTCGCCTCTACTTTTTGTGTCGACCTGGGGTGTTCCCCAATGACCAATCGCGAGTGGCTTTTGTTTTGTCCTACCTGAGTGGTAGTGTAGCGGACTGGTCTGTGCCGTTTATCAGCCGGGACGATCCGCTGTTACATGATTTCGTGGGCTTCCAGCTGGAGCTGGAAAAACTTTTCACCTGTCGCTCTCATGGCCAGGCCTTGGACAATGAACTCTTATCCCTCCGACAAGGGAATCAGGATCTGTTGGCATACATAGCCACCTTTAACAGGCTGGTGGTTGAAGATGAATGGCCAGAGGACAAACAAACCACTTTGTTCCACCAGGGCTTACAAGGGGAGTTAAAGGATGTATTGGCCCAAGTAGTGGATCCACCCAAGGACTGTGCCGAGTTCATTAACCTGGGTGTGCAACTAGACCAGCGATTGCAGGATAGGAGAATAGACCGAAGCAAACCGGATTCACGTCCCATGTTTGCGCGTACCAAGGACCAAGCCCAGCGGGGATCAGGAGACACCATTGAACCCATGCAACTAGGAGGGGTTAGGCCTCCGTTGACCAAAGCCGAACGAGATAAGAGGAGAGAACAGCAGTTATGCCTGTACTGTGGTAAGGCCGGCCACTTCCTTAAGGACTGTCCTGTCAAGCCGCCAAGAAGAACCGTCAGAGCTACAGACAAGGAGACCCCTAGTGAGGAGTCGGAAAACTACCAAGCCCGGCAATTGTAGGGGTCCAATTGTCGAGCAAAGTGATCCAACTACAGACATACCATTTTGCTCTACCCGTGATCCTAATTACCCATCAACAGCCATCAAATATGCATTCTTTGGAAGCTTACATTGATAGCGGAGCAGTGGGGAATTAAATAGACCAGGATCTTGCAGAAAATATGGGGCTGCCACTCTGCCCTAAGCCTACCGCAGAGACTGTAACTACTGTAGATGGCACCGAGATCAGCTATGGTCCCGTGTCCGAATGCACCACAGAACTCACCCTCCTATGTGAAGATGGTCATCACCTTTGATCTTATCAAAGCAATGCAGTTCCGATTAATCCTGGGAAGGCCGTGGCTGGTCGCGCATAACCCATGGATCAACTGGCGCGCCCACGAGTTGGTCTTCGCCCATAGCTGCTTGCACACTTGCTATCCAAATGGACAGAAGGGAAAGCATGCCAGTTCACTCATTCAAGAAGGTACTATGAGTGCCCTAGGGGTGGTCGCTACCCTACGCACGCAATAACAGGACTTTCAAGACGTATTCCAAAAGGAGCAAGCGAACACTTTGCCACCCCACAGGCCCTACGATTGCCAGATCGATCTACTACTTGGAGCCTGAATTCCATGTGGGCGAATTTACGTGCTCACTGAACCAAAAACCAACACCTGAAGACGTACCTGAAACAATACCTGGCCAACGGTTTCATCCGTCCTTCGAAGTCATCGGTAGTGGCTCCCTTATTCTTCGTACCGAAGAAGGAAGGAGAATTGAGAACGTGCATCGACTATTGTGCATTGAACCAAATCACCATCAAGAACCGCTACCCCCTGCCCCTGATCCAGAGTTATTAGATCAGGTCAAGGAAGCCCAAATCTACACTAAGCTGGACCTTAAGGGTGCCTACCATCTGGTGCGCATTAAAGAAGGGGACGAGTGGAAAATGGTTTACCGTACCAAGAACGGCTTATACGAGTATCAAGTGATGCCGTTTGAGCTGTGCAATGCCCCAGCTGCATTCCAATACTTCATGAATGACGTTCTAAGAGAGCTGATTGATGTCTGCGCTTTAGTTTACATCGATGACATCCTGGTGTATTTGGCATCCGAACAAGATCACGTTAGGCATGTACGGGCTGTTCTTACCAAGATCTGTCAACATCATCTCTACGTCAAGCTTAAGAAATGTTCATTCCACGTTACGGAAGTAGAATTCCTGGGTTTTATCCTTTCACCGAAGGGCATACGGATGGATGCACACAAGGTCGATGCCGTCCTTAACTGGCTAGCTCTGAATTCAATCAAGGGAGTCCAAAGCATGTTAGGCTTTGCAAACGTTTACCGCCGTTTTATCCCCGGGTTGTCACAAATATTACACCTGATCATTTCACTGTTGAGGAAGTGCAACAAGACGTTTCGATGGACAGAGAAGGCTGAAAAAGCCTTTCAGGAACTCAAGGCGAAATTCACCACCACACCAATCTTACGTCATCTACGCCCAGATCTCCCCTATGTCGTGGAGACGGATGCTTCCAGTATGGCGATGGGTGCTGTACTATTGTAAAGGGACTCACGCACTGGCCAGCTGCATCCAGTGGCCTCAACTATGCCATCACGGATAAGGAGATGCTGGCCATTAATGCTGCTTTCAAGGCTTGGCGACACTACCTGTTGGGAGCCAGACACACTATCACTGTGATAGCGGACCAAAGAAATCTCCAATTTTTGAAAGATGCAAAGGCTCAATATTCTCGGCAACTACGCTGGGGTCTTTTTTTTTGCGGAGTACGACTATGTGATCACGTTCCGACCGGGTGTTAAAAATGGCAAGGCTGATGCCCTTTCACGCATGGGCACCGAAGAGATGGTGCATACACCTCCTGACCCCGTGGCTATCATTCCTGGGTGTCATGAACTGTTGTCTACGTCCTTTCTGGACCTCCCGATCCCTGACTCGCAGGGGATCGCATGCAGTTATCCTTCCAACATGGCCGCCCGGAACAGAATACTCCGGATCAGTCTATGCGTTCCACGCTGCTCATCCTACAAAAGAGACACGCCCCTGCGGCTCTGCGTGTCTCAACGCTACCGCTACCTGTAGTCGGACGTGCTTAGCCGGAGTTCGATCCGGGCTCTTGCTTGATTCCTTGTTCCCAGTCCCTTGAATTCCCTCCTGTTCCCTTTCCTCCCAATCTCCCGGAAAACCATCCGCGCTCGATTCACGGTCTTCCGTGCCTCCGAGCGTACCTTAATTACTTCCTGGAATTACCCTGGACTTGTAGAACGCTCCTGGAAACTGAACCGCTACTCTCACGCTGGACGCCGAAGACCGGCGTTCGGGACTATACAAATCCCGGACCGTAAAGAAGAAGAAATCCCAGAAGGTCGCAAGTACACAACAGAAACGGGTGAGAAGGGGAGAGACTTGTGACAGATTGAGACGCGTTAAAAACGATACAGATTCAGAGATGGAAGCCGCCGTTCAAGACCTCATGCGAGGCATGCAGGAATTAACAACGGAGGTAAAGAACCTCAAGGCAGAGAATGCAGCATTAAAGCAGCTAGTTCTATCACGTGATTCCGCAACCAAAGAAAATGTAATATTGGGTGGAATAGTGGACAAGTATGACGGTTCTTCCAAGACTCTCTGCGCCTTCCTTGATTCGTGTTTAGTTCACTTCACGTTCAAGCCCTACTACATCTCCACTCCTAGAGCAAAGGTGGGTTTTATGATTTCACACCTCACTGGAAATGCATTGACTTGGGCAACCCCCCTAGTCAATACAAGCGACGCTCTCCTGGATGACTATGATGGATTTGTGAGAGCCCTTAAGGAAATGTTTGATCGCCCAGAGCTGGTGTATAGTGCTCAAGAGAGACTACTCGAGTTTCAACAAGGGTCCTAGGATATGCTCACCTATGCTACTCGTTTCAAACAACTTGTGAAAGAAGCAGACTGGTCCCCAGAAGCTAGTTTTACACTCTTCCGAAGGGGGCTGAGCGAAGTTCACTAGGGTGGCCCGCCCAAGCTCCTTCCAGGCTCTTATGAATTTATCCTTACAGATAGATTTCCGAATCCAAGAAAGAAGAGCAGAGAAGAGGAAGTCTAAGGCAAGTCTCCAAAAGACCATCACGGAACATGCCCCTAGAGCAGAGTCAACTGTTCCTTCTACCCCGGACCCAGAACCTATGCAACTAGGATCCTTTCGTGGACCCATTACCCCTCAGGAAAGGATGCGACAAATCCATACTGGTCTATGCATGTATTGCGCCTCCGATAAACATCTTGTGAGAGAATGTCCCATTGCTCCTCCACGGCGTTCGGGAAACGCCAGCTCCCGATCCTAGATGGAGCACAGTGTCGGGAGAGAGATGTTTGCTCCACATCAATTCCATCCTTGAACTCTCCTGGACAAAATAACCTTGTGGTTCTGCAGGCCCTACTATCGCCTTCCAAGACAGAATCCTACCCCATCCTGGCATTAGTTGACTGCGGAGCTATGGGCGTATTTCTAGATCAAGATTGGGTCACTGCTCATAACATTCCACATGAAAGCCGAGTTACAATGCAACCAGTAGAGGCAATTGATGGAAGGCCTCTTTCCTCAGGACCCATTACCCTTCAGACTAAAGAGATTCTACTTTCTATTAATCACCATCAAGAGAGAATCAAATTTGACCTCATTAAATCAGCCCATTATCCGATGGTTCTTGGGATGCCCTGGCTGCAGAGGCACAATCCTTACATCAACAGGGCAGCCGGCTCACTGTTTCTTGGATCTGAATTTTGTATGGCTCACTGCCTATCCCTGGATACCTTACCAAAGCCTTCTAGAGACTTTCAAGAGAACCAACAAAGTGCAGTCACCGTTTCTAACATCATCCATATTCCCAGGGCCTACCAAGCCTTTTCTGATGTTTTTTCAACCGCGATAGTCCAAGCTCTCCCTCCTCACAGACCAGAGGATTGTGCCATCGATACCAAACCCACAGCTGTGATTCCTTTCTGCAGAATGCTTATATTATCTGAACCTGAAAAGAAGGCTCTCCGAGAATACCTGGATACTAACGTGGAAAATGGCACCATACGCCCGTCCAAATCTCCAGCGGGTGCTTCATTGTTCTTCGTTCCAAAGAAAGATACCAAAGAACTCAGACCATGTCTGGACTACCGTGGTCTAAATCGGTGCACTCTCAAGGACCGTTATCCTCTACCCCTCATCTCAGATATCCTGGAAGCAGTCAGAGGTGCAGTAATCTTCACAAAATTAGACCTAAGGGGTGCTTACCATCTCATTCGTATAAAGGAAGGTGACGAATGGAAAACAGACTTTGGAACACCCATCGGCCATTTTGAATATCTGGTCATGCCCTTTGGACTTGCTAATGCCCCAGCAGTTTTTCAACGTTTCATGGATAGGGTGTTCTCGGACATGCTGTTCCTCTTCGTTATCGTCTACCTGGATGACATCTTGATCTACTCAAAGGACCTTCTAAGGCATGAAGAGCATGTTAAGGCAGTCTTACAACGATTAAGTGAACACAACTCTTAGCTAAACCCGAGAAATGCCTGTTTCACGTCACTTCTGTTCAATACCTAGGATTTGTCCTTAGTCCAGAAGGAATTGGAATGGATCCTTCAAAGGTAAAAGCCATACTTTCTTGGCCGGCTCCCACATCCGTGAAACAGATTCAATCTTTCCTGGGACTTGCCAATTTTTACCGAAAGTTCATACCGTCCTTCTCTGAAATTGTTCAACCGATCATTGCTCTCTTGAAGAAAGATGCTACATTTCTCTGGTCTACAGATCAAGACAAGGCATTCCAACGATTAAAGACAGAGTTTACTCAAGCCCCCATCCTGGCTCAACCCGATATTAACCGACCATTCCTAGTGGAGACGAATGCACCCAATTACGCCATAGGAGCAGTACTAAAACAGGAATTTGAGGACAAATTGGAGCACCCCATTGCTTACCTTTCACGAACCCTGACGCCCAGTGAGACTCATTAGTCCGTCTTGGAAAAGGAACTGCTAGCCATCCGCCAAGCCTTCACAGAATGGCAACACCTACTCCTGGGAGCTAGGCATCCAGTCCAGGTCCGTACGGACCATCGAAATCTTCAAGTTCTACAATCTTTGGAGTGTAAGAACAGTCGTCAGGCCCTTTGGGCCTTCTTCTTTGCCCAGTACCAGTTCCACATCCATCATGTCCCTGGATCACAAAACATAATTGCCGATGCCCTTTCCAGACGTCCTGACTATGAAAACTCTGAGGATCGGACCTTTCCAAAGATGTTTCCTCACACGATCTTTGTTGCCCAAGCACTCACCCTCCTGGAGAATATCCAAGGCCAAACACGACTTTCGGACCTCTGGAAGGAGCACAGGAGAAATAACAGATGGAATCTCACAGCTAAGGACGGGTATCTATTCAAAAATAATCGCCTAGACATTCCCACTCCTGGACTGAGACAAAGGATCACAAGTCTATGTCATGATACCTTACATTCGGGACATCGTGGGATAACCAACACTCTCCATCTAGTACAAAGGCAGTTTTGGTGGCCCAAGATGAAGGATGATATTAGGATCCATGTCCAAACATGCGCAGTTTGCAATCAGAACAAACACGATAATAAGAAGCCAGCCGGACTCCTACTCCAACCAGCAATACCAACAAGACCCTGGGAAGTCATCGCCACTGATTTTATCGTGAAATTACCACCCTCTAGAGGCTACACAACAATCATGGTCACTATTGATTTGTTTACTCATATGGCTCATTTTACACCCTTATCCTACTCTCACGCTGGACGCCGAACACCGGCGTTCGGGACTATACAAATCCCGGACCGTAAAGAAGAAGAAATCCCAGAAGGTCGCAAGTACACAACAGAAACAGGTGAGAAGGGGAGAGACTTGTGACACTGGGGACAGAATCTTGGGCATCACAACTACCATGACTCAGGATGAGCTGTTGTACGAAGTTCGGAAAGTGTTAACTCAGGAGCAACTAGGAGAGTGGGGTTCAAGAGGAGAACGCTACAGTGTTAAGGATCAACTGCCTCACTACAGAAATTGGCTATTCTTGCCGGTAAAAGAACTTCAAGAACAGGTCATTTCGGAGTATCATTACTCCCTCATGGAAGCCCACCCGGGGATTGCCAAAACCTTGGCTAAGGTGACACGAAGTTACTGGTGGACAACGTGGCGTAAGGATGTAATTGAATTCATCACTTCTTGCGGTATCTGTGCTCAGAACAAATCCTCAAAGCAAAGACCCGCTGGACTTTTACAACCTTTGGACATTCCACCGGCCCCGTGGCACACGTTATCACTCGATTTCATTACCGATCTACCCTCCTGTCAAGTTTACAACACCATCCTGGTGATCGTGGACTTGTTTTCCAAGATGGCCCACTTCTTCCCGTTTAATAGTCTACTTAACGCATCCGGTCTCGCCAGAACCTTCCATGAACATGTGGTACGATTGCACGGGTTCCCATCAGTCTTCATTTCGGATAGAGGTACCCAATTTGTGTCTAACTTCTGGAGAAAGTGTTGCTTGTTGGCCCAAATAGACATTCAATTGTCCACTAGCCATCACCCCCAAACAGACGGTCAAACGGAGAGGACGAATCAAGCACTCAAGCAATACTTGCGCTGCATGCTTCACCAAGTAGAAGGGGAGTGGAAGAATCTCTTATGGATCGCCGAGTATGCCTATAACAACTCACTACACAGCAGTACTGGGCAAATGCCGTTCTTTATGGTATATGGGAGACACCCACGCACCTCTGAATTGGACATCCCTACGACCCTGGAAATGCCGGCCGTCATGCACCTCCACATGACCATTTCGCAGGCTTTCACGAGAAAGCAGGCCAAGGCGCACTAGAAAAGGTACGCGGACCAGCATCGCACCAAAGCCCCAGACTACCAAATAGGGGATATTGTATGGCTAGCCTCAAAACATATACACCTAAAAGGTACTCAGACATTTCGCCCACGGTTTTTAGGGCCGTACCCCATTGAGTCCATCATCAACCCAGCCATAGTAAAGCTGACGCTGCCAACCCACATGCGGATACATCCGGTGTTTCACTTATCCCTTCTGAAGCCAGTGACGCCTGGAACGCGAGTAACTACCCCACCAGGACTTGTAATTATTCATGGGAAACCAGAGTACGAAGTAAAAGACATCCTGGACTCCAAGTATGTGAGAATGAAACTCTATTATTTAGTGGACTGGAAGGGATATGGTCCGCAGGATAGGACATGGGAGCCCAGTGAGTACATTCATGCTCTGCGCCTGATTCAGCGTTTCCATCAAGAATACCCCACCAAGCCAGGACCGGACAGAAGAACCACCTCGAGAGGGGCCTTAGGGAGGAGTTCTGTCACAACCGTAACCCCTGGTCAGGACACTCAGGGCCTCTGACCCTCGCCACAGTATTTCAACAAAGCCCCAAGGGCCCAATCGTGTCCCTCTAAGGGTGTCCTGGAGCCAGGCCCATATGGCAGGTGTAGTTTCCTTTGGGCAGTGGACCAACATGGCTGCCCCCACAAGGATCAACGTGGAACTGCAGCATGCATTCTAGCATCTAGGGCGTAGCACGCCCCGAAGGCACCTCGGATACCTACTGGCTATTTAAACCACGCCCGACTTGAGGCACGCGCTTCGCGTTATTCTGCTCTTGCAGCGTGACGTTCACCGGGTCCTGCTCAGCATCTTTTGCCTGCATGGGTGAGAGAAGAAGAAGAACCACGTTATTCATCCTTACCTGCTCTGCATCCAGCTCCTCTAATAATCCGGAGTCTTCCCTGGAATTCGTTATCTTCATCCAGCAACATCCTAAGAAAAAGAGGCGAGAAGAGGACAATTAGTAAGTGACTATTCATCCGCTCCATCACCTCCAGGCTTCACTTACTTACCAAACTCTCCTGGAAGTCTACCGCTGTACGGACACTTTCCATCTGGCGTCTTGTTGCATCTGGCCACATTCTTCTAGGAGTCTTCGGCGACCTGCAAGGAACAACAGCACAGGTCAGCCTACTTCTAAGGACGCTCATAGCGCCGCACCTTGCGCTTCTTTTACCTTCTCGAGCTCAGCCCTCCACATTAGCTCGACGTCTCCATCATCCCTTCTGCATCTGCAAGAAAGAAGGCAAAGGTTATTCGGGGCAACCACAATTACGGACATTCATTCTTAATCATACGAGAGACTTACCTCAAGAGTGAAGTCGCACCCGGTCTGGACTCCAGGGCCACGCCAGTGAAGTAACTCAGCGGAACGGTGCCCAGCGACGATGCACACCTGCTTACAATGGGGTCCTTCCTATCCTTCCTATCCTCTATCTTCCTCTCTACCTGTGGTGTTCCCCACGGGTCTAACCTCTCGCCCTGTCTTTTCAACCAATACCTGGCAACTCTCGCCCACTGCATTGCCACTCTATGCTCAAATTTCCAGTGCAACGCTGATGACACTCAACTCATTTTCAGGCTGCACTCGGCCATCTCCTCTCCCTCCCTCATCTCTGATTGCCTAACTGCCATTCAAGATTGGTGTGCCGCCAATGATCTTTGTCTGAACGCCAGCAAGACAGAGATTCTCCTCATTGGCAACCCTTCTCCGTCCTTTCCCCTCTTTCTGGCCGGACTCGCTTGGCCATCCTCCTATCCCCACCTGTGAGGCTAAGAACCTCGGGTCATCTTTGACTCCACACTTGTTACGCTCACCTGGTATCCACAGGGACGCCACCCAGCTGGGTTACTCGCTGATATGCTTCTCAGCTTTGCCCAGATGTGGTCTGCGAGGAAGGTTCTGCCTGAAAATACAGGAGGACTGTGTTCAAGGCTGACTGACCGGAGTAAGTATCCTACCTCCACCCCCGTATGATTTCAGCCCCTCTGGGGCCCTCTCCTCACCTTGTGGTAGAGTTAGGCGTGCTCTCCGCCCTGCCTTCTTTGCAGGGGCGCATTGTCTTTCATGGGCTTGTGCGGTCCAGTTACTTCACTGACGCCGGCCCGTTTGATATTGTTCAGGTAGGTCTTATTGCTGTTCTTTAGTTTTGTTGCTATCCTGCATGCCTTTCTTTGTTTAAAATGTCTTTTTTCTCCCTTAGGTATGCAGAGCTTCAGCGCGGCAAACTGGCTTGGTTGAGCCCCGCTGGTAAATGATGGCGTATTAAGAGCGCTATGATGCGGTGAGTAAGCGCTATGCGCAGCGCTGCAAAGTCTTGCCTTTGCTAACCTGTGTTTTCCTTCCTTGCAGGTTGCGGTGTTCTTCAGCGCGAGTGGAATGTCCGGAGTGGTGCCAGTCGAGAGGCGACCAGCCAGGTAAGCCTTTTGAGCAGTTCGTAACTTGCAAATGTCTCTACTGCTTTCTTTAATGTTGCCTCTATCTTCCTCTTTCAGGTCATTCTGTCCGGGAGGCGTGCAGATTCGAGGAAGCTGTTCTCAGTAGCTGCGAGTGGCTAAAGATGAAGTCTGCAGGTAAGCTGCTGCTGCTAATGATGTTCCTTTTGTCTCCTTGCAAGTTCTTCTTCTCCGAGGTTCGAGGGAATAGCTGGACACGGTGAGCATCACGTTGCAAGCTGCAAAGTAACGCAAAGCGTGTTGTCTTGCTCGGGAGTGGTTTAAATAGCCCCAACAAAATAGTCCAGGTAAAGTAGTCCCTAGGCTACCACACCCAAAACACTAGACCGCATAGCTTGGTTCCTTGGAACCAAGTTATGTGGAAGCCTCCATGTTGGCTGACAACACATTAAGTAGTTCCCAAGCACATGTTTTTCATGGTGTATGAGCCTGGCGCCATAGGCGCCAGGAGTGGCCCCAAGAGGGTTTTGGAAGAGGATGCCAGTCTCTAGAGGCCCGATTCCTGACTCCACCTGGCCAATGGGTTTGCCAGAGGGGGTTTTGGGCGAGGGTCGTGACAACACTTTTCTTTTCCGCTCACATCTCTGAGGTCTCTAAAAAGTCAAACGTCCTACTTCACCTCCCCTTCCTTTCCTTCCCCCAGAAGCTCACTGTCTCCCAAGCTCTGGTTCGCTCTAGGTTGGACTATTGTAACAGCCTCTTTCTAAATCTACTCTTCACCCTCTGCAACTAATCCAGAACAGGACTGCAAGACTTGTCCGTGGCCTCAAGCCCTGGGATCGTATCTCTACAGCTCTGAAATCTCTCCATTGGCTCCCAGTGGATGCAAGGATTAACTTTAAAACCCTCTGCATTGTCCACAAAGCTTTCTGGGGCCTGGGTCCAAAATACCTTCAGCTATCCCTCCGCAAATACCTCTCCTCTTAAGCTCTTCGCTCATCTACCTCTAACTCCCCCAGGGTCAGTCGTTTCTCAAAGAAATGAGCTGGGGGCAGATCTCTGTCTTCGGCCGGGGCCTCCCTCTGGAATAGCCTCCCTGCCACTCTAAAACTTGAGGAGAACCATCTCCGGTTCCGGAAGCACCTCAAGACCTTCCTCTTTGCATCTGCCTTTGCTCCCCCTCTCCCTGATCTGCTCTCGCTTGGCACCGTGCACCTGGCCATCCTCTGTCCCCTTGGCCCAGGTACCTGCTTACCTTGCCACCCTTCTGCACTGCCTCCTGGCCACCCCTTGCACTGTGGACTGTATCTGTACCCATACAGTTCCCCCCCCACATTCTTCTTTTATGCACTTATCAGACTTACCCGTTCTACTGCCGTAAACACAGCACTTGCCACTTGCTGGCTGCACTACCCCTGTTTATTGCTCCACTATCTATTTTATTTGTATTTATTATTATTTATCTGTTTATCCTCTGCTCCGCACTTTCCACTCTTCCCCCTTCCATGCACTTTTACCCTTTCCCTTTCCCATGCACTTGCACATTCTCAATGTCACTGGGCCTAGTAAGATCGTTGATTGTTCTCCCCTGTTCCCCTCCCTTGGGTTGTCGCGCTCTGAAACACCTTTGTACGAGCGCGATACAAATAAAATATCATATCATATCTGAATGAAGCCATGCAGCGGCCAAAGGTCCGCTCTTTGGTCATCCTGGTCCTCACATATGCCCTGTTATATGCCACTTCCTGTGGCGTCTGGGGATTCATCAGCCATTGAAGCAGCGGGTATCCAGAGTCACCTACAAGGGTGTTAGGGAGGATTCTCATTTATGGCTAATTTCCCTCACCTAGTGAGTCCCCCATCAGCTTTGCTGGACTTCTGGAGTTTATTTTTTTCCACTTGGTAAGAGTGAGAGTTTTTCCCCCACTCTTACCTGGGTTTTGCTATGTGTTTCTACCTGTTTTTGTGATTGTGGACTCTGAAGTACACCACTTCAGTAGCCCCCTTCTTTTTGTGTGTCACACAGCACCTTCAGTGCTGTGGCACAGGGTTGTCTTTGAGACTTCCCTCGACTCCATTTCTGAAGCGGCTACTGTCTTCCAGAAAAGGGTAAAGTTACCATTAACTTTACTTAGTGAATCTACCACAGATCCAGTACACCCCATCTTCCATGGAGTAGTGGAAAGGGTTAACTCTTATCCCTTTTTATCTGTACCTCCTAGAGCATTGTTTCGCTCTTTTAACATTTAGGGCCTCATTACACGGATGGCGGTAGGGATTTACCGGTACCGGTAAAATACCGGTATCGGTAAATCCCTACCGCCGTACTACGAGGTCCCTTTGCGGGTTGGGGGATTTAACGCCTGCTTTTTGCAGGCGTTAAAATCCAACCCGCTAAGGGACCTCGGAGCTAATTACGGCACCGCAAAATTGCGGTGCCGTAATTAGCGCCTTCCCCATTCCCATAGAGCCCTATGGGGCAGAAATGGGAATGGGGAAGGGCAATGGCGGAAGGGGGATTTACCGCCCCTCCAACCTTGGAATGGGGCGGTAAATCCCCTTTCCGCCAAGGCGGTGCCGGTATTTTACCGGCATGAGCCATGGCGCTAATAGCGCCATGGCTCACCGCCTACCGTGTAATGAGGCCCTTAGACTTGGCTGGTGGCAGTGGTATCTACCCTAACTTTTCTACCGTGATTATATTAGATAAACGTGGTACTGTTCTTGGCTATTATATTAGCCTCGAACATAAACCCTCTTGACCAAATCGTCTTTCTCTTGGCTCCTGTTGGGTTTATTCGCCATTTCTTTTTGTTAAAGTCCTTCTTGTGTTTCACTTTGCGGGGCAAACTAGGATCACCTTCTTTGTTCACTGTCTTTTGGCGGGCTTCTGCCCAGAAGCCCTCCTCAAGGCGCCTGGGTGTCTAGGTGGGCTGAATGTGAGGGAGGGGTGTAGTCACCCCCTGCACAGGGTATCCTAGGAAACCCAAGTTGCACTTTGTCATGATTGGCCGGGGTAGTTGTCTGGGCTGGACAACCCCCCCTGCTGGGTGATTGACAGCCAGGCTGCGTGAATGGGGTTTTTTTCGCATAAAAGGCAGGTCTCTTGGGCTAGAAGTCAGAGAGTCGCCACTGGAACTACAAGGAACCGAAGAGAAGCGAAGAGAACGACGGCTGCTGCAACTACCCCGTCCCGGCGAAGCCCTGCTGCAGTCTTGAGCTATCTGCCCTTCAACGACTCAGAGAAGATCCAGTCCGGAGTCTTCTTCCCTTGAGCGTGGTGGGGATAACCAGCTCATCTTCTACAGCCAGAGGATCTTCTTCCATGGTCGAATCGCTGCACACTGCTGTAGTGGTCCGGATAGCCACCTGAAGAGCCTCTCCTGTTTTTAAGGAGCGCACCTTTTATTCCGTGTCGCTGCTGCCGGCCTCATGCCTGTGTGGTGCAGACCCTCTGCAGACGTCCTCCTTCTCGACGAAGCTCCAGGAATCGTTGGTCTGCGGGAAACCAACAGGAACAACTGCCAGGGCACCAGCTGCACCATTGGAATAAGGTACTGTGTTCTGTTGAGGAAACTGGGTGAATCCCTTTCTTCTTCATTTCCAAGGCTTGCCCTGGTCTTCCCTCCTTCTTATAACGTTTGCTTCTGAACATTGACAATATCAAAGTAATCTTGGCTACGTTGAATCGTGAACTGTCGGACCGTGTGATCTTCGGCAACTGGCACTGGTGTCTTTCGACCCTAGCTCCAGCCCTTTGACTTTTGAACTCCTGTCTCTGAGTGTTTCTTGATTCTTCCTGCCTAACCAAAATATTGCATGTGATTTTTGCCTCCAACTCCCTCTGGGTATCTCAGGTGCTAAGTGTGTTTTTGCCCTGGTAGCATTTCATGTCACGGATGCGCGTTTGTTTAGTAGACCGAACTGTCAAAAAGTGATCGCAATCGTATCCGCGGTAACGTGTTTTTGTGCCTAACATCGGTTCATTCCAACACTACTTACCTTGAGACTTACTGTACAAAGTGAATTGGTTCGTTTTAGTATATTTAACTTGTGGTTTTTATTGAAGTTTAATAGAAGTGTTGTGTTTATAACGAATGTTTAAAAATAAATGTACTTATATTTTTCTACCTGAAACCTTGAGTCAGTGTTTGCTTGAGTCACAGTAATTGTGGTCCCTTTGTGTAATCACTGCTACTGCTCATATACTCTTGAGATAAGCCTGGCTGCTCTGCCACTGCTACCACTCTGACATAGTAGTATAGGCTTGTACCAAAGGTAAAACCTGTATCACCACCTGTAGTCTTAATTGTGTGTAGTGGTCCCTAAGGGCACTGCACAGGATTCTGCCTAACAAAGGGGGAAAGATACAGGTGTGTCTTATGAGGCTCAGCAGTGGTATTGCCTGCCACGGCAGCATCTCAATGGTGAGTCTGTGCATGCATGTTCCATTTCTCATTGCACCACACTGTTTCACATTCCAGTCCTTGCATGCATATTGCAGAGGAGTGTGGGTGCCCCTCTGCTGAGAACAAATATGGGTCAAATACCCTGTTTTATGGTATTTCTTCCACCCAGGAGGGTCAAAACCACGTTTTAGCTCACTGCATTATTCACAGAGGAGAAATATCCATTTGGTGCAAAATGTTATTTTCCAAACAGTCAAAATATAACAACAATTGAACAGATGACATCAACAAGTAACCTAAAAGCATCTAATAAATGTTAACAAGCACAATCACGTATTAGGTCACATCAATACCTAGGTCATTCAAAAAAGGTAAGAAATAGAGGAGGAAGAGAAACAAAAAGAAAATGAAAATAGATCAAAGATTAAAGAACCAAAATATAATTATATTATCATACATTGCTATCAGTTAAAGGAGAGTTCCGGGACTTTTTTTTTATTGTCCCTACGGGTCGGCCATGTGTTTGTAAGCATAAATCGGTAGATCGTAGGAAACTTTCCTATGGACCTTACCCGACTTTTCGCCCATTACCGCACTCGAAATCAGCCTCCATTTTGTGATAATCCTATCATTCCGCCGCATCGACCTGGCTCACCTGCCTTTGCGGCACTAAATCAAATCCCCCGCCCCTGAGCCTGACATCAGCAGACGCGTACTGCCCATTTCAAGCACGTCTCGTGTCAACAATCGCTGCGCCTCAGCTATTGACGTGTTGCCATGGAAATGGCAGGACGCCTCTTTCCCCAATAAGTATAAACAGACCGTTTCACAACATACAGCAGCAGATTTTCGATTCCATTCCTCTCTCTGTGTTACTTTGAGTATTCTGTGACTCGTTTCAGTGCTCTGGTCAGCTACCTTCGCCGCTTGTAGCCCGTGTGAACACCTGTACCATCTCTGTAAATTATTTTACTATCTTTACCGCACAATGGCCACAATAATGCCGTATATGTACGAGCCCGAGTACACCGAGGAGGAACTACTGGAAAGGCAAGCACGCGAAATCGATGGGGATTCGGACGGCAGTTGGGAGGACCAGTCAACGGATGAAGAGCCTGGACCATGTCGCATGGACGGCGTCTCCACCTGGTGCACGTGCAATCGGTGCGAGCTAATGCCAACTGAGGAGGAGAACTGCTGCTGCCGTGAAAATTCCGGGTGCTTGGCCTACATTTCGGAAAGCGAGCAAAGTCAGCAGGAAGGCGAGCAAAGTCCGCAATGCATCACCGAGCTGCCAGAGTTCAGGGAAGCCTGCCTCTCACGGACAGTGTTGAGGATGATGATGGTGCTTATGCACGAACTTCGTGGCACTGTTCGTCCGCGTAATCCGAGTAACGAGTAAGTATACTCTGTTTGTGATGTCAGTGATGCCACCACTATTTCATGGTCGTCTCCCACATATAAAATTACATTTACATATCATTCGAACGCATGTAAATTGGTTCCATATAGTGCATTTTCTAGATATAATTTTTTTCTAAGAAAAATGACATGTGTTACCTGAATCGACATTGATAAGAAAGTTTGGTCAGTTTAATACAGTTTGCATCTTTTTTTTTCACAGGTGGTACAGGCTGGTGGCCTATCGTTGCTTCACTTGGTGGCTTCACGGGAGGCTCGGACACCGCGTTCGGAGAGTAATACCTGCCTGTGCGGTACTTGCCATTAGACAACATTTCCCCAGTGACAGTGGACAATACCGCGGATTTTCCCTCGATGTGCTGCAACCTCAACTCTACAATGTGTAATGTTTATTATTTATGTTTAATTAAAATCTAAAATAAAGCCCAACATATATTTTAACAATGGTTGTTTTGATTTTTTAAATGAATCTAGTGTATATTCTCCTGGGAGGGTGAGGTATTTATAAACTCACCCCCCTGCCTTCCATGTAGTAGATCCTGCAGCCATCCTCTTACATTCAGTTAGATGGCCTCTCCTTGGTGAGGCCCTGCGGCAAACGGGTCTTGTCTGCACGACCACCGCCCCGATCCACCCCCCGCCTTATCAAAGGCAGTTCGCACCGGGGTACTTGCGCTGCTGGCAAGTGGAGCTGTCAGGGAGCGATAAAGGCCAAGAGGTGCCAAAGACCATGTACACTTCAAAGTGGTCTATAGAGCATGGGTTTGTTGTTCCCATGTCTACCTCCAGACCCCGTGTCTCCTGCCAAGCATCCCCCCTCACGCTGGACGGCCCCCTGCAATCCACATAAGTGTGTCTCCATTCACGAGTCTTCCTGTGTCTTGTCTGCACGACCACCGCCCCGATCCACCCCCCGCCCTATCAAAGGCAGTTCGCACCAGGGTACTTGCGCTGCTGGCAAGTGGAGCTGTCATGGAGCGATAAAGGCCAAGAGGTGCCAAAGACCATGTACACTTCAAAGTGGTCTATAGAGCATGGGTTTGTTGTTCCCATGTCTACCTCCAGACCCCGTGTCTCCTGCCAAGCATCCCCCCTCACGCTGGACGGCCCCCTGCAATCCACATAAGTGTGTCTCCATTCACGAGTCTTCCTGTGTCTTGTCTGCACGACCACCGCCCCGATCCACCCCCCGCCCTATCAAAGGCAGTTCGCACCAGGGTACTTGCGCTGCTGGCAAGTGGAGCTGTCATGGAGCGATAAAGGCCAAGAGGTGCCAAAGACCATGTACACTTCAAAGTGGTCTATAGAGCATGGGTTTGTTGTTCCCATGTCTACCTCCAGACCCCGTGTCTCCTGCCAAGCATCCCCCCTCACGCTGGACGGCCCCCTGCAATCCACATAAGTGTGTCTCCATTCACGAGTCTTCCTGTGTCTTGTCTGCACGACCACCGCCCCGATCCACCCCCCGCCCTATCAAAGGCAGTTCGCACCAGGGTACTTGCGCTGCTGGCAAGTGGAGCTGTCATGGAGCGATAAAGGCCAAGAGGTGCCAAAGACCATGTACACTTCAAAGTGGTCTATAGAGCATGGGTTTGTTGTTCCCATGTCTACCTCCAGACCCCGTGTCTCCTGCCAAGCATCCCCCCTCACGCTGGACGGCCCCCTGCAATCCGCATAATGCCACGACATATACACGTCATTCATTCACAAACACACCCCTGGTTCGAATTCTTTATAACCCACTTCCTATTTCTAATGAGAACTTCTTTGCGCTTTGCTAGTCAACCCGTGAAGGTGCTGGTTATCTGCTCTTCGTCTCTGTGAACTTCCGTGACCACTTTGAGCAAACTCGTCAGTTTGCAACCTGTGAACTGCTCCCTGTTCTACGACAAGAAACTACTCTGATCCCTGCATCTAACTGTTTGTTCGTCAAGGTAAGTCCATGTACCATAATCATTTTGCGTCCAATTTTTTAATTTATATCTATTTGCTAGTAGTCATCAAATTGCATCCATGTTTTCTTTTCGTTCACGACAGTACATGCAAGGAACTAGTCACATGTTCTGAGTTTAGTCAAATTACTTTTTCTATTTTTTGAAAGTTATTGAAATACTTATCCGCATGTGAATAACGTGTATAGTTCCAAGAACCAAAACGGACCTTGCATTGAACCTTTTATGTGTCATTTACTGTTTTAACACATTGGTATTCATAGAGAATTGTTGATCTTTACTTTTCAGAACTTTCCATAATGCCTGCCTGTTCCATTGGCGGTTGCCCTTCGAAGACCCATAACAAATCTGAAGGTACTATAATGCATGTTTTCCCTAAGACAATAGATCAGATAAGAGAATGGGTCCGATATTGCGGATATCCAGCCTCTGAGCTAGAAAGTAGAGTCCTAGAAGTCTTTGCGGACAAGAGGGGTGATCGATACCGCATCTGCAGCAGGCACTTTAGCCCAGACATGTACTCCACATCATTGCTAATAAAGAAGAAAACACCGCGAGCGAGGCGAAAATTGCTCTCAACCGCTATTCCCACTCTATTCGTCCACATCCCTCCACTGGTGAGTCAAGTTTACGTATTTATCTCTCGGCCTTGCGGTAGTGTGTAGCATTAGCTAACAATAATTTCCCCATTTATGTATCCACTCAATATGAAGGCGGAAGATTCTCCATCCGTGTCGTTATTGCAGTCATCAGCCACTTCAAGCGCCTATCGGGTAATCTTACTTAGCTATTCTGACACTGACTTGTTTTAGGCATGTAAATCAATAGTTTTAATTGATCGTGTAATTATTTTACCTAATGGTACACCACAGTACTCGTCCTCTAGTCTTTGTTTTCAGTTATAATTATTGTTATCCAAAATAATGCAAGTACTGTCTTTCAGGGAGATGCTGAGGAGTCCAACGCATTGACGACAACCGTAGATGTCACTCAGATGCTCGAGGTACGTTTCCGGACAGTTCCATCGATGGAGATCATCAGATCTTGCATTCTTGTAGCGTGATTGTTACACACAATGTTTCTTTCGTTTTTAGCCATTGGTATGTCCTTCTGTCGTCGCCCTCCTATGTGTCTTCTTTTTTCAATATTGTGTTCATTACTAATGAAAGTCCTATGTTTCAGGGAGTCGATGGAGCATTAGTCCAAGAAGAAGGGGGAGCATGCAGTTACGGGTCGGCGCAACAGCTTGCAGAAGTGTGCACCGCAGTTACAGCGTCCCTTGATGTTCTTATGCATTTCGAGGTATGGATACTGACAGATCAATCATGCGAGATCAAATGACGTGATTACATCCGCTATACTTCCTTCTTTATTAACGCAAGTACTATGTTTCAGGGAGCTGACGGAGCTTCTTCAACAAGAACATCACCCCTAGTAGTTGATGCAGATCTCTGGGTGGTGACACTTCCAACGATGGAGCAAATCGAATCATATTTACATATCCATTATTTATTTTAGACAACTGATCATTTGTGCAGGTCTATTTAGATGAGCCGTTGACGCCTGCAGAAAGTTTGTTCTTTTAAACAAAATAGAAAACCATACTAATGCAATTACTGTGTTTCAGGGAGTTGCTGAAGCGTCATCTTCAATAATATCATCAATGGAAGTCTATGCGGAGCCCGAGGTATGGATCTTGACAGTTCAATCTAACTAGATCAACAATGCGTGAACTATTGTCGTTTGAATGTTCTACACAATGCGTTCATTCGTGTTTTGCTATTGAGATGTACGTATGGGTATTGGTCCCCAAGTACATTTTGTGTTTTCAATATTATTATACATACTAATGAAAGTTCTATGTTTCAGGGAGTCGATGGAGCCTCAGTGAGGGATGGATGTGCTTATCATGAAAATATAGTCGTTGCAGCGCGAGAGGAAGTGGAGACATGCACACACGAGTCGGAGCAACAGCGTCCAGATGTTGAAGTTCGAGGCAAGAAAGTTTCAAAGAAAAGAAAGCAAAAGAAGGTTAGTGTCCTGTTCACTATATTATGTTGTCTTTCACTGTCAATAGTTCAATACTGTAAGTTGTGTTTAAACTGAACATCCCTTTTCTAATCTGTCCTCTAGTTGCGAGTGGGTGTAAGAACTAGATCTACACAGACAGTGAAGCGAACGAGAGATGTTGCTTGTCAAACCTTTTGGCAGGGACTTGAGACTGGAGATGCATCGTGCCAATGGGAAGAATATGAAGTGATTGACAACGGAGCTATACCACCACCAGCCATTGATAGTGAATGTCCTCCTGGTAGTTTGGATGCAGTCGGAGATCAATTCACAGAATCCACACCCGCAAAAAATAAGAGCGCGCGAAAGTTGAAGACATTGTTTTTTTCTCCCATCCCCGGACAAGGAACAGTTGTTGCAGTGGAAGAGAATGACATGGACGACAATGAAACACCAACAATATCACTCAGCATAGCGGAAGACGATATCAGAGATTGTACCTTTCATGCGAGTGACATGTCCTCAACGTTACAGGCCGAACCAGCTGGGATGCAGAGTGACAGTATAAGGAAAGAGGCCAAATTCATTGTATTCGATAGCTGTTTGATGGATATTATTATGATGATGAAATGTGGGCATTGGGTTGGTGGGGAAGTATGTGGGGAGCCATTGATTAATGTGACTCGTGCAATTCGAGGCACTAACCTTAAAATACATGCCACCTGTACACAATATCATCCGTTCGCATGGTCTGCACAACCCATGCTGGGGCAACTGCCAGCAGGCAATCTACTTTGTGCAGCGGCCGCACTTTTTAGTGGTTCAAGTTTTAAAAAGTTACAGTATTTCTTTCAGTTTGTGGGAATCCATTTCATTGCGAAAAGTCAGTTCTACAAATACCAAACCGATTATCTATTTCCAGCCATCAGCGAAGCTTGGAGAATGGAAAAAATGTCAATGGAAAGTACATTCGCGGGCAAACGCTTCAGGCTAGCCGGTGATGGACAGTGCGACAGCCCAGGATTTTCAGCCAAGTACTGCACCTACCACTTTCAGGACATGGAAAGTAAGAAAATTGTGAGTTCGGTGGTCGTGCAGGTGTCACAAAGTACATCCTCAGTGGCCATGGAGAAAGTTGGCTTTGTAGCATCATTGCAAGAACTACAATCGCGGGGAATGGTGATCGACCTGATAGCCACGGACAGACACGTTTCAATTGCCAAGACAATGAGAGAACAGTACAAAAATATAAATCACCAATTTGACGTTTGGCATCTTGCAAAATCAATCAATAAAAAATTGTCGGCTGCAGGTAAAAAAAAAGAATTGCAAGGTATTTCACAGTGGTCCAAGTCAATCAGCAACCATCTTTGGTGGAGCTCAAAAACATGTGAAGGGTCGTTGGAAATTCTACTGGAAAAATGGCGGTCAGTAATGTTGCACTGTAGCAACGTACATCGATGGTCGACAAATGAACATTTCCACAAATGTGAACATGGCCATTTGTCCACAGAGGAGGCACGGAAGAAGAAGTGGTTGATTCCTTCATCACCCACTCACAAGGCCATTGAAAAGATTGTATTTGATAAAACTATAACAAGAGATTTGAGGGGACTCACGGAATTCTGCCACACAGGAGATTTGGAGGTGTTCCACAATATGTGCCTAAAGTACAGGCCCAAAAGATTGCATTTTGGCATGGAAGGCATGATAAATCGGACTCTTCTAGCGGTCTTGGCACATAACCATAATGTTGGCCGTCAACAAAGTAGGACGACCGGAACTTTAGGGACGCTTCGCTACAATAAGGCCTTCACTAAAAGAAGTAAACAATGGGTGATCAAACCAGTGTTTGAGGATATGCAATATGAGTTTATTGAGAGACTTATCGTAGATGTCCTCGATAGGCACATACATGGAGTGGTGAACGAACCTATGCAGGGGACAACTGCATTGCCACCCAACATTGCCTCTGTTCCATGTCCACCTAAAGCAGAGCTCATTGAGAAATACACATCACGGTTTAAATGATTGTAATTTGATTGTCAGTTCTCTCGAGTCTCCTCATGTTGCAGGCCCATTGCAATTAAACCAAACAGTAATATAAATCATTTTTACAAAAATTATAGAATGTTTCCGTATTACAAACACATGGCCGACCCATAGGGACAATAAAAAAAAAGGCACGCAGACAAGATGTCCCTAAAACTAACTGCAGCTAACTAGAAATGTGTGCTCGCTCAAAGTGAAGGTCAGCTGCTTTGATGTTTTGCTCGGGTGGCGGAACGGCCCACGACCCAATATAAGGTTCTATTGTGATTTGACCTTGACAGGCCGGGACCATCCTGAAAGACTAAGAAAAGATAATGAATAAAATTTCAGAAACGAAACGATGAGCCACGTTCATTAGAAGAAGTAACGTCGGCAAAGAAGGAGTGGTGTTTCGGGTCTGCCCTACACAGAGACACAATGGAAAATGCAAATATAATGTAAGTAACTTTTGATGAGTTTATACCGCAATTTCATTACTATACAGTGGCTTTAAAGACGGGTTCAGTTGTACTTGTTCGTTCTATGTGGCATATTGTTTTCTACCGCGCACTATCTTGAGGAGAAACATCTGCTTTTACTGAAGCACCTCAAAACCTTCCTCTTTGCTTCTGCTTTCTCTCTCCCTCTCCCCTGCTACAACTGGTCCACTGTCTGCGACCTCGGTCCTGGGCCCTTCCACTCTCCACCTGCACTGCCTCCCTGTCAACCCCTGCACTGGGGGACTGTCTCAGTATCCTACAGCCCCCCCTTCCCAGCACTTGTTCTGCACTTACCTTGCACTTGCCACCAGCTGGCCCTATTTATTTATTATTTTATGCTACTTACCTTGTACTCCACTCCCCCCCCCTCCATGCCTCGCCACGCCTTTAAACACTTGTGTACACCCAGTAGCGCTGTCCTCGCTATGAAATGAATAATTTTAATAAGGATCTGATGGTGAGACTAATTTCATTTTTTATGTTTTTAGGTACATCATTCACTACTGTCTGTGTCACGAGTACCAGACACCGGCGGACGGCTTCTACAGCCGCCAGTTGCTTCTCCGCGTGAACAACGTTACCACCCTGACCATTTTATGGGACGATCGCCAAGTACAAGTATGCCCTTACGCGGTACTAACGGTTAGATGCAACATACCTACCGTTGTGGTGGCCTAGTGCCTCGTTGTTGGAACAGCCATGCGATTATCAGTGCGACCGAAGAGCTTATTTTTATCGTAAACCAACACCCTGTGTACTGCACACGAACATCGCTTCCCTCAAGACGAACTAATTTGGATCGAGAGCAAAGAAAAATGCAAATCGCTGAATATTCTCTAAACATTTGATGTCCAATAAACGTACTTTGCCAAATGTACAATCTTGCCGTTTGCTTTTAAACCACGGTTTCACATTCCGAATTGTGGTGCTGTATTGTGAGATGCTCTAAGACCCTGTGTACAGCAAAGGACCATCGCGTTCCTCAATACGAACTTTTTGGAACATGAGAAAATAAAAATGCAAATCGCTGAATATTCTCTAAACATTTGATGTCAAATAAATGTACTTTACCACATTTACAATCTTGCGGTTTGATTTCAAAGTACAGTTTCATATTCCGAATTGTGGTGCGCTGTATTGTGAGCTGATCTGTGTTGATTTCCGGGGTCTGTGTGGAGTCGCGTAGAAGACGCCTGGGCGCGTTTGCCTACGCAGCTCAGTCACGTCACGGATAGAGGCGGGGAATATGAATGTTTTGATAAAGTCTGTTTCAGGGGCGGGGGATTTGATTTAGTGCCGCAAAGGCAGGTGAGCCAGGTCGATGCGGCGGAATGATAGGATTATCACAAAATGGAGGCTGATTTCGAGTGCGATAATGGGCGAAAAGTCGGGTAAGGTCCATAGGAAAGTTTCCTACGATCTACCGATTTATGCTTACAAACACATGGCCGACCCGTAGGGACAATAAAAAAAAAGTCCCGGAACTCTCCTTTAATAAAGCATCATATAATAAATCAAATAGTGAACCATGTTGGCATTATAGCTAACAGTCCAGAGACCTTACAGTCCAAATAATAGGCATACATCATCCTTATACCTCAAGGAAACTTTCCCAACTGTCCCAAAATTTCTAACGTCTCCTGAATTCTTGAAAATGGCCTTCTCATAAGTCCAAACAGTGAGTAGTTCTTCCACCCACTCGTCAATGTTAAAGGAGCTGCTTTACTTCCACATTCTCAGTATCATCCTCTTGCCGATCATACAAGCCCGGAGCAACCAAGTTTTCTTTCCAAAGGTAGAATCATCCAACGGAGATGTGTCACATAAAATCAGAAGGGAGCCAGATAAAGGGATTGTGCAGTTCAAAACCAATCCTAATCTTTCACATACACGTTCCCAAAAATTTTGCATAATCAGTCTTTGTCCCACTCACCACAAGGGCAGTACAGCACCGAAATGCTAGCCAATTCTCCTCTGAAGAAGAGTACCATCAGCAACCCCAGACACGTGTTTTGGGATCTTGTTGGGCCTCCTCAGTGAGGTGAAGCTGAGCCTCTCTAGGGCACAGTGAACCAGGGGTCCACGTCTTGATTACCCTGACTGCTCGGGGGGGTCCTGTCTGACATGGTAATACTTGCACACAGCTCACTACCAACACTAATTGCTTTTTGGTATCTGACTGATAGGGCGGCATGCCATGGGGGAAGGGGTCTGGGCCTGTGCATTGCTACAATGCATGGTACCTGATGAGTCTGGGTTACATCTGCAGGTGGTCCGTGTGGCATCCATGATGGTGTGATTGGGTGCCTCATTTTACGGCCACGACATGGGCAACATTGTTGTTCGTGGGCCCTGCACCTAGTTTTAGACCGAACCCCAGAGCTTACGCCAAGTGTGTGTGGGCATGGGCAACCTGTTCCAGTTATGTGCAAGTCATTGGATAGGCAGAGCTAATTGTGCATCACTGTACTGTGTTGTTTCCTGTGAATGTACATCAACCTTGGTCTTTGTTGTTGTTGCTTTGTCATCTTCACGCTTGCCCCTGGTCTCTTGGTGGTGCCCCAGGACATACATTTGATGCCCCCTACGTGGCCATGTCAACCAATTCACTGCCAGCGTATGTTGGGGGTAAGGGAGGCAGGGGTTTGCATTCTGGTACCTGTAGTGCATTGCGTGTGGATGTCCTGTTGGAGTTAAAATGGCCTGGTCAGTGACTGATGCATCTCCAGTCATGTGCTACTCCTTTGTCTTGTGGTCTGTCATTTTAGGGGTGCGCAGGTGGATCCTACATGTACAGGGACCACTGCAGACATGCATTTGGGCAATGTTGCTCCCCCTTTTGCCTGTCACTCATGCTGCAAGGTAGGTGGGATTTTACATGTACTCACCCAACATCCAGGTACTTTGTCCTCTGTGATGCTCTATGTACGCCGGCAGCATCCTGTTCCGCAGGACCATGTTTTGCGTCTGTTTGGCCATGTGGGGGGAGCACTTACACTTGCGTCTCCCCGGCCTCCTAGCAAAAGCGAGTGATTGGACTCAGACGAGCAAAAGACCACACATGAACCATGCAATATCATAAAACAAATGGCTCGTTATAGGCCCTTTATTCACACGTTATTTATACAAATAAACAAACATACACTTAGATATATAAAAATATGGATATAAGAAACATCACTGTTAAACAGGAAGCAGAAGAAGCCTTCATCTTGGCCACCACAACACTGCTTAGTCCCTCAGCAGGTGGGCAAAGAGATCACTGGGTCTAACGGGGTCTGAGGTGGAGTGTCCTCCCTCTCAGTGGGACTGCATCACTGGGGGTCCAAATTCCAACTACCTTTTGCCATGCAATGCGCTCTCCTTTATGGGGGCATTTCCCCGCTCATCTCAGTTGTGTTCGCCCTCAGCCAAAGAGCAGATCACAAGTCGAAGGGACAGAGGGTGGAAAAAAACAGTTAGAAGTGGGAAAACCTAGCGCCCCTCTACTCGCATTCATTCCCAGAACCCCTTATCATGCACCTGCAGTATGCTCCGATTCCCTTTCTGTATTCGTCCTTCAGTGGACAATACAATAACTATTCCCCACAGTGAGTCTACTCGGCAATAATATTTATGTGACCTTGCTCCGTTTTCGCTGCTGCTCGTTTATTCTATGATGCCCGCAGAAACGCAGGTTTTATTACTGTGATGGGAGATGAGTGTCCAAAATGGCTGCGCATCGACACCATGTTATTCTGACTCACATTTTCGCACAAGCATTACAGACCATTGCGTCATGGGTTGATCCTGGGAACCGGACACAGCAGTGGGTGATGCTGATGTCGGTGTCACTGGTAACCTGGGCATTCAGGGACTGGAATTGCTTCCAGTTTCTGTAGACCTCCTCCCCAGCTCGACATACATGCAGTCCAATGCTGCCACCACATTGGGCATGCCTGGAATTGTGTAAGAGTGGACCTTCGTGGCATTCAGCTGTGCCTGGGTGGTGGGGAGGGCAATGTGCTGGCCCTATAAGGAACTCATGGTGGCAACAGTAAAGACAGACACACGTGATCATAGTTCCAGGTGTTTATTAAACTGTATAAATGGGTTGAAAAAACTAACCCTAAATCTAAGAGGGGAGCAAGCTACGACCATCAAATAATAAGGTGGTCTCAGTGGCGTCTTGTCAAATAAAAAAGGGCCTATACTAAAAAAAAACTATTGGCAATCCTTACAACTACTTTACAAAATAGTGTGGGAAAATGTTCTCAAGAAAAGAAAGAAGGGTTTACCAAATGATAAGACAGGATGGTATGCCTACGTCTCCCTTCCCCACGTTTTTAGCATGGGACAAGGCAGGACTTTTGAGCACAGCACATTCCTGGGCTTCGCCAAGACAAGGTTACAGTCTATTTCCAAAATATCAGGGTCTTCTGTGTCCAACTCTCTTCCACACAAAGGGCCTCATCACGAGTTGGGCGGTAACGCCGGCGCTATTAGCGCCGGCGATAATAGCCCTACCGCCAAGCCGGATCACGGGTTTGGCGGAAGGGTTATTGCCCATTCCCCATTGGGCCCATTCAGGAATTCCTCATTCCCCATTGGGCCCAATGGGGACAATTCACGCTATTACCGCTGGCGGATTTCCCGCTGGCGGTAATCACGCCGAAAATCGGCAATTTTGCCGCAGATTTCCCCCCAGTTCAGAGCTGGGGGGAAATCCGCCAAAGCCATGATCTGGCGGACCCTTAAGCAAAGTCTTTTGCCTCAGAGGACCTGATGTGCCATAAACAACAAACAAAGAGTTCCTTCAATAACTCTTCACTAGGGTGATTACTCTTCGCCTTAGGATCCCCCTCTGCCAGGCTCCTTCTTGCCACGTGGCTTCCCTCAGTCGGGTTCACTACGGCCTTCTTTTCACAATATCACCATTTACAAGATTTGACAATCAGTCACTGTGGACATGCCTCGATCGGGTTCACTTTTGCCGATGCAATGTTCACGGGTGTACTCCTATTCAACTTGACTCACAGGCAACCCTCAGCTAAATTCACGTTTGCCAAATACTCAGTTCACTTAGCTTCATCAGTATGCAGGATTCACTCTCCTTAGCTTTCTCCTTGGCATCCCTCCGTTGGGTTCACATAGCCATTCTAACACAGTTCATGATTGGTTCATTCTCATTAGAAAGCAGGGGTTCCCTTCCCCTTGCTTTCTTTTGACATCCCTCCGTCTGGTTCACACTTGCCACAGTTCACAATGCAGTCCCTTCAGACCACTTAGGTTCCCTTCTTACCTAAGGTCAGGTCTCAGCCCCCACTCAGGCTCTCCTTAAAGCCCCAGCCAGGCGGCACACAGTTATGTTAACGCACTTTACTTTGCTTTCCTTCTGTCAATGTGTCAGAGACTTTTGATTGTACAAGGAGTTTGACTCCACCCTTGTATTCTCCACCCTGACTTCTGACGCCGGCCTCTCCTAGGGCCTTGTGGTTCTTGTAGTTACAACAAAGGGGATAGGCCAGAGTCCTTCGAATTAACGTTTCACAGAGCGCCTGACCTCTCTGCAGCTGGTCCTTCAGCGGACATTCTTTCAAGCTTAAACACACACAAGTTCTTTGTCTACAAGTTCATACACTGTTGCTGTTCAGAACCTTGGGCTCAACACAGTTCGGTTGGCTATCAGCTCTCCCACTGACCGGCAGTGCTGAACCCCTTGGCTTGTCTTGCCTCTGGAGTCAAGGATGGCACCACAGTGGTAAGCATGCCTCCACGCCTGGGTTATCAATGCGGAAGGCCCCTGTGCACCATTGGAATTTGTTACACCTCCTGCCAGCTGTAAATCCTGGTCTTATGATTCTTTCCATGGAGGCTTCGTGGGTATGGGTTGAAAAGGGCAGGGGCTATTCCCCCCCTTGTCGTCTTCTCCAATCTCACCGCCTTCATCTCCGCTTGAACTGCCGATCCGGAAGAGCTGCTTCCTCATGTGTTTGGCCTCGCTTGAAGTGTGCTTTCGTGCTCTGCCTTTTATCCCTGTGGGTAAGGGAAAGGTTTGTCAGGTGTGCGTAGTTTTTGTCAATTGCCTGACCCTTGTGTTGGGACATGTTAGGTAAACGGCTTGGGTGTTAGTCCGTTGTTTGTCACCATGTAGGAAAGTGTTCATGTTGGAAAAGGGGGGGGGGGTAGAACTTCTGAATATCCTACGGGGTAGGATGGGGAAAAGGTGTTATAGGGTAGGGAGTACCACGTCTCACCCATCAGCATCCCACTTCCACTCCCAGAGGAGCCCCCCATCCAGGTGATTCTCCCACACTGGTCCACCCCAGGAACTGGATCAAATAACGATGGCTGTGTCCTGGCCACCTGGATGACAGATCCCTGGGGATTAGTAAGTGAGACACCTTCAGGTTTCTCACAGTCCACATGGCGCAGGAGTGCCCCCAGCATCTGCACCAGCACTCTGGAGAAGGCAAACTGCGAGATGCCATGCAGCTGGCTTACAGAGTGCTGGAACGTTTTACCAAGAATATATCTACCAAGAATATATTGCTTATGAAAACTAGGAAAGTTAAGGGCACCTCTTGAATTGGCCCTTTTTTTTGGAGATTTTGTACTTCTAGATACAACAGCTGTGCATTGTCTTTGGATAAACATATTGGCGTTGGGGGAGAAGTCTGTTTAGGAGCGGTATAGAATTGTATGTGAAATCCACGTATGATCTGTAGAATCCAAGGATTGTGAGTGATTTTGCACCAAGAATGGAAAATAGCAGTCAATCTGTCCCCTATTTTTCCTTTGAAAAAATTGTGATTCTGATATGGCGATAGACTTACTTCAATATGATCTTTGTAGTAGCCAGTGATATAATCGTTTCCCAAAATGTTGTTCACCGAAACGGAGACAAACAAATAATCCAGGCGCTTTGCAAGTTTGCTTTGGAAAGGTTGCTGTTACCGCTGCGAGACGCTTCGCTACTGGATTTATTGGACTCGCCGACGAAGTGACGAAGTGTGATTGACCGTTGCCTGCACCAAGACGTGCTGCGGTGAAATCCCGCCCACAGCTAACAGGAAACTATTTACTGCAAATGCACGCGCTTTGCGCGCGCGCTTTGCAAGTTTGCTTTGGAAAGGTTGCTGTTACCGCTGCGAGACGCTCCGCTACTGGATTTATTGGACTCGCCGACGAAGTGACGAAGTGTGATTGACCGTTGCCTGCACCAAGTGAGAACTTTGCGAACTCTTGTGACTGTTACAAACTAAGGTTGCATAAGGCAACTGTCTGAGAAACTGCTTAAGCAACTGCTTAGGCGAACTCTATCAGTGCACTCACAGTAGTTTGTCTTCTCTTCACCCATAGGACATGCTGCGGTGAAATCCCGCCCACAGCTAACAGGAAACTATTTACTGCAAATGCACGCGCTTTGCGTGCGCGCTTTGCAAGTTTGCTTTGGAAAGGTTGCTGTTACCGCTGTTAGAGCGGGTATAGCAGATTGTGGACTGTGGAGTAAGACTTTTTCACTTATATCCAATTTGTTGCATTGTTAACCATTTGTTTGTTAAACGTGCCGAATGAAAGGTATTACATATATGCTGACGTCTGGGATGCCAGCAAACATTGTAATTACAAGAGCCTCTGTGAACCTTAAGCCTGCAACCTCTAAAGCCTCCCCCATTACTATTCTTAAAAAAAAAAATTAGGAGGTTCACCTATTGTGACTCCCGTGAGAAAGAACTCTACTAGTGATATACGAGGATTTTGCACGCTAAGGGGTGATTCAGATTTATTTATTCCCACGTGTGTTGAAAATCAACCTTCGAGCCCGGTAAATATGGGAGGAGGGAAAATTGCACCGCACGTGGTTTCTGGGATTTCTTATGTGTCGATTTCGGACACTATTATTGTAAATGAGATATGCTCAACACAACGCGACTCCGAGAGAACTGAGGAGTGCCCTCTAATCGATTTAACTACACAAAATCCTGTATTATCATGTAAAAACAACCTAAATTATATTAATAATGAAGCGGCTAATGAGGGTAAGAATAAAGATATGCAGGAGGAGATGGAAAATATAACTGTTACAAACAAATCTAATCTGGACGATTCTATTAATAATGTTGTGGTAGATTACCCTGTTTTGTCTGAATCTCCAATTCTCAATGATAGAACTAAGGGTAATGATGGCAGTTTATATGGCTCTCCAAGCCTTTTTGATCACCATAGACAATTCCCTAGAGACTTGACATCTTCCTTTGTCTATCCTACACCACGTGCACCACACAAAAAGATTGTTCCGAGTGTGGGAATCACAGATGGTAATGGTGGACAAATTGTACATGGCTCACTGGTGGAAATAATGCTGAATGCCATAAATATCTCGATTATGTCCCTTTTTAAATTGTTTGAGACCTTGGATGCTAAGATAAGCCGACAAGCTGTGCAGATTGAACTGATTACCCAGAACTTAGACAAAATGTCTAGGTATATAGACATGGGTGATAATAAGCCACCAAAGACAACAAAGGATATTAAAAATAGAGACTCTGCACAAATGACATCCGATGTAAAGGAGAAGAGCGAGGTTGAGAATGTTGTATCGACTTTACCTGTTTTTGAGGCTATTATATGCCCTGTCACATCCAGTGATGATGAAGTGCACTGTAGCCCCTCTAGTAGCGAGATAGTGACAGTGGAAAGTTGTACCTCTGTTAAGGTGAATGCAGATAAAACTGTTGTAGATAACCGAGGGAATGACTTTGGTGTGTTTAATATGTTTGACTTAAGAACCAATGTAAGATCCAAAGCTAACACAATAACTAAAAAGAAAACTAAGAATCAGAAGCAGGCCCCAGCGACCAACAAAGGCCGCTACTAATCAATTCCTAAAACGATTGCAAATTACTTCCAAAAGTAAAGCGGTTGTGGGAGGAGGATTAAAAGTTAATTATACTAACTTAAGACAGGCTAGAGAACCGGTAGCTAGTCAATCTGTGAATGTTGTATCCCACAACGACTATGTTCCACTAGATGATCTAGTGGCTCTGCTTGCAAAAAAAGGTTCCGAGGATCAACTGCGGCTGCAAAGAGCTGCTGTTAACATCACAACCCATGAAACACCTTGCATCCCATTGGCTAGTACCGTTGTGACAAACCACAAAGAATGATGTTATAACAAATACTACAAGCGCGAACCCTCCTCTAGCGAGAGAACCTTCACTGGACATACTAAAAGACATTAGAGAGACCATACAGAACTCGGTTGATGAGTATCTAAGATGGAAACAAGATCAGACACTCGCGACAAACACTGTAGTGGAGAGAGGCAAAGTGTCATTTAACAGTAAAACTACAGTGTATTCATCTGATACAATACAAAATATTGAGAGAAATTCGGAACCAAACCAATGATTTGAGATGGAACGGTTGGGTGGGGGTACAGGAAAGAAATTAAAACATGCCCTAGATCCGAAACTATATCATAGATTTATTCTGAAATGCCGCCCTGCTCCCCATATATCCTATGACCTAAATAGAGCAAGTGTGCTGATGATATTTGAAGATATTGAAGAGTTAAGAGATATCTTTTCAACTGATATTCAACAAGTCGAATTCTTAAATGAGGAGAGGCTTGACGTTGTCCGATTGTGGATTTCATCCAACCTTGTCAGAAATATTATATGGAAAGCTAGGATGGAATTGTTCACAATGGGTTTTTTGCTAGCAGTTGATCCTACAATTTTACCAACTAATATGAACTACGAACAATTACAGGACCCAAATGATAACGTGATTGCTAGATCCCTAAACATATATCATAAACAAAACTTACTAGATCAAAATAAGATAGTAGGAGATTTGGGGAAAAATGAATACAGACCGATTGATAAAAGATCATAATACAAGGAGTGGCGGGATGACACACTGACCTTGGTGAGTTGGAATACCTGTGGTCATGGCCATCTCTCTGCAAAAGATAGCAATGATCTTAACAACTATGATGTAGTTGCCCTACAAGAGACGTGGCTGGTGGATTGCCCGGTATGGAATAATCATGAAATAGCATTTCTGGCAGCCAGATCAAATAAGAAAGGACGTCCATCCTCTGGGTTACTAATTGCCCCCAAAATGGGGAGGGGCCTGTCAATTAGGCCTTGGGCAACCCCGAATATATTCATGCAATTAGTTAAAATCCTCTACCCTGGAGGATGTTTGGCTCTAATTAATATCTCCCGTAACCCAATGGCTATTTCAGATAGAATTTTCATTAAAGAACTGGAGAATTTCTTCAACATGATTCTTATGACCCCCGAAATAACGAATGTTATTCTTGTGGGAGATCTGAATATGCAATGTCTGAAAGACAAAAAAACGCAAAAGGGCCGCATAAATGAAATATGGGCGGATGTGATGTGTGATCGTAATATGCTGATGCTTATCGGTGCGATACCTGGTGACACACCCGCTAGTGAGACGTGGCGTAGAGGACTCAGTAGCTCTACAATTGATTATATTTATACGGACAAAGCAATGTTCCAAAACATTGCTTCATTTAAAGTGATAACACAGACTGCGAGCGATCATCATATGCTAACCTTGAAATGGAACTGTTATAAAGAACCACAAAATTTAGAAAAAGAGCGGTACGCCACCAATTTGATAACAAATAACTCAAGAATAAGGTTTAGGTGGAATGAATCTACCCTGAATGAGTTGAATGAAGAGCTGCTGGGGGAACAGACGGGGAACGGTGGGGTAGAAGAACCTTACAACGTCACACTCCAAATGTTCAAACTGCACTCTTCAACACGAACTCATGTGTACTTTGCACCCAGACACAGTGCTGACGATCAGGTTCAAAAACGTAAAACCTTACTGAGACGAGAAAAGAGAATGGCATTATCATTGCCGGTGAATATCAGGTTTGAGGTCATTCGTTCTCTTCAACGTGCATATACGGCTTGGATTCGTACTCGTAGATGTATTCTATACCAGTCTGATGGTGAAGAAATGCTCAAGGTGATTATGTCAAAAAACACAGCCCAAATTTGGGCTTTGCTTAATGCTGCTAACCATTTGGAACAGGGCCCGGTCCAGATAAACGGTGTAACTGAAACACTATGGATCGACTATTATACAGAACTATATGCTGACCCTGAAGTCAGACAAAATAGCCCTGTGATAATATGTAACAGCATGGAACTATTACAAATATCTAGAGAAGATATACTAGGATATATCCACAGAGCGTCAAACTCAAGGGCCCCAGGACCTGATGGGTTAACCAACTATATGATGAAGCAGCATCAGGAACAATGGGCTCTGATTCTGTATAACATCTTTACCCATGTCCTACAATCTAACAGTATCCCAAAGTCTTGGAAATCCTCTGTGGTGGTGCCCATCTTTAAAAAAGGTGACAGGTCTAAACCGGCGAATTATAGACCGATCGCACTCTTGGATATACCTGGGAAAATCTTTTGCAGGTTCATTTTACGGGACTTTAACAATTGGGTAAGAACTTGTGACAAGCAAGATCCGCATCAAACAGGGTTTATACCTGGCATGGGAACTTCTATAAATCTGTTATCAATAACAGCTTTAATACAGCATCATAACCTCCTGAAACAACCATTATTTTTTGTGTTCGTCGATTTTAGAGCGGCGTTTGACTCAGTGGTTAGATCAATATTATTTGACAAATTAGCCCGAGAAAAGTGCCCTGCATACTTAATTAATTTGATAAGTATGTTACACTCAGAGACCAGCATACGAGTGAGGCTAAATCTACAAGGCTTACTAACCACGAATATTCCAACTTATAGAGGTCTCAGACAAGGCTGCATACTTGCGGCAACTTTGTTTAATTCTTTCATCGCCGATATATGCAAAGCCTTCAAAGAGGTTATTTCTGATGCACCGAAATTAGCAGGCAAAGCACTTGCAGCTCTGCTATATGCTGACGATTTGGTACTGATTTCGAAAACTCCCTGTGGCCTTCAAAACCTGCTTGATGCACTTGCCAGATATGTCACTGAGAATAAGTTAAACGTAAATATGAACAAAACAAAGATAATGGTCTGTAACCCAAACCCAAGTGGTACCCTAAACAAGAAACAAAAAGCATTAAGGTGGTGCTTACAAAAGCATACACTAGAGATAGTTCCACAATATACTTATTTAGGAGTTATTATTGATGGAGCAAGTAACAAAGCATTCCTACTAAGCCTCAACCAGAAGCTGAATATGATGATCTCACAAGCCTTAATTATCCAAGCCAAATATGGTAAATTCACTATTACACCTGCCATAACATACTTCAAACAGAAAGTGGTCCCGGCACTACTCTATGGAGCGGAAACAAAACCATGTATAATGAGAAATACATGGTTACGTTTCGAGAGTAAATTTTGGAAACGCATCCTGGGTTTACCAAAATGTGTACCTATGGCTTGGGTTAGGTATGAATTGGGGTTAATATCATTGCATGCACGCTACATCTGGCAAATGATATCATTGTACAGAAAATGTATTTTGGCTTCTGGTAGGCATAAACTGATTAATACCCTTGCTGATTACGTGTTCACAACTAATGATCAATATATGGTGAAATGGCGGCACTCTATAATTGAAGCTTTGGCTGAAGCGGATCTTTCCCTTGATGACCTCCTTACAAATCCGGATAGAGCCAAAACTAAGATATTTCAGCATGACTGGTTACGTACGAGGGAGATATGTTTGAAGTATCATGATTTCCTCAAAAATGCGTACCTGCATAAAAGGCATAGTATAGTGGAACCATATCTACTTAGATCACCTTCAACTGAACATAGAAGACAATTTTTAAGAATACGGCTTAACTTATGTGAGACGAGGGATCTGAAAGCTAAAAGGAAAATGATAATGAAGGAAGATAACTTATGCCGCTTCTGTGAGATAAATGATCAACCTGAAACTTTACGGCATCTCCTTACAGAATGTCAAACCCTTAAACAGAAACAGGAGCTCTACATTAAACCACTGTTATATGAAAACACCCAAATTATAACAGAATCTCTTTGGTGGTTGATTTATTGCGGGCATACCACCCCTCTAAGGCTTGCTACCATTGCTCTTGTGAAGGATTTGAGATTGGATATTGATCAAGAACTGACAGAACCCAAGATATAACCATTATGGTAACCATTAGTGAGGGATATTGAGAGAAGAGTAAGATTAGATGAGTCTTGGTTAACATAGTACAACATGGATAAGCAAATACGTACAAATACTGAGATGAAAGAGTGCACTTATTGATACTGATGAATGCCTAGTCAGTTTTTATATATAGCTGAAATGCTAAGTACATATATACATACCTGTGTTAGAACTCGGTTATGAGTAAATTAAAATTCTCTGAGCAGAATATTAGGAAGTTTGTTAGGAATGAAACTGCATGGATAATGATGAGCAAACCTTTAAGAAGTGTACTGATGGTTGGAAGGAGCAAGTAGAGTTGATGTTGGTTGTTTAAGTGATAGAAGACACTGATGCTCTGTTTTACTTTAATGATTGAAATCTGTGCTGTTTATTTTGTTTATTTTGTTGTTAAGCCCAGTGCGTGTGTCTTTTTTCTCCTTTTCTGTTCAGTTTACTGGGTGATACATATGCATAGATATGTATGTATATGTGTACTCTTTTATGTGTATTTTTATGTGTACTTTTTATGTGTACTTTTTTATGTGTACATTTTTATATACAATTCTATAATTTTATAAATATGAATGAAGATGGAATATCAATGAAATATTGCAAAGTTGATTCAGTTCAGCTATAACAATAAAAAAATAAAAAAAAATAAAAAAAATAATCCAGGAATTTCATAAATATGGCACATAATGCCATTCTACGTTCTGTTTAAAAAAAGAATATGGCCAAGAGGTGGTGGGGGGCTACTAGGAGGGAAGTTGTTCTGTGGGGTGTCCCCCTGAAAGGGTTAGTAGACCAACTGCTTCCTTCCTTTCTGTGAGTGTATGTATTCCATTCTGTTTCTTCTGTCATGAAATCTGTAAACAATTTAAAAGCATTTCTTCATACTTTAAAGTGTGATGCTGAACACTTTATTTCACTGGCCTCAAACTCTGTATTTCATGTAAGCTAACCACTTCTTAACTTTGGAAATGTGGGTGTAATGCAGCGGACTTCAGTGATCGTAAAACTCTCTTCCTAGAGCAGACTTGCCTCAGGCTGAAGTGGGACGATTGTTATCTTGCTTTTGTATGCAGTGTGATGAATCCTGCAAAGTGATCACTAAACCCCAGCCTAAAGTCTCCTTCCAAGTGGCCAGGTGAAGCCAGCCGCTACCTTATCCTAACCCTGGGGTGGTAACATGAGGGAGGATCACATGGGAGGAGACAGCTGTAGGGGATAAGTGGTGACTCTGCTAGGAGAGACGCAGTATTCATCCTCGTCTGAGGATGAGATTCCCCTAATACCTAAATATATAATGGCATGCTGTTAATGTAAGGCTCGCTTCTTTTAGAATTACCCAAAGCACAAGATATGAGAATTCTATTAAACAGCATAAAAGTGGTTCATTGGAGGTTCAAGAAGTTAATTTCACAACTTCTAATTGTTATGATTCTGCTTTATACAAAGGTAAAACACCAACTCTTAATGAACTCCACTAAATTTGACAACTCTCAATTAACTAATCATAAAAAGAACAAACACATTGTGGACTTCAAGTCCCAGGATGCTTGTGGTACTGTGACGAGGAAGAGGTCTTCAGATGCGATGAAGCATAATGAGAGGTCTAGTTGTTGTGGCAGAAAGCACCTGAGTCGGAACTTTAAATGTATAAATGAGTTTCAGGTGCAGGTAGATGTAGAAAGGGAAGCTGATTGTGCAGTAGTGGCGGCAGCAGGACTACGTGTGGAAGACGCTGTATAAGCAGAGGAAGCTTTGCATTGCATAGAATGCACAGTGGGAAGTGGCTCAGAAGGAAGCTACGCAATGTGGGCAACAAGCTCCTGACACGCCATGAAGTGCTCCGGTACAGACGCTACACCGGAGAGCCCTCAGAGCTCCTTTGAAGGACTGTGTGCACCACGGCAGTCAGACTGGAGTAGACAGGAAAGTACAAGGAACAGAAGAGCTCTGCAACAGCACCCGCAAATCAGAATGAGATGCCAAGGCATACTAGTGAGTTGGCCTGAAGCAGCTGACCCTGGGGCTTTCCGAAAGAGACTGCTAGGTGAATATAATTATTTTTATACCGAACAAATGATATCAGGCAGACTGGACGCCACTCTCCTAAACAGGGAAACCAATTATCAGACAATTGTAACCCCCATTGCCAGAGCCTCAGAAGAAAGATAATAAGGCAGAATGGGCGCAACTCTCCTAAACAGGGATACAAATTACCGGACAATTGTAACCCATATTGCCAAAGCCGTAGAAGAAAGACAACAAGGCAGACTGGGCGCAACTCTCCTAGCAAGGGATACCAGTTGGGCGACCATAGTATCCCGCATTGCCAGCAGCCAAGAGGTTGACAAAGCATAAAACAAAGGCTGAATAAGAAAAGCACTCATGAGCGATCAAGGGGGAGTGAACTGTAACCTGCATTGCCTACAGCCAACAGGCAATAAGGCAACATTACAGAGACAGCAAGGAAACATCTTCCCTTTTATGGAATACCAATTTGGGAAGAGCTGCAACCCACTTTGTTAAAAGTTAGGAGAATATAAAGAAAACCGTTGTTTAAACCTACTGGCTCAGAAACCAAGTGTGGAGAGTTTTGGAACAAGTATTACCACCGAGCACACTTGTAATAGTAGGTTTATCCTGGCAGGCGAGTAAACCAGGAAAGGGACCAATAGTGGTTAGTTCTAGCAGCGAGTACACCAGGAACAAAGAAAATGATTTAGCGTACTGTGGTTGTAATAAATGTGTTGGAAAAGAAGTTTTGAATTCATCGCATTGTCTTGTTGAACTGCTACATTGCAGAAGATGTTTCTTTTTAAAGAAGAAGTGTGATGTGCTAACAATTTTTTGATCTTTGAGAAATGAACAATGGTTGTGAATTATGAACTTGGATTTTGAGGAAAAAGACTTCTGTTTTGCCAAGCAAAAGACTGTAGAGAAATAACAGTCGTTTTGATTGGTGAACAAACCTGAGGAAGAGAGATATCACTTTTCCAATTGAAAGGATATATTGAATGGAGAAGACCTTCTGTGCTACACTGAATGTAACTTTGTTATTGTACAGAACCTTCCTGAACCTGAACTGTGCTCAAAACATTCCTGCATTGATCCAGGGGAAGGGAGTTCAACCCTCTCCACCAGTTTTCTAAAGCGTTTGAGTTTTAATTGATATGTTCTTTTGTGGAACTTAAGGCAGCCAAACAAACCTTGTATAATGTTGTGTATATTAGTGTAAGGGCCAGATACCTTTTGGACACTAAGTCATTTTTTTTAGTCTTTGTTTACTAGGTATGGACATCCTTATTAGGCTAGGGAAAGATAGGTATTTGTCTCACCCCTTTTTATTTCATAAAATGGCTTCTTGTGAGAAAACCTTACTTTTGTGTGCGTCTTGCACTTCTGACTCCTCGCATATGGTGTCAGCGGTGGGATTGGGCTCAGTTGGTACTAACAAGGAACCCAGTAGGTACCTTAAAATCCTCTCATGAAACTTGTTATACAACCTTCATAGGGTGAAGTTTACCCTTGAAGTAAACCCGTTAGGCAAGATTGTATGCAGTACCCTTTGGGTGCAGTACAACAACCCTGACCTCCTGGCAATAGGAACCCACCCTTTGATATAAGTCTGTACTACACAGGTTGGTAGTGTGGTCGAGTAGCCAGGCTTATCTCAAGAGCGGTCAATGCGAGCTGTAGGGGAGTTACACAGAGATTCACTGTGACAAGTATTCAAATAAACTCTTACACACAAGGTTTCTTGATTAAACAATTATTAATTTAACAGTCAGTTTGATTAAGCCTTCTTCAGAAGGGAGCAATATAAAGCAACACACAAATACACTTCAAAAATGCACACTCTTAGTTTTCTAAATCACAAAATACCCATTTGGGATGGGTCACAGACACTACCTACACCCTCAGGTGACTTCAATAGCTAGGGTGTTGCGAACATTAATATATCACTGTTGCATTTAGAATATACTTGAGAGGAGTGCCAAAGAAAAGAGGTTTCAGAATAAGACAAGTATTCACACAATTATTCTTAACCAGGTAAGTACTTTAAAAAAAAACAATGCAATGTCAGTTAACCCTTCCTGGAAGGAAGGCAAAACACATCAGCAGAGGAGAGAAGAGTAATTTAGGGAGCCAGGCCAGCCAATGTTACGTTAGCAAAAGTCAAGGTGAACTCAAGCACTTCTTGCAGGTAAATAAAAGTCTTGCACAATGTTTTAGAAATCTTTGTAGCAAAAGTAGAATCAAACTCTACAAGTACAATCTACAAGAGCAACCGAGACAAGTCTCAACTGAGATCAAGCAAGGTGACACAAGAGGTAAGTTCTCTTAGACTGTACAGTACCTTTAGGTTGAAGAAAAGATGGCTTCTGTTCCTGTGCAGCTCTGCAGATCCTGGTGTTCCTGTGCCTCAGTCGTGGGGACAAGAGGGAGGACTTCTGGGGACTCCTGCACTGCAATGGGATGGTCACCGACCATGACCTCCAATCTTCAAGCAAGTGCCACTTTGGTGTTTCAGCTCCTTGCGTCTACCGCAAATAGCAAGACTGCGGTTCCTGCCTGTCGAGATGGGCTTTCCTTGCATCTGGGGTCCAGCACTCTGTTGAGGTGGCTCAGGCTCAGTCCGTCTTGCTTCCTGGGAGTCTGGAGGATCGTCCTGGAGCTCTTGGCCAACTTAAAAGCAATGCACACGATCTGTTGTTCCTCTCCCTGGCTATTCAGTTCCAGCAGCGACTGCAGTAGAAATTCAACCAGCTTCGAGCGGATGTCCAGGTGGCTTACTTTGGAGTTGATTGGTCCCACCAACTCAAAGGGAGAAGTCGTCCCTGCAGGGCTTCTCTGTTGATACGAATTCGGAGCTTCAGCACAGCAGCAGGGCTTCACCGGGCAAACCAACGGTCCAGGAGTTGCAGCAGGCGTCTCTTCCAAGTTCTTCTTCGGATTCCTTCGTCCAGTGGTCGACTCTGCCTTCAAGCCAAAAAGACTCGCCTTTTATGCAGGTTTCTCCCATTTATTCCAGCCTAGCTGTCAGTCACCCAGCAGGGTGGCTGTCCTTGCCAGACAGCCAGGCGGCCAATCACCTAAGAGTACATTCCTGTCTCCTATGAGACTAAGCAAAGGGAGTTTCGGGCACCTCCCTTGCTTCCTGCCCCCGCCAGACACCCTGGAGCCAGAGGCAGACTTAACTCGTGAATCCCGCCAAAGACAAAACAAACAAAGGGACCAAACCTGGTTTGCCGCGGAGAGTAAATCTCAAGAAGGACCTTTCAACAAAGAAATGGTGAACAAAGAAGACTGGGGCCATTTTGACAAAAATTGCACCCCTGGGTGCTTTACTGCAGCTGCGAATGCAGCCCGTGATAAAAGCACATCAAGGTAGTTAAAAGTAAACCACTGCCACCAGCCAATCATCGAGGAAAGGGTAACATAAAATTGTTACATGAGAAGCTAGACAAAGGGGATACTAAGTAACCCCTCCAGCACCCTATTGTAACATAGTGTGTGCTGGGTCTAGAAAGTTACAGATGTAAGTAAAGTAAATTTCACTTTACTGCTCTTGGAAACAGTAGTTTATCCAAGAGAAGGTATTTAAACCTTTGGGAAATCTGAAAGACTTCCCTGTGGCACTGCACTAAAGGTGCTGTGTGACACAATGTAAATGAAGACTCCACAACCAAAAGAAACAGTGTTCAAAATCACATTAAAATACACGAGAGAGTGGGAAAAAAGGGTCTCACTCTCTCCAAGTTAAGAATTAAAAGTCCTAAAATCCAGCAAAGTTGCTGGGGGTCTCTAATGTAGAGAGGAATTAGCACATTTCTGAGAATTCTCCCCAGCAACCTCCATGATACAATTCTGTGATGGACCACTTGAGCAGGCGTGGGCACCGAAAGGGGCCGTTTTTCAGTTGATTTGCCAACAGTTTGAGACCCCAGTGCAGGACTTGTTTGTCTCCCGCTCAATGCTAAGGTGGAGAATTTCTGTTCCAGGTTGCCGTGTCCAGAGGCATGGGGCATAGATACTTTGAATATCGCTTGGCCACCGGGTCTGTTGTATGCTTTCTCTCCGCTGCCGTTAAACCGAAGTAGATGGTGAAGATCAGGGATCCCAAAGTAGACGTTATTTTCCTGGTGCCCTTTTGACTGAAAAGGTTTTGGTGACCATTGGTGTGGGAGTTGGAAGTTGCGTCAGTGTTCCTGTTGCTGACCTCCCCATGTCCACTGATTCTGTGGTTGGGGGAGTCTGTAGCCAAGATACCTTGCTTGGGGGCTTGGAAACTGAAAGGTGAGGCCTGAAGCAGTTAGGTCTGACACCATTGTAGGCTCAGAGTGTGCGGTGTGGACAGAAACCGGCTACCTTGAAGGTGTATGATACAACCGGGGGGAATTTCTCAAAGTGGCGCTCGAGAATGGGGTTGTCTGCCCAGCGGTGTCCTACTCTGGCCGTTCAGAAGTTTTTGATTGAGGGGTTTGATTTGGGCCTCAGCGTTTCTAACCTGCGGTCCAAATAGGCGACTATCAGGGTGGTGCGGGACCCTTGGGAGGGAGAGGCCGAGCATGAGAACCTGCTAAATAGACTGTTGAGGGGGTTCACACATTCTCGACCTTGTCTGCTGTCTGGTTTGCGGAAATGAGACTTGCCGTTGGTTTTGAAGGCATTATAGGAGGCTTCTTTTGAGGCTTTGCAGGATGTTGACCGGAAGTTTGTTGTGCTTAAGGCATAGCTCTCAACTCACACGCTTTTGGCGGGTGTCAACCGCCTTGTAAAAGGCTGACTCACCCGCCAAGCCTCCTGCACGCCCATTCATTCCAATGGGCGTCTCACCCATCAAAAACAAAATCGGGTGATTTCACCCGCCTTTGCAACACAAATGGTTGAGAGCTATGGCTTAAGGCAGTGTTCCTGGTGGCGATCTCTGCGGCTAGGAGATTGGGAAAAATCAGGGCTCAGTTGTGCAATGATGTATTGTATTTAAGATGTGATTTGGCTTTTCCACAGCCTAAGGTGGTCTCGAAATTTCATTTGGACCAGGAGATTTTCTTGCTGTCCTTTTTTCAGGATCTGGGTTCTCCAGAGGTTCGGTGGCATACTGTGGATGTGCGTAGGGCTGTTCTGGTGTATTTGGACAGAACTGCTCCCAGGGGTCCGGTCAGCCCCTTTCTGAGGGGGGTGCAGGGCCATTCCACAAGCGGGATGTCGGTGTCCTGGGCAGTGGCTCAGGATGTGGACTTGGAGGACATTTGTAGACCGGCTATGTCGGCTGACCCCCAACACGTTCCCGGTGCACTAACGCTTGAACTTGCACACGGAAGGGGCTTCCTCATTTGGGAGCGGGTGGTCTGAGTGCTGGCACTTCTTAATCCAATGGTGTTTTGTGCTTTGCAATAAAGTGGTGGTGGTGGTGTGTGTGCACAGCATTCTTTTTGGTCAGTGTCTGATTTCTTGACCCACTCCTTGGGAGTTTTGGTATACCTCATAAATAAGTATTGCATAGCTCTCAACCATTTGTGCTGCAAAGGCGGGTGAAATCACCCGATTTTGTTTTTGGCGGGTGAGATGCCCATTGGAATGAATGGGCGTGCAGGAGGCTTGGCGGGTGAGTCAGCCCTTTGCAAGGCGGGTGACACCCGCCAAATGCGGGTGAGTTGAGAGCTATGGTATTGGAGAGGAAGAGGAATGTGGGGGTCATATTCTGATTACTTACCGGTAATCCTCATTACACCTAGACATGCTCTTCCTCCCCTCAGTACTTACGACCCTACTCTACCTCCCTGTTTGTGATGGAATGGGTCTTGGCATCTTGGTAGTACGTTGGAAGAAACCGAGCCACGCCAGGTGAGGGTTGTGATATATTCTCAGGTATATGGGGTGGGGGCACGGGATGGAAAAGGAAGAAATAGACGAAGGGTTCCTGCCTCGAGGCTGGTTCCCCATAAGCCCCTTGTAAGTAAGTACTGATACGAGGAAGAGCAGGACTAGAAGAAAGATTACCGGTAAGTATTCTGAGCATTGGGTCTGCGGAAAAATGCTCACACACCAATCATCACAAGGAGCGAATCCCGGTCTACTGCTTCCTTCAGGTAAAGCCGAGGCAGTAGACTTTGACTTCGATATTTCTGCAGAAGACGGGACGGCCGAGACAACAACCCGTGAGACTGGAAATACACGGGGTACCAAATATTTCATCGGTATCTTGTAGGAGTTAGGGCAAAAGATCTAATCTAACGGTGTTATTCCTCATGCTTTGTTCCTGCAACGCCCTCTTCGTCCGCGTTTGTTGAGTTGAAGCCTCGTCACCAGCCCGAAAATACCTAAAAGCAAGAGAAAGGAGCTGCGTGTCTATCTTTGCTGTTATTCCCCTTTTTGGGATATTCACTGTATCCTATTTGTTGCTGCACCATTTTCCAATAATACAATCTGCAGAATACGGAGAGTGTCCGCGCTGGTAAGCTCTACCAATGTTGTTCTTTCCACCGAGTTTTATGTTTTCATAGGAGATGTTATCGATGAGAAGCGCGATTGGCAGGATGGTTAACTTTAATGGTCCTGTGGGAAATCTCTGTATTAATTGACCTTTGTTTGGAAACGATTAGGTCTGCCGTCCAGTGATGTGGCTATTGTGGGGAGGGGACTGTAGGGTGCATCCATCACTTGATTGGAAAATATGTTCAAATACTCAAGTGACCCTTATTTGGAGCTTCACCCTCATTGTTATTCCCAATGTGATAGTTTCCACACAGATCTGTCATCCGTGGAACAATGAGATTTGAGCTCCATCCTGACTAATTTACTTGAACAAATTATGGGTAGGGATGCCAACTTTTATATTTTCTGTTGATCGAGCGGGATTAGCTTTAAGGTCTGTCCGTTGCCCTAAAATGATCTCGCGCCTAGAAACACTTGTATACAGACGTGTTATAAATGCCACATCATATCATATCGTATCAGGACAAGTGGCATAACTGTAATTGGTATCTCCACGTACTTTCCAGTGGGCAACATTCTGGATAGAAATCATCTCAGAAATGATCCCTCACTTCACTCCTGCATTTCACATGTACCAATCTGCATGTTTTCACCAGCCCTTATGTAGGACAACCCACAATATAGGGCATTTAAATATAATTTGCAGCTTAGCCTAATAGATTGGTGCACCAACCTCAGAGACTTGTGTGCAAGTTGCAGGTTATGTTATTTTATTGAATTTATACCACAGTCCAATGTCATTTGGCTCTCCTGAAAGAGAATCGAGCTGGGTTTGCTTCGTAGGCAATGAGGGAAAATACAAGATAGTTTTGCTGTTGTGTTGATGTATGTAGCAAGGTCAAACCCAGGTTCTGTTTGTGGAACTGTTTCTAGATGGTTCATGTCAAGAGCACGTGGGGTACTGATAACCACAAGGGAACTTTGTGTGTTCACAATGTGAGGATGTGTTGGTTGGGACTGCAATATTGATATTGATATTTTATTTCTATTGCGCTCATACACAAGTGTTATAACTTGGTTGGGAAGGTGTAGCATTCTGATGATTGATGCATGTTGTAGGTGGTGTTTGAATGCCATGTGGGGGTGACTTAGTTGGAATGCATAATGTGTGTCAGAACTTAGAATTTGAGTGCTTTAGTGTGGGGAGCAGTCAGTGGAGACCTTGATGGTTGTTTGGAGCATTCATCCAGTGTTGTCCTGCCAACATCAAAGGCAGTGGTGTACTTGTGAGGGGTAGGGTAATTGTAAGAGGGTCTCATGCAAACTGCAATGCGCTGGTGTTTCTAGCAGTGGGCAGCCTGGAACGCTTGGTCCTAAATCCCAGAGATCTTCCCACGATGTGATCAAGCAGCAGGGTGTACTAAGTCAACAGGGAGTGCTATCTCTCCATAGGAGAATAAGAGCCCAATTGCATTGGGACTGGTGTATAGTGGGACACCTAGAAGCAAAATCATAGCGCGGCAGAATTAAAGTTAAACACTTCGGTTAGAAATCCGCCATAGAATGGGGACTGGCAATTTCTATCTTGGAATGTTTGTGGTTTTCATAATCTGTCTAGAGGGACTCACACTTGGGTTGGAGAATCTAACATACTTTTCTTGCAGGAAACAATGACCACTGGTCCTTTTACCCTTTAGGTGTCTCACACGTATTGCAAAAACACATATAGAGGCCTTAAGGACTGCACTTCGAGGGGGCCCGCTATAGCCATAGATCTGGGCATGAAGTGTACTCACCACAAGATACCCCCCACTTTGGAGGGAATGCTGCCGGTGAATCTTACACCTAATAATGACACAGAAGATCTGCTGCTAGTAAATGTTTACTGGAACCCTGCCAAATACATTCTTAGGCAGTTTTTGGGTGTACTTGATGATCTTTTTGTGAAGTGATTGGCAACAGCCAAATGTTTGACCATCATTTTGGGAGGTGATCTTATTGCCCGTTGCAGGGAGGCAGCCATACAGGACGTGGATAGGGCAAGAGGGTCTTTCAATCCCTCATTAGATCCCGCGGATCCTGCCCTGGCTTGGTCAAACCATCTTCACAATTGGGATATGGCATTATGCCCCCTCCCTGGGTGAAGTCGATTCCTTCTGCATCTGCTCTCGGAGTAAATCCAAATCTTGGATTGATCACTTTTTCAATTCTTCCCCCCTGTTAACCTCTCATGGGGGACCTGCTTGTGGGCAGTGACCATCGTCCTATGCGTTTAGTGGTTTACCGTAAATTGGAATATCTGCCAACTGAGAAATCTATTGCCCTCATTCTTCCAACTAGAGGAGGCCTTACAGTTAAATGGAACATTGCCACGTGCAAGACATTTCTTAAACTTTATGCACAGACAATGGATTGTGAAGCCCGCACGAAAGGTCCAGAAGGGATAGAAACCTTCAATACAGCAGTTCAATCCTGCATGGTTCTTATGGCAGCAAGGGGCAAGCCCGATTTTGGGAAAAGACACCTACACAACTACGATAATACCATTGCCCTAGCAAAAAAACGTAAATGGAAAGCCTTGCGCGCCCTTACAATAACTCAGATGTCGCCCACAAAATATCAGGCTGCGAAGAAGCAAATTGTGACAAGTTATAACTCTTGTGTTATTATATGGTAAAAGGCAGGCTCACCTTGCAGCAAACCAGGCTGTAATTAAATTCTTGTCCAGTAATAATCACGCAGACTTCTGGACCAAAATCAGGCAACTTGCTATAAGGGCCCAGAGGCTGGTAGGGGTTCTGACGTAGCAGAGCATGTTTGGCTGGGTTATCTACAATCTACATTTGCTAGACCTGTTGGTGAGTCGGATTACCCCTTTCTCAAACAGACAACTAGGGATTTGGGGGTTTGTTCCTGGGATGAGGACTATGTTAGATGGACCATTGGAAGGGCAAGATCATCTGCGGCCCCGGCCCTAATTGTTTAGGACCACCTATAGGGAGGGCAACATTCCCTCCACCAGGAAACAGTCCATTATCATCCCAATTTTCAATTTGCGTCTGATCCTAAGAACTACAGGCCTATCGCCCTGCTTGACGCCTCCAGTAACATTTTTGCTTCCCTCCTTTTGAGAGACCTTTCCCGGCAGGTCGAGAAATTAAATCTTCTGTCCAAGCACCAGGTGGGCTTTCGTAAGGGAATGGGGACCACCCTTAATGCTTCAATTATTTCTCACCTCTCTACGGCAGTAAAAGTGGGGGCGATAGGTACTTTATACATGGCGTCTATCGACATGTCCTGCACCTTTGAAACGGTCAGCAGAGAAACTCTTTGGAGTAAGCTTATTAAATGGAAGATCCTTCTAAAAATTGTACAGACCTTGGCATTGCTGCACAGGAACTCTTCGTTGAGGGTCAGGTTGACGAGGGAAGGGGCCATCTCCTACCCTGTTTCCACCTATGTGGGGCTTAGACAGGGCTGTGTGTTGGCCCGACCCTCTTCAACCTGTATGTTTCGGATATTGCAGCCTTATGGAAGGCAGGAACTACCAACTCGATGAAGCTAGGGAGCCTAGTATTGGACTCGCTCGCTTTCGCCAATATCATCTTGTTAGATAAAACCCCAATTGGCCTCCTCCGAAAATTGACTCTCATTTTTCACTATGTAGTCCAAAATAACTTGCAGATAAATGGGGAAAAAAATCTAAGGCTGTCATTTTTACAACCAAGAAGCGCCCTAAGACTTGTTTTGGAGCATAGGTGAACAGCTTCTGGAAAGGATGCACTCAATGTGGTATCTGGGCTTTAACCTTGTAACCAGCATTTCCGGGGGGAATGGAACACTCTATTTAGGGAAGGGTTTCTGGCCTTCCTGGTAAAAATGAAGAGGATCTATTCCCAGCTCTGTCGCTACTCTTTGATTTCCTTGCTTAGGTTTTATTAGCAAACTATTGAACCAATTATTCTATATGGTTTGGGCATAGTTTCGTATGACCTGGGGGGGGGGGCATTAAACACTGTACAGGGGCTCCTCTGGAAACAAACCTTATGTTTGAATCAATCTGTTCCAAATGCTGTGATCAGACACAAGCTGGGCTTAGTGTCTCTGGCAGCAAGAGCTCTTTGGAATAAGCTACCAGAATACGCAAAGATGTTCAATCCCCCTATCAACTCTCTTTATCAAGACCTTGGCAAGTCATCTCAATCTAACACGCTATTCTCCACCATATCGGCTCATCCCAGCTGAAGTCCTTTCCGGGGGGCAGTAAAACGCAAGCTATATACTGTGGACTGGGCAGAAACGTCTGATTTACTGGGAAATCTCTCACTATATAGGGAGTACCCTGGGTTCTGGAGGAGGAAAGGGAAAAACCTGATGTACTTGTCACTGTTCCCCTGCCCAAAAATGTGTGCTGTATATCTTCGATTTCGCCTGAAACAATTTGCTACCCTCGAAAGGAGAATCAAGTGGGACAAAACATTAACTACTAACACCTGTAGGTTTTGTGCATCCTCCACGATGGAAACCTTGAAACATATCACCTTGCATTGTCCTGGTTTTGCTGACCTAAGGCTGCGCTACATGGGTGAGTAGGTGTTGACTGATATGTACTGGATCAGACTAATGTGGGGTAACTCGACAAAACTGATTCTGGCACTGTATGCTTTTTCAAGAACACGTGTTCTTGAAATCAATTGAATGAGTCTTCTGGTTACCGGGGGGAAGAAACACAGAAATTACTACACAGCGGGTTATGATATGATAGGATAGGTTATTTATAACGTGCTTAATGCCCAGAGGTTTCTAAGCGCGAACTTGGGGTACGAACCAGTGGTACTCCGTGTCGTCTTGCTTCCAAGGCGATCACGTTGCCCCTGAGCTATCCTCCCCAGATATGTCTTGGAGTTATGTCTTCTTTTAATTCTATTTTAGTTTTCTTTTTTCTTTAAATGGTTCTTGTTGCATGAACTGATGATGAAATGTCATACAATTCTCATGATTTTCTTTTCTTTGACTTTGTACTGTAAATGTGAAAAGCTTACTTCTGTAGGCTAAACACATTATAATAAAAAAAATAAACACTTCAATAAAACATCTCAAGGACAACGTTACAGGTGATCACCCACAAGGAAACCGACAGTTGGGCAAAATGACACTGGGATTTATAGGAGCAAATTCCAGCTGTCAGAATTGTACTGTGACAAATAGAAAAAGATCTGCAGTGGCACTTAGGAGCAGAATCGTTATAGGACACCTGTGAGCAGTATAGTGTAACATAGAAAGTAGAATAGTTAACAGGATAGTGGTAGTGCAAATAATCAAGCCTCAAATACAAATATGAAGGAATAATCTCTTACTTTCCCTCCTACTTCTTTCTTCATTCTCCTCTGCTCAAATCCATTTCAACTCTTCCTATTCTGATCATCTATTTTCCTCAACACCAACGCTCTTCTCGCTCACCTATTCTCTATTCACCAAACCGTCAACCCCAACTTTCATCACACTTTCTCTTCTCGCACCTACCCCCAGCGCCTCTCTACTGTGTACACTCAACATCAGTATGCTTCTCCATCTCACTCCCTTTATATTGCTCTTTGGAATGTACATTCTGTAACAAGACTTCTTTTACCTCTGCCTTCCTTCTTTCTCTCAACCTTATTACACTTGCAGAAACCTAGATTTTCCCTCAGTCTCCTGCTGCCTTTCGTGACCCTGCCTACACCATTACCCACTCTCCCCGCCTACCTGTTAGGTGTGGTGCTGTAGGACTGTTTGCATCTTCCAAACTTCCTAGCTCTCCTTTTCCCCATCTCCTGCTATTTCTCTCTCTTTGGAATACACTATCGCCATAATCACTTCTGCCTATGGCATTCATATTATATCTATCTGCCATCTGCACTGCTGGACAATTTATGGACTACCTCTCTCAACTAATTGATTCCCTTCTTCCCCATCATCACCTCATTCCTACTGTTGACTTATCCTCCCCTCTCCCTGCACTCCTCTTTCCACTGACTTTAACTCTCTTCTCCTTAACAACTCGCTCTCTTCTGTGCACTCTCTGCTCACCCATTCCAAACCCTCCCGTCCACAGCCTTGGATCACAACAGTAAGGAAAAGTCTTCACACTTGGCAAAGATCTAGACACTCATGTGGTATGTTTTAACCCACGCATCCAAGCCCTACAACAGTACTGTGCATTGCTGGTAGCAGAAACATCAGAATGGCCACTGGAAAGTATGCTGATAGCTCAAAACCATCCAAAAATGCGCAGTAAAAACCGGAAAAATAGGCTGCCACCCACTTTTGCCTATATTAGTGAGCACAGGAGGTCACTGCCTAAAACCACCATTGGGCTACACATACAGTAGCCTGAAACCACTTGGAAATAGCAATACTAATTGCCAAAAGCAACCCATAGCTGTTTGGGAATTCATTTTCTTGATTGTCAAAATGTGCTAAAATCATGGCTCACAAATCACCAAAAAGATCCAACCTTCTTGTTGGGTGTTCCACATGACTCTACCGCAAGAATCCACATCAATACAATGTCAGCAAGAATCATATGCTATCAAGTAAAATCCCCCTTTTGAAAGATATTGATGTAAAGACAGCTGTCAAAAATGGGTGTAGTACCGTTGCTCATCTCTACCAGAAAGCCGGCGTTTTAAAACAATTCCTTGTAAAAACTGAACAACTGAACCCAAACTATGCCAAAGAAATACTGGCTATCAGAAGCCTAAGGGGTAGAGACAATGTAAAACTATATTCTGAAATGACTTGAAGGAAGCAATTGTTTAATGTTTCTATTAAAAATGTGGGTTATATTGTAAGAAAAGACAAATTGTAACATTGGTTGCAGGGTTAAGAAGTTTCCCACACTGGGAACCCTTCACACCTGATCCCTAGAGAAAGGAGACATCCCCATCCCCTGCCCCAAGCCAAGAGATTGACAAGTTGGTGTGAAAAGGACCTGGGGAGTGGCACCCTGGACTTGGGCTCTGCTGCCTGGAAACAAGACAATGGATTCTTTCAGCTGTATAGAATATGCTGATTTGGGTGTAGCAGGAAGGCAGGTCATGCGACCATCTGACTCACCAAGCTTCTGGGGGCGAACCAGACGGAGATGTGAATTGAATTACAGGCAAATATATGTTTTATAAAATTGTAATTTACAAAGTTTACCAAGCTGACAGAAATGTCAAACTTGGAGATTCTTAAAATGACAAATTCACTCACAGTTCAAGACTAAGCTGGACTAAGCTGGACGCTGTGTGATGTTCTGAGACCAAACCCCGTAATTATTAATATTGTAGCTGTAGTGTTTATGCTAGAAACGTAAAAAACTTACAGTAATATGCTCAGAGAGGGTGTGTACGTCTGTGTAAAATTTGGTGCGGAACCAGTCTTGGCAAATTCACCAAAAACAAAAATAAGTTGTCAATTTTTAACCCAAGCTCGTAGGAACGGGGGACTTGAACAGAGACCGGTCTTAATTAATCTGTGAGGTGTACATGTATTCTCAACAACTTGTGTATCTGGGAAACATGTTTGTTATGAAAAATTGATTTTCTAAGTAAAAGCAAAGGGGAGTGTTCTTTCCTCAAGCCATAAACACAGCATCACTCTGACTCATTCTGACACGCTAATCCTTTCTCTAGTCAGGTCACAGGGAATCCTCTAACCTATCAAATCCTTACGGGGTTGGGCATGTAGAATCAGCCTTCCCACCCACTCTGAAAACACATAAAAAGAGACTGCTTAGGACAGGCGAGGACACACTAATTTTTCCACTTAACTGATTCCTGCGCAGCACTCTGCCGGACCAGATCCAGACAGAGACTGCAGATAGATCCAGAGACCAGACTCTAGAACCAAGCTATAGAACCTGAAAGAGAGGGCTAATCCACAAGCTGAATCCTCTTCAGCAAGCCTTCAGGATTTTTGCAAACCTGATTCTAACCCCTAAACTCCCCAGGGGCTCTCACATTCAACAGCCGGGCTGAGCTGTTCTATCCTAGCCAAGAACCCTGTGCTAGGACCGAAGTCCAGACCCAGAAAGCAGCGCTGTATCCAGAACGCGTCAGACGCAGACCAGGGGCCGTGCTGTGAGCAGAACCAATGCCTGAGACTGTCCGGTGGCGAGTGAAGTCCAAACCTGACCAGATCGGTGACGAGGCTCATTTCCATTCCATTCCAAAACTAGGAGTGAGTATCTAGTCTAGAACTGTACAGAACCAATCTCTTAGTTTAAAGTAATCTTATCCCATCCATTTCATCCTGTCCAGAACTGCATTTAGAATTTTGTGTCCATCCTGTGATTTCAAATCTGTAAAAGCGCCTTCTGTCATTCTGAAATCTTGACTTTATTTCTGTAAATCTACCTCCACAAGAACGTCAGTATCTTTTGAACCTAGAAGCGAAACTGTCATTTTAAAGCTAAGATCCTCAGCTTTCCAACAAACCTAAAACGACATTCCAATTCCTTATAGTTTTTCCGTAATCGCGATTTATGCACACGGAAAAAGTGCTGCGAATTGCAATTTAGCTCAATTTCATTTTCTGTCAAAATAGCTGCTCTTTGTTCTCAATTGCTGAATTTCGTTTTCAAACTGGTAATCACTCATGAATCATTGCTAGTGTTGACCTGAACTAATCCAAAGTAATATCACTTATCCTGAATATCCCTTAGTGAATTAAAAGCATTTTTAGTATATTTTCCCATCCATTGGAATTACATTCAAAAGTATTTTGCTTGTTTTAAAATCATACCTGTTCTCTCTAAGCTTGCTGGGGGAACTGGAATTGAACTGCATTATTGATTGTATTCTTGAAACTTGTGTACCCTCCTTCCCATCTCTTCATACTGGATAGTGGGGGAGTGAGTAGTCACAGGTGAAAAAGTGACCCTATTATCTTTTGATTGAAATCATATCAAGTCTATTTCTGTGTTGCATTCTTTCCCATCTTGCATTTCCTTGAACCATAAAAGTATTCGCTGCTACCTTATCCTTACTATTCCTACTCCTAAGTGATTAAAGAGATTGTCAATTTTGTAATATTACCCATTGTTGATTACCATCCATATTCATAAGTGTGCTATTCAGATATTATTTTGTTCATAAAAGTGTGATATATATATATATTGTTTAATTCTTCAAATAAATCTTTTAATTTGCACACCAAACCTACTTCTTGGCTCAGTGAGGTCGGGGAGATCCATAGAGAGGGGCGTTATATAAGGGTTCATCATCCAGATTTAAGAACGTTGACATAGAAATATATAAATAAGGGCTTCCATTGGGCATCCCAGACTAGGCATTGACTTAGTTGGAGTGCTGGATTGAAGTCACTTACACTCCTCAGCTCTCCATTTTTAGCTGACTGCTCTTCAAAACTACTCCTCTGCTCTTGATTCTGCCAAAAGTGACATCTATATCTCACTCATTTCGTATCAATCCTCTCAACCTAAGTGCCTCCAAAAATCTCTCAACTCAATTCTCTAACCTCCTAAACCCTCCACCACCTCCTCTATTCTTTCTGCTAGGGATCTAGCTCTCTACATTGCTTCAAGAATTTCCAACATACAAAATACCTTTGCAAAGTGCCTTCTATCCCCCACACCATCTCACTTCTCACCACCACCTCTACCCGCCTCTCCTGTGACAATGTCTTCCTTTGCTCCTAATAAACCTGATGAGATTTTTGGCCTTCTCCTCAGGTTTAACCCTTCATGTGCCCCCATCAACCATCTAGCCCCACACATAGTGGAACTCCTATATGCCAGTTTTGCTCCATATATTTTCCCTCTTCACCTCCTGTCAGTGCCACTTTTCCATCATCCTATAAGTCGGCTAGTGCCATCCCTATATGTAAGAAACCTGGCCTGGAGCCTAACTGTCCTGCCAACTTTCGTCCTGTCTCTCTTCTGCCTCACTATCCAAAATCCTAGAGTGTGTAGATTTCTACAGACCCAGTGAGTTCCTTGGCACACACAACCTCTTCATTCTAGCTTCTGGCCTCTGCACTCTACTGAGGCAGCTCTCCTTAATGTCAGCAACTACATCTCTTCTGCAAGTCATGCTAGCCGTTCATCTACTCTATTCTCGACCTCTCAGCTGCCTTCGATTCCATCAACAGTTCTGACCTTCTCTCAACACTAACTCTTCTAGGTATCATGCATAAGGCCCTCACTTAGTTTGCTTCATAGTGTTAGGGAGAATTCTCAGAAATGTGCTAATTCCCTCCACCTTCGAGACCCCCAGCAACTTTGCTGGATTTTGAAGACTTTTTTAAACCTGGAGTGAGTGAGACCGTTTTTCCCACTCTCTCATGTATTTTAATGTGATTTTTGAACTTCGTGTTTCTTTTGGTTATGGAGCCTGACAAACTCCATAGGCATCATCTTTTACATGATGTCACACAACACCTTCAGTGCAGTGGCACAGGGAAGTCTTCCATATTTCCGAAAGGTTTAAAAACCTTCTCTGGGATAAACTACTGTTTCCCAGAGCAGTAAAGTGAAATTGAGTTTACTTACATTTGTAACTTTCTAGACCCAGCACACACTATCTTACACTAGGGTGCTGGAGGGGTTACTTAGTATCCTTTTTGTCTAGCTTCTCATGTAACATTTTTGTGTTACCCTTTCCTCACTGAATGGCTGGTGGCAGTGCTTTACTTTTAACTACCGTTGTGTGCATTTACCACGGGCTGTGTTCGCAGCTGCCATAAAGAACCCAAGGGTGCAATTTTTGTCAAAATGGCCCTGGTCTTCTTTTTTCACCATTTCTTTGTGGAAATGTCCTTCTTGAGATTTACTCTGCGTGCCAAACCAGGTTTGGTCCCTTTGTTCACTTTGCCTTTGACGGGATTCACGAGTGAAGCCCGCCTCTGGCTCCAGGGTGTCTGGCGGGGGCAGGAAGTGAGGGAGGGGCCCGAATACTCCCTGTGCTTAGTCTCCTAGGAGACCCAAATGCTCTCTGTGGTGATTGGTCGGCTGACTGTCTGGCAAGGGCAGTGTAACGCTCACCTGGTATCCACAGGGACGTCACTCAGCCTGTTCTGACCTCTTACGACCTCGAACCTTTCCCTGGAGTCTACTCGACTGGAGACTGGGCCTGAAACACAGGATTGGTAGAGTTTAACTCCCTATTGTCTCTGTGTGCTTGAACCCCTTCTTCCCGGGGTCCACCCCTTCCCTTTGATCCACAGCTCGCCTTGTTTTCTTGGAAAGTGTGCTCTCCGTCCTGCTTTCAGCGCAGGGGCGCGTTGATTGACGCGGGCTTGTTGCTGCCTAGTTACTTTACTGGCAAGAGTCCGACAGGTAAGTATAATGAGTCTTTTGAACAGTTCTCTAACTTCGTTCCTTTCCTTCCTTAGATGATAGCTGGGGTCCGGGGATGGCGATGTGCTGCTGAGATGAGTAGCGCTGAAGTGAAGTGAGAGCGCGATGCAACCCTTTCGTATTTGTATTGAACTGAGTTATTTTTCGGTGTTTTTTAGGTGCCGCGACATTTTCAGCGTGGGTGCCGGTTATGAAGAAGAAATGCGGTGAGTAAGCGCGGTATGCGGCGCCTCTAGATGTTTCCACACTAACCTGGAGTGTCTTTTCCCTCTTGCAGATGGATGAGAAGTTCCGGAGACAGAGTTCCCCCAGAGCGGCTGGGATTCAGGTAAGCGTTTGAAGCTCGTACAGTCTTTAAAAATAAGCGAAGATTTGCTGAATGCTTACTAATGCCTTTTTCAATTCTTTTCCATTTTTCCATAGGAAGAGGCGTGTCGGGATGGGAATGACACCGCCAAAGATGCCCACAGAACAGAAGAAGCGATGAATGATGGGCAGAAGCGCCGCAAGGTAAGGCTGTTCCTAACGGTGTTCTTGTTCTTGCAGGAGCTGAGCGCAGAAGAAAGATGCAGGCCTACTAGAGACTGATCCGAACACGGCGAGTGTCACGCTGCAGGTGCAGAAAACACAAAGTATGTTTCTCAGCCTGGGCATGGCTTAAATAGTCTCTGGGTATCCCAGGTGTCTCTGGGCTGAACCACACCCAAAAGACTAGACTGCACATGCAGTTCTGGGAACCGAAATATGTGGGGGCATCCATCTTGTCCCCATCAATGCACTACAAGTCCAATCCCCAATGTTATCCTATGGGAGTGAATGAGTCTGGTGCCACAAGCGCCAAGTCTGACTCCAAGTGGGTCTTTGGAGGGATGGAGAGGCCCTTGAGGGCCATGTAGGTGATCGTAGCCTGGCTCCAGCCTGACATCTTGGAGGGCTGGGGACATGAGGGGCAGGAATCATGACAGCACTCCCCCCACACCCCCAAAGGCCCCTCTCAAGGTGGCTCTTCTGTCTGGTCCTGGTTTGTTTGGATGGTTTTGATGAAATCGTCTAAGTAAGCAAGGTGCATGGATGTACTCACAAGGCTCCCATGTCCTGTCTTGTGGACCATACCCCTTCCAGTCTACTAAGTAGTATAATTTGGATCTGACATACTTTGAATCCAGGATGTCCTTGACTTCGAATTCTTGCTCCCCGGCGACTAGTACTGGCTGCGGTGGCGTTGCTACCCGGGTCCCAGGTTGAACAGGTTTAAGGAGAGACACGTGGAACACAGGATGAATCTGCATGTTTGACAGCAAAGCTAGTCTGACCGCCACAGGATTTGTCATGGAGGTGACGGTGAATTGACCCAAGTATCTTGGACGGAAAGTTTGGGTTCCTTTAATGGACACGTGTTTAGACGCCAGCCAGACTTTGTCTCCCACTTCGTAGTTGGGTGCCTTTGCTCGGTGTTGATCAGCAAACTTCTTTGGGCAATTCTTAGCTTGAAGTAGGTGTTCAGCTGCCCTTTTAAAGGTTTGAGAAATGGTCGTGTGCAAGGTTTTGACTGCTGGCATTTCCAGGATTGTAGGAACGTCCAACTCAGAAGTACTTGGGTGCCTGCCATACATGGTATAAAAGGGTGTCTGCCCAGTGCTGGTGTGTAGGGAATTATTATAAGCATATTCAGCTATCCATAATAGGTCGAACCAGCTTCCTTCAGCTTGGTGTAACATGCAACGCAGATACTGCTCGAGCGTCTGATTTGTCCTCTGTTTGACCATCCGTTTGGGGATGGTGACTGGTGGATAGCTGCATGTCGATCTGGGCCATAGAGCATCATTTTCTCCAGAATTTAGATAGGAATTGAGTACCTCGGTCTGAGACTAAAACTGAAGGAAACCCATGGAGCAGTAGGATGCCTTCAAGAAATACCTTTGCCAGAGTGGAAGCATTTGGGAGCCCCTTAAGTGGAATGAAATGTGCCATTTTTGAAAATAGGTCCACGACCACAAGAATAGTGTTAAACCCTTGACTGGGTGGTAAGTCAGTAATAAAATCAAGGGACAACGTGTGCCAGGGTGCTGGTGGGATTTCCAATGGTTGTAATAGCCCAGCCGGTTTCTGCTTGGATTACTTGTTTTGAGCACACACTCCACAAGATAGGATGAAATGGATAATGTCTTTACGCCACGTGGGCCACCAATAATTTCGTTTTACCTTGGCTAGGGTTTAGCGATTCCGGGGTGGCCCTCGTTCAAGGAATCATGATAACTGGACATGACTTGTTCTCGTAGTTCTTGGTTTGGTAAGAATAAACGATTCCTGAAGTAGGGCAACTGATCTTTTATCATGTAATGTTCTCCTTGTGCACTCCACCCTTGTAATTGCTCCGGACTCATCAGGTTTTGGATTTCTTCATGTAATTCTTTCTGAGTTATGGTTGCTGTGATTCCTAGGAGCTTGTCACTCGGGATGATTGCTATTGGGTCAGGGGTCTGATACCCTTGCTCTTCCACCCCCATACGGGAAAGGGCATCGGCGTTCCCGTTTTTCACCCCTGGTCGAAATGTAATCACGTAGTCATATTCAGCAAAAAAAAGAGCCCAACCTAGTTGTCGTGAGGATTGGGCCTTTGCCGTTTTTAGGTACTGGAGGTTCCGGTGGTCAGTTATTACGGTGATTGTGTGTCTGGCTCCCAAGAAGTAGTGCCGCCATGCCTTAAAGGCTGACTTAATGGCCAGGAGTTCTTTGTCTGTGATAATGTAATTGAGTTCAGGGGGTGTGAATTTACGCGACCAGAAGGCAGCAGGGTGTAACTGGCACGTTTCGGGGTCCTTTTGTGAGAGGACGGCTCCCATAGCCATGCTTGAGGCGTCTGCTTCCACCAGGTATGGAAGATCAGGGCGAGGGTGGCGTAAAATTGGGGCAGATGTGAATCTTGCTTTGAGTTCCTGGAAAGCTTCCTCGGCTTCTGTTGTCCACTGGAACGTTTTGTTGCTTTTCCTTAGCAATGACGTGATGGGATGCACGATTTGCGAAAATCCTGGGATGAACCGGCGGTAGAAGTTTGCAAAACCCAGCATACTTTGAACCCCCTTGAATGAATTTGGGGATGGCCAGTTCAGGATAGCATCTACCTTGTGTACATCCATTCGGATTCCATTCGGGCTGAGAATAAAGCCCAGGAATTCCACCTCAGAAACGTGGAATGAGCACTTTTCGAGCTTGGCGTAGAGCTAGTGTTGACAGAGTTTCTCCAATACGGATCGGACGTGTTTAACGTGGTCCTGCTTTGATGCAGAATATACTAGAATATCGTCGATGTACAATAGAGCACAAACATCAATCAATTCCCGTAGGACATCGTTCATGAAGTATTGAAATGTGTTACGCTCACCTGACTCCCACGGAGGCGCTGGCCTGGTTCGCGCTGCTGTGACCTCTTCTAAGGTGATGCACAGGGTTCGGAAGACAGACTGGACCGGGCCCCCAAATCTGGCTTGCCTGGCTCGCAGAAGTATCCTTCTGTAGGCAAAAATAGGGGATTAACTGTCTGCGGGGTAATGCAATCGGCCTCCCACTTTCCCCTCTCACCCTCCTCGAAACCCTTCTGTGATTTCTCGTAGCGTCTCACCTTAGGGTCTGGAAGGACGAGCTCTCCATCCTGCTTCTGATGCAGGGGCGCGTTGGTATCCAGTTACTTCACTGGATTTTCGGATTGGTGAGAACCAAACTTGCTTGGCTTCCATGTAAGTTTTTTTGATAAGAGGTTCCCCTTGTGTCCATGCATTAATGTACTAATGCTAGTGTCTTTTTCCACATAGGGGCCGGGGTACGGAATGCCGGGGAACAGGCACCGACCCGAGATGAGAGGTGAAATCCTTGTAGAAATCAGGTAAGTCTTTAATGAGCGTTTTTTGGTAATGTCTTTTCATTCGCTCATTAACGCTGATGTCTCTTTTTCCCCTTAGGGGCCGGGGTCCAGAAATGCCAGGATGCGGCGCGGACCCGAAATGAAGAGGGAATGAATCAACAGGTAAGTCTTAACATGGAAATTTAGCTTTCCTTATTCCCTTCTCTCTCTCAGCTTTTGTTCTGGTCTTTTTCTCCCTAGGCGCTGGGGCGTGACTGCGAATCCGGATGATCGCTGCTGAACATGGAGGCGCACTGTAAAGGTGAGTGGAATGCGGCGCTGCAGCGATCGACGCGATGAGCTCTTAAATTAAAGTCTTCCTTTTCAGGATTGTCGGCGAGATGTCTCCGGATGCGGATTTAGCAGGTAAGGACTTTTCCTTCTTCTGTTCTCTTCTTCTCTTCCTTTGCAAGTGATCCAGGATGCTGGCAGGCGTGGCAGAAGTCAGGATGCAGGAGCAGACACGGTGAGCGTCCAGCTGCTAGATGCAGAACAACGCGAAGCACGTGTGGCTGTTCGGGTGGGGTTTAAATAGCCTTGGAAGAAGTTCCAGGTATGTATCCTTCCTCCAATCAGGTATGTATCCTTCCCCGACCACGCCCGGATGGTAAATTGGTCCCACAGGTAAAGTAGTTCCTTTCAGGCCTCAAGGAGGCCGGGATCCTGCAGCATGGTCTGCATCAGGTAAGTGCACCCAAGCACTCCCATAATGAGCCTGGCGCCTATGGCGCCAGGACTGATGTCTTTTATGAGCCTGGCGCCATAAAGCGCCAGGACACTGTCCAAAGGGCTCCTATATGGGGTTGCTGGGTCCTTCCTTGGGGACTGGACGTCCGCTTTCGGGGACGCAGGGCTTGAACCGGCTCCCCGGGAGCGGGCACATGACAGCACTCCCCCCCAAGGCCCCCCCCAAGGTTGTTCCCTCCGGGGGTTTTGGTTTGTCTGGGAAGAGTCGGTGGAATTTCCTGACTAATCGAGGTGCATGCACATGGTCGCTGGGTTCCCACGACCTCTCCTGAGGTCCGTACCCCTTCCAATCAATTAGGTAGAACAGTTTTGACCTAAACATTTTTGAGTCTAAAATGTTCTTCACTTCGAATTCGGGCTCCCCATCTATTAGAATAGGTTCTGGAGGTTTGAGTAGTCGGGTTCCGGGTACCACAGGTTTCAGAAGTGACACATGAAAAACAGGGTGAATTCGCATACTAGCTGGTAAATCAAGTTTAACAGCCACTGGGTTAATTATTGCCGTAATAGAATAAGGTCCCAGATATTTTGGGTTAAAAGTTCGAGGCCCTTTCAGTGGTAAATGTCTGGTAGCTAACCGCACTTGATCCCCAATCTGATACAGAGGTGCTTCACTCCGATGTAGATCAGCATTCTCCTTGTATTTTCTCTTGGCTTGTTGTAAATGCGTAGTTGCCTCTTTGAAGGCTTGGGTAATTGTAGAATGCAGATGTTCTACTGCAGGCATTCCGAGGTTCTGAGGTGAGTCAAGGTTTGAGGTTCGAGGGTGATGCCCAAACAAAGTATAAAAAGGACTGTGGCCAGTTCCAGAGTGTACCGAATTATTATATGCGTATTCGGCTATCCAAAGAATGTCTTTCCAGTTGCTTTCAGATTGCTGTAACATACACCGTAAGTACTGTTCAAGGGTCTGATTTGTCCTCTCGGTCTGCCCATCGGTCTGGGGGTGGTGACTGGTCGATAATCTTACGTCGATCTGCGCCATTTGACAACATTTGCGCCAGAAGTGGGAAATGAATTGGCTTCCCCGGTCAGAGATTAGTATAGATGGGAATCCATGTAGCCGAACAATATTTTCGAGGAATTCTTTGGCTAGGACAGAAGCTGAAGGTAAACCTTTCAAAGGAATAAAGTGGGCCATTTTGGAAAACAAATCCACAATTACCAGAATAGTATTGTACCCCGAACAAGGAGGCAGGTCCGTAATAAAATCCATTGATAGGGTGTGCCAGGGTGCTGGTGGTATGTCTAGAGGTTGAAGGAGACCAGCTGGTCTTTTCTTTTGACTTTTATTTTGGGCGCAAGCACCACAGGACATCACAAAAGATTTAACATCTTTTCGCCAAGAGGGCCACCAAAATTGTCGTTTCACCTTTTCCTCTGTCTTGGCAATACCGGGGTGTCCCTCTATTAATGTATCATGATAACCGGAAATAACTAGTTTGTGTAATTCCTTATGTGGCAGGAATAAGCGTTCTTGGAAATAAGGTAAACCATTATCTATGGTAAAGTCTGATCCCTTTTGTATCCATTCCTGTAAGGTTGTAGGGTCCAGGAGTTGTTTCACTCTGGCTTGAATGTCTTCAAGCGTCTGTAACGAAGTCATGCCTAGAATCCTCTGTTCGGGAATTATTGGTACTGGTTCTGAGTTTGTATCAGATTCTCCCATTCCAATTCTGGATAAGGCGTCTGCTTTGCCATTCTTGCAGCCAGGTCGATAGGTAATCACGAAATCAAATTCAGCGAAAAACAAAGCCCATCGGAGCTGCCGTGATGACTGAGCCTTGGCGGTTTTCAAATACTGTAAATTTCGGTGATCAGTGATCACTGTGATGGTATGTCGAGCGCCAAGCAGATAATGCCGCCAGGCTTTAAAAGCGGACTTAATGGCTAACAGTTCTTTGTCTGTGATTGCATAATTAACCTCGGGTGCCGAGAATTTTCTGGACCAAAATGCTACGGGATGCAGTTGGTTGGTTTCGGGATCTCTTTGGGACAGGACAGCTCCCATGGCTAGGCTGGATGCGTCAGTCTCGACGACATAAGGGAGATCTGGACGCGGGTGTTTCAATATAGGTGCAGAGGTAAACTTAGCTTTTAAATCCTGAAAGGCCTGCTCGGCTTCTTCAGACCATTCAAAACGTTTATTTTTCCTCAAGAGTGCAGTAATGGGTTGTACCACGCGTGAAAATTCCGGGATAAACCTGCAATAGAAATTGGCAAAGCCGAGCATGCTTTGAACCCCTTTTACAGAGCTAGGTTGTCATGATCTCTGCTTCCAAAAGGTCAGGGTTTTCCCAACTCCCTTGGAAGCAGATCCATAACCCAGGTTCCGAGTGCCAACCAGTCCCAATTGGGACCTTTTGGACCCAGTCCTGGCGCCAGTGGCACCAGGCTCATAAATATGCCCAGTCCCAGCGCTGGAAGCGCCGGGCTCATAATGCTTGGGTGGACTTACCTTCAGCAGACCATGCTTCTTACTTGCCTGCCAGTTGAGCCTCTGATCCTCTTCTGTTTGGAACTACTTTTCCTGTTGGGTGGGGCTGGAGCCACTCCCTAGATTCAGAACACTGGAACTCTTCTGGAAGGCAGGAACTCTTTTCTTACCAGGAACTCTTTTCTTACTTAGGCGTGGCTGTGGAAGGAGACACCTAAGCACTACAGGAGGCTATTTAAACCACACCCGGTGGATGAATCTTGCTTTGCGTTATTCTGCAATCTCTGCAGCAGAACGCTCATCGTGTCTTCTGCATCCGGTCCTGGGCCTAAGGAAAAAGGCTTACCATCCTGAATCCAGTCTTCAGCAACACCTAGAAAGACAAGAAAGAACAGGTTAGCATTCCGGCATCTGAAAGGCAAAGGCTTACCATCCTGAATCCAGTCTTCAGCAACACCTATAAAGACAAGAAAGAACAGGTTAGCATTCCGGCATCTGAAAGGCAAAGGCTTACCTACTTTTCGTGCGCTCCGGAGGTCTTCACACTGCATTCCGGCATCTGAAAGACAAAAGTTTACCAACTCTTCGCACGCTCCGGAGGCCTTCGGCGCTGCATCCCGCATCTGAAAGACAAAACAAGGTGTGTTTAAAGACATTGGGGAACTTTAATACTCATGTGCCATTACTCCTTTCCACATCTAATCCAGTGGGTATTCCGGCACCCTGCAGCCACTCCGAACTCGTACCTGCAAAATAAAAAGACAGTTAGAGCGCATAGTGAAGCAGGCAACAAGCGCTTACTTACGTGCTTCCAGGCGCTTCTATTCATCACACGGGCTCCATCTTCAACTCACTTCAGCCCGTCATCCGCCATCGCCGGAACCCTGCAAAACAAGAGACATCATTACTAAAGACTTTAAAGACATTTGAATGACTCGAAACTTACCGTTCGTGCAGTAAACGACGGACAGCAGTCCTCTGAAGTCAAGAGGCCTGCGCTACCTATCCAGTGAAGAAACTGGTTACAGCACCCTGCCCCGAGGCAGATGGAGAGCTCGGCATTCACTTACCTAAGGTGAGAGCGTTAACCTTTGGGGGTCTACAGGAGAGGAGAAGAGGAAAGAGATAGGGACACCCCAATAACCCCAGTTCATTAACCCCATATTTTCTATCTGCAGACATCTTACTCTACACGTCAGGCATACAGTGCACAGAGGTCCAGCCCAAAGAGCCAACCGGGTGCTACACATCACCTTTGAAGATACGGTAGTCGCCCAGTCAAGACCGGCGCCTCTGCGAGAATCAGGTGAGCGTTACAGAACGCAAAGCCTACCGCAAAACTCTCGCCCAGGCGCTATGGAAACCTCGGATATTGACCCCCTAGCCCGGTTACTTGGGGAACTAAGGGCAGAAGTGCATGCAGCTCGTCAGGAAACGAATGCTCTAAGAAGGGAACTAATTATTTCCAAGGAGAGAACAGACAATCTTGCTAGACAAGTGCTACAGTCACAAGCCGGACAGACCCCGTCACCCGCATCAGGGGCAAATCTTCCTTCAACATCCTCTATGAATCCAGTGCAGATCAACCTACCTGGGAATGTACCTCTGGCTCCGCCCGAACGATTTTCTGGTGACCCAAAGAGGTTTGCAGTATTTATCAATCAGTGCCGGTTGCACTTCTTATGCCGGCCAGCAGCCTTTCCAACTGATCAAGCTAAAGTAGCTTTTGTACTTTCGTACCTTAGTGGCAATGCGGCAGACTGGTCGATCCCTCTAGTTGATCAAGATGATCCGGTTCTCCATGATTTTCAAGCCTTTCAGCTTAGTATGGAAAAACTGTTCGCAAGACATTCACAGGGGCAGGCCTTGGACAATGAGCTTCTTTCGTTGCGACAGGGTAATCAAGACCTTTTGGCTTATATTGCATCTTTCAATATACTAATAGTGGAAACTCAATGGCCTGAGGACAAAAGGATTACGCTGTTTTATAGAGGTCTACGTGGAGAGCTCAAAGACGTTTTAGCCCAAGTAGGGAATCCCCCACAAGACTGTTCGGATTATATAGACTTGGTCGTTCAAATAGATCACAGGCTGCAGAACAGGAAGGCCGATCGTTCCAAGTTTGATGCTCGAGTATTTTCCAAACCGCCAACTCCTTCCAAAGGAGTAGACTCCGGGGAACCCATGCAAATAGGGGGTCTGAAAGGTCCTCTAACACAAAGGGAGCGGGAAAGGAGGAAACAGTTGCAATTATGCCTATATTGCGGAAACTCGGGGCACTTTCTTCGAGACTGTCAGGCGAAACCTGCCAAGAAGGCAGTAGGAGCTGCAATTACCAAAGTTACAAACTCTGAGCAGGGAAACGACGTCGCCCGACAAGAATAGAGGTCCTCTTGCCGAGCGTGAAAACCAGTTCCGTGACCTCGCATTTCGTGATACCTATGGTCCTCATTAGCCCTGATAATCCGGATCGATTACATGCAATTGAAGCTTACGTCGACAGCGGTGCCATCGGCAATTATGTGGATCATGAAATGGTTTTGAGGATGAATCTAACTCTTTGTCCCAAGGCTGTAAAGGACGTCATTACTACGGTGGATGGTACGGAGATAGCCTCCGGGCCAGTAACGCATACCACTCAAGAGGTGACGCTAGTAAGTCAAGATGGACACCATGAGAAGATCGTGTTCGATGTGATCAAGGCCCCTCAGTTTCAGATTATTCTAGGAATACCTTGGTTAGAGAAACACAATCCTCTGATCGATTGGCGAGCAAGAACGGTCCAGTTTCCAGAATGTGTCTCCACTTGTCACCCTCCACCTGGTGTTGCACTGGCCGCAATTTCTTCAGAGACTCCCCAGTTACCTCCCGAATACCTAGAATACCAAGATGTTTTTCGGAAGGATCAGGCTAACTCTCTACCTCCTCATAGGTCTTATGACTGCCAGATAGACCTGATACCTGGATCTACTCCTCCTTGTAGTAGAATTTATGCCCTCACCGAGCCTGAGAACCTTCACCTTCGACAATACCTGGATCAATACCTGGCAAATGGGTTTATTCGTCCTTCCAAGTCCCCTGCTTCTTCAGCTTTGTTCTTCGTTCCAAAAAAGGAAGGAGACCTTAGAACTTGTATCGATTATCGCTCCCTGAACCAGATCACCGTTAAGAATAGATATCCGTTACCTTTGATCCCTGAACTCCTGGACCAAGTCAGAAAAGCATGCATATATACAAAGCTGGATCTTAGAGGAGCTTACCACTTGGTACGAGTAAAAGAGGGCGATGAATGGAAGACGGCCTTCCGCACCAAGTATGGGCTATTTGAATATCAGGTCATGCCCTTCGGACTTTGCAATGCCCCGGCCGCCTTTCAATATTTTATGAACGATGTCCTCAGAGAGCTCATAGATGTATGTGTTGTTGTTTACATTGACGACATCCTCGTTTATTCTTCATCGGAATCTGAACATCGGAAACACGTGAAAATGGTCCTCGAAAGATTGCGTCAACACAAACTTTTCGCTAAGTTGGAAAAATGTGTTTTCAACGTGACTGAAGTTGAATTCTTGGGATTCATATTATCACCTGGCGGAGTGCGTATGGATTCAAAGAAGGTCGATGCAGTTCTCAAATGGCCATCACCATCCTCCGTAAAAGGTGTGCAAAGCATGTTAGGCTTCGCTAACTTTTACCGCAGGTTTATCCCCGAATTCTCTCGAATAGTCCAGCCCATCACTGCCTTGTTAAAGAAAAACAAACGTTTTGAATGGTCTACCGAGGCGGAACAAGCTTTCCAGGATTTGAAGACTAAATTTATCTCTGCACCAATCTTAAAACACCCTCGCCCCGAACTCCCCTACATCGTGGAAACTGATGCTTCAAGCCTTGCCATGGGGGCAGTTCTATCACAAAAGGACCCGGTAACCAATCAGTTGCATCCCGTGGCATTTTGGTCCCGCAAATTCTCGCCTCCTGAAATCAATTACACGATTACTGACAAGGAACTTCTGGCTATCAAGTCTGCCTTTAAGGCTTGGCGGCATTATCTGCTGGGGGCCCGACACACCGTTACTGTGATTACGGATCACCGAAACCTGCAATATTTGAAGACCGCAAAAGCCCAATCCTCTAGACAACTCCGTTTGGCATTATTCTTTGCCGAGTTTGACTTCATAATTACCTATCGACCTGGTACAAAGAACGGTAAAGCCGATGCCCTTTCTCGGATGGGAGTGGAAGAACACTTGGTCAACCCTAAACCTGTACCAATCATTCCCGAACAAAGAATTCTGGGTGTAATCGCCACAGAATCCATAGAGGAAGTTAAGGATAAAGCCAGGCAACTTGTAACTCCAGCAGACATACAGAATTGGCATCTGCAGGGAAAGGACTTTGCAGTAAAGGACAACTTATTGTATTTCCAAGAACGATTATACCTACCCAGCACAGATTTACAGAAAAAAGTAATCTCTTGTTATCACGACTCTTTAATGGAAGGTCATCCCGGTATAGCCAAGACCTCAGAAAAGATCAAGCGCTACTTCTGGTGGCCGTCTTGGAAAAAAGATATCAGAGACTTTATAATGTCCTGTGGAGTATGCGCCCAAAACAAGAGTCAAAAGGAAAGACCAGCAGGCCTCTTACGCCCTATTGACATCCCACCTCGCCCTTGGCATACGCTTTCTATGGACTTCATCACCGATCTACCTCCATGCTCCGGATACAATACGATTCTAGTAATCGTGGACTTATTCTCCAAGATGGCGCATTTCATTCCGCTCAAAGGCTTGCCAACAGCAGCAACTCTGGCCCGAGAATTTCTCGAAAACATCGTCCGACTGCACGGTTTTCCTTCGGTTCTAATTTCGGATCGAGGTAGTCAATTTATTTCTCATTTTTGGCGAAGTTGCTGTCGGTCGGCTCAAATTGATGTGAGACTATCGACCAGTCACCACCCTCAGACCGACGGACAAACCGAGAGGACCAATCAAACTCTGGAACAGTATTTACGCTGCATGCTGCAACAAACTGAAAAAACTTGGAAAGATATCCTTTGGATAGCCGAGTATGCCTACAATAACTCTGTCCATTCGGGAACTGGGAAAACCCCGTTTTTTCTTTTGTACGGCAGTCACCCTCGAACCTCGGAGTTGGATCCCCTCCAAGATCTTGAAACACCAGCAGTAGACTACCTGCATTCTACAATCACCCAAGCCTTTAAGGAAGCTGTTTCTCACCTTCAAAGGGCTAAAGAACAATACAAGAAAGGAGCAGATCAACATCGGAAGGAAGCCCCTCAATATCAAGTAGGGGATCAAGTCTGGTTATCCACCAAATATCTATCTCTAAAAGGGCCACGCACATTCAACCCAAGATACCTTGGTCCCTATTCCATCACTACCATAGTAAACCCAGTAGCGGTCAAGTTGGACTTGCCCCCGCACATGAAGATACATCCGGTCTTCCACGTCTCTCTATTAAAACCCGTGCAACCTCAAACCCGACTAACCAAATCTCCAAAACCTATCCTAGTGGATGGAGAACTCGAGTTTGAAGTCAAAAGCATTCTGGACTCCAAGATCTCCAAATCTAAACTATTCTACCTAATTGACTGGAAAGGCTACGGCCCCCAAGAGAGATCCTGGGAACCTGCTGAATATGTCCACGCTCCTCGCCTAATCAAAAGATTTCACCGAACATTTCCTGACAAGCCAAAACCCCCGGAGAAGCCCGGTTTGGGAGGGGCCTTGAGGGGCGGTACTGTCATGATCTCTGCTTCCAAAAGGTCAGGGTTTTCCCAACTCACTTGGAAGCAGATCCATAACCCAGGTTCCGAGTGCCAACCAGTCCCAATTGGGACCTTTTGGACCCAGTCCTGGCGCCAGTGGCACCAGGCTCATAAATATGCCCAGTCCCAGCGCTGGAAGCGCCGGGCTCATAATGCTTGGGTGGACTTACCTTCAGCAGACCATGCTGCTTACTTGCCTGCCAGTTGAGCCTCTGATCCTCTTCTGTTTGGAACTACTTTTCCTGTTGGGTGGGGCTGGAGCCACTCCCTAGATTCAGAACACTGGAACTCTTCTGGAAGGCAGGAACTCTTTTCTTACCAGGAACTCTTTTCTTACTTAGGCGTGGCTGTGGAAGGAGACACCTAAGCACTACAGGAGGCTATTTAAACCACACCCGGTGGATGAATCTTGCTTTGCGTTATTCTGCAATCTCTGCAGCAGAACGCTCATCGTGTCTTCTGCATCCGGTCCTGGGCCTAAGGAAAAAGGCTTACCATCCTGAATCCAGTCTTCAGCAACACCTAGAAAGACAAGAAAGAACAGGTTAGCATTCCGGCATCTGAAAGGCAAAGGCTTACCATCCTGAATCCAGTCTTCAGCAACACCTATAAAGACAAGAAAGAACAGGTTAGCATTCCGGCATCTGAAAGGCAAAGGCTTACCTACTTTTCGTGCGCTCCGGAGGTCTTCACACTGCATTCCGGCATCTGAAAGACAAAAGTTTACCAACTCTTCGCACGCTCCGGAGGCCTTCGGCGCTGCATCCCGCATCTGAAAGACAAAACAAGGTGCGTTTAAAGACATTGGGGAACTTTAATACTCACGTGCCATTACTCCTTTCCACATCTAATCCAGTGGGTATTCCGGCACCCTGCAGCCACTCCGAACTCGTACCTGCAAAATAAAAAGACAGTTAGAGCGCATAGTGAAGCAGGCAACAAGCGCTTACTTACGTGCTTCCAGGCGCTTCTATTCATCACACGGGCTCCATCTTCAACTCACTTCAGCCCGTCATCCGCCATCGCCGGAACCCTGCAATACAAGAGACATCATTACTAAAGACTTTAAAGACATTTGAATGACTCGAAACTTACCGTTCGTGCAGTAAACGACGGACAGCAGTCCTCTGAAGTCAAGAGGCCTGCGCTACCTATCCAGTGAAGAAACTGGTTACAGCACCCTGCCCCGAGGCAGATGAGAGCTCGGCATTCACTTACCTAAGGTGAGAGCGTTAACCTTTGGGGGTCTACAGGAGAGGAGAAGAGGAAAGAGATAGGGACACCCCAATAACCCCAGTTCATTAACCCCATATTTTCTATCTGCAGACATCTTACTCTACACGTCAGGCATACAGTGCACAGAGGTCCAGCCCAAAGAGCCAACCGGGTGCTACACATCACCTTTGAAGATACGGTAGTCGCCCAGTCAAGACCGGCGCCTCTGCGAGAATCAGGTGAGCGTTACATAGGTGATGGCCATTTGAGGATGGCATCCACTTTTCTTGAGTCCATTCGGACTCCTTTGGGTGTCAGGATGAAACCTAGAAACTCGACTTCTGTGGTATGGAAAACACATTTCTCCAATTTAGCAAATAGTTTGTGTTGGCGCAGTTTTTCAAGTACTGCCCTGACGTGTTTTCTGTGATCAGATTCCGAAGAGGAGTACACCAGAATGTCATCGATATATACGACAACACAAACATCGATGAGTTCCCGAAGGACATCATTCATGAAGTATTGGAAGGCAGCCGGCGCGTTACACAATCCGAAAGGCATCACCTGGTACTCGAATAATCCGTATTTAGTACGGAAGGTAGTTTTCCATTCGTCGCCTTCTTTAACTCGTACCAGATGATAAGCCCCCCAGAGATCTAACTTGTTGTATATGCAAGCGTCCTTCACCTGGTCAAGGAGTTCAGGGATCAGAGGCAGAGGATAACGGTTTTTAACCGTTATCTGGTTCAATGCGCGGTAATCGATACAAGTTCTAAGGTCGCCTTCTTTTTTGGGCACGAAGAACAAAGCCGAGGATGCCGGGGACTTTGACGGGCGAATAAAACCATTAGCTAGGTATTGATCCATATATTGTCTCAAATGCAGATTCTCAGGTTCGGTAAGGGCATAAATCCTGCTACAAGGGGGTTGTGCACCGGGCACCAGATCTATTTGGCAATCGTACGATCTGTGAGGAGGTAACATGTTGGCCTGTTCCTTTTGGAAGACGTCCTGAAAGTCTTGGTATTCCGGAGGTAGTTGCATGGAGGCAGAGGTTACAGATGCTAGATTAATCTTCAGGTTTTCTGGGTAGCAGGTTTGTGTACAATCCGGGAATGTTATTCTCTTAGCTCGCCAATCAATTCGAGGATTATGTGTCTCTAACCAAGGGATTCCAAGAATAACCTGAAACTGTGCAGCCTTGACTACATCAAACACAACACCCTCCCGATGGCCGTCGGGACCAATAAGAGTCACCTCAGTAGTGGAATGTGTTACCGGTCCAGAGGCAATTTCAGTTCCATCGACTGTGGTGATGACATCTTTGCTGGTTTTAGGACGGAGAGGGAGGTTAATCCTAGAGACCAATTCACGATCCACATAGTTTCCAATAGCCCCACTATCGATGTATGCCTTTATTGCATGCAACCGCTTAGGCTGTTCTGGATCTACGAGAACCATTGGCACAATGAAATGCGAGGTCTGAGAGTTAGTTTTCAAGCTCGGCAAGCGGACCCCTACACTTGTCGGGCGGAGTCGTTTCCCGAAACAGAGTCTTCATGGTTTTTATCAGCGGCTCCTAACGCCTTTCGGGGCGGTTTTGCCGGGCAATCTCGTAGAAAGTGTCCAGAATTCCCACAATAAAGACATAATTTTAACTGCCGCCTCCTTTCACGTTCCTTTTGAGTTAAGGGTCTTTTAACCCCTCCAATTTCCATAGGCTCAGAGACATCAACTCCCTTGGGATTAGCATGGGTCTTGACCAACACCCGGGTCTCAAACCTGGACCGATCTGCTTTTCTGTTTTGAAGTCTGTGATCCAATTGGACCACTAAGCCTATATACTCTGTGCATTCTTGGGGCGGATTCACAACTTGGGCCAAGACATCTTTAAGTTCTCCGCGAAGGCCTCGATAAAACAACGTGACTCTTTTATCCTCTGGCCATCCCGTTTCCACAATTAGTCTATTAAAGGTTGCAATATAGGATAGGAGGTCCTGATTGCCCTGTCGCAGGGATAGAAGTTCGTCATCCAGAGCCTGCCCCTGAGAGTGTCGAGCAAATAACCTTTCCATGCTTGCTTGAAACCTTTGAAAATCACGGAGAATCGGGTCATCTTGAGTAACCAGTGGAACTGATCAATCGGCAGCGCAGCCGCTGAGATATGACAATACAAAGGCTACCTTGGTCTGATCATTAGGGAAGGCCCCAGGTCTGCATAGGAAGTGCAAACGACACTGATTCATGAATACGGCGAATCGTTTGGGGTCCCCAGCAAAGCGTTCGGGTGGGGCCAGCGGCATGTTTCCAGGTAGATTAATCTGCACAGGGTTACTGGAAACCACAGGAGCGGGGTTCCCTCCGGAACCGGGTAGAGGAGTTTGCCCAGCTTGACCTTGCAAAAGCTGTCTGGCCAGGTCATCAGTTCTTTCCTTTGATATTATTAATTCCCTCCTGAGGGCATTAGTCTCTTGACGAGCGGCATGTACTTCGGCCCGTAATTCCCCCAGTAATTGGGCCAACTGATCAGTCTCAGAACTTTCCATAGCGCCTGGGTGGGAATTTGTAGGAAGGCTTCGCGTTCTGTTACGCTCACCTGACTCCCACGGAGGCGCTGGCCTGGTTCGCGCTACTGTGACCTCTTCTAAGGTGATGCGCAGGGTTCGGAAGACAGACTGGACCGGGCCCCCAAATCTGGATTGCCTGGCTCGCAGAAGTATCCTTCTGTAGGCGAAAATAGGGGATTAACTGTCTGCGGGGTAATGCAATCGGCCTCCCACTTTCCCCTCTCACCCTCCTCGAAACCCTTCTGTGATTTCTCGTAGCGTCTCACCTTAGGGTCTGGAAGGACGAGCTCTCCATCCTGCTTCTGATGCAGGGGCGCGTTGGTATCCAGTTACTTTACTGGATTTTCGGATTGGTGAGAACCAAACTTGCTTGGCTTCCAGGTAAGTTTTTTTGATAAGAGGTTCCCCTTGTGTCCATGCATTAATGTACTAATGCTAGTGTCTTTTTTCCCCATAGGGGCCGGGGTACTGAATGCCGGGGAACAGGCACCGACCCGAGATGAGAGGTGAAATCCTTGTAGAAATCAGGTAAGTCTTTAATGAGCGTTTTTTGGTAATGTCTTTTCATTCGCTCATTAACGCTGATGTCTTTTTTTCCCTTTCGGGCCCGGGGTCCGGAAATGCCAGGATGCGGCGCAGACCCGAAATGAAGAGGGAATGAATCAACAGGTAAGTCTTAACATGGAGATTTAGCTTTCCTTATTCCCTTCTCTCTCTCACCTTTTGTTCTGGTCTTTTTCTCCCTAGGCGCTGGGGCGTGACTGCGAATCCGGATGATTGCTGCTGAACATGGAGGCGCACTGTAAAGGTGAGTGGAATGCGGCGCTGCAGCGATCGACGCAATGAGCTTTTAAATTAAAGTCTTCCTTTTCAGGATTGTCGGCGAGATGTGTCCGGGATGCGGATTTAGCAGGTAAGGACTTTTCCTTCTTCTGTTCTCTTCTTCTCTTCCTTTGCAGGTGATCCAGGATGGTGGCAGGCGTGGCAGAAGTCAGGATGCAGGAGCAGACACGGTGAGCGTCTAGCTGCTAGATGCAGAACAACGCGAAGCACGTGTGGCTGTTCGGGTGGGGTTTAAATAGCCTTGGAAGAAATTCCAGGTATGTATCCTTCCTCCAATCAGGTATGTATCCTTCCCCGACCATCCCGGATGGTAAATTAGTCCCACAGGTAAAGTAGTTCCTTTCAGGCCTCAAGGAGGCCGGGATCCTGCAGCATGGTCTGCATCAGGTAAGTGCACCCAAGTACTCCCATAATGAGCCTGGCGCCAGGACTGATGTCTTTTATGAGCCTGGCGCCATTGGCGCCAGGACACTGTCCAAAGGGCCCCTATATGGGGTTGCTGGGTCCTTCCTTGGGGACTGGATGTCCGCTTTCGGGGACGCAGGGCTTGAACCGGCTCCCCGGGAGCGGGCATCATGACAAAATGCTGCAGGCGCGTTGCAAAGGCCAAAGGGCATTACTTGATATAGATGCAAGCCGTATTTGGTGCGAAAAGCGGTTTTCCATTCATCCCCCTGTTTTACGTGAACAGGGTGATATGCCCCCCTCAGGTCCAGTTTTGTGTAGATTTGGGCATCTTTGACTTGATCAAGCAATTCAGGGATCAGTGGCAGGGGGTAGCGTTTTTTTACGGTAATCTGTTTCAGTGCGCGATAGTCGATGCACGTTCTCAAGTCCCCCTCCTTTTTCGGTACGAAGAATAGAGGACTGGCTGCTGGAGACTTCGAGTGACGATGAACCCGTTGGCCAGGTATTGGTCAAGATAGGCCTTCAGGTGCTGGTTTTCTGGTTCTGTGAGTGCGTAAACTCGCCCACAAGGGATTTGTGCGCCGGGTATCAGGTCGATTTGGCAATCGTATGGTCTATGCAGTGGCAGTGTATTAGCCTGTTCTTTCTGAAAGACATCTTAAAAGGTATTCACTTGGTAGGGTGCCGATTGCCACAGTCGCAAGCGTGGAGGTTCTGGTTTCTATTGGTTGTTTCTCTTGTCGATAACATGTGTGGGCGCAAGTCTCGGGAAAGGCCAATTCTTTTGCTCGCCAATCGATTCGAGGATTGTGAGCTGCCAACCATGGTATTCCCAAAATCAACCGGAACTGTGGTGCCTTAATGAGGTCAAAAACAATAGATTCTTGGTTTCCATCCTGGCACAGAAGGGTTAAAGCTGCAGTGCATTGGGATACTGGAGCAGAAGCTATTTCCATGCCGTCGACAGTGGTAACAGTGTCGGTGGTTGATTTAGGGCGTAACTGAAGCCCCATCTTTGCCGCAAGATCCTGGTCGATGTAATTCCCAACGGCTCCACTGTCAATGTACTACGTGCATCCGAGATGGTTGTTGGTGATTGATCAAGACCACAGATAGTGCAAAATGGGAGGTCTATAGTTCACTTTCTTCGCTCGACAAGTGGACCCCTACACTTGCCGGGCTGGGGAGTTTTCCGATTCCTTGATGGTATCTTCCTTGTCCGTGGCCCCTACCATCCTCCTCGGTGGCTTCACAGGGCACTCTTTAAGGAAATGACCTGACCTTCCACAGTACAGACATAACTGCTGCTGTCTCCTTTTATCCCTTTCCACTTTGGTCAAGGGGGATCTGACCCCCCCGATTTGCATTGGTTCTCCTGAACCTTCCGTTGTGCCGGCAGTATTGTCCTTTGAACGCACATACATAGGGTGAGGGTCCGGTCTGGTTCGATCTGCTCTTCGGTGCTGCAACCTATGATCCAGTTGAACAACAAGGTCAATGAATTGTGAGCAGTCTTTCGGGGGGTTCACTACTTGTGCTAGAACATCCTTGAGCTCCGCCCGCAACCTCTGATGAAATAATGTGTTTCTCTTCTACATTGGCCATTCTGCTTCAACTACGAGTCTATTGAACGTAGCTATGTATGTTAATAGGTGGCTTGACAAAACCTAGTTGGTTGGTGGCGCTGGCAAGAGGGTTGGTACCCCTGTGTTGTTACTAGGTATTACACAATTCAGTCCAGAGTTTTTGTATGTGCATGAATATTTATTGTTTCAAGTGCAGCATGACACCTGGGGCACAATGTACCAGGTTGGTGAACCTAAACAGTAGGAAAAACAGCCGACGCGCGTTTCAACCAAAGTCTTTCTCAAATCATTGGAGTTTGAGTGGGGGCTCCGGGTAGTTCTCACTGGGAACTACCCGGATGCTCACAGACCACCGGCCCAGAATCTGCTATCCAGCATCGAACCAGCACCCTACTCAGGGTCTTTCTATCCTTGTTCCAATGGGTGCCCCCACATGGGAATTGTTATTTTTCCTTAAGTGGTAGGGCCAATTAGCTGAATAGGATTTGGATTAAGGCCTATTTCTGCTGGACTTTGGTGAGCACCCTTACTTTTAGTTTTGTTAGGCAGAGAACTTCCCTCATAGCAGTAGGGCCAGATAGGCGTTTTTCTTATTATTTGAATAAAAAAAATTAACATGTCACATCTTAGTCCGACTACTTCTTCCGGGTCGCCACACTGAGGAGAATATCATCGCTGACCTCCAGGCAGATTTCAGAAACTGGCTGAGTACCATTGAGCAGGCTTTCTGCCGATAATCCGATTTCAGCAAATACGTAATTTTAAACAAGGGTACCCCCTTTTTAGTTTTTGTTGATTTTACATTTGCATTCAACTCCATTGATTGGCGGGTTTTATGGAATGTTCTAATATAATTCCCCTTGAAATGTTAGGCACTATAAAAAAGCTAGATTAGTAACAACTCTGTCACAGTTAGGTGTGGACAGGGTGGAGAAAGAAACAATCCAATCTCTGTCATAAACTGCATCCTTGCTCCTCTTCTTCTTTTTTTTACATTTTTTTTTAAATTATTATTTAAGACTGACAAACGCATAACGGATACATTACACATATTGCAAAATACACTGTGTTCTTGTCATGATCTCTGCTTCCAAAAGATCAGGACTTGCCCGACTCCCTTGGAAGCAGACCCATAACCCCGGTTCCGAGTGCCAGCCAGTCCCAATTGGGACCTTTTGGACCCTGTCCTGGCGCAAGTGGCACCAGGCTCATAAAGATGCCCAGTCCCAGCGCTGGAAGCGAAGGGCTCATAATGCTTGGGTGGACTTACCTGCAGCAGACCATGCTGCTTACTTACCTGCCAGTTGAACCCCTGATCCTCTTCTGTTTGGGACTACTTTTCCTGTTGGGTGGGGCAGGAGCCACTCCCTAGGTTCAGAACACTGGAACTCTTCTGGAAAGCAGGAACTCTTTTCTTAGGCGTGGCTGTGGAAGGAGATACCTAAGCACTACAGGAGGCTATTTAAACCACACCCGATGGATGAATCTTGCTTTGCGTTATTCTGCATTCTCTGCAGCAGAACGCTCATCGTGTCTTCTGCTTCTGATCCTGGGCCTAAGGGAACAAAGGCTTACCATCCTGGAATCCAGTCTTCAGCAGCACCTGTAAAGACAAAGAAAGAACAGGTTAGCACTACGGTCTTCAGTGGCAGCGCATCTCTTACCTGGTCCATCGGCTGTCACCAACGCCTCGCGCTGCATTCCGGCATCTGAAAGACAAAGGCTTACCTACTCTTCGCATGCTCCGGAGGTCTTCGCACTGCATTCCGGCATCTGAAAGACAAAAGCTTACCAGCTCTTCGCACGCTCCGGAGGCCTTCGGCGCTGCATCCCGCATCTGAAAGACAAAAGAAGGTGCGTTTAAAGACATTGGGCAACTTTATTACTCACGTGCCATTACTCCTTCCCACGCCGAATCCAGTGGGTATTCCAGCACCCTTCAGCTTCTCTAAAGCTCCGAACTTGTACCTGCAAGATAAAAGGGACAGTTAGTGCGCATCGTGAAGCAGGCTACAAGCGCTTACTTACGTGCTTCCAGGCGCTTCTATTCCTCACGCGGGTTCGATCCTCAACTCTCATCAGCCCGCCATCCGCCATCGCCGGAACCCTGCAAAACAAGAGATATCATTACAAAAGACTTTTAAGACATTTGAAGTGCCCAGAACTTACTGTTCGTGCAGTTAACGACGGACAGCAGTCCTCTGAGGTCAAGAGGCCTGCACCCTTATCCAGTGAAGAAACTGGTTACGGCACCCTGCCCCGAGGCAGATGGAGAGCTCGGCGTTCACTTACCTAAGGTGAGGGTGTTAACCTTTGGGGGTCTACAGGAGAAGAGAAAGGGAAGAGGAGAGAGGCACCCAATAACCCCAGTTCATTAATCCCATATTTTCTATCTGCAGACATCTTACTCTTCGAGTCAGACATACAGTGCACAGAGGTCCAGCCCAAAGAGCCAACCGTGTGTTACACATCACCTTTGAAGATACGGCATTCACCCAGTCAAGACCGGCGCCTCTGCGGGAATCAGGTGAGCGTTACAGAACGCAAAGCCTATCGCAAAACTCCCACCCAGGCGCTATGGAAACCTCGGATACCGACCAGCTAGCCCAGTTACTTGGGGAACTAAGAGCAGAAGTGCATGCAGCCCGTCAGGAAACGAATGCTCTAAGAAGGGAACTGATTATTTCCAAGGAGCGAACAGACGATCTCGCTAGACAATTGCTACAGTCACAAGCCGGACAAACTCCGTTACCCGCATCAGGGGCAAATCTTCCTTCAACATCCTCTACGAACCCAGTGCAGATCAACCTACCTGGGAATGTACCTCTGGCTCCGCCCGAACGATTTTCTGGTGCCCCAAAGAGGTTTGCAGTATTTATTAATCAGTGCTGGTTGCACTTCTTATGCCGGCCAGCAGCCTTTCCAACTGATCAAGCTAAGGTAGCTTTCGTGCTTTCGTACCTTAGTGGCAATGCGGCAGACTGGTCGATCCCTCTAGTTAATCAAGATGATCCGGTTCTCCATGATTTTCGAGCTTTTCAGCTCAGTATGGAAAAACTGTTTGCAAGACATTCACAGGGGCAGGCCTTGGACAATGAGCTCCTTTCATTGTGACAGGGTAATCAAGACCTTTTGGCTTATATTGCGTCTTTCAACAGACTGATAGTGGAAACTCGATGGCCTGAGGACAAAAGGATTACGCTGTTTTATAGAGGTCTACGTGGAGAGCTCAAAGATGTGTTAGCCCAAGTAGTGAATCCCCCGCAAGACTGTTCGGACTATATTGACTTAGTCGTTCAAATTGACCACAGACTGCAGAACAGGAAGGCGATCGTTCCAAGTTTGATGCTCGAGTATTTTCCAAACCACCAACTCCTACCAAAGGAGTAGACTCCGGGGAAGCCATGCAAATAGGGGGCCTGAAAGGACCACTAACACAAAAGGAGCGGGAAAGGAGAAAACAGCTGCAATTATGCCTCTATTGCGGAAACTCTGGGCACTTTCTTCGAGACTGTCCGGTGAAACCAGCCAAGAAGGCAGTAGGAGCTGCAGTTACCAGGGTCACAAACTCTGAGCAGGGAAACGACCTCGCCCGACAAGAATAGAGGTCCTCTTGCCGAGCGTTAAAACCAGTTCCGTGACCTCGCATTTCGTGATACCTATGGTCCTCATTAGCCCTGAACATCCGGATCGATTACATGCGATTGAAGCTTACGTCGACAGCGGTGCCATCGGCAATTATGTGGATCATGAAATGGTTTTGAGGATGAATCTGACTCTTTGTCCAAAGGCTGTAAAGGACGTCATTACTACGGTGGATGGTACGGAGATAGCCTCCGGACCAGTAACGCATACCACCCAAGAAGTGACGCTAGTAAGTCAAGATGGACACCATGAGAAGATCGTGTTCGATGTGATCAAGGCACCCCAGTTCCAGATTATTCTAGGAATTCCTTGGTTAGAGAAGCACAATCCTCAGATCGATTGGCGAGCAAGAACGGTTCGGTTTCCAGAATGTGTCTCTACTTGTCACCCTCGACCTGGTGTTGCACTGGCAGCAATTTCCTCGGAGGCTCCTCAGTTACCTCCTGAATACCTAGAATTCCAAGATGTTTTCCGGAAGGATCAGGCTAACTCTCTACCTCCTCATAGGTCTTATGACTGCCAGATAGACCTGATACCTGGATCTACTCCTCCTTGTAGTAGAATTTATGCCCTCACTGAGCCTGAGAATCTTCACCTCCGACAATACCTGGATCAATATCTAGCGAATGGGTTTATTCGTCCTTCCAAGTCCCCTGCTTCCTCAGCTTTGTTCTTCGTTCCAAAAAAAGAAGGGGACCTTAGAACTTGTATAGATTATCGCGCCCTGAACCAGATCACCGTTAAGAATAGATATCCGTTACCTTTGATCCCTGAACTCCTGGACCAAGTCAGAAAAGCATGCATATATACAAAGCTGGATCTTAGAGGAGCCTACCACTTGGTACGAGTAAAAGAGGGCGATGAATGGAAGACGGCCTTCCGCACCAAGTATGGGCTATTTGAATATCAGGTCATGCTCTTCGGACTTTGCAATGCCCCGGCCGCCTTTCAATATTTTATGAACGATGTCCTCAGAGAGCTCATAGATGTGTGTGTTGTTGTTTACATTGACGACATCCTCGTTTATTCTTCATCGGAAACTGAACATCGGAAACACGTGAAAATGGTCCTCGAGAGATTGCGTCAACACAAACTTTTCGCTAAGTTGGAAAAATGTGTTTTCAACGTGACTGAAGTTGAATTCTTGGGATTCATATTATCACCTAGCGGAGTGCGTATGGATTCAAAGAAGGTCGATGCAATTCTCAAATGGCCATCGCCATCCTCCGTAAAAGGTGTTCAAAGCATGTTAGGCTTCGCTAACTTTTACCGCAGGTTTATCCCCGAATTCTCTCGAATAGTCCAGCCCATCACCGCCTTGTTAAAGATAAACAAACGTTTTGAATGGTCTACCGAGGCGGAACAAGCTTTCCAGAATTTGAAGACTAGATTTATCTCTGCACCGATCTTAAAACATCCTCGCCCAGAACTCCCCTACATCGTTGAAACTGATGCTTCGAGCCTTGCCATGGGGGCAGTTCTATCACAAAAGGACCCAGTAACCAATCAGTTGCATCCCGTGGCATTTTGGTCCCGCAAATTCTCGCCTCCTGAAATCAATTACACTATTGCTGATAAGGAACTTCTAGCTATCAAGTCCGCCTTTAAGGCTTGGCGGCATTATCTTCTGGGGGCCCGACACACCGTTACTGTGATTACAGATCACTGAAACCTGCAATATTTGAAAACCGCAAAAGCTCAATCCTCTAGGCAACTCCGTTGGGCACTATTCTTTGCCGAGTTTGACTTCATAATTACCTATCGACCTGGTACAAAAAACGGTAAAGCTGATGCCCTTTCTCGGATGGGAGTGGAAGAGCATTTGATCAATCCTAAACCTGTACCTATCATTCCCGAACAAAGAATTCTAGGTGTAATCGCCACACAATCCATAGAGGAAGTTAAGGATAAAGCCAGGCTACTGGTAACTCCAGCAGACATACAGAATTGGCATCTGCAGGGAAAGAACTTTGCAGTAAAGGACAACTTATTGTATTTCCAAGAACGATTATACCTACCCAGCACAGATTTACAGAAAAAGGTAATCTCTTGTTATCACGATTCTTTAATGGAAGGACATCCCGGTATGACCAAGACCTCGGAAAACATCAAGCGCTACTTCTGGTGGCCGTCTTGGAAAAAAGATATCAGAGACTTTATAATGTCCTGTGGAGTATGCGCCCAAAACAAGAGTCAAAAGGAAAAACCAGCCGGCCTCTTACGCCCTATTGACATCCCGCCTCGCCCTTGGCATACGCTTTCTATGGACTTCATCACCGATCTACCTCCATGCTCCGGATACAATACGATCCTAGTAATCGTGGACCTATTCTCCAAGATGGCGCATTTCATTCCACTCAAAGGCTTACCAACAGCAGCAACTCTGGCCCGAGAATTTCTCGAAAACATCGTCCGACTGCACGGTTTTCCTTCAGTTCTAATTTCGGATCGAGGTAGTCAATTTATTTCTCATTTTTGGCGAAGTTGCTGTCGGTCGGCTCAAATTGATGTGAGACTTTCGACCAGCCACCACCCTCAAACCGACGGACAAACCGAGAGGACCAATCAAACTCTGGAACAGTATTTGCGCTGCATGCTACAACAAACTGAAAAAACTTGGAAAGATATCCTTTGGATAGCCGAATATGCCTACAATAACTCTGTCCACTCGGGAACTGGGAAGACCCCGTTTTTTCTTTTATACGGTAGTCACCCTCGAACCTCGGAGTTGGATCCACTCCAAGATCTTGGAACACCAGCAGTAGACCACCTGCATTCTACAATCACCCAAGCCTTTAAGGAAGCCGTTTCTCACCTTCAAAGGGCTAAAGAACAATACAAGAAAGGAGCAGACCAACATCGGAAGGAAGCCCCCCAATATCAAGTAGGAGATCAAGTCTGGTTATCCACCAAATATCTACCTCTAAAAGGACCACGCACATTCAACCCAAGATACCTTGGTCCCTATTCCATCACTACCATAGTAAATCCAGTAGCGGTCAAGTTGGACTTGCCCCCTCACATGAAGATACATCCGGTCTTCCACGTCTCTCTATTAAAACCCGTGCAACCTCAAACCCGACTAACTACATCTCCAAAACCTATTCTAGTTGATGGAGAACTCGAGTTTGAAGTCAAAAGCATCCTGGATTCCAAGATCTCCAAATCTAAACTATTTTACCTGATTGACTGGAAAGGCTACGGTCCCCAAGAAAGATCCTGGGAACCTGCAGAATATGTCCACGCGCCTCGTCTAATCAAAAGATTTCATCGAACATTTCCTAACAAGCCCAAACCCCCAGAGAAGCCTGGTTTGGGAGGGGCCTTGAGGGGGGGTGCTGTCATGATCTCTGCTTCCAAAAGATCAGGACTTGCCCGACTCCCTTGGAAGCAGACCCATAACCCCGGTTCCGAGTGCCAGCCAGTCCCAATTGGGACCTTTTGGACCCTGTCCTGGCGCCAGTGGCACCAGGCTCATAAAGATGCCCAGTCCCAGCGCTGGAAGCGAAGGGCTCATAATGCTTGGGTGGACTTACCTGCAGCAGACCATGCTGCTTACTTACCTGCCAGTTGAACCCCTGATCCTCTTCTGTTTGGGACTACTTTTCCTGTTGGGTGGGGCAGGAGCCACTCCCTAGGTTCAGAACACTGGAACTCTTCTGGAAAGCAGGAACTCTTTTCTTAGGCGTGGCTGTGGAAGGAGATACCTAAGCACTACAGGAGGCTATTTAAACCACACCCGATGGATGAATCTTGCTTTGCGTTATTCTGCATTCTCTGCAGCAGAACGCTCATCGTGTCTTCTGCTTCTGATCCTGGGCCTAAGGGAACAAAGGCTTACCATCCTGGAATCCAGTCTTCAGCAGCACCTGTAAAGACAAAGAAAGAACAGGTTAGCACTACGGTCTTCAGTGGCAGCGCATCTCTTACCTGGTCCATCGGCTGTCACCAACGCCTCGCGCTGCATTCCGGCATCTGAAAGACAAAGGCTTACCTACTCTTCGCATGCTCCGGAGGTCTTCGCACTGCATTCCGGCATCTGAAAGACAAAAGCTTACCAGCTCTTCGCACGCTCCGGAGGCCTTCGGCGCTGCATCCCGCATCTGAAAGACAAAAGAAGGTGCGTTTAAAGACATTGGGCAACTTTATTACTCACGTGCCATTACTCCTTCCCACGCCGAATCCAGTGGGTATTCCAGCACCCTTCAGCTTCTCTAAAGCTCCGAACTTGTACCTGCAAGATAAAAGGGACAGTTAGTGTGCATCGTGAAGCAGGCTACAAGCGCTTACTTACGTGCTTCCAGGCGCTTCTATTCCTCACGCGGGTTCGATCCTCAACTCTCATCAGCCCGCCATCCGCCATCGCCGGAACCCTGCAAAACAAGAGATATCATTACAAAAGACTTTTAAGACATTTGAAGTGCCCAGAACTTACCGTTCGTGCAGTTAACGACGGACAGCAGTCCTCTGAGGTCAAGAGGCCTGCACCCTTATCCAGTGAAGAAACTGGTTACGGCACCCTGCCCCGAGGCAGATGGAGAGCTCGGCGTTCACTTACCTAAGGTGAGGGTGTTAACCTTTGGGGTTCTACAGGAGAAGAGAAAGGGAAGAGGAGAGAGGCACCCAATAACCCCAGTTCATTAATCCCATATTTTCTATCTGCAGACATCTTACTCTTCGAGTCAGACATACAGTGCACAGAGGTCCAGCCCAAAGAGCCAACCGTGTGTTACACATCACCTTTGAAGATACGGCATTCACCCAGTCAAGACCGGCGCCTCTGCGGGAATCAGGTGAGCGTTACAGTTCTCAAGTCATAGAGGGGGAACGTCCCATCTGGTGAGTGTCAACCTGGATGTAGCGATCCGGGTGGGCTATATCTTCATTCTTGAGGTTGGTAGCGTTACTTATAGCAAGAATGTTCTGTCTGGTTCGGTTTCAGAATTGAGTGATTTGTTTCAGATGAGTCCGTGGTGGTTCCGAGGTAGTTCCGCAGGGGGCCCCATATGTCCTTTGGTCGGCAGGTGGCCATGATACTCCTGACATTGTCTCCTCAGTCTCCTGTACGTATACAAGATCCTTCAGCCATGCTTGGTGAGTGGGGGGTGTTCTAGCCTTCCAGGTTCGGAGGATATTCCTCTTGGCGACCATTCCTGCCACCGCAAAGAGACGTCCTATTTTAATTGAGACCTTCCCTATATCTCCCAGCAGGTAGTTCAGAGGGGTGGCTGGGATCTGGGAGCCGATGATGTCACTTACCGTTTCGGCCACTTCTGTCCAGAACTGTTTGATCGGGGGCAGTCCCAGTACATATGATAAGAATTTGCAGCTAGGGTCTGATATTTGGGGCCTTCTGGCTTCAATGAGGGGTCAAATTTAGCTAGTTTGCCAGATGTAATGTGTAAATGATTCAGTATCTTAAATTGAATCAGTCTAAAGTTTGCACATATCGAGACGGATTTAGTGTATTGGCAGTACCTTGCCCATTGGGCTTCCTCTATGGAGACACCCAGGTCTTTTTCCCATTTGGCTTTCATCGTATTTTTAGAAGGGGTGTGTCGTTGGGCGGCCTTGTAGAAGGTGGAGATGCATCCTGTAAAGCCCTTTGGTGTCATGATTTCGGTTAGGAATAGGTGTGTGGGGGGGACTTCTGGGAAGGAGGGCCACTTCTTTTTGCATGCTGCCTTCAGCCTGTGGACCTTCCCTATATCTACTTTTGCTTGGACGACTCGCAGGGATGCAAATTTCACTTCCTGGTATAGGTCTCCCACCTGCATTTCTTTCCCCGGGTCCCATCTTCTCTGCAGGGCAGTGTCTAAAGTGGGCTCGAGATCTATGTAATGCCATAACGAAACATGGGGTCAGAATGGATTTTGACATCCTACCCTGTCAAGTATTCGGGACCAGGCTCATACAGCGGAGCCTACCGGGTCGAGTTCTCCCCTGTCTCTTGTAGCCTTGGCGAATGGCATTGCCCTAAGGTTCAGTGGGGCAGCCGAAAACCTTTCAGCTTGTATGTGTGCGTATGATTCAACAGTTGCCGACCAGTACTTTGCAAAGTGTGCTTGGGCTGTCTGAAAGTATAGTAGGAAGTCTAGGGCAGCTAGACCTCCCGTTTCGTACCTTTCACACATCTTGGGCCATTGGAGCCGTACTATTCTCTATCCCCATACAAAACTCGTTGCCATTCTCTGTAATTTTTGAAAAAACGGTTTGCCAGGCCATATCGGGCTATTACAGAATAAGTATAATGTAACTTGGCGAATGTCTGAATCTCCTGCATCACTGGCGGTAGATGGATTTCACGGTTTCTAAGGTATAGCATAGTGTCATCTGTGTCATCTGCATACAATGAAACAAATTGGGGGGGTCCCCGAATACGAATACCCCTCCATGCATGTTCCTGTCTTAGCTTAGCCGCCATGCCCTCTATAGTAAGTGCAAAGATGAGGGGGGATAGCGGGCATCCCTGTCTAGTACCTCTTCCAAGCGTAAAACGATAAGGAATTGTTAGTTCTGACAGTTGCTCTTGGGTCGGTGTATAGGGCTCGAATGTAGCTGATGAATACTGGGCCAAATCCCATTTTACTCAGAACGGCATACATGTGCCTCCAGGATACAGAGTAAAATGCTTTTTCAGCATCCACGGTGACTGCTATAGTCTGGGCTTTCGGGTCCATTTGTGAGGCAATAGAAAGGAATCTCCTGAGGTTCAGTGCGGTGGAGCGGGTGGGAATGAATCCCGATTGGTCCGGGTGGAATAATTTGTTCATATATTTTATTATGCGGTTAGCGATTGCTTTAGCCTATATTTTAGCGTCCAAATTAATTAATGATAGGGGCCGATAGGACATGGGATCTTGGGGTGGTTTTTGTGGTTTAAGGGGAACAGTGATAATTTCTTCTCTCATAGTATTTGGCAGTGTCCCTTTTGACAGTGCCTCTTCCCATACCTCCAGTAACTTTGGGACGAGCTCTGCCTTGAAGGTCTTGTACAGATCAACTGGAATACCGTCGGAGCCTGGGTTCTTGCCCGCTTGTAATTCTGTGATGGCTTGCTTTATCTCTTCGGTGGTTAAGGGGAGATCGAGGTCGGCTTTATCTGTTTCGTCCAGCTTGAGCAGGGGGAATGAGTTCATGTATTCCCGTAATTCCTCAGGGGACGCCATGTCTGTGTTGACATAGAGTTTACAGTAAAATTCCCAGAATATATGGTTAATATCTTCCGGCTTAGTTCGTACTTTCCCATCGGTGTCAATCATACTAGTTATGTGTCTCATCCCTTGTTCCGCTTTAATGAGGTTGGCCATAGTTCGGCTGGCTTTGTTCCCTTCACCGTATTTCCTAGCTCTCACGGGCTGAGAGACGTAAAAGAGTTTGCATTCGGCCAGTGATTTGAATTTTGTAAGTTGCTCAGATATGTCTTGAAGATGAATTTCACTTAAGCAAGGTTGGAGGCATTCTCCAGTTACGAGAAGTGGATTCTACGTTGTGCAGAGTCTTTTCGAGGAGGACCGGGGAATGGTCACACATTGTTCAAGGGAGAATCTTGCAATCGCTAGTATCTTCATCAAGATTCAGTGAACACAGCCAATAGCCTATGCGTGAGCAGGAACCATGTACACTTGAGTAGAAGGTATATTCCCTATCCTGTGGGTGTAATTCCCTCCATACATCTGCTAAGGGGAGCGTGGACATGGCTTGAAGTATGATTACAGCAGCTTTGGATTGGTTTCTGCTGCCATCCGCTGTTCGATCTAGGTTGGGATCAGGGATTGTGTTTAGATCACCACCCCATATCACGTTGGCCTGGCCAACTGGCGATATCAGCTCCAGGATTTTCAGGTAGAAATTCAGCGAGTCAATGTTAGGACTGTAGGTGTTACAATCGTTTCTACATTGTGTAATGTTCCCCTGATGATCAGCCCTCTTTGTCGATTTTGGTTCTGGATAGCTGGAAGTTGATGCGCTTGTGTATCACTGTAAGCACGCCCCTTGATTGAGTCGAATAGTTAGTGGCAACTTTCACGGCGCCCCAGGCCTGGGCGAACATATATGTAATTATCTTGGTGGCGTGAGTTTTCTGTAGGAGAAGGACATCGATGTTGTGCCTATTGGCATAGCCTATGAGTGTTCTCACTTTGACCGGATGAGCCAGGCCTCTGATGTTCCATGTTAAGAGTTTAACCCCCTGTGTCTTTCTTGCTGAGGACATTATTAATGGATTGTCTCTGTGATTTTGGTATCGACCCCCAGATTTTGTATTGTCAGTTATTTCTTCATTTTTAACAACTTCCCCTTACTCCAACTGTGCCTAAATTTAGGCTGATAGCATGGACGCTTTACATAGAGTCCGTTGTATATGTTTCTTCGGTCCCCAACTAGGCAACTGGCCCTTTCACCCTTCCTCACCATCCCCCCAACTGGACAGTGTAAACCTTTGAAACAATGTCAACATTTGTAAGGGTGGGTGGCTTTGTGAGAGCGCCACTTTTCTTTGACAGACAGACAACCCCGCCATTTTGTTTTAGAACAGAGACTACGTTAAACTTGGGTATCTCTTCGGGTTCTTAGACTTCTTCAAGGTTTGGAGCTGGTAGATTGGGTGTTTTTGTCTGGGGGCAACGGGATATTACGTTCTATGTAGCCCATTGCCTCTTTGGGAGTGTTGAAAAATTGAGATTTGCCGGAGAACTGCAGGCGCAGTCTGGCCAGGAATAGCATGGCATATGGTATGGCACGGGCCCTGAGCACTCTTTACCTGATCAAATGATCGTCGGGGTAGTTACACTCCGCTGGAAAAGTCAGGGTATATGTGTATCCTGGCAGAGTCATAGGACAGGGTCCCTTTCTCTCTGGACAGCCTCAGGATCAGATCCCTGTCCCGATAGTTGAGCAAGCGGGCAATTACAGTCCTATGCGGCGCACCCGGTTTGTGGGGGGCAGGGACCTGTGGGCTCTTTCAATTAGGAATTGCTGGGAGAATTGTGCGTCAGGGAGCACGGTACGGATCACTTCTTCCAGGAAAACTGCCATCGTGACATTAAGGGGCTTCTCTGCCAGACCGACCACCCTGATGTTGTTTCGGCGCGATCTTGACTCTAAGTCCTCACATTTTGTCTGGACCGCCTTTAGGTTCTTCCTGATGTATTCAATATCTTTACCGTGCTTAACAGAGGTGTCTTCTAGTTCCCCTATCCTGGTTTCTGCTTCCGAGGCCCTGATGTTTACTTGCTGATTTAATCGAGGATATAGTGCTACCTATTTCGTCTAGTTTACTATTAACCACCGGGAATCTCGCCTGGAGTGCCGTCATGTAGGGATCCAATGTGTTGCCAGTGGGGGGCTCATCGTTGGCGGCTGTCAGTTGTGGTGTTTCCTCTACCCTTGCTTCCATATTTGCGTTGGTGAAGGCATCCATGGGGCCCTTTTTGTCACTCTTGTTGCCCCTGGGCGTTTTTATGTGGAAGAGTCAGAGTAGCTGGTATGCACCTCTTGTTTTGAATTTGGCTGTGGGTTTGGGTGCAGTTAGCGTCCTATTGTGCTGTATTCCACGGGTCTGCCGCGCGAATCAGGTCAGTTACGTGCACACTGGGGGGGCTTAAAGTGTGGCATGCTTGAGGCACCCCTAGACGGAATCGGTGCAGTGGTGTGCCATTGAGGGTGGTGGCTATTGAGGCCAGGATATATGTGGTAAGCTCCGGAGGCCCGGGGGGTATGTCCGCCCCTCACACAAATGCGCCGGCTCCCTCGCAGGGTTCACAGAGTGGTGCGGCCGAATTTGTCCAGGGAGAGACAGTGTAGTGGCCCTGTCCTATTGTGCACTGGAACTATGCTTAGGGCGTCGGCAGCAGTGTTCAATTGCAATGTTCGGGTAATGATTTCCCACAGGAGCCCTGTTTTTTGGGGTATAGGTTGCATCTCTGTGAATGCAGATCTTTAGTTAGTGCCGGGGGGCAGGTTCCAGCCGTTGTGCTGAGGTCCGTATGGAGTGAGCAGGAGCTCACGTTGTGTATGTGGTTTTAGCGCTGCTGCTGATTGTCTGTGATGGGTACATGCAGCAACTAAGTGTAGCGTAGTATGATGTGGTGTCAGGGCACCGGAGGCAATGTTCACAGTGTGACGGTTCCGCGTCTGCTCCAGCAGTGTATGCTCGCCCCCCCACCTCAGCAGCTCGCACACGCTAATGCCGGTCCGACAGCCAGCTGTCCGCGCCCGGTGTGCGAGCTGGATTGCCGGACTGCAGTTTGTCTCCTGCCCTTCGCCTGACCCGGGTGAGGGGGGGGGGCGCCACACGTACCTTTATGGTGTAGAGCCGGCAGCGCTCGTGAGGTACCCCTCAACCCGGACATCTGTACTGCTCGCACGCAGCAGACACCGGAGAGGGGGGCCCGTGTGTTCTCTGCCGCCAAAGGACTATGTCGGGTCTCCGCAACCTGCAGTCTCTCGTACACCAGGTACTTGTAGCACCTCTCCAGTGGACCACTTCTGCATTTGAGAGTGTGTGGGCAGGTGAGGTTGACTAGCCGCGTCGGCGCCTGGGCATTGCAATGCTACGGGTGGGGGATGGGATCCATGGCATGTATTCGCGCCACCGGGCACACAGGGACGATCAGTTGATGTCGTGTTCCTCCGTAGTTGAGGCTCGGTGGGGGACGCAGAGACAGTCCCAGGTGCACCGAAATGTCAGCTATCCGAATGCGGGTAGATTTTGTTTCTAGCAGGTCTCGTTCAGCAGGATGTGTTCAGAAGGATTTAGATGTACAGCGCAGCTACACAGTTAGGCGGCCATGCTCGTCAGCGTCCCACCTTGCAATTGCTCCTCTTCTTTTTTTAATGAACGTCAATGATCTCATTTTTAGAATTTGTGATATAAATTGTGACTGACTTAATCGGCAACTGTAAAGTTGGCATCCTTATGTATGCAGACAACACTGTTTTAATCTCAAAAACCAAGATGGGTATTTTGAAGTAACTTATTACAGTATTAGAAGAGTTCTGCAAGGAAAGAAAACTTCAAATAATTTGCTCTAAAACAATGGTGAAGGTATTCCATGCTGCACATAAAATCAAAATGAACTTTGCCATCGGAGGGGAGAAGCTTCAGCAGGTGAGTTTTTATGACTACCCGAGAGTGAGATTCCAAGATAACCCAAAATGGTCCATGCAGTTACTTAAGTGACCTCATCCTCAAAAGACGATTCAGAGCCATACATACATCAAATACACAAACTGGGTTCTTTCTTCCACTAACTGTACTGGAGGTTTACTCAGTGCAAGCACGGCCTGCTGCCTTTTATGGCAGCGAACTGTGGGGGATCTATGGCCACAAGAGAAAATAAATTCATAAAGAAAACCTTGAATCTCTTCACCAGCACCCTTACTATTTTGTTACTTATGGAAACCGGATTTAGAGCAATCAGTTTTGTGATCCTCACTAGAACTCTCTACCATTTGGCTTCGCTTAAATTACTCCCCTGATGTGAGTCCTTATAAAGAGATGTTTAGAGGTGTTGTAGTTTGTCAATGGGAAACCTTTGGAACTCTACAGGCATCTGCACAGCATACTGCAAAGGATAGGGATGTTGTACCTCCTTAATGAAAACCCGATAATTACGGAAGAGACCCCAATGGTAATTAAATCTAAAATATATACCTTGCTGTTGGAGATTATGATTTTTGATACCATCTATCGAGTTTTCCAAGATACCAGCCATTTAAAACCAACCTAGATCCTGGATTGTACCTTAATTACATGTTTCCAAGTTTAAAAAGAGCATTATATGTTAAATTCAGATTAACAGGGTAATTCATAGAATTTCGCAGAAAAGTGTCGCAAGCGGCTGGCGCAGTGTCCGCGTGCGATTGTCTGCGCCAGGCACGTGCGCTAAAACCGATTTCCGCGCACAGCGTATTCATGGATTTCAGGCTCCCAAACCAGCCGTGGCGCAGAGTATCGCAGCGACCCTGCAGCAGCGCCAGTAACGCCCCCAAGAACGCCCTCGCGCAAGGAAAAGCCATCAAAATCGCTAAATCATCGCAAAGGGCTGCGCTAACCCTGGACCAGTCTACAGGGCTGCCAAACAAGGAACGCAAAGCGGGTAACGTGCATATCAGGGGTACGCGTGAAGTCATACACGCGATTAGCCAGGGTACGTGTACTACAGGGGTACGCGGGAAGTACTACACGCGGTTGGCCAGGGTACGTGTATTACAGGGGTGTGCGGGAAGTTCTACACGCGATTCGGCTGGGTACGTGTATTACAGGGGTGCGCGGTAATTCTCACATGCGATTTGGCCAGGTACGTGTATTACAGGGGTGCGCGGGAATTATCACACGCGATTTGGGCAGGTACGTGTATTACAGGGGTGCGCGGTAATTCTCACATGCGATTTGGCCAGGTACGTGTATTACAGGGGTGCGCGGGAATTATCACACGCGATTTGGCCTGGTACGTGTATTACAGGGGTGCGTGGGAAGTTCTACACGCGATTGGCCAGGGTACGTGAATTACAGGGGTGCGCGGGAATTATCACACGCGATTTGGCTTGCTACGTGTATTACAGGGGTGCGTGGGAAGTTCTACACGCGATTGGCCAGGGTACGTGTATTACAGGGGTGTGCGGGAATTATCACACGCGATTTGGCCAGGTACGTGTATTACAGGGGTGTGCGGGAATTATCACACGCAATTAGGCTGGGTGGGTCCTCACAGGTGTTCCCTGTACACGCTCCACGGCCCCTGCAGGCAGCCCACAAAACAGGGGACTACCCTGCACACCTGCTCATGTCCCCCTGCACCCCCATCCCCCAGCAGTGCAGGGGCACCCTCCACCAGGCCCCCACCCATGTCCCCTATCACCCCCACCCCCCAGCAGTGCAGGGGCACCCTCCACCAGGCCCCCACTCATGTCTCCCACCACCCCCAGCCACCAGGGGCACCCTCCACCAGGCCCCCACCCATGTCTCCCAACACCCCCACCCCCCAGCATCCAGGGGCACCCTCCACCAGGCCCCCACCCATGTCCCCTATCACCCCCACCCCCCAGCAGTGCAGGGGCACCCTCCACCAGGCCCCCACTCATGTCTCCCAACACACCCACCCCCCAGCATCCAGGGGCACCCTCCACCAGGCCCCCACCCATGTCCCCTATCACCCCCACCCCCCCGCCACCAGGGGCACCCTCCACCAGGCCCCCACTCATGTCTCCCACCACCCCCACCCCCCAGCCACCAGGGGCACCCTCCACCAGGCCCCCACCCATGTCCCCTATCACCCCCACCCCCCAGCAGTGCAGGGGCACCCTCCACCAGGCCCCCACTCATGTCTCCCAACACATCCACCCCCCAGCATCCAGGGGCACCCTCCACCAGGCCCCCACCCATGTCCCCTATCACCCCCACCCCCCCGCCACCAGGGGCACCCTCCACCAGGCCCCCACCCATGTCCCCTATCACCCCCACCCCCCAGCAGTGCAGGGGCACCCTCCACCAGGCCCCCACCCATGTCCCCTATCACCCCCACCCCCCAGCAGTGCAGGGGCACCCTCCACCAGGCCCCCACCCATGTCCCCTATCACACCCACCCCCCCGCCACCAGGGGCACCCTCCACCAGGCCCCCACCCATGTCCCCTATCACACCCACCCCCCCGCCACCAGGGGCACCCTCCACCAGGCCCCCACCCATGTCTCCCAACACCCCCACCCCCCAGCATCCAGGGGCACCCTCCACCAGGACCCCACTCATGTCTCCCACCACCCCCACCCCCCCGCCACCAGGGGCACCCTCCACCAGGCCCCCACCCATGTCCCCTATCACCCCCACCCCACAGCAGTGCTGGGGCACCCTCCACCAGGCCCCCACCCATGTCCCCTATCACCCCCACCCCCCAGCAGTGCAGGGGCACCCTCCACCAGGCCCCCACCCATGTCCCCTATCACACCCACCCCCCAGCAGTGCAGGGGCACCCTCCACCAGGCCCCCACCCATGTCCCCTATCACACCCACCCCCCCGCCACCAGGGGTACCCTCCACCAGGCCCCCACCCATGTCTCCCAACACCCCCACCCCCAGCATCCAGGGGCACCCTCCACCAGGCCCCCACCCATGTCCCCTATCACACCCACCCCCCCGCCACCAGGGGCACCCTCCACCAGGCCCCCACCCATGTCTCCCAACACCCCCACCCCCCAGCATCCAGGGGCACCCTCCACCAGGCCCCAACCCATGTCCCCTATCACCCCCACCCCCCAGCAGTGCAGGGGCACCCTCCACCAGGCCCCCACTCATGTCTCCCACCACCCCCCAGCCACCAGGGGCACCCTCCACCAGGCCCCCACTCATGTCCCCTATCACCCCCACCCCCCCGCCACCAGGGGCACACTCCACCAGGCCCCCAACCATGTCCCCTATCACCCCCACCCCCCAGCAGTGCAGGGGCACCCTCCACCAGGCCCCCACCCATGTCCCCTATCACCCCCACCCCCCAGCAGTGCAGGGGCACCCTCCACCAGGCCCCCACTCATGTCTCCCAACACACCCACCCCCCAGCATCCAGGGGCACCCTCCACCAGGCCCCCACTCATGTCTCCCACCACCCCCAGCCACCAGGGGCACCCTCCACCAGGCCCCCACTCATGTCCCCTATCACCCCCACCCCCCAGCAGTGCAGGGGCACCCTCCACCAGGCCCCCACCCATGTCCCCTATCACCCCCACCCCCCAGCAGTGCAGGGGCACCCTCCACCAGGCTCCCACCCATGTCCCCTATCACACCCACCCCCCAGCAGTGCAGGGGCACCCTCCACCAGGCCCCCACTCATGTCTCCCACCACCCCCAGCCACCAGGGGCACCCTCCACCAGGCCCCCACTCATGTCCCCTATCACCCCCACCCCCCCGCCACCAGGGGCACCCTCCACCAGGCCCCCACCCATGTCCCCTATCACCCCCACCCCCCAGCAGTGCAGGGGCACCCTCCACCAGGCCCCCACTCATGTCTCCCACCACCCCCACCCCCCAGCCACCAGGGGCACCCTCCACCAGGCCCCCACCCATGTCCCCTATCACCCCCACCCCCCAGCAGTGCAGGGGCACCCTCCACCAGGCCCCCACCCATATCCCCTATCACCCCCACCCCCCAGCAGTGCAGGGGCACCCTCCACCAGGCCCCCACTCATGTCCCCTATCACCCCCACCCCCCCGCCACCAGGGGCACCCTCCACCAGGCCCCCACCCATGTCCCCTATCACCCCCACCCCCCAGCAGTGCAGGGGCACCCTCCACCAGGCCCCCACTCATGTCTCCCACCACCCCCACCCCCCAGCCACCAGGGGCACCCTCCACCAGGCCCCCACCCATGTCCCCTATCACCCCCACCCCCCAGCAGTGCAGGGGCACCCTCCACCAGGCCCCCACTCATGTCTCCCACCACCCCCACCCCCCAGCCACCAGGGGCACCCTCCACCAGGCCCCCACTCATGTCCCCTATCACCCCCACCCCCCCGCCACCAGGGGCACCCTCCACCAGGCCCCCACCCATGTCCCCTATCACCCCCACCCCCCAGCAGTGCAGGGGCACCCTCCACCAGGCCCCCACTCATGTCCCCTATCACCCCCACCCCCCCGCCACCAGGGGCACCCTCCACCAGGCCCCCACCCATGTCCCCTATCACCCCCACCCCCCAGCAGTGCAGGGGCACCCTCCACCAGGCCCCCACTCATGTCTCCCACCACCCCCAGCCACCAGGGGCACCCTCCACCAGGCCCCCACCCATGTCCCCTATCACCCCCACCCCCCAGCAGTGCAGGGGCACCCTCCACCAGGCCCCCACTCATGTCTCCCAACACACCCACCCCCCAGCATCCAGGGGCACCCTCCACCAGGCCCCCACCCATGTCCCCTATCACACCCACCCCCCCGCCACCAGGGGCACCCTCCACCAGGCCCCCACCCATGTCTCCCAACACCCCCACCCCCCAGCATCCAGGGGCACCCTCCACCAGGCCCCCACCCATGTCCCCTATCACACCCACCCCCCCCGCCACCAGGGGCACCCTCCACCAGGCCCCCACCCATGTCTCCCAACACCCCCACCCCCCAGCATCCAGGGGCACCCTCCACCAGGCCCCCACCCATGTCCCCTATCACCCCCACCCCCCCGCCACCAGGGGCACCCTCCACCAGGCCCCCACCCATGTCCCCTATCACCCCCACTCCCCAGCAGTGCAGGGGCACCCTCCACCAGGCCCCCACTCATGTCTCCCAACACACCCAGCATCCAGGGGCACCCTCCACCAGGCCCCCACTCATGTCTCCCACCACCCCCAGCCACCAGGGGCACCCTCCACCAGGCCCCCACCCATGTCTCCCAACACCCCCACCCCCCAGCATCCAGGGGCACCCTCCACCAGGCCCCCACCCATGTCCCCTATCACACCCACCCCCCCCGCCACCAGGGGCACCCTCCACCAGGCCCCCACCCATGTCTCCCAACACCCCCACCCCCCAGCATCCAGGGGCACCCTCCACCAGGCCCCCACCCATGTCCCCTATCACCCCCACCCCCCCGCCACCAGGGGCACCCTCCACCAGGCCCCCACCCATGTCCCCTATCACCCCCACCCCCCAGCAGTGCAGGGGCACCCTCCACCAGGCCCCCACCCATGTCCCCTATCACACCCACCCCCCAGCAGTGCAGGGGCACCCTCCACCAGGCCCCCACCCATGTCCCCTATCACACCCACCCCCCCGCCACCAGGGGCACCCTCCACCAGGCCCCCACCCATGTCTCCCCCCACCCCCAGCATCCAGGGGCACCCTCCACCAGGCCCCCACCCATGTCCCCTATCACCCCCACCCCCCAGCAGTGCAGGGGCACCCTCCACCAGGCCCCCACCCATGTCCCCTATCACACCCACCCCCCAGCAGTGCAGGGGCACCCTCCACCAGGCCCCCACCCATGTCCCCTATCACACCCACCCCCCCGCCACCAGGGGCACCCTCCACCAGGCCCCCACCCATGTCTCCCAACACCCCCAGCATCCAGGGGCACCCTCCACCAGGCCCCCACCCATGTCCCCTATCACACCCACCCCCCCGCCACCAGGGGCACCCTCCACCAGGCCCCCACCCATGTCTCCCACCACCCCCACCCCCCAGCAGTGCAGGGGCAGCAGGCAGTCAGGCAGCAGCAGGTGGGAGCGTGCTCGGGGCTCTGGGGGGCAGTAGTTCGGCCTTCCGGGCAGGAGCGTGGTATTCCGTGTGCGTAGGCGTGGCCAGCTTGGTACGGAGTGATTTTGCACGTGAAAATCCTGCACGTCAGCGTGAAAACCGAGGAAAGGCCCTCAGCGCGTAAGCGCGTCTCTGACGTGACCCGCACGGGTGTTTCCCACACAGCACGTGATGACAGAGCACACGTGGAAAGACTGCACGTCAGAGTGTAATTGCGTGTGATTGGTGGAAATGGCCCTACACGCAGAAGTGACAAAGCGTGTAATTGGTGGAAATGGCCCTACACGCAGAAGTGACAAAGCGTGTAATTGGTGGAAATGGCCCTACACGCAGAAGTGACAAAGCGTGTAATTGGTGGAAATGTCCCTACACGCAGAAGTGACAAAGCGTGTAATTGGTGGAAATGGCCCTAGCGCGTACACGCCGCGTAAGTGACGCTGGACGTGTGGCCCTGTATAAAAGGTATGTGTAGAACACGTTTTCCTTGTACGTGCTTTTCGTGGAGAGCGAGTGGGTGAATTCTGTGCTTCTTGTCGTTTCACACGCGATTTACTTCACGGCGTTTCAAGTTCGTATTCCCTGTTACCTCTGACAGCTTTTTCTCTTTTTTCGCTTTTACTGGTTTACCTGGGCCTGTTCCCTCAAACAGTGTTCCCTTCTACTGTTGTCCTGTCTCCTCAGACAGCGTACAAATCTTCTTTTGGCGGGGGTGTTGCCAACCAAACGTGCTCCTTTTACACGCTCGTTTACCAGGCAGACGGTGAGTCACGCACGTATCTAACATCTGTGCTTGCCCTGTGTGTAGCCTACCCCTTCAGAGGTCATTCTAGGCTGCGTGTGACACGCATATGTTCATTCTTGTGTTACTGGGTGCCACAGCGTAGTGCAGGTTTTTCTTTCTGCACACGTGGTCTAGGAGGGGTTGCGTGCACGTCATCTCCCTTTTTTGGGGCTCCTGTGCGTAGCGTGACCCGTCATCTTTCCCCAGGGGTTACAATCAGCCTTGCAAGAGCACTAGGGTACAATTACCATCTGGTACCCAACCCCTTTGACCCCCAATTGCCCAGGACAATAGTTTCCAGCCACTCCCATACGCACATTTACATCAGTGCCATGGCTGGGAGGCGAGGATTCCGTAAGGGTGGCAAAGGTGGAAGAGCCACAAGTGGTGGCCGTGGTGGATCCGGTAGGGGACGTGGTCGTTACTTGCAGGGTGAGCCTGTCCCCCCATGTGTGGAGGACCAGTCAAGGGCACCCATAATCCCCCCCCCCCCCTCCCGTTGAGGCTGATGTGGCTGACACCATCCATGCTCAGCCCTTGTTGGACCAGCCCATTGTGGCACCAGATTTGGCTGACTCCATGGCTGACTTCCAGGTCAGCAGGCCTATGACACGTGCGCTGGTGCACGTTGATGTCACCATGCCACGTGCATCTGGGCCAGCAAGGTCATCTGCTGCACCAAGGAGGCAGGGCGGAGAGGCTGCAGGGGCAGCTGCGGCTCCATCCACCCCAGCCCTCACACACCCAGCCAGGACAGTGTCGGTCCTAGTCCATGCTGCTGACATTCCCCCTGACACCATCACACTAGAGCGAATGCCTGCACCAACTCCCATGCTGAGTGTGCAATCCCACACTCCTGATACAGAGTCCACCAGGGCTCCTGCCCCTAGTGTCCAGAGCGGCGCAGGACACTCAGGATCACCACCACCTTCCAAGCGGAAGAAGAAGAGGGCTCGTCCGGCACAGGCTGATGCCCCAGACACGGCTACACAGTCCGGCCCATCCAGGAAGCCCAGCTTCACGGATGACGAACTGAATGCACTTGTCGAGTATGTGTCCGGACATGACAACGAGATGGTCATTGTTGCAGGATCCAAGACCACACCTGCACAACGCCAGGCACACTGGCAGACATCGTAAGTGCCCTTGGAATCGTGAGGCGCACAGCCAATGATTGCTATAAGCGCTGGAATGACCTAAAGCGCAGGGCAAAGAGTAAGCTGGCCTCAAGTCATGCCGCAACTCTAGTGACTGGAGGTGGGTCTCCAGTAGTAGACATGGAACTCACTCCACATGAGTCAGTCGCTGGGACCTACGTCACGGAGGAACAGATCCAAGGCGTGGGAGATCTGGCTGATTACGAGGCATTGTCCGGTGAGTGCACATGCATGTGTGTGTCATCCATGTGCATGGTGTGTGTGTGAGGGCTTCTGTTTGTGTGCCAGGTGAGAGTGTGTGCGCCTGAGTCGTATGGGTCAGCCATGTGCTTCATGCAATACTTCCTGCGCAGCTGCATTTGGCCATAGCAGTATCCCTTCTGCCAACAGTAGACATCTAGCCCAACTGCACGCCAGTTGCCCTTGAAGTGTCACCTTGCCACAACATAGTTGCTCATTTTTCACTGTTCATTCAGTCAGTTTGTTTGCATTCCACCACTTTCACTAGGCATGTCGCTGTCCACTAGTCACATGTCTGACATGGCTATGGTAAAGTGGAGTGACTTTGTTACCTGGATATCATTTGTACACACATGTCCCTGTGCAATTGGACCATTTCAGACTGGCAGCTCCAGGTGAAAAATCTGACCTGTTAGAATTAGAAAAGCGATTACATGCGGGAACTGGACTGAATGAATAGGTGCTGCCCTCCTCTCCATCTTCACTCAATAGCAATGGTACATGCCATCTGTGTGATGGCATGTGTGTATCACCTGGCAATCACAGGCCAATGTGTGATGCCACTGCCAGGCAGCATGCAGAAAATGTGTTCATCTTCCATCTTGGTGTCATCAGTGTGTGCCATTTGCCTGCACTTCATACGCAGTGAGGGTGCATGCATGGGAGGGTTTTAGTCATGTGGGACATGTGTCAATCAAGTACTGGTTCTCTTGCTTCTCAGCCCTCATTGTGTGCCATGGTGCTAATGCCTGTTTCCATTTCTTTGTTTTCATGTCTTTGCAGGGGAAGACGCACCTGATACTGCTGGGGTTGTGGAGATGGTGCAGACCCAGGAGGGGTCCGAGGGCCGACCAACCACCAGTGAGGGACGTGGTGTGGTGGTGGGGGAGAACCCACAAGTGCTGCAGGTCGTGCTCTCAAGGGGTGTCTCTGGCTGCACCTCCCCCGAGCTGTACTCAGGTGTTGATTCGGATGAGACCTACGTGCCGTCGCAGGTGAGTGTTCCAGGGAGGGATTCTGTTCTGTCTCACCCACCTGCACCAGGGTCAGAACCCTCCATGGGGATGTCAGTGTTGGCAGCTACGCCTTCGGTGGTTACGGATGCAGGGTCACACTCCGCGACATCTGATCCTGTTCCTGGGCCAGCAGATCAGAGGGGGAATGCAGTCCTGCAGCCTCAGGCAGTGCCGGCACAGCAAGTGTTCGCCTTGCCCCAGACAGGTGTGGTGCCCGCCGACGTGGTGGCCGTACGCCACCCGGCAATACCGCATGGGAGCAATCCATTTACGGTATGGCAACCCAACAGGCTGCATCATCCGAGATGATGGCTCAGGCCATGGATAGGGTGGCCACTTCCATTGTCCCCCCAGAAAGGCTGATGGAGCGACTAGAGCAGGCAACCGACTTCATCTGCCAGTCACACAGGGAGGACATGTTGGGGTCCAACAGGGACAGGCGGGCGGCACTGGCGACTCTGCAGGAGGCCATCTCCATTGAGTCCCAGGGCCACAGGGAAGCCCTGAGGCAGGAGCTCCTTCACCTCAGGACGACTCTTGTTGAGCTTGAGGCTTCAACACACCAAAGGACAGAACAGCAGCTGGAGCGTCTCACCCGTACGCTCTCAGCTGAGATGCAGGCAACGAGGGCGGAGGTCCGGGCATCCCGTGAGTTGTTGCATGGGGACCTCCGCACACTCATCCTCCAGAACCAGACCTACCACACCCGCATGCTTGCAGCCATGGAGGAGCAGACTAGGGCCTTGCGTGGGCTGCCTCCCATAGTGCAACCACCTCCGGATGCAGCTGCACAGGGTGATAATAGCGACAGCAGTGATACTCCCACAATAGGGTAGCCGTGTGGGCCATGAGCCCATGGAGGTGTTTTATCTTCCCAGGATCCACGCAGGTGGGTTCTGGTGTGCATCCTGTCCTCGGACCTCCTGGGTGGCCTCCCCAACCCCCCCGGGCCCATCAATGGCCATTTTTGATTGTTTCTTATTTTTATTTTTATTTCTTTTATTCCCAATTTTTTTGGGACGATTTGTTGGCTTCCGTGGTTCCTGTGGGCATACGCTGCATTGTGGCTGGGCACATGCAGGCTTGTAATGTATTTGGTTCAGATGCTTGGGTTTGAGTCACACACACCCCTCCTGCTTCCCGTTTCCATGGGCTTGCAAAGGGTGTGCCCAAGTGACAGTGAATTACACAGTGACGTTGGACTCCCATGAGCTGTGTGGGCAGTCTGTAGTCAATACTGTGTATACATTCCTAGTGCATATTGCTGTTGTGTTGTACACTGCATGTTGCATTGATGTGTAACTCTTCTTCTGTGTCTACCTCCCAATTTGCAGGTCCCTTCCTCATGTCTACACAAGGACCTCTAGTCTGGAGATGGGGTCCATGTTGGCAGCAGTGCACCTACAACTCTACATGGCGCCAACACTGCACAGTTGGTAGTGGTGGGAGTGCAGGCATTTCCAGGTGGTGAGACTACTAATATGTAACATTTGTGATGTCATGTTAATGGTAGTACGTGCTCAAGTATGTTGTTGGTCCGGCATTGCTGTGAGCATTTCAGGTGTTGCAGGTTTCTAATAGGGACACTGTACATAGTGAGACTAGTGTCATGTTGTGGGGATTACTTTGTTTACCTGCAATTAGCATGACATGGCACGGTGTGTCGTGTGGCGGTGCTGGGGTTGGGTTGGCTGACATGGCACTGTCCTCTTGTTGCATTTTGCAAGTGGGTATTCATTTTAGCTGCTTGAATATGTAACTTCACAAAACTGCATTGGTGGTGTCTGTGTGGGTAGGGATGCACACATTGTGACACTTCCAGGTGAACAATCTCAGGCTGATATGGTATTCACGGTTCATTCTCCAGACATTCAGGATCAGTGTCAGGTTGAGTCATCATTGATTGTCAGATGGAATGTGCCAGGCCAGTGTGCACTCCACAGGGGTGTGATTTCTATGTGAAGTAATTAGCCACTAGCTGTGTACGGGCTGCCTCCCCCCGTGCCCTTTCCCCTCCCATGCGCAGCGGCTGTGCATGTGGTTGGGGATGTGGGGCCACCACCATGTCCACGGCCAGGCCCCGGCGTGTTGCAACGTTGTGCAGGACACATGCTGCCACTATGATCCTGCACACTACTGGGGGAGCGTATAACAGCTGGCCGCCAGAACGGTCAAGGGAGCGGAAGCGTGACTTTAGCACTCCGAATGTGCGCTCCACTATGCCCCGGGTCGTAATGTGGGCTGTGTTATATCTTACCTCGGGTGGCGTGGTGGGGTTCCGAATTGGCGTCATCATGTGGGGGCTGAGAGGGTAGGCACTGTCCCCTGTGGAGGTGGTGATTGGTATCATTGGTGGGGTTGTGACCTTGCTCAGTATCCAACATGCATGCATGTGCAGTGGCATACATACTCACCAAGCAGCCATGTATCGCCATGCCGCCCAGCTTCTAGGTCCCGGCTTAGGGTGGACATTCGGTAAATGAAGCTGTCGTGGGTGGAGCCGCGATAGTTGGCATATACTGAGGTGATGATTTCCTTGGCATTACATGCTACCTGCACGTTGATGGAATGCCAGTGCTTGCGGTTCCTATAGATGTGCTCAGATGCCCTGGGGGGACGTAGAGCCACATGGGTGCAGTCGATGGCACCTAGCACTTTGGGGAATCGTGCCACACCGTAAAAATCCAGGGCGGCAGCATGCCTTTCTGCAGGTGTTCTGGGCAGGTATATGTGCCTGCGGACTGATGGGCGTGCAGTGATGATGTTCAAGACCTGGTGTAGGCAGCGTGACTGGGTGGCCTGTGACACCCCACCCACTATGGCACTTGTCCGCTGAAATGATCCAGTGGCTAAGAAGTGCAGTACATTGAGGACCTTCTCCAGGGGGCTGAGTGCTTGGGAGCACAGGGTGGGTGATGTGAGGTCATCCTCCCACTCACTCACCAGGTCCAGTATAATGTGTGGTGGAAACCTGTACCTCCCATACACCTGGTCATCAGGCATCCCGAAAAGGCTGGTTCTGGGTGTGAATATTCTGGCCCTGACTATCCTCCTCCTCCTCCTTTGGTAGCCCACTGCCACTGCTGCTAGGAACGGTATGTTCATCCTGGCGTCTGAGCTTGTTATTGTTAAAGTGCGCAAATTTATGCTTTGCGCGTGTTCTAGGCGAGCGTGTGACCCGCGCACCCCTGGAATCCAGTTCCCAGTCCAATAGCGTGTGGACATTCACACGCACCACGGGATACAGGTTCGCTGACGTACTTGCGTGTGTAAGTGCCCGCGCACCCATGAAATACACGTACATAGGCCAATCGCGTGTACGCGCACTTTTGTCCAATTACACGCGATGACACTCTGACGTGCAGTATTTCCACGTGTGCCCCGTCATCACGTGCTGAGTGGGGAACACCCGTGCGGGTCACGTCACAGACGCCCTTACGCGCTGAGGGACTCTGGTCCAATAGAATCGCGTATGCGTGCTGACGCGCTTACGCGCTAAGGGCCTTTCCTTGGATTTCACGCTGACGTGCAGGATTTTCACGTGCCAAATCACTCCGTATCAAGCTGGCCACGCGAAAACACATGGAAGACCACGCTCCTGCCCAGAAGGCCGAGTTACTGCCCCCCAGTGCCCCGAGCAGCCTCCCACGTGCCATCTGCTGCTGCCTGCCTGCCTGCTGCCACCGTGCCCTGCCATTTGGTGCCTGCACATCAGCCATCTGCAGGGGTCCAGTTGCTGTGTCCACCCCTGCTGGAACTGAAGACTCCCGACTGGGATTACATCGCTCCACAGCCCAGCCCCAGGACCCAGTTGCCCACCCACACCTGCCTCTGGGGTTGCCATGTCGGGCACTTCCACATCTGGCACCAGTGGCAACCCCAGGCCAGAGGGGCAGAGGGGCACCAGCTTCACTGACACCGAAGTTGGTGTCCTGGTGGAGCATGTCCTGGGGCAGTATGATGCCCTCTTTGGATCGTCCCGCGCCAGCAAGGAAGGACGGGAGAGGATCTGGGCCGACTGTGTGGTTGCCATCAACGCGGAGGGGGTGGCAACCCGCGACGTCCTGAAGATCAAGAAGCGCTGGGAGGACTTGAGGTCCAGGACCCTTGTGAAGGCCCGGCGCCTCGTGGAGGGGGGCCGGGGCCGCATGAGTTCCATCCAGATGAGGGTCCTGGAACGCGTACGCCCAGCGCTCCACGCCCAGATCCTTGAGAGGGGGCCCGTCTGGAGTTGAGCGGTAAGTGTCCAAGCATTACTGTGTGAGACAGGGCATGTTGCGGTGTGCTGGTTCTATGATACTTGCCTGTATGTGTGCCATAGGCCATGTATGCATGTATGTGTGCAGGGACATCATGGTCATGCATGTGCGACCAGTGATGTGTGACCCACATGGTTGTTGCATGTGTTCAAATGCCGCATGGGGAGCCCTATGCATATTCTGAACATGAGAGCATGCCAGTCTCTGTACCTGGACATGGGTGGGGGTGAGGGATGGGTGCTGATGCCAGGTACATATATGGTAGCCATGTCTGTGTGCCTGACCTGCGTGTCTGTGACTTGTGCATGCCATGGATGCATGACACATGTGTGTGACGATGCACAGATTCAGTGAAGCAGCCAAATTACCCTTGTATCCGCTGTGTTTGGTGTGTTTGGGGCCAGATGGATGTGACTGAGGTGAAGTGTGTGCATGTGATAGGCATGAGCCATGATGCATGTGAGTTACATATCATTGAATGTTTCAAGAGTCCATTGGACATGCATGGAAATGTCCATGGCATGCACCATGCCTGTTACTGTGTGTGTTTTGCCTGGACTGACCCATGTGTTGTGGAGGGACATGATGGAAGTGTACTTTGACAGTGGTGCTCATCTGCTATTGCTTCCTGTCTAGGGGACCATTGTACAGTGCCCTGATGCTTGTGTTCTTTGTCTCCCTCTACGCAGCGGCTAGTGAAGAAGAGGGCGGAGACGGCGCTGTGGAGCAAGGCGGCGGGGATGCCCCCACGGCTGCAGCGGAAGGGGTGGGTGAGCCCCCACAGGGGCCTGCTACGGTGGGAGACGGTGAGGAGCCATCCAGGTTGGTGGTTTGCACAGAGGAGGAGGAGGCCGCCACTGGGGCACACATGGGGCCTGGTGGGGGCATCCCTGCTGGTGCAAGTGGTGCAGTCCAGGGCCAGGAGGCAGCACAGGTCACCGTGGAGGGGCCTGTGCATGTCGCTGTCCCTGACCCTGTGAGTGCACCACCATGCACCAGCAGGGATGCCCCGTCCCAGGCCCGTCCGCAGGTAGAGGGGATGTCCATGTCACCTGACTCCCCTCCACCTGCGGACGTGGGAACCCCTGGCCGTGTGGAGAAGGTCCTGATTGGGGTCGCGATGCGCACGGCTGTGATTCGTGATGCCGTGCGTGCTTCCCGGGAGGAGGACGCACGTCATCACGAAGTGCACCGTGCCGACGTGGCCCAATTGGGATCGGCCATGTTCGGGGGTTTTCTGCATGTGTTGTCCAATCTGGCGGCCCTCTCCTCCTCTGTGCAGGCTATACACCAGTCGTTCTCCTTGCCGTCTTCCGGCCCAGATGCCACCAGGGCCCCCTGTGGACCTGCCCCGACCAATGCAGCCAGCTCGGTGGGGATCCCATCCCTGCCACAGTTGGGAGTCGGAGGTCCAGCAGGGGTGGACAACACAGCAACTGGACCCCAGCAGATGGAAGATGTGACAGCATCATCAGGCAGGGCACGTGCACGACGGCGTCGGTGGTTTCCATCAGCCTGGATGCCGTCGTGCTGGCAGAGGCAGTGGCGTCGGAGGCAGCAGCAGGCTCGACGTGGGAGGCATCATGGCTCGGGGCCTTCAAGATCAGAGGGGCAGGCATCGGCCGGAGGGCAGGGCAACCCTGGGATGGTGGTGTCTTCCGTGTGGGAGCAGTTGGTCCAGCGGATAGGTGCGGAGCGGCAGCGGGCGGAAGAGGAGCGGCTCACCATGGTCAGGGCGGAGTTCTCCATGCGTCGGGCGTTGAGGCGGGCTGGGTGCCTCGAGGAAGCTCGCAGGGAGTTTGAGCTGGACATGGGGTTATCCCTGCGAGACCTCGGGGCCAGGACAGAGTCCCGCCTCCAGGACATCGACATGGAGTTCGATGATGCCCTGGCCAGCAACATCACCGAGTGAGCCGCAGGACTTGCCCGCTGCCTTTGTATATAGTTATTTAGTTAGTTAGTGTTAGGTTTCCTTTATTAATTTTTGTTTTTTTGGACCGCTCGGACAATGGCCACTTTTTTGTATATATTATTTTCATTAGGTAGTAGTAGGTTTCATTTATGGTGTTGGGCTCATGGACCCTGGAATTTTCGTGTATATAGTTTGCTTTTTGAAGAAACATTTTTTTTATTAATGATTGTGTTCACCATGAGGAAATGGTTTTTCATTATTTTACTTCCACATGATTTTGCTTTGGACAACATTTGTTTTTGGATTACTTTGTTTTTTTTATTTTTACATTTGTTCTCGGACATGGACCATTTATTTTGTTATCCCCATTGTTCTATGTTTGATTTTTTTACTTATTTTTCATCTTTAATACATGTTTTTTTAACTTTCACTTGTGGTATTTTCTCATTGGTTTCATACATGTCATGATATGGGTTTTGACATTCACTTGCACCCATTGTGTATGTGTGTGTGACGGACATGTGTTCATTTACAGACTTGCCATTGGGGTTGTATCATGTAATTGCATTCACTATGTGGGTGGATGCAATCCTTGCCTGGGTGTTTGTGCTGGGTATGCTGCCAATTACTGCCATGATTGAGTATCGTCAGGACCTGGGGGCAGGGGGACATGTGTGGGTGCCTGGTGGAGGGTGCCCCTGCACTGCTGGGGTGTGGGGGTGGTGGGAGACATGAGTGGGGGCCTGGTGGAGGCTGCCCCTGCACTGCTGGGGTGTGGGGGTGGTGGGAGACATGAGTGGGGGCCTGGTGGAGGGTGCCCCTGGTGGCTGGGGGGTGGGGGTGGTGGGAGACATGAGTGGGGGCCTGGTGGAGGGTGACCCTGGTGGCTGGGGGGTGGGGGTGGTGGGTGACATGAGTGGGGGCCTGGTGGAGGGTGACCCTGGTGGCTGGGGGGTGGGGGTGGTGGGAGACATGAGTGGGGGCCTGGTGGAGGGTGACCCTGGTGGCTGGGGGTGGGGGTGGTGGGTGACATGAGTGGGGGCCTGGTGGAGGGTGACCCTGGTGGCTGTGGAATGGGGGTGGTGGGAGACATGAGTGGGGGCCTGGTGGAGGCTTCCCCTGGTGGCTGTGGAATGGGGGTGGTGGGAGACATGAGTGGGGGCCTGGTGGAGGCTGCCCCTGCACTGCTGGGGGGTGGGGGTAATAGGGGACATGAGTGGGGGCCTGGTGGAAGGTTCCCCTGGTGGCTGGGGGGTGGGGGTGGTGGTAGACATGAGTGGGGGCCTGGTGGAGGCTGCCCCTGCACTGCTGGGGGGTGGGGGTGATAGGGGACATGGGTGGGGGCCTGGTGGAGGGTGCCCCTGGTGGCGGGGGGGTGATAGGGGACATGGGTGGGGGCCTGGTGGAGGGTGCCCCTGCACTGCTGGGGGGTGGGAGGGGTGGGAGACATGAGTGGGGGCCTGGTGGAGGGTGCCCCTGGTGGCTGGGGGGTGGGGGTGGTGGGAGACATGAGTGGGGGCCTGGTGGAGGGTGCCCCTGGTGGCTGGGGGGTGGGGGTGGTGGGAGACATGAGTGGGGGCCTGGTGGAGGGTGCCCCTGCACTGCTGGGGTGTGGGGGTGGTGGGAGACATGAGTGGGGGCCTGGTGGAGGGTGCCCCTGGTGGCTGGGGGGTGGGGGTGGTGGGAGACATGAGTGGGGGCCTGGTGGAGGGTGACCCTGGTGGCTGGGGGGTGGGGGTGGTGGGAGACATGAGTGGGGGCCTGGTGGAGGCTGCCCCTGCACTGCTGGGGGGTGGGGGTAATAGGGGACATGAGTGGGGGCCTGGTGGAGGGTGCCCCTGGTGGCTGGGGGGTGGGGGTGGTGGTAGACATGAGTGGGGGCCTGGTGGAGGCTGCCCCTGCACTGCTGGGGGGTGGGGGTGATAGGGGACATGGGTGGGGGCCTGGTGGAGGGTGCCCCTGGTGGCGGGGGGGTGGGGGTGATAGGGGACATGGGTGGGGGCCTGGTGGAGGGTGCCCCTGCACTGCTGGGGGGTGGGGGTGGTGGGAGACATGAGTGGGGGCCTGGTGGAGGGTGCCCCTGGTGGCTGGGGGGTGGGGGTGGTGGGAGACATGAGTGGGGGCCTGGTGGAGGGTGCCCCTGGTGGCTGGGGGGTGGGGGTGGTGGTAGACATGAGTGGGGGCCTGGTGGAGGCTGCCCCTGCACTGCTGGGGGGTGGGGGTGATAGGGGACATGGGTGGGGGCCTGGTGGAGGGTGCCCCTGGTGGCTGGGGGGTGGGGGTGGTGGGAGACATGAGTGGGGGCCTGGTGGAGGGTGCCCCTGGTGGCTGGGGGGTGGGGGTGGTGGGAGACATGAGTGGGGGCCTGGTGGAGGGTGCCCCTGCACTGCTGGGGTGTGGGGGTGGTGGGAGACATGAGTGGGGGCCTGGTGGAGGGTGCCCCTGGTGGCTGGGGGGTGGGGGTGGTGGGAGACATGAGTGGGGGCCTGGTGGAGGGTGCCCCTGGTGGCTGGGGGGTGGGGGTGGTGGTAGACATGAGTGGGGGCCTGGTGGAGGCTGCCCCTGCACTGCTGGGGGGTGGGGGTGATAGGGGACATGGGTGGGGGCCTGGTGGAGGGTGCCCCTGGTGGCTGGGGGGTGGGGGTGGTGGGAGACATGAGTGGGGGCCTGGTGGAGGGTGCCCCTGGTCACTGGGGGGTGGGGGTGGTGGGAGACATGAGTGGGGGCCTGGTGGAGGGTGCCCCTGGTGGCTGGGGTGTGGGGGTGGTGGGAGACATGGGTGGGGGCCTGCTGGCAGGTGCCCCACAGTGCTGGGGGGTGGGGGTGGTGGGGGACATGAGTTGGACATGGGTGGGGGCCTGCTGGCAGGTGCCCCACAGTGCTGGGGGGTGGGGGTGCAAGGGGACATGAGTTGGTGTTCATTAGTTCAAGGAGACATGTGCCTTTGCTGGGGGGCATGCCCATGTTGGGTGGGCTGCCTGCGGGACATGACCAGGGATGCAGGGTAGTCCCCTGTGGTGTGGGCTGCCTGCAGGGGCCGTGGAGGGTGTACAGGGTACACCTGGGAGGACCCACACTGTCAAATCACATGTGGGACTCCCCGGCACCCCTGAAATACACGTACCGTGCAGAAATCGCGTGTAAAACTTCCCGCGCACCCCTGAAATACACGCCCCCAGGCTATTCGCGTGTGGAACTTCCCGCGCACCCCTGAAATACACGCGCCCAGGCTATTCGCGTGTAAAACTTCCTGCGCACCCCTGAAATACACGCGCCCAGGCTATTCGCGTGTGGAACTTCACGCGCACCCCTGAAATACACGCGCCCAGGCTATTCGCGTGTAAAACTTCCCGCGCACCCCTGAAATACACGCGCCCAGGCTATTCGCGTGTGGAACTTCCCGCGCACCCCTGAAATACACGCGCCCAGGCTATTCGCGTGTAAAACTTCCCGCGCACCCCTGAAATACACGCGCCCAGGCTATTCGCGTGTGGAACTTCCCGCGCACCCCTGAAATACACGCGCCCAGGCTATTCGCGTGTGGAACTTCCCGCGCACCCCTGAAATACACGCGCCCAGGCTATTCGCGTGTGGAACTTCCCACGCACCCCTGAAATACACGCGCCCAGGCTATTCGCGTGTGGAACTTCCCGCGCACCCCTGAAATACACGCGCCCAGGCTATTCGCGTGTGGAACTTCCCGCGCACCCCTGAAATACACGCGCCCAGGCTATTCGCGTGTGGAACTTCTCACGCACCCCTGGAATACACGTAGCCCGCTCCCCCAGGCCCGATCGCGTGAGGAACTTCACGCGAACCCCTGTAATACACGTAGCCCGCTCCCCCAGGCCCGATCGCGTGGGAAACTTCACGCGAACCCCTGAAATACACGTAGCACGCTCCCCCAGGCCCGATCGCATGAGGAACTTCACGCGAACCCCTGTAATACACGTAGCCCGCTCCCCCAGGCCCGATCGCGTGTGTAACTTCACGCGAACCCCTGAAATACACGTAGCACGCTCCCCCAGGCCCGATCGCGTGAGAAACTTCACGCGAACCCCTGAAATACACGTAGCCCGCTCCCCCAGGCCCGATCGCGTGAATAACTTCACGCGAACCCCTGTGATGCACGTACCCTGCTGAAATTGCGTGTGAGACTTCCCGCGCACCCCGGTATACACGCACACGTATTTTTTTTCAGCGGGTGTCCGTGTTTGTGGGTACCCCTTTGCACGTCATTTTTCCTGGAGAGCCACAGTATGGGGCATTCATCATGGCAGTATATAGGTGCTATTTGTTGGCGCACCTTTTGGCGCACATTTCTTACAGCCGCAGAGACGCTACCGCCTGCTTTCTTGTGGCGGTCGTGTTTGTGCCTGTGCGCTGGTTTGAGCGTGCGCTTTTTTCCCCTATTCTATTCCATGAATACGTGTTGTAGGCGAGCGTGTGGGCGTTCCGCGCACTTGTGCCCTGTACTTCCCCCGTGACGCCCACGTTTTGGCAAGTTGTTCCCCATTCCGAGTGTTACGCCCGTGTTCCGCCTACTTTTGTTGCGTGCGCCGCGCTATGTGCGAATTTCGCTGTGGCCTGTGCGATTTTCGCTGTGACCTGGCGCACGCTGTTAGATGGCCTGTGCGCCAACGTGCGCCGCGCACTTTTTTATCGCACATCCGCTGGTTTTCTCGCGCACGGCCTTCCATGAATCGACGTGCGCTGCTTTTCGTGCGATTTTCGCACTTGCACTGCGATTTTCGCTATTCCACTGCGATTCGCACGTTTTTGCCCACTTGCGCCGCGCTAATTATTCCATGAATCGGCCTGATAATGTCTTCCTTGTTGCATCTTTAACCCATAAATGGCATTGGGTGTCTTCTAACCTTTGTATGTTCTGCAGCACAGACATCGAATATGAAATTGCCCTGCATACGCTAATGCAATGAGAAGATGGCTTTATCCAATTTTCTTCAAATACCAGGCATGCTCCACAGCTGATGCTTATGCTCTGTGCAAAATAACTGTTCATGAAGAAGTCATCTTTGCGGTATTTAGCTTTTTGAAAAGGGCCTGAAGAATATGATCAAACAGAATGACATGAATCAGTGGATATTGTATTCATCTGTATGCCGTTTTATTCCCCCCCCAACCCCGATATTTATTAATTGCATTTTATATTCTGTTTCAAACTTGTATGTATCTTTTTAACCTGTTGTATAATTTTTGTATAATACTTTTATGGGCTTAGTAAAATTGATTGACTGACTGGCTTTCTTAATCAGTGTTCCCACAGTTGTCAGGAAAACTCTCTCTTTACACAGCATCGCATAATCATGCACTATCACAAATTCATAGTGGGAATCTAAAAATAGTTAACCATTTGCTGTAATGCATGCATATGTTGGGGCAGCAAGCTTGGCTATTTGCGCTGAAAATACATCTAGGAGTTTACTGCTTTCGATTATTGCATAGATTGTATACGGATACCTGTGATTTTAACGAAAAACATAATAACTAAAACATTTTTAACAAACCGAAAATTCCCACTCTGAAGCCCCCTGTTTCCCTAGGTTTATAACCCCACCCCAAGCCCCTTCCCAACCGTTTTAATCCTTTACCCCACCCCATACATATTTTCTACTAAAGATTCAGTGTTTTTTGATATTTTGGGTTTGTTAAAAATGTTTTTCGTTATTCTCTATTCATTACTATTACTAGATACCATTGTACACACTTCATACCCTGATATTAACTCCCCTTTTTCATTCCGTAAATAAACACCGCCCACATAATATCCTCATCCAAATTTATCTATTTAGTGCAGCTGTGGTTAAGAGGCAATCATTGGGCTCCACATCTGTCTGGCATGGCAGCAGTAAGGCTGGATTTAACTCTGGGCATAATGTAAGGAACACATTGGCTGAATTATACAAATTGAGCTCATATTTAGTACGCCTGGGTGTAGATAAATGTTGTTACTTTGATGTAAGCAGCAGTGTAGTTACTGAATGCTGCACTGCCACATTGTGGTCAACTGTAGCACTGTTTTAAGTGCTGTACACCACCAGCACTGCTGCGGCCACTGACTGCAGGCAAGGTGACATCCCTGCTATAACAGAATCTAATGGGGTATTTCTATAGGCCATTTATATGTTTGTCACCAGGCTTTTGTATAAATGCGGACTGTGCGTATCCTTCTCTCTCGTTACTATAAATGGCTACAATGTCTATGGAGAATATAGACTTGTGCAATCTCATAGTAGCTTACAAACACAAATCCTTTTGGATTTACATTACCTGGGTGGCAGGCATCGGGAACATGCTGAGTGGCGGTCCCGCGTGATTTACTTAACTTCAGAGGCAGTGTAGTGTATTACTTTGTGTTTGTAAGCTACTATGAGATTGCACGAGTCTATATTCTCCGTAGACATTGTTATTAACCCACACCCTGCTCGGGATAGCCTCTGTGACCACACGCTTATGCCCGATACGGCAGGTAGTTCATACATGCTAAGGGGCTGTGTTTTTCGGATAATGCAATCCAGGGGGCACTGAGAAAGGAAGAACATTGTGACCGGAATGGATTGATTCCATTTAGAGATTATGGGCTTGATTAAGTTTGTATATATGTTTTCTGATTAGAACGCATGTAGTCCACGTGAAGCCCAATACACAAAGCTATATCCAGAATTGGAACTCACCGGGATCCACTGGGAACACCATTTGAGGGTGAGTCCGTGAAGCTATTTTTCTGCATTTATGAGGACATAACTGTGTGCTGTGATATTTGTCAGCAGCACACCTGATCAATGGGAATCCGGTTATGTTTTCTTTCCCCAGTTTATCTGATATTGGCATGCACTGTCAGTGGGATTTATTGACCCAGGGAAAACATTGAGGACTGTATCTGCCCAAGCAAGGAACTTGATCCAGCTGGTTGATTGCAATACACTTACTGAGTAATTTATTTCAGTATACTTGACGCCATCCTATAAGGGTGCAGTAGGGATGGATTTGATGTATAAGTAGAGAGAAATGTGCTGGTATTGAGCACAGTGTCTCTCTTTTTGTTTCAGGCTCCTTTTGATTTGTCTTATTAGAAGCCTAAGGATTAATTCCAATGTTGACACTATTCCCGACACTGATGGTTGGAGGTGAGTGCCAACTAGTATCACCATTACTGATGTATACACACAAGATATCTGTGTCGTGATGAAATGAGAGGCTAGAGATTAATGGTTTTGTTACTGTTTGATGTTGTAGATTTGCTCCAGAGGACATCTCTCACCCCTTGTTACTAGGTTAGACCACTAGTGTGGTTTACCATGATCCTGAAGAAGGTCGAAGAACATTTGGCCGATTTGGCCACAACAGAGCGACCGAAACATATGTAGATCTTGTGAATATGCATTTTCCCTATTCTAGGAAAAACACACTAAATACTGTTTGATGTGTGACAAATACTGTACATTGAGGGGATTTTTTTTATGTGCAGGTGTGGGTGCCTATGGTTTTGTATAGTGAGTGATCCTTGAATGTGTAGAATGAGAATGTGTATGGATGGTGAGATAAGTGATAAGATGTGTTAGAGGTGTCGATTGAGCCATTCTGTGAATTAACAGTATCAAAATTGCTTTGTGAAATCATTACAAAAATTGTTGCAATACAAATATATTTAAAAAACTGTGTATATTATACAAGTGATCGCTTTAGCCTTATTTGTGCCTAGGTCCAGTGCTTGTTCTTACATGTATAACTGACCTTGAGGACCTATGGTGTTTACAAACCCTTAAATTCTTTCTGGGCTTTCTGTAAGGCCTCTTACCTACCTTTGTGTTAAAACAGGGCTTTGAGTGGAAGGAGTCCATTACTCCTGTTTGTTTTAGGTCTCAGGTGGGCATGGCGAATCCGAGGAGTGATTTCACCAAATTGTAGAAACCAAAATCCATCACCAAATAATCTAATAAGCAACCTCAGGCAGCAAAGGGATAAACAAGAGGTATTTATGTACAGGGGTGCAGGAATGGACAGGGAAACTGGCTTACTATCCTCGTCCCAAAAATGTGTCCCCAAAACACAGAAAAAGTAGGATTTTTAAAGGCTTTTATACATTGGTGCCAATGTTGGTGAAAAGTGTAATTTGGCTGAAGGGAGCCGTTGCATGTTGGCATACACCATCATTTGCACGGTGGAGTGCAACGGTGCAGGGCAAAAGGCGGCGTACACGTGTGTATGCCGCCTTTGGACATGCACTTTGCACTCGTCTGTGCAAAGTGAGTAAACGCAGCAGTGTTTACTTTTAATTGTGAGTGCCGCTTGCCATTCTGCCATGTTTTATATGCCATGCGGGCATGGCAAGCGGCCCTCTCAATTTGTAATTGTACTTGTAAATGCTGCTGCCATGCACGTTTAGCAGGCACTGTTTACAATGGATCTCTAAAGGGTCCGTCTGCTTCATGGTGATGCATAAAAAACAGCAGATCCGATAGGGATATACTGCATTTGCACCGGGATGAAAATCGATGCCCGAGCAAATGCCTTAGCATTTGTATAGAAGAGAGGAAGGGAGGCGGTGGAAACGCAAGTTGCGTTTTGCCCTTACTCTCCACCATACAAATGATTGAAAATGAGCCGTAACATGAATGAATAGCGTAAAATCCTCAAACAAGGCTTTTATGCCATTTAGTTACATTGCGTGCTCATTGAACATGGACTCCATTGTCCGTAGCTCATACACGTCTTTGGCCCATCAGAAATAAAATACTGTCAGATTCAACAAATGTCAGAGGCCCAGGCCCGATCAGACGAATGCCCCCTTACGATCGGATACATGTTTTTTTCTAGATTCTTGTGGCAAAGGTTTGATGCCCACAACTGGGAGCTGATGGGGCCCACCACAGGTCCTCTATGTTCTTAAGAGTATTTCCATTCCACTCAATCTATGATTCTTTACCTCTTTGGGCTGCTTTACTTTTGGCTCTGTACTACATCTGGGGCTACAGGATCAGGCTCGGGAGCTGGCTAACGTGCAACGAGCATATTGTCCACCCTATATTGCCTACCATGCAAAACTTCTCAATGCACCAGGCCCTTTCTCTCCAAAGACATCTGCACCAACATAGCCAGAGCCATCACTGGATCCCGGTTAGACTACTGTAATGTTCTCTTGCTAGGGACCTCCACCAAAAACCTGGAGAAACTGCAAATAATTCAGAATAGCGCCCTGCGTGCAGCACAAGGCATCTCTAAAAGAGAGCACATCACTGCAATCAGAAACGCATCCCACTGGCTCCCCATAAAGGAGAGGATTATCTTCAAAGCACTGACCATCACCCATAAGTGCATTCACCTCTCCGCACCAGATTATCTACCACAAATAATCCACACTGCCTACTCCACCAGACCTACCAGGACACTCTATCCCAATATGCTCTCTGTACCCAGGGTCAAAATAGCTAGAGCAGGTGGCGCCAGCTTCCCCTACCTCGCCTCCCTACACTGGAACACCCGTCCCACCTCCCTGCGAGCTGAACCATCACTCACTGCCTTCCGCAAGGCTATGAAAACTACCTTGTTCGCCTGACCAACCCTACTTGCTGATGTGACGTCCTTCCCCTTCCTCAGGGTTACTTGAATGATCACTACTGCAATTATTCTTTTGTAATAATGACCCTCCATGCATTTTATGTATAATACGGTCTAATGTCTGAACCCTGTACCTACTGTAACTAAGTTTCCCTACAAGTAACAGCGCCACAATGCCCCCGGGCTGTCTGTGCGCTATAGAAATGTAATAAATAAATAAATAAATAAATAAATATGACAATGGCAGAATTCCAAAAACACCAGAGTCCCATCTCAGTCAGTGATCACCATTCTCTTAAAGTAGCTCTGCATCAAGTACTCGGTCTAAACACATCGAAGATCCTGGACAGAACTCTTCCTCCGCTTTCTTTACAAGGGAGTTCGTTCTTGGTCAATAAGGAGTTATTTTAATCATCATGAATTGTGCTGTCAGCTCTTCTGTTCAGTTGCATTTCTCTTTCGGTCAGCTGTTCCAGCATTTTAATAGTTGGTTTGATGCTTTATTTATGTAGGAAAAAAGCAAATTGCCCAGGCTTGTGCCATATCTTTGCTCCCAAATTTGTGTATTTTTAATCCCTAGAATAAGTAACCCAGTCCCACATATGCACAAAAGGATAACATTAGCAGTAGAATATTACTGACATTTGTATGTTTTATATGTTTTCCCACATGTGCTTGCTTGTAACTAAATGCCTGTCTCTTTCAGGTTCCTTCATCAGTGTCCTGTACTGCAGGTGGTTTAGTGTGCTTGGATGATCCTTGTATTCACGTCGCAGTGACCAAATAGTGCGACTGCGGAATACTTGCCTACTCTGCCATCTTCTTGCACATGGTGCATGCAGGGAGATTGTGACGGTTCTAGTTGAAAAAGGACATTTTCAATCTGGAGACTAACCAAGGCTTGGCCATCTCTTCTGAGGCCATGGATAAGCCCCATGGTCAAGATGAGGTTCAAAGAAATCAAAAACGTTCTAAAGTGGAGCATACACTGAAGAATGTGCCTTTTAAGATGGAACCGGGGATGGATGCAGAGGCATTCCTGTTGGCATTTGAGTGTGCAGCAGAAGACTCATTGTGGCCAAGAGATCAATGGGTTATGCATCTCGCTCCCTTTCTATCAAAGGAGGCAAAGACAATTTACCAGGATCTGCCATATGACATGACTCGTGATTATGATCGACTGAAAGAGGCTATTCTGAGTCACGTAGACAAGAGTGAGGAAAGCTACCGCGAAAAGTTCCGTAATCTCACTTTAAGAGCAGGAGCAAGACCACGGACGATTGCCCATCAATTGCATGACTTGGGGAAAAAGTGGCTTAAGCCAGATATTCGGAGCCCTGCTGAAATTGTGGAACTTGTTGTAGTGGAGCAGTTCATCCAGATCCTTCCATCAGATGCTGGGAAATGGTTAAGTAAACGCCAAGTATTGTCCCTGGACTGTGCCGTTCAGTTAATTGAGGCATACCTGGCTCGTGGAGACCTTAAAACCACTGTTGTTGATGGCAGCTCCGGTACCCAGCCATCGGCTCCTGGAGAAGGTGAACACTTAACTCAAGGTATGATAAAAGAATCTTTATGGAAGGACCGTATACAAATGTATACCATGTGCCTGTGGTGTAAAATATTCAGAGTATGAAAGAATGTGAATATATCCACTCTTTGCCACTACAGGGCCTATTTTGGATAGGAAAGGTTTGGCACTTTTCAACCATTTTTTATGATGCACTAGTTCTGTACGGCAAGACCTTTAATATAGAGCCTTGCCCAACTTGTTATTAGAGCGGACCGTCTAAAAGAACATTAAAGCCGTTCAAATGAGCCACTGGAAATTCTTGACCGTGTAAAGAATAGCAAGCTTATAATACTGCACTTTATAGGAGGTTTAAAATAAACAAAGTAATTTGGTCGAGTTGTTTATTTACTGCTTCATATTAGGATTTACACTTTTTCTGTGTAATCCAAATTTTGACAGATATAGTGTGTGGGTAGTAAGGAAATTACATAGATTTGCCAGGATATTGAAACCTGGGTCAAGAGGAGAATCTGAGATTACAGCAGTGTTTTGCAAATGTAGCAGGTCACCTAATAATTACCCTGCATCTCCTCCACAAATATACTGATGCCCACTACATCTTGCTTTTCACGCAAGCACATTCCCAATTTCTTAAAAGTTTTTTCAAGACTGAGCTTTTTCTGCTCTTAACAAACTGCTGGGTCACAAGCTTTATCCCAGGTTGTTAAGTTTAAAAAAAATGTGTAAACCAAAATAATCCTCTTGATATAAATGATTTCTACTATTAAATCGATGCAGATAATAAACTTAGTAAAATAAACATTCATTTGATAGAAACTTTAGGAAAAAAGAGGTTTATACAGACATTTGATTTGTATGTAATTTATAATCCATCAGCCTCTCTTCCTTTCTCTGTTTCTCCTTTTTTCTCTTTTTCTCTCTCTTCCTCGCTTTCTCTCCCTCTCAAAGTCTCTGCACCATGCTCAAGACACACAGAAAACAAATAGCTGGGCCTGTCTGTCTTTTTGTCCTGAAAGGGGATTTTGTTCCAACCACTCTAGCTAGGGAGGCATCAGAAGGAAGAAAGTAATATAACATAACTTAAGACTGTATCCTTAGGGTTTCCAGCTTTAGAAAAGTCAGGTTATCCTAGGTTTTATGTTTGACATTGCCACCAACACTGGATTGTACCATTCCAACAGCGCTCACAGTAGTCCTAGTTTACAGTAGAGAAAAAGAGGCCAACATTACAAATTGGTGGAATTGTCTACCCAGGATGGGTTTTCTTGATAGCCATAGATTCACTTATCTGAACATAAACATTCAGGCTAGTTTACAATGTTTCAATGCACATGCAGATTCTGTGTTTGTAAGAATGCCTACTTGATCTCTGCATGCTTTTGTAATAGAGGAGAAGGAATGCCAAAAAGACCTAATATGGGCCTGGTACCCTCACCCTCTAGTGAACCTGGATAAGACATTACTATACCCCTGGACCTCAGACATATCTATGTACTAAAGAAGAAGTTGACAATGTCAACATTAATGAGGACCAGTTAACCAAAAAGCATCCCTACATGAAAACTGAGCTCCCTGGCCCCCCAGTCATATCTGCAGCCTCCTTTAACTATCTTGCCTCTCATTATGTAGACCTGGCAGCCATAGTGTTGAGTGAAACAGCCTTCGGTCTGATAGCAAACTAGCCAGCCTGTATGTTTATAGGTGCTCTCTGATAGCCGAGTGGGGTTCACACAGCTCCAAACAGAACGTAGCAATGGATTTCTTTGAACACAAAAGGAAAAATGAAATTCCTCTCCATGAGACAAAGTCAGGTCTATATTTTATTCAACAGACCATGGGTCTTCCAAATTTCACAGGTTCTTGTTGGGGTCTCCTGGTCACTTAGTCCCCTGGCGTTTCTCTCGGACAATCCCCAGTTTGGTATCCTGGTTTTGTTAGCTACAACTTCCTCTGATTCTCCTTGTTGAGCCTGTAGACATTTCTGTGTTTCTGCAACAAACTGTTGGACCAGCTGGAGTTTCTCTTCAACAATGCTAGCTGGGCTTGCCTCCCCCAATTTCCACAGATTAACTCAAGACAGCCTCCTCAGCTCCTTTTTCTAGTGCCGGGTCTTTTCCCTTTTCACCACCTCTCTACTCCTTGGCTGGGCTGCTCCTCCTCAATGCCAAACCTCATGCTTTTTTCTCCTCCAACTGTGGGCTTAACCTCTTCTCATCAGGGTCTCGCTCCTGCCTTGGCCTAAGTATGTTGTAATAGTATCAGAATTAAGAGGTCGACAAAATGGTGGCATGTTGATTGTTACAGACTTTTATTAAAGAAAGTGGGGTTGGGAAATGCCTACCTGTCCCTAACATTAAGAGGGGGTTCCCTGCCTCAAAGGATTAACGAATGGTCTGTCAGGATGTCCAAAGAAAGAAAATTCCACCGTTGTGTCAAAACCTATTTCCAACCTTTACACTATGAATTCATACTAAAGTGAATGGGGATCTTCCTCTGGATGTGTGATTCAAAAATAAAGTTCAATAACTGGTGTCAAAAATAAACTTCAGAAGGACCAAGAGAATGTAACCCTTCTCCTGGCCTATTTATAGTGTTCACAAACAGCAGGGGAATGGCAACCATCCCCATGCTTCTTTCCAACTTCTTCAAAAGTACCAAGAGAATGCCTCCCTTCTCTTGGCTTATTACAGTGTCCACAAACACCAGGGAGGCTGACTCCCTTCCCATGACTTTGTTTCAGCTCCTTCAAAGTGCCAAGAGACTGCCTCCCTTCGCCTGTCTTGTTATAACGTTCACAAACACCAAGGGGGATTGACTCCCTTCCACTGGTTTCTTTATGGATGTAGGTCCACCTGGTACACTAGCCTGCCAGGTACTGTGACTATGATGATTACACTGGAGGCCTGGATTGCCTTCCCAACTGGTTCCACTTCGATAGTCAGGGTCCTTGGCTTTTAGGTTCTGCTCTGTTCCTTGCACCCTGCATCTTCAGTACTTCTTTGGGCCCTCTATACCTCCCCTTGCACTGTGCACCTTTTTCCTCGCTTGGTCGACTGTGCTCTCAGGGCTCTTCTGAGTCTTCCGAGCTGCCGTGCTGCTTTCTCACCGGTCAGTGCTTCCATGCGGTCTACGGCAGCTCCGCAAGGGAAACTGACCTTTGGCTGGGGTGTTGTCTGCTCCACACGCTTGTCGGATACTGGCAACACCAGGAACTTCTCCCTCCGCCTTCCTGGAGCGGTCTCTCTATGCTGGACCCTACTTGCGGTGGCATGTTCCCATCTGAGCGTCCCGGTCTCCCTTCTTCTTTCTTTCTGCTTCCATGACTTTGTGATTCCTCCATGGAAGGATCAACTCCTCCAGCAGCCTTGGGAAGTAGCTCTCCACCAGCGAGCAATGGATTCCTCCTAGTTTTGTCAAAGACCTCACATGAGTAGTCTCTACTCTCCCTCATCTCGGTACTTGAGTTCATATCAAATGGGTGACAGAAACATATGGAAGTGGTGGGAGGGGAGTTGGTATTAAGGGAGTGGATAGGTGTGAGGCCAACATACCATCTTCTCCTCAGATGATCGTCCCTCGTCCCATAAGGGGGTTTCCTCCCCATTGGATCCTCCCTCGTTGCACTACCCCCATGGAGACTATTGGGTAGTGTCTGCACTGCTCTGGCCCCATGGGAAGGGGCTCTCCCCAGAGGAGAAGGGACAACATCTGAGGATTTGTCACAATCCCCTCCTGCTGTTTCCTGCTCTAGCTGTCTGCCACCTTACCAGTGCCGATAGTCTGTGGCTATCCTTCACCCAATGTCTTAGGCTATTTCTCACTGATGAGGCCCAACAAGGCCAACACATGTTTGGGGATGCTTGTGGTCTCGTGCAGAAGGGATGTGACCTAGCAGTTTGGGCTGGACTGCCCCTTTTAGGATGGGACCAAGCCTGATTTGCATATGGTGTTTCCCCTTCTATGATGGCTTGGCAGGCGAAGAGCGATGTCTGGAGGGTTGCCCAGAACAAAGACAGAGGTTAAGATTCATTCTAAACCTTCCAGCCATCACCTCTTTGTTTTTGCTTTGTCACCTTAAGTGGGACGAGTATGCCCAGACGTGGGTCCGTTCCTGCTGGGCCTAGAGACCCACGCTACTCCTCACTGATGAGGCCCAACAAGGCCGAAACATGTTTGGGGATGCTTGTGGTCTTGTGCAGAAGGGATGTGACCTAGCAGTTCGGGCTGGACTGCACCTTTTGGGGTGGGACCAAGCCTGATTTGCATGTGGTCTTTCCCCTTCTGTAATGGCTTGGCAGGCGAAGAATGATGGTCTGGAGGGTTTCCCAGAGCAATGCCAGAGGTTAAGTTTCATGCTAAACCTTCCAGCCATCACCTCTTTGTTTTTGCTTACTCGCACCACCTCCTGTTATCTTCAATATTAATTAGTTGTCTTTCTCCCACTACTGCCTGATGTCTCTTATCCTTTTGTCTCCAGCCTCCTCCACCCCTCTCTGTCTCTCAGCGCCTCACGAGAATCTCTAGCTTACTCTAACCAAATGCCACAATGTTATCCAAATGACCCCACCTCCCCTTCCTGGGACACCGCTTTATATTCTAGCGGGCTCTTGCCTGGAGCAGGTGTATGGGTTATAAGGCCTGCACAAGTCGCCTCATTGATGCTGCTACGTGAATGGGCGCTGTCGAATTTCTTTCAACTCACAGTTGTAGTGTATGTCTGATCTTCTTGTAATCTGAGTAGTGTAGTAGTGTCCGGACCTGGCTGTAAGACGCCGGCAGCAAGCTTGGATTTCTTGTCTGTGTGAGTCTGCACATGCATGTGAGCAGGGCTCCAGATAACATTTTAAAGTGGAGTATTTTACTCCCCATTTTATGAAGTTGAAAATATAATGACTTAAGGAGTTACAAAAGTAATTCCCATTCCAAATGGGGGTACATTTTGTCAAATACAAAAAAAATATATTTTTGTAATCCATAATTCACGGAATTTAATAGATGCTTTGTAACACTAAAGATCGCCTGCCTTCCTGGGTCATAAGCGGGCTAGTGCCACTGATCCAAAAATATCGCTGGAGACATTGGGTGGAAGCAGGGGGGCAGGTTTTGATGTGTGGGTTGTATCCTTTATTTTGTGTGGGAATATTTTTACGATCTTTTTTTTGGGAGTATTTACTTTTTCAGCAAGTAAAATTGGCTGGCCCACCTCTTACCTCTAGGGCTGCACATGGACATTTGTGCACAGCAGCAGATCTGTGTCTACAATGAGAGTGACAGTAAATGTCAGTGCTTTAGGATAATTGTGATGGTTCCTGGTTAGGTTGGAGCTTTCATCTTGTTGAGCTTGCATTGGGCATGGGATGCACTGCTCTGTGTGAAGTCATGGGTCTACCAGCAAAAGGGGCACAGGCCTCCAGTTCACACCATAGGAGGGATTGACATCTGGCCGTCTGATCCAATAAAGTGAATGTCAATTGTTTACAGAACATAGATAACATTTTAGGATATTTTATGGTGCACCCTGACATTGCTGAACTGCTGATAGTGTAGTATGCCAGGTACACACACCATTTTCCTGGCTCACAGCAGCACCTTGGCGCCTTGATTGTCACCAACATAACTATCTCCTTTATGACCAAAGCTTAATGGCACACTCTCTAATTGCGCCTATTTTGATTGCTGTGGCCTTTCAGAAAATTGCTTTCTTGAAATGTCTAGGGTAAACTTACTATTTAAATATTGTCAAACTCACTTTTTTCAGGTCCAGTGACAGTGAAACCAGAGAGGGTACGAATGGTTGAAGACAAGAAGCTGGAGGTTATTGATCTCTCAGATTCTGTTTCGAGCGGAAGCACTGAGGTTCCTACCACACCCTCTGTGACTGTGAAAAAAGAAAACCATCCAATGATGGAAGAAAGTGGGAAATCATCTTTTGGAGTTTTTGAGGACTTTGAGGATGGAGATGAAATTGAAAACACCTCTAGAAGGTTTCTGGCTGTGAAGCCTGAAATTGAACCTATGATGGAAGAAGCAGAAGAGCCATCCGTCATCATCTTCGAGAGCTCTGAAGACGACGAAGAGAGGATACAAAAGGGGAAAACTCCATCCTTGAAGGACTGTGCAGAGGCGAGTGAGAAGACTGAACTCTGCTTCATAGGTCAGTAAAGCATCTTCCACAGTAAATGTGAGATACTCTTTATCTGTACCTTGAGGGTGGCATGTTGGTTAATAAATACTTTTATTCACAATATAGTACAAAATCCTACAGGGTTGAAGGAAATCCTATCTAGTCCTACCTGTAAGCGGGGTTTCCCTATCTCAACAAAACTAGCTAAGGAAACTGTCAGTGTCAGGATATCCAAAGTAAGTTCGCTGTCCTAACCTGTCCCTTGCAAACTGAACGTAATATAGCCTGGCTTTGCAGTTCCAAATGAACGTTCAATTAACGGTATAGAAAAGCAAACTAAAGTTCCACAAGTCTTGGGGGTTGATTCCCTTTCCCCCAAAGCCTTTCCAGTGTTACACAAAGTCGGTTTCTTTGTGAGCAGACCCGCCTCACAGGCGCTGCGACAAGGTAAATTAGCCTGGTTCTCCTTTCCAAGCGGTGCTGTGATTTCTCCTCTCACTTGCTGTGGGTCTCGGACCCTATTCTCTATTACCGTCTTCTTGGTCCACAGTCTTGCTAAGTAAGGGTACACCACGTCCTTCAATTCCCAGTTTTATGTCTCCGATTTCACCTTCACCCACAGTCTTGGTTTACTCTCCTGCCAAGGTCTGTGAGTGTTACTGGCACATATAACCTTTGTATTCCTCTTGAATATAGTCTGGGGAGCACTCCCCCCCACCCCCCAACCTGGGTCCCACTCATAGTGCTCCTTTTACCCAGTCTTTCTTTATTCCACATCCCTAATTGACTCTCCTGCCAGGGTCTGTGAATGTCACTTGTTTCTGCAAAGTTCGCAATTCCCCCTGATATAGCTTGGGGTATGCCTTTCTCATATTGGTCCCAGACCCCCTTCACTTGGTTGTTCACAATAGTATCTTGATTTAATCTTCCTTCGATCCACAGTTTTGGTTTACTCTCCTGCAAAGGTCTGTGAGCGTCCCTTATATTTGCAAAGTCCATATTTCCCCCTGTTCCTCTTCGGGGTATGTGTATCTGCATTGGGTCCCAGGCCCTGTATGCTAGGTCTCTCTGCCCCGGTGAGTATTTCTCCTTCACTTCGCATTGTGCCCCATATGCTCTCTAGGTCTAGGTTTCTAGGCCCCAACCTTTAGACTAGCCACTCTTGTACCTGTAGGGTTTTGGCTGTGTCTCTCCGGTTGCTAGTGGGTCTCCCAGAAGCTGTGGCAGCCTCTCAGTTTGCTGCTGCTGTATGTCAGCGTAGCAGCTCCGGTAACTGGCAGGTAAGTTTCCTCTTCTCTGGTCCGCCTGCGTAGCCGGTCCTCCGCGGCTCTGCCTTCCTCCTGCGTACCGCAGGCTTCTCTCTCCAGTAGGTCTGCACAGCCTTTGCCAAGTGTTCGGTCCACACCGAGCTGAGAACATAGACGATCAGGTTGTCGCAAAGGTTAGAGGGTATGCCTTTGTTCCAGTTAGTAATCTTCATTACTCACGTCCTCCTCCTCATCCTAGTACTGCCATTGAATGTAATGTGAGTGTCTTTCTCTTTAGTAGTCTCTACTGGTGTGATATCGCAACAGTACATTGTGGAGGGGTAAGAGAAGGGTTTACAGGGATGGTGTGAGGGTCAGAGGGATACTGTGTTCTTCCTATGCAGTCAATGCTCTCAATGGGGTCCTCCATCCCCATGCGATCCTCCCGCTGAGTACCACCCTCAGGGGGACTATCGGGTAGCAGCCTCACGACCCTGGACTCATGGAGGGGCTTCCCCATTAAAACCAGTGACGATTCCTCGGGATTCATCACAGTACATAGAGCAAACTGTTCAGAACTATGTATGACATATTTAATGACGACAAGGTTTGACATGCAAGTTTTCTGAATGCTTTGGCATAATGTTTTGGGGCTAATTCACACAGTCGCTTGAAGACAAATAGAGTTCAACCATGCATAGGCAACATGATACCCATGTTTGGCCTACATCTGTTATACCTACTTCTCAAAAACAAGCAGTTTGCTAAATGCAGCAACGTGTTTACCGAAGAAGGAGGTGCACGCCAGGACGAGAACTTTGCGAATTAGACACTCGTCTCTGCGTGTGTAATGCCTGAAGGAAATATTATCAGTTTGTGAATCAGCGAAACATGTTGATCCCCACTGAAGCAATTATTTTCATAGCGAGGCGCCTTCAGCATGTCGCCCTCAAATCCTGTGCACAGCGCTAGAATTTGTGCCCCTTCTTAAGCTGCAGAGCAGACTTGCAGCAGGTGACAGATTAAAAGAATTGCTTCAATGTCTGGTAATTCTGCACCACTACTGAACAATTTGGCAATGATATCTCCACTGGTACAAAATGCCATTTTTGCACTTGTCTTTCAGTGCGTATGTTATTTTTTTCGCTCGTGTGGTAGGTCAGACACGTGAGACGGACAACTGTACAATTTTCAAAGCGTCTAAATGTTATTAAAGTAAAGAAAAATGCCTCTCCTAGCCCAACTTCTAAAGTGGAGGTTCCCTAATCTAGAAAATAACAAAAAGGGGGCTTGTCAACACAACCTACATCAATCAGCGCTGTCCTCCGTCTAACCCTGTGCAACCCTGCTGGCTGTCCCCATCACTAACAAAGGAAATAAAAACGTAGCCTAGAGAAGTTTCTTACTCTCCTTTCTTGGCTTGTTCTGGTAGTTGCGTGACCCGCTCCCCAAATGACGTAAACAAATACCAGACAAAGGTTTTACTGCGGTACAAAAATACAAGAACTCGCACATTAGGGTATACAGGTCATTATTTATATGCTCCATTCCATTAACATGATGTTATGAGCATTCATTGGTGATGATGTCACTGCTCATGTTTTATATGCCACCATATCAGATAGATACCATTTCAATTTTTGCGTTTCACAAAAAACATGTCAAATCAATTCTAGATTCATCCCTCTTGGATTCAAGGCTTCTAAGCCCTCTTTCCAAAATATTTTCTTTTGGTGGAGCAAAGTGTTCAGATACCTTCCTCGCTTGAAACCAATTCCAGAATTGTGAACTTCATCTGAGCTATGGTATGACGCGTTTACAACTCTTTAATTGGTCTTTGTGATACCACAGGAGCGTACAGGTTAGTGGATGGAACTTATTGGTACTTTTTGGTGATTTCTGTAAAGGAAACTAGCCTTTCTATTTATTAGATTACTTAAAAAGGATAACATTTCCACCTGATGAGGGGACAGGGTGTCCCGAAACGCGTAGTGGACATGAGAGCACTTCAATGGAAAAACCATCTTTGTAAATGCTGAATTGTTCTTAAATGTGTTTCAGAAGTTTTGTCTGAGCATACTTATGCATTGTTCAAAAGAACTACAGTAACAATGGACCAATAATCGATGTTGATTATTTTTTTAAATGAACATTATATTATTTTCTTCTCCTTGATCATGAAAATATTTATAAGAAAACGAGTGTCTATTTGTCATTTCTGAACAAAAAGAACATATTTAATTTGCTTTTTATTTGTGTATTGCACAAATTATTAAAAGAATATTTTTTTCAGTATTAAATATATGATTACATTAGAGGATTATTCCTGGAAAGAGAGACTGGATAACTTGTGAAATGTTTAATGAGCCATGTGTATTTAGTCAGGATATTTCTGCCACATTGTATAAGTTGGCTTGGTCGTTAATTGTTTTTATGAGAGCTAGATTGGTGGGCCTGTTGCCTGTTGGTGTGCGTTCGTGAGGGATGTTCATACTCTATATTGATGCCCAATCCTCCATCAAAACTTGGTGTGCTAGCCAAGCAATGGTGCACAAGACATGTAAGTAAGGTTGAATACCCTATAGAATCTTTTAAAGCCCTTTTTTCAAGAAAGGTATGGATACACTCCTAGCGATTATAGGAAAATGCACTGTAATGATAAGGGGATCTTCTATAATACTGCAGAATGGGTCAACACACAGTGGTATTGTCTTCTGGTGAGGAACATGTTTTCCCTATGAGAACACCAGGCTGTCTCTCCTTGAGACCGCCTAATGCAGTTAACCAAAAAGTATTTCAGAAAGGTGGCCAGATAAATGTTGAAACCTATGTTTGAGTCCTTAGCCTCCCAGCTAGCCTAAAAAAACGAATTTTCCAACCTTTGGCCAACTGGAACTTGCAACGTATTCTTCATAAGGCTGTCCATGTTCTAGTATCAGTATGTTACTCACAATCTGGTTGTCGCTTCAAGCCTCTCTGCTTTCATGGATGTGAGTTCCTTAGGGTTGTCCGCTTCTTCCCTTCGCCCATGAATTGGCAGGGAAGGAAGCTCTGCTGGGCAGACTTCAGTCCATTCGTTACCTTTCAAGGTATGGATGATATTGTTAGATCTAAATCATTAGAGTGTTTCACGGATCTCCTTCCTGGTGCTAGACTTGCACTGAGTATCCCAATAGGGTTCTGGTCAGACCTAATCTTGCTGCGGCCCACTTAAGGCCTGAGATACAGGATTCACAATGGGTCCCCTTGTGACTTTATATTTCCAGTTTCTCAAATAGAACCCCCTTGGACCTGGGATTTTATGATTCACAAAAGTGGCCCCTCTTGTACATTGAGGTTCGAATTTGGTCAGTGGTCCCTTCTTGCCATAACGTTACTCTATTCATAAGTGTCTCTACTTAGACCTTGGGTTTCAGCTTTCACACGTCGTCCTACCTGGACCTTGACTTTCAGGATTTACCAATGGTCCAATTGGACCAGGGCTTTCAGTATCCACGGTTGGTCCTTCTCGGATCATGGGTGCAGATTTCGTTAGTAGTTCTTCCCCTTGTTCTGGGTTCAAGGATCCACAAGCAGATCCTTGCTGAACTTTGGGTCTCTGCGTTCCTAAATGGACCCTCCAGTACCTGGTTTCTCAGGTTCTCCGATCTGCCCTATCTAACCTCATGGCTTTTTCAGGGTTCTTAATCGGTCCTCTGACTTTGGACTTTATGGTTTCGTGGTGGTCCTTCATGGATCTTCAGGATTTGAAAGTGGCCCCACATGGACCTTGGTTTTTCAGCGTTTGCAACCCTCTCCACAGCCCTTGGGGTTTCTGGAGTATGGGTGACTGGATTCACTTCCCACTTCGAATGGGTATTTCTCCCCCTCACTCTGGATGCTTTTAAGGCAGATGATATTGTAATAGTCCTCCTAACACAGTCATTGTCCCTTCTCACAACAGCTTCAGGGTTTCAGGTGGATTGCCTTATGGTCAGGGCCTTCCAGGTCCCTTACAAAGTGGGAAGGCCTTGCCAAAGAGCTCAGGCAACTGGATCATCCAAAGTCTGCAGGCACGGACTACTAGTTAGGTTAGTTATCATATCCCATGGGTCTGTAACCTTATTCCAGGCATTGCTCCTTCTATATGGCCCTCTCCCAGAATTCTCCATCATCTTCCATGGAGTGTAAGTGGGTTAGTTTGCCTCTTCTGGGACTCCCTCCCTCTTTGGCTTCTGAGAGTCCCGTTTATCTTCCTGTAGCCAGGGCTTGGCTTCCAGCTTCGCCCCAGTTAGGTTATGCCTTTTTCCTATTTGAATTTGTTCCACTGATGATAGGTTTCTACGCCAACTGACCCTTTTATTTTTTTTACTTTCCTAATTAAGGAATTATAAGTGGGGCTCTCATGTTGGTTAATTATATCAAAAGTTGAACGGTTTGGTATGAGGAGTTCAAGAAGCACGCAGCAGCTGAAACCATCTTGGAACTCCCTTTCAGTGTTATACGGTTCTGTGTTGTATGCTGTACCCGTCTTTGCAGGGAAGTTGGCATGCACTGGAAAAAAGGAAAGAAAATAGGCATACTGTAATGAATCGCAGGAATCTGTCACTTCAACCCAGGGGGAGCCTTTCCCTGTGAGGCTAGGGGAGTGAGCCCACAATAGAATAGAAGTCCTTTGCCCCTTTTTAGGTTTGTTTTCTATATTTTTGGGTTTATCAGGCTCCTGTAACCTCTGCGGCTTCTCCAGCCTCGACTATCTCTGTGCGACTCTCCCCACCATCGTGGCCTTTTTGGGAGAATTTGTTTCTCTTGTGCCGCTTGACTTAGCAGCTATTCTACTCCTTATGCAGAGCTCAGGCTTCCGGGCTCTCTGTTGCATTCTGGCCCACCATGGCTTCCGTGTGGTTACGCCACCAAACTAGTCTCTTCCCCATCTCCTTCTCTCTCTCCCAACCTTGGCTTCTGGGTTGGTTAGGACGGCAGCCTTCTGTTGTCCAGCTAGCGATTTGCTTGCTCTCTATGCTAGCGCTGGCTCTGCAATCTAGTGTGGCACTGCCCCTCCAGGATGTCTTCTTGTCAAAGGCTTGCCTCTGCGTAGGATTCCTCATCCGTGCGTAGGAGTTTCTCCATGATTCAAAGCTCCTCCTGGTTTGATGTATGTCATCAGAAACAAGGGGTGTGTCGCCACTCTTTGAATTTAGAGTTCAGGTGAGATTCAATATTGCCTTAAGCAAAAGAATTTAAGGGAATGTCACTATTCCATAAATCCAAAATAGTATTATAAATAAAAGGGTAGTGTTGCTATTCAGTCGAGATCCATCATTACCTGAAGCCAAAGAGAATGTGGACATGTCACTGTTTGGTGGATTCAAAACAGAAGTATCAACAGTCGTTCCAATTCCCATATAGGCAGATAATGTACGTTGAACTGGAAGCTGCTTACTAGAATGGGAGTCCTTGACCCCAAGAGAGGAGACACTCCAAGTGAGGTCCCACTTGGCCAGACCCCTAGGCGGGGGTCTTGCTGAGCAGGCTCACCTCCCTAGCCTCAAGGGGGTGGCTCCCCTCTGGGTAGAAGGGACACATTGTCCCGATTCATCACAGTAGGCATACACTTTACACTACAAGGCAAGCAGTGGAATATGGGAACACACTGAAAGGGGGCTCCACAGACCGTTCACTTACACCCCTGTCTTGCCTTGCAGAAACCCAGACTAAACCGCTTGAAATCGGGGGAAAGCGCACTGGCACAACCCTACACCTCCCATGCGGATCCTCTCTACGCCTTACAGTTGCCCAACTGGCATCCCTGTAAGAGTGTTGGGGACTTCCACAGCGCCCCCACAAGAACTAGAGTACAGGTCAGCATTACAGACCCTGTAAAATGCCAGGTGCAAATAATTGCATGCTCACCCGAGCAACAAATTGCAACCATTTCCAAGGCCTTATATTGAACCCAGATACTGGCTTGTGTAGCAACAAGGAATGACGAGACTGACCAAGTGGTGCCATGATGGGTGCTATAGCCTTTTCTTTAGCATAAAAATAAATCCATCTGTCCTTAAGTCTAATGGGATTTCCCTACCTAAACGAAAGAAACTCGGGTGTTCGTCAGGAGTCTGTGAGTCCAAATCAAAAGGCACCATCCCAGTCAAAATGCTCCTGCTCTATCCCTGTCACTACAATAAATCATATAAAGGTTGGCGCCTGCTTAACCCAGGAGAATGTCTCCCTTCTCCTGGATGTTAAAGTGCCCCAAAGATTCTCAGGTGGTTGAAAACAAAAGTTCCATAAAAGTTCCAACTTCTGGAAAGCAAACAAAACAGTTCTACGGGATCCTTGTGGGGCTAGGATAATGACTCCCTTCTCCTAGCTGATTCCCAAATGTCTTTCACAGTTCTCAGCAATACTCGCAGTTCCTTTACAGGCTTCTCCGCAAGTCCCTCTCGGCTCTCCAGCACCACAATCTTGGGGAACTGCCCAGGGAATTGCATTACAAAATGGTTCACTACTCTGTTGCCTGATTTATTATTTACAATCTTGCATCTTCCTGGCCCCCTCCCGGACTCATCATACCTGTTCCCGTTCGCTTCTCCCGGGGAACTCTTCACCAGTTTCGTCAGGAGTCATGGGTCCACTTTTACTCCTTCCCATTTTTTCTCCCCCTTTTTCTACGGCCTGCTCCCCTCCATGGCCAGTTACTGCTGGCAGTCTCGGCCAAGCTGTCGGACCCCTCGGTCCACCCATGACCGGTCACCCCACCACCACAGTTTCTTTCACTTTCCACACATTTGCCTATGCGGCTCTACTGTAGGCAATGGTAGGCGGTCTCACTACTGTTGTCGGCCCACTTTTTTATCCACGCATTTTCTAAGGCCTGCTCCCCTCCGTGGCCAGTTACTGCTGTCAGTCTCGTCCAAGTTGTCAGACCCCTCGGTCCACCCACTACAGGTCACACCAACATCTCTCAGTATCTCCAGGTTTACTAGGGTGGTTCTCAACCGACTTGCAAGATGCTTCTTGGGCTTCCCGCTGCTTCTTTCTTCAGCTTTGGAGACGTGCTTTGCTGCAGTCTCCCAAAACCCAAGTCCAGTCTTACGGGCTTTGCACCGGCCCGTTTGGTCACCGGGTTCTCCTTCTGGAAGTATCAAAGCTTTCAGCAGGCCAGAACCGCACGTGCCATCGCCGGAAGGGTCAAAGGAGGACGAAGAACACTGTCATTCTTTGCTGTTCAGTATGAATAGCAGGGACGGCCCCAGCGTAACGCCAGTCCAATTGACAGCATCTGATCAAGCCTTTGTCCCACTCCATTGTAGCATTCTTAAGCTCTTCTTCATACCTGTACCTATGAAATCAGGACGGTTTGGTATTTCACTAGAACACGTTTCGGACGTGAGATTATTTGTGGAAGATTCAGGCATTAACATCCGCCTGCATGGTTGGGGTTTAAAGGGGTTGTGCCACCCAATCGTGTCCTTATCCCCAAAGGCGTCCCTCTCCATGAGATCCCCTGCAAGTTACCACCCCTAAGGGGACTATTGCTTAGCGGCCTGACCTCCCTAGCCTCTTGGAAACGGTTTCTCCCTTTGGGAGAAGTGACGCTATCTGAGGGATTGTCACACTTGTCAATGCTGAAGAACTGGAGAGAACTACATAGATTTACTCCACTTTCTACATGTAACTCTCTTAACAGTACTAAAAGGCTTGATTTCATGCTTTAAAGACACAAATGCAATTTGTGTACATTTTAACTATTGGCTTATTAGTATGTAAAGCTATTTCTATCATATCATATTTTTAGTCTCGGGAGGATAGCTCAGGAGCAACGTGCTCGCCTTTGAAGCAAGGCGACACAGAGCAACACGGGTTTGATTCCCGGGTCCGCGCTTAGAAACCTCTTGGGTATTAAGCGCATTATAAATAACCTATCATATCTATGTGGAAAAATGCACATCGAAGTGGAACTGCGCCACATGTAAAAAGATTGTGTTTCACACATCCAAGAGAATTAAGCAGACCTAAGGACATATAGTCAGAGCTTTAAAACCTCAATGATATGATATGATATGGCATTTGTAATGCGCCTATATACAAGTGTTTCAAGGCGCGACAAGGCGGGGGGGAACAAAGGGGAGACAGACAACGATCCTACTAGGCCAGGTGTCATTCAGATCGCGCAAGTGCAAGGGCAGAGGGGAAGGGAAAAGTGCAAGGGTGAAGGGAGAGGGAAAAGTGCAGTACAGGGTAGTAGAATAACAAGATAAATACTAAGGGCCAACTGGTGGCAAGTGCAAGGTAAGTGCAGACAAGTGCTGGGAAGGGGGGGGCTGTAGGGATACAGAGACAGTCCTGCAGTGCAGGGGTTGCCAGGGAAGCAGTGCAGGGGAGAGTGGCTGGGCCAAGGACCGAGATCGGTGAGTGGCCCAGTTGCAGATTCAGTGCAGTTACAGTAATTTTAGCAGGGGAGAGGGGGAGAGAAAGCAGCAAAGAGGAAGGTTTTGAGGTGCTCCTCAAGTTTCAGGGAGGCAGGAAGGCTGTTACAGAGGGAGGCCCCTGCCGCGGAGAGAGATCTTTCCCCAGCTCGTTGCTTGGAGAAGCGGCTGAGCCTGAGGGAGTTGGAGGCTGATGAGCAAAGAGCTCGAGAAGGAAGATATTTAGGAAGAGAGAGTTGAAGGTATTTTGGCCCACGGCCCCAGAAGGCCTTGTGGACAATGCAGAGGGTTTTGAACTTAATCCTCGCAGCCACTGGGAGCCAGTGTAACGATTGCAGTCCTGGAGAGATACGGTCCCTGGGCTTGAGGCCAAGGACAAGTCTCGCAGTCCTGTTCTGGATGAGTTGCAAAGGGCGGAGAGTAGAGGCAGGCAGATTTAGATAGAGGCTGTTACAGTAGTCCAGCTTCGAGAGAACCAGGACTCTAGAGACAGTGAGCTTCTGGGGGAAGGAGAGGAAAGGAAGGATACCTCTGAGGAGGTATAGCTGGTAGTGTGACTTCTTTGAGACGTCAGAAATGTGAGGAGAGAAAGAGAGTGTGGAGTCAAAGATGACCCCGAGGTTTTTTGCCTTGCAGGTAGGAGCAGGAAGAGGGCCAAGAGAGGCCGGCCAGAGAGCTGCAGGGAAGGAGGGAGTGGGTGTGCCGATGAGTAGAATCTCAGTCTTACTGGCATTAAGTCAGAGATCATTTGCGGCACACCATTCCTGGATAGCAAAAAGACAATCAGAGATGAGGGAAGGAGAAGAGGAGGCCAAGGGTAGCCTGAAAATGAGCTGGGTATCATCCGCATAGCACTGAAAGATGGGGCAGAGAGCGGCGATGCGGTGGGCAAGAAGTGCCAGATACTGGTTGGACAGCCAGGGAGAGAGGTTTGATCCCTGGGGGACACCACAGATAGAGAAAAAGATGTCAGAGAGGAAGGACCCAAGTTGGACCTGGGAGGGTCGATCAGAAAGGAAAGAGGTCAGCCACGCCAGACCCTGACCAGTGATACCCAGGTTATCACGGAGACGGTTGAGAAGGATGGTATGATTGACAGTGTCAAAGGCAGAAGAGAGATCTAGCAAAATGAGAACACATGGAGTGTTAGAATCAAGGTTCGAGAGCAGGTCCTCACGGATGTTCAGGAGAGCAGTTTCCGTGCTTCTGGCGGCTCTGAAGCCCGACTGATGGTCATGAAGACTACCAACAGATTCGGCATGGAGATTAAGCTGGGAGATGGCCAGTTTCTCCAGGAGCTTGCCCAGGAAGGGAGTGATAGAGATTGGGCGATAGTTAGCCGGGCAGGAGGGGTCGGAAGAGGGTTTCTTAAGAAGGGGGTGCACAAGGGAGTGCTTGAGGGGGGATGGGAAGATTCCAGAGGCGAAGGAGTGATTGCAGAAGTCAGCCAGGGCAGGAGCCAAGGAGTGGATGTTGTCCTTGATAGTTTTGGAGGAACAGGGGTGGACCTGTTTTGACGAGGCTTTCATAGATCGGACTTGTCTCGAAACCTCGTCAGCAGAGAAAAGGGGAAAGGCAGAGAATGAGGGAGGAGGGGTAGCTGCAGAAGGGACAGTGGAAGAGCAGGGAATAGAGGGGGGAGGTGATAGGAGGAGTGTGAGGACAGGATGTCCTGAGTTTTTTAAATGAAGTGAGAGGCCAATGCCGTGCAGAGGGCCTGGGAGGGGACAGGAGAGGTAGAGACTGCTGCAGGGTTGGCCAGCTCCTTGCAGATTTTAAAGAGTTGGGCCGAGTTGTTAGGTGCCGCAGAGATGCGGGCTTGGATAAGGGCTCTCTTCTTGGTGAGAACGGAGAGCCGGTATTGCCTTTGGAGCAGGCGGCAGGCCAGTTTGTCAGAGGATGAACATGAAGCACGCCATTTCCTCTCTGCCAACCTGCACTTGCGTTTAAGGGTGACGAGATCCAAGTCATATCAGGAATTACATTTGGCTTTGGGCTTCAGGTGGATTCTCATGACAGGGGCAAGGATATCAAGAGTATCAGATATAGCAGAGTGGAGCGTGGAGAGGGCTGTGTCAGGGTGGGAGTCAGCCGAAGGGGGAGGGGGGGGCGAGAAGGTGGCAGCGAAAGCCTCAACTGACACGCGCTTCATGGGTCGGATGACCGAGAAGGAGGGTGGCACTGATGGGGGAGCTTTGCCTGTGGGGTAGGGAAGGTGAGGTGGGAGGATAGGAGAAAGTGATCACTCCAGGAGAGAGGGGTGGCGAGAGGGGCAGAGAGGGGAAGGTCAGAAGAGATCAGGGCATCAAGAGTGTGCCCAGCAGAATGAGTCGGCCCAGACGGGAGAATAGAGAGCGAGAGAGGGAGAGAGAGAGAGTCGCAGAGGTCGCGAAAGAGTCCAGAGGGAGGACAGGAGGCATCCAGGTGAATGTTGAAGTCTCCAAGAAAGAGGAGTTGAGTGGTTGAGGACAGGAGTGAGGAGGAGAGGTCCGCCCACTCGGAGAGGAAGGAGGAAATTTGGCCAGGTGGCCGGTAGATAGTAGCCACGGTAAGGGAATGACTGGGAGAGAGAGAGAGCAATTCCAGGATTGTATCACTGTGCCATGTTCCTAACATTGATGTCAGAAAGTGCATTTGTGAATTCTAATCTGGGGGCGGTTGTAACGCTCACCTGATTCCCACGGAGGCGCCGACCTGTTCTGGACTGCTATGACCTCTTCTAAGGTGATGCGCAGGACTCGGAAGACGGACTGGACTGGACCCCCAAACCTCGCCTGTCTGGCCCGTAGAAGAATCCTTCTGTAGATGGAAAAGGGGATTAACTGTCTGCTGGATAATGTGTCGGATTCCCCCCCTTCCCCCTCTCACACTCCTCGAACCCCCTCCGCGATTCCCCGTAGAGTCTCACCTTAGAGTCTGAAAGGACAAGCTCTCCATCCTGCTTCCGATGCAGGGGCGCGTTGATTTCCAGTTACTTCACTGGATCTCGGGTTTGGTGAGTATTCAACTCCGCTTCACTTTTCCGATATGGGGCCGTAAGTATTCAGTTGCAAAAGTTCAAGCCTTAATTGTCCGTTGTCCTTTTCTCTATTTCAGATGCAGGATGAAGAATCCGCGTAGAGGAATGGATTCGCCGAAGGTAAACTCTGGTGAGTCTTTTTGATGGATGGTTCCCTTAGTGATCTTGCTTTCACCCACTAATGCGTGTGTCTTTTTCCCCTTAGGGGCCGGGGTACGGAAGTGCCAAAGAAGCGGCGCCGACCCGAGGTGAGGAAAGATTGTCCCAACAATAATCGGGTAGGTCTTAAGGTGGAAGAATCGGGCCTTCCTCAATCTGTTCCTTCGCTCACCTTTGTTTTGTCTCTTTTTCTCCTTAGGCGCTGAAAGGCGGCAGATGGTGCCAATGGTCTCTGAAGAGCCCGATGGCGCCTTGTGAAGGTGAGTGGAACGCGGCGCTGCAGCGAGCGATGCGATGCACTTCTAAAAATAATGTCTTTTCTCAGGATCGTCGGAGAGATGGTTCCGGACTCCGGATGGAGGTAGGTAAAGTTCAATTATTCACCTTTCTCTCCTTTCCTTCCTTTTCAGGTGTTCCAGGTTGCAGGCGGGCGTGGCTGGAGCCAGGATGCAGGAGTAGACACGGTGAGCGTCCAACTGCTAGATGCAGAACAACGCGAAGCGTGAGCTGCTGTCTGGGCGTGGTTTAAATAGCCCCAAAGTACTTCCAGGTAAGTATTCTTCCTCAGCCACGCCCAAGTGGTAAAATAGTCCCATAGGTAAAATAGTCCCTTTCAGACCTCAAGGAGGTCTGATCCGGCAGCATGGTCTGCATCACGTAAGTCCATCCAAGCACTCTCATAATGAGCCTGGCGCCTATGGTGCCAGGACTGATGCCTTCTATGAGCCTGGCGCCAAAGGCGCCAGGACAATGTCCAAAGAACCCCTATAAGGGGTTGCTGGGTCCCTCCCTGGGGACATGATGTCTGCTTTCGGGGACGCTGGGCCTGAACTGGCTTCCCGAGAGTAGGCATCATGACAGCGGTGTGTGAAGACATCATGAAGCAAGACACAGACTACCAATTCAAAGTTCATACAAATTACTTTTATTAACTTAAATGTCACGATGAAGTAAGCCTAATTTGCCCTATGCTGAGGTGGGATTTCCCTACCTAGGGAAACTAAGGAAAGTCTGAGTCAGGAAGTTCAACTTGAAAGTCTGTGTCCAAAACCTATACTTGCCCTCACAACTAAAGCTAAACAGTGGGAATCATTATAGGTCTGGCGGTAACCCTGCCGGTGTAACCAGCGGGTTGTGCCAGACTCGTAAATATTTACCGGCACCTGACTATCCGGTGCCACCGGGAGATTACAGCCCCGGCGGTCCAGAAAGTCAGCCGCCGGTACAATGTAAGTTCCCATAGAGTCCAATAGGACTCTATCGGAGTGGGGACACGGAAGCACTAGCACCGTTGCTAACGGTGTCAGTGCTTCAGTGACCGGTCTGCCTACTGTGGCCGCTGTACCCGGCAGGCAGACCCCTAATGTGGCGGTCCGGAAACAAGGGTGCGGTAGGCTTACCAGCACTCTTGTTTCCAGACCGCCTCTATTGTAATGAGGCCCAATGTGTAGGGATGAAAGCACCAAAACAAATAGTGTTTCAAATAAAGTTCTGAGCTTCTTCCACCTCTAGACATACTTTCAAGCTCCGCTTCCCCAAGTTCAATGCAGTGCCAAAAAAAGGTATTGGGATTCCCTTCGCCAAGGAAACAACACAGTTCAACAATGGGCCTTATGGTTCCCTTCCCCAAGGTGACAACAGAGTTCCAAAATAAGGGTCTCGGTTTCCTTCCCCAAGTTGATAACACAGGTTCCAAGAAAGGCCTCAGGATTCCGTCCATAAGGCAACAGCATTGTTCAAAAAAGGGCCTCAGCGTTCCCTTCTCTAAGGCGACCCCACAATTCACAATGTCGTGGGTTTCCCTTCTCCAAGGTCAACTCTTCCAGCTTGCCAACTCACAATCAGTTCAAGTCTCTTAATTCTTAAAACCTGCTCCAGGTCGACTTTATAATCCTTCAGGTTCTTCAATAAGTTTGTGCAGATTGCTATTTTGAGCATTCACTTCAGCAATCTAATTCACAAGTGTAGATTCTTTTTGTTTACTTTCCTTTGCCTTTCCAGACAGGGTATCCACAGTCTAGGCGCAGTTGTCGGACCACACGGTCCATCCATTGCAGGTCATGTAACCGATAACCCTAGGCTTTCTGGCCCACACAGGTTTCATGTTCACTGCACCTGTGCTCTGGTTTACATTCACTTTGACTTCTACTTGACAGTCTCTTGGCTTTGCCACAGTGTGTTCTTCCACACAACTCACTCTGTGGTGCTCACTCTGTCCACTACTTTGTTTTCACAATATTAATAAGTGTTCGCTTTTAATTCATTATAAAATAATGCTTGCAAAGCTTTCCTTTGGTTTGGTATTCAATAATGCTTGCTTTATATTCAAATTCCTTTACTTACAGTACAGCGTTTGCTTTTAGTGTTAAAAAAAAACTTCACTTTGGGTGAACTGTTATTTGCACACATATTTCCATTCATTCCGGCATCACCATATGCCCTCTGGTAGCCCCTTTAGCAACCCGGTATGAGTGTTCCCTCTGATTCACTCAACGGTCCTCGGCGTCTTTTACGGGTGTTCTCTCTCTTCGTTCTCAGCTCTGCGCACACTTCTCTGTGAACACCGCTCGGCTTCTGATAATCGCTGTGCATTACCGGTAGCTTGGCTCCTTACTCGCAGACTCTACGGGTGGCCTGCAGCACTCGGCACACCCCTGTGCCCCGTAGCTTCAGCTGTGGGCACCAAGCAGAGGGGACTCTGGCAGCTTTGACCCTCTCTCGGCACGCTCCGGCCCCAGTGTCACAGTCCCTCTTTGTCAATAGCCAGGGTCCTGGCCTCCAGGCAGGACCCTCCTCGGCAGCCCCCTTCTGTGCAGGAATTCTCCCCACTATGGCCCGTCTCTCCCAGCCCGGCATCTCTCCTGCTGGTTTCCCCTTCCATGCTGGCGGATACACCTTTTATGCACCTGTGACACACACCCTCACACAACAGCATGCAGACACTCTCAATCTAATGTCTGTAAGAAATGTGCAGTCAATATACCTGCCTTGAAGCCCCTAGGTCTGTGTGGTCAGGGAACAGAAAAAGGGCTACCTATCTGCTGAAGAGAAGCAAAAGAAAAGGAACCTTGAGCAGGACGGGACATAGAAGGATAAAGGCTCATGGATTACCTGAAATGGACGTTTGAAAACGACTCAAGCAGAGTTTCTTTCTTCTTGGGAGTTGTAGTATTTTGCAGTCCTCTTGGAGTTTTCTAGTTAAATGTTGGCAAAAGAAAATATGTTTTAATGGCTGACGAAGAGTTGTAATAAAAGGTGTAAAGCATAATACCTGCTCTGGTCTGGACATAGAATTCAAGGATTTAGTTATGTAGATGAACATTTTTATTGTCATCCTTTACAATTTTCCTGAGAATGGAATGTAGGAACGCCAGATTTATGGGGGACCGGTCTACAGTTGACCCTCGCGTGGGCTCCTGCCACACTGGCCCAGGTTTCTGTGATGAACCAGCGATGATTCACCCAGGAAACATGGCCTGGATCCCTTCTCATGTGGCCAGGGAAAGGCAGACGCTTTCTGATCCTGACCCTGGAAGTGGTGTTCTGTGGGAGGATCACATGGGAGGAACCAGGTCAGGGGGAATAGTTTTTCCCTAAAACCCCAATCTTTTGATGGCCTATTGTAAAGTAGAAAATGTAATCAAAACCAAATTTGACGTTAGGGACTTCAAGCCCCATAATTCCCAGAGGACTGGGACGAGGAAGAGGACTGCAGTGGTACAAGACTGCGGGTTGTAGTCAATTAGAAGGAAATACCCACACTTGAGGGAGATTCAGAGGCATAAACAGCCCCCTCATGTGCAGGCCAGGAGAGAACGAAAAGGAGGAGACAGCAGTAGTAGCAGGTGGAGCAGTTTTGTATGCTCCACGTGGCAGCAGAAGCAGAAGGCAGACGTGAGCGGAGACGCCGGGACCTCAGCAAGGTGTAATTGTGATGCTGGTCCAGAGCAGGTTTCAGAGGCTCAAGTTTGCAGCTGCAGAGGTCACACAGCGAAGGGCGTACCATTTTGCCCCCACCCCTTCACTGTCAGACGAGTACAGGGGCTGTGAGAAACCTGAAGGTGTCTCACCCACTAGTTCCTAGGGATCTGTCATCCAGGTGGCCAGGACATAGCCATCGCTTTTGGATCCAGTTCCTGGGGTGGACCAGTGCGGGAGGATCACCTGGATGAGGGGTCCTCAGGGAGTGGAAGGTTGAGATGCGGTATCCCCTTCCTAATAACCCCTTTACCCCATCCTACCAAGGAGGATACCAAGGAGCTCAACCCCACCCCCCCTTTTCCGACCCAAACACTTTTTCACAGACAGCCCAACATGTAAGAAAATGAACTAACACCCGAGCCGTATACCTGACATGTCCCAACATAAGGGTCAGGCAGAGTCAGGCAATTCTGATAATTACACACACCTGACTTCCATGACACCTCCCCACATGGATAAAAGGCGGAGCACAGAAGCACACTCTGAGCACGGCAAAACACCAGAGGAAGCAGCAGTTCCGAGATGGCGGTTTAACACGAGGAGAAAGTCAGCGAGACCAGAAAGGGTTTCAAGGAGGGAATTGCCCTTGGCCTTTTCAACAGAAGGAAACCGTTACTTTCAAGAGCCCTCGGGGATAAGAAACATAAGACCAGGAACTAATGCTGAAGAAAGGTGCATTGTGTGTCGAAGGTACACAGGGCTCTCCCACATTGATAGCTGACGCGGGGAGGAGAGATTGCCGCTGTGGTCTGTCCTTGGCTCCTGCAACAAAGCCGCTCCAGTAAAGTCTGCACAGCTGGTGAGTCGGGGAGACTGATAGCAGACCGGTCTGTGTTAGACCCATGTTTGCAAGCAACAGCATTGTATGAAGAAAGCTGCAAGGAACAAAGCATAAGGCGTATGGGATGAGCAACTAAAATATATTTGAATATCCCAGGAGTGAGTGAACATTTGAAGCAGAATAGATTCCATACCGAGTGGTCCAACAGAGAATGTAAAATTGTGAACTGTGATTACAAAAAGGCAAGTGTGAACCCACCAGAGGAATGCAGAGAGAAAGCTAGGGGAAGGGAACCCTGTGTTCTGATGAGAGTGTAATTGTAAATTGTGAAGTTGATGTGGTCCTGCATCGGGTCAAGTCAAATCCTGTGCACTTTCGAAAGTCTTCGATAGCAAAGTTGAACAGTTAAAAGGGATCTGAGCCCGGCAGGGGGATCCGGTGTGAACCCTGAGTCACCCGAGACCTAATTGTAAAAAGGGATCTGAGCCTTAGCGAGGGGGATCCGGGGTGAACCGTGAGTCACCCGAGAACTAATTGTAAAGGTGGATCTGAGCCTGGAAGAGGGGGATCCAGGGTGAAGAATGAATCATCCGAATTGAATACTTGTGAGAGGAAAATAACTTTGTGTTTTGTTTTGATACATCAGGCCTTCTGAATCAAGAGACTGATAAGTAAAGAGACTTGGGCACAGAAGGCCCTGATGATGCTAATGGAATTGTTTCCTCATGCCGAAGAAGCCAGAGTGTGTGCTATGCTCGAGTGAACTGCCTTGTCGCGTGCTGAAAATGTGGTGAAGGGAGGCCCACGGCGTGAACATCCTGACATATTCTTTGAGAACACTTATTTCTTTTTCATGAACATGTCCCCACACTATTTGTAAATAAGCTGTAAGTATTGGCAATATTTCTTAGCAGAGGCCCTTTTTATTTTGACAAGACTCCACTAGGGCTACATTATTATTATTTGTCGGTCGTAGCTTGCTTCCATCTTCGATTTAAGTTTAGGGAGGCGTTTATCACACCCTTTGTAAAAGTTCAATAAACACCCTTGAACTGTGGTCACTTGTGTCTGTCTTGCTTTGATACCATGCCTTCCGTACAGGGCGGAGAAGCTCTGCGTTGCTGTAGTAGCTGGAGGTACTCTGAAACTGACAGACGCAGACCGCGGGAAGCCGTGCAGAGGAGATTGCCGGGCCAAGCAGAGAAGTCTAAGCAGAAGACCTGGAGGTAGCAAGGCGAACGGACGCGCACACCAGACCCAGTGAGTACACTGTTACATTGTGATCACAGTGCGCTCCGTAACCGCCCGTGTGCCAAATCCAGGCAATTGAACCTCCCAATTGAGATGAAGCGGAAGAAGTATCTTTATGAATTTCGAACTAATCACAGCAGATTAATACTTCTAATGTGAATCAAGCTGATTTAATAAGTCACAGAGGGCACATTAAGTACTGGATAATCATACCAGAGAAGTGTGATTGTGGGACAGGGTGGGAGTCAACAACAAAAGAGGGTAATAATTCTAGAAGAAAAGAGAAACCATCATTACCAAAGCCAAAAGAGAAGTAAACCTAGGACAAAAGAAGGTGAACACGATATTGAGCAGTGATAAAGACTGTAGCCCTCTAGAAAAGTAGTCCCAAAGAAAAACGGTATAAACCCATATTGCCACAGCCAAAGAAGTGTGAAAGTGGAACAGAATTCTTATCAGCAGTTAGTTGACAGAAAAGGCGAGAAACAAGAATGACATGCTGGATGCCGTCCTGAAAGAGAATATTCAGAGGGAGAGGAGCATAACCTGCAGAGAGTGTGGCAGATACACAGGTGTCATAAACAGCACCAGTGTGGTTCTGGTGTCCCATAAAGCAGTTCATACACCCGAAACTGTGAAGCACAAGATATCACTAACCTGTTTAATCTTTAACACTGAAGTACTTAGAAGTGGTACTTTGTTTTGACCTGGCAGGAGAGTACACCAGGTCAGAGGGTGATGTAGTGCTTTGATCTGTGCTGGCAGTTAAGTATACCAGTACAGAGCACTTTATTGTTAGAAGCCTGCTAGGTGAATGGACCAGGTGGAAACCATTGAAGTACTGTGGTGTGGTTACAATATTGAGGAATCACTAAAGTGCTTCGAAAATTAAAGCAGAAGCATCCTGACAAGGTAATAAAATAGAAACAAAGGTTGTATGAACTGATGCAGAAGTGTTTAACACTGTCAAACAAGTGGTCTTGTGTACTGTGGCAGAAATACAATAATAACGTTATTTTTAAGTCTTTGTCACTAAGAGAAAGAAGGAACTTTGTTGAGCACTTGTGAACTGTTGGATGATTACAATGTTGGAACTTTTATGATCAAAGTGGACCCAAAAAACTTGAGTTGGAACTTTAAGAAAGCGGATTTCCAGATCATTTTTTAGGAACTTAGAATTTTTTAATATGCCTTTACTAAGTTTTGTGAACAAGCAGAACAACCTCAGCAGAACAGCAGAACTTTCTATCTCTTCTCCCACCCCCACCCCACCTTCATACGCCTCCCCCTTCCACCATTTGTGATTTGCCTGCCTCCCAAGTCTCTTTTTCCTAGCCCCCTCTGTCCCCCTACCCATCCCCTCCCGGCCCTGTATCTCCATCCCCTTTCCAACTCAGGAAAATCACAAGTGTCTTGGGCCAAGCAGGTTGCAGGCAATGTCAGTCCCATTCAGTCTTATGAGATTTCTGGCCTGTCCTTGAGCTTTTGCAAATTGTCTTTGTACTCTCTCCTTCCCTTCCTCATGGGGGCGTGGTCGTCTGGTGATGTATAGAGGTCGTTGAGGAGGGTGCCCCACTGCAGAACCAGAGCCTCTGAATCTCCTCCCCGCTCACTGATTATAGACATTTCAGCCTCTGCCCACCTTATTATGTCTCGTGCCGATTGCTTTAGTCGTGACCCTTGGGGACTTTTCCATATGATCTCAATGTGGCGCGAAGCCAAGACTAGTACGAATTTTGCTAGGCTGGGGGCGCGCCAGCGAGCCCAGCCAAGATGGCTGTGAGCCTTTAATCTTTGAGCACCCTCACCACTCCAGACCTAATCCTGATGCTCCTGATCTCACCACAATGATTTTACGGAAGGCACCAATCATACGAACACCTCAGGCACGCTCCTGTGAAATTTGGAGGCCCCTGCCGGTTGTATTGCTTCTCTGGACACTCACTGGGGCCTTAGGCTCCTGCACCCTCTTAGACAGACCAAAAGCAAGTACTTGGACTCAGGGAGGCAATAAATCACACTTAGACTACTGGTTTAGAAGAAAATAAACAGCTCGTTATAGGCCTTTTATTGACACCCATATAAATACACATAACTAACACAGAACATATAGTCGATTATACATAAACATGAAAAAAATAGCTTCACCGTTAATATAGATGCAGAAGACACCTTCCTCTCAGCCACCACAACGCTGCTTAGTCCCAGAGCAGGTAGGCAGAGAGATCACTCATGCTAATGGGGTCTGGAGCAGAGCTGCATCACCCGGGGTCCAATTCGCTCTGACTTCCCTGAGGAATACCTCATCTCTTTATGGGGGAATCCCCGCCCCTTCATGGTTACTACTGCCCTCGGCCGAAGGGAAGACAGCAAGCATTGAGAGCAAAGAGTGGAATAAAAATCCATCTGGAAGTGGAAAAACCCAGCTTCTCTCCTTCGCCTCTGTTCCCAACACCCCTTATCACTGCACCTGCAAAGCTCCGACTCCCTTCTTGGCACGCCCTTCAGCGGACAATACAACAACTATCCGCCACAATTAGCTCATCTAACATCACTATGTGACCTTGCAACTGTGCAGAATTATTGTTAGCTTACTGAGCGCACGACAACATAGGCTTTCATTGCGGTAATGGAAGTGAATGTCCAAAATGGCCGCGTATCGGCACCATGTTGTTTAGCTCATTTTCGCACATGCGCTCCACTCCACCCCTTGGACAATCAACTACCATAATCCAATGGGCGAAAAGAAGGTTCCTTGAATTTACGCAACATCCCCCTATCAATTCGGAACACATGAAATACAACAACAACAACAAATCAAAAGAACAAAAACAACAAAAAAACAAAAATAGAACGCAAAGCCTCTGGAATCCATGCAAACACCTGATCCCACCAGCCCCTGTCCTTGTCTTGAGTGACTTGGGAAATTAAATCCTTCGACCCACCAATATGTTTTTCAATGGAACGGGTCCAATCATCCAAACTAAAACAACACGTCCCTTCCACAGCATTGCAACCTAAATTATGCTTCAAAAATAAATAATCATTAGCAGCTCTATTTTGCAAAATAGCATTTTCTAAAATCTTTACTATCTAACAATAGCTCTGTCAAAGCTTGAGAAGTCTCATTAAGCCCCTTTTCCACTAAACATACTAATTTAATCATAGTTTTATATCCCCCGGCTGCTAAACCCCAACGCTTCAGATAACAAATGCACATTGGAATCACAATCCGGTGACAAGGCGGTATAATGACTAGACCACGTAGACCATCGAAAAGCAGACTGCAAAGGAAACCTCATTAAGCTAAGGCGTGTCAAAGCACAGGGGCCACCTGAAATGTTAGCAGGAATATATGAATACGTAAAGTTTCCACAGGAGAATAACCAACCCTTAAAAAGTTTCACATGATTCAGGTGACTAGCAGTTAAAACAGTAAAATTACAAAACATGTTATTGGATACATCAATATACACGCTTGCTGGTCGAGCACATAAGTGTTTTTCAATATCAGTTCCTCCTTGTTCATCGTTCTAATGCAGTTTTTGACATTTACCGATATAGTTCGGATCACAAGTCATTTGGTAACAAACGTCAGCAGGAGCAATATTGTAAGTGATGATACGTGTCCTGTTTCTCCATTTGCAGTCCATGTCCGCGCAGAACTTACAATACTCATAAATGGAACCTCATGTAACGCCCCAAACAGATGTTGTAGCACAGGGGCGGGTGTAGGCACAGCCACGAGGCAGGTGGAAATTAGATTTGCAGAGTCATGTACATCCGCTAAACAAAAATATGAAATGTTCAACATCCGCCGAGCCAGAAAAACCCATATATTTTCGGGTTGCTCAACAATGACCGAATAACCATGCTGCACAAAAGACATATGGCCTCATTATAAGTTTGGCGGTAGCAACTTCCGAAAATTTATGGCGCCTGCGAATGGGAAATTACTGGGGCATTCCGGCCCCACTGTTTATAACGGTGCCGGTGCATCCGACATGCTGTGCTCTCGGGTGCCGCTCTGCCTGCCAGGTCTGACCTGGCGGGCAAAAAGGCACCCGCGAGCATAACTCCTAGTTTTCCGGTCCGGGAACTACAGTACCGGAAAGCTTACCGGTACCGTAGTTCCTGGACCGGCAAACTTATAATGAGGCCCATAGACACTTAAGAAGGGGGTAAGGTATCACGCTTACGCCTGCTTCGTTTTCTCAAAACACCACGATACGCTACAGTTGATGCGTCACTTGGTGCAGTGGTTGTAGCAAGCTTGTTGGTCATCATCCAGATCCCCGATTCCATCTGCAGGATGGAGACATTTGCCACTTCTTCGGGCATGTCCCCGGACCCTCCCAAAAGGACTCCACACCTCTCCACAAAGACAATCCACACACTCAAGATCTAAAAAAGTCAGACTTCAAAAACAAGCTATCAGTGGAATACATTACTCACGCAAATAACATTTGTCAGCGGGAACATCAGTCCATTTCCTCTTCCCGGGTTCCATCGAAAGAACCACCTGATCCTCTCCACCCACACCTTAGCTCCAGGGACCATTGCATCTGATGAGCCAAAACCCTTATCCCCACGAGTTGTTACTACTGTGGGTGGCTCTCCTTTCTTCACCATGAACAATTTCACAGGTACAAGAATTAACTGTGCCACTCTATCCCCCTTAGGCATTGACACCATATTCTCTCCACTGTTCATGAGAATTATTTGTATCTCTTCTTGATAGTCTACATCCACAATCCCGCCCAATACCTGAATACCCTTTAAGGCTAATCCAGATCTGGGAGCAATTAATCCCATATGGTCAGATAGAATTTGTAGCCCAAACCCTGTATCAATCACAACTATGACTCTGGGCTCAAGACACATTTCTTCCCTCGAATGCAAGTCCACCCCAGCAGACTCAGGGGTGGCTCGAAAAGGAGCTAAAGCCTGAGGAGACATTTCCCAGTACAATAAAGTTTCCATTGCTCTGTTTGGTTTGATTTGCAAGGCTGGCATTATCATGCGCATTAAAGGAGTCTCACCATTCGCAATGGGGCAGTTATTCAAAATCGGAGCCACCTCCAACACACGCTCACGCCACCCTTTCAAGGTACCTTCACCAGTTTTGCGCAACTATTCTTTCAATAATCCATTAATTCTCTCAATTAACCCTGAAGCCTCGGGGTGATATGGGACATGAAAGATCCATTCAATGCCTTTCTCCTGACAATTATCTAGAGCCAATTTTCCCTTGAAGTGTGACCCATTGTCACTCCAAATCTGCAAGGGTACTCCATAGTACATAGGCACTTGATCCAATAATTTAATCATGTTCAATTGTGTGGCTCTTTTGCATGACAACACCATCAGGTAGCCAGAATACGTGTCCACAATGGTGCACGCATGTTGACATCCTCGACTAATGTGTAGTGGACCGATATAATCGATCTGCCAAATCTGTCTGGGCAATTTACCCCGTTTCAATGTGCCTCAAATTACATAAGGAATAGATCTCCGTTTCTGATGTTGCCACACGTGGCATTGTATAATCACTATTTTCACAACTTCCAATAGAATGCTAATTCCCCTTTCTTGTACCCACCTGATAGTAGCCTTTTCTCCGAGATGCCCACTTTTCTAGTGGGCTCACTTAGCAATCCCCTCCAAATCATCTTCCTCAGACCTCCTTTCCATGTCCGAAATCTTGGCATGTTCATTTGCAACAGAATTGAACCCTCTTTCCAACGAATCTGTAGCACAATGTGCGTCTACATGATACACAGTTACTGTGGTATGCATCAGCATCTCAGCAATATCTTGCCACAGTTCCTTTCCCCATACTTCTTTGGCATAAAACAGCCAGCCCATTCACAACGGACCATGAGTCCATATAGATATAGCAACAACCAGTCGCCTCTTGCTTCAAAGCCTGATACAGAGCATATAATTCAGCGAATTGGCTACTTTTCCCTTTTCCAGAGGTGGTTAACACTTTCTTTGATTTAGGGTTATACGCCACTGCTTTCCAGTGTCGCTCAGTCCCCACATCAATATCTTGCCACAGTTCCTTTCCCCATACTTCTTTGGCATAAAACAGCCAGCCCATTCACAACGGACCATGAGTCCATATAGATATAGCAACAACCAGTCGCCTCTTGCTTCAAAGCCTGATACAGAGCATATAATTCAGCGAATTGGCTACTTTTCCCTTTTCCAGAGGTGGTTAACACTTTCTTTGATTTAGGGTTATACGCCACTGCTTTTCAGTGTCGCTCAGTCCCCACATATTTGGCTGAACCATCAGTAAATCAGGCATGTTCGACGTGTTCATTTGTTAATTCTCCATACGGGATTCCCCATTTTACCAGAGACTCACCGGTTTCCATCCTCTCCATGGATTCCAGATCTACTAACAGAACCCCTGCCGCTCATGTAACTTCACAACTCCACCCTTCCCTGTCTTAGCACGATCTTGAATGTACCATTTCCATTTGATGATACTGGCCTCCTGTGCATGCCCTATCTGATGTATTTTAGGAGCGCTCAGTACCCGCTGCATGATCAGAATTTCCGGTTGGATCAATACATCATGTCCCACCGTCATTTTTTCAGTATACACGAGTGCCCAATAGCAGGCTAGCAGATCAGAGGGAGTATATCGGTCACCGGCTTCGGGCAATTTACGACTCCAAATTCCTAAAGGCACCCGCTTCCTATCCTGTTTTTGCCACATACTCCAGTTGGTATAACTATCTCGCAGACACATTGAACTCCACCTCCCCTTCCCTTAAAGGTCATAAATCTAGCACTTTCTGTATGGTATCCTTTGCTAGCTGAAACACTTTCTCTCGCTCTTCACCCCATTCAAACTGGAATTTCTTGCATGTCACTCGTGGCTCAGCACGGAGCGGAGACGTTGCACCGGAGCTCTGTGTGTAATGGCGGCAGGGGGACAGTGAGTGTCCCTGGAAAGAAGCTTGGACACATCCTGGCGAGGTGGATGCGGCCTGAACCACTGTCTTACCATTTACTCCTGCTGACGGCACGGGGTGACGGAAGCATGTGCCCTGTGGGGACTGGGCATTATGACAGAGGGGAAAGAGAGCTGCTGTTGGAGGCAGTGAGGTTGGAGCGACGGGAGCGGCGAGTTTGGACTGGCACCCACCTGGAGTTACAGAGGCACTGCACAGTGAAGCGGATATCTGCTTCAGGCTGGTGGCGACCACTTATGTGCCCTGGGGTGAGTCGGCATAACCCATATGGGAGCTCCGTGAAGACAGCCTGCAACATCGGGAGAGTGGCGCTGCATCGGCGAAAGTGGAGTGAGGGCTGCTGGGCACGATCCTGTTGGCCTGTATAAGCAGGCGGCTGACCTGGGAAGCTGTAGGGAGCAGCACACCGCAGTGCCGCTTGGAAGGAGAATGAGTGTACAAATACTGCAAGTGACGTTTGATTACTGAGCCCCCAGTTTGAAGACCTGATGGAGGCAAATTGACTGAGATGTGCACAGCTCTGATTCTGCTGTGAACAGGTGGGACACTATGGGCCTCATTACAAGTAGGGCGGTAGAAACGGGGTCATTACCGGCATGGCGGAACGAGCGGGTCCGTGCTCGTATGACGCCGCTAATAGCGGGTGATTACGAGTGCGCGAGCACGCGCGAACCCCCATGCAGGTAATGGCCATACCAGCATGCCGCAAAAGGCCCTCCAATCCCCCGATAGCGCCATCACGGGACCCGCCGATACCGCAACCCTCCTAGGAGGAACCCCTAAATACCGACCCGGTAATACCAACATGCTAATACCGGGCTCGTAAAACCGGACCCAGAAATAACGTCATCGCGTCGGAACTGGAAACGGGCCGGCGGCCATCTTTAAAAACACAATCCATTGCAATTCTCCCAAGCCACCAGTTGTTTCCTGGAGAGCTCTGTGCCAATACTTCCATAATGTCAAAGGCAACCCGGAAGACCACCCCCCGGCTGCGGAAACAGCGTTTTTCCGACGCTGAATTAAATATGCTAGCGGACACCCTTGCTGCACGTGCAGATCTCATCAAATCACAGAACATGAAGCGTGAGGTGCAGCAGAAGGAGGACATCTGGCAGGAGGTAGCCCGCACGGTGTCGGCTGTAGGAACCACCCCACGTAGTGTCAAGGACTGCAGGAAGAGGTGGGATGACCTCCGCTTCAGGGTCCGAAACATCATGGCAAGCAACAGGAGGGAGGCCATGGCCATAGGCGGGGGTTCCCACTCTCCTGTCAAAATGCTCCCCTAGGAGGAGAGGGCAAGCAGCTTCATAAATCCAGAGTCCATCGAGGGATTTGGGGAGATGGAGACGGGTGCGGCATCATCACCAGAAGGAGGTGAGTGACCCTGCAGATCCGTGTAGGGGAAACCATGATGTAGCACAAGTGATGTGGAAGAGAGTCTAGGCATGGCAACCCAACACCCACATGAACACATCCAAGCCCACATGGCGGGCCAAACCCTGCCAGACAGAAATGCATGCTGAGTGCCAATCCCATAACCAACACACAGCCAACACACATGCACCGTGCCCATGTAATACATCACACAAACCCCAAATCAACGGCATGCCACCTGCCATGCAGCAAATGCCAAAATTCCCCCTCAGACTACCCTGCGTGACACACCTGTAAGACATGAATCCATGATTAAATGAATAATGAACAGCACCACAGTACGCTTCTGGCATGTAACACCATCACTGATGCCCTGCATCTCTTCTACCCCCCCAGGCACCGATGGAGAAGATGCCAGCGAAGACCCCACCGCGAGGGCAACCACGTCCCGCACACAGAAAAGGGCTGCCGCCACCACCACCTCCGGGGCAGCCAAGAAGGCCACACCTACAGCCAGTGTGCCTGACACAGCCGAGACACAGCTGACAACAGCTACAGCCAGTGTGCCTGACACACTCGAGACCCAGCAATCCACGCCCACACCAGTGGAAGAGGAGTCCCTAGTAGCACTGGCCACCACTGAAGATGACTTTGAGGAGTGTGTGGACCAGGAAGGAGTCACACAAGTGACATGTACACCCACCCCAAGCCCCGTGTCCACCCCACCGCCACAAATTCAGCCCTCACCCGCCTACAGCAGTGCTGATCCCTGCCTGCATGATTCGGACCTGAGCCCCTAACCCAGGACCGCACTGAAGAAACAGGCCCTGTGACAGCACCCCCAACACTCCTGCTCCCACCAACACCCTCGAGTCACGGCTGGGGAGGGTGTGTCACGACCCTCGCCCAAAACCCCCTCTGGCAAACCCATTGGCCAGGTGGAGTCAGGACTCTGGCCTCTAGAGCCTTGCATCCTCTTCAAAAGCCCTCATGGGGCCGGTCCTGGCACCTGTGGCGCCAGGCTCATACACCATGAAAAACAATGTGCTTGGGAACTACTTTATTGTATTGTCAGCCAACATGGAGGCATCCACATGGCTTGGTTCCTAAGAACCAAGCTATGCGGTCTAGTGTTTTGGGTGTGGTAGCCTAAGGACTACTTTACCTGGAATATTTTGTTGGGGCTATTTAAACCACACCCGAGCAAGACAACACGCTTTGCGTTACTTCGCAGCTTGCAACGTGACGCTCACCGTGTCCAGCTATTCCCTCGAACCTCGGAGAAGCAGAACCTGCAAGGAGACAAAAGGAACATCATTAGCAGCATCACCTTACCTGCAGTCTTCATCTTTAAACACTCGCAGCTACTGAGAACAGCTTCCTCGAATCTGCACGCCTCCCAGGCAGAACGACCTGAAAGAGGAAGATAGAGGCAACATTAAAGAAAGCAGTAGAGACGTTTACAAATTACGAACTGCTCAAAAGGCTTACCTGGCTGGTCGCCTCTCGGCTGGCACCACTCCGGACATTCCACTCGCGCTAAACACAGGTTAGCAAAGGCAAGACGTTGCAGCGCTGCGCATAGCTCTTACTTACCGCATCATAGCGCTCTATGCGCCATCATTTACCAGCGGGGCTCAACCATAGCCAGTTCGCCACACTGAAGCTCCGCATACCTAAGGGAGAAAAAAGAGACATTTTAAACAAAGAAAGGCATGCAGGATAGCAACAAAACTAAAGAACAGCAATAAGACCTACCTGAACAATATCAAACGGGCCGGCGTCAGTGAAGTAACTGGACCGCACTCGCCCATGAAAGACAAAGCGCCCCTGCAAAGAAGGCAGGATGGAGAGCACGCCTAATTCTACCACAAGGTGAGGAGAGGGCGCCAGGGGGACTGAAATCATACGGGGGTGGAGGGAGGATACTTACCCCAGTCAGTCAGTCTTGTACACAGTCCTCCTGTATTTTCAGGCAGAACCTTCCCCGCAGACCACATCAGGGCAAAGCTGAGAAGCATACAAGCGGGTAACCCGGCTGGGTGGCGTCCCTGTGGATACCAGGTGAGCGTAACAGGGTGAAGGCCCGACAGGAGGCGATGTTGGAGCTCTTGCGGCAATATATAGCAGATGGCGAGGACACCAGGCGGGAAATAGCCACTGCCATAGCGGGGACCACTGCCGCTATTACCGCCAACACAGCCGCAGTGAACGCGTCAGGAGTGCTGATGAGGGACTGTCTAGGGGCAATAACACAGGTACTAACATCAATCCTGCTCCACATGCAGCGGCCACGCCTTGCAGCAGGCGTGGAACCTGCCACCGACTCCTCATCAGCCACCACACCTGCTTCCTCAGACCCCACCAGCCCTGTGCATCCAGAAGGAGTGCAAGGCACAGCAAAATGCTGCCCCCGGACAGCCAAAAGTCCTGCAAGTAGTGCGGGCGGACAATTGGAGTGGGGCACATGGTTGTGGGTGAATGGAAGCATTTGGGGGAGTTTATTGGGTGGGTTTGGGAGTTCACTGGGGGGTTTTGGAGTTTATTGTGGGGGTTTGTAGTTAACTGGGGGGGTTTGGGAGTACTGGGGGCTTGGGGGGGTTGTCAAATTTTTGCTGTTTGAACAAATACCCCCGTTGTGAGAAAAAACATAATGCCTGGACATTGTTCCTTTCGTGTGTATCCATTTAATGCATGACGGTGTTCAGTGCCCAAATCCCAACATTCCCTGTTTGCATGTCCACAAGGACCCGGTGTGTCGCTGACACATGTCTATCAAAGTCCCTGTGGTTCAGAAGCATTCGTGAATCAGTGATTGGCTTTACTGCATGGCCATCCTGTGCATCACGTACTGGCAGGGGTGCTGCTTCACCTCCGTCTCCATCCCCATCGTCCTCACCCGGTGCATGCATGTCAATGTCAGGTGGCAGTGGTACATTTCTCCGGACGCACATGTTGTGCAGCATGACACAAGCCATGGTGATCTTTGCCACCTTCTCAGTCCTATAAAGGAGTGCTCCACCAGACCTGCTTAGGCAGCGGAACCGCGCCTTAAACAGGACAAAGGTCTGCTCAATCACAACACGGGTACGGGTGTGTACCCGATTGTACTCCTCTTCATGGCTGTTCTGCGGGTTCCGCACAGGGGTAAGTAGCCACGTCTTCAAGGGATATCCTCCATCACCTGCAAGCAAATACAAATTGGTGTGTGTCACTCTTGAGCTGCCACCTTCAGGAATCACAGTCATGGCCGCAGCTATTTGGTGTGGACATGCACATGTACCTGTACGTAGGCACAAATGTCATCTAGATGCATACTATACTGCTATGAGGTGTGGTAGTCTGGATGGCGTTCAATAGATGATACAGGGTGTAATAATGCATGCTGAGGCGGATGTACCGTGGTTGTACGACAATGTTTAACCTCACATTTATGCTGTGTATACTACTCTGTGCATGGTCACACTAGCCACATTGGCACATTTCCAATCCTGTTTAGTCATGCATTGGTTGACATACACATGGTGGTCAGGTTGTGCGTCTTACATATGGTCATTGATATGCGTTAATGGTCAGATGTGTGGCAATGATGTGTCCTGTTGGGGTTGGGGGGGTCAGGTCAGGTGTCATTAGTTCTGCGTGCATTCTCCACTCACCGTCCATTCCCATCCCGGTGGGGTATGCAACCCCCCCCATTCCCACCCAGGTGGGGTATTCATTCCCCCCCATTCCCACCCAGGTGGGGTATGCATTCCCCCCCTATTCCCACCCAGGTGGGGTATGCATCGCAACGCATCCCTACCCCAATGCACTGCCATGGCCCACTCACACAACTCACCAAGCAGCCAGGCACGTGGTCCAGCATGTCGCTCCATGTGACGGGGTAGCGTGGAGTTCCGCAGCACCATGGCATCATGTGTTGATCCGGGAAATCGGGCGCAGCAATGTGTGATGATCTTGCTGGAGTCACATACCATCTGCACATTGATGGAGTGGTATTGCTTGCGATTGCGGTACACCGCCTCTACGCCATGGGGGACAACCAATTCGACATGGGTGCAGTTCAGGGCACCAACACAATTGGGCATGCCTGCCAGTGCATGGAAGCCTACTTTGGTGTCAGCTATCTCCTGGGCAGTCCGTGGTAGGTATATGTGTGTGCTAGCGTGCTTCAGGAGGGCATCCAGCACTTGGGTCAGCATGCGTGAAAATAGTGGTTGTGAAATGCCATGCAGCTGGCCCAGTGTGTGCTGGTAGGTGCCCGTGGCCAGGAAGTGGAGCACAGACACCACCTTTAGTAGCGGGGGTATGCCACTGTGTATTTCTATGAGGCTGGCAATGTCGTTGCCCATCATGTCCACTATGGTCCACTATGGAGGTGATGGTGTCCCGGTCCATCCGGTACAGGGTGTGGATCTGCTCAGGGGTTAGATTGAATGGACTGGGTCTGATGCGAGGGATTGGCGGCTGCCTACAAGGGACTACTGAGTGCACTGGTGGTAATTGCAGGGCCTGCCTCACCTTCCTTCTCCTCCTGCGTCTCCTCTGTGCTGCCTGTTGTTGCTGCTGTTGTTGTTGTTGTAGTTGCTGTTGTTGCTGTAGTTGTAGCAGTATAGGCATGTCCTCCAGCGCCATGATTGCAACAACTAGTGGTAGCATTTTGGTGTAGGAAGGGGTGTGGTGTGTGGGTGTACTCCTTTTATACTGGGCCAGACTCCATTTAGTCCACCTGTGTTGATTGTGTGCACCTGTGGCAGTTGGCTGGATGGCTGATTGCTGTTTCTGGGTGGTCCACGATGCCTGTATGGCCGGCATCGTGCAGCCCCTGATTACCGCCTATGGGATGCCGGTATTTGCATGTCTGCGTGTGTTGTGATGTCCTTCTATTACCGGCATGCCGGTATTTGTTCCCCGAAGGGGCGAGTGTACGCGCACATGCCGGTATGAGGGGACACGGTACAGGCGGTGCCGGTATTGGCGGGTTGTCGGGTCGGAATGCCCCGAACCTGTTAACGATGCCGCTTTTACCATTCCGCCTTCCTTTTACATTACCTCCATTCTCGTAATGAGGACCCATGTTTCTACTCCTGCCCTCAATGTGATGCAGAGTGACTGGGAACCTAACGTGGTGGGAGCCGGCGAGTACGATGCCGGGTACTGCGCTGTGTGCAATACAGAATTTGAAGCAGTGAAGTGAAAGCCGTTGGGAACTGGAGTTCTGCATCTCCCTGATCAGAGTGATGCAGGAGGACAGCCGGTGAAGGCTGATGCAGGGGGCGCTGCTAATCCCTTGATGGCTGTTGGCTCATTGCTGGCGCTGGGGCCACTGGGGCCACGGGGGCAGAGGTTGCTTCCTGTGCAGGTGGAGACACTATTGGGCCCACGTGGCATCTGGGGGTGCACCACACTTGTTAAACTACATGAGAGACCCACACATCTGAGAAGTAGCCGTGTTGCTCCGTATAGGAGACACTGCTGCCTGCACAGCGAATTAGATACCTTGTAGAGACGGCGGAGAGGTGATTGAGCAGGACTGAGACTGTGCAGCATTGGATAGATGTCCGTTGGAGTGCAGTGTCAGGTGGATCGACTGGCAGTGAGTAGTCCCTAGGAGTAGGCGGACGGAAAAACTTGACCCTCCTGACGTGAGACAGAGGAGTGTTATCACAGCAAGAGCCGGGATACGTTGTGGGACGCCCTTGCCCTGTGGATACGGTGGCCACTATTGGCGAGTCCTTTGCCCTGCTGTTTCCCTGTCGCTTAGAGCGGTGTGATATTGGTCATCAGTGGAGGCCAAGCAGAACCAACGTAGGGTCAGGGAAATAAGTTATGGTGCACCTTGCTAGAGCTCATTGAAGTCAGTGCGATAGAGAGCTCAGTAGACGGTGGTGGGGAAGAACCGGTACAGAGTTCAGATGGGTGGCACTATGTCTAAGTCAAACAAAGCGGGGAAGCAGCAGTCAAAGCTTCAATTTGAGACACCCAGCCAATCCAAGAACAAAAAAACTATGGAGGAATCTCCTGGGGTGGGCTCCCAATCTTCATCTCTCAATCACAGTGGGGCATTTGATGACATCAAGGTAATGTTCAACCAATTACAGGTTGGTATACAATCACTGGATGGAAAGCTGGACACTCTGACGTGGAAAGTGGACCACATTCAGGTTCACTTAGATAAGCATGGAGAGAGATTGGATGCGGTTGAAGTTCGGGTGTCTACAGTTGAAGATGAATCTACAGCCCCATCACAGGAATTGGTTCAAGTCCAGAGGGTTCTTAAATAATTGGCTGATAAGGAGGAGGACCTTGAGTCACGGTCCAGGCGGAAATAACCTGAGGATAGTGGGTGTACCTGAATCATTGGACCAACGATCTATGGAACCCCTGGTAGAGACCATCCTGTGAGAGGCGCTTGGTGGTGAAGATTTTTCGGCAGTTTTTATTGTGGAGAGAGTGCATCAGATTTCTAGCAGGAAGAAACCGATTGCAGGCGCACCGTCACGACCAATTATAGCCCACATGCTGAACTACTGGGACAGAGATCTTGCGCTTCGAAAGGCCAGGGAAAAAGGATTGCTGATGTACAAAGGAGATCCCATCAAACTTTTTCCTGACTTCTCTGATAGGTGCAGGCATCCAGGAAGATGTACATTGATATCAAGAGGAGGCTCACGGTTCATGCCATGATTTTTCCCACTAAACCCAGGGTGGAGCACGAGGGTCGGGTGCTGTTCTTCCAGACGCCAGGTGAAGCTAATACTTTTCTTGAAGCACTGCCCAGGGCATCACGGCACAGGTGGAATAATGTGCAAGTGGGTAATTGCCAGTGAATCATATCTATAGCTTGATGACTGATGCCATGTTGGGTGTTTTTTGCTAGAGGTGCTGCAAGGGGGAGCTATTTTTGCTGTTGGGATGCTGGAGCGGCACTCGAGCAGAAGTACATGACAGTTACTGGTGTTGGGTGGGGTGTGGATAACTGGCATGTTGGGGTGCCGGTGTGGGAGGTGAGGGGGAGAGGTGGTTGGGAGACGGGCAGTTGTTTTGGGCATTACTCTTACTCCTACTTGGATTGGCCCTTGCAATGGGGTTTTGCTGTGCTGGAGACATAGAGGTATGGAAGTATATTTGGGAATTGGTGTAAAAGAATTGTATGAGCATGGTTAAAGGTATTAAGTGTATGACATGGAATGTTAGGGGGTTGAACTGTCCATCTAAATCATGTAAAGTGATATTGTATATGAAACACCATCAGAATGATATAGCATTCCTTCATGAGACACACTTGGCCTCGTCGGGGTAAGCACAATTTAGACACAGGTGGGGCTGTCACTGTTTTTTCTCCTCATATTCCTCTTACTCCAGGGGGGGTTTGTATCCTGATAAATGATTTTGGTTGGTTTTCATCCAGACAAGGGTGGCTAAAGACCAGGAGGGGAGGGTGCTGCTGGTTGCCGGGGTTAAGCATGGGCAAGCGGTCACCCTTATTAACTACTATGGTCCTAATCAAGATACCGTAGATACGTTGGAGTGGTTGGCTCAACAGCTGGATAAGAGCTCTGAGGACAGGGGACATCAACGCGGTGATGGAACCGGACTTATATAGAACTGCGGGGGCCCATGGGGCACACTTGAAATCGACCAGCAAACTGCACGCTTTGAATTGTGCATGGGTGCGGAATGATATTTGGAGGACCAGCCATGGGGAAGAAAGGGGCTACAGTTCACCAAGTGGCGTCGGGATTGGATTCTTTCTTGATCTCAGACATGATGACGGGTGGGTGACCGAGGTTGATCTTTTGGGATGCACAATGTCTGATCATGCACCAGTGGGGATGAGTCTGGAGGTACCCGGGCGATTGGTTGGGAGACCGGCCTGGAAGTTTAAGAATGAGAGTTTCTCCGATTTATGGTGTTTCGCACAGGGACAGCACAAGCTATTGACAAACTTTTTCATGGACAATGTGGCCTCTGTTGCCTCCTATTCGGTATTGTGGGAAAACTTTAAATGTGTGGTGAGAGGGGAATGCATTTCAAAGGAGTCTGGGTTATTGAAGCAAATTCAGAGAGAATGATCAGATAGCGAAAGACTCATTGAGCCCTTACAGGCGACATGTAGAACCTATGGGGGAGTTCATCAGACAGCGGGAACTTAGGGAAGAATTTTACATATTTAGTTAGGTGGCTCAGAGGGAAGTAAAGATTCTACTGGGGAAAGCGGTAGTCCGGCGTTATGGGGAGGGCCTGCACCCTGGGAGATTGCTTGCAAAGGTTGCTAAAGCTGATACACACAGGGCACAAATTATTTCGGTTAAAAATGAGTAGGGTGGTACCCTTGTATGCCGTCAGGTACATTGTCCAGGAATTTGTTCATTCTGCACTCACTTATAATCTTCGCACACCAAGGTCACACGGTCTGAGCTTGACAGGTTCCTTGATCGGGTGGCACTCTATTGGTGCGCTGAGGGGGAGAGGGAGTGGTTATGACGGCCTATTACAGAACAGGAAATCCTTCAAGCAATTCAGGAGTTGTCTTCAGGGTAGGCCCAAGGAACTGATGGCTTCACCGCTGAATTGTATAAGTACTTTGCGGCTATGCTCGCCCCACATTTGTTAAAGGTACACCAGCAGGCCTTGCACAGCGATCAGCTACCAGAATCTATGTGTGAAGCATTGGTTGCAGTATTGTTGAAATCAGAGAAAGAGGCAGATGAATGTACCTCCTATCACCCTATCTCGCTTATTAACCTAGATGACAACATTCTAGCCACATTGCTGGCCAAGAGACTACCACCCCTGATGCATAAGTCTGTATGGGCAGACCAGTCTGGGTTCATTCCTGGGCGCTTCACCTCTTATGACTTGAGGCAGATGTCTGGTTTAATGTCTGTGGTTCAGCAAGAGGACTCTTATTGTGGCGGCACTATTGGATGCTGAAAACGTGTTTAATTCGGTTGAGTGGCCCTTCCTTTTCACCATACTGCATAGGATAGGGTTGGGAGAGGACATTATCTTCTCTCCATGGTCTCCTTGTTGTATACCATGCCTACTGCAAGAATTAGAGTGAATGGCCAGCTTACCTCGGTCATTCAATTGGAGAGAGGCACGCGTCAGGAGTGTCCTCTCTCGCCCCTGCTATTTGCCTTGGCAATCGAACCGTTAGCCGAAATGCTTAGGTATCGGCATATACACTGAGGGGTACAGCTGCACAAGCATAAAGTGGTGGTTTCTCTTTATGCGGATGACATGATGATTTATGTCAAGGATCCGCAGGTTAATCTGGGATCGATCATGATGGATGTTTTGTGCTTTGGGGAGTTTTCCGGTTTGAAGGTTAATGTAAGCAAGTCATTGCTGTTTCTACTTACTGATGGTGTAAGGCAATTTAATGATGATTTTGGATTTCAGTGGCACGTAGTCTACACTCAATACTTAGGGAAAGATATTGCGAGATCCTCAAAGGTTCTGTATCAACAAATATGAGAAGGTGCTGGAGCATACTAGGAAAGTGGTGAATAGGTGGATGGGACTGCACCTTAACCTTTACGGTAGGGTCTCACTGCTAAAGATGGTTCTGCTACCCAGATGTCTGTATCTGTTTTTAAATGTGCCATTAGCACTGCCTAAGTCGTATTTTCAGGAGGTGCAATCAGACATTTCTCAGTTCATTTGGGCGGGCCAGCAGCCGTGCATGTCTTGGAGAAAATTGGTTGATCCATAAGATAGCGGCGGATTGGCCCTCCCTGATTTTGAAGCGTACTACGAGGCGGATCAGGCAGGGTTCCCAGTGTATTGGTTTGGGGACGGTGTGGATAGGAGGCATGTGGAGATTGAAAGAGCCCTTGCAGCACCCTACTTGGTACGTGCGGTCATATTGGCTGCTCCCAATGGACCATCTAAAGTAGATAATATGATAGAGCTGACTTGCAGATCTTGGGTTCACATTGAGAAGAGGAGGAACAGGGAGCTCCTTTACACTCCTGAACACCCGATCATTCATATTTCGGGTTTGCCATTGAATAGTGAACGTGGATTTGTTCAATGCATGAAAAGGTTGGACATCTCCTGTTTCTGGGTCCTTTTTTCCAGGGTACAGTTTCTGACTGTGGAGGGACTGCGAGGTAGGGGATAAGTTACACCTGTGGCGTTGTTTTTATATTTTAGACTACGGGAGTCCTTGAAGAGTTTTTTTCCAAGCTTTCCACATGAACCGGAGGTGGCCCCCATTTTGGATGGCATGATAGAAGGGATGGATACCTGTAGGATTGTGTCTAATCTTTATAGTAAAGTACAAGGGGTCCAAGTGGGATGGGCAGAGTCATCTCGTAGGAAGTGGGAAGTGTTTCTGGGTGGTACACTGTCTGATGATGTGTGGAAGTGCTGTTGTGCCCAAGCGAGGAATATAGCCCTTAATAGTAGTTTCAAGCTAATTTATTTTAAATACCTTCATCAATTTAATTATACCCCTGCACTGCAGCATAGATCTTTCCCTGATACCCCGGATGAATGTGTTTGACGTGCGACCACGCTGGCTGAGAGTATGGCAGGATAGTTGATCCCAGGGCTAGACCCAAAGATATCTGGGGTCCCTACAAACAGTATCTTATCAAACAAGGCCAGGAAACTGTGTTGAGTTCTATTGGGGCGACCCCTTGAAGAAGTGTCCATACAGAGTGTGAGGGACCATGGTGTAAAATTGGAAACCGCATGCGTGGTACAAATAATGTGTGATAGGGATGTACACCGATTGTGGCTGAAATAGGGGGGCACGGCAGCTATGCTATTCGATTGTTTCCTTTCCTTTTCCCCTGGGAGAAGACCCAACAGACAAATTGGAGGTGTGCATTCTAGTTGCCTGCCTAGCAGGACATTGACCTTCCCTATCACTCCTTGTCAGTAGGCGTCTATGTGCGGGCATGACCAGATCATGTGCCTTAAGTCTGCAGACTCAACTCTAAATCTCGGGCAGTTATGTGAGAATGGTGTGAAGTACCAGGGAGGTTGGAGTCTCTTCTGGTATGGAGGCCCATATACCAGCTAAAATTATCTTTTACCATGTGAAATTTCAAAACTGCCCTTGGAATCTGGTATTTCTGACCCCATTCTGTGAATGTCAGTAGGCGGCCACCCACGAACATGTCCCCCATAGTGTTGAGCCTGGCCCTTTCGCATCTACTCGAGTTTGTCATTCAAGACCTTCTCTTCGTCTGGGAAGGCCCTCAGCAGTGTTTCTGGGCTGTACCCTCCCCCCAGCTTCATCCTGAGGCATATCCTTCTCCACACTTGGAGGTATCCCATTGCCCTGGGATCCCTCCTTTCCCCCCAAAGTGTCTCCATCCTTGTGTGGTGTTGCCGAGGCAGGCCTAGCAGAAGCCTATCTGACTCCCCTATCTGAGCCTGCCGTTAAGCTGCGTGTTGTAACTATGAGGCCATGTAATAGAACTGAAATCGTGGTTGAGAGAGCACCCCATATGGTTGCCATCTCTGCAGTGTGCCCATGGAAACCCTTCTTCTGCCTCCAGCCGAGAGGAACCCCCAAAATCAGGCTAACTGTTTGAAAAATAGGGGGTCTGCACAAGTGCGTTATGTTCGTGAATAAATACAAGTACCTTGCCAGGATAATCATTTTGCAGACCGCAATTTTCCCCATGATTGAAAGAATTAATTTGTTCCAGAACTTGATTTTGTCCCCCAGCTCCGTGACTGCCCTACCCACATTGTATTGGAATGTATTTGCTGCAGTGTAATGAATCTGTATATCCAGGTATTTAAATGATTGTCTCCCATTGTAATCCCCGCTCTGCTAGGTCCATCTGGGCTTTCCCTTGCTGGGACCCCAGGGGAAAGGCCACAGATTTGTCTTTATTGAGGCAGAACCCCGACAGCTGTCCTACATTAGATATTACTTCCACTATATATGGGATGTGCAGAGCCGGGTTTTGCACATACACTAAGGCATCGTCCACATAGAGGGAAATGATGTGTCTCTGCCCGTCCACCATTATGCCTGCGTTCCTAAAATGATCTCGGAGAATGTTTGCATGGGGTTCCAGAGCAAGGGCAAAGAGGATAGGAGAGGTCAGCACTGGCGCGTTCCCCTTTCTAGTGTCCACCTGGGGGAATCTTCCTTACCCATTTTTACCCTCGCTAAGGGATTTTGGCACATAAGCTTTATCCATGGTCTCATGTTTGGGCCTATCCCTATTCTGGTCAGGACCTGAAAGAGTCACTCCCACTGCATTGAGTCGAATGCTTTGATGGCATCTATGACTACTACCGCTAGTTCCCTATCTGCGTTCCCCGTTCTTTCCAGGACATGTTGTAACCCTCTCAGGTTCATGGACATGCTTCTGCTCTCTACGAAACCGCACTGGTCATGATGGATCTAGCTCCCCCAGGGCTTTCATTAGTCAGTTGGCTAGAACCTTGCCCAAGATTTTTTCATCCATGTTTAGGAGAGATGGGGTGGTAAGACTTGCATCTGTGTGGGTCTTTCCCTGGTTTGGCCAGAACTAAAAATATTGCTTCCTGCAGTTCCCCATTCTGGAATGCCTTATTGTACAAAATGTTTAGCTTGGGAATTAGAAGCTCTGCGTACATTGCATCAAATTCTACCGGGTGTCCATCTCCTCCCGGCGACTTTCTAGTAGTCCCCATGGAAGCTATCGCCCCCTGGATCTCCTCCTCTGTGATCGGACTCTCTAACTCTTCTGATAGCAATGCTGCTAATGTCAGTAGACCGGCTTGGTCTAAAATGTCTGCCATAATCTCGGTGTCTAGCGGCCCCCTGCTTGTAAATAGCTGTATATAGAAGTTGCGGAACTCCCTGTTAATTCTTTCTTGTGGGTGTATGTTTTCCCTGCTCTCTCTTAGGATTTGGGTGACCATATTGCTCGGGTTCTCCCACCTGAGAAGCCAAGTTAGTAGTCTCCCCGCTTTGTCTCCCTCCCTGTGAATCCCCTGGGTCTACTGGGCATAATTGTGATTCACAAGCCTTTTCTGTGCCTCAGCTTTTGCCTCTCTTTCCCTTATTAATTCTGCACAGCAGAGGGAGCCCCCGGGTATATCCTTCTCTAACCTTTGTATCTTAGCTGTAGCGCTTTTTAGCCGGGATTCCAATTCTGCCCTCATACCGTGGGTGGCCCCTATGCATTTTCCCCATATAGTCACCTTAAATGCATCCCACATTGATCCACACTCTTCTATTGAGTCCACATTGTGTTCAAAGAACTCCCTGAGGGACGTCTAATGTCTTCCCTGTATAGGTCGTCCCTTAGTGCTCCCCCCCTAAGCCTCCACGTGGGTATCGCCCCTCTTTTCTTCGCCCATTTCAGTGTAGTTCGGAGGGCGCAGCATGATCGATATTGTTTTCCCTAGGTACTCAGTTTCCCCATAATTCATGATACAATCCTTCCTCACTAGGAGAATATGTTTCTGATGCTTGTTAATCTACTTAGAATCACATGCTGTGCATATGGTCCGACATCCAGTGGTAACCGCTGAGTATTGCATCTTGTCTTTTGGGGACCGAAAGGGGACGTCGGCATAGGCGTGTCTGAAACACTATCCCTATCGTGACGTGTGTAGTACCCAAAATCCCTCACGCGCCGAGGTCCCTCAGATTGTTTTTATCCGCCCAGATAACTGGTCGCCCTATAGCGGAGCTCTTCATGAGACATTGTTTATCTTACCGAATTGTCGGTTTAATCCCCGTTAAGTCACTTCGCCCATCAAGAACATCTTCGACGAAGACTACGGGGGAATCATCTATGGCTGTGAGTTCCGGCGCCTAAGATCCGGCGTTCGGACTTCCACGTGGTCGGGCTTTCTGGCCGGCCTACACAGTAGGGAGAGTGGGCTCAGGGTTTTGCCATACTGTTAAAATTATGTCTTTCCTCTTTTCCACTCCTTTCCTTTTTGGTCTGGTCACCCTTCCCTTCTGCTATGGAAAGGACTCCATTTAGATTCTGCCCTGTGTGTAGGGTCAGATATCCATTGAAAGACGAGCACATTTCGTGTAATGCTTGTCTCCCCCTAGAGAACGACGAGAAGCAGTGTTCGGCGTGTAAACTCCTTAGACCTAAAACCCTTAAGGAGCGCCGTTTGAAGCGGTGGGCCCCGTACGGAATGTCACGCGCGGAGCCTCCCTCCCCTGCCACGACACCAGCCGAATGTGACGGGGGTACATCTGATGACCAAAAGTCCAACGCGGACATTATAGACCTTGAGGCAGACTATTCTAGGGCCGCCACGCCCGTCCCCGACCCTTCCAGGCTCCACTCCGGTCTTGTTACAGGGACCACACCCGGTGAAAGGGGCGTACAATCGCACCGCACAAAGCACACAACCCAAGCGCCCTCCTCGACGACTTCGTCGAAGAAGGCGTAAGCGCCAACGGATCGGTCTGATCCGAAGCCTTCCCCGCATCCGCAGCAGCGCATGACGACTGGGCATAACAAGGGCGCTACTCCCCAAACTACACGTGCCGAAGTTTCAGAACAAGAAACTTCGACGGATTCCAAGGTTTCCAAGGCCCGTACAGGCCCGAAAACTACGAGTAGGCCTCTACCCGAGAAGCCATGCGCTGGCCCTTCTGGAGCCGCGGAAGCCATTTTCACTGCCGACACATCATCGGAGGCATTGTCTCCCGAAGATTCGGTGACCATCCGTAAGAGCATCAATAGGATTGCTACGGCGGTGGGCCTAGTACCGGTTCCGCCCACAGTTATGGGCCAATCCGCCGAAAAGTTTTCCACAGATTTGGAAGACTTACCTGAAGACTCTTACGAAGAAAGCCAGGTACCCCTCTTAAGCACCCTGAGGAGATCCTCTCAACGCCCTAGGTCGGAGAACATGGTTCCTACTCAGCTAGGTCCATTTGGGTCATCCAGGTGCACCACGGAGCAATTCGAGGGGTGTACGGATCGGCTGGAGCAGTTTTTCAGGGTTTCTGATCAACCTCGGCCGAAAAAAGCTCGGTAGACCCTTACCCTCAAACACAAGATGTCCAACACCTAGATGTCCAACACCATGTTGACTATCAAGAAGATGTCCAGATGGACACGTATAGAGACATCTATACAGAAGAAGAGGAGTCTTCTTTTCTGGACAACTATGGGGAAGATCGAGGAGCAACGGACAACTGGGAGGACACCCGGCAGGACGATCACAACTCTGATATGGTCTGCCTCGACTCTCCCCCATCCACCCCGATTCGACAGGCTTCCCCGGTGGATGATCAATTGGCTTTCAACAACATGTTGAAAAAAGCAGCGGAATTCTTTAAAATTGTCACGCTTGAAGTCTTGCCCGAACAAGATATCGCGGAGGACATTATTAATGAAAAGTCTCCGGCAGGCCAGTCTATCCCTCTCTTGAACTCTGTAAAGAGACGGCTGGCCCCTTCCTTACTCACACCCACTCAGACTAGGGCTGTGAACCCAAGGGTCGAAAAACTTTTCCGACCCTCCCCCACCGACCCGCTTTATATCAAAGGACACGCAATCCCAGACTTGCTGGTGGTGACCAACAATCGCAAGAGAGCAGGGGTTCCCCTTGCCATGGGAGAGTCACCCCCGGACAAGGAGTCCAAAAGGTTGTATGCCCTAGGCAAACAGGTTACGTCGGCGATGGCCTATACCGTCTGGATTGCCAATAACACGACATTACTGGCAAGCTACGTCGACGCCCAATGGAACCTACTCCAGGAAGGCCTTCAAGAGGTTCCGGAACCAACCAGAGCCAAGCTTCTCGCCATTGTCTCGGAGGGCAAACTTGCCAATCGGAATGTGGTAAAGAATACCCTGGACACCGCAGAGACAGCAGGCAGGTCTCTCGCACATGGTACTCTCCTAAAGAGGCACGCGTGGCTGCGCACGTCGGGCTTCAGGCCTGAGACCCAGGCATCTATTATCAACAAACCCATCGAAGAGGCCAACCTCTTCGGGAAGGCGGTAGACGATGCGTTGGAGACAGCCAAGAAGGAGCACGAGACTATTAAGTCGCTGCACCAAATTTCCCAGAAACCCTCTTCACATAGGGGCAGTAATTCTCAGCGGTCCTTTCGAGGACAAGCCCGCGCCACTCAAAATAATTTCGGCACGGGCAACTTCAACTCAAGTCAACCTGCTGCAAATCCCACTTACTACCCCCAGAGAGGTCAGAAGCGCAGAAAGAATACAGGCAGAGGCTCCAATTCCAGAGGAGCGTCAACTTCGGGTCAGAAATGACCACCAAGTCCAGGTCCCCTCCCATGTCTCCCAGGTCGGGGGGCGATTAACATCTTTCCTCAAGGCATGGGAGGGGATAACTTCAGACCAGTGGGTCTTAAAGACGGTCACCCACGGTTACTGCATGGAATTCGCCCGACCTCCACAGTTCAGACCGCCGAAACATTGACGCCTTTCACCGGAACATCTGCAGATCCTGATCCAAGAGGTGGAAGCGCTGCTGGGAAAGGACGCCATAGAAGCCGCCCCGATTCTTCAGGTAAACGAGGGTATCTATTCAGTGTACTTCCTTGTACCCAAAAAGGATCTCACCATGCGTCCTGTTCTAGACCTGCGCCCAGCGAACAAGTTCATAAAGCCCCAGAAGTTTCGCATGGTAACACTGCAAGAGGTGATCCCATTGCTAAAACAGGGGGACTTCATGACAACATTGGATATGAAAGATGCACACTTTCATATTTCAATGCTGCCAGCGCACAGAAAATTCCTAAGGTTCGTGATTCAGGACAAACTCTACCAGTTCAAGGTACTCCCCTTCGGCATAGCCTCGGCGGCAAGGGTGTTTACCAAGGTCCTGGCAGTGGCAGCGGCACACCTGCGCAGACTTTTAGTTCCAGTTTACCCTTACATCGACGATTGGCTCATCACGGGGGACTTGTTCGACGTTTGTTTTTCGAACACCCAAAAAACAGTACACCTACTGTTCAGCCTGGGATTTTCTATCAACGAAAAGAAATCCAGCTTAGTCCCCAGCCAAGTAAAACAGTTCCTGGGAGCCCTAATTCGTACGGAAGACGGTCTAGTCTTCCCTTCCAGAGAGAGGGATCAGAACATGCTCTCTCAGGTTCCTCAGTATGTAGCCAGTCGAGAGGTGATGGTACGCAAAGCTATGCGTTTGCTAGGGATGATGGCGTCATGCATATACTTGGTCCCCCACGCGCGGCTGCGCATGCGTCCCATGCAAGAGTGGCTCAACAGCCAGTGGTGTCAGGCCAGCGGACAATGGGAAGATCTGTTAGTTGTCTCGCCAGCCCTCGTTCTCTCTCTGCAGTGGTGGTCGAGGGAGAACCTCTTGAAGGGGAAAACCTTCACCACCCCTGCAGTGGAAGCCACTCTCACGACAGACTCATCTCTCACAGGGTGGGGGGCTCACCTGCTTCAATAGACAGCGTACGGAGTGTGGTTCCCTCAGGTAGCGTCCAACCATATAAACCTACTGGAGCTACTAGCAGTGTTCAAAGCATTGAAAGCCTTTCAGGAGCAACTGCAAGGGAAGACAGTGCTGGTCCTAACCGACAGCACAACAGCAATGTATTACCTGAACAAACAGGGGGGCACTCACTCTCCAGGGCTATCCAAGCTGTCCCAAAACATCTGGATATGGGCTCTCAAACACAAGATGTTCCTGTTATCCCAACATGTTCCAGGGGAACTCAATCTTCTGGCAGACGTACTCAGCAGAGATTTTCCTCTGCCAGAAGAGTACGAATGGCGACTGCATGATCCAACGTCTTCGCAGAATGGGGGTTTCCAGAGATCGACCTGTTCGCTACTCAGGAGAACGCCCAATGCCAAGATTACGCCTCCAGGTACCGCCAGAACCGATCCAAGGGGAACGGTCTCTGGATAACTTGGTCGGGGAAATTTGTCTACGCTTTTCCCCCCCCGACTCCCCTTCTGAACAAGATAGTACACAAGATGCACCAGGAACCAGTCACCATGATTCTGGTGGCTCCCATCTGGGCCCGCCAACCTTGTTTCGCTCACGTAATGGAAATGTCCCTCTCTCCACCAGTCAAGCTGCCCTGCCCGTACAACATGTTGTCTCAGGACAGGGGGGAAACCCTGCACCCATGCCCACAAACTCTGAATTTAGCAGCCTGGCTCCTGAGGTCATAGAGTTTGGACATCTGCAACTCCCTCAAAGATGCATGGTCATATTGAGGGAGGCAAGAAAGCCTAACACACATTGCTATGCCAGCAAATGGAAACGTTTTGTCATCTGGTGCTGTTCCAAAGGCGTCAATCCCACCGATTGCTCGCCTTCACACATTGTGTTATATCTAACCCATCTGTTGGACTCTGGGTTAGTCTTCAATTCCTTAAAGGTTCACCTAGCGGCATTGTCAGCCTACACCACGTCACAGCAGAAGGTGTTGTGGTGGAAAATACCTGTGATTAAAGCCTTTATGGAAGGGGTTAAAAGAATGTATCCCCCATCACTCACCCAGCCCCTGGGTGGGATCTAAATGTGGTTTTAACTAGGCTCATGGGACCCCCTTTTGAGCCTATGCATAAAGCTAGTCTGAAAGACCTGACTTACAATACAGCCTTTCTAGTAGCTATCACTTCTATCAGAAGAGTTAGCGAACTACAGGCCCTCTCGGTTTTGGACCCCTTTGTTACAGTCCACAAAGATAAGGTAGTTCTGCGCACTCATCCCAGATTTGCGCCGAAATTTATTTCAAAGTTCCATGTGAACCAGTCAATCGAACTACCCACGTTCTTCCGGAGACCTACTAACATGGCCGAAAGAAGCCTTCACACACTAGATGTGCGCAGGGCAGTCATGTTCTACATGCATAGAACTAAACCACTGAGGAAAACTAAACAATTCTTTGTTTCAGTGGCAGCTGGTAGAGAAGGGGATCCTGTCTCTAAATCAGCAATATCAAGGTGGATTGTCAAATGCATCACACTATGTTACACTCTTGCAAAGAGAGAACTGCCCTTCAAGCCTAGAGCACATGCTACTCGAGGCACTGGGGCATCCATAGCATTCATTGCAAATGTTTCCCCAGAGTCCATTTGCAAAGCAGCAACCTGGAGTTCTGTACACACCTTTACAAAACACTATTGCCTAGACACTCATTCTAGGTCTGATTCTCAGTTGGGACAAGCAGTACTAAGACATCTTTTTTCTACTGTTCCTTCTCACAACCCACCTCCAACTCCGGGTACTGCTCGCTAGTCTATGCACAGCATGTGATTCTAAGCAGATTAACAAGCATCAGAAGACATGCATTACTTACCGTAAAAGCATTTCGGATGATTGTATCTGCTTAGATTCACATGCGCCCTCTCTGCCTCCCCGCTCGGGGTGGAAGGAACATAGACTTCTTACTACTTTCTCTCTTCATGTACTCACTCACTATAGCCTTGGGCTCCCTCATGGCAGAAAAAATACAATCGGAGGGAACTCGGCGCATGAGAGATTTTGGGTACTACACACGTCACGATAGGGATAGTGTTTCAGACACGCCTATGCCGACGTCCCCTTTCGGGCCCCGAAAGACAAGATGCAATACTCTGCGGTTACCACTGGATGTCGGACCATATGCACAGCATGTGAATCTAAGCAGATACAATCATCAGAAATGCTTTTACGGTAAGTAATGCATGTGATACCAGAGTGAGTACCATGCGTGAATGCGTGAGGGTAAAAGAAGGAGAAGCCCTGCTAGTCACCCTTCTGTTCCCTCCATAAGATCACCAGGGTTAGGTCTGACATCACTTTCCTCAGAGATTGTGTTGCCATTGGTTTATGTAACGCACCTAGTCCTGACCTGTCTAACTGCGAGTCGGGAGGGCAGTTGAAGTCCCCTCCCCATATTGTCTCTTTATGTATATCACCCCCCCAACAACACTACCACCTCTGGAAAAGTAGCAATCATTCTCTATATTTGGGGCATAACAGTTCATTATGCTGATCTCCTCCCCCTCCAAAGTGCCCAGAAGGATCAGTGTCCTCCCCTCCTCATCATAAATGTCCTTGGAGACCTGCAGCAGAGTCCCTCTGGCTATCCACGTTAGGTCTAGAATATGTGTTCGGAATGTGACCTGGAAATCTCTCCCGTGCCCATGCTGTTTTCACTTTGCCAAAGTCTACCTTGGACACGCTAGCATAACGGGGGCACCTGCAACACCTGTGGTGCGGGGGGCTCCACCACATATGTCCTGGGAGGGGGACCCTCTTGGACAAACATTATTATTATTTTTTTTAATCACTCTGCCTTCATAAAGAAATTATTTCTATTACAGTGTAACAGAAATAATTTCTTAATGAAGGCAGAGTGACTACAAAAAGAAACTTTATTTTTAAGTCAGAGGGCTTCCCCAACCCATGACATGGCAGCCTCTAGACATGGATGTCCATGTCATGGGGTGGGGGAGCTATATGACTTCAAAAAGAAATAGTTTATTTTTGAAGTCACTGTGCCTTCATAAAGAAATTATTTCCATTATGGTTCGGTCCTTACTTGAATCATTTCTTTATGAAGTTGGAGTGACTTCAAAAAGAAACCATTTCTTTTTGAAGTAATAGGGCTCCCCTCAACCCAATGACTTATGCGTGTGTGAGTGCATGGTGAAAGGGTGCACGATTACATTTATGGGTGGCTGCCTGGGTGTGCCTGAATAATGAAAGTGTGTGTGTGTGTGTGTGTGTGTGAGTGAGTGATGGGGGGTGCTTGTGTTCATGGGGGGTGCTGGCCCTTCAAATGTTGGGAGAGGTGCTAACTTCGCAGGCGGTGGGGGGGGCAAACTTATCCCGTGGACTGCTGTGAGAATAAGCTGTCTCCTGTCTCCTGTCCCCTCTGCACCCTTCCAATCACTTCCCTGGCATGCAACTACCAGACCCACATCAAGATTTCAATTGACTAAAGAATTATGCATCTGAATGCAGGTTCTAACAGTGACATGCTTTACATTAGTAATTTCTGGGCCTTTCTTAACAGCCAAACCCAGGCGCAGTTTAACATCTGTCTCCTGTTCTGTCCGGCAACGGCTCTGTAGGTCAGCCAGGCGAGTCAACCTAGTCCAAAATGTCAAGGAGGTGGGGGTTGGGGGTTGAAGCCCAGCCAGCTCAATGGTGTTGTGCCACTACCTGTGTTTAATCCCTTGGTTGCTTATTGGTAATCTTCATTATTCATATCCCTATTGTTCCTCGTCCCAGTACTTGTGTATGAGGCACTTTGAGCACAAGTACCGGGATGAGGTATACGGACATGGAGGCTTAGTTACCTGTAATCTTCATTACTCCTAGTCCCACTTTTCCTCATCCCAGTACTTACCTATGACGCAAGGAGCCTCATTCGTAAGTACTGGGGCAAGAAAAAAGGATGTGGAGGTAATTCTGGGCCGAGAAGCTGATTTTGGGGATGGGAGGGAGAGGGGATGTGTGGGGGGGGGGGGGTGGTGTGGGTTGGGATGGGGATTGTGTGATAAATCGTAATGGCCTTCCATGTCCAGGCTACACAGGCTTGCTATGTGGTATTAGTGGCTATAGAGGCAATTTGGTGCAGCCAGTCTAGCCGTTTCTTACTGCAACATTGCATATTATTCTGGGCATCTGTGATAAAATAACCATGATAGGTGTTATTGCTTCGATTGGCATTTTGATGCTAGGAAAATAAATATGCACAGTGCTTCTGTTTACTCCATGAGAATCTACACAAAACATAGCAGAAGCTGAACAGAAAGAAACCATTTGTGTGCGGTTTCTTTTTTGAAAGGCTTCAGAGAAAAAAAAATCAGTTTCAGAGGCTTTTCTCCATGGCTTGCAATTACATGCATGTAGATAACAATAACAAAGAAGCGTTCTAGTTTCTGTCAAGTAACCTGACCTTTGCACTGCCCTCTGCTCTAAACCTGTGTAAATGTACGCAGGAAAATAATAAAACTGATCTTCATGCGTAAAAAGGCTTGGTACGACCCTTATCTGAAGGCCTGCCAACATGGTATTAGAGAACCCAATATTTCCCTAGGCTTCCCGGCTTTCCCCATTCCCCACACATTCCAAGTGATTATATATAGGCGTCTCATTTTAAGTGTGAGTTCCCTATCTTCATGGCCCCTTGTCCCTCCTGATTCTCGTGCGCTGCTCGAGACGTGTCCTGCTTTGAGTTGGATCCCGTAACCCCCTATAGTTTCCCCCATCTCTTTGCTTCCCCTTCACTCTTGTCCACCTCCAATACTGCTGAATAGCGCGTAAATGATCTGGTTTTGATGGATGCCACGTGTCCCCACTAACCTTCGCCCCATCCCTCTCCAACCTGTTAACAATTAACCAAACTTCAACCTCTTGAAACCTGCCCTTCAACATGAGGGTATCTTTAGAAAGTACCTGCATTTTGTGCGCTTGTCGGTCTTTCACGGCCTCCCTCTCCCGGAGTGGGCAACAGCCACCCCGCGCCGGGGGAGGGCAACCCCCACGCCGCACAGCGGGAGATTGGCTGGGAGTGGGCACACTCATGGAGCAGAAGTTTTAACTGCTGTCCTCCGGCTTGCTCCCATCCTGCTTTTCGCCGCCTTCAGTTCAGTCCGTTAAGACCTCTTGCAGTTTTCAGAGTTCAACCTCTACACCCGTAAGGATACAGGAATCAGGCTTATGTAAGTCCTACAATTGTCCTGGGGAGTCCTCCCTGTAGATCATCTCTCCCGTTTGGTTGCTCTCCCCCAATTCCCCTCTGAACTCTTCGCTGTCATCTGTAAGGTGGCATCTTCTGCCACAGTTACTTTATCCCCTTTGGGCTGCTTTGTTGTGCTCGCTGTTTCTCGGGCCGACTTTCCCTCAGGCAGCCGATGGGTTCTTGGCTTGTTTTTCCCTCAGCACAGATCAGTTGCTGCTGTCCAGCTTTCCTCCGTCTCCCACCAGAGCCAGACCTCTTCAGGCGAGTTGCAGAACCACACTACTATAACACATATATACAATACCAAGTGACCAAAAGGTTTAAAGCACAGAATTGGTCCACAACCTAAAAGGAAAGGGAGCAAGCAGTGAAAATAGTCTTTAGGCAGTTCTTCATTAATCAATTCCTAACTGAGAGGCAGTCCAGTCCCTACGAGGAGTGGAGCCTAGTGCTCAAATGTATGACTTGGGGTGATTTAGCGCTAACCTTCACATTCTGTGACCTGACATTGAATACTTGGATACTGGTGATTGTGTTGCATTTAGCAGGAGCGATAGAGGTACAAGCCCCCACCTCTACGTAACATGATATCTGATTCAACTCTCCTTTGGACAAATGCGCCAGATTTTATCATTGGGTAAGTCCAAAACTATAGTTCATTTTCAAATATAGTTCTGAAATGATCTTTTTACGTTTGCTGTCCCTTTTTGGTAACAAGTGTTTCGGCAAAACAAAAAATTATTTTCTCAAACCAGGGCTATATATTTTATACATGAATTAAACACAAATTTATAATCACACATTGTGAAACAAACATCAAAGAAAACCAATGTACAACGATAATGATAAAAACGTGATTCATTGTCCAAAAATGACAAAAATAATGAGTTAAATATGAGACAGAGATGAGAAGGGATGGGTGAAGTGGAGGAAATTTGAGGGAAAAGAGACAAAATATAAATAAACATAAAAAATAGAATGAATACAAATTAGTTCAAATGTCTTGTGCCAGAAATTACAGTTTAAGTATGCACACATGGTTATTCTCAGACTGGGAGTAACTAACATAAAAATGTTTGTTCAACATTGCTCTTCCTTTTATATTCTGAAACATTTGTACGTTGGTAGTGACTAATTCGAAATTGCTTGTTTCAACACTGCCTACATATTTATTTTTAGGAAAAACCAACACCCTTTGCCCATTAGTTATTACTATAACACTTGCCCATTCGAATTTAGTTATGAAGTTACCTGTTTACTTGAAACAAATATGTTTATCTGCTGCGGTCTGTTCTTCAAATAATAACCGGGTTAGATCCCTAGTGCTCAAATCTACTTTCATGTGTAGGTGCACGTGATAGTGCAGAAGGGCGAAAACGGGGTCTCTTGCAGGGGCTGTAGCAGCTCGGGAAGGTGGGTGAAGCGATGAATAACAAGTACCCATTATTCGTGGAGGGTCTTCCCAAAAGGGCAGAACAGGTTCCAGGAGTTGGGAAAGGGGCAGTAACGCAGGCTACCTGTGGAAAGGTGAGTGGCCCTCAGGGGACACTCGTGCTTAAAAGTGGATGGATGCGCTAGGGGCCACCGGTAAGGGTTGCAAGTACTCACCAACCCCCGGGGCAGTCCGGACCAAACTGTGGCAGTCAAGTCCACTTCGGTTGTAGGTTCAAATGAGGCAGTTGGGCGCCTCTGCGGTTTTCAGCTGCAAAGATACAGCAATGGTTCCCTGGTGAGACAGTGGTAATTTTTCCGCTCCTGGTGAAGGGATAAGGCCAGTTTCACTGTAGCAGGCTTCAGGGCACAGCAGCAAGGCACCTGCAAAGTTCATCACCACGGCTGTGCGACACAGTAACCGTGTGTACTCCGGTTCGAGCGCTCTCCCTTTATTCCAGACTTGGGAATGCCAAGTGTCCGAAATCCGGTGTGAGGATGCCGTGAACACAGAGCTTGTGAGCGACCAAGTTTCAAGTGTCAACTTGAAACAGCGGTGGTTTCAGAGCAAAGGTCCTGTGCAAGCTGGTCAGTTCACTGGTTAGCCCAGGAACAATTCCGAAGAGGCTTACTTGCAGGTTAAGATGAAGGTGCTGTGAATAGTTAGTCCCACTATTCAAATGGGATGAAGTGCCTTTGCAGACCTTCTGGTTCGATCAGATGCAGAGATGTCCAGCGGGACAACAGCGGGCTGAGGGTGCCAAACCTTCCAGCGGGTCACCAGCATTTCCTTGACTCGGCTTCTTAGTTTCATGATACTTCAATCCTACCCTAGGTTCAGTGAGAACTCAAGAAATCGACCTGGTATGGGTGTTTGGAGCCTTCTCTTATCCAGAATCAATCGCATCAAAACAAAAAGGACCAAATGGGAGATCTGCTCACATATAGGCACACAAGACGTGGACCAACCATGGGCCACGATGGTCCCAGTCATTCCCAGCACACCAGACTCTCTGGCACCCAGGATGTGTATTGGGACTAGACAGTCCAGCCCACATCCTGGAGGCACACACACAAGGCATGCAGAAGCCTGTGAAAACCTGGCCTTTTTGTGGGAGAATGCATGCCCAAATAAGGACTGAGCCCGGTCGGCTCGACCTGAGGAAGGTAAAGGGCAAGATGGCCAAAGGACAGGACAAAGCACCTCATGCAAGGCCATTTTGTAGCCAGGCCACCTTCCTGTGCCAAACGTGGTAAACACGGTTTGCATGGCAAAACAGGGTTAAAAATAAGCAAGGCACATCTGCACTTCTCGTAAAAAATCCTTTGAGGGAGTCTAGGGCCTTTGGAAACGAAAGGAAGACCCAAGCGCACTGTACTGTAAGGTACATTGTGCACTTGTAACATGTTGCAGAAATGTTGCAACATTGTTAAGGACGAAGTACTGACTGGCTTTAAGGGCAGTTCCCCATAATAAAGTGAGCGAAAACCCAGTGAAGCGCAGCTGAAGGCTGTGCTTCACTGGCAAAAGTCAGACTATGGTGTTTAAACTGCAGCAAAAAGTTGGGGGGTTCACAACTGGAGGGAAAATGACACATAAATGGGAAACTTTCCTAACAACTTTCACGAGAGGCCTTTGGAGCCCAATTTATGATGCAGCCAGTCCTCCAGAAATAGCTCCATGGACTCTCCCTCTTCGCCTTCCAATAGGCCTATAATGCGCACATTGTTGCTTTCCTTTACTTTAATTTAAGCTATCACCTGGCAGGGGGAACACCCAACTAGTGACACCAGAATAAGTTTAAAGGGTTATTAAACAAAAGTCAAACATACAACTGTTTCATAGAAATGTGTTCATGATGGCTGTAACACAGTTTCTTGAGAATTGTAGTGCTTGAACTCAGGATCACAAATGAAGGACAGCAAACACAAAAATGCATTCAAAAAGTTTCAGACGGGAAGGTATCATGTTTAAGTCGCTTTAGCATTCAGTCGTTATATATTTTATATGCATTTGTGAAGTGTTTATACATCAAGAAATTGTGTTTCAAAGCGTCCATGGGGCAAAGGGGAGGGGTCATGGGAACAAGAAATAGAATAAATTGATGAACAGGAAAGAGGCGGTCCTATTAGGCCTTGTGAGCATTCAGAACGTGCAAGTGCAGGGAGAGGGAAGGGGGTAAGTTCTAGGAGTTCCACAGAGGGAAGTGCCAAAGAAGTCAGATGTGTGCAATAGTAACTGCCTGGCAGAGATTGTTTGGTACAGAATTATCAACTGCCAATAATAAGTGCAGGCCTGTGAGACAACAAGCCAGTCGGTGCCCGAAGGCGAGTGCTGGGATGGGGCAGAAGGCTGAGGGCGAATGGGCGAGATTGAGAGGGGGAAGGAGGAGGTGAAGAGGAAAGTCTTCGGGGGACCACAAGGATTCTGAACCTCTCTTGGCATTTGGGGCTACCTTCCTTTGTCAAGTATCCCAATCCTTCCCTTCACTGGGGCTCTCATCATCAAACATCATTCCAATCCAATTCCAGCATTAAAGGTGTGTTTGGTGTACTCTATGTAATACATATTAATTAAAAACATAAAAAAAGAATTTTCCAAGTTAGAAACTTCAAAATGTTTTGCATAAATCCACAGTTCAGTACCAAACAAGGTTGCCTATTTTGCCTTAGCATAATACACTTGCAGAGATGGTTGTAGGCACCATTACCATGTACAATTGCAAATTCAATGATTGCGTTACTGGATCTCTCCAGGGTAGGTTCAGCTTTCTGAATTGAACTGGCCTTGGAACACTCATAAATCGTAAGCCAACATAGTAATTGATATCTTTGGTGCCCTCTTCCACGGTGGATGGTAAGCCATGGTCTTAGTTTTAGTCAGATTCATTTCCAATCCATTTTCCTGACAGAACGAAAGGGAAAGTTCACAGTGCTGGCATCGAAATGAGTGTTGTGTCAAATGCAAAAAAAGGAGTGGGATCCTGTCAGCTTCTCATATTGGAGCGACTCTCAGCAGCTTGTCAAATATTACAAAAAAAGGATTTATAAACAAACAGAACCATATTTGAGCCAAGATACAACCCTGGCGCACAACCCCTTCTGGAAGGGAAAAGTGTTTGCCAAATCTCCAGTCTGGCTCCATTGTACAGCTGCTTCATTGTTGCTGTATAAGGAAATAATAGCTCTCAATAGTGGCAGGAGCATAGCTCCCAGTCCCTTCCACAATCTGCTGCTTAGAACCACATCAAAAGCAGATTTTAGGTCCACAAGTGAGACACAAAGTTTACCCTTTTTTAATAAGATGTACTTTTGTAATATGTGCACAAATCGAGGGAATCTGTCCCCTCTCCGCAAGGGGGAGCCCACCTCTGTGAGGATAGGTAGGTGAGCCTAATCTGCAATAGCCTCCCTGGGGGTAGAGAAAAGTGGGAGCTCACCAGGAGAGACTCCCCCTTAGAGGACAAGGACTGCCGTTCCTGTGAGGAATTCCCTAAACCATTTCACATGATGACATACGAGGGACTTTCTAATATGCCAAATGTCCTGAGACTTGACTGAAGAGAAAACTAACTTACACCATTATATGGAAGAAAAGAAAATGGATCCTTTAAAGGATGACCTCCAATTAACTGGGACGGGTACGTTGGAGTACATACAAAATGAAGGCGAGAGAGAGACACACAAAAGCAGGCAGGGGTGGCCCCCTGGACATATAACACCCTGCGGAGACGGAGTGAAGGAGAGATGCGGAGCCCATGACGAGCAGATCGGCTTTAAATGGCAGAAGGAGACACTGGAAGCCCAGCTTGTGCGAAAAGAGGGATACAGGAGCGACATAAGCCCAAACCTTGGCGGTTGCGTGACCACAAGGAATTCGTGGTGGGTAGACTACCAATCTAACTACGCCGACACCACCAAGCACAAACGCAGCAAATTGTCCAGTTACCCATGGAAGGACCAAGACCCAGTGAAGGAAAAAGAGAACCGCAAGAAGAGGAGTACGGCACCAAAACCAAACCGACCGTACAGAAGAACAAAAGAGAAGGTCCTAAGCCAATACGGCCCTTAAGACATTCCTCCGGAGCAGTGAAGCTAACGGGGAATACGGGAAAACCGGGATGCCAAAAGGAACCCATTAAGCTCGTCCCAGTATAAGTGACGAACACTTGAAACAAAAGCAAAAGTTGAACTGTATGAATGTGAGAAAGAGAATCTCAGAAGACCCTGAGAGGGAAGCCAATAGTGCCTGGGGATCACTACCCTGGGAAGAGCCCCATGGAGAGAAAGCAGTGTAAACCGAAAGACAGAGAAACCCCTGAGATAAATAATATACACAAAAACAGGCTGGAAAGAGCTGAACTATAATTGTCCAGAGAACAAGAGCCACACAGGTAAATGTTATTGCCAAAGTTACTCAAAGCCCATTAACCTAGATCCAAAGGTTCGACCAAGGGTAAAGAAAGACATTTCTAAAGAGGGGAGAAAAGCCAACAATAGCGTGTGAGATCTACATGAATTGATAAAGAAAGTGGCAAGAGACTATTTAAAAATTGCATATGAAAAAGAGAAAGAAAGATAACTGCAAGAAGCAATCTTCAGGAGAAGGGAGTAATTCTCCTTCCTTTAGTTTGTTTAGAATAATGGTAGGGCCAATTAGGCTAGTTTTGTACAGCAGACTTATTCCTTTTTGACATTCACGGATGACTGAAGTTATTAAAATAGGTAGGGAACACCCCATAGTCATAGGGAAAGATGGGCCCTGTTCTTCTTTAATAAACACACAATGCAAATGTCCTCTGAGTGTCTGCGCAGGGATGTCATTTAGGGGTTGCCAGGGGTCGCAACTGTGACCCCTGAGGTCTCCCTCGCTACCCCCGACAAAAAAACGAATGTTTTTTTAATTTTTATTTTTTTAATTCAAGTTCTTGGGCTGTGGCCAGCCCCATGCGGCTCTTTCCTTCTGGAGTGACAGGCTTTCTTATTCAGTCCTTTAAAAAAGAACAGGGGTTCCAGAAGTCAACACTTTCAGCAGTGACCCTAAATAAAAAAGAATAGGAATACCAAATAATTTTTCTTTCTGCAATTCTATACAATAATTGCTAGACTCATAAAGGTTTAATTCAGGCACACTCCAGGGGGTGAGTTACTGATTTAGTCTGTTCTTAAACACCTCAACTCAGCCTTTCATCCTTCTGAGGTCGATAAATTAGTACCAACACACAGGTTGGGTGATATTATATGTATATTTGTTCTGTATAATGCACTTAAGCGTAAATGCTATATAATAACACCTTATTATCATTTGGCCATGTACGTCTGCTTGCATTCACAGTAATTTAGTAATATGGGCCTATATAATCATCAAATACAAATGACCGGGTCAGTAGAACCAGCATGCCCCCTTATTGCTCATTTTCGGATCACAGAATTTTTAAGTACCACACTTGAATTGTTGTAATACTTCTTTTTATGATTTGTAGCATATATGCACGCTTATTGGTTTTTGTATAATGGAGAACACCACATTTTACAGATAGTGCAATATAGATTGCAAGACAAACAGTAGCAAGTTAGGTTCCTTGCACATGAGTACATAGAGTCAACATAGTACAAAATCTACTGTCGATACCCAAACACGACAGAAGTCATATCACGTAAACAATTACAATGGATAAATATAATGAACAACAGTTATATACAGTGAAACCAATCGTAGCACTGTGATTCAAAAGTTAATGTCTACACCAAGGTGTTTCGGCCTTTTGTAGGGGCTATACTTTAGCCATGTTCTTGTAGGGGCCTTCATCAGGACAGGGGAGACTGTGACGTCTAGGTGTTCAGAGAATGCTGCGAAAGTGGCCCCCATACTCACTGCCTTTGTTTGTTTATAGATTTGGCTACCAAACAGGAAAATGTTTTCTGCCATGGCCAGTCTGGTGCATTCCAGAATAAACTCAGTTTCATTTTCAGTTGCCATTAGGCAATTCCATCTATTTGTTGCAAAGGATTTCCTTTTGGTGTGAATGATGTTTTAATAGTGCCGTCTGAGCTGGCCAACAATGTTCTTATCATAAGTCGCTGTACCTTTCACATACGTGATCATTGCAGACTTTGCTAGTCGACCTTCTTTATCATACCAATAATTGCGTTTCAATGCTTTTTTCCCCGCCAATTTACTTGGTTTCATTACGAACGGATAGATTACATTAATCATATCAGCATATCATTTTAGCACATCTCCCATGATACAGATGTCACATATAGAAAAAAACTCTCTAAAAATGGAAGAATATGATTGTACAAATGTGGGATAATGTTGTCTATATCTATGAATTCCCATCTCACTGTTTGCCTGTCACTGCACTGCAAACCGATAAGAAGTACTTCTTAAGTGCCTATCATCTATGATACCCTTATCAGCTGGGAGCAGTAATTCTAAGGGCAATGAGCGATGGTCATTCTCTGTACATGGAATTACTGAAAATGTCTTCACACATTGCCAATCACAGGTATCAATTAGAATGTAATCAATGTGTGAGCAGTTATTACCAGAAACCTATGTAGAAGCAGCAGGTGTATCCCCTGAATGTCTACTGTTACATGCCCACAGCTCCAGGTTAAACAAAATATGTGAAGCCTGTAAAGCGTATTTGTTCAAACGTCTATGCAGAGGGGTAATTGGATCAGGAATGTCCCAAATGGCATCCTCGTCTTCCATAATATATATCGGCTCAAATTGCAGATTAGGATTTCCAAGTAGCAATCATGAAAATCTTGTTTAGTTTTGGATCTTTCCTTCTCAATAATTTGTCTTACCAACTGAAGGGTAGGCCTTCCATTTACCTGATTACTGTTAACATTAAATCATGGTAATTTAGGCCCAACTTTCAAGTTGGTAAACATTTTCAATACGTACCTTGTACATATTTTGTGGACAGAAATGGTTAATATATTTGGAATATGTAAACATTTATTAAGGGTTTAAGATATCACTACTTTTAACTGTTCTGTAAAGGTATAAATGAACACCTTAATTGTTTGATCATGTAGTAATTTTGGGCTTCTATTCAACAGAACCTGGGAAGGGCAGTGTTCACGAGGTTGTTAATCGTGATGTATGTCCTACACAACATCGGCCACCTGAGACATCAAGAAACATCAAAGAAGAAATTATTCCTTATTTGAAACAGAGAGAAAACATCAGGCGATGGAAATCCCCTGAACAGAAAATACTCCATGAATCCATTGACTACGAAAGAGGCTTCAGCAAATTGAGAAACTATAGCAAGCAGCCAACAGCACAAAGGGAGAAAATACAATATCTATGTACTGAAAATGGGAACGATTTCAGTAAGAACTTGACTGTAAACAATAATCAAAGGGACCTGACGGGTGAGCACATGTTTGCCTGTCCTGAAAGTAGTGGGGGTTTCCAACAGTCCAATACTCTTACTAGAAATCCATGGATACAAACAGAAGCTAAGCGGTATACGTGTAGTGACTGTGGTAAAAGTTTCAGTCAGATAATAAATCTCACCATCCATCAGAGAATACATACTGGTGAAAAACCATACACATGCAATGAATGTGGAAAGCGTTTCAGCCACAACTCAAACCTTACCATACATCAGAGAATACATACAGGGGAAAAACCTTACACATGCGGAGAATGTGGAAAAAGTTTCCGTCACAACTCAAACCTTACCATACATCAGAGAATACACACTGGAGAAAAACCCTATGCATGCACTGAATGTGGGAAATTCTTCCGCCACAACTCAAATCTCACCACACATCAGAGAATCCACATGGGAGAAAAGCATGCGCCAACGGTTGTAAGTGACTTGGGAATTATTCAAGTTTTACCGAACCTTAGACTTTACACACAAGACAACCGTATATACTTCCCAAAAAAAGGCAATTCTACAGTTGGAACTCCAGTTTTGCCACTTCAAAGACAAATCGAAAGGGAGAATAGCCATATACACGCACCAGATGTGGAGAATTCTTCAGTCAGACATATGAACCATTTGTGGGAAATGCTTCAGTGATAATGAAAGTCAGAGCAATTAACAAACCTATGAACAGCAAAATAAAGCAAACTACTGAGACAGATCCACTGTAAATATTGCTAACATTATAATATGTCCACACTGCATTGGCTTTGGCACCATAAACCATGAGGCACAATCATACATACCAAGAAAAGGATGACCACATGAACATCAAAGTACAAAATGATATGAGCAGTTGCATGTATGCCACATACATGGAAAGACGAAACTCTCACCTAAGTGAAGGATTGTGTATTTTATTTGTCATTGTGTTTGCACAAGATTGACTTGGCCCAACAGTTAAACATATTGGAATTGCAATGCTAGTGCAGATTGATAACATGCACACTTCAATGACTTGTTGCCTTTGAATGTCCTGGCTCAGAACTTGTCCATGCTTCTCTGTGTAATACGGTAGCTGGCAGCACTGTAATCACAATTTTTCAAACGTGGCAGAAAACGACACCCTTTTATGGTCAAAGAAAGCAGGAAGTGTGTTTTAAAATGTATTAGCGGGAGTGCCTTTGGTACAAGCACCGTCCATGTTCAAGACATATGGCACACTTGCATGTCTTCTACATCTGCCCTGATGATATACCAAACCGCATATAAGTGTTAACAGATATAATTTCTAGACATATGAAGGTGCTCTTACTTCCAGCAGCCCAAATAATTGTTCTGCATGCCTAGGCAGTTCCTGATGTCTTACTGTAGAACCAAAACCTATGTACACATATCTTCAATACACTTGTAAGGTTATGTATAGACATCAGCAACTTTAAGAATGGCACACTTCAGAATGAAATCTTGATCCCCTCTCTTACCCTTAAGCCATATAGCATTCACTTCAGTCCTCCAAACAGAGTGGTGATTCAGCATAATCTTGGCCAGTGGCATATGAGATGCACTCCCAAATGGTACATCCAGAAATCCCACCTACCAATGTATTCTGCATTCAATTACAAATAGTCTGCCCAGACCTCTCATCAAGCCCACCCTGATTTACTTAATAAATACTTCTCTTATAATATGTTTCCCGGTGCACTAAATGTTGCCTTCGTCTCCCCCATTAAATAGCCCCCTCTATACCCATTGTTGGCAGGAATCCTATGCTGAATAAAAGCCATACCACTCTATAGACTTTGAAAGATCATGTTGCTCCACATATTCAGGTTTATGGGCAGGTTTTGGAATTGAAACAGTCTTTCTCCATGCATATAGGATGGTCGACTAGGTTGGCCCAATGACCGTGAACTCACCATCTTGATAATCCTTGTTTCTAGCATGTGCCATAGAAAATCATCTAGCACTCTCAGACCTGATCCCTTCAGTTGCTGGTTTGAGTGTCTACTCCTGGTTTGCCCAATTGCTTAAAAATTTACTGTAAGACATAAAACCTGGGCAATATAATATGAGTTTGCCCCACTATCTTGCCTACACCTGGTTACCATTTGAATGTAGAAAAGACTGCGCCTTTTGAAGATCAATCTAGCCATTTAGTCTCTTGCATAGTTGATGATCAAATGTACCTTTAAATCACAGACATGGATAATGGGTCCATGCTCTCTGTCATTGTCACCAAAACATAAAAACATGTATTTCTGAGGAGTTTCTTAAAAGTAAATGGTACAAAAACACACGTAAAGAGCATAGTCCCAAAAAACAACAATAATGTCTCTCAATGTCATCATTATCTTGCTGGTTTGTGGTGTCAAAATGCAAACAGTCAAAACATAAGGAATCGCTAGCGTCCATTTCAATTAATTGCTTATGCTGTATAAACCAATTGATGTGCCAGCCCAAACCTGCCACTTCCAATTTGAGTTTAAAAAAAGACTTATCCCTTCAAGCCGCCAAAATGATAAGGATTTCCTTCTTTATTAGTAGGCTTGGTTACTGCAACACTCCTCAATTTTAATCTCCCATAGAATGCCTTTTCCCTTTCCCCCTTTCCAAAGAATGCTGAATTCAGTATACAGGTAGGCAGCCAAAACAGTTCCAATTCTTGTTAAGAGAATTTAATTGGCTACCAGTTGATGCATTAATACACTTTAAAAACAAATACATATTAATAAAATGCCTCTATGGGGAAAGTCCCTTCCTGTTTGAAAAACAAATCTCACAAGGGCTTCCTCTCAAGGTGATAGATGATTCGCTAAAGGTGTTCTCATTTTCTGAAACTCCCTCTCCCTTACAGATTTTCTTCACTTTAGCAAATTGCTAAAATCTTGGTTCTTCTAAATATTACATCTTTCTGTTTACGTGTCAGGTTCGTCTTTTGTCTACTTTGCACTGTGGATTATCCAAAATAATGTACTAAAAAAGTGTACACAATTTTACAGAACAAGCAAAAAGACTGCAGACCTCACTTGTATCAGATCACATAGAAGACCAAAGCATGGTGAATGATGAACCACCAAAAATGTACAATTTAAGAAGCAATGTACAAAACAGCAGAAAATACATATTTTGGAAATAAGATCTACGAGAAAGAAAAATTGGAATGAAATACAAGAGTGGACATTTAAACATACTTGCCACATCAATATTCACCAGCAGTTGCCCTTTAAGCAGTTACAAAAGGATGCTTGGAAAGTAATGGCCAGGTAATAATGACAGTCTAACATATGAGTGTTGTGCTTATGAAATTATGAATTCAATGCCTTAAAAGCATGCAGGTGGCAAATACTAAATCTCCTGTAAAGTTATGAAGACCGTAAATATAATGCCTTGTTTGCATATTTGAAGGGTTTTTGGTGGGAGGATTCTACTCAGAAAGGCACAACATAGACTAAGCACAAATTCAGTAACATGCTAGTGCCAGATATTCGTTGAAAACATGAGCCAAAAAGTACAGAAACTTGTGAAGGTTTTTTTATGGACTGCTTATTCCTAGCTGACATGTGTGTGGAAGTGCAATGAAAAAGTGTCATTGATGCCATGTCCTTTGCATAAACTATACCTGAGATTTCTGTTGAAATATTATGCATTTACATTGTAACTAGGAGAATGAGCAAGGACCCTGGGTTGGTCAGAGATGGTTTAGGCCAACATTTTATCTCTGCTTTGGGTTAATCCTTGTCCCACCCTTACCTTTGCAGGGAACCACCCCTGCCTGCCAGATGACGGAGTACTAACCCAGATGTTACTCTTATGCTCTTGCCCTTAAAAATATGCTCACTTCTTTTTAGCCACTTCTAGACTGACTACATTACATCTGAGGAGGACTTATTGTTGCACTAGTCATATGCTCCCATTTCTCTCTGATGTCATTGTTGCATAAATACATTATGGTTTGTGAGAATGTATAATCACCACTGTATTACAAGGTCATCTTTGTATTTTTCTGGGGAGAATTGGAGAGCCAACACTTCCTCTAATATGTCAAGATGCAATAATTGCCCCATTGAATTGTAAGTATTTCAGCACTGCATTTTGTTCTGAATAGTCCATACCCTCACCCAGGAAAACAGCACTGATAATCACTGGCGATAGACTGTAAGAACGAAATTACATTCAATCCTTCTATGTATAGAAATAATGGGTGCACCTTTCAGTCGTTGGCCTTACTTGAACAACTGTATACATAATACAATAAAACAAAATATAAATTACATTTAAACTGTTAGCTCCTCCCACATAGTTTGTTTGTTTATTGATTTATATAGCGCACCAAACCCTTAGTTATCTGGTTGCGTAGTATCATACAAAAACAGAAAAAGACCAATTTCACCCACATTTCCATATTCTCCAATTGAGATATTTGCATTGCAACTAAAATTGTATCTATTTTCACTGCTTTAATCCTAGTTTATTTATTTACAGTCCATCTTGGCAGACTTGATTTTTTTTAGTATTTTGTATAGACTTGTTGCTGTGTTATATTTCCTGGCTTCGTCCTTTCCATATCTTCCTCATTTTACATTGCTCCTCCATTGCTTTTAATATCCTCCCAGAAGGACTTCTATAGTCACCTCATTTATGAATGGTGCCAGTGGCATCGCAAACATCCGAAATACACTTTTTATGATATTGGCTTAAAGACAAGTTATTTAATAGGAAAAGTGGAAAGTGATGGTGGTTTACATTTTCTGGCATGTTCACTGCCTCATAACGTAGGCCCTATCTGTGCTCTCAGTGGAGTTAGCTTGAAAAGCCATCTCCCTTGGCATAGTGCATAAGTCTAGAAAGGTTTTCAGGACATCCCAACTACAACCTATTAAGAAGAAAAGTAGTGAGAAAAGTAATTGGCAGAGAGGGAGGAGACAATAGATATTAGCTTGAGAATTATGAGCAAAGCTTGGAGGGTAGATGAAAGTTTACAGGGTGATTGCAAAGGGATTTTATTAGGTTTGTGAAGGAGGGGTAATTGGAGTGTCCAGTGTGGAGGAGAGAGTAGTGAGGGAATATTTGTAGGCTAGGAGTATGATGGTGGCCCAGGATTTGTATCAGCGTCTTAGATCTCAATGCATGTTATGAGTGTCTGGATCTCAGAGGGGTTTCAGGGCTGAAGATAGGGACAGGAAAGTGTGAATTTGAGTGCATGATAGTGTAGGTCAAAGGAAGAGGCATGACTATGGGAGAGAGGCAGAAGCAAGGTGCTCACATCAAGGTAAGCGGCAAGAGAATTCTGTTTCAATTACCTCTTGATCATTAAAGAGGGGAGCGTTAAAGGGTGAAGAGACAGAGATGCTAAAGTGGACAAGGGCATTTTGAATGTGGTAGGAGAACTGGTTGAAGGTTTCTGTTGGCTTATACCGAAGATCCTGAAGTCACCGTCTGTCGTATTCGGGCCTGGTCCCAAAACTCTCAAGTATCCCCTTAATCTTATAGAAAGTGGTTTGTCCGTGCAGACTTAAAAACAAATAGGAGGCCCATAGTTCTGTGATCAGAAGAGCAGCAAGAAACATGCTTCAGTGTTCTCATTTCCACTCTTTTCCACTTAGCAGTCTGTGTAATCCACTCAAAATTGGTGAAGATGGCGATCAGATCTTCCTGAAAACTCTATTTCTGTAAGACCACTGATGGTGCAGCTGGTGTGCTTTGTGTCTAGGCTACTGCCTTTTTCAATTCATCAGTGACTTTAGGGTGTGTGGACACCAATAATTGCAAGATTAATTTGAAAGACACTGGGCCTTATTACGAGGTTGGCATTAACCCGCCGGTGCTACCGGTAGGTTGCTGCCGACCTCGAAACACTGAATTCGCCGCCTGACTTCCTGGTGCCACCGAGATATTACAGGCAGGGGATTATGTAAGGCCCCATTCCCGTGGAGTCCAATAGGACTCCACGGGAATGGGGACTCGGAAGCACCGGCACCGTTGCTAACAGTGCCAGTGCTTCCTTGAAAAGTCTGCCTTCAGGCGCCCGGCAGGTCTGACCCTCCGTGGCGCAATGGCCCTTGACGGCTGACTCGTAGTGTGGTGGTACGGAAACAAGGGTGACGGCACCCTTGTTTCTGGACTGCCACACTCAGAATGAGGAATACTGTGTCATTTGTTTTAACTGGGCCTTGAGTTCATGGTGGTAGTTTTAGGGATTCATACCTGCTACCTTCTGGGTGTCACTCGCAGATCAGTGACTTAGTCGTGGATGTCAGATCTGGTTATCTATATCCCTCTGTGGTGTGTCTTGCTTGGATGATTAGCCAGAGTACATGATTCCTGGTAAGAGCTCTTTCTGGTTTGTGTCACAGATAGCACAAGAATCACCAACTTGCGGAGGCCAGTCAGGGTTTTTATTGATATTTGCATTGGTCCTAGGGCCATCCCTCTCTCGTCGTGTTTTGCACCTCTTCCCTGACCCAGGTAAGTATATACAGAGGTTTGACCTGTAATGTCTAATTTCTCTCTTACATTGTAGATGACCTCAAGGCAGCTGTGCCTTTTCTAACTAAACTCAGTCAGGGACTTCCTAACTTTACCTACTCTTGCCAGTTGTTTGTGTTCTTTTGGGACTCTGGAATTGTGCCTTAGAAACATGCTGATGAATTCAGTTCCCCTTTTATCACACACACTCTCCTCTCCAACTGTTACTTCTCTCTACTCACGTCGCTCTCCAAACTTCTGTCCCTCTGATGTCTTCCACTCCTTCTAAGCTTTGCCTCCACCCAGTAAACTGTTGCTTTATCATAGATCTTCAGAAACAAAAGTCATGCCATAGTAAGAAAGGACAAGACTGGCCTCAAAGTATGGTATGTGTTATTATGTGGCTAGACTGGCATTATGAGGCAGTGTAACGCCCACCTGGTTCCCTCGGAGGCGCTGGTCTTGACTGGGCGGTGAAAACGTCTTCAACGTTAGGTGTAGGATTCGTTTGGCTCCCGGATTTGACCCCTTCCTCACCGAAAGCTTGACCTGCAGAGTGAGGTGTCTGCAAGTGGAAAATCAAGGTATTAGTGGCTGGAAGGTTGGGAGAAGTTCTTAGCCCCTCTCTCCCTCTCTTCCCGTGGTACTCGGGTGATTGTTGTGCTCACCTTAAGTAAGTGAATGCTGAGCTCTCCTTCCTGCGTCTTGTGCAGGGGCGCTGGGTCCAGTTACTTCACTGGATGTGAGTTCCGCCTCTTGATTGCAGAGGGTAGTTGAGAGCGAAGCCGCCGTTTGCTGCACGAGCGTAACTTGTAAGTATTAAAGTTCTCTTTAGATTGCTCTCTTCAAATGTCTTTTTCCCTAATGTCTATGTCTTTTACTTTTCAGATGCTGTCGATGCCAAAGAAGATGCTCTCCCCGATTCGTGGCAGAGAGCGTAACAAGAAGATGATGAATTCGAAGGCACGTAAGTAGGAAGGCTGCTTTGGGGCCGTAGAATGCACCTTAATGTCCCCTTTTGTCTCTACAGGTGCCGGAATGCAGTGCGAGCAAGGTTGGAGCAAGCGCAACCAGGTAAGCAGTATTGTAACCAAGCGTTACGAACCAATGTTCTTTGTCTTTGCAGGCCCGATGCCGGACGAGAAATGCAGAAAAAACGTCTTGGATGCTGCCGATGGATCGGGTGAGTTGAAGCGCTAACTTTGCCTTTGTCTAACCTGTGCCTTTTGTTTTGCAGGAGCCGCTGAAGATTGAAGATTGGTTCCCAGCAGGTAATTTTCGTAATTACAGGATCCGGAGCTGACGATTCGCTGGAGCTGACACGGTGAGCGTCCTGCTGCAGATGCAGAATAACGCAAAGCATGTGGTACCAATCGGGTGTGGTTTAAATAGCCCATAGGAGTGCTTAGGTGTCTTCTTCCACAGCAGCCTCGCCCAGGTAAAAGAGTTACTGCTTCCAGAAGGGTTCCAGCAGCAATGATCCAGGGAGTGGTGCCTGCCCCACCCAGAAGGAAAAGTAGTCCCTGCCAGAAGAGAATAAAGCATCATCTTGCTGGTAAGTAAGCAGCATGGTCTGCTCCAGGTAGGTTCACCCAAGCACTTTTACACTTGATATGAGCCCGGCGCTTCCTGTGCCGGGACGGATCCTTACTTGAGCCTGGCACCACCGGTGCCAGGACAAGGTCCAAAAGGTCCCTATTGGGACTTGCTGGTGCCGATAAGACATGTTATGAGCCTGCTTCCAAGGATGTTGGGTAGGTCCTGACTCCTTGAAAGCAGTGGTCATGACAGCACCCCCCCTCAAGGCCCCTCCCAAATTCGTCTTCTCCGGGGGTTTTGGTTTATCAGGAAAAGTTCGATGAAACTTCTTAACCAGACGGGGTGCATGAACATGTTCCGACGGTTCCCAAGATCGTTCCTGGGGGCCATAACCTTTCCAGTCAATCAGATAGTATAATTTAGATTTGGAAATCTTGGAGTCTAATATGTCTTGTATTTCGAATTCTAGTTCTCCGTCCACAAGAATAGGGTCTGGAGATTTTGTCAAACGTGTTCCAGGTTTCATGGGTTTCAGTAGTGAGACGTGGAAAACTGGATGTATCTTCATATGGGCAGGTAGGCCCAATTTAACCGCCACTGGATTGATTATGGCAGTGATTGGGTAAGGCCCCAGGTATCGTGGATTGGAAGTACGTGGTCCTTTTAGGGGTAAATGTTTGGTGGATAGCCAGACCTGATCTCCCACAAGATATTGAGGAGCTTCCTTTCGATGTAGATCCGCACACTTCTTGTATTGCTCCTTGGCCTGCTTGAGGTGAGATGTGGCCTCTTTAAAGGCTTGAGTGATTGTCGAATGCAGATGATCTACAGCGGGTGTTCCAAGAGTCTGAGGTGGGTCAAGATTTGAGGTGCGAGGGTGGATTCCATATGAAAGAAAAAACAGAGTTTTTCCAGTTCCGGCGTGGACTGAATTATTATAAGCGTACTCCGCAATCCAGAGAATGTCTTTCCAAGTGCCCTCTGATTGTTGTAACATGCAGCGTAGATACTGTTCTAAGGTTTGGTTGGTCCTCTCGGTCTGCCCGTCGGTCTGGGGATGGTGACTGGTCGAAAGCCTTATGTCAATTTGGGCTAGGCGACAACAACTCCGCCAGAAGTGGGAAATAAATTGACTCCCTCTATCTGAGATTAAAACTGAAGGAAAGCCATGCAACCGAACGATGTTTTCGAGGAATTCTCGGGCCAAAATTGGAGCTGTAGGTAACCCTTTCAATGGGATGAAATGAGCCATTTTCGAGAATAGGTCCACAATCACTAAGATTGTATTAAATCCGGAGCATGGTGGTAAATCCGTGATGAAGTCCATGGAGAGAGTATGCCATGGGTGTGGAGGAATGTCTATTGGATGTAGGAGGCCTGCTGGTTTCTCCTTCTGGCTTTTGCTTTGAGCGCACACACCACAGGAATTAATGAAATCCTTAATGTCCTTTCTCCAAGACGGCCACCAGAAATGTCTTTTTATCTTTTCCAACGTTTTGGTAATGCCGGGATGTCCTTCCATTAAGGAGTCATGGTAACAAGAGATCACCTGTCTTTGTAAATCGGTACATGGTAGATATAACCTTCCTCGAAAGTATGGTAGGTTCTTATCCATTGTGAAATCATTTCCCTTGAGTTGCCAGTCTTGCACTTCTGATGGAGTCAGAAGATCTTTAACTTTAGCTTCAATGTCTTCAATGGATTGTGCATCTATCAAACCCAGGATTCTCTGTTCCGGAATTATGGGTACGGGTTCAGGATTGGTCGTGAGTTCATCTACTCCAATTCGGGAGAGAGCATCTGCTTTTCCATTCTTGTTGCCTGGTCGGTAAGTTATCACAAAGTCGAATTCGGCGAAAAACAATGCCCAGCGAAGCTGTCTAGAGGATTGAGCTTTGGCTGATTTAAGGTACTGTAAATTACGATGATCCGTGATGACGGTGACTGTGTGTCGGGCTCCCAAGAGATAATGCCGCCAAGCTTTAAAGGCGGACTTGATAGCCAAAAGTTCCTTATCTGTAATGGTATAGTTGATTTCAGGAGCTGAAAATTTGCGGGACCAAAATGCCACTGGGTGTAACTGATTTGTTTCCGGGTCTCTTTGCGAAAGTACTGCTCCCATTGCGAGACTGGAAACATCAGTCTCTACTATATAGGGAAGTTCCGGGCGAGGATGTTTTAGAACTGGAGCCGAGGTGAATTTTGTTTTTAGTTCCTGAAAAGCTTGTTCAGCCTCTGTAGACCATTTGAAACGTTTATTCTTTCTGAGGAGGGCTGTAATGGGTTGGACTACTCGAGAAAACTCTGGGATAAATCTTCGATAAAAGTTGGCGAAGCCCAGCATGCTTTGAACTCCTTTCACTGACGTTGGTGAGGGCCACTTAACGATAGCGTCCACTTTTCTTGAGTCCATGTGGACTCCATTAGGTGACAAAATAAATCCCAAAAATTCGACGTCCGTGACGTGAAAAACGCATTTTTCCAATTTTGCAAAGAGTCTGTGTTTTCGGAGCCGCTCCAGTACTGCGGTGACATGTTTTCGATGTTCCGCCTCAGAGGACGAGTAGACCAGAATGTCATCAATATAGACAACTACACATACGTCAATGAGCTCTCTGAGGACGTCATTCATAAAATACTGAAAGGCTGCCGGAGCGTTGCAAAGCCCAAAGGGCATTACTTGATACTCGAACAGTCCATATTTAGTACGAAAGGCCGTCTTCCATTCATCGCCCTCTTTTATTCGTACTAAATGGTAAGCTCCTCTGAGGTCCAGCTTTGTGTAGATACAGGCACTTTTAACCTGGTCAAGAAGTTCAGGGATCAATGGTAACGGATATCTGTTCTTAATCGTAATCTGGTTCAGGGCACGGTAATCTATGCATGTTCTTAGGTCTCCCTCTTTTTTTGGCACGAAGAACAAAGCTGAAGAGGCTGGGGACTTCGAGGGACGGATAAATCCATTAGTCAAGTACTGGTCCAAATAGTGCCTTAGGTGAAGATTTTCAGGTTCTGTGAGGGCATAAATTCGACTGCATGGAGGAGTGGATCCTGGAAAGTCTATTTGGCAGTCGTATGATCTGTGAGGAGGCAGCGAATTAGCTTGATCTTTCCGAAAGACATCCTGAAATTCCCGGTATTCAGGAGGCAGGTGAGGACTCTCAGAAGCAGTTGCAGCTAGCTTCGTGGGGGGCTGCGGATAACAGGTAGGTGCGCATTCTGGAAACCGGATTGTCTTTGCTCGCCAATCAATTTGAGGATTGTGTTTCTCCAGCCAAGGGATTCCCAGGATAACTTGAAACTGTGGAGCCTTGATCACGTCAAACACGATTTTCTCTTGATGTCCATCTTGGCTTACCAACGTCACTTCCATGGTGGTGTGAGTAACTGGTCCGGAAGCTATTTCCGTACCATCCACGGTGGTGATAACGTCTTTCACCGACTTAGGACAAAGAGATAGATTCATCCTGGCGGCCAATTCACAGTCCACGTAATTGCCGATTGCGCCACTATCTATGTATGCTTTAATGGCATGCATACGATTGGGTTGTTCCGGACTCACAAGGACCATGGGCATGGTAAAATGCGAGGTCAAAGAACTGGTTTTAACTCTCGGCAAGCGGACCTCTACACTTGTCGGGCGAGGTCGTTTTCCGACTCTGAACTTTTGGCACCCTTATCGGAAGCTCCTACTGTCTTCTTCTTTGGTTTCACTGGGCAATCTTGGAGGAAGTGCCCTGAGTTCCCGCAATAGAGGCACAATTGCAGTTGTCTTCTCCTTTCTCTTTCCTTTTGGGTTAGAGGTCCTTTCACCACCCCAATCTGCATGGGTTCCACAGTATCATTTCCTTTAACGGAGCTCTGTGGTCTTGAAAAAACTCGATTCTCAAACCTGGAACGATCGGCTTTTCGATTTTGTATTCTATGATCCAGTTGCACCACCAGATCAATGTATTCGGAACAGTCTTGTGGAGGATTCACCACCTGGGCCAGAACGTCTTTAAGTTCTCCACGAAGGCTTCTATAGAAAAGGGTGATTCTCTTATCCTCAGGCCACCCGGTTTCAACCACTAGTCTGTTAAATGATGCAATGTAGGCCAGAAGATCTTGATTGCCCTGTCGTAGTGAAAGAAGTTCATTGTCCAGGGCCTGTCCCTGAGAATGTCTTGCGAACAATCTTTCCATACTAGCTTGGAAGTCCTGGAAATTATACAGAATAGGGTTATCTTGAGTCACTAAAGGAATAGACCAATCTGCGGCACTGCCACTAAGATATGAGAGCACGAAGGCCACCTTAGCCTGGTCCGTTGGAAAAGCGGCAGGTCTACACAGAAAGTGCAAACGACACTGATTGATGAACACAGCAAATCTTTTCGGATCACCTGAAAAGCGTTCGGGCGGAGCCAAAGGTACATTTCCTGGTAGATTAATTTGCACCGGATTAGAGGAAGCTGTTGGGGCATGGCTTCCACCAGGGGTAGGCAGAGGAGTCTGTCCCGCTTGGGCTTGTAACAATTGTCTAGCCAAGTCGTCTGTTCGCTCCTTAGAAACCACTAGCTCTCTCCTTAGGGCATTTGTTTCCTGGCGAGCTGCGTGTACTTCTGCTCTCAACTCCCCGAGCAACTGGGCCAATTGGTCTGTGTCCGAAGTCTCCATTGCGCCTGGGCGGGAAATGTATGGTGAGGCTTCGTGTTCTGTAACGCTCACCTGGTTCCCTCGGAGGCGCTGGTCTTGACTGGGTGGTGAAAACGTCTTCAACGTTAGGCGTAGGATTCGTTTGGCTCCCGGATTTGACCCCTTCCTCACCGAAAGCTTGACCTGCAGAGTGAGGTGTCTGCAAGTGGAAAATCAAGGTATTAGTGGCTGGAAGGTTGGGAGAAGTTCTTAGCCCCTCTCTCCCTCTCTTCCCGTGTGATTGTTGTGCTCACCTTAAGTAAGTGAATGCTGAGCTCTCCATCCTGCGTCTTGTGCAGGGGCGCTGGGTCCAGTTACTTCACTGGATGTGAGTTCCGCCTCTTGATTGCAGAGGGTAGTTGAGAGCAAAGCCGCCGTTTGCTGCACGAGCGTGACTTGTAAGTATTAAAGTTCTCTTTAGATTGCTCTCTTCAAATGTCTTTTTCCCTAATGTCTATGTCTTTTACTTTTCAGATGCTGTCGATGCCAAAGAAGATGCTCTCCCCGATTCGTGGCAGAGAGCGTAACAAGAAGATGATGAATTCGAAGGCACGTAAGTAGGAAGGCTGCTTTGGGGCCGTAGAATGCACCTTAATGTCCCCTTTTGTCTCTACAGGTGCCGGAATGCAGTGCGAGCAAGGTTGGAGCAAGCGCAACACAGGTAAGCAGTATTGTAACCAAGCGTTACGAACCAATGTTCTTTGTCTTTGCAGGCCCGATGCCGGACGAGAAATGCAGAAAAAACGTCTTGGATGCTGCCGATGGATCGGGTGAGTTGAAGCGCTAACTTTGCCTTTGTTTAACCTGTGCCTTTTGTTTTGCAGGAGCCGCTGAAGATTGAAGATTGGTTCCCAGCAGGTAATTTTCGTAATTACAGGATCCGGAGCTGAAGATTCGCTGGAGCTGACACGGTGAGCGTCCTGCTGCAGATGCAGAATAACGCGAAGCATGTGGTACCAATCGGGTGTGGTTTAAATAGCCCATAGGAGTGCTTAGGTGTCTTCTTCCACAGCAGCCTCGCCCAGGTAAAAGAGTTCCTGCTTCCAGAAGGGTTCCAGCAGCAATGATCCAGGGAGTGGTGCCTGCCCCACCCAGAAGGAAAAGTAGTCCCTGCCAGAAGAGAGTAAAGCATCATCTTGCTGGTAAGTAAGCAGCATGGTCTGCTCCAGGTAGGTTCACCCAAGCACTTTTACACTTGATATGAGCCCGGCGCTTCCTGTGCCGGGACGGATCCTTACTATGAGCCTGGCACCACCGGTGCCAGGACAAGGTCCCTATTGGGACTTGCTGGTGCCGATAAGACATGTTATGAGCCTGCTTCCAAGGATGTTGGGTAGGTCCTGACTCCTTGAAAGCAGTGGTCATGACATGCAGCCAGTCTAGCCCTTTCTTACTGTGGCATGACCTTTATTTTCTGGACATCTGGGATAAACCAAGTATGGTATGTGATATTACTTAGCTAGTCTGGCATTTTGGGGCAGCCAGTCTATCCCTTTCTTACTCTGGCATGCCTTCATTCCTGGGCAGCCATGATAAACCAAGCATGGTATCTGTTATTACTTGCTTAGCCTGGAAGTTTGGGGCAGCCGGTTTAGCCCTTTCTTGTGGCATGAATTTGTTTTCTGGGCATCCTGTCCGGGACAGCGGTGTTGATGTGTACTTCTGCTCGGCCTGGCTGCCTGCAGAACAGCGGCCTGGAGCAGGACACGGACAGCAGTGTTGTTGTGTGCTCCATTCATAATGGGGAGCATAGCAGGAGTCCCACTCCAAGTTGTTGACTGCACCGCAGGCCCAGTAAGGGGCAGAGCCAGATACCAAGCAGGAGCACACAGCTCCATGTCCCACTCTCGTCCAAATGTTTCAGGCAAAGGGGGGTGTCAGAGTCAAGTCATCACATGGGGTGCAGGAGCATTCATTTTCCAGGGGGCAGGCTCCCCCCCCACCGCCCCCATTCTTGCACTGCTGGATACTCCCCAGGGAAGTGCTATTTGTTATATATTCCTCAGGGGTAGGACTGGCTCCGGGTTTCCCCATGGCCACCCACCCTGACTGAGAGGGTTCTTTACATCTCCTTGACCAGGCCAGGTTACTGGCCTTGTCACAAAATATATTGTATATATACACACACACATATATATATACATATATATTTCTGAGGCTCTTGAATCTGCTTAGATCACATGCTGTGCATAGGCCGACATCTAGTGGAAGCTGCGGAGTATTACAGTTTGTTTTTCGAAACTCCAAAATGGGCGTCGACACAGGGCGTGCCAGTAATACTATCCCTAGTGTGACGTCTACTGTACCCATGATCCCTCACGCGTCTAGGACCCTCAGATTGTTTTTTTCCGCCATACTGGTCGGAAGCATTCCGCGGAGTTCCCTGGCCTTAGCCAAACTTTTGCTAAAATATTATATTTCCCCATTTCTCCACCCCAACGTCGAGTCATTGAACATCCACACTCGACGCCGGCACGGAGAAAGAATTGACCGTCGACAGCTGCATGATGGATTTGGGCTTCAGAAGGCCTCCGGCCTCGGCCCGGGCCTAGGAAGGCCTCTGGCCTCGGCCCTGCAAGTAGGGAGAGTGGGGGGTGGACATACTCTACACTCTTTTGGCATATAGGTACATTCTTATATATTCCTACAATTATTAGCCCGCTGCCACAAGGTGCGTATGGAGGGTACCCCTTTCCAATGCTGCCCCAAGTGCAACTGCAAGCACCCTTGGGTTGACAGGCACGCCACGTGCAATCTCTGCTTACCGAGGGACCACCCCGAGGCTAACTGCAGAGCGTGTAGTAGGTTCAAACTGAAGACACTCAAGGACTGTTCGAACAAGCGTTGGGCCCACCACGCCAGGCGTCAAGAGGCCATGGCAGCGGAGGGCGCCTTCAGCGATGGCAGCTACGCTGTGCTTTCGAATGGCGAGGGCAACGTGGCGTCAATTGACAGCCAAGCGCAAGTCCCCGACCTCCGAAGGTCGTCCGGCAGGGCGGCTATGGGGAAGACCACCGGCGACACAAGCGCTACCCACAGCACTACCACAAAACACATGAAGTCCAACCGAGACTCGACGCGCACGCCGAGTACTCGGAAAGAGGCACATACAGAACGGTCCGATTCGGTGTCCTCTGGGCGTTCTCGATCTAGATCGCCGCATGACTCCAGGCAACCATCCACTGTTGCTAGAAGTGCCTCGCTCCCCAAGGTAACGGAGGTTCGATCGTCAGAAGACGAAACCGACCTCTATCCCCAATCCGCACTCCAGGAGTCGGCGTCAACAGGCCGCGCAACGGCTGCTCCCGAGCCCCAAACTCCACTATACAGAGATAGGGACACTACCCCCGAACCTATGCGCCAGGCATCGAAAGTCTCCAGAGGGGCGAAAAAACAGGGTAAACACTATTCCACACACGGGGAAGGTGAAAAACAACAGAGGAAGCAGTCTCAGCCTACTTCCACACCTCAAAAACTTTCTACCCCACTTAAACAGATGGACAAGTCTCGGTCTTCTGTTATCCCAAAGACCCCTGTTCAAACCAGTAGGTCTAGTCCAGATAAGACAGGGAAAGGCCTTCAAGAGAGAATCATTCCTAGTTCAAGAGAGTGGTCTACTGATGACATAGACAGAGTCATGTCAAGGATGTCATTATTGGCAGATTTCTACGCCAAAAACCCTGAACACTTCCTCTCTTTTACCCCCGACGGGTCAACTCCCTCAGGCTCTAAGGATCCTATACCCCCAAGTAAGAAGTCCTGGGTTGAAGCTCCTACTTCAGACCCCTTCAGTATACAGCCCTATTCTCAATATCGGGGAGATCCATCCCTTTATGAGGATCCAGATTTGGGCATGTTGGAAGAACAAACTGGGACAGGCTACTATGGGGATGATGAGGACCAAGAGGAGGAGGAGGACAACCCAGAAACCTACAGGCTAGATTCCCCGGTAGATAAAGAACCCCCGGTTACCGCCTCCCCTGTCGATAACCAGCCTCTTTTGAATGAAGTGCTGTCCAGAGTGGCAGAACACTTCCACATTGACACCTAGGGTGCTCAGGAAGAGAGAGATTTTGCTGAGGAGTTAGTGGGAGAAAGGAGACTTGTTGCCCAGGCCATCCCTAACCTTAAGTCTATACTAAGGAGGATATACCCTTCCCTTGTTAATCCCTATCTCACTAGGGCGGTAAACCCCAGAGTTGAGAAGCTTTTCAGGGCAGCCCAAACAGACCCACTGTATATAAGAGGGCATCTGAAACCGGACTCACTGGTAGTTACTAACACCCGTAAGAGGGCGGGAACACCGCTGTCATCGTCGGAAGCTCCTCTCGACAAGGAGAGCAAGAAGATTTATGGGTTGGGAAGGAAAGTAGCCTCCACTTCCGCCTACCAGGCAAGGATTGCCAACTCCACCACCCTGCTGGTGAGTTACAACTGCCACCAGTGGGAAGAAGTCGCGGCACACATAGATTCCGCCCCAGAACCCTTAAAAGGCCAATTGGCACGAGTTTCGGCGGAAGGAAGAGCCTATTAAAAGCAACCTTTGATGCCGCGGATAACGCCGGCAGATTGATAGCAGAAGGTACCGTTATCAAAAGGCATGCTTGGTTGCGACAGTCTGGGTTCAAAGCCGAAACCCAGGCTTCATTGAATCGACAGACCGGTGGAGCCGGATCTATTGTTTGGAACGGCGGTCGAGGACGCGCTGAAAAATGCCAAGGACAAGTATGAGACACTCAAATCCCTAGGCCAACTAACCAATAAACCCCTAACCAGAGAGGGAATGGCAATTTTCGTCGCCCACACGGACAAAATTCCCAGAGAGGGTCTAACTATTCCCAGGGGCAGGGTACACAATGGAACAACAACAGCCAGCAGTCTACCCAGGGTTATGGCAGGGGTAATAAGAGGGCGTGGTAAGGGTAGAGGCAGCCCCAGTAGAGGCCGCGACACGCCGCCACCAAAACAGTGACGTTCCGTTCAGGGTCCCTTCTCACACATCCCAGTAGGGGGACGCATTTCCAACTTCACCCAAGCTTGGGAAGGGATCACTTCAGACAGATGGGTGCTGTCCACAGTGTCCGCAGGATACTGCATAGAACTGTTAGAGCGTCCCCAAATCCACCCTCCACGACAAAGAATACATTCTTTGGACCACCAGAAGATCCTCTTCGAGGAGATCGTCAATCTTCTAGCAAAGGACGCGATAGAACTCGTCCCGGGACACCAGGTAAACAAGAGTATTTATTCACCCTGACTGAGAGGGTTCTTTACATCTCCTTGACAAGGCCAGATTACTGGCCTTGTCACAAAATATACTGTATATATACATATATATATATAAATATTCTATGTATCTTGAGACTGTTTTTCCTCTTTATTATGCAGACCATACACAGCACATGACTGTCAATAAAAACCACCTAAAATGTGGTGCTCCATAATGTATGGCTCCAATCGACGCGTTTTGCAGTTATCTCACCGCTTGTTCACAACAAGTGATCCACACACTCAACACTGTTTAAAAACACCCCATGTGACAGGAAGTTTGCCATAGAAAGAAGACTGAGTGGCCCAGAACTTTCGGATCGGCCATCTTAGAATGGGTTCAACAATTCAATATTTATACATGTTACATTTTCATTTAGAAGCCCACTTTACATTTAAAACAATTAGTTAATAATATACTTGCCATTAAAATCAGTTAGCATAAAAACATAGAAAACAGAAAAAAGTGCAGCGTGCAATCAGTTCTTTAAAGTGCATAGTACATTTCCCAACTTTATATGTTTGGGTAGACTTATTCCCTGTGCAAATCTAGCAAAGTTAAAGTGCAAAATGGTCTACTTAAGGTGCGTCGTGCTGCTGTTTCTGTGTTTAAAGTGCTTAGTGCAACTGCGCTACTTGTAGTTATATGTAGCAGATTACTTGGCATAATTGTAGTGGGTTTCGGGAGGTATTACTAATTTATACCCATTCTTGACATCTAAATGTAACAAATAACATGTAATCACAAGTGTGAGTACCCCATATCATAGTCTGGCTGATACCAATCTTTTTACTTTTTGCCATGAAAAAACATCTTACGGTTTTCAACCGGAAAACTGGGGCATCATGTAGTGTTGTTTTGATTTTTTAGTATAAGTTGAAAAGACGAAATGTCTATAGTTAGTGAACCTTAGTTAAAATTCAACTTTTTTAGGCTTGTGCCACAACCTATATTAATTCATACTAATATTCAAACTATTAATGCCTCATGAACAGTGTGTCTTAAACAGATCATTTTACTGCTGCCAATATTGGAATGTACCGGTTCCTATTCCTGAAATTGTATTACTGGCGCCACCCTTCCTTGTCTTCAAAAATCCTCACACATGATTCACCATTAAAAGATTTAAGAATCACCCTAAGTGCATAAAACCGAGAACAGAAGGTTCCCACATTGTGCCTTCATATCGCACAACTGCCTTATCTCGTAAATCATAGTTTAGAAGAAGAAAGACAAGGAAGAGAGAAGAGGAAGAAACATAGAACGGAAGGAGAGACACATCGAGGAAGGAGAATAAGGAATAGAATAAAACAGGATAGAATAGAATAGAATAGAAATAGTGTCAGACACTTGGGCATAAATATTCTCCCTTAAAATACGAAATTATGGTGAGAGATTAACAAATCAAAGGAACACAATACTAGTCTGAAAACGATTATTACAGATTGACTAAATTATAAAATCATCATTGTCCCAGAAATGTGTACATTTCCTCATCCATATTATGGCCAATCGGATGTTTGGTTTCAAAATCTAATATGCAACATGTCTCTTTCTTACGAAGTGTTTTTTCACAGTCACCTCCTCTTGGTTCTTTATCAATTTTGTGGATACCAAAGAAGTAGAAGCTCTCAATATTGGTAGCATGATGGTCTATATATTCTACAAAAAATATAAAAAGACTGGCAAACATCACAGGTAAGCGACGTCAGGTGAGGCATAGTTTTACTGCTAAACATCATCCAGGCCCTTGGGGAAGAGGTACAATTGGGTCCCTCCCAGCTGCCACCATCCCCCTGAGCGGTAGGGCTGCCTCTGAATTTGCCCCTGTGGGCCACACACCCCTGACTGAGAGGAGTCTCTATCACTCCTTGACCAGGCCAAATCCCATTTCTACCCCTTCTCCAGGTGACTGGATGATGTTTAGCAGTACACCCATATCTTGCATCACACCAATTTCCTGTGATGCTCTCCAGTCTTTTTCTATTAATTGTAGAGCACTGTATCAAGAAGATAAGCTGAGGAAGAAAAACCATTTAGCGCCCCACCATTGAAGGGGACCTTTGGAGACTCAAGACACCTGTCATGAGAGGGAAACAGTGCAACCGAGACAAGTTGGTGGACCCTAAAATTCATGAAGCTAAGTGCCAGAGCACCATATCCCTCAGTAGCTACTAAGGGCTCTATTGGGTCTGATATCTGTAGTAGTAGGGATGATATAATTCCTCCAGGTGAAAGAAAATTAATACCCACTGATTTGATATTAATTTCACCCCCTAATAAATACATTAGACTAGCACCCAAGTCAGGGCTGGCATGGAGATTTGGAATTGATGTATAATGTGAGAAACCAGAAGGTGTCTCCCTAACTAGTACCCGGGGATCAGTCATTCAGGTGGCCAGGACACAGCCATCGCTATTAGATCCTGTTCCTGGAGGTGGACCAGTGCGGGAGAATTACCTAGATGGGGGGGGTCTTCGGGGAGTGCAAGTGGGACACCGAAGGGTGAGACACGGTATCCCCTTTCTTTCAAAAACTTTTTCCCATCCTACCACTTAAGATATTCCAAAACACTGCCTCTACCCCTTTTCCGACACAAACACTTTCACACACAACGAAAGACAACGGACCAACACCAGAGCTGTTTACCTGTCCTGTCCCAATACAAGGGTCAGGCAAAGTCAGGCAATTAACCAGAATCACACACACCCGACGGCCAGTAATGTATTTAGGCTTTCTGCCACCTTAGGCCCAACCAAGCGCATACACCCCCACCACTTTAATATGCCCCTTTGTGCTTGTGATCGTGGATTATGCAACCCGATATCCAGAGGCATTTCCAAAATACCACCCAGCAGATCCTTAAACATCTTCTACCGTATTTCTCCAGAGCCAGCTTTCGCAAGGAAATACTAACAGACCAAGGTTAGAATTTTATGAGTAAGCTTATGGCTGAAGTCAAAGAGCTACTCCACATTACTACTTTGCGAACTTCTGTGTACCATCCCCAAACCAATGGCTTGGAAGAAAGATTCACTAAGACCCTAAAACTAATTCTACGAATACTGGTAGATAAGGACGGGAAAGACATGGACCGACTGATCCCATGGGCGCTATTTGCAGTAAGAAAGAAAAAAGAAAACCAAGCTTCCACAGGTTTCTCCCACTTTGATTTGCTCTGTGAAAGAGAGCTGAGAGATATCTTGGACATGCTCAGGGAAACCTGGGAAGAAGGAGAGGAGGCCCCTATTGCCATCTCGCAAACCGCCACATGCAGCCTACCAGTTAACGTGCGTATCTTGCCCTTTTACGCATGTAAATATGGGAAATACGGATCATTTACTTTTGTACTGCGTACCGTGTACGCTTTGATTTATTCATTAAAAAAACATACTTTCCACCACTAGATGGCACTGTAGCATTTCTTTTGTCAGCAGCATAGCCTTCTTATGCATGATGGTGAATTTTCAACTGAAAGACCAAATCTGTGACAGCTAAGCGAGCAACACAATAAAGCATGCACCCTTTTAAAATGTGTTCATACCCATAACGTATGTGTTGGATAAGTTTTACTCTCTTGCAGAGGAGAAACCTCATTTTTACTCTCTTGAAATTGCATTTACGCTCTAATTTGAAAAATCATGCGTAAAATACTCCCACCTCAAAATCTTATCTGGAGCACTGGCCACATGAATGCGAGAACATATGAAATTGTTTTGAGACTTAATCTGTACTCATATGGAAAAGGCCCAGAGCCAACAAAAGGCCACTTATGGCAAGAAAGTGAATCTGAGATAATTTTCCATAGGACAGAAATTATTGGTCCTCTTATCAACCTCAGAGAACAAACTTGTCTCCAAATAGGACAGACCTTATGAGATAGTAGAATGAGCGCGAACCTGTACTTCTACAGTAGCCCAACTGGACAGAAAATCCACTTATATCACGTAAAACACTTGTGTACGAGCACGATACAAATAAAATATCAATATCAATAAATCTCTTGAAAGAGTGGAATGAAAATCCATCAGCCACCAATGCCAAAGTACTAGCCTTTCTAGTTCCCGAAGATGTAGATAATTTTGACTTAATTCCTTCCGAGCTATCTACCCAACAATACGCAGATCTAAAAGATGTAGCGATTACATTTCCCGATGTATTCTCAGAAACACCAGAAAGAGGTGTATACCACTATATTAGAACCCTAAAGGTAAAGTGGTACACTTAAAACCATATCAACTCCAAGAAACCCCTAAACAGATAGTGATTGAGGAAGTCAACACATTGTTAAAGGCTAATATTATTGAGCCCTCCTCAAGTCCTTGGTCATCTACTATCGTGTTGATCACTAAACCCGACCGTTCCTGGAGATTCTTCATAGACCTCCATCAAGTTAATGCCATATCGAACTTCGATGCCTATCCCATGCTACGCACCAATGACCTAATTGATAAACTCAGAGCGCCCCCCTTTCCATCTACCCTAGATTTAACCTATGGGTACTGGCAAGTTTCTGTATGCAGGCCAGATAAGGAAAAGACTGCGTTTCAGTGCCTCTAGGATTATTCCAATTTAAAATCCTTACTTTTGGCCTACACTGTGCACCAGCCTCTTTCCAACGCCTCATGGATCAAATCCCACAAACCTACAGCGATTTCTGTGGAGCTTATATTGACAATATCATCATTTATAGTAAGACTTGGTAGGACCATCCTTTCCATCTTTATACCATCATGAAAGTCCTCAGAAACGCTGGCATAACTGCTAATCCAGCTAAGTGCCGATTGTCCCAATCAGCCATAAAATATACTGCTTCTTCTTAGGGAACGGGGATGTACAGCCCCAACATGAGAAGGTAAATAAATGCTGACTTAGATACACCAACTCCCAAGACCAAAAGAGATTTTAGAGCCTTTCTCTGGCTATTAGGATATTACCATAGGTTTATCCCCAACTTTCTGGAAAAAACAGCCTGGCTGACAGATAAAAAGAATGCCGAACCCCAGAAACTTCATTGGAATGACGTGGATGAGATATGTTATAACACCTTGAAACAGGCTCTGTGCCAGAGCCCAATCGTGAAGGTAGTCGACTTCTCTGAAGAGTTTGTTTTACAGACGGATGCCTCCCTTCCAGGGTTTCGGAACCGTCCTGTCCCAGGTGTGCAATGGTTTGGAACATCCCATATTGTTCACCAGCAGCAAGCTGTTCCCACGTGAATATAATTACTCTGTGTTGGAACTAGAGGACCTGGCCATCAAGTGGCCCATTAGCCATTTTAGGTATTAACTATTGGGGCGAAAGTTCACACTCGTTACAGACCACTCACCCCTAGTTCGGATTAGCCAACGCAAAGACTCCAACCCTCGGGTCATGGAATTGTTTCTAGACCTACAACCCTATTGTTTCACTGTGGAACAACAAAAAGGAAAAGACCAGGGAAATGTACATTTTCTTTCCCGGTTCCCCTTTGAAACAAATGTGGCTACATCGCATGCAGGAATGGTATGTGAGAAACCTGAAGGTGTCTCCCTTACCAGTCCCTGGGGATCCGGTTCCTCCGGGTGGACAAGTTTGTAGGATCACCTGGAGGGGGAGAGGGCCTCAGGGAGTAGAAGTGGGACACCGACAGGTGAGATGCATTATCCTCCTTCTTTCAACACCTTTTTCCCATCCCACCACGTATGATATTCCAAAACACTGCCCCCCCTTTTCCGACACAAACACTTTCACACACCATGAAAGACAACGGACCAACACCAGAACTGTTTACCTGACATTTTCCAATACAAGGGTCAGGCAAAGTCAAGCAATTGACCAGAATCACACACACCTGACTGCCAGTGATGTATTTAGGCTTTCTGCCACCCTAGGCCCAACCAAGGGCATACACCCACCACCACTTTAATACACCCCTTTTCCAGACCCTGTCTTCCCTTTGTTAATTTGTCATAGAAGCACACATACTAAATTGGAGGTGAAAAACATTTGAACCTGTTCTCTTTTTAGGGATTCTCACTGCTGTTCAGAGCAAGGCTTGACCTTTCTTTCATTGCTGTAATTTCTCTGTAAGCTATGTGTTCTCCTAGAATTTGGGAGGAAACTATTTGGCATGTAATTCAATGTTTTTGCACAAACACATAATTTTAAACGTCAATCAACCTAGAATTGCAGTCACACTCTCTGGTTGAATTAGTAGAAGGGGGCGTCTGTGTGAGCAGTAATTTAAAAAAAAAATGTTTATTGGTTTATTCTTACTTATTCACATAGTGACAAAGAAGAAAAGGCAACAATTTACATCATCATACATCATCCTACTGAACCAAAAAGAAATATCACAATTCTTTTTAAAAGGAAGAGGGTTAACCGCACAAAGGAGATGAGAATGGGTGTGGGAGAAGATCTCACCACAATTGAGAATCAAATCACAAACAAAAGAAAATATAAACAAAAAGGTAAAAAGCGGGTAAGTCAGGTTTCCTCAACTTTTACTTTGCCCCCTATTAAAATCAGGCAATCTATGCCTATCACTAAATATATAAAGCATGAAAAAAGAAGGGAGTGTCGCTATGCCAAAGATAGAGAGCTAAAATGGGGGTCATTTAATTCCTGGACCTCCCCTGAGTAGCTATATATGCGAGCAATAAATGCTGGGTTCAATTATTTGAAAGAAGAAAAATATATATAAGTACTTTTAGTGCAATGTACAATCGTGAGACGTTTTTCACATAACAAACATTTTTTAATATATATATCAAGCATTTAGACAAGTGAACAATCAACAAGGAACTAACAAAAAAGCAACAAAACACAAAACTTTTTCGTAATTCTTTGAGCGTAAAAAGCAAATTTGTGCGGATTGGCACACACCGAAAGAAGGAAGTGCACTAAGGTCAAAACCGGTGGTGTCAAAAGAACAACAATTATGTAAACCAATGAGGATTTGAAAGGCTGAAAAGATATAACCGGAAATCCGGTTGAGTTTGGCAGCAAAGTGGTAGGGCCTGGATATGTCTATCTGTCCTACCAGGGTCTCGGGAAAAATTCTATCCGAGACAAACACCTTTTTGTTGTGCTGCTCTAATCAAGGAGTCTATCCTTAATATTCCCAGTGTGCGAATCTGAAAAAATTAAATCTAGACAGAAATGGCCTGGGATTATTGTTCAGATATGTAGTCTGTTTTCGAGATTTTGCCAACGCAGTGGGGGAAACTGTTCCAATGGAGGCGAAAGGATGTGTTGGTAGAAGAGAAAAGTCCCAACACTCCCCTCACGTTCTAGCGTTTCGGCGGAGGCTGGTCCCAAAAAGATTAAGGATCAGTTTTAATGTTCCGCCTTCTTCAGGGCTGATAAGTTCTGTAGAAAAAATGAAGAAAAGGAAGAATTTAAGTTTAAAGCTGAAAGGGGACAGACTGTAGACAGGTGAGGTAAGAGTTCCCTATCATGAGTGTCCTAATAACTAAGTAAAATGATTATTTTATAATTTTATTAAAAAAAGATATTTAGAGTGCAGTCGTGAAAGTTGCACTTGGCATAAAATCTCCACAGTCAAGGAAATAAAATGATAATACAGCTATTTAGAAAGTCACCAAGCACTTCCACCTGTGTCTGCCTAAAACAGGGAAGTGGTGGAAAAGAAGTAATATGATTCTAATCCAGCATGCTCCCAAATAGTAGTGCCCCACAGACAAAGAATTCCCTGCTAATGCCAAGCATGTAATAAATTCAGATGGATACCTGGAAGGTTGAAAGGAAACACATCCAGTGTAAACGGCGGAGCCGTGAAGCTCCCGAGAGGAAGCGCAGACAGCTGCGCTGTCCGGTTCCAGGCGGGTCTATTCCAGTCAGCCGCAGTCAGCCGCGAGCAAGGCAGCCGTCAGCTGGGGAAAGACAAAAAGAAAAGAAAAGAAAGGAAAAGGGGAAGGAGAGGGGGGGGGAAAGAGGAGTGGGGAAGGGGGAGGGAAGAGGCAGAGAAAAGAAGGGGGGGTGAGTGGAGCGCAGCCACATGGAGAGTTGTGCGCCTGGATGGACAGCGTCTCACCTGTAAATACAGTGTGTCGAGTACGCGTCGGAAGTGAAAAGCTTGCTCCGTAAACAGCAGGACGAAGCCTGTCAGTGCCGGAAGGCGTGGATCTGGAATATGAGTGCTCCTAATGGGCGGGCCCAATGAGGGGGAAGACGTGTCAAAGCACGATTGGTAGTTGATGCCGGGCCCCCATGGCTCGGCATGACTCAACCAATGAGTCGACGCGGTGCTACACAAAGTGAGGCCGTAGAATTGCTTGGTTGCCAAGGACACTAATAGGATGTGCCCGTAGGCGGGGCGGCGTCGTGACCCAGGGCGTGCAGCAACCGCAGGGAGTCTACCTGCAGTCCCACAAGGGGGATAAATGCAAGGTCCGCAGAAACGGTACGGGTGGGCAAGATGAACCGGAGAAGGGGTGGGGGAGAGGGGGGGGATGCAAACCCCACATGTGGATGTCGAATGGTCATAGGATAGTCTGATATTGGGTTGTTAAACCACAAGGAGGGGACTACATGAAATGTACATGTAGGTAAAGGGAACAGTCCATAAGGGGCAATGGGCATGGATCGGTTGATCTAAATCCAAAATGTATCTGTTTAGAACTGGGCAATATTAAGTTCATTTAAACCATGTTCGTAAGTGTCCAGACGATGTATCCATCTGGCTTCTAATGTGAGCAGTCTGGTTTGTACGTTGGGACCTGATTCGACCTTTTCTAGTACCCACCACAGGTCATCTGGTGTATGTCGATGTTCTAAGTAATGTGTCACCATCGGTGATGTAGTAAGCTTGCAGCGGATCCTAGATCGATGTTCGGATATGCGGGTTCCCACTTTGGGTGTGGTCTGACCTACATACCTGTAACCACATGGGCATTGAACACAATAGATTACCTGGTTGCTCTTACAATTCGTGTGGTGTTTCAAGGTCCATGGTCTCCCATTGATCAGAAAGAACTTGGTTTTCATGGTAAATTTACATACTGAGCATGTTCCGCACGGGAAATGCCCAGTAATTTTGCGTAAATTCCATGGTCCAGTGGTAAGAACGTCCCGTGTGTGCACGGAGTGTACTAGATGTTCTTTAATATTTCTCCCTCTCTTAGAGGCAAATCTAGGAAGCGGTTCCTCTGGTAACACTAGCCTCACTATGGGCCAAAATTTTTGAATGGATCTTTTAATTTGAAATGAGTTAGGTCCATGTGTGGTGACACATGTGATCCTGTCTACGGTTGTTTGTTCTCGTAATGGTTCAGGTGTCACAAGACTGTCTCGATTGGTGAACCTGGCTCTTTTCTGGGCATTAGATGCCAGTTTTTTAGGATACCCTCTCTGGTGAAGTCTTTCCGTCAGTTGATCCGAGTGTGTATAATAATCTGGTAACAAAGTACAGTTCCTTCTAATACGAAGGAACTGTCCGTATGGTAAATTCTGTTGGACATGATGAGGGTGGTCACTTCTGAAGTGGAGCAGAGTATTTCGGTCTGTTGGTTTCCTGTAGAGATTACATGCAAGTTTGTTGGTGGTATTGGATATTTCTAAATCCAAAAAATGGATAGTCTGGCGATCAGATTCCATTGTGAACTGAATATTGTTGTCACAGGCGTTGAGCCATAGCAAAAAATCCCCTAGGGAGGATTCATCCCCTGACCACAGAAAAATGATGTCATCAATATATCTCTGCCAGTTGTGTATGTGTACCAACCATGGATTAATTTGGTTGTACACATATTTATCTTCGAAGGATGCCATAAATAAGATGGCCAGACTAGGGGCAAATGTTGCCCCCATGGCCGTGCCCTTGATTTGTAGGAAAAATTGTTTATTGAACATGAAGAAATTCTTGCTCAAGGCTAATGTCAGAAGTTCAATGATAAATTCAGCCGGAACCCTAGATTGTGTGCCACTGTGTGTTAGGTATTCATAAATACAATTAATGGCAGCCTCTTGAGGTATGGACGTATAAAGAGATTTAATATTGAGGGTGACTAGATATTGAGAAGTGGGATCAAATGGAAGGCCTTCAAATATTTGGATGGTATGAGTTGTGTCGCGAAGGTATGATCTAGTACCTATGCTGATGGGTTTCAAAAAATGGTCAATAAATCAACCGATGGGTTCCAATATGGAGCCACATCCCGACACGATAGGGCGCCCTGGTGGATTCCGGGTATCTTTGTGTATTTTAGGGAGGGCGTACAAACATGGAGTACGTTCCTGGGAGGAAGTCAGAAAGGATGCTTCTTTGGATGTGATCCACTCACAATCACTCGCGTAGGCTACCATCTCTGCAATCTCTGTTGTGATATCACGAGTGGGATCTAATTTAAGTGGACGGTAGCTGGTCTTGTCTTCGAGTAGATCCATAATCATGTGACAATATTGTTCATTAGTCATAATTACGATACCACCCCCCTTGTCAGCCGGTTTTATTACTATGTTGGTGTTCTCAGCTAATTGTTTAAGAGCTGTTCTCTCTTTCTTGGTAAGGTTCTGGCGTGTAGAAATATTCTTTTTACTCAGTTTCTTAATGTCCCTTAGTACGCATCTTTCAAAAGTAATGAGATCCTGTGGTATCTGTCCTTCAGTGGGCATAAAAGTAGAGGGCGGTCGAAGCCCGGTGTCGTTGCTGTCTTCTATGTTTTCATGTTCATTAAAGAAGACACAGAGTCTTAGAGTCCGGAAGAACCTTCTCATTTCAACTTCTGTTTTGTACCAATCTGTATTGGCCGTGGGGACAAAAGACAGACCCTTAGTAAGGACAGAAATTTGTCCAGAAGTGAGATTCATAGCCGCCAAATTGAAGATAGGTAATGTGGCATGCTGTGACATTAACGTTGGCGTCTCCCTTGTCTCAGACGTCTGCGTTGACCCTGATATGGCATGTTCCATGGTCCAGGGTACATTGGTGGACCCCATCCTCCTCCCTGACCTCCTCTTCCTAAAAAAGGAAATTGTGGTAATTGGGGGCCTGGGAATTGTTGTGGATCAAACTGGGGTGTGTATTGTGGATAGCTAGAATTGGATCCACTGCCTGAGGATCCACTACTGGATCCAGAGAAAGTCACTCTTCTTCTCCCTCCTCGTCCTTTATTGTTACCAACCCCGCCTCGTTGTTTGTGTGTATTAATGTAATCAGCTGTTGTATAAGGGTACACAGTCTCCGTATTGAACTCTTTAATGTCTTTTTGTAATTTATTGGTTTTCTTAGTAATGTTATTTGTTTTAAAAATATCAAACTGTTTGTTAAGTTCGTTCAGTAATTCCTGTGCATTGGTGAGGGCCGAGTTGTTTTTGAATTTTAGTTCCTCACTCTCTAGGGTTTTCTGTAGATCGTGACTAATCCGTTGTGCAGTAGTTATAGTAAGGACCATAAGATCCCGACTGCACTTTGTAGCAATGAAACTAAAATTAGTCGTATATTCTTTATCTTCTAGGAATAGGCGTGGCTCATTTCTTACAATGAGGCCCTCCGGGATAATGCTTGATCTTAAATACTCCCGAAGAAAATGCCCATGTAACTCAGTCCTGAAGGTTTTCTTTTTGAGTTTAAGGATCTCTTCCGTAGTGTTGGTTAAAACTCTAGGTATGCTCGGGTCTAAAGAATCAAAAAAGGAAGGGCCTCTAATGAGTTCAGATGTTTGTTCTTCTGTGCAACTGAGTGTGGCGGATTCTGCCATACTCAGAAGGGAGATGGTGCAAGGAAAATGGTAGTGGGGCACCAAATAGAGGGAGCAAAAACTAGTGGAGAAACAGAATGGAAAATATAGAGTAAAGCTTATAAGTAGGCAGAAAAAAAGAATATGTGAATAGGAGTGTAGATATTCTCCAGACTGGGGAATATAATTGGAGGGTTATGTAAGAATCCCCGTCCTGGAGTTCCCCAACCGAACAACAACCTAGGTTGTCAAAAACACAGAATCAGGAGCATAAACAACCCCCTCCGAAAAGGGGGAAGAGGTTCGGTTTAGCCCTTGGGGAGGCACTTGCGACACGGGGCATCTGAAACTATAAAGCATGAAAAAAGAAGGGAGTGTCGCTATGCCAAAGATAGAGAGCTAAAATGGGGGTCATTTAATTCCTGGACCTCCCCTGAGTAGCTATATATGCGAGCAATAAATGCTGGGTTCAATTATTTGAAAGAAGAAAAATATATATAAGTACTTTTAGTGCAATGTACAATCGTGAGACGTTTTTCACATAAACATTTTTTAATATATATATCAAGCATTTAGACAAGTGAACAATCAACAAGGAACTAACAAAAAAGCAACAAAACACAAAACTTTTTCGTAATTCTTTGAGCGTAAAAAGCAAATTTGTGCGGATTGGCACACACCGAAATTCGATCTGTTGTTTAATCACAGAAGGAAGTGCACTAAGGTCAAAACCGGTGGTGTCAAAAGAACAACAATTATGTAAACCAATGAGGATTTGAAAGGCTGAAAAGATATAACCGGAAATCCGGTTGAGTTTGGCAGCAAAGTGGTAGGGCCTGGATATGTCTATCTGTCCTACCAGGGTCTCGGGAAAAATTCTATCCGAGACAAACACCTTTTTGTTGTGCTGCTCTAATCAAGGAGTCTATCCTTAATATTCCCAGTGTGCGAATCTGAAAAAATAAAATCTAGACAGAAATGGCCTGGGATTATTGTTCAGATATGTAGTCTGTTTTCGAGATTTTGCCAACGCAGTGGGGGAAACTGTTCCAATGGAGGCGAAAGGATGTGTTGGTAGAAGAGAAAAGTCCCAACACTCCCCTCACGTTCTAGCGTTTCGGCGGAGGCTGGTCCCAAAAAGATTAAGGATCAGTTTTAATGTTCCGCCTTCTTCAGGGCTGATAAGTTCTGTAGAAAAAATGAAGAAAAGGAAGAATTTAAGTTTAAAGCTGAAAGGGGACAGACTGTAGACAGGTGAGGTAAGAGTTCCCTATCATGAGTGTCCTAATAACTAAGTAAAATGATTATTTTATAATTTTATTAAAAAAAGATATTTAGAGTGCAGTCGTGAAAGTTGCACTTGGCATAAAATCTCCACAGTCAAGGAAATAAAATGATAATACAGCTATTTAGAAAGTCACCAAGCACTTCCACCTGTGTCTGCCTAAAACAGGGAAGTGGTGGAAAAGAAGTAATATGATTCTAATCCAGCATGCTCCCAAATAGTGGTGCCCCACAGACAAAGAATTCCCTGCTAATGCCAAGCATGTAATAAATTCAGATGGATACCTGGAAGGTTGAAAGGAAACACATCCAGTGTAAACGGCGGAGCCGTGAAGCTCCCGAGAGGAAGCGCAGACAGCTGCGCTGTCCGGTACCAGGCGGGTCTGTTCCAGTCAGCCGCAGTCAGCCGCGAGCAAGGCAGCCGTCAGCTGGGGAAAGACGAAAAGAAAAGAAAGGAAAAGGGGAAGGAGAGGGGGGGGGGAAAGAGGAGTGGGGAAGGGGGAGGGAAGAGGCAGAGAAAAGAAGGGGGGGTGAGTGGAGCGCAGCCACATGGAGAGTTGTGCGCCTGGATGGACAGCGTCTCACCTGTAAATACAGTGTGTCGAGTACGCGTCGGAAGTGAAAAGCTTGCTCCGTAAACAGCAGGACGAAGCCTGTCAGTGCCGGAAGGCGTGGATCTGGAATATGAGTGCTCCTAATGGGCGGGCCCAATGTGGGGGAAGACGTGTCAAAGCACGATTGGTAGTTGATGCCGGGCCCCCATGGCTCGGCATGACTCAACCAATGAGTCGACGCGGTGCTACACAAAGTGAGGCCGTAGAATTGATTGGTTGCCAAGGACACTAATAGGATGTGCCCGTAGGCGGGGCGGCGTCGTGACCCAGGGCGTGCAGCAACCGCAGGGAGTCTACCTGCAGTCCCACAAGGGGGATAAATGCAAGGTCCGCAGAAACGGTACGGGTGGGCAAGATGTAAATATATAGCAACACACAAACTTTCAAAGGTAACTCCATTCCCCTCCCCAAATCCACCATTTTGGTCACACACATTCAATGGCTAATTTTTCATTTACTTGGGGAGTTTTGATCACACATTCCACCAGTTTCATCACAGCTATGGTCAGGCGGGATCTTTCCCTCAACAATATCCAGTCCCACCATTCTCTCACTGGCATTGTTATCGATTCTGGAGCGAACGACTTCAACCTATCCCAGCGCAATTTTGTCAGTGCACTGCAAGAGGTGACAAGGTTGAAGAGTGTTTCTAATATCCCTATAGTACCACAGTGCCTACACTGGGCATCTTTATTCATTTATTTCAATTTATAAAGCGCACAGCGGTCCTTGTGTATCGTGGCGCTGTTACAGTATACTTACTTGGGTGAACAACATTTAACGTATTGCGTGTACAGTGGTATGTCACTCATACAATGCATTATACAGTGGTGAGATAACTGAGGTCATGTCATAATATCATGGTTAATGGTACAGTTCATGCAGTTATAGGAGGCACATACTGAGAGGTGGGTGGGTTTAGCGGGAGAGTTGTGTTTTTAGTGCCTTCCGGAACACTGTGAAGGATGTCTCTTTCTTGAGGGTGGGTGTTAATGCATTCCAGTTCTTAGGGGTTAGGATGGCAAAAGCCGTCCTAGCCCCTTCTGCCGTAATCATCCTTCGAATGGATTGCGTCCTCCAACGTATTCCTCATCTTAGATGTATTCCTTCCAGCTTTAGCTGCTTTGGAAATTTTTCTCGGCAGAGGGCGCAGTGCGTCAATGTCGATGGGCCCTCAAAGGCCTCCGTCGAGGGTGACGTCATCGGGTATACAAGTAGCATGCGCGGCGCCCGTTGGCCTCAGTTCCGTTTTTCCGCAGTACGTGTTGCTTCGGAAACTCGGCGCGCCTCGAGTAGTTCTGTGACGCAGTAAATAGAAGAAGATATTCTACATGTCCTCGTCATCGACCCCGACTACGACCCCGCGATCGGGATTCAAAAAGTGTAAATCCTGCGGTTCGAAAATGTCCATCACAGACCCGCACCAGGAATGCCTGTGGTGCCTCGGGGAAGGCCATAACATGGAGGTCTGTTCGAAGTATCGGGCGAGGACGGGGAAGGCCTTGCGAGAGAGGAAGGGAAAACTGTAGGTAAGTCATAAACCGGACCGAAAAAACCTCTAGCTTCGAGTCGAGGGCCCATGAGGAGAAATCTCCTCAACGCGAAAGACACCGATATAGGTCCCGAAGCGATTCTCATCGCTCTTCCTCTTCAACGAAAAAGTCTAAGAAAAGATGCCACCGGTCCCCTTCCACCTCGTCCTCGGATGAATCCCCAAAAAGGATGAAATGCCCCACAAAACATTCTTCCTCCGAAGAGTGGCAAGCATTCAGGGTGAAAATGATGGAGGTGTTTGAAAAAGCTAAGCCTCGGTCCGCGCCTACTTCAGAAGCCGGTCGAGAGCATTATCGTTCCGACACTCGCTTGCCTTTGAGCCCGGAAGATCGAAGGAGGAAGGATCGGGAACCTTTCAGGACGCCGAGCGAAAAAGATCGCTCGAGTCGAGTCGACCGTTCGAGGTCACCAACGCCGTCTGAAACCCGACGCACCTCAAAGGGCAAGTCTTCGAAGAGCGCTTCAATGCCCTTGAAGCCAGTTCCGTCGACGACCACTATTTTGTCGGCACAATCAACGCCTTTGTCGACGTCGACCCCGAAGCCCTCAGCGCCAAATGTTCCAAAGGCTCCAGTGCAGCCAACTCAACCAGAAGCTGTAAAAATAACAGCAAAAGAGAAGGCTGCAAAGGCTATAATGCCTTCAGGTTCAACTGATACATCTCTCCCACCTCTCCCAGAAAAGGTTTTTACACCTCTTCCAAGGAAAGAATATATTTATATTTGGAGAACAGGAGAGATCTGATGAGGAGAATGTTCCTTTTGGACTGGAATATGGTCCCCCAAATGTCCCAGAATGTCTGATTTCTGAGGAAAGCAGGATGAGTGACCTGGTGGAAACCTTGCATAATGCGAGTGGCATTGATACTTCGCCTGAAACAGATTTTGGCAGGCCAGAACCAGGGGAACATGCCAGTCCCTCCTACCGTCAACTAATGACAAAGGTGGTCGATTATTTAGGATGGGCTACACCACCAGCTCAATTCATCCAGGATGATCTGATCGATATATTGGATCATGGTCCCACCGAAGATCCGATTTTACCCTTCCATGTAGCCTTGCAAATTAGAGTGGCCAAAAATTGGGAGACTCTGTATTCTATTCCTCCGGTGAATAAATCCTTTACTTCAAAATACCGCCCTTCCAGTAGCGACCCCGGCTATCTGTCTAAACACCCTACTCCCGAGAGTCTGGCGGTCCAGGCAGCCACAGCTTCAAATAAGGTGGCGTACCCTTCTATCCCTCCGGATAGGTACGACAAGCGTGTGGATAAATGGGCACGTAAGGTATTTTCATCTAGGAGTATGGCGTTAAAATCAGCCAACTCCACATGTGCCTTTGCAAAATTTTCGTACACTCGGTGGGAGTGCATTGCAATGACGGCAGAGCACATTACTGAAGGGGATAGAAAGGAGGCCAGGCAGGAATCCCTTCAGCCTGGACTGGAAGCTGCAGATAGTGTGAGCAGGTCCATGGGCACTAGCATGGTATTGCGCAGATTTGTGTGGTTCCGGAAGTCGGGTTTTGCAGCAGACGTGCAAAACCGTCTTCTGAACATGCCCTTTGACGGTCTCACCTTTTTGGAAACAAGGCTGACAAGAGCCTTGAGAGGTTGCAGACCTCAAAAGCAGCTGCCAAGTCTTTAGGAGCTGCTATTAGACAACCTCAGCCTTTACGTGCGTCAGGACAATCTTGGAGGGGACGATCCTATCGTTACTACTCATATGGAAAGACGAGAGGAATGGCCAGTCAAAAGGCCAGAGAAGGGCCACTCGCGGTGGACGAGGAAAATGTGCAAAGCCAGCTCCAGCTGCAGCCTCTTTGCCATCAGCGGCCGCAGCAACTGCCACAAAACCACTTTGAGGAATTGCATCACAAAACACCTGTGGGAGGCAGGCTGTCACAGCATCTGCAAGAATGGCGAGCCATTACTTCAGATGTTTGGGCTCTCAAAATAATAGCACAAGGTTACTGCCTTCCTTTTCTAACACAACCTCAAAGCAATCCTTCAGGGAGACACCCTTTGAAGTTTTCGGACCCGCTCCTACAGCAGGAAGTTCGAAGCCTTCTAGAGAAAGGTGTGATAGAGCCAGTACCTGTAGCGGAGAGGAACAAGGGATGGTACTCCCCTTATTTTTTGATCCACAAAAAGGACAGAGCTCTGAGACCCATCATGGACTTATGAGGCTTGAATAAGCTCCTCAGGAAGGACAAGTTCAAGATCGTTACTCTTTTTCAGATCCTCCAGGCCCTACAACTTCAGGATTGGTTGGTGTCATTGGACCTCCAGGATGCTTGTTTTCATGTTCCAATTCATCTCAAGCACAGACAATACCTGAGGTTCGTAGTTGGCGACTCACACTGTTAGTTTCGAGACCTGCCATTCGGATTGACCTCCGCCCGAGCGTCTTCACCAAGTTAATGGTAGTGGTAGCGCATCTCAGGAGAGGGGGGATTCCCGTCTACCCCTACCTGGACGATTGGTTGATCAGGGCACGTTCTGCCGAACAAGCACTGGATTATCTGAAAGTCACCTGCCACTTCCTCCACAGACTGGGCTTCTCCCTCAATTTCAAGAAGTCACAAATGACACCTTCCCAACAGCTCCAGTACATAGGAGCGGTATTAGACACATCCTTGGGAAAGAGCTTGCCTCCCAAGTCGAGGGCTCAAGACATTCTTCAGATGGTTTCCAAATTCCAAAATGCCCAGAATCTCCAGCCCTACGACTTCTTAAGGTTGCTTGGCCTCATGGCATCCTGCATCTTCCTAGTGCCAGAGGCATGCCTGAGGATGAGATCCCTTCAATGGGCTTTAAAGACTCAATGGTCCCAGTTCTCAGGTCAAATTACGCATTTCCTTCAGATTCCGAACAAGGTTCGGCAGGATCTTCTGTGGTGGACTTGCACAGAGAATATCCTAAAATAGAACAGTTTTGGCAACCATGGCCGGATATTACAGTAGTGACGGATGCCTCACTCATGGGGTGGGGAGCTCATGCCAACGACCTGACAATCAGCGGTCATTGGTCTCCATCGGAGTCCAAACTACGCATCAACCTTTTAGAGCTGAGAGCAATCAGACGAGCGCTGAAGGCTTTTCTGCCATCTGTCAGAGGAAAAAATGTCCAGATAATGACGGACAACACAGTGGCCATGCATTGCCTAAACAAAAGAGGAGGTGTAGTGTCACTACCTCTGTGTAGAGAAGCAATGTGGCTCTGGTATTGGGCAATTCAAGAAGGAATCTCCTTAACGGCAGTTCATCTAGCCGGGGAGGAGAATATGACGGCGGACACTCCGAGCAGGCAGAACAGTGTCCCACGAGTGGGAACTGGCTCAGGAAGTCATTCAAGAGATCTTCGACCTTTGGGGAACCCCTCAAGTAGACCTATTTGTGACCGGGATCAACCGGAAGTGCGAAAGGTATTGCTCAAGGGAATTCCCCCCGAGAGGAGCCCTAGGGGACGCGTTCGTGGTGGAGTGGAACTTCACACTATTATACACGTTCCCTCCGATTCCCGTCATTCCTTAGGTCATCAGGAGATTGAGACGGTTCGGAAACCGCATGATCCTAGTTGTCCCGGACTGGGCCAGCAGAACGTGGTACCCGGACCTTCTAGACATGTCCATCTGTCCCCTGTTACGTCTTCCTCAGAGAGATGACCTTAGCCCACAAATGGAGGGCCAGGTTCTCCACCCAGAGGTCAAGATTCCCAACCTTCATGCTTGGTGTCTGAAAGGCTGAGATACAAGGATTGGGACCTTCCAGGTGACGTCATAGAGATGTGCTTTCGGCAAGAAGGCCAGTAACAAAATCTCTATACCGTTGCCATTGGAAAAAGTTTTGCAACTGGTGCAGAGAAAAGAATGTTGATCCTTTTCTATGTTCCATTCCGAAAGTGTTGTCCTTCCTCTTGTCCCTAGCACATAGAGGTCTAGATGTTGGGACCATTAAAGGTTATCTTGCAGCGCTTTCCATTTTCAAGCGCTTGTCGGAAGAATGCTCCTATTTCAAAATTCCTTTAATAGTACAATTCTTAAAATGGCTCACCAATGTGTTTCCTCCTTACCCTTTCCAAGTACCAATTTGGGATCTTAACCTGGTTCTAAAATTCTTTTTGTGTGCCCCTTTTGAACCCTTGCACACTTGTCCATTAAGATTACTAACATGGAAAACTGCTTTCCTAGTTGCTTTAACATCTGCAAGAAGAGTGAGCGAATTGCAGGCACTGTCTTCTGGGCCACCCTATACTGTGTTCCATAGGGACACAGTGGTATTAAGGGTTAAACCCTAATTTTTACCTAAAGTTGTGTCCGATTTTCATCTAAATCAGAAAACTTTTCTACCCGCATTCTACCCTACACCGCATCCTAGTAAGGCAGAGGAAAGATTGCACAGGTTGGACCTGAGAAGAGCTTTAAGCTTTTACCTTTCCAGGCTTTCCAAGCTTAGAGTGGATAATCAACTTTTCATTGGCTACACCGGAAGGAAATTGGGTCAATCGGTGTCAAAACAAACCATATCACGTTGGGGTGTGCTTTGCATTTCAGAATGCTACAGATTGGTGGGAAAATACGCACCAGAAGGCTTAAGGGCCCATTCCACCAGAGGCATTGCCTCTTCGACAGCCCTTCAAAGAGGTGTTCCCATAAAATCCATTTTTGAAGCAGCAACTTGGTCATCGCTGCACACTTTTTCAAAATTCTACAGTCTGGATTCTTCCCAGTCTAAGAAGCTTGCTTTTGGTAAAGCAGTGCTATATTCCACCTTATAATGGTATCAAAAATCTACTCCCTCCTCCAGAGAATTTTCTATACTGCTTTGGGAGTCTATCTAAGATGAGGAATACGTTGAAGGACACAATCCATTCGAAGAACAAGTTACTTACCAACTGGTAATGTTCTTTCGATTGGATGTTCCTCCAACGTATTCCTCATCGCCCTCCCATCCTACCCCTCTGTAGATTTTCTGGGTTATTCCCACTTCAACTCTCGCAAGGCTAATACCTGACTACCAGCACAATCTACACAGTAGAACAAGAGGGGGGGGAAATAGAACTGAGACCAACGGGCGGCGCGCATGCTAATTGTATACCCGATGACGTCACCCTCGACGGAGGCCTTCGATGGACCGACGACATCGACGCACGGCAACCCTCTGCCGAGAAAAATTTCCGAAGCAGCTAAAGCTGGAAAGAATACAAGATCCTCAATCACAATCCCCTTCTCACTCAGGATTGCCTCTATCATTCCTCTCCACCTAGTGAACCCCTGATCAAAGTTAGTATTCTCTGATTAAAAAATTGCAAATGGGGCCATCATTTCAGCTAACCTACAATTCCTGTAGAGAGTTATCGTCTTCCACAGCACTATTGACTTCAATGACTGCAGTCGAAGTTCGTGCCCGAGCGTTGTCATAGCCAGAGAACCTGGGAGTCTTAGGATCCTACGGCAGAATAGATGCTCCAATAAAGCCCTACTTTCCAATACATACTCAGCATTGCCTCTGCACCATACGTCAACATTGGTATCACCTTCTGCCGATAAAATGTTAAGATTGGTGATAAAGAGTATTTGCAGTATTTACACATAATCACATTCCTTGAATTGCCAGATTTATAGCCTTAAGTCTAAAGGACACATAGTGAGCTCTCTCATCTATGTTTTTGTTAATGGTCACCCCTAAACATGGTTTCAACCACCTGCCTGGTCTTGGTCTTAATATTCCCGATTTAGGCCCTTTTTGAATTTCCCATGCGCAGAGGTCATGATGAGAATCTTAGATTTTTTAACATTGATTTTCATTTTATGCACATCAAGATAGTCATTAAATTTGTCAATCCTTCTCTGGAGTCCAATCAGGGAGAGATCCAAAAACACCAAATCATCAACGTAGATGATCCAGGGAATTGCCATGCCATTTACCATTGGGGGGAAAGCTCTCACTAGTTCTTGTGCGATACCAAGGTCTGAGATATATAGGCTAAATAGAAGGGGCACTAAAGCGCACCCCTGTTTTAGTCCTTGATATGTCGTGATTTCCTCCGACAAGATCCCAGCCTCTGACAAATGGATCTGCACTGAGGTACCGGCATAGAGTGCCCAGATTGCCTCTAAGAGATCAGCAGGACAATCCCAATCTCTCAATTTTTTCCAAAGGAGCTCTCGGTTCACACAGTCGAAGGCCTGCTCCAAGTCCATAAAGGCCATATAGACACAGGTCCTCGACTCGAGAGCCCGCTGTTTCAGGATACCAAGTGTCCGGAGATTAAGGGAAGTTCGAACACCTTTTACAAATCCAGTCTGCCTTGGATCTAGTTTCCCAGTTTTCCTGGCCCACGCTTCGAGATCTCACAACAGAATGGACACGAAAAGCTTCCCCAATGAATCAAGAAGGCCGATCGGGCGATAATTACGAGGATCGCTCCGATTCCCCTTCTTGTATATCGGAACTATAATGGCCTCCCACCATGTCACTGGAAGCCGCTTCAACTGTACGATTTGACAAACATTGCCAGCTTCCCCCAAGCCACCGGGTTATCTTAAAGAGTTTTATTAGAAATGCCGTCAGGGCTTGCCGCCGTTGAGGGGCTGAGATTTCTTATCAAATGCTCAAACTCCTCTCTATCCACCTTGATATTCCAATTACAGCAATGCTCTTTGGGGGCAGTCTCCATCTGGTCCCTACGGCCAGCAAATGGGGCAGAGTAGTAGGCAATCCACGATTCCTCATTAACTTGACCAAACACAAAGCCCGATCAAAACTGGCCACCATTGTTCAATAATTCCCAGAGGTTACAGGTATTTTTTTACAACCGCTTCCAGCATCACCTCGGCATATCTCTGGGCTCTTAATCCTCTGGTAGATTGATGATTTCAAATTTTGTAACTCATTCTGCTATGTTTGCCATCATAAAGCAGTAGTCCAAGCAAGATCTATATATGTGTCACGGCTCGGGGAGCCTGGAAGCTCTGGAATAGGTGGAAGCGGCGTACGGATATCCCGATCACGCTTCCTCTACCCAGTGCAGCGGTCTAGTCTTTTCAGCAACGTATCCCGACACAGGTTATAGCCCGCCCCTTCCTGTGTTCGGGTGCGTTGCAACGCTCCTGTTTTTCGGCTGCTGCTTGTCTTTCGTGCTCGTGTCCCCTGCTACCGTTTTGTTTTCCGTACTCAAACCCCCCCTTCCTTGTTAGTTTTCTTGTACCCTCTCCGGTCACCCCGCTCCGGCTCTAGGTACTCTCCTTCCCAGGTTTCTCTTTTCCGGATCTCGCTCCGATTCTTGATTCCTCCCTCTCCCCTTTTCCTCGCTCCCGTTCTCCATTCCCTTCCCGTCCTACCGCCTAACTAACTTCCCTCTATTACTTCGTTCCCGTTTCCTTACCTCCCCTTCCGCCCGCCTTTGTTTACTATTCTTGCCTTTCCGTCTTTTCAATCCTTCCGCCTTTCTTACTTACCTTCCTCCACTCGCCTTTTCTTGTTTATCGGCTCCTTCTGTGTACCGTACCCAGGAATACACTTCGGATTTGCCTTGCCTAGCCCTCTTACCTTGTTGCTGATACTTTGGACTTCCGATTTCTTACCTGCCTCTGCTATTCCTCCTTGGAGGCCTGCTGCCCAGTTCTGGAAGGGTGTGTGCCTCTTCTCCAGCAGATACTCAACTCCTGCAAGTGTCAAGTGCTTCCTACTACAGACGATTCATCTACAGTTCTCTGGGGTTTTTTCAGCCTCTGGCTTTTTTCCCCCCAACTCCGCGGCCGCGGAGGGTCACCACCGCTCACCCTTGGGGTGTCGCGGTGGCGGCCTCCTTCGGCCGCTCTCATCTACAAAAAAAAGGGAAGGCCAAGCCAAAGGAGAACCAGACCCTGAACCTACGCCGGGGAATACGAGGTGAGGAGGAAAGGGAAGTAAGAGAGGCCGAGATCCTACAGGATCAAGAGGAGATTCTCGATACCCTTGACAGTTTGCAACGCCTCAATACCGCCATGGCCTCCCCTCAACAGATCCAAGAACTGATAGCCGCAGTTCAAAACCTCAACCTAGAAGTGCAGAATCTTAAAGGGGCCAATGCTACACTACAGCAACGGATCGCAGAACGAGATCTTCCGTCCACCGACCTGCCTCCCTTACCTCTTGTGTCGGGAAAATTTGATGGAACCCCCAAGAAACTCCAGGAATTTTTGGATGCATGTCATCTGCATTTTTCATTCCGTACACATACTTTCACCTCTGGTCATGCCAAGGTGGGGTTTATGATTACCCATATGTCCAGTAACGCCTTGGCCTGGGCCACTCCCCTAGTGAACAGATCTGATCCCGTCCTCCTAGATTACGAGGCCTTCAAGACTTTGATGAAACAGACGTTTCTACGTACCGAGAGTACCTACTTGGCATCCGAAGATCTGCTAGACATCAGACAAGGAAACAATGATGTTATGTCATATATCACCTCCTTCAAGCAAATCGCTGCGGAAGCAGGATGGCAAGAACAAGCACAGTATGCCATCTTTAGAAGGGGGCTGCGTGAGGAGTTGAAGGACGAACTAGCCAGGATAGAACGTCCTCTTACCTTTGCTGACCTGATCTCGGCTACTCTCCGGATAGATTTCCGACTGGCAGAACGTCGAGCAGAACGCTGCAAGACTAAGAGCAGTACATCAATACCCCCTGGCCCTTCTCTTTCCTTCCCCCCTACCTCCACTCGTCTCACAAGAGAAGAGCCTATGCAGATCGGAACCACACGTTCCCCTCTCACCGCAGAGGAACGTAGAAGAAGACGAGAAGGGAACCTGTGCATGTATTGCGGATCGCCGCTTCACCTGCTCAGGGATTGCCCCGACGTTCCACCCAGGCGTTCGGGAAACGAACACCCTCGGTAAAGCTGGGGACGCATTACCGAGGGAGCGAAGCTAGTCCCTTTGTCACCCTTTCTGTTACTTCTCCAGAGTGCACCGAAGACCACCGTCTTATGGTTATGGCTGTCACCTTGATCATCAACAAGACTACCATTCAGACACAAGCCCTGTTGGACTGCGGAGCCGCAGGCAACTTCATGGACACTCTCTGGGCCGAAAGGCAAGGCATTTCCCGTGTTGCCAAGGCCGAAGACCAAAAGGTAGAAGGCGTGGACGGAAGGCCTTTGAGCTCGGGTCTCATCACGCACACTACAGAAGTCCTTGCCTTACACATCATGCAACATTCTGAACGTTTGTCTTTCGACTTGATCAGGGCTGCTCACTTCCCATTAATCCTCGGGATTGGGTGGTTACGAAGACACAATCCTACCATTCTCTGGTCCGAGAACGTTTTGAGTTTCCAATCCACCTTTTGCAAGACCAACTGTCTACCTCAAACAGAATTCTCTACAGTACACACCTTTTGTGGTGAAGATCCCAAAACTATCCATTGTTTGCCTGCTTATCTCGCTGAGTATGCCGACGTAGTTACAGAGAAGAACCCCCTGGATCTTCCTCCGCATAGGCCAGAAGACTGTGCCATTGATCTTCATCCAGGGTCCTTGGTTCCGTTTGGTCGCCTGTACCCGCTAACCCTCCAGGAAAAACACCATTTGAAGGAATACCTGGACAAGAACTTAGCCAACGAACTCATTAGACCTTCTAAATCCCCTGCCGGTGCATCATTGTTTTTCATCCCCAAGAAGGACACCAAAGAACTTCGTCCTTGTATTGACTACAGGGGTCTCAACAAGGTCACCATCAAAGATCGCTATCCCATGCCCCTCATCTCCGAGATCATTCAGGCCGTACATTCTGCCACTGTCTTTACTAAACTGGACCTGCGCAATGCGTATCACCTGCTCAGGGTACAAACCGGAGACGAGTGGAAGACGGCTTTTAGGACACCTTTTGGGTTGTACGAGTACCAGGTGATGCCGTTTGGGTTAGTCAACGCTCCATCTATCTTCCAGCGCTTTATGGATAGGCTCTTCTCAGATCTCCTAGGCAACTCGGTCATCGTCTATCTCGATGATATTTTGGTTTACTCTCGCACCCAAGAAGAACACTGTCTACACGTAGGGGAAGTTTTTCACAGACTCCAGGACCATCAACTCTCAGTTAAGTTGGAGAAATGTGTTTTCTCAGCATCAACTATACCCTATTTGGGATACATTCTTTCTTCGGCAGGGATAGCCGTTGATCCACGCAAGGTCAGTTCCATTTTGGAGTGGCGGTCCCCGGCTTCTGTGAAGGACATTCAGAGATTCTTAGGACTCTCGAACTTTTATCGGAAGTTCGTTCCGAACTTCTCCCAATTGGTGCTCCCGATGACCTCTCTCCTCAAAAAGACCTCTTCGCCATTCCGGTGGACTACCGAAGCAGAAAGAAACTTTCAGCTGCTAAAACAATCCTTCTGTGTGGCTCCTATATTACGTCAACCCAATCAAAACCTTCCCTTTGTGGTGGAAACTGATGCCTCTTCAGCCGCTGTGGGAGCCGTCCTACTTCAGGAATTCCAAGGGAAGGAACACCCGGTATCATACTATTCCAAGACTTTGAATCCCAGTCAACGTAACTACTCTGTGATTGAGAAAGAACTGCTGGCAATGAAATTGGCCTGTATGGAGTGGCGTCATCTACTCCAAGGGGGAATGCACCCGTTCACACTCCGAACGGACCATAAGAATCTCCAGGTGTTACGCCAGTTTGAATGCTACAACACCAGACAAGCAAGATGGGCGCATTTCTTCGCGCAGTTTGACTTTAACATCACATACATTCCGGGCAACCAGAATGTAGTAGCCGATGCCCTATCACGACGTAGTGACTATCTTATGGAACTGGAGACCAAGCCTGAGCTAATGTTTCCTGAGTCCCGTACCATAGGAACGTTATCCGCGTTCCTACAACAAGTCAAGGAAGACTCTACCGGAAGGTTTGAGGCCGATACCGGTCTAAAGAAGAAGAAGAATTATGTTATCCAAGACGGCCTATACATTGTGGACAAGAGATTGTATCTACCAACCCCTTCTCTCCGGGAAAAAGCTCTTTCCTGGTGCCACGATGCCAAGGTGGCAGGTCATCGTGGCATCTACAACACTCAGGAACTCCTACTGCGCCATTTCTTCTGGCCTCGAATAAGGGAAGAAGCCAGGCTATACGTCCAGTCATGTATTACCTGCCTACGCAATAAAGCCTCCACTCAAAGACCTTTAGGTCTGCTTGAACCGGATTCTATACCTACCGGTCCATGGACCACTGTCTCTACCGATTTCATCGTAGAGTTACCTGAATCCAGTGGTTGTACCTGTATCATGGTTGTCGTTGACTCATTCACCAAGATGGCCCATTTTTCCCCCCTACCAGGCATACCAACCGCTTCAAGTATGGCCGAGGTGTTCCTAAAAGACATTTTCAAACTGCACGGGATTCCTACTAAGATCATCTCTGATCGTGGCAGCCAATATACTTCCCGATTTTGGTCCTCTCTCTGCGAAAGACTAGGCATCGAGAGGGCTTTAACGTCCGGGTACCATCCCCAATCAAACGGCCAGACTGAACGTCTAAATGGTACACTTGAGCAATACCTAAGGTGTTTCGTCAATCAACGCCAAGATAACTGGGTTCAACTGTTGCCGACGGCCGAATTCTCGTACAACAACTCTTGTCATTCAGCCCTCGGTATGAGTCCTTTTTTCTGCACCTACGGTTACCATCCCCGTGCCTTACTTCCTTTGACCGGCATTGAATCCACAGTCCCTTCTGTAGAATCCATTGCGGAAAGCCTCCAAGAAGCTCATCGTAAGGCCAAACTAGGGCTCCAGGAAGCTCAAAACAGACACCGTTACCAGGCGAACAAACATCGGAGATCAGTTCCTGAATGGGACGTGGATTCCAAGGTTCTGCTATCAACCAAATATTTGCCAAGGTGGGTGCGCCCTTCCAAGTTGTCTCCCAGATACATAGGGCCTTATAAGATAACCCAGATAATTAATCCAGTGGCCTTCCGCTTACAATTACCCTCTCAATTACATCGTATACATCCCGTTTTCCACTCTTCTCAGCTTAAAGACTTTCATGAGGACAAATGGTCTCGTAGGAAGACTGCCTCTCCTGTGCCAAAAAGTCCAAAGACCGACATCTTTGAAGTCTCTCAGATATGCGATTCACATTATCACAAGGGTCGTCTAGAGTATCTGGTCCACTGGAAAGGATACCCACGATCAGAAGACTCCTGGGAACCTAAAGGACATCTGGACTCGCCCCTCTTGTTACGCAAATATCATCGTAGTCACCCTGGCAAGCCAGGAGGGGTGGACCATAGGAGGGGGCATACTGTCACGGCTCGGGGAGCCTGGAAGCTCTGGAATAGGTGGAAGCGGCGTACGGATATCCCGATCACGCTTCCTCTACCCAGTGCAGCGGTCTAGTCTTTTCAGCAACGTATCCCGACACAGGTTATAGCCCGCCCCTTCCTGTGTTCGGGTGCGTTGCAACGCTCCTGTTTTTCGGCTGCTGCTTGTCTTTCGTGCTCGTGTCCCCTGCTACCGTTTTGTTTTCCGTACTCAAACCCCCCCTTCCTTGTTAGTTTTCTTGTACCCTCTCCGGTCACCCCGCTCCGGCTCTAGGTACTCTCCTTCCCAGGTTTCTCTTTTCCGGAGCTCGCTCCGATTCTTGATTCCTCCCTCTCCCCTTTTCCTCGCTCCCGTTCTCCATTCCCTTCCCGTCCTACCGCCTAACTAACTTCCCTCTATTACTTCGTTCCCGTTTCCTTACCTCCCCTTCCGCCCGCCTTTGTTTACTATTCTTGCCTTTCCGTCTTTTCAATCCTTCCGCCTTTCTTACTTACCTTCCTCCACTCGCCTTTTCTTGTTTATCGGCTCCTTCTGTGTACCGTACCCAGGAATACACTTCGGATTTGCCTTGCCTAGCCCTCTTACCTTGTTGCTGATACTTTGGACTTCCGATTTCTTACCTGCCTCTGCTATTCCTCCTTGGAGGCCTGCTGCCCAGTTCTGGAAGGGTGTGTGCCTCTTCTCCAGCAGATACTCAACTCCTGCAAGTGTCAAGTGCTTCCTACTACAGACGATTCATCTACAGTTCTCTGGGGGTTTTTCAGCCTCTGGCTTTTTTCCCCCCAACTCCGCGGCCGCGGAGGGTCACCACCGCTCACCCTTGGGGTGTCGCGGTGGCGGCCTCCTTCGGCCGCTCTCATCTACAAAAAAAAGGGAAGGCCAAGCCAAAGGAGAACCAGACCCTGAACCTACGCCGGGGAATACGAGGTGAGGAGGAAAGGGAAGTAAGGGAGGCCGAGATCCTACAGGATCAAGAGGAGATTCTCGATACCCTTGACAATATGGCTCTGCCCCAGGTGCAAGCTCCTGGTATATCACCTGCTATCTGTCCATTTAGCATACGAAAGTAAAGGGCATTCATTTGTTTCAGCCAATGCAATGCTCTTCCAGATGAAAGCATTTGATCACTAGGAGAACTAGACCCCTTTTGCTTCATTACTTCTGCCAGTTTCCTTTTTAAGTGGTTAGGATTGGTCATTTCTTTCTTAGAGGAATCCATCTGCTTTTCCCTTCCCCATTCTTCAAAATCTCTCAGATCGTATCCTAGAGGCCAGAGTTTGTCACTCGACGATAGTAATTCCTTTTTTTACTTCTAGAGAGACTAAATGAAGGATCACCTAATCCATCTTCTTTTCAGTTGCAAATTCAACCACTTTTATATCATCTGATGTTATGTGAAGAAGAGCATAAATATGCTGAAAAAGCTTCATCTCATTGTAATGTTTCAGGATCAAAGAATTAGGACCTTTTAAGATCCTTTCTAAGTGGACTTTACACGTTTCCTCCGGGCCAAGCATCCCTACAACACCAGATCTTTTTGGTCTCACCAGATCTGTTTCCAGCTCACGAGGGGGTTTTTGACAGCGTCTTTTATCTTCCATTGTCCGGAATTCCACCTCAACCAGGTTAACTTGAGGTTGCTTACAATTATCACTTCTGCCACTCCGCCCTTTAGGGGCCGAGTTGCGGGCAATTAAATTTGCCGGTCTTTCAATTTCATCTCATTCTAGCTTGCTCAGATTGTTCCATTCATTGTCATCCTGCTCTTGATTGATGACTTCAAGGAGATCACTTAGACATGTTTCATCCAGGATGTCAATTTGCTCCACAGGATTAATGGATTTTCTTTCCTCGTTGAGGCTCCTATGAGCAGATGTGCCACCACTTGTTCGACATCTTTCAGGTTGGAGCGACAGTTCACTCCTTGGTCTTTTCACTGGCTGTTGTATAGTGAGTGGTGGAGGAGTCCTGAGGTTCTGCAAGAAAACCCTAGATCCATTAGATCAGCCCTTCTTCTTAGCCGGCTAATTCTTAGGCTTCTTACCCATAGCACCAGAGACTTCTTTATGGCTTAACAAAGGGGCCTCTGAAAGGGGCTTCTCTTTAAATATACAGAAGATGTTAGGCTCCTTGTCAAGTGCACCAGTGATAGGAGGGTAAGTAGCTGATACATTGACCATTTCGTTGGGATCTTTAGAGGTAACAGATTTCAACCCATTCAAGAGCTTCATTTGATTTTCTTTCCATTTAGACCTCATCCATTTAGAGTCCTCCATAAGGACTTCCATTAGAAGTGATTTGTCAGTTGACTCATTCTTGCCATATCGCTTAAGCGATTCTGCCAACCCCTCCAATGAGGTCATTTTGGTTTGAAACATGGCGATCAGAGTTGCTTGAAATCGAAGAGAGCCATGTATGGACTCATATAGTTTGGTGAGGGGGATTAAAGATGTTGACACTGCAGTCATGATCATTCGCGGCAAATCTGCTGCGTCCATCCCTTGAATTCTGTTTCGATCATTGTGCTTTCCCCAACTGGAGTTTCCACGGGTAGGAGCCATTAGAGATATTTGTCAAATCGCTAATTCCCCTCCAAGTATAAGTCATCTGCTGGTCACCTTTGAAAACTGAGTTGGGTGTCAGGCAGGGATTTTCATCAGTCGGCAATCCAAGTTCCTGGGCTCCCCCCGCATAGGTCTAGCTGGCCGACCTACTTGTTTAAGGGGTTCCAAGTTAGTGCCTCCTACTTCACTGATAGATTGATCAATTTCCAAGGCTGTTAACCTATTCTGAATGTTGCAAGACCTTTTCTTTTGTAAGTCGAGATCTTAGCCGTAAGTTCAGTTAGGTCAGGAGAGAGCTGTGCAGCCAAATCAGAGTTTTTGAAGAGATTCCGCGGTCGTGACACCAATTCAATTGACAGCGGGCGACTATGACCGTCTTCCCCCAACCCCATTCCAAGTCATCCACTTCAGTACCAGTAGCTCTGTCCACCACTGACTTTAAAGGGTCCCCATTTTCAGGTTCCTTACAGTCAGCTGCCATACATGTCGTTTGATGGGGGAGGCCTGCTTGGAGCTTGCTGCAGTCAATGGCCCTCATTTGTTCCCCTTCCATGGGCGTGGCCCTGTCCTGGTTGGTGCTTTCCCACCCTGGGCTTGGCAGATCTGTTAGGTTATTATCCAAGCTTTTATCCAATAAACCATTCTATTTAGGCAGATCCAGGATCTTGATCAGGCTTCTTATGGCACTTTCCTCCCAGGAGCTATGGTCACTTCTAGTTAGGCCAGGAGCTGACACATTGCCACTCAGAGGTCTACTGCAGCAGCAGTTTTTTTCTTTTAGTTTCTCCCCATGCAGGAACTGCTGCTCCCCACCCCGTCCCCCCCGTACCAGGGCACTGGCCAGACATTTCCTGCTAGCTAGTCAAAGAAGCTGAAGATCATTTAGAGTGGTCTGTCTTGTTTGGAGCCAAGTTAGTGTTCTCAGCAGTTATTTTTCCAGTGCCATTATGGCAGCGCTTTCAAGCGGGTGCATCAAGGCGGAGCCTGCAGGTTCTGTTAGTCAGATCTAGTTTAAATCTAGAAAATCAGGCCACAAATATAAGGCTCAACTTTCAAACCGGCCCGTGGTTCCCCCAACTCTCGCTACAAGGAGCCTTGAATATGAACACCAACAAAGTTCTAAGATAAAAGCGAGACTCCCAATAGTCTGTAGCTATCCCGAGGCTTATCAGTACACACAGCTCCAATCCACGATGATAGTTCAGATTAAAGGAGATTGCACAGGCCGTGGGTTATAAGCACTCACTGTGTTTCAGAGAAGCAGAATTCCAAGGGGTAATGTTGCACGCTAGCTAGCGACCAGCTGACCACCCAACACCAAACACTTTGCAAAGACACTTTGCGCAAGTGCTTTGCAAAGCCAGTCAGTTTATGAAGAAACGCCTCCTGGCGTGATTAAAGAAAATGACACCAGCGTGGTAATTGCCTTCAGTTTCTTTCGCTTCTCACACATAGCTGGGAATGCAATCCTAATTGTGGAGGCAAAGCAGCACGTTGGTTACAGAGTAACACTCCAAACGTAATGACACACCAAACACTTTGTAAAGACACTTCATTGTGAGCAGTAATGCCACTCCAAGGGTTTAACTCTTGTCACGGAATATTCATAATCATTCCTTTCAGTTACAGAAACCCAAACAATTCACTCAATACTTAAGTCACGTAGGTTTGTGGTGCAGTAGCTCAGCCCCTGCGGAAGGTACCAACACCCACCAATTAAATTGTATAAGCCGATTTGACCAGGATTACACAATTATGGCCATGTGGGGACACAGGAATTATAACACAAATGCCCTGATTCCGAATTCTACAACTCCTTCATCAGTTTGGCCCAAAAATAAATTGCCAGAGCAAACATTCATCATACCTTGGAAAAAAAAGAAAAGCAGCACACATTAATTCCTTAAATCACACACCTAATCAATACCTCAGCCCTTGAGAAATTGTATCTTTCTATACTTCCATTGAAATCTTTGTGTAGGAAGCTGGGTAGACAGTTGGAAAATGTGCTACTACCAATGAGGTGCCCCATCCAAAGAGTCCAAATTACATTAATTTTTATTTTTTTATTTTTTTTTTATTGAAAAACTACAGTTTCTTTTTCTTTCTCTTTTTTTTTCAAAAAAGAAAGAAATAAACTTTTGTTTCAAACTTTTGTTTCATCTTCCACGCGTCGTGGCATCACAGGCATCAACTGTTGCCACAAAGAGAGTCAGACGTACACACAGCCATCTCATCCCTCAGGTTGGACGTTCCTTGTAGTTGGGGGGAAACCTCAGGATAGCGTTCAAGTAGTTTACAATCGCGCAAACATGTTTGACATTTTGTCCAGAAGAAATCAGAAGCCACCAAGTAGACATATCTCCATCCTTAGGGGCATATTTGCCTAGATGAATAGAACGAAGGTCATCAATTGCTGGATATATTAGAATTAAATGTTTCAAGGTTTCAACCGAAACTGCACAGAAGCGGCAAAGGTTTTTATTTACATTGGGATGATTCCTTTGAAGTAAAATTTCCTTCGTATTCAGCGTATTTAAGCGGAAGCGAAGGAATTGTTCCCGGTAATGACGAGTATAACATTGAGTCAGGTAATAGGGCTGGCAATTTAGTTTTTTTTTAGCGTTGCCTAGCCATTGGGAAGCAGCGAGGTTTGTATGTTTTTCCACATTAACAATCCATGCCCATGCTTCAAATTTTCTTTTGGCCACTAGAGGATGGGAAAATAGGTCAAAATTGTTGATATCTGCTGCAGCAATCCACTCTTGAACTCTCATACTCCATTGATCCAACAGGCAGCTGATTTTCGAGTCGTCAGAGGCGGTGAATATTCTATAGGCTGGCGCACCACACGCTTCTCTCATCTTACGCCACAACGAAATAGACTTCCAGATCACATGGGTAAAGAGTGAATTCAGCGATAGTTCGTGACGTATCAACATAATTGGCATACAGTTCGGCAGGTTGAGGACACGTTTCCAAAAGAGACCCTCTAATACATTCCAATTTTGCTCGCTGATATTCCATCCCGCTTCTGCACCAAATGTTAAGATGGGTATTACCTTTTGGAGGTAGAACGTTAGGACTGGGGTCAGGGAAAATTTTCCAAAGATTTTATTGATCTTGGCTGCTTGTAGCGCTAGACCTACGGCTTTCTGTTTTAGACCTTTTAGCCATTGTGCTTCACAGATTGAGTTGTTAAATTCAATACCCAAAAAACGGATCGAATTGACTGAAATTAACGGCTGACCACCACCAGCCCATTTGAATGCACAGTCTCTTCTGCCTGATGTAGGTCCAATAGACAAGATTTTAGTTTTTTCAGTATTGATGACAAGTTTGTTATTGACTAAATAGTTGTTCAAGCAACTTAGAAGGCGTTGGAGGCCGATCTGTGTGCTATCAATCAGAACAAGGTCATCAGCATAAGCGATATGACGAACAGGAGTCTTATTTAGACATGGGGGGAAACAGTGGGCTTGTACGAGGTGAGTCGGAAGATCTGCTAAGAATAATTTAAATAGGTCTGCCGCAAGCGGACAGCCTTGCTTGACTCCTCTTGTAGTTGGAATATTGTCAGATAGAACGCCATTCTTATTGATGCGAACTCGAAAAGAAGTGTTCGTATGCAGCGCCATTATTGGATTGAGGATGGCCATGGGGCATTTCCATTTAATTAATTTCGCCCATAACAAGTCGCGATTGATTCCATCAAACTCTTGCTTCATATCAATGAAGGCTAGATGAAGTTTAGTTTTGCTTTTAAGGGCGTTCAGTTTCAGGTCAGTTAAGATTGAAAGGTTTACATCTACTCCTGTGCCCTTAGAAAACCCTGTTTGACAAATATCAAGGATTCCTGAGTTTTTCGCCCAATTCACAAGTTTCAGTCTCAAGTTGGATCCAAAAAGTTTTCCAATAGAGTCCAAAAGGGCAATAGGACGATAGTTTTCAGGTTTGTCCCAACTGCCCTTCTTGTGGATAGGGATCACAATAGCAGTTAGCCAGGACTCAGGCAAACGATTGGATTCCGCAATCTTTTCAAAAAGGCACTCAATGAAGGGGGCCCAGATTTGTGGATTTTTCTTTAGTGTCACATTGCTGATCATATCTGGGCCCGCGGCACCTGAATTTTTGAGTGACTTAATAGCATCCACAATGTCAGAGTGCAGCATTTGCACATCCCAGGGTGCTGATGTGGCAACAGAATCGATGTTTGGAAACTTGGAATAGCTGTTGAACACTGACCCAAAATGTTTGTACCAGGTGTCGCCAGCGATGGTGTTCTGCGTCGAATTTACTCTGCTGTACGGGCCCATATTTAGTATTTTCCAAATGTCGCGTGTATTCTTTGTAATCAGTAGCTTCATCATCAGTTCAGCACGATCTTGGTCAATAATAGCTCTGTGGGAAATCATCCAGTTTCTATAAGTCGTGCGTCTAACTTTTACTTCCTCCAGCTTAATCAAAATGGGTAAATTTTTTTGGTTTTTTATTTTGCGGACATCTTTTCTGAGCTCTTTCTTTTTGTCATCAAGCATTTTGCTAAACAGATGATTATGGAACTTGTGTTGCTGGAAGCTATCTTTGATGGTTATGATATGATTCATGAGAAGCGGAGTGTAGTCTACACAATTTGGCGAGGCAAGCAGGTCTTCCATTAAGGAACAGATCGCTTTGACGTTTAGTCTTAATCGGTTGCCACTTGAGTTTGTTTCTACCGATTCGGAATATAAGGGCAAAGCGGGCGACTCCGGCAATAGGCAATCAAGTTTTAGCAGTGAATGATCGCTCCTAGACGTTTTCAGGGAATGTAGCGAGATGACCTTTGCCTTAAAATTGCTCGAAACCCAGAAGTAGTCAATGATGCTATGCGTGGCTTGGCGATGCCAGGTAGGCTGAGCCGGTATGTCACCATGCGCATTGCCATTCAGCAATACACAATCGTGCGACTCCATTACGTCAGTCCAGCACTGTTCTTTCTCACCCAGCTCCTCATAGGCGAGCTGGCAATAGGAGTTGGTAGCAGTTAATGAACAAGGACAAAACTGCTTTTGAATTGGCAGAACATGAGTGCATAATTGATCCTTGAACATAAGGGTTAGGATTGGAGCATGTTGGTGTGGACCAGTCTTGAGATAGACGGACCATTGTCAATAGGCCTGCACATGGTCTGCCTTGTATGTTTTTAATCGCAGGATTGACCAGTGTGGCATAGCCGTCTCGCATCGGAGCATCAACTAACCAAGTCTCTTGCAGACAGACAGCAAACACATCGTCTAGTGGAACATCAAAATCCTGAAACAAATGCTGGAACCCTCGGGTGTTCCACGACAGGATGGAGAGCATGGCATTGTCCAAACCCAATCATGGCTAGTCCTGGTTCTGCAGTCTCCGGTGGCTCGACTTTTTCTCAAAACGAAAGCGAGGATCCTTTGGTCGCACCTCAGCAGGCTTGTTATTGCATAAAGAATTCGCGACTGCTGGATTTTTTTCAGTTGGATGGTCAGCCGGCAGCACGGAATTAAGGCTTCTCCGAGGCATGTCAGGTTCGACAGAGATGTGAAAGCCAAATAACAATAAGTCTTCGGCTGCTTTGAGAAGTGTGTTCCGTACGCCAGTAGCGTCGATATACATATCGAAGGACAGCATCGGAGCAGCTTTCTGTCACATATTCGACAATTTTGATATCGTCCGAATTAATCAGCCGCAGAGGTGGAATGTGTTTAAATAATCGCAAAACATTTGCGCGATTAAGGATCAACTCATTATCATCGTTATGTATGTTTTGAAGTCTCAATTTGCGCCTACAATCCTTTTCATGGTGTTGAGATAAAACATATGACCTCAATGGGGAGCGGTTTTGATTTTTGCGTTGATTTGAGGTAAATTTTGGATTCAACCTAGAATTTGCTGCTAAACGACTCAGATCTTCATTTTTTCGAAATAGTAGTGCGAGGTCCTTGCACTACTTGCCACTTCGATGTAGAGAGGCTTTTCCTGGTGTGGGCAGCACTCGCGAGGAGCTGCGTTTCCAATGACTGATCTTCATTAAATTGCTGCGACTGATCAGTATCACTTGGATTCGAGTAAGTAGAAAGGTTACACAGATCTTGGGAGACCGACGACACTGAAATAACTGAGGCACAATCCTCAGAGATTAAGCGTCGACGCTTTACACCATGGTTTGAAGGCAGCATCGTTGTATTGTGTGATGATAAGGAGTCTTTTGCACCCTTGTTGGGGCGCTTGAAAAGGCCTAGGTGGAGTTGTCAAGTTTCTTACAAAACGTTTCGTTGCTGAATGGGATGCTACCTTTGCTTTCTTGGCTCTTGTAGTCAATTTGGCAGATTTTGCTTGAGCCATGGGCTTGGCAGAAGCCTTGATGGTAAAAGATTTTGCCGGGCCTGCTAAAAATACTAAAAGTGGATGAGGCGCATTCCTGGTGGTCTAGTTGAGTTGTGGTTGCAACATGTATAGGCATGTCCTCTGCCTCCATAGGCTGAGGGGGCACTGACAGGACTTGTGGAGGAACACAGTCTGGGGGATGAGAAACTCTGGCCACTGTTGGAGGGTGAGGACTTGGACTATCCATAGATTGTGATGCGATGCACTCCGTTTGAGAAGCCGTTTGATCGGAGTGTGTTCCACGTTGCATCGCAGGTAGTGGCCTTGAACAGGAGACAGACTGTGGAGCAAAGCATTGCATATCGATTTTAGGCTGTTCCGGTCTGTGACCTTGATTTAACAGAGGAGCAATCTCGCTCAACACCTCCAAAAGACATTTTAACTGAAGGTCATGTCTCTCCTGTTGTAAAGTCACAAGGTCGTTGAGCCGGGATTGCCAGAAAGCACTAGAGTCTTTTCCAGCTTGCACATCGTGCTGAATGAACTTAGTAAAGGAGTCAATTTGATCCAATTTCGATGATAAGTTCGATAGAAGGACCCCTTGATCCCTGATGGTCTCATTTAAAGACTCGTAAAGCTTAACAAACAGAATCATCGCTTGGGACGATGCCGCAAGCACATTGTTGTGCAACTGGATTGCCGCACCCATTGACAGATTGATTTTGGAGTTCCGGGTTTTTAAGTTTTTTTTACCTGGGGTTAGAACAGTTGAGTGATCACTGGAAGAAGTACAGCATTTCGCAGGCGTGGCTGGTAAATCTGGAGTAATGTTCCTTTTTGCTGGTGTATCTCAGATATTTTGCCTTTTTGCACAACTGCTGGCTTCTGATGAACTCGCATCGCCCTGCAAATGCAAGACGTTTCCTTTATCATAAGGCCCAAAGCGTGACAGTAATTGAGTTTTCAGTGTAGAAGGGACCTTCGAGGATGTGGGCAAATGCTCCAATGTTTTCTGAGAAATACGTGGCTGCAAGATATTCAGATTTGGGTTAGATTTGGGTTCGCACGGGCGCCACTCAGTAGCTGATTATGCGGGAGGTCGTGGAATTGCCCTTTTTGGGGTATAGTTTGAGCTGGCCTGTCGATGATAAGCGGCGAGAGGGCAGGGAGTGCCTTGTCACAACTGCCATCAGAAATCGTCGTAGCCAGAGCCGGAGCCGAAGCTACTGCATTGTGAACTGCAGAGGCTTTTTTGAAATCACTTGGAGTCTGAGTCGTCGCTAATGGCTTCTGTAGCGATATTGAGGCTGATAGCATATCTTCAGTTGGCGTGAGTCTTGGTATTAGGAGAGGTTTATTTATTGAAGCGAGCGAACAACTGCCTGAGATAAGGTGAACATGTGCCGCCAAGACATTGTCGCCATCATGTTGGACGGCCGAGGCAGCACTGGCACTGATAACTGGAGCAGAGGAACTTTGATCTGGTTCAACTGAAACAGGCTTAGCAGGAAGTGATTGGCCGCCGACATTGTCTTGCATAGATGAAATATTGGAAAGAGCCACCGGGATTTCTTTGGCTATTATTTTTTCCTGTGTGGCAGAAGTAGCACTCATAATTTCTGCGTCCGTTAGATCAAATGGAGAGTACAGTTTGGGAAAAGGAAAATGCATTGATGGAACAGCATTTCGCTTCCACGTACTCCACTGGCATCGACGGCATCGGGGCAAAGTCAGTAAGGGAGAGCAAAGTAAGCGGTTTGAGCGGGTTTTGAGAGGACGCTGTGCAAGTTGGACTTTGAATCAGACTAGTATCGACTGGCCCAACAATGTCTACAGTGTCAGTACCGCTAATGACCGAGGGAGCTTCGTCTTGATGGACTTGAACAGTTGTTTGTATAATATGCAAAGACGATGGGGCCACAGAGGGCACCGGCTTAGAGCATGCTATCGGCTTACCTTGAGACTTTAGCTTTGCAGCAGCACAATTCGGCAAGGCAGTCCAAGGATTAAGCATGCGACGCTGCAACAGCGTCTTGTTGCGGGTTTGCGGTCCATTCGAGGAAGGGGTCTTCTGGTGCGCAACCATCTCCCTGAGCGGCCCTCTGACACACTCAGGCGAACTGGGCAAACTGGGACTCAGCCGGGACTCCGCGCCGCGCTCCGCGCGGTAACACAGTATTTGTAGAAAAGGAGTAGAAAGAGGACTCCACGGGTCGCTGCAGCTCCTCACAGTCTCTGGGCAAACTGGGACTCAGCCGGGACTCCGCACCACGCTCCGCGCGGTAACACAGTATTTGTAGAAAAGGAGTAGAAAGAGGACTCCACGGCTCGCTGCAGCTCCTCACACTCTCTGGGCAAACTGGGACTCAGCCGGGACTCCGCTCCGCACGGTAACACAGTATTTGTAGAAAAGGAGTAGAAAGAGGACTCCACGGGTCGCTGCAGCTCCTCACAGTCTCTGGGCAAACTGGGACTCAGCTGGGACTCCACATAGTGCCCAGCACTCCCAAAGTGCACCCCCAACAAAGCATGTCCTTCGTACACTTGCAGCCAAGTCAGAAGCCAATAGATAACAATATTTAAATATTCATTCTGCTGTAAGTCATGTACCAATATGTTTCCTGAATTAATATTTCATCCTGCAAGTGAATGAATCTGATACATGGTATTGGCACCTGTACAATTCAAGTATATTTCATATTCATGTTTTAAATTGCATGTTTGTGGATGAATTAAAACATGTTAGTTATCTTTTTCACCTGAACAAAGATGCTATTTATGAAGACTAACTTGCACAGCAACATGTACATTTCATGTCAATTATGTTTAAAGGCAATTCAGCATTGGCACATCTGTTTTGAAAAAAACTAGTTCTCCATTGCCCTACGGAGTACTATAGCAAACTATTTTGCAATAAAATTGGTCCGCTGTCCTCACTGGGTCACTTTGTCCAATTTACATTTTCTTATTACTCATACCAACACTAAATGACAATTGCCCAGAGGTCCTGCACTGCTTGGGTGGGATGATGCTGTGCAATTGTACATGTTGCTGTATATATGCAGTGCAGATTGTCACCAAAATAGCAATGGTGTGTAATTTCTCCCGTCAAATTGCACATAAAAGGTTTCTACATATGATTTCCAGTGGCAAGAGATGTTTCTGAAATGTGACTTCAAAAGAAGTCATGCGTTTTATTCATAAATATATATTCCATCCTGAACCCTTTTGGGGGTCCTGGTGTATAGGGGGGAAAGCACAATACCATGAAACGTAAGACAGGCGAAGACCACAGCTCAGGGGGAGATTCTGCTAGTAGCTGCTGCTCACCTTACATCATCACCAACAGGCCCAGGAAATGATACATGACACAATAATCCTGGGAAAAGATTCCCTTCACATATCTTGATGTCAGCTGCATTCTGCACCCCTCCTTTAAGGCATATTAGCAGACTTGTGTGAAAACAGCACGAAAAACACTAGACCATTAAATGGCTGGCAAAAGAAGTCAAATTACACTCAGCAAATATGAAGATGAAACTGAGCAGTATTACGCAAGGCCTCTGGGCCCTGCCTGCATCCTGTCATTGAAAACTAGCATAATCAATAAAGCTTAATAAAGCATGTGCACTCTGGCTCCTATACCAAATAACTCTCAGACATCATTGTGTTGTAAATGGATTGGAGGGGCAAATCGGCAACAATGTTGTAGTCTATAGCCCAGAGTGAGAGCCTCGCCTGTGTCACTTCCGCACCAGCTCTGCTGACCTCCCTCAACCCTCACTTTGCAGTCCCCGAAAAGACACTCCATGAAAGATTTTGGCACGTTTAATTCTGAAATGCTATTAATCTTTTTGAAATCTGCTGCTCCTGGAAAAACTACCTCCCCAGGCCCGAGCCTAGAAGGCCTAATTGGAAATACGGCTATGCTGACTGCCCTTTCCCTTCCCCACAGGGATAAAAAAGCACGAGAGCACAGTACAAGCAAGGCAGACCGCACGATGAGACAGCTATCGAGACACAGCAGTTCAAGAGGAGAAGGACGCGCCAACCGAGAGGGTGACAAGGAGAGAAGCGGCTTTGCCCTTTCCAAGCCAGGCCTGTGAGACCTCTGTGGAATGAATCGTAAGACCGCAAACAATATCCCAGGTGTGTTGCAGCAGATGTCAATGGAACACAGAGCATGCCTACACTGATAAGCACGACTGAGGGAGACTCCTGCTACCGTGGTACCAGCCTTGAATCCAGATACGAAGAAAGCCAATCGGTTCATCACAGTCGGTGAGTCGAGGGGAGAACCGATAAAGAAACCGAACTGTGTTGAATGAAAGTGGCAAAGCTCAAAGAACTGTTAATTGTTAAGGGAAGACCAGCTGCAGAGGGGATAGACACCACATGAGTGCTCACTCAAGAGACTCTGGTTGATCCCGTGTTGATTTAAACTGCTAATACCAGAAGGCCGTAGGAGAGCCACCAAGACAGGTCAAAGTGGTCATACTGGAGTTGAGCCAAATCCCTGTACAGTCGAAAGTATTTGACCGACAAACCATTGAAACGCAAGGGAAGTGAATCCTGCATTAAGAAAGAGCAACATGAAATGAGAGGTGGCAAGAGTGAACCCGAAGGAGGGATGCCAATAAAGAGGGGCAAAGTATAAAGTCCTAAGAAACAGTGTGTTGACAAAAGTGAACCCGACAGAGGGATGTCCACAGAGAACTGTTTAAAAAGACATTAAGAATTGTGAATGCCAAGGAGAAAACATCTTTGCAAAAGCCAGAGTGTACCCGACGGAGGGAGGCAAACAGTCGAGAAGGGTCTGCGCCTGGAAGAGGGGGACACAGGGGTGAAGGCATCACCCAGTATACATTGGAAATGAACTTTTTGTTTATTAGTTTGGAGCCTGTGAGGTCCTCAGAGGCAAGAGACATTTAGTACAAAAGAGACTTAGCCACCGACGGCCCCAATACCTGAATCAGAACTGTCGTCTCGTGCTGGGAAAGCTTGAGTGTGTGCTGTGCTCAGGCGTCTCACTCTGCCCGTGCTCAAAACGTGGGGAAGGGAGACCCCAGACTGCCACATCGTGACTTATGATTTGTGAACACTTCTTTCTTTCTTGTGAATCCTATCCCACACTCTTTTGGTATTTAGTTGTAAAGTTTGGCAATAGGTTTTGTTTAGCATAGGCCCATTTATTTTGACAAGACACCACTAGGACTGCCTTATTTTCATTTGATGGTCGAAGCTTGCACCCATCTTAGATTAAGGTTTAGATTAGGCATTTTTCCACCCAACCTATACAGTTTAATAAACACCCTTGAACTGTGATCACTTGTGTCTGTCTATTCTTGATACCATGCCTTCCTTGCAATAAGCAGGAGTAATAGACCCGGACTTTAGAGGTGATGTTAAGTTAATGCTGCAAAATCATGGAAAGGACCCATTCCAAATTCATCAAGGGCATACAATTGCTCCAGAAGTGCTTGAGAAAGCAGTGTGCCCTAGACTTAAGGAAATATCTGGCAAAGAAAGCGCAGAAAGGGTAACTGAAGGCTTTTGGGAGACTGATGAGACATTTGACAGCCCTCCCAACCCTGAACCCAGAAAGCCCACAGAGGAGGAGCCCGAAACCCTTCCAGATTTAGCCTTTTCCCAAAGAAACGACCCATGGTTAGCTGAAGCATTTTTGCAAGTGGTATCGGAGCTTGAGGGTAGTGAGAAAGGGTAACCTTTTTCTTTTTGAAGCATGGACTTCTTTATAGGGGAGACCCACTTCGGAGGGCCTGGTAAAAACCCAAGTCGTACTCCCTAAAAATCGCGAGCAGGTGGTCTTGGAGATGGCACACTTACAACTGATGGGAGACCATCTGGGACAGTACAAAACTCAGACATAAATAATGGAAACATTTTACTGGCCTGGAATTCACGCTGACATTAAAGCCTTCATGCAAGCGTGTGTAATCTGCCAGTAAACTATACCTCTTCCACCAATAAACTAAAACACCAAATGGTAATGCCCAACCAAAACCCCTTCAGCAGGTCAAATCTACGAAATGGAGTCAAGTGGGGAAAACCAACTGCCCCGACCATGTAAACCATCATTTAGGGGTCACCTTCCAGGTTTTGAACTTGCAAGCTATTGTCCCCATCAGAAAGACATTAGAGGGGAGAAATTTCCATATTTTCTGTCCACAAGATTGTCGAGTACTGTTGAGAGACAAGATAATGGGCCTCATTACGACCCAGGCGGTAAGTTACCGCCTGGGCCGTGACTTTACCACCATGGCGTAAACTATGTTTACGCCATGGTGGTTGGCGGATTTACCGCCCCATTCCGACCTTGGCGGGGCGGTAAATCCCCATTTTCCCATTTACCCTTCCCCATTCCCATTTTGCCCCATAGGGCATAATGGGAGTGGGGAAGGCGTTAATTACGCCACCGTAAATTACGGTGGCGTAATTAACTCCATGGTCCCTTAGCGCCATGGATTTTAACACCTGCTAAAAGCAGGTGTTAAAACCTCCATGGCGCTAAGGGACCTCGTACTCAGGCGGTAAGGGTCGGCGCTGTTTACGCCGCCGTAAAACCCTTACCGCCTGGGTCGTAATGAGGCCCAATATCTTTAGGTTTACAACTAAGTTTCCCCAATGGCGTGGGCATCTATGTGCTAACCCCTAAAGAAATATGATTCAAGATACTACCTCTACTCTCATAGGGAGATTAATTGAAGTTTGTTCTTTTGAATTTCTCTAAAAACCCCATTGAGATTGAATGGGCCAATTGGTGGGAAGTTTCTGGTATGAATGTTTTTGGGAACCTCTTGCCCATAAGCCTTTGAGACAATGGTACCATGTGAAGACATATGGCAAGGCGGGAAGTCCGAAATGTTTGTCTGTTAGCAGTGGAAAGGAGAGTCTCCATTGGGAAGGACACTCATTAGAACCATCCACTGCCCCAGAAGATCTGGAAATCAATGATATTAAGGTACACATTATGCAGAGAGGGAGTGAAAGTCTTTCTTCTGCTCCAGCATCATTAGATGTTGGAAGCTTCTGTTATGCACGCAGAGAAGTTAGCCTCCTTAATGAACCATGTCCTTTGGGCATCCAAATGTCCCTTCAGTTTTAAGAGTTGGAGACCCTAGAAGGATCAGGTTCAAACAATCTCGTGATAGGAGCTGGGGATGGAAATCCTCCATCTTCTTTACCCCTTTCCAAGACAAAAACAAAAAATGGTCTCCTGTGAAGGAACTGGACACATTGTGAGATATTGTCCATTAAACATAATTGATCTCCCCACCACACCATCATTAAAAGAACCTGGTCAGAATAAAGAGAATAAGGAAGAAAGAATTGAGTCATCACATAATACCATCTTATACATCCTATCCCAGGATAAGATGTTAGAGGAGGAGAAGAATTTAAAGAAGTCTGGAAAAATGGGGAGGGATTATAAGAACCAGAAAAAAAAACTCAAGAGAACTGTAGCAGTCATTTCCAACTTACTGGCCCAGTTAGTCCTGGGTCCTGATTTACCCCAGTTTGATTGATGGGTTTCACAGGTGGCCCAAGTCAAATCCAAGAATCAGGCTTCCCAGCCCAATGAAACTAGAGCCTCCCAAGTCTGAAAAGATAACTAGTGAGGAGGAAAGTATTAGTTTCTTAAGAGTGAACCCAATATCACAGAGAGAGGAATCCAACTTAAGGGATATGCAGGGTTTCTTGCACCATCAACCTTGCTGCTTTTACAGTGGAACACTGGAAGGGCCAAAACCAAGATAATATAGACTTAACTCTCCCGGTTTCCCTGTGAAACATCTCGGTAAGACACGTATTGGGGAAGGGTATGTGAAAAGCCTAAAGGTATCCTCACTCCTAGACCCTCTGGATCCTCTTTTCAGGTGGCCAGGGAAAGAGGGAGGATCACCTGGGAGGAGGGTCATTGGAGACTGGGAGTGGGATAACGCACAGGCAAGACATGGTATCCCCCTCTCCCTATTGATGACCAACCTAACCCTCCCCCAACCTTTATGGGCTACTGCAAGACCTCTCCCCTAATTTCCCCACATTTTCCAGTTGAAAGTACTGGGACAAGGAAAAGGAGAACACCACAGGGAGAAACAGGGAGGCTTGTAGTGGGGAGACCAGCAGAGAGCCAGTTTCAGTTTCAGAAGCTGGCAGCCGCGTTAGGACCTATGGAGGAGCCAGGACGCCGGCTAACAGCCCAGAAAGGCTGTGAAGCCCAAGACGCTTTGGGCCATTGGGCTTTCACAGGAGTGGGAGCCTCTGTGTCGAGGAATCAGCAGACGGAGCTGCTAAAATGCAGGAGAAAGCAGGATGCCATCCGTGTCCATACAGAAGCAGCAGAGCAACCAACGTGGACAAGACTGTTACGCTCACCTGGTCTCTGCAGAGGCGTTGGGGCATGGTTGCAGCCCTCCCTGAACTTTGAATCACCCCCTTCAGGCCCCTCCCTCAGTAGAAAAGCTGTGAGTGGTGGTACGTGGTGATACTGATCCTGCGTGGAATAAGGGTGTGTGAGTGCGCCAATCTTTGATTGTTGTACCTCTCGAACCCTTCACCCCAAAGTACGGTTTCTGTGAGCATACGCCGGCCCATAAAGCTCACCTGTGAATTATAGAAGAGAAGCTCTCCGTCCTGCTACTTCTGGCAGGGGCGCGTCGAATGGGATCTAGTTGCTTCACTGATCCCTGATAAGGATTAGTCCAGTCCAGCTGCGACTATGCTTCTCCTTATGATTGGTAAGTCTTTCTTAAGCTCTTGTGATGCTGTTCGTTCTGTTTAATGTCTTTATATGTTGCTCCTATTTATGCACGCAGTAATGTCTCTCTTCTGTTTTCTTCCCTTAGATGGAAATGCGGCCTCAATGCAGCTGCGAGACGCGGCCGGATGGAAGGTGGAAGGTGGATGCTACTGCAATGTTCGACGGCAGGTAAGTAAACTGACTGTTTTTTCGATGTCTAACCTCGTCTTCTGTTTTTCCTTGCAGGTGCTGCTGTCGACGATCGAGCGTGTCGTGCTGCGGTGCCAAGATGAAGATTTTGGCGTTCTGGAAAGTGTAAAGATGAATACTTGGTTCGCCAAAGAGATGTACAGGTAAGAACAGCTTACCCCAGTTGATAAGTATGCTGGCAGGAAGCAGGATGTCCAGGAAGCAGGATCTTCAAAGATAAGTCTGACCTCAGGCGACGGTGAGCGTTACGCTGCTTGCAAGTGCAGAATAACGTGAAGCGTCTGTCTTGAGGATTGGGGCAGCTTATGTAGCTGAGATCGTGGGCACGCCCATTAGGGCCGGTTTACCAGCCACACCCTGTCACTCCTAGAGAGTGAGCATGCACGTGCAAAGGTAATCCATTAGCAGCCACACCCAAGAATACACTTGGGGCTGCTTAATGGATGGAATGTTCAAGGTTAATGCATCTGAAGTGCTATGTCCACAATAAAAGCTTTTTGGTGTTAAATGGATGTTCTTGTTTACTTTTGTTCATGAGCCTGGTGCCAAAGGTGCCAGGTCTCCTGTGCATGCGACTCTTGCATGCTGTGCCCCTGACTTCATGACAAAGACAGACCCCAGTGTGTGAGAAGGGCCCATCGGCGCTGGCCTGCCTACTTACGAAGCAGAAAGGTACCAGCCAGAGGCCCTGAGGAACAACGCTGAGGATCGGTGAGTGTCGGGGAGAGCCACTCAGCAGGCAGGGTGTTCCTAGCAGGCTGCAAATAGGTAATGAATTACCGAACTAAATAGAAAGAAGAAACTTGAAATTAAGTTTATTGGATGCACATTGAATACCGAACTAAGTAGAAACTTGAAATTAAGCTTATCAAAAGAATATTGAATATCGAACTGAAGGGAAACTTGAAATTAAGCATATCGTATGTTAACCGTTGGGTTAGGCACTGCCCCGGATGCCAACTCGCCGCTGCCTGACCCGATTTCTTTTCTGCTGCACGCAACGCAATGAAAGACGTTGCAGTCATCTTCTTCTGCGGCATTCTGTGCTGAAACACCGCCACATGGGGACGCCTGCATCCAGACTCGTGCACTGCCTGCACAGACCTTAACAATTTGTTTCGATCGGGTCTTGCACCCGCGTTCTTCTGCGTGCAGCGCTGCACCCAGTCTCAGCTCCATAAACCTGCTCAAGCACCAGCCTTTTGCCCATCATGCCAAAAGGCGTGTGCCACCAAAAATATCACCCTTACTGACTGCATGTTCAACTATATCTACTGTAGCCACTCAGCTACTGCCACATATTCTCAGCGATGCTACTAGCCCTGTATCTATTGTTGCAGCCCACCTACCACCAATGCCCTGTGATGTTAGTGCTGCTATTAGCCCTGTATCTATGCCTGCAGCCCACTTACCACTATTGCCTTGCGATGTTAGCGATGCTACCAGCCTTGTATCTATGCCGGCAGCCGGTTTATAGTCATTGCATCGAATTCCTACCATCGACATACCATCTAAAAAAAAGCATTAAATGCATTTTATTATTATTATTATTTTTAATGGGAGGTCCCCCCCAAATCCCTTTTTTTTTTAAATTCAATTTTATTGGTTTTTCAAGGCAACAAAGCATTAATACAAACAATGGCAACCGGGCACCGGCCCGAGCCGACTTCGATTAGAAAAACTCTACACCCTACACCCTACCCCCCCCCTCCCGCACAAGACCCCTAACGATGAGGCACACGATCCACATCTCCATGAATAAACGTTTCGGGCAGCTCCAACCGGGCATACAAGGAATTAACATAAATGGACTTTACTTGAGGAAGTGCAAAGAGTCTCCTACCACAACCAGTTTTCGGGCCGGGTGGGGTACATCAGCTAGGCTCCCGTATCGTCCTCAACATTGGCGAACACTTCCATAAATTGCAGCCAATCAGTATCAACCTGCTTGCAGGAGCCGTGTAATGCTGATGTTAGTCTCTCCATGAAATCAATGTCTTTAGCCACCTCCCTCTTCGAGGGGAGGGATGCTCTCTTCCAAGTCCTGGCCCGCACAGCTCTGGCTGCCAATAGCAAGAAGTTTGTCAGGTCCGGGAGTTTCTCCCAGTGGTCGTCCCTGTAGCGGAGGCCAAATATCAATAACAATGGGTCTGATGGGTAAACCCCCTCTCCCGCCTCCATGAGCCAGCTGAGCACTTCAGACCAATAGACTTGTACTTTCCTGCAGGACCACCACATATGCCAGTAGTCGGCTCTTTCCCCACATTCGTGCCAACACAACGGGACAGTGTCTGGGAACATCCTAGAGAGGGAGATCGGGTCGTACTGCCATCTGTGGAGAAGCTTGGTGGCGTGGGACGTGTACTGGCATGATATAGAAGTCTTAAATGCCCTGCTACATAGCCTCCCCCAGAGCCCGTCCCCGATGGTGCAGCCCAAGTCCCTCTCCCATTTCCCTCTAAGGCTCCAAATCCCCTTTTTTAACCTTTAAAACCCATAATAACTAAACAGAACCCTTTACCTTTAAAAAAAATGCATTCAATGCTTTTTTTAAGATGCAGTTTTTTCGATGGTAAGGCATTCAATGATATTGCATTCGATGCAATGACCAGATACCCTGCAGCCCACCTACCACCACTGCCCTGTCATGTTAGTGATGCTATTAGCCCTGTATCTATGCCTGCAGCCCACTTACCACTATTGCTTTGTGATGTTAGCGATGCTATTAGCCCTGTATCTATGCCTGAAGCCCACCTACCACCACTGCCTTGTGATGTTAGTGATGCTACTAGCCCTGTATTCATGCCTGCTGCCCACTCACTGCTTCTGTCCTGCATTGCCACTACAACCTCTGCACCTGTTGTCAGACAGGCCCTCCTCCAACCTAGGGCCACTTCTCCTGACCCCATGTGCACCGTGCACCCTTTCTCTGCCACCCCATTTCCCTTACCGGATGTCCCACTTAAATGTGCTTTGGTCAACTCCCGCTCCCTACTAGCACACACCCTGGATGTGCACGACCTTATCATCAAGGACAGTCTTGACCTACTCTTTCTTGGCAAGACCTGGTTAAATGAGACCTCTGGCCCTGCCCTTTCCCTTGCCATCCCATACGGCTACACCATATTTAGGCAAGACCAGACAGGTCAAAGGGGCGGTGGAGTAGCTGCCATCGCTAAGGACACGCTCACCATCAGAAGGATCTAAGGGGAATTGGGTCAAAACTCTGACTACCTCTTACTCAAACTGAAGCTCTCCCCGAACTGTACCATTGCCTTCCATGTCATCAACCGCCCTCCTGGCCCCACCACCAACTTCCATGATGCCCTAATCCACACACTATCAGATAACCTCAAAAATTCATCCAAAGTCATGCTCTTGGGTGATCTCAATCTAGGGCTCAATGAGCCCAACGATGTCAACGCCTCTGCCTTGCAAAAAGCCTTATCCACCCTAGGGTTTACCCAAGCCATCTCTAAGCCTACCCACATTAAAGGTTGCACGCTCGTTTGGGTGTCCCATCACAATTGTTCCCTCATAGTTTCTGAAATGTCTCCCATTCCGTGGTCTGACCACTATTGCATTAAATTTAACTTCATTACTTCCAAGGGGCCTCCTAAGTCTACTATCCCTCTCCCTGCTGTATTCTCGAGAAGCGTGCGCAAGCTCACTAAGGAGAACTTATCCCCATACTTCCTGGTGCCAGCCCTCTTGACCCCCTTCCCCAATGACCCAGAGTTTCTGGCAACAGCATTTAATAGGGTCTTTACCCAAGCTGTAGATGTCATTGCTCCGCTCACCTTTAAGAAAGCCAAGAAAGCAAAGCATTCCAATGCTTGGTTCACCCAGGAGCTCCTGGAATTTCGTTCCAAAAAAAGGGCCATCACTTGCTACTTGGAAAAACAACCCCAATGATGCTTCTAAAGCAGACTTTAAGGCGGTCTCCAAAGATTATAAAACTGCCATCATTCAGGCTAAAGCCACCTCATTCAACACCAGGATTGAAAATGCTAAATCTGGGACAAAGGAAATCTTTGCCATCTTTAGAGAATTGGAGACTCCCTCACCCCCGCCTCATACTCTCTTGAAGGACGAGACATGGTGCAACAAAATTCAATCTGCCATGCTTGATAAACTGGAAACCGTGCACACCAAAATCTTAGCCCACCAAAAGGCCCATTCCAATTTACTGGCCAATAGTCACAATACCACTTCCCCAGTAACCCATCCCAACCAATCCCGAGTGTTTGAATTCAAGGCTATGAGTGAACTCTAAGTCATTGCTCTCCTCAAATCCATCAAACTGTCTAATTGTAAAGGGTACGCCTACCTGGCTCAGGTCATCAAAGACTGTGCCTCCTCCCTTCCCCACTTATCACTGCCTTCATTAATTCCTCCTTCCAGTCTGGCCATGTACCAACTGGACTCAAGGAAGCGTGGGTCTGATCGCTTCTAAAATAAAAACCCTCCCTTGACCCATCGGTCCCAGGGAACTACAGGCCCATTACCCCTGTCCCCTTGCTGCTAAAAATCCTGGACAAAGCAGCCTACCTGCAAGTCCAAAAGATCCTTGAAGACAACCACCTTCTTGGTCCACGGCAGTCCGGGTTCCAGCCATGACATGGCACCGAAACGGTGCTTCTTGACCTAAAAAATCAAATGGACGACCTCAGAGACGCAGGCAAACCTGCGCTTCTTCTTCTCCTGGACCTTTCCGCTGCCTGAACCCGGACTCGAGGCGTTAATACCACATCATTTTTCCTGCAAGGGAAAGGGAGAGACATTACCAGGCACGCTCGAATTGAAGGCGCGGCGCAAGCCTACCAGCAGCTAGCTTCTACATGCAGCGCTGCTCACCCACAAAAATACTGGCAAACAAAGACAATACGGACAATTTTGGACACTCAACATTCTCCGCGCAACGTTCACTTGTGGGAAGGACTTTCTAGCCAGTGAAGAAACTGGCGCCTTGAACTCTCGGCCTAGCTGTGAAGGCATAAAACAGCGTTTGGCATCTGAACTCAGCCTACAGACATTGGCACCAATCACAGTGAATTGTGCCCCTGCAAATGCAGGATGGAGTGCACACCCTACTAAAGATCAAGGTAAGCCCATAGGGGGACATCACAGCATACAGTAAAGAGCAGGGAAGGGCCCAGGTGAATCGGGTGAATTCAGGTCTGAGTGTACACCTTGTATTTGACAGGTATTCCTCCTGGTGAAACAGGGGAAGTGAAGACTCAGGGTCAAGGGAGGCTCATCCATCGCTCCTGCGGAGACACAGGTGAGTTTGACAGAACATGAAGCCTGCTCAATACCTCTGCCCGAGCAATGGAAACCTCCGAGGTAGACCAGCTTTCCCTATTGTTAGGTGAACTACGGGCTGAGGTGCATGCAGCCCGCTCAGAGACAAATGCCTTAAGGTAGTCAACAGGGACAAAGCAGACGATTTGGCAAGACAGCTCATACAGACCCAAGCTGGTCTAGCACCCCTACCAGGTGGAGTTCTACAGGGGCAGCCTACCGTGGCACCTGTAGCCACACTCGTTCAGGTATTGCTTACAGGCAACATCCCTTTAGCACCCCCGGAACGCTTCTCTGGGGATCCCAAGAAATTTGGAGCGTTCATAAATCAATGCCGGCTACATTTCATATGCAAACCAGAAACCTTTCTGAACGACCAAGCTAAAGTAGCTTTTGTCCTCTCCTATTTAGGAGGGCACGCGGCGGACTGTTCTGTCCCGTTAGTGCTTAGGGATGACCCTTTACTGAGAAATTACCCACGTTTTCAGCATGAACTGGAAAAACTATTTGCCCATCGGACTCGAGGTCAGGCCCTGGATGATGAGCTACTCTCTCTGCGACAAAGTGGTCAGGATGTTATCTCATGTTGCCACATTCAATCGCTTAATAGCCAAATCAGGTTGGCCAGAGGAGAAACGAATAACGTTATTTTATCGAGGAATGAGAGGAGAATTAAAAGATGTCTTGGCGCAAGTAGTTAATCCTCCTGAAGATTGCATTGAATACATCGACCTAACTATGCAACTAGACCACCAGTTACAGGATCGCAAGGACCACTGAACAAGATCAGCGCATACAATATGTATGTCTGTCCAAAGGAAGTGTCCCATCAACAGGCCTCAGAAATACATTCAGAGCCCATGCAATTGGGTGTTCTCAGGGGACCACTCACCAAGGTGGAGAAAGAACGGAGGCATTAGGAAAAACTTTGCTTATAGTGCTGCCAATCTGGTCTCTTCCTCCGGAACTGCACGATTAAACCCCCACGGAAGACAATGGGGGTACTAGATAACACAGGGGAAGACACAGGTGCGGTAGCGGAAAACTCCAATGCCCGGAAGATGTAGAGGTTGATCTGTCGAGCCAGGAACGGAGCACTCAGATCTCACATTTCAGTATTCCTGTGGTTTTGGTAGACCCTTCACAGCCCACCCGAATGCATGCCCTCAAGGCTTTCATAGACAGTGGGGCTATTGGGAACTACCTGGACATAAATACTGCTGTCATGGGCGCTACTCCCGAGGGGCCAGGACTGGCCCAGCGCCCTCGGAAGCAGACCCGTCTTCCACTACTCCGGACCTAGCAGACACCTACAGGGGCCCTTTGGACCGTGTCCTGGCGCCTTTGGCACCAGGCTCATAAAGGGTTTCAGTCCCGGCGCCATAGGCGCCGGGCTCATATTGATAAACAGTGTAATAATGCTTGGGTGGACTTACCTGAGGCAGACCATGCTGCATATTTACCCAGAACAATCCAGTCTGGTTGAAGTCCCCAGCCATCAGGGCTGGGAGGAACTATTCCCTCCATTCAGGAACTCTTTTCTTACCTGGGTGGAACCGGTGGAAGAACACACACTGGAGCACTTCTCTGCTATTTAAACCACGCCCGATGGAAAACACGTGCTTCGCGTTATTCTGCAGCAGCAGCAGGACGCTCACCTAGTCGGCTCCTGCATTCCAGGTCCAGAGTCATCTACAGCTTCCGCGCAGCAACCTGTGGATGAAGAAAGACACAGAACAATACTTACCAGATCCCAGAATCCAGTCACCGGCAAAACCTGCAAAGAATAAACATAAGGTTAGAAAAGTGCAACTCGCTCGCAGCCGTGCCCGCTTACCTGATCCATCCGTGATTGCAACGGAGCTAACTGCGGCCTTCTCTTCGGCAGCTTCTCTGCACCTGAAAGGCAAAGGACATAATTAAAAAGGGGTTCGGGTGAAGGCAGTCGCATTCATCTCAACTTAATCGGCACGTGCAGCGGCAATGGAAAACTACGCCCACAGCATCCCGAGGCCTGAAACAAAGGAAAAGGGACATTATTGAGGAGCCCATCTTTTAAAGCCTAAAGACTACAGTATACTTACAGTCATCCGCTCGTGCAGTAACGGCAGCATCGTTTTTCGGCATCCCAGCACCAGTGACCACAACTAAGGCCGCAAAAGACTTGAGCCTCAACACTGAACTCATCCAGTGACGTAACTGGAATCCACGCACCCCTGCACCAGACGCAGGATGGAGAGCTCAGCATTTAAACGCCTAAGGTGAGAGCTTGCCGAGACAAGTAGAAAGCTAGGCTGTGGGAGAACTGGCGATTGGTGGGAGAAGGAATCCCATCAAACGGTGATTAACCCTTTTTCTTCCACCTGCAGAAAACTTACCCTGCAAGTCAGACATTCGATAAGAGGAAGCCCAGTCCTGAGAGTCGTCCGAGCTCTACGCTTCTCAATTGAAGAAACGATAGCAGCCCAGCCGGGATCAGCGCCTCCGTGGGAATCAGGTGAGCGTTACAACTGCAAAGACCTTGGGATTAGCATTCCACTGTAAGGACACTGCAGAAAGCGTGACAGCTGTGGATGGCACACAACTCCTTTCGGGACCAGTTACACAGTGTACTTCCACCATTACCTTCATCTGCCAAGATGACCACAGAGAAAGTATTAGATTCGACCTTATCAGTGCACTCCAATTCCAGCTGATTCTTGGGATACCGTGGCTAGAGATGCACAATCCAAAGATAGATTGGCAAGCTCGAACGTTACTCTTTTCCACGGAATGTGCCTTTTGTTACGACATCAAAGGGATCAAAGGAAGCCCATTGTTAGCTTCACAGGAAAAGATAGCAGGTTTAGGCTTGGTGGGCACTTTACCAGAGGAATACCAGGAGTTCCAGGATGTGTTCGAGAAGGAGCAAGCTAATACACTACCACCGCATCGAGTTTACGACTGCCAGATCGACCTGCAACCAGGGGCACAAGTACCATGCAGCTGCATTTATGCATTAACTGAGGAATAAAACACTAATCTACAGACCTACTTGGATCAATACCTCGCCAATGGCTTCATTAGACCATCTAAGTCACCAGCCGCCTCTGCACTCTTCTTCATACCGAAGAAAGAGGGGGATTTAAGAACATGTATTGATAACTGGGCCCTAAATCAAGTCACTATAAAAAATAAGTACCCGTTACCTCTGATACCAGTACTCATAGACCAGGTGAGACAAGCAAAGATTTTCACCAAGCTAGACTTGCGCAGCACATATCACCTGGTATGCATGAAGAAAGTGGACGAGTGGAAGACCGTGTTCTGTACCTGCTATGGCTTGTACGAATACCAGGTCATGCCCTTTGGGCTTTGCAATGCCCTGGCTGCATTCCAGCATTTTATGAATGATGTGTTATGGGAACTCCTCGATGTCTGCGCAGTTGTCTACATCGATGACATTCTGATCTACTCCTACAACTTTATGCCACACTAAACCTATGGGGCATACACTCTGATCTACTCCAGCAGTCCCCAAGAGCACGTAACCCACGTGCGAGCTGTACTCCGCAAACTGCGTGAAAACCACTGTACGCGAAACTAGAAAAATGCTCCTTCCACGTCACCGAGGTGGAGTTTCTGGGATATGTACTGACACCGCAGGGGATCAAGATGAACAATAGAAAACTGGAGGCAATCCTCACTTGGTGCCCACCCACATCTATAAAGGGAGTACAGATTTTCCTTGGGTTTGCAAACTTTTATCGATGCTTCATACCCGGATTCTCACATATTGTACATCCAATAACATCCTTGCTGTGCAAACACCAAAAGTTCGAATAGACACCAGCGGCTGAAGAAGCTTTCCAAGCTGTCAAGGAAAAATTCACCTCAGCCCCAATTCTGCAACACCCACAGCCCGATTTACCGTACATCATGGAAACGGACGCTTCAAGCATTGCCACGGGGGCCATATTGTCAGAATTAAACTATGCAATTTCTGAGAAAGAACTCCTAGCAATCAAAAGCACACTGTGTGAATGGCAACATTACTTACTAGGAGCAAAACACACCATCACAATAATAACAGATCATCGGAACTTGCAATACTTACACTCAGCAAAAGCTCAGTCTTCTAGGCAGCTCCGTTGGGCCCTATCCTTAATATAATAGGACTTTGTAACCACCTATATCCCCGGGGTTAAGAACGGGAAAGCGGATGCGTTATCCCACATTGGCACAGGAGAGGAGGTCTACAATGCCCCAAACCTGGTGGAGATCACTCTGCATCGGCCCATCTCCGTTAAATATTCTGCAGGAAACAATAAAAGAAAATATGTCTGAAGAAGACCTACTGGCTTGGGACACAAAGGGAGATCAGTTCACCATTCAAGACAAATTACCATACTACCTAAAACGCCTCTACTTTCCAACTAAGGATCTGCAACAAGCAATCATATCAGACTACCATGACTCGCTGTTATAAGCCCATCCGGGTATAGCCAAAACCATGAAGAAAGTAAGCAAATCTTATTGGTGGCAAACTTGGCGAGAAGATATTGCCACCTTCATAGGCACCTGTGAGGTGTTTGCACAATACAAAACATCCAGGCAAAAACCAACCAGCCTCCTTCTGCCAATCACCATTCCGACAGCGCCCTGGCACACAGTATCAATGGACTTTGTCACTGATCTACCTCCTAACTCAGGTTATAATACCATCCTCGTAGTAGTGGACCTCTTCTCCAAAATGGCCCATTTCATAGCTCTAAAATGTATTTCCTCAGCTCAGACCCTGGCGCAGGTTTTTCTAGACCGAATCGTCAAGTTACATGGATTCCCTACCATGATCGTTTCAGACAGAGGCAGCCAATTTATATCTCGTTTTTGGAAAAAATGTTGTACCCTGGCAAGAGAAGAAGTCTGTCTGTCTTCTAGTCACCACCCTCAAATGGACAGCCAAACCGAGCGCACGAACCAGACCATGGAACAGTATTTGCGCTGTCTATTACACCAAACAAGCCTCAACACATTCATCAACCCAAGCAACACCCTTCTTTGCTATATATGGTCGAAACCCCAGAACGTCGGTCTACGATCCGACAGAAAAGATTGAAATGCCTGCAGTAAAGAATCTACATGCCAGCATCATGAATGAAGCCGGAGAAGCCAGCGGGAACCTACAGCAAGCCAAAGAAACACAGAAAAGAAACACTGATCGCCATTGACGAAAAGCCCCAGATTGTCAAGTGGGAGACTCGGTCTGGCTGGCAACTAGATACATTGCTTTAAAGGGTCCCAAGAAATTTCAGCCTAGATACATCGGCCCGTATACAATAGAAAAAGTAATTAATCCAGCAGTCATGAGACTGGCGTTACCTCAACATATGCGTATACATCCCGTATTTCACGTGTCACTATTAAAACCAGCACACTCAGGAACCCGAACTTCCACACCTCCCGCACGCATACAAGTGGGTGAAGACGCACCAGAATATGAAGTAAAGAACATATTAGATTCCAAACAAGTACGAAAGACCCTGTATTATTTGATTGACTGGAAGGGGTATGGACCCCAGGAAAGATCATGGGAACCCAGCACGCACGTGCAGGCCCCTCCTCCCCCCGATTGATGCGGAAATTCCATCAGGACCATCCTGAGAAACCAAAGCCCTCATACACACCATTGGGAGGGGTCTTGAGGGGGAAGACTGTCATGGGTATCAGGCAGGTAGTCGGGGCAAGCTGGGTGGAGGCTTGGCAGGCCTGGCATAGGCACTCAAAGAACCCATAACAAATCCCTCCTTTCATTCCTTCCTAGTGTTTGTAGTAACTTCCTGGTTACCACTTCCTGTTGCCAAACAGGAAGTGCATGATAACTCATGAGCTCTGTAGTGTTTGGGTGTGGCTGGCTATATAAGCCACACCCAAGATTCTTCCAATGCTTCGTGTTGTTTACTGTGAGCTGTATCTGCAACACACTTGCCGTGCTCTGGATCAGCCAGCCTCTGCTTACCTACTCCGGATCATCCTGTTTTTTCTTACCTGCTCTCGATCATCCTGCTTCTGCTCACTCACTCCGGATCATTCAGCTTCAGTTTACCTGGTTCTTACTCCACTCCGCAGCTATCTCCAGTCAAGAGGGGACTTCTACACTGGCACCTGTAAGAACAAAGAAGAACAGTGTTAACACGCGCACATCAGTAACGCTGCGCATACTCACCGAATCTTCCCCTGACGCTGGAATCCAGGTTAGTTGCACGAGCGCACAAACCCCTGTAAGAAAGAAGAGACATTATTCATTGTGCTCGCTCCAATAACGTGGACACTTATTTCACTGCGCTCTCTCTACGAGGTGCAAAACCACCAAGTCTCCAGTAGCGCTGAACCCAGACTCGAGGGGCTAATACCACATCATTTCTCCTGCAAGAGAAAGGGAGAGACATTACCAGGCGCGCTCAAATTGAAGGCGCTACACAAACCTACCAGCAGCTAGCTTCTACACGCAACGCTACTCACCCACAAAAATACCGGCAAACAAAGGCAATACGGACAATTTTGGAAACTCAACATTCTCCGCGCAACGTTCACTTGTGGGAAGGACTTTCTAGCCACTGAAGAAACTGGTGCCTTGAACTCTCGGCCTCTCTGTGAAGGCATAAAATAGCATTTGGCATCTGAACTCAGCCAACAGATATTTGCACCAATCACATGAGTGAATCACACCCCTGCAAATGCAGGATGGAGTGCACACCCTACCAAAGATCAAGGTAAGCCCATAGGGGGACATCACAGCACACAGTAAAGAGAAGGGAAGGGCCCATGGGAATCGGGTGAATTCAGGTTTGAGTGTACACCTTGTATTTGACAGGTATTCCTCCAGGTGAAACAGGGGAAGTGAAGACTCGGGGTCAAGGGAGGTTCATCCATCGCTCCTGCAGAGACACAGGTGAGTGTGACACACCACACCATCGCCTGCAGCATACCTATCAGCAACAAACGCCCCAAGAAAGAGCCTGCCCCATCTAGCACCATGGGCGGCAGCTCACGTAATCTGACCAGCAGTAACATCATCCTCTTCATCAACCTTCCACTCCCTCCCACGCAGGATCCCACATCCTTGGTTGATCACTACAATGCCTTGCTCCACAGGGCCATTGACCACCTGGCACCCCTTAAAGCCATGAAATCCAAGAATCCAACACACCTCAACTCTTGGTTTACCCCGGACCTTTGTGCCGCTATACCTGCAAAAAGAGAAGCAGAAGCCTCTTGGCACATAGACCACAGCCTGGCCAACAAAACCAACCTCTCCAAACTATCCTGGGAAATAACTCTGTGACTCTGCGCCAATTTACTTTCGTTAATTTTGTAGTTAAATCAAACCGCCCTGTATGATGACATGTGTTTCGGCTCAATAGAGCCTTTCCCAAATCTGGGCTACTTGGATGTACTCTTCATATAACAATCACATTATGTATCATTGAATATTTGGTCCAAAATTCAAATAAGTCAGATATTAGCAAAGTTTGTTTGATCAGAACATTCCCCCAATAAGTTATCCCCCCATATTATTATTGTATATTTCAATTTTGACAGAGATTAGAGATGGGTAGTAGGGAGAATTTATGTAGGTCATAAAACAAAAACATTTTCTCAAAGCGAATATACAAAACATGAGGGAGAGGAAAAATAGGTAAACAAGGAATGAAACAAACAGGAACATAAATGATTCAAATATACAAAAAGAAACAAATAAATCAAAAAGAGAGAGAAAAATACAAAATTATTAGCAATGATTAAGAAATACTATTTGATTGAAGTTACATCTCTATTTTACTCTACTACATAGTGACTTACCTAGAGATTTCAAAATATCTCCACTGATTGTGTTGATCTGGTTTTATTTATATTGGACTCAATCCCATACTTCTTCCCTGCCAATTACATATAGTAAAAAATATATTTTTAGTCCCCTTCTTTCCAATCAAAAACAAAAAATTAAAAAATGATTGCTCATTTAAGCTGCATTGGGTATCTGTGAAATTAACTATGGTCACATATATGTTTGACTCGATTATGTACATATAATCGCGTCCTTCAAGATTGCTAGAATATTGTCCTAAACTATTATGTATGCAATATTAATATGTACCGAGTTTTTAATACTAATAAGAAGTTGTCTTAACACAAACAATCTTAAGTATCCACAGTTCGCTATTCACGTTGTCATCGTGACACTCACTTAGTTATGTGAGACTGATGGTGGCTTTACATATTAGTATTCCTGATCTCCTTTTACCAAGAAAAACAATCAAATTGGCTCGGGACAGCGTTCGCTTATCTTATGACTTCTAATTCACTTGCGTTGGCGTGTAGTACATTGTTGGGAACGCTGTCGCCATCTTGGAATCCCTTTTTATGGGGGTTTCCATGACGACAACCCGTCCTCACCTCCATTTTGTTTACTTCATAGTCTAAGCATTGTGCTAGTAATTATACGCTTACTTTCAGCGAATATATTCTTAGACTGTCTTAGATATCTTAAAACAAACAATCTTAAGTATCCACAGTTCGCACTTTATGTTTTCATCGTGACACTCACTTAGTTAGGTGAGACTAATAATAGCTTTACATATTAGTATTCCTGATCTCCCTTTGCCATGAAAAACAATCAAATTGGGTCTAAAAAGCGTTCCCTTACCTTATGACTTCTAATTCACTCGCGTTGGCGTGTAGTACATTGTTGGGAACGCCATCGCCATTTTGGAATCCCTTTTTATGGGGCTTTCCATGACGACGCAGCGTCCTCACCTCCATTTCGTTTACTCCCTAGTCTAAGCATAGTGCTAGTAGCTATATGTTTACTTTTAGTGAATATATTCTGAGACTGAATACTGGCAGGATAACAAATGTTATGTATGTGTTATACTTATTACAATTAAATTATTATGTGTCCCACGTTATTGTACAACGTTTTTGGGAACATCATCGCCATCCTGGAATACCTTTTTTATAGAGGTTTCCATGACGACGAGGCGTCCTCTCCTCCCTTTTGTTTACTTTTTATTCAAATTTCAATTCCAGTGCTAAGGTGATCCCGCACTTATATTTGGTAAATATGCTATCTCGGCTACAGTTCCACAATCATTTTTGGACTGATGCTTTGTAAGTCGGTCTGGATATATTATTCAAAGTTTAATTCCCATTTCTCCACTCATCAAAAACATTTTTTTTAACTCTTATCTCTCGTGACGTTAGTTATATCAGCAAATTTACGATCATTAGTGCAATCCTTGCTTTGAAGTTCATATTTTATATGATACCATAGCTATTAACTTGATAATCAACCATCTGCATACATAATTTCCATCATTTTTACATCATCATTTGTTAAATATAATCTATCACGTATGTCTTTAAATTCATATTCCACACTCAAAGAAATGACGCCATTTCAGTGTCCTTGTTTAGGCCTGTTGCTGTAGTGTCAAAATGACAAATGAGTCTGACTTCAGCTTGCCGTAAAGCTCTTATCCTATGCCCTCCCCTTTTGGACAGGCTAACTTGTTGTAGTCCAACGAATTTGATCTGGTTTTTATCATCCATTTGGTGTGAGCTCTGCCAATGCACTGCCAATGGCAAAGTCGGATCTTGACTCCCTATTTTGCTCAGATGCTCTCGGATTCTTGTTCTGAGTTCTCTTTTCGTGCTGCCTATGTAGATTATATTGCAAACGCAGCAAATGCTGTATACAACATACTTAGTTCTGCAATTTATTGCTTCCTTGATTTTCACAGATTTCCCATTCTGATCTTTGAATTCTTGTGTTCCATCACTTGCATGGTGCAATATCCACACTTTCTAAATCCTATGTCTTCTTTCATGAGCCAGGTACGTGCCTTGGGTCCTTTAATGTCTGGCAGTAATGATGGACTTATTAGTGAATTTAAGTCTATTCGCTCTTTTGAAAATCAGTGTTGGTTTTTCACCCACAAATGTGCTTATATGCTCATCCAACTTCAGTAGACACCAATGTTTGTTTAAGGCTTTTTGAATTTTTTTATGATCTTTATTATATTGGGTAATGAACCTTACTTCTACTGGTTCTGATTCTGTTGGTTTGATTTGCTTCATCAAAGTATCTTCTTGTGTGAGGTTTTTTGTTTTTTCATATGCTTTCTTTAGACATGACCTTGGGTATCCTCTATTCATAAAACGTGTTTGCAGTAGTTTACACTCCTGCTCAAAACTCTGCTCATCCTGGCAGTTACGTCTTGCCCATACGTACTCGCCTAATGGTATGTTCATAATGGTTGTTTTCTTGTGACAACTTGTCGCATGTAATAATGGGTTGACCTCTGTCGGTTTCCTGAATGTCTGTGTTTCAAGTTCATGATTGATGACACTAATTGTGAGATCTAAAAAATGAATCTCTCTTGTATTGCAATTTCCTATGAATTCAATTTCAAAGTGATTTTGATTCAGCCTGTTAGTGAATTCTGAAAAAAGGTCTTCCGGTCCTTCCCAGATAAGTAAAATATCGTCAATATATCTCTTCCATAATTTAATTCTGGTGCCATAGTCTGGGTCGTGGTACACAACCTCTTCTTCCAACATGCCCATGAATAAATTAGCTAATGCGGGTGCGAATTTGGTCCCCATGGCGACCCCTTTCTTTTGTTGGTATGTCTTATTGTCGAAAGTGAACATGTTGGAATCTAATGCTAGTTGTAACATTTCTTTTAACATTTGTGTTTGTTGGAAAAATGAAGCAGAGTCGTTTCGAAAAGTATAGTCTATTGTTGCTATTGCCCATTTATGCTGTATTGAAGTATATAATGCTTTAACGTCCAATGTAGCCAGGGTGAAGGAATCTTGCCATTTGAATGTTTGTAATTGTTGAATCACTGAAGTAGAATCCTGTAAGTAAGATGGTAAAAGGTTGGCCCTTGGTTTAAGTATCTCATCCAAATATTCCATGAGATATCTCATCCAAATATTCTGATACAACTCCACACCTAATACATCATCAGCCAGTTCTGATGTAGAATCTGATCCAGACAATCAAAATGTGTCAGGCACTAAAACCAATGGGGACAAAGGATATATGAACCAAATCAAATGGTACAAGTAAGAAAATAGAGTGAACATACAAAAAACTGTCCATTTTCAGTTACCAGTGGACAATTCTACACTCAGACAAGTACAAGAAGGAGAGGAAGGAGGGGGGGGGGGGAACAACGAGAGCCGAGAAACCACAACAGATGGAAAAAGACATACTCGGGCCATTTTGAAGGAAGCCAACAATAACAAGTAGAAGAGGACCTAGTATTAAATTTATCCAAAAGAAAGATTACAGAGGATGAAGCTGCAAAGGTCTTTCCTTTGCACCAACTAAGAAATTGCAACCAATTAATATACATATTGACCTTTACAAATTTGTCAGGAAAATGAAATTAAACAAGTTCTTTGCTACCCAAGCCCCGGGACATTACATATCTAAAGACAAGCCTGTAGAAAAAAGTGAACTCTCAGTACGAGATATAGAAGACATATACATCTTGCGATCCTTAACAGAAGATGAAGATTTTGAGATGAGGAATCTTCTTTTAGAGTTACGAATACAACCAGACAGTTTAACAGTGAAAGAACTCAAAAGTAAATCCAAATTTGTTCCACAATTACCAGCAGACAACATAATAGATACTTTCTATAAGGCAGTAACAAAAGAATTCCATCAAATTTCACAACATGTAAAAAAAGATATGAGAAGTCAGAAGTTCAATAAAGACAATCTAACACTTGGAGAAAAAAGAGCATTGAAGGAACTATCAATGGATACATCGATTGTCATTAAAGAGGCTGACAAAGGGGGGAACATTGTGATCATGAATAGGGAAGATTACTTAAGTATGGCAAACAACCACCTGAGTACCCCAGGATGTTATGTCGGTCTGAGCCCAACTGCGAAACAAGACATCCTTACACAGATTAGAGAATTCGTAATAATGTGGCATAAAAGTGGATTGATTTCAGATGATGAAAAAGCATTCTTACTCATTAATGATCCAGTAACACCTACAATGTATTTTTTACCCAAAATCCACAAATGCTTTGACACCATCCCGGAAGGACGCCCGATCCTTAGTGGGATCGGGTGGGTGACAGAGAACCTATCAGAATATTTGGATGAGATACTTAATCCAAGGGCCAACCTTTTACCATCTTACTTACAGGATTCTACTTCAGTGATACGACAATTACAAACATTCAAATGGCAAGATTCCTTCACCCTGGCTACATTGGACGTTAAAGCATTATATCCTTCAATACAGCATAAATGGGCAATAGCAACAATAGACTATACTTTTAGAAAATGACTCCTCTTCATTTTTCCAACAAATACAAATGTTAAAAGAAATGTTTCAACTATCATTAGATTCCAACATGTTCACTTTCAACAATAAGACATACCAACAAAAGAAAGGGGTCGCCATGGGGACCAAATTCACACTGGCATTAGCTAATTTATTCATGGGCATGTTGGAAGAAGAGGTTGTGTACCAAGACCCAGACTATGGCACCAGAATTAAATTATGGAAAAGATATATTGATGAAGACCGGAAGACCTTTTTTTCAGAATTCACTAACAGGCTGAATCAAAATCACTTTGAAATTGAATTCATAGGAACTTGCAATACAAGAGAGATTCGTTTTTTAGATCTCACAATTAGTGTCATCAATCATCAACTTGAAACACGGACATTCAGGAAACCGACAGAGGTCAACTCATTATTACATGCGACAAGTTGTCACAAGAAAACAACCATGATGAACATACCATTAGGCGAGTACGTATGGGCAAGACGTAACTGCCAGGATGAGCAGAGTTTTGAGCTGGAGTGTAAACTACTGCAAACACGTTTTATGAATAGAGGATACCCAAGGTCATGTCTAAAGAAGGCATATGAAAAAACAAAAAACCTCAAACAAAAAGATACTTTGATGAAGCAAATCAAACCAACAGAATCAGAACCAGTAGAAGTAAGGTTCATTACCCAATATAATAAAGATCATAAAAAAATTCAAAAAGCCTTAAACAAACATTGGTATCTACTGAAGTTGGATGAGCATATAAGCAAAGTTGTGGGTGAGAAACCAACACTGATTTTCAAAAGAGCGAATACACTTAAATCACTAATAAGTCCATCATTAATGCCAGACATTAAAGAACCCAAGGCACGTACCTGGCTCATGAAAGAAGACATAGGATTTAGAAAGTGTGGATATTGCTCCATGTGCAAATTTGCAAATGATGGAACACAAGAATTCAAGGATCAGAATGGGAAATCTGTGAAAATCAAGCAAGCAATAAATTGCAGAACTAAGTATGTTGTATACAGCCTTTGCTGCGTTTGCAATGAAATCTACATAGGCAGCACGAAATGAGAACTCAGAACAAGAACCTGAAAGCATCTGAGCAAAATAGGGAGTCAAGATCCGACCTTGCCATTCGCAGTGTATTGGCAGAGCTCACACCAAATGGATGATAAAAACCAGATCAAATTCGTTGGACTACAACAAGTTACCCTGTCCAAAAGGGGCGGGCATAGGATAAGAGCTTTACGGCAAGCTGAAGCCAGACTCATTTGTCATTTTGAAACTACAGCAACAGGCCTAACCAAGGACACTGAAATGGCGTTGTTTCTTTGAGTGTGGAATATGAATTTAAAGACATACGTGATAGATTATATTTAACAAATGATGATGTCAAAATGATGGAAATGATTTATGCAGATGGTTGATTGTCAAGTTAATAGCTATGGCATCATATAAAATATGAACTTCAAAGCAATGATCGCACTAATGATCGTAAATTTGCTGATATAACTAACGTCACGAGAGATAAGAGTTACATTTTTTTAGTTGAGTGGATAAATGGGAATGAAACTTTGAATAATATATCCAGACCGACTTATAAAGCATCAGTCCAAAAATTATTGTGGAACTGTAGCCGAGATAGCATATTTACCAAATATAAGTGCGGGATCACCTTAGCACTGGAATTGGAATTTGAATAAAAAGTAAACAAAAGGGAGGAGAGGACGCCTCGTCGTCATGGAAACCTCTATCAAAAAGGTATTCCAGGATGGCGATGACGTTCCCAAAAACTTTGTACAATAACGCGGGACACATAATAATTTAATTGTAATAAGTGTAACACATACATAACATTTGATATCCTGCTAGTATTCAGTCTCAGAATATATTTGCTAAAAGTAAACGTATAGCTACTTGCACTATGCTTAGACTACGGAGTAAAAGAAATGGAGGTGAGGACGCCGCATCGTCATGGAAACCCCCATAAAAAGGGATTCCAAGATGGCGACGGCGTTCCCAACAATGTACTACACGCCAACGTGAGTGAATTAGAAGTCATAAGGTAAGCGAACGCTGTCTAGAGCCAATTTGATTGTTTTTCTTGGCAAAAGGAGATCAGGAATACTAATATGTAAAGCCATCATCAGTCTCACATAACTAATTGAGTGTCACGATGACAACGTGAATAGCGAACTGTGGATACTTAAGATTGTTTGTGTTAGGACAACTTCTTATCAGTATTAAAAACTCGGTACATATTAATATTGCGTACATAATAGTTTAGGACAATATTCTGGCAATCTTGAAGGACGCGATTATATGTACATAATCAAGTCAATCATAAATGTGACCATAGTTAATATCATAGATACCCAACACAGCTTAAATGAGCAATGATTTTTTTATTTTTTGTTTTTGGTTGGAAAGAAGGGGACTAAAAATATATTTTTTACTATATGTAATTGGCAGGGAAGAAGTATGGGATTGAGCCCAATATAAATAAAACCAGATCAACACAATCAGTGGAGATATTTTGAATCTCTAGGTAAGTCACTATGTAGTAGAGTAAAATAGAGATGTAACTTCAATCAACTTCAATCAAATAATATTTTGCAATCATTGCTATTTTATTTATTTGTTTCTTTTTGTATATTTGAATCATTTATGTTCCTGTTTGTTTCATTCCTTGTTTACCTATTTTTCCTCGCCCTCATATTTTGCATATTCGCTTTGTGAAAATGTTTTTGTTTCATGACCTACATAAATCCTCCCTACTACCCATCCCTAATCTCTGTCAAAATTGAAATATACAATAATAATATGGGGGGATTACTTATTGGGGGAATGTTCTGATCAAACAAACTTTGCTAATATCTGACTTATTTGAATTTTGGACCAAATATTCAATGATAAATAATGTGATTGTTATATGAAGAGTATATCCAAGTAGCCCAGATTTGAGAAAGGCTCTATTGAGCCGAAACACGTGTCATCATACAGAGCTGTTTGATTTAATTTTGACCTAATAAAAAACTACAAAATTAACAAAAATAAATTGGCGCAGAGTCATTTCCCAGTACAATGTAATCTTAATGGCATAAGCTTTATACCGTCAACTCCGAGGAATTGCGACATTGCAAGGAAATTACCGTTTTGAAATTCTGGATTTGAGACTTGTAACAGAGAAAAGGAATATCAAGGAGTCGCCCACTAGACCAGCTGTAAACTGTAAAAGCCAGAAATTTACTTTAGATACTCTCCAAACTGTCACTCCTCTCCAAACAACTTATACTGAGCTCAAAAGCAACTACCTAAAATGAACGAATCTCCAATGCTCTTGTGAGCTTTCCTCCATTCTCAGGGAATTGGAACTCCCATCTATACTGAAAGACAATGTCTGGTGCAACAAAATCCAAGACACCTTCACGGGCAATATCACACAGCTACAGGCCAAAATAAAAGCCACACAATCTTCAATACCAGCTGCTTGCCCATTACCTCCCCCAGCCCAAAGGGACATCCCGCCCTTCAAGTTCCAACTGATCAGCACATCTTCTCTCGCCAGTATCATCACTGAGCGCAAATCATCCTTTTGCAAAGGGGACATATGCCCACCCTCCGTGCTCAAGGAATGCGTTGACCCTTTACTTCCTCTCATTGCCACCATCACTAACTCCTCCTTTGCCTCCTATACCGTCCCACATAACCTGAAAGAATCCTGCACCTCACCACTGCTGAAAAAACCCACCCTCGACCCGCCCATCCCTACCATCGCCCCTTTACGACGGTCCCATTCATCTTGAAAATCTTGAACAGAGTTGCTTATGTACAAATCTAGTGCTTCTTAGAACACCACCCCATTCTGGGGACCCATCAATCAGGTTTCCGCCCAAAGCACAGGACCGAAACAGCCCTCTTAGATTTTAAAAAACAGTTTTATTACACCAACAACCAGGGCACCCTCTCTTTGCTCTTATTACTCAACCTCTAAGTGGCGTTCGACCTCGTTGACCACGAGATCCTCTGTCGTGCCCTCACATCCTCAGCCCACTTCTCCATGGAAGCTGCCAAATGGGTTGCATCATTCCTAGATGATAGATCAACGCAAGTATTTGCCAGAGAGGCTGCGACCAAACCAACGCCCACATCCTGCCGCGTACCCAAAGGCTCCTGTGTCTCTCCTACCCTCTACAATGTTTAAGCTAAGTCCCTGTTCGACCACCTCGACGTCCTTGGGATCTCTTAAACAAATTACATGGACAATACCCAAATTCTCATCTCCCTCACCGGCAACCGCCCTAAAGACAACCTCGAAATCAATTACGTCTACAAAGCTATCCAATCCTGAATAGCCACACATAGCCTCTGCCTTAATGATGATAAGACAGAGCTTCTCCTCATCGGGCCCCCTGGCCACCTGGCAAAACTACCTCAAGACTACAAATCATTCATCATTGACGGCCACAACATTGCCATAGCCATCTCCATCAAAACCCTTGGTGTCTACCTCGACTCCTCTTTGACCATAACCCGCCAGGTCAACCACATTGCATCATCATCTGCTTATCCTATTAAGCTCATCAATGCCAGCAAACCCTTTCTCAGCACCACAAATCAACTTGAAGTTGCCAGGGCACTCATAGGGTCGGAACTAGACTACTGCAACTCCATACTCTGTGGCACTTCCAAAATAATCACCTGATACGATATGGCATATATATCGCACCTGTACACAAGTGTTTCTGGGCGCCACAAGACAAGGGAGGGAAGATAAGACAAATAATCCTACTAGGCCTTGTGTCATTCGGATCGTGCAAGTGCGACAACGAGAAGTGCAAGGGGAAGGGAGAGGGGAAGTGCAAAGGACAGGGGAAAGGGGAAGTGTAAACAGGGCAGCTGGCTCTAGGTTATTGCTAGGAGGCAGAGGGGCTGTAGGGGTTACAGCTTACTACCCCTACATGTGGGGTAGGCCTAGAGGCAGTACGAGGAAGACTAGTCAAGGAGGAGCCTGGTACCCAGTGAGACACTGAGGCTACCAGGCAACCAGTTGGCGCAGCAGACAGTTAAGTTAGCAGGGAAGCAAGAGAGAGATGGCAGAGGCAAAAAGGAAGGTCTTCAGCTGCTTCCGTAACTTCAGGTGATCCGGCTCAAGTCTGAGAGGGGCAGGGAGGCCATTCCAGAGGGAGCCGCCTGCAGGGGAGAGAGATCTACCCCCACTCTCTTTCTAGAGAAGCGTCTAACCCTTAGAGAGTTGGAGATAGCAGAGAAAAGGGCTCTAGAAGGAAGGTATTTCATCAGAGAGAGTTGGATGTAGTGCAGGCTCCAGGCCCAAGAACGCCTTGTGGACGATGCAGAGTGTCTTTAACTTGAACCTTGCAGCCTCCAGGAGCCAGTGGAGAGCTTTCAGTGCTGGAGAGATACAGTCCCTGGGCTTGAGGCCAAGGATAAGTCTTGCAGTCTGGTCTGGATTAATTGCAGAGGGCGGAGGGTAGAGACAGGTATATTAAGAAAGAGGCTGTTGCAGTAGTCCAGCCTGGAGGGAAGCTGGGCTCTGGAGACAGTGAGCTTCTGGGGGAAAGTGAGAAAAGGTAGAATACCTTTGAGAAGGTGCAGCTGGAAGTGGGCCTTTTGCCAAGGTCGGTGATGTGAGGAGAGAAGTAGAGAATGGAGTCGAAGATGACACTAAGGTTTTTTGCCTCACAGGAAGGCGAGGGCAGAGGGTCCAAGGAGGATGGCTAGACTAAGAGAGGGAAAGCGGGACCAGGGGTTCCAATCAGAAGGATCTACTTCTTATTGCCATTAAGGCAGAGATCCAAAGTATCTGGGACATGTTGTTTATGCATAGACAATGGACCTTCAGATGTCATACTCACTGCCATAGCGTCCATAGGGGAAAGGGTAGGAAATGAGGAGATGTAAGCCCCCAAGACTTGCTACAAAGACCAGCTGCTATTATTTACCAAAATGAATTGACTCCACTCACTTTTAATCAGGGCCTCGAAAGCCCAGAATACACCGCTCACTGCAATCCACAGATTTGGCCCGCACTCCTGCAGTCTCAAATTATAAGTCAAGAAAGATAAGACCCACACTCCCAGAATTCCTAGGTCATCAAACAAAGACAGTAGTTGGAGTACTTGAAGGGTGGATTCAGGCTATAGTCACTTTCCTAGAGCCACACTCCTGAATACCGCCAAAGCACAGCCAAGCACGAATCCAGCAGGCAGTTTGGTGTCCGATTAAACTCATGGAGTCCAGCAAAGTTTTGAATAAAGGGGCCAATGAAAGGAGCTCAGGAAAATAGGGGACATGAGAGAAGAACAAGGGGAGGAAAACTGAGACTGCAGAATGAAAGAATAGGGCACGGAACCCAAAAGATAATTGCGGCACCCAGTATGAGTCTCCCTCAACGGCATGACAGTGTGTGGGGAATGCTGCGTCCAGGAGGCATGGCCATCTTGGAATGGTCATAGGCGTGGCCATTATTGAGAGTGTTACCCCAGTACCTGAAACAGCCATACACCTTGCTGCAGAGCACCTTCTCTGAAGCCAGTCCTTTGCACAAGCATTCAGGGCTAAAGTAAACAGACACCCTTGGGAGCATCTCTGGCCCACCAGGCCTACAGCATGACTGTTCTGTAGTTTGGCCCATGCTTGATTTTCTACAATTTGCCTAGCCAATTCCTTTTGCAGGGTATCAAATGTATTTTTCTTAATGAGGTTTCCCTGGAAATGATTGCGACTGTCATATTTAAGGCAGACCTTACATTCCCTATGTCCTACATAAGGACACTCAACGATAGTGTCAAATAGCTTTCCTGGGCTGCTGAGGGAGTCTTTTAGCCTGAGTCCCTCCCTGCTGAATATGGAGCTGTAACCTACAGCGACCGCCCGCGGGACACCAGTAATGGGGTTGAAACTGGTTTCGGTAGTTGAGCCTCCCCTTGTTTGTACTTTGACCCCATTAGAGCTCACTCCACTCTATTTAGGCAGGTTAATGCTCAGGGAACCCTTTTTCTGCATCACTAACTTCTCAGGCCAATTAGACTTGGACCCCTACAGGTTCCTAGAGTGGGCTATGCACCTTAGCATGTTGATGGACTGGGGACGTGGGGGTTCCTCTGTATACTGCATCGGGTGCCTGCATCACAGAGCGAGTAAAGCATTCAGACCCAATGGGCACCCCACTCCTATCACTCATTCCACAACACGGGAGTACTTCACAGGCACTAAATCGATGCTGGAATGGCTTTGGACGACAGTTGGGAGGCCAAATCACTGAGCCTAGTCGCATGGACGATGTCTCCACCTGCTGTACCTGCAATCGGTGCACGGTAGTGCCAACCGAGGAGAACTGCTGCTGCCGAGAAAACTCTGGATGCTTGTCCTACATATCGGAAGACGAGACACGGCTGCCATGCGTTACCGAGCTGCATGACTTCAGGGCAGCCTGCCTCACACGGTCCGTGTTGAGGATTATGATGGTGCTTATGCATGAACTTCGTGCAACAGTTTGCCCTCGCAATCCAAGTAATGAGTAAGTGTACTCTAAATGTGATGTGACTTAGGCCACTAATAATTCATGTTTGTCTCCTATATTGTCATAACTTTGATCTATCACTGCCGAATGGATGTAGTCTTGCAATTCCATACATCGCTTGCAATTTGGGGAAAACGTAGTGGTCATTTTATGTTTATTTCATGTACAACCATGAAACAATATTTCTTTGTGTCCCAAATGTAATGGAATGCATAGTCGTTCAATATTGTAATGTGGCTACACTTTAAAGCCCAAGTGGATTGATCCGTGAAGTAACATTTGTACTGGAAACAATGCCATAGGATACAAGATTGCATTTTCAACCAAGGATTAATCCACTTATCTTGTTCATTTATAAACAGTTTGTATCTTTCTCTTCCACAGGTGGTACAGGCGGGGCGGCCTGTCGTTCGTTTACATAGTGGCTTCATGAGAGGCTTGGACACCACGTTTGATGAGTAACACCCAACTGTGTCCTTGGTGCCATTAGAGACACATTCACCAGTGACAGCGGTCAGTACAGGGATTTTCCCACACTGCTGCAACCCGACGTATATAATGTGTAGTACATTTGTGCCATGAACATCAGCAACAAAATAAAATAGAACTGAACTTTTATAAATGGTTGTTTCACTTTTTCAGTGAATCAAGTGTATCTCCATTCAGCAGTGTTCCGGCCCTTTTCAGCATGACTCTTGCCCCTCCATCTCCCCTCCAGAATGAATGACTGTTAGCACCTGTGGCCGTGCACTCTCAAAGGGGGCTGGCAGGGGTGGGAACGGCCAAGGTGCCAAACACCATGTGCACTTCAAAGGTATCTTACGCACAGGGGCCATTGTTCACATGGCCTCCCCAGACTCAGTGTCTCCAGGCAGGCTCCCCTGAAGCAGGCCGTGCCCCTGCTATCCACATAAGTGTGTCTCCATTCAGCAGTGTTCCGGCCCTTTTCTGCATGCCTCATGCCCCTCCTTCCCCCCTCCAGAATCAATGACTGTTAGCACCTGTGGCCGTGCCCTCTCAAAGGGGGCTGGCAGGGGTGGGAACGGCCAAGGTGTCAAACACCATGTACACTTCAAAGGTATCGTACACACAGGGGCCATTGTTCATATGCCCTCCCCTGACTCATTGTCTCCAGGCATGCTCCCCTGAAGCAGGCCGTGCCCCTGCAATTCACATAAGTGTGCCTCCATTCAGCAGTGTTCCGGCCCTTCTTTGCATGCCTCATGCCCCTCCTCCAGATTCAATGACTGTTAGCACCTGTGGCCGTGCCCTCCCAAGGGGGCTGACAGGGTCGGGATGGCCAAGGTGCTAAACACCTTGTACACTTCAAAGGTATCTTACGCGCAGGGGGCATTGTTCACATGCCCTCCTCAGACCCAGTGTCTCCGGGCAGGCTCCCCTGAAGCAGACCTTGCCCCTGCAATCCACATAAGTGTGTCTCTCCCTTCAGCGCTGTTCCGGGCCTTGTCTGCACGCCTCATGCCCATCCATTCCCCCTCCATTATAAACAGCAGTTCGCACTAGTGGATGTGCACTGCCAAAGGGGGCTGGCAGTGGTGGGAACGGCCAAGGTGCCAAACACCAAGTACACTTCAAAGGTATCTTCCGCTCAGGGGCCATTGTTCACATGGCCTCCTGAGACCCAGTGTCTCCAGCAGGCTCCCCTGAAGCAGGCTGCACCCCTGCTATCCACATAAGACCACACCATATACATGTCACTCATTCACATACACACCCACTTTCTAATTCTTTATAAATCCCTTGATATTTACCATGAGAACATCTGTGAGCACTGCAAGTCAACTCGTGAACTTGCTACCTGTGAACATCTCTGACCACTGAAAGACAGCTCATCATTGTGCTACCTGTGAACACCTCTGAGCACTGGAAGTCAAATCGTGATCGCGCTACCTGTTCTCCTGCTACTAACTACCCTGCTTGCTGAATCTAACTGTTTATTGGTCAAGGTAAGGGCAGGTCACCTAGTCATATCCTCTTGATCTCTAAATTTCTATCTATTTCAAACAAATTTACCCAGTAGTGTAATGTTCATTCATCTCATTGCCATTACCATTAACTTGAGTTTAATTTGTTCTGTTCTTGCTATATAGCAATTGTCATCAGTGTCAAATGGGATAGAATTGCATCCTTTGCGGGCTGTGTCTATTACCATGTTTCCCTTTGATGCATGATAGTACATTCAAGGGTCGAGTAACATGTTACGATTTGCGTCACATCAATCAATTGTGTATGAAAGTTATCCTAGAATACAGTCTGCTACGCTACACAGGTTTTGCTTCTGTGACCAAAACATACATTTCATAGAAAAATGTATGCTATAAATCCATCTTTTTCACGCATTCATGCAAAATAATTTTTTTACGATGTGGACCTTTTCTTTACAGATTTATCAACAATGCATTCTTGTATGGTTTACGGTTGCTATTCTAAGGCCCATACCAAACCTAAAGGCACAATAATGCATATATTCCTGAGGAATATGGATCAAATAAGAGAATGGGTCAGATATTGCAGATTTGCGCCGGAAGAGCTGGAAAGTAGAGCCCAGGATGTCTTGAGGACTTGAGGGGTGATTGATTGCACATCTGCAGCCTGCACTTTACCACAAATATGTACGGCCAATCACAGTACACAAAGAAGCATCGACTCAGAACGTCTCGTAAATTGCTCCCAAATACAATTCCAACTCTATTCATGCACACGCTGCCTCAGGTGAGTCACGGTTGATGATTTAGCTGTATGCCTTGTGGTACTGAACAGGTAACTACATGGACGGATTGGTGTTTTTGGTTTAAATGTTCCTTATAATACTTTGCATATTGACAAGATTGTATTGCTTTATAACTACACCCCATTTTGCTATACATCGGTCCCTGGTTTTAGGAGCATCATAGAAAACTATGGACACAGAAAACTATGCTATAGTGCCCTTGGAAATAAGCATAATCTTTTCGTAATTGCTTGCTTTACATGGCATTTTCTTTTAGGTTAGCATGTTGACTGAAGCACAGACTATCAGTAGTGACGACATCACCGACACGTCCAGTATACCAATGGTGAGCCATACATACCTGCTGTTAGTTCATATTGTTCAGAGTTGGATCTTCCCACATTTCTAATTCAAATCTAATTTTCCCTTTACAACTCCATGAAAATGCACTGAAATTGAAGGAGCAAGATTCTGCATCCATTTCTTTCCCGGAGACAACAACTTCGAGCGCATATCCGGTAGTTTTATTTCGCTATTCAATTCCGGAAATGTATTATGCATGGAATTATAGATAATATGCAAACGTTTACGTATCCTGTTATTTGTTTACATAATGTTTAATTTATGGGTTTTTATTGATATGTACCATTGTCTGCATCCCATTTTGTATGTTCAATTTCACTTTTTTCATCCGTACTAAAACAAGTACTGTGTTACATAGTGATGCTGGTACTTCGACTACAATTACATCATACTTTGGAGCTGATCCAGAGCCCGAGGTATGCGTACTGACATTTCCCTTGAATGAAAGTGTATCCTACATCTGATACTATTAGACAGTGACATTATTATAAACAAGCATCTTTTGCAAAATGCCTGAGTGCAACATTTCAATCAGTGTGTTTCGCACAGAGATCTCTGATCGAGTACACTAGCCTTCAATCAGGTGAAATTCAAAATGTATATTTTCACTAAATGACTTACACAGTGTACGAGGATATCTATGTAAGCCATGTGTGCGAGGAAAGAATTTGATTTCAAATACGATTTACTTTTTTTAATGAATATTCTATTCAAGGGATGTGTACAAGATCGGGAAATAGAAGAGGAGGCACGTGGATCCGAGGTGGCAGACCAGCTTGCTGGTGCAGTCGTTACAGTGAAGAACACGGTTTCACAGAAAATCAAGAAAACAAGGGTAACTGTTACGCTCACCTGGTCTCTGCTGAGGCGTTGGGGCACGGTTGCAGCCCTCCCGGGGGTGAGGTCGCTCGGGTCCGACTTCGCCCTCTGCATATATGTGGTGACTGGTGTTAATAGGTGATGCAGCTCGGGACTGCTCCTGCATGGAGAATAGGGGGCGTGAGTATGCCAGCTTGTGCGCCTGATCCCCTTCCAGACACCTTCTCCCAAACCATGGTATCCGTGGGATGCGCTGTCCCTGGAAAGCTCACCTGTTGATTAGTTTTGGCGAGCACTCCGTCCTGCTACTTCTGGCAGGGGCGCCTGTATGGTCTGGACAGATTTCCTTCACTGGTCCCTTGCACGTGGTAGTCTAGTCCTGCTGCAACTAAGCCACTATACTTCAGGTGAGTGTTCCTGTTTGCCTTCCTCATCTGCTTGTGTTGTATTATAAAGTTTGTTGTCTTGTATTGCTGTCCATTCCACATTTGATGTTTGCTATTTTGCTTTCTTCCCTTGCAAGTGATGTTGCCCGCCCGATAGAAGCTGCAGAGAGAGCTCAAGGCGACAGCCGGAGGGAATGAGGAACGAAGCTGCAGTGGTACAGTAGCTGGTAATTATTAACTAGGGGGCGCGCTGGGTTCAAATGCGGCGCGGTCCTAGGACAGATGTTCTAACCTTGTCTTTCTTCTTCTTCACAGGGTCTGAGTTCGTTGATCCGGAGTGCGGTGCTGTGGCGTCGGGATCAAGATCACTGGATGTCAGGAGACGAGTCTGCAGATGAAGCAATGAAGCACTGGTTTCCTGGAGGTGAGTATGCAGGAGAATGCCTGGTTTCAAAGGTAAGTAAACTGGTCCAAGCGGTGGTGAGCGTCACGTTGCACGCGGGTGCACAGTAACGCGAAGCACCGGCCTTAAGGATGGAGCAGCTTATATAGCTGTGCTTCTGAAGCCACACCCACCAGGTTCAGCCTGCCTGCCACACCCGATGAGTCAGCACATGAAGACCAGGCCTAGGGAGCCACACCCGATGAGTCAGCAAATGAAGATGTTCTCTGGATAAAGGCTTTCAGATCCTGGAAAGTTATTGTAAAATAAAAGCACTCCTGCACTGAAATAAAGTAAAAGCACTCCTGCACTGAAATAAAGTGTTCCTGCTCACATCTCTATATGAGCCTGGCCACAAAGGCGCGAGGACTGAGTCCAACCATGGCCCCTGTGTTTATAGGTCCCAAAGGGACATAAGTGAGTCAAGTGACCCATTGCCCCCATCACTAGATGGTATGGTTTTTGTGTTCTGGGGCCTGTGGCCATGACAGCACTCCCCCTCAAGGCCCCCTCTCATGGGTGGTTTCCCCCCTGGCCCTAGTTTAGTGGGGTTATTGCTTTGGAATTGCCTGATTAATCGTGGAGCATGGACATGCTCACTGGGTTCCCAGGTCTGATCTTCATGTCCCTAACCTTTCCAGTCTATAAGGTAGTATAACTTGGACCAGACCATCTTATAGAGTCTAGGATCCTTTTAACTTCGTATTCTGGTTCTCCTTCAACTATTTCGGGATCCGGTGGAGTATCGATCCGCGTACCTGGTCTCAATGGTTTTAGGAGGGAGACAAGAAACAACGGGTGGATCCGCATGTGGGCCGGTAATTCTAATTTCATGGCCGCAGGGTTGATCACAGCCTTGATGGTGTAGGGTCCCAGATATCTGGGACGGAACGCTTGTGGTCCTTGCAGGAGGATGTTTTTGGATGCTAACCAAACCTTGTCTCCGACTTGGTAGTTGGGAGCTTCCCTTCAGTGTTGATCCGCAAACTGCTTCTGTTTCTCTTTGGCTCTGACAAGCTGCTCTGCTGCTTCTTTAAAAACCTGGGTGATGGTTTTGTGTAAGGTCATTACAGCGGGCATTTCTAATGATTCGAGTGGGCCGAAAACTGATGTTCGTGGATGTCAACCGTAAACTATGTAGAATGGGCTTTGTCCCATAGTGGTGTGAATGGAGTTGTTATGTGCGTATTCTGCTAACCAAAGTATGTCCTTCCAGGTATCCTCGGTTTGTTGCAGCATACACCTTATGTATTGCTCGGGGGTCTGGTTAATCCGTTTGGTCTGGCCGTCAGTTTGGGGGTGATGGCTTGTAGATAACCGGAGGTCGATTTTGGCAATTTTACAACACCTTTTCCAGAATGCAGAGACAAACTGAGTTCCCCAGTCTGATATCAATATTGATGGGAGCCCGTGTAGCCAGACAATCTGTTCCAAAAACATGGTAGCCAGAGTAGAAGCAGTTGGGAGACCTTTCAGGGGAATAAAGTGGGCCATTTTGGAAAAAAGATCTACAACGACTAAGATGGTATTGTATCCGTTACAGGAGGGAAGGCCTGTAATAAAATCCATTTATAGCGTATGCCAAGGTGCTGGGGGTACTTTTAAAGGACGTAGCAGACCTGCGGGACTTTGTTTTTGGGACTTGTGTTGTGCACAGGTGGCACAGGTTGTGATGAACTGGACAATGTCCTTTCTTTATTTTAGCTTGGGTTTTGGCTATTCCCGGATGCCGTTCTAGTAATGAATCGTGATAGTTTGCGATGATTTGATTCTGTAATTTCTTATGCGGGATGTACAATCGTCCTTGGTAGTATGTTAGGTTGCCCACGATCGTATACCGGTCTCCCTTCCCAAACATTCCTGTTGCGCTTGTGGACTCATCAAGTGTTGCAGTTCAGATTTTAAGTTGTCTAGAGTAGTGGTTGTGGCAATCATGCCTTGGATTCGTCCTTCAGGGATGATGGCCACGGGGTCTGGTGTAGTGAATGCCTCTTCTCCCTCACTCATGCAAGACTGGGCGTCTGATTTTCCATTGCCTACTCCCGGTCTATAGGTGATGACGAAGTCATAGTCCGCAAAGAAGAGGGCCCAGCGGAGTTGACGTGATGATTGCGCTTTAGCGGTCTTCCGATATTGTAGATTGCGATGATCCTTGACGACGGTGACTGTATGTCTAGCTCCAAGAAGATAATGTCTCCAGGCTATTGAACGCTGCCTTAATTGCTAGTAGTTCTTTATCAGTGATTGCATAATTCAATTCAGGGGCTGAAAACTTGCGAGACCAGGATGCCACAGGATGCAACTAACCTGTTTCGGGGTCTTGTTGTGACAGGGCTGCTCCCATTGCTATGTTGGAAGCATCAGTTTTGACCACGTATGGTAGTTCTGGTCTGGTCAAGGATGCTGTAGAATTGGTGCTGTGGTAAATGCTTGTTTTAGCTCCTGGAAGGCTTTCTCTGCCTCTGTGGACCAATTAAATTGTTTATTTTTCCGTAATAAAGAGGTGATTGGGTGGATGATCTGGGAGAACCTGGGAATGAACCGGCGATAAAAGTTTGCGAACCCGAGTACACTCTGTACTCCCTATATGGATGTCAGTTAGGGCCAGTTAAGGACAGCGTCTACCTTGCGCGTGTCCATGCATATGACCCATGGTGTGAGAAAAAAGCAGAGGAATTCTACCTCTGCCACATGAAAGAAGCATTTCTCCAATTTGGCATATAGCCGGTGTTGCCGCAGTTTCTCCAAAACTGCCCGGACATGGTTGACGTGGTCCTCCTTGGTGGTCGAATAGATAAGAATGTCATCAATATAGACAAGAGCGCAGACGTCCAACAGTTCACGGAGCATGTCATTCATGAAAAATTGGAACGCCGCTGGGGCATTACATAGTCCAAAGGGCATAACCTGATATTCATAAAGGCCATATTTCGTGCGAAAGGCAGTCTTCCACTCGTCTCCTTTTTTGACTCTTACTAGATGGTAGGCCCCTCGTACATCTAGTTTTGTATATATCTGAACGTTTTTGACTTGATCCAAGAGCTCGGGGATAAGCGGTAACGGGTACTGTTTTTTTACCGTGATCTGGTTAAGTGTTCTGTAGTCAATGCAAGTTCTTAGGTCTCTCCCCTTTTTAGGCACAAAAAAGAGGGGCGAGGATGCAGGGGCCTTGGACGGACGAATGAAGCCATTTGCCAGATACTGATCGAGGTAGGTTTTTAGATGCTGGTTTTCCTGTTCTTATAGGGAGTAAATCCGGCTGCAGGGAACTTGAGCTCCGGGTACCAGATCAATTTGGCAGGCATACGTTCTGTGCAGAGGTAGGGTGTTCGCTTGCACTTTTTGAAAGACATCTTGGTAATGCAGGTATTCAGGTGGCAGTCAACTGGTGAGGCCCAGTATGGTTTCTTTCTTCAACGAACCTGGGTTGGTAAGACCTTTTAATGAGAATCCCTTGCTATAACAGGTGTCGGCACAGTCTTGGAGAAAGGTCAGAACTCGTTTATGCCAGTCAATCCTCGAATTGTGGGTGTCCAGCCAGGGCATTCCCAATATCATCTGAAACTGAGGAGCGCTGATGAGATCGAAGGTGATGTCCTCTTGGTGACCGTCCTGACACAGAAGCTGACCTTCTTGGTGTAATGCATCACTGGGCCGGATGATAGCTGAGATCCATCAACTGCTGTGATGTTTTCCAAAACCTGCTTCTGTCAGACAGGAAGGCCTATCCGGGTAGCCAGATCTTGGTCCATGTAATTTCCCACAGCCCCACTGTCAATGTATGCCTCCAAGGCATGTATTTTCGAAAGTTGCTTGTGGTTTACCAGGAGACAGGGGTGACTAGATGTGAGGTCTGTATAGGTTCCTTTTCACTGCTCGACAAGTGGACCCCTACGCTTGCCGGGCGTTGGAGTTTCCTGAGTCCTGTTCTTCTTCTTTACCATTGTCAGTTGCTCCAACTGCTTTCCTGGGTGGTTTCACCAGGCAATTTCGGAGATAATGACCTGCCTTACCACAGTACAAACAAAGCTGCTGCGGTCTCCTTTTCCCCCTTTCTGCCTTGGTGAGTAGGCTCCGCAAGCCTCTGATTTGCATTGGCTCAGACTGATCGTGTGATTTGGTTTGATTCTCATGGGGTCGCACGTAGACTGACCGCCCCTCAGCCTTGGCCGGATCCATCTTCCGATCCTGCAATCTGTGATCGAGCTGCACTGTCAGGTCGATGTATTCAGCACATCTTTCCAGGGGATTTACTACTTGGGCTAATACGTCCTTAAGTTCCCCTCGCAAGCCTCTGTAAAAGACCGTAGTTCTTTTCTCCTCTGGCCAGTTAGTTTGTGCTATCAAATGATTGAAGGAAGCAATATATTTTAGTAGGTCTTGATTACCCTGCCGTAGTGATAACAGTTCATTGTCCAAAGCCCGCCCTTGAGTATGCCGTGCAAATAGTTTCTCCATTTCACACTGGAGACCTCTGAAGTCTCGAAGCAAAGGATCATCCTGGTTTACCAAGGGTATTGACCATTCCGCTGCACTATCTCCCAAAAATGAGAGTACAAATGCCACTCTCGCTTGATCATTGCGGAATGCCCCAGGTCTGCATAAGAAATGTAGGTGACATTGATTCATAAAGTTGGCATACTTATTCGGATTGCCTGTGAAGCGTTCTGGTGGGGCCAGGGGAACCCCCCCCTGGAAGAACCACCTGTACTGGCGTGGGCTGTGGAGGCGCAGCAGTAGGGGCATACCCCGGCAGTGGGGCCTGGCCTGCCTGTGCCTCGAGCATTTGCCTTGTTAGTTCATCTGTCCACTTGCGGTTCACAATTAGATCCCTCCTTTGGGCATTGGTTTCCTGTCTTGAGGCAACGACTTCAGCCCGTATCTCTCCCAGTAATCAGGCCAACTGGTCTGTTTTAGAAGTTTCCATAACGCCCAGGCAGAGATTCAAAGAGGCTTTGCATTCTGTTAAGCTCACCTGGTCTCTGCGGAGGCGTTGGGGCACGGTTGCAGCCCTCCCAGGGTGAGGTCGCTCAGGTCCGACTTCGCCCTCTGTGCTTATACGGTAATAGGTATGCTGCTCGGGACTGCTTCTGTGTGGAGAATAGGGGGCGTGGTTATGCCAGCTTGTGCGCCTGATCCCCTTCCAGACCCCTTCTCCCAAACCATGGTAACCGTGGGATGCACTGTCCCTGGAAAGCTCACCTGTTGATTAGTTTTGGTTAGCACTCTGTTCTTCTGCTTCTGGCAGTGGCGCTTGTATGATCTGGACCGAGTTCCTTCACTGGTCCCTTGCACATGGTAGTCCAGTCCTGCTGCGACTAAGCCACTATACTTCAGGTAAGTGTTCCTGTTTGCCTTTGTTTTTCCTCGTCTGCTTTTGTTGTATTGTAAAGTTTGTTGTCTTGTATTGCTGTCCATTCCACTTTTGATGTTTGCTCTTTTGCTTTCTTCCCTTGCAGTTGATGTTGCCGGCTCGGCAGATCCTGCGGAGCTCGAGGCAACAGCCGGAGGTAATGAGTAACGAAGCTGCAGCGGTAAAGTAGCTGGTAATTATTAACTAGGGGCGCACAGGGTTCAAATGCTGCGCTGCCCTAGGACGGATGTTCTAACCTTGTCTTTCTTCTTCTTCACAGGGTCCGAGTTTGTGGATGCGGAGTGCGGTGCTGCGGTGTCGGGATCAAGATCACTGGATGTCAGGAGATGAGTCTGATGATGAAGTGATGAAGCACCAGTTTCCTGGAGGTGAGTATGCAGGAGAACACCTGGTTTCAAAGGCAAGTAAACTGGTCCAAGTGGCGGTGAGCGTCAGGTTGTACATGAGTGCACAGTAACGCGAAGCACCAGCCTTAAGGATGGAGCAGCTTATGTAGCTGTGCCAGGTTCAGCCTGCCTGCCACACCCTACCACACCCGATGAGTCAGCACATGAGGATGTTCTCTGGAATAAAGGCTTTCAGCTCCTGGAAAGTTCCTGTAAAATAAAAGCACTCCTGCACTGAAATAAAGTGTTCCTGCTCACATCTCTATATGAGCCTGGCGCCAAAGTCTAACCAGGGCCCCTGTGTTTGGGTCCCAAAAGGACATACGTTAGTCAAGTGATCCATTGCCCCCATCACTAGATGGTGTGGTTTTTGTGTTCTGTGGCCTGTGGCCATGACAGTAACTAACAAACAATTTTGATTACAGTACTATATACTGTATGTTGGATTTACATTGAACATGTTTTGACAACCCATCTCCTAGAGGCCCAGAAGTAAACGAACTATGAAGACACAGACAGCTACTCAAACCAGAGATGCTGCTTGCCAAACTGATTTCACCATGGAGTAACTATTATTTGAGGCGCAGCGTGTTCAAATCAATAAGCATACTCGAGATGCTTATGCTCAATGGCCAGAAAATGAATTGAATGTGACCGGCGAAGCGAGCAAAGTGTTGTTGGACCATTGCTACAATGCTAGAACTCCAAAAGATGAAACTGAATATAATGTAGATGCTTTTGAATTACTCGCTGACCACTTGACACAATCTATACCCACAAAAAAAGTGCTACCGAACAAACAATCGACATTGACGGTTTCTCCAATTCGTGTTCAAATAACATGAGCTGAAATAACAGAGACTGAAGCCTCAGCACAATTGACTGAGGAACTAGCCAAAGATCTCGACTACAGATTGTCCTGTTTGGCCGATATGTCCACCACAGTTGAGTCACAAACCACATTCATGCAGGACGATAGTAAGGAGCCCAAATACATTGTATTCGACAGCTGCCTGGTAGAGATTATACTGATGCTGAAATGTGTCCATCCAGTGAGGGGGGAAGTATGTGGGAAGCCATTGTTGAATATGACTCATGTATCACAAGGCTCTAACCTGAAAATACAAGCCACCTGTGATCTACTCCATGCTAAATTTTCCTGGTCCGCTCAACCGATGCTGGGGAAAGTGCCAACTGGAAATCTACTGTGTGCAGCAGCTTTACTTTTCAGTGGCTCTATTTTTAGTAAATTGTCCAGTTTCTGTCAATTTGTTGGACTCCAGTACCTTTCTAAAACACAGTACTACAAATATCAACGTGAATATTTATTCCCTGCTATTAGTGAAGCTTGGAAAATTGAACAAATGTCACTTGAAAGGACATTCTCTGACAAGCAGTCCAGGCTATCTGGCGATGGACAGTGTGACAGCCACAGATTTTCAGCAAAGTACTGCACATACCACTTTCAGGACATGAAAACTAAAAAAATGATGAGTTCGGTGGTCGTGCAGGTGTCCGAATGTAAATCCTCAGTGGCCATGGAGAAACATGGATTTATCAAATCCCTGGAAGATCTCAAATCCAGGGGTTGCAAATAGACCTCATAACCACTGACAGACATGTTTCAATAGCCAAGTCCATGTGAGAGCAGTTTCCAAATATTCACCATCAATTTTATGTATGGCACATTGCCAAATCAATCAATAAAAACATCTCAGCTGCTGGAAAAAAAAGGTCAGAAAATATTTTACAGTGGTCCCAGTCTTTCAGCAACCATCTTTGGTGGAGCTCCAAAACTTGTGGTGGGTCTGTGGAAATTCTACTAGGAAAATAGTGCTCACTAATGCACCAGTGTTCCAACGTTCACTCTTCGACAGAAAACCAACATTTCCACCATTGTGCACATGAACGTTTGTCGGAGGAGCAGGAACGCAAGAAGAAGTGGTTGATTCCATCGTCACCTCCAAACAAAGCTCTTGAGAAGATCGTTTTTGATAATACTCTATCAAGAGATCTGAAGGGAATCACAGAATCTTTCACACGGGAGATTTGGTGGTGTTCCACAATATGTGCCTAAAGTATAGGCCCAAGAGATTGCATTTCGGCATAGACAGGATGCAATATAGGACATTACTAACAGTCTTAGCACATAACGAGAACTTAGGGCATGAACAATCGAGGACTGCAGGAAACTTTGGGATGCTTTGTTACACAATGGCCTTTACGAAAAGAAGCAAAAAATGGGTGGTCAAGCCAATATACCAGGAAATGGAATTCAATTTTGTGAAAGATCTAATTTTGACTGTGTTGGACATACATACCCATGGAATTGTGCATGATTTTGTTCCGAGGACACATACATTGCCACAAAACATTGCAAACGTGCCCTGGACACCGAAAGCAGACCTCATGGAACAGTTCACTTCCCGGTTCAAATGATTAGCAGCTATTTATTTTTTCAACAATGTTTATATAAAGCTTCCAAATAAAGCATCCAATTTGTCTTTTGAAATATATCTTCTTTGTCAATTTTGTTTTGCAAGAAGTGCCTTTTGGAGAATGCCATACAGTGTAACGCTTTGCTTTCACACTTCCCAGTTTCGTTGAGCTTTGTGGGTCCTTCACTGATCGGGGGAGGGTCAGATGGATAACAGCATGAAAGCAACTTTGGGGTTTTACAGTTGCCTTATCAAACACTTGTCCAAATAGCTGAATAAATATGCATCCTACAATAGGAATGAGGCCTAGGCTAGATAAGATACTTAGCACACAAGAACTACTGACTGTAAGCAAAACAGCACACCAAAGGGGGTTGTTGGTGAGAAATAGGTGCATTCTGACCTGTATTTTTTTGTGGGGGCATGTGTTAGGGGTCATTGCTATCAGATGCCTTATCACAGGGGCTGATCTTTGATTTGCAGCAATGCCTTATCACATGGGCCGATCTTTGATTTGCAGCCCTCAGAGTCTTACGATTTCAAACGCAGTGGGGGTAGGTGTCAGCGTTACCAGAATATATGACCAATCCAGAATAGGTATATGGGAGGTGAGGTTGAGGTGGTATAGGGTTAGGGTCTGTCAACCAGATGCATTCAAAGGGAACTGGGGTAATGGGTTCAGGGGACCGCGGCCTGGCAAGTGGGGGTTGCAGCAGGGTTTGCTCTGAAATTCTCGTACGAGCACATTTTGTCAGGGCTCGAGACTCGCTCCTTGTGAAAAATGTTTACGTGGTTTGCCGTGTGAACAGGACATGGGCTGAGCTGGCAGGTGGTGTGGGCTGGCTGGGGGAGTTGCTGGGATAGTGCTAAGTTCTCCAGAGGGACATTATAAATAAGGCATTTGGAAGTAAACTAACTGTAACTGTTTTCATTAAAAAAAGTAAATCACTAGATATTGACGCGGCATTGGTGGATGGCAGCAAACAATTCATTTGTTTTTCAAAAATATTTGAAATGCCACTATGGTCTGAAGGGCTATTCGCTCCCATTCGGAGTGAAGGTCAGCACCCTTGAATTTTGCTTGTGAGCTGAGCAAACCCACGCATTGTACACAGCATAAGGTTCAATTGTTTTTCGACCTTGGAAGAAAGGGAGGATTCCAAAAGGAATGAATGAAGTGAAGGGTGTAATAACGTCAAATATGATAAGGTTCACCATTTCAAAACTGGACAAAGGAACATGTCATTTCATTTTATGAAAATCTGTTGATCTAAAAGGAGTCTCTGCGTTACGCCGAGAGAATGGAAATGCTGAATATTATGTAAGTTTTACTGTAGACGATTTTATAGACGAACGAGTCAAAGTTTCATTATCTGACCGTTACTGCTGGCTTACATTGTAATGGGTTGTTTTTTATAGCATATTGCAACGACACGCAAAAACAACCTGTGTGTACTTGTCTTTGTCCCGGGCACATAGGCAGGCTAGCATCGAAATGAATGTACCACATCTTGGTTCCCCCAGGTTCCACCAATGCCGAATTCTACCCTAATATTTTGTTAAAATGCCGTCTATGTGTTCTTTGAATTGTAGAGTCAGCTTCTGCATCCGATTGCGAGCTAAACATACTCCATAGCACTAACCCCTCAAACAAATTGTAGACTACTTTCCACAATGTTTTCTCTGTGTTCTCATTGTTTAACGTTTGTGTTCATCATTAGTTTTCACACGGTGCAGAATTAATGGGTAAATTAATAAATTATAATAAAGAACGGCTACTGAGACACCTTTCTGTTATGTTTTCCAAACAGTTACATGCTGCTTTTCTTACGATTGTCATTGATTCCAGATACCAATTGATGGCTTATTTAACAGGCAGCTGCAGATACACTTAAATGGCTGGATCACTATGACGCTGTTTGGGACGATTGCCACGGGCCGATATGCCCTTATGCGGTACCAGCGATAAGGAGCAACCTGACATCGCTTACTGTGGCCTAGAGCCAAGCTGATGCCTAAGCCTTGCGATTCACATTGCGTCCAATGCGCTTCTTGTACCCAAAAGGTACACTGTGTGACTCACGATAAACATTTGTAGATCGAGAACAAAGAAAATAAATTACCAATTTGCTTGAATATGGCAATCGCCGGATGTTCTCGGAGCGTTTATTGTGTAATAAAAGTACATTACAAATTGTAGAGTTTAGCTATTTCCTTTAAAAGTGTAGTTTTATATTCAAAATTGGGACGCAGTGTGTTGTGAGATGATGTGTGTTGATATTCCGGGTTCTGCGTCAACTGATGTTAACACATAGGTGATGACTGGGCGCATTTGGCTACGCGGCCCAGTAACGTCAAGGAGATAGCAGAGAATATCACTAGGTTTGGTGATGTCAGCCTCATGGGCGGGGGATATGATTTAGTGCCGCCAGGGCAATTCACCTTAGGGCAATGCGGAAACGGATAAGATTAGCACAAGATGGCCACGTCCAGCTGCCTGATTTTGCATGTGTAAAAGTGAGGAAAACTATGTTAAGGTGCATAGAACATGTTTGTACGATCGATCAGCGTATGCTTAAAAACACATGCTTGATCCCTAATATTTTTGAGCACACTATTCCTTTAACCTCTTAAGTGCTGAGGACGAGTATGTCCGTCCTATTTCCATAGAGATGTATAATCGCCCAGCAGTTACAACATAACAGCATAACTGGTATGAAGATATGCCAAGCAAACCACACAAAAATAAATGATGTGAGCTAAAGTCTGCAAAAAAGAAGGGACATACAAAAATCAAAACAGTGGGGAAAAATAAAAAGAAAGAAGATTTGTATCTCAGTTACACTAAAAGCAGGTGAGATGTGAACATCATGTCTTAAAAGGGAAATAAAGAGATATCTCTTTAACAAAATCATTCCTGGCTTGATGGCAAGCAACTTAAAAACTATGTGGTCATACAATGAGATTAGGACTCAAGCCATTAAATATTGGAGCATAGTGGGTGCACCATAGAGCTCAACAGAAATACCATAAACTATAATATCCCTCTGAGGTGGAGGTGTCTTTGTCTTCTGGGAAACCTGGATTTACCAGTGTCCCTTTGTAAGGTCAAGCATTGATATACAAGTAGATATTCATATTTGTTTGATCATCTCATTAATTCTCAGCATTGGGTAGGGGTCAAAATGAAGATCTCATTCACCTTCTGAAATTGATGGAGAAATGCCAGCTGCCTCTTGGTTTTCCCTAAAGCAAGAACTTGCAGAACAGGGAAAGGTCTTCTATGAGTATGGCCACAGTGGATGGATGAGATGTGATGTGGCCAGACCGTTATCTTCTTCCACTTCTGAGTGGAATAAAAGCTCATACATAAGCACGGAAAATGGCTCACAGTTCTGATCAGGAACATGGCAGGTGACAGGGGTTCGAGAGAGGACCTTTAGCTCCAAAGCAGAAACGATAATATTAACTGGAAACAGAAAGGGGAGAGTCCTGCAGGCACAAAAGTATATACTACAAGTAACTAGCAAATAATGTAGTACACAGAAAACATCAGGAAGTCCAACTGAAACAACATGTTTTGTATCCTCTTAGGGTATATTCAGAATGGCAACAGAATTTCCCATTTCCCAGAAAACTGGACCCTTCTGAGCAGGTTGCTATTATCGTGCCTCATTCTGAATATTCATGGGCAGGAGCAGCACGAGTGGACTTCTGTGTCTGCACCATAAGGCATGATCAAGGAAGCAATAGTCAGGAGACTGAAGCCTGTATGGATCCAGCACAAAGTGAACATTGACCGCTTCCTTAAAAGGAACAAGCACACAGAGAACAAAATATGGCATAATGGACACTACTGAAACAAGACCAAGGAAAGGGACAGAGGCTGGCTGCTGAAAAGCCCAGTAGCAAAACGCTGGACAAAGGAATTACAGAAGCACAAGCGACGAAACGAACAGCAACACCAAATGTTACAGAAATATCCAGGAAAAAAACAGCAAGTCAACGCAAAAAGGTTCTTGACAGTAAGGGCATAAGCAAGAGGACTGGAGACTAAGCACAAGTTACTGAGCACTGGAATTTGTGACTGGAAACGATGGACTAGAATTTAGAAATTGAGGACTGAAATTTTGTCTGGAAACAAGGAAGCTGTGAGCTGAAATGCTGGACTGGAAAAAAGGAAATAACCGGCAGATATCAGAGACTGGAGCAGAGAGCAAGGAGCTGCAGTGATGGGACAATGGATCTGTGGGCAGAGAGCAAGGGGCTTCAAGCAGAAAACAGAGGGACTACAGGTGGAAGAGAGGGGTGGAACCGTAGACATAGAATGCAGGGCTTCTGGACAGAGAGCACAGCGATGCTGGGCACAGAGCAAAGGGATGCAGGGCAGAGAGTACAGAACTAAAAGGCAGAGAGCATAGGTTCTGGAAAAAGTAGCAAAAAGGCTCAGCGGAAAACCGCTGTCCAAAACAAGAGGGTCCAGAACGGACTTCAATGCAAAAACAAAGTGCGCCTGCAGGCAGCAGCCGAAGTACTGACACATCCTGGGCTAAAACAGAATCATTAACAGCTGCTGGAGCCCCACACCTCAAAGTGACCTGCCTCTTCCCTCTCTGGACCTGGGAAAGTGAAGGCAAAGCAGCCCTCAAAGAATTCTGGGGATCGTAGTTCTCCAACTACTTTTTAGAAGGAATAAGAAGGGTCTCCTAGCTACCGAAAAGTGCATAATGGACATGTAGTTTGAGTAATCTAATAGGGCAATTCCAATACCTTCCACAGTGAATGTAAAGTCTGAAATATGAATGAATATAGTTAAGGATGGAAAACAATAATGGATTGCGTGTCTCGTTTAGGCCACACAGGACTTCCTGGTATTTGAGTGACATTATCATGACAGCAGGTAAGTGGTTTATCGGAAGGCCATCCCCCTCCCTCTATGATCTAGGCACAACATCAATGCCATTATTGATCACGAAGTTGGAAGTAAGAGTGTTGAATTGTGGCAAAATTAAGATAACCACACGCCACACTTTCATAATGGGTCAATAGATCTTTAATCAGTTTTGAGTTAGACAGATTTAGGTTGGACATTTGTCTAAGGGATCTAGGGAAACTGTAAAACTAAAGACGGCCTCTGATCTCCTCAATATCTAAACTCAAAGTAATTCCTAATGTTTATAAGTACTTGCCGTCCAGAGACACTCTACTCTATGCTACAAAGGAAATGTAAAAATGATGTGGTAAAGAAAGTCTTTAGCCTCCAGGCTAGCCCAAAGCTAAATAAAAAATGTTCCAAGGTGTGGCAAATGCAAGAGTTACACAATTCTGAAAATATAAATGTTTGCTCCTGTGCTAAACAAAACCACAATAAACAACAGTTCCTGGGAAAGCTCCTTCAGCAGTTACTCACAGTGTAGTGGTTCCTTCAGCCCCTTTATTTTCACCTCCTATCCCAGGACCTCTCCCAGGTATTCAGCTCCACAGTTTTCTCTTCTTAGTGCTCTCCAGGGCCTTGCTATATTCACTGTTAGGCTTCTCCCGGCTCTTGGATCACCCAGATTCTCAGGAGTTCTCTCAGAGACTTTGGGACAATCACAATTCGCAACAGGTCCCTTGTGGATCTTTTGTTTAAGCCTTCATGATAGGTCACTCTTGGAACATGGCTTTTATGGGTATTTATCTCCACCTTATTCAGGGTCACATTCAAGCAGGTGCAATTCTCTGCCCACTGCCACGAGCCTCAGTCCTCCTCTAGGGGTTGCTGGTGGAAAGCCTTTGGCTCTGGCTTTCCATTTCCCCCAGGGACCAAACAGGGACTGCCAGGCCCTTCTGGTCCCTCTTCCTCTTCCTTGGCTTACAAGGATTGCCAGCTCTCCACTTTCCTAGGCTTGCACTGCATGCCTAAAAGCAGCAATCCTTCCAGTCCTTTCTCATCAGCAGCCTCCTTTTTTATCAAGGGAGCATCAGCAGTTGTGTCAGCTTCTTCCAGGTCCAAGACCCTGAATTAATCTTCCCAGACCCTTTTATACCAATGAGGCTGTGGGTTGTTTTCTAAAACTGATTCTGATTGGTCCTTCCCCCTGTGCTTGTCAGGAGGTGCACAGGGCACCCTATTATGTAGATTTGGGGACTACTGATACAAAGGGACATGCAAGCACATACAGCAGGAGGGAAAACAAGAAGGGAGAAAAGACAAGGTGTATAGGAACAATGGAAAATGTAAAAAAGGTAAACCCCAATAGTGAGCAAGAAGGGATGGGAACCACATAGTGGTCAAGCAATGAGGAATCCCACTATAGGCGTCCACACGTCAGACTTGAGACTACTCACAGAAATAAGGGACGCTTAATGCCTCTGTGCAAGTTATTCTTACAGGCACCAAACCATGCAAGCACATGCAAGGGGGAAGCATGAGCGGCATCTGTATCTGAACACTGGGGCACAAACAAGAAGTGTACTTACATGAGCTAGGCATGTGTGAGTATTTGTATTTATTGTTTTATAAAGCAGCTGGAATATACCGCTGATGCCTTCTCTGGTCTGTGGGTACTGCAAGCAACTCACTGTTACATGAAATGCACTACAGATTACAGGTTGGACGAGACAAAAGGAACGGCAGAGATTGCCTCCTAGGGTAAAGGAGCCAATCTCTGTACAAAGGAATAGACAGAGGCACGGTTGCAGACAGCATGAAGCTAAGACCCTAAGAACCCCAAAAGGCAAACAAAATTCAGAACAGGAAAGCAAGAACTAGGAATACACAAAACTGTAGTGAGGAACTGGTACAAAGATAGACAGATAACTGGTACATGGTAACAGGCAAGGAACTAGCACAAGAGAACAGGGGCAAGAAGCTGACACAAGGTAACAGATGCAAGGAACTGGCACAAGGTAACAGGCAAGGTACCGGCAAAAGATAACTGATTCAGGGCAACAAAAGCAGGCTGGAAAGGTGGACTGGAAACACAAACTATGCAAGGTAAGACTGCTGAACACAGGACTAGAACTAAGGGGAAAGATACCAACGGAACCAATATAAACAGAGATTGACTACACAGGGTAAAGCTTGAGACTAAATAGATATGGAAGGGCAAGGAAAGGGCAGAGCAGGGAGCAGAGTAGGAGATTGAATAGAAACAGTGTAAATAACAGAGGCTGCAAGGAAACATCACAAAAAGCCAGGAGTTGCAGGAAATCAGCATACGAAACAGGTTAATTGCTGCAGGGCCACAGCAGAAAGAGAAGAATAAAACACAGGTAGAGGCAATAGGACTTAGCCTGCAAGGCAGAGCTATAGGAATTGAAGCAAGCAGCAGAGAAGCAGGGAAGAGTCACAGGTAAAGCACAAGGTAGAATGGTCACTAAGGCAGAGAGTGCTTTCAAATGGGTTGCACCTGCACCATGTTCAGAATGCAGTGGAAGAACAAGGGAGCTTGAGGGCCGAGCAGCTTATAAGCAGTGGTAGCAGGGAGGAAAGCCAGGGTGGAGCATCATGATTGGGCTGCACACAAGCAATCACAGGTGTGGTTAATAGAAAGCCCTGGCATGGACTCTGGGAGTGGATCAAGCACTGACAAACTCCAGGAGATTTTGTATGGAAACAAAAGCAGAATAATTGCTGTGGCATTTGAATGTTGCAGTCCATTGAAATGAGTATGCCTATTTACAGTCACAGTGAAACCAGTGTGCATGCAATCAGATTCCAAAAGGGTTTCTGGATTGGAGTGCCGGGTTTTCCAGATATCTTGCAGGTGCATTATAAGAATGGTAGTCCATGTTTCTGGAAAATATAGATGTTTGTACAGAAATATTAAATAGTCATGAAGGGTCTTCTCTGGTGATGGTTGACAATGCCCCATGTATCTGCAAACAGTGCCTCCCAGAGTCAAAGATGCATAGACATGACAGTGCTCTTGTATTCTCTCCTGGGATTGCCTGATTCTTTTATATGTCTTAATCTGATTATTGGTTGAGGCTAGTTAGTGTGGGTATTTGCTTCTATTAGAGCTCAATTGGAACTGTGAGATTGTATCACCATCTGTGACATGTGGCACCATCTTGGAAATCCCTGGATTGTATGTTCCATGGTCTTTCTATTTTTCTTGGCCCTCTTCCTGCTCCCTCCTGCAAGGCAAAAAACTTCGGGGTCATCTTCGACTCCACATTCTCCTTCTCTCCTCACATCTCTGACATCTCTAAGAAGTCACACTACCAGCTACACCTCCTCAGAGGTATCCTTCATTTCCTCTCCGTTACCCAGAAGCTCACTGTCTCTAGAGCCCTGGTTCTCTCGAAGCTGGACTACTGTAACAGCCTCTATCTAAATCTGCCTGCCTCTACTCTCCGCCCTTTGCAACTGATCCAGAACAGGACTGCAAGACTTGTCCTTGGCCTCAGGCCCAGGGACCGTATCTCTCCAGGACTGAAATCACTACACTGGCTCCCAGTGGCTGTGAGGATTAAGTTCAAAACCCTCTGCATTGTCCACAATGCCTTCTGGGGCCTTGCGCCAAAATACCTTCAACTCTCTCTTCCTAAATATCTTCCTTCTCGAGCTCTTCGCTCATCCGCCTCCAACTCCCTCAGGGTCAGCCGCTTCTCCAAACAACGAGTTGGGGGTAGATCTCTCTCCGCAGCAGGGTCCTCCCTCTGGAACAGCCTTCCTGCCTCCCTGAAACTTGAGGAGAACCATCTCCGTTTCCGGAAGCACCTCCAAACCTTCCTCTTTGCCTCCGCTTTCTCTTCCCCTCACCCCTGCTAAAATCACTGATACTGCACTGAATCTGCAACTGGGCCACTCACCGATCTCGGTCCTTGGCCAGCCACTCTTCCCTGCACTGCCTCACTGGCAACCCCTGCACTGCGGGACTGTCTCTGTATCCCTACAGCCCCTCCTCCCTGCACTTACACTGCACTTGCCACCAGCTGGCCCTTATTATTTATCTTGTACTCTACAAACCCTGTACTGCACTTTCCCCTCTCCCTTTCCCCTTGCACTTTTCCCTTCCCCTCTACCCTTGCACTTGTGCGATCTGAATGACACCTGGCCTAGTAGGATCGTTGTCTGTCTCCCCATGTCCCCCTCGCCTCATCGCACCTTGAAACACTTGTGTATAGGCACGTTACAAATGCCGTATCATATCATATCATATCTTGGGAGGTTTGTTGTTCCACTCGATGGCACACACTTTGTTCTCATATGAGGTGTTATGGTAACTGAAGTCTGGTGAGTGACAGGCTGGGTTACTGTGTAAAGAAAGTTACTGCCTCTCTCTCTAGGATACCTAATGCATGCATGTGCTCCTGTGCTGTATGCTCAAGGCAAGCAAACCTCCTCTAGTTGGGCAGCTGGGCAATGTAGTCCACAGTAGCAGTGTGGCGGATTGCCATGTGCTTAGGAAACAAATTAAGCGCCCTCTCTCTGAAAACAGGGCCCGCTTCCATGAGAACATCTCCAATCACTGTCCCACTTCCACTAGCGACTGGGTCAACCCTGTCCGCTTATGTCTCCCACCCCACATACCGGAGTGTGTGGAGTTCCCCCAACTCACTACATACATCCATATCTTTCCCCTGAGATTTGTAGCTTTAGTGCAGGGAAACCCAATGTCCTTTCCTCTGCATGATCCACAGTGTCCTCACTGCTGTTAAAGTGATAACCTCAGTCCCAGACATGTCTTGAACAAACAATGTAATCTCCTTTAAGGTTAGAGTGTATGGGCATCGTGGATAACTTCTTTTCAGGAGCAGATGATCCCACTTCTCAATATTTCACGGCTGAGAATCAGCCGATGACTTTAAGCCAAATGATATGGTTCAGGAGTGGTTGTTTTAGGTTACAGAAAATTAGGGAACAAGGTTAACTTCACAGGGTGGGTCTGGCAAAAAAAAGCACAGAGCTAATCAAGCTTTTTCTGGTGAATAGTCTTTTTGTTTTATTCTTTTACTTACAAGTTGGCTGAAATGTTATTTCTTTTCTGGTTTGCTACTGAAATTTCTTTTTACTTTTTTTTCTGGTTCTATGTATGCCGGAGGGGTTGAGATGTGTGTTTAGAGATTGAGTTTGTTGATGTGAATTTGAAACAAAGGTTTTTACATTATGTGAAAACTGTCGATCTTTTCAATACATTTTTTTTTAAAATAACATAGGCCCTCATTACGACCCTGGCGGAAATCGAAAAACGATGGCGGAAATGCAATACCGCCATCGAATAGCGCTCGGTGCGATTATGACCCGTCACCGTAAAGTACGATGCCATTAGCGACACCGTAGTGAATGCCAACGCTAACTGCACCAAGTACGCGCACGCGCGCCATGCAAAACCGTAATTACCACCATGGCGCAACGGTACGCGAATTCTGACCCTAGCGGACATTTACCTAACGCCATCAAGCATGGCGGAAAGTACCATTCTGCCATGGTGAGAATTACGGCATCGCGAACCAACCGTAAATGGCCCTACTGAGTGCCTGTACAACACTCCCTGCCCACATTGCACAACTCCTCGTAGGTGCAATGAAGTCACACAATGCAACCAGTGAAATGTACAAGTCACCCATGCATGCCAACGAACAAATGAATGTAGGGGCTCCAAGTGCCTTGTGAGTGGCCATCCATATTTGGCATGTCACCATTGCCGTACTGATGCAGCACAGGCATGTGAAGGTTCAAGTACAGCAATATGAACTGAAATATGAGACAAAACAACAACAGGCCCCCATCGCTTGACACCAGTGTAAGGCAACATTCAAAGCAGTATCCTGAGGGAGACTGCACCAGCCCTGTACTCTTGCCAGTAAACAAACCAACCATCAGCATAAGCATGTACCACACAAGTTGGCAGAGTGACTGAGCAGCCAGGCTCATCTCAAGAGGGGCCAATGGGAGCTGCAGGGCACAGATGGCACGAATACAGAAGCTATTCCAATGGACATGACCTCAGTCTCCCTCCAAGAAACGCACGCAAACACAGGCACCTGTGACCAGCCATATTCTGATAATCACATCATTCCACCAATCCACCTGGCTGACCGGCATCTGTTACACAAAAGCTAATCCCCCGCCCCTGAGCATGACATCATTAAAACAGTCATAATGGCAGCCCCTATCCCTGACCTCACTGGGCTTCGTAGGCAAACGCGGCCAGTACAGTACCACGCAACTATACTCAGAAGCCGGAACCCAATGCAGATCTTCTCACAATACATCGCTCCACAAATAGGAATATGCTACATTACTTGCAAAGAATAACGCTACACGGTCAATATCAGAATAAAAATTTAATGCACAACAAAATCACCAAGCCCATACAGCTATTAGGTCATGAACTCCAAAATATATTTCATTATTGTGGGCTGCATCCGCAATAAATGACCAGCTTCTTCTTGTGTGACGCCCTGTTCCTTCATGGTACACAGGGGCTACATTCACGTTCAAAAAGGCAACATGGAAGCGCCTAGAACCGCAGGGCCGTCCCATTAGGTAGGCACTAGTCCAGCTGAAAGGTCGATATGTTGCTCCTAGCCACTAGTACTGCGTAAGGGCATGAGGCCCATTGGCGATCGTCCCATAAGATCGTAATGGTGCTCCACTGATTAACTCGAAGCAGCAGGTGTCGGGAGTAAAAGCCATCTGCAGGAGTGGCATACAGATGGCAGCGGCAAAAGGGGAGGAGATACCTGTCACCCAAGTGAAATGAAAAAGAATAGTATGGGCATCAGAACCTCATTTGAATTACTCACTTCAATGATCACACTAAATCTACAGCCATATGCATGCTAGGCCACTCAAAAGGATTATTCCCACCCAAAAATCACTTGCGAATCATAACTATATAAATCGAGGTGAAAACACTATTACAAACTAGTCTTTGTGTGCATCCGTCTGTTAAAACAGAATCCATTAGATGGGATTAGTAACGTGCATAGACACAAGTGTTTGAAGGCGCGTCGAGACAGGGAGGGTTCAACAAGGGCAGATAGACGATGGTCCCACTATGGCAGCTCTGCATCACATAGCGCAGGGGAAGTGGATAGATTCCAAAAAGCCATGTACATGGCAAAATCTCAATTAAATCATCTGTCCATGCATCCATACATCATTCCCTCATCCCGGTATGAAAACGCCTGATTATTTACTCACATAACATGTGAAATTTCTGTGCGTAATGCAGTCTGCAAAATCCACTGTGCTCCAGCCCGGAATTCCAGTGTTGTGAAGTAACATGTATTTGGGAACGTCCTGCCTTATCGTCCACTACGCTATTGCGCATCCCATACTATTCATATCAATCATTGCATTCTCGCCATGGCCCCTGTCCGAAGGACATTAAACAATAGAACGTTATATTTGCAGTCAGACCTGTGGGCGTCTCCTCGCCGCTAGCTGAAAACCGAAAGCGCTGTCCTTCGAATTCCTCATTTGCAACATCACGTCGAAAAGGCATCTGTGACCGCTTGAAATCACAAATTCATCCATGTAGTGCGGCAGTGTGTGAAAATGGCAACTGGCTTCACTCACAAATGGGACGCCCCGCCCGTCGGTGAACCTCGGTACAGTGCTGCATGAGGGTCCACCGTTAATCGAGTACTACATTCCACTGACCCTTCACAAGTTTGTTCGCGACTGCAAAGATAGTATGTGAAACAATGGGACCATAGCAGAATGAACATATGAACCAATATTTCACTGCCATCGGGATTAAATACATGATTGTAATAGCAAGATGCCATGCGTCAAATTGCAGCGTTGTGTGCGGGACGTGCTCGCCCAAAGGGGATTGCAGCTTGCACAGGTGGAATGAATCACCACAGGTGGAGGCTATACAGCCTGAAAACACATAAATTGCACACCCAACCCCCTCCCACAACCACACCCACTCCAAAATGCTACCGGCAGGACTAGCGATGTTGGCCCTGGGGGACCTGATAGCACTGCAAGTACTCCAACTTCAAGAAGAAGACGAACACCAACTACTACAACAACCGGCCGCACAGAGGAGACGCAGGAGGAGGAGGAGGGCAAGGCAGGGCCAGCAAGGCCCACCAGCACAGCCACTACCACCACGCAGGCAGCCCGCAATCCCACGCCTCCGAGCTCATCCGTTCAACCTCGCTGATGAGCAGATCCACACCCTCTACCATTTGGACCGGGACACCATAACCGCCATTGTGGACATGACACACGCTGACCTTGTCAGCATGATAGATAGCCCAACCGCCATCCCACCCCTACTGAAGGTGGTGTCTGTACTCCACTTCCTGGCCACAGGCACCTACCAGCACACAGTCGGACAGTTGCATGGCATTTCACAGCCACTGTTGTCACGGACACTATTGCAAGTGCTCGATGCCCTCCTGAAGCACGCAGACGACTACATCTCTTTACCACGCTCGGAGCATGAGATTACAAACACAAAAGTGGGATTCCATGCACTTGCCGGCATACCGGGTTGCATTGGTGCCATCGACTGCACCCATGTGGAATTGGTTGTCCCACATGCCATGGAGGTCCAGTACCGCAACCGAAAACAATATCATTCTCTTAATGTACAAATGGTGTGTGACTCCAACAGGATCATTACACATTGTTGTGCCCGATTTCCTGGACCAACCCATGATTCTATGGTCTTGAGGAACTCTACAATACCACGCTACATGGAGCGACACGCAGGGAACAGATCCTGGCTACTCGGTGAGTCTCATTTCATGCATGATAATGTGGGGTATGTGATGCGGCAATGACCTGGCAGGAAGGGGGGGGGGATGCGTACGTAGCAATGTCATTCCACAAACATCCTTTATTGTCCACATACAGGTGATGCCGGGTATCCACTGAAGAGATGGCTCCTTACACCACTCCGGAACCCACAGAACCAGCATGAGGAGGACTACAACCATGCCCACTCACGTACCCGTGTAGTCATAGAACAGGCATTCGGCCTACTGAAGGCTCGTTTCCGCTGCCTCAGCAGGTCTGGCGGGGCACTCCTGTACCGCCATGAGAAGGTTGCAAAGATGGTCATGGCATGTGTCATGCTACACAACATGTGCGTACGTAGAAATGTGCCCATGCCCCCTGACGCAGAACTGCAAGCACCTGAAGATGGTCATGATGAGGGTGGGGATGTGGCAGCACCTCAAGGAGTCCGCGAGGCACAGGAGGCCCATGAAATTCGTCAGAATATCATAGATTCATGCTTCTAGCACTCACGCCTGGTGGCTGATACATGGACACGGGACTTGTGGCACTGTGTGTGTCTGGAACATGCACAATATGGACTGTACGCCTATAAAGGCCTCGTACACAAAGATCAATGTCCACACATCTCATTGGATGATTGTGAAATGTTAGCATATGTGAAATTATGTTACACACCCCATCGACCCGCCACCCAAGAAAGCCCAACACACCCCCTCCACCCTCCTACCTCCCCCCCGAACACCAGTGTCCAAAGATGCTCATTGTCAGTGGGCAGACGCTATTGCAAGCCCCCTCTCCGGGTATCAGGGGCACCCCTGCCTGTGGAGCGCAGGTTCCTCCCAGATCTACGTTGGGGGCTGCCCTGGACGGAACTTGCAACGGATGATGTCTCTGCCTGCTCACGTCCATGCATGTCCCTAAGGGTGTGTGATAGCTCAGTGAGCACACGGCGCACAGCGGCAAGTTCAGCACATACGTCTTTCGACGTCGCATGCAGTTCCCCCCTCAGGCTCTCGGTGCTTCTCTCCATTTGTACCCTCAGGCTCTCGGTGCTTCTCTCCATTTGTGCCCTTAGTGTCTCTGTACTTCTCTCCATTTGTGCCCTTAGTGTCTCTGTACTTCTCTCCATTTCTGCCCTAAGTGTCTCAGTAGATGTTTCTATGGCTGCCTTAGTACCCCCACATTCATCAGCATGCTCCTTGAGGAGCGTGGCCAGTTGCTGCTGTTGCACGATCACCTGGTCGAGGGACTGTTGCCTCTGCTGGGCCATGCCCATTTGCGGTGGTGTCACAGAGGGGCTGATCACCTCATGTTGCCTTGCCACAGGGCTTGTGGGGGATGGCCAGTCGTCGTCTTGTGGGTGCCCCTGCGTGGTATCCTCATGGTGTACGGGATGAAACAAACAGGGGGATTGAGACAGGTCATGGATGGGTCCTACATCGACAGCACCGTTTTCTGTGTCGGAGCATGCTGCCATTAATGCAGTGTCACCTATGGTGCTGCTGCCACCAGAAGCAGTGCCTTCTGTGGCATCCATTGGGGGGACCTGTGGTGCTGCTGTTGTGGGCATGCTGGCTGCTGGGGTGCCTGTTGAAGTCCCCTCCTGTGTGCTGCCACTTGATTTGTGCTGCTGCCGTGTCTTGATCCGTGCAGCTGAGGTGGAGGGTCTTTGGCCGTTGGTCTTGGCCCTCTTTGCAGGTGTGCTGGTAGGGGTGTCCTGAAGCTCGTCGTTTGAATCGGACCCTGTGGTGAAGTAAAGGAGGGCAAGCGTTATTTATGGGTCTGTGGAAATTGGAATGGCAATGTATCACATGCATTGGGGTGGTACCTGAGGGTGATTTGGGTCAGGGCCTTGGAGGTGGTTTCATTTTTGTGTGGATTGAGGATGCAGTTGTTTTGCAGCCTGCAGTTAGGGTGTGCATGCTGCACGTGTAGAGGGTGTTTTTAGGATTTTTAATTATTTATGTATTTAATGTGACTTTTAAAGTGCGCTATCAGGCCAATGTATGTGGACGTTCTCCTGGACATGTGTTTCTGTTGCACTATGTGGACACATGGTACTTCACATGATTGGACATTGTGGATTTAGCATTGTTTTATTTGGCCCACCTACCTGATTCTTCGGATGTCTGCACTCCTTTCTCCATCCCTCCGACTCCCTCTATACTCTCCATTCCAATGGTGGAGGCACAGATTTCTTCCCAGGGGGTCAACTTGATGGGTGATTCCGATCCTCCCCCGGTAGCTGTGGCAATGTTACGGTTGGCTGATAGTATGCTCCGTACGCGTATCCGCAAGTCGTCCCATCGCTTTCTGCATTGCTGTGGGTTGCGGGGTGCGGTCCCCACCGCACTTACCCGCTGTGCCACCAGGGCCCATATGGCCTTCTTGTTCGCAAGTGCCGTCCTGGTCATTTGCGTGAGAAGACGACGGCAGCATTCTCCTGGAGGGTCTCTGTGAGCACGGTGAGTTCCTCATGGGAGAAGTGGACCTGCCGCTTGCGGTCGCACGCTTTTTTCGCAACTTTTCCCATTTTGATTGTTTTCACTAGGGTGGCTAACGGGTTGGGATGTGTCTCAGGGTAGGATTTTTAATGGTTGTGTTGGGATTCTGATTTTATAGGTGTACGGCGTGCTGTTTCCCGTTCCGGCCCCATGTTTTTGCTTCCGTTTCCGTATATTTACGGTCACCGTATTTTGCGATTACCGCTCATTACGGTGACCGCTATGATGGGTGGCGGAATTGCACCTAGGGCGCCGTACGACGGCGGTGAGGGGCGTTTTGGGGACATTTCCGCCATCGCGGACTTTGCACTTCCGCCATGGCGTAGTGCTCGTGCCCGATGGGTCAGAATTAGCCGCACTTTACTCCGTCGTGCAATGGTGGAAACGCTATTTACGCTATGGCGGTCAGGTCAGTTACTTTCCGCCAGGGTCGTAATGAGGGCCATAGTCTTTTTCTCCCTCCCCTTGTCGCCTATGCTTCTGCACTGGTGGGAGAATGCATCTGCATTGTTTAAGTGGGATTGGGGTTGGAAGCCCTTGACGGAATTGTCAGAGGGAAAAAAAGACTGAAAGTTATTTTTCCGAAAACCTTCGGTCTTTTCTCCCCTGAACATTGCAGCCACGGGTTTGCAACCCTACCCGCAGCCACAACCCTCCCCCCAGACCTCTACTTACCTTGCGGCAGCACACTTTGCTGTGTGCCGCCGACTTGCTGTGTCCCCGCAACGCCTGTTTCCTTTCACTTCTGTGATCAGGACCAGGCGCCGCAGGGTCCTTTATTTTTTTTGAGCTTTGTATGGGATCGGCTGTGGGGGAAACCCTGCAACCCCCATTCACTGTATAGTGAACGAGGTATCAGGGAACACCCCTGCAGCCCGTATAACCAAATGAAGGATTTGGTCAAACTTTTCAGCTGTTCATTATTTTCGAATGGCCGAAATTCAGCCAAATCTCCCATTCAGGCTTTTTTATTCATCCTTATTGGACGTTTCCTTTAAGTGCACTACACTTCTTTGTTGCTTAATGCAAAACATTGGTAGCAAGACTTTAACAAGTCATCAAGTCAATGTGAATAATAATTATCAAGGTACAATACACTGATGGGGGTGTGCACAAGATAGCCAGAATTTGGTTACACCAAGGTTTTGTTGGAAAAGCCAGCTCTTCCGTTCTTTTCTAAACTGATACGGACATGCAAAAGTCTGGATTGCAGCCAAGTTTGAGTTCCACAGGACCAGTGTGTAGCATGAGGACTGTTTCCTAGTTTTTTCTTTGAGAACCAGCCCATATTCCAATCTGGTGATGGTCTTACTGCACGATGACCATGTGCCACTCATTGTTTTCTGGGTATCATTTATGTAGGCCGGTGTACTGGTTGTGGTTGCCTTGTCGGTAGACACAGTTTTGAACCAGATCGTAACCGGGATGGGGAGTCAATTGAATTTGCACAAGGTGGGGGTAATGTGGTCAAATTTCCTAGAGCAGGTGTTGAGGCGATCAGTGGTATGGTGGGCCGCTTTGAGAGGGTCCAAATGAAGAGCCAGAAGCCCTAAGAGCAGGTCGTTGCCCTGTCGATATGCAGGATCACTAGGGCCTGCACCATCATTCAGAGGTCCTGGCGCAGGAAGAAAGGCTTATCTTGCAGAGTAGAGAGATCTGATACCATGTTGTTTGAGCCTTTTTCATGGTTTGTTGTTGCAAGGATAGAATACTATACACAAATCTAGCCTAGAGATTTTGCTGAATGGGTGAGGCAAGAGTTAAATGGGTCCAAGAGCATTTCGTCCAGCCACCTTGGAGTGGGCTCCTGCTTGCAGGTGTGTCACAGAAGTACACATTTGGTATTGGCAGGGTTAAGCTTTAAATAGCCACTTGTCATTCACGTTTGCATGGTTGCAAGGCATGTGCAAAGGCAAGCAAGACAATTGTATATCATCTGCATATATCAGTGACATTTGTATACTCATCCTCTATACATAGATATGTTTGAACCAAATCTTTATTCAACAACTATGAGAGAACGTCTATGAATGATTCCCTAATCTACAAAGCAATAAAAAGGCTGCTTATCAGAATGTCTTCATAACACAAGTTCAGACCTTTGTCCGAAACCTATTCGAACATATCACAGCCGTAACGCTATCAGATAGAAAGAAAGAGAAAAGGATCCTAAGCTTCTAAGTAGTCTAGGGTTACTTCAACCACTGAATCTTTAGTGGTGGCCGGTTTGCTGACCCCACCAACAAGTTCTCAGTTCCTCTTTAAATCCTTAAAAGGGATCTTAAAAAAATGTCTCTCAACGTTCCTGTTTCAAGCAAACAAAATGTCTGTCAAATGTTCCACATAGTTCCTTGTTTTATCATGTCTCTTGGGATGTAGTCATCTGAACTGTGAAGGCCAGTATTCGCAGCTATGACCAAGTTAGTCTGTGGTGCCTCCTGGCCTATCTTCCTCCTCACCCCCAGGTCAGCTACAAGTTGATACAGACAAGCTCTCAGCCCGGGTGGTCTATGGGTTCTTCTAGTCCGATCTGGTTGCTCTGCATCACCCCCTCATGGGGTATTCTCACTTTCAGAACCATTTGGCCACTGGCTTCTCCAGCCCTGTCTGCTTGTTATTTCTTAGCCCCTCATGGGGTAATCATGATTTCAGCCCCAACTGGGCTATGGGCTTCTTCACCATTTTTGAGTTGTGTTTTTCACCCCTTAGAAGGGTATTCGCACTCTGAGCCCCGACTGGGTCACAGGCTTATCCAACCTTTCTGGTTGCTTTTTCTTACCCCCTCATGGGGTATTCGTGCTTTTAGCCCACACTGGGCTACAGGCTTCTTCAGTGTGGCCTCACTGCCCTCCAGTGGACCCCTATGCATTGCAGCGTACTTCGTCTCCAGTGGCATGGTTCATGGATGGAGACAGACTCTCCGGCCCAGGCAGCTCCATGCTCTAGACTTCTCGCTGATCCATGTGGTCGAACGGCTCCACGTCTCGTCTTCCTTCTCGGGAGCTCTGCACAGATGCTGCGGGACGTCGGCACTCTTCTGCTGGTTTGCTTCCTCTCTCAGCAGACCCTGGCATGTTGGGGTGCCGGTCTCCCTCTGAGAAACAGCGTTCCGCTCGCTGCCTTTAGCCTCCACACACCATGCTGACTGCATAGCGCTCGGCTCCTCTGCTGTGCGGCTATGCACGGCAGCGATCCAAATTCTCTGGGTGCTTTTCTCCCATTCTACTGAGGTTGGGTAGCTTTTAGGTGCCTCCCTGGAATTGAACAAGGGATCCATTGATTTTGTTGTCCCCAAGTAGGTGGCAACTAAAACAGATCAGAAACCCAGCCATTTACATTAAAGGGGCCCTGTGTCTGATTGGGCATTCCGGTCCCTAAAAGAGGGAGGAGGGGGTCACCTCCTGTGGGATACGCTTGCCCCGTCCCCTACAGAGGATGTTGCGTAGTGGGCCCACCTCCCCAGTCTCAAAGGGGTGGCTTTGCTTTGGGGCAAAGGGACAAACTCCCTGGACTCGTCACAGTGTTAAATGATCGTGGACATTGCAGGTATGCAGCATGCAATGCAGAGACTGCATTGTTGAATTGTGAATATCCCTTGACATAAAGTGAACATGAATCAAGAAGTGAACGGACACTGACATAGTCTTAACACTTCTTTAGTCTAAAACATCTCTTTTATAACTTCATTTTGAATTAAAAACACAAACAACTCAGCTATTTCCTAGACCTTTGATTTGCTGATGTTTCTATGTGGGTTTTTCCTATCTCGCTCTTGAAAAAACGGCTCTGGGTAGCCTAAAAACACTGTTCGAGGGGATTGGGTCCTCCGACGTATTCCATATCTATGACATGTAATCACCACAGCTGTGCTGCGGTGATTACATGTCATAGATATGGAATACGTCGTCGGACCATCCCATCGAAAGAACGTTACCAGGTAAGAAAGTAACTTGTTCATCTGGGCTCTTCTCAGGAACGTTAGCTTGGGAGGATAGCTCAGCAGCAACGTGCTCACCTTGGAAGCAAAACGACACGGAGCAACACAGGTTCGATCCCAGGGCCGGCGCTTAAAAACCTCTGGGTATTAAGCACGTTATAAATAACATATCCATAAGAGGGAGGAGGGGGTCACCTCCTGTGGGATACGCTTGCCCCGTCCCCTACAGAGGATGTTGCGTAGTGGGCCCACCTCCCCAGTCTCAAAGGGGTGGCTTTGCTTTGGGGCAAAGGGAAAAACTCCCTGGACTCGTCACAGTGTTAAATGATCGTGGACATTGCAGGTATGCAGCATGCAATGCAGAGACTGCATTGTTGAATTGTGAATATCCCTTGTCATAAAGTGAACATGAATCAAGAAGTGAACGGACACTGACATAGTCTTAACACTTCTTTAGTCTAAAACATCTCTATTATAACTTCATTTTGAATTAAAAACACAAACAACTCAGCTATTTCCTAGACCTGTGATTTGCTGATGTTTCTATGTGGGTTTTTCCTATCTCGCTCTTGAAAAAACGGCTCTTGGTAGCCTAAAAACACTGATCTGGGCTCTTCTCAGGAACGTTAGCTTGGGAGGATAGCTCAGCAGCAACATGCTCGCCTTGGAAGCAAAACGACACGGAGCAACACAGGTTCGATCCCAGGGCCGGCGCTTAAAAACCTCTGGGTATTAAGCACGTTATAAATAACATATCGTATCATTACAAAAAAACAAAATAAAGTCTTTCAGTTAGTTTTGCAAATCCAGGTTTCACCTCTCCCGGTTATAGGTCAAAGTTTCGAAAACAAAAGGCACGAATGCCTTTTTTTCGACAGTAAAAGGACCGAAAAAAAGGATCGAGTTTTATTTATTTTTTATTTTATGGGGTTCCCCCCACCTCCCTGTTTTCTCTTTATAAAAATGTTTTTATACATGCTAAACTAAAAAAATATATAAATAAATATTTAAAAATTTCGATCCTTTTTTCGGTTCTTTTGTTTTCGATCAAAAGGTCATTCGATCCTTTGTAGTCGAACCTTTGACCAGACACCACCTCTCCCTGAAGCTGATCACTCTTGTGCACTTATATACAACCATGGCTGGGCCCAAAGCCTACTCAAAACCAGATAATAGTCCGACTGGCAAAGTACTTTTTTTCAAGCTTGATTAATATGTCTCCACAGTGACAGACTTTCCTAGTGGCCTCATGTGACAGGCCCCTGCTCCCGGGAGGTGGGAGGGCATGGATAGCCAGGGCATCCACCCATGCCAACCCCAGGCCCAGCAGCACCCATCTTGTGGCAGGACCTATTTCTCTTGGTGACCCCACAATCTGCTGCCAAGCTTAGGCAGAGTGCTTAGTCACTCTCCTCACAGTACTCTTGTTCAGACATCTGCTGCGACAACAAGCACTGTCTGTCTTTCAAGGCCAGCCAAGATGCAATCTTCCTTTTGTCCTCCATGGGCTCTGTACAGTTAAGACCCCTTTTTTCTGGATTTAAGTTTGTCTCAGAAATATGATCCGACAAGAGCGAGGTTTGGAATTTTTACCTGCTTGTCTTTCTTTTTCCAAACTTTTTCTGCAGTGTGTTTCTATTTCTATGTCTTTGAATTTTAAGCAGACTAGTCTGTATAATTTTCAGACTCAAGTCTATCATTTTGACTCAACGCATCTTCCAAATAAGCTCCTGTTTCATATGGACTTTCAGACACCTGTGGGGTTTTTGATGTACTGGTTTCGAATAGGGTTACCATATGGTCCAGACAGGCGTGCCCTCTGTCAGTTTCAGGCCTGTTGTCATTGTTCTTCCTACCTTTAGTCCCTGCACTGTGTTTGTGTTTTCATGTTCTACAGTGTTAGAGGTGACTGATAGAGTGGCATGTGTATTAGTATCCTGGTAATTACATTTCCCATTCTAAGTTATCAGCACTGTGTTTTCACTTTTTGTGGTTTTTACTCTATTGGATGGCTGTTTTGAAAAGCTTGACTGTTGGGTCCAGTTCTGTGTTTGTGTTTTCTCATATTGAGTCTTAGTTTAAATTTTTGGTAAAATGACAAAGACTTAAACCATAGTCTTAGTTTAAATTTGTGTCAAAATGACCAAGAATTAAAACATATACAAAAACATCTGTTTTAAACGTTTTGGGACATTATGAAGGGGTTCCTGGATGAAACAGGGGCACAGAGAGGAAAATCTACCCTTCCTTTACCCCTGCTCCGTGGACAAAAACACCAGTATTTCTGCCCACTTCTAATTTTGAATTGGCCGCAGAGGCTGGATTCCGTATGTATTCTGCATGGATTTTTACAGCACGTTATTGTAATGCCAACCACCATGCACATACCCATTCGTTTCAAAGATATTTTTAATTTGCTTTTCCATAGACAGATACTGCTCTTCCTCTGTGGCGTCTTTTTGTCATTGTATTTGTTCATGCTGTTGTCTAGTCCCCGATAAAAGCGATCAGAGGGGACTTGGTGCCCCTGATAATCCGAACAATCGTACGTCCTGTTGCTTTCCTTCACGAGGAGAAGTCTGCCTGGGTACCTGGAATCTATCCATTCTGGAATCTGATCAGAGCTCACTGGGATGCATTTTTTTTCTGTTTTGGAAGCTTGCGATTTAATAGGGTTACGGTTCTGCCCGTCAAAATATTGGGGTCACAGGCTTCCAAATCTGTAGTGTGGAGGAAAATTGGGGAAACGAGGTGGTGCTTGAAAAGGATTCTGACTGGGCACAATCCCTGATTTTCCAGAACACACCACAGTCCTAGGTTTCAAACTGACCACTGTTCTCAAGGTATAAATTGGTATCATAGAATCTATCTGTTTCTTTGTGGCATTGTGAAGGCATCATGAAGCAAGACACAGACAACAGACTTAAAGTTGAAAATAAAATACTTTATTAAATCAAATGTCAGGATGGGAGAATGCCTAACTTGCCCTATGCTATGGTGGGATTTCCCTACCTGAATGAAACTAAGGAAAGTCTGTGACAAACAGTTCAACTTAAATGTCTGTGTCCAAAACCTATACTTACCCCGACAACTAAAGCTAAACAATGTGTAGGGATGTCAATAATAAAAGAAATAGTGTTTAACTCAAAGTTCTGAGCTTCCTCTAGCTCACAGCTCTCTTTCAGTTCCCCTTCCCCAAGTGTAGGAAAGTTCTACAAAAGTCTCAAAATTACCTTTCCCAAGTTCAAGGTGATACAGTTACAAACAATCAACAGGGTTCCCTTCCCCAAGTTCTAAGCAACAAAGTTCAAACACAAAAAGGTCTTGAGGTTCCGTTCTCAAGACAACAAGTGAAGTTCCTCAAGTCTCGGGGTTACCTTCCCCAAGACTATAGCTTCAACACCACAATGTCCTTGGTTTTCAGCATTCAGGGCTCACTGGTCTAGGTGAAGTTGGCAGACCGAACGGTCCACCCATCATAGGTCGCGCAACCTGGATCCCTGGACTCTTCACCCCACACAGGTTCTTTGGTACTGGCTCCTGTGCACCAAGTCACCTTCACTCAGTTTGTCTTTATTGGCCTCTTGGCCTTTATGTGCAGATTTCCACTCATCTGGCTTTTCCTTGTCAGCCTTGTGGCTCTGCCACCACGTGTCACACAGCTCTTGCCAGGCTTTGGCTTTGCCACACTGCATTCACTCACAAAAGTTATTTTTGAGTTTATTTTGTTAGCACTCCACCTTCTTATGACTCTCTGTCACACTTGCGCCCTTGTCTATTTTCTTTATTTGCTTGGCCCATAAAGTTTTATTCCATTCTGCATTTAATATACTTAACTTCAGGGTTTTATTTAATTTGGCATTCAATATGCATTCATGCCATTTAATTTTTAAGTTTCCATTCAGTTCGGTATTCAATATGCATTTGTTTTGCTTAAGTTTAATTTTCCATTCAGTTCGGAATTCAATATGCATTTTTTTGGCTTAAGTTTCCCACAACCGGAGACTTTCGAAAACGTTCTCTCTGAGACATGCGACCACTCCGATACAAAGTATTGCTTCTCAAACTTCATCAATGGAAATGTTCATGCTGATGTACTCACGCATCAAGTTATACTGGGTTTCTCATCTGTCAGAAATTCACCAGTCGTATCGATAACTTTCACAGCAACGCGGAGCACACAAAGTTCTGCTTCTGATGTTAGGGGTCCAACTTCTGCCCCGTGGACACTCCTGTGTCTGCTCACCAACACAAGAGAACAAGCACTTTCGTTAAAGAGACGGCCTCTCCACACGGCTCTCTTCTCTGCCTTCAGTCTGCCCCAAGGACCACCAGCGTCTATGCCACGCTTCGTGAGACCACCTCTCTCTGCAGTGCCCAGCGTCTCAGTGTTCTGCAAATGGCAGTCTGACTCACAGCAGTTCCCTCTAATGGCTTGCCTACTCTCAAACAAGGTCCCCTGCTGGTCTCTCCCACATATGCCTCCCTGTTTCTCCCTGTGGTGTTCTCTGCCTCTCATTTTATACACCTGCAACCCTTTAACAGGTTGCAGGTGTGCTTTCTCAATTGAGCTTGCCTATGATTAAGGGGAACATGCCTGAACTTCACAACACTTTGCAGGCATCTTCCTCGTCCATGTACTAAAGTGGCGAAATGGCATATTGTTCATCACTTTTCCTATTTGAGCGAATTTATATTGGTCATTTTTTTTGTTCGAAATTGCAGGGGTAGGAATCCCCACCTCACTCCCACCACCTTAACCTATTCCCTTACCCCACCCCACATATATTTATTTTATTTTGACTGAATTTCAAAAAAAAAAAAATCCCAAAAATGTGGCCAAATAGAAATGGTCAATTTGACCTGCGATCAATTATGCTAATACCAAATGGCATAGTGTTCATCACTCTTCGTTGCCTCTTCCTCATCTCATATGGAAAGGGGGATACCATGTCTCTCCTGTGTGCACCCCACTCCCAATCCACAAAGACCCTCCACCGAGGTGAACCTCCCTCGCTTCTCCACCGTCAGGGTCGGGATCCAAGAGCGATGGCCTTTCCCTGGCCACCTGAGAAGAGAATCCAGGGGGGTTATAAGTGAGATTACCCTCAGGTTACTCACAGCATGTACTCGCATTAATATCCACTTTACTGGAGTCTGTATTCCGAGTAACCAAATGTTACCGCGTAACCATATTATTTTTGAGTCTGCTTGATTTATGAACAAGCTTGTGCAATAATCCAGTTCAATTTTGGCTTTTTCGATGGAGGCATCTGTGTCGGGAAGATTATGGAAAATGTTACATTTAAATTCTGATCCCTGTACAGTTTCAGGCAGACAGTTTAGTGCCATTGAGGCCTAATGTGTGTTCACATAAGTCGAAACAATATATGCATATTGCTGCTTTACATTTTCTCTGTGAGGGAATAAGAGGTTAAGGGATGGGACTATGAGGGTCTGGGGACCAGAAACCACTACCAACTCAGTATACATGGACCCCCCAGATCCTCCTTTCCTTCCCTAGACAGTGTGTCATTCAGCTTATCGAGCGTACAGACCCCCAGAATGGTTCATGAAGGATGGCATACAGTTAGAAAGGAGAGAATATAAGAACTAATGCGCGGGACCCCGTGACTCTGTTAACCACATGATAAAACTAACAGATACCTTTGGTTTGTGAGAAACAAGTGCAAAAGCTCAACTTGTGGAATATATCATGAACCAGCCCCACAGAGAAACTTGTGGACATCCTTATGGGGCAGAGAATCATACAGACACAGAAACTATACAGTGGCATACCTCAGTGGTGCCTTCTTGGATTTCGGTGACCATCAGCGGACTTGACTTCCTGACTCCTTGATGGGAAACCAACCATTTATTTCCTGTGCATGTGGCACCATTGTGCGGTCTAAATCACAGGCACTCCCACATGAGGAAATGATCATTTGTTTGCATACAAACCAAACAGAGGGCCTGCTCCTAACTAGCACACAGCTGCGGTCGGTCTTCCATTTAAAAGCCCAAATACAGTCATGAGTGGAGTGTAGATGGAAGCTAGCTAAGCGGGAGCATGGGGGGGCAGTTAGGACACTGTTGGAGAGCATAGAGAGAAGTAAGACGAGCAAGAGGTGAGAGAGAGGATGGGGCAATGCTAGGAAGAGGGAGAGAAAAGGAGAATATAGGAATATTTAGAGAAAAAGAAAGGAGAGGTAGGGTGAAGAGGAACAACATGAGTGGGGGAGAGGATAGCGTGATGTGAGCATGAAAGAAAGAAGGTGAGCAGAAGGAGGAACCTCTAAAAAGAGAGGGAGGAGAGAAGGGGACCGCATAATGGGAATAAGAAGAGAGTTGCAGAATTTTCTTGGGTGAGAAAAGTGCTACTAAGCTGGTGGAGAGGGCCCAGATCAAGGGAAAGGGGCAACACACTAGCAGAGATCGCCTCTATCCCAGCCCAAAGTTGGGAGTGGGGGTATTTGTAGGATTTAAGAGGAGGGTGAAGTTTGAAGTGCCATATGGTTTTACTGTTTGTGCAGTGTCTCACACCAGACTCCTGTAATACGACCTGAAGGTACTGTGGCAAATCCAGGGATTTCGTACCTTCTCCCCAAAGGGGAGCCACCCCATTGGGACTAGTGAGGTGAGCCTGCTAAGCAATACCCTCCCTATGGTTCAGGACAAGTGGGATCCCACTGGGTGAGACCCCTCCTCCCCTTTGGGAGTGAGTAATGCCCACATCAGGTTTCCAACCCACCTCCACCCTGTATCAAAACCACAATATTTGTTGGTTATATGGGAAGTGAACCTATTAATAATATACAGAGCCCATTTAAAGTTGGCTGGGTTTCTGGCCTGTACACGATTGCACCTCCTGGAGAAACTGCTGACCAATGGAATTCTCCACTTCCCTCCAGGGAGAAACCTAAGACCAGCAGGAAACCAGCCATAAGAGAGAGCAACCAAGAACACTGGTGTGTACGAAAGACGCAGGTGTTCCCTTCGATGAAGGAAGGAGAGCCAGTAGAGAACATGGTGTATGGAGAAAGAAGTCTCCACAGGGAACTTGGCTGTTTCCATAAAGGCGGAGACCCCACCCAGGACCAGGCTGCTGAGGCAAGAAGCGCGCCATCAAGCAACCAGAAGTACTGACGCCCTATTGCCCGGATGCCAAAGTCCCGAACGTGAGGAAGAAGAGCCACAGAGCCGACCGCACAGACCAAGGTGTAGAACCACAAGAGCCCAAGTTCATAGCACCGGCGCCAAGCCCTGCAGTGAGAGAGAAGGTACACAGTTAAAGAGGGGGATTGGAGGAGAGGCAGTGAGGCCGACGCCCAACAGGCCTGAGTTGAGCCTATAGCCTAACGGAGGCTGAGAAAGTGAACATTGCACAAGGGGCTGAATGAACAGTAATAATCACGGGGGAGAGAGCCTATAGCTCACCTGAGGCAGAGAAAAGTAAGACAATGCGAGGGGTTAAAAGAGCTGCACTAATTAGGGTTCATCAAGCATATAGCCCAACAGGTACTGAGAAACATACAATCCTACAGAGGAGTGAAGAAACCATGTCACCTAGCAGCGAGCCAAACCATAGCCAAACCAGGGATGAACAAACAGATATCCCTGAAGAGGGTGACACAAGGAACCAATACCGCTGGGCTGAGCAGGCCCAGAACCTAACTAGGGCTACAAGTTGGAACAATCTCAGAGCTACAGAGAGTGAACTTTTTTGGTTGTCTTGTGAATATTGAGCTACTCAGGTTACAAGAATACATCCCCAGAGAAGGGATAAACTGGACAATATTTCGATTACTTGACAAGGGCATTCTGGTATTCGAAACTAAGACCTTTCTTTAGTTTACTAGATTTTTCGTTTATGGCAAATCTATGAAGCCTGGAGCTGAAAGAAACTGAGAACATTGTGGGTGGGAATCAGATAACCAGCCACCACGGATATTTCAAAAGTGGGAGTAACCCACATGCTGAGTTAGAACTTAGCATGCTTACTGTTTTCCTTGAATAGTGCTAGGTCTGCTTACGTTTGACAGAGGACTGAGTTAATTCTGTTAAGACATCCTGGCTAGCACCTCATAGAAATAGGAATTAGAATAGGTTTTCGTTCAGTTTACTATTGAACTACTGTTTTCAAACATGTCCTCTTTTCCGTCTCCTATATATGACAGTACATTTTGGTGATATGTAGAAGGAACTTTTAAATGAACAAAAAAAACGCCTTTGCTGCCAGTACAGATAGATAGTGGGCCTCATTACGAGTAGGGCGCTAAGGGATACCGGGCACCGGTAAGGAGACCGGTGCCGGTAATCCCATACCGCCCTATTCCGAGGTCCCTTGGAGGGAACCGTAAGGAACGTGTAGTCTGACCGCACGTCCCTTACGGGTCCCGCTAAGGACCAGTGCGCTAATAACGGGCTTGACATTCGCAAGCCCGTTATTAGCACCCTCCCCATTGAGCCCTATGGGGGCTCAAATGGGAATGGGGAATGGTTTGTTCAATGGGGATTTACCGGTCCCACCAGGGTCGGACTACACCGGTAAGTCCCCATTGAACAACACCGGTGTCGGACCCGTTATTGGAGGCAGTAATGGCGCAAATAGTGCCCTGGCTACCTCGAAACTCGGAATGAGGCCCATTGAGAATGTGATAAAGCGTTATCTTACTATTCAGCAATCAGTTTTATTATTTTCTATTAATTACTTCCCGGTGGGTTAACCAGACAACATCAATTCCTCATACAAACATATAGTTCAGACATATAGAACATTCAACATAGGTACATAGATAAAACACAACTTTCTAATGTTCAACTTTTAAAGTGTGATGTGCTACTAACGTGCCACTGTGCTTCGCAAACCTAACATGTAAAAATTGACTGTAAAATGTACACACCTCGACCCTCAGTGTATAGCACCAACTTTTCTAACGTACTAGAGAAAAAAACATTTCTCAGATTAAATAGCCCTACATGTTTCATTCCTTCATAGCAGAGTGAATATAGGAACTTCAGCGGCTATGGTTCTGTTGCTGAGCACAACACAAAGAACTGACATGGCAATGTAGCTTCGTCCACCTTATGGCCCACATAATGTATTAACCTCTGCTGCGCTTCTTCGTAAGCGTCACATTGTAGTGCCTCGCAGTTAGGCAATTTCTTATCTCTTGCACCGACCAGCAATTCACAATCTACACCCTTCTTTTATTTAGAATCAATCTGCCAGGTGAATCTCAAAGCAGTTTGGCAGAAGCAGGCCTTCTTGATAGGCTCACAATTCTATTTTGTGTAATGACCACCTGATTGCAGCGGTTATCAGGTGCCCTGTAAAATATAAAACAGCAACGTCAGATTAGACAAATGCTGTGGGTTTCATTAACTGCATCCGTGTTAAATATGCTGTGTGAATTATACAGAGAAGTCTTACTTACAAATTCAATTCCAACAGACTATTCAGTCCACGGAAGTGGCGAAGTAGATCTAGGAAAAAAATCCTATAGATCTAGTGAGCCTAACTCTGTTATTTCTATTACTAATATACAGTTTACAGTTAAAGTGCCAGTTGGGCAGCCTCTCGTTCTGCTAGTTACTTGTTGGTTGGTAGTATGCATGATCAGCTCAACCATTTCATAATCGTCTCGCTGTGTTACAAACACTCTTCTCCAAACACGCAATGGTAGGCAGAGCAAATCCCCTGCAAACCATTGGGGGGTGAAAGTCAGCATGTGCTGCACTGGCGTTCATCATCTGGCTCCCGAATATGTGCCCATGTCGTTGCACTAAGTTAACTTACTGTTGTAGCTTTTTGAATGCCGTATGTCGGTGAGGGGCAACTCCGTGCGGCTCATGTTGAAAGCAGCCACGCATCTCTATGATTATTTAAATGGATCCAGCATGGGGTTCTTTGTGCTTAGACGTAGTACAAGCTATGCGATCAGGTGATCTGGTTGCCTAGCGATGGCGCAAGCCTCTCGCAACACTTGGTTGTAGGGTAACCCCTGCTGAAATGGAGCAATGAATGATTCCGACTTGATTCTGCAAGAGTGTAGGATCAGAACAGGACACATAACTGTGCTTAATAATTACTTACAAATTCTTTTAAAATATGGAATTTTGCTAAGCTTCTCTGCTCGGCGGTCTTCTTCTCGCGGCTCCGCAGCTCCAGCGTCTCTCTCTCGCTTTCGGCAGCCTGCATCTCTGTTCCTGGTCAGGTTTCGCTGGTCTGGCTTACTGTGTCTCTGCGACCGATCAGGTCCACCTCGCTAAGACCTCTCATGTACTTGTGGCAGTCTGTGTCCCAACCTTCAATCTTAGGGTTCCTCAGAACAGGATCAGCATCTCCTTCCTTACTTCTCCAGGGCCGGTTGTTCGACCCCAAAATTAGTCCTTCTTCCCTTTTTAACATCAGCTTTCCCTTTTGCTGCAGTACCGAGTGTGTTGGTTCCAAGGTGGGCTTTCGCCTCCTTGCTTCATCCTCCTTGTCACAGTGCTATTCTGTATCAGGTTTGGGATAGTCTCCCTCTTCCTCGTCTCAGTCCTTTTAAATGTGTTCTCTACTAAACCATAACAAATAGTGGAGTGGGGGACCAAAGGAACTGGAGTTGAGGTTAAGGATGGTGGGGACACCAATGAGGATGATGAATACTGCATTCTCCCAGGGTCATTGTCACCAATCCCATGAGGGATTTCCCCTCCCATGAAATCCACCCGCTGAGTACCACCCCCAGCGGGGCTATCGGGTAGTGGCCTCTCCTCCTTGGCTTCATGGAAAGGGGCCTCCCCCATGGAAGGTTTGACAATACCCTGGGATTTGTCAGAGATAGAAAATCCTGTCTTGGTGCTATTTTGAATTTGTCTGCACTCTATTGCTTTCTTAACCAATTGCAATATATATTCTGTTTTGATAGCATCTACTGTTTTATTATGCCTGCCTTTCCTTTTTGATTGTGTGACAGAAGGCTTTCTGTTTGTTCTAGCTGTATAATATGAACTGTGTTTTCTGATGACATGGCGAACAGAAGGGGCTCAGACTTTGGATCTTTTCAAAGAAAAACTCTTTTATTACACTAGGGTAAGACAAGACAGGGTTTGAGGAATGAAGCAGAGTCTTCAAACATAAACGTTTTATTTAGAACTGGATCCCTGTATGAATAACGCAAACTTAAGGTGTACTTCACCATGAAATAAAAAGGTGCCCAAAGTATGAAAACCCCTAAAGTAAGCCAGCCTGTCACAACTAATCCTCAAACTTAAAAGCAAGGTATTCTGAATCAAAAGTTCATAGAAAGTGTGTTGTCAAAATAGCCAAACCAAATGGTGCAGGAAAAGAAACTTAAGGTCCTTCCCTAAACTAACTCCATCAATTCAGAGAGGCCTTGTCCCAGGCATCTTGGGTAGACAGCCAACAGGGCTGCTTACGCAACTCAAACTGGGACCTGTAGTTGCATTCCATTTGCATGGCATCTTAGGGGAGGGATCAGCTGACTCCTGCGCTTTGGTTCCTTATCTCAGTCTTCTGGTTGATTACCCCCCCCCCCCAGTGCCCCTCTCTCTCTCTCTCGCTCTTGGTTGTTTAGTATGTTGACCCAACCTACTGTTGATCTTATGAGTTTCTCTCATTCTTTTGCAGCCTTTATTTTCTGCCTCTCTTCTGCTTCATGGGTCTTTTGTGCCCAAACTCCTGTTGCGGTCCGTTCTCCTTCTTTCTCTATTTGACCTTCCCCCTTATCTTCCTTTCAGGTGGGGGTTGACCTTACCCTGTCTTCCTCCATGGGTTCTTGACAGTCTCTCTGGCTTTTGACCCTTAGCCCCTGTGTGGGGCATTCTCACTTCTTACTTGGTGGCCGTTTTCTCTTGGATTTTCATTCTCGTTGCTTTGTCCCTCTCCTCTTCAGGGGACTTGGATAAGACTCCTCTATCCTGCAGGAGTCTTATCTTCTTTACCCTCTTGTTCTCTCTCTCTTTGCCCCTCGCATCTTGAGGGCACCTGTTCTGTCCTGGTCCCTCTACCACAGTCTTAGTGAGGTGTTGCCTTTGTCTCTTCCCAGGCTTCTCAGGTGGGCCAGGTCTTCCACCTTTTTGGCTTTGGTGGTGCTGCAGGGGTACCCTCCTTCTTCCCCCAGTTTCAGTTAGTTTCCTCAGCCTCTTCTCAGGCAGGTCAGCTCTTCCACCTTTTAGGCTATGGTGGGGCTGCAGAGGAACTCTCCTTCTTCCCCCTTTGTCAATCATTTTCCTCCAGGGTCTTCAGGCAGCTTTCGGACAGATGGTGCTCCAGTCCAGGGGTATATCGTTCTTTCATCGATGGGTGACAATTTGATGTTTTTTTTCCCCTGAGTACATTTTAACGAAAAAACCCATCGAAACATATCGATATATAAGGGGTGGGGGTGGTCAGGAATAGGTAAATAACAATATGGGATGAGGGGTTTGGGGTGGGGGGTCCCAAAAATAAAAAATAAACAATTTTGATGAGTTTTCTCAGTAACAAATACTCAGGGGAAAAAAACATCAAAATTTCACCCATTAATGAAATGACATATAACCGCTCCAGGGTAGTCCAGGCACCTTCACCCAGGAAGCATCTCCTCCTTCAGGATACAACTCCTCTTCCCTTCGCCAGCATGTGGCGAGGAGTATACAGACCCTGTCACTGGCTGAGGCAAGTTCAGGGTGAGCTGGCTCTTTGCCAGACCCCTCCTCATCTTGTTGGCTGCTGATTGGTGGAAAGCCCTGCTTACAGGAATGGATGGCAGGGTGTTGCACTTTGGTCCTGCTATTTTAAGCTCTCTTTCTATCGGCCAAAAGAACTTCTATTCGTTCAATTGTGGCTTCACGTTCTTTATTTTCTTTAATATATTCTTGTTTTATCCAATCCTTGGGGTTAAGGTTTTTTATTTTATTAATTTGAATATCATTTAAATTTCCCCAGGTTCCTCTATGGGGATTTGAACTTGGGTCCTCCCATAGGCTCTCTGGTGTTCCAAACATCTGGGATGTGTCCTGGTGCTAACAGAGGGAAAGGCTATGACCTTTCCTCTGAGGTCCTGCAGTGTCTCTCTCTGCCGTCATCTCTCATCCACTTCCATCCCTGAGAGCAGAGCACTCTGCCGTCTCGGCCCCCGGTGTTCCAGCATAACCATGCTGACAGGGGGATACCCTGTTAGGCGTCCACATGTCGTGAGCTGCCCCACTGCTGCCTGCCGCCATTCCACTCCAGTGGGCAGCGCCGTCACTGCCTCCAGGTAGCCACAAGTATTCCCATTTTGGGAGTCGGGCACCACGACTCATCACAGTTCTTTCTTGTATATATTTTCAAATTATGTTCTTGTATTCATCTACAGAGTCTCACTTCCGTTTTTGGGCTGTGTTTTTGTGGGCTGTCCCCATCTTATTTGTGAAGGAGAGATATTACCCATATATGAAGAGATATTGCCCATATATGTGTTTTTGTGTTTGGCTTTTAAAATTGTAACTTCACAGTCATTCCAATTTCAACCATGCACAGTATACTTTTTGGGGCTTCATGGTAGAAGGGATAGTTACCTTCATGTTCTGTCTCTCATTTCTTGTTGACTTCTTTATCATCATGTAGGAGGTTGGATACCCGATCCCTTCTGGCAGCTACTTCATGGGTCACAATTCAGTTTCCGATGAGCTGCTTTGCTTGCACCGCTACTCTCCTTGACTTCTCCCATGGATGAGTGTGGTTTGTGGGTGTACTTTCAGTTAATCTGTTTCTTCTTGAACTTTGTGGATCTAGGTATTCACTTTAAGAAACTCAAAAGTCAACTTTTGTCAAGCAAAAGAGCTATCTGCATTTTATAGTCCGACTCAAATAATTGAGCTTCTACAATGGCAAAATCTGTTTTAAATGTGTGACATTTTCTGCCAAACATTGACATTTTAGTGGATGTTATCTCACTTGCTTTAATCAATGTGAAGCTCTTTTGATGTGCTTTCCCTAATTCTGAAAGAAATTGACTACATTCGTGCTTAAACTAATCACTTGATGATGTAGTGCCATAGTCTTTTTTTCTGATTGATACTGAACTTGTGACAGCTCCTGTCTCAGAGCACTTACCATTGTTTCAATGTTCATGCTTCAATTTTCTAATTCTACATTTCCACTGAGCGAGTGTGTGGGCATATTTTAATGAATGTTACTCTGTCGCTATAGATCCACATTAAAATCATTTAGTTAATATTGTACTTTGCCTGTGCTCCTCATTGAGCCCCTGTTTAAACTTTCCAAATCATTCATTATTTTTAGATGAATCTCAATTTCTGAATGTAATGTTCCCTTTGATTTATTCTTGTGTTAAAAATAGAATGCACTCATAACATCCACCTGAATAAGCGTATGCTTCTTAACCACGTGACAGTGGGCATTAAAAACTTGACAGACTGCAAACACAGGGATTCTGTACTCCAGATATGGTTAGATCCCCGAAGTCGCAATCCTGGCTAAATCATTTTTCCATATTTGCAGGTCTGGTTGTGACAAAGCATCATGCAAGTATCGAGTTGTAAAACTGTACTGTTTTAAGAAGTCTGCACTAAACACTTCCAGAGTTAAATCATACCCTGTTGAACTAACTAGTGAAATGCTACCTAATACATTTGTATTCAACCAAATCATGTAACAACTACTCAAGGAAATCGTTGATATGACTCCCCATTATATAATATGCCAAATGAAGGTCATAATAAATCATATCTGGTCCATTTTATCAAACGATGATGCAATTTTAACTCACAGAACACTCTTCTTTATCGAGAGGTTAGCAGCTTTAATAGCTTGTTTGCGTTCATTTAAATAATTGCGTGCACGTTTGCAAAATATGCACACACACAGGTTAAGCAAAATATTTTAACTATATATTGTGAGGTACCAATAGTAAGACTCAGACACAAGGGTGACACCTTTTTTTGGGTATAGACTTTTATTGAAAGTGAAAGCGTGGGAGGTTGGGGAAGCTCCTACCTCTCCCCGAAGCTAAGAGGAGGTTCCCCGCCACAAAGGAAATAATGAAAATAGTCAGGATGTCCAAAATTATAAAGTCTGTCCCAGTCACGTCCCAAAAACCTATCTCTGGCCCTCAACTCATAAACTACCAAACGGTGCAAAGGGTGATCTTTCTTTAAAGAAAATAGTGTTTATCAAAGCAACAGACATTTTCTCTGCCGGTTAGGTTTTCAAAAGGATTCAAGAAATATAATGTTCCAATACTAGGGTGTTGCTCCTTTCCCCTAGACTTCAAAAGTAAAAGTGTCTTTTCAGTTTCTTCTTATACCACACAAAAGGGATTCTCCAAAAGTACAACACGCTCCTTAGTTCCAGGGTTCTAAATCTCTTTGGTTCCACCTTTTACTTGGGTATGAATCCTAGACAAGTAATACTTGAGGGGTCTTGGTGTACTCTCCTGCCAAGATCCAGCTATCTCATAATTTGTCTGTGTTTCATGTATAGGGCTCCAGCCCTGGTTGTTTCTCACTAGGGTCCCAGGCCCTTTTATTATTGCTCTCTCATTTCTGTGCGGTTCCCAGAGTCGCAATGGAACCTTTGCTTCATTTGGTTTACTCTGCTGTCAAACATGGTGTTCCTTGTTTCCAATCTTGCTTCCATGCCAAGTCTCTGAGTCCCTTACACTTTCTGTTTTATATGAGTGTGGTTACCACACTCACAATCATTGTTTGTAATATCCTGGTTCACTCTTCTGCCTAGCTATGTTTTCCCTTGTTATGCAGTTATAAATGAATGGGGTATCTACCCTGTTGCTTCTCTGTATTTCTCTCAGTGTATTAGTCCACAATACTTTCCGACCCTTATTCAGTCCTTTTTGTGATTCAGCCTGTTTCCCCAGGCCTCCAGTTAATCCCAACCAACCTGCGTACCTCTTGTTTTGTTTTGCATCTTCTATGTGTTGATATTCTGTGTCAAGGCCCTTGAGCTTGCCCTTGGTTCGGTTTTTCATCTGCAGCGTCCTGCGTCCTCCTCATTGTCCGCCCTCAACTCGATGTTGCTGTGGACACGGTAAGACGGTGCTGCATCTATTCGGTAAGTGAGTTTCAGAGTAGCTGTCTCGCTGGCTACATGTGTTCTCTCTCCTTCCCCAGTAAACACTGTCTTGTCTCTGTTTCTGTCTCACATCTCTGTACACTGCCTTCCAGCTGACAGCGTTGCTTCCCCGGTCACTGCCACCTGGAGGGATCGCTCCTTGGCTGTTAGCTGTGCCACGTTTAAACTCCTGTGTTGGGAAGGGGAGTCGTTCTGAACCAACCCTTTGGTTGCCTGCCATTGCATTCTGTTACCTATTTGAGACCGTTGGTCACCTACCATTGCATTTTGCTACCTATTTTGAGACCCTTTGGTCGCCTGCCATTACATTTTTCTACCTATTTCGAGACCCTTTGGTCTCCTGCCATTGCATTCTGTTACCTATTTGAGACCCTTGGTCGCCTACCATTGCATTTTGCTACCTATTTTGAGACCCTCTGGTCGCCTGCCATTGCATTATGCTACCCATTTTGAGACCCTTTGGTCGCCTGCCATTGCATTCTGTTACCTATTTGAGACCCTTGGTCGCCTACCATTGCATTTTGCTACCTATTTTGAGACCCTTTGGTCGCCTGCCATTGTACTTTGCTACCTGCTCTGCACATTGCATTCTTTAGCTTATACTGTGATTTGTGAATTTAACTGAACCCTACTGCTGAAACTGCACCCACTTGCTCTGCTCATGCATTTGAGCTCATACTGTGATTTTTGAATCTAGGTGAACCCTATTGCTGAAATTGCACCTACCCATCTGCACATTGCACTTTTAGCTTATATTGTCATCTTTGTATTTAGCAGAACCCCTTCTGGTGAAACTGCACCTACCTGCTCTGCACACTGTATCTTAGCTTACACCGTAACTCTAGAATTTAGGTGAACCCCATTGTCAAAATGGCACCAACCATCTGCACATCGCTTTTTATGTCTTAACCTATGTGGTGATCCTCGACACAGCCTTTCAGGGACACCCATCACCAACTAACTGTTAGCGTTAGCGAAGCTCTTACTGCTTACAACTACCCTGCCTACCATGAGTAAAAACATAAAGACCCAGACCTTCCTACTCACGATTGGTCTCCTCACAGCCATGGCCTCTGCTACCTCTAGCACAAGACCTCCCATAGACAGAAACATGAGACTTAGGCCAAGACTACCCTGCATTTATGAACCTAAAAGAAACAATATAAACAACACCACTGGACTCCTCTCTACCCATGACCACTTGGCTAAACGAGCACACGTAATGGAAACAGACACCCTAAACTCTGTGCCTGCCCACTCATACACAAAGAAGTACCCGAGCCAAAATAGACACACAATCAAACCTTCAGACAATCCTAAGAGTATCCTGACGTTAACTGGGTCGCTCATCAACGCCAGATCCATGGTAGCCCATGCCACTGAAATTGCAGACATCCTAAGTAACGGTAGTCTGGACCTACTTGCCATAACAGAGACTTGGCTCCACGAGGCAGCAGGACCAACCCTGATGTTAGCTGTACCTGACAGCCACTAGATCCTCAGAGTAGATAGACCCAATGCCAAACGCGGTGGCCTAGCCATCATTTCCAAAACTACCTTGCCTATTAGGCTTGCCACCTCACCTCCTTGCTCATCCTGTGAAATACAGCTAAACCGCTGTTATCCAATAGCTGCACGCTGACCATCCACTTGATTTACAGGCCCCCAGGACCACTAGGAACTTTAGAAGATGACCTTAACAGTCTCATAGCAAATAATACTCAAAACCACTCCCAAACCCTGCTGATGGGCGATTTCAACATTGGCCTTAACGACCCAGACAACAAACATGCCCACTCAATAGCCGCTCTACTTAATGACCACGGGCTCAACCAAAAAGTTCTCTCCCCTACCCACATCAAAGGTAGAACTCTCGACTGGGTATCTGAACTCAACCGTAACATTGCCATCACCGACATCGTCCCACAACGTTGGATGGACCACTACTTAATAAACTTCACAGCCACACTTGATCTCCTCAGCCCTAAATCCATCAGTATGATACCCCCTCTCCCTACTAGAAGTAAAAAAGATATTACTGCCGAAAAACTCATCCCTCTCCTCCTCTCTGCTATTAATGGCCTGGAGAATAACACCGACCCAGACACCTTAGTGGACACCTTCAACAAAGCTATGACCACTGCACTAGACACTATTGCACCAACCAAACTGCGCAAAGGCAAGCAGGAAGCGCATTTGAATGCCTGGTTCACACCCCAACTCAAGGATTTACGAAAACAGAAAAGAAAGCTTCAAGCTATCTGGCGCAACTCACCCACCGACAACAACAAAACTAAACTATCCCAACTATCCAAACTCTATAAGAAAGAAATTATCAACACAAAAAGAAATCTATTTGATGACAGAATCACTAAAGCCAAATCAAACACTAAGGAACTCTTTTCCATCCTCCGGGAAATGGAATCACCCCTACAACCAGCAGACATTGTCCCCAAGGACAAGATATGGTGTACTAACATTCAAAACGGCCTATCGAATAAAATTTCCACCCTCCAACTTAAAATAACAAAAAAAAGGACTCTCTGCCCCTTTCTGATCAACAAATACCAATGCCCACGGAGCCCAATACTATTCCGCCTTTCAGCTTCAAAACCATCTCAATCATTGATACTGAAAAGGTCATTCTCTCCCTGAAACCATCCAACTGCAAGGGCGACAGCTGCCCAGCGCAAATAATAACGGATGCAGCTAGGGACTTAGCCCCATTTATCTTGAAGCTCATAAACTCCTCCTTTAAATCAAATACAGTACCTACTAACCTGAAAGAATCTTGGGTCCTCCCCCTACTCAAAAAACAAACCCTTGATCCATCTATCCCAACCAACTACAGACCTATCACCACTGTGCCATTCCTACTCAAAATTATTGACAGAGTAGCCTACTTACAAATTCAAGACTACCTGGAAGCTAACCACCTGCTAGGCTCTCGAGATTCTGCCCACTCCATGGCACCGAAACAGCCTTGCTAGACCTTAAGACAAAAATTGAGGAGCTAAAGGATAGTGGAAAAACAGCTTTGCTACTTCTACTGGACTTGTCAGCAGCCTTTGACCTGGTGGATCACGCAGTTTTATGCAGCCACCTTAGGCTCACTGCTAACTTCATAGGGGAAGCTATAGCCTGGGTCCAATCCTTTCTAGCCAAAAGGGCTATGAGAGTTTTCTCTACCTCCACCTGCGCTGACCCCATGCAAATAACATGCAAAGTCCCACAGGGCTCCTGTGTCTCACCCACCATGTATAACATTTTCACCAAGCCACTGTTTGACAAGTTGGATAGACTGGGCGTCACCTACACAAATTATGCAGATGACACCCAAATCCTCATACCCCTTTCGGGCAACTATGAAGCGGACCTGGCCCTGGTGAATAAGATATACATCCTCATTCAGGCATGGATGGCCACCCATGGCCTCTGTCTGAATGACGATAAAACTGAGATCCTGCTCTTCGGATCTGACTCTAACCTAAAAAAATGAACCCCAAACTATGTATCCTTCAACATTGATAACAATATCATTAAGGTTATGCCTGTGGTAAAAACCGTAGGATTCTATCTGGACTCCTCTCTCACCCTTAAGAAGCAAGTCAACTCCCCCTCCTCCACAACAGCTTACACTTGCAAATTAATCAGAGCTGCCAGACCATTCCTCGCCAGTGCCAGCTGTGTCAACCGAGCCAATGCTCTTATCATGTCTAGAGTAGACTATTGCAACGCCCTGTACTAAGGAGCAAAGATTGCAAAATAACGTCTTAAGAGCAGCGCTGAACATCCCGCATAGAGAGCACATCTCCAAATTCAGGAAAGAGACCCACTGGCTAAATATAAAGGATCGAATCTTCCTCAAAACTATCTCTATCACTTCCAAATGCCTAAACAATTTAGCACCTCCTTACTTATCGGAAAAAATCTCCAGGAGATCTACATCCCGACCCACGAGATCTGCCAATTCATTTATGCTTGAAATCCCTAGATTTAAACTGACCACGGCCGGAGGAACTAGCTTCCCAGTCAAAGCAGCGCAATCATGGATTACACTCCCATTTGACCTTAGACGCCCCCTACCCTACGCCAGATTTAGACACAATACTCTCAAATGGCTTCCTCTTCCCCCTACCGCTGCTCTACCCTTCTGACACAACCCCGACAACCACTGCACTCAACATTACTACTGCATCCCACACACCGGACCTGTAGTCCACAGCTGTAGGCGCTCCCTTAAGTATACGTAATGTTAAATCCGATCCTTGTCATGTATCTGTGAACAGTTATACCCTCCATGCTCCTTGAATGGCAATTGTTCTGTACTGCACTATATATTGTATTATACGTTGTATTCACATGTATGCACCTGCCTGTGACAGGCAATGTAACTAAGGTTCGAGACTTCTTGTACTGCTGCGCCCAGCTGCCTACGGGCTTGGTGCGCATTATCAAATGAATAAACAAACAAACAAACAAACAAATAAACCAGATTTGTTAAAGAACTAGACTGCTCACTTTGGTACACCCGACTGATCGTCATCCTTGCAGTCCTCTTCCTCATTTCAATACATGGTTTCAGATGTAATAAGTCAATATCAATATTGGTTGACTCTTTACTTTGCATGAATTAACTAGTTGGATTGGTTTCACAATAAAACATGTCAGTCCTATCAGAGCAGATGGGCGGGGAATTTGCTTCCTGAAAAGGGGTTAAAGGACTTTCAGCTGAGTTATACTGCGTTTCCTGAAGATTATAGTCCCTAGTCCCATAAGGGGCTTCCCTTCCCAGGTGGTCCTCCCACTGTGCACCACCCCCGCACTGAAAAGGCAGTTTTTATCTTCCCTTGCAGATTTAAATAAATGATAATAAGAGAAACAGGTTGGTTGTCATTTTCCGGTGAAATGAGTGTATGAAGGTCTGATCTTCCCACTATTTGCTACGCTGCAGGTAAAACGTTGACCTTCCATTGGCCAATTCACATGTAAAACCATACCACTTTGAAATACATTCCGTGCCTGGAATGGGAAAATTAATAGTAGCAACTCAGATATCACAATAATCCCTAATAACACTTACAAAATGAAATGTGGAATTACTGATCAATTGAAAAAAAAAGAAGATTTGCCACATTGTTATCAAAGCCCATCGCCACAAGTAAAGCCTCTCCAGCTGGCATCCTTCATCCTATCAGACCCAAGATCTCAAACAAGTCATCCTAACATACTCTCAGACAGACCTTCCAAAAGCCAGTGTCAGGTCGTCTCCCGCACTGGCATTGCCAGCCCACATCGTTATGTGGGCGGACCGCCGTTGCAGTCCTTCCTTGGGAGAAGGAAAATGACGTTGAGGTTAGGGAGGGGGGCGAGGAAGTTCTGGCAGTTACTGCTGTTGTAAAAATAAAGGCAAGTTGCAGCAAGCCCCGGCTCCTGTGTCATAAATGCTGAAGGCGGTGTCTGGGTCTGCGCAAAACCCTACATCTGGCGAAGAGGGGTGCCCAACACCCGCTCATGCCGCACTGAGAACCGCAGTTGAGCGGCTTGGCGTGTCGGCGCTCCTCACCCCAGCACACGACGAGAGGCAGCAACATAGCCCCGGGGCACTCGCGCTGTAGCACGCACAGTGCCATTGGAGTGGCCCCACTCCCACGCAGCAGCCTAGATGACAACGGGCTCCACGCAGCATCCAGGAGGCCCCAACACATGCGCAAGCTCCACGCAGGCCTGTAGAGGCTGCACCATCCCCCACGCCACGGGCAGTGAAGGCAAGGGAAGATACAAGGCACAGCACACGTGGGCCCGCGGGCTACGTGTAGCAAACCCCGGACAGGGAGGCACACTGCAGCCAGTAAGTGGAATCAGGAAGCACCAGACCCAGGTACAAAGCCCCCGAGAGACGTGCACGTCCACAGGCACCAGAAGAGCGAGTCTCAGGCTGTTACTCAGGCACCATGTCAAATCAATCAAGTCCCGGAGCGTCCTCGTCTGCAGCAAAAGGTATGGCGCCAGATGACGCACAACAGACGCAAGGGGCAGGAAACTCATCGCAGAACATGCCTATGCCTGGCCCTTTTGACCTCAGAGACACATCCAATCTAGGACCCAGGTGGGTCATATGGCTACGTGACTTTAAATTTTACGCAGGAGCAATAGGCCTCACAGATGACGCAAGACTTAAAAACACGCTATTCATGGCCGTAGGCCCGGCTGTCAGATACACCGCCGGTGAACTACTAAATGTGGACACGGTGACATACGGGGAACTTCATGGCAAACTGTCGGAATGCTTTGCCCCCCACACCAACATAGACTACGAGCATCACATATTCCATACCACGAGGCAAGAAAAAGGGGAATCGATGGACAACTTCGTGATGCGCCTCCGCATCAAGTTAAAATATTGCGAATTCCTCAAATACTCAAATGAAGAGGCGTTAAGGTCACAGGTAATCGCATGGTGCATATCACAGCCTTTCAGAAAACAACTGCTTCAAAACCAAAGTTGTCCAAAGGTCGCTGGAGGAAATACTTGCATTAGCCAGAATGGAGGCAGCAGTGGAATCACAATTGGACAGCCTGGGAAAAGTCACCATACAGCAGCCGACATCAAACACGGACATGATTAACAAGCTATACAGCTCCCCCACGCGAGGCAGAAAACGCGCGGACGCCACATGCTATCGCTGTGGATGCGAGTATCCACACACGGGTGAATGCTCCGCAGTAGGACAACAATGCACCCATGCGGTGGAATGGACCACTATAGAGCTGTCTGGAAGAACGCACCAGGACCTGCACCCAGCAGAGATATCAAGAAAGACGGAGGAGCTCACGACTCAGCCCACCAGCCAACACGGGAGAAGGAAAACAGGAGGGACCGAGAAGGGAAGACAGAGCCGAAGGAGCTCATGCGCACATGATGACAAGAGGCCATCAGACGGCTTCAGAAGGTCCCAGAGAAGGAGATTTGTCAGATACATCGAGATGCGATCCCCATCCAGCAGTGCAACTCAGTCATCTGAAGAAGACCAGAGGAAGAAAGGATACGTGTGGGCTCTCAACAACACCACGGCCTCCCAGCACAGCCCCACCCTCAGACTACAAGTCAATAACACGCCCCTAGAATTCCTCATTAACACGGGGCGACAGTCAACATCATAAGTGAACAAGCATACAACTCCCTCACCAGTCCACCAAAGATTCGCAAGGCCACCATAGATATCTATCCCTACGGAGCTACGACCCCGCTACCCTGCAAAGGCACAATCTCAGCATGGTGTGTACACAAATCTCACGCCGCAAAGATCCCTCTACACATTTTGAAGACGGAAGCCAACAGTGGATGCCTACCAAGCTTTAAGACAGCGGTAGAAATGGGCCTGGTCCACCTACTATACCAACTAAGGGCCCACAAATACTTTGCCAGGTATGACGTCATAGAACAAGCTTTTCCAAATCTTTTGAACGGCCTAGGGAAGCTGAAACACAGGAAGGTGCAGCTCCACATTAACCCAGAAATCCCTCCGGTCGCACAACATTATTGCGGCATACCCGACTATCTGCACCCCCATCACCAAGGAAAGTAATTCTTTCAATTATCCAGCAGTGGCGCTATAAGATCCCATTTAGCATTAGAATCTCTGTTCACAAGCTGAATAGTTCACATGACTGCAGTGGCCTGGAGCCCTTGAGAAGTATACACAGAACCCCTTCATTAGCATAACAAAACATTCTGATACAGAGATATTATGCCATGAGATTTGACTGCTCATGCTCAACGGCTTATACTATAGCATTGGCAAATATTTCCAAGATGAGTGGATGCAAAAACCCTTCCTGAAACACAACATAATTTGAAACAACGATATCGCCACATGGCACATATCACGTTAAATCTCTTTCAAATGATCAGCATTGTGTTCATTTTCAGTCTTATGTGTCAGGTCTATAGGCTGGTTTCTGTGAGAACAAAATGGCTTCCCTAATGTCTTACGTTTCTCAGCTTGCACCTTAACGAGGGAGAGAGATCCACCATCTTTATTGGCAATATCCATTTAAAATGTTTGATGGTTGACCCAGACAAGCACAGTTCAAAAGGCACATCAGTCATGTAAAAAACGAGGCTATATTATTCATCAACGCCATTTACCACACATGTAAGGCTCATAGTACTCCTCACTATTGATAGCTCCACAAGCACTGGCCTGACAGCAATCCAAGTGCTCCATGATGACACCTAGAATGAACAGATGAATGGATGGTTTCATCCCCCATTTCTGCAGAAGAATTCAGGGTTTTTACTTTAATTTATTTATGCAGTCATTGGGGCTCATTTTGTTGTAGTGTAATTTGACGGCACGGACCCGTTGCGTGTAGACATACTTTAATTTTGTTAATTATTATTATGCAATTAGCTTAACAAAAAAAACATAGCACATTACAAATAAATGTACTTCACTTTCAAAATTATTACATACATTATCATAACATCAAAAATCATGTAATTTTTTTATTTCAAAATATGTTAATATGGTCAGTAAAAATATTGCATACAACTATTATCTAATACCTATAAAATACCTATCCAATTATGTCATAACCAGCAGAATTCTCTCCATTTACAAAATGCAGCTGCAGCTAGTATTAAAGTACTACCAGAGAATAGTTGTGTCCAAAATTGATCCCCCATGATATTATCAATAGTGCTGACATGTTTGCTGTAGCCTTTCACATATTTATCCTTAAAAGTAGGGCATGATGTAAGAATGTGGCTTGCCGTCTCAATTTCTGCCCTACTAAGGTGACATTTACGTATGTTAACACCAGGCACCAATATTATCAGCATTGCCCAGTAAATTAATTTGTAATCGCATTATAAAGTTACACAACTGGCTATTATTCAATTTAATCATGTAGCTAAAAAGGACGGGGAAACGAAATGCCTGCCTAACGTAACATTGATATTTGCTCTTACTTCCTAATTTGCTAATTAAATCACTACGATCCCAGACTCCTGCTTTCTGTTTCAATTCTTTCAATAATATACCCATACTAGCAAAATGTGCTCGTACTTGGCACAAGTTCTGAAGACAGGCATTATAACACTCTCTGTTGACAATCCCGGAGCAGACGTGGAGGCATACCTCTGAACTCACACGCTTTTGGCGGGTGTCACCCGCCTGGAAAGCATCTCCCTCACCACCAAGCTCCCTACCCTTCCATGCAATTGAATGGGCTTCCACCCGCCAAAAGCAAAATCGTGTGTTTTCACCCGCCGTGGGAGGACAAAACATTGAGAGCTATGTGGAGGGGAGTTGAGAACTGGTGTGCTGCAGCATAATGGGTACCTTCTGTGCTCCCTCCCCACCGGTTGCCTCACTCTGGCACAGTGCAGTATGTTGCGGTGCATTGCAGGCCTTGAAACGTTGTTTTTTCTTTGAGTTGTGTTCCTGCCATCGAGATGGTTAAAATGAGCTTTGTCCAGTTCTTCTATGACCACATTGATGTTTTCTGTGTTGTGGTGCAAATATCTCGGACACAGTGCGTTCTAAGGCCTCGAAACATAGTTTTCAAGGTCATATAGGGTCCTTGAAGTTCTGTTCCTTGCGTCCAAACGCTTGAAATGAGCTCTGTTCAGTCCTTCTACGACCTTGATGTTTTGCTATTTCCAGGCAAACGTCTCATGTGTGCAGGGGCTGAATTCTGGGGGACGGGGCGGAATGTCCACATGTAATGTAGCCAGTGACATCCGGAGAGTCCTGTGAAGAACTAATGGTTGCAACAAGCAAGACAGACACAAGTGATCATAGTTCAAGGGTGTTTATTGAACAATGAATGCTGTATGCAGGTTGAAAAAAGCTCATTCCAAAATGGGAGCAAGCGTCGACCATCAAATGAAAAATAAAGCAGTCCTAGTGGCGTTGTGTCAAAATAAAAAAAGGTCTGTACTAAGAAACCTATTGCCAAACCTTACAACTAATACAAAAAGGGCGTGGGAAAGTTTTCAAGAAAAGAAAGAAGGGTTCTCAAATAATATGTCAGGATGCGGTAGCCTAGGTCTTCCTTCCCCAAGTTTTGAGCACTGGGTAAGGTGGAATATTGGAGCACAGCACAGTCTCGGCCTTTTCCAGCACGAGACGACAGTTCCAATGGCAGCTCTCAGGACCATCGATGGCCAAGTCTTGTTTCCTTTGAAAGTCTCTTGCCTTCAAGTACCTGATGTGTTCAATATGAAAAAAACGAAAAGTTCCTTTAACCAAAATGAAAGTTCTTTAGGGTGATAATGGTTCACCTCTGGGTCCCCCTCTTCTGGGCGCTGACCCTTCACTTATTGTATTCCTCAATTTACCTTTCAGTTCTTTGCTTTATGAAATTTGGATGATAGCTTCACCCTCAGTTCTCCCTCGGTCGAGTTCAGGCCCTTCTCAAATCTCTTAAGCAGGATTTCTCTTCCCTTATTTTCTCATTGTCTTTCCATACAGTTCATAGTAGACAGCCTTATGCCAGGTTTAAGTCTGTCACCCGACTGTTTCTTGGGACTTTAGACTTTGGACCTCTCGTCAGCATCCCTCGGTCATGTTCACTCTTGCCAACTTCACATTCACAATTGTTTCACTCTTGCCTTCTCTTTTACCAAGTTCAATGTTGCTGGGACTCACGTCCGTTTCTTTCACACAGTTTGTAGATCAAAGTCTTTCGATGGCGATTTTGTTTAACCCTCAGTATGACCACTTTGACCTATTTTGGTGGCCCTCCTATGGCCTTCTGGTATCTGTACTTTCGCTCAGATGGGGATCGACCAGAGTCTTTTGAGTTAGCACCCACGTTGTGCCGGTTTCCCTCTGCAGCTGGTCTCCCCCTTTAACACTTTTCAGAGTTCATTAAACTTGGTCCATACGTGCCACTCTCTGATTCTCATTCAACACAGCCCGATTCTTATCAGTTCTCCTCTCGACTCACCAGCTGTGATGAACAGCTTGGCTTTTCTTTTCTCTCAAGTCAAGGCCAGTACCACAGGCGCAGGAGCATCCCTCGCTCCTGCTTATCGGTGTAGGCTTGCCCCATGTACCGTTCACATCTGCTGTAAAACACTTGTGCTATTGTGCGTGGTCTTAGGCTCTCTTCCATGAAAGTTCTGTGGGCCTGGGATGAAAAGGGCAAGGTCACTTCTCTCCTCGCCACCCTCTCGATTCCTGCCACCTTTATCCTGCTCTTGAACTGCTATGCCTGATTAGCCGTCTCGTTTTGCTGTCTGCCGTGCTTGTACTGTGCTCTCTTGCTCCACCTTTTACCCCTGTGGGGAAGGCAAAGGGCCGTCAGGTGTGTGTGATTCTGATCAATTGCCTGAATTTGCCTCCCACTGGTATTGGGACATGTCAGCTAAACGGTTCTGGTGCTAGTCCATTCTCTGGTGTGTTGTGCGAAAATATTTGTGTCGGAAAAGGGAGGAAATCGGTTTTGAACATCCTACGTGAGAGGATGGGGAAAAGGTGTCAAAGGAATGGGGATACTGCATCTCACCCATCGGTGTCCCACTGCCACTTCCCAAGGACCCCCCATCCAAATGATCCTTCCTTACTGGTCCACCCCCAGCAACTGCATCCAATAGTGATGGCCGTGTCCTAGCCACCTGGTTGATGGGTCCTCAAGGTTTTGACAGGGAGACACCCTCAGGTTTCTCACAGTCCTAACAGGTAAATGTGCAAAATTTGGTGCAGATTGGTGGAACAATGTGGAATTGTATGAGGAGTAAAAAAACTGATTTTCCATTTGAGATACACATATACTAGCAAAAAGCACCCTTTTCCGAACGGGTTGTGTGGACAGACATGAATGACAACACTCTAAAATTGTTGAAAATCAATGATCCTGTAGGGTGCTGTTTCGATTCGCTTACTGCTTGATGTGCTTTGCACTCTGAAGTAAACTGCACTGAGAATGGGCATGTATGGCTGGCTGACATACACCAGAGCAGACATTGTGGGGAGGCGAGAGTTGGTGTGCTGCTGCATACTGGGACCTGTTGTGCTCTCCCCACCTGTTGCCTCACTCTGGCGTGGTGCTGTCCATTGCAGTGCATTGTGGTTCATATGTCTCAGAAACTGCGCATTCTAGGGTTGTGGACTGGTCCTTCTATGACCAAATTGAGGTTATGCCAATTTCAGGCCACGTCTTATGTTTGAAAATGCTGAAATCCAGGGAAAGGGCTGGGGTGTTCAAATGTTATGTAAACAGTAATTTCCAGAGGGTCATAACAGGAAACTATGCAATATTTGGTACAGATTGGTGAAACAGTGCAGAATTGTATAAGTAACAACGCTTCGCCAAGCCACAAACCCACAAACAAATTTTGACTTGTGTTGAAATCTGGGGAATGGGGAGGATTGTCCAAATGTCATGTAGCCAGTAATGTCCGGAGGGTCCTAACATAACTATGCAAATATTGGTTATTGGTGCAGATTGGTGAAACAGTGTGGAATTTGTATAAGGAACAACGCTTTGCCAAGCCACACACCCACAAACAAATGTTGACTTTTGCTGAAATCCAGAATGGGGTGGGGTGTCAAAATGTCACATAGCCAGTATTGTCCGGAGAGTCCTAACAAGTAACTATGCACAATTTGGTGCAGATTGGTGAAACAGTGTGGCATTGTATAAGGAACAACACTTCACCAAGCCCGAAACCCAGCCATAAACCCACACATTTTCACTTTTATAAATTTAGATTACTATTATTATCATTTTAAAATAATAGCCACTTGGACATTTTCCACATCCTTGATAAACATCGCCCAGACACAAGGATAAATCCTTCATAGTTTAGCAAAGAGTGATAACAGTGAGGTATGATTATCTTTCTCAAACATATTTTTATATAAAAAAGTGCTACGTGCAATTGTCCAGAGTGTTAAAATAGAGACCAATCCTGATTCACAACAGTTAGCCTCTACTGGGGCCGAATTGGGCATGCCCAAACATAGGCACCACAGTTTCCCCTCCAACCACTTGTGTGAGACACCTGAATGTGTCTCACCCACTAGTCCCCGGGGATCTGTCATCCAGACGGGCAGGACACCGCCATCGCTTTTGGATCCAGTTCCTGGGGGTGGATCAGTGCGGGAGGAGCATCTGGATGGGGGTCTTCGGGGAATGGTGCACCAAATGTTAGACCTAGTACCCAGTATCCCCTTCCCTGTAACACCTTTTCACCATCCTATTAGGTAGGATACTTAGGAACTCAACCGCACCCCCTTTCCCGACACAAACACTTTCTCACGGACAGCTCAACATGAGCAAAAGCAGACTAACGCCAGAGCCGTGTACCTGACATGTCCCAATGCAATGGTCAGGAAAGGTCAGTTACGGATCATTACACACACCTGACTTGCATCACGCTTCCCCACACGGATAAAAGGCAGAGGACGAAAGCACACTCTGAGCAAGGCAAAGCACACGAGGAAGCAGCAGTTCCAAGATGGCAGTTTAATATGAGAAAGACGGCCAAGACCAGAAAGGGTTGCAAGGAGGAAAGTGCCCTTGACCTTTTCAAACAGTTACTTTTGTGAACCTTGGAAAATAATGAACCTAAGACCTGGGACTAAAGCTGAAGAAACCTGCATTGTGTGCCAGAGGTATCCAGGGCTCTCCCGTGTCAATAACCAAGGCGGGGAAGAGCGTTTGCCTCCATGGTGCTGTTCTTGGCTCCTACAACAAGGCAGCGCCACTAAAGACAGCAGAGACGGTGTGTTGGAGAGACTGATACCAAACCAGCCTGTGTAAGAACAAAGGTTTCAAGCGGCAACATTGTATGAAGATATCTAAAGGGAACACTGTGTGAAAAGTATGTGACGAGCGACCCAGAAGAGTGATTGAACTTTGGAGGCCAAAAACAATACCATAGGCAGAGTGGTCCGGCACCGCGTGGGTGCTCATTTGAAGGTGTCTGTTAGGTGTCCAACTGGTTGGCAATTGTGCAAAGGGAATTTTGAGATCAAAATGTCCTGCAAAAGGTCAAGCCCTGTGCACATTCGAAAGTCTTCGATAGTTTGATGCGAACTGAAATTGGTCCGAGCCCGGCTGAGGGAGACTAATTGTGTAAAGAGGAAGTATCTGTGCCCGGTAAGGGGATCCGGGGTGAGCTGTGAGTCACCCGAGAAAGAGTATTCCCTGAACATTGTAAAGAGCGATCTGAGCCCAGAAGAGGGGGATCCAGGGTGAAGAGTGAATCATCCAAATTGAATGCTTGTGAGAGGAAAGGACCTTTTCGTTTGTTTTTGACACATCAGGCCCTCTGCATCAAGAGACTTTGATAAGTATAGAAACTTGAGCACAGAAGGCCCTGATGCTGATAATGGAACTGTATCCTCGTGCCGAAGAAGCCAGATTGTGTGCTTGGCCCGAGAGAACCACCTTGTCCCGTGCTGAAAATGTGGGGAAGGGGCATTTCATTTTGTGAACACTTCTTTCTTTTTCATGAACACTACCCCGCCCTGTTTGTATTTAGCGGTAACAATTGGCAATCTTTTTTTTAGTATAGGCCCTTTTTTTTGACGAGACTCCACTAGGACTGCATTATTATTATTTGATGGTCGTAGCTTGCTTGCATCTGTAGATTTAGGTTTAAATAGGCGTTATGACACACTTGTTGAAGTTCAATAAACACCCTTGAACTGTGGTCACTTGTGTCTGTCTTAGTGTTGATACCATGCCTTCCTTACACTTAACCCAACAAATCTCCTTTTCCCAAAAATTTTCAAGACCATACAAAATCGCCGGGACTATGCTGGATTTGTACATTTGTAAAAGTTCTTCCAGCGAGCATCCCCCTTTTGAAGAGATAAAAGCTTTACTCGGGTGAAATTTGTTCGGGATCTGAGGGACAATAGATTTCTTGTAAACAAAACCTCCCAGTTGGTTACCAATCAAGACACCTAAATATCGATATTCACTAACAACTTCTACCAACTGATCATTAATTTTCCAAACAAACATAATGATTTGTGCATGTCCTGTTGTTATTAACTATCATAACCTTAGTTTTGTTCATATTAATTCTCAATGTATTCACATTCAAAAACTCCAAAAGGCATCCATACTACACTATAGACCAATTTGGGTACGATCTACAATAACAGTATCATCTGTGTATGTGGGCCAATCTAATGGACAAGTGCCCACTCACGGAGGATAATTATTGACCGCAGACAAAGTTTCAGATAAATCTGCCGCATATAAATTGTAGAGTAAGGTGGCCAGGACACATCCTTGTTTCAGATCGATATTAGTCCTGATTTGTTAAGACAAAAGTCAGCTTTGATTCAATCCAACACATACAGTTGTGTCCTGATAAAGTTATTGTATAATCCAAGTACCTTAAAATGTAGACCCCATGACATTAGTTTACTCCACAGTTTTTCTCGACTAATGGTATCGAAGGCACCTGCATAGTCCACAAATCGGATGTAAAGCTTCTGGTCTTTAGCAATAAAGTAGATCTAATAAGAAAAATTAAAGTCCATATATTATGCAAGGAGCTGTAACCTTTTCTGAAACCCATCAGTTGTGGCTCTGATAGATGTTTAGCTCTTACCCAATCATGCAAAATATTTAGTGTACATGCCGCAGATATCTTACATATAGTATCAGATAGCGCTAACAAACAGTAATTACCTGGATCACTCGTCTGTCCCTTCTTATGTATAGGTACTAAAACCGATATTTTCCAGCTCAACAGTATTATACCTGTCCTGAAAACAACACTGAACAATTTATAGAGGTGATTCGCCCAAAAATAGGATAGGCCTTTACCACCACATTGGCTACACTGTCTGGGCCTACTGCCCTAGATGATTTAAGTTTAATAATGATATCATAGATGTTCTGTATTCAAAAATAGGAACACAAGTCTTCCTCCCGAAGAAAATTAGGATCAGTATTCCTGTCCTTTCCAGGATTACCATCCATATCATTCTCATTATAATAGAGGGCAGTAACATAATCTTTCGACTACTTTTTCTCACCTAGGGTTTATCTCATTCATATCTCTAGCCAGCATATGTTTACGAGAATAGTGCCAAAATGTGCGTAGTGCTGTAATAACAATTTGCCACTGTGCACTGATACAGGACCATCTGTGAAGTCTCACCCAATTTTAAATATCATTCTGAGTTTGGCAGTTATAACATGCTTATATGTATTACTGATATTCATTTTCGTGGTTTTTCTAATATCAGAAGCTAATATATTTCTTCAAGCAGAAATCACTACATCATAGGTGTCAAATGTTTTCTTTCCACATTATCCATGCATTTTCACTACATCATCGGCATGCCTATATGTATCGTATGTGACCCAGAAGATGTTTCCTATCTTCCACCTATTTTTAGGATTACAAGAATCATCACCAAAAATGTTACTATAAAGCAGCTTCTCATTATATTTATCAATGTTGGAAGCATTCCAGAACAACCGATTCCCTTGAGCATTGCAAACCACATTGTTCTTCAATAATTCTCTTTCTTGCTTCACTTCTAATTTCAGAATTGCTTCACTTCTAATTCCAAAATTCATCTCTGGACTGCATGGTCACTTAGCTCATTAAAATGAACGGGAAATCCTTAACATAAACTGTGTAACAAACATATAATCAATTCTAGATTTAAAAGAACCCCTACTTAAAAACACTCTGAGCATCCATGCCATCATTAGGGTTAAAAAAAAGATATACCAAACTCCTCAAAGAACATGTTCCGTGCCAAACAATTTTGCATTTTTACCCCTAAATCTATAATTCTAGTAAATGTGAAGGTGTGCAAGAGCCACATTGAAAGCTCCCATTACCATAATTTGCAACCTAGAGCATTCCATAATCTATCTGACTAATATAGCAGCCACATATTCAAAATTGTCTGGATTTGATCACCCAAAAGAGGGACATATATGTTAATTACTAAGACATTCAACATTGATTCAAAATGATCTGAGCTTAATATAGCTGCTTGCGCATAGGGGTGAGATATTTCTGGGATATATTCTATAAGCAAATGGAAAGATTTAGCCCCCGTCATCAAACCCCCAATCGGTCTGCCAACATCTCTCTTAGAAGCAGATTTTTGCAGCATCGTAAAACCATCTATCTTCATCATATTCATTAGCAAGTCTCCTGGGGCAGAAACATGTCTTATTCCATCAGAACATTCAAACCCCGATTATTATTTTAAAATGTATTAAATCCCATTGTGTTCCCAGGGGGTAATAGCAAACAGAGCTGTCGTTCGTTTCACAATAGATGCATTATCAGCAAGAATTCAATCTTGATCATCCTTAGCAGATTGAGTCAGAGGTCTCTCTGAAGAATGCAACGATTGGTTATATTTCCCCAAAACCGACTTCAATAGTGAAATAAATCGTTCTTCCAATTCTCTGGACCCACCCTCCTTGCTATCAGGGGTGACACATTTTTCCACCTCACAGAGCTGGTCTAAAGCGGCATACAGTATTTATATCAAATCCTTTATATTGAATGACATATATATTGAATCTTTTATCCTGAAAACCTTTATAGTGAATGTATTTAGGGTGGGGTAAAGGGTTAAATATTTTTGGCAAACAGTCGGGATGGGCTTTTAGGGGTGGCAAACAGTTTTTTTTTTAATAATGCCTTCACTATAAAGGTTTTCAAGATAAAAGATTCGATATATATGTCATTCAATATAAAGGATTCAATATAAAGTCATGTAACGGTCTAAAGCCACTTATGCCTCAATTTAAAAGCCCAATTTCAATACAGACTGACAATAAGTTAACAAATATTCAGCTATTACTGGTGAATTAAAAAAAACCTTTGCCAAATTTGCAGAATTCATAGAACAAGGTATTCCAACCAGTTCAGTATCTTTTGTGGTAATTATTCCAAATTCCGGAATGCAATGCAAGAGTTTTAACACATTCTGGGCCTCATCAGGGGTTGGGCGGAGCAGTAAAAATGCGCCAATAACACTATTACCGCCACATTATCTCGGAGCGTTCACCACCAGCTTTGAGGTGAATGCGCCGACTTGCTGCCCATTTTCGGCGCAATTAGTGGAATTGCGATGAAAAATGCCCCATTGAGTCCTATGGACTCAATATAAATGGGGACTTACCGCTGTAATAGTGCCAGACCGAGTTTCGGTAATGCTATTTGCCTTGGGCGGTATCCTGGCAGATTTAACGCCGTGATACCACCCATTCTTGATGAGGCCCTCTGTCATTTTAAGCATGGATTAACATTGGTTGCAAACAGGTCCATAATCGTAACTATACAACTCTTAGTATTATTCCTTTATTTGAATATGACAATTTCTGTTTTCCAATGTATTACTTTGCTATTCAAAATTGGGACATCAAGATTTTTTTTTTACAAGTAGAATTTATCTCCTCCACATTATCGCTTGAAGGTACGATGGGATGTGAAGGCTTTGTACCAGGCATTTAAAACCTAACTCCACTTGCTACATTGTGTTCCATGTTTTTCCTTGACTTATGTTATCACTTTGAGAACCAATCAAGACAGGTACTCAGTCACACAATGCAGTCAGTGCCGAATTCAATGCTCTACCATCGTTAGATGTGCCTTCCAGAGAGTTCATATCAACTTCCCATCAAAACAACAGCTTTCTGTAGACATGGTGCTTCAAGTGTCTATTTCAATTCAGAGTTTTTTAACATGTAATTCAGGAGAGCAGTAGTCATCGGCTGCTCGATATTTTTCATCTTTTTCTTACTTTTTGAACCCTGCAGTAATTCAAACGAATTACCAGTAGAGAGGCACTCAATAGCTCCAGTTACAGGCACTTCCAAACCTGACACATGTTTCCTTGTTGACTTATTTGTATTAGTGAGTGACCACAAGCTGATTCTATTATTTTCCTCATTTGGTAATTCTACCACCTCTTCAGAAACTGGATTAGATGACCCTTCCAGGCCCCCCACAATGTCACGTGGTTGCATAGGAAAATTCAATACAAATTTGCCTCTGCCATCATCGCACTCCAGCATAGGGATATGTGAGGGATCAGAAATGAGAGAAGGACACAAGGTTCTTGTTTCCTGAAACAAAGCCATTTTCGTTAAACAAACATGGATTGCAAAAACACCTCTCTAGCCCTATTTCTAAAGAGGAACTTCCCTACCTAGGAACTAAAACTAAGGATTGTTTGTGTCAAGATGTCAGTAACTGAAAAGCCGTCTTTGTGTCCAAAACAACCTATCCTGATCCTCACACTGATAAACAAACAACAATGCGTGCCAGGAAATGTCTTTAACTTGATGTTAGAAAAAAGTGTTCAAAACCAAAAGTGTAAGAATGTCTCTAAAAAAAATGTTCTCTAAGGTAAAGACACTTGTATCAAGAAGGGGGTTCCTTTCCCCAGGTTTCCTTAACGGAATGGCAAAATGTCCCTTTAGCAAACAGTTCCTTGGTGTCTTTAAGGGACTCGCAAAGTTCTTGTTCAACTAAAAAGTTTTGTTCAAGTGAGAGGTTTTCTAATAGTCTGTCTGTAAAAGTTCTTGTATCTTCACAGATTACCTGGAATATCCGCTGCCAGGAATCTTTATACAATCTTCAGCTGCCTGGTGTACTCACCTGCCAGGACTACTTATTAGGATTCTCATTTCTTAGGTGCAAAGCAATTGAAAATACCATGTGCTCCTTGGCATATCTGTTTGTGTTTTTTCTTAAATATACTTGCTTAAAACCTCTCCCTCATATTGGCATCGAATGCTTCTGCATTTAATTGGGGTTTGCTTTCATACTTTGTCTTGTCTGCATTCAAACAAACGTTACCTTTATACTTTGCCTTGGCTGATTTCAAATCAACTTTGCCTTTGTATATTTTCTGCATCAAACATTCTTCTTATTGAGTTTTGAATCTGTTCTTTGCTTTAATTGAATTCAAACAAACGTTGCCTTGGTGTATTTCCTGCATTAGCAAACTTGTACCATTCAGTCACTTGTTGTAGTTGTCACAACGCCCCAGCTGCTTTGGGCAGACTCACCAGTCTTTTCCGGCATCTCTCATGTTGCTGACGCCTCTCTGTCATGGCTTCTTCATCTGCCTTCCAGGTAGGAGTGTGCTGATGCTACCGCAGCACCCGGCGCAGCTCTGCGCCCACACGCCAGCTCTCCTGCTTTGCCCGGGATGGAGTCTGCTGCCTCGTCAAGCAACCAGATCTCCAGGAGCTCTTGCTCTGCTCCCGGTGTCTGCAAAGTCCTGCTTGCTCACCTGTAGCATCTCTCTCCCTGTTCCGATGGCCTTCTCTGCTTCGCCAGCTTTCTCAGTGTGCCTCGCACTTCAGAGCTCCAGCATGGATGTCAACTTCCTCTTCTGCACTGCTCGCTGCACCTCTCTCTTCCACAAGGCGGTGGCCATTTTTAAATGCCCCGTTCATTGCAGGTTTGGAAAAACAACTAGTCTGCTTATTGTATTTCGGGTTCTTGTCACTGTCCATAAACTCCTTTGTCTTCCTCCTCGTCCCAGTACCTCAGTGGTTATGGTATTTGAAGTCCATAACTTTCTTTGGGCTTTTAACTCCAAAGTGTTTTTTCTCACGGACTTCATAAAAAGGCACTTCCTGAACAAAAGATGTTAAGTGTGAGTGGTGTGTGTTAGGGTGAAAGGTGGATGTCTGACTAGAATGGCAGTATGCCATTAAGAACTCAGGTATCAGTGGATCTTCCTAATGGGTAAAGGGGGGAACACTGTGACTCCTCCAATGAAGTCATGACATCTCCCCAGTAGTTGTCTCCTACCATGTGATCCTCCCTCATGTAACTGCCTCCAGGGTCAAGATCAAGTAGCAGCTGCCATCCACTAGCCACATGGGAGGAAGTCACATCCAGGGACTTTGTGATGGCTCCATTGGATTCATCACATACCCTTCCCCTAATGTCGCTGGTTCTCTCAGCACCTATTGGAAAACGGGAAAGGAAGTCCACATTACCCTGTTCCTTTCCTGTGCTCCACAGAAAAGCAATAGGGCTGTAAATCTAAGAACCAGCGCATGACTCTTGCATTAGTGTCTTTGCGGAGGCTCATCCATGTCAATGGGGCATGGCCAGTGACAAGTCTGAATTTCCTACCGGTCAGATAGTATTTGACATAGGTTATAGCACATTTAATGGCCAAGCCTTCAGTTCAAGAGTTGTGTAATCTTTCTCCCTTGGGAGTAACTTTCCACTTATTTAGGGAATGGGAGGCTCTATACCGTCATGATCTTGTGAAAGAACTGCACATCGGCCAATATGTGAAGCGTCTGTTTGTAGGATAAATTCCCGGTTGAAATCTGCCACCTTCAACACATGCTCATCTAAACACAATTGATCCTCAGGGTGCCATTTGACTTTCTGGGGCTCAGCATTTTTTAATTAATCAGTAAGAGAAGACATTATAGAAGAAATATTAGGGATACAACATCTATAATACCCTACTAAACCCCAAAAGGCTCTCAAATCTTTCTTTGTTTTTGGAGTGGGAGTTTCTTTAACCACTCTGATATTTTCTGTTTGCGGCTGAACTAGCTGTTCCCTACAAAAACAACAAGAGATTTTACTTCTGATCTAGCTAAATGGCATTTCTTTGGGTTTGCCATAAGCCCTGTATTTTCAGGGCCTTGTTAGCCAAATGCAAGTGGTAAACATGTTCCTTCCAAGACTTACTATGGATAATAATATCATCGATGTATGCTCCATAGAAAGACGGATAGGGCTGGAGGATTTGATCCATTAGCCTTTGAAAGGTAGCCAGTGCCCCATGTAAGCCAAAATACTTTGAATTGAAAAAGCCCTATGGGAGTAGAAACAAAGGTCTTTTGTTTATCTGCTGGATTAACAGGGACTTGCCAGTACCTCTTCATAAGATCAATTGCGGAGAGGTAAACGGCAGACCCCAATCGATCAACAAGATCATCAATTATGGGCATGTGATAACTATTAAATTGGGAGCCGCGTTTACCTCACCTGAAATCAATGCAGAACCTCCATGATTGATCTGGCTTAGCAATTGACACAATCAGGGAGAACCAGGAGCGTTGAGAGGGCTCGATAATATTAGCCCTAAACATATTTTCCAATTCATCTTAAGTGATTTTCTTTCTTCTCTCAGGTATCCTATATGGCTTCAGATATACTATGTTTCCTGGAGGGGTACAGATGTAATGATATATCCCTTTCACTCTCCGAGGTTCTGCTCTGGAAACATCAGGAAACTGTTCTAAGAGGTCCATTATGATTCTGAGTCAAATCTGAGGGAATCAAAGTATTGTCACTGGGTTCATCAGAGAACGAACTGGTTAATACCATGGTAGTGTCTTCAATGGGATTTTCTTTCCATTCCTTGAGAAGATTCACATGATAAATCTGTATCTTGATTTTTCTGTCTGGTGGTGATACTCGATAATTGTAAGGTCCTGTCTGATCTATTATTTCATAGGGACCATGCCACCTAGAGATCATTTTGTTTTTCAGAAGAGGGAAGAAGGACTAGGACTCCTTATCTTAATACAGTTTGTCTAACACGATAGCCCTTCTGTTGTTCCTGGGTCTTAGTCATTTTAGTCTGCACTATGGACCTAATTGCCGTCATGTTCTCTTTCAATCTCTGGCCAATTTGGGATAGTGGTAAGGTGGCTTTTTCTCCTTCCTCCCAGGTTTCACGCAACATATCTAAGACATCTCGTGGTTCTCTCCCATATAAAAGTTTGAATGGGGAAACTCCTGTGGAGGAATGTGGTGTTTTCTTTCTGGGGAAAAGGGCCCATTGTATCATAACATCCCAATTCTTTCCATCAATGTCAACCAGTTCGTTTGAGATATGTTTTAGGGTTTTGTTGAATCGCTCAACTAAAACATCAGTTTAAGGGTGGTATATAGGAATAACGCAAAGTTTTAAACTGAAGAATTGTCTTTACCTCGGATATGAGTTTACTCATTAAAGGTAGATTCTTGATCTGTTAAGATCTCCTTTAGAAAGACAGCCATTGAAGAAATTGAATCAAATGCTTGAGAATCTGTTGTGTTGTGTTGTACCATAAAGGAAAGGCTTCAGGGTAACAAATTGCATAGTCTAATATCACAAATAAATATCGGTTTCCCAACTTTGATGGTTCTAAAGGTCCAACTAAAACCATACCTTTGCATGAAAAGGTTATGTCTGTAATGGATAAGGGCTGAAAGTGAGCTGGAAGGGGCATTTAGGTACAGGTCCTCTGACATAGGCACAAGTAACCACAACATTTTTCCACACCTATGTATTGTGAGGGTTAGAAATGCGAGCCAGACACACAGGTAATGTTTTCCAAAGTTTGCCATTCATTCAAAATAAAAAGGGGTTTTGATAAACACCTAACTTTCCCTTACCTAATAGTTGTCCCTGCCTAGCAAACTACAACTAAAGAAAAATGACCTAGTATCCAAAATATCTCTGACTCACACTATTTGGTATTCAGAAAACAAGTTCTGCTTTAATTTGTCAAATGTTCGGTATTCAAAATTAGTGCATTGTGACAGCTTTCGTATAAGGAGCACCCTGGGGTCAGCATTCACACTCTGCCCACTCACTGGTTCTCTGTGATGGCTCCCTCCTGTTGTCAGGCTTTGCTGCAATCCTTCTGCATTCAGTCTGCTTTCTCTCCCGCTTCTGCGAGCCTCAGGTAAGTTGTGCTTCAGTCTTCGGGAGCGATGACAGCTCCGTTGATCTTTTGCAGCTTTAACTGTCTGCCACATGCCGCTATGGCAGCACGGCCCCTCCTCAGCTGGGCTTCTTCTTAGTATGCCGCCTTCCGCTGCACCTACTCTGCAATTCTGCTTAATTTCACCCTTCGTGGTGACTTCTGCTGGCGTGTTTCTTTCTGTGGCTGCTCCTGCACCTCAGATGGCTTCAGCTTCCTTAGCTATGCCTCCCGTGTGGCCTTTCAAAGCTCCTTGGCCTTCTTCATCTGCTTCACCTTCATTCAACAGCTGTGTCTCATCTTGGCTTTTAAATATCCTGCTCAGGTGCTTTGAGTGACAGCAACTAGACTGCACCTTTGAATATTCACCTTTCTGAGTCTCTATTGCGGTCTTAGCTCCCCTTCCTCATCTCAGTACTATTAGCACTATGGGAAATGAAGTCCATAGAAGAATATGTAACATAAGATTGTTCAATATTATTTTTAGGTAAGTCAGACTGTTCTATGAACTGAGAGTTATTTGAGTAAGGCGAGGTTGTGGAAAGAGTGAGGATTTCTCATTAAGGCAGAATTATGATAATTGGTTTTCAGCTTTAATTCTTGAACCTTTGAGCAACCAACTTTGTTCTGTTTAAATGACTTTTTACAACGGGTTCTTTGGGCATTGATGTTGGAGGGTCTGATACATTGATAGTGTGCCATTAAGTATCTGGGAATTATTTCACTTTCATCCTCAGAAGAAGAATACAGCGTCTTTCCTAATGGAGTCATTACTTCCCTTGATAGCCATCTCCTCCCTTGTGATCCTTCCCCCTGATACCACCCCCAGGGTTAGGATGAGGTAGCGGCTGATTTACCCTGGCCACATGGGAGGAGACTTTAGGCTGGGGTTTAGGGATGACTCTGCAGGATTCATCACAGTAGATACCTGGCCAATAGAACTTGTTTATGATCTGGGCCTGGGTTTTGGCTGTCCCTATATGTCCTCCTGCTAGATGAGAATGGGTAATCTCCAACACAATTTTCTTATGGCTTTTGGGTACACACAATTTGTGACCTAGGGATACCATCAGGTCCAATATCCCCCTATACAATAGTCCAGTCTTCAAGCAAAAAAATAGTCAACCCTTCTTCCTTTCATCCTCCTCTGGTAATACCTGAAGAAAAAGCTTGGCAAGTAAAGGATTGTTCCTTTGGGTAAAGGCTCATTTGGGGTTAACTTCAGGTTCCTCCGCTGCCATGGGAGTTGGAGCTGCCTCAGGTGTAGCTTGAGGTTCTATATCTGCTTCCCAAAAACCCTTGGTACCTCTTTCGGTTTCACTAGAGGTCTTACCTTTTTGGGGTTTAGGGAATAGAGCCTTCTCAAAAATCCCTTGGGCTATTCTGCCCCCCATGCCTTGATTGTATAGGCCTCTTTGCCGTTATTCTGCATCAGTATCTTTATGTCACACTTTGCCTGAATTCTCACCTGTTTGTTCTTCGATGTCTTGGACTGGGTCTTTTCCTTCTTCCGGACAACTCAGGTCTTGTAGAGACACGGTCGCGTATCCTCCGTCGCCAGTGTGCAGGCGAGTCCGACCGAGGTGAGTATGCGTTCAATTCCAGGGAGGAGCACGAATAATATGCAGAGTCCCGGAAGGAAGGAAGCCAGGAAGGAACCAGGATAAGAACAAGGTAAGGAGCAAGCGCTACGGGCGGAAGGCCCTAGGAAGAAGAGCGCTGAAAGATGGCTTAGGGTAGAGGAGGGCTTTTAGAACCTGGTAGTAAAGGTATGAGCACAGGGAAAGTACAACCACACTTTGCTGAAGTTCGGAAGTTAGCGTTGAGACGCGAATCGCTGCGGGGGCGTGTCTCTTTTCAAGGAACTGGCGAACTCCTGAAAACGTTAGAGCGGTAATCATGCACTGATGTCGGCCATGTTGGGTGTACCTTGGGAGGAATGTAGCAATGTCTTATGGACCCCGTAGTCCAGAAGGGGCTGAAACGTCGAATCATGACACTTTATATCTTCTCTGTAGTCAGGGTCTATGATACCAACTAATATGTCTACACCATATCGCCAGGCTAAACCTGACTTATAGGCAAGTCTAATGTAGGTTGCAGGAGAGGGAATGAGGACTAAGTCTGTGGGTATCAAAACGCGGTCTCCAGGTTGAATTTATTCTCCCCTACTACTGCACAAGTCAAATCCAATAGAGTGTTCTATGGCAATGGTTGGATCGGAAGCTCAGTAACTGAGTTTCTCAAACTTAAGGGTTTCCCAGTTTATGTCAACTGAGCGCGATCCCACTGCTGATAACATATGTGAGGGGTCAGAAATGAGAGGCGGACACAAGGTTGTTGTTTCCTTAAGTAAAGACATTTTTGTTAAACAGAAATGGGTTGGAAAAACGCCTCTCTAGCCCTATTTCTAAAGAGGAACTTCCCTAGCTATAAACTAAAACTAAGGATCTGTTTGTTTCAGGATGTCAGTAACTGAAAATCCATCCTTCTGTCAAAAACGTATTCTGACCCTCACACTTATAAACAAACAACAAAAGGTGCAAGCAAATGTCTTTAACTTGATGTTAGAAAAAGTGTTCAAAACGAAATGCGTAAGAATGTCTCTAACTACAATGTTCTCCAAGGTAAAGATCATTGGACCAAGAAGAGGGTTCCCTTCCACTGGATTCTTAAACAGGATGGCAACATGTCGCTTTAGCATATAGTTCCTTGGTGTCTTTAAGGCACTCACAAAGTTCTTGTACAACTAAAAAGTTCTGTTCAAATAAGAGGTTTTGTGATAGTCTTTCTCTAAAAGTTCTTGTATCTTGACAGATTACCTGCTATACTACCCTGCCAGGTATCTTTATACAGTCTTCAGCTGCCTGCTATACTCGCCTGCCAGGACGTCTATTTAAGGATTCCAGAGCCCCTGGTATACTCTCCTGCCAGGGATCTTTGTAGAATTTCAACTGCCTGGTTTACTGGCATGCAAGGGCGACTTATTAGGATTCTCAGTTCTTAGGTGCACCACAATAGCCTATACCATGTGCTGCTTGGTATATCTATTTTTTTAATTCTTTTTTTATTTATTAAGGTACTTGGTTTGACAATCAAATCTTTTTACCATTGATAAACATCATCAATTACAAAACAAACTATGTCACAAAGGTAGCGGTAGAGAGGAGAAAAAAAAGAAAACAAAAACAGTTTTTATCTCTTGCCAGGGCAGGAGGAATTTCTATAAAATTACTTTGACTTTAGTTCTTGGCCCAGGCCGTGTAATGGCTGCTTGCCGACTCTCCCTAACTCTAACAAACCATTCCTTCTGCCGGCATTTTCTTACTGTCCCTTGGAGGCCAAATCAGTCCTTTTGACCCTCCAAGATTTCGATTACGGTTTTTAGAAAAATTAGGAGTGCCAGTGTAAATTTTACACCCAAAGCCATCAGTTTCCACCAAGCAACAGTGTCCATTGTTCTGAGCTCCAAAAAGAATATTCACAGTATACGGGTGTGATCGTCCCTTAAGGCTTGGCAATGTAGAACTAGGTGAAAAGGAGTTTCTTTGTAACGGTCACACAGCCTACACAAGAATTTCCGGTCTGCTTGCGGCTTCCTGACCTCCGTAATTTCCTTAATTGGGAGTAAACTCAATCAGAAGTGCATGAACTGGCAACAAAGCTTGGCACTTGGAAATTTGATCAGGTAAACTGGAAGGCTACCCCTCGCCCTTACTTCAGGAATAGGCTTACCATAAGTTTTGCATTTGTTCTTCGCCTCCAAGGAGGTGATCCAATCAAGGTCCATCAATTTGCGCTTCACTAGTGTAGGATTTTTTAGCAAATCATCTTGGCTGGCATTTACACTCGACAAATGAGAAGTGCAGACCGTACTCCATTGATCTAGTAGGGGCTCAGTTTTTCCAGCCAGGGCTTTTTTCAGCATGACAAAGCCTCCTTCTCCTTCAGCCCTAGGGCACTTGCTGAGAAAAGCCAGGGACTTCCAGACCACAACCATATGAAATGAGTTAAGGCCAAGCTCTACTCTTATAGCCTGTACTGGTTTAGATTTGGGTAGAGAGAGGATGTACCTCTAAAATAACCCTTCAAGCCGTGGCCAAAGATTGTAAGATGGCGCCAACGCCGCTTCCGATCCGTAGGTCAGAATTGGCTTTACCTTTTTACAATAAAAGTCAATCACAGGTATCATTGTGAATTTGTAATATCGAGTCAGGATCGATCTAGCCTGTGCTGCCAGATTCTTCGTCTTACTATGCAGGCTTTTCTCTTGGAACATGTCCGTTTCGCTGTTACTGAGGCTCACACCAAGATATGTCAGGGATGCAACCTCCACATTTTTTTCACCTCTCAAAAATCAGGCATTGCAGTTGTTTTTCCTTCCTGACCTACCACCAAGGTCAGAATTCGGGATTTATTCACATTGCTCTTTAGACCAGTGGCTTCAATATATAGTTCTAACGCGTTAAATTGGCATTGTAAGCCAACCTGGGTCTGGTCCATCATGATCAAGCCGTCTACGTAGAGCAGTCTATTCAAAGATTCACCTGCCAAAGTTGGTGGGAAGCATCTTATATTTGAAAACGCCATATTGATATCAGCGATTAACAAGTTGAAGATTTCAGCTGCCAGCCTACACCCCTGCTTCATTTTCTGTAATGGGTTCGGACAGATTTCCTAAATTTTTCAGTCTAACTGAGATAGAAGTTATCAGTGCTAATATATTTGTGGGACATTCCAACCGCACCAACTTCGACCACAGGATGCCTCTGTCCACTGAATCAAAAGCTTGGACAAGGTCAATAGATGCCAAATAAATTGTACTCGTTTTCTTGGCCTTAGCCCTCATTTTCAGCAAATTAATTAGAAACAGGTTTAGTCCCGTGCCAATGCCTCTCACAAACCCTGCCTGCCAGATGTCTCTGTGAATTGATGACCCACTCCAGTCTGTCAAGTTTTTTTAGAATAACTGCTGCAAAGAGTTTTCTGATGACATCCAAAAGGGCAATAGGCCTGTAATTCCCCAGGTCAGACCTATCGCCCTTTTTAAAGATCGCCACAATGATAGAATGTGTCCATGAAATAGGTATTGTCTTGGTTTTCTTGATTTGGTGGAATAATTCCGAAATAAAGGAGACCCACTCTTCCGGATGATTCTTTAACATTTGGTTGGAGATGCCATCTGGTCCTGCCGCCCAACATGTACTAGCCGATTTTTATCAAGGTCAGGATTTCTTCTTTGGCTATATTCAGTGGCCAATCTTCCTGGGGTTCGATAGTTAGCAACTGATCAACATTTCCAGAAGATGCATAAAATGATTTAAAATGAGTGTCCCAAACTTCAGCCGCTACTGCATTAGCTAGTGAAGATGACTATGGGATGTGCATGGCGTTGAAATGTTTCCATACCTCAGCAGTATTCTTCAATGCGATTAGCCTCAGCATTTTTTCTGCATCTCTATGTAGCAGCAGGTGTTTATATGAGATGAGACAATTTTTTAAAGTTTGCTTCAGTTTTTTAATTGCTTTTTTGTTTTGGCCAATCCGCTTTTCCCCAGCTGCCTTACTTGTTTCCTTAGAAGTGATTTCCTAGTGGCCACTTCTGCATCAAAACAATGTTGTCTCTTAAACGTCACCTTCTGCCCCCTAGGTTTTCTTTCTGAAAAAGCGGATAGGACTGCTCTGTATTCCACTGGTTGATTTAGTGTCAGACTGATCACTAACCGAGCCTCCCTTCAAAGCTGTTGTCATATTCGTTATATTCTCAGGGAGAATTTTTTGTACAGAAAGGCCTGCATTTATGGCGATGTTCTGACATATTTGACTGAGCTTAACCCTGGTCCATTGCCCAGAAGTGATCCTTAAGATATTAAGGTCGCTGACGTTTGTCTCTACAACCTCCAGAGACATTAATTTTTCATAAACGAAGTCTGTGGCGAAAAAATAATCTAGGATCTTCATATCCAGCCCCCGCTTCCATGTCCATATACATGGCATGGTTTGCTAGACAGCAGGATAAGTGAAGTCCCACTGACTCACGCTGTAAACTATAACAGAGGTTCAGTAGCAATGATTATTGTCAATAGGATACATCAGTGAATTGTCATTAGATAAAACAATTCTGTCCCGTATATCAGTTTCCTCGACCTCATCTCATTGCATCTCATTGCCGCGCTCATTGCAGGTTTGGAAAAACAACTAGTCTGTATATTGTATTTTGGGTTGTTGTCACTGTGCATAAACTCCTTTGTCCCCCACCTCGTCCCGGGATCCTGAGTGGTAACGGGAGTGGAAGTTCATAACTTTCTTTGGGCTTTTAACTCCAGAGTGGTTTTTCTCACATACTTCATATAAAGGCACATCAGAACCAAAGGTGTTAGGTGTGAGTGGTGTGTGTAAGGGTGAAAGGTGGAGGCCTGACTAGAATGGCAATAGGCCATTAAGAATTTGGGTATCAGAGGGTTTTCCTCATGGGGAAGGGAGGAACACTGTGACTCCTCCAATGAAGTCATGACATTGCCTCAGTAGTTGTCTCCCATGGGAGGAGGTCACCGCCGGGTAATCTGTAATGGCGCCATTGAATTCATCACAGATGGATAACACTATTTGAACCTCCTTATGCAGTAAATCTTCCAGGGTACTATTAGCCAAGACAATTTCCACAATTTGTCCCACTGCATTACATAACTGCTTTTACTTGTTTGACATTCAAACATAGAGTAAAGAGTGCTTTAATTATTGTCAAGGCTTCCCTCTGCTCATCCGCACAGCCAGACTCAGCTAATAGTGTAATGACAATCCTCTGTTTCAGCCTCAAGATCTTGAACTATGGTGACAAGATCCGGCATTCTGGATAAATCATAGCCTATTCTTTTACCCATAACAAGCACTTGGTGTGATGAAGAACTTGGCATGCAGGAACTAGCAGGTCCAGGTATATCATAACCAATGGTATTACTCATGGAAATAGCATGGTTTGATGGAGAGCAGAGCAAGGGAGTCCCACTGACTCCTGCTGTCAACTATAACAGAGGTTCAATAGCAGATGATTATTGTCGATGGGATGCATCAGTGAATTGTCATTGGATAAAACAACTCTGTTTCGTCTATCAGTTTCCTCATCCTCATCTCTCTGTTAGTCAATTTCACCGAACCGTCCCTGTTTGCATGAAAATCCGTAATGTAGCTCTTATCACGTACGTCCAATAGAAAAGGTCCATGGGTTTTAATTGGTGATGTCGAAACACCCACATCCTTTATTGTGGCTGTTTTCAACTTTAAATTATGTGGATTAGCTTGCTCTTTAATTAGCTGTTTTCTGCCATTGATACTACACAACTGGTAACATTTGGCTTTTGCCGGCATATTCAAAAATTGAAACTCCTCTCCTCAACTATTCAGGATACCAGCACTGCCACAGCCCTCATCATATCCGCCTGTCGTCACCTTCCCATACACCTCAACTAGCAACAATTTCCAAGAGGCAGAAGCCCAAGCCTCCACAGGGCCCAGAGAGTCTCGCTAGTCACAAGGCCCATCTTGTCATCCCCAGGTCTCCAGCTGCCCGGCTTTCGTCCACCGACCATAGTGCATCCCCTCCACCCCCTGCCGCAAGACTCGAAGTGAGTCAGCAAGGGCAGGAGCTAGAAGAAATCTGAGCGCACACCTCGGTGCTCTGCGGCTCCGATACTTCAACACTCGATTCGCAGAGGCTAGAGGAAAGCACCTCTCAATGTCAGCCGTCAAGCCACACCAGAACCATCCAACCGAGTTTTGGTCATTTGCAGGGTGGAGTGCATAAGTGCAGGGCAAAAGGTGGCATACAAGCATGTACGCCACCTTTTGCCTGTTTACCTTTGTGGTGGTAAATGTCTGTATGCTGCTGCACTAGCAGTGATAGGAAAGCCCAAGTAAAATACATTACGCCTGTATTTTTTCTTCCACCTATGTAGATTCTACTGGCTTCATGATCATTATTATAGACATGTTTTAATAAATAACAATTTGGAATAAAGTGGGAGGATTATTGGAATGGATAGAGACTGGCTAGTGTGATGCGGTCATAAGGGGGAGGCTAGGGGTTGGGCACTGGGTGACCCTCTCCACCATGCTGGCCCAAGAGGTGGTGTATGGGTTGTTCTCTAGGGCCTTATCCCTAGCCTCATATGTCAGGTATATCTGAATTTCCAAAGATCCCAGGCCATGGTCCGTAGGTCATGCAGCGCACAATGTCTCAAGACCGCCCTGGTGATACAGGAAGTATGACCTGTGTTCTGAAAATGGAAACCGGGGGAATTCAGAGGCTGCAATTGCAGGGCTCTGCATGCTGCAGGTTGTCATTAGCCAGACCAAGTTGTCAGTGAGTAACAGGTGCATGAGTGCAGAATGCGCTGCAGGTCAGACATGGTTAATGGGTGGCACTATGCAGTCTGGCGCAAGCAATGTAACTATAACCAAGCTAACTGTGTGCTGCTTTTGTCTAGGTGACCCATAGGGCTATGCATCTGTGCTCCTTTACTGTTCCTATTTTTTCAGTATATTGATAGTTGCCCACCTATGTATTGCATTCATATTCATTCTACTTATTGTTTTGTAAAGGGAACTAGCACATCCTTGATGCGTGGCTAAACGATGACAAATATGTTTTGTGACCACAAAAACGTGCAACATTCCCCTCCCTCCACCCCATGCTGATAAACGTAAGGAGAGAAGTCCTACAACAGAGGGCTTCTGCTCGCACAGGATCAGCCATTTTCTAGAAGCCGACGCTATGTGTAAGTTGAGGTTAGTGTTGTAAAATGTTACTTGTAAGAGATTATTCAGTTCACCCTTCATGGTGCATTAATATGGTTTCCAACTATGTGCTGCATTTATATATATTCTTACTATTCTGTAAAGGGATCTGTCTGCTCCCTGCATGCATGGCTAAACACTGACAAATATTTGGCATGGGGCCTGCCTTATTTAAGTGGTTATGCAACCATTTTAATCTATGTGCCATGCCACTGTGCAGCAGGGTGGTGTACATTATTGCATTATGACAGGTTGCAACCTTGTGCAGTTTGGCACCTACTTTGGATGCTTGTGGTTGCAGTACAATAGACATTTTAAAGGTGGCATTATGCAGTTTGGCACCAACCCACATGTGCATACAGCAGTCCAGTACCATTCATCGTTAATAGGTGGGGGTGTTCAGTCTTGCACACGTAATCTGCCATCTGCCAGGCTACACTTGTCACTTTTGTACAGGTCAAACATAGAGATATGAATCTGTGCTTATTTCTTTTTCGCAGGTTTTTGCACCATCAGAGTGCACCCAGTACTGCAGGCCTCTAATAGACAACGTTATGCATTTGGGCACCATCAAAGGATGTATGGGGTGTACTGGCACAGGCTGTAACTAGGTGATGCTGTGCAGTCTGACATAAGCACTAGACGGAAAGCCAACTTACCTTGTGTCTTTCTTCAGTTTGACTCTCCTTTTTCGTCGCAGGCCTTTGCATCAGCCTTGTTGCAGTTTTGATTAATTGACTAATTGTAAAACCAGTGCCCTTTCTGTGTTGCTGTATAAGAACAGGTCTTGAAATGCATACATATGTGTTCCCAGATGCATATTTGTCAATGGACTCACAGTACGCATTGTTTATGTTACTATTCACATCTGTCACGGAACTAATGTGTTTCTGAACATAAACAGAGCACATACGTGTCCCCTTTGCAATGTTTGAGTAGGCTATGCAGTCCTTTTTTCCTTTGAATTCTGGGATTTTTATTTTTTTCTTTCCCTTTTACAAAGTATAGGAAATTTACAAGCATCAGAAAAGCACAACCACATGGCATGATACAACGTGGGATCCCTGCGTACAATGTATCATCAAACACAAACCTCTACCATTAAAACATCTATGTCCCTGAACATATTTGTCCAAGGGACTCTAGCAGTGATACCCTCAAAGCAGGAGCATAGAAGACACAACATGTCTGGTGTGGATAAGTGAACGTCTAGGTATTAGCTACTGACACATCCTATCTTAAAACAAATCCAAATTGCAGTATATCTGTGTGCCTTCAGTGCCCTTTTTATTGCTCTATTCATTGGTAAAAACCACAAAGTATGCTAGTTGTACAAACACTCTTAAATTGAAGTTTATTCAAACTTTACACAATCTACAATGACAATTTTAAACAATGTTTTGGTCACCAGGTGGCATTTTTGATTTAGTCATGATAGCAGAGTCATCATTTAAGCCCAACACTACACATTAGGGGGTGTCAACAACACCCTCTGCATCCACCGCATGCTGGTCTCTTTCTGCATCAATGAGAGATTCTCGCCTGCTCAGTTTGAATGCAGAAACTGAACTGTAAATTGTGGGCAGTTCCATATGTAAACTCTAAAGACTCCTCCTATGCACGTCTCACTTATAATTGGATATATGCTATTTGGCAGGGCAGCCGTCAGATAGATGTTACATTTAATTGGCAGAAGTAGATGATTTCAACGTTTGCCTTTTAATTGTACCTTTTGGATAGCATCAGATTAAAGAAAATGAAATGGGCCCCTTTCTCCTGCATTCACTGCTCAGGAAAGGGAGTGTGATAAGTTCTCTTCAAGCCCCCACTTCACACAGAAAAGTCGCTTTGGTTCCTAAGGCCCTACCTTAATGTCATTTGAGAAGGTTAGGAAAGAAATATCTGTATTTAGAATAGAGGAACTTTTTGTACAGATAAGATTCATGATAAGATTAGGATTGAGAATCAAATTCTCAATAGTGGGCAGCATAATGGCTGTCCCGTTCACAAATACCCTTTATCTGAAGGGAGTCCTTGAAGTCATGATTGGGCAGTGGTGTTGGGCTGGTTTTTCTTTTGGATAAGCATTGTCATTAGTCATAAGCTAAATGTAGAGGGTAAGGGTCAGATGTGTCTCGTAAAGCGGGACAAAAAGATGCATCCTCTATATCTGCAAAGCCAGGCCTATTGACTTTGCCAATGCGTGTTATGGACCACAAAATAAATATTTTAGTGAATGTAGCACCTGTTGTTTACTGACATTGTCGTCATTGATCATCTCAGCAGATTAAATCAATTTAGATTTTGATGTAGCTTTTCAAACATACATGTATTCTTGATGAACAATCGTGAGTGGGGGTGTAGGACGTTTATAGGGTTGCGGAAAAATTCAGTTCCTAGTAACCCTTGTCCACTATTTTCAATGCCACTCAATCCACACTGTATATTTGCACTGGCAGATTCACAAAGAAGTTACTGTAGTAACCTTCTAGAAGTAAGTTAGGAGTAACTTCTTTGGGAATCGAAATGCCCTCTCTCGGAGTAAACCAGAGGCACTCATAGCAACCGCTTTGCAAACAAGCCCATAATAACACTTGCAGTGTGTGCTACACAAACTCACAATGTATACAAGCCCATAGTTACACTTGCAGTGTGTGCTACACAAACTCACAATGTATAATTTCCGTGAAACTCCAATAAAGTAAAAGAAGATTGTGATAAGTGGGGATTGGTTGCGCTTCCTTACTCACCAGGTAAGATTTCACAATATCCACAATGGATAGTTTTGTATGTGGTACACGGGCCTGTTAGGACTGAACCAGTGCACGTGGAGAGGATCACGTGGAAGAGAGAGAGAGGATGGGAAAGGAACAGAATTACCGGAGTTAGTGATACAAGAAAAGGAGGTGAATAAAGATATATATGGGGTGTGGTTATCCAATTAATACCTGTGTAGTATCTGTTATTCGTAGTAAGGCCAACAACTGGCAAAGAGCTACAGCGACCCGCTCCATGCTAATACGCTCCATAGCTGATCCGCCTGAATCCTGTGGCCGCAGAGATCCACAACACTGTGTGTGCCACCGAAGAGCGTTCAAACTGTTTTTGCCACTGGAGAGCGCTTGTCGGAGCGCTTGTCGGAGCGCCCGTCGGAGTGCCCCTGCAGCTGGCCGCACATCAACAAAGCACCCAGAGCTCTACAGCATAGCCTGTGTGCGCTGCCTGGCCCTGTCACAGGACAGTACGGAGCATGCGCAGAGGAGCGCCGCCCAGCTCCATTGACCGAAGCAGCCCGCAAGAGCACCACTCAACAGAAATAAAAAGGAAACTAAATAAATAATGCAACAATATTCATGCAGCTGATCTCACTCCGTATTCCTGCCAGGCAAGACTGGCAAGACTGTACCACGCCTCCTAGCTCAATTCCCCTGGGAAGTCCTGCTACCCTTATGTCCACTGACTTTCTTGCAACTCCCACCACTACGTTACTGGCAATATTAAGTGCTACCAATACAGATGGCAAATCCTGCCGTCTCTTGTAGGTGTATCCTACTTGTGGAAATAATATCCTGGGTTCTGCCACCACATCCGCCACCACATCCTTCGTAACACATCCTGCTACTATGTCCAGCCTTCCTGACCAATGCTGCCATCTATTCCTTTACTCATACACAAAGGGTAGGAAAGTCTCATAAGCGAAAGTGGATTGGGACATTAAATTAAGAAAGACACTAGGATCCTCTATGCTATAAAAATACTTTGAATTATTTAAATTGACTTCAAAGTGATGTGTATCTGCAAGGATATCACAAGTAGTTAAGTTCGTTTACATGCTGGAAACAATCAAATAAATAGTATTTAGCGAATCTACCAATTTATTAAAGTAGAAGAAAAGAGAATTATTGTTTGAAATAAAAATACATGTATGAATAAACAGTAAAATCCAAAAAAGGAAAGGAACAATCTTTCAAAAAAAGGAAGAAAAACATAATTTTCATCAGACAGAAATGCAATGAAAATCAGCAATGAGAAAATGAATCATGATAATAGGTATGAAAAAATGAGCTGAGTGTAATCTTAGGAAGAGTAATCAAACCCAAAACAAGCTTTATGTTTAAACTTAATAAACAGAAAAGATGAAAGAGATGGCACACATAATAATTCTTAATGTGCCACTTTGTTTGTTTTTAGAAACACTTTCTTGATTAAACAGACTTTGTTAATTATCAAGCAAGTCTGCCAACGTGTTTGTGTCAATAAGAATAGTTCATGTACACTTCAAAGAGTTATAAATCAACATCTAAAACACGTTTCGGCGCAAAAGCCACCTGCTAGGCAATACATTCTGGTGGAAGCCTTCTTCAGGGCGAAAAGGAACAACTGGACCCTGTGTGGAGGCAGACACAGAAAAAAATAAATTTTGAATGATTGTTTTCAGAATATTTCAGGCTATAGTATTATTTTTAATTATGTTAGACTGTATTGTAGCATTTGGGTCCCCAGAAAGGTATGAGCTTACCCTGGTTGGGAGCAGAAAAACTCTCTGGGGATCTGGCTGTGGGTAATCTCTACCTTTACTGACTGTGCCCTTTCCTTTATATTGCGCCCACCTGATACTATCCTGCCGGAGGAGTCACGATGTACAATATTGACAGCAGGCCCCAGGCATCTCCAACCTCAAGCACCAGGGCCGCGTTCCTCGGGAAGCTCTAGCCTTTCCAATTACTGCTAGAGCATGAGGAAGGGCTCCAGTGGGGGGTGTGGCTGGAAGACTTCAATGACTTTATTCCGGCTGTAGTTGGTGACAAAACACAAGCCATCGCTGACATTTTTACAACTAGCAGCGAAAGGGGTTAAAGTGATTATAAAACCAATTCTGGAGGAGGAAAGGACAACCTGTGAGACATTAATCAAGGTACTCAACAGGAAACTGAGAATACTGACAAATAGAAATGATCAGAGATATACTTATTCGATCAGTGCTCCCAACGGCCACATGACACCATTGACAAATTTGTCACCAAGACTTCGACAAAAACTGGTCCACTGCCGTTTGTTCCTCTGATGAAGAATCTTCTCAGGATAATAGAGGGATGCACCTAATTCACATTCCGGAAACAACCACTAAAGAGACCCTTACCCCTGGATGATATTATTGAGCTAGCAAGAGTGTATGTGTCAAACCCACTCCACCAATACTAGATACAGGAGGTGAGAGCCGGGACAGGAACCAGTAGCAGTAGCCGAAGAATTCTTCCTACCGTTGTACCTCTCTGCTGTTAAACAAAACAGGCAGAAAGAACCAGCAGTCGGAAGAGGGGAAACACCTGGATTCTTCAGCTGCAGAGACAGAAAAAGACAATGTCAAAGACCAGTAACACAAACCAAAAACTTCCCTGCCCTCTGTGAAGAATCACCCACCTGGGAGTTCTACAGTAAGATGACCCAGAAACAAAATTCCTGTGGTTATATTCCCTCAGATAATTTCTGGTTCTAGACAAAGAAATAAGTAAACATGAACTACTGTAGGGCAACCCAGAAATCAATATAAGGATACCAGTTGTTTAAATACCTGAAGATTTGGAAAGGAAAGTTCAGTGGAATGGTTGCTGGGGTTTCTTGAAACAGGCAGTTCGAAGAAGGATCCACAAACTACCCCGACGAAACGAGGACGCCTAAATCCAGAGAAAACACCAAGCAAACCTACCCCGCCGGCACGAGGACGCCTACACAGGCACCAAGCAGCAAGCGTCTCTAGTCCTGGTGCTATGAATAGAGGACTGTTCGCGAGCATGCAGGGGAGGAATCCAAGGTGGTAGGCAGATAGTGTAATCCGTATGGCTTTCCAAAGTCCTGTTAATGAGACAGTAGTGGTGAAGTTCAAGCCGATAGGCAGAAGAAGTCCTTATGATGTTCCGGGTCCTGTTAATCTATAAACAATGGCAGAGTTCAAGACGGCAGGCAAAGGTAGTCCTTATGGTGCTCCGAGTCCTGTGAACGTGTAAACAGAGACAGATTACAAGATGGCAGGCAAGGGAATCCTTATGGCATTCCGGGTCCTGTTAATGTGTAAACAGTGGCAGAGTGCAAGACGGCAGGCAAGGGAGTTCTTATGGCGTTCCAAGTCTTTAGCATGCAGGCAGTAGATTTCAGATGAAAACAAAGGAAAACAATCGGAGAAAGGAACAGGGCAGGACAAACAGGAACAAGATCTTGAATGGATAAGCTCGGGCAACTAACGTAGCGGGTCAAACTTCAATCAGAAGCACCCGTTGTGTGAAAGGGGTGTGTTTTTATATCATTACGCTTGCTCCTATGTCAGGCCTTATGGACAGCTGTGTTGTTCATGTCACAGCGTTGTAGACGCAGAGACGTCCACCGTCGTCATGGCAACCTGTAACCAAACAGGAACGGCAAACAGCGCTGTAAGGAAAGGCAAGCATGATTGTGGATTGAAAGTCTTGCTATGTAATTATGTTTGATGGAAAAACGGGATGTATTCCTAACAGTTTCCTCCTCCAAAGCCGCATTCAGCCTATGAGAGGCATGAAAACGGGCCACCAAACGGGGGGGCGTTGATATTACAAACCGGTTCCCATGTCCTATCCTCAGGACCATAGCCTTTCCAATCCACGTAGTAGTAACGTACACCGTTCTGTACCTTAGTATCCAACAAGGCCTTCACTTCAAGTTCCTCAGAACCCTGTACAGAAACAGTGTGGGGTCGAGGAGCTAGACGGGTACCCGGGCGGAAAGGCTTTACCAAAGACACATGGAAAACTGGATGTTTCTTCCACGATCTAGGCAGGGACAGTGCCACCACCGCCGGGTTGATAACGTGGGTAATGACACAGGGACCCACAAAATGAGGAAAAAGAGCACGACGGCCGGGCAGCCGGAGGTGCCTGGTAGACAGCCAAACATTCATGTTGACAGTGTAAGCGGGAGCTGGAACACGATGCCGGTCTGCAAATCTTTTGCCGGAATCATGCGCCTCATGCAACCGGGACTCAATGTCTTGGTGAACATTGGAGATATTCCGGAGACAGTCTGCAACGGCAGGATGGTTCGAAGACAGCAGAGGGTCCACAGGAATGGATCATGGATGCAGGCCGTATAAGGCAAAGAAAGGCGTAGTAACGGTAGAGGAATGCAAGGAATTGTTGTATGCGAAATCTGCTGCAGTCATCACCGACAACCAGGAGTCTTGATGCTGCAGGAAGAGACACCGGAGGTACTGTTCTAAAGTAGCATTCACCCTTTCCATCTGCCCGTTGGTTTGCGGATGATAAGAACTCGAAAACCGATCTTCGATGCCAAAAGCTGCCGTGAGAGAGGACCAGAAATGAGACGTGAACTGCGATCCACGATCCGATATTATGATCGAGGGAAGCCCAAAGAACCGGGATGCGTTTTTTAAGAAAAGATTTGCGAGAACAGGTGCTGACGGCAACTTGACATGGCACGAACAGGGCCATCTCGGTATAGTAATCCACCACCAACTCAGATATCACAATAATCCCTAATAACACTTACAAAAAGAAATGTGGAATTACTGATCAATTGAAAAAAAAAGAAGATTTGCCACATTGTTATCAAAGCCCATCGCCACAAGTAAAGCCTCTCCAGCTGGCATCCTTCATCCTATCAGACCCAAGATCTCAAACAAGTCATCCTAACATACTCTCAGACAGACCTTCCAAAAGCCAGTGTCAGGTCGTCCCCCGCACTGGCATTGCCAGCCCACATCGTTATGTGGGCGGACCGCCGTTGCAGTCCTTGCTTGGGAGAAGGGAAATGACGTTGAGGTTAGGGAGGGGGGCGAGGAAGTTCTGGCAGTTACTGCTGTTGTAAAAATAAAGGCAAGTTGCATCAAGCCCCGGCTCCCGTGTCATAAATGCTGAAGGCGGTGTCTGGGTCTGCGCAAAACCCTACATCTGGCGAAGAGGGGTGCCCAACACCCGCTCATGCCGCACTGAGGACCGCAGTTGAGCGGCTTGGCGTGTCGGCGCTCCTCACCCCAGCACACGACGAGAGGCAGCAACATAGCCACGGGGCACTCGCGCTGTAGCACGCACAGTGCCATTGGAGTGGCCCCACTCCCACACAGCAGCCTAGATGACAACGGGCTCCACGCAGCATCCAGGAGGCCCCAACACATGCGCACGCTCCACGCAGGCCTGTAGAGGCTGCACCATCCCCCACGCCACGTGCAGTGAAGGCAAGGGAAGATACAAGGCACAGCACACGTGGGCCCGCGGGCTACGTGTAGCAAACCCCGGACAGGGAGGCACACTGCAGCCAGTAAGTGGAATCAGGAAGCACCAGACCCAGGTACAAAGCCCCCGAGAGACGTGCACGTCCACAGGCACCAGAAGAGCGAGTCTCAGGCTGTTACTCAGGCACCATGTCAAATCAATCAGGTCCCGGAGCGTCCTTGTCTGCAGCAAAAGGTATGGCGCCAGATGAAGCACAACAGACGCAAGGGGCAGGAAACTCAACGCAGAACATGCCTATGCCTGGCCCTTTTGACCTCAGAGACACATCCAATCTAGGACCCAGGTGGGTCATATGGCTACGTGACTTTAAATTTTACGCAGGAGCAATAGGCCTCACAGATGACGCAAGACTTAAAAACACGCTATTCATGGCCGTAGGCCCGGCTGTCAGATACACCGCCGGTGAACTACTAAATGTGGACACGGTGACATACGGGGAACTTCATGGCAAACTGTCGGAATACTTTGCCCCCAACACCAACATAGACTACGAGCACCACATATTCCATACCACGAGGCAAGAAAAAGGGGAATCGATGGACATCTTCGTGATGCGCCTCCGCATCAAGTTAAAATATTGCGAATTCCTCAAATACTCAAATGAAGAGGCGTTAAGGTCACAGGTAATCGCATGGTGCATATCACAACCTTTCAGAAAACAACTGCTTCAAAACCAAAGGTCGCTGGAGGAAATACTTGCATTAGCCAGAATGGAGGCAGCAGTGGAATCACAATTGGACAGCCTGGGAAAAGTCACCATACAGCAGCCGACATCAAACACGGACATGATTAACAAGCTATACAGCTCCCCCACGCAAGGCAGAAAACGCGCGGACGCCACCTGCTATCGCTGTGGATACGAGTATCCACACACGGGTGAATGCCCCGCAGTAGGACAACAATGCACCCATGCGGTGGAATGGACCACTATAGAGCTGTCTGGAAGAACGCACCAGGACCTGCACCCAGCAGAGATATCAAGAAAGACAGAGGAGCACACGACTCAGCCCACCAGCCAACACAGGAGAAGGAAAACAGGAGGGACCGAGAAGGGAAGACAGAGCCGAAGGAGCTCATGCGCACATGATGACAAGAGGCCATCAGACGGCTTCAGAAGGTCCCAGAGAAGGAGATTTGTCAGATACATCGAGATGCGATCCCCATCCAGCAGTGCAACTCAGTCATCTGAAGAAGACCAGAGGAAGAAAGGATACGTGTGGGCTCTCAACAACACCACGGCCACCCAGCACAGCCCCACCCTCAGACTACAAGTCAATAACACGCCCCTAGAATTCCTCATTGACACGGGGCGACAGTCAACATCATAAGTGAACAAGCATACAACTCCCTCACCAGTCCACCAAAGATTCGCAAGGCCACCATAGATATCTATCCCTACGGAGCTACGACCCCGCTACCCTGCAAAGGCACAATCTCAGCATGGTGTGTACACAAATCTCACGCCGCAAAGATCCCTCTACACATTTTGAAGACGGAAGCCAACAGTGGATGCCTACCAAGCTTTAAGACAGCGGTAGAAATGGGCCTGGTCCACCTACTATACCAACTAAGGGCCCACAAATACTTTGCCAGGTATGACGCCATAGAACAAGCTTTTCCAAATCTTTTGAACGGCCTAGGGAAGCTGAAACACAGGAAGGTGCAGCTCCACATTAACCCAGAAATCCCTCCGGTCGCACAACATTATTGCAGCATACCCGACTATCTGCACCCCCATCACCAAGGAAAGTAATTCTTTCAATTATCCAGCAGTGGCGCTATAAGATCCCATTTAGCATTAGAATCTCTGTTCACAAGCTGAATAGTTCACATGACTGCAGTGGCCTGGAGCCCTTGAGAAGTACACACAGAACCCTTTCATTAGCATAACAAAACATTCTGATACAGAGATATTATGCCATGAGATTTGACTGCTCATGCTCAACGGCTTATACTATAGCATTGGCAAATATTTCCAAGATGAGTGGATGCAAAAACCCTTCCTGAAACACGACATAATTTGAAACAACGATATCGCCACATGGCACATATCACGTTAAATCTCTTTCAAATGATCAGCATTGTGTTCATTTTCAGTCTTATGTGTCAGGTCTATAGGCTGGTTTCTGTGAGAACAAAATGGCTTCCCTAATGTCTTACGTTTCTCAGCTTGCACCTTAACGAGGGAGAGAGATCCACCATCTTTATTGGCAATATCCATTTAAAATGTTTGATGGTTGACCCGGACAAGCACAGTTCAAAAGGCACATCAGTCATGTAAAAAACGAGGCTACATTATTCATCAACGCCATTTACCACACATGTAAGGCTCATAGTACTCCTCACTATTGATAGCTCCACAAGCACTGCCCTGACAGCAGTCCTAGTGCTCCATGATGACACCTAGAATGAACAGATGAATGCATGGTTTCATCCCCCATTTCTGCAGAAGAATTCAGGGTTTTTACTTTAATTTATTCATGCAGTCATTGGGGCACATTTTGTTGTAGTGTAATTTGACGGCAGGGACCCGTTGCGTGTAGACATACTTTCATTTTGTTAATTATTATTATGCAATTAGCTTAACGAAAAAAACATAGCACATTACAAATAAATGTACTTCACTTTCAAAATTATTACATACATTATCATAACATCAAAAATCATGTAACTTTTTTATTTCAAAATATGTTCATGTGATCAGTAAAAATATTGCATACAACTATTATCTAATACCTATAAAATACCTATCCAATTATGTCATAACAAGGAGAATTCTCTCCATTTACAAAATGCAGCTGCAGCTATTATTAAAGTACTACCAGAGAATAGTTGTGTCCAAAATTGATCCCCCATGATATTATCAATAGTGCTGACATGTTTGCTGTAGCCTTTCACATATTTATCCTTAAAAGTAGGGCATGATGTAAGAATGTGGCTTGCCTCTCAATTTCTGCCCTACTAAGGTGACATTTACGTAAGTTATATGGAACATAACACCAGGCACCAATATTATCAGCATTGCCCAGTAAATTAATTTGTAATCGCATTATAAAGTTACACAACTGGCTATTATTCAATTTAATCATGTAGCTAAAAAGGACCGGGAAACGAAATGCCTGCCTAACGTAACATTCATATTTGCTCTTACTTCCTAATTTGCTAATTAAATCACTACGATCCCAGACTCCTGCTTTCTGTTTCAATTCTTTCAATAATATACCCATACTAGCAAAATGTGCTCGTACTTGGCACAAGTTCTGAAGACAGGCATTATAACACTCTCTGTTGACAATCCCGGAGCAGACGTGGAGGCATACTTCTGAACTCACACGCTTTTGGCGGGTGTCACCCGCCCGGAAAGCATCTCCCTCACCACCAAGCTCCCTACCCCTCCATGCAATTGAATGGGCTTTCACCCGCCAAAAGCAAAATCGTGTGTTTTCACCCGCCGTGGGAGGACAAAACATTGAGAGCTATGTGGAGGGGAGTTGAGAACTGGTGTGCTGCAGCATAATGGGTACCTTCTGTGCTCCCTCCCCACCGGTTGCCTCACTCTGGCACAGTGCAGTATGTTGCGGTGCATTGCAGGCCTTGAAACGTGGTTTTTTCTTTGAGTTGTGTTCCTGCCATCGAGATGGTTAAAATGAGCTTTGTCCAGTTCTTCTATGACCATATTGATGTTTTCTGTGTTGTGGTGCAAATATCTCGGACACAGTGCGTTCTAAGGCCTCGAAACATAGTTTTCAAGGTCATATAGGGTCCTTGAAGTTCTGTTCCTTGCGTCCAAACGCTTGAAATGAGCTCTGTCCAGTCCTTCTACGACCTTGATGTTTTGCTATTTCCGGGCAAACGTCTCATGTGTGCAGGGGCTGAATTCTGGGGGACGGGGCGGGATGTCCACATGTAATGTAGCCAGTGACATCCGGAGAGTCCTGTGAAGAACTAATGGTTGCAACAAGCAAGACAGACACAAGTGATCATAGTTCAAGGGTGTTTATTGAACAATGAATGCTGTATGCAGGTTGGAAAAAGCTCATTCCAAAATGGGAGCAAGCGTCGACCATCAAATGAAAAATAAAGCAGTCCTAGTGGCGTTGTGTCAAAATAAAAAAAAGGTCTGTACTAAGAAACCTATTGCCAAACCTTACAACTAATACAAAAAGGGTGTGGGAAAGTTTTCAAGAAAAGAAAGAAGTGTTCTCAAATAATATGTCAGGATGCGGTAGCCTAGGTCTTCCTTCCCCACGTTTTGAGCACTGGGTAAGGTGGAATATTGGAGCACAGCACAGTCTCGGCCTTTTCCAGCACGAGACGACAGTTCCAATGGCAGCTCTCAGGACCATCGATGGCCAAGTCTTGTTTCCTTTGAAAGTTTCTTGCCTTCGAGTACCTGATGTGTTCAATATGAAAAAAACGAAAAGTTCCTTTAACCAAAATGAAAGTTCTTTAGGGTGATAATGGTTCACCTCTGGGTCCCCCTCTTCTGGGCGCTGACCCTTCACTTATTGTATTCCTCAATTTACCTTTCAGTTCTTTGCTTTATGAAATTTGGATGATAGCTTCACCCTCGGTTCTCCCTCGGTCGAGTTCAGGCCCTTCTCAAATCTCTTAAGCAGGATTTCTCTTCCCTTATTTTCTCATTGTCTTTCCATACAGTTCATAGTAGACAGCCTTATGCCAGGTTTAAGTCTGTCACCCGACTGTTTCTTGGGACTTTAGACTTTGGACCTCTCGTCAGCATCCCTCGGTCGTGTTCACTCTTGCCAACTTCACATTCACAATTGTTTCACTCTTGCCTTCTCTTTTACCAAGTTCAATGTTGCTGGGACTCACGTCACTTTCTTTCACACAGTTTGTAGATCAAAGTCTTTCGATTGTATGGGGATTTTGCTTAACCCTCAGTATGACCACTTTGACCTATTTTGGTGGCCCTCCTATGGCCTTCTGGTATCTGTACTTTCGCTCAGATGGGGATCGACCAGAGTCTTTTGAGTTAGCACCCACGTTGTGCCGGTTTCCCTCTGCAGCTGGTCTCCCCCTTTAACACTTTTCAGAGTTCATTAAACTTGGTCCATACGTGCCACTCTGTGATTCTCATTCAACACAGCCCGATTCTTATCAGTTCTCCTCTCGACTCACCAGCTATGATGAACAGCTTGGCTTTTCTTTTCTCTCAAGTCAAGGCCAGTACCACAGGCGCAGGAGCATCCCTCGCTCCTGCTTATCGGTGTAGGCTTGCCCCATGTACCGTTCACATCTGCTGTAAAACACTTGTGCTATTGTGCGTGGTCTTAGGCTCTCTTCCATGAAAGTTCTGTGGGCCTGGGATGAAAAGGGCAAGGTCACTTCTCTCCTCGCCACCCTCTCGATTCCTGCCACCTTTATCCTGCTCTTGAACTGCTATGCCTGATTAGCCGTCTCGTTTTGCTGTCTGCCGTGCTTGTACTGTGCTCTCTTGCTCCACCTTTTACCCCTGTGGGGAAGGCAAAGGGCCGTCAGGTGTGTGTGATTCTGATCAATTGCCTGAATTTGCCTCCCACTGGTATTGGGACATGTCAGCTAAACGGTTCTGGTGCTAGTCCATTCTCTGGTGTGTTGTTATGCGAAAGTATTTGTGTCGGAAAAGGGAGGAAATCGGTTTTGAACATCCTACGTGAGAGGATGGGGAAAAGGTGTCAAAGGAATGGGGATACTGCATCTCACCCATCGGTGTCCCACTGCCACTTCCCAAGGACCCCCCATCCAAATGAACCTTCCTTACTGGTCCACCCCCAGCAACTACATCCAATAGTGATGGCCGTGTCCTGGCCACCTGGTTGATGGGTCCTCAAGGTTTTGACAGGGAGACACCCTCAGGTTTCTCACAGTCCTAACAGATAAATGTGCAAAATTTGGTGCAGATTGGTGGAACAATGTGTATGAGGAGTAAAAAAAACAGATTTTCCATTTGAGATATACATATACTAGCAAAAAGCACCCTTCCCCGAACGGGTTGTGTGGACAGACATGAATGACAACACTCTAAAATTGTTGAAAATCAATGATCCTGTAGGGTGCTGTTCCGATTCGCTTACTGCTTGATGTGCTTTGCACTCTGAAGTAAACTGCACTGAGAATGGGCATGTATGGCTGGCTGACATACACCAGAGCAGACATTGTGGGGAGGCGAGAGTTGGTGTGCTGCTGCATACTGGGACCTGTTGTGCTCTCCCCACCTGTTGCCTCACCCTGGCGTGGTGCTGTCCATTGCAGTGCATTGTGGTTCAAATGTCTCAGAAAGTGCGCATTCTAGGGTTGTGGACTGGTCCTTCTATGACCAAATTGAGGTTTTGCCAATTTCAGGCCACGTCTTATGTGTGAAAATGCTGAAATCCAGGGAAAGGGCTGGGGTGTTCAAATGTTATGTAAACAGTAATTTCCAGAGGGTCATAACAGGAAACTATGCAATATTTGGTACAGATTGGTGAAACAGTGCAGAATTGTATAAGTAACAACGCTTCGCCAAGCCACAAACCCACAAACAAATTTTGACTTGTGTTGAAATCTGGGGAATGGGGAGGATTGTCCAAATGTCATGTAGCCAGTAATGTCCGGAGTGTCCTAACATAACTATGCAAATATTGGTTATTGGTGCAGATTGGTGAAACAGTGTGGAATTTGTATAAGGAACAACGCTTTGCCAAGCCACACACCCACAAACAAATGTTGACTTTTGCTGAAATCCAGAATGGGGTGGGGTGTCAAAATGTCACATAGCCAGTATTGTCCGGAGAGTCCTAACAAGTAACTATGCACAATTTGGTGCAGATTGGTGAAACAGTGTGGCATTGTATAAGGAACAACACTTCACCAAGCCCGAAACCCAGCCATAAACCCACACATTTTCACTTTTATAAATTTAGATTACTATTATTATCATTTTAAAATAATAGCCACATGGACATTTTCCACATCCTTGATAAACATCGCCCAGACACAAGGATAAATCCTTCATAGTTTAGCAAAGAGTGATAACAGTGAGGTATGATTATCTTTCTCAAACATAATTTTTATATAAAAAAAGTGCTACGTGCAATTGTCCAGAGTGTTAAAAGAGAGACCAATCCTGATTCACAACAGATAGCCTTTTCTGGGGCCGAATTGGGCATGCCCAAACATAGGCACCACAGTTTCCCCTCCAACCACTTGTGTGAGACACCTGAATGTGTCTCACCCACTAGTCCCCGGGGATCTGTCATCCAGGTGGGCAGGACACGGCCATCGCTTTTGGATCCAGTTCCTGGGGGTGGATCAGTGCGGGAGGAGCATCTGGATGGGGGTCTTCGGGGAATGGTACACCAGATGTTAGACCTAGTACCCAGTATCCCCTTCCCTGTAACACCTTTTCACCATCCTATTAGGTAGGATACTTAGGAACTCAACCGCACCCCCTTTCCCGACACAAACACTTTCTCACGGACAGCTCAACATGAGCAAAAGCAGACTAACGTCAGAGCCGTGTACCTGACATGTCCCAATGCAATGGTCAGGAAAGGTCAGTTACAGATCATTACACACACCTGACTTGCATCACGCTTCCCCACACGGATAAAAGGCAGAGGACGAAAGCACACTCTGAGCAAGGCACACACGAGGAAGCAGCAGTTCCAAGATGGCAGTTTAATATGAGAAAGACGGCCAAGACCAGAAAGGGTTGCAAGGAGGAAAGTGCCCTTGACCTTTTCAAACAGTTACTTTTGTGAACCTTGGAAAATAATGAACCTAAGACCTGGGACTAAAGCTGAAGAAACCTGCATTGTGTGCCAGAGGTATCCAGGGCTCTCCCGTGTCAATAACCAAGGCGGGGAAGAGCGTTTGCCTCCATGGTGCTGTTCTTGGCTCCTACAACAAGGCAGCGCCACTAAAGACAGCAGAGACGGTGTGTTGGAGAGACTGATACCAAACCAGCCTGTGTAAGAACAAAGGTTTCAAGCGGCAACATTGTATGAAGAGATCTAAAGGGAACACTGTGTGAAAAGTATGTGACGAGTGACCCAGAAGAGTGATTGAACTTTGGAGGCCAAAAACAATACCATAGGCAGAGTGGTCCGGCACCGCGTGGGTGCTCATTTGAAGGTGTCTGTTAGGTGTCCAACTGGTTGGCAATTGTGCAAAGGGAATTTTGAGATCAAAATGTCCTGCAAAAGGTCAAGCCCTGTGCACATTCGAAAGTCTTCGATAGTTTGATGCGAACTGAAATTGGTCCGAGCCCGGCTGAGGGAGACTAATTGTGTAAAGAGGAAGTATCTGTGCCCGGCTAAGGGGATCCGGGGTGAGCTGTGAGTCACCCGAGAAAGAGTATTCCCTGAACATTGTAAAGAGCGATCTGAGCCTGGAAGAGGGGGATCCGGGATGAAGAGTGAATCATCCAAATTGAATGCTTGTGAGAGGAAAGGACCTTTTCGTTTGTTTTTGACACATCAGGCCCTCTGCATCAAGAGACTTTGATAAGTATAGAAACTTGAGCACAGAAGGCCCTGATGCTGATAATGGAACTGTATCCTCGTGCCGAAGAAGCCAGATTGTGTGCTTGGCCCGAGAGAACCACCTTGTCCCGTGCTGAAAATGTGGGGAAGGGGCATTTCATTTTGTGAACACTTCTTTCTTTTTCATGAACACTACCCCGCCCTGTTTGTATTTAGCAGTAACAATTGGCAATCTTTTTTTTAGTATAGGCCCTTTTTTTGACGAGACTCCACTAGGACTGCATTATTATTATTTGATGGTCGTAGCTTGCTCGCATCTGTAGATTTAGGTTTAAATAGGTGTTATGACACACTTGTTGAAGTTCAATAAACACCCTTGAACTGTGGTCACTTGTGTCTGTCTTACTGTTGATACCATGCCTTCCTTACACTTAACCCAACAAATCTCCTTTTCCCAAAAATGTTCAAGACCATACAAAATCGCCGGGACTATGCTGGATTTGTACATTTGTAAAAGTTCTTCCAGCGAGCATCCCCCTTTTGAAGAGATAAAAGCTTTACTCGGGTGAAATTTGTTCGGGATCTGAGGGACAATAGATTTCTTGTAAACAAAACCTCCCAGTTGGTTACCAATCAAGACACCTAAATATCGATATTCACTAACAACTTCTACCAACTGATCATTAATTTTCCAAACAAACATAATGATTTGTGCATGTCCTGTTGTTATTAACTATCATAACTTTAGTTTTGTTCATATTAATTCTCAATGTATTCACATTCGAAAACTCCAAAAGGCATCCATACTACACTGTAGACCAATTTGGGTACGATCTACAATAACAGTATCATCTGTGTATGTGGGCCAATCTAATGGACAAGTGCCCACTCACGGAGGATAATAATTGACCGCAGACAAAGTTTCAGATAAATCTGCCGCATATAAATTGTAGAGTAAGGTGGCCAGGACACATCCTTGTTTCAGATCGATATTAGTCCTGATTTGTTAAGACAAGAGTCAGCTTTGATTCAATCCAATACATACAGTTGTGTCCTGATAAAGTTATTGTATAATCCAAGTACCTTAAAATGAAGACCCCATGACATTAGTTTACTCCACAGTTTTTCTCGACTAATGGTATCGAAGGCACCTGCATAGTCCACAAATCGGATGTAAAGCTTCTGGTCTTTAGACAATAAAGTAGATCTAATAAGAAAAATTAAAGTCTAAATATTATGCAAGGAGCTGTAACCTTTTCTGTGTTGTTCAGTTGTGGCTCTGATAGATTTTTAGCTCTTACCCAATCATGCAAAATATTTAGTATACATGCCGCAAATATCTTACATATAGTATCAGATAGCGATAACAAACAGTAATTACCTGGATCACTCGTCTGTCCCTTCTTATGTATAGGTACTAAAACCGATATTTTCCAGCTCAACAGTATTATACCTGTCCTGAAAACAACACTGAACAATTTATAGAGGTGATTCGCCCAAAAATAGGATAGGCCTTTACCCCCACATTTGCTACAGTGTCTGGGCCTACTGGCCTAGATGATTTAAGTTTAATAATGATATCATAGATGTTCTGTATTCAAAAATAGGAACACAAGTCTTCCTTCTGAAGAAAATTAGGATCAGTATTTCTGTCCTTTCCAGGATTACCATCCATATCATTCTCATTATAATAGAGGGCAGTAACATAATCTTTCGACTACTTTTTCTCACCTAGGGTTTATCTCATTCATATCTCTAGCCAGCATATATTTAAGAGAATAGTGCCAAAATGTGCGTAGTGCTGTAATAACAATTTGCCACTGTGCACTGATACAGGACCATCTGTGAAGTCTCACCCAATTTTAAATATCATTCTGAGTTTGGCAGTTATAACATGCTTATATGTATTACTGATATTCATTTTCGTGGTTTTTCTAATATCAGAAGCTAATATTTTTCTTCAAGTAGAAATCACTACATCATAGGTGTCAAATATTTTCTTTCCACATTATCCATGCATTTTCACTACATCATCGGCATGCCTATACGTATCGTATGTGACCCAGAAGATGTTTCCTATCTTCCACCTATTTTTAGGATTACAAGAATCATCACCAAAAATGTTACTATAAAGCAGCTTCTCATTATATTTATCAATGTTGGAAGCATTCCAGAACAACCGATTCCCTTGAGCATTGCAAACCACATTGTTCTTCAATAATTCTCTTTCTTGCTTCACTTCTAATTTCAGAATTGCTTCACTTCTAATTCCAAAATTCATCTCTGGACTGCATGGTCACTTAGCTCATTAAAATGAACGGGAAATCCTTAACATAAACTGTGTAACAAACATATAATCAATTCTAGATTTAAAAGAACCCCTACTTAAAAACACTCTGAGCATCCATGCCATCATTAGGGTTAAAAAAGATATACCAAACTCCTCAAAGAACATGTTCCGTGCCACACAATTTTGCATGTTTACCCCTAAATCTATAATTCTAGTAAATGTGAAGCTGTGCAAGAGCCACATTGAAAGCTCCCATTACCATAATTTGCAACCTAGAGCATTCCATAATCTATCTGACTAATATAGCAGCCACATATTCAAAATTGTCTGGATTTGATCACCCAAAAGAGGGACATATATGTTAATTACTAAGACATTCAACATTGATTCAAAATGATCTGAGCTTAATATAGCTGCTTGCGCATAGGGGTGAGATATTTCTGGGATATATTCTATAAGCAAATAGAAAGATTTAGCCCCCGTCATCAAACCCCCAATTGGTCTGCCAACATCTCTCTTAGAAGCAGATTTTTGCAGCATCGTAAAACCATCTATCTTCATCATATACATTAGCAAGTCTCCTCGGGCAGAAACATGTCTGATTCCATCAAAACATTCAAAACCCGATTATTATTTTAAAATGTATTAAATCCCCTTGTGTTCCCAGGGGGTAATAGCAAACAGAGCTGTCGTTCGTTTCACAATAGATGCATTATCAGCAAGAATTCAATCTTGATCATCCTTAGCAGATTGAGTCAGAGGTCTCTCTGAAGAATGCAACGATTGGTTATATTTCCCCAAAACCGACTTCAATAGTGAAATAAATCGTTCTTCCAATTCTCTGGACCCACCCTCCTTGCTATCAGGGGTGACACATTTTTCCACCTCACAGAGCTGGTCTAAAGCAGCATACAGTATTTATATCAAATCCTTTATATTGAATGACATATATATTGAATCTTTTATCCTGAAAACCTTTATAGTGAATGTATTTAGGGTGGGGTAAAGGGTTAATATTTTTGGCAAACAGTCGGGATGGGCTTTTAGGGGTGGCAAACAGTTTTTTTTTTAATAATGCCTTCACTATAAAGGTTTTCAAGATAAAAGATTCGATATATATGTCATTCAATATAAAGGATTCAATATAAAGACATGTAACGGTCTAAAGCCACTTATGCCTCAATTTAAAAGCCCAATTTCAATACAGACTGACAATAAGTTAACAAATATTCAGCTATTACTGGTGAATTAAAAAAAACCTTTGCCAAATTTGCAGAATTCATAGAACAAGGTATTCCAACCAGTTCAGTATCTTTTGTGGTAATTATTCCAAATTCCGGAATGCAATGCAAGAGTTTTAACACATTCTGGGTCTCATCAGGGGTTGGGCGGAGCAGTAAAAATGCGTCAATAACACTATTACCGCCACATTATCTTGGAGCGTTCACCACCAGCTTAAAGGTGAATGCGCTGACTTGCTGCCCATTTTCGGCGCAATTAGTGGAATTGCGACGAAAAATGCCCCATTGAGTCCTATGGACTCAATATTAATGGGGACTTACCGCTGTAATAGTGCCAGACCGAGTTTCGGTAATGCTATTTGCCTTGGGCGGTATCCTGGCAGATTTAACGCCGTGATACCACCCATTCTTGATGAGGCCCTCTGTCATTTTAAGCATGGATTAATATTGGTTGCAAACAGGTCCATAATCGTAACTATACAACTCTTAGTATTATTCCTTTATTTGAATATGACAATTTCTGTTTTCCAATGTATTACTTTGCTATTCAAAATTGGGACATCAAGATTTTTTTTTTACAAGTAGAATTTATCTCCTCCACATTATCGCTTGAAGGTACGATGGGATTTGAAGGCTTTGTACCAGGCATTTAAAACCTAACTCCACTTGCTACATTGTGTTCCATGTTTTTCCTTGACTTATGTTATCACTTTGAGAACCAATCAAGACAGGTACTCAGTCACACAATGCAGTCAGTGCCGAATTCAATGCTCTACCATCGTTAGATGTGCCTTCCAGAGAGTTCATATCAACTTCCCATCAAAACAACAGCTTTCTGTAGACATGGTGTTTCAAGTGTCTCTTTCAATTCAGAGTTTTTTATCCTGTAATTCAGGAGAGCAGTAGTCATCGGCTGCTCGATATTTTTCATCTTTTTCTTACTTTTTGAACCCTGCAGTAATTCAAACGAATTACCAGTAGAGAGGCACTCAATAGCTCCAGTTACAGGCGCTTCCAAACCTGACACATGTTTCCTTGTTGACTTATTTGTATTAGTGAGTGACCACAAGCTGATTCTATTATTTTCCTCATTTGGTAATTCTACCACCTCTTCAGAAACTGGATTAGATGACCCTTCCAGGCCCCCCACAATGTCACGTGGTTGCATAGGAAAATTCAATACAAATTTGCCTCTGCCATCATCGCACTCCAGCATAGGGATATGTGAGGGATCAGAAATGAGAGAAGGACACAAGGTTCTTGTTTCCTGAAACAAAGCCATTTTCGTTAAACAAACATGGATTGCAAAAACACCTCTCTAGCCCTATTTCTTTTTTTTAAAAATTGCCTTTTATTGGTTTTTAACAAGAAATATGGACATACAGGTGGGTATACATCATGCATCGGTTGAGACTTCGTTAGACTTTCGACTTCCACCTTAACAACATTTATTAACATTAACATTCCTTATTCCTGAAGAAAGCAAAAGGAAGAAAGAGTAAAGCAAATAAAGAAGAGAAAAGAAAAAAAAACCCTCCCCCCTCCCTTCCCCCCCCTCCCTATCCCTATCCCTCATGTCCACTTCCTTCGGGGCATTGGCATTTTGGGTTGTTATGAGCTGCGTGACGCGCCTCTTGAATCCTCTTACGAGCATTGTTCTCCTGTGTGGTCTGTGACACGCAAGGGTTGCCAGCAATGGGTCTTTCCGTTTTCAATGGTTGGTAGCCTGGATCAGGAGCAGTTTCCCTGGTGGGTCGATCCTTCCATGGTCAAGCGTGGGATGTATTTTGTGGCGAAATCGAGCCAGACTTCCTCCTGTCGCGCCGCTTTGTCATGTAATATGGCCGTTATTTTCTCCATATTGTAGATATTTGTAGCAATCTGTATCCAGTCCTTCTTGTTGGGCAGGCGAGGGGCTTTCCATTTTATCACAAGGGCAGCTCTTGCCGCAAGTAGGAGGGGAGATATCAGACCTTTCACTCTTGTCATTTCGTCCTCTTCTTCTTCGAGGCCAAACAAGATCAGGAGGGGTGACGGTTCCCTATTTATGCCTTCCAGCTGCTTGATCCATCCCAGGACCTCCTGCCAGTAAATGCGGACTTTGGGGCAAGCCCACCACATGTGCCAGTAATCAGCGTTCATCCCACAATGTCGCCAGCATCTAGGGCTGGAGGTCTGGAACATTTTGGACAGTCTTTGTGGGTCGTATTGCCATCTATGTAGTAATTTTATGGCATGCAATTTGTACTGGGCCGCGATTGATATTTTGGCTGGTGTTTCACATATTTTATTCCAGGCTTGCTGGTCGAACTCTCTGGCAAAGTCTCGTTCCCATCTTGCTTTGAGACGATGATTAGGTGCGTTGTCTTTGGTGATTAGGGCTCTGTACATTCTTGCTATTAGGCCTTTGGAGGTAGTACTTGTGTCTAGGATCATTTCAAAGGGCGTTAGTTCTCTCTGCGTGGTCTCCTTCCATTCCTTTCTGGATATGACACCTTTCAGACGTAGGTACAGGAAAACTGGTATCGGGTGGATTTGGAGGGCGTCCTCCAGTTCCGTTATCGAAATGAATTTCCCCTTTCTCCAAAGCTGACCGACCCTTTCGAGGCCGGCATCGAACCAGGATTGATATCTGGCATGTTCCGGGATCTCCTCTCTAATTCCAGGGGACCAAAGATGGCTCAGTGGCGAGGGCCATGTGGTGACTCCTAACATTGCTCTCCCCTTCCTCCATATGTTCCACATCGTGCCAAGTATTGGGTGGTTGCGCAGTTTCTTCGATAGCTTCGATCTGGGGACCCATAGCCACTCTGCCAGAGTCACATTGCGTAGAACGTTGTTGTCTAGTTGGACCCATTGGAGGTCTTTCCTTTCTCGCAGATGTGGGATTAAGATCCTGAGCTGTGTGGCCTGATAATAGCGCTCTATGTCCGGTAGGCCAACCCCTCCTTGCTCTTTCGGCAGTATTAAGACATCGTAGGGGATTCTGGGTTTCTTTCCGTTCCACAGAAAGTGTAGGATGGCCTTTCTGGCTTGCTTGAAGAAATGATCCGGAACTGTGATAGGCAATACCTGAAAGGGGTAGAGAAACCGTGGGAGGGACACCATTTTGATCGCATTCAAGCGTCCCATCCAAGATATTGTTAGCGGTTTCCATTTCTTGAGATCGGTCTTGAGAGCCTCGAGGAGGTGGGGAAAGTTGGCTTCGTAGAGGCCGTCGAGGTGTCGCGTTAGGTTAATTCCCAGATATCTCAATATCGGGCCTCCAACAATCAGCCCGAGATGCTCAAGGGCGCTCTGGTGTTCCGGCGATAGTTCATGGAGTGGAAAAAGAGTAGATTTGGATTTGTTGATTTTAAATCCCGACAGTACGCCGTACTCCTCTATTAGCTGGATCGCTCTCGGAACAGAGGACGTTGGGTTTGACAGGTGGAGCAGCATGTCGTCCGCGTACAAGGCTAACTTACATTCTTTACCGTTCACCTGGATTCCTTCCACTGCAGGGTCAGCTCGTAGCATCACAGCGAGAGGTTCTAAGGACAGTGCAAACAGTATCGCCGACAGGGGGCAACCTTGTCTTGTACCCCTGCTGAGGGGGAACCATCGGGAGAATTGGGCATTTGCGGAGACCGATGCTTTTGGAGACTTATAAATTGCTTTGATCCCTCGTCGGAGTGTGGGGCCTAGGCCTATCTTTTGCAACGTGGCCTCGAGGAATTGCCAGTCGACTCTATCGAATGCCTTTTCTGCATCAATCGAGAGTAACGCTGGGTTGCTGTGTGAAGTTTGGGCCTCGTGGATTAGGTGAAGGGTTTTCCGGGTGGAGTCTGCTCCTTGTCTGCCTAAAATGAAGCCTACTTGATCGTTGTGGATTATTGCAGGCATGTGTGACTCCAGTCTTGCAGCCAGGGTTCTTGTGTAGATTTTGGCGTCAATGTTTAATAGGGATATTGGGCGGTAGGAGGCGCACAACTTTGGGTCCCTACCCTCCTTGGGGATGACTGTTATCAGCGCCTCGGAGAAGGAGTCGGGTGCCACACCGGAAGATAGGATGTTGTTGAATAGGGCAACCATGAATGGGAGGAGGGCATCCTTAAAGGTTTTATAGAACCCTGCCGTGTATCCATCATTTCCGGGGGCTCTCCCCGTTGGGAGTCTTTTGATAGCTTCTTCGATTTCCTCTGCTGTTATGGGGTTGTCTAATGTGAGTGCAATATCCGTTGGGAGGGTGGGCAAGGGTGCCCGCTCCAGGTATTCAGTTATAGCTTCCGTGTGCAAGGGGGCGCGTGCTGAATATAGTTTTTCATAAAAGTCGGCAAAAGCTTCAGGGACGCTGGGAGAAAGTGGTTCGTCAGAGTTCTCCTCTGCTTGAATCGTGGGCACCCACCTCTCTTGGCGTTGGCCTCGTAGTCTTGCGGCAAGCAGGGCGCCTGCTTTGTCCCCATGTTCATAGTGCTTCTGCTTCAGATGCTGTAGCTTGCGCGCTATGCTTCCCGCCTCCAGTTGTCTTAATTCCTCTCTCTTGGCGCTGGCCTCTTTAATCTTTCGTGGTCTATCCTGATCGGCCGTCTGTGCCGTGTGGTCCAGTTGTGTGATTTCGTTCCGGATCCTGTTTTCTATTAGTTGTCTTTCTCTTTTTTTAGCTGCTCCTTCTCGGATAAGTAGTCCTCTCCAGGTCGCCTTGCCTGCCTCCGAAACTGTGTTCATAGAGGTTTCCCCTGTGTTATTGATCGCAAAATATTGGGTAATGTCCTGCTCTAGTTGTTCTCGAAAGATGGGGTCCTTGAAAAGGGTTTCATTGCAGCGCCATTTGGAACTTCTTCGCGGCAGGGCCATTTGGTCGAGGGTGACCGTGACCATATCATGGTCCGACCAGGAGACAGGGTTTATGACGGCTTCAATCATTGCCTCGATGAGGTCAGCGGTTAGGTATACATAGTCTATTCTGGAGAAGGTTGCATGTGGCGCTGAGAAGAAGGTAAAGCCGGTTCGGTTGGGGTTGGCATGTTTCCATGCGTCGGTGAGGTTGTAGGCGGTCATCATGTCCGCGGCTAATGGGCGTCTGGGACCAGTGAGCGGGGGCGTAGAGGAGCGGCCCGATTGTCTATCCTGTTCCGGGTCCATCCACGTGTTCAGATCGCCTCCGATAATTACTTCGCCTTCTGCTTCGCACATGATTTTGGGTATTATCTTCTGCAGGAATCTGTCTTGGCCTGTATTGGGGGCGTATATTGCCACGAGGGTTACAACCGTGCCCTGTATGCTGCCCACCAGGGCTAGTGCTCTACCGCTGACGTCCGTCCACGACTTTAAGAGTTCAAATTGGATCTTTCTGTTGATTAGTACGCCAACTCCTGCCTTCTTCAACGGGCCGGAGCCCCAATATTCCGATCCCAGCTTGGCATAGAGAACCTTCCTCTCCTCTCCCCTGCTATATCGAGTTTCTTGCAAGAAAAGGATGTCTAATTCAGCCCTCCTGAACTCTCTTGTCACCAGTGATCTTTTGGTGGGGGAATTAAGACCCTTAACATTCAGCGTGCCGATTTTAAGTTTACCCTGCGTGTCATTTGATTTATCACGTCTGTATGACATCAGTGCGTCTGTGGAGTTTCTTCGCACCGTCGCGAGGCCCATTGTAAGAAATTGCCGTATTGGAAGTGGCATTATATGTGTCTCTATTTGTCATTCCCCATTTCCCTCCCCTTCCCCTTCCCCGTAGGGTATTGGACTTCATACCCATCACCCTCTGTTCCATCGCGTCGATCTTTAATCCTGCGGTGAGGGTTTGTAACTGTCCGTGACGGCGTCCGAGTTGGACTGGATGTGAACAACCGGTCTACTATCGGACCACCAGTGAGGGTCGTAACCGTACGACCCCGTTAACTTATAGTATCGAGGTAACCTTTTTGAGCCCCCACCCCCCCTCTCATGTAATTACATAACAAGCAACAGTGTGTCAAACAACAGAGATTCCAACTTCGAGCTATCATTTTCTATGATACATGCGGTTTCAGGAGTCAGCCATCCCCGGGATCTTCTTCTTACTGGACTGGCAGTTCATTCCCCGTGTGGCAGAACCGTGAGCTCGGGGGTGCGATGATCCGTTATGTAAGTGGGTTCCCTGCCAGGGTCTTGAAAGCCTGATTCATCAGGATTTAGCGCTTGAACCAGTATGTCATTGGTTGTGTTCAGGTGTGTCGTTGGGCCGCCTGTACTTTCTGGAGCCCTTTACTCGTTTTCTTCTCGGGCCCTGGAGTTCCCAGCGTGGCCTGTCCTGGGTTGCTGTTCCCTGAGTCCCCTCTTCCGGGGCCTGTCCGAGGAGGTCGGCAATGCATTCTCGAATTTCTTCTTCAGAGCGTAGTAGGAATTTTCTGGTTCCGTGTTCGAACGCGAGGGAGAAGGGGTATCCCCACCTGTATCTCGTGCCCTGCTCTTTTAGCCATCTCGTGAGGGGACCGCATAAGCGGCGCAATGCCAGCGTCAGTGATGAGAGGTCCTGGAAGATTGTAATCTGGGCTCCCCCAAGTGTAAGAGCGCCTCCAGACCTGGCCTTAGCGAGTATCTTCGTTCTGTCCTGATATCTGTGGAATCTGGCAAGGACTGATCTCGGGCCTCCTGGGGGGCCGCCGGCTCTATGGATTCTCTCGGTCTTGAGTTCATCAATGTCTTCATCCGCAGTCAGGATTCTGACGATGTCATGTATAGTTTGCTTGAGGTCTTCTTCTGTCTCCCCTTCCCTCTCCGGGATTCCGAAAAACCGTAGGTTGTTTCTTCTTTCTCTATTTTCTAGATCGTCTATCTTCAGGCGAATCTCGTCTTCTTTCCTTTCTATGTTTCGTATTCTGAGCTCCATTTGGGTTTCTAGAATGGTTATTCTCGACCCCTTCGAGTCTCCCCTCGATATTATCTATCCTTTGGGTCATCTTATCCATTTTGCCGCCGAGGTTGGCGCCCATGTTTCGAATTTCGGTTAAGAGGGCGGCGATATCCCCCTTGGTGGCAGCTGCACCCGTTTCGATGGCTTCTACCGACATCGTTGATCCAGGGTCGGGAGCCTGGGCTGGCGGTGTGTAGGCGTATTTGGCAAGCTTGCTTGGTATGTTCATGGAGGGCTATCCCACGAGGAGGCACACGCCCCTGGATCGGGGGCCTTACCCTCGGAACCAATGTGATGAGAGGCACTTGGTAGGTGTCGGAGAGTACCCGGGTGGTGGTGGTCGTCGTGGCGTGGGTTCGTTTGGCGGGAGTGGGAGGAGGCACACGCCCTATTTCCAGGGGCTCTACCCTCCGCACTGATCTATGTCCCTCGACTGTTTCAGCGTCTTTTCGGGGGGTGTTGGGCGTCAGCGTCATCCTGTAGCAGGGCACTGGCGGAGGTGTGTGGGTCCTAGTCTCAGGGCGAGGATTTGGGGTGCAGATGCTGGAGGGGGGCGAGCGCCACCGTGTGATGCCCTGTCTTCCAATTGTCGGGCCTCTTGTGCTTATTCCGTTCTGCTCGTAGCTTGGGGCCTTTCCAGAAGAGGGCACACGCCCCAGGAGCGGGGGCCCAACCCACCGCCTCCCCTTTCACTTGTTGGCAATTACGCTGCGTGGGGGACGACCGTAGATGCGTAGTGGTGCTCCACCACGGGCGGTAGAGGCCGCGATGTTTCCCTCCACTCCCGCCGGCGCGCGGGTCCTCTGCAGCTGGGCGGGTGGCGCGGCTTCGTGGGAGCCCGCGTTGCGGCCGCTGCATATGCTGGTGGGGCCGCAGCACCTTCACCAATTTAGGGCCGTCTCCGGTTGGTCCCCGCGCTCCAGTCAGAGGGGAGGGCCACGGTTCGCGGCAAGTCTCCCCCGGTCCTGGGGGTTCGGGACTCCTGCTTGTGCGGGGGGGGTCCTGGCCGTGCGGCTATTCTCGCCTAAACGGGCGGAGCGGGCTTCCGCCGGGGCGGTACAGTTCGAGGCCCCTGCGCCTGGGCGGGCACTCACCTCTGCGGGGCCGATCGGCTGTTCGAGGAGTCCGCTTCTTGAAGGCCCGGGGGGGGCCGACCTTCCACACGTTCCGGGGCGGGCGGCGGTCCGCCGCTTCCCTCTGCGGAGCCCCGGTGCCGCGCTGGTCTTCCTCGATGAGGGGCGGGGGCGGAGTCCAGCGCCTTGGGCCGCGGCCTTCTCCCGTGTCTGCGTCTCTGCCGGCGGGGGGAGGTCGATTCCTCCGGAGTTTTCCTCGTGAAGGAAAGGGCCGATTTTGGCCGGGTTTTCGCTCAGGGGGTGGGGGGGTGCTTCCAATGGCTCAGGGTGTCGTTGTTGGGCACGGGGGGGGCCAAAGTGGGGGCTCAATTCACTTGCGGGGGCCCGTGGGTTAGGAGCTCACACGGAGGCTGGCATCATCCGTGCGCCCCCTGGTGGCCAGTTCTAGCCCTATTTCTAAAGAGGAACTTCCCTACCTAGGAACTAAAACTAAGGATTGTTTGTGTCAAGATGTCAGTAACTGAAAAGCCGTCTTTGTGTCCAAAACAACCTATGCTGATCCTCACACTGATAAACAAACAACAATGCGTGCCAGGAAATGTCTTTAACTTGATGTTAGAAAAAAGTGTTCAAAACCAAAAGTGTAAGAATGTCTCTAAAAAATATGTTCTCTAAGGTAAAGACCCTTGTATCAAGAAGGGGGTTCCTTTCCCCAGGTTTCCTTAACGGAATGGCAAAATGTCCCTTTAGCAAACAGTTCCTTGGTGTCTTTAAGGGTCTCGCAAAGTTCTTGTTCAACTAAAAAGTTTTGTTCAAGTGAGAGGTTTTCTAATAGTCTGTCTGTAAAAGTTCTTGTATCTTCACAGATTACCTGGAATACTCCGCTGCCAGGAATCTTTATACAATCTTCAGCTGCCTGGTGTACTCACCTGCCAGGAATACTTATTAGGATTCCCATTTCTTAGGTGCAAAGCAATTGAAAATACCATGTGCTCCTTGGCATATCTGTTTGTGTTTTTTCTTAAATATGCTTGCTTAAAACCTCTCCCTCATATTGGCATCGAATGCTTCTGCATTTAATTGGGGTTTGCTTTCATACTTTGTCTTGTCTGCATTCAAACAAACGTTACCTTTATACTTTGCCTTGGCTGAATTCAAATCAACTTTGCCTTTGTATATTTTCTGCATCAAACATTCTTCTTATTGAGTTTTGAATCTGTTCTTTGCTTTAATTGAATTCAAATAAACGTTGCCTTGGTGTATTTCCTGCATTAGCAAACTTGTACCATTCAGTCACTTGTTGTAGTTGTCACAACTCCCCAGCTGCTTTGGGCAGACTCACGTCTTTTCCGGCATCTCTCATGTTGCTGACGCCTCTCTGTCATGGCTTCTTCATCTGCCTTCCAGGTAGGAGTGTGCTGATGCTACCGCAGCACCCGGCGCAGCTCTGCGCCCACACGCCAGCTCTCCTGCTTTGCCCGGGATGGAGTCTGCTGCCTCGTCAAGCAACCAGATCTCCAGGAGCTCTTGCTCTGCTCCCGGTGTCTGCAAAGTCCTGCTTGCTCACCCGTAGCATCTCTCTCCCTGTCCCGATGGCCTTCTCTCCTTCGCCAGCTTTCTCAGTGTGCCTCGCACTTCAGAGCTCCAGCATGGATGTCAACTTCCTCTTCTGCACTGCTCGCTGCACCTCTCTCTTCCACAAGGCGGTGGCCATTTTTAAATGCCCCGTTCATTGCAGGTTTGGAAAAACAACTAGTCTGCTTATTGTATTTCGGGTTCTTGTCACTGTCCATAAACTCCTTTGTCTTCCTCCTCGTCCCAGTACCTCGGTGGTTATGGTATTTGAAGTCCATAACTTTCTTTGGGCTTTTAACTCCAAAGTGTTTTTTCTCACGGACATCATAAAAAGGCACTTCCTGAACAAAAGATGTTAAGTGTGAGTGGTGTGTGTTAGGGTGAAAGGTGGATGTCTGACTAGAATGGCAGTATGCCATTAAGAACTCAGGTATCAGTGGATCTTCCTAATGGGTAAAGGGGGAACACTGTGACTCCTCCAATGAAGTCATGACATCTCCCCAGTAGTTGTCTCCTACCATGTGATCCTCCCTCATGTAACTGCCTCCAGGGTCAGGATCAAGTAGCAGCTGCCATCCACTAGCCACATGGGAGGAAGTCACATCCAGGGACTTTGTGATGGCTCCATTGGATTCATCACATAGCCTTCCCCTAATGTCGCTGGTTCTCTCAGCACCTATTGGAAAACGGGAAAGGAAGTCCACATTACTCTGTTCCTTTCCTGTGCTCCACAGAAAAGCAATAGGGCTGTAAATCTAAGAACCAGCGCATGACTCTTGCATTAGTGTCTTTGCGGAGGCTCATCCATGTCAATGGGGCATGGCCAGTGACAAGTCTGAATTTCCTACCGGTCAGATAGTATTTGACATAGGTTATAGCACATTTAATGGCCAAGCCTTCAGTTCAAGAGTTGTGTAATCTTTCTCCCTTGGGAGTAACTTTCCACTTATTTAGGGAATGGGAGGCTCTATACCGTCATGATCTTGTGCAAGAACTGCACATCGGCCAATATGTGAAGCGTCTGTTTGTAGGATAAATTCCTGGTTGAAATCTGCCACCTTCAACACATGCTCATCTAAACACAATTGATCCTCAGGGTGCCATTTGACTTTCTGGGGCTCAGTATTTTTTAATTAATCAGTAAGAGAAGACATTATAGAAGAAATATTAGGGATACAACATCTATAATACCCTACTAAACCCCAAAAGGCTCTCAAATCTTTCTTTGTTTTTGGAGTGGGAGTTTCTTTAACCACTCTGATATTTTCTGTTTGCGGCTGAACTAGCTGTTCCCTACAAAAACAACAAGAGATTTTACTTCTGATCTAGCTAAATGGCATTTCTTTGGGTTTGCCATAAGCCCTGTATTTTTACGGCCTTGTTAGCCAAATGCAAGTGGTAAACATGTTCCTTCCAAGACTTACTATGGATGATAATATCATCGATGTATGCTCCACAGAAAGACGGATAGGGCTGGAGGATTTGATCCATTAGCCTTTGAAAGGTAGCCAGTGCCCCATGTAAGCCAAAATACTTTGAATTGAAAAAGCCCTATGGGAGTAGAAACAAAGGTCTTTTGTTTATCTGCTGGATTAACAGGGACTTGCTAGTACCTCTTCATAAGATCAATTGCGGAGAGGTAAACGGCAGACCCCAATCGATCAACAAGATCATCAATTATGGGCATGTGATAACTATTAAATTGGGAGCTGCGTTTACCTCACCTGAAATCAATGCAGAGCCTCCATGATTGATCTGGCTTAGCAATTGACACAATCAGGGAGAACCAGGAGCGTTGAGAGGGCTCGATAATATTAGCCCTTAACATATTTTCCAATTCATCTTAAGTGATTTTCTTTCTACTCTCAGGTATCCTATATGGCTTCAGATATACTATGTTTCCTGGAGGGGTACAGATGTAATGATATATCCCTTTCACTCTCCGAGGTTCTGCTCTGAAAACATCAGGAAACTGTTCTAAGAGGTCCATTATGATTCTGAGTCAAATCTGAGGGAATCAAAGTATTGGCACTGGGTTCATCAGAGAACGAACTGGTTAATACCATGGTAGTGTCTTCAATGGGATTTTATTTTCATTCCTTGAGAAGACTCACATGATAAATCTGTGTCTTGATTTTTCTGTCTGGTGGTGATACTCGATAATTGTAAGGTCCTGTCTGATCTATTATTTCATAGGGACCATGCCACCTAGAGATCATTTTGTTTTTCAGAAGAGGGAAGAAGGACTAGGACTCCTTATCTTAATACAGTTTGTCTAACACGATAGCCCTTCTGTTGTTCCTGGGTCTTAGTCATTTTAGTCTGCACTATGGACCTAATTGCCGTCATGTTCTTTTTCAATCTCTGGCCAATTTGGGATAGTGGTAAGGTGGCTTTTTCTCCTTCCTCCCAGGTTTCACGCAACATATCTAAGACATCTCGTGGTTCTCTCCCATATAAAAGTTTGAATGGGGAAACTCCTGTGGAGGAATGTGGTGTTTTCTTTCTGGGGAAAAGGGCCCATTGTATCATAACATCCCAATTCTTTCCATCAATGTCAACCAGTTTGTTTGAGATATGTTTAGGGTTTTGTTGAATCGCTCAACTAAACCATCAGTTTAAGGGTGGTATATAGGAATAACGCAAAGTTTTAAACTGAAGAATTGTCTTTACCTCGGATATGAGTTTACTCATTAAAGGTAGATTCTTGATCTGTTAAGATCTCCTTTAGAAAGACAGCCATTGAAGAAATTGAATCAAATGCTTGAGAATATGTTGTGTTGTGTTGTACCATAAAGGAAAGGCTTCAGGGTAACGAATTGCATAGTCTAATATCACAAATAAATATCGGTTTCCCAACTTTGATGGTTCTAAAGGTCCAACTAAAACCATACCTTTGCGTGAAAAGGTTATTTCTGTAATGGATAAGGGCTGAAAGGGAGCTAGAAGGGGCATTTAGGTACATGTCCTCTGACATAGGCACAAGTAACCACAACATTTTTCCACACCTATGTATTGTGAGGGTTAGAAATGCGAGCCAGACACACAGGTAATGTTTTCCAAAGTTTGCCATTCATTCAAAATAAAAAGGGGTTTTGATAAACACCTAACTTTCCCTAACCTAATAGTTGTCCCTGCCTAGCAAACTACAACTAAAGAAAAATGACCTAGTATCCAAAATATCTCTGACTCACACTATTTGGTATTCAGAAAACAAGTTCTGCTTTGATTTGTCAAATGTTCGGTATTCACAATTAGTGCATTGTGACAGCTTTCGTATAAGGAGCACCCGGGGGTCAGCATTCACACTCTGCCCACTCACTGGTTCTCTGTGATGGCTCCCTCCTGTTGTCAGGCTTTGCGGCAATCCTTCTGCATTCAGTCTGCTTTCTCTCCCGCTTCTGCGAGCCTCAGGTAAGTTGTGCTTCAGTCTTCGGGAGCGATGACAGCTCCGTTGATCTTTTGCAGCTTTAACTGTCTGCCACATGCCGCTATGGCAGCACGGCCCCTCCTCAGCTGGGCTTCTTCTTAGTATGCCACCTTCCGCTGCACCTACTCTGCAATTCTGCTTAATTTCACCCTTCGTGGTGACTTCTGCTGGTGTGTTTCTTTCTGTGGCTGCTCCTGCACCTTGGATGGCTTCAGCTTCCTTAGCTATGCCTCCCGTGTGGCCTTTCAAAGCTCCTTGGCCTTCTTCATCTGCTTCACCTTCTTTCCCTTCATTCCACAGCTGTGTCTCACCTTGGCTTTTAAATATCCTGCTCAGGTGCTTTGAGTGACAGCAACTAGACTGCACCTTTGAATATTCACCTTTCTGAGTCTCTATTGCGGTCTTAGCTCCCCTTCCTCATCTCAGTACTTTTAGCATTATGGGAAATGAAGTCCATAGAAGAATATGTAACATAAGATTGTTCAATATTATTTTTAGTTAAGTCAGACTGTTCTATGAACTGAGAGTTATTTGAGTAAGGCGAGGTTGTGGAAAGAGTTTGTAATTCCAAATTAGAGTGAGGATTTCTCATTAAGGCAGAATTATGATAATTGGTTTTCAGCTTTAATTCTTGAACCTTTGAGCCACCAACTTTGTTCTGTTTAAATGACTTTTTACAACGGGTTCTTTGGGCATTGATGTTGGAGGGTCTGATACATTGATAGTGTGCCATTAAGTATCTGGGAATTATTTCACTTTCATCCTCAGAAGAAGAATACAGCATCTTTCCTAATGGAGTCATTACTTCCCTTGATAGCCATCTCCTCCCTTGTGATCCTTCCCCCTGATACCACCCCCAGGGTTAGGATGAGGTAGCAGCTGATTTCCCCTGGCCCCATGGGAGGAGACTTTAGGCTGGGGTTTAGGGATGACTCTGCAGGATTCATCACAGTATATACCTGGCCAATAGAACTTGTTTATGATCTGGGCCTGGGTTTTGGCTGTCCCTATATGTCCTCCTGCTAGATGAGAATGGGTAATCTCCGACACAATTTTCTTATGGCTTTTGGGTACACACAATTTGTGACCTAGGGATACCATCAGGTCCAATATCCCCCCTATACAATAGTCCAGTCTTCAAGCAAAAAAATAGTCAACCCTTCTTCCTTTCATCCTCCTCTGGTAATACCTGAAGAAAAAGCTTGGCAAGTAAAGTATTGTTCCTTTGGGTAAAGGCTCATTTGGGGTTAACTTCAGGTTCCTCCGCTGCCATGGGAGTTGGAGCTGCCTCAGGTGTAGCTTGAGGTTCTATATCTGCTTCCCAAAAACCCTTGGTACCTCTTTCGGTTTCACTAGAGGTCTTACCTTTTTGGGGTTTAGGGAATAGAGCCTTCTCAAATATCCCTTGGGCTATTCTGCCCCCCATGCCTTGATTGTATAGGCCTCTTTGCCGTTATTCTGCATCAGTATCTTTATGTCACACTTTGCCTAAATTCTCACCTGTTTGTTCTTCGATGTCTTGGACTGGGTCTTTTCCTTCTTCCGGACAACTCGGGTCTTGTAGAGACACGGTCGCGTATCCTCCGTCGCCAGTGTGCAGGCGAGTCCGACCGAGGTGAGTATGCATTCAATTCCAGGGAGGAGCACGAATAATATGCAGAGTCCCGGAAGGAAGGAAGCCAGGAAGGAACCAGGATAAGAACAAGGTAAGGAGCAAGCGCTACGGGCGGAAGGCCCTAGGAAGGAGAGCGCTTAAAGATGGCTTAGGGTAGAGGAGGGCTTTTAGAACCTGGTAGTAAAGGTATGAGCACAGGGAAAGTACAACCACACTTTGCTGAAGTTCGGAAGTTAGCTTTGAGATGCGAATCGCTGCGGGGGCGTGTCTCTTTTCAAGGAACTGGCGAACTCCTGAAAACATTAGAGCGGTAATCATGCACTGATGTCGGCCATGTTGGGTGTACCTTGGGAGGAATGTAGCAATGTCTTATGGACCACATAGTCCAGAAGGGGCTGAAACGTCGAATCATGACACTTTATATCTTCTCTGTAGTCAGGGTCTATGATACCAACTAATATGTCTACACCATATCGCCAGGCTAAACCTGACTTATAGGCAAGTCTAATGTAGGTTGCAGGAGGGGGAATGAGGACTAAGTCTGTGGGTATCAAAACGCGGTCTCCAGGTTGAATTTATTCTCCCCTACTACTGCACAAGTCAAATCCAATAGAGTGTTCTATGGCAATGGTTGGATCGGATGCTCAGTAACTGAGTTTCTCAAACTTAAGGGTTTCCCAGTTTATGTCAACTGAGCGCGATCCCACTGCTGATAACATATGTGAGGGGTCAGAAATGAGAGGCGGACACAAGGTTGTTGTTTCCTTAAGTAAAGACATTTTTGTTAAACAGAAATGGGTTGGAAAAACGCCTCTCTAGCCCTATTTCTAAAGAGGAACTTCCCTAGCTATAAACTAAAACTAAGGATCTGTTTGTTTCAGGATGTCAGTAACTGAAAATCCATCCTTCTGTCAAAAACAACGTATCCTGACCCTCACACTTATAAACAAACAACAAAAGGTGCAAGCAAATGTCTTTAACTTGATGTTAGAAAAAGTGTTCAAAACGAAATGCGTAAGAATGTCTCTAACTACAATGTTCTCCAAGGTAAAGACCATTGGACCAAGAAGAGGGTTCCCTTCCACTGGATTCTTAAACAGGATGGCAACATGTCGCTTTAGCATATAGTTCCTTGGTGTCTTTAAGGCACTCACAAAGTTCTTGTACAACTAAAAAGTTCTGTTCAAATAAGAGGTTTTGTGATAGTCTTTCTCTAAAAGTTCTTGTATCTTGACAGATTACCTGCTATACTACCCTGCCAGGTATCTTTATACAGTCTTCAGCTGCCTGCTATACTCGCCTGCCAGGACGTCTATTTAAGGATTCCAGAGCCCCTGGTATACTCTCCTGCCAGGGATCTTTGTAGAACGTCAACTGCCTGGTTTACTGGCATGCAAGGGCGACTTATTAGGATTCTCAGTTCTTAGGTGCACCACAATAGCCTATACCATGTGCTGCTTGGTATATCTATTTTTTTAATTCTTTTTTTATTTATTAAGGTACTTGGTTTGACAATCAAATCTTTTTACCATTGATAAACATCATCAATTACAAAACAAACTATGTCACAAAGGTAGCGGTAGAGAGGAGAAAAAAAAGAAAACAAAAACAGTTTTTATCTCTTGCCAGGGCAGGAGGAATTTCTATAAAATTACTTTGACTTTAGTTCTTGGCCCAGGCCGTGTAATGGCTGCTTGCCGACTCCCCCTAACTCCAACAAACCATTCCTTCTGCCGGCATTTTCTTACTGCCCCTTGGAGCCCAAATCAGTGCTTTTGACCCTCCAAGATTTCGATTACGGTTTTTAGAAAAACTAGGAGTGCCAGTGTAAATTTTACACCCAAAGCCATCAGTTTCCACCAAGCAACAGTGTCCATTGTTCTGAGCTCCAAAAAGAATATTCACAGTATACGGGTGTGATCGTCCCTTAAGGCTTGGCAATGTAGAACTAGGTGAAAAGGAGTTTCTTCGTAACAGGTCACACAGCCTACACAAGAATTTCCGGTCTGCTTGCGGCTTCCTGACCTCCGTAATTTCCTTAATTGGGAATAAACTCAATCAGAAGTGCATGAACTGGCAACAAAGCTTGGCACTTGGAAATTTGATCAGGTAAGCTGGAAGGCTACCCCTCGCCCTTACTTCAGGACTAGGCTTACCATAAGTTTTGCATTTGTTCTTCGCCTCCAAGGAGGTGATCCAATCAAGGTCCATCAATTTGCGCTTCACTAGTGTAGGATTTTTTAGCAAATCATCTTGGCTGGCATTTACACTCGACAAATGAGAAGTGCAGACCGTACTCCATTGATCTAGTATGGGCTCAGTTTTTCCAGCCAGGGCTTTTTTCAGCATGACAAAGCCTCTTTCTCCTTCAGCCCTAGGGCACTTGCTGAGAAAAGCCATGGACTTCCAGACCACAACCATATGAAATGAGTTAAGGCCAAGCTCTACTCTTATAGCCGGTACTGGTTTAGATTTGGGTAGAGAGAGGATGTACCTCTGAAATAACCCTTCAAGCCGTGGCCAAAGATTGTAAGATGGCGCCAACGCCGCTTCCGATCCGTAGGTCAGAATTGGCTTTACCTTTTTACAATAAAAGTCAATCACAGGTATCATTGTGAATTTGCAATATCGAGTCAGGATCGATCTAGCCTGTGCTGCCAGATTCTTCGTCTTACTATGAAGGCTTTTCTCTTGGAACATGTCCGTTTCGCTGTTACTGAGGCTCACACCAAGATATGTCAGGGATGCAACCTCCACATTTTTTTCACCTCTCAAAAACCAGGCATTGCAGTTGTTTTTCCTTCCTGACCTACCACCAAGGTCAGAATTCGGGATTTATTCACATTGCTCTTTAGACCAGTGGCTTCGATATATAGTTCTAACGTGTTAAATTGGCATTGTAAGCCAACCTGGGTCTGGTCCATCATGATCAAGCCGTCTACGTAGAGCAGTCTATTCAAAGATTCACCTGCCAAAGTTGGTGGGAAGCATCTTATATTTGAAAACGCCATATTGATATCAGCGATTAACAAGTTGAAGATTTCAGGTGCCAGCCTACACCCCTGCTTCATTTTCTGTAATGGGTTCGGACAGATTGCCTAAATTTTTCAGTCTAACTGAGATAGAAGTGTGTAGTGCCTTTATCAGTGCTAATATATTTGTGGGACATTCCCACCGCACCAACTTCGACCACAGGATGCCTCTGTCCACTGAATCAAAAGCTTGGACATGGTCAATAGATGCCAAATAAATTGTACTCGTTTTCTTGGCCTTAGCCCTCATCTTCAGCAAATTAATTAGAAACAGGTTTAGTCCCGTGCCAATGCCTCTCACAAACCCTGCCTGCCAGATGTCTCTGTGAATTGATGACCCACTCCAGTCTGTCAAGTTTTTTTAGACTAACTGCTGCAAAGAGTTTTCTGATGACATCCAAAAGGGCAATAGGCCTGTAATTCCCCAGGTCAGACCTATCGCCCTTTTTAAAGATCGCCACAATGATAGAATGTGTCCATGAAATAGGTATTGTCTTGGTTTTCTTGATTTGGTGGAATAATTCCGCAATAAAGGAGACCCACTCTTCCGGATAATTCTTTAACATTTGGTTGGAGATGCCATCTGGTCCTGCCGCCCAACATGTACTAGTCGATTTTTATCAAGGTCAGGATTTCTTCTTTGGCTATATTCAGTGGCCAATCTTCCTGGGGTTCGATAGTTAGCAACTGATCAACATTTCCAGAAGATGCATAAAATGATTTAAAATGAGTGTCCCAAACTTCAGCCGCTACTGCATTAGCTAGTGAAGATGACTATGGGATGTGCATGGCGTTGAAATGTTTCCATACCTCAGCAGTATTCTTCAATGCGATTAGCCTCAGCATTTTTTCTGCATCTCTATGTAGCAGCATGTGTTTATACGAGATGAGCCAATTTTTTAAAGTTTGCTTCAGTTTTTTAATTGCTTTTTTGTTTTGGCCAATCCGCTTTTCCCCAGCTGCCTTACTTGTTTCCTTAGAAGTGATTTCCTAGTGGCCACTTCTGCATCAAAACAATGTTGTCTCTTAAATGCCACCTTCTGCCCCCTAGGTTTTCTTTCTGAAAAAGCAGATAGGACTGTTCTGTATTCCACTGGTTGATTTAGTGTCAGACTGATCACTAACCGAGCCTCCCTTCAAAGCTGTTGTCATATTCGTTATATTCTCAGGGAGAATTTTTTGTACAGAAAGGCCTGTATTTATGGCGATGTTCTGACATATTTGACTGAGCTTAACCCTGGTCCATTGCCCAGAAGTGATCCTTAAGATATTAAGGTTGCTGACGTTTGTCTCTACAACCTCCAGAGACATTAATTTTTCATAAACGAAGTCTGTGGCGAAAAAATAATCTAGGATCTTCATATCCAGCCCCCGCTTCCATGTCCATATACATGGCATGGTTTGCTGGACAGCAGGATAAGTGGAGTCCCACTGACTCACGCTGTAAACTATGACAGAGGTTCAGTAGCAATGATTATTGTCAATAGGATACATCAGTGAATTGTCATTAGATAAAACAACTCTGTCCCGTATATCAGTTTCCTCGACCTCATCTCATTGCCGCGCTCATTGCAGGTTTGGAAAAACAACTAGTCTGTATATTGTATTTTGGGTTGTTGTCACTGTGCATAAACTCCTTTGTCCCCCACCTCGTCCCGGGAACCTGAGTGGTAACGGGAGTGGAAGTTCATAACTTTCTTTGGGCTTTTAACTCCAGAGTGGTTTTTCTCACATACTTCATATAAAGGCACATCAGAACCAAAGGTGTTAGGTGTGAGTGGTGTGTGTAAGGGTGAAAGGTGGAGGCCTGACTAGAATGGCAATAGGCCATTAAGAATTTGGGTATCAGAGGGTTTTCCTCATGGGGAAGGGAGGAACACTGTGACTCCTCCAATGAAGTCATGACATTGCCTCAGTAGTTGTCTCCCATAGGAGGAGGTCCCCGCCGGGTAATCTGTGATGGAGCCATTGAATTCATCACAGATGGATAACACTATTTGAACCTCCTTATGCAGTAAATCTTCCAGGGTACTATTAGCCAAGACAATTTCCACAATTTGTCCCACTGCATTACATAACTGCTTTTACTTGTTTGACATTCAAACATAGAGTAAAGAGTGCTTTAATTATTGTCAAGGCTTCCCTCTGCTCATCCGCACAGCCAGACTCAGAGCTAATAGTGTAATGACAATCCTCTGTTTCAGCCTCAAGATCTTGAACTATGGTGACAAGATCCGGCATTCTGGATAAATCATAGCCTATTGTTTTACCCATAACAAGCACTTGGTGTGATGAAGAACTTGGCATGCAGGAACTAGCAGGTCCAGGTATATCATAACCAATGGTATTACTCATGGAACTAGCATGGTTTGATGGAGAGCAGAGTAAGGGAGTCCCACTGACTCCTGCTGTCAACTATAACAGAGGTTCAATAGCAGATGATTATTGTCGATGGGATGCATCAGTGAATTGTCATTGGATAAAACAACTCTGTTTCGCCTATCAGTTTCCTCAACCTCATCTCTCTGTTAGTCAATTTCACCGAACCGTCCCTGTTTGCATGAAAATCCGTAATGTAGCTCTTATCACGTACGTTCAATAGAAAAGGTCCATGGGTTTTAATTGGTGATGTCGAAACACCCACATCCTTTATTGTGGCTGTTTTCAAATTTAAATTATGTGGATTAGCTTGCTCTTTAATTAGCTGTTTTCTGCCATTCATACTACACAACTGGTAACATTTGGCTTTTGCCGGCATATTCAAAAATTGAAACTCCTCTCCTCAACTATTCAGGATACCAGCACTGCCACAGCCCTCATCATATCCGCCTGTCGTCACCTTCCCATACACCTCAACTCGCAACAATTTCCAAGAGGCAGAAGCCCAAGCCTCCACAGGGCCCAGAGAGTCTCGCTAGTCACAAGGCCCATCTTGTCATCCCCAGGTCTCCAGCTGCCCGGCTTTCGTCCACCGACCATAGTGCATCCCCTCCACCCCCTGCCGCAAGACTCGAAGTGAGTCAGCAAGGGCAGGAGCTAGAAGAAATCTGAGCGCACACCTCGGTGCTCTGCGGCTCCGATACTTCAACACTCGATTCGCAGAGGCTAGAGGAAAGCACCTCTCAATGTCAGCCGTCAAGCCACACCAGAACCATCCAACCGAGTTTTGGTCATTTGCAGGGTGGAGTGCATAAATCCAGGGCAAAAGGTGGCATACAAGCATGTACGCCACCTTTTGCCTGGTTACCTTTGTGGTGGTAAATGTTTGTATGCTGCTGCACTAGCAGTGATAGGAAAGCTCAAGTAAAATACATTACGCCTGTATTTTTTCTTCCACCTATGTAGATTCTACTGGCTTCATGATCATTATTATAGACATGTTTTAATAAATAACAATTTGGAATAAAGTGGGAGGATTATTGGAATGGATAGAGACTGGCTAGTGTGATGCGGTCATAAGGGGGAGGCTAGGGGTTGGGCACTGGGTGACCCTCTCCACCATGCTGGCCCAAGAGGTGGTGTATGGGTTGTTCTCTAGGGCCTTATCCCTAGCCTCATATGTCAGGTATATCTGAATTTCCAAAGATCCCAGGCCATGGTCCGTAGGTCATGCAGCGCACAATGTCTCAAGACCGCCCTTGTGATACAGGAAGTATGACCTGTGTTCTGAAAATGGAAACCGGGGGAATTCAGAGGCTGCAATTGCAGGGCTCTGCATGCTGCTGCAGGTTGTCATTAGCCAGACCAAGTTGGCAGTGAGTAACAGGTGCATGAGTGCAGAATGCGCTGCAGGTCAGACATGGTTAATGGGTGGCACTATGCAGTCTGGCGCAAGCAATGTAACTATAACCAAGCTAACTGTGTACTGCTTTTGTCTAGGTGACCCATAGGGCTATGCATCTGTGCTCCTTTACTGTTCCTATTTTTTCAGTATATTGATAGTTGCCCACCTATGTGCTGCATTCATATTCATTCTACTTATTGTTTTGTAAAGGGGAACTAGCACATCCTTGATGCGTGGCTAAACGATGACAAATATGTTTTGTGACCACAAAAACGTGCAACATACCCCTCCCTCCACCCCATGCTGATAAACGTAAGGAGAGAAGTCCTACAACAGAGGGCTTCTGCTCGCACAGGATCAGCCCTTTTCTAGAAGCCGACGCTATGTGTAAGTTGAGGCTAGTGTTGTAAAATGTTACTTGTAAGAGATTATTCAGTTTACCCTTCATGGTGCATTAATATGGTTTCCAACTATGTGCTGCATTTATATATATTCTTACTATTCTGTAAAGGGATCTGTCTGCTCCCTGCATGCATGGCTAAACACTGACAAATATTTGGCATGGGGCCTGCCTTATTTAAGTGGTTATGCAACCATTTTATCTATGTGCCATGCCACTGTGCAGCAGTGATTGGTGTACATTATTGCATTATGACAGGTTGCAACCTTGTGCAGTTTGGCACCTACTTTGGATGCTTGTGGTTGCAGTACAATAGACATTTAAAAGGTGGCATTATGCAGTTTGGCACCAACCCACATGTGCATACAGCAGTCCAGTACCATTCATCGTTAATAGGTGGGGTGTTCAGTCTTGCACACGTAATCTGCCATCTGCCAGGCTACACTTGTCACTTTTGTACAAGTCAAACATAGAGATATGAATCTGTGCTTATTTCTTTTTCGCAGGTTTTTGCACCATCAGAGTGCACCCAGTACTGCAGGCCTCTAATAGACAACGTTATGCATTTGGGCACCATCAAAGGATGTATGGGGTGTACTGGCACAGGCTGTAACTAGGTGATGCTGTGCAGTCTGACATAAGCACTAGACCGAAAGCCAACTTACCTTGTGTCTTTCTTCAGTTTGACTCGCCATTTTTGTCGCAGGCCTTTGCATCAGCCTTGTTGCAGTTTTGATTAATTGACTAATTGTGAAACCAGTGCCCTTTCTGTGTTGCTGTATAAGAACAGGTCTTGAAATGCATACATATGTGTTCCCAGATGCATATTTGTCAATGGACTCACAGTACGCATTGTTTATGTTACTATTCACATCTGTCACGGAACTAATGTGTTTCTGAACATAAACAGAGCACATACGTGTCCCCTTTGCAATGTTTGAGTAGGCTATGCAGTCCTTTTTTCCTTTGAATTCTGGGATTTTTATTTTTTTCTTTCCCTTTTACAAAGTATAGGAAATTTACAAGCATCAGAAAAGCACAACCACATGGCATGATACAACGTGGGATCCCTGCGTACAATGTATCATCAAACACAAACCTCTACCATTAAAACATCTATGTCCCTGAACATATTTGTCCAAGGGACTCTAGCAGTGATACCCTCAAAGCAGGAGCATAGAAGACAAAACATGTCTGGTGTGGATAAGTGAACGTCTAGGTATTAGCTACTGACACATCCTATCTTAAAACCAATCCAAATTGCAGTATATCTGTGTGCCTTCAGTGCCCTTTTAATGCTCTATTCATTGGTAAAAACCACAAAGTATGCTAGTTGTACAAACACTCTTAAATTGAAGTTTATTCAAACTTTACACAATCTACAATGACAATTTTAAACAATGTTTTGGTCACCAGGTGGCATTTTTGATTTAGTCATGATAGCAGAGTCATCATTTAAGCCCAACACTACACATTAGGGGGTGTCAACAACACCCTCTGCTTTAACCGCATGCTGCTCTTTTTCTGCATCAATGAGAGATTCTCGCCTGCTCAGTTTGAATGCAGAAACTGAACTGTAAATTGTGGGCAGTTCCATGTAAACTCTAAAGACTCCTCCTATGCACTTCTCACTTATAATTGGATATCTGCTATTTGGCAGGGCAGCCGTCAGATAGATGTTAAATTTAATTGGCAGAAGTAGATGATGTCAACGTTTGCCTTTTAATTGTACCTTTTGGATAGCATCAGATTAAAGAAAATGAAATGGGCCCCTTTGTCCTGCATTCACTGCTCAGGAAAGGGAGTGTCATAAGTTCTCTTCAAGCCCCCACTTCACACAGAAAAGTCGCTTTGGTTCCTAAGGCCCTACCTTAATGTCATTTGAGAAGGTTAGGAAAGAAATATCTGAATTTAGAATAGAGGAACTTTTTGTACAGATAAGATTCATGATAAGATTAGGATTGAGAATCAAATTCTCAATAGTGGGCAGCATATTGGCTGTCCCGTTCACAAATACCCTTTATCTGAAGGGAGTCCTTGAAGTCATGATTGGGCAGTGGTGTTGGGCTGGTTTTTCTTTTGGATAAGAATTTTCATTAGTCATTAGCTAAATGTAGAGGGTAAGGGTCAGATGTGTTTCGTAAAGCACTTGCGAGACAAAAAGATGCATCCTCTATATCTGCAAAGCCAGGCCTATTGACTTTGCCAATGCGTGTTATGGACCACAAAATAAATATTTTAGTGAATGTAGCACCTGTTGTTTACTGACATTGTCGTCATTGATCATCTCAGCAGATTAAATCAATTTAGATTTTGATGTAGCTTCTCAAACATACATGTATTCTTGATGAACAATCGTGAGTGGGGGTGTAGGACGTTTATAGGGTTGCGGAAAAATTCAGTTCCTAGTAACCCTTGTCCACTATTTTCATGACCACTCAATCCACACTGTATATTTGCACTGTCAGATTCACAAAGAAGTTACTGTAGTAACCTTCTAGAAGTAAGTTAGGAGTAACTTCTTTGGGAATCGAAATGCCCTCTCTCGGAGTAAACCAGAGGCACTCATAGCAACCGCTTTGCAAACAAGCCCATAATTACACTTGCAGTGTGTGCTACACAAACTCACAATGTATAATTTCCGTGAAACTCCAATAAAGTAAAAGAAGATTGTGATAAGTGGGGATTGGTTGCGCTTCCTTACTCACCAGGTAAGATTTCACAATATCCACAATGGATAGTTTTGTATGTGGTACACGGGCCTGTTAGGACTGAACCAGTGCACGTGGAGAGGATCACGTGGAAGAGAGAGAGAGGATGGGAAAGGAACAGAATTACCGGAGTTAGTGATACAAGAAAAGGAGGTGAATAAAGATATATATGGGGTGTGGTTATCCAATTAATACCTGTGTAGTATCTGTTATTCGTAGTAAGGCCAACAACTGGCAAAGAGCTACAGCGACCCGCTCCAAGCTGATACGCCCCATAGCTGATCCGCCTGAATCCTGTGGCCGCAGAGATCCACAACACTGTGTGTGCCACCGAAGAGCGTTCAAACTGTTTTTGCCACTGGAGAGCGCTTGTCGGAGCGCCCGTCGGAGTGCCCCTGCAGCTGGCCGCACATTAGCAAAGCACCCAGAGCTCTTCAGCATAGTGTGTGTGCGCTGCCTGGCCCTGTCACAGGACAGTACGGAGCATGCGCAGAGGAGCGCCGCCCAGCTCCATTGACCGAAGCAGCCCGCAAGAGCACCACTCAACAGAAATAAAAAGGAAACTAAATAAATAATGCAACAATATTCATGCAGCTGATCCCGCTCCGTATTCCTGCCAGGCAAGACTGGCAAGACTGTACCACGCCTCCTAGCTCAATTCCCCTGGGAAGTCCTGCTACCCTTATGTCCACTGACTTTCTTGCAACTCCCACCACTACGTTACTGGCAATATTAAGTGCTACCAATACAGATGGCAAATCCTGCCGTCTCTTGTAGGTGTATCCTACTTGTGGAAATAATATCCTGGGTTCTGCCACCACATCCTTCGTAACACATCCTGCTACTATGTCCAGCCTTCCTGACCAATGCTGCCATCTATTCCTTTACTCATACACAAAGAGTAGGAAAGTCTCATAAGCGAAAGTGGATTGGGACATTAAATTAAGAAAGACACTAGGATCCTCTATGCTATAAAAATACTTTGAATTATTTAAATTGACCTCAAAGTGATGTGTATCTGCAAGGATATCACAAGTAGTTAAGGCCGTTTACATGCTGGAAACAATCAAATAAATAGTATTTTGCGAATTTATCAATTTATTAAAGTAGAAGAAAAGAGAATTATTGTTTGAAATAAAAATACACGTATGAATAAACAGTAAAATCCAAAAAAGGAAAGGAATAATCTTTTAAAAAAAGGAAGAAAAACATAATTTTCATCAGACAGAAATGCAATGAAAATCAGCAATGAGAAAATGAATCATGATAATAGGTATGAAAAAAAGAGCTGAGTGTAATTTTAGGAAGAGTAATCAAACCCAAAACAAGCTTTATGTTTAAACTTAATAAACAGAAAAGATGAAAGAAATGGCACACATAATAATTCTTAATGTGCCACTTTGTTTGTTTTTAGAAACACTTTCTTGATTAAACAAACTTTGTTAATTATCAAGCAGGTCTGCCAACGTGTTTGTGTCAATAAGAATAGTTCATGTACACTTCAAAGAGTTATAAATCAACATCTAAAACACGTTTCGGCGCAAAAGCCACCTGCTAGGCAATACATTCTGGTGGAAGCCTTCTTCAGGGCGAAAAGGAACAACTGGACCCTGTGTGGAGGCAGACACAGAAAAAAATAAATTTTGAATGATTGTTTTCAGAATATTTCAGGCTATAGTATTATTTTTAATTATGTTAGACTGTATTGTAGCATTTGGGTCCCCAGAAAGGTATGAGCTTACCCTGGTTGGGAGCAGAAAAACTCTCTGGGGATCTGGCTGTGGGTAATCTCTACCTTTACTGACTGTGCCCTTTCCTTTATATTGCGCCCACCTGATAGAGTCACGATGTACAATATTGACAGCAGGCCCCAGGCATCTCCAACCTCAAGCACCAGGGCCGCGTTCCTCGGGAAGCTCTAGCCTTTCCAATTACTGCTAGAGCATGAGGAAGGGCTCCAGTGGGGGTGTGGCTGGAAGACTTCAATGACTTTATTCCGGCTGTAGTTGGTGACAAAACACAAGCCATCGCTGACATTTTTACAACTAGCAGCGAAAGGGGTTAAAGTGATTATAAAACCAATTCTGGAGGAGGAAAGGACAACCTATGAGACATTAATCAAGGTACTCAACAGGAAACTGAGAATACTGACAAATAGAAATGATCAGAGATATACTTATTCGATCAGTGCTCCCAACGGCCACATGAAACCATTGACAAATTTGTCACCAAGACTTCGACAAAAACTGGTCCACTGCCGTTTGTTCCTCTGATGAAGAATCTACTCAGGATAATAGAGGGATGCACCTAATCCACATTCCGGAAACAACTACTAAAGAGACCCTTACCCCTGGATGATATTATTGAGCTAGCAAGAGTGTATGTGTCAAACCCACTCCACCAATACTAGATACAGGAGGTGAGAGCCGGGACAGGAACCAGTAGCAGTAGCCGAAGAATTCTTCCTACCGCTGTACCTCTCTGCTGTTAAACAAAACAGGCAGAAAGAACCAGCAGTCGGAAGAGGGGAAACACCTGGATTCTTCAGCTGCAGAGACAGAAAAAGACAATGTCAAAGACCGGTAACACAAACCAAAAACTTCCCTGCCCTCTGTGAAGAATCACCCACCTGGGAGTTCTACAGTAAGATGACCCAGGGACAAAATTCCTGTGGTTATATTCCCTCAGATAATTTCCGGTTCTAGACAAAGAAATAAGTAAACATGAACTACTGTAGGGCAACCCAGAAATCAATATAAGGATACCAGTTGTTTAAATACCTGAAGATTTGGAAAGGAAAGTTCAGTGGAATGGTTGCTGGGGTTTCTTGAAACAGGCAGTTCGAAGAAGGATCCACAAACTACCCCGATGAAACGAGTACGCCTAAATCCAGAGAAAACACCAAGTAAACCTACCTCGCCGGTACGAGGACGCCTTCACAGGCACTAAACAGCAAGCGTCTCTAGTCCTGGTGCTATGAATAGAGGACTGTTTTGGAGCATTTAGTGGAGGAATCCAAGGTGGGAGGCAGAGAGTGTAATCCATATGGCTTTCCAAAGTCCTGTTAATTAGACAGTAGTGGTGAAGTTAAAGCCGATAGGCCTAAGAAGTCCTTATGACGTTCCGGGTCCTGTTAATGTATAAACAATGGCAGAGTTAAAGACGGCAGGCAAAGGGAGTCCTTATGGCGTTCAGAGTCCTGTGAACGTACGTGTAAACAGAGACAGAGTGCAAGACGGCAGGCAAGGGAGTCCTTATGGCATTCCGGGTCCTGTTAATGTGTAAACAGGGGCAGAGCACAAGGCGGCATGCTAGGGAGTCCTTATGGCGTTCCAAGTCTTTAGCATGCAGGCAGTAGATTTCAGACGAAAACAAAGGAAAACAATCAAAGAAAGGAACGGGGCAGGACAAACAGGAACAAGATCAAGAACAGAAAAGCTCGGATAACTAACGTAGCGGGTCAAACTTCAATCAGAAGCACCAGTTGTGTGAAGGGGGCGTGTTTTTTATATCATTACGCTTGCTCCTACGTCGGGGCTTATGGACAGCTGTGTTGTTCAGGTCACGGCGTCGTAGACGCAGAGACTTCCACCGTCGCCATGGCAACCTGTAACCAAACAGGATCGGCGAACAGCGCTGTAAGGAAAGGCGAGCATGATTACGGATTGAAAGTCTTGGTATGTAATTATGTTTGATGGAAAAACGGGATGTATTCCTAACAGTATGAAAGAGTAGATGTACAAGCCACCTCTGTGGAGTTCCTGAAGAAGATGGAGAAAGATGTTTATTTAAGTGATGGACCACCAGGAGTTACTGTCGCTATTTGGGGATCCACAAATGAAGATACTTACGGCATTGGAAGGTGAGGCATCCATCTGCAGGAATACGATTACGATACCATGCATTGGACTGCCGGAGATCAAAACCCAGCTGACTATATCTCACGCCATCCAGGACATAGTTCTCAGGGACCAAGAGAAGGGGACGCATGATAGATCCATTATGTCACGGCTAATGCCCTACCCCCGGTGCTGACGTTGGATGTGTTCACATAGGCATCGGGAGAAGACTCATCGTTTGTTATGGCTGTGGAACTCACCAATAACAACAAACAGTGAGACTATCAGAGACATTTCAAGCACCATCCCAGAGCAAACAGAACAGAAAGAGAATGACTAGCCAAAATCCACACAGAGCTAGCAGTGTCAGACCAATGGATACTGTTAAGAGAATGCTGATTGATCGTTCCAATGCCATTACAGACGAGAATAGTGCCCACAGCTCATGAGGGGCATAGATGAATTGAGAATACAAACAAGCAGCTCCAAAAGCATGTGTGGTTTTCATTCATGGATGCATTGGTTGAGAAAACAATGCAACTCTGTCTTCCATACCAATCCACATCCAGGCTGGGCCTTCCCATACTCCTGCAAGAAACAGCAATACTTGAGAAGCCATGGGATAGGACTGCCATGGTTTGTTAGCACATGGAGTCAGGTGAATAACTACTACTGATGATTGATGAGTGATCGAGATTCCCTTTGTTGAAGCTGACACACACTACAGTGTTCGCTCATGTAGTAGGCGTCATCAATGAGGTGTTTAGTGAATGGGGCATCTCACACATAGTAAAGACAAATCATAGTCCTCCATTCAATGGAAATGATTTCGGCAGGTTTGCACGGCACATGGGGCTTGTGCACCAGAAGATGATGCCTCTGTGGCCACAAGCCAACGTGTTGGCTGAGAAATGTATGCCATCAATCAAGAGGACCGTCCAAAGAGCACTTGTTGAAGTGATGTCCATTCAGCAGGCCCTGTGTGGGATGCTAAGACATTACAGGAACACACTGCATGACACCACAGGGAAATCACCGGCTGGGCTCATGGTGGCCTAACAGATAGGGACATGGTTGCTCACACTGTCGGCTGACAGGGGTATGGGTGATTAAGTTCAGTAAAGGTATGCCCAGGTTAAACAGCAAATTAAGGAATGGATGGACTAGAGAAAGTGAGCCAGACCTAAGGAAGTTAATTTAGGGGAGGAAGTGTTGGTGAGACAAAGGATAAAGAGAAGACAGATTCTAAGTAAGCAGTGACATTATTATAAGTAGTGGAGGTCAAGGGATCGATTGTGATGGCCCAGAATGAGTGTCAGGAGATATCAAGAAATGCCTCATACTTCAAACACTAACTAAGATGGTTTGAAGAAGACATAGGAGAGTACACAAGATGATGAAGACACAGGATATCACAGACAGTCATTAGAGGGAGTTGAGAGTTCCAAGAAGCCAAAAGAGCAAGGTAAGACGAGTCTGGACAATACATCTTTGCGAATGGATACAGGAAGACCTCAGAGGATGATCAAGAGACCTCACCGACTGATAGCCAAAATATGAGACACCCCCAAGGACATACGTGAGGAGGTGGTATTGTATGTGCTACACTGGCCCTTTAGGGTGGAACCAGTGTGCGTGTGGAGGATCACGTGGGAAAGAGGGAGGAAGGGAAAGGAACAAAAAGGGAGAAGTTAGTAATACAAGGAAAGGAGGTAATGAAGATATACACAAGATTATCCAATCCAAGCATGTGTAGTGTCCGTTATTCCCACTAAGGCAACATATAGGTATGAGAAAACTGTAAGCCTTATAAAAGTAAGCCCAATACATTGCCAGCAAACACATTGTTTTTTCATTTTAAACACCTCTGGTTGATGAGTCGAGCTATGAGTTCAAAGTTGTCCTTAGATGTTTCCTAAGAATCACTTTCTTGAAAGCCTCTTTCATCTCATTGTTCCTTAAGCTATAAATGAAAGGATTTAACATTGGTGCAATGACTGTGTATATTGTAGTCACCACTCTGTCACTGTCCAGAGAATGAGTCGAGGAGGGGCGAAAATATGTGCAAATTATTGCCCCATAAAACAATGTGACAACAATAAGGTGTGAGGAGCACGTGGAGAAGGCGCGGTGACGTCCAGTGGTCGATGGGATTTTCCAGATTGTCGTGGCAATAAGGATGTAGGAGACAACGATAATTATGAAAGGGGTCATGACTGGCAGCGGGGCCTCAAAATAAATAATCAGCTCATTCAGTGAAATATCTGAGCAGGACAGTTTTAAGAGTGGGGTCATGTCACAGAAAAAATGGTGAATTTGATTGGACCCACAGAAGGACAGCAAGGACGCCATGGCCACGTGCAGCGTGGAATGCGCACAGGCACTTAAGCATGAGCCTCCCACCATCTGGAGGCAGAGCTTCCTGCTCATGCGCATGGAGTAATGCAGCGGGTCACAGATTGCCACATATCGATCGTACGCCATTACTCCTAGCAACAAACACTCGATCCCGCCAAAAAGAATTATAAAGAACAACTGTGCAAAGCAGCCAGCAATGGTAACCGTTTTCCTGACTGAGACAATGTTCATCAGCATTCTGGGCACAGTGACAGATGAAAAACACATATCCACGAAGGACAATATCATGAGGAAAAAATACATAGGGGTTTGAAGCTGATGAACGGTCATGGCCAACATGATGATTGTAAGATTTCCGATCACGGTTGTCAAGTACATTAACAGAAATAATATAAAGATGATAACTTGTTCATCTGGTTTGTCTGAAAATCCTAGGAGTATAAATTCTTTGACACCAGTTCCATTATATCCTAACATTCTTCTAACACGTTTGCGATTTTCTTGGGGTTGGGTATTATCATTGCATGTCTATCATGTCCAAGAGCATTAAGCAAGGTCAGAATCAGGTCAAGATGAGCTGGTCATTTGACAGAGAATACCTGTGAAATCTAGTTCCCTCGAACCTTACCATGGAATTAAAGCACAACAAGCTCAGTTCACTATGATCTACTTTGAATTGTTTTAAGAAATAATTGTAGAACGCTGTTGCTTTCTTCACTCTGGCGTGTCACAGATTTGCACTTCGTCTTATTTATCACATTCTGTGGACGTGTGCACTGCATTGTACTCCAGGGCTCCTTTTAACAATTGCAGAGGAATTGCAAGATGAGTCATTTAAACAGTTCATTTTACACCCAAGCTTTTCTTTTTCAAAATAGTCCTTAGAAATGTCCTGCCATTTTAGGGAATTGTTTTCCAGGGATTCACGCGCCTTCACAGAAGTCCTAGCTGGATGCATACATAGCCTGTGTGATGGTCATTCCGTGCACAACTCAGATGCAGGGACTTCCGGACCGATTCAGATGGGGCCAAAGTAAACTTTTCTCATTCAGTTGCTTCTGAGCTCAGGCTCGGCCTTCTGGTTTTTAATCCCAGCGTTGAGGAGGTCACAGAAATCCATCATCCATGCCAGAAACTCGTCCTCAAGTACAGCCGGTGGATCTCCGTCGTGGTGGGGGGTGCCGGTGATGTAGTGAAATCTAATATCCAGAGGAATCAGGGCAGGGGCGGGCGCTGCAAGGAAAGCCGTGAAGGTGACTCAATGGAAAGCATTTTGAAAGGGGGGGGGGCTGCTCACCTCAGTGCGTTTTGAACTGGTGTATTTGTGCAACGTCATCACAAACGTGATGACTTGAAGGCCCAGCCGCTCTTGCTGACAGATTTTCTGCTGTGTAAGACAAGCGTTTCTTGTTCAAAAACATGTGCTCAGTGATTGGCTGTAAATATTGCTTAGCAGTTTGCCAGTGTAGGACCGGTTCAAGGTCTCACACTTGGGTGAGTTGTGCTACAGACAAGGACACTCCAGCACTGGCAGCATTTCCCACTCGCTCATTATTTTATGTGGTTGAAAGACTGGAAGAGAAACAAATCATATTACAAAATTCAGCAAAACAAAAGCTTGACTTTCTTGTAATGATAATACAGTTTTACAAAGGAAAGGTGCAATAACCATTCATGCCAATGAAATACATATTGTGGAATGTATTGATATCCTTGCTTTCTCAAGGTTTTGGGAAAAACTTTGGAATATGAAAATATTGATACAGTCTATTCAATCCTTTTGTTGAAGCCTTGAAACACTGCGTACTGTTAAAAAGAAATATATGGGGAAACAATATAGACTGTTCTTAGAGAGGCACAGCTTCACCTCACTGATGATGCCCAACAAGGCTGAAACACGTGTATGGGGTTGCTGTTGGTACTCTTGTTCAGAGGAGAATTGCCTAGCATTTCGGTGCTGGACTGCCCCATGGCAGGACAAAGACTGATTTGCAGGGACATTTCTTCTCTGTGAAAGGGACAGTGAGCTAAAGACTTGGTAGAGTCCCTCCCATGGGCCATTCACCCAAGAACAGGCATTGGGCTGTGTTTGTGCTGGTAGAGAGACTCCCAGACCCCCCCTTTGAGATTGTGCTCCGGTCATGGATCCCTTTCTGGACAGGTAATCAAATGTACGATTCACCAACACCACTTCTCATGCACAATTTATTCATTTTATATCTGAAGTAGGCCTTTGTGATGCTTGGCGAATCCTCCACCCCACAGATTCTGAATTTACCTTTTACTCCACGCCGCATAATTCCTTTTCACGACACAATTACATTTTCATCCCTAGTTCGATGGTCAGTCTCCTCCTTAATGCCAAAATAGAATCCATTACGATTTCTGATCATGCTCCAGTACATATACAAATTGCTTCTCCAACGAATTTGTGTAACTCCAATAGATGGAGATTTAACAATAACCTATTAAAAGATGACTCATTTACGCAGTTCATTACACAACAGAACAATTTCTTTACTGAAAATAAAAATCAAGACACTTCTATTAGCAATAATTGAGACTGCAATAAAGCAGTTCTTAGAGGTCATATTATATCTTTTGTGTCAAATAAAAAGAAAAAAACTTAAACTTGAATCAGAATCTATTCTCAGATTACTTAAACCCTTGCAAACCCAGTTCGCTCTTACTAACTCTACCTCTAATCTCAAGGACATTCTGAAACTAAGATTTCAATATAACAAAATCATCACGCAATATTCAACTGCCAACCTACTCAAATATAAAGCAAATATATATCAATTCTCCAATAAAACTAGTAAATCATTAGCCACCTACCTCAAACTTAAGAAAGAGAGGACCAAAATTGTTGTTATCAAAGATCACTTGGGGATTAGAAAACTCTCAGATAAGGAAATTGTTCAAGCATTCAAAAAATTGTATTCTCATTTATACACCTCTGAAACCCCTCCTAATAATCCTGCTGTCATTGATTTCTTACACAATATTCCCCGTAACTCTTACTCCCAGAATAATCTTATATCATTTAATGCACCAATAACTCCCTCTGAAATACATTTGTCCTACTTCCCTTATTAATACATACTGCACGATTTATGCCAAGATTCTAGCCAAGACTCCTACCCTTTTTACCCAATCTTCTTAAGCAAGATCAAGTCGGATATGTAAAAGGTAGAGTATCCTCCTCCAATATTAGACTTTTTCTAGATATAATTGACATATTACACAAATCAAATGTCGCCCATGCTGCAATTGCTCTGATGCAGAAAACGCTTTTGACATACTTTAATGTAATTTTATGTTCGAAGCTCTTAAGTGGCATGGTTTTGGTCCTCCCTTTCTTTCAATGATTAAACTCCTATATTCTAATCCTAGAACTACAGTCTTTGTTAATGGTCAAATGTCTTCTTTCTTCCCCTGATCTAGAAGAGAATGTCTGGGCTGCCCATTACCTCCAATCCTTTTTATTATTGCGTTAGAACCCTTTTTAGAAGCTATAAGACAAGAAAATAATATTCTAGGAGTGTCATCTTGTCACTTACACATCAAAATGGCAGCTTATACTGATGATGTGCTTTTATTCCTAATAAACCCACAGAATAGTGCCCAATACCTACTAAACATAATCTCTAAGTTTTCGAATGCTTTAGGCTACAAACTTAATTCTGACAAGTCAGAAATTCTCCCCCTTAATATACATTGTACACCCTGTCACACCCACAATTTAGGTGTGAAGTGGTGCCCCCAATGCTTTAAGTATGTAGGCATTTATATTTCTGCTTCCAACAATAGTATTCATAAACATAACTGGGATGTCCTATTAGCCAGGGTTAAAGAATTAATGTCCTCATTCTCCACTCTCTATCTGTCCTGGTGGGGTCGTTTGGAATCTATTAAAATGACGATTCCACCCATTATACTTTATCTTCTATATATGTTACCAATTCCTCTCTCTCCTTCCTTATTTAAACCAATTGATTGCTGTCTTACTAAATTCTTATGGGGAAAAAGAAACACAGAATTTCGCTTAATAAACATAAAAATCCCCGCCCCACGGTGGTGTTGGTTTCCCCGATTTCAGAAAATATCATATGGCCTTTGTTCTCAAACAATCGCAGTGGTGGTTTACTCAAGATGATTAATTCTGCATACTTAGATGGGTATGCCTGGAAAGAGCTACGGCATCTCCAATATGCCTCTCTGACCTTTATTATATTAAAGAAAAGAATAAATGTACTAAGTATGCATGCATTCGCCAATCTGTCTTATTTCTTAGGCTATACGCTTTCCCATATACAGCTAAAGAGTCTGCACTTAACTCTCCTTTCATTTGGCTTAATCCCCTGATCAGAATTAATAGTAAATCTATTTTGTGGAAGCCATGGCTCCCTAAAGGCATCAAATTTTGGAATCATCTTTTTTTTCAATATATTACCAAGTTACACATGCCTGCCTCTTCCCTGAAACAATTTCTCGCTATCATTGCCACAATAGTAGAACATTTTGAATTACTGATGTATAGCTCCAACTATCCCAATGTGCAGAGATGATTGTATATTTTGAACTCAGACACTACAGCCTCTATGTATTATAGAAATATTCTGCTTACCTCATCTGCTCCTAATGTTGACTGTCTTCATAATTATTGGAGACAAGAGTGTTCACTGATAAATAGTCCATTTTACTGGTCCCCTCAATGGCAGTGCATTTCTAAAATTATATTCAACCACTTTTCTTTTCTCATCATAGAGCCTTCATTACCCCTGTCTCCCTTTTCAAATGTGGCTTATCACCAAATGATAATTGTTGGAGCTCCTTACATACCCAAGGTTCTTTCAAACATATGTTTATAGATTCTCAATTTGTCAAGCCATTTTGGAAATCTCTATGGAATACCATCAAATGTATTTTTAATCTCCATCAGGATTTCTGTTTTTATTTTCTTATTCTGGATTCTGGGAAGTTCCTTATTGCCTAATTATTCTAGTAACAAACATGCATATTGTTCATTTGATTTATGCCTTATCGTTGCGATCCAAATCATCACTACCAACTGGAAAAACCTAAGTCATATACATTATATGTTTTGGTGGAACTCTTTTTGTAATATTCATAGATTAGAGTGTTGCAATGCTCAGTTCCCTGACTTACGTAACAAGTATCAACTGAAATGGCAATTTTTATTGATTTTCTATCCGTTGCTGACCCACTTTAGAAAACTGTAACCTATTATCCTATAGACATTGCCTGCCATACTTGTACCCACATCCCCTATTCCTCCTCTACCCTTCCTTCTGTACATGTCCAGTCCTGTTTTGTCTTGTTTTAAATTTGTAATGTCCCTCTCCATCTTATCTTAAAAGCTCTTAAATTTGCATTTTGCAAGTTGATATGAGGATACTTGGCTTACATGTGCATTAATTATCTATAATTTCTTTAAAATCTCCTCTTTTTTGGTGCCATAATTGTTAATGTAAAATGTTTGTACCATTTGCCTTGTATACCTAATGTTTACCAATAAAATCTTTAAACATAAAAAAAAGAAAGTTTGTATCAGTCTCTGGTTGACGAACCAGCCTGGGTTGTTGTCCCAGCCACTACTCAGTGCCAAGTATTTTCCTGAGATCCCCAGTTAAGAGTCTTATTCAATTCTCTCCAGTGTGGGTTATCCTTCTCAGGGGTTGTCAGGATTCTCAGGCCAGCATGGCCTTTGACTTCTTTAATCCCCTCTTGGGATTGGATTGCTGTGAACCTCTTTTGCTGTTTGGTTTCTCGTACCCTGCTCTGAGTTTTGTTTTCTCTTTCCTCGCCCTGGGGTATTGTCCTTATCGCCTCACATGGGATCGGACACCTGGTTCCCAGTGTTAGGGTCTCTTTTCTGATAACAGTCAGAATCATGAGACAGACAAAACTCATTGGGCCTCATCACGACTTGGGCGGTAACGGTAACGCTATTAGCGCTGGCGGTATTAGCCCTACCGCCGAACTCCCCGGCGCTAATAGCGCCGGATAACGAGTTTGGCGGTAATGTAAGTCCCCATTCCCCACTGAGCCCATTCGGGAATGCCCCATTCCCCATTGGGCTCAATGGGGAATCTTCGCGCTAATACCGCCGGCGGATTTCCCGCCGGCTGTAATAGCGCAAATTTTCGGTGGATTTCCCCCCAGCTCAGAGCTGGGGCAAAATCCACCGAAGCCCTGATTCGGTGGACCCTTAAATCCGGCGGTAATCGCGCTACCACCGGATTTAAGGGTTACCGCCGAAGTCGTGATGAGGCATTGTGTTTTGTACTGTTTTGGTTTGCACCATGTTTTGGTTCAAAAACCCTTGACTAATCCTACTATTGTGGTCCTGAGTTTAAAGAATTAAAAGAGTTCAAAAGGGTGCATTGCAGGATGTTATGCAGACGTAAAGATATCCCCTGTCTAAAAACCTAACTGGCCTGATCCTAACACTACCAATACAAAGTAACACGAAGTACAAACTAAAATGCTTCTGGGCTCCTTCCAAGTTGGCTGGTTTCTGAACCACACTGTAATGTCCCAGGTTCCTGCCCCTGCCTGGGGTTTCAGGTTTGACCCCCCCACCCCCTTGTGGGGTATCCAGTCTCTCAGTCCCACTTGGGCTGTTTATTCTTTTAGCCTTTTTTGGGATCTTCAAGCTCTCAGCTCCTCTCATGATTTTGAGTCGCTCACGCCGGCATGTAAATTCAGAGTTCTCTGGCAGTCTCTGGCAACCTCTTGTCTCATCCTTTTTTAGGGCCTTCTGCCTTCTCACCCTTGCGTGGGATACATACATTTCCCACCCATTCCATGCTATGTGATGTGTGAGCCTCTCTTGGGTCCTTTGTTTTCTCAACCCGGCTTGAGGAATGGGGAATCTCTGGGCCGGTCCTCCCTCCTCCTGTACCGTGTCCCTGGCTCGTTGCAGTGATGTTCCTTTGTGGAGGCGGCTTCATGTTTCTGGCTTTTTGCGGGTCTGACACCTCAGTGAATGGGGCTCAGTGTTTTCCATCAGTTCCCGCAGGTGCCGGTCGACCACGTTTCGGGTGGTCATGTCTCTTCTCAGTGCGGCTGGGCGATGCTTCTCTAGCTCGCTGCCTGGTTGATGGGCACAGCACTCTGCAGGCTTCCTTGCTCCTCTGCATTCCATGGTATCTGCGTGGGACTGCCTCCTGACTCCACCTCGAAAGGGCACAAGCCCTCATCTGCGTCTTGGATCCACAGGCTTGTGTGCTGCACTCCAGCTCGCTCTCTGGCTCTCCCTGGATTTGGTCACACAGGGCCCATATGTGCATCTCTAAAAGAAAATGGAGCACTTGTGTTTGTGATGGCAACAGTCCAGGGTAAGAAACCAGACCAGGTAAAACAGTGATTTGGCATAGTTCCCCAAAAAACAATGAAGACATTGGATTGGGTTCCTGATACCAGGAAGGGTGATACGTATTCCTGCTAAGGGAAGGCCTGTCCTCTAAGGGGAGGGGGTCACCGTCAGTGGGAGCATGCATTCCCTGTCCCTTAGAGGGGGGGTGTTAGGCGCAGCAGGCTCACCTCCCTAGTCTCAAAGGGGTGGCTCCCCCTTGGGGAGAGAGGATGAATTCCATGGATTCATCACACTTCTCTCATCACACCTTGGGTATACTCTTTCTCGCCCCCTCATTTGGATATGGTTCTGTGGGCCCATCTTGGGATATGGATGGCCTTCCTTTCCCACGTCTCCTGGAGCCATCCCGTACCTTGTTCTCTGTGGATGTCCTCCACGGGTAGATGGAGAGCTTTGGGTCAATGTTGTCGGCTCCTCTGTGGCTTCACTCATCTCGGCCACAGCCAGTGTTGGGACCTTTCTGTCTGGGTCCCCTTGGTAATCATTGGGCCTCCAGGTTTGGCCCACCTGCTAGGATAATAGAATTGTTTTTCCAATCATCCTGTAAGTTTTGTTTTTACTAATATGTTGTATTTACCCAAGTCTTCAAGACTGTCGAGCCCAATCATCTTCATGAATTGTTTGTTAACTTTTAAAAATTCATTTAGATGAGACAATCTTTTCATTTATTTAATTGGAGTGTTTTTTCATATTGATAAGACAGCTTGCCTGACATTTCCTTCATTACGAGAAAGCCAAATGTCATTAATTACTACATAGTTTTCTATGCCATAAGGAATGGATGGAACACATTTTTGTTTATAGCCCTTGAATTCTCTGTTATAATCTCATTTTAGCTCTTCATTGATAAACGTTGATTAAGTTCAACCTCCAAGCACTTAAAGTGCTGCCCTTTAGGGAGTATGGTGGGACTGTTGCCTTGTATAAAGCTCCACCAACATGTTAAATGTACAGAAAAAACAGTAAGGGAGCAATGACACAGCCCTGCTCAGATCTCGGTTAGAAGAAATAGTTGTTGTACATTGGCCATGCTGGTTTATTGTAACCCTAAGAGAAGTCACAGAGTGTAATAAAATCAAAGTGGGTCATTACGAGGTAGGAGGTAATGGAAAAACGATGCCGGTAAAGGATTACCGGCATCGCATACCGCTCCGGGCTATTCCAACCTAAGAACCCGGTATTAGAGGCACTGCTAATAACGGTGCCGCTAATAGCGGCAAGGGCGCGGGCATGCAGTCCTTCAGGCCGGCAATACTGGGATGCCGCTAACAGGAGGACATCACAAGGCAGGTGGACATGCAAATACCAGCATCATGAAGGCGCTAATAGTGGATACTGGCATGCCAGCAATACCGGCATCGCAAAGCACCCGTAAATTGCTATGTGCAGTGTTCCCAACTGCCACATGTGCACACAATCAGCACAGGTGGAGGCAATGGAGTCTGGGCCAGCACAAAAGGAGCACACCCACACACCACACACCTTAACACACCAAAATGATTCCACTAGTAGTAGCAATACTGGGGCTGGAGGACATGCGTGCATTGCTACACCAGCAACACCAACAACAGCAGGCACCACAGAGAGATGCAGGAGGAGAAGGAGGGTGAGACAGGCCCAGCATGCCCCACCAGTGCAGCCAGTGGTACCACACAGGCAGCCCCCAATCCCTCGCATCAGAGCCAGTCCATTCAACCTAACCCCTGAGCAGATCCACACCCTGTACCGTCTGGACCGGGACACCATCACCACCATCGTGGACATGATACACAACGACATTGTCAGCCTCATTGAAATACGCACCGCCATCCCCCCTCTACTGAAGGTAGTGTTGGTGCTCCACTTTCTTGCCACAGGCACCTACCAGCACACAGTGGGGCACATGCATGGCACATCACAACCCTTATTTTCTTGCATGCTGAACCAAGTCCTGGATGCCCTCCTGAAGCACACAAGGGACTACCTATCCCTACCACGGACACCCCAGGAGATTTTTGATACAAAAGTTGGCTTCCATGCACTGGCAGGCATGCCAAATTGTATAGGCGCCCTCAACGCTTTAGGCGCCCTCAACGGCACCCACGTGGAGTTGGTGGTCCCGCATGCCATGGAGGTGGTGTACCGCAACCGCAAGCAATACCACTCCATCAATGTGCAGATGGTATGTGACGCCAGCAAGATCATCACACATTGTTGTGCCCGATATCCCGGATCAACTCATGACTCAATGGTCCTGCGGAACTCCACGCTACCATGCTACATGGAGAGACATGCAGGAGGACATGCCTGGCTGCTTGGTAAATTGCATGACAGGCACATGGCCTTCAAATGGGGAGATAGATTCACACACCACCATGGTGTCATTGTTGATGTGACAGCACAATGTGCACATCACAAAAAACTGTGCCCAAAGCATCCCAAAGTGAACATGACAACCAAATCACATAGCAATGAAGTAAGCTGGACACCTATCACACCATGCCAAACTTAAAACCACCCCACATCCCACAACACTTGCACCACCCATCCTCGTACCTCACCCTCCGTATCACAATCCAGAAACATGCTGTGAATATTCACTATGTAGCTGTCTGCAGCAAATCACAACACAGGACAAGCATCCATGGGAGTGCACTGAACAAAACCACCAAGGGAATCCACTGCCTGTGAGAGGGCCGCCACCACCACAGGAGTGCAGCATGCCACCATGGGAATAATCAGCGCTGAATGGCAAATAATGCAGTGAGTACTGCCAACACTGCCAGTCAGTAAATCATACAGAACACTACACATCACATATTTAACACAAACACAGCGGTATGCTTCCACAATGCATGAGCAACATCAAGACAGTGTACACCGTGTATCAACTTGAAGATGCAACCTACACCATGAGTCCATGGCACAGAATACATTGAGGGCATGAGAAATGTGTGCATACAACCAGGGACATGTGCATGTGACCATCAATTCTCTACAGGCATGTGTGACAAATACAGCTATCCATCATGAATCGACTTACATATGCCTTTAATTTCCTCTCATGCAGGTGATAGTGGCTATCCCTTGAAGCTGTGGCTCCTCACCCCTGTCCGAAATCCGCAGAACAGGCACGAGGAGGACTACAATCATTCCCATACCCGTGCCCGTGTGGTCATCGAGCAGACCTTTGGCCTGTTGAAGGCACGGGTTCGCTGCCTTAGCCGGTCGGGTGGGGCACTCCTCTACAGGCATGAGAAGGTGGCTAAGATCATCATGGCATGTGTCATGCTGCACAACATGTGCATCCGACAGAACATGCCCCTGCCCCCTGACATTTTACTGCAACCCCCTGGTGATGATGAAGGGGATGAAGAAGATGTGAGCGCACATCATCGCAGTTCTGATGCACAGGAGGGACGCGCTGTGCGTCAGTCAGTGATTGCACAATATTTCTAACACACATGGGTGCAGAGGGTGACATGAAAGTTGGACAGAGGGCACTGGGTGTGGGACTATATGTACACTATGCATTGTATATCAATAAATGACACATATGCAATAAGGAATGTCCACTCAAGATTTATTTTTACACAACAGTTGTATTAAATTTCCAATGAAATTAAGTGCTCAACCCCTCCACCTCACACACCCTCTCCCCCTCCCCCTCTCCCCACATCTCCCCCACACACCCTCTCCCACCTCCCCCTCCCCCCACAACTCCCCCACACATGGTGTCCAAGCAAGTGCGTCATGTGTCTGTGTCCATTGCCTTAATCAGGCTGCCCCTTCTACATCCTTTCACTTCCTGCACCTGGTGGCGGCATGTCTGATCGGCGCAAGGTATGCGCTGACCTGCGTAGGGGGCTGGTTTGGGTGGAGCTTTATGAAGAAGGGGTGGCCACTTGCCCTGCACATCATCATCTGTCTGGGGTGCTGTAGCTGCCGCCTCCCCAACAGAGCTTTTCTCTGCAGATTGTGCCCCATCGCCCACTGTCTCCTGTGCAGGTGTCACAGGTATTGTGGGGACTGTAGTAATGGGCCTTAGCAGCACCAGTGCTGTGGCATCCTGAGCTGTTTTTGTCTTCAGTTCCTGTCGTGGCTTGTCTGGGCCTTTTGAAGTGGAAGGCCTGTTGCCTTCATCCCTGGCCCTCTTCCGGGGTGTAGTCTCCTGTGGGGGTGAGTCCCGGGCCTCGCTGTCAGGATCTGAGCCTGTGGGGGGACCAAGAGAGGCATGGCATGAGTGATGGTTTGACAAGCATCATGCATACATTTGTATTATTGCTCTTCTACACATTAGTGGGGATTAGGCAGTGGAGTTTTGATGATAATGTTGCTTGCTATATGGGTGGAGCATCCAGGCATCCGTCAGGGTCACTCATGTTGGGGCGGGCGTATGCTATGTGACATGCATTTCTGTTGTGGCCTGCGTGCAGTGTGACTTATGCCATTTTCATATTTGTGTGGTGTGTGTCAGGTATGGCATTGCCATGCTGCATGCATGTGCATGTGTCTGTGCTGCAGACGGCATCTAGGCAGGGATGTGTCAATGTGTATGTATTGTGACATGCATTGCCTCTTTGGACAGACACATTGGTGGACTATCATCATACTTAGCATTACAGTGTTTTCTTAGGACACTCACCTCCTTCCGTGGATGAGGTGGCACCACGCTCCATCTCGCCCACACCTTCTATGGCCTCTATGCCAATCGTGCTGGCACAGATCTCCTCCCACCGGTTTAGCTTTATGGGTGAGCTAGGTCCTCCACCAATAGCCATGGCCTGGCTCCGGTTTGCAGACAGAACGTTCCTCACTCTCAGGCGCAGGTCATCCCAGCGCTTGCAGACATTCTTGATGGTGCAGGGGGTGTTGCCTACGGCGCTGACTTTCCAGGCAACAAGTTTCCAGATCTCTTTCTTTTTTATTAAGACATCCCTCTTGAGGCTGTTTGCAAAAAAGACCCCTGCATTGTCTGCAAGTGTCTCGGCCAGCATTGTGAGTTCATCCTCATTGAAACGCTCTTTGCGCTGCCAGGAAGCGCCTTTCTTTACTGCCTTGTGCATGATGCTGGTGCTGTGGGTTGATTTCTGTAGTCAGAAAAAGGATCCTGATCCTGTGTGGTGAGGATGGCAATGGATTGTGTTTTTCAAGATGGCCGCTGTGCTCTTACCCGTTCCTGTGCGATGACGCTATTTCCGGTTCCGCATATTTACGGGAACGCTATTAGCGGTCACCTCTGATAGCGGTGCCCGCTAATGCTGCGTCCATTGATGCCGGTAGTGCTGTCTGCGCTTTCCATGATGCCGCTAAGGGCCATTTTTTGGACTTTAGCGGCATGGCGGCAATGTCGTCACCGGTATGGCGCAAAGTTCATGCACGCGAACTCGTAATAGCCATCTATTAGCGGGCTCTTTACTACACGGACATGGTATTTGCTCCATGCCGGTAAGGACGGTTACTTACCTCCAACCTGGTAATGACCCCCAAAGTCTTCAAAAGACCTGGTTCCAGGCCCCATACGTCCAATTTACACCATAAGCGTTGGCGATTGACTCTGTCAAAGGCGGCGGAAATGTCCATGAGCCCAGCATCAGCTGTGCACATACCTGTCCTAGATCTTGTATGTTTGAGCGGGAGAAGATTTTTTCTCGTACCAAGTCTTTTAGGTTTTTCAAAAGCAAATACTCAAAGACTTTGATTGTATCATTGAGGCCAAAGTTAATCATTCAGGCCAAAGTTAATGCTGCGGTTCTATATGGCTGCGCATTTTGGGGCCATTTGGATGTACAGGGTTCGAAATTGAGGGGAGCTGGGAGCTATTTAACTCCTGCTTGTAGCCCGGTAGAGCCTGGTTAGCTTGACACCAACAGCTACCAGGAGATACTTTTGGATTTCCAAGACAACTGAGGAACAACAAACACACCCATGTGAATTTAACTGTGTGCACTTTACACAATCTATAAATAAACATTCGGACACAACTACACAAAATCTAAAGCATGGAAGGTCATAAATAATGGGCAAAAAGGATATTTGTGCATCTTATGTGGAAGTTAGACCTTTGGACAGCTAAGTACTAGTTCCTTGTCCACCATTGGTAGATCCCAGATACTGTTTAGTGTTGGACACCCATGAGCTGCTTTCAGCTCCCGCTTATCCAGTCTTAATGTTGATCCCTGTATCAGATCGCATACAAAATGACTTCCCAAGGAGGATACTTGCGCTTGTGCCCAGCACGCCGGGGAAGCCCTGCGGCTGAAATTGGGAGTACCCAGTATTAGGATCTTATCGCAACAAAAATATTTACAATTTGCTGTAAAGTTATTTACCTGCAGCTCAGAAATTCCAAATATGTTAAATGTAGTGGAGGAAATCATGTCCCAGTTCTCGCAAGACAATATCTGTGGCTTTAAAACTGCATAGCCTTGTGCAAGAGCTGGGGTTTGGATTTTGTGGAGCTTACTAATAGTAAATTAAAAAGGACTTAAAAAAGAGAGCTAGGGATCGAGACCATGACACTATGATAAGGCAAGCTTGAACCTATGCTCTCTAGAGTATTTAGTGGCCTCTCGATGGGTGCCTCAGGTTGATAATATTGTTGTAAAAATGAGGTCCCCTGAACACAGAAACATTATTTCACTGGTGAGACTGAATGTTCTACCCTTGAGGGGCTGTGTGGGATGGTAAGCCAACACCAGGCTATGTTCCTGTGGATCATAGGGCCAGTGAAGATTTGCTACACTTTATGTTGATCTGTAGAGCCACTTGTCCGATATTAAGAAGATTGAGATTGTGGGTCAGGGTCCATTTTATTAACCATAATATCAGAACTACGGCAGAGGGAATGGAGATTTTACTGTGTATTAATGATATTAATGTTTCAATGGACATCTGTGAATTAGTTATGGCATTTCATTTTGAGTATAGACATATGGATAGTGATGAAGACAAAAAAGTGTAAATTCATGTACCATGAGCAGTTGCATTGAAACAGTTGAGATACTTGGTGAAATAAAGCCATTTAGCATTATATTTTGGAATTGTGTTAAGATTATTGGCCATGCACATTTCCAGTTTATGAGTATAACAAATAGTATTCCACCAAACTCTTGCAGAAAGCAAACTAGAGTCTTTCCAGTTAGCCGTAATGCATTTTAAAGCTATAAAGATGAATAGATCATAAAGTCTAGCAGGATCAAATGGAATATAAGTTGTGATAGCTATACTTCCTAAAAATATGTTAACAATGGAGAAAGGCACATCGACATAGAATATACATTTAAGAAATTTCCAAATTTCCTGCCAGAATTTAACAATATATGAACATTCGAAAAACATATGCATATACGTAGCGGGCTTAGCCAATTTGGCCGGAGTAATAAATGCTCTATGAATGAAGAAATAATAGTGTTGTGAAATATTTGCTGACACAGATATTTGTTTAATTTTGGAAAACAGGCGGAGCCAAATATCATCTTCAAATATGTAGCCTAAGTCGAGTTCCCATTTCTGGGGGATAGTACAAATCTTAAAAGTTGAGGTGAGCAAATTGTATATTTTAGAGGCACTAACTTCGCTGACCATGGTAAGGTGCATTAGTCTAAGGGCATCTGGAGTGAGAATTTCATTGGAAAATTGGTCGAGTGCATCAAGACAGGAATTAATTAAGTTATTATAAAATTGAAAATCATTCTTAGGTACCTTAAATGTGGTAGAGAGTTGCTGGAAGGAGAGGATGTGCGGGTCATCTATAATATGTTGAATGAATCTGATACCTTTTTGAATCCATGTTTTGCGATTAAGGATCTTATTATTAATTACAATGTTCTTATTATGCCATAATAACGGGGAAAGATGCTTATTGGGGGTCAAAGTGTGTGGAAAAAGAAAGGTTTGTAGAGCAGAAACTGATGCTTTAATAGGATCCAAAATCTTTTTAGGTGAGTATTTAAATATGTATATATAATCTGTGATATTATGTGGTAGAACTACTTGTTTTTCTAATGTACACCAAGTCGGGATATCAGCGGATATTGGATCCATGAACCATTGACGAGATTGTTTTATAAGAAATGCAGAGTGATATGACTTAAAGTCAGGGAATCTGACTCCTCCCATATCATATGGAGCTTTTAGTTTCGTCAGAGCAATTCTTTTACTTTTTCCTTTTCCCCACAGGAAGTTAAGTAGTATGGAGTAAATGGATTTGAAAAAGGAAAGGGATAAAGGGACGGAGAGAAGCTGCAAATAGTATAGAATTATGGGAGTAAGCATCATCTTGATAGTATCTAAGCGCCCCCACCAGGAGAGGTAAAGTGGAGACCATTTGGATGTCAGATCCTTAAGGTTACTTAGTTATGTTTCAGTATTGAGTTTGATAGTATTTGGGATAGTTGGGGCAAAACGAAGACCTAAATATTTAACAGAGCTGCTGCACCACTTAAGGCCAAAAGTGTCAATTTCGTGTTTAAGACAGTATGAATTTAAGGGCATAATTTCTGATTTCTGTGTATTTAGTTTATATCCTGAGACCAGACCGAATTGCGATAGTGCACTCAAGAGGTTAGGAATGTGGAGTTTGGGATTTTTAATTAGAATAAGTATATCATCCGCATATGCTGCAATTTTATTTATTGAGGCACCGACTTGAATTCCCGGGATGTTTTTATTAGATCTTATTAATTCTAGTAGCGGTTCAAGAGAGAGGATGTATAGTAATGGTGAGAAGGGGCAGCCTTGACGCGTTCCTCTAAGTAAGGGAAAAGAGGCGGAAGTCTGACCATTTAAGTAGATAGCGGATTTGGGGGCAGAGTAAAGAAGTTTAACAAGTGAAATACATTTTTCACCACAACCATGCCAACATAGAGTTTGAAACATAAAATTCCAATCGACGCGATCAAAAGCTTTTTCCGCATCTAGTGCAATGGCTGCATAGCCTTGAGTGTCCTTTTTGTCATTGGCTGCCAAGTTAATGGCGTTAAGTAAGAGTCTGGCGTTAGAGGATATGTTACTTCCCTTTACATAACCTGTTTGGTCTGGTTTGACTAGATTCGGAAGTGAGGATTCAATCCTGTTAGCAAGTATTTTGGCAAAAATGTTGCTTTTGATATTGATAAGGGAAATGGGTCGATAGGTGCTTGGAAGAGTAGGGTCCTTGTCAGGTTTTGGGAAAACAATAAGTAAAGCTTCAGAAAAGGATCCAGAGGAGCATTTTTGTGAAATAAAATATGAAAAAAGTTTTTTAAGTTTAGGTGTTAAAACTTGGGAAAATATATTATAGAATTCGGTGGATAGTCCATCAGGGCCGGGTGCTTTACCTTTTCCAAGGCTATGGATGGCTTTGATACTCTCGATGGAGGTGATATCATTTTCAAGATGAGAAAGATCAATTTCAGGATAAGAGGTTCGACTGATGTTGTTCAAAAAGGAATCAATGTTTTCTCTGGAAATAGCACATTCTGGAGTATAGAGATCAGTATGGAATTTTCTAAAGCATTATAGTATTTCATCAGATCGATGATGCGTTGTTCCATGTTTATCCTGAATGTGAGAGATTTGAACTTTTTCTTTTTTGGTTTTTAAATAAGAAGCCAGCATTTTACCTGCCTTATTAGAAGTTTGATTGATCTTTGTTTTGTATTTAAGAATGGAACCTGCCGCTAACTCTGTGATTTCTTTATTGATTTCAAAGCGTATTTTGATTACTTGTCGTAAGTTTGCTGGATTAGTGTCTGTATAGTAGTGTTGTTCTGCAAGAGTAGGTTTAGCATATAGATCATCCAGATGTTTTTTCCTAGTTTTTTTATTCTTGCCTGAGAGGGCAATTATATGACCTCTAAGGGCCGCTTTGAAAGCATCCCAGTTATTGACAGTGGAGGTATCTTGGTCTTGGTTATCATTGAAATATTGTTGAATGAAGGTGTTGATGGATTGAATAGAGTTTGAATCATTTAAAAGAAAATTATTAAGTTTCCATCTGGAAGCACCTTTGTTCATATCTGTTAGGGAAAAGGAAGTGATGACCGGAGCGTGATCAGAAATTATAATATTGGATATTTTGGAGTCTATAATGGATCCAGATATGGTCTTAGTAGCAAAAATATAGTCAAGATGTGATAATGTGTTATGAGGAGGGGAATGAAAAGTGTAATCCAAATGTGAAGGATGAGAAATTCTCCAGGAGTCAATAAGTCCTGTTTCTCCTAGGCAGTTTATAAAGGATTTATGAGTTTTGTTGGGTTTAAACATGCAGCTGGATTTTCGATCTATAAATGGGTCAAGAACCTGATTGACATCACCACACATTATCAAATTGGTGAAGTTATTTTTCAGAATCATTTGTTTGATATTGTTCCAAAAGGAGGGATCAGGTAAAGTAGGTCCATATATGTTGAGAATTGATACTTGTGTCGTGTCAATAAGCAGTTTTACCCAAACTCATCTTCCATTTGTATCAGCATCTTGGTCAAGAACTTTATAGGGTTGTTTTTTACTAATTAGTATAGCTACGCCATTTTTCTTGGATATAGCTGGACTAGAAATCACCTCCTTCACCCACTGAGACTTAAGTTTCATTGTTTCTTTGAGGGATAAGTGTGTTTCTTGTAGGCACGCTACTGTCGGTTTAAATTTGTTCAAGTGAGACAATACTTAACATCTTTTCATAGGATTTTTACAGCCCTTGATGTTCCATGTTATGCATTTAAAGATCATTTAGTTAGAGAAAATTTGATATTCATACATCTTATAGCTATAGTACAGTAATAAGCATATAACATTTGTCATTTGGTTGAAAATATGTATACCCAAATATTTGAATAGAAGGAAGAAACATTGGGGATCAGGAAGGGGAAAAGGGGGTTCGATCAAAACTTGGCGGGGGGTATGCTTTATTGAAAGAGTGATTTTAGAGATCAAACAGGACATGAAAAGAGGAGTTGGGTGGGGGTATAAATAGGGAATAGGAAACGCCTTCTGGGTCGCTGACTAGAAGAAGAAGCGACCACTAGTGGAAGAGGGACCCAAAACAGCGCCCACCCCACATAGTAAATATCAATGTAATGTCATAGCATTAGGTAAATAGATACATATACGTATAGGAGTCAAATGATTAAGATTCGGTTTCAAATAGTAGGTGATGTTGAGGCCACCGCTGGAGCTGAGGTGTCCATATTTTCATTCTTAATGGATTGTATGAAGAGCCTTAAGTCTGCGGGATCATCAAAGACTGCAGAGCATCCTTCATGTGTAACTTTAAAGGAGCATGGGTGGAACAAGCCATACCGGACATTCAGTTGTTTAAGAGCAGGACGGAATGCCAAAAAGACTTTTCTTCTTTGTGCTGTATTTCTTGCCACATCCTGTGAGATAAATATCTTACTGCCATGCCAAATTAGAGATTTACGTTCTTTAAATGTGGAAATAATAAGTTGTATTTGAGAGTATTCCAAGAGGTATAATATTAGAGTTCTTGGTGTCTGACGTGATGAGGGAGAGGCAAAGGCAAATGTAGTATGGCCGGTAAGAATTTTTGTAGGAAGACAATGGGGTCAGTACCCTCAACTCCTTCAGGAAGGCCAGAGATGCATAGGTTATTGCGCCTGCTGCGATTTTCTAAATCTTCATTATGCTTTTGAAGTTCTTTAATGGATTTCTCCATTTGCGCAACTTTAGGAGATATATCTTCAAGCACGCCGATTCTTTTCTCAGCCTCTTTTACTCTGTTGTTAACACCCATCCACCTTTCATCAAGTTGCTGTAGCTTAGCATTTGTGTTTTCAATGAAGGGTTTAAGTGCCCTAATTTCAGCAAGAATGGCTTCAATGGCTGGGTCTGAGATCCCTGTTGGAGGTGGTGAGTCACTTTTGGGTCTTTTCAGAGTAGATGAGGAGGTGGTAGCATCTTTGACAGAGGCGCCATTTTTTTGGTTGGCTTTGCTGGTTGCCATGTTTAAGCAAATGTTAACAAGTATAATCTGTTCTGGCGTATAACTCCTTGTAGCAGTTCTTTATGATGATTTGTAGTATATAATTATTACTTCCATATTATTGTTCAGGCTTTACTCAGACCAAGTGAGACCAAATAATGGAAAAACCCTGAATAATAAGGCATATACTACTGGAGATTCCCATAGATATGTTCTTTAGGACTGTAATCCATAAAGAGAGGTTTGATCCTGTGTAGCTGTAGGGTTACCGCGGTTGGTTGATTGTAACCCAGTCTGACTGTACTGTGTTGGAATGTTGGAGCGACAAAGAATGGTAGTGCAAAATTTAAGAGGAGAGAAGAGTTTTTGCTGGAGGGAGACTGAGTGACGTGTTATGTATTATATCTTAATACATGGTATGCCTTAAGTTGTGGCCTGCTGGCCCTTTCACTTTTTTTTTTCCCCAGTATCCTTAGTGAGGTTTAAGATAAGCGCTGACTTTATAATTATTCCAGCCCTTCTTTTTTTTTCTTTTAAATTAACACATTCAAAGTATATATATTTTTTTTTGTAAACTTATCCTTAAATATATGTTCATATAATAATCAGTCGCTTTAAGTTTGCTTTCTTACTGTTTTTTTTATTTTTTATCCAGTCTCCCAGCAGGTGGCGTGTTCGTGAGAGGAAGCTGCGTGTCTGGGCCCAGTCCGGGGAGTCAGCTGATACAGCGTGCCGCTCCTCTCCTCACGAGGGGCGGTACGCGTTCTGTTATACGTCCGCTTTGGAAGCTGGAGAGAGGAGCTGCAGCGTGTGAGACTTTTCTGCACTTCGGAGCCGCGGGAGAAATCACCGAGTTGATGCGGGATGTCGGCGGCGCTCAACAGGAAGATTAAGGTAAGTTAAGAAAATGTATTATTTAACCCAAATGCTTTTTATATAATATGTGGGGTGGAGCCGATCTTCTAGGCCGCCATCTTGCCTCGGCGCCAAGCCACGCCCTCTTATGACCTTGTATGAGGAGAAAACGTGGACTTTTTCAATAAAGAGAGTTGGGCTAAAAGAAGGGGTCTTAACAGAGATAGTTAATTGAATAAATGTCTCCCAGACACTGAGCGATATCTGTTTTAGTTGTGCAAGTCTCGACTGCCCTTCATCGCTTACCAACGACCAAAACCTGCTGCTCCTTTGTCCCATGTGTATGTAGCATTCCATGCCAGTTTTTAGTCAGCCGAGTTCTCTTATACCACTGAAACCAATTATTAAATGTTAATCTATTTTTATTTAGCCTGTTGGCTTTTTCATTCCATTTTAGATGAACATTTCTCAGAGTCCTGTTGTGTCTGAAAATGAACGAGTCATACGCTTGAGAATGATTTTTGCCTGTTTTGCAGTATTTCCACTGCTTTTTCCAGCCCACTTAGTCGATAATTTTACCGACCAAGTCTACATTAATGCCCAACGCAGAAAACTTTAAAAAAAAAAATTTAGATTTACAAGTTGTGCTTAAAAACTCAGTTAAAGCCTGGGAGCCACACCAATGTATTACGTGTAGGTGCAGCTTTCACTGTGCCCAAAGCCATGGCGGGGAAAGCAGGCAACTCATGTAAGCCCTAGTCTGTGGTAACCTCCAAGAAGGCATGGTCTCTACAAGAGCTTAAAGAAACTGACATACGTTTTAATCAAATCAAAATCTTCATTAGAGAATAAAACATAGTCTATCAGTGTAGACGTCACTTCATCTATACGTGTACACTTGCCAGGTGTGTTGCCCAAAACACTTGTTTTTAACATTACTAATCCCAATGAATTGAAGAATGAATGCCAATGAACACTGGATGCTGTCGAGGCAAGTTTGCTTAAAGAGTAAAACATAAGAAGGACTCGCACACCCCGCCAGGATAGAGGAAATTATTTGGAATACGTGTGTTTAAGTCTCCTGCAATAATATAATTTTTACTGGAAATGTGAACATTACAGTGTTCCTATAACTCACTAATCACTGTCATAGTCTCACAGATGTAAAGGTGTGATGGAGGGTCAGACATCGATAAACAGAAGGAAATTGGAGAGAAAAAAACCCATCTGTTTCTCTTGCTACTTTGATACCTTGTGCATATGATGAGTGCTTATTTAAGGAAAGAATTTCGACAGAAAATGTATTTCTTACACAATGAACTGCTCTTCCAGTCACATTTTATGGGCTGAATTTAAATAAACAAAAACACTTCTACAAAAGTCATTTCGAGCAACACGACCTCTCTAATAACATAGCAACTTCATAACAATAAAGGATTTGGGCCTCCTTCAAGCAGCCAGTGTCGGTGCCCTCCGGTATTCCAGGAAATAATCTTGAGCGTAACTGACCCCAACATAGGAACAGATAGAGCTGAAGCTCGTGTTGAAGGCTCCATGGAGCTATGTACAATCATACCAAAGTTCCAGCTTTTGTTGCGCAAAATAATTATTAAATCTTTGTCTTTCCCTGGTTCTTTTTTTCATTTTTATTTTTGCTTTTTTAAAGCGCTCACATAGCCCACAGACATGGAGGCGCTGTTAGAGGAATTGTTTTTTTTAGTTGCGTATTTGTTTTTTGTCATAGTTGCGTATTTATAACAGACTTAAATACCCAGAGCTTTCTACGCGCAGACCCGGGGATTGAACCTATGTTACTTCATGTCGTTTTGCTTCCAAGGTGAGCATGTTGCCGCTGAGCTATCCTCCCGGGACAAATGACTAGAAAGTCTCCGTCATCTGACAAGTTTGCAGATTTGTTTTTGCTTTCTTTTAATAATTACACAGTAATTGTGCGGTGCTATCTGCTTTCTGTTTTTGCCTCAGAGGCGGCCAGTGTTGAGTGCATTGACGAAGGACTCTGAATCTAGTGCGGCCTGACGTACTGCTGGCTCCTTTCCTCTAATCTGCTCGCTCCCAGACCCGAGAGAGAGAGCAAGCGAGCCCGGTCTCCTGCGATGGCTGTGTCAGCTCGGGAGGCGGGGGAGATGTGGTCCCGGATGTTGGGTCTGCCCTTGCCTCAAGTCTGATCAGTTTCATAGCCTGAGAGGACGACTGATCAGACTGATGGTGGCTGACACAGGGTCACTTCGGAGCATGGTGAGAAGGAAGGAGGTGATCGCAGTTCAAACGGGTGGACGGGGGTAATTGGCTCACAAGAGTAAATAAAGATCAATTTCTCTTGTCCCCCCCCTATTGACCAACGGCCCCGCAATTCGGTGCCATATACGAAAATACAACTCTGAATTATGTTGGTGTATGGTGCTCATATTTGACCCATTGCTGGAGCTTTTTCCCCTGAGACTATTGAGGTGACACCGTGGTTCAAAGTACCAACATATGTGGAGTGGTAGCCGAATAGCTTGGCTCTGAAGGGCCCCTCCAAGGGAGTAACGATAATAGCCAGTTGATTTATCAGAACATTTGTTAGTGAGAATCCAGGAGACTGCAGGCTTATTGGCTTTGATCCTGAAAGAAAGTTATAAATTACTCAAGGCTAACGGCTCCCGATTTATTGATAAATTGGTAATAGCACTGAGCAAGTCTAGTTGGTGACTAGTAGGAGATTGTGGGTGTCATTTATTGCGACCCCACATCAAAAATATCACTGAGCTCTGAATTGCGGCTGGAGTTGATTTATTCATAACAAGAAACAGGTTGAAGGAGATATACTGGGTGTGAAATAGCATCCGTTACCTAATCCATCTACTAGCAAGTTCATAATGCCGCAGGGGAAAGGATCTGCACAGACTAAATACAACTTGCGGAAACTAAGGAAACAATCCGGCAAGGAGAGCTCTGAGTTGCTATCTATGGAGAATAATCCGTAGTCAAAAAAGAAAGCTAAGAACCCCATTCCCGTGGATCAAGGTGTGAGCACTGGGTTTTTTCCTCTGATTCCTCCTCTGGAAATCAACTCAACAATCATCGAAGAAACAGCTGTCCCTGGCCCTAGTGGCAGTGGAATAATGAGTTCAACCAATTATGATGACATTGATAACAATTATTTATTGGAGCTATACTTAAGTATCCAAAAGGGGATGTCATCACAAATACCACTGATAGTAGAAAATAGTGTGCCGTCTCAGGCTGAAAGCCCCACTGGGGATTTGTTGGGTTTACCTAATCCTTTGGGGAGCTTTGGCCAACTATCAGCTTGCCCTAATTTAGTTATGGCCTCCCCTAATTTAGCTATGGCCTCCATGGAAGGTGAACTAGATAAAGAAGCAGAGGAATTAGATAGTCCTGTACCTATGGCAAATAAGATTGCCGAATTGCAGTCCTTTGTGTCATCTTTACAATTTGCTCTTAAGATCCTTTTGCAAATGTCGGGACTAATTTTGTCAAATACCATTACTCTTATCTCGGCCCAGGATCAGATGGGAAAAGAACGTGAGGAGGTTAAAGATAACCTCTCTGAAGCCATTCAAATTGCAGAGGAAAACAATGATCAACAAAGCAACGAGATCTTTTTGGATCCTGAACAAAGTCCTCAAGTATACTTCTCTCGGAAGCAGCGTCGATTGGCAAAGAAAGTACAAAAGAGCACCAAGCCAAGCACTCCACCCTCACTAGAGGAAGATCTGATACTCCTTGATATGCGCTCCAAAAAAGCTAGGAAAGAGCAGCTAGAGCAAAGAAAAAGAACCCTTTAGATAAGGGCCATTTAACTAGTTGGCTGTGAAAGGAGCAAGAGAAGTTGACAGACTTGGTTGAAGATGAGGAACTATTGGAGATATCAGATCATGGTGAAGACGAAAGGGGAACATTGTCACCTGCCGTATCTGTAAAATCATTACGTGTAGGATGACTGTATCCCCAATACCGGAGGAAGAACGGAAAGACCCATCAGATAATCGAGTGTGTCTGATAAAGAACATATATCAAAGTGGCAAAAACAAATGGCTAGCACAATCTGAATTATTAGTTAGGCTCAATTCAGTCCCACAACTTCATGTCCTTACTTCCGATGATTTTCTGTTTGTTGAGCCACTGAAGTGTCCTAACCCGAATGTTTCTGCTTTGCACTGTAAATTTTTATCCACAGCCAAGATTATCAGAAAATACAAAGATGAATTGAGGTCAGTAGATGTTGACATTGATGTTGATCTGAATGAGGTCGATCCTAGTGCTGTACTAGAGGAATCTATAATTCCGCTAAAGGGACCTGTATACTCTAGCGGCACTGAAGGAAAGCCATTGGATCTCGCTGAAGTACAGCAAGCTTTAAAATGGTTGCTGGAGTCTCTTTCGGGTGTATTAGCTAACCATTGAGACTTTACCATCCTCACTTTGAACTGTAGAGGCTTCGCCCATCTGTTGAGCACGGATGGCTCCGCTAATGTTTTGGCCAAACATAGCTGTATTTGCTTGCAAGACACTTGGGCTATAGACCCTTTGGTATTAGATGGTTTTGTTGTCCACCAAACATATGCAACATGGGGAGAAAAAGGTTGCCCTTTTGGGGGTCTACTTGTTGGTGTAACAAATTCATTGGTCTCCAGACAGGTTAACTGCAATCAAGAGAACAACCTTATTGCAGTTGAGGTGGATCTTGGGAGGGAGGGTAGCCCAGGCAGATTCCTCCTTGTCAATGTGTACAACCCACCTGAAGCAGTAATAAGGGAGCAAATTCAAGAGGCATTGCCGGATTTAATGATAGCTTGGACGATAAAACCTGGGAACTCAGCAGTAGTAGTCCTGGGGGATTTTAATTGTCACATGTCAGGTGACAAGTTGAATGAGAAATGTACAATAATTCATACTAAAAAATATGCGGAGGGGCAAGGATGGTTGCGTTTATTTGACTGTTGGGAACTTGAAATGATTAACAGCCGCACCCTTAGTGATTGTCCGGTTAAACATACCTGGTCTAATGGTGTTGCACTTAGTACATTGGATTATATATTTATGTGTCCCAAAATGTTACTTCAAGTTGTTGATATGGAAGTGAACCCGAATAATTGGAGCGATCATGCGATCCTCCAGTGTACCCATAACATTCCTTGGGGCTCCTCCCCACTAATTAATATTGGCACAATAAACTTTAACAATGCTGGGACTAGAATAAGTTGGTCGGATAAAAATATAAGACTGGCAATTGAATCCTTAGTATCTGAGGATATTCTGAGCCTTCCTGATTTTAATGCTATGACCATTAATGCAATCGAAGACTGGATTTTGGCTTTCTCCAGTAAACATGCAACAATCGCTATGGGACCAATGATAAGATTGAAAGGTAATTTACTGCCATTTAATAAAGAGAGTAGAGATGCTAAGAGGGGCCTAAGAGCTGATCTCCGTAGAATTAAGGTGAAGAACCTCCCTATGTCACAATATGGTGCTTTGGTTAGTAAAATAAAAAAATAGATATAGGACCACTATTAAGAACATCAAAAAGGCTGTGAGTAATCGTGCTCACCAGCAATTAGTTCAAACCATCTGCTCTAAAAATGTGCGTAGCATTTGGGCACTTTTAAATGTCAAGGGGGAAAAGTAAAGGTCACCTAGTTAAGCCAATAAGCGGAGCAGCTGTATGGGAAAAGTACTTGGAAGAATGTAACTCTGTATTTGCTGTTGATGAGCCCAATCCATTAGGAAAAGCTCTGCCACGTCGTCCTTTTGATGTCTCACAGGGGGCAATATTGAGCAAAATTAAAGAGCTAAAATCATCAAGAGCCCCAGGACCTAATGGGTTGGCCAATGTTGTTATTAAGAACTATCCTGAGTTTTGGGCCAGCCTGTTAACCATTCTGTTTGAGAAGATTTTGGACCATGGAAAAATTCCCCATTCCTGGCAAACTGCGATCCTTATCCCTATTTTTAAAAAGGGAAATCGACTAGATCCCAACAATTATAGACTATTGTCTATGTTAGATGATACAGGAAAACTATTTGCATCTTTATTGTTCAGTGAAATGCAGAAATGGGTGGACCATTCCAGCATTTTGTGTAAATTTCAGAGTGGGTTTTGTCAGGAGTACTCCACTACCCACAACCTTATGGTGATGGATACCTTACGCTCTAGAGTGCTTACTAAGGGGCAGCCTCCGCTCTATGCATTGTATATTGATTTTAAAGCAGCGTTTAATTCCATCCCTAGAGATCGGTTGTGGTTAAAATTAGAAGCCATGGGCTGCCCAAGGGGACTCCTATATTACCTCAGACCCCTTCATCAAAATACCACAGTTAGGCTTCAATTAGATCAGGAAGGGCACTTGTCTAAAATGATGCAGCAGAGTAGGGGGGTTAAACAAGGGTGTGTTACTGCACCGTTAGTCTATAACTTGTATGTCTATGACATACCAGTGGTAAGAGAGGCCGTTAACAACTGTCCCCCCAAAATTGGAGAATCCTCTTATGTAGTGTTAGCCAATGCCGATGACTTGGTTTTGTTAGATAACACCATAAGTGGACTTTGTAGATCAACAACAGCACTGTGGGAATAATCCAGTAACAACGGTTTGACCATTAATCTAGAGAAAACCAAAGTTTTAAGATATACCTATAAAAGAGTCAGCCGTGTTAATCTCATGGTGGGTAACACAAACATATCATATGCCCTGTCTTATCGTTATCTGGGGGTCGAATTTGAATCTTATGGAGATTACAATGCCTGTAGACAAATACGCACTATTAGAGCTGCCCAAGTTTCTGCCCTGATGGCTAGTTTTTCTAGCAAACAGGGCAGTTTTACACTGTGGGCCACACAGCCCTTATGCATTCAAGTATTTATTCCGATGATTACCTACGGCCTAGAGGCTCTTTGGACTTCGGATCTGGCTTGGCTCCAGGTCATCGAAGGCATATTTTTGCACCAGATTTTGGGCTTACCTCCTGGAGTCCCAATGGCCCTTATAAGGTTAGAATTGGGGCTTCTTCTTTAAAAGCGGTAGTATTAAAAAAGAGAGCAGGATTTTCTCTGAGGATGATTGGCTGTACCACCAACCCGTTTCTGATGTATGTCCATCAGAAACTAGGCAAAAGTCACACCACCCGTGCATTACATGGGCCCATGATAAAGTATCTAGCAGCGATAGGTTGGACCCATAGAGGAGCTAGTTACTCGAAAGTAGTCCAAAATGCGCTCGGTAAACGTTTTGCCTTATGGGACTGGTTAGAGAACTATGCCCATTTGAGTTAGCTAAAGTGCTATCAGTTTGTTCAATACAGACACTATAATTGTATGAAGCCGCAAGCATATCTAAACCTTTGCCCAGCCACAAGGCTCCGGCGATTCATTATCCTACTCAGAATGGAACAACTACCTACTAGGATGATCTTGGGGAGTAGAGCTAAGATTCCCATAGAAGATTGAACTTGCCGTCTCTGTAACCAAGTGGAAACCCAGGAGACAGCCAGACATTTATTAACTGAATGTCAAACTATGGCTAAAACAATTCAGTTGCTATTGGGCAAATATGTAGATCATTTTTAAACCATTAAGTGATTGTCGCTTTGGCAATATTGTACGAACTCGGTAAAAGGAGAGTGTACACAGGCTTCACATTTATAATGTCAAAATTGTCCTTGTGCAAAATGGCTAAATGTATATCAAAGCCTAGAGACAAAAAGGATTCAATTTCTTTAAATATAATTTTTGCTGTAACCATACTCTTACAGTGGAGTTTAACTTTACATACATTGTTAACGTCCGAAAATTCTACCCCGTCAATGACCAATGAAGATATTAGTCTCAAGACTGGGATTTCATGCACAGGGTAGCAACTACCGTTGAATATTACCAGATGAACTTTTAGGATTATAGTTTTGGAGTGATCTAGCAGCATTACTTTTCAAAATTACTATGTAGTCACTGTTGTAAAGTAAATGAGCTGTTTACAGTGACAGCATGGTTGCAGACTGCAGGAAGGAATGAAGGACCCGTCTTCTCTAGGAAGGATGGATTCAGTGAGGACTGCCTTTCACTTATGAAGGATGAGTTTCGTTTTTGAGATGAGCATTCATTTTGGAAAGCATGAGCAAAAGGGATTCACCAGCCCCATGGACTGTCACCCAAAAGATTGATGGAGTCTAGGAGTCTGCCTATGGGAAGAGAATTCTCACTTTTAGGGTATGACATCTGAATATGTGTTCATGTTAACCATAGATGCGGATTGATTGTTGGCATTGTCACCTGACAAAACACTACATTTCACTGTCAAGTACACATTCTGCCCATTGTCCCAGGGATTAAATAGTGCATTTCATTGGTTAGATTCTGGGCATTGTTTCACTGAAAGGAATACAGTGTAACATGTTTACCTCTTTCAAGGTCTCCGGAACAAAGCATGACCTTTTCCTTGCAAGATGGATGGCGCTACAGATTCATGGAAGGATCTGGGTACAATCTGTCCCCTGTAGGAAGGGTGGATTCTCTGAATGTCTTCAGGCAAAAAACAACTTTTCCCTTTTAGGAAGTAGGCCTCTGATGTGTCACCCATGGACAAAGAACCTGTTAACTGTAGGCAGGATAGGTTTTTGGGATTTGCAGATAGACAAAGAACCATAGCTGTAGAAATAATGGACTTTGGGAAATAGCATAGGGACAGAGAACCTGTCATTAAAATGCACCAATTAGGAGCTATACAAAAGTAATTGTGCTGGTTCTAGCGATTACCAAAGAGGTGCAAGCCAGTTACCTCTAGGAAGGATTTATCTGGGGTGTGGCTCCAGGATAATCAGATAGTAATGTGTGAGAGGGATGGGTTTTGGGGATTCACAAAAAAGAAATTGATCACCTGCAAGAGGGATGGCTTCTGGGAATATATATACAGAGTGAGAATATGTAAGGAACAAACTCAGAGAGTAGCTGTAAGCCTAATGACTGAAGCTGAGCTTCCACAACACTGTGTTCAAATAACCAAAGTCAGCCACCGGACACATGCCCCGCAAAGTACCTCTAGCTTACACATCGATAGCATAGAACAAGTTCAAGACCTTTGCCAGATTTGTTGGTGGACTAATGACCCACAAGTACAAATGGAATTAAGACATTAAAAGAAATGGATTAATGTGATGAACACTGGAAATCCATTCTGTGAACTGTAGGAAGGATGGGATATGATTTACTCACTTACGGATATACAATTTAGAGGAACAGCCTCTTCTGTGTCTTCGACCAAGGACGATGCCACATGTAGTAAGGGTAGGTTCGGAGATGTCGCTCGGGGATAAAAGAGACTGGTAACTGGTGCCTGTAGGAAAGATGGGCATCTGAGGATTCACATGGGGGAAATAGAGCCGGTCAAATGAAGAAAGGATGGTTTCTGTTTATTAAGACTCTGGGGGTCATTACAAGGTTGGAGGTAGCCATGGCGCTACTAGCGCCATGGCTACCCCCTTACCGCATTCCGGGTCTGTGTTCCTGGAATAGGGACTTACTGGGTCATTCCGACCTTGGAGGACCCGATAAGTCCCCATTCCGGGAATCATTCTCCATTCCCATTTGAACCCCCATAGGACTCAATGGGAATAGGGAAGGAGCTCTGAAGTCCCTTAACGGGTCCCTTCCATAACGCCTGGTAAAACCAGGCGTTAAGGAAGGAACCCGCTAAGGGACCTCGTAGTAGGGCGGTAAGGGATTACCAGCACCGGTGCTCTTACCGGTGCCGGTAATCCCTTACTGCCCACCTCGTAATGACCCCCTATATGGTGGCTTGGTGAGTTAAACAATTGCCTTAGATATTTCTAGAGAAGAGGAGAAAGGGATGAAACCCAGCAAGTCCAACACAGTCCGTTGCCAGTTTCAGGCCTATAAATTGACTAAAATTGCAATGCACAATAGCAACACCTATTATTACAGGACTTAAAGGTTGCAGGATACCGGCAGGATGTGCTGCACAAAAACAGTATTTTTATCCTAGTAGCAGAGAACAGTTCTATGATTTTTGCTTGAGAAAATTAGTTTGAGGCCCATTTGTCTGGAATTCTTTTTTTTAAACACACTCCCCTGCAAGAAATGCAGGGGAAAACCTGCCACAATATTCCCACCACCCCCATAATAATTAAATACCCAAGCCCAACCGCCCATCTATATTTGTGAGGAAATGTGTTAAAAATAGGAGAACAAATAGGCCTCGAGCAAATGGGCTTGCAATTACATTTTTTTATTTATTTATGTATTTATTTATTTATATATGGAGCACATAGACGAAATTCCATATGCATAGAAACACTAAAACAAGACACACACACATAAAAATGACCACACATGAGCTAGGGATGATGAGACCAAAGTCATACAAAGTAGAAGGACGTTTTTTTAAAGTCATATTTGGAAATTGTAGCCACAATCCTACACAGGACCCTAGGAATAAGACCAGAATAATTCTCAGTTTAGTACGAGATGACATAGTGCACAGATTTGTACATTTACTCAAAAACAACGATAGGCTACTTTTGCTGGATTCAACCTTCTTTCCTGTAGATAGAGCCCCCATCGCGGACGACTTCTGCTGAAGTCCTAATAATAGACCTCAATTGAACGACCTGCTTTATTCCAATATCCTTGGGTTCTTTAATTATCATTTCCAAATCAGCCGATTATATCAAAAAATGTTGGCAGAACTGATCAACCTTAGCATGACTCAGGTCCGTTTGATAGGATATATCCGATCTTAGGATCTGTACCAGAGGAACCCTAGAGTCCAGGCAATCTACCCACACACCAAAATCATCTACATTTGCACATGCGTTAAGGTCGTGTATAATCAGGTCCTTAATACACTGCCACTGAACTGCAGTAGTTTAACCATCATCGGCCCCTTTCTTCACTACTCCAGATTGCCCAACAACTTCAGAAATGGCAGCCTTCATCATTTTTGTCGGAGACTACATAGTCGACGTGAGGGCGCGTATAAAATTAACAGAAGTGCTCAAATTATTTCCTGATAGAACTTCATTGCAAGCTGATGAATATAACATTGGTATGTCCATGACTGGATTAAGAGACTTCTTGGAAACAGGTACTCTACAAGCGGGCTTAATTCAAAAACTGTAAGTACTCAAAAATCTCGAAGCCTCCAATACAGCAAATAAGCCGCCACAGCTCGGCTACAGCCATAAAAGCCTGAAAACCCTTACCTACTACAAACAATTCTCAGAAAGCGTAAGCAGGTAGGAAGCATAGCAAAATACGAGGCAGAACCAGGAGAAGGCAAGACATTGCCAGTGAAACCAGCACACACCAGAACACAAATACCTCCTGCAGCACGCTGCGGTCCCAGAGAACGCTATACACGCTCCCAGCCTCCAACAATGAACACACACTGGTAGAAAAACCTCCAACGATGGACACACATCTGGAGAAAGCCTCACAGTCCCCGAAGCTTCACAGCACCATGGCTTTGATGGATTTACAGGAACAGACTAGAGGAAAGGAACTAGCAGGGTCAAACAAGCACGTGAAGCTGCTCCGCAGTAGGGTGGCCGCTTCCATCCTGCAAAAGATGGGCTAGATCAGCAGAGAAAATGGGCTACATTGGCAGAGAAGCTCTCAAAAAAGTATAGTCCTTTAGAATGAATTAGCAGATGGGTACAAAGCCTCCCATTTCTCCGGGTGGAAGGGCCAGGGGTACTGGCACAGAGATTCAAATGCTCTCCCTCAAAGACAGAATGGATTGATGTGGTTAGCCCAGGAATGCAGAGCCTTTCACCCTCAGTGCAGGAGGGGCTCAGTGGATCAGAGCAGATATACAAAGTCACACACCTCAAGTAACGGCTAGGTCCAATATTTCTGAAAAGTGAAAAAGGAGTTAACAAAGAAACAGAACTTCCTCTCTGAGAGTTGATGGGTTCACATCTGTGCCCAGAAACATGGGGTCTGTGGATATAATCTCTATGTCCAAAATAGTTTAGGAAATGTACAGAGGGCTACAGTTCCATATCATCAGCACCCTTAATTTAGACTTGGTGCATTTATGGGACTTGCATGGGGATGCCTAACTCAACACGCCACCATTTGAAAGGCTCAAGGCAGGAAATTACCAGTCAATATGCTTCTTGTTCTCTTCCTGGAGGCAACACATTCAGGTTGGGTTTACCTGATCACCCATTCTTTGGCCTCTCTAGAAAGGCATGAACCTGGTGTGATTTTGAATGCTCGGCCAATACAGTACTTGGCATATTAGTGCAAACAATCCACTAGAGATGAGGTGTTCTATATACATGCACATTCAGTCCTTACCCCCTCTCTGGAGAGATTGCATCCAAAGGCAAGTGCACACTATTTCCACATATCTCTTTCTATCATTCCAAGCCCCATTAGTGGGACACATCACTCCATTCCCTTCACTCTCTGACATTCATCGTGCTCTGAGTCCACATTACATTATCCATCAGCATCACTCTCCATGCACTTCCACAGTCCAATCTGTCTGAGCTGTTGGCGCATTGGGTTAAGGGAAGGAAGGCATGTGAGAAACAAATTAAGTGAAAAAAATGAAAACTGTAATGCACAGAAGAATATAGTCTCATGAGAAGTCCCAAAGCATTTGTTCAGTCCCATCATTTCCCTGAACACTTTCAGAGTGGAAGGGCTGCTCGGCTCAGACAGTGCTGTGTAGGGTTCAGAATTTGGGATGACTTTCTTTAAACTCAATGATGAGTTGATGTTGAGTGGCCCTCTTCTGCCTCAATCTAGTGTCTGATTGACTCTCTCTCTCTCTCTCTCTCTCTCTCTCTCTCTCTCTCTCTCTCTCTCTCTCTCTCTCTCTCTCTCTCTCTCTCTCACACACACACTTAGTGGCCTGGCACTGTGGTATACCAGCAGCTTGCACCTGCATGCCAGCAGACAGTGCTGGAGGAGCCTGCCCTGCTCAAAATCATTTGTATAAATTTTATCTGGGGCAGGCTCACACAGCTTCAGGACCCTTTGCAGCCTGCTGTGTATTGAATTTGGAAAGTAATAGTCAGCTGCAGCAGTCAATGCCTTGGTAATACAGTCATCACAATTCAAATATAGGCAGCAGCTTGTTGAAAGGTAGATAAACAATCTTGTATGGTCTCATCATCATGACAGTGTTATTGCCAGGCCAGCACAGGACTCCAAATAAGATTTAAGACAATGTGCCAGTGTTGTAACACAAAATGAACGGGGCATAAGCCCTTCTGAGGAGTACCCCAAACTCGTTTATGAAACACATGCTGCACCACCGATTCCCAAGCTGGCCTGAGCAATTGTGCATGCAGAATGTGCATGATGGAATGGCCATGCTGCCTACATGGTCACTTCATGCACTGCACTAAGTTAAATATAGAAGTATGACTTTAAATCAAATATTACTAATCCAGGGAAGCAAAATACTCCCTAGGGGATTGGGCAAGCGGGATCCCACTAGGGGTGACATCCCCTTAGGGGAAAATGACTGTGTAACATCTCTCTTATCGCCAATGCTCCAAATGGTTGTTGCATACATGAGAAATGATAACAATATAGAGGAAACAGACCTCTAAGTGTGCTTCTTTGTGCTGATAACCCCTCCTGGAGGTCGAACCACAAAACCAATGAGATTCTCTTTCTCATTACAGAGAGCGATTTATAGCGGACAAGACCCTTAACTGGAGGAGAGGAGCCTATGTGGAACAAGTCAACCGCTGGGAGAGGGCCAGCGCTAGGGATGTTGTGCATAGCGGAAATCGCTGCTGCAACTTGGAAACCGACGCATCCTAGAGGCATGTGTGAGGGGCCAGTAATGTGAGGCGGACATCTGCTTTTAGGTTTCTAAGTATTTTACATTTCATTTATACCAAAATGTGCAAAGAAAACCTAACTAAAACTACTCCTGCAATGCGTTCCGTACCTAGATTAGGTTCTATGGGAAATTCTCCTAGCATACACAAAAGTGTCCCTCACACTAAACAACAACACATACTAAATAAATCATAAACAACATAAATAAATGATTATCACGTAACCAGTGACTTGGAAAACCTTCACCTGTCCTGTGTAGATCCCTTTCACAGGAATGTCCAAAGTCAATCTTTCCAAGTATTCACAAAGAAAAGTAAAATCTTGAATCAGTGCTTGAAAATTCCAAAGGAAGCAAAAGTTCACCCAAACAAAAATCCACTGGTTACAGTTCTTTATCTGTCTGTTGAAAATACTACTTTTGTGTTGACAATTGTACATGTGTTTGTAACCTATGCGTAGTGTCTTTACTACAACTTTTCAGTATGCTTCTTCGTGGGGGTTGTTTTCCTTCTGACAACTCCCCTCTGCTACTGGTACTGTGAGCTCAGGCTCCTTTGCTTCACAGTGTACTACTGCTTCAACCACCTTCAATGTAATGTTCTCTGACAATAGGATAGACAACTACAGTTCTGTTAATTCTGCTACTACTTGGTACTTTTAGGATTTGTTAGGCAACTTAACGACAAGACTCTTTGACCTCCACAGGTAGGCAAGGCACTCTTCCTTCCTATGCCATAAGAAACTGGCATCCTCTTTGCCTCTTCTGTCTGTATTTTTGCTACCAAAAGAATCTGCCTTTGCTTCCAGATTGCATCTTCAACAGTTTCAGCATTTTCAGCATTACAGATGATAGATTTTGTCTTTACAAGCACCCAGCTCCCTTCCCCAGCTTTATGCACACTGACACTGGATTTGCAGCAACTTTGACAACTTCAAAATATAGGTGGTTATATCTTAATAGGGCTGGTTTCATTTAGGAAATAGTTCATCTACTTGCTTGGGTATTACTTGTTCTTTTCTTTACTTCAGCAACTTCTACAATTGTTAAAATTCTTGTTCGGGATGTTACAAGACTCAGGTTCCACAAGGGAAACAGATTTAGGTAAATACGACCACTCTTTGATGGAGAATTTTAACTTCAAAGTTCGGTAAGCCTTGCATTCCCCTTCATTCAGACAGAATGGGCCTCATTAGGACCCTGGCAGAATGGGTTTAACGGCACCGGTAAAGGTGCCAGAGCCGTTAAACCCATTCCGCCCTATTACGAGGTCCCCTTGCGGGACCCACTCTGGATGTCTGATCAGACCAGACATCCTTTGCGGGTCCATGGAATGGGCATTTACTGGGTCCGCCAAGGTCGGCATGACCCGGTAATGCCCAGTCCATGGACGCGGTAAAAATTCATTACCCCTGGCAGCCGTGCCCTTAACAACGGCACGGCTACTGCCAGGGTCCTAATGAGGCCCAACGACACTTTAACTTGGATCAGGAAACACAATCATTCATACGCAACCTTCCTTTGATGTAATCGCTCTTGTAACACTTTGTGAAAGTCAGCTTCTATGTTTTGAGTGATTGCAAACCAGCGTTCTCCCTCTTAACTAGAGACATGCGACCACTCCGGTAAAGTTTCTGCAACAATGGAAATTGAAAAGCTTTTCTTATATGAGAGCACTGTGACTGTTGTTAAACATGCGTGTGATACATTTCCTTTGTTAGCAAGACTTCCCACATCAATGAACAATGTTTACTCACTCCCACTTCTAGTCAAGTTCTAATTGAGCTGGTTACAGTTACCGGCAAGGAGTTTTCAGTGAACTGGAGTACGGAGTTTCACTCACTGGCTCCAAACCACTGCAGTTGCGGGCAGCTTCCACTTCCTGACTTTTCTTCCTACTACTACTACTTCAGGCACTCTTGGGACCCACATCCCTCTTCAGCATGGTTGTCTCCAGTCTGGCCTCATCCAGGGGAGTCTCCTTCACTTCTCTGCCCCTCGGCTTGCTTCTGCACACAGGCCTCGGATTGCAGCACAACTTCAGCTTTCCAGTCACAGCAAATAGGTGCACCAGGGAAATCCATTAACTTCGCCAGGTCTCTCTCAGTGCAGTCATAGTCAGACAGGGTTTGTAAACACAGGACCAGCTCAGAACCTGCAGGTGAAATCTGCTCTTCTCTCATCCTGGCATCCCTTAAGTGATCACACTTCCAGGTGAATGGCAAGCCTCATGAACCGCTTCTTCTTCTGCTACTACTGCCAGCCTTCCAACTTCTGCTCCAGCTCCTCACTCCTTCCCCTTACTGCTGCCACTTTTATGCCTCTCAGGTGGGACAAATTGTCTTCAGGTGCAGGCCCTTTATGTTAATCGCCTGACTCTAGCAAAGACCGTTAGGCCTACTTTCCTGACCTTTACTTCTACATGCCTCCTCAGCTCTCTTATTCTTCACAGTCTCTATGGACACGTAGTTCATTGTAAGGACACTTGATTTTTCTACTCCTTTTACATTCTTAAAGGTAGTTTTAATTCCCTTTATATTTTTAGAAGAGGGGTTGTGGATTTTAGTCTTATTAGAGACAGAACGTGCAATGAAGGCAACACTCTCACCACTCCTAAAAGTATATCTTTGGTATTGAGGAAATTTGAGTTTAGGGATAAAAAAGATTTCTTCTCTTGATATAATAGATTTAGATTTTTAATTCTTAGGTTTTACTACCTTCGTTTTAACTATAGGCTGAAACCCATCAAAACGACCACAAGCCATAACCTCTTCTGGAATGGTAGTAAGAGTATCCCTCTCAGAGGAGAAATGCCATGCCTCAACCCATGGAATCTTCTCACTACCCTGGGACCTGTCTCCACCCAGGTAATCCTCCCGCAGTACACCATACCCAGGATTGGGATCAGAAAGTGTCTGCCCTCTCCTGGCCATATGGGAGGAGACTTTAGGCAGGGCTTTGATGAGGGATCCGCAGGATTCCCCACATATGACAATGACTTATAGGTGGTGGGGGAGAGTTGGAAGTCTTTGGAACTCTGCCGATCCACGAGCCATGGAAGCCTCAAGTTCAGAGCCCTTTGGACCAGATAGACCAAGCCATGACCAAAACGGCAGACCGGTGTGCCCGAACCGAGGCACCACACGAGGCAGAAGGTGACCAAAGAACTGAGAAGTGCAATTCCTGGATGGAGGAAGCAATCTTTTCCCCTAACGGCAGATTTCAAAGAAAAGAAAGTACGTGGTTCCCAATTAGGAGAGCCAGGAGGGTGGCGAGCTCAGACTCAAGGTCAGAACGCTAAGAACATGGATCAACTATCCATGGGGCCCGGTGGGGCTGTACAAAGGCAAAGATTGAGAGGAAAACCTACAGAGGATTCAAATGAAATTAGTACCCTGAAGAGGGCTATACAAAATCCAAGAGTTCACTCTGAGGAGGTGAAGCTAAACAGAGCAAAACACAAGGGTTTACCGAATATCTACAAGAGACTCCAAGTGGGTGAAAGCGAGAATAAGAACTCAGGATTATTGAATAGCCACAAGAGAGAAGAACAACTCGAGGGGGAGAAGTAGCGCACAGAAATTTTGACTTCACAAGTAGGCAAAGGCCTGAGAGAGAGACACTTTAGGAGGGGTCAAGCACCAACCAGCACAAGCCAAGAAGGGGTAGTAGGGAACCCTTTCTCAGGCCAACTTTTGTTTTCCTTTATTAGTGGTTGGGTCACTTGAAATGACCGTCTGTCGAGCACCCTTTCATTATTTTTTTGAATAAGTAACCTTTCATCGTAGAAGTAGGGCTAAGTGCAGCATTTCTTCTTTGATTTAATAAAGTGAATCGGTTGGAACCATGTCTAGTTGCCCGTCTCCTATGTCTGATCTACCACACCTTGCATCTAACCATATTATCCACCACTGTGTACAGCCAGTAACATTATTATGCATATACCAATGGCAGAGGCAGCGTTTGTTACTGGGGCTGGGTCGGCCGATGAGGGGGCACTGGCACTGTAAACAATTCGAGATCAGTGGTGGCAGGGGAATATTCCTAGTGGAGATGCATTAACATCTTCCACAAATTAATGCAAGTGCTCAAGCATAGTGAGGAGTCCAAAGTAACGTAGACAGATTACCACTGAGAAGATTGTATTAAAATAATGTGTTGAAATTGTCTATTTTACAGCAGAATGGTTGAGAAAAAAGGGGGGAAAAGCCATCCAAATTACCATTGGTTTTCTCTGGTAACACATGAAATTATCCAATAAGTGTGTCATTGAGGGGGGCTTTTACAAGGGATGTGTTCTGGAGAGGGATGGATAAGTCTAGTTTTGCATGAGCGTGCATCCTGACTGTTGTCTGCCAAATGCCTCTTTTCAAACTGGTCCTTTTCAGTGCCTCACACTCTCTTAACACCAGCAGGAGTGGGTTCACAGTTTACAGTGTTCAGGGTGTCAAATCTCCATTGTGTGTCACCCATATGTCTTTCTTAATTACTAACATCGAATTCCTTCTATATCAACTAAACAAGTGATTTTTGGCTAGGCTTGAGAGTGGCTTTGTAAAGGATAACAGTAAACTCTCAAGAACATACATAAGGGGGTGCCATATTAACAAGCAGGGAGCATTTATTGGTCACTGAGGTGGGCAATTCGCCTGGGGTTTCTCCTGGCTGGACATGGTCATGTAACCTGCACTCACCCCTCCTGGTGTATCAGAGGGTAACATTACAGGTGCTTGGTATTACTGGTTTCTTGCTTTAGACCCACTCTAATGATCTTGGGGCAAAATATCCACAGGGCCCCCTTTTTCTGTTTCGTTATGTCAGATTGGCCTGTCCTGGGTAGCTAGAGATGTATCTGGATCAAGAGGGATACTCGGACACAAGGCTGGTGGTAGACTAGTGGGCTTAGAGAATCCTCTGTACACCCTCTCCAGAGCCTGCATCATGTAGCGAGCGGGTGGTGGCACCTGGCCCCAGCCTAGTGCCATCACCCAGGATCTAACATGGGACTTTCTCAGAGTACGCATTGAAAACGACCATAGATATATTGAGTAACCTACGACGGGAATGATGATGCCAGATTTATAGACTATCGGGGGATCCTAGACATGGTGAAAATATTTGTGGGGGTATTATTGATAGTGAGTGGATAATAAATAGGTTAAATAGAGTATGCAATGTCTGAAAGTATGGATAAATAAGAATGCTGGTTCTCTTCCACACTAAAATGTTCTTCAAAGTTACTTCCAACTAGAAAGTCTCTGAAGACTTGGCTTTGGGGCCAGGTTTATTGTAGTGCACTGGATTCTTTACTATGAAAGGGATATTTTGTTTTCTTTACATCCGTGTACATGTTGGTGTTATACATATATGGACCTGCTTGTCTAATTTCTGTGCAGAGGTTTGGTGTATTTTGACTTGCCTTGTTCGAGCTTTTCCAATGTATATTTTATAAAAGAGGAATATTGCACTTTCTGTTGTTAAACCACTTTACATGGTTCTTATTTTAATGTCCATCTCATTTATTTAGATACTATTGTTCTTCATTTTCCAGGCTTTAGAAAATGGTGTAACTGAACTAGCAGACAATACTGTCACAGATGGTCTTCAGAATTTCAGAGTCTTCAGAAGGTCAAGGATTTAATTTTATTGCAACTAGCTCAACACGCAAACACTGTTGATAGACAGGCGATGCGATTAGAGGCACTGGCTGCAATAGGGGTTTGGGAAAGTGGCCCTAGGGCTGTCTGGCTCTCTCTCACAACTGTTGTGATTTCCTCCCTATCCCAGGCATCCGTAACCCTGTTAGTTCTACTGAGCGATAACCCCTACTGTCTGGTAGCTGACTTCGGCTAAGGAGGTTTCCCTAAATACCAGCTATTAGTCTTACCTCCGGCATTTCCTATCTTTCCCTACACTCGCCAAATGTTCGTGTTCTGAGGGAGAGGTATGGGACTGTGCCTTGCAGTTTCTCTGTTGAACTTAAGCTAGTTCGCTCACAAATGTATACCTGTCCACTCCAACCCTCCTCTTGCTTCTCCCACCCCTTTTCCTATCTCTCCTAACTCTCCATTCAACCCTTTAGGGTTACTATTCCATCCACCAACTCACTACTTCTCTATTCCTCCCACTACCATCCCTCTCCCCCCACTACTACTTCCACTTACACTCCATCCATTCTCTACAACACATCCTTCATTCAGTTACATCATAAACACTCCTTTCACTAAATAGCCTAGATTCTTTCATCTCCCAGTCACACTAATTCAGACTGCAGCACTCTCATCCTTACTGAGCCAACACCTCACCTTTCCAAATAATAGCTTACACACCCCACCACTTCCTCCTTCGTCCTGCTGGTCTCTTGGTCTGCCTCCTTCTTCTCCTCTGACCTCACCCGGGTAACCCACATCTACTGCTGCCTGTTCTCCCTTCTTGTATCGCTGCCTCTCTGGTGATTAGTTCACTGGCCCTTATCACTCCTCTCTCTCTCCTTCCTCCCTGGCTCTAACCACTCCTCTCTCTTTCTCCCCACCAGGGGTGGGTTTTTATATGCGAAAGGCATACAAATGGGTTAGGCCCGCCCACATTTTCAGTGCTTTTCTGCTGCAGGTTCTCCATGGTGGCCCGCTGGGTCAAAGTCAGGGATCGTGATCCGGACTGGTCTCTGGCCCCTCACAGGTATGTCTCGGGTGGGGCTGGTCCCAGCCCTTGTACAGTGCACCACTGCAGATAACTGCTTCATCTGTGATCATACAAGTCCTTCTGTGCACTGTTTGTCGACTCTTGATTTTCCTGATGCCATTGTGGGCCACCGGCAGGAGGTATATGGTTGCTGTTGGGCATTTGGGGGTCCAAAAAGATGTTGTGGGCATGAGGCTTTAATACTTTTTCTTGCTTCCACCGGCTCCTCCTGAGCAGATACCCTAAAACAAGGAGAAAAAGGCTGGCGAGTATCAACAGGTAGAGGCATGGTGTGAGATCAAGGTGCACTGCACTCAATCACATAGACACTAAGGGTAGGGGTAAGGGACGGGCAGCCCCCATCCCCTCTTGATAAGGCCAAATGGCTGGTATTTTGCCAATCTTGTTAAAACCATAGCAACTCTGCTTTTCACAGAGGAAAATGAATATGAACTTTTCTCCCAGGTTCAATTCATATTTATTTCAGGTATTTTCAATTCATAAATCATAAAGAAATGTAAAACAGATCATACAAAATTCATAGATAGAATGCATGTAACATACAAACATATAACATAATAAAATACAATAACCCAACATTTGCAATTAATCAGAAATGAAAGACAGCTTGTGCATATTTCTAGATCTTACGCATATGACTGCCAGAAGATAGTGCTCCACACTCCAACAAACCCTCTGATCATTAGCCAGCATGAAATAAAAATAGCAAACCTACTTTAATTAAAATTCAACACTTTCATTAATGGAAATAAATATTTCATATGGGGTACATTATGCAAAGGGAAAACAAGGTATATTGAATTAAATATAAAAGTGATCACAGCTACACATACTAGTAGTAGTCGTCCTTGTCTACTTACCTCTTCTAGAGGCAATAGAACATTTATAGAATATTCATTTTGTTATCACACTCCTGATTACTCGGTTGCAGGACGAATAACAATCACTATCTTCAGATAGTGCCTGAAAAGGAAGAAAGGGCCTTATAGTAGATCTCATGGTAGCAGCTTCAAATAATTGCTCATTTTGCAAATTCAAATATGCAGTTTTACCAATTTCATTGTATTGGGATCCACAAAAGAAGTGTCATGGAATAAATTACCACAGCCCTAATTTGTTAATATCTTAACACATTTAAGCCATCTGCCCTTATAATAGCTACCCATTACCATCACATTCCAAAGAGTTAGTCTTGATAAAGCTGCATTTTCATTACTAAGGATTGATAGCCACAAAAGAACTAGTGCTATTTATATATTGGTTGAAATTGGTAATAAGCTAAGCTCCAGAAAAACCTATTTGTTGCAGTCCTTGTAGGACAGCTAACACATGCTTCAGACAATGTCAGTTCAACTTTGATCAGACAGTCCACAGAGCAATAACCCCAAACGCCAGCAGCGTTTGGGCAATTCCTTTTGACTTTGCCTCAAAAACATGAATCACCAGCTGAACCCGATTGCAGAAGCAATGAATAAGAGGTGGAGGAGATAAATGATGTCCATCTTGGACTATTATCTTTGTGAGTAACATCTCAACTGTCCTAATTCGATGACAATGTATTAATAATTTGAGGTAACCTAATCTATGCATACTTTGTAGATAAAAGAAATGGAGGTATCCTCCTGAAGATGAGTTAAATACTCATTGAGGAAAATAGATACCCATTTTTGACGAAAGTATATATGTGAATACTCTACAAAAATCTTGTATTATGTGCAAATTAATTGTTACTTTAATGTTAATGAATGAATAATTAATTCCAAATGATCTATTGTACCATTGAGATTTGTTTGTTTGAAATTAATGTATAATTTATCAATTCAAAAATTGTGACTAATCGAATAATTAGTATACATAAAATAATTTTTGTAAAATATAGGCAAGACATTTTGTATATTTAAAGAACATTTCAATTATATACCTTTTGAGTAGTCCTATTTCTTCCCCATATTTTTCTGTGAGTGCAAGGAAGTGTTTTTTCCCAAGGCAATGTTTTTTTGCATTTCTGATTAATTGCAACTTGGTACCATTGGTTTCTTACACTCCCATGCACCCCCAATCTTTAAGAGTTTATTAAGTGCATCAAACTCTCCATGAACACTTCAGTAGTGCTCTCACATCTGTGGTTTCATACTCATTTCTACTTTGTGCTGGTGTAATACCACACGCAAGAGAAAAAGGAGAACAGAATTAGAAAGACAAACTCCCCAGTCAACCAGTCATCCATCATGCACCTTTGTCGATTAGTTAGAAACAGATAGTTTCATGAATTTCATGCAGGGGGCTGGGATAGGATGTAACAACCAGAGAGAGGATCACTGAAGTGACTCATCCCTATTCCCTCTACCAAGGGAGAGGCTGGAAGGTAAAACCAGGGTGTTATAGAGGGAGGACAGACCAATGCGATGGGATGGGTCAATTTCAACTCCGACAACAATGTCTTAATCCGTCTCAAGTGATGGAGCCCAACAGCCAATCCACATGCCAGCCAACACACCTAAATGCCATAGGCTGCGAGGCAGGGCTGGAGTCCTATAAAAGCAAAGGCTCAGTCTGAGTTTAGAAGTGGTTGGTGTAGGGGCCAGAGACCATAGACCAAAGACTGGAGCTGGTTTGGAGAAGGCTGAAGGAGAGCGCATGGCGTCTGAAGCTAGAGTAGAGCCTAAGAAGCTTAACAAAAGAGGTTCAGGTGGCATGACCTTACAGGAGCATTAACAGTAAAGTAGAGGCCCAGAAGATCAGACTGTATAGCCAGCAGAGTTGGGCCTGCTGGTAGAGGGGCCCTAAGGGGTGAAGGAGGTGATAGGGTAACAGACCCGGGGAAGTGCAGAAAGTTTTGCCCAAAGGGGTGAAGAATGTGAGAGGGATAGTAGAGGGGAAAGTGGTGACAGAGCTGTCCAAAAGGCAAAGCAGATGACAACTGGAGCAATTTGGAGAGCAGAGAATGGGGAGCCAAAAAGGGTGAAGAAGGCAATAGTGGGAAAGATTTGGCAAGCAGAGACAGTTGTACCCAAAGGGGTTAAGAAGGTGATTGGAAAGAGCTGTTTCTTCCTAATACAGATCACCTATTTCTCTTGTGTGTGGCCTTCCTACACCATCACCAGGGCAGCAAGTAGGCCAGCACTATCAGACCACATTCCTTAGTTAATGTAAAGGGCCAGTAACTGCAAGACGACCAGCTTCAGTATAAGCACACACACAGAGCTTTACGAATGGGGAGAGCCTATTTTCCTGGATTCTACATGGTCTTCACTTCCCTAGCTGGTGCCATGTGATTTCCCCAAGCCCTAAAACAGAGACTAAGCTGAAGGTGACCAGGGGGTTAGCAAGAAAGTTTTGGCAAGCAGAGGCAGATGTACCCAAAAGGATTACAAGGGTGATTGAAAGAGCTGGGAAAGAGCTGGGAAGCCGGGAAAGGTGTGTCCAAGAAAGTGATGGAGGGAAAGATCACACAAGCAATAATAGCAGTAGCATAAGGGGCAAAGAAAGTGATAGTGTGTCATGATGCATACCCTCGGGCATCCAGACCACGTCCATCAGCCCCGGGAGCAGGCATCATGTTTCCTTGAGAACACCCAGCAACCCCTGCTAGGGGCTGTCTGGGTTCAGACCTGGCGCCTATGGCGCCAGGCTCATATGGGACATAAATCCTGGCGCCAGGCTCATAAGTGCACACTTACCTGATGCAGACCATGCTGCAAGAAGATCCAAGCCCATGTGAGGCCTGGAAGGGACTACTTTACCTTAGGGACTATTTGTTACTCGGGTGTGGTCGGGGAGGAATACCTACCTGGGACTACTTTGAAGACTATTTAAACCACGCCCGAAGAGCAGCACACGCTTTGCGTTATTCTGCATCCAGCAGCGTAAAGTTCACCGTGCCAGCAGCAGCATCCAGCCTTCTGCCACGCCCGCCTCGAACCTGGAGCACCTAGAAAGAAGGAAAGAAGCAAAGATTAGAACAAGAGTATTACCTGATTTCTTACCTGATTCCGGATTCATCGCATCTTCAAACCAGAGGAAAGACTTTGTTTTAAAAGCGTCGCATCGCCAGCAGCAGCGCCGCGCCATTCTCACCGTTCCACGCAGCATCTCTTCGATCCGGCGCTGTCTCTATCTTTACATCGCCGAATCCCGGCACCTAAGGGGGACAAGAAACAACAAGAGCAGAGAGAACAGACAGAGACAATCTCTTTAGCTGTCATATGCTTACCTGATTTTACCGCCGGAGGTATAATTCATCAGCACGCCACATCTTCTTATGCTGCACCTGTAAGATAAGGAGAAAGCAGCAAGTTTAACCCTTGGCATTATTTATTGGACAGTGTTGGGTAATACAGACTTTTACCGGAGCGCTTTCAGCTATCAATCTTCTTATTGGGTCAAAGCTGCAAGATAAAAGAGGAATTGGACAGGAATGAACTCCAGACATTTTGAACTCTTACAAACTATATACTTACGGCTCTTCGCCAGGACCTTTTGGAGTCAGGATTCGTCTACAACTCTTCCAATATCCTCAGGCCAGTGAAGTAACTGGTCATCAACGCTACCCTGCGTGCTTCGCAGGATGGAGGGCTCATCCTTCAAGAATATAAGGTGAGATTGCTGAGAGGGCGCTTCAGAGGTGATTAGTGGGGAGGACAGTGGGGGTGCTATCACTTGAATCCACAAGTGGCTAAATCCATCTCTCCACTTGTAGGAGAATATTTCTACGGGTCAAGCTGACAAGATTAGGAGGGCAGATCCAGTCAGTCATCGCTGCACTACGCATCCGTGGGTGGAGGCCGCAGCAGTCCGGGTCCGACCGACGCCCCTGTGGGAGCCAGGTGAGCGTAACAGAACACGAAGCCTATCAACAAATCCCCACCTGGGCGTTATGGAAACCTCAGAAACCGACCAACTGGCCCAACTATTGGGGGAACTTAGGGCGGAAGTGCACTCCGCTCGCCAAGAGACTAATGCCCTCAGAAGAGAACTAATTGTATCGAGGGAGCGCACAGATGATCTCGCTAGACAACTGCTGCAAATCAAGCTGGACAAGCACTCCTACCTGGTTCCGGGGGAAATCCAGCTCCTGTGTTATCGAGTAACCCTGTGCAAATAAACCTACCAGGAAATATTCCATTAGCTCCACCCGAATGCTTTGCCGGAGATCCCAAGAGGTTCGCCGTGTTTATGAACCAATGCCACTTGCACTTTTTATGCAGACCTGGAGCCTTCCCAAACGATCAAGCCAAGGTAGCCTTTGTATTATCATATCTCAGCGGCAGTGCAGCTGATTGGTCAATTCCACTAGTTACTCAAGATGACCCAATTCTTCGGGATTTTCAGGGCTTTCAAACAAGCATGGAAAGACTATTTGCCCGGCACTCCCAAGGACAGGCCCTGGATAACGAACTTTTGTCCTTACGACAGGGTAACCAGGATCTGCTAAGCTATATCGCAACCTTCAATAGATTGATAGTGGAAACCAGATGGCCTGAGGAAAAACGAATTACATTGTTTCATCGTGGACTTCGGGGAGAACTTAAAGACGTCTTGGCTCAAGTTGTGAACCCACCTCAGGATTGCACAGAGTTTATAGACTTAGTGGCCCAGCTGGATCATCGACTCCAGAATAGAAAGGCTGATCGAGCTAAGTTCGAAAATCGGGTATTGGTTAAATCCAACGTTGCCCCCAAAGGAACAGATGCATCAGAACCTATGCAAATCGGGGGGGGGGCAAAGGACTCTTAACTCAAAAGGAAAGGGAAAGAAGAAGACAGATGCAATTGTGTCTGTACTGTGGAACTTCAGGACATTTTCTACGGGATTTCCCTATAAAACCACCCAAGAAGGTGGTAGGAGTTGCTGATAAAAGCCCAAAAGAGCCTGATTCGGAAAACGACCACGCCCGACAAGCGTAGAGGTCCGCTTGCCGAGCTTAAAGAAGGACACTCAGACCTCGCATCTGATCATACCAATGGTCCTAATTGATCCTAGACAACCCTCACGTATGCACGCACTAAGGGCATACATTGATAGCGGGGCCATAGGGAACTATATGGACCACGAATTGGCTTCAAGGATGAATCTACCTCTTTGCAAAAAGACCACTTGGGATGTCATCACCAAAGTCGATGGAACTGAAATTGCCTCTGGGCCTGTAACTCATTCCACTACAGAGATGACACTGTTGGGTCAAGATGGACATTGAGAGACTATTGTGTTTGATTTAATCAAAGCCCTGCAGTTTCAAATAATACTGGGGATGCCGTGGTTGGAAACACATAATCCTTGTATTGAATGGCGAGAGAAGAGAATAACCTTCCCGGATTGTGCACACACCTGTTACCCAGAGAAAACCCTGAACAAAGGCCTGGCCACAGTCATCAACCCAATCGTGCAGTTACCTCAGGAGTATCAAGAATTTCAGGATGTTTTTAAAAAAGAACAGGCCAATACATTACCACCTCACAGATCATACGATTGTCAGATTGACCTTCTACCCGGTGCACAACCCCCATGCAGCAGAATCTACGCCCTCACGGAACCTGAAAATCTTCACCTACGGCAATACTTGGACCAATACCTGGCTAATGGCTTTATTCACCGTTCCAAGTCTCCTGTATCCTCAGCTTTGTTCTTCGTGCCAAAAAAGGAAGGTGACATTAGAATGTGCATAGACTACCGTGCACTAAATCAGATTACGGTAAAAAACCGGTACCCATTGCCTCTGATCCCCAAATTACTAGACCAAGTAAAGGATGCTTGTATCTACACTAAGTTAGATCTCCGAGGGGCATATCATCTGGTACATGTAAAGAAAGGCGACGAATAGAAGACGGCCTTTCGCACCAAGTACGGATTATTCGAATATCAGGTGTTGCCCTTCGGGTTGTGCAATGCACCAGCAGCCTTCCAGCATTTTATGAACGATGTCTTTCGTGAACTCATTGATGTCTGTGTTGTCATATACATAGACGATATCATTGTGTACTCCTCCTCAGAATCAGACCATGTTAAGCACGTACGTGCAGTCCTTGAGAAACTACGCCAGCACAAGTTATATACAAAATTGGAAAAATGTGTTTTTCATGTTACGGAAGTTGAATTCCTTGGATTTGTCTTGACTCCAAAAGGAGTCCGAATGGACTCACGAAAGGTGGACGCAATTCTCAAGTGGCCATCACCTAGTTCAGTTAAAGGGGTAGAAAGCATGCTCGGATTTGCCAATTTCTACCGCAGATTCATTCCGGACTTCTCACATGTTGTACATCCCATCACAGGACTTTTGCGAAAGAACAAACGTTTCTTGTGGACCGAAGAGGCTGAAAAGGCCTTCCAAGAGCTGAAAGCGAAATTCACGTCTGCGCCTGTCTTAAAGCATCCACGCCCAGAGCTTCCATACATGGTGGAAACTGATGCATCCAGTTTAGCCATGGGAGCTGTCCTGTCCCAGAAGGATCCTGAAACTGGTCAACTTCACCCAGTGGCATTTTGGTCCAGAAAGCTCTCGGCACCCGAGTTAAACTATGCGGTTACCGATAAAGAGTTATTAGCCATCAAATCTGCCTTTAAGGCTTGGCAACACTATCTTCTCGGTGCCAGGCATACCGTTACTGTAATCACCGATCACCAGAACTTGCAGTATCTAAAAACAGCCAAAGCCCAATCATCGCGCCAACTTCGATGGGCATTGTTCTTTGCTGAATTCGATTTTGTGATCACTTATCGACCAGGCTGTAAAAATGGCAAGGCAGATGCCTTATCCCGAATAGGAATGGAAAAAGCATATGCAAACCCGGAGCCGGTGCCTATAATTTCTGAACAAAGAATTCTTGGTATAACTACTTTACAGACACTAGAAGAAATTAATTTAAAAATCCTGGGTTAAGAAAGGCCCGAATTACTCAGTCATCAATGACCTACCCTACTATCAAGGACGACTATTTCTACCACACAAGGAATTACAGGAACTTGTTATCTCCAATTATCATGATACCCTAATGGAAGGTCACCCAGGTATCACAAAAACCGAAGCTAAAATTAAGAGACAATTCTGGTGGCCCACCTGGTGAAAAGATATAAAGTCATTTGTGATGTCTTGCGCCATTTGCGCCCAAAACAAGAGTCAGAAGAAAAAAACAGCTGGCCTTTTACAACCTTTGGATATTCCACCTACACCATGGCACACCTTATCTTTAGACTTATTACTGATCTACCTCCATGTAATGGATTTAACACCATTCTAGTTATCATGGATCTTTTTTCCAAAATCGCCGACTTTATTCCTTTGAAGGGATTACCTTCTGCTTCAATTCTGGCCAAGGAGTTCCTCGAAAACATTGTTCGAATACACAGGTTTCCTTCTGTATTGGTCTCTGATCGAGGTAGTCAATTCATTTAACATTTTTGGAAGAAATGTTGCCAATTGGCGCAAATCAACAAAGGTTATCAACCGATGGTCAGATGGAGAGGACCAACCAGACCCTTGAACAGTACCTTTGTTGCATGCTTCACCAGACCGAAAGTAATTGGAAAGATATTTTATGGATTTCCGAATATATGCATACAATAACTCTGTACATTCAGGAACCGGACAAAGCCCCTTTTATACCATATATGGACATCACCCTCGAACGTCAGAACTCGATTCGCCTCAGCAGTTAGAAATGCCTGCAGTTAGTCATTTACATTCTACTATTACACACCCCTTCAAGGAAGCTACAGAACATTTGAAGCAAGCAAAAGAGAAACACAAGAAAAATGCTGATCTACATAGAAGTGAAACTCCACAGTACCAAATTGGAGATCAGGTTTGGCTAGCTACAAAACACATACCTCTGAAAGGAACTCAGACTTTTAATCCGAGATATTTGGGACTTTACACCATTAAGGCCATTATCAACCCGGTGGCCGTCAAACTGGAATTACCCTCCAATATGCGAATTCATCCTGTCTTTCATGTTTCACTTTTAAAACCAGTTCAACCAGGAAAAAGATTAACCAAACCACCAGATCCTATCTTGATAGATGGAGAACCTGAATTTGAGGTGAAAAACATCCTGGACTCCAAGGTGGTTAAATCGAAACTTTTTTACTTAATCGATTGGAAAGGTTACGGGCCACAGGAAAGGTCAAGGGAGCCTTGTAACCATGTTCATGCACCACGATTAGTGAAGAGATTCCATCGGAACTTCCCAGACAAACCAGGACCAAGGGGAGGAGCGATCTTAGTAGGGGCCTTGAGGGGGAGTGCTGTCATGATGCATACCCCCGGGCATCCAGACCACGTCCATCAGCCCCGGGAGCAGGCATCATGTTGCCTTGAGAAAACCCAGCAACCCCTGCTAGGGGCTGTCTGCGTTCAGTCCTGGCGCTTATGGCACCAGGCTCATATGGGACATCAGTCCTGGCGCCATAGGCGCCAGGCTCATAAGTGCACAATTACCTGATGCAGACCATGCTGCAAGAAGATCCAAGCCCATGTGAGGCCTGGAAGGGACTACTTTACCTTAGTGACTATTTTGTTACTCGGGTGTGGTCGAGGAGGAATACCTACCTGGGACTACTTTGAAGGCTATTTAAACCACGCCTGAAGAGCAGCACACGCTTCGCGTTATTCTGCATCCAGCAGCGTAACATTCACCATGCCAGCAGCAGTATCCAGCCTTCTGCCACGCCCGCCTCGAACCTGGAGCACCTAGAAAGAAGGAAAGAAGCAAAGATTAGAACAAGAGTATTACCTGATTTCTTACCTGATTCCGGATTCATCGCATCTTCAAACCAGAGGAAAGACTTTGTTTTAAAAGCGTCGCATCGCCAGCAGCAGCGCCGCGCCATATTCACCGTTCCACGCAGCATCTCTTCGATCCATCCGCTGTCTCCATCTTTACATCGCCGAATCCCGGCACCTAAGGGGGACAAGAAACAACAAGGTGAGCAGAGAGAACAGACAGAGACAATCTCTTTAGCTGCCATATGCTTACCTGATTTTACCGCCGGAGGTATAATTCATCAGCACGCCACATCTTCTTATGCCGCACCTGTAAAATAAGGAGAAAGCAGCAAGTTTAACCCTTGGCATTATTTACCGGACAGTGTTCGGTAACACAGACTTTTACCGGAGCGCTTTAAGCTATCAATCTTCTTATTGGGTCAAAGCTGCAAGATAAAAGAGGAATTGGACAGGAGTGAACTCCAGACATTTTGAACTCTTACGAACTATATACTTACGGCTCTTCGCCAGGACCTTTTGGAGTCAGGATTCGTCTACAACTCTTCCAATATCCTCAGGCCAGTGAAGTAACTGGTCATCAACGCGCCCCTGCGTGCTTCGCAGGATGGAGGGCTCATCCTTCAAGAATATAAGGTGAGATTGCTGAGAGGACGCTTCAGAGGTGATTAGTGGGGAGGACAGTGGGGGTGCTATCACTTGAATCCACAAGTGGCTAAATCCATCCCTCCACTTGTAGGAGAATATTTCTATGGGTCAAGCTGACAAGATTAGGAGGGCAGATTCAGTCAGTCATCGCTGCACTACGCATCCGTGGGTGGAGGCCACATCAGTCCGGGTCCGACCGACGCCCCTGTGGGAGCCAGGTGAGCGTAACATTGTGGTACAGATGTGAAGTGGGGAGATAGCTGTGCTCAAAAGAGGTGGTATAGGTGATTGTAGGAGAGATCAACAGTGGGGGAACAGCAATGCTGGCAAAGAAGGAGAGAGAGAGAAGGTCAAAGCTCTGAGTGAGTTTTGTAAGCCCAACCTGAAGATTTCGGGTCTCTTGTTTTCTCTCTAGATCTCTGTGAGTGTAGATGAAAATACACACAAGCAGAGAATACTAAAGTGAAAAAGTCAGTGGGAGAGCCGCCTGGTTCTCAACCAGGCTGCTAAAGAAATAGAAAAGGTCAATTAAAACACTTGCACAATGAAATCCTTGAAAACCCAAAATTTCTCCTGCACCTTCCAGAAGCCTCCTACCTTGTAGAAGAAATTGGAAGGTGTGATATGGATGCCGCTTTGCTGGGAGGGGATAAAATGGGAAACCTTTTGTTTGCCGATGATATGGTATTGATTAGCAAAACAAGAGTGGGTGTCTGAAAGGGGCTGAATCTATCTGAAACCTTATAAACGAGGATGGGGTTAGAAATTAACCTCTCCAAAACTAAGGCAACGATCTTGGCCAAGGAGCATGGAGATTCATTTCCTCCTTTCTGTTTAGGAACCAGTGAAATTGAGAGGGTGGGTTGTTATAATTACATGGGGGTTCGCCTTGATGAAAGAGGTAGATGGGAGAAACACATGGACAAATCCCTAATTAATTATGTAAGGCAAGGGGCAGCCATGCAGGGTTTTATGCAGCAGTAAGGTGGTTCCCCAAGGTCTAGAGGTTTTGAGGTCCTGCACTAATACCTCAGCCTTGTTTGGAGCTGAGATTTGGGGTCATTCCGACCTTAGGAAAATGGAGCAGAAAGAAATGGCTTCCATGAAGAAGTTTCTCTCTCTTCAAAGGACTACCTCTTCTCTTTCAAAATGTGATCGAGTTTGGTCACGTAGTGCAGGTGAATTCCTGCTGCAGTAGTCGCATTCGGCGTGTGCTTTGTTACGTGTAGCTGATAGAATGATGTGGCAGCTGGACACCGAGACTGCTGAGTCAGTCCAATCGAGTCTGAACCTGAGTAACGCTACGTCTCCAGGCTTCAGGCTCAATTGGACTGACTCAGCAGTCTCGGTGTCCAGCTGCCACATCATTCTATCAGCTACGCGTAATGAAGCACACGCCGACTACTGCAGCAGGAATTCACCTGCACTACGTGACCAAGCTCGATCACATTTTGATTCCAGCCTCCTTTGTGAGGAATATTCTGGGACCAGTACCTTTAGACGGTCTCCTTCACATGTGCCTAGGGTTCATTAAACCACCTAGCACTCTACGCCCATAGAGCCCTTGTCCTGATGAAGGCTGTGGTAGACACGAGGCACATCAAGCCCACACAGACGGCCTGAAACACCTTGGTGTAGACACACTTTCTAGTTACAGTGCATCATCACTGTCCTTTCGAAAGAACATTTTGTTACTTGTTTTGTTGTCTTTGTAAAAAATGTCCAGTTGTTTCTCATCACACGCTGTCCGCTAGTCTCTGGCAACGTGGGTTCCATTTATGAATTTATGAAGCTCAATCATTGTTGATACTGTTGTGTTTTACTGTTCTGTATGATGAGTGTTATGCACAATTTTGTACTTAATTATCAAAAAATATAAAAATTAAGAACCTACCCAGTTTGGGTATCCTGAATAGAGTGTTTGTATGTACAGTTTTGTTACAGGAATCTAAGGGGAGTGAAAAAAGTTTTCTCTGAACTATTCAAGTGTGTTCTTTTGTCTTATAAGTAGCCCTCCTGGGCAGAATAGGTCATTCACCGGGAGCCCTGATCTATAACCTACTTCTATGGGCTACAGAAAGACATCATATCACAGTTGGTCCGTGAATTTGATTGTGACAAGTCCCTTGAGTGGATTGTACACCAAAGCACAAAACTATATGAAGTACTCTATTGTCAGGGTAGGGAAAGTGATAAAATGAAAGACACTAGACCAAAAGCTAAAGAACCCTCAGCAACAGTGATAGAAATCAGGTCAGCCAAAATGTCCCTTGAGTCTGCTCAAAGTCCAGGTAAAAATAATTTCACACTTGAACAAAGGGGTAATCAACAAAGGTCGTCACTTCCTGCACCAATGTTTCAATCACATGATCCTAGTAATAGGGAGAGCTACATCAGCCCTAGGTAATTAGGAGATAGGCCCTGGGCAGGCTATCAGCATAATATGTCAGGTATGAACAATAACCAGAGACAAAATCAGGATCAAAGAAATAATGGTCCCTACCAGACATTGGGGACATAGAGCAGATTTGATCCCAACACCATGATATATGGTAATCAGGATAGACCCCGATATGTGGATCGATTTAATGATAACGGGAATCAACATAGGGGTCAGTACCCACAACATGAGAGACAGAACATGAGGCAGAATATGAATTACGCTCCATGTCAGTACAATGATTCCCCACCAGGGGACTACAACCAAAGGATGGGTGCAGCCCACTCCCCTCCACATATGAATCAAGAGTTCAGGAACAATCCCAATAGAAATCATTCCCCCAAGAGGTATCAGAATAGATCCAATCAGGGGAAAACAACCAATATCGATCTAGGCCACAGAGAGAGGATTCTAGAGAGATGGAAATATTCCAGTGTCTCGTGGCCCAAGTGAAAATGTTAGCTGAGCAAATAGGAAAGCTCTGTACAGCACAAAAACAGTCATCAAAGGAGGGGGCAGAAGGCCATAGCAATGACCGGGTGGTTTCTGAAAAGTGACTAAGTACTTATAATACCTGCAGTGCCAAAAAAACAGATTGCTCTGATGTGATTTTCCATGATGACTCTGAGATGTATAAAGATTCAAAAATAAAGATACCGGTAAATGAACATGTGACAGAAAGTGCCAATACCCTTTTGGAAGAAGTTCGGTTTAACCTGGAGCTAAATCAAACATTGGATATTTGTACAAATGAAAAAGGAATGCCTGAAATTCCAAAGGAACAAAGAAACAGATTTAAGAAATATGACTCATGCATGGGGAATACCAGTGAACAGGGAGTAAGTGGGGATGCTATAACTCCTTCCCTGGGCAATCAGAACAATAACCAAACACAGGCAGAAAAAAGAAATACTCAAAAGGAGGGCACAGGTCAATCACCCGAAGAATTCTTTGAGCCACATATTTTTGAAGAAGTTAAAAAGACTGGTACCATACCAAGTAACTACAAATGCACAGAATTAGACAATGACAAATTGCCAAGTGATGTTGAAGGATTGTAAAGTGAATTCTGATGATCCCTGGATGGATGGGTGAACAGTGGCCACACTCAAAAAAACCTCTGAACATGGAGAAATGAATAAAGTCTCTCACACAGAAATGGGCAAAAAGGAGGGAAAAATATCTTTCCATTTACCAATGTGCTTCGCCAAAAGTGAAAAAGGCCTGAGAAAGGTGAGCCCTGAAATCAGTAAGAATTCACACTTCTTATGTGTGTTAGAGGAAGTTGAAGACAGGTATTATGCTCCCATCACTGTAGAAGAGAAATGCAATACATTTGCAATGATTGACAATGGCACACAGGCCACAATTATGTCTGAAGAATTGGTAAAGAGTATCAATGAAGGGAGATCCCCACAGAATCAGATCACAGTGAAGCAAAATGAAGGTCCAGTGCATAATTTTAACGGGGAGGAGGTGCCTATTATAGGTGTTACCGAGGTTGACATAAAGATAGGAAAACACAGAATGAAACAGAAGGTATTGATCACATCTATTTGTGAAATTCCATTTCTGATGGGAACAGATTGCCTGAAAACATTGTCCACTCTCATAGATGGGGTGAATGGAGTACTGTGGTCATTAACCAAAAAACCATTGAGACCTAAGAAACTAAAATCACAAAACAGCAATGTAAATGAATGTCACACCGCTGCCAATCAAATGATGCAGTAGAGGTATAACTCCAGAATAGCTGTATACCTAGCGTCACTGTTATCTTGATGTGTCAAGATAAAATGCAGAGTGAAAATGAGAAACAATCTGTACAAATATATTTAGACCCAAGGAAAAAATGGCAAACTGCCATAGATGAGCACACATTACGTTTTTATTTAAAAGAGAAGACATGCAAACAGAATACTGCTCCTAAAACAGATACAGAAAAACACATCACCACTCTTGCTGAAATACCCGTGGAAGATGAGCAACCATGGGTTCACATTGGTATAAATGACTATTCTAAAATAATAAAAGCCACTTTAGCGCTTGAAAAGGAAAGAAGCTTTATTAATGAGAAATTGCTGCAAGAAATAATGGAGAGGGAGGAGATCCCGAAATTTAGAATTAAAAACCAATATGTCTCTGGTTTGGACAGTCCAGACTTTGAAAACCGAATTGCAGGCAGATAGATGCTGAAGATTAGTATTGGACAAAAAACAATTCACCATAATGTTTGGATAGTGAGTGGGACACAAAATGACCTTTACATGGGCAATGATATCATGCACAGAATGTGTGTGGTGTTAGATTTCCTTAATCAAAAAATATGGTCACGCCTAGGTGGGCCGGCACCTGAATTTGAAGACAAAAGAAGGGCTTATCATTGTGCACAACTGGTCCCATATGCAATTGAATTACAGCTGAGGAAGTATACTATTATCCCTGAATTCACTAAGCAGTTTGCAATAACGCTGAAGTGCAAAAATGGACAGCAGATGAAGGATTCTGATGCATTTGTGTGCTTGAATGAGTCCATAAAACAGCAAGGCCTGGATTATGAATACATTCCATTGATAGATCTTGGTGAAGGGTCTGTAAAAAGTATGGTGAATAATAAAGGGTGTCAAGATATTCATTTAGAGGAAAATTCTTCATTAGGAATGGCCATACACAAATCACATTATACTGCAGATCTAAATAACATGGTGATTGGAAATATCCCTGAAAAGTATGTGGATGCCAGGGGTGAGTTGCCAGAACATTTGGATTCTCAGCCCAAATTAATCTTTAAAGTTCATTCTGTGTACCCTTATGATTCAAATGAGACAGTGTGCTGTCATTAAGAGGATTGTATAACATTTGACTTAAATGAAAATGAAACAGAAAAACAGCCCATTGAAGTGGAAGCTGATATACCAACATATTTAAAAGTGGCAGCATTACAGAGAGACAAAGCCACACAGTTAGAAGAAAGCACAGAGATTCCTCCACTGGAAGATTTCCCAGAATTGTCAAGAATGGTAGAGGAGCAGGTTTTAGCAGCAGATGCATGCGACAGCGATGAGCATAGAAATGAATTGAGAAGAATATTTATGGAGTTTAAAGATGTCTTTGCTAAAGATGCTTATGATTGCAGTCTAACTACTTCACATGTGGCCACGCTACCGGAAGGGTGTAGTAGAAGCCCAGTATTTGTGCGCCAGTATAGATTACCACTGGCATGTTTAGAGTCATTGGCAGAGATAATTAAAAATTTGGAGTCTCTGGGAATCATCAGGCCTATTCATAGCACATCCAACACACCTATTTTAGGTGTGTTAAAGCCAAATGATCAATGGCCGCTATGTGCAGATTTGAGGGAATTAAATAAAAGAGTGCCAGTATCCAGATGGTCATTGCCATTCATTGATCAAGGCTTGGCTCAGGTGCATGGCTCAGAAGTGTTTACTACGTTAGATCTCACATCTGAATATTGGTGTGTGCCATTGGCAGAGGAGATCCAGAATTTATTTTCATTTTCATTTGATAAGACCCAATACGCATGGGTTAGAGTTCCATTTGGGTATGTCAATCGTGGGAGTGAATTTGGAATATTTTTGAGAAAGGCCATGCCTGATGCAGCGGAAAGAGGAACCATAGTTTATGTGGATAATGTCCTGATAAAAAATGAAAGCTTGAAGAGCCATTTTGATGAAATAAGACATGTTCTTGGCCAATTACAAAAAGCAGGCGCCAAAGTATCTTTACAAAAGGCACAATGGTGCAAGAAAAAAGTTATTTTTTTAGGCCATGAGGTGACTGAACATGGACTAAACCCACAAAAGAAGAAAGTAGAGGCCATACAAAAACTAAAAGACCCTAGAAGTGTGAAAGGGGTAAAACGTTTATTAGGAATGATGGGCTATAACAGGAAGTTAATTGAAAATTATGCTGAAATTACTCAACCATTGACTAGACTGCTGAAGCTGAATACACCTTGGAAATGGGAAAAAGAGCAGTCTGAGGCAGTGGCTAAATTAAAGGATTGTCTTGTAAAGGCACCATGTTTAGCATACCCCATAAAGGGTAGGGATTTATTTATAGAAATAGGTTTCTCTGAACATTCTATGTCGGCAGTATTATCACAAAAACATGATTTGAATCACAAAACCATTACCTTTGCAAGTAAGGCATTTTCCCCAAGGTTGAAATTAAATTCAATTAATGTGAAAAGGCCCTTTTGACCACTGTGTGGGTGCTACAGCATTTCTGCCCCATTGTTCAGGGAGAAAAGGTGATTATTGAGACGAATCGTCAACCTTTGCAGTTTTTAGAGAGTAAAAGAATCAGGTCAGGTAACCTAGCACAGTCCAGAATCACTTCATGGACGCTGGCATTACAGGGTTTTCCTGTAGAAGTGAGATATGGCCAAAATAAAAAGAGCTCAGTTGCTCAAGGTTTAGCAGATCTACATGTCTGTACAGCTGAACATGTATCATATGAAGTAGAAGTGGAATCTAGTTTACAGGAATTTGGACAATCACCACACAAAGCTTTTGATGAAAAGACGTGCAAGGATTTGCCGACTGTATATGTTGACGGTTGTGCTTTTCACATTGAAAATGACAGTAATCAGCAATTAGTGTCAGGAATAGGAAATGTCTGGTTGAAATGTGAAGACATCCCCAGTATAGGAATGTAAATTGGGGCTAGGAGCAGTCAAGTAGCGGAATTGGCAGCCATTTATAAAGCAATTACTACTGCAGTTGATAATAAATTTAGTGAAATTGTCCTGGTGACTGATTCTGATTATGCACGAAATAGCTTTGTGGAATATTTACCTGGCTGGAAAGCGAGAGGCATGATTACATACAATAAAAAGCCCCTTAAACATGGAAAAATGATACAGGCCATAGACAAATTGGTGTCAGAGAATGATTTGACAATATACTGGAGAAAGATTCATGGACATTTAAAAACTCTAGGAGAGGATAAGGAGGGAAATGATAAGGCAGATAATTTAGCTAAAATTGGGGCTGTGATGGGAGAGTTGCTACCTATTGAACATTTACTTGGTGAAATACAAATTGATGCAGTGACACGCTCTACAGCGCCAAAAGAGGTGGATCAATCAGTAGTACAATGGAGTTACGATACACCAGATCAAGATCTGATTAAGGCACAAAAGGATGATTCAATTTTGGGAATCTATTATAGTCACTTGATAGAACCTGAACAAAACCCTTTAACAGAAAATTATTGTGTGGGAAAAGAAGAGTTGAGGGTGCTATTAAAGAATAAGAAACAAATTAGACTGCAGGATGGGCTCATGATTAGAGAGTCCATAACAGGACAAATACAGTGGGTGGTACCCCTTTCATTCAGCGGGCTAATGCTACACCATGCACATGATGCAATAACTGCAGGCCACAGAGGTTCACAAACATTGGAGATACTGAAAGATTATGCTTACTGGCCACATATGTCCCAAGATGTAGAACTATACACTAGAGGATGTCTAGTATGTGTCCAATTTAAACCTGCTTCACCAATGCATAGAACCCCATTAATGAAAAGAGGCTTAACTCTTCCATGGTCAGATTTGCAAATAGAATATGTAGGGCCTGTAAAGTGATCGAGCAAGTGGAACCGGTATATTTTGAGTGTGGTCTGTTTAATGTCAAAATGGATAGAGTGTATTCCTGCACCAGATTGTAGTGCGCAAACAGCAGCTATATTACTGGTGAATCATATATTTTCAAGATTTGGGTTACCACAAAGAATAGAATCAGACAGAGGAAGTCATTTCACAAGCTTTCTAATGAGCAAGGTATGGCAAATACTGGGAGTGAAAAGAAAATAACATATTGCATATAGACCTGCTTCTTCTGGTGAAGTTGAACGCTGTAATAGGCCTGTTGTGGATATATTAAAGAAGTTTGTAGCAGAGGCAGGTTCCAGCTGGGATTTACGTTTACCTTTGGATTTGATGGCAATCAGATCAACTCCTGCCAAAGCAACAGTTATTAGCCCTCATGAAGTATTGACAGGTAGGAAAATGGTGTTGCCGCAACACCTGCTATACAGAACACATGAGCAGACACTTGTAAGCGCATCTATAGTTCATGAATACATGGATGAGCTGAGGAAGCATTTACAACATGCATTTGCTTTTGTGCAGCGGAATCTAGAAAGGGCTGCTGACAGTGCAAAGTCATATTATGATAAAAAGACATCGGTGAAAGAGTATTGTGTGGGGGATCAGGTGTATAAATTTCATTTTGGAAAAGGTAAACAGAAAAATTCTAAATTTCTGGCAGTCTGGCAGGGGCCATTTCGAATTATAGATAAGATATCTCCAGTGGTATACAAAATTTTGAAAACTGAAGGTGAAACAGTAACAGAACAGTTTGTTCACGTAAATCAAATTAAACCCCGGCACCCCAAACACGAGGTAAAGAGACTTGAGCGTGTAGAAACAGATAAAGTCCCTTAAGTACATGAAAAAGACACATAAGTCTATTCATAGAAAAAAAAATATAAGTGATTGTTGTAATAGAATAGATGTGAATAAAAAGACTATGGGGCTGATTCATGGAATTATTTGCGCCGAAAAACGGGGATTTGTGCGCCATTCTGCCCGCAAATCCCCATTTGTCAAACAGAGATTTGCGGGCAGAATGGTGCACAAATCCCCGTTTTTCGGCGCAAATAATTCCATGAATCAGCCCCTATATGTGATGATCATTAAAAGAGGGTTGAAACTAGTAATATTATTTTTACAAAGTTGAAATATGTTGAATGATCAATGATGCTTTATGTATGTTTGTTTTCTCTCTAACATGTGCTTAATTTCAGAAGGCGAAAAGAAAAGGGTGAAATGTTTTGCAAAGCACATGGATATATATTTTTTTTGGCAAAAGGGTGAAATTGGTATTGTGCTATATACTTAATTTGTTTCTTTTCTATCTGATTTAGAACACTAACAAATCTTTGGTCGGAGGTCACGGGACAGGAGGACACGGGAGGATAAAGTCCTGGAATCCACAAGGACGAACTCCGGAAAAGCCCCGGGGGGGGGCGAAGACCAAATCTACAAAACAAGTAACATTAATGATGACGCCAACAATGTTTTTGTTAATTATAATAATTGGAGGGAATTTCAAAACATTGGAAGCACAAGTTGTAATTGAGCCCGGACCAGCATCTGGCATTGCGGTAGAAGAAGCAACAGGATTCATCATGAGTGATAGAAGGATAATTTTCCAGAACATTTATATACCCTTGAATCCTGATACTTTGATGGAAAAACATTTTAATAATACTGGAATTAAGGCTGAGCAGACTAAAGAGTGACTAGAACTAAGAAAAGAGGACGCCAAGCATTTTATAAAAGATATGTTGATACAATTAGAAAAAAACATTTGTGAATTCAGCGGACATAAAGAATAGGGGAGGAAAAAGAAGAGCAGTAATACTTGCGGTCTCATTGGTGATGTCTATAGTTGGAGCCATAATAAGTACCACGATGTCAACAGCCAATGCTGTTTCAATAGGGACACTGAGTACTAAAGCACAACAACTGAGTGTTGACTTAGAAATGATACAAAAAACTTTGGATGGAATTAGAGGTGGATTGGATGAACAAGTAAGGTTTATAAATGAAACTGCGATCATATTTAATGAACAAGCGGAAGTTATTCAACGGACAACTAAGTTCATTATTAAGCATGACCGGACATTGAACGAGATCCTGAATATAATAAATCCTGTTGATAGATTGTTGGCGAATTACATGAGGGAAGTTCAAACTGCAATTTCACAATTGTTTCGAGGACATATATCATTGGGCCTCATTACGACCCAGGCGGTAAGTTACCGCCTGGGCCGTGACTTTACCACCATGGCGTAAACTACGTTTACGCCATGGTGGTTGGCGGACTTACCGCCCCATTCCGACCTAGGCGGGGCGGTAAGTCCCCAATCCCCATTTACCCTTCCCCATTCCCATTTTTGCCCCATAGGGCATAATGGGAGTGGGGAAGGCGTTAATTACGCCACCGTAAATTACGGTGGCGTAATTAACTCCATGGTCCCTTAGCGCCATGGATTTTAACACCTGCTAAAAGCAGGTGTTAAAAGCACCATGGCGCTAGGGGACCTCGTAATTGGCGGTAAGGGGTCGGCGCAGCTAACGCTGGCGTAAACCCCTTACCGCCAGGGTCGTAATGAGGCCCATTGTATTTTGTTTCACAGGATATTATTCATCAAATGATAGAAAGGTTGACCAGGAGGGAGTTTGATGTGATACAAGTGAAAATTGCATTTGAAATGGGCAATGCAATGTCCTTATATGTGGATTTGGAAAGGTTGGAAATAAGGTTTTTATTGTGCATCCCATATATAGCTCCTGAACTTATTTATCAAACTAAGTGGGTACATAATGTGGGATTTTGGCAAGAAGATAAGTTTATAAAAATGAAGACTCCAGAGGTGGTGGCATTTCAGTCATGGGAACCTGAGGTCTATTTAATCCCAAATTTGGAAACCTGTGTAAAGTTTAAAGAGCAAAATTAAATGTGTCCAGGTAAACCATTTATTTCTGATGCTGCAAACGCTATTTGTGGTTTGAAATCTGACCCAAGTATATCAGGAGGATGTGAAGTAGTTATTAGCAATATGGGAGGTGAAGAGTTGGCACAAGCTAAAATGGTTAAAGGTAGATGGTTGGTCAGCACCTGTATGAAAAATCTAACGATCATACATTTAAATCATAGAACATTTGTTGTTAAACAGGTGAAATATAATGTGTTTTACTTACAGGTTCCAAAGGATACAATTGTTTCGATTGGAGGTTTAACATTTTTTCATATTACAAATGATATTTGGGAAAGCCAAGTAGAAAATATTGAATTTTTTCAAAGGGATGCATTTCCAATAGACCCGGATGTGGAGTTCTTATTGAATCATAAAGTAAAACATAATGTGAAAATGAATTTAAGAAAAAACAATATCACAGTTAGTAACCTGGGTATAATAGAAGTGGAAAAGTTTAATTGGGGAACCTGGGGGGAACGCACTATGGTGGGTTTAGCTGTTGTGGTACTAATAATGTGAGGATGGTTAATTGTTTTCTCAGTAAAGGTGAAGATGTTGCTCATAATATTAGCTACAACGGGGAATGAAAGATATCCCAATACGCATACATTTAAAAAAAAGAAAGAACGCAATTTGACTTTCTTCCAATTGTGGCTTGGACCACTGCCAAATTCTCAGAAAAGGAGGGATAATGTAGTATACTTTATAGTGCTTTGAAGTATAGCGCTTCACTGAATGTGATAGCATTCTATTGACAGCAATAATGTGGCACACATATAGCCAGCCCTATGTTGCTAGCATAACATATAGGTATGCAGATGGAGACAGGCTGCAGGTTTAAAAGTACACCAGAATATTTTTTTCTTTTCTTTCCTTGAACTGCTTCAAACACAGGAGACCATATTATTTATCTAATTGAATGACTTAATTAACAAATACTAATCACTAGAGCTAACTCATTAACATTATAATGTAATCTCCATGTGTTAAATGAGGTACAAATACATGTTCTGAAATTTGTTTTTCAAACGTGCACTTAGATTTTTTTTCTTCTCTCTTTTTTCACTATGTTTGCAGAAAGCAGAATCTGCATGCCAGGAAATTATTTTATTTACAGTTTCTTACTGTAAAAATGAGCTATTGTGGAAGGAAGGGTGATACGGTCTTTTTAATTTGATTGGTGCAAAGTATCTGCAGTGGCTCCACGTAAGCAGAGTGGGACGGTGCAGAGTTTTGCTGGAAAAGTCTGGCAGAAAAAAAGTTCAGATTGCTTTTTGCTGAGCTGCTGAGACCGACCATCTGAGTCTGGGCTGTGAGGCAGGCATGCCCAGTCTCAATTAGCACTTGCTTGAGAACTGCAGATAACGGCATGTTCTTGCTGTGCACTCCAAACCTTCGAGATTACAAAGGCAAACCTGGGCCCATTATTCGGAGGCGAGCGAGGAGAGGTTGTGTGTGGGAGAACTACAGATAGCTGGTAAATATCCAAGTGAATTGAGGTTATTGTGTGCTGTACGAATGATCTTCTATAAATATCAGGCAGGGAGAGTAGCCAAAGGGAATCCGCTGTGTTTAATTGACAAAGTCAATTTTGTTCTGTCGCTGTATTTTTTTTCTCTTCTTCTTGTTACAGATAATGCAAAGTGAATTTCGTTCTGTTGCTGTATATTTTTCTCTTCTGTTTGTTACAGATAATGCGGTAATACAAAAGGGTAAGATGTTATTTTGAAATGCAACTGTTTATAATACAAATGATATATACACAAATCGTGTAGAGTGTTTTTGCTTTTGTCTATTCTTGGTGCATTTGGAAGAATGCTGTATGAAATGGGGAAGATTTTTAAGTAATACATGTGTCATGTTTCCCTGCAGATGGAATAATAGAATTAGCAGTGATGAATAGATGTATGTGTGTGTTCATCCAGTGCATGGTGTCTGGATCACATCTAATACAATAGACATTGCTGGGGGTCCATGAACCAGCAAGGCGGCCTATGGAAGCATAGTTCACTGATGTATATAAAACAGTGATAATACCACAGGTTATTAAGAATGCTATATGTGAAATTGTGGTGTTTCTGAATGTTGGTCCAAGGCCTCTATAGATCACAAGAATATTATAAGAATAGGGAAGGTGTTGTGTATGTTGGGGCCACAAATAAAACAGAAAAATCATGCTCACCACTAAACTACCGACAATAGTGTAAACTAATAAATTATCCCATGTAATATAATAAGGTATGGTCACTGAAAGGAAATAAGGCCAAACCCAACCTAAATGCAAGGGGTAGTCATCACCGAATTACCAATTCTTTTTGGTAAGAAAATACCACCAGACCCCAAATCTACACAAAATATGGTACAGGACAGGATCCCTTGAGATGGTCACAATTCCTGACACCCTCCTCCCCCATGCTAGCATGCTTTTGTACAGTGCACATTCTTCTCATGCCTACCTCCGACCCAATGCTTGTCAGTCTTTTTCTTTCTTTTCCAGAGAGCAAACATCAATGTAAGAAACTGATAGAAAGCATCAAAGCATCAAAGAGAGAGCCTGGGTCAAGCACCCCACATCAGCAGCAGAGAACCTGCACCCCAATCACCAACCAGCAGTTTCCCAGTCTCCCGCGAGGTCCTTCCTTTGGGGAGCCAACTGGCGAAGAGAGAGGCAAAACCCCAAAACGTGCATACAGTGGCAAAAACAGCCACACAGTAAAGCCGGGAGAAAGCTGCAGGCTTGCAAAACTGCCACCAGGTACCCTACATCACCAGGGCCTTGTGAGGAAGCGAAAACCCCTCACCCACTTGCGGCTTACCGTCTGGGCACCCTGAATGGGGCCCTCTAACACGAACAGAGACAATGGACTTCATGTGCAGCTATTGCCATGTCGCAGCAGGCCCGGCAACAGAAATGGGCATGGCTTAGCTCGCTGTTTCTAACTTCACAAGACATATCACTAACTGGCTGGGCGAGACAGGGCTGGATTGGACGGGGAGAGAGAACCAGTCCCAGGAGAGAAGGAGGATTTGAAGGGGCAATAGGATGCAGGAAGTGTGGCTTATAAGCGTGATGTCAGAGGAGGAGGAAGTGAATGAGCAGGAGACCAGAAGGAGCGAGGAAGAAGCAGTAGAGTGTGGAGGCAATTTGACAGAAGGTGAGGTATTGACTAGTGATTGAAAGTGGTACTGTTGTGTGAGTGTGCGTATTTGTGCGGCAAGTGTGGTTGAAAAGATTAGTGTAGTGTATTGTATTGAGTCAAAGGAGGGTGTTTGAGTAGTTGGAGCAGAGAGGAGGAGGAGCAGCAGTGTGGAAGAGGGAGGAGTTGTGTGGTGGACGCAGTAGTAGTACGAAGGAGGGAGTAGTGGTGTGTGGAGGAATTAGTGGTGTTGAGGAGGGAGTAATGGTGTGGAGGAGGGAGGAGTAGTGTAGAGGAGGGAGGAGTGGGATAATGAAAGGAGGAGTAACATCAAAGGCTGGAGGTGAGGCTTAAAAAGGAGTGAGAAACATTGGAGGGAAAGAAGACTGCAGGGAGGAGCGTGGCAAAGAGAGTAGAAATAAAGAGTAGAAAAGGGGCAGGTGAGAGTGAGCATGCTAGACTAATGACAGAATGCAACAGGGTGTCTTGTAAGGCACAATTCCCATATCCAAGTCAAATACTATGAACTGGATAGAGTGGGGAAATTAAAGAGAGAAGGCATTCCGCGGTTAGGTCCTCACAACTAGCAAAAGACCGAATTAGACACTAGGGCCCTCATCACGAGTTGGGTGGTATTCCAACAGTAATACAGCTGGGATACCGCCAGGGCTATTAGCGTTACCACCAAACCCCCGGCACCATTAGCGCCAGATCACGGGTTTGGTGGAACGGTAATTCCCCATTGGGCCCATTCAGGAATTCCCCATTCCCTATTGGGCCCAATGGGGAATTTTCAGCGCTACTAGTGTCGGCCATATTACTGTGCGGTAATAGCACTGAAAATTGGCAATTTCACAGCAGATTTACCCCCAGCTCAGAGCTGTGATTTGGTGGACCCTTAAATGCGGTTGTAATAGTGTTACTGCCACATTTAAGGGTTACTGCCAAACTCGTGATGAGGCAGAAAGTGGCAACCTTCTATATCTACTAAGCTGGGGTTGGGGATGCCTAGGTTCAGGAGGAGGTACAATACAAGGCATGATAGAGAGAGGGAGGGATGACCCTAGTGACCTTGAAGACTTTAATAAAAACCCTTGAACCGCCTCTGAGATTTGAGTGCTTCTTGTGCCATCTGTGACACATCCCATACCTCTAATTGATAGCAATCCATTTAGCTTTCTGGGGAATCTGGAACTAACCTAACATTAAAGATATCTCCCGAAATTAAAAGGAAAAGGTAGTAATTGGCTCATCTGCTCTTACTAAGAACATCTGTCAGAACGTTATTGAGTTGCTCCAAGCGAATAAAACCCCTATCCAACATTACTCAGCTATAAAAAAAAAGTTGCAAAGTACTCCATACTCATTATAAGATGTTGCCACAGATGGCTCAAATAACTTTCATACTTCCATCGGTGGCTCAGGGTTTTTTAATTAAATGTTCCAGCAGGGAGTTAGGGCCGTCCCTCACTCACCAGTCTCTATGAAGCGTTTTCCACCCTTGCCCGGATGTACTTGTCTCCCAGGTTAGTATCTACAGTTTTTTTGCTCCTTACGGTTCAATTTCTAGTCGACTAATAGTGAGAGCCTAAAGACAGCCGCCTTATCTATCTGAGTCCCTCTGGGGCTTTCCAACTGGTTGTGTGCTCCCAACATTGTTATTTCTAAAATGATTGCTAATGTGTGGCTTTCAGACACTCTATCCGCTTGTCTCCTTTCTCTCGCGCTCTGACGTTCCTATCCCTTTCTCCTACTATTATCTCTCCTCGCTACTCTCCTCCATCAAACTCCCCCGATACTCTTGTCCCTTTTACTACCCCTTTCCCTCTCCCTCCAATACATCTCTCCTTCTTCTACCACCACCCTTCATTGTTACTCCTTCATACTGCCTCCTCCATGCTACTGCTCCCTCCTCCAAACCTCCGACATTCACCCTCCTTTTACAATCATGCTCTCTTTCCACTCAGTTCTACACCCCTCTAAAAATCTCTCACTTTCCTTGCACGCCTTCTCACCACACATTTCCACTTGCACTCACCAACCAATAACACACCTTTTCTCTAAATTGTTTTCATGTACCAATCCACTGTACTTCCTCCTGCTGGTCTCTTGGTCTGCAGGGATGCAAGGTGGTACTACTTAAGGACAAGCAGGCACTTGGCGAGGGGATAGGAGTTTGAGGCCCTCTCAACTGTCACCTTTCCTGTCTGGAGTAGGACTGTCTCTGGCTTTCACCCTGGTAGGCCTCGCAGCACAACCTGAGTTGGGTCTGTAGCCACTTGTGACAGTGTCTTATTACTGACCTTGTTACACACCTCATCTCTTTCCCCAAAGTCCTTCTTCATCCTGAAAACTAGGTGTCTAGGAATAGCATGTTATGATCTGTGATGAGTTAAAAACTATCCGTCAGTCAGATAGTATTACAAACTAAATAAGGCCCACTTGATGGCTAAACATTGTAGCTCGACCATAGGGTGGTCCCTTTCGAGGCAAACATAGGTTCTGATGAATATTATAGTTTTCCCCCTCCCTCCTGCGATAATATGGCCCCAGGACTAATATAGGAAGCGTCTGTTTGTAGGATAAAGTCCTTAGTTAATTTATGCATGGTTAATATAGGACTTTTGCAGAGAATATCCTTAAATTGTTCCAAGTCTTTATGGGTACCAGAATTCCATTTGATGATGTTTGGTTGACAATTTTGTTGTTTAGAGGTCCAGCGTTCTCTGGGAAGTTTGGTATAAGTCGTCGGCAGTAACCTACCAAGCTGACGAAGGCCCGAATATCCTTTTTAGTAAACGGCCTTGGAACCTTTTGCATGGTCTTGACTTTGCCTCTATTAGGTAGAACTTACTTGTTTCCAACTTGGAATCTTGGGTACTACTACATTGGGTTGGGCCAGATGCATTTGGCCTGACTGGCAGTTCGATGGATCTTTCCTAGCTGAGTACAGACCGCTGTTAGATGGTTGAGGCAATCTTCCCAGGTAGCGCTGTATACAGCATTGTCATCAAGCTAGGCTCAAGCAAACGATCTGCATGGGGCTAGAATGCTATCCATAACTTTATGGAATGTGGCTGGGGTCCTGTGCAGGCCAAAGGACATGACAGTAAACTGGAAAAGTAATTTTTATTTTTCTTTCTGGGGGGTACCTGGCAGTATCCTTTGTTCAAGTCTAATTTAGAGATAAACCTTGCTTTCCCTAGGGTCTCTGCTAGCTCATATATCCATGGCATTGAGTAGGCACCAAACCAGGAGATTTTATTAAGTCTTCTGAAATCTATACAGAACTTTCACATAATGTTGGGTTTTGGAAAAAGGACTATTGGTGATTACCATTTGCTACACAATCTCTCAATTGATCCAAAGTCATGGATCTTCTTCAGTTTTCTTTGATTATTTATTTTCTGGCCTCAGCAGTCTGTATGGGGTGGATGCATATCACCCTCCCTGGAGGTGTTTAAATCTTGTGAACAACTCCCTCCCCCCACCCAGGCTTTGTGGAAAATACATTGCAGTACTTTTCTATTCGATGGGGGAGTTACTGATGGCTCCTTGTGGAAAGACCCGCAGGCATTGGCGACTCCATGAACTTCGATTAGTAGGGGAGTGTCCCTGGTGTTATTGGCATACAACAGCAGGAGATGGGGCTACGGTTTTCACCTCAGGCCTTTAATTTGTTCATGTTGTATAGTTGTTAAGGTTTTTGCCGATCTGCTTGCTGTACCTTGTATGTGAAATGAGAGACTACTACTGTGACCATTTAGAGGTAGTGCCACCTGCCAATAGGTTGTTTTGAGTATGGGAGAGCACACGCATCCCCTTATCCCTCTATTGGGAAATGACATACATTGTGCGGTTTTATTTGTTTTATGCCTTCTCTTATTTTCTGGGCTTCTTGCAGGTGAGTCCAGACCATTCTCTGTACTTTCTCCATACATTCATGGGTATTTTTCAGCATGGAGTGGTCACTGGTTTGTCGGCTATCTGATTCACCCCATTCCTTCTGCATGATGTCAAGCACATCAGGGGGATTTTGAGTGCACACCAACTTGAATGGGGGAAAACCCTGTAGAGGATTATGGAGTCTTTCAGATAGCGAACAGGGCCCAAAGGATCAGGTTGTCCCAGGTTCTCCCATCTTCGGTGACCAACGTTCTGAGAATGCACTTCAGGGTTTGGTTAAATCAATCCACAAGTCCATCATTCTGGGGACGGTATTTAAAGGTTCGAAAGGCCTTATTCAGCATCTTCATGTCACCTATCATATTTGACATGAAACTTCTCCCCTGGTTGGTTAGGTTTTCAGCTGAAAATCCCACTTGGGTGAAGTACGGTATGAGGAACTCGAGGATGTCTTTACTGATGTTACTCCTCAAGGGGAAAGCTTCAGGATATCAGGTCACATAATGGATGATTGCCAAGATGTACCAGTTTCCAGGTAACAATAGCTCTAAGGGTCTGACTATGTCCTTTCGAATCCTGAAGGAGACTTCTTTAATCGATAAGGGTTGTAGTGGTGCTCAGAGTACATAATCCAGGAATGTTGTTTGGCAGATTGGACAGCTGGTGCAGAATCGCTTGACCTCCATACACACCCTGGACCAGTAAAATCTGCTGAGGGGAATCTTCTGTGTCTTCTCCAAGCTGATGTGTCCTGCTGTTAGATTGGAGTGAGCCAGCACCAATACTGCCCTCCAGAACTGCTTGGGCACCAACAATTAATGGTATTTGGTCAATTCGCTCTTTTCATTCACATCCACTTGACACATAAGTCCCCTCTTGTCTATAAAGTGTGGTGTCTTCAAAGTTCACCTCCCAGCTTCTGACATCTGTGATGAATCTAAAGGTTTCGTCCCTTCTTCGTTGCGAGAGCCACCTTTTTGAGGCTAGGGAGGTGAGCCCTCTAAGCAAAACCCTGCCTAGGGCCTTGGGAACGTGGGACCTCACTGGGAGTGACTCCCCTTAAGGTGACAAGGACTCTCATTCCCATAAGGAACTTGCTATAGCTAAGACCTTTTCTGCATACATGGGAATCCAAGAAACTGATTTACATTCAACTGTGGGACTCAAAATAATGTTGAAAGTTCCTTTGAATGTTTGGATGAAGACAATGCTGGTCTTTTTGTGGCCTTGACAGCTGAACATCAACAGCACTCCGCTTTTGTGCCATGGAGCATGAATAAAAGCACTATTCCCCTTGAATGGAGGCGAAAGAGACCAGGCGATAAGCAGAGGCAAGCTTCCGACTATGCCAACATCATTGAGAGGCGGAGCCATGCTGCACACTGGAGTCAGTTGTGGCGTGGAGAGGAACTGGAGTGAAAGAGAGACACTGCCGACCAGGCACTGGGCAGTGTAGAGTCGATGAGGCCAATCTAAGCAGAGCTGGCCTTATCTGGAGCCGCGACTGCACAGAGGATGTGGTGGGCCCTGGCCCAGGAGACCACACCGAACCCAGAGAGCGAGGGAGGAATGAGACCTCCGCTCACACCAAAGGAAGCATGCAGCGTAGATACACTGAGATGAGTGGAGTGGAAAACCTGCTCACATCCATGAGAGAATGCAAGGAAGCTGTGGAGTACACCACTGCTACCAAGCCACCAACTCTTTGCTGGAGAAAACCCTGGAACGGAGAAGGCATACAGGTTGCTCATAGTGGAGGGGGGTGGAGAGACCAGAGGGTGAAAGCGGGAGAAGGAAAGAATATCCTAAATCCCTACGAGGAGAATCAAGGTCCAGAGAGAAAGGCAAGGAAACAGGTAATAATACGGGTTACGGGAGCCCAAGAAACCCAAATAGTGCAACCATCTAAACGGCTCACAGCAACTCCTATGAACCATCAGTATCATATTTAAAGAGGGGGCACCAATAACCCTGGGAGATAGATGAGACATTGGAAAGAGTAAACCAATGGAGCCTGAGGGGCCCAATAAGACAAGTGAGGAACAAATGGAAGCTGAACCAAGATATAGGCAAGACATTAATCTAGTGGGGAGAAACCCATGTGAATGGTGGGACGGGATTTTGGGGATATCCCTCCACCTGTGACAGCTGGGAAAGTGGATCTGTTTTGGAACTTGAGACTTTACTTATAAGCAAACATTTGGAACTTTTAAACCAGGAAGAACTGTTTCCTATTGAAAAGTCTTGGACATGAAACCAGGAGGAATTCCTGGAAAGCCTGTGAAAGGTCTGGGTAAACAACTTTGAGGGCAGGACATGTTGCCAAACTTTCTGTTATGTTTTTCTAAGTGGTAAGGTTAGTTTAGATGTTAGGGTTTGGACAGAGGACTATACTTTTGATTTTGGACAACTGACAAGCACCTTTACTGTCATTTGTTAGGAAGGGAATGCCCCCTTTTCGCAATAGAGCCATAAAGGTGTTTTCTTTAAGCTAAAGAAAACCCTTTAAGAACAAGTCCTCTGGTCTGAGTTCTTCTACAGACCTGCCACACACTCCAAGGATGCGAGGCCTTGGGGTGCTTCAGGACGGGCGTTTTGTGCCTCCGTCATCTTGCTTAATTCTGCATCTGCTTGTTCAGTTGCCTCTAGTGACTCCACCTACACCATCTCTGAAATAAGGTTTGTTTTTTTGCATACTAAAAGTACTATTTTTTAACACCATTGACAATTTAAAATGTATTACCTTTACCGTTCTGCAGTAATCTTTGTCAATATCTCTGGCCCCAACATCTAGTTAAGGCTTGCAGGTCACCCTCCACCTTGGGGCAATTCGCCATAGGTCCCCTCTGGTATCTTCATCAGCAAACCTATCTGGACCAAAGCCTTGCCCCTCAAAGGAATGGTAACTTCCTCTGCAAATAAATTGCAACCTGCGACTTCAGAAGTTATCATTGTAGGAAATGTGGGCCTTAACAGTTAGTCTGATTACCCTCAACATCCTGGGTAACAGTGGGTGACATCTGTATCAGGGTCTACAGGACCACGCAATGACACCACATGACACAGATTCCTCAAAGACCACTGCAACTCTCAGAGATGGTTCAAGGGTTTTTAATAAATGTTCAGGCAGGGCGCTAGGGCCACCCCTACTCTCTTCTTGATGAAGGATTTTCCACTGCAGCCCAGGAATCATCATCTTCCAAGTTAGTGTCTAGAAACCCCACTGTCTAATTTCTAGGTAATCAATAATTAGGGCCTTCTCTGATCTCCCGCTGGGTCTTCCTAAACTGGCCCTACTCTTGCCACATAGAAGTTCTAAAGGGATGGGTAGGGTGTGCCTGTCAGACACACCATCTCGACTGTCTCCTTTCTTTCAGGCCCTTATGTTCTACTCCCTGTCTCCAACAATAATCCCCTCCTTCTCTACTCTCCTCTGTCCAACTCCAACTGTAAAAACATATCCATTTTGCATCATAATGTTGGCCTAAGCACGTACACATTGAACTGCGCCATCGCAGTTTCCCCAAAACGCCATCATGGTCATTTTGCTCTAACTTATTAGTTTTCATTCTGAACGCGGTAAAGATCTACAAAAATCTTTTCTTCGAAAACCCCTCCAGCATCCCCCTGCACAGGAATGCTGAAACTGCTGAGCACATTGTTTGTCTTCTTTCTTAGAGCCTTGAAGTACTGGCACGAATGTAGCTAATCTGTAAATTAGGTGCCACCCTGTCTTCCTTGACGCTCTCGCCTTTCCGCAGCTAATTGTGAATGTTCAAGGACTTCCAGAGGAGGGCAGGGCAAGAAGAAGACTACAAGCAAAATCGGCCACGTGGTCAAGTGCCACCTACGGATGAACTTATAGAGCCTGTTTCAGTGAGGCTTCTTAACAGACACTGAAAACTATGTCTATATTTGGGGCACGTACAAACTAGGACATGGAAAGCATTGCCACTGGGAAGCCCTTATCTAGAGGGCTATGGTCTACGAAAGAGAAGTTTATAATAATCAAAATTGCAGCCTGTGTCGTGATCATATTAATACCTGTATTATGGTACTTGGAGAGTTCACATCGACTTAGTGATCTGCTGCCTCCTGCCAGCACCACTTTGTCTCCTCTCTATGTACACTCTCACATTCTTCGTCCACTTGATCTGAAACACAGAGAATGATATCATAATAGTACGCTGATACAGATAATGAACGCAACACATGCGATCCTGAATAAAACTAACTGCTGGGTATGTTCTCACCTACCACAACACGGTGAGAAAGGTCTGGGATGGTACATCTATCCACTCCCACTATCAACCTCTTGCTATGCATCTTTTAGAGCTCTATTCTCTGGGAAGTGGAACGATAGTGCCACAGGTAACTTTAATGGGACAAACATCAACAAATTTGATCGACTAGTTTTGCTACCTCTAGGTTGTTCTGTCTTTGCGATTACAAGTACGACCAATACTGCCTTCAGTAAGAGCACTGATGAACATGCTAGACCCTACCAATCAATGATCTCATTTAGAATGTCACCAGTAGGAAACAGGGAAGCAATCCCTCCATCCTACACCATTAATGTCCAGATATAGTTCCCTTTTGCCTTCGGAAAGAAGGTTCCCGGTATATGGGCACATATGATAAATGTGTAAACACTGCTGTTTTGGTAAACGAGAATAGACCTTTATACATTGGGGGACCCATTTACTTTGTTTGTGGAAAGGAAGCCTATCCTTGGTTGCCTAAAGACTGGAAGGGGACATGTTATCTAGGAATAATACTGCCATGAGTCTATGTCACATCCACTGCAGACATACTGAAGCATCGCCCGAGGAGGGGAATAGACGATGATACCCCGCTCCAGGTATTGGGAGATGTAGCGAAAGCCATGGTACCTTTTTGGGGACAGGTTATCAATTCACGGGACATTAGAAGATTGACTAGGGTATTAGAGAACACTATCAATGAAACCACTGACATACTATTCAACACGACACTAGAACAGAGAGCGATTAGATTAGTAGCTCTTCAGAATAGAATAGTTTTAGACGTCATGTTAGCTGAACGTGGTGCTGCATGAAAAATGGTCGGGTCTACATGTTGCGTGTACGCACCTGAATCCTCCTCTACTTTGTTTCAAGCTGTCAAAAGATTACATATATTAAGTACTGAAGTTCACGTTCCCGAAGGGGATTGGGACATCGAGAAATGGGCATGGAACCTACTTAGAACTTGGGGCTGGAAAATCTTCTTAGCCTACGCTGTTATCATTGGGGTAGTTCTGCTTTGCTGCTGCTGCATACAATGTCTGCCCATGCTAGGTTCTGCACTAGGTGATTGCTGTTCTAGATCCCTAATGAAACTGAAACATGGTCCTCATCCTCCTGTAAATAAACCAATGCTTTGATCATGCAAGATGTCGCTATCAAACAGTTTATGTCTATCAATATAGATGACAGTGATGACTCTGGTTGTTCTGATGATGATGATACATGATCTCATGATACTAACAATGTGTTGGTTTAGGCCAAAAGGAAGGTTTGTAAAAACATATCCATTTTGCAGTATAATGTTGGCCTAAGCATGTACACATTGAACCGCGCCATTGTGGTTTCCCGGATACGCCATCTTAGTTGTTTTCCTCTAATTTCTTAGTTTTCATTCTGAATGCGGTAGCACAATTCATGGCATATGTTGTTCTGAAAGACTGAGCCACTGAGTAGAAATACAGAATGACCTTTTTGACTGATAATAACATAGATAAAGAAGCACAAGGAGTGTTACCTTGTGTTAGGAACCCGATATACTCCTACAACCCACCCCGCTCTGCTTCCCAGACAGTAAATTATCTGCGAGATTGCGTCAAGTGCTTGGTGCTATGGTAAAATGCCACATATGTAGGTCATGAGCCTTCATCACATGATGAGGTAGCCCAAATTCCTCATGGTATTCCAAACTTGTATAAAATACATCCACTCCCCGAAGTCTTAGCTTACTTTTTTCCATGCCTGAACACATGCATTGCTAAAACCTGAGTCCTCGAGCGCTAATATATTGTTGTTTATATATTTGTTCCTTGTGACTGGTGTGTCTTCAATTATTTGCAGTAGCCTCATATTTTTGGACAGAACAACCTGGGGGGCTTAGAGAACCAGCCACTGGCCAGCACTATAAAAGGGTATGACTTGGGGGAAACAGACATACTTTCATCTGCTCCCTAGATACATGGGGAGGCTGCTGGCTCACTGTCAGTTGTGCTGTTATGTCTCTGCTAAAGCATGAAAGAAGTCTTACTTCAAGAGCTTGTGACACATTCAAAAGATGACCTGGGAAAATGACCTACCCACCAAACCAGACGCTACGATAAAGCCTTGAGGACAGGGTGCTTACTTAAAGAACCTCTGGCAGGGGGTGAGAATATTGTCAGTCTAAAAAGGTCCCTGAATGAGCGGGGAAGAAATAATGATTGTTGACCAAGAGTGTTGCGCTGAGATTATCAAAGGCTGCGGAGAAACCTGAGGGAAGTCAGTGAGCATCATAGGTCTTGGAGAGACCTGAGAGAAGTCTGAGAGAATTTCAGATTGTGAAAAAAGCTACAAAGATTGATGTGCTAAAACAAATTTGAAGCCATGGGGCGTCCAACATATTCTATGATGACCAAAGAACCTGTTAAAAGGTAGATCTGTGAGTGATTTCCAGGATACTTACTACAACATTATTGGGTGTGAGAGAATTTTCAATGCACAAGAGATCAGGGTGAGGCCTAAGAAAACTCTGATTGGACCTGGGGTCATTGGTACACTTAAGTTATTTGTAATAAAGCTTGAGTGAGTCCGAAGGGATGGAAAGGTTGTGGAGAGACCAGAAGGAACCCTGAAAGATGCATAAGGTCAGGGTGAGACATGGGTAGAGCTTGAAGGCCATGAAAATATTTATGAGACTGATGCTGAGAAAGAGGAACCACTGAGGAGACTTGAGACAGCTGGGCTAAGTTCATAACATGAAGCAGATAACTTGACGTTGTGGAAGTAGACATCATAATGTGAGACGGCCAGTACACTAACCTTGTCAAGAAGGGATGGAAACCCATCTTGCTGGGGGTAGGAGGCCAATCAGGTATACATTGACAACTCAAAGGAGATTACCACCTCTCCCCAAGGGGGATCCATCCCCTTTACGACTACGGAGGAGAGCCCACTATACGTAACACCCCCAAAAGGACAGGGTAAGCAGGAGCCCTCTTGAGAGAATGCCCTTAGGGGACAGGAAGCCCCCAGAGAGGGACTTCATTAATTATCCCTCCCCAAGACACTAACATCTTTATGGGGTAGCTAAGGTATATGAAGCCCCTATAACCCTCTTTACAATGGCTGACATTGGCTTCTGACCCCAAATCTTACCTAGTGTTCATAGAAGGCAGTGGAGAAACAGAAAGACCAGACTCCAGAGGTAGTGTCATTTCAAGAGCCAACCAGCTTCCCAGGGGTGTTTCATTTGAAGAACCAGTCAGGAATGGGATTCTGCGAAGCCTGGGGTGTTCAATTGTGCTGTAGCACAGAGAGGGGTGTAGCCGATAAAAGAACACCAGACGCAGTGACCCAACCGGCTGCATGCACTAAACTAGCGCCATGAAAACTGAGTACATTGAAAGGTCAAGGTAAAGCCCTTAAGAGAAGCCGTCTACAGAGCCCCACACTGCGTGAGCAGGAGAGGAGAGTCAACGCCGGCCAACACAGAGTCTAGTTCACAAGTCACATAAGTGGCTCTGTGCAAAGAGGCGGACTGGGCAGACTACATACGCCTTCTGGGGAGCACTGCTCGGACGCACATATACAGTGGCCCCAGAGGAACAGGAGGTGGGCAGCAAGGACTGGAGCCGTGGAGCGGGGAATGAATTAAAGAACCCTTGACAACGAGAGACACACCTCATAAACGAGAAGCACCAGAGGGGAACTAAGACAAAGAGAATCCCCAGAATGTGGCAAGGGAAAGAGACAAGCCCGAGAGTGGGGAGGAAATAGCAGACCACCAGAGAGGGGAAAAAGAAAGAGATCAGCCCAAGGGTGGGGAGTGAGAGGAACAGAGCACCATAGTGAGGATCGGAGGAAAGAATCCAAGAGTAGGGAGGAAGGGACTGAGAAGATGAGAAGACCAGAGACTGGAGAGTCAGAAAGGCACAAGAAAGATGAACGGCTCCCCAAAGGGGGAAGGACTAAGACTCATAAGGAGACAGAGAGAGAGAGAGAAAGGGAGAGAGAGAGAGAGAGAGAAAGAGAGAGAGAGAGAGAGAGAGAGAGAGAGAGAGAGAGACAGCGAGAGAGACAGAGAGAGCGAGAGAGAAAGACCTGGTAGGAGTCCGTGGCTGGTACTCTAGTACTGCAAAAATGGTATGAACTGTGAACATAAGCAAGGGCCCATGGTCAAGAGACAAAAGGGGTGGGGGGTCAGAATCATGGTCTATCCCCTTTCATTGTGCAATGTGCCAAATATGTATTGGTTGCATTTGTGCTTTCCTTTTCAGAGGTAGGGTGGGAAAGTAGGTTAGAATAGAATTCTGGGCCGAGGACTTCATTTATTTAAGGCACCCCAACATCCTGACGAGCACCCTTTTACTGGTTTCTTTGTTTAGAGTAGGATTTAGGGGTCTAGGCTTAGAGAAAGGTTAGGCCTTTTTTTCATTGAAGAAAGAATACAAGTTTTCAGAAAACATGCCTCCATGCCCATCTACTGATTCTGAAGCACCACAAAATCCAGAGCCAGCCCTTCCCCTGAGGAGGATGGTGGCAGATGAGAGGGATCCCAGTTCCTATCCTCTGCCCTTGTGCCACCATGATATTATGCAGAGCCCCTTTGTATCCCACCATGCCTCATGAACAAAATGCTTGCCAGGCTTGTTTTTATTTTTCCAGTGTCAACGTGTTGATCTGAGCCAAACCAAGCAGCACCAAAGAGAGCCGTCCTCCAGATCCACACGTGGTGTGCATCATGTAAGCAGAGGTTCGGACCGGAGTAAATGAATGCAATCCACAAACATCACTCCCTATTGAAATTCTGTTGCTGTTAGGAGACCCAGTGGAGAGAGAACGAGCATTTCAGCGTGTACGCGGTTGGGAGAGCAGCCATGCAACGCTCCGCAGTACTCATGGCAGCTCAATGCAACCAGTGCTTCACTCCCTAGACCACCAAGCCAAAACCATAGGAACCACAACTCCAAAAAGACTGCACTTACCAGAGGGGAGTCCAGAAACAAGCACCCTACATGAACATGGACACTGAACGCCCAGGTGTCATCCTAATTCTGCAACAAACCCGAAAGGGATGGGGATTAGCTGCTATTCAAAGATGTTGCTGTGTGTCACCACTCGGGCAGGAAAGATAGGACCAGATGTGACAGGGCAAGTAAACCACTGGAAGGGGGGGCATCAAAAGAGGAACAAGAAGCAGGAAGGTGCAGGTTGTTCAGATGAGGTCAGGTGGCAGACCAAGAGCCCATCAGGAGAAAGGAAGGAGTAGCAGTGTGTGGAGTGTTCTGAATCCAATGGAGTCATCATGGATTCCCCGGCAGTGACCTCCTCCCATGTGGCCAGGGGATGGCAGCCTCTACCTGATCCTGACCCTTGGGGCAGCTTTATGAGGGAGGATCACATGGGAGGAGACAACTACCGGGGAGATAACATGACTTCATTGGATGAGGCACCGTATTCCTCCCTTTCTCATGAGGAAGACCCCCTGACATCCAAGACCTTAAGTGTCTATTGTCAGCTAATGGTTCCCCCTTATAGAGGAAATCAAGAAACCTTTTCTCTACACTTATCTGTTCAGGCCCCCACCTTTGACTCAAACACCCACAACTCACACATAACACCTTTTGTTACTAATGGTGACTGCATGTGAAATTTCTGAGAAAAAAAACACTTAAGAGTTAAAAGTCCAATGACATCTGTGGATTCCAACTCCCATAAAAACCCAGGTACTTAGACGAGGAGGATGATGAGGGAGTTTGTGCAAAGTGACAGGAGCTCAAAGTACAACCTGCAGGCTAGTTATTTTTCCAAGCTTTCAGTGCGCAGGACATTTAAAGATGGCAACCACACTATTGAATCGAGCATTGTAGGAGAAGACATTGAACCCCATGCTGAGGCTCATGAACAGGTGTGGTGGAACAGAGAAGGTCACCGGAACATGAGGAGAAATGCTGCGTGTGAGCAAGAAGGACCGTGGAAATGCTGGCAGCTGCGCAGGAGCTCCTGGACGTTGGGCCGCTCGAAGATGCAGTATTCTCTAGTCTGGATTGAAAAGGGACGCCGGCGTGTGACTGCAGAGCCACGCAGAAAGAACGTCTGCACACTCCACAGTGAAAAGTGGGTGAAGGAACCACAGAGCAGAGGCGCAAGCAGAGTCGGAGACGGTGGAAGGAACCAGTGAGTCTGCCTAAAGCAGCTGGGGACCCCAGGGCATTGCAACAAGTGCGCCGACAAGTGTTTGAATGGTACCAAATGTCTGATGCAGAAAATGACCGAAGTATGTTTGAATGCAGGCAAGGCAAAGTACAAATTGAACACCCAATAAGAAGAATGTTTGAATGCAGACAAGACAAAGTACAAAGGCAAACCCCAATCAAGTACAGATGCATGAGATGCCAGTATGGGGGAGAGGTTTGAGCAAATGTTACTATAGACAGATATACTAGCACCTCGTGGTATATGCTATTGTTGTATAACCAAAGAACTGTAAAATGCAAAAGAAAAGTCCTGGCAAGTGAGTACACCAGGCAGATGAAATTGTATAAAGATTGCTGGCAGGGCAGTATACCAGGTGATCTGCAAAGTTACAAGAATTCTACAGAAAGACTGTTACAGAACTTATTGCTTCGACAAGAATGTTGTGAGTCCAGTGAAGACACAGGAGAACTGTGGGCTGAAGAGACATTTATGCCATTCTCTTTGAGAATCCAGGGGAAGGGGACCACCATCTGGATCCAAGGGTATTTACCTTGGAGAACATTTTTGTTGGAGTAATTCTTATACTTTTGGTTTTGAACACTTTTTGCCAACATCAAGTTAAAGACATTTCCTTGCACCCTTTTGTTGTTTTGTTTGTAGTGTATGGGTCAGGATAGGACTTTTGGACACAAGGACAGCTTTTAAGTTACTGACATCCTGACACAGATCGATCCTTAGCTTTTGATTTCTAGGTAGGGACGTTTCTCTTTAGAATAGGGCCAGAGATGTATTAGCCCCAACCCATTGTTATTTAATAAATGTCTTTTACTGAAACTATGACAACTTTGTGTCCGGCTTTTATTTCTGATCCCCCACAGGAGGCAATTTCTGGAGGTGAGATATTGGTTAGTGGGTGTAAGTGGTACTGCACTGTGGGTGCTGCTTGTGAGTGCAACATGTGTGGTTAGGTGAGGTAGTACCTTTAGAACCTTTAACCCTTCACTCTAAAACCTAGGCACAAACCACAACTAATCTATGAGCAGATTCTGGTCCTTGAGATAGAAGTAGAGATGCTGGAACCTACTGAAATGGATGAGGCGTGTTTCGGTGACAAGACAAAAGCATACGAAGAAGGCTGTGCTGGAACTCGTCCACTTTCACGTGACCAAGTGTCACCTAGGACATGGAAAAGGCTCAAAGACCTGTGCAGTCGGTTCTACCAGGAATTGATATATACTGGTGATTGTTGACTACGCTACCCAATATTCGGAAGCCTTCCCAATGAGAAGCAACACAACCATAGCTATCTTCAAGGTCCTCATGCCTTTCTTCACAAGAGTAGGTTTTCCAGCAGAAATAATTCTCACTGACTAGGGAAGTAGCTTCATATCAAGACTCATGAATGAAATTAAAACATTAATGAAGATCTAGAGCCTGCAGACATCCATTCACCACTCCTAGACCAATGGTCTAGTAGAGCATTTTAATCAGATGTTGAAGTTCGTCTTCAGGAAGCTGGTTGATAAAGACAAAGTGCGATGATCTAATTCCATGGGCTCTGTTTGCAGTTTGGAAAACATCTCCATCTTCCACTGGCTTCTCCCCCTCCGAGCTGGTCTATGGCAGAAACCCCAGCGACATCCTTAGAGAAGAATGGGAAGAGCCTGACACTAGGTAAACCAACAACCTCCCCATGATACAGAATGAGAAGGTGTGCAAGCTTGTAAACCAACCTACAAGAGGCCTAAAGTCGACGATAGAACATATAACAAGTCTGGCTGCATACCTTTCAAGTGGGGGACTAGGTGCTGGTCCTACTACCAACTACTCAGTATAAGTTGCTAGTGAGATAGCCAGGGCCTTGTTATTTCTTAAGTTATTCCTCCCCAATCCTACAAGGCCCAGCAAGCTGACTGGAGTAAACCCTCCCAGTTTTATCACATAAATAATCAGAAAAGCCAGAGAGAATACAGCAACCTGCAACTACTTTTGCTGTACGCTAGCAACATAAAGGAGTCACCCTTGCTGGTTGAAGTAAGATGAGTAACAATCCCAGTCGGGTTTACAACAAAACATCATCAGTTGACCAAATGGAATGAAGGGTATGCAGATGTATTCTACATGAAACTAGGATGAGTACATGCAGATGTATTCTACATGAAACTGGGATGAGTACAGGGGATGGTGCATCAAATACACGCCCTGTCTGTTAGAGTGATTTGTCTAAAACACTATAGGTTACTAGAAGCACAAAAATTGATTACCCATGAAGAACTAAAGACAATTCTGGACCTGTGGTGTGGGGGGAATCGAACGTTCTTACAGTGAGTTGGCCGACCTAAAACCAACAACTCCTTTAGGTTCTGCATAGACTTCTGAAGGCTTCATGAAATCTCTGGGTTTGATGCCTATCCCATGTCAAGAATCAATTAGCAGGTGGAGAGATTGCGTCAAACAAGATTCATTTGCACTCTGGATTTTAAAAAAGGGTACTGGTAGATGCCCGTAGAAGAATTTGAGAAACCAGCCACTACCTTTTCCATCCCTGAAGGGTTATTCCAGTACCCTGGCCTGGTCTTGTCAAGAGGGTACAGGTGCACCTCTCAGCCAGGGCTGGGTGGACTACCAGGGTGAATACCAGAGCCATTCCTACCTTTCAGGTACATTTTGGCAGTTGAGGGGGTCCCATTTCCTGCCCTCCCTTGTGTCAGTCCATTTTTGAGGAATCCACCTTTGTCTCATGCTATACCACCTCAACAAGAGGCTTGCCAGTATTATTGTGTTCTTTCCAGTAATCATCCATCAGAGCAAGAAATTAACAAGAACTATCCAAATGAAAGCTGCTTACAAGCATTACACACCATCCACAGAAAATTCATGACACGACCACCAGCAGACTGCACAGTAGGCTTCCGGGATATGCTGCTACCAGAAAAAGACCAGTGGAAAGAGAGAGAGAGTTGAGCGCAGCAGCACCATATAGGTGTGGTGAACACACACAGTCGCCACTAAGTGCCCTAGACCACCAGCCACTTACTTGAGGTACCCAAACCCTCAACATCATTGCACTTATCTTATCGGCACCAGGATTTAGGACCTCTAACACAAATGAGGAAATTCAACATCCCGGGCCGCTATTACTGTTTCGTGGAGGACTCATGCAGAGGACGTGAGCTGGGCGAAACCCACTACTGTACATTTGTAGGTCATCACAACATACCGGGTGGGGAAGCCAGGGCCAGATTGGTCAGAGACAGAACCAATTCAGAGAAGGGGAGGGAGATAAAAACAGACCACATGAATCAGGAACTGTGGGTTATTCGGGTGAGGTCAGAGGAGGAGATGGAAGAACAAAAGACCAGCGGGAGAGAGGAAGGAGTAGCAGATTGTGGAGGTTATTCTTGGAGAAAGTGATGTATTGGCTAAGTGAGTGAAAGTGGAAGGAGGGTGGTAGCTTCAATGGAGTAATAGCAGTTTGGAAGGAGGAAACATGTGGAGGATGGAGTAGCTCGGAGGGAGGATTAGCGAGTAGGCAGCTGTAGAATTGTGGAGGAGAGGATAGTAAGAAGGAGCGAGGAATAACATCAACAGTTGGAGGCGAGGACTATAAGGTACGAGAGACATCATAGGAACAGAAGAGGAATAGAATAGAGGTGCGTGGCCTGGGATAATTAGTGTAGTAAAAATGGAGAGAGAGGGAGAGGAGAGAGTGAACATGAGAGGAAAAGACCAAGAACCAAACAGGGATCTGCAAGGCACACATCCCCCATCCCTCTAGATAACTAGTAAATGACTAGAGTAGGCAAAGGTAGGATGTCCCTCAGGGAGTTTAGTGAGGTAAGGCCAAGGGATTTTAAGTTAACATATCAGTTAATTTAGCAATTAGTAAACTGAGGGTGTAACAATTGCCACATACTAACCTGGGGCTAAGGATGTGTAAGCTAGGGAGGAGGTGCATTCGAATGAGATTGGGACAGCCCTAGGACCCATAGATATTTCAATAAAAACCCTTGAACCACCTCTGAGATTTGGAGTGACTCTTGTGCCATGAGTGATAGATTTGTATCTTGTTATTTCTCTTTGGAATGAGGTACCTGGGATCCTTATACCCCCTGCGCCCATTGTGACAAATCAACTTCCGGGTTACCACTCGCCCAAGGGTGAACATTGGTTTCCAAACCATCGATCAGCCCCACACCTCTGGTACACTAGAAGGGATCCAAACAGATTGGAATAAAAAGAAACTTATAAAACTCCTTGTCCAATTTTGGTAATGTGGATGGAATGACAGGCTTAACTCCGAAAGGTCGTGGATCGATGGTTAGTTGCAACACAGCGAAGATACAATGTTTGCCTAATGATAAAAGGGACTGCCCAGTCAATGTTGTACAATAATATCTACTTTATTTATATTACAACAGACAGTTCTAGCAACACTACGAAATAAACCCCACCCTATAAGGAATGCAGAGGGCAGACAGTTTCAAAGAAGGAAAGGGGATGCACTATGGATACTGACAGGAGGGTAGTCGGTATGGGTAATAATTGCAACAGTTCAATGATACTTGGCTTCAGCACAAAGGGAATAATAGGTCTTAAATTGTCTCGAGAGGCCTTCGGAGAAAGACCAGGGAGACAGAACCACAATGTAACGTATTCTGTAGGTGTTCTTGGTGCTTGACAGGGTCGAGTCTGCTTCAGGGCGCTTTGCAACTTCTGTGACAGAGTTCAAAATGGGAGTCAGCTGCGGGTTCACGGCAGCTTGGGGTCGGGAATCGTCTCAATGCTGTCCAGCGGTTGTGAAGCACTGGTCGCGATATCTCAGATGTCTTTAAGCGACTGCAGCATAACAACAGTCAGCATTGCAGTCGGTTGCAGCTCGAGACAGACGGCCCAAAGCTGAGGAGTATGTTGCAGGCAGCTGCCTTGTCCTTGGTTTCGGGTTCAGAGACCTTCTGGCATTTCCTAACTAGGAGGCTTGCTGCAGAGCCTAGCAGTGCACACTGTGTGCTGGCTGGGTACTAGCTCTGGAGCTTCTGGAGGATCTTATGGATTCAGTATCTCCCTCTGTAGCCTAGCAGATGTTTAGGGGAGGGATTGTGCTTACCTCTTTGGAGGTCCTGGCCTTCCTTCACTGCAGAAGATGTATGCCAAAGTCCTGTTGAAAGAACTTAATCAGTGGATAATGGTTAATCAGATCTTGCCTATGAACCAGACTGGCTTTCGAGCCAAATTATCCACACAACATAATCTTGTGATTTTAGTACCTGCTATTGAATCCGCATGGGAGAGGCGGCAATTACTGGTCTATGGCATATTTATAGATTTCAGCGCAGCCTTCAATACTGTCATGAGAAACAGGTTATGGAATAAACTTGTATCACGGAGGATACCACCAGGTTTATGATCTATGATTCGGTTACTATACACAGACTCATCGGTTAAAGTAATATTGGATGGAGAGGGCAGAATAACTACCAACTCCCCAAGATGAGAGGTGTTAAACAGGGTTGTATATTAGTAGCTACCCTATTCAACTTGTACCTGGCTGATCTGGCAGAAGCTATGGATAGTATGGAGACATGTCCAGTGAAAATTGGGACAATGAAAATTAACTGGCTGGGTTATGCAGATGAATTGTTGCTTCTAAATTACACTCCTAATGGCCTACATGACCAAATTGGACATGTTAGGCAAATATGCTAGTGCGAACAGTCTCTGTATCAATATAGATAAATCTTAAGTAGTAGCATTTATGGGTAAAGAAAAAACCAAGAGAAAGGACCTAGGCTTATTAGCCTTCGGTGTGGGCTGCACACCTAAATTCCCCCAATAGGGTTAGAACATTTGTTTTTAGAATATAAATGACAGTAAAGCCATCTTTGATAAAGTTGCTTCAAAGTGCTTTTATTCTGCAAATTGCCATTCAATTCGATTTCTCATTTAGTTAACGAATGGTTAAACTTCACCAATTCGTTTTGTGCTGATACAATGGCAAAGAAAAATAACCTAGGGCTAATGCATTTCGGAATGGTAACATTCCTTCCTCAGAGCCAGGTTAAATGTACACGAGCATACAAAATATTCTTTCTGTTAGAATATTTTGAAAAACATCAAATATATATGCATTCAGGAGAACAGGGTACCCACAATTGACAAACACGTACATGTAGACAGAGAGAAGAGAGAAGAGAACATTGTCAGTGATTTGTAAACATTACATTGCATTAATGCGTTCTTTAAAAGACTATTATCATCCGACATTCAAATTGCACTTCCGTCAAGGTTTACATTAGATCTATTACTAAGTGTCTTCTGGTCAAGTATTCTGGGGGATAAGGCAGGACATTTTCATGTTATCACTGACCTGAAACGGGTGGCTTCAGTACATGCCGTTCAAACGTTCCTTCTCAGAACGCTGCAAAATGAAATAGTATGCTGCATTTAGTCACGATCACTCGTGGTTGCTTCTAATACGTGCCTGTCTGTGTGAAAGCAGAGCGCTTACCTTGTGAGTGTGTAGCTCGCTCGAGCGAAGTAACCTCCGACTGTGGGTAGCAAGAAGGCTCTTCTTGCGTCTGCGTGTATATGTGTAATGTTGTCATGGTGATGTAAATCTCAAAATGGCGGATGGCGGGTGCATGAAGTAGCCATACTAGAGTGGGCAATTAAAAGCAGTGTTAATGCTGGTGTATGGTAACTCGATTGCATAAACACGCTGGATTGCACAAATGAACCTAATAGAACCGCGATGCCCTCTGTTCTGATTGGTGAAGTAAATAAAATATAGTGCTGTGCGTTACATGAGGTAGTCAGGGCTCAAATTATGTTTTTGTGTGTGGTTTATAATAATGGGTGGATACTGTGTTCCCAGGTGTTTACATTCTCAAGAGTGACATGTCTAAAACACAGGTAAATTCAATGTGTTGTAAAAACAGATACAATTATAGAAAACAGTTAAGATCGAACTCATCGTTCATTCCACGAGGTGACAATGATTCCAGTCTATCAATCCAAAAGGATTCTCTTTGTTGTCTCTTCTTCTTAGTGTCCGTGCCGGTATTTACAATGACTTCTAATACCTGAAATTTGATCTGGGAGATATTGTGCTTCTTTTCATTGAAGTGTTTAGCTACTGCTGAGTTGATGTTCTTATTGCGAATGCATGACTTGTGTTCATTCAGGCGGATGCGTACTTTTCGTCCTGTTTCTCCTACATAGTACTGTCCACAGGGACAACGTATGCAGTATATACAGTTCTCCGTGTTACATGTGGCGTGGCATTTTATTGCAATTTTTTCCCTTGTGTACGGATGCAACACAAAAGCTCCTTTTATGATATTGTTGCAATTACTGCAATTCAGGCATGGGTACGTGCCGAATCTTTTGGTTGGACTTCTTCTTGGTTTATCGTCGCGTGTGTTGACGAGTAGGTCCCTTAGATTATTGGATCTTTGATAAGCAAATGTAGGTGGATCGGCGAACAATTCTTTGCTTCTTTCATCTTTAGTCAGGATTTGCCAATGCTTATTAATACACCTTTTGATTTGCATGCTCTGGCTGGAAAATTTGGACACGTATACCAAAGATGGTGATGTCTTGGTATCTTTAGGAGTCAGGGTACTTTCTCTTGTTTTAGTTGCTACCTTCTCTGCTGCCATCTTAATATCCTCCTCCGGATATCCACGGTCTTCCAACCTCTTACTTAGTTTAACTAGTTCTTGCTCAAACTCTCTCTGGTCGCTGATAATTCTCTTGAGGCAAAGCATTTGTCCATAGGGTAAATTTCGTAAGGTTTTTTGAGAGTGAAAGCTCATCCTGTGCAATAAATTGTTTCTGTCTGTAGGTTTAGAAAATAGAGTGGTGGTGATCTGCTGGTTGTGTACTTTGACTTGAATGTCCAGATAATGTATCCCAGGGTTCCCTATCTCAGAGGTAAATTGTATCCGGTGGTCAATACTATTAATGTATTGTAGAAATTCGTTTAATGTTTCTCTTGTGTCCTGCCATATACCGAATATATCATCGATATACCGTACCCACACTTTGAGCTTGTCTTTCCACTCTGCTTTTTCTAAGATGTTTGTCATTTCAAAGCGATACATGAAAGCATTGGCATACGATGGTGCCATGGTTGCGCCCATGGCTGTGCCAGAAGTTTGGATGTAGTAGTCGTTCTTGTATCTAAAGTAAGAATTCGTGGAGATGAAAATCAGGAGTGACATAATAAATTCTTTAGCCGCCCCTATGTCGTCTTCTTGTAGAAGGAGCCATTCGACCGCTTCTTGACCCATGTTATGGGGAATGCTCGTATAAAGACTTGCCACATCGACGGTGAATAGGATGTCTTGCTCAGATAGTTGTGTCCTTTCCAGAATATTAAGGAAGTGTGCACTATCCTTGACATAAGTTTGTGTTTTTTGTATTAGGGGATTGAGAAAGTAATCGATATAAGTTCCTAGCGGTTGTAATATGCCTCCTGTGGCCGCCACTATTGGTCTCCCTGGCGGGTTTGTCAATCCTTTATGAATCTTTGGTAAAAGATAAAAGTGTGGGATGGTTGGACTGGATGTCTGTAGAAATGCTCTTGTTTTCTTTGTAATCATTTTCCTCTCTTCCGCCTTGTCTAAAAGGATTGACAAGTTATTGCTGATATCTTTGGTTGGATCATGTTCGATTCTTAAATAGACTGTGTGGTCATCCAACTGTCTTTTGCATTCCTTTTCATAATCTTGTGTGTCCTGTATCACCAATGCTCCCCCCTTATCTGCTGGTCTTATGGTGATGCTAGCATCAGAATATAGATTGCGTATCATTGACATCTCTCCTCTACTCAAATTCTTCTTTTGTGGTGTTCCATATTTGATTTTTTTCAGATCTGCGATTACCATTTTCTCGAATATGTCAATTGCAGGTACACTAATAGGTGGAATGAATGTGCTTTTTGGTTTAAACTCGATAAAATCTGCGGGATCTCGTTCTTTAGCTTCGTGCTCCATTTCTGCAAAGAACACTTTTAACTTCAGTTTTCTAGTTAGTTTGTGAAGTTCAACCTTCGTGTTGAATAAATTAGTACCAAAGGTTGGTACAAATTTTAGACCTTTTTGTAATACTGTCTCTTTCTGTTGGCTCAACATGCGTTGAGAAATATTAACCACTAATTTATTCGAGACTGATGGCGTGTCTGTACTCCGGGGCCTCTTCCTCTGCCCCCTCCTCGTTTGTTTCCTCTTAGGTTTGCGTCTAAAAAAGTAGATGGATGAGTGACAGTGCCGCTTGTGCCTGGTCTTGCGGAACCTCTTGTCGCGTATTCTGTTTCTGCTATTGTTGCTATTGGGATGTGTCCATCTCTGCTCGAGTCTGTATCGGAACTACTGTTGCTAGAGTTAGGGTTAGGGTTCCTTGGTCGTTGTGGTTGGCTTTGGTATTTGTCTGCCCAGGTGTAGACTTCGTCCCGTAGATAGTCAAAGGTGTCCCTTCGAAATTTCCTTATTTTACTCGCTTCTAAATCTGTTTTATAACCTTCTAATTTCTTGTTGATGTCAATCAAAATATCATTGAATGTGTCTTCGCTTGTGAGTGTGGTGATTTCTAATGTGAGATCCTTGATTTCTTGTTCCAGAACCAATAGGTTTGATGATAATTCTTTGATGGTCAGTAGTATTAAATCCAGGGAACATTTATTGAGAATCTGTTCCCATTTTGTCACAAACTCCTTGCTTTCTTTGCATAAAGTGGGTTTTAAGCCAATTCTCAGTCCACGTGGAATCCTCTGTGCTTTGTAGTAACGACCTAAAGTGACTGCGTGTAATTTACGATTGATGTTTTTCCTGATGGCATATTCCAGCTGTTTGATCTTTTTGTGCGGATCTTTGTCCTGTGTAGTGATATTAGCTTCCTTTATAAGTCCAAGGATTTCATTTGCCTCTTCAGCTGTAAATCCTAATGTCGCTGCTCTTATTTCTGTTAATTTCTCGATGTCTTCATACGACATAACTGCGTGCTACTCCTCAATTGTGTACACGGAAGTGGAATTACAAGAATTGAAGAATGGGAGAGGGTGCACAGCTTGTTTCTTTTGATTTTGAATAGATTAGTATCTGTTGAGTATGCTTTTAGATTTTACATCAAAGGGTACAGCCCAATATACCGTGTCACCGTGTGGGACACTCGTTATGTGCTGAAAGAGAAAGGACCTAGGCTTATTAGCCTTCGGTGTGGGCTGCACACCTAAATTCCCCCAATAGGGTTAGAACATTTGTTTTTAGAATATAAATGACAGTAAAGCCATCTTTGATAAAGTTGCTTCAAAGTGCTTTTATTCTGCAAATTGCAATTCAATTCGATTTCTCATTTAGTTAACGAATGGTTAAACTTCACCAATTCATTTTGTGCTGATACAATGGCAAAGAAAAATAACCTAGGGCTAATGCATTTCGGAATGGTAACATTCCTTCCTCAGAGCCAGGTTAAATGTACACGAGCATACAAAAAAATCTTTCTGTTAGAATATTTTGAAAAACATCAAATATATATGCATTCAGGAGAACAGGGTACCCACAATTGACAAACACGTACATGTAGACAGAGAGAAGAGAGAAGAGAAGAGAACATTGTCAGTGATTTGTAAACATTACATTGCATTAATGCGTTCTTTAAAAGACTATTATCATCCGACATTCAAATTGCACTTCTGTCAAGGTTTACATTAGATCTATTACTAAGTGTCTTCTGGTCAAGTATTCTGGGGGATAAGGCAGGACATTTTAATGTTATCACTGACCTGAAACGGGTGGCTTCAGTACATGCCGTTCAAACGTTCCTTCTCAGAACGCTGCAAAATGAAATAGTATGCTGCATTTAGTCACGATCACTCGTGGTTGCTTCTAATACGTGCCTGTCTGTGTGAAAGCAGAGCGCTTACCTTGTGAGTGTGTAGCTCGCTCGAGCGAAGTAACCTCCGACTGCGGGTAGCAAGAAGGCTCTGCTTGCGTCTGCGTGTATATGTGTAATGTTGTCATGGTGATGTAAATCTCAAAATGGCGGATGGCGGGTGCATGAAGTAGCCATACTAGAGTGGGCAATTAAAAGCAGTGTTAATGCTGGTGTATGGTAACTCGATTGCATAAACACGCTTGAATGCACAAATGATCCTAATAGAACCGCAATGCCCTCTGTTCTGATTGGTGAAGTAAATAAAATATAGTGCTGTGCGTTACATGAGGTAGTCAGGGGTCAAATTATGTTTTTGTGTGTGGTTTATAATAATGGGTGGATACTGTGTTCCCAGGTGTTTACATTCTCAAGAGTGACATGTCTAAAACACAGGTAAGTTCAATGTGTTGTAAAGACAGATACAATTATAGAAAACAGTTAAGATCGAACTCATCGTTCATTCCTCGAGGTGACAATGATTCCAGTCTATCAATCCAAAAGGATTCTCTTTGTTGTCTTTTCTTCTTAGTGTCCGTGCCAGTATTTACAATGACTTCTAATACCTGATATTTGATCTGGGAGATATTGTGCTTCTTTTCATTGAAGTGTTTAGCTACTGCTGAGTTGATGTTCTTATTGCGAATGCATGACTTGTGTTCATTCAGGCGGATGCGTACTTTTCGTCCTGTTTCTCCTACATAGTACTGTCCACAGGGACAACGTATGCAGTATATACAGTTCTCCGTGTTACATGTGGCGTGGCATTTTATTGCAATTTTTTCCCCTGTGTGCGGATGCAACACAAAAGCTCCTTTTATGATATTGTTGCAATTACTGCAATTCAGGCATGGGTACGTGCCGAATCTTTTGGTTGGACTTCTTCTTGGTTTATCGTCGCATGTGTTGACGAGTAGGTCCCTTAGATTATTGGATCTTTGATAAGCAAATGTAGGTGGATCGGCGAACAATTCTTTGGTTCTTTCATCTTTAGTCAGGATTTGCCAATGCTTATTAATACACCTTTTGATTTGCATGCTCTGGCTGGAAAATTTGGACACGTATACCAAAGATGGTGATGTCTTGGTATCTTTAGGAGTCAGGGTGCTTTCTCTTGTTTTAGTTGCTACCTTCTCTGCTGCCATCTTAATATGCTCCTCCGGATATCCACGGTTTTCCAACCTCTTACTTAGTTTAACTAGTTCTTGCTCAAACTCTCTCTGGTCGCTGATAATTCTCTTGAGGCGAAGCATTTGTCCATAGGGTAAATTTCGTAAGGTTTTTTGAGGGTGAAAGCTCATCCTGTGCAATAAATTGTTTCTGTCTGTAGGTTTAGAAAATAGAGTGGTGGTGATCTGCTGGTTGTGTACTTTGACTTGAATGTCCAGATAATGTATCCCAGGGTTCCCTATCTCAGAGGTAAATTGTATCCGGTGGTCAATACTATTAATGTATTGTAGAAATGTGTTTAATGTTTCTCTTGTGTCCTGCCATATACCGAAGATATCATCGATATACCGTACCCACACTTTGAGCTTGTCTTTCCACTCTGCTTTTTCTAAGATGTTTGTCATTTCAAAGCGATACATGAAAGCATTGGCATACGATGGTGCCATGGTTGCGCCCATGGCTGTGCCAGAAGTTTGGATGTAGTAGTCGTTCTTGTATCTAAAGTAAGAATTCGTGGAGATGAAAATCAGGAGTGACATAATAAATTCTTTAGCCGCCCCTATGTCGTCTTCTTGTAGAAGGAGCCATTCGACCGCTTCTTGACCCATGTTATGGGGAGTGCTCGTATAAAGACTTGCCACATCGACGGTGAATAGGATGTCTTGCTCAGATAGTTGTGTCCTTTCCAGAATATTAAGGAAGTGTGTACTATCCTTGACATAAGTTTGTGTTTTTTGTATTAGGGGATTGAGAATGTAATCGATATAAGTTCCTAGCGGTTGTAATATGCCTCCTGTGGCCGCCACTATTGGTCTCCCTGGCGGGTTTGTCAATCCTTTATGAATCTTTGGTAAAAGATAAAAGTGTGGGATGGTTGGACTGGATGTCTGTAGAAATGCTCTTGTTTTCTTTGTAATCATTTCCCTCTCTTCCGCCTTGTCTAAAAGGATTGACAAGTTATTGCTGATATCTTTGGTTGGATCATGTTCGATTCTTAAATAGACTGTGTGGTCATCCAACTGTCTTTTGCATTCCTTTTCATAATCTTGTGTGTCCTGTATCACCAATGCTCCCCCCTTATCTGCTGGTCTTATGGTGATGCTATCATCAGAATATAGATTGCGTATCATTGACATCTCTCCTCTACCAAAAAACCAAACCATCGAACCTTATGACCATGGGAATAGAACACAAAAAGATTGAAACAGTTGAGTGTTATAAATATCTGGGTGTTCTCATTGACAATAAATTGAACTGGACGCCACAATGGGAGCAAACTAAAACAAAATGTATGAAAATGACATATGCTGTGAGTCACTTTATTAGGATCCACAGAGGGCGTTCTGTTAAGACTATCCTACTGCTATATAGTGCTAAGATTGTTCCAGGCATGTTATATGGACTCGAAATATGGGGCTGTAAGTTTAAAGCAGAGCTGATTAGGTTTGAGGCAACAATTGTACGCTTCTTGTTTAGAATGCCCAAAATTTTGTCAGTTGAATTTCTCCATCTTGAATGATGAAAATTGCAGACATAGTAGAATATAGGCAAGTGATGAGCTTGCAAAACCTCACGCTTCTGGATAACGGTACCATTATGGTGAATGTCTACCAGGCATATTCGAAAATCAGTGACTATGAAAAGTAATTGTCTCAATGTGGGAAAAACATAATAAATGGATGACACAGTTTGAACAAGAAAAAGTGGGGCATCCCCAGCCTATGTTCAAAAGATGGTTAAAAAAACAAATATGTGAATTGGGTGCAGAAATCAGTATAGTAGGCTTATCCACTAATGCCAACAGTGGGGGTTTTATCCAACATTGGATTGATCGAACATCGATCCCTAATTATATTGGGGTTTACCAAATAGCGCGACCATTAAATAATACCTGCATGTGAAATTCAGTATGTCAGATGTTTTTGCGATAATAGCTGCTAAATTGGGTGTTCCCCGGTCTGAACGGTGGTGTAGACTTTGTGGTGAAGGCATTATTAAATCCGCAGAACACATTATGTGCGACTGTAAGAGTGTTAAACAACTTAGGGGAAGTACCTAAAAGCGTCAAATATCTCAATAGAACGTGACGACATAAGCAACGTATGGCACAAGATAATGGAAGGCAATGAACCACAAGATGACATTTTATACAATATGTTTGGAGGTTTTAAGAAGTACATCTGAAGGGTATCAGGTAAAATTATCCCCACCAATAATATCGCCATATAGATGGTCGTAGGGTAAGGCCATAGGCGATATTATTAGTGGGAATAATTTATGGGGTTATTGGTACTAGGGGTTGCGGGGGTGTACCCCGCTCCATGAAAAAAATAATGGGAGTTGCAGGGGTGTCCTCCAGAGGTTCCATGGCTTAATAATGCCACAAAAATATGGTGATATTTTTGTATGGCGATATTTTTGCAGGGATATTAACACATGGAACCATCTGAAGGTACTCTGTTTTAAATTAACTTTTTAGCACAAATGTCATAGTATGTTATGTAAAATTTTAAGTTTGCTGCATAGAGTATGCAAAAGATGATGGATAGTTTTAGCATTTATCACCATATAGGCAACGTTTAGTGTTAAGAATAGAATTGTAGCAAGTATTTTTTTCAAACAGTGTTGACTATAACCTGAGAAAGTTTGAAGTTAATTCTTTACATTTTATTGTTTTGTAAATTATTGTAACGTATGTTTGTTATATACAAAGCCAACTGTGGCTGTATGTATATTGTTGTTAAATAAAGATGTAAGGCAGACTGTAACTTCAGCCAGGGTCCAATGATGAGTTCTTCGTGCTACTCCTTGCAACGTCTTCTGATGATCTGCCAAATGGGCCACAGTGATTGGTATAGGCTAAGCCTACCTCAATGAACCAATCCCGGTGTCCCCACCAACAATCTCCTGTATGCATGAGGTCATAACCAGAGTGCTTTGCAACAGGAAAGGTAAAGGGTTGGAAATATGTGATACTAAGCCCCACCCATCTTCTTCTCTGACTCTGGTTATTGAATCTCTCTGTGGTTCCTGATTAAAGCAGCAGGTCTCCCTTGAAGCTGTGGCGAGCCCAGACTCTCTGGCTCCTGCAAACCACATTCTCATACCTTATGAATGGGCCCTCCTGCAGGGTGGACTGCTGTAGACACACAGTCCCAGTCCTGACAGTTCACTGTCATCAATACTGAGGGTGGGAGCTGGCTTCAGGTTGACACAGCTACATGTAAAAGGTTGGAGAGTATTCCTGTTTCCTTTGTCAACCTCTGAAGCCCGGTCCCATGCAGGCCTGTTTGAAGTACCCTATAATTGGTATCCTAATTGCTGTCACCAGATGCAGGGCCCAACAGAAAAGCAGGGTGGATCCATGGAGCCTTGCTTAGTTAATCAGGCTGAGCATGGTAGCGGGAAGGTTTGTTCCTCCCCCTTCTGGAGATGTATCGTGTACTCCTGGCTGACATATCCCAACTACATATGACAGGGCAGACTGTTCCTGTAGGTTATGTCCACCCAGAGTGCACAGGCCTATGTGTGTGGATTAGCCCCACACATTTTCCTGAGGTTTTGCTACAATCATTCCATTTAATAAAAAATTTCACAACAGCCCAGGCGAGCACACACCCACTGTGCAGATAGTCGAATTTCTCACACCCATAAAGTTTGTTAAATATTTCCACATGTGTTATATCACTCTTAGTACATTTGTTGTGCATATGCCCATACCAGCGTAGGCACCAGGACACTCCCATTCCAAATGATTCCCATTCTTGACACTACTGTATTAAGTGTTTCCTTATTATTGCTTGAATACTTGGCTAGTACTTCTAGCATTTATCCAACCTAACCCCTTATATTGTGAATCCCAATAAAGTCCTCAAAAAAACTCAGGCAACTCTCATTGCACACCATTTAATCATTTATCGGCATGACAATATTCGCATCTACCTCAGAAAGATATGTGCTTTCAAATTGATGTCTCGAGAGGGGCAAATATCAATGGCAGGAGGTGCATGGATAGTTGGATCCAAGAAGACCTTGGAGAAACATACCCAAAGCAGTTTACAGGTAGTTAGCAAGGGAACAACACACTTTCTGAATACGTTGGGCTCAGTTCAAGGGGCCATATGTAGAGCAGGCATCCGAGTTGCCAGCAAGGTTATGTTATGTTATGTTAAGGTAACCTGTACAGCGCACGTTCACCCGAAAGCATCTGGGCGCTAGAGAGAGCGGAGACTGGATATTTAGTCAACAGGGACGGCCAAGGAACTAAAACAGAGTGGTTTTGAGTATTCTCCTTAACTGTAGATGATTTGACACATTCTTGACTGTCCTAGGTATGTTGTTCCACATTTGAGTGGCAACGACCGAAAAAGCACGGCCACCAATACGAGATCTGCAAAACCTCTGGATGACCAAAAAGCCTGCTTCAGCAGAGCAAAGGTAGAGTGCAGGTAAATAGCGGGTGAATATAGATTGTAGGTACTCAGCCCCCTGTCCATGTAGTGCTCTGTGCACAATGAACAAGGCCTTAAACCTAATCCGCTGCATGACTGGGAGCCAATGCAGGGTGCGAAGCACAGGGGAGATGTGAGCCCCAAAGGGGATCCCTGTAGTTACCTGGGCAGCAAGGTTCTGAAGACACTGAAGTCGCTGTATGGTGCTTTTGGGCTGAGCCAGATATAGAGTGTTACAATAATCAAGTCTGCTCAGCACCAAGGCGGCCCCCACAGGCGAATGAAGAGCTGCTGGTATCAGAGGGAGGACCTTCCTTAGGATTTTTAAGTGAAAGTGACCCACTTTACAAACGGCAGCCCTTAATCTTTCATTGAGAGAGGAGATGAAAGGATTACTCCCAGGTTCCTCACCTTGGACACCGGGATCGGAAGGACACCAAGTGAAGAAGGTCAGAAAGAGGACACCCAGAGAGTAGGATCAGGAGGGGCACCAACCACCAACACCTCAGTCTTGTCCCCATTCATTTTCAACCAATTGCGACTCATCCACTCACCAACGGTGGTCAGGCACTTATGAAGGCACAACGACACCTCAGCCTGATCAAGATCTAAACGTATCAGGATCTGGGTGTAGTCGGCATACAAATAGCACCTGACACTGAGGGAGCAGATGAGAGAAATCAATGGCCAGATGTAAATATTGAAAAGCATGTGAGACAAGACGGATCCTTGTGGGACACCACAAGATAGGTGGCAAGGGCTTGAGAGGAAAGAAGCCAGAGAGAGCACCTGAGTACGGTCAGTCAGAAAAGAGTAAAACCAGGAAAGTACCTGGCATGAGATGCCCATTTCAGATATGCGAGTCAGCAGGATGGGGTGGTCTACGGTGTCAAATGCTGCTGAAAGATCTAAAAGAATCAGCGCACCCACCCCACCTGCATCAACCAGTCTGACCATGCTATCAAAGACTGAGACCAATACACTTTTGGTGCCTCTCCCAGGCCGGAAACCAGACTGAGCCGGGTCAAGTAGAGTGGAAGATTCCACAGAGGAAGAGAGAAGAGGAGAGACCAAAGATTCCAGTAATTTCATAGAGAAAGGGAGTAAAAAGATAGGCCAGAAATGAGAGGAAAGAGATGGGTCCAGTGAGGGTTTTTTTCAGGAGATTAATCACTGTTGCTGTTTTCAATACAGCTGGGATAACCCCTGATTGACAAGAGGCATTTATAGCCTGAGTGATCTCAGGGAGACGACCACAGGAGATGACTTTCATAATGGTCAGGGACATCCAATTCGCTGGGAGAACATGATTGAATATGTTGTATCACCCAGGATACTGTCTCCTTAGAGAAGGACGGGAATGAAGACCATTGTACCATAGTAGGTAGGTTACTGGGGACCGAACTGAAACTTTCAGGTGGAAGTGGAGAGGCAGACATCTGGATATTGTTACGAATCGTCTCTATTTTAGAGATAAAGTACTGGGATAGGGCATCACAACAGGCCTGGGATGGACTGAGCATGGGGGAGAGATTATCAGACTGGGATAGGGACTTCACTGCAGCGAAGAGAGCTTTTGGTTGGCATAAGGCTGTCTCAATTTTATGAGCAAAATAAAGTTTCTAAAGTTTATAAAGGTAGCTGGACAAAGTCTGAAATGGATCGCAAATTGGGCACATAAGAAAATCCTTCAGCAGTGAGCACAGAGACAGGTAGCTGACACTCAGTGTACAAATGCATACCACTTCTTAAACGTGCTTGCGCAGACGATCAGAAAGAACAGCAATTTCTCTGAAAATCTTGCAGGAAGAATGCTCATTTTAGTCACTGCCATAATTCTCTTGCCTCACTTGGACATATTGGACCCATGCAGGGGTTGGACTAAAGCACTACACAACTCACTGCTCTTGGAGATAGGAAAGTGGAGGGAATACCCGAACGGGAAGGAGGTGGTTCCATGGTGCCAAGGACAATTAGAACCCAGAAGACTAAGGAGGGAGTAGGCCAGCAGATCAAGGATAATATTTCTGCAATTGGCCAATTATCCACAATAAAAAAGGAGGCAGAAATCGCCTTACTTTGTGGTGGTGAGGGTTTTTTTTCAAAGTAGTTACATTGGGAAAGGAGCAGAATTGGGAGTGCAGGAGATGTGGTGGTTAGATTATGATGACCACAATGGAGCATAGCTAGAGAACATTAATGACTTTTAGTCAGGCTCAGTTTCCGAAATGCTCCATGGTTTGCAACACACTTATCACAATCACCATGTTTGGAAAATCCTCTGGCTGATGGATTATACACATACTCTATTTGAACGTAGTTCTCCTCCTCACCAGAGTCAACTTTGTAAACTCATTGGGACTTGATTTTAATTAGAACATAGGATGGCACTTGCCTGAGTCTAATATTGTGTCCATTCTTGGCTGCTGAGCTCCTGAAACCGTGACTACACTGTGTCACTATCTTAAACACTTTCCATGCTTGTTAGACTGACAATTGTGCCTTTCATAGACTTCAATTATTCTTTGGTTTAGATGGTGTAGCAAACCAAAAGAAGAACTCGGGCTAAGATGTGCCAGGTTTTAAAGAGGTTTATTTAAATTACAGGAAAAGGCCCACTGGCAGCAACGTGGTGGGCTAAGGTGTGGGCTATATTAATGGCAGAGAATGTTACAGCTTCTGTGGATGGCCTACTCCAGAGGTCTACAGACATCTGGTCACATGTGCTCGAATATGACCAAAACTATCCTTCAGAAACACACAAACCAGGATTTATAAACATGTCTTACAGCTTTGAGTTCTGGGAGGTTGTATGGGAACTGAGGACCTAGGAGGGGGGGCGGGGAACGGAGGAGGAGGGGGGAAGGTCGAGGGGATTGACCTGATGAACTTGAGCCAAATGTATTAGTTTCAACTATCTGATGTCATGTATACTATGACTGAAGCTGACCTTGATTAAATTAAATTGGTTAATAAATATGAAAAAGAAAATGCCTATCTAGCCCCACTGCTATGAGGGAAGTGTCTGCCTAACCAACTAAAAATGGAACTGGCATAGTTGACCTTATGCCAATTTGACCTACTCCCATTTGATCGCATTTTATTGGCCTAATTCGGTAAGTCAAATGATACACTTTAATAAATAAATAGTTGTGGGGTAAGGGAAAAGGTTGATGTGGGGAGAGTTTAGGGGGTGGCAGAGGTCTCCACCCCATTAAGGGGGATTGTGAGGGTCTCCCTCCGCAGCAGGTCAAAAATAATTAGGTCAAAAGAATTAAGTCAAATGGGCAGTAGGTCAAGTTTCTTAGGTCAAACCACCCATGTCCCTAAGAATAGAGGTACTTGTTAAAGTCCAAAAGAAATAGTCCTTAGCCCAAACCCTATTAACTAACTGGCACTACAACTTAACAAAAAAGGAGACAAGAGCAATAGCCTCTGCCCTTGTCTTCAGCCTGGCCCAATCGGTTGGATCTCTTGATCAGTATATATTTAAATGATCATCAAGTGTTCTAATACAGTTTTCAACCACTCTGCAGATGGTGTATGTACAATCTTAACTCAACATGGTTTCTTCTTCCCATGAAGAAAAGCTTCTCCCTTTCCCAATACGGACTGTAATCTCTGTTTCTCAGGGCTCACCAATGCCTTCTGGCCATCTGTTAGGTTTGCTTTAGTTCGACTTAGATAGGGCACCTGTCCGCTCAGACTTATCAGGTTCTCGTAATTCTTGTGGCTTTTCCAGCCTCGAATATTAGTGTTTCTGAGTTTCTCAGGGCTCTCCAAAGTCCTCTGACTTTTGGATAAGTTTGTTCTAGCTCGGTTTTGATAGGATATGGTATCTGCCCATTTGGGTTTCTATGGCTGCTGTAATCCTGGTGGCTTTTCCATCATCAAATCTTATTTTTACTCAGTTTCTCAGGGCTCTCCAAAGCACACTGGCCAGCAGATGGACTTGTTTTAGCTCTCCTTCACTAGGGCGTTTGCCAGCTCTGGTTTATCTGCTTCTGTAACATTGTGTGGCTTTCCCAGCCTCAGATATTAAAGTTTCTCGGATTCTCAGGGCTCTCCACACCCCTCTGGCCATCTGATAGACTTGCTTTATCTCTGTTGAGGTTCATCTGGCGCCCATAACCCTTGTGGCTTTCCCAGCCTCTCGGTTCGTCTCTCTCAAGGGCGTTACATCTTTGGGAGAATCTGCTTCCCTTCCGCTGCTCTGCTCGACAGCTAATGCACTTCTCGTGTGGAGGTCAGGAATCTGGTTTCTCTGCTGCAGTCCGGTCTCTGTGTCAGTTAACAGGCCCCAGACCTCCCACGGCATCAGTGTAGTCGTGCCACCAGGCAGACAGACAGTCACTCTACCATCCCTGTCTCCTTCTTGACCCAGGCCTCTTTGCTGGCCAGGACCCCTGCCTTTGGGGGTCTTACAAGTGTCTTGTTGGCTCTCCACACTACCGCCGGCTACGTGGTCTAGAGTGGCTCTGCCCCTCCAGGACATCGTCCCGTTGGAGGCTTACCTTTGTGTAGGATTCCTCTGACTCCTTCCAAGTTCTTTGTGGTTTTATGTATGTACTTACAAACAAAAGAGGCGTGTCATTGCTCTTTGACTGCGGTTTTAAGGTGACTTCCAGCATTACCTGAAGCCAAAGAGATTGAAGAAATGTCACTATTTGGTGAATCCAAAACAGGGTTTACAACAGTCTTTCCGATTCCTATGTAGGTGAATAATGTGTTCTAAACAGGTAGTTCCTTACCGGAATGGGAGTCCTTGTCCCCAAGAGGAGAGTCACTCCCAGTGAGGTCCCACTTGCCCAGACCCCTAGGAAGGGTCTTGCTGAACGGCTTACCTCCCTAGCCTCTGGGGAAAAGTGACAAATAGTCCAGATTCGTCACAATATGCACTTAATCTATTTCAGGATTAACACTCTCAAAAATTCATAAACATAAACAACAGCGCATTACATAGAACTTGGTTTCAGTTCTTGCAGTGATTCTAGATAAATGTCTTTTTTGTCATCTATATACACAATCATTCATTTTTATCCCTATCTTTTGATGCTCTGGCTTTCCTAGTGTTACAATCTCTCATGCCTCTTCTCGTGGGAACTTGGACTACAGGTCTCCAAGTTCTCACCAGTCTTTCACTTCACCGCAACTTTTGACTTAGCCTGGGGCTTCCCAGTGTTTTAATAATTCAAGACATTCTCTCGATATATATCTCCCTCACAAGGATTCTGTGACTGGACCTGATCTCTCTCAGTGTTGTCATGAGTCGTGTCTCTTAGTGGGACCTTGGACTACAGGTCCCAACATGCATCTGGCTTTCCTCTACACACTGAGATATGATTTTGCTTGGCATTTCTGTAATTTAAGCCTTAGTCTCTCTTTCTCTTGCAATGACTCTGACTTGCCTTAAGTCCTCTCAGAATTGCATGGCTAGTGACTACAGACCCCAATAGGCACCAGTCTTTCTCTTTCATGCCACTCAGTCTGCGTACGTTCCTCATGGACTGAAGTCTCAGCCACAGCCCTTTACTGCCTGCTTACTTCTACCTTGTAGGATGAATCGGTCTGTCCGTCTCCAGATCTGCATACTCCTTCTAGTTTGCTAGCTCTTCCTCATGCCTTTCCCACAACACTGTTTACTCTTCCCCAATTACAACACTCCACAGTGTTCAGGACTATGCATTGGTTGTTTTTCAATCTTCCCCTGCAAATCTGCTTCTGAAAGACACTGTGTAGCAAAGTCTCATGGACTTTGGGCAACGTTCATGGCCACCACTGTCCACCTGGGTTTTACAGCAACAAAACAACAAAAGAAAACCCATGTCCCACTCAGATGCTTAAGCAATTAAAACAAGAATCAATGAGGGTGTGACCATTCAAGGAGAATTGTCAATCCAAGGTTTATTCAACAAATGCAAATTGTGTCCATGGGACAAAATAGAACACCCCAAAGATTTTGATATAAACAATTATAACACACGTGTGTCAGAATTGTAAAATAAACCCATTTTCCCTTTGACAAACCACCCACCAAAACCATAATGTCAAACATCGATCCACATTCTGACATCAATCATCCAACATACCTTCCAATGATCTCACATATACATCAATCCTATTAAAAAGCACAACAGGTTATTATTGCCAATCGGTGCCATTATTGTATGTGCTGTGCTCCATTATTGTGCTACTTGTGGCAATACATGTGTTATAAGCCTAAGTACATGCTAATGAACAACCAAAAAAAGAAGCAAAAAAAGCAACTTGTAACCAATAATTGCTAGCACTTGGAACATTTAGTCGTGCCAGTAGTTGATGGCAACTCGAGTTTCAGCCTAGGGCTACAGCTGTTTCCGAAGAGCATAGCCTTCTTCAGGGGAAAACAGTTTGTTTGGTGTGAGGTGGACATTATTCTTTTCACAATTGTGTGCTAAAAAACAATGATAACTTATTTTATAAAGTAGAAATCACACTGGTTAACAGATGATCAGCACAGATTAATGTAATCATTTACAATGGGGTCCTGGCCCAATACACCAGTTTTTGAGCAAACAGGAGCTGGAGAAGGAGCAGCTGCCTGACCAGAGGACCTTCCAATCCCAAACCACCAGGAAAAATACCACTTAAATAGTTAACACCAATCTATATATAAAAAGTCAACATGTGTGGGTTTGTGGTTTTGTGTATGTTCTCTATACAATTCCACACTGTTTCACTAATCTGCAACACATTTTGCACAGTACCCTGTTAGGACCCTCTGGACATTACTGGCTATATGATATTTGGACACATCATCTCTTTCCCCGGATTTCAGCAAAAGTGTAAATGTAGGTGTGGATTTGTGGCTTTAACATATGTTCCCTATACAATTCCACACTGTTTCACCAATCCGCACCAAATTTTGCACAGTCACCTCTTCGGACCATCTAGACATTACTGGCTACATGACATTTAAACACCCCACCCCATTGCCTGGATTTCAGCAAAAGTCTATGGGTGTGTGGGTTGTGGCTTCGGGTATGTTGCACCAAATTTTGCACAGCTACCTGTACCTATGAGGGAATGAAAGCCCGGCCAACGCCGGGTATATCAGCTAGTTTATAACATAAAAATTGAAGCAAATTATACTCAACAAAGTTCCAAAAATCAGAGAAAACAGAAACAGGAAAAGAAAAAGGAGTCAACAATGACAATCCAGAAAAAGGCCTGTAGGTACCCAGTGACAATTCACCACAGTGTACAGCTACACAGAAGGCACATGTACGTAAAGCCCACTAGTTCATTGCTAGTGAACCCTTCGCATGTGGGATCTTATGAATATTTGTACATCTCTGTATAGTCAAAGTCGTGCTCGGCTACCGGCTATTGTGGCCTTCCCAACTTCATAAATGTCATATGCTGGCAAACACTGTTGCTAGTTATGTAAATCAAAATACCAAAAAACTATGTATGTATATAAGTCTGAATCATGGTGGTGCAACTAGGGGTATTGGGAAGATGCCAAAATAAGTAGGTTCTAGTTAGCTACTAATGCCACTAACCCCCAGTCTGGTGAGAAAACACACTGAACTCACCCCATAGTGGTGGAGATGTGAGAAATATATTCCTGTCCAGTTGGCTCGCCTGTGAGTAGGGCTCAGGTGAAATTGATTGCCCCTGCCGTGTTTACCTGCGTTCCAAAAACATCTATAAAAACATGAGGCAGAATTACTCTCCTGTAACCCAAATGATTGGCTGAGAGCTTCTAACTAGCTGAATCGTCACATCCACTCACCTCCTCTTCTTCTCCTGGTAGCAACGCAGTTGTTTCAGGAATCCGCTTTTGGCCATGCTTAGAACTCGTTCAGCTGTGATTAAGGTACAAGCGTACCAGGCGTTTATTCACTGGGATGTTGTGAAAGAAACTTGGCGTCCATTTGGCCTAGTCAATGTGCATTTCAAAAGTGCATCTAGCTGGCAAATCAAACATGAATGTTTGATTTTTTGGACTGTGCCTCTTAATAGAAATTGCTTGTGCCCAAACAGCCGAGAAATAAAACGCTGTAAGAACCAACAGCCCGTGGACTCATGAATAGTGATAACTGTGTTGGATGACCGTGGTGGGCTACCTATGACCATGAGCTCACATCTGATACACCTAGTCCTAATAACTTGGCTCCTTTCCCATATAAATGAGTTCATGCTGAAATTCAAAGGGGGTAGGCGTAGGCCAAACGATGAGAAGAAACAGCTTAGGCCAGTAAGATTGCCCAGTGTATTTTATCATTAAGGCCGGAATGGTGGGTGTCCAGTCTGTGAATCCAGACGGGCTCCAGCCTTTACAGACGAGCTACAGTAGAAAAACCAAACAAGTTGTTTTGTGTATGGTCAATGACAAACCAATTTAAGTCGTCAGGCCCATGTTTATGTTCTATAAAGTGTTTACTAGAGGGGCAGCCATGGTACCAGTTCTGATTCTGCTGCAATGTTCGCCAATACAAGCAGAAATCTTCTGGGTAGTCATGCCAACATATAGTAACTCACACGGACACACAATGTTATAAATTATGTTTTTTGTGTTGCACGTTGGCAGTGGCGTATCGAATGGGGGGGTCGAGTGGACACGCTGCCCCCCCCACAGGCACTTTAAAGAGCCTGACGGGGACTTTTGTCACTGGGATACCTCTCCCATTCGGCACCTCAATGAGGGTGCCCAACGGGAAAGGTGTTCCGCCCTGAGGACACTGTGTGCTGAGCAATTCCTGTTCAGCACACTCATTGTCCTGGCAGCAGGACACCTTATCATTTCCAAATGGAGAGGTGTCCCACTGCCAGGACAATGCGCCAAGGAGCTCCGGGCAGCAGAGGGCTTTCACACGTTGCTCTGAATTTTGAATAAACAGAACATTAACAATGTGCGCCATTAGGCACTGATGTGAGGGAGGGAGGACTATTAGCAGGGACCTTTGTCCCTTTAGAAATGTGCATGGGAGGGAGTGATCAGCAGTGAGAAGGGTGCATAGTGTTGCAGGCTTTATGAAATAATTACTATAGCTTTACCCAAGGGGATTTGTTAGGCTCACATTAATTGTGACTTTGCATGCAGGATGGGGAGAATAAAACTAACGCCACCCTCGAAAGGCTCAATATATTTCTATAATGATGTATATAGTGCAAAGTTAATTATGAAAGGGTAGTCTCTTATGAATTGTGCCTTGCTTCCAAGGCATTGATATAAATAAAATATTATTTAAGAACATTAACAATATCTATATCAACTAAACTTGTGAAAATGTGCTTAGTTGCTTAAATTGTTCACATCCCGGTTTCACCATTTAATCAAAGTGTGTGATCCTGGCAGATCATTTAATCAAACTGTGTCTTATCTGCAGCGCTGTAAGTGTTCACTTCAGAGCTTATGTTAGTAAATTGGGGCATTGGCTATCGTATGCCAGTAAAGTGTTACAGTCTGTGGGATTCCGAAATATGTTGGTGTAGATCACACCCTCCTTATTATCAATGTACAGAACTAAAAAAAGGCAATGTGTAAAAGTATATTTTTCATGAATACCGCCTGATAGTAAACATTGGCCTAAGTATATTCACATTGCACTGTAAATCGCATTGGAATGAACCTGAAATAGGCTGACTACACCGCAATTCTAGGTTATCCGCCATTTTGATTAACTCCTGCTTTCTGTCCCATGTTAGAATTTGTGTTTTCGGCTCCAGCAGAGCACAATGAACTTTGTACTGTGTCAAAGTAGATTAGCATGCTGAAGCTGCTAAGGTGGTTTGTTTGTCCTGCACTAAGGAAACCTTGGAGCTAAAAAAGAGCCGTGCTAATCAGTAATTTAGATGCCATCTGTACCAATAGTGTCTTCCCTGTTCAAATAGCGAAACAGAATGATGAATAGCTGAACATGTGCTTTTGCGGAAATCTTTGTTTTCACTCCTTGAAGCTAAGCTGATTTTAAACTTAAGAACAAAATGGTAGTTAAATATAAGTAAATGAAATAAGGACTGTTGCCTTTGTGTCCACTGTTTAAAAAACATATGAAGTGTTTAACAGAAAACAACCAGCTATTCAAGAATGTATTAACATGTATTAGTTATGTGCAAAGGCTATGTACCCTAGGTAAATGTGTTACACGAACAGGGGCTGGACGTTGTGTCCGGGATTGTGAGAGAACTGTATAAATACTCATGTTTTTGAAATGTCCAGCACTCTCTCATCTCACGGTGTCTGCTTGCACACATTGTGGGGTGTTGAGAGCCAGACAGCTGTGCTGCTAAAATAAAGTGTACTTGTACCTTAGTAATCGCGACTGGCGTATTTCTATTATGTGGTATTAAGCCTTGATATTCTTTTAATCTTTCAAAAGAATGGCGGTCGAATTGACTAGTAAACTTCAAACTTCAAATCTGGGTGACCTTGGTTCACCTCCACCTCCACCTCCACAAATCGGTCTTTGTTTCTCACCAGCAGTGCAACGGACCTGAGTCCATCACTCTCGTGCACCCTCATCTCCCCCTCCTGGATCTGTGCTGCCACCTTGTGCCTCTGCAGTGGCCTCTTGTATCCTGCCTCAAACAGCGCCCTTTGTTGAACTATGGGTTGCCTGCTAAGTGTCCTGCTCCTTGCAGGCTTTCCATGATGCAAAATGTTCCTTCTCTCTCCACAATTTGGCATTCTTAAAGGGCCACAGCTCTGTGGACACGTTGATTGGCCAGAAGAACAGACTTTGCATACTCTATGTTTCTGGTGATGGTTATCCACCAATAGAAATCTGCTAGAAGACAATGATCCTTTGGTTAAAATCTAGAGGTGTTTCTCCATGCAGACCATCTCAATTGCACCTCATGCTAATATCTGATGTAGCATCTTCCTGGGAAATACCGGCTACAGTTCAAAAGCACTTGTCTTAAAACAGAGCAGATTTTGTATTACAAAAGCCATTACAGGGGACTAGTAAATAACAAATAATGTTTAGTTTAAGCAGATACAAACAATAAAAATGTCTTGAATATAGGAATAATGGAATAACCTGAAGACCATTTTGCACTATACCCATGCTGGTTACCTATGTGAAGTTTGCAACCATGATAATATGATAATTTGCATGAGAATTTTAGTTAGATGGTAAATGCCTTGTGTTGGATGAATTGTTTTAATGATGATGTGGATTTTTCTCCACTATTTTGTTATGCGATACATAGAGGTCCTAGATATTTTAAAATGTGATATATAGACACAATATGTTTATTTGTTTGTTTTATTGTGTCCTTGTTTGGTCGGATATCTTTTATAGATTGCTTATCTGAAACAAAGAAGAATTGTTTGAAATCACTCACCTCTGAAAAGAAGTGACAAGTCAAAAGGCTCCTCACGGGTATTCCAACAAGCGAATAACAGCAACACAATTAAGCAAAAGTGGCGCATCCACCCCCCTCCCCACCCTAGCCTCTTCCCAACAAACTACCCTACTATGAACAGCTCAGAATTGTCATAGTTCAGCTCATCCGTACCAAAAAGGCTAACAACAACAACATAATTGACTTCGTTCATCACCCACAAAAAGCACCATTCACAACCATAGATGAATTCTACAACCATTGTCTCTCAATCACACCTCAACATACTCTCTGTCAATAGAACAAAGATTCATCATCATATCTCCACATGCATGAATCCACCTCAGACTCCGGCAGTCCCAACCTTTCCCACCCCCTTCCTGACACACCCTGACCTCACCTCCACCTGTCTCTGCACTAGTTCTTACCAATTTACACTAAACGAACTATTGAACCTGGCAAAGAGCGGCATGGGGATACGGTTTCCAGGTAACCCCAGCCCCTCAGTCTTTGGGAAATGCTGCCCATGCTGACCCCAGCAAAATACTTCACATACCCAAGTAATCAGTGTAAGATTGCATGGTGCCCAGAGAATATATTGTGGCACACACCAATACCCTTTACAAAAAAGGATGTTGAGTCCCAGACAAACCAGAAAGCTTATTTCCAATATCCGGTATCCCGTATCCTGCAAAACTCTTTGGATACTGAAGACAGCTACATAAGTACACTGGGAGAGTCTTAAAAAGTAGCACAAATGAAAGAAGTGCACAGAACATGCAAGTTTCATTGCACGATGACCCTCATTTCTGGGCATTTAAAAGGGCATCCTATTGGTGAATTCAGGATGTGTTTTTAAATGACCAGGGTGAAACACCCCCTGATATGTGCATTTGTGCAAAGCGGTGAGATAGGGCATCTGAATGAGCGCATCTAAGATACACTAATTTAGATGCCTTTTGAGAATGGGCCTGCTCCTTTTTTTGGGCACGAGTGATGAGATGCACTAGCACATCACTTGTGCCTCAAAAAGTTTGGAGAATCTGGCCCATTGACTCCAACTCCCTCCTTGGGCTAGGTAGGCTTCCAGGCCACAAGAGGCACTGAGACGGTGCCTATGCCAATTTGGGACAATGCGAGAAGGAAAAAGCAAGTGTTCTGATCATTCTGGATCTGTATGCTGCTCCCAGCACTGTGCATCCCACAATCATGATCCACCGCCTCCGCTGCCTGAGCCGTCACTTCCAGAATGTTATCAGCATTGCCTCAAGCAGGGCCTGGGACCTCCTACACTGCCATGAAACATAAAGGCACAGATTAATGTTGATGGGTGTTTGAGGTAATGAGCCAGGATGAAAGGGTTGAGAATATAACATCACAACTGCACAGCACAGACTGAAGTCTCACCCTTAAGTTGAATACACACAGAAACATTCTTAATGTGTTACGAAAGGACTCACCAGACGTTTCACGGTGAGGTGAACAAGGCAAAGGCTATCTAGACCCACAAGTAAGACCAAACCTCATACCAATTTAGGGGTAGCCTACCTGTGGGCCGGAAACCGCTCTCAGGAACCCTCTTGGATTGGGAATCATATGGCTGGCAATGGTGCAGGCACTCGGAAGGGAGGCTGGGGTATCAGCAATGGGGCTGTGAAAAGAAAGGAAACCCATTACTGGCGTGTCCTAGAAAGTTATCACCCATCCCTCCTAACCCACGAGGAAGACATAGGAACGGATCGCCTACCAAACTGGGCAATACCAGCAGGCGTTGCAAGGCAACACGACTACTGCAAGCAGCACTGCACTGGCGGGTCTTTTCCCTCAGGATTGGGGCAGAGACGTCCAGTGTCCATGGCAGGGTTTTGTAGAGAAAACAGGAAAAGCAAAAGACCCCGAAGCCCCTGCCCAGATTAGAGGGGATTGAAGGAGGGCACTGCTTCTCACCTTGGGACAACCCTAGCAATCAATGGGCGAAAGTAAGGCAAGGTAACTGTTTGGGAAACCGGTGACTCTACCTCAAGGACACCCAGGTTCTCACACACATGGCTTGCTTCATCCAACAATGCAAATTTCTTTACAGGGTTCACACTTCTCACCAAGTGTTCCAGCTACTTGATTTGTTAAATTAGTAAAGAAGCTCTCTCGCAAGGAAGGCACTAACAAACTTGTGCAGCTTCACACATCATCAGTGTCATCAGTGTTTTCAACTTAGGGGCCAGATTCAGAGGTGCATGTTACAATGGGAAAGGGCCATGAGACATTTTTTCTTGAAGACACCCATTCCGATGTATTACGGTAGTGGCGACAATAAATGAAGCCTGCCACTCAGGGACGTCATTTCACCAAAATGCCAACGGTAACGGAAGTGGTATCACACAACCCTTGACCTCTGATGACATCACAGGAAGGGATGTGATTTGACCCCACTCCGAAGTGATATCACAAGAAGTGATGGAACAAAACCTTTCACCCCTTCACAAAACAGGACCTGGCATCACATAGCATTGTTCCTAAGTAAAAATATGGATACGATAGCACCATAATGTGGTATACACTTCATATAAGAATGGATCACAATACGTATCATTAACATCAGTGTGTATAGGCCCATATTACCAAAGTACTGTGAATTCAAGCAGACGTCCATGGCCAAATGATAATGATTTGTTATTATATTATATATAGCACTTAGGCATAAGCACTTTCTATTGAACACATATACATACAATATCACCCAACCTGTGTTGGTACTCATGTATCGACTTCAGAAGGAAGAAAGGCTGAGTTGAGGTGTTTAAAAACAAACTAAATCAGTGACAACCCCCTGAAGTGTGCCTGAAACAGACCTTTCATGAGTCTAGCAATTATTGTATAGAATTCCAGAAAGACAAATGATGTGTTTATTCCTATTCTTTTTTTTATTTACGGTCACTGCTGAATCCCTGTCCTTTATTTGTATTGCTAGAGAAAAAAAAATCGGGGGAAAGGATTCCTAGTCCTTCCAGGAATGCAGGAATGTTGACCATGTAGAGCAGGAATGGCTGCCTCTGGTGAGAAGTGGGGTTGGGGGAGGGAAGGGGTGGGGCGCGGTAGAAAACAGGAGGATTGAAAATAGCGAAGCTGGGATCACGTATGGCGCAGACGCCTGCAGAGGGAGTTATGGCGGGAGAGGTGGCGGGACGGTGGTACGATATTCCAGGGACGGGAATGAGCACGCTACAAGGTGCACGCGGTTGCTCCCATGACCTTGGGAGCCCGCTACCGGAAGCATGAACGGCGCCAGAGCTCTGGGCCCACTCGCAGGCCCGCAAGTCTGGGATTTCACCAGACACAATAATGGCTGAGCAATTATACAGGACTTACATGAACATGTAGACACAGGCCACTGGAAGCCGGATTCCTAAAAGGTACATACATGCATATTTTACACTTGACGGTCAAGGTATCACTTAACTTCATAATCATACAAACGTTTTGGACTCATGAGGAATCTTTTTGCAAACATGTTTGTGCACCATTAAGTTCCAAAAATACAATTGTTTACAAAGATGGCACAATGGTCAGTTACATGATGCACTATTATAAATCTGGTTGGATTTAAGTTTCCATGAATTCAGAAATAAATATGGACTATAAAACTTCACAGGTAAGTTATTCTTAGCAAACCTGAGAATCGTTTTAAAGGGATGCCACATAAATGCCAAGAAAGCGGGAAACCGCGTGTGGAGAGCTTTCCTGTGCTCATCTGAACACATCTTCAAAGGTGTATTTTTCATGTAGCTGGTGTTCACCTTTAGACTGCTTCCGGGGCATACGCATGCCTTTTGGTCTGGGCTATCTATGTTATTGTGTTGCTTGATGTACAGTTGTATGCATTTAGATACTACAATACATATATAATAACTGCACACCAACGAAGCATATTTCAAACCTTTAAGAGGCAAGTTATGCACGGATCTGGGTTGTGCCTCAGTCCTTGCGCATTAAATGACTGTTCGCTGCTGACGTCATGAGGCAATCTCACTATTCTGATGGACAGCAGCCATCTGCCTGGCTCTATGAAAAACGGAACCACTCTTTATAGACTTCGTTCCTCCGACCCTAGTCATTAATCAGAACAAACAGGCTTTCATATGCTCAAGTGACGTTTTACCCTCAAAGGCCACTCTGTGCGACACTCATTAGACCTCGTAGCACTGAGCAGAGTCTCGGTTATACCCAGTGTATAATAATACACAGCACCTCTAATGCATCGCCCTTTTGGCTTACTGCACAAAAACCCAGACTCATTTAAAAGTAGAAAAGGTCGCTTTAATGTGACAGGCCAAAGCTTACAATCAAAACGCTTAACTGGCTCCATGGCCTAACAAACTAAAGAAATATTTTAACAACCAATTAAATAAATTAAACATTTTCATTTTCCCCCAACAATTAAATAATTAAATAACCCATTTCCTCCCTAATTATCCCTTGGACCCTACCGTCTCCTTGCCCCTTTTCCAGGCGTCCCGCTTTCTCCCAGGGGCCATGCCCCTCCAGGCTCAATACCTGTTCCCCCGGGGTGACCTGCTTGTGCAAACAGCGCCACCCCATCCTTTCCCGTGTCATTCCCCCATTGTGCTTCCCTCCCCCCACATCAAAAGGGGCCATGCCCCCGGCGCCCCGACCCACTTCAACACCCTTCAAACTCCCCTCTACACCAAACTCCCCCTTCCTATGACCTGCAGCCAGCCTGACCTGCCACATCAGAAACATATATTACACACAAACTTTCACAATGCCCTGACCTGTCACACAAAACTACCAACCCCTACCATCCTAACAGACCCCAAAACTCATAAAAAACTCGCCATGTCATCTAAAACCCCCGCATAATCCCATGAACAATGGACCCCCCCATATTCCATAACCAGACACCAGCCTAAAACCAAAATGAAGGGGTGGGAGGGCGGGACAATCACCAAGTCCTAACCGTCGCCTGCCTCCCGAACCTTCCCTGAGCCCTTAAATACCCCCGGGAGGCGCTCTGCCCCCCACGGCCACTCGCTGGCCGTGTGCAGCGCCAAAAACTCCCCGGGGGGAAACGCTTCGCGTTCCCCCCGGGCCCTCCCTTTTGGCTTACTGCACAAAAACCCAGACTCATTTAAAAGTAGAAAAGGTCGCTTTAATGTGACAAGCCAAAGCTTACAATCAAAACGCTTAACTGGCTCCATGGCCTAACAAACTAAAGAAATATTTTAACAACCAATTAAATAAATTAAACATTTTCATTTTCCCCCAACAATTAAATAATTAAATAACCCATTTCCTCCCTAATTATCCCTTGGACCCTACCGTCTCCTTGCCCCTTTTCCAGGCGTCCCGCTTTCTCCCAGGGGCCATGCCCCTCCAGGCTCAATACCTGTTCCCCCGGGGTGACCTGCTTGTGCAAACAGCGCCACCCCATCCTTTCCCGTGTCATTCCCCCATTGTGCTTCCCTCCCCCCACATCAAAAGGGGCCATGCCCCCGGCGCCCCGACCCACTTCAACACCCTTCAAACTCCCCTCTACACCAAACTCCCCCTTCCTATGACCTGCAGCCAGCCTGACCTGCCACATCAGAAACATATATTACACACAAACTTTCACAATGCCCTGACCTGTCACACAAAACTACCAACCCCTACCATCCTAACAGACCCCAAAACTCATAAAAAACTCGCCATGTCATCTAAAACCCCCGCATAATCCCATGAACAATGGACCCCCCCATATTCCATAACCAGACACCAGCCTAAAACCAAAATGAAGGGGTGGGAGGGCGGGACAATCACCAAGTCCTAACCGTCGCCTGCCTCCCGAACCTTCCCTGAGCCCTTAAATACCCCCGGGAGGCGCTCTGCCCCCCACGGCCACTCGCTGGCCGTGTGCAGCGCCAAAAACTCCCCGGGGGGAAACGCTTCGCGTTCCCCCCGGGCCCTCCCTTTTGGCTTACTGCACAAAAACCCAGACTCATTTAAAAGTGGAAAAGGTCGCTTTAATGTGACAGGCCAAAGCTTACAATCAAAACGCTTAAGTGGCTCCATGGCCAAACAAACTAAAGAAATATTTTAACAACCAATTAAATAAATTAAACATTTTCATTTTCATTTTCCCCAACAATTAAATAATTAAATAACCCATTTCCTCCCTAATTATCCCTTGGACCCTACCGTCTCCTTGCCCCTTTTCCAGGCGTCCCGCTTTCTCCCAGGGGCCATGCCCCACCAGGCTCAATACCTGTTCCCCCGGGGTGACCTGCTTGTGCAAACAGCGCCACCCCATCCTTTCCCGTGTCATTCCCCCATTGTGCTTCCCTCCCCCCACATCAAAAGGGGCCATGCCCCCGGCACCAGAAAAACCCTCCCCCGAGGAATTCTTTTTGCCCCACCCCCCCCAAATTTTTTCTACCTCCAACTTTTTACCCAGTCTCCCAGCCAAGAACCCAAGTCCGCCAGGTAGTGATTATTCCCATACACGGACAAGTGTACCCCATCCTCTCTAAAGATAAGGAGACCCTCATATGTTATTTCCTTATGGTCCATGACCTGCCCTGCCACCGAGGCACAAAATTTTACCATTTCTCTGTTTATCCCCTTCCTGGCCCGCTCTATTGCTCCCTCACTTCTCACTCCCCTCCACACTCATCGAGGCAACAACTTAGTCCATACCACCACTGCTTGAGGCCACATTTCCCGCACCCACACTAAGTCCCTCTTCATTTTCCTTTGCAGAGCCACCCCCGTATCTCTCACCAGGTCATTCTCCCCTGCATGCATAATCACCACCTCTGGAACCCCAAGCGTTCCCTCATCCCTGCCAATATAGGAAGCAGCTGATCCCACCACAGGCCCCCCAACCCGTGCCATCTCACCACCACTTCCTTGTAACTGCACCCCAGTTGCCTTCCAAACACCCTTTTCTCCGCCTCTTTCCCAGCCCACTTAACAATTGAATGGCCAACAAATCAAAACTTGCGCCAACTCCCCCTTCTTTCGCACAGCATCTGAAAAAGAAATTACAAAATCACTGACAAGTTAAAAATATTTCAACAACAACAGTTGGCCCACAAAGTCCTACTCCACCTTTTCAACATTCCCCTTTATCAAACTCCCTGCGTACCTCTTGTATTTCCCAGACCTCCAACGCCCCAATCTTTTCACCTTGTCTTCTGAAAAACCCAGCCTGGTACCCTCAGATGCTGCGCCCATCCTAAAGGAATGAGTCCCAAAATCCTCTGCCTTTTCTCCCACTGCCACCAGCGCCTTCCACAATACCCCTAGCACCTGGGCCGCTGAAACCGGCGATCCATCCACATGCTGAAAAAAAACCAAGCCTGTCTTACCCCCACAGCGCTCCTTCCACACCTTGCCTGCCTGAACTGGGCATAAGACCTTGCTCCCTCGACCCAGCCGAACCCAAGAGCCCCTTCCCTTCTGATCCGTCTTAGACCTTTTAATCTTGATGTCTAAACCTTCTTCTGTAATTTGAACATCTTCCCATTGCAGTCCCCCTACCCCCCTTTTCCCCGACCAACTCAGAAACCCTGAAAGCCCCAAAGAATAACCACGTAAAACAAGTCGCAAACAGTTCCCCTACAAGCAATAAACCATTTGTTCCACTTGTTGTGCCCAGTTTATTGCTTTACAGTCCTACGTTGCCCCCCCTGCACCGGGGGCCCACGTGCACCCCCGTCCATGCAGGCCCTTTAGTTTATTACTCCTCTCGCCACTGCACCAGGGGCCAAACCTGTACCCCCGTCCATGCAATCCCTTCCATATAACTAATCTTCAAGCTCCTTGCATCCATTACCACCTGTTTCCCACCTGCACCAGGGGCCCTAGTGCACCCCGGTCCATGCAGGCCCCTTTTCTGCCTTACTCCTCTCCACCGCTGCACCAGGGGCCAAACCTGCGCCCCCGTCTTCCAGCACCTTGCTTCGTTGCTCCACATTTTTTTTTTTGTTTAGCTGCACCAGGGGCCCTAGTTCACCCCAGTCCATGCAGACCCATCTCATCACTTCCCCTTGCTGCACCAGAGGCGCTCCCGTACCTCCGTCCATGCAGCCTGAAGCCTACTCACCTTGTCGTGCGGCAAGCGTGAGGGCTTCAGCACCGTCGTCCATGCCCTCCAAACGACAGCTACCTCCCCTTAACAATTTCCACCGTTACATCCCCCCTGCGGCCCTCCCCTACCTACGCCTCTTCCTCCTCACCCTTCTCCTGCCCCCTTTAAGTTGCCCCCAAAAAACTTTCATCAAACCTTGTGCCCCCCCCCCTCCTTTTTACGATAAACTGAGCCCGACCTACCAGCACACCCCAATTTACCTGGCATGCGGTCCTTCCCCCCCACCTACTTGCCCCGCTCCTCGCCCTGACCCACTGTCCCCTGCCTGAAAACAATCTGTAACCGGATGCCGACCCGCACACCTGCTGCACTCGTGTTTAAATTTGCACATCCACCTCATGCAGCCTTCTTTATTGAACGCCCAACATGCTGTCGAGGGCTGTCCTCTGCCTCCTCCCCCCGCCCCCTTATGGGCGGGGCGACCAAGAAAGGGCCGGAAAGGCACGGGCAGCCCACTTGCTGTGTGCAATGTCGGGGCAGGCCTCGTTGGGGCCATCCATTGCAGCCAGAGATCCATGTCTATCTCCCCCCAGACCGCCTGACTGTCCTCTGCCATTCTCGCTCTGAATTCCTCATCATACCTTACCCAGGCAAAACCCCCAAAACTCGTGAAAGCCTTCCTTATTACATCCATATATTTAAGCAGGGCCACGCACGCTCCGGGAATTTTTCGCAATACACACTGGCATAAATGATAAACGCCGACGTCCAATTCTCAATAGTCACCGGGACCCTTGGGCGTGAAGCCAGTTCCCTCTCTTCCTCCTTAGACCCCTCCTTTGCTCTCACTTCCCTATGGAGCAATTTAAAGACATCCACAAATTCCCCCGCCTGAATCTTCTCCCTGGTCGCTGCCATCAAGTGCGCCCCCAATGGTTTTGTTATCCCCATGTATGGCAATTTTTTCTCTTTTCCTTTCACTTCAACCTCCTTATCTTTTCCAGCTTGCACTTCGAGCACCAATGGCTCCCCCACTTTGTCCGTTTGGACCTCCACTGTGCAAATGCTCATTTCAACCCCTGCGGCTCCAATGGCCTGCACACCAACTTCTTTCCTTACACCTTGCAGTCCAGACCCTTCGTCCCCTGTCCCCCTTCTTGTGACCCCTCTCTGCCATGCAGATGACCATTCCCTTTCCCGCTCACCTCTTTCCACACCTGCCGCCTGTGGTCTGGCGTCCACACCGATGCTCCTCATCTCCTTTCTTAGAGAGCTCCTACATTGCGGATGCGAGCTCATGCCCGAGTTGAGTTGATGATCTTCTTGCGAGCCCGGGGCGTCCGCCCCGCCACTCCTTTGACGTCTTCTCGGCGGGGTTGTGGAAACCCCTGCCTGGTCCTCTTCTCTCGGGCGAGGCGTTCCGTCCTCCACCCTGGAATCCTCATTGCTAGGGGCTGTGCAGCACCCTCTAGGCTCTCCTTGCGCTGACCGAGGAGGGGCCGTACTGAAACCCTCTACCTCCACCTGCCCAGCGGGGGCTGCGCAGCGCCCTCCGCCCTCACTCCTCCTACCCGGGGGGGCCGTTCCGCGCCCCACTCTACCTTCCTCTATTGATGGGGACCTCTCCCTCCTTCTCCCACCTGCACTCTTCTGCAGGTATTTACCCCCTCTTCCCCTCTGCCCTGACAGCCCTTTCTGTGCCCCATCCCTGCCCCCACTGTTGTTCCCTCGAGCCACCTCCTTTTGAGCATTCCCATCTTCCCTAGGTCTATCATTCACTCCCTCCCTCACTGGCTCCCCACCCAAAATCCTTTCTCCCCCGGACGCCCTCCTGTCTATCTCCCTCCTCATCTTCCTGCCCCTGGATTCCCAAACCTCCCCTCTCCCTGCCACGGGGGTGCAAGCCACCACTACCGCGAGAGCCCCATCAGCCGTAGCTCTATGCTGCGGCCTGCCCCCACCTACCTCCCCTTCTCCCGTTACTTCCCCTACCGCCCCTTCCAATCGGGCCTTAGATGCTCTGCTAATAATTTCCAGGGCCTCCCTCAGAGCCCTAGCATCAACCAAACTCTTCTTGCTAGCTCCCTGGCCCACCTTTGTGCACCAATAATCTGGTTGTGCACTAAAAATATGCCCCCTGAAAATTAAGCTAGCAAAACTACGCCCCCGAGCCAAAACCTACCCGTGGACCTATACCCAAAATACCAAAACTGCTATCTTTGAACAGCGTAAAATTAACACCTCATAAAAACCCACTGGTAATATGTAAACCAAAATAGTATATTTGTTTATTTATATTATTATTATTATTTTTTTTAAATTAATTTTCCTATTTTACCCCCATAAATACTGCCCCCTCTTAATGCCCTCGCCCTCAGAGACCCCTCAATCCTGCTCTACAGTGCCCAGCAAAAACCCTACACCCACCAGACACAAGATCCACTTGAACACAATACCTCCCACACTGCCCCCTGGTGTATCGCGAGATGCACCGCACTGTAATGCAATCAAGGAAAAATAGAGCTGCCCCTTTAGTAGTAATAATAATAATTTGGCATTTATATAGTGCTATGAACCCTCAGGTATCTGAGCGCTGCTTATTATTACCCACGGTGTGTGAGCTCGGAAGGATGAAAGGCTGAGTTTGGCGCCGCTGGGCTAGCAGGCTCTGCATTGATGTCAAAGCAAGCGCTCTACTCGCTGTGCCACTTGACCAGGTATGATCCCACTGACACTAGACAGCCCATTAGTCCTTAATCTTGTATCTGTGCGAAAAAAAAAAAAAAAAAAAACGGGCCCTGGACACGGAGCTGCAGGCTGCCAATAACGTAAACAGCAAATGCCAATAAAACGCACTCTTAAAAGAGAAAACGCTCGCAGGCAACTTTCCCAAATCCCCCGAAGAATGAATTGGCCAAGAATCCGTGTTCCTAACCCCAACGCTCTACACCACCCCCTCCTCCCAATTAGAAACGGTCGAAACGTTCGCTCCACAACCTGCAAACTTAAAAAGGAAAACCAACTGAACTACAGCGGCTCCCGTAAACACCCCGCCAACAGCGCTTTCCTCCCCCCAGGTAAGAAAATGGAGGTACCTTATTTACGGTACCTTCGCTATAAAACACATTTTTTTAAAAACTTTTTTTTTAATTTTTTTTTTTATATAACTACCTACACAACAAACCTACACGCTAAGATGCCCTATTCCTCACCTCTACTGATAACCCCTTCAAAAAGCCCAACTGAGGGAAGGCTCGGGAGCAGGCGACAGGACTGATACAATCACCAAGTCCTAACCGTTGCCTGCCTCCCGAACCTTCCCTGAGCCCTTAAATACCCCCGGGAGGCGCTCTGCCCCCCACGGCCACTCGCTGGCCGTGTGCAGCGCCAAAAACTCCCTGGGGGGAAACGCTTTGCGTTCCCCCCGGGGCCCCCCTTTTCTTTGCCTGCTGAATGGCCAGTCGTATCCTGAAGTTAACCTGTTCTACCTTCAGGCAGGTGCAGACCACATCATTGCTGCTGCGCCTTGCCTGGCCACGTGCCTTGCCTTCACTGAATGAAGGATGAGTGGAACCGTCTGCACTTGTGTTTGCAGCCATGTTGCTGGCACTTGGGGGATGGTCCAACAGAGGCGCCTAAGTGAACCTCGCCAGCGGCTCTTTGGAAAGGGCTGCAGATCAGCAGCAAAGTAACAATCTCACTTTCTGGTTGGGTGAGCAAATATTCCACCAGTCCTACATTAACATCAACGCTTGTCTCGGGAGGATAGCACAAGGGCAACGTGCTCGCCTTAGAAAACGACACGAAGAACACAAGTTCGATCCCCGGGTCCGCGCTTAGAAACATCTGGGTATTAAGCGCGTGCACCTATTATTTCATAAAACGCGCATCCTTTCCCCGCCTGCAGAGGAGGAATGCATCATTCCAGTCTGGAATACTGCACCAGTCTGTTTAGGAGCCTTCCCACAAACACGTTTCAGAAGGGTACGTGCTCAGATGTCTGGGTAATGTAAGGCTTAAAGCAGCGTGTTCGTGTTACCCAGTCCAAAGAGATCTCCACACTCCCCCCTTTACTGCTGCGCAGATGGAATTGAGCGCAGCACGCTTCACTCAAAAGCACAGTTTGGCACCTGCCCAGGTACTCTCAGACAGGTTTAAGCGGCACATCCTAAACACACCAATTTGTTATGGTACCTGTGCCAGAAGGATATAGCTGCCCAACATGGGGTCGGGTCATTTTTAAATGAAGACGCCATTTACCTGAATGAGCTTCCAAAACAACTGAGGCCAAAAGGCTTTCCAAAAAAAAGTAAGGAGAATTCTTCAAGGCTCAGTGTCTGCGGTTCAAAGTGGGTGCACGGAACTGCTGGTGCCCCTTCAGGCAAGTTCTTTATGTGTGCGGCGAAGAGGCGTTCGTAGTCTCTTATAGCGCAACGTACCTGTGAAAAAAGTACTACTACGAGTACTCCCACAGCCTCGGTCAAATGAAACATTTCATTGCGCAGCTCGGTGGCACTCCCACACCCGCCCACGCGCCTCTGTGTTCACGCGAGTCTCCCTTTTATCCTTTCCACAGTTTGTCTGTTGGGAGCCTACTGCAATGTCTATCATAAGATGTCTCAGAGCAGCCATGCTTTACTTTGTTGACGGCACAGAATGTTCATCAACGAATTCCCGTGGGCCAGGTGCGGTGTTAATGTTGTCTTTTGTTTCAGACGACCAGAGGAGACCTGTCTCTGTGGTGAAATTGCTGCTTCCAGAGTAAATAAGTGCACCAATGCTGTAATTAAAACTTTGTAGAGCATCGCTTATGGTTGTCTTTAGAGCGCTATACGTGGCTTTTTTCATACAATAGTATTTTGCAGAAAATAATTAAAAGATGACCACAATTAGAAATGTTGTCTTTTGGTAGACAGTATCTCAAAGTAGTAAGGGAGATTCAATGAACACTAGAAATTACATGGCTATCTCTAGCTCAACTTACCTCTGTAGAATCCGATGCCCAATTCATCATTTGGGATTATTGCAATATCTAGCCAAAATAATGTCTCTTTGCCATAACGCAGACCTTTGTCCGGATCCCAATTGTTGAACATCAGTAGGACATACTATAACAAACTATGCAGTTTAACTTGTATCCACAGCCTCCTTTCCCATCACTTCAACCTGTCCCTTTTCACTGTTCTGACCTGCCATGGAAGCCTTTCTAGAACCCTTGCTTCTTCTCTATGGTCCAACAGTCCACCATCCTTCTTTCCTCTGGTCTCTTGGTCTGCCACCTTTTCCTATCCACCACAACCTTTTGTTTCCTGCCCCCCTTCTTAGCCCCCATCCCTCTCCCTTTGGACTTCTGGCCCTAACCAACCTAACCTGGTCTTCCCTGCCCGCCAGGTGTTACAAAAGTCAAAGGTTACAAATAGGGGCTATGGCCCGCCCCTCTCCTCCAAAAGGGGCCGGAAGGATGTATTTTCCCAATTAGTGCCAGTGACGTAGAACAACATTGGAGGGGGCCCCCTGCAAGCCATGCTGAGGCGCTCCCCCTAAGCTGCTTAACAAATCAGGGGCACGCCACACCCCTGGCCGCCTGGACCACCACGTATGCGCAATGTGTACGATGATTATGCCGCTGCAAGGGGACGCACTACTCCAGGAGAAAGATGTAAATACGTTTTATAATCGAAGCTTAAATGTTTCAACTAGCATAGAAAGAAGAGGGCGATGCCTGGTCCCCAAATACATCAGCCGCCAATGGTGGCTGGTGAGTTGTTTCATTGGAGGGGGTGTAAATATTTGCTGCAAGAATGCGATTGCGACCAAGCGTAGCAAGTGAGCCCGAATCAATGAACAGAGGTTTGGGGGGTCGGAGTGGATTCTTCCCCCTCCCCAGAGAAAATGTTTTGAATAATGGGTTAAAATGGTCCATTATGCAGCACACTTTTTGTAAAAATATTAGGTAAAAAGCTAGACAGTTTGCAATCAGTTTTGTATGGTAACTCATGAAAAAATACAATAGCTGAAAGTCACCAAAAGTGCACAGGTGCATTTCCCAATGCATTTTCATGCAAATATATGCAAGCATAAAAAACAATTTCATGTTGGCTGTGCACATACATTTCAATGCTGGCTCAAACAACATATGCCAGTATTTCCATATAAGAACATACTCATGTTCACTTGGACGTTATTTTATAGTATAATTAGTGGCATTTTGTACAAAGCTGACTCTGGCTATATATGTCATTGCTCCTATGTAACACCATACTCCTGTTGGTTTGGCCATGAAAAGTGACATGTCACAATAAAACAAATATCCAAACTGGTTCCAATGTAGGCCAGAATATACTCATAAGAAAACATATCACACTTGCTTCCTCATAGATGCTCAGTAATTAAAAAGTAATTCTCCAATAACAAATAGCTAGACCGCTATACCAAAATGTCAGTCTAGCAATGTAATACTACTGTAATGTAATGTAATACAGACACACGCACACACACACACACACACACACACACACACACACACACACACACACACACACACACACACACACACACACACACACACACACACACACACACACACACACATTCATTCATGCCCCTTCACCCACCAGTCACTCTCCCATACACCTTCTCTCATATCCACTCACACTGTATTCACCACACTCCCAGAACATTCAAACACACACTATCACATTCCTACTCATTCACTCCCCCATAATCCTTTTCTCACATCCACTCACACTGCATTCTCCACCCAGACATGCACCTGCCACCCACCAAGAACATTCAAACACACACTATCACATTCATAATCATTCACCCACCAGTCACTCACCCCTAAACCTTTTCTCTTGTCCACTCACACTGCATTCTCCAAACAGGCACGCATGCACGCACCCACCCACCCACCCACCCAGTACATTCAAACACACACTGTCACATTCATAATCATTCACCCACCAGTCACACACCCATACACCTTCCCTGCCATCCACTCACACTGTATTCTCCACACAGGAATGCACCACCCACCCAGAACATTCAAACACACACTGTCACATTCATACTCATTCCCCACCACTCACTGATCCACTCACACTGCATTCTCCACACAGGCACACATCCACCCAGAACATTCAAACAAACACTATCACATTCATACCCATTCACCAACCAGTCACTCACTCATACCTTCTTTCCCATCCACCCACACTGTATTCTCCACACAGGAATGCTCCCACCCACCCAGAACACTCAAGCACACACTGTCACATTCATACCAATTCACCTACTAATCACTCACTCATGCAATTTCTCTCAAATTCATTCACACTGCATTCTCCACACAGGCACCCACCCACCCAGAAACAAAAACACACACCCACACACACATACACACACACACCCACACCCCCACTGCTCTTCCCCTGATGGGATGAAACCCAATAAATGTTGTAGTGTTTTGCATCAACTTTTGAAGACTAAACGAAATCTCTCAATTTGATGCTTACCCTATGTCCCATATTGATGAGTTGGTGGAGGGACTAGCCCCAGTCAAGTATATTTCCACACTAGGTCTTACTAAGGCAGAGGTGTCACTAGGGAGGGTCTGAGGAGCTATAGCCATGGGTAGTTTGATTATAGCCCCGGATAGAAGCTCAGTAGCTACAACCAAAAGGCTAGCTGACCCGAGTACCGATAGTCCTGACATTAGCATAGCCACAGATCTTTCACAAACTTAGCAACATGCCTCCACTAAGGGATATTGGCAGGTACAACTACACAAGGATGCCAAACCAAAGACAGCTTTCTCCACACCAGAGGGACCGTACCAATTCACAGTCTTACTGTTTCGGCTACATGGGCTCTAGCCACCTTCCAAAGATTAATGGATGAAGTCCTAGCTCCTTGCCTGGAGTTTTTGGGGGCTTACCTGGATGATATGGTGATCTATAGCGCCAGCTGGCAGGATCACCTCTGCCATCTAACAGCAGTACGCACTCAACTCAGGAAAGCCAACCTTACTGCTAAAAGACACCTGGCCCAACCTAGTGTGAAAAACCTGGACTTTCAAGAGGTCAATAGGAAGGTACTACCTCAAACCATCAAGGGAGAAGTGGTCCAGCAGGTAGAGCTACCTGTTTCGAAGAAAGACTTTCAAGCCTTCTTAGTACAAGTGTGATACTATCAATGTTTTATACCATGGTTTTCAGATATCGTCAGCCAGCTGACAGATTAAAGAAAGAACAACCAAACATTGTAATCTGGAGTGAACAAGCAGAAAAGGTCTTTAAGCACAGGAATTAGGACCTGTGTAAGAGCCCCATGCTCATTATGCCCAATTTCAAAAAGCTGTTCATCCTACAGACATATGCATCCACTAGCGGGTTAGGAGGTGTGTTCTCAGAAGGTAATTGGAGAAAAGCAAATAAATTACATCAGTCACAAATTTACAACACAGTTAGGTAAATTACTTGATAGTGGAGCTGGAACCCCTGGCGATCAAGCGGGCCATGTAAAGCTTGTTAGGTAATAACAGGAAGAAAATGTAGGCTAGTTACGGTCCACACACCCCTGGTATGGAAAGTGAGGAATGAGGACATGGACTTCCGAGTCTGAAGGTGGTTTCTGTCCCTAGAGCCTTTTTATTTTTCAGTGTAACATAGAGCAAGTACCAAGCAAACAGATTTCCTGTCAAGTTACTCGAATGAAGATAGACCACAGGGACAGGAACTTGATGAGGAGGGCTCAGAAGAAAGAGCGGAGTTGTGTGACAGGGCCAAAAACTCAAACTTGTCAGGGCGAGGTGTATACCCCTCTCCGTGGGGGAAAGGGGGTTATGAAATAGACCCAGAGCCAAGATTACAGATAAAAACAACGTATTGAGAGCATGCCCAAATCCTTTCTGTATGCAGAACTATGTCTCCTACCATACCTTTTAAATCAGAAGCTCAGTAGTGTTGCTCTCGTTGCAGATCCCCACAGCACTGCAATGTGCGATTGATTGAGCAGCCGAATGATCATCAAGGTGCAGAAAGAAAGAACTTGAGTCCTGCTGAACGACACGCACTGCAACCTGGAAAAGCATGAAGCATCCTCAAGGACAAACGGGAGCGATCATATGAATAATCACAGGGACGGCACAGTCCTGGTTGGACGTACCAGCAGGGGCTCCTACATAACCCCACTGCACCACCAGAGAAACTCACAGCCAATAATACTGGGGAAAGCAACCCACTTTATGAACAGTTAGAGACCTGTGCCGCCATTACGCAGCAAGGGACTGCAGAACCAGTGGACGGGGCTTAAGCCACTTTTTAAAGATTCCCTTTGCACACACGTGTCCTGGGTTGTAGCGTGCGAATTAGATTGGCTAGGGGAAGCAAGCCAATCCCTGATGCAGCACAGATGTTTAAGTGGAGAAAGGAAACAAGACATTGTGGGTGTACCGGGTGAGGTCAGCAGTGGAGGTTGAGGATGACTGAGAGAACAGAAGGAGGGAATGGAAAATTGTGGAAGAGTTTTTGGGAAAAGGTGAGGCATTGGTTTAGGAATGCAAGTATGTGCATGGTCGGACTGGGACAATACATAGCCCGTGCCACCTCAAATAACGTGTGCCTCACCTAAAAAAAGGTGGCCTTCAAACCCTCACCCGTGATTTGCATCAATTCAGAACGTTACAGAAAATGCTACTTATGGAGGATTACTAGTGTTTGTGGAATGTAATGTTTTGTGTAAACACTTGGGAACACCAGTGATAATATTCCTTTCCCCTGGCCCTGGCATTTGATAGTGATTTGTTATTTATATAGCCCTTTCTCCAAATCACTGTAAATAGAACATATTTACATACAATTACTTGCAACCAAAGTGGTTGGCACTCATTTATGAACCTTGGATTATTGAAAGGCTGAGTTGGCCTTGCCAGGATTTGAACCTGCTACCTGCAGATCACACATAGATCGCAGCAGCGCCAGAGAGCTCTAAACCTGCTGGTCTACATTACTGGATTAAGATAGAAGGAGCAGTAGACCCTTCCTTCCACCCTCCCATCATCCATCCCCCCTTTGCGTCTTTCTCCCTTCCTTCCTCTTTTGATTTCCTTCTTTTTTTCTTCTGTTCCTTCCTTTTTTCTTGCTTCCCCTTCCTCTATAATGCAGGCTAAGGGACCAGCAGCGACATCTTGGAGACACAACTGGTCTACAGTTCATTCCGAGCTGCTCTCTGCTGATATTGTGGCTCATTGTAGAGTGGCTGCGACTATTGATTCTTCTTCCCTTTCTGGGATTCTAGTTGATGTCGCCAATCTTGTTCCCCCGCTCAAACTAGTCCAGGCTCGGAAGCGTCCATCTGAGACATGGTTCACGGACACACTTAGGGCTTCTTGCCTGAAAGTTAGACAGGCAGAGCATAAGTGGCGCTGTGTGTATGGTTCTGCCGAAAAGGCCACCTATCGCGGTTTGGCCAAAGCTTCCCATCAGAATGTGGTGATAGCCAAACAATTTTCTTTTTACTAATAAGGTGGAGCAAGCTCTTAACCAATCTAAGGAACTTTTTTCAGTGGTAAATTCTTTTTCTTCTGCCACTCGTTTCGCAGCTAGGGTGCCGCCTTCTCAGGCTCTTTGTGACTCTCTGGCTTTTTCTACACTTAGGTAGTGGACATCTGCAGTAACATCTCAGGCGGCCAGCAGCACTTAGCTGCAAGTCTGAACACAGAAGAGGTGCCTACTGGGAGTATGGGATGGAATAATTTCCCTGAATTCTCAGCGATCGAAGTTTTGCGGGCAGTGTCTGACCCTATTCCACTGACCACTCTTAAAACCATCATGCCGGCCATGATACCTTGGGTGGTGGATGATGTCAACTTTACCTGCCAACATGGATTGATTCCCGCCTAGCTGAAGCGGGCGACTGTGATCCCACTTCTTAAAAAACCTTCCTTTGATGCATCGGTACTGGCTAACTTTTGCCCTATTTCCCTTCTCTCTTTCTTTTAATGAAACTGTTAGAGTCTCTGATAGCCCCTCTTCTCTCTTCTTTTTTGGAATCCTCCTTGGTGTTTGACCCCTTTTTAAATCAGGGTTCCGACCTAGACGTGGCACTGAGAGCGTCCTGGTGACTGTGGTCGACGATCTCACCATGGTGGTGGATCGGGGTGGTATGGGGGCCCTGATCCTATTCGATCTGTCTGCTGCATTTGACACAGTCTACCACACCATCCTGTTCTTTCACCTACGGGCTGCAGGCCTCTCTGGCCCATCCTCTCCTGGTTTGTTTTGTTTCTCACAGATAGGAGTCAGTCTCTTCCTCTGCCTTCCTTTATATCTTCCTCACACAATCTATCCTGTGGTGTTCCACACGGTCAGACTCGTCCCCTATGCTTTTTAATATCTATATTCAGCCATTATTCCTACGTCAATGACACTCAGATCCTGGTCCGCCTTGATCGGGACCAGGCTACCGCAGCCCACGAGCTGCGGGAGTGTTTTTTTTGGCGGTGGGGAATTGGATGATTGCGAACTGGCTTAAGATGAATGGGGACAAAACCGAAGTTCTGGTGGTGGGTTCCTCTACGGCTTCTGCTGTATGGTCGGCTCCCTGTTGGCCCCCCACTATGGGTTATCTCCCAATCCCAGTGAAGGGGGGGAAGAATCTGGGGCTTCTCCTGTCGTCTGACCTATCTACGCCACCTCAAGTCAGTGCAGTCTGTAAGACTGGACACTTTCTCCTTAGAGTGCTGCGTAGAGTTCTCCCTTTCCTGCCCGAGCGGCTGCGCCCTTTGGTAGTTGCCTCATTGATTACGAGTGGGATCTACTATTGCAATGCTCTTTATTTGGAACAACCTCCTGGGTTGATACATCGCCTTCAACTGCTGCAGAACTTAGCAGCTAGGGTGGCAACCAATGCCCCCTATGGTGTCCATATAAGCCCTGTGCTGCAGACCCTGCACTGGCTTCCGGTGGCCCAAAGGATCAAATTTAAATCTTTGTGCCTGGTGCACTGTGCCGTCTGCGGGCAGGGCCCGGAATACTTGCGGGATACATTTCGTCCTTATGTTCTGGGTCGGTCACTTCGTTCAGGCAATGCCAACTTAGTGGTAATTCCGAAGGTTTGCCTGGCCCGCATGGGCGGTTGAGCCTTCTCGTATGCTGCCAGTAAACTATGGAATGGGCTGCCAGGGGCCCTGAGAGGCACAGTGAACCACTTACAGTTTAGACAGGCGTTGAAAACTTTCCTGTTATAGGGCCATGCTAATGGGTCAGATCCTGACTTTTTCTCGCATCAAGATGCCTTCGGGCGAAAGTGGACATATAAATGCAGTTAACATAACATAACATTCTCTCCCCTTTCTTTCACTGCATTTTCCTCTCCTACTTTCCTTCCTCTCTCACATTGTTTCCTTCCTATCTCCCTACCATCTTCCCTCTTAACTTCTTCCCCATCCTTCTACCCTCATTCTTTTGTGTCTCTCCTACCATTCCTCCTTATTCCTTTCTTTCCTCACTTTCTGTAAATCCTAGCCCATTGTTATGTTTGAAATAGCTGTTAATGTTAAATAATTGTGCATGGTGAACAGGCTAGGGTGCACTTGAGTCGAGTGCAATGATGGTACTGCAGCATTCTTGAATCACAGCTGATACCAAAGGGCACCCGCATCACAGAAGCGCTTAGTGGAGACAGCATGAGAGTGCGATAAATCCATGTTCAGACAGACGCATTTAATCTAGGCATGTCTGGAAACCACGTCTGGGTCTGTCTAGGTATAGAACTGTGATGGGATTAGGGGCCAGGATTTGCAATGCTTGTATGTGGAGTCTAGTCCTTCGGCTAAAGTGCCAGGAAAGGATGACGTCCGCAAGCATGCAGTTTCAGCTACGAATTAATGCCACAATTCACCACAACCATGGTGCCACCACACACCTCATGCCGCTCAGACAACCCCCAACTGAAAGCAATGCCACACTACAGCCCCCCCAATTCTACCCATATGATATTCAGTGTGGGAACCCTCACTGATTAAATCAGGGTAATGCACCTAAACTACTGAGGCGCCATTGCTGGCCTGAAAGTTAGGAATACCCGTCCTCAGTGAACCACGTGACCCTCATATCAGTATGACACAGTGTGCTGCCCAACCGGCTTCTTTTCACTAGCAAAATCTGATAACCTGGCTTTAGACCTCTGTATTAAGACTTTAGTGAAGCGAGAATATCTTATTTACCACAACTTGCTATTTACTGATCAAGACCCTGAGCAAACATGCCCTACACCAGAAAACACGTATTCAAAGGAAACATGGTGCAACAAACGTTAAGTCCCTCAGACTCTCTCCCAGGCACACAAAGGGCCAAAGAAACAGGCCTTGATGCAATGTTGGAAAGGGCCCTCAATGTAGCCACTGAGTCTGAACCACACACAGCCTCTGAGATGTCCTTTACTGAGCGGCCTGTAATAAAACTCCAAATGCACAGGGAAGTATACAGCAAACATGGTTTCACATCCTTTTATGTATTGGGGTTCAGCTATGCAAGTGTACTGGCACAATAAAAGGTAGAACTTTTACATTCAATCATACACACAATATATATTGAGGGCAGTATTTAGATGCCAGAGACCATGACAAACGTTGGAATAAACAAAACTGAGGCTTTTAAGAGAGAATAATGATCGTATGCCTCAGGTGTCATCAAATGCAACCACCTAGCAGCACATATGTTATTTTTATTTCACCTACACCTGACCTGCAAAGGTAAGGATGAAGCAGTGTGCAAGGCATTCTGGGAAAGAGGTTTTTCTTTCAATTAAAACAATTTAGCTGATTGTCTTAATCCCCATATTCTGGATATGTAGTACATTCTGAAATACTATCCTAGGGCTTATAGAATGCTACAGCCATATGCTGCAAAGTTCAGAAGCAAGGTCAAACACTAGACTCCAATGCCAACTGTTTGGATGTGAGTGAAAGGATCAAATTGTGACAAATTGTTGTGCACACTTGTGCTTGATACACTTCATACCTAATGCACAAGTAAAATGTACTGTCCGTGTCCTAGAATAGTACACAGGAACTTATGAAATCAGCTATTAACACTGTACATTGGACACTCCTAGTCAACAGGCAGGCACAAAATACACATACATCTAGCAATATATATTACAGTTTAAGGGGAATTTCCATTTCCATAAACTAAAATTATGAAGCATGTTCCTGGCCACTAGTCCGACGAGACACATTTTTTTAGACAAAGGCTGAATCACTGAATTTGCAGGGGTTTGTCCATGTCGAATATCAGACAAGCGTTTTAAGAAGATCATCAGAGCTCTAACTCATGGGTTAAAAAGAGACACGTGGCTTGGTTGCAGTTTGTTTTTAGTCTTAGAGAGCTTTCAGAGAGGCTTGCTCATGACCTGATCAGTGTGACATACATACAAACAATCTCCTCACTGCATGAAGGAGCCAGCAGGTACGATAACATAGACCCAGGGCAGCCCAAGTCGAAACATAGATCTTCCTGGGACGTCATTTGGGGGTAGCAAAGGCTCCCCCTCTTCTACCCCTAAACCTGTCCTTGCTACACCTGGGCCACTGGACAAAGAAGCAGTGCCAAGAGCAGATGTCTGTGTTGCACCTGAAAAAGGTGGTTGTAAACGCAGCTACACGTGCCACAGCTTTTTTAGCTAGTTGGAAATGGGTAGGTAAGAGCAGTCTGTAGTACTCAGTGAAAGCACATCATGAATGCAAATATCATCAGTGTTTCTCATTGTCTGCATTGGCCAGTGAGCCACTGGGCCTGTGGTGGGAGGGTTGTGCCCCAGTGACTTCTGCCACCAATCCTGCCTGGGCACTGTGTGACCTCACCAAGATGTGCCAGACCTGCATCACAGGCATACTGTAGATTGTGGGATATATTGACCCACTCGACGGCATTGCCCACATCACCAAGCTGCATTTGCGCAAGTAACAACAACCTGGCTGTGCTGGCTCCTGTGTGCACCAGGACCTCAAAACTGCATTTTGGCAGCAACAAAAAAAATGGGTGCACCACCCTGCCTAGCACACTTCAGGCAAAATGGAACAAGGGGACACACTGGAAAATATGCCAGTGTGTTCTGAAACATATATCGAATCAAGTGAAGCAAAAGCCAAAATCCACTTCAAAATGAAACATTTTCACCCTTTCAAAATGCTGTTTTACACTACTACCATCAGTTCATTTTGAAACCACTGTGAGTAAAAAGGCCCTGACATATCCAGGGATTTCACTGTGACAGGTCAAGTGTAAATGTATCTAGACTTTAGATAAAACTTCTGCTTCAAGGAAATGACTACAGCTGCAAAGACAGTGTTGGCAATCTGAGGCAGCTGCAAAACTGAATTTAAAGAAAGAAATGCTAGCAGTTTTAACACATGTGGAAAATGGGCTTTTGCTGATTGAAGAAAAATTGGCCTGTTTGAAAATAAATTGTTAATGAAAGCCTGCTTACTTAGTAATGTAAAGGGTTTATGTTAGTGGTGATAATATACACATAGGCTATCTTCTTTCACAGGTTTGTTTAAATCAGGACCTAAAATAAGAAATTAAAAAGTTTAAGACACATCAGCTGGATTTGCAAGCTCTCAGAAAAACCAGTCATTCCAGTTGCCAGGCATGAAACTTCCCCCTAAGGGGAAGGGGACTATCATAAAAACTTTCTTCAGATACTGACAACTGTCTGATAATTACGGGGTTGAAAAGACTTTTGTCCCTGCTGGGACCCAAACCATAGAAGTCCTGGGACACTAACCTGTCAAGTGTAACGGGCAATAAAACTTTCAATTAAGATGGGAAACCCTCCTTGCATTGAAAGAAATGACAGTTGCTTGCAGTTGGAGGAAGAAAAAAAAAGGATCTAGTAACAAAGGGACTGTCTTTGGTGCCAAAGACTATTTTAAAAAAGAAACTTTAAAGACTTTTTTTTATCCCTGCAGCAAGAATTAGTAAAAATGTAAAAGGTTTGCAGTGTCAAATCTAATTTTACGTGCTGTCTTTTAAAACTTGGTAGAACTCATTGCTGAATGGGGAACAGAAGTTAAAAAATATGACAGATTCCAAGTAAAGTATTAATGTGGCAAACATAACGTTTCGTACATATATCCTTGGGGATAATTCACATCTGTGTACAAAGTTGCGGAATTTTAGGGCACATCTTTCATGTTTAAAATTACCAAAAGGTATCAGAAAGGTGAAAAAAGGTCACACAGACCTGAGGATTGGACTTGAGTAGTGCTTCACATAATATGTAACCTGTGTGTATAATTTGGCCAGAGATTGCAATTGAAGAAATATAAGTTTCTGGCAAAATCAGATTTTCAGTAAAGTAAATGTGGGAGTTTCTGGACATTGTAAAACCCACCTCATAAACCTGACATCATTCCCTTACAAATCCAACCAACTGAGAGTGAGGTGGAGACTAGCACCCCTGTCCTATCCCTTTGCTAGGGGTGTGCTTAGTTAAGCCTGCCCCAGTCATATACTGTGATGATGTCATTTTACACTATAAATAAGGGTCTCTCACAAGACACTACACACATATTCTTCCTGATTTCCTGCGCTGCGTTTCTGTACCTGTCATCTATCCAGATTCCAGATCCCAACTACAAGGCCAAGCATTGCTGATCCTGCTCGAGCAAGGTCTAATATTCTGAGAACCACTAAAATTCCCAAATAACCAAAGAGAAAATATATGGTAATTTTGGCATCCTGATCCAGCTTGGCTTGCTGCCACTCACTGCATGCTACTGCCATCCTGCTAACCCGATGACCTATATTATCCAATGACCAGAATTGCCAGTCCAGAAGTGCTACCCGGTAACCAGTCCATGCCCAGATGATCCTGTCCCGCTGATTTTGTCCGGCTGTCCTTTGTTAGACCAGATCCGTGTGGTTACCAGAACCGCTGACTGCCCAAAATCCAAAACTAAAAAGTGGACTGTGAGTATCAATAGGAACCATAGAAAACCATAGTATAACTTGCATTGCCTTGTCCTTAGTTCCCCTCTCTAAGTCATCCTATCCTTATCCTGATAACTTGTAATATTGTCAGAATTATTCTTGAAACCCTGCCATTGATTTCTAGTGCTAGCTCTAGCTCTTATAGTAATTTTGTCTTGTAAAATCCTAAACTATTAATCCTATTTCAAGTTATTGGACTGGTTCCACCAGGGCGGGCACTGTGGAACTAGGGTTTAATTTGCGAATCAACCCTGGAGCGTACTGTGTCCCTCTCTGGTATCCTATCCTGAATGCTCTAGTGTTAGTAAAACTGTTCTTGTCAAAACGGATTTCCTTTCCTTTTTCACCGCTCCATTTTACTCAAAACACGGCTTTCTAGATCTTGCATAACTAACTCAATTTACCAGCTAGATACCTAATTTAACTTCCATATTGTACCTATGATCTATAGCTACACCCCAACACAAGAACCACATTTAAACTATTTCACCCGTTTTTATTAAAAACAGTTTTGGTAATTTCAGGCGGGATTTTCAAAGTTTGCCAAATTCCCAACGTGTTATTTGCTGCAACATGTTTTAAAACCCTGCCACTCATTTTCAAACTGTATGCTCTTGCTAATACATTGCTTGTGATTGTTTGTACTTCTACATGGTTGCTGAAGTGAGGAATGATATTTCTTTCAAGGTTTTTACACACATTCATTCATTTATTCATCCATTTCTGAGTGTCATTTTTAGCATTGCCACGGTTTAAAATCCATTTTTCTCTCTTGTTTGGGGAGGGAAGGTCAGATTTCAATTCTGTTTTCCATTTGTCATTCCTGATTACCTGCTACTTCTGTTTATCCGCTTAGAACTGATTATTGGTGGGTTGAGGGAACATTGCAGGGGGAAATTTTTACTGAAGTGCTATCTTGTCTAAAATCAAAAAGTGCTCATATTCCCTGGTGTTTTGTAGATGTGTCACTAGAAGGTTAAACTAAGTGCATTGCTTACATTCCTATTGTTCTTATCAACCCATTGGTGATTGCTGCGCCATATTAAAAATTGGATGATTTCTTTTAATTTTCAAATAAATATTGTATTTTACCAACCAGCCTGGTTCATGGTCCATTCTGACCCGGGGTATTTGAAAAGGGTGTGTGATATGAGTGGTGTACCATCTCAATATTGAATCTAACATAAAAACATAAGCATTTCAATTGCGCGCTGCATACTAGGCCGAAACTAAGGTGTTCGTCGCCCGATTGAAATCCTTAACAAGATAGATGCAAAGTGAGCTAATTAATTTACATGAGGTTGCCCTCTGTGTTTGAAGTAAACCATCTGTTGCTTCCTCAAGCAAGCACAAATACGCATTTCTAAGGATAGCTCAGGGATAACACACTTGCTTTGGGAACAAGAGGATGCATTGTAATGGGGGCTCAGTTCCTGTTCCAGTGCTTATAAACTGGAGGAGGCTGGCATTAAGCAAGATATAAAGGACCAAAGGAAATAATAAAATCGGCCTTTTCTAGGGGTGATGTCATCGACCTGCTGCTGCTATTTAAATTTTAAAATAAAAAAAACCTGCGATTACTGTGAGCTGCAACACTTCTTTCCCCTCTATCTCCCATCTAACAAAAAAACTGTGGGTTACTTACCAGATAAGCAAATCAGAAAGGTGATGGCTGGAAGGTTTCAAATCATTCATAACCACTGGCAGAGCTATGGACAACCCTCCAGACCATTGTTTTTCTGGTTGACTTGTGCTGGTCAGTTGCTGTTTCCAGTCTGTGGCCAGACACTTGACAGGCGCTGGATGTCTTTGCTTTGGGGTTTTGGCCTCTTCGAGATCCTCTGTCTGTTTACAGTTTAGCCCGGTTGATGTACAATAGTCCAAGTTACTGTGTTGGATGTCTGCTTACATTCACAGTCATTTGGTAATATGGGCCTATACACACTGATATTAACGCTACATATGGAGATCCATTCTTTTATGAAATGTATATCATACTACAGTGATATTGTAACCATATTTTTCTTAGTGTAGAGGAACAATGCTATGTGATGCCACTTCCTGTTTTGTCAAGGGATGAAAGGTTGTGTGCATCACTTCCTGTGATGGCACTTAGGGGTGGGGTCAAATGACATTACTTCCTGTGATGTCATCAGAGGTTCAGGGTCATGTGATGTCACTTCTGCTACCCCAGGCATTTTGGTGAAATTAAGTCCCTGTTCCAAGACTGCGACATCCTTATCAATCCTCACTTAGTCCACCCCAAGGCATATAGCCAGGTGCACCAGCCCTCAGACAAGGGTTGGTCCATCGGAGGCTTCAGGGCCTTCCAAGAGAGACGGTCCAGAAAACCGGACATATCCTCGAGCCAGCACAGACGCAAGTAGCATAAGGTGGCGCACAAAGACTTTTTTCAGTCCCCATCCTCAGCCCCAGCCTCAGAGGGAAAGAAAGCATCACACACCCATCTAGATCTACGTGTCTCCCGTCAGGGGCAGGCTTGCCCTTCACGCTCACCACTGGCGGACAAGGTTTGCGGACCCATGGTCCTCTCAGTAGTATCCACGGGTTTCATGCTACCTATCCCTACTTCTCCTCTCTCCTCTCGCCTCTCCTCCACTCCCACAGATTGGTACAGCAACTCTGTTGGCGGACAAGCAAGTGGACCAGGTTTTGTTAGTGGGCAGAATCAAAGGAGGTCGATCCGTTGACCTGCATGCTGGATTATGTGCTATCCTTTTCTGCGCACCTCGCACACTCGGGGGTGTAGGTAGACACATGCCGCACGTATCTGGCGACTGATGAGTGGCACCAGTGGGCAGAGTCAGGGGAGCGCATTCACTTGTGCAATCTCTCCTTGCCTTGTCGCCCCTAGAAACACTTGTGTACAGGCGTGTTATAAATTACTTAACTTTATTTATTGATTTATTGATTTCTTTTTTTTTTGTTTATTTGGTTGGTTGTAAAACAACCTTTCAAATAATTCATAGAAAAGAAAAGAATACAATCGCATAATATACATAATATACACATTGTTCACATGAAGGATAACAAAAGTTAAAAGAAAAATAAACACAAATCAAAATACATATTAAATACATAAGTGTGGTTAGGGTAATTTTTTGTCAGAGCATAACTGAAACTAGAAATTCATGGACCATTTTTCACACAAAATAAATAACATATGTTCTGTAATCAGACTTGCCATTGCAGTTACTTGCTTAATTACTGATTAGTGTCAATATTGACCAATGACAAAATGGTTTCTAAATATTGCACTACTGCAATTCTAATTGCCAGTTTACTGCTAGTAAAAATTGTAAACCAAATTTCATCTTCAGTCATTGGAGCGTACACACCTAATAGACCCTGAAAGTAAGTTTTTCTTATTGAGGTTAGCTCTGGACAGATGACAACCCGTTGTTGTAGTGTTTCTGGACATTTCTTATTGAGACAGAATCGACAATGACTTGAATGTTTTGGAAGGTGACCCCTTCTTACCAATATTTCTGCTGTTGGTAATAAGTTCAGTCTAAATTGCATATATTGTTGTCTAATATGAGAAGATGGAAAGTTTAACAAGTAGTCAGCCATAACACGGATTTTTTTTGATCTGAATAGATGGGCGTTAAAATCTTTGAAGGTGCAACATTTGGCTCTGTTATAGATCCAATCGTGTTGAAACAATTTCGTTTTCGCACGATTAGGATTTGTTAGCAACACCTAAATTGATATGCACTCATTTGACAGTGCGTTTAGTACATAGCTTCGCCACTGAAAAGGAAAGACATGGTCCGAGCTAATAAGATGGTAAGCAAGAGCAAGCAAGATGTTCTTTGTTCCAAGACCCAGCAAACATTTGCAAAAAAGGTTGCACATTTTCCATAACAGTTGAGCCGATAGTAATATTAGACCTAGTTCAAAGCGGATTATGGGTAGTGGAGTGCCCTTTGGTAGTTTTAACACCGATTTCCAGAACCTTCCCTCACATACATCCCAAAGTTTGCATTTTAAAGGTAATTTTGTTTCAGCTCCATATAACAAAATCGGTACCACCTTCCATTGATAAAACATCATGATATGTTTGCATGAAATTTTCCCAAATTTAGATATTAGAAAATTTGCTTGAGATTTCAAGTTTTGCAATTTTGAATTCAACGTTGAGATATAACATGCATCTAAGAGAACATTGAACACCATTCAACCCAGGTACTTATATTTGGAAACGTTCATTAATGGCATAGTCAGCAGGTGCCAACGATAACTTTTTTGAGAGATGGACTTGTTGCGATGACAGGCAACTACTTGGGTTTTTTCAAGATTGATTATAGGATTGTTATCTGTAGAATACCTTGATAGTTCATTCAGTAAATTTTGCAATCCGCTGGGTGTTTAAGATAATAAAATAAAATCATCTGCATATAACATCCATGCAATTCGTTGTCCACCCATTTTTGGTGCATCATTTATAGAGTTCATTAGTTGTTTTCCCAGATCAAGAATAAACAGGTTAAATAAAAAGGAGGCCAGGATGCAGCCCTGTTTAAGCCCTCGTTCGGTCAAAATAAATGCAGATAATAGACCTTCTATCGTGAGTCTGATTTGTAGTGTCGTATTAGTATGCAACTGCTTAATGATGGAGATTAGAGAGGACGGACAGCCATACTGAGCCAGTTTGTCATATAGTATCTCGCGATCAACAGAATCAAATTCCACCCGGAAATCAACAAACGCAAGATATAGTGGTTGTTTCCGGGTGGCAAATTGGGATCTCAGAATATTCAGCGTCATGATGTTTGGAGATGTTCCCAGTCCTGAGATGAAACCTGTTTGGAATGGGTCTCTTTTCTCTCTGGTCTGTTGCCCACCTATTTAAGTCCCTGAGAACAATTTGGTTAAATATTTTCCCCGGGGCATCCAACTAGGCAATAGTCCTGTAATTTGCTGGATTTGATCTATCCCCCTTTTTGTAAATCGGGAGTATAATCAAATGTTTCCATGGATTTGGGATGTTTTGTGTTTGGATGATGTTAGAAAACATGGTATACCATATTTCTGAACATAATTTAGGATGTTGTTTCAGGGTGTAATTTGATAAACCATCTGGTCCTGGGGCGCGTATCATATCATATCAGCAGAACACTCTAAATGACTGTTGTATTTGCATATTGAATGTTTGAATAGGTCTGTATAATATTTGATCCAGACTTGCTCAGAAACATTGTTAGTTTGATATTTGAGTTGGTGTCCAGCAGTGGATTGATTAAGAATGGCCCAAATTTGTGCTGTGTTCTTCCCAGCTAAAGCCCTTAACATGAAAACACTGTTATTCTGGTAAATGGATGCTTTGTAGCATTGCAACCAGTTTTTATGCCTTGTTTTAATATTGGTTAATATTGGACCTCTAATGTTGGACAATAGTTTCATGGCCTGTCGCTTATTAGAGTGATAAATAGTTTTGGCTCTTTGTACTTGTTTGTCATATGCATGTAACATTTGCGACTTGGGCATTGTACATTTTTTCATCTTGTGTTGAAATAATTGCATTAAATCACGGTATACAATTTCATCATGCTGCACCTTTGTTGCTTTGGTTATCTCCTAAGCATAGTAATGATTAAACCTTTTCAAGGAAGTTTCAGACCAACGTAGTCTTTTGCCTCCACTATTTACTGTGACCATGCTTGCTGGACAACTGTCTCTTAGATTTGGCAGAGATTAATTTATTTGCCAGTTCATGAGTAGACAATTGTGATCACTCAGAGTTGACGGTTGAATGGAGAATTTAGTTACATCAGCAATCATTTCTTGACTTAAATAAATCTAGTCGATGATTGCTGTCGACTGTCCTCTATGCCATGTTGGTCTTGGAGGTATATCATCTGCAAATGTTCCATTCAGCATTTGGAGGTTCCGTGATTTGATGAAATTATTCCATGCCTTGAGTCTAGAGTTATGTGCAGATTTCCCCAAGCAATGCAAGTTCAAATCTCCTGCTAGAATGACGGAGGGGACAGTCCTATCAAGGCATGCTAAATTCAGAAGACGAGTCACAGCCCTCATGAAGATGGTTTCGGAGATACCGAGGGGATTCCAGTAAGCATTGATCAAAGCATAGGTTACAGTGCCTAATTTTAATTTTATCATTTGTAGAAAAGGATTGGGAGATATCCAGTTCTCAGACTTAAATGATGAGTTTTGTCTTATGGCTATCAGTAGCCCAGAGGTAGGCCTACCAAAACTCGATTTTTGGGCCACATTTACATATACGTCGTATTTATCCCAGATCGGGACTGTTGTAAACCATGTTTCTTGAAACATTACGATGTCAATATTGTCCAAGTTTGTATTTCGACTATTTATGAAATGCTGGAATCCCCTCGTATTCCAACTAACAAGAGAGATGTTGGCTCTTCCTGTGGAATGGCCTAGTTAATGCATAGTTTAACAATTACATGCTGTCTTCCCTTTGTGTTCCCAGATGGTTTGTTTGGCACTATTTAAACCATTCTTCTCTAAAAAAGGTGCACGCACTGAAGTACGTGATGGATGAGTTGGTACTATGACTTGAGGTGTTATATTATTCACATTTATAATGAATCCCAACTCATGCATTTATTTTTTTGCAAGCCAGATAGTATTGAGAACAACCCTCAAATTTATCCATAATTTAGCGGGTGACAAGGACTGTGGGTTCTCAAATTTGACCAGTTGAATGTCAACAGTGTTTATATCTTCCAACTCAGGTATCTCAGAGAACAGAGAAAATTGTTAGTGTACATTTCCGATTTAAATCATACTGGACACATGGAGGTGGCCGACACAAGATGACTAATGAGTACAGGGCAGGTCGTTTAACAATCACATTTGCAGTTCTTTTTGTTAGTTGAGGTCCAGAAGATGCAATGATGTTGGTTGAAGAGGTTTCTTGGATTTTTGAGTCAGTGGATTTTGCAATAGCTGTTTCTATTAAACGATACATTTCCGGGGCTAGTGTTGAGATTATACTCGAGGTAGATTTTTCAGAAGTAGAATTTGTTACGTTCTGTGCTCTAATCGATAGTTCAGGGACTATATCAGATTGTTGCTCCATTTCATCTATGGGAATTGTGGATGCTTGGGGTAAAGTGCAACTTCCAGAAGGGTCCGGTTTCCTGAATGGTACATGTGCGCAGGCTGTTTCCCTCAGTTGCACGTAAGATTCTTGCTGTTGGGAGCTTCACCTGGGTTCACAATGAGTAAGATATTTTTGCGATGGTTGCGCTGACATGTAAGCATCAACAGCGTGCCTGATCTCTTTTCTGTGTAGTTCCAGCATGTGTAAAGAAGAGCCCAATGAATTAGCAACAGTGTCATTGTTATGTTTGAATGTCGAATCAAGAGAAGTCTTGAGAGATGGTGTTTCGGATCCATTCAATTCGGTGATAATTTCAATCGATTCATTAACCAGTTCTTGGGTGGATGAGTTGGAAACACAACTATTCTGGACATTATTTTTGCATGCTTGTACTTGCAACTGATATTTCTTAGAGATCGCCTTAGAAGCTAATGTGCTAGTTTTTTTGACAATTCTGTTTTCTTGTTTGATCGCTCAGAGCAAGTGGCATGGACAATACTTGGCAAACTAACATTTTTTAAAATTGATAGACTGACCAACTTCTCTTATCGCACTTTGAATGGCTCTTATCCCACTTTGAGTGGCCTCTGTTTTTTTCTCTTCCAAAGTGGTGTATTTTCTTTTCCCTCATTTTATTTCTATGTCATAATTAGGAATATTATATCATTGGGGTGTCTGTGATTTTTTTAGGAAGATAGAAGCAATCTTTGACATTTTAATTGGTATCTCTGTAGTATTTTCCGTGACTGAAACTAGTGTTGAACATTTCTCCGATTTTGATTTGAGGAATATAGGTGCTATCTTAAGATTGCTTTTTGGAAGATCTATTGATTTGTTAAGAGATGACTTAGCCTTGTGTCTTTCAGTTTGTGAGCCTTTTGACTTTGTCATGTGATCATGTTCTTTCTGCTTAATTACTCCTTCACCCACCTTATCTACGGCTCTATTCATAGCTGTTCCTTGACTGTTCGTATTCATCTCACTTGATGTATAATCACACTGGTTATTGGTTGTGTTTGATTCAACCATTGCCAAATCCATGTTCACCACAGCTGGTTCTGTGTTATTAATTCTTTTCACAGCCATTCGAGAGTTGATATTAATTTCCTTTAGTTTCCTTTGCTTTTCAATTTTTTTCTCTCTTCTTTTTGTAAACTGATTCTGTCTTTTTGTCGTCGTTGCCTCCTCGCTTTTCTCTTTTGGAATAACCGTTTGCAGGCATTTCTCTTGTGCTAGATCCTCTTGATTCTGAATTTGGTCGGAGGGACTGGTTGGCTCTAATTTATCCCACATATGTCCATCATAGAAATCCTCCTCCACATTGGCCAAATGCCTAAGCTCCTCCAGAATAGATTCAGATAGAGGAGTATCATCCATTGGTAGGGAGTGGTTCCCATTTTGAGGAAGATCTAATTTCCTCTGATCTAGGAGGTGTAGTTGTGCCAATATCTCTTGGTCTATTTTTCTGTCTATTGCTTCAAGCTCACCTTTTGTGATTGAGGATCTCTGAATGGCTGAAAGATCTATACCTTGATTCGTAATTTCCAGCTTTAGGTCCTGTAATGTCTGCTTAAGATCTGTATTGACAGCATGACAGCAACTGACCACGGCCCCATCCAGTGTGGTTACGTCTCTTATTAGTTCAAGTAAGGATCCAGTTTGGGACTGAACTTATCCCGTGAGCAATTCAAAGACAGAAACTAAAGAGCTTAAAACATAATTTAGTGCACTCAAGGTATTATTAGTGGGGTGCATCAGGTCTTCCACAGGTTCTGCTGGTTGCTTTTGAACGATCACATCAAAGTTTGTTGGTCTTGCATTCTCTTCATCAGTGATTAAGATGCAGTTGTTCCAACATATGATCACTTGTTTCCAAATCTAGTTGAGTTGTGGATTTAATGTCCCCAAAATGTTGATCTATTTTTTTCTGTATTTTCGAGGTGGTGACAGTGAATTCAAGCTCCTTTTTCCAATTGCTCACTGCAATTGAATCAGCTCCTGAAGTGCCAACAGATTTTGTAGGGGTAGAGTGATTATTCTCCATATGAACTAGAGCCAAGGTCTGCTGATTCTCAACAGGTAGTGTGGTGTTAGTTCTTATGTTTGTGTGAGCACTTTCAGATCCATCAACATGGTTCCTGTTTGAAATTTCACTGTCATCCCATTCAGGCGCCTTCAGATCATCCATTAAAGGGTTACTGTGTGGTTTCATTTTTCGGTATTTTGGTGGAAGTTGGTTTTTGACTATTGCTTCTTGATAAAGGCTAGCAAGAATGGAGCTGATTTCCTAATTATCCAACACTCCAATTCTCTAAGCACAATGATTTAACACACGGCAGAATCGCAAGAAAGCCAAAGTTGGAAATCTTCTGTTGCGTAAGTGACTGATAGATGAAGCTCACAATGCAAAGGCAAACGATCTGCACGAGACAATTTGATGCTTTTGTTCATATAATTTAAGGGGGAGGAGCCCACAATCACCACCTAAAAAGAAAGCTATTCGGGAGGCTCAACAACTAAATTCAACAGTCGCTACTTGTGTTCACTTGGTAAGCAATTAGACGTTGAAAAGATGAAGAATTGTACTCAGGCGGTTCAAAGGCGAAGTGCCAGCAGTCACTGCGCGAGCACTCCAGGTGATCAATGAAGTCAGTTTATTGTTAGTACAACTGAGAGATTAAGAAGGTGGGCTCAGGTGGCTCAAAGGCAAAATGCGAACAGTCACTGCACGAGCACAGCAGGTGAACAAGATAAACAGTTTGAAGTTGGTGTAGTTGTCAGCATTAAGGGTGCACTAGGGCGGCTCAAAGGCAAAACGCCAACAGTCACTGCGCGAGCACAACAGCAATCACCTGCTTATAATTTGTAGATCCAAATAGTTGAAAGGTAGAACACCAACAGACACTATGAGCACAGCATGCAAACAGTTCAAGGCCGGCTCAGCTGAAACCATGGACCAAGTACTCGGGCGGCTCAAAGGCGAAACGCCAGCAGTCACCGCGCGAGTACAGCAGGCAAGACACAACACCACCAGAGCCTCAACTGGAATACCGCAGGGGACAGAATTATTCCAGTTGATTGGATAAATGACTTATCATATCATAACATATCATAACCCCTTGTAGGGACTTTTCATCAAAATGTATTTCATGTGTGATGTCATTGTGATGTCGTCAACGACATTTGTGATGTCATCTTTGATGTCCTGGGTGTTAGTCTTAGCAGTGCATGGTGCTGGAGCGAGTTATGGTTGTTTAGCCTGCCATAAGTGGTGAATTTCTGGGGTTTTCCATTTTACTTGTAACCATAACGTCCCTTTAACAACATGTTTTCACTGAATTTCATGGGTTTTTATTAGTGCAACTTATCCATAACGTCTCTTTAACTACGTTTTTTCTGTGAATATATATATATATATATATATATATATATATATATATATATATATATATATATATTAAAGGGCCTGCAGTAGCGGCCTTGTAGTTATGGTTAAGTTGCTCAACTCATAGGAAGAGCACTTTTTGGGCAGCTTATAACTTCGCTCCCCCTGGCCGAATCCTTACCAAACTCTGCAAGAAAAGTATAAGGGCCCATTTGAATTATTTTGCAAGTTTGGTGAGGTTTCATCAATGGGGGCAAATTTATAGGTGGGTACCTTTTTTTCGATAGATGCAATGAAAAAAAATGTTGCTCAGGAGCTGGGGCTTGGGCCCAAAAGCGTGCTTTTGTAAATTTTATGTAAATCTGTCCAGTATTTTTTTATTTTTAAACAGGCAAAATATGGGTAATAAAAAATGTGTGATATCTGGGTTTGGTCCGCTGACTCACTTCCCTGTACGCTCCGCGGACGGGCATTCGATTGGCCAAGAGGGCGACGTGACGTCCATGGACATCGGTTGCGCCCACTGATTGGATGGTGAAAAGCGTGAAGTGGACCAGATTTTTGGAAGCGCCCACCATGTTGGATTCGTGGATAGCCGTGGGTGTCCGCGAACATCACAGTAAACACATATTAAAAAACACAACATTGCACTTGTCAAACCTATCAAATTATCTCCGGGGAGGTGAGGGGTTATGAGGATGGGATGGGATATGGCCATAAGAAGCCAAAAAACGGGTGTTTTTCACCCCTGAAGTCCGCAAAATGTTCAAGTACAGTCCTGTGATGTTCGCGAACACTTCCAATGTTCCGAGACACCTGTGCCTATTTCTGCATTAAAGGGTTGGTGAAAAGCAGTTTTATAAGATTGCTTATAACTTTGGCGCCACTCAATGAAACACATGAAATTCTGTAAATTTAGTCTAAACCTGATTCTGAATGGCTCTGGAAAGTGTCTAGCTGTTTTGTCAAGAGAGAACAAAATTAGAAGGGTGGGATCACAAAAGATTGTAAAGGCTTATAAATGTGGTGCCATTTGACAAATCTACACACAAGTTTGCAAAAAGACTTTAGATCTAGATATACACGTTTTTGTAAAGGTTGGTGGGATTTTGTCAAGAGGGGGCTGAATTAGAGGGGGGTCTCAACATTTGTAGATGGTTTATAACTTTGTTGCCATTTGACGAATGTGGACAAATGTTTTCAGAAAGATTATAGACCCAACCTTGAATGTTTGTGCAAAGTCTGAATGGATGTTGTCAAGTGGGGGCTAAATTATATGACTATTGTATGTACATACATTTTGACACTTTTGAAAAAATAAAACATGGTCGGATTTCCAGCAAACTCATCTAAGGAGCTTTGGCAAGGACCTTAAAGCATGGTTTTGCAAATGTGCCATGTTTTATTTTATGACAAGTGTCATAATGTAGGTACAAAAAATAGTGATATACCTTTTGTGACTGAGGTATAGTCTGTGGCCATGGGCAGTGGCCAGATTGTCCGGGTAGCGGAATAAGGTCATGACCCAGACAATCTGACTACTGGCCATGACCACAAGGGACAACAAATGGGGTTAAAGTGGCCATGTCCACCTGGGACCGGCTTTGTGGTAAAGGTATTCTAAAGTGGGATAGGTTTGAAAGGGAAGAAAAATGTGCTTGTGGTAATATGGTCATAGGGTTCTCTCTTTGCCTTCTGCAGGCTGCCATAGAAAGCGAAGAGTGACCCTGTACGGAGCCCCACACAACCTTTCCATGGTGGCCATCTTGGAAAAGGATTTTCCTTCCTAGACCGGGACATGGTAGGAAGAAAAATCCTTTTTTCTTAGCACCCCGGGTTCCCGCTTTTGGAACCCGTAGTGCTAATGGCCTTCATCCCCCATTGCAGGGGCTGGAATGGGGGATAATGGTCCGGAGACCTCGTTATCCACCCTCGCTTCGCGTGGGCTGATAACTTGGGCTGCTGGGCCATTATCCACTTTTCCAGTCCCTGGAATGGGTGATGAATGCCACAATGTTTCCATTAGAATAACACAAAATGCTAATGGAAATGTTGGAAAATCTTATTGAGTCTATGTACTTTACTGAGAAATGTAGGATGGAGTCTATACGTTTTTTTTTTTAGTTCTATTATTTAACTGTATAAGGTGGTTCCTCAAGGAACATTTCTTTAGTTGTTTTTTTATGTATTATTTATTGGCAGGAGAGCTTAGAACAAAAGGTGGGGAGGGAAATGAGGGAAGAGGCACTAAGCACTAATATGGAGGGGCAGGTGGACAGGGGAAGATGTTGCGCATGTGTTACTTCTAAGCTAGGGGGCAGTGTTTCTCATGCTTCTTGATTACAGATTCAAAAGCACTTCGGAATTTCTTCCCTCTGCAGAATGTTGTGTTGTAGTATATACAGAGGACTGTTGTCTTCGAAAAATATGGATCAACAGTCTCTTTTAATGCTTGCAAAGTAGCTGGTGGGATTTTGTGTCCCACAGAAGTAGGCTATGTGGTTACAGTATTGGTTGAGGAAGATGATGTGGAGGAAGACAGCCTGCTACTTGCTAAGAAAGGAACAATCTTTCTGAGAGCATTGCTGTAGTTGGATTTTGTGTGGTGGCGCATGGAGATGATCCCGTAGGAGTATTGTCCAGGTAGTCTGCGACTGAGTACAGTTGCACTCTGTGAATTTCACTTTGGTAGCTTTAGCTTTTGGTACATTCCCAACAGTGGTAAAGAACTGCCACACCCACGATTCTCTATGTGGGCCAGAGGTAGGCACTTCCTCTACCTTATCTTCTTGGTACTCTTCAATGTCTTTGGAAGTACTGCACTTTTTTTGTTGTGAAGGTCCTCCAGCTGGTGTTGGTGGTGTCTCTTGGGGAGGAGGGATGGCAATAACGAATGCCATTTTGTAAGATGAATAGCAGTTTTTCTAAAATTCTTCCAAGTATGTACTGTGTACTAGATTGTTAATGGATAATGAGTAAGAATAGGTATTACCGCCGGATAACGAATGCCGGCAATGGTTGTAAATCCCCATTCCATGGAGTCCTGGACTCCATGTGGGGATTTGCCGGTATTACCGGCACCAGTAATACTGATGCTGTTAATAGCAGTGATTTTTGCCGATAAAACGCCTGACTTACCTCCAGCTCTTTGCTTGAGGTTAAATCATGTGCCTCACCGGCAAACTCGTAGTTGGCTGGTGCATTAACATGCCGGTATGCGGTAATACCCGCACGTTAATACAGCACCGGCTAAATTGTCTTTATAGCTACTTTCACAAGGATCATTGGTTCAGATAGTTGCCCTTAGTCCCAAAAACGATTACTGACAACTTGAGGGTAATTCATGGAATCAATGTGCACTGAAAAGGGGGCGTAAGCGTGAAAATCATAGCGCACATGTGCGAAACCCACGCAAGCGCCCATTAGCCGATTCATGGAAGGCGCTGCGCGTGGCTTAACTTGTACCTGCGCCGAATCTGTGTGTGGTGCACACATCATGGCGACATCCCGAAGGCTGTACGCGAGACGCCCAGTGAAGGCTCACACTGGCCAGCGCACACACCTAAAAAGGGGGCGGATCACGCGGAAAGGGGAACAACAGACAAAAATGTGGGCGTTACGGGGGAAGTACCGCAGCGAAAACCTCTCAATGCTCACATGCGCACTAACAACATGTATTCATGGAATCGAACAGGGGAAATCCTTGCGCCACAAAAGACGCGCTAAGATGGAATCACGTAAGCCAGGCAAAAGCTGGTGTAAGCGCCCCCGCACAGCATAAAACTGCGTGCAAACAACAAACAAGCTCATACCGCTACAATGAATGTACCGGTCCTCGCAGCAGTGTTTGTGGGACACCGCAGGAGGAGGAGGATAGCCAGGCCCTGAGTTTTTTTACCCAGGACCAGCCTTTTTGGGATGCCCGATGACCAGGTCTATGGCAGGTACAGGTTTCCACCTCATATCATCCTAGACCTGGTTGCTGAGTGGGAGGATGACCTCACATCACCCACCCTGTGCTCCCAAGCACTGAGCCCCTTGGAAAAGGTGCTCAATGTACTGCATTTTTTGGCCACTGGGTCATTTCAGCTAACAACTGCCATAGTCGGGGCATCTCACAGCCCACGCAGTCATGCTGCCTGCACCATTTGTTGGCAATCATGACTGCACGCCCCTCAGTCCACAGGCACATATACATGCCCAGAACACCTGCAGAAAGGTAGGCCGTGGTCCAGGACTTTTATGGGGTGTCACACGTCCCCAAAGTGCTTGGTGCCATTGATTGCACCCATGTGGCTCTACGTCCACCTAGGGCCACTGAGCACATCTATCGCAACCACAACCACTGGCATGCCATCAATGTGCCGGTGGTATGCGATGCCAAGGGAATAATCACCTCTGTCTACCCAAACTATCCAGGGTCCACCCATGATGGTTTCATATTCAGAATGTCACCCCTAAACCGGGACCTGGAAGCTGGGAGGCATGGCGACACATGGCTCATTGGTGAGTACAAATGACAGTGCACATGCATGCATGTCACACACAGAGAAATGGCAAAACCCAACTAATCACAACCATTATCACCTCCCCAGGGGACAGTGCCTACCCTCTGAGCACCTACATGATGACGCCAATACGGAACCCCACCACACCACCCAAAGTAAGATACAACGCAGCCCATATTACAACCCGGGGCATAGCGGAGTGCTCATTCGGAGTGCTCAAGTCACGTTTCCGCTCCCTTGACGGCTCTGGTCGCCAGCTGCTACATGCACCCCTAGTAGTGTGCAAGATCATTGTGGCAGCATGTGTCCTGCTCAACGTTGCAACCTGGCGGGGCATACCGGTTGACATGGTGGTGCCCCCACAACCCTAACCACATGCACGGCCACTGCGCATGGGAGGGGAAATGGCACGTGGTGAGGCAGCTCGTACCCAGCTTGTGGCTACATTTTTCACCTAAAATCCCACCCCTGCGGAGTGCACACAGGCCTGGCACAGACCAGGTGACACTTGATGATGAGAAAGGGACAGTCAACTGTCACAACCTTACCACCCTGCGAATGTGTCCCTGGAAGTGCTACATTGTGCGCATCCCTAGCTACTTAAAGAAACCCAATGCTGTGTGACCAAAAGCCACACATTCATGCTGCATAATGGACTACCCCCTTGCAAAACAGCACACCCAAATACTGGTATGTCACCTAACCCCTCCCAAATCCCATGTCACCCCCCTGCCACACCATTGCATGGCATGCAGTGTTAAAGCAACCAAATAAATGTGCAACACATGACACAACTGTCACAAAGTGCACTGTCACAAATGGAAACAGGCCACAGACAATTCCCTCTCACATATGAAAATGAAACTGCACACATGAACATATACTTACCAGCATGACTAATCATGAATACAGGACCCAACAGTGGCAACGTCAGACAGTGACCAATCATAATAGCCCAAGTGTCACAATCTGACAACGCTACCACTTGGACCCCTCCCATCTTCAGTGTATTGCTGGTAGGTAAATGTGACAGGGTAATGCATACAGCATGAATAAGCAACATGTGAATATGCATAATGAGCAATATTAAATGCAATATACATATCAACCATGCAGTGGAGAAACCATCATGAATGTATACACAGTTTGAACTACAGACTGGCCACACAACTGATGGAAGCCCAATGCCGCTGTGTAAGTTACTGTCACGCGGTGCCCTCCTTGCAAGCCCATGGAAAGGGGAAGCAGGAGTGGCATATGTGTCTGGACCCCAAGCCTCAAACACAAACACAAGACAAGCCTGTGTGGGCCCAGCTGGAACACACATTGGATGCCTTCGGTTGCCACAAGAAGCACCACACTGTTACATGAAGGCACAATAGACAGAAAAAGAGAAAAAATTAAAGAAACAAAAAACAAAATTCAAAAATGGCCATGGTCGGCCAGGGGGGTGGGAGGGACCACCGAGGAGGGAGGAGCTGCAGGGTGCACCTCAACACCCACATGTGTGGATGTTGAGAAAAAAGTAAATCCCTCCATGGGCTCATGGCCTGCACGGCTAGCAGTGGGAGAACTGCCATAGCTATCATCATCCTCTGGTGCAAAATGAGAAGGCATGCATGGTATGGGAGGCAGACCATGCAAAGCCCTCTCATGCTCCTCCATGGAAGCAAGCATGCAGGTTTGGAAGGTTTGGTTCTGCAGGATGATAGTCCGGAGGTCCCCATGCAGCACCTCACGTGTTGCACGGAGTTCTGCCTGCAGGGCCTCACGTGATGCACGGATCTCCTCACGGGTTGCCTGGGGTTCAGCTGAGATGTTGTGTGTTAGCTGTCTACTAAGGGCCATCTCAAGTGCACCCAGAGTAGCTCTGAGGGAGCTGTTATCCTCCCTCAGGGCATCCCTCTGGGCCTGTGCCTCTGCAGATATGGCTGTGCACAGAGCCCCCAGTTCAGCCCGTCGCCCCTGTTGGTGGCCAACATGTCCTGCCTGTGTGAGCGGCACATGGACCGTGTTGCCTGCTGCTGGAGCTCCACCTGCCTTTCGGGGGGCAGAATGGAAGTGGCCACCCTTTCCACGGTCTAAGTCATCATCTCACATGATGCCCCCTGTTGTTGCGCAATTGCATAAATGGAGTTCTCCCACACAGTATTGCCCGGTGGTGCACGGCCACCGCGTTGCTGGACACAACACCTGTCGGGCCTAAGGGACGTGCACCTTGCTGTGCTGGCGCTGCCTGTGGCTGCAGGACTGCATTCCCCCTTTGATCTGCTGCCCCAGGAACAGGAGCAAATAGTGTGGAGTGTGACTCTGCATCCGTAACCGCCACAGGCGGACATTCCAACACTGAATGGGCCATTGAGGGGTCTACCCCCAGTGCAGGTGCATTGGACAGAACAGCATCCATGCCAGAAACACTCACCTGCGACGGGACATATGTGTCAATCTCTGATTCAGTACCTGAGCCATAGAGATCCTCAGAGGTGTACTCAGAGACACCCGTGGACAGGATGGTCTGTAGGAGCCATGGAGTCTCATGTGGCACCACCCCACGTCCTCCACTGGTGCTTTGTTGGGGCTCTGAGTACTCCTGCCCCTACGCCATCTCCTCCTCCTCCACAGCTTCCAGTGCCTCATCACCTGCACAAAATGAAAAAGAAGTCATGAACACACACATGAACAGCATAGCCCTCACACATAGGCATCACAATGTTGACATCCAATACATTAATCAGACATGTCACACATGACACAAACTCAGTCATGCATGCAGTGGCAATGAAGTGGAAGGGGACCCTGAAAGCAGACACTGATTAGTCTAAAATGGAAAGGCAACATATGTGCTGCATGGTTCATAGCACCTGCATCACACGTACGCCTGCGAGTGGCATGGATCATCCACAAACATGACAGATGCCAGCACACAGATGGCACGTAGCATAGCCATGGCAGAACTGACAAGGACACCCAGATGGGAGTTAATCACTACTGTCCCCATCCATGTAAAATGCATTTCATCAAACAGAACATGCAAAAGAGTGTGACAAAACACACATGTGTCACCCGCTGCAACAACGCCAGTGTGTTCAAATATAGCGATGGGAGGCACATGGATACATCAATGGTAGGTCACTTTGACATAACACAAGTCAATTGGCATGTTGAAGGTTGAAACAGGGCTCAGAAGTGAGCAGGTGCAGTACATGTGTAGGTCCTCAGCAGTCAATAAAGAGACAAAAACCGTAATTACAATGTCGTGTCATGATGGCAGATTAAGGACAAGTGCAGTCATCATGTGCAAAGTGTTTGCAGTGGTTAGTAGGGATACAGTGAACCCCAAACCCAAGGGCGGGGGATGGCTTGGAGGTACTACATGGGGCACATGTGGCAGTAATGACTACATTGCCTGACTTGGCACTTGATCACAACACATCACCCAAGCAACATACACATGGTCTGGACACACACGCATGGACACTCACCGGACATTGTCTCAAGATCTGGGAGGCCTCCGATGCCTTGGATCTGGTCCTCTGCAATGAACTATCTAGGGATTGCCTCATGTTCTGTGAGTTCATCCTCCTCTGGTGGTCACCCAGTGTCAGTCAGCAGAGTAGGGGGGGAATTAGAAGCCAACTTGTTTTTAGCTCAGCGTTTGAGCTCATTCCAACACTTTGAGCAATCATCAGCAGTGTGCTTCACAAATCCCAAGGAAATAATGTGGTCCGCTAGGCACTTCCAGTGGACCCTATGCTGAGCAGGCGTAGTTTTGCACCCTGCCGTCACCAGCATGTCGCGGCCTTGTTCTGACACGTAGCCCACAAGTGCGTCCAGTTCCACATTACTGAAACTCTGCTTCCTTGATGGTTCGGAGAGCCGAGCCGTGTCTGGGGTCCCAGCCCGTTCCACAAGAGCACGCTTCTTCTTCTTGAGAGGTGGTACGGACCCTGAGTGGCTTACACCGCTCTGGTCTGTAGGGGCTGAAGCACAGGTGGACTGGCCACTGGAAGCAGCCAATGGCATGATGACCAAAGGTCTCACTGCAGGCATTGGTTGCTGGGTGCTGTTGCCAGGACATGGTGCCACAAATGCCTCAATGTGAAGGGCCGGGACCAACACTGTCCAGGCTGGGTGACTCACAGCTGGGGTGGTGTCAGCTGCAGCTGCCCCTGCAGCCTCCACAACCTGGCTGCTTGGGGCAGCAGATGACATTGCTGCCCCAAATCCACATGGCCTGGTGACAGCAACTTTCACCACCACACGTGGCTTGGACTTTGTGATACGGAAGTTGGCCTGTGAGTCATCCCGTGCCTGTTCCATGACCAATCTGGGCCGGGCTAGCAGGGCCTGAGCTGGGATGGTGTCAGCTGCATCTCCCTGACCCACTGGGGGGGGGGCGTGGCTGTCCCTGACTGGTCCTGGACACACTGCCCTCTTGGGCCACCCTGCCCACGTCGCCGACCGCTGCCACCTTGGCCACCCTGGTCATCCTGGCCACGTCTCCTACCGTAGACACCTCTGGGAGGTCGCCTAGCTTTGCCTCCCTTACCACTTGGTGGCCTCCCAACCATGGCACTGATGTACTTGTGCAAATGGGAGGTGCTGAAAACAATTGTCCTGGGAAATTGGGGTGAAGGAGGCAGGGTACTAGGGGAAAAATGCCAGGTCATGCAACGTTCATGCCCCCCAAAAACAAAACCAATCGTGCACATGTGCACATGAGCCCTCGGTAGCCCACATGCATAGAATTAAGGACCTGCAGTACGCTGTGGCACCAAGAAACACAAAAAATGCATACGCGTGGAACACGCAGGCTACTATGACCTCGTGAATGGGGTTCGCAACACACGGGGGCAATCACAGTGGGAATAATATGTGCGCGACTCACTGTCTGCCTGGAAAAAGTGCGAAAAAAGCATGCATGTGTGTGCGTTGGCAACTCCCCCGCCAAAACAAAAAGTAAGCTCTGGTGCAGTAAACAAGAAGTACGCACTGCAACCGTTGTGAAGTAATCGCGTGTGAAACCACAAGAAGAAGAAGAATCACACGCTCGCTCTCCACAATAAGCACATACAGCAAAATGACATCCTAAGCGGACCTTTAAACGCTATGCGTGTCACGTCACTTATGCTCTTACGTGATAAGGGCCTTTCCTCGAATTACACGCTCACGTGCTGTTTTTTCAGGTGTGGACTCACTCTGCATCAAGCTGGCCACACAACAACACACGGAAGATCACGCTCCTGCTCAGAAGGCCATTTACCTATCCCCCAGAACCCAGAGCAGCCTCCTACAAGCCATCTGCTGCTGCCAGCCTGCCTGCTGCCAATGTGCCCTGCTATTTGGTGCCTGCACAGAAGCCATAGCCAGGGATCCTGTAGCAGAGACCACCTCTGCTGACCCAGAAGACTCCTGACTGGTGTACCATTGCTCCACAGCCCAGCCCCAAGACCAAGTTGCCCACCCACACCTGCCTCAGGGGTTGAGATGTCCGACTCAACACCATCTGGAGCCAGTGGCAACCCCCAATCAGAGAGGCAGAGGGCTGCCACCTTCACTGAAATTGAAGTTGGCAACCTGGTGGAGCGAGTCCTGGGGAATTATGATGCCCTCTTTTCAAGTTCGTGCCTCGACAGGGATGGACGGAAGAGAACCTGGAAGGACATCGTGGATGCCATCAACACGGAGGTGGTGGCATCTCGCGACTACGACCGTGTCCTGAAGTGCTGGGAGGAGTTAAGGTCCAGGGCCCTCAGGAAGGCCTGGCGCCTCGTTGATGCTCGTGGAGAAGTGGGGCGCCGGGACCAGCTGACCAACAGACAGATGAGGGTCCTGGAGCGCATTAACCCAGTGCTTCACCACCAGGTCCTCGAGATGCAGACCCATCCGGAGTTGAGTGATAAGTGTCCATGTGTTCATCTCCAGCGTAGTGCATGTTGAGGTGTGTCAGGTGTGTGCACCTTGGACATATGTCTGGCATGCCCCATGTATGAATGTCTGTGTGCAGGGACATGACAGTGAAGCATGTGAGTCCGGTCAAGTGTGTGCAACGACAATGGTGTGTGTGTTGCTATGCATGATGTGCACCTACATGTGACGACACACACATTATTTCATGCCTGTGTCTGTACCTGGCCATGTCTGTTGTGTGAGTAATGGATGCTGATGTCACCCACATGGACATGCATGGTGTACTTGTGCGTGTTACTGAGTGGTGAGTGTGTGACTGGGAAACGTCATGGATGCATGACACATCTCGATGCGTGCATTGACTATTGTGGCCTAGCTATCCATGATTGCACTGTGATGAGAGGTGGACACGGACGGATGCATGACTGTGCCGTGGTGTATGTGCATGTGTGTTACTTGCAAGGACCCGTGTGTTGTGGATGGTGTTGATGGCTATGGCATACGACAGTGCCACTCATGTGCATTTGCTTTGTGTCTAGCAGACTTACGTTCAGTACCCTGATGCTTGTGTTCAATGTCTCCCTTTCCACAGCGATGAGTGAAGAAGAGGGCGGAGACGGCGCTGTGGAGCAGAGCAGCGGGGATGCCTCCACCAGCCGGAGACGCAAGGTCCAGTCACCCTCCCAGGATATGCCATCTACCGGCAGCTATGCGGTTGGTGCCGCGTCCGCCACTACGGCCGCAGCTGCCATGGGGAGGCCCAAGAGGCCATGGTTGGGAGTGGGCTCCTCGGCAGCGGAAGGGGCAGGTGAGAACCTGTAGGGGCAGGACAATGCGGAAGACGGTGCAGAGGCATCCAGGTCGGTGGTAGGTGAGGAGGAGGAGGAGGCCACATTGGATCCACATGTGGGGCCTGGTGGGGGTGTTTCCACTGGTGCAGTCCAGGGGCAGGGGCAGGAGGCAGCACAGGTCGCCGCGGAGGTGCCTGTGTGTAATCCTGTCCCTGATTCTGCGACTGCATCACTCTGCACTAGCAGGGATGCCTCATTGCAGGCCTGTCCACAGGTAGAGTATGTGTCCATGTCAACTGACCTTCCTCTACCTGCGGACGAGGCAATCCGTGACAAGGTTGAGCCCATCCTAGTCAGTGTGGTGATGCGCACACACGTGATTCATGATGATGTGCTTGATTCCAGGAAGGACAACGCACATCATCACGAACAGCTGTGTGCCATCTTGAACTAGCTAGGATGGTTCATTGCCGCAGGGTTCCTCCATGTGCTGGCCGCTCTTGCGACCCTCTCCTCCTCTGCACCCACTATGTGCCCATCATCCTCCATGCCATCTTCCGGCCCAGATGCCACCAGGGCACCCTGTGGACCTGCCTCATCCACCGCGGCCAGGCTGGTGGAGATCACATCCTTGCCACAGTCAGGAGTCGGAGGTTCAGCAGAGGTGGTCACCCAAGCAACAGGATCCCTGGCAAGGGAGCATGTGCAGGCAACTTCCAGCAGGGCACGTCCACGACAGCCCCGGGGTTCGTCAGCGTTCCGGAGCCAGTCGTGGTGGCACAGGCAGATGACATCAAGGCAGCAGTGTTAGGCAGAATCACCTGCAGTACCCTTGGGGAAAACTACAGGCAATTAGGACTACAAGTGTAAGCACAATTTCACCTTTGGTACAAGCCTTTACTACACAGTAAAGTGGTAGCGATGGCTGAGCAGCCATACTTATCTCAAGAGTTTAAGTGAGCAGTAGAACAAGTTACACAAAGGACCCACAAATACAGTGATTCAAATATACACTTACTCAATGTTTCTTGGTAAAAGTATATACATTTATTTACTCAGTCAGTTAGAAAACATTACACTAGCATAAGCAGCTCAATATCACACACTAATACATCACAAAAACCCAACCGGTAAGTAAATGAACAAGTTTAGCTCCAAAATGAAGTGGGAGCAAAATGGCACTTCAGATACTTCATAAAGTAGGAAAAAGACAAGGTTATAAGAATAGACAGCCCAAATACATTCATAGGCAGGGCAAAGGGTTTCAGTTAAATGCAACCAGCAATTCTTCTCAATAGGCCTGGGCCAAGGTCAATGGTTCAGAGTCTTTTGTATAGGATAGCACAGTTCTGGTATATAACGGTTAAGTCTTTGCCACGGAGATTAAAATAATTTGGCTAGGTGAAAAGTTTGATGAATGTTAAGGGAAGGACAAGCCTTAGTAGTTGAGGAAAGTTTCATGCACTTTCTCGATGGCCAAAAAGATTTCCGGACCACGTTTGCACAGTACGTTGTCAATGAAGAAGAGATGTAGCTGAGGCAGTTGTTCCTGGCAGATCCTGCAGACCTCGCTGTTCCTGAGCTTCAGTCGTGGGGACAATAAGGAGGCCAAAAGCTGTAGCAAGACGTTGGTTTAAGGTGTGAGTGCCTTAAAGTCCACTAGCTTGTTTCCTTCCCTCTGGCTATCTGGTTTTCAACAGCACTCTGATGAAAATTCGACCAGAGGGGGACGGTGTCCAGGTGGCTTGCGAGTTGGTTGTTCCCACCAAACTCAAGGGAAGAAGTTAACCTTGAAGGGCTTCTCTGTCGTTGCAGTTTCAGGCAATTCGGACCTGCAGCAGGGCTTCACCGGTCATCCAGGAGTTGCAGCAGTCCTCTTCCTTCCTCTCCTCTTCGGTTCTTTTGTTCCAGTGGTCGACTCTGCTTTCCAAGTCCCAGAGACCTGCTTTTAAACAGTTTTCCCCCATTCATTCCAGCCTGGCTGTCACTCACACAGCAGGGTGGCTGTCCTTGCCGGACAGCCAGCCGGCCAATCACGCCAGAGTGCATTCAGGTCTCCTAGGAGATTAAGCACAGGGAGTTTCGGGCACCTCCCTCATATCCTGTTCACCCCAGACACCCTGGCGCCAAAGGAGGGTTTCAGCACTGAAGCCTGCCAAAGGCCAACAGACAAAGGGACCAAACCTGGTTTGGCGTGCAGAGACAAACACAAGAAGGACCTTTCCTAAAAGAAATGGAAAAAAAAGATGACCGGAGTCTGTTTTTACAGATAGGTCTTGTGCGCCATATTGAAAAACATGGCTGAAACGATTTTTAGCTACCGTTGTTAGCGCTGGGGAAAAATCATGGTAATTTGATCTAAACCACTGCCACCAGCCATTTAAAGTAGGGAAGGGTAACACTTTACTGTTACATGAGTGTTTTGACTCAGGGGAAGCTAGGCAACCACTCCAGCACTCTATAGGAAGATAGTGTGTGCTGGGTCAGTAAAATTAAAGAGACTAGTAAAGTCAATTTAACTGTACATGTTCTGGGAGATGGTAGTCAGTCCCAGAGAAGGTGTTCAGGGTGATGGGCTGGGGTGATGGGCTGCCTGCGGGCCATGGCCAGGGGTGTTGGGTGGTCCCCTGTGGTGTGGGCTGTCTGCAGGCTATGGCCAGGGGTGTTGGGTGGTCCCATGTGGTGTTGCCTGCCTGCGGGGCATGACCAGGGGTGTTGGGTGGTCCACACCACAGGGGACCACCCAACACCCCTGGCCATGGCCCGCAGGCAGCCCATCACCCCTGACCATTACCCACAGGCAGCCCACACCACAGGGGAGGCTGTAAGATGGTCCAGAGTTAGTGCGGCCCTTTGCGTTCTTGGGGGTGTAACTGGTGCTGCTGGAAGTTCGCTGCACCACGGCTGCAAATGGCTAGGGAAATGCATGGATATGTGGTGCGCCTAAATCCTGTTTTGCGCTGCGCCTGGCGCACGCGTGGCACATGCTCCCTCTCTGCGCTAGGCGCGTGCGCTACTTCTGCGCTGAATTCTATGAATTGGCCCCTTAATATTTGCCAAATCAACTTGCTATGAAGGTAGCACAGACAAAACGAACAATTGAAAATCCAGGATTGTTTTCTACTTTTCTTTTAAGGTAGGTTTTTGGAAAAATATCAATAACTTTCTATTTAAAAAATAAATTCCAACTTGTAAAGAAGAAAGAAGATTTATTTATTTATTAAAGCAACATAAACTTTGACAAGCAATGCCAAGTTTGAGGTGTCTGGAAGCAACCTGGCAACAACAGCACCTTATAACTAAATAAATAACTCAATATATGATATCAATGATAGATTGTACAGTTCTTTTCACTGCATCCTTTTGAAGCCACTCGCCCACCAGCTTCATCTTTATTTTCCTACCTCACTCACCCCATCCTTTTCCAGCTAATCAGCTCTTCCTTGCTGTGTCCCAGTCTCTCACTATACTTCAGAGAACTCACTTGCTCTTTCCTCCATCTCTACCTTTCACACCTCACTTCACTCTCTCCTTCTCGCCTCTCTCCTGCCTTTTTGCCTCTTTCCTCAGTATTCCTAATCCTTATATAGCAGTAAAAAATAAACAAAATATATAGCACAATATGCTCAAAATAAAATAAAAATAGTCATTTAAAAATAGATCCACAAACACGTGACACTATTTGAGTTTATATTTCCCCATACCACACATTCTCTCTGATCCAATTGCAATTCACAGTCAATAGAGAAACTAGCTCCCATTCCCATGTACTACTCTAATGACCTGGCATTATCCACAGGTCCACTCACAAACTAACGCGTGTATTTGTAGAGTGCACGTTCACTGTCAGATAGAGTGAACGTTTACTGCCAGATAGAGGGCACGTTCACCGCCAGATAGAGTGCGCGTTCACCGCCATATAGAGTGCACTTTCACCGCCAGAGGCTCGACATAGATAACAGATGCTTCCTCATCTGCTGTTCTTTTGTATAGGGTATGTTGGTATACGTAGAATGACTCTGATTCCTGCCCTTAAGAAGACAGCGATTCGTTCGCACAGGGCTGCACTCGTGTTTCTTTTGAGTGCCGATACAGTTTTCACAGCTTGGGCGCTTCTGACGTTCTTGAAACGAGCGATGTATTTCAGAAATAGTTTATTAAAACTGCAAGGCAGCGAAAACGAGTGTCGCAAATTATATAATATCTCCGGCAACGGGTTAAATGTTTGAGCATTGTCTCCTGCTCGATTTTACTAATTAATTTTAATGCGGCCACAATACATGAATTTACGTGTTAGCCAATTTTGAGGCCGATTCATGGAATTAATGTGTGCTGAAATTTTCAGCGCAAGCGTGCGAATCGCAGTGCCAGTGCGAAAATCTCAGCGAAACCCGCGCACAGCGATTCATGGAAGTCCGTGCATGTGGAAATCCCAGGATGTGCGCCAAAATTCTGCGTGGCGCACGCTGGCGCACACGTCTCCAAACAGCGTGCGCAACACGCACAGCGAAATCGCACATAGCGCGGCACACACAACAAAAGTAGGAGGAACAGGGGGCGTGACACGCAGAATGGGGAACAACTCGTGAAAATGTGGGCGTCACAGGGGAAGTACAGGTGGCAAATGCTCGGAACGCCCACACGCACGTTCAAAACACGTATTCATGGAATCGGACGGGGCTAACGCGTGTGCCAAAAAAGACGCGCTAATCCGGAAACACGTACGCCAGCAGAAAGCAGGCGTACGTGGACCCACGCAGCATAAAAGTGCGCACAAACAACAAACAAGCTCAGACGCCAGGATGAAAATACCGTTCCTAGCAGCAGTGGTCGTGGGATACCGCAGGAGTAGGAGTAGGATAGTCAGGCCCAGAATTTTTACACCCAGAACCAGCCTTTTTGGGATGCCTGATGACCAGGTGTATAGGAGGTACAGGTTTCCACCTCACATAATACTCGACCTGGTCAGTGAGTGGGAGGATTACCTCACATCACCCACCCTGTGCTCCCAAGCACTCAGCCCCCTGCATAAGGTCCTCAATGTACTGCACTTCTTGACCACTGGATCATTTCAGTGGACAACTGCTATAGTGGGGCAGTGTCACAGGCCATGCAGTCATGCTGCCTACACCAGGTGTTGGCCATCATGACTGCATGCCAATCAGTCCACAGGCACATATACCTGCCCAGAACACCTGCAGAAAGGCAGTCTGCCGTCCAGGATTTTTACGGGGTGGCACAATTCCCCAAAGTGCTAGGTGCCATTGATTTCACCCATGTGGCTCCACGTCCCCCCCAGGCATCTGAGCACATCTACAGAAACCGCAAGCACTGGCATTCCATCAACGTCCAGATAGTATGTGATGCCAAGGGAATCATCACCTCAGTATATGCCAACTATCCAGGGTCCACCCACGACAGTTTTATTTACAGAATGTCAACCCTAAACCGGGACCTAGAAGCTGGTCGGCATGGCGATACATGGCTGCTCGGTGAGTATAAATGCCACAGCACATGCATGCATGTCAGATACTGGGCAATGTCACAACCCCACTAATGATACCCATCACCACCTCCCCAGGGGACAGTGCCTACCCTCTGAGCACCCACATGATGACGCCAATTCGGAACCCCACCACGCCACCCGAGGTAAAATACAACACAGCCCACATTCCAACCCGGGGCATAGTGGAGCGCACATTCGGAGTGCTCAAGTCACGCTTTCGCTCCCTTGATTGTTCTGGCGGGCAGCTGTTATACGCTCCCCCAGTAGTGTGCAGGATCATGGTGGCAGAATGTGTCCTGCACAACGTTGCAACAGGCCGGCGCCTGCCCGTGGACATGGTGGTGCCCCCACATCCCCAACCACATGCACGGCCGCTGCGCATGGGAGGGGAAAGGGCACGGGGTGAGGCAGCCGTACGCATCTGGTGGCTAATTACTTCACCTAAAATCACACTCCTGTGGAGTGCACATAGCCCTGGCACATACCATCTGACAATCAATGATGATGACATTAGGGACAGTCAACTTTCACAACCATACCAGCCTGAGATTGGTCACATTGAAGTGTTACATTGTGTGCACCCCTACCTACACAAACACCACCAATGCTGTGTCATCAAAAGACACACTTCTATACTGCTAAATTCATTACCCCCTTGCAAAATACAACATGACAACAGTGCCATGTCACCCAACCCCTCCCCAGCACCGCCACCCAACACACCATGGCATGTCATGCTATGTGAGAGCAAACAAAGCAAACCCCAAAACATGACACAAGTGTCAAAGTACAGTGTCCCTAATGGAAACTGCCCACACACAATATGCTCCCAGTAATGTAGAACTAACAACACACATGACCAAATACTTACCAACAATACAATGCAGCTACACAACCTCAAACATAGCATAAACATGACAGTACTAAGTTAAAGTAGTGGTAGTCTTACAACCTGATTATGCCAGCACATCGACCACTTCCAACTGTACAGTGCTGCTGCCACGCAAATGTGTAAGTGCACTGCTTACAACATGAACTCCATCTCCAAAGTAGACGGCCTTGTGAAGACATGAGGAATGAACCTACAAATTAGGAGGAAGACATGGATGCACAAGCACATATCAATACACCATGCAGTTTACAATACAACAACAATATCCACTAGGAATGTATACACAGTATTGACTACAGACTGCCCACACAGCTCATGGGAGTCCAACGTCACTGTGTAAGTCACTGGCCCTCATTACGACCCTGGCGGAAATCGAAAAACGATGGCGGAAATGCAATACCGCCATCGAATAGCGCTCGGTGCGACTATGACCCGTCACCGCAAAGTACGAAGCCATTAGCGACACCGTAGTGAACGCCAACGCTAACTGCACCAAGCACGCGCGCGCGCGCCATGCCAAACCGCAAACACCACCATGGTGCAACGGTACGCCAATTCCGACCCTAGCGGACATGTACCTAACGCCATCAGGCATGGCGGAATGTACCATTCCGCCATGGCGAGAAGTACGGCATCGCGAATCAACCGTAAACGGCCCCACTGAGTGCCTGTACACCGCTCCCTGCCCACAAAGTACAACTCCCCGTAGGTGCAATGAAGCCACAATGCAACCATTGAAATGTACAAGTCACCCATGCATGCCAACGAACAAAAGAAACACAACAGGGGCCAATGGGAGCTGCAGGGCACAGATGGCACGAATACAGAAGCCATCCCAATGGACATGACCACAGTCCCCCACCAAGAAACGCACGCAAACACAGGCACCTGTGACCAGCAATATTCCGAGAATCACATCATTCCACCAGTCCACCTGGCTGACCGGCATCTGTTACACAAAACCCAATCCCCCGCCCCTGAGCATGACAACATTCAAACTGTCATATTGCCAGCCCCCATCCCTGACCTCACTGGGCTTCGTAGGCAAACGCGGCCAGTACAGTACCACGCAACTAAACCCCGAAGCCGGAACCCGATGCAGATCTCCCCACAATACATCGCCCCCCAAACTGGCATATGCCACATCACTTGCAAAGAAAACGCTACACGGGCCAAATCCGTATAGAAATTTAATGCACATCAAAATCACCAAGCCCATACAGCCATCAGGCCATGAACTCCAAAACACCAATCACCATTGTGGGCTGCTTCCGCAAGAAATGACCAGCCACTACCTGTGTGTCGCCCTGTTCCCCCATGGTACACAGAGCCACAATCACGTACGAAAAGGCAACATGGAAGCGCACAGAACCGCATGCCCGTCCCAATGGGGAGGCACTAGTCCAGCTGAAAGGCCGAAATGTTGCTCCGAGCCACCAGTACTGCGTAAGGGCATGTGGGCCATTGGCGATCGTCCCATATGATCATAATGCTGCTCCACTGATTAACACGAAGCAGCAGGTGTCGGGAGTAAAATCCATCTGCAGGAGTGGCATACAGATGGCAGTGGCAAAAGGGGAGGAGATACCTGTCAACCAAAAGAAAAGAAAAAGAACAGAATGGCCATCAGAACTACATTCCAACTACTCACTTCAATGATCACACGAAATCCACAGCCATATGCATGCTAGCCCAACCAAAAGGATCATCACCACCCCAAAACCACTTGCGACTCATAGCCATCTATATCGAGGTGCAAACACCATCACAAACGAGTGTACCTGTGCATGCGTCTGTCAAAACAGATTCCATCAGATGGGAATGATAACGTGCATGGACACAAGTGTCTGAGGGCGCCTCGAGACAGGGAGGGCTCAACAAGGCCAGATGGACGATGGTCCCACAATGGCAGCCCTGCATCACATAGCGTAGGGGAGGCGGATAGATCCCAAGAAGCCCTGTACATGGCAAACTCTGTATCAAATCACCTGCCCATGCATCCATCCATCATTCCCTCATCCCGGGATCAAAATGCCTGAATAATTACTCACATAACATTAGAAACATCCATTGAGTCCGTGCGTTATGCTGCCTGCTAAATCCACAGTGCCCCAGCCCGTAATTCCAGTGTTGTGAAGTAACATGTTTTTGGGAACGGACGGCCTCATCGCCCACGTAGCTATTGCGCATCCCAAACTATTCATATCAATCATTGCTCCCTCGCCATGGGCCCTGTCTCAAGGACATAGAACAATAGAACGTTACATTTGCAGTCAGACCTGTGGGCATCTCCTCGCCGCTAGCTGGAAACCGAAAGCGCCGCCCCTCGAATTCCTCATTTGCAACATCACGTCGAAAAGGCATCTGTGGCCGTTTGAAATCACTAATTATTCCATCGAGTGCGGCTGTGTGTGAAAATGGCAACTGCCTTCACCCACGAATGGGACGCCCTGCCCGTCGTTGAACCTCGGTGCAGTGATGCATGAGGGTCCACCGTTACTCGAGTACTACGTTCCACTGACCCCTCACAAGTCAGTTCGCGACTGCACAGATAGTATGTGAAACAATGGGACCACAGCAGAATGAACATATCAACCAATCTTACACGGCCATCGGGTACAAATACATGGTTGCAATAGCAAGATACAATTCCCCGATTTGCAGCGTTGTGCGCGGGACGTGCTCGGCCAAAGGGGAGAGCAGTTTGCACAGGTGGAATCAATCACCACAGGTGGAGGCCATACAGCCTGAAAACACATAAATTGCACAGCCAGTCTCCTCCCACAACCACACCGAAATGCTACCGGCAGGACTCGCGATGTTGGCCCTGGGGGACCTGATAGCACTGCAAGTACTCCAACTCCAGGAAGAAGACGAACACCAACTACAACCGGCCGCACGGAGGAGACGCAGGAGGAGGAGGAGGCCAAGGCAGGGCCAGCAAGGGCTGCCAGCACAGCCACTACCACCACGCAGGCAGCCCGCAATCCCACGCCTCCGAGCACATCCGTTCAACCTCACTGATGAGCAGATCCACACCCTCTACCGTCTGGACCGGGACACCATAACCGCCATTGTGGACATGACACAGGCTGACCTTGTCAGCATGATAGATAGCCCAACCGCCATCCCACCCCTACTGAAGGTGGTGTCTGTACTACACTTCCTGGCCACAGGCACCTACCAGCACACAGTCGGACAGTTGCATGGCATTTCTCAGCCACTGTTCTCACGGACACTATTGCAAGTGCTCGATGCCCTCCTGCAGCACGCAGACGACTACATCTCTCTACCACGCTCGGTGCAGGACATAACCAACACAAAAGTGGGATTCCATGCACTTGCCGGCATACCGGGTTGCATTGGTGCCATCGACTGCACCCATGTGGAATTGGTCGTCCCACATGCCATGGAGGCCCAGTACCGCAACCGAAAACAATTTCATTCCCTGAATGTACAGATGGTGTGTGACTCCAACAGGATCATTACACATTGTTGTGCCAGATTCCCTGGATCAACCCATGATTCTATGGTCTTGAGGAACTCTACAATACCACGCTACATGGAGCGACACGCAGGGAACAGATCCTGGCTACTCGGTGAGTCTCATTACATGCATGATGATGTGGGGTATGTGAATTGGCATTGACCTGCCAGGAAGGGGGGGGGGTGTGTGCGTACGTATCAATGGCATTCCACATCATACGTTTCTCGTCCACATACAGGTGATGCTGGATATCCACTGAAGAGATGGCTCCTCACACCAGTCCGGAACCCACGGGACCAGCATGAGGAGGACTACAACCATGCCCACTCACGTACCCGTGTAGTCATTGAACAGGCATTCGGCCTACTGAAGGGTCGTTTCCGCTGCCTCAGCAGGTCTGGCGGGGCACTCCTGTACCGCCATGAGACGGTTGCAAAGATGGTGATGGCATGTGTCATGCTACACAACATGTGCGTACGTAGAAATGTGCCCATGCCCCCTGACGCAGAACTGCAAGCACCTGATGATGGTCATGATGAGGGCGGGGATGTGGCAGCACCTCAAGGAGTCTGCGAGGCACCGGAGGCCCGTGACATTCGTCAGCATCTCATTGATGTATGCTTCTAGCACTCACGCCTGGTGGCTGATACATGGACACGGGACTCGTGGCACTGCGTGTGTCTGGGACATGCACAATATGGACTGTACGCCTATGATGGCCTAGTACACAAAGTTCAATGTCCACACTTCTCATTGGTTGATCGTGCACTTTTTATGGCATATGTGATATCATGTTGTACACCCTATCGACCCGCCACCCAAGTGAGCCCAACACACCCCCTCCACCCTCCTACCTCCCCCCCGGACACCAGTGTCCAAAGATGCTCATTGTCAGTGGGCTGTCGCTATTGCAAGCCCCCTCTGCGGGTATCAGGGGCACCCCTGCCTGTGGAGCGCAGGTTCCTCCCAGATCTACGTTGGGGGCTGCCCTGGACGGAACTTGCAACGGATGATGTGTCTGCCTGCTCACGTCCATGCATGTCCCTAAGGGTTTGCGAGAGCTCAGTGAGCACACGGCGCACTGCGGCAAGTTCGGCACATACGTCTTTGGACGTCGCATGCAGTTCCCCCCTCAGGCTCTCGGTGCTTCTCTCCATTTGGACTCTCAGGCTCTCGGTGCTACTCTCCATTTGGACTCTCAGGCTCTCGGTGCTACTCTCCATTTGTGCCCTTAGCGTCTCTGTACCTCTCGCCATTTCTGCCCTAAGTGTCTCAGTTGATGTTTCTATGTCTGCCTTAGTGCCCCCACATTCATCGGCATGGTCCTTGAGGAGTGTGGCCAGTTGCTGCTGTTGTTCGATCAACTGGTCGAGGGACTGTTGCCTCTGCTGGGCCATGGCCATTTGCGGGGGTGTCACAGAGGGGCTGTGGACCTCATGTTGCCTTGCCACAGGGCTTGTGGGGGATGGCCAGTCGTCGTCTTGTGGGTGCCCCTGCGTGGTATCCTCATGTTGTACGGGATGGGACAGACAGGGGGATTGGGACAGGTCATGGATGGATCTGACTTCGACATCCCCGTTTTCTGTGTCGGAGCATGCTGCCATCAATGGGGTGTCACCTATGGTGCTGCTGCCACCAGAGGCAGTGCCTTCTGTGGCATCCATTGGGGGGACCTGTGGTGGTGGTGTTGTGGGCATGCTGGCTGCTGGGGTGCCTGTTGATGTTCCCTCCTCTGTGCTGCCACCTGATTTGTGCTGCTGCCGTGTCTTGATGCGTGCAGCTGAGGTGGAGGGTCTCTGGCCGTTGGTCTTGGCCCTCTTTGCAGGTGTGCTGGTAGGGGTGTCCTGTAGCTCGTCGTTTGGATCGGACCCTGTGGTGGAGTAAAGGAGGGCGAGGGTTATTGATGGGTCTGTGGGAATTGGAATGGCATTGTATCACATGCATTGGGGTGGTACCTGAGGGTGATTTGGGTCGGGGCCTTGGAGGTGCTTTGATTTGTGTGTGGAGTGAGGGTGCAGTTGTCTGGCAGCCTGCAGTTAGGGTGTGCCTGCTGCACGTGTAGTGCGTGTATTAGGGGTTTTTAATTATTTATGTATTTATTGTGGGTTTTAACGTGCGCTTGCAGGCCGATGTGTGTGGACGTTCTCCTGGACATGTGTTTCTGTTGCACTATGTGGACGCATGGTACTTCACATGGATGGACTGTGTGGATTTGGCATTGTTTCATCTGGCCCACCTACCTGAATCTTCGGATGTCTGCACTCCTTTCTCCATCCCTCCGACTCCCTCTATGCTCTCCATTCCGATGGTGGAGGCACATATTTCTTCCCAGGGGGTCAACTTGATGGGTGATTCAGGACCTCCCCCGGTGGCTGTGGCAATGTTGCGGTTGGCAGAGAGTATGCTGCGGACGCGTATCCGCAGGTCGTCCCATCGCTTGCGGCATTGCTGTGGGGTGCGGGGTGCGGTCCCCACCGCACTTACCCGCTGTGCCACCAGAGCCCATATGGCCTTCTTGTTTGCAAGTGCCGTCCTGGTCATTTGCGTGCAGAAGACGACGGCAGCATTCTCCTGGAGGGTCTCTGTTAGCACGGTGAGTTCCTCACGGGAGTAGTGGACCTGCCGCTTGCGGTCGCACGCTTTCTTCGCTACCTTTCCCATTTTTCTTGGTTTCGCTAGGGTGGTTGACGGGTTGGGGTGTGTTTCAGGGTAGTGATTTTAGTGGTTGTGTGGTTTTAGTGTATTTATGGGTGTACGCCGGGATGTTTCCCGTTCCGGGCCCATGTTTTAACTTCCGTTTCCGTATATTTCCGGCCACCGTACTTTCCGGTAGGCGCACACTGCGGTGTCCGCTAAGAGGGGTGGCGGTATTGCACCTAGGGCGCCGTACGGCGGCGGTGTGGGCCGTTTTGGGGTCATTTCCGCCATCGCGGACTTTGCACTTCCGCCATGCCGTGGTGCTCGTGCCCGATGGGTCGGAATGGGCCGCACTTTGCTCCTTCGTGCAATGGCGGAAACGCTATTTACGCTGTGGCGCTCCGGTCAGTCGCTTTCCGCCAGGGTCGTAATGAGGGCCACTGTCACTTGGGCACAGCCTTTGCAAGCCCATGGAAACGGGAAGCAGGAGGAGTGTGTGTCTCACGAACCCAAGCATCTAACCCAAACTCAGGACAAGCCTGCATGTGCCCAGCCGGAATACAGTGGATGCCCACGGGAACCACACAAGGCAACACACTGTAAAATAAAATCAAAAATCAAAACTCAAAAATGGCCATGTGGGGGCCAGGGGGAGGGGGGGAGGCCACCCAGGAGGTCCGATGACAGGGTGCACACCAACAGCCACCTGTGTGGATGTTGGGAAAAAAAACACCTCCATGGGCTCATGGCCTGCACGGCTATGCCAATGTGGGAGAACTTCTGCTGTCGCTCTCATCACCCTCTGCTGCTGCCACAGGAGGTGGTGGTGCTATGGGAGGCAGCCCACGCAAAGCCCTGGTATGGTCCTCCATGGCAGCAAGCATGCGGGTGTGGAAGGTCTCGTTCTGGAGGATTATAGTGCGGAGATCCCCATGCAGCACCTGACGTGATGCCCAGATCTCCTCCCGAGTTGCCTGCATCTCAGCTGAGAGCGAACGTGTGAGCTGCTCCAGCTGCTGTTCTGTCCTCAAGTTAGTGGAAGCCTCAAGGGAACAAGAGTCTCCCTGAGGTGATGGAGTTCTACCCTCAGGGCTTCCCTATGGTCCCGGGACTCTATTGATATCGATTGGTGTAGAGTCTCCAGTGCCGCCCGTCTTTCCCTGTTGGACGCCAACATGTCCTCCCTGTGTGATTGGCAAATGGAGTCTGTTTCCTGCTGTAGTTGCTCCATTTGCCTTTCAGGGGGGACAATGGAAGTGGCCACCCTCTACATTGCTTGAGCCATCATCTCAACTGATGCTGCCTGTTGGGTTGCCATACCGTACATGGATTGTTCCCATGCGGTATTGCCTGGTGGCATACGGCCACCGCGTTGGCGGGCACCACACCTGTTTGGGGCAAGGCAATCTGCGCCTTGCTGTGCCGGCACTGCCTGAGGCTGCAGGACTGCATTCCCCCTCTGATCTGCTGGCCCAGAAACAGGATCAGATGTTGTGGAGTGTGACCCTGCATCCGTAACCGCCAAAGGCGGACTTACCAACACTGATATCCCCATAGAGGGTTCTACCCCTGGTGCAGGTGGGTTGGACAGAACAGAATCCCTGCCAGAAACACTTACCTGCGACGGCACATAGGTCTCATCACCCGAATCAGCACCTGAATAAAGGTCTGGGGAGGTGCACCCAGAGGCACCCCTGGACAGAATGGTCTGCAGCAAGATTCGGTTCTCACCCACCACCACACCACGTGCCACACTGGTGCCCGGTCGTGCCTGAGATCCCTCCTGGGTCTGCACCATCTCCTCAACCTCAACAGCATCAAGTGAGTCATCCCCTGCAAAAACATGAAAGACAAAAAATGGAAACAGGCATTAGCACCATAGCACACAATTAGGCCTGACAAGCTACAGAACCAGTACATGATTTACACATGTCCCACATGACTATAACCCTCCCATGCATGCACTGTCACTGAGTTGGAAGGGGAGGCAAAAAGCAGACACTGATGACACCAAGATGGAAGAGCAACACATTTGCTGCATGCTGGGTAGCACTGCCATCACACATTGGCCTGTGAGCGGCATGTCCAATACACATACATGACACATGCCATCACACAGATGTCATGTACCATAGCCATGGTACATTCCACAAGTACATCCATATGTCAGTGAATGAATACTGTCAACCATCCATGTGAGATGGACATAATGAGATGAAAAATGCTACATAGTGTGACAAAATAGGCATGTGCCACACACTGCAACACCTCCAGTGTACACAAATACAGTGATTGCAGGCCGATGTACACATCAATAGTTGTGCACTTCAACATGACAGGAAACAACTATCATGTTCCACATTCAAGCAGGCCCCATAAATGTATGTGATCAGGCCAATACTCAATCAGCCTGAATGGTCAAATCATTCACCTAACAAGGTTTCACAAGTGGGCCAATGTGGGGTTCATCAATGACAGAAGCATGTCACAAATGTGACAATAGGGCTGAGGAATGCGTAGCAAAAGTGGGAGAATTGAAACAATCAGCCTGAATGAACACTGAAAAATACAAACAATGTTATTGCAAGATGCCACTTCAAAGGCAACTGCCGTAATGTTGCGCTAAATTACTACTGTGGGCAGAAGGGATAATGTCACACCCAAATCCAAGGCCGCTGAATGTTTTGGATGAAGCACATGGGTGACCCATACCACTCAGGCACACACACCCTCACCTGGCACTCAGTCAGAACCCATCACGCAAACAACATACACATGCATTACACACACATGCATGGGCACTCACCGGACAATGCATCATAATCAGGTAGTCCTCCCACACCTTGGGTCTGTTCCTCTGTGATGAAGGCCCCAGCAACAGACTCATGTTCAGTGAGTTTGTTGTCCTCTTGTGGAGACCCACCGCCAGTCACCAGAGTAGCGGCATGATTTGAGGCCAGCTTGTTCTTTGCTCTGCGTTTCAGGTCATTGCACTGCTTGTAGCAATCATCAGCTGTGCGCCTCACAAATCCAAGGGCACTTATGCGGTCCGCGATGGTCTGCCAGTGTGCCCTACGTTAACCAGGTGTGGTCTTGCACCCTGCAGTCACCAGCATTTCGCAGCTATGTGCTGACACATAGGCCACAAGTGCATCAAGTTCCGGATCATTAAAGCAAGGCTTCCTTGAGGTACCTGAGTGTGTAGCCGTGTCTGGGGTCTCAGCCTGTCGCGCCAGAGCACCCTTCTTCCTCTTCTTTAAAGGTGGAGCAGAGCCAGAGTGGCATACGCCGCTCTGGTCAGTAGGGGCAGAATCACCAGTGGACTGGGTAGTAGGAGTGTGGGAATACACAAGGACCATAGGTCTTGATGCAGGCATTGGTTGCTGGGTAATGTTGGCAGGGGAACGTCAGTTTGATGGACCGGGACTGACACTGTCCTGGCTGGGAGAGTCAGAGCTGGGGCGGATGGAGCTGCAGCTGCCCCTGCAGCCTCCCCACCCTGCATACTTGGGGCAGCAGATGACATAGCTGCCCCAGATCCACGTGGCTTGGTGACAACAACTTGCACCGTCACATGTGGCCTAGACTTGCTGACCTGGAAGTCAGCCAGGGAGTCATCCTGTGCCAGGTCAGGTGCCACAATGGGCTGGTCCAACAGGGGCTGAGCTGGGATGGTGTCAGCCACGGGTGTCCCTGATTGTTCTTCCACACATGGGGGTATAAGGGCACACTGCAAATCCCGGCCACGTCCCCTACCGCGCCCACCACGCCCACCTTTTGAAGGCCGGCCACCTTTGCCTCCCTTACCGCTTGTTCGCCTCCCAACCATGGCACTCATGTTGTTGTGCGTATGGGAGTTGCAGTAAACTATTGTCCTGGGCAATTGGGGGTCAAAGGGGTAGGATACCAGATGGAATTCGTACCCTAGTGCTCTAACAAGGCTGTCTGTGACCCCTGGGGGAAGATGATGGGTCACGCAACGCACAGGCAGCCCAAAATCAAAAATTAACATGCACGCAACCCCTCGTAGACCACGTGCGTGAAAAAATAAACCTGCACTACGCTGTGGCACCCAGAAACACAAAAATAAGCGTACGCGTAATACACGCAGCCTACAATGACCTCTGAAGGGGAACGCGACACACGGGGCAAGCACAGTTGCTAAGTACGTGCGGAACTCACTGTCTGCCTGGAAAAAGAAGGTGAAAAATACATGCGTGTGCACGTTGGCAACACCCCTGATGAAAGAAGAATTGTACGCTGTCTGAGGAGACAGGACAAAAGGAGAAGAGACTCTGTTTGAGGAAACAGGCCCAACAAAAATTCAGAAAAGAGCTGTTAGAGGTAACAGGGAGTACGAACTAGAAACGCTGTGAAGTAATCGCGTGTGAACCGACAAGAAGTACAGATTTCACCCACTCGCTCTCCACGAAAAGCACGTACAAGGAAATGGCGTCCTACACGTAGCTGTTAACTGGCCCACACGTACACGTCAGATACGCGTGTACGCGGGCACTTTCCTCCAATTACACGCGATGACACTTGGACGTGCAGTTTTTCCATGTGTGCTCTGTCATCACGTGCTATGAGGGAAACGCCCGCGCGCATAATGTAACTTACGCGCTTACGCACTAAGGGCCTTTGGTCCAATGAAATCGCGTGCGTGTGCTGACGCGCTTACGCGCTAAGGCCCTTTCCTCGAATTACACGCTGACATTCAATTTTTTCACGTGCCAAATCACTCCGTATCAAGCTGGCCACGCGAAAACACACGGAAGACCATGCTCCTGCCCAGAAGGAGGCCGAATTACTGCCCCCCAGAGCCCTGAGCACGCTCCCACCTGCCATCTGCTGCTGCCTGACTGCCTGCTGGCCACGTGCCCTGCCATTTGCTGCTTGCACGTCAGCCAGGGGTGTAGTTGCTGTGACCACCCCTGCTGGAACCGAAGACTCCCGACTGGGATTCCATCGCTCCACAGCCCAGCCCCAGGACCCAGTTGCCCACCCACTCCTGCCTCTGGGGTTGCCATGTCCAGCACAACACCATCTGGCAGCACTGGCAACCCCCAGCCAGAGAGGCAGAGGGCCACCAGCTTCACTGCCACCGAAGTTGGTGTCCTGGTGGAGCAAGTCCTGGGGCAGTATGATGCCCTCTTTGGAAGTTCGCATGCCGACAATGAAGGACGGACCAGGATCTGGATGGACATTGTGACTGCCATCAACGCGGAGGGGGTGGCAGTCAGCGACTTACATCATGTCAAGAAGCGCTGGGAGGACTTCAGGTCCAGGACCCTCAACAAGGCCCGGCGCCTCGCTAAGGCAGCGGATGCAAAGGGGCGCCAGGGGCAGCTGTCGAACCATCAAATGAGGGTCCTGGAACGCATATGCCCAGCGCTCTACGTCCAGATCCTTGAGAGGCAGACCCATCTGGAGTTGAGCGGTAAGTGTACATGCATGTTGATAGTACGCTGTGCGTGTCGTGGTGTGCCAGTAGTGTGCAGGTTGCACATGTGTTTATGTAGGGCCATGTAGGGATGTGTATGAACATGAACATGAGCATGAGGCTGCCACATGTGAGTCCTCTCAGTTGTGAGACACATTGATGATGTATGTGTTGGTAAGCATGCTGGGCAAATGCAGGTGTGGGAGCACACATGTTTGAATTTCTGTGTGAGTTAAAATTACATGTGTGTCGTGGAGTGTGATGCTGTGTCTGTAGTTGAACAATGCCACTCATGTGCAACTGTCATGTGTGTAACAGTCCATTGTATAGTGCCCTGATGCCTGTGTTTTATCTCTCCCTGTCTGCAGCGTCAACTGAAGAAGAGGGCGGAGAGGGTGCTGTGGGGCACAGCGGCAGGGATCATCCCGCTAGCCGGAGACACAAGGCCCGGCTCCCCTCCCAAATTGTCATCTTGTCGGGGAGTGAGGAGTCCGGTGCCGCGTCCCAGGCCGGAGCTGCCGAGGGAAGGTCCAAGAGGCGGAGGTCGGAGTTGGACTCCTCGGCAGCAGAAGGGGCAGCTGAGACCCCACAGGGTCCGACAGAGGAAGATGGCACGGAGTCATCCAGGTTGGTGGGGGGTTTGGTGGAGGAGGAGGCCGTGCAAGGGACAGACACGGGGTCTGGAGGTGGGGATTCCACTGGTGCTAGTGGTGCAGTGCAGGGGCAGGGACAGGAGGCAGCACAGGCCACTGCGGAGGTGCCTGTGTGTAATCCTGTCTCCGATCCTGTGACTGCATCATCCCGCACTAGCAGGGATGCCTACGTCCAGACCCGTTTTCAGGGAGGGGATCCGCTTACAACAACTGGCCTTCCTCTCCCTGCGGACTTGGCTATCTGGGACCAGGTTGAGCCTGTCCTGGGTGGGGTGGCGTTGCGTCAACGAGCCATGCGAGGTGACCGGCAGTCTTTTCATGAGGAGACTGCATGTCATCTCGAATGTCTCGTTGACCGCGTTGACCTACTGGGACAGCTCACCAGGGCCGGATTCCTCCGTTTGCTGGACCTTGTTCCGACCCCCTCCTCAACTGAACCCCCTATGCGCCAGTCGTACTCCATGCCATCTTCCCACCCATGTATCACCTGGGTACCCTGTGGAGCTGCCTCTGACCCTGCGGCCAGGCTGGTGGAGGACACATCCCTGCCACAGTTGGGAGTCGGACGTCCAGCAGGGGTGGCCACATCAACAACTGCACCCCAGCCGGAGGAGGATGTGCAGGCAGCAAGAGCCAGGGCACAGGCAGAGGCACAGCAGCAGCAGCAGCAAGGTGGGAGCCATCATGGCTCGGGGCCTTCGACATCGGAGGGGCAGGCATCGGCCAGAGGGCAGGACGACCCAGGACCGCAAGTGCCTTCCGTGTGGCAGCGGTTAGGCCATGATATAGATGCGGAGCGGCAGCGGGCAGAAGAGGCACGGCTCACGATGGTCAGGGCGGAGAACTCCATGCGGAGGGCCCTGAGGCGGGCCGAGTGCCTCGAGGCAATTCGCAGGGAGTTGGAGGAGAACATGTCGTTGTCCCTGCGAACCCTCGGGGCCATGGAAGAGGACCGCCTTCAGGACATTGAGCAGGAGTTCAATGATGGCCTGGCCCAGGACATCCAAAAGTGAGCCGTCGGACTAGCCCATTGCCATTGTAAATAGTTTTTAGAGTTAGGTTTCCTTTTCATTTTCCTTTTATTTGTGGTGAATGGACAATGCCACACAAATTTGTATATATAGTTTCATCATGTATTCATTATTATTTTTTTTTGGAATTATGGACATGGAGCAATGGATTTTTTTTTAACGGACAATGGATTGTAAATAGAAATAGTTGGACTGTGGATTGCTTTCTCTTCTTTTTTTTATATGGACATGAAGGATTGGATTTTTTTTAAATATATTTCCTTTGGATTTGCGTTGTTGGAGGGTGACTTTGGGCTGTTTTTCTTTCTAATTTTTTCGGATTGGTTATCATTTTCATTCAATCATCTTTTTCACATGCTTTTCATTTCATGTTTCATATTTTGGTATGCTTTCATTTCATTTTTGATTTTATGTACATAATACATTTTCATTTTTTAGTTCCATGTGTGGGATTCGCTCATTGGGTTGATGCATGTGGAAATGTGGGTTTACACAAGCAATGCCAACCAGTGTATGTGTGTGACGGACATGTGTTGAAGTACATAGTTGACTTTTGGTTTGTGTCATGAGATCGGCATTTCACTGCTAGGGGGTGGGGGTGCAGGGGGACATGAGTGGGACATGAGTGGGGGCCTGCTGGCAGGTGCCCTGCACTGCTGGGGGTGGGGGAGCAGGGGGACATGAGTGGGGGCCTTCTGGCAGGTGCCTTGCACTGCTGGGGGGTGGGGGTGCAAGGGGACATGAGTGGGGGCCTGCTGGTAGGTGCCCTGCACCACTGGGGGGTGGGGGTGCAGGGGGACATGAGTGGGATATGAGTAGGGGCCTGCTGGCAGGTGCCCTGCACTGCTGGGGGGGTGGTGGTGCAGGGGGACATGAGTGGGACCTGAGTGGGGGCCTGCTGGCAGGTGCCCTGCACTGCTGGGGGGTGGGGGTGCAAGGGGACATGAGTGGGGGCCTGCTGGCAGGTGCCCTGCACTGCTGGGGGGTGGGGGTGCAAGGGGACATGAGTGGGGGCCTGCTGGCAGGTGCCCTGCACTGCTGGGGGATGGGGGTGCAGGGGGACATGAGTGGGACATGAGTGGGGGACTGCTGGCAGGTGCCCTGCACTGCTGGGGGGTGGGGGTGCAGGGGGATATGAGTGGGGGCCTGCTGGCAGGTGCCCTGCACTGCTGGGTGGTGGAGGTGCAAGGGGACATGAGTGGGACATGAGTGGGGGCCTGCTGGCAGGTGCCCTGCACTGCTGGGGGGTGGGGGTGCAAGGGGACATGTGTGGGACATGAGTGGGGGCCTGCTGGCAGGTGTCCTGCACTGCTGGTGGGTGGGGGTGCAAGGGGACATGAGTGGGGGCCTGCTGGCAGATGCCCTGCACTGCTGGGGGGTGGGGGTGCAAGGGGACATGAGTTGGTGATCAGTAGTGCAAGGTGACATGTGGCTTGGCTGGGGGGCATGCCCATGGTGAATGGGCTGCCTGCGGGACATGACCAGGGGTACAGGGTAGTCCCCTGTGGTGTGGGCTGCCTGCAGGGGCCGTGGAGGGTGTAGAGGGAACACCTGGGAGGACCCACACTGCCAATTCACGTGTAGGACTCCCCGCGCACCCCCGAAATTCACGTACCCCGCTTTGACAGCAATATCATGTGTGAAACTTCCAGCGCACCCCAGGAATACACGTACCAGGCTCCAATCGCGTGTGAAACTTCCCGCGAACCCCAGTAATACACGTACCCCGCTCGCACAGGGCCCTTTCGCGTGTAAAACTTCACGTGAACCCCAGTAATACACGTACCCCGCTCGCACAGGGCCCTTTCGCGTGTAAAACTTCCCACGAACCCCAGGAATACACGTACGCCACTCGCACAGGTCCAATATTCCTGGGGTTCGCGGGAAGTTTTACACGTGAAAGGGCCCTGTGCAAGCGGGGTACGTGTATTACTGGGGTTTGTGGGAAGTCTCACACGCCATTTCAGCAGAGTACGTGTATTTCGGGGGTGAGCGGGGAGTCCTACACGTGAAGGGCACCTGCCAGCAGGCCCCCACTCATGTCCCCCTGCACCCCCACCCCCAGCAGTGCAGGGCACCTGCCAGCAGGCCCCCACTCCTGTCCTCTTGCACCCCCACCCCCCAGCACTGTGGGGAACCTGCCAGCAGGCCCCCACTCATGTCCCCTTGCACCCCCACCCCCCAGCAGTGCAGGGCACCTGCCAGCAGGCCCCCACTCATGTCCCCTTGCACCCCCACCCCCCCAGCAGTGCAGGGCACCTGCCAGCAGGCCCCCACTCATGTCCCACTCATGTCTCCTTGCACCCCCACCACCCAGCAGTGCAGGGCACCTGCCAGCAGGCCCCCACTCATGTCCCACTCATTTCCCCCTGCACCCCACCCCCAGCACTGTGGGGCACCTGCCAGCAGGTCCCCACTCATGTCCCCTTGCACCCTCACCCCTAGCAGTGCAGGGCACCTGCCAGCAGGCCCCTACTCATGTCCCACTCATGTCCCCTTGCACCCCCACCCCCTAGCACTGTGGGGCACCTGCCAGCAGGCCCCCACTCATGTCCCACTCATGTCCCCTTGCACTCCCACCCCCAGCACTGTGGGGCACCTGCCAGCAGGCCCCCACTCATGTCCCACTCATGTCCCCTTGCACCCCCACCACCCAGCACTGTGGGGCACCTGTCAGCAGGCCCCCACTCATATCCCACTCATGTCCCCCTGCACCCGACCCCCCAGCAGTGCAGGGCACCTGCCAGCAGGCCCCCACTCATGTCCCACTCATGTCCCCCTGCCCCCAGGTCATGACAATCCTCAATCATGGCCCTTATGGCCAGCCTACCCAGCCCAAAGACCCAACCAAGTATTGCATCCACCCACATAGAAAAGGCAATTACATGATACAACCCCAATGGCAAGTATGTAAATGAACACATGTCCATCACACACACACACAATGGGTGCAAGTGAATGTGAAAACCCATATCATGACATGCATGAAACCAATGAGATAATACTACACATCGAAGTATGAAGAAAAAAATGCATTAAACACAACATGAATGTAATCAAAATCCAACACACAACAATGGGAATGATAAAAGAAAAGCTGCATGTCCGTAAAAGAATTAAAAAAAAGAAAATCATAATCCTAAGAAATCCAAAAGAAATGGTGTCCAAAGTCACAGTCCACCAAAGCAAATCCAAGGGAAAAAAGAAAGTGAAAACCATTGCTCCGTAGTGAAAATAAAAAAAGAAGAGAACAATCCAATGGTGAACTATATACAGATTAACAATCCAGGGTCCATGAGCCCAACTGATGAAATGAAACCTATCAAAAATACTACCTAATAAAAAACTATATACAAAAACGTAGTGCATTGTCCAAGAGAAACCAAAATAAAGAAAAAACGAAAGGAAACCTAACACTATCTAAATATATACAATGGCGGCGGGCAAGTCCAGCGGCTCACTCTGTGGTGTCCCGGGCCAGGGCATCATCGAACTCCATGTCTATTTGCCGGAGGCGAGCCTCTGTCCTGGCCCCGAGGTCTCGCAGGGAGGCACTCATGGCCTGTTCCAACTCCCTGTGAGCCCGATGCATGGAGAACTCCGCCCTGACCATGGTGAGCCGCGCCTCTTCCGCCCGCCGCCGCTCCGCACCTATCTGCTGGCCCAACCGGTGCCACACGGAAGTCACTCCCATTCCTGGGTCCTCCTGCCCTCTGGCCGATGCCTGCCCCTCTGATGTTGATGTCCCAGAGCCATCATTGCTCCTACCTAGAGCCTACTCCTGCTGCTGCTGTCCATGTGCCGTGTCTGATGGTGCCTGCACATCCTCCATCAGCTGGTCTCCAGTTGTGGTGTCCACCCCTGCTGGGCCGCCGACTCCCGACTGTGGCAGGGATGTGAGCTCCACCAAGCTGCTGTGTTGGTCGGGCCACGTCCACAGGGGTCCTGGTGGAATCTGGGCCAGAAGACGGTGTGGAGAACGGCTGGCGCATAGTCTCCACAGAGGAGGAGAGGTCCGCCCGAGTGCGCGACACATGTAGGAACCCACCAACCAGGGCCCCTCCCAGCAGTGCCACGTCACGACGCTGCTCTCCGTGATGGCATGCGTTCTCCGCCCAGGAAGAATGCACGTCATCACGAATGACACGCGTGCGCAACGCGACACCAACCAGGACGGAGCCCATACGTTCGTAGGACCCCTCGTCCGCAGGTAGTGGAGAGGCAGATGACATGGCACTCTCCCCTACCTGCGGACGGGCCTGGGACGGGGCCTCCCTGCTGGTGCATGGTGGTGTAGTCACTGGGTCAGGGACAGCGACATGCAGCGGGCTCCTCTTCCTCTGTGGAGACCACCAACCTGGATGTCTCCACACCGTCTTCCGCCATTGGAATCCCCTGTGGGGGCTCACCCGACCCTTCCGCCACAGCCGTTGTGGCAGACGTAGCACCAGCCCCCTCGCTCCCGGATGATGGTAATTCCTGGGAGGGTGGCTGGGCCTTGCGTCGCCGCCCAGTGGAGGCATCCCCGCCGCTTTTCTCCACAGCGCCGTCTACGCCCTCTTCTTCACTTGACGCTGTGTAGTGGGAGACATAGAACGCAAGCATCAGGGTACAGTACAAAATACCCTAGACAGGAAGCAATAACACATGAGTGGCACTGTCAAATGTCACTTCGATCCTGTCATTCCACAACACATGGGTGAATGCACACAACACACATGCAGAAACAGTCCTTGCACCTGCAATCAACATCAACATCCATGTAGAAGGGCCCCTGTAAACCAAGATGTTGCCTTCAAAGTCACATGCATCCATGGTGTTTCAAAGTCACACACACACTTCTCAGGCACACACACACACATGTGCACCATACATGTACATGACATCAGCACCCATTCCTCACCCCCCCCTTCATGTCCAGGAACAGAGACAGCCATGCTTTCAGGTGTGCATTCTGCATAGAGATCCCCATGTTGCATTAAAACACATGCACCAACCATGTGGTTCACACATAACTGGTCTCACATGCATGACCATGATGTCCCTGCACACACACATCCATACATGGCCTATGTCACACATACAGGCAAGCATCAGACTACCAGCACACTTCAACATGCCCTGTCTCACACAGCAATGCTTGGCCACTTACCGCTCAACTCCAGACGGGTCTGCCTCCGAAGGATCTGGGCGTGGAGCGCTGGGCCTACGCGTTCCAGGACCCTCATCTGGATGTTACTCATGCGTGCCTGGCCCACCTCCGCGAGGCGCCGGGCCTTGTGGAGTGTCCTGGACCTGAAGTCCTCCCAGCGTTTCTTGACGTGCTTGATGTCGCGGGTTGCCACCCCCTCCGCGTTGATGGCAACCACTACGTCGTCCCAGATCCTCTCCCGTCCTTCCTTGTTGGCGCGTGATGTTCCGAAGAGGGCATCATAATGCCCCAGGACATGCTCCACCAGGACACCAACTTCGGTGGTAGTGAAGCTGGTGGCCCTCTGCCTCTCTGGATGGGGGTTGCCAGTGGTGTCAGATGGAGATGTGCCCGACATGGCAACCCCAGAGGCAGGAGTGGGTGGGCAACTGGGTCCTGGGGCTGGGCTGTGGAGCGATGGTATCCCAGTCGGGAGTCTTCTGTTCCAGCAGGGGTGGACACAGCAACTGGACCCTTGCAGATGGCTGATGTGCAGGCACCAAATAGCAGGGCACGTGGGCAGCAGACAGTCAGGCAGCAGCAGATGGCAGGTGGGAGCATGCTCGGGGCTCTGGGGTCAGGAAAATGGCCTTCAGGGCAGGAGCGTGGTCTTCCTTGTGTGTATGCGTGGCCAGCTTGATACGGAGTGATTTGGCACGTGAAAAAATTGCACGTCAGCGTGTAATTCGAGGAAAGGCCCTTAGCGCGTAAGCGGGTCAGCATACGTATGCAATTTCATTGGACCAAAGGCCCTTAGCGCGTAAGCGCGTCTGTGATGTATCGCGCACGGGCGTTGCCCTTTCGCGTGTAAAACTTCACATGAACCCCAGGAATACACGTCCCCACTTGCACAGGCCCTTTTGCGTGTTAAACTTCCAGTGCACCACTGAAATACTCGTACCCGGATCCAATCGCGTGTGAGACTTCCCACGAACCCCCGTAATACACTTACCCTGCTGAAATCGCATGTGCAACTTCCCGTGAATCCCAGTTATACACGTACCCCACTCGCACAGGCCCTTTCGCGTGTGAGACTTCCATCGCACCCCCGAAATACACGTACCCGGATCCAATCGTGTGTGAGACTTCCCCGAACCCCCGTAATACACGTACCCTGCTGAAATCGCATGTGAAACTTCCTGCAAACCCCAGTTATACACCTACCCCAGTCGCACAGGCCCTTTCACGTGTGAAACTTCCCGCGAACCCCGTAATACACGTACCCTGCTCCAATCGCATGTGAAACTTCACGCAAACCCCAGTTATACACGTAGCCCACTCGCACAGGCCCTTTTGCATGTGAAACTTCACGCGAACCCCAGTAATACATGTTCCCCGCTTGGCGTTTGCTGTTTGGCAGCCCTGTAAACTGGTCCAGGGTTAGCGCAGCCCTTTGTGCTGATTTTGGGGATTTTGATGGCTTTTCCTTGCGCAAGGGTGTTCTTGGGGGCGTAACTGGCGCTGCTGCAGGGTCGCTGCGCCACTCTGCGCCACGGCAGGTTTTGGAGGCTAAAATCCATGAATACGCTGTGCGCGGAAATTGATTTTAGCGCACGCGGCAGGCGCAGACACTTTCGCACGCCACACTGTGCGCCAGCCGCGTGCGCCATTTTTTGTGCGAAATTCTATGTGTATAACTGAATTTTTGTCGTTTAATGGATTTTGTTTATATATCCGAATAAACTTGTTTGATTGATTGATTGATTGATTGATTGATGCTTTTGTCATCCAACTTAATGGGACCCACTTTATCTGCCTTGAAAGGATGAAGCCTGAGTAGACCTGCTAAGAGTCAGACCTGTAACCTTGAAGTCAAGCACAGTCCACGGAGCAACAGACACTGCAATTGTCAGTCACAGGGTATGGATGTAATGCAAGGCATTTATGCCAGTACAATTGTTCCCAGAGATGATCACAAAGGAGAGACCAAGGAGATAAACATGGTAAAAAGTTGAGATGAAGCTTATCTCCCTCCCCTCATTCCCCCAAGTTCTCATCTCTGCTTTCAAGAAGGTCATAACTTTAGAACAGCTTTTGGGATCGGTTGCAGTTGTAATGTGGCTTTCCTTTGTGTGGGGGGGCAGCATTTCTATGGGGGGTACTGTGGTAGTGTATGATATGATATGATATGGCATTTGTAACGCGCCTATACACAAGTGTTTCAAGGCACGACGAGGCAGGGAGGGGGGAACAAGGGGAAGACAGACAACGATCCTAATAGGCCAGGTGTCATTCAGATCGCGCAAGTGCAGGGGTAGGGGGAAGGGAGAAAGTGCATGGGGAAGGGGAGGGGGGAAGTGCAGTACAAGGTAAGTAGAATAAAAATAAAATAAATAAATAAAGAGGGCCAGCTGGTGGCAAGTGCAAGGTAAGTGCAGACAAGTGCTGGGAAAGGTGGGCTGTAGGGATACAGAGACAGTCCCGCAGTGCAGGGGTTGCCAGGGAGGCAGTGCAAGTAGAGAGTGGCTGGGCCCAGGACCGGAGTCGGTGAGAGTGGCCCAGTTGCAGATTCAGAGCAGTTTCAGCGAAGAATTAGCAGGGGAGAGGGAGAGAGAAAGCAGAAGCAAAGAGGAAGGTTTTGAGGTGCTTCCGGAACCGGAGATTGTTCTCCTCAAGTTTCAGGGAGGCAGGAAGGCTTTTCCAGAGGGAGGCCCCTGCCGCAGAGAGAGATCTACCCCCAGCTAGTAGCTTCGAGAAGCGGCTAACCCTGAGGGAGTTGGAGACGGATGAGTGAAGGGCTCGGGAAGGAAGATATTTAGGAAGAGAGAATTGAAGGTTTTTAGGCCCCAGGCCCCAGAAGGCCTTGTGGACAATGCAGAGGGTTTTGAACTTTATCCTCGCAGCCACTGGGAGCCAGTGTAGAGATTTCAGTCCTGGAGAGATACGGTCCCTGGTCTTGAGGCCAAGGACAAGTCTCGCAGTTCTGTTCTGGATGAGTTGCAGAGTTAAAAGTATGATTATCAGCTGCCCTGACAAAACAGATAAAAAATGAACGCCAGGACTCATCACCTACTTTCACGATCAACGGTGGATCTTGGAACACACATGGATATAAACCCTTATTACAACATGACTGGTTGAAAGGAATAGACATAATAGGTCTACAAGAAACATGGTTAACAGAACCTCCCATCTCAGATGCGTATGACATCTGATTCAACCCTGCGATTAAAAAAGAGAAAGGGAGACCGATGGCTGGTTTACTGACACTAGTCAGGAAGGGCCTGGGATATTAGATATTGGAAACCAGAAACGTGAATCCTTACATACAACTAACGCGCATGACAAAGAAGGACAAACAAAAAGCACCAACAGAATTAATTAATCTTGTCAACATCTACTGGCAACACAAAGCAATGAATCCAACGTGTTTCATCGATACGATAACGCAACTACTTGATGAAATCAACGAACAAACTGATTTGTTAAACATTGTATTGTGTGGCGATTTGAATATTGCTTGCATAAATAAAAATACATGTGATCATAAGTGCAATTCAACCATGGCTAATTGACGGTGCGCAGAGATGGAGGCCCGCAAGATGCACATGTTAAACGTCAATATGTCTGGAGACATACCACCTAAAATGACTTGGCGAAGAGATAGGAATCTATCCTGGACTACTTTTTCGTCTCTGAGAGTCTGCACTGGCAAGTCCAGACCCTGCAAGTCATTGAAAAAAAGAGAGCAATCACAACATGATGGAAATGCGCCTCTCTGACCGAAGCATGGAATTTCAACATTATTGCAAACACACTGTCACCATGGACTCCACACGACTAAGGTTGAAACTTGATGATGCTGAAGTCAACTCTATCACTTCGGCCTACAAACAGGAAGAAGATGTGCTTGAATATTGTCACATCCTTACTCAATTTAAAGAGACAAAACAAGGTCTTAAAAGATCAGGATTCGTAGCCAAACACACATTTGACTTAGAGATCCTGAAGCAAAAACGGAAAATGAGAATCCAAATCTGTTCCATCCAGAAACAAAATACTCCCGAAACCTACATCAAGAAAAAACAGATCTTGCAGTCGTACAAAAATTGGTTAAAGTCTCACAAGGCAATCATGAATCAACGGGATGCTGAAACAATGTTATCGGAACTTACAAAAACAAATACACGAGAATTCTGGAGCATCATTAACCAACAAGGACCTGCTCAACAAGCCATTCAGGCAAATTCGGTAACCGAAAATGACTGGATTTCTCACTATACCCTATGTAAAGAACCAAAATTTCCATCCATGACGTCCTGGCACCTCAAATTCGATCAAACTGAGATCCTAATGATTATCAAAAACCTAAATCCCTCAAGAGCTCCTGGACCCGACGGGTTGTGCAACCACACCTTAAAAGCAAAATCAAGAAGAGTGGGCTAGCTTCTGTCATGTTCTATTCAATAAAATTGCTACCTCCTGTTCCACCCCAAAATCGTGGAAAAGTGCAATCATAGTCCCGATTTTTAAGAAAGGAGACAGAACAAAGCCGAAGAACTATCGGCCAATTGCCCTTTTGGATGTCTTAGGAAAAATCTACGCGACAACCCTACTATGAAAATTAAACAAATGGAGCCCCACAGCCAACCTCATAGAAAAAAGACAGACCGGATTTGTGAACGGAGTGGGTTGCAGTTTAAATCTGCTGGTCGTGAACATTCTAAAAATGGAAACCCTATGGTCTGGCAAAAAAATCTATCTTGCTTTCATTGATTCTGCGCACGCTTTTGACAGCATTGACTGTGAGATTCTATGGACCAAACTATCCACTTGGAACTGCCCCCTAACTCTCCTATTAGCAATAAGAGAGCTCCGCACAGAAACAAATGTTAAGATCGGGCTAGATAGAGCTGGCAAACTATCTAGTGCAATATCTACCTATTGTGGAGTGAAACAAGGATGTCCACTCCATCATTTTCAATCTGTTTCTATCTGACATAGATCTGATCCTCTATGAAGCCCAAGTCGATTACTTTACGCGCACAATCTAATTCTATTGGATCTCACCCCTGTAGGCTTACAAAGGAAATTAAAGGCCCTAGAAGAATACGTTCAAACCAATGGCCTTACCATTAACGCAGCCAAAACAGAAATTCTAGTGTTTGAAAATCTCAGAGGGAAGAAGAAATGACGACTTAGTAAATTTCGCTGGGTCCTAGAGAACACAACTCTTCAAGTCATACCGTCCATCCGATACCTAGGAATGGTCATCAATTCAAATATTAATTATGCCCCATGGGTTGCAAGTGTGAAAACCAAATGCCAGCAATTGGCAAACCAAGCATCTGTTATACATAAAAAATATGGGCAATACTCACTTCTTCCGGTTTTAGCTTTTTATAAACAAAAAGCAGTTCCAGCGCTCATATATGGAGCGGAATGTGCTTTAGGTGCTTCCCACCAAGTGTGGAACATGCTTGAAAACACCTTTTGGTCTAATGTTTTACATCTATCACGAGGGACACCTACAGCCTGCATCCGCTACAAACTTGGACTAATATCTATCCACGCTAGAATATGTTGGAACATGCTAAACCTGTACTGCAAAGTGACCAGCACAAACACTCCTTTGCAATTCGAGATTCTACAAAATGCGGAAAATACCACAGAACAAAATGTGCTGACAACTTGGGTCGACTGTTGTAAAATGACTCTGAAAGATCTTGATACCGACATTGAAACTCTGCACATTAACCCTAATCTGGTAAAAAAAACGACTGTGTAGATGTGATTGGATCGCATCAGGAGATCAAAGATGAAACCATAAACTAATGAAAGATTATCCCAGTGAAAAACAGACCTTTAACCAAACTCCAAACTACCTGAAACTCTTCCCAGATTCTCATCGACGCAATCTCTACTTGAAATTTCATCTGAACCTATTTAGGACACAAGAGCGAGAAAACCTGTGGCCGAAAAACAAGACAATGGTAAAAAATTGCAGAATTTGTGGCCTATTTTTTTTTCATTTATTTGTGTTTAATCTAAAAGATTTTTACAAACGAGTAGCACAGAAAAGATGTACGAAAATGTCACATTTCTTAACAAAATGTCAAGTTCATCTCAATTCAGGATGACAAGTACTGTTTTTCTATTGGCAGTTTGCCTGGTAAATCGATGTGGTGCAGTATTTTATAGGTTGCTAACAGCCACTTCGTTTTGTCCCCGCCGATCAATTTCACCCAGCATGTTGATTCACCAGTTTGTTCGAAGTTCGACAAAATCGGCCACAGATAACGGGCTCTGATCTGTTGGTTGCCCGAACAATGAAGCAGAAGATTCCAAATTGTTTAATTTTCCTTATTAGTGTTACAAAATCGACAGATATTGCTATTTGAAAGGCCTCTTACTGCCAAGATTTCATTCGTTGGCAGCAAATTTAAATGGGCTCTTAGTAGAAAGTCTCTTCCTTGTCTACTCGGAAATGTTTTGATGTACGGTTGCAGTTCATTTAATTTCCTTGTATTTGTTGGGAGGTGAGTGGTCAATTTGTTTCCTGCTGCTGCCTCTAATGTCTCTATCCAGTCTAGTTCTTTCAGTTTTGCTTGAATTCTTACTGGATTGTTTAGCAGCATGTTTTCCTCACATTCAATAAACTTTAGAGACTTTATGTTATTCTTTTTCCATAAAGACAGTGACTTGCTGTTAGAGGTCTCAAACTCTTGATTTATTAGGTTGTAAACAGAAGGAACTTCTGCCATTCGGCACTTTCTGTAGAGCATAAGGGTCACGTATCTAACTGTGCCCTGAAGGGAAAGTAGGCTGAGTTTGTGACGAATGGAAGCAACCAGTGTTGAAGTCAGCAGTGACAGGACCTTTCTCCGAAATAGAGCTTCAAGCTTAGGCCAGGTATTCGTTGGAATGTTCGGGAATGCTTCAGCCCCATAAATTAGTGATGGTACCACTTTTCTTTTGTAGAATTCGAGTACTGGGACAGCCGAGTATCGTCCATATTTCCGGTCTATAGCCTTGCGTTGCTAGTTGTTTTACTTTTTCTTTGAGTGTCTCTTGCATCGCTGTGTCAGTTTTTGAACTGTCTAACATGACACGCAGGTATTTGAAGTTTTGAAGTTTTTCAATGGGGTTTCCATTCAGGGTTAGGTGAATATTCTCATTTCTCCTCTTAGATTTTTCCAGGGCCATAAACTTTGTTTTTTTTTCATTGATTTCCAGGTTATTTTTCTGTGTGTATTGAAGTAAATTATTCAGCTGACGTTGCAAGACGACTGGGTGTAGTTGAGCAAAATGTCTGCATACAGTAAACGTGTGATCGAGGTTTTGTTTACCTTTTGCAGAAATGATCGTACTTCTAAATCCGATCCTTGTAAGTTGCCAGTATAAACCACGAACAGAGCTGGAGCCAATGGACACCCCTGTTTCACTCCTCTACATGTTGGAATGATAGAGGATAAAACACTGTTCTTGTCTAGGCGGACTCTTATACTGGTGTCTGAATATAATGCCTTGATCAGTTAGAGAAGACTAGGTGGACAATTCGAAGCTGTTAGTGCGGACCATAAATTAGATCTGTGCACTCTGTCAAACGCTTGGGTCAGATCTATAAAGGTCAAAAAGATGCGAGGACCTCCTTCCAGAACTTTGTTTTTTAGCACATTTATTAAAAAGATGTTAACTATTGTGCCTTGGTTCTTTCTCTTTTGAAGCCAGTCTGTAGGAAGTCGAAGCAGGGAGCCTGTTTGGCCCATTTTTTAAATTTGTCTAATAGAAGAGTGGCGAAAACGTTTCCTATGGCGTCCATCAGTGCTATAGGGCGGTAATTCGCTGGATCACACCTATTTCCTTTTTTGAAAATCGGGACCACTACAGAGGTTTTCCATGATGGTGGGATGGATTTGAGGTCGGGGGATCTTTGAAAGATTTTACTTAATAGTCTGGCCCATTCCGTCGGACATGCTTTTAGGTCCACATTGGTTAGGCCATCCGGACCTGGGGCTCGTGAGTTTTTAAGTTTTTTGGTGTAGTCGATGATGTCTGCTTGATTGTCCAATTTTGCCCATGGTTGAGAATCCTCCTTTGTATCTGAAACCGGGAGTTCATGTAAAGTCTTGAAGAGATCTGTGAAGTGTATTATCAATGTATTTTCTCCAATACTATTGGTCATGGTGTTTTCTGGAGACGAAGTTGCTGATTTAATAAGTGACCAAAATTCTCTGCACTTGTTGCTGCTTATAGCTTTTAAGATATTTTCTGCATCTTGCTGGTAAAGGTTAGATCGATGCGTTCTTACCCAGGCTTTGTATTGTTTCATTGCTTTCGCTGTCTCGTTGATTCATTCCACTTCACCTAACTGTTTTACACTCTGTTTGAATTTCCTCAATTCGTGTTTCTTGTCCGCAAGAAGTTTGTCATACACGTGTCTTGAAGGTTCGTTTGAATGTTGTTTGCCGGACTTCGTTTTCTTGTAGACTGTTAGGAGTGGTAAGTAGTCAATTTGATTTATGTCGTCGCCATGTGCCATTGCAGTATATCGAATCTCTAGGTCTTTTATTGAATTTGCAGTTAATCTTAGTCGAGTTCCTTGCATATTAATTTCCAACTGCGCTCATGATTTGTACATCGGAGAAGCCGTGATAGCCCAGGATGTTGACAGTGGATTGTGGTCGCTTGCCTTAGATCTTCTGACCTCAAAAGATCATGTGATTTGAAGTAAGGATGTTGTAACAAATATGTGGTCAATTGTCTCTTTCGATTCTTCTCGTTCCCATGTCGGAATTCTTTTATTGTCTGGAAATGATTTGTTTAGATTGTACACGTCTCTTGATTTCATCAATTGTGCTAATGCAGCATCTCTGTGTTTAGCCGCAGACAATTTAGTGGGTGCGTGGAAGTTTTTTTTTTTTACGGAGCATATTTCATTGAAGTCTCTGCATAAGAGAAAATAAGGACTCTAGCTTCTTCAATTGCTAACTCTAATGTATCCAAATAAGTTGGAACATCCATGGAGGCCGGGTTCCAGTAGGTGTTTTGCAATTATTATTGACGATTGTTTCGTGATGTTCTTCACTGGGTCCATACTTGTCCAGTCTGCCTTAATCATCAGAATTACTTGCGTACTGAGTAGTATTTTTCCCAGTTTAATTCCATATCCGTGTCTGCACGCGATCAGTAGTCCCAATGAAGGCCTGCCTAAGGGGACTTTTTTGGGCGGTGCTAAAATGATGTTATAGCCCTCCAGTGTTGGACGTTCTGTCAGCCAGGTCTCCTGGAAGCATAGTAGATCAAAATCCCAAAATGTTATGTCCCCTGGTGGGTGAATCTCGTTCCCTATCTCTCCCATATTAACAAGTTGCTATGTATTTCATTGGGTATTTAAGACTTTCGGAGCCAAGACCACATTCTTTGCGGGAGAGTTTCTCTATCTAGAAGGTCGCCCGTGATCTGGTTTGAAGTTGATGGATGTTTTTTTGATCTTTTTACTTTGACGTTTTCAATTGTCACATTTTTTTTAGTTGTTTCTGTCTCGCGATTCGTTGCATGGGTCCTATGCCTTAGTTCTGGCAGACTATGGTACCCTTTGGGTCTGGCAGCTAGTAACCGTCGTCCTCTTTGCACATTTATGAGACATTATTCTGGAGTAGGAGCTATCTAGACGCGTAGGTCTTTCAGTCGTTTGCTCAACTCTAGAGGAGACCGTTAGGTCAAATCCCATTCTTAAGAAGTCCTCTTTCCTATCGCTTAAAGTGGACTTTACTCTTGATGATGTAACATAGAGGTAGGCTCTCGCTTTCTGGTACTTGTGGCTAGGCTCCACTATTAAGAGGTCCTCTGATTTTAAGTATCGAAGTTGTGGGATGTATTTAAAGAGTCTTAACACAGAATTCCTTTTAGAATTATGTCATCTTCGTTTTGCTCAATTTGTTCCAAATAAAGTCTCCATTTTGCAGATTCCCACTTTCCGGGGTTCTCGTTATAGCTTTGAGTTTTGGATCGATAGTGGATCGTCACCGGTTTCATTTCTTTTAGCTGGTGTCTTTTGTGTCGCGTTACATTTGTTGAGATCGAGTATCTTCTTACTCTTTCTTCCTACTCTCTTTGTCGACTCGTGTGTCTGTTGCTTGTCTTGGCACTACCATCCCTGACCTTAGAATATTGTTTAGATGCTTGCACTTCTGTTTTTCTTCTAGTGGTAGAAGGGGTGTAAGAATTCTGCATGACCTTATAGGTTAGTTTATTGGCTGAACTGGTGCTAGCCATGTTGTGTCGGCTTGAGTCTTTGTTGGCTGAATTCTTACCAGGACTTGTGGTAGTCATTTTATTAATAGGCTTGTTTATCAGGCTTGTAATTTCATTGAGTTCATCGTCTTTCTCCTTTACCTCGTGAAATGGATTGTTGGCTGGCTTGTTTGCGGAGCTTGTGCTAGCCATATTGTGAGTGGGTTCATCATGTTTCCCCTTTACTTCCCGAAATGGGTTGTTCTGTGCTAAATTTGATGTTTCTTCTTCTCTCATCTTATGGAACATATCTGCTGTCGTATGTGTGCTGAGATTCATTAAGGCATCAGTGTTCAGGAACTCGTCTATTGTACGGGGGAATTCCGCTCAGTATTAATTTTCTTAGTCATTGATTTGAATAAGACTAAGTTTGAGTTTTCGCGTATGTTCTCTGTTTTCTTTTGTTGTGCGCCCTTGTCCTCGCAGTGTTTTCCCTCCCGCTTTTGTTTTACTTCCTTGTGCTTGGAAAATGAATTCCATCGTCTGACTCTTACTGGTACTGGACTATGTAGTCGAGTGCTTGCCACTGTTCCTTTGCGGTTTGGCAATTTTCTCTAAGTTGGATGGTTTGGGCCTTTCTGAAAGAGCTGAGGATGGAAGATTTTCTCTGCCACCCTCTGTACTTTGTAAGGGAGTCCGGCAGTCGCTGCAGCTTTTTGGCAAGATCGGACACAATGTTTTTGTTGTGATAGGTATCTTGCTTTGGAGATTTTGGTCAGTACTGTTAGGTCAATCCATGTCGTTGTTTGCATTCTGAAATCAGTCTGAAGTTGTGTTGTTTGAGTTGATGCTGAAACGTGCTCTGTCACAGTTGTTAGATGTTTCGTTTTGGTTTCTAAAGCCATGACATAAGTTTCTAGGAAGATTAATTTACTGTAGGTCATCGCTTGTATGGAAGTGTGATCTTTTAAAGTATCTGCTACCAGGGGCATAGGAGACCCATAAAATCTGGGGGAGGGGGACAGGGGACACCTTGGGATTTTATTTTTTTATTTATTTATCATTTTTTAGTCAAAGAACTCGACTTTTTGAAAATTTAAATAGCAGTACGTATTAAATCACATATCATCACTGTATAAAACAAGATAAAAGAAAACAGAAGAAAGAAGAAAGAACACCGGACTCTTGCCTAACACTGCACATCTCTCAGGCTTATCAAAAATCTGCTCCCTCTCCATCCATCCTCCCCTCCTATTCTCTGTTCCACTAATCTGCAGACTGGAGAACCAGGCCACAGAAAACATATTCCACACTTCAGACCCGTGGAAGCACAGTATTCAGTTATATACTACAGAGGCAACTACAGAGGCAAGTGCTGTAGTATATAACTGAATAACAAATTACATGAACTCACCAAACCGATCACACATGGAAATTGATTACCAGCTTGGTCTACCTTCCCGTTACACACTATCTGAACAGGACACTACTTCCACTTGCTTGTAAAACACAGCATAAGTCCACCAACCTTGCTCTAGGGAAGCATAAAGCGCATCTCTCGATACAAATACATCAATTATCCTTCACACAAAACAACTACAAATATACTAGAGCCTGCATGCATCAATACAGCATCAAAGCAATCTTGCACTGTTTCATGCTGTGGTTACTAACGAAAGTCAACCATGTTCCCTTACATATCCCAAAACAGCAAGAGACCATGCAAATAGCAGCAGTGCTCCTAATAAATCCAAAACATAGCCTAACTCACACTTTCATGTGTGCTCACTCACCTATGCTTGCACTCACAACTCCTCCACACAGACCATGAGGTGAACACAGTTCTGTTAGCAGTGCTGCACTCATGCAGCAGCCAGACACTTCTGCTGGCACGCACCATGCGACTTGTGTTCCATGAAATTGTGTGCATGCAGGTGTTTCTGAAAGTCTAGTGGTGTGCATGCATACTGGGGCCGTTCAGTAGTGGAGTGGCAGCGTTTTGTCAGCCCATCCAGGTTGTTTATTTTGTTGAAAGGCTGGGTCAAAATGTATACAGTTTCAACAGAAGTAAAAACCAGTTCGTGTTGAGAGTTTCAAAAAGAAAAACCTAGCTCCGAAACAAACATAAATGCTCAAAATGCTTTGAAAATGTCATCATTCAAGATCTAGCCCCTAAACACAAGCAGGATCAAAATGTATTGAAAGATTCAGTGGGGGCGGGGGGAGAACAGCTTCAGAGCAAGACCTAGTGCTCAAAATGCATTCAACGAGTCATCAGTGAAAAACTATCCTTTAGACGCATAGGAGAGAGGGACAAACTAACTCCGAAAAACTCATACATGTATATTTGTATTTGTATTTATTTCATTTGTGACGTGACGCTCAAAATGCATTCAAGATGTCATCATTCAAAATACAGCCTGAACACTACAAGGGAGTATTCACACGTATTGAATGGATCAAAGGTCCATCCACGTGCCCATCCATCTTTCTGTGTCTGCCTGTAAACCTTGTCATCGCTTCACCTCACCAGATCTCTTATATTGCCTCTAATCCTCTATGTGTTTACTTCCCCAAGCTGGCATACCACCCGCGGTGTCTGTCATGTTGCTGGCTCCCTCCTCCACAAACCCAGTCTCTACACTGCACGCCACATATCCTAAATCGGTCCTGTCCCAGGCAGTTTGGTGCCAAAATTGGCGAAGACCAATACTGTACCGCTAGAAAAACTGCATGGCACTGGTGCAATATTTGCAATCTGGCCTTATTGTTAAAGTAAAACGCAGTCAGTGAAAAATTTCGGAGCTGGTTGTGACGCACTGCACTCACTGGTAGAATAGATATAAGGGCTGTCCTTCTACCAGGGCTGGCTAAACACATTCGCTATATTCCTCATTGACTGCCGCTGCCCCGGTTACCCTCCTCTTTTGGTCCGCTTCAGCCTACTCGAGTTTCTTTATTTTTCTTTTGTGGGCCAAGGACCTTTTGAAGTCATTCAAAGCACGCCCTGCTGCAAATAGAACTTCAGGATCGGAAACATAACCGCACAGGTCTGGAGCACTGCTACTGTACAATGCAGACAAGAAACCAACAGGAGCCCCTCACCGTCGCCCCATCCCCCCCCCACTCCCGCAACGCATCTCCTCCCGTATTTCCCTCAGTGCCAAAAGGCATATCAAGGCCACGCAGAAAACGTCTTTAGAGACAGCACTGCAGGGACAGCGGCAGCATGCCGGACACTTGGCCACCATCTTCAGCTGTGAATGCTGGGAGGTGTCACACCGTCAGCCTGACGGTCTTAGAGCTGAGTTCATTAACATGCAGGAGGCAGATGCTGTGACGAGGAGTGGCCGCTCATCCTGCTCTCAGGTCACGGAGCTCATGGAGTGTCTAAGAAGGAACGCTGAGGACACGGAAAAAACACTACTAGTGTGAATGAATACATGGCAGACAGATGCAGGGGTGGACTGGGAACCAAAAGTGGCCCCATCTTGCACATTTTCAGCAAGCCCAACCTTTTTCCCTACATAAAATTAAAAAGGTTACCACACTAGGCCCAGGGTGCAGAGGCCTACCAGGAAGTCTCCAGAGATCCCTAAAGGTCAGTCCACCCTTGGGTAGATGGTATGTTGTGTTAACCCTTACGGGAAAGCCAAACCAACATAGGTAAGCTGTAGATAGTATCACAAGCGGTGCTCACGTGCTTTCGAAGTGCCACTCATTTCTTTGACACAAACTAGTGGCGCAGTGGAAAGAAGGGACGTCGTGGGACGAGAGCTAGCACGAGAGTGAAGGCAATGAAGAGGGAGTGATAGAAAGACAGTGGGAGAATAGCGAGAGAGAGAGGGGAAAGGAGGGTGGTAAATCATTATGAGAACAATATTGGGAGTAGATAGAGTGAGAGGCGATAGAGTGAGAGGGGAAGACCAGGGATGTCATTTCACCAAAAGGCCAGGGGTAGCGGAAGTGACATCACATGACCTTTGCCCTCTGATGACATCACAGGAAGTGATGTCATTTGACCCCCCAGACCCCCTCGACATGACATCACAGGAATCGATGGAACACAACCTTTCACCCCGTGACAAAACAGGAAGGGACATCACATATTGTCCCTAAGTACACTACAAAACATGGTTGCAATATCACTATAAAGTTATATACATTTCCTACAAGAATGGATCACCATATGTATCATTAATATCAGTGTTTATAGGACCATATTACCAAATTACTGAGAATGCAAGCAGACGTCCAAGGCCAACTGATGATATGTTATTATACAGCACTTACGCTTAAGCCCTTTACATAGATCAAATGTACATACAATATCAGCCAACCTGTGTTGGTACTCATTTATCGACCTCAGAAGGGTGAAAGGCTGAGTTGAGGTGTTTAAGAACAGGCTAAATCAGCAACTCACCCCATGAAGTGCCTCGAAATAAACCTTTATGAGTCTAGCAATTATTTGATAGAATTCCAGAAAGAGTGTCACTGCTCAAAGTGATACACGTGTGGAACCCCGCTTTTTTAAAGAGGCCTGCACAAGAAAGTCAGCCACTCCAAAGATAAAGAGCCACATGACACTGGCCACAGCCCCAGGAGCTTACATTTTTTTTTTAAAGTTACAAAAATAAAGTAAAAAAATATATATATTTATTTTCTAGGGGTAGCAAGGGAGACCACAGGGGTAGCAAGGGAGATTTCAGGGGTCGCAACTGCGACCCCTGGCGACCCCCAAATGACGTCCCTGGGGAAGACAGAGACAGAGAGACGAAGTAACTGGGGTGCAAATGTGTGACCTAGGAAGAAAATAAACCGTTTTGAAAGTGACCCTGGGACAGAGAAAGAGCAGGATTTCAAAATAAAGGGTGTCTCACCGTCGTCAACGAGCCTCGGAAGCCTAACAGCACTCATCGCTGCCTGCTGGCTTCTGAAGGTGGAGGAGGCTGGGCTGGCACTTGCAGTATTCCCTGGGTCTGAAGTTTGCACGCATCAGTGCACATGATGGCACACACAGGACACACAAAATGGGTGGGATAAAGGCCATTGTATCCCCCCACTTAAGATTGTGGAGGGGATTTGTCCCCCTCATTCTCCCCCTGTCCTACGCCCATGTCTGCAACTGCTTCATAAAGTTTAGTGAAGGTTGCTAAGGCTATTGTCATTGCCGACATAGTAGAAAGTAAGTCCGGTTTCTTTGTGGGAGTTTCTGTTGCAGTAATCGGATGGGCCTTTGGATATAGGTTTGAAGACCATCTTCTAGGTGGCGACTCTGAATCGTGGACTGTGAACGATGAATGATTTGGGTTTGGGGCATACTTATCCAGCGAATATCGCCTTGTCACTTTTGCTTGGGTAAATGGTGGAAGCTGAATTTCTTTTTGTTTTATTTGGCTTGTGTTCGATTTGAAGACTGCCTTTCGTCCCTCTGGTTTTCATTTTTACCAGAAACCACCGAAGCTATATCGAAGTTGGGAGGTGAGCCGGCATCTATCGGTGTGTCAAATTTTTGCAGTTCTTCTTCATTTTCGCAAATTCGTTGGGGGGGAAGCTCTTTGAGATATTGCTCTTGCTTTTTCTCCAATGGTGCAATCTGGTCAAGGATCATTTCTTCTTTTTCTTGCGAGTTTTATGAATTTGGTGTTGGTTCACCTATGCTCTTATCGAGCTGTATCGGAGTCTGGTTTGGAGAACATTCTGTTTGACGCTGTTTAGCAAAAGGAATGCATTCGTTGAGTGCTTCTAGAATGTCCATGTCAGAGATTTCCGAATAGTGGAGTCTCTTATCATCTCTAATATGGAGACGCGTTTTGAAGAAATTCACCAAAGAATTTTTTTTAATGTCTTTTGCATCTTTGTTTTACAGCCCCTTGGTGGCAATTTTTTTTTTCTTAAATTGGGCCGCTATTCTCGAGTTTTATTTGAGCCGTCTGCCCAGCTTTCCGTTGGCCTTTGTCTTTTTCTGGCATTTGTACCGTATAGCGCTAGATCTAAATTGGGGGGTGATATTGTTTTTTCTATTTGCCCCATCGTGTTGTGCAACCTTTTGGAGTCTAGAAGTGATTCCAGTGCTTCTGCCGGTTTGCCCGTTTCATGAAGGTTGGCAGACACTAATAGTGGCTGCTTTGCAGGTGATGAGGCTTTGTGGAACTCAGCCACAATGGATCTTGGGTTAATACCCAAGTTGCTGTGTTTATTGGCCTCCAAAATGAAGCTAGAGGTCTCTTCACTTGGAAAGGGAGCACAAGGCTGCTTCACAATGTTGTTCCACTGCGGCTCCGCCCCTCCACTCGAGTGCGGCGGCACACTACCCCACCCCCACATGGCAGCCTGCTCTGACGGCTTCTCCCCTATGGGGGAAGCCGGAGCCTGGCCACTGCGGGTGAAGGACGGGACAATGGCCTCGGATAAGGAAGGATGGGGGGGCTGTCCTGAAGTCCGCTCGCTGTTGTGACCGGAGTCGACTGCCTGCTCTGACGGTGTCTCCCCTCCGAGGGTCACCGGAGCCTGGCATGTGCCGGTTGGGTCAGAACGTGAGCGTGAGCTGAAGGCAAGTGGAGCTCCGATTGCCGCAGCCGAGGCAACGCCAATCTCTGAGGTGAGGTGAGATTCAATGTAGGAGTTTGAGATAAAGTTTCCATATTGTTGTGTAATTGAATTGAGTCCATATGTGTAGTGGCAAGTTTCACGCATGGATTATACAAGTTCAAAGCCGTTTGTTGAGTTTTCTCGTCGGCTAATGTCGACAAGCTGTCTGAGGATTGCAAAGGCCCCCCCACCTGTCTGCTTACCGGGGGTTGGATTCTCCGCAGGCATTGTTGGTAAACAGTGGTCCTCCTGCTGCAGCACAGGAGGCGTTTTTCTTGAGCGCCCACTCCTCAAACTGCACCCTTCCTCATCTTCTTTGAGGGTGTTGGTTACCTCCATAGTCCTGGCAGTCCTGTCAGCCCTGCCTGACAGGACTGCAGGACTGCCACTCGCCGACCACTCCGCGGCCGCTCCACGGATAATGGCAGGTTAAGTAGTGTGGGTCCACCCACAATGCTGGAGAGTAGTAGAGCTGGTAGACAGACTCAAAGTCCCAGGTACTGGAGCAAAAAACAGGTAGAGGACTGCTGCAGGACTGCCACTCGCTGACCACTCCACCCATATGATGAGACCTTAAAACATCTTACCTTATTCTGCACAGCTCTACAGAGGGACAGAACTAACTGTCTTGGAGAATTTATTCTGAAAAGACCATTTCTAAACGCGGATGATTGGTGGCAAGTACTGTTTGATGAAACAGAAAGAAAATTAACAGTTGCCTTAACCTTTTTTTTTTTTTTTTAGATATTTTAAATCTGCAGCTCAATAATTGCAGAAATGAAGTCTTCAAGACAAAGGAGATCGCAATTAACAAATAACTATGCTTATATCTTGTGGACAGAAATTTAAAGTATGCGATGGTGAAAATTTCATGAATGAAAGCATATTTTAAAGGTTTGTAATAAACCATATAAAATTTTAAAAAATAAAATAAAATAAAAAGTATTATTTGTTTTTAAGACATCTAAAAAGAGACTGCAGATTAAAACAATGGTAGCACAGTAGATGTTCCTATCATGAAAATGCAGAGACGGCCCTGCCAGGATTCTAGCATATACTTACAGGTTGCACACGCTCTATGGGGACTAACACATGTGTAACAAGCCTCGTGGGATAAACAGACTTGGTTAGGACAAGTAAATGTTTACATTTCAGATGCACAAACGTAATGCAAAGTATCTGCTCAGGTAAGCCATGCCCACTTGCCTCACCCATATTCACTGCTTCATTAAACCTCTTGTTTGTTCGAAAAATAGCTCTAAAGTTATTTTCTGTAATACCTAGCAGTTTTACTACAATTCATTTTGCATTCCTGTGCACATTTTAAATGCCTAACTGTGAATTACAGAATGCAACATCATAGCCTAAAAGCCAGGAATGATTGATTATTTCACAGCAGATATTGAACAACTTGGGCTCTGTGGAAACTGTCCCATGTCTAGGTCTTAGGAGAGCCTTTATGATAAAACCATCTGTCTATTGAGAGCGGTCAGAAATGTGAGGTGGACAACTTGGTAAAGGTTTTTCACAAGATGCCATTTTATTAACTCAAAAGGGTTGGATAAATGCCTCACTGCCCCTAAGCTAACGAGTATTCCATGTCTATCAAAATAAACCAAAGGAAACACTCTAGTAAAAGGAATCTGTCTCTCAGATTTATACATACATCCAACACATAAAGGAAATATATGGCAATTCAAATAAACAGAAATAACAGTTAGGTTTAATACATACCAAATAACGGTATAGCCTTGTAACCTGGCTTGGATCCCCCTTCCTCAGATTCAAAGCCGGATTTCCAATCAAAGGTTCCAAAAATGAGAGAATTCCGCTTTGAAACCAAGCTCTAAATATAAAGTTTTTCTTGCTCCAAAAGATTTCCACTTGACTTTAACCAACAGTTCAACTAGACGACAAATCTTTATCCATCCACTTGTAGCAAAGAGTACAAATCGGAAACTTCTCCTTGGGAGTCACATCACATCCACAATTCATCTGTATCAACAGAAATGTTTCGTCAGGATGATTCCACAACAGTTCATAAAATGCTTTTAGTGGTCTTGCTAATTCTTCTTCTTCACCGCCGTTAACCACAACATGGTACTTCAATGATTTCGTCCTGGTCCACTAACCTACCAGGACTACCACTACAAAGTTCCTTCCCTGGTATACTCATACTAAAAGCTCTTAACACTAGTGCAAGTACTTCTGTGGTAAAGTTTACTTCAAACCATTTGGTAAACTTTTTGACTTTCAACAACATCAAAAGTTACTACTTCTTCTCAGAAGACATGATACATTGATGCTATTTTTATCACCCTTGTGATTGCCACTTTCAATGCAGGTTATGCTTGTCTCCTCCTGAATGATTAATATCAGGAGGGCTTCTCTATTGGCACACTTGTTTTCACACTTTTACATCAAACAATTGTTGACAATAGCTCTCTAGCACACTTGCTCTTCTTTGATTTAGACAATGCTTGTTGGGGTCTTCCCAACTATTGCCACTTCCTCACTTTGGCAATAAAGGTTATAATTAGCTTGCTTCAATCTTGCCCTCTCTTGACTTTGGCAGTGCGGTTTACTGTTAACCTGTTTTAATATTGCTGTCTCTTGGCTTTGGCCATGGTGGTTATTGTTAGTTCGCCTTAGTATTGCCCTTTCTTGGCTTTGATAATGATGTTATTGTTAATTGGCTTTAATATTGATCTTTCTGGGCTTTGGCAATAATATTGGTTTTCAGGGTAACAATTATAACATTTCCTTATCAGCTCAAAAAGTTCTTATTGCTCCACTTCAACCTCTTTACATCAGTTCGGCATTCAAAATTAGCACTAATGGCCAGTGGACAATTACAGAGCATACCGGGGTTACCCAATATTGGTAAACATATTGGTTGTTGCATATGCTGCTGCTCGCTCCATTGCCACAGTGCCTTCTGCTTCATTAGCTGCCTCCTGCATGGCAATCTCCTCTGGTTTGCTTCCTGGGGACCATGATGGCTGGGAAAGGAGCGTTCCTTGCTCCAGGGGCACTCCGGTGCTTGCCTGCCACCGGAGCACACTTCTTCAGGGGGAAATCTTTTCACAACTCTTCCTACCACGCAACCGCTGCATACAAGGCCATTAGGGGGAAAGCTTTCCATAACAATGCTTCCCAACGTGCAACCTCTGCATACACGGGCATCAAAGGTAGGGACCCTCATGGGACTGACATCCGCTATTTAGATAGCAGTGGCTCTGGCATCTCTGCTTCCCTTCTTCTGCTGCCATTGCAACGTGGAGTCACGGCAATCACGCCACCTTCTGCTTCTTCTAATGGCATACACCTGAGGGGTTTGTTTTATGTACTCAAATGTCCTAATCAGGTGTGGGTCATTAGAACCACTAGACCAAACCTTGCACTCTAGTGCCTCTGAGTCCCTCATCCTCATCCCAGTACTTTGGGCATTGTGGGACTTGAAGTCTCCAATGTTCAAATGATTTCTTTTGTTCTGAATCTTGTTTTCAACTTTACTCACTTTGCTCTTATCTCTTATCATTAATGACAGTTTTAGAAAGAGTTTTAAAAGGACTTAATGGTTGGTTCGAATTTAAAGGAGAGTTAGCTTCTTCAGATTTTAAGATGCGAATGCTCTGATGTCCACATTTATCATTTGTTGATTACAAGGAGTTTTAGTACAATAAATGTGGGCAACTTTATGAAGGGAAGTCTTCCTCTTGATAAAAGATGGATTCATCTTTAAGGGAGAATCAAATTCATAATTGGCCAGAGTATTAATGTTCTGTTTCTAATGTTGATTAGTACCCGGTGAGGGTGCAATCAGAATGAATGAACCATTCTGATTGGCCCTCGCCAAGACATTACCCGGCCGGGAATCCCTCGGCCGGGATTCCATGGCCATTGTTCCCGGCGGGGGGTGTGGCAGCCCCTCAGCCAATGAGAAGGCTCGAAGTGGGGCCATCCCCACTCCGAGCCTCCCCACGGCTGAGAAGCTGCCTTTGCCCACTGCCGGGGACTCAGGTATGTTTTTTTGATGTTGTTTCTCTTCCCCCTCCCCACCCCACTTTACTTTAGCCTGCTTTTTCCCTGTTGGGGGACGATGGCAGCCTCCAGCTGCATGGAGACTCGGAGCGGGCCATCCCCGCTCCAAGCCTCCACACGGCTGGAGGCTTCCATCGTCCCCCACTGGGAACCCACTTACCTTCTTTTTGTTTCGGGAGCAGACTTGCAGGGACGCTTCTGTTCCCAGCGCGTCTGCTCCCGGTGGCTGCCATGTAAAGGGAAAACGGACTCCGTTTTCCCTTTCCCGGCGGGCATTTTCTTGGTCGTTTTTTTTCTGTCCCGAAACGCTGCAGCATTTCGGGACAAAAATTACTTTTAGTGCCCCGGTCACGCAGATCTCGCAGGCCGGGGTACTAATAGCTATATGTCCTTCACGGCGGCGGCATTACCGACTCTGGTAATGCCCCGGGCCTTATTGCTTAATTATGACAGTTTTCACAAACCACAAGATGGATATCTTTGGGAGAGGAAACTTCACTCTGACAACAATCCTTTACATATTTTGGCATTACGGAAATCTCTCCCTCTAAGGAAGACCAATAACGCGTCCCTCCCAACGTAGTCCTCCCATACCCATGGGGCCCGTCTCCTCCCAAGTTATTCTCCCGGCTAATACCATCCTCAGGTTTAGGATCAGGTAGTGGTTGCCTTCACCTGGCCAGCTGGGAGGAGACTTTAATTAGGGTCTTTGTGAGGACTCTGTAGGATTCATCACAGTATTCACAGTTTGACAAAGGCATACATCTTACGTTGATTTATACTGCGCACTGCTGCCATTTGCATGGTCTCCAGGCACTGTTGCAGCTCTGAAAGGTGGAATGAGTTAGGGTGGAAAGAGGAATAAGACAGGTACTGTGCTTAGCTGTTGATATGTGTAGAACCAGGAGTAACTTACATCTGTGCTGATGTGCTTTTTAGTGTGTTTTGTTTTGAGCACTGGGTGGTATTGTTTCTGGATGGGAGACCTCCAGTGCCTGGAAACTTGTGTCTTTGCGGCATAGCAGGGGCTTATGAGTTGGTTTTAGAAAGATGTGCGGTTTAGGCTTGTTTGGTGAATGGTTTTTCTTGTCATCTGGAGTGTGTGCATTAAGTGTATGGTGAGGTGAGGTTGATTGAGGGAGAAGGTTAGTAGGTTTAGACTATCAGAGTTGTGTATAGTCCCTCGGTACAGAGTTGTTATGTGATCTGTTCTTCGTGCATATTCTTCTTCTCTTATTTTACTTTGGTGTACTCACCATTCCGTGGCTGTAGGAATGCATTTTTTTCAGAACAATTGTGCAGCAGAGTTGGGATTATTCCAGGTATGGAGGGCAGAAACTAGAGGAAAATTGGTATTGTGTTGGTTTTTGTTTCTGGTCTATATCTTGAGTCGGATGGGACTTTCCTTTTGGCTGCACTGGGGTATGAGGTATATCTTATTGGGTTGTCTGGGTTCTCTTGATCCACTAAACCTGTGCACTCTGGTTTGGGGAGGTCATTGTGGAATGGCTTGGGTGCCTTCTGAAAAAAAAGGTCTGTCATGTTTTTCTTGATACATCGATGTTGGTGTTTGATGCGTTAGGTTATCCGTATCTTCTCAATCTACTTATTTGCTGACTTGTTTTTCAAAATGTCTTTGCAGAAGTGTCTAGGACATTGCTTGGAAATGATTTGAGGTGTTCGATATTGTTGGTTGCCACTGGTAGTATACACCGGCAAATTGCCTAACCAGGTTTTTAGCTGAAAAGTCAGGTGGTCCTCCATCCTCCTGATTTCATTGGGGATCAAATTCCATAGTTTGGCTATGAGAATGGAGAAAGTGGTTCCTGCTAATTTGGTTTTCTCTTAGTGTATCGTTTCTATGCAGAGGTTGGTACTCGATCTTAGGTTTCTGATTGGAGGAATTCAGTTTCTTGTCCCTGTAGTGGACTAAGGACAATGCAGAGGGCTTTAAAACTGATTCTTTTTTGACTGGTAACCATTGCAGACTTCTCAGGGCTGTGGTGTTGTGTTATTTTCTGTTTATTTTGAGGAGAAGTCTTGCTGCTGAGTTTTGGATCACTTACAGTTTCTTGGTGAGGTAGTTGGGCATTCCTATGTATAGGCTGTTTGTCTAGTCTATTTCTATTTTTTTTTATAACAGTGGAGCTTTTCTATAGATTTCCCATACTTTGGGGTCAGGTGAGCAGTGTTTGTGTTACCATTTCTTGAGGACCATCATTATTTTTGGTTCATTGGGTAAAGTTTTAGATTGTTATTGGTCATCCAGGTATTAACATCAGTGAGGCATTTAATGAGGGCATTGTCTTGGTCATTGTTGGTTGTCATCCTAAGGATGTGCTGGGTGTCAACAGCGTAGTTGAAGCATGTGAGAACATACTATGTGTTGGGCTTCATGAGCAGCGCCATGTATATATTGAAGAGGAGTGGGGAGAGGCTTGCTCTTTTTGGTACCAGCAGGTGATGCTTCCAGTGTTTGAGGTATACAGCGATAGGTTATTTCGGTTCCGTCAGTCAGGAAGGATTTTAGCTATTGTAGAGCTGTGTTTTGAGTGCCAGATTCTTCCAATCTTTTGATTAGTGCAGAGTACTTAATCGTATCAAAGGCTGCTGATATGTCCAGTAGTATGAGGGCTAATTGGGTGTTGTCTGTGTTTGTCTTTAAGTCATCCCATATGAAGAAGGGGGCATATTTGTTTCGTTTCAGAGGCCTAAAACCAACCTGCTACTAGTCCAGTTGAATTCCACATTATTGAGCCATTCTTTGTACACATGGTTCGGCAAGATTTTTGCAGGATATGGTAATTTTGATATCGGTCTGTAGGTGGCAGGGTCGTTTGTTTTCCTGCTTTGTTTTTTAAGTGTGGTTTAATGTAGGCTGATTTGTATGAGTGGGGGAGAATTCCAGTCTTCAGTGATTGGGCCATCAATAATTGGGTGTATCAGGCTGTTTTTTTATAGGTGAATAGCTATGTGCAGATTCCGGTGGGCAAGGGTCGCTGGGGGATCCAGCCCTGTTGGATTCTATTAGTAGTTTGTTGAAAGTTTCCTCAGTTATTGCATTGAACTGGTTGAGGGTTGTGCTGGTTGGCAAGGCTCTTGTTTCTGGAATGGTGTTTGTGGTCTGGTGGATGAGTCAGTGGACTATTGGATTGAGTATTTTCATTCTGAGATGGCCCGCGATTTTGTCACATAAGGTTGGTGAGGGTATGACAGTGTTGCTACGTGATGCAGATTTTTAAAAATGTCCTTGATAAATCTGTACATTTCTTTTTTTGGGTTAGCAGCGTCGTAGTGTGCTTTATTGGTTTTTAAAACTGCTGCTTTGTATTGGCAGATTTGCGGCTGGTAATTAATTTTGTCCTGCTTATTGTTTCTAGTCCTCCATGTTTTTCTAGTTTATGGTTTGTTTTATCTAATCCATTCAGTTCCTCCTTGAACCATCTAGCTGCTACTTTTCTCTGGGTTGGTTTGAAGGTTTTTAAAAGGTGCCAGTTGGTCTAGCGCATTAGTGATCCAGGTGTGGAGTTTATATTCTATGACATCTTTCATTCAGTTCAGGTGTGCCTGGTTTGGTGTTTTCCAGCAGTGGTGTTAGGTTTTCTAGATTGTGTTTTTTCCATTTCCTTTTAGTTGTCGTTGGTTGGTTTGTATTTGTGGTCGGTCCTCAAGTTGGGATGGTGATGGTGAAAGGGATGATTTCGTGGTTGCTCCAGGTGATTGGTACTGGTAGGGGGTAGTGGAGAGTCCATCCCTGCAGATAATTGCATCAATAGTAAGTCCTGGTCTGTGGGTGGGTCCATTCACCATTTGTTTGAGGTGGAGGGTTTCCAGGGTAGTGCTGAGTGAATTTTGTGCAGTTTCATTTTCTCCTCGAACCAGATGTTGAAGTCTCCCAATAAGATGATGTTGTCATGCTTTACGGCTAGACTGGCTATGGCATCAGTGAATTTGGTGGTGTAATTCAGGTTGTAGGTGGGAGGTCTGTAGATAAGTAGGAAGAGTAGGTTGTATTGGTCGTTGGGTTTGTGGTTGAGTAGGAGGGATTTGAAGTCTTCTAATTCAGTTGTGAGGGTAAATATGTGGATGTCATGTTGTTTTTGTGTGTTACCGCGATTTCCCCTGCTCTGATAGTTTGTATTAATTTATAGTGACTTGGTGTGGCTTCATGAGTGATTACTTTGTGGTTGTCTGATACCCATGTTTCTGTAAGTCAATGCCACTTTCACTTTGTTGGTCGTATATTTCCATTTTGTGCATTGCCATAGAGACTCTACGTTGAGCAAACTATAGTGAAGTGTGTACATTTTAGTTGATTCATTGTTAGGTGTTTTTTTCAGTGGTGGGATGGGAGCGGGTACCATGGGTTGTTTGTCATCTGGTTGGGTTAGGGTAGATGCTTCTGCGTTTGTGGTGGGATTGTCTCTCTCCTTGTTGAGATGTTCCAGTAGGATGTACATAGGGTCTCTCTGTTTTGTTTCATTTTATTTCATTTGTTTGGGGTTAAGCTGTTTGAGCAGCATATAATGAACAGAGTCTTGTGTGTGGCAGCTTTGAGTTTAACTGTTTCGGGGTTTCCATTGGTGTCCGTTTCTCTTTCTTGCATCAGGGAATTGTTGCAAATATTGGAGTGTGAGTGTAAGCAGCAATGAGTAGAGGACCAGAGAGTCTTAATTAGGTCTAGCAAAATCTAATTATAGCAGAATTGATGGTAGCAAAATCCACTAATAGAAAAACTGTTAGTGGTCAGGTCTGAAATTAGCACAATTTCATAATATGACAATCTTGTTGGCAAAACCTAACAATAGCAGAACTGATAGTAGCAACCTCTAGCAGTGTGGTGGACTTATAGTGTTGAAAATGATCCTTTTGGCAGACACTATCACAGTATCAAAGTGTTACCAATAGATGTGCCTTACATTGATATAGCTGTAGATGGGGTTAGGGCTCAGCATAACACCAGGGTGCCTTGTAAACAGGAAGGCATCTATTGCCTTTGCCCTTCAATAGCTGCCCAGGCAAGACTGCCCTGAGGTACTGGGGGATACCCTTCCGTCCGGATCACATGGACCTGGCAAAGCCCCAATCCCCAGCTCGAAGGGGGTCCCAGGGGAGGGGACAGAAGGCGAGTTGGGAGGGGAGCTGGAGGCAGGTGGAAATGTGTCGATTGCAGCGTGAAAGTAACTACAAGTCTTAAAAAGATGTTCCACAAGTGTGTGGAGAGGTCCTGTGTTTTAAGATCACGTAATGGATGCTGATGCAGCACTCGCCTTGTCAGATTCTCCTGTAAACGTGGAGGTGCGGAGAGAGGGTTCCTGGACCCTGTGTCTTCCCTTCTGGCTCACGTGAGCCTGGCGACGCACCAATCCCCAGCTTGGAGGAGGTCCCAGGGGAAGGGACAGAAGGCGAGCTAGGAGGGGAGGTGGAGGCAGATGGAAATGTGCAAATTGCAGCATGAAAGTAAGGGAAAAAAGTATTAAAAAATGCTCTCCAAGCGCGTGGAGCTGTCCTGTGCTTTAAGAGCACACAATGGCTGCCGATGCAGCCCTCAGTTTATTAGATTCTCCTCCAAATGTGGATGCATAATGTGCAGATTTTCACATCAAGCATATGATCACTTATGCAGAGCTGAGATATGAGAGGAAAGGGCCACTCTTATGCTGTTCATGGTGTTTTCGGCAGCCATTAATTAAACTGCTGCTCATTAGAAGTGAATTCATGGAAACTAAAAGAGTCTGACTAATGAAGGATTGCTGCCGAGCAGGGCCGCAGCAAGAGGGACTGGGGCACTTTCTCACACTAGAAGGGCCTTACTGATGGGTTTCAAAGAGGCAGTAGCTGAGAAAAAAGTCCCATGGATAGCTGCAAAATAGCTAATTTCCCTTCACTGTGGAGCCGGTGAGGGATTCCTCATTTAAACATTTGGGAGGTCTCCGCGGGAACAAAGTGCCATTGCTGCCCCTGTTACTCAGTTGGAATTGGGCAAGTTGGCCCTTTGCCCCCATGAAGCCCATATCCTCAATTCACAAGAAAGATCCAAACAGCCAAAACAAAAACAACAAAAAAACCAAAAAAGATGTGAGCACGGAATGCAAGGGCACACTTTGCATGCAGCCTGGGGAACTGGCTGTGGGTGCAAAAAGCCCATACACAAGGAAGACCCTGCAAGCATATGTTATAAGTCCTGACACTCGGGCATGTGTTTGCTGTCTTTCGTCAGAGTGTGCCTTGTCAGTGACAAGCCTCAATGGCATACATGCCAACGCTCCCAGTTTAGGCAGGAGACTCACGATTTCTTTTACTTTCCCCGCAAACAATAATTAAATCTTCAATGCAATCCTTTGGGGAAATTCTTTTCTCGCACTTTCTGTGGCAACATCTCCCGCCCAGGTGCTTGAGAACGTTGGCATGTATGCAATGGCCTATGTGTACCATTTTTAGGTTGTGGCAATCATTTATGCCAAAACCATTGCTGAGAGAAAGGAAAATGGGTTTCTGAACACAGAATGCCAGGTTGGCATGGCAACCAGCAATGCCACGGAATGAAGTGCCCAACTCACTAAAATCTCTTTTACAGACTCCCCCGCTGTATTACCCAATGAGGAGCTCCCTAACAAGATTTTCTGCAATCAGCAGCTTTGTAAGAAGCAAATCGGTCGGGCTTCCCATTTCCCAGCAGTGTAGTGATTTGCTGTGGAACTTGTGACGTGAGTCTGCACTCTGCCCTCACATCTGCCTGGCAGATGCACAGTTGCAGAAGGGAGGTGGGCTTGACTACGCAGAGACACACCGCAGCAGATAAGCGAGACTGACAGAGAGACATAATGGTGGCAAAGCAATCAAACAGGGTTCAATGTACTCCGAAAGGCATTTCTTTCGGAGTACATTGACATCGCCACGGACAATATCAAAAACGGCAACATAATTAGTCCTGAACTGCCCGATATGAACCAGTCGTGTTTACAAAGTCACACATCTAGAGCAAGGCACTCCTTGCTAAAACAACCCGCCAAATTCACGGCTTGCTATTATCATTACCATTCTGGAACTCTTTTCAGTTTGGAATGTGCCCTTGCCATTGGTTTGGAACTAATGACACCACCCCCTCGTTCTGTGACACTCGTCAGCAATCACGCAAACCCTGAGGCTACCTGGGTTAGTCCTTACAGCGTCTGCTGGCAGGACTCAGCACAGTTCCACCCCAGGATTTACCACTGCCCTTGTCATAGAAGTTTGGCTAGCCTTTTAGGTTACTTCCCATTCAAATCATAGGCACATTATGATCCCCCCACCTGCAAATGACAAAAGTTTCCTTTTTTTCCATTTCACTCTAAGGCTTCCACCACAGTCATGTTCACAGCACATTTCACAGACCATCCAGTTTATAGTGATTTTGCGAGCCCCCAAAATGCTGCGAAAACAGCTGTTTTGCACAAAATGCTGCCAAAACGGCAGTTTTGTGCAAAAACTGCCGTTTTTGTAGAAAAAAAACTGCAAAAACTACAATAAAAAAAAAAATCCTCAGGGTCCCAGATTCTCAAAACTTATCAATGCAAGAAATGAAATGCACAAACACATCTCATCACTTGCGCCCAAAAAAAGAGCAGCCCAATCCACAAGGGACACTTGAATGGGCACATTTTGTTAAAATGTGCCCAATCAGGTGTCCCTTGTGGATTTTATATGCGCGCCCATTCAGATGGCCTTTTTCCCCTATGAGTAAATCAGGGGGCGTTTCTGCCAATTTTAAAGCGCATCCTAAATTTCCACGCAAGATGCACTTTTAAATGTGCAGAAATTGTAAGCAACCCAATGCGCACAGGAGCTGGGGGTGCCACTGCATGACAGAGGGCCTCATTACAAGTCTGGCGGTAGCCGTGCCGGTAAAACTGGCACGGCTGGCGCCAGAGTCATTTTTTTTCTGGCGGTCCCTCCGGCCAGACGCTGGAAAAAAGAAAATCCCCATTCCCATCGAGTCCCATTGGACTCAATGGGAATGGGGAGGATGGATGCACCGGCACTGTGTGCAACAGTGCCGGTGCATCCGTCAAGGTCGGCGAGCGGGTGCCGTTCCACCCGCCAGGTCAGACCTGGCGGGCTGAAAGGCACCCGCTCGCAGAATTCGTAGTTTGCTGGTCCGGAAACAACAGTAGTGGCAAGTTTACCGGTACCGTTGCTTCCGGACCGGCAACCTCATAATGACCCCCAGGGTCTTTCTTGACCCGGTCATGGATTTTTTTAAAGATATGAACCGCTGCTATGTCGCTTGCATTTCTGTTCCTCAAACAGGATAGAAATGCGTTTTTTGGGGTTGCATTTTACAATGGACGCGCTGGGAGCTTGCAGAAAACTGTAGGGGGAGCGCTTCTATTCAAGGTACTACCCATTTTGACTGCCAAAAATCGATCGAATGGTACAATTTGACCTATTTCGCCAGTGCCATTCGATTGATTTTTATAAATGCCGAACATGTAGAGCGGTGGTTGCGGGGGTGTCACCCGCTCCTTATGTTCATTATTTTGGCCTTGGGGGTTGCAGGGGGGGTCCCCCGCTTTCTCAAAATTGGAGGTGGGGGTCTGAAAACAAAAAAACAAAAAAAAACCTAAAAACGGACCCTGCGGCTTCAGATCTCTCATGCGTTAGAGGGACTGATCTGACACCGCAGGGTTGGACAAGCAGTTAACTAGGGGAGGGGGTGGGTTGGTGGTGAAAGGTACATTTTGGGTTGTTTGGCTGAAGTGCAAATCTATTCACGGGAAAATTGACTCCGGTCAATTCCGCCGCAAATAATTACACTTCTGTCAACCCAGAACCCTATTCAAGGCAGCTGTCTAGCGCACAATCTGCACTACAGATCATCCTCGTGGAAATGCGAAGGCCGCCTTTGAGAATAAGGTGACCTTCTCATTTCCAAAATGGGTTATCTAAAAATAGCATATCCTCAGCTTAAATGTCCCAATTTTTGAGGATCATGGTCAAAATCTACATTTTTTAAAAATAGTCACATTATGAAAGGGAAAGGAGAGAGAGGAAGAGTGATGGGTGAGATGTGACATGCTAGGCAAGAAAGTAGAGGGAGAGCAGTGGGTTAGAGGAGGAAGCAGTGCACAAGAGAGCAGAGGAAGCAGTGATGCGGTGGGTCAGAAATCTGAGAGCGAGCGGAGGTACAGAAAGTAGATGGAGTGTGTGGTCAGGGGGAGCAGTGAGCCAGAAAGCAGAGAGGAAGCGGTTAGCCGGAAAGAGGCAGTGAGCTGTAGATTCGGAAAAAAGATGAGTGAAGAGTGCGATAGAATGGGAGAAAGGATGCAAGATGCAGAAGCAGCACAAAATAATGAAGGACTGCATATTGTGGGAGGAATTGTAGAGTGTAAGGTGTGAGTTTGGAGTATGATTTGGAGTATGATTTGGAGTTTGGCAGGGGCATGGAAATGCAAATTGTGACTTGACAGTGTGACATAGCATGTTAGTATTTGTATGACAAAGTGAGAGGTTCAGGAATGCAAGTTGTAATGGGGAGTTGGTGAGCTGTGTAATGTGCGTTAGTGAGAGAGGTGTGTGGGTGTTTGGGGGATTGGAGAACATAGAAGGGGAAAAGTTTCGGCATTACAACTGATAATGATCAATTTAGTTAATACTATTAAATAGGCATGCACATTAAAACAAAAATGTAGCCAAAACAAAAAAACTGTTCTGCCAAGCCAGAGACATCCGGGATTCCTATTAAATGAATACAAAATATACATAATAATGACACCCTGACTCTCTTTTAGCCTTGCATTCTGCCCCTTTCCTACAATGTTGCAATCTTACACACTCCAGATAATACAAAATGCCCCGCAAAAATGCAGCAATAAATAAAGGTTTATGCCGCAAAATTTGCCATTTCATGCCGCAAAATCCTGGAAGGTCTGATTTCAATACTACTTGTGACAGATTATCCAGAGAAAAAGTCTCCTTACAATGGTCTGAAGCCTTTGAATAGAAAAACAGATTTTTATTGTCAAAATCCTAAAGGTGTCACATGCCATAAGCAGACGCAGTGTGTTGTGTCCTTTACATAAAAACCAATTAATATTTTTTTTTTTCAGTTGCATTCCTTGTACAGTCACTTTTGTGCTACAAAAGGCAAAAGATAAATAGAAACAAAATAAAAAAAGGATCAAGAACGTACAATACGAACTGTAAAGTTATCAGCCTTAAGCATAGGGAGCCTCGTATGTCTCCAGACCGGCTTGAGGAGTGGATGTCAGATTGCACAGATGTCCTCGTACCAACAGTGGTGACAATCTTATGAACTTGGGTTCAGTACGGTTGCCCACTGAGGGCCACCCGATTGGCTGCTTGTAGTATTGGATATTACCTCCGGGTGTCATGGCCACGGCCCCCAGAACACAAAAACCACACCATCTAGTGACGGGGCAATGGGTCACTTGACTCACTTATGTCCCATTGGGACTCATAAACACAGGGGCCCTGGCTGGACTCAGTCCTGGCACCTTTGGCAATAGGCTCATATAGAGATGTGAGCAGGAACACTTTATTTCAGTGCACGAGTGCTTTTATTTTATTTCAGCGCTGGAGTGATTTTATTTTACAAGAACTTTCCAGGTGCTGGAAGCCTTTATTCCGGAGAACATCCCCATGTGCTGACTCATCGGGCGTGGCTCCCTAGGCCTGGTCTTCAGGTGCTGACTCATCGGGTGTAGCAGGGCATGGCAGCAGGCAGGCCAGAGCTACTGGGTGTGGCCGGGAACAAGACTATATAAACCCACTGATCCCTCAAGCAAACGCTTTGCGTTACTTTGCAACTCCGTGCAACGTGACGCTCACCGCCATCTGGACCAGCTACTTATCTTGTGATCCTGCAACAACAGCATCTTTACCAGGATCCTGGCTCGCATCTCAAGGCAACGCTCCATCTTCTTGGCAGATCCCGAATTGATGCCGCAGCACCTGCGCTCTCTGTCCCACGAAGCCGAAGTCCTGAAACGAAAAAAGAAGACAAGACAAGGTTAGATCTACCAAAAACACCCAACCCAGGGTCATGCCGCATTTAAAACCCAACGGGCACCCTAAGGCACCATTAAAGGCTACTTACCAGCTGTCAGACCATCCCAGCCACCTCCTCCGTACCGCCATCTCCTCTTCTTCTACCGCAGCTACTGCCGGCACCGCTACAGCACCTGCAAGGGGAGAGAGCAGAGAAAAGAGACATTACATACAAAGGAATGAGAACAAACTTTATAAATATAATTACAACAGTCGGAAGACAAGCGGGCAAGTGGAAATAAGGGAAACACTTACCCACAAGAGAAGTGGACTAGTCGCAGCTGGCCTGGACTTCCACGACAAGGGCCCAGTGAAGGAACTCGGTTCCCTTCAACAAGCGCCCCTGCCAGAAGCAGCAGGACGGAGAGCTCATCATCATCATTTAGCAAGTGAGCCTCAAGAGTAGTGCAACCCCAGGGAAGCCACATCCAGGGAGAAGAGGTCTGGAGAAGGGGTCAGGGACCACAGGCTGCATACTCATACGACCCCCCCTATTCACGCAGGAACCGCACTGCTCATCACTGCAGTTCCCCACACAGATGCAGAGGGAGGAACAGACAAGAGGAGTTTCATCCCTGGGAGGGCTTTGACCGTGCCCCAACGCCTCCGCAGAGACCAGGTGAGTGTAACACCGGGTACATGGTGGCACTTGGCCCGCATGGATGCATGCCCCAGAGTCTTGCATCACAAACAGTAGAATTTCCACATGGAAACCCTCCCTTATCTGTTTCAACAGGAGTTTTGAATATCCCTGCTGCCTGGCTGCCCCCACAACTGTTGTCCACAATTGGCAGGTGACAACCTGAAAACGATTTGAGATTTTCAACAGTAAAGCTCATTTGATGGAATTGTTACAAAGACATAAGCCATTAAATGAAAACTGGACCATGATTTTCTTTACATCCGGCTGACAATGTCTGACAATAGGATACATTGTATCAACCTTACGTCCTTAAGTGTCCATGAATTGCCCATCTCTAGAATGTGTTCAAGTTTCAATTATTCGACAGCTCACAAAACATCTGATTTGTGGGAGGGTGTTGGTTTCCTTTGGAGGACTAAAAAAAGATCAAATTAGCCAGTGTTCTACAGCTTTTCATGTCGAACTTCTAAGTGCTGTTATAATCTTGTTATTATTTCCAGCCATAAGGGTACGGCTGATTGATGCAAAAGGATGAAATGCTGAGTGAACCCTACCAAGAACTTGAACTTGGCAAGAGCAGGCGTTGACTCGCGTCAGCAATGAACCCATGAGCTAATCAAATGACTAAACTAAAAAAATGAGACAGTTAGACCTTTTCTATGGGGTGGTGGGGGTGTGGCTTGGCGCTACCCACAGACTTTCTGGCTCTTCCACCTCTATTTAATAACTTACACCCTTGTCAGTGGTAATGTGGACCCGCAGGCTTCATTTGAAGTGAGGGTCACTGATTCTTCTGCCATTGCATTTTAAATGGCAGTAATGTGTCACTGCTCTTTTTAGTTTTGGCTACATGTAAGCCAAAATGATTGCATTGGATTACAGCTATGACGTGGGTTGGATATTAGTAGGGACACACTTCTTTAGGTGTTTTTTGGTTAGTTACCCACCCATTGACTGCCTATGGCCAGGTGAATTCCTATCAGCATTTCAACCCAGTCCTGCCCCTCCCAACCCCCCCCCCCACCCCTTGGATGTCTTTGAGATAGCTCTGTCAAGCAGTCACATTACTCTGTGTGCTGTATACAGGCTGCCTGTGCTATTATTAGCAGTCTTCAAAAAGTTAATGTCTTAATTGCAGCTGCAAATACTCTACTGGTGTAAGAAATATGCCTTAGCTAAGTGTGTCTTCAGTCACTTCATTATATGCAGTATGTGTGTGCTCACATCTGTTCATTACACTGAAGTCCTGTTAAAACGACCATTAGCAAAGGCAACCATTTTTGCTTGGGTATAGCTATTAGGCATTTCATGCCCAGGTACTCACAACATTTTGCAGCTGCTATCATTAATGGTCAGCTGGTCCCATTATGAAAGATAAAGGTGTGTGAAAAAACAAACCATTGAAGTTAGCCCACATCAAACGTCAATCCATAGACATAAGTCAATGCTCTCGCTCTGAATGACACTAGTGAAGTCCGGATACATAATCGCAAATAATGGACTTTTATTGATGGTTCTTTAAAAACATCTTAATTAAAATTGCATACAAAAATATTTTATGTGGTTAACATACAATTCATAATATACTAACAAGATACATTAAAGTAAATCACCCCTAGTGAGTGCCTTCGAAAGTGACTAGTGGGAAAAACAACTCATCCGCAATCCTGAATGGCGGTACAAGAACTCTAATAGGTCAAGTCTACTAGATGAGAGAGCAACTGCCAAATATTTTTCTTCTGATTGGAACTCATCGCGGAGGCGACAATGTAGGGTCCTCCCCTCTAGTTTCAACATTCAGGCTGCGCGCCCCGTGGTTTTCGCCAGGTCATTCGACCCATTCTTTCCAATGTAATTCATCTCATAGGAATGTTAAGCATCTAAGGTCTGTGAGGTTGATCACAGCTCGTGTGTTCCTATAGGTCTTCTGTTAGATAGGCTCAATCATACAATTGAGGTATCTGTCTTATTCAGACTGCAGCTAAACGAGCATTCTCTGTGCGCTGTAGCGCGGCCGCTCTGCTCAACCAAGGATGGCACTGCCTGGCAAATGCCTATACCATGCTTACAAAAACGCCAACACTATTGGCATTGCCAGTGCTTGTTTTTAAACGTGTTAGGAATGGAAATGTACAAATAAGTGATAGAAAAGATCTTACTCTGTATGAGCGCTTCCACCTGGGAAAATACTTACTACTGACAGGAGTCTAGAAAGTTCAGGCCCAGTCTAACGAAACCCCGGAATCTAAATGCCTACCCAACACCCAGGCGTCCTTTACCGCGCGGTTCCCTGTGCATGCCTGGCTTCAGCGGACAAATCAAAACATGGAGCTGCTGCTCACTGACGTAACCCCGCATCCGCTTGAGGTTAAATGGGATATTGCCTTCAGGAGTCAATTCTTCCTTTCCCCAGACCTCTTTCCAAAATCTTTAGTCGTTCAGAAGCGGCCACCGTTTCCATTGCTTCTCCACTAGATGGTGCAGTTTCCTCGATTAACGTACTCTTGAGCCTGGCTTCCAAAAAGGCTGCAAGGCTGGCGCCTGAACAGGGTGCACTGCTTGCCCTGCTGCTGGATGGCCCGAGTCCATGCACTTCACTCAGAGCCGTAATGTGCTACGAGATAAAAAGACACCGAGAATCCTCCAGGTGGTGAAATGCACACCTGCGGTCAGATTATCTAACGCTGCATTGATGCCAACAATGAAGCAAATGCAATTAGCTATAGTTGTACCTCTTGTGAAATACAGAATAGAGCAAACAGGTGTTGGCCCAATCCAGATTAAGAAAAGATTGAAATCATTCAATTGCTTTATTTCGACCCAGGTGAATCATAAAAGTCACATAGAGAGACAATGTCATCGGCGCAACACAGCACAGCCAGTACAATTCAATTTAAAAGGTAGAGACATTAAAATATAAATATAAATGTAAAAGGTCCTGTTCCCTTTTTCAAGTCCGCAACAAAAAAAAAGTCCCAATACAATACAATGACATTTCGCTTGTTTCCGTCATACAAAGACACAGGGCAATTTTTACGGTTCTCGCATGCAAACAAAGGAAGATTTGTGCATGGGACAAAAAGCAGTCTGATGTTCCGATGTATGATATGATATGGCATTTATAACGCGTCTATACACAAGTGTTTCAAGGCGCGACGCAGCAAGGGAGGGGGAACAGAGGGAAGACAGAGACAGCGATCCTACTAGGCCGAGTGTCATTCAGATCGCGCAAGTGCAGGGAAGGGGGAAGGGGAAAAGTACGGAGCGGGAGGGGGGACAGTGCAGTACAAGGGGTAATAGCATAAATAAAACAATAAGAGAAGTAGGGCCAGCTGGTGGCAAGTGCAAGGATAAGTGCAGACATCAGGTGTCAAGTGCTGGTGGGGGGACTGAAGGGATACAGAAAAACAGTCCGCAAGTGCGGGGGCTGCCAGGGAGGCAGTGCAGGTGTGTAACTGGCGGGGGAGGGGACCTGGGCCCAAGATCAGAGGGTGGCCAGGTAACCAGTGCAGTTTCAGCCAGGAATTCATCAGGGGAGAGGAGGAGAGAAAGCAGAAACAAAGAGGCAGGTTTTGAGGTGCTTCCGGAACCAGAGATGGTTCTCCTCAAGTTTCAGGGAGGCAGGGAGGCTGTTCCAGAGGGAGGCCCCAACCGAGGAAAGAGATCTACCACCAACTCGTTGCTTGGAGACGCGACTGACCCTGCTTGACATAAAAACAGCCTGCAACAAAATTCCACTGTTCAAATTGAAAACAACATGTGGCTATTTCCTTATTGCATAAAAAACATAAAACATAGTCTTCATGCTAAGTTATATTGCTTCCATTCAAAAAGTTATTTCTTCATTTAAATGTATGTGTTAATCGTTTACATCCATTTTTTAACACGATTCTCACACATGATAACAAAATATAGAAAATCATAAAGCTTATCAAAGCCGAATCCTCAGTAAAATACAAAATCTCACCATAAAAATGTTTACATTTTAAATTAATCAACGCTCAACATATCCATCATTTTCTTCAAAGGCCAGTGTGAGATATTTAGAAATGCTCTTCCAACCTCGTACAACATTTGGATCCTGATTCACAGAGCGTTTTCCAATGGGATTGCACTATTATAAAAATGTTTCTGTGAATCAAGTACTGAGGGTCAAAGCAATCGGATTCCTATTTTCAGGTATCTACCAGAAGACATCAGACATCAAAGAATCGCTGTTATATACACATTTCCAAAAAAACCCTTGTCTCTCAGTTGCCACAGCCGAGCACTCTATTAAGACATGTTTAACTGCTTCAGTCGTCTTATTGTCCCTCCATAATCTAGAGTGTTTATTGCTGTTCTCCAAAACACAAAAGGCGATGGCTGGAAGGCTTATCATTCATCTTAGCCTCTGGCATTGCTCTGGGCAACCCTCCAGACATCGTTCCTCACCTGCCAAACCATTACAGGAAGGTGAAGAACAATGGTCTGGAGGGTTGCCCAGAGCAAGTGCCAGAGGTTTAAGATTAATTCTAAACCTTCCAGCCATAACCTCTTTGTTTTTCTTAAGTCACCCTGAGTGGGACGGGTATGCCCAGATGTGGGTCCCGGGCCTGCTGGGCATAGAGCCCCAAGCTACTCCTTACTGGTGACGCTCAATAAGGCCGAAACATGTCTGTGGATGCTTGTGGTCTGGTGCGGAAGGGATGTGACCTAGCAGTTCGGGCTGGACTGCGCCTTTGGGGATGCGACCAAGCCTTATTTGCATATGGTCTTTCCCCTTTCTCTAGTGATTTGTCAGGTAAACAACGATGGTGATGAGGGTTGCCAGAGCAATTGCCAGAGGTTTAAGATTAATTCTAGACCTTCCAGCCATCACCTCTTCATTTTGCTTAGTCAACCCAAGTGGGACGAGTATGCCCAGACATGGTTCCCATGCCTGCTGGGCCTAGAGACCCAAGCTATTCCTGAATGATGACGCCCATTGAGGCCGAAACATGTCTGGGGATGCTGGGGGTCTCGTGCGGAAGGGATGTGACCTAGCAGTTCGGGCTGGACAGCCCCTTTGGAGATGCGACCAAGCCTTATTTGCAAATGGTCTTTCCCCTTCCTGTAATGATTTGTCAGGTAAAGAACAATGGTCTGGAGGGTTGCCCAAAGCAATTGCCAGAGGTTTAAGATTGATTCGAAACCTTCCAGCCAGAACCTTTCTGTTGTGCTATTGCTGTTCTCGGCAAATGTCAGGATTCCAGGCAGGTCGAGATCCAGAACATCATTCCCTGCTCCTAAGACACATTCTGTGCTCAATAAGGAATCACGTTCTCAGAAACCCTGTACATTTCCACGTATACCTTCCCTCCACAACAGAATCAGACTCTATTCCCCATTGCAAAACACATACATCTGTGCCTGCTAGAAACAATCACACGCTTTATGGTAGGCAATGGAAGTTGCCATGGAGACTGTGGCGCTCACGCAAGTCTCCCGCTCACGTCACACGCACGCTGCAGGTCATGTGGTCTTGTTACTTTTAAGCACCTCCTTGTCAAACAGTCAGTGCTTCTGATTTTGCCAAAGTAAGTTTGGATTTTCTCTACGAATTACTTGTTTTGCCTGGTTTTTGGATTTTGCCTGTTTCCCGGATTCATTTCTGCTCTACGCTGGTCTGCTACGTTGCCTTCAGATTTATGTCTCTTGGTGTGCTCCTTTGACTCGGAACGCCATACACAGACTGCCTTCGTTCTTTCCCTTGGATTTATGCTGCCTGCCTAGTTGCCGATTCGGAATTGCTCACACGGATTGCCTTGCTTTGTTCCTTGGATTATTAACTGCCCGTACTGTTGCCGAACCTTTCTGTCCCCTGGATTCCCGCATCACGCAAGCCCGGAGGCCTTCATTCTCCTCACATCCCGCTACGTATGGACTAGAGACTGCCGTTGTACATTAGTGAGAGGTCGGGGAGCGTCCTCGTTTCGTCGGGTTTGTGCAAATTAACGACTTCCTGGTCCATTAGGCATCCGCGTGCCATCGGGCATAGCTCCTTCTGAATTTCTACTGCTTCCTGGGTTTACATCTTCTTTGATGAACCACAGCTTCATAGAGGACCCCTCTTATTCACTTGCATGGTACACTTAGTACTCTAGGGCACACCAGTTACACTCACATATTGAACAAGGAATTGGAACTATTGTTATTCATGTGTTAGAACGCTATCCATGTACATTACAGATACATCAGGAGTCCACTTTGTATTCTCCCGGAAGAACCCAGTTGACAAGCACCTGATGTTGCGTATCCTTGTTATTAATCCTTCCTGTCTGAGGTTGGTTCTTCATCTCACGGTGTGAAATATTGCATAACTCAAAGAAAGGTTTGTACCTAATCTGGCTTTCCTTTCTTGTCCTAGGAGGCCTGGTGTTCATGTTCGGGTCCATTCTTCCAAGGAATAGATCCTTTGGTATTGGTTATTATTTCCATACACAGGGTTATATTTTTAGGAAGAACTTGTCTACTACACTACGTGGGCAACATTAAGGCAGATTCTCACATAATCAGAAGCCAACATAATGGACCCGAATGAAGCACTGGCTCAGATCATGCAAATGGTCATGGAATTGCATACTGATATGGCCACGGCTCATGATTCCACGCAGCAACATATAGATGAGTTATACGCCGGGATGCAACCCGCTGTACCATTGGTCCCCAATCCCACATTGGCTTCTGGTTCCGGAGTTGGTCTACCCAAACAGGCTGGACTGGCCCACCGGGACACCGGGACTTTCCCCGGTAGGACTTGAGGCATAGGGCTTCTTTTCCTGCTTGGGGGAAGGATACATAATGGGAACGAACATCATCAATGATCTAGGCCAGCCTGGGTGGTTCGCTATTCTCAGGCTGCTGCATTTCTCCCCGGGACGTGCCGGCTGTGGCTCACGTCTGTGCATTTGTGAGGGTTACTGCCTGGGGCCAGGAATGAAGCAAACCGCACATGCCCTATTGTCCTGTAACTGACTGCTCGCATGCACATGTGTGCAGATACAGCGCAGTCCGCTTGTGCTGACCTTCCTCCGACGTCGAGGCGAATTTAGCTGCACCTGCATCCAGATTCCATTCCATTCCATTCCAAATGGACCAAACTCAAAAAGGTATATGCATGTGCTGCTAGGGCCCCATCTTGTCAAGTCACCAGCAAAACAACAGTGTGTGACTTTGCTGGCGTCACTCGGGGAAGCAAAAGAGCAGACAACGTCCGAAAAAGCACTCAGCAGAAATGTCGATAGATCAGTTTCACGTTCCTACATTAGGCCTAAACCTTGTTTAGAGATTGGGTTGGCTAATCTTGCGGAGTGCCTATGATGGTGCTCTCGGTGCGTGTCTGCTGGCGAAGGGGCGTTCACTCCTTAGGTCCCACCGGGAGGCAGTTTATGGCAAGCTGCCTTCTGATGGCTTTACTTCGAGGCCTTCTTTTGAGTTAAAGCAACGGCCCCCACACTCCTGTGTGGGCGACACTTAATCCAAAGAGGGTGCACTCCGTATTGGTTTATAACACTGGGATTGTGCCCAGGAAGGTTGGGACTGGGTTTGGGCCTCCCACAGCGTGGCTAATGGCTGCGGCGGAGTGTTTGGGTGAATGCAGCCATTTGCCCCTCAAGCACTGGTGAATATTTGGTGGCAGGTAATGTGCCCATTTCGCCTTGGCTAATACACACAGCGGAAGAAGGGGGATTTGATGTGGCACTGAGCGGTGCACCAACCACTCGTTAGTTATTTATTTTGCAGATATAACGAAGCATACGAATAGTAATGCATCAATGGTATGGTTACTCTAGTGTGCACGTGGTGGGTTTATTGTGATAGCATTGAATGCAAAAGCATCGAAAAAAATGCATTTTTTTATTTTCTTTTTTAATGTGGGGGTCCCCCCAACCCCTGTTTTTTTACCCCTTAAAACCCATTATAATAAAAATAAAACTTTTACCTATGAAAAAATGCATTTTTTCGATACTTTTGCATTTGAGGCTTTTGCATGCGAGGCTTTGTATTCGATGGAATCACCGGATACCCACGTGGTGCCTTAATTTGCGTGGCCTTGTTGAGTTGGCACAAAGGATGTGGCAATGCCAGAGCAAGCACGTAGATCGAAGTTTAGTGGGAGATTGTATGATTGTACCTTGGCCTTTTATAGTAGCAATTTTATACATATTTATATTATTTCATTTTTGATGATGAGAAAGGCATTATGAATTGGTGCACTTTCCTGCTTTGTCACAAAGAATAGCTCAGTCGGTCATGTTGCTGTTTCAGGGTGAGGTAGCTAGGCCACCTATTCCTCTGGCATTTCTTGCAGTGTATTGCCGGATGACCGATTGGTAATTGGATGGATTCATTGATTATCGTATGGCGTTTCTCATCTGTTTTCTTAAAGGAGAGTTCCAGGACTTTTTTTTTATTGTCCCTACGGTTCGGCCATGTGTTTTTAAGCATAACTCGGTCGATCGTAGAAAACTTTCCTATGGACCTTACCCGACTTTTCGTCCATTAACGCACTCGAAATCAGCCGCCATTTTCTGATAATCCTATCACTTGCCGCATCGCCCTGGCTCACCTGCTTTTGCGGCACTAAATCAAATCCCCCGCCCCTGAAACAGACTTTATCAAAACATTCATATTCCCCGCCTCTATCCGTGACGTGACTGTGCTGCGTAGGCAAACGCGCCCAGGCGTCTTCTACGCGACTCCACACAGAACCCGGAAATCAACACAGATCAGCTCACACAACACAGCGCGCCACAATTCGCAATATGAAACTGTACTTTTAAATCAAACCGCAAGATTGTAAATTTGGTAAAGTACATTTATTTGACATCAAATGTTTAGAGAATATTCAGCGATTTTCTTTTTTATTTGCTCACGTTCCAAAAAGTTCGTTTTGAGGCACGCGAGGTTCCTTTGCTGTACACAGGGTCTTAGATCATCTCACAATACAGCGCCACAATTCGGAATATGAAACTGTGGTTTAAAAGCAAACTGCAAGATTGTACATTTGGCAAAGTACATTTATTGGACATCAAATGTTTAGAGAATATTCAGCGATTTTCATTTTTATTTGCTCTCGATCCAAAATAGTTCGTCTTGAGGCAAGCGATGTTCGTGTGCAGTAAACAGGGTGTTGGTTTACGATAAAATAAGCTCTTGGCTGTTCCAACAACGAGGCACTAGGCCACCACAACGGTCTGTATGTTGCATCTAGCCGTTAGTACCGCGTAAGGGCATACTTGTACTTGGCGATAAAATGGTCAGGGTGGTAACGTTGTTCACGCGGAGAAGCAACTGGCGGTTAAAAAAGCGGTTATAAAAGCCATCCGCCGGTGTCTGGTATTCGTGACACAGACAATAATGGGTGAAGTACCTGTTTGAAAAACATAAACAATGAAATTAGTCTCACCATCAGATCTTTATTAAAATTATTCATTTTATATATTCGGTCGGGAAATTATTTCATAACTAGGACAGTGCAACTGGGTTTTAAACGTCAAGGGGGGGCTGTAGGATACTGAGACAGTCCCTCAGTGCAGGGGTTGACAGGGAGTGCAGGTGGAGAGTGGAAGGGCCCAGGACCGAGATCGCAGACAGTGGACCAGTTGTAGCAGGGGAGAGGGAGAGAGAAAGCAGAAGCAAAGGTTTTGAGGTGCTTCCGTAAAAGTAGACGGTTCTCCCCAAGATAGTGCGCGGTACAAAACAATATGCCACATAGAACGAACAAGTACAACTTAACCCGTCTTTAAAGCTACTGTATAGTAATTAAATTGCGGTATAAACTCATCTAAAGAGTTACTTACATTATATTTGCATTTTCCATTGTGTCTGTGCGTAGGGCAGCCCCGAAATACCACTCCTTCTATGCCGACGTTATTTCTTCTAATGAACGAACATGAAATGGCTTTCGTTTCTGAAATTATATTCATTATCGTTTCTTACGTGGTCCCGGCCTGTCAAGGTCAAAATACAATAGAACCTTATACTGAGTCGTGGGCCATTCTGGCACCCGAGAAAAAATCAAAGCAGCTGACCTTCACTTTGAACGAGCACACATTCCTAGTTAGATACATTCAGTGTAAGGCATTCTCACAGGACTTGAAATTTACACTCCATCTTTGCATTTTGTCTGCGTGCTTTGCAGCCCCACAGAACCATAAATACGGAGACATTCTATATTTTTTGAAAAATGATTTATATTACTGTTTGGTTTAATTTAATGCGCAAATGAACAAGGTTGGATAGATACACATATTCAATGGGCCTGCGACATGAGGAGACTCGAGAGAACAGACAATCAAATTACAATCATTTAAACCGTGATGTGTATTTCTCAATGAGTTCTTCTTTAGGTGGACATGGAACAGAGGCAATGTTGGGTGGCAATGCAGTTGTCCCCTGCACAGGTTCGTTCACAACTCCATTTATGTGCCTATCTAGGACGTCAACAATAAGTTTCTCAATAAACTCATATTGCATATCCTCAAACACTGGTTTGATCACCCATTGTTTACTTCTTTTAGTGAAGGCCTTATTGTAGCGAAGCGTCCCTAAAGTTCCGGTCGTCCTACTTTGTTGACGGCCAACATTATGGTTATGTGCCAAGACCGCTAAAAGAGTCCGATTTATCATGCCCTCCATGCCAAAATGCAATCGTTTTGGCCTGTACTTGAGGCACATATTGTGGAACACCTCCAAATCTCCTGTGTGGCAGAATTCCGTGAGTCCCCTCAAAGCTTTTGTTATAGTTTTATCAAATACAATCTTTTCAATGGCTTTGTGAGTGGGTGATGAAGGAATCAACCACTTCTTCTTCCGTGCCTCCTCTGTGGACAAATGGCCATGTTCACAATTGTGGAAATGTTGGTTCGTGTTCCATCGGTGAACGTTCGTACAGTGTGGCATTACTGACCGCCATTTTTCCAGTAGAATTTCCAACGACCCTCCACATGTTTTTGAGCTCCACCAAAGATGGTTGCTGATTGACTTGGACCACTGTGAAATACCTTGCAATTCTTTTTTTTTACCTGCAGCCGACAATTTTTTATTGATTGATTTTGCAAGATGCCAAACGTCAAATTGGTGATTTATATTTTTGTACTGTTCTCTCATTGTCTTGGCAATTGAAACGTGTCTGTCCGTGGCTATCAGGTCGATCACCATTCCCCGCGATTGTAGTTCTTGCAATGATGCTACAAAGCCAACTTTCTCCATGGCCACTGAGGATGTACTTTTTGACACCTGCACGACCACCGAACTCACAATTTTCTTACTTTCCATGTCCTGAAAGTGGTAGGTGCAGTACTTGGCTGAAAATCCTGGGCTGTCGCACTGTCCATCACCGGCTAGCCTGAACCGTTTGCCCGCGAATGTACTATCAATAGACATTTTTTCCATTCTCCAAGCTTCGCTAATGGCTGGAAATAGATAATCGGTTTGGTATTTGTAGAACTGAGTTTTCGCAATGAAATGGATTCCCACAAACTGAAAGAAAGACTCTAACTTTTTAAAACTTGAACCAGTAAAAAGTGCAGCCGCTGCACAAAGTAGATTGCCTGCTGGCAGTTGCCCCAGCATGGGTTGTGCAGACCATGAGAAAGGATGATATTTTGTACACGTGGCATGTATTTTAAGGTTAGTGCCTCGAATTGCACGAGTCACATTAATCAATGGCTCCCCACATACTTCCCCACCTACCAAATGCCCACATTTAATCCGAATAATAATATCAATCAAACAACTATCGAATACAATGAATTTGGCCTCTTTCCTTATACTGTCACTCTGCATCCCAGCTGGTTCGGCCTGTAACGTTGAGGACATGTCACTCACATGAAAGGTAGAATCTCTGATATCGTCTTCCGCTATGTTCAGTGATATTGATGGTGTTTCATTGTCGTCTACTTCATTCTCTTCCATTGCAACATCTGTTCCTTCTCCGGCGATGGGTGAATAAAACAATTTCTTCAACTTTCTCGCGGTCTTAGTTTTTGCGGGTGTGGATTCTGTGAATTGATCTCCGACTGCATCCGAACTACCAGGAGGACATTCACTATCAATGGCTGGTGGTGGTATAGCTCCGTTGTCAATCACTTCATATTCTTCCCATTGGCACGATGCTTCTCCAGTCTCAAGTCCCTGCCAAAAGGTTTGACAAGCAACATCTCTCGTTCGCTTCACTGTCTGTGTAGATCTAGTTCGTACACCCACTCGCAACTAGAGGACAGATTGGAAAAGGGGTGTTCAGTTTAAACACAACTTACAGTATTGAACTATTAACAGTGAAAAACAACATAATATAGTGACCAGGACACTAACCTTCTTTTGCTTTCTTTTCTTTGAAACTTTCTTGCCTTGAACTTCAACATCAGGACGCTGTTGCTCCGACTCGTGTGTGCATGTCTCCACTTCCTCTTGCGCTGCAACGACTAAGAGGCCGATTCATGGAATAATTAGCGCGGCGCAAGTGGGCAAAAACGTGCGAATCGCAGTGGAATAGCGAAAATCGCAGTGCAATTGCGAAAATCGCACGAAAAGCAGCGCACGTCGATTCATGGAAGGCCGTGCGCGAGAAAACCAGCGGATGTGCGATAAAAAGTGCGCGGCGCACGTTGGCGCACAGGTCATCTAACAGCGTGCGCCAGGTCACTGCGAAAATCGCACAGGCCACAGCGAAAATCGCACATAGCGCGGCGCACGCAACAAAAGTAGGCGTAACACGGGCGTAACACTCGGAATGGGGAACAACTTGCCAAAACGTGGGCGTCACGGGGGAAGTACAGGGCACAAGTGCGCGGAACGCCCACACGCTCGCTTACAACACGTATTCATGGAATAGAATAGGGGAAAAAAGCGCACGCTCAAACCAGCGCACAGGCACAAACTCGACCGCCACAAGAAAGCAGGCGGTAGCGTCTCTGCGGCTGTAAGAAATGTGCGCCAAAAGGTGCGCCAACTAATCGCACCTATATACTGCCATGATGAATGTCCCATACTGTGGCCCTCCAGGAACAAAGACGTGCAAAGGGGTACCCACAAACACGGACACCCGCTGACAAAAAATACGTGTGCGTGTATACCGGGGTGCGCGGGAAGTCTAACACGCGATTTCAGCAGGGTACGTGCATCACAGGGGTTCGCGTGAAGTTTCACACGCGAATAGGCTGGGCGCGTGTATTCCAGGGGTGCGCGGGAAGTTCCACACGCGAATAGGCTGGGCGCGTGTATTCCAGGGGTGCGCGGGAAGTTCCACACGCGAATAGGCTGGGCGCGTGTATTTCAGGGGTGCGCGGGAAGTTCCACACGCGAATAGGCTGGGCGCGTGTATTTCAGGGGTGCGCGGGAAGTTCCACACGCGAATAGCCTGGGCGCGTGTATTTCAGGGGTGCGCGGGAAGTTCCACACGCGAACAGACTGGGCGCGTGTATTTCAGGGGTGCGCGGGAAGTTCCACACGCGAACAGACTGGGCGCGTGTATTTCAGGGGTGCGCGGGAAGTTCCACACGCGAACAGCCTGGGCGCGTGTATTTCAGGGGTGCGCGGGAAGTTCCACACGCGAACAGCCTGGGCGCGTGTATTTCAGGGGTGCGGGGGAAGTTCCACACGCGAACAGCCTGGGCGCGTGTATTTCAGGGGTGCGGGGGAAGTTCCACACGCGAACAGCCTGGGCGCGTGTATTGCAGGGGTGCGCGGGAAGTTCCACACGCGAACAGCCTAGGCGCGTGTATTTCAGGGGTGCGCGGGAAGTTCCACACGCGAACAGCCTGGGCGCGTGTATTTCAGGGGTGCGCGGGAAGTTCCACACGCGAACAGCCTGGGCGCGTGTATTTCAGGGGTGCGGGGGAAGTTCCACACGCGAACAGCCTAGGCGCGTGTATTTCAGGGGTGCGGGGGAAGTTCCACACGCGAACAGCCTGGGCGCGTGTATTGCAGGGGTGCGCGGGAAGTTCCACACGCGAACAGCCTAGGCGCGTGTATTTCAGGGGTGCGGGGGAAGTTCCACACGCGAACAGCCTGGGCGCGTGTATTTCAGGGGTGCGCGGGAAGTTCCACACGCGAACAGACTGGGCGCGTGTATTTCAGGGGTGCGCGGGAAGTTCCACACGCGAACAGACTGGGCGCGTGTATTTCAGGGGTGCGCGGGAAGTTCCACACGCGAACAGCCTGGGCGCGTGTATTTCAGGGGTGCGCGGGAAGTTCCACACGCGAACAGCCTGGGCGCGTGTATTTCAGGGGTGCGGGGGAAGTTCCACACGCGAACAGCCTAGGCGCGTGTATTTCAGGGGTGCGGGGGAAGTTCCACACGCGAACAGCCTGGGCGCGTGTATTGCAGGGGTGCGGGGGAAGTTCCACACGCGAACAGCCTAGGCGCGTGTATTTCAGGGGTGCGCGGGAAGTTCCACACGCGAACAGCCTAGGCGCGTGTATTTCAGGGGTGCGCGGGAAGTTCCACACGCGAACAGCCTGGGCGCGTGTATTTCAGGGGTGCGGGGGAAGTTCCACACGCGAATAGCCTAGGCGCGTGTATTTCAGGGGTGCGGGGGAAGTTCCACACGCGAACAGCCTGGGCGCGTGTAATTCAGGGGTGCGCGGGAAGTTCCACACGCGACCAGCCTGGGCGCGTGTATTGCAGGGGTGCGCGGGAAGTTCCACACGCGAATAGGCTAGGCGCGTGTATTTCAGGGGTGCGCGGGAAGTTCCACACGCGAACAGCCTGGGCGCGTGTATTTCAGGGGTGCGCGGGAAGTTCCACATGTGATTTCACAGTGTGGGTCCTCCCAGGTGTACCCTGTACACCCTCCACGGCCCCTGCAGGCAGCCCACACCACAGGGGACTACCCTGCATCCCTGGTCATGTCCCGCAGGCAGCCCACCCACCATGGGCATGCCCCCCAGCAAAGGCACATGTCTCCTTGAACTAATGAACACCAACTCATGTCCCCTTGCACCCCCACCCCCCAGCACTGTGGGGCACCTGCCAGCAGGCCCCCACCCATGTCCAACTCATGTCTCCCACCACCCCCACACCCCAGCCACCAGGGGCACCCTCCACCAGGCCCCCACTCATGTCACCCACCACCCCCACCCCCCAGCAGTGCAGGGTCACCCTCCACCAGGCCCCCACTCATGTCTCCCACCACCCCCACCCCCCAGCACTGTGGGGCACCTGCCAGCAGGCCCCCACCCATGTCCAACTCATGTCTCCCACCACCCCCACACCCCAGCCACCAGGGGCACCCTCCACCAGGCCCCCACTCATGTCACCCACCACCCCCACCCCCCAGCAGTGCAGGGTCACCCTCCACCAGGCCCCCACTCATGTCTCCCACCACCCCCACCCCCCAGCACTGTGGGGCACCTGCCAGCAGGCCCCCACCCATGTCCAACTCATGTCTCCCACCACCCCCACACCCCAGCCACCAGGGGCACCCTCCACCAGGCCCCCACTCATGTCACCCACCACCCCCACCCCCCAGCAGTGCAGGGTCACCCTCCACCAGGCCCCCACTCATGTCTCCCACCACCCCCACCCCCCAGCACTGTGGGGCACCTGCCAGCAGGCCCCCACCCATGTCCAACTCATGTCTCCCACCCCCCCCCACACCCCAGCACTGTGGGGCACCTGCCAGCAGGCCCCCACCCATGTCCAACTCATGTCTCCCACCACCCCCACCCCCCAGCACTGTGGGGCACCTGCCAGCAGGCCCCCACCCATGTCCAACTCATGTCTCCCACCACCCCCACACCCCAGCCACCAGGGGCACCTGCCAGCAGGCCCCCACCCATGTCCAACTCATGTCTCCCACCACCCCCACACCCCAGCCACCAGGGGCACCCTCCACCAGGCCCCCACTCATGTCACCCACCACCCCCACCCCCCAGCAGTGCAGGGTCACCCTCCACCAGGCCCCCACTCATGTCTCCCACCACCCCCACCCCCCAGCACTGTGGGGCACCTGCCAGCAGGCCCCCACCCATGTCCAACTCATGTCTCCCACCACCCCCACACCCCAGCCACCAGGGGCACCCTCCACCAGGCCCCCACTCATGTCACCCACCACCCCCACCCCCCAGCAGTGCAGGGTCACCCTCCACCAGGCCCCCACTCATGTCTCCCACCACCCCCACCCCCCAGCACTGTGGGGCACCTGCCAGCAGGCCCCCACCCATGTCCAACTCATGTCTCCCACCACCCCCACACCCCAGCCACCAGGGGCACCCTCCACCAGGCCCCCACTCATGTCACCCACCACCCCCACCCCCCAGCAGTGCAGGGTCACCCTCCACCAGGCCCCCACTCATGTCTCCCACCACCCCCACACCCCAGCACTGTGGGGCACCTGCCAGCAGGCCCCCACCCATGTCCAACTCATGTCTCCCACCACCCCCACACCCCAGCCACCAGGGGCACCCTCCACCAGGCCCCCACTCATGTCACCCACCACCCCCACCCCCCAGCAGTGCAGGGTCACCCTCCACCAGGCCCCCACTCATGTCTCCCACCACCCCCACCCCCCAGCACTGTGGGGCACCTGCCAGCAGGCCCCCACCCATGTCCAACTCATGTCTCCCACCACCCCCACACCCCAGCCACCAGGGGCACCCTCCACCAGGCCCCCACTCATGTCACCCACCACCCCCACCCCCCAGCAGTGCAGGGTCACCCTCCACCAGGCCCCCACTCATGTCTCCCACCACCCCCACCCCCCAGCACTGTGGGGCACCTGCCAGCAGGCCCCCACCCATGTCCAACTCATGTCTCCCACCACCCCCACCCCCCAGCACTGTGGGGCACCTGCCAGCAGGCCCCCACCCATGTCCAACTCATGTCTCCCACCACCCCCACACCCCAGCCACCAGGGGCACCTGCCAGCAGGCCCCCACCCATGTCCAACTCATGTCTCCCACCACCCCCACACCCCAGCCACCAGGGGCACCCTCCACCAGGCCCCCACTCATGTCACCCACCACCCCCACCCCCCAGCAGTGCAGGGTCACCCTCCACCAGGCCCCCACTCATGTCTCCCACCACCCCCACCCCCCAGCACTGTGGGGCACCTGCCAGCAGGCCCCCACCCATGTCCAACTCATGTCTCCCACCACCCCCACACCCCAGCCACCAGGGGCACCCTCCACCAGGCCCCCACTCATGTCACCCACCACCCCCACCCCCCAGCAGTGCAGGGTCACCCTCCACCAGGCCCCCACTCATGTCTCCCACCACCCCCACCCCCCAGCAGTGCAGGGTCACCCTCCACCAGGCCCCCACTCATGTCTCCCACCACCCCCACACCCCAGCACTGTGGGGCACCTGCCAGCAGGCCCCCACCCATGTCCAACTCATGTCTCCCACCACCCCCACACCCCAGCCACCAGGGGCACCCTCCACCAGGCCCCCACTCATGTCACCCACCACCCCCACCCCCCAGCAGTGCAGGGTCACCCTCCACCAGGCCCCCACTCATGTCTCCCACCACCCCCACCCCCCAGCACTGTGGGGCACCTGCCAGCAGGCCCCCACCCATGTCCAATCAGGCCCCCACCCATGTCCAATCCATGCCCCCCTGCACCTGGGTCCCAACATTCCCCAATCATGTCCGTAATGCCCATCCTCCCCTGCCAAAAGGCCCAACCAACTATCACACCCACCCACATATCAAAGGCAATTACATGTTACACCCCCAATGTAAATAATGCAATTTAACACATGTCTGTCACACACAATGGCTGCAAGTGAATGACAAAACACCCAACATGACATGCCTGAAAGCAATGAGATGATACGACACATTGAAGAATAAAAAAATATCATGTATTGAACAGCAAACAAGAAAAAACACAAAGCAAATCAAACTAAACAAGATGAATGTCCAAGAAAAAATTCTGAATGATTAAAATAAGGAAATTAAGAAGATCATCCTGGGTCCATGAGCCCTACCAAATAAAACCTAACTGACTACTAACTAAAAAGTGAACTATATACAAAAAAGTGGTGCATTGTCCAATCGCAACCAAAAAAAATTCAAAAAAACAAAGGAAACCTAACCCTAACTATACAACTATATACAAAGGCAGCGGGCTATTCGGACGGCTCACTGGTTGTTGTCATGGGCCAGGGCATCATCGAACTCCTGGTCAATGGCTTGGAGGCGGGCATGTTCCCTGGCCCCGAGGTCCCGCAGGGATAACGCAGTGTCCAGCTCTAACTCCCTGCGAAGACCCTCGAGGCACTCAGCCCGCCTCAGCGCCCTCCGCATGGAGTCCTCCGCCCTGACCATCGTGAGCCGTTCCTCCTCTGCCCGCTGCCGCTCCGCACCTATCCGCTGGCACAACCTCTCCCACACGGAAGCCACTCCCATTCCAGGGTTCTCCTGCCCTCCGGCCGATGCTTGCACCCCCGATGTTGATGGCCCCGAGCCATGATGCCTCCCACGTTGAGCCTGCTGCTGCCTCCGACGCAACTGCCTGTGCCAGCACGACGGCATCCAGGCTGATGGAAACCACCGACGCCGTCGTGCACGTGCCCTGCCCGATGATGCCGTCACATCCTCCATCTGCTGGGGTCCAGTTGCTCTGGTGTCCACCCCTGCTGGATCTCTGACTCCCGACTGTGGCAGGGATGGGATCCCCACCGAGCTGGCTGCATTGGTCGGGGCAGGTCCACAGGGGGCCCTGGTGGCATCTGGGCTGGAAGACGGCAAGGAGAACGACTGGTGGATAGCCTGCACAGAGGAGGAGAGGGCCGCCACATTGGCCAACACATGCAGGAAACCCCCGAACATGGCCGATCCCAATTGGGATCCTCCCGGGAAGCACGCACGGCATCACGAATCACAGCCGTGCGCATCGCGACCCCAATCAGGACCTTCTCCGCACGGCCAGGGGTTCCCACGTCCGCAGGTGGAGGGGAGTCAGGTGACATGGACATCCCCTCTACCTGCGGACGGGCCTGGGACGGGGCATCCCTGCTGGTGCATGGTGGTGCACTCACAGGGTCAGGGACAGCGACATGCACAGGCCCCTCCACGGTGACCTGTGCTGCCTCCTGCCCCTGGCCCTGGACTGAACCACTTGCACCAGCAGGGATGCCCCCACCAGGCCCCATGTGTGCCCCAGTGGCGGCCTCCTCCTCCTCTGTGCAAACCACCAACCTGGATGGCTCCTCACCGTCTCCCACCGTAGCAGGCCCCTGTGGGGGCTCACCCACCCCTTCCGCTGCAGCCGTGGGGGCATCCCCGCCGCCTTGCTCCACAGCGCCGTCTCCGCCCTCTTCTTCACTAGCCGCTGCGTAGAGGGAGACAAAGAACACAAGCATCAGGGCACTGTACAATGGTCCCCTAGACAGGAAGCAATAGCAGATGAGCACCACTGTCAAAGTACACTTCCATCATGTCCCTCCACAACACATGGGTCAGTCCAGGCAAAACACACACAGTAACAGGCATGGTGCATGCCATGGACATTTCCATGCATGTCCAATGGACTCTTGAAACATTCAATGATATGTAACTCACATGCATCATGCCTCATGCCCATCACATGCACACACTTCACCTCAGTCACATCCATCTGGCCCCAAACACACCAAACACAGCGGTTACAAGGGTAATTTGGCTGCTTTACTGAATCTCTGCATTGTCACACACATGTGTCATGCATCCATGGCATGCACAAGTCACAGACACGCAGGTCAGGCACACAGACATGGCTACCATATATGTACCTGGCATCAGCACCCATCCCTCACCCCCACCCATGTCCACGTACAGAGACTGGCATGCTCTCATGTTCAAAATCTGAATAGGGCTCCCCATGCGGCATTTCAGCACATGCAACAACCATGTGCATCACACATCACTGGTCGCACATGCATTACCATGATGTCCCTGCACACATACATGCATACATGGCCTATGGCACACATACAGGCAAGTATCATAGAACCAGCACACCGCAACATGCCCTGTCTCACACAGTAATGCATGGACACTTACCGCTCAACTCCAGACGGGCCTCCCTCTCAAGGATCTGGGCGTTGAGCGCTGGGCGTACGCGTTCCAGGACCCTCATCTGGATGGAACTCATGCGGCCCCGGCCCCCCTCCACGAGGCGCCGGGCCTTCACAAGGGTCCTGGACCTCAAGTCCTCCCAGCGCTTCTTGATCTTCAGGACGTCGCGGGTTGCCACCCCCTCCGCGTTGATGGCAACCACACAGTCGGCCCAGATCCTCTGCCGTCCTTCCTTGCTGGCGCGGGACGATCCAAAGAGGGCATCATACTGCCCCAGGACATGCTCCACCAGGACACCAACTTCGGTGACAGTGAAGCTGGTGCCCCTCTGCCCCTCTGGCCTGGGGTTGCCACTGGTGCCAGATGTGGAAGTGCCCGACATGGCAACCCCAGAGGCAGGTGTGGGTGGGCAACTGGGTCCTGGGGCTGGGCTGTGGAGCGATGTAATACCAGTCGGGAGTCTTCTGTTCCAGCAGGGGTGCACACAGCAACTGGACCCCTGCAGATGGCTGATGTGCAGGCACCAAATGGCAGGGCACGGTGGCAGCAGGCAGGCAGGCAGGCAGGCAGCAGCAGATGGCACGTGGGAGGCTGCTCGGGGCACTGGGGGGCAGTAACTCGGCCTTCTGGGCAGGAGCGTGGGCTTCCGTGTGTTTTCGCGTGGCCAGCTTGATACGGAGTGATTTGGCACGTGAAAATCCTGCACGTCAGCGTGAAATCCGAGGAAAGGCCCTTAGCGCGTAAGCGCGTCAGCACGCATACGCGATTCTATTGGACCAGAGTCCCTCAGCGCGTAAGCGCGTCTGTGACGTGACCCGCACGGGTGTTCCCCACTCAGCACGTGATGACGGGGCACACGTGGAGATACTGCACGTCAGAGTGTCATCGCGTGTAATTGGACAAAAGTGCGCGTACACGCGATTGGCCTATGTACGTGCATTTAATGGGTGCGCGGCCACTTACACACGCAAGTACGTCAGCGAACCTGTATCACGTGGTGCGTGTGAATTTCCGCACGCTATTGGACTGGGAACTGGATTCCAGGGGTGCGCGGGTCACACGCTGTATCCCGTGGTGCGTGTGAATTTCCACACGCTATTGGACTGGGAACTGGATTCCAGGGGTGCGCGGGTCACACGCTGTATCCCGTGGTGCGTGTGAATTTCCACACGCTATTGGACTGGGAACTGGATTCCAGGGGTGCGCGGGTCACACGCTGTATCCCGTGGTGCGTGTGAATTTCCACACGCTATTGGACTGGGACCTGGATTCCAGGGGTGCGCGGGTCACACGCTGTATCCCGTGGTGCGTGTGAATTTCCACACGCTATTGGACTGGGAACTGGATTCCAGGGGTGCGCGGGTCACACGCTCGCCTAGAACACGCGCTAAGCATAAATTGCGGACTTTAACAATAACAAGCTCAGACGCCAGGATGAACATACCGTTCCTAGCAGCAGTGGCAGTGGGCTACCAAAGGAGGAGGAGGAGGATAGTCAGGGCCAGAATATTCACACCCAGAACCAGCCTTTTCGGGATGCCTGATGACCAGGTGTATGGGAGGTACAGGTTTCCACCACACATCATACTGGACCTGGTGAGTGAGTGGGAGGATGACCTCACATCACCCACCCTGTGCTCCCAAGCACTCAGCCCCCTGGAGAAGGTCCTCAATGTACTGCACTTCTTAGCCACTGGATCATTTCAGCGGACAAGTGCCATAGTGGGTGGGGTGTCACAGGCCACCCAGTCACGCTGCCTACACCAGGTCTTGAACATCATGACTGCACGCCCATCAGTCCGCAGGCACATATACCTGCCCAGAACACCTGCAGAAAGGCATGCTGCCGCCCTGGATTTTTACGCAGTGGCACGATTCCCCAAAGTGCTAGGTGCCATCGACTGCACCCATGTGGCTCTACGTCCCCCCAGGGCATCTGAGCACATCTATAGGAACCGCAAGCACTGGCATTCCATCAACGTGCAGGTAGCATGTAATGCCAAGGGAATCATCACCTCAGTATATGCCAACTATCCCGGCTCCACCCACGACAGCTTCATTTACCGAATGTCCACCCTAAGCCGGGACCTAGAAGCTGGGCGGCATGGCGATACATGGCTGCTTGGTGAGTATGTATGCCACTGCACATGCATGCATGTTGGATACTGAGCAAGGTCACAACCTCACCAATGATACCAATCTCCACCTCCACAGGGGACAGTGCCTACCCTCTCAGCCCCCACATGATGACGCCAATTCGGAACCCCACCACGCCACCCCAGGTAAGATTTAACACAGCCCACATTACAACCAGGGGCATAGTGGAGCGCACATTCGGAGTGCTGAAGTCACGCTTTCGCTCCCTTGACCGTTCTGGCGGGCAGCTGTTATACGCTCCCCCAGTAGTGTGCAGGATCATAGTGGCAGCATGTGTCCTGCACAATGTTGCAACACGCCGGGGCCTGGCCGTGGACATGGTGGTGGCCCCACATCCCCAACCACATGCACAGCCGCTGCGCATGGGAGGGGAAAGGGCACGGGGGGAGGCAGCCCGTACACAGCTAGTGGCTAATTACTTCACATAGAAATCACACCCCTGTGGAGTGCACACTGCCCTGGCACATTCCATCTGACAATCAATGATGACTCAACCTGACACTGATCCTGAATGTGTGGAGAATGAACCGGGAATTCCATGTCAGCCTGAGATTGTTCACCTGGAAGTGTCACAATGTGTGCATCCCTACCCACACAGACACCACCAATGCAGTTTTGTGAAGTTACACATTGAAGCAGCTAAAATGAATACCCACTTGCAAAATGCAACAAGAGGACAGTGCCATGTCAGCCAACCCAACCCCAGCACTGCCACACGACACACCATGCCATGTCATGCTAATTGCAGGTAAACAAAGTAATCCCCACAACATGACATCACTCTCACTATGTACAGTGGCACTATTAGAAACCTGCAACACCTGAAATGCTCACAGCAATGCCGGACCAACAACATACTTGAGCACGTAGTACCATTAACATGACATCAAAAAGGTTACATATTAGTAGTCTCACCACCTGGAAATGCCTGCACTCCCACCACTACCAACTGTGCAGTGTTGGCGCCATGTAGAGTTGTAGGTGCACTGCTGCCAACATGGTCCCCTTCGCCAGACTAGAGGTCCTTGTGTGGACTTGAGGAAGGGACCTGCAAATTGGGAGGTAGACACAGAAGATGAGTTACACATCAATGCAACATGCAGTGTACAACACAACAGCAATATGCACTATGAATGTATACACAGTATTGACTACAGACTGGCCACACAGCTCATGGGAGTCCAACGTCACTGTGTAATTCACTGTCACTTGGGCACACCCTTTGCAAGCCCATGGAAACGGGAAGCAGGAGGGGTGTGTGTGACTCAAACCCAAGCATCTGAACCAAATACATTACAAGCCTGCATGTGCCCAGCCACAATGCAGCGTATGCCCACAGGAACCACGGAAGCCAACAGATCGGAGCCAACAGATCGGAGCCAACAGATCGGAGCCAACAGATCGGAGCCAACAGATCGGAGCCAACAGATCGGAGCCAACAGATCGGAGCCAACAGATCCTCCCAAAAAAATTGGGAATAAAAGAAATCAAAATAAAAATAAAAATAAGAAACAATCAAAAATGGCCATTGATGGGCCCGGGGGGGTTGGGGAGGCCACCCAGGAGGTCCGAGGACAGGATGCACACCAGAACCCACCTGCGTGGATCCTGGGAAAATAAAACACCTCCATGGGCTCATGGCCCACACGGCTACCCTATTGTGGGAGTGTCACTGCTGTCGCTATTATCACCCTGTGCAGCTGCATCCGGAAGTGGTTGCACTATGGGAGGCAGCCCACGCAAGGCCCTAGTCTGCTCCTCCATGGCTGCAAGCATGCGGGTGTGGTAGGTCTGGTTCTGGAGGATGAGTGTGCGGAGGTCCCCATGCAACAACTCACGGGATGCCCGGACCTCCGCCCTCGTTGCCTGCATCTCAGCTGAGAGCGTACGGGTGAGACGCTCCAGCTGCTGTTCTGTCCTTTGGTGTGTTGAAGCCTCAAGCTCAACAAGAGTCGTCCTGAGGTGTAGGAGCTCCTGCCTCAGGGCTTCCCCGTGGCCCTGGGACTCAATGGGGATGGCCTCCTGCAGAGTCGCCAGTGCCGCCCGCCTGTCCCTGTTGGACCCCAACATGTCCTCCCTGTGTGACTGGCAGATGGAGTCAGTTGCCTGCTCTAGTCGCTCCATCAGCCTTTCTGGGGGGACAATGGAAGTGGCCACCCTATCCATGGCCTGAGCCATCATCTCGGATGATGCAGCCTGTTGGGTAGCCATACCGTAAATGGATTGCTCCCATGCGGTATTGCCAGGTGGCGTACGGCCACCACGTCGGCGGGCACCACACCTGTCTGGGGCAAGGCGAACTGCGCCTTGCTGTGCCGGCACTGCCTGAGGCTGCAGGACTGCATTCCCCCTCTGATCTGCTGGCCCAGGAACAGGATCAGATGTCGCGGAGTGTGACCCTGCATCCGTAACCACCGAAGGCGTAGCTGCCAACACTGACATCCCCATGGAGGGTACTGACCCTGGTGCAGGTGGGTGAGACAGAACAGAATCCCTCCCTGGAACACTCACCAGCGACGGCACGTAGGTCTCATCCGAATCAACACCTGAGTACAGCTCGGGGGAGGTGCAGCCAGAGACACCCCTTGAGAGCACAACCTGCAGCACTTGTGGGTTCTCCCCCAACACCACACCACGTCCCTCACTGGTGGTTGGTCGGCCCTGGGACACCTCCTGGGTCTGCACCATCTCCACAACCCCAGCAGTATCAGGTGCGTCTTCCCCTGCAAAGACATGAAAACAAAGTAATGGAAACAGGCATTAGCACCATGGCACACATTGAGGGCTGAGAAGCAAGAGAACCAGTACTTGATTGACATGTCCCACATGACTAAAACCCTCCCATGCATGCACCCTCACTGCGTATGAAGTGCAGGCAAACGGCACACACTGATGACACCAAGATGGAAGATGAACAAATTTTCTGCATGCTGCCTGGCAGTGGCATCACACATTGGCCTGTGATTGGCAGGTGAAACACACATGCCATCACACAGATGGCATGTACCATTGCTATTGAGTGAAGATGGAGAGGAGGGCAGCACCTATTCATTCAGTCCAGTTCCCGCATGTAATAGCTTTTCTGATTCTAACAGGTCAGATTTTTCACCTGGAGCTGCCAGTCTGTAATGGTCAAATTGCACAGGGACATGTGTGTACAAATGATATCCAGGTAACAAAGTCACTCCCCTTTACCATACCCATGTCAGACATGTGACTAGTGGACAGCGACATGCCTAGTGAAAGTGGTGGAATGCAAACAAACTGACTGAATGAACAGTGAAAAATAAGCAAATCTGTTGTGTCAAGGTGACACTTCAAGGGCAACTGGCGTGCAGTTGTGCTAGATGTCTACTGTTGGCAGAAGGGATACTGCTATGGCCAAATGCAGCTGCGCAGGAAGTATTGCATGAAGCACATGGCTGACCCATACGACTGAGGCACACACTCTCACCTGGCACCCAAACAGAAGCCCTCACACACACACCATGCACATGTATGACACACACATGCATGTGCACTCACCGGACAATGCCTCGTAATCAGCCAGATCTCCCACGCCTTGGATCTGTTCCTCCGTGACGTAGGTCCCAGCGACTGACTCATGTGGAGTGAGTTCCATGTCTACTACTGGAGACCCACCTCCAGTCACTAGAGTTGCGGCATGACTTGAGGCCAGCTTACTCTTTGCCCTGCGCTTTAGGTCATTCCAGCGCTTATAGCAATCATTGGCTGTGCGCCTCACGATTCCAAGGGCACTTACGATGTCCGCAACGGTCTGCCAGTGTGCCTGGCGTTGTGCAGGTGTGGTCTTGGATCCTGCAACAATGACCATCTCGTTGTCATGTCCGGACACATACTCGACAAGTGCATTCAGTTCGTCATCCGTGAAGCTGGGCTTCCTGGACGGGCCGGACTGTGTAGCCGTGTCTGGGGCATCAGCCTGTGCCGGACGAGCACTCTTCCTCTTCCGCTTGGAAGGTGGTGGTGATCCTGAGTGTCCTGCGCCGCTCTGGACACTAGGGGCAGGAGCCCTGGTGGACTCTGTATCAGGAGTGTGGGATTGCACACTCAGCATAGGAGTTGGTGCAGGCATTGGCTCTAGTGTGATGGTGTCAGGGGGAATGTCAGCAGCATGGACTAGGACCGACACTGTCCTGGCTGGGTGTGTGAGGGCTGGGGTGGATGGAGCCGCAGCTGCCCCTGCAGCCACTCCGCCCTGCCTCCTTGGTGCAGCAGATGACCTTGCTGCCCCAGATCCACGTGGCATGATGGCATCAACGTGCACCAGCGCACGTGTCGTAGCCCTGCTGACCTGGAAGTCAGCCATGGAGTCAGCCAGGTCTGGTGCCACAATGGGCTGGTCCAACAAGGGCTGAGCATGGATGGTGTCAGCCACTTCAGCCTCAACGGGAGGGGGGGAGGGGGGGGAGGAGGGGGGGTTGTTGGGTGCCCTTGACTGGTCCTCCACACATGGGGGGACAGGCTCACCCTGCAAGTTACGACCACGTCCCCTACCGGATCCACCACGGCCACCACTTGTGGCTCTTCCACCTTTGCCACCCTTACGGAATCCTCGCCTCCCAGCCATGGCACTGATATTAATGTGCGTATGGGAGTGGCTGCAGACAATTGTCCTGGGCAATTGGGGGTCAAAGGGGTTGGGTACCAGATGGTAATTGTACCCTAGTGCTCTAGCACGGCTGATTGTAACCCCTGGGGAAAGATGACGGGTCACGCAACGCACAGGAGGCCCAAAAAAGGGAGATGACGTGCACGCAACCCCTCCTAGACCACGTGTGCAGAAAGAAAAACCTGCACTACGCTGTGGCACCCAGTAACACAAGAATGTACGTATGCGTGTCACACGCAGCCTAGAATGACCTCTGAAGGGGTAGGCTACACACGGGGCAAGCACAGAAGTTGGATACGTGCGTGACTCACCGTCTGCCAGGTAAAAGAGCGTGAAGAATGAGCGCGTTTGGCTGGCTAAACCCCCGCCAAAAGAAGATGTGTACGCTGTCTGAGAAGACAGGACAACAGTAGAAGGGGACACTGTTTGAGGGAACAGGCCCAGGTAAACCAGTAAAAGAGAAAAAAGAGAAAAAGCTGTCAGAGGTAACAGGGAATACGAACTGGAAACGCCGTGAAGTAAATCGCGTGTGAAACGACAAGAAGTACAGATTTCACCCACTCGCTCTCCACGAAAAGCACGTACAAGGAAATGGTGTTCTACATGTACCTTATATACAGGCCCACACGTACAGCGTCACTTACGCGGCGTGTACGTTCACCAATCACACGCTTTGTCACTCCTGCGTGTAGATCCATTTTCACCAATCACACGCTTTGTCACTTCTGCGTGTAGATCCATTTTCACCATTCACATGCTTTGTCACTTCTGCGTGTAGATCCATTTTCACCAATCACACGCTTTGTCACTTCTACGTGTACATCCATTTTCACCAATCACACGCTTTGACACTGGGACGTGTCACGCAACAATTTCCTGCACGTGCAGGTGACTATAGGCGCGCATATGCTGGTGACTATAGGCGCGCATATGCTGTTGACGGGTTTACGCGCTAAGGGCCTTTGCTGACGTGTGGGATTTCACTACCTATCAGGCTGTCCACGCGTTCACACACGAGAGACCACGCTCCTGGCCAGGAGGCGAAATTACTGCCCCCCAGAGCCCTGAGCACGCTCCCACCTGCCATCTGCTGCTGCCTGACTGCCTGCTGGCCACGTGCCCCACAGTGCTGGTGGGTGGGGGTGTTGGGAGACATGGGTGGGGGCCTGGTGGAGGGTGCCCCTGCACTGGTGGGGGTGGTGGGAGACATGGGTGGGGGCTTGGTGGAGAGTGCCCCTGGTGGCGGGGGGTGGGGGTGGTGGGAGACATGGGTGGGGGCCTGGTGGAGGCTGCCCCTGGTGGCGGGAGGGTGGGGGTGGTGGGAGACATGAGTGGGGGCCTGGTGGAGGCTGCCCCTGCACTGCTGGGGGGGTGGGGGTGCAGGGGGACATGAGCAGGTGTGCAGGGTAGTCCCCTGTTTTGTAGGCTGCCTGCAGGGGCCGTGGAGGGTGTACAGGGAACACCTGTGAGGACCCACCCAGCCTAATCGCGTGTGATGATTCCCACGCACCCCTGTAATACACGTACCCTGGCCAATCGCGTGTTAAACTTCCCGCGTACCCCTGTAATACACGTACCCTGGCTAATCGCGTGTTAAACTTCCCGCGTACCCCTGTAATACACTTACCCTGGCTAATCGCGTGTTAAACTTCCCGCGTACCCCTGTAATACACTTACCCTGGCTAATCGCGTGTTAAACTTCCCGCGTACCCCTGTAATACACGTACCCTGGCCAATCGCGTGTTGAACTTCCCGCGTACCCCTGTAATACACGTACCCTGGCCAATCGCGTGTTAAACTTCCCGCGTACCCCTCTAATACACGTACCCTGGCTAATCGCGTGTATAACTTCACGCGTACCCCTGTAATACACGTACCCTGGCCAATCGAGTGTTAAACTTCCCGCGTACCCCTGTAATACACGTACCCTGGCCAATCGTGTGTTAAACTTCCCGCGTACCCCTGTAATACACGTACCCTGGCTAATCGCGTGTTAAACTTCCCGCGTACCCCTGTAATACACTTACCCTGGCTAATCGCGTGTTAAACTTCCCGCGTACCCCTGTAATACACGTACCCTGGCCAATCGCGTGTTAAACTTCCCGCGTACCCCTGTAATACACGTACCCTGGCTAATCGCGTGTATGACTTCACGTGTACCCCTGTAATACACTTACCCTGGCTAATCGCGTGTTAAACTTCCCGCGTACCCCTGTAATACACGTACCCTGGCCAATCGCGTGTTAAACTTCCCGCGTACCCCTGTAATACACGTACCCTGGCTAATCGCGTGTATGACTTCACGTGTACCCCTGTAATACACTTACCCTGGCTAATCGCGTGTTAAACTTCCCGCGTACCCCTGTAATACACGTACCCTGGCCAATCGCGTGTTAAACTTCCCGCATACCCCTGTAATACACGTACCCTGGCTAATCGCGTGTATGACTTCACGTGTACCCCTGTAATACACTTACCCTGGCTAATCGCGTGTTAAACTTCCCGCGTACCCCTGTAATACACGTACCCTGGCCAATCGCGTGTTAAACTTCCCGCGTACCCCTGTAATACACGTACCCTGGCTAATCGCGTGTATGACTTCACGTGTACCCCTGATATGCACGTTACCCGCTTTGCGTTCCTTGTTTGGCTGCCCTGTAAACTGGTCCAGGGTTAGCGCAGCCCTTTGCGATGATTTAGCGATTTTGATGGCTTTTCCTTGCGCGAGGGCGTTCTTGGGGGCGTTACTGGCGCTGCTGCAGGGTCGCTGCGATACTCTGCGCCACGGCTGGTTTGGGAGCATGAAATCCATGAATACGCTGTGCGCGGAAATCGGTTTTAGCGCACGTGCCTGGCGCAGTCAATCGCACGCGGACACTCTGCGCCAGCCGCTTGCGACACTTTTCTGCGAAATTCTATGAATTACCCTGTTAGTTTTCCTGATAAGCACATCCATCACGCACTGACGCTCCATGGACTCCCTGAAACATAGAACTTTCATTAGTATGTATAATAATATCGAAAACACAAAATGTACTTGGGGACCAATACCCACGTACATCTCAATAGCAAAACACGAATGAACGCTTTGTGTAGAACATTCAAACGACAATTATTCACGCATTGTTGATCTAGTTAGATGGAACTGTCAAGATCCATACCTCGGGCTCCTCATAGACTTCCATTGATGATATTATTGAAGATGATGCTTCAGTGACTCCCTGAAACACAGTAATTGCATTAGTATGGTTTTCTATTTTGATAAAAAGAACAGAAAGTTTGTGCAGGCGTGAACGGCTCATCTAAATAGACCTGCACAAATGATCAGTTGTCTAAAATAAATAATGGATATCTAAATATGATTCGATTTGCTCGATCGTTGGAAGTGTCACCACCCAGAAATCTGCATCAACTACTAGGGGTGATGTTCTTGTAGAAGAAGCTCCGTCATCTCCCTGAAACATAGTACTTGCGTTAATAAAGAAGGAAGTATAGCGGATGTAATCACGTCATATGATTTCGCTTCATCGAACTGTCAGTATCCATACCTCGAAATGCATAAGAACATCAAGGGACGATGTAACTGCGGTGCACACTTCTGCAAGCTGTTGCGCCGACCCGTAACTGCACGCTCCCCCTTCTTCTTGGACTAATGCTCCATCGACTCCCTGAAACATAGGACTTTCATTAGTAATGAACACAATATTGAAAAAAGAAGACACATAGGAGGGCGACGACAGAAGGACATATCAATGGCTAAAAACGAAAGAAACATTGTGTGTAACAATCACGCTACAAGAATGCAAGATCTGATGATCTCCATCGATGGAACTGTCCTGAAACGTACCTCGAGCATCTGAGTGACATCAACGGTAGTCGTCAATACGTTGGACTCCTCAGCATCTCCCTGAAAGACAGTACTTGAATTATTTTGGATAACAATAATTATAACTGAAAACAAAGACTAGAGGACGAGTACAAGGGTGTACCATTAGGTAAAATAATTACACGATAAATTAAAACTATTGATTTACATGCCTAAAACAAGTCAGTGGCAGAATAGCCAAGTAAGATTACCCGATAGGCGCTTGAAGTGGCTGATGACTGCAATAACGACACGGATGGAGAATCTTCCGCCTTCATATTGAGTGGATACATAAATGGGGAAATTATTGTTAGCTGATGCTACACACTACCGCAAGGCCGAGAGATAAATACGTAAACTTGACTCACCAGTGGAGGGATGTGGATGAATAGAGTGGGAATAGCGGTTGAGAGCAATTTTTGCCTCGCTCGCGGTGTGTTCTTCTTTATTAGCAATGATGTGGAGTACATGTCTGAGCAAAAGTGCCTGCTGCAGATGCGGTATCGATCACCCCTCTTGTCCGCAAAGACTTCTAGGACTCTACTTTCAAGCTCAGACGGTGGATATCCGCAATATCGGACCCATTCTCTTATCTGATCTATTGTCTTAGGGAAAACATGCATTATAGTACCTTCAGATTTATTATGGGTCTTCGAAGGGCAACCGCCAATGGAACAGGCAGGCATTGTGGAAAGTTCTGAAAAGTAAAGATCAACAATTCTCTATGAATACCAATGTGTTAAAAAATTAAATGACACATAAAAGGTTCAATGCAAGGTATGTTTTGGTTCTTGGAACTATACACGTTATTCACATGCGGATAAGTATTTGAATAACTTTAAAAAAATAGAAAAATAATTTGACTAAACTCAGAACATGTGAATAGTTTCTTGCATGTACTGTCTTGAACGAAAAGAAATTACCTTGACGAGCAAACAGTTAGATGCAGGGATCAGAGTAGTTTCTTGTCGTAGAACAGGGAGCAGTTCACAGGTTGCAAACTGACGAGTTTACTCGAAGTGGTCACGGAAGTTCACAGAGACGAAGAGCAGATAACCAGCACCTTCACGGGTTGACTAGCAAAGCGCAAAGTAGTTCTCATTAGAAATATGAAGTGGGTTATAAAGAATTCGAAACAGGGGTGTGTTTGTGAATGAATGACGTGTATATGTCGTGGCATTATGCGGTTTGCAGGGGGCCGTCCAGCGTGAGGGGGGATGCTTGGCAGGAGACACGAACTGCCTTTGATAGGGCGGGGGGTGGATTGGGGCGGTGGTCGTGCAGACAAGACACAGGAAGACTCGTGAATGGAGACACACTTATGTGGATTGCAGGGGGCCGTCCAGCGTGAGGGGGGATGCTTGGCAGGAGACACGGGGTCTGGAGGTAGACATGGGAACAACAACCCATGCTCTATAGACCACTTTGAAGTGTACATGGTCTTTGGCACCTCTTGGCCTTTATCGCTCCCTGACAGCTCCACTTGCCAGCACAAGTACCACGGTGCGAACTGCCTTTGATAGGGCGGGGGGTGGATTGGGGCGGTGGTCGTGCAGACAAGACACAGGAAGACTCGTGAATGGAGACACACTTATGTGGATTGCAGGGGGCCGTCCAGCGTGAGGGGGATGCTTGGCAGGAGACACGGGGTCTGGAGGTAGACATGGGAACAACAACCCATGCTCTATAGACCACTTTGAAGTGTACATGGTCTTTGGCACCTCTTGGCCTTTATCGCTCCCTGACAGCTCCACTTGCCAGCACAAGTACCCCGGTGCGAACTGCCTTTGATAGGGCGGGGGGTGGATTGGGGCGGTGGTCGTGCAGACAAGACACAGGAAGACTCGTGAATGGAGACACACTTATGTGGATTGCAGGGGGCCGTCCAGCGTGAGGGGGGATAAAACATTACACATTGTAAAGTTGCGGTTGCAGCACATCCAGGGAAAATCCGCGGTATTGTCCACTGTCGCTGGGGAAATGTTGTCTAATGGCAAGTACCGCACAGGCAGGTATTACTCTCCGAACGCGGTGTCCGAGCCTCCCGTGAAGCCACCAAGTGAAGCAACGATAGGCCACCAGCCTGTACCACCTGTGAAAATGAAAGATGCAAACTGTATTAAAATGACAACTTTCTTATCACTGTCGATTCAGGTAAAAAATGTCATTCTGCTTTGAAAAAAATTCTATCTAGAAAATGCACAACATGGAACCAATTTACATGCATTCGAATGATGAGACGACCATGAAATAGTAGTGGCATCACTGACATCACAACCAGAGTATACTTACTCGTTACTCGGATTACGCGGACGAACAGTGCCGCAAAGTTCGTGCATAAGCACCATCATCATCCTCAACACGGTCCGTGAGAGGCAGGCTTCCCTGAACTCTGGCACCTCGGTGATGCATTGCGGACTTGGCTCGCCTTCCGAAATGTAGGCCAAGCACCCGGAATTTTCACGGCAGCAGCAGTTCTCCTCCTCAGTTGGCATTAGCTCGCACCGATTGCACGTGCACCAGGTGGAGACGCCGTCCATGCGACATGGTCCAGGCTCTTCATCCGTTGACTGGTCCTCCCAACTGCCGTCCGAATCCCCATCGTTTTCGCGTGCTTGCCTTTCCAGTAGTTCTTCCTCGGTGTACTCGGGCTCGTACATATACGGCATTATTGTAGCCATTGTGTGGTAAAGAAAGTAAAATAATTTATAGCGGTGGTACTGGTATCTGTTCACACGGGCTACAATCAACGAAGGTAGCTGACCAGAGCACAGAAACGAGTCACAGAATACTCAAAGTAACACACAGAGAGTAATGGAATCGAAAATCTGCTGCTGTGTGTTGTGAAACGGTGTGTTTATACTTATTGAGGAAAGAGGCGTCCTGCCATTTCCATGGCGACAGTTCATTAGCTGAGGCGCAGCGATTGTTGACACGAAACGTGCTTTGGCGTTGGGAAATGGGCGGTACGCGTCTGCTGATGTCAGGCTCAGGGGCGGGGGATTTGATTTAGTGCCGCAAAAGCAGGTGAGCCAGGGCGATGGGGGGAAATGATAGGATTATCAGAAAATGGCGGCTGATTTCGAGTGCGTTAATGGACGAAAAGTCGGGTAAGGTCCATAGGAAAGTTTTCTACGATCGACCGAGTTATGCTTAAAAACACATGGCCGAACCGTAGGGACAATAAAAAAAAAGTCCCGGAACTCTCCTTTAAAGATGCTTCTCTGTATGGAAGAAATATGATAAACAGGGCCTTCATTTCTTCATAAAATCTCATTTTGAATTCAAATTCCATAATGCTTCTCTTTATGTACTTATCAAGCTTATATGTCGTGATCTCTCTTTGTTTTAATGCATGAATTATTTTGTCACCGAATGGTAAAGGTGGAACTTGTTTCCCCGTGCACTGTTCATGAAAGCTTGCTTAGAGCCCATCATGTTCCACTTTCTAAAATCAAAAATACATTGATTTCTGTCTCTTAAACTCTCTTTATCTTCCAGAGGAGAGGGACAAACATGCATTTAAGACGAATAATTCAACAATGGCGTGGCCTTCAACTCCTGTTCTAGGTCACTGCTTTTTTGTGGAGGTAATTATTTCAACACAAAAGCAGGAGGAGTTGGAAAACTCGGAATTCAGTAGAGTGGTAGAACATCCTGTTTTCTAAATATCATCTGTTTTACCACTGCTGCCAGCTTTGGAGTCAGGTCCAGGTTGTGAATCTCCGTGGTTCCACCTTTGGCTGACTCGCTGTCACTGCCTCCTCATGTTGCACCTTCTGCTGACTCTCCTCCTCATCAAGGAAATCTGCTCGTTCTTCTTCATTATTAATCATGACAGATGTGGCCGGTGGGGCACTAAGGGAAATGTTTTCAGAAGGATTTTCCCAAGGGGTTTCACATCAGGTTTCTCTTTTTCTATTCTTGGGAGGGGTAAAGGAAAGGGATTCGAAACAATCAAAAGGAGCTCATTTTGTAAAAGGTGTTCATTGCACTCATGGTGCCACCAAAATTTGCACGTACCTGGACTGCAGTGCCCTCTGCGCAATTTTATCGGTTCTCAAAATGCTTCCACATAGATGAACTGGCTCTCGAGGTGAGGTGGTAGTGCTCCTCACTAATGCCAGATGGTTTTACGAAACAGATAATCAGCTCGAAGTAGTGGAGCACCAAATGCAGCACTCAAGGGCATATGCTGGCTTGAGCAACATTGATCATGGTTGAAAGGGCTCAGAAATGGCCTGAGCAACGTGTAAGTTTTCTTCATGGTTGCTTAAGGGGGTATGATTTCAGTACTCATTTCAAACTCCTGTAACATTGAGTTGTTTGATTACATATCCTAGGTTGTTCCACAGGAAGGTACACTGAGTGTGATGTCTATAGGCAAAGGGCACTTGTTACAACAACAGGGATTGGATCCCTTACAGCAGCTCTGCTTCCAACCAATCCCCTTTGGCATTGTGCTTTTATTCATTGATTAATCTCTTGTCTCTAAGAAGATCAAATATAATTCACTGGACCTCTGTTGGGGGATACAGTCTATCACAAAGCCCTCTGCCAGGGAGGTGAAGACAGAAAGCATCCAAGGGGGAATAGAGCCAGTGGTGGCTACCATCACAGGGCGGAAGGGCGCCGCGCCCCTACCTAGGACCCCCCACCAGGTGTGAGTGTTAAACAGATTTAGAAGATTAGATTAAGTTCTTCTGAATCTGTAGCAGTGTCGGGGCGCTGTGGCAACAATTACCTTCCTATTGCTATTGTTGCAGCCAGCCCATGAATAGGATTCCTATTCATGGTCCGGCTGCAACAGCGGGGCGCGTCCCATTTTACATTGTTCTTGCCCATAGTAAAGTGCGCACTTTATGTAAACTTTTTAAGTAGGAGGCTGGCGGGGCGCTTCAAGGGTGGCCCAGCCAGCATCACTATGTGCGCAAACAGCGCACCAATGATCTATAGTCTCCCTCCCTCCCATAGATGCAATAATGTCATTGGCTATTTGCCAATGTCTGGTGAACAGCCAATGACATTACTGTATCTATGCAGGCGGCAGCCAATCACTTGAGTGTGGGGGTGGGCCGATGATGAGTCATGGTGCATGAGCCACCCACGTTTCTCTCATCGTCGTCGTGATTACGTGTTGGTGTGTTTGTGCTGTGCTGCCCTGCCGAGCCGATGATCCACCTGAGAGAAAGGCAGTGCAGACCAAGTTTACCCTCCGGCCCCGACTCGCAGTAAGTAACTTTTTCAGTACTGGCCCATTACTACTGGGCCTGGCCATGGCAACCTTTAATTGTTGCTTGCCCCATTCTTGGCCTACTCGTAGTGTTCGAGTCGAGTGGGCTGAGCGCCAGAACCCACTGTGCTTGCCCACGAAAACATAATTGGACGGAAATCTGCACCAAATGTCCCAAACGTGTTGGGCATGCCAGGGGAGTCCCCTGACAGGCCCGACACGTTTTGTTTAAACAAACAACACAGCCCACCTTCCTTTCACCAGTCCCAGCAGGTCTGTACCCTGACTGGATTGACACACAGGCCTCCAACAGGGGGATACATTGCAGGTGCTGCAATCCCCGGCCCTGCCAGCACCCCAGAGTAGGTATGCTCTCTGGCCCCTTGCACCAAGGCACACCAATGTGCTCCAGGCTTGAGGGTATTTTCACCGGTTTCATTAACTTAACGGGAACCGCGACTACAACTCCCAGAAAGCAATATGCAGCCTGGGACACAAGCCAAAGACTGAAAACACGTTGTTCCCTTTGATATGGAGTCGTCTTGTGACCCCGCTTCAGAAGCACTGGCCGGATATCTTGCCGGAATCTCGGCCAGGACTACGAGTCTGAGGCGAGCCTGCCATGCCCCAAACACTACACCTGTTCTAGTGCCAGCCTTCTAAGGATGACAGACAGGTGGCCGCCTCAGCCCCACGCACTGCAAGACTTTCAGAGGAACCAGCCTCTCAACATATTGCACGTTCGTTATTGTTTATAGGGACACATGTCAAGCAACCCACACCAGAATGCCAGCACACATCTGACATTCACCCTGTGCCCAGGAAAGCAGTGTGACCACCATGGTAGATGCAGGAACTGCAAAGAAGCCTGGACTTGAAATAGCCGCGGGGAGGTGGGGGCGGGGGGGGGGTCAGGTGCATGGGGTTCTGGCCATACTGCAACACCAGCCAATTACACTGTTACTAGCCACTGAACCTCACTTACGAGCCACTCCCTGCTCCCATTTTGGGACCCACCCATATGTAACGTCCTCTGCAAGAATCAGACTTCTTTTTGATGTACCTCACATTAATGTTCTGTTTTCCAGGAACTGGACATAGAATTTGGACTCATACAAGTCAAATACAAAAATGTGGATGCGTTGCATTAGTGTTTGTCGTTCACAATGCTTTTAAGGATCGATGTGTGTTGCGTGCGTTTGCAGCAGGGGAAGCCTTGAGTTTTGTTGGACTTCTCGCGTGTCTTCATGCAGATGCGTGATTATGTGAGGAGGAGTGAGATGCAGCATGACTGAGACGTGAGCAAGAGATCCGAGAAGGAGAATTCTGTCAGTTTTAGGACATCCTCATTTCTCCCCCTCGCTGGCACCTCACATTCCGAGTGCTAGCCGGCCGCCGACCCCCCCTGTTCTAGAAGGCTGCAGCTTTGTGACCGCCTTCCCCCACATTGATCCCAAGAGAAAGAAAACAGCAACTCTTCATTCTTGCTCCACGGCCAAGGAAGAGCCTTTGCAGTGTAAAGAACAGGCACCAGTGCACAGATAAGTAAAAGGCAGAGTGACGTAGTCAGCTTCGCCGAAGCCGCTTCGGCTTTTCAAGGTGGAGAGAGGTCTGTCTCAGAAAGTGCACTGCTCACGAAAAGCTACATGCTGCCAGTGGGGCAAGATAACATAGTCATGGGGATGGGGTCAACATCCTGTTCCCATGCCCTGTGTAGTGCTGCACTCTGTTTTTACAATTTGGGGACTACGATTCCCAGAATGCATATTGGACTCGTAGTCCTCATAGTCCTCAAATTGTAAAACCAAACTGTGAGAGTGCAGCATAGTTAACACTGTCAATCCCACACTTGCAACACAGTTTAGGATGGGACCCATACCCATTTAGGACTGACTTGGTGGCTAGTGCCATGCATCCTGGGAGCAAACCTTACAGCCCCCCCGCACTGTGGATGCCGCAAAATTCAAGCAATCCATCACAGGGCCTTTTTACTCTCGGGTCATCCGTACACAAACTGCTCAAAAAGAAATTGCGTGCTGGGTTCTTTCAGTTTCCTCATGCAGCACGAGGAAACTGAAATGCATATGTATGCATAAAAACAATGAGTGTGTACCAGAGATTATGGGAAGAAAAAACGACAACTGTTCAGACAGTTCCAGGTCATGAAGAAGTATGACGGTAAACAGAGCCTGGCATAGAGAAATACGTCGACAGGCTCCAGATATGTGTACAATGACCAAGGTTGCTTGCGCTAGAAGCGGATTTATGCATATGCACTTCGAATTCCGAATTCTGAATGTCAGCATAATATGTTCCAGATCCAGCTGATAACAAGGCCCTTCATGGACGACGTTCAACAAATATAGATGCCTCGCCCCTGCAAAGCAGGGAAATGTGGATTCGAAAATACGCGCACACACACACACCGGCACAGCAACAATATGCACAATGTTAGGCTTTTCTTTTACCACTTCAGGCTGGGGCCTGCTCGGGCCTGCTGGCAAGGGATCCCATAGAACTCAGGCACAGCCTACTCTTTCCCAATAAGAAAGGAAGACCACAAGTCCCAGCAGGCAAAGTTAAAAATCAGGGCTTTGCAAAACAAATACCTAAACACAAGCAAGCCAGCCCTCTCAGACTAGGGCGAATGTAAAGTCTTAGTCACATTGCAGCCAGACACTTCCAGCCAAGAGCTTTCTTAATTGGGTATTTATAACGCGCTTAACACCCAGAGATGTCTAAGCACTGACCCAAGGACTTCAGCTGGGTTGCTCGTTCCGCATCCTAGTGCTTCCAAGACTGAGCTATCCTCCCGGCCCACTGATGATGGTAGACTCTGTTCTTAAATATAATTCCATAATGAGAGGACATCACACAGCATAGTCTTCAGCAGTCACCATTCAATCATCATCTTCCCTAATCAGAGAATCAATCATCTTTCCCATGTACATGAAGGTGTGTTATTTTGCAGGGAGAAAGCACAGACAAGGAATCTAAGCACCCGCAGTACTAAATATGGAAAGTTGGCATGCACAGATACTCCCACCTCCTACAGCCCACAGCCCACCTCACTGACACCACTATTTCTGTTACATTTTTATCCATGCAATAGCTATGTGCTATTTCTGAGACTTGTGCGTTTCCACGTGTTTCAACTTTGAGCAACTGAAGCAATGGAGACTCAGGGAGGCAGACAGCCAGTAGGAGGACAAATGTTGCATTAATTAAGTGGTTAAAAACTAAAAAGTAATATTTTTTAACTTAGTTTCTCCCCCCTTTTAGAAAATGCCTAAAAATCCCACCTTAGTAAGAGGATGAACGCATATGAATGCCAGTAACAGCATGACAGACATATATGTTTCCATTATTACTGACTATATAAATGAATTTCTTTATGCATACCCATAGTACCAGCTATTCCCAATACAAGCTGCTGTAAAATACACCATCACACTTGCACACGTAAGAATAGCGTACCACCATTAGTATGTAAAACCTAATGCTTTCTGTCATATTTCCGTGGGTTTTTTGGACAGTAAATTGCAAATTTTGAAGGCCTTTTTTCAAAAAACTTCCCGGGGGGGAGAACCCACCAGCACCCCCTTTGGGTGGTGTAGACTCGCACGCTGCGTGTGCTTGCTCAAAAATGTACGCTCCACCAGCTTTCAAACTCACCAGCCGCCACTGAAGAGAGCGCTTTCCCTTAAACATCCCCCAGGAAACAGTGAGGGTGGCTGCTTTTGGACCACAGCCTCACTGTGGTGGCACTGGAACCAGGGCCCCATCACTGGAGGGGAAGGAACCCCTGTACGTGCCGGACAGACCCCTTGGATCTCAAAAAGAAAGTGGGAATATTTGCCTGATTCGTGGCTTATTCTTCTTCCATTTAACTAGTCCAGAAATGTGTATTGCTGTAGGTTGCTTTTGATTTGGAAGAATTCCCAGTATGGGTACTCCTTTTGAACTGAGACACTTCTGAGCTTTCAAATTAATTTTAGATTTCTTTTTCTAAATGTATACATATATAATTTGCTTCATTAAAGCCATCTAATGTGAGATGGCCATTACTGTCTTCCGTGTTATTTTATGCATTTGCCAGATATAATTTTTATAATGCAATCGTAAAATTAAAAACACAGAAACCAGTCTATGTTTTTTAAATTGCGCAGACACCTCCCTACCCTTCGGAAACGGAGTCAGTTGTGAACCCACTATCAGCCTTGCGTACAATGATATTGAAATGTCCAGCACCCTTCATGCTTCTGTCAGTTATGACTCCTTTCCAGGATTTATGCCCTTGGAGAGTAATGTCCCTTTCATCTGGCAAAACCCAGGCTTTGATACCTCCTGTTGTACTCGCTGGGTACATTATGATGAAATGGCAGAATGCATTAGCTTTATAAGCCCGTAGACCTCTCATCAGATGGTCATCACAAAGTGAATGAATAACCAAAAAGCACACTCAACACTTCATCTTCATGCCGCACTTTTAGATTATAGTCCTTCAACACTTAGGCACAACGCTAGATGCACCTGTGAAGATAATCTGTACTATAAATCACCTGGCAAATGGTATCCAATGAAACTTCATAAGGTGTGAATAGGCTCCTCTTGACAAATCAATTATAACTTTTAATTAGAATCATTATGTATATTATTGTAATCAAAATTGAGGCAGTCGGTTTGTAATAGTATGGACATTACGGGGGATTAAATGCATAAACTGAGGACATGTATTGCTGAATAAAACCGTGTAGACTGCCATGTTTTTGTTTTTATAGCATTTGATTTTATATCATTTTCCTTTTTGTTCTTTTTATAGTTTTCTGTATGATCTTGCCTATCACTTTACATAGTTAACCGCACCAACATTTATGAAAATGTATAATTGAGCCTTGACGAAAAGCCCATGGCTCGAAACACGTGTCGGCACAGCTTTTCCGTTTTCCTGATGAAATAAAGAAGAGTGTAACCATGTGACGTAATTTAAACATATACATTTTTGCTGGAGAATTTGCACAACCAATACCCATGTGTTGTACTGTTTATTTTGAATTCATTAATAGAGACAATTTGAGAAGTGCCTCATGCAATCTTGGGTGCTAGAACCTTCTAAAAATATACACACACAGCACCTTGGGCAGGAGATCTACATTGTTTTCTCTACATATACCAGGTTCAACATTCACATAGTTAATTCAATTTGGTAGTAGCGTCAACTTTTCAGCTGAATATTGTGCATTATTTTTAGGCTTCTGTCTATTATTTCAAGCTAGTCTCCATCTTCATAGCTGTCTCATATTGAGTTGTGTAGGTTTCATTAATTGCTGGAGAGATGGTGCTCCATTCCTTTTAGGCCTCTGGTCACTATTGCCCCCCTCTCTGTGTCTTTCCCACTGTATGGTTTCTGCTATGTTTGAGCAACAAAGACTGGGGCGTGAGCCCATGATAAGGGCGGCACACTATTACACAGTAAATTAACTGTGTTGATTATTTAAAATATGTAAACAGAACATAGATGCGTGTACTTAATATCAAGGCAAAATACAGGCAGACGCCAATTGGCCAATGCATTTCAGATCTGTCAAGGTCCTTCTTCGATGCGTTCTCACTAGTCTTTGCACAAAGGAAGGATAAAAAAAAACTACCAATAAAATGATTTGTATTCAGTGGAAAGAATAATCTTGAAGATCGCACTGTTCAGCAAATAATCCAAGAAGCTCAAGGAACTATTGGTACCAAGTTACGTGATAAAATGAAGTAAAACCAGATCCATTTGAGACCTGCTGACTGGGCAGGACAGGAGCAGGTCACAAATGGATCATAAGGCTGTTATTTCTTAGAATAAGAATGGTTGTTCTCAGTGCTCCAGATAAGATTTTGCCGTAAGAGCATTTTACTCACATTTTTTATAAAGTTGGCCATAAAATGTCTTTTTAGGGACTAATAAAGTAAGTCTCAATCCAATGGAGTATTTTATAAACAAGTAAAAATAGGTTCTAACTGTAATACCGAAACGTTTTTTAATGAATATTTCTTTGCACAAAGGTATTCCTGCACATTCAAAAGATACAGTTCTACCTCTTCAGATTATACAGTTATAATAGAAGAGTTTCTTCCTATGGCACTGCATTTTCTGGTAAGATCCAATTTGATCCAAAATAAACTGTGTGTATGGACATTTTGATCGAATTGGGTGTTACCTATTTGATTGAGACCAAATTAACTGAACATGAGTAGCGGGGGTGTCCCCTTCTCCCCATGTTTGGTTAATTTGGGGGTTTCGGGATGCAGGGGAGGCCCCCGCTTCCATAGCATTGGCGGCAGGGAAACGAAAAATAAATAAAAAATAAATAAATGAAAAAAACATGGCCTGAGCAATAAGGCTACAGGCAGTTTGTCCACAAACAAATGTGGCATGAACAATCAATTTAGATCCCAATTTCTACTGGTCCAAACATATTCTTGGAGTTGTGTGGATGAAATCAGTAAACAGACTCCTATGTGTCTTTTGTTGGGAGTATTTTTACTCCCGGTTTTTATTTTTGGGGAGTATTTGCATATTTTTAGGGAGTAAAAGCAGCTGATACACCCTTTATCTGTAGGGCTGGTTCTCTTCTTTCTGTCTTACCACATACCAACAGAAAAGCACAACCTCTATCCTACTTCCTCTTCCCTTACTAATTTACCCAACCCACTTTTCTTGCAGAACTATGTGAGCGCTGGAGAGCATGCTAATGCTAATGGTGTGTAATGTAAAACAACTTAACATAACATAACATAAGGCTATATTTATCATACAATATAATACAGGGCCAGATGTATGTTTATCGAATGCAGTCATGCGCGGTAGAGACTGTCCGCTTTGCCTGTTTTCACCACTAGAGGGAGCTGTTGCCTTAGGAAATATATTGGGCCAGCTGTACATGTGTCTGATTTGTCTCCTCATGCATTTTGGCCCATGTAAACGGGCTTTCACACTAGTAAGGCTATACATTGTGAAGTCCCCTGACAGTTATGTGATTTTGGGGAAAGAAAGGTGGACGTTTATTATAGTTTTGTGTAGTAAATTTATATGTGAGATTTTATGCATATGTATTGTAAACATCTAGTGGATTTTTAATAAGGTTTTGTGTGATTTTAGGCATTTGTTTTATCTAAATTCTGTACTCCAAATCCTAATACAAACCCTTTAGAATGTAAGTCTGGCATGCTGTAATTGTTTTCTATAATATTACATTTTGTATAAGGTTTGCTGTAAAACCCTGAACACAAATAACGGAAATCAAGGCTACAAGGCAGCACAACCATCATCTTGATTTTTATGGTGGTTGCCTCCCACTGCCCGGATCTGGTGCATAACGGCCAGTGTTGTACTTGATGTCAGTTTTCTGAATACACCTGTTTGTCTATCATCATTTCTCACAATCCCCTCCACAAGAGACATGCACCTTTCCAATAAGAATGTTAGTTTGCATCTTGCTTCTAGCAAATATATATACAAGAACATAGGGTGGCATTGACCTTACAGTGTCCACTCAAGAATTTCCCCAAGATTCTGCCCATCCTTCAAAGAGAACATTTCTACATGCATCTCCTTATGCAGACAATGAAAGTTCTTAGTTTAAAGATATTGTTTCAATAACAAAAATTCACAGGCCATGAGAATTTAGGAGATAAAACATAAATGTGTGAGAAAATATGTCAAAAGCATCTCATCTACTGTAAGAGTTTCAGATTTAAAAAGAAGAATGAATTGAACCAACAAACAGAAGCAATAGAGCGCATGCAATACCTGTTTCTGAATGAAGCAAACCAGTGGGAAAGCCTCCTCCCAGTACTACAGGTTCTGCACCTGTGGATACTCAGAGTGCAGACTCTAGTCATGTGAACAAAAATATCTTTATCTTGAAACCAACGGGTCTCAGTAACAAGCCGAGAGAGCAGCAGGTGGTCGCGAGATCACGAAATGGGCTTAGCCAAAATTTCTAATGAAACATTATTCAGTTTCCCTGGGCTCCAGGATCCTCACCCAAAGTGCAGATCTGGAGACCCATATCTGATTGTCCTGAGGGGCAGAACACCAGACCAGGAGAATCTGAGAGCTTGCAAGACCGACAGAGACATCCCTCAAAATATGCTCATTGCAACAGATTCTAAAATACATACCGCCCCCTCCCAGGTGTAAAGAATTCAGGTGTCAGTTGAAATTAGGGGTGTACCGAATAGTAAATTTAGCATTCGGCCGAATACCGAATAGCTGCGCCAAATATTCGGCTGTAGCCGAATAGTTAACCGAATAGTGATTTTCTACAACAAATGTGTCAATATGTGTAAATAAAATATCAATATCAATATATAAATGTTCCTTTTGGAATATAAACATAGGAAATTGCATTCATTGGCCCTGCAAAATAAAACAGATGGAAGGAAGACAATATAGCTGTAGCATATAGATAAAGTTAAGCGCACTGAAGCCATTGGGCGCCTGTTTCGAGGAGTGGAAAAATACGAGTGGGAGGCAGAAAGAGGAGGATTTTTACAGCTATCCAATAATTCCAAGTCATTCCATCTCCTGCTTTCCCTGGAACTGACCTTAACTACAAGATACAATTGACAATGGGGTCTGTGTGAATCTATTCACATAAGAGGGGAGGGATCCCACTGTGAGGACTACTCTACAGCAGAGGCACAGCATGACGGGTCCATTAAACTCCTTTGTTGTGCCAGAATAATCAAGTTCATTCAGGTACTGGGCGCAGCCCGTGATGCAGGCGGCCTGTACAAAGGCCCATTTAAATGCATCCCTTTGATGGGGCTTAGTCTCAGCCAGCAGGGGCTCGGCATTAACACAAGGCACACAGCAAATGCAGAATTGTGTGTAATCAATACTGCTGGTGCCTTGGCTTTGTCTAACACAAATTCGCCTACAGGATGCAGATGCAGGCAATGCAGTTGCAATCCACATCCGTCGGCAGCCCTTCAGCTTAAAAATGTCCTAATTGCTGTTCTCGCAATTGTAGAAAACAATGGCCCTCTTTTATAAATGGGGTCCTATTTACATGCTCTCCTTGAGAAAGAGAACACTAAATGCGTGTTGCTGCTGCTGCGCCCTCTCTGCTGGAGAGTTGAGGGCAGTGGGATTTATCTCCCAGTCTCACAGGGGGCTGTGAGGTGACGGCACACGCTTGCCAGATATTGGAAGGAAAACTAGCCCCATGCCTGGAAGCAGCATAGCCACGCTGCAAAAACACATTGCATTTGTTTTTATACATGTGGACACTCTTAACGTGGGACCCTGAGTGACCCAACTGCTCATGCCTAGGGTCACCCCTGAATGTCTGGGGCTGGCTGCTTTACATAAAATCAAAGTGCTAGCATAAAACCCTTCTGGATACGTCCTGTACACTTGCGCTCAATCCATGTCTCACAACACTCACGATAACAGTGGCCTGGCCACATATACTCTTTTGGACACATTCAGCATTCAGACACAGGCTGCATCATCCGAGTATGACTCTTGAGTTGTCTTAAAACCCTCAGTTTGTTGATAGAATTCCCACCACAAGTCTACCAGAACCCCCAAGGAGACATTGCACACCCGTGCAATCCATTTGTTCCACATAGGGTACGCGGCTGCTTTTAATCTATTCTCAGACAGAGTCAGCCAGAAACACTCCCTCGGTGTGTCGGTGTCTACACGACATATAGATATGGCAATGCTGCCCTCCGGTGTCTCTAATGCAATACTGCACCCTACTAGCAAATAAAAATTGCAAGCAGATGTGTATTGAACTTCGGCTTCGAGTAGGTATTACATTATTTATTCTGCCGAATGCCGAATAGCTAATTTCAGCCGGAATTCAGCCGAATATTTACTCAAAGCCGAAGTTCGGTACACCCCTAGTTGAAATGGAACTAGAAGTATGGGGGATACACACATTAGAGAGACTTTCAGGGACACTGATACCCCTCTTGGCCATTTTATCAGGGACAGCACTCTAACAAAAGACAGCCAGAAAAACACTAGAGAAAACAGGTTAAGAACATAAATTAGAGTTTGGATCAGTCGTTCAATAGCAGTGCAGATGAAGATTATAACTAAACCTCTAGGGAACATGCATTCCCTTCACTCCCTTCTTGGATCGAGGACTGGCTACCAAGGCCTATTGTCAACAAATATTGGAAAGGGAAGGCTTCAAAACAAAATGAACGGGGGTCCACAACTTAAATATGAGACCAAATTCCTGTCACAAGAGAAAGAAAATCAGAAATGTTGTTTCGGGAATGGGCTGCGCACTATTACACAGTAAATTAACTGTGTTGAGTATTTGCAAGATGCAAACAAAACTTAGATGCTTGTGCTTATTATCAACATTACTTCGCAAATATATTCAGGTGGAAAATATTATTTATTCAAAATACAGGCAGACGCCAATTGGCCAATGCATTTCAGGCCTGTGAAGGTCATTCTTCAGGGCATTTCTACAGCATGTGAGTAAAGAAAGGATAAAAAAATCCACCAAAGAAATCATGTGTAATCAGTAGAAAGGATAATCTTGAAGGTCACACAGACTGTTCAGAATGTAATCCAAGAAGCTCAACAAGCTATTGGTACCAAGCTGTTTTGCCAGTCCATTTTTAATCCTTTAAATCTATAGTGCTTGAGCCAGTTCCTATAGCAGTTTTTAATCTTTTTTATTTTTTTCAGGATTATTACCTATGGCCCTCCTGATTTCGGGGTCAAAGCTGTGAGGTTTCAGATTAGTGAAGCAGCCCTTCTGCTCTCCTTTAACCACTCCAACAGCAGAAGTCATCCCATATATCCAGTCTTCTATGTCCTTGGCTAAAGCACCATAGAATATAAGCCTGCACTAGCTGCCCCCCTCAAGGCCAGGCAGACTTTTTGAATGTTCTGGTGGAAGCAGCTAATATGATTGCCACCAGAGTTCACTTACATCTCCCCCAAACTTTGTGGGTCTCAATCGTCCTGAATTTGCCCCAGCTCCAAGCACAACAGGGCATGATCACTGCAGATGCCATGAACTGCTGTTAAATCAATTGTGGTCTCCAACAGGGTGGTATTACCCTCCAAGTAATAAAGTGTGGCTGATTCTGAACCAATTTGCCAGGTTGATTTCCCGGAGAAATCCCCAGATGTTCTTCCATTCAGGAATACTAATTCCCAATCTGCAATGAATTCCAGCCACCGTCGTCCCTTTAGGTAATTTTTTCTGTCCTGCATAACATTACTCAGCGACACACACTGGTATGCAGGAGCTGGAGTGGAATCTCTAGTGAGCATTCAGATCTTCTCCAAGCAGGATGATCTCACTCATAGACGAAGCTCCCCAAGTATCAATGATCTTGTCAATGTATTCAAAGATTTCATCTGTTATACTACTACCTGGAGGATCATATATATTCAGCGATATCATTCCCTTGAGTGCCCTCCCATTTGGTACACAAACTTCTACGGCCAGCACATTGCCCTTCCCATCCTGTGGGAGTACCTGGCATGCCTGTCATTCGGCACAAACCGCAGTCAACAAACCACCCCTGGGGCATCCCCTCGGGCCCTTAAGTGCCAGAGTTTGAAAAATTTTGTACTCGTCTAGGTGGAAAGGGGCATTTAGCCAGGTTTCCTGTAACATAAACACTTTGAAACTTGTTAATAGTGGAGTTGAAGGGCTATTAGGGTAGAAGTGCGAGTAACCCCTAGTGTTCCAGCAGCCCACTTTCCAGCTTCATACTGGTACTGGGCCCATGCTTTGAAAGACACTTTTCAACCATCGAAGACCGGCCTTGTTATATAACCCCTCAGATTTGTTGTGCCCTTGGGCCGGATCTGCTCCACCACCACATTAGGGGTTTGGTCCCTGCAAGTACATTGCACTTCTGGTGCCAATTTGCATATTTGTCTATCAATTTCGAAGCCTAAAATTGGGCTCTTGGGGTTGTACAAAGTCAAAATCAGTGGAATTTAAAATTCGTAAAGATGGTATCTTTATAAACAATTTCAGTAGTGCAGACCGAATCAGGTTGGGGGCTTTAGTGTCCCTTGTTTTGCCACTTATGGTTAGTATGCATGAGTCTAAGGGGACAGTGACAATGTCTGCTTGCTTGTTGGGCACTTCTTGTTCCTCCGCTTTCCTCATTATGTCTGCTACTTTTAACAAATCCGACACCGAATTTTGTGACTCTGACATATTTGCATCTTGATCCCCCCGACCTGGGTCCTTCTTTAGGAGTGTCACCAACAGTCAAATACCTGCTGCTTTTCTCTTTAAATAGCCAGATCGTGAGCATGTCCACCGACTGCAGTTGGCGTTTAGTTCTCGCGATTTTCTTCCTTGCATGCCACGGCTGGGCCATGGGGACTATCGTTGAGTTCAGCAGCTTTTAGGGAGAATTATCCAGAATGGCTAGCTTCCCTTACCTTTTGAGTCCCTCAGCACCTTTGCTGGATTTCTAGGGTTTCATTTTTTTACCTGGTAAGACTGTGAGCCTTTTTTCCCACTCTTACATGTGTTTTGCTGTGTGTTGTACATTTTTGTGTTCATGGGCATGGAGTCTCACCAACTCCATAGGCATCATCTTTTTACTGCGTGTCATACACCACCTTTAGTGCAGTGACACAGGGTTGTCTTTTTCAGACTTCCCACTTTAAACTCCACTTTCTGGGACTGACTACTGTCTCCCAGAACAGGTAAAGTTGCCATTGACTTTACTAGTTTTTTAAATTTACAGACCCAGTAGAGTACTGGAGGGGTTAATAGTTATCCCCTTTTGTCTGATTCTCATGGGACATTATTTTGTTCCCCTTTTTCTAAGACTTGGCTGGTGACAGTAGTATCTACTCTTTTCGTTCTACCGCAGGCTATGAAAATAGCCTTGGTACCGTTAGAGGCTATGGTGGTAGCCTCAAACTCAAACCCGCTGGACCACTTTTATTTTTATTTGGTTCCGGTTGGGTTTATTCGCCATTTCTTTTTGTAAAGATCTTTCTCGTGTTTAACTCTGCGCGCCAATCTCCCGCTGGATCAAGCCAGACCACTTCTCAAACACTTGTTCACAATTGAAAGAAAACCTACTTGTGCTGCTTTGAGCCCATCATTGGGGCCATTTGCGTTGTAAAACCACCTTTGGCTTTTGAAAATGTGGCCTTCTTACTTTACATTCACTTTAAAAGAAAGAAGGGGAAGCAATTTATTTTCATTCTGTGTTACTCTATGGTGTCAACTGATAGGTCACCAGACCACCGCTCACTAATGCTTTTTCAAGCATGCACGCAAATAACATGCACAGATGACCAGAATTAATGAGCAAAAGGGGCGGGAGTACTGGCTTCACCAAGTTCACCAACAGGAAGGCTTGCAGAGAGGGCATGCGATGAAATAAATATACAAATAATAGATACAAGCCTAAAAATGATGCAAAATATTCTGCTGAAAAGTTGACGCTACTACCAAATTGAATTTACTATGTGAATGTTGAACCTGGTATATGTAGAGAAAACAATGTAGATCTCCTGCCCAAGGTGCTGTGTCTGTATATTTTTAGAAGGCGCTACCACCCAAGATTTTATGAGACACTTCTCAAATTGTCTCTATTAATGAATTCAAAATAAACGGTACAATACATGGGTATTGGTTGTGCAATCGTTCCATCAAAAATATCTATGTTTAAATAACTTCACAAGATTATACTTATATTTATTTCATCAAAAAAATGCAAAATCTGTGCCGACACGTGTTTTGAGCTCTGGGCTTTTCGTGAAGGCTCAATTATACATTTTCATATATGTTGGTGCGGGTTACTATATGAAGTGATAAGCAAAATCATAGAGAAAATTATAAACAGAACAAAAAGGAAAACAATATCAAATCAAATGCTATAAAAACAAGAAAAGGGGGGTCAAAATGGGAGACATTAAATGCATTAAATTAGTCAAAATGGTATTATTTGGATCAAAATATTATTCAGCCAAAGATATCATCAGTTTATGCATTTATCCCCACTTATATCCATACTATTACATATAGACTGCCTCTAAATTTGAAATTTGATTGCAATTACATACATAATGATTCCAATTAAAAGTTGCAAGTGATTTGTCAGGAGGAGCCTATTTACACCTTATGAAGTTTCATTTAGTACCATTGGCGGTTCCATGTGACTATGTCGCTGTGAAAAAGTCACCAGGTAGACGACTTTTTTTTCCCTGACATCTAAAATGTTTTCCCCAAATATTCTAGCAGGGGTATGGTTATATATTATAACCTCCAATCCTGGAATATTTTGGGAAAGTGCTTGATTGTCTGGTGGGTGCATTATTAGGGAAATGTCACCACCTGGCATCCATTTTCAGAGCGAAATGATCTCTGACTACCCCATTTCCCCCAGATGATTTATAGTACAGATTATCTTCACAGGTGCATCTAGCATAGCGCTTAAGGGTTGAAGGACTATAATCTAATAGTGCAGCATGAAGATGAAGTGTTGAGTGTGCTTTTCGGTTATTCATTCACTTTGTGATGACCATCTGATGAGACGTCTACGGGCTTATAAAGCTAATGCATTCTGCCATCTAATGTTTCCAGTGAGTCCAAAATGAGTTATCAAAGCCTGGGTTTTGCCAGATGAAAGGGACATTAATGTCCAAGCGACTAAATACTGGGAATAAGTCATAACTGTGCAGAATCATAAAGGGTGCTGGACATTTCGATATCATTGTACACAAGGCTGATAGTGTGTTCACAACTGACTCAGTTTTCCGAAGGTTAGGGGGTTTCTATGTGCAATTTAAAAAACATATACTGGTTTCTGTGTTTTTAATTTGATGATTGCTTTATAAAAAAAATACATCTGGCAAATGCATAAAATAAGGAACACAGAAGCCAGTAATGGTCATCTCACATTAGATGGTTGTAATTAACCAAATTATATTTGTATACATGCAGAAAAAGAACTCTAGAATGAATCTGAAAGCTCGGAAGTGCTTCTGTTCAAAAGGAGTAGCCATACTGGGAATTCTGCCAAATCAAAAGCAACCTCCAGTAATACACATTTCTGGACTAATTAAATGTAAGAAAAATCAGCCACGAATTAGGCAAAAATTCTCACTTTCTTTTTGAGATTCTTTAAGTTTGTTTTAGATATTTTGCAGCTGTGCAAATTCAAGGAAAGTGAAATGTTATAGCTCTCATTAACACAGGTGCCTCAGCTGTAATGATGTCAAATGTTTTAGACACTATCAATGACATACACTGCACCTTACACCTCTAGAAGAACATGTTGTCCATGTAAATGGGAAAAATGAGAAGTGCCAGGCACAACAAAAGAAGATACTAAGGTTGGAAAGAGTAAAACACCCAATAATTATTATTAGCCAAGAAAATGTGACACATTATCTCAGGGAAAATGACACCTTGAACAATTCATATTGTTGTTTTTCAATGAGGTAAACAGTGCTAGGGTCCTTGACCCAGAGACCCATTAACGAGGCATGGTGGACTATTTTCACAGAATTATAATGGCACAGAAACTTGATGTCACATGAGTGTCAGCTCTGTGAGCATGGCTTCACTATCACAGGAATGATGTATATTGGTATCTAGGCTGACTGTCTTCCCAGCTGCCATGTGGAACAAAAGCCTGGATGCTGCCCCTGACATCTTCCAGCAGGAAGGGTCACACCTTCTCCCATGGCACAGAAACTTCCCCCATGAGGTATCCTGGGAACAATGTTTAAGAGGCAGCACTGACAAAACAAAGCCAGTCATACACTAGTGTGTGGATCACTGGAGTCGTTTTGAACCAGAAGGCATGTGAATGGGGTTTAGTTAGAGTAACCAGAGTAGGGAGGAAGGCCTGGAAAAGTGTCCCACCATCTTGTTTTCTGTTAAGGTTCTCTTGCTTTTCCTGTCCATTCCATTTCCTACAAGCAAGGTACTCTAAGTGTGATGTCTTCGGGCAAAGGGCACTTGTTACAACAACAGGGATTGGGCCCCTTACAGCTGGCCTGCTTTTGACCAATCCCATTGTGCTTTTTTTCTTTGATTAATCACAGGACTCTAAGAAGATCAAGCAGAATTCACTGGACCACTGTGGGGCAATACAGTCTATCTCAAAGTCCTCTGCCAGGGAGATGAAGACAGAAGGCATCCAAGGGAGAAGAGAACGCTGTCCCCTAACCATCCCCAGGAAACAGTGAGGGTGGCTGCTTTTAAACCACAGCCTCACTGTGGTGGCACTGGAACCAGGACCCTGTCACTGGAGGGGAAGGAATCCCTGTAGGTTCCGGACAAACTCCATGGATTGACAGTGCATTGGAAGGACTCACTTTGTCCTGGAGTCCTGAATTTGGGCTCCCAGAAATGCAGAAATGCAAAAGCAGCTGGTATCCTGCTATTGGAACCCAGTTTCATAATACTTATGTTCTTGACTGATACTAGGGGTTGAGTATCTATTCTGTAGTAAGTGAAGCAAAACAATTAGCAAACAGGGTATTTATACATTTTCCATTATATTTGTTCAAGGCTGTTAGTGTTTAATCCCCTTTTTTCACTTTCAACCTAGGATATGTAGTCAAACAACTCGAAGGTTATACGAGTTTGAAAAGAGTACTGACATTGTACCGCCTAAAGCAACCATGAAGGTAAATTACCAGATGCTCAAGCCACATCTACGAGCCTTTCGACCATGGTCAATATCGTTTCAGCCAGCATAGCCCTTGGGGTGCTGATTTTGGCACTCCACAAACTTTGAGCTGATTTTCTGTTTCTTCAAACCATCTCAATTTGTCTTGCATTAGTGAAGAGCACTACCACCTCACCTTGAGAGCAGTGGCGTAACACAAAATATGCCCCCCCCCCTGCGAGCCATGCTGAGGGCCCCCCCAACTTGGCAACAAATCACGAGTCATGCTACACTCTTGGCCGGCGTAGATTATTGCGCTTGCCCACTACACACAAACGTGCTGCTGAAAGGGTATGGCACACACTGTACTAGGAGAAAGATATAAATATGTGTTTTAATGCAATATGCAGCATGCTTTCTGAGAAAAATTGGCTAAAAAGCCAGAGTGTTTGCAATTGTTTTGTAGGATAACACCAAACCAATATATGCAAGTCACCAACGAACAGTGTGCAGGAACATTAATGCTTTGCTATTAAAAATACCATTCCACATTGAAAACATGCCCCTCTGAATGCACAATGTAGACCAGTACAGACACGTAATAACATTCCAACCAGGCCACATTTAGACATACGTAGATTGGTTGCACAAAAAAGCTAGTCAAAGCAATAAGAAGAGAGCACACATTGAAGCCAGGGTCTCTGTGGCCTCTAACAACATGGCCAAACTCTTTAAAATCTACACGGAACTGGTCAATCCTGTTGCAGTCTCCACCTCTCCTGTTCCCTCAAAGGCCGTCTGTATGGCTCTGGCCACTCACTTCGCCGCTAAAACTCAGGAAGTACTGTCCATTATCTCCTCTTCCTCTCCCTCTTCCTTTAGCGGCCCCCCTTTGGCCATCTCTACCTCTGCTCCTCCTTTCTCTCTGACAACACCTGACAAGGTTTCTAGACAAGTCTGATCCATGAAAGTGTCGTCCAAACAGGTGTTCCCCTGCTCCTCCAGAACCATCAAGGACCATATTGACACCCTCGCTGCAGCCTTGGCCTATTTCTGTAATCGCTCTTTCACCAATGGAATGTTGCCCTCTCCCCTTAATCACTCCCTTGTGCACCCACTCCTCAAGAAGCCATCTGCCGTTCCTACCTGTCCGGAAAACTATCGCCCAATCTCCATCACCCCTTTCCTGGGCAAACTTTTGGCAAAAAGCTGGCCATCCCCCAGCTTAATCTCCACATTGAATCTGTTGGTTGTCTCCATTGCCATCAGTCTGGCTTCAGAGCTGCCAGAGGCATGGAAACTGCTCTCCTGAACACCCGTGAAGATCTGCTCTCTAACCATTGATTTCAGCATTCCTTCTCTCCTAATCCTCCTTGATTTTCCTCTACTTTCCACACAGTCAACCACGCCATTCTGATCAATCGACTACATCTACATGAGAACCTGGGCATCACGGATCAGGCCCTGGAGTGGCTGACCTCCTTCCTCTTGGACTGCCCCTCCCAGGTCCAACTTGGTCCCTTTCTCTCCGCCACCTCTCTTTCTACATGTGGCATTCCCCAGGGCTCTATCCTCTCACCCTGGTTTTTGCAACCTCTACTTTGCCCCTTTGGCCCATCTGATCTCTACCTTTTCCTCTAACTTTCAGTGTTATGCGGATGGCACTGAGCTTTCCTTCAGGCTCCCCTCATCTCTCGCTCATTCCTGACTATCTATCCGTGATTCAGGATTGGTGAACCTCCAACCTGCCTTAATGCCATTGCCATTAAGATGGAGATCTTTCTTATTGGGACCCCCGCCCCTGCTTTACCTCTCTCACTCAAGCCCCCCACCTTGGGCCCTCTTCCTTCGCCTTCCTGCGAGGCAAAAAAACTTTTTTGTCATCTTCGACTCCACTCTATCTTTCCTCGCATCTCGGACGTCGCCAAGAAGCCCCACTACCTACCAGCTGCTCCTCCACAAAAGGGACTCTTCCCTTTCTTACTTTCCCCCAGAAGCTCACTGTCTCCAGAGCCCTGTTTCTCTCTAGGCTGGACTACTGCAAAAGCCTCTTTCTCAAGCTGCCTTCCTCTACTCTCCACCCTCTGCATCTAATTCAGAACAGGACTCCAGGACTTATCCTTGGCCACAAGCCCATGGAGCATATCTCTCCAGCCCTGAAATCTCTCCACTGTCTCCCGGTGGTCACAGGAATCGAAGCATTGTCCACATGGCTTTCTGGGGTCGGGCCCGCAGTACATCCAATGCTCTCTTCCAAAATGCCTTCTTTCTCTATCCCTTCCCACAGCTACCTCCAACTCTCTAAGGGCTAGATGCTTCTCCAGGCAGAGAGTGGGGGTTAGATCTCTCCATTCTCGCAGATGCCTCCCTCTGGAATGGCCTCCCTGCCCCTCTCAAACTTGAGCAAACCACCTGATGTTCCGGAAGCAGCTCAAAACGTTCCTCTTCTCCTCTGCTTTCGCTCTCTCCCTCCCCTGCTGACCTACCTACCTGCTGTACCGACTGGTTGCTTTGCTATTCTCACAATCTCACTGAGTACAGGCTATTTCTTGATCAGTCACCCTTGCGCTGCCTCCGGCCTACCACGCACTTAGGGGCTGTAACTGTAACCCTACAGTCCCTTGTTCTCATTGCACCACAAAGAGCTGCACTGCCCTCGCTGCACTTACTCAGAGCATTACTGCCCTGTTTTCCCCTACCTTCTTCTTAGCACTTCCCCCCTCCCTTTCCCCTTGCATTTCTCATTCTCGCACTTGCACAATCTGAATGACACAAGGCCTAATAAGATCATCTGTCTTGTCCCCCCTCTATCTTGCTTGCTTGTCATGCCTAGAAACACTTGTGTACAGGCATGTTATAATAGACGTATATCATACCATTTTATCACAGATGCCCAAAAAAATATACAATGCCGCAGTAAGAAACAGCTAGACTGGCAGCACCCAAATGCCAGTCTAATTAGGTAATTACAATTAGCAGGACTGCTTTATCAGAAATGCGCAGTTGAAAAAATGTCATACAAAACTGAGGAATAACTAGACTGGCTGCACCAAAATGCGTCCCTAGCCACTAATACCACATATAATGCCTGCTTAGCCTGGGCATGGACAACCATTATGATTTATGGCACAATCCTGCCCCCCACACACCTCCTCTCCCTCCCACACCCTACCCCAACCTCCAAAGTCAGCTCCTTGGGCCAGAATTACCTTCACCTCCCTCCTCCTTGTCCCAGAGCTTACGTTTGAGGCTCCTTGCCTCATAGGTAAGTAGTGGGATGAGGAAGAGTGGGATTAGGAGTAATGAAGATACAGGTTGCTAAATCAGGCATTACCTCCATGTGTCTCTACCTCATTGCAGTAATTGTGTATGAGGCATAGTGCTTCATACACAAGGGGGGGGTCATTACGAGTTTGGAGGTGACCATTGCGCTATTAGCGCCATGGCTGCCTCCAAACCCATACCGACTCCACCCTGGTGAATGCAGCTATTACCGCCCCATTCCAAGGTTGGTGGGGGCGGTAATTCCCCATTCACCATGGCCCTTCCCCATTCCCATTTGAGCCCCCATAGGGCTCAATGGGAATGGGGAAGGCACTAATAACGGTACCGCAAATTGCGGTACCGTTATTAGCACCAAAGTCCCTTTGCGGGTCCTGTCCTTAACGCCTGGTAAAACCAGGCGTTAAGGGAGGACCCGCAAAGGGAACTCGTAATATGGCGGTAAGGGATTAACGGTACTGGTGCCCTTACCGGTACAGGTAATCCCTTACCGCCTGGGTCGTAATGAGGCTCATGTACTGCCTCATACACTGTTAACAAGGGCACAACAATTACTACTGTAAAGCATTTCATTTTAAGAACCTGCATTCAAATGCCAAATATTTTAGGCAATTTAAATTGTGATGTGGGCTTAGTACTTTCAAGCCAGGGAAGTGATTGGAAGGGTAGAGAGGGAACAGTCGACTGTTCATTCTCACAGCAGTTCATAAGTGGGTACTTTCACACTTAAAGGAGTGAGTTAACTGCATGTAACATTGAAGCTGCTCCAGAATAGTCTGATTAAAATGCATAAAGAAGTTAGATGCCCCCACACAAATAAGTGTGCCCCTCCCCCACGGCCCGTGAGGTTAGCACCTCTACCAACATTTGAAGGATCAGCCCCCCGAAATGTAAGTTTTGTTGTGCCCATGAACACAAGCACACACACCATTCACCATATACATGCACGCACACCCAGCCAACCATACATTTAAGTGTGCACCCTTTCACCATACACTCACACAGGCAGCCACCTATATATTTAAGTGTGCACCCTTTCACCATGCAGGCACACCCAGGCAGCCACCCATACATTTAAGTGTGCACCCTTTCACTGTACATGCAAACACGCACACCCAGCCACACATAAATGTGTGTGCACCCTTTCACCATACACTCACAGAGGCACCTACACATTTAAGCGTACACCCTTTCACAAAACACGTCATGGGGTTGAGGGGAGCCGTATTACTTCAAAAAGAAATTGTTTCTTTTTTAAATCAGTCTGACTTCATAAAGAAATCATTTCCGTTAAGGACTGAACCATAACGGAAATAATTTCTTTATGAAGGCAGAGTGATTTCAAAAATAAACTATTTCTTTTTGAAGTCACAGGGCTCCCCCACCCCATGACATGGAGGCCTCAAGCCTGGGGTCTTCCATGTCGTGGGGTGGGGGAGCCCTCGAACTTCAAAAAGAAAGTTTCTTTTTGTAGTCACTCTACCTTCATAAAGACATTATTTAATAATGTCTTTATGAAGGCAGAGTGATTTAAAAAAGAAATAAAAAATAATTTGAAAAATATTTTTTTCATTTATTTTTTTCAAGTGGGGCCCCCTCCCAGGACATGTGCTAGTGAGTCCCCCACAACGCAGGGGCTTTGGTGGGCCCCTGATACGCCAGTGCTCGAGAGCCGGTACACCTCTGTGGAAGCATTCTGAGAACCGGTAAACTTGTGCAGAGGGCACTGCAGTCCATGTAAGTACAAATGTTGGTGGCACAATTAGTGCAATGAAAACATTTTACAAATGAGTTTTTTTAAATATTTTGAATCCCTTTCTTTTACCCCACAAAAAAATAGAAAAAGAGAAACCTAATGTGAAACCCCTTGTGAAAACATTTTTTTTAAAAACATTTTTTAGAAAGGGGATCATGATGTGCTCTGTGCAAGCTTTCATGAACAGTGCAGGGGGAAACACGCTCCGCATTGACCTCTGCGACCTCACTAAAAGGTGACATAATAATTCGTGCATTAAAACAAAGAGAGATCACGACATATAAGCTTGATAAGTACATAAAGAGAAGCATTATGGAATTTGAATTCAAAATGAGATTTTATGAAGAAATGAAGGCCCTGTTTATCACATTTCTTTCATACAGAGAAGCATCTTTAAGCCTGGCCTGTTCCCATGATTGCGGCATCGATCATTCATTGAGATGGTGTTAGTGACTGGAGATATGACTTCCATTTCACGAGTCATTATATTTATGATAATAAATCTCTTTATGGACATATTTCCTCCGCTGTCTTTAAGTGGGATGTACACTCTAGCTTAATGTTCTCCAGATGTATGCGTTCAATTCTTAACTGGAATAAAGAATTGTGTTTATCTTATTTTGATGTGTTTGTAACACGCCAGATGCAAAATAAGTGGCTTCATAGCGCTGTGTTAGAAAAAGGGAATAGAACAAGAGATCAGGGTTCAGTGCAGGTCATTCACGGGAATGAGAAATACGTTCCAGCTTGTATATCAGTCAAGGATATGCAAGAAGTGTTCCAGAGTTATCTTGATCAGCAGAAGAATAGTGCCAGGAGCAGAAGCGCCAGACGCTTTACCTCCAGCGCTGCTTCAGGAGGCCAGATTTCAGTGCTCATTCGAAACTCCGGTAGCATTCCAGTTGTTCGAATACATATCCTCGATTATTCCACCTGAAGGATTCTTGGGCCATGTGCAGTTTGTTCCTGGAAGTGAAAAAAGAGAAGGGGATTAAACGAGATCAGCCTTGCACCAATATAATGGAACATCTATGAAAGCTGTAAATGTGCTGGCTGACTAGGCTTCACTTTCTACAGTGTGGTAGTACCAGTCAAGAACATACATGTTCAATGACTATACCGCAGAAAAGTGTGGTTGTTTGAAAAATTGATTTTATAATACATTTTATATTGCGACTTAATGTCTTACAATGTAATGCTGAAAAGACAAGTGAAGAACATTGAATTGAACTACCAAATTCCTGTACATGTTTCATTCATTATGAGCTTCTTCAGGGCAGGTTGTAGATGGTGAAAATAGATATTCTATGATATACACGTTTGTTTCAAATGGTGGCACTATTTTTCTACATTTTACTCATTAAACATATGGAGTTTATACCCAGATATTACTTTCTGGACACCTTCTTATGAAGTCTGTGGGCCATAGAATGGGTTTGGCAGTTCAGTGGCACCACTTTTGTTGGTTGCATAAGATTAACTGTCACTTTTACTGCACCAAAACATTCTGATATTGGCAGTAAAGGGCAAGAATTACCTTAGCATACAGTTGAAGGTATCTACTACACAAAGTGAGGAATTTCGTTGAGGTGGAATTACCACGTGCAGAAGTAGTTCCAAAATCCTCATGGCGTCCTTTTGATTCCAAAAATGGGGATTAACAGCCCATTCTGCCACTTGCCATGTGACGATAAAAGTAATTGAGCTTGGTGGTAGTTTAGTTTCTCAGAAATATTAATCAATTTCGTAATGAGGCCCGTTGTGCCAGAGTGGATCCCCCTTGTCTCTTCGGGAGATAATGGAGTAGCAGGGTAGACATGTGGTCAAGTTGTCAGTTTTCCAACTAATTTTGCAGTAGCCGTTGTTTGCAATGTACAAAGCCTTAATATGGATTCTCTTGTCATTTGGGCACCAAATTCGTGACTCCGGTACCAGGTATATGCATTCTGGGTTTTTAAGCATGAGGATGATTCTGTCTAGTCTGTCCAGAACCAGTTGCAATCACCACGTGGAGGATCTGGACAGCCCAAGGTAGGTCACAATTAGAATAGTCAGGTTTACTCAGGACTAGTGGTTGAATCAGCTGTTCTTCGTGTTGAACTAACGTCACGCCAAGGCCAAAACCATTATTAAGGGTGGTGGTTCGTCCAAAATGGGAAATGGGGCACCGGCTCGACACCCATTCTGAATCAGCCAAGCCAACCAGTGAAACCATTGAGCGCTCCCCACCAATCCTAGGATGGCTTTAACTGTTAAAGGAACTGCGTTTTCCCATTGGCAGTTTCTTTTTCCCCAGCAAGCATGCCCAATGAGCCATGAAAGGCGGGGAGCGTTTTTGTTCCCCAGCCTTGCACAGCCCATTGGGTATGCATGCTGGAGAACTGCAGTTCTGAAAATTCATAGGGGGTGCCCTTGTGCCTCCTCTCACATTCAGATGGTCTAGGGTGTTAAGCTCAGAACACTCTAGATCCTCTGTGCATATTTAGGAACCAGGAAGCTCTCGCTGCATCCTGCTTTCTATGTAGTGCTGCGTGGGAGCTGCAGGTCCTCCATGTCAGGCAGTGTGAGAGGACCGAGAAGTCCAGACTGGGGCTGAAGATAAATAAAAGTATGAATGTGTGTGTGTATGAATGTGTGGGTTTGTGTCTGTAAGTGTGTATCAGAAAATACATGGTGTAAGGGTGGGTGTGCGTGTGAATATGCAAGTGAATGCTGCATGTGTGCACATGTGAATGAGCAAGTGAATGCAGTATGTATGTGCATGTGAATGAGCAAGTGAATGGTGTATGTATGTGTTTAGGCTTGTGTTTGTGTCAGGCCTTGTGGCTGCTGCAGTTTTGGGGCAAGGGGCTCATTTGGCAGCCAGTCTGCACATATATTCTAAATGTGGCATGTTATTTTTGGCATTTTGTATTGGGCATCAATGGAAAAGTAAACATGAACTGTGTTATTAAGTGATTTCGCAGCCAGCTTGGCTATAATTCTTTAATGAGGCATGGCATTTTTACTGAACATCAATGGTAATGCAAACCTGGCAAGTGTTATTACGTGGCTGGACTGACCTTCTTTGCCGCAGGCAGTCTAGCTACGTTTTCTTATTGTGGCTTAGCATTCTGTACCTGGCATCAATTGTAAAGCAGAGATTAGTTATTATAATGTGGCTGTACTGGCCTACTTTGGGGCAGCAAGTCTGGCTATATTTTCTGTCACATGGCATTTTTTACTTGCCATCAGTAGTAAAGCAAACATGAAATGTGTTATTACTCGTCTGTGTGGAAACAGAGAAATTGATATGAGGCCGGGAAGCCCAAAAGGAAACACACCAACACAGGTTACAAAGGACATACAAAGCGCTTTATTTCATAGTTACAAAGTTACCAAAGTCAATTGACACGCGAATAGCTATTCGGCCCTCTGACTAACATGCGAACCTTCAACGTTAGGTTCGCACTGAAAGTGGGAGAGACCGATCATCGGGATGCTCGGGCTTTTATACATTTTGTACTGCATTGGCCAACCCTCTTGTAAGTTAACCATTCTTGGAACAACGGCTAGGGTTCGTAGCCAGGTCGAACATGCAATCTCCATATATTAGATCAGTTCCTCTGATACAGTTACATATTTACACCTAGGTTAAACAGAGGACAGGGTCTTAGTTCATGACCCTAACAGGTAGCCTGCGGACACATTATTCATTCACGTGTGCGGAGGTCACCATAGCCGAAGTCTTACTCGAAATGTCATTCGGCCTCCATTTTGTGATTCGAGGTGACTTTCACACGGCAAGAGTACCTAAAATGGCGGCTAAATCCAAGATGGCAGCTTTCACGATACATTAAGGTCAAGACCTTACCGCGGAACCTATGTTCATAATATTCTTTAGACAGCTTGGCGTAGGCCAACATACATTTAAACAATGCGATTGGGGTCACAATATTATATCGATTTCCACAGACCCTCCTTTTGGCCTATGCCAAGTGCTAAAACATTATTTCCTAATACTCTTGGAAATACTTGAAGGCATTATCATTCATAGGTTCCGCATCATTGTCTGAAATGTCAATGGCCATAAAGTTGTTCATAAGAACTTCTTGCAACATGAATTCTTTAGATGCTGTCTTCGGGGTATATATTCTACGCCCTATTGCGCTCATAACTTGGGCACAACATCCCCCTATCATTCCGCATATACTCGGGAGGCATTGAAAACAGCAGCAAAGAAATAACAGAGTCCCTAAAATACCTAAAATAACAGAAAGCACCTTCCACCCCCAAGATCGTAGAGAATCCCAAAACCAAGTACTAAGGCTCCAGTCTCCTACAGGGATATGGACTTCAGAACTAAGAGTGTGTAAATTCTGAATTGCTTTAAATATTGTTGATGAAGAATCTGGTACGAAAACACAGCAAGCGGACCCCACTAATTTACATACTCCACCTCGTTCAGCTAAAATGACATCTAATGCCATTCGATTTTGAAGTGCTACCAATCTTATCGCCTTTTGCTCTAAGGTCATATTGTAAAGTATGTCCGTGGTCCGGTTGATCGTTTTCTCCAATACCCTCGCTAATCCCCTAATGTTTTCTGAATTTGCTATTTGTCCCCAGAAGGGGACTACTGATTTGGCTATATCCCCGAATACTTGTCCAGGGGTATCTCCATCATTATCCCGTCGCGGGCGAGCCTTAGATACCTCTAAGGTACTGGCTATAAACACACCTGGTAACAATATCCCCAAATAACAAGTCCCCTGCCAATCCTTGGGCAACCAGGGAAAAGCTAAACTACCACAAACAAAATAAACGGGTCCACCTACATACAAAGGCCTATTTTCCCCAGTCAAATTTACAATATTTACACAAGGCTCAAAATCTCCCATTGGCCTAGTGCCATTTCTTTGTACACAGAAAGGGACAGAATCAGGATTGTGATTTACAGAATAAGAAGGAGGCATGGCATCCTTATTGCCTATCGGAGCCATCTTAAAAGAAACTAGATTTTGAAAAGGAAAAGAAAGTTTATCAGACGGCCTAATAGAAGCGATATTAGGTCTACTCCTATTTGCGAAAAGCGAGCATCCCAGGGGAGTCAATTCACGTTTTTCAAATTCATTCAAATTAGTGCCATCGAAGTTCCCTGAGATGCTATCATTCCACCGGCCAAAGAAGAGTGCTCTAAGAGAGGCATAGCAGGAAGTCGTTAGAGGTAGGGGATGTATATACCATCCCAGTCCCTTGTTCCCATGTTGTGGTAAGTGAGTGCAAATCCAACAATTACTCCTATTAAGAATAGCATGCGTAGCATTCATTACTATCATCAAAGTTTTATTATGATATTTCTGTCTATGCCGAGAGTCCCTAGGGGACAGAGTGTGAAGGTGTACAGAGGGAGTCAAAACAGTTGGTACAATTTTGGTCGGTAACAGAGGCTTCAAAGGATAAATTTCTTCAAAGTACCAAAGTCCCACGGCAGCAGTTGCAAAACTAACAATAATCAAAACAAGAACACAACAGTACGTTTTCAGGGCCCAGGCACATTGTCCATTGTTCGATTTGGTCACCCCCTTATCTAATAGTTCGATACGAGGAGCAGCGGTGAAGGCGGCAGGCATCATGGTTATCCCGATCGTCGGCCCCAATGTTCGTTGCTGGCGGCACTTCGGCCGCGCGACTTCTTAGTCCTTCCCAACCCTAGCCAACAGAACCCTTGTTTCCCTTTGTTCCAAAAAAGGAAAGACAATAGTATTTCGATCACTCCTTCTTCCTTTCAAATGCACTATACTCGTGCGGCGCGTGGTCGAAGGTTGTACCTGATGGTACCCAAGTTTGCTGAATCCAAAAGCAAAGTATCGTCGCTCCCTGAGGGGAGCGTCACGTCGGTGGCGACGGAAGTCGCAGAACTTGAAACAAAAGTTTCCGGAAGTGATCGATCAAGAGAGTGTGGAGACGAGATGGACGGCCCCCCGAGCTCCTCGGGCTCAGAGAACTTCTCCGACACACTCACAGCGCTGCCTGCTACTCCGAGATCAGAGATCGTAGCATCAGCAAGGGGTTCTGTTTCTTCTGTAACGTGTGGCGTCGGGTGAGGGATCTTCTTCACATGCGTTGCATGTACCCAGTTCTTCTTTCCTGCCACCCGCACTGCCGTCCTGGTGACCAATAAAACCTGGTAGGGTCCCCGCCAGCGAGGCGCGAGACAGGAAGACCTTTCGTAGGCCTTTACCAGGATCCAGCTGCCGGGCAATATATCGTGTCCTGGGCCCGTAAACCGTACAGGTAAAGCGGCATTCACCTGGTGGTAGATGAAATACAGGTTTTTAGTCAATTGATTACAATAATCTACGAGCAATACATTCTCCACATCCCTCAGGGCTTTAGGCTTAGGGAGACCCCAAATATTAGCAGGCCTTCCCATTACTACCTCGAATGGAGAAAGCCCAGTTCTAGTCTGGGGTGTGGTGCGCATAGCTAACAATACAATGGGTAAAGCATCTGGCCATTTTAATTTAGTGTCGGCACATGTTTTTGCAAGTTTGTTTTTCAAAATACCGTTGTGTCTTTCTACCAACCCCGCACTTTGAGGGTGCCTAGCTGAATGAAAACGTTTCTCAATCCCTAAGGCAACACATATTTGCAATATTACAGCTGCGATGAAATGTGGGCCGTTATCCGACCAGATTATCCTCGGGAGCCCAAATCGAGGAAAATATTCTTTCACCAAGATCTTTGCGGTAGTCATGGCGGTAGCATCTTTGGCAGGGAAAGCCTCGACCCATTTGCTAAAAGCACAAATGATAACAAGAACATATTTTAAGTTATTACAACGTTCCATTTCAATGAAATCAAGGTGAATGGTTTCAAAGGGGACAGAGGGGGGCCCGAAACTTCCCCTTGGAGTCACTGTCCCTTTACCCACATTGTGTTGTAGGCAAATCATACAATTTCTAACATATCTTTTTGCAGTTTCCAAAATTTTGTCATTCACCCAAACCTGCTGTAATATCTTCGCAATTTGCTGGGCACACACATGTGTCGGACCGTGTGCCATTGTGACCATTGCTAATACATAAGAATCAGGAAGCAACCATTTCCCGTCAGATGCATCCACCCAACACCCTTCGTCATCCAATTTCCCCATGCCTTCAGCCCATTTCCTAGATTCTTCAACAGAGGCATCAGTCTGAATATCTCGCACAGACCCAATGCCTTCATCTATTATACAACCATCTCTCACTTCCCTCGAGGTATACATGTCTGTGCTAAGGTCTGTGGCTGTTTGCCTAGCTATCGAATCTGCAAAAGCATTTCCCTTGCCCACATCGTCTATGACCTTCCGATGTGCTGCACATTTCATGATCGCTAGTTGTTCAGGGAGTGAGAGTGCTGAGAGTAGTTGTACTATTAAGGGGCCATGCTGAATCTTGGTCCCATGTGAGGTCAGAAACCCTCTTTCCGACCACAGTTTTCCGAAGTTGTGAGCCACCCCAAAGGCGTACTGACTATCCGTATAAATGTTAACTCTATGCCCTTGGGAGAGCTCACAAGCACGGGTCAACGCTATAATCTCTGCGGCCTGCGCGGAGCTATGCGGAATCCTTTTAGTTTCTACAATCTTATTCAAAGTAGTAACTGCATAAGCAGCTGTAGATGTGCCATTCGGAAGTTTAAAACAGGAGCCATCACAAAACAGCTCCCCTTCCGCATTCTCCAAAGGAGTATCTGAAAGGTCTATTCTGCCCTTTGTTTCCTGTTCGGTGGCGTACAGGCAGTCATGTGATCCATCATCGCAGCAAGCAGAAGTTTGCGGGAGAGGCAAAAGTTCAGCCGGATTGAGAACACAACACCTTTTGATTTGGATATGAGGAGCAAATAGAACTAATTCATACCTGGTCAACCGGGCAGAAGTAAGGTGTTGTGTTTGAGTTTTATTCAATAGAATATCAACAGAGTGAGGTACCATCCGAATCAAATCGTGGCCTAAGACCATCCCCTCACTCTGTTTTACAGACGCAGCAGCAGCAGCAACAGCGCGCAGACATCGCGGCAAAGCGCATGCAACAGGATCGAGGGCGGAGGAATAATAGCCGCACGGCCTATTCTTCCCTCCATGTTCCTGCGTTAACACAGACAAAGCACATCCATTACATTCATGCACAAACAACACAAAGGCCTTATCGTAATTTGGTGTACCCAGAACCGGTGCTGAACACAGCGCGGCTTTGAGAAGCTCAAATGATCGTTGATGTTCCGATTCCCATGGCAGTGGCAGAGAAATGCCCTTCTTCGTCAAAGCCAACATCGGTTTTACCACTAGGGCAAAGTTCGGGATCCACAGTCTACAGTAGGACGCCATCCCTATCAGGGCTCTGACTTCCTTCTGTGTTTTTGGGACAGACATGCCAGAAATGTGTTTTATTCGTTCAGGTGTCAATCTTCTCCCCTCCTTTGACAGGAGGTAGCCTAAATAGGCAACCTCCTGGCAACAATATTGAAATTTCTTAAGTGAAGCTTTGTGACCATGTTCAGCTAAATGAACAAGCAACAATATAGTGCCTTCTTTACAAGCTTTCTCAGAGTCTGCAGCTAGGAGCAAATCGTCTACATATTGAAGCAGCGTGCAAGTAGGTGGCAGTTCAAGGGTGTCGAGCTGCTCTTTTAAGGCTCTACTATAGATACTAGGACTTTCAGTATACCCTTGAGGTGCCCTTGTGAATGTAAATGAGCATCCCCCCAAGGTGAACGCAAACAAATACCTGCTCTCCTTGTGTATCGGAATACTAAAGAAGGCGTTTTTCAAATCTACGACACTAAAGTGCGTAGCCGTAGCAGGGATCATTGTTAAGATTGTTGTTACATCAGGCACGATTGGAAATTGTGGGGCCACTACCCGGTTAATAGCACAAAGATCTATTATAAACCGGTACGGAATTGCATTGTCGCCTTTCTTATATACCGGTAAGATCGGACTATTACATAAGCTACCTGTAATCTCTTCGATCACTCCACGATGTACAAAATCGGAGACAATGCATTTCAGAGCGCGCTCGCCCTCAACTGAAATTTTATATTGCGGAATGCGCGGTAGCTTAACCCCATGTTTCAATACTATCTTAACAGGGTCAATGTGCAATATCCCGACATCATTGTCGTCTATTGCCCACAAACATTCTGGGACAATGTCAAATTCGGGAGGTAGAGGTCGGGTCAAGTATTGGGAGTTAAAGGGTTGCTGTGGTGAAACTGTTAATCTTATTCCGTCAGGGGAACAATGAATCACTGCGTTCAATTTCTTCAACAAATTCAACCCCAGCAAATTTTCTCCACAGTTTGAAGTAAGAAGAAAAGGGCACTGGTCTGTAAAAGGGCCCAAAGAAACGGGTACCGGTGCAGAAACCGGACAAACAGTTGGTATACCAGAGAACCCTATAGAAACATTCGTTTGCCCTGACAGGGGGATGTTTGGAACCCGGGAATGGTCGATGGAGCACTTCTGTGCTCCAGTGTCGATCAAGAACTGATGTTTCCTATTCCCCACCAATAATTCAACATAGGGGCCCTTCTGAATAACGGGAATAGGTAAAGGTTCCAAACGCTGCTTCGGGCAATCCTAATAAGGCAGAACTTCATCAAAGGGAAGTTCCTCAGAAAGATAGGCGGCGGAAGGGTGATCAAATATATTTCTCGAGTCCATACTCGGAGTCTGATTTTCCCGTGAAAAAGGTTGCTGTGGATCTTGTAAAAGCTGACCCCTATCAGGGCCCCCTGCTCCAGGGCGGCCCCGTGGTCGCCTACCCATACCTCCGAATGTGCCTCCTGACCTCTGACGGAGGGCAGGGCACTGTGCTCGCCAGTGACCTTCCTGGCGGCAATAAGCACACTGATTAATATTGATAGAACTTAGAGGAGTATTTCCTCTTGGAATGTACTGACCTCTAGTTTGTGTCGTACCTCCTCTGGGGTGCCTGACAATTTGCTGCAACAATACCTTAGTCTTTAGGTCACCCCTTCTTTTTTCGATTTTCTCTTTTTCGTTATTAACCCGATTCTCATAATACTGAGCCATATGCAAAACCTCTGACTGAGATTTTGCCTGCCAAGCGCTCTCTGAGGACATAATTTGTGACTGGATGTCGGGCAACAATCCACGCACAAATTTGTTCACAAACAACCTCTTCCCCGACTCTGTACCTAAATCCTGTCCACTGAAGTCGGAGAACACCTGTTCGAATCTATTAAAGAATTCGGTAGTACCTTCAGTTTTCCCTTGGACGCAGGCCGTAAGCTTGTCCCAAATAATCCTTTTTTCTGGGATTATAGTTTTTAATTTGACAACTATTCTATCGGGTAAAGTGAGTATTACCTGGGGTGGTTTCTCACCAGCTGGTCGTTCCCCATCTATTCTAGTCAAATTTACCCATGTATCCCCTAACCCCGGCACATCATCTATTGTTCGTACCTGTTTCCATACATCAACAGGTAAAAGCACTGGAAACAATAAATCCATGTCACTTAAGGTGAACACAGAAGACTGCAAAACGGATTCTATTTCTTTGTAAAACCCTGTCGGGTTCTTCCTGATGTCAGGGACTGATTGTCTAATCGTGTTCACTTCCTGTCGAGAGAACGGGACGTGAACAAACTGTGATACGTAATGTGCAGGGATATCCACCGCGGGAGTACCAGCCGCCGCGTTGGCGGGGATTTCTACTTTTGGGACAAGGGTCGGAGGGACCTCTCTCATAGGCAACTGAGATATAGGGACCTCCGACCGCTTACTAAGTAATGAGGCCAAATCGAGCACTAAAGCAGCTGTAGAAGTGTCGGGCGAAAAAACTCTTTTACAAATACCTAATAACTCTGTGGGGCAACCAACCTTTTTCCTTATACATTCCTCCTGTAAATGCTGTACCATCACTTGGATCACCTTCCTTTGCATCTCTACCGTGTATTGACTATATGTGTCATATACCTCATCTGGCGGTATCGATGAATCCGAGATCCACCGAATCGCATCTCTGGTACAAATCCGTACTTCCTCAGGTGCTGATCTTCGGCACGAAAGGAACCGTTTCTGCACATATATCCTATCATCCTCATCATCCTCGTTTTGTAACCTTTCAAAATCCCTTCTAAACTCAAACAACCTATCGACATGCCCATATACTTTCTGCTCTGTATCCCTCGAGAGTGCCAAGGCATTCAGATCTCTCACCCCTTGTGGGAGATCCGAAGTCTGCAATCTACCCCACATTACACATAAATGAATCCCCAGTCCTTCAATAAAAACGTTTTTCTCGGGAAAATCGCGCAAATTAGATAATGTTGAAAATACATCAGTTTGATCACCTTTTTCCATGCAATGTTTAGCCCAAGCAAATAGTTCCTGTTTCCTGCCTGCAGGAACAGTACTACGAGTCACTATTCTCGACCCTGCACCAGGATCTGATTTAATAAACACAGGACTCCCCGAAATCGGAAGTGTAGGTGAACCTAACATGGGTGCAGGGGAAAGAGGTAATGTAACAGACGAAATAGACGGAGGAGCGACAACTAAGGAACTAGGGGTAGTAGGCTGTGTAGGAGAAGTAGGAATAACGATAGGAACAATAGCAGGAATGGGAAGAGCGCCCACAACAGGAGCATACGGAGGTGGCGCTGAAGAATCAGGCCTCCGTTTGTTTAATATTTTCTCAATAAACTCCTCGGAAACATGGAAATCTTTAGAAGGGTAAATTTTCTGGACTCCGAGCGAAAAAGCTCTGTCCATTTTCTGGGTTTCATCTAATCGTTTTTCCTTGTCATATAACAATGCCTTTTCGGCATTCGTTTTATGACGTCGTGCATGTTTATCCCTACTTTTAAGCTGCTGTAATGCTTCCTTTTTCCAGTTTTGTAACACATCAAAGGCTGCTGGCCTAGCCTTTTTCTTAAGCAAGATCGACTCTAAGTATTCGATACGGGGGATCTCAAAACTACCATTGATTGGCCACTGAAATTCGGAGGCATTTCTGGTCTGTCTGTGCCAAATGTCATTAAATACAATACTACCAATGCCATACTTACAGTACATAGTACACGCCGGCGACCCCTCCTGTGGTGCCGGACGGCTAAATTCCAAAGATTGTCGATCGCTGCGGAATAGAGCCCTAAAACAGCTAGACAATTTCCCAGGCATTTCTCAAAGAATTGGTGTTACCTGGTCCAATAATTGTGTCTGCAGATACAATACGCCAAATTCAAATTGACAGGGTTAAATTAAGAGCCGGGTCACGACTACACCTGACCAAACCTAAGGAGGACCGTACGGTTTACAAAGGACTTCAACTAACAAATTTTACCTGCGTTCGGTGGTTTCGGCAAATCTGCCCGCCTCGGAATTGGACCCTCGTCAAGATGCCGTGTCAGACCACACGACTATCGTCCAAGGATCGGATCGTGCAGCGCTGCCGAGGTATTGCGTCTCGATCGGTCGGGCCCGCAGAATCACACCGTCCGATCCCAGTTCAATAGTCTGCGTCAACCTTCAATGATCCGGCATCAATCTTGAGGGTCCCTATTCGGGCGCCAACTGTGGAAACAGAGAAATTGATATGAGGCCGGGAAGCCCAAAAGGAAACACACCAACACAGGTTACAAAGGACATACAAAGCGCTTTATTTCATAGTTACAAAGTTACCAAAGTCAATTGACACGCGAATAGCTATTCGGCCCTCTGACTAACATGCGAACCTTCAACGTTAGGTTCGCACTGAAAGTGGGAGAGACCGATCATCGGGATGCTCGGGCTTTTATACATTTTGTACTGCATTGGCCAACCCTCTTGTAAGTTAACCATTCTTGGAACAACGGCTAGGGTTCGTAGCCAGGTCGAACATGCAATCTCCATATATTAGATCAGTTCCTCTGATACAGTTACATATTTACACCTAGGTTAAACAGAGGACAGGGTCTTAGTTCATGACCCTAACAGGTAGCCTGCGGACACATTATTCATTCACGTGTGCGGAGGTCACCATAGCCGAAGTCTTACTCGAAATGTCATTCGGCCTCCATTTTGTGATTCGAGGTGACTTTCACACGGCAAGAGTACCTAAAATGGCGGCTAAATCCAAGATGGCAGCTTTCACGATACATTAAGGTCAAGACCTTACCGCGGAACCTATGTTCATAATATTCTTTAGACAGCTTGGCGTAGGCCAACATACATTTAAACAATGCGATTGGGGTCACAATATTATATCGATTTCCACAGTCTGGACTGGCCAACCTTTGTGCCGCCAGGCAGCTATATTTTCTTACTGTCGCATTTCATTGATTTTACTGGCATTAGAAATAAAGCAAGCATGATGGGTGCTCTTACGTTGCCATACTGGCCTACATTGGTGCACCTAGTTTGGACATGTTTTGTTACTGTGGTATAAGATTTTTACTGGCAAAGCTAGCAGGAGCATCTTTGTGCATGGGGATACTGGAATATGTTAGCATAGCCAGCATGAACATGTTTTCTTATAGTAAAATTACTGGCACTATGTGTATGTGAAAATACTGGCATATATTGGTGCAGCCAGCCTGCAAATATACAGGGACAGCAAGCATGAAATTGCTTTTTATAATGGCATTCAATTGTTCTTAACATTTGTGAAATTGGGAGTGTGTCAAGCGCCGTATTATTTCTGGTACTGTATTTTAAATTCTGAAAGAATGGATTTGTGCATTGCCGTGATTAATATTTTAAAGATTGTTTTTAAGTAATTTTGAAACTGCACTGATGTTGTAATGCGATAATTGCTATCTGCTTTGAAACTTTGAAATTGTTTTTGTATTTGTTCTTCATTGCTTTTATTGTTCTATGAAATGTTGCAAAAGGTTCAATGTTGTTTATGCCCTATTGCAATATATAAATCAAAAATAATAATATTGGCATATAATGTGGGAAAAGGCATCACAAAAATATGTTGGAAAATCTTCCTGTGCACTGCTAGTAACTTGCCTCTATTTGGGTTTTTCATGAGCTACCTCACAAAATTGAATTTGCAAACTGTTGCTTTTTACCCAATGGCCCTCATTCCGAGTATGGAGTTAGACATGGCGCTATTTGCGCCATGACTGCCTCCCATACCGGTACCGACTCCGGTTTGGTGAAAGGGGGACTTACCGGTCCAGTCCGACCTTGGTGGGACCGGTAAGTCCCCATTCACCAAACCATTCCCCATTCTCATTTGAGGCCCCATAGGGCTCAATGGGAATGGGGAAGTAGGTAATAACGGTACCGCAAATTGCGGTACAGTTATTGGCTGTGATTTCCCTTAACGGGTCCTGTCCATAACGCCTGGTCAGACCAGGCGTTAAGGAAGAGACCCGCTAAGGGAACTCGTAGTAGGCTGCAAAGGGTTTACCGACACTGGTGTCCTTACCGGTGCCGGTAATCCCTTCGCGTCCAACTCGGATTGAGGCCCATAGTCATTATTTCATAAAGCCTGCAGCATTATGCACCCTTCTCACTTCTGATCACTCCCTCACATTCACATTTCTAAAGGCACAAACGTCCCTGCTAATAGTACCCCAATGGCTCACATTGTAATACTCTGTTGATACATAGCAACGTGAGGACCCTCTGCTGCCCGGAGCTCCTTGGGACATTGTCCTGCCAGCGGGACACCTCTACCATTCGGTACAGGTAAGGTATCCTGCTGCTAGGACAATGAGCATGCAGAGCAGGAATTGCTCAGCACACTGTCCTGCCAGTGGGACAATTTTGGCATTGGGCACCCTCTTTGGTGCTGAACGGGAGAGGTTTCCCAATGACAAATGTCCCACTCTGGCTCTTAAAAGAGCTACAGGGAGGCAGTTTGACCACCCCCTTGCGACTCTCCCACTCGGTACTCCACTGCTTGGAGCCATTTGCACACAGGAAAACATAGCTTAATTTTAATCAGTCAGAATCTTGTAGAAAAAATCTATCAGCACATAGACATTTAAGGTGCTGTGTAGAACCCACGTTTGGAGACATATGGCATATCAAAATCTATACCAATTATACTTGGTCACCCACTGTACTGCATTAACCAATGGTTTCTGCCTTTGAATGAAAGTAAAAATCAGGCAAATTGCTGACATTCCAGTGAATCTGTTCTTTTCGGCCATGGCTTTATAGTTCAGCTAGGTCAAGTCAACATCGCCCAAAATTTCAGTTATCAGGGGGTGATAACGTCTGGTCTGCTCAATGGACCTTGCGCCATTTTTTCCATGTGTTATTGTAAATGTACATATAAATGTTGTGTGCACACAGTGTATGTCAGTGGAGGTGCTGGGTGCATTTGTGTTTGAGTGAGAGTGTGTGCAAGCATATGTGTGTTGACATTTGTGTCTGAATGAATGATAAATAATGCATTGTTTGTATGTTGTAGTGGAATTAAGTTTGTGAATGTTATGTTGTGTCACTGGGTGCATGGCAGGTGGGCTGAACAAGTGTGGGGGCCCAATTGAATTTTAAAGATACACCACCACTCTTATGAAAGTTATAACAGAGCGTGAGCAATGGACTCTTGTGGTGTAGTCGTGTAGTGTTATCCCTCAGGGATTTAGGTTGTTTGACCAACATACAAAATCACGGCAGAATTAACCATAGTCATTTTCGCCGCGACTACGTATTTACCTCGGTACAAAAAACCAAACCCATGTCCCCTCAAACCCCCCCCACTTACCTTTTCTCAATCCGCTTCCTCTCCTGTAACCTGCAGCATCAGATCCATCCCTTTAACGCGGGTCCTTTCGGACGCTGTAGCGTCCCTTTTCTTTTTTTTTTGTTGGGTCCCCTGCCACCAGTGCTGAGGAAGCAGGGGAAACCTCTTCAGCCGCTAAAGTCAAAAATATTGAACAAGAGCTGATGGGGACACCCCTGCAACCACTCGTCTTCATGTTCGGTATCTTTGGCTTTGAACTAATGTTGGTGACCAAATTCGGTCAAATCTACCATTCAACCAAATTTCCTTCAACAATTTAGCCAAAACGATCCCTCAGAGCCACCATCTGCCCTCCCTTGACCCCACCCCTTTCATTCAGTTGTCATGTAGCCGGTCAAGTGGCACAACGAGTAGAGTGCTCGCTTTGACATCCGTGCAGAGCCTGCAGGTGCAGGTTTGAATCCTGGAGGGGCCAAACTCAGCCTTTCATCCTTCTGAGGTCGATAAATGAGCACCACACACCGTGGGTAATAATAAGCAGCGCTTAGGGGTTTGTAGCGCTATATAAATGCTAAATTATTATTATTATGTCCCCCTCAACATTTTCAGCAAAGTTACTCCACTGGTAGGTAACACTAGAAATTAGCCCAAAATAAATAATTGTACCCTATGAGGGGCAAGAGATCTCATTACAATAAACAACTTGAGTGTGCATCACTATCGGAACTAGGGCTCGGCGAAAGCGTATTTCTGTGCGAAGCAAAAGTCGAGTTAACATTCTGAAAGTTGCACCATTTTGCCACACAGTGAACCAGTGTATTTACCTCAGTTCGAAATCGGAAAAAAGCCAATTACTCTTTTTTTTAAACAAATGCATTTTTGTAGAAAAACAATGTTTTTTTAACAAATCGTTTTCTTTCCACTACAGGTTCACTCGTTTTAGGTCTTCTCCCCACCCTGACCCCCCCCCCTCTAAAGTGGTGTGGGCCCCCTCAAAGGATGCCAGGATGGGGGCCCGAGGCACGATCCCCGTTTCTCCTCCCATAAAGATGTCCCTGCATCTTGGTTCCTTTACTAGAGGGCATGCATGTGACATGCACACCCGGAAGCTCGTGAGCGAGGCCACTGCTGCTCACGCAAAGTTCTGCTCACTCAACACGGTCTGTTCCTTGCTTGCCTGTTACTCTGCCTTGTCTGGGGACCCGCAGGTCAGCTCTGCTTGAGCAAACTTGGATGCAATATTATAATAATGATTCAACGTCCATGCGGTCTGTTCTTCTGAGCCGCCTGCATTACAGTCCTGATCTGGCTTCATCTTCAAAGGGCCAGCGACAGCTACAGACTGCATTTGCCCGTAGTGCTGTGGGGGGGACGTGGGGGGACAAAGGAATCTGCCCATTCCACCCCTGGGCCCCACATCACATAGTGAGTGGTGGTGCCCAGCTCCTTAAATCACCCCACAGCCATGCCTAGGGTCAAACGGGGGGCAACGTCACAATGCAGACCTGAGACACTGAGAGTGAGGGCGATGCCACAAATGGAATGTTGCTTGGAACCCAAGGAATTACCTGTATGTGCTTTTTGATCCATCTTCCTGGCTGCCTGGTTCCTTCTGAATGCTACAGGGCACCAGCCCCCTCACCCCACCGCCCAGTCCTCCCCCCTCCTCGCCCTTAGCATGTGGACCCTCACCCCTTGCACCCCATGTAATCCCTGACACTTGCCCTCCCATCCTCCCCTAAGCACATGCCTAGCACATGTTGCCCTCTTGCCCCCTCCTCTAGACCCCCCTTTCACTTCACTTTCTCCTTTTTACCCTGCACTTCCCTTCCCACCCTAGCACTTTGCATATTGTGCAAACCGGCACTCCCCCCTCCCTCACACGTCTTGTTGCTGCACTTGCACAATCCGAAGGTCACAAGGTCTAGTAGGACCGTTATTGTTAGCACCCCCTTTTTTGTCTTCTGGGACCTTGAAACACCATTTGTTGTTTGTATAGGCGCCTTACAAACATTCAATAAATAAAATAAAATAAATCTTCTACCTACCCCATAGAACTAGAGGTACAGCCGGCTGTACTGTGGTGAATGTTGTATGCTGGGCACATCCACATTATTATTTTTGCCTACCACTGCCATTGTCCTCCACTATTGTCATCAGTTTGTGATGCCCTACTACCTTTTGTGAGTGGTAGTCAAGACTGACTGCTGAGTCGATGCTCTTCACTTGGTGTCCCTTGTGTTCCCCTTCCTGGGGAATGGTTTGCTCCGTGTAAAGGAGGAAGATGCCTTATATCCTGAGTGACTGTGTGAAAGAGTGATGTGAAGAATGGAATGACGCGTGGAGCTCACATTGAGCCGCGTGAGAGCTCGTTGTGCCAATAGATCCTGGAGAGCTGCTGGATGGATACCCTGTGTGCGTTTAATTTCTAATAACAGTGGTCAAAGTCAGCGGGAACGGTCGGGAACGGTGTGCTGCTACTTTTATTTTCTACTGTTAACATCTCCACTACTTTTTTCAAACCATGTTCACCTTTCCGGAACTGTTCTTTATTAAGTTAAATCACACTTCTCCACTTTCCCACCGGATATCAATTACAGCTACATTGAAATCTATTTCAACTCAATCGGCTGTCAACCACCATGACTGCAACCTTTCATAAATGTGTTGCACGTTGCTTCTTTCCTTCTTATGCCGCCCCCCGCCGGAGTCACAGTTCCACTTCTTTTTTTGGTACCCTTCTATCACTGTCTAATAACTGATGTTCCCTGATTCCTGATCTATGTCACTGAAGAATACTTGAAGAATAGGACTGTCAACTGATTCTGCCTGTCCCTGGCCCCAGCTTAGTCCTTACAATATAAGGAAGGGCACTTTCTTAAAAGTATGATTCATGACCTAAAATACTGTTCATGCAGCACTGTCCCCTGACTGAGGAGGCCCCATGGGAGGTTACTTAGCTTCACCTGGAGCCGAATGATAAGATTGCCGTTGTTAGGGTCAAGGGCAAGGATCTTAGTGTGAATGTACTACTTGACACTGCACGAGTTTCAAATAACTTGGTGTCATGCCTGCGCCATGGGCACATCCATTTACGCTCAATTTTGACTATATGTTTATCATTTATTTACAACAGACTCTTGGATCTATCTATATTTACTTTGGAAACTTTATTTCCCATTTGCGAGACTTTGCTGCTTAATTATTATTTCCAACAAACTATGCATACCATAATGCACCTGGCTACAAGCATTGATTCCTGGCTGTTCCTAATGGTTATCAATGGAACTACACCCCCCAGAAGCCCTAGAGACTTGCCCTGCTTCCACCAGCCCAGGAACAGAAAGGGAGGTGGCCGATTGCCTGCAGGTGTGTTTAGCCAGGTGCAACCAGTTAGCCTGCCTCTGTGCTGGGCTAGGCAGTATAAAGGCTGCTGCCTGCAGTGGCTCAGCCTCTTGCATCTGAGAGTCCTTCCTCCACCTTTTGCATCTTCCTACGGATCTTGTATGCTGCTTACCTTCACTCCTGCTTGGACCCTGCCTTGTTGCTTGCTCCACCCTGCTGCCTCCAGCCATAGCCTTCCAGGCTCCCTGCCTCACAGCCCTGCTCCTCTGAGCTCTCCACACTGCAGCTGATCACGCTCTGCTGCCTTCCAGCCTTCGCCCTTGCCCTGCCGGGCTCTCCACTTTGCAGCGGATCACGCTCTGCTGCCTTCCAGCCTTCGCCCTTGCCCTGCCGGGCTCTCCACATTGCAGCGGATCACGCTCTGCTGCCTTCCAGCCTTCGCCCTTGCCCTGCCGGGCTCTCCACATTGCAGCGGATCACGCTCTGCTGCCTTCCAGCCTTCGCCCTTGCCCTGCCGGCCTCTCCACATTGCAGCGGATCACGCTCTGCTGCCTTCCAGCCTTCGCCCTTGCCCTGCCGGGCTCTCCACACTGCAGCGGATCACGCTCTGCTGCCTTCCAGCCTTCGCCCTTGCCCTGCCGGGCTCTTCACATTGCAGCGGATCACGCTCTGCTGTCTTCCAGTCTCCGCCCTTGCCCTGCCGGGCTCTCCACATTGCAGCGGATCCCGCTCTGCTGCCTTCCAGCCTTCGCCCTTGCCCTGCCGGGCTCTCCACATTGCAGCCGATCACGCTCTGCTGCCTTCCAGTCTCCGCCCTTGCCCTGCCGGGCTCTCCACATTGCAGCGGATCACGCTCTGCTGCCTTCCAGCCTTCGCCCTTGCCCTGCCGGGCTCTCCACATTGCAGCCGATCACGCTCTGCTGCCTTCCAGCCTCCGCCCTTGCCCTGCGTACCCTCTACATTGCAGCTGATCACGCTCTGCTGCTTTCCTGCCTCAGCCCTTGTCCTCTGGGCTCCCTGCCCTGCAGCCTGCCTCACTCAGGCTGCCTTCAGCCCTTGTCCTCTGGGGCTCCCTGCTCTGCAGCCTACCTCTCTCTGGCAACCTACAGCCCTTGTCCTCTGGGCCTTCCTACTTTGCAGCTTATCCAGCTTCGCTGCCTACTACCTACCTTTTCCGCTGGGTTCTCGGCCTAGCAGCTCTCTACAGTTCTCTGCTACCTTCTACGTTCATCGGCCCTGTCCCTCAGGGTTCACTCCTTACTGCCCGGCCCTTACAGGATCCTTGCCGTGCAGTCTGCTTTACTCTGCTGCCCTAAGCCCTTTTCCTCTGGGCGTTCTACCTTACAGTCCTACCCCTGTGGGCTTACTCATTACTTTCCTGCTCCTCTGAGCTCTCAACCTTGTTCCTTACTGTCCTCTGCTATCCTATCCTGTTACACGACTTTCCTTTCATTTCCTTCTGCTAGTTTGCTATCACCTCATTTACTGGATTTGTCTGTAGTATCTTCTCTTGTACTGTTTGTAGACCTTTTTGTACAGAGCTTGTCTGTTGGTTCCCATCAGTCAACCTCTGCCCCTTCCCTTGTCCTGTTTCTACATTACAGACACCCAGAGCTGCTGTTCCAAGTCATGAGCAATCAGCGTGGGCCTCTGTTATAGCAAACTGTGCAGAAGGCTAGAGTATTTCCAAGGTTCGTGGAATACTCTTTTCCTATATCTGCATACACCCAAAGAGGGTATTCATTCTGTATCTTTTCCCTTGCTACTCTTGCCTACTCTTCGTTCTCTTTCCTTTCCGCTGTGTGTGTTCTTGTCTGTCCACTTTATTTGGCACAACAACCCAAACCCTTTCTGGGTGTCCTGTGCCACTCTTAATAGAGTGCCATTCCTGACACTTGGATGGGTTTGTCCATATTATCGGGTTAGAAGCCTGATCAGGCCAGGAAAGTGTCCCTTAAGGGGGTAATACGAGCTTAAAGTAGGTGTGGAATATCACAGAAATGCTGTAGAATCCCATGATGCAGAGACTGTGCTGAACTGCTCAATTTGAACTTGCATTGAAGCACTCTGGTCTAGCACACAAGAGGTGTCCTTCGCCATTGTACTCCCGAGTGTTGCTGTAGCACTGAAAAAATGGAAGCAAACCAAATCATAAACCGAGAGCATGAAAAAACAGCCCTGAATTGGCCCGACGTTTAGCATACGCAGTTATTGGCTGGTGGAACGAAGAGGCATTTACAGGGCTAAACATAATTTTTAATGTATATTATCACACATTTTCCCAACCTGTAAATGGAAATTGATATTGGACAACCTATATTGCAAAGAGTAGAGGTATTTCTTATGATGCAAATAAAAAAGAGCACCACTGCTGATGACCTGCAAAATGATAAACAGATGTAAGGACAAGGGGTCCTGGTGAAGCACCATATGAGGTGTGAAACACACACTGACCTACGCAGTGGCTGATTTAAGAGGGATACAGTATAATGAAAATGTCTAAATTAGGAAATCTGCATTATTTAAACGAGCATGTTATTTATTAGAATCGGTTATGCCCAGGAAACCTGGCACCCACACCCCATTCACAAAAGAGAACATTACTCAGCAGTAAACAGCAGAATATTGATTTGCTTCTGTGAAAGAATCCTCTTTCTTAAAGTCTTTGTATCCAAATGTGTTCCAATTCATACTATTTGCATATAGCGCAACATGGTTCAGTACTTCCTGTACCTTTATAAAGTACTGACATTTTAAAAAAACACATAAATAATGAACTGGCCTGCATTCCTGTGCCTCGCCTCGCCCATCTACCTGCAACATGATTTCCCTAGCCCTAAAGTTGGTTGGAACTTCTGAACCTCCGCCGCAGGGTCCTTTATTTTTTGTTTGTTTTTTGTATATATTTTATTATCTGCCGAAATCCTTCTCATGAAGCGGGGGACACCTTCACAAGCGCCGAACACATTTTAGCATTCAAGGAGAGCGGGGGACACCCCCGCAACACCTTCTCCCCTTGTTCGATATAATGTGATTCAGCATTTTCATAACTGCCGTTTGTGCAGTAAAAGTGCATTCACATTTTGATTTCTCATTATTTTCGAGCAATAAAGAAAAAATCAGGCGCCTGGTATTGTCGTCATGACTCCCCAGCGACCATCGTCAATAAACTACATTGTCCAGACTCGAAAGTGGAGACTAGTATTAGACCTCTCTGCAACCGTTCCAAAGATAACTCATTGGTTCATCGTTACTTGCTCTCTGATACAACAAAAACATTATAGCAAAAGTTCTATATATCTCATCATAAATCATTCATTGTGCTTGATGTCTTCATTGTGATACATTTCACAATCCAGTCACAAACCCAAATGTGGAGTACATTGTCAGGTCATAGATTCCAAAAGCGTTTCTAATTAAATTAAATTATACTTTTCAGATCAAAATCACAACTAGCGATTAAGGACATAACTGATGCGTATGCAGCGCTACTTTCTTCAAGTGTGTTTCTGGTGCGTGAAAAACATAAAATTCCATGTTAAGAAAATGTGGCCATTACCAAAGTAGTTTCCAGTAAAGGTCACCTGACATAGAATTGACATGAAAGAAATACTGTGTGTCCCAAACAAATGTGTCTCACCTAATACGAATTTCTAAAAATAAGATTCAATAAACTCCAACAACATTCAAAACAAAAACCATACTAAGTACACATGCTGATTAATACCCTCATTCATCCAAAAGTTCTGACATTGAAAGAAAGCAATCCAAAAAGTCTCCTTTTAAATAGTTCTAATGAGTGATCCCAAATTCTCGGGTCTGGTACACATTCCTTTTGCCTGTGCAGCATTATGTGAAGCCCCAATGTAATGTCTCCCTGCACTTGATTTGGATGTTACGTGAATGTAGGTCAATTCTTCGCTCTTTCAATATACCTGCCACCTGTCCAACATAGAAGTATCCACATCCTAGTCCACATACAGCATTGTCATTTACACAAGTATTGAATTGTTGCAAAAATACATTTGCTGTCACATAATACTTGTTTAACAGCTGTGATGAGATCAGTAACATGACCTTGTCATGAGGAAATAGGAACCCCTCTCAGCCTGGGAGGTTCAGGGGGGAGGCTACCACAGCATAAGCCAGAGACAGCCCTACCCAGAGATCGACAGTGACAGTTGAGAAGGCCCCAATTCCTGCATCGCTCCCCAAGTGCCAGTTTACACATGGAACGCATCGCTCCATGCCTCTTGACACAAATACTTGCCAACTTTCCCTTTCTTTCCTGGAACCAGAACCAATGCTACAGCAGTATGAAAAGACCACCAGAGGGAGCACAAACAATCAGTGCACTATGCTAACTGTGTTCAAGCGTTGGAGTCCACAAACTGACAAACATAAAGAGAGCTAGAGGAGGAAGGAGTGTAGAGCTCACGCAGCTGCCTTCCAGGCTGCACGCCACTCCGCAGAACAGCGGAACTCTGCAGCAGAACAGCTACACCGCCGACTGGACATGAAGCAGCGTTTCCATGGCGAACTGCCACTTATCTTTGACATTCCCACTCAGTGGCACACCAATACCAACTAGGACACTCTATACCACGGGCTGCCATTCTCGCCATATGACGGATTTGGGCAGCCAATTACCTGTACCTTCTCATAATTGTAACAGGTCCCATGCAGGCAGGGTCGGATTGGCTCCTCGGCCTTTCGGCCCGTGGCCGGGCCGAAATCGTCCCTGGGGAGTGGGGGCTGGTTTCTGCCCATGCCTGGGCCGGTCTGGAAGAAAAAAAAAAGAAAAAAATATATATGGTTTTTCAATTTTTTTTTTCAAAAAGCCTTTCATCCTTCTTAGGTTGATAAATGAGTACCAACACAAGTTGGATGATATTGTATGCATATTTGTTCTTTAAAAAGAGCTTAAGCGTAAATTCTATACAATAACATTATTATTTGGCCTTGGACGTCTGCTTCGATTCACAGTAATTTAGTGTACTTAGGCGCAATGCTATTTGATGACACTTCCTATTTCGTCCAGGGGTGAAAGGTCGTGTTTCATCGCTTCCCGGGATGTCACTTTGGGGTGGGGTCAAATGACATCACTTCCGGTGATGTCATAAGAGGTCAAAGGGCGTGTGGCGAAGGGTGGGCCACTTTTTTGAGGCGATGGGTGGGCCACTTTTTTGAGGCGATGGGTGACCGGGCCTATTTCTTCTCCCAGTCTGACCCTGCATGCAAGGAAGAAAGGGCTAGATTGGCCAGGGCCAAAAAAACAATGGGAGAAGCTCGGTAATACTAATAATGATGGCAGGAAGTTGTGGGTTGTATCAGTGAGGTCAGAGGGAGAGGGGTGGTAGACCAAGAAATCAGCAGGAGGAAGGACGGTGGACTACAGTGTTGAGGCAAATTAAGGATATGCTGAGGTATTGGTTGTGAGAGCAATTGGTACTGGGTTGTGAGTGAACGTGCAAGGCGAATGAGTGAGAGTATTATAATGGTGTAGATATAAAGTGGAAGGTGTTTGTGGGTGTGATAGGAGGGTAACTGTTTTGAATACGGGGATGATGGATTAGAGGTTTGAAGGAGGAAGTAGTAGAGCGGAGGAGTGAGTAGTGACATCTGAAGGTGGAGGCAGGTATTACGCAAAATACATCAGAGTTCCAGAGAAGGAAAATGTGGGGAGGAGGATGAGGATGATAGAAGATTGGGTAGAGTTGGATGAAGGAGTGAATTGAGAGGAGAACATCAGCCGGGGAGGGAGAGAGGAACACGTGGGCATTCTCTGAAGAAGGTTGAGCTGGCTAGAGCATCTGTAAGGCACCCCCATAATCATTTTTAATCATTTAACAATATTGATATTGTAGGGCCAGTCTAGGAATTCCCTTAGGGATCTTAGACAGACAAGGCCTTGCCCTTAAAGTACTCCGTCAGAACATAGACAGTAGTGCATTTAGAAGGGAGAGAGGGATGGCCTTGGGTTCTTGATTAAAAGTTCAATAAAAACACTTGAACAGTCTCTTGGAGTAGGAGTGTTCTTTAAGACCCCTTTGACACAGCTTAGCAACACTTTCAACAAAATAATAATGCTGTCAGATGTCTGGCTATTGGTTTAAAGTGCTCCTGAAAGGCATTTCTGCTTGAATTCTGTGTTGCGTTCTCTGACAAAGTGTGCAGCCGTCTGAAACATAGCATGTTTCTCTTCCTCAGGAAAGGAAACATTCTTACAATCTTCAAGAAAGCACAGGGACATTCACCCCGACAGATTCATATATTAAAAGCTAGATAAAAGCAATTCGGCATGACATTTTGGAGCACAAGCAAATATTGGTTTAACCTGTCTTCATTCCTCTGAAATATGCAGTATTTACTTTGATCATTAAGGAAAATGCATTAGCATTAGAATAAATAATGTTATTTGTTCCAGACAATCATGATAAGGTGTTCTTATGCCACCCCAATCTTTAAATAACCTTCTGTAGTGTATTCCTTTCCCTGATGTTTCCATCCCAATAAGCAATCACCCATGGCTGCCACATAACCTTTAGCATGTATATTTCTACCAGCATAGGCAAGATTGCATCACACAAAACCCAGAATGACCATCTTTCCCCCACCGTAAGCCTTTAGCCGAATGTCAATGTTATGCAGAGTGTGTGATTTACCAACCCACATCTCCTTCTATAATGGCATATGGTGAACCTGAGTACGCCAAAGTTTTAATGGCACACCCTGCCATCACAATTTCCACCTCTGGGGGTTCATATTGTCCATCACCAACAGCCCCCTTCTTCCCCACAATATGGACAACTTTGCTGGCCCACTCTTGTTTCTCCTCAGAGACACATTTCACTCCCATCTCTCCCACAGCTGTGCCATTGTTGACTTTGCAAAACCTAGCCAAATGTCCCACAACACCACATTTCCTGCACTTCCGTCTCATTGCAGGGAATACTTTCGGATTAATGGCATGTCTTTCAAACCCATATTTCGACAATGCCCCTTTGGCATACCTTGTTGGTTTCCTGGATTACTCCCTCCCGACTTGCTAAATCTCTTAACAGCACATACATTAGGCTCCTCAGAGAACACTTCCAACTCTTCCCCCCCTCCTTCACTACTGGAATACGTTCTTTACCATTTTTGGCATTCACCTCCCTTAAACTTAAATGCATGCTGTAACAGAGGGTTTTTGGCTGGCCACAACCGCTCCTGTATTTTGGGATTAGATGTTTGCATCATAAATTGGTACTGTCTGTATTCATCCTCCCTCCCCATAAATTCACATGAAGCCAACAATCCTCTAAAATCTGCCACAAAATAATCCACAATCTCGCCAATGCCCTGTTTCCTGGAAAAAACCTGTACCTTTCCAACACCACATTGACATGTCTACAGTACTATGCATTCAGTTTCCTCATAGCCTTCCCATATAACCCATCACCATGCCCGCCAATCAACATCTTGTAGATCATGCAATTTTCTGATCACTCTGACTGCCTCAGCCCTCACGCAACACATATCGGCTGAACACTTCCTTTCATCTGAAAATCTTTCAAACCCTGATGCCACAAAGAACAATCTAAAAAGGTCTTTCCAGTCCTCCCATGGTATATTGGGTTTCCCCAGAGTTGCCAAAGATTTATGGAGCAGTTCCAAGTTCTGCATGATAGATATGGAAAATACATAGGTACAGTACTTAACACAGATGGCAATTCACTAGACCACCACAAACTTCCAATGCACCGACGTTCAGACAGGGACAAGCTCCCACTGTGCCAACTGTTCCAACACAATGTAAACGACCTTCCACCTAAGTAAGGTATCAGAATGGGCCACGAACTGAAACAATTCCCCTTCAACTCCCGCTGTATAGTCACACCAACAACAAGCAGTTTAACACTGCTATCCACAGCTTCTGGCCAGGAGATGGCGCCAATCCTCCACACAGAATGCAATGAAGCTGTGAAATGCCTCCTTAAAATATGCAGTCTTAACGAGTTCACCTCCTCATCTGCCGGAACTAAATGGGAGTATTCACACACACCTCTAACGGATCATCCAGAGAGGAACAATCAGCCTTGGAGCACTACTGATCCCACAAGCATCTCCGCACATGCCCTCCCAATAACAGGTGAGCACCGACAAGAGCTCCGGTAAGTGAGGGACACAACCGGTGAAGAGGGTGTTGTTGTGCCTCAGAGTCGCAGCCTCCCAATCTCTGACCTGGACTGCGAGGGAGATATATAATCTGGACATCACACCAGGCTTTTCTGTCCCACACACAATTCCATTTCACTGGTCGCAGGGAGCCAGCACACCTCCCTCACGAGCCCTGACTCGAGCGCCGATTGGTGAGGGACACAGTCATTAAAGCAGAGTTGGGGGTGATGGTGCGCCTCCACAATGAAGGCCTTCAGATCCCCCACATGGACTCTGAAGAAGGGGTCTCACTAGGTCCACGCACCCAGCTATTCCACCTCAAGTGCCAGCAGATGCTTCGGAGCAAAGGCGGCCATAAAACAAACCACCAAGTTCGCGGTCACTCACTGCACAGTCCTGAGCGGGCTGATACATGTCCCCAGCAACACCATGGGTCAGATCCCTCGAGCTCCCAGAGGCACCACCGATGGAGTGGTAGCCACACCTGCCTTCCGACCACCAGGCTGGCAGTAATGGCAGGGTTGAGGTCTCTTATCCTTCCACCCGCTTTTGTCGCCAATAAAATGTGGTGGATTAATTTCACTGCAATGTTAATTAGGGTTCAAAGAAGCTTTATTGGATAACGAGACATCAACAACAGGTCCGTCCAGTCAGATCTCCCACAACCGAGTCCAACTGTCATCTGGACAGCGCGTGAAGGCATTCCAAACTGGAATGTTTGGGTGCCATCATGTGCTGCATTGGAAACGAAGCAAGATAGCCAGATAAAACCATTGAACCATACACATCATGGACTCAGTCTAGACAATGACGATCACATACAGCCAGTTGTAGAGGAAACTATATTTCAACATGTATTCAAAAGGGACCTTAGGTTTGTACATGATTCAGTAGTGGTTCTGGTTGAACATTGGAAGCAATATGGCTTTTCATAGAGTTTTAGGCTCTGATTGTTTTTATATCTTTCATTTTATTTCCAAAAGATGTGCAAGGTGGCAATCTCGTTTAGTATAGCAATGAGGTACTCAGTCTACTGTAACAACATTTCCATTCCAATCACACCCTTGATGCTGTTGCAGGCTACTGCAAGCAATTGAGTGAAGTAGGTGTCATGACCTCGACCCTGGAACGACCTGGGAGCAACAGGCTTTCCTCCAGATTACCCTACAGGGCACCCAAAATGCACATGTGGCAGAAGGAATCAGGCGGAAAGGCGAAGGAGGGACACCACAAGGCTTCTGATTCAGAAAGTGGAACAGTGGTTAGATATTTGGTGTTTTGGTACCCTGTTATAATTTCCCCCACCTTCCCAACACCTTACCTGAGGGGAATACACTGCCTCCATAAGCCCAGAGTACTTAGCAGAGGGAAGTCCATAGACCAGCAGACCCGTTCCACTGATAAAAGGGGAAAAGAAAACAACGTAGTTCGATGGACCTGGCCCATACGGAACAAGTGCGCAAACTAGCTACAGGGGAGAGGTATTGTCCAATCAGGAGCCTGCTCCTACACACTGCACCACCATGAACAGAAAATCAGAGGAAATGTAACCACATTGCATGGAGTCCAAATCCTATCTGTTAGACAGAACCAGTTCAGGAAAGGCGGGAAATCTGCTGCCAACATGCGAAAACCAAGGAAGACTCTAATTCAACATCTGGGAAACAGGCCAGGGTCAGTATCGCTTCACAAAGAGGGGAATCAGAAAAACAGGAATGCTGTTCTCAGAAAAATGAGTTGATAAGTGCTTCAGCATTCACAAGATTTTTTTCACATGATAGCATGGAGATTATGTGTCAGGTAATCACTGTAAAAACCCCCAGGGATCCGTGGCAGATGTGGTATCCATTTCTTTTCCGATCCGGGAGGCGCCATGCCAAAAACCAGGGAAGCCGGAAATAATCTCTGGAATCTGGACTAGACCAAGGAGGCATGGCAGTAGGTGTTTATTATTTTTTTTTATTTATTTATAAGCGGGCACCTGACAAAGTTAATCGTATCTGGGTGGAGATGTGACACATAGTAAATGTTATCAATTCAAAAATTTTGCATAAACCAGTAACTAGGCATTGGTATTCCCCAAACAGTATAGATAGGTCTTCAAAGCCTTTCGGAATGCAGTAAGAGTTTTACGTTCTCGGATAATTCTCGTGAGGGTCTTCCAAAGTTTTGGACCGTAAACTCCACATCTTCGGTTCCCTATCTTGATCGTGGCACTTGTTGCAACTTCTTGTAGCATGAGCATAGTTGACGGCCAGGGGTGTAAGTCTTAATTTTATCCCACAGATAACTTGGGGCTAGCTGGTTAACGCATTTGAAGACAAAGCAGAGAGCTTTAAAATCTATGCGTTCCTTCTTAGCTAGCCAATGTAGTGACCGCCTTAGATTGGAGATAGGGGATGATTTTGGCACCCCAAACACCAATCTAACTGCCGCATTTTGTGCCACTTGGAGTCTCTGTAGTTGGGATGCTGGAATTCATGTTAGCAGAGCATTACCATAATCCAGTCGTGAGTTGATGAGAGTCCCCACAACTGTTGCCCTGTCCTTATCTGATATTAATGGCAGGATCTGTCTCAGCCTCCATAAGGCGTAAAACACAGATTGTACTTTCGCACTAACCTGTGCTCTGCACCCCATATTATCTTCCCAAATACAACCCAGATTATTTATCTTTGCAGAGAAATCCAATTGTGAGCCAACAAGCATGGTGACAATAACTGCTTGTTGTGTTGCAAATGATGTTTAGAGCCAAATAACGCGACCTCTGTCTTATTGGCTTTTAGCAACAGATAGTTGACATCCATCCAAGCTTGCACCTCCTTTAAACAGTGTTCCACTAGTTCAAAAGTCTCCTCCAATATCTCTACTCTCAGAAATACTTGAGTATCGTCAGCATATTTATTTATTTTTTTACCAACTTTATTTAATAATTATACAGAAAATAATGCAACTGAGTAACATCAGAATGGGAACAAGTGAAAGAATACTCCATGTACATCAGTGCAACAAAATGCAAATTACTACTAAATTAACAGTATTTCAGAAAGAAATCAGAAAACATTCCCACCCTCCTATCCCATAGCAAGCCATGACGACACAAAAGACAAAAAACAACAACAGAACAAAACATACACCCCTACCAGCCCCCAAACTCAAAATCCATAAAAGATAAATAAACCAAAGTCTACACCTTATCCAAATAAATCCCTGAATGACCCCCATCTCTCCTCGTACTCAGTTTCCCGATGTTGTCGAATTGCCTGAGTCTTCTCATACCAAGAGAGTGTCCGCATATCCGACACCCAGTTCTTGCAATGTGGCTTTTTCCTGGACTTCCACACCTTCATTATTTGTTTCATGGCCTTCAACAACACTCTATCAATCCATTCTGAACAATCCCACATCTCCACATTTCGACTATCAGTTGAAAGGAAAATCACTGATAGAAAAGTACGAGGCAATGTCATACTAGTTACCACATCGATGCAATCCAAAACCTATCTCCAAAAGTTCAGCACTCTACTACACTCCCAGAGCATATGTAGATAGGTCCCTCTCGAGCCTCCACACACCCAGCACAGATCTACATCAGCCAAGCCTCTCTCCTTCATTTTCACCGGTGTCCAATAAATACGGCCAAAAAGACGTTGGTGAATATACCTCATATTTAAATCAACTTTGGCCCTCACTGAAGCCCTCCAGCTATCATCCCACAAGTCATCAGAAAGATCAGTTTCCAATTCAGACACCCACTTCATTCGCAACTGATCCCAGGAACTCCTCATACAGGGCCTCATTACACGGTATGCGGAGGACCAAGATGCTATTAGCACCTTGGTCCATGCCGGTAAAATACCGGCACCGCCTTGGTGGAAAGGGGAATTACCGCCCTATTGCAAGGTTGGCGGGGTGGTAATTCCCCCTTCCCCCATTGCCCTTCCCCATTCCCATTTTTGCCCCATAGGGCATAATGGGAATAGGGAAGGTGCTAATTACGGTACCGCAAATTGCGGTAACGTAATTAGCACCCTGGTCCCTTTGCGGGTTGGTTTTTAACGCCTGCTAAACAGCAGGCGTTAAAGTACCTACCCGCAAAGGGACCTCGTAGTAAGGCGGTAAGGGTTAACGGTCACCGGTACCATTACCGGTGACCGTTAACCCTTACCGCCTTGCGTGTAATGAGGCCCACAGTCCTGCAAAGGCATCAACCTAACATATGTAGAAACTGTCCTAGGAGAGGTAGCAAAGATCTCACAAATCTGAGGACTACCACTCAAAGGTCCACTCAACATTTGCAATCTTTCCATTAGCAATCGCTCCAAAAGCCCATATCTACCCGCCTCCCTATTATGCAAACCATAACAATTAGCTAATTCTTCAAACGGAACCATCCTCCCCTCCCTGCATACATCTCCTATCTTCAGAATGCCCCTATTAGCCCAACCCCACCAATTAAGCATTTTATTATTAATTTCTAAACCCGGGTTCAGCCAAATAGAGGCCGAATCATACAAATACAAGGATTGCCCACACCCCAGAATCCAAGTAACCAACACTGACTTAGAAACCACTAGAGCCTCCAATCTAGTACCAGAATTCGCCAAACCTCCCAAAAGAATATAAACGGTGCAGGAAAAAGGGATGCAGCAGTTCCCTTCCCATTGAAAGCCAATATGGGTCTGATCCGCAACGCTCCGCAAAGTAATAAGAAGCCTTCTTTAATGAAAAGCCCCTACAATAATTCTCCAACACGGATACCCAAAGCCCCCATCTTTAACTCTACACACCAAAATAAATCGTGGAATTTTTGGCTTATTACCCTTTCCCCATAGGAAGTCCATGAAAATCCTATGAATGCTCCGGAGCACTCTTTTAGTAAATTTAAGGGGAAGTGATTGAATAAAATACAGGACCTTTGGCAACAACATCATTTTGATAGCATTGATTCTTGCCCAGATGCTTAGAGTCAATCTTTACCATCTTTGTACATCCTTCAGCAGAATTTCCTTCATTTTGTCTACATTGTATTCCACCGTTCTCTTAATATCACGCACCAAGTAGACTCCTAAATATTTCACCGAAACATCAGCCCATTGGCAATCCCAATCCAACAACCTCCCATTCAACGGGTTCATCTGAAGCAGAAAAACTACCCTTTTACCCCAGTTCACTTTATAGCCAGCCAATTCTCCCACCTCCTGCAACATATTTCTCAATAAGGGTCCACCCATCTCTGGATTCCTTAAAACCACCGTCAGATCGTCAGCATATGCTAGGACTTTCACCTCCCCATTTCTCAACTTCCAACCACAGATATTCTGCTCCTGCCTAAAATATGCCAACAACGGCTCCAGGACCAAATTAAATAAAAAGGGCAAAAGAGGACACCCCTGTCTCGTACCTCTATACAACCGAAAAGCCTGAGACATAACATCATTAACCCATATTTTAGCCGAGATATTGTGTTTCAATGCACCTATAGCATTCAGAAATTGTTGGCCAAAGCCCATCCGAAGCAGCATGAAATTTAGAAACGACCAATTCACACGATCAAATGCTTTTTCAGCGTAAAAGAAACCCAAAATATATCCTCCACCTTATCACAAGACAACCCTATTATATTCAGCAATGTCCTAATGTTATCATAGCCATATCTATCAACCATAAACTCCACTTGGGAACAGCCCACCAATTCACCCATATATTTTTGCAACCTAGTGGCCATGACCATCGCAAAAATTTTAACATCCACATTAAGTAGAGAAATGGGACGATAATAAGCACATTTTGACAAGTCTTTTCCCTGTTTTGGAATGAGGGTAATAATCGCCTTCTGAATCGTTGGACATAATTCTCCATCTGAAAGAAAATTATTGAACAAAACACACAATTTGGGCGCCAAAACCGAACTAAACACTCTATAAAACTCTACAGGCAGCCCATCTGAACCAAGGGACTTACCCATATTAAGTTAATTAATAGCATCCACAACCTCTGTTTCCATAATCTGAGCATCAAGCACCTCTCTACCCTCCTCAGATAAAAAAGGAATGTCTATTCTATTAAAGAACTCCATTAGTTTGCCATCCTCAACTTGGGACACATCCGAATAAAGAGAAGCATAAAAGGACCTAAAGCATTCACAAATGTCAACACTTTGAACCTTTACCTCTCCAACTGTATCCTCTATTTTCTGTATAAACGATCTATCCGACAAACTTTTCAGTTTCATAGCAAGAAATCGTCCTCCTTTATCCCCTTCCTACCAATATTTCTGCCTCATGAAATATAAAACTTTCTTAGCTTGCTCCTCCATCATTTTTCTTAATTTAACTTGATGTTTCCTCCACATATCCGTAAGAGGTTTAACATATAAATTGAAGATGAGAGGGGAGAGTAAAGAACCTTGTGGGACACCGCACATTTGTATAAGGGAATCCAAAAGGAATTCTCCAAATTAGTCCCTTTGTTCTCTTCCAGTCAGAAATGACTTAAACCTCTGTAAAACTTGTCCAGAGATCTTTCCAACCTCCTCGAGACATCTCAACAGGATCTTCCAATCTACTGTATCAAATGTAGCAGATAGGTCCAACATGATCAACAATGGTATGTCCCCCTGATCTGCCATCTCCAGGAGATCATCCCAAACTGCCAGTCTCTATACTGAATCCTGGTCACAAACCTGATTGTAAAGGATCCAGTAATTTCTCCTGTGCCACATAATCCTGTAACTGGGACATAACAATTTTTCTCAGAATCTTTGCAGCCCATGGTTATCCTGCCACTGGCATATCATTTTGGAGATTTGTAGGGTCTAATTTCACTTTTTTTAGCAGTGGGATAACAACTGCCTTCTTCAGGTTTGCTGATACTATACCTGTAGTTAAAGACTTGTTCACAAAATCTGTAATAAAAGAGGAAATATCTGAGGCCAACGTTTTGCTACCGATGATGGAATCGCAAATAAAGCATCATTCGTAGGTTTCAAATTAGAAAGTAAAGAATGTACCATCTCCTCTGAAACTTTTGTAACTATAAAAGGTTTATGAATTAGTGAGCCATCTAAACTGGTCACCCAGCTAGCTCATCTAGTTGCTCCTCAGATTCCGTCAGTAGAGATTGGGCAATCTTTCTCTGATTAATTTTATTTTTTTCATGAAATAGTCATTAAAGGCATCTGCCTGTGTTTGCGAGGCTTCTATTTTTTTTAAACCAATTTATTCAAAATTTTCAACAAACAAGTAAGCACACAATAACTTACACATATATTACTAAGATCCCCCAAAATTATAACAATGTATAAACCCTAGACCCACCCCACACAAACCAACTACGATCTACTGTCCACACCCACCATCTGAGGGAAGGGAGAGAGGAAGAGAGGAAGAGAAGGAGAGAAAAAAAGAAAAAGAAAAAAAGGGGAATAACATTCAGCCTTCAAAATCATACTAATCAAATACCAATACTCAATGCATATATATCCATACACAATCATTTTGCACAAATACAGAAGATCAAACAATCTACTTATTTTTGCTGCAAACTTCTCCTTGAAACAGATGATCAAACTCAAGAAGGCTCCCCAAATTCTTTGAAACAGGGATTCTTTCTTTTGCATTGATAAAACCACGTTTTCAATATTGCAAGTTGTATACATTACTTCCACCCAAGAATTCCATGTCAGAAAACTTGTTGACTTCCAATTTTGCAAGATTATTTTTTTTGCCACTAAAGCCCCTTATAAAATACAGGTTACTTGATCATGACTTAAGTCCTCCAATGTCGTAACTTCTCCCAGGATCAATTTCTCAAAGTCAAAATTCAGGTTTTCCTTTAGCACTCTGTTCGTCAAACCGGTAATTCCACTCCAAAAATCTCTCACCTTGTAACACTCCCATATGCTCCATTGTTGCTCGAGCATGGCCACATCCCCAACAAATGTCTGTCATAATCAAACCTTGCTTATACATTTGAACCAGTGTGCAAAACACTCTGTTCAGGATTTTAACGTCAAGTTTTAATAAAACATATTTAAAACATTAATTAAAGACATTTTATTGATATTCTCACAGAGTGCTTCCCATGTACCTTGTGTCATTTCTTCATTTAGGCACGCCGACCATGTATTCAGGATCTTTTTATTCCCCTCTGAAAACCTGCTTAACATGTTGTACATCTCAGATGCCATGTTCTCTTGAATGCCCTATTTCTTAATAGTGTTCATTAACTCTGAATTGTCCAATTTTGGCATATTCACTGCCCGTTTCAGACTCCTAAATTCTCCATATGTGCAGTCAGTCAATTTGTATTCTACTTTCAACTGTTGAAATGATTTCCACCTTTCCCCTTCAAATAAATCTTTGATTTTGTATTCCAGCTGCGAACCAATTTATCCAAAACATGGTTTTGTTATTTATCTTAATTACTGGATTCATCCATATTGAAGAAGTGTTAATTCGACCTGCTCTCAATTTCGATGCAACTTCATACACCCTCCAGGTTGATCTAAAAAATTCTGTCAAGGCAGAACAAGCCCCACAATCTGTATTGGAAGTTGATAGGATCATCCACGTGTTCAAGGGTCCTGCCCTATTCACCTCCGCGATTGCCCATTCATCTTCATCTTCTACAATGAATGGCATAACATGTTGCAGCGTGAACGCCTGATGGTAACGTTCAAATTTTGGAATGTTCAATCCTCTCCTATTAGCTTGTAGTTGTAGTTTCCATCGTTTCAATCTCTGAACCTTTTTATTCCATAAAAGAGATTGGAGTATACTATCCACCTTCTTCAATAATGATTTCTTCAATGGTATGGGGAATCATACTCAGGACATAGGTTATTTTTGTTGTTAACATCATCTTAATAGCGTTTACCTTGCCTCCTAATGACAGATTGTGCGACTCCCATCGTTCTATTTCCAATGTTATTTTTGCATTATCATGTCCATAATTAGGCTCATCATTTCCCCAATATTCTTCGTGATAAATATGCCCAAGTATTTCATCTTATATGGGCACCATCTGAAGCCAAAGTTGCGTATCAGTACTCCATTGGTCGAATGAGACAGAGCAGAGCCTCTGATTTGGACCAATGTATCTTATAATTTGATACCAAACCAAATTCCTCAATCAAATTCATCAGTGACGGGATAGATGATGTAAGATCTTGAATAACCACTAGCAGATCGTCGGCGTGTACCCAAAGCTTTTGACAAACCCCATTATAGTTAATTCCAATAATCCTGTCATCTACTCTTATTGCCTCCGCCAGTGGTTCCATTGAAATCACAAAAAGTAATTGGGATTAAGGGCAACCTTGGCGCGTCCCACGTTGCAGTTCCAATTTGTCCGATATTTTCCCAATCGTGTTAATCTCTGCTGTAGGGTTTTTATAGAGCACTCTACTCCAACCCAGGTATTCAGTTCCAAAATTCATCGTCTCCATCGTTCTCAGCAGGAATTCCCATTGTACTCGATCGAAAGCTTTTTCTGCGTCGAGGGACAAGGCCACTGAGTCCATTTTCATTTTGTGGGATTCATCCAAGGTAAGTAACAACTTCGGCATGTTCGAAGCCGAAACTCTACCCTTTATAAAAACCTGCTTGGTTGGGATTTATTAGCCGTGGGAGTATCTTCTCCAATCTATTCGCCAGAGTTTTGGATAAGATTTTGCTGTCTCTATTAATCATAGAAATAGGTCTTTAACTTCCTAGTTCCATCTCTGGATGACCTTGTTTAAGTAAGAGGGAGATTGTTGCATGTCTTAGCCTGAGTGGTAAAATACCCTTCATTTTACAATTTACAAACATGTCTCTCAACAGAATCAGAACATTTTCTTGCATTGCACAATGAAACTCTGCTGGTAGACCATCTGGCCCCAGGCATTTCTCTAAATTCAAACTCCAGACTGCTTTCCTGACCTCTTCTAAAGTTATTTTTGATTCTAGAGTTTCTTTATTTTCCTCTGTCAATTTTTTAATCTGCAAAGTCGAGAAGAATTGGTCCATCCGATCTGGGTCTACATTCATGGGGTCACTGTATAAATTCATATAGAAGTGTTTAAATATTGAACCTGTTAAAATTGTGTTGAGACCAGGAGTTCAATTGCTGCGTATTACACAGTATAAGATTTCGGTTGAAGGTGAACAGGCTTTGAAGAGTATAATTTCTGATTTCGTACAACAAGGTGTAATTGAGGAAATTGCAGGGAGTGTGTGTGTAATAGTCCGATTTTACCAGTTTACAAGAAAGGGGATAATGCGATTCCTTTTAATTTTATTATTTATTTGCACGCAATTAGTAAGGTTGTTGCTCCACAGTTTCCGAGTGTGCCTGATGTTACCACGATTCTGACTATGATTCCAGCCACGGCTACACATTTTAGTTTTGTGGATTTAAAAAACGCTTTCTATAGTATCCCTCTACATGTTGATAGCAGATATTTGTTCGCGTTCACCCTAGGGGGGCGCTCGTTCACATTCACTTGTGTGCAGCAAGGGTACACTGAGAGTCCAAGCATCTATAGTAAAGCATTGAAAGAACAGCTTGATACACTTGAGTTACCTTCCAGTTGCACATTGTTGCAATAAGTTGATGATCTACTTCTAGCTTCTGATTCTGAAGTTGCTTGCAATGAGGGTACCGTGTTGCTGCTTATTCATTTAGCAGTGCATGGGCATAAGGCTTTGTTGATCAAGTTTCAGTATTGTCAACAGGAGGTCTCCTATTTGGGCTATCTACTGTCGAAGGAGGGAAGAAGACTGACACCTGAACGGATACAAAGCATCTCTGATATATCTGTTCCAAATACACAGAAATAGGTCAGAGGTTTAATAGGCATGGCCTCATATTGTAGACAGTGGATCCCATATTTTTCTCTTTTGATAAAACCTATCTTGGCACTGAAAAAGTAGGACATTTCTTTGCCTTTACCGTGGAACATGATTGGCAAAATGCTTTTGATCTGCTTAAGGCTGCACTGTGTTCATCACCAGATTTGGGCACACTGAATTACAAGAAAGGCTTTGTTTTGTATGTGAATGAACGTGATGGATGTGCTCTGGCTGTTTTGACACAGGAACATGGGGGCAAGAATAGGCTGTGCGGCTACTTTTCCTCCACATTAGAGCGTGTTGCATGTGCTTTGCCAAGATGTTTGAGAGCTGGAGCTGCTGCTGCATGCATAAAACAAAGTGAGGATAAAGAATCCGCAAGGAGAGCTATTCTGTGATGGCTCCTGTTTTAAACTTCCAGATGGTACATTCACCGCTGCTTATGAAATCACCACGTTAAGCACTAGTGTGGAGACTAAACAAATTCCGCATAATTCTGCGCAGGCCGCAGAGATTATTGTGCTAACCAGAGCTTGTGAAATATCGGAAGGGCTTCGTGTAAATATATATACAGATAGTATGCATTTGGGGTGGTTCATAATTTTGGTCGACTAGGGCTGAGAGAGGATTCTTGACCTCACATGGAACAAAAATTCAACATGACACTCTGATAGTCCAGTTGCTGTCAGCACTTGCGCTTCCTATGCAACCATCAATAATGAAGTGTGCCGCACACAAGAAAGTGACGGACGATGTAGGAAAAGGGAATGCTCATTTGGACTCAAAGATGTACATGCTCAATCCAACAAGATGGCTCAGTGATACTTGTATGATGGAAGAAGGGATTAGCTGTATAAAAGAAATTCAGGCTGAAGCTACCCCAGAAGAAATTAACCAGTCGGCTGAGGACGCAGCGGGTCTAGATGATGAGGGTTGTTGGGTGGATACTGAGAAGCAAAGATGAATGCTACCCAATGCCTATGTCACTGCTATGGTCACCATGCCACATGGCCCAACACACATATGTGGCAAAAAGATTTGCCAACAGTTAGATCCCGTCTGGTATAACACTAATATCCAGAAAACTGCTGAATGTTTTCTCCAGAGTTGCATGATATATTTGCAACATAACATTGGGAAGGGAACACTAACACCGAAGAACAGTTTTGGTCCCCCTCCATGCCTTTTGAGGTGATCTATTTTGACTTTATTGAGATGCAACATTGCCAAAACTATAAATATGTCCTAGTTGTGATCTGTGCCTTTAGCAAATGGGTTGAGGCTTTCCCACTGAAAGATGCCACAGAAATGTCAACATCAAAGACCACACTTAAGGAATATTTTCCTAGGTTTGGCTTGCTGAGAGTAATTTGGTCTGATAATGGTCCACATTTTATCACTGCTGCCATCCTGCAAGTATGTGCGGGATTACAGATTGATAAATGGTTCCACTCGGCCAGACATGCTCATAGTGCCGACCTTGTGGAACACCGTAATGGAATTCTAAAGAACAAAATTGCCAAGGTGTGTGCGCACAGCAATCTGAAATGGCCTGACGCTTTGCCAATAGGATTACTATCAACACGGATGACCGCACAATCAAAGACAGGGCTCTCCCCCTATGAGATTGTCATGGGGAGACCAGACAATGTATGGAATGTACTGAGGCCCAAGCAGTTGAAAGAAATTGAGTACCCACTTTTGTCTGACTATTGTGATCAGTTGACTCAAAACTTATGTTTGATTCACCAACAGGTACAAGCAGCCCTCTCTGTAAAATACGAGGTTCCAGCTCATTGACTCCGACCTGGTCAGTGGATCCTGGTGAAGAATTTCGAGAAGGGCACCTGCCTTGCACCTCATTGGAAACGACCAAACCAGATGCTTTTGGCTACAAAAATCGCAGTACATGTTACCAGAAAGAAACACTGGATCCACGCGACACATGTGAAGAGGATTCCTTTTCCTCTGCCCAATGACGAAGGGGAGGAGAAGGGAATTGATGAACCCGACTCTCACAACAAGCTTGCTTTGATCGACTCTAAGGGTGTCACCAAAGTCCTTCCCGATCCCGTGGGGCCTGGGGAGTTTGGTGCTTCTTCTTCGAAAAGTCCTTCCTGAGCCTGTGAGGCCTGAGGAGATTGCTGCTTTTTCATTTTCTTCTTCAATCTTGTTTCTGTTTGTTCATCTTCTTCAGGAAACGACGACGCTTTGTTCACCGATCATTCAGTACCTGGAGTTGTAAGGTACAATCTGCGATCACGGAACAGGATTTAGATTTAGGGCCTGCTGACATTACATTAATGTAATAGAATAGGAAAGTACAGCTAGGATTCTGTGCCCACAAGAATCCCACAAGAAACTACAGTTGAGCCAGTCCCTCGTCATTCCTCTGCTGCATACAATAAGAGGAAGGGATTGGCAAAGTTACCTTCAATCAAGATAGGCCACGTGGTCAAGTGCCACCCAGAGATGAACTAAAAGAGCCTAACAATAAGGCTTCTTAACAGACGCTGAGAAACTATGCCTATTTTAAGAGCCACTCGTACTGAAAACGATCTTGATCATTTTGCTGATAATGAGTCTGCTCATCGATGGTCATGGTCCCTGAGGACCAAATGGATACTGATCACAATAACAGCTGGTATTATAATTGCATTGACATTCGGGTTTTGGTATTTGGAGAGTACACATCCGCTTGATGTTTTATTGCCAACTACAAGTGTCTCCACTGTGTCTCCACCATATGTGCATTCGCACACCCTCTGTCCTCGAGACCTACAACATATAGGGGTTATCATAACAACACCCTCTTGATGATCATGAACGCAACCCATGCCATTCTAAATAAGACCAATTGTTGGATATGGTCACATCTGGCACAACATGGGGAAAGGGGATTGGGCTGGTATATACATTTACTCCCTCTAACTACTGCTTGTTATGCTTCACTTAGGGCATTATTCTTTGGCCAATGGAACGATAGTGTCACTGGGAATTTTGATGGGACTAATCTCAATGAGTTTTAAAAATGAGTTTTAGCACCTTTAGGATGTTCTCTGTTTGCGAATAAGAGCAACCTAAATGTTGCTTCTATTAGGCCTTCTGATAGACTCTCCAGACCTTACCAATCAATGATTACCTTTAAAATGACTCCCATAGGTAATAGGGATGCCATGCCTCCTTTCTATACTGTTAACCATAGTCCAAACTCTGTTCCATTTTCCATACGAAGAGAGGGTTCCCAACCAATGGGTATATTTGAGGGATGTACTAATGTTGCTGTGCTAACTAGTGAAGATAGACCTCTATATGTAGGGGATCCCGTTTACTTTTTTTGCGGTAATGAGGCACATCCTTGGTTGCCAAGAGATTGGGAGGGTACTATTTAGGTATACTATTACCAGGCGTATATGTTTCCACCACTGCTGATGTTTCTAGAACTCGTCCCAGGCAGGATGAGGATGCTGACACTCCCTCACAGATTCTGGGTGACGTTGCTAGATCCTTTGGGCCATTTTGGGGACAGATAATAAACTCCCAAGATATTAGAAAATTGGCAAGGGTTTTAGCGAAAATCGTCAATGAAACCACTGACATCCTATACAACATGACACTAGAGCAAAAGGCTGTTAGATTAGTGGCTTTTCAAAATAGGATGGTGCTAGACATCATTATAGCTTAGCATGGTGGGGTGTGCAAAATGGTGGGATCCACGTGTTGTGTTTTTGTACCCGATTCCTCCCCAACCTTTATTTAAGGCAATTAAGAATTTGCACACCTTAAGTACTGAAGTACATGTTTCAGAGGGAAACTGGGATATTGGCACATGGTTCTGGGACTTGTTACGATCTTGGGACTGGAAAATCTTTGCAGTTCTAATGGTGATCCTTGGCATTGTACTGTTTTGCTGCTGTTGCATACAGTGTCTTCCTGTCATTTGTTCTATGATACGATGAAGTTGTGCACAAGCGGTTGGTAAACTAGAACCTAAGACACATATGCCTGGAAAGATTACTAATGCCTTGGTAATGCAGGACATCGCTATAAAGGAGTTAATGGCAATCAATGTTTTTGAGGATAGCGATTCAGGATGTTCTGACGATGATACATGGTTTTCGGATGATGCTAATGTCAGTAATGCTCTTGGCTTAGGCCAAAAGGAGGGTTTGTAAAAGTATATTTTGCATGAATACCGTCTGATAGTAAACATTGGCCTAAGCACATTCACACCACACTGTAAATCGCATTTGAATGAACCTGAAATAGGCTGACTACGCCGCCATTTTAAGTTATCCTCCATTTTGATTAACTCCTGCTTTCTGTCCCATGTTAGAATTTGTGTTTTTGGCTCCAGCAGAGCAAAATTAACTTTGTACTGTGTCAACGTAGATAAACATGCTGAAGCTGCTAAGGTGGATTGTTTTTCATGCACCAAGGAAACCTTGGAGTTAAACAAAAGCCGTGCTAATCAGAAATGTAGATGCCATCTGTACCAACAGTGTCTTCCCCGTTCAAATAGTGAAACAGAATGATGAATAGCTGCACATGTGCTTTTGCAGAAATCTTTGTTTTTGTTCCTTGAAACTAAGCTGACTTTAAACTTAAGAACAAATATAAGTAAATGAAATAAGGACTGTTACCTTTGTGTCCAATGTTTGAAAAACTATGAAGTCTTTAACAGAAAACAACCAGCTATTCAAGGATATTGTTTTATGGAAAGGCTATGTAGCCTAGTTAAATGTGTTACATGAAAAGGGGCTGGACGATGTGTCCGGTATTGTGAGAAAACTGTATAAATACTAATGTTTTTGAAATGTCCAGCACTCTCTCATCTCACGGTGTCTGCTTGCACACATTGCGGGGTGTTGAGAGCCAGGCAGCTGTTCTGCTAAAATAAAGTGTACTTGTACCTTAGTATTCGTGACTGGCGTTTTTCTATTATGTGGTATTAAGCCTCGATATTCTTTTAATCTTGCAATACATTAAGGCAGTGACCATGACTATGTGAGGGTGAGGTTACCAAATATCTCGTCTCATGAGCCTCCAAGATCTCTGAGAATTCCTTAGACTCGGCAGAGGTCAAATCCTCAACCCAGATGTTAAAATCACCTAAGCAGAGTAATTCCTTGTGCTTACTACCGATATCTGTAAGGAATTGATCCCATTTTTCCAGGAATGTTTTTGCAGGTCCTGGTGGGCGATACCAAAACAGAATTTTTATGTTCCTGGTTGGAGTACACTGAATGCAAGCATGTCCTATCTGAGTAGAGTCATCCCAGTCTGGAGCTAGCAAATGAGACAACTTTAAAGAGGCTCTAATAATAACCTCACCCCCCCCCCCGCGTCGGCCTAGGTGTCTATGAAGATGTCTATATATGAATTCTTCCTATTTAATCACAGTCACCCAGAATTCACCCAGAACCTGAATTTAAGAACATCCACATGCCTACTCGCAGTACAAGACTTACTATAAACCAACAAACTGTGCTTCAACTCTAGTAAGCAGAGTTAACAATGACCCATGCCTCCCTTCTAGCTTACCTTTCTCTTGGAATCCCTGCCTGGGTGACACATTTACCCCTTTGGACACATCCATGAAACTTGATATACTTTTTGACTCTCAAATGTACTTCTTGCAGCAAATTAATACAACTATTACTAAGGAGCACTTTAAACTTCACTTACTAAAACAAACATTGGCAAAGTCAACATGTTTAGGGTTTACAGTTGTTTATTGCATTTTACATTCATAGGTAAGAATCCATAGAAACTAGGGCTCATTTTACACAGTAATTCCAAACATGTCCGCAAGTTATACAAACTTGACATTGAGGTTGCTGATGGTACTCTTGCTCAGAGGAGAATTGCCTAGTATTTTGGTGCTGGACTGTCCTTGTGGGTGGGACTAGACTGATATGCAAATGGTAAAATTCTCCTGTATGAGTTGAAGAAATTCCATAGCACACGGTATTTGTACCATGTTTGTTCTCAGTAGAGGAGCTTCCACACTCCTTAGTAATTTGGTAAAACTTGGGGGTCACCTTAAGTAACCCAGAGTAATCCACTCTCTCACTGTGCCTTAGAGAGGCTCAGCTTCACCTCACTGAAGAAGCCCAACAAGGACAAAAATGTGTTTGGGGTTGCTGATGGTTCTATTGTTCAGAGGGGATTTGCCTGGCATTTCGGTGCTGGACTGCCCTTGTGGGTGGGACAAAAACCGGTATGCAAATGGCTATTTCTCCTCTGTGAAGGGTGCAGTGAGCGAGAATTTGGTTGCAGTCCCTCCTGAGTTGAAGAAGTTGCATAGAACATGGTATTCAATCAATGTTCATTCTCATTGGAGGGGCTCCCACACTCCTTTGTAATTTTTCAAAAACCTGGGGTTTTACCATAAGTAACCCATGGCAATCCAGACGTGAACCCCTTGCTCACTGTGCTTTAGAGCGGCTCAGCTTCAACTTACTGAGGAGGCCCAATAAGGTCGAAACTCGTGTTTGGGATAGCTGATGGTACTCTTGTTCAGAGAATTCCCTAGCATTTTGGTGCTGGACTGCCCGTGTGGGTGGCATCAGACTGATATGTAAATGGATATTTCTCCTCTATGAAGTGTGCAGTGAGCTAAAACGTGATCATAGACCCTCCTGCGTGGAAGAAATTCCATAGAACAGGGTATTTCACCCATGGTAATTCTCAGTAGAGGGGCTCCCGCCCTCCTTTGTAATGTCTGCAAGTTAGCTTTCAGACAAGGAACTTTATTAATAAACATGCAGAAAGACTTCTCTCTGTATGGTAGTCTTTTTACCATGTGTATTACCAATGTTATGTGTTAGTAAACTAACTTCCAGACATGTTCAGAACTTTTAATGTAACCATGGTGATTTTAAGAGTGAGTTAGGATTGTGGAGTAGGGGCGGGCTAAGAGTACAGGGGTAAGCTAAATTGGTGGGTTTTTGCCAGGGTTGAGCATGGTAGACTTGGATATATTAGCGTTATGTGGGTAGGCAGAGGTGAGCTAGAGTGGATTGTGTGGAGAAGTAGGGCTGGGCAGGGATGGTTTACAGTGGGGATGGTAGGGTCAGTGGGCAGGGGTGAGGTACAGAGGTTAATAATAGAGTGGGGTGGGGTACAGTGGGGTGGGTGAGATAGGCATGGGGGTAAAGAGGATGTTAGGAACATACCCGCCTGCCACACAGCATTGCTGCATGCACAAATTCATAGACTCTATTTATAGCATAACTACCATGTTAAAATCTGCAAACGACATCTGCATTTATGTATCCGTTTTACTGCTTTAGTTTAGGGCCAAACTAAATTCATGTCCATTCCGAGAAGCAGATGTCTTCTAGAAGATGTATGCTGTCCAAGAGGCAGGGGGCTGGGGGAGGTATTCTAAGTACTTCACTTGCAGCAAGATGCTAAGAGCTGGAGCTACCCTGAATACATTCACCTGTGGCAAGCTACTGCAGGCTATGCTGCCAAGAGCTGTAGATACCTTAATTGGAATCCATTGTTGCAGACTACTGAAACCAGGACTGGACTTGATTGGTCACAGCTACCTCATACTGCTATCAGACCCAGCCTGTTGGCATATAGTCTGAGAGAGCTTTCTTAAGCTATCATTCAGCAACAGCAGTTATTCTAACAATTGGCTTCACAGGGAGTTCCTGCTTTGTGCGTATAAGGCCAGTTTATTAATCTTTCCCTGCTGTCCTGCTTATTGCTGCTGAATCCGGCTTTCCAGCTCCTGCCCTGTTTGCTGTTTAAGCCAATAACCTTTCCCACGGTATTTGTGCTACTTTTCTGATTTTCTTTAAATCCCATGGTTTCTGTGAGCCGCCCCCTGCCCCACCCACCACAGGTCACAGACTTGCCTTGCCTCTACCAAGGCTATCACCCCCCTTTCTCTCTCTGCAATCCAACATTTGTGATTTTCCTATAATTGTCTCCTGTTTTACAATTGCACATAATTGCTAAGTTAGCAGCAAACTGGGAGTATCTGCTTTCATGCTTTTATCTTTGTTGCTGTATTTCTAGGCTTCTGCCCATAGTGTAAGCACTTGCTCTTTAGTGTACTTAGTTTCCAGAACCACATATTCACTGAGTTTGCAGCAACCTATTTTCTTGTCTGGGACTAGTGCACTGAGTTTTCTGAACCACATATTTGTGGTGTTGCCAGCGACCAAATGTCTTTTTGGTGACTAAAGCGTTGCGTTTCATGATATTCCTAGAATGCTAGGTTTCCAGGTTTCTGTGTGGCAGCTTCCTTGTCTCCTTAACTGCTACTTGTTCTGATTCTTGGCCCATGATGTTCTCTATTCCAGCATTCCTGTGTGCCTTCTAAGTTAGGGGCTGTAGACAGAAGTTATACAAGCACTGTCTACAATTTCCGCTTGTTTTCTCTTTCTATCCTGTATCTGGTTATTTGTATCCACTCTGCTTTTCCACCTTGATTACAAATTGGTACACTGTTGTGCCTAAGCTTTGTATTTGTATACAGCGTGACCCCTAGGTTGGTCTCTGTTAAGATCAGGTAAGGGAAGGACCTTAGTCTAGTCCGTTTGAGGCTTACTTGACTCAGTATATGGTCTCAGGCTTTACCGTTACATTGAGTGACATTATCTCCATTGCACATTCTACCCATGATGCCGCTGCATGATTGCTGTTCAGAGTAATCTGCTGGTACTGACCCCATCGGCTTTCCCTAATATCCATAGAGACCCCATTGTCATATTCCAGTAAACCCTTTATGCTGATCAAGTCATGTTAAGTGGGAGTGTGGAGGTTTGAAACACTTGCCTGTGTATAGGCGCTTTATAAATAAACATTACCATTACCAATCCGTGTTCTCTAGTATGTTTGCCTGCATTCACTTTCTCTCTGTGTCACTTTGCTTTCAGCAAGCTCCTGCCCCGACAGTTTCTGAGACTATCTGTCTTCACAAAGATTAGCTGTGTACGTACCCTAATTCTTTTCTATGCTGGTTCTTACCTCCCCAACCACCCCCAAACTACAGTGTGTACTCCGATATATATACATTGCACTGTGCACTACTGATAAGCTCCTGACAGTGGGGGGTGGTATAGAGGAGTGAGGTAGGGTGGATGGTTAGAGAGGAGTAAGGCATAGTGAAGGTTTAGATTATTGGACATAGAGTGTGGTTGGAATAAAGATAGATAAGGACGGTTGAGTGGGGTAGAGATGGGCGATGAGGGGGTGGGAAAGAAAGTGGGTGATGGCATAGAATGAGGTTTGCAAGAGTAGATTCGTTGAAGCAGTTAGAGTAGGGGTAGTGGTAGAGTGCTGGAGTGGTGGTGTTGAATGGTGGCAAAAAGTGGTGCCATGCAGTGATGGCCTAGAGTGTGGCATTGAGAATGTGGTATGCAGAGTGTGGCATGGCGTAGTGGTGTGGGATGGAAGCATGGTAGAGAGGTGGTGTAGGGCTGAAGTAGTGGTGTGGAGGTGTAGGGTGTAATGGTGGTGGTGTTAGATGGTGTGGATTGGTTGAGTCATGTGAAGTAGTGGTATTGAGTAGTGGTGTGGTGGTTGTGGGTTGGGAGCTGTGGGATGTGGAGTGGCGGTATGATGGATGGCAGTCTGGAGTTTGAGCATGTGGAGGCTGAGGGTGTGGTGGTTAGGGGTGAGTTGGGTGGGGAGTGATGAGGGGGAGTGGTGGTGGAGGGGGTGGGTAGGTTTGCAGTGTTGGCATGGGTGTGTGTAGTGGAGACATAGAGTACAATGGTGGTGTGCAGGGGTAGGGGTGATGGTGGGGGTGATCAGTGGCGATGTGGAATGGTGGTTGGTGCAGTCATGTTAAGTGAGAGTGTTGCGGTTGCGGGTGTGAAGGATGGGTGCAGGGGTGGTGTTCAGTGTGGTGGTTGGGTGTGTGGAGGTGGCGATGTGGAGTGGTGTTGGGGTGGAGGCATGTGGACGTGTAGGGTTGTTGTAGTTGTGCAGTGTGGTGGTGTAGAGTTGTGGTGTGGCATTGTGATGGTGTGGAGTGGTGTATAAGTGTAGATTGATGTATGGACATGGGATGATGGTTGTGCGTGTGTTGGTGTAGGGCAATGGAGGTTTGAAGTAATGGTGTGGTGATGGGATGGTGGTATGATGTGGCAGAGTGGGGTTCAGTGAGACAGCTGATAGCATGACAGCTGAAAAAGAAAATAAACAAGGTAGGCCATGTGCCTCTGCCATCTCCAGACTTCTCTGTACCGAGCCAAGAGTGCGTGTGGCAAGGTTTAAAGTGTTGCCCACCTTTTGTGTGGAGGTTAGTCTCTGGCACTCAGGGTATGGTGAACATTATGCCAATGTGGTGGAGAAATTATGAGTGAGGAGGAGTAAGGTAGAAAGAAAGGGATCATGATAGAGAAAGGGACTGTGTTAGAGTGTGAGTGTAGTAGATGGAAGGAGTATGTTAGATTGAGAGGGAGAAGGACGGTAGAGAGAGAGGAAGTGTGTAACGAGATTGGGAGATTGTTTTGTAGAGATAGAGGTGAAGTATGGTTGAGAGAGAGTGAGTGTGGTAGAGAGAATAAGGGAGCACATCAGAGTGATTGGCATGGAGGTAGTGTGGCATTGAGAAAGAGGAGAAGTGTGGAGCGAGAGAGAAAGGGAGTGTAGTGGAAATAAATAGTCTGTGGTGAAGAGGAGGGTGAAAGGGAGAGTGTTGAGAGAGAGGGTATGGTAGAGAGAAGGGGTTTGGAACAGTCCAAAGGTGAGGAAGTGTTTAGGGTAGAGAAAGATGGGGAACAAAAGTGGAGTGTAATAAAGAGAGTGGGGAGTGTGATGGAGAGGGGTGTGTGTTAGCAAGAGAGCGGGAGTGTGGTATAAAGAGAGGATTGGTTGCACAACGTGGAACATGCTGACATCACGAGTGTCATTCAGCGCAAAGTGGCAATCAGTGCCTGGGCTCGCGGGACACGTGAAGTGCGTCCCCAGCCCCCAGGTTCCATAGCAATGTGCAGTTCTTCCACCCGCAACAGTATGCAAGGCAACCGTGGCAGGCTGCGACAGATGTTCATGTTCACAACTCCCCTGCCTTCCCTGTTTTCCTTTAGCAATCCGTAGGTTTCTTAAAAATATACACGAGCGAACAATCAGAACGACAGAGCATGACGCAACCAAATAGGTTTCGGGCAGTTTCTCTTCCCGGGAAAATGTTTAAAATAATTGGTTAACATGGTGTATTTTACCGCACACTTTCTCGGACACATTGGGCCTCCTTACAAGGTTGGAGGTAAGGGGTTACTGGCACCAGTAAGGGTGCCAGTGCCGGTAACCCCTTACCTCCGTATTCCGAGGTCCCTTAGCGGGTCCCGCTGTGGGTGCCTGGTTTTACCAGGCGCCCATAGCGGGACCCGCTAAGGGACCAGAGAGCTAATAACGGGCCCGCTGAATGGGGAATGGTTCTGAGAATGGGGACTTACCGGGTCCTCCAAGGTTGGAATGACCCGGTAAGTCCCTATTCCGAGAACCCAGACCCAAAATGCGGTAAGGGGGTAGCTATGGTGCTACCTCCATCCTCGTAATGAGGCCCATTGTGCCTTATCTGCAGCTCTGTAAGTGATTCTGATTCACTTCAAAGCTTATGTTAATGTATCATGCAATTATAATGGAAAGGCCTAATGACTATAGAGTTGCTCCACATATAACAATAGTGCAATTTAGGTATTTTGCACCACAAAGTTATTTGTCACTTGGCTTATTTATGGCAACTTATTCTAAAGTCACTTCCATGATGCCTCCAGGTATCAAAGACTGATGATGCGCCTTGCTTTCTGTGAAGTCACTTCTGTTGGTGCAATTCATATGCTAAATTGGGAAGTTTGCATGTATTTTGCCTCAGAGGGCTTGGACAGAAATCCCCCACAAACATACACAAACAAAATTAAAAATTATTTTTTTTAAAAAGTACATCTGCTCTGCTTTCAAATGCCGCCCAGGACATGTCTCTTGTTACACTGACCTAACCTCTTCACACTCACGTGCCTCCAGACAGAAACCAGGAAGCTGAATGAGCTTCCTAGTTCCTGTCTGTGTGTCGCACCAACACGAAGCCGGAAAGCGATGCTCTGTGCCGCTGGCACCCGGAAGTGCTGCTGCTAGCGTGACAGCACATGCGCCAGACCATAAAGCAACCAGTTCAGCACCCTGGTTGCTGACTTTGAGTCAGGCCAGCAAGGGTGAGAGACTGAGCCACGCAGGGCATCCCAGCCCTGAATGAGTTGCAGCACAGCTGCCAGGCATCTCTGCATTATGTAATGAGACTGGGCAAGCCTTGCTGAGCACCGGAGCCGGGCTTATGCTGTCCAATTACATAATTGATGATTGCAGCCCCCCCTGCCCTCCCTCCAAAAGATGAGGGGGACAAAAAGGTGTGCCAAAGAAGTTGGGAGGGACAAAACCCTCTGTCCCCTGCTATAATTACGCTCATGCTACCTACAACGAATCCTATTGAAACACCTGAATTGGGAAACACACACAAAAACATGTGCATATTTATTTAGCGTACAGACTATCTTAAATTGAAGAAGCAAAATAAACAAAAAAGCTGTTATGTTTCATTGGTATTTTAGAAATTCTAATCTCTCTTAATCTTCTTTGGGCGTGCATGAACTGTGACGACCCTGGACAGTTAATTTGTGATAGCAGTGTTTTTTTGACATGCAATGTATAATAAAAATAGCTAGTAATATAGGGGTTCTATGCCTGACTCCTTTCACTTTTCTAACAGCTGTAATAAGGCCGACTATTGTCAATTGTGCTCAATGTATAGACCTCTGAGGGATGAAGGGCGGGTCCGCTCAGCTGACATTACATTCCGTGAAGTACAGTCGTGCCCACTTGTCTGAGTGCAGCGCTTAACCCGTGTCCCGTGTGCTATTCACTCAGCGATATATGCCATGCACATCACAGCGATGTGCCAATAAAGGCATTACAAGAGCAAAACCTCCAGATAAATAAAAAAACGAATATAAAAACAGATACATAGAAAAATGTCCAAATTGTACACAATGAGCAGTGCTAGAATTTTGAGGCGCTAATCTTCTTCTAGCTACAGGTGTAGGGCCAGTTTCGTAAGTCGGAGGTATCTTGTCGGACTGATGCTCTATAATGTTTTCCCCATTGGCCGGGAGGAGGTTACCAAGATTGTGTGATGACAGGTTTGGTATATTTCTGGCCAAGAAAAGATTTTTTCTCTAGGATTCGATTCGGGGGCGGAACTGTGTACTAAGGACAAAGAGGTTTCAGCGTGCCATTTACTGTGCAAACACGAGGCATACATCTGGCTGTAAAGTCTTTGGAAGGCACGGACGGTGTCACTGTGCCTTCCACAGACATTACAGCCAGGGCAGGCAGGGAGCTGAGTAACCGTGACCGTACACATGGTGGTGATTTGAGAAACAAGGCTCTGTGCCTGCTGTCCTAGTGCACAGCACTTGCACTGACAAAGCTAATTGTGGTTGTGCAAGAGGGCCAGGTGCGTGTGTACTGCCACCTCCATTTGATTTAAAACTCTGTACAATCGCAGTGACCCCCTAAACTTCTTTTTCTGCTTTTGGTACTACTAACACTACTCTTCTTGTTCCTCAATGTTGTGTGCGCTTTGGAGTGCTTTAAGACACGTCATCTAAAGGTTTCCACTTTATAACAAATATAATTTACAGTAACAACCGATTCACCTTAACAGGACTCATTCCCTCCCATGTCATTGGCCTAACCCCTGAGAATGTCTTTAAGTATTGGGAAGTTCCAAGTGTGTGCCAGGATTTCGCCCGTTGAGAAACACCCCCGGCATGGCGTGTGCTGCATCTGTGGCATGCCAAGAAACAAGCCCTGCTTGCTGAATCTTAGGAAATGGAAGGACATTGGTCCGGCGGCACAGTGTCCGCTTTATGAAAGGTGTTTATGGTTTAATTCAAACACACAGGACTAGCATGCGATGGACATTTTCTGGTAACTGTTGCCATGCACACATGAGACTTCTCAGGGCACCTAACCCTGACTGAATGTATTTGTCTTTCTTCTACAAAATTCCACAACTTGCTCCAATTTTCACTGTAGAAAACACTTACATTGATTTATTCCACATGTACACAAGAAACCCCCTGTTTATTCCAGTGTTAAATCTGCATCTAACCATAAATACACAACCCCATGACATTATGTGCCATATAAAGCACCATCAGGTATTTCATTGTAACCAGTTATTCCAATGTTCAGTTAATTTAATTATTCCCCCGCTTACAAAGCACCTGCTCATTTTATATTACACTGAATGGGAGCAGCTGGAAATGCGATATCTTGCCCCAGATAGGAAAACAATGACTGCATCCTGCATGAGGCGGGCAGGATAATCTGCATGTGCACGAATTGATGCTACTGAAGAATGTATTTATTACATTGCATATGCATTGAGACAATAACTTGGGGTCGAGTCAAATCGATGGCCAATGCATATTCCATTGAGTGTCTTTTTCTGGTAGGGCAATGCTATATTGAACAATGGTTGCTTAAAGGACAGTTGACGTTCCACTAATTGGGTGTGTGGGCAGGATTTTAATCTTTGATCTCTGTCCAGTTGGGGGGCATTTAATTCTAAGCAGCAGGTATTGAAAGTGGGGCAGTCAGAGATGTGCCCCAGGTGGTGCACTCTTACATTGCTGATGGCCACTGTAGTGTTGCCCCTCTTCACTGCTCATTTTCGGGGACAGCTCCATAAATACTTCTTAGATCAACCTTTCCTCGCTGTTTGTGTTGGGCCATGTATGGACCATTAATGGCCAATTATAGTGTTAACTCTTGCACCTTAGTACCTTTGTTGACCCTTTTGTGGCCCACTAATGCCCTCTCAGCGACCTCTGCACTGGTGCCACTGGTATCACATATTGACTTTAAATCAAAACCCAGGAAGCTGCCAATTTGTGGATATTGCAGTCATCACTAATTGAAATCTCATGAATGTTCTACAGATTAAATTCCACATGTGTCAAAAATGCTCTCTCAAAACCCCCTGCCTGAGAATCATGCTGGATGCACTTGTGCTGAAGCTAGGTCCGGGTTCTTACCCAATATTTGTTCCACATTCCACATAGATCAGGATGTGTGTGTTTTTTGTCAGCAGTTAGGTCAGCAGATGCGTCCCCAGCCAGACAAGAGGGAACTCATTCTCTTAAATGTACTGAAGACGGTGTTGGATTATGTAAAGAGAACTGAAATCCATTAGATCATGTGAAAACTTGTTTGTCACTTTTGTCAAGTAAAAGAGAGGGTGTAAACTGGCATTAGCATCTTGGAGTCGCTGCATTTGTATGGCCATCTGCACATATACGAGGAGATGAGCCAGCCATTGCCACCCATCATTAAGAGGAAATCCACTAGGCTGGTGGCATCAGCATCTTGGGACAAGGCATTTAGTGTTCCGCTGGTGGACATATGTGGCATGTCACAATATATTCTTCGAAAAAGAAAAATTGAAAATGTCCTTAATATGGCATCTTCTGGAGGAAACAGCTCACACTGATGTGTAATGTTTATATTTAATTAACAACTAGATAATCCGTTTAAAGCTTAGACGAGTATCTGTTGAATTTGACTTGAGGTACATAATCCCTTCATTTTTCAAATTGCGAAGGGGCATGGGCTTTAGGGGAGGAGGGGCTACATGGGTTTTGAGGGGGGTGGAAGTAGGACATGTGTTTCGGAGGGGGTCCTAAGGCTGACTGTGCCCCCAGCCCCAGACACTGTTAAGATGGCCATGCCAAGATGGCAGACCAATGTAGCCGAACAGTGCTATCAGCTAATTTGCCAAAAAATTGCACAGAGTCAATTCCATGCTCCCACTAATAATACACCAATGCCAGCAATTGATTCTGGCCCACCCCCGCATGTGAGTTCCCCTGTCTGCTATGTATCAGAATTATTAACTTTTCATATTAAACTAAGTTAGGAGAAATAGGAATTTTTAATAATATGTTTTTAGTGAAGAAATGTGAGGTCTACTCCCGAAGAATTACAGACACCAGAGTTCAGTAAAATAGTTAAAATCACAACTCTACATTTCAAGATTAGAATAGATTTTGTGCAATTGTGTTCATGTCTAATTAATATAAATTAATCATAACCTTTTCTCCTTCATCTTTTGACCTTTTGAAATGAGAGACATCAGAAACTTTAGAAAATGTTTCTATATCTGTACAACACATTCCTTTTCCTACTTTTTGTTTTCTTGTTTTGTAAAAGGGTTACTATTCTTAATGTGTCTGCGAATAAATGTTGATTAACTTAGAAATGTTTCGTACGTTTTGAGTAGTCCTGCTATCGGGCACATCTTATAGCCAGTTTAGGGGTGCAGACCTTGGAGTTTTTCTCCATGGCATCTTTCTAGTTTAGTTTTGTTGACAACCTAGTATCAGAGTTTGGGTTTCCCCTGCACCCATATGAATTTTTTAGCGTTACAATATACCCAGATGTCAACATAACGCATATTAGTTGTGCTCTCTTAAATCACATTTTTATTTGCAGCATGTTAAGGAGGCCAGTTCAAAGACAGCCTTGGAGCTGGACGTGAGCGGAGCATGCAGGCCCATAGGCGTGACTGAGCCTCCATCCACTGAGGAGGAAAGCGAGAAGAGGTTGGGCGGTCATTGGATTTTGTGCCTGGGAGGAGGTACAGGTGTCAGGACTAATCTTAGAAATAAAGGACAAATTGCTTGAGGAATGGCAGACATTCTTCCCGACCCTGCCACAAAAAAACTTAAATAAGTATATGTTTGTGTGACAAGATAAGGTAAAAAGGTGGAGGGATGCCCGAAGGGTCTCTCCAGAACTGAAACAGTGATACGATATTAGGATTAAGAATACTTTAGTGAACTTTCTAAATATCCTCACCTGGGATTGTCCAACACCTTGCCTGTAAGAGCACTAGACAAGACCAACAGTGTAAGGAGGGGAACGGGACAGAGAACGGTCCATAGGCCAGAAAGCCGGTTCCCAAAAAGTAGGGAAAAGAAAAAAAAAAACAGTCTGACCCTACGACACTAGAACAGGAAACTTATACACAGGGAATATATGTCTCATGTTCATTCTAGCACACTGTGCAGTCCTCACAAGTTTTCCAGGTATCAAAATAAAGTGATACGGGTATAATGTGTCCAATTGCGCTGGGACAATAGTGTTATGAGGAACAGGCTAGCTGCGTGGTTGGTGGTCAATGGCTAACCCTTAAGCCATAGAACATGTGTAAAGTGTATAGGAACCACTGATACTTCGCGCTTGGAATTTGTTTAAAAAGCCACTGTTGTGCCTGCAATAACTGCCTGCTTTACATATCAATGCAGTTGCATGAAAAGAAGTCCTTGAATGAAATATTCTGAATTCTGAAAACGTTTCTTGAAATTTAATCTGTGGTAGTACATATTTCAATGAAACAGCCAACACCTGTTTTGACTCTGAGTCTTTCTCAAGGCTGTATATGTATTGGTTACAATCATGTATGCATAGAAAGGTTAATGTTTGATTCACATTAATTGTTTCATACAAATCAACCAAAATGAATATTATTACAGGTAAGTAAATACGGTTCGTTAATACATACCAGAGGACAGGGTTCAGGGAGAAAAAGGAAAAAGGAAAGACAGACTAACATAATATTTTCGTAGACGTTTAAACACCTTAATTTAGGAGTAGAATCCAATGAGAGTGACTTCCAATTCATTCATACATGAATGAAGACCAATCTTTTGGTGTATTACAGGAACCAACTGCATTCCAGGTGTCAAGACAGAGATTTGCAAGAGAAAGTTCCCCAAAGTCTCAGGAGAAGGAGTGCAAACACCAAAATCAACAGGAGGAACCACAAAAGAAAAAAATCCAATAAATTAAGCCAGATATCCAAAAGCCAAAGGAAGCGAAGTTGGAGAGGTCCAAAAGCACAAGAGGCTAGTAAGGGGAAAACAGAGGGCAGGTCGCGAAACATGAGCTGCGGCTGAGTCAACTGAATCCAGACGATGAAAGAAAACACCAGCACACCAATCACAACAAAGCTGTTCATAAGCGTAGTGGCATGTACTAACGGTGGTTACTTCTGCCCTTTTCAGGCCACACACAACCTCTGTGACACTGTGGCCTATATGATGATGTGTGCATCTCCTGGCATGCTGGTGTCGCAGTTCCCCCGGTGGTCCCTAAGTTGGCACGGGAAGCAACAGGATCCCGGTAACTGAACCCAACACCTATCCCCAGAGGACCGTAACCTGACAATAGGTCAGGAGCCCACTAGAAACCCTCTATACCCTCCCTGCCTACCTCACCTCTTGGAGTAGCTGTGCAACCTGCTGACCAGAGTCACATAACTACACGGCAACCCACTGAAATACTTCTGCAAAGCCATCCCACCATTGGCCAATGGAGAGCCTATCCATCTGCCAGGACATTGTCGTTTCCAACAAACATTTGACGAGAAACTGAGTGACACCAGGGAGAGACCCAGAAAAACGATTTGAAGAACATTATTTTGTTTGCAATCAGTAATAGTTCAAATGTGCCATTTCCGACTTACAAGTAGCCCTTAAATTGTACGTATCCCTGATACAACTTTTGAAATCAAACCCTATGAGTTGTGTCCTTTGTGGGGTCAGCTTGGTTTAATGACAGCATTCAGTGAGGCTATAACAGTTTCCAGCTGCACGCAGCTCCTTCGGTGCCCAGCATGGTGCATCCATCATTGAGTATGAGTGAGCCATCTGGTAAACCAGAGTGCCTGCTCTTTGCAGAAGTGGCCACCCCTCAAAAGCAAAATCTTAAGCAAAATCCTAATCCAGATTCCCCCATGCTCTTTTCCATTTAGACCCTTATTCCTAATAAAGGCAACCTGAGGGAAAGTGCAGCGGAAACAATACTACGGGTAATTCATCACCCCTATATGGTAGCACCCCTCCTTAGAACCTGAGCTCCATGCATTGACAGCCTTATAGGTACCCTGGGTACCTCTTGAATAACCTGTTTTCTGCAGACTGCATTGTCTGACAGCGAAACGATGGAATATAGCAGTGGGCAGAAGATAAACACACATCCCTTTTAAATGTTCCTAAAGGATCTTGTACCCAGAGGGCAGATTATGGCCCATTTAACTTCTGCGGGGAGTACTCACAGCATATAAACACCAGGGCAAAAATTGCCCTTGGGCAAAAAAGATGAATTTTCACTGCATTATTACAACAGGGCCAAGTTTGCCCTAGTGCCAATACGGAGTGGTATTAGCACTGGGGCACACTTTGCTCTGGGAAAACAACGTGTTGAAAATTAATCTTTTTTGCACTGGGGCAATTTTTGCCCTGGTGCTTATACCATGCCAAACTGCATTTGTCGTGGTGCAATAGTTTTCTAATATGTCCAAGTGTTTTTAGAAATAGGGCAAACTTTGCTCTAGTGCTAATACCGTGCCCACTTTGCAATTGCACCAGTGCAAAGTTTCTGTAATCTGGCACCAGGTGCATAAAGCAAATCTGGCATGAGTCACAGTAACGTCCAGTCAGAAGCAGCGGTGGAAGCAAGAACACACCCCCTGTGGATACCTAATGTACATTCACATACAGCAGTGTCACCAATTGGAGTAAACATCACCCTCACTCCTAAGAGTAAAAGGAAGTGTGGAGACTGAAACCAGCAGCATGTTCAGCTTGTTAAGGTGCACAAGGACTAAACACTAGAACATGTACATCCTGGCACGTGATTAGTGTGCTGGGGGAAGGAGCCGGAATATTACGGCAGGGACCATTGCTGAATGGGGAAAATGGGAAACAAGTTCATGCTGCAGTGTGGTGGATTATTTGGCAATTTATCAACAATGAATGCTTAAAATATCATCACGTAGCAGGGAAAAGCAACCACCATGTTGTAGAGGGCACCAATACTAGCTAGAGAAAAAGGCACAGGAATATTCCTGCTAATTATCCATTAAACAAAATAATTGTTTAAAAAAGTTAAAGCTTCCAAACAAAATGAAAGCAATACAATTACCATTCAAAATGTTATGTTACTTTTCTCTTTATAACAGAATCAATGGATGGAGCCTTTTGGAACAAGGAAGAGTTTTGGAACAGACTACGGATCCATACAAAACACATGCAGCCCTATGAGACAAGTTTTGTAATGTTGATGGCAAGTGTCATTTCTCCTTCACAGGCCACTGACTGATTTAGGCCATTCAAACCATGTGTTAAGCCCTTCTTCGTGGCTCCTTAGCCCTACTATGCCCCTTTGTTCCAGGTGTAATAACTGGGCTTAAGTGGGGAAATTGTGCTGTTCTGAGCATATGATATCTATGACCAGCCAAGCTTAGTTTTGATGATATAGAAATTGTTGAACTAGGCGTGCTTGTTTGGTACAACTCTGAATTTTACAGCAGTGGCCATCGGTGCATATTGGACAGGACAGGACCCATTTTCATGCCTTTGATTAATTGTACTGAATGTCAATATGGAAAAATATACACAATCCTGCATTGACAATTTCTGTAGATACTATGATCCCAACTAATCATTGTGTGTGAATGTGAGTCAGAGACGACAGGACTCAGGTAGTGTCTAAGGATGTTTAATGGTATTCAAAACATAAAGCGCACAATAGGGTTACTTCACCCCTTTTCTCTCTCTCTCCTCTTTCCAAATGAATTGTCCTGCCAAGATAAGGACCTAGTAGATAGTACCTCAGAGATTGGTGCAGTATCCTGTTGCATACTCTTCCCGAAAAATGTACTGCCTCAGGGCAGAATTAACCTGTGATGGAGCGGGAGTTGTGAGCCATTCAGGTTGTGTCCCAAGAGTGGCGTCACCACCTCTTGGGGGGAACAGCATATAACTGTATATATTGGCCATGGAAATCTACAGGCCAGGCCAAGGCCACCATGGTCTTGTGATAACCCATCGGCCAGGACTACAACATGAAAAGGATGATGCATTATCAGGTGAGGTCAGTCATATAAAAGAACCCCTGTACCATGATCCGGTCCTTCAGCACCATTGAGTGGTTTGTTTGTGCACTCCTTCAGTGGACATGAGACGAGAAATCTGTTTCCCAAGGTGTTGAGTTGAGATGGGGATTGCCTATGCTTCAAGAATGGCTATTTCTGCCCACTATTGGGGTCATTACGACCCAGGCGGTAAGTACACCAACTTTAGGATGGCGGATTTACCGCCCCATTCCAAGGTGAGTGGGGCGGTAAATCCCCATTTCCCATTTACCCTTCCCCATTCCCATTTTTGCCCCATAGGGCATACCGGGAGTGGGGAAGGCGCTAATTAAGGCACCGTAAATTACGATGCCGTAATTAGCACCAAGGCGGTTTAGCGCCATGGATTTTAACGCCTGCTAAAAGCAGCCGTTAAAATTGGAATCAGGCGTTAAGGGTTAACGACGGTGTTAACCCTTAACGCCTGAGTTGTAATGAGGCCCTATGTGACTACAGAAATGGGCACTAGACTGGTGTCATGATGCCTAAATAGTGGCACATCTGGGCCAACAGAAAACACATGCCCTCCCGGCAAAAGTAGTGTTGGAGGCCAGACATGCCCGAGGACATTAGCGTGTACATTCACAATTGCACTGTCTGCGTGCAAACCAAGAAATCTAAATGGAAAGTGGTGGGTCTCTTAGAACCACTGCCTATTCCACAACACCTATAGAATATGGTGTAATTGAATTTTATAGTTTACCCAATGCACCGGTCTTAGCTGATCTCTTCTTTCAGCGGGTCTTTCAATGTTTGGGCTTACCCTCCATTATTGTTTCTGATTGGGGGGCTCAATTCACATCCAGCTTTTGAAAAGCCTTATCGAAGCTTGTAGACATTGACGTCCAGCTCTTATTGCCCTTTCATCATCAGATGGACGGACAGACGAAGCGGGGAAACCACAGATTGGAACAGCTCCTACGTTGTCTGATTCTCTAATATCAAGAAACATGGCTTTCCCTGCTTACAGTGGCAGAGTTTGCTTATAACAACACCATGGCCCTCATTACAAGTCAGGCGTTAAGGGTTTAACGGCGCCGTCGGTGCCGTTAACCCTTAACGCCTGATTCACACTTTAAAATCCTGCTTTTTGCAGGTGTTAAAGTCCAAGGCGCTAAGCGACCTTGGTGCTAATTACGGCACCGTAATTTACGGTGCCGTAATTAGCGCCTTCCCCATCCCCATTATGCCCTATGGGGCAAAAATGGGAATGGGGAAGGGCAAATGGTGAATGGGGAATTACCACCCCACTCACCTTGGAATGGGGCGGTAATTCCGCCATCCACCATGGCGGAATCCGGCATGGACCATGGTGCTAATAGCACCATGGTCCACGCCTGACTTGTAATGAGGGCCCATGTAATCGGCACCTGTGCTCCATTCCTGTAGATATCATGGGGGAGACTGACTCACCCACTGCTGATTCCTATGTACTTCAGTTAAAGGAAATACATGATGTGGTGGTGAGTCATTTAGAGGCACCTTGAGACCACGCTAAAGAAAACATGGATAGACATTGGCGCAATTGCCCATTATGCAAGCCGGATGATCAGGTGTGGTTGTCCGTACAGAACCTCTGCATTGCAGGTTGGCACTACCTTTTGCCTCACTATGTCAGCCTGTATTCCATCCTATGGATCATAAACCCTGTGACATGCCACATTCAACTGCTGAAAACATGGTAAATACAACCAGTGTTCCACGTATCCCTTCTCAAACCGTGTCCGGTTTTGACTCTATTGTCCTTGAAACCACCGCCTATCATGGTTGTATTACCTAGTGGACTGGAAAGGCTATGGTCCGGAAGACAGGACTTGGAACAGACGTAGCAAGACACAGGCATGCACTTGGGATGCAGGTTTCCATTGCATGCATCCCGATCGACCCGCAGGCATTCCAGGGGCCACAGGGTCCGAGGGCCTGTCATGAATGCTGTTTGTGGGGGAGGATGTTCGGCTCCAGTGTTTGCCACTGGGCTGGAGGCTTCATTGCTGTCTGCATGATCTATGGTATCCGGGAGACTACAACTCCCACACTTCCCAGTGTCATGTGACCGCATCATACCAAGCATGCTGTGACCCTGGAATCCTTAAATGAAGCTCAGATGCGCTGGGCACCGCTTTTAACACAGTTCATATGCTGTCTGGATGCCCCAAGTTTGGCTCCTTAGGTCTCCTCCAACTCCTTGCTCTCCACTTCCCACTCTCCTGTCATAAGGCTTTCCCTTCCGGATCCTGACTCCCGGACTTGATTCGAACCACCGAACCTCTTAATTGCCTGCATATCCTTGCACAGATTCTGACCTGGATTGCTCTTCTGGGACTGCCTTGGATTACAGATTGGTATAGTTTTGGGACTGCTCAGATTCTGACCCTGGTGGTTTTGTTTGTACCACTTCTGGATCACCAATTCTGGCCCTTACTGGATCACACTTCCACTGGGCAGCCGGTTCCTGCTGTGTGTTAGGTGCACCCATGCTGCATTGCCGTTCTGAAGGTAAGGCGTACTGGTCTACGGCCTAATTAACCATGCAGTTTGTCCTTTTCCTTACTGCTAGAGAGAGATTCTGGAGTGTACCGATTAGATTCCATCTCCTGCACCATGGGTGGGGGGAAAGGACTTAACATCTCCATGGATCCCATCTTGTTGGTTTTATGCCAGTTCTGACACACAAACCAATAAAATCATAGGGAAACTGAGGTGGGCCTCAAAAAACGGTTTTAGAAAATAAGCAATCCATTAGTCACCTCCCACTTGATGCTCGCTAAGACTGGTTAGCCTAAGGCAGAACATTTGCTCATTTGCTGTGGTGCTAATACTGCATTACCGATGCCCAGAAGCATAACCTTAAAATTCTAATGTTGGTAAGGGAAGGTAGCTGATAGAGTTAAATCTGCAGAGCAGTAAGATGTAGAAGCTCCATAAACATAACTTTAGTAGGTCCTTCCAACTGGCCAGAATCTCCTACATTGTCCAGGAAAGTGGAGATTGAAGTACAAGCAGACTGAAAGGAGCAATCCACTCAAAGAGCAAAATGAGAAGATGTTATAGTAAATAGGGACATGACCTGCATTCAGGACAAGAAAAGGCTCAAGAGACAGAAGATCTGATGCCCGTCATTTATTCTTCTGGTCTCTCACCTACAACACGAGATGAATGGTTGATAAAAGAAGGGTATTAGTTGCATAGACAACTCTCAGGTGCCCAACGAGGATAAAGGAGCAAAGGAAACATTTCACATTAGTGTGCAAACAGTTAGCAACTCCTGATGGTGTTCAAACATACTCAGTCACAGGCTGAATTGGAGAAGAAAAGTTACACAAGCAGCTGACTATGAATGTGACTATGGCGGAGAAAGAGGTAAAGGACCTGCAAATTCAGAATACAACTCTGACTAAGATTTCTTTCTTGGTGGAGTTGTCTTTCAGAGAGAGAACATTTCTTGGCCGGTGAAGTATAGTCACAGCCATCTATCTGACAATGAACACCACTCTGGACACTATTTGGATACTGGAAAACCAATAGTATTCCTACAATGGAGGCTCACTCAGCTATCATGAATGTTGTCCACATGTCAGGACGCCCATAGATTCAGAGGAAGAGACATGTCACATTTTACGAAAGGGCCAAGGAATAAAATACCTTGCAACAAGACTATGCTGACAAATAAACTGATCTGGTTCATTGATGAAATACCATGAAGAAAACGTGGAAGTATTTGAGAGAAAAGGGAAAAACACAGAAGTTAAGAAGGTCATGATGGGTATTTTAGTGTATTTAGAGTTTAACTTGAAGCATCCTACAGTGACAGTGAAATTCTTGGCTTCAATAGCAGCATCAACACAGTGGCGTTGTAGCCGTGAGAGATAAACCCATCAAAACACATGCAGAGATGTCTAGTAGCAATGGAAATGAAGAGTGTTACCTGCGTTGACTACAGAAATGGGTATCATGAGAAACATTAGCATTCCACCAAGACCAGCCGACTGCATTCCAGACCACCAAAACAAGGACAAGGACTTTCTTTCAAAACTCAAGAGAGATGATAACAGAACAGGATGAATTACCTTAATAATGATCAAGGCATGTATGTGAAGTCTTTCGTTACACTTTCATTTCTACTATATCGATAAGGAGGCTGTCAGAAACAGGCTCAGTCTTGACAGAACCAGTAGTTCTCCTTACCCATCTTTGTTGGCAGTTTCTCGGTTGAAGAGAAATGGCCTGTCCCTGTAGGAGGCCAACCTGGTCCCAGTATCACACTGGGTGCCAGGAGGAGCCAACAATTGGGGAACCCCTTGTAAGAAAATCCCAAGGATGACAAATGAAAGTATTTGGCAAAGAAGTAAAGTTTGGTGCAAAAATAGGAATGGTTTCTCCGGTGTCTGCGAAGAGATGGAAGCCAGATGCAGAATAAAGAGAAGTGGAGTCGACATAAGTAGCACGAGGTGTCCAAGAGCAGGGAATTTGATGAGCCCGGAACCAGAAGGGGAAAGAAATGCAGAGAAAAGAAGCAACCCAGACAAGGAGAGACTGAGTCAGAAGAGGCCGTAATCTGGACAAAGGGATTGATAGGCGTCATTCTGACAATGCAGACATAGCAGAGAATTTAGACTGCTTCTCTGTACTTGAGTCGGAAGGCATACCGGGCACCAACAAGGCTCCGGTAACTAGGAACCATAACAGGAGCAAAGACTTGATGCATTTCAGGAGACAGGGTTGCGGGGCTCTGCTGAGAAAATGGAGTGGCTTAACTCGTGCTTCCTAGTGAGTGTTCTCAAGACAGTGAGAACACTTATTGCCAATGCATAGGGCAGGGGACTACAACTCCCATGATACCATACCATCATCTATTCAAAGTAGGCCCAATGGGAATTGTGGTTCAAATCATCTGGAGAGCCAAAGGTTGCAGACCCCTGACATAGGGTGAAAATAAGACATGTTACTACAGTGTTTAAAAGCAGAAGGAATCTGGCATGAAAATTATTGGAAGTAATGTTGCATTAGCTTGTGACACATAGGTCCAAACTCTGGATGCATTGGCATAGACAGATACCATTGAACTCTTGGTTGGAACTTTAACAACAAATAGCCTCTTCCATTCGGGTGGAATTCCAGTACATGACTATGCCCCACATCCAATTTGCTTCACCCTGTACAACTTAAACCAAAGGGCTATATGTCCCAAAATGTATTTTCTCACTGAGTGAAACAGCTCAAGCAAACTATATGTCGCACTCCTGTAGTTTTCTGCTGAGTCAGAAGTGGCTGCTTGGAAGGACTGGTCGGGGAGTGAGCAGTGCGGCTTGACACATTGCTATGTCCCTTCCTCTAAAAGCTCTAACAGCTCTACAACATTTCGTTTTGGGTTTCAGCCTCGGTGACCGTGGCCGGTGAACCAGCGGATCGAACCAGGACCTGGAGAGGCCTGGAGAGACCTGGAGCAGCTTACCCAGATTGGCCTGCGTCTTCAGAGGTCAGAGTCATCGCCAGAGTTATAGTTGTAGTCACAGGCACACCTGCAGTGATTACAGTGGCTTGGCAGTAGGGGCACTCTTGCGGGCACACAAGGAGCACAAAAGGAGATCTGCAAGGTGATACCCCCTATAGGCACCCGCACAGGAAGGTGCGGCAGTGAGTGCTTTCCGCACCCTGGTGATTTTTGATGTGCTTTAGAGTTGCTTAGGTTGGATTACTTCACCAAAGTAATATTGGGTTTTCTTTCTTTAAAAGAAAAGGTACCTGCCAAATCGCGTGATTCGGCCCTGTTTTTTTTTTTTTTTAACTAAGTAAGCCTTTTTAATCTGCCCCCTGCCCATTGACCTTTGGTAGATGGCCCATAAAGCCGGCCCTCCACAGCGCTGCAAGTGCTCCAAGCTGAGAAAGATGAGGAGGGGTAGAAATGCAAAAACCAAATGCACTCATCTACAACTAAGGGGTGCTGTTCATCTCACATGACACAATCCACTATCAGATGGGCCCTCAGAAGCCAACAAGGCCTTAACCAACAAGTGTCACCTCCTAACTGCTCTGGGTTGAGCAATGGCAGTACTGAGGATGAGCCCACTACCCTTTGTGTTGTCACCCCCCTTTCCCCACTTGTCCCCGTTGTCCTCGATGCTTCTCTACGAGGGCTAGGGACAAGTCCTCAAGGTGTCTTGGGAGTCACTCTTTTGGTTGATCAGAGTGGTGCTTACGTCGCTACTGCCTCCATATATCCTCCATGCATCTTTCCCACTCTGACAAAACCATAATCGAGGCCCTGGAATGGTCCATTGATCACCTCTACAAGGAAAACTGCCTACCATCAGTGGTAGCTGGGTGGGTTTGTGGTTTCAACAATGGTTTTGGTAAGGATCTGGAAAGGGCTATCGAGGGAAATGTAAGAAACATGGACAGTGATCCTGACATACAGAGGAGCGCGATGGGCAGCCCTCCCCTTATTGGAACTGCTTTTCAGACGGCATCTGCATCCAATGTCCTCTTAAAAGCTATACCAGAAATAAATGATTATCATGGATCTGCTAGGTGATTTACCAAAAATCTCCAACTCATTACTGTTGGGGTCTGCACCACTCTCTGGCTCCAACCTCCGTAATTCTTCACCAACAAAAGGTGGCTTGCAACCGGGCCTCCGCCTCTCATGATATGATATATGATATGATATGATATGGCATTTATGACGCGCCTATGCACAAGTGTTTCATCTCCAAGGAACCTAGAGTGCATTCATGTAAACGTGTCTGCTTCACGAGGAGTTGGCGACTTTTTAGGCTCTTGGTAGGCCGTCCAAGCACATGAAGAAATATGCCAAGAAAGGTTTAGACAAGATGGTGAGGAAATATGCCAAGAAAGGTTAAGACAAGATGGTGAGGAGTCCACATAGTCCAACCAGAATTATGGGCAAAATCAGCAACTTAATTTTTCCTTACTATCACATTCATCTGAAAGTTCCGTCGATCGCGCACAAATTGGAACCTCCGATATCGCTAATCGCTAATCGGGAAGGAATGCAGCAAGTGGAAGTCTAGTTCAGACATCTGATGTCAACCATTAAAGATGAAATATCTAATTTAGGTAACTCCTATGCACGAAATGAGCAACAGAATGAGCTACATCTTGATATGTGTCTGAATGCTATTACACATATGGCTGAAGGCTGGTGTTGGTCTCTGCCGACAACTGTGAGGCCAAAAAGATCTAATGCCGTCTGCCAAACGGATAAAAACTAGGACGATATTTGCTGTAATAAGGCACAAACCTTTTAGGATGTGCGCATCTCCCATGGAGGAGGCGATATCCAAGTACCCTCAGACAAGACTATTGTATCAACAGTCCCTATGTGCTTACCTGTGAAGCCCACAAAGCTCGTAGTAAGTGACCCTCGGGACAAGAGAGTGTTGGCTACATTTAATTCAACCTCGCCTCTGATAGCATCCCTGCTAATGACAGGTTGGCCAACGCAGGCCTACCTTATAAGCCGTCCGAGGCTCAAAAATCCCTTGTACAGTTAACCCCTGTTGCCGCATCAGAAGTGAGGAATGAGGAGAGGACAGTTGATATCGAATCTGATCGGCCAGACATTCTAGCGCAATGGAGAAAACATAACATTTTCTGCTGCTTTAAAGGTCTCTTCAATGGGAATAAGAACTCATACAAGAGAACTCCAATGAAGGCTCTGAGTGATATATTGGGTGTGTCTGATATATATTTTAAGATTTTTACAGTGACAAGGATTTTGTCAGACTGTATGTTCTGTGGAGGGTGCAATGTGCATTTTAGCCTTTCTAACAAACCTGTGTGTTAAACTGCATAACTGCCATTTCATACACTGAAATGCAAGTGTATCAAGATTCCAAACACTCCATCTGTCATCTGCATGATACCTGGCACTCACCCCTTTTCACACTTGCTGAGGTGACTCTAAATAAGAGTGAGGCGAGGCAAAGTAAATATGCTCCTCAGGCCCTCCTGATTATCGATCTTACAAAGTCCGAAATAGAGAGCAAGCTGAACAAAGTGTCAGCCTTGAGTCAGGGTTGCCCGCCTAAGCGTGCTACTGAAATTGTTTACAACTGCATGTCACATGTTCCACCTCTGAGCAGGGTTGATATCCTTGCTCCACAACGTGGTACGGATGTTTTGGGGGTGGCTGCTTGCGACCAGTGCAGGAGAATTTCCGGCAAAACAAGCTGGCCCGTACCTGTAGCCCCAAAACCCTGTCAAACATTTATCTTGGAACATAACTGGATTTGCAACAATTTCTGAAAAAGCGGTTATAAAGTGTTCATCCCTCCAGTAAGGAAGTCGATAAGGGGCAGGCCAAGTGGGGGTCTGCTGTCATGTTTTTCGAAAACAGACTTATAGGATCTAAAACTCTAGTCCAAACTGCATCTCCTGATATTCTTACTATACAATGGGAGGTTGATTCCCAAAATATTCTCATCATTGTTAACATCTATCTGATGGCCTCGGAGGGAGCGATAGTTGCCCTGTTAACCCATCTTGACGAACAAGAAAAGATGATGTTGCTGTGCACTGCACATCAAGTGCACATAGTGCTAGCAGGTGATTTTAATACTCAGCTTGAAATTGTTGAAGAGTATAAGTTCCTGTACAGGGACTATGATGAGCTGTGGAGTATTCCACACACTCATTGCCACCTCTGTGTACCTAGGACGGCTTTCTTTGCCAAATTAATCAGAGGAATAATGACAAGGGGGTATATGGGCTGCAACGGTAGGCTTTCTCTCATGATATCCCCCAATGCCCACATATATTTCAGGGAACTACCAGACACAAATTGATTATATTTTATTACATGTAGAAAGTTGGTGCTAGGGGTTGACTTTCAGCGAATTGAGAGCGACCATAATCCCCTCCTGATATCTCTTGCTGTCACCCCTATTCCTGCACATTCTTTGAAGGATGGGCCTGGAGTTTTACCAGGAAATTTCAATGTCCATGCAGGCAGGAGGAGAATGCAATGGAGGTCGTTGGTAGAAAACAAACATATCAGCAGTGCCTACACCCAGTGCTTTAAGTGGGGTAAGAAATTGAGGGGGGGCCCTCGTTTGGGGGCGTGGCATCCGCTGTGGGCGTGGCCTAAAAGTGCACAAATCATAGTAGGGTGCGCAAACAAATATATAAATGTAGTAGAGCATTTATATATTTGTATGCGTACTGGTATGGTTTGTGTATTTTTCAAGCCTTCTTTTATAAACATAGCAATGTTACATATTTCTATGTTTATAAAAGGTGGCTTGAAAGTATACAAACCATAGTAAGTTACGCACACTTGTGTGCTTACCTTACTATGGTTTGTGTACTTTTCAAGCCACCTTTTATAAACATAGACATTTGTAACATATTTCTATGTTCATAAAAGACGGCTTGAAACGTACAAGCCATCTTTTATAAAGCGTTGAGGACGGACAAAACCCAAGGTGGTTTTGTCCGTCGACAAAGCTTTATAAAAAATGCCTTGAATTGTGTACGTTTCAAGCCGTCTGTTATAAACTTAGAAATATTTCTACGTTTATAAAAGATGGCTTGAAACGTACACATTTCAAGGCATCTTTTATAAAGATTTGCCAAAGGAGACAGGCACCTCGAGATCACAGAGCCCGAGGCGTCTTTCACCCTCTGGGAACCCGCGTGCTCCATGATCTAATCTGCATATTAGATCATGGAGCCTGCAGGTTCACAGAGGGTCAGTGACCTGGCGAGGGCAAACAAAGGAACTGTAACTTCCCTGATGACCCCTCAGATGGGGGGTCATCAGGGAAGTTACAGTGACTGACAGAAGTGCCAGCCAGCCTCAGCGACTCTGTGGCTGGCTGGCACTTCTGTCCACTTGCCTAACGTTACACTGGCGGGCGTATCTCCCGTCGCGGCTGCGGCCGTGGCGGGATAATGCATCCTGCCATGGCATGGTGGGACGGGGGGCCCCGGCAGGGCCCCGGCTCAGCCCCACTTTTTGGAGACTGGCGGGGCCCGGCCCCGGCAGGCCCCGGCCCACTTAAAGCACTGCCTACACCCAAATTGGTCCCGCTTCTTGAATCTTTTGCTGAAGGGGATGGTTTGCTCCATGATATCTTCTGGCAGCAGTTGGCCTGCCTGCTGAAGCCCATCTTAACTAAACGAGGTAAAAAGAGGCCCAGAATATTTCACCTCAAGAAGGGTAGTTTGATCAGGAGTGTCGCCAAAAGAAGTTAGAATTATTGTCTATTGTGAAATCGATGGAGCATAGGACCACTACTACTGAGTTAGAAAAGGGAGATGTTCTGTAAAAAGAAATGGGAGGAGCTCCAACTAGCAGTTAGAAGGAATAACCCTTGGGTTTCTGGAAGCTGGTTTCCGCGCATAATAAGTGGTCGTCCAAAATGCATATACCCAATCTCCCTGAGGGAATTTTGGTACTCACATTTTACCGACTCTGGTCTCCAGCCACTGATTTACACAGAACCAATGCAATGGGAGTCTCTGATGTCACACTATGTTTTGGACGTCTCCTTAGAGGAGGTGAAGGAAGCAATTCTCTCACTGAAAAGGGGAGACGTGCCGGGGCCAGACTCAATACTGGGAGAGTGCTTAGCACGAAAGTAGGAGGATGGGGCCCTGTTCTATTGCATGTATTATTGAACATTACAAGCCCCAACATTACATTGAACATTACAAACCCCAATTTAGTGCCTGAGTCATGGCATGGGGCTACTATAATCCTCATATTTTAAAAAGGAAGTTAAATTGGCCCCCAAAAGTACAAACCTCCCTAATTGAAGTAGCCTCAAAGATATATGGGAACATTATTTTAAATAAGTTGGAGATTTAGATGTCATCAAACAATGTGCTCTCTGATCTGCAGGCAGGTTTCCGTCCAGGTATTGGCCTAGTGGATCAAATATTTAGGCTGTCCCTAATCTGTGACAAATACATGAGACTCAGAAACCAAAACCTCTTTCTGGTTTTTATTGATCTGCGAGCAGCTTTCGATTCAATCCCTATATCAAAGCTATGGGAGTATCTAGTCCATCATTGGGTCCCTGTTACCCTCTTAGTGGCAATCCGTGGTCTGCACATTGGTACATATGCATGAGTGCGTACCCCCATAGATGAAGTTTTGACCAACTCTTTCCCTGTATCTAAGGATGTTAAGCAGAGTTGTGTTATCGTGCCAACCCCATTTAGCTTATACATAAATCCGCTAGCAGAGGGATTGAACGTTGCGACATGGATGCACCTATGCTAGGAGGGAGTAAAATGGGTATTCTTCTATATGCTGACGATGCGGTTCTGATGAGTAAACCAGGAACCAGCATTCAGAAAGCACTTGCTCTGTTTGACTCAATATGAATCAGGCTGGGGCTCGAAATTAACCTGTCTAAAACGAAGGTTATGCTTTGGTACAAGAGAGGCAGTCATTCCTTTCCCCCAATCCATCTGATGAGTAACATGTTAGAGAGGGTAGAATGTTATGACTATCTGGGGTTCGCCTAGATGCAAGAGGTCACTGGGGGAAACATATACAGAAATCCACTCTTAATTGTACAAGACAAGGTGCGGCTGTGCAGGGTTTTATCCACTTCTATGGTGGAAATGCAGTGTTTTCTGCACTGGAGATTTCGAGGGCCTGTGCCAATTCATCTGCCCAGTATGGTGCAGAGATTTGGGGTCACTCTGATGTTGGGGGACTGGAGCAAAAGGAAACTATTATGGTAAAAGAGCTCCTCTCTCTACCAAAACGTGCCCAGTCTCTCCCTTTAAAATAGAGCTTTGGGTGGACACAGTGGCTTTTGATGCCAGATTGCGCCCCTCCTGTATTACCATAAAATGTGTACTTCACCTGCCCCTGGCACTTATAAAGAAAGCTTTTTTTAGACATCCTTGCACAAGATGGGGCTAGAACACTTCCGTGGTTTAAGTATCTCTACAACCTAATTAGGAAACATGGTTTCCCCCAAATGTCTGATTCCAATTTTTAAGATCACATGATAATGAAAGAATGCATTAAACAAAAGTATAAGGATTGGCACTACAGGGAAAAGGTCTTAGTGATCAGTCGGGTAGGTACTAAAGCAAAATATTTTGAGCTGAAACAATTGTTGGGTCAAGCAATAAAGCTAGATTGGGGTTTCTCCGTCTTGCCTGGGGTGTCAGCTCTTGGGGCATAGCTGACTCAACTATGTGTACCGTTTGTGGGAGTGCTGTTGAAGATCGTATACATTTCCTGTTTCTATGTCACCTGCATAGGAGCCTGTGTCTTAAGTGGCTCGTCCACATGTATAAAATGTATAATTTAAATTGGCACAAAAGAAACCTTAAATTTCTTTCTAAGCTCCCAAAATAGTCATGTACTTCAGATACAATGATCTTATCTTAAAAGTGCATGGCACTTAAGAAAGAAATTTACACTGCCATCGAACTGCCACAAATGAATTGGTTTTATTGGTTTTATTGTTTTTGGTGTTATCTTGTACTTTTATGGCAGATGCCGAAATAAAGTGTATTACTACTACTATGTGTGCCCTACCTTTGTGCAGCTATCCCCAGAAAACCACAATTCCCGGAAGGCACGTTACATCTGTCACATTAAGCCCAAGAAGTACTCTGTATCTCAGAGACGATTCAAGGATTTATGTTTGAAGATTATTGACGACCCAAGAGCCGTCCCTCTCTCTCATAAAAAAGCACAGATTCTCCCTATCCCAGGTCTCCCTAGTGCCCACGTTCGTATAACAGAATATTGACCGACACTCTCTAGATTATGACACGTATTGGAGGTGATGTGCTAAAGGCAAAATGCCTTATCTCACTCAGGGATTTCCTAGACCTAGACTGACCGTACACTAACCAGTGGTTAGTTATCTAAAATCAGTACTGGATTCCTTTCAGACACTTTGGCCAATTAGGTCTCCTTCCTGTCGGTACACATACGACTCTCCTCTCTCCCCCTTCCTTCATCTCCATCCACCTCTTATTCTATCACCTATGTCTTTCTCTGTACCTCCAATGCATTTCACTCTTTCAAAGTCTTGCCTCTACCCTTCGGAGTTACTACTTTCTCCATGACCCTACTACTCCCTCCTCCCATACTTCTACTCCCTCCTCTGACACTATCTCCTCTGCACTAATACTGCCTGCTCCACATTACTGCTCCTCCCTCCACACTACTACTATTCCACCGCACATTCTTCACAAAATACCCTCCTTTCGCTCACAAAAATACTTCACATTCACTCCCTATACGTGTTCTCTTAAACACACGTGCTGCTCAACACACTTGCTGCTCTTTCATGCACACTCACTATGCAGTACCATTTGCACTGACTAACTGTTGCTACACCTCCCCCAAAAATTACCTCCTCTTTCCTCTCAACCATCCTTGCTCATGCTTGTCTCTGGGTATGCTACCTCCTCCTCCTCTGACCTCACCCAACCAACCCACAACGTCTTGTTTCCTGCTGTCTATTTTAACCCCCTCCCTGTCCTTTGATTGAACCGCTGTTCCTGGCCAATCTGACCGTTTTTTTTGTTCAACTGGCAGGTGTTACATACAAGAAAATATTGATGCAGTCCTTTGAATCCCACCAATGTTCTCCATGCAGGTCTGTTGTGGACCAATTATGGTGTTTCATCTTGTGCAAAGATTGTTTTAGGTGGCTCTGGTCTGGCCACCTCTAAGGTAAGTCCTGGTTTCCTGAGGTGAGATTTCCTGTTATGCCCCTGCTGCTCTAGGGGGCTCACACCAGTCTCCTTCCTGGTTGGGCCACAGCTAGTGTGCAGTGTGTGGCTTTGCAGGTAGTCATGTAGGAGTTCCATCTCCTGGCCCGTGGTTTGCTCTGCTCCTGCAAGCAGAAATGCAAGACAGTGCACAATACAAGTGACTCTCCGGTGACTCTCCCTCTACGGCGGGGTATAATAATACCTTTATGAAGTGCTGATAATTCACCCGATTGTAGGTGCTCTTGTCCCATGTCTGCAGCATTTCTGAAAAGCAACGAAAAAACCTTGGCCAGCATTTTGAGCTTTGTGTATGGAGTGATGCAAAGGGGTACTGCACATAAACAAACTGGCACATGAGGAGGGGACAGGAATTGGGGCCCTCCTAACTGCCACTACCCCATCTGGGGTACGACTGACTCTGGAATCCATCATCTGTAAGCCATCCACCACAGGCTGAAAGGATTCCCATCCCTCCTTTTCAAACTCGGGGTACTGATCTTGTCAAACACCTCACCTCCGACTGACCACTATTTGACACATCCCCCCACCCAATGGGAGGAATTGTATGACCGTTTTACCTCCTGGAGGCAAAAGTTGAATAATGGGAAAACAATGCTGAGTAGAAACTCCTTGGGAGTCCTCACATTACAGTCATGGGTATTGTTGGCTCTACCCGCAAAATGACATTGCTATCCAAGTTCTGTGAAAAAATATCCATGTCCCCGTGGACACAGATAATTTGAGTCATGATTTTTAGGCACAATTATTCAAGCATGGTCATGTCTGCTTATATAGTGGTTTGCTTACTCTCTGAATAGATTAGGCATTTGACTGGGAGACCATCAACTTTTACAGGGAGGTGAAACTTATGGTTGGTCTCACTGGTCATGCACACTGTCCACTGTCCTGGTTACGCCCATCCTCCTCTTTGAGAAATAGATCTACAAGGTATTCGGGATCTGATGGCTCTTCTGTCCAGCCTTCTGGGTTGTCTTCATATAGAACGTGGGTTGTCACTGAGCTAAGGAGCCCAATGTAGATTAGTTCTTACTTGAGTTTCTCTGGGCAGAATCGCACCAGGTGTCCAGGATTCCAAGAAGTGTCAACACTTATGGATCAAGCAGAGGTCATGATCTACACCTGTCTGCTGGGGGGGAGGGTTCCTTGGTTTCGAGTCAGTGTTTTGGTTGGTGGGACCTGGTTGCCTCACTGAGGGACTTTTTTCTCATACACGGGTTCAGGATTTGGGCTTACTGTGTTTCTTCATTCCCCCGATGACTTCCAGGGAACACATGGATTTCTAGTGTGTGTTAGCAGTCTGCATTACTCCTCAAGTGTGGATTTATGCAGCTGCCAAAGGCATTTCTGTAGGGATGGGACTGTGAGTTGATGAACTGCTCCACTACAAGCAATTTCTTTACCTCTTCAAATGTTTTGTTAGCCAACCATTTATTCACCAGGTCTCTCACTCAATAAGACATCTGGTGTGGTGTATCTCCCGGTGTCAGGCGTAGATGTCTCAGTCATATGCGATAGTGTTCCCAGTCTTTGCCAAGTCACTCTAGTATGGCTTGTTTTAATTCTTCATATGGTCTTCTTTCATCTGTGTTGAGGGCTTGAAAGACTTGTTGGGCTTTCCCCTGTAAATAATGGGATGATGTACCTTGCCCAGTGATCCTGATGTCAACATGCAGCTTCCTCAACCCTTTTGAAGTTCAGAAGTAGGCATTGCCACTGCTCAATTTGTGTAATATGGCCAGTGGGACTGCATGAAGCTTTCTTTCTTCTGTAATGGCCCCCTATATGGTGGTAATGGTCTCCTGATATTGGCAGCAGATGGCCAGTTGGTCTTCTACCAGGGCTCTCAGCAGGTCCTCAATAGATATTGGATTGAGACTTGTATCTCAGAGAACAGGAATTTCTCAGGAGCTGCAGGCTTCATTGCCTCCTCTTCCTCGTCAAACTGGTAGTCTTCCTCTACTGATGGAAAGCGGGGCTACCTGGGTGTTCTTGGAGTCTGCGTCCACTAGCTTTAGCCTGCTTCTTCTGGCTGCTCCTTGCTCGTGCCTCACATATTTGTTCTAATAAACATTTCCTGCTATCGTCTGCCATGATAGGATATTCCTTTGGACAGTTGCCTTCAATCCACTAAGTTCTGATCCTGCAGATTCTCAAGAGTCCAGAGATTTTTCGGATATGGGATAGAGACCTAGAAATTCTAGTTCCAATCCTATTTCCCAGACCTCTCGATCCAAGGACACAGTACTCACAATTTCTTAGTCATCTCCAGCCTCAAATTTCCCTTATTTTCTTCTCTCAAGTGGGCTGCATCTGTACCAGGCTTGATTAATCCCACAGTAACACCACCTGTCACAGATGGATCAAATAGTACTCTGTGTCCCAGAGACTGTGCAAGAGTTTTTATTTGAAGATTGCTCAAGGTCATAGGGCCATCCGTATCGTTCTCATCTAGAAAACACCAATCCTCTGTATCCCATGTGTCCCTAGACCCTGTAACAGTTTATTGAGAATCCACCCTCAACACAGGGAGTTCCTTCCCTCCCCAATAAAGGTGTCACCCAACAAACTGTTTAATGTCAGTTATTTATTCAACTCTATCTCCAAATCATCTCATACCACTTGGATCCCTCACCCTGAGCTACCAATGAGCAAAGAACCAGACCAGTGTACAGGAAATATATTTGTATTTATTTGAATGATAAATATTGGAGAGCACACTAAAAAGACACATGACACCTTCTTCATGGCTCACAATGAAACCTCTTCTTACATAAATAAATCACACAAGTTGGTTGAGAAAACACAGATAACAATTCTTTACTTTCTACAGATTTCACTTCAAGAAATAATCAAACTGGTCAATGAACAAAAATTCCATATCCAATGCTGTATAATTTCGATTTTCCTGCGTGCTTAAAAGGCTAGCAGTTTGGTTTACAGATTTGTACAAATGCATATGGCAATCATGATTTCACCCACACTTTTGTTTTAAAATAAACACAGGGTGATTTAGCAGTTTGTTTTTCAGACCCCTCCCCTTTGGTCTCTCTTGGGAAAGCCAGACAGAAAAAATTGGATGATTTGGAAATTTCAGATTTCAGATCCCCCTCCACTTTAAGGCTTGGGTTGGGGAAGATGGACCCACAGGATTACCCAATTAAATTACAGTCTATAGATTTAAGGTCAAACTGGGAATAAGCTTTTTTAATTTAGATTTTTTTAACAAACATCACCCTGTGGTGTTCTGCCAAAGGGGAATTTTTAGTTAAATAGGCTAAGGATCTACACAGTTTTGCCCTCCATCCCCCGCCCATTACAAAGTGAAAGGATTTAAGGCAAGCAGACTCCCCCACCTTTCGGTTTCACATGGATCAAATCTACTTATATTTAAAAACTCTGTTTAATGTTCAGGAAAGCCAGCTGCATTTCAGGACCCTCATGGAGGACAGGTCAGGGGTCTGGTGACTCAATTCTCAAAGATGGCCCCCAGCTCTTCACCAAAGGGCCCAGTCAGCTTTTTTAGTCCTCCTCAGCAATAGAAAAGTCCACCAGCTGCAATGTCAGCAAATCTCTTTTGGTGTGCTGCCAGGTGGTAATTTTCAGCAGCCCCCCCTTTTCTCACAGTGCATCTACTTTATATACCAGTGATGACACAATCTAGGTCTAAATATTGGGCAGTGCCCTGCAAGAATTCACTCACGGGGATTGGACAGTTACCCTTCTCTCTCCTACCAAGTCCAGCCATTCTCTATTGATTGGTTTAGAAGTCTGGAACAGACATATGGCAACTCTCATTTGAAATCCCCTTTTGTTTCCATGTTAACTCTTAGGCAAAAATTAGTTTTGCGGTAAAACGTCAGTATGTACGAGTAACTTGCATAACATATATATATTTTCCAATTCAGCTAATCATGGGGAATTAGATAAAACGACAGCGGGGTCCGCACCATTTTGCAGGGGCATTTGGAAATGTTCTGCTGTTTTTATAAAAAAGTATCATTGTTAGGAAAATACAATTAACTTGCCACGTTCCTAATTTTACCCTCCACCAGTTCGCCAACTCTCAAATTGGGAACATGTTCAGAGCAGGCACAAACACCTTTTAGCTTCTCATTACAATTCCCTAAGTCGCAGGTAGATGAATTTTAGTTCAACTAAATCACCTGGAAATGATCTAAAAAATGACACAGAAATGAAGGCAGTATGATTTATGGTTGTTGAGAAAAACGCATGTTATAATAATCCTTTTAAATTAATAGGACATCGTCTTGTTATGCAAATTGTAGCTCTCCTATTTCCAGGTCATTTGCCCCTCTTGGCCACCCTGTGACCAGAGTTTTATAATTAGCCTCTTTGTTGTTTGAAGTTTTTTGTTTGAAGTTGGTGGCTGCAAGTTGTAAACACTTAGGAGACCTTGGCCACACAAAGGGATCCCCCTCCCCACATACGAGTAATGAACTGGCTAGAACATTTGGCCTGCACAAAACTGCCTTCAGAGACTGCAGGTCTGGGGACACTTAGTTTTCAACTCCCTTCAGGCAGGCCACATTTTATTGCAGTTGTAAATAGTGGGGATGCATGAACCAGGCTTGGATTGGGAGAAACCATTTGCAAATTCTGCCCAGAGACCCACCGATTGACCTTGGCTGAAAAGACGTCACATATTGCATTTTCTAACGTAAGCCTTTATTCTTTGAATTAGTGTGTGTTTTACTGATCAGGGTTCACTTTGCGTTTGCATTGATGGATTTCTTCTCTCTTTTCACACAGCATTATTTTTTTAAAGATGACAGCTGAAACTGCTGGTTTGTTTCTTTCAGTCATTAATAACATCAATGTCAGTGAAAATGCGCATTTATTTCCCAGCCAGCAATGTGATGTGTTTTTCCCATCTTCACTCGGATTACATTTTTATTTTAGCTTTCCATGGATTTCCACTGCAGAAAGTCACCCACATAGTCTGCATAAATATGCCAATTTTCAGCGTGCAGGTTTCTGAATTCTGACAGGTAATTTCCACAGTGGTGCCTTCAGTTCGATGGGTCTGGGGCCTTTGATTAAACCCCACAGGTCCCCGCTAGTTCTTCATGATTCTTTCATGGGGAAGAGCAGGGCTGGGTGGGATTTCATCCGAAGTCCCTTTTTTATCCTTATATTTTTTCCTTTTTCCTTTTGGAGCCCGCTTGCTCAATTGCCATCATTACGGAGTGGGCACTGTGGCCTTTACTTATGTCTTTGGGTTGGGGGTGTAGCAGGGCACCCCCCTTCCTTTCTTCTGCCCTTACTGCCTAGAGATGTTCCCAGACTCCCCTCTTGCATCCAAGCTGGAAGTGAATGAAGTTAATTATCTAGCAAATAGAAACAAGAGACGTTCTGTACATTTTACACAACAAATGTGCCTGGAAGATTTACACAGCAATGACAAAAACAACAACAGCATACTTTTGAAACACAAGACATTTTCACAATTTCAAAAAACCTGACTTATTTATTTTCTTTCTCTTTCCAATGAGCACTAAGTAAATTACTCCCTGTATATATATATATATATATATATATATATATATATATATATATATATATACATTACACAGCCACGGTAGTGGCTGTGTAGTTATGGTTAAGTTGCTGTTTCCATAGGAAGAGCCCTTTTTGGGTGGCTTATAACTTCACTCTCCCTGGACGAATCCTCACCAAACTTTGAAAAAAAAAGTATATGGGTCACTCTGAATTTTTTTGCAAAGTTTGGTGAGGTTTGGTCCAGAGGGGGCAAAGTTATAAGGGGGGTGTTTTTTTCCCATAGACTGAATGGGGAAAAAACTTTGCTCACGCCTACAGCCCAAACCGCTGGATGGATTGTCACCAAATTTGGACCAGGAGCAGCGGCTTGGTCCCAGAAGCTTGCTTTTGCAAATTTGGTGAAAATCTGTCCAGTAGTTTTTTATAAAATGAGCAAATAATAGGGCAAAAAAATTGTGATATCTATGTTCGGTCCGCGGACACACTTCACTGTTCGCTCCACGGACAGTGTCCTGATTGGCCAACCGGCTTGCGTCATGTCCGCGGACATGCAACGTGTTCGTTGATTGGACGGTGAAGAGCGTGAAGCGCATCAGATTTCCGGGAAAAGTCACCATCTTGGATTCGCGGACGTCCGCGGACAACGCGGTGAAACTTTGTGGAAAAATACTATTTAGTAGAGTGTTGGTGTGTAAAAGTGTTTGGGGATGGTGGGGGAGTAAGAGATGGGTTAAATGTTGTATTTATTTAGGTGGTAGACCCCCCTGTAGTGTTCGTTTTGTCCGCGGACAACGCGGATGTTCTGAAATGTTCTAAATAAATGAAATGGGGGTGTTCTGAGGACACTACGCCTGTACGTATTGTTCGCAAGCAAGCTGAAAGTGTTCAAGAACACTGGCGGTGACCTGAAATGTTCGAAAATAAACGAAATGGGTGTGTTCTGAGGACAGTAAGCCTGTTAGTTTTGTTCGCAGGCAAGTTGAATCTGTTCTAAGAACACATCATGTGTCCTGGGATGTTCGTCAATAAATAAAATTGGGGTGTCCTGAGGACGGTATGCCTGTCAGTTCTGTTCCCAAGCAAGTTCAAATTGTTCTAAGAACACGTGTTCGCAAGCCCGTTCAAAGTGTTCTTTGAAAACATTATGTGTCCTGGGATGTTCGTAAATAAACGGAATGAAGGTGTCCTGAGGACGCTATGTCTGCCCGTACTGTTCGTAGGCAAGTTGAAACGGTTCTAAGAACACTCATGATGTCCGCAGACATTAAAAGTGTCCATATGGCATAGTTGAAATGTTTGGCTCTATGGGTGTGATATGCCGCGGTGGTTGTGGCCAGGGCATAGAGTCTTGGGAGCACGGCCATATAGCCATGCACCCAAGACTCTATGCCCTGGCCACAACCACCGCAGCATATCACACCCATAGTGGCTTATAACTTTGGGATCCAAGAACAAATTTATAAGCAACAAGGTTATAAGCCACTATGGGTGTGATATGCTGTGGTGGTTGTGGGCAGGGCCCATAGTCTTGGGTGCATGGACAAGATCAAATTTATAGGCAGCAAAGTTATAAGTCACTATGGGTGTGAATTGCTGTGATGGTTGTACTTAATACAATATACTTACTGCTTGGTTTGGTAACTGGAGTACATGTATTTCTTGTTTATTTCTGTGATAAAAGAAAAGATCATGTTAGTATTTGTATTTTGTAACAACTTATAACATTGAATAATCAACATTTTTTTGTTTTGACCCTCATATTTAGTAGATTACAAAACAGTGCACTGTGCAATTTGCTCAGTTTCTGTGTTTGTTTCTAAAATCATTGGGTCTGTGGGAGAAAAAAAAATCCATGTTAGATTCAAAAAAACAAAATGTGTTATGCTACAGTCTATTTGTTTGTTTGTTTTCAGTGTTCACTTGTTGTTTCTGTCTAATGCTCTATATATTGGCTTGTTGCAGATTTTTGGAGCAGTTAGATACCTGTTGACATATTCTAACAGTCTATTTTTTGTTATAATGAAGTGGTATTGATTTATCTGTTTGGATATTGTAAAATTTTGGGGTGGTTAGATACCAGTAGGCGTATTCTAACTGTCTATTTTTTGTTATAATGTAATGGTATTGATTTATCTGTTTGGTTATTGAAAATCTTGGGGTAGTTAGATACCAGTTGGCGTATTCTAACTGTTTATTGGTTTATATAATTTAGTGGTATTCATTTATCTGTTTAGTTGTAGAATCTTTGGGCAGTTATATAGCTGTTGGCATATAGTTTTCTAATAGAAGTTTAGTTAATGTTTAAATACAGTTTAGTTAATACATTTTGGTTTTAAGAAGATTAAATAAGCGTTTGTAAGATTTGCAGGTAATCTCTGCTTTAGAGTAATGGTACTATCATTACATTCAAACCATCCACATTTTTTTTATATATATGCAGTATAGTTACCTGCATTGATTGTGGCTCCTGTGTGGTAGATTACACCTATTGTTGTGAAGGTTTTTTTACCAAGTGATACTTGACCATGGCCCTCATTAGGACCCTGGCGGTAAGGGGTTTACGCCAGCGTTAGCTGCGCCGACCCCTTACCGCCAACTACGAGTTCCCAAAGCGCCATGGTCACTTCTACGCCCGCTTTTTGCGGGCGTAAAAATCCATGGCGCTATGGGACCTTGGTGTTAATTACGCCACCGTAATGTACGGTGGCGTAATTAACGCCTTCCCCACTCCCATTGAGCCCTATGGGGCCGAAATGGGAATGGGGAAGGGTAAATGGGTCAATGGGGACTTACCGCCCCGCCAACCTCAGAATGGGGCGGTAAGTCCGCCATCCGCCATGGCGTAAACGGACTTTACGCCATGGCGGAAAAGTCCGTCGATGGCGGAAAAAATCCGCCAGGGTCGTAATGAGGGCCCATGTGTGAATCCAGTCAGCTTGCAGTTGTTTTTGGTACCATCTTCATTGTAACGTAGAAGCATTAGTATTACGTATTTACTATGTGTTTGTATTAGTAAGGTGGAGCGATTATCCGAATTGCAGGTAGTACATAATCTACCATGGTTTGCATTTTGTACAAGTTGCTGAAATGGAACGGATTCACAATTAGGTATTGATACATACACAAAGCACTCATTGGGGATTTGTTCTTGTGTCACATTGTTGCACAGAGTGCATGTATGTTTCCACATGTATGAAATCTGGAAGATTTCATTTATAGGTATGTTTTTGTTTTACAGTACTTGTAGTAAGTACATTAGAAATTCTTGTGGATCTTCCTGTGAGTTTATAGTAATTTTCACCATTCCAGCACAGTAGTCTAATTGTTGTCTTATTCCATAAACACTATACGTGTTGTCAGGATTGTTTGTTGCGTTTCTATGAAGTACTAACATTTGCAAACACAATTGGTCTGTCTGTGTAAGTAAATGTTGTCAACTATTGGTGGTAATTGAAATAGAATATTCATTGCTACATTTGCATAGCAACTTACACCAATTATATTTGAAAGTTTAAATGGACCAGGTAGTTCTGTATCTGAGTGCTTTTTTTGGCGTTTGTCTTCCTTCTTTGAAGAAGTACCTGGTTTACTTTCCCTAATAGGTTCTTTTTTGATTGTGGTACTTGATGAAGTATTAGTTTCTTGTAATCCCTTTGCAGGATTTGCAGTGACATCCTGTTGCATTTCTGTTTGATTTAGGTTTCTTTTAGAACATTTTACTTTTTGTGGAATAGGAAATGTTTTAAATGGGCGGTGTATAGTGAACGAAGTCTATTGTATTCTGAAATGCAAGGAATATCAGCGTTTACTTTACTTGCATCAAAGTTGATTAGAAATAGACCGTCAAATGTGCGTAAGCGTGATAGTGCTACGTAGCTCATGCCTTCTTTAAAGACTGTGTTACCAATGTCTATCAATGCTTTGTCTAGGGTAAGACCTTGTGATTTATGAATGGTGACTGTGTATGCAAGAGTAAGAGAAAATTGTTCTCTTCGCACATACATGTCTTTGAAGAGAAGGAATCGAGCTGTTGAGCGTCCTATCCTTTTCACTTCTGAAAGTTTGTCAAAGAGAATATTGACAAACTGAATGTTGTTGTCATGTGGGTATGTTTGAAAGCCAACAACTGTACCCAGTGCTCCATTAACTAGTCCTTGATCCACGTCAAGGTTACATTTAAGCATTACTCTGCAATTTAAGGATAATTTTAATATTTTTTCCAATCCAGCTGTGTTGGATATTGAATTTTCTAAACTATTTAGTCTCGTTGTGGCTTGTTCACACGTGGGTAGTGTCATACCATGTATGTCTACTTTGTCTGTGGCGCTAATTTCAATTATGGGTTGAATTTCTTTTTTTAATATTGTTTCATTGAATTTGAAAAAGCTTGCAAGAGTTGGCATTAAGGCCATACAATTGACATTTTTGTGGGCTAATTGTTCAATAACATCTGTAGCACATGCATTATCGCCATAAAGTGCATGAATGTGCCGGGTTTTCAATATTGCTTGTGCTTCTTGAGATAATATACCAACTCTAATACTTTTTAAGATGTTGGCATAAGTGAGATTTGCAGATTGGCGCATGTTTTCTGTTAATTCGCTGTATTGGAAATGTTGTCAAAGGTTGACATTTCCAATGCTGCCAACAGTTTTACGGCAGAGTTTGTGTCCAAAGGTTTTAAAAATAGGCTCACCTTTCACTGGTGTCAATTGAAGAAGATCTCCGAAAACAATAATGTGTTTTCCTCCAAAGAGCTCTTCGTAGTTTGTTTTGAGTACATCTTGTAATCTGAGGTGAATCAAGGCCAACATTAGGTTGGAGACCATGCTCACTTCATCTATTAGTAGCATTTTCATTTGTTTTAATACTCTGCGTAGTTCCATTGCAGCTTCTGTAGACAGTTTGTAATAGTCTAATTTGTTTTGGTGTTCTACTGGCAGGAGTTGTAATCGGTGTAAAGTGACACCGCCTATATTGTAGGCAGCTAAACCTGTGGGGACACTGACAACAGCTGACAGTTTGTTGTTTGTCATTTGTTGAAGGAATTTACTGATGATTTTGATTAAGAATGTTTTGCCAGAACCAGCTTCACCACTGACGTACAGTAGTATAGGTTTGTAATTTTGGCAGGTGCATTCTTTGTTTTCATGTCGTACACCATGTGCAATTTCTTTTGTTACTTCTTCAAAAATGCTACGTTGCTCATTGTTTAGTTTTGATTGTAGTATAGTTAAGTCTTCTTTATCTTCATACTGACACATGGTGTTTTCTACTTCTGTCATAGTAAATTCTTCCTCATTTGTTATTAGTGGCTCTCCCAGTGGTTCTTGGCTTCCTGTTACAGAAGGTTGACTACTGTCAGGAGTGTCCTTATCTTGTTGGGCCTGCAGTTCTTCTTCGTGTTGCTGTTCATTGTGCAACATTGTTTTGTACTGTGTAAAGTTTACATCAGTTATAGTGCTTTCATTTGCTTTGAAAGCGTCTTCATAGGAGTCATAGTTATCGAGTATTTCTTCTTCTTTTCTCCATGGTTTAAAGAGTTGTAGCAGGGACATGTAATATAGTTTTTTATGTTGAGGAGTCTTTAATGAAAATTTGATATGATTAATTAAATTTGGTTTGGTGAGTTTTACTAAGCTGCCTTTACAATTTGTCACTCTGTAGCTACCTTTTTTTCATCGGGTTTGATATTATTTTTGTATGTGAAGTTTTGGGCTATGTGGTATAGACACATGGTTTCCAAAGTGGTACTTCTGTTTGGGTAGTATGTGTCCAGCAAATTGTTTTTTAAAATGCCTTGACTGTTGGGATCATGTTTGGCTATTGTTTCTATATCTTCGTATGATTTTAAAACTCTTTTTCTAGATTTAGCAGGACCAAGACTTAGCCATACTATATTTTCAGATTTTCCATACAAAGCAGTACCAGTTAAACAATCTGCTGCTTCATAGGAGCCACATTCTCTATGGTAGAGCATTTTTATGCCCAAGCTGTATAATTTCTGAGACAGTGTTTTGTCTGATGACAGGTCATTCCAGAGGTCTTTTAGCTCTGTTTTTTCTGCTTTGGTTAAGTATGCTGTAACATATCGTGCAACTGCAATGGAATTGTCTGAAATGTACTCCACATCTATGTTTGCATTCCATAAGTGGGCAATGATTGCATTGTAATCATTTGTATATTTTTCTTCTTCTGTTCTTTTCATGTAATATGTATTTTTAGGTGATTTACCTTTAACACTATGTCTAACTGAAGACATGAAGTTGTTCACTTGACCTGTTTTTGTAACCAGTCTAGGGAAACCAAAGCGGCATTTGGTGTAGTATTTCCCTTTGTTTTTGTATTTGCGACGACAATATTTGCCACATTTGTGTCTTTGAAATTGTAAAATTTGTGCATGAAGATCACTATTTGTTGCTTCTGATGGAATTTGACAAGTGACATATTTTTTAATAAACTGTAAAACAGTGGCGTCACTGTCTTGACCAAATTTAGGGGCATCTTTAATCCATAAAAGCATGTGGATATGTGGTGCTCCTCTGGCTTGGTATTCTTTTCTCCAAAAGAAGTGTTGCACTTCTCCAAGTGAAGGAGCAGTTTTATTACAAATAAAGTGTAGCATAGCAATGAAGCGATGGTGAAAATATCTTGAAACATTAACAGGATCTAGAGAACAAAGTTCTCCAGGTGTTAGTAATTCTAACTGTTTGTTTTGTTTTTGTTTGATATGCGTAGGAAATCATGTAAATCTTCCCATGCATATTCTGCACAACTTAATGTAACAAATCAAGAGGGTGGGCCAAGATGACATCACATTTGTGATGTCATCTTTGATGTCCTGGGTGTTAGTATTAGCAGTGCACAGTGGTGTGGGCAGTTATGGTTGCCTAGGCTACCATAACTGGCGAATTTCAGGGTTTTTTCGGTTTTACTTGGAACCATAATGTGACATTATAAAGTTTTGTTAAGGGAATTTCACAGGTTTTTAGTAGCGCAACTTAACCATAACATCCCCTTAACAAGGTTTTTTTTAGTGATATATATATATATATATTCAATAAAAAAACTTTGTTAAAGGGACGTTATGGTTAGGTTGCGCTACTAAAAACCTATGAAATTCAGTGAAAAAATGTTGTAAAGGGATGTTATGGTTCCAAGTAAAACCGAAAAACCCTTGAAATTCGCCAGTTATGGTAAGCTAAGCAACCATAACTCGCACCACCACCGTGCACTGCTAAGACTAACACCCACGACATCAAAGATGACATCACAAATGTCATTGATGACATCACTGATGACATCACATGTCTGGCTCACTCTTTATTCCTTTACTGACAAATCTAGGGCACATGGTTTTATTCAGTAGCAGGCAGGAAATAACAATTGAAAAGGTACTATATTTGTAGAGTTATCCCTCAAGTATGTTTTTACAGAAATTCTATTAGGGTCCAGTCATATCATATGAAACATATACATAAGGGAAGACACAAGCTTGAAAGACAGCAAACCTTTCTGTGCATGAACATAATCAGTAGAGTTATCAGCACTTTCTGATAGTTCTGTTGTTTTTTTATTACTGTACTTTCCCTGTATATGCTCATATTTGTATACATTGTACTCACACTACTTTCCTTAGGGTGCAGTCACATCATGTGATACATATACATAGGGTAAATAGCAGCTTTGAAACAGAGCAATCGTTTCTCTGCATAAAGATAATCAGTTAGGTTATGAACTGTTTAGCTACTACTTCTGCTTTTTTGCTTACTTCACTTTTCCTGTACATACTCATATTTGCATGTGTTGTTGTCTCTTTGTGTTTTGTCTGTAATAATTCAATTATGTAATACGTGGGTTTTATTAGCTACTTATTACATATTTCACAGTACACAAAACTTTAATAAGAAAACAGTTATCATTTCATTATTCAACATATCAACATTATGAATATTACACCTTTATTATTTATGCTGCACACAATGCCTATGTTTCTGCATGAGTAGCTTAGTATACTGGATAGAACTTCATAATAGAATGCTATTTATATCAATGCATTGCTTAATGCACTAATTAGCTCTTGATATTTATTCCAATGATCTTTGACACTTTTTTCTCACCATTATAATAAGAATCCCTTGTACAGACATTTCATGAAAAGTAATTGCATATGTAATGTCATCAGTGATGTCATCAATGACATTTGTGATGTCATCTTTGATGTTGTGGGTGTTAGTCTTAGCAGTGCACGGTGGTGGCGCAAGTTATGGTTGCTTAGCTTACCATAGCTGGCGAATTTCAAGGGTTTTTCGGTTTTACTTGGAACCATAACGTCCTTTTAACAAAGTTTTTTCATTAAATTTCATAGGTTTTTATTAGTGCAACTTAACCATAACGTCCCTTTAACAACGTTTTTTCATTGAATTTCATAGGTTTTTATTAGTGCAACATAACCATAACTTCCTTTTCAATAGATGAAGACCACTAGCATCCTAGGTCCTCAAAGTGGGAACCCCGGGTGCGGCATCCCGGTGTAGGAAGGAAAATCTTTTACCAAGATGGCCACCATGGAAAGGGAAGGCGGGGTGTATAAAGAGAACACAACAGGGCCTCAGCGGGGGTTGGGGGGAAAAGGAGGGAGACACGGGGCATGAGCGGGGGGTGGGGGGGAACAGAGAAAATCACGGGGCATGAGTGGGGGTGGCGGGAGACACGGTCATGAGCGGGGGGTGGGGGGAAAGGAGGGAGACACGGGCCATGAGCGGGGGGGAACAGTAGGGAGACACGGGGCATGAGCGGGATGTGGGGGGGACAGGGGAGACACGGGGCATGAGCGGGGGTGGGGGGAACAGGGGAGACAAGGGGCATGCGTGGGGGGGTAAAAGGAGGGAGACACGGGGCATGAGTGGGGGGTGGGGGGAACAAGAGAGGGACACGGGCCATGAACGGGGGTGGGAGGAAAAGGAGGGAGACACGGGGCATGAGCGGGGGTGAGGGGAACAGGGGAGACACAGGGCATGAGCAGGGGTGGGGGGAGCAGGGGAGACATGTGGGCATGAGCAGGGGGTGGGGGGAACAGAAGGGAGACACGGGGCATGAGCGGGGGGTGGGGGAACAGGGGAGACAAGTGGGCATGAGCGGGGGGAACAGGGGAGACACGTGGGCATGAGCGGGGGTGGGGGGAACAGGAGGCAGACACGGGGCATGAGCGAGGGGTGGGGGGAACAGGAGAGACAAGGGGCATGAGCGGGGGGTGGGGGGAACAGGCGAGACACGGGACATGAGCGGGGGGTGGGGGGAAAAGGAGGAAGACACGGGCCATGAACGGGGGTGGGGAGAACAGTAAGGAGACACGGGGAATGAGCAGGGGGAGGGGGGGAAAGGAGGGAGACACGGGGCATGAGCGGGGGGTGGGGGGTAAAAGGAGGAAGATACGGGGCATGAGCGGGGGGTAAGGGGGAACAGAGGATGACACAGGGCTTGAGCGGGGGGTGGGGGGAACAGGGGAGACAAGGACATGAGCGGGGGTGGGGGGAGAAAGGAGGGAGACACATGGGCATGAGCGGGGGGTGGGGGAACAGGAGAGACAAGGGGCATGAGCGGGGGTTGGGGGGAAAAGGAGGGAGACACAGGGCATGAGCGAGGGGTCAGGGGGAACAGGGGAGACACATGGGCATGAGCGGGGGCTGGGGGGAACAGGGGAGGCAAGGGGCATGAGCAGGGGGTGGGGGGAAAAGGAGGGAGACACAGTGATTATGAGCGGGGGGTGGGGAGGAGCGGAGGTAGACACGGGGCATGAGCGGGGGTGGGGGGGAGCAGGGGAGACACGTGGGCATGAGCGGGGGGTGGGAGGGAACAGAGGTAGACACGGGGCATGAGCAGGGGGTGGGGGGTACAGGAGAGACAAGGGGCATGAGCGGGGGGTGGGGGGAAAAGGAGGGAGACATGGGGCATGAGCGGGGATGGGGGGAACAAGAGAGACACGGGGCATGAGCGGGGGGTAGGGGGGAACAAGGGAGACACGGGGCATGAGTGGGTGGTGAGGGGGAACAGGGGAGACAAGGGGCATGAGCAGGGGGTGGGGGGAAAGGAGGGGAGACACGGGGCATGAGCGGGGGGAGGAGGGAGACACGGGGCATGAGCGGGGGGTGGGGGGAAAAGGAGGGAGACACGGGGCATGAGCGGGGGGATGGGAAGGGAACAGGGGAGACACGAGGCATGAGCGGGTGGTGGGGGGGAAAAGGAGGGAGACACAGGGCATGAGCGGGGGTGGGGGGAACAGTGGAGACAGGGGCCATGAGCGGGGGTGGGGGGAACATTGGAGACACGGGGCATGAGCCGGGGTGGGGGGAACAGGGGAGACACGGGGTATGAGTGGGGGGTGGAGGGGAAAAGGAGTCAGACACAGGGCATGAGCGGGGGGTGGGTGTTTAGGAGGGTGACACGGGGCATGAGCGGGGGTGGGGGGAAAAGGAGGGAGACACACGGGGCATGAGCGGGGGGTTGGGGGGGAACGGAGGTAGACACGGGGCATGAGCGGGGGTGGGGGGAACGGAGGTAGACACGGGGCATGAGCAGAGGGTGGGGGGAACAGGGGAGACACGGGGCATGAGCGGGGAGTGGGGGGAGAAAGGAGGGAGACACTGGGCATGAGCGGGGAGTGGGGGGAAAAGGAGGGAGACACGGGGCCTGAGCGGGGGGTGGGGGTAATGGTGGGGGTAATGGGAGGGAGACACAGGGCATGAGTGAGGGGTGGGGGTAACAGGGGAGACACGGGGCATGAGCGGGGGGTGGGGGGAACAGGGGAGACACGGTGCATGAGTGGGGAGTGGGGGGGATCAGGGGGGACATGGGGCATGAGCGGGGGTGGGGGAACAGGGGAGAGACATGGGGCATGAGCGGGGGAAGGACGGAGACACGGGGCATGAGCAGGTGGTGGGGGGCAACAGGGGAGACACAAGGGATGAGGGGGTGGTTGGGTGGAAAAGGAGGGAGACACGGGCCATGAGCGGGGGGTGGAGGGGAACAGGGGAGACACGGGGCATGAGCGGGGGGGTGGGGAACAGGGGAGACACGGGGCATGAGCGGGGGTTGGGGTAACAGGGGAGACACAGGGCATGAGCGGGGGTGGGGGGAAAAGGAGGAAGACACGGGCCATGAACGGGGGTGGGGAGAACAGTAAGGAGACACGGGGAATGAGCGGGGGGTGGCAGGGAAAAGGACAGAGACACGGGGCATGAGCGGGGGGTTGGGGGTAAAAGGAGGGAGACACGGGGCATGAGCGGGGGGTGAGGGGGAACAGAGGATGAAACGGGACATGAGCGGGGGGTGGGGGGAACTGGGGAGACATGTGGGCATGAGCGGTGGGGGGAAGAGGAGAGACAAGGGCATGAGCGGGGGTGGAGGGGGAAAGGAGGGAGACACATGGGCATGAGCGGGGGTGGGGGGAACAGGAGAGACAAGGGGCATGAGCGGGGGTTGGGGGAAAAGGAGGGTGACACGGGGCATGAGCGAGGGGTCGGGGGGAACAGGGGAGACACATGGGCGTGAGCGGGGGGTGGGGGGAACAGGGGAGGCAAGGGGCATGAGCGGGGGGTGGTGGAAAAGAAGGGAGACACACGGATTATGAGCGGGGGGTGGGGAGGAGCGTAGGTAGACACGGGGCATGAGCGGGGGGTGGGGGGAGCAGGGGAGACACGTGGGCATGAGCGGGGGGTGGGTGGAACAGGGGAGATGAGGGTCATGAGCGGGAGGTGGGGGGAAAAGGAGGGAGACATGGGGCATGAGCGGGGGGTGAGGGGGGAACGGAGGTAGACACGGGGCATGAGCAGGGGGTGAGGGAACAGGGGAGACACGGGGCATGAGCGGGGGGTGGGGGGAAAAGGAGGGAGACATGGGGCATGAGCGGGGATGGGGGAACAAGAGAGACACAGGGCATGAGCTGGGGGTAGGGGGCAAGGGAGACACTGGCCAGGAGTGGGTGGTGAGGGGGAACAGGGGAGACAAGGGGCATGAGCGGGGGGTGGGGGGAAAGGAGGGGAGACACGGGCCATGAGTGGGGAGTGGGGGGGAAAGGAGGGAGACACGGGGCATGAGCGGGGGGTGGGGGGAAAAGGAGGGAGACATGGGGCATGAGCGGGGGGGTGGGAAGGGAACAGGGGAGACACGAGGCATGAGCGGGGGGTGGGGGGAAAAGGAGGGAGACAAGGGGCATGAGCGGAGGTGGGGTAACAGTGGAGACAGGGGCCATGAGCGGAGGGGGTGGGGGGAACAGTGGATACACGGGGCATGAGCGTGGGTTGGGGGGAACAGGGGAGACACAGGGCAGGAGCGGGGGGTGGGGGGAAGGAGGGTGACACAGGGCATGAGCAGGGGGTTGGGAGGGAACGGAGGTAGACACGGGGCATGAGCAGGGGTGGGGGGGAACGGAGGTAGACACGGGGTATGAGCGGGAGGTGGGGGGGAAAATGAGGGAGACACGGGGCCTGAGCGGGGGGTGGGGCGAATGGGAGGGAGACACAGGGCATGAGTGAGGGGTGGGAGGTAACAGGGGAGACACGGGGCATGAGCGGGGGGTGGGGGGGAAGGAGGGGGACACGGGGCATGAGCGGGGGGTGGGGGGAAAAGGAGGGAGACACACAGGGCATGAGCGGGGGGTTGGGGGGGAATGGAGGTAGACACGGGGCATGAGCAGGGGTGGGGGGGAACGGAGGTAGACACGGGGCATGAGCGGGGGGTGGGGGGGAACAGGGGAAACACAGGGCATGAGCGGGGGTTGGGGGGGAAAGGAGGGAGACATGGGGCATGAGCGGGGATGGGGGAACAAGAGAGACACAGGGCATGAGCGGGGGGTAGGGGGCAAGGGAGACACTGGCCAGGAGTGGGTGGTGAGGGGGAACAGGGGAGACAAGGGGCATGAGCGGGGGGTGGGGGGAAAGGAGGGGAGACACGGGCCATGAGTGGGGAGTGGGGGGGAAAGGAGGGAGACACGGGGCATGAGCGGGGGGTGTGGGGAAAAGGAGGGAGACACGGGGCATGAGCGGGGGGGTGGGAAGGGAACAGGGGAGACACGAGGCATGAGCGGGGGGTGGGGGGAAAAGGAGGGAGACAAGGGGCATGAGCGGAGGTGGGGTAACAGTGGAGACAGGGGCCATGAGCGGAGGGGGTGGGGGGAACAGTGGATTCACGGGGCATGAGCGTGGGTTGGGGGGAACAGGGGAGACACAGGGCAGGAGCGGGGGGTGGGGGGAAGGAGGGTGACACAGGGCATGAGCGGGGTGTTGGGGGGGAACAGAGGTAGACACGGGGCATGAGCAGGGGTGGGGGGGAACGGAGGTAGACACGGGGTATGAGCGGGAGGTGGGGGGGAAAAGGAGGGAGACACGGGGCCTGAGCGGGGGGTGGGGGGAATGGGAGGGAGACACAGGGCATGAGTGAGGGGTGGGAGGTAACAGGGGAGACACGGGGCATGAGCGGGGGGTGGGGGGGAAGGAGGGGGACACGGGGCATAAGCGGGGGGTGGGGGGAAAAGGAGGGAGACACACAGGGCATGAGCGGAGGCTTGGGGGGGGAACGGAGGTAGACACGGGGCATGAGCAGGGGTGGGTGGAACGGAGGTAGACACGGGGCTTGAGCGGGGGGTGGGGGGAACAGGGGAGACACGGGGCATGAGCGGGGGGTGGGGGGGAAAGGAGGGAGACACGGGGTATGAGCGGGAGGTGGGGGGGAAAGGAGGGATACACAGGGCCTGAGCAGGGGGTGGGGGGAATGGGAGGGAGACACAGGGCATGAGTGAGGGGTGGGGGTAACAGGGGAGACACGGGGCATGAGCGGGGGGTGGGGGAAGCAGGGGAGACACGTGGGCATGAGCGGGGGGGTGGGGGAACAGGGGAGATGAGGGTCATGAGCGGGAGGTGGGCGGAAAAGGAGGGAGACACGGGGCATGAGCGGGGGGTGGGGGGAACGGAGGTAGACACGGGGCATGAGCAGGGGGTGGGGGAACAGGGGAGACAAGGGGCATGAGCGGGGGGGGGGAAAGGAGGGAGACATGGGGCATGAGCGGGGATGGGGGAACAAGAGAGACACAGGGCATGAGCGGGGGGTAGGGGGCAAGGGAGACACGGGGCAGGAGTGGGTGGTGAGGGGGAACAGGGGAGACAAGGGGCATGAGCGGGGGGTGGGTGGGAAAGGAGGGGAGACACGGGGCATGAGCGGGGGGAAGGAGGGAGACACGGGGCATGAGCGGGGGGTGGGGGGGAAAAGGAGGGAGACATGGGGCATGAGCGGGGGATGGGGGTAACAGGGGAGACACGGGCCATGAGTGGGGAGTGGGGGGGAAAGGAGGGAGACACGGGGCATGAGCGGGGGTGGGGGGAAAAGGAGGGAGACACGGGGCATGAGCATGGGGGTGGGAAGGGAACAGGGGAGACACGAGGCATGAGCAGGGGGTGGGGGGAAAAGGAGGGAGACAAGGGGCATGAGCGGGGGTGGGGTAACAGTGGAGACAGAGGCCATGAGCGGGGGTGGGGGTAACAGTGGATACACGGGGCATGAGCGTGGGGTGGGGGGAACAGGGGAGACACAGGGCAGGAGCAGGGGGTGGGGGGAAGGAGGGTGACACGGGGCATGAGCGGGGGGTTGGGGGGGAACGGAGGTAGACACGGGGCATGAGCAGGGGTGGGGGGGAACGGAGGTAGACACGGGGCATGAGCGGGGGGTGGGGGGAACAGGGGAGACACGGGGCATGAGTGGGGGGTGGGGGGAAAGGAGGGAGACACGGGGTATGAGCGGGAGGTGGGGGGGAAAAGGAGGGAGACACGGGGCCTGAGCGGGGGGTGGGGGGAATGGGAGGGAGACACAAGGCATGAGTGAGGGGTGGGAGGTAACAGGGGAGACACGGGGCATGAGCAGGGGGTGGGGGGAACAGGGGAGACACAGTGCATGAGCGGGGGTGGGTGGGATCAGGGGGGACATGGGGCATGAGCGGGGGGTGGGGGGAACAGGGGAGACACAGGGCATGAGCGGGGGCTGGGGGGAAGGAGGGTGACACGGGGCATGAGCGGGGGGTGGGGGGAAAAGGAGGGAGACACACAGGGCATGAGCAGGGGGTTGGGGGGGAACGGAGGTAGACACGGGGCATGAGCAGGGGTGGGGGGGAACGGAGGTGGACACGGGGCATGAGCGGGGGGTGGGGGGAACAGGGGAGACACGGGGAATGAACGGGGGGTGGGGGGAAAAAGGAGGGAGACATGGGGCATGAGCGGGGGTGGGGGGAATGGAGGTAGACACGGGGCATGAGCGGGGGGTGGGGGAGAAAAGGAGGGAGACACGGGGCATGAGCGGGGGTGGAGGAAACTAGAGAGAGACACGGGGCATGAGCGGAGGGTGGGGGAACAGGGGAGAAACGGAGCAGGGGTGGGGTGAACAGGGGAGACACGGGGCATGAGCAGGGGGTGGAGGGGAATGGATGTAGACACGGGGCATGAGCGGGGCATGGGGGAACAGGGGAGACACAGGGCATGAGCGGGGGTGGGGGGAAAAGGAAGGAGACATGGGGCATGAGCGGGGGGTGGGGGGTAAGAGGGGAGACACAGGGCATGAGCGGGGGGTGGGGAGAACAGGGTAGACACAGAGCATGAGCGGGGGGTGGGGGAAACAGGGGAGACACAGGGCATGAGCGGGGGTGGGGGGGAAAAGGAAGGAGACACGGGGAATGAGTGGGGGGGAACAGGGGAGACACAGGGCATGAGCGGAGGGTGTGGGGGGAAAGGAAGGAGACATGGGGCATGAGTGAGGGGAACAGTGGAGATGCGGGGCATGAGCAGGGGTGTGGGGGAAAAGGAAGGTGACATGGGGCATGAGCGGGGGGTGGGGGAGAACAGGGGAGACACGTGGGCATAAGCGGGGGTGGGGGGAACAGAAGGGAGACATGGGGCATGAGCGGGGGTGGGGGGAACAGGAGGCAGACACGGGGCATGAGCGAGGGGTGGGGGAACAGGAGAGACAAGGGGCATGAGCGGGGGGTGGGGGGAACAGGGGAGACACGGGACATGAGCGGGGGGTGGGGGGAAAAGGAGGAACACACGGGCCATGAACGGGGGTGGGGAGAACAGTAAGGAGACACGGGGAATGAGCGGGGGGTGGGGGGAAAAGGAGGGAGACACGGGGCATGAGCGGGGGGTGGGGGGTAAAAGGAGGAAGATACGGGGCATGAGCGGGGGGTGAGGGGGAGCAGAGGATGACACGGGGCTTGAGCGGGGGGTGGGGGGAACAGGGGAGACACGGGCATGAGCGGGGGGTGGGGGGAGAAAGGAGGGAGACACATGGGCATGAGCGGGGGGTGGGGGGAACAGGAGAGACAAGGGGCATGAGTGGGGGTTGGGGGGAAAAGGAGGGAGACACGGGGCATGAGCGAGGGGTCAGGGGGAACAGGGGAGACACATGGGCATGAGCAGGGGCTGGGGGGAACAGGGGAGGCAAGGGGCATGAGCAGGGGGTGGGGGGAAAAGGAGGGAGACACAGGGATTATGAGCGGGGGGTGGGGAGGAGCGGAGGTAGACACGGGGCATGAGCGGGGGGTGGGGGGGAGCAGGGGAGACACGTGGGCATGAGCGGGGGGTGGGGGGGAACAGAGGTAGACACGGGGCATGAGCAGGGGGTGGGGGGAACAGGGGAGACAAGGGGCATGAGCGGGGGGTGGGGGGGAAAAGGAGGGAGACATGGGGCATGAGAGGGATGGGGGAACAAGAGAGACATGGGGCATGAGCCGGGGGTAGGGGGGAACAAGGGAGACACGGGGCATGAGTGGGTGGTGAGGGGGAACAGGGGAGACAAGGGGCATGAGCGGGGGGTGGGGGGAAAGGAGGGGAGACACGGGGCATGAGCGGGGGGAGGAGGGAGACACGGGGCATGAGCGGGGGTTGGGGGGAAAAGGAGGGAGACACGGGGCATGAGCGGGGGGATGGGAAGGGAACAGGGGAGACACGAGGCATGAGCGGGGGGTGGGGGGGAAAAGGAGGGAGACACAGGGCATGAGCGGGGGTGGGGGGAACAGTGGAGACAGGGGCCATGAGCGGGGGTGGGGGGAACATTGGAGACACTGGGCATGAGCGGGGGTGGGGGGAACAGGGGAGACACGGGGTATGAGCGGGGGGTGGAGGGGAAAAGGAGGCAGACACAGGGCATGAGCGGGGGGTGGGTGTTTAGGAGGGTGACACGGGGCATGAGCAGGGGGTGGGGGGAAAAGGAAGGAGACACACGGGGCATGACCGGGGGGTTGGGGGGGGACTGAGGTAGACACGGGCCATGAGCAGGGGTGGGGGGAACGGAGGTAGACACGGGGCATGAGCGGAGGGTGGGGGGAGAAAGGAGGGAGACACGAGGCATGAGTGGCAGGTGGGGGGAAAAGGAGGGAGACACGGGGCCTGAGCGTGGGGTGGGGGTAATGGTGGGGGTAATGGGAGGGAGACACAGGGCATGAGTGAGGGGTGGGGGTAACAGGGGAGACACGGGGCATGAGCGGGGGGTGGGGGAACAGGGGAGACACGGTGCATGAGCGGGGAGTGGGGGGATCAGGGGGGACATGGGGCATGAGCGGGGGTGGGGGAACAGGGGATAGACACGGGGCATGAGCGGGGTAAGGACGGACACACGGGGCATGAGCAGGTGGTGGGGGGCAACAGGGGAGACACAAGGGATGAGCGGGTGGTTGGGTGGGAAAGGAGGGAGACACGGGCCATGAGCGGGGGGTGGAGGGGAACAGGGGAGACACGAGCCATGAGCGGGGGGGTGGGGAACAGGGGAGACACGGGGCATGAGCGGGGGGTGGGGGGAACAGGGGAGACACAGGGCATGAGCGGGGGTGGGGGGAAAAGGAGGAAGACACGGGCCATGAACGGGGGTGGGGAGAACAGTAAGGAGACACGGGGAATGAGCGGGGGGTGGCAGGGAAAAGGACGGAGATACGGGGCATGAGCGGGGGGTTGGGGGTAAAAGGAGGGAGACACGGGGCATGAGCGGGGGGTGAGGGGGAACAGAGGATGAAACGGGGAATGAGCGGGGGGTGGGGGGAACTGGGGAGACATGTGGGCATGAGCGGTGGGGGGAAGAGGAGAGACAAGGGCATGAGCGGGGGTGGAGGGGGAAAGGAGGGAGACACATGGGCATGAGCGGGGGTGGGGGGAACAGGAGAGACAAGGGGCATGAGGGGGGTTGGGGGAAAAGGAGGGTGACACGGGGCATGAGCGAGGGGTCGGGGGGAACAGGGGAGACACATGGGCATGAGCGGGGGGTGGGGGGAACAGGGGAGGCAAGGGGCATGATTGGGGGTGGGGGAAAAGGAGGGAGATATGGGGCATGAGTGGGGGGTGGGGCAGAAAAGGAGGAAGACACGGGGCATGAGCTGGGGGTGGGGGGCAAAAGTAGGGTGACACAGGGCATGAGCGGGGTTGGGGGGGAATGGGAGGGAGACACGGGGCATGGGCGGGGGGTGGGGGCAAAAGGAGGGAGACACGGGGCATGAGCGGGGGTGGGAGGGAACAGGAGAGAGACACAAGGCATGAGCAGGGGGTGGGGGTAACAGGGAAGAGACGGGGCATGAGCGGGGGTGAGGGGAAAAGGAGGGAGACATGGGGCATGAGTGGGGGGTGGGGGGAAAAGGAGGAAGACACGGGCATGAGCGGGGGGTGGGGGGCAAAGGGAGGGAGACACAGGGCATGAGCGGGGGTGGGGGGGAAAAGGAGGGAGACATGGGGCATGAGCGGGGAGTGGGGGGCAACAGGGGAGACACGGAGCATGAGTGGGGGGTGGGGGGGAAAAGGAGGGAGACACGGGACATGAGCGGGGAGTGGGGGGCAACAGGGGAGACACGGGGCATGAGTGGGGGCTGGGGGGAAAAGGAGGGAGACACGGGACATGAGCAGGGGTGGTGGGGGAAAGGAGGGAGACACGGGCATGAGCGGGGGTGGGGGGTGAAAGGATGGAGACATGGGGCATGAGCGGGGGGTGGGGGGAACGGGAGAGAGACACAGGGCATGAGCAGGGGGTGGGGGTAACAGGGGAGAGATGGGCATGAGCGGGGGTGGGGAGAAAAGGAGGGAAACATGGGGCATGAGTGGGGGGTGGGGGGAAAATGAGGTAGACAGGTGGCATGAGCGGGGGGTGGGAGCAAAAGGAGGGAGACACGGGGCATGAGCGGGGGTGGGAGGGAACGGGAGAGAGACACAGGGCATGAGCAGGGGGTGGGGGTAACAGGGGAGAGATGGGGCATGAGCGGGGGTGGGGGGAAAAGGAGGGAAACATGGGGCATGACTGGGGTGTGGGGGGAAAATGAGGTAGACAGGTGGCATGAGCGGGGGGTTCGGGGCAAAAGGAGGGTGACACGGGGCATGAGCGGGGGTGGGGGGGAACAGGGGAGACAAGGGGCATGAGCGGGGGGTGGGGGGAAAAGGAGGGAGACACAGGGATTAGCGGGGGGTTGGGGGGAACAAGAGAGACACAGGGCATGAGCGGGGGTTGGGGGGGATCAAGGGAGAGACAGGGCATGAGCAGGGGGTGGGGGGAAGGAGGGAGACACGGGGCATGAGAGGGGGTGGGGGGAAAGGAGGGAGACACGGGGCATGAGCGGGGGGTGTGGGTGGAAAAGGAGGGAGACATGGGGCATGGGCAGGGAGTGGGGGGGAAAGGAGGGATACACGGGGCATGAGCAGGGGGTGGGGGAACAGAGGAGACACGGGGCATGAGTGGGGGGTGGAGGGGGAGGAGGGAGACACGCGGCATGAGCGGGGGTGGGGGGAAAAGGAGGGAGACACGGGGCATGAGCGGGGGGATGGGGGAACAGCGGAGACACGGGGCATGAGCGGGGGTGGGGGGAAAAGGAGGGAGACATGGGGCATGGGCGGGGGTTGGGGGGGAAAGGAGGGATACACGGGGCATGAGCATGGGGTGGGGGGAACAGGGGAGACACGGGCATGAGTGGGGGGTGGGGAGGAAGGAGCGAGACACGGGGCATGAGCAGGGGGTGGGGGGAAAAGGAGGGAGACACGGGGCATGAGCGGGGGATGAGGAGGAACAGTGGAGACATGGGCCATGAGCGGGGGGTGGGGGGAACAGTGGCGACACGGGGCATGAGCGGGGGTGGGGGGAACAGGGGAGACACGGGGCATGAGCAGGGGCTGGGGGGGAAAAGGAGGGAGACACAGGGCATGAGCAGGAGTGGCAGGGAAAAGGAGGGAGACACGGGCATGAGCGGGAGGTCGGGCGGAAAGGAGGGAGACAAGGGGCATGAGCAGGGGGTGGGGGGCAAAAGGAGGGTGACACAGGGCATGAGTGGGGGGTGGGGGGAACAGAGGTAGACACGGGGCATGAGCGGGAGGTGGGGGGGAACAGGGGAGACATGGGGCATGAGCGGGGGGTGGGGGGCAAAAGGAGGGAGACACGGGGCATGAGCAGGGTGGGAGGGAACAGGAGAGAGATACAGGGCATGAGCAGGGGGTGGGGGGTAACATGGGAGAGACAGGCATGAGCGGGGGTGGGGGGAAAAGGGGAGACATGGGGCATGAGCGGGGGCTGGGGGGAAAAGGAGGGAGACATGGGGCATGAGCAGGGGTGGGGGAAAGGAGGGAGACATGGGGCATGAGCGGGGTGGGGGGAAAAGGAGGGAGACACGGGGTATGAGCGGGGGGATGAGGGGGAACAGTGGAGACATGGGCCATGAGCAGGGCTTGGGGTGAACAGTGGAGACACGGGGCATGAGCGGGGGTGGGGGGAACAGGGGAGACACGGGGCATGAGCGGGGGCTGGGGGAAAAGGAGGGAGACACGGGGCATGAACAGGGGTGGCGGGGAGAAGGAGGGGGACACGGGCATGAGCGGGGGGTCGGGGGGAAAGGAGGGAGACACGGGGCATGAGCGGGGGGTTGGGGGAACGGAGGTAGACACGGGGCATGAGCGGGGGGTGGGGGCAAAAGGAGGGAGACACGGGGCATGAGCGGGGTGGGAGGGAACAGGAGAGAGATACAGGGCATGAGCGGGGGGTGGGGGGTAACAGGGGAGAAACGGGGCATGAGCGGGGGTGGGGGGAAAAGGATGAAGACAATAGGCATGAGCGGGCGGTGGGGGGCAAAAGGAGGGTGACACAGGGCATGAGCGGGGGTGAGGGGGAATGGGAGGGAGACACAGGGCATGAGCGGGGGTGGCGGGTAACAGGGGAGACACGGGGCATGAGCGGGGGTGGGGGGAACAGGGGAGACACAGGGCATGAGCGGGGCTGGGGGAGAAAAGGAAGGAAACACGGGGTATGAGCAGGGGTGGGGGAAGGAGGGAGACACGGGCATGAGCGGGGGGTAGGGGGTGAAAGGAGGGAGACACAGGGCATGAGCGGGGTGTGGGGGAATGGAGATAGACACGGGGCATGAGCGGGAGGTGGGGGGAACAGGGGAGACACGGGGCATGAGCGGGGTGGGGGGCAAAAGGAGGGAGACACGGAGCATGAGCGGGGGTGGGAGGGAACGGTAGAGAGACACAGGGCATGAGCGGGGGGTGGGGGTAACAGGGGAGAGACGGGGCATGATTGGGGGTGGGGGAAAAGGAGGGAGATATGGGGCATGAGTGGGGGGTGGGGCAGAAAAGGAGGAAGACACGGGGCATGAGCGGGGGGTGGGGGGCAAAAGTAGGGTGACACAGGGCATGAGCGGGGTTGGGGGGGAATGGGAGGGAGACACGGGGCATGGGCGGGGGGTGGGGGCAAAAGGAGGGAGACACGGGGCATGAGCGGGGGTGGGAGGGAACAGGAGAGAGACACAAGGCATGAGCAGGGGGTGGGGGTAACAGGGAAGAGACGGGGCATGAGCTGGGGTGAGGGGAAAAGGAGGGAGACATGGGGCATGAGTGGGGGGTGGGGGGAAAAGGAGGAAGACACGGGCATGAGCGGGGGGTGGGGGGCAAAGGGAGGGTGACACGGGGCATGAGCGGGGGTGGGGGGGAATGGGAGGGAGACACAGGGCATGAGCGGGGGTGGGGGGGAAAAGCAGGGAGACATGGGGCATGAGCGGGGAGTGGGGGGCAACAGGGGAGACACGGAGCATGAGTGGGGGGTGGGGGGGAAAAGGAGGGAGACACGGCCCATGAGCGGGGGTTGGGGGGTAACAGGGGAGACACAGGGCATGAGCGGGGAGAAAAGGAGGGAGACACGGGGCATGAGCGGGGGGTGGGGGGAAAAGTGGAGACACGAGGCATGAGCTGGGGGTGGGGGGAACAGGAGGGAGACACAGGGCATGAGCAGGGGGTGGGGGGTAACAAGGGAGACACCGGGCATGAGCAGGGGTTGGGGGAACAGGGGAGACATGGGGCATGAGTGGGGGGTGGGTGGGAACAGGGGAGACATAGGGCATGAGCAGGGGGTGGGGGGTTACGGGAGGGAGACACAGGGCATGAGCGGGGGGTGGGGGGAACAGGGGAGACACTGGGCATGAGCGTGGGGTGGGGGGAACAGGGGAGACATGGGGCATGAGCAGGGGGTGGGGGGAACAGGGGAGACATGGGGCATGAGTGGGGGGTGGGGGGGAACAGGGGAGAGACACAGGGCATGAGCAGGGGGTGGGGGGCAACAGGGGAGAGACAGGGCATGAGCGGGGGGTGTTGGGAAAGGAGGGAGACACGGGCCATGAGCGGGGGGTGGGGGGAACAGGGGAGACACGGGCCATGAGCAGGGGCTGGGGGGGAACAGGGGAGTCACGGGGCATGAGCGGGGATGGGGGGAACAGGGGAGACATGGGGCATGAGCGGGGGTGAGGGGGAAAAGGGGAGACATGGGGCATGAGTGGGGGGTGGGGGGGCACAGGGGAGAGACACAGGGCATGAGCGGGGGGTGGGGGGAAAGGAGGGAGACACAGGCCATGAGCAGGGGGTGGGGGGAACAGGGGAAACACAGGCCATGAGCGGGGAGTGGGGGGGAACAGGGGAGTCACGGGGCATGAGCGGGGGTGGGGGTAACAGGGGAGAAACAGGGCATGAGCGGGGGTGGGGGGAACAGGGGAGACACAGGGCAGGAGCAGGGGTGAGGGGGAATGGGAGGGAGACACAGGGCATGAGCGGGGGGTGGGGGGAACCAGAGAGAGACACGGGCCATGAGCGGGTGTTGGGGGAACAGGAGGGAGACACGGGCCATGAGCGGGGGGTGGGGAGGAACAAGGGAGACACGGGCATGAGTGGGGGGTGGGGGGAACAGGTGAGACACGGGCCATAAGCAGGGGGGTAGGGGGGAACAGGGAAGACACGGGGCATGAGCGGGGGGTCAGGGGGAATGGGAGGGAGACACGGGGCATGAGCGGGGGTGGGGGGAACAAGAGAGAGACACAGGCCATGAGTGGGTGTGGGGGGAACCGGCGGGAGACACGGGGCATGGGCGAGGGTGGGGGGTTACAAGAGAGAGACACGGGGCATGAGCGGGGGGTGGGGGAAATAGAGAGAGACACGGGCCATCAGCGGGTGTGGGGGGAACAGGAGGGAGACACGGGGCATGAGCGGGGGGTGGGGGGAACAAGAGAGAGACACGGGCCATGAGTGGGGGGTGGGGGGAACAAGAGAGGGACACGGGGCATGAGCAGGGGGTGGGGGGAACAAGAGAGAGACACAGGGCATGAGCGGGCGGTGGGGGGAACAAGAGAGAGACACGAGGGCCTGCGCCACACCGCCTTTAAAGAAACATTACTGCCTACAGGTACACTCATGGCCGATGCAGAGCCGACGTAGCCCACGTCTACACTGTGCAGGCGGCAGATCCCTCTCCTGTTCGACAAAGCCTCTCATGCGATAAACAAAGATGGCGGGCGTCTCTGAAAATAGACGCACTGCATGCTTCACTGAAGCCAATAGGAAAGCACGTCAGATGTCCGCGGACATCACGCAAGCCGCTTGCCCAATCCTTGTCCTGTCCGCGGAGTGAACAGTGAAGTGAGTCCGCGAAGCGGACACAGTTATCACAATTTTTTTTCACTTACATTTTTGTCATTTTTTTAAAAACTACTGGACAGATTTACACCAAATACAAAAAAACACGCTTTCGGGACCAAGCCGCCGCTCCAGCCGCAAATTTGTTGTAAATCCGTCCAGTGGTTTGGGCTGTAGGCGTGAGCAAAGTTTTTTTCCCATTATGTCTGGGAAAAAAAGAAGTTTTGGGACCCCCCCCTATAACTTTGCCCCCCCTTGACCAAACCTCACCAAACTTTGCAACAAAATACAGAGTGGGCCATATACTTTTTTTGCAGAGTTTGGTGAGGATTCGTCTAGGGGGAGAGAAGTTATACGCCATCCAAAAAGTGCTCTTCCTATGGAAACAGAAACTTAACCATAACTACATGGCCACTACCGTGGCCATGTTATATATATATATATATACATATATATATATATATATATATATATATCTTAGTTTCCATCTGATTTTCCATCCTTTTCATAGCTCAGATGGTTCTTTTGCTCAACTTTCATTTGGCTCCTCAATCAGTTGTAAAGCTTGTCTGGGATGACAGAATTTCAACTGATGGTGATGTGGACCCATTTTTCTTCTGTCTGTTCTCCTTTTGGGATGTAGATCTTGTATGCAACAGGTGAAATCTTATCTACAATTTCAAAGGCACCACGCCAAGACGGAAGAAATGTCCACTCCTGGCCTGATTCCTTTGAAAATTGTACAGGTTAACCTTATCCCCTACCTAAAACTCTTTCTTGGTGGCCTTTAAATCATGATAGGTCTTTATTCCTTCAACCGACCTTTCTAAATTGCACTGAGTTTAAGCAAAAGCGTGCTGGAGGTGCTTCCTTAAATTTTCAATGGGCCTCATTACGACCCAGGCGGTAAGTTACCGCCTGGGTCGTACCCTTACCACCATGCTGTAAACTACGTTTACACCATGGTGGATGGCGGATTTACCGCCCCATTCCAAGGTGAGTGGGGTGGTAAATCCCCATTTCCCATTTACCCTTCCCCATTCCCATTTTTGCCCCATAGGGCATAATGGGAGTGAGGAAGGTGCTAATTACGCCACCGTAAATTACGGTGGCGTAATTAGCACCATGGTCCCTTAGCGCCATGGATTTTAACGCCTGCAAAAAGCAGGCGTTAAACTCACCATGGCGCAAAGGGACCTCGGAATCAGGCGTTAAGGGTCAGCGCCGTTTACGGCGCCATTAACCCCTTAACGCCTGACTCGTAATGAGGCCCAATGTACTCATGAGTGGTGGACACATTTATCAGGGTCTGCTCCTGAGTTCTATAGAGCACCATTTTTTGTACAGTCATGAGCTCAAATGGAGACATATTTGTTGCAGAAGATGGTGCAAACCAAAAAGCCATCAGGACAAGTGGTAATAGTATGTCCCAACTGTGTCCAGAGTCTGCCACAAACTTCTTTAATATACTCACAATTGTTTGGTTATATCTGTCTACCCCCCACCCCCACGCTTGAGGCTGGGCAGTAGGCAATGTGGAGTTTTCTATTATCCCTAGAATCTCTCACATCTTTGCCATCACCTCACTGGTAAAATGGCTTCCTCGGTCTGACTCAATCCTTTGCGGGAGGCCGAAACGAGAGAAGATGTGGTTGATCATTAGTGCAGCAGCTGTCTACGCCTTACAATTCAGGGCTGGAAGACATTCTATCCACTTTGCAAACAACATGTACTGTTTTCCTCTAGAGGAGCGAATGACTGGCCAGATGGAATCGACTTGCAAATCTGACTACGGCAGTTTAATTCCCCTTTTTTGTAGGGGAGCTCTGCATGTGAGTGAACTGGGTTGAAATTGGGCATACACAAGAAACCCCTTTAGGTAAGTGTTGAGGTCCTGGCCCATGTGTGGCCAGTAGGCAACCTTGCACAAGATTTCTAATGTGTAAAACCCCCTATGACCGGCAGTGTCTGCGCCATGGGCATGGTTCATCATCAGGCTTCAGAATGAGGTAGGTACCACCCACTGGTCACAGTCAGATAGGGCTCTCCTTACCAACAAACCGTCTTGGATCTGGAACATTTCGGAAAACTTCATCAACACCCGGAGATCCTCTTTATCAGTATAATCCTACTCTGTTAGAGGAAACCTCACAGAATCTTCAATGTGTTGATAGCATTTTCCAATGATCGGGTCCTCTTTCTATGCAGTGATCAAATCTGCATCTGGGGTATCTTTACTCCACTGGGCAGTTGAGAGTTCACTATTCATACAAGTTAGCAGCTGGTTACAGCAGCAACTTGGATTTCCCCCAGCAGGCATTCTGTTTCTATGAAATCCCCCTGCAGGACTCCAGTTTTAGCCAGGTGGTCAGCCAAGTAATTCCCAGTGTTATCTGGCCCCTCTGTTTTGGAATTACCTCTTATCTTCTTCCAATAGCTGGTCATCTCATTGGAGGTTACCAGATCTTCAAATGACTGGATCAGTTTGGCGTGCTTTAAAGGTTTATTGTTGCACAATGCTTCCAGTTAATAAAGTGCTCAATTAACCCATTCCTGACATCATCATAGTCAGTGATTATGACCAGTTTATTGAGGTGGTGGTGCACTGCAGTGAGGATGGCTTAATGAACGGCCATCAACTCTGCAACCTGACTATGCTGGGCCCAATTTTGCAACCGGCAGAGGGTTCTGGGGATCATTCACCCAAGCATTCCCAATACCAGCCACTAGTTCTTTTTCCCCTTTGTTATCAACATGGTAGGAGCACCCATCCACATAAAGTCTGGGTATCCCCTGACACATGTCTTCTTTGTAGACCTTTTGTGGGGAAGTTGCGAACACCCCCATGTTCCTGTTGGTCAATAGACCTTTGTCCTCGGGACAGTTTTCTTAAGCACAATCATGCAAGTCCACCAACCGTTGCGATATGGGACTCCTCTTGTTTTAGCCATTTCTGACCTCCACAGGAAAGCCTTGCATGGACAAAATACAGGACGTAATTCAGGAATTACTGACATTCCTGCTCAGATTCTGTCACTTTGGAGATATTGCAATGGTTGGTGAGGGGACTCGACAATGATATGCTCCAACTGGATTAATGGGCGGTCATTTTTCAATGCCCATATCGTTGCCAGGAGTGCCATGTTGCAGTCATTCAATGTTTCCTCCAGAGAGGACAAAGTCTTGCTTGCGTACAAGATGACATTGTTAACCTTGTCATGCTTTTGATACAACATTGCTGTTAGGAAAGTACCTGAGAACCCTGTCTCCAAGAAGAACTGCTTGTTCTTTTTGGGGTAAACCAAACAAGGAGCCTGGGAAAGGCTTATTTTCAGTTTTCTAACTGCCTCCGCTTGTTCTGGACCCCACTCCAACCTAACTCCAGCCTTTAATAAATAAACCAAGAGTTGAGTGACCGCTGCGTAGTCTTCAATGAACCTCTGACTATAATTAGTGAAACCTGGAAGGCTTCTTAATACTCACAGAGTAGAATGGTCTTTTAATTTCAATAAGGCTTCCAACATCTTTGCCTGGGGATTAAGACCCTCAGGGATGATCTCGTGTCCTAAGAAGTTCACTCCGGGTTTACGCCACTGTGCTTTCCAAAAGGACAGTTTTGCTCCAGCTTTCTGCAACTGTATTAGAAAATAGCGGATTTCTGCTATATGTTCCTCCACAGTTGAGCTCTAGTTTAGAACATCATGTACATTGACCAGGTTTCCCCTTTCGCCCAAGTTGGGCATGGCCTTATGTAGAAAGAGGTTGAACTCATTGTTGGAGTTAATGTATCCAAAGGGGGATATGGTCCGCGTGTACTGCTGCCCCCTGAAGGTAAAGGCAAGCTTTCGCTGTCTTCCCTACTCATGGGTACTGTTCAGTAGCCATTGGCCAGGTCAATGATGGTGTACACCTTTGACTCTTTGATCTGTGCCAGCCCCTGATCGATGTAGGGAAGTGGCCATCTTGACATGTGGACCTGTTTGTTCAACTCCCTCAGGTCTGCATATAGTCTCCATTGGCCACTTGGTTTGAGTATCACCAGTACCGGATTGTTGAAGGTACGGTGGATCAGACAAATTATTCAATGGCATTCTAAGTTCTTAATAATCTCTGTGAGTGATTTCAAGGATGCAAGAGGTAACCGGCATTGTTTCGCAAATACTGGAGCCATCTCAGGGTCTGTGGGAATGGTGATAGAAGGAATCGATGTGCTCCACAGTCATATGAGTCCACTGAAATGATATATTGGAATTCCAGGAAGACCTGTATCAGCTTTTGTCTTTGCTCCTCTGTCCAACAGGCATCAGCAAGATTGATCCTTTCCTCAACCATCTGCTTCAAAACTGTAAACACCTAAGGCTTGGCAATTTAAGCAGTAGCCTCCAGTTGGGTGGAGATATCTCTTTTGATGATGTTGACCTCAACAGTAATTTCCAGGTATTCGAGGTAGTGGTCCTTGCCTTTGAACATTACCTCCTCTCTCCTGATGTCACAGGTCACCTCTTCCATCCTGTAGGGGCAGGAAGAGTACACCATGAAATCCCCCCCATGCCTAGTAAAAATCTTTTCTGGAGGAATACCATTACTGATGTCGAAACAGTTGTTTGGAATTGGTCACATGATTTCCTTGCCTAAATCAATAAAATAATGTTGGGCATCAACCGCTATTCCAATAAAGGGATATGTGCCCAAAGTGATAGTTCGAGGGTCGATGTTATCCACCAATATTCAAATGGTATCGTGTTCCAGGTCTACTAGAGGTGTCAGAATTAAATACAAACCTTGTTGTTGGAGTTTATAGGCGTCCTGATGTTTGAGGTTCCATATTCGCTTAATTATGAAGGGAATGGTAAATTGTCTTACCTATCCTGGGATGGTAACCTCTTCTCACACTTGAACTTCAACCACATAAGGCAGCATTTGAGTGGACCAGAATGCATTTTCAGTGTTGTGAAAGCCCATGGGGTTACCCCCCAGTCAGGACCAGGCTTTATTATTAATAGGTCCAAATTGATTGCGAAACGATTGAGAATGTTACTTCCCACATAAAGGGCTAAAGGGATATCTCTCGCAACCCAACAATTATGCTCTATGCTTTTGTTGGCAATGGACATTTTTAGCATATTAGGCGAGAGATGTTTGGAATTTGGGGTTTTCCGACCTTCTTCCCATTTGTCAATCAATTTAAATGTGCGAATGGTCTGACCATTTGGGAGATTCCTGAATAATCCTTTGCTGATGAAGCTCCTTCCATTATTCAGGCATACCATGGCAAGCACCAGCTCCTCCCCCTCACTTAACTGAATGGAAAAAACAACTGTTTGCCCTTTTTCTGAATGTCGATCAGACTTTGAGCGGGTTCTTCATTGACTGGTTTCACTGGACTCAAGGTTTCTTCTGACTTTGCACTGGTGTAAACTTTTAGGGTGTTCCCTTTAATTGTAGATTTCCACCTAAAACTGGGAGGAAGGTTGATTTTTAAGAATGGAGACGGGTTCCCATCACCAATTTGTTCTCCTACAAAAATGGTATTGATGTCTGGGACTTGGTTATTCTAGAAATTGAATTCTGCTTTCTCAGAAAGTCGATCAATTAAATGAGAAGTACCATTCGTGCTTACATAACTGGTACTCATTTTTAATTTTATAGGCCGGTTAGTTTGGGTCCATTGGATCAGAGGTGATAACCTCCTCAGAAGATCGTTCCCCAGTAAACAATGTGTGCGCTCTGGAGTCACGACTATCACAGGATGTTTTAATCTATGTCGCTTGATTTTGAGATCTGCAGTTCCTTTGACGGAAAAGTCACTCCCGTTGAAAATTTGGAGTTGTCCGGGAGGTGGTGTGAGGGGAATTTGGTGACCCTCTCCCATCCTGAGTTTAGTTGGTCAAAGGCCTTTTTGGGCAGGAGGGTGGCTGGGGATCCAGTATCCACCATAGCTGATAATTCACACTGCCACTGTACCCTTCCCGGTGCATAAAGTCTGCCTTCTTTCTCCTCCAGGGGGCAAAAAAAAGTGTGATTTAGTTGCCAGCCTGCCAGTCAGTGTCTTAATATTGAACCCTGATACTGTGATCTTGGGCAATTTTCTCTGTCAGAGATCGGGAACCTGTGAAGAAAATTTTACAACTAACAATTGACGTATCATCACGAGGTGGACTGGGATACCGCCCAATTTTATTTGCCTTGCTGCCCACCCATCCGGCGCTTTTAGCACCACATCAAGGGTTGGGCAGTAATGGGTATTCCCCATTTCCCATTGGGTCCATTGAAAGGTTTCAGCACAATTACTGCCAGCAGTATTACCATGTGGTAATTGCACCAAAATAAGCATTTTTCTGTCACATATAAACCCCAGTTTAGATCTGGGGGTAAATGCTGCCAACTCATGCTTGGGCGGACCCTTAAATGTGGCATTAATAGCATTACTGCCACATTTAAGGGCTACCGCCTAACTCGTGATGAGGCCCTTAGTGTAATGGTCAGTGCTGTATTGGACCTTGGATCACAGAAACCACTAACCTGGTCAGCAGGCAATACCTTGGCGTCTGGAAAAACTCCCCTGAGAGCCTTACCCCCCTCTGCCTGAGGTAAACAGGTAAGGAGTGAGGCAAAACCCCCAGGGAAACCCTCTGGGGCAGAAAACCCTGTCTCTGGAATCGGGAGCGATGTCTGCGATGGAGCTGGGATCTTCAGCTGCTGCTCCTGGGACCCTCTAAGACAAAGACCAGACTTTCATCTAATATGATAAAGGGATCAGGACGGGGATAGGATAAAGATGGAAGCGAGTTGTAGTAAGTACCTGATACCAATGCAACTGATCTCTATCGGTAGCAGTAATGGAAGTGGAGGCAGCAGAGAAAGAGCAATAGCAGTAGTGGGAGAAGCAAGGAGGATGATTCCCAGACAGACGTGTGATTTCTATGAAGGTAAGAAATTATGGTAAATACTTGCGTCTCTGGCTTCCTGACTGGGATCCCTCTACCCCTTATAACCCACCTATCCTGGATTCTGAAGGAGTGTAGCAATACACAACAGAGCGGGCGCGTCCTTGGAAGAGCACGCCAGTTCTGATATCAGCACTAAAGAGAGATTAGTGTTAGTACTCTGTTGTGGGGGTCACTGACTGGAATCAGCAGATAAATAATATTCTTACCATAACGGGACGTCTCCCGAGAGAGAATAGTCATGCAGGCTACACGAGCCTCACAAGGAGATAAGAGAAGATTTCCCACTGACTGTGCAGGATGTGGAACAGGAAAGAGAGCCACGAGGGGGAGACGTTGTGGGCAGAGAACACCTAGAGAGCGAGAGAAGTTAGCGGATAGGCAGAAAGGATTGGTACAAATTTGCACCTAGGAAGCGAACTTACGAAGCGTCAATGGAGAGAATAGCGACACAGAGGAACGCTGCAGTCCGGTTTTGATGTGCAGTCACATGACCGCCAGGAGGCAGAGACATCTCGCATGCAGAAACTGTAGGAGGCAGAAAACTCATGTTGCGTGTTACCGCTGCAATCTTGGAGGAATCCCTAGTACCAGAGCCACAGGAAAGAACAACAGGGGCACTAGTGTAGCGAAGATGGCCCCGACGCCATCAAGACCAGCGGGCATAGGGGGATGTGACACTTAGGCCCTCATTACAACTCAGGCGGTAAGGGGTTTACGGCGCCGTAAACAGCGCCGACCCTTACCGCCTGAGTACGAGGTCCCTTAGCGCCATGGCGGACTTAACACCTGCTTTTAGCAGGTGTTAAAATCCATGGCGCTAAGGGACCATGGAGTTAATTACGCCACCGTAATTTACGGTGGCGTAATTAACGCCTTCCCCACTCCCATTATGCCCTATGGGGCAAAAATGGGAATGGGGAAGGGTAAATGGGGATTGGGGACTTACCGCCCCGCCAAGGTCGGAATGGGGCGGTAAGTCCGCCAACCACCATGGCGTAAACGTATTTTACGCCATGGTGGTAAAGTCACGGCCCAGGCGGTAACTTACCGCCTGGGTCGTAATGAGGGCCTTAGTGTTTTATGGTATGTCATGAAGCTCTTTATGACCTTGATCTGTTTTACTGGGTATTTCACAAAACCCTTTCTTTGATTCTCTGTGTTCCTTTTTCTCTGTACCTGAGTCCATTCACCCTCTGACTCAGTGTTCATATTGGTACTCCATTCCCGGGTCGGGACTGCTCTTGACTGTGCTGCTGTGAATTATAAGGGTAATTTTGCCTTTAGTCACCTTTTGGCACAGGATAATCGTCTCTTCCTCAGACTGACTTAACTGAGTAGTCTCCCCCCTACCAGATAGTCTGGTAAATTCACCTCTTCCACTGAATGTAAGGAGGTTTTTAATATGTCCCTCCTGAGCTGAAGCTTTGAATGTTCTTCTCCAGTGAAGTCAGCTATGGGGTCTCCCTGCAATCTCAATTTTTTTAACTCCAACTCCCTCATTTTCTCATCAAGGAGGTTTCATGGTCTGAAGTACTCACTGGTGTATTCTTAACTTTCCAGGACACACGGGTTGAACACCTTCCCTTCTTTGGCATAGAGGTGAGCACTCATCCATATCAGATAAGGACCGGCCTTCTGGATCAGTTTAGCTAGGCCTGGTTAAGTCTGGGTGCCTCATGTTTCATTGATCTTTGTAGGTGGAAAGCATGAGGTCAGTCGTAGTCGGCCCATAGGATGTTGTAGTTAACTGGCATGAGATTCCTGATGGGGAGGGCATTGCCGTGGATCAGAGGGCCCTTTCCATTACCCTGATTTGTCACGATTCTTCAATACCTGTTTATAATTTTCAAATTCATTTGTCTAACTCTTGCACCTGCTTCCCTCTTTCCTTATTTCTTGATGGTGTTCAGAGAGCTGGCTTTTCAAATGTGACACTAAGGCCTGATTCCCACGACCACTTTACGCTGGGCCATTAATCCATCTTTCAGTTCCCTGATTTCATTCCGACTTGACCCATTTTCATTGTATTCGGCCTGCATTGTGCGCGCATATTCAAAGTGGTTTGCTTTGAAAATACCAATCTCTTTCTCTTGCACACTTGTACACTGCGCTGCCTGCAACAACTCAGCTTCCACTTGCCTCATACGCTCCATGAGTTCTTAATTTTCTTGCCTATTTCCATTCATTTCCTGAGAACCTGACTGACTCTTTTCTGCATCCATTTTGAACTGATGTATCTCCTGTGCAAAGACACAATTTTCTTGGTGCAAAAGGTCTTTTTCCTTCGCCAGTTGAATTTTCTGTTGTTTTAAAGTATGTACCTTCTGATATATCTGATAAAAGTCATTTTGTGAATCAACCCCTTTTATAATTAACTGACTGTTTTCATTTTTAAACTCCTTTATTTGTAATTGAAAGGCCATATGCTCATCCAACAGCCCACTATTATAAATATTCTGATCATTTACCTTATGTTACAGTGTGCTAAAATTTTACACACACCGTTTATTTGCATCTTGCAGTGTAGATACCTGTGTTTCGTGCTCTGCACTCTCTTGCTGCTGGATTTCTAACTCATCTTTGAGTTGTTCCATGAGGCTTTCTTTTTTTAATTTGATAATACGGCTCTGCTGTGCTTGATCTTCTAACTGTTTAAGTTCTTTCTGTGCTTCATTTAGAATCTCAGTCTGACTCAATGCACAGGCCTCACTCTTCTGTACTCTCTCTTCCACTAACTTCAAGTGGAAGTATAAATAAGTTGTGAGATGAACCCTTTTACTCAGTTCTTTTTGAGCATTTACGGTCATATAAAATGCCTCTAATGCTTTGTGTCATAACCCACCTTCACACCAGGTGTCAATTCCTTCTGAGGTAACATCTTGCTTCATTTTAGCTTGACAGCTCCGTTCATATGCCTCTATCCACTCACCACGAATAAACAACTTAGTAAGGAAATGTCTCCCACAGGACATCATTTGGGGGTTGCAGAGGGCACACCTGCTACCCCTGGCCCAGTCCTTGCTACCCCTGGGCCACTGGAAAAAGAGGCAGTGCCAAGAGCAGATATCTGTGATGCACCTGAAAAAGGTGGTTGTAAATGCAGCTAAATATGCCACCGCTTTTTTTCACCTCATTAACTAGAGAAATAACAGGGATGCAGAAAATACCATGAAGCCGCCATCACTAACAGCTTGGTACTCCATTAGTGAAGAATGCCTGAATAGATGGGTTCAGAGGTTGGGCTGTCTGTGCAGCTCATACCCAGTACTGTAGCAACATGAAGGGTATGGGGGCTAGGTCTAGCTAGCAGGTAATGGGTGAGAGCAGCCTGCAGTACTCAGTGACAGCACAGTATGCACGCCAATCACATCAGTGTTGCACATCCAGTGAGCCACTGGGCCTGTAGTGAGAGGGGTGTGCCCGAGGGACTTCTGCCACCAATTCTGCCTGGGCACTGGACAACCTGACCCAGATCTGCCAGACCTGCATCACATGCACACCATAGGTAGACACAAGGTGAGATAATTAATTTGCATGAAGTTGCCCTCCGTCTTTGAAATAAACCCTTGGTTGCTTCCTCAACCAAATTCAACATATTTGTAAGGATTGCTCAGGGGCTACACACTTGCTTTGGGAACAGGAGGATGCAGTGCAACATGGGTTCAGTTCGTGTTCCAGAGCTTAGAAGCTAGCATTAAGCAAGATATAGTGGACCAAAAAAAACAATAAAATTGGCTTTTTCTAGGGGTGAAGTCATGGAGCTGGAATTACTATATCCTGCAACACATCCTTCCCGTCTAACTACGATCTAGAAAAAAGAAACGGTGGGTTACTTAACAAATAAGCAAAACAGAAGGGTGATGGTTGGAAGGTTTCAAGCCATTCATAACCACGGGCACAGCTCTGGACAACCCTCCAGACCATTGTGTGTCAGCCTGCAAAGCCATTACAGAAAGGGAAAGACCATATGTAAATAATGCTTGGGCCCACCCCAAAAGGGGCAGTCCAGCCCGAACTGCTAGATCACATTCCTTCTGCACGAGACACAAGCATTCCCACACAAGTTCTAGCTTAATTGGGAGTCATAAGTGAGGAGTAGCCTAGGTCTCTTGGCCCAGCAGCCTTTTTAGGGGTGTTGGCATGGAGCTGCTGCTTACATTTCAAAATAAAATACATTGCCATTATTGTGATCAGCAACTCATCCTCCAACACGTTCCCTCTATCTCCCATCTTACAAACAGAAATGTGGCTTACTTACCAAATAATCAAAACAGAAATGTGATAGCTGGAAGGTTTCAAAACATTCATAACTACTGGCACAGCTCTTGGCAAACCTCCAGACCATTGTTTTTCTGATTGGACTTGTGTTGGTCAGTTGCTGTTTCCAGTCTGGGTCAGGCAATGGATGTTTGCGCTTTGGGGTTTAGGCCTCTGCAAGATGCTCTGTCTGTTTACAGTTTAGCTTGAGTGATGTACAATAGTCCAGGTTTTTGTGTTGGGTGTCTGCTTATATTCACAGTAATTTTGGAATATGGGCCTATACACACCGATATTAATGCTACATATGGTGTCCATTCTTACATAAAATGTATATCATATTACAGTGATATCATAACCATATTTGTCTTAGTGTACTGTGGAACAATGCTATGTGATGACACTTTGTGTTCTGTCAATGGGTAAAAGGTTGCGTGCCATCATTTCCTGTAATGTCATTTGGGGGAGGGGTCAAATGCCATCCCTTTCTGTGATGTCATCGGAGGTCAAGGGTCATGCAATGTCAATTCTGGTCTCCCTGACACTTTGCACTTTGGGGAAATTACATTCCTGGTCTCCCTGCATCCTCTAATTCAATTGAATTTATTTTTAAAAATGTCCTTTTTGCAATTTTTTTAGAATTTCCTTTGCACAGGGGCAAACATCTCCCTGTTCCCGCTTAATTTTTACTCACAATGCCAAATCAAAATCAATATTTACTCAATCTTAATTTTTCACCTATACAGGTTCCTGGAACTCAGCGGTCGAGTCCTCACCGCACTTTAGCAAGGCAAAGATAACTTTCCCTCCACCTTAATACAATTACATCAAAATTAATAGTCTGTCACAATGCACTTGTCCTGAGTCAAGAATAGGAAGCCAAATCCCGGCCTCAAGCCCCCAATTTGTAACTGTTTATTGAGAGGCACCCTCAATACGGGGAGTTCCTTCCCTCCCCAATCAAGGTGTCACACCACACACTGTTTAATGTCAGTTATTTATTCAGCCCTATCTCCAATTCATCTTGTACCCATTGGATCCCACCCCCTGAGCTACCAATGAGCCAAAAACCATGGTGGTGTGCAGCAAATATATTTGTATTTATTAGAATGATAAATAATGGAGATCACACTAAAATTACACACACAACCATCTTTGTGGCTCACAATTAAACTTCTTGTTACACAAATAAACCACACAAGTTGGTTGGGAAAAACACAGATCACAATTCTTTACTTTCTACAGATTTCACTTAAAAAAATGATCAAACTGGTCAATGACCAAAATCAATTACATATGCAATGCTGTGCAATTTTAATTTTCCTGCATGCTTAAAAGGCTAGCAATTGGCTTTACAGATTTGTACAAATGCATATGGCAATAATGATATCACCCACACTTTTCCTTTAAAACAGGGAAATTTAGCAGTTTGTTTTTCAGACCCCTCCCTCCCTACTTTGGTCAGTGTTGGAGAAGTCGGACAGAAAAATTGGGAAGATTTGGGAATTTTGGATTTCAGACCCCCCTCCACTTAAAGTCCTGTGCTGGGGAAGCAGGACCCATATGATTACCCAATTAAATTACAGTCTATAGTTTTCAGTGCACACAGGGAATGAGTTTTGTTAATTTTGAATTTTAACAAAAATTACCCTGTTATGTTCTGCCATAAGGGAATTCATTAAATCAATATTTTTAGTTAAATAGTCTAACTATCTACACAGTTTTGCCCCCTTTGCCCACTATAAAGGGAAATGATTTAAGGCAAGCAGACTCCCCCACCTTTTGGTTTCATATGACTCAATTCTACTTATATTTCAAACCTCTGTTTAAAGTTCAGGAACACCAGCTGCATTTCAGGACCCTCTTAGAGGTCAGGGCATGGGTCTGGTCACTCCACTCCAAAGGATGGTCGCCAGCCCTTTACCATTGGGCCCAGTCAGCTTTTTCAGGTCTCCCAAGCAATAGACAGCTCCACCCAGATGCAATATCAGGAAATCTCCTTTGGTGTTTCCTTGTGGCTGCCAGATGGTAATTTTCAGCAACCCACCTTCTCACATAGTGCATTCCCTTTATATACTAGTGATGACACCATCAAAATCTCAATATTGGGAAGTGCCCTGCAAGAGTTCACTCAACCAGGATTGGACAGTTATCCTTCTCTCTCCTCCCAAGTCCAGCCTCTCATCTTCTGGGCACTGATGTACGTCAGGCAGGGTGAGTAGCACTCTTCACTTCCATGGAGTAAAAGGATCCGGACACCAAAATTTGTAATAAAAGTATACGTCTTTATTGGTGCCTTGCAAGCTGGCACAAAAGTTAAAAGGCCATCAAAATGTGGCACTCCCAAAGTGCATAATAAAAGTGCGCGTTGGGAACGTTAACGCGTTTCGCGGCTCTGCTCACCGCTTGATATATATATTACATGACCTGCGGTAGCAGCCATGTAGTTATGGTTAAATTGCTAATCCCATAAGAAGAACACTTTTTGGGTGGCTTATAACTTCGCTCCCCTGGTGTAAATCCGTCCAGTATTTTTTTTTTTTAAATTACCAAAACGTAAGGCAAAAAAATTAGTGCTATCTATGTCTGCTCCGCGGACACACTTCCCTGTTCGCTCTGCGGACAGGACACCGATTGCTATTAGACTTGCATCATGTTCGTGGACACACAACGTGTTCGCTGATTGATTGGTATGAAGTGTGATGTGCATCAGATTTTTGGAAACGCCCACCAACTTGGATTTGCGGACATCGGCCGGTGTCTGCGGACAGCGCAGTCAACACAGATAAAAAAACACAACATTGCACTTGTCAAATTTATCAAATAATCTCTGGGGAGGTGAGGGGTGATGATGATGGGATGGAATATGTCTGCAAGAAGCAAAAAAAACGAGTGATTTTTGCCGCAAAACTCTGCAAACAGTTTGGATGTTCACAAACAGTCCTGAGAAGTTCAGGGACACTTCAGATGTTTGGGGACAGTTTTTGGATGGCTTATAACTTTGGCGCTACTTAATGAAAATGCATGAAATTTTGCAATTATATTCCTGATCCCGAATGAGTTTCCAAAGTTTGGTGGGTTTCTGTTAAGAGGGGGCAAAACTTGAGGGGGTTCCCAAAATTATGTAAAGGCTCATAAATGAGGTGCCATTTGACGAATCTACACTTAATTTGGCAAACTGATCTTTCATATAGATACAAATTTTTTTGTGAAGTTTGGTGGGATTTTGTCAAGAGGGGACAAAATTAGAGAGGGGTCCCAAAATAATGTAAAGGCTTATAAATGAGGTGCCATTTGTCGAATCTACTCTTAATTTGGCAAACTGGTAATAGATCTAGATGTAAATGTTTTTGCGAAGTTTGATAGGATTTTGTCAAGAGGAAGCAGAATTAGAGGGGGGTCCCAAAATATTGTAAAGTCTTATAAATGTAGTGCCATTTGACAAATCTACACAAAGGTTTGCAAAAAGATTATAGATCTAGATATAAATGTTTTCGTAAAGTCTGAATGAATTTTGTCAGGTGGGGGCTAGGTTATATGGTGATTGTATATGCATAGATTTGAAACTTTTGAAAAAATAAAACATGGGTGGATTTCCAGCAAACTTGTGTAAGGACCATTGACAAGAACCTGAAAGCATGGTTTTGCAAATGTGCCCATGTTTTATTTATTCAATTTTACTTTTAACCATAACGTCCTTTTAACAACATTTTTTTACTGAATTTCTTATGTTTTTAGTAGCGCAACTTAACCATAACGTCCATTTAACAACGTTTTTTCATTGAATATATATATTCAGTGAAAAAACTTTGTTAAAGGGACGTTATGGTTAAGTTGTGCTACTTAAAACCTATGAAATTCAGTGAAAAAACTTTGTTAAAGGGTTACTTTGTTAAAGTAAAACCGAAAAACCCTTGAAATTTTTAGTAGTGCAACTTAACCATAACGTCCCTTTAACAAAGTTTTTTATTGAATTTCATAGGTTTTTATTAGTGCAAACTAACCATAACGTCCCTTTAACAAAGTTTTTTTAGTGAATTTCATAGGTTTTTATTAGTGCAACTTAACCATAACGTCCCTTTAACAACGTTTTTTCATTGAATTTCATAGGTTTTTATAAGTGCAACTTAACCATAACGTCCTTTTCAATAGATGAAGACCACTAGCATCCTAGGTCCAAGTGGGAACCCCCGGGCGGTAAAAAAAAGATTTTTCTTCCCAAACCGGGACGCCTGCGGCATCCCGGTGTAGGAAGGAAAATCTTTTACCAAGATGGCCACCATGGAAAGGGAAGGCGGAGTGTATAAAGAGAACACAACAGGGCATCAGTGGGGGGGTGTGGGGAACAAGAGGTCAACAAGGGGCATCATAGGAGGGGGGACAAGAGGAAGACACGGGGCATGAGCGGGGGCTGGGGGGAACAGGGGAGACACGGAACATGAGCAGGGGGTGGGGGGAACAGGGGAGACACGGGGCGTGAGCGGGGGGTGGGGGCAACAGGAGAGACACGGGGCATGAGCATGGGGTGTGGGGAACAGGAGGGAGACACGGGGCATGAGCGGGGGGTGGGGGGTAACACAAGGGAGACACGTGGCATGAGCGGGGGGTGGGGGGGAACAGGAGAGAGATTACGGGGCATGAGCAGGGGGTGGGGGGACAGAGGAGACACGAGGCATGACCGGGGGTGGGGGGAAAAGGAGGGATACACGGGGCATGGGTGGGGGGAACAGGGGAGACACGGGGAATGAGCGGGGGGTGAGGGGATACATGGGGCATGAGCGGAGGGTGGGGGGGAACAGGGGAGACATGGGGCATGAGCGGGGGGTGGGGGGAACGGGAGGGAAATACGGGGCATGAGCAGGGGGAGGGGTGCAACAGGGGAGACACGAGGCATGAGCGGGGGTGGGGGGAACAGGAGGGAGACACACCCCACAAAGCAATTTACACCGCACATTTTAAATTTTACCCTGCACCAGCTCTCAAATTCAGAACATGCTCATAGCAGCCAGGAAAACCTTTTAGCTGGTCATTACCTGCCATTACAACCCTAAGTTGCAGTTGGAACAATTCTATTTCAACAAAATCGCCTGGAAATTATCTAAAACATGACACATAAATGAAGGCAGTATGACTTATGGTTGCTGAGAAAAATATGTACGTTATAATAGTCCTTTCAAATTAATAGGACATCTTCATGTTATGCAGATTGGAGCTCTACTATCTCCAGGCCATTTGCCCCTCTTGGCCAGCCTGTGACCAGAGTTTTTTTTTAATTAGTCTCTTTGTTGTTTGAAGTTTGTTGTTTGAAGTTGATGGCTGCCGGTCGTAAACACTTGGGAGATACTCGGTTTTCAACACCCTTCAAGCAGGCCACATTTTATTGCAGTTGTAAATAGTGGGGATGCATGAACCAGGCTTGAGGTGGGGGAAGCCATTTGAAAATTCTGCCCAGAGATCCACCAATTGTCCTTGGCTGGAAAGACTTCACATATTGCAATTTCTAACATCAGCCTTTATTCTTTGGCATAGTTGTGTTTTACTGATCAGCGTTCACTTTGCTTTTGCATCAACAGATGTCCTCTTTCTTTTCACAAAGCATTGTTTTTTTTGAAGAGTTCAGCTGAAAGTACAAGGCTGTTTATTTTCAGTCATTAATAAAATACACTTTTAATTATCTGCCATTCCTTTTTATGCTGAAAAGTGTGTCTGAATTATTACAGTGCACCGTCTTTTGATGGGTGATAGTTTCAGTGAAAATGCTGCATTTATTTCCCATGGAAAATGTTTGAACAGCTTGTTTTCCAACACACCTCCCCGATTTGTTCTGCTCTCTCATGGGTAATAGAAAACCTTTGAACATCTGATATTGCTGCCGAACGGCTCAACATGAAATCAGATAACTCCAGTAAAGCGGTATTTGGAATTATTGAACACACATACTTGATGTATCATACAATAATGACACTATGATCATGACAATTCAACCTCTGTTATATATCTTTCTGACACAGTGTATGCCGTGACATATGATTGAAGGCAGGTCACACCATGGGATAACCTGAAAAGGCAACCACCAGACCAGACAATCTTACATAACTGAACAAGATAATTCCAGGTACCTCACTGACGTCCTCCTACCCACTAACTCTGTAGCCGGATTGGTAACCCAAGGTTAGTGTACATACAGCACTTAGGGGCCATCGTTTCCCCCCCTATTCTGTTTTGTATGTTTATTTCAACTGGTACACATTACATATTAAGGACAACCTTAACTTAGCACTTCTCACCCCCCTTTTTTCCTTTCTAACTTCTTTCCGTCTTTTTGCTTCCTTAGGGACCACCAATCCATGTCCAGAAGAAGGCAGTTGAATTCATGGTGTACTGCCGAAACGTGACCTAGAAGGACTACATCATTTTGCAACTAGTTTCAGAGTCTACCCCCAGCTAACAATTAGCGACGTTGACAAAGGATTAGACGTGACAACCATTGAGACTAGCAGAGTACCTAAATAGACTCTGCCTCTGTGCCTGCAAAGAGGGAGAATAGAACATGAATGAACCATAGGCCAAACATAGATCAACACAGGATTCATAGGCCCTGTCAGAACAAAGTCTACATTTTCATTCCTTACTCTTGGTTGTCATCGCTCTCCCCCTTTGCTGTCCTCCATGTTCTGCCTTTTTTGTAAATGTAACTGTATTTGGACAATGTATTTGTTTTTGATGTGGTTTTAACAAGATACATCTAATAGCACAAATGTATTTTAAATGTTGTAAAATGTATGTCTTATTTTGATGCATAGACTAAATGAGTCAGCAATGATTGTATTTCCCTAGCTTGAAATATCAACACATTTATAGTTACAGCATTTACAAATAACTTGACATTTTTTTAAAAAAAATAAACAAAAGGGGCAATAGAAAAAGACATCCAAGCAAAAATAAAAGAAAAAAATGTTTTCTTTTCAAAGTGATTTGTTTTTTTTCACACTTATGTGGCCTCTTTTGAAGTATTGAATTACTCAATACGGTGTAGAAGAGAAAGAAGCATTGAGTACCACGAATGTTTTTTTCTAGAATAACGTATATACTCAATATGCAACAGCTAACGTGTCTAATCAGGCACCCACATCCACTAACTGTAACCACTTACAAGCATTTAATGTGCCTATGTCAGAAATTGAAATCACAAATCTCCATCTTATTACGGATGCTGAACTCTTAGTTATTCCCTCCCAAATAAGCTCCAATGAGCAAAATGCATGTACGGCCATATTGACAAGCATTACAATTGCTGTTACACCTTCAATACCAGAAATTATTGAGGTTGTAATTCATGCAATTGACAATACCCAACTACCAACCTTGTACTCTTAAGTGGTTAAATCAACCATAAAAGAAACAACCTTGCATTAAGCGACCTCTCAGATAATGGAGACTGCATCAATTGGTCCCAAACATCCTGATTATATATCAGGAACCATTCCCAAAACTTTTCATAATGACTGCACACTATGTGAAGCGCAGCTTGAGGAAGTGGTAAACAACATACACTTACTGTTATCCCACTCTCCTATTTTATACACGGAGTCATCCAATTCGACCTTCAACCCCTCATTGTCGTCACCCATGTGTTTTGTAAATCCAACCCGAGACACTCTCCTGGGTTGAAGCAACCAACTGTCTTGTTATATGAAGCCTCTTTGACTGCAATGAACATATGGCCTAACAAATCTTTTCAACACACTAGATAAAAAAAAATGATGCACAGACTAACATACTTAACTTTTATCGGCAAAAGTAGATTTGGTAGCCTCAGAATTGAAACATCTTCAGCAATTTGTTATAAAAGATCACCAAATTTCACCTTTACCTAAATCTCCACATGAAAAACGAGGGCGATGCAACACCCCAGTTACCGAGGTGGATTCAGAGACAATAGGGGAACGAGAGGTTGTGGAGCAGCTTGGTGTTCCACCTGAACTTGTCCCTATACCTCCTGTAGGCGACCCGAAGAGCACTGATGTTCAAAATTTGCAAGATTTAGTGTATGAGGTATTTCACCCCCAAAAATGAAGGCAAAAACGAAACAGGTTATTAATGTTAAGAAAAAAACTAAAAATCAACTCCTAACAACTAAATCGACAACAGGCAAATCTAAAACATTCATAGAAAATGTAACTACTCCCACTCGTCCTGTTACCTCTATCACCCGACTTAAAACCGGTCAAAATCTTAGTATCCATCCGACAACAGATAAAATTGACTCCCAGAGACAATATTCAGCCTCCAAATCACATGAGCATTTGCCACCTGCTACAAATCTTGTCTCCATAGAGGACGAAGAATTAATGAACCTATCGACGTATTGCATATCTTCTTTACCACAACATAGAGCAATGCAAGAATCAGCTTTCTCTGCTGATTTCTTGAATATGAATAAAACCATTACCAGAAATTGTGATACTGAGGACTTTGAGTTCCTAACTTTAGAGCAAAAAAGATTGCGTTCTTGCAATCATTGGAATAAGCTGGAGTTTACTGTCCCCATAAGGGAGAATTTAAATATGCGTCCCAGTCAGATGCAGGAATTGCAAATCAGTACTAAGAGAAAAGTGGATATCAGAGAGAAATTGCACTCCAACCAACTGGATGCAGACTTCACCCCTGCGAGCACAGACAGAGAAATTGACAGTGACTCCATCACCCAAGATATTAAACAATCAGATGTCCTAATCCTGACAATGTTGGACAGGCAAAGAGGAGATCCTTTTCCCAACAGAACAACAATTATCAGCATGTTCAGATCCATATCTAGTTTAAAACTAATACGATCACAAGACATTCAATCAATCCAATTCATCAACAATAGGAGGATGGATACTGTGGCTTTGACTGTACCATCACAAATCATCAAAGAATGAATATGCAACACGAAAGCCAAATTGAGACATCATGGATTCAAATTAGACTCATCACGACTTGGGCGGTAACGCCGGTGCTATTAGCGCCGGCGCTATCTGCCCTACCGCCGAACTCCCCGGTGCTAATAGCGCCGGATCACGAGTTCGGCGGTAATGTTAATCCCCATTCCCCATTGAGCCCATTCGGGAATGTCCCATTCCCCATTGGGCTCAATGGGGAAATTTTGGCGAATTTTTGGCGGATTTCCCCCCAGCTAAGAGCTGGGGTGAAATCCACCGAAGTCCTGATTTGGCGGACCCTTAAATCTGGCGGTAATAGCGCTACAGCCGGATTTAAGGGTTACCGCCAAAGTCGTGATGAAGCCCTTAATAAAGTAAGGATCTCCAATAAATCGAGACAGACGATCGACTCCTGAAACCTTGCTTATTAACTGTAAAGGCAATCAGGTCCACGTAAATCGGGAAGTGTCCTTTAAAGCGACCCACCAGAACACTAGACACTCAACATGGTCTTGGCTAACAAAAGCTATCAATGATACTACCAGAAAAAACGTTATTAATGCCAGGATTCATTAGTACCCTGTAATATCAGGATTGCTGCATAGAACATAAGAAGCTTCAAACATTTGATGAGACATAATGAGAAAAATCCCTTACGATACGACACCTACAATATCATAGCACTACAAGAAACTTGGAGAACGACTGGACCAATCTGGCCAGGATATGAAATGTGTTGGATCCCTGTAATCTCACATGTAAAGGGAAGACCCTTTGCAGGTCTTCTAACGGCAGTAAAATTGAATTTAGGAAGTAGTCTACTCCCTTGGGCATCTTCCACCCTTTTGTTCAATTAACAAAACTTTCATCGTCAAACCGAGTCCTCTTGGTACTGACACAGTCATTCTGAATTTATACTGGAACCCATTCATAATTGATGATGATGTTTTTTTGGTTTGGTGATCAGCATGTTGTATTTGATTAGAACCAAACCAACAATCGACACAATATTAATTGTTGGAGATCTAAACATGAGATGTATCAGCCCCAATGTACCTATATTATCTATACAAGCGACTCAATTGATGGACAGAAGTTTTTCAATGTTCAATGGTACAATTGCAGGAGACATTCCTCCCAATCCAACATGGCGCAGAGATGCCTCTTCCACTATACTGGACTATGTATTCATATCCACACACTCACTTAACAATGTACAAAGCTTCAATGTCACTCCAACACTACATAGTGACAGTAAGATCTTGGGAATTACCTGGATTCAAATGCAGCAGACAGTTTGCGAGTATTACAAACCACACATTGAGCTTGGAGAAGGAAGGAACAAGATCAAATGGAACAAGTTCAAACGTAATAGACTCCCAGAACAATTACAAAATGAGCTCAGTGTATCAGATGAAAGCAGGATTTTTTCATACACTGAAACCGTGCACTTTTTTGTGGAAATTGATGAAAGAGGTGCCAGACAGAGAATGACTCACAAACATCCATATGATCCCGTAGTACAAACCATGAAAGCTACCATGAGAAGAGTCATAAAACAAACTAGAGGAAATACTCCTACTAAAAGCTTAAATAAAATAGCCAAAATATGTAGTTTACAAAACAACATAAGGCATTAAAATTGCAGTTAGCGGGTGAGCGTATGCTATCGGCTGTTGCCTCAAAATCGAGCCCCAAAATATGGAGATTACAAAATGATGGCACTAACAACACAACGTCTTCTCTTCTACTTAACGTGCACAAACAGTGGCTACCCATTTTGCAATCACATTTGCCAGGCGACTAGAATCCACCCAGATGCTGCATATCGGTAAAAAAGACATGCAACCTTTGGTATTTGACTATTTAGATATTCTTATGCAAATTAACAGATTGAGCTCATCCCGAGCTCCAGGTTAAGATGGGTTATCTAATACCACCCTAAAAGCCCATCCCGATTCTTGGGCACACATTTTAACTCTAATATTCTGAAAATTTATAATCACTGGTTTAATTCTGAAATCATGGAAACATTCCATTATTATTCTTATATTCAAGAAGGGCAATCGAAAGGATCCTCTAAACTACCGTCCGATTGCCCTCCTTGGGGGTCATTACGAGGTAGGCGGTAAAGGGTTAACGGCACTGGTAAAGGTGCCAAAGCCGTCAACCCCTTACCGCCTCATTACGAGTTCTGCTCGCGGGACCCGATAAGGCCACCTGGTCAAACTAGGCGTCCTTACCGGGTCCTGCGAGCAGACCAGGGTGCTAACAACAGGCCCGTTATTAATGGGCCCATTGTTAGCACCCTCCCCATTCCCATTGAGCCCTATGGGGGCTCGAATGGGAATGGGGATGGGTTCCTTGAATGAGGAATTACCGGGCCCTCTAAGGTCAGAATGGCCTGGTATTTCCTCATTCGAGGAACCCGGACCTGGTACCCGGTAAGGGGGTAGCCATGCCGCTAATAGCGGCATGGTTACCTCTTACCATGTAATGACCCCCCCTTGACATACCAGGAACATTTTTTGACCGTCTAATCTTGAGAGATCTACTCAAGTGGCTAAAGAAAACAAACCAAATAGACACCCATCAATTGGGCTTTGTAGCTGGTTTAGGCACAACTGTTAACCTATTGATCTTATCAGCCATTAAAAACAGGTATTGTTAACTAAACAACCAATATACTTGCCATTTATAGACTTCAAACAAGTGTTTGATTTCATATCAAGAGAGTTATTATGGCAGAAATGAATCAAAGCAAGGTGCCCGATGTCTGTTCTTGACTTATTCTAACAATGTTATTCTAACATCTCCATTCAGGTCAAATTCAATCAAGAAGCTCTATTATCCGACCCTATTCCCACCCATCGAGGCCTGAAACAGGGCTGCCTTCTGGCTTCAACACTTTTAAATGTTTACATTAGAGGTATAAACACTTTACTGGAAGTCATAAGATCACCCCCCCCCCTAAAGTTGGAGAATCCCCTGTTTCTTGGCAACTCTATGCAGACGATTTAGTCATCCTGGATCAGACCCCAATAAGACTGCAGAGAAAGCTAAGGGCATTACAAAACTATGCAGTAGCAAACTCTCTAACCATTAATAGAAAGAAATATAATATTCTAACCCTAACGCTGGGCAATGGTAAGAACAAACGTAACTTTAAATGGTCAATAGGCACTCAAAGCCTAGAATAATTCCTGATTTCTGCTATTTGGGGCAAAACATTAATGATCATATACAAGATATTCCATACAAAAAAGAAAGCAAATACAAAATGGAAACCATGACTTCTCAAGCGAAACTAGTCCAAAGAAAATATGGTGAATTCTCATGTATACCTATCATAACCTTCTATAAACAAAAGGTGGTACCGGTGGTCACTTATGGAGCTCAATCTAAACCACCAGAAAATAACCCAAACTGGGACTATCTAGAGGGCATCTATTGGAAGAAACTTCTATCGCTACCCAAAGGTTTTCCCATTCAAATAATTCAATTTGAATTAGGATAAGTAACACTGAAAACGACAGTAGTGTGGCGAGCCGTAGCTCTTTTCAGAAAATGCTTAATGAATAAAACGTAAGTCTGATCCCAGCACTTCCAGGAGCACTAGAAGGAAATCATGATAAATCCTTTGCCACATGGAAAGCATTCTGCCTCAATACCATGATGGAAGCCGAAATAGAACAAAATCAAGTCCTACATAATCCTGAACGTGCCAAGAGGGAATTGTAGCAGCACGATCAGGGATTATTATGGGATAAATGTAACCAATACAAATCATTTAAAAATGGTAACTTCACAATCAAACCACTACAGCAAATTCCTAAATACCTCCATACATTTCCGGATCAAAAATATCACATGAATATTATGACAGTGAATTTTGATTTACAGCTCACTAAAGCTCTTTTTTTAGCTTTGCGATCTAAACATCTAAATCAAGGTAATTCTTGTAGCTTTTGTGGTCCCACCTCCAAGGTCGAAACCTTAGAACATCTTCTGGTTGAACGTAAGAGCTTAGCCGCACTGAGAAAAGAATACGTTCATATATATTTTTATGAATGCAGAATATTATCTGCTGAGCAATTGTCATATACGATTTTTAATTCAAACCATGTATCGATAAATATTGCAACAATAAACTACCTTCTAAAGCTAAATATATAATGAAATTCAAGACCGAGTACTTCATCAAAAAGAATGAATTTATCTTTGAGAGATGTGTATGCGCTAAATCCAATTAATGCACTTCTAATTACTATGAGTTGATCAAATGAAATGTAGACACAATTGTCTATTAACAGTGGATCTGTAACAAGGAAATGATAACAAGAAACCTCATATAAATACAATGATCTATATATAATACATAACAACTATATAAGGCTTGTGTTGTTGTTAGCATATCATTGGGAAGAAGCTTAGAACAGAAATATCTAGACAAAAAACACAAATGGTCCAATTTACTTTTAAATGTGCTAAAGTAATATGTTATAACAATATGCACATCTTCATATTTACAAACTGTATTTTGATGTTTTTATATACTAGAATATTTTTTTACTTCTTGTATCTCGCTTCTGTAAATGGAAATAGTAAAGTGCAAGTAGATTTTAATATAAGTTAGGAATTGTTAGTAAATGTATACATTTTTGTTGTTAATATTTTTTCATTGAAAAGCTTGAAAAGTAATTTTCTATATTTGAAACCAAAACAAAAAAAGGAAAGTAAAGTATATACTCAATATTGATTGAACTTGCTTATTAGGACACCATCGGCCTCACCACGAATTGGCGGTAACCCTTAAATGCAGCGGTAACGCTATTACTGCCGCATTTAAGGGTCCACGCAATCACGAGTCTGGCAGCATTTAACCCTACCTGCCTCCTCTTATTCTACCACCTATGTCTTCCTCTGCACCTTCAACGTCTTTCACATTTTCGAAGCGTTGCCTCCAGCCTTTGATGCTACTACTCTCCCTACGATCCTGATGCTCACTCCTCCACACTACTACTCCCTACTCCCCCACGAATACTCCCTCCTCCTACACTAATGCTCCCACCTCCAAACTACCACTACTTCACCTTCTATTCTAACACCCTCCTATCACTCACACAAACACTTCACATCCACTCCCTCTCCGAAACACACTTGCCACACTTTCACGCACACTCACAATGCAGTGCCATCACTCCTGCTGGTCTTTTGGTCTGACTCTTCTACCTCCTATGGCCTCACCCAAACAACACACACCTTCCTATTTCCTGTTGCTTCCTTTAACCCTCTCCCTATCTCCGGATAAGTCTTCTCACACTTTGGCCATTCTAGCCATGTCTTACCTACCTTGGGGGGTCAGCATTACAGATTGCTTTAAAAAGTGGAATAAGGCCCCACCGGTATCTGGTCAATGCATCGACTGCCAAACCGTCGAATCCCATACCATTGAAAAAATGCATTGACAAAAAAAGCATTGAATGCATTTTTTTCAATGGTAAAGGGTTTAGTTTAATTATTTTGGGTTTTAAAGGTTAAAAAAGGGGGCTGGGGGGAACTCGGTCATTAAAAAAAAATGCTTTTGATGCTTTTTTTGTCGATGCATTTGTTTTCATTTGTATGGCATTCGACAGTTTGGCAGTCGATGCAATGACTATGAACCGGCCCACCCCTTTCTGTGCGCACAGGCTGCCATGCTGCAATAGTGGGGGCCCATGATGTCCTCTGATGTCATTAAGCTCAGGAAGAGAGCAAATACCGCTGAGTAGGAGCTCACACTCGTGTCTATTTTCCCCCCTTTCCAGAGGCACAGAGTGCATATTACTCACATACGTTGTCTTGTGTGGAAACTGGATCTCTCACTCTGGTGGTTTTTTTCTGTCTGAGATTTCAGAAGTCTCTATGTGGGGCTTTGATGGTTCTCTGCTACATGGGTGCTTTCCTTCCTTATTTGTTGGTTTTGTGAAACGAGAATAGAACATTTTGCGATTTGGTACGGCCCATATACAAGTTGCCACATGGGGAGGACAGGAAATGGGGCCCTCTCAACTGCCACCGCCTCTCTGGCGTAGGACTGGTACTGGATTTCTCCCTAGGTTCGGAGGGGTTCCCCTCTTCCCTTCCCCTCTTGTCACGGTCACACATCAAAAGGCAAAATGCCACAAAAGACATGACAAATGAGTTCAATATAAACATCCTCAAGCTTGCACTGCATTGCCAGAAACATGGTGAAAGATTCCGAATCGTAAATCACCTCAGGAGATTTTTTGATAAATACCTTTTTTTTTGCGCCGGTATTGATTTTTATGCCGGCACAAATGCTGGAGATCCATATGCAGTCAGCCTGCTTTATGCACTAGTATACAGCAGGAAGACCCCATAGGGATCCATTTTACATGCTTCATGCCATTCTCACATGGCAGGCAAAGTGTACAATTACAATTAAACACTGCCCAACATGCTCACATGTCGGACAGCGTTTAATTGTAATTGTGAACACTACTTACCATTTGCGCATAGTAAGCAGTGTTCACAATGAAAATTAAACGTTTCCCGACATGCTAGCATGTCGGAGAGCATTTAATTGAAATTGTGAGAGCTGCTTGCCATGTGAGCATGCCATGGCAAGCTGTGCTGACAATTAAAAGTAAAAGCTGCCTGGCAGGCAAGCATGAAGGCAGAATTTACTTACTTTGCACCATGGAGTGCCAAAATGCAGTACAAAAATGTGCCATAAACACATGTACACCATCGTTTGCCCTGCACCTTTGCACTCCACTGTGCAAATGATGAAAATGTGGCTTCAGGAAGCCATTTACGTTGCAGTGCTCACGTAACTTGCCCACATGGTAAGCAGTGTTCACAATTGAAATTAAATGCTTGCCCGACATGCGAGGATGTCGGACAGTGTTTAGTTGTAATTGGAAATGCTGCTTTCCATGCAAGCATGTCAAGTAGGGCTCGGAATTAAAAGTAAACGCTGCCTGGCATGCAAGCATTACAGCCAGTGTTTACTCACGTTGAACGGCAGAGTACAAACGTGCTGGCAAAAGGTTGCATGACACGTGTACACCACCTTTTGCCCTGCACTTTTGCACTCCACCAAGCAAATGACGTACTTTTGGTGGTGGGGAACCACCTACATGTATGTTAACGCCTAACGTCTCCCAACTGCCAAATTTCACTTTTGATTAAAATGATCTCCCTTGTCTATATTAGTTTTCACTCTGAAGACATAAAGCAAGATTTTGATTTATTACTCAGTTTTATAAGGCGGAAACAAAACCCAAAGGGCACAATTCAGCACTTTTGCAGGTACATAAATGTGCACATTATAGCTAGTGTAACTTGCATATGGTTCACCAAAAGGCTAAAAAGGCCCATTGTGAGAAGTTATACTCTTTTCATTATATCTTTGGCTAGACTAAATGGAAAGGAGGAGGATGCACCTTCAGGAACAAACATTTTGCATATTCAAAATGGGTGTATCTCTTAGAGTGGCAAGGACAAGTGTGGCAAGCCAGAAGAAGCACTCAGACCCCCAGAGGACATGTTTCAACGTAGTTTATTTGAGATAAAAGGAAAATTCCTCGCTGACCCTACTACTAAAAGGGAGTTCCCTTCCTAACAAGCCTAAACTGGGGTGCTTGGCTCTAGTCCAGAATAAAAATAATCCTTGGTCCAAACCTATCCACTAAACTGGCCCTAACACTTAGCAAAACGTAAAAGAAAATAGGTTGAGTGATGTGCACTCATCGTTCTTCCCAAAGGGATCTCTGGCTGTCCCAGGAATCCCTCCTGTGTCTGGAACCAATGGTTAGAAGTAAATAACAGTTCTATTCAAAGTAAAATAATTCTTGTTAATATACTAAATGTTCCTGAAACTTCTCCTTAAATTCGAACAAAAAGTGTCAAGTTCCTGAAAAAAAACAAAATTTCCGAACTTCTTTAGGAGGAGGGATATTTCCCTGATCCCTTTCCACCAATGTGTCGATTTCTCCCCACTTCTACCATCCGTAGGGTGTCTCAGTGCTCCCTTGATTTCTGTTTTTCACTCTGCTCACCGTGCCCTTGTGATTCCTTTGGGTTCCCATGAGCCAATATCTCACTTAGTTCTTTGTGATTCCTATTATCCCGCTCGGATTCTGGCGCTCCTAGTTTTCTTGGGTCCCTGTGACTCTTCTTGAGGTTTCTTGTAACCCTTTTCCTTGTCTTGTGCTCTCTCTTCTCTTGGATGGGGCTAGGGTACTACTTCCCTCTTCCCCATTCTCTCTCTCTTCTCCTCCGTCTGACCTGGGCAACCCGTGTAGCTGCTGTGTTGTGGTGCTTGCTCCAGTGAGAGTCTGTCTCACATGCGCCAACAGCATTCTCCATGGCTTGCTTTTCTTCAGCACTTGATGCTAGTGGTCCCTGCCTTCTGCTTGACTCCGCTCTCTCTTACTCTTGTTGGCTCTCGGTTTGAGAGGGGATGACCCAGCCCTCCCTTCATTCCTGGACTCGGCGTCTGTGTGCGGGCTCCAGTCCCACCATGTCCTATATGTGGTCATGCCTCCAGGTCCAGTTTGTTTCGCTTCGTATGGCCTCTGCCTCTCAGGCCTCCTGCGAATCCTCGTCTTGTGGACAGCATCTCCCTCAGACATCTGTCTCCTTCCACGCTGCAGTCGGCTCTTCAAGCCTGAGTGGCCCTGACCTTGCCAAAACTCTCACATCTGTGTATCGCCTCAGCATTGTGTTTTGTCTCCTCCATTAAAGGGTGGTTGGCCCTTTATTCTTGCTCCGATATTCAAAAGAGGCATATTGTTCAGCACCGGCTGTCAAGGATGTAGAAAGCTCTGCATTATCTTGAACGAAACACTTAGGTATTGTCATGATTTTTTAATCCCATGTAAACAGATAATACCTTAGGCATGAGGAATTCCCTTTGAGAGTCCTTGTACCCTAAAGGGGAGTCACTCCCTGTGAGGTCCTGCTTTCCCAAACCCATAGGGAGGCTTTTTCTGAGCAGGTTGACCTCCCTAGCCTCGGGGGGTGGGGGGGTGGCTCCCCCTAACGAAGAAGGGATGGAAGTCTCCAGATTTGTCACACAAGGCAATACAAATTTGCAAGCAACTTGTCAAACCTGATTCACAAAAAACAAAAGACTTGCACCTGTAGTAAAGCATTCATCATCCAACCTAGCTAAAGACCCTTTCTGGCATTCAAGCAAATCCACCGGACCACATTTTCCTTTTTTTCCATGTTCCGCTGTACGTGTTTACTTTTCTCAAAGTTTTGTACAAATGGCAAGGCAAAATGTAAATAAAACAATGTTCGACTTCACAGATGCTTGACTTGTTTTCTTTTATTGTGTTATTACAATTCGTTTGTGTGTCCAGGGTGCAGTAGGGGCATTGGCTCCCTGTCACCAGCATGATACTGTGTGAATTCCATGCATGCATAACTTGTAGTAGCCACTGATACAACTCGGGCCTACCTCACGTTGGACCTGCAACTGCAGTTCATTGTGAATTAGGGGCAAAGTGTATCAGTAACAAATTATGCAAACAAGTTCTCACCAATGCAACACTAAAATTGTGGAACCAGTGAAACCCAATATCATCACCCTGACAAAGCAGGGACATGCCGCCCACTACCCGAACCACCATGGTGGACATTCAGATTAAAAGGAGGAGAAAGACTAACCAAAGATACCGAGCCAAGCGTTCAGTTTCTTTCCTGAACCGATTAAACTGTTGCATGATCCTTAGATCCCTTGGAAGAATATTCCAGGGGCACATTGCAGAAGAAGCAAAAGCTTTCTTCCATGAAGCTGCTTTGTGAAACCCAGAACCTCTAGGTGAACTAGTGTCCTAATGCGTAGCTGCCCCCTGTCACCGGAACCATGAAGCTTACTGGACAGATACAAGGCATGGCATCTGGAAGCCCATTCTAAATCACGCAAGAAAGTTTAAAAGGGGACTTGTTTGTTTGTTTATGTTTGTTTATTTATTTATATTGCGCGCCAGACCCTAGAGTATCAGGGCGCATAGGAAACAGGAAGTCTTTCAGCTTAGGTTGCACATTGGCAAATGAAATACAAATCCAGAAAATACAGCTATAAATGAAGGTAGATACAAGCAATTAGTAAAAGGACTATACAGACTTGTGAAGCAGATAGAAATGAACAATTATTTTGTTTCTAGTTCTTGTGTATCAGGGGAACCCAGAAAATGCTCATCTCTTCAATTCTTCTGCAGCAGGGAAAAGCTGAAAGGCCCACGTGTTTATGGCCCGGGTAAAGCAGGGAGAAACAGAAGTTGTTGCATGTTTTTGGCTGCGGTGGCGTTTTACGGAAAACACCAAAATACAGATGCTTTTGGCTATATCACAGCTGGGAGCGCCTGCAAAATTCTTAAGTTTGAGGTTCCATGCAGCGAAGAGAACCTAAACAATGTTCATGTTTGACGCTCTCGGAGAACCTGCAAAATAATTATATTTGCGGCTGTAATGCAGCAGGGAGATCCCCAAAAATGCCATGGAGAGAGAACCTGCGCAATTTTTGTTTGCATCTCTTGTGTAGAGGGGAGAACGTGAAACATTCTCATTGTTGCTTTCTGTGGCCTTGGAAGATGTCCCTGGAGTATAGGTCAGCGGTAACGTGATTGCCTTGGAAGCAGGACCTCATGGAGCAACGCAGGTTCGATGCCCGGGAATACGCAACTAAGACAAAAAAAAAACAATTACGCACTAAAAAAACAAACAATTCTTGTAATAGTGCCTCGATGCCTGCAGGCTGTGTGAGCGCAGCGCTTAAAAAATAAATAAATCAAAATGTTTCTCGAAAACACTACTCTAGTTCTTAACCCCTTAAGTGCCAAGGACGAGAGTCACTCGTCCTTTCTTCATAGATTTGTACAATAGCCTGGCAGGCACGAACGTGACTAAAGAATAGACCAGTTGGTGTTTCATGAAATGAAATTACACAGACACGACCAGTCAGCCACTAGAGTTGGTTTCACAAGCTCCACTTAACAACAACATGAAACAGACAACAGATCTCCATTTTATGAACTGGTGTTTTTGCCCATAGTTGGATGTCTTACCAAAGTCATACTGAAGGTGGTGTTGGTCCATCTTAATGAATGTCAATTGCTCAACATGTCTAACTGCTCAGCTACTTCTGTAATGAGATTCAATATCTCAGGGAACACTAAACACACTGGACGGTGCAATGCAGGAGGCAGCTATGGGGTTCTTGGGAAGCACTAACAAGTGCTGGTGGCCATACAGACCTCTGACATGGCTACGAATCAATCACGCACACATTACAGGTCTAGCTCAGTGAGCTGTGTCAGGCAGATATGCATCTACCATACGGGTTGCAGAAGATCTGTGGTATGTTCTTGTAGACCCACCCACATTGAGGATTCCCAATTCTGCGTGCAGTGTGCCACACAAGCTTCATGCTTCAAGACAATTTCTATCATCAGAAGTGTCACAGAAAATTGCCCCGATTTTTTAGCAGCCAAGTGGAGTTTTCATCCTGATGAAGAAGAAGCCAATTTCCGGACTTCTCTGTTGCCCTGTTGAACTCAGTGGTTGTTGCATGTTCTTCCTGATTTTATTTCCATGCAATTCTTTTCCAACTGCTGCATGAGTGCATCTTTGCACATTTTCACTGTCTCCTACTGCTGGGTTCTCAGAGAGCTCATCTGCCACATGCAGCTGAAGAGCAGCCACCTCGATCTTAACACTTAAAGTGTAGATTGTGAAATTTGACCAGGAGTTACCTTTCATTGGGGCAATGTATAAATCATCACGCACGGGCGAGAGCACATTCCTCACCCACCGCTTTGTATCCGCATCACCAGTAATCCTGGGTGGATCTACCAAGAACCCATCCATGAATCCCAAGAGATCATGCGATCCATCTGGAATCCAAGGACTCGTACAAGGATGTAAGCAGGAACATGATGTTCCCATGGGATTCAGCAACTTGTGCAAGTGATCTGGACCCTTTTTAGGTAGAAACTAGGTTCAGAAACCTATACAAGTAATGTGCCACTTTCTGTTTCCTTTGTTCGTCAAGTCTGGCTGCAGGGAAGTAAGGCAGAGCTGATCCATGCAGTCGGAGACCCTGAAGATGTTTTTTAAGGGGTACTAGACAACAATTTGGATTTTTAAATTGGGAAACGGGGGCTTGATTTGAGTCACACATTTGTTTAGGAATGTCATTTTAAAAAATGTTGTTAGGGAAAGATTTTGCTCGAACAACCTTTTGTTGCACATCTTTTTATTAGAAGAACGTGTTAGGACACAGCAATCTTGATGCAGATGTGCAGATGGACTTAAAAATGTTGTCCGACCACCTCAACTATGAAGAACGGGGGGCACAGTTAGTTGGCTTACTTGGTGTGAAGAGACACACAGTCAAACTGCTTCCTCTGCCAGCAGATTCTACGGCAGCAGGTGTTGATGGTGGGACTGGTTGTGGGACTGGTACTTGCAAAGGGCACTCCTGGAGGAGATGATGTGCTCCAGCACTTGACTTTCAAGTCTCCCCAAGGTTATGCTGTTGACAAATAACACATTGCTTGACATATTCTTGTGCTATTGTAGGAAAGAATGGCACATTCCAATTTCATTTGACAACAGAAACCATCCCCCTCTTGCCAAATGTAGTACCCCATGATACACGTGGGCAAAATAGGGCAATAGCACTTTCGGCAAAACCAAGCAGCCATCTGTAGAATGCCAATGATGATTAGGATGTAAAACGCCCCTTGGAACATTGCATGGGCATTTCTCTATGTCTGCTGCATTGTTCTGTACTATAGCAGAAATGAAAAAGGGAGGTGCTGTATTGGTCGGATCATGGGTACATGGGTATAAACTGGAAATATAAACAAGCCCCTTCCTTAGCAGTGGTCTCTGCTGAAGCATTTCCTCTTGTAACATCATCATGTCAAAATGAGTGAGCCATGCACTTTAATTTTTGTAGGTAACTGAAAGGCATTGAGAAGAGCAAAAACATTGGATGCATTCCTGATAGGTAACCCTGCCATTGTGAAAGAATCATTTTTTCTTCCATAATTGCCTGAAAATCATGCACAACTCCAAAATAGATAGCGAGTGTCAGTGTAGATAGTGATAGAAAAGAAATAAACAACGCAAATGCTTTTGTTAAAGGAAACAGTTGAGCTATTTGAGCAGCATGTACATTGGGACGTTGTGCACTTTCTATTACAGTTTGAGGAGAACATACAGCATAACCAAAAACCAGTTTGCCTTTTTCCTCGCCAAGGCATGAACCACCTTCAACATATATGAGATCTGGATTCTGCCCACTGAGGACTAGGGAACCAGAATTCTTTGCTGTAACATCCTGGCACTTACTAGTAGGATTCAACCTTGCACACCTGAATCAGATCTGCCTCCCTGATGATTGATGAGGCATAAAAGCTCGCTTGGAGGAGAACGTCACTGGATTGAGAGCTGATTGCAGCTGGGACCCAGATTCGTGCCTCTACCACCTCTCTTTTCTCTATTTATGTATTAGATATGTATCTTTCAGGATTTATCTAAATGTAAAATTGGAGTATTACATGTCTGGAAGTGGGGACAATAATTCCTTGTTGCAATAGTGAGTTCATGACAGGTGCTATCCCTTCTCCTTCAGAGCATAGTGGATAATGGGGTCCTGCTGGTGGGGATTGGCACTGTCTTCTCACACACTTATGGGGTTTATGTTGTGTATGTGATCTACTTCCTTATCATTCTGAGACCAAAGACAGGTAGGCACTTGGGACAACAGATCAACAAGAGCCTTGCTAACCTATACTTTGCTTGTGGCTGGCGGTATGGATGATCGCTCGAGAAGAGTTGCAAGAACAATTTCTGTATTTTTATGATGCACATCTAGAAACACTTCATTCTGTGTGCAGTGGATGATATAGTTTAGCTTACACAGGAGAGCTCATCCTAACACCTTATTTGGGGACGAGGGACGTAACAGGAAATCAAGTTTCTCTGATACACGACCGATTGGAAACAGACATAGGTTTAGTCGCAAGATGTAGAAGAGGTTGATTTGAGATACCGACAGCATTGACAGAGGTAGAAGAAAGAGGAGTAGTGGTCTGTCTTCTGATCGAACAGAGCTGATCGGCTCACACCAATGTCTACAGGGAAAGGGACATATTGCCCTTTCATTACACATTGCGCAATGGTACCTTTCTGATCAACAATAATTATGGGATTTATGGCAAGGTTACTTTGTTCCATGCTGTCCTTCCCTTGGAGCACTCAGTGTCAAGGTATGTTGGGGAAAAACAGATGCTGGAGTGTTGGGAAATGGATGTGGGCTAAGAAACAAGTGGAACTTTTTATCTATTTCCTATTAAATCATTCATAACTTCAGGGACTCTCCTGTTCAAAATAATTGCATTCAGTGCTGCTGCTCAGTACAGTAACCTGAAAGCTATTTGCAACCCTCCTCTCTGGCCCCTTCCCCACCCATGCATATTTCTCCTGGTAGAGCTTCTCCGCCTGCCCTGAAATCTGTGCACCCAATTGCCTGAAATTATGCGCCCAGTTGCCTATGGGCCCGGTGCGCTTCATAAATAAATAAAATACAAATACTTGTTTCGTTCAGAAGCTTAGCGTCCATATTCCTTTTTCCTGTTCTTGGCAATGTACTCAATGATTTGCTGCAGTGATCGGTTCTGCCAGTGGTTCAGTGTGCTAGCCCACACACATGCCTTGAGGTAGTGCATATCTTAGGTTGAAACAGTTGAACAAAAGCAGTAGCTGCTGACACGGTGCAGTGTCTGTGGGGTGATTTAAGCCAGAATGTTAAGCAAAGCCTGTCCAAAAAGACAGCGAGAGGTTGACCCTTATTTTGTTTGCAATTGTTACTTTCTTTTAGACAAACCTCAGGGATTGCTGTCAGTGAGTTATTTCCCACAGTGCTAAATTGTTCACCAATGTCGTCACTGAATTAACTTTGAAGTACATCAGTTGTGCAAATGACTAGCGTGGATGTGTGCACACAATGTTATGTTATAGAAATGTATAAAGTGCAGGGTCACCCGGGGGTATCATGGCGCTAGAGAGGAAGGAAGGTGATCCATCAACCCATCACCAGCAGTCATCTAGAACAGATATGTTTCTAAAGCCTTTCTGAATGCCAGGTGGTTTGGCAGAGTTTTTACTGCCTATGGAAGGTCATTCCATAATTGTGCAGCGGCCACAAAAAAAGCCCGACCACCAATACAGGAACGGCAGAAGGGAGGCACACATATCAAGCCTGCCGAAGCTGATCGCAAAGAGCACTTTGGAAGATAGCGGGTACATTTATTCTGGAGATATTCTGCCCCTTGATTATGCAGGGCCCGATGGACAATGCAGAGTGCCTTAAATCCGATGTGCTGAGCCACAGGAACCCAGTGCAGAGAACGCAAAGCAGGCGAAACATGGGCCCCATAAAGTGGGTTATAACATTGGAGAACTGCATGCAGTACTTCTATAAATCACTCTGGTTCCTTTCTCATGTTTGGGAAGTCTTTTGTCAAATTTCAAAGATCCTTTGGGGTACAAGGGACATGAACAGTGACTAAATTGCTCCTACCTGCAGGCGTCCCGGTAACTGTCTCAAAGGGGCTTAGAGCTATGGCTTGATACTGAGCTCCACTTCTAGCAGTGCAGGGGTCCTAAGATGTTCACCCAGAAGCTACAGCCCCCTCTACGTTGCTCGGCAAATAAGCCAGAGGGCTTGGTGGCAGCCTCTCTCGTGGCAATATATGTGGTGCCAGAGCAGGGAGGTGTAAAACAGCTGTGCAGACTGTGAGGGTGGGTCATCCTGCCGAACAGACTCCTGAATATTGCAGAAAACCTCAATACTTTCTTCCGCAGTTTCCACCCACTTTTTTACCTGGATCAGCTAGAGGAGTGGGGCAGATGTCGACCTAAAGAAATGCGGCTGACGCTTCGATTTCAGTGTTACATTTTGGACATAACCCTTCAAATGTTTCTGTTAGAATCCTTTCAGCTTCGTACATTTGATTCATTAACACGTTTAAACGATCCCCCAAACCCTTCAACTTAGCACCCCAGTGAGTCATACACATTTTGAAGTTTTTAGATTTGAGCACTCTTTCTAAATCTATTAATTTACTTACATCGAAGGTACCTTTAAGTGGAAACATCTTAGACCCTCTGTTCTATATAAAAGAGTGCTATGTATATGAGATCTTGCAAAAGTTGTATGATTATAATGTGTATACATATAGTATGCTGGGCTGCCCTTTGGTAGAATCAGCACTTCTTTAGACTGTTCTGACCACATTTTGCAATCAAACACAAGGAAAACCCCTTGCGCATTACGTGGCCTGGGGAAGGAAAGATATTCTTTCAAAAAGGAAACTCCAATGGATGAGATAGGAAAAGGTTCTTAATCAGCTGCTGGGTCATGGGCTTTCATTGGCCCACCCTTGCTTTCAGAACTCACTGCACAGACAAGGGGGGTCCTGGGAGTGTCTCTCTACCGGCCTATATCCCGGGTTAGAGTCTTGCTCACTGTTCTTAGAGAGGCAGAGCTCCTCACTGATGAGGCCCAACCAAGCCGAAGCACGTGTCTAGGGTTTCTGTTGCTGCTGTTGTTAAGAAGAGAATTCCCTGGCGTTTCAGTGCTGGACTGCCCTTCAGCAGGACAAAGACTGATATGTTGTGGACATTTCTCTTCCGTGAAAGGATGGTGAGCTAAAGAGTCTGGTTGAGACTCTAACCCGGGATAAAGACCGATAAAGAGATACTCCCAGGACCTCCCTTGTTTGTGCTTTCAGAACTCACTAACATGGGAGGGCATTGGTACAGCAGGAGCCGGATTAAATGCCAGATCTGCTCAGCAACTCATACACTTATCCATCAACAATCGTTCTTTTTCTCGGTTATTCCCACCAACTCACCCTACTAGTCCATTGTCGGGGTATATTTCTGAATTACTGATTTATCATAATTTTCTGTTTCCAGGATGCATCATAGAATACGGAATCCTATTAATCACATTTTGCACGTGCGTTTCATCCAGACCTGTCCAGCATGTAGTGCAGCAACCTCCACCCACTCAATCTGCATCTGCCGCTCAATGAAGTTCAGTTCCTGCATAAGCACAAAAAGTGAGACTGACTTTTTAGCGGCCCCCCTCTGAAACCAGGGTAGAGATTTCAGAGCAACTGATACCTCTCACATTGGCGTCTGGTGTTCGGAGAGCAGTCTCAGTGGCAACATTGCTTCCGGCGGCGTTCGGGATCTCAGTCATGGCACCAGAATTTTGAAGGAAAAGCTCCACTCTAACTGTAATTTTGGTTTGCAAGAGCTAACAGTTTATTGTTGTTGCACAATGTAAGGAAATAACCCCCCAGAATATCAGAACAAACCTAACAGGCTTCTTGTATAGTCTTTTTCATAATGAACAGGTGGTAGCAAGATAGTGGTTCTTGTGACCATGTAGAAAGGATGCATAATGTAAACACTTTGCTGTCCCCTACTAGCCCACACATGTAGACCCCTACTTGCTCAGTCATGTGTTATCATACCAAGCTTCATTCTACTATTTTGCATCCCCTCTTTTGTGACCCCCTACAGAGGCAGATTTGGTGGCCAACACCAGATGGTAAAGGGGTAAGATCCAGGGGTAAGGCGGGCTCCCACAGAGTTCAGTGGAAGGCGTTTAGGTCACTGTGGTCTCCCAGACTGACCAGCACCTTGCCCAGTCATGTATACAGTAGGCCACCAATGAGCAGGGGCTGGGCAGTGGAGGCCAGGGCGAGGGCTTCATACAGCTAATCCAAGGCATGGGAAGATCTGATCTGTCCAATATTCTCTCTCTAACTCATTCCAAACACCTACTTTTTCTCAATCCCTCCTCTTTGATCTCCTCAAGAGTCCTTCATTTCACTCTATTCATTCTTCTTTTTTTACTCAACTTTATTTATCGTTTTTAAACATAAAGCAAACAAGAAAGATATTAGCAAGTACGCTTGCATATGGTCCAGGGCAATACCTTCAAGGAAATTATAAAGGGGGAGAGAATGGGGAGGGAGAAACTCAGTAGGGAAACCTAGTGGGCCTCTTTCAAAGCATTTGTGTGAGTATGATAACATAAGTCGAAGTTCCGTACGGTCCACAATTCCCAAGAAGTCATGGGTTGGAATGTGAATTCCCTCTTGCCCTCTCACCGGGCTCTCCTAAAGCTGCTAGTACCACCCGACCCTGTCGATAAATCTACCATTGTTGAGCTGTGGTGTGGGGGAATCAAAAGGAGAATACATGGCTCAACGTGTTGGGCTTAGGTGGGGCATCCAGCGTGCCCCTACAGTAACTGACCCAAGGGTGCCATATTCTACAGAATATAAGCAACTTGCTATTGAGGGTGCCTGTAACCTTCTCCAAGGCCCATATCTCTCAGACCTTCGCCCACCATAGACCTAGGATCAGCTGTCATTTCTGATCCCTCATCCACCGCCCACCAAGTCCCTTGTATTCCCCGTTCCCACTCACGTATCCAACGAGACACGCAATCAGGCACTTGATTGGTCCCATGACGCTGCCATCAACGGTCACCCAGGACAACATCGCACCTTAGACCTGCTCAAACGTTGGTGCTGGTGGCCGTCGATGAAACGCGACGTGGAGAACTATGTAAACACCTGTTCGGTGTGCGCACAGTGTAAGTCACGCAGGGGTCGCCCACTGGGACTTCTCCAACCACTACCAATACCCCAAAATCCTGGCATACGGTATCAATGGATCGTATTATGGACCTACCCCGTATGCAGGGTTTTGACACCATCTGGGTAGTGGTGGATTCTTATACTAAGATGGCCCGCTTTGTACCATGTACAGGAATACCATCCGCGCCTACATTGGCTAGGCCTGTCTCTTTGGGTTACCGCAGGTCTTAATATCGGATCGCGGTACGCAGTTTACATCCCGTTTCTGGCAGACCCTTACCAAGCTACTTGGCATCGATGCTCGGTTCTCCTCCGCCTACCATCCGGAGAGTGATGGGCAGACGGAAAGGGTGAACCAGGCTTTGGAGCAATACTTACACTGTCTGAACCTCCAATATCAGAAAACATGGCTCAATTTACTACACCTTGCAGAGTTTGCTTACAACACTACACTACATTCATCCACTGGTTTTTCCCCCTTCTACTCCCTTTATGGCCAGCATCCCTGCACCCTTCCTCTCCCGGAATTTACATCTTCCAGCACCCCTGCTGCCTCTGCTTGTGCCCGCGATCTGGTTACGGTCCATGCCCAGACCCTTGTCCATCTACGTGAGGCTCAGGCCTCCGTGAAGGCTAATGCTGATAAGAAGCGGGTGGCGGCACCTGCGTATCGGGTGGGGGTTCGGGTATGGTTATCGTCACGCCACTTACACATTCCTGGTTGCCGTAAATTACTCCCTCGATTTGTTGGTCCCTATCGGGTTGCCAAAATCCTGAACCCTGTAGCCCTACACCTTCCGATACCCTCGGCCTGGCGGATCCATCCGGTGTTTCATACCTCGCTACTTAAGCCATGCCCGGAACCCACACGTATTGTTTCCCCTCCTGCTCCTGTATCTGTGTCGTCCCCTGATGTGTTTGAGGTCAGTGCCATTCTGGGTTCTCGCATCTGTAGGGGTCGTCTGCAGTACCTTGTGGACTGGTTATGTTATGGTCCTGAGGACCGCTCGTGGGTTCCCTCCCGGGATGTTCATGCCCCCCGGTTGATTGCCTCCTTTCACCGCGATCACCCGTCCAGCCCATGGGGTCGTGGGCCTTTGGGGGGGGGCTTTGTCATGTCCGATCCCACATCCACCGCCCACCAAGTCCCTTTCATTCCCCGTTCCCACTCACTTATCCGACGGCAGCGGCAGTGGCTCGCCCGGAAGTGGGGATTCCCAGCTGATAAACCAGGATCCTTGCGGCCTTTCCTCCATTGGCACATGCCGTGGCGATTTCCCCATGGTTATCGGCACTGCACGGGCGCTCAGAGTTCCCCGCGTCACGTGGTCAGGAAACAACATTCTCTGTTTACATCGCGGGACACGTGACACGCAACTCGCGGCCGCATGACCCGCATCATGTGATCTTACTCGCATTCAAATGGGTTGGGGAAACGCGGAAGAAATGCTTCACAGCTGCTTCTTCGGAGGACTGTTTGGCATTTGGTCATTTCTTGGACTTCTAAGCTATTCACGATCACGGAACGTTTCACGGACTGCCTCTTGTTATCTCCCTTTGGATTCAGCCGTATTTTCTTGTCTTTTGGAATTCGACCTCTGGATTTGTTTACTGGACACTGGAAATTGACTCCCTTGGCTCTGGCATTTCTCTTGGCTCTCAATCTCGGATTGTGTACTGGACTGCTTAAGGATCAACAACGTTGCCTTGCACATTGGCTCAGGTGTTTTCCCAGAGTGCTACCAAGTCCTTTACCAGCCTGCTACTGCCGCCCGCTATTCGGAAGCTCCTGCTTCACTTTTCTACTCAGACTACCCCTCTGCCTTAATTAGGTAAGCCCCTGGTACTAGTCCTTTGTCACTCTGAAGTACTTCTCATTGCCACTGTGTGTAACATAACCATTCCTAGCCTTGCAGCGGTCAGGGGGTTCTTCCGGCGTTCCCGGTTCCAGGCTGATGACACTCTACACCTGTGGCCTCAAAGATTGCACGGGTAGTGGTTTCACTTCTTCCCGTGTGGTACTTGGGGACGGAGGTTCCACATATCTGCACGACCATCAAGATAGAACATCAGCCCTTCCCGGGACTTCCAGGAGCTTGCCAGTGTCAGGCGGCCTGCCATCAAGACATCAAGAGCTGGGGTCTTAAGGAAGCCCTATCTCCACTCTGCCTGTAGCCCTCTTCTTGGTTGATGTCCCCCAAGAGTGCCATGAGTGGGCAAAGCTGCAGCTCTGTGACAGTGATACCTCTTTCCAGTAGAATTGGGCGCAGGGACAAGTACACCACAGGTGCTCCACAGTGCCTGTGAGGCCACATCCTCTCCAGCACAGGGGCAGTAGCTTGAGAATATCTTGTGACGTTGCTGAGGTGGGAGGTACCAATGGAGCAGTTGTTTATAAGCATTTTCTTTAATTAGGGTACATCTAGAGCCCTTTTGTGCCCTGGCCCAAATGCGAAGCCACGATTCTGTAGGGATGTGTATTTGGATGCCCTTCTCCCATGCTACCATATATGGTGTTCTGCTTTCTGAATCTATGTTATCTAAAAGCTTATATATACTTGAAGTGTTAACGTTGCTCTCTGGGTCATTCACGTGACGTTCTAAGGCCTGTGGGTCTCTGGTGCCTTGACCTCAGACCTCCCTAGAGGTGATCCAATGTCTGAGCTGGCAGTAACGCAGCTGTCCAGCCTCCAGTAGGGTGAACCTTGCCTTGAACTCCTCGAAGGTGCAAAAGATCCCTTAGTTATAACAGTCCCGCAGTTGCCCTGTGGTTCCCCCAAACCAGTGGTGGAATGTCCTTTTATGTAGGCTGGTAGCAAATTCTGGATTCCCTGACACCGCAGACAGCAGGCTCAGCTCTGCCTTTACTCCTCTAAGCCTGCAAGCTGCGTCCCCCGTAGGACAGGGCTCCTAGCGAGGAGCTCAAAAGCAAACCTCTTCCCATGTGACTACTCCTCTTTAAAAATAACAAAGACTTAAGTGAAAGGCTGGTTACCGTTTGTTCCAGGAGTGGCCACCCCGACACCGTGTGAACCTCGTACCACTTCTTCAGATGTGCCAGTTGGGCCGCCAAGTGGTATTTTTGTATATTCGGAACTCCAAACTACCCTAGTGGGGCTGCCCTATATAGAAGTGACTTTGAAACCCTGACGCACCTGCCTCCCCAAATGAAAGAGAAAATCTTCTTATGTATGTCCTGATGAGATAGCCTAGGAATATGCACTGGGAGGTTACTGAAAACAGAGGAGTCTTGAGAGAAAATTCATTTTAATGTCATGTACCCGTCCAAGCCATGAGATATGCAGGGGGTGCCAACCCTGCCATATCCGCAGCTAGAATCTTCAGTGGGGGCTTCAGGTTACGTGAGAGGAGGTATTTCTTCTGATTCATAATCTGGATGTCTAGATATTCTATGAAATTCGGTGGACCATTTCAGATGCAAATCACCCTGCAGTTGCAGTATTACTTCCTCTTGCTCCTAAATGTTCAGCCATTGGGATTTGGAATAGTTAACCTTGTCTAACAGTTAACAGCCTCAAATGCAGCCTGTTCTTTAATCACATGGTGGAGCAATTGCTCTGTATTACCTCAAAACAAAAGTACATCATCCGCATAGAGAGTTATTTTCTAGGGGATTGGGACTACCACGATGCCTTGAACCTGGGCGTGTGACCAGATGTTCCTTGCCAAGGGTTCCATTGTGAGAGCGCATAACAAGGGACATATGGGGCAGCCCTGATGTGTCCCTAACTTCAGATATATCAGGGGTGATCTGATCATTCTCCCTGATCCTTGTGTTGGGTAATGCCTGCGTGGCGTGAACCCAATATCTAAAACTCGACCCGCATCCATTGCTATCAGGGTTTCTTTCAGGATCCTCCAATCTAGGTGATTGAATACTTTGTTTGCTTCCAATGCTGTTAGGAGAAGTTTAGGTCCCTCTGCTTACCCATGTCTAATAGGTGTACGGCCCAACAAACATTGTCCTGTGTGGACCTCTAAGCTATAAAACCTGACTGGTCTGAGTGAATAATTGTCAGGAGTGCTGTAGAAAGCCAGTTGGCCAAAATCTTGTCATATATTTTTTCATCCATATTTAACACAGCGATGCAGTGATAGGAGTTACACTCCTCCACCAGTTTCCCCGGTTTCAAGATTAAGGTTGTTATCGATTCAGCCATGGTTGAAGTCACGGCTCCAGAGCCCAGAAAGGAGTTAAATAGGTTAAAGGGCCTATTAGTTGGCCTTTGAATTGCTTATGAAAATGAGCCGTAAAGCTGTCTGGGGCCTTATTTAATGGGAGGGTGGAGATTACTTTGTCCAGCTCCTCCTTAGTTATTGGGGATTCTAGGGATTCTATATGAGAACCGTCCAGCCAAGGAGACCAGCTTTTCGTATATAGCCTACTGTTTGTTCTGTTGGGCTCAGAGAGGCCGTGGACACGAGCTGGGAAAAAAATGAGTGCAACAGTTCTGTTTTCTCAGCTTCACCAAATTGTGACAACTTCGAGTCGTCACACAGATAAGAGGTTATATTTCTGTATTTAAGACCTTTTAGCTTTGCCACCATAAACCTATTGGTCTTGCTTTCCTGGGCTTAGTATTTGTGCTTTGTCGCAGTGATGGCGTGTGCCACGCGGTCAGAGAGATGAGATTCGAGCTTGGCCCTGGCCACTGTAAGATTACCTAAAGCTCTGAGGGATTGGGAGGCCTTATGCCGTGATTCCAAAGAGTAGGCCTATGCCTACAGTTGTTTTCTAACGGCTTCTTTCACTCTTATGCATGTTGTTCCCTTGGTGATAAATTTACCCAGTAGAATTGCCTAGAGGGCATCCCAGAGAGTGTTCCAGAACATGGCAGGCATTATATTCATCTCAAAATATTGGTTAATAGCGGAGCATACAGCTGCGCTAATCGTCGGGTCACGGAAGAGAGTCTCCTTCAGCTGCCAGGGGGGTTTTGGTCTAGGGGAAAGCCTGTGTAGTGATATGATCTGTTAAGCACCTGATCCCAATCTGCAGATCAGAGAAGAATGGAACCAACCTAGGAGATGTCAAGAGTAAGGCTATACGAGCGTGCCCTCTGTGGAAGTGCGAGAAGAAGGAATAGCCACGTTCCATTGGGGTGGGTGACCCGCCTTGCGTCAACCATCTTCGATATCAAGGGCAAGGGCTTTTCTATAGTCCAGGCCAGTGGGGGACAAGGATTTATCTTCTTTTTGATTTGGCGTGGAAATAACGTTCCCTTCTATTACTGTGAAACCCTCTGCAAAGGCCCCGCTAATTGCATGAAAACGTTGGCTTGGTACTCGTTTGGAGCATAAACAAAAGCGAACATGAACATGTGTCCCCCAGCCTCCCTTTTAAGAATAAAAAGTGGTCCTCTGGATCGCTTCTGAGCATTATTTTGGAAAAGGGAAGCTCCCTAACGATAAGTATCACCCCCCTCTTCTTAGATCTATGGGGCACGAAAAACTGTTGGGGAAAATGTGGGTGTCTGAGACGAGGTTCGTCCACTCGCTGCAGGTGTTTTTCCTGGATTAGGGTAACACCCCTTGCAATATGGCTCAGCATCTGTATAGTATGCTCTTCTTTTCCCTTGGGGATCACAGCCCTTGAACGTTAAGAGTGGTATTTAGGGCTGGCACTACACGTGTAGGGTCGGCTGTAGTGGGCATTCCGGGGTGAGATGCATCTATTCGGCCGACTGTACCAATTTGAGGATGAGTGGGGGAAGCGATTGGTCGTAGGTGAATACGCATTTTACTGCGCCTAGCCCTGTTTTCCTGTTCCTCCACCTTTACGGCTGGCTACTCCCCAGAGGTTTCCAAGGTTTCCATTCTAGATGTCAATTCAGACAAGTTGAGAACTTCGCAAGAGGTGGTTTCCACCTCACTGATTCGTTATTCAAGGCCCGTGGATTGGTTCTCCGTCATTGTGTTATTGTGGCCAAGTTCCGCTATGCTCGATGTTGTTTTTCTTTTGATGTCATCTTTTATCTCTTGGCCTGTGAACCTGCGCATTAACACATATGTTTTGCTTCTTCCCCCAATCCGGATTAGCTCATCCAGCAGGCCAGTCTATAGAAAATCAGTCCTTCTTTGTGATCATCCAGATGTACTTGGGGTAGATCTCTCTCCGCCGCAGGGGCCTCCATCTGGAACAGCCTTCCTGCCTCCCTGAAACTTGAGGAGAACCATTTCCGGTTCCGAAAGCACCTCAAAACCTTCCTCTTTGCTTCTGCTTTCTCTCTCCCTCTCCCCTGCTAAATTCTTCCCTGAAACTGCACTGAATCTGCAACTGGGCCACTCTCTCCAACCTCGGTCCTTGGCCCAGCCACTCTCCACTTGCACTGCCTCCCTGGCAACCCCTGCACTGCGGGACTGTCTCTGTATCCCTACAGCCCCCCCTCCCCAGCACTTGTCTGCACTTACCTTGCACTTGCCACCAGCTGGCCCTATTATTTATTTTTATTCTACTTACCCTGAACTGCACTTCCCCCCCTCCCCTTCCCCTTGCACTTTTCCCTCCTCCCTACCCCTGCACTTGCGCGATCTAAATGACACCTGGCCTAGTGGGATCGTTGTCTGCCTTCCCCTTGTTCCCCCTCCCTGCCTCGTCGCGCCTTGAAACACTTGTGTATAGGCGCGTTACAAATGCCATATCATATCATATCATACTTTACATGCATTTGTTTCGTATCAAAGTTAGAAAGATACAAGTTTGAAACTTTCTTCAACTACACAGAACCGTTTATTGCACATATATCTACTTAAACTAAAGTACATCATTGTTGGCCACTCTGGAAGGCTCATGGTTAAGGTAGAGACAAGGGCTAAAAAAAACTTTTGTGAAGTGAAAAAGTTTGAAACCACACTGACAGTCACCAAGCGGTGCCTGGCAAATGACTGCTTTTTCTTGACCCGCCACCAGCTCTAGTCCTAATCTTCAATCGTGCATACATGCTCACACACATCCTCATGAACACGCTACACTCATTCTCATTTGCATGTGGGGGGAAAGGGAAGGATCACTGTGCACCAAAACATAAAAGGCAACTCTGCATTGGCCCAAGTAATGTAAAGCGCTAGCATATTTGTTCAAATAGCGGAAGGGCACTTAAATGAACAAACTGTGCAATTTCAGTTTTGTCCAGCCAGCAATGCCAACAAGATATTATGGTTTTAAATTCACCTTCTTCATCTCCGTTCTGTGTAGCAAAGGTTTTGCTACATATGGTGGCGCGTTGCACCACCAAATGACGCCAAAACTAAAAAGAGCACTTTGATTTCTGGATTGTCAAGGTGATGGGCAATGGGAAGACTCTGTTTACTCCCATCCAGGGAATCCAATGCTTGTTCTTTCAAAGATTGGGAAGCAAACCCACCTCCAGCATATTTTGAAATATCCCAGGATCTCTTCCAACAGTGGCACAAATATTTGCAAACTGTTTCTTTTAATTCTCCTGACACAATGATTTTGTTGTGCACTCACTGGGGACTCATTTTGTGGTCATATGGATACTTTTACAAAGTCACCCAGTTGTTGACAGCGGAGGGTCCTGTACAGTGTGATTTGAGGAGATAGGACACTGAATATATAGAAGGTAATTTGAAATAAAGTCTGAGGAGAGTGTACGCTCATTAAAATATATTTAAAAGGGTCTATGACTATTCAGCATCATCAGTCAATCAGGAACTCTGAGGGAAGAACACTGATGAGGTCACTGCTGCAGTTCTGTCTGTGATGTCACAAGGCTTAGAGATCATGAAGATAGTAGCGTGTGCACAGGGGGGTGTACACTGCAGAAAAGGGGAGCTAGGCATGTATGAGGCAGGCTCACATTAAGTACAGAGCCTTTAATTTAGGTTCAGGGATGGTTTGGTTATCTTCTTGAGACTTATAAGAAGTAGATCTTCATCTAATTGTTTATCATCTACCACCTTAAATTAGGTGGCACATGGTATCTCCCACACTGTTCAGATGTCATGGTGACATATAATACATTCTCCATTGTGACAAGCCACAAGTATAAATGGCTTGTTGTCAGGGTGATGTAGCATTGAAGACCAGGACCTTGAACAGGAAGGATCACTGCTGCGACAGAGGGAACCAAATGGCCAGAAGCTGCAGGTGGGTTCCAGACCAATGGACTGACATGGGCAATAGGTGGGTGTACAAGCTGAAGGTGGGTAAATAAGCCAAATAAAAAACTGGACAGTGAACTGAATTAATACCAAATTGAAACTCAATGTAACCCTTACCCCGAAATCCTTTACCTTGACCTTCACAATCCCCTAACCTAAACCATTCTCTGAATCTTCTTTCCAATCAAAGTTTCAATGTTCTAATTCTCACACTTCAAACTTTCTTAAATGCTCCCATTCCAAAATGTGTCTTTTTCAGTTCTCCCCACTCCACTCCTTGTTTGCCCCTTATTTCAATCCCCAGCTTAGCCTGCTCACGTCTCCTCTGCCCACCAACCCATCCTCCCTTCGCCCTGCTGTACCATTCTTCCTTACCTAAAACCTAATTCTGTTATGTGGTTATCAAACCCCCTTATCCTGACGCCAATTCCCACCCTTCACCCCAGTCCAATACTCATTCTCTCCCACTTCTGTCCCACATTTTCCACTCCCTCTATCCATTCTCTCACACCTTCCTCCGCTACCTCTCTCGCCTCCCCTCCCTGGTTCCTTGTAACTTGGGAACTGGGGAGGGAAGGCGAGAGAGGTAGGGGAGGAAGGTGAGAGAGAATGGTTAGCAGGGAGTGGGAAATGTGGGACAGGAGTGGCAGAGAATGAGTCCCTCTAACTTGCCTTCCTTCGCTGCCCTCTTTTTCCTTCCACTTCACACCTCTCCTCTTGCCTTCCTTTATTCAGTTCTCCCAATTTCCTCCCTCCCCCTACTCCTTCTTCTCCTCCCCAACCACATATTCTCCCCTTTCCAACATCCCCGCTCTCCCACTCACCACTCTGCCCCATCCTCCATTTTCACAAATCAACATCCCCAGTCACGTTTTGTTTTCCCCCGTCAAAATTCCTGTCCCCTTCACCTAATCACCCTCTATCCTCTCATCCACTCCTTGGTTATTCTTGCGCTACCCTCTCTCTCGACAACTTCCCTCCTCATCCAGCTCTTCTCCATTGTCTCCCCCATTATCACTACCCCATGTATGTATGGCTTCACTCCCTCTCTGCACTCTCTCCCTATGGATGTACCCCTCTTCCCTCACCTCAATAATCCCTGTCTACCCCCACCCCATCCCAATGACACTCTGAGCCATCACTCTTTATCCTGCAGCCTTCTTTCCCTCCCAACCGCTTCTCTCTTCTCCAACCCCCCTCTCCCTCTCTCCCGATCATCTATTTTCCGCATCTCTTCATTCCCCCCACTTCACCTACCCATTTCCCTCTCCATTTCTCACACTGACCCCCTCATTCCTCTCTCCCGACTCCCTGCCCTCCATTCCCTCACCCCTGTCCTTCACTGTTCTGCTCCATGTCTCCGCTCCCCCTTTCACTCTCTCACTCCTTACCCTCACCTCATCACTCCTCCCTTCTCACCTTTCCTCTCCCTCCCCTTTTCCATCTTCCCATTCCCCATCCCTATTTACACTGTTCCACCACATAACCCCTCTCCCTTATTCCCACTTTCCCCATCTACAACTGTGATTTTCGCCAACCAAGGTTCCCTGTCCCTCTCCCCATCCACTCCTCCCACTTACCGCTTCTCCTTTCACTGAACTCTTCCCTTCACCACCATCACTATTGCCCTCACAGCCGCTCTCCCCTTCTTCCTATTGCCCCATTCAAACATTGTTACCTTTCCCATTACCCCTCTCTCTCCCATATTTTTCTCTCCTACCCTGTCTTTGATCAACCCCTTCTCCTCCTCCCCAATCAAACTCCATCTACTTCCACTGCTCCATACCCGTGACCATTCTCATGATGTTTACCATATCTACCTACGCTAACATCTCCAACTCCCCTCTTCCACTGCCCTTTTTTTAACTTTCCCGGCAGTAGTCCCACCTTAATCCTTACCATGCTACCTCCACCATCTCCCATCTACCACTTCTCCTGCCTCCTCCTCTCAATGGACACCCCTCATCACCTTCTCCTATCCATTCTTCCCCTCTTATCCCTCTCCCTTCCCAGCCTCTCATCATATCTCTCCCTTCCTACCTTCTTTCCCTGTTCCCTAAAACTCACCCCTCTCTCCATCCATTCTCCCTCCTTTTTCGTCTCCCCCCCACCACTACTCGACTGTCCTCATCACCTCTTGCCATACACAAAACACATCCCTCCTCTCTGCCACCTCTCCCCATACTCATTTTCCCTTACAGCCCTCTCATCCCATCTCTCAAAAAGGTCCACCTCAGCAGACCATGACCTCTTCCCTACTACTTCACATCATTCTCCCTCACCCCGACACCTCCCACCCCACTCCCCCCACCATCATTCATGAAGCAACCCATCTCCCAACCCTCTCTCCAATGCTGCGAACTCAACTATCACCTTCCCATTCTCTCACCAATTCACTGCCTCTTCCCACTCACCCCATCTCCCTCCTCCCCAACCCCGCACCTCCTTTTCTAATACCACTTCAGTCCTACTCTCGCTTTCACCTCTCTCTTACATTTCCCATATCTTCTCCTTTGCCATCCTTCAACTCCACTTTACCCCTCTCATTCCTCTCCATGGTGATATCCCTCACGTCTATCACCGCATATAAACCTCACTCCCTCCTCTCCCCCTATCCCACCTATCTTCCTCCTCGTCTGTCACACACATGTACTCCCCTCCGTCTGCCCCTTCGCACTCCACCTCATCCCCTTTTAATCCGCCCCCTCTTCACAATTTGCACCTCCTCCCGGCCAACCCTTCCTTTCTGCATCCTCCCCTTTATCAACCTTTCCCACTTATCTCCCTATCCCAAACCCCTCACCCTGTCACCTCACTTTCTCTTACACTCTTTATCCCCTCCCCTCTTCTCGGCCCATTTCCCCCGTTCCCACATTCCCTCCGCTTTCCTGTACCCCTGTCTGCCCTTCACCCCCTTACTCGCTACGCCTTTCATATCCCCGGCCCTCGCTCTATCTCTCTCTCTACCCCTCTCCCTCCTCATCCAACCTGCCCTCTCTCCCCTTGCCCTCTCACCCTTTCAACCCAACCCTACTTTCTAGCTTTTCTGCTACATCTCCTACTTATCCCCCTGCTTCCCATGCCCCTTGCTCCCCATTAACTCTTTCCCTCTGCTCTCCTACCCCCATAACTCCCCATCCCTCCCCCCACTTCCCCTGCCACCTTCTAATCAAACTCTCTCCGCCTTCCTTCACTGGCCCATTTCCTCTCTCTTCACCCAAGTCCCATGTCTGTTTCCAGTCTCCCTCTCCCTCATCCATTTACCTCTCTCTTCCTCTCTCCCAGTGACCCCCGCCCCTTTCTTCCTCACCCTAATCCCACCTGCTCACCTTTCACCAAACTCCTCTTTCCTCTCACCGCTCTATCCTTTTCCTTCTTCCCTGTCTCTTTCAGGGACGTCATTTCACCAAAATGCCAGTGAAATCACATGACCTTTGACATCTGATGATATCACAGGAAGTGATGTCATTTGACCCCCACCTCGAAGTGACATCACAGGAAGCGATGGAACACAACCTTTCACCCCTTCGCAAAACAGGAAGGGACATCACATATTGTTCCTAAGTACACTACAAAAATATGGTTGCAATATCACTACAATGTTATATACATTTCATACAAGAATGGATCACCATATGTATCGTTAATATCAGTGTGTATAGGGCCATATTACCAAATTACTGTGAATGCAAGCAGACGTCCAAGGCCAATTGATAATGATATGTTATTATATAGCACTTACGCTTCAGCGTTTTATATAGATCAAATTTACATACAATATCACCCAACCTGTGTTGGTACTCATTTAAGGACCTCAGAAGGGAGAAAGGCTGAGTCGAGGTGCTTAAGAACAGACTAAATCAGAGACTCACCACCCAAAGCGTGCCTGGAAATAAACCTTTATAAGTCTAGCAATTATTGGATAGAATTCCAGAAAGACAAATTATGTGTTATTCCTATTCTTTCTTATTTAGCGTCACTGCTCCAAGTGATACACTTGTGGAACCCCGTTTTTTTTTTTCTAAGAGGCCTGAACAAGAAAGTCAACACTCCAAAAATAAAAAGCCACATGGCACTGGCCACAGCCCAGGAGCATACATTTTTTTTTTAAAAAAAGTTTTTAAATAAAGTAAAAAAATAAAAAAATACAAATTCTAGGGGTAGCAAGGGAGGCCACAGGGGTAGCAAGGGAGACCGCAGGGGTCGCAACTGCGACCCCTGGTGACCCCCAAATGACGTCCCTGGTCTCTTTTCTTCCCTACTATCCCTTCTCCCTCACACTGTTCCGCATCACATCTTGCCCACCCTCTCCCACTCTCCCCTCCCCTTTCTCTTTACCTCACCCTTCTTCTCTTCCACCCCCTTCTCTTCCATTCCCGCCCCCTATTTGGGCTCTCCCTCTTTTATCGCAATTCCTCATCTCCCCTCTCCAGTTACCTCCCTGTCAGCTCACCCTCTGTTCTCCTACTTCCCCCTTCAGCTCCTATCCCTTATTACTCTCCTTATAACTGCACCTCCTTTTCCTCCTCTCCTCACTCTCAAGACCCTTCTCTCTCTCTTCCACCGCATTTTCTCTTCCCACTCCCTTTACCCTCGCCCCATTACTACTTCAAACCCCACTCTTCCCCTCTTCTCTCCACACCCCCCATTCCTCCTCAGACCCATACCCATCCTCTCTCATCCCTTGCTATGTTCCCTGTGTTCATGCATGCCCTCTACCCCTCTCCACTTAGTCTACCCTCTCGCCCCTCGTTTCTACCACCCCCTTTCATCCTTCCCCTCAAGCAACCCCTCTTAAACTCCTGTGCAATTTCTGAAACCTCCCTTTCCCATTGCCCCACAACTCTCTCCTCCTTCCCTCATAACCATAAGCATCCTCCACCCTCCCCTCCTCTTTTACAATCTTCCATTAGACACCTTTCTCTACTTTTTACCTATCACCCCGCTGCCCCCCTCCCCCTACTTCGCCAGACAATACGTTAGGGAGGGAGGAAGAAGGAACTTCCCCTCCCTGCATACCCTCTCTTTCACCCCTTCTCTCACCACACCCCATCTTCTTCGACTGCTCCACTGTCCTGCCTTTTCTGACACTCCCTCTTAAAGTCACCCCCTTCACCCCTATCCTCAGGTGCTGCCTCTCTCTGCTTTACCCCAACCCTATTCTCCCCTCCTCTCTCCCGCATCCCCCTTCTTTTCTGTCACCTTCTTTTTGTGTTCCCTAGTCTACTCTCACTCCTCCACTGACCATTGAAGCCCTTTACCTGCCCCCTGACAACTTCCTCCTCTCTCCTTGGATATCTCAACTGTCCACCTCTGCAGCCACCTATAGCCTTCCCTGCTACCTAACACAACCCACTCACATCTGCCACCATTCTCCTCTCTCTCTATCCCATCCCATCATGCATGTCCTCCCTCCACTGTCACCCTCCCCTCACCTCTATTTCCAACTCCTCATACTACATCCTCTCCCATTGATCCCCTCTACCTCCACACCTCTACCCTATCTCCTTTGATACCCTTCTCCCATGCCCTCTGTGCTCCTTATCCCCTACATATCATTCATCTCTCCTGCTCTATCCCTTCCTTACCCAACCCACTTTCATTTCCTTTCCACTCTACAACCTCATCTACCACCCTACACCGTATCCCCTTCCCTGCTCCTTCCTCATTCCCTTGCACCCATTCCACCATCTCATTTCCGACATCCCAATTCCCTTCCTCTCACCCTTCTCCTGGCCCTATCTGCTATAAGTCTTCCCACACCTGTCACCGTGGTTCTACTCTCTCCTCAGCCCATTCCCCCACCTCCCCTCATACCCATGTTAATCAATCGTTTTCTTTACTCTCTCTACTGCCCTTTCTTCTGTATCTTCTCTCAATGGTAGTAGAGAGGGAAATGTAAAGTGGCATTGTCTGCTGCTCCTTCTGCTGCTGCTGCTGCTGTTGCTGCTGCTGCTGGCATGTCCTTGTTTTATGGATAGCCATTGTTCTTCCAGAATGAGCACTGATTGTCATATGAGAGAGGGGCCAGATGACCACAGTTCATAGGCATCCTTAGCTGTGATGCCCTTGGCTGCAGTGCCCGGCGAAGGTTAAGGCCTGTTTGGCACTGTTTGGGCTACACTCTGCCCTCCCTTCCCCCCAACCAACCCATTTTAATCAGAAAAGAACACCACCATGTCTATCTCTCACAGTATGTGCTCTCTGAATCCTCCTTCTTCGAACCATCCACTTTCCTTCTCCTCTCATACGTAACCTATGTATTGTGCTGTGAAGCTACCATTCTGGCATTCTGTGCTTCTATGATTCCATTTGTCAGTTTAACCATTGCAGGTGGCCTGTCTATGGCACTTTATTCTGAAGTGCAATGGTTTAGTTAACAATCAAGACTCAAGAGTCAAGTCACAGAGCAGCAGATGACCACTCTGCAAGGTGCTCACTTGAATCCCTATCACATCTGCCTCGTATACTACTGACCACCACAGATACACTCACCACACACCCTAGGATATCCCCTCCCACTGTCCTATCCCAACACCCCTTTACTTTCCCACTTGCACTTAACTCTTCTCACTATGCACCTAACCACCCTACTGCTTCTTCTAATCATGATCTCAATCCCTCTCTCACCCAAGGCCTCTGTCTTCCCCTATAATCTGTTCTACCCATTCTGCTGGCCCCTTCCCAACCCCTCCCTATTGTGACAGGGTCATGACCCTGTCAGGACGGAATAGGGACCTCTCCCAGAAGTGGGGAGAGGGAGTCTGTGGGGCCCCAGTCCCTGTTACATACCATTGCACAGCATACATCATGCATGCTGACAATGGTGCAACCCTCTGACACACAGCACTTGCCAGTACTCTTCCTGGTCAGTGTTCTCTCTTTTTCATTTCAGGATAACAGCTCCAAGAAGGCACCCAGGATCAAACATGGAAACCCAGATTGGAGCCAGGAAACAGGAATCTAAACCAGACTGTTAAGACACCAAGCACCCAAATTGCTAACCTCAAACGGGTCCGAGGGAGGGATTGGGAAGGGGCCAGCAGAAAGGATAGAACAGATACTGGGGAAAGGCAGAGGCCTTGGGAGAGAGAGGGAGGGAGAACATGATCAGAAGGATGTTGGGGCAACAGAAAATGAACTGGGAGTGAGAAGAGACTTCAGTGCCTCTCCTGCTCCCTGCCCATCATTCCCAAATCAGATTTGACACAAAACTCACCAGCACAACTGGGAACCACAGGCCAAACTAAATTCTAGAGCCAAAGAAAGCAGGGAGACCATTAGAGACAAAACCATGGTGGAAATGGCAGTGTGCGGGGGACATGGGTGGCGATGCTTATGGGAAACTCTTAAAAAACCTGTATAACACAGCCCCTTCCAGAAAAGACAGGGATAGATTGGCCCACAGAGTCAGGTGAGCACTGGAGCCAATGGAGGGCTGGGGAGGTTAAAGGCAGGAGGCACACAGAATATAAGGGGAACAAGTGAAGGGAAGAGTGTGGGCTTGCAAGTGTGAGGTCAGGAGGTGTGGAGGTGGACCAAGAGACCAGGCAGAGGATGGACGAGGAGCGTAGAACTGAAGAGTTGGTGGCAGAGTTGGAGAAGAGTGCAGGTGAGGTTTTGGTAGTGAGAGTGTGGTACTAATTTAAGAAGGTAGTAGCGAGGGAAATGTGGAAGACAGAAGTAGTGGAGGGCGTGTAGTAGATAGAGTGAGAGGGAGTGGGTGCAGGAAGAGATTAGGGATAGAAGAGAGGAGTGTATGAGAGGTAGTGTGAAAAGAAGGGCTCTGGAGAGAAATGAGGGTGTTTGTGTGGGACAGGTTTGTAGAGTAGAGTAGCTTTTGTAGGGGAACAATATACATGAGTATAGAGTGTGAGGTGAGGGATAGGAGAAACATGTGGTAGGACAGAGGGGATGGTAACAAGATCAGAATGGGTTTGAAGGGTATGGAGGGAAAGGAGTCCGTAGGAAATAGAAGGGATGGAGACGAACAAGGATAGGAGACAGAGAGTGAGAGAGTGGTGAAGAGACTTTGCCAAAACAGATCCCCCAACTCTCAATAGAAACATCAAATGTTAAATGTTGATTGCAAGGAGCAGGGTTACCCCTAGAAGTCCTGGAGAGAGTAAAACAGGCGAGGACCTAAAGACTGCAACTTTATCTTAGTCAGGTGCTTAGGTACTAAGGGTTACAGATTGTTGGCCAAACTAACCTGGCATTAGGGATGCCTAAAATAAGGAGGAGTGAGACGAGAGAGTGATGGCCAATAGTGTGCCGAAGGCCAAGACAATCCTATGCAGATCTATTTTTTGACATCTGTCTAATAGTTAGAGGGTTTTATTTTTGGGACTTAGTGCTACAGATGGTCTTAATAATTCACAATCCACATCCTCCACAAACAGCTCCCTGTCCCCTCTTTACTCACCCATTCCATCCTCATCTATCCTCTACTTCGGTCTTCTCCCGCCACCCTCCTCTCACTCCACCCTCCTCTCCCTCCACTGACCTCACATTAGGCCTCTGAAATGCCGATCTATGTGTAGCACATCATATTTTCTCACTGTGATTGCTAGGACTGAGAGTTCTGAGTGGTCAAAGAGTTTGGGTTGGTTGGAATTAATTTCCTGTCAAGATGCTGCCACCTTAGTAATAAAGGAATGTGATTGGCTGACACAAATTAAGAAGCACATAAAGCTGTGCAGCTATCATGTTGATCTCTGCCCAAGGTGCTGACACACTCAGTGACAGGTCAGACTTAATCAATGAAGGTGATGCTTCCTTGCCTAAGAACTGGAAAGAGAGTCAGTTGGGTTCTGGTCATCAGATTGGGTCCCGTTACATATGATGGACATTCCCCTGCAGGCAGAGATTAAGTGCCTAATTCACAGAGCATTTCCAATCTGTGTAGACCAAGCAGAATTGCACAGGTCGTCTAGCATTTTGTTGTAAAGGCATGCCCAGAAGATGCTCTGTTAGGAATCTCACTTATAATAGAACTGGCTAAATGTATCATTCTGACTTTCCGTATGACCCCATTGTTTAAAACCCTATACAAACTCGAAGGCTTATTATTTGGGTGGGGTGCTCCTTTTCGGGACAGGATGCTCTGCCTATTTCCCTGTCCATCTCTGCACCGCTGTAAGGAAATAAACATTTCTCTACCTTTGCTGCCTGGGTTGCTTACTGGATGTATTGGAAGGGTTTTAACACCTCCCATGACCTCACCCCCTGCCTCTCCACTGATACAGCCCCCAAAGTTCTAGCACACCACACCTTTAGGCCGCGTCCAAGATTGACTTCAAAGGTGATGCCAAGATAGACCTGCTGGGACACAACCTCAATCGGAGTGCCCTCCAGGTTCCAACCAATTCTGACTGCGGGTCAACTGGGGATTTCAAAGACCATCATCTTGGTTTTCATAGTGTTGACCCTGAGGGAATTCAGGGCCGAGAAGAAGTTAAGATTGTTATTTGAGGTTTGGAGACCACGCGGCGTGATATCTAGAAGCACAATGTCATCAGTGTATCCCATCCACAATACCACCATGTTACTGAGCTTAGGCTGCAGACACATAGGGTCGGCCAGAGCTTACCCCATGTCGGATAGATAAAGGTTGAAGAGAATGAGGGCTAGGATGCAACCTTGTTTCAGGCCTACATCAGTGTGTATACAGCTGGTGTTCCCCCGTTACCCTCCAACCGGACCTTAACGCGGGTTTCAGCATGTAGCAGCATAATCATTTTTAGCAGACCAGATGAAATCCCCCAGCTCTCCAGCTTCCCCCATAGCCTTACACAGTCGACCGTGTTGAATGCAGCAGCACTGTAATCTACAAATGCTGCATAAATGGGTCTCCTATGAATCAGCTGGGCTTGGTCGATGATAGTGGTGAGGGCTAAGATGTTGACAGAAGTCGAGCAGCCCTTTCTGAAAACGGTTTGGTTCCAGGGGATGATGTTTCCAACCTCTGCCCAGTTTGTCAGTTCGTCCAGTAAGACCCGGCAAAGACCTTGGAGGAAACATCCAACATTGCCAATAGGTGATAATTACGGGCGTCGGGAGGAATACCCTCCTTATGGACTGGAACTCGAATACTGTTGTGCCAGAACAAGGGAGAACATGGGTAACAGCAATACAACTAAAGAGGTGGTGGAGGACCTTTGCCCAGAGGGATATGTCGGCCTTGATGATCAGGTTACAAATGCCATCCGGTCCCAGTGCTTGAGAGGATTTACTGGTGCTGATGAGCTCCTGTGAGCTTTTCACAAATTTCCAGGTACCGACCTCCCGGGGCACATAGGACTGTCTGGGGTCAGGGTGACCCAGTGTAGCTGAGATGTAGGCAATCCATTCATGCTCCGGGACGCCATTAAGGGGCAAAGGGGGCGAGCTCTGCTCATTGACTATCTGACAGGATTTCCTCGCATCATGGTCAATAGTTGTCATCACCAACTGCGCAATGCAGTAGACGTGTGCCTCTGGAGCTCCCGCTGCCGCGGCCTAACATCCTGTTATAAACGACTACTTAAGGACATCTGGTGTCCCCCAAAATACGCTCTCCGGTGCGTGATACCCCAGGGCACATCTGGGGTGAATTCCAGCATGAAACGCGCCAGGGTTGCCGAGGTGGGAGCCTGGGAAGGAGACGCTGGTGAGGCCCGACGACGAACCAAGATGGCCACCGGAGCGCTGGGCGCGCTTTGAGCGGGGACCGGACCATCCACACACCCTGTGGTGGTTGCTAGCTTGAGTCGGGGCAGCTCCGGAGAACTGGTGGGGGCCAGGAGTGGAGGCGAGGCCCCGTGGGACCCCGACTGGAGGAATCGGTTTGCCGGACTCTGAGCTGCCCCGCCCGGACGAGGAGAGAGGGACACGGCCAGTTGGTCGCCGCGGCGAAGACCCGTACACAGTGGTGAGTGCCCGGCAACAGACATGGGGAAAGACAAAACTAGACGGCCCACCATGCAAAACTGAATCGAACAGTATACGATTCCTCAATCGCAACCCCCCAATTCCCAACTGGTGCCGTCGGTAGAGGAGGACTCGGCACCCGGACTCTCCTTGAGGGACGTCATGGCGGCAATAGCAGACTCCCGCACATCGATGGAGCAGAAGATGGACGGATGTGTCCCTCCTCCGACACGACTTGCAGAAATTGTCAGCACGAACGGGTGAGGCGGAACAGCATATTTCCAACACGGAGGACGGGTTGCACGCGGTGCAACAACAGCTTCAAGGAGTCTCCGCCAAACTCAAAACTCTGGAAGCCAGAGTCGAGGAAGGGGAGAGCAGGTGCAGGCGCAACAACATTTGAATTCTAGGTATTCCCGAGAAGGCTGAAGGCCCCTGTATGGAGCTCTTCTTGGAGCAGTGGCTGATGGACCTGTTCGACCAGCAATCCTTTTCCAAATTCTTTTCTATAGAAAGGGCACACCGAATGCCCACTGGTGGACCAGTGCCTGGTGCTCCCCCGCGAATGGTGAAAGCAAGACTATTGAACTATCGGGATTGAGACACAGTTTTGCACCTTGCATGAACCAAAGGCACGATCACCTTTAATGGCTCCAAGATAGCCTTCTTCCCGGACTACACGCGGGAGTTCCAGAAGGCACGGCAATCCTTTGAAAAACTTAAAAGACAGTTGCAAGCGATGGGAGTCAAATACGTCCTGCTCTTCCCGGCTCAGCTGAAAATCTATCACAAGGGCACAACGATCCACTTCAACGAACCAAAGGAGGCCTGGCGATGGGCAGAGCAGCATATCGAGGGAGACTGGTCGGCACCTCGAACCAACAGGGACAGAAATCCCAGACCATCGGCGGGCCACCCTCTGGAACTGGACCAGCCACCCTCACCGAACCAACCGGCGGAGGCTGGGGACTGACTCTGGCGGGCCCCCCGCGGGGGGGTCTGATCCCACAAGCAGGTGTAAGACTGAATTGATACTACTGACTATGCTGGGTGGTGCCACGAAACTGTTGTAAGTCGTTTACATCATTAATACTGTGGTTAGCGGTGGCGTACCTCCATCGCACCTAACTTCTTTAGTTTTAACCTGAACGAGGGTTCGCAAGGTTGTCACCCTACCTTTTTTGAGTGTCAGCGATGTTGGGGCTACAGGTACTTCGTGTTGGGGTGGAGTATGGGGAGATGGAGGGAAGGGAAAGTTATAGGGAGTTTTTTGTTACCCTGGGAGCAACGCCTCACTGCAAACTCCAAGGTTTGTTGAGGTTCATGGTAAAACGAGGCTACAGATGGTCCAGACAGTATAATATTATTTACTCCGGGCAAGCACCGCAATACATCACCATTGACGGGGATACCCTCCTCGTGAAATACCCGCCCAACCCTTTATCCCGATTCTTGGATGGCATCCATACAACCCCAGTCGATCCCGACTGAACGTCCCAAGTCTTTTAAGGTGCTCACCTGGAATGTAAATGGGATGGGCTGCGCGATCATAAGGCGCTCTGGAGGGTCACCATCATGGTCATCTCGCTAATCAATGGCAAGGCTAAGGTCCTCGCCAAACTCCTAGCCAGCAGGTTACAACCGGTAGCTGATGCCCTAATACACCCAGATCAATGTGGCTTTATGCCACACAAATCGACCAGTATGAATCTGCGTCAACTTCACTTGGCGCTAGAGAGGGCTCCCACCATTAACAACCCGCTTGCTCTTCCATCGATCGACTTTGAGAAGGCCTTCGATTTGGTCCGATGGGATGGCCTCTGGGAGATCATGGAACGCATGGGCTTCGGGGAGAGGTTCCTGGGATGGGTGAAACTGCTGTACACAAATATCCGGGCGGAGGTCAGGGTGAATGGGTGGACCTCTCGCTCTTTTCGATTGGTCAGGGGTACACAGCAGGGGTGCCCCCTTTCCCCCCTTCTCTTCGCTCTCGCGATAGAGCCGTTGGCCATATGGCTTCACCAGAGCACATCCTGGATGGGATTCAGATGGCCAGAGGGACACGAAGACCGGATATCCCTATACGCGGACAACTTCCTCATATACCTGGGAGAGCCTGTCCGAACCTGCCCCATAGTGACCCGGATGCTTGTCCAATACGGGGAATTTAGCGGTCTAAAGATCAATTGGAAGAAATCAGTTTTCTTCCCGGTGAAAGGAGGGGGTCAGCCCAACCCATCTGACTGTCCATACCACATAGAACAGTTTGGTTTCCGATACCTTGGGATCTAGATAACAACAGATCTTACCAGTTATACCATGCACAATCTTAAACCGATCATGGACCGATTCTCCAATGATGTACAACATTGGAAGCTTCTCCCCCTGACCCTCATGGGTAGAGACGCCCTTTTTAAAATGTTAGCTCTCCCGCGATTCCTTTATGTCCTTCAAAACGCCCCGTTGCAGATCCTGGGGGCTGAATTTGGCCGGGTGGAAACCCTCCTTAGGGAGCTCCTATGGGGCGGAGGACAAACACGTATAGCCCTGGCCACACTTCAGAGGTTGGTCTGGGAGTGTGGGATCAGAGTGCCCCGCCTTCAGACCTACTATTGGGCCTCCCAACTGGTGGTGGTCAATGACCTACTGCACGGAGACCGGGAACTACCCCATATCAAAGCCTAGGAGGGAACTATGCACGACACCGATCCATTGCAGCTATTGTACCAAACCCCCCCTAGATCCTCCCCACTAACAATGAAGGTACATATTATTACCACCTGGAGGAACGTACACAAGTTTGTGGGGTGGGGGAACAAACTATCAGCGGCGCAACCCCTATGGCGAAATGCCAATCTGAAGGAAATTGCGAAACTCAAGCCTTGGCCGTGCTGGGTGAGGGCTGGGATCCAGAAGGTGGGGGGTGTCTTGAAAGATGGGAATCTTGCCCCGTTTGCAGACCTACAAAGCAGGTTCCAGCTCCCAGACACTGAGAGATACCATCACATGCAAATGTCCCACACCCTGAGAGTCCACATATCGACAGAGGACAATATCCCGGAATGCTCACCTATAGAACGCAACATTTTGCCTGAATATATCCCCTCCAAATGCACATCCATTCTCTATAATGCCATCACTTCCTTCACGACTCCAGAGTTGACCAGTCTAAAGGCCAAGTGGGAAATAGATGTAGGGGAGATCGACCCTGAGGACTGGATCTTGGTACTAATGCACCCACGGGAAGCTGGCATTTCCTCGAGACTCAGACTGGTGCAACTTAAAATACTGCATGGAGTGTACTATCCTAGAACTGCACTGTTTGGGTGGGGGAAAGAAACAAACCCGAACTGTCTCAGATGTGGGGATGAGGAGGGGACCTTCTTTCACATTCTGTGGTCCTGTCCCCGCATCCAAACTTTCTGGGAGGCCTGGATACTCTCCAAAACTATAGAAATGGACCCGAAGGTCCTAATCCTGGGAGCACCGGGGGAGCACGAATTGAATAAATGGGAGGAACTGCTATTGCATACGGCGGCCGCCCTAATCAAGCGCAATATTGCACAAAAATGGGGAGCCCCGGACTCTCCGACACTGGAGCAATGGGCATTGGACATGGACACATGAGCTATGATCGAAAGAAGGATCTATAACGCAAGAGGCTTTCCCAACAAAGCCTCCAAAATATGGGCGGCATGGGAGGAGGGAGGGCCCTGAAGTATATGGACTCGGGGGATGTTACTCTGAACGCTTATAAGGTGAACTGTGATCGTACTCCACAAGAATGGTGATGCAAGACACTTACTACTGTAAGACGGGCCGTGTCAGCCCCATTGGATGTAGCTGCCTCGTCTCTCTTTTGTTCCTCCCCTTTTTGGTTTTGGTTGTTTTGTTTATGTTGTAATCAAATGATAATAAAAAATGTTTTATAAAAAAAAATAGTTGTCATCACCGGAGCGCGCCAGTTCTGGCAGTCCCTGGAAAACTTATGGGCTCTATGCCGCTTAGTGTAGTTAGCCTTAATCAGCCTTCGGCATGCATGGCTGGATCTTCAGCCACACGTGATAACTTTCGCAATTCTGCGCAAGTAGATCACTTTTTATCACAGATTGATTTAGAGAAGCTATGTCTATGGTCTTGGCAGGACCCGCAGCCATCTGGTTGTTCCCCTTGTTTACCCTGGTAACACTCTCAGAGATCTAGGCGATAAGCCCCTCATATTGTGATAATTCCTCTAGACCCCAACAAACATTACCCACGGTAGTTGGAAATGGCCCTTTTGAAGGGAAGTCAGAATGGACGCTGCAAGCTGTTACCAGGGCAGCCTCAACTCTGGTAGAGTTCCATCCTAGTCTAGTCAATACTTTATTCAGTGTTAGTGAACCAGTGTTATGGTCGCCATAACTGGTGCACTCCGCATCAAGTGGTAGGGTGACACTACACACGCCCAGAGCAGTAGCCGCTTCCGACATCTATTGTAGATTCTCCTTTCTACATTTCTACTTTTTCAAAAATAGCGATGTGGTTGTGACAGTAAATTGAGGACAGCAGAGACTGAGTTCACCTGCAGCAGGTTTTTGGATCACTACCCTATCCCCCACACTCCAGTCCCCCTTTCTTCCCTTCCCCTACTCTCTGCCCCTTAACATCACCCTTCCTCTTATTGTTTCCATTTCATGTCTCCCCCTTCTCATTCTCCAATCAACCACTTCCAAATGACCGCTCTAAATCACCAGCTGAACTTTAACTGTCCTCCTTTCTTCCACTAGCGCCTCTTGCTTCCCCTAACCCTACATTTACCCTCTCCAACACCACGTTGCCTTCCTTCCTGCCTCTTCCCTATCTCCTCCTCCCCTATTCTCCTTCCACGCTCTCCTCCCATTTACCCTACCTTCTATCTTCCCCATCCCAACTACCCATCATCCCCTCTACACCCTCCACTTCCTCACTTCTCCATTCTCACTCTCATCCTGCTCCCTCTCTTCCACCTATGCCCTCTTACCTTGCTCCCTATGCCCACTTGCCATCTCTATATGCTCTGCTACCCCTTCAATCCTTTTCATGTGTCCACTCCACCATGCCTTGCCTTCTCCTTCCCCTCAGCCATCCCCCTAGTGCTCCTTGTCTCCACCCCCTCTCAGCCCTCACCCCCTTCACCACTCCAACCCTCCCCACACTCATCTCCCTCTCCCCTCACTCAATTCTCTCTGTCCTCTTCCCCATCCCCTTCCTCAACACCCAAATCCCTCTGCCTTCGCCCACTCCTACCCCTCAACTCGTTTAATGCTTCATAATATTCAAATCACCCAATACCACTTTTTCTCGTTCACCCTCTCCCCATCTTTCTATTTTTCACTCCATCTCCTTATCCGCCCCTCACCCTATTGCACCCTTAAAGCCTCTCATTTTTTCGGTCTCCTCTTCCCTTCCATTTTACCCACCCCACATCTCCTCCACACTTCCCCATTTCCTCTTCCACACCCCTCCTGTCCCTTCCCCTTCCTTCAACACCCTTTTTACTTCCCTTCTGTCCTTTTAACATTTTCTCTCTCGTCGGTCTTTCACTTTTCCTCTAACCCCTCACTACTCTGCCTCCACCTCATCTTACTTCTTGCACTCCCTTCACCCACTCAACCCTACCTCCATCTTCCCCCTGGCTACCCTCCCTCCAATCCTCCTCTCTCCCCCTTCATTACTCTCCTCAGTTAGCCCTTTTTCCATAATCTCTCTCCTCCTTATATCCTCCCCTGTCCATCTCCACTGAACCCCACTCACACACATCCCTCGCCTCAATTCCCTCACACTCCTTGCATCTGGCCTCACATTTTCATGTTTCCATCTTTAAATCCCCACTCACCTCTGCCTGTATGTCTCCCATACCCAGCCATTTCTCCCCGACTACCTTCACCTCCGTAATCACAGCCACTCTCTACTCATCACCCTGTCCCCTCCCCTACGCTATTTCTCTGCTCTCTCATTCTGTCCTAATAATCCTTGCTTCCTCTAATCCTTTGTGTCTCCCACATCCCTCTCTATTCCTCCCATCCTATTTCCTCATCTCTGAACAGTCTTCTCTCCCCATCTGCACTCTTCCAATCCTCTCTCCCACCCCGCTTCCCCATAGGCAGCCTTGTTCCTTTCGCCACTTGTCATTCACCTCCTATCACCTACCCTCTTCCTCCCCCTCTCCATCTCTTTGCCCCACCTATATGTACCCAACCCCTTCCCCCCATCATCTGCTTCCCTCCTTCATGTACCTCCACTCTCAAAGCCCTCTCCTCCTCTCCCTATCCCATGTGCCCCCTTTCCCCTCTTTTCCCTCTCATTTAACCCTTTACCCTCCTTCATGAGCCCTCTGTCGGGGAGAAGCTGGATCCCCCCCCCCCAGGGCAGTGGGGGGCCAGCAGCCATACCCTCACCAGCTATGGGAGGCCCCGACACCTCCCATATGGCCCCCAGAAATGCAACAGAGTCCCAAGCAGGCAGCATGTTTCAAATTGCATTTATTTCTAGGCAAAGAAAAAAGAAAAAAAAAAACCAAGAAAAGCACAGAGCTTCGTGCTTCGCGAGTTCAGGCGCCGTCTCCCCGGGGCTGTCTTGCAAGTAAGTTTTATAATCACACTGCAGGCTGACCTCACAGAATTGGATCAGCTCCCAGAAACCTATCTCCTCCTGTTATTGGCTGCAAAGTGGTGGGTTACATATGTAGCCCTTATAGAGAGCCTGATAATTGGATATTAACCTCCTGCGTCAGTGGGTTGATTTAGCTGTGCCAGCCCCCATTACCTAATTCTAATCTTGTTGCAATGTGACTTTGTTCCCATAACATTTAGCTGAACCAGCAGTTCGCACCTGGGCTCTGGCTTGTTACAAGTTATGTTTCAATGTTGTGCGTGTCCTTGAGAAAATGTCTTTCTTTCCCAGAAAGAAAAAAAAGCACACTGGGTTGCCGTGATTTATTCGCATTTGTGGATAATTAAAAAATGTCTGTCTGCAGAAAACAATTTTATCTTGAACTTGCGGCCTTGGCAGGTCGGACTTGTTTTGCGAGGAATGTTGATAAGGCTCCCGCAGCCAGTGTTCAGTGAGTGAAATGAACTTAGCTGTAATTTTCCTGAAACATAGCGTTACACTGTGCATTTAGACCATGTTAATTCATATAGGCATTTGCAAGCCTTTAAACAGGGATTTTTGTGTTTGTAGATTCTGATATTGCAGCATTGATTCTAATGTAGCATAGAAGTTGCACTGTTGGTGAAGTGGGTGTGTTTCAGCATATTTGTCACCCATGGGTGCGCTGGGCCTGGTTCAAATGATAAGTGCGCTCCTTGTTCTTCCTGGTGTTCTTCTATGTATGCGCTTGGGGTGCGGGGGCATGGATTTGGTCTCGATTTTCCCTCTTCAGTCCCCCCTCTGGTCGACTTTGTCGACCACACCACCAAGCAACATTCACCTCCTTCCGGTCTGCATATCTTTGTCAATTCCTTGAAGTGTCCATAATTTTCTGCATGGTTGTTGATGAACAGTACATATAGGAGTGTTCTCCTTCTGTGTTCCACCACACTCACTTCCCTTCGTACTTCCTCTTATCACAGGGAGTGGCCACCTTTATTACTGCTGGAACCATGTTGCGCACCGCTATCTTAGTCCGGCTCTTCCTTTCACCATGTCTCTTATTTGAATTCCGATGTCTTCTTCTGTTGTTCTCTTGCAATGTATCTCTATCTTGCACAATGGTGCTGTGCTCGGTACTTGTCCTTCCGTTATCACCTTCAAGCAACCAGGCAGTCATGATGTCATCCATTACCATGCAAGCACTAGCTAGTTCTTTGCTTTCTCTTTTCAGATGCATTTTTTGCTGATCATTCTTTGGTATGCTGGTACTGCACCCACTCATTCTTCTTTCTCGCTCGAGAAGTAATTCCCCCCTCTTTTTACTTCTCTGTCTGTTTCTCTTCTTCCGTTGTTTTCCATCTTGGTGAATGTGTCACTCTTCACATCTTCCTTGGTCATCACCAACAAGGGCATGCTGATGCGCACCAATGAACACTCTCCTCCCCAATTCAGTGGTAGTTTCTCTTGATCTTTGGATGCATGTGCTCAATAGTAGTCCATAAGCAGTGATGTTCCTGCTCTCATCTCGCAACTTCTCTCAACCTTCTTGCATCCAGCATGATTGTCCACTCCTTGTCACTGTTGTGCTGGTAACATAACGTTGGTACCTTAACAGTATACGTCCTTCTTCAGTGACCATCTTTGCTCTTTTCTCCCACTCTGTTAGGCACTTATCATATTTTTGTCTTTTTCATTTTATTTTTTCTTCTCTCTTTTTGTTTTTCTTTCTTCTTTTATTATTTATTTATTTATTTATTTATTTATTTATTTTTCAATCTCAATGTTGCTGTCTTCCCTTGCAATCTTCTTCGCACCTTGTCATACATGGGCGTCGTGCTCTGCTGTAGTAATTTCTGTTGTAACCAATTCTCTTCCGGCATATGTTAAAGAACAGTCAGAACAGCTCTCTCCAGTGGTGTCCCTACCAATTTTGTACATGTGGGCATGTTGTTGGTCACTTCTGATATGTGTGTTATGTGTATGTTTTACTCCCTTTGTGTCTGCCCTTAACTCTCTTTACTTTAGCAGCAGCTTTTCCTTACCCACTGACGCCGTAACTCTTCCTGCTTAGGTTAGGGAATGTTAGCAGGGGATACAGCGGTAATGCTCATTATTACAACTAATTTTCAAATTACCACCCCCATTATTTCGTTCATCAGTAATAGTCCCATCGTGAAGGTAAAAGTCCTTATTTGCTTGCCCATACCCACTTACGCTGCTGGGTCCTTGCAGCTGATGAGATGATAAAGTTGCCCGCCTGAAAATCGCAAGAAAGGCGTTAATACGTTAGTACTTGTTAGTAACCTCAAGCTCCGCGAACTAAACAATCACTAAGGGCAAAAATCAAACCTTCCCCTGGACATTTCGTGTTTTCAAAATTTCTCAATATGGGTAGGGAAAATCTTGGGCTGTTTATTCAGTGCAAGCAAGGAAATATACTTCAGGGAAACATGCTCTAAGGGGTCTGAGGTTCTTGATAGGGTGGGCAATTGAGTGGGGAATGCTACACAATGTTTTAATCAGTAGGCCTCACAGTTTCTAATGGAAGATAACATTAAGGAAATTTCCTACACATTTCTAACAGCATACATACGCAACAACCTGCATGTGCGGGGAAAAGAGAAGAAACAAAACGGTGTTACAGCTGTAGGTGCACAAAATGTAATATGAAACTCAATTAAACTTTGGAAATGCGTGTGTCAGTCCCTATTCTAGTTGCTAGTGTGCGTTGGACCATGGGATGGCCATGTTTCCCTAACTCGGGAGAGTTCGTGCTATTTTGCAGTTCATGAAAATCTCTTGCGTTGGCCCTGTTGATCGTTGCTCCCTCGTTGCCAGGGTGGCCACCGCTTTGTAGGGCTTGCCGCCTTACACTTCTGACAAAGTCTGTCAGGAGGGGAAAATGTCCCACTGTAGTCCATAGCCATTGGGTGTTGGTTGTCCGTTGTCTTCAGGCCTGCCCTGGGTCCTTTGTATCTGGCGAGAAATGAAATGGAAGCGCTTGAGACATGAGAATTTACATATTCTTCATTTTCTTGACCTAACCTCTCTGCACTACTCTCACACTATTCAGTGTCCTAGTGGGAGGAGCCAATGGTACACCTATGCACCATCCTGTCACCACCTGGTGGCGTTCAATGGCGGTCTGACTGTAAATTATTACACAATCCGGAATGTACCCAGAAAATTGGTAGGCACTTAATTTATGTGAAGATACTCATTACACACTTGGATCATATATACGCAATTTAGGTGCTAGTGTACAAATGGGCCTTTGGATCTTTATATTTACTGTGCTTTTGTTGTAAGCTATTTATAGTGTGTGCCTTTGTCCCGTGGGGCATCAGGCACTGACAAGCTAAATAGGGAAACATCAGGGTGGTAAATTTGTCATATAGGGTGGCTGTGTTTCTAAATTAAGTGCACCATGTTACTTAGTTAAGATAATCGCAGGGTTTTTAAATCTTTTTTTTTCTATGGCTCCTCTCTCACTTCTCAGGGCGTGCCTCGCAGTGAACTGCAGGCACTTTAAGCTGGTACTAATGAAATCCGCTACCAATTTACTCCCATTCTCTCTATCCCACCCCATGTCCACTTTTTAAAGCCTACCTACTCTGTTAATTACTCATTTAGCCTAGTATTTTATTACTCCACTACTGTAATTACTGTTACATTTAAACAATATATATTTCTAATTACTGTTACATTTAAACAATATATATTTCTCCCCCCAATATCTGCTCTCAAATTTTAATACAACCATTATGCTCCAGTTCGTGCAGCAATGACCTCTTTCCCTATGTGTGTTGGCTAATGCATTTGTGCCAGTGTTATTTTAAAAAGTGCTAGTGGCAGTACCACTTGCACTGTCATTTTGTGTCGCCAAATTAATTCTGTTGGGAACATGGGTCATCCACCCTTTACCCCTATTTCTCTCCTCCTGTGGTGAACTGTCAATGAAATGTAGGCCTCCCCCCTCAAGTGCACCTTCTTCCACCTTGTGTGTCTCATTTAATTGTTCTGTGTTAATCGTGTATTCATGAGCCCAGTCTCCTCACTGAAAGATGTGTAGCTAAATGTACTCTCTTGTGATGCGCTATCATTATGCACCCCCCTCTGTACCGTGCACCCCCATTATTCTTAAACAATCTTCCTTACCTTCAACATGTGTATGCCTGGTGTTTAACAAGTTATGGATTTCTCTGTTAATAAGGTGGTCATATCCACATTGCTCATGATGTCACAAATGTCTCTTCCCTAATGCATGGCCTAGTCGCCCCACTGTCACCCAGAAAAGAAAATGTTTTGATACCTATCACCACCCCTATGCAATTGTCCTCTGCATTATTGAGTGTGCGTGAGTGTGTGTGTCGGCGCGCGTCTCGCCCGCTCTGTCGGTGAAGCGGAGCATGAGTGTGTGTGGTAGAGTGAGTCAAATCAAGTTTGTCTTGGGCTGTCCTATTAGCGGTATAATGTCAATCTATGTCCTTTGAAAGATTTGTCCCTCATCAGGACGACCCCTCCCAGTCATGCAACCGGTACCATTGCTATTGTGTCAGTGTTCTGTATGGGTGCTGGCTGCTGTGCAGTGCCCCTGTGTTGTCATTCTAGTCAGTCCTGGGGTAGTGGTGCTGTCATTTGTTGTGTCTGTACATGTAGTGGTGACAGTACCTGCGTTGGTGCTTGTGGTGTCTGCTGAAATGATCCCATCCTGCCCCATGTATCCTCCCCACATGGGCGGTTCATATTGTGGTGATTGTTGACACTGCTATTGTGATTCTTGTGCGTGTGCGTTGAAGCTGTTTTTAACTGCCCCTTCCATCGCATGCTTGAATGATTTATTTTGTGCCTACTTGTCCTCATCTGCCTTTCTCTGCCCCTGTGTCATCAAATATTACACTCCCGGAGGTTCAGAAGGGTGAGTCCCCTTTTCCCTATGCTCGCGCTGGTTCAGCATCAGCTGACCCTCGCATCTTCCCTTTCCTTCGTGCACACAGTTCAACTGTAGCCATGTGCTTTTAAAGCTATTCCCGTGTAAGTGCTGTGTATGTGTGTCCTTAGCGATTGCTGCACGCTTCTGGAGAAGCCGCCTATGAGCAGCCATGGTCTTTTTAATTTACCTTCAGTACTTTTGAATCTTTGCACACTATGTTTTACTGACTTATTTCAGCATGGAAGCTGTGTGCTACACAACAAGTGAAGGGGAGTCATTTCTGTATTGTGTGATACATTTTACCTCTATTCAATTCGAAAATTTCGATAGTCCGCTGTTCAGGGAGCAAAAGTTAGAAGATAATTGAACATTTTTTTCAACTTCTGTGAGCCTTCTTTGCTCCGCACCTTAGCCAGTGCACTCCACGTGCAATCCATCTTCACCAAACCATTGCCTTCTCCGGCACACCCCCACAATCTTGCGCATGTGTCTTCCACACAACGCCTCTGGGTCACCTATTCTCCAAATCCAAAACCACACACTATCTCCTCACCATCAAAACTTTGTGTCCTTATGCATCAATCTGAAGGTGACGTCACCAAACTAAAAACACAATGCAAATGAAAAGACAAATGTGCATACACAGAACAATAACCCATTTCTCCCAACCCCACAAAAATCCCAAAATAAAACCCCACAATCCCCACAGCTGTCTTCCTGTCTCAACTGGAACAAGGTAAACCACAATAAACTCTTATAATTGGTCTGCACACACTGCGTCGCCTAGTGCGTGATACGCTCCTCACCAGGGGACCTTAACCAGCCAACTATCTTCCACTCACTGAACTAAACGCTCAATTAGCAGGGAACCTCATCTACTCATTGATCTATAACGTCAATTCATAGGAAATCCAGACCCCGTACATGAAATCACCATCCAGACCAATCAGCGCGGCACTCCTGTTCTAGACCAATCAGCGCGGCACTCCTGTTCTATGTGTAGGGAGTCACTACCCCACCCAATATGCTCAAAAACACAAGAAGGGACCACTGCCACCACCCCAGTCCCAACTACAATTCACGTGCCGATCACTACCAATGCGCTGAATTTTGTGACAATGTACAATCACCCACCACCCAATTTACAATCCCTCCCTCAGTTTCTACCCAAAAAAAAAAAAAACACTTTAACATTTCTACTTTAAACATTTCCCCCCCTCAGAGCCCATGTTGCTGGTTTACTTACATTTTCCTATGCTGCACTGGCAGTTGCACCGCTGCTGGACACCCCCTCAATGCGCTTCACCGGACCCCTTCTCCTGCAGGGCTCTCACCTGCCCTCAAGCGGGGTATTTCCAAGTGGCCCCCGAAGCCTTTAGCCGGTTACGCGTTTTTCCGGTGGTCTTCAGGTGCAGGCGAGGGTCTCACAGCTTCCTTGAGTCGGCGGCAGGGAGCTCAGTCCATCGCAGAGCTTGTGCAGGCAGAGCTCATTTACCCATGTTACAATGAGCAATGAGCCTCACAGAGGGCACCAACTTGTCGGGGAGAAGCTGGAACCCCCCCCCCCAGGGCAGTGGGGGGCCAGCAGCCATACCCTCACCAGCTATGGGAGGCCCCAACACCTCCCATATGGCCCCCAGAAATGCAACAGAGTCCCAAGCAGGCAGCATGTTTCAAATTGCATTTATTTCTAGGCAAAGAAAAAAGAAAAAAAAAACCCAAGAAAAGCACAGAGCTTCGTGCTTCGCGAGTTCAGGCGCCGTCTCCTGTCTTGCAAGTAAGTTTTATAATCACACTGCAGGCTGACCTCACAGAATTGGATCAGCTCCCAGAAACCTATCTCCTCCTGTTATTGGCTGCAAAGTGGTGGGTTACATATGTAGCCCTTATAGAGAGCCTGATAATTGGATATTAACCTCCTGCGTCAGTGGGTTGATTTAGCTGTGCCAGCCCCCATTACCTAATTCTAATCTTGTTGCAATGTGACTTTGTTCCCATAACATTTAGCTGAACCAGCAGTTCGCACCTGGGCTCTGGCTTGTTACAAGTTATGTTTCAATGTTGTGCGTGTCCTTGAGAAAATGTCTTTCTTTCCCAGAAAGAAAAAAAAGCACACTGGGTTGCCGTGATTTATTCGCATTTGTGGATAATTAAAAAATGTCTGTCTGCAGAAAACAATTTTATCTTGAACTTGCGGCCTTGGCAGGTCGGACTTGTTTTGCGAGGAATGTTGATAAGGCTCCCGCAGCCAGTGTTCAGTGAGTGAAATGAACTTAGCTGTAATTTTCCTGAAACATAGCTTTACACTGTGCATTTAGACCATGTTAATTCATATAGGCATTTGCAAGCCTTTAAACAGGGATTTTTGTGTTTGTAAATTCTGATATTGCAGCATTGATTCTAATGTAGCATAGAAGTTGCACTGTTGGTGAAGTGGGTGTGTTTCAGCATATTTGTCACCCATGGGTGCGCTGGGCCTGGTTCAAATGATAAGTGCGCTCCTTGTTCTTCCTGGTGTTCTTCTATGTATGCGCTTGGGGTGCGGGGGCATGGATTTGGTCTCGATTTTCCCTCTTCACCTCTCCTTAACTTTCCAGGCTCCTTCCCTTTTCCACTGCTTCCTGTCTCCACATCACTATCCTCCCACTTTTTCCATCCTCATCTCCCCACTGCCCCTAAAGGATGAGGAAGATGAGAGGGCGGAAGAGGAGGGTTACGGTGGAAGGAGCGGTAAAGAAGGACAGGGGGTGGAGGTAGCAAGGGAAAGCAGATGGGGAGGGTGTAGGAGACCATAAGAAGTTGTAGGGGGCAAGGACAAAGGATCAGGTGGCAAGGGTGAGAAGGGTGGGGGTGAGGGAGAGGTAGGTCATGTTGTGGTATTTCTAGAACACATGCTCACCATCAAAAGTCCTGTGGCACTAGTATTTCCTACGCAAATAAACACTCTTGTCAAAGTGTTTATCAAATAAGCTGTGGCTATTTTCTTGACTCTGTAATTGGAATTATTTTCCCAAGGCAAGGGGTCAGGAAGCGGAATCATCTCCCTCCAGCATGCAATTTGGGACATGTAGGTTGAAACATACAAGGTTTCAAAGTAGACCATAACTCCATGTTTAGAATTGAATGGCGTAACAGTTCGCGAATGAAGGTGGATCCCTGACCACAGTGGGTTTTGTGAGATATGCGCATTACTCTAAACTCAATTCTGACTGTGACAGGGAGACTGAGCAGAACCTTGGGAGGTACAGGGATCATATCACACCATTGTATGCCTTTTATAGCAGTTGCTGCAGCGTTTTGAAGACATCGGGCTTACAGTGATGTTGGTATAGTAACTTCAGACACCGTCTACAAACATAGTCAATTCTTGACAGGAAAAATGCAATGATTTCTGAAATGCTTTGGCTTGTTCCAGTGAGGGGTGGTATCCACAATAGTGTCATTTGTTAAGGGTCAGAATCCCTTTTGAACTACTCCTAGGATCCGAGGAACAATGGGCAGTTCACTCTCTATGATGACTCAAGGTTGCTTTTTTTGTGCTGCAGGCAAAGGCCAGCTGCCAAGTTCCATGAGCCAGAGAGAAACGAGTCTGAGATGTAGTTGAGGTCTTACCAACAAGAACTCTAGTCGCGCACTAAGCAAGTCCCGTCAAGTCACGCTTTGCCTCGGAACGCTTTAGAACGTTGAAGTAACGTGTAAACCATGCCCAATTGCACTCGTGTACATAAAGGAAGCAGCCTGCGCGGACCAGCGCGTGTGCACCGAGCAAGTCCCATCTAGTCTCTCTTTGCCTCGGACGCTTTTTGAATGCTCCTGTGTTTCCTGTGTGAGTCTTTTCTTTATAGAGCTAAGGTATTAACTTGCCTCAGAATTTTCATAAGGAGCTCGGCTTTTACATCAAATATTGCATTTGACCCTTATTTTCCTTCTGTTTATTTAGAACGTTGAAGTAGCGTGTAAACCACGCCCACGTGCATTCATGTCCATAAAAGAAGAAGCGCACGCGCAACAGCGTGCGCGCACCGAGCAAGTCCCGTCAAGTCCCGTCAAGTCCCTCTTTGCCTCTTCGCCACGGCGTCGCAAAAAAGTAGGCTTCTGGACTCGCTCGGGGGCACGTTGTGCTGCGCAGTCATGGGTACTTCCCTCAAATCAGGCATGCCGCAGGGCCTGCTTCCCATGAAACAGCCCTCGGCTGTTAGGGCAGCAATTATCAACACGAAGAACTGTATTCTCAATCATACAACCACTCCAAAGGCGGTGCGGAAGGCAGCGACATTAAAAGCCTCCAACAAGGACTTTATGGACATCAGGAAGTTTTGTAAAGATTCATCGACTGTGGCAAATGCCGCAGTGGTGAGTGATGCGGCAAGTACATCCAGACATGCTGCTTTTACTCCCCTTGTTAAAGCGACTTACAAGCTATGCCCCAAAATACGGACACTGTATTAATCAAACAGCCAAAATGCTCTGAAGAGCAAGCACAAGTGATTTCACTTTCTGGTTTAGCTTCACGTGTGGAGCCCCCGAAAATGAACATATCAATAACTGATAGCAGTTTACTGAACTCTGTACCGTTCACAGCCCCAGTTGAAGGAAATAAGGCACCCGCTGAGGGGACGGTCTCTGATGTGGTAATAATCGATCTGAACTCATCTAACTCCTGCTTCTCTCCACAGCTTCTTTCTGATAATTTGTCCAAATCACCAGTGATGTTCTCTAGCATTAGCTCATATAATTCTAGTGTTCATGTCTCATTTTGTGTACCAACGCTGCGTCGGGCTTGTGCTCCACCGGTGTTTACATTTAATGATGTCCCAGTGAATTCCGCAGAAGTGCCTCTGGCGAGCGCACCCATTAACTCTTTGGAGCCTCCCCAGAATACGGATGTTGTCAACTCTGCATCAAGCAGTCATGCCTTGGTGGAAATTACGTTAAAAGCTACTAAACTTTCCCTATCCACCTTGCTTAAGCTATATGATACTCTCACCAATAAGGTACATAACAAAGCTATACAAATTGAAAAACTACTTCATTGGCAACAGTAAGCCATGCGCAGATTGCAAGACAGATGTTCCATTCAGCCAGTATTGGCTTTGGTCCCTCCCACCTGTACGGTGGCAATGAGCATGGTGACTGATGTCCCTCAGCCACCATCCTCTGCTGTATCCTTGCCCTCAGGGGCTAAACCTGTATTTAATATAATCCCACATGTTGGTAATACTATTGGTGATGTTAGTACCAATGGTGACACGTTACACGCTCACAATGGTCCAAATAACCCTTTGCAGAGTAAATCAACGGAGTCAAATACCACTCCCGTGGAGTCAATGAAGTCCTCACAAGCTGCGTACACTATGTTCTCGAAAAATCCTAAACGCAGCACAAAACTACCTGATGTACCTCATACTAAGCTATCAAAAAATGAGCCCAAGACAAAAAATTATAAAGTTGCAAGGACGTGAACTTTCATTAAAAGGTTGAACTTACCGACCAAAAATGCAATATCAACTGCTCAGGCTATATCCAAAAAATATCAGCTTCTGAATGCCAACAAAGCAAACAGAGCTGAAGGTGTGTCCCTGAATCTGCCCATGTCGTATGCTCCTTTGGATGCACTTTTCAACGAGGCTGCTTTGCAACGCTTGAAAGAAAACTCCAAAGAGGGCAAACCTAAATCTGCTGTATCTACCAAACTCACTATGAACAAAGATACCAACTCTCTTTTTAATACCAGAGACTTCCTTCGTCAAGAGATAAGGAAAGCAGTTGACGCTTACATGAGCAGTCAATCTGCTGCCATGCCATCCAATAAACTCCACATTCCTCCCAGTATGAATGTTAAAAGTGCTAGCTTTAAAGATAAAAAAGGAAATGACACCTTGTTGCCGGAAGGGGTGACCAACAAGACGGCATCTGTCACTAATACAGATCTAAATATAGAAAAAATTACTGGAAATTTGCAACTTGATTTGGTAGATAACTGACAGATGTATGATTCCATCTGACATGGAGAAAAAGACACTCCGACTCCTTTGAAAAGTCAAAATGCTCTGCTATCGCAGAAGGCACCTGAAATCCTTCAAATCATTCAAGCAGCCATGGGCCCCAATTCTAATCTAGTGAGATCCCCTGTTGCCGCTGAGCAATCAGCCAAACTCATACCTACTGGACCCCTTGAGATACGCAACAAGAAGTTTCCGGCCAATTTTTCTTTGAAGCTGGCCTGTAAACAGATTCCCTTGGTGCAATCTGAACTGAATAGGAGGTCTATGCTGGCCATCTTTTCTGAGATACCATTGTTGGAAGATATTAGTTCCACCGATTTGGCACTTGTGGAATTTCCAGTAAAAACTAACTTACAGTGTGTACGAATCTGGATGAACTCCAGGCTGGTTCAAAACACAATCTGGTTGGTTAAGAAGGACCTTCTTATGTTAGGTTTTATACTTAGCACTGAAACAACAGTGGGCGGCGAGACTGGAAAGAAAGCGCAATACCAATCTAAAAGCCTCGGCTCCAATCTTGCCTTGTACCTTGCCTCTTGTACCTTACCTCTTGTACCTTGCCTTGTAAAATGACTGAATGTACGTGTAGTCTGCCTACAAATCTCCCATAACTAGCACAGCCCTCTACAGTTCAAAATATCTCTCTTTTAAATTGGAACACAAGGCGCTTCTCTCATTTGATCAACAACAATAGCATTAATTTGGCTAAATATAATATACTCATGCTCCAAGAGACTTGATTACTGTCAGTTCCGGTGTGGGACAACTATGACCTATTTTTGAATCCAGCAGTCAAGGCTCCTTACGGCAGGCCATCTTCAGGCCTGCTAATAACCGTTAAAATAGAAGAAGGCATTTGTGCACGGGCATGGGCAATGCCAACTAAGTTTATGCAATTGATCAAAGTGAAAGTGCACAATTAAACTTACGGTATAATTAATGTGTACTGGAATCATGTGGGAATATCGGACGGCTAGTTCATCAAAACTCTTGGTGAATTACTTAACCTAATTGCAATGGACACAACAATCTCTCGAATCATAATTGCTGGAGATTTTAACTTAGACTGCACAATTGAACAGCCCTCTAAATATAACCCCAAATTGGCAAAATGGGCAGCTTTTGTGTCTACCCACAATTTGATTACATTAAATGGAGCCTTTCCGACTGATATTCCCCCACGTCCTACCTGGCATCGTGGTCGCAGCGGTTCCACGATTGACTTCATTTATGTGAACACAAATATGTTCCAAAGTATAACCAAGTTTTGTATTGTGTAAAACATGTATAGTGATCACAATCAACTTGTAATTTACTGGCTGAGTGTGCATTCCTTGTCTGCTATTCAAACAAACCACTTGTGTGATAAGTTAATGGTAAACAACAGTGGCAATCAACTATGATGGTCTGCCAAATGATTAACTTTGCTGAATGATCAGCTAGCCTTACAATGTTCTAATCCTCGAGCGGTTTTTGATGAAATGCAGCCTGCTTATTCGAAGTAAAAGTAAAGGTGCACGTAGTTGTCAACTGTTGGGACCTAAGTTACATGTGTACGACGTGGCCACTCGAGCTAGGAAGGTAGAATTCCGTCGACAAAAAAGAGAAGCCTCTAAAATGTCACCAAAAGAGAGAGCTCCAATCTTGGCCCATATCAAGACTACATATAAAAACTGTCTCAGAGCAACTAGCGCCAAAAGACTTCAGCTTGATGGAGAATACATGTCAGCAGTCCAATCCAAGAGCATGAAAAATCAGACAACGCATTACTCGCGAACCACTACCCAAGCAAACAACGTCACTGAACAGGATTGGAGCTCTCACTTTTTGGAACTCTATGCGGCTCCCCCAAATAATGTTGTCAATCCAACACAATGTCTGGGGCCCTTTCCTCAAAAGTTTGATCTTGAAGATATTCAATTCTACATAAACAAGATCAGCAAGTCAGGGGTGTGTGGCCCCGACGGTCTATCCAATAGGACATTCAAAAAACATCCTGAATTATGGTCTAAGAGATTATTTCACATATTCACATTAATCAATACAACTCAAATTGTTCCGGCATCTTGGAAACATTCAATAATTGTCCCGATCTACAAAAAGGGGGACCGGACCCTTCCATCTAGCTATAGACCCATAGCTTTATTAGACGCTCTGGGAAAAATATTCATCAGACTGATTTTAAGGGACTTTAATGATTGGACTACTACAAATCTATTACGCAACCCTTTTCAAACAGGTTTTATAGCAGGTTTGGGTACTAGCCCGAATCTGATGGCATTGAACATGATAAAATCGAAATATGCGACCAAAAATCAAGTTCTCTATATAACGTATATAGATTTTCAATCTGCCTTTGATTCAACTTATGCAGCACAATTGCCCTTCCTTCATACTATCACTGATCATGAGACTTCATACCAATACATCAGTACAAGTTAGGTTAACACTAGCAGGTAAACTAACTGCAAGACTGCACACGTTTCGAGGGGTAAAGCAAGGATGCATACATATTAGCATCATCAATTTTCAATTTCTTTCGGATTGATCTATGTGAAGAATTACGGTATGAACACTGTAATCCTCCTATATTGGGGAAATATAAAATCTCTCATCTTCTATATGCTGATGATCTCATTCTTATATCCCAAACTCCAACAGGCTTGCAGTCATTGCTAAACAAGCTGTATCAGTATGTGTCAAGTAACAACTTGATTATTAACTTGCAAAAATCCCAGATAATGATGTGTCGACCTCACACAAATACTAGTACAAATGTTATACAACTGGCACCTTCAAAAAGTATGCCTAACCAAAGTTCATCAGTATAAATATCTGGGAGTAAGCATTGTAGATTCCTTGTCCAACAAAATTACCAAACTTCATAGGTGTAACAAACTTCAAACATTAATATGCCAAGCAAAAGTAGTAAAGGGCAAATTTGGGAAGTTTACTTTAACTCACATCATGACCTTTTACCAACAAAAGGTAATTCCTACCCTATTGTATGGGATTGACACCCTCCTGCCTTCAAACACTAATTGGCCAAAATTAGAATCATGTTTTTGGAAAGATCTACTTACTATACCTGCCTCTGTGCCTTTACCACTAATTAAGCATGAATTAGGCTTATTATCACTTGAAGTACAAGTAAAATGGAAAATGGCTGCCTTATTTAGGAAATGCATTTTGGGTATACCATCTGGTAATCTACTGGGAATTATGGCTGAACATCTCTTGGCGCGGGATCAGGTATTCACCAAGTTGTGGTGCGAATACACACTACAAGCATTAGCTGACGCATCCATAACTTTAGATCTACTCCTGAATAATCCCGAATGCGCTAAAGTCAAATTCTATCAGCATGACTGGATAGTGAACCGTAGTTTGTGCCTTGGGTACAAACCCTTTAGATCAAAACCTTTTATACACAAGCGCTTCCGAATTATGGCAGACTATCTCAGTAAATGTCCTGGTCCTCGACTGCGCAATTTATAGCTTAGGTTCAGGTTGAATCTGTGGCCGACTAGGGAGATCTTGGTGAGAAGGCGAGCATTATCAAAAGAATTAATTCACTGTCATTTTTGTGAAAACAAGTCCTCAAACGAAACGCTATAGCACTGTTTAACGGTATGTCCTAAATTATCTAATCTTAGGAGAATACACTTTAAAAAAAAGAATGGGCAGTTTTGTACAGTAACATGGAAACAAGTATGACATGGCAACACTTATTTAACAATCCCAAACAAACAGTGCTTATAGCGATTGTGCGCTTTTTGTCGGCCATTTTTCCTGATATGTATGAAATGTAAAAATTAATTTTATGTATAGATGTTTATTTTTTAATTTTTAAAATTTGTTTTTTATTGACTGTTTTGATTCTTTGAATGGATGAGATGACATGTATTATATTGTAAACAATTTGAAAGGATGATTTAATTATCCAATACAAATAAACAAAACTAAAAATCTCTTATTTATAAGATTACGCTTAAGCGGGTTATTTGTTCATCCAAGTGTGGACAAGCATAGTGGGAGAGGGACAGCTTACATAATGGCCAGATCCCTATACAACAACTGAGTATCAACAGTAAAGTTAAGTATATGAGTCAATGCTGTACTCTTTGATCATCTTCAAAAGAGAGAGAATGTAGATATTGATCAAAAGAGAGGAAACATTGATCCTTGCAGAACCCCACAGTGAACAGGATGGAAATTGAGCCTGAATTGAGATCAAAAAGAAGCTATTCAGTTGAGTGAGTGCACCTCGGCTATTTCCTTAAGTGCACATTCCTAAATACCAACAGCCTTCAACACAGGAGAGCAGGATCAACAGCACCTAATGCTACCAAGAGTTCAGGAGAACCAACACCAACCCTGCCTAAAGTCCAATTGACAGTGGCGAGCACCCAGGACTTATATGAGAAATGATTCTGGCCCTGTAGCTAGGCGAAATCCTGCTTGGAAGGGATCCAAAAGATCACATGATTCAAGATAGATTTGGAGCTAAGACGATGCTGCCTTTTGAAGTAGTTTCACCACACAAGGAAGATTGGAAATTGAGAAATAGTTCAAAAGATCATCAGAATCCGCAGTTGCCTGTTTCAGTTGTGACCTCTTTAGTCACTCCTCTACCATCTCAAGCTTTAATTGCATTGTTCTTGAATTGTTAATAAGCAGTCATAGTGGGCCCGCCCTTACGTTGTGTAGCGCTACCTTTTTGAATAATAAAGCAGGGTAGATATCCAAGGATGACACTGAGCATTTATAGATCTTGACGAAGCACAAAAATGTTTCAGGATCACGTGTGCTGAAATTTGGCAGAGTAGAGGGGCGAGTTGTGTTCAAGCCAATTTCTACATTACAAAAAAAAAGATGTTGAATGTTATTAGAAGTAATACCTGCAGAAATGTGGTCCGCTTGAAAAAAAGGGTGATGAAAAAAGTGCTGTATTCCAAGTTATTCTTGCTGCCTATGGGTGGCACTGGTGCTACAACCTTTGACAATCTTTATATAGTGTGAACCTAGCTCAAGAGGAGCACAGAGCCTCACAACAAGAGGCTGGCAGCATTAGACTAAGTATTTTATACAGTAGTGCAGCACTTTGGGTGGAGGGAAAGTACAAAGACAATTATCCAAACTGAAACGTGCTGGTCAACATTAAAAATATCAACCAAAATAAATCACTCATTAGATTTTTACAATGATCTTTGATTACTATATTAACAGCTGTCTTGCTCGTGTGAGTCATTAATCAGTTTCCTTTTTTCCTGTATTACGATTGTTTCACAAGCGCAACTGATTTGTCTTTTTATCCTAATTGATGCATTTGTAAGCTTTCTTTTTTGTTTTTTTGTACTTATTTCTTTATGTGCAAACATGTTCTTTTCTTCAAACATCGAATACTGTATAAGTTATATACCAACTTGTTCTAGTGGAATTGCTTGCCTAATATAATTTATTTTTCACGCATACAAATTGTGCCTACACTTTAACTTGTTTAATTTTTCAGAGCTGAAGATCACTCACGCATGATGGTGAATGAAACATGTGGAAAAAACGAGTTCTAAAATCTAATCTTAAATTAGAATTTCAAAACATTTGTTAAGTTACCTTATAGTGTGCACTGTTACCATTGGCATAGTGTCCAGGCGTTCACGTGGTTCTGTGAGGAAGTGGATTGGGTGAATTACAGAGGGAAGAGGGGGTAGGATAGAGGTTGTGCTTTTCTGTTGTTGTTTGTAGAACCCAGAGGAACTGGCGTCTAGTGCAGGTCTGCTTTCTAGGTGTGTTTGGATTGTACACACTCGGGCTATTATCCCTGGATTGGCAGCGTCCAGTGATTGAGTGTTTGGTGGCGTCAGTTAGTTATGTGATGGATAAGTGGGTTGTGTTTTTCAGTGGGATTAGACTGATCTGAAGGATCTTGTGAGATAAGTGTGGGGTATGCTGGAGAGGAGTCGTAAGCGGGGGGGGTTAGTAGTTGGTGGCTTTTCTTCGGTCCCAATAGAACTCGTGCTGGAGAAAGCAGTTTGGTTAAGAAATTAACATTGTTTAGGAAAGGATGTTATTATTTGGGCGAATGCAAGGTGTTTGTGAGTGGATGCTATTTTATATTGCGCAATCACATGGGCTGGATAAACAATGTGAGTTCGGACCATTAATCGAGGGTCTAATTACTGACCAATTTTTGTGTTGCTGCAACAAGAAGAAGCTGCTGGAGAGGCTCATGCTGGTCAAGGGCCTTACACTTGAACAGGCTGTGAGCATTTCGAGGATGGCAGACTACCTAGTAGAGTATATCTGGGCTGCCAACATGTCTATGGGGTTTGATGTGAATGCTGTAGTCAGAGACAAAAGGGGTATTTGTGAAGTGGATGGTACTGAGGGAAAGGAGGGTGTTTGAGTAATTAAGTTTGGGGGGAGGAGAAGTCATTTTGGAGAGAAGAGCAGTGGTTTGGAGGGAGACGTTTGACTACTAGTCAAACACCCCCCTTTAGTACCATCCATTGCATAAACAATCCTTACACTAACCTTCCTAAATGCACTCACCACACAAACCTGCACACTCACACTGCAGTACCACTTACATTCGCTAGTAAATACCTCAGCTGCTCCAAAATCACATGCACAATCCACTGCTCCTTCCTCCTTCCTTTTGGGCTTTTGGTCGTCCTCTAGCTCTGATATCACCCAAAAAAACATACGCCTTTCTTCCTGCTTCCTCTCTTATATTGCCCCACCCTTCCTGGCATTGGTCTTCTTTCCCAGGCCACTCTGGCCCTATTTTCCCAACCTGAAGCATGCGTGTGTGTGTGTAGTGAAAAGTAATAAGGACTGAGCTGAGGCCCGGCCACTTTCCTCAAACAGGGTTGTTGCGGGAACAGCAATGGTGGTCCAGTATGGTAAGTGTTCATGTATGTATAATGGGCTTAGTTTCAAGTGCACCTGAGGTAGCTTTACTGGTGAAAGTTTGACACCTTCTCCCCCTTTAGTCTCTGGGGGTCTATTGGGTTCAGGTCCCATTGCATGGGCCCGCAATGATTGTTTCTTGGCTGCATAGATGTGCAGCACATACTGGCTCCTCTCTCCTTCTCAGCGTAAACCGTCGAATCCAGCAGTGCACGTCTGAAGGGTCACAGCTTCTCTCTGTGTGTCTCTCTCTCTCCATTTGGCTGTGTTTCAGCTCTCCCACCAGGAACATGGGGTGCTGGATCTGGTTTCTGTCTTTGGTGTTTCTTCCTACCTCCTGGACTGGCTGAGCTCTCTCTACTGAAAAGGGAGGCACTGCCAAGTATCTCATTTTTGAGGCAAAGCGTAAGTTAAAGGTGCCAGAAAAAGAGTGTAGGCATGTATAAAATCTAAGGAAGAGAACGTATGAGTGTGGTCCTTTGGAGAAGTGGAGCATTGAGTGGTGTAGTGAAAGGGTTCGAGAAGCAGGAAGATATTTAGATGCAAAAGGAGTTGAAGATGCATGAGCAGGTAGAGGTACAGAAGAAGTTGGCGGTGCATAAGGAATCAAAGGTTGCAAAGGAGTTGGAGGTACATGAGGAGGTGAAGAAGCAGGAGGAGAAGGGAATGAAGGAGAGTTTGAGGGGGAATATCTATGAGGTGAACTGGGGGAAGCAAGAAAGGTTGTATGAGGTGAAGCGGTAGGAAAATAGAAAGAGAAAGAAACAAACCATTGGAGAGAGAAAAGAAGAGAAGTTGGAAGGCAGGAAGAACAATAGTTGGAGGAGAAGAAGCAGGAAACAAGACAAGGGGCCAGTTGAAAGTCCCTTGTAGGTAAAGGGAGAGTGAATGCCAGAGGGAAACACAACACAAGTCTATCTGTTGTCACAGAGAAGTGGGAAGAGGAACAATCATGTGGATGAACCTCAAGAAGGTTAGATGAAAGCCAGCTCGAGCGCTAGAGGCATGGCCCACAGATAGGCTTATAAGCATGAGTGAGTGTTGACTCAGCGAGGAGGAGAGTAAAAGAAGTTTGGATAGCTGTAGGTTGAGAACCCAGAGACTGGGTTGTGAGGAACAGCCCAACTGAATGCCTACAAAACCTTCTGACTTACCTCACATCTTGGAAAGAAACACTGTGGGACTTGCTTAAGTAAAGCCCCAAGCTCCCCAGAAATTGCCTTAGATACATGCACTGGCGATGCTACCGATATTAAATCACGAGTCAATGAATCCTGACAAAAGAAGGGAACATTCAAAGTGTCACAGAACAACCAGCATATGTCAAGAAGGGCAGAAGTCGGAACACTTTCCCAGTCAAAAATGTATGTTCCTTTTGTTAAGTGGTAGGGTTAGATAGAGCACTAACATAGGTTTGGAAGGAGGATGAGATTTATAGTTTTGCAAGACATCCTGACCAGCGGCTTTTTGTTATTTTCTAGAATAAGGAACATGTACCAATGAATAGGGTTAGGTGAGGCATTTTTTCTTTATTTTAAATAAACCAAGAGAGTTAAACTATGTCTCGTTGTCCTTCTCCTCTGTCTAACTTACCACAATTGTTATCTGCTCTTGGGAGAACTTTATGGGTGAACTTGTTACCTTGAATCCTCTTGGTGGTGTGTTTTGTAGCATGCTGCCCAATACTGTCCCCATGTTGTGTGTCCTCTTGCCGCTCAGGCTGAGGACCTTGAGTTTCTTCTTATCTGTTGTTAGGATTGCCAGTTTGTGTGCTCAGCTTCCCACCAGGGAGGATTTTCACTGCCCCCTTCACTAACCTGGACACTCCGAATCACACTTACCAGGTACCTTTACTAAAGAGGAATAAAGGGGTAATATACATTTTGGGCATTCCATATACCCCTGTACTCACAGTATTACCTCTTTCACTTGCAGCCTTGGAGAGAGCCGCAGCATTCCTCTCCTTTTGCTTCATCGAGCCTTACAAAACAATTCTAAGGGATCCAACTGTGGCTGATTTTGCCGCGGCCGGAAAGTTTGCATGAGAAAGGTTGGGAACTACCAAAGGTTTGCACCTTTCTCATGCAAACACAATTACATACTATGGGGGTTGAGGGGTGTCCCCCGCAACCCCAGCTCACTATACTCTAAAGTATAGAGAGCGGGGTCTTGCGGGGTACACCCTTGCAGCACCCTTTATTTTTATTTTTCGCGGGTGTGCTGCGAGGGTGTCCCCCGCAACAACCTGCTCACTATACCACACAGTATAGTGAGCGGGGTGTTGCAGGGTTTTTTTTTTTTTACTTACCTGCAATGCTACCACCAAAGGTTCGAACTTTTGGTTTTTGAACCTTTGGTGCTAGCATTTTTCGGTCGTATTGTACGGTCAGACCATTTTTTTCAGTCCGATCGTCCAATACATTACAAAAGATCCCTGGCTGGTTATTGAGAAGGAGGCCAAGCAGATCACCAGGGACCTCAGATTGTGACAAAACATTTTTTGCATGCATGAAAAACTTTATTTTTTTATTTATTTCAGTGTGCTACAGTTTATCATAAAACATTTCACACTATTATTTCATATGACAACAAAAATCATGACATGGCATGCGGTAGCAGCCGTGTAGTTATGGTTAAGTTGCTCAACTCATAGGAAGAGCACTTTTTGGGCGGCTTATAACTTCCCTCCCTTTCTACGAATCCTTACCAGCCTTTGCAAAAAAAAAAGTATATGGCCCACTCTGAATTCATTTGGCAAGTTTGGGGAGGTTTCGTCAAGAGGGGCCTAAATTAAAGGGGGGTCTCACATTTTTTTTTTCTCCATAGACGCAATGGAAAAAATGTTTTACAGCCTAAACCGATGGATGGATTTTCACCAAATTTGGGGCAGGAGTGGCGGCTTGGTCCAGCATAGCGTGCTTTTGTAAATTTGGTGTGAATGTGTCCAGTAGTTTTCTTTAAAATGGGCTAAAAGAGGGTAAAAAAAAATGAGTGATATCTAGGTTTGGTCGCGGACTCACTTCCCTGTTCGGTCCGCCGACGGGCCATCGATTGGCCTAGAGGGCGATGTGATGCGATGCAATGTGATGTCCGCTGACATCGGACGCACCCACTGATTGGATGATGAAAAGCATGAAGTGCGTCAGATTTTTGGAAACGCCCTCCATGTTGGATTCCCTGGCATCTGCCGGTGTCCGGGAACATCTATTTGCGAACATTTCAGATGTTCGGGGACATCTATGCCTATTTCTGCATTACTGGGTTGGTGAAAAGCAGATTTTGGAAGGCTTATAACTTTGGCACCACTCAATGAAACTGCATGACATTTTGGAATTCTATTCTACAGCTGATTCTGAATGGTTTTGGTGGGATTCTGTCAAGAGGGGGCAAAATTAGAAGGGGGTCCCAAAATATTGTAAAGGCTTTTAAATGTGGTGCCATTTGACAAATCTACACAAAAGTTTGCAAAAACATTTTAGATCTAGATATAAATGTTTTTGTAAAGTTTGGTGGGATTTTATCAAGAGGAGGCTAAATTAGAGGGGGTCTCAACATTTTTCAATGGTTGTGTTGCCGTTTGACGAATGTGGACAAAAGTTTCCAGAAAGATAATAGACCCAACCTTGAATGTTTGTGTAAGGTCTGAATGGGTTTTGTCAAGTGGGGACTAAGTTATATGACTATTGTATGTGCATACATTTTGACACTTGAAAAAATAAAGCATGGGCGGGTTTCTAGCAAACTCATACAAGGAGCATTGGCAAGGAACTTAAAGCATAGTTTTGCAAATGCGCCTGTGTTTTATTTTTTGACAAGTGTCATAATGTAGGTACAAAAAATTGTGATATACTTTTGGTGACTGAGGAATAGCCTGTGGCCATGGGCATTGGCCAGATTGTCCGGGTCATGGCATGAGGTCATGATCCGGACAATCTGGCTAACGGCCATGACCACGAGGGGTGACCAATGGGGTTAAAGTGGCCATGTCCACCTGGGACCGGCTATGTGGTAAAGTTATTCAAAGGTGGGATAGGTTTGAAAGGGAAAAAAAATTGTGCTTGTGTAATATGGTCAAAGGGTTCTCTCTTCGCCTTCTGCAGGCTGCCATGGAAAGGGAAGAGAGGCTCTGTATGGAGCCCCGCCTTACCTTTCCATGGTGGCCATCTTGGAAAAGGATTTTCCTTCCTACAGTGGGTCGCTTGCAGCGTCCCGGTGTACGAAGAAAAATCATTTGTTTTTTTAGCACCACAGGTTACCTCTTTAGGAACCCAGGGTAATAATGGTCTTCATACCCCATTGCAGGGGCTGGAACGGCGGATAATGGTCTGGAGCCCGCATTATCCACCCTTGCTTAGTTTGTGCCAATTACTTGGGCTGCCGGGCCATTATCCCCCCGTTCCAGTCCCTGGGATGAGCGATGAACGCCACATTATTCCTATTAGCCTAACACAAAATTCTAATGGAAATGTTGGAAAATCTTATTGAGTCTGAGAAATGTAAAGTAGATGGAGTTATTCTATTTTTTAACTTTGAAAGGTGGTTCCTAAAGGAACCTTCCTTTTGTTGTTGTTTGATGTATTTGCTTTTTTTGCAGGAGAGGTTAGAACGTAAGGTGGGGAGGGAAATAAGGGGAGAGGCACCAAGCACTAATATGGAGGTGCAGGTGGACAGGGGAAGATGTTGCGTGTGTGTTACTTCTATGGTAGGGGCAGTGTTTATTATGCTCCTTGATTACAGCTTCCAAAGCACTTTGAAATTGCTTTTCCCTGCAGAGTGGTGTGTTGCGGTATATACAGAGGACTGTTGTCTTCGAAAGATATGGATCCACAGCCTCTTTCATTGCTTGCAAGGTAGCTGCTGGGATATTGTGGCCCACTGAAGTAGGCTGTGTGGTTACAGTATTAGTTGAGGAAGATGAGGTGGAGCAAGACAGCCTACTACTTGCTAAGAAAGTAACAACCTTTCTCAGAGCATTGTAGTGGTTGGATTTGGTGTGGCGGTGCATGGACGTGGTCCCATAGGAGTACTGTCCAGGTAGTCCAAGACTGAGTACAAAGTTGCACTTAGTGCATTTCACTTTGGAAGCTTTAGCCTTTGGTACATTCCCAACATTGGTAATGAACTACCACACTCATGATTATCTCTGGGTGCTAGAGGTAGACACTTCCTGTAGCTCATGTTCTTGGTCGTCTTCCTGGTCTTTGGAAGTACTGCATTATTTTCTTGTGTAGGTCCTCCAGCTGGTGGTGTTGGTGGCTCTTGGGGAGGAGGGATGGCAATAGCTGATGCCATTTTTAAGATAAATAGCAGTTTTGCTAATATTCTTTCAATTATGTGCTTTGTACTAGATTGTTAATGGATAATCAATAAGTTTAGGTGTAGGAGCTGGTGAAGGGTACATTTTGACCTTGAAAGTTCCTAGATCGGTAGAAAATGCAGTTCCGAACTTTCCTCGAAGCACAGACCCGATCGCGAAGTGTGGACACGTTCGCTGACACGTCATCATGCCGCGCGCGAGTGCATGTTCACGTGGCACTGTCCGAAAGGTACGCAATGCCATCAGACGTTTGCGGACGTCAACGGACGCAAAAACAGTGGAAAAAGTTGCAAAAAGTGTATAGAAGTGTTCAAAAGGATGCTAAAAGGTCGGAAATGGCAGAGTTTTAATGTGAAACTTTGTAAATTGGACAAAAATGTTGCTATATTGGGGTAAGTATGATATTAGTAAGTTGTAGGAAAATAGCATGCACTGGTAAAAACCAATGTAATTCACTGAAAAAACTTTGCTAAAGTGACGTTATGGTAAAGTTGCACTAATAAAGTCTATGAAATTCACTTCAAAAACTTTATTAAAGGGACGTTATGGTTAAGTTGCACTACTAAAAACCTATGAAATTCAATGAAAAAACATTTTTAAAGGGACGTTATGGTTACAAATAAAACCAAAAAAACCCTGAAATTTGCCAGTTATGGTGAGTTAAGGCCTTCGAGTCGGCAATATGCAAATTAAATCAAACACATTCCGCGACCTGAAGAGTGGATGGCCATTCTTCCACTCAAGATGGCGGACACCACAGTATAGTAATCTAGTGACTCTCTAGTCTATATACAGGTGTACATCAACTGGCGTACTAACAGGAAGTATTCCTGCCACTCTGTATTCCCAGCCACGAGGAGAACTCAACGCTCTAACATTTGGGTAACTTTTCTAATAGAGACTCATGTTCTCACGTTACTTGTAGACAATACATTTAGGGAACCAGATGACTTACGGAGATATATTTTTATCTCCAGTTAACAGTTTAGGTATTACTGGATTGCCGTATTACGTATGTGGAACAACAACGCCCAATAACTGTGTGAACATTGAACGTACACGGTGCATTCTGAAGCTACTAAAGTGTCAAGAATTATTCATCTATCGAGCACGTCATTCCTTCAATAGAGAGCGAGTAGAAGATTATTTACGAAGGTACGAGCCATTGACGTATTATTCCATATTTTTATGTTTTAGTTCAGGTTCAGGTTGATTTACTCTAAATTACGTTTGAGTGTTTACTTTATAAATCTTTTCACTCCAGTTTTCATCATATTCTTGCATGACGAAACTAGTAACGCACAAGAGCATCCCACGAATTTGAGTCAAACAAGAAAAAGAACAACCCACCCGACTTGGTGAGTCACAAATTATGTGTTACTTTTATCCCTTACTAAGCTAGCGATCCAGAAGCGGGACCCAGCGCTCCGTTTTTGAAGCGACTGGTCCCATTATGGATCACATTAGATTCAATTGGCAACCCCCGGCTTACAGATCTTTGACACACATTTTTCTTATTTGTCATTTATAGGGTCTAACTACACATGGTTTTCAACGTTGTATGTAGAATTTGGACTACAAGTACCAACCATAGTTACAGGTTAGTTCAGTGAAACTTATAGAAGCTTCAGTTCTTCAAATTAGAGTTAATAAGTTAGTAGGCAATTATTATGTTCAAGTAATACTATTTTTAAAATCTTTTTTTCAAAAAGAATCATCTGATATTGATACCTGAAGAAGGGTTTTGATTGACCCGAAACGCGTAGTATGAGATAGGGGCTACAATAGCACAATGTCCCTGTCTAGATATCAGATTATATGTTTTGTGAAATATGCTTTATATGAATTTTTGTTACTTTGATGACGATTTAATGAAATGATATTTTATTGTATTGAACTGTGAATATTCTGTTGTACATTCAAAGAATCACTGTTGTTCAGAAATTATGATATATATTGTGACTGATATGGTTTGATTAACTTTTTTGACAATTGATTACATGCATTTGAACATTTTGGCTAACTACGTGTTTCTACATTTTTATTATCTAAAATAAATAGAACCTTTTTCTGTTAAAATTTGTTGCAGTATTTATCTGTTTAAGTTTGTGCCCCTGTTTGTATCTCAAGTTTCTCTTGTGATACCACTGCTTTTTCTCTATTGTTTAGATCTAGTAGCTTAGATCTCAACAGGGAGCACCGTAGAGTTTTCAGACTACATTCATTAACACATTTGAACTATTATTAAAACCATTTATAATCTTAGAGTGCACCTCTACAACCCAATCTTTTATGATAAGTTAAGCAACCATAACTCATGCCACCACAGTGCACTGTTAAGACTAAGACCCAAGACATCAAAGATGACATCACAAATGTCCTCGATGACATCACTGATGAGATCACATATGAAATTAATTTTGATGAGAAGTCCCTACAAAGGGGTGTGTTTATAATGTTGGTAGCACAATGTCAGGGGTGATTGGGAGACATTTCATGAACTACTTAATCTATTAAAGAATGTACTCATCTAAACAACATTGTATTCGAGTGTTGTTGTTAATACAGGAATCTAATCATACATAAACATAGGCAATGGGTGCAGCATACACCATAGAAGTACAACATTTATAATCTTGTCATTTTGGATAGTACAAAAATGAATGCTACCTTATCAGAGTTTTGAGCAATGTTATACATCTAATAACTAGCTAACAATTCAAGACTTACTACACACTTGTGCTAGTACAAACAATATATATGAAGTCCCACAATGCTAACAAATTAGATGCACATGCAGGGAAACTACAGTAAGGAAGAAACAGCATCATCAGAAAATGTTAATAACATTAACATTTATCTTCATGTATACAAATTAATTGTGTGTTTGAGGCCTGCTTATTGCCCCATGTATGTGCACCATGATCTGAGACCAAACCCTAAGGAAAGTGAAGAGGAGAGTGCATGCCCTCCGTGGACATAGACAACTTTGGATCATGGAGCAGAGACCTGGACACAAGGCAAAGAGGCAGAGACAGGAACCTGGGCTGGTTTTCAAACATCATCTTTATTCAGACATCAGAAATGACAGCAACGGGCTCTTAACACCAGCTCCTTTCATACAGTTCCAAAGCTGATGTAATTTTATATTTTATTGCACAAAATGGTTTTATTGATTCTTAAAACTAAAGACAAACCCTTTTTCATTCTAGAGTTGGTTGGCTTGACTGCCACTCATCAGGTCCACAACACATGTCTAGGCATGCCTCACTTTACTAGCATATAGCAGTGAACTTTCAATGAACGGCTTTTAGAGAATTATTTAATTATGTCAGGATGACTATGTGAAATTCCACCATCTTGTTTTCAGGCAACCATTTTAGAATCTGTCTGACCTTGTGTTAATCTGAATGCTCTGTTCAACTACAAAATGGCCGACCAATCTGCTTTTAAGCAGAACTAATTTTCTGTTCAGTTTTCAGAATATATGTGTAATACCTGAGATACCCTGAACTGTGTGAGGCATTCTGGCCCTAAAAAGTGCATGTCGTCCTAAAATGTGCTTTTTGGCCTAAAAAGCACTACAATTCTGATTTTTGCAATACTGAAACTATTGATCAGCCTGACAAGTTATCTGCATGCAGTTTGAGGGAGGGGGGTCTCTAGCACCTCCTCTACAAAAGAACTTTAAGAAAATATGACAAGGTCAACGTCTAGATATATAGCACCTTTTGAAGTTTAATATTCTGACTATCAGTGAACAAACCCACCTGGCCTAGACATGTCAGTGAACAAAAACAAGTGGCCCAGCTATGTGATGTCATCAGTGATATCATCAATGACATTTGTGATGTCATCTTTGATGTCCTGGTGTTAGTTTTAGCAATCAATCAATCAATAATATGTTTATTCGGAAACAAATTATCCATAAACCACAAAAGACAGAGTAAAAATGTATAACAATACAAAATCAAATTCTACATTTTAAAAAGTCCATGGTATAAAGTTACAAACATTGTGTATAAAAACGATTTGAAATGTCCATGTGTGTGAATCAATTAGTATACACAAGAAACATCCAGACAGTTCAATACATTTTCAATACTCAATTAGGTTTTGGGCGGTAAGTTTAGTTCTCCGATACCAAGCCCTTCCCAAATAGTCCACCATTCCCCAGGACACTGGCAATGTAGCAGCTGAGAGCAGATAACATAAGGCAGGCCTACCCTGAGACATGCCAGTGGACCTGAGTAGTGGCAAAAGTGTTTTCCGTCTTAAGTCTATATAGTGTGGACAGAACAACACAAAGTGTAGAAGGTCCTCCAGCGGCCACTGGCAGCAGGGGCAGGCTGTAGGTTGTGCATTGTGAGCCCAGCTTTTTGTTTGTGCCCCTAACAATAGGCAATCAAACCGGGCTCGAGTCAGGGCCCAACGATCTACCGTCATTGTGGAGCAAGTATGGCTGAATATCGTCTGCAGTTGTTAACACAATGTGCCTTTTATTTGCAAAAATGCCCAGGGTGGAGTACTCCCTATTTGCCACAAAGATAGATTTAAACATTTGCTTATATGCCCTTACCGCACACGGGGTCAAGAAGGTTGAAGGGCAAATAAGGTTAGCACAATTTAACTGTCTGTTGCATTTCTGGATGTATATGAGCCACAGAATTTTCTTTACAGCTGAACTACTCACCAGGGCTCTTATGATCTTGTGTGAGAGAGTGGCTTTCTGGTTTGACCAAAGTGCCAACCAGTGCGAGACTGGGGCCAGTAACCATTCATCAGCAATGTAGGGACATCCCAATTCCAAATGTGTACCATAATTTGGAGCAGATTGCGGTAGCCCAAGAAGTTCTTTAAGAAAATAATTCTCCACGTTTTCAATTTTTGAAATCCTTTCCATACCCCACAATGCTGCCCCATGATTAGTGGCATTTGTTTTTGTTTGAGCCCTGTATACTTCAAGAATTAGTTTGATTTGGCGCCCCACACAATTATGTTGAAAGCGGGACAAACCCCCAAGCACCTGTCTCATCCTCATGCATTGTTTGTCAACATGACCAAAACCTCGCCAATTCTCCGTAAAAGAGATTCCCAGGTAATCAAATCTAGCAACCCTAGGAATGGGTTCACCTCCATATCCTGCGCATCTTAAGATAGCTAACGCCTGTGCTCCTACATGCCATGACGGCTGATTTTTTTGAGTTCACGGTCATCTTATGGGAAGCCATAAACTGAGTGTAAACATCCACAAGGCATTGTAAGGCTCTAAGGGTGTGAACAATTATAACCATGTCATCAGCCTAGCCTAGTACTGGGAGGCGGACGCCACCCACCCTGATAAAGTCATTGTGGAATCAAATAATGCCTGGTAAACACCATTTATGTAGAGGGCAAACAATACCGGTGCCACAACACAGCCCTGGCGAACGCCCAAAAAGTTCTCAAAAAAGGCTGTGCAGGTTGGTGACGCAAGGTATGGTTGCTTAGCTTACCACAAATGACGAATCTCTAAGATTTTTTGTTTTACTGGTAACCATAATGTACCTTTAACAACATTTTTTCATTGAATTTCATAGGTTTCTATTAGTGCAACTTAACCATAATGTCCCTTTAACAAAGTTTTTTCAGTTAATATATATATAACAATACCATAAGAAAAGCATAAAAAATAACTAACTAAAAACAAACATGTCCCTCTATGCCTATAACGTGTCATGTAAATGTCTACAACTTCTGCTATCAATTATTGCACCACTGCAATAAGGTAATGTTGACCTGACACACAAAGAAACAAACTGACCGTGATCCAAATATATCAAGTCACATTCAGTCGGCTGTTAACGTCCACACCCATTGTGTTTAATTGATCCTCTTATATACTCTCCATCGGGAATACAGATCTTGCCAAATGTAACTCGTACAAATTAGTTAGGGACGGGCACAGAGTCTAAATATGTCTATTGGTCTCAAAATGTTTCTTGTTTTTGCATAACGGACAATAACACTTAGTCGGATCAATACCATGCCAGCGACCAACCACAGCTAGTGCGGTTAGCCCGGTTCATTCTTATAAGGTGAACAATCCTTCAGTAGATTGATGTAGGGAACAGAAGTAATTGTGGTCTCAGCAATTTATGGCCCTACCTTGCTAAGCCTTGAAGACTTCTCAGTGCACTCACATACTCATGAATACAGACCCAGTCTCATTCTTTTGCCCTGTGTATGAATTAGTTCCCCAACTCGGAGAACCTAAATCCCCACCTCTGCATCCAACCTATTTCCTGGAAATATTTTTCACAGGTGTCTTTGTAAGTTATTAATGTCTTACTATTACTATTCATTACTGCAGAAAACATACCAGCTGTCTCATTGCCTTAAAGAATGTATAGTAGCCCTTTTTCTAGAAGCACAGTGGTGTTAATAGACGTCAGGCTGAGCTCCAAACATAGATGGCCTCAATGGAAGTACTTTGAGCATGCCCCAGAACCCTCTGCCATAAGGCCGCTTCGATCTTACTTAGCCATTTATCATGTTTTTCATGACTGGCCTCCAGACTGCGATGGTGGATACATGCTTGTAGGCCAATACAATGCCTTTTAGACCAAAGCCAGATGTATTCAAAGAAAATGTCTCTATCACGGTCATGAGTAATAGGGCCCTGCATCGCTTACTCTCAATGAATCTATGTTACTCACGTTCGATGAGTTCTCATAACCTAAATACTTTTTTTGGCTTTCCTGAAACAGCTAATCGGCATATAATCGCTATATAAAGCAACTGCAAAGAGCATTTAGAATTTCCAAAGCACATGAATTCGTTTTTTTTCTCCAGATGTATCTGTAAATTGTTGGCCTTAGCGTATTCGCTTAGTCTAGAGGCACTTCGATTTAACCCTTTGTAAGTATGGTAAAAAATAATCACATCATCGGCATAAGCGATGCAGCCTTGATTTCGGGGGGAAATGTGCCACCAACATGAGTTGCTCACACAGGTCTGCTAGGCATAAGTGGAATAGCATGGGCACAAGGACACAGCCCTGTGGAAAATATCTGATGCTGTTCAACCTAACCTGTATCCTTGCGTCCGCATGCAGTTGCATAACGTAATACAATAGATGTTCGGGAATGGAGTATTTTCTATGTTTATCCCACAAAGTATTTGTATTAATAGTATTGAGTGCTGCTCTAAAGTCACCGAACAAAGCACAACGCATAGAGCGGGGGCCTGCTCTTAATCTGAGCCTCCTTAATTCAACTTTTAATTCAAGTTTTGAACATAAGGATGTTGTTTACTGTGGATAAACCTGCCTTATAGCCTGTCTGGTAAATAAAACCATATATGGAATGGAAATCTTTTAATTAAACAAAGCATTTGTGCTAAAGTGTAAACATTTTTAAGAATAGGTGTGTTTCTTCTGTAAACATTGTTTACCTGATTTCCAACATATTTTGTATAATTTAACTCTGAAAGCGTCTGGCCATGCACAAACCAGGCAGATGTATTAGGTATAAAACCTTTCTTTTTTATTATAAAAGATTTCACTATATTAATTTTAATATTGTTATTTAGAGAAAAATCCAAAGAAGAATCAGGTAGTTGTTAAAGACGGATCTTGGTTTGATCCCTAAGAATCGGATCATTAGCATAAGCAAGACATTGATAGAATCAGGACTTTTATCTCACTGCATAAGAGGAGGCTGTTCATGGCATATCATGGAACACCTTGATGTGCCAGTCTGGCATGTCAAGGTACCTGGCCTGGGAGGCTATGACAGGCATACCTGGCAGTATCCGCAAACAGGACGCCACACTTGGCATATTCTGGAAGCACCTGATCACTATAATTCGCACATGAAAGAGGTGTATGTTAACAACTGCCACAATATGGCACTAACAACGCCTATGAAGCTGTATTGGCATATTCAAGCAGTGCCCAGCCTCTGTCATTTGTGGGTCTACCCCTGTCATATCACAAACCCACCTTGACAAATTAGGGCTTCATCATAGGTACATATTTGCTAACTAAATGTGTCTTTTAGCTGCTTTATTACTTCGTTTTAATTTTATTAAGTGTACACTTACTGTATTCCTGCTATTCTACATCTTCTATATCACTGCCTGTAATACCATCAAGGTCAAAGGGCATATGACATATCTTCCTGTGATGTCATCAAGGTCAAAGGTCATGGGACAACACTTCTTGTGATGTCATCAGATGTGAGTTGTGACTTCTGTGACCCCTAGAATGTTGGTGAATTGACACCCCTAAGTCACTAACAGGTCAGCTAAGAAAAATGGAGGGACCTTGACTTTAACGTTTTACAAATCAAACACTGCTTAGAGGTAATACATGTAATCTTCCAGACGATGGTAACCAGCAACATAACATATACCGTTTATTTCATTGTTAAAGAGATAGTCACAAAACACTTGTTAGCAAGTTAACTAAGCTGCGAATATGAACCAGGAGGAGATGGGAGAGGGGCGGTATGAAATACTTTCTGGCGTAGATGGAAGAAAAATGGGTGACCCTGAGAAAACTGCACCCCTGCCGGAGACCTTGAGTTTGCTCCTGAAATTCGTGACGCTCAGTTACCAGATACACAGTGATCCAGTTCTCCTGACCTAGGCATCAGCCCAAATGATCGGTGCATCACGCGCTGTTCTCAATGCCATCAGAGGCCTGCGCACACCTGCACTTCCATCGAATGCGCTGAACATGCTGTGCTGAGGCGTCACACGCAACCACACATGCCATGCCCTTTGCGGTGTACCCTATGGGCACGTCTGTATGCATGTTCAGTTGAAGTGGAGGAGACATGGGGACATCGGTCCATATGTTACACCTACAAGTGCAAGAGAAGCCGGATGGGGCAGAACTGAGCTAGGAAGAGGGAGTGACTTACAGTAAAACTGGGACACTCTAATCAGACAAAGCGGTGAGTGAACAACACGTCACGTAAATCAACAACAGTAGGGATCCGCATGAAGGAGATTGCTGAAGTACATAGCAGAGAGCTCAGCCATCTTTACTCAGATTGCTGATCATCAGTGACGTCATGGTTTTTATTAAGGAGATTTGTTTCGCCTCTGAAGAAGCTCCCTGGAAGGGTCAATAACACATCTCCCCCTCCAAGTGAAACACCTGTCAGGCTAAGGGAACCAGATGAGGACAAGCGTGTAACAGATCTGACATATCTGTGAAATATGTACTCATTATTGAGCTCTAATTGTGTGTATCAACAAATGCAGTGGAATTATTTGCCTTGATATGTTGGGATTCTGAAACCGTAAACTTTTTTTTGTGTGTGCTGTGTTGTTGACTACTGCACATTGACTCAAAAGTTTAGGCAGAGAATGAATAGTTATTCAGAGTGTCAGAGTTACTTTTTCTTATGCATTGTAAATGGGGCGCGGCAGAGGATTGGTTATTTAGTTTTGGCAGGTGAAGTGGTGTTAAGGTTACAGTACAAACCCTAAAAATTACAATTTGGGAGTTAAGGTTAGTTATGCAACCCTGGCTGTACGTTGCTTATGGCCTCACACATGCCATCACCCAGTGCATAACAAATAACACCACTGATGGCATCAAATATGGCAGTACCAATGACTAAAAATCATATATTAACATCATATCATGTGAATAACCCCAAGATCATTATATATAATTTGATAGAATTGGCATATATTAGAATATCAGTTTAGTATGCGTTATGTAGTTTTACCTCTGCTGTACTAAGTAAATTGGTCTGTTCAATAAACAATTATTTCCATTTAAAAAAAATACTCCCCACGGATCTGAAGTAAGGCCTTATACTGCAAAGCTAACCCTGGAGATGTGAAGCCAGTGACACTTTTGCATAATGAGGGGCACAATTAAAAATCCCAAATGTGAGCTGGAATCAGCAGCCACCCGCTGAGGATCCTACACTCTGGGGACACAAAAACTCCTTGAGCGTCTCAGGGTTTTAACTTTCACACCTGCATCTGGGACGCAAGACACCCCCTGGAAGATAGACATCATTAACCCCAGTCTTTATAAAACGAGTATGACTGGATGCCTGCAAACCTGGGGACACTTTATTTGTGGTTATAAATCCTGCAACTTTAAATGTATGTCACAGACCAGCTTTCCTCGCGGTTTGACCCTGTGGAAGTTCATTTTGAGTCAATGTAGTAAAACGCAATAGCTCTTTAGTTGTAATGGGTTGAGCTGCAGAGAAGGTATTTCCGCCATGGAAGACTCCCTTTGTGAACAACACATTGCAAGACGGTTTTGTCATCTGAAGTCAATCCCAGAAGCAAAGCACATGGGTAGGACCACACAAGTCTTCGCTCCTCAATCTCCAGGTATGTACACACGCTCTTAGGTATATGCTCCCTTCGCGAGGGACTGCTCATGTGCTGTGATTTTGAGACATCCAGGTCATGTCCATGTTTTCTTCAAAGTTCCTTTAAAGGAAACCGGAAAACCGGTACTTACCGATTTCGGATGGATGACAGGCTGAGTCTTCTCGGTCAGGGATTACACGTGTTACCATGAGCATGAACACCAGGTGTTAGCAGCAAGCACTAAACCCACTGAGTTGGCTTGCCCCTTGCATTCTTAATGCAGAAGAAAAGCATTCTTTTAAATTGCGGCAATGTAAAAAATACAACAAATCTATGGTGGAACACTTCAGTGTGTACTTCATAAAGAGTCATATTTGTTGCCTAATTTGCTCACTATACAAGATCGCAGAAGTGTATCGCTGGTAAGAGAGTTAAGTCGATTGATAGATCCTCTGCGGAGATCTGTTTGAATCTGAAGGACACAAGTCCGCATCTTTCATCCTTGAGGTTGACAAAATAAGAACCATTGACTTTGTTATTAATAACCCCTGTCATCAGCACCACCAAGGGCTCCATCTAAGAGTGCTTATTGATAATGTTAAGAAAAACTGTGGTGTGAGGCTCAGAAGAACCTCTGTCTGCATGGATTGGCACCCGTCCTGTGTCTAATGGTCCCTGGATCTTGTAGTAAAGGGAGCAGAAACATGGATTTCAGCTAATTGCAGACCAGACCGAGACTACTCAACTCTGGCCCTAGGGTCCAAGTCCTAGCAATCAAAGAATGCTCTTCTGAATGGTAGCAGTACATATAATCCCCACCAAAAATATCGACGTATATATGGTCGTCTGGAACGGCCATAGGCGATATTTTTTGGGGGGATAATTTTTGGGGTTCTTGGGAGCAGGGATTGCGGGTGTGTCCCCCGCTCCTTTAAAAATAATGCAGGGGTTGAGGGGGTGACCCCCGCAGGTTCCATGCCTTAATATCGCCAGAAAAATATGGCAATATTTTTGCTGGGTTCTTAACACATGGAACCTACTGAATGCTCGCCATTGAAGCTCCAGAGGAGCCGCTTCCTCAACACAACAAGTGCCTAGATGTGACAGCAAGGCAAAGCATATTGCTCTACAAGACACCAGCATGACTACATTGCATTCATTCCTAATCCCAATGCAGTTCCACAAATTGGATCCCGGGGGAATGGTGGGTGGTGGTTGTGATGAAAGCTGCCCTCTACATCATATGTCGGAAGATTAGACATGCCTCACGGCTCTGTGGCCTTTCTTAAAGGGGTTGTTTGTGACTGGTGCCACACTCTAGGACTACTAGGTCTTAAAACCCAACCAGACCCCATCAAACAGAGAGACGGTCTTAACTCTGTATTGCTGGGAACACGTGAAGATGTAGGTCTGGGTGAGGGGAACTGTGCTTGCGTCGCCCCCTTAACATGCTGACGCCGGCACCACATTGCGATCTTGCTGCACTGTGAGTGAGTGTATTGGGTATGGGATAGGAACTTGCTCCAAATTATGAAGCCAGCGATTTTCCATCCAGGTATGGCTGGGAGCTGAATTCATGGCTCATAGCTTCTAGAGAAGTCAAGGTATGCTTCGTTCTGTTGGCTATATACAGGAAAAAGCATGAGGCAGCGTGACATGTTAAGCCCTGAAAAAAATGATTCAATAGGTTCCGTCATTATATGTGTGCAATCAGTTTTAAAGAAGACCTTCACTCTCACCCAGAAATGTACAAAATGTCTAGAGAAGACCTTAAAATGCAATTAAGAAAGGAGATTAAAATGTGTAAAGAATAATGAGTGTAGAAGGCATCAATGTAGTTAAGCAATTATGCATAAAGAAAACAGCACATATGAACCATTGTTTGAATATGTCATTTTAAAAAAATCTGTTTTTGCTACTTCTTGAATTCTAGATGGGAGGACGTATGAACATAAGCAAGCAGCACACAAGCTATTTACTTCTGTTTTGTTTAGTTTATTAAGTTTCATTGTTTTTCAAAAACAAACATTAATCAATATGCCAAGGTAACATACATGTGCATAATTCTTTGACTTTGGACGGCGATGTGAAGCATTACAAAGCATGTAACATTTACTAAAACTAATTATGTTATTACTACCAATTTAGAAGGTTGACGACTCTATGTCATTACTGCGACCCCCATTACTGTGACCCTGAAAATTGTGACTTTTTTTATTTTTACCCATTTTAGACCACATATATATATATGCAGGGGAGACCCCGCAGCCTGTCCGACTTGTATTATATACCATACCCCCTTCCCACATATACATGTAGTGTAAAGGGGGGTCGGGAAAAAAGTCAGCATTTTCGGCAGTCGCAGTTATGGGGGCGCAGTAATGGTATTAGTCGCACAGAGCAGGTTAAACACTGGTGGGTGTATATAAGTGCAGAACATAAGTACTAATTCTAGTATCCATCCTACTTTCTTTAATTATAATATTTCAAGGTATGACAGAAGTATAACAACACATGGGGGTACACTACCAACTCACCATAGCACAACAGGAAGGGGAAAGACAAACAGAGAGGTAATAACCAAGACAGCAAACCACATATACATTCTTATTCACAGTTACTCCCAATTGCAAATTCAAGAGCCATGTGTGGACACATTATAATGCGACAGATGATCAATAAAGCCACTTGGATTTGGATTTAGCCAATAGATTTGGTGATCTAGCCATACCTTATCTTTGAATGTGCAAATATTATTCCACCATCCTGCCATGCTAATACGTTGGTAATGTTTCCAATTAGCAGTGATCAATTTAATGGCAATCGCAATAAATAGAACATTTACAATGAATGGATAGTTAATTTCAAGTTCATTAAATGCCATGCTTCCAAGCATGATATAAGTTAAGGACAATGTAATATTTGCTTTAGAGATAATGTTCAAATAATTCCACACATCCTTCCATAACGTACAATCCAAAACATGTTTAAATGATCCGAGGTTATCTTTACATGACCAGCAATTACCATTATCAACACACTTAGTTTTGAGTAATTGCATAGGCGTTATGAACATTCTTTGCATAAAGAAAAAGAAATTGTGCATGTAAAATTAGCGGACAGAGATAAGAGTTTAATTTTCTTCCATATTAAAGTCCAAGTATGTTCATCAAAGATTTCATTGTAGTGCTACTCTCACTGGATGCAGAGGCCCATTTGAAACCCATAGCTCTTTCATGTAGTAGCTTTCTGAATATTTTGCATGTATTAAGTTGTCTTTTCAAAATTAAATATTGTAATATTGATGCATTAGGAGCCAATCTTTTCACAGTATAGGAGTTCAATGTATCCAAACAAGCATTATTTCAATGATTGCATGCCTTATTCTCTGCGGTTGGTATTGAAAAATTGTCTTTAAGATCTTCAAATAACATTAATTCAGGGCACTTGAATAATTGATGAACAAACGTTATCCCTTTATTCAGACAATACTTCCAAAGAACAGATCTCACATTCAAGTTGATGTTTTCGTTACACCTTAAATAGGGTGAGAACATCTGAGAGGGTTTATTAATGTCTGAGATAAAAAATGCTTTAAGCTTATTAGACGTCTCTTTCATAGGGCTTGAACATCTGGAGGTAATGTGAGCAAAAATATGAAACAAATCACAGGTACTGATTGGAGATGCCAGTTCATGTTCTAATATGAGCAAGTTAGGATTATCATGTATAGCCTCATAAGAGAACCAAGCACACGCGTGTTTTAAAAGGAATGCATTATGATACCCCTTAAAGTCTGAAAAGTAGACACCACCTTTTTCTTAAGGGACTTTCTATTTACTTATAGCAATTATTTTACATGTCCAAGTGCCCCGTAAGAAGTTTAAAAGGATAGAATTTATGGATTTAAAAATTGAAGCAGGTAAATGAACAGAAAGCATATGTAAGAAGTATAGAATTATTGGTGTTAGCATCATTTTAATGGTTTCTAAACGTCCCCTAGCAAGATAAATAAGATGGAGACCATGCTGAGGCTAAATTTCTGAGGCTAATGCGTAACGCTTCAGAGTTACGTTTAATTGTGCTAGATATGGAAGGGGCAATTTTCATACCAAGATATTTAATTGAGGTATGACACATTTTAAGACCATACATCTCTAGTTCATGTTTAAGACAGTATGAATTCAAGGGTAGCACTTCTGATTTATCCTTATTTAATTTATATCCTGATACTGAAGAAAGAGATCCCATTTCTGCAGTAGATTTGAAAGATGTATCTTAGGGTTTTAAAAAATAAATAAAGTAGATCATCAGCATATGCTGCAATTCTGCTCTCTTGTTTACCACATCTAACATCAGAGTCTCTATTTACCTGGTCAAAAGCTTTTGATAGATCCAACCAAGCTCCGTACAGTGGTGGATCTCCCTTTGTCCTGGCTTTCTCAATGATAATATTCAGGACTAACCCCTCCAGGGCAGTTAATAGCCCTCTTCTGAAGCCTGCCTGAAATTTAGACAAAATGTGCACACTCTCCTCCCATCTTTCCAGATCTTTTAGCAATAGCTTCATAAACAGTTTGCTCTCAATGTCAAGGAGGGCGATTGGGCGATAGTTCGTCAGTTTTAGCCGTCAGTTTCAGCCGATCGCCCCTCTTGAAAAACTGAATAACTATTGCAGTTTTCCACGATGGAGGGAACCTTTGCCTCTAAAGGATCTCTTTGAAGAGCCAGTTTAGCAATCTAGACCATAGGGCTATATTGTTCTTTAAGACTTGGTATGTCAGCCCATTCGGGCCAGCGGCTCTAGAGGATGAAGATTTGGCTATTACTTCTGCTATATCTTGCTAGTCAAAGGTCAATTGCCAAGGACCGACTGAATGAACTCTTTGGCCATTGCTACACAAATTCTCAAAGTGCTAAGTAAGATATTCGATCCATTTGGTCTCTGTCACCAAATTACATTGGGCACTGTTAGACTGTGATTCCATCTCTCCCTCTTGTTGGATATGAAGCCTTTTGCATCCTACTGACCAGTGATTATATTCACAGGTTCGTTTCTTAACCTATCTTCTATAGGACTTAGGTCTCAGTTGAAGCCTATTCAATTTACGCACATTTTGTCTTAGAGTCTTTTTTTTTCACCCAGGTTTCCTCGTCAAAAGAGTGTCAATGTGACTGGAATTTCCTAGATGTTGCCTGACTTGGTAGTGTAATAGACCAAATACATTTTACAAATATTTCTGGTTGACAGTTTTCTAATTGAGTAATTTCAGAAATTCTCGATATGTTGTTATTTAAAACTTGGCCTTCCGATTTGTACTTACATAATATAAATGTTCCTGTTCTTTAATGTTAGCTCCTGTATCTGTCTGTCCATCCTTGTGATGGGCATATCAGTGAATACCAGCTCTAGGTGAGGAGCAGCTAGAGAATAGAACTCGTGACAAGAAGATGTAATCTATCGTGGAAAATTACTTCACACGCTTCCAAGTTGGTGCCGCTGGGACATCCCCACTACGGCACCATTTGTCATTTTTAGATCCCATTAGGTCAGAAACTCCACCCATCTTCTTCCCTTGCCAGAGACTCTCCGGGGTCTCATTACCTCTTTCTCCCTTGACAACTGTATGCACTGAGTATTCAAATCCCCTGCAAATATTATATTGGCTCCCCCAGATTGTAACTTAGTCTTTTCCGGCAATGAGGACAAAATTGTCAAAAAGGCATGGAGTTCAATTCAGGGCGGGGTTCCAGTAAGCATTAAGGACTGGGATTCTGGCTTTTGTGATATTAAAAGGACTGCGTTTCTCGGTTCTTGGTTGTCGGAGGCGGTTGACGTAGTGTTTCTTTCCTGGTCAGTGCGGCTTGACAACGTGAGCATGCTCTAGGTCCTTTCTTCGAATTATTGAATCCTCGCTTTCGGACCTGCGGACCTGTGTGAGCAGTGTTGATGTGGTGCAGACCCCATTCACAGTGGGGATTGCGGCAGTGATTGCAGCGGCGACGGCTGAGGAAAAGCAGACCTAGAGGCTGACCAAGAGGCACCTGGCAAAAACTGGTAAAAAACTGTGAGCTTTACGAGTTTTGGGTTTGTGTGCGTGTGCGAGCCTGTCACGGTCTCTGACACGGTTTTTGTTGTTTTTGTTGTCTTTGTTGGACCTTCCACGATCCTCTTCCGAGTGTAAAGTGCCCACGCTCCTCACAATTCTTTCTGGTTGTGTGATCAGAGACTGCCGTGCTTGAGAGCATGAGGGGTCGTTAGAAGCTTGTGCTTGTGCAGTGACTGCGGGACACTGGCCCTTGAGCCGCACAACTTGTGCACAAACCTGTGATCGTTCTGCTCTGAAAAGTCTCTCTAGTCTTCTAGTGCGCGACTGGAGCACGGCGGCCTAAAAGAGCCCGAAAGTCTGGGTCGGGGTCTTAGACACAAACCTCATTGGGGCATAATTTAAACAAATAATTGTTTCTGTGGAGGGAGAAATTAGGTGTGGAGATAAGGGCGGCGTAAGTTACTGTTAATTCTGTGGAGTCTGTGCAGAGTCTCTGGAGGCTCGGAGGGCTTGTGAGGCTTGTGAGGCTCATAAGGCCCGAGTGCACACCTCTACCCAGCGCATGATTATGGAGCAGGAGAAAGAACCAATGCGGAAACACCACCAGCCTCTGACGCGCTTACAACTCAGACGCGATGGAGAGGGAAGTTTGGCCAGCTTTCCTCCACCTTTAAGCAGCCCGGAGAGTGATCACTTTAAAAGCCAAGGAAGACCTCACTGCTCCACACCTGTCATCTCCTCTGATTCTGTGACTTAATCACTGAGTGCTTTACCCTGTGAAATTACTAAACTGAATACTAACTTGAACACAAAGGTAAATAAACTGAGCCTTGAGCAGTACAATTTAGCACAAAAAGAACAAGAAGTGGGGCATGGCAACATACTGGATATAGCTGCATCATGTGCGACTAGTGCGACCAACAATAGAGTCGTGCGCAGGCGTCAAATTCATCAAACAACGAATGCGATAATGATGTTGCCCAGTTAGGCACTTTCCTTTTCCCTCTTCAAAATGGCAAAAACGATAATAGGCTGAAAAAAATGATGTGTTCTATTTCGGATAAAATACATGATTTAAAGATCCCCAAAACGAAACACATCTATTCATTGCGGACATTGGCGTGGGCAAAAATACAAACCTTAAAAATGCCTTCGATCCTAGATGAAGACGTAGATGTCTTTGAAATGAGGCACGTTATTCGGATCCAGCGCTTAACTTCTGAAATCACTAGTGCTTGGTTTGAAACCGTAAGCGGCCCAAATAAAACAAATACATATATATTTCTTTCTCAGAAAGCAGATTTGGACATGGGGAAAAGAAGCCAATCGGATCGCAAAATCTTACCAAGTACGATCAATGCAGCGGCTATTCAGCCATCGCCAGTGTCAATAAACAGTGAAGAAGTTAAGGAGCCGAATGCAACAAACAACAAAGCACATGAGGACAGTGCTATTCAGAGAGAGAAAAACCCGGAGAACTCAATACAAAGCAAAATCAGGAATGGACTCAATAGAAGTGTGAATTTGAGTTCCAGTCCCAAAAAACAGAGTGATTCACTGGCTGTCGTAGATAAACTTCTACAAGACCTAACCAGAATGAATGGCGAAGTCAATACGAAATCCATAAACAACTACACACCGAGTGCATGTGGCCTGGACAATCAAAATAAGGATAATGAAATGCCATAATCACAAGCGATACTTGCTAGTAGTACTGACCTGATTAGTCCAGTGCTCAAATGGCCTCCAGAAGCACGGAAACGCTGCCAAATGGATTGAAGTCCGCATCCAGCGATCTGTTGTTCCCAAAATAGAATCAAGCCACGGGACAACATCACATACTTATCAGATGAGAAGACTGACAGAAGTGCTAACAAGCAACATTCCATTCTTGTAGAGCCCCTACAAGAACGACCTAAAAAAGGTCAGAATTCATCCTCTTCATCTGATGGATCTTCATCAGAACCATCCATCATGGAATAAGACGCCTTCACTACAAATCTAACGCCAACCAGGCTCGTAATGAGGAGATTTTACAGTCTAGTGTCAAAGACTTGTTAAATGACTTTAGAGCACATCTTATGTCTGCTCTGGCTGTCTCAATTGCACCTTTGACCAAACTTTACGAACAAATCAATGAAAACGTAAAGGATCTATCAACACTGTCTGCACTTATGAACTCAAAACTGGTAATGAGCGACTTGGACAACACCTCTGCAAAAGTATTGATTTGGGATAATATAAAAAGTATTGATCTGTCACTCAAAGAGTTGGTAGATCAAAAAAGAAACAATAGTGAAGACAAACAACTTCTGGCTGAAGTTGCCAAAGAAGCCTTATGTCTCCTGAAACATAATCAGAATGTGCAAAATGTATCCAAGTTTATACTCCCTATAAATTCTCAACAAATCAAAATGGATGCAAAACAGAGCCCTGCGACTACAACTAGTGCCAGAACTGCAGCTGATGTTCAAACAGCGAACGCGATAGTGATGACTGCAATGAGCGTTGGAACTGCAGCTGATGTTCAAATAAATCAGAAGATCGGAACATTAGACAAAAGAGAGACACAGGACCAAGAGAGTGAAGTCATTGTTTTGGAAGGAAGAAATGAATCACAGGTGGAACCTGTCATTCAAGCCGCTTTGAAGGAAGCTGATCAATGGAAGTGGCAACAGTGGAAATAAAGCACTAAATGTTAACCTGAGCTCACCAAAACTGTCAACGTCTGCTAATGGAGAAGGCCTCATTGGTAATCCTGATGCAGAGGATTGCAAAATAGTTGAGGAAAGTGATAAAACATACTCAATATTTCAAAAGAACATTGCTAGTGCTCCTAAACCATCCCAAGAAAAAAAATAAAAAAAACAAAAAAGCACAAGAAAAGGGAGCAACTTGGGGTCGGGAAAATTTCTCAGAAACTTGAAATCAGTAAATGGCTTTGTTAATTCAGGAATTCAAGGACCGAAGTAAGAAAAAGGATGAGGAAGTCACCAAACAAAATGTAGAACCACCCAGTACGTCTCAACCTAACATGATCGCAAGCATAGACACATCCATGAATATGAGGATGATGTAACTATGGACGCTGATAAGGAAGCCTGGGATGAAGAGAATATAGATCCCTCTGGTGATATAGTGGCTCCGGAGATTGCTGATAAAAGTGAGTCACCTGAGGTGACTGGCAAACCTGTGCAAGGCAGAATGTGCTTGTTGGTACTGCCCCAGGAATGTTCGAAATTGATCAAACTTCCGGAGCAAGAAGAAAAATTCATGACCATGGATGAAAAAAGAAAACGCCTCATATTAGCAAACAAGACAACGGAGTTAACCAAAAGCAATATTTCTGTGGGAGTAAAATTTGCATACTGTAGGATATTTGCTTACCAACCACAAGCGTGAATAACATATTGGAAAAAAATGACATCAGAAAATTGAATGATCGACCTACCAATGATAACAACAAAGGATTAAGTGTCGTAGGAAAGAAAGGAAAACAAGCTTCGCCATTGAAAAAACTGAGTAAACAGCATTGCAACACTGCAAAATATTGACTGATACTTGAACGAATCCTGACAGTTAAGGATGATCTGATTCTAAATCGGAACAATGTACTACGTTTGTTATATCATGTTCCTGGATTAAGATCAATTGAATCAAGCGATATACAAACTGTAGAATTTATTGATGAAGCCCATAACGACAAAGCTCGTCTACATATTAATTCAAGGCTGATATGTGACCTCCTTTTGAATGCGATCCCCTTTATCTTATCATTGGGGTTTGACATACACATAGAAGGTAATGATCGCATAAACAAGGTTCAAGAAGAGGCAATTCCAAGAAGCACACTAAGGCACAGAGATAACGCTGAGAAATTGAGCGCAATGCAATTACCAACTACAAATCGTAAGGCCAGAATTGAGACGGCAAATGAATTAAATCATGAACACCTTGTTGTGGACAACTTGGATGAAAGTCCAAATGAAGTCATCCCTGGTGAAAAAATTCAAATAACCATTATGTGTAAGCCCACCCTTAATACAAGAATAGATGAGGCGGCGGAAACCCTCAGCCCAGCAGATACATCAACCAGTTGGAACTGGCTAGCTGGTGTTCTGGGAGAACACAAAAGTTAATGCCAGAAGGAGCCAGAAGACTGCGAACTAAACATCATATCCTGGAACACCAGAGGATTTACTCATTTATATAAGGAGTCCTTAAACTGGACAGATGGCAGCATTATCATATGCCTACAAGAAACTTGGATGTCTTGTTGCCCGATAGCAGAGGACTTTGAACTGGCTATGAATTCCGCTGAATAGTGAGAAAAAAGGGACGTCCTTCCACAGGCTTATTGACATTAATTAGGAAAAACTCTGGGTGGAAAATTGTGAAATCAACCAACCATTCAGCTTTCATTCAACATACAGTGATTGAATCCAAATGCAGAGCAACCAACAAAATCAAGCGACTAAATCTAATTAATGTCTATTGGCACAATGCCTTAACAGGTACAACTAAGTTTATTAACATGGTGTGTGAAATAATCGATGACATCAATAGTACTTATGAAGATGCTAATATTATTCTTTGCAGTGATTTTAACCTCAACTGTAGAAAAGTGGAGAACTGCAGTATGGGTGTGAAAAATATCCGGCAAAGAATGGTCGCTAGATGGTGTGCTGCGATGGATGAAAGAAACTTAATGATGGCAAATGGCAATACCAAAGGTGACATCCGGCACAAATAACTTGGAGGAATAATATACAGTCTTCAATCATTGACTGCATTTATGTATCGGGAAATTTGAACAACCAAATTGGCTCCTTGAAAATATGGATGTCACCTTGGAGTGACCATAGCCAACTTAGGTTATCACTTTTGTGCTCAGAAAGAACCAAGATAGAAAAATGGGCACATAGTGTTGTTGTAGAATGTAACCAAATACGGTTGAAAATCAAGCCAAAGGAGGTAAAACCATTGGTTGACACATATATAAAACATGCAAAAGGCCCAATGGAAAATAAAGTGGAGTATTCTTATCTGCTGACACTGTATACGTATCAAGCCCAAGGCTTAAGAAAGGGTGCCTTCAAAGCACTGCACCAATATGATAAAGAACTTGTAAAGAGAAGACAACTGCGCAGAGAGCTAAGACAACATCCCAGCCTAGCGAGTGAGCTAAAGCCTAGCAAAGAAAGCGAGCAGACAAAAGTATAAAAACTGGCTGATTTCTCACAAAGCAATTCTTTATCAGCAGGATGCAGAAAAGATGATGGCCAGTCTGGACAATAAAAAATCACAGGAATTCTGGAAACTCATAAATCATGATAGCTGTCAACAACAAGCCTTACAAACATCTATGGTTTGGAGCCCCAGTGGGTTCAACACTTTGGAAAGGTGTATGAAAAGATTGATCTAGTACCAGAACCAAAGTTGCCAGTCCTAGCCAAATGGGACCTTCAATTCGATCTAGATGACATCGTCCAAAGCATTCAGCGCTGCAGCTCATCACGGGCACCTGGTCCCCACGGATTGACAAATGAGATATTAAAACAAAATCCAGAAGAGTGGGCGTCATTGTGCCTAACACTATTCATAAACATAACTCACACAAATACAACGCCAGTGAGTTGGAAGAGTGCGATTGTAGTCCCAATATTTAAAAAGGGAAATCGAGCAGATCCCAAGGACTACAGACCCATAGCCCTCTTAGATGTTTTAGGCAAGATCTACGCAACTCAGCTGCAAAAACAACTGCTGAACTGGGTTATGTCAAGTGGGCATGGACAGTCGACAGACGGGTTTTGTGAGGGGCGTGGGATGTGAACTAAATCTGCTGACCCTTAACCTCTTAAAAATGGAAGCCATTAAAAACAACACCAACATATATTTGGCTTTCATTGACCTGTCGCAGGCATTCAACAGCATCAATAGAGAACTCCTCTGGACTAAAATGATTGCTTGGAAGTGCCCTGAAAGTCTTATTCAGGCAATAAAAGAATTTCATACGAACACTGTAATAAGAGTAGGACTGGATCAGACAGGTAAATTACCGGAACCTATAAAAACGTATCGAGGAGTCAAACACAGATGCTCCTTGGCAGCAATCATTTTCAACTTGTTTATTTCCGATATTGGCGACAACTACGTGGGAAACAAGATCTACCCTCCAAAAATCAATGTCAATGAAATCAATTGGATCCTATATGCAGACAACCTGGTCCTACTTGATTTAACACCGATTGGCCTGCAGCGGAAACTAAATATTCTACAACTATATATCTCTCTTTATGGTCTATGCGTGAACACAAAAAAAGCTGAAATACTGATCCTCCAAAATCTTCAAAAGAATGGAAGATCGAAACTAACTAGAAATTTCACCTGGAAAATGGGAAAGGAGCCAATCAAGCTGGTAACACAAACCATGTACTTGGGCATGTGTGTTAGTGCCAGTATCAATGATGCACCATGGATCCAGAAAACTAAAGCTAAATGCAAGCAATTGACTGTGCAAGCTTGTTTACTAAATAAAAAGTTTGGAAAATTTTCTCTAACTCCAGTTATGAACCTTTACAAGCTAAAGGTTGTACCTGCATTGATAAAAGGGGCGGAAGCGGCTCTGGGATGTTATCCAGAATTTTGGTCTTCGCTGGAACACTCATTCTGGTCAAAGTTTCTCTGGCTTCCCAAAGGTGTCCCGACAGCTTGTTTAAGACATGAGCTGGGCTTAGCGTCAATCAATGCAAGAATTTCTTGGAACACCCTGAACGAATATCATAAAATGTCTAGAAGCCAAATAGCACCTCAATATGCCATAATGGAATGTCCTGAAAACGGCAAAAGCGAGAGTGTTGTATTCATGTGGGCTAAACGCTGCAAAAAAATCTTGGAGGACATAAATACAGATTGCTTGATGTTGATCAATAATCCTAACAAAGTCAAAACTATGCTGTGGACCCAGGATTGGATTGATACTGGGGACATCTGTAGCAAACATAGAGCCATGAGCCAGGTGCCATTTGAAACAAAAAGGTTTAATGTAGCTAAAAAATATCTTGTGAAATTCCCTGGAACCATACCATATTCTTAAAATTTCGGTTAAACCATATGCCAACCAGAGAAAATCTGAAGTTTTGGACCATGTATAAGTCTGTGGACATTTCCTGCCGCTTGTGTGGAGAACCATGCGAATCATTGAAGCATTTAACTTTAATGTGTCCAGCATTAACGGAAGACCGAAGGCAGCATTTAGGACCTTTTATTGTAGAAAGGCCAACTCTAGGTGTAGAAGATTGGTGGCGGGAACTATTTAGTGACTCAAATCGAAAAATGACAATCGAATTAATATTCTTTTTAGAAAAAAATGTTTAAAAAGTTGATACAAATTTGAATATGACGTCGCTTACGAGGCTGCTTAAAAATGGCACGCCTAACCTGCCAATCTCTCTGGACCACAAATCCATTACGTTGGTCAAAAGTTATGCATTATGTTTTATGTGGTGTGATTTGTTCTGGTATATGATTCTTTGTTTTATTGTTTGTTCTTTTTAAAGGTTTGTAACAAACCAATAAAAAATAAAAACAAAAAAAATAAAAAATTAAAAGGACTTTACAGGCCTGAATACCAACTTTATTATTGAAGATAAGGTCTACTTGTTTGCTTGTGGAGTTCCTAAATGCCATCAGAAGGCCACCTGATGGCCTGCCTTTAGCTTTTTGTAACGCAGGAAGAGTATGTAGTGTGAAGCCTTCCATTTCTAATGAATTAACATACCAGGTTTCCTGGAGAATTATAATATAATTATTGCCAAAAAGTAGTTCTCTCATCCGTTTATATTTGAAAGTACTGGAACCACTCGTGTTCCTACTTACCAGCCGATATTCATTTTGCCTAAAGAGGTTGTGCTCCCACTCCTAATTTCTGGAGAACTTGACTCAGGATTTCTGGGAGAAGGATTAAGACATTGTCTTGCTGGTCTCCTCAATTGTCTTCTCTCTTCCTGTTTAAATCAGAGTCCTTCGGGTTTAGCATTGTCCCCGAGAACTCCAGTTTATTACAATCCATTTCTGTACGACCTCTACTTTTGGCTTCTTCTGGCAAAGAGGAGAATACTTGCAGACCATGTTTCTCTAGGTCTTTTGGGGCACCCAAAATCCTTTAATGCTTTTTTAGATATGAGACCTACTTCAGCGATGAGGACATTTTGATCAGTAGGAAAGTGCACGAATTCCATATCTTCTGTTGAAAAAAGATACAAATTGGCCTTTTTTTGAAGTGCGATCAAATCACACTTCTACTGATAGACTTGTATTTTGAGTTCTTTGCTAGTATCTTAAGCCAGACTCTCAGGACAGCAAAGGCAGATGTTTCTCCTTCTTTGTTCCTCATAAAAAGAAACCCTCTCTCCATATCACAATGTGTGGAGCTGCCCTTGCCTTTTGGTGTCAAGATCACTATCGATTTCCCAACCCCATTGCTCTTCCCAGGGATGACAGACTGTTTCCCTTGCCCCAGCCATGCCAGATTTGTTTATCTCCTTAGCAACCATATCTGCTTTTTTCACTTGTTTTAAAAAGATTGGTGCTAATTTTCCGCTGTCTCCTTGTAGTTTTGTACTTGTTGAATCTAAGGTCTTCCTATTGTTAAGTGTGGAGCCATTTTTATTTAAAAAGATTGGGTCCAACGGCAGAACTGTGACCGGAGTAGCTAGCTGGCCTGGAGCCGTGATTTTCTTCTGCAGAGCCTGGCCTATTAATTTAGCCTTCTTCTGGTTGTCTTTGCTTTGCAGGCTGTCCAACCACATTGGATATTGCTTCAACGGGTCTGTTTGTTGCCCCACACTCACGCTACAATCTCAATCACTTGGATTAAGGCTCCTTTGGAGTCTCTCTTTGTATTCTTCTGAGATTTTGCTGGGTTTTTCACCCTACATTCCATGGACCTTACCTCTCGTTTGTCCTTAATTATAGGTCCAGAATTTGCAGATTTCTGTTTTCTGACTAAGGATTCCTCTCTTGATGGTAACGAGATGGTATTAAATAAGGAGTTCGCCTGTGAATTCTTAATTTTCAGTTCCTTTTGATTCTTGGTTTTTTAAAGATCTTTCTTGCTTATTGGTGAAGACATTTTTTGCTTCTTTCTTCTAGCTTCTCTTCTCTTTACTCTCCGTCTTCTCTGGTGGTTCTGTTGTCCGACCTCTGTCCAATTTAAGTCTCCTTCCTCTATAGTCAATTGATTTTTCTCTAATGGGGTTTGCTGGGGGTCTGCCAAAATCTCTGCGACTCCCTCTGCCAAATTGGCTAGCCTTCTGAATTCTTCCAATGTTGATTCTGAGAAGGGGGTGTCATCAAATAAATGATTTGGATCATCCTCTCTCCCCTAAACTCCATCTCTTTCAGCTGGGTTCCTTGGAGAATTCAAATGGTTCAGAGGCTCCTGTAACAATCGGACAGTTTCTTCCTCCTTTTTCTTCTTCCCACAAAGGGAATCTTGAATTGCTAAAATATCCAAACCATGTTTTGCAACTTCTAGCCTTGATTCTTTAATGGTCGGGATTAGTATCGAGTTGATGGCATTGCAAATCCCTACCATGGATGATTCGCATTGGCTGTTCCTTTGATGAATTCTAATAGTGTCCCAGCTTGGGATTGCACTTCCGTTTTTAGGAGATCAAAAATGGTGACCATTGAATTTAGCACAAAATTCAAAGCTGTTAATGTTGCTTGTGGATTTTCAGGGTTCTCAATGCTATCTGGTGGTGCCGATTTCTCACATCGATTTTCCTTTCTTCTCTTTTGCTCTGGGTGTGATCACATTGATTGTTATATGCTCTCTTTCGTGCGACCAGATCTTGAGGTGAGATCCTTTCCATTATATTTGCACTGTTGTCTACACCTCCCACCAGAGAGCCATGTTCCATTTGCCTTTGAATACAATCAGTATGTGGAGAAAGACCCAGGCCTAGTGCCCCCGTCTAAGTCATTCATGCTTCTATGCCTTTTTTTCCCAAAGTGATCCTTGATTTTTTTGTGTGGTGGTTACAGTATATTCTAGCCCTTGTTTCTGTAGAAGGGCAAGTTCTGACTGACTTTCTTTATTAGTTGCTCCCACTTGGGGGGTAAAGTCGGAGTGATGCGCATGTACCTGAGTGTGGGTCATTAAGGACAAATTGATTGGGGAATGCTCTGTAGTAGTAGGTGGAACAAGGATTCCCAGGACAACTGGGGTTTCCATAAATGACCCATACCACTCTGGGGTTATGATGTCATCCACAAGAATTCCACTACGCAGCTAATACTTCATTGCTTGTTGCCCTCTAGCCCGCCTTTCAGAGTGTAATTGGCCAAGAGGGGCAGAGAAATCTGTGGGGTCGTGGATCTTATACTACCCACAGTTGTTAAAGGACAAGCTCTGACGTATTAATGCTCCAAACTCGGGCGGTTGAACCTCCGAGAATGGCTTTAGTTTATTTTGCCTATCACCACTAAGGCTTTGTTTTGCCCGCAAATAATACTGTCATGTGCGGGCTTGCCATTGAAGGCGCTTGCAATACCTATTATTCAAATGATCAAACGAAGAATGATAATAGACTGGGGAGCTTCTGTGTCAAAAGTACTTCCACAGGGAAACATGTGACCGGTGCACTCAAGAGCACTTACAATGCCAATAGTACACATTTTCAAATGGGGGTTGATGTCAGACAGGGAGCTTCCTTATCAACAGTGACTCCACAGAGACATTTGTTACCAATGGAGCGCGCTTCCCTTTAACAGTGACAGTGGTGACAGTACCTTATCCCCCCATGTAAGCCCTCAGTCACCAATCTTACCACAGCCTTCCTCCTCCAATGGTCATAATAAGTCAGAGCAATGGAGGATTTTGTTGTGCTGCTGTGTTGCGTTGCTGCAGTCCTGCAATCCTGCAGATCCGAAGACCCAAAGACCCAAAGAGTCTATGACCGATTCTGCGGCCGCTCCGTGGCGGGAATCGGTTTTTGGATGGTAGCCAACAAAAAGAGGACTGATGTCCAGCACTCTCCAACAGGTAGCATAGGAAGCAGCACAAGAAGCAAGGTGAGTCTACCCAAAAACTCTACGACCGACTCCGCCAGTAGGAATGCCCCAATTCTACAATTTTCTCCATAAGAAGGGCAGCTGTTACATCTATTAAGACAGCATAGATAGATCTACACTTCCCTCACCATGCCAAGTGCTGAATACAATTTGACATTAGGCCATTAAAGGAGGTGCCAATGTGTCTACAAAAAACATTCTGCCACTTCTGTAACCTATGGGATGCCTTCGCCCAGCTTTCCAGATGAATATATAAGACTGAGGCAAAGGCCTTACCGCCTGCATCGAGTATAGATATATGTCTGTAGCTTGCAGGTTGTTTTCTGTCGCCTTCTTTAAATATGGGAACAACATACATGGTGGACCACGTAGGCGGCAGGGTTTTCAATTCTACTACAGACTTAAATAGATATGACAAAATATGAGCCCATACCATAGGATCCTTTTTAAACAGGAAATTAGCCAACCCCATTGGGGCCAGGTGTACGCGATACACTACTCTTAGTTAAAACAGTGATTAGCTTCTCTGCACCAAAGCTTTCATACCCCAAAAACACATTCTTGTCTTATTCAAGATTTGTTAGAAAAGAACTTTTTGCATAAACAAAGGTAAAGTGGGAAACCCAAGAGGATTCCAGTACACCATTGATTTGTGTATCTGTGCAAGGCAAGTCCACCCCATTAACCAAGCACCAAAAGGCGTGTGGGTTTTCTTTTTTTAGGTTAAGTAACATAGCCTCTGCATCCATCTGTATCCTCTTGGTGCAAGTGTAATTAAGCCAATTATTATATCTTTGTTGCAAACTTCTTATTTGAAGGTCCTGATGTTCACTTGTTATATTTGTTTGATTCTTCAGAATCCTAACACCACGCCTCAGATCCCTTCTTTTATATGCATGCTGATGTCTTAAGTTGTGTGATTTCAAGGGTCCACCAATGCAATTAAATCTCAACACCTGTCCCACAAAATTACAAAAAATATTTGGATTAAATGTATCTAATTTCCACGTTTGCAAGAAGCCCTGCAATAAGTCTAATCAATACTCATTGACTCTAGCTGCATTATGTACATTCCAGCGAATTCTCGTCCCTGTCAAATTTGTTTTCAAATTAATCAAACTAACCACTTCATGGTCAGCTGGCCCCAGTGAGACATTAAATCATACTTCCAACATTGAATGGTCACTGTGCCCTGAAGAAGTAACAGAAAATTCCAGAACACTTCATCAACATCCAATTATCGACATACATATAGTCAATAGTTGAGGATACTGACCTGTTTGACCATGTTGGAGCTGCGCGTGGCCAATCACTTGTGGTAGTGTGTAGAGAGGAGAGCCCTAGCAAAGGCAAACCTTCAACCCAACATTTTCCTCAGTGAACAAGGAACTCCAATCATACACATAAGTAACAAGCATCTTAACAGTTTCAGTCATGTCCCTTATCCCTGCATTTCAATAAATGTTCATTATTAGAATATTGTAGCTATTAACGCCAGTCATTTCTAAGTGTGTTCCTAAGATACAGAAACTGATGTCAGCACTCCCCTTAACTGTAATGCTCTGAGAAGAGCGGACAAGAGTCAAGACACCTCCGTACGGGCGACCTATCAAGCCTCTTCTTGCATGCTGACAAATGATGGCATACCCATCAAAAATTGGTGGTGTCAATAGCCATGTTTCCTGCAGAGAGATAACTGTCAATTGCCTGATCTTTTCGCAAAGTAACTGATTAGCAAATAAATGCTTGATGGCCCCTGGTGTTCCAAGACAAAGCGAGAGTAAGTGGTAATTCGGAGAGATACAATTCCACCCCCCCACTATAGAACTACTCTTCCCTCGCATTGATAAGCCAAGACCAATCTTTAATTTCTTCAGAAACTTTCATTTTTTGTTGTAATCTGTACATCTCATTGCCATATTCTTTCTCAACCCCAACATTTTGCTTGATCTCTCACTGCTTAGGACTCTGTTAAATGGGGAAAGGTCAAAACCACACATTCTTATCTTTTCTCTCTTGTTTATGACTGCATTATATACCAATTGGGAATGAAAGTACACCACTGATCTATCCGCTCTATGACGATCAATGATGACTACCTTTTTCACATCCCCTGAGGTGATCCCCTCCAAACCCTGAGTCCCTGATAGTAATTGCAAAACTGTGGTACATCTGAGGATCAATGTTTTGGTCTCAGGTAGTACACATTCAAACAATATGGCATACATAAGTTCCTTACTAATAACTTACTTATTAGTGTTCTGAACTGCAGGACAGATCACAACATGCTACCTCTTATTTATCGCTTTTCCCAGAGGCAGCAAGTGGGCCCTAAGGAAAGCGATCTAAAAAGTTTCCATTCAATATTTCGCTTTCATTACAAAGCGACCCACACCTCAATTGATCCCACACTACTGTTCTCGTAGGAGGTTGACGTAGCAAAGCTTGCCAATTCGGTTGTGAGAACACATTTTTCAAGAATTTTTTGGAGACTTGACTATTTTTCTTCTGGCCCATAAGATTCTTAGCTTTTTTATTCTGAGCACTTTTGTTTCCTTTTGCTCATGCTAGGAATCCCATAACTATGTCTCACAAGAGTCACCTCACCCCTAGGGTGACCCTCCAAAACCTCATCTTGCCCAAGGACCTCATCTTGCCCCATACCAACACGAGGCCCATCCGTGTTATCTGTGGCTCTGTAGAGTACAACATGGTTATTTAATTGTGTCACCTCCCCCAAACAAACCAACTAGCCCCCTTAATACATCAATTTTTCCCTCTATCTCCCACAACTGGCTGGGGAAAACTTTGGGGACAGACCCGTCAATCAGTGTCAATGATGCATTGTTAACCTCATTCTGGACTGGCGCAGAATGCGCACGCGATTGTACTGGAAGACGTTTGAAAGTCTGGTAAAATAAAAACTCCTTAGCCAGCAGATGAAGCTTCACATTTTCAAACTTAAATAACAGTGATTCTAAGAGGACAGAGTTGGATTTTACTTCCAATTCCAGGTTCACAAACAAAAAGACTAAAATACTCAACAGCTGATTTATTTCAGTCAAGATTTGATCAGATTCTATCACTGGTTTTCAGTTTGTATCCATAGGGGCCTGCACAATCCTCTGGCATGATACAGGAAGAGGTGGAGAGTGAATGGAGGACAGAGAGGAGTGAAAATCCGGAAGATAATGTTCCCCAATTGCCAGTGGTAAATCCAAGAAAGTATCCTAATTATAAGTTGGTACCTTAGACCGGGGTAGATTGAGCCCAGCCATTGGAGAAGAAGGAACTTCAACTCTCTCGTGTAGAGTCACACGTTCCCAAGTTTTGAGAGTCAATCCTCAACAGACCCTTCAAAGCAGAGGCGTTTCTAGGGGGGGGCTAAAGGGGCTATAGCCCCTGGTGTTTTGGTTGTAGCCCCGGATAGAATCTCAGGAGCTACAACCAAAAGGCTAGCTAGCCCCAAGTCTCGACAGTTCCAACAGTAGCATAGCCCTGGGTTTTTTCTAGACCTAGCAACACCCCTGCTTCAAAGAGTCTAACGAGGAAGTGGGAGGACATTTAACTCCGGTTTGTTTAGATTTTATTTTTACAATTGGTTTGAAAAAAGCCATAATCGGCACAGGAAAAACTTTAGAAGAAGGATGCACTTTCAAACCGTCAGAGGAGATGGGACCAGACATAGCACTCGACTCCTTATTCTCATTCAGTCCATTGTCAGTTTGGGATTCCGAGGAAGCAATGTCACAGATAGAGAAAGAAGGAGGTGAGGATTGATAGCTTTTGACGTTTCTGGATCGGAAATGTAATGACATTTCTCCAGCTGAGACATCGCAAATTTCCCATTCCTTAAGTCGTACCTTTTGGAGACGGCAGCCAGGATTCTGTAGATTTCTTCCACAGGGTCCTCTGGCTCAAACTAATAACGCTTGGTTTACAGCTGCCAGCTAAGACGCAGAGTCCGAAAGCTCGAGCAGCGGTTCCAAGCAGTTGGTCCCAGCAAATCCAGGAAGCTCAGGCTGCACAGACTGCAGGACTGCTACTCTTCGCTACTCTGTGCCGCTCCGCGGAAGGGACGAGTTCTTATACAAATGCTCTGCCTCCAGTTAGTCAACACCAAAAACAGACTGCAGTTCAAGAGAGCCTCCAGGCAGAAATGCTACTCTTTGCCGCTCCACCGAAGAGAAGACTTCTTATACAAATGCTGCACCCCCAGTCAGTCAACACCAAAAACAGACTGCCTTTCAAGAGAGCCTCCAGACAGGACTGCTACTCTTCGCTACTCTGTGCCGCTCAGCAGAAAGGAAGAGTTCTCATACAAATGCTCCACCTCCAGTTAGTCAACACCAAAAACACACTGCAGTTCAAGAGAGCCTCCAGGCAGGACTACTCATCTTTGCTACTGGGGTACAATAAAAGTAGGAGTGAACAAAGATTGCTGACATGTTTTTGAAGTACCAGGCATGAAGATAGGCAAAGCTTTATTAATGGACTACTATTGGGCTTCTGGTTCAAAGGCCTATATGCGACTCCCTCCAAATTGAGGAGACCTTTGTTCCATAGTAGTAATACGTTCACCAGCTATGGAGGTACTGCCGAGTGAGGTGCAGATTGGCGATTTTCACCTGATGAACACACACAATAGAAAGAAAAGTTTCTTGCCCTAAAACGTACCCAAAGGGAGAATTACTTTTCAGCAAAATCAATTAAGGCCTATAATGACATACCAGATGAGCATAAATTGTTCGGCATGACTGCAATGTTCTTTACCTCCATTCTTGCACCTGGCTTGCAAATATCAACGAATGCCAAGTGGTTACAAATAACCAGATGGGAGCTGTTGCAAGCAATAAATGCCACAGTGAAGGAGGATTTTGAAGTGAAGTGCAAATGTTTTGGATAGTTTGAATATGGAAACGTTGATATACAATAGGAGTGTGCCAGGGTTCGACTGGGGCATAAAATTGGCTTGGACAGCAATTACAAAATGTCCCATAGTCGCAAATGACAATCCTTTTTTTGACGGGCTGTTTTGGTAGTATCTAAATGGGAGTTGTTTGGTAACATGTGTTGCAAATTGTGCATTTCCCCCAAAAAATCTATAACATTGGTCAAATCAACTAGCTGCACAGTAAAGTAGCTCATCATCAAAATGGACCGCTTTAGCCAAAATGCTGGCCTACTTTGGCCAAAACAACTGGTCCAAACTAGCATGTTTGGCTTGCACGTCGATCATTGCCCTCTAGGCCAGTCTGACTCTGAGTCTGCCTGAATATAAAATTAGTTCTTTCTTACATATGCCGGTGTAGGAATGGCATAAACTGTAAAATGCAGTCCTAAAAAGTATTGTGTCAGATTGCCTAGTGACCATTGTCAACAAGTGTTAAAAGTCACATGACATAATCGAAGAATGACCTGTTTGCTTGTTGCCCATTGCTCATTTTAAGTTTCATTTGGTGAATTGTGGATAGTGTGAACTGCTTCGCAGACTCATAGGGACAGCTCGGTGGATAGAAGTGTCCGAAATGATCTTTAAAATCTTATAAAGCGCCTTCATAGTCTGGCACGCCAGGGCACTGTACAGCTGCAAGCAAATACAAAAATCATAACGGGATAATAAAGTCATAAAACAATTGCTGTTGACATGAGCAGCAGAAAAAAACATTAAAATAGAACTGTGCAAAATAGATAGAGAAAAGCAAAATGCAATTAGGGATATGCAAGCTAAAATAGGTGGGCTCATTGGGCCTTCCTAAACCCAAGAAGGGTATGCAGGACATGATTAACAAGAGAAGAGCTTTCCAAGAAAGGGAAGCTTCTCCTAAGAAGCTAGGGTTAAAAAACATGACTACATGAAGCAGAAAGTAACAAAACAAAGGATATCAGCACTTGCGGTTTGCCTTAAACCCCCTGAAACAACTTACTCAGGAGGTAACATTGCTGGCCCCCAAACTACCTCTTTATGTAACACATCTTGGAAAGTGCACAAGAGTGAATAAGGAGCCATTCTGTAAGCTAGGGGAAAGGAATAAAAGGTTAAATCTTGCAAAATAGAGAAGACCGAAATAACCAAGATTACAATAGACAAGATATATGTTATTTTTAAGTTCAGGTTAGAATAGATCAAGAGTGAAATTGACTTGACTGAGGTCACCAGGATAAGAGTGATGTGAGAGAAGCGAGTGGAGCAAGCCACCAAAGGAAATGTGAAGTGGAAGGGGGAGGGGAACACCAAAAGAAATGTATTCTTAGGAGGTTTTAATTGAAGAGATTGTATAGAGATCCATTCCTCTGGGGCATCAGGACAGTCCCTAAGGCGGATGTCAGCTGGAGATAGCACTCTAAAATAGACCTAAATGTTGTCAGCATACTGGTGTACTCTGAGGCTCATCCCTGACACCAGATCTTTCTGAGGATCCATGTAGATATTAAGCAACATGGGTGATATGAATTGAACCTTGAGGGACACTACAATATGGGGAGGGTCTCCCCTGCCAGGGCCCGCACCCAATCATGCCAAATTGAGGTAAACCACAGCAGGAGAGAACCACCCACATCATTAAGGCAGGAAAAGATGCTCATCACCATCTCATGGTTAACAGTATAAAATGCAGCTGAATGATGAAGGATAACAAGAAGACAAACCCCCTGTGGAGTCCAGCACATGCATGGCATCAGTTAGTATCTGAAGGGAAGCTGTCTTCATGCTACCCCAGAGATGGAAGCAACATCGACAATTCTGCAAGAGAAGGTGTTTAGGTAAGTGCTGGCAAAGAAGAAGAGCTGCACACATCTCAACACATTTGCCCAAAAAAGTGAGAGCATTGATAGACTGATAGTTGGCATGGTCTTGGATTTCAAGACCATTGTCAGCAAAGGAAGTGCCCGACAGCTTTTTAGAGATATCGGAAAAACCGTATACAAGGAAAGGGGAGATTCACAGAGAATGGCTGCAAATCACTTATGTGCCCTTTGCTGATTTGTGACTAGTCTTTCCCCAAAGCAAGGAGAAACCTTATTGACACACAGGGTTATTAGGGCCAGCATCTCATTGACTGCAAACATACCCCTTTCTCCTTCTATATCCTTTTGTTCCTATCAGTCACGTGCTTTGATGACTATCAAACATCTGCGTGGTTGCTGGGAGGACATTTACGGCCACCACACTTTAAGTACTCGCCTCTACAAATGTTGCTTTCAATTATTTTCCCTATTAATTTATTTATTTTTTTAATTTGATTTACAAATTATTTGAATCCGTTCCTTAGTCCTGCTCCTCCATTCATCCTTATTTAGTTTGTTTTAAGTTCGTTTTAAATTAATCTTCTTTCTGGTTTAGGGCTTTCCAAAGTCAATATGTTGTAAAAATTGCGACACTGCGATTATTTCCTTTGTGCATTCCCCCTCCATTAAGCGTTTCCACCATACTTTTTCTTCGTAGATGGAAAATCCTTCAAATAAATGCAACATGTGTGTGGTTCGTAGTTCGGTCAAGCCCGTGCAGTTCAAGGGTAGATGTCTTAGTGTTTCTTTAAACACTTTATCCTGGCAGAAACGGCAGTTGTTGGACAATGATATTCCTCTGATAAATCTTATCTCATTAGTTGGCAAAATGTTGAGACAAGCCCTCATGAATGTTTGCTGATGTTGTCTGTTTGGAAAGATTTTCAGATAGGGTCTGATCTCATTCAGCTTTCTATTTATCGGTATCACATGCGCCGCTGATTTATATGATCCCGCCGTGTCCTGGGTCTTTATCCAATCTAAAGTTTCTAGTCTTGTTATTGCTTTCATGGGATTGGTTATTAGCTCTTCTTCTGAGGATCCGATTTCTTCTAGTTGAGATGTTATTTTCTGGTGCCAGCTCTTTATGGTATTAGAGTTTGTTGTAAAAACTTCTTTATGGATGATATCAAAGATGTTAGACCGCTCCGGAATAATCACTTTTCTGTATATCATCAGTTCGTTCCTTGATACAATGCTTTGTAGGGACAGAACGCGTAATTCCGTTCTTATTAAAGGCATCGGCGTAGAAGGAGGAAGGTTCAATATCTGTCTCCAGAAATGACTTTCCAGCTTTATCCATAAAGTTCCCAGGATGTTGAGGAAGGCCACTGCCCCGTATGTTACTGATGGGATCACTTTAGATCGATAAAATTGTATAATCAGTTTGAGTGAATACCGGCAGAATTTCCTTTCAAGGATCTAAGCTTGGGATGTTAGGTTCTTCATTCTTTCCCAAAGATAGAGCTGCATACTTGTTTCAGTTTGGTTATTGCTCAAGATCACTCCCAGGTATTTGAACTCTAAAACCGTTTCAATCTTTTCGTCTTCCAGCTTCCAAGTAAACGAGATGTTAGGAGTACTAGTTTTTTGTAGCGTCATGATTTTCGTCTTGCTTTTATTAATTTCTAAGTCGTTTTCTCCAATGTATCTGCTCAGATTGTCCAGTTGACTATTAAGATGTGTTATTGCTCACATATACATTGGTATACAACTCAGAGCAATGAAGAAGGACCAGAAATTACCACTGTCCTGCTTGCTTCTTCCTATGACCCTGGCCTGTGCATGTCAGACTCAGCATAAGGGAACTCTGAAGCAGGGAATTGAAATCCAGTGGGTTGAAATTAGGAGCGAATGCCTCTGTGGATCACAAATGCACTCACATATGTGCTGGCCAGCCCCTGACACCATCCAATTTTCTATTTGGATCTGCCCACAGTAAAAGAGAGTGCATGGTTTGGCCTCATTTTGAAACGTGTCTATGCATTTTGCATTGCTATGCTGAAAAATATATAATGTTTTGTTTTAGTTATGCCCGATTGCAAAAACTTAGAATGTTATGTTACTTTTGATTAATAGAATTCATCGTAGGATCAAGGAGCCTTCACAATGAGAATAAAATAATTACATACAATTCATTTTCTAGGTGACTCCAGTACAGATGAAGACCTGGCAAAGAACTGAAAATGAACAACCAAACCCAAATGACATGTTTTATGCTCCTGGGAATATCAGAACATGTTCACGTGCAGCTGGCTTTCTTTCTGCTCTTCCTGTTTGTGTACCTGATGACGATGGTGGGAAACGTTCTCATAGTGGTGTCAATTAGCACTGATCTTCACCTGCGCACCCCAATGTACTTCTTTCTCAGCAACTTGTCCGTACTGGAGCTGTGCTTCACATCAGTGACTCTCCCCAATATTCTAGTAAATTGTTTGAGGAAAATAAGGACAATATCTTACTTGGGCTGTGTAGTGCAAGTCACCCTTCTTGGGTTCTTCGTTGGAACAGAGTGCTTCCTTCTCGTCCTGATGGCCTGCGACCGATACGTGGCAATTTGTTTCCCCTTGCGTTATGCGGCCATCATGAGCAAGAAGCTCTGCCTAAACCTGGCGGCTTGCACGTGGACCGGTTGCTTTTTCCACTCTGTGTTCCAAACTGCCTTTACTTTCCGGTTCCCATTTTGTGACTCCAGGGAAGTTGATAATTTGTACTGTGAGATCCAGCCTGTGCTAAAGCTGGCTTGTGGGGACACTCAGGTAAATCAGATCCTGCTCTCCACGTCCGCTTCTTTTTTTACCGTTGGCGCCTTGCTTTTCATTCTCATCTCATATGTCTTCATCGTCTTAGCGGTGTTAAAAATCCCCTCAGTGGAGGGGAGGAGTAAACCCTTCTCCACCTGCACCTCACACCTCACTGTGGTCATCCTGTTCTACGGAGCTCTGATTTTCATGTACATGCGGCCCACCGCAGGTTACTCGGGCAAGGCGGACAGCCTAGTGTCAGTCATATATTCCGTGGCCACTCCTGTACTGAATCCAATAATATACAGCTTGAGAAACAAAGAACTGAAAGGGGCTCTAAGAAAAGTCGTCATCAGGATCACAGGATGACCTTGCATACAATATAACAATCCAGGATGTATGTAATCTATTGTTTGCAACATGCCCTATGTGAAGAAGATCCTGCCTCCAAACACTTTGGCCACCAATCAATGTTTACTACACTAAATCGGATCTGCATGAAATTACCGAGTTGAGAAGTCCGACAACCAAAAGTCGGTTAATTTTTTTTTTTTTTAAATTCTCAATTATTTAGCATATATATATAAATATATGTGGGGGGAGACCCCCACATCCCCCCACCTTACACCTATACATTTTTATTAATTTTACCCCCCCATATGTACATATGCGAATAAATGAGGGTCAGACTTTTGGTGGTAGGACTTTTCTACTTAGGTAATTTCTTCCTAACCCACTAAATCTTTTGTGCAGTTGTGCAATAATCAAGTACAACTACGTCTTGATAATTACACATGCTAACCGGTGGATACAAATATTTTCAGCAGATCTTGTACCATTTTGGCCAATTATGGAATGGAACTACACGTATTTATAGTCACCACCAAGGGTGTCTCTGGTATGTGGCAACCCTTTGCTCATGTCAATGTAGAAAATCAAAATTAAGAAACTTTGTGTTTTTAAAACTGAGCAATGGCTCAGAGGTTATTGTGAAAAAACACAGGAACCTTCCGCCAGAAAGAATACTTAGTTTCAGTCATACATTCTAGTTATGCCAGGGGCTCTAAATTCCAGTAACCCGCTGGTCATCTGCACAGTATAAATAAACATTGACAAATGAATTACAATAATTTGTATTAAAGAATATCATAAATAATTTAAAGAATTGTGAACAAACGTTAATCTGATGGAAAACAACCTCAAGGTCTGAGAAGTTGTTTAAAACCATGGAGAGAAAATCAGAGAATAGTGGACCCAAAGTGTGCTTTCGCCCCAAAAGGGCACAACGTAACTAGAGATAAAAGCCCCTATGTGGTGGTATTTTCATAAAAGGGAAGAGAGAAGCCCAACGGAATTTAGTACATTTCTTCAATAGTGCATCCAAGTGCTATGTCATTGATACATGGAAACAAATGCCAACCGATTGAATAATTCTAAACAAATGTATTCAATTATTCATCTTGGTCCTGGTACATTTTTCTAATCAATTGATTTTTCTTTAGAGCATTGAATCGATGCTGGATTTTTCGGTTTCCAGCTTAGAGCATATTATTGGGCTGCCAACATGAGTGTGGAATCACGAACCTGTCTGGGTAGACCAAATGCGTGTCATGTTGGGCGGGGTGCCCATTTTTCCACGTTTCAGCAGTGATAAATGCAACTTTAGCACCTTTGACAGAGCTGGTTACAAGACCCTGCAATGTGAGAATATATATAATTGGTTTTCTATCATGCTTTGTCAATGACCTAAGATTAAAACCTCTGGGCTGCAAAAAGAAAGCCTACCCTTTAAAATGAACTGCAAGCAGGAAACCCTCCATGGGAAAAGGGAGGCAGAGGGGATGATATTGGAGATTGATTACATTGAATCTGCTTCCCCAGTCTGGGACACAGACAACACAAGAAGCATTTTTGTGGAACTTGATCAATGTTATGATGGCTGAACTTTGATGCATGAATTATTTTTATTTCATTGCTCATTTATTACGCGCTTAATACCAGCGAGTGGGAGATTCAAACCTGTGTTGCACCGCGTTGTCTTGATTCCAAGACAAACGTGTTGCCCCTGAGCTATCCTTCCTTCCCATTTACTTACAGGGAAGGAAACCTTGATGTATTGCAGGTAGAAATAGATCTCTGTGTTAGTTGGGCATAATTGGGTCTAGTCTGTGTAATTCGAAAGATTGCACCTTGCATGCGGCATCATGCTGATTGAGGAGGCTGCAAGAGAGGCCAGAAATATGTGAAGAAGGAGGACTGTTACGCAAACTGGAGTCTCACAAAATACCTCTGCGGTGGAGGAAAGGGGGATTAGGAGGAAAAGAAGACACACCGCCATAGCTGGGGTTACCTTCAGTTGAGCTGTGTGGATTGGAGTCCCCAGGGAACGCAACTGGTGTGCTGGTATGCCGTCACCTTGGAAACAGCTTGCATTGCGTGTCTGTGGTGACGGCTGGTTAGGACAAGGCAGCTGGTATCTAGGCCAATACCTCCACCTGGAGAATAAAGGAGGGGGGAAGACACTTGTATGAGTAACAGAAGGTGGTAAGAAAAGTCATCAGTCTAATTGCAGTAAAGGGAGCAATACGATGTAGTTTATAACACAGGTGTGAATTGTTCATTAAGCCCATTTTTGTGAGTGTTGAGTCTGTGAATCCAGTAGGTTTCTTTGTCTAGTATACTCCGTTGCACATTTGTACTGCCTTTGACTACCTCTAGGACCCACCATAGCAAGTCGTCTGGTGTGTGCTGCAAGTTATTGTGACACTTAGCCTATGTATTGAATATCATTGTATCCTCCTCATATCCAGAACACCTTACTACAGTGCAGACCTCTCAGACAAACTCACTGATGCAACTGCCAACCTGACTGTGGATAACCAACATCTAACAATACTCTGAGATTTCAACATTTGGCCCAAGAAAGAAGACAATTCCCGCACAAAATCCCTTGCATCAAATCTAAACACATTACACCTAAAACAAATGGTCCTGCTCACACAGCTGGGCACACCTTGGATGGCATCTTCTGCAATGAAAATATAGTCACCATCTGCGCATCAACTCACCTTCCCTGGTGAGACACCCTATAGATGCCGTTCACAATATTCACAGAAGCACCATTTATCTCTGAACCATCCATAGGGCCCCTGACTACGTCCAAAGCCTGAAAAGACATCAATAAGAATGTTTTACTGTAGAGACTAGAAGCAAACAAGCCAACCTTCAGTGGGAAAATATCAACAACTACACAGGGTGAGAAACTCCATAACATCTAAAATGGATTGAGCGCAATTCAGACATCATTGAAGATGCAGGCAAAATGGTTAATCTGAAAACTTAACATCCTAAAATAAAAACATTGTAAATTAGAGAAAAAAATGAAAGAAAAACAACACACAACAGAACAAATACGCCTACCACCAGCAGCTATACTTCTACAGAGCTAAGAAAACAAACAATTCCCAATGCACAGTGTTACAAATCCGGACAATTCCTCCCTTCTCCCCAGAGGGGAGTCCCCCCCTTCGAGAGTAGGGAGGTGAGCCTCTAGGCAAGACCCTCCCTAGGGCTTTGGGCAAGTGGGACATCACTGGGAGTGACTCCCCTCTTGGGGACAAGGATTCTCATTCCACTACGGAACTCCCAGTCCACACCACCCTTTCTGCCTATTTAGATGTTGAAAAGACTTTGACATCTCCTGTTATGACTATATTCAACAAAGAGCCTTCTTTGTCTCTATTGGCTTCGGTAATGCTGAATGTTGCCTAAATGCCATGATCAAGGAAGACGGACACAATTAATTTTGTTCCAATGACATGTATAAGGAGAGAGTGGACTGTGAATTGAGGGGAGAAATCTAAGGAGGGAGCAGAGCAACTGGTATGCAGAGGCAAGCCTCTGTTGCATTGACTTCCTGGAGGGCGGAGCCACGTCAAGCCGCTGAGTCAGCAGTGGCATGAACGAAGCAAGACACGCCAGCTGGAGGCTGCCCTATTAGTGCTTTGACCGAGCAAGAGGCTCTTGTGAAATGGGATAGATACAGCAGGAAGACAACCGTCTTCTGTGGTGGCACAACCACTGAAGAGCAGTGATGGGCCTGGACCCGAGCAACAAACACCAAGACCAGTGACAATAAAGGAGCACGGATCCCCAAGCTCCACCCGTCAAGCGCCTTTTCTGCCGAGAGAAGTACCAACGGGGAAACAGACGCTACTGACATGTGGAGGCCAGTGAAGCCTAGGACTGTTGGTTTCCCGGTGTACGGAAACCAACGCAGGTATGAGAAACAGAGAGAATGGAACGGGCACACGGTCCTGCACAAACAGAGTGAAAGAGGTACAAGCACTGTATATCAAAGCTGGAATAGCTGCCAAAAGCACAAGAACTCAAGAGAAGCCAATCAGGCTTATGTTCCCTCTAAAACAGAGGGAAAGATTTCAGAGTGAAAGAGATACGAACACTCTATAGCAAGGATGGAAGAGCTATCAAAAACACGAGAATTTTAGGGAAACTAGCAGGCACATGTCATATGAAGAACAGAGTGAAAGAGATACGTATGGTTTATACCAATCCTGGAAAAGTTGACAAGACTACTAATTCTAAGGGAACAGAGTGAATGAAAGGTAAATGTTCTGCAGCATGGCTAGCAAAGTGCATAAGGCCACTAAAACCTGCAATACACAAGTGGGTGGATGCTCTGAGGTAAATATTGAGATTAAGAAACAAGTCACCTACCAAAGAGCCACAGGACTTTGTGGCGTCCCAGTGCCATGAAGGTGGGCGATGGAGAAGTGTATTTTTCGAGTAATCCTGGAAGGATTTGGACATTTCAAATAAAGGCTGAGAAAAGTAAAATAAGAAACTGTTTTCTTTATCAAGGGAAGAGAGAGACCCATACAGAAGATGATTATAACTGTACCCAAAGGACTCAATACGAAGAATGTGAAGACTATACCATTATGTTCTAAAGGAACTTTGAGACTGAGATAGCAAGATAATTACAAGTTGGGCAAGGCAGAAGCCCATACAAAGGCTATTGAGCAAGCGTGCCTTTTTTCCTTTCAGTTAGATGTTTTCTAAAGTGGTAGGGACAGTTAGGTGGTTAGGATTTGGACAGAAGGATTTTTATTTTGGACTACAAGGAGTGCTAAATGCAGAGGCTAGACTACTATTCCGGATTCAAAGATCTAAACACATCTCCCCAGCACTGTGCATGCTTCCAGTCAAGAAGAGGATACATTTTTAAAACCCTCTGCATCCCCCACTTACCACCTAACATGGAAAAAGCCCCCTATCTTTCAGAAGGATATTCCAGCATCGCAATCCTGTCAGGACATTGTGACGAATCCAGGGAATTCGTCCCTTTTCCCCAAGGGGGAGCCACCACCTTTAGGACGAGGAAGGTGAGCCTGCTATACAATATCCTCCCTAGGGGACAGGACAAGTGGGATCACACTGGGGGTGACCCTCCCTTAGGGGAAAAGGAATGCCCAACTAAAGATATCATCCCACACCCAATCATGTCACAATCCCCTAGCTCTGTTGATTACATGGGAGTTGAACAGGGCAATCACATGCAGGGCCCCTTTAAGGTGGATAGCTTGGCTTCAGACCTGGATTTGTTTCCACCTCTTTCTACAAACCAGAACCAATGGAGTCCTCCCTTCTCCATTCCATGGATGACTCAAATACAGTGGAACATCAAGCCAAAGGAGAGAATATGCCAGAAAGCAGGAAGCACCGTTTTGTGCAGACATGCAACAGAGCAAGCCACTTCCACGCATGAGGAGCTGACAGCCACTCAGTCGGTGTGGCGGGCAGAGCCCCAAACCAATCTGCGGGGTGCTGCCACGCCGAAAGAAGCCAAGGTCCAGAAGAACAGGGAACCACAGGAGAACCAGAGAGAATCGACCGAAACAAGTCACGCCAACGTCATCTTCCACTGATCCCGAAGCCCAGCAGCAGAAGAGGTATCGCAAGACAACAGATTGCGTGAACTGAAGCAAAGGCAAAGAGGCCGACCCGCAGGGGTCACAACGGGCCCCTCCATCTCAGAGCAGCGCTGCTTTTACACAGATATGTGGCAGTACCCAAGGACCAGTTGGAGGCTGCACCAAAGCCCACATGGTACTAACACACTGAATACCCCAGAAGGGGGTAGAACAAGCAACTGACAAACCAGGGCTGAACTGGCCCAAAGCATACACAGGCTAACAAACTGAATACCCGAGAACGGGTGGAAGAAGCGACTGATGAATCAGGGCTGAGCAGGCCTGAAGCTAACATGTGGCAAACAAACCAAATACCCCAGAAAGGGGTGGAAGAAGCAACTGACGAACCAATGCTGAGCAGGGACGAAGTCCATATAGGGCTCACAAATCGAATAAGGGGGTGGAAGAAATGACCGATGAACTAGTGTTGATCAGGCCCAAACCTCACACGGGGCCACAATCCAGATATCCCAGGAAGGGGTGAAAGAAACAACCTACCACATTCGGATGAGCCGGCCCGAAGCCCAGAAGGGGCTAACAATCCGAGCTATCCCAGGAGGGGATACACGAAGCAAACAAACAAACTGAGCACTTGCAGCCCATGTGGGGCTAACGAGTCGAACAACCCAGGATGGGCAAAGAACACACTTTATTTGTTGGACACATCAATCTCCACCCATAAGGAGATTGCATCCCAGGAGAAATCATATAATTGGACATTGTATGTACTACCTGACAAAGACATTGTTTTGACCGAGACCAGAAGCTGAGAGACATTTCTTTGGTTTGAAACTGTTAGAAGCTGTGAGAGACACATCTTTTCTTTGGTACTGTTCTACGAAGCCGAGAAGCCGGAAAAAAACTCTTTTGGAGGGTGCGGTATGGGGGGATCGAGGGGTCAGAAAACAAGCCACTACTAATTTAATCAATTGGGAGTAACCCTATCCGAAGTTAAAGCTCGGAGTTCCTTTCTGTTTTTTTTTTATTTAGTGAAAGGATAGCGATAGCTTAGTGTAGATTTGTGCACAGAGGAAAGGATTTATTTGTGCGACATTCTGACGAGAACTGATTTTTGTTGATTTCTAGTATTGAGAATCCCTCATATGAGTAGGGCCCAGAAGAGGTTTCATTCTTTTCTTTAATAAAGAACACTGTTGAAACATGTCCTCTTGTCCATCTTCTATGTCTGACTTACCACAACATTGAGGTTCAGTAACACAACACTAGTCGTAGTCCCAACCTTCAGTAGGAAACAACAGGAAAGATGGTCATTCTCTCCTGGCCACGAAACTCTGGAACACCCTACCAAGGAATGTTTGCATGGAAGTTAATTACCTGACATTTTGGAAGCAGCTCAAGACATGGCTCTTCAACAAACCAAACCCGCTGAAAGATCGCTAAACCTCAATCACTAAACAAGAAAATGCCCAATATTTTACAGCGTAAAGATGTCTTGTGAAACAATTTAAAAATGGAAATACAACCTTATTATATTTGTCAACTTTGAAACACCACTCAAAGCCCTCTCCAACTAACCCATAGGTGTATCAGTGTCTGATTTCAATAACCTATATCTATCTCAAATAAATATCCTCTTCAACTTAAAATTGACATTCACTTAAAACCTGATTCCTATTCTTCAAATCATGTCCTCCGTGCATAATGCATTCACCGCACCACAGATTCCTGAGTTGCGTGGAACAGGATCAGGCCACAATCCGGCCGCCTAAGGAAGGACTCAGCAGTAAAGAACCAGGAAGACACCCAACTGCAACCCACCTCCTCCTTTGACGCTTCTCCTCCCTCAATGAACTCCTCACAACTAAAGTCTTACAACCAATACACCTCACCAACTCCCCATCAGATGACCCTCAAGGTCCAGTGCACAAACCTATTCCTACCTTATTCTCCTTTTATCAACAATCGCCTGCCCCCCAAAAAGAACACTTGCGCAGGTGCTGCCCTTACTGCTAAATTGCCCGGTATACGGCACCCAAACACCAGAGTTCACCACATTGGCACACAGGTACTTCCGAACCGAAACTCATCAACATCATACATTTTTATCAATCAGCCTTTCCTCTATCCCACTAACATCACCCATGTGTCTCTCTTACAGAGCCATGCGCAGTGAGGCCAACACTTTTGCATTTTTTTTTAAGGCGCTCACACAGCCCACTGTTAGAGGAATTGTTATTTATTTATTTAATTAGTTGCATAATTGTTTGTTTTTGTTGCGTATTTATCACGCACTTAAATACCCAGAGGTTTCAAAGCGCAGAACCGGGGATTGAACCTGTACTGCTTCGTGTCGTTTTGCTTCCAAGTCGAGCACGTTGCCGCTGCGCTATCCTCCCGGGATTGTTTATTGTGATTTGGTTACATATAAACCTTCGACAAGAATAAAGAGGATTGAACATGTTACGTATTTTAGTAACATGCTCTATTACAAAATTCATTTTTTTTACTCATAAACAAAGTTCGGAAAAACCACAAACAAAGTCTTTTGTGGGGGGATAAAATCTTTTTAAAAAGCAAATGAATGCTCCACAGCGATCTTGCTATCAGGGAAATAAGACCTAGTTTGAATCTTATAGCCACTATAGGGACACAGTTTGGCAGACATGAAATCCCCCTGCCCCATAAACTGGTTTCAATGGCCTCCAACTTGTTCCACTCAAACCATAATATGGTTTCCAAACCATAATTAATTTTTGGGATAGCCTTTTTATAATACTTTATCACCGGTTCTAAACAAAAACGCCCATATTTGGCTACGACTTTTCGCATCTTTGCTTTGATTATCTCTTTCTTAGAGTTGCGATGGACGGTTAAAGCTCCTTTATTGGGTTTTGCAAAGATTGAAATTCCCAAATATATAAAATGATCCAGTGATTCCACTGGTATACTCTCTAGGCACCATTTGAATTTAACCGATCATTAGGGCGTTGGAGAGTCTCAAGATTTTTGTTTTACTATTATTTATGATCAGATTATTCACTTTCGCATATTCTTCTAAACCCCTCAACAACCTCTGCAGGCCAATTTCAGTATAGTCCAGTAAGAGGATGTTGTCCACATAAGCCAGCCACTTCAGATGTTGGTCTGGGTGACACCAACTCACAATTCGCCAAACTGTCACCAGTATCTGAAACAGAAACATTACATAGACAGGTGGCAAGATGCAACCTTGATGGAGCCCCCTCAATGTATTGATCTCTTCAGATACTACTCCCGCCTGGCTTAATCTCACTCTAAGTGTAGTATTCAAGTGTATATATATCAGTATGTTGAGGAAGACCCCACCTTGCTAATTTACCCCATAGCTTCTCTCGATATATTAGGTCAAACGCCAAGGCAAAATCAACAAAGCACCCAAAAAATCTGTCAATTTTTGCATGCATGCCTTGTTTTGCAGCAGATTTAGTATTAAACTGTTCAAAGAGGCACCCACAAACCTTCCAAATCCTTATTGAAATGTGCTCAAATGACCAGAATCAAATGGCCATTTCTCAATAATTTTTCAGATTAGAGAGCTAAATATTTACTTGTCAACAGGCAATAAGGTAATATATCTTTTAATTATGCAGGCATTCCAAATTCCCTTTTATCTGATTTTGAATGCTGTAGGAAAACTTTCAAGATGTGTTGGTTGTTTTAGTCGTAATAACATTAATGAAAAGAGTATCAAGAGCAAATGCCCACAAATCGGGGTTCCTTTTTCAAGATAACATTTGAAAGGCCATTGGGGCCAATCGCACTTGAATTGCTTTCATTTTTAATTGCCATCAGGACATCGTCAAAGTCAAAATTGTGTACCCAACTAGTTTCCCGAGATCTCTCCACCCCGTTCCCCTCCACCCTTTCGGAGTAGAATTTAGCAAAATGATCTAGCCAGACCGATTCAGCGATACTATTTAACTGCATCTCGACCTGCGGTCGTTCCAAGCTATTAATTATGTTGCAGAATTTCCCATCTTGTTTTCTAAACACAATGTTGAGCATATTGTCATCCTTTCTAATGTCAAGTATTTGTGATGTTTCATCCATGTTTTGGCCTTGTCTAACAGTTTTGATGAGGTAAAGTCTAGCCTTCAGAGAACATAGTCTCTAATTTATTTGTCTCAGATTCCTTCCAAGGGCTCTTTTTGAAAAAAGGACCTTGGGGCCAAATTTGTGGTTATGGTGTTGGATAACAAAAGCGCCACCTATCTTCAAGCTGTTTATTGTATCATTAAGAAACATACTATAAGAGAGAGGCGAGAATAGGAGATCTCTTGCATGATATGATGCGTTGTCGAGAACATTCTGGATGGTATTATTACCTTTCAGGGTATTACTAAGTGACCATTTGATTTGGTTTCCTGTCACATTAGTGGTCCCGGCCGTGCGGCCTACCTTCTCCCACTGCCTATGATGGATGGAAAAGATAGCAGTCAACATTTTGTGGTCGCTATAGTTTGTATCGACAATTCAAAAGCAGAAGAAATAAATCTCTGTTAGCCATAAAATAGTCAATTCTAGAAGCGCAGGTACCATGAAACTCCAGGTCACTGTCAGCATTCCCATTCAAGCACTGTAAATCCTAATTTTGTAAAAAAGCTGACCACAAGTATACACTATTCACAGAGGAAACTTCTATCAGGGGGACCTTCTCATCGTTAATTTCTAACTCTCTAATTGAATCTATTTTGGAGTTAAGGTCACCTGCAAGGAGCATGAAACCTCCACAACTGGACAAATACCATTCGTCCAACAAAGACGATAGCTTTTTGAGAAACTGGACAATCATTCTTTTGGTTGGGTTCCAATGAATGTTCACAATGAGTATGTTGATTGCGGAGTACCCTACATCAATCATGAACCAATTGGCAAGGAGACCATACATGCTAGAGTCAGTGTAATAGAGCGACCGACCCAGCAAATTTTGTATGAAGGTCAGAATGCCCCTGCGACGGACGGCCCAGGTGCCCCAAAGTCGTGATTTGTTGGCTTATACAGTACCCATATACATGTAGACCATAGGTTAACCAAGTCTCTTGAAGCATTATAACTGGAAAACCCATTATTATTATTCAGAAAGAGCCCTGTTATTTATTAAATGGTTATTATCTCTTGTGTTCCATGAAATAATACCCGAGGGGGGGGGCTTTATTAAAGGTGTTGAGAGGTACTGCGCAGACAGCACACATTTTTACTTAATGTGGCAGCTAGCCAAGACCAATCATATCCCCAGCCCTGATCTGAGAGCCTCCCCTTACCACTTTGCGCCCATGCAAATTGTCATTGTTAACTTTAAAAGTAATCTTCAGGTTTTGAGGGGGCAACTCCTCATTAAAGTTATCCGACCAGAGGGAACCCCTCTTGGATGCATAACATTTCCATTCCGATTCCAGCATTATGTTGTTATAGCCCATCATTCTAAAATTCTCCATTTCTGATAGCAGTACATCATGGATTTATGGAAAGGGATGTCAAAAGCCACAATGCCTGTTCTGGAGTGATGAATAAAAACAACCTGAACAATATCACAAGACGATATGAAAGCAAGCTTAGGAAAATCTAGAAAAGAATCCAGAAAATGAGTCTTATTTAACAGGGGTCTCTCATGGCTTGATAATAAAAACTCAAGGACAATTCTGGTAGAAACTTGAGGAGGGCCACCACTTCATTTATCATTTGAACAATAACAGGGCTAGGCCCGTGGCCCTCCAATGTAAATCTCCCAGGTTCACTCTGGTTTCCATTATCATTAATCCTTGTGCATGATTTAATTGAAAGTTGGTATTAGTACAGCTGTCCCCTAAACAATCACTCTGTGTTCCTTTACGACTGATCCTCAGAGCTTGATTTAATTGAGAGATGGCATTAGCATTATCCCTAACACAGTACATCTGGGTGATGGCATTCTTTTTGGGGCAAGACAAAACATCATCAACCAACAAGCTATCAGGTTTGGTGGTTATATTATCCGGTAAATCGGTAATATCTTCTTCTTCACTCAGGAAATGAAGCTCTCCCTCTCCCCCTTCCTCCTTACCTGAGGTTGTAGAAGAATAGTCCAGCTTTTTCCTTCGAGATCTCCGGGCTTCAGCCTTCTTTTTTTGTGCAGATATGGTCTGCCTCGGAAGGAAGCCACCTTGATTCCAGCACTGTGAATCCCCGGTAACTCCCTCCGCAACAGCCGGAGCGGTGGAGGGAAAAAGCCACAGGCGTAAAAAAAAAACAAGTCTTCACGTAGAAAACACTGCAATCCGGTCAAGATGGTAGTAGAACGATGGAAGCGGGACCCGGTGGATGGTGTTTTGGAGGGATGGAACTGCGGAAGAATCAGGAAGACTACAGAATGAATCTTCAACAAAACGGAATGGAAAGGACTCAGAAATCGGAGGATCCAATAACAGGTAGGAAGAAAACACAAATTGGCAAAATTCAGACAGAGCAGGGGAAACAGAAAACAGAAGGGAGGAGGCAAGAGGAAAAAAAGAGAGGACAGGCTATCAGTGGAGCAGAGCTGGAGGAGCCTGTAAGGAAGCAAGGAAAGAGAAACAAACTGTAAGCAATAGTGTGGGCGCACCACCGCCAAGGGGAAATAAGTGAGGAACATAAACAACAAGGAGAAATCCAGGAAGTTGCAACGTTCCGAGCCGCCGAGTACCGGATCAGAAATAGAACTCGGCGGCAGCCATGTTGAAAAAGACTAGACCGCTGCGGAACGTAGCAAAAAACAGCGTGATGGCACATTCTAATGGCGGTTCAGTTTCCATTTTCTCCAAACTCGCCAGTCTCTCAAGTTAAGTTCGTGATAGTATGCCCCTTCGAAGACCTCGTCCTCCCGGTCGACCCGGGTGAAGACGATGGTATTTGCACAACAAACGAGGGGCCTGAATATTCGTACAAAGTTCCCAGGTATCCTCTGAAGAAGGGTACCCTTTCCAGTGAATTAAGTATTCTAGGTGTCCTCTGCGATATCGAGAATCTTGAATCTGCGAGACCTCGTACTCTTCTGAAGTGGAACTAGGAATGACCTGTAGTTTGGGAGCAGACTGTGTTCTGGTACCAGGCAAGTATGTTCGAAGAAGAGATGAATGGAAAACCGGATGAACATGCCTCAGAGTATTGGGTATTTTGAGGCGATAGGCTACAGGATTGATTTGGGATAGGATCTCATAGGGTCCAATGTAACGGGGAGACAATTTGGAAGGGCGTACCCAGCGAGGTACAAATTTTGTAGAAAGCATAACCTTAGTGCCTCTTTCCCATTTGGGTACCTGTCTGCGATGTCTATCGGCTTGTTCTTTGTAACGACTGCTAGCATCTTGAAGACTTAGACTGGCTGTAACGTGGGCTTCTTTGATTCTCTCAAGGGTGGTCTCTATGGATGGGGTGTATGAATCTTCAGAGATAGTAGGCACTATGGATTGAGGATGAACACCATAGGTACAATAGAAAGGGCTAATCCCCAACGCAGAATGCACCGCATTGTTGTACGCGAACTCGGCGGTGGGGAGGAGAGATACCCAGTTGTCTTGCTGTTGGTTTATAAAGCATCTGAGGTACTGTTCCAGTGTACCATTTAGCATCTAAGTCTATCTGTTGGTTTGGGGATGGAATCCCGAGGAGAGAGCCCTTTCAATTCCCAATCTTTTACACAACGCTGCCCAAAATTTGGAGGTGTATTGGCTACCCCGATCTGTTACGATTTTTAAGGGGAGACCGTGTAACTTGAATATGTCCTTCAGGAAAACATCTGCCATCACTGAAGCAGAAGGTATTCCGGTGAGGGGGGAAAATGTGCTAACTTGGAGAAGGAGTCCACCGTTACCATGATGCAGGAGCAGCCTAGGGAAACGGGTAAATCCACTATTAAGTTGGTTGAGATGTGTTTCCACGGTCCTAGGGGAATTGGTTTTTGATGTAGTAAACCCAAAGGCTTCTGCGTGGGGTTCTTGCTTTGTAGACACACAAGACAGGTCTGTACATATTCCTGTGTATCTGCTCTCATGCTGGGCCAATAGAAAGATCTTTGGAGCAAATCCAGAGTATTGCGTATACCTCTGTGGCCAGCCACTTTGGAATCATGGCACCATTGGAGAGCTTTTTGTCGGAGAACGGGGGATGGAACGCACAGTTTCCTGTGGACAAAGTACAATCCATCTTTACTAACCACTGGTTGCTTCAGAAGGACAGAGGCAGGCTGTTCCAGTCCGAGGGAGTCCTCTTGAACTTGTTGTAAAAATGATGTCACAGTGGAAATAATCAGAGTATGAGGGAACATAAGTTCCTTGCAGGGTGTAGGGTACCTTTCAACATCATCTTTGTGTGACAAAGCATCAGCAACCAGGTTTTGAGTGCCAGGTATGTAAGTGATAGAAAAATGGAATTGGGCAAAAAAGTGAGCCCATCTAGCTTGACGTGTGTTATAGCATTCTTGCTGTTTGAGGACTTGCAAGTTCTTGTGATCCGTTCGTATTTGAAAGGGATGTAGACTACCTTGAAGTAGGTGTCTCCACTCCAGACAAGCCAATTTCATAGCCAACAGTTCCCGTTCGATAACGGAATAATTCCGTTGGCTCGGGCTCAAGGTCTTGGAAAAATAAGCAATCGGGTGTTCTAAATCTTGATCTTTTTGAAGAAGAACAGCACCCACCGCTGCTGCAGAGGCATCAGTTTCCAAAATAAAAGGCTGTAGTTGGTCAGGCTGTTTTAGGACAGGAGCGGTGCAGAATCTCTGTTTTAAGTTGAAGAAACTTTCGTCAGCTTTCTGAGACCAAATAAAAGGATCGGAAGACTTCTTCAAAAGAGAGATGATTGAAAGAGTGAGCTGGGAGAAATCAGGGATGAATTTTCGATAAAGGTTAGCTAATCCGAGAAACCGTTGGATTTCTTTAACGGAAGATGGTGGTGCCAGGACAAAATAGCCATTACTTTCTTTGGATCCACAGTGATCCCTTGGTCCGATAGTATGAATCCCAGATAAGAGATTGAGGTCTGCGAGAAAGCACACTTTTCAGGTTTTGCCAACGGATGATGCAACTGGAGTCGGCGTAATACCTCCTTAACGTGGATCTGATGTTCCTCTGGATTGCGAGAGAAAACCAGTATGTCGTCTAGGTATACCACTGTGGTTTGGCCCAACAAATCTGAGAACAAACCGTCCATAAACCGCTGGAAAATTTAAGGAGCATTGACTAGACCAAACGGCATCACCTGGTACTCAAACAAACCGTAGGGAGTACGGAAGGCCGTCTTCCATTCATCACCTGCTCTAATGCAGAGCAGGTGGTAAGCATTTCGGAGATCAAGATTTGTGAATATTACTGAGCCTTGAACCGACTCTAACACTTCTGTAATGATGGGCATAGGGCAACGATCCTTAATGGTTAATTGTTTAAACCCCTATAGTCTATACAGGGCCTTAGTTCTTTGGTGTCTCTTTCTGGAAAGAAAAACAAAGATGCCCCAGCGGGGGACCGAGAAGGTTTGATGAGCCCATCAGCGAGATTGTCATTCAGATATTGCCTGAGCACCTGTTTCTCAGATATCGAGAGTGGGTACATCCGACCAAAGGGAACCAACGCTTGAGGAACCAGGTCGATTCCACAATCCTCTGGTCGATGTGGAGGTAGTCTTCGGGTAGACTGTTCCTTGAAAACATCTGTAAATTCGGTTAGGTAGCTGGGTATGCAATGGATAGCATTGGTCTCGGTAGAACATATGGTCTTTACATGCTCAAACAGTGGCTCGGGTAGGCATTCCTCTTTACAGTGTTTAGAATGAAAGCTCAACAGATTGTTGGTCCAGTTGATAGTAGGGTTGTGTCTTCTGAGCCATCCTATACCCAGTATAACCGGAAAGTGGGCTGCACGAATGATGTCAAAGCTCAGTATTTCTGAATGTTGTTGGATGAGGACTCTTACTTCCTCGGTGGTATGAGTAATAAGACGGGAACACAAGGGTGTTCCATCCACTCCTTCTACCTTCTGGTCTTCCATCTTTGCGAGTCTCTTTAGACCCACTTTGTCTGCCCATAAGGTGTCCAAGAAGTTACCGGCTGCCCCACAATACAACAGGGCTTCTGTAGCAACTTCTTTCCCTCTGAACTGGATCTTGACTTCTATAACCATCAGACGTGAATCCTCAGATGCCGTGGCAGAGGCGACAGAAAGAGTTGTGTAGGGACTGGGTTTCGCCCCTCGATAGTCCGTCCTATTAACTACAGAGGGCGTTTGTTTCCCGGTCTCCTAGGAGGAACATCGGGACAATCTCTCAGCAGATGGGAGGAAGCGCCACAGTACATACAAAGGCTTCCCTCTCTTCTTCTTTTCCTCTCCTCGGGAGTTAATGGCGCCCGAGTAGTCCCGATTTGCATGGGTTCATCTCGGATGGGACGTAAAGCAGGAGAGGGTAAGGGGCTTACTTCAGGGTAGGATCCTGAACCGCAGCTCTTCTTCTCATTCTTGCGTTCCATCAAGCAGAAGTCGATTCTTAAGATCGCCTTGAGGAGATCAGAAAATGTCTCTGGACGAGGGATACGAGCAAGCTCATCTTTCAGCTCTTCTCGCAATCCTCTGCGGAAAATGGTATATTGGGCTTGTTCTTGCCAACCAGCCTCGGCAGGCAATTTTTTGAAAATTGAGATGTAGGTAAGCAGGTCAGAATTTCCCTGGCGTACATCCAGCAAATCCTCACTGGCTACAAATGCACACTCTGTCTGGAGGAATGTCTGCTGTAGGAGAGCCTTAAATGCTGCGTAATCCTGCAGAACCGCATCGGACTGGGATACCAAGGGAGTTGCCCATGCCAAGGCATTACCCGACATATGAGTAATCATGAATCCCACTTTGGCATGATCGGTAGCGAAGGCGCCTTTTCTGAAGGCGAAATGAAGGTTACAAGCCTCCAGGAATTTTTACTTTTCTTTCTGAGCCGTAAAATTTTCCTGAAACTAGGGGTAGAGGAGGGAGATCAGCTGTTTGCTGTTCTCGAGCAGCCACCCTTTGCTGTAAGGTGGCATTGTCGGTCGTGAGTGTCTGTACTTCAAGATTGAGGTTTTGAACCGCAGCAACTAGTTCTTGTATCTGCTGTGGTGTGGCCATCTCTTCAATTGGGCGTTGCAAGCTATCAGGTTTGGTGGTTATATTATCCGGTAAATCGGTAATATCTTCTTCTTCACTCAGGAAATGAAGCTCTCCCTCTCCCCCTTCCTCCTCACCTGAGGTTGTAGAAGAATAGTCCAGCTTTTTCCTTCGAGATCGCCGGGCTTCAGCCTTCTTTTTTTTGTGCAGATATGATCTGCCTCGGAAGGAAGCCACCGTGATTCCAGCACTGTGAATCCCCGGTAACTCCCTCCGCAACAGCCGGAGTGGTGGAGGGAAAAAGCCACAGGCGTAAAAAAAAAACAAGTCTTCACGAAGAAAGTACCGCAATCCGGTCAAGATGGTATTATAATGATGGAAGCGGGACCCGGTGGATGGTGTTTTGGAGGGATGGAACTGCAGAAGAATCAGGAAGACTACAGAATGAATCTTCAACAAAACGGAATGGAAAGGACTCAGAAATAGGAGGATCCAATAACAGATAGGAAGAAAACACAAATTGGCAAAATTCAGACAGAGCAGGGGAAACAGAAAACAGAAGGGAGGAGGCAAGAGTAAAACAAGGGAGGACAGGCTATCAGTGGAGCAGAGCGCAAGGAGCCTGTAAGGAAGCAAGGAAAGAGAAACGAACTGTAAGCAATAGTGTGGGCGGACAGCTGCCAAGAGGAAATAAGTGAGGAGCGTAAACAACAAGGAGAAATCCAGGAAGTTGCAACACGCCGAGCCGCCGAGTACCGGTTCAGACATAGAACTCGGCGGCGCCCATGTTGAAAAAGACTAGACCGCTGCAGAACGTAGCAAAAAACAGCGTGATGGCACATTCTAATGGCGGTTGAGTTTCAATTTTCTCCAAACTCGCCAGTCTCTCAAGTTCGTGTTACAAGCCCACACAGGACCTAAATAATTAATTTTCTTAAAAAACGACTGAGGCTGCCGTTGGGTCTGAATATCAATTTGACCTTTCTTATTTGAGATCAGACTAGGACAGTCAGTTATTTTCAATTGTCTCATAGGTCTGACCGCCGCTGCTCCATCTGCCGTTATCCGGCACATGAAAAGATCTCAAGAACCTCTTGGATGATCTTCCCTTGATACATGGATTTTTTCAATTTGTTTATTTTTTTTAGTGGGTATTTATCCAAATTGCAAGTTAGATTTGCAGAATCTTAGATAGGGCTGGGGTTGATAACATGCAGGGGACTCAGATTGCCATCCTCAATCTCTTCGTTCCGCAAAGAAAGTGATGCTTGGTCACTTGGTGTCTGGGAATTAATTGTGGGAGGGTAACACCCCCTACCATCTGAGGGGAATTGGGGATACCCCCACTCGTACCATCCAGAAGTATGAACCATCCAGAAGTATGAGTTTATGATGCTTAACTTTGTCTCTAATTTGTCGTACATGTCCATTAAAGAGGTAAGGACCATGTTTAGAGCTGATATGGTAGCCGGGCCCAAACTAATATTAGCTCATGCGGCCCGCATGGAACTCTTAGGGTTAATGGCTACCGAAGATAGAGACAGGTCCAACAAATCCACTGAAGAAAAAGAGGAGCTGTCCACAAACATACGGGGAGAAAGAGATAGAATGGTGAGAGGTTCTGTGGAACCTTGTTCTATCCTCATGGTGTTCCCCTCTCTAGCATAACATCCTCTGCTCCTTCTAGCAAATCAACATTGCAGATGCTCACATTACTGACTGCTGGTATAGGGATTTTGAGCACACACTCTTCCTGATTGGAATTCCCTTGGACCGGGATTGAGTTTGCCACTGTGGCTTTGGGGGGAAAAATGCATAATAGTATTTCGTCAAGGTAAAGCTGATTTTTTGAGGTATTACATACACTCTCTGATACAGTATCAAAGGGGACGTTTACCGCACCTGGCAGAATACTGGAACCTTCAGAGACTGAGACACAAGAGAAGAGTTGCACAAGAGAAGCGTTGCACAAGAGAAGCGTTGCACAAGAGGGGCATTGCCAGGTTCTATTGAGGAACTGCCCTGTGTCTCGGATTGAGTAGACAATGATGTTTTTAAAACCCTTTGACGGAACAGTAGAACTGTCTGGTTTTAAACCTGAGGAATCGGGCGTAAAGCAAGGTGTGGCTAAATCATAACTCACAGATGGGACTGGAGGAGTCATTGCAGAACAATGATCAACAGTAAGGCTCGCAGTACAGGAGGGAATAAGAGGGGATACAGGGGAACCTGCCACCCCACCCTCAAGTGCTTTACTAGGCAGGTCATCACTGGCGTAACAGGGGCCCCCGCAGCCCCCGCGGTGCGGGGGGGCCCGTGGTGTGGGGGGCCCCACCAGCACATGGCTGGGAGGGGGCCCCAGTAAAAAAAAATATATATATATATATTTTTTTTTCTAAAAAAAAAAAAGTTTCTTTTGAAATTCACTCTACATTCATAAAGAACATTTCTGTAACAGAAATAATTTCTTTATGAAGGCAGAGTGACTACAAAAAGAAACTTTCTTTTTGAAGTCTGAGGGCCCCCGTACCCCATGACATGGAAGACCCTAGGCTGGAGCCCTCCATGTCATGGGGTGGGGGGGGTGGGGAACCCTATGCCTTCAAAAAGAAATTGTTTGTTTTTGAAGCCACTCAGCCATCATAAAGAAATTATTTTGATTATGGTTCGGTCCTTAACTGAAATAATTTCTTAATGAAGTTATAGTGACTTAAAAAAGAAACAATGGGGCTCATTCTGACCATGCCGGTCCGGAAACAACGGTGCTGGTAAGCTTACAGGCACTGTTGTTTCCGGACCGGCATATTACAGGTCTGCCTGGTGGGGCTGCCGTGCCCGACAGGTCTGACCCTGCCAGGCACAGCAGCCACGGTAGGCAGACCTGTCACAGAAGCACCGGCACCGTTAACAATGGTGCAGGTGCTTCTGTGTCCCCATTCCCGTGGAGTCTGGAGTTTAACGAAATTACCGGCACCTGATTTCCCAGCCGCCGGACTTGAAATAGCACGGTGGCACCGGGAAGTCAGGCCATAGTAATTTTTTATGGGTCTGGCGGCAACCTGCCGGTAGCACCGGCACGGTTACCGCTGGACCCGTAATGAGCCCCAATTTCTTTTTTAAGTAATAGGGCCCCCCCCTCAACTCCATGAGGTGTGCGTGTATGAGTCTATGGTGAAAGGGTGCACACTCAAATGTATAGCCGGCTGCCTGTGTGTGTATGGTGAAAGGGTGCACACTTAAATGTATGGGTGGCTGTGGGGGTGTGCCTGCATGGTAAAAGGGTGCACACATAAATGTATAGGTGGCTACCTGTGTGAGTGTATGGTGAAAGGGTGCACACTTAAATGTGTGGATGACTGGGTGTGTATAAGGTGAATGGTGTGTGTGCTTGTGTACAGGGGCACAAGAAAACCTTCATTTCGGGGGGGCTAACCCTTCAAATGTTGGGAGAGGCGCTAACTTCACATGCGGTGGGGAGGGGGAAACTTATTTGTGTGGGCGCATCCAAATTATTTACGCATTTTAATGAGACTATTCTAGTGCAGATTCAATGTTACAAGCAGTTAACTCTCTCCTATAAGTCTCCTGTTCCCTCTCTACCCTTCCAATCACTCCCCTGGCATGCAAGTACTAAACCCACATCACGATTTCAATCGCCTAAACAATGTGGAATTTGAATGCAGGTACTAACAGTGAAATGCTTTACGTTGGTAATTGCTGGGTTCTTGTTAACAGCAAAAACCAGGTGCCGTTTAAAATCTGTGTCCTGTTCGGTCTGGCAACTGCTCTAAAGGTTAGCCAAGTTGAGTCAATATAGCCCAAAATGTCAGGGGGGGTAGTGCTGAAGCCCAGTCAACTCAATGGTGTTGCGCTACTACTTGTGTTTAATGCCTTGCTTACTCCTAGCCCTATTCTTCCTCGTCCCAGTACTTATATACGAGGCAGTACGTGTGTTTGAGGCACTCTGCCTCATACAAAAGTACTGGGAAGAGGTAGAGGTACATGGAGGTAATGCCTGATTTAGCTACCTGTAATCTTCATCACTCCTAGTCCCACTGTTCCTCATCCCAGTACTTACCTATGAGGCAAGGAGCCTCATACGAAAGCTCTGGGACAAGGAAGAGGGACGCAGAGGTAATTCTGGGCCAAGGAGCTGATTGTGGAGGTTGGGGTGGTGGGTGGGAGGGAGAGTGGATGTGTGGGGGGGGCAGGATTGTGTGATAAATCATAATGGTTGTCCATGTCCAGGCTAAGCAGGCATGATATGTGGTATTAGTGGCTAGAGAGGCATTTTGATTTAGCCAGTCTAGTCATTCCTCAGTTTGGTATGACTTTCTTTTAACTGGACATTTCTGATAAAGTAGTCCTGCTAACTTTAATTACCTGGCTAGATTGGCATTTGGGTGCTGCCAGTCTAGCCATTTCTTACTGCGGCATTGTATATTTTTCTGGGCATCTGTGATAAAATGATATGATGTGATTCAAGTCATTTATAATGCGCCTGTACACAAGTGTACACAAGGGAGGGATGATAGAGGGAGGACAAGACAAACGATCTCACTAGGCCTTGTGTCATTGTGAGAACGAGAAGTGCAAGGGAAAAGGGAGCAGGGACGTGCAAGTGAGAGGGGAGGGGAAAACAGGGCAGCAATGCTCTCAGTAAGTGCAGCCAGGGCAGAGCAGCTATTGGTTGTGCAAGGAGAACAATGGACTGCAGGGTTACAGTTACAGCCCCTAAGTGCATGGTAGGCCCGGAGGCAGTGCAAGGGTTACCAATCAAGAAAGAGCCTGGACTCAGAGCGACTCTGAGGGTAGCCAAGCAGCCAGTCAGTACAGCAGACATGTAGGTCAGGTAGGTCAGCAGGGGGGGGGAGAGAGAGCGAAAGCAGCAGAGAAGAGGAAAGCTTTTAGCTGCTTCCGAAACTTCAGGTTGTCCGCCTCAAGTTTGAGAGGGGCAGGGAGGCCATTCCAGTTGGAGGCACCAGCAGAGGAGAGAGGTCTACCCCCACTCTCTGCCTGGAGAAATGTCTAAGCCTTAGAGAGTTGGAGGTTGCTGAGTGAAGGGTTAGAGAAAGAAGGTATTTTGGAAGAGAGCATTGGATTTAGTGTTGGCACTGGCCCCAGAAAGCCTTGTGGGCAATGCAAAGGTTCTTGAACTTGATCCTTGCAGCCATTGGAGAGATTTCAGGGCTGGAGAAATACAATCCCAGGGCTTGAGGCCAAGGCTAAGTCTTGCAGTCCTGTTCTGGATTATTTGCAGATGAAGGAGACTAGAGGAAGACAGGTTGAGAAAGTGGCTGTTGCAGTAGTCCAGCTTAGAGACAGTGAGCTTCTGGTGGAGAGTGAGAAAGGGAAGAGTCCCTTTGAGGAGGAGCAGCTGGTAGTGGGACTTCTTGGTGATGTCCGAGATGTTAGGAGAGAAAGAGAGTGTGGCGTTGAAGATGACACCAAGGTTTTTTGCCTCGCAGGAAGGCAAAGGAAGAGGGCCCAAGGTGGTCTGCTATAGTGAGAGAGGAAACACAGTGGCAAGGGTCCCAATGAGAAGGATCTCTGTCTTACTGGCATTAAGGCAGAGATTGTTGAAGGCGCACCAATCCTGAATCGTGGATAGACGGTCAGGAATGAGCAAGAGAGGAGAGGAGGATGAGGGGAGCCTGAAGGAAAGCTGAGTCATCCGCACAACACTGAAAGTTAGAGGATAAGGTAGAGATCAGGGAGGCCAAAGTGGCCAAGTAGAGGTTGAAAAACCAGCGTGAGAGGATAGAGCCCTGGGGAATGCCACAGGTAGAGAGAGGTGGCGGAGAGAATGGGACCACGATCGACCTGGGAGCGGAGTGGCGGTCCAAGTGGAAGTAGGTCAGTCACTCTAGGGTCTGATCTGTGATGCCCAGGTTCTCACAGAGTCGATTGATCAGGATGGCGATGTTGACCCTGTCGAAAGCAGAGGAAGGATGAGAATAGAAGGAATGCTGGAATCAAGGTTAGAGAGCAGCACAGGTGTTAAGGAGAGCAGTTTCCATGCCTCTGACAGCTCTGAAGCCAGACTGATGGTCATGGAGACAACCAACAGATTCAGTGTGGAGAGTAAGCTAGGAGATGGCAAGCTTTTCCAAGAGTTTGCTCAGGAAAGGTGGAGATTGAGCGATAGTTTTCCAGCAGGTAGGATCAGCAGACTGCTTCTTGAGGAGTGGGTGCACAAGGGAGTGCTCAAAGGGAGAGGGGAACATTGCAGTGGCGAAAGAGTGATTACAGAAATCGGCCAAGGCTGGAGCGAGGGTGTCAATATGGGCTTTGATGGTTCTGGAGGAGCAGCGGAGCACCTGTTTGGACGACACTTTCATAGATCGGACTTGTCTAGAAACCTTGTCAGGTGTTGTCAGAGAGAAAGAGGAAAAAGGAGGAGGAGAGAAGAGATGGCCAAAATGGGCCGAGAGAGGAAGAGGACATAGAGGACAGGATGTCCTGAGATTTAGCAGAGACATGAGAGGCCAGAGCTGTACAGAGGGCATGGGAGGGAACAGAAGAGGTATAGACCACAACAGGATTGACCAGTTCCTTGCAGATTTTAAAGAGTTTGGACGTGTTGTTCGAGGCCATGGAGACACATGCTTTATTGTGTGCTCTCTTCTTGATGAGTGTTATTGCTTTGACTGGCATTTTGCTGAAAACAGTCTAGGTATGTCTAAATGTGGCCTGGCATTCTGTACTATAATGTTATTACGTGTTTACACTGGTCTACATTGTGCAGCCAGTTGGAAGCATTAATGTTCCTGTGCACTGTTGGTGACTTGCATGTATTGGATTGTGTTACCCTACAAAACAATTGCAAACACTCTGGCTTTATAGCCAATTTATCTCAGAAAGTGTGCTGTATATTGCATTAAAACACATATTTATATCTTTTTCCTAGTGCAGTGTGCGGCATACCCCTTCAGCAGCACGTTCATGCGTATTGTGCAAGCGTGACAGTCTAGGCCGGCCCAGAGTGTGGCGCAACCCGTGATTTGTTGCCGAGTCTGGGGGCCCCCTCAGCATGGCTCGCAGGGGGGCCCCCACATTTTGTGTTACGCCACTGCAGGTCATACATGATACAGTTGCATTAGAAGTAGTACACACAGAGTTTTCCTTTAGGATGCAATATTACACTTCCTACCTCACTGCTCTCGAGCCTGCTCCGAAGTCCACTGTCTGCACTGAAGGGGCCTCCAGATCTTTTAAGGAAGAGGGCAATATCAGAATGACCATGGAGCAGATTACTGCCCCTGCTGCAACTACAACAACTGCACTCTGCAGCCGCACTCTGCACACAGCACGCCATGCTGAAAACGCTTCCTTTAGCTTCTAGTAGTGTAGCAGCAATAACAGTCCGACTGAAACACGATCCTCAGACTCCAATCTCACTGCAACAACTGCACTCTACAGCTACACTCCGCACACAGCGCTCCACGCTGAAGACGCTTCCTTTAGCTTTTGGTAGTTGTGGTGTGTGGCCCATTTAACTGTGGGCCTGTTGCCCTTTTAAAAAAGAGTGTCATGACTTTGTCATGACACTCCTCAATAAAAGGAGCTCTGCTGGCATGTGAGGAGCAGTGCAGAAGAGCCCCAGGAAGTAGCAACTTGTATCTGTGTAATTGTTTTGTCTTTGTCTGCGTGTGACCATGGCCTACTGTAGCAGCCCCGGCCTGGGTGCCCCCGAGCCGAGGCTGCATTCTGCTGGGTGCTCTCAGCCACGGTACAAGCATACAGTGTTCCGGGTCCTGCAGGGGGCCCACTGCCTTATGGTTAATGCAAGCCTTCAGTATCCTTCTCAAGCCCGGTGCTCCCGGCATCTGGTGCGGCCCCCACTGGCGACAAGGTGGTCTGGGCCCTGCGCACATCATTGTGCGAGCTGCCAGAAGCCTCCATTGGATTTTGGCGGTGACCGCCTGTGAGGAAGAGGCGGCGGCAGTGGCCACGAAACAAAGGAGCCGGGTGTCATCACATGCCCGCAGTGAAGAAGCGGTGCACGGCGGACTGGTTGGCCACTCCACACCGTTCCCAAAGAGGATGAGAAGCGGAGCGGGAGGTCGCATTGCCCCAGGCCTTCCACTGCAGCCCCAGGTGAGGCTGCGGGACCGTGTCTGAGCTCCAAGCAGGCACGGAGAAGGAAGGGGGTATGGCCCACGAACATCGGGCCACAGCGGTGAACGAAGAAACAACACTTGAGCCACAATGATGGAAGGTGGGCGTGGCCCACGAACACCGGCTTGCAGCGGCACGAAAGAGGGTCATTGAAGCCTCCGCCAGCCCTTGAACAAAGGGCCATGTATTGAAGCCTGCGGCAGCCCTGGAGGGAAGGGGTGTGCCCCACGAGACCCTGGCCAACCAGGTAAAAATAAGAACAAAGGGAAACAGAGGCCCGCAGCGTCCCCGGAAATAAAAAGGGGCAGGGCTTATCAACATCAGGGCTTGCCTCCAGTACTCTGCCTGCAGAGCAGACAGTGATGCAGCACTGGCAGACCTGCCTATAACTTGGTCTGGGTACTCCATCGGCCCGATGGCTCAATGACCAGGAACACAAAAAGGGCCCATCAATCCACCAGTCTGCCCTGAAGTCTCATCAGTCTACCCCTTGCAGTGTTTCCTCGTCATCACCCGGGGTATCCAGGTGTCCCCAGGTGGGTAGTGGCTCCATAAGGAGTGCTTGTGCGCCCTCAGTGTCTTCCAAATTGGTCAGCCAAGCCAGGGGCCCATCAACAGTAAGCGCAAATGGCGGCACGCCCAGTAATCATCATGGGGATGATGACAATGAAGGGGTGAATCGATGAGGTGATCAGCTGGCGCCCCTGTATCCATTCAATGTGGTGGGTGCACCAGCCAGTCTCGGACCCCGGTGGTCGGCGTGGGTGGAAAACCAAGAACTGTATTTCGAGGCTGTCGAGATCAAGGACAGGGTGAAACGACCAACCCTCCTGTACTCAGCTGGCCCGGCTGTCCAGAGGCTGTTTAAGACCTTGCGGCCCATAGACCAGTCATATGGCACAGTCATTGCAGCACTGAACAAGTACTTCCTGCCCATGGTCAACAGGGATTATGAACGGTTCAGGATGAGATGCGCAAGGCAAGAGGAAGGGGAGAGCCTTGATGCATTTCATGGCAAGCTTCATGGCATTGCGTTGTCCTGTGCTCTGGGTAACTTCAGGGCTCATATAATCTATGGCTGTAGCTCAGCTAAGCTGCGGAAACAGGTCCTTAGGGAGCCAGGGCTGGGCCTCAACCGGATACTGGAGCTGGGCCGTGCCCAGGAACTGGCGGAGGTGCGTATCTCTTTGACGGACCTCTCCAGGCAGCAGCTCAAGCTGGAAGCCCCCATGCAATGGGTGAAGTTGGAGGAGGTGTCGGTTGTGAGCAAATGGCAAGGAAGTAGGCCAATGAGAAGAGGGGATTGGGCCTGCAGAGAGCCAGGTGCCGCAATATGCCATTAGTGTGGATGGGACCTCCCGCACGCACAGAAGTGCCCGGCCATAGGACACATGGGTGGGAGGTGCGGAAAAGTGGACCACTTTGCACGGGTGTGCCCAGCCCGACGCCAGCCAGCATGGCCGGGCCATCAGCAGGAAGTGCATCAAAGGAGGTCGCAGGGAGGAACCCCCCCCAGAGTATCAGCGGTCCAGCTGGCAGAGGAGCAAAGGAGGGGACTGTACGACTATGTGGAGGAGGAAGATGAGGAGAATGTGTTCTTCTTGTCCTGCAGCAGCGCCAGCGGTCAGTTTGATCCAGGCATTTTGATAATGCCGGCCACTAGGCCTCCCCTGGGTGTGTGGACTGGAATGCACCCGAGTTTGCAGTGGTTGAGTAGTGTATAGGAGTGGTGTGTGGACTGGAATGCACCACTGGTTGCAGTGAATTGGAAGTCGATGGGTGGTGCGTGGACCGGATTGCACTACAGTAGTGGACCCCTGTACAGGGTCTTTTGTCTTACATGGGTTGTGGGGTTTTCGTTATAATAAAGGAGGGATGTGGTGTGTGGCCCATTTAACTGTGGGCCCGTTGCTCCTTTAAGAAAGAGTGTCATGACTTTGTCATGACACTTCTCAATAAAAGGGGCTCTGCTGGAACGTGAGGCGCAGTGCAGCAGAGCCCCATGAAGTGGCAACTCGCGTCTGTGTAATTCTTTGGTATTTGTCTGCTGTGTGACCACGGCCTACTGTAGCAGCCCCGGCCTGGGTGCTCCAGAGCTGAGGCTGCATTCTGCTGAGACACCCCAGCCACGGTACAAGCATCCAGTGTTCCGGGTCCTGCAGGTTGCCCACTGCCATATGGTTGCTGTGAGCCCGCAGTTGATGGTAACTATAAACTCAACAGTGAATGGGTTCAACGCCATAAAAGAAGAACTAAGAGCAATAAGATTGGTGGCCCTCCAGAATAGATACGTCCTGGATCTCCTCACAGAGATGCAAGGAGGAGTTTGCGCCAAAATTGGGAGTTCATGTTGCACATTCATTCCTGCCAACGATGAAGATAACAGAGCTCTCTCAGACGCAGTTGAAATTTGGCCCAAATGCATACAAAGAGGTGGGATGAAGCACGTGGAACAGGGAAGGACAAGAGCTGGCTAGCAGATCTCTGGTCATGGATGCCATCATGGCTGGCAGATGGACTGAAGGTGATAGTTTGAGCTCTGGCGTTGGGAGAGGCATCACTGTGTGGGATAAAGATATGTATTGGAAGGTGTAAGAAGACAGCAGAAGAAGCAATAGGGATGCAAATTCTGATGGATATGAACATCGACGGAGCAATTGATGATATTGTGAAAGAAAGAGACAGACTTAGAGAAAGGATAACAACGTGTGAGCTGTTCCCGGCTGGCATGGAGGTCGACAACCCATGTAACCCAAGGAAGTATGAAGGGAAATGGGTTTGGTGCAAGCCTGAAGGAGGATGTGCCTACATGTGCTGGTCATTCGACAATCATGTGAACTCCCATGGACATCTTGCAGGGATCATGAAGATATGGCGATAGATGATCCACGGTTTTATCGTGATGTGGTCGACAAGTCGGCCAGAGGGGGGACTGAAGAGGAAAGGTCGAAATCCGGCCCTGTTCCCTGTCCCACAAAATACTCAACCCGACAGAAGAACCAAAGACAATATGGCCGCTGATCGTACAAGCTCGCACCAATCCCCACTGCGCCTACGATGGACAAGTACAATGAAAGATACCCTCTCAGTCAACATTACAACCCAAGAGCAGTACGAACATTACCCAAAGTGGACGAAGACCCACAGGGTGGAACAAAAGACAACTCCATTGACAGTCTCGACTAAAAGCATCAAGTAGCCACACATCATGTTGTTAGAGACAGCATGACAAAGCAGCATCAGACATGATGCACATGTGCCATCCACACATCGAGACAAAACCACGCACCAAAACACACGAAGAACACATGCGTACCGTTCTGTAAGTAAGAGGACAGTGACATGTACATACTGTATGCACGTTAATTATTTTGCCATTAGCTTATCGCAGCAACATAGAAACCGCAAGAAGCAAGAAAATGTTGTGTACATGCTTGCAGATGTTTACTGCAAATAACCCTATGGAGATGCAGGAACACTCGAGGGACTTGACAGAGCCATAACGCACCAACCTATGGATACTATGGAAAAGAGCACACAGTAGGAACTACACTATGACTTAGGAAATCACAGTAGGCCACAACAATCTCAGAAAGCTGAAGCTAAACTGATCACTGCACGAACCAGAGAGCTGTTGTGTGTGGAACGGGACCACTGCAAAGGTTGCATTGTTGCAAGTGACATTCTTTCCCCTGAACTGAAGAAACACCAATGGGGCAGGCACAAATAATTCTCCTTAAATTCAGAGCTCCAGAAGCTCACAAACGCGGTATCTGAACATGTGGTCCAGCAGCACTGATGGTGAGCCAAGAAATGGCATCTGGGAAGAGCAGCGATCTCACAAACCAGACTTGCAACAAAGTCGTTACAACCGAGCCGAAGTTGTATGATGGGAAAGGAGCACTCTCAATAGTCATGGTGGTTCACATGAGCTATAATGCAGACACATAGTTGTGTATATTACCTTAAACAGGTACACTCCGAGCTGAGAACCAACTTGTGTCCCAGGGCTGGGGGTTAGCAGCTCGATCAATCACAATTCATGGCCCTAAGGGTGGGTAGTTGGGGCCACCGACCAATCATCCGGTCCGCATACTGCAACATTTAGAAGTTGCATTTTTCAGGGATGTTTCAAGCCTGACACCTGACATGAGAGGACCAGTAAACTAACCTCTATTGGGACCGCTATAAGGGAACTACCACCCAACACCCAATCACAAACGGTGATACGTTTCAGGAGAAGGGCCCAGACTGGGACGTCATTGAGATACAACCACAATACAAAACTGGCCTGCAAGCCAGTGTTCGATGAGTGTGTCTGGATTTTCCTTCCATGTGCTAATCCCTGATGGTTTGTTGGCTGTAATAAACCACAGTTGAACTTGCTGCCTGTCTGGACTTGCGTTCCTTTTGGGAGAGGAAAGGAGTTAGGCCTTTCATGAGTTTGGAGTTCGCGAACTCCTAGCAACCACCCTGCTTGCCTGGAAGTTCTTCCCTAACACTTGTGATAACAGGCTTTGTGAGCACTGTTGTGTCCTGTTGAGATTGCCGCTTTAATGTGGCATGCCCTTTTAAGGAGAAGAAAGTCCATTGTTGGGGAATGCAGGACATGTGGGTCCAGGTTAGTGGGGATTGTGTGTGGGAGCCATGCTTCAAGAGGCACAGTGTAAGTACAATGGGAAAGGGCCAAATGTGTGCTTTTGCTGCTATACCAGTGTCTGCGCTGCCTGGGTTTACTCTTTTGGTGGTCGTCACTCTTAGCGGTGATGCTCAACAACCCGCAAGATCCAAAAGCACACTCCTTTCAACATTTATATAGTTATTTAGATAGATTTAGAAAGGTCATGTCGACTTCCCTAAATGGCCTCTTAATTAATTATATGCGTGCCAATACCTGAATTAAGGGCAGCCTTCCTCTGTATGACACCATGGTAGACTTTTCTAAAACCTTTGCTATCATCAATCGAGGCAGTTAGAACTTAAACAGTGAGGTCTGCCTCCTCCTCTCCTGGCAATTATAGACCACATACATGATAACACGCTGGTCCAAATTAGATTACATGGGCTGGGTCATTTGACAAACCCAATCTGAACTATGAGAGGCCTAAGGCAGGGGTGCATTCTTGCCCCCTGCCTTTTTAATTCATATTTGGCTGATTTGGGGGAGGTATTGCAAAAACAGCCCTGTCAGTCCTAAAATACGCAACCAAAATGTTTGCTGGATGGCGTATACGGACAATATAGTCTCAGTTGACCACACTCACATAGGCCTCCAGCACCTTTTAAATGAATTTAGTTGGTATTCTTCGGAAAGTTACCTGTTGATCAACCCCCAAAAATCACATAAAAATGTGCTTCTCAAAAACAGCTAGACGGTGTGCAGGTTTCAAGTGGGTTTTGAACTCTGTGGAGGTTATTTCTGCAAAGGAAGGTCTATACCTGGGTTTTAGAATGACATTACAGCCTAGCATAGCTTTCATATAGGTTAATTTGGAGGAAAAGATAGACCAGTTTGTCTGTCAAATGAAGACTGCTAAGTAATTTTTTTATACAGAAAAAGTTATTCCAGCGCTGTTTTATGGGATCGATGTCGAAACGCAAGCCTGGGGTGTTGACTGGGTCTGCTTGGAGGGGAGATTATGGAAGAAAGTTTTTAATTTACCTCTCTCTGTTCCAATGGCCTCCCTCCGTTATGAGCTCGGCCTGATCTAAATGAAAGCGTGGTTAGACTGGAGGTTGGTTTCCTTTTCCAGATCTATAAAGCTTCCTCATCAGAACTCTTCTTATTATGATATTAGGATACACATGGCAAGAGGGGAAGATCCAGTCCTTTATATATTGAATAGTGCGTTAATAACCATTCTGAATAACTGTCTCTGCACTTTTAACGATTTGACCACAAATCCGTGCAGTGTCAAATTATCCATCAAGAGAGCGGACTGGATAAACACAATTGACAGGATGAGAAGCTCTCGCTTGCATGGTTCATTATCCAGACTGGATAGGCCTTTCCCTGTCTTGTGCACATATCTGCGCAAATTTCCAAACGCATATTGGCTTGGCCAATTTGTAAGATTCCGATTGAATTTGCTGCCTACAGGAGAGGTCATGGAAGTTCGGTTAAGAGGACATAGTTAGGATGGCATGTGTAAGCTGTGTAGTGAGAAAGAGAAGTAGCAAACCTTGAAGCACATTCTAATTTCATGTCCAGCTTTGCAAGCTCAGTGTCAATTGTATTTAGGACGATTTGTGAATAACAGTGTGTGGTTAAACCCTGAAATAATCTTGGAACGCTTGTCCTCTGGGCATGAAACTTTCTTGACTATCGAAGTGTTGAGTAATGTGGGACTTTTAGAATGATCTTAACGAGGTATATTGGTCACAATGTTTGATTTATTACGAAATATTTTAATTTAATTCTGTTTTGTATGTTTGGTAAATGTAAAATGTATATTTGTGTACGTTTTGATATGCTATGTAAAAGGTCATATTTTTGACTAAAACAAATTAAATAGAAAAATATATATATAGGGTTTTCACTGCAGGCTAGGGTGTAACAAAAGGAAGTGCAATAGGAAGGAGGGGTGGGACACAATTGATAACAAGGTGAATAGTGGGTGCGTTAGGAGCAGGTAGGAACATCAGAAGAATAGAATAAGGGCCGGCTTCTGATCTGGAAAGGGAGGGATAGGCCTCCACTTAAATGTAGCACAGAAACTCCCCAATCCCTCTTGATCGCGCGCTTCAGCAACTTCTTCACCTGCCCATCCATATCTTAAGCTCTTGAAAGATGCTATGTTTAAGTTCACTGCTGATCGTATTTCTACAGGATCATTGCAACGTTGTAACATGGTGTAAAATTGTGGTACTGCACAGCCACGAGTTTAGCAAAGTGGTGCTCTTGGTAACAGACCCTGAGGCAATGGAAAGTACTGTTGGAGGAGGGCTTCAATATGAACACTGAAATGGAGGTTGAAAGTGTAAGATGAGTGAAAGGTGAAAGGAAAAGTGGAATCAATGGCCCTCTGGGGAAAAGGGCCTCAGTGAGGTATTGGGGCAAAAGTGGGGTGGGGGGGTGGAGTAAATGGAATAGAGAGATTGCTAGAAATATGTCAGGATCCTATATGACCTCTGGAAAAAATACATTGCTTATGCAGAGTGGTAGCTAGGACAGTTAGGGTTATTTTTTTTGTTTTTGTTTATTGTGTATTTGTAAGGCACTTATACATCAAGTAAATTGTATTTCAAAGCGCCCCTAGGGCAGACGGGGAGGGAACATGGGAATGAAAGGCAAATATAATAACAATGAAGAGAAAGAAAGAGGTGGTCTTACTAGGCCTTGTGAGCCTTCAGAACGTGCAATTGCAGAGAGAGAGAAGGGATGAGGGAGGGGGTAAGTGCTAGGAGTTCCATTGAGATCGCTTGGTAAGCGTGGTCAACTGCCAATACAATAAGGGCAGGCCTGTGACACAGCGCAGGCCAGTGGGCGACCAAAGGCAAGTGCTAGGAGTGGGCAGGGCTGAGGCTATTGTGGGGAGGGAGCAGGACCCATAAAGGACACATAAGAGCCCTGGTCACCAATATCAGCAGTTGTGGGGTTTAGCAAGGGAGGGAGAGGGGGAAGGAGGAGGTGAAAAGGAAAGTCTTGAGGAGCTTCCGGACTTTGAGGAGATCTGTATCAAGACAGAGAGAAAGGGGGAGGCTGTTCCAGAGGAGGCAGCCAGCTGGGGAAAGAGATCAGCCACCAGCTTGCTGTTTAAAGAAGTGCTTGACACGCAGAGAGTTGGCGCCGGAGGAGCGTAAAGATCTGGAGGGAGAGTATTTGGTGCGAGGCACAGACAGCCTCATGGATGATGCAGCGAGATTTGAATTTGATGCTTGCAGCAACCGGGAGCCAGTGGTGAGATTATAGGGCTGGATAGATGAGGGCCCTGGGCTTGAAACCAAGGATAAGTCTTGCAGCCCTATTCTGGATAAGCTGGAGGGGACGTAGAGAGGAAGAGGGTAGATTAAGGAAGAGGCTGTTGCAGTAGTCCAGCCTACAGAGTACCAGTGCTCTAGAGACATTGAGCCTCTGGGGGAAAGTGAGGAAAGTAGGGATTCCTTTGAGAAGGTGGAGTTGAAAGTGGGCCTTCTTGGCAAGGTCCTGGATGTAAGGGAGGAAGGAAAGAGAGGAGTCGAAGATGACTCCAATGTTTCAGGCTTCAGATAGTAGAAGAGGGAGAGCCCATAGAGGGTGGCCAGAGTTAAGGGAAGAAAGAGGGAGGCAGAGATCATTGGAGGGACACCAGGACTGGATGGCAGAGCAGTTCTTCACGGTTGTTCAGGAGAGCAGTTTCCGTGCCTCTTGATGCTCGGAATCCAGATTTATGGTCTTGTAGGCAATCAACAATCTCAGTATGCTGGGTGAGTTAGGGGAAGACAAGCTTCTCCAATAGTTTCCCAATGAAGGGGGTGATAGAGATGGAGTGGTAATTAGCCGGACACAAGGGGTCAGTGGAAGATTTTTTCAGGAGGGGGCGAACAATAGAGTGCTTGAGGGAAGAGGGGAAATACCCAGAATCAGAAATCAGCAAGTGCTGTCCTTAATAGTTCTGGAAGAACAGGGGGAGACCTGTATGGAGGAGAATCATTATGGAGCTCTTAACTCCTGCCAAACAAAGCAGAGGCAGCCATCTTCTACTCACATTTAAAATTGGTAAGGTTCATTGATGGGGAATGCTGGACAGGGCGGGGCCTCGGTCAGAGTTGGCAGGGATCTTCTATGGGAGCACTCCAGAAGTACAATGCAGGTAGGCAAGGGCCACGTTTGTACTGTCTCTGCTATGTTGTTAACATGCAGAGCTGCTCCTGGGGGTAATACTTAACTGGGTGCAGGTCAGGCAACCCACAACATTCCTTAGCAAAGTTCCCCCTCCAGTACACTGAAACAATAATTTCTAGATGACCATGTTCAGGATTCTGTTTGCCACAAATTCTTTTAGATTGGATTTCTTTATCTATTCAGTCCTCCCTGGTGTTAAATATTTATGTTTTGCTCTTGGCTTCCCTTGTGGATCTTTTGGTATTCAATTATTTATGTATGCTGACGGCACCCAGATTGTTCCATGACCGGATGGGGAGAAAGCCAGTTTAAACTTTGTCTTTCTGTCGTTGATACATGGATGTGTCATTTCAGGCAGAAATGTAATGACTCTAAAACCGAAATTTTCATGCCCTTTGTTACCCCGATTGGTGTTTTTATTTGGGCCTGAATATTTAGGTTCTTGCTGTAAAGGACCGTTAGGGGGTGGTCTGTACTTCTGCTCTCTATATGTTAGAGGGGAGGCACAGAGGACCCCAGCCTAGATTCTCTATTCGGTAGCTATGGTCGAGCAATCAAGGCCTAGCTTCTGAGGAGGTGATGCAGGCTGGTTCATAAGTACAGTGTAGTCCCCAAGCCCCCACAAAGGAATGTCCGCACACTGTATTGGTTAGAACACAGTCTTTATATAATCAATATTCAAGGTTATGTACACTCATCATAATAACTCACTTTGTACTTAGGAAAATCAACAATGGCAAATATATACAATTCTAAAGTGGTACCACCCTTTGTATTAGATCTTATTAAAGTGCATCAACAATACTGTAACAATGTCACACAGATCAATAGAGTGAAACCAGCAATAGAGAGAGGAGAGAAAATAAGATGGTTGAGCAATAGGCAGAATACTGGCCCCTACCACTAGACACAGTTCTGTGTGGAGATCCCCCCACCTGGGCAACCTGTAAAATAAAGATATAGCACAAGCCCAGTCCATATATTGTTCTGCAAGTCTTATTCCCTCCTATAATGTTTTTACCCCCCCAATGTACCTGGTGGAGTCGAGTTCTTCGAAGAGGCGTCGACAGATCCTTCTTGAGCGACCCCCTTTCAAGCTGAGTCACGGATCGTCGCGAGGCGTCGAGAAGCGTTGAGGAACTCGGCGTTCGGCGGCGGGGAATCGACGGCCCTTCTGGAATGCCTTCCCTTTCAAGCGGGAGACACAGGGCGTCGAACGTCCGTCGAGGAACTCGGCGTTCGGCGTCGGGGAATCGACGGCCCTTCTTGAGTGCCTGCCCTTTAAAGCGGGAGACACAGGTCGTCGAACGTCTGACGGAGAACACGGGTGAACGGCGTCGATGAGGCGGCAGCTTCGTCCGAGCGGTGCTCGTCGGAGTCGGAGCGTTGGCGTCCTGCAAGGAAGAGGCGTGCGGGGCACCTCGATGACAATTGTTCTGGACCGCAAAGATTGTGGAGACGGGGGCCCAGCAAGGGCGTCGAGTCGTTCGAGTCTTTGTGGTCTTCGGGTGGCGGGAAACCCACCGGCAGGTTTCTCCTCGGCGCGTTGGTCGTCCTCGACTTTCTCCGGCAGGATAAAGTGGTCGACGAAGCGGACGAGGGAGTCCTTCGATTCGAATGTTCTTAGGCAAAGGTGCGGACGGCTCCAGTCATCGGCGGCACGGCGTCAAGTGGTTTCCACGGCTGGGCAACACAACTTCGACGGGCCTCCAGCGGTTACACAGACCTGCGAACCCTGGTCGACGGCAATGGACTTCGACGGCGGCGATGTCCGGGTGCTTCACTTCGATCTCCTCGGTGGTCCCGTCTCGGGTCGGCAGCCTTTCGAGGGTCTGACTTCTAGGGCGCTTCGGCGAAGATGGAGCGGTGCTCGATGGTCCCTCGGAGCACGGGAAGAGGGTGCCTTACCAGGTCCTCTCTCGGGTCAGTCTTCGACGATTTCGGCAGCCTTCGGATCGGTCGAATCAAATGCAACAGCAAGTCTTTTTCTTCCAGCTGGACGTCGAGGATCAGCAGTTCCAGTTACTCTTAGAGTGGAGACTCAGCTCCAGAACGCTTCTGAACAATTACCAGTGGTGAGATGTCCCCAGATATACTATTCTGTCTCTCATCCACACTGCTGGCACACACTCAGCAGCCAATCATACAGAAGGGCATTCATGCAGTCAGTCAGCCAATCAGGCACACAGTGCATTCAGGCCACACTCCTCCCTTTCAGACACTCACAACAAGGAATGTGGATTGGGACAAGTACCCAGCCATTCAACACTACACACTGCATTCAGGCCAGTTTCGGGCAGGGCTGTCTCAGTCTTTGTCTCTCATGCCAGAAACCAGACAACCACAACAAGGAGTGTATATTGGTCACACACTCCATTCACCCAGGTCCCACCCACAGGAGGTACCCACAACATACAGTCACTGGGAAGGCTCCATTCAGTCTAGCTGGGCCTTCACAACAACACCATATATGGAACTTCCACCCAACAGCCAGTCAGGGGGAAGGGACAGAGTCAGGGCTTCCCAGGACTTTGGGAAAACAAGGTAACAGGTAATAGAAGGCAAGAGGCCACAGGGGCCATCTTGTTTCCTATCAGGAATCAACTGATCCCAATGGCAGGGCCTGGGTATCCCAAAATGGAGGACACCCAGAGCACCTGTCAAATTCAGCATGGAGCTGCCACCAGCCCATACCCTGCTCTGTGGGCCACCCACAGGTGCCCAAAAACATACACTAGGGGCACAGGGTTGTACCCCTACCCATGGGTGCCATAAGGGTATCCCATGGGTCTGTTCACCAAACCAAAAGAGAGAGCTGCACTGCCAGGAGTCCCACATGGACTCCTGGGCAGAAAACACGACAGAACACACGATAAAAAGCAGTAAAGGACAAGGATTCAGAGGCCCTGTCCCTCTGATGCATTTCCAGCATCACAGTCGCCCCCCCCCAGACTGAGGTGGAGGGTGTCTAATCTCCCACGGGATAGACACCCTCATCCAGACGGTCAACATACCTTCTGGAAAGGCCATCTGCATTATCGTGATTCTTCCCTGGTCTGTGCTCTATGGTGAAGTCTAGCCCTTGCAGGCTAATGGACCACCTGAGCAATTTCGGATTCTCACCCTTCATTTGCATAAGCCACTTCAGGGGCTTATGATCTGTTTGGACCTTGAAGGTAGACCCCGTAAGGTAGGGCCTAAAACGCCTAAGGCTCCAAACTATGCTAAAACACTCCTTTTCAACAGTAGCCCGCCTAAGTTCTCTACCCTTGAGTTGTCTACTGATGAATATGATAGGATGTTCTCTCCCTTTGTCATCTAACTGGGACAAGACAGCTCCAATTCCGGTGTCGCAGGCATCCGTCTGGACGATAAAGGGTCGGCTGTAGTCAGGCGCACACAACACAGGTGCCCTACACAGACTTTCTTTCAAGCCATCAAAGGCCCTATGACAGTCTTCGGTCCAATTAACCTTCCTAGGCTGTTTGGGTGAAGTTAGAGCTGTCAGGGGTGCAGCTATGGTTCCATAGTCTGCCATGAAATTGCGATAGTACCCAGTGAGGCCCAAAAAGGCTCTCACCTGGGTTTGAGTAGTGGGAGTCTCCCAGTTCTATACATCCTGTACTTTACTGGAGAGAGGTTGGATTTGACCCCCTCCTACCTCATGACCAAGATAGGTAACTTTCCCCTGAGCTATCTGGCACTTGGTGGCCTTGATAGTGAGGTTAGCCCTTTTCAAGGCCTGCAACACCTTATCCAGATGTGTCAAATGCTCTTCCCAGGTGGAACTGTAGATGGCAATGTCGTCTAAGTAACCCACACAAAAGGCTTCCAGCCCACTGAGCGCATGGTTGACCAATCTCTGGAAGGTGGCAGGGGCATTCTTCAACCCAAAAGGCATGACCCTAAACTGGTAGAGTCCCTCAGGTGTTGAGAAGGCCGTCTTTTCCTTGGCATGGTCCGTCAGAGCTATTTGCCAATAGCCTGAGGTAAGGTCAAAGGTGCTCACAAATTTGGCAGCACCTATGGTGTCCACGAGCTCATCAGCCCTGGGCAATGGGTGCGCGTCAGTTTTGGTGACGGCATTGACTCCTCGGTAGTCCACACAGAACCGCCAATCCTTGGTACCCGCCTGGGAACTTGCCTTGGGGACAAGGACCACTGGACTGGACCAGGGACTGGTTGAGGGTTCAATAACACCCAGATCCAACATCTTGGCGACCTCAGCCTGGATGTGGTTCTTGACGGTATCTGACATACGGTAGCACCTGCTTTTGACAGGCACACTGTCACCAGTGTCAATTTCATGCCTACACCACGGTGTAAGGCCTGGCGTCAGTGAAAACAGAGAGGCATACTGTTGGAGCAAAGCCCTGCAGGCCCCCTGTTGCTCTGTTGTCAAATCCGGAGAGAGATGTACTCCCTCCACTGAGCCATCCTGAGGGTTGCTATGCAGCAAATCAGGAAGGGGCTCACTCTCATCCTCTTCTTGCCCTGAAGCTAGCAAGAGACATGAGACTTCTGCTCGCCGGTGGAAAGGCTTGAGCCGGTTGACATGGAATACCTGAAGGGCTACCCCAGAGGCTCCCATGTCAACCAGATTATTGACTTCACCCATCTTGGAGATGATCCTGAAGGGTCCAGTCCACTTGTCTGCCAAAGCTCTAGGCTTGGTAGGCTCCATCACAAGGATTTCCTGTCCCGGAGTCCAATCCACTTGCGAGGCTTTAAGGTCATGCCAGTACTTATTCAATTCCTGGCTGGCCTTGAGATTTGCTCTTGCCTGACCCATCTTCTGTGTCATCCTCCGTCTGAGGCCTAACACATAGTCCCCCACTGGCTTGGCGGGACCTGGAGGGGTGGCTTCCAAGCCTTCTCTGATCAAGGCGAGGGGCCCCCTCACGGGATGTCCAAAGAGTAACTCAAAGGGGCTGAAACCAACACCCTCTTGAGGTACCTCTCTGTAAGCAAACAGCAGGCATGGCAGGAGGAGATCCCATTTCCTCCTTAGGGGTTCTTCCAAAGCCCCTAGCATGCCCTTGAGAGTTTTATTAAATCTCTCAACCAGACCATTGGTCTGGGGGTGGTAAGAGGTGGAGAACTTGTAGGTTACCCCACACTCTTTCCACATGGTTTTCATGTAACTAGACATGAAGTTGGATCCTCTGTCAGAGACAACCTCCTTGGGGAATCCAACACGGGTGAAAATGCCCAGGAGAGCCCTGGCAACCACCTTGGCAGTAACAGTCCGAAGGGGTATTGCCTCAGGGTACCTGGTGGCATGATCTACCAAGACCAGGATGAACCGATGTCCACCTGAAGTGGGAGGGTCAAGGGGACCGACGATGTCGATGCCCACCCTCTCAAATGGTGTGCCAACCACTGGCAATGGCTGCAGTGGGGCAATGACACAGCCTCCAGTCTTGCCAGACAACTGACAAGTTGGGCAGGTCCTGCAGTGGGACTCCACCTCTACTCCCATCCGTAGCAAGTAGAAATGGGCAGAGAGCCTCTGCTTAGTCTTCTTGGTCCCAAGATGACAAGCCAAGGGCACCTCATGCGCCAACTGCAGTAGGAAGGGCCTGTAAACCTGGGGTACCACCAACCTCTTGAGGGCACCAGGTTCAGGCTTAGTGGGCTCACTAACAAGGAGCTCACCCTCCCAATAAATCCGGAATGTCCTAGGCACTTCTCCTTGTGCCTGGGACAGGGCCTGTTTCCTCAGTCCCTCGAGAGAGTGGCACTCTCTCTGTCCCTTACAGAAGTCTGCCCGGGAGGGTCCCCCTTCAGCTAACAAGCATTGAAGGTCAGGATGATCCTCCGGGTTGAGAACCTCTCCCACAGGAGAGTCTTCTGTCTCTTCTCCCACAGGAGTTGAGTTTGGGTTTTCCACTGGACCCAGCCCGTCCGGAGCATGGATCCCAATGGGTGCTGTCGGAACAGCAGGAAGAGAAGGTGTTCCCTCCACAGAGGTGGCCTTCTTGGTCTTCCTTCTTCTTGCCTTAGGCCTCGCCTTTGGCTCAGGTACCTGACTCACAGCCAGACCCGGGGTCACCTGTGACCTAGTCACTGCAGCAGCAGTCATGGGAAGACCATCCGAGATCAACCCCAACTCTACTAGATCATTTCCTAACAGAATGTTAGCAGGGACATTGCCCTGAACCAGGACAGGAAGCTTTGCTGTCTTATCTCCAATCATGAGTGTGACTAAGGCTACAGGCGATAATTTGGGAGGCCCACCAGCTAACCTGGTGGTTCTCAGAGGAGCACCTACATAGTCCTCTGGCTTGAGCAGGGTCCTGTCCACCACTGTCATGCTTGCCCCAGTGTCTCTCAAACCAGTAGAAGGCTGGCCATTCAAGAGGACACTTCTCAAAAACCTATGGGTGTTCTGTGGGATAGTCGCCAGTACTTCTGCATACTGGTCCCAGGCCCCAAGGGACACTAAGGAAATCTCTACCGGAGCACCAAATGTGATCCCGGTAGAGGAGGGGAGGACAGTGGCCTCCACCTCAGACACGGGGTAAGGGTAGGTCAGGCTGACAGCGTGTACTCCAAGTGCCTTACCTTTACACTTGGAGTCACCCCTTCTGTGATCCAGAGCCCCACAGTCCCAACAAGTGCCAGGAGTGCGGGGTACGGTACTGGGACCACTGGGAGCCTGCTTTGCAGCAGGTGGACCACTACTCTTATTCCCACCCACAGATGACTTATCCCCACTAGATTTTTGGATCTTGGGAGAGGAAGGTTTAGGTTTACCCGACTGTGACTGCTTGTGGGACTCCTCAGCTTTCTGAGAGGCCCCCTTTTCTTTGTCCTTGTCCTTCCCACTGGAGTCCTTAGGGGACACCCGGTGGGAGACCCACTTGTCAGCCAACCTAGCCAGCTTAAAGGGGTCCAAAATGTTCTGGTCATCCACATACTGACGCAGCTCTGGTGAACAGGCTTCAGAAAAATGCTCAAAAAACAAGAGGTGGGACAATTCAACAAAAGTCTTAACCTTGTATCCATCAATCCACCCCATCATGTTCATGTGCACAGCACTCACCCAGTCAACCCAAGACACATTCTCTCTTTTCTTAAAATCCCTGAACCTTTTAAGGTATTGGGCAGGTGTTTTGCCAAACTTGGCAATCAAAGCAGACTTCATACACTCATACTGACCCCTTTCTTCCACACTCAGCTTCAGAATACAGTCATATCCAGTTTGAGGCACTTTGCTTAACAAACACTTAGCCCAATCTCTTTTATCAACATCATGAATCGCACAAGCCATTTCAAACGCTTCAATCCATTGGAGGATATCTGAACCCTCCACAAATACACCAACCAAATCTTTCATAAACTTGGTGGCTGGGGACCTGACACTCTCACTGGTCTTAGCTGAAGCCTCCACTCTAGCTTTCTCTAGCTGGATTATCTGACATTCAGTGTCCTGGCTCTTGAGTTCAAAGTCCTTATTTCTGAGTTCAAGATCCCTATTTTTTCGAGCTCCACTTGTTGAGCCAACTCCTCTTTCTTAAATTCAGCATCTATTTCCAACTTGCGGTATTCAAAGGCCAATTTCATCCTTAATACCTCAAGCTCCAAGGAATTGCTGGGGTTTGGAACAGAGGCAGCAGGAATGGCGGCATTCCCAGAAATAGATTCAGCAGAAACCCCAGGGGCAGAGTCCTCATTGGTTGCATTCCCCCCCTCATCAAGAGTTTCACCATCAGTCTGGTAGTCCACCATGGCAGCTATCAGCTCAGCCCTAGACTTATCCACAAAGTCTAACTCCCTGGCTTCACAAGCACTCTGGAGAGCCTCCAAGCTCATCCGAGTCAATTTGCCATTTGCAATAGACTCCCTTGTTTGTATTGCAGTTATCTTGTACACAACTAAACCTTAATTTAATAAAGTGCAGATATCTTTTGTAAGTGGCACGGTTATACACTGATTCTTAAAACCATAAGCATCCCACCGCTTGCCACCAGCTGTAAAGGACCGGTAGGGGGTGGTCTGTACTTCTGCTCTCTATATGGTAGAGGGGAGGCACAGAGGACCCCAGCCTAGATTCTCTATTCGGTAGCTATGGTCGAGCAATCAAGGCTTAGCTTCTGAGGAGGTGATGCAGGTTGGTTCTTAAGTACAGTGTAGTCCCCAAGCCCCCACAAAGGAATGTCCGCACACTGTATTGGTTAGAACACAGTCTTTATATAATCAATATTCAAGGTTATGTACACTTATCCTAATAACTCACTTTGTTCTTAGGAAAATCAACAATGGCAAATATATACAATTCTAAAGTGGTACCACCCTTTGTATTAGATCTTATTAAAGTGCATCAACAATACTGTAACAATGTCACACAGATCAATAGAGTGAAACCAGCAATAGAGAGAGGAGAGAAAATAAGATGGTTGAGCAATAGGCAGAATACTGGCCCCTACCACTAGACACAGTTCTGTGTGGAGATCCCCCCACCTGGGCAACCTGTAAAATAAAGATATAGCACAAGCCCAGTCCATATATTGTTCTGCAAGTCTTATTCCCTCCTATAATGTTTTTACCCCCCCAATGTACCTGGTGGAGTAGAGTTCTTCGAAGAGGCGTCGACAGATCCTTCTTGAGCGACCCCCTTTCAAGCGGGAGTCACAGATCGTCTAGAGGCGTTGAGAAGCGTCGAGGAACTCGGCGTTCGGCGGCGGGGAATCGACGGCCCTTCTGCAATGCCTTTCCTTTCAAGCGGGAGACACGGGGCGTCGAACGTCCGTCGAGGCACTCGGCGTTCGGCGTCGGGGAATCGACGGCCCTTCTTGAGTGCCTGCCCTTTAAAGCGGGAGACAAAGGTCGAACGTCCGACGGAGAACACGGGTGAACGGCGTCGATGAGGCGGCAGCTTCGTCCGAGCGGTGCTCGTCGGCGTCGGAGCATCGGCGTCCTGCAAGGAAGAGGCGTGCGCGGCACCTCGATGACAATTGTTCTGGACCGCAAAGATTGTGCAGACGTGGGCCCAGCAAGGGCGTCGAGTCGTTCGAGTCTTTGTAGTCTTCGGGTGCCGGGAAACCCACCGGCAGGTTTCTCCTCGGCGCGTTGGTCGTCCTCGACTTTCTCTGGCAGGATAAAGCGGTCGACGAAGCGGACGAGGGAGTCCTTCGATTCGAATGTTCTTAGGCAAAGGAGCGGACGGCTCCGGTCGGCGGCGGCATGGCGTCAAGTGGTTCCCACGGCTGGGCAACACAACTTCGACGGGCCTCCAGCGGTTACACAGACCTGCGAACCCTGGTCGACGGCAATGGACTTCGACGGCAGCGATGTCCGGGTGCTTCACTTCGATCTCCTCGGCGGTCCCGTCTCGGGTCGGCAGCCTTTCGAGGTTCTGACTTCCAGGGCACTTTGGCAAAGATGGAGCGGTGCTCGATGGTCCCTCGGAGCACGGGAAGAAGGCGCCTTACCAGGTCCTCTCTCGGGTCAGTCTTCGACGATTTCGGCAGCCTTCGGATCGGTCGAAGCAAATGCAACAGCAAGTCTTCTTCTTCCAGCTGGACGTCGAGGATCAGCAGTTCCAGTTACTCTTAGAGTGGAGACTCAGCTCCAGAACGCTTCTGAACAATTACCAGTGGTGAGAGGTCCCCAGATATACTATTCTGTCTCTCATCCACACTGCTGGCACACACTCAGCAGCCAATCATACAGAAGGGCATTCATGCAGTCAGTCAGCCAATCAGGCACACAGTGCATTCAGGCCACACTCCTCCCTTTCAGACACTTACAACAAGGAATGTGGATTGGGACAAGTACCCAGCCATTCAAAACTACACACTGCATTCAGGCCAGTTTCGGGCAGGGCTGTCTCAGTCTTTGTCTCTCATGCCAGAAACCAGACAACCACAACAAGGAGTGTATATTGGGCAGAAAACACGACAGAACACACGATAAAAAGAAGTAAAGGACAAGGATTCAGAGGCCCTGTCCCTCTGATGCATTTCCAGCATCACACTTGCCCAGTACCCATTTTTTGTATGAGAAATCTTGGGGAAAAAGTTCTCCAAACTGTTCCTTGCTCTCCATATTTAGGATGTAGATCAATCTTGTATTCACCATCTTTGCCTCCTTTTAGGGGTTCTTCATCTTCTTTCCCCTACTCAAGTCACTATAGTTATTCGTTTTTTATCTAACAGGCTCCACTATTGCAATACCAGAGTTCTTGGCCTCCTGTTGTACTCATGCCAGTACGTCTGGCTGTGGAGAATTGCGCCGCTCGACTTATAATTGCTCTTTGCCATTTTTACCTCCTATACCCAGCTATTCAAGCCCATTTGGTTGCCTGTGGCTAAACAAATAAAATTATAAGCTGTGTGTCTTGTTTTTAAATCCTTGCACACATATTGTTCACTGTTTATTGGTCTCTAAATTGAGGCATGTCTTTCCCGTTGAGCCCGTTGTGCTCTTCAGCTGCTACTTTACTTGTGCCCTCTTTTCATTACTCTCATTTTGGCAATATATGTTTTCAAACTTTTATGCAACTCTCTCTCAAATCAGTTATATAGTCATGATCTTAGCATTTTCAACAAGAAATTAAAACATGTGTACTTAATCATTGTTGCTTTGTCTTCCTATTAGTGCAAAGGTGATGTGGATAATTCATTTTTATTTATTTTATTTCTTAGAATTTTTGTTCGGCTCTGGACCTACCCAGCGGGTCTCAGAGCACCTTGCAAGGCTCAAAGAATAAAAAGGTGGGAGGTGAAACAAAAGTTAGAAAATATTTTTCCGGATAGGATAGACATTTGATAGCAGGGAAGATGGAGGGTTAGCGTTAAGTGTGGGGGAAGAGGTATGTTTTGAGGCTCTTTCTGAAAGTGGTAATTGAGTGTGCAATGCAGATGTTGCCTTACACCCAGCGACCGCATCTCTCCTGCACAAAAAAGTCTTTACTGGCTCCTGGTTGCTTCACGGATTACATTCAAATCCCTCTGCATCATCCACAACGCTGTCTGGGTCCAGGTACCACACTATCTTCAACTTTATCTCACTAAATACTCTCTCTCTAGACCACTTCGCTCCTCTGGCACCAACTCTTGTGTGTAAAGCGTTTTGCTAAACAGAGGGCGGAGGGTTGTTCACTTTCCCCAGCGGGCTCCCTCCTATGATATAGCCTCCCCCTCCCCCTGCGCCTTGAGCAGGATCATCTCAAATTCCAGAAGCACCTTCAGACCTTCCTCTTTTCCTCCCCCTTCCCTTATTCTTTCCTCTGCTAATCCAGCAGTTACTGAATTGGTGTCCTGGGCCCCTTATGCATCCTCGGGGCACGGCCCTCTCACACCAATTCTGCCCAGCTCCTGTCTATCCACAGCACTTGCATCTGAACACCCTCCTCCCTGGAGGCTCACACTCACACCTCCCGCAGCTCCAGTCCGTGTCGCACTCAACATTCGTAGCACTTCTTTTGTGCTCACCCATGAGCTCGGGCTCCCCAGCACTTACCCCATTTCCCTCTTCCTTGCTACACTTGCACCTTCTGAATACTCACAAGGCATAGTAGGTTTGTCCCGTCTACCTTTTCCCACCACCACTCTTAAATATTGTATTTTTAATGTATTTTCCCACCCTTGCTCCCTCTCTGCCGTGTGGGCACTTTGAAACAGTATTTCTTATTGTATAAGCGACCAACATTCCTAGCACTTCTTTTGTGCTCACCCATGAGCTCGGACTCCCCAGCACTTACTCCATTTCCCTCTTCTTCGCTGCACTTGCACCTTCTGAATACTCACAAGGCATAGTAGGTTCGTCCCTTCTACCTTTTCCCCCCCACCACTCTTCAATATTGTATTTTTAATGTATTTTCCCACCCTGTAGGCGCTTTGAAACAGTATTTCTTATTGTATAAGCGCCCTCACAAGCAATCAATAATTAAATAAATAAAATAAATATATAGTTTGCTCCAAGCCCTGGCTGCCAGTGTGTAAATGCTGGTTTGTGTGCTTGTTACTTTGCAGAGTGAAATGTGTAGGTGTTGCTGGCTTGCTTATCTGGTGTTTGTGTGGGTGATGGGTTCGAGTTTGTCGTGAGGTAAGATGTGGTTTTGTGGTGGATGTCTTTGAAAACAGTGCAGAGTCGTTTGAGGGCAAATCTTTGGGTGCATGGAGAGCCAGTGGAGCTGTACAAGACCAGGGTTTTGTGTGAATGTTTGAGAAGGTGGTGGATGAGTCTGGCTGCTGCATTTCGTATGGCTTGCAAGGGGGGGGGGGAGGGTGCTGCTGGGGAGTAATAAAACATGTTAGTATTCTTGTCCACCATACTTTGCTGTCTTGCATCACGGCTTCTTTCGTTATTGGAGATTTTTTTGGCACACGATGCCCTCAGCAATCCAAAGGTTGGGGTTGGTGCTCGATCAGCAGAGGTCCTGCAGGTTTGGCTGGGAACAATGTCATATTTTAAGTGAGGGTCAGATAAGGGCCTGAAGGCCGTGCCTCCAACTCGTGACATCATTTCTTGAACCCAACTCCTAACCTATCACTAGACAGGCCATGATCGGGTCTGCAAGCCATTGATCCCCCTCCACCCCAATCCCGTGAGCCAGTTTGAGAGAATGGATGGAATGGTGGGAAGGGAAATCTATGGTTTGGGAGCATTTCAATTGTAAAAGCCCAGGCATTTATTTGGTCCTGGTTTTGGGAGCTTTAGCTCACTACCTCAACCCAAACCGGACTGAGCTTGCGCAGTGGGGATGGATTAATAGAGCACTCCTCAATACACAAAATAAATGTGTGCAAGCAGCCTGTACCTGGTTTGAGACTTGTTGATGTCGGTCGGGGGGCAGGGGGGGCTTGCTGATGGGAGGGGAACACCGCCTCTAATTCCCCAATGAGCCAACTGACCCTTACTAGTGGCGGTGCTGGCAGTGGACACCAGAATCCTGAAAGTGTTTTACCGTGGCAATGACTGCATAGATTGTGGGCACTAGCATCGTTGAAATGTTCACTGGCAATGAGGATATACTGTGTGGGGACCAGTATCATTCAAACATGTTTTACGGGGCTATTCTTAAATGTACTGTGGGCACAGGCATCATGAACGAGGGCTTTAGGGTGGCAGTGCTGGCATCTGACACAGGGATCATGAACATGTAATTTAACAAGGCAGTGCTTGCATATATTGTGGGCACAGGGATAATAAAAGTGTGTTTTACAAGCAATTCTGTCAAATATTATGGGCAGAGTCATCATTAACATGTGCTTTACAGTGACAGTGCTGGAACATATTGCAAGCCGAGGAACCATAAAAATGCATTGTAAAATGCTCCTGTCTTCTGTTGGTGACCTAACATCATTTGGCTTTTTTCATATTACCCTACAGAACATGTTACTCAACTTCTCTTTAAATATGTACTTTAAAAAGGCACTTTTTGACTTATTATTAAAGTTTTCACAGAGGAAGAACTCTCCCCAAAACTGCCTTAGATTGGATTGAGGACCCTCATTATACTCAGTCGCTGACAGAAATTCAGGGGAAAAGATTACAACTTTCCAGTGAAATAATTCACTAGCCGGAACCGGAAGTAGTCAACGAAGCATAATCAGCAAGAAGACTAAAGGATCAGTGGACTGGAGTGGGAATGTTGGCAAGTAATGTTGATGCCTGTCCTCGCCCCAGTTCTGTTGTATGCCCATTAGCAGTTCGGCTTGTTAAAACAGAGTGAGCTAGCTGGAGGCGATCTAAACACTGCACGCCACTAGCCACTGGCAAGACATACATTTGGATCAAACCAATTACGAAATCACTCTTGGGCATTTTATAGTGCTCTTCTTTTGCACTTGCAAAACACAACCATCAGCTAAAGGGCATCCTGGCCCTAAGGGGGAAATGCACTGATCACAGCAGTAGCACACACCCAGGTGCAAATTTGGGATTTCCGGTTTAGAATGGTGCTCAAGATAAATTAGACATTAACAGAACAAGAAAGTCTTCCTTTTTTTAAAAAAAAAAAAAGTCAGAAAGTCAGGAATAGTTCATATAGCAAGTTGAATCGTGTTTCATAGAGAGGCTGCAGAACAGTAGAGAAGCACTCTGCAAGATTATTAAGCCTATTGGGCGACCATCATTTCATCATTTCAGGAACACAGTGACCCTCTGCCAATGAGAAGACAATTATGAAGCATAGTAATGCCCCAATATATGAGCACAAAACGCCATATGTTCACCTTGCAGGGTGCTATGGGGAGTACAGTGGGTAATACTCGAGTAAACATGTTATCATTTAACATATCTGGTTCAGAGTCAAAACCCAAAAACTGGATATTGTCACACTGTTTTGGGGACAGAACTAAATAAAGGGCAGTATGAAATTTGGACAGCTCTAATCTCAATTGGTTGACACAGTGTTGTATCCCCGCTGTCAAGTAGCCACACGGCCATACTGTTCTTCCTTATGAAGCTAAACTACCTGAAACTAACCTTGACTATTTGGTTATGGAGTTGGTTTCATTTCACCATATGTACTTTCTGGTCATCGGTTTCTAAAGGAGGAAAACAGGAGACAGGGTGAAACTATTTTCTGAGATGGAAACATTCTAACTTTTCCAAATCAAAAAATTATACTGTCTGACAATCATTAAAGGTGGAACATTGGAAACTAAGGAAGGACATAGCGATTGTCTATCAAGTTTTAAGTGACCATGATTCCATGATTGTGTCATCCTAATAAAGTTCATAAACAATGTATTACAAAGGTACTGATGTCAGTAACAACAAATAATGTAAGTTCCCAGAGATGGGCTATGAGGAGTGTATGATTGTCAAGGTGTCTACATACATTTTGTTTTCAGAAAGGGAAGCATAGGGGTACTTTTTGGCTAGATTATTAATGAGTTGCCCGTCAACTGCTATGATTGTCCTTGTGTGAGTAAATTCCACAATTAATTCTGATCTTTTTTATACATTTTTAATATAGTTTTAGGGTTGGCGGTACTGTTTATATATTTGATTAGGACCCGGGTGGTGTGATCAACCAATCAGGTTTCGCACAATGCCGGCCGAATCCAACTTTACAAGCTATTGGCTTAATTGTGCACACTTCCCCGCTTCACTTCTGCCCTGAGCACGCCATGAGTAAAGAGAATGTAAAAATGTCACTGAACTGTTGCGTCTTGCAGTCCTCTCGCCCAGCCATGCTGCTGTCTTCCATTTCCTTGTCAGCACGCAAGGGAAGAGGGGCTCCTCCTATGGCTCCCTTTGTCATTTCCATGACACCCATCTTCTGTGTAGGTATTTTTGTTAAATAAGCCTTGAGCTCCCTATGCAAAGCCTTTAATCCCTCCATAAAGAACCATTAGTACCCCAGGATTTTTACTGGGGTCATTAAATGGCACTAATGCCTTAAGTGGTGGCTGTAATGGTCAGTAACATCCCACCACCCATGTTAAACTCAGGCTGTGGGCCAGTAGCACCCAGTGCAACCAGTCACCCGAGATATTACTCCCTAATGCATTTTTGGAAACTAGATTGAAATAAACCTTCAGATGATGAGAAAATATAATTTTATTGGGGTGATGTACATTTGTGGGTTAATGTCTTCCTTTGTATGGAAACTCAACCACGCTCCCGACACTCTCCTTTAGTCTCACTACTGTAATGTTTTAACTTAATGAGATATCAAATTCTTGAATCTAATCTTTCTAATATGACTATCAAGTACAGTTCATAAATGGTTACTTTTCTCACGGAACTATTGCCACAACATGTCTGAGTAGAAGCTGGGTTAGGGTGACTGTGCATGTTCCCAGCGTATTCTTAAACTTTCATATTAACATTATGTGTGTCGAACAGATCAGTGCATGATTTCCTATCGTAAAATGGAGGCTGCAGCGTAATTTGATCACCTATTCTGTATGCCCCTGGTTCTCAGGGGATAGGCAAATCTTCTCATTTCTAGGATGGCAGCATGTAGCCGAGTATTCTCTGCCGTTTCCTGATTGCTAGTTTTGTGAAGGGGAAAGCGGGTTGGTCAGACTGCAAGATATCCACACAGGTGCTTAGTGGGAGAAGATAAAAGGTATCCACCTATATGATTCCAGGTCATCATGACCAGAATGTATCTTGATCATAGCTCTATTTTGCCCTACTGCCGCTTACGCCACGATAAATAAGGAGAAAAGGAAACTCTACTTTATGCTTAAAAGCATTTATTTAGATCACAATGACATAGTTCACTTGACACACGTGCCAACTCTTTCCTTTCGTGCAATCCGAAGGCCTTTTTCAGCTCATTTCGGACTCACGTTTGAGAAGACAATCATTGTGACCTCTCAAAATTCCAGTGTTTGGTTACTATCAGAAGCACAATTTTAAAACACATGACTAATAGATACACCTAGCTCAAAATGAATCTCCCCTTTAAATCTCCACATCTGCCTTCACCTAAATTCTCAGAACTGCTGGTGACTTTATGCACGGCTACTGCTTGGAAGGTGGAAGCGGGATTTCAGTTGGTGGAGAAGGATCATCGTCAAACTTCATATCACGGCAGAACAGTACATCCTGCTTTCCAAGACCAAGCTTGTATTGCCATACATACATTTTTTGCCCAGGCTGCAGGGTTAAATTGACAGATTCTTCAACGTCCGTCGCCTCGCTCCAATTCTCTGTTTCCGTGTTAACGCTACTCCCTCCATATTGGGCAGTGACGGAGAATTGATATTTTGCGAAGGCTGCTGTGAGATCGCCTGCGCTGTAGGAAGCGGTCATAGAAACATTCCAGTTGTGCTCTATGCTGGACATCTTTTCCCTGGTGTACCCCACTTTTCTAGTAATCTTCTTAGACCAGGTTATGGCTGTTTGGGAATCATTTGACATGGTTTTGATGCAGTCCCAGATGCCGTATGCAGGTCCTAAAGTAAGTGAGAGCCCTCCAGGAAGGAAGTTGATTACATCATTATGAAAGGACATTGACGTCCCATCCTCATTGGTGTTGAAATTGGTGCATCTATAGTACTGAACACCCCATTCATCGTGTGGCTTTACAAAGTAGTAGTAATTTTGAACACCCCAGTAGTAAAGACCATTTCTACACTCTGGATGAAGGCTATATTCCTCGGCATCTCCGTCTGTGTTCAAGCTCGTGACGCGACGATACGTGCCTTTGTTTTGGAAGATGACATAGATATAGCCAAAAGCTGAAAGGTAGTGATCACCGCCCTGACAGTTTGGGTGGATGCTGTACACCACAGCATCACTATCTGTGTTCATGTTGGAGACTCTGCGATAATTGGTTCCTTTGAGGATGTAAAAGAGGTCATCCTGGTACGCGAGATAATGTTCACCTCCTCGGCAGGACTGATGGAGGCTGTAAACATTAAGGTCTTTTCCTTTGTTGAAATTGCTCGATTTCATGTAGCAGTTCATGTCAGACCGTACAATGTAGTAGTAGTCCTTCACGCCACAGAGGTCAACGCCAGGGGCTTTGCTCTTGGGAACTATTCCAAACATTTTCAGTTCTACTGGAAAAACAAAAATGACAAATCAATTATTACAAAAGAATCAACAGTCAATAAAAGTAATGCATGTTTCTATGGCTGTCCTGTTTGTGCGTTAGGAAATACTTTATCGACAGTGATTAGCCCAGTTATTTCCCACAGGTATACAAGTAACCTTGAGTTAATACAAAATGTATTTAGGTCGTTCGACTTGCAACCACCAATCTCTTTAATATGGAACCGCAGTTCATGGTCTAGTTTTGGTAGATACATCAATTGCTCACCTCATTTTTTTTTAAGCTCTGCAAGAGGTGGATCCGAGCCAAATGCTTCGGCCAAATTCTTGTTTGCCCTTTTCAAATAATATAAAATCGCTTTTATTTTGGAAAATATTAAACTCGTGTTTGAAGAAGCCATGTTACCTATACAAACCATTGACATTGTTTTATGCTGCAATATAAAGGGTGATCATGCATGAATAGGAAGTGCTGCCATCGCCCGCAAAGGCATGGACCACAAGAGAAGCAACCCGCTTCCCAGTGTGAATGCTTTCAGATAAGGGCACCATCGGCTTCCTGTCCCTCGTGCCCTGCTCCATTTCGGAACACCATCTCTGGGAGGCTCCAAACCAGAAGAGCAACACACAACTGGCTCCTTACCAGCACCCACTTTGTCGCCATATCTGTTGTGAGGGGTAGGTGAGCAGGAGACACAGGGCTGGTGCTCACGTTCCCACTGCCTCCACAACCTCCGTGCCCAGCCTGCCCTCAGCCGTACCGCTGTCTGAGGCAACGAAGTAGAGAAAGAGGGTGGGGACTGCAGAGCACAGGGAAACTCAGCATCCTCCCAGCTGCTTCCCCGAATCATTGTGAGAGGGAAAAGGGGAGGCAAGGAAACATGTGTAACCGCAGACCTGCTCCATTCCTTTCCTGCAGTGACCTCTAGCCTAAAGAATGGTCTGAAAGGCATACCAGGGCATTAGATTGGAATGGTGCCAGACTGTGGGAGGTTGATTGCAAGACCTGGAAACTCTGTAAATATATGTGCTTATATTTTTCCTGTTGGGGGTAGAGTACCAACTAGAGAGGACTGATGAGAGGGTTTGTGTAGTCGACATTAATATCCATGAAATTGGCTTTGTAGAAGGGCCGGAGCTGCTCAGGGCAGGTATCTTGTTTCTTTTGTGTGTTTTTAGGTAGGGTGCATGCAAGGCTGCTCATTAAAAGGGGTTGTTGAATGGTGGGTTTTAATCAAGATTGCGGTTGGTTTCAAGGCACATAATGGGATCCATTATGAGCATTGTGGTGACCAAGCCTGGGAGAGTGAGCAGGGCACTATATCCCTTGGTGTGGACTAGTGAACATGGCACTACATCTCTGAGTAAAAGAGAGAGAAGGAGAGCTGCAGCAAAGGGGAATACTCCTGGGACACTTGGCAAGGGGAGGAAGCCGCAGATGCCAAGAGAGGCCGGGAGGCCTTGAGGTCCCCAGACATAGTGATGAAGACGGAATGCCAGAGAGACTTACACGGGAGCGCTTCCTGTCTAGAAATGTGTGAATGCCTTTTTGTTTGCTGTCCTTCGTTTATAATCCTGAGTTCAAGGACTACGTTTCCCAAGAAGCTTTATATCACAGCCATTATGAACCAGTTTCAAAGCAATAGTCTTACGCTGTACTTTTGTTCATTAAAACCCTTTAAGCTTATTCTAGTGTCAGTAGTTGTGTGTTTACTCTGCCTTGGGACACAAGTCTGAGCTGAATACCTTCACATGGGGGAACTCATTGGAAAACCTAATTCCCTAATCTCAACAAGGCATGTTACACTGCTGTTGGTGGTACAGCCACAGGCACAACAAAAACGTTCCAACAAAAAAAGGGAGCATTAGCTCTGGTTTCCCACCTTCATTAGGCAATCTGTCCTAAGCTGATGATGGTCCATATTTTCCCATTCTTTTACCATTGTGATACTGACACTGGTAACAGCATCTCCAGGCTTCGGATGCAATGGAGAAGAAATGCTGCCATACAGTTACCTAAGAAAGAGCGCAATGTGGTACATAGCTCATGATGTTAATATTATTTCCCATTATCTTTCCATGTCCCTGCAACGGACTCACCATCTTCTGTGCCACTGGTGTTGGACCATAAGGGCCAGGGCTAATGGAGGGGGAAAATCAAGGTTCTAGTCTAAAGGACATGGGCATGCTACCCTATAAGTGGGTCGCAGAGCCCTTGCTGTTCAGTTGCCTGGCCTAATGTTCAGTCCACCCTCTGCTGTCAGGGCCCCTTTGGTGGCTTTATACCTTCTTAGGTCCATCAACAGGATAGTGGTGTAGTGGACCACTAAAGTGTTGTACTTTTGTGCACCAGCTAAATAATTGTATGAAATAGGCCATGACGACAATACCCAGTGGATGGGTTTGAGGTGGTTGGCACCTCTGCATTGACTTCTGCAATGGTCTGCCTTCTTCTACCACAACAGAAATCATGCGTATTACTTCTTGGTCTTTACTGTGTTTGGAAAATGAATTATTCCCATTTATAGAGTCTCTCGCTAGACATGTGAATTGTGGGCCATCTCTCTAGCAGAGCATAGAGAGACTATAAACCCCCCCGATCAGTGAGTGATTGATTCTTATCCAAAACCAATGTCTTCCTGAGTCCTGAAGTAGGAAAGCTGCCCTTCCAATTTCCACCCTCACTTGAACCGTTTTTCTTCCAAACCTAAACATTATGTCAAACCAAAATACATGGAAAAAACCTTAGCATGCCTTTTTTTGGGTTGTTTTTGTTTAACTTTTTCGTACGTTTTGATCTTTTGAATTTTGTTGGTTATTTTTTTTAAGAAGAGAGAAAAGGCAAGAGGAAATCAAACTAAACAGCCCCCCTCCACAAATATAATTAAATGTATTGACAGTGCCCCCGAAAACAAGACCGAAAAGTACTGCAGCCAATTTGCCAATCTTGCCTCTTCCCACAATTCTCCCCTGCTAATAATCTGCCGCTCGACTAGGCAGGATGGCCAGCGACGACAGGAAATGTGGTCTATGTCCCTACTCTCTGGGACTTGGAATCCAGGACCCACAGACCCTGAGACGCTGCTTGGAATGGATGCAGGCTTTCTCATGTGAGGAGCGAGACTCGCTTACTGAATGGACATGCTTTCCCTTACAACATTGACATCATTTCCCAGTGTTCTGTGAGCGGTCACTGCCAGCCACCTCCTTCTCACTTGTTTGGGGTTGGTGGGTGGACAGGATCATGCACTTCCCTGTGCCAGTGCTGTGGGTGATTCAGGAGGGCAGTTGTAACCAAGGAATGTCTCGCTGAGATCTTAGCCCTCCTGACAGACCCTGGCCCAAGGTGAACTTAACGGTTTCAGCCTATGCCGGTATAACTTCTACGGCCATTTTGAAATCATCCCAGGCCTTCGAGAATGATCCAGCGTTGTAGGAGGGGACTAGAAAAAACAAGTTAAACTTTGTGAGAGTGCGGGCGCTCCAAGGGTGCAGAGCAGTGCCTTTCTCACTGACCAGGTAGAGAAGAACAAATGAAATCTCAGAGGACTGTATAATAAATGTGCCTTTGAGCAAAATATACATTTAGCTCAGAAGCATGCCTTCTTTACTTTGACAGAGCTAGGTGGCATGTTTTTTTTTTATTGATTCGGTTAAACAAAATTCAACCTTTCAAATCATTTTTTACTGATTTTAACAAACAAATTAAAAAGGCAATCAGTATAACATTTACATTTCCGTGCTTTGGTTCGTCAACACGAACAATTTGTCTCATCTTGCTAAAACATTCATAAAATATTCCGTAAGTAATTAAAGACATATGATAATATAACATTTCATAAGTATAAATTTAGAGACTGCCATTATAAAATATGAATCAGAAACTTATTCAAATTAAGAAAAGTGAGAATAATAAATCATATTAAAGAATTTATATTAGACATACATCATGAACCAAATTTTACGTATGGCTCAATGCAACCATTTGAGGATTCATCCTTGTCTATTACGATCTTCAGATTGAATTCATCATTCTCAAGAAGGAGAGCATTTACAAAAGTTTATTATGGCTATTTTAACCGGTGTGCATGCAGTTGCAAACAAGTGTTCCCATAGTTTGAGCCTTGCATCAAAAGCTTACTAAAAAGTGGGTTTAGATATAGGTTAGACTTGTCTGTAAGCTTGGGGCACTCTGTCAGGAGATACTTTCGGGTTTCCTCTTCATTGTTATGATTGCAAAATCTACATGTGTTACTTGCCTTTTTGATGAGACCTCGCCTGGATAACACATCTCTCGTTAGCCAAAAATTGAATCGAAATCTTATAAAGAGACATCTGAATCTTGCTTCTACCCATATAACCTGTAACAGTGTGCAATTTTTTTATTTTCAAAAGGATTTCATTTAAAATCAATATATGCATTGCAAAGTCGTCGTAAAACTATCCAGTCATACTGGCGGAGCTTTACTTTTGCTCTATCAGGATTAGTCCCAAGCAACTCCAGAGATATATCTGCATCCGCCATTGTTGGGATTACAGTAGATCTCCACTTCGTTATGAAATGATGAGAAGCATTCAGCACATAGGATGCAAGGAATTCAATCAATCAGTGTTTTCATTTTTGGTGCCAAAATGCATTTCCTCAAAAGCATACATGGTTTCCACGTGTAACTTGTGTCTAGAGAGACAAGGACCAATTTGCAACGTATAACTGGACCTGGGACTGTATATGGGAGATTCAGTACTTTCCGCCAAAATTTTGCCTCAAATGTATCCCAGAATTTCCGACTTATAATGTTCTTTGATTCAGCACGGTATACTAGAATGGGTACAGTTTTTTGTTTGCAGAAGGATATGGCAGCTGAACATGAAAACGTTCCATATTTATACAGAATGATTTTGGTCTCGTAGATGGCAGTTGTAAGTTTTACTTCTAAGCCAATAAAATATAAATCATTAGGACGATTATTGAAATTGACTCAAAAATAAGTGTATTTGCGCACTATTCGTAGGGGTTTGTTTAGCAACAGCCATTGGGGAGTTTTGCTCGATCGTTTAGGTTTTACGCAGTGCATTACTTTGGTCTTGGAGAGATTGATTTCTAGCTGGTTATCTATGGCATAGGATCCCAAGGCATCAAGTAACCTCTGGAGGCCTTTGGGAGTGCGGGATAGTAAAACCAAATTGTCTGCATAGAGGAGCCATGGGATTGTGTGTACTCCTAGCTTTGGTACTTCAGATATTAGATTGTGAAATGTTTCCATCATATACAGGATGAAATAATTAAAGAGAGCGGACGCCAATATGCAGCCCTGCTTGAGGCCTCAATACATAGGGATGTTATCAGTAAGCAGTCCTTCGAGGGTTAAATGTACCTGTATTGTTGTGTTGGAATAAAGGTTCATCAGATTCGATATTGAAGTTGGACAGCCAGCACGCTTGAGTTGGTCCATGAAAAGTTGTCTGGACACAGAATCAAACGCTGATCAGAAGTCACCGAAAGCAAGATGTAGTGATTGCTTGGTCTGAATGCAGTGGGCTTTAATCGCTGATAAAGTTAGAAAGTTAATGCCAGTACCCAACCCTGCCACAAATCCGGTTTGGAAAGGATCTCGATGTTTGGTGTCAAGAGTCCATGCATTAAATTCTATCAAGATGAATCTCGCAAAGAGCTTGCCTGGAGCATCGGGCCAGGCTATGGGCCTATAATTTGCAGGGCACTGTTGATTGCCCTTTTTATAAATATACTTCAGCCCAGACTTCAGGATGCTCTTTGAACATAGCATTCGTAAGGCCATCAGGACCAGGTACTCATGATCGGCTGAACTTATGAATATAATACATGATATCCTCTTTTGTTATTTGGAGACTGAACGAAATATTATCAGCAGTGAGTTGTTGAGTCTTGGAAGATGCAGGGTCAGCATATAAATCCTGAAAGTGCATTACCCATTGGGACTCAGACACTCCATTTATCTGGATTGGGTCCTGTGCTAAGCCATGTGTTTGATTCAAAAGAGTCCACATATGGCCGTTGTTCTTTTGCACCAAGGCACATAGCATGGATTCCCCATCTTTCTGATAAAGGCAGGCCCTGCGATGGCGAATCCAGTTTTTATAATTTGTCTTAAGGCTTCATAATGCACTATTCCTTGTTAACTCAGGAAGTAAGCAAGCTTCACATCTCTCCTAAACTTAGTTTTCCTAATTCTATAGCATTAACGTGTAGATTTTTAAATATGGGTTTCCCCATATTGTTAGGAGAGTAGCTACATCTTTGTTATACTGAGGAATATTGAATAGCATCTGAGGTTTTTATTTCAAAGGTGGTTGAGAAATGATTATTTAATTCAATTAGAGTGGTTGGTGACCGCTTGAATCGATTGTGTCCATTGTTCACCAAGAGTCTTCCTTTCCTTTGAATCTCAAGGTGGGATCTGCACATGGAGGTATTTAACCAAGAAAGTGTTAACATGTCATGATCACTGTGATTTTGCTTAACTTTAATCATGCGAGAGGCTTGAGCTAACAGGTTCTTATCAACATAGATGTAGTCCAATATAGCAGTTTGGGAGCTTCTGGACCATGTATTCCTTGGCGGTATATCTCCTGGGAGAGATCCATTGGTCATCATCATATTGTGAACTTTCATATATGCAATCCATTTTTGTTGATCCGAAGTCATATGCATTTGTAGATTGGAATAATAATGCATATTTAAATCTCCAGTTAATATCGTTTCGCTAATGTCATCATTCAAATGAATTAAATTAAATATGATTTCTATCACAAAAAAATGTATCTGTCGTATACCCACTGGGTTCCAGTACATGTTTATTAATGCAATGCATCAATGATTTACTGTGATTTTTACTAGTTGCATGAACTTATTGGGAGCAGCCCAGCAAGTAATCGTTAAACCCAAGCTTGTTTTAACCACCACTATTAGTCCTGACATTGGTGTACCTTTTTCATAAGGGAATGCAGGATTTAGAATAACATCGTGGTTATTCCAGGACGGAAGTTCTGATAACCAGGTTTCCTGTAGGGAGACTATGTCGTACTGATCAAGTCAATTTTCTTTGTTATTTAAGAGGTGGATAAAGCCCTGAGTGTTCCAGCTTGCTAGGGTGAAGTCCGAGGGCTGTGTACAAATAGGCTGTTATAAAGCACATGTCTCACAGTTGCATGAAAAGTGTGGAATTTTTGGAAGACCAGTGGAGGTTGGAGGTAAGTTTCTGGGCATGGAAATTGGGAAATGCATAGCAATGTAGGGAACCTTCTTTAGAGGCCGCACTGCCCTTTCTTTAATTAGGGGTGTTGTACTTGGTTTGTAATCCTGTGTTAATATAAATCCCAAAGCGTAAATATCTGCTTTGACTTTCCAAATGATATTGCAGACTACACCAGATTTGATCCACAGCCTGGCAATTGTTAAATTTGAATTTTCCAGAAATTTGACTTGGTCCAAATCAGAAGATGTTCTTCTAGGCCCGCTATCTCGGCAAATATGGCCAGAACGGAGGATCTATTTAGATCATACTCCGGGTATGGTGCCGGATAACATTTAATTATCAAGTGATGATATTGAGAATTATACGACATTGAATGTTTCTTCAATTCAAGCATTTGGCAATGAGGGGGTTGGGGTGGCATGGATTCCAAGGGCTGCAAATTCTCAACCTGTGAGGGAATCATTGATGCTCGTCGCTATTGTTCTACTAGATGTTGTGGTTCGCGATACAAATATTTTTCTCCTACCGTGTCGGGGATTGGCAAGCATCTTTGTTCACAGTATGAGAGTTTTTCACCAGCTTTGTTAGTTACTTGTGGGGTGATCACAGAGGGCAAGTTGATATGTGAGAAAGACCCATTGTTACTATGCAATGTTCTATCTGCACAAGTTGGAACAACATTGTTAGTGAGTTTACTATAACGTTGCGATTGGTGTTGGTCAGACATATCGATCGAGTTCTCTCCTAATTTCTGACCTTCTTTGTTCAGTAAAAGAAGAGTCAAGCGTTACAAAAAGTATAGACTGCACTCGGACACTTGTTAATGATTCTCTGGCTATAGATTCATTTTGAAAACGTTCAGCTTGCTGAATTAGATCTAGAGGCGCCTAGGCTTCTATAGTTTGGTTAATGTCTTCAACATCTTTTTTTTATTCTGCTTTACTTTGGCATATTTTTTTTATTTTGTCAGCTGACGCCCTAAAAGTTAACTTTTTTAGGCAATGATATATTCGAGAAGAACTGCTTAGTAGATGTGTTGACCTTTTTATCAGTAGTTTTCTTCCCTTGGGAGTCTACTTTAGCTGTTTTTGCTGATTTTGTTTTATTGTTTGCTTTAGCTATGCTGAATATAGTATACGCAGTTTTTTTAAGTTGACATTTACTCTTATTTAAATTGATATGAATTAAGGGGGCACCTATGGATGGTGTATTTGCATCAGTCATGGTCTCTATTGGGCGTATAATGCCATTAAAAATCAGTAGCTTAGGTATTATCTCGTTATTTTGTTGTAATGTTGGAAATACGTCAGCTTCAGCAAGTGATTTGGTACTTATCCATTATCCCCTGAAGTAGATAACATTGGATTGTTTTTATTTCTTTCGTTGAGAAGATTTAGTAGCCGCGAGTCACGCTCCATTATCTCCACAATGAGCGCCGACTATTTGTTTATCTTGTTGTCTAGCGTTTCAAACAACTTCAATAGGGCCACAATCGTAGAATTCATGGCAGTTAGAGTTATGTCAATCAAAGCAATTGAAGATGCTTGATTAGCAGGGGTTGATGGAATGCAAAAGGGATGATTAGGTTTGCAAGGTGTTGGCTGTACATATGAAACAGACAAGGGGGAAATATCCTGTGGTACTGTCTCAAATAGAATAGGAGATTGGGATAAATCGTCACTAGGTATAGATGGTAAGAGTTCATGTTCAGGAAAGTCAATTTGAAAATGTAAGGCTTTCACAATAGGAATATCGTGTGGCAAAGTCTCAGAGATGAAATTAGACATATGCTTTGGAGGAGCCGACACATTCAAATTACAGCTCTGCACTGCTATATCAGGCATTGTGCTGTCAGGAGTTTCGTTAGATTTGGACGGCTGCTGAATCTGATTCATAGAAGAGCAGCCTGTTATAGGCAGATTGGAAATAGGGGCTGTTTTGTAAATGACACCTGAGCTGCTAATCATTTTGGCATGTACTACAGTTAAAGGTAATGGCGGCGTGCCGGTGAAGCCTGCAGTGATTAGTGAATCAGTAATCACAATCACATTGGTGTCATTCAGTTAACAACGGTTCTGTTGTTGCTTGTTGGGGCGTGGTTACATTGTTTCTGCTAGATTTTTTGTCCCCTACTTGGTAAAACGGTTTAATGCTGGGGCTTGTCACATGCCTCTTTCTTATGAGATGGAGAACACGGGGAAGGAGACTTGGTTGCCCAGACACCCACCTTGATTTTCTGTAGAGGCGGCCGAGCAAAATGCTCCAATTGTTTAGTGGAGTCGTTCGGAAGGGGCATGTTAGATTTTAAAGCATATGCCGATCTCCACATGACCAGGTGAAGTCTAGTCGCAGAGAAAATGTCCTTTGAAGATTGATGTTCTTTTTGCGAACACACACGGTAAGCGGACCGAAAATAAAATACAAATAGAAAGCAATACTAGGTGTATATAAATAAGTGGGTAGAAGGAACAAGCTAAACACAATCACGGACGAAGTATCGGGAAGGGCTGTTCATCACTTCTGCGAAGCAGTACTTCACCGGTACTTTGCCCTGGTACGCGCGCGCAGGTGCGCCCGATGGATTATGTAGCTTCCTGGGAAGGTGGGCGTGGTTTGAGATGCAGGATGGATTATCTCAGCAAAAATGTATCAGAGTGCTGTACTGTAAGGGTTGAAGATGACGTCCTGGGACTTGAGGTTTTAAGAGGCTGCCAATGCTGCTCACTTAAAAAACAACAAGCAATCCATCAACATTGCATGTTTTCAGAGGAATCTTTGTGGCCACGCCGACTGTCTTGATGAAGTTTGTTGGCTATTTTCCCCCCCGCGAGATCAAATCAAGTCTGATCCGATGCTGCCTGGAAACTGGAGGCACTTTATCAGTATTTAAAAAATTGCATTGTGAAAAACCAGGCCTTTCTCCCCTTTTAGGATTCTCAAACGTAGGTGTTTTTTTTCCCTGTGTTGTTATAATATGCACTGTATCAGTATTTAAAAAATTGCATTGTGAAAAACCAGGGCTTTCTCCCCTTTTAGGATTCTCAAACTTAGGTGTGCCCTCCTACTTGTTTCAAAACGGCGCATTTTGAAAACTCCTTTCTTGAGTGTTGTCATCTGTCCTATTGCGCAACCTGCTTGCCTCCCGCTGTCTGATCTGCCTACTCCACTGACCTTCACTAGTGTCTTCTCTTCCACCCTCCCCCTCTCCCACCTACTCTATGGTGCTCTCTGTCTCTCCTATCTTTTCTAACTGCTTCTCTTTTGACTATCCTGCTCTCCTCACTAAATCTGTTAGGAAAAGGTTTAAAAAGGACATCCTGGTCTCCAACCCAGGCCTCCCTATCGCCGACACTTACACCAATGCCTCCTCCAAGGAAACTCTCACTGGCATCCACTTTGTCGTGCCTTCGCCAGACCTATGGACCCTTCATATGGTCTCTGTGCTCTCCCCTTTCTCCTCTTCTCCCATTAATGGTGGCACCCGCTGGGATGCCCTCCTGGCATCCTTCCTTTCCTCTAAAGTCATCATTAATGTCTAGTCCAATGGGACCGTCCTGGTCCAAGGCCCTCAGACCAACCTTCACCTCTTTGATAGACACTTCCCGTGCCTCATCAACTTCCTTTCTTCTCCTGCTGTCCCCTCTCCCCTTTCCTTGACTACCTCATCTCCCCCTTCTGCCTCCTCCCTGGCTACCTTGCCGTCCCCTTCCCTCTCTGCCCCCTGTCAGGCTCATTCTACACCTCTGCATGGCATACCTCTGATCTGTACCCCTCCCCGGAAGTCCTTCAAGGATGGCAACCTTCCCCATCTTGCCACTCTAAACTTTTGCTCTGCTGTCAAATACTCCTCTGATATCTGCCGCCTTCTGGAAGAACTTGACCTTGATGTCCTTGGTCTCACCGAGACATGGTTCACGGCCAGCTCTGTCACAAGCTTTGATTCGCTCTTACCTCACGGCTAAAAGATCCTCTCTGCGCCAAAGGCCAACCGCTCAGGTGGGGGTGTAGCCCTGATCTTCCCAGAGTGGATTCCTGCCTCTGTCACTCCTACGCAGGCCTACTCCTCTTTTGTATGCAGGCTCCCTCTCTCCCCTAGCCACTCACTTACTGTGGCTACTATCTATCGGCCACCTGGTCAGATTTCATCCTTCCTCTCTGAGTGGGCGGACCTCTCCACCTCACTTCTGGCCTCAACTACTCAACTCCCCCTTCTTGGAGACTTCAACTTCCACCTGGATGCCTCCTGTCCGCCCTCTGGACTCTTTCGCGACCTCTGCAACTCTCTCTCACTCACTATTCTCCCCTCTGGCCCGACTCATTCTGCAGGGCACACTCTTGATGTTCTGATCTCCTCAGACCTTCCCCTCTCTGTCCCTCTCACCACTCCACTCTCCTGGAGTGATCACTTTCTCCTCTCCTACCACCTCACCCTCCGTACCCCCCAGGCCAAGCCGCTTCCATCACTGCCACCCACCTTCTTGGTCATCCGACCCATGAAGCGCGTGTCAGCTGAGGCTTTCGCCACCAGCTTGTCACCCCCCCTACCCTTCCCCCTTGGCTGACTCTCATCCTGACACAGCCCTCTTCACTCTCCACTCTGCTATTTCTGATACTCTTGATATCCTTGCCCCTGTCATGAGAATCTGCCTGAAGCCCAAAGCCAAGTGCAACTCCTGGTACGACACAGACCTCGTCATCCTAAAACGCAAGTGTAGGTTGGCCAAGAGGAAATGGCGTGCTTCATGTACATCGTCTGACAAACTGGCCTGCCGCCTGCTGCAAAGGCAATACCGGCTCTCTGTCCTAACCAAGAAGAGAGCACATATCCAAGCCTGTGTCTCTGCAGCATCTAACAATTCGGCTGAACTCTTTAAAATCTGCAAGGAACTGGCCAATCCTGCCGCAGTCTCTACCTCTCCTGTCCCCTCCCAGGCCCTCTGTATGGCACTGGCGTCCCACTTCATCTCTAAAACTCAGGACATCCTGTCCTCTCTATCCTCTTATCCCCTCCCTCCCCCCCTCCCTGCTCTTCCTCTGGCCATTCTGCAGCCACCTCTCCTCCCTCCTTCTCTGCCTTTCCCCTGTTCTCCGCAGACGAGGTTTCTAGACAAGTCCGATCTATGAAAGTCTTGTCGAAACAGGTTCACCCTTGTTCCTCTAAAACTATCAAGGACCACATTGACTCCCTGGCTCCTGCCCTGGCTGATTTCTGCAATCACTCCTTTGCCACTGGAGTCTTCCCATCCCCCCTGAAGCACTCCCTTGTGCACCCTCTTCTTAAGAAACCCACTGCCGACCCCTCCTGCCCAGCCAACTATCACCCAATCTCCATCACTCCCTTCCTGGGCAAGCTCCTGGAGAAACTGGCCATCTCCCAGCTTAATCTCCACACTGAATCTGTGTCTCCATCACCATCAGTCTGGCTTCAGAGCTGCCAGAAGCACGGAAACTGCTCTCCTGAACATCCGTGAAGACCTGCTCTGCAATCTTGACTCTAACACCCCTTCCGTCCTCATCCTACTTGATCTCTCTTCTGCCTTTGACACCGTCAACCATGCCATCCTGCTCAACCATCTCCGTTATAACCTGGGTATCACCGGTCAGGCTCTGGCGTGGCTGACTTCTTTCCTCTGCGACCGACCCTCTAAGGTCCAACTTGGGTCCTTCCTCTATGCTATCTTTTTCTCTACCTGTGGTGTCCCCCAGGGGTCTAACCTCTTTCCCTGGCTGTTCAACCAATACCTGGCGCTCCTGGCCCACTGCATCGCTGCTCTCTGCCCCAACTTTCAGTGTTATGCGGATTACACCCAGCTCATTTTCAGGCTACCATCGGCCTCCTCCTCTACTTCCCTCATCTCTGACTGTCTGTCTACTATCCAGGAGTGGTGGGCCGCCAATGACCTCTGCCTTAATGCCAGTAAGACTGAGATTCTCCTCATTGTCACACCCACTCCCTCCTTTCCTGTAGCTCTCTGGCCGGCCTCTCTTCGCCCTCTTCCTGCTCCCACCTGTGTGGTTAAAAACCTTGGGGTCATCTTCGACTCTACACTCTCCTTCTCTCCTCACATCTCTGATGTCTCTAAGAAGTCACACTAACAACTGCACCTCCTCAGAGGTATTCTTCCTTTCCTTTCCTTCCCCCAGAAGCTCACTGTCTCCAGAGCTCTGGTTCTCTCTAGGCTGGAGTACTGCAACAGCCTCTTTCTAAATCTGCCTGCTTCTACTCTCCGCCCTCTGCAACTTATCCAGAGCAGGACTGCAAGACTTGTCCTTGGCCTCAAGCCCAGGGATCATATCTCTCCAGGACTGAAATCTCTGCACTGGCTCCCTGTGGCTGTGAGGATTACGTTCAAAACCCTCTGCATCGTCCACAAGGCCTTATGGGGCCTGGGGTCTCAATACCTTCAACTGTCTCTTCCTAAATACCTTCCTTCTCGAGCTCTTCAGTCATCTGCCTCAAACTCCCTCAGGGTCAGTCGCTTCTCCAAGCAACGAGTTGGTGGTAGATCTTTCTTCGGCTGGGGCCTCCCTCTGGTACAGCCTCCATGCCTCCCTGAAACTTGAGGAGAATCATCTTCGGTTCCGGAAGCACCTCAAAACCTTTCTCTTTGCTTCTGCTTTTTCTCCTCCTCTCCCTTGCTGACACTGACTTTCCACTGGTTGCCTGGTCGCCCTCTGATCTTGGGCCCAGGTCCCCTCCCCCTCCAGTCGCATTCCTGCACTGCCCTCCTGGCAACCCCGCACTTGCGGACTGTTTTCTGTATACCTACAGTCCCACTACCAGCACTTGACACCTGTTGTCTGCACTTACCCTTGCACTTGCCACCTGCTGGCCATACTTTACCTATTGTTATTTATTTTCTTATCCCATGTACTGCACTGTCCTCTCCCCCTTCCCACCCCGCACTTCTCCCTCCTCCCCTTCCCATGCACTTGCACGATCTGAATGACACCTGGTCTAGTAGGGTCGTTGTCTGTCTTCCCTCTGTTCCCCTCCCTTGCCTCGTCGCGCCTTGAAACACCTGTGTATAGGCCCGTTATAAATGCCATATCATATCATATCATGTATTTATTGCAAATGAAAAGTGCATTGCCAAGACCTACTTAACAAATGTCGAACGGAAAATCATATTGTGCCTCCTATACTGTATGAATACATGTATATTGGCCTACGCCAAGCCACTTACGAAGAGATCCGCGTTACAAGGTCTTGACCTTAGATCTGAGTAAGCCGCCATTTTAGGTCCATCTGCCATTTTAGATTCTTTCTCTAAAGTCACCATGTGTTCTAAGATAGTGGACAGTGTCATTCCGAATGTAACATGGACGTCTTGACCTCTATGTACAAACTAATATGTACATGTTAGGGTCATGAACTGAGACCCTGTCCTTCACTGACCTGTGTGTAGAGGATTACCTGCGCCAACGAAGCTAATCCTTGAGCATATGTTAAACACAATGTATTCAAATACTGAAATGTGAACACTTGTTTGACTGCATTATATAAAGAGGTTTGAGAAGGCTGTACGAGAAATCCGAAGACATATTGTTGCCATTGTAACTTGTTAGGGAATGTTTTAATGGTAAACCTTAAATGCATAGATGTATGAACTCGGCACGAACCCTAGATCTGTGATGTATTAACTTGTATTAACTTGTAGGTGAGCTGAACATCATGTTTTGGACTGTATAAAAGGCGAGACTATTCTAATGTACAGCCCCACTCACTGAGCACACCAAACAGAGCTGGAGTTCGCTGTGTTGTACTGAGGGCCTGATAGCTATCTGTTGCTTTGTCCTTTGAAACTATTCAGTATAGAATAAAGATCTTTGTATCTTTCTTTGTAACCTGCGTTTGGTGTATTTCCTTTTGGGGTACTCAGCCTCGATATCTTCTTTTTGATTTCACACAAAGAGCATTTTAAGAACTGGAGCAATCCCATTGCATGGTGCTTTACAAACGTTTACAATGTCATGATATCCTAGTTGAATCTGTAAACAGGCTGCTGGTGGACAGTGAGCTGGAAACAGTGAATGAGGCCAGCAGAAGAAAACATTAAGTAGTACATCTTCAGTAATCACTGATATATTCACAAATACATACAGATGTGCAATCCGGTGGTCCCAGCGGTTAGGGGTCATTGGATGGGGGCTGATAGCAACCTAAGACTCACAAGCTCTTCCTCCCCAGCCCCCCGGAGAGTAGAGAGTTCTTAAGGGAGCCAGTCACTGTTTGAATGCCCCTCATTTCAGCAGACAGGGGGCAGCAATGAAGGGGTGTCCAGAGAGTGAAGAAGCAAAAGTGAGTGACAGCACAGGGATTGACAGACACATGGGGGGGGGCATTTTGGAGAGGGGTGTAATGTTAATGGAAGGCGTAAAAGGCTTGCATTAGGCTTTTAAGCCTAACTTCATGCCCCATTTTCATCCATTTGTATGGCAGAGAGGGTGGGGGGGCGCAACTTGCTTTTCCGGCGCAAATGCTGGGGATCCTGATGGAGGCCGCCGGCTTTATGTGCCAGCATTAAGCAGGCGGACTCCATAGGGATACCATATGCTGTTTGTAATGCAGTAAATTACAGCAAGGTAATTCGTTGAAATTACTTCATATTACCTTGTGAGAGAGTCCTTTTATAGATGTAAATAAGGGTAAGGGGACATGGGGGCGTTGGGTGTGGGGTGGTAATGAAGAGGGGCATGATGGGGACCCCCCTAAAAAAAAGTGAAGCAATTGCAACAAAGTAAATAACTGGCAAGCAATTTACAGGCTGATTCATGGAATAATTAGCGCGGCGCAAGTGGGCAAAAACGTGCGAATCGCAGTGGAATAGCGAAAATCGCAGTGCAATTGCGAAAATCGCACGAAAAGCAGCGCACGTCGATTCATGGAAGGCCGTGCGCGAGAAAACCAGCGGATGTGCGATAAAAAAGTGCGCGGCGCACGTTGGCGCACAGGCCATCTAACAGCGTGCGCCAGGTCACAGCGAAAATCGCACAGGCCACAGCGAAATTCGCACATAGCGCGGCGCACGCAACAAAAGTAGGCGGAACACGGGCGTAACACTCGGAATGGGGAACAACTTGCCAAAACGTGGGCGTCACGGGGGAAGTACAGGGCACAAGTGCGCGGAACGCCCACACGCTCGCCTACAACACGTATTCATGGAATAGAATAGGGCAAAAAAGCGCACGCTCAAACCAGCGCACAGGCACAAACACGACCGCCACAAGAAAGCAGGCGGTAGCGTCTCTGCGGCTGTAAGAAATGTGCGCCAAAAGGTGCGCCAACAAATAGCACCTATATACTGCCATGATGAATGTCCCATACTGTGGCCCTCCAGGAAAAATGACGTGCAAAGGGGTACCCACAAACACGGACACCCGCTGACAAAAAATACGTGTGCGTGTATACCGGGGTGCGCGGGAAGTCTAACACGCAATTTCAGCAGGGTACGTGCATCACAGGGGTTCGCGTGAAGTTATTCACGCGATCGGGACTGGGGGAGCGGGCTACGTGTATTTCAGGGGTTCGCGTGAAGTTTCACACGCGATCGGGTCTGGGGGAGCGGGCTACGTGTATTTCAGGGGTTCGCGTGAAGTTTCACACGCGATCGGGTCTGGGGGAGCGGGCTACGTGTATTACAGGGGTTCGCGTGAAGTTCCTCACGCGATCGGGCCTGGGGGAGCGTGCTACGTGTATATCAGGGGTTCGCGTGAAGTTTCACACGCGATCGGGCCTGGGGGAGCGGGCTACGTGTATTACAGGGGTTCGCGTGAAGTTCCTCACGCGATCGGGCCTGGGGTAGCGGGCTACGTGTATTACAGGGGTTCGCGTGAAGTTCCTCACGCGATCGGGCCTGGGGGAGCGGGCTACGTGTATTCCAGGGGTGCGCGGGAAGTTCCACACGCGAATAGCCTGGGCGCGTGTATTTCAGGGGTGCGCGGGAAGTTCCACACGTGAATAGCCTGGGGGCACGTGTATTCCAGGGGTGCGCGTGAAGTTCCACACGCGAATAGCCTGGGCGCGTGTATTTCAGGGGTGCGTGGGAAGTTCCACACGCGAATAGCCTGGGCGCGTGTATTTCAGGGGTGCGCGGGAAGTTCCACACGCGAATAGCCTGGGGGCGCGTGTATTCCAGGGGTGCGCGTGAAGTTCCACACGCGAATAGCCTGGGCGCGTGTATTTCAGGAGTGCGCGGGAAGTTCCACACGCGAATAGCCTGAGCGCGTGTATTTCAGGGGTGCGCGGGAAGTTCCACACCCGAATAGCCTGGGCGCGTGTATTTCAGGGGTGCGCGGGAAGTTCCACACGCGAATAGCCTGGGGGCGCGTGTATTCCAGGGTTGCGCGTGAAGTTCCACACGCGAATAGCCTGGGCGCGTGTATTTCAGGGGTGCGCGGGAAGTTCCACACGCGAATAGCCTGGGCGCGTGTATGGGCGCGTGTATTTCAGGGGTGCGCGGGAAGTTCCACACGCGAATAGCCTGGGCGCGTGTATTTCAGGGGTGCGCGGGAAGTTCCACACGCGAATAGCCTGGGGGCGCGTGTATTCCAGGGGTGCGCGTGAAGTTCCACACGCGAATAGCCTGGGCGCGTGTATTTCAGGAGTGCGCGGGAAGTTCCACACGCGAATAGCCTGAGCGCGTGTATTTCAGGGGTGCGCGGGAAGTTCCACACGCGAATAGCCTGGGCGCGTGTATTTCAGGGGTGCGCGGGAAGTTCCACACGCGAATAGCCTGGGCGCGTGTATATCAGGGGTGCGCGGGAAGTTCCACATGTGATTTGACAGTGTGGGTCCTCCCAGGTGTACCCTGTACACCCTCCACGGCCCCTGCAGGCAGCCCACACCACAGGGGACTACCCTGCATCCCTGGTCATGTCCCGCAGGCAGCCCACCCACCATGGGCATGCCCCCCAGCAAAGGCACATGTCTCCTTGAACTAATGAACACCAACTCATGTCCCCTTGCACCCCCACCCCCCAGCACTGTGGGGCACCTCCAGCACGCCCCCACCCATGTCCAACTCATGTCCCCCACCACCCCCACCCCCAGCACTGTGGGGCACCTGCCAGCAGGCCCCCACCCATGTCCAACTCATGTCTCCCACCACCCCCACCCCCCAGCCACCAGGGTCACCCTCCACCAGGCCCCCACTCATGTCTCCCACCACCCCCACCCCCCAGCCACCAGGGGCACCCTCCACCAGGCCCCCACTCATGTCTCCCATCACCCCCACACCCCAGCAGTGCAGGGTCACCCTCCACCAGGCCCCCACTCATGTCTCCCACCACCCCCACCCCCCAGCCACCAGGGGCACCCTCCACCAGGCCCCCACTCATGTCACCCACCACCCCCACACCCCAGCAGTGCAGGGTCACCCTCCAGCAGGCCCCCACTCATGTCTCCCACCACCCCCACCCCCCAGCCACCAGGGGCACCCTCCACCAGGCCCCCACTCATGTCTCCCACCACCCCCACACCCCAGCAGTGCAGGGTCACCCTCCACCAGGCCCCCACTCATGTCTCCCACCACCCCCACCCCCCAGCCACCAGGGTCACCCTCCACCAGGCCCCCACTCATGTCTCCCACCACCCCCACCCCCCAGCCACCAGGGGCACCCTCCACCAGGCCCCCACTCATGTCACCCACCACCCCCACCCCCCAGCCACCAGGGGCACCCTCCACCAGGCCCCCACTCATGTCTCCCACCACCCCCACACCCCAGCAGTGCAGGGTCACCCTCCACCAGGCCCCCACTCATGTCACCCACCACCCCCACACCCCAGCAGTGCAGGGGCACCCTCCACCAGGCCCCCACTCATGTCTCCCACCACCCCCACACCCCAGCAGTGCAGGGTCACCCTCCACCAGGCCCACACTCATGTCACCCACCACCCCCAGCCACCAGGGGCACCCTCCACCAGGCCCCCACTCATGTCTCCCACCACCCCCACCCCCCAGCCACCAGGGGCACCCTCCACCAGGCCCCCACTCATGTCTCCCACCACCCCCAAACCCCAGCAGTGCAGGGTCACCCTCCACCAGGCCCCCACTCATGTCACCCACCACCCCCACCCCCCAGCCACCAGGGGCACCCTCTACCAGGCCCCCACTCATGTCTCCCACCACCCCCACCCCCCAGCCACCAGGGGCACCCTCCACCAGGCCCCCACTCATGTCACCCACCACCCCCACACCCCAGCAGTGCAGGGTCACCCTCCACCAGGCCCCCACTCATGTCTCCCACCACCCCCACCCCCCAGCCACCAGGGTCACCCTCCACCAGGCCCCCACTCATGTCTCCCACCACCCCCACACCCCAGCAGTGCAGGGTCACCCTCCACCAGGCCCCCACTCATGTCACCCACCACCCCCACACCCCAGCAGTGCAGGGTCACCCTCCACCAGGCCCCCACTCATGTCACCCACCACCCCCACCCCCCAGCCACCAGGGGCACCCTCCACCAGGCCCCCACTCATGTCTCCCACCACCCCCACACCCCAGCAGTGCAGGGTCACCCTCCACCAGGCCCCCACTCATGTCACCCACCACCCCCACACCCCAGCAGTGCAGTGGCACCCTCCACCAGGCCCCCACTCATGTCTCCCACCACCCCCACATCCCAGCAGTGCAGGGTCACCCTCCACCAGGCCCACACTCATGTCACCCACCACCCCCACCCCCCAGCCACCAGGGGCACCCTCCACCAGGCCCCCACTCATGTCTCCCACCACCCCCACCCCCCAGCCACCAGGGGCACCCTCCACCAGGCCCCCACTCATGTCTCCCACCACCCCCACCCCCCCAGCAGTGCAGGGGCACCCTCCACCAGGCCCCCACTCATGTCTCCCACCGCCCCCACACCCCAGCCACCAGGGGCACCCTCCACCAGGCCCCCACTCATGTCTCCCACCACCCCCACCCCCCAGCCACCAGGGGCACCCTCCACCAGGCCCCCACTCATGTCACCCACCACCCCCACACCCCAGCAGTGCAGGGTCACCCTCCACCAGGCCCCCACTCATGTCACCCACCACCCCCACCCCCCAGCCACCAGGGGCACCCTCCACCAGGCCCCCACTCATGTCTCCCACCACCCCCACACCCCAGCAGTGCAGGGTCACCCTCCACCAGGCCCCCACTCATGTCACCCACCACCCCCACACCCCAGCAGTGCAGGGGCACCCTCCACCAGGCCCCCACTCATGTCTCCCACCACCCCCACACCCCAGCAGTGCAGGGTCACCCTCCACCAGGCCCACACTCATGTCACCCACCACCCCCACCCCCCAGCCACCAGGGGCACCCTCCACCAGGCCCCCACTCATGTCTCCCACCACCCCCACCCCCCAGCCACCAGGGGCACCCTCCACCAGGCCCCCACTCATGTCTCCCACCACCCCCACCCCCCCAGCAGTGCAGGGGCACCCTCCACCAGGCCCCCACTCATGTCTCCCACCACCCCCACACCCCAGCCACCAGGGGCACCCTCCACCAGGCCCCCACTCATGTCTCCCACCACCCCCATCCCCCAGCCACCAGGGGCACCCTCCACCAGGCCCCCACTCATGTCACCCACCACCCCCACACCCCAGCAGTGCAGGGGCACCCTCCACCAGGCCCCCACTCATGTCTCCCACCACCCCCACACCCCAGCAGTGCAGGGGCACCCTCCACCAGGCCCCCACTCATGTCACCCACCACCCCCACCCCCCAGCCACCAGGGGCACCCTCCACCAGGCCCCCACTCATGTCTCCCACCACCCCCAAACCCCAGCAGTGCAGGGTCACCCTCCACCAGGCCCCCACTCATGTCACCCACCACCCCCACCCCCCAGCCACCAGGGGCACCCTCCACCAGGCCCCCACTCATGTCTCCCACCACCCCCACCCCCCAGCACTGTGGGGCACCTGCCAGCAGGCCCCCACCCATGTCCAATCCATGCCCCCCTGCACCTGGGTCCCAACATTCCCCAATCATGTCCGTAATGCCCATCCTCCCCTGCCAAAAGGCCCAACCAACTATCACACCCACCCACATATCAAAGGCAATTACATGTTACACCCCCAATTTAAATAATGCAATTGAACACATGTCTGTCACACACAATGGCTGCAAGTGAATGACAAAACACCCAACATGACATGCCTGAAAGCAATGAGATGATACGACACATTGAAGATTAAAAAAATAATATGTATTGAACAGCAAGTAGAATGGAAATGAAATAAGAAAAAACACAAAGCAAATCAAACAAAACAAGATGAATGTCCAAGAAAATAATCTGAAAAATTAAAATAAGCCAATGAAGAAACATGAAGAAGATCATCCTGGGTCCATGAGCCCAACCAAATTAAACCTAACTATGACTACTAACTAAAAACTGAACTATATACAAAAAAGTGGTGCATTGTCCAATCGCAACCAAAAAAAAATAAAAAAAACAAAGGAAACCTAACCCTAACTATACAACTATATACAAAGGCAGCGGGCTATTCGGACGGCTCACTGGTTGTTGTCATGGGCCAGGGCATCATCGAACTCCTGGTCAATGGCTTGGAGGCGGGCATGTTCCCTGGCCCCGAGGTCCCGCAGGGATAACGCAGTGTCAAGCTCAAACTCCCTGCGAAGACCCTCGAGGCACTCAGCCCGCCTCAGCGCCCTCCGCATGGAGTCCTCCGCCCTGACCATCGTGAGCCGTTCCTCCTCTGCCCGCTGCCGCTCCGCACCTATCCGCTGGCACAACCGCTCCCACACGGAAGCCACTCCCATTCCAGGGTTCTCCTGCCCTCCGGCAGATGCCTGCACCCCTGATGTTGATGGCCCCGAGCCATGATGCCTCCCACGTTGAGCCTGCTGCTGCCTCCGACGCAACTGCCTGTGCCAGCACGACGGCATCCAGGCTGATGGAAACCACCGACGCCGTCGTGCACGTGCCCTGCCCGATGATGCCGTCACATCCTCCATCTGCTGGGGTCCAGGTGCTCTGGTGTCCACCCCTGCTGGATCTCTGACTCCCGACTGTGGCAGGGATGGGATCCCCACCGAGCTGGCTGCATTGGTCGGGGCAGGTCCACAGGGGGCCCTGGTGGCATCTGGGCTGGAAGACGGCAAGAAGAACGACTGGTGGATAGCCTGCACAGAGGAGGAGAGGGCCGCCACATTGGCCAACACATGCAGGAAACCCCGAACATGGCCGATCCCAATTGGGCCACGTCGGCACGGTGCACTTCGTGATGACGTGCGTGCTCCTCCCGGGAAGCACGCACGGCATCACGAATCACAGCCGTGCGCATCGCGACCCCAATCAGGACCTTCTCCGCACGGCCAGGGGTTCCCATGTCCGCAGGTGGAGGGGAGTCAGGTGACATGGACATCCCCTCTACCTGCGGACAGGCCTGGGACGGGGCATCCCTGCTGGTGCATGGTGGTGCACTCACAGGGTCAGGGACAGCGACATGCACAGGCCCCTCCACGGTGACCTGTGCTGCCTCCTGCCCCTGGCCCTGGACTGCACCACTTGCACCAGCAGGGATGCCCCCACCAGGCCCCATGTGTGCCCCAGTGGCGGCCTCCTCCTCCTCTGTGCAAACCACCAACCTGGATGGCTCCTCACCGTCTCCCACCGTAGCAGGCCCCTGTGGGGGCTCACCCACCCCTTCCGCTGCAACCGTGGGGGCATCCCCGCCGCCTTGCTCCACAGCGCCGTCTCCGCCCTCTTCTTCACTAGCCGCTGCGTAGAGGGAGACAAAGAACACAAGCATCAGGGCACTGTACAATGGTCCCCTAGACAGGAAGCAATAGCAGATGAGCACCACTGTCAAAGTACACTTCCATCATGTCCCTCCACAACACATGGGTCAGTCCAGGCAAAACACACACAGTAACAGGCATGGTGCATGCCATGGACATTTCCATGCATGTCCAATGGACTCTTGAAACATTCAATGATATGTAACTCACATGCATCATGGCTCATGCCCATCACATGCACACACTTCACCTCAGTCACATCCATCTGGCCCCAAACACACCAAACACAGCGGATACAAGGGTAATTTGGCTGCTTTACTGAATCTGTGCATTGTCACACACATGTGTCATGCATCCATGGCATGCACAAGTCACAGACACGCAGGTCAGGCACACAGACATGGCTACCATATATGTACCTGGCATCAGCACCCATCCCTCACCCCCACCCATGTCCAGGTACAGAGACTGGCATGCTCTCATGTTCAAAATCTGCATAGGGCTCCCCATGCGGCATTTCAACACATGCAACAACCATGTGCATCACACATCACTGGTCGCACATGCATTACCATGATGTCCCTGCACACATACATGCATACATGGCCTATGGCACACATACAGGCAAGTATCATAGAACCAGCCCACCGCAACATGCCCTGTCTCACACAGTAATGCATGGACACTTACCGCTCAACTCCAGACGGGCCTCCCTCTCAAGGATCTGGGCGTGGAGCGCTGGGCGTACGCGTTCCAGGACCCTCATCTGGATGGAACTCATGCGGCCCCGGCCCCCCTCCACGAGGCGCCGGGCCTTCACAAGGGTCCTGGACCTCAAGTCCTCCCAGCGCTTCTTGATCTTCAGGACGTCGCGGGTTGCCACCCCCTCCGCGTTGATGGCAACCACACAGTCGGCCCAGATCCTCTGCCGTCCTTCCTTGCTGGCGCGGGACGATCCAAAGAGGGCATCATACTGCCCCAGGACATGCTCCACCAGGACACCAACTTCGGTGACAGTGAAGCTGGTGCCCCTCTGCCCCTCTGGCCTGGGGTTGCCACTGGTGCCAGATGTGGAAGTGCCCGACATGGCAACCCCAGAGGCAGGTGTGGGTGGGCAACTGGGTCCTGGGGCTGGGCTGTGGAGCGATGTAATCCCAGTCGGGAGTCTTCAGTTCCAGCAGGGGTGGACACAGCAACTGGACCCCTGCAGATGGCTAATGTGCAGGCACCAAATGGCAGGGCACGGTGGCAGCAGGCAGGCAGGCAGGCAGCAGCAGATGGCACGTGGGAGGCTGCTCGGGGCACTGGGGGGCAGTAACTCGGCCTTCTGGGCAGGAGCGTGGTCTTCCGTGTGTTTTCGCGTGGCCAGCTTGATACGGAGTGATTTGGCACGTGAAAATCCTGCACGTCAGCGTGAAATCCGAGGAAAGGCCCTTAGCGCGTAAGCGCGTCAGCACGCATACGCGATTCTATTGGACCAGAGTCCCTCAGCGCGTAAGCGCATCTGTGACGTGACCCGCACGGGTGTTCCCCACTCAGCATGTGATGACGGGGCACACGTGGAGATACTGCACGTCAGAGTGTCATCGCGTGTAATTGGACAAAAGTGCGCGTACACGCGATTGGCCTATGTACGTGTATTTAATGGGTGCGCGGGCACTTACACACGCAAGTACATCAGCGAACCTGTATCCCGTGGTGCGTGTGAATTTCCACACGCTATTGGACTGGGAACTGGATTCCAGGGGTGCGCGGGTCACACGCTGTATCCCGTGGTGCATGTGAATTTCCACACGCTATTGGACTGGGAACTGGATTCCAGGGGTGCGCGGGTCACACGCTGTATCCCGTGGTGCATGTGAATTTCCACACGCTATTGGACTGGGAACTGGATTCCAGGGGTGCGCGGGTCACACGCTCGCCTAGAACACGCGCAAAGCATAAATTTGCGGACTTTAACAATAACAAGCTCAGACGGCAGGATGAACATACCGTTCCTAGCAGCAGTGGCAGTGGGCTACCAAAGGAGGAGGAGGAGGATAGTCAGGGCCAGAATATTCACACCCAGAACCAGCCTTTTCGGGATGCCTGATGACCAGGTGTATGGGAGGTACAGGTTTCCACCACACATCATACTGGACCTGGTGAGTGAGTGGGAGGATGACCTCACATCACCCACCCTGTGCTCCCAAGCACTCAGCCCCCTGGAGAAGGTCCTCAATGTACTGCACTTCTTAGCCACTGGATCATTTCAGCGGACAAGTGCCATAGTGGGTGGGGTGTCACAGGCCACCCAGTCACACTGCCTACACCAGGTCTTGAACATCATCACTGCACGCCCATCAGTCCGCAGGCACATATACCTGCCCAGAACACCTGCAGAAAGGCATGCTGCCGCCCTGGATTTTTACGCTGTGGCACGATTCCCCAAAGTGCTAGGTGCCATCGACTGCACCCATGTGGCTCTACGTCCCCCCAGGGCATCTGAGCACATCTATAGGAACCGCAAGCACTGGCATTCCATCAACGTGCAGGTAGCATGTAATGCCAAGGGAATCATCACCTCAGTATATGCCAACTATCCCGGCTCCACCCACGACAGCTTCATTTACCGAATGTCCACCCTAAGCCGGGACCTAGAAGCTGGGCGGCATGGCGATACATGGCTGCTTGGTGAGTATGTATGCCACTGCACATGCATGCATGTTGGATACTGAGCAAGGTCACAACCCCACCAATGATACCAATCACCACCTCCACAGGGGACAGTGCCTACCCTCTCAGCCCCCACATGATGACGCCAATTCGGAACCCCACCACGCCACCCCAGGTAAGATATAACACAGCCCACATTACAACCAGGGGCATAGTGGAGCGCACATTCGGAGTGCTAAAGTCACGCTTTCGCTCCCTTGACCGTTCTGGCGGGCAGCTGTTATACGCTCCCCCAGTAGTGTGCAGGATCATAGTGGCAGCATGTGTCCTGCACAACGTTGCAACACGCCGGGGCCTGGCCGTGGACATGGTGGTGGCCCCACATCCCCAACCACATGCACAGCTGCTGCGCATGGGAGGGGAAAGGGCACGGGGGGAGGCAGCCCGTACACAGCTAGTGGCTAATTACTTCACATAGAAATCACACCCCTGCGGAGTGCACACTGCCCTTGCACATTCCATCTGACAATAAATGATGACTCAACCTGACACTTATCCTGAATGTCTGGAGAATGAACCGGGAATACCATGTCAGCCTGAGATTGTTCACCTGGAAGTGTCACAATGTGTGCATCCCTACCCACACAGACACCACCAATGCAGTTTTGTGAAGTTACACATTGAAGCAGCTAAAATGAATACCCACTTGCAAAATGCAACAAGAGGACAGTGCCATGTCAGCCAACCCAACCCCAGCACTGCCACACGACACACCGTGCCATGTCATGCTAATTGCAGGTAAACAAAGTAATCCCCACAACATGACATCAGTCTCACTATGTACAGTGGCACTATTAGAAACCTGCAACACCTGAAATGCTCACAGCAATGCCGGACCAACAACATACTTGAGCACGTAGTACCATTAACATGACATCACAAATGTTACATATTAGTAGTCTCACCACCTGGAAATGCCTGCACTCCCACCACTACCAACTGTGCAGTGTTGTCGCCATGTAGAGTTGTAGGTGCACTGCTGCCAACATGGTCCCCATCTCCAGACTAGAGGTCCTTGTGTGGACATGAGGAAGGGACCTGCAAATTGGGAGGTAGACACAGAAGAAGAGTTACACATCAATGCAACATGCAGTGTACAACACAACAGCAATATGCACTAGGAATGTATACACAGTATTGACTACAGACTGGCCACACAGCTCATGGGAGTCCAACGTCACTGTGTAATTCACTGTCACTTGGGCACACCCTTTGCAAGCCCATGGAAACGGGAAGCAGGAGGGGTGTGTGTGACTCAAACCCAAGCATCTGAACCAAATACATTACAAGCCTGCATGTGCCCAGCCACAATGCAGCGTATGCCCACAGGAACCACGGAAGCCAACAGATCGTCCCAAAAAAATTGGGAATAAAAGAAATAAAAATAAAAATAAAAATAAGAAACAATCAAAAATGGCCATTGATGGGCCCGGGGGGGTTGGGGAGGCCACCCAGGAGGTCCGAGGACAGGATGCACACCAGAACCCACCTGCGTGGATTCTGGGAAGATAAAACACCTCCATGGGCTCATGGCCCACACGGCTACCCTATTGTGGGAGTATCACTGCTGTCGCTATTATCACCCTGTGCAGCTGCATCCGGAGGTGGTTGCACTATGGGAGGCAGCCCACGCAAGGCCCTAGTCTGCTCCTCCATGGCTGCAAGCATGCGGGTGTGGTAGGTCTGGTTCTGGAGGATGAGTGTGCGGAGGTCCCCATGCAACAACTCACGGGATGCCCGGACCTCCGCCCTCGTTGCCTGCATCTCAGCTGAGAGCGTACGGGTGAGACGCTCCAGCTGCTGTTCTGTCCTTTGGTGTGTTGAAGCCTCAAGCTCAACAAGAGTCGTCCTGAGGTGAAGGAGCTCCTGCCTCAGGGCTTCCCTGTGGCCCTGGGACTCAATGGAGATGGCCTCCTGCAGAGTCGCCAGTGCCGCCCGCCTGTCCCTGTTGGACCCCAACATGTCCTCCCTGTGTGACTGGCAGATGGAGTCGGTTGCCTGCTCTAGTCGCTCCATCAGCCTTTCTGGGGGGACAATGGAAGTGGCCACCCTATCCATGGCGTGAGCCATCATCTCGGATGATGCAGCCTGTTGGGTTGCCATACCGTAAATGGATTGCTCCCATGCGGTATTGCCGGGTGGCGTACGGCCACCACGTCGGCGGGCACCACACCTGTCTGGGGCAAGGCGAACTGCGCCTTGCTGTGCCGGCACTGCCTGAGGCTGCAGGACTGCATTCCCCCTCTGATCTGCTGGCCCAGGAACAGGATCAGATGTCGCGGAGTGTGACCCTGCATCCGTAACCACCGAAGGCGTAGCTGTCAACACTGACATCCCCATGGAGGGTCCTGACCCTGGTGCAGGTGGGTGAGACAGAACAGATTCCCTCCCTGGAACACTCACCTGCGACGGCACGTAGGTCTCATCCGAATCAACACCTGAGTACAGCTCGGGGGAGGTGCAGCCAGAGACACCCCTTGAGAGCACGACCTGCAGCACTTGTGGGTTCTCCCCCACCACCACACCACGTCCCTCACTGGTGGTTGGTCGGCCCTCGGACCCCTCCTGGGTCTGCACCATCTCCACAACCCCAGCAGTATCAGGTGCGTCTTCCCCTGCAAAGACATGAAAACAAAGAAATGGAAACAGGCATTAGCACCATGGCACACAATGAGGGCTGAGAAGCAAGAGAACCAGTACTTGATTGACACATGTCCCACATGACTAAAACCCTCCCATGCATGCACCCTCACTGCGTATGAAGTGCAGGCAAATGGCACACACTGATGACACCAAGATGGAAGATGAACACATTTTCTGCATGCTGCCTGGCAGTGGCATCACACATTGGCCTGTGATTGCCAGGTGAAACACACATGCCATCACACAGATGGCATGTACCATTGCTATTGAGTGAAGATGGAGAGGAGGGCAGCACCTATTCATTCAGTCCAGTTCCCGCATGTAATTGCTTTTCTAATTCTAACAGGTCAGATTTTTCACCTGGAGCTGCCAGTCAGAAATGGTCCAATTGCACAGGGACATGTGTGTACAAATGATATCCAGGTAACAAAGTCACTCCACTTTACCATACCCATGTCAGACATGTGACTAGTGGACAGCGACATGCCTAGTGAAAGTGGTGGAATGCAAACAAACTGACTGAATGAACAGTGAAAAATAAGCAAATATGTTGTGGGCAACTGGCGTGCAGTTGGGCTAGATGTCTACTGTTGGCAGAAGGGATACTGCTATGGCCAAATGCAGCTGCGCAGGAAGGATTATAATAATAATAATAATAATAATAATAATTAGGCTTTTATATAGCGCTACAAACCCTCAGGTATCTGAGCGCTGCTTATTATTACCCACGGTGTGTGGTGCTCATTTATCGACCTCGGAAGGATGAAAGGCTGAGTTTGGCCCCGCCGGGATTCGAACCTGCGTTAACAGGCTCTGCACGGGTGTCAAAGCGGGCGCTCTACTCGCTATGCCACTTGATTGCATGAAGCACATGGCTGACCCATACGACTCAGGTGCACACACTCTCACCTGGCACACAAACAGAAGCCCTCACACACACACCATGCACATGGATGACACACACATGCATGTGCACTCACCGGACAATGCCTCGTAATCAGCCAGATCTCCCACGCCTTGGATCTGTTCCTCCGTGACGTAGGTCCCAGCGACTGACTCATGTGGAGTGAGTTCCATGTCTACTACTGGAGACCCACCTCCAGTCACTAGAGTTGCGGCATGACTTGAGGCCAGCTTACTCTTTGCCCTGCGCTTTAGGTCATTCCAGCGCTTATAGCAATCATTGGCTGTGCGCCTCACAATTCCAAGGGCACTTACGATGTCCGCAACGGTCTGCCAGTGTGCCTGGCGTTGTGCAGGTGTGGTCTTGGATCCTGCAACAATGACCATCTCGTTGTCATGTCCGGACACATACTCGACAAGTGCATTCAGTTCGTCATCCGTGAAGCTGGGCTTCCTGGACGGGCCGGACTGTGTAGCCGTGTCTGGGGCATCAGCCTGTGCCGGACGAGCACTCTTCCTCTTCCGCTTGGAAGGTGGTGGTGATCCTGAGTGTCCTGCGCCGCTCTGGACACTAGGGGCAGGAGCCCTGGTGGACTCTGTATCAGGAGTGTGGGATTGCACACTCAGCATGGGAGTTGGTGCAGGCATTGGCTCTAGTGTGATGGTGTCAGGGGGAATGTCAGCAGCATGGACTAGGACCGACACTGTCCTGGCTGGGTGTGTGAGGGCTGGGGTGGATGGAGCCGCAGCTGCCCCTGCAGCCTCTCCGCCCTGCCTCCTTGGTGCAGCAGATGACCTTGCTGCCCCAGATCCACGTGGCATGATGGCATCAACGTGCACCAGGCACGTGTCGTAGCCCTGCTGACCTGGAAGTCAGCCATGGAGTCAGCCAGGTCTGGTGCCACAATGGGCTGGTCCAACAAGGGCTGAGCATGGATGGTGTCAGCCACATCAGCCTCAATGGGAGGGGGGGAGGGGGGGGATTATGGGTGCCCGTGACTGGTCCTCCACACATGGGGGGACAGGCTCACCCTGCAAGTTACGACCACGTCCCCTACCGGATCCACCACGGCCACCACTTGTGGCTCTTCCACCTTTGCCACCCTTACGGAATCCTCGCCTCCCAGCCATGGCACTGATGTTAATGTGCGTATGGGAGTGGATGTAGACTATTGTCCTGGGCAATTGGGGGTCAAAGGGGTTGGGTACCAGATGGTAATTGTACCCTAGTGCTCTAGCAAGGCTGAATGTAACCCCTGGGGAAAGATGACGGGTCACGCAACGCACAGGAGGCCCAAAAAAGGGAGATGACGTGCACGCAACCCCTCCTAGACCACGTGTGCAGAAAGAAAAACCTGCACTACGCTGTGGCACCCAGAAACACAAGAATGAACGTATGCGTGTCACACGCAGCCTAGAATGACCTCTGAAGGGGTAGGCTACACACGGGGCAAGCACAGATGTTAGATACGTGCGTGACTCACCGTCTGCCTGGTAAACGAGCGTGTAAAAGGAGCACGTTTGGTTGGCAACACCCCCGCCAAAAGAAGATTTGTACGCTGTCTGAGGAGACAGGACAACAGTAGAAGGGAACACTGTTTGAGGGAACAGGCCCAGGTAAACCAGTAAAATCGAAAGAAGAGAAAAAGCTGTCAGAGGTAACAGGGAATACGAACTTGAAACGCCGTGAAGTAAATCGCGTGTGAAACGACAAGAAGTACAGAATTCACCCACTCGCTCTCCACGAAAAGCACGTACAAGGAAGTGGTGTTCTACGCGTACCTTTTATACAGGCCCACACGTCCAGCGTCACTTACGCGGCGTGTACGCGCTAGGGCCATTTCCACCAATTACACGCTTTGTCACTTCTGCGTGTAGGGACATTTCCTCCAATTACACGCTTTGTCACTTCTGCGTGTAGGGACATTTCCTCCAATTACACGCTTTGTCACTTCTGCGTGTAGGGACATTTCCTCCAATTACACGCTTTGTCACTTCTGCGTGTAGGGCCATTTCCACCAATCACACGCGATGAGACTCTGACGTGCAGTCTTTCCACGTGTGCTCTGTCATCACGTGCTGTGTGGGAAACACCCGTGCGGGTCACGTCACAGACGCGCTTACGCGCTGAGGGCCTTTGGTCCAATAGAATCGCGTATGCGTGCTGACGCGCTTACGCGCTAAGGGCCTTTCCTCGATTTTCACGCGGACGTGCAGGATTTTCACGTGCCAAATCACTCTGAACAAGCTCGCCACGCGTAAGCACACAGAAGAACAGGCTCCTGCCCAGAAGGCTGAACTACTGCCCCCCAGAGCCCCGAGCACGCTCCCACCTACCATCTGCTGCTGCCTGACTGCCTGCTGCCCACGTGCACTGCCATTTGCTGCCTGCACATCAGCCAGGGGTGCTGTTGCTGTGACCACCCCTGCTGGTACCGAAGACTCCTGACTGGAATTCCATCGCTCCACAGCCCAGCCCCAGGACCCAGTTGCCCACCCACTCCTGCCTCTGGGGTTGTCATGTCGGGGCAAACACCATCTGTGACCACTGACAACCCCCGGCCAGAGAGGCAGAGGGGCACCAGCTTCAGTGCCACCGAAGTTGGTGTCCTGGTGGAGCAAGTCCTGGGGCAGTATGATGCCCTCTTCGGAAGTTCCCGCGCCGACAAGGAAGGACGGACTCGGATCTGGACTGACATCGTGACTGCCATCAACGCGGAGGGGGTGGCAGTCCGGGACTTACAACATGTCAGGAAGCGCTGGGAGGACTTCAGGTCCAGGACCCTGAACAAGGCCCGGCGCCTCTTGAAGGCAGCGGATGCCAAGGGGCGCCGGGGCCACTTGTCGGAAGAACAGATGGGGGTCCTGGAACGCATATCCCCAGCGCTCCACGTCCAGGTCCTGGAGAAGCAGACCCGTCTGGAGTCGAGCGGTGAGTGTACATGCATCCTGATTGTGAGCAGTGCGTGTGGTGATTATTCGGTATTGTGCAGGTTGCACATCTGTTTGTATGGGGTCGAGTATGGGTGGGGGTGTACATGGCCGTGGGGCTGACACATGCGAGGGCTGTAATGTGTGAGACATGGATGGTGCTTGTGTGTGTAGGCTTGCATGGCAAATGCAGTTGTGCGTGCACACATGTTTGTATGTATGTGTATGTAAGTAGACATGTCCGTGATGTCACGCATGTATGTTGTATTGGGCTGCATGTATGAGCACTGTGTACATGTGCATGTGTGTGTATTTGACAAGGGTGCAACAGTGATGCAACATGGATGCATGTGACTGCGGTATGTGTAAGCCTGATTGGCAGATGTGACATGGATGCCCGTCTGAACAGTGCGACACTTGGCCGAGGTGTACACATGCATGCAAGTGTGGTGGTGTGTGTACATGTGTGGTGCACTTCCTGTGTTGCATGTGATGTCTGGGTCACCTTTGGCTGCTCATGCTGTTGTATGTGTATGGATGGTGGTGGCAGTTGCGATATGGCTGTGGTATGGCTCATGTGTGCGAGTTGCAATGACATGTGTGTTGGGGATTGTGATGACATGTCTGAGGTTTGCCAATGCCACTCATGTGCAACTGTCATGTGTGTATGTGTCCATTGTACAGTGCCCTGATGCCTGTGTTTTGTTTCTCCCTGTCTGCAGCGTCAACTGATGAAGAGGGCGGAGAAGGTGCTGTGGAGCACAGCGGCGGGGATCCGACCGCCAGCCGGAGACGCAAGGCCCGGCTCCCCTCCCGTGTTGTCATCTCGTCGGGGAGTGAGGAGTCCGGTGCTGCGTCCCAGGCCGCAGCTGCCGGGGGGAGGTCCAAGAGGCGGAGGTTGGAGTTGGACTCCTCGGCAGCAGAAGGGGCAGCGGGGACCCCACAGGGCCCAACAGGGGAAGATGGCACGGAGTCATCCAGGTTGGTGGGGGGTCTGGTGGAGGAGGAGGCCGTGCAAGCACCAGAGACGGGGTCTGGAGGTGGGGATCCCACTGGTGCTAGTGGTGCAGTCCAGGACCAGGCACAGGAGGCAGCACAGGCCGCCGCGGAGGTGCCTGTGTGCAATCCTGTCCCCGATCCTGTCCCTGCATCATCTTGCACCAGCAGGGATGCCTACGTCCAGACCCGTTTCCAGGCAGGGGATGAGCTGACGTCAACTGGCCTTCCTCTGCCTGCGGACGTGGCTATCCAGGTCCGGGTTGAGCCTGTCCTGGCTGGTGTGGCGTTGCGTCAACGGGCCATGCGAGGTGACCTGCAGTCTTTTCATGGAGAGACTGCACGTCATCTCGAATGGCTCGTTGACCACGTCAGCCTGCTGGGACAGGTCACCCAGACCGGATTCCTCCGTCTGATGGGGCTTGTTCCGACCCCCTCCTCAACTGGACCCCCTACGCGCCAGTCGTCCTCTGTGCCATCTTCCCACCCATCAGTCACCTGGGTGCCCTGTGGAGCTGCCTCTGACAGTGCCGTCAGGCTGGTGGAGGAGGCATCCCTGCCACAGTCGGGAGTCGGACGTCCAGCAGGGGTGGCCACATCAACAACTGCACCCCAGCCGGCGGAGGATGTGCAGGCAGCAGGAGGCAGTGCACGGGCAGAGGCAGAGCAGCAGCAGCAACATGGTGGGAGCCATGAAGGCTCGGGGCCTTCGACATCGGAGGGGCAGGCATCGGCCGGAGGGCAGGAGGACCCAGGACAGAGAGTGTCTTCCGTGTGGCAGCGGTTGGGCCACGCCATAGGTGCGGAGCGGCGGCGGGCGGAAGAGGCGCGGCTCACAATGGTCAGGGCGGAGAACTCCATGCGGAGGGCCCTGAGGCGGGCCGAGTGCCTCGAGGCAATCCGCAGGGGGTTGGAGGAGGACACGGCGTCGTCCCTGCGGACCCTCGGGGCCATGGAACTGGATCGCCTCCGGGACATCGAACAGGAGTTCGATGATGCCCTGGCCCGGAACACCACGGAGTGAGCCGCTGGACTTGCCCGCCGCCTTTGTATATAGTTCTTTAGTTTTAGGTTTCCTTTGTTTTTTCTTATGATTTGGAGTCGACGGACACTGCTCCACTTTTTGTATATAGTTGATATTTAGGTAGGTTTTTTAGGAGGTTTCCTTAGTTCAGTTGTGATGATGGACCCTTGTTATTTTTGTACATAGTTCTTTGTTGCATGGAGAGTTTTTACATTTCACTTTGGACAATATTTTATGGATTTGATTTTCTACTTTTGTGTTTTTATGCGGACATGCAGCTTATTTTTTCACATTTACATTGTAGTTATTTTTCTTTCATTACCATTTGTATTTTTGTCCAATACATTTTTTTTCCATTGTTCACTGTGTGGTTTCATCTCATTGGTTTCATGCATATCATGTTGTGTGTTTTCCCATTCAATTTGAAAATCTGTGTGTGACGGACATGGGTTCATTTGCTTCATGAACATTGGGGGTGTAACATGTGTTTTCATTTCCATTTGGGTGAATGGGTTACTTGGTAGGGCTTTTTGGCTGTGGAGGCTGACCATTACGCACATGATTGGGGATTGTGAGGACCTGGTGGGGGCTGCACATGGTGGCAGGGGGGTGGGGGTGCAAGGGGACATGAGTGGGGGCCTGGTGGAGGGTGACCCTGCACTGCTGGGGGGTGGGGGTGCAGGGGGACATGAGTGGGGGCCTGGTGGAGGTTGACCCTGCACTGCTGGGGGGTGGGGGTGGTGGGAGACATGAGTGGGGGCCTGGTGGAGGGTGACCCTGCACTGCTGGGGGGTGGGGGTGGTGGGAGACATGAGTGGGGGCCTGGTGGGGGCTGCCCATGGTGGCAGGGGGGTGGGGGTGGTGGGAGACATGAGTGGGGGCCTGGTGGGGGCTGCCCATGGTGGCAGGGCGGTGGGGGTGGTGGGAGACATGAGTGGGGGCCTGGTGGAGGTTGACCCTGCACTGCTGGGGGGTGGGGGTGGTGGGAGACATGAGTGGGGGCCTGGTGGAGGGTGACCCTGCACTGCTGGGGGGTGGTGGGAGACATGAGTGGGGGCCTGGTGGGGGCTGCCCATGGTGGCAGGGGGGTGGGGGTGCAGGGGGACATGAATGGGGGCCTGGTGGAGGGTGACCCTGCACTGCTGGGGGGTGGGGGTGGTGGGAGACATGAGTGTGGGCCTGGTGGGGGCTGCCCATGGTGGCAGGGGGGTGGGGGTGGTGGGAGACATGAGTGGGGGCCTGGTGGGGGCTGCCCATGGTGGCAGGGGGTGGGGGTGCAGGGGGACATGAGTGGGGGCCTGGTGGAGGGTGACCCTGCACTGCTGGGGGGTGGGGGTGCAGGGGGACATGAGTGGGGGCCTGGTGGAGGTTGACCCTGCACTGCTGGGGGGTGGGGGTGGTGGGAGACATGAGTGGGGGCCTGGTGGAGGGTGACCCTGCACTGCTGGGGGGTGGGGGTGGTGGGAGACATGAGTGGGGGCCTGGTGGGGGCTGCCCATGGTGGCAGGGGGGTGGGGGTGGTGGGAGACATGAGTGGGGGCCTGGTGGGGGCTGCCCATGGTGGCAGGGCGGTGGGGGTGGTGGGAGACATGAGTGGGGGCCTGGTGGAGGTTGACCCTGCACTGCTGGGGGGTGGGGGTGGTGGGAGACATGAGTGGGGGCCTGGTGGAGGGTGACCCTGCACTGCTGGGGGGTGGTGGGAGACATGAGTGGGGGCCTGGTGGGGGCTGCCCATGGTGGCAGGGGGGTGGGGGTGCAGGGGGACATGAATGGGGGCCTGGTGGAGGGTGACCCTGCACTGCTGGGGGGTGGGGGTGGTGGGAGACATGAGTGTGGGCCTGGTGGGGGCTGCCCATGGTGGCAGGGGGGTGGGGGTGGTGGGAGACATGAGTGGGGGCCTGGTGGGGGCTGCCCATGGTGGCAGGGGGTGGGGGTGCAGGGGGACATGAGTGGGGGCCTGGTGGAGGGTGACCCTGCACTGCTGGGGGGTGGGGGTGCAGGGGGACATGAGTGGGGGCCTGGTGGAGGTTGACCCTGCACTGCTGGGGGGTGGGGGTGGTGGGAGACATGAGTGGGGGCCTGGTGGAGGGTGACCCTGCACTGCTGGGGGGTGGGGGTGGTGGGAGACATGAGTGGGGGCCTGGTGGGGGCTGCCCATGGTGGCAGGGGGGTGGGGGTGGTGGGAGACATGAGTGGGGGCCTGGTGGGGGCTGCCCATGGTGGCAGGGCGGTGGGGGTGGTGGGAGACATGAGTGGGGGCCTGGTGGAGGTTGACCCTGCACTGCTGGGGGGTGGGGATGGTGGGAGACATGAGTGGGGGCCTGGTGGAGGGTGACCCTGCACTGCTGGGGGGTGGTGGGAGACATGAGTGGGGGCCTGGTGGGGGCTGCCCATGGTGGCAGGGGGGTGGGGGTGCAGGGGGACATGAATGGGGGCCTGGTGGAGGGTGACCCTGCACTGCTGGGGGGTGGGGGTGGTGGGAGACATGAGTGTGGGCCTGGTGGGGGCTGCCCATGGTGGCAGGGGGGTGGGGGTGCAGGGGGACATGAGTGGGGGCCTGGTGGAGGGTGACCCTGCACTGCTGGGGGGTGGGGGTGCAGGGGGACATGAGTGGGGGCCTGGTGGAGGTTGACCCTGCACTGCTGGGGGGTGGGGGTGGTGGGAGACATGAGTGGGGGCCTGGTGGAGGGTGACCCTGCACTGCTGGGGGGTGGGGGTGGTGGGAGACATGAGTGGGGGCCTGGTGGAGGGTGACCCTGCACTGCTGGGGGGTGGGGGTGGTGGGAGACATGAGTGGGGGCCTGGTGGGGGCTGCCCATGGTGGCAGGGGGGTGGGGGTGCAGGGGGACATGAGTGGGGGCCTGGTGGAGGGTGACCCTGCACTGCTGGGGGGTGGGGGTGCAGGGGGACATGAGTGGGGGCCTGGTGGAGGGTGACCCTGCACTGCTGGGGGGTGGGGGTGGTGGGAGACATGAGTGGGGGCCTGGTGGGGGCTGCCCATGGTGGCAGGGGGGTGGGGGTGCAGGGGGACATGAGTGGGGGCCTGGTGGAGGGTGACCCTGCACTGCTGGGGGGTGGGGGTGCAGGGGGACATGAGTGGGGGCCTGGTGGGGGCTGCCCATGGTGGCAGGGGGGTGGGGGTGCAGGGGGACATGAGTGGGGGCCTGGTGGAGGGTGACCCTGCACTGCTGGGGGGTGGGGGTGCAGGGGGACATGAGTGGGGGCCTGGTGGAGGTTGACCCTGCACTGCTGGGGGGTGGGGGTGGTGGGAGACATGAGTGGGGGCCTGGTGGAGGGTGACCCTGCACTGCTGGGGGGTGGGGGTGGTGGGAGACATGAGTGGGGGCCTGGTGGAGGGTGACCCTGCACTGCTGGGGGGAGGGGGTGGTGGGAGACATGAGTGGGGGCCTGGTGGGGGCTGCCCATGGTGGCAGGGGGGTGGGGGTGCAGGGGGACATGAGTGGGGGCCTGGTGGAGGGTGCCCCTGCACTGCTGGGGGGTGGGGGTGCAGGGGGACATGAGTGGGGGCCTGGTGGAGGGTGACCCTGCACTGCTGGGGGGTGGGGGTGGTGGGAGACATGAGTGGGGGCCTGGTGGGGGCTGCCCATGGTGGCAGGGGGGTGGGGGTGCAGGGGGACATGAGTGGGGGCCTGGTGGAGGGTGACCCTGCACTGTTGGGGGTGGGGGTGCAGGGGGACATGAGTGGGGGCCTGGTGGGGGCTGCCCATGGTGGCAGGGGGGTGGGGGTGCAGGGGGACATGAGTGGGGGCCTGGTGGAGGGTGACCCTGCACTGCTGGGGGGTGGGGGTGCAGGGGGACATGAGTGGGGGCCTGGTGGAGGTTGACCCTGCACTGCTGGGGGGTGGGGGTGGTGGGAGACATGAGTGGGGGCCTGGTGGAGGGTGACCCTGCACTGCTGGGGGGTGGGGGTGGTGGGAGACATGAGTGGGGGCCTGGTGGGGGCTGCCCATGGTGGCAGGGGGGTGGGGGTGCAGGGGGACATGAGTGGGGGCCTGGTGGAGGGTGCCCCTGCACTGCTGGGGGGTGGGGGTGGTGGGAGACATGAGTGGGGGCCTGGTGGAGGGTGACCCTGCACTGCTGGGGGCTGGGGGTGCAGGGGGACATGAGCAGGTGTGCAGGGTAGTCCCCTGTTTTGTGGGCTGCCTGCTGGGGCCGTGGAGGGTGTACAGGGAACACCTGTGAGGACCCACCCAGCCTAATTGCGTGTGATAATTCCCGCACACCCCTGTAATACACGTACCAAGCCAAATCGCGTCTGATCATTACCACGCACCCCTGTAATACACGTACCAGGCCAAATCGCGTGTGATCATTCCCGCGCACCCCTGTAATACACGTACCCAGCCGATTCGCGTGTAGAACTTCCCGTGTACCCCTGTAATACACGTACCCAGCCAAATTGCGTGTGTTATAATTCCCACGTACCCCTGTAATACACGTACCCTGGCTAATCGCGTGTATAACTTCACGCGTACCCCTGTATTACACGTGCCCTGGCTAATCGCATGTAAGACTTCCCGCGTACCCCTGTAATACACGTTCCCTGGACAATCGCGTGTTGAACTTCCCGCGTACCCCTGTAATACACGTTCCCTGGACAATCGCGTGTTGAACTTCCCGCGTACCCCTGTAATACACGTTCCCTGGACTATCGCGTGTTGAACTTCCCGCGCACCCCTGAAATACACGTACCCTGGCAGCCTGGCTAATCGCGTGTATAACTTCACGCGTACCCCTGATATGCACGTTACCCGCTTTGCGTTCCTTGTTTGGCAGCCCTGTAAACTGGTCCAGGGTTAGCGCAACCCTTTGCGATGATTTAGCGATTTTGATGGCTTTTCCTTGCGCGAGGGCGTTCTTGGGGGCGTTACTGGCGCTGCTGCAGGGTCGCTGCGATACTCTGCGCCACGGCTGGTTTGGGAGCCTAAAATCCATGAATACGCTGTGCGCGGAAATCGGTTTTAGCGCACGTGCCTGGCGCAGACAATCGCAGGCGGACACTCTGCGCCAGCCGCTTGCGACACTTTTCTGCGAAATTCTATGAATTACCCTCTTAGTTTGTTAAATTAACTTAGAACCAGGGATCCATTTTAAACGCTGCCTGCAGGCGTATATGGCAGGCAGTGTTTACTTCATATGCACGGTGCAGGGCGAAAGGTGGCGTACACGCTCATGCAACACCGTTTGCCCTGCACTTTTGCATGGCGGAGTGCAAATTACCAATATTCAGAGGTGTGGACATGTGCAGCCAACGTGCATGAGTGCAGGCAGCTGCTGCCGTATTACGTCGGGGACTCGAATATGAGCCCTAGAGGGTAAGGGAGATTATTGGAAAAGACTGAGCGAGTAGGGGTGGGAGTAGTGTACACATGGTCTCTGGAGGATAGCTCAGAGACAACGTGCTATCCTTGGAAACAAAATGACATGGAGCAACGCAGGTTCGATCGCTGCGTCCGCACTTAGAAATCTCCGGGTACTAAGGGTGTTATAAATAACCAATCATATAAGACGCAGGAATTTGAGTTGGGAGAGGTTTTGCATGTATAGCGGCCCACATGCATGGAGGAAGGCTAGACCTAGCGAGGTTGTAGAGGGCACACAGAGCAACCCCAGTTCCTCGATGAGAGGAGCAAAGCAGTACAGTGGGAGCCCAGGAGGAGGCTGGAGTATTAATACAGCCGCCGGAAGACCAGGGTGGTAACGAGTGTTTTTGGTGCAGTGAAAGTGGAGAAGGGCAGGTTTTTACAGATGTTCACGACTTTACGCCTGGCAGCCATAGCTGGTGATGATTTGTTGTGAAGTTTCAGGTCACTGCCAAAGAATACGCCAGATTGCAGCATCCTAACCGTGTTGCGTAAGCAGATCTCATGCAAAGACGTTAAAATCCAGTCACTGCAAATGCAATTGAGCTCCAGATAATGATCTGACGGTGGCAATGACATTTTAAAAATAAATAAAAAGGAACCGCTTATGTAAACTGTGAGCTTCTCCTTTTCAGGCGGAAAATGCTGCCAGGGTTCTGGAAAGATCCTTTTCAGCACAACGCTTTTTCCTGCCCCACGCCTGTGACGCAGGGGACTGACACAGATGATTGACCCTCACAGCTGCAAGATCTGACTCAGATGAATGACCCTCACAGCTGCAGGGTCTGACACAGATGAAGGACCCTCACAGCTGCAGGGTCTGACACAGATGAAGGACCCTCACAGCTGTCAATTCTGACTCAGATGAATGACCGTCACAGCTGCAGGGTCTGACACAGATGAATGACCCTCACAGCTGCAGGGTCTGACACAGATGAGTGTCCATCACAGTTGCAGGGTCTGACCATCACAGCTGCAGGGTCTGACACAGATGAATGACCCTCACAGATGCACGGACTGACACAGATGAGTGACCCTCACAGTTGCAGGGTCTGACCATCACAGCTGCAGGGTCTGACACAGATGAGTGACCCTCACAGCTGCAGGGCCTGACACAGATGAGTGACCCTCACAGCTACATGTCCATCACAGCTGCAGGGTCTGACACAGATGAATGACCCTGGCAGCTGCATGGTCTGACACAGATGAAAGACCATCGCAGCTTCAGGGTCTGACACAGATGAAAGACCATCGCAGCTGCAGGGTCTGACGCAGATGAAAGACCATCGCAACTGCAGGGTCTGAATCAGGCGAATGACCCTCGCAGCTGCATGGTCTGACACAGATGAATGACCCTCACAGCTGCAGGGTCTGACACAGACGATTGACCATCGCAGCTGTAGGGTCTGACACAGACGAAAGACCATCACAGCTGCAGGGTCTGACACAGACGAATGACCCTGACAGCTGCAGCGTCTGACACAAATGAAAGACCATCACAGCTGCAGGGTCTGACAGATAAAAGACCATCACAGCTGCAGGTTCTGACACAGATGAAAGACCATCACAGCTGCAGGGTCTGGCGCAGATGAATGACCCTCACAACTGCAGGGTCTGACACAGATGACTGTCCATCATAGTGAAGAGTGTGCATGGAGCAGGGGTCTGCCACATTAAACTCTCTAGATACTTGGGACTACGTCCCCGGGGCCCATGATCCCTTAAAATTGACTATTCTAGCATGGTCTGATGTGAGTTGCCATATGAAACATCTGGCGAGCAGATCTGTAAGTGTCAATCTGAACCAGCTGGAGAGCTGGGATTTCATTGGGCTGGGATAAGCAGCAGAGACCCTGCAGTCTCCAAACAAGCATTGGCAATGCCAACAGTTTGACCTTTTGTGTAGGCATGGAAAAAACACTCGCCAGGCACAGCCGTAGTCGGATTACCTGGACTTTGATGGTATCAGATGCAACATGGTGAGAATTCCTGGGCCTCTAGGAGCAGTGCCTGGCAAATGCCTAATATTTAAAAACGTATTTGCCAATGCTTGTTTTAAACGGGACTTCAGTGAAGGACATGCAGAGTGCTTGTAAACCGAGTGGCTGAAGACAGACCTGGTTAAGACATTTTTTTATTACAACGGTAGTGGCGTAACAACTCCAATTAAGTCATTAGCTCTCAGAAGACTGCTTTGAAAAAACACTAGCAGGCATTTTGAGTGTGACGTTTGATGGTAAGGCTTGATTAAAGCGAGCTCAAAGAGTTCCCCTGAGGAGGTGTTTTGAGTGGGCAGGGGCAGGAACTAGGTGGGAATGGCCATATGGATTAGCATGGCAGTGGGCAGTCAATGGGTGGCCAAATAATCAAACAACACCTACAAGCTGTATGTCTCTCCTCATATGCCATTCCTCCCTAACTGTACTCTAATGCAATCGTTTCGGCTCATAGGTAATAGCCCAAACTAAAAATGCCCATAAAGGAGAGAGCACCCAGCAGAGTGAGCACCCTGCACTTGAGCAGGACGGATATTCATAGGCTGTTCGAGAAATAGTTGCATGGAACCCAGCACCTGACTCCCAAAAGGGAAGGGGGGGGTCTGAATGGTTATATAGAGGTTTGCAGTCAGTTTACTGTTAGGATTCTATTACAAATGAAATAAGCAGAAAGGCCAGTTTGCATTATGTGCTCAAAATGGGATTGCAGGTTTGAATGACTGTCAGGGATGTCATATTTAAAATATTGCGTTTAATTTGTGTTCCCCAAGTGTATGTGAAGTAGCCAGTGGCTTTTGTGCTGTCTCATTTGAGATTTCAGGGCCAGATGAAGATGCATGGGGGGACATGGTGGCAATGCCCAATGCCCCAACCATTTACCACACCCAGCAAAATGCTGCCACGCCCTCTTTCCAGAGCCCCCCTAGATTCTGTATACCACTGAAAGCAGTGCTGGAGGGGCAAAGGTGCAGGTCCTCTGCATGGAGGGTTTATAGGACGACAAAATGGGGATTTGTGCTTGCACGGTTGCCCAGAGCTCTCACCTTTCATGTGGCATAGCTCTCAACTCACACGCTTTTGGCGGGTGTCACCCGCCTTGTAAACAGCTGACTCACCCGCCAAGACTCCTGCACGGCCATTAATTTCAATGGGCCTCTCACCCGCCAAAAATAAAATCGGGTGTTGTCACCCGCCATTGCGACATAAATGGTTGAGAGCATTGTGGCCATGGAAAAGCCAACCAGTCCTGTTTTTGCTTTGAGTTCTGTGACTTGTAGTTTTCAAATCGGGAATAAAACTACTAGTACCACAACCCAAAGTGAACAAAAAAAGAACTGGATGGCCTTCTTCCGCATAGCCACGGGACACTTAAGGGATCTGGGCTATCTGCCACATTCCCTGCACTGGGTGAAGGGTCCCACAAACAAAAGACTGGTTTAATCTGTCCCTCCAGAACGCTTCCCGTGCCATGGCCTTGACGCCGGTCCCGAGCCCATTGACTACATCCTTACATATTGCTTAACTAGGCGTAACTCATAAGTACGATTAGCTTCAAAGAGTCCTGCTACACGTTTACCTTCCCAAAACAAGCCCAGTGAAACCTTAGAAGAATGGTGCGGAGTCACGATGAATCTAGGTTTACTTACAGGGACTGGACCAGCAAGGAGAACGCGCCTGCAGCAGCTTGCAGTCTTCCTCAAGGTTGTGCCTGGGTCCTCTCAGCACCAGCCAGTCACAGTCACGCTTGGGGGCCCCGGCGATAAATAGGTGAGCAGTCCCCAAGCCACCCCTCCCCTTCTGGCGGCACAGCGAATAGGCTTCGAACTTCTGGGTTTCTGCAGAAGCGGCCTCAAAGCCGCTCCAATAACATACAATCGCGGAAATGCCCCAGGCGAGTGGGTTTAACTGGGGAGGGGGTGCATACTTTTAGAAACGTTTCATCACCCTGAAGCGTGGTATGAAAACTCAAAACAATAAAAAAATAGAAAACCTATTTAGAGCAACTACCGTGCTCAATGTATATGTATCCGGACTGGCATGGGACAGTCATTGTTTATGTTACACAGCAGCAAACCCGCTGGACGATGAGACCGAATATTCTCCAGGGGTGTTGCAGTGGGTGAGGGGGGGTGGGGGCGTGTAGGGTATTATACTTTGATCAGGTTTTTGCAATTGTGTGTAGTTGATAAAATTGTCCACTTTTCATGCATATGCTAAATTATCATTTTAACAACATTTCCAAAATGAATTTCTTGAAAGGCGACATTCATATAATGTAACAGCCACTGTTTAAATCAACAATGATCGATGGCAGGTGGAAACATTGTATTGGCTAACCTCTCATTATTTGTTCCCAAGAGTTTCATGCACTAGTCAATTTCGTGTAATACACACGACCACTAGCAGCGGGTTTGCTCTGTGTTTTGCATGGAATGTATTCACCACTGACCCGGAGATACGATTGAGACAATACTCTTCAGAAAGGCAGGAGTGCTCGTGTTTTAAGAAACAAAGTAATTTCTATATTTTCAAGACTATGGTCCTGATTCATGAAATATATTGCATAGTAAATCGGGACATTGCGCCCAAAACCAGTTTGTCGATTCTAGAACCGACTGCACAGTACTTTTTCGGACTGTGCGGGGACTTCGCGCAGGCTCTGAACGTCTCTGCGAACGGCCGAGTGCCTTGCGCGGGACACCTCACAGAGCGTGGGCGTGGCATGCGTATAGACCGGAGTCGGGGGCGGAACTCGCAAAATGGGGAAGAACAAGTGAACATGTGGGCGTTACGAGGGGCGGCCCACAGGCAGTCCACTGCACGCCTACAAATTCGCATAACCAAGCATATTCATGGATCTGTCCGCGCAACTTCTCATCAAGGAAATGGCCACGCAAATCACTCGATCTATCCGCCACCCGAAGGCAGGCATACAGACACTTGCGCATAGGAATAACAGTGCATAGTTAAGATCAGGTGTTGGATTTAGGGGTGTGTGCACGCAGTCGGGGTTCCGATTGGACTTGCAGGTGCGCGTAAGCAGTGTAGCGGGGTGCAGGCACCGTTTACAGGGGTTTGCACGCATGTGTACAAGCATATGGCAACTTTTACGATATGTGCTACGCGTGCTGAGGGTGTGCTGGGAATAGTTACGGAGGACCCCACACGTGCCCGCGGAAAGGCTCTGCATGTGGGCGTGTTCTGGGCGTTCCGGCCGAGACTTGCACATAGGGTTACTTTGCATGTAAAATTCTGTGAATACGCGTAGTGTGTAGATTTTCCTCTGTGCGACGGGCAGCACAGATTCTTAATCAGCGTGCAGTCTTTGCAGGACCTATTCACCGCCTTTTTCCATGAATCGGGCCCCGAGTCTGCAGGTGGTAACATTTAATTACTGCTAATAACAATGGTATTAATACGTTGTGTTCTCATATTTACTGGACCCTCCTCTTCTATGCACTATAATGGTAGGTGGTATTATTACCTATCAGCTAAATACTTTCTGATGGCTAACAGGGGCCAGGAAACCCTCCACTAGCCTCTAGGTCTATGCAAGCCCTCCACTAGTGTCCAGGTCTAAGAAGCCCTACACTAATGTCCAAGTCTCAGCCATCTCAACACTACTGTCCAAGTCTAAGCAAAGCACTCCACTAGGGTCCCAGTTTAAGCAAGCTGTCCACTAGCCTCTAAGTCTAAGCAAACTCTACACTAGTGTTGAAGTCTAAGCAAGCCCTATACTAGTGTCCTGGCCTAAACAGGCTTTCACTAGTGTCAAACTGGGAAGAGTCCTAGGTTCTGCCTGCATTTTTGACTCGTCATGTCTAATGTCAAGCAATTGATTTTGATATAAAGTGTGAACACCAGATACCTTCTACCATGGCAAAGCAAATGTTCACCAACTCCAAAACAGGAGCATGTAGGTAGACGTGGTTGCCCGAGTAATAGTGGTGGCCATCTCAATCTCATTGGCAGTGATAGCAGCGGTGGTAATAGTGAAGATTAAGGGCCTCATTACAAGTCTGGCAGTAACCCTGCCAGTGCTGCCGGCGGGTTGCCACCGGACTCGTAATATTTTACAGGCACCTGACTTTCCGATGCCATCAGGAGATTCCAAGTCAGGCGGCCCGGGAAGTCAGGCGCCGGTAAAATGTGAGTCCCCATTGCCATAGAGTCCCATAGGACTCGATGGGAGTGGGGACACGGAAGCACCAGGCTTTTGTGACCAGTCTGCCTACCGCAGCTCCTGTGCCCACCAGGTTCAGACCTGTTGGGCACAGTATCCTCGCAGACAGACTCGGAAACAAGGATGCCGGTGAGTTAACTGGCCCCCTTGTTTCCGGACTAGCAAACTCATAATGAGGCCCTAAGAGCCTTATTTTAATGAGGTCAGATAGTCCAACAGAGCAAATCCGAACTGCATCTCTGTTTCAGGGTTTGCCCCGATTAATTTTTGACACTATCTCGTTGGAGCGTATGCTCACACGGGTCTATATTTGTTGCGTGCAAACATTAGCTCGGTGTGAATAATCCTCTTGATTCAGTGCCATGAGTGAATGCACGCACAATGGTTATCGGTAATGGTGGTTGCCATATACAAAACAAATGTAGTATGCTATGGAGTATGACCTCCTTGACAAACTAGGCGTCACGTATACTAACTACGCAGATGACACACAAATACTCCTACCTATCAGAGGAAACCATGACACCACTGAACAAAATCTACCTTACCCTCCAAGCCTGACTACTCATCATTGGCAACACCCCCAGGCTAAACTCACTACCTCAATCCTACAACTCGGGAACATCATCCCAGAACAACATCGACGGGAACATCATCCCAGTTGCTAAGGAAGTAAAAGCTCTAGGAGTCTACCTGGACTCTACATTGTCACTAACAAGACAAGTTAACACGACTGCGTCATCAGCAGCCTACATATCCAAATTAACTATTGCTAGTAGACCTTTTTTAACTATCGACAATTGTATCACCTTGGTCACAGCACTGATGCTCTCAAGAATTGACTACTGTAACTCCCTCTTTGCCTGTTCTAACATATGAAACATTAGGAAGTTACAAATAATTCAAAACAATGCCATCAGTGCCGCCCTGAACATCCCCAAAAAGGTGTAACACACAAAACAGAAACAGGACAGAAAGCTTCACTTGAGCTAATTTCTTTATTGCGCCATCAATGCAGCCCTAACACTCTCCATGAAAAGAACACACTATCCTGGCCCTTCATGATGCTCCTCACCCTAGAAAGCGCTGGTGCACCGACTAAGAGCGGGGGGTACATGCGGGCAGTGCTCACCCTGTTCCTACATCCGATGAGATGATTTTCAAAATGTAATTTTTCACAGAGATTACATTCAACCCACTTTTGATTCTGGCCCAAACAAGTTAAAAATTGCAGTTACGGGAAAGCAGGTTTCCCGGCTGCACACTTTGGTCAAACAGACAGTTCACGTGGGACTGGACGTCAGAATTTCAGACAATTTATTTGCCCTCCGTGAGGTATGTCTGGTTGGCCCAAGTGTAATGTCTAAAACATTTTAAGAATATAAATATCAAAATCACACTCTCAACAAGTGGAAATGCACCCCCTATTAAGCTCTTTCTTTGGAGTACATACACAGTTAAATTGTGCGAGAGCGCATAATTCATACATAAAACAAATTGCAATATCTACAACATCAATTCAAACTTTTTAAACTACACAAGTCCTCTTGTGTCACTCTTAGTCAGGTGACATCTATATTTCTGGTCGACCGGTTTCAGTGATTGTCTTTGGTATATCATCTTCCTCAAGACCCATTATTTTCTTTCTTAGACCCAATCTGCATGCCCCTCAGAAAAGGAGATACAACATGTTCTGTGGGGCAAAATAGGAGAAAGTCAGGGTGACTTCTCTCACATTTAGGGTAGAGTGTATGTCATTTTATACTGTTTCTCATGTATAAAATAATTCATTTTTCAATTTTCAAAAAAGAGATCAATTTGTGACATTAAAAAGGGGCTATTTCACCACACCCCACCACCATTGAGTGTACGACATTGTTTCATTTCAGGTACTGATCATCGTACCTGTTCATCTGTTGTGTGTGCAATGAAGTGTTTTAAGGTAATGGATGCGCCTGTATAAGGATGTGTGATAGTGTTCCCTTTTATAATGTTCCCACAATGCTGACAATTGTGACATGGAACAGTCCCTTTATGTTGTAGACTCATTGCGACTTGTTTCGTGAACTCAGCTTTGATTAAACTCTTCCGTAATGGTTTACTATTACGGTAGGCAAACATAGGGAGTTCACTGAAAAGGTGTTGTAAGGTTGTCCAATAGAGGGGGAAATAGAGGGGGAGACATTACCAGGAAATTACAACAAAGAGAAGTGTGGTGGATTCATTATCTGGATTCCATATATCCAAAGGGAATGAACTGTGAAACAGACTTTATGTGCTATGTCTAACATATTCCCAGTATATGTTTGAATTGACTGTCCAAGTGAATGGTTTATACATTGCTGTGTCTAGCCTATCCTCCCCGGGCGCTCTGGGGGATATGACCGTATCACGGTCCAAATGTTTTATGTTTAATTTTGGTGTCTTGCTTGATGTATACTCAACCATCTATTCGTATTTGTATATACTGTGAAGCTGTCATTGGTTGTTTTGCTATGTAAGTGGGTGACATGGGTTCTACATTAGGAAGTTATCCCTTTACACTTTGTGAGGGATCATGTAAATTGTGGAGCATATAAGGCTTAGGACAGGACTCGCTTAGTCTTTACCGTGGTATTCTAGTTTTTAACATCTAGCATAAGGATTGGCTGTACAGTGGTTCTTTTTGTATCCTACTATCAGCCACAGCGTTAGGTACTTTTGAACGGTTAGGAGGGACACAGGCGTCTACCTAGGTTGGCGCTTGGTCCCTCCTCCGTTCTACACTCACTTTGTTCAGCGACGCTCCACGAACACAGTATTGAATTTTAACGCGCTGTCTTTTTCGTAATATGCCTCAGGTACACGCAGATTTATTTGCAGCTGCTAGCTGCGGGGAGTGGGCCCAGCGTGTGTTGACGTTGCCGTCGCCGTGACAACACACATTGTTGCCCCTACCATCATGGCGTCAGGGTGACGTTTTGCGCATGTGCACCATTTGCGTCGCCTCCTTTATAACATTGGGCTCACAGCAGCGATACATCGCTTGCAGCCGGACGCCCAGCGCTGATACTATGCAATGTTAGTTTGGCTCTTAGGAACACAGTTACGATGACCAGCAGGTAATATTTCTTTACTCGTGATGTGCACTCTGTGAAGTGTAGTCCACGTACGATCATGTAGTCATGGCTTGTTTACGTGAGGCGTAGTAGATTGTGTTATTGGGGAGTGTTTGATGTGGACATTCTTTATATTTACAAGTGATGTTGTTCACATTATGGTGCCTTGTAGGATTTAGATATGCTGTTTAGTTCGTACAGGCGCGGGATATACTGGTTAATTAGATTTCTCTATTTTATTTCTTTTTAGTTGACTATCAATTGACTCTGAGCTGGTTTTTGACCGTGGCGGCCGCGCGAGGTCCTGTCCTCAGCCTTGAGTGCATTCCACCGTATTCTATCATATTCCAGTACAGCCTTTGGCTCCACCATTGTGGCCCCCGCTTGGTGATTGACAGAAGGTCAGTTTTGTGTTATTCTTGAATAGTGGGATGATCAGATGCTTGTCTGTTGAGAGGAGTAAGAGTACAGCTTGACTCACCCTTACACATTTTTGTATTTATTCACAGTAACTCAGACTGAATTTGAATGAAAATGTATGTACAGCAGTAACCGCCCTGAAGAAGGATTTTTTCCGAAACGCGTTGGCATTTTTGTATATAATAAAGTGGACACTGCCCACTGAATTGGAACACATTGGGACATCAATATAGGAAATCTAATTGCTTGTAACAAAGAACTCCCGGAAGTATCATTGTGATATTGACATATTATATGCATATGATGAATGTTACAACTCCTTAAATTTCCATATGAAAAGTATGTGCTCAGTGTGATCTAACATTTGACTCGATTCAACCCTAATCAATGTGGAGTTGTTGACTTAATGTATTACAATTTCATGTGAATTCTTGCTAGTTAGCAAGAAGGGGTGTTGGTGCAAAATTTAATTACAATTTCTTGTGAATTCTTGCTAGGTAGCAAGAAGGGGTGTTGGTGCAAAATTTAATTGTCTGAAATTAAGTTTGTGTTTGTGTTACATATCCAATTTGTAATATTGTTCAAGCCCAAGGTCTATTAACCTTGATAAATTAATTTACTTTACACGAACAACTAATGCTTGTTGTGATTTATATTTATATATAGCGAATGTACTTACATTTAATATTGTAGGGGCTTTGTTTTTCCCCTGTTGGAGTGCCGTTAGGGACCACCTGTCAGCAGATGACAGGTTCTGTTTGTCTACATTATTGTACGTGTCTCTGGTGGTCTTGAGACACTTTTCAGTCCCTGTGCACCTGAAATATATTTATCAGCTAAGAGTGTGATCACTTAATTCTCCCTCTATGTTTTCTGTAAACATAGTTTACTTACCAGATTTACCACTTTTTTGTACTTTGTAGTGCCCCTCCATCCTTTGTGATTTGTTACCCAAATACTGATCCCCATCACAGGTTACTTTTCCCAGGACACCATCCCTATCAACTCAGTCTACAGTACTATGCAAAACTGGATGGCCACACACAACCTCTGCTTGAACGATGAGAACACTGAGCTCCTCATCATCGGTTCTCCCTATCGCCTAAAAAATCCTAGACATGTCCTTCTCCTCCATCTGCATTGATAGTACCACCACTCCTGTCCTTAAACAGGTGCAATCCCTGGGTGTACACCTTGAAGCTGAACTATCCACAACAAAACACATCAACACACTCTCTTCAGCCACGGCCTACACTTCGCGGCTCAGTTCTCTTAGCAGACAATTTCTCACTCCCACCAACTGTCTCACACTCACACGTGCTCTCGTTCTATCGAAATTGGATTACTGCAACATGCTCGTCACAGGATCCTCTGCCGCCAACCTAGCCAAACTACAGCTGCGAGCGGCACTAGGGCTAAAGTGCTCCGATCACATCTCAGCCATCAGACGAGGTACATTGTCTGCCAGTGAAAGCATGCATAGAGTTCAATACTCTTGGAGCACAAATGCATCTACAAAGTCGTACCCACTTACCTCAATGGCACACTCTCCCAGAAACCCTTAGGTAGAGTCCTAAGATCAAATGCCAGTATTACCTTGGTCACCCCTCACTTCAGGAGTAAAAAGGCTGAGGTAGTAGCTTTGCAATCACTGCACCTACCCTCTGGAAAACCTTACCAACGGTTATCAGAAATTCAGAAATTAGCAATCGTACAATGTATTAAAAAGAACTTGTCAAAACATGGCTAGTCAACAAGTATGAATGATGTCTAATGTAACCTAACTCTATTTGCCCAAACGAATGTATTTGCTATGTGTAACAAATGCTGTGGTACCCCAGGGTTTGGGCGTTATATAAATGGCATAAATAAATAAAAAATCTTCCACCACACTAAGAAAAGTGCCTTGTTACCAAAGGTTCCTAGGCACAGGATAACTTTAGATTGTGACTATAAGGGCCTACACTTTGTGGACACTTAGAATAATTATTTGGATCCTACACCACCAATTTCTGTCTGCCCATCCAGTGATGTCCCCAGCACCTGTGACTCTTGAGAGTTGGCTGTAAAATTCTAAGTTTCTCCCAACCTATCTTAGGAAGACTCAGGTTTCTCTATTTAAATTCTATATCAAAGTAATTTAGTATTTCAAGTGTTTGATCTCACATCCACCTTCAAGTGAGTGAGGGCTTTAGTCAACACCGTAACACTCAAACCGTGGATAAGAGCTTTGAAGCAATTCCCCCACTTCTGCCAACTCGTGTATCTGTGGGTGTAGAAGCAGTGTGTTCCAACGCCTACAGGGTGAGGGCCAGATCCGCACACTGAACAATCCTAAAGATTCTGCTCGCAGAGGATTGGTCATGATTGCGTGTATTTCCTATGCACACATGATTCCCAAAATGGCGTTCATGGTGCGTGCGTGGGTGTGGGGATGCCGCATGACGACATCGAGAGAGAAAAAAAATGAAAACCATGGACTTTGCCATTCTTTTCTCTTCACCATGCAGTCTTTGTGGACAGTGCAGAGAAGCATACATTCTTCCCATGTGTTACGTTGAATTCAGGGAAGCCATCCCATCCTTTGGCATGAGGTAACAAGGGCGTGCTTGTGTAGAATGTCTTAAACTCCAGAGCACCTTTTCAATGCCACCATGTGGAACTGAGCGGCGGATCTTCCCAGGCTGCTGCCCTCTGCCTGGTGAGCAGGCCCACCACAGCAGTGCGTGGGGCTTTGTCAGAAAATGTATTTCTCTTATTGCTAGACATCACCAAAAGAGGGGCTCTTTGCATAGTCTTGGGGCAACGCCCTCGCCTTGGAAGTAGGACGACGCAGTGCAACACGGGCTCGATCCCCGGGTCCGCGCTTAGAAGCCTCTGGGTATTAAGGTGTTATAAATAACCAATTGCAATTACATAGATATTTTTCTTTCACAGTGACAACAGCTTGAACGGTAAACTCACACCGCGCTGTAATAATGTTCCTTCAACCATGGTTTTATAGAAGATAAGAGTTGCAGTAGTTTGTTGGAAAGGTCCATGGTGTACATTTCGTCAGAAGTACAGTGCGGTCACTCCATGGCGGGAAAAAAAACGGCAACGCGGAAGGATGGGCTAGCCATGCCTGGGAGACCACACATGTGAGAGGAAAGCACAGAGAAAATGCAAAGTGCATCAGGTGGGCGGGGAAGTCAAAGGTTCTAGGGGTGCCCCAAGAGGGGAGAAGCGGAAAAGAGGGGGACAGAAGAGGGGAGCTGAGCTCGCTAGGGGCAGCAGCATGGAGAGAAGGCTGGGGAGTGGAAAGGAAATGAGGAACGCACTGGCGTAACAGGCCCCCCACCCCAGACCCCGCGACCACATGTCCTGGGTGTGGGCCCCACCTGGAGTAAAAAAAAAAAAAAAATGTTTTCAAATGTATTTATTTTTTTACATTTCTTTTTTAATTCACTCTGCATTTATAAAGAAAGAAATGATTTCTGTAACAAAAATATTTTTTTTTATAAAGGCAGAGTGAATACAAAAAGAAACTTCTTCTTTTTGAAGTCCCGGGGCTACTCCCACCCCATGAGATTAAGACCCTAGGCTGGAGGCCTCCATGTCATGGGGTGGAGGCAGTCCTATGACTTCAAAAATAAATAGTTTATTTTTGAAGTCACTCTGCCTTCATAAAGAAATTGTTTCCATTATGTTTCGGTCCTTAACGGAAATAATTTCTTGATGAAATCAGAGTGACTTCAAAAAGAAACAATTTATTTTTTAAGTATTATGGCTCCCCTCAACCCCATGACGTGTGCATGTGTGAGTGTATGGTGAAAGAGCGCACACAAATGTATGGGTGGCTGGGTATGCGTGTGTGCGTGTACGGTGAAAGGATGCACAATTAAATGTATGTGGGGCTGCCTTGGTGTGCCTGTATGGTGAAAGGGTGCACGCGTAAATGTATTGGTGACTGTCTGTGTGAGTGTATGGTGAAAGGGTGCACACTTAAATGTATAGGTGGCTGCCTGTGTGAGTGTATGGTGAAAGGTTGCACACAAATGTATGGGTGGCTGCCTCGGTGTGCCTGTATGGTGAAAGGGTCCACACTTAAATGTATTGGTGACTGTGTGAGTGTATGGTGAAAGGGTGCACACTTAAATGTAAAGGTGGCTGCCTGTGTGAGTGTATGGTGAAAGGTTGCACACAAATGTATGGGTTACTGGGTGTGCATGTACGTTGAAAGGGTCCACACTTAAATGTATTGATGGCTGGGTGTGCGTGTGTGTATATGGTAATTGGTGTGTGTGCTTGTGTTCACGGGCGCAACAAAACCTGTGTGTGTGCTTGTGTTCACGGGCGCAACAAAACCTGTATTTCAGGGGGGCTAACCCTTCAAATGTTGGGAGAGGCGCTAACTTCACGTGTGGTGGGGGAGGAGCAAACTTATTTGTGTGGGGGCATCCAACTTCTTTACGCATTTTAATGAGACTATTCTAGTGCAGCCTCAATGTTCCAAGCAGTTAACTCTCTCATTTAAGTCTGAAAGCACCCACTTATGGACTGCTGTGAGAATGACTGGTCTTCTGTTCCCTCTCTACCCTTCCAATCACTCCCCTGGCATGCAAGTACTAAACCCACATCACAATTACAATTGCCTAAAAAATGTGGCATTTGAATGCAGGTACTAACAGTGAAATGCTGTATGTTAGTAATTGCTGGGCCGGGCCCTTGTTAACAGCGAAACCCAGGTGCCATTTAACATCTGTGTCCTTTTCTGCCCGGCAACTGCTCTGTAGGTCAGCCAGGTCAAGTCAACATATCCCACAATTTCAAAGGGTGTGGGGGAGTGCTGAAGCCCAGTCAGCTCAATGGTGTTGCACCACTACTTGTGTTTAATGCCTTGATTACGTATTGGTAATCTGCATTAGTCCTAGCCCTATTCTTCCTCATCCCAGTACTTGTGTAAGAGGCAGTACTTGTGTGTGAGTCACTATGCCTCATACACAAGTACTGGGGTGAGGTAGAGGTACATGAAGGTAATGCCTGACTTAGCTACCTGTAATCGTCTTTACTCCTAGTCCCACATTTCCTCATCTCAGTGCTTACCTATGAGGCAAGGAGCCTCATGCGAAAGCACTGGTACAAGCAAGAGGGAGGTGAAGGTAATTCTGGGCCAATGAGCTGATTTTGGAGGTTGGGGTAGGGGATGGGAGCGAGAAGGGATTTGTGGGGGGCGGGATTGTGCAATAAATCATAATGGTCGACCATGTCCATGCTAAGCAGGCATGACATGTGGTATTAGTGGCTAGGGAGTCATTTTGGTGCAGCCAGTCTATGCATTCCTCAGTTTGGTATGACTTTTTTGAACTGTGCATTTCTGATAAAGCAGTCCTGCTAACTAATTACCTGGCTAGACTGGCATTTGGGTTCTACCAGTCTAGGCGTTTCTTACTGCGGCATTGTATGTTTTTCTGGGCATCTGTGTGTTCACGAGGAGAGGAATTCGCTGACGGGCTCATTGGTCAGCACTCACCCTCTAGAACTTGTATGACAAGATAGCTGCACCATGTGAGGACAGGGGGTGCAGGATTCACTTACTCCGACACAACTCAATAACGAGGACTCAGTAGTTTGGCAAAGGGAAGTCAGTTTAATGATACATACATCAAACAGGGAAACAAATGGGAATCAGCTGTAGTGCAATCTCCGGTCTCACTCTGACTTCCACAAACTTTGGTAGAACAGCAATTCTTATAGGCTAACATCGTCAACTCTGACGACTAATTTCTATAATAAATCATTGTGCATTATAATTTGTTAGGAAAGGTAACTTAAGTATAGGTGCCATATCTGTATAGAGAAATAAAGCATGTGGATTGGATAACTCTTATCGGGTGGGCGTCTACGCCCATCCCTCTACAACACGCGTGATTAACGTCACTATGAGTACGACGTCTCATTGGTTACAGTGTCTATAGGACCCTAGATTACATGGTCCATTGTGATTGGGCAAGTTACACCCCTAAACATAAATCTCCACTTTAATTAGCAGCATGCAGAATAGACACCCAGGTGCCTAGTGCCCCAAGATGCACCCTCCCTCCTTTCCATCAATCAGTGTTTCAGGGCTATGGGCCTCATTACACGGAATGCGGTAATGGTTCACCGGTACCGGTAAGGGCACCGGCACCGGTAAACCCTTACTGCCTTACTACGAGTTCCCTTTGCGGGACCCGACCTTAACGGCTGGTTTTACAAGCCGTTAATGAACAGGCCCGCAAAGGGACCTTGGTGCTAATTACGGTACCACAATTTGTGGTACCGTAATTAGCTCCTTCCCCATTCCCATTGAGCCCTATGGGGGCAAAAATGGGAATGGGGAAGTGCCTTGGTGAATGGGGAATTACCACCCCCGCTCACCTTGGAGTAGGACGGTAATTCCGCCATCCACCAAGGCGGACACGGTAAAATACCGGCAGCAACCATGGTGCTAATAGCACCATGGTTACCGCATACCGTGTAATGAGGCCCTGTGTGTCAATTAGTTGGCTGGGTATGGCCTCGGAACTGTAGCCTCTTATCAGGAAAAGTTATGGCATCCTCGGGTTCTGGATGACATCAGGCGGTGGTACCTCTTCGCGCCTGGCTGGTCACGTGTTGGTTCACCGTGATTCTGGTTCAGTTTCTAGCCTTTTGTGCATTTAATTCTGTGTCAGCCTTGAAACCTGCATGGGCCTCTCTTATCTTGACCTTCACGGAAGGGCTGGTATGCTCTGTAGTTGGAGTCTCGTGAGCTCATGCTCTCCTCCCATTCTCTGGTTGACCTCGATTTCCTAAGCATGAGCCGCTCTTTGCTAAGTTTCGATTCCGCTCCTTCTCCTGCCTTTGGCTGGGTCTCGAAACTTAGCCTGTCAGGCCTCTGGCCACCTGGGTACCTTTCTGCTTTTACAAAATGGAATCACACTTGTATAATGTGACTTATTGAGGTAGTTATATGGTTGGCGCTCGCCGCTCTATCTTCTACTAAGCATTGCAGGCAGTATTGATTTCTTAGCATCTTGCGTTTTAAGCCTATTTACACATGGTGAACAGGACGGTTGCTTCCATCTTGTCTCGTAGCACCTTTTCCTTACGTTTTAACATTATCTCTTCTCTGCGTATAATCCATTCAATTTCGTAGTAACTCGCACTGGCATGTTATCTTCGATAGCTGCTCTTGTTCATTCTCGGATCTGTTCAGGCCCTTGTGTCATTTCCACTGGCCTTCCATTAAGGCTTTTGGGGTCTCTTCGTGGACTGTGTGTAGGTACTCCTCATTTCGTATCAGAGGCGGGTATAGCTGTCTAATCGGGTACCGTGCTGCCCAGGGTTGTCTGATTATGGGTGCTTCAACCGGTATGGATCTTCTGATGTATACTGGGCAGAGTCCTAGTGCAGCTCTTTGTAGGTTCATTTGCTCTTCATACGTCACGTATCTTGTTGAATACCCTCTTGGTAGCTCGAACTGAGGGGCATGGGTGCAGGTCATGTCTGGGGCCTCCTTTACATGTGATAAAATTATGATATGATAAGTCATATATAACGCGCCTGTACACAAGTGTTTTTAGGCACGACAAGGAAGGAAGGAAAACAGAGGGAGGATAAGACAAATGATCTTACTAGACCTTGTGTCACTCAGATCGTACAAGTGCGAGAACGAGAAGTGCAAGTAGAAAGGGAGGGGGGAAGTGCAAGGGAGAGGGGAGGGGACAACAGGGCAGCAATGCTCTGAGTAAGTGCAGCCAGGGCAGCGCGGCTCTGGGTAGTGCGGCTCTGGGTAGTGCAAGGAGAACAAGGGACTGTAGGGTTACAGTTACAGCCCCTAAGTGCGTGGTAGGCCGAGAGGCAGTGCAAGGGTAACTGATCAAGAAAGAGCCTGGACTCAGTGAGACTGAGGTTAGCCAAGCAACCAGTTGGTAGAGCAGACAGGTAGGTCAGGTAGGTCAGCAGGGGAGGGAGAGAGAGAAAGCAGAGGAGAAGAGGAACGTTTTGAGCTGCTTCTGGAACTTCAGGTGTTCTGGCTCAAGTTTGAGAGAGACAGGGAAGACACTCCAGAGGGAGGCACCTGCAGAGGAGAGATATGTACCCCCCCCTCTCTGAGAAGCATCTAACCCTTAGGGCTTGATAAGGAAGGTATTTTGGAAGAAAGCGTTGGATGTAGTGCGGATCCCAGCCCCAGAAAGCCATGTGGACAATGCAAAGGGTCTTGAACTTGATCCTTGCAGCACCCGGGAGCCAGTGGAGACATTTCATGGCTGGAGAGATACGGTCCTTGGGCTTGAGGCCAAGGATAAGTCTCACAGTCCTGTTCTGGATTATGCAGAGGGCGGACAGTAGAGGAAGGCAGATTGAGAAAGTGGCTGTTGCAGTAGTCCAGCCTAGAGAGAACCAGGGCTCTGGAGACAGTGAGCTTCTGGGGGAAAGTGAGAAAGGGAAGAGTCCCTTTGAGGGGGTGCAGCTGGTAGTGGGAGTTGAAGATGACACCAGGAATGAGCGAGAGAGGAGAGGAGGCTGAGGGGAGCCTGAAGGAAAGCTAAGTGTCATCCGCATAACACTGAAAGGTAGAGAAGGTAGAGATCAGGTGGGCCAAAGGGGCCAAGTAGAGTTTGAAAAACCAGGGTGAGAGGATAGAGCCCTGGGGAACGCCACAGGTAGAGAGAGGTGGCTGAGAGAAAGGGATCAAATTGGACCTGGGAGAGGTGGTCCAAGAGGAAGGAGGTCAGCCACTCCAGGGCCTGATCCATGATGCCCAGTTTCTCACAGAGTCGATGATCAGGATGGTGTGGTTGACCATGTCGAAAGCAGAGGAAAGTTCAAGGAGGATGAGGACAGAAGGAATGCTGAGATCGAGGTTAGAGATCAGATCTTCACAGGTGTTCAGGAGAGCAGTTTCCGTGCTTCTGGCAGCTCTTAAACCAGACTGATGGTCATGGAGACAACCAACAGATTCAGTGTGGAGAGTAAGCTGGGAGATGGACAGCTTTTCTAAGAGTTTGGGAGAGGGGAAAGTTCCAGTGGGAAAATAATGATTACAGAAATCGGCCAAGGCTGGAGCAAGGGTGTCAATATGGTCCTTGATGGTTCTAGAGGAGCGGGCGAGCACCTGTTTCGACGACACTTCCATAGATGGGACTTGTCTAGAAAGCTTGTCAGGTGTTAGAGAGAAAGAGGAGAAAGGAGGAGAGGGAGAGATGGCCAAAGGGGGGCCGCGAGAGGAAGAGGGAGAGGAAGAGGAGATAGTGGAAAGGATGTCCTGAGTTTTAGCGGAGAAGCGAGTGACTAAAGCCATCCAGGGGGCCTATTGAGGGAACAGGAGAGGTAGAGACCGCAACAGGATTGGCCAGTTCCTTGCAGATTTGAAAGAGTTTGGCGGTGTTGTTAGAGGCTGTAGAGACACAGGCTTGAATGTGTGCTCTCTTCTTGATGAGTGTTATTGCTTCAACAGGCATTTTAGTGCAACCAGTCTAGGAATGTCTAAATGTGGCCTGGCATGCTTTACTGTAATGTTATTGTGTGTCTACAGTGGTCTACATTGTGCAGCCAGTTGGACATGTTTTCATTGTGGCATGGCATTTTTAATAGCAAAGCATTGATGTTCCTGTGCACTGTTGGTGACTTGCATGTATTGGATTGGTGTTACCCTACAAAACAATAGCAAACACTGTGGCTTTTTAGCCAATTTTTCTGAGAAAGTGTGCTGTATATTGCATTAAAATACATATTTATATCTTTATCCTAGTGCAGTGTGCGGCATACCCCTTCAGCAGCACGTTCATGCATATTGCGCAATCGTGGTAATCTAGGCCGGCCGAGAGTGTGGCGTGACCCGTGATTTGTTGCCGAGTTGGGGGGGGCCCCTCAGCATGGCTCGCAGGGGGGCCCTCAGATCTTGTGTTACGCCACTGGAGGGACGGCGGTACCGGGGGTGTCCCTCTATAGGAAGAGTGGCGGGGGAAGTCAAGGGGCACTCCATGGAAAACAGAGAGCAGGGGTGCGAAAGGGGAGACACAAGATGAGCTCATTTCAAGAACGTCTCTGCGCATTGACTTGTGCGCGGAAGAATTACTGCACAAAGGACGCATCACACCAATGGGAGTGGCAGCTTCCAGAGACCCTTTGGTGTATTGACGCACTATATAAATGTAATCAGGCAATCAATAATAGGGTAGGGCATTGCACATAAATAATATGAGTAAAAACCGTAGCTCAGAATTATTTTGCCCTCATGTTGTGAAGGTCTTGTCCTGGAGCCTTGGGATGTAGCTGAAAAGGGGTATGTGGTTTAAGCATATACTTAAGAGGGCTTATTTCAAAGGTCAGTGAGAACCGGTCTGACACGTTTCCCTAGAAAGAATCCACGACAAAGGGTGATTGTGCAATGTTGAGTGCTAAGCACACATGTGAACTCCTTGTAATTTGTTAGCTGTCTGGCAAACTGCCCAGGGCGTCATCAAGTAGATTGCATGAAAGGTTTGGAAAGCATTCCTTTAGTTGAACGATGACTCCTACAGGAGAGGGAGCGTTCGTCTGATGTTTAATACATGTACAAGTTCTTCGCATGGGAAACAAACACCGCTAAGTGCTATCGGGTTTTTCAAGCATCCATCGACTTAGAAAATCCAACCTGCATTTTTAAGATGGGGTTTCCCACCAGATTAACCCTGAGTCTCACAATGGTAGAGTGGCTGAGCAGGTCACAATGGTAGAGTGGCTGAGCAGGTTGGCTTCATTCCTATAAAGGAGGGGCACAGGGTCCAATTAGTTAGACATAAGCACAACATTAGGGGAATACACACTCATAATTATAGAGTAAAAGGCCAAAGCTAAGAACTTCAGACTATTAGAACATTTTATATGAAAACATGAAGTGCCCAAAAGAGACACAAACACCTTTAAAATCAATACCAAACACTTTTACAGTAGGGAACAATGTAGAGACATTAAACGTGTGAAAACCGTTCATAAAAACAAATGATTTGTACATTATTTAATCATCAACAGTACTAAATATTTTTAAATATATGCAGTGCAATTGATCTGGTAATTAAAATAATTTCATACGTGTAAGGTGTTTAAATAGTTTGCAAAAAGTTTCCCAAAATGTTAAACAGGAAACAATATGTAGCCCAGCTCGCAGTTATAGTGAAAAGTAGGCATTACCTGCAGGCCATTGGAACTGAAGAGTTGGGGATTCTTGGGGGCATCCCCAGAAGAGATCAAGGACCAGGTTCGACGACCTGAAGCCAAGAAACGCATGATTACAGAGTTGGAGAAAGAGCCTTTTTGCTTTGTTAAATTATGGCCAGGGGGAACATGACTCCAAGCAATGCCTCAAACCTCCAACAGGGAAAGAACAGAAATGGATCCGAACTCTAAAGACCTCACGAACACTACCCAAGCTGAAGGATGTTGTCGAGGAGGCTCAGGGGTCGGGGCTGCAGAGGTCACTTTTGACATCAGAATTTAGTTTAGGCCTGATGCAGGACGCCATTGGGACAACCTGTGAAGTACATGCGCCACGCCCTAAGAGGCTGTGAGTGCCCCTAACAGGCCACTCTTCATTATTTATGATGTCAATAAGTTATCAGCCACTGAGCCACAGTAACACTAAATCAAAGTACATTCTAATTTGATTCATGAGAGATGCAATTGGGCTGGAGATTATGAGGTATAAAACTAGATGATATCCTTGGAAGGTACATTATGAGTCATCGGGGAATAACTGCCAGTAGACAGCCCTGAAAAAGACCATAACTGGTCGAAAAACACATGTTGGCTGAGGCAAATATTGGTTTAGAAATATTGTGGTTTTGGCAAATATTTTGTCTGCATAGTATATTTAAAACACCAGATGGCTCTTTGCTGACAAGAGTTGTATGTTCTCATGGGATATGCGCAGTTGTGGACTGCATTAACATTAACTCAGCTTCTTTCTCCTCCTTTACCTGATCCTTCTATTAATACATCCTTATCAGCATCTGATCTTGCAAATTTCTTTTCTTCTAAATTTCACTCCTTACGTCAGGATATTCTAGTGTCTCCCTCTTGTTACTCCTCTCCTTCACCATTCCCTACTCCTTCCAACACTGACTCTAACTTTGCCCCTGTTTCTGACTCTGGGGTGGCTCTCCTCTTGGCTAAAGCTCACCCCACTGCTGCCCCTACTGACCCTATTTCTTCTTCACTCATTCCTAAAATCTATCAGCTTTTGGTACCCTTTCTTACCTCTTTTTTCAATATCTGCCTCTCCACTTCCACCTTTCCCTCTGCTTTCAAACATACTATCATTATTCCTATCCTAAAAACACCTACAGCTAATCCCCTTCTTGTCTCAAACATTCATCCTATATCTCTCTTACATTTTTTATTCAAACTCCTTGAGCGTCTTGTTTATTCATAAATCTCCACATTCGTGTCTGGTCTATCTCTTCTTCCTCCCACTCAGTCTGGCTTTTGTCCCCGTCACTCTGCTGAAATAGCCCTGACCTGCGTGCTAAATTCTCTTCTCACAGCTCGTTATTCTAAACACTCCTTTGTTCTTATTCTTCTTGACTTATCTGCTGCTTTTGACACCGTGGCTCACTCTTTGCTTCTGGATTCTCTCTCCTCATTTGGCTTTCGTGGCTCTGTTCAATTGTGGTTTTCCTCTTACTTATCCAACCGCACTTTAGCTGTCTCCTGGGGTGGTATCACCTCTTTGCTTTTTCCCCTCGATCATGGCATTTCCCAAGGGTCAGTTCTTGGTCCTTTTCTGTTCTCTTTATATACTTCTTTCCTTGCTCCTATAATCTCTTCTTTTGGACTATCACACCACTTCTATGCTGATGATACTCAGCTCTTTCTATCCTTTTTTCGCTTTTACACCTGAGATTCATTCTACTCTCTCAACTTGTATTTCTGCTATTAAATCCTGGATGACCTCCCATTTTCTCACTTTGAACGTCGGAGAGACTGATGTCTTATTCTTTACCGCTAACACTCTCTTATCATGGTCCCCTCCTACATTTATTTCTTTTCCTCCCTCCAGTTTATCCATCTCTTCCACTGCCCATAATCTTGGTCTTTACTTCGATTCTAACCTTTCCTTTGCTCATCATATCTCTCTCACATCCCGTGCCTGTCGATTTCATCTCTACAACATTCGCAGAGTCTGCCCTTTTCTCACTTTCCATGCCACAAAACTTCTTATCTCCTCGTTAATCTTTTCTCAACTTTTCTATTGGTCTGTCACGTTCGTTGGTCTTCCTCCTACATGTCTTGCTACTCCTAAATCCATCAATCATTCGTCTATTTGTTCACTCTGTCTTCTTTCTTATCGTGACTCGATCTCTTCTTCTCTTACCTCACTTGGTTGGTTGTCTTTCTACTCTCAGCTTAAATATAATTTTCTTTGCCTAGTTTTTAAATCTCTTTATGGACTCGCCCCTGACTATCTTGTATCTCTTCTCTCATCCTACTCTCCTTCTCCATCCCGCTTTTGTTATTTTTAGCTCCTCGCCCCTCTTTAGTGGATCATGCTCTCTCTGTCTCTTCGCTCTATTACTTCTTACTCTTTGTTCCGTTCCTCTTTAAAAACTCACCTGCTTCAGTACCCTGATTGATTGTTACCAGCTGTAGCTGAACCATGATTTGCACCACTGATTTTATGTACCGTTTATCTCCTATGTAAAGCGATTTAGAAAAAGGCGCTATATAAAGAAAAAGAAAAATACAAATACAAAAATACAGTTGTATTGGTGTATATTCATGTTCTTATGACTGTTTATTTACCAGGCTTTAGGCTTAGCCTGCTATACACCGTAATACGCAGCTGTCCACAGTTATCTAGGTTTTAGACACATTGTTACCTGCTCTAAGTGCACCTGAACCTGGTTTGCCCAATCAGTCAAAATCCATGAAGTAGGGGGCATGACAGAAGCAACTGCAAGGGAGCACAGAGGTCACCCTATAAGGGAGGGGACATCCTTCTCTGGTGGAGACCAAGAGCTTTAGGACAGGCAATAGAATGGTCCCTTGAGGAGGAGCAGCTGCACATGTCAGAGCCTGGATGTCCCATTTAACAGAGGAGGTTCATTATGGCAGAGCAGAGACACACCAGTCAGGTTCTAGCCAGGGAACAGAGACGTCTACTTCAGTTCCAGTGATTACTGTGGTCCAGGAAGCTTAAAGTGATCACCAGAAAGGCTACAGGCCCATGTGTTCCAGCCAGGATTGCCGGGTGGAAGACAAGGAAGAGCATATAACTAGATTCAGCAGGATCGAGAGGCCACGTTTTCCAAGAGTCTCGGAAATACAGCAGTCAACCAGCCCCAAGACTCCTTAGCGACGTGTCATCACTTCTGCTGCTACCAGATCAGTTTGAAGCAGCAAAATATCTAGAGTTGCACAAGGTCTCCTTGGACATGTACACACAGGGGCACAGGGTTGGCCATGCACACACAGGGGCACGGGGTTAGACCTTCACACACATTCACAGCCATGCATCCTTCAAAGCTTTGCTGGTTATGCAATCAGGAGGAGCCAGTCAAGCTCAACCTTCATCAGCGCGCACGTGCGCACTCACACACACACACACACACACATGCGCACGCGCACACACACACACACACACAGATTGAGGTATCTAGGAGACACGTATCCAGTTGAAATGAAGCCAATTTAGACAGAAATCCCTTGTCGGCTCTTCCAAGTGCCTACATGGGCAGAATGACCATTTTTGTCATGGCCCAAACAAGAAAAGGAAAGTCCACAAACAAAATTGCTGGATGTAGTGCGTTTGTAATGCCAAGGTAGTCACTTTGGCATCTTATGGGGGAAATGGCCACCATGAAGTACGGAGACTACTTAGTGATGTAGTCAAAAGTAAATTTTACTGCTACCAGAAGTCTTCTCCCAGCACACTTTCTGTGTGACAAAACTCACACAGCGACATAATGTGGTACTCTGCGAGTACCTGTGGCCAGGTAGCCATATGGACTAGCCAGGGGAGCACACTGAAAAGGAATTGGAGCTGGAGAGGGACATCATTAGAAGTCCCTCTAACAGCAAACAGAAAATCTAGGAAACCAAAAAGCCAGCAGTATGTTCCAGGGACTTCTCAAGGTAGCAAAAGGCACAACAAAAATTCTGACGTAGCACCCCCACCCAGGCCTAAAACAGCAGTGATTATATCTGTTGGCATGAGCCATCTATTTGCATCAGCTATAGGTGTTATACTCACAGGTGTAACTTTCTGACTAGTCCTAATATTACTCTGAGTGATGAAATCCAGCCCCTCTCTAAGGGATATACAAAAGTCTAGAGGAATGTTTTTTTTCCGAAAAGTGGGGTCTGTCCCAAAAGGCTATCAGGGGAGATTAGACACCGAAGGGAGGAAAGTCCAAATGTAAAATGGGAACTGGACAGTCTAAATGTACACAAGAAGTAGGTTTGTTCCCATACAGGCTTATTAAAATAAGCCTGTATGGGAACAAACCTACAGGCCTGTATGGGAACAAACCTACTTCTTGTGTACATATCAGGGGAGATTACAGAGGAGTCTTTTCAACAATACCATCAGTAGAGTGGCCTAGAACGCCTGTAGGGTATCAAAGGAGTCAGAGGACAGGCATATGGTCACTATACCTAGTATGCTTTTAGGGCACTAAGCGTGTCCTCTAGAGTGGTCAGAATTTCCACAGACCCAGCAAACACCTAGGAAACTGTGAATCGCGGATTCCCACTAAATACCTTACGGAAAGCGAGACCATTCCTGCTTTCCCGACTGCTAGTAATGCCATCCATCTGGTTGGACCCACCCCATGGGAATGACTTACCTCTATTTTGGGGCCTTGTGTAGAAGGACATTTATCCCGGGAAGACTTCTTAGCCTCCTCAATCTTCTAAGATTCTCCCTTGTCTTTGTGGGACACTATGTGTGACACCCACAAATCACCAGCCACAGACAGCTTCTATAGATTCAAATACTTAGATGAAGCAGAGAGCTGATGCAACTTAGGAGAGTGAGAACCCATACTATGCTCCAGCTTGACCAAATGTAGCATACTGTCAGATATCCTGAAGCACGGTTCCGTGTTGACCCGTCGTGAAGAAGATATTTCTTCCTACCAATGTGATTCTCAGGAGTACGTAAGGACAGGCTGAGAAACTAATTGATCGGAAGATGGTGTAGAGTCGTTGGGATCGGTAGAGTTGAGCGGACTGCAAACTTCACGATAGATGGAGAATCCAGGTTCCTTTCAACGACTGCAGAATATTACACTGATTAACAATCAAATACACCCCTTTCCGGATAAATGTTTAACAATTAATTAACAGACTAACCTGCAGAAAACGGATTTTAACCAGAAGTGTTTCATGCAAGAATGTCCTCAATACTGGGGAAATCTGGAGACCATAAGAAGAGAAAATACAATCAGTACCAGATAGTGAGCTTGTAGAGAATGGTAAGGAAAGTTAAGTTTCTTACCCTGGTTTCCCTGGAAGTGGTCGTCTCTGGCAAATCTCCTTTTCTGTACGAACCGTGTGATGGTATCTGTCCCCCTGTCCGACGAACCAAAATCCAATGGTGCAAGGAAGTCACTAGTCCAGCAACAACCTATTCCCGCCGGCACGAGGACGCCTAAAAGGTGCTCAGGAAGTCTCTAGTCCAGCACCTAGCCTATTCCCGCCGGCACGAGGACGCCTACAGCACCCTGGGGAGAAGGACAGGGAAGGAATAGAAGGGGAAGAGGAAGGAAGGAAAGAAAGAAGGTAAGAGGTCTCCCAACCTTCAAAGTCCAAATTCAACTTAACCAAACCACTAGGCAAGAATAACCAAAAAACAATCCGAGGTCAAAATACTAGAACAGGTAAGGGCAATCCGTGAGCATATCCAATAAACGTAATCCGAGATCAAAAACATCAAAATTTCCAAGCGAGAAGAGCTGCTGTCAATATGGGATCAGAAGCAGCGAGAAGTGGGCGCCGGATCCTTAAGTACCTGCACTACCGGTAACAAGATGGTCACGCGACCCAGTACATTTTCTATCACGTGGCAGAGGCCGCGCCCACTGACGTAACCTCCATGGTAACTTCCACGTGAGGCGTCGGGAACTACGTTCCCGACGAAAATATCTACCGTGAGTAGAGCGTGGATAATGCAAGCCCGCCTCCTGTCTGATGTTCGAACGCGACATGCGCTTTTGGCGACGAGAAGACAAGAGAACCGAAGGGGTATCACAAGACCTGAAGCGTTTTCTGACAGTATCCTCCCCCAAAGGACCCCCATGCCCCCGTGCGGCCAGAAACTGGGATACCAACAACGGGGCATGCACATTCTGCTCTGGTTCCCATGTCCGATCTTCCGGACCGTAACCTTTCCAATCCACTAAAAAATACCTGGTACCACGAGAAACCTTAGAATCAAGAATGGAATTGACTTCATACTCCTCTACCCCTTGAATCAATATCGGAGATGGAGAAGCCACTACCCTGGTACTGTCCACACAAGGCTTAACCATGGACACATGAAAGACCGGATGTATCTTCCAAGAGCACGGCAAATCTAGCTTGACTACCAATGGACTCAAGACATCCTTTACAACATAAGGACCGACAAAACGTGGCAACAAACATCGTCGTCCTGGAATGCGTAAATTCTTTGTGGACAACCATACCCGCGAACCCGGAACGTAATCGGGTGCAGGACGGCGATTCCGATCAGCGTACTTCTTTGCCTGCTCTTGAGCTTGTTTCAGATGTTCCAGCACCCTATCACGGACCAGAGACAGATCCTTGATACAAGACTGAACTGCCGGGCAATCCGCAGGTAGTTTCCAATCAAGAGGTAGGGTGCGTGGGTGTTGCCCATATAAGGCATAAAATGGCGATGTTCCCGTAGATGAATGGCTGGAATTATTATAAGCGAATTCCGCTAATGGAAGAACGGCTAACCAGGATTCCTGATGTTGAAGGATAAGACACCTGAGATACTGCTCCATAGTAGCGTTCACCCGCTCTGTTTGACCATCCGTCTGGGGATGGAATGCTGTGGAACACCGTTCATCCACCCCTAATGAGGACATAAGATGCCTCCAGAAACGTGACGTAAACTGGGACCCCCTGTCAGAAACCACAATCTCAGGTAATCCAAAAAACCTGAAGACATGTCGCAAGAACAGCTCCGCCAACTTAGCAGCTGATGGCAAACCTTGGCAAGGAACAAATAGAGACATTTTAGAAAAGCTGTCAACCACCACCCATATAGTGTCAAAACCATCGACGAAAGGCAACTCCACCACAAAATCCATGGTAATCATCGCCCATGGTCTGGCCGGCACTGGTAATGGCTGTAGTAACCCCATAGGCTTCGCCGAATGGGATTTACATTGGGCACAAATGGCGCAGGTCGAGATATACTGCGAGACGTCTCTTCGCATAGAGGGCCACCAACACCAGCGTTTGAGGAGTTCGAGGGTTTTCTGTGAACCAGGGTGCGCTGCGATAGCAGCGTCATGACATAAGGAAATAGCTGCACACCGGGTATCCTGATCAGGCATAAAGACACGACCCTGGACATAAGGAAGACCATGCAAAATATCCATGTTATATTCTGCCAATTCTGCGGGCTCTTTATCAACCCAGGTCTGAAGCGTTGACTTCAAAGTGGGCTGTAGAACACAACTACAAACCACTTGTGTTGGTAATAACAATGACCCATCCTGTGGACGTGAAACATCATTCCCCAAGCTTCTGGATAGAGCGTCAGCCTTGGAATTTAGAACACCTGGGCGATAGGTCAACGTAAAGTTGTACATAGAAAAGAATTCATGCCAGCGGGCATGTCTCGCAGTGGTGCACGTCAAGGACTGCAAGGCCAACAGGTTTCTGTGGTCAGTAAAGACCTGGACCGGTACTTCCGTACCAAGAAGATGATGTCGCCAGACCATAAATGCGTCCCTAACAGCCAACAATTCCCGTTCAGTTACGGTATAATTGCGCTCATAGGGCGTCAACTTGCGTGAATGATAGGCGACTGGATGTAATTCCCCGGTATCCGCGCATATCTGGGACAGAATAGCTCCTACCGCAACATCCGAAGCATCAGCTTCGACGACGAAAGGACGTTTGACATTTGGATGCAGCAAAACAGGAGCTGTAGTGAATGCGGCCTTTAAAGACTCAAACGCTAATTGGGCGTTATCGTTCCATAGATAAGGTTTCTTGTTGCTGGTCAATTCGGTGAGGGGTGCAGCAATAGAAGAGAACTGTCTAATGAACCGCCTGTAAAAGTTAGAAAACCCCAGAAACGATTGCAACTCTTTCCTTGAAGTTGGTACAGGCCAGTTTAAGACCGCTTTTACCTTACTACTGCTCATCTGCACTCCTTTGTTGGTGATGTCATATCCAAGGAACTCGACCTGATTTGCATGGAATACACATTTTTCTAACTTAACAAAAAGGTGATGCTCCCGCAAGCGTTGTAAGACTTCAGAAACGTGACGTACATGATCTTCCATAGATGGAGAATAGATGAGTATATCATCTAGATAGACGATAACGAACCTGTCGATCATGTCACGCAGAACGTCGTTGATGAAATTCTGGAATGTGGCCGGGGCATTGCAAAGCCCGAATGGCATCACCAAATACTCGAATAGGCCATATCGGGTCTTGAAAGCGGTTTTCCATTCATCCCCTCGACGAATCCGGACCAGGTTGTAAGCACCCCTTAGATCCAATTTGGTGAAGAACTCTGAAGACCCTAATTGATCCAGTAAGACAGAAATCAGCGGAATCGGGTACTGATTTCGGATAGTACCTGCATTGAGCTCCCGATAATCAATACAAGGTCTTAAGTCACCCTCCTTCTTGGGTACAAAGAATAGCGGTGAAGCAAATGGAGAGTGAGAAGGCCGAATAAAACCTAACTCAAGGGCTTTATCCAAATATTCCTTCAGGACGACTCCTTCCTTTTGGGTAAGGGAATAAATACGTCCCGATGGTGTCTTAACATCTGGTTTGAGAACAATTGGGCAATCGTAGGGCCGATGAGGCGGCAGAATCTCCGCTTTCCCTTTGTCAAAAACATCCTTATAACTTGTGTATTCGACAGGCAATACAGTGTTAACAACTGCTCCAATGGTAACCACAGAGTCCAACAAAGCCCGACTAGGAGCTTTCGGTGCTTCACACATAGGCTCTACTGAATTGCATGATCGAAGACATTGCTGAGAACTGAAAGCGATAGCCCCGGTCTCCCAGTTAATGACCGGATTATGAAGCTTGAGCCATGGTAAACCCAGGATTAGTTTATATTGCGGTGCCATAATGACGTCAAATGTGATGGTTTCCGAGTGCTCAACACCAATGGTTAACAGTAACGGAACGGTATGTTCAGTAACAAGCCCAGACAGAAGGGTTGATCCGTCAACGGCATTGACTACCTCAGGAACACTCTTTGACAATAACGGAATACCCAATTTCCGAACATATTGGGCATCAATGTAGTTACCAGTTGCCCCAGAGTCAAGAACAGCTACAGAACTCCAAGGCATGACCTGGTCATAACTCAACGCAACGTCAATATAAAAGGGTGTGGACAACAAGGAACCCTGCATGGAAGAGCTCGGCGTAGGGGTTCCTTCTACGACCGGGCCTTGGCGTTTCCCGACTTGCGGGGTCTCTTTGGGCATGCACTGAGTAGATGATTAGCGGAACCGCAATAAAAGCACAAATTGTTCCGTCTGCGATGTTCTCTTTCTTCCGATGTTAACGGGCCCCTTACTGCCCCAATTTGCATAGGTTCGTCACCACCAGAAACAGGAATTGGGGAAACGGTAGTATTGACCGGAATTACTCTCTTCTCCCCTTTTCTTTCGGCGCGTCGGGCATCAATCTGAAGTACTAGATCCAAGAAATCAGGAAAGGACGTAGGAACCACCGGAACCGTGGCTATAGTATCTTTCAATGAATCCGACAATCCTTTATAAAATAGGGCTGCCTTTTTATCTTCCGGCCAACCAGTTTCAGCAACCAACTGATTAAACTTAGCCAAATACGACAACAAAGGAGTATCCCCCTGACGGAGATTTAACAATTCCAGATCCGTGGCTTGAGTCTTGTAGCGAGTATCAAACACCCTAGTCATAGCACTGATCAATGCATCGCAGTCGAACAATAGCGGACTGCCTTGTTCTAACAAAGGATTAGCCCAAACAGCGGCCATACCACCAAGGTTTGATAAGACAAAGGCAGCTTTTGTAGTAGCATCAGGAAACGAGGTAGGCCGACACAAGAAATGCAACCTGCATTGGTTAACGAAAGTCCGAAAGGATTTAGGATCCCCAGTAAACCTTTCTGGGGGAGCAAGCGGGAACTGAGCGGCCATGTACACATGCGTAGAATCAGATCTGACCGAAGGCCCTGCCTGACCTGAAGTGGAAGCGGAGGTCAAAGATGGTGATCCTGTAACCACTTCCCTGATACCAGCTTGCATTTCATCAATGCGCCGGTGGGTGTCAGCCTGGGCCGTCGTCAAATCGGCACGTAGGTCGGCCACCAACTGAACCAAAACGGCCAACGGGTCATTCGCGGCATCCATGATAAGGCTTCTGATTCTGTCAGATATCCTGAAGCACGGTTCCGTGTTGACCCGTCGTGAAGAAGATATTTCTTCCTACCAATGTGATTCTCAGGAGTACGTAAGGACAGGCTGAGAAACTAATTGATCGGAAGATGGTGTAGAGTCGTTGGGATCGGTAGAGTTGAGCGGACTGCAAACTTCACGATAGATGGAGAATCCAGGTTCCTTTCAACGACTGCAGAATATTACACTGATTAACAATCAAATACACCCCTTTCCGGATAAATGTTTAACAATTAATTAACAGACTAACCTGCAGAAAACGGATTTTAACCAGAAGTGTTTCATGCAAGAATGTCCTCAATACTGGGGAAATCTGGAGACCATAAGAAGAGAAAATACAATCAGTACCAGATAGTGAGCTTGTAGAGAATGGTAAGGAAAGTTAAGTTTCTTACCCTGGTTTCCCTGGAAGTGGTCGTCTCTGGCAAATCTCCTTTTCTGTACGAACCGTGTGATGGTATCTGTCCCCCTGTCCGACGAACCAAAATCCAATGGTGCAAGGAAGTCACTAGTCCAGCAACAACCTATTCCCGCCGGCACGAGGACGCCTAAAAGGTGCTCAGGAAGTCTCTAGTCCAGCACCTAGCCTATTCCCGCCGGCACGAGGACGCCTACAGCACCCTGGGGAGAAGGACAGGGAAGGAATAGAAGGGGAAGAGGAAGGAAGGAAAGAAAGAAGGTAAGAGGTCTCCCAACCTTCAAAGTCCAAATTCAACTTAACCAAACCACTAGGCAAGAATAACCAAAAAACAATCCGAGGTCAAAATACTAGAACAGGTAAGGGCAATCCGTGAGCATATCCAATAAACGTAATCCGAGATCAAAAACATCAAAATTTCCAAGCGAGAAGAGCTGCTGTCAATATGGGATCAGAAGCAGCGAGAAGTGGGCGCCGGATCCTTAAGTACCTGCACTACCGGTAACAAGATGGTCACGCGACCCAGTACATTTTCTATCACGTGGCAGAGGCCGCGCCCACTGACGTAACCTCCATGGTAACTTCCACGTGAGGCGTCGGGAACTACGTTCCCGACGAAAATATCTACCGTGAGTAGAGCGTGGATAATGCAAGCCCGCCTCCTGTCTGATGTTCGAACGCGACATGCGCTTTTGGCGACGAGAAGACAAGAGAACCGAAGGGGTATCACAAGACCTGAAGCGTTTTCTGACACATACATTATTTTTGAGTTTCCTAATATTTCTTAGAACTGTCTGGTAGTCTTGCCAAATGTAAGAGTTAGAGCTACCCTCATACTCATGCATTATACATTTTCAGACTCCCACAAACCCAGAATTGCTGCACATACCCTCTTAGGGGGCTTGCTCATAAGACACATCACCTGACTCTTACCAGTCACACCATGGGCCTACATGCCATTTCAAAGAGTTTGGCCATGCCAAACCTTTATTCCCAAGCGAATACATACTAAATCCATAGGAAACGTAGGATTAGGAGGAGATCCAGCACCATTCCTAGATTCAGAAACCTTGGTAATGGTTGCCTTGACAGCTTCTACCTGCAATCTATCCCCATTTAATTCCATCTGGCGGTTCTATCCTTATCTTGTCTTGCCAGTTCCTCCTTCAATGTTTTGTGTTCCAAGTCTAAATGGCTAATTTTGTGTTCTCTAGCTGTATCCTTATCAGTCATTTGGACATGCAACAGTTTCCACTCCCTAGATTTTAGACTTTGGGTCTCCTTTCTGATTCTAAAAGATAATCAGTTGACAAAGATCCCGAAGCAGATGGAGGGGAACACCCACCCCTTCTACAATAGCTTCCATGAGGTCCGTTTTTGTATCTGGCACACTTATGCCTCTAGAAATGCAAAGTTCATTAACTTAAAACGGTAGGTAAGTAACCTAATTCAATAGCTATGTACAATCAACAGAGTGTAGGTGTTCTATTGGCACCTATATGTGGGGACATTGGATGCTTCAACCGTGCACCCGACTGTCACCATTTTGTTAGGGAGATTTTCCAAGAGTCCTCTGTTGAGGGATTAGAAAAACAATCAGTAGTGTTAGTCAGTGCTTTCCATCAAGTTCGATCTAACTCTCACAATGGTAGTGTTCTTGAGTAGTCTGGCCTTTACGCTCTTGGGAGGAGAGAGAGGCTGGTACCAAGGTACTGTTAGCCCAAGAAGCACAAAATATAGGGAAGCCTACACAGCCTATTGATTAAAACATATAATGTTCATTATAAGTTTATTAAGAAATATCCATAGAAAGGTAAGTACTATAGAATATAGGAACAGTATATGGTCTCTAAGAGACTCTAATGCTTTTAGAATCAATAGGAAGCACCTTTGCAGTTGGGAAAATGCAAGGGCCAGTTGAAAGACTGTAATCTTGTGAAAGGAGATATTAGAAATGATCAAGTCATTTATAAATCAACAGTCATAGCCAAATATGCAAACAATATGTTAAAAAATGGCATCCCCCTATCTAAACGTATTTACTTTTGATACCTAGAAGGAGTTCATGCAGTTTGTAAATGTGTTCTGATAGAGTTCAAGGGCACAACGTCCATAGATTGCCTTGTTGTTATCATCAAAAGTAAAATATTACCTGCAGACAATAGGAGCTGTAAGGGATTTTGTCAGAGGGCTATACCTAGTTTGGTTGTATTTTCTTATGGTGGTATAGTGGTATCACGTTATTTTGATGATGCCCTCTATGATCTGACAAGATTCCCCTCCATTACCTGTATTCTATTTAGGGTAAACTCTAAACACTGATCACTGGGCCTAACACACTTGAAATTCTTTTTGACAGTGCTACCTGTCACCACAGCCACTTATCTATGAGTCTGTACTATTGTCTTTGAGAGATTTGTTCATAAAACATTTTCCATTGTGAATGATTCACCAATCACCCGTGCATCATATGCTTTTAAACTGGCTTGCTAACAGCACCAAACTTTACCTCCTGATTTACCACCCATGGTAAAATGTATTACCTCTTTTGGGCTCTTCCCTGTAACGTTCCACCCTCTTTGTCATTGAATATACTTAGACACAGAAAACGCAACCTAACTGATTTAGTTTTAAAAATACTTTTCTTTTATATGCACTATTATTTGAGAACCGCTTGTAGAGTATGAACATTAATACAAAATAGAACCTCTACATTAGATTGCATGACCAGTCTGTATTCATGACTAAACATCCACGGTTCTTATCTTACCACAGACCTTCTGTCCTTACACAATTGGCAGAAGATACAGTCTAAGAGAAGAAACAAAAACACGACAGCAGACCAACTTTCTTTTTCTCCCTTTACACTTCCACATGTATATTTCCTTCAAATGCTAAAAGGGCATTATTTATACAATGACCAGTTGATCCAGACTGACTATAATATAAACCCAATTATCCGTACGTGCACCTCACTTTACAAATATACTCACTTCAAGTGTGGGTGAGATTTCTGCTCTGTTATCATGGGAAACCCCTCTGAACTGGATTATCAGGATACAGGAGTATCACGGATTATGCAAAGCCCAGCCACCCACGAAGGACACAGCTCGTCTGTCAAGGCCTCAGCTTCCTGGCACTGCACGATCCTGGCCAGTCACTTGCTCCTCTGTTGGCTGTTTGCTTCTCTGCTTTTCTGTCAGTTGAATCCCCACACCCCTACTGTCTCCTGAATGTATATGCTACCCCTGTCAATCTCACTAAAACCTGCCTTTTTCCTGATATATACACATGGCATCTCTTCCCTTAGATAACAACCTCCCAAAGATGGTTGTAACAATTGTTTCCTGCAGCACACAATAGCGCCTTCTCCAAAGTGCATATTTTCCTTCACAGCTTGTGTGATGAAATCACAGCTAATGCACTCTGTCTGCACGTTTTAACTCTACTATAAAAACAGCACATTACTTTTGAAATGTCATCTGAACCTCGTTTGCACTGCTTTGTTAAGGGTAAATTATCAATTAATAGGAAAGGTGTTAATTGGTTAGTTTGGGTTAATATGTATATAGTGCAAACTGGACAGATAACTTGTTCACCCTGAATTGGATCGTTTTAAAATGTGCTTACTTACATTTGGTGAACAAGCGCTGTGGAAAGCGCAAAACGCGTCCATCCTGGACTGTTCTTTTGGTGTCCTGCCTCTGTTGTTTTTGTTAATGGTGGCTTTTAAAATATATATTTTTTGTACACAATGAACTTGCAAGTATTTATACTTCGAGTTTCTGGCTCACTTCTTCGAATGAACGGGGCTCTCTGGTTTCTTGCTTCATGGCCTGGCGTGCAGGCTAAACTGTTCCATCTTTGATGGCAGTTTTCCTCTTGTTTGCTTCCCTTACTTACAAAAATATGCACTTCCATTTGATGTCTGTATTCCAGCTATTTGATGTTTGTATTCTGTTTACTGCCTCCTCTGAATATAATCTCATGGCTCACTTACTGCCCCTCATATACAGTATCCCTATATCTCCAGTATCTCTCCTACATCTCCCTCCTTTTTCTAGTGCTGCGACCCCCTGAGACTATAAGTAGAAACAAAAACAACCTTTCAAAAATAAAAAATGAAAAATATGTGTACTCCCGATTGAAGGGTCCATATTTGAAATAAAACACCCACCATATACATTAAACCACAGGTATCACTAATTATGTACATACTCCAGCTGCATGGAACAAGCAACATTTCCCACCACAGATACATCAATGATGTTTCAATACATCAATAAATAGCATATATTTTTCAGAAAATCTTTTTATTTTTTAAGTCTTATCATCTTTTATCAATAGTCTGATCTCCATTTTGGTGGAGCACAACACAGCAATATGCTCCATAAGCAATAAATGAAAAATAAAAACAATAGTGAAGATTATGACTTTTTAGTTCCCGGTACCCAGAATATACTGGATCACATCTCTGGAATGTCCTGTCCATTAGTCTTTGCACAACAACTGCACACAATGCTGTCATCAGCAGAACTCCTCTAGTCCGGCACTCCATTGAATCTCCTCCACAGGCGTCATCTTTATGGCATCTCGGGCTCCTTATCTTCACCCCCTTCTCTCGTTCTGGGGTGCTTTTCCGGGGCCTCCAATCCTGTGGCATCCTCCATGGGTCCAACACTCCAAGGATCCGATGATGACGGAGCAAGGAATTAGTCATCTAAAGTAAAAAGAAACAAAACAAATTAAGTACCTAGCACAACACATTTTCTATCCCTCTTCTGTTGTAATGTCTGAAAATAAAATTGGATTGTCATTATTATTATGGTGGCTCCATGGATACTGGTCTGTCTCACTGGAGCACCTGAAATTAAGTTTATCATTAGACAAACCAAAACATACAGCCCACATCATGTAACCAAAACTATTTGACAGAATACACACCTCACCACGTTATATCCCTTAATACCAGAACATCTTATCATTTCCCATTAATTTCACTGAAAGGGAGGTGTGTTTACCTTGATCCCCTGTTGGCTCAATGTTTACTCTGCTCATTTTATTTTCATTCAACTAGTCTCAATTTGCTCCAGCCTTCTCACCTCATGTTTCGGGTGAAAAGGCTTGATTTGATTTACATGGACTGTTCCATTGTCACTCACCCTCCTTTTTAACTATTCTGTATACCACAGAGGAGACTTTGTCTATTATTGTAAATGGACCTTGCCATGCAGCAAGAAACCTAGAGTTGTTATGCTTGCTTTTCCCAAAATTTGATTCGTAGGCCTTGATCTCCCACCTGGTATTCCCTCACAGAAGTCTTCCTAGCATAATATGTTTTTGTACTATCAGCGGCCTTCTCCAAATTCTGCTGCACAAATGCAAATGCATGTTATAAGTGCTTCCTCAACTCTTCCACATATTCATGAATTGTGGAGGCATTTACAAGTGTTTTCTCATTGGTTCTGTATAATAAGTCATCTTTCTCCCCGTCGGTATTTCAGGACTGAGGTTTGAGGATTTAGCAGGGGTTGATCTAATGGCCATCAATACTAAAGACAGCTGAAGGTGACAACTAGAACCTGCCTCAGCCACACATTTATTTAATATGTCCAAAATAAACCTATTATTTCTTTCCACCCCACCTGAAGAAGAAGGCCGATATGAGATGTGCAGTTTCCTTTTCACACCCAATATTTGCCAAACGTTGATCATCAAGGCACTAATGAAATGACTTCCCTGGTCTCACTCAATTCTTTGGGGTAACCCAAATCTTGAGAAAATATGATTTACCAGTAGCGTGGCTGCTGTTTGCTAACTGCAATCTGGTGCGGGAATGCATTCCACCCACTTGGACATTAGACAAACCACAGTTAATAAATATTTATTTCCTCAGGCTGATCTTTTTACAGGCCTGACATAGTTGTTTTGCAGATCAGACCACGTAAGGGTCAAACCTCTTTTCATGAATGGTGCTCTATGCATAGGTGAAACAGGCTGAAATTGTGCACTTACTAGACATCCTCTGGTGTATAATTCAACATCTTGGGACATATGTGGCCAATAGGTGTAATCTTTAAAAATGTCCAAATTTTTTTTGTAAACCCCTGTATCCCGCATTTATTGCATCATGTGCATCATGTGCATGATGTAACATCATTCCCCGAAATGAAAAATACACCACCCATTGGATTTGACCTGTTACAGATTCTCTAATCATTAATCCATTTTGTAACCTAATTCTCTTTTTGTTCTTCGGCAGTACTCTCAATTCTTCTTTCCCTTTACAATCATTTTCTGTCAGAGGATTTTGTTCTGCATGTACCAAGAAATTATAAAATATTCCTAAAATTGGGTCTTCTTTTTGCGCTTTGATCAAGTCCTGATCTGGGGTATCATAACACCATTGCATTACAGGCTATTCGACTTCTTTTGGAGATTTGGAGCGTGTGATCGCATCTATCTGTATTTCACCAAGCAGGTGTTCAATAGGAAACAATTCTCCCGTTACTGCTTCAATTTTGGCTAATTGATCTGCTTTGTCATTTCCCTCCTTGTCCTCACCTGGCGTTTTTAGATGGCCTTGGATTTTTCTCCAATATATTATTAAATCATTTTCTGATACGAGTTTGACTATGACTTGAATCATCTTCCCATGTTTAAGAGGTTTTTTGTTATATGTCATCATAACTTTTGCCTTGTAGACAGGTAAATATTCCACAAAACCATTACGCGCATAATCAGAGTCAGTCACTAAAACTATTTCTTTGAGTTTATTTTTAACTGCAGTAGCCACTGCTTTCTAAATAGCAGCCAACTCTGCTACTTGGCTACACCTAGACCCAATCCTCATGCTCGCTCTTGGGATGTTGTCACATTTAAACCAGATATTTCCTATTCCTGCTACCAGTTCTTTTTCTGCATTATTTTCCACATGATATGCTCAACCATCTATATATACTGTTGGTTACTCCCTACATACATCCTCATTAAATGCTTTGTGTGGGGATTGTGCAAATTCATTTAATTCTATTTCTGCTTCATCAGGTGTACATTCAGCTGCGCAATCGTGGAGATCCGCCAGCCCTTGGGCAACTGGGCTCTTTTTATTTTGTCAATATTTTACTTCCACAGGGAACCCCTGCAATGCCAACGTCCAGGAAGTAATTCTGGACTGTGGCAAATTACCTGACCTAATTCTTTTACTTTGCAGAAACTGTAGGGGTTGGTGATTTGTTTCAACAATTATTCTTTCCCCTTAATTTGATATTGATATTGATATTTTATTAATATCGCGCTCATACACAAGTGTTTCATTGTGAATGATGGGTTAGAAATGCTGCAATGCCTAAACAGTGGTTAGGAGTGCTTTTTCACACTCACTGAACTTAGTTTCAACCTGAGATAATGCCTTGCTAGCCTATGCAATAGTTTTGTTATTCAAATCATGCCTTTGAGATAACACACCTGACATACACTGATCAGTGAACCCTATTTCTACAAAGAAATCCTGGTTCTTTATAGGATATGCCAAACATGGCGCCTTCATGAGACATTTTTTCAGCCTGACCACCGCTTCACCTTGCTCCTTTTCCCACTTCCAGGATACACCCTGCTTAAATAATTTGGTTAAAAGTTGTGTAATTTCTGCATAGTTTTCAATAAATTTCGTGTTATAGCCTGTCATCCCTAATAAACTCTTTAGTCCTTTCAAATGAGTAGGATCTTTCAACCTCTGTATTGTCTCCACCTTTTTCTTTTGTGTATTCAATCCATTCTCTGTCACCGCATGACCTAAGATGTTCACTTTCTTTTTACACCATTGTGCTTTCTGTAAAGAGACCTTGGTTCCCACATTCTGTAACTGGCCAAGCACATGTCTAATCTCATTAAAATGACTTTTCATATTCTCATTTTTAATCAGCACGTCATCTACATAAACTATTGTCCCTCTCTCTGCTGCTTCTTGGAGCGCCATCCTGAAAAATATTCTGAATTCACTCCCACTATTGACATACCCAAAAGGTGTTCAGGACCATGCATATTGAGATTTGTCAAACGAAAATGCAAATGAGTTTTGAATACGTTCAGCCAGTGGCACACACCTGTATCCAGTTGTAAGATCTAATGTGGTAAACACCTTTGACCCGTGGACGTGTGCGAGACCCTGATCAGTTAATGGAAGTGGCCAACTGGGAACAGGCATTCTCTTGTTTAATTCTCGTAGATCTGCACACAAACGCCATTGGCCATTAGGTTTTAACAGACCCAAAACGGGAGTATTTGATGTGCTATGAATGGGCCTAATGATTCCTCTGGATTCTAAATTAATAATTATCTCGGCTATTGATTCCAAACATGTAAGGGGTAACTGATATTGAAGCACAAATACTGGTTCCCTTCCATATCCCTCTGGCCATGTGGCAACATGTAGATTGGTTAAGCTGCAATCATAATCGTCTTTGGCAAAAACCTCTTTAAACTCCATAAATATTTTTCTCAACTGATCTTTTTCTTCTTCATTGTTGCACGCATCTGCAGCCTGAACCTGTTCTTCTACCATTTTTGAAAACTCTGGGAAGTCCTCTAATGGAGGAACCTCTGTGCTCTCCTCTAACCGTGTGGCCGTATCTCTTTGGAGAGTTGACATATTTAAATATTTCGGAATATTGACTTCCATTTCAATATGCTGTTTTTCTATTTTATTTTCCTTTACATGAAATAGGATGCAATTATCTTGGTGACAGCACACTGTCTCACTTGATTCACAGACTGAATTTTAAATATTCCATTAGGTTGAAAATCCAAATACTCCAGCAACTCACCCTGTGCATTCACATATCTGTCAGGGATATTCCCAATCACTGCATTATTGAAATCTGCAGTACAGTGAGATTTTTGTATTGCCATTCCTAATGCTGAATTCTCCTCTAAATTAATATCCTGGCACCCCTTGTTGTCCACCAGGATTTTAATGGGTCCATCCCCAATCTCTACCAGTGGTGTATATTCACATTCTTGCCCTTGCTGCCTCATGGATTCATTTAGGGACACAAATGCATCAGAATCCTTCATCTGTTGTCCCTTTCTGTGTTTTAGCATTATTGTAACTTGCCTGGTAAATGCAGGAATGGTAACATCCTTTTTCACCTGTAATTCAATCGCATATGGTACATCTATGCGCAATGATAAGCTTGTCTTTTGTCTCCAAATTCAGGTGCAGGTCCCCCAAATCTGGACCACACCTTGTGATTAAGGAAGTCCAACACCATACACATTCTTTGCATAATAAAATTTCCCAAATAAAATTTATTTTGTGCCCCACTCACTATCCACACGTTGTGACAGATAGTTTTAGGACCAATGGTGATTTTTAACATGCATCTTCCTATGGCTCTATTCCCTGAGTCCAGATCATCCAACCCAAAAATATGTTGGTTCTTTATTCTGAACTTTGGGATCTCCTCCCTGTCTATTATTCGCTGGAGTATTTTCTCATTAATGAAACTTCTTTCCTGCTCAGGTGCTAAAGTGGCTTCTATCATTTCAGAATGACCATTTACACGGATAGGGATCCATGCTTTCCGAAAGGGTCGAAATGTGTTTTTCTGTGTTCATCTCTGGAGTGACATGTGGCTTGCATTTTTCTTCTTTTAAGTAAAAGCATTATGTGTTTTCATCTATTTCTGTTTGCCATTTTTTCTTTGGGTCCCAATAAATCTCCAGGGACTGTTTCTCTTATTCACATTGCATTTGACCCTGACACATTAGAATGACAGTGACACTTGGCACAAAGCCATTCTGAAGATACACTTCCAGTGCATCATCTGATTTAGCCACAGTATGGCATTCTTTTACACTGTTGTTTTGTGACACCACCTTCTTAGGCCTCAAAGGATTTTTGGTTAGGGACCATAAGACCCCATTTACCCCATCAATGAGGGGCCACAACCTCTTCAGGCAATCTGTTCCAATCAGAAGCGGCATTTCACTGATGGATGTAATCAATACTTCCTGTCTCATCCGGTGTTTCCCTATTTTTATGTCAACCTCAGTGACACCTTCGATAGGTATCTCCTCTGTCTCACTTTGATATGACTTTGTGGCAATCTCCCTTCATTGATACTTTTCACCAACTCTTTGGACATGATTGTGGCCGGTGCACCCGTGTCAATCATCGCAAATGCATTGCATTTTTCTTCAACAGTGATAGGAGCATAATTCCTCTCCTCAAATTCCTCCAGCACACACAAAAAGTGTGAATTTTTTCTGATTTCAGAACTCACCTTTCTTAGCCCCTTTTCACTTCTTGCCAGACACATGGGCATGTTAAATGATATTTTTCCCAACTTTTTGCTAATTTCATTTTGTAAATCTTTGTCTATTTTCCCATGTTCAGAACCCATTTGGAGTGTAGCCACTGTCCGCCCCTCTGACCTGCGACTGTAGTGTTTGCACTGAAGTTCTTTGACTGAACATTTTCACAAATGTTACGTGGTAGCTTGTCATTCTCTGGCTCACAACACCTATTTTCATGTCGCATGGTATCTGTCTTTTCGGTCTCCTGAAATATGTGTGGCTCAAAATACTCCTTAGGCAAAGGGCCTGCACCCTCTATTTGAGCAACAATTTTTTCTGACAGACCTTCCTCAGTATTCTGACTATCAAGGGAGGATATTTTAACAACAAAACTTACCTCTTTATCAGATGTTTTATCTTTACATAAGATGTCCTTTTTTAATCTGTCTCTCTGTTCTTCAGGTTTTTGTTCATTTTCTCCTTTTGGTATTTCATCTGCACATACTTCAATAGTCTGGTTCAACTCTAAATTGAACCACACTGCCTTTTTATGTGTGTGAGCACTATTAGTTTCACTTTCACTGTCGGTTATGTTTATTTTTGAATCAGCAAGCAATTTCGGACTGTTACACAAAACTGTTTCATGGGCTTCTGTATTTATGTTATTGCAGGGGCTATTACATAGTCACTTGTTGTCAGAACGCACAAGATCACTCCTATGACCTTCTGCACCTTCACTTGGCTGCTGATTGTGGACTGCACAGAGTTTTTCTATCTGCTCAGACAACATTTTAACTTGGGCCTCAAGGCATTGAAATATGTCCATTTCCCTGCATTCCCCTCTTTGCGGCCTAGGCCAGTATTCATTAAATTCACCTTGATTGGGCCTATTTTGGTATCTTTCAGGAGATTGATTTCTATTTGGGTTGTTTCTGAACTCCTGGGTCATAGGAGGTGGAGAACATACACAGTGTGACCATTCTTTGGCTGTGGTTAACTGGTGGTTAACTGGTGGTGGTGACTGATTATAATGGCATGGAACATAATTCATGTTTTTTCTTTCATTTGGTGGGAACTGTCCCCTATGCTGATTTCCATTTTCAATTAACCTATCCACATACCGGGGCCTTTCTTGATGGCCATATATCATGGTATTAGGGTCAAATCTGCTCTGCGTCCCCAGTGTCTGGTATGGGACATTATTCCTTTGATCTTGATTTTGATTGTTATTCATGCCTGACATGTTGGGCCGGAATCCTACCCTAGGTCTGTCACCCAAATATCTGGGACTAATGTAATTTTCTCTATTGCTCGGGTCATTTGATTGAAATACAGGGTTTTGGGGTCGCGTCCTCTGTGGTGGCGTGCCCCTTTGATTATGTGTCATGTTGTTACCTGCCTGGGGTTGGGCTGATTCAAGTGGCATTTTTGCAGATTTTATCTCCATTACTGTTGTTGTGGAATCTTTAGATTTTGATTTTGTCTCTCTATTACAATAGATTACCTCCTATAGTTTAGTTCCCTGCTCCACAATCCATTGCAAGGATTTTTCTCTGTCAAATTCTCGAATTAATTGTGATATAATGTCCTTTTGAAGACCATAAAAGTGTGCAGTTTAAATTCTGCAGAATTAGGGCTAAAAGATACATCAATATGGGAAAATGCGATTTTTAAATCTTGGAGGAACCAGCGAGCAGACATATCTGGCTTTGCTGTCATTCTATACGCTGCCTTTTTAGCGTCTTGCATCGACTGGTAAGGTGAGCAATGATGTCTAACCTCTTTTCCAAAGTCTGCCCATGACAGGTTTTCTTGTTCATTAAGGCCTCTAATAACACTAGCAGTTGCCGAATCAAGTGTCAGTGTATACTGTCTATACAGTTCCCTAGGTATCTGAAGAGCTTTAAATATATCATACACTGTTTCTAAATGGTCTTCTATACAACAATCGCCTCCCTTTTTGAATGGTTTAATTCAAGTTTTGATGGACTTCATTATGTTGATGGGGCTACTTGGCACAATATTCAGGTGTGCATTAATCTGTTGTTCATTCCTTTTCTCAGTTGGACAGGTTTTATGGTAACCACCAGTGGGTGAATCAAATCCCCCCAAGGGGCTACCACCAGATCTAGCCACAGGTATAGCTATTGGTATATTGCTTCCTCGGGCAGAGCTCGGGCTAATCTCAATTCCATTAAATGTGGTACCTTGTTGTTTTTCCTGAGATTTAAAACTAAATATTTGCTGTTCCAAATCTTTGCACCTTTTATGAAGTCGGTCTGCCACCTGACAAAGGTTAGCGTTCTCATCACTAATCTTATTAATCACAGTTTGCATTTCATTTTTTTGCATTTAGCACTGATTAAACTCTCCGTCCTTCTTGTCATTCTCCTCTAGCATTTTGACCATTTCTTGTTCAATAGCAGGAAATTCCTTTTCTCTCTCCATGTTGTCCTTTTGAAGCGTTTGCATCTCCAAAATGGTGTCATCCTTGTCTTGCCTGATTGCATCTATTACCCATTTTAGTTCCATCAGTTCCTGTTCACTCTCCTCAAATTGCCTTTTTTTCAGAGACAGCTGTTTGTCCAACTGACTGCCTTTAGATTGCATCTGTGTTAGATTGCTGTAATTCCAATTTTAGACACTTTATTTTCTCACTTGCCTCATCCAAACTGATCTGTAATTTATTAATTACTTCAGAATCATTCTCTTGCAGTCTTAAAGACTGATTTAAAAGAAACCAAAGCTTCGCACACAACGTTATTAAGGGTGTGCAGTCATAATGTCGACATCAATAATGTCGACAGTCAAAATGTCGACAAATTAATGTCGAAAAACAATAATGTCGACAAACAAAAATGTCGACATTTTTCGATATTTTTTCGAAATTTAATTTAGTGTATGCATAAATAAATAAATAAATATATATATGATGTGTTGAGTATGAGGGGTGGTTGGGGGGGTGTGGGGGGGGTGGCAGGGGGGTGTTGGGTGAGGGGGGGTTGGGGGGGGGACCCCCCCATAGTAAATACAATTTTTATTTATTTAATTATTGAATAAATAAATAAATAAATAAATAATTGGTATGTGTTGAGTATGAGGGGTGAAAGGGTGGTTGGGGGAGTGTGGGGGGGTGGCAGGGGGGTGTTGGGTGAGGGGGGGTTGGGGGGGGACCCCCCCCATAGTAAATGATCCTTTTTTAGGTTATTTATTTATTGAATAAATAAATAAATAAATAAATAAATAATTGGTATGTGTTGAGTATGAGGGGTGAAAGGGTGGTTGGGGGGTGTGGGGGGGGGGGTGGCAGGGGGGTGTTGGGTGAGGTGTTGATAGTTTTAAGGGTTTATAGTCATAATGTCAACAAAAAAAAATGTCGACATTTTTTTTTCGAAAAAATGACTTTTTACATTATAAGTATAGGATGTCGACATTATTATTTTCGACATTTTTTTTTCGACATTTTTGTCTGTCGACATTTTTTTTTCGACATTATGACTATAAACCGTTATTAAGCAATCTTTTTCTGCATTTTTGTCTGAAGTCCTAAAAAGTCTTAATAGGCAGACCTGTACGATACTGCCTTCTTCAAAAATGTCATGCAATTACTCTTTTTGCACCTCCCCACATATACGATCTCTCCATAAGACATTTCCTGATGACCACATCCCATGGGCAAATAGTTTTGCCTCCAGGTAGTTCACCAGCTCCGAAAAGTGTGCTTCAATTTGTGTCATAATGACACTGCGCGCAGCGCCACACTACCACCTCACAGAATGAGTTCCCTTTTAAGTGCACCAAATGGCTGTGCTGAACACACTTGCCATGCTTTAAAATTCCTTCCCGTAAGCCAACGCACCAAATTATGTAAGGGATTTTGTCAGCGGGCTAGTTTGGGTATTTTCTTATAGTGGTATTGTGTTATTTTGATGATTCCCCTCCATTACCTGTATTCTATTTAGGGTCAACTCTAAACACAGATCAATGGGCCTAACACACTTGAAATTCTTTTTGACAGTGCTACCTGTCACCACAGCCACTTATCTATGAGGCTGGACTATTGTCTTTGACAGATTTGTTCAAAAAAAGTTTTCCATAGTGAATGATTCACCAATCACCCATGCATCATACACTTTTAAACTTGCTTGCTAAGAGCACCAAACTGTACCTCCTGATTTACCACCCGTGGTAAAATGTGTTACCTCTTTTGACACACTGTGCTCTTCCTTGTAACTTCCCTCCCTCTTTGTCATTGAATATACTTAGACACAGAAAACGCAACCCCACTGATTCAGTTTTAAAAATGCTTTTCTTTTATATGCACTATTATTTGAGAACAGATTGTACAGTATGAACATTAATACAAAATAGAACCTCTACATTAGATTGCATGGCCAGTCTGTATTCATGACTAAACATCCACAGTTCTTACCTTACCACAGACCTTGGGTCCCGACACAATTGACAGAAGATACAGTCTAAGAGAAGAAACGAAAACAAAAACACGACAGCAGGTCAACTTTCTTTTTCTCCCTTTACACTTCCGCATTTATATCTCCTTCAAAAGGGCATTATTTATAAAATGGCCAGCTGATCCTGACTGACTGTAAAAAATAAACACAATTATCCGTACATGCACCTCACTTTACAAATATACTCACTTATAAGTATAGGTGAGATTTCTGCGCTGTTATCATGGGAAAGCCCAGCCACCCACGAAGGAGACAGGTCGTCTGTCAAGGCATCAGCTTCCTGGCACTACAAGATCACTTGCACGTCTGTTGACTGTTTGGTTCTCTGCTATTCTGCCAGCTGACTCCCCAGACCCCATCTGTCGCCTGAATTTATATGCTAACCCTGTCAATCTCACTAAAACCTGCCTTTTCCCTGATGTATACACATCACCCGAGCTGGTTGGCATCTCTTCCCTTAGAGAACAACCTCCCAAAGATGTTTGTAATAATTTCTTCCTGCAGCACACAATAGCGCCTTCTCCAAAGTGCATATTTTCCTTTGCAGCTTGTGTAATGAAATCACAGCTAATGCACTCTGCCTGCACGTTTTAACTTTACTGTAAAAACAGCACATTACTTTTGACATGTCATCTGAATCTGGTTTGCACTGCTTTGTTAAGGGTACATTATCAATTAATAGGAAATGTGTTATTTGGTTAGTTTGGGTTAATATGTATATAGTGCAACACAGACAGATAACGTGTTCATCCTGAATTGGATCATATTAAAACGTGCTTACTTACAAGAATATGCACTTTCATTTGATGTCTGTATTCCAGCTATTTGATGTTTGTATTCTGTTTACTGCCTCCTCTGAATATAATGTCATGGCTCACTTACTGCCCCTCATATACAGTATCCCTACATCTCCTTTCAGGCCGATTCATGGAATTAATGTGTGCCGAAAATCTCAGTGCAAGCGTGCAAAAGCGTGCGAATCGCAGCGCAAGTCCGAAAATCGCAGTGCAAGCGTGCGAAAGCCGCGCACATCGATTCATGGAAGTCCGTGTGCGTGTAAATTCTGGGATGTGCGCTAAAATCCTGCGTGGCGCACGCGGGCCCACACGTCATCAAACGGCGTGCGCTACGCGCACAGCGAAAGCGCACATAGCGCGGTGCACACAACAAAAGTAGCCGTAACACGGGGAGTAACAAGCGAAATGGGGAAAAACGCGTGAAAATGTGGGCGTTACGGGGGAAGTACAGGAGGCAAATGCGCGGAACGCTCACACGCGCGCCAACAACACGTATTCATGGAATCGAACAGGGCAAACGCGTGCGGCAAAAAAGACACGCTAATCCGGAAACACGTACGCCAGCAGGAAGCAGGCGTACACAGACCCGCGCAGCATAAAAGTGCGCACAAACAACAAACAAGCTCAGACGCTATGATGAATATACCGTTCCTCACAGCAGTGGTCGTGGGACACCGCAGGAGGAGGAGGATAGTCAGGGCCAGAATTTTTACACCCAGGACCAGCCTTTTTGGGATGCCTGATGACTAGGTGTATAGGAGGTACAGGTTTCCACCTCACATAATACTCGACCTGGTGAGTGAGTGGGAGGATGACCTCACATCACCCACCCTGTGCTCCCAAGCACTGAGCCCCTTGGAAAAGGAGCTCAATGTACTGCACTTCTTGGCCACTGGTTCATTTCAGCGGACAAGTGCCATAGTGGGGGGGGGGTCACAGGCCACGCAGTCACGCTGCCTAAACCAGGTGTTGGCCATCATGACTGCACGCCCATCAGTCCGCAGGCACATATACCTGCCCAGAACACCTGCAGAAAGGCAGGCTGCCATCCAGGATTTTTACGGGGTGGCACATTTCCCCAAAGTGCTAGGTGCCATTGATTGCACCCATGTGGCTCTACGTCCTCCCAGGGCAACTGAGCACATCTATAGAAACCGCAAGCACTGGCATTCCATCAACGTGCAGGTAGTATGTGATGCCAAGGGAATCATCACCTCAGTATATGCCAACTATCCAGGGTCCACCCATGACAGTTTCATTTTCAGAATGTCAACCCTAAACCGGGACCTAGAAGCTGGGCGGCATGGCGATACATGGCTGCTTGGTGAGTATAAATGCCTCTGCACATGCATGCATGTCAGATACTGAGTAATGGCACAACCCCACTAATGATACCCATCATCACCTCCCCAGGGGATAGTGCCTACCCTCTGAGCACCCACATGATGACGCCAATTCGGAACCCCACCACACCACCCGAGGTAAGATACAACACAGCCCATATTGCAACCCGGGGCTTAGTGGAGCGCACATTCGGAGTGCTCAAGTCACGCTTTCGCTCCCTTGACCGCTCTGGTGGGCAGCTGCTATACGCGCCCCCAGTAGTGTGCAGGATCATAGTGGCAGCATGTGTCCTGCACAATGTTGCAACACGCCGGGGCCTGCCGGTGGACATGGTGGTGCCCCCACATCCCCAACCACATGCACGCCCACTGCGCATGGGTGGGGAAGGGCACGTGGTGAGGCAGCCCGTACGCAGCTGGTGGCTAATAACTTCACCTAAAATCACACCCCTGTGGAGTGCACACAGCCCTGGCACATTCCAGCTGACAATCAATGATGATGACATAAGGGACAGTCAACTGTCACAACCATACCAGCCTGAGATTGGTCACCTGGAAGTGTTACATTGTGTGCATCCATACCTACCGAAAGACAACCAATGCTGTGTCACAAAAAGACACACATTTATGCTGCATGAATGACTACCCCCTTGCAAAATACAACATGAAAATATCGCCATGTCACCCAACCCCTCCCCATCTCCGCCACCCAACACACCATGGCATGTCATGCAATGTGAAAGCAAACAAAGGAATTCACAACACATGACACAAGTGTCACAAAGTGCACTGTCCCAAATGGAAACAGGCCACAGCCAATATGCTCCCAGTAATCAATAACAAACAGGACACATGACCAAATACTTACCAGCAACACAATACAGCAACACGGCATGAAACATTGCCAAAATCTGACAGTACAAACTCAAAGTAGTGCAAGTCTTACAACCTGAATAAGCCAGCACATCGACCCCTTCCAACTGCAGAGTGTTTCTGTCAGGCAAATGTGTCAGTGTACTGCATACAACATGAACTGCATCTGCAAAGGAGACGGCCTTGTGAAGACATGAAGAAGGTACCTGCGAATAAGGAAGAAGACATGGATGCACAAGCACACATCAATACAGCATGCAGTGTTCAATACAAAAACAATCCCCACTAGGGATGTCCACACAGTCATGACTACAGACTGCCCACACAGCTCATGGGAGCCCAATGTCACTGTGTAAGTCACTGTCACTTGGTCACACCCTTTGCAAGCCCATGGAAACGGGAAGCAGGAGGGGTGTGTGTGTCAGGACCCCAAGCATCTAACCCAAACACAGGACAAGCCTGCATGTGCCCAGCCAGAATACACAGTGGATGCCCACGGGAGCCACACAAGACAACACACTGTAAAACAAAAAAAAAAATGTTTTTAAAAAAATGGCCATGTGGGGCCAGGGCGGTGGAGGCCACCCAGGAGGTTCGAGGACAGGGTGCACAGCAACACCCACCTGCTTGGATGTTGCGAGAAAAAAAAAACCTCCATGGGCTCATGGCCTGCACGGCTACGAAACTGTGGGAGAACTGCTGCTGTCACTCTCTTCACCCTGTGCTGCTGCATCAGGAGGTGGTGGTGCTAGGGGAGGCAGCCCACGCAAAGCCCTGGTATGGTCCTCCATGGCAGCAAGCATGCTGGTGTGGAAGGTCTCGTTCTGGAGGGTGATAGTACGGAGATCCCCATGCAGCACCTGACGGGTTGCCTGCATTTCTGTACGCATGGCCTCGCGTGATGCCCGGATCTCCTCCCGAGTTGCCTGCAGCTCAGCTGAGAGCGAATGTGTGAGCTGCTCCAGCTGCTGTTCTGACCTAAAATTTCGGGAAGCCTCAAGTTCACCCAGGGTCTCCCTGAGGTTATGGAGTTCTACCCTCTGGGCTTCCCTGTGGCCCTGTGACTCTATAGATATGGCTTCGCGCAGAGTCTCCAGTGCCGCCCTTTGGTCCCTGTTGGATGCCAACATGTCTTCCCTGTGTGATTGGCAAATGGAGTCTGTTGCCTGCTGTTGTTGCTCCATCTGCCTTTCAGGGGGGAGAATGGAAGTGGCCACCCTCTCCATTGTCTGAGCCATCATTTCAACTGATGCTCCCTGTTGGGCTGTCATACCGTACATGGAGTTTTCCCATACAGTATTGCCTGGTGGCGTACGGCCACCGCGTCAGCGGGCACCACACCTGTTCGGGGCAAGGCGATCTGCACCTTGCTGTGCTGGCACTGCCTGAGGCTGCAGGACTGCATTCCTCCTCTGATCTGCTGGCCCAGGAACAGGATCAGATGTTGTGGAGTGTGACCCTGCATCCATAACTGCCAAAGGCGGACTTACCAACACTGACATCCCCATAGAGGGTTCTACACCTGGTGCAGGTGGGTTGGACAGAACAGAATCCCTGCCAGAAACACTCACCTGCGACAGCACATAAGTCTCATCATCCGATTCAGCACCTGAATAGAGGTCTGTGGAGGTGCACCCAGAGACACCCCTGGACAGTATGGTCTGCAGTAAGATTAGGTTTTCACCCACCACCACACCAAGTCCTCCACTGGTGCCCGGTCGTGCCAGAGATTCCTCCTGGGTCTGCACCATCTCCTCAACCTCAACAGCATCAAGTGCGTCATCACCTGCAAAAACATGAAAGACAACAAATGGAAACAGGCATGAGCACCATAGGACACACATAGGCCTGAGAAGCCAGAGATCCAGTACACAAATTACACATGTCCCACATGACAATAAGCCTGGCATGCAATCACTGTCAATGAGTTGGAAGGGGAGGCAAAAAGCAGACACTGAGGACACCAAAATGGAAAAGCAACACATTTGCTGCATGCTGGGTAGCACTGGCATCACACATTAGCCTGTGAGTGGCATGTCCAATACACATACATGACACATGCCAGCACACAGCTGGCATGTAGCCTAGCCATGGTACATTTGTCAAGTACAGCCATATGTCAGTGAATGAATACTGTCACCCATCCATGTGAGATGGACATGATGAGATTAAAAATGCTAAATAGTGTGACAAAATACGCATGTGCCACACACTGCAACACATCCAGTGTACAATACTACAGTGATCGCAGGCAGATGTACACATCAATGGTTGGTCACTTCAACATGACAGGAAAAAACTATCATGTTCCACATTCAAACAGGCCCCAAAAATTAATGTGAGCAGGCCAATACTCAATCAGCCTGAATGGTCTAATCATTCCCATAACAAGGCAATACATGTGGGCCAATGTGGGGTGTAATCAATGACAGAAGCATGTCACATATGTGGCATTAGGGCTGAAAAATGTGTTGCAAAAATGGGAGAATTGAAACAATCAGCCTGAATGAACACTGAAAAATTCAGAACAATGTTGTTGCAAGATGACAGTTCAAGGGCAACTGCAGTAATGTGGCACTAATTGGCTACTGTGGGCAGAAGGGATACTGTCATACCCAAATCCAAGGCCGGTGAATGTTTTGGAGGAAGCACATGGGTGACCCATACCACTCAGGAGTACACACCGTCACCTGGCACTCAATCAGAACCCGTCACCCAAACAACATACACATGGATTACACACACATGCATGGGCACTCACCGGACAATGTGTCATAATCTGGTAGGTCTCCCACGCCTTGGATCTGTTCCTCTGTGACAAAGGTTCCAGCAACAGACTCATGTTCAGTGAGTTGGTTGTCCTCTGGTGGAGACCCACCACCAGTCACCAGAGTAGAGGCATGATTTGAGGCCAGATTGTTCTTTGCTCTGCATTTCAGGTCATTCCACCGCTTGTAGCAATCAAAGCTGTGCGCCTCACAAATCCAAGGGCACTAATGTGGTCCGCGATGGTCTGCCAGTGTGCCCTACGTTGAGCAGGTGTGGTCTTGCACCCTGCAGTCACCACCATTTCGCGGATATGTGCCGACACATAGGCCACAAGTGCATCAGGTTCGGCGTCATTAAAGCTAGGCTTCCTTGATGTGCCGGAGTGTGTAGCCGTGTCTGGGGTCTCAGCCTGTAGTGCCAGAGCACCCTTCTTCTTGTTTTTCAAAGGTGGTGCGGATCCTGAGTGGCTTACGCTGCTCTGGTCAGTAGGGGCAGAAGCACAGGTGGACTGGGTACTAGACGTGTGCGAATGCACAATGACCTTAGGTATTGGTGCAGGCATTGGCTGCAGGGTGATGTTGGCAGGGCCAACGTCGGTTTGATGGACCTGGACCAACACTGTCCCGGCTGGGAGACTCAGAGCTGGGGTGGATAGAGCTGCAGCTGCCCCTGCAGCCTCCCCACCCTGCCTACCTGGGGCAGCAGATGACATTGCTGCCCCAGATCCACGTGGCCTGGTGACAGCACCTTGCACCACCACACGTGGCTTAGACTTGCTGACCTGGAAGTCAGCCTGGGAGTCATCCTGTGCCGGTTCAGGTGCCGAAATGGGCCGGTCCAACAAGGGCTGAGCTGGGATGGTGTCAGCTACGTTTCCCACAACCATGGGGGGTGGGGGCATGGGTGTCTCTGATTGGTCCTCCACACACGGGGGTCTAGGGGCACCCTGCAAATCCTGGCCACGTCCCCTACCGCGCCCACCACGCCCACCTTTTGGAGGTCAGCCACCTTTGCCTCTCTTACTGCTTGGTTGCCTCCCAACCATGGCACTGATGTTGTTGTGCGTATGGGAGTTGCAGTAAACAATTGTCCTGGGCAATTGGGGTCAAAGGGGTAGGGTACTAGATGGAATTCTTACCCTAGTGCTCTAGCAAGGCTGTATGTGACCCCTGGGGGAAGATGACGGGTCACGCAACGCACAGGCACCCCAGAAACAAAAGCACACATGCACGCAACCCCTGGTAGACCACATGCGTGGAAAAATAAACCCGCACTACAGTTTGAAAATACATGCGCGACTCACCGTCTGCCGTGAAAAAGAACGTGAAAAAGACGCGCGTGTGCGCGTAGGCAACACCCCCACCAAAAGAAGAAAAGAACGCAGTCTGAGGAAACAGGGAGTACGAACTGGAAACGTTGTGAAGTACAAGACACACCCGCTCGCTCTCCACAAAAAAGCACGTACAAGGAAATAGCGTGATACTCATACCTTTTAAGCCAGGCCACACGTGACACGTCACTTACGCGCTTACACGCTATGGCCCTTTCCTCCAATAGCACGGTGACGTGCAGTTTTCTCACGTGCTGATTCACTATGCACCCGTGTTGTGGGCAACGCCTGTGCGCCTAACATCACTGACGCGCTTACATGCTAAGGGCCTTTCCTCGTATTACACGCTGACGTGCAATTTTCTCACGTGCCAAATCACTCCGTATCAAGCTGGCCATGCAAATACACACGGAAGACCACGCTCCTGCCCAAAAGGCCATTTTCCTGCCCCCCAGAGCCCCAAGCACGCTTCCACCTGCCATCTGCTGCTGCCTGACTGCCTGCTGCCCATGTGCCCTGCTATTTGCTGCCTGCACGTCAGCCAGGGGTGCAGTTGCTGTGACCACCCCTGGTGGAACTGAAGACTCCCGACTGGGATACCATCGCTCCACAGCCCAGCCCCAGGTCCCAGTTGCCCACCCACACCTGCCTCTGGGATTGCCATGTCGGGCACAACACCATCTGACACCACTGGCAACCCCCAGCCAGAGAGGCAGAGGGCCACCAGCTTCAGTGCTAGGGAAGTTGGTGTCCTGGTGGAGCAAGTCCTGGGGCAGTATGATGCCCTCTTTGGAAGTTCGCATGCCGACAATGAAGGACGGACCAGGATCTGGATGGACATTGTGACTGCCATCAACGAGGAGGGGGTGGCAGTCCGCGACATTAAACATGTCCGGAAATGCTGGGAGGACTTCAGGTCCAGGACCCTCGACAAGGCCCAGCGCCTCTTGAAGGCAGAGGATGCCAAGGGGCGCTGGGGCCACCTGTCGGACCACCAAATGAGGTCCTGGAACGCACACGCCCAGCGCTCCACGTCCAGGTCCTTGAGAGGTAGACCCGTCTGGAGTCGAGCAGTAAGTGTACATGCATACTGATTGGACGCTGTGCTTGTTGTGGTGTGCCAGTAGTGTGCAGGTTGCACATGTGTTTTTGTAGGGCCATGTATGGATGTGTATGTACAGGGGCATGAGGCTGACACATGTGAGTCCTCTCGTGTGAGACACATGGATGGTGTATGTGTTGGTAAGCATGCAGGCCAAATGCAGGTGTGGGAGCACACATGTTTGAATTATTGTGTATGTACGTTGGCATGGTTGTGGTGTCACACATGGATGGTGGTTCCAGCTGCATGTATCTGCACTGTGTACATGTGCATGTGTGTGTATTTGACAAGTGTGCAAGTGTGATGCAACATGGATGCATGTGACACTGACATGTAGAAGGCTGAATGGCAGATGTGACATGGATGGCGATCTCATCACTGCGACAGTTGGTGGAGATGTACACATGCATGTAAGTGTGGTGGCCTGTGTGCATGTGTTGTGCACTCCCCGTGTTTCATGTGACATCAGGCTCATCTTCGGCTGCTCGTGCTGTTGTTTGTGTATGGATGGTGCTGCCTGGTGCAATAATGCTGTTGAATTGCTCATGTGTGTGAGGTGAAATGACATGTGTGTTGGGGAGTGTGATGCCATGTCTGAAGTTTGACACTGACACTCATGTACAACTGTCATGTGTGTATCAGTCCATTGTCCAGTGCCCTGATGCCTGTGTTCTATCTCTCCCTGTCTGCAGCGTCAACTGATGAAGAGGGCGGAGAGGGTGCTGTGGAGCAAAGCGCAGGGATCGCACCACCAGCCGGAGACGCAAGGCCCGGCTCCCCTCCCAGGTTGCCATCTTGTCGGGGAGTGAGGAGTATAGTGTCGCATCCCAGGTCGCAGCTGCCGAGGGTAGGTCCAAGAGGCGGAGGTTGAAGGTGGACTCCTCGGCAGCAGAAGGGGCAGCTGAGACCCCACAGGGTCCGACGGAGGAAGATGGCACAGAGTCATCCAGGTTGGTGGGGGGTTTGGTGGAGGAGGAGGCCGTGGAAGGGACACACACGGGGTCTGGAGGTGGGGATTCCACTGGTGCTAGTGGTGCAGTGCAGGGACAGGAGGCAGCACAGGCCGCCGCGGAGGTGCCTGTGTGTAATCCTGTCCCCGATCCTGTGACTGCATCATCCCGCACCAGCAGGGATGCCCACGTCCAGACCCGTTTTCAGGGAGGGGATCCGCTTACAACAACTGGCCTTCCTCTCCCTGCAGACGTGGCTATCCGGGACCGGGTTGAGCCTGTTCTGAGTGGGATGGCGTTGCGTCAACGGGCCATGCAAGGTGACCTGCAGTGTTTTCGTGAAGACACTGCACGTCATCTCGAATGCCTCATTGACCACGTTGACCTACTGGGACAGGTCACCAGGGCTGGATTCCTCCATTTGCTGGACCTTGTTCCGACCCCCTCCTCATCTGAACACCCTACGCGCCAGTCGTCCTCCATGCCATCTTCCCACCCATGTATTACCTGGGTACCCTGTGGAGCTGCCTCGGACCCAGCGGCCAGGCTGGTGGGGGACACATCCCTGCCACAGTCGGGAGTCGGACGTCCAGCAGGGGTGGCCACCACGACAACTGCACCCCAGCCAGAGGAGGACGTGCAGGCAGCAAGAGCAGGGGCACAGGCACAGGCACAGCAGCAGCAGCAACAAGGTGGGAGCCATGATGGCTCGGGTCCATCGACATCGGAGGGGCAGGCATCAGCCAGAGGGCAGGAGGACCCAGGATTACAAGTGTCTTCCGTGTGGCAGTGGTTGGGCCACGCCATAGATGCGGAGTGGCGGCGGGCGGAAGAGGCACGGCTCACAATGGTCAATACTCTGCATTGTCTTCTGGAGGCTTGTTACACTCGCTACTGCAAAAACGGGCAGCGACAACATAACACTGATGCACACAACAAGAAATGAACGGATGACCTTGGTTCCTAGCTAAGTGAAGAGACTGAAGGCACTCAATGACTTGAAAACCCACCAGAACCACCTATGCCTGCACTTTTGAAGGCAGTCCAGTACCCCAGATTAGACTTGGAGGAAAGGACAGGCCTGGTGGGAGTGACATGACATTAATGAGGGAAGATCTTCATGCAGTCACCACTAAAGGTTCACCGGCTGAGGGCTGGATAACAGAGCTGGGAGAGATTGTTGAATGCAGAAGGTACAGGTTGATGTACTCTTAGCCACTGCACAGGTTTGAGAGGAAAGGGTCTGGGATTCCAAAAAATGGCTAAGCAATGTAAAATTAGAGTAGTGGACCTGCTGAAGAAGGGCGCTCAGTAGATCTGTTCCTGTGGATACAGACCAAAGTGGTGCCTCAATCACATGTCCTTAATACATTCTCAGTCGAGAGAAACCAGCATTAGCAATGGTTGCTAAGTGATGTAATTCTTGTGAAAGGGATGCATTCCTCCAGGAACCAGAAATGTGTTTGTGATTAAAGACATCGGCTCCTAATTTTTGATCTTTCCACATCATATGGGTGCAGCAGTCAAGAAGGTTGTCTGAAGAGGTGGATAGACAACTAAGTCTTGAGAACATCAAATACCTGTTTTTCTATCAGTGAACCTTAAATTGCTGTCCAACATGAAGTTTAATTTTTTTCATAGAACTTGGGATCAGTTGTAGAGGATGGAAATGGGGTGAGCACCAACCCCCAACAGGACCAGTTCACGGAGTAGCCCGCAGTGGTTTGCTAGTGCATCCCACTGAGCCAGATGGAAACAAATACAGTGGAAAGACAGGATGAATACTGACATGAACCGAGTTATGGTTACTGTGGATGGGACAGTAAACATGGTGGATCAACAACCATCAAGCTACTCCTCAGCGGATGGGGAGGCAATGGGAGAACTTGCCGTGGAAGGAGAAGGAGACACAGTTGAGAAGGATAGATGCTTGAAAGGAGGTGCAGAGAAGTGGTATTGGGAGATCGTGCTTGGTAAAATTAGATTGCCATGTTAGTGAGGAGTATGGTCAACTGGACTGTGGCTTAAGTGATATACCTGTGCTGCTTCTAATATTTTGACCGCTCATATTATTACCACAGGCAGAAGGTGTAATCTGGCCTGAATACTGGTAATTAATCTATTACATATCACTGCTGAGCGATGCAGTGCATGGGACAGATTACACTGATGGTGGGAGACGGGAGAGACATGCATGATCTGGGGCTGGTTGCTGGATTGGGAAGAGTTGCTATATGGTGAAAGGATAGGAGAACGAGATCGAGATATATCAATGTTGATTGCATTCAAGACATGATTGTGTAGGATTCATAATGCATTGAATGATATGTTGTAATGATACGTTGTAAAATGTGAATGGTTTGTAATGAACCAACCAGTTAAATAATTAAATGCATACAAAAAAGTTGATTGAATTTCGTGAAAGGGGCCCGGGGGCCTCTACACATTTGGTTGTGGGACTGCAACGTATTCTGCAATGCCAATAGAGGTGTCTCAGGTGGAATGTACAATGAAAGGGACATTGATTGCATTTGTGGGTGTGATGGGCTTGGGCTGGAGTTCTCATTACAATGTTAATACATTTTGCATGATACTAGAGAGGGTAAAAAAGTTTTTTAATTTTAAGTTTCATTTGGATGCATAGTGTCACAGATGGCCTTAATAACATGCAGTGTCTCCAGGAAGAGTCAAGGGGCCTCATTACACGGTAGGCGGTAAGGGTTTACCGGTACCGGTAAGGGCACCGGTACCAGTAAACCCTTACCACCTTACTCTACGAGGTCCCTCAGCGGGTCCCGTCCTTAACGTGTGGTCAGACCACACGTTAAATCAGGGACCCGCGGCGGGACTTCTGGGCAAATAACGGTACCGCTAATAGCCCTATGGGCTCCAAGCTGAAGCTACCGCAAACATAAATACAACGTTGTTGTGTTTAAAAATGCTGCTGTCTTTCTAAGTTTCTCGTGCTCCTCCGAGCCGGAGGAGTATGAGAAACTTAGAAAGAAAAACCACAGCGTTTTTGAAATCCAAGGCAGGCAGAAACACAACGCGGTTGTGTTTCCATGCCGCAGTGTTTCTGCCTACAGCAGCTTTCACTTTGGGGCTCTCGGGCTCCCCAAAGTGAAAGCTGCTGTAGGCAGAAACACAACGCGGGTGTTTAGAAATGCAGCAGTGTTTCTGCTTACAGCAGCTTTCCGGGGGGAGCCCGAGAGCCCCAAAGTGAAAGCTGCTGTAGGCAGAAACACAATGCGGGTGTTTAGAAATGCCGCAGTGCTTCTCACTGCGGCAGCTTTCACGTGGATTCTCCTGGGCTCCCCCAACCCTGAGGGAGTGCAGGAGACTCCAAGCGAAAGCTGCCGCAGTGAGAAATACGTTTGTGGATTTGTAATTGCCGCAGTATTTAGAAATCCAAAAACGTTGTTATTCTGAATGCGGCAGCTTTTGCTGGGAGTCTCCTGAATTCCCTCGGTGTTGGGGGAGCCCAGGAGACTCCACGTGAAAGCTGCCGCTGTCAGAATAACAACGTTGTTGTATTTGTGATTGCCATGCCACTGCAATCACAAATACAACAACGTTATATTTTTAATTGGTGTGTCTCTGCTTTTTGCCTTCATTTTACGTTTTCTGTGCTTCCCTGGGCTTGGGGAGCACAGAAAACGTAAAATGAAAGTGAAGGCAGCCTCCTCAGCTCTGCTATGGCTGCAGTAAGCAAAAGCTCCCAGTAGGGGGCTTTTGCTGCTTGTTTAGTGCCGCAAGGGCAGAGCTGAGCAGGCTGCCTCAAATCACAAAATGGATGCTCCCATGTAAACACTTTGAGCCTCGTTTTCTCATAGTGTTTACATAGGAACTTCCATTAAAAATATGTCTAAACTATGTTTTAGGCTATTGCCAATCATTGTATCAGTTATCATTTCTGAGCGCACCATTCCTTTAAAAAGCAAGTGCATGTGTTTGGGAGTTTGTATTGTGTTTGGAGGGGGCGTGGTGATGGGGTTTGTGGGGAGAGGGTGCAGGCCAGCAGGGAACATAGTTCCACTACTTCCTTTTCTTCACTTCGACCACTGAGGAGTACAGTATTGAATCCCCCCTGTGAGGCTAGGGAGGGAAGCCCGCTATGCAACACCCTCCCTAGGGATCTGGGCGATTGGGATCTCATTGGGAGTGATGCCACTCTTGGGGACAAGGACTCCCATTCCAATAATGAACTCCCATTCCAAAAAACACGTTCTTCCTAAATGGGTGTTGGAAAGACTTTGATTTCTCCCACTATGACTATAACCAACAAATACCTTTCATTCACTCTATTGGCTTCAGGTAATACTGAACAGCATCTGGAGGCCATAGGCAAAGAAGACGGGCACAATTCTTGTTGATCTGATGACATGCTTAAGAGCAGCAAGGACTGCAAAGGCAGGAGAGACTCCTATGGAAGGAGGAGAATCATCGCTACTCAGAGATGATCCTCTGCAGTGCGGATGACCTGGAGGGGTGGAGCTACACCAAGCCGTGGAGACACCGGTGGTGTGGGAGAACCGAGACCCGTCAGCTGGAGGCTGAGAAGCAGGTGCTCTGACCGAGTCAGGAGAGGCATGGAGACGGAAAGAAAATGGTCTTCCCTAGTGGCGTGACCATTAGAGAACAGTGGTGTGCCTTGCACCTGGCAACCGACGCCAAGACCATGGCCAGGAAGGGGGCCCGGGTCTCAAGCTCCACACGGCAAATGCCTTTGCCGACAAGATGAGTACCAACAGGGTAGCGAACGCTCCCAAAGTAAGGATGCCAGTGAGGGATACGAACTTTGGTTTCAGAGATTGACAAAAACAGCAATAATATGAAATTCTGAGAAAATGGAATATACGAAAATTGTATGTCAAGGCTGGAGGAGCCACCTACAGTACACAAATCTAAGAGAACCAAATGGGCACACGTCCTATGTAAACCTGAGTGAAGGGGATGCGTGTGCTTTATGCCAAGGCTGGGAAAGTCAACCCACAAATGAGGAACTGATAAAGTCAGACGTATATACATCCCACATGGAACAGAGAGAAAGGAGTATGAATACTATGCAACAACGCTAGCAAAGCCAGCCAGGAAACAGAAATCTATAATACTCGAGTGGGCAAAAGCCCTACGTTTATTAAATTGGGCTAAGAACCAATCACCCTACCAAAGAGTTACAGGACTTTGGGGAGTCCCAGTGCCAAGAAGGTGGAATACAGAGAAGCATGTTTCAAATAATTCTGGAGGGATTTGAACACTGAAAAAAAATTGGAGAAAAGTACTGTGAGAAGAATTCTTCTTTTCCAAAGGGGGTGGGGGTAGAGAAAGCAAGACAAAAGATACATGTGGTTTTAACCAACTGTGAACTTTGTCAATATGCGTGTTATAATTGACATATCCTCATATCACATAACATTACTCAGCATTGCTTCCAAATCTAATATTTCGCAGGGCATGTTCTCAGTTTATGTTTGCCATAGAACTCAGTGTCACATTATTTTAACATTTATTTTTTGTTGTTTTTATTAACAGATCACAGATCAGGACAATCCAAAAATGTCCTTCACATATCGTGTTTGGTTGCCCCAGTGTTAGCCATGCCAAAAGTGAAAGTCAAGTCCTGAATGTCTTTCCTAGGGATATCAATCTAGTAAAAATATGTCTGTCAAACTACGGCTTTCCAATGTCCGAGATTGAAAGCATAGCCAATTATGTCTTGGCTGACGTGAGGGCCAATCGATTCCGCGTCTGCCGCATGCACTTCTCTGAATAAATGTACTAACCGTCCAAGTTGGCTAAAAAGGGTCGCCCCAGACTCGATCGCAAATTAATACCCAATGGTGTTCCTACTGAATTTGAGCACACGCTGAACCTGGTGAGTAGTTCATTGGGGCCCGATTATTATTTTAATATATTGCACTATTTTGTAAAATGTTTGTATATAATATGTTTTCCAAACGATCATTCAATAGATAGCAAAACGTTTGTGAACAGGTAACATAATTAATTCTTTTTTTTATTTTTTGATGAATACTTCTATTTATATTTTACTGCACAAGTTTCCACCGTTGCACGGTGTTCTGTGGTTTATACATTTATATTTGTAGATTTCTTTGTGTATACCTTGTTTATGGATACATTAATAGATCGGAGCAATGTGAGCATTCTCAAAAAAACTGTGTCTTTTACAAATTGGTCAATTTGTTAAATGTGTTCATTAGTATCTCTGTCTTTGCATAGACCGCACTAACAGCAGTACAGACCATTACCATGGAGGAAACCACAGACACATCAAACATTCATATGGTGACACCACTGACTGAAACATAAACTCACTTTATCCCTTTTCTAGGTGTATAGTTCATAATTGAAATATAAATTGTCTAACATTGTCTATTTACGAATGGTGTTATTATATGTATCAATTAAAGGATATACATTGTACATCTACCACTATTCCTGAGTCTATAGCCGCCGCACTAAGCATTCAAGTAATTTTGGCAAAAATATAGTTCTGATGTGACATTTCAAATTATTTATTTGTTTCAGTGCATAGCAACCACAAATTCTTTTGAAGTGGCATGTAAGCTTCAATTTCAATATTGTCCATCATGATTTTTTGAAGTTTAATTTTTGTTTTATATTTTCCTTTTACATCTTTATTATTGCTATTCGTTTGTTATAGGTGGAGGCTAGAACTTCAACAATGTACTATTCTTATGCAGAAACCGTTCTGGAGGATGAGGAATGACAAGTGATAATTTATTGTTATTCTCTTATTATAAAATGTTTGTATTTGCAATACTATCTGCAAATTGAAAAGCATTAGCTCAACAACCAAATTTTAAACAAATGTAGATTACTCTATCTATAGGTCATGTATACACTGATAGTTCGGTTCAATGTGAGAGTTCTATAAAAAAGTGGATTCCGTCATTTACAAAAAAGTTCCTATTGTTCAATGTGTTCATTAGCATGTCTGTCTTTACGTAGGTGACACCGAAATACAGACCGTTTCCATGGAGGAAACCACAGACATTTGCAACATCCACATGGTGAGGACGAATGACTTGCACATAAACTTACATTCTCTCTTTGGATTCGGTGCAGTTTGTAATCCAAATGCACTTGTCGATTTAACAAGGGTGTTCATATATCTATCAATTAAAGGATATAGATTGTACATGTAGCGCTATTCCATAGGCAACATCAACCGCACTCAACATTCAAGTAATGTTTTGCTAACAATCCTTTGGATGCGACTATTCAAAATATGTAATTGTTTCAGTGTCTAGTAACCCTGAATTCTGCCTAAGTGGAATGTACGCTTCAATTTATCCATTGTCCATCATCAATTTAAATGAAATTTCTTTTAGATTTTACTTTTACATCTTTATTGATATTAATTTAATATAGGGTGAGGCTGAAACTTCAACAACATACTATTCATATACTGCAAACGTTCTGGGGGGGTGAGGGGTGACAATTGAAAACGTATTAAACCAAATTAAACTTTTATTGTTAGAATTTGCAACACTGTCTGCTAATTGCAAAGCAGTATCAAAGCCTCAATATAAGTTTGCCAGTCCGGAAACAAGGGTGCCGGTAAGCTCACCGGCACCCTTGTTTCCGGACTGGTAAACTACGTGTTTGCCTGCCATGTCCACTGTGCCCAACAGGTCTGACCCTACCGGGTGCAGCGGCCATGGTAGGCAGTGTCATCATGGAAACACTGGCACCATTAGCAATGTTGCCGGCACTTCCTTGACCCCACTCCCATAGAGTGCTATGGGATTCTATGGTAATGGGGACTTACATTTTACCGCCGCCTGACTTGTAATCTCCCGGTGGCACCGGGAAGTCAGGTGCCAGTAAAATATGATGAGTCCGGTGACAACCCGCCGGTAGCACCAGCAGGGTTACCGCCTGACTCGTAATGAGGCACAATGTGTTACTGAATGATAGACCATTTAAATTACTATATGAATGGACTATGTTTTTGTTTATAAACATTAACAGCTTTTTATATAAATCTAAGGCTTTACAGTAAATATTTATTTAATTTATATGTTTTGCAGGGTTATCACACACCAACTCCCCGCGGCATCTCTGAAGGTTATCAGGTACACTTTCGAATCAGTCTTTTTAAAATGTTACATAGTGTTCCAGTATATGTCCATACTAATGCAAACATATTAATCATCTCACTAAGCGTATGTTTTTATAAATTATAAACTGATATTTTTAGGTGAAAAATGATTAGATTAACTATCTGAAGATGTAGTTTGTGAGATCAATGGTTTTAATATTACAATGTTTAACAATCGAATCATTTTCGTCAAAATTATTATGTTCATGGAATGTACTACTGAAATGCTCAAAATTGAAGATACCCATGGCCCAGAGGTATACATAAAATATTAATAAATTTGAAGTCATCAACATTTATAACATTCACGGAATATTTGAAATTTGTACATTAAAACTTACCAGAAAGGTTGCCTGTCTCCAATTAAGAAGGCAAATGTATTCTAAAAATACACAGAAATCTAAAGCTGACTTTTACAACTTGTTACAAGGTAAACTCCATCAAAACAAAGTTGCATGCAAACACTTGTGAATCTCCGTGATAATAAAGGGGAATACAATTTTGCACAAGTCTTTTAAGCTGAAAATCTCTTAAAAGTTGTTGCGTATGCCTAAATCTGTTTCTTTATTGAAGAAAGACCCTTGTAACATTCAGAATAATCATTCTAAAAAGATAGAAGTTGATAAACTGAAGAGAAGAGCAAGCATTGCCAAAGCCAATAGGCAAATCCTTCCTGTAGGGAAACCGGCCTTGTTAAGTGCTCTTCACCACCATTCTAAGAGTATTGAAGTTGGTAAAGATCCAGTGTTCTCTGATACAAGTGTGGTATTGCTATCCCAAGCTGAAAGTGTGGCAATACAGCTTAAGGGTAGCTACTGGAATCATTAAGGTGTGAATGAAGATAGGGAGGGGAGCTGGCTGCTTGTAAAAGTCTAAGGTCTCTATCACATGTTGGGCAGTATTCCAGTGTTAATTGCACCAGGATACCACCCAACACCATGTGCATTTCCATTACTCAGTCCGGTGCAATTTATGCCAGATCACGAGTTGTGGTAAGGTGGTCGCCATTTCCCATTGGGTCCACCAATGGGCATGGGTGGCGCAAACACCGCTGATGGTAATAGTGCCAAAAATGGGTGTACCACCAGCGCATATATCTCCAGCTCTGAGCTGGACGTGAATGAATCCATTTATGGCCATACTCATGATTGGGCCAACCCTTAAATGCAGCTGTATTAGCGGTACTGCCGCATGAAGGGGCTAAGGCCCAACTCGTGATGAGATCATAAAACATTAATCTGTAAGGTGGAGGCTGTTGAAGCTAAAGGTGCAGCAGTCTGAAAGCAGAGGCAGATTACCTTGGTGGTAAGAAGACAGGCAGAAGAGGGAGAGAGGCTGCCCTTTCCTCATAGCTCAGGAAAGAAGAATGCCTTGCCTACCTATGGCGGTCGAGAGTCTTGTCTTCAAATACCTTAAAACTCCAAAGCATTAAGTCGTAGTAGACTTGACCGAACTGTGGTTGTATATTGTTTTCAGTGCATCTTACCCTGAAGGGATTGAAATTAGTAGGAAACTGTGGAACAACAGAGCCTGCTCTCACAGTTATAGTAGTAGAAGGGGGTTGCCAAGAGGAAAGCAACCCCCTAAGAAGAAGCATCTTGACAAGTATACTAAACACACTGCAGAGGTCAAGAAAACTAAGGAAGTTGTTGAAGTAGAAGTTGTTTCTTTATTTAACAAACTATGGCTAATGGAAGAAGGATATCCAGGATTACCATTGGGGCTGTTTTCTTTTCTTAAATTGGAAGGGGAACTTTTCAACAGAAGGCCGAAGAACTGTGACAGTTGGAGTTTTTGTTTGATGAACTTTTATTTCCTTTTGGAACTTGTGAGAACTGGTTCAAGACTTTGCTTTACTTTTAAACATTGGGAGAAAGTGACTTTATGTGATCCTGGGAAAGGGATCCACCCAGGACAGCTGAAGGTTATTTCAATCATTGGTTGTTGGTTATTGCTTTCATTTATGTTGTTTATGTTTTAGTTGGAATGTTTTGTTATTTGGTGTGAGAGCCAGTTTAGTTGATGCTAGTAGTTAATCCCTTAGACCGTACAATAGGTAGAGAAATCCCTGACAGAGTAGGTTTAGTGAGGTTAAATTTGCACTTTTTACATTTAATAAAATGTTTAATTTTGATAAAAACACAAGCAGTTGTTCGCCTTGCATTACTGACCCCTGCCCATTGTGCTCTTCTATGCTGGGGGACGCATGCTTTTGGCCAGTGCATTCATATGGGATTGGGGACTGAAAGGCTCACCGCCATCCCTTGACTGCTTGCTCCAAATTCCCTGCTGCTGATCCCCCCCTATTGTTTTCGTGTGGAGGATGGAGCTGGCCTTCTCCTCCCATGGAGTCAGGGCGAGGAGTTCCATTGTGCCACCTCCTGTGTCTGAGGTCTCTTGCATGTGCCTTGCCATGAGGCTGCAGACCCTAGCCTTCAGGTCAGTCTGCTTTTTACAGCAGTCTGCACTGTCCCTTAGGACAATGCCCACTGCCACGACCTTGTCCCTGATGGTGGCCCAGAGGGCAGCCTTCCTCTGGCCAGAGGTCCTGCACGGTTTGCTCCCATGCAGCTCCTCAGCGTGTCAGACAAATCTCATCCACTAGCACCTGGAGTTTAGCCTCAGTGAATTTTGTTTCTGCAGCCTCATCTCTGGCACTGTAGCTTTCCCATTTTCCTGTGGCATGATTCTGGCAAGTCTTATCTCTGGATGGCAACAGGAAATGGGAGATTCAGAGTGGATTGAACTTTTAAAAATGGTCACTGCCAGGCACCCCGATCCGGCGATGATGCTATTTCTGCAGGCAGTAATTCTGCCAGTGGTAGTTCCTCAGGCAGAATTAGTAGCGAATATGCCAGTGGTAGCAATTATTCTGCCCAATGTGGGCAGAATTACTGCACAAAACACACGTACGGTGGTAATTCTGCCAGACAAAATTACTGTTAGCACCAACGGTGTGTGCATGCTCCCGCCGACTTGTAATGTGACGGTAATTCTGCCAGACACCAAAGCATACTGCCATCTTACTGCCAAGGCAGGCTCGAATTGTAACAGAGAGGGGCATCACTGGACATCCTTAGGTAGTAAATCTCATAATATTAACTGAGTCACAGAGTGTATACGTTGGTATGTTGACTAATGTGGTTGTAATTGATATGTGGATCTGATCATCTCTTTGCTGAATGCAGCTGACAGTGCCTTTCTTCCTTAATAAAGCAATGAGGCTCGCAGTGCTTATTGACAGATTGAGCTAATGAAAGCTTACCATTTAGAATGTGAGCCTAGGCCTGTAGTGTAAGCCTTATTTGAGTTCTTTCTTTTATTATAATGTTTAGTTCCTTTCACACAAGTGTCCAATTGGATCAGATTGCTCCGATTGATAATAAGCAACACCCCACATGTTACATAACTAGTTTTTATATAGCGCTACAAACCCACAGGTATCTAAGCGTTGCAATAACAGTTGATATTATTATCCCACTGCGTGGTACTCAATTTATCGACCTCGGAAGGATGAAAGGCTGAGTTGGCCTTGCCGGGATTCAAACCTGTGTCAGCAGGTTACACACCGATGTCAGAACGAGCTCTCTCTGGCTCTACTATCTGATTGGACTTCTAGAGATGTCTCATGTTTGTTTATTTCTATTTACGAATGTATGCAGTTCTGTGGGGGGTGGGACTTCTCACCTGAAAGGCCATACTCTTGTTATGTTATATGTATAAAATGTGCTATAAAAAGACATTAAAAAAAATATGGCTTCAATTAATGTTTTGTTTTTTGTTATAAAATGCTAACAAAAGGTCTTATTAAAAAAGGTGCATTTGAATTCTGAAGCATCCCAGTTCCCTGTTTGTGAGAGACATACGAGAATTGTGCAATGCATTGCAGGATCATTTCTGATCCCTCTGTGCATTTAATTTTACCAGATAACAGCGATTCATAGCACGGTGGTCTCACTTGCATTTCTATCACCAACATGGATAGAAATGATTTTTGTTTTATGAATAAGCATTATCCAATGACAAGCCATTAAAGGGCCCTTCATGTTGAAGTGTGCTCCAAGCACTCTGGTTGGTTCTCGGAGCATATTTATTTTATTTATTGGTTATTTATATGGAGCTTATACAGCAAGACAGTGGGGGTCATTCCGAGTTTGGAGGCAGCCATGGTGCTATTAGCACCATGGCTGCCTCCAAACTCGGGTCTGGGTCCGGTGTCTCTGAATGGGGACTTACTGGGACATTCCGACCTATGCGGACCCGGTAAGACCCCATTCCCATACGAGCCCCCATAGGGCTCAATGGGAATGGGGAAGGCGCTAAAAAACGGGCCTGCAAATAGTGGGCCCGTTATTTGCTCCCTGGTCCCCTAACGGGACCCGCTAAGGACGTCTGGTCTGACCAGATGTTTTCAGCGGGTCCCTCTAGGGAACCTCGGAATAGGGCGGTAAGGGGTTACCGGCACCGGCATCCTTACCGGTGCCTGTAACCCCTTACCGCCCACCTCGGAATGACCCCCAGTGTTTCAAAGAGCCAGTATGCATGCCCAGCACTTACCTATTCAAGGAGGTTGGCTAGCAAATCAATTGCACTGGCGTGGAATGCACATGTCACCTTTCTGAATTAAGTGACCTGCACATTTCTCACAGCCATGCAACTCAAAAAAGAATTTCCTCTGAACTTCTCAGTGGTGTTGACAGGGCGCAGCCTGCAGGGAAAGGTCAGCCCTCTATTCCCCAGGGCCGAACCTGTGACATTAACTACAGGGTGGTGAAGAATGCGGAATGGTAAGTGCACTGCTCATGAGTTAACTGGAATACTGATTGTTGTGTGCTGATAAGTGATCACACTTTAAATGCTGGGAGGAGCCCTCGACTAGTTGCCTGATACAAAGAGGTCAATGCATTTTTTTTAACACACATAAATAGCATTTTGTGATATTGTATAGTGCACTGCTGAGGCCCTGGGCATGCTCTCTGGCTGTTGTACTTATAAGGGTCTGAAATTATCAATGAATCCTGCAAATTCATTCGGTAGTCCCTGCAGCACATAGTTTGTGAATTCACCTTAGCACAACATTTGTTGCATTTTCACCTGTAGTTGGGGGGTAAAATATTGATCATGTGCAATAACTAAGTTTGAAATGCATGTTGAGTTCAGTGCCCAGGTGGTTTGGGAGATAGCTCAGTGTGTCAAGCACTTGTTTCAGAGATCTGTGCATTTTTGCCAGGTCATAGTTCGAAATACTGGCAAGGCAGAGGTAGCCTTTCCTCTATAAAGTTGATCATCTTGAGTATATCATCTTTGGTGATATCAACATATTTATTTATTTATTTATTTGCATTTGTAAAGCGCCCAAGCCCAGGGGCATCAAGGCGCTGTTGCGACCCAGTTACACGGTACATATACTTGGGGGATATAACAAACAACAATCAAAAACAGGTAAATGCGGAGCACATATCAGTCTCTCCTCTCCCAATGTCTGCGGTCAGCCAAGGAAAAGATTAGGCAAAGAGGCAGGTTTTAAGGGCTTTCCTGAAGGCCCAGTGAGAATGTTCTGCTCTTAGAGTGAGCGGGAGGGAGCTCCAGTGAGATGCTGCTGCTACTGGGAAACTGGCACCTCCTCCTCTGATACGTTTGAACTTCGGCAGTGCGATGCAGTGAATATGGGTAGACCTTACCGGCCTACTGTAGTTGGTTCTGACAATTGTTTGGGCCATGTACTTGGTTGCTGTGTCATGAGGCATTTGTGAGTGATTGTAAGGATTTTGAAATTAATCCTTTCCTGGATTGCAAGCCAATGCACCTCCTTTCTTGCAGCAGAGATATATTCTCTTTTGGAGAGGTTGAGGGCAGTGAGAAGCGCATTGTTTTGGATTACCGGCATTTTACATATATTCGTCTCAGATGTGCCTGCAAAGAGGGCATTACAATAGTTGAGTCTTGTTCCAGTTATTGAACTTGCGATGGTGAGGCAAATCGTTGGTGTGAGGAATTGTCTGGCTACATTAAGGAGTTTGGCTATGTGTGCTGCTGAGGAGGCGATTGCATTGACTTGTTTTGTGAGCAAGAGGGTGGCATCTAAGTGGACTCCCAGGGTTTTCAGAGACGCTAAGATTGGGATTTTAATGCCATCGATCAAGAACGAAGAATATTGGGGGGAGAGTTTCTTTAGTCTAGCTGGCGACGCTAACACTAGGATCTCTGTCTTATCATTGTTTAAACAAAGATGGTTCTTAACCATCCAGGTTTGTGTGGTTGAGTAGATTTTGTTAATGGTCATAGTGTCCTCTTCATGGGATCCTGACAGGGGGATGAGGGCTTGGGTGTCATCAACATAGTTGGTGTAGGCTATGCTGAGATCATCCAGGAGGTCAAAGAGGGGTTTGGTAAATATATTATACAGCGTGTGCAAGACACAGGACCCTTGCGAGATGCCACAAAGGATCGGTATGGGGGAGGGGGGTCAATGGCTGAGTCAGACAAGACTCTCATGAATCTCCCTTCAAAGAATGAGTCAACCCAGGACATGGCTTAATGGGAGAAGTTAGCAGCAACAGAGAGGTGGTGGCACAGGGTTTTATGATCTACCAGGTCAAAGGCTGCCGATAGGTCAAGGAGAAGGACGAGGGCTGTCTTTCCTTCGTCTATGTAGCTGTCAGGCTGATTTGTTAAGTCTAACAGAGCTGACTCAGTTCCATGTCCTGGTCGGAAGCCAGATTGGCGCTTTCACAGGATGTGGTTGGATTCAAGGAAAGGTTGAATTTGGCTGTTTGCTGCCCTATCCACATTTCTTGGTAGGAATGGAATAGTGGTAATCGGGTGGTAGTTGTTGGGAGCTGAAGGGTCTAAACTAGGTTTTTTCAGTAGGGGGGGGGACCCAAGATTCTTTTAGACTAGTGGGCACATAGTTCGAGGAAAAGGATACATTAATAAAACTAGCAATGAATGGGTGTCAGCGTAGTTCTTGATAATAGATGCTGGGCATATATCCCCTTTGCATCTGGGGGGTTTGAGTTTTCTAATGATGTTCACTGTCTCTTCTTCTGAAATTTCTCTGAATTGAAAGGTCGAGGTGGGCGGGTTGGGGGAAGGGGTGGCGACCCTAGGTGCAGATCTTGGGCCTTCCCTTTAATGAGAGCTTGAATTAGCAATACTTTCTCCTGTAGGGAATGTAATTTAGTTCTCAAAGCTGTTCGAATGCTGGTACACCACAACTCATCTTTTAAGATGGTGTATGGGGGCAGCTGGCATTTCCAATTCTCTAAGAACACGGAAAATGTCCTGCGAGTTAGAGCTGGCCTTCGTGATGCTGGTATTATAGGCCGTCGCTTTAGCTGCGATGGTGGCTGAATTGCATTCTCTAGCAATATTATTCAGAGCAGTTTTGGGAGTATTAGCTGGTGCCTTTTAACAAGCAGTTTCTGCTTGTTGTTTATTTTGTTCGAAGGGCTAAGATGTTAGGTATCAACCTTTCGTTGATATGGGCAACTGACTTAGCTTTCCGCTGGGTCAGAGGGGCAACAGCGTTCACTGCCTTATTTAGGGTATCTGCATAGATGTCTGCTAGTATCCTAGGGTCTGTGACAACAATGTGTTCTCGCAGGAACATTGTAGGGTATGGGGATATGGTTTCTTTAGTCATCTTTCAGGAACTATGGCTCCAAGTAGGGGGAAGGGCCTGGGGTGTGTGCTGGTGAGACTTGGATGGTGCTATGGTGAAGGAGAGTATGTGATGATCAGACCAAGGGCGGGGAGTGTTGTGAGAGATGGTGATCTGACTGTTAAGGTCAGCCACCCAATCCAGGGTCCTATCTTTTTTGTGCGTAGGGGAGTTGATACAATGTTTAAAACCCAGGTCAGAAAGGGAGTTGGCCAAAGAGGTAGCATGGTAATCCAGCAGGTCGTTGAGTCCCAAGTTCAAATCTCCTAGTATGATGGATCTAGTGGTAGGCTTAAAGTTACCTCCAATAGTTTGGAGTAGGTCTTCTTCAAATGAACCCATGGGGCCAGGTGGACGGTACAAGATATGGGTAGTGAGGGAGACAGATGGCGAGGCTGAGAGCTTGACAGAAAGCAGCTCAAGGTTGGCTACCATAGGTAAGGCAATAGGTCTTATGTGTAGGGTGTCTCTAAAAATAAGGGCAACCCCCCTCCTCTAGCATCTAGCCTATCGATTCTCAGAATAGTGAAACCGTTGGCTATTGCCAGGTATAGGGCCCGACCGGATGCATGGTGTAACCAGGTTTCTGTAATGGCCAGCAGGTCCAAGTCCTGGGCAATGATCAGGTCATGAATGTCAAGGGCATGAGCAGGGATAGATCTGGCATTTATGAGGGGTGCATTGAGGAGGGAGGGTGGGCCTCCTCATGTGTGGGAATGGGGTAGGCTCATAAAGTGTTCTTTGGCTCGTGTGGATAGTTTAGTGCATGGTTTCCTGGAGGTGGGGGCAGCTGCAGATGGGTTCTTGGTTGATGCGAGGTGATGGGCATTAGTGTTTTGCAAGGCACTAGCCATATGCATAGAGTTTTGGGGATGGTGAGTGGTCTTATGGGGGTCGCATGAAGGCAGTGCACTTCTCTTAACTCGGAAGGCAGTTGCCATTTTAGCTAAGGGGAGCTTGAGTGAGGGGGCAAGATGAGTTCTGATGCCTAATCTTCAATTTCTCATGAAGGTAGAGGCAGGGATGTATTCGGGGCTGATTTTGCAAGTCCTATATTACAATCTACTAGTTCTCACTGTGAGTGCTGGTAGGGAGACCAGGGTGCCAGTCGTTGGTGAAGTAGTACATTTGGACGGGAGTTGAGAGCTATTGGGAAGTGGGCCGGCTTGCGTGAAGGTGAGGAGGGCAACAAGCCTTTCCGGGGCATAAGTTGTTGAAGTGCTCTGGCCTGTAACATGACTGCAAGGCAAGGAAGGTGCCTTGTTGACTCTGCCAGTGAGGCCAGATGACATAGACTGGATGAGTGCATGGGGGGTACTGCGATTTCACCAACCATGTTCTAGATGGAGGGGTAGTCAGGGGAGTTTGGAGCGGGGCCCTCCATGTGGGGTTCATGTTGCCAGTGTCAGTCGGGGTAGGGTGGGTTGAATGATAGGGTGCGTCAATGTTACTTGCTGCAGTGATCTACCATGATAGTCTGCGTCATGGTTAAGTGCATGGCTAGTTCTCGTATCAAGTGCCGGAAAGGCGCGGCAGGCTGTAGGTTGCTTCAGAGTTACGGTAGCGTAACCTTGAGTGGGCGGGATACTGATAGGGGTCATGGTCCTAATGGCGTCAAGCACAGTGAAGGCTGCATCGAGAAAGAGGGTGGGCTCTGGTAATAGGATATGGCGGGCACAATGCAGTCTGATGGACTTAGGAAGCAATAAAACAGAACAGTCATTAGTGCCTAACGCTGCAGCTGGCTTACCTGCGGATAAGTGTGCACTGGGAAGGATCGGACTGAGCGGATCGGCCCTGGGCCAGAGCGGGTACCAGCAGAGAGCTGAGGAGAGCTGCTGGAACCTTAAGATGCTGCCTTTGGATGCAGCCGGCTCTGCCATCCAGCGAACAGGAACAGCAGCAATTGGAGGGCAATCCGACCAATCAGGTCAGTCAGTGCTTATGTGTCCAGCCCCAGGGTGGCTGTTCTTTACGGCGGTGGCCATCTTCAGAGTGGTTACATCGGTGTTAGTGATCCGGCAATTTAGCTCTTGTTGTTGTGCAGGGGGGTACAGCTGAAGTCCCACTGTGGACTCTTGGTGCAGCGCAGCAGAAGAGAGCTTCTGGAGCCTTGAGATGCTCCTTTGGATGCAGCCGGCTCTGCCATGAGGTGAAGAGGAACAGCAGCGATTGGAGGGCAATCTGAACAATCAGGTCGGTCGGTGCTCATGTGTCCAGCCTCAGGGTGGCTGTTCTTGACGGCGGCGGCCATCTTCAAAGTGGTTCCATCTGTGTTGGTGATCCGGCAATTTAGGTCTTCTTGTTGTGCCGGGGGGGGAAAGTTGGAGTCCCACCGTGGACTCTTGGCGCAGAGCAGCAGAAGAGTGCTGCTGGAGCCCTCGAGCACATACTGTGCTACAAAACAACTTACCTGCACCCAAAAACACAAGTTAGTAAAACTAATATAGCATCAGAATAGTGCAGGTCTAGAGCTTGGTCCTCCAAATGAAGTTTTTACCAAAAAGCGTAGCCACCCTCAATGAGCATAATGCATTACTTAGGTGAGTTTATTAGGCAGACAAATCAGTACCAGTGGAGCCAAATTGTGAAGGCTCATATCCCGACTTTCCCACTGGATGATATTATGATCGTGGACAGATCATCTTATCTTACTGTAATGTGCTGTCTTCCTTTACATGTAGGCCACATGAGTGGAAAGATAGGAGAGAGACCGCAATATGTCATAGGCCTCTAGCAAGCGTATTGTCATCTCTGCTTATATGTCACAAATATGATTTGATTTTTTTCTGCAATTTCAAATGTTCTTCCCATCATGAATAGCAATCTGCAAGTTTGTGTCAGACAATGATTATAAGCAGGTGAACTTATCAAAAACCATTCTTTAGCTGGGTTATTAGATAGGAGGTAAAGTAGACAAATACAGTAAAATACTCAGATACGAATTCCATGTATGCTGAAGAAACTGACACTACAATCATTCTCCTTTTGCAAAGCATTTTCCTTATACAGATTTTTTGTAAACAATATTGTCATTTTGTGTTATAATGTGATTTGTGTACTTTCCAGGTCAGATCCACAAAGTACAGTATTACTTTTAGTTCATGAAAGTGAAACATTCACAAATAATTGCACCTTATTGTAAAACAGGAATTAGAAAGCAATGTGGTCAAGTGCCAACAGTGCAGAGTGGGCCAAAAGTGTGTGATCCTGGGCAACTGATTTAATCTCACAATGCCTAACCCATACAAATTGCCAATCCCTAAAATTTGCAAATAGTCAGCCCCTAAAAGTAATTTAGTTCTCAGGGTGCGCTTTTCCAAAAATCCACACTCATGATTTAATTGGCTAAAGTATTGCTTCATGTATCATAGTAACCATTGGCATACTGGACGCCAACATTGGTTTCTTGGCACACTCCTGGCAACACTACTTAAAAAACCATGGCCTCTTCTAATCTCTGTCTAAATGCTTCTTACTGGTCATATCTAACCTGTAGCCTTTATATATGCTGTGGTGTGTGTACATTATTTGTTGCTCCCAGTCTGTCTCAAGCTTCAGCAGTTGTACATTCTGTGAGGCTGCCAATCCAACTTCTGTATGATATGATATGATATGATACGTCATTTATAACGCGCCTGTACACAAGTGTTTCTAGGTGAGACAAGACAAGGGAGGGAAGACAGAGGGAGGACAAGACAAACAATCATACTAGTCCTTGTGTCATTCAGATCGTGCGAGTGCGAGACCGAGAAGTGCAAGGGGAAAGGGAGGGGGAAGTGCAAGGGAGAGGAGAGGGGAAAACAGGGCAGCAATGCTCTGAGTAAGTGCAGCACGACTCATGCTAGTGCAAGGAGGACAAGGGATTGTAGGGTTACAGTTAGAGCCCCTAAGAGCATGTTAGGCCCCGGAGGCAGCGCAAGGGTGACTGATCAAGAAAGAGCCTGGTACCCAGCATTTTCCCATGTTGGGGTTTGTGTACAGTTATGTAGTTACTGCATCTATACTACAGTCTGTATGCCTTCTTCGTGGCAGCGATTTTTATAATCTGCCCCATATACATGCTAGAACACAAGCACCCTCCTCTTGAACACTGATGTTGCCTTTGATCTGCCAATTTTTTATTATTCTGATGCAAGCACGATGAAGGTGGTAAGGGACACTTTGATGGAAGTACTCATGCTTATTTGTATCGCTACATAAGCAAAATATTAAGCTATGGGTTGTGATTGCAACAGAGTGGGAAGATGGGGGGTGCGACCAGAATATCTTAAGGTCCCTCCATTTCTTTTGTGCAGGGGTCCCCAAAGTTGCCTGTGCGCTAGGTCCCAACATACTTTTGCATGGCCCTGACTTCAAAGGGTGAGACACGATCTCCCAGGTCACAGAAGGCAGGAGAGGAGAAACCACCAGAGCCCCATCAGCACCAGGGCTATATCTGTAGTTCGGTTTACTTCTTTAAAGTAAATACAATTAAGTCACTAATGGATGTGCCATCTATGATATGATATGTTATGATATGATATGATATGATATGATATGATATGGCATTTATAACGCGCCTATACACAAGTGTTTCAAGGCGCAATGAGGCAAGGGAGGGGAAACAGAGGGAGGACAGAGTCAACAATCCTACTAGGCCAGGTGACATTGAGATTGCGCAATTGCAGGGGAGGGGCAAAGGGGAAAAGTGTGGGGGAAGGCGAGGGAGCAGTGCAGTACATAGTATAACAGCAAAATAAATAAAGACAATAAATAAAAAGTGCAGCCAGCTGGTGGCAAGTGCACGGGTAAGTGCAGGCATCAGGTATCAAGTGCTAGTAGGGGCTGTAGGGATACAGAAACAGTCCCTGAGTGCAAGGGTTGCCAGGGGGGCAGTGCAGGTGTGCAACTGGCGGGGAGCGGTCCAGGGCCCGAGATCAGAGGGTAGCCAGGCAACCATGGATGCAAATGAAGCCTAGGAACAAACATGCATCTTTTTGGGAATTGTTTTGCTTCTCTGACTGTAGGTTGTTGGATGTTCATGCTGCTGCAATATACAACTGTGCACGGGAGCTGCACACACATATTATAAACTCTTTCCCACATGATGTTCTCGGCCACAAAGGAAAGTACTGGGAGCCTCTGCAGAAGGAACCGGTTGCTGAAGCAAACACAGATATAGCCTAGTAATATTTATGATATCCCTAGCTTCGGCAAAAACAGGAGGCTTTGACTGGCCATCTATTGCAATCGATTTAACACTTTTAATTGTGGATTTACAAATGTTATACATATTACGCACAGTAGAAAGGTACTTACATGTTCAAACAATTACTCTACGCTCTGGGCTACCAGACAGATTCTTCTGCGTTGCGTGTAAGTCTGAATGGAGTATTGCCATATGTAGTTTGTAGAGATCTCAAGTTTTTCTATGTCGATTGTGAAATAATAAACCAGCTCTGGCTTTTAAGTCACTTCATATTGCATCCTAGTAGATATAGTCCTGCATTTGTAATGTGCACGTATGAAAGATGGCTTGCAATACAAATGCCAGGTCTTACAGAACATGATTTCAGAGCTCTGTTTTAGCTTATGTGTTAGAGATTTGGCACTTCTACCTTCAGCTGGTGCATGCATTTTCATATCCAGCTGCGACTTTGCATGCATTTTCATATCCAGCTGCGACTTTGCATGCATGTTCATATCCAGCTGCGACTTTGCATGCATGTTCATATCCAGCTGCGACTTTGCATGCATGTTCATATCCAGCTGGGACTTTGCATGCATGTTCATATCCAGCTGCGACTTTGCATGCATGTTCATATCCAGCTGCGACTTTGCATGCATGTTCATATCCAGCTGGGACTTTGCATGCACCTTAATGTCCTGCATCAGACGCAAGACATGCATACACCAGACTTCTCCCAGACCCACTCTTTCTTTCATCTTTATGCAGTTGAATGACAATTCTCTAGTTGGGTAATTTTAGCATGCATTATTTAAAATGTCGCCGAGCTACTGGTACTTACTGTGATTCAGTGAATCCCCGCTCTTTCCGGTAAGTGAGAATGTCATTTACACTGGAATACCTGGATTACTATTTGAGCTCACATTCCTCTATGTTCTAGGACAATGGAAGTAGGCAGCTGGTTGAATTGCGATTTTTAACTTGTTAAAAGTATTCAATGGCCTAGAATAGTTCTAACTTTGGGGGGCGTTGGCAGTATTTCAAAGAAAAACACCCGAAAAACAAATACATATTTTTTAGTTGCCCTCTGCCCGCTTGTATAACGAGCAGGTCTGCCCTGGCAAGAAATCGGTATCAGGTAATAATGTCCCCATAAATAATGTCCCCATAAATAATGTCCCAATACATAATGTCCCCATACATAATGTTGCCAGGAAAAGCCATTGCAACATTATATGTGGTGATATTATGTAGAGGTACGGGTTGTGGGGTGTCTCCTGCTCCCATTTAAAAAAAAAACAGAGGTTGCGGGGATGTCCCCTGCATGTTCAATGTAATAATGTCTCTGCAAAAAATGGCCACTTTTTTGTCAGGGGACATTTTTGCTGGGACATTATTACATGGAACCAAGAAATCCTGGCTTACCCTGGCTACCCCACTGGGTAGGGCAGAACGAGGGAAAGATGGGCATTACTGATGGATGCTTGCAAAAGGTAAATAGTCTGTTGGGTGAAAAGTCCTGCAGAGCCCGCATTCTGCAGCTGTGCCCACAGCGAGACGATCACCAGCCATCACATCCGGCAGTGTTCAAGCAGACTACAAGAAGGCGCAAGGCACAGCATCCAGCTGCAGATCACACTCAGGCACTTTTCAAGTGCATCTCATTTTATTTTATTTATTTATATTTTACATGTGTAACGCGCCTAAGCCCAAGGACACCAGGGCGCTGTTGCAGACCTGTTACATTCAGTGCTTAGGGATACATATGTGGGGGGGGGGGTGGAGGTAGGGCAAGGTTCAGTTGAAAAGCCAGGTTTTCAGGGCTTTGCGGAAGGCTCCGTAGGATTCTTGTGCTCTGAGGCCTACGGGTTCCGGTGGTGTGGAAGCACCCCTTATTTTTATTTGCTTTGTTCACACATCGTGTAGATGCCTAATAAACATAGAAAACGAAGTTAATAGCCTGCATGGTTAATCACAGGCAGGGTTGGTTCTCTTGCATTTCAGTCGTTAGGAAAATGAATGAGAAATACTGAGAGGAAATGTACACCCAGTTTAACTTGCAACACAAATTCCCAAGGGGATACTCTGCCGAAGGGTAGCCCTCCATTCCTGACATTGGCCCCTTATAATTAAGTGAAACCAGTACTTCAAGTTTTTCTAGGGGAAATGCTGCTATTGGCAACAGGAATGTGGCGTGAATAAGTGCTGTGTACTGAGAAACACACGGGCATACTGAGAAGCGTGTAGGTAACGCTCTAAAGCTTGCACCTAGCAACACACAACAGGTGATGTGTCTTTTGTATTTGTATTTTATTTATTTGTAAAGCGCTCCCGGCCCTGGGGCAACTGGGCGCATCTCTTACAGCTCTTACAGCCAGTACAGGTACACAAGATTATACAGTTGAGTTACATTTAAGCAGGTTACAAGTTATGTGTCTTTTGGACGAAATAGATGATCATTCATAACTATAAGTCTTCCTGTGCTTTTGTGTCCCTCCACCAGATCGACATTCATACAAACTAGGTTGATCTGGTTATTTCTCAAAACTATCAGGAATGTGGGGTCCATTGTGAGTTCAGTGGAATTTTTAACAATGATACCAAATTCCCACCTCTGCTGGCAGTATTCCTAATGATCTGTCTCATTCATTACAGACGTGCCAACCCTCCCGATTTAGGCGGGAGACTCCTGATTTTTCAACAAAAAATGTTGCTTTTTACTTTCTCCCTGAAAGAATTAGCCCAATGCAATCCAAAGGGAGGATTCCATTCTCATGCTTTCTCTGACGAAATCTCCCTCCCAGGTGCTCCAGAATGTTGGCATGTATGCACTGGTCCTTGGAGGAACAGAAACTGTATTACTGGAATGTGTTAGGCAGTGTGGGATGTTTTTACCCATGCATCCAAGCCCTACCATAAAACTGTGCAGTACTGACATGGAAAACATCATGATGGCCAGAACTCCCCAGAGAGTGCACAGGGAAAACATGAAGAATAGGTTGCCACCCATTTTTGCCTATGTTGTGAGCACAGGAGGGCACTGCCTAAAACCACCATTGGGCTACACACACAGTAGCCTGAAACCATTGGGAATGGCAATGCTGATTGCCAAAAAGCAACTCAGAACTGTGGGGAATTCATTTTCTTAACCCCAAAAATGGTTGCATTACCAGTACTCACCACTATCAGAAAGCCGGCGTTTTAAAACCACCAGACTTTTGTGTAAAACTGAACAAATGAAACAAAACCAGACCAAGGAAAGACTTGCTAAGAGGTGGATACAATGTAAAACTATATTCTGAAATGACTTGAAGGAAGTAATTATTTAATGTATAGGTAAAAATTGTCAGTTTGATTTGAATGTAGAAAACTGGGAACAAAAAGTGACATTCAGCTGAAACCTGGCTTAATGAAACTGAATTCTGCCTGACAACTACCCCCGACAGGAGTTGAAACTGGATCAAGAGCCACTCTTCCCAGGCCTAGCTGCATCCTGCTGCCCCTTGCCAAAAGGAGTTGACACCTCTCTGATTAGATTAGGGGTGGAGCACCTGGGAACTGGAAGGGACCGAACAATGCAATTTCCTTGACTCAGGCAAATGTTATATTGGGGGCGTCGTAAAATAGCTTCCTCTTGGGAGAAACTGGGGGGCAGCTGTGCCTCTGTGAACAAGCTGGCTTGGGGGAGGTGGATAAACCAGTTATTCCACCATGTGATGTGGGAAGCCACACCCCTTTTTGGCCAGGGCATAATTTAAAAAAAAGATGGATAATTCATAGTACGGACTTGTCAGAATTATATAAGTAATACCATTATTCTTGTGATTTTTCGGTGCACATTTTAAGAGGCGGTAGGACCCTGTGGTGTATTCTGGGGGGTTGCTAGCGGAAAATAGGGTCTTACTCCAAATGTCTGCATGTACAAAATCTGACACTTTATCATCTGTAACCATATCCCTGGTGCACATTTGTGTAAAATCTGGAAAGGTTTAGAGGTTGTTATCTGGATGAAAAGGGGAGAATTCTGTCATCAGTGGACACGACATCGTACAAAGACAGGGATCGGATGGTTTGGTGCTACAGAAAATATGTTAACTGGACCTATAATATAAGAAAAATGGTACATAGATAAATATGTATTTGGGTCAGAAATAGATTTGTGTGCAATCTGACAAGGGGAGGTTCCTCTGACCATAAAACCTACAGCATCGCTCTGACTCACATTTCCTTCCCCCAATCAAGGGAGAGAGGAGGAATTGGCCAATGATAAGTGAGAGGGGCAGGTTTAGTTATGACCAACGCACATACCCACTTTCCAAAACACATAAAAAGAGACTGCTGTGACAGGTAGAGACATTCAATTCCATTTGCTGCGGAGCATGCTGACCGACGACTTCACATCCAGAGATCGAGACTTCAAATCCATCAATCTCCAGAACCTGTAGCAGTACCCAGAAAGCAGTGTTACATCCAGAATCCAGAGAGGCTAGACCAGCAGAGCAGAGCTGACCCAGATCGCTGTGAGCAGAACCGGTGCCTGATTGACCCGCCGAGACCAGAACCGGAGTCCAGTCCAAAACCTGACCAGATCCGTAGCGAGGCCCATTCCTGCCCAAAATATATTGTGAGTACCACCAGAACTGTGCAGAACCAATCTCTTAGTTAAAATAATCTAATCCAAACTATTTTAACCTAAGTAGAACTGCCTCCTAGAAATCGTGTCATCTGTCATTTTTAAAGCTGCACAACTGTCACCTGTCAATTCTGCAGCTGCAAGCTGTCACCTGTCATTTTGAGTTTTACTTTAAATCCGAAAATCTACCTTTATTAAATGATCCTTAAAGCTTAGAATCTAGGCTTTCCAACGAACCTAGAACCAACTTCCTACTCCCTATACTTTTCCCGTAATCGCGAGACACGCACTTGCGAAATTTACCGCGATTTGCGATTTGGCCCGATTTCTTCATCTGTAGAAATCAGCAGCTTTTTGCTTCTCTTTGCTAAAATTCGTTTGCAATCTGCTAATCATTCATAGAGTATGGTTAAAGTGAGCCTGAACTAATATAAAGTAGCCATCACCTACCCTGAACCTCTAGAGGGAATTAAAAGCAATTTTAGCACCTTTTCACTTCCTTGCAAACCACATTAAAGTAATTCGCCTGTGTTTAAAACTCATCCCTGTTTTCCCTAAGCTTGCTGGGAGAACTGGAACTGTGTATTGCATTATAAAGTGTGATTTGTTGGGATTCTTGAAGACTGTGTGCTCTCCTTCCATTTCTGGTATTGCGTAGGGGGGGGAGTGAATTGTCAAAAGAAAAAGTGATCATATTACCTTTTGCTAAAATCATAACGAGTTATTTCTGTACTGCATTTTATTCCACCTTGCGTTTCCTTGAACCATATAAAGCATTCTTTCCCACCTTGTTCTTCTGTTCCTATTCATAGTTACCTCTTGCTGATTACTGCTCATATTCACAAGTGTAATATCCATTATCAATTTATTTATACAAGTGTGATATATATATTGTTTACATTTTCAAATAAACCTTTTAATTTGCAAAACAAACCTACTTCTTGGCTCAGTGGGGTCAGGGGGATTCTAAGAGGGGGGTGTTATACAAGGGTTGTCATCCAGAGTACTGAACTGGATATAAAAATACATCAATAAGGGTTTTCCTCAGCATCCCAGACTAGGCATTGACTTAGCTGTAGTGTTGATTGAATATCGCTTACAAAAGTGGGGGCTCGGAGCCGGGATATTCTGGGTTAGATTTACCACTTGTGCAGATTAATACAGTGTGCCAACTGACCAGATACACATATCCGGGTAGATCACCACGCTGTTTTACACTGTGAAAGCATCCCTCAAAGGAACGCTCTAAGGAAACGGTCTGTTTTGCAAAATAAAATACAAACTTCTGTAAGTCAGGAAGGAACTCAAATTCCAGAATGACGACCTTGGTAGATATGAAAATAGCCAGAGAGCACTTCTTACATAAGCTATTTGTGAGAGGTGAGTGGACTCATCAGGACCAAACGGTCTGGTTACAGGCAATCGCGCAACAGGTCACTGAAACAGGGTCAGATATATGGAGAGATCAGGGTCCATTACATGTGGCCCTGAGTGAATTATATATGGCTTCTAAGGCCAAAGATGAACACAATAAGATTGCCAGGATAGCGGCATATTTGTATCTATATATGGGAGCCATGCAGGACAAATGTGCTGAAGGCCAAGATCTGGCAAATAGGCAACGATGGCGTTAGAAAAGGCCCAATCTGACCTGGTCTCTTCTGAGCAGAGGCTGCTGAGGAGCCAGGAGTCAGAAAATGATAGCTGCCAGTACATCACTAAAATAAAGGAGGATATGGATGTGCTGCAACAGGAAAAGGCTGACCAGGATACCAGATTTCTGGCCTTGAAGAAGGAATAGCAAGAAGGTTTGGACTCCCTACTGCATAGCCAGAAAAAGCTGGAGCAACAATTAGATTTCAATAGGGCATGTGCCGAGCAGGTAGTCACCCTGCAAAGCCACCTAGATAGGGAGCAGGGAGCAATAAACTGATTTTGAAAGACCTGGATACCCAGGCAGAGTTTGACCAGGAGCGCCAGAAAGCTGGTGTCTTCCAAAGGCAAAGGGACGACCTGGTGGCACAGATGCAGGCTCTTAGTCAGGAAAAGGGATACCTTAGGCCAGGAAGTCTGCCACTTAAAAAGGAAAATGGAAGAAAATCACCTGGCCCTCCAGGGACTGGGTGACCTCCAAAAAGAACACCAGAACTTGTTAGAACACACCAGGAGAGTGGAGGATGCTCTGGCAAGAAAGGAGCAGGCCAATAGGGACACAGCTCAGGAGGTAACCCTCCTGCAGCAGAGACTGTCCCAGTACTCCAGGACCAATCAGGAGGCAGAGAGAAAATGAGGCTCTCTGTCAGCACAATGATAGGCTCCAGCAACAGGTAGCGATGCAGGAGAGACTGATAGAGTCTAGTAAGGCCTTAACTGAGGAACAGAAAGCGCAGGCTCTTGCATTGCAACAGGGAGCAGGGGCTGATAGAGACGAGGTGCGCTGGGAAAGGGAAACGCCTGAGCATAACCTCAGGAGCCCTGGTACCAGAGGCCTTCATCTCTCCCAGTCCCTGGACTCTGTCACCCCCATGTCCCCTCGCGCACATGAGCCCAGGGCAACGGAGATGGCAGATTACTATCCAGCTAGAAGTATGGGGCTCATAGGCCAGTACTCCCAGGAATGGATGGGCGGGCATCCGGGTATGAGCACCCAAGCACACTGCAATTTAGTAGGGAACCCCAGGAGAGTAGGCCCATTAAGGGCATCCTGAAAACCTCTGCCCAGTTAGGTCAGTGGGGGGTACCCATCAAATCCTGGCAGCAAGGAGGGGTCTGAAGACTCCTCTGAGCATTACAGGACACAGGAGACCAGGTCCCCACATTCTGCCAGCCATTCCCAGGCTCGCAGAATCCGGGAAAACCTGGAAGATCAGACGGGCACCTCTGGGAGCAGGGCTTCTGAGTCGGAGGATGAATGGACCAGGGTTACCCGAACCAAAAAGGTCAATAAGGCAAAAAGGGCCTTGCTTAAGGACCCATTGAAACAAATAAAGGCAATAAGGAGTGTCATCACGCCTTATCATAAGAACGCCAAGTATTCTGTTTGGGAACACTTGGAGCTCTATGAGCAAATGATGGAGACTTTCCATTTGAAGGACAGTAGTAGCTGCATCCAGTACGTCAAATGGACATTCTCCCCAGAATACTCCAGTTTCTTTGCGGGGCTGGAGGACCAAAATCATTTAAGATGGTCCACCTATAAGGCGGCCATCTTGAAACATTTTTCTGTTCACAGAAATCCTCAAGCGGCTCGCAAGGCAGCCTACAATTTGCAATGTGGGGAGGATCAGGCCCCACAACAGTTTGTGCAAGAATTAAAGCGTGCTTTTGCACAGACCACCAGAAGGGTGCGCACGGATAGCAGAGAATTTATCAATACGTTTTTCCATGCCTTACCCAAATACATAATGACCCAGCTCGTGAGAGATTTCCATGAGAAAAGATCTTTAGACTGGGTCATTGAACAGGCTACCCGGATCTATGAGGTGCAGAAGCCTATCGAAAATAAAAATAATGCGCCGAAAACCCCCAAAACCAACAGCACCCCTGCTGCTGCCAAGGTGGCAGAGGTAAAGGTTGCCCCCGTTTTAGATTTGGAGATGGGGGGGCCTAAAAACCTGCCTGCACCAAATAATTCACAGCCCAGTAGGCCCTAGGGGCAGTCACAGACAGGGAGTCGAGGAGGTAGTCCCACAAATGGGGTCCCCCGCTCCCCTGACTATGTAAGTCCCCGCTACAAGGGAAACCGACCAATCCTGGGTTATGTGTGGACTCCTCCAGCCCAAGGGGGGGATCCAGCCAAGCACCTAACCCAGGGAACTTCCCTCCCAACTTCCCACAGGAGGGCAGAAAATCTCCAAATCCTGGGCAGAACTTTTTCCCCAGGTATCCACCCAATTTCCAGCCCCAAAATCATCCATCCTTCTTTCCCCAATTCCCTGAGCCCAGACAACCTAATCCGGGAGAGGGGAGGCGAAGGGTGGAGGGGTACCCGAATCTTCCCAATCCGGGGTATTACCAGAGAAGGGATAGCTACCCTTCCCGGGATCAGCCCTGGGGAGAAAATAGAGCCCCGTATCAGCCTGAGCGGGTTTCCCAACTTGAGCGCCAGGTCCAAAATATATCACGAGATCTGGGTCACATACTGAGGGCTCAACAGAACCCTCAGATGAGCATGCCACCGCAGAATGCCCCAAACTCTGGACCTGGTGCTCCAGAACAATGACGGGGGCAGCACCCCGATAACCCACCGGTTCCCAGGGAGGAGGCACAAGGGAAAGGGGGGTGTAAAGCCTTGGAGGAAGCTTCAATCCCAACTTGTAAACAGCCCCTGGAAAACCAGGAACCGGAAACAAAATCTCCTGCCCCTGAAAGCCTGCCTCCCAAGGAGCAGAGGGGGGTAGGAGAAACAAAGGACCCAAACAGACCCACTTTGTGGAGGAGGTACAGGTCTTCCAATTTGAGGGAGAGGGATCCTCTGAAGATCCTGGGAAAAGGATCTTCTCCTTCAGAGATGGGGGAACTCCTACCAAGGAAAAATGGGTCCCAAGGGATGTCAATTCAGACTGGGGAGATGTGGAGACTGAGCTACCGCCGCCCATCATCTCATCCTAGAACCGACAATACCAAAATCCCCTGGTTCAAACCCATCCTGGTGACTGCCTCCAAAAAGGGGGGTGGGGTGGCCCAGAACCGGAACCAGGGGAACCCACAATGGCTCTGATCTCCAGTTGCCAACTTTTTCTTTCAGATTCCCAAGACTCTCCGCCGAATTCTGCCCAAATCTCCTCTCTCGCCATGTCCAAAACCAGAAAGTTATCCCACCAGTTGTCCAAAAATGTGCATTATCTGTACCCCCTTGAGGAGAAGGAGGGAAGATATTATGCCCCGGTACAAGTACAGGGGCAGGGTACAATTTTGGCACTGGTGGACACATGATCCCAAGCTACCCTTCGGTCCAAAAGGGCCTTTGATGAACTAAATGCAGGAAGGGGGGAGAATTACCGTATTCCTCTCACCTCTCTTCCTGGACAATTGCAGAACTTTGACGGGAAGGAAATACCTGTCGAGGGGACTGCAGATTTGGACATCAAAATTGGGCGGCACAAGGTGAAACACCCGGTCATAGTAGTGACTCCAGAGGGCACCCCTTGTTTACTAGGGAATGACCTCCCGAGAAGGTTATCACCCCTAATAGATTGCGTAAACAAGGTCCTCTGGACCCAGACTAGCCGACCAATAAAATTAAAACAGAGTGTCAACCATGTTAGTTTAAATGGCACCTGCCACATGGTTGAACAAAAATCTGACCAAGCAGAATTTCACTTCCAGAACAACCAAATTCCAGACATGACAGTAATAGCAGTAGGACAACAGACTGGTGATGGGGGGTCCTCTCTATTTCTGAAAATCAACCTTCCTTCCAGTTTAAGGTGGTATTCCACACTGGAAGGAAACACCCTGAAATTCTTTACTAATCCACAATCAGAAACTCCCACTCCTATAGTCCAGAAAGATGTGAAATCAGCTCAGAGCCTGGCTGATATTCAGCAAATTGGAGAGCAGTTGTTCATCCCTGTTCAGTTAAATGATGGGAAGGACTCTGTTCTCGCTCGAGTGTGTGTGAACAACGTTAAGAGCTTCATCAGCGAAGCCATGTTCCGCCAACTCCCACAAGATCCAGCCATTCCCACATTCAAACTGATAGACAAATGGGAAATGGACCTGGAAGCACCTAATTCCAAACATCTCCTGCCAAGCAGGTGTATGCTCAAAATCTCCATTGGCAACAAGAGCATAGTCCATAATTGTTGGGTCGTGCAAGACGTCACTGCCGCCTTTTACTTAGGCAGTGACATTCTCAATCGCTTTGCCATTAGTTTGGACTTAATAAACTTCAAAGCTTGGACCCGATTAGCGGATAATCCCACGGGCTTTGATGATCAAGAAAAAGCATTTAGGTCATCTCAATTGCTACCTTATGCAGTTGAAATTCAGATTAAAGAGGAAATCACCATCCAGAATGGACCCGACAATTCTCCCTGGAAGTGAAAGTTAAAAGAGGACAAAAATTGAAAAACCCTAATGCTTATATACATCTAAATGCTTCTCTCCAACAGCAAGGGTTAGGGGTAAACCCAACACCATTAGTCAACATAGAACATGACACCATTCCAATAGAGGTGGATAACAGCGACTTAAGGAGTATTACTCTAGCCGCAGGCACCATTATTGGAATGGCGGTTGATGACCAACATTTCTCCATTGATTTAGGAAATGAACTGTTAGGACCGATCCCCAAGGACTGTTTTGACAGTGACAGTGAGGACAATACAACACCAGACAGGATTTTCACCCGTCATGGGGGGAACTTCCTGGTCTACACTTCTTGTCCTTATGGTAAGGAAGATGTGACTTGTGACTTTCGGAGGGATGAGGTGATTTTCCAGGTCCATGAGGGCTGCCTTTCCCACCTGAAGCCCCCAGTCCAAATCAGCACTCTGACCAGGGACTTCTCCACCCAGCTGGAGGAGGCCTATGAGATAGCCAAACCAGAAGTCTTTCCAGGCTTCAGGCAGATGGTGGAAGAGAGAGTCAACCTAGCTGATGCCTGTGTGACTCTGGAACAGAAGCAAAAGTTGAAACAAGTTTTCTTGGATTTCCAAGATCTCTTTGCGGTAGACTCATATGACTGTGGTCGCACCGTCATCCACACCACAACAATTCCCACGGACCCTGGAATGACTCCAGTGTTTGTGAAGCAATATCGCTTGCCTCTCGCATCCATGGAGTCCCTTACTGAAATAATTAAGAACCTTGAGTCCCGGGGAATAATCCGTCCAGTCCACAGCACTTTCAATAATCCGGTGCTGGGAATATTGAAGCCAAACGGCCAGTGGAGACTCTGCGCCGACCTTAGGGAGCTCAACAAACGGGTCCATACTTCCCGATGGCCTCTGCCCTACATTGACCAAGGGCTGGCCCAGATTCAGGAGTCACAGGTATTCACAGCAATAGACCTGACCAATGGATACTGGACCGTGCCTGTCAGTAGGGAGGACCAATACAAACTGGCTTTTACCTTTGGGGGCCAGCAGTACACATGGGCCCGGACTCCCTTCGGATACCTCAACTCCGGCAATGAATTCAACATTTTCCTACATAAGGCCATGCCCGACCTGGGTGCGAGGGGTAACCTGGCTTATGTAGATGATGTCCTCATCAAAAGTTCATCTGTGGAGGAACACATAGCAGAGATCCGTTATGTTCTGACACAGTTGAGGGCCGCCGGAGCAAAACTTTCCTTTCAGAAAGCACAGTGGTGTAGAACCCGTGTTAATTTCTTGGGGCATGAGATTACTCCTCAGGGTCTCTGTCCCCAAGAAAAGAAAGTGGAAGCACTCCAGAAACTGAAAGACCCCACAACTCTGCGGGAACTAAGGAGCCTCCTTGGACTGACTAATTACAGCAGAAAGTTAATTGAAGGCTACGCAGAGATCACTAGACCCCTGATTCATCTCTTGAAGGGGGGGTCAAGTGGGAATGGGGTCCAGAACAATCTGAGGCGGTAAGACAACTCAAAAGAAGCCTCTCACAAGCGCCTTGCCTAGCTTTCCCTGTCAGAAACAAGGAGATCTTCCTGGAGACGGGGTTCTCTAATACGTGCTTGACGGCAGTATTATACCAAAAGCATGACAAGGTCAATAAAGTAATCTCCTATGCGAGCAAAACTTGATCCTCTGTGGAGGAAAAATTCAACGATTGTGAGAAGGCACTCCTGGCAACGGTGTGGGCATTGAAGAATTACCACCCGTTTATCCAGGGGGAACACATCATAGTGGAGACTCCACAGCAGCCTCTGCAATATCTCCAAAGTGACAGAATCCGGGCCGGAAATGTGAGTAATTCCCGAATTACTTCCTGGATTCTGTCAATGCAAGGCTTTCCTGTGGAGGTCAGATATGGCCAAAACAAGAAGAGTCCCCTCGCGCAAGGTCTGGCTGACTTGCATGATTGTGCCAGAGAAAACTGTCTCGAGGACGAAAGTCTAAAAATCAAGGACAACATGGAGGCATACCTTAATTCCCCACACAAAGTCTTTGAAGAAGACAAGTGTGAGGGAATGCCCACTGTCTATGTGGATGGATGCTCTTACCATGTTGACAACGACGGGGAGAAAGAACTGGTGGCTGGTGTGGGGAATGCATGGGTGAAGGAGTTCCCAGAACCCTCCGCTGGATACAAAATTGGTCCCCGAAGTAGTCAGGTGGCAGAATTGATGGCTGTGCATCAGGCCATCCTCACTGCTGTCCAGCATCAACTCCACAAACTGGTCATAATCACAGATTCGGATTATGTACGGAACGGGTTCGTGGAGCACCTGGTTAATTGGAAAACCAGAGGCATGTTATGTGCTAATAACAAACCCCTGAAACATGGGAAGTTAATCCAAAACATTGATGATCTGGTCACCTCGAATGGGATGACCATCTACTGGAAAAAGATCAAGGATCACTCCAAAGTAGAGGGACCAGACAAAACTGGAAATGACTTAGCTGATCAGCTGGCCAAAACCAGGGCCATCCAAGGGGATCTAATAGAAATAGAGTCCCTGTTGGGGGAAATCCAGGTCACTGCTATCACTAGGTCCCAGACAAATGCTCACAATGATCTTTCAACTGCACAATGGAGTAAGGAGACCCCTGATGCTGATTTAATTACAGCTCAGAAGGGGGATCCAATTATTGGTAACTTTTACCAACACCTTGAGGACCCTGAGAACTTTCCCCTGACGGATACCGATTACATTGGGAAAGAGGACCTAAGAGTGTTGATGAAATGTCCAAAAATGTTCCGAATTCAAGACGGTTTGCTGGTAAGGAAATCCAAAGCTGGCCACGATCAGTGGATGGTTCCTACCTCATTCCGAAGCCTGATGTTAAGTCACGCCCATGATGCGGCCACCGCTGGTCTTAGGGGGTTTCACACAACACTGGAAATCTTAAGAGAGGTTGCATACTGGCCACACATGGGGCAGGACCTCGACCAATACTTGAAGGGGTGTCTTGTGTGTGCACAATTTCAGCCATCATCCCTCACACACCGTGCGCCTCTCCAAAAGAGGGGGATGACACTGCCATGGTCAGATTTGCAAATCGACTTTGTAGGCCCTGTGATTCGCTCGTCTAGAGGAAACAAGTACATGTTGACCGTTACATGCCTGTTTACCAAGTGGGTGGAATATCTCCCGGCCCCAAATTGCAAGGCAGAAACAGCAGCTGCCCTGATGATTAACCACATCTTTTCCAGTTTTGGTCTACCTCAAAGGATTGAGTCAGACAGAGGTAGCCACTTCACCAGTGAAGTAATGACAAAGATGTGGGAGATACTGGGAGTTAAAAGGAAGCTACACATTGCTTACAGGCCAGCTTCTTCTGAAGCAGTAGAGAGATTTTTTTTTTTTTAAACATTTTATTGGCATTTGTAAAAGTGCGAAACAAACAACAAACAGTGACTTAGCAAACAACTTAAAACAAATTAACTAATTAACTACTTAACTTCCACAGCCTTCATAGAGCAATGTATCGTCCGTGATGGGGGGCGGAGGGGGGGGGTCGGTGTGCAGCAAATCCGTGGTCGTGGGGGGCTGGGTATGGTGTTGGCCATTCTTGGAAACCAGTCACAGGCGGTATTCTGTTAGGAGCGAAAATTCAGGGGGGTTTGTGGTCGGAGGCAAATTGAATGTCACGCACCAGGGCCTTCCATGAGTCCAGAGCTTCATTGGAGTCGTCATCGTTCGAGCAGATACCATCCTGCCAGGCCCTAGTCTCCGCCTCCGTCCACTTTTCCAGGTCTTTGAGCCAACGTCCGTGTCTAGGGCCCCTTGGGGATTTCCATGCCATCGCTACGGACCTCTTCGCAAGGATGCAAGCAAGGTCCATTAATTTGACCTGATGCTTGTGTTTGCTGGGTCTGGGATGGGCTCCCAGCAGGCATTCCTTTGGGTTCCACTCGTATCTTGTGAGCCCCGCCTCAGTGCATGTACGTTCCACCATGGACCAGAAGTACGCAGTTTTGGTGCAGGTCCAAAACATATGGATCAAGTCCGCCTTGTCGTTACCGCACCAGGGGCAGTGCGGGAGTGCACGATTGTTGAAGGTGGCAACTCTTAGCGGAGTCATGTATGTCCGGTATAGGACATTTAACTGGACTTGTTTAAATCTGGTATTCCTCGACACCTCCTTGGGGTATAGAAGTATTCGCTCCCATTCGCCGTCGGTGAGCGGGACCCCCAGGTCGGATTCCCATTTTTGTCTCAGGGGCGCGCTTTTTGGGTTGGGTCTGTCGTTCAGCTTGGCGTATAAGCGGGAGACCGGTCTCCAGCCATCTGCTAGGTCGTACATCTCCTGAAGAAGGGGGTCCGGTGGGGGTTCCTCTGGCCAGACGGGCCATTGTGCCTTTGCCGTCCGCTTGAGGCGGTGGTACCACAAGAACTGGGCGTTTGAAATGCCTTCGTTGGCTTGTAAGGATTCGAGTTCTCTGAACATGCCGTCTTCGAACAGATCTCCCCATGTGTAGATTCCAACTCTCTCCCATTGTCTCGCTGTCGCTAAGTCTGCGTGGGTCTTGCACACGTCAGCCAGGATGGGGGCACTGGGATTGTAGGGGTGCTCCAGGTGTCGGAGAAAGCCAGTTCTGGCCCACACCTGCCGGCCCAAGGTGACAATCATGGGGACTCCTGAAGCTTGTTTCATCGGGTTCCAAAGCATCTCCTTGGGGAACAGCTTGGAAGTCGGGTTACGGAGGAGCTTCGTTTCCGACGAAAGTTCATCAGAAAGCCATTTCGTTGTGTGACTGAGCTGTGCGGCCAGATAGTACCTTTGCAGATCCGGTAGTTGTATCCCACCTTCTTTGTGCGGGAGCGTGAGTGTGGGGAGGGAGATCTTGTGTCTGGAGGACCCCCATATGAAGTCCTTGATGAGAGAGTCCAGTTTTTTGAAGAAAGGCAGCCTGATGTAGAAGCATACGTTCGTGAAGTGGTACAAGAGGTGGGGGAGAATTATCATTTTGACTATTGCGGCTCTGCCCATTACCGCCAGTGGTAGCTTCGACCAAAAGTTCATGGATTTGCGAAGGGTCCTAACAGCTTTTTCCGTGTTATGGTCATGTGTGAGAGCTGGGGTATGGCACACGTCAATTCCCAGGTATTTAAAGTGCTCTAGTTGCCATCGTATCCCGACGTCTGGGAGGTCTGACACAGCCAGGCCCCTAAGTCTCGCCAGCGGGAACGCACAAGACTTCAGTTTGCTGAATGTTATTCCGGAGTATCGGGAGTAGTTGTCGAGGATATCGAGCGCGACGTGTGCATTGAGCCGGGGGTTATTCAAGTACAGGAGGACATCGTCCGCATACATGGATATTATGGCATAGTCCCTGCCCAGCCCGATGCCCGCGTCAAAATGTTGTGCCCTGAAGTAGGCAGCCACTGGCTCCAGGCCCAGTATATATAACATTGGGGATAGTGGGCATCCTTGTCGGGTGCCGCGCTGTATCGGCCAGGCCTCGGACATCGTCATTCCAGTCTTCACCCTCGCTGTCGGGGTGTTGTACAGTACCTCGATCCACCTCACGAAGCTCGCTCCAAAGCCGAATTCCTTTAGTACTTCAATCAACCACTCCCAATAGATGGAATCAAAAGCTTTTATGGCATCCAGAGAGAGTACAGCGAGGTCTTCATCTCGGTCGTGGGTCTCCGCCATGATATGTTGGAGCCTCCTCAGGTTCGCAGTGGTGTTGCGACCTGGCACAAAACCATTCTGGTCTTCATGGATCAAGGTTCCAATCACCCTCGCCAGCCTTTTAGCTAAAATTGTGGTCAGAATTTTACAGTCGTAGTTCAGCATGGCAATCGGGCGGTATGATTCGCAGTTGTTGGCGGGTTTGTTAGGTTTGAGTATAGGGATAATAATTGTCTCTTTCATGGAGTCAGGTAAGGTCCCAGTTTCAAATGCCTCCATATAGACCCTGTGGAGTGTCGGGGCAAGGGTCGCTGCGTAGGCTTTGTAGAATTCGGGCGGGAGTCCATCGCTCCCGGGGGTTTTACAAGTGGTCAGCGACTGGATCGCATATGTCACGTCCTCAGCGGTGATCTCTGCATCCAATGACTCTCTCTGGGCCTCCGTCAGACTTGGGAGCTCAATCTCGGCCAGTGTGGTCCTGATGTCGTCCACTGGTATTTTGGCGTCATGGGCGTACAACCTGGAGTAGAAGGCCGCAAAAGCTGAGTTGATATCTCGTTGCGTCCGGTGAGTCGTCCCCCTTTCATCCGTTATTTCGGTTGGGAGGTGTCTTGGAAACTCGCGCCCACACAGCCAGGCAAGCATTCTACCAGGCTTATCCGCTTCTTTGTGAGTTCTGGCTATGTAGGTCGCGTAGTCGAATTTGGACAGTCTGTTCCATGCCAATAGGCACTCCTCCCGGATGTCCTTCAACTCTGTTTCGGCATCGGGCGCATTATTGAGTTCGGATTCAAGGTGGGTGATCCTGTCTTCCAATTTCTCCAGTTTCAGTCTCAGTTGCTTGCGAATACCTCCGGCACCTGATATAACTTCGCCTCTTGTGACAACTTTCATGGCCTCCCAAAGTGTGCTCCAGCGTGATACTGAACCTGTATTAATGTCGAGATAATCTTCAAGTTTGGTACCCAGTTCCTCCCTGAATGCGTGGTCCGTGAGTGCTGCGGGTGGCATTCTCCATAGCGGGATTGGTGGCCAGGGTCCTCTAGGGGTCCATTGCATGATCAGCGGTGAGTGATCAGATATGGTTCTACCTAGGTAAAGTGTGTCGTCCACCTGCTGAGCCAGCGCACGATCAATGAACAGATAGTCTATTCTCGTGTGGACCTTGTGGGGGGCCGAGTAATAGGAGTAGCTCCTCTCGATGCGATGTTGTTCCCTCCAGATATCCACCAGGTCGAGCTGTTCTATTGCCGTGTTCAGCGCGTTAGACGCGAGGTTGTTCAGGGAACGGGGGGGGTCCGACCTGTCCAGAGCGCCGTTTCTGACGGAATTGAAGTCGCCGCCCCATATGAAAGCGCTCTCTCTCCTGGGAATGATTTTGGCAGTGAGCATTGCGAGGTGTGAGGGTATTCCTTGTTGCGGGAAATATGAGTTCACCAGGCACACCGGTATGGAATCGATGGTGCCCCATAATATTAGATATCTGCCCTCCTTATCGGCTTTGTGGCCCAACAGGTGGAAGGGGACAGTTGGGCTCACCCACGTGAACACTCCTCTGGCGAATTTGGAATAAGGCGCCCCTTTCCCAGTACCTCCCCACTTATCGGAGAGTTTGGCCGTTGCTTCGTCCGTGAGGTGGGTTTCTTGGAGCATTGCTATTGATATCTTTTTCCTACGCAGATAGGAGTGGATCCGATTCCTCCTCATGTACGTGCCCATGCCCCTCACATTCCACGTCATCACCTTGATTTGGGACGCCATGGAGTTATTGTTTCAGCCTCGTCTTCCACGCCTCCCCCGCCTCCGGGCGGTACATTATCCCCCTCAGGGTCTGGCGACGTCCCGTCCGCCGCCCCCAAGAGCCTCCGGTCCCATTTTTCTGCTTCATTAGTAGTCTGAGGGCTGTGGTGTGAACAAAAACAAATAACAAAACTAAAACTGGTGCGCCCAGCAACGACAAAGTCTTGCGGGTGCTCAGGCGCTCTCGTACCGTCTGGACCCATCCGGGTATCGGGCACGAGGAAGGTCGGGCAGGCAACTGGCCTGACCTATTCTGTTCGTGGGGGGTGGGGCCCTGTGCCTGGCGGGGGCCGAGCGAGGGCCGTTTCATCTTTGCGAACTGTTGGGTGATGTTACCTTCTTCTTAGATCGTGTGCCTAACGTCCGAGTTGAGTATATGACATCTTCGCATCGGGCGAGGGGGTTCATCAATTCGCGGAAAGTTGAGAGTCATTGTCCGCTGCTAGATTGTTGTCCTCTAGCCACATGGTCGCCGCTGCCGGGGATTCCAAGAAGATCGCCCTGCCCTTGTGGATCACTTTTAGTCTGGAGGGGTAGAGCAACATATATTTTAGGTCTAGTTGTCTGAGCCGAGCCTTGATCGGCACGAATGAGTTCCTCTCCCGTTGAACTTTCGGGGTGTAATCAGGGTAGATCGTGATCTTAGAGTCATTGCGTTCGATAGGGCCCTCCTCTCTGGAGTGTCGGAGGATAATCTCCCTATCTCGGAAGTTCAGAACTTTGGCAATTATAGGGCGAGGGCGCGAGCCCGGCGGGGGTTTCTTCTGCAGCGATCTGTGCGCCCTTTCAATCGAGAATCCCTGCGTCAGCTTTCCTGCGCCCACCTCCTGTTGTATCAGGGATTCCACATAGGCCGTCGGATTCGGGCCCTCGCTTCCCTCCGGTACCCCCAGTGAAGCAGTAGAGAGATATAACCTAACCATTGTGAGCATCTTAAAAAAGTTTATGGCAGATTCTGGGCCAAGTTGGGATATCCGATTACCTCTGGTCCTAATGGCCATCAGATCTACCCCTTCATCTGCAACCAAAATGTCACCATTTGAGTTGATGACTGGATGCAAGATGGTGCTTCCCCAGCATTTGCGCTACAGAACCCAAGAGCAAACGTTGATAAATGCCTCCACAACTCATGAGTATGTGGAGAATTTAAGGAAACACCTTCAGCATGCTTTTGCCTATGCTCAGCGGAATCTAGAAAGATCAGCCGAGAGCATGAAGACCCACTATGATTTAAAAACTACCCGAAAGGAATATAAGGTGGGTCATCAGGTCTATCTATACAATTTCCAAAGGAACCAGGCCAAACAGCGAAAATTCTTGCCTACATGGAAGGGACAGTTTGAAATTATAGACAAGATCTCCCCTGTTGCCTATAAGATCTTCATCCCCAAAGGCAGTCTGGCGGAAGGGGAAGACAAGTGGGTACATATAAATCAGCTAAAGTGTTGCCATCCCAGGCACACTCTGCAACAACTGGAGGAATCCACTGGAATCCCAGAGGGGGCCGCTCCAGAGTAATTCAGTTCCAACCCTAAAATATTCCACATATAGCATATAACATTCTGTGATCCTTGTATATATATATGTTCTTGTCTCCTAATTTAAAAAAGAAAATGTATATGTTCATATCTTCTGATTCATAAAATGTATATGTTCGCCACACCATTAATAGTGGTGAAGAAATGTCTACGAATAGGTATTGCCACTTTGCTTTATCATCCTAGGAGAGATGAAACCATGGAGACTGACCAAGGAGGCCGACCGGGGACTGGGAGCAGAGACCCGAGGGGCCCGGGGTACCGCCCAATCCTCCCATCAGGACCAGCAAGGAGAACTGATTGATCGACTGGAGGGAGGAAAAGATGCTGAACTTTGCCATCCATGGAATTGGAAGAAGAGGAGGCGAACATCCCAAATCTTGCGAGTTACATCAGCGAAAGGACAGAATGGCCATCGCAAGAGGGGGGGCTTGTGGGATGTTTTTACCCATGCATCCAAGCCCTACCATAAAACTGTGCAGTACTGACATGGAAAACATCATGATGGCCAGAACTCCCCAGAGAGTGCACAGGGAAAACATGAAGAATAGGCTGCCACCCATTTTTGCCTATGTTGTGAGCACAGGAGGGCACTGCCTAAAACCACCATTGGGCTACACACACAGTAGCCTGAAACCATTGGGAATGGCAATGCTGATTGCCAAAAAGCAACTCAGAACTGTGGGGAATTCATTTTCTTAATCCCAAAAATGGTTGCATTACCAGTACTCACCAGTATCAGAAAGCCGGCGTTTTAAAACCACCAGACTTTTGTGTAAAACTGAACAAATGAAACAAAACCAGACCAAGGAAAGACTTGCTAAGAGGTGGATACAATGTAAAACTATATTCTGAAATGACTTGAAGGAAGTAATTATTTAATGTATAGGTAAAAATTGTCAGTTTGATTTGAATGTAGAAAACTGGGAACAAAAAGTGACATTTAGCTGAAACCTGGCTTAATGAAACTGAATTCTGCCTGACAACTACCCCCGACAGGAGTTGAAACTGGATCAACAGCCACTCTTCCCATGCCTAGCTGCATCCTGCTGCCCCTTGCCAAAAGGAGTTGACACCTCTCTGATTAGATTAGGGGTGGAGCACCTGGGAACTGGAAGGGACCGAACAATGCAACTTCCTTGACTCAGGCAAATGTTATATTGGGGACGTCGTAAAATAGCTTCCTCTTGGGAGAAACTGGGGGGCAGCTGTGCCTCTGTGAACAAGCTGGCTTGGGGGAAGTGGATAAACCAGTTATTCCACCATGTGATGTGGGAAGCCACACCCCTTTTTGACCAGGGCATAATTTAAAAAAAGATGGATAGTTCATAGTATGGACTTGTCAGAATTATATAAGTAATACCATTATTCTTGTGAAAGCTTAGAATCTAGGCTTTCCAACGAACCTACTCCCTATACTTTTCCCGTAATCGCGAGACACGCACTCGCGAAATTTACCGCGATTTGCGATTTGGCCCATTTCTTCATCTGTAGAAATCAGCAGCTTTTTGCTTCTCTTTGCTAAAATTCGTTTGCAATCTGCTAATCATTCATAGAGTATTGTTAAAGTGAGCCTGAACTAATAAAAAGTAGTCATCACCTACCCTGAACCTCTAGCGGGAATTAAAAGCAATTTTAGCACCTTTTCAATTCCTTGCAAACCACATTAAAGTAATTCGCCTGTGTTTAAAACTAATCCCTGTTTTCCCTAAGCTTGCTGGGAGAACTGGAACTGTGTATTGCATTATAAAGTGTGTTTTGTTGGGATTCTTGAAGACTGTGTGCTCTCCTTCCATTTCTGGTATTGCGTGGGGGGGAGTGAATTGTCAAAAGAAAAAGTGATCATATTACCTTTTGCTAAAATCATAACAAGTTATTTCTGTACTGCATTTTATTTCACCTTGCGTTTCCTTGAACCATATAAAGCATTCTTTCCCACCTTGTTCTTCTGTTCCTATTCATAGTTACCTCTAGCTGATTACTGCTCATATTCACAAGTGTAATATCCATTATCAATTTATTTATAGAAGTGTGATATATATATTGTTTACATTTTCAAATAAATCTTTTAATTTGCAAAACAAACCTACTTCTTGGCTCAGTGGGGTCAGGGGGATTCTAAGAGGGGGGTGTTATACAAGGGTTGTCATCCAGAGTACTGAACTGGATATAAAAATACATCAATAAGGGTTTTCCTCAGCATCCCAGACTAGGCATTGACTTAGCTGTAGTGTTGAATATCGCTTACAGCAGCATCCATTGGTGCGGGCTCCATTCCTCTACGCCCATTGGAGTTTGCCTTGGAAGGTAGGCAATGGAGCGACAGTAGGAATTACGATTCCCAGAGGCCTTTGCGTGACGTGGTGTCATCACGTACACAGCCACACATCCAATCACATTCCACATGAGTTTGCAGGCATTAGGAAGTGAAGAGACAGTGACTTCAGCCGTGCTTCTCAGCCTTTCGGTGAGTGGTGTAACCGGTCATTCTGTGGTCATCAGTTCATTGTTCCTTAGCCTGTCCCTTGGATTCCCTGCCTCAAAGTTTGGTACCTCTGCTTATCCGTTGTCACCAGATTTCGACCACTGCCTGTCCTTGGATTGAATTTACTTGTGCCTGTTATTGTTTCCGGTTTGGTTATTAATTTGGCTTTCCTGTGGAATATTCTTTGTATTACCCTTTGGCTGTTGCACCTGGTTTTGGAGCATCCCACCTCCTTTTTGCTAGAAGCTCCACTGACTCCGGCACCCCTGGTCATCAAAAGGCACTTATCTGCAGCTGGCCTCTTCGCCCTCCTGGCTCTCCCCTTTTCCTCAGAGCGTCCTTGTGCCATTGGGCTCAGGTCCCTGCAGACATTTTGGACTTGTTGCTCGAATGTATCATGCAGTACCTGGTCTATGGACTTTGTAACGTTGTTGTTTCTCTTCTGGAGAACCAAAACAAGAACAAAGTGAAGACCAGGTAGAGGTTTGGGCAAGCAGTATCTCACTGGGAGTGACTCCCCTTTAGGGGACAAGGACTACCAATCACAAAAGACTATGAGATCTCCCTTACAAATGTTCAGACTATATGGGAACAAATGACAGTGTTGAAATAATGAGACCTCTATCTATGTTTAATTATGCTTCTGACCCCTCCTTGAAACCAAAGCCCTGGGACCAATAAGCATATGCTTTTCGTATCAGAAAACCACATATGAAGAACCCGATCTGTACCTGGAGAGCGAGACCAGCTGACATAGAGTCAATCAGCTCGGGTGGAAATGTGCACAGTGGACGATCTGCTATCATGCAGAACCTGTGCTTTCTGTAGGCAGGACCACAGAGTGTACGTGATGAGTGAGCAGCCTGCAGAACTTCCAGAGTCTATGAACGCCAGCCAAACAAAGGTGTCTGCACTTGTCAAAGAGATGCGTTGGGAAGACCACGAGAAGGCTGCCACCAGAGAAAGATACACCGGGAAACCCATGAGGAGGCTGCCACCAGAGAAAACAAGGGAAAGAGACACTGGTGGGCCCACAAAAAGGCTGCAGTTGGAGAAATAGAGAAAGAGGCACCTGCAAGCCCACGAGAAGGCCACCAATGGAGGAAGTCTGAGTCAAAGACAACAGTGAGCCATCGAGAAGGCCTTCGCTGGAGAGCACAGAACAGCGGTCCGAACAGAAGGAGTCCACCAACACTGGAAACCAGCGACCCTCCCTGGAGAGAGCACCACAGAGTATATGTACCTGGTTTTGGCATGAGAAAGGGAGTCGGGCGGTCAAGCACTGCAAAAAGTATGGGGAAGTAAAAAACCCAATGTTATCCCAGGGACGCAAAGTCCACGAAAACGCAAGTCGCCAACCCCACAAAGAAACCCATAAGAAAATAGAGATGCAAGTCTAGCTTAAGACAGAAATATCACCCGAGGATATAAAGACACCAATCATATAACTGAGATAGACACTAGGGGCCTCATTACGACCCAGGCGGTAAGTTACCGCCTGGGCCGTGACTTTACCACCATGGCGTAAACTACGTTTACGCCATGGTGGTTGGCGGATTTACCGCCCCATTCCAACCTTGGCGGGGCGGTAAATCCCCATTTTCCCATTTTCCCTTCCCCATTCCCATTTTGCCCCATAGGGCATAATGGGAGTGGGGAAGGCGTTAATTACGCCACCGTAAATTACGGTGGCGTAATTAACTCCATGGTCCCTTAGCGCCATGGATTTTAACACCTGCTAAAAGCAGGTGTTAAATCCGCCATGGCGCTAAGGGACCTCGTACTCAGGCGGTAAGGGTCGGCGCTGTTTACGCCGCCGTAAACCCCTTACCGCCTGAGTTGTAATGAAGTCTTAGGTATGAGGAAATATCCAAGCAAGGTGTAAACCAAAGGGCTAAAGAGCCTATTAAAGGTCTAAAACATCCAAGCAAAGACACGAAAATCAAGGAAAACAAAGAGTGCCAGGAGGTCTATGAGAGAAAGTTGACCATAGCTCAAACACCAACTACAGCTCTGAGAAGAGGCGTAATTGCTCTGGAAAATCGGCTGTCAAGACAAACCCAGAGTATTTGCAAGGGGATGAGGAAGACAGCACTGTGTCGTGGACCCCGATGGTGGTAGGAGACTCCTAACTGGCCATCGCCCAGGGTCCCGAGATTAAGGTAGAGTGTGGAGCAAAGGCCGTGAGAGGAGGCAGCGAAGGTGACTGTGTTGCCGACCTAATTGGGGGCTCCTCCGGGAGAGGCAGCAGAGCCGGGGTTTGACCTGCCAGTGGGGCGTGAACAGGCACAGATAGTGAAGGAAGAGGAGAGTGGGATCCTAGCCCCTGTGGGATCGTCTCTCCCCTGGAAAGGGGGGAAGCCTGTGGACTGGCACCCTGCAGGGCTTGGTGAGTCTAAGGGTGGAGAGAGGCAGCAAAGACCAGCGGTCACCGGTGCAGGTGAATGTAGATCCAAGGAGGAGGCCCCATGCAGTGGACGGCCATGGCAGATACGTTATGCAGCGAGGAAAGGCAGTGCAGTGCAGGAGTGCCGTAACGAGACAGAACAGCAGAGCCATGGGTGGACAACTGATGGCAGAGTGAGTGCTGGGGCAGTGTGGAGGGCACGTAAGCTTTGGGGCTTCTCCCTGAGGAGAGCCATACGACATTGTCTGAAGGCTAGGTTTACCTCAAAATTGCCACATCACGTGTTAAACTCAGACGAGGTATATGGACTTGGGCCGCACACTGGGCGCAGTCCTGTGCTGAGGGAACCATCTCCGTCCTTTTGTCCCCGGGGTGAGTCTGCCAGGCCCGTTGGGACATCAAAACAATGCGTCGCTGGGCACTGGATGCACAGAGACAACAGAGAGAGATAAGCTCGCTATGGGCCCCACAGGGGAAGGTGGAATTTCTCTCAGTCCTATTCGGCCCATGAGATGGAAGGTGTCCCTACAGAGATTCCGCATCCCAGACCCAACCCCAAACCTGGAGCCAGCTGGAACGGGGCCTGATACACCCAGAGACAACATGGCTGTGGACCCTGCTGTGACAAAGTCAGATGCAGCGGCCCTCATAGAAGAGATCAGGGGCATCCGTTTGAGCCCTTGATCACAGGCTGGATTAAATGGACCTGCAAATGCACTCCATGGAAGACAAGATCCAAGGCCTAGAAGCAAATCAGACATCCTAGGACACCCTAGAACCTCAGACTGACATGAGGCTAGCTGAATTGGAAAGGAGGGAGGTGGAGACCATGCTTAAAATGGACGACTTTGAAAATAGGGAGCGCCGTAACAACCTGCACTTTTTTGGATTCCCGTAGAATGAGGGAGAAACAGAGGGGGACATACGAAGATCCATGCGGGAGGTGTTGCGCAGTTTGTTTGGAGGCAACCCCATGGACAAGCCCACCATCGATCAGGGTCATTGAGCCAGTGAGGATCCTGGGGGGCCTGTACAGTACTGGCCCGCTTCCATTATTACGAGCAGAGGACGAGAGTCCTTGAATGGGTCAGGAAGGAGTGCCCGATCAAACATGGTTAAGCCCACAATACCGTCTTTCAGGACATCCCAGCACTCACTCTGACAAGGAGGAGACTTTGTGGACCTATCACAAAGTGGCTAACAAAGAAAGGAGTGTGCTACCGGTGGGATTTCCCCTTCTCCTTCGCCTTTGAGTATGAAGGCTATAAATATCGCTTGGTGATGGAAGACGAGATCTGAAGGGTTTCAAAGCACCTCATGGGGGACTCAGGCTCCGAGCCCAGGGCTCGAGAGAGACCACTAAATCTGCACCAAAGGCTGGTGCATATGGGAACAGGCGCAAGATCGCTGGGGCCCGCAAATATAAGAAGCTTAACACTCCACCAAGGGATCCTGTGGGCCCCTGAGAAGCTGTTGCAGTTGAACGGTTTCCATTGTCTTTCATGGAGGAGCGGTTGATGGTTCCAGCCCGGAGGGCGGACGGATGCCTGAATTGGAGAGACACAGGCAGGAGGGGTAGATGCAGGGACTGGTTACTCATTCAGTGATGTTGGGAGGGCTCAGAAGAGGTGTTGTGTTTTGGTTAGAGTCCGGTTGACTCAGGACCTTTTGGTGTTTCTATCCTGGGGAGTGGTGGGTGGATGGACAGGACTGGAAGGCCAGGACTGGAAGCCTGGGGGTGTGGGGGCAGGGTGGTTGGACATTTTGGGCGGGTTGGACAAGTTTTAAGTTTACAGTGTGTTGTAGTACACCTTGCAGTTCTATTCGGTCAATGGGCTGACCCAATTGGGGTATGCTTTTGTGATTCCCGGTGTTTGGGTAGTCTCAGGGAGGGAGTGGGAACAGAGTCATGGGCACAGGAGGTGAGATGGTGATTGACTCCCTCAATGCTAGAGGGCTAAACTCACCAACTAAAAGATCTATTACCTTGTGGCAGTTTCATAGGGCCAGGTTAGACATCCTCGAGGTGCAGGAGACCTACTGGCAGCGCAGGTGGGGGAGGTGTTTATGGCCTCGGGCGATACCAAAAAAGGAGGTGTGTCAATTATACTTTTCTGCTCGCCTGGGTCTAGTGGTGGTAGCGGTACAGGACGACCAGCGAGGTCGGTTTCTATTCATTAAACGGAGCCTGCATGGGGAGAAGGTCATGATATTTTCGGTCTACTGGCCTAACACGGGACAGATCGAGTTTTGGGAGGGAGTGAAGAACGAACTGGTGCTCTTTGTGGAAGGCTGATTGGTCGTGAGGAGAGATTTCAACATGGTCCTAGACCCGAAAAGAGACCGTAAGAGGCTGTGGGGAAAGACAGATGCTCGCCCAAGTACGGTAACCCCTGGGAGGGTTAGGAAGGTGAACTTGGACCTGGGCCTCTCAGACTCCCTGGTTGCGAGAGAGGACGGTGATCGGCCCTTCAAGTATTTCTCTGCAGCCCACAATTCTTACTCGCGCATCGACCTTATATTGGTGGAGACCGAGCTGAGAGCCCAGGTCATAGACTTGTGCATTATCCCAATTCCGTTGTTGGATAATGATATGGTAAAGATAACAATGGGGGTGACTCACGTCCGAGGTCCTCAGGAGGGTGGCACTGTAATGACTTCTTACTTAAAGATAGAGATATCACTCAGTCCCTGCTTACCGAAATTACAAGACTATTTTACTTTCAACGATAATGGAGAGGTGGGAGTGCAAACCCTCTGGGAGGGTTTCAAGGCCACAATCCAGGGGGAACTCATTAGAATAGGCTCTAGGAACAAGAAAGAAAGGGTGGAAGAGATCTTGAGGGGGAAGATAGAACTACAACCGGGTGGACCCATGGGAACTTATCTACTTATCTTTCTCCAGCTAAGGCAGACAAATTGCGGCTGTACAGAAATGGAGAAGAAACTGCTGTTCCTAAAACAAAAATACCACGAGCAGGGGTGGGGGCGAAGCAGACAAAATATTGGCATGGCGGCTGCAGGAGGAAAGGAAAAGAAAAGCGGTAGGCATCATTAAAGGGATGAGGATAGAGGGGTGTACGACCAGGTGGGAATCGCTGGGGAGTTTGTCAAGTTTTATGAAGGGCTTTATTCCTCTGTGTATATGGGGGATGGCGGGCAGATTGCCGTATTCTTAACTCCATTGCCCTTCCAGGTATTTCACGATTTGAGACAGAAAGCCTAGGCAAGCCCATTACCCAGGAAGAAGTAGTGTGGGCATTTAGGGGTATGGAATTGGGCACCGCCCCGGGGAATGATGGATTCTCTGTGAAGTTTTATAAAATGTTCAGTTTGACATTAGCCCCATACCTGGTAAAAATATTTAATGCAGTGCTGCAGGGAGACCCCCTACCGAATACTATGATACAAGCAATTATCATCACCATACACAAAGAGGGGAGGGACCCAACGAGATGTGCTTCTTATCGTCTGCTTTCACTACTTAATAACAACATGAAGATCCTAGCTAAGATCTTGGCCAGCAGACTGGAGAGCCTGCTCCCGTCACTTGTCCATGGTAATCAGGTGTGAGACTGCCAAGTATTTCGAAGCCGAAGGGAGGAGTTGACTCCTCGTGTAGAAGACGATATCTTACTGCCAATACTCTTAATCGTACACAAGGACGGTATGAGAGTTTGATTAGCCAGAAGATCGACTCTGCACCCAGGAAAAGGATTCGGACAATGGACGTGAACGTCACAGCCACTGTATGCAAGAAAACTGTAATCAAGAACTGGTCTCATGCATAAACAACAATAAGCACCAAGGCTAAAAAGAGGCTCACTTGTGAATTCCAGTTCGGGTGTTTTCCTCCATAGTAACTAGTAATCCTGTTCTAATGGTACAAAGGAGGCGAGAGCCTGTGGGCGTAAGTGAAGGTAAACAGAGGTAAAGACAATAGAATTGAGATAAAAAGGAACAGTTTTACCATCAAAGAAATCTTGTGAGTTCCAGGGGAAGACCTTGGTGGAGTGACCTATCCCGCCGGCACACGGACGCCTGCAATGGTGTCCAGTTCAGGCAACCTAACACTGACGGCACGAGCACGCCTAATGCCGGGTGTGAGGAATTGGCAGTCTCTAGTCCAGGCACACCTAGCGAAATCCGTTAAGCCCAGAGTCCGGGCAGGCCAAGTTCCTTGGTGAAAAAGTTATTTTCCGTGAACGCACAAGGAAAGAAGTTGTGTCAGCATTCCGGGTCAGCGTTATGCTAGAGGTGACTGTAGACAAACGTAAGGCAAGCAATCCGTGTAAGCGTTCCGGGTCGGCGTTGTGCTGGTGGTGACTGTAGAAAAACATAAGGCAAGCAATCCCTGTCAGCGTTCCAGGTCGACATTGAGGAAGCACAAAAAAGGCAATGGTGAACAAGATCAGAGTTCAAGACGCAGGACAAGGGGAGAACAAGGATAAGCAAGATCCAGAGGGCAGGAATACAAGGTACGTAGAACCAAATCGCGGCTGAATAGCAAATTAAAAAGCACCCCTCGGGCGCGAAGGGGGAGCTTATATTGCGGTCAGCTGATCTACCATGTCGTGGGTTACATGAGCGAGCATAAGCAGAACGTGAGCGCAAACTGGTACACCAGCGTTTCCATGGCAACAACCAACGCTCTCGTAAAGACCATGAGCGTGGTATGAAAGACTTATGTTTAATCGGGCGGGACTTCTGAGACTTCTGTACTGAGAGTGTATGCCCTGCTGTTAACGAAACACCAGATGCCCTAGGAGTATTAGAAGAGCTATTCCTGACAGTTTCCTCCCCCAAAGGCCCCTCAAAGCTAGAAACTGGGAAAACAATTTGGGTGCATTGAGATTAGAAACAGGCTCCCATGTGCGATCCTCAGGACCATACCCTTTCCAATCGACCAGGTATAATTGAACGCCACGAGACAACTTGGTATCCAAAGAGGCATTAACCTCGTACTCCTCTGAACCCGCAACTAGAAACGGAGGTGGGCGCACGGGGAACCTGACATCAGCAGCGCAAGGTTTGAGCAAGGAGACGTGGAACACGGGATGGACCTTACACGACCTGGGCAAAACCAATCTGACAGCCGAAGGGTTGATAGCATCCCACACAGGATAAGGACCCACAAAACGTGGGGTGAGACACACGCGACCAGGAATATGCAGATTCTTCGTGGATAACCATACCCTCATACACGGGAGGTAAACTGGTGCTGCCTGCCAATGACGATCCACATACAATTTGGCCTGGTCCTGTGCCTTCAGCAGGTGTTCATGAACCTGAGTATGTATAGTAGCAAGATACTTGATGCAGTCAACGACCGCCGGACTAGCGGAACTCACTGCGGTATCCAAAGGAAGCGTTCGAGGATGTCGCCCATACATGGCAAAGAACGGAGACTGGCCGGTGGAAACATGAACAGAGTTGTTGTAGGCAAACAAAACAGGGGGGTCTGGGAAACTCTCTACCAGCACGAACACAGCCCATTGAGTTCTTGGGTGGATGGCCCCTGGGAGAGTCTCAACCAAGTCTTTAGCTCACTGTTCCTTTCACAGAGAAGAAATTTCCCCACATATCAGTCTTTGTCCTGCCCAGGAGCAGTCTAGCACCGAAATGCTAGGCAATTCTCCTCTGAACAAGAGTACCACAGCAACCCCATACACCTTGTTGGGCATCATCAGTGAGGTGAAGCTGTGTCTCTCTAAGAGCAGTGAGCAACGGGCCCACGTCTGGAGTCCCCTGGTAACTTAGGGTGAGACCCAAAGTTACTTGGTATGCAAAACAGGAGGGTCGGGGGGTCTGGGAAACTCTCTACCAGCACGAACACAGCCCATTTACTTGTTCTTGGGTGGATGGCCCCTGGGAGAATCTCAACCAAGTCTTTAGCTCACTGTTCCTTTCACAGAGAAGATATTTCCCCACATATCAGTCTTTGTCCTGCCCAGGGGCAGTCCAGCACCAAAATGCTAGGCAATTCTCCTCTGAACAAGAGTACCACAGCAACCCCATACACGTGTTTCAACCTTGTTGGGCATCATCAGTGAGGTGAAGCTGTGCCTCTCTAAGAGCAGTGAGCAAGGGGTCCACGTCTGGAGTCCCCTGGTAACTTAGGGTCATTAAGAAATGACATTGAATGTTATTGTCTCGGTGTGTCCTGGGGCAATAGTCATAGTGAGTTCAGTGGTTTGCTGCGTGACTAGGCCTGACAACAGGGTGGTACAGTGCACAGCGTTTACTAACTCGGGGCACTCTTTAGAGACCAGAGGCAAATCCCATTCCTAAATGCATTGCGCGTCAACCTAGTTCCCAGTGGCACCTGAGTCCAGTATTGCTTCAGTGGAACACATGGTCACGTTAGTGGACTCCAGGGTAAGTGGTATAGAAAAAGGAGTCGGAAAACAAGAGCCCTGCATACTTTTGCTCGACAAAGGGGCTCCCTCTATTGTCGGGCTTTGGCGTTTCCTTGTTCTTGGGTTTTCATGGACAGAGTCTCAAGAGATGGTCCGAAGCGCCACAGTAGAAACATTGATTGTTCCTTCTCCGAGTTTCTCTTTCTTCAGGGGTTAGAGGACCACAAACTGCTCCAATCTGCATCGGTTCGCTCTCCCCTAGAGAAGGTGTAATAGGTGCTGACAAGACAGGAACAGTGTTCGTCTTCTCCCCCCTACGCTCTGCTTTCCGAGCATCGAACTGCAAAATCAGATCCACTAGTTCAGGGAACCCAGTAGGTACCACCGGAAACGTAGATAGGGTGTCCTTTAGACTATCGGACAGACATCTGTAAAACAATGCCCCTTTCTTCTCACCTGGCCAACCCGTCTCTGCTACAAGTTTGTTAAATTTAGCCAGATAAACAAACAGGGTGCCATCTCCCTGTTTCAATGATAATAGTTCTAAGTCTGTAGCCTGAGACTTGTAGCGGGTATCAAATACTCGAGACATGGCGGCTATCAAGGCATCGCAATCGAATAGCAATGGGCTACCCTGTTCCAGCAAGGGATTAGCCAAGACTGCTACAGTACCACCTAAATAGGATAGAATGAAAGCTGCCTTTGTGGTGGAGTCAGGAAACGAGGTAGGACGGCACAAGAAATGTAACCTGCAATGAGTAATGAAGGTACGATATGTCTTGGGGTCCCCATGAAAGCACTCCGGAGGTGCCAAAGGAAATTGGGCGGCCATGAAAACAGGTACTTTCTCTTGCTGAGGCGTGGCATCCCTGGTACAGAACCCCCATTGGAGGACCCAGCCACAGGGACTTGACTGGCATGGAATCTGGCCTGTAGGCCGTCTATACGTTGTTGTGTAGCATCATGAGCGGCAGTTATATCAGCATGCAGGTCCGCAACCAACTGGACCAAAGCTGCTAATGGGTTGTTAGAGGCTTCCATGGCTAATTTTTTTAAGGCTTCTGAATATGTGAGACTGCCAAGTATTTCGAAGCCAAAGGGAGCAGTTGACTCGTCGTGTAGAAGACGATATCTTACTGCCAATACAACTCTTAATCGTACACAAGGACGGTATGACAGTTTTATTAGCCGGAAGATGGACTCTGCACCCAGGAACAGGATTCGGATACTGGAACGGGAATGTCACAGCCACTGTATGCAAGAACACAGTAATCAAGAACTGGTCTCATGCATAAACAACAATAAGCACCAAGGCTAGAAAGAGGCTCACTTGTGATTTGCAGGTTGGGTGTTTTCCTCTATAGTAACTAGTAATCCTGTTCTAATGGTACAAAGGAGGCGAGAGCCTGTGGGCAAAATATAAATACTGTAAGTGAAGGTAAAGAGAGGTAAAGACAATAGAATTGAGATAAGAAGGAACAGTCTTGCCATCAAAGGAATCTTGAGAGTTCCAGAGGAAGTCCTTGGTGGAGTGACCTATCCCGCCGGCATGCGGACGCCTGCAATGGTGTCCAGTTCAGACAACCTAACACTGACGGCACGAGGACGCCTAATACCGGGTGTGCGGAATCGGCAGTCTCTAGTCCAGGCACACCTAGTGAAATCTGTTAAGGCCAGAGTCCGGGCAGGCCAAGTTCCTTGGTGAAAAAGTTATTTTCCTTGAACACACGAGGAAAGAAGAAGTTGTGGAGAACTCAGTCTGTGTCAGCATTCCGGGTCGGCGTTATGCTAGAGGTGACTGTAGACAAACGTAAGGCAAGCAATCCGTGTAAGCGTTCCGGGTCAGCGTTGTGCTGGCGGTGACTGTAGAAAAACGTAAGGCAAGCAATCCATGTCAGCGTTCCAGGTCGGCATTGAGGAAGCACAAAAAAGGCAATGGGAAACAAGATCAGAGTTCAGGAAGCAGGACAAGGGGAGAACAAGGATAAGCAAGATCCAGAGGGCAGGAATACAAGGCACGTAGAACCAAATCGCGGCTGAATAGCAAATTCAGAAGCGCCGCTCGGGCGGGGAGGAGGAGCTTATATTGGGGTCAGCTGATCTGCAGTGTCAAGGGTAACGTGAGAGCGCATAGGCAGAACGTGAGTGCAAACTGGTACCCCAGTGTTTCCATGGTAACAACCATTGCTCTCGTAAAGACCATGAGCGTGGTATGAAAGACTTATGTTTAATCGGGCGGGACTTCTGAGATTTCCGTACTGAGTGTGTATGTCCCGCTGTTAACGAAACACCAGATGCCATAGGAGTATTACAAGAGCTATTCCTGACATCAGGTGTACTTCATCAGGGGGTGGCAAGGATCCGATAATATTCGCAAGACAATTAATCTTATGTACAAAGCCCAAGCCCCCAACAGCGATGCTTGCCTGATCTCCATAGATTTGGAAAAGGCGTTTGACAGGGTGGAGTGGCCTTTTATGAAGAGGGTCCTTGGAAGGATAGGGCTTGGCCCTGGCTTTTTGCGGTGGGTGGAGGCGCTGTACACAGTGCCCACAGCACGGGTGCAGGTTAACAATGTGATGTCTGGCCCTTTAAATTAGCTGGGGCACAAGACATCGGTGTGCCTTCTCACTGCTGCTATATGCCCTCACAATGCAGCCTCTGGCAGTCCCGATAAGTGTCAAACAGGGGATTAGGGGCATACAGTGTGGCAAGGTGTTGTTTAAAGTGTCCTTGTTCACAGATGTTATCCTGGGCTATTTTACTGACGTTGACTCCTCACTCCACTAACTTTTGGCAAAAATAGAGAGCTATGGACACCTCTCAGGCTTCAAAGTCAACATTGATAAGTCAAGCATTAAGCCGGTATGGTTGGCTGTCCCTTCTTGGATTCTCGGTCTCATTACTTGGGCGTCAGGGTTGAGAAGACTCGAACAAAGTACCTGGGGGTCATTGTTATGAGAGATGTCACAGAACTAGCCAAAGCAAATTTTTATCCAATGGTAGATGAGATCAAGGAGGACCTTAAGAGGTGGGATCCCCTAACCCTTTCTTGGTACGGGTGCATGATATCAATTAAAATGAACATTCTCCCCTGTTTGCTTTATTTATTTTCTGCCCCCCCGACAAAATTTCTGGACGCGTTTTTCACCGACTTGAGGGGCGCGCTGCTTAGATTTGTGTGGCAGAATAAGAGACCTTAGGTGAAGTGGGCCACTCTCAAACTCCCGCGGAACCAGGGTGGCTTCGGCCTTCCGGATCTGTATCTGCACTACAAGGCAGCTCAACTCCGGGTAATGTTGGAACACTCAAGGTAGGACATGTGGACCTAATGGACATACCATGAGGACCTGGAGGTACATCCTTTAAAGGTGAGGGGCTTCCTCTGGCCCCCGCAATGTTAAGGATTTCAATCAGGCAATACAACCGGGTCTCGCCTAGCATGTAATGCACAGATGAAATACTTATTTATTGTGTCTACAGGTTCAATATTCTGAGTGATATACCATTCATATCACACCCTTCTCAAAATACCCCCCAGGTCACAGTGGACCAGGAATCAGGCTTGTTGGTAAAGGTAAATATTTATTTAAAATTCAAATCGATATATATATATATATATATATATATATATATATATATATATATATATATATATATATATATATATATATGGTATATATGGGGCAGCAATCACCAATGTGGTGACAAAATAATTTGGAGAGTAAGTAAAGCAATTGAATTCACTTATAGCAATACACAATAGAAAACACAGGAAATAGAACAGTTTTGGCTTGTGAAAAGATAGCGTTTAGGTTAAGATTCCCCCTGCAAGTTCTTAATTCACAAATGAGCAATTCTACATAGATGTAAGTAAGCAGCAGGTATTTAGGAATAAAGAACAGAGTGCAGTGTTTGAATATAATCTTCCCTCCCCAAACAAAAGACAAAAGCATTTTTGGGAAATTACACTTTTTAAAATGAGTTGAAAATGGCTTTGAAAAACAATGAAAAGTGTGCAAATTGCTTAAATTGATGTGAATTCCTATGAGAGCAACACTGAACAGATTCTAACCAACATGAGCTACAAGATGAGCAACAATACACACTTTAAACCAGAATGGAAGTTAAGAAACACTTTGAATGTGAAAAGACACGTGTAAAACCTTTCCAAAAATGCGAATTTGCGCCTAAATTTCACTATGCGATTTTTAATAAAAACGGGTCAAATACACTGTTTCAGAATTTGGTTGTGGATGTAGCTACAGGTCTTAGGTTTAACTGAGAGTTGAAATACGCTCCCTGTTTCCTGGAATTATTTGCGCATAAAACGCACATTTGCATGCCTTTCTGCCCGAAAAGTTTGAGGTATGGGGATTTTCGGGAAGAATGGCACGCAAATGTGCGTTTCACGTGCAAATAATTCCATGAATCAGGGTGTACGTCTCTAGCTATAAAATTGAAGGACGTATGTAAGTTTTAATGAGAGGCGTTTTTGAAAAAAATAGAACAGAGAAAAGCAGAAATTTGGTTTCATCAAAATGACAGATTGGTTTTATTTAAACTATATTAATGACTAAGAAAAAGAGAATGCCCCTCGTGAATTTCCACAGTTACGCACGGCCGATTGTAACCCTTCATGTGGTGGATACTCTGTTTTTCGGGATGGGAATTATTTTATTTAATCCAAATCACTAATGGCTTATGGTCTAATGAAACAAATGAGAAAAAGATCAGCGCTAACACTCAGGATTACAACAGGGTTGCAAAAATGGTTCAGACAATATTAGAGGTTCTTAAGTTAAAGAGAGAATGGGTTATAGATTGGGAGAGGACAAGGCAAATATACTATGGGTCACGAGGATTCCTGTTGATACAGTCCACTGTAAATTAAGATTGGACCATCAGGTTATGGTCATTATGGGTCAGGTCTACGGGCAGCAGGGCACCTCTGGCAGAATTTGATCAGCTTGGCGGTTCTGGTCAATTGGACTGCACCTCAGATTGGATTGGATTGGCCCTTCTGTTCACTGGACACTGGAGATTAGCGGTATGGCGAGTTCAGCAGGCAAGCCTGGATGGTAGCAAGCCAAACTGGATCAGAATAATTTCCCTTTGGGATGGTTTCAGGATTTGGGCCTAGCTGAAAAGAGTTCAGCAAATGCTGAGGCCTGGGTTTTGCAAAGTAGTCTGGAATCAGGACAAGATGGAAATTCAGGAACAGGATGAAGAAGTCAGGACCAGAGCGTCAAGCAGAAATCAGGATGTAGTCAGGAATCAGTGTGTGTCTGTGTGGTGTGAGGTTCTCATATTTATCATGCCAAGTGACATCACTCAGTTTATGGTAGGGGCAGAATTTCAAACCACACCCCCACGGCTGTGATAGGTCAAAGGCACTTGCCTTTTTCTGGTTGGAGGTCAGAAAGTGCTGTCATATTTTATGATGTGATTTGGGAACTCTCACAGTGATTTGAACCACAATTTAACTTTCCCATGAATACACATTTCTATAATTATGCCCTCTAATAAAATCGGACACATACATTACATATTTTGTGGGTTATCCTTACATCTAACTCCCATCTCAGTGAGAGATAGCTCTGTTGTTCTGTGGAATTTTGTCAATTTTAATCATAACGGTTTGGCCTAACAATTCCTAATTCAGTACATATCCATGCAATTACCCCTAGAACACGGGTATACAATATTATATTTGCAGCATCAATAGTTTTGCCACAATTATTCTTTTTGTGTAACTTTTGTTCCTTATGTAGTAGAGGGTTCACGTGCGTCTTCACAGAAAGAGCATAACATTAGATTTACAACTACCAATTTTTAGATTTGTCCTCCTCCTCCTTCATGTTGCAAAGTTAAGGTTTTGTTGTGTCTTGACTGTCATGTAGCCGAAGAGTCCTCTGTCCACAAGTGCCGCACAGAGAGAATCAAAGTCACTCTCTGTGCCACCTTTGAGGCCACAGGTGGGAGATGTTCTTTCCGGAACTGCGGTACTCGTGGAACCCCGAACCACTGTAAAGGAAACACTGGTTAAGTGTCAAGCCAAAACAGAATCAACAACCAATCAACAAGTAAGTGGAACGGTCTTACCAAAAGGTGTCTGTGGAGTGGCGGTTGTACCTATGGGGGAGGTTCCGAGACCCAGCAAGGCTGTTCTTTCAGTCTGTAAGTATCCCAGCAAGGTTGCAAGTGCCAGGCCCACCTGATGCCAGAATCTGCACAAGAAGGGTGGCACGTAGTAGGAGTCTGTGAAGCAGTCCGTGGTCGTAACAATGATCCAAAAGCAAGTACCAAAGCCAAGGATTATCCGTTGCCAGTCCGTGAAACAAATCCGAGGTCAAGATCCAAAAGGGGTGAAACAAAAGGTATGTAGCGCCGTACAGGAATCCGAAGAAACAGCCGTGAAGCATCGAAGCACCGCAACAGAGCCGTTTAAATACTGGCGCTGCTATTTCCTCCCGGTCACATGACCCGCGAGCGCATCACGTGAGTGTAGTCCAGAAACACGTGAGCGGAAGGCGGCGGTCATGTGACGCGGAAGAAGTCGGTCTAGCAGCCGCCACGGAAGACGCCAAGGGGATAGACGTCTCCGCGGGCAAAGAGCATGACGACCCAAGCTTTGTGGCAGTCGGCTCCGTGGCAACTGGGGCGAAGAGAGAACCTGTGAGACCCGGAACCGGGCAAGAGGGCGAGGGGTGTTCGGGGCACGGGGATGAGCAATGGGACCCCCAGAGGGAGTGGAATGCGTGACAGGTTTTCAAAGCTTAATCACAAATAGGATTTTAAACAACAAATGTCTTTTAGCAGGTTTTTTTTTCTTCTTTCAACTGGCAACAGCTGTCAAATTCCTTTGATCAGGGTGGGGGTCCAGAGGGAAGTTTCCTGCCCCTCCCCTGAAGGGATCAGTGTTCAGCCTGCCATTGTCCTTGGCTGGGCCCCAGACGAATGTCTAATGAGTTCTTTGTTTTAAATACGCGAGAACCTCCTGCAGCAATTAAACCTTCCTGCTAGCAGTGGAGTGTCAACCTGAAGTGTCATCTTTCCCAGCTTTTCAAGTCACAATTAATTATTTAATTAACTCCAGACTGGGTTTTGACTTTAAGATTCACCTAAATCTTTCATTTAAAACATATAAACATGAACACAGTTTATAGGTGTTACTGTTAACTATTATCTATTACTCTGTTAATTCTGTAGATATTCCGAAAAGGAAGACTCAAAAGGCAAGTGCGATTATACAGTAATAGAATGTATCACTAACCTGGGCAGTCAGCAGATTCCAGAGGAGACAACACTGCAGAAGGGAAAGGCTTCCCAGACAATCCTGCCCCTTCCTCACCCAAGAATAAGGTACTCAGCGAGAGAGAGGGCACGACTCCCAGGGAAAACCCTCCGAGGACAAAAAACCCTGAGTAGCTGTGGACAAGCGGAGTAGTGTCCAGGTCACAAAATTGGTAGCGTCTCACAGGAGTCTGGAAGGCTTGATGGCGGTGAACACTTCCCTAAAGAGAAGAGACAGAACAGATAAGTATTTTCGATACGAGAGGCAGAGAGCGAAAGGTATGAAAAAGTGAGAAAATAACACGTACTCCCTGGTCTGAGATGAAATGCCTAATCCGCTAGAGTGGAACCTAATTCCCGTGACTGAAGATCTCTGCACCCAGTAATACTAAAAGGAAAATGGTTCTATGCAAAAAGAGAGAGGTTAGATTCGAAACAACAGAAGAGAAATGCAAGAAGCTAATGGGCATTTAAAGAGGGAGACTCACTTTCCAGAGATGAATGGGAAAACAGCAGCTCATAGCTTGGCTGAAGAAAGGTTTAGAAAAACCTGGTGCTCCGATGAAAGAGCGATGGAACCGGGTTGAATGCTCGACAAGGGGAGAGTACTGCGGGGAGATTCTGAATAGAGAAGACAATGACAGGGAAAGTTAGAAAGAGGGAAGTCACAACATTTGAACAACTGTAACAAATTCTAGGAACAAACTTACGGAGCGCCGTCATGGACAGTAGCGACGCATTTGCTTGTCGTCCTTGCTTCCGTATATGGAGTCACGTGATTACTCAAGAACGTCCTTTGCGGACGTGAATCCACAGTACCATTGCCCTTAGCACAGCCAAGGTGATTGTCAGCCATGTTGGGAGTACTCATGAATGTTGCACCGCATAGTCGCCGGCGCTGCCACAATGACCAGCGACGGAAAAGTCTAACAATAGGGGATTTTGACATTGAAAGAATTAGGCCTTTCACAAAAACAAGCTTTTAAACAGGTCGATTTTGCACTTCTTCATGGAAAAAGCACATTTAAACTGAATCCTTTACATCAGAGTTTCCCCTGCAGCACACATTTTATTCAGCACCAGTTCTTCTCTTAAATGCTGAGATTTGGTTGCAGTCTGGAAGTAAGTATCCAGCCTTTGCTTGGAGTTTTCTCTGCACAGCTGAAATTGTTACATGTTTTGCCATTTTTAGCCGCATTTTTCTTTCGCGTGGAACTGAAAGAAATGTTGCTGGGCTGACTTTTTCATGAGATACATTTCTTAGCTGCTGTCAGTCAATGAGGCCCGGCTTCTCTGGCCACACTGGATGATCTGTACGCCTTTTAATTTCAATGATTCACTGGAAAATAAATGGATCTAGCGCCAAAGCAGCACTTTGAAGATTGCAAAGCTGCATTTTAAAAGGCATTTCCGGTTTTTAGCCCAATTCTGTGGCCCTGCTTCATGTTAAATGTAACAGCACCCACTGGCATTCTCTTGCAGTGAGAATTCTGTTTCCCCCCCACTTTGACTGTGTGTGGCAGGGGTGTGCAGCCTTTTGTGATGTGACCCATGCACAGTTTTGCAGATTTTTGCGCGCACAGGGGTTAGCGCATCATTTTTGGCTGTTTCTTTCCCCATTTGTAAATTGATGCAGTAGGGCATATCGGAATGGGTCAACATATCCCAAAGCATAGGGCCATTCCTAGGTCTGTAAGGGAGCATCCCATGCTAGGGGACCTCTGGGAGCTATGGAGGACAGTTGGGGTGCATAGGACTTCTCCTCTTGGCCTTTGCCCATGGCGATGGTGTGGGGTCCCCCATTTAACTTGTCGAAAGGGGGATGAAACCTACCAAACAGTGGTCAGATCGGGGCCTCAAGAGGGTAGGACAACTGTTTTGGGAGCATCGCTCTAGGGAATTTGAGGAGGTGTGGGAGGTACGGGGGAGGGATGCAATGACAATTTTCACCTACCTGCGAATGAAGGGGCTGTTTACAGACCCCAAGTAGGGTGCCTTGGTGGCTAGAGCTCTAACTCCTTTTGAGAGAATATTGGATGCAGTGACCACCCGGAAGGGCATCCTGTCAAGTATATACAACATACTGGTCTCCACCACTGTAGCAGGGAGGCAGACCTTTAAAAGATACTCGGTGGAACTTGAGGGTGGGGAAATCACTGATGAAGATTGTGCTAACATTTTCAGGGTGAACATCCACGGCAACCTTTTCACCTCCGCCATGGAGCATAACTACAAAATACTACAAGGGTGGCATAGAGACCCCTGAAGATCTTGAGAATGTTTCCGGGATCGTCTCCTCACTACCAGAGGGGCTCTGGACAAATGGGCTCACTCTCCCACATGTGGTGGCACTGTACCAGGATCCACATTTTCTGGCAAGAACTTCTTAGCTGGATTAAGGATGTTACAGGGGTTCAATTGAGCATGGATCCACTTCAGATTCTCCTCGGGATCCCGGCTAAGGATAGGGAGGAATATAGACTGCCAAGGTTATGGGGGGCCCTGCTGTGGGCCAGAAGACTGGCAATACCTCAAAAATGGAGGGGAGGAGATGTGCCCACTAGCATAGAGTGGGAAGGGAATCCGTTTGGTATGATGGTATTGGAAAAACTGACTGTCCTTGCAAATGACTGTTTGGGATCCTTCCAGGAGGAATGGAGTGCATTTATAACCAGGGTGGAGGGCACTAATGCTTAGTCATTGAGGGTGGAGATGGGTTGTGGGTAAACACTGCATATTGACTTGCAGGGGGGAGCCAATCCATGTTATCTACTTTGACTCATTTACAACGCTCCCTGGGACTCAGAACTGTTTGGAGGAAAATTGGAAACTGAACAAATGGTTATTGAGATGGGGAGAGGCTGGCGGCAAGGAGTTATCATTTCCAAAAAGTAATAAGTTGTGGTCGGTGGTTGACTGAATGCAAATAAAAACTAATGTTTAAAAAAAGATAGGGAACCTCTTCAAAGCAGTAGGGCTCAGAGAGGCAAAGTCACTTTTCCGCAGTGCATAGTCACTTTGAACCATGCAAAATATTCCATGGAAATTTCAGCTTCTCATCCATATCAACATTTCATCATAGAAGTAGAACAATATTTTGTTCTGGGTTCAGATATCCAGTCGTGCTATATATGTGAGAACTCAACCTTTATTAGTACAATGCCTACAAGAACAATACATCACAATAATCAGTGCTATGAGCATGATAAGCATGGCAACTCCTAGTTAGGGAGTTGCCCTCGGACCTACCGCCATCCAGAGTGAAAGGACCCACCAGTTTTTCCCCCGGTTGGCTCCTAAGAACGGTAAGCAAAGCCATAGAGCCAACAATTCACCAAAACACCCCCCGCTTCCTCAAAATATATTGGGACCGTAAAGCAGGGAGACTCTGTCCAAGTTAAAGATCGCTGAGTACCCGGCTCAAAGGACTTTGTCCCACAGTCACCGGCTGCGTGTCTTCCGAAATCGTGGGCGTATCTTGAACAAGCCTTCCTCTTTACCTGCTATTGAACCAAGCAAGCTTAAAGTCGAAAAAGTAAATACGGGTTACTTTGAAGGATCAAAGGAACCAGCCCTGCAGTCGCCGCTGGAAATAATTGAGAAGGATCAGTTCAGAATCCACCTATAGAGAAGTTCTGTAGCCACAAAAGAGGAATCCTCATTTACTGCCACAATGAAGCCATGCATATACCCTTAGAGGTGTCCAGCTCTCTCACACTCCCTCGGACCACCTGAGACCACTTAGCCACTCCACTTCTCTGCTCCGTGTTCAACGGTCCAAATAAGTTTTTAAACTCTTGCAGCAGTACTCAGCTCTTGGCCACACCTCCAACCTCAGTGAGCAGCAAGGAAAGACCGCCACCTCATACCACTTAGCTACGCCACTTCTCTGATCTTTTCTCCCTCTGACATTTCTTATTCAAACAAATCATGGATAATCCCATGCCATAGAATGTCCATTGCTCCTAGTCTGTGACAGGTAGTGAGGATTATGTTAATGGCACAGAGATGAGTATTATCCGACCCATAGTTTCCCCCCTGATATTTTGGTTTGTATTTCCTGACAGACGGATTCTTCTCAGGCCAGTCTTTCTGGGGGCCTGTTGGTCTGAATGGTGTCTGGTACTGCTTGTTTTCATCCTGCGAGGCTCTGTGATGATGAGGGTCGCAAGTTAGAAAAGAGCAAGGACTATTATGGAACTTGTAACAACCATTCACTTTTTGTTTTCTTACTGCTGTGGAGCTAATAAAAGAGATTATGATGCATAATACTCACCTGTGTGCCATTATTAGAATCCCGACTCTCGTCACAGGCAGCGCTGGCGATTGGTGCCGGCTCTTACCGGATCCGAGATCCAGCACCAGATGTGTAGCCGGATCTCGGCATCCGGCCAGAGTCAGCGCTGGGGGAAAAAAAAGCACCCGCAAGCAAACTGCAACTTCCTCTGGTGACCCCGTGGAAGGGGTCACCAGAGGAAGTTACAGTCCTCAGACATGACCCGGTCCTCAGCCAACGACCCGGTTTATTTTTTTATTTATGAAATGTTTGTCGGATACCGGTATCCGACAAACATAGCATAAATAAATAAATAAATAAACAGGTATCCAACGAACATTGCATGATAAATAAATAGCCCATTAACATTAAAACTATCACACACAATGCATGCAGCCACCCAATTGCTTTCAGAGGGGAGCTGCAGGAGCTGTGTCGCGTGTGGTTCAAGTAAAAGAAAACGTTGCTTATGGCGAACAGAAATCACTATGTTTGAATAGTACCCAAGGGGGAGTCTTGTTTAATAATATGGGCTGCAAATTGTGCATTTTAAACAATATTTACTCAACAATTTGGTCAAAACTATTATCCGCATAGTGAAGTAACTCAGTGGTTTAATGTGTAATTGATCTATAGTTTGGAAAAGAAGCAGCATGAAAGAAACAGTGCCGTTTTAAACTATTATTTTGGACATTTCCTTTGATCAGAGGTCAACTGCCAGCCCCACCCCCCTAAACCCTGCCTCATCGGGCACGCTCACCACCAACTTCGCCCCCACGCCGACCCTTGTGGGATCCTCCACCATTTTTTTTTCCATTTCTACCACTGATCACAGGCGAGGAGCAATCGACATTAGTGTCAGAGGATTTGCAAGCATTTGGCAAGACAGCTGCGTGCAACACCCCCGATTTCCTCTTCCCCAGAGGACATTGCTATACAGAGCTAGCAATTTCTTCATCCCACGGGTCTGCAATGGATATTTGGACTTGCCATACAAAGACTTTTCGTGGTGCTGGAAGTCATGTGGTGGTCCCCTGTTCCAGGCGCCTGTGGCTGTCAGGGAGCCTACATGACCTTTCACATACCACCAACAAGCTCCACATCTCAGAGTGGGTTGTGGGCCCGGCCACCTTGTTCAAATCCCCCCCCCAACATTCATACACAAAACGTCATAGCCAAACAGGTGACATAATCATGAATTACAAGCCAAATCGCACAGCAGTTAGTTCTTGGAAACATTGCATGAAAATAACTTACATATTTAAAAGCGATATTCATTGCCCAGTTCCATTAGCTTACTGCCATCACCGCTCATGACACCGCTTCTAAAAATGGGCTCAGCTTCCTTGATATCTACTTGCCCGATCTTTTCATGATCAAATTCAGAGAAGGACCCGCGCTGGCAGGCTATCAGTAGGTTGGGACCACCCTGTGATATTGCGGCAGCCGCACATCAGTGAAACCGCTCCCATCTGCCCATTCTTTCTCATAGACTATTTCAGTAGAGCCATTAATGGGCCTTGGATGTCTTACGCCCCCCACCATTTGGATGATTACTTAAGACTTAAGGGGCCGCCTACGCGCTACCTGAAAGTAAAATCAAACACACATGTGAAGGATGTTGCTTTGCAGACCAGGTGGGAGCACGCACCTCTAGCACCCATTCCTGGCAGACAGGGCAAAATAGAGGTGCTGAGGGGTGTGCTACGCCTTATTAACACTCAAGCATATATATACATATATTTATTTATTTATTTATTTCAATGTAGGATTCTGGTATATTTTCTCTAAATGGTACGGCCAATTCAGACGATGGGGTTGGACAAAGGACCATTTTTGCTATTTTGACAATTGACAAGCACATTAGTCTAGTTTGATGATACCATTTTAAACATCTTCTAAAAACGTCTTTCTCAATAATGCCTTCCTCAGTAAGGACAACCAACAACACACATTGAACCAAGGGCAAAGGGTTAAAGGGTTAAACAAAGAAAACTAGGAAAGTGTTGAGATTAAACAAAAGCCGCAAGAAAAACACCAATTTTAAGTTGTTACTGCGAAAGACGTTTTTTCAAAAAAGACATTTACCCTGGAACCTAGTCTAGGTTTAGGGCTTGTGAGAGAGACTCTGCAGCATTAAAGACTGGGACGAGGAAGAAGGTGAAGTGGTAACGTTCTAACATAGGCATCCCTAACTTTCCGGAGCAAATTAGTTTTCTGTACCAAATACATCTGCACAGGTCTCACAAGAAAGTCAGGGGTTATAAAAAGAAATATTCGAGCTTTGGTGAAAACACACATTGGGCCTCATTATGACCCAGGCGTTAAGGGGTTAACAGCGCCGTAAAAGGTGTCGGCGCTGTTAAACCCTTAACACCTAATTACGAGGTCCCTTTGCGGGTTGTAGCAGGCGTTAAAAAACGAACCCACAAAGGGACTTTGGAGGTAATTACGGCACCGTAATTTACGGTGCCGTAATTACCGCCTTCCCCATTCCCATTGAGCCCCATGGGCCAAAAATGGGAATGGGGAAGGGGCAATGGTGAATGGGGAATTACCGCCCCGCCAACCTTGCTAATAGCACCATGGTCGAGCGCCTGGGTCGTAATGAGGCCCATTGCGTTTGTCTATAGTAAATAAAGGGTATCGTTTTTGAGGATGTACAATCTTAAATCAAGCTCAGGGTGTTGCTAGGTTTGTAAAAGATCCAGGGCTACTAATGGTCTCACGAGATATGGTTCAGGGCCAGCTCTGTACCGAGCTTTGACACTCTCCTCCCTGATGGCAACAAGATCCTCTCGGCGCCCAGATCCAACCGTTCCCGGGGAGGTTGCAGCCCTGATTTTCCCTGAGGGGATTCCTGCCTCTGTCATTCCTATGCAGGCCTACTCAGCTTTTGAATGCCTCGTCTGCAGGCTCTCTCTCTCTCTCTCCTGGCCATTCCCTTACTGTGGCTACCATCTATCTGCTACCTGGTCAGATCTCCTCCTTCCGCTCTTAGTGTGCGGACCTCTCCTCTTCCCTCCTGGTCTCAACCACTCAACTCCTCCTTCTTGGAGACTTCAACATCCACCTGGATGCCTCCTGTCCTTCCTCTGGGCTCTTTCTCGACCTCTGCGACTCTCTCTCACTCTCTATTCTCCCTTCTGGCCCGACTCACTCTGCAGGGCACACTCTGGATGGTTTGATCTCTTCAGACCTTCCCCTTTCTTTTTTTTTTTTTTTGATACAGCTGAGTTTAATCAACTTTTCAAAAACGAGAAATAATAACAAATGAAATAAAAATACAAGAGAAAATCATTAAAATGAATAATAAAAGAGAACCAACAATACAAATGAATTGGGAAAGTTAACTATACAATCCCATTTCTCAGATGTACAACTAGTTCTGTTCGCTTTAAAATTGATAACAATGAATGATTATATATTGATTTCAGAAGGTAAAATTGCATCAAGGAAATGAACTATTGCTTTGATTATGGAGAACTTAGTTCCAGCTAAAAGTAAATTCCAAATCTGATTTTCATCTTATTGTTTATACAGGTTTAGTACATGAGCAAAATGTTTGGTTCGTAACTCTTGCAAATTGATACAGGAGATAATTAGATGTTGCAAGGTCTCCTTTTCTGTGGAGAACTCGCAGAAGCGACAATAATTCAAATTATGAGGAATCATATGCCGCCTAGTAAGCACTTCTCTAGTTAAATACAGATTTAATCTAAAGCGTAGAAAGTTATTTCTTATAACTGGTGCAGGACATTTCAACAAATAGTTCACCACTTGGCTGAGTTTTTTATGACCAAAGTTATCTCTAGTGAAGTCTTTAAATTTCAGACAGATTTCAGAATTTAGTATCCAGGCATAATGATTAAACTTAATTTTGGCCTGTGCTGGTCTTTCAAGCAAGAGCGTCAAAGTTATGTCCGCATCAGACAAAATAGTCAATACCTGGTTTCGCCATCTGAGTGGGAAGGGATGTTTCGATTTAGTTAGATGGTGAGCCACCGTACTCAAAATGTTGTTACTTTCCAACCCCAATAAACATTTACGAAAAAAAGCACACATTCGCCACTTGACTCTAGATGCTAGCGAGTTAAATCCCAACTCAAACCGTAAAATAGGCATGGGTGTACAATTCGGAAGATGTAATACTTTTCTCCAGTAACAGGCTTCTAGTTTGTTCCACATTTCATCACTAGGGTGCAACTTCGATTCCGCCGCATAGATCAACATTGGTACTACCTTTTGTTCATAAAAAAGTAGGATGTGTTTCAGCGTAAATTTACCATATTTATAATGCAAAATTTTAGCTTGCGAGATCAAATTTGAGAGTTTGACCTGCAAGTTAGTCTGATACAGATAATCAATTCTTGTATTCGGCACCATAAGCCCCAAATATTTATACTCCGTTACAGTTTTCAATGGCACATTACAAATCGACCATGGGTAATTAAATGTTTTGTTTTTGCGATGTGATTTACAAATCATAATTTGTGATTTGTCAAAGTTCACAATTAAATGATTATTCTTCACATAAGTCGTAAGGGCACCCAATAAATTTTGGAAACCACTAGGGGTCAGGGAAATTAAAACCAGGTCGTCAGCGTACAAAAGCCACGCTATGCGCTGTCCCCCCAACTCAGGAGCATCAGATATGACTTGCCTAAAAGATTTACCCATGTCTAAAATAAATAAATTAAACAAGAAGGACGCCAATATACAGCCTTGCTTAAGACCAATATATGTATTAAACGGTGAGGACAATAGACCTTCCATAGTTAATCTAATGCGCATAGTAGTGTCAGTATGGAGGTGAATTATCAAGGCTAATAATGATATAGGGCAGCCCAGCAGATCTAGTTTTTGAAACAAGAAGTCACGATTTACTGAGTCAAATGCAGAACGGAAGTCAATAAAAGCGCAATATAATGATTGCTTCCGCTCTGCATACTGATCCTTTAACATGTTAATGGTTATAATATTGGGAAGTGTGCCCAACCCACTAATGAATCCTGATTGAAAGGGATCCTTTTGAAGTTGTTCTTAGATCAAATATTCAAGTCTCTCAATATTAGGCGGCAGAAGATTTTCCCAGGCACATCTAATAGTGAGATCGGTCTATAGCTGGCCGGATTGGACCGATCACCTTTCTTATAAATGGGTACAACAATGGCTTGCTTCCAAGTGTGAGGTATTTGCTGCGTGTCAATGATATTAGTAAACATTGCATGTAGTATATCAGCCCAGATTGTCGGATGTTTTAAGATGCATATTTGACAACCCGTCTGGACCTGGAGCTCTTGAGCAACTAGCTTGGTTGATGAAAAATAATATGTCCTCCCTATCAAATTTGAGATCAAACATCAAATGATGCAAAGGTTTAACAGTCTTTGCAGTATCAGATGATGGCGCATAAAGGTTAGAATTAAACTGAACCCATATGTCTTCATTCACGTTGTTTGTCTGAATGGAGACTTGAAGTCCTGCTGTGGCTTGATTAATTAATCTCCATGATTCTGCTGAATTCTTACTGGCTAGAGTCCTTAACATGGTACTCCCGTCATTTTGGTACAATTTAGCCTGCCTACCTCTCACCCAATTCCTATATCTTGTTTTGATTTGAGTGAGTGTCGTTGCTCTCTCGTCACGAGGGAGTTTATAGGCCTCTCTTTTTTCAACGCGAATTCTCGATTTCATCGCTTTCAATTCGTGATCGAATATATGTAGATGTGGAGTTTGTTTTCGATTATGTAAGGTGGAGTTGTGCTGGAACAACTGCATTAGATCATGATAAAGTACAGGTGAGCATCTTTCGCTATAATTCTGGCACTTTAATTGAGCCTCATAACAAGATCTAAATGCTTCTAAGGATTCTTGCGACAGGTTAACCTATTCCTGGCTGTGTTTACAAAAATAGAATCTCTTAGACATTGCAAAGTTTCTTGAGTCTCATTTTGATGGCAGACCCAGGTCATTTTAAGCATGTTGTGGTCACTAGCGTCCATGTCAATAACTTGAAATGTTTTTACTTTACTTAACATGATGGGATTGACATAGATGTAATCAATTATCGCCTCGCTAGTTGCACGGTGCCATGTTGGTCTGGGTGGAATATCCATAGCAGTCGAGCCATTTAACATGAATACATTTCTGGAGTTCGCAAGACTCAACCATTTGTCAAGACGACCCATGTCAGATTTATACTTAGGAGCCAGACAATGGAGATTAAAATCTCCAGCTATGATGATGGTATCCACTTGGCAATCAAGTATAATAAGATCAAGCGCCTTATGCATAGAGTCCAAAAAGTCATCGTCTGAGATACTCAGAGGATTCCAGTATACGTTAATAAGTGCGCAATGCATACGATGTCCAATCAATCTGGTCATTTGTAAATGGGAATTTGGAGAAAACCATGATTGGATTTTTTTTTTGGGATTTTTAAGGCAGAACTCAGCCTAACAGCCGTTAGTAGGCCAGAGGTAGGACGACCTAATTTCCCCTTAACAGCTGGAGAGTGTACGATATTATGATTATCCCATGTTGGAGCACGTAGCAACCAGGATTCTTGTATTAAAATAATATCGTGATTTAGTAATGAGATGTCTTGGTTATTCATTAAGTGCTTATGTCCTCTAGAATTCCAGCTAATCAAGGAGAAAGTGGTGTCATGTCCATTTAAATGCTAACGTTGCAGATCTTCATGGTTGCAATGACATTTAGCTATACGAGCATTTTGCTTTCTATCCGATTGCTGATATATATTTGGTTTAGTGATTTCCAATGCGTTGCAGTCTATAGGTTCCAAACCTGTTGAGACTATAAATCCCAGGTCGAAAAGCTGGGTCTTTGCGGCCCAAATGGCATTAACCACCACTCTAGAATTTATCCATAAATTCACAACTGCCCAATTTATTCCATCCGTAAATTCCACCTGTACGATGTCAATAGATCCAATATCATCAAGTTCCGGCAACTCGCTAAATATAGATAGAACAGCTGCTCGATTCAAGTGATATTGCCGAGCCAGTGCTGGTTGACATCTAAAAGATAGCGAGTGCACAGCCGGGCGTTTGGAGGAACGGGCAACATTTTTCTGGGTATCGACTTTACAAGGGGCTGATATTTTAGCATTTAGCTTAGGAGCAGATTTAACTTCATTTCCGTTCGGTTCAGTTTGGGAAGCCAAGATTTTGGATAGCGTGATTTTAATCAATTCTTCAATGTTTGCGCAAGGAGCCATCACTTGCTGTGCAACCTTGATATTATTAGAAGAAGATGAGGAGCCAGTATTCATTAAGGAATCAGCTGATTGTATTTTCGGCACGGCTACCGAGACAGAGTGTTTTGTGCCAGTATTCACGTCAATATCGGTTGACTCAGGTGAATGAGTCGTGGATAGGGAGTCTGGAGGAAGCAATTTCTGTGGCGGCAATTGTGAGGCCATATAGTCATCCACTGCCTGCCTTAATTCTCTGCGACGGTCAGACAGGATTGGATCTTCTAGTGCTGCTTTAGATTGCAGGCGTGACAATGTATTAGATTGGTTGGATGAACAAGCATTTTCAGCAGCTATGGCTACATTTACCAAGGAATTCAGAGGACAATACGATTCCGCAAGCTTACTCTTCTCTAAAGAGTTTGTGGTCTTCCTAATCTGTAATTGCTTCAGATATTTTTTAGTAATAGCACTAGATGCAATTTTGGTGGCATTAGAAGGTATTGAAAGTTTGTTAACAAAAGTTTTAATGTTGGAGCTGTTCTTGGCTACAGACGTGATATTTTTCGACTTCTTGGATACACCTTGCTTTAATTGAATTGGCTTCGTAAACATGTCAGATACATTTGTATGAGTGGCATCAAATAATGGATAGTTAGATTTTTTACCTTTTTTTCCTTGTTCACACTGTGCTACACAATTGTTTGAATTTGGAGCCAAATCAATAATGGGATTCAAAATAAATGGAATTGCATGGAATGATTTAGGAGAAGCTGAAGACAGAACGTCAGTTTGAGAGCTCACCGTCTTTTTTAGCTTAGTGACTGAAATATTTTTGTCACTTAAAATTTCCAATTTGTTCATAATGTCGAGATGAGTGGCCAATAACTGATTCAATTGCTGTGAGTGCACATCGGCCTTGTTAACTAAAGCTTCAAACAGTTTAGCAAGAGACTGGATAGCCATATTCATGGAAGTTAAAGCAGTCTCAGTCAAACCAGTTTGTTTATCAGGGACTCCCAGTGATGGGAGGTGATTAACTGCCATTTTGCGTGGAGTAGGCGCAATGAACGATAACTTCTCAACTGAGTCTGCGCTAATGTTCGTAAACAAAATAGGTGATTTTGATAAATTATCAGACAGCGTCTGTGTGGGGAAGCAAGATGCATTCGTGTCTAAGTCAATTACAGCCATATCACTAGATATCGCTGATTTGTCAGACTTGCAATTATAAGTTGAGTCATGAGATGTATCAAGCATGTCTAGATCAATAACAGATTTGGCAGCAGTACCGGTTAATGCATTATTCAATAGAATGCTATCTGTTAAAGAAACATTTTCATCAGCAAAGGTGACAGTCGGAACACCAGCGGTCACAGACTCTGTTTGTGCTTTAAATGTCTTGGAGCTCACAATAGGGTATACAGGTAGAATCATCTCACACACAACATCATGAGCATCATGCTGCCCTTGCGCAGAACCCTTTTGTGGGTGACTATCCATACCAATAACTTCAGATTGCAGCTTGCTTGCCTCAAATGGGGGGTTGGTGTGTTCCGCAGGCTGATGATCTGGGTGCCGGACTTCCCGACAAAAGGTTTGAATATCCATATTCAGGTGAGTCTCTGATTTAGATTTCAAGTTGGCTTTACACGAGGAGGGAGTAGAACTGAATCAGGATCTCTTTACAAGGCATTGCGGTGAGCTAAATAAGGAGCCATCAATGTTGGTACGATGAGCAGACGTGACCATTGGCATGCCAGTTCTCAGGGTGCTGATACCTCGTTTCATTTTAAATGTACTGAGGTTCAGTTTTAGATTCACTGGTGTACGAAACTGTGAATAATGTATGGTGACAAGCAAGTGTGGACAGAATGCAGCCGCGAAACCGCGACAAGCGCAGCAAAGCGGTTAAGCGGGACTTGCCGGGGCTTCCACGGGTGCGCGCGCGTGGTGCGCGCGCATGCCCTGTTATATAGCCACACCTCACCAACAAAGCCTAGGCAAAGGAAATAGCAAATTATTAGCTTTTAATAAGCATAATGTCTATCAGTTCTTTGTAGACTCTGTCTTCTTTTCAAAATGGTTCACCTTGTGGGACAGGTAGTTCAATCCTCGTGCGATAAGTAATTCCACAAATCCAGAGGAGCAGGAGCAAGAGCAGGATACCGCGGTTAAGCGGGACTTGCCGGGGCTTCCACGGGCTTCCCCTTTCCATCCCTCTCACCACTCCTCTCTCCTGGAGTGATCACTTTCTCCTTTCCTCCCAGCTCACCCTCTCTACCCCTCAGGCCAACCCAACTCCAGCACTGCCCCCTACCTTTTCGGTTATCCAACCCATGAAGCGTGTGTCAGTTGAGGCATTCACCGCCACTACCCCCCTCCACCCTCCCTTGGCTGACTCACACCCTGACACAGCCCTTTCCATGCTCTACTCTGCTATACCTGATACTCTCGATGTTCTTGCTCCTGTCATGAGGATCCGCTTGAAGCCCAAAGCCAAGTGCAACTCTTGGTATGACTCAGACCTCGTCACTCTTAAACGCAAGTGCAGGGTGGCTGAGAGGAAATGGTGTGCTTCAGGTACATCCTCTGGCAAACTGGCCTGCCACCTGCTCCAAAGGCAATACCGTCTCTCTGTCCGCACCAAGAAGAGAGCCCACATCCAAGCCTGTGTCTCTGCGGCATCTAACAACTCGGCCAAACTCTTTATAATCTACAAGGAGCTGGCCAATCCTGCTGCAGTCTCTATGTCTCCTGTTCCCTCCCAGGCCTTCTGCACGGCCCTAGCTTCTCATTTATCTCTAAAACACAGGAAATCCTGTCCTCTCTCTCTCCTCCACCTCCTACCTCTACTCCCTCTACTCCCTGCTCTTCCCCTGGCCCTTCTTCAGCCACCGCTCCTCTCTCCTTCTCTGCCTTTCCCCTGTTCACCCCAGACAAGGTTTCTCGACAAGTCTGATCAACGAAAGTCTCGTCAAAACAGGTTCACCCCTGGTCCTCCGAAACCATCAAGGACCACATTGACACCCTGGCTCCTGCTCTGGCTGACTTTTGCAACCACTCCTTCACCTCTGGAGTCTTCCCTTTCCCCCTGAAACACTCCCTTGTGCACCCTCTTCTTAAGAAGCCCTATGTCAACCCTTCCTGCCTGGCTAACTATTGCCCATTCACCATCACTCCTTTCCTGGGCAAACTCCTGGAAAAGCTGGCCATCTTCAAGCTTAATCTTCACACTGAATCTGTTGGTTGTCTCCATGATCATCAGTCTGGCTTCGGAGATGCCAGAAGCACTAAAACTGCTCGGCTGAACATCCGTGAAGACCTGCTCTCTAAACTTGATTCCAATAACCCCTGTGCCCTCATCTTACTTGATCTCTCTTCTGCCTTTGACACGGTCAACCATGCCATCCTGCTTAACCGTCTCCATGATAACCTGGGTATCACTGATCAGGCTCTGGCTTGGCTGACTTCTTTCCTCTCCGATCGACCCTCCAAGGTCCAACTTGGGTCCTTCCTCTCCTCTATCTCTGTCTCTACCTTTGGTGTTCCCCAGGGGTCTAACCTCTCTCCCTGGCTGTTCAACCAATACCTGGCACTCCTCACCCACTGCACTGCCGCTCTCTGCCCCAACTTTCAGTGCTATGCGTATGACACTCAACTCATTTTCAGGCTCTCTTCCACCACCTCTTCTCCTCCTCTTATCTATGACTGTCTGTCTGCTATCCAGGAGTGGTGTTCCGCCAATGATCTCTCCCTTCATGCCAGTAAGACTGAGATCCTCCTCATCGGCACACCTGCGCCCTCCTTTCCTGTCACTCTCTTGCCGCCCTCTCTTGGCCCTCTTCCTGCTCCCACCTGTGAGGCTAAAAACCTCAGGGTCATCTTTGACTCCACACTTTCCTTCTCTCCTCACATCTCTGACGTCTCTAAGAAGTCGCACTACCAGCTGCACCTCCTCAGAGGTATTCTTTATTTCCTCTCCTTCCCCCAGATCACTGTCTCCAAAGCTCTGGTTCTCTTTAGGATGGAATACTGCAACAGCCTCTTTCTAAATCTGCCTGCCTCTACTCTCCGCCCTCTGCAACTCATCTAAAACAGGACTGCGAGTCTTGTTCTTGGCCTCAAGCCCAAGGATCTTATCTCTCCAGGACTGAAATCTCTGCACTGGCTCTGAGTGGCGGCGAGGATTACGTTCAAAACCCTCTGCATTGTCCACAAGGCCATGTGGGGACTAGGGCCTCAATACCTTCAACTATCTCTTCCTAAATATCTTCCTTCTCGAGCTCTTCGCTCATCTGCCTCCAACTCCCTCAGGGTCAGTCGCTTCTCCAAGCAACGAGTTGGTGGTAGATCTCTTTCTTCTGCTGGACCCTCCCTCTTGAACAGCCTCCCTGTCTATCTGAAACTTGAGAAGAACCATCTCCAGTTCCGGATGCATCTCAAGACCTTGCTCTTTGCTTCTGCTTCTCTCCTCCTCTCCCCTGCTGATCTCCTGGCTGAAACTGAAACTGCACTGGTTACCTGGCTACCCTCTGATCTCAGGCCCAGGTCCCCTCCCCTCCAGTTGCACATCTGCACTGCCCCCTGGCAACCCTTGCACTCGAGGACTGTTTCTGTATCCCTTCAGCCCCCTATCAGCACTTGACACCTGATATCTGCACTTACCCTTGCACTTGCCACCACCTTGCACTTGCCACCAGCTGGCCGCACTTTTTATTTATTGTCTTTATTTATTTTACTGTTATCCTATGTACTGCACTGCACCCTCCCTCTTTCCCCCACACTTTTCCCTTCCCCCATCCCCTGCACTTGTGCGATCTCAATGTCACCTGGCCTAGTAAGATCGTTGTCTCTGTCTTCCCTCTGTTTCCCCTCCCTTGCCTCGTTGCGCCTTGAAACAGTTGTGTATAGGCGTGTTATAAATGCCACATCATATCATATCAATATCTGGACTATCAGGACTCTGGGCTATCTAGCCTTTTGGTTGTAGCCCCTGAGCTTCAATCCAGGGCTACAACCACAGGACCTGGGGCTATAGCCTCCCCTTCCCGCCCGACTCCCCAGACTCCCTCTAGCGACGCCTCCGAGCCTGGGTAAAGCTGTTGCTTTTTTTGAGTATGGAATATCGAAATTGAAGTCACATTCCACCCGTTTTTTTCCAAAGTCATTCAGTACCCAAGGCATCGTGGTGGCAGGTGTATTACAATGAAGAATTTAACAATAATAACTTTAAATTAGCCTGGCTTTCTTTTCTCTTCCCAGGAGTAACTGGGGAGTCAGTCCACGTTACTGCTAGTGACATCTTTGAAACCAGACCCTTTGGGTTTGTTTTTCCCTGAGGGGAGGGTGTACAGAAAGGAAGCATTACACGATGACTAGCCTGTTATTTGGATGTCACCTTTGACTTGAAGTAATGCATGGGGCCACCACTGGTAACATCCAGCTGACAATGCTCGGGGCTGTTCACTGAACAGTCCATCAATTAGAAGGGATCCAAATGTTTGCTTAGTGCTGTAAAGAACCAAGCCCACTGGGCCCTTATCAGTGGGACTTGCCAGACCACAATGCTGGCCCTTAGGCCTCTGCCTTTGGCAAACTTTACTTTGGACAGAACATGACAAATTACACTTAAGTGTGTCGTGGAAACAAATCTAACTCTGTAGTGGTCATACCTGTTTCCAGCATGAAACCTTTATCCTCCAAAGAAAAGATACATCTTACGACCTTCTGCTAAACTCGGAAAAAATGGGACATATTAAAATTTTGGAAAATGCGCTTGAAAATGAAAAAGCGAGAAAAAGAAAAGCGATGGAGGGCCCAGAGGGTACAGGCAGAGGGTCTCGCCGTTGGTAGGGCGACGAGGCAATCCTGCCCCTTACTGCCCTGGTAGTGGCTCATCTCTTCCAGTCTGCCCCTCATACTGGGTGGCTCCATTAGACGCAGACAGCCATAGCCCCACTCTTGAAGCACTTTGATGGCATGGGCATACTCCAGCACTCAGCGGGTTGGCACCTGCCTGGCACGCGCCAGCCTACCTTTTGAGGGGTTACTAACACTAATGGATGAGTCTGTTTTGCGGTGCATCCAATGCCTTAACGTGTCCTTTGAAAAACAAAACACCAATGGAATGAAGATCGATTCACATGCCATCTCTGGGTTCACCAGCGTAGTGGCTGGCATGAACTTTCTAGTGGTGGGTAGGCCAGCAAGGGAAGGCCTTTTTTCACATTTGCAAAATGCAGTGCACTACGCCTGCGCAAACCTGTGATGCCAACCTCAGCACGATGCATTCATCTGCGTGTTTTCTAGGCATCGCCTACTAAACAGAGCTACACCATGGGCAATCTGCATGACTAAATGTGGAGCCTTACAGAACACCAAGTAAACAAATCAATAAAATGGCCCCTGACCCACAGGCAGCCCTCCTGCCCACCTCATCTGGGCACATCAGATGAGAATGCATGCACATGAACTAACACATTCATACACAGACTCCACTGCATGCACCCGCATGACATCTAACAGGTTGACAGCATTGCACACACGATGCACTGTTGTGAGATTCGGCATGGGCATTCTTAGTTGGCCACATCCTTTTCTGTTGGCTTCACAGCCTGTTACCACTCATCGCCTTCAGGTAATTCTAGGTACCCCTTTCTGTCTTGGTTACTCACTCCTATGATGATGATGTGATAGGCTATTTATAACGCGCTTAATACCCAGAGGTTTCTAAGCATGGACCCGGGGATCGAACCTGTGGTGCTCCGTGTAGTCTTGTTTCCAAGGTGAACACATTTCCTCTGAGCTATCCTCCTTATGGGACAGCCAGCAAATGACAGAATGAAGGACGCAACCGTTCAGTAAATGGGACATGCAACCCTGTGGAGCATATGTATGTGCTTGTGAAGGCCACATTCAGGTGGTCACATTTGACATGCCGTGGTGCACAGGGACTCAGGCATGTGATTTAGGGGTCGCAACTGTAACCCCTGAGGTCTCCTTTGCTACCCCTGTGGTCTCACTTGCTACCCCTAAAAAAAGATCTTTTTTTAAAAGGTGTAATTATTATTTATTTTTTTATTGCAAGCTCCTGGGCTGTGGCCAGCGCCATGGGGCTGTTTGCGTCTGGAGTGGCTGGCGTTCTTGTTCAGGCCTCTTAAAAAAATAAAATATCAGGTGTTCCACAAGTTTAACACTTTCAGCAGTGACCCTAAATAAGAAAGAATAGGAATACCAAATAATGTGTCTTTCTGGAATTCTATAAAATAATTGCTAGACTCATTAAAGGTTTATTTCAGGCACACTTCAGGGGTGAATCACTGATTTAGTCTGTTCTTAAACACCTCAACTCAGCCTTTCATCCTGCTGATGTCGATACATGAGTACCAACACAGGTTGGTTGATACTGTATGTATGATTTTTCTATAGAAAGCTCTTAAGCTTAAGTGCTAAATAATAACATATCATTATCATTTGGCCATGGACGTCTGCTTGCATGCACAGTAATTTGGTAATATGGGACTGTACACACTGATCTTAACAATACATATGGCGATCCATTCTTGTATGAAATGTATATCACATTATAGTGATATCGTAACCATATTTTTCGTAATGGACTTAGGAACAATGCTATGTGATGCCACTTTTTGTCAAGGGGTGAAAGGTTGTGTTCCATTGCTTCCCCCGATATCACTTTGTGGTGGGGTCAAATGACATCACTTCCTGTGATGTCATCAGAGGTCCAGGGTCGTGTGATTTCAATTCCGCTACCCCTGGCATTTTGGTGAAATGACGTCCCTGGTTGTGCATGGTACGCAACAAGTACCAGAGATACCAGTGATGGATGGGGAAGAAGGGTGGGGGGGTGTTTGACAAAGCTGATGAACACGCACAGCGACAAGGACAGGCTAATGGTACACTGATAACAGCGTGTGTGATCAACAAGCCTAGCAGGATTGGTCCGAACTAGCTCACATGTCTAAAGTCAGATGATAGAAAACATCAGAAGGTTAAAAAGATAGAAAACCCTGCTTCAATCCAGCAGATCCTAAGAAACCACGTTCCAGTAGGGACTGGTAGGTCATGAGTTTACCCTCAGACTCTTGTAAACACCAGCGAGGATATACAGAAACTGACCCATGCTTCAGTGACCCGGAAACTAAAAATCTCCTTCCTACCAGGATTGGTCAATCTTACGTCACATGTTTAGTATCACATGATCAGTAGAGCCTTCCTCTACAATTGTCCAAGGGATTATTGACTGAATATCCATAGCTAAGGGTGAAAGTGGACATGGAGGACTTCTGTTTGAGCCTGGAGGGGGCCATTATGAAACGTGGGTCAGACCACCTGTTGCACACACCTCAGTTAAACTACTATTTTGAGTCTGATGCCACACACAACATAATCCCAGCCTAAAACATATACATAAACATTCCGCCCATAATCAAGCATTCATGTACCTCAAACCTCACAGGAGATACCCATCCCAATTAACACTGCTAATTGTACCCCCTTTGATCAAATACTACATCTCATACTTGTCAATGTTCACTCTGTAGCGCTCCGTACTGCAGATATTGGCCCGAAGCCATCCATGGACAACCTCATTCTGACATGATACCAGAGGAGCCTTTGATTTCACTCAAAAGTCCTTCTGGCCTTTCACTTTTCAGCGATCCACAAAGCTAAACACTCAGGTGCCCCTCTCCCTTTTTCCACCTGACCCCCGCTCAACCTCCTAGGAGATTCTGTCAACATAAACATAAAATAAGTACTATTTGACCTCCTTGAAACCCTAAGGGATTACTGATCCAATTGACGTTTAAGGCAATACTTTTGATAAGGCAGTCACTGCAGTGTTGTCCATCCATTGCAGCACCCTCTTCCACTGGATTAGCTTCACTACTCTGCTATCCTGATCCTCATCCATAACACACTATCTTTTCACATTATAGACAACCAAAACCTTGCCAAAACAGTGTCACTCTTTGAAAGAATGTAGTATAGAGAGGTAGAAGCAAAACCTTATCACCTTACTATACCCATCAAAGCCTTCACCAATATCAAAGCTTACCTGGAATCGATCAACCTCACTCTACAAGCTATCCTCTACATCCATTCCAATCTAAGCAGTGATATGATAAACTGTTAAGACGGATTTCTGAACTCTGTCCTGGTGGCGCAGAAGTTCAGAAGGCCAACCTAATTACTTGGAACAGGGTAACCTCTGGACGAGCCAGACCAATCAAGGTAGCGATCGTGGCGGTCAAGACTAGGTCTCAAGAGGGGTGAGGGTGACTGAAAGCCCGCAATGAGCACACAAAGCAAGGACACTTACAAATTACTCCAAACAGGTGTTATATTAAAAATATATACACATTTATTCGAAGGCCTTTAAAACAATGACCGTAGCGAGAAATCACAATACAACTCTAGTAAACCAACACATACCATACCAATACAATATATATACAAATACAACAAGTCTCAAGCATTAGATGCACGAAATGTGTAGTCCACCTAAAAGGGAAAGAAAACAGGTAGTGCGAAAAAATGCTTAGACCCAGTCCGCCTTCAGAGGCACCTAACTAAAAGGAAGTCCCAGCCCTACGAAAAGCGGAGCCTTGTGCTCAAAAGTACCTGCACACGCTGGTACCAACAGGCAAAAGGGGAGTCTCTTCGAGGGAAATCAGGCAGTTCAGTTTAGTGCACAAATGAAGAAGAACAGTGTTCCGCAACTCAAGCGCAGCCTCCACTGTGGGCAGAAGCAGAGCGCGAGTACGGAAAGGCGTGCTGTTTAGACACAGCAGGGAAAAGCTATGGGCTCCTGCAGGAGGGCGACCAGTTCCTAGCTATGCTACTCACCGGTCCCCGATGCAAGCAGACCCAGGCTTCTCCGCGTCAGTTTCAGTCGCTGGCAGGTTCAGAAGAGCAGGGGACGTCTCGTCGTCGTGTTGAGTCTGCAGCAGCAGAGTTGAGTAAAAGACGTCCCAAACGAAGAAACCCGCACAGTTTGTTACCACAGCAGGGCAACGGAGCGGCCGTGTGTGTCTGAGCCCAATGTACACTACTCACTTCAGACCTGGGAACGCCAAGTGTACGAATCGTGTGAGAGTGACAAGGACTCGAAATACTTCACAACCTGGCGGCGGTTACAGAGCAAGACTCCTGTGTAGGCTGGTCAGTCTGCTGGATGGCCCAGAGACACTTCCGAAGGTTTACTAGCAGGAGATGGTGAAGATGCCGAGAATAGCTGTTCCCGCTATTCCAAGGGTCGAAGTACCAGTACAGGCCTTCTGGTTCGATCAAAGGTGAAAAGGGTTTCACAAGGCGACAGCAGTGCAGAGGAGCAGTCCTTCAGCGGGTCACCAGCGATTCCTCGGTTCAGCCTCTTGGTTGCAGGATACTTGGCTCCTGTATTCCTTCGTTCGTGAGAACTCAGGAGATCGACATGGTAGTGGTGTTTCCAGCCCCCTCTTATCCACGGTTCCCTTCGCGCCAAAACGGAGGGGACCCAATAGGAGATCCGCTCATCAACACTCACACCATACGTGGACCTATCACGGACCACGGTGGTCCCAGGCATTCACACCACCCTAGACTCTCTGGCACCCAGGATGTGTATTGGGACCAGATATCCCAGCCCACATCCTGGAGGCACACACCAGGCATGTAGAAGCCCGCGCAAGCATCCGTGTTTCGCGGGAAAGTACATGCCCAAATAAGGAAGGCCCCGGGTCGGCTCGACCTGGGGAAGGTGAAGGGAGCAAGACGGTCAGCGGACAGGACAAAGGAGCCTCGTGGTCTGGCCATTTTGGGAGCCAGGCCACCATTTTGGGCTAAGCGCGAGAAACGCGCTTAAAACGCCAAAAGGAGCTCAAAACACAAGAAACGATCGCTGCCATCATTCCCGTCCGTGAATCACTTGCACCGATCAGTTACAATCCTAAACGAGTATCTAGGGCCTGTAGAAGGCTAGAGACCCAAGAGAGCAGTAACTTAGCTTACAGTGCCCTCTTGTGTCATGTTGCACGAAAGCCGCAACATGTGAAAAGAAACTACGGAAAACAGCGTTTCCCGGTACTGGCTGTCTTAAGGGCATATCAGTTTCCCCGTAAGAATAGAGCGAAAGCCCAGAGGAGTGCGGCAGAAGGCTGCACTTCTCTGGCAAAGTCGAGAACAAGGTGAAAAACAACAGCAAAAAGTTTAGGGGTTGCCACATGGAAGGAAAATTACCTACAATTACGAAATCTTTCCTAACACTCGCCCCTCCCAGGCTATGGACAGGGGGAACTAATCCATCCCTGGATGAGTCTCTTGTTCAGGTCGGTTAAACATTCTGGACAACCCATCAGCATTGCTATGTTGGACACCTGGCCTATGCTCAATAGTGAAGTCGAAGCCTTGTAGACTTATGGACCACCTAAGCAACTTTGGATTCTCCCCTTTCATGTTCATTAGCCACTCTAAGGGCTTATGGACAGTTTGCACAGTGAAGTGGGTCCCATAGAGGTAGGGCCTCAGCTTCCTTAGGGCCCACACAACAGAGAAACATTCTTTCTCTACCGTGGACCATCTGAGCTCTCTGTCCTTAAGCTGGCGGCTAATAAAACCAATAGGGTGTTCCTTACCCTTCTCATCTACTTGTGATAGTACAGCTCCTATCCCAGTGTCAGAGGCGTCCGTCTGCACGATAAAAGGTCTTTGATAATCAGGGGCCCTGAGGACAGGGGCCTGGCACAAGGAGTCTTTTAAGCCATTGAAGGCCTTCTCACAATCGTCGGTCCAAGTTACCTTCTTGGGTTTCTTCGGAGTTGTGAGGGCAGTCAGAGGGGCAGCTATGGTGCCATAGTCTGCCACGAAATTGCGGTAATACCCTGTGGGTCCTAAGAAGGCTCTCACTTGGGTTTGTGTAGTGGGGGTAGGCCAGTCTTGTACTGCTTGTACTTTACTGGGAAGAGGCTGTATCCTCCCTCCACCTACTTCATGTCCAAGGTAAACCACTGAGCCTTGTCCAATCTGGCATTTACTAGCCTTTATGGTCAAGTGTGCTTTCTGAAGAGCCTGGAGCACAATCCCGAGGTGTTTCACATGGTCTTCCCAGGGGGCACTGAAAACTGCTATATCGTCCAGATATGCAAGACAGAATTCGTCCAACCCATTCAAAACATGATTCACAAGCCTCTGGAAAGTGGCAGGTGCATTCTTCAACCCGAACGGCATTACCCGGAATTGGTAAAGGCCGTCTGGAGTAGAAAACGCTGTCTTCTCCTTGGCATGTTCTGCTAACGCTATTTGCCAATAGCCAGCAGTGAGGTCAAACGTGCTGAGGTACTTGGAGGCACCCAAAGTATCCACCAGCTCATTTGTTCGAGGCAAGGGGTGTGCATCTGTCTTGGTGACAGCATTCAGAGCCCTGTAATCCACGCAGAACCTCAATTCAGAAGTGCCTGCCTTTGGAACCAAAACCACAGGGCTGGACCAAGGACTACTAGAGGGTTCAATCACCCCAAGGTCTAACATTTTGTTGACCTCGGTCTTAATATAAGACCGTACTTTGTCTGACATCCTGTATCCCCTACTTTTGGTAGGTACACTGTCTCCTGTGTCTATGTTATGTTTGCACCAAGGTGTCAAACCAGGCGACTGTGAAAACAGGGGGGAAAACTGCCTAAGCAAACTTTTCACCTCAGCCTGCTGATCAGAAGTCAGGTGAGGGGCCACGCGGACACCCTCAAAGGAGCTATCTGAAGGACCGCTTTGGAACAGGTTGGGAGAGGTTCAGACTCCTCTTCCTCAACATCTGAAGCCAGTAGCAGTGCTGCGATTTCGACTCTTGGGACGAAAGCCTTCAGCCTATTCAAGTGAAACACTTTTGAAGCCTGTCCAGGTCTTCCAAGGTCCACTAAATAGTTAACCTCACCCAGGGGCTCCACCACTGTGTAAGGGCCTGACCATTTGTCCTGTAAAGCTCGAGGCCTTATGGGATTCATGATCAGGACTTGCTGACCAGGTGTAAAGTTGACGAGGGAAGCTTTCTGGTCATACCAATGTTTCACCAGCGCTTGTCCTGCCTTCAATTTATCACTAGCCAAGCCCATCAGAAGTACCATCCGTTTTCTGAGCCCTAGCACATAATCAACTACGTTGGTAGTAACAGGGGGAGTGGGCATCTCCCATCCCTCTTTGACTATGGCTAAGGGTCCCCGTACAGGATGACCGAACAGAAGTTCGAAGGGGCTGAAGCCAACACCCTCCTGTGGTACCTCTCGGTAGGCAAACAGTAAGCATGGTAAAAGAAGATCCCATTTTCTTCTCTGAGGTTCTTCCAGAGCCCCAATCATGCTTTTTAACGTTCTGTTGAAACGTTCCACCAGACCATTGGTCTGGGGGTGGTATGCAGAAGAGAACTTGTAGGTGACCCCACATTCTTTCCACATAGCCTGCATATACTTCGACATAAAGTTGCTGCCACGATCCGACACAACTTCTTTAGGGAAGCCAACCCTAGTAAATATGCCAAGTAAAGCTTTTGCAACTGACTTGGCAGTTACAGTTTGCAATGGGATGGCCTCAGGATATCTGATTGCATGGTCGACCAGCACCAGGATAAACCTATTGCCCGAGGATGTTTGCGGGTCAAGGGGACCAACGATGTCGATCCCTACCCTTTCAAATGGTACCCCCACAACTGGGAGCGGTACCAATGGAGCTTGGATTGTCGAGCCAACCTTACCAGATAACTGGGAGGAGGCACAACTCCTGCAGTGACTTTCTACTTGCACCCCCATCTTGGGCCAGTAGAAGTGCATGGATACCCTTTGCTTGGTCCTCTTAATACCAAGGTGACCAGCAAGGGGCACTTCATGCGCCAACTGCAGGAGGAAGGGTCTTACAGCAAGGGGAACCACCAACCTCCTATGGTCTCCTTCTGTAGACTCTGTGGGCTCACTATACAGGAGTCCACCTTCCCAATAAATCCTATGCGTCCCAGGAGGTTCTCCCTCAAGCTGGGAGCAGGCCTGTCTCCTTAGGCCTTCCAGAGATGGGCACTCACGTTGGCCTTTACTGAATTCGTCCCTATCAGGACCTCCTTCGACTAACAAGTCTTTTAGTTCAGGATGGTCGTTGGGGTCAAATACTTCAGGCATCGCCACCTCCTCGTCAGGCCGGGGCGATTGACCAACTTCCTCCACCGCAGTGGTAGGCGAGCTCGGGGGAATATTCTCTGTCCCTCGTCTTGACTTGTTTACTCCTTTCGCCTTGGGTTTCCCCTTTGGCTGGGGAGGTGTATTGGTCTTGGCCAATGCTGCCCGTGCTTGAGACGTGTGTAGGGTCTTTCGGCAGTGTCTCCTACGAGCCCTAAAGCTCTGAGATCATTACCTAACAAGACCTTTCCTGGGACGTTTCTCTGAATGCTCACTGGAATCCTGACTGCTGTACCATTTAAAGTAAGATTTACAGGTATTACTGGGAACATACTGAGTGGGCCGTCAGCCAACTTAGTGGGCATCAGAGTAGCTCTGGCAACTTCCTCTGAGTCTACCAAGGTAGAATCCACTACACTTCGACTGCACCCACTATCGCTAAGAGCTGGAGTATCTACTCCATTGATCAGCACACTGTCTTTAAAGTAGTGCTTGGTATTATCTGGAATCCTAGCATAAGCCTCTGCGACTTTAGGCTCCCAGGAACCCAGGGAAACTAAAACTACCTCAGCTTCTATCCCACTGGGAAATGAGTCTGAGGAGAAGGATGCTCCTGTAATCTCTTCTACCTCGTAGGAGGAGAAGGCCAGATTAGCGGAGTGGACCCCCAAAGGTCTAACCTTACACCGGGGATCCCCCTTCACGTGGTCAGTTGCTCCACAAGCAAAACAAGATCCATTGGGTCTGTTTACATAGGGAGGCTTATTGTAACCAGAGTTCTGTTTAGGAGGCTGACCTCCACTACCCTGTGAGTTCTTTTGTGTCTTACCCTTATTTTTCTTTTTGTGGCCCTTTTGAGAAGAAGATTTATCAGATTCTCCACCCTCCTTATCTTTGGACTTTTTCCCTTCCTCCTGCTTACCAGGATGAGTTTTGTCCTTATGGGACACTCGATGTGACACCCATAAGTCTGCTGCAATGGCTAGCTTCTTAGGATCTATCTCCTTCGAATCGGCCAAATGCTGCTTAAGCTCCGGGGAAGAAGATGCAAAAATGTGTTCCAGCATGACAAGATTTATCATGCCTTCGAAGGTAGAAACCTTATAACCTTCGACCCAGCCAGTTAAGTTTTTCAAGGATTCGGTGACATAAGATACCCAAGTACCACCTTCCTTTTTCTTATACTCTCTGAATCGTTTCAAATATTGGGCCGGAGTCTTCCCAAACTTTAAAATGAGAGTTTGCTTTAACATTGCGAAATCAGCTCGCTCAGCCTTCGACATTTCCATAATGGCACTACAGCCAGAATGGGGCAGTCTGCTGAGTAACCAGGCAATCTTATCAGCATTGTCAACTTGTTGAACTTCGCATGCATACTCAAACGCATTCAGCCAGTCCATAATGTCATTCCTTTCCTCATACATACTGAGCAGATCTTTCGGAAACCGTGGATGAGAGGAGGACCCAGACCCATGTCCAGGACCCTTGGACCCATTTGCAACCTGAAGCTTGGCCAGTTCCAACTGGTGATCCCTGTCTTTCTGTTTTTCTGCCTGTTCGATTTTTAGTTTGGCTATGCTGAATTCAAGCTCCTTCTGCCTAAACCGCAGCTCTTGCTTCTTGAATTCAAACATAGCCTCCCCATCAGCACTGGCAGAGGAAACATTAGACATCTCATCCTCCCTGTCCTCGTGGTCGCGGTGGATCAGTGCGGCGGCAGAACCGTCGGTTCTACCAGTGAGAGCAGCCCCACCTCCCTCCGCACTGTCCTCAGAAGTTATAGCGTCAAGCTGCGCTTCTTGCCACGCCACGATTCTTTGGATCATATCCAATTTAGTGCCTTGAGAGGAAACACCTCTCTCCGCACACATCTTTTTCAATGTTTCTGATTTGGAAGCATTTAAAGTTAACAAGGTATTTGTTTCCATACTGTTAGATAGGACTATGGCCTTTTTAAAATTATACTACAACAATTCACTACATGTCCTGGTAGGAATAACTTGAAATGCCTTAGTTCGTGGGCAACACTGGATACCTTCAGTCGTATCCCACCGCTGCCACCAATTTGTTAAGACGGATTTCTGAACTCTGTCCTGGTGGCGCAGAAGTTCAGAAGGCCAAACTAATTACTTGGAACAGGGTAACCTCTGGACGAGCCAGACCAATCAAGGTAGCGATCGCGGCGGTCAAGACTAGGTCTCAAGAGGGGTGAGGGTGACTGAAAGCTCGCAATGAGCACACAAAGCAAGGACACTTACAAATTACTCCAAACAGGTGTTATATTAAAAATATATACACATTTATTCCAAGGCCTTTAAAACAATGACCGTAGCGAGAAATCACAATACAACTCTAGTAAACCAACACATACCATACAATATATATACAAATACAACAAGTCTCAAGCGTTAGATGCACGAAATGTGTAGTCCACCTAAAAGGGAAAGAAAACAGGTAGTGCAAAATAATGCTTAGACCCAGTCCGCCTTCAGAGGCACCTAACTAAAAGGAAGTCCGAGCCCTACGAAGAGTGGAGCCTTGTGCTCAAAAGTACCTGCACACGCTGGTGCCAACGGGCAAAAGGGGAGTCTCTTCGAGGGAAATCAGGCAGTTCAGTTTAGTGCACAAATGAAGAAGAACAGTGTTCCGCAACTCAAGCGCAGCCTCCACTGTGGGCAGAAGCAGAGCGCGAGTACGGAAAGGCGTGCTGTTTAGACACAGCGGGGAAAAGCTATGGGCTCCTGCAGGAGGGCGACCAGTTCCTAGCTATGCTACTCACCGGTCCCCGATGCAAGCAGACCCAGGCTTCTCCGCGTCAGTTTCAGTCGCTGGCATGTTCAGAAGAGCAGGGGACGTCTCGTCATCGTGTTGAGTCTGCAGCAGCAGAGTTGAGTAAAAGACGTCCAAAACGAAGGAACCCGCACAGTTTGTTACCACAGCAGGGCAACGGAGCGGCCGTGTGTATCTGAGCCCAATGTACACTACTCACTTCAGACCTGGGAACACCAAGTGTACGAATCGTGTGAGAGTGACAAGGACTCGAAATACTACACAACCTGGCGGCGGTTACAGAGCAAGACTCCTGTGTAGGCTGGTCAGTCTGCTGGATGGCCCAGAGACACTTCCGAAGGCTTACTAGCAGGAGATGGTGAAGATGCAGAGAATAGCTGTTCCCGCTATTCCAAGGGTCGAAGTACCAGTACAGGCCTTCTGGTTCGATCAAAGGTGAAAAGGGTTTCACAAGGCGACAGCAGTGCAGAGGAGCAGTCCTTCAGCGGGTCACCAGCGATTCCTCGGTTCAGCCTCTTGGTTGCAGGATACTTGGCTCCTGTATTCCTTAGTTCGTGAGAACTCAGGAGATCGACATGGTAGTGGTGTTTCCAGCCCCCTCTTATCCACGGTTCCCTTCGCGCCAAACGGAGGGGACTCAATGGGAGATCCGCTCATCAACACTCACACCATACGTGGACCTATCACGGACCACGGTGGTCCCAGGCATTCACACCACCCTAGACTCTCTGGCACCCAGGATGTGTATTGGGACCAGACATCCCAGCCCACATCCTGGAGGCACACACCAGGCATGTAGAAGCCCGCAAAAGCGTCCGTGTTTTGCTGGAAAGTACATGCCCAAATAAGGAAGGCCCCCGGTCGGCTCGACCTGGGGAAGGTGAAGGGAGCAAGACGGTCAGCGGACAGGAGAAAGGAGCCTCGTGGTCTGGCCATTTTGGGAGCCAGGCCACCATTTTGGGCTAAGCGCGAGAAACGCGCTTAAAACGCCAAAAGGAGCTCAAAACACAAGAAACGATCGCTGCCACCGTTCCCGTCCGTGAATCACTTGCACGGATCAGTTACAATCCTAAACGAGTATCTAGGGCCTGTAGAAGGCTAGAGACCCAAGAGAGCAGTAACTTAGCTTACAGTGCCCTCTTGTGTCATGTTGCACGAAAGCCGCAACATGATAAAAGAAACTATGGAAAACAGCGTTTCCCGGTACTGACTGTCTTAAGGGCATGTCAGTTTCCCCGTAAGAATGGAGTGAAAGCCCAGAGGAGTGCGGCAGAAGGCTGCACTTCTCTGGCAAAGTCGAGAACAAGGTGAAAAACAACAGCAAAAAGTTTAGGGGTTGCCACATGGAAGGAAAATTACCTACAATTACGAAATCTTTCCTAGCATAAACTTAACCCATTTACATCATAGTATACCTAAGAACCCAATGGCAGATTTCCACCAGTAAACAGGGGAATACATGGGGCAAACCCAACTCCAGAACATCCTCATGAATTGAAAACCCTCGACTTCACATTTTGAAAAAACATTGCCTCAACCAAAGCTTTCTACTACAAGACCATGATATGATATAATATGATCTTTTTTTTATATCGCGCTCATACAAGTGTTTCAGAGCGCGACACGGCAAGGGAGGGGAACAGGGGAGACCAAAACAACGATGGCAGAAGCTTCCAACAGAAGAATCGAGGACGTTCAGACGTCCCAGATGATTAGGAAAAGTTTGATGGCAGGCGGAAGGTTGTTCCACAGCAATGCCGCAGAGACCGAAAAAGCACTGCCACCCATTCGGGAGTGGCGATAGATGGGTATGCACAGCAAACCAGAGGAGGCTGATCGGAGAGAGCGGTTGGGGACATATCGCTCAAATTTGGCAGCTAGGTACTCTGCGCCTATACCATGGACAGTCCGATGTGAACGATGCAGAGGGACTTAAACCGAATACGCTGTGCCACGGGTAGCCAGTGAAGAGAGCGTAGCACAGGGGTGATATGGGATCCGTAGGGGGTACCTGTTGCTAGTCTAGCTGCCAAGTTCTGAAGGCATTGTAGCCTGCCAATCAGCCCCTGGGGTTGCGCCAGGTACAAAGAGTTGCAACAGTCCAACCTGCTAAGCATCATGGCTGCCACTACAGGAGGACGAAGGGCTGCTGGAATCAAATGAAGCACTTTCTTCAAGTTTTTAAGCTGAAAATGACCCTGTTGGCATACAGAGGCAACTTGGGCCGTCAGCGAGAGATCAGACGACATAGTCACTCCAAGATTTTTAACCTTGGGGACGGGCACGGGGAGAGGGTCAAGAGAAGAGGGCCAGAAAGAGGCAATCCACAGTGAAGAATGAGGAGGGGAACCCACCACCAGCACCTCAGTCTTGTCCCCATTCAATTTCAGCCAGTTATGACCCATCCACTCACCCATGGCAGTCAGGCACTTATAGAGGCACGCAGACACCACAGCCATATCCAGATCTAAATGGATGAACAGCTGGGTATTGTCCGCGTACAAATAGCACCGGATGCCGAGGGAGCGAATGAAGCGGACCAGCAGGAAGATGTAAATATTGAATAGAATGGGGGACAAGGCAGATCCCTGGGGGACACCACAAAAAGAAGGCTTAGAAAAGAAAGGTGGCAGCAAAAGAGTTTGAGATCTGTCAGCCAAGAAGGAACCACACCAGGTCAATACATGTCTCGAGACACCGATCTGGGCCAGACGGGAGAGTAGGACGGTATGATCAACAGTGTCGAACGGCGCTGAGAGATCTAAAAGAATCAAGGTGCCGACACCGCCCTGATCAACCAGTCTGGCCATGTCGTCCTGCACAGAGAAAAGGATGCTTTCTGGTCCCAGGCCATGCCGAAAAACCAGACTGGGCCAGATCAAGCATCCTGGATGACTCCAAGAAGGAAGACAGTAGCAGGGAAACCAGTGACTCAAGAAGTTTCATAAGACAGGGAAGAAGAGAAATAGGGCAGAAATTAGAGGGAAGAGATGGATCCAGGGACAGCTTCTTAAGAAGAGGGATGACAAGAGCAGTTTTAAGTTCGACCGGGACAGGAGAGATTAATGGCCGTCGTAATATCACCTAACAGGTCGTCCGAAAGTTGTTTCATCACTCCAAGTGGGAGTGGATCTGCAGGCGAGCAGGACTTAATTTTAAGCAGAGCTTTAGAGACCATATCTTCAGAGAAAGAAGGGAAGAGTGACCAGCGGGAGTAATGCCATCATGAGTAAGCTGATTGTTGGGAGGGGAGGTATGGGTCAGTGGGGCACGACTATTAGCAATGTTAACACGGATAGTTTCAACTTTCGTGATAAAAAAAGGTAGATAAAGAGTCGCACAGCTCCTGAGTAGGTTTTATGGAAGGGGTATATTTCGAGGGGGAAGAGAGAGACTTAATAACAGAAAATAAGGTCTTGGACTGATTGAGTGCAGACTCAATCTTCTCAGTAAAGCAGACCGGCTTTATAACAGAGTTTATTGTCAGGACCGTAGCCCTGTCGCCACTTACGCTCCAGCTGTCTAACTAGCAGATGATCCGATCTAAGGAGGTCTGTAAAACAGGGCTAGGAGGGAAGACTGCGAGGTTGGAAATGGCAGAGGGTGGCTACCTCGTTAGCAGCACTCAGTAACAAGGTAGTCATGAGAGACATAGAGGGGAGCGGGGCCACTGACCATTTATTCTTGACAGAACAGACTAAGTTCTGGAGGTTAGCCATGTGCCAGCATCGCCGCAGGATAGGTTCCGGCAAAATCTTCGGTGGAACAGAATTTTGCAACAAATTGCAGATGACCAAATAGTGGTCAGTCCAGACCATGGGTTCAGCAGAGTGAAAAGAAAGCAGGGCTTTATTAGCAAGCACCACATCAAGCGTTTTACCTGACATGTGTGTAGGTCCTAGCACCTGTTGAGGCAGGTCCAAATCAAGCAAACTATCATGAAAGAAAAAAGATCAAGGGCCGCAGTCCTTGGAGAATTAAATTTAAGATTCAGGTCACCAAGAATGATAAGATTCATGTGTTGTGCCTGTAGACCAGCAATAAGATCAAACAGGGGTTCCAGTAGACTGCCATGGCCACCCGCAGGGTGGTAGATGACCAGAATGTGGCAGATCAAGGAGGGGGAAATGACACAGCGGAGTAGTAGAGACTCGATGGTAAGACTGTGAGGGCAATCTAATTGTGAACATTGAAAGTCAGCTTTAAAGATAATAGAAACCCCCCGCCATGATGAGGGCCAGGGCGATCACAATGAATAATATTATAGCCCTCTGGGATAGTCTGGGCCAGGATCGGGCCGAGTGGGCCTGAAGCCATGTCTCACTAAGGACTAATAAGGCAGGGCATTGATCAATTAACCGAAAAGTTATCTTTGTAGCGTTTAAGGACGACCCATAATATGATGAAGTAGTCTACGAGATGAGCATCACATATTGGATTAGAACAGAAAGGAGAGGGATCCCCGCAGAATAGGTTCCGGCAAAATCTTGGGTGGAACAGAATTTTGCAACAAATTGCAGATGACCAAATAGTGGTCAGTCCAGACCATGTGTTCAGCAGAGTGAAAAGAAAGCAGGGATATGTTAGCAAGCACCACATCAAGCGTTTGACCTGACATGTGTGTAGGTCCTAGCACCTGTTGAGGCAGGTCCAAATCAAGCAAACTATCATGAAAGATAAGAGATCAAGGGCCGCAGTCCTTGGAGAATTAAATTTAAGATTCAGGTCACCAAGAATGATAAGATTCATGTGTTGTGCCTGTAGACCAGCAATAAGATCAAACAGGGGTTCCAGTAGACTGCCATGGCCACCCGCAGGGTGGTAGATGACCAGAATGTGGCAGATCAAGGAGGGGGAAATGACACAGCGGAGTAGTAGAGACTCGATGGTAAGACTGTGAGGGCAATCTAATTGTGAACATTGAAAGTCAGCTTTAAAGATAATAGAAACCCCCGCCATGATGAGGGCCAGGGCGATCACAATGAATAATATTATAGCCCTCTGGGATAGTCTGGGCCAGGATCGGGCCGAGTGGGCCTGAAGCCATGTCTCACTAAGGACTAATAAGGCAGGGCATCGATCAATTAACCGAAAAGTTATCTTTGTAGCGTTTAAGGACGACCCAGAATATGATGAAGTAGTCTACGAGATGAGCATCACATATTGGATTAGAACAGAAAGGAGAGGGATCCCCGCAGAATAGGTTCCGGCAAAATCTTGGGTGGAACAGAATTTTGCAACAAATTGCAGATGACCAAATAGTGGTCAGTCCAGACCATGCGTTCAGCAGAGTGAAAAGAAAGCAGGGATTTGTTAGCAAGCACCACATCAAGCGTTTTACCTGACATGTGTGTAGGTCCTAGCACCTGTTGAGGCAGGTCCAAATCAAGCAAACTATCAAGAAAGATAAGAGTTCAAGGGCCGCAGTCCTTGGAGAATTAAATTTAAGATTCAGGTCACCAAGAATGATAAAATTCATGTATTGTGCCTGTAGACCAGCAATAAGATCAAACAGGGGTTCCAGTAGACTGCCATCTCCGCCCGCAGGGTGGTAGATGACCAGAATGTGGCAGAACAAGGAGGGGGAAATGACACAGCGGAGTAGTAGAGACTCGATGGTAAGACTGTGATGTTAATCTAATTGTGAACATTGAAAGTCAGCATTAAAGATAATAGCAACCCCCCACCATGATGAGGGCCAGGGTGATCACAATTAATAATATTATAGCCCTCTGGGATAGTCTGGGCCAGGACCGGGCCGAGTGGGCCTGAAGCCATGTCTCAGTAAGGACTAATAAGGCAGGGCATCAATCAATTAACAGAGAAGTTATCTTTGTAGCGTTTAAGGACGACCCATAAAATGATGAAGTAGTCTACGAGATGAGCATCACATATTGGATTAGAACAGAAAGTAGAGGGATCCCACAGCGAATGGTGATCATACGACAACGTCCCACATATTTCGATGAGGACATGGAGAAGGTGCCAACTTCTTTATGGACTACAGGTCCTTATGACGTAGGACTACTGAATGGGGTAGAGGAGGTTAAGATTAAGCTGAAACCAGGAGCAATCCTGCCTCGGGTAAGGCAGTACCCCATGTCCCGATAAGTGAATGAGGGGATTTTTAAGACTATTTCAGCTATGATGGACCAAGGCCTTTTAGTGACGTCAGAGTCACCATGTAATATGGCAGGGTATCCTATCAAAATATCTAAGGGGGATGTGGCATTTAATTCAGGATAAGCACCCGATTAACCAGATTGTAGAGGCAGAGTTTCCTCTAGTTCTGAATCCAGCGACGATTCTATCTAATATCCCAGTAGAGTCATGATATTTCACGGTGATTGACTTGAAAAATTTGTTTTTCTCAATCCTGTTACATAAAGACTCCCAAGATCTTATGTCATTTACGTTTTGTCAGACTAAATTAAAAAGTACACGTTTGCCCCAAGGATATTGTGAGTCTCCATCAATTTTCAATAGAGTCCTGCAGATGGACTTAAGCAATATAGATTTGCCAAGTGTTTTGTTTCAATACGTTGTTGACATTTTAGTTTGCAGCAAGTCGGTAACAAGAGTGTAGACAAGACTCGATTCAGCTAATGATCATTCTTGCAGAGAAAGGATATAAGGTGGACAAAGAGAAAGTCCTGTCCTTGCAGTACTGTCAAGAAGAAGTGTGGTATATAGGGCAGCTCATTTTGCATGAAGGAAAGAAAGTCAACAGTTTTTAGGACTGTGCAATTATGTTAGAGCATGGGTATTTGATCATAGTTCATATAGAAGACCATTGTTGCAAGCCCTGAAAAAGGCACAACAAAGTCAGGGAAAGATTGAATGGACTGAGGAAATGGAGGAAGGATTTGATGTGTTGAAAACAGCAATTTCTACAGCTCCAGTTTTAGGAATTCCCAATTATTCGGAGGAATTCCTCTTGTTTTCGCACACGAATGGAGCAATCATGAAAGCAGTACTTACGCAGAGAACCACGTTGGGGTACAAGCCCCTGGCATATTATAGTGGGATTTTGGATCCAGTAATGAAGGGTCACTTCCCTTGCGAACAGTCATTGGCAGCCGCTGCATTCGCTATTGAGAAGTCTGCCAACATAGTGATGGGGTGTTCTATGACGTTACATGTTGAGCATGGTTTTTTTGCTGTCTTAACGAGTATAAACGAACGCACAGCGCAGTAAACACTGCTTCTCAGCTGTGTCTCCAGCTGGAGTTTGGCATTCCTTGTTACTCTCTACTGTTTCTGATCTCTTGTTACCTGACCCCTGGCTATGCTTTTCTGTACTGCTTTGGATCCTCCTGGACTGGTTTTCCTCAGATTGCTTTTCTTTATGGATTACTTCTGTGCCTGAACTCAGATTGCTTACTCGACTGCCTCTAGACTTCCCCCATTGTACCTTGTATCAGTTAATAACACACACTGTATAGTCCCTTACCAGTTCTGTTTTCTTTGCAGCTACCTGGAGGCCCAGTGCTGTTGTTCCAGCCACCTGTGCCCCAATAACCGGTCAGCGAGTGATCATTCTCTCCCTGACTGGTGCTTGGGGACAGAGATACTTTAGTCCATATGGTAACCCATGGCTTGACAGACTGAGGAGCCCATTTTTACAGCGTGGACTATGGAGGCAGCCACGGGGGATCTAGTGGCTGCTCTGGTACAGGCTATCACAGTACTATGGGAGGACATGTCCGCTGCTATTATCGCCATCCATCAATGCCTAGACGCTATACAAAGCAAGCGCCATGCCCTTCCTCCCGATGCAGAGTTTGGGGATTTACCCGCTCAACGAGCTGCACCAGACAATGTGCAGCCCAAAAACCCTGTTTACATCCCCACACCTTTTCCCCTGTCCAGCATAGAAAAATTCCACGGTGACCCTCGGAAATTCTGAACTTTCTTAAACAAGTGTAAACTACACTTCTTGTGCCGACCTCAGGGGTTCCCCAACTCTACCATCAAGGCTGCCTTTACCCTTTCGCATCTGAGCGGCATAGCGGCAGCATGGGCCAATCCTCTTCTAGAAAGCAATAGCCCCATTCTCTACGATTTTGACCAGCTGGTGGCTGGAATGACCAGGGTTTTTGACAAGCGCTACAAGGCGCAAACCCGGGATCCTGAACTATTGGACCTGGTTCAGGGCAAAGCTAGTCTCGTAGAATACATCACCAGGTTTATTAAACTGTCAGTCGAGAATGCTTGGCCCGAAAACAAAAAGGCAGTGGTGTTCTACAGAGGCCTTAGTGACCCCATGAAGGACACCCTAGCCGTAGTACCCACGTTACCCATCCAATACTCAGAGCTGGTGGACTTAGCCCTTCAAGTAGACGCCCATAGGGCAGAGCAAAAGACCGAATCTAGTAGGACCCCTTCCTCCCGTTTTTGGCTCGTTCTTCTTCTGTTGAGACCTCAGGGGAACCCATGCAGATCGGAGGGGTACGCGTTCCGCGGACTCCCACTGAATGAGAACAACACTGCCTCTTCAATGCCTGTTTTAACTGCAGGCAGAACAGTCATTATGTGAAGGAATGCCCCAAGCGGCCTAAAAGACATACGGTTTTTCAGAAGGCTCATCCCTAGAGAAGGGGGCACGGATGAGCCCGGTTATGATGCCCTCTGTTCCTATGCGTACCACCAGTTTCACTGCTCCAATGGCACTCCAGGCCCTACTCCTGCCCTCTAACGATACTTAACACACTGTTCGTCTGGTAATAGACTCTGGAGCTGCAGGCAATTATATTGATATAGCCCTGGCCACTTCCCCGAACCTACCCCTGCAAAACAAGAGCAGACCAGAACCTGTGCAGGCCATGGATGGTTCCCTGTTGATTTCAAGACCTATTAAACAGCAGACTTTGCCTCTTACACTCATCATGCAAGACACACATAAGGAAAAGGTGACATTTTACTTGACAACCTCCCCTCAGTTTGGGATCATTTTGGGTGTTCCCTGCTTGAGCAAACACAACCCGCTGATTGATTGGACTTAGGGTCACATTTCCTTCGAATCTCCGTACTGTCAGGAGCATTGCTTAACGCCCAATGAGGTTCCCCATTCTCCTTGCGAAGCTCTTGTTGCCATTGCCCATCTCAATCCGCCTGATCACCCAGACGCCCCAAATCCATCCACTACCCATGTGGTGGGTGCTGTTATGCCAGACATCCCACCGGAGTATCACCACTTCACTAGTGTTTTTGAGAAGGGTTGTGCTGAACACCTTCCACCTCATCGGCCGTACGATTGCCCAATAGACTTCATCCCTGGGGCAGAGATCCCATGTGGCCGTATATACTCACTGTCGCCCTCTGAAGACCTGGCTCTGAGAGAATACATAACGTTGTCCCTCTGTTTAGACCATATTAGACCCTCCCAGTCGCCCGCTGCAAGCCCTATCTTTTTTGTACCCAAGCGAGAAGGAGACCTCCATCCTTGTGTGGACTACAGACGTATGAACCAAATCACCATAAAAGAACGGTATCCGATTCCCCTGATCTCCGCTTTACTAGAACAGCTAGGCCTTGCCACGATCTTCATGAATTTGGACCTCAGGGGGGCTTACAACCTGGTTCAGATCAGAAGCGGCGACGAGTGGAAGACTGCTTTCTGCACTCGGCACAGTCTTTTTGAATACACCATGATGCCTTTTGGGTTATGCAATGCCCCCACCACATTTCAGCGGTTCATGAAAGACATTTATCACGACATCATTGATCCCTATGTTGTAGTCTATCTTGACGACATCTTGATCTTCTCCCCAGCCTACCAGACCCACGTACAGCATGTTCTGGAGGTTCTCACCCGCCTCAAGGCCAATTCCCTTTATGCAAAACCTGAGTAATGTCTTTTTCATGTAACAGAGATTGAATTCCTGGGGTTCCACATCACGCCTAAAGGTCTCTCTATGAACACTGCTAAGATCAAGGTCGTTCTTGATTGGCCCAGTCCCACTACCATCAAATTGCTTCAATTTTCTTTAGGCTTCGCAAACTTTTACAGACAGTTCATCTCTGGTTTTTCCGACATTGCATCCCCCCTGACAGAACTCATTAGTCCAAAAAACCCTTTTGTTTGGACCAAGCTGCACCAGGAAGCCTTTGATACACTGAAGGTCGCATTTACAACCGTCACCATTCTACAACACCCTAACGCAGACCTACCATTCATAGTGGAGGCTGATGCCTCATCCTTTGCATTAGGAGCGGTCCTTTCACAGTCCTGCCCGAACACCGGGCTGTTGCACCCACTAGCGTACCATTCCTGTAAGTTTTCCCCAACCGAAGCACACTACACGGTCACCGAAAAAGAATTGTTGGCTGTGAGGGACGCTTTTCAGGTCTGGAGACACCACTTGCTCGGGGCTAAATGGCCTGTAACGGTTTATTCAGACTACCGGAACATCCAAGATTTGGCCACCTTGAAGTGTGTCAACAGCCGCCAGGTCCGATGGCATCTGTTTTTTTTTGCATTCGATTTTGTCATTAGTCACTGCTCAGATTTGGTTCATGGCAAAGCGGATGACCGGTCACGCATGGCGGGGGGGACACGCTCCCTGCGCGTCCCGATACCCTTCTGTATAAGTCACAATTCGTTTGCTTGTGCACTCCTCCTATGCCCCTGCTTACTGATGTACGCCAATGGGTCTCCCAACATCCAGAGCAATTGCAGGACTGGAATCCCGTACTTCTCGAAAGCCTTCCCTTTGTTCAGGACAGACTGTTTTTGCCCACCCAAAACACATGGCTACAAGCCTTGGAATGGTCCCATGATCCCGCCATCAATGGTCATCCTGTACAAAGACGCACCCTGTCCCTTCACCAGCGCCGGTGTTGGTGGCCCACCATGCAGAAGGATGTTATTGACTATATAGACAACTGCCCCATCTGCGCCCAATGCAAAAACTGTACAGGGAAACCATTAGGACTTCTTCAACCCATGCCACTTCCCCAGAAGCCCTGGCAGATAGTCTCCATGGATTTTGTTACTGACCTACCTAAAGTACAGTGTTTCAACACCATCTGGGTAGTGGTAGACAGCTTTACCAAGTTGGCTCGCTTTATCCCTTGTGCAGGAATCCCATCAGCCCCTTCCTTGGCCAATCTCTTTTTTCGCAAAATCTTTTGTCTCTTCGGTCTTCCCTCCACCCTGGTATCGGATAGAGGCTCCCAATTCACCCCTAGATTCTGGAGGGCACTCACAGCACTGTCGATGCATGGTTTTCATCATCCTACCATCCTGAAACTGACGGCCAGACAGCACACGTGAACCAGATACTCAAGCAGTACTTATGTTTTCTATGCTTACAGTATCAGGGTTCCTGGTATCAGGTCCTTCACGTCGCAGAATTCGCATACAACAACGCACCACACTCCTCTACAGGTTTCTCACCGTTCTACTCTCTGTGCGGTCAACACCCCTGTATATTGCCTTTCATCAAATCTGCCTGTCTCCTCCACTCCCGCAGCCGACGCCTGCCTCAGGGATCTCACAGTGGTACATGAACAAACCCTTGCCCATCTCCAGGAGGCCCAAGCCACCATGTGCCGCTCAGCTGACAAGAGGCGGAGTCCGGCTCCGCTCTATGCGATCAATGACATGGTGTGGTTATCTACCAAACACCTCAGCATCCCTGGGTGACGGAAACTACTCCCTCATTTTGTGGGTCCTTACAAGGTCACCAAGGTAATTAATGCTGTCTCATACCGTCTTGCCTTACCTGTTAAACGGTAATTATGTAGTGCCTCCTTAGTATTTATATTGGCCTAAGCCTAGTCGCGCTACACGGAAAACCGCGTTACAAAGTTACGATTTTTGGGTTAACTTCGCCGCCATTTGAAGATTCATCCACCATTTTGATTTCTACTCGTGTGTTCTTCGTTCTAAAATGGTGGACTATGTTTTCAACTTGCAACCAAGCCTTCCGACCTTTGAGTTCTGTTAATGTTTAGGCTGTCCGAGAGCCAACTGTTTAGACTGAGTAATGAGACCTTGTGCTTCATATGAACTGTTGTTTAAGTGTTGTCTGCACTCACAAGACTCATCCTTGTATAAACATTGGGACAATGAAGAACAAACCTCGAGCGTATACATTGGTCGAGCTGTATTGTAAAGGAACATTGTACAAGGCTTACCGCGGGATCCGAGAACATACATCACCATTGTGCCTTCATGGAAATGCAAACCTATGTAATCCTTTGCATAATATTGTATAATCTGTATGTGAATTAGACACGAACTCTATACCACGAATTATTAACCTGAAGAGAGGCTGGACAATTTTACACGAATTGTATAAAAGCACGAATGTTTAGATGTCCAGCACTCTCTCACCTCTCCTTGTCGGCTGGTACACATCGCGAGGTGTTGGGAGCCAGATAGCCATCTGTTTTGCTTTGTAAACTGTACAGTAATAAAACATCTGTGAATCTTATTAGCTTGTGATTGGTGTATTTCCTTTGTGGTACTCAGCCTCGATATTCCTTTGTTTCTTCAGATGGCGCCCGAATAGGGACCCTCAAGATTGATGACACCTCGTTGAAGAGTTGATGCGGCTATTGGACCGGGATCGGACGGTGAGAAAAGGGGGCCCCTTCTTGGATGAGACGCGACACCTCAACAGTACTGCACATTCCGATCCCTGGACTGTGAGCTTGCGGTCCGAGGCGGCATCTTGACGAGGGTCCATATATCGAGGCAGGCAGTTTTGCCGAAATCACCAACCACGAGGGTCCTTTGTTGTCCTTTGCAATCCGAGCGGACCTCCCTTTGTCCTTTGAATCAGGTGAGTTGTGCCCCGATTCCTAAGTATCCTGATATTTGATGGTAGTATGGTACTCGCGAGCACAATCGGTGCCAGGTAACACCAGTGATCTGACATGCCTGGGAAATTGTCTGCCTGTTTCAGGGCGTTATTCCGCAGAGACAGAAAATCTTTGGAATTTGGCCGTCCGGCACCAGAGGAGGGATCGCCGGCATGTACTATGTACTGTAAGTACGGCATTGGTAGTATAGTATTCAATGATATTTGGCACAGACAAACTAGACATGCTTCCGAACTTCAGTGGCCAATCAATGGTAGTTTTGAGATTTCCCGAATAGAGTATTTAGAATCCATATTGTTAAAGAAGAAAGCTAGACCTGCAGCATTTGATGTAATAAAAAATTGGTAAAAAGGAAGCTATGCAGCAACTTAAGAGTAAAGAGTAGCATGCACGTCGACACATGTTAAACTTAGAAAAGGCATTATTGTATGATCAACAAAAACAGTCAGAGTCTGTCAGAAACATGGATAGAGCTTTTCAACTTGGTATACAGAAAATATATCCGTCTAAAGATTTTCATGCCTCAGATGAGCTAATTGATAAACTTTTAAATGACCGTAGGCCTGGTGCCACTGCATCACCTCCCTATGTACCTATTCCTGCTGTCTTACCTCTTCCTGCTGTCGTTCCTCCTCCTGTAGCAATTCCTGTACTTCCTGTTGCTCCTCCACTGCCAGTTATTGCTCCGCTTCCTTTTGTTGTTCCTCTGCCTGTACCTCCACCTTTACCGACTATTACTGTTCCAGTAGATTCATCTTTATTGCCAGCAATAGTGTCTCCACTACCTCTTGTACAGGATTTGTCTAATCTTTCTTTCCCAAGCGGTTCTGCGCCGCTCATAGCTGATAAAGGAGCGAGTGTTGAATCAAAAATTGTAACTCGGAACACAGTTTTCAAAGAGACGAGGAGAAATTTGAATGCATGGGCTAAGCAATGTATAGAGAAAGGTGAACAATCTACTGTCTTAGCTACACTCTCTAATCTAGAAAGTATTCCCGATCAGAATGTCTTTATTGAGGGGATGGCGATACATTTGGCTGTAATGTGGAATAGGTTGATGGACACAGATGTCCCACAAGGGTTAAGGGATTTGAATGTTTTTTCTTATTTAAGGGATACTGCGGAGAAAGTACATGAGCATGTCGAGAGGGTTTTTGAGTTTAGAAGGGAGTAAGAACGGTTGCAGAATGATGAAATAGATGTTGATAGTTTGGACGCTTTTTACGTGCAGACCTGTTCCTTCCTCCTTGTAATTCAATGAGTGAAGAAACGCGAATTTGCACAAGGGATGCGCTTAGATGGATTGCAGATATGTCGATATCTCCCGTAGAAGTATATGATACGTATAGTCAGTATACTCCAGAAATGCAGAGGAAAGTGTTACAGATAATGGTAGAATACTTGCAGGATGAATGTATAAAGAAAAAGATTTGTTGTCCCGCAGAATTATTGAACATCTATAAGAGAACCTTTGTGTCTGATACTACTTCCACCACTTTAGAACTCGATTTGGCTCTGTTGCTTAGTAAACGTTCGGAGTTGCCGACTTCTCAGTTGCCTATGAGAGAGGTTCCTCCGACATTTGTTCCCAAAGTTGAGATTCCAGCTAATGTTGCAACAGGTGCAGCAGCCTATGATATTGCAGCTCACTATGTATCACAGTTTGTTCACGTCCCGTTCTCAAAACAGGAAGTGAATACTATTAGACAGTCGATTCCAGACATTAGGAAAAATCCAACAGGGTTTTACAAAGAAATATAATCTGTTTTGCATTTGTCAGTTTTCACACTGGGTGATATAGACTTGTTGTTTCCTGTGCTCCTACCTGCTGATTTATGGAAACAGATTAGGACTGTAGATGATCCAGCAGGGTTAGGTGACACATGGGTTAACTTGATTAGGTTTGATGGAGAACGGACAGCTGGTGAAAGACCACCACAGGTGATACTGTCTTTGCCAGATAGATTAGTAGCAAAATTGAAGACTTTAGTTCCCGAGAGAAGGATTGTTTGGGACAAACTCACTGCTTGTACCCAAGGAAAGTCTGAAGGTGCTACCAAATTCTTTAATCAGTTCAAACAAGTATTCTCAGATTTTAGCGGACAGGATGTAAGCACCGAGTCAGGAAAAAAAGATTGTTTGTGGATAAGTTTGTGCGTGGATTGTTGCCTGATATCCAGTCACAAATTATGACTTCCGAGAGTGCTTGGCAAGCTAAATCACAGTCCGAAGTATTGCATATGGCTCAGTATTATGAGAATAGAGTCAACAATGAGAAAGAAAGGATTGAAAAGAAAAGGGGAGATCTGAAAACTAAGGTATTATTGCAACAGATGGTTAGAGGGCCTAGAGGTGGTAGTATGCAGTTTCGAGGTCAGTTCATTCCACAAAGTAATGCGCCATTGGGTCCTGTACACGCAAACCAATGTGCTTATTGCAGACAAGAGGGTCATTGGCGAGCACAATGTCCGATCCTCCAGCAAAGGTTGAATAACACATATGGTGTCATGGGTAGACGATCCAGAGGCCGCCCTGGGGTAGGGGGTCACGTTAGGAATCAGTTCGCTCAAAATTCTCAGTCTTTTTCGCAAGATAATCAGCAACCTAGTGTAGATAGCAGAAATATCTTTGATAATCCTTCAACTGCCTATCTTTCTGAAGATCCTGTCTTTGACGATATATTTTTTAGTTAGGACAGCTGAAGCAGGGTCTGGAACCGACGCCTATTCCCTTTAATCAGAAAGGTCCCTACGTTGAGATGATGGTGGGGAATAGGAAGCATCTATTTCTGATAGACACAGGAGCACAGAAGTGCCCCATTGATCATTCACGGGTTCCAGACATTCCACTGTCAGGGCAGAATAATGTTTCTGTAGGGTTTACTGGTACGCCAGTGGTTAGTCCGGTTTCTCTGCCGGTACCGATTTCACTGGGTCCATTTACGGATCACTGTCCGTTTCTTCTGACAACGAACTGTGGAGAGAATTTGTTGGGGTTGAATCTGTTGAAGGAATTAAATGCGGTAATTCATTGTTCTTCGGATGGAGTGTGTTTGACGATTTGATCACAGCAATTTTCTGCCTCACAGTTTTTGACTAGACCTTTGCCACCAGAATTTAGTGATGTTCCAGCGTGTTTACGGGCGATTGACGATAATGATGTTGGTATTTTGCAAATTGAGCCTGTTAAAATTGTTTTGAAACCAGGAGTTGCCAAGAATTCCACAATGTAAGATTTCATTTGATGGTGAGCAAGCTTTGAAATGTATAGTTTCCGACTTTGTACATCGTGGAGTAATTGAAGAAATTGCAGGACGTTTGTGCGATAGTCTGATTTTACCCGTGTATAAGAAAGGGGATAATGCGATTCCTTTCTGTTTCATTATCGATTTGTGCGCTATCAATAAGATTGTTGCTCCACAATTTCCAATTGTGCCTGATGTAACGACAATACTAATAATGATTCCAGCTTCTGCTACTCATTTCAGTGTGGTGGATCTTAAGAATGCCTTCTTTAGCAATCCCATACACATGGATAGTAGATATTTGTTCACGTTCACCTTAGGGGGATGCTCGTTTACATTCACCCGTGCGCCACAAGGGTACATGGAGAGTCCGAGCATTTATAGTAGGGCTTTCAAAGAGCAGCTCGATACACTTGAGTTGTCTTCTACTTGTACACTGCTACAATACGTCGACGACCTTCTCTTATCTGCAGACTCAGTAAGTGCTTGCAAGGAAGGCACTGTGTTTTTGCTTATTCATCTAGCAAAGCATGGGCATAAAGCTTCATTGAAAAAGTTTCAGTATTGTCGACAGGAGGTCGCCTATTTAGGCTATCTCCTGTCAAAGGAGGGAAGAAGATTGACACCTGAACGAATTAAAAGCATTTCTAGCATGTCTGTCCCAAATACACAGAAGGAAGTCAGAGCCTTGATAGGAATGGCTTCTTACTGTAGAGAGTGGATCCCTAATTTCTCACTAGTGATCAAACCAATGTTGGCATTGACAAAGAAGGGCATTTCTTTGCCACTACTGTGGAACTTGGAACACCAGAAAGCTTTTGATCTGCTCAAGACTGCACTGTGTTCAGTACCAGTTTTGGGCACACCAAATTATGATAAGGCCTTCGAGTTGTATGTGCATGAACGTGATGGATGTGCTTTGGCTGTGTTGACGCAGGAACATGGGGGGAAAATAGACCGTGCAGTTACTTTTCCTCCACACTTGATCCTGTTGCATGCGCTTTGCCGAGATGTTTGAGAGCTGTCGCTGCTGCTGCAGCGTCTGTAAAGCAGAGCAAGGGTATGGTCCTAGGCCATACTTTAACCCTGTTGGTACCTCACTCTGTAGACGTTCTATTAAATAGAACGCAAATGCAACACCTTACTTCCGCACCATTAACAAGATATGAACTGATCTTATTTGCACTGCATATTCAAATTAAAAGGTGTTGTTTATTGAATCCGGCTGAATTGTTACCTCTTCCGCAAGATATTGCTTGCAATGACGAAATGTCACACGACTGCCTTTATACCACAGAACAAGAAACTAAAGGCAGGATTGATTTGAAAGATACACCTCTGAATGATCCACAAGGGGAGCTGTTTTGCGATGGCTCCTGCTTCAAACTTCCGGATGGTACATCCACTGCTGCTTATGCCATCACTACACTAAGCACGATCGTGGAAACCAAGAGAATTTCACACAACTCCCCGCAGGCCGCAGAGATTATTGCACTGACTTGAGCTTGTGAACTTTCCGAAGGGCTTAGAGTGAATATATTTACTGACAGCCAGTATGCCTTTGGGGTGGTTCACAACTTCGGTAGACTACGGGCAGAACGAGGTTTCTTGACCTCACATGGAACGAAAATCCATCATGGCACCTTGATAGTTCAGCTACTCTCAGCACTAGCACTTCCTACTCAACTAGCAATTAGGAAGTGCGCGGCACATCAGAAAGTAGTAGATGATGTAGGGAAAGGGAACGCTTTTGCTGACAGGATAGCTAAACAGACTGCTACTGATTTATACTCAGAAATGTATGTTACAAAGGAAGCCACAAACACTTGTACTGTAAATGAAGGGATTGACTCGATAAAGAATATTCAAGCTGATGCCACTCTAGAAGAACTTAAACATTGGGCTGAGGGTTTGGTGAAGTTGGATGAGGAAGGTTGTTGGGTAGATAATTCAAAAGGAAGATGGATGTTACCCGATGTATATGTCACTGCCATGATCACAATGCCCCATGGTCCCACTCATATATGTGCTAGGAAAATCTGCCAAATGTTAGAATCTGTCTGGGTGAATGTTAACATCTCAAAAACTGCTGAGCGTTTTGTCCAGAATTGTATGGTTTGCTTACAGCATAATGCGGGGAAGGGTACGACGACACAGAGGGGTAGTTTTGGTCCCCTGTCTGTGCCTTTTGAAGTGATTCATTTCGACTTCATCGAGATGGAGCTCTGTAACAACTACAAATATGTTGTGGTAGTCATTTGTGCCTTTAGCAAGTGGGTTGAAGCGTTCCCTGTGAAAGATGCTACAGCAAATACAACGGCGAAAACCATGCTTAAGGAATATTTTCCTAGGGTTGGTTTGCCGAGGGTCATCTGTTCGGATAATGGTCCACATTTTATCGCTGCTGTTATTCTGCAAGTATGCGCAGGATTACAGATTGATAAACGGTTCCATTCGGCTAGACACGCTCAAAGTGCTGGTCTTGTAGAACGCCATAATGGTATCTTGAAGAATAAAATTGCCAAGGTCTTTGCTAGCAGTAATTTGAAATGGCCAGATGCTTTACCTATAGCACTACTGTCCATGCAGACAACCCCACAGACTAGAACTGGGCTCTCCCCATATGAAATTGTGATGGGGAGGCCAGCTAACATTTGGAGCCTGCCCAAGCCAAAACAATTGAAGGATGTAGAGCATTTGCTTCTTAATAAATACTGTGACCAGTTAACTCAAAACTTGTATTTGATTTATCAACAAGTGCGAGAAGCTCTCCCAGTTAAACACGAGAGGCCAGGTCACAGAATTCGACCCGGTGACTAGGTGCTCACAAAGTCATTTGAGAGAGCATCCAGCCTCGAACCGCGTTGGAGAGGACCATTCCAGGTCTTGTTGGCCACACAGACTGCTGTACAAGTAGCTGGTTAACGACACTGGATACATGTGGCACACATCAAAAGGATACCATTCCCTTTGCCACACGACGGAGAAGAAAAGAAGAAAATTACTTGCTCTGTTTCTGATGACCAATCGGTCTTGAACGACACCTAGGGTATTTCGGAGACTCACCCTGAGCACGAGGGGCATGGGGAGACTGCTGCTTTGTCTCTGAATTCTTCTTCAAATCTTTCTGCACCTTTGAACGATTCTGCCTCTGTTTCACCACTGACATCAGGAAGCAACGACACGCTGTTTACAGATCACGCAGTACCTGGAGTCTTAAGGTACGATCTGCATCCACGGCACTAGTCTTACTGCACAGCACGGCTGTGCCCACAGGAAACAATTGTTGAGCTCGTCCTCTGCCACTTTTGCGCGGAAACATAAGTAAGTAGCTGGGGAAAGGGAAAAGCTATCTTCAATCAAGATCACATGATCAGGAGATCACTAGCAAACAAACTACAGTGTTTTTCGCAGGAACTTTTCGGGAAAGAGCTTCGAGGAACAATTCCTGTCGCTATCTCTACTCATACGGAGCAACCAATCGATTGTGTGGCTAACAAAGACATTGGACAGAAAAATACATGGTCCTTGAGGATGTATTGTTTCCTTGTAATTATGTTAATCGATCTAACAGTAGTAATTGCTCTTGGGTTTTGGTACATTGAAGGGGTGCGCCCACTTGAAACATTTTTACCTACTGAGAGTGTTCCCACTATCTCTATACCTTTCGTGCATCAGCACACTCTATCTCCTAGGGATTCCCAACACAGACAGAGTTATCACAATTATACACTTCTGTTAATTATGAATGCAACTCATGCGATCCTGAATAGAACTAATTGTTGGATCTGTTCGCATTTGCCACAACACAGGGAAAAAGGGTTGGGCTGGTATATTCATCCTTTGCCTCTAACTATTGCATGTTATGCCTCTTTAAGGGCATTATTCTTTGGTCGTTGGAATGATAGCATCTCAGGGAACTTTGACAGGACTAATTTAAATGAGTTCGAAAGGCGAGTCCTGACGCCTCAGAGATTCTCTCTTTTTGCAAATAGGAGTAAGCTTAACGTTGCTTCCATTAGGCCTTCCGATAGACTAATTAGACCTTGTCAATCGTTAATCTCTTTCAAGATGGCTCCCGTAGGCAACCGGGATGCTACGCCTCCTTCCTATACTATCAATCACAGCCCCAACTCTGTTTCATCTGCATACAAAGGAATGGTTCTCAGTCAATGGGTACTTTCGAGGGTTGTACCAATGTTGTAAACTTGACCAGTGAGGACAGACCTTTGTATGTAGGTGATCCTGTTTATTTCATTTGCGGTAATGAAGCTTATCCGTGGCTACCTAGGAATTGGCAGGGTACTTGTTATTTTGGTATCTTGCTACCAGGGGTATATGTAGCTAGCACCACTGAGGTCTCTAGGGCTCATCCAAGGCGGGACGAGAACAGTGATAGTCCTTCACAAGTCTTGGGTGATGTAGCAAAATCCTTTGTGCCATTTTGGGGTCAGATCATGAATTCCGAGGATATTAGGAGACTAGCAAGAGTATTGGAGAGAACCATCAACCGGACCACTGATATACTCTACGACATGATGCTAGAACAGAAAGCAATTAGATTAGTGGCTTTAAAGAACCGGATGGTGTTAGTGTCATGATGCCTACCCCTGCAGCACCAGGCCAGGCCCAGCACCCCCGGAAGCAGGCATCATGCCCTCGGGTAAAAGCCCAGCGGCCCCTTATAGGGGCTCTTTGGTCTCAGTCCTGGCGCCTTTGGCGCCAGGCTCATGTTGGACATCAGTCCTGGCGCCATAGGTGCCAGGCTCATAAAGGGAGGTGTTTTGTGCACTTACCTGATGCAGACCATGCTGCACGCTTCAGGCCTCCCTGAGACCTGAAAGGGACTATTTTTTCATAGGGACTATTTTTTCACTCGGGCGTGGCCAGGGAAGGATACATACCTAGTTGGGGAACGATACATACCTGGGACTTCTTTGGAGGCTATTTAAGCCACGCCCAGACAGCAGCTCATGCTTCGCGTTGTTCTGCTTCCTGCAGCTTAACGCTCACCGTGTCTGCTCCTGCTCCTGGACTCCAGCCACGCCCGCCTTGAACCTGGAAGACCTGCAAGGAAGGAAGAGAAGAGAAAGGTGAAAACCAAGGACTATTTCAAACTTCTTACCTGCATCCGGAATCTTCTTGCCAGCATCCCTGAAGAAAGACTTCCATTTAAAAGCATTGCGTTGCTCGCTGCAGCGCCACGCTTCACTCACCTGTCCTCGAGACATCTCCCGGCTCCATCGCGGCTGTCAGCATCGGACGCCACATCTCTGTACCTAGGGGAGAGAGGAAGAAACAAAAGGTGAGCAGAAGGAACACAGAAGGAAAGCCTGATTAACAGCCATAATACTTACCGGCTTTTCTTCCACATTTCGGGTCGGCGCCGCCCCGTTGGCAGGTACTGTACCCCGGCCCCTATGGGGAAAGGACAAGAGACATTTCTGGGGAATGATAAGGACATTTAGAGGGATCGCCCTCATCACTACTCACCTCGGCAGTTTAACCCCTCGATGCATCGCCTTCATTCTGCACCTGAAATAAAGGACAGATCACAGGTTAGAAAGACAACATAAAGGGGGCCTCACTTGAACTTTGAACTTTCATACTTACGGCGCATCGCTCAGGAAAGTCAAGTGGATTTTGCCAGCGCCATTCTGAAAACCAGTGAAGTAACTGGACGAACACGCGCCCCTGCACCAGAAGCAGGATGGAGAGTTCATCCTTCCAAACCATAAGGTGAGCTTCAACCGGGGTTTGGAGGAAGTTAGAGAGGAACGAAGGGGGAAGGGGGAAAGGGGGGAGCTAGCACACTATTCTGTTAATCCCCTTTCTCATCTGCAGAAGGATATTCCTACGGGCCAGGCAAGCACGATTTGGAGGTCCTGTCCAATCGGTGTTCCGGGTCCTGCGCATCGCGCTAGAAGAGGCCACAGCAATCCAGACTAGACCAGCGCCCCCGTGGGAACCAGGTGAGCGTTAAAGTTAGACGTCATCCTGGCTGAGCGCGGCGGAGTATGTAAATTGGTGGGATCTGCTTGTTGCGTTTTCGTACCTGATTCCTCCCCGACTATATTCAAGGCAATACAAAATCTGCACACTTCCTAAGTACAGAAGTACATGTTCCTGAGGGAAACTGGGACTTTTTACGGTCTTGGGGATGGAAACTTCTTTCAGTCTTAACGGTAATCCTTGGTATTTTGTTGTTCTGTTGTTGTTGTACAATGTCTTCCTGCCATATGTTCGATGTTAGGGGGATGTTGTGCGCAAACTGTAGGAACATTAGGACCGAACATACACACACCTGAGAAGATGACTAATGTTTTTGTAATGGAGGATATTACTGTTAAAGATCTAATGGCAATTGATATATCTGATGAATGTGATTCAGGATCTACGGCCGTTGAAACGTGAAGTTACGAGTAAAGCGAATATTTTTAGTAAGGCTCTTGGCTTAGGCCAAAACGAGGGTTTGTTAAACAGTAATTATGTAGTGCCTCCTTAGTATTTATATTGGCCTAAGCCTAGTCGTGCTACACGGAAAACCACGTTACAAAGTTCCGATTTTTGGGTTAACTTCGCTGCCATTTGAAGATTCATCCCCCATTTTGATTTCTACTCGTGTGTTCCTCATTCTAAAATGGTGGACTATGTTTTCAACTTGCAACCAAGCCTTCCGACCTTTGAGTTCTGTTAATGTTTAGGCTGTCCGAGAGCCAACTGTTTAGACTGAGTAATGAGACCTTGTGCTTCATATGAACTGTTCTTTAAGTGGTGTCTGCGCTCACAAGACTCATCCTTGTATAAACATTGGGACAATGAAGAACAAACCTTGAGCGTATACATTGGTCGAGCTGTATTGTAAAGGAACATTGTACAAGGCTTACCGCGGCATCCGAGAACATACATCACCATTGTGCCTTCATGGAAATGCAAACCTATGTAATCCTTTGATTAATATTGTATAATTTGTATGTGAATATGTGAACTAGGCACAAACTCTAGACCACGAATTATTAACGTGAAGAGAGGCTGGACAATATTACACGAATTGTATAAAAGCACAAATGTTTAGATGTCCAGCACTCTCTCACCTCTCCTTGTCGGCTGGTACACATTGCGAGGTGTTGGGAGCCAGATAGCTATCTGTTTTGCTTTGTAAACTGTACAGTAATAAAAGATCTGTGAATCTTTTTAGCCCGTGATTGGTGTATTTCCTTTGTGGTACTCAGCCTCGATATTCCTTTGTTCTTTCATACCAGCATCCTGGCGGCTTCATCCCGTCTTTCACACGTCCCTCATAAAACCAAGCTACCTCCTACACCCCTGCTGGAAGGTTCTGCTGATGAATATGAGGTGCATTCCATCCTGGATTCTCGTATCTGTAGGGGTCAGCTCCAGTACCTTATTGATTGGAAAGTTTTCGGTCCCGAGGAACGGTCCTGGGAACCTGCTGGCAATGTCCACACACCGATTCTAGTTGCCCGTTTCCATCAAGATCAACCATCGAGCCCACAGGGTCATGGGCCATTGTGGGGGGACTCTGTAATGCATTCAGTAACGTCCCAGCCACAGAGTCAGCTTACCCCTAGCCATCCAGATCTTCGCTGACTCCATCTTCGTCCTGGCCCAGCTGTTTCCTCTGCGCCTGTCTCTCATCATGGTGGGCGTGCTGGTCTGTCACAGAGACCATCCTGATTGCGGTTCAAGCCACGTTCCCATTGGCGGTTGCATTGGCAACTGTACGACATGCAAGGAACGCTCGACCCCACTCGTGTAACACGTAAGAAGTCACGTGACCAATTGCCAATATAAACGAATGCACAGCACGGTAAACACTGCTATCAGCTGTCTCCGGCCAGCGTTTGACGTTCCTTGTTACTCTCTACTGGTTTTTGATCTCTTGTTATCTGACTCCTGGCTATGCTTTTCTGGACTGCTTTGGATCCTCCTGGACTGGTTTTCCTCGGATTGCTCTTCGTTGTGGATAACTTCTGTGCCTGACCTTGGATTGCTTACTGGACTGTCTCTGGACTTCCTCCATTGTACCTCGTACTGAACTTCCTCTCTGCCTTTTCCTGGATTATCCTGGACTCTTTCTTCGCTCCGCTGGTGGGTTGCTCCTTGCATCCACTCCCACTGGTGCCCCCCACTGGCCTCTGCATCCAGCGTGTTACCTGCACTGCACCACATTGGGTGGGGAAGCGCCTCCTAAACATCGGGAGCTCTTCATCCTTCCCCACTACATTGCCTTTCCACAGTCTCCCTGTAGGTAGGTGAAAGGGCTGGTTTTGCATGTTATCAGTTAATAACACACACTGTATAGTCTCTTACCTGTTCTGTTTCCTGTGCAGCTACCTGCAGGCCCAGTGCTGTTGTACCAGCCACCTGTGGCCCCAATACCGGTCAGCGAGTGATCATTCTCTCCCTGACTGGTGCTTGGGGACTGAGGTACTTTAGTCCACGCGGTAACCCACGTCTTGACAGGGGAGTGTAGAGGTGAAGTCAAACATCCTCACTCAAAGCTCCACCCCCATGTTGCCTATATGTTGGGAACCAGAGATGACGACATGTGCAATTCCAGTAAGAATACCAATACTGCAGAGAACATTCAAGACAAGGCATTCATTGAGAAAACCGTGCAGAAATGCACGAAGCCATAGTGTTCTTTGGGATGAGGTACCAGAAGAAATGTCCATTTGAACATGATGTCATACGAAGTAAGAGCTGACGCATCCAGAAAACTAATGAGGAAAAGAAACATAAGCATTCTCTAAGAACTGAAGAGATGATGGTAAAGATGAGCAACACTTTGGGCTCGAGATGAAGATGCTCATGCTACAGAAACGCTGAAGATTATGTAAATCAGTTTACACATGTACAGTTGCAGAAACACAAGTAGCAAAACGTAATCATAAGGCTGGCTATGTAGTCAATTAGATTGCAGCAATGCGCCAATTTATATACATAGGAATGTATAGAACCTGGATGTTCCACAATAAACTTTAGCAGGCTCTTGAACCCCGTGAATAAGAAAAAGAACTTTCAAAATGTGTGGCGCAATTGGAAATTACTGATGGCAAGGTGAGTTTCGAGAAAGGTTGGGCTGGCCCAGGACCAAGTAAACAAGGCCACGGTGAAATGGATGCCTGTCAAAAGGCTACAAAGAACACGAGAAAAGCACACGCTCCTGTTCGAAGCAGTATGAAAAAACAGTGAAGGCGTCAAAAGTTCATCATTTAATAGGATTAAATGCTGCAAAGAGCTCAAAAGAGGGGTCTCCAAGTCACAATGGTGAGATCGAAATAGCTTGGGTCAGGCTGTGCCGAAACTAGCAGGAAAGAGAGAAGCTACTCCCTTTATTTCTCAGACAAAGGCAACATCCACAAGGCCAAGTTTAAAAGCTTAATTGTCTGATGGACTGTAGGAGTGTTGAAAGATGGTGGGCTAATTGATGGGGAGGCATGATCACGTCGAACCTCCATGCACCTGGAATGGTAGTCTGCGTGCTGCTAGCATGTGGAATATTCCAGAGGGGTACAAGGGTGCCAAACCAATCATAGAGTGTCATGTAATGAAGAGCCCTATAGTTTGTAGAACCAATTGAACATCGTATATTTAGTGACGATGATGATGACCAGTTATTTGGGATGGGCTTAGATGCCCAGCTGATTTAGATACCTAATTATAATCTCCGGCTATATAGAACGTATACCTAGATGTTCACTGAGAACCAATCACTGTTACTCATAGGTTTTGTAGTTTGCCACGTAGTATGACATCAGCAATGACGATTTTTTGTTATAAAAGAGCTCTTTTTTATTAAATGTTTCGAGATCGAGCTGTGCGGCGTCAGATGATGCCCATTGTACTCCCTGTTTTAGATAATTGATAATAAAACAGAAAAGCATTTTGCCAATTCCCTGATTAGTTTTGATTATTGATGTTTGAGTAACTTCTGCATCCCCATCCACCTCTGAGTATTGCTACCTCATCTTAAAGCTCTTGGGTATAAGAGTTCACAGGGTAGAGAACCAAAAAAGGTGCCAAAAAGAGTAGAGTATTGTGCTTTCCTTGCACCATGGTGGTGCCACTGGTGTAGCAGTTGAACATTAGCTTTGTGTTGCAATAATGGTGGTGACATGTATTCCATCAAAGGCCTCCATTCATGGGAGTTGTAAGAAGGAGAGTAAACTTGGTGAGCATAGAATGTTGCTGGGTACTGAATCATGAGTGTAAATGAGTATCTGTAACAGTCTCTCTGGAGGACATGTTGATGTGTAGGTCCACAATCGGCATGCCAGTGTTGGGTTTCAGAAAATGTTTCATTGCTTTTTTCCTAGCATTGTTTGATGTGACCTCAATAGGCTCAGTAATGCAAAAACCCTGGGGAAGTGGTGATATCCATGAAGGTGGGATTATTTAGGGGATGAGAACAGAGGAGCAGCAGGACAGTCTGATATTGGTGGAGCACAAGGGAGCTTGGCTATAGCGAAGGCACTGCTGCATACATGGGGCAGCAAACAAATGGTCAGAAAACAGCATGACACAGAATCCAAGAGAAAACCTTTTACAACCAAAACTATCAAGCGTGATGGACTGAATATACTAAAGTAAAATTAAATCTGCAATCCTGTTGGTAGATTGGTAGCCTGAAGGACAAGCAATATTTATTGCTATTCATTAATATATTTCTCCATTGAATGTTTACTGTCAACTGTGATGAATCTAGCAATGTCATCACTCCCTCTCCAGGGAAACTCTCTTCCCATGTGGCCAGATGGCCAGGCGAGATGGAGGTTGCTGAGAGCAGAGTCAGGGGTAGAGTCTTGAGTGGGAGGAGGGAGAGATGAAGGGGGAAGCGAAGGCAGCAACTGACACGCGTTTCATCAGGTGAATGTCTGCGAACGAGGTTGGCAGAGCTGGGGGTGGTTCGGTCAGAGGGCCGAGAGGGCCCAGGTGGGAGGAGAGGTGGGAGCGGTCTGGCCAGGAGAGCGGGGTGGAGAGTGAGGCGGAGAGCAAAAGATCAGTATGGATGAAGGCATCGAGCGTGTGTCCAGCCGACTGGCTAGGACCAGAGGGGAGAACGGAGCGGGAGAGAGAGGTGCAGAGGTCACCGAAGAGAGTGGAAGCCGTGATTGAGGAGTCAAGGTGGATGTTGAAGTCACCCAGGAGGAGGAGTTTAGAGGTAGATGTCAGGGGAGAGGAGGAGAAATCCGCCCATTCTGAAAGGAACAGGGAGATTGAGCCAGGCAGCCTGTAGACAGTGGCAATTGTCAGGGAGAAAGTAGAAGAGCTTGCAGACCAAGCTCTGGAAGGAGGGGTAGGGCTGGGTGGGTGGGTACGAGGGAAGAAGGGACCCACTCAGGGAAGATCAAGGCAACCCCACGGCCTGCACGGTTAGGGCAAGAGTTAGAGATGATCTTGTAGCCATCAGGGAGAAGGGGGAAGGGAGTCTATTTGCTATAATTGTCACTAAAATGCTATTTGGGTACTGCTCAAATACTTTGCTGCAAAGAATAATTAAAGGCAATTTGGCTGGAATTGAAAGCGCTGCCTGTAAACTAAAGTATTGTCATGGGAAGGGAGGATAGGAGAGAGATGGGATGTGAGGAGAGATACACAGCCTGGTGGTGTTGTTTGGGTATTTACCCACCTCTTGACTGTTCAATTGCAGCTATAAACCAGCTTCTTATGTAATAAAGCTATCCTAACCAGGTGTGCCACCAGTCACTCGGTTTGTAACATGTGTGTCCTTGCATCTGTCCCTTGCATTGAGTTCCTGTTACACAAATGCATTGGCAAAGCCAACATTTTAGACTCTTGTATAGTCATTGGATAGCCATTTTCCAGGCACTGCCATACTATGCCCAGTTACTAGTGCCATTACTCAGCTTTGGTCATTTTATGGCCAGTGTACCCCTTATAGCATTACCTGAAAAATGCAACTTACATGCCCACACAAAAGCCAACATTTTAGTTTTATCATTGTTTGCTTTACTAGTGTAGGGCCTATTTTTTGCCCCAGACCGCCCCTGGAGTTAAGAAGACCCTGGCAGTCAGAGCAAAGTCGCACTGAGGGCAGATGAGAGGTTGGAATTAGCGTGGCTGCATGGATCGATGGTCCTGTGTTTTGTATAGTGGTAGAAATCGGATGGATAGTACATGTGCATGATTTCTCTGGACACTGCATGAGGAGAGAGGCAATTAGCACTACTTTTTAAATTCTGACTGATGATTACCATGGTGTTCTTCTTTCTCTTTCAAAATCTTTTTAAGTCTTCAGCTGCTGATCAATACTTTTGCTTTTCTGGGCTGTTCTTGAAATCTGCCAATTGTACCCTGATGGTGTGGAGTCTTTGAAAGGCCAGGAGGGCTGGGGCAGAGTTGGTCATGGTGGGTCAGAGCCTGACACGTGACTCTATTCCAGCCCTGCTAACCTCACAAACGATCTGCCATGTGAGGAGATCCGTGTTGCGGCTGCCGGATTGAAAGCCTCTGGATTTCACGTGGCAAAAGATCATAACAAAATGTACCCTTTCCTAATTCAATGTTTTGCCCCACCTGCATGCCTTCCATGTGGAGTGTTTCCAAAGTCTGATACCCGTCTTTGTTACACCTCAATGAGGAATGGACTTCCTATTCATCGTGACTCAACTGGCCCCTGCAATTTAACAGGAGGATCTGGGGCCAACCTGCAGGAACGTGCCCTTTATATATGCAAAACGGGTGTGTCTGGAGGAGTGTCAATTGCCTGGACACTCAAATGACAGGCAATCCTACACACACAATTGGGGTAACTTGATTCACACAAATACCACGTGTTCCTGTAGCCATTTGCCCCTGTTTTATACTTGTATGTGTCAGATGTGGGATACAGGTAAATCATCAGGAGCATTTCTTTCTTTTTTAAACCTTTTTACCTTAAAGTGGTTCACTTCCTCCAAAGGTTTCACACCAATTTCAGATAAGCAGGTTGAAAGAAATGTGTTCCTTTTTTTGCCATCGCCTGATCAGTTTTACTTTCAGTGACATGCATCTGATGATCTGCTCCTTTTTTGTAGATCAGGTCAATTTCCAATAAATTTCAATGTGGAAAGTTCAACAGGCACGAATTGTAACTGGCAAATATACCATTTTTAATCACAATGCATGTCTCTTTCTTCCATTGGGTTTTCTGGAGCGGTGCTATCTTGGTTTAATTCGTATTTTTCTAATCGTACCTACTTTGTCCCATGGGCTAGTTTCCCACGGTGTCCCACAGGGTTCTGTTCTTGGTCCTTTTCTTTTTGTTGGTGTTCCCCGTGGTCATGCAAATCCTTACCCCATACAGAAAATGTGTGGAGTATTTTCCGCTGTCAGCAAAAACAGAGTATTTTGGCCAGAGCGTGACAATAGGAAATTTAATAACAGTTTAGAGGGTGAATTCTTAGACGATTTGAGAGAAAATTATGGTGTCCTTCCTCCCAACCTTTATAGAAATCTCTCTACTACCGAGGAACACCATAATCGGCAATAAAAGGGCAGACTATAAATCAAACATACAACAACTTAAAAGAGAGTATAGAAGAGCTTTAAAAAAAGCTCATAAGATCGGGTAGGCTCTGCTCACATCATGAAGTGGACCAGAAAAAACTAAAACAGACGTACAAAAATACAATTAAATCATTGAAAGTTTTGGCTTTGTAAAGGGAAAGTGAAAAAAATATTTCCATTATTTGTGGAAAGATGGACCTAAACTATTGGAAATTAATCAATCAAAACAAGGCTGAACAAAGTGAGGCACTATCTAATCCAATATCAGAACACAATTGGATTTTACACTATAACCAACTTTACAACCAGCCAGTAGACCCATTAGCAAAATGAGATACACTAAAAAAGGAAAAATTGGATATTCCTCTCTCTGTATCGCAAATTAAAAATATTATCTGTAAACGAAGCAATTCGAGGGCTCCAGGCCTGAACGGCCTCTCAAACAAACTTATTAAAGCAAACCCAGATCTGTGGGTGGCCATTCTGTATGGGTACTTCAAATCGAATCTTATGATCAAACAAACCCTGCCTTCCTCGAAGGAGGCTTACATTGTTCCCATATTCAAGAAAGATGCAAGAGATCTCACAGAAAACTGCCGCCCAATTGTGGTTTTAGATGCCGATGCTAAGATCTCTGGCTCGGCTCTTCTTTCTTCCTTAGAAGAAGGGACTAACAGGTTGGGCATCCTGAAACCAAACCAATTGGGATTCAGGAAAAATGTGGGAAGAAACATTGCTGTATGGCTGCTAAACCATGCACAACACCTAGCATGGGATGGGGTTTATAACAAAATATATGTAATATCGGTTGACTTATTCCTTGCTTTCGATAGGGTCAATACGGACAAATTGCAGAGGAAGCTCTCAGACTGGGGGATCCCCAAGGGACAATTGGCTCCTCTCAACCATGTACATGAACACACTCCACTCAGGGTCCGGCTGAATGGTGAGGGTGTACTCTCTTATGAAATCATGACTAATAGTGGGGTCAGACAAGGATGTATACTGGTGCCCTTTTTATTTAATGTACTTGGCAGACTTAGGTGCTTAACTCAAGCTTGCATCCTTTGTCCCTCCCAAAGTTCTGGGTGCAAATATCCATTGGGTTACCTACGCAGATGCTAATATCCTCTTAGACTGCACGAAGGTTGGGATACAAAGGCTGCTAAATAAATTGGAAGGGTACTGTTTGGAAAATAACGTAACTATAAATACACGGAAAGACCAACTAATCAGATTAACAGCAGGGAAACGACTAAAGCATAAATGTCTGTGATTGGGGGTGTTAAGGTGACAGCAGTAAATAGCTTAAAATATTTGGGAGATTTTATTTTGAACAGCCCATGTAAGAAACAGTTAATGGAGGGTTTGTACAACAAAGCAATTATGACAGTCGCACAGATGTGAAATTATAATTCCAAGTTTGGAAAATTCTCAATTATCCCACTAATACATTTCTACACGGCAAAGATTGTCTCAGTGTTATCCTATGGGGCAGAAATCCACTATAGCCTTTTAATCAAAGACTTCTGTCATCTTGAGGCCTTTTGCAAGAAAGACCTCAGGGTACCGCTGTCCATCCCAATCTGTGTTATCCGTTTTGAACTGGGTTTACTATCATTGGAAGCCCAGAACCTCTGCAAAAGAATTCTGTTATGTTACAAATCTAATTCCCCTACCTCCTTCCACATTGTCTGCAGACTTCAACGAAGGTGGTGTGCCAACAAAAAACATCTTAGTCGAGAGCATGGCAACCAAGTTGGTGGAGTGGGATTTGGGACGAGTCCACTTAGAAGACCTCCCTCTGTAACACAAATGAACAGTTTGGCGAGTGGACTGGTGCAGAATCTGAAACAAAGTAGGTTAAATCAGGGGCAAGAAAAGTTGGGAGTGTGCGTGTGGTATCTTTGTAAATACCAGTCATGGAAGGTGGATTACACACTCCTAAAATTTAGACTGGACATCTTGCCCACAGGGAAAAATAAAGCCAAATGATAAAAAGAGGATGTCCAGTCGTATAGATGTAGATATTGCCTTAGAGACGGAGAAACCACACATCTTTTTTTAGGCTGCGTTGTTTTGACCCCATAAGTGACTTGCTTTACAAAGTTCATAAATCTCTATGGGGCCTCAACAGGCAAGGTCTTATGGAATATGTATTGGTCCAAGCTCCCGAATCCTTTGAGTAAAAATTTGCATCAAATCTTAGTTCTGATAAAATTAGTGGAATAATGGTTAAGCATCGTAAAGTCTTTAGAGATTTTGGTTTGTTTCGTCTGGATATTATATGACAGGGTTGGTTTTTAAATGTACTGAATCAAATTTAGTATTTCTATTATATTTTAAACTGTAGTTTAGGATGTGCCTTCTGATGAAATGTTGTAAAGATTTTAAGAAATGTGTTTGCTGTATCACTGAACTTGTGTAAGGTTTTTAATTTGTTTTAAAACTGTATGCACAGAAAAGAAATGGAATTGAATTTTCTTTTTTCTCTTTACAGTTCGCCCCTTGCTGCTATTATTACTTCTTTTGGGTTATCTCACCACTTTCATGCTGATGATGCCCAGCTCTTTTGTCCTTCTCTTTTACGCCTGCTATTCATAGCAATCTTTCATCTTGCCTTTGTGCTATTAGGACTTGGATGTCTGATCACTTTCTTGTTCTCAATGCTTCAAAGAGAGGTTCTTTTCTTCCCAGCTTGTACCATTCCCCCTGCACGCCCCCATTTTTTGTTTGGTTTCTTCCTACTCACCTTGCGATTTCCTCCACTGCACGGAATCTTGGTCTTTTTCTTGATACAGATCTTTCTTTCTCGTATTATTTTTCTATTAATTCTTACTCTTGTCACTATCATCTCTTTAATATTCGTAAAGTCTGTCCTTTTCTTACTTTTAGTGCCATTAAACTTCTGAGTCTTTTATTTTCTCACGCTTAGTCTATTGTTCTGTTTCGCTTTTTGGTTTTCCAGTTTCGCGACTTGCTCATTTAAAATCTGTTTTCAATGCCTCAATTAGTCTACTCCATTATCTCTCTCCTCGTGATTCTACTCCTACTGCTCTATCTTCTCTTGGCTGGGTACGTTTTCATTCTCAGTGAAAATGTCATTTTCTCTGTATTGTTTTTAAAGCTTTTTATGGTCTCACTCCTGTTTATCTTACTTATCTTGTTTCTTTTTATCTCCCTTCTTGTGTTCTTCGATCACAATCTCAGTTTCGATCCGCTTCACTGGAATGCTCTTCCTCTTTCTCTTTGATCAATTGTCTTATCCTCTATTCCGTTCCTCCTTAAAGAGCTTAAATTATGCACCATGCTTTGTTTTGTTTTTTGGGGGCTGGGAGCTCAGTGATCATTGTGTCTTCCAAATGGATCCTGCTTTGTGTGGACAGTGTGCTTTCTGCTCTGTCACATAGTCTTTCACCCTCAGTAAACCTGGGGGCTGTCCTCGCAGGGGAGTATCCAGCATTGCAAGAGTGGAGGGGTTGAGCCACAAAAAAATGAGTCATGTTACTTTTCCCCCAAATTCAGTGCGTGCAAATCCATAGGGTCTCATCCACGCCCCCAAACCGCAACCACCGCCCCAATCTACTTTTTTGGTAACATTAGTGGCAGATTGCATTGTAACACGTAACAACAAAAAAAAAACTGTATGATCATTACAGATGTAGGAAGCTCATCTATAAAAGGCTCTATACAGGCGCTCTGGGGCAAGTTACAAGCAAACGTCCTCATTTGCATATGGATTGCACCAACAGAAGTGACTTCACAGAAAAGGACATTGCAAGGAGAATTGTCTTTGTTGCTTGGAGGCAGCATAGAAATGAGTTTAGAATAAGTTGCCATAAGTAAACCAAGTGGCAACAACTTTGTGGTGCAACGTATCTAAATTGCACTATTATTATATATGCAGCAACACTATAGTCACTGAGCTTTTTTTAAATAATAGCATGATATATTAACATAAGCTATGAAGTGAATCAGAATCACTTACAGAGCTTCAGATAAGACACAGTGCGACTAATGATTTGCCAAGAATCACACACTTTGGTTAAATGGTTAAACCGGTATGTGGACAATTCAAGTAACTGAGCACATCTTCCCAGGTTTAGCTGATATACGTATTTATTAAGGTTTTGCTTCGCATTTCATGTGCTTAAATGATACTTTATTTATAGCAATGCCTTGGAAGCAAACCACTTTACATAATAAACTAGCCTTTTTATAGTAAACTAATTATACACTACATACATAGTCATAGCAATAAGTTTAGCAATAAGAGCATGGCTTTGGTTTTATTCCCCCCCCATCTTGCATTCAAAGTGAGCCTAACAAATCCCACTTGGGTTTTAAAGTCATAGGGCCTCATTAGGACCCAGGCATTAAGGGGTTAACGGCGCCGTAAAAGGTGTCGACGCCGTTAAACCCTTAACGCCTTACTACAAGGTCCTTTTGTGGAACCCGACCTTAACGGCTGGTCTAGACCAGCCGTTAAAGTAGGGGCCCGCAAAGGGACTCTCGAGGTAAGTACGGTACCGCAATTTGCGGTACCGTACTTACCGCACTCCCCATTCCCATTATGCCCTGGGGGGCAAAAATGGGAATGGGGAAGGGCCATGGTGGCATGGGGAATTACCGCCCCGCCAACCTTGGAATGGGGTGGTAATTCCCCATTCCGCCATGGCGGACTCCGGCATCGACCATGGTGCTAATAGCACCATGGTTTTCCGCCGGAGTCCTAATGAGGCCCACAGTCATTATTTCATAAAGCATGCAACATTATGCACGCTTATCACTCCCTCCCATTCCCATTTCTAAAGAGAAAAACTTCCATGCTAATAGTCCCCCTGCCTCCCATCAATGCCTAATGGCTCACATTCTAATGCTCTGTTGAACAGAGTAACGTGTGAGAGCCCCTCTGCTGCCCGCAGCTGCTTGGGGCATTGTCCTGGCAGCTGGACACCTCTCCTGTTCAGAAAAGTTAAGATGTCCTGCTGCCAGGACAATGAGCACCACACATAGTGTTGCCAGCAGGACACCTTTCCCACTGGGGACCCTCATTGAGGTGACGAAGGGAGGGGTGTCCCACTAATAAATGTCCCTCAGCTGCTCCACACTCCCCAGTCGATATGCCACTGGGCCTCCGTGATCTAATGTGCTTTGTGCGAGCGCACTGTGCCCACAGACTTTGTTTGCACAGTGAACTCGCACAAAGCACATTAGATCACGTGCAAGTGACTGTGCACGGTTGTTTGATGGGGCAGAGGCAAACCGGATCCCGAGCTCCGGCTAGAGAACTGATGCCGGATGTTGGATCATTAGCCAGCGCTGGGTCCAGGAGATTTAATAAAGAATCATTGGTAAATCAATAGCGCTCCTGCCATTAGTGACCCTCGATTGAACAGTGCTCAAGGGTCAATACAGTAGGAGATTATTATGGCTTGTTTTAGGCCAGAGGTGGGTGGGTTGCTACCCGTAGAGACCAGCAAGCACCAGTTACCCGGAAATGACAAAATGTATTCAATAACAGCATTGGATGCAGAGGGAAACCTCAGACGAACCTGCCTTTAGGTAATGGAAGAGGGCCAGGGGCAAGGGGCAGAGACCTCTTTAACAAATTTAGTGAAGTGCCCTCGCAAGATGTCACAGAAAGGAGGGGAAATTGTGAAAAAGAGTTATCTTCGAACCATAGCCTTTTTTTTAATTTAAAAGTGTGCTGAAATCTTTGGGCCCATGGAAAATGTGCCCGAGTAACATCTCTGAAAGCACTTCACTTAGGGCCTGATTTACAAAAAAAATGCAATGCAAAGCAATGCAATGCACCATCATAGGCACTCAGCAAGATTAGCCAGCCATGGGAAACCATGTTAAAACATTTTTGTAAATGTTTTTGAACATTTAGTTGTAAAACCCCATTGGAAAACGCTCTGTGAATCAGTCAGAAGTTAAAGTGCGAGATTCAAAATCAGATATCTTACCGGAGCAGGAAAAGATCAGGAGAGACTTTGCTATTTGAACTTAACACAGGAGAGGTGACAAATAGTACAGAGTGGCAACTTCCGCCTGAATGCTCTTCTCCAGCAGCAAATAATTTGCGAAAGGGGAAGTCAGCCAAAAGCCGAGTTAATTAACAGTGCAAGAGATTGCTAAGGTAAAGGGTATCGGGAAACATTGGTGAGCTCCCTCGAATATGTGTTTCACCCCTCGCCCAACAGCCCATCCCTACAATCACCACGCCAACCACACTGATCACCAGCAACATCATGGAACCCGCATCGCAGCAATCTCACCCGCGTCACCATAGACCCCATCAGCATTCCATCAACCACCACTACACGAAAATGGATGCTCGCCAATATCCACTCAGCAAACAACCATGCAGCAGCCATCGCCAACCTCATCACCACCCATGACTTGGATGCCATCTTTGTTACTGACACCTGGATGACATCCACCTCCAGGGCCGGACTGGGAACGAAAAGTGGCCCTGGACATTGTTTTCAAAGTGGCCCCATATTCCGCTGAACGAGCGAGCACTGCGTGTGAGCCCAACCCATCTATGAGGGTATTGGTAGTATCCTCCAAGAAATTGTTGAATAAAATTAGTAAAAATGAGTGCATTTTAAGCATGGTTTAAAGATATATGGATTAAAAAGTCTGTTTTAAATAAGTTAATGATCTCTCAAAGCAAATCTTCAATGATAGAGGGACCTGGGACATTAAACATTTTGCAGATGGGAAAATCGAATTCTTCTATTTTTAAGGTGCCCAGACAACATGCATCCCTAATCCATTTTACCCTATTCCTGTGCTGGGAAATGCACACAGATAAAAGACATTCTTAAACGAGCATTGGCAATGCCATCATTTTTGGCTTTTGTGTAGGCATGGGAAAGGCATTTGCCAGGCACTTCCGTAGTGTCCATTGATGGTAGCAGCTGCAAATTGGTGAGAGTACCTGGACATATAATAGCACGGCCTAATGAATGCCTAAAATTGACACACAAGCTCAAACTGTTGGCTTTGCCAATGCTTGTTTTTAACAGGACTTCAGTGAAGGACAGGCATATAACTTTTTATTTCACCAGTAGCACTTCTACAGTTCCAATAAAGTAATTAACTCTCAGAAGATTGCTTTGAGAAAACACTGGCAGGCAGTTTAGGCACTCAGGTTGATGATAAGGTTTGAAAAAGCTAGCTCGAATAAATCCTAGGAGGATGTGTTTTGGGTGGAGAAGGGCAGAAAACAGGTAGAAATTGCAATAGGGATTTGCACTGTAGGTAAATTAACCAAACAACATGTACAAGCCTTGTGTCCCGCCTCATATGCTATTCCTCCCTACCTGTACTCTAATGCAATAGTTTCAGCTTATAGGTGGCTCTTTAGCCAAAACTAACAAAAAGGCTCAAAGCAATCTTCTGAGAGTTAATTACTTTATTGGACACTACGGAAGTGCCTGGCAAATGCCTTTCCCATGCCTACACAAAAGCCAAAAATGATGGCATTGCCAATGCTCGTTTAAGAATGTCTTTTATCTGTGTGCATTTCCCAGCACAGGAATAGGGTAAAATGGATTAGGGATGCATGTTGTCTGGGCACCTTAAAAATAGAAGAATTCGATTTTCCCATCTGCAAAATGTTTAATGTCCCAGGTCCCTCTATCATTGAAGATTTGCTTTGAGAGATCATTAACTTATTTAAAACAGACTTTTTAATCCATATATCTTTAAACCATGCTTAAAATGCACTCATTTTTACTAATTTTATTCAACAATTTCTTGGAGGATACTACCAATACCCTCATAGATGGGTTGGGCTCACACGCAGTGCTCGCTCGTTCAGCGGAATATGGGGCCACTTTGAAAACAATGTCCAGGGCCACTTTTCGTTCCCAGTCCGGCCCTGGAGGTGGATGTCATCCAGGTGTCAGTAACAAAGATGGCATCCAAGTCATGGGTGGTGATGAGGTTGGCGATGGCTGCTGCATGGTTGTTTGCTGAGTGGATATTGGCGAGCATCCATTTTCGTGTAGTGGTGGTTGATGGAATGCTGATGGGGTCTATGGTGACGCGGGTGAGATTGCTGCGATGCGGGTTCCATGATGTTGCTGGTGATCAGTGTGGTTGGCGTGGTGATTGTAGGGATGGGCTGTTGGGCGAGGGGTGAAACACATATTCGAGGGAGCTCACCAATGTTTCCCGATACCCTTTACCTTAGCAATCTCTTGCACTGTTAATTAACTCGGCTTTTGGCTGACTTCCCCTTTCGCAAATTATTTGCTGCTGGAGAAGAGCATTCAGGCGGAAGTTGCCACTCTGTACTATTTGTCACCTCTCCTGTGTTAAGTTCAAATTGCAAAGTCTCTCCTGATCTTTTCCTGCTCCGGTAAGATATCTGATTTTGAATCTCGCACTTTAACTTCTGACTGATTCACAGAGCGTTTTCCAATGGGGTTTTACAACTAAATGTTCATAAACTTTTACAAAAATGTTTTAACATGGTTTCCCATGGCTGGCTAATCTTGCTGAGTGCCTATGATGGTGCATTGCATTGCTTTGCATTGCATTTTTTTTGTAAATCAGGCCCTAAGTGAAGTGCTTTCAGAGATGTTACTCGGGCACATTTTCCATGGGCCCAAAGATTCCAGCACACTTTTAAATTAAAAAAAAGGCTATAGTTCGAAGATAACTCTTTTTCACAATTTCCCTCCTTTCTGTGACATCTTGCGAGGGCACTTCACTAAATTTGTTAAAGAGGTCTCTGCCCCTTGCCCCTGGCCCTCTTCCATTACCTAAAGGCAGGTTCGTCTGAGGTTTCCCTCTGCATCCAATGCTGTTATTGAATACATTTTGTCATTTCCGGGTAACTGGTGCTTGCTGGTCTCTACGGGTAGCAACCCACCCACCTCTGGCCTAAAACAAGCCATAATAATCTCCTACTGTATTGACCCTTGAGCACTGTTCAATCGAGGGTCACTAATGGCAGGAGCGCTATTGATTTACCAATGATTCTTTATTAAATCTCCTGGACCCAGCGCTGGCTAATGATCCAACATCCGGCATCAGTTCTCTAGCCGGAGCTCGGGATCCGGTTTGCCTCTGCCCCATCAAACAACCGTGCACAGTCACTTGCACGTGATCTAATGTGCTTTGTTCGAGTTCACTGTGCAAACAAAGTCTGTGGGCACAGTGCGCTCGCACAAAGCACATTAGATCACGGAGGCCCAGTGGCATATCGACTGGGGAGTGTGGAGCAGCTGAGGGACATTTATTAGTGGGACACCCCTCCCTTCGTCACCTCAATGAGGGTCCCCAGTGGGAAAGGTGTCCTGCTGGCAACACTATGTGTGGTGCTCATTGTCCTGGCAGCAGGACATCTTAACTTTTCTGAACAGGAGAGGTGTCCAGCTGCCAGGACAATGCCCCAAGCAGCTGCGGGCAGCAGAGGGGCTCTCACACGTTACTCTGTTCAACAGAGCATTAGAATGTGAGCCATTAGGCATTGATGGGAGGCAGGGGGACTATTAGCATGGAAGTTTTTCTCTTTAGAAATGGGAATGGGAGGGAGTGATAAGCGTGCATAATGTTGCATGCTTTATGAAATAATGACTGTGGGCCTCATTAGGACTCCGGCGGAAAACCATGGTGCTATTAGCACCATGGTCGATGCCGGAGTCCGCCATGGCGGAATGGGGAATTACCACCCCATTCCAAGGTTGGCGGGGCGGTAATTCCCCATGCCACCATGGCCCTTCCCCATTCCCATTTTTGCCCCCCAGGGCATAATGGGAATGGGGAGTGCGGTAAGTACGGTACCGCAAATTGCGGTACCGTACTTACCTCGAGAGTCCCTTTGCGGGCCCCTACTTTAACGGCTGGTCTAGACCAGCCGTTAAGGTCGGGTTCCACAAAAGGACCTCGTAGTAAGGCGTTAAGGGTTTAACGGCGTCGACACCTTTTACGGCGCCGTTAACCCCTTAATGCCTGGGTCCTAATGAGGCCCTATGACTTTAAAACCCAAGTGGGATTTGTTAGGCTCACTTTGAATGCAAGATGGGGGGGGAATAAAACCAAAGCCATGCTCTTATTGCTAAACTTATTGCTATGACTATGTATGTAGTGTATAATTAGTTTACTATAAAAAGGCTAGTTTATTATGTAAAGTGGTTTGCTTCCAAGGCATTGCTATAAATAAAGTATCATTTAAGCACATGAAATGCGAAGCAAAACCTTAATAAATACGTATATCAGCTAAACCTGGGAAGATGTGCTCAGTTACTTGAATTGTCCACATACCGGTTTAACCATTTAACCAAAGTGTGTGATTCTTGGCAAATCATTAGTCGCACTGTGTCTTATCTGAAGCTCTGTAAGTGATTCTGATTCACTTCATAGCTTATGTTAATATATCATGCTATTATTTAAAAAAAGCTCAGTGACTATAGTGTTGCTGCATATATAATAATAGTGCAATTTAGATACGTTGCACCACAAAGTTGTTGCCACTTGGTTTACTTATGGCAACTTATTCTAAACTCATTTCTATGCTGCCTCCAAGCAACAAAGACAATTCTCCTTGCAATGTCCTTTTCTGTGAAGTCACTTCTGTTGGTGCAATCCATATGCAAATGAGGACGTTTGCTTGTAACTTGCCCCAGAGCGCCTGTATAGAGCCTTTTATAGATGAGCTTCCTACATCTGTAATGATCATACAGTTTTTTTTTTGTTGTTACGTGTTACAATGCAATCTGCCACTAATGTTACCAAAAAAGTAGATTGGGGCGGTGGTTGCGGTTTGGGGGCGTGGATGAGACCCTATGGATTTGCACGCACTGAATTTGGGGGAAAAGTAACATGACTCATTTTTTTGTGGCTCAACCCCTCCACTCTTGCAATGCTGGATACTCCCCTGCGAGGACAGCCCCCAGGTTTACTGAGGGTGAAAGACTATGTGACAGAGCAGAAAGCACACTGTCCACACAAAGCAGGATCCATTTGGAAGACACAATGATCACTGAGCTCCCAGCCCCCAAAAAACAAAACAAAGCATGGTGCATAATTTAAGCTCTTTAAGGAGGAACGGAATAGAGGATAAGACAATTGATCAAAGAGAAAGAGGAAGAGCATTCCAGTGAAGCGGATCGAAACTGAGATTGTGATCGAAGAACACAAGAAGGGAGATAAAAAGAAACAAGATAAGTAAGATAAACAGGAGTGAGACCATAAAAAGCTTTAAAAACAATACAGAGAAAATGACATTTTCACTGAGAATGAAAACGTACCCAGCCAAAAGAAGATAGAGCAGTAGGAGTAGAATCACGAGGAGAGAGATAATGGAGTAGACTAATTGAGGCATTGAAAACAGATTTTAAACGAGCAAGTCGCGAAACTGGAAAACCAAAAAGCGAAACAGAACAATAGACTAAGCGTGAGAAAATAAAAGACTCAGAAGTTTAATGGCACTAAAAGTAAGAAAAGGACAGACTTTACGAATATTAAAGAGATGATAGTGACAAGAGTAAGAATTAATAGAAAAATAATACAAGAAAGAAAGATCTGTATCAAGAAAAAGACCAAGATTCCGTGCAGTGGAGGAAATCGCAAGGTGAGTAGGAAGAAACCAAACAAAAAATGGGGGCGTGCAGGGGGAATGGTACAAGCTGGGAAGAAAAGAACCTCTCTTTGAAGCATTGAGAACAAGAAAGTGATCAGACATCCAAGTCCTAATAGCACAAAGGCAAGATGAAAGATTACTATGAATAGCAGGCGTAAAAGAGAAGGACAAAAGAGCTGGGCATCATCAGCATGAAAGTGGTGAGATAACCCAAAAGAAGTAATAATAGCAGCAAGGGGCGAACTGTAAAGAGAAAAAAGAAAATTCAATTCCATTTCTTTTCTGTGCATACAGTTTTAAAACAAATTAAAAACCTTACACAAGTTCAGTGATACAGCAAACACATTTCTTAAAATCTTTACAACATTTCATCAGAAGGCACATCCTAAACTACAGTTTAAAATATAATAGAAATACTAAATTTGATTCAGTACATTTAAAAACCAACCCTGTCATATAATATCCAGACGAAACAAACCAAAATCTCTAAAGACTTTACGATGCTTAACCATTATTCCACTAATTTTATCAGAACTAAGATTTGATGCAAATTTTTACTCAAAGGATTCGGGAGCTTGGACCAACACATATTCCATAAGACCTTGCCTGTTGAGGCCCCATAGAGATTTATGAACTTTGTAAAGCAAGTCACTTATGGGGTCAAAACAACGCAGCCTAAAAAAAGATGTGTGGTTTCTCCGTCTCTAAGGCAATATCTACATCTATACGACTGGACATCCTCTTTTTATCATTTGGCTTTATTTTTCCCTGTGGGCAAGATGTCCAGTCTAAATTTTAGGAGTGTGTAATCCACCTTCCATGACTGGTATTTACAAAGATACCACACGCACACTCCCAACTTTTCTTGCCCCTGATTTAACCTACTTTGTTTCAGATTCTGCACCAGTCCACTCGCCAAACTGTTCATTTGTGTTACAGAGGGAGGTCTTCTAAGAGGACTCGTCCCAAATCCCACTCCACCAACTTGGTTGCCATGCTCTCGACTAAGATGTTTTTTGTTGGCACACCACCTTCGTTGAAGTCTGCAGACAATGTGGAAGGAGGTAGGGGAATTAGATTTGTAACATAACAGAATTCTTTTGCAGAGGTTCTGGGCTTCCAATGATAGTAAACCCAGTTCAAAATGGATAACACAGATTGGGATGGACAGCGGTACCCTGAGGTCTTTCTTGCAAAAGGCCTCAAGATGACAGAAGTCTTTGATTAAAAGGCTATAGTGGATTTCTGCCCCATAGGATAACACTGAGACAATCTTTGCCGTGTAGAAATGTATTAGTGGGATAATTGAGAATTTTCCAAACTTGGAATTATAATTTCAAATCTGTGCGACTGTCATAATTGCTTTGTTGTACAAACCCTCCATTAACTGTTTCTTACATGGGCTGTTCAAAATAAAATCTCCCAAATATTTTAAGCTATTTACTGCTGTCACCTTAACACCCCCAATCACAGACATTTATGCTTTAGTCGTTTCCCTGCTGTTAATCTGATTAGTTGGTCTTTCCGTGTATTTATAGTTACGTTATTTTCCAAACAGTACCCTTCCAATTTATTTAGCAGCCTTTGTATCCCAACCTTCGTGCAGTCTAAGAGGATATTAGCATCTGCGTAGGTAACCCAATGGATATTTGCACCCAGAACTTTGGGAGGGACAAAGGATGCAAGCTTGAGTTAAGCACCTAAGTCTGCCAAGTACATTAAATAAAAAGGGCACCAGTATACATCCTTGTCTGACCCCACTATTAGTCATGATTTCATAAGAGAGTACACCCTCACCATTCAGCCGGACCCTGAGTGGAGTGTGTTCATGTACATGGTTGAGAGGAGCCAATTGTCCCTTGGGGATCCCCCAGTCTGAGAGCTTCCTCTGCAGTTTGTCCGTATTGACCCTATCGAAAGCAAGGAATAAGTCAACCGATACTACATATATTTTGTTATAAACCCCATCCCATGCTAGGTGTTGTGCATGGTTTAGCAGCCATACAGCAATGTTTCTTCCCACATTTTTCCTGAATCCCAATTGGTTTGGTTTCAGGATGCCCAACCTGTTAGTCCCTTCTTCTAAGGAAGAAAGAAGAGCCGAGCCAGAGATCTTAGCATCGGCATCTAAAACCACAATTGGGCGGCAGTTTTCTGTGAGATCTCTTGCATCTTTCTTGAATATGGGAACAATGTAAGCCTCCTTCGAGGAAGGCAGGGTTTGTTTGATCATAAGATTCGATTTGAAGTACCCATACAGAATGGCCGCCCACAGATCTGGGTTTGCTTTAATAAGTTTGTTTGAGAGGCCGTTCAGGCCTGGAGCCCTCGAATTGCTTCGTTTACAGATAATATTTTTAATTTGCGATACAGAGAGAGGAATATCCAATTTTTCCTTTTTTAGTGTATCTCATTTTGCTAATGGGTCTACTGGCTGGTTGTAAAGTTGGTTACAGTGTAAAATCCAATTGTGTTCTGATATTGGATTAGATAGTGCCTCACTTTGTTCAGCCTTGTTTTGATTGATTAATTTCCAATAGCCAAAACTTTCAATGATTTAATTGTATTTTTGTACGTCTGTTTTAGTTTTTTCTGGTCCACTTCATGATGTGAGCAGAGCCTACCCGATCTTATGAGCTTTTTTTAAAGCTCTTCTATACTCTCTTTTAAGTTGTTGTATGTTTGATTTATAGTCTGCCCTTTTATTGCCGATTATGGTGTTCCTCGGTAGTAGAGAGATTTCTATAAAGGTTGGGAGGAAGGACACCATAATTTTCTCTCAAATCGTCTAAGAATTCACCCTCTAAACTGTTATTAAATTTCCTATTGTCACGCTCTGGCCAAAATACTCTGTTTTTGCTGACAGCGGAAAATACTCCACACATTTTCTGTATGGGGTAAGGATTTGCATGACCACGGGGAACACCAACAAAAAGAAAAGGACCAAGAACAGAACCCTGTGGGACACCGTGGGAAACTAGCCCATGGGACAAAGTAGGTACGATTAGAAAAATACGAATTAAACCAAGATAGCACCGCTCCAGAAAACCCAATGGAAGAAAGAGACATGCATTGTGATTAAAAATGGTATATTTGCCAGTTACAATTCGTGCCTGTTGAACTTTCCACATTGAAATTTATTGGAAATTGACCTGATCTACAAAAAAGGAGCAGATCATCAGATGCATGTCACTGAAAGTAAAACTGATCAGGCAATGGCAAAAAAAGGAACACATTTCTTTCAACCTGCTTATCTGAAATTGGTGTGAAACCTTTGGAGGAAGTGAACCACATTAAGGTAAAAAGGTTTAAAAAAGAAAGAAATGCTCCTGATGATTTACCTGTATCCCACATCTGACACATACAAGTATAAAACAGGGGCAAATGGCTACAGGAACACGTGGTATTTGTGTGAATCAGGTTACCCCAATGGTGTGTGTAGGATTGCCTGTCATTTGAGTGTCCAGGCAATTGACACTCCTCCAGACACACCCGTTTTGCATATATAAAGGGCACGTTCCTGCAGGTTGGCCCCAGATCCTCCTGTTAAATTGCAGGGGCCAGTTGAGTCACGATGAATAGGAAGTCCATTCCTCATTGAGGTGTAACAAAGACGGGTATCAGACTTTGGAAACACTCCACATGGAAGGCATGCAGGTGGGGCAAAACATTGAATTAGGAAAGGGTACATTTTGTTATGTTCTTTTGCCACGTGAAATCCAGAGGCTTTCAATCCGGCAGCCGCAACACGGATCTCCTCACATGGCAGATCGTTTGTGAGGTTAGCAGGGCTGGAATAGAGTCACGTGTCAGGCTCTGACCCACCATGACCAACTCTGCCCCAGCCCTCCTGGCCTTTCAAAGACTCCACACCATCAGGGTACAATTGGCAGATTTCAAGAACAGCCCAGAAAAGCAAAAGTATTGATCAGCAGCTGAAGACTTAAGAAGATTTTGAAAGAGAAAGAAGAACACCATGGTAATCATCAGTCAGAATTTAAAAAGTAGTGCTAATTGCCTCTCTCCTCATGCAGTGTCCAAAGAAATCATGCACATGTACTATCTATCCGATTTCTACCACTACACAAAACACAGGACCATCGATCCATGCAGCCACGCTAATTCCAACCTCTCATCTGCCCTCAGTGCGACTTTGCTCTGACTGCCAGGGTCTTCTTAACTCCAGGGGCGGTCTGGGGCAAACAATAGGCCCTACACTAGTAAAGCAAACAATGATAAAACTAAAATGTTGGCTTTTGTGTGGGCATGTAAGTTGCATTTCTCAGGTAATGCTATAAGGGGTACACTGGCCATAAAATGACCAAAGCTGAGTAATGGCTCTATTAACTGGGCATAGTATGCAGTGCCTGGAAAATGGCTATCCAATGACTATACAAGAGTCTAAACTGTTGGCTTTGCCAATGCATTTGTGTAACAGGAACTCAATGCAAGGGACAGATGCAAGGACACACATGTTACAAACCAAGTGACTGGTGGCACACCTGGTTAAGATAGCTTTATTACATAAGAAGCTGGTTTATAGCTGCAATTGAACAGTCAAGAGGTGGGTAAATACCCAAACAACACCACCAGGCTGTGTATCTCTCCTCACATCCCATCTCTCTCCTATCCTTCCTTCCCATGACAATACTTTAGTTTACAGGCAGCGCTTTCAATTCCAGCCAAATTGCCTTTAATTATTCTTTGCAGCAAAGTATTTGAGCAGTACCCAAATAGCATTTTAGTGACAATTATAGCAAATATACTCCCTTCCCCCTTCTCCCTGATGGCTACAAGATCATCTCCAACTCTTGCCCTAACCGTGCAGGCCGTGGGGTTGCCTTGATCTTCCCTGAGTGGGTCCCTTCTTCCCTCGTACCCACCCACCCAGCCCTACCCCTCCTTCCAGAGCTTGGTCTGCAAGCTCTTCTACTTTCTCCCTGACAATTGCCACTGTCTACAGGCTGCCTGGCTCAATCTCCCTGTTCCGTTCAGAATGGGCGGATTTCTCCTCCTCTCCCCTGACATCTACCTCTAAACTCCTCCTCCTGGGTGACTTCAACATCCACCTTGACTCCTCAATCACGGATTCCACTCTCTTTGGTGACCTCTGCACCTCTCTCTCCCGCTCCGTTCTCCCCTCTGGTCCTAGCCAGTCGGCTGGACACACGCTCGATGCCTTCATCCATACTGATCTTTTGCTCTCCGCCTCACTCTCCACCCCGCTCTCCTGGCCAGACCGCTCCCACCTCTCCTCCCACCTGGGCCCTCTCGGCCCTCTGACCGCACCACCCCCAGCTCTCCCAACCTCGTTCGCATACATTCACCTGATGAAACGCGTGTCAGTTGCTGCCTTCGCTTCCCCCTTCATCTCTCCCTCCTCCCACTCAAGACTCTACCCCTGACTCTGCTCTCAGCAACCTCCATCTCGCCTGGCCATCTGGCCACATGGGAAGAGAGTTTCCCTGGAGAGGGAGTGATGACATTGCTAGATTCATCACAGTTGACAGTAATCATTCAATGGAGAAATATATTAATGAATAGCAATAAATATTGCTTGTCCTTCAGGCTACCAATCTACCAACAGGATTGCAGATTTAATTTTACTTTAGTATATTCAGTCCATCACGCTTGATAGTTTTGGTTGTAAAAGGTTTTCTCTTGGATTCTGTGTCATGCTGTTTTCTGACCATTTGTTTGCTGCCCCATGTATGGAGCAGTGCCTTCGCTATAGCCAAGCTCCCTTGTGCTCCACCAATATCATACTGTCGTGCTGCTCCTCTGTTCTCATCCCCTAAATAATACCACCTTCATGGATGTCACCACTTCCCCAGGGTTTTTGCATTACTGAGCCTATTGAGATCACATCAAACAATGCTAGGAAAAAAGCAATGAAACATTTTCTGAAACCCAACACTGGCATGCCGATTGTAGACCTACACATCAACATGTCCTCCAGAGAGACTGTTACAGATACTCATTTACACTCATGATTCAGTACCCAGCAACATGCTATGCTCACCAAGTTTACTCTCCTTCTTACAAATCCCATGAATGGAGGCCTCTGATGGAATACATGTCACCACCATCATTGCAACACAAAGCTAATGTTCAACTGCTACACCAGTGGCACCACCATGGTGCAAGGAAAGCACAATACTCTACTCTTTGTGGCACCTTTTTTGGTTCTCTACCCTGTGAACTCTTATACCCAAGAGCTTTAAGATGAGGTAGCAATACTCAGAGGTGGATGGGGATGCAGAAGTTACTCAAACATCAATAATCAAAACTAATCAGGGAATTGGCAAAATGCTTTTCTGTTTTATTATCAATTATCTAAAACAGGGAGTACAATGGGCATCATCTGACGCCGCACAGCTCGATCTCGAAACATTTAATAAAAAAGAGCTCTTTTATAACAAAAAATCGTCATTGCTGATGTCATACTACGTGGCAAACTACAAAACCTATGAGTAACAGTGATTGGTTCTCAGTGAACATCTAGGTATACGTTCTATATAGCCGGAGATTATAATTAGGTATCTAAATCAGCTGGGCATCTAAGCCCATCCCAAATAACTGGTCATCATCATCGTCACTAAATATACGATGTTCAATTGGTTCTACAAACTATAGGGCTCTTCATTACATGACACTCTATGATTGGTTTGGCACCCTTGTACCCCTCTGGAATATTCCACATGCTAGCAGCACGCAGACTACCATTCCAGGTGCATGGAGGTTCGACGTGATCATGCCTCCCCATCAATTAGCCCACCATTTTTCAACACTCCTACAGTCCATCAGACAATTAAGCTTTTAAACTTGGCCTTGTGGATGTTGCCTTTGTCTGAGAAATAAAGGGAGTAGCTTCTCTCTTTCCTGCTAGTTTCGGCACAGCCTGACCCAAGCTATTTCGATCTCACCATTGTGACTTGGAGACCCCTCTTTTGAGCTCTTTGCAGCATTTAATCCTATTAAATGATGAACTTTTGACGCCTTCACTGTTTTTTCATACTGCTTCGAACAGGAGCGTGTGCTTTTCTCGTGTTCTTTGTAGCCTTTTGACAGGCATCCATTTCACCGTGGCCTTGTTTACTTGGTCCTGGGCCAGCCCAACCTTTCTCGAAACTCACCTTGCCATCAGTAATTTCCAATTGCGCCACACATTTTGAAAGTTCTTTTTCTTATTCACGGGGTTCAAGAGCCTGCTAAAGTTTATTGTGGAACATCCAGGTTCTATACATTCCTATTTATATAAATTGGCGCATTGCTGCAATCTAATTGACTACGTAGCCAGCCTTATGATTACGTTTTCCTACTTGTGTTTCTGCAACTGTACATGTGTAAACTGATTTACATAATCTTCAGCGTTTCTGTAGCATGAGCATCTTCATCTCGAGCCCAAAGTGTTGCTCATCTTTACCATCATCTCTTCAGTTCTTAGAGAATGCTTATGTTTCTTTTCCTCATTAGTTTTCTGGATGCGTCAGCTCTTACTTCGTATGACATCATGTTCAAATGGACATTTCTTCTGGTACCTCATCCCAAAGAACACTATGTCTTCGTGCATTTCTGTACGGTTTTCTCAATGAATGCCTTGTCTTGAATGTTCTCTGCAGTATTGGTATTCTTACTGGAATTGCACATGTCGTCATCTCTGGCTCCCAACATATAGGCAACATGGGGGTGGAGCTTTGAGTGAGGATGTTTGACTTCACCTCTACACTCCCCTGTCAAGACGTGGGTTACCGCGTGGACTAAAGTACCTCAGTCCCCAAGCACCAGTCAGGGAGAGAATGATCACTCGCTGACCGGTATTGGGGCCACAGGTGGCTGGTACAACAGCACTGGGCCTGCAGGTAGCTGCACAGGAAACAGAACAGGTAAGAGACTATACAGTGTGTGTTATTAACTGATAACATGCAAAACCAGCCCTTTCACCTACCTACAGGGAGACTGTGGAAAGGCAATGTAGTGGGGAAGGATGAAGAGCTCCCGATGTTTAGGAGGCGCTTCCCCACCCAATGTGGTGCAGTGCAGGTAACACGCTGGATGCAGAGGCCAGTGGGGGGCACCAGTGGGAGTGGATGCAAGGAGCAACCCACCAGCGGAGCGAAGAAAGAGTCCAGGATAATCCAGGAAAAGGCAGAGAGGAAGTTCAGTACGAGGTACAATGGAGGAAGTCCAGAGACAGTCCAGTAAGCAATCCAAGGTCAGGCACAGAAGTTATCCACAACGAAGAGCCATCCGAGGAAAACCAGTCCAGGAGGATCCAAAGCAGTCCAGAAAAGCATAGCCAGGAGTCAGATAACAAGAGATCAAAAACCAGTAGAGAGTAACAAGGAACGTCAAACGCTGGCCGGAGACAGCTGATAGCAGTGTTTACCGTGCTGTGCATTCGTTTATATTGGCAATTGGTCACGTGACTTCTTACGTGTTACACGAGTGGGGTCGAGCGTTCCTTGCATGTCGTACAGTTGCCAATGCAACCGCCAATGGGAACGTGGCTTGAACCGCAATCAGGATGGTCTCTGTGACAGACCAGCACGCCCACCATGATGAGAGACAGGCGCAGAGGAAACAGCTGGGCCAGGACGAAGATGGAGTCAGCGAAGATCTGGATGGCTAGGGGTAAGCTGACTCTGTGGCTGGGACGTTACTGAATGCATTACAGAGTCCCCCCACAATGGCCCATGACCCTGTGGGCTCGATGGTTGATCTTGATGGAAACGGGCAACTAGAATCGGTGTGTGGACATTGCCAGCAGGTTCCCAGGACCGTTCCTCGGGACCGAAAACTTTCCAATCAATAAGGTACTGGAGCTGACCCCTACAGATACAAGAATCCAGGATGGAATGCACCTCATATTCATCAGCAGAACCTTCCAGCAGGGGTGTAGGAGGTAGCTTGGTTTTATGAGGGACGTGTGAAAGACGGGATGAAGCCGCCAGGATGCTGGTATGAAAGAACAAAGGAATATCGAGGCTGAGTACCACAAAGGAAATAAACCAATCACGGGCTAAAAAGATTCACAGATCTTTTATTACTGTACAGTTTACAAAGCAAAACAGATAGCTATCTGGCTCCCAACACCTCGCAATGTGTACCAGCCGACAAGGAGAGGTGAGAGAGTGCTGGACATCTAAACATTTGTGCTTTTATACAATTCGTGTAATATTGTCCAGCCTCTCTTCACGTTAATAATTCGTGGTCTAGAGTTCGTGCCTAGTTCACATATTCACATACAAATTATAAAATATTAATCAAAGGATTACATAGGTTTGCATTTCCATGAAGGCACAATGGTGATGTATGTTCTCGGATGCCGCGGTAAGCCTTGTACAATGTTCCTTTACAATACAGCTCGACCAATGTATACGCTCAAGGTTTGTTCTTCATTGTCCCAATGTTTATACAAGGATGAGTCTTGTGAGCGCAGACACCACTTAAAGAACAGTTCATATGAAGCACAAGGTCTCATTACTCAGTCTAAACAGTTGGCTCTCGGACAGCCTAAACATTAACAGAACTCAAAGGTCGGAAGGCTTGGTTGCAAGTTGAAAACATAGTCCACCATTTTAGAATGAGGAACACACGAGTAGAAATCAAAATGGGGGATGAATCTTCAAATGGCAGCGAAGTTAACCCAAAAATCGGAACTTTGTAACGTGGTTTTCCGTGTAGCACGACTAGGCTTAGGCCAATATAAATACTAAGGAGGCACTACATAATTACTGTTTAACAAACCCTCGTTTTGGCCTAAGCCAAGAGCCTTACTAAAAATATTCGCTTTACTCGTAACTTCACGTTTCAACGGCCGTAGATCCTGAATCACATTCATCAGATATATCAATTGCCATTAGATCTTTAACAGTAATATCCTCCATTACAAAAACATTAGTCATCTTCTCAGGTGTGTGTATGTTCGGTCCTAATGTTCCTACAGTTTGCGCACAACATCCCCCTAACATCGAACATATGGCAGGAAGACAGTGTACAACAACAACAGAACAACAAAATACCAAGGATTACCGTTAAGACTGAAAGAAGTTTCCATCCCCAAGACCGTAAAAAGTCCCAGTTTCCCTCAGGAACATGTACTTCTGTACTTAGGAAGTGTGCAGATTTTGTATTGCCTTGAATATAGTCGGGGAGGAATCAAGTACGAAAACGCAACAAGCAGATCCCACCAATTTACATACTCCACCGCGCTCAGCCAGGATGACGTCTAACTTTAACGCTCACCTGGTTCCCACGGGGGCGCTGGTCTAGTCTGGATTGCTGTGGCCTCTTCTAGCGTGATGCGCAGGACCCGGAACACCGATTGGACAGGACCTCCAAATCGTGCTTGCCTGGCCCGTAGGAATATCCTTCTGCAGATGAGAAAGGGGATTAACAGAATAGTGTGCTAGCTCCCCCCTTTCCCCCTTCCCCCTTCGTTCCTCTCTAACTTCCTCCAAACCCCGGTTGAAGCTCACCTTATGGTTTGGAAGGATGAACTCTCCATCCTGCTTCTGGTGCAGGGGCGTGTGTTCGTCCAGTTACTTCACTGGTTTTCAGAATGGCGCTGGCAAAATCCACTTGACTTTCCTGAGCGATGCGCCGTAAGTATGAAAGTTCAAAGTTCAAGTGAGGCCCCCTTTATGTTGTCTTTCTAACCTGTGATCTGTCCTTTATTTCAGGTGCAGAATGAAGGCGATGCGTCGAGGGGTTAAACTGCCGAGGTGAGTAGTGATGAGGGCGATCCCTCTAAATGTCCTTATCATTCCCCAGAAATGTCTCTTGTCCTTTCCCCATAGGGGCCGGGGTACAGTACCTGCCAACGGGGCGGCGCCGACCCGAAATGTGGAAGAAAAGCCGGTAAGTATTATGGCTGTTAATCAGGCTTTCCTTCTGTGTTCCTTCTGCTCACCTTTTGTTTCTTCCTCTCTCCCCTAGGTGCAGAGATGTGGCGTCCGATGCTGACAGCAGCGATGGAGCCGGGAGATGTCTCGAGGACAGGTGAGTGAAGCGTGGCGCTGCAGCGAGCAACGCAATGCTTTTAAATGGAAGTCTTTCTTCAGGGATGCTGGCAAGAAGATTCCGGATGCAGGTAAGAAGTTTGAAATAGTCCTTGGTTTTCACCTTTCTCTTCTCTTCCTTCCTTGCAGGTCTTCCAGGTTCGAGGCGGGCGTGGCTGGAGTCCAGGAGCAGGAGCAGACACGGTGAGCGTTAAGCTGCAGGAAGCAGAACAACGCGAAGCATGAGCTGCTGTCTGGGCGTGGCTTAAATAGCCTCCAAAGAAGTCCCAGGTATGTATCGTTCCCCAACTAGGTATGTATCCTTCCCTGGCCACGCCCGAGTGAAAAAATAGTCCCTATGAAAAAATAGTCCCTTTCAGGTCTCAGGGAGGCCTGAAGCGTGCATCATGGTCTGCATCAGGTAAGTGCACAAAACACCTCCCTTTATGAGCCTGGCGCCTATGTCGCCAGGACTGATGTCCAACATGAGCCTGGCGCCAAAGGCGCCAGGACTGAGACCAAAGAGCCCCTATAAGGGGCCGCTGGGCTTTTACCCGAGGGCATGATGCCTGCTTCCGGGGGTGCTGGGCCTGGCCTGGTGCTCCGGGGGTAGGCATCATGACACTAACACCATCCGGTTCTTTAAAGCCACTAATCTAATTGCTTTCTGTTCTAGCATCATGTCGTAGAGTATATCAGTGGTCCGGTTGATGGTTCTCTCCAATACTCTTGCTAGTCTCCTAATATCCTCGGAATTCATGATCTGACCCCAAAATGGCACAAAGGATTTTGCTACATCACCCAAGACTTGTGAAGGACTATCACTGTTCTCGTCCCGCCTTGGATGAGCCCTAGAGACCTCAGTGGTGCTAGCTACATATACCCCTGGTAGCAAGATACCAAAATAACAAGTACCCTGCCAATTCCTAGGTAGCCACGGATAAGCTTCATTACCGCAAATGAAATAAACAGGATCACCTACATACAAAGGTCTGTCCTCACTGGTCAAGTTTACAACATTGGTACAACCCTCGAAAGTACCCATTGACTGAGAACCATTCCTTTGTATGCAGATGAAACAGAGTTGGGGCTGTGATTGATAGTATAGGAAGGAGGCGTAGCATCCCGGTTGCCTACGGGAGCCATCTTGAAAGAGATTAACGATTGACAAGGTCTAATTAGTCTATCGGAAGGCCTAATGGAAGCAACGTTAAGTTTACTCCTATTTGCAAAAAGAGAGAATCTCTGAGGCGTCAGGACTCGCCTTTCGAACTCATTTAAATTAGTCCTGTCAAAGTTCCCTGAGATGCTATCATTCCAACGACCAAAGAATAATGCCCTTAAAGAGGCATAACATGCAATAGTTAGAGGCAAAAGATGAATATACCAGCCCAACCCTTTTTCCCTGTGTTGTGGCAAATGCGAACAGATCCAACAATTAGTTCTATTCAGGATCGCATGAGTTGCATTCATAATTAACAGAAGTGTATAATTGTGATAACTCTGTCTGTGTTGGGAATCCCTAGGAGATAGAGTGTGCAGATGCACGAAAGCTATAGACATAGTGGGAACACTCTCAGTAGGTAAAAATGTTTCAAGTGGGCGCACCCCTTCAATGTACCAAAACCCAAGAGCAATTACTACTGTTAGATCGATTAACATAATTACAAGGAAACAATACATCCTCAAGGACCATGTATTTTTCTGTCCAATGTCTTTGTTAGCCACACAATCGATTGGTTGCTCCGTATGAGTAGAGATAGCGACAGGAATTGTTCCTCGAAGCTCTTTCCCGAAAAGTTCCTGCGAAAAACACTGTAGTTTGTTTGCTAGTGATCTCCTGATCATGTGATCTTGATTGAAGATAGCTTTTCCCTTTCCCCAGCTACTTACTTATGTTTCCGCGCAAAAGTGGCAGAGGACGAGCTCAACAATTGTTTCCTGTGGGCACAGCCGTGCTGTGCAGTAAGACTAGTGCCGTGGATGCAGATCGTACCTTAAGACTCCAGGTACTGCGTGATCTGTAAACAGCGTGAAGTGGGAGAATGGAAGACCAGGCTCCCGTCCTTCACCTCTCGAGCTTGGCCTAAAGGTTCACGGCCCAAGCACCCGCCACGAGAAGAGTTTGCCCATCTACCAGACGACCAGATACCCTGGTACAGGAATATACGGATGTGTCCATCTGCCTGCACAGCAGCCCGCCCCGCCCATGCCGATGCCTGCGGCATGGATCAACTGGACTAAAACTATACGTCGTTAGAGATGCCATGACGACATAGCCAACATACACACTGGACACTCCCGCACCAATCTACATGAAGAATATACTCAGTGCTATGACGTAGGCGACAGACATACTCACGGACGTGCATCTTTATTGTTTTTACATAGGCTTTCAGAAATGCAGAAACGCAAGACGCATCATGAACTCATCTAAAGAGCTTGCTTACGCTTCTCCTACACTTAGGTGCCGTAATAAGAATTATAACAAAGACACGATACTGGCCATAAGACAATATGAGACTATAACCTAAAGCACCTACGCACCAAACGGACCACTTATGCACCAGGCCCAAGTAGGCCTCAAACAAGAGCTCCCGTGGACATTAACAAAGCAAGAGTCAAGTTGCTGATCCTGCAGAAAGAGCCGGGTGGAACAACCAGCCAAGGTCGCAATGTTGCAAACCCACATTCCAAGAGCAAAGCATCAAAGGCACGATGTTGCAACCTCGCACTCCGCGCACCAACGTTAAGGTCACACCTGCAACTTAAACCAGACACACAGTGGAAAAGCAATATTAATTGTGCAGAATTCTGCCTCAAACACGGTCCCTCCCCACGTGACCAAGCCGAACCTGACGAGGTGCCAAACCCAGGAGAAAAGAGGCGTCTGGATCCCTCGCTAACGAGACACAGGCAGATACACTTGAAAGGCAATGGACATCTGCGACAGTGGGAGCGGTCAGCCTTCCAGCTATGAATAAATCCTCACATTGTCTGCACGTACCCATAATGAAACATTGTTGCAATTTGCAGGTACACCGAGAGCTGGGAACGGCGGTGGTCCCAGGCTGGGAGGCTCACGGGCGCACCAATCAGAACATGGGGCTCTTATCACTGACGACAGTAATATTAACCAATCCTCAGGAGTCTTCATGTAACAATTCTCATGTATCTAATTGTAGGGACGACCCAGATATATCACCTGACTACCCTTTGTCCACTAATATCGTTCTCTATATGTGTGCTATACTAACCCTACCACTCGAGCAACCAATTAAGAGTGGCGATAGGTTTTTGTTAACTTTCTAAAGTGACGCAAGTAGCGCGTCATAATACAGTAAAAAGGGCCTGCGAGCCCCACGATTGTGTGTGTGTCAGGACGGACGCGTACGCTCCTTGACCCATCCCTGCCGTTTTGTCTAATAAACAGCAGAGTCACCTTGCTCCTTGTGTGTGTCTCATACTCTCTCTCATCTGGGATATACACGGGAGGAGTTGGGGCCTCCCTGCCTGGAGGTCTGCGGACGGCCCGGCCGACCCCGGCAGAATTTCCCCCCGACAAGTTGGAGGCACTGCTGAGATCTGTTTAAGATCGACTTTTTATTTTTTACTTTTTCCAGGCACTCCCGTTGCGAGGAGGCCCGACGGCGCGGCCCCCTCTGCCGTTGCCCCCTTCTGAGGCCTACAGGACCATCGCGGAGCTGCGAGAAGACCGGACAGCGCAATCCGGATATTGGCCCTCGGGAGCCGGTTGAGAAGTATCCCGCCCGCGGTTGGCGAGTGTCCAGACGTGGTCCAGGGGAGGTGGCGAGCCGCTTGGAGGGGTGCACGCAGTCGAGCGGCCCTGCATCGAGAGAACTTGGTGAGCATGACACGCACAACAAGCAATGTGAACTTGTGAGGGAGGGGGAGGAAGTAAATAAGGGAGGAGGGAGGTGTTGTACAGATGCACGGCGAAGGTCTAACAACTTAGAGTTGCCAATGGAATGAATGGTAGCGAAACGAGTGCGAGAGCAGTCGGCTACGTTACGCGGAAGAGGGGGGCGGAGCACGAAAACATCACGTGCGGCCGCTCGTAAGACACTGATTGGCCTAAATCGCGACTACGTGTAAGGGTGGGTGTGTGTGGTTTCCTACGATTTGGCATTTATTGATCAATGAGTAGACGAGGATCCCTATTGTTCGAGAAAGAAACTCGATAGGTAGATGACGTTTCCCTGTAGGCGGTAGCTAGTTGCCTAGTTGCCCAATACGGAAGATAATTGGCTGGTTAAGCCCTCCTGTTGAGGGGCGTATCACACGCGAGGCGACGCAGCGTGTGCAGTCCGATTATATTATTGATTTGATTACCTTGTTCCAGGAGCGACAGGAAGACAGCTGTAGGGTTAGCGGGGGTAGGTCGCAACTGTATTTTGAACTTAAAGAACATATGAAGAATGTACCAGTAGCTCGAAGAAATCGGTGACGTCACCAGTAGGGCTTTAATAGGATATCGCGAGCACAAGGAACTTTGGTTTTGAGAGTAATGGGGAAGAGAAATATGGTAAGGGAGCGGACACGGAGATAAACGATAAACGAGTGGATCGGGAAAAGGAGAAGGGGAGAGAGGCGTGGCTGCGCACGGAGAACGCCGGCCACGGCAAGTGTAAAAGGGGGAGGAGACGGGGAAACAGGACGACTGTATAAGAGCGTCGTAAAGGGTACGCAGCTGCAGGGGGCTGCGTGCGCTTCGGCCGCAGGGGGCCGTAAAGGAAGGAATATACAAAATAAAATCATACACATATATACATATTTTATTTTTTTAAATAATTTTTTAGTGCGTAAATCTGTCAAAGGATTGTCGTAAGTCCCCAAACTTACGGGGCCAGGTAATGATATAAGTTTGTATATTGTAAACTACTAGTGGGATAAACTGACGCCAGATTAAGGGAGGGTAGCGAGTGGAGCGCTACTATGTCATACGGAACGGGATCAGGAGGGTGGGGGAACACCCTCACTACCCCACTACAACACATATGCACCACACTGCCACCCCATAGGGAGAAATTAATTAAGTACAGCATAGAGTGGACCCAGGGGACGGATAACAAAATGTTAACACCATGGCCGCCTAATGGTAGTTTCGATCCATATGCCCAACATTCACTGCTAAACCATCTGCACAATACATACAAGGGGAAGAAGTTGGCAAACCATGTGGAGGTGTTTAACTTATGGAGGATGTTCCAGGGGTCCCGACCAGGACCAAATGGAATGTTCACTATGGGAGAAACACCGGAAGAAAAGGAGATTAAGAAAGAAGGAGAGGATGGGAAAAAGGGGCGTGAAGGCACAAAGAATACAGGGAACGGAGGAGAGGGAGGAGAAAAGATTGATAAATCAGAGGACATAAAGAAGGAACCAAGCAACGAGATACCCATAACACCGGGAGTGAAAACAGAGGGAGGAGGGTTGTACCCTTTAAGAGAATTAGGAGAAATAGAAGGACAGTTAAGGGCGGCTGAAGGATACTGGAACCCGGCATACAGCCCTCCACCATATGTGACTCATAGGAAGATACCAGTGGGGGAGGGGAGGATTGGAGAAGAACAGACTGTAGAGATAGGAAATGATGAGTGGGTAGCTGCACAAATATTATTAAAATTACGAGGTTCACTAACTGGAGAAGAGAGGGAGGTAGTAAAGAGAACAGACGAGGATAGTGCAAGAGAGAGTGAAATGAGGGGGGAGGAGCTATTACGGCAAGGGGAAGAGATTTTGGAGGAAAGATTAGCAAAGCTAAGGGATGAGCAGAATGAATTGATCAAACAGCTTGAGAGGGAGGAAAGAGAGAGAGTGAGGAAAAGGAAAGAAGGTAGGAACGAATTGGAAAAATTAAGGGAACGAAATGCGGAGCAAAGGAGAGAAGCTGAAAGGGTAAAAGCAGCAGCAGACAGGGTATCAAGAGTAGTGCTGAGAGAGAAGAAGAAGGAAGAAGAAGAAAAGGAAAAGGAAATGGAAATATGGAAGAGGAGGGTACTATCAGAGACAGCTAAGAAATATGAAGAGGGGAAAGTAATAGAAAGTATAGTAGAAAGAGAAAGGGTGAAATGGGAAAGGAAGAAGGAGGATGAAAGGATACTGGAACAGATGAGCAACGAAGTAATGGAGGAATTGAAAAGGAAAAGGGAGGAAAATAGTAGGGAGATGGAGGAGAGAAGCGAAGGAGAAAGAGAAGGGAGGAGTAGGGAGAGTGGAAATTGGGGGGATGTATATAGAAGTAGAGAAGTAGCAACAACATCAGCACTAGGGGGAGCCGTCGGTAACAAAGGAAAAGGAGAAATAGACCTAATAGATTTAGAAACCGTAACAATAAAAGGGAAAAAGGCAGAGTGGGGGGTACCATTTATGAATGATTTTTGTAGTGAGGAGGAAGAGGGAGTAGAGAGGGAAGGAAGGAAGAGTGAAAGGGAAAGCTTAGATAAGCTATACCTCACTCGAACAAACATAGACTCGCCATGGATCAGTAGGAGAAGGGAGGAACTGGAGAGAAGTGAGGAGGGAGTGAAAGGACTAGTGGAAAGACAAACCCATGAAACCACACCATCACCATCTCCATCACGCCCTCCCCCATCACACCCTACATGCTCGACCACTGCACGCTCGCTGCACAAAATAAAGCTTGCGCCATTCATGGACGAACTGACACCTTATGCATGTCGGCTTAGAGACCTCCCTAGTCGCAGGCAAGACAGACAAATAAACACGCCCGCATTAAACACAGGAAATGACGAAAAGAGGGGAAAGGATGGAGAAGGAGTTAGGAGCAGGGGTAATAAGGACGAGATTGAAGAGGTAAAGGAACAGGAAGAAGAGGAGGGGTGTGAGGACTCGATATTATGGAACATAAAGGGTGACACAAGACACAACTTAATGCCATTGTTGGAGAGAGGAGGGGTTAGACCACAGTAGGTCCTGTGGAAGCATACGGATAAAGAAAATATAAAGTGTAGGCTCCCATCACTAAGTGGAGGTGCGGGTAAGTGGATATATGAAATGGAAAAACACACCGCAGGACAGAAACTAGCAGTAGGAGACGTGAAAGGCCTGTTAATATCAATATTAGGGGATAGAGCGGATGACATTTGGAAGAGAGCGGGATTCCATGGGGTAACAATAACAAACACATCGCATGATGGGGCACCATTTGCAAACTGCAGACATGCGCTATGGCAGGCACTGAGAGTACAGTACCCAGACACATCAGACATAGGAGCAATTACTTCCCGTAAGATGCGTGAGAATGAGGATCCTGTTGATTATATCCAGGATATCCAAGAGAAGTGGCGCATGGAAACTAGAGAACAATGGGACAAAACACCAGCCATATTTTATCATATACTAGTACAAGGGCTCCCAGAAGGGGTTCAGAAACAACTAAAGAAAGTAGTGGGAATGGAAGCAAAACCATGGCCAGAAATACAACTGACTGTAGTACATCATTGCAGGACATGGCAAGGAAAAATGAAACAAAAGGAAGAAGACAGGAAGACAGAAGAGGCTAAACTAGTACAGAAAAAACTTACTAAATATACAATGGAAGGGGCACTAATAACTACGCCCACCCCAATGGCCAAAAGCCCCATACAAGTAGTGGCTGCACAAGATCCCGCTCAAATAGCACCTCCACAGACTATAACACAACAAGTCCCGCCACTGCAAGTACACGCACCAAACATGGGAGGAGGGTACCCAATGCAAGGAGCTGGGTATTATAGTTATAACAGAGGGAGAGGAGGATTAATGAGAGGGAGAGGATACGGATATAATACCCAACAGCAGGTGGGAGGACTTAGAAATTCCTACCCCACAGGGCAACCAGTATACCAGGATAACACAGGGAGCTTCCCATGGCAAAGCAGGGAACCACCCGTGTGTTGGAGTTGCGGATTATTAGGACACATGTCACGTACGTGTAGGGTCAGGCCAGGTACACCAGCATGGAATGAACAGGCACAACCTAGGTCCTCACAAGAACAGCAGGGCATACAACAACAGCAGACGTCACAACAAGGAAGTGACCAACAACAACAATTAACACAACAACAGCCACAACAACAAGTAGCGCTAACACAACAACCCCAAACACAACAAACGCAATTGGGTAGGGTGACGGTGTTGGGACACAACCCTTACACAGGGAATGGCCAATCATTGTACCCCCAATAGGACAGCCCACAGATGGCCTTGGTGTGTCCCATCCTGTCAGTAACACCTAATAGTGCGGAGGAGCCACGCATAGAGGTAACGATAGGTGACAAAAAATTATCATTCCTTGTTGACACCGGGGCAACCCGGTCTTGCATAAGGGAAGGTAAATTTAAGATGTCAGGCGAAGCCATGAACACCCAAGGATTTTCTGGGGCTAAAGGGTTGGTTCCCTTTACTGATAACGTTCCCTTATCTATTGGAGATTATGATCTGTCGGTTCCACTTTTATATTATAGTGCCTCACCAGTAAATATACTGGGGAGGGACATAATGAACAGGTTGAATATGACGATCTCCTTTACAGAGGATGGCATAATTTGCTCTACTCCAGGGATTAACATGCTCGCAGCACGACAAATTATGCAAGCATACTGTGGACAGACAGCGATTAGGGCGGAGCCAGTAGATGGCGAGCTATTCCAGTATGGAACAGACATGGCATTTGCATGGATGCCAGGGATAGAAGGGAAGATATGGAGAAGGCCAGCAGCATATCTGTTCCGACCAGAAACACCTGTTAATGAACCAGAAGGAAAGGTGTTTGTAATGGACATTGAGAGCATTATTGCAACAGCTGATTATATTGCTGTGCACGCCCAAGATAAAGAAGGGAGAGCATGGAGGGCGGTGATAGCACTAGCAGAAGGATGTAGGCTGACCCAGGTGTCAGATGAGGAGCTGTTTTCAGAAGAAAAGGAGGAAGGTGAAATGGTGTTCATGATGAGTGTAGAAATATGGTTAAGAGTGGCTCACAAACAAGTAGCACAGAAAATTGCAATGGCACTTGAGGCACCAGCATGCACCCCAGTCCCATTCTTTAAGGAGGATATGTCAAAGGTGCCCAAATCATTATGGACTATTGGCCCTTATGACGTGGGATGCATAAAAAGCATAGGGGGTGTAAGGATAAAATTAAAAAAAGGTGCCATACTACCAAGAGTGAAACAGTACCCACTGTCAAAAGAGGCAGATGAGGGCATATATGAAACCATAACGGCCCTTATAAACAATGGCATATTGGTCCCCTCAGAGTCACCATGTAACACGGCTGTGTACCCAGTGCGCAAGGCTAAAGGGGGGTCTTGGCGCTTCATACAGGACCTCAGGCCCTTGAACAACATAGTGGAAGCAGAGTATCCAGTAACAGCAAACCCGGCCACGATATTATGTGGCATTCCAGCAGAAGCATCACGATTTACAGTGATTGACCTTAAAAATGCTTTTTTCTCAATACCATTACACCCAGATTCACAAGATTTGACAAGCTTCACTTACCGAAATACAAAGTGCAAACATACCAGACTACCACAGGGGTATTGTGAATCACCCTCAATTTTCAATAGAGTAATACAGATGGATTTGGGTAACGTTGAAGTGGAAAGCACAGTGTTACAGTATGTGGATGACATAATAATTTGCAGTACAAACGAAAGTAAATGCAGAGAGGACTCGTTAAAAATGCTGACGATATTGGCTGAAAAAGGGTACAAGGTAGACATGGAAAAGATACAATACTGTCAGGAACAGGTACTTTACATTGGCCAACTGATATCCCAACATGGAAGAAGGATTGCACCACAAAGAGCACAGGCCATTTCAAACACTCCAATGCCACAGACTGTGAGAGAACTGCAGCAATTTCTGGGGCTGTGCAACTACTGTAGAGCATGGGTGTTTGATTACAGTTCATACATAGGGCCCCTGCTTGAGGGTTTGAAGGAAGCAAATAAAGGGGAGAAAAAGTTGGGGTGGACTATGGAAATGAGGGAGGCCTTTGACGAATTGAAAGACGCGATATCAACTGCTCCAGTACTGGCATCCCCAGACTATGAGCGACGATTTTTCATATTTTCACATTGCGACTCAGCAGTGATGAAAGCAGTATTGGCCCAAAAAACTAGCATGGGCTATAAACCAGTAGCATTTTACAGCGGCCACTTAGACCCTGTGATGTTGGGTCACTTCCCTTGCGAACAAGGCCTCGCTGCAGCTGCTTTTGCAGTGGAAAAAGCATCAGCAATAACCATGGGGTGTCCAACTACACTGTTTGTGGAGCATGCACTATTTGCAATACTGAATAAACCCAAGTCCACACTAACAACACAGAGGGCATCAGGTTATGAGATCATTTTGTCTAGAGCTGAACTAGCAATTGTTAGATGTAGCACGGTTAACCCTGCAAGGTTCCTAGCAGAAGTAATTGAGGAGGGAGATTACGCCCATGACTGCACCCAAATAACTGAAATGTACTCATGTACTAGAAAAGTTGAAGAAAACGCACTAGAGGGAGGTGAGCTTTTGTTTATTGATGGGTCATCAACTATTGATCAAGGAGATGGGATACGGAGGACTGGGGCAGCAGTGGTAAAAATGATGGAGGCGCCGGTGTGTGTGGCTATGAAATGTGTACAATTACCACAGCATTACTCTGCTCAAGCCGCGGAACTGGTTGCACTAATATTGGCATTAAAGGAAAGTTTTGACAAACGAGTAACCATATATTCCGACAGTGCATATGTTACATCCACTGTCAGCTCAGGGCTATCAAAATGGAGAAGAAGAGGGTTTAGGAGAGCTGATGGCACTCCAGTACAACATGCCCTCTTATTGGCTGAACTAATTGAAGTAATAAACAACCCCCAAGAACTAGCCCTAGTCAAATGTACCGCACACACCAATGGTGAAGACCACGTCTCAAAAGGGAATGCAGCAGCAGATGCACATGCGAAATATGCTGCATACTTTGGTGAGATATGGAACCCCACAGACTCACAGAGAGGGAGAGGGAGGGGAATGGCTAGGGAGATGTTGATAAGAGAAGGGTACACCCATCTCCCAGCCACACAGATTATGGAGCTACAAGCGGCTGCACCAATGGCCGAAAAAGAAATATGGGTAAAAAGAGGATGTACAATGTCACCAACCGACGCACTATGGCGCCAGGGTGGCACTGGAAAAGTTGTAATACCATTGGCACTTTTAAACACCGCCCTGAGCCAACTACATCACCCAGCCCATACAGGCAAGGAAATAATTGCAGCACGAATTAGAGAAGATTGGTTCTGTCCCGAGTTAAATTCTCATGTGTCGAATTTTATCAGCAATTGTCTCACATGTCAACAGTTTACGGCCGGTCATACCCTAAAGGTGATAAGAGGTACCATACCCCGGCCAGAGGGACCTTTTCGGCATCTCCATATTGACTATGTTGATATGATCAACATATGTCAAGGTAATAGGTATATGATTGTAGTAGTATGCCCATTTTCTAGGTGGATTGAAGCAGGGCCCTGTTCACACCCAGATGCATTTAGAGCAGCCAAATTCCTAGTAAGGGAGGTCTTCCCCAGGTGGGGAGTGTGCGAGGTTTTAAGATCAGACAATGGCCCACATTTCGCAAACGAAATGTTCCAGCATATCACATCCCTACTGAGCATAAAACACAAATTTGCATGTGCATACCACCCACAGGCGAATGGTGTATGTGAACGCCTGAATGGCCTATTGAAGGAGGCAATTGCAAAAATACAACAAACAACAAAGAAAAGCTGGTTGTATTGCCTTCCATTAGCCTTATTTGAACTAAGGAATAGGCCAGGGTCCGACCACCACCTCACCCCTCACGAGGTGGTTACTGGACGTCAAATGCGCCTTCCCCTAACGCCAACGTCAAGGGCATTCACTGACCATGAAAGTTCAGCAAGTGTGTTAGGTGATGAAATGTATCAATATGTGTCTTCTTTGATTACTAGTGTTGTGTTTGTGTCTCAACAGCTCGAGCGCACACGGGGCGGGTCTATCAGCAACCAAGAAGAAGGCGCCAGTACAGAATTGGAAAAGGAGAACTTGTGCAAACTTGCCAAAGGTGACCACGTGCTACTCCGCAATTTCAATAGGAAATGGAACGATAGGAGGTTCACTGGCCCCCATCTGGTAGAGGACGTATCAACAAGAGCAGTAAAACTGAAGGACAAGCGTGCCTGGAATCACCTACATGATGTAAAGATCTACAAACTGCAGACCCGCCCCAGCGCCAACGACAGGTCCATTGGAAGAACAGCAACAACATCCCTGACAGCGGAAGGAAGTTCTACCACAGACAACGACCCAATTGTTCCCTTACCATGTCACTATCCAGCTTCCCCGGAGACAATAACTGACGAAGAAAGGGGTGATCCCCATACTGCCCACCCCATGGTCACACGCTCAAAGAGTAAAAATACTTCCGCCATCTGAGCCCAAACCCCCCACCCATTGACCCCCAAGTATAGTTATAACTGAACTGAAAGACATTGCCTGCACAAATACACATGTAAACACGTGAATGTTCTCTTTTTTCTCTCGCACATACAGGAACTGCGTATTATTGTATTGTTAAGAAAATATCTGACTAACAAGTTCACTGCCCAGGCGTAGATGGTACTCCCAGACGATGACTACCCAGAAGAATTGTCACACCAATTTGTATACGAAATAAAAAGGCCAACATACCTAAAAAAGAGAAGGGTACGTGTCTACTACACAGCATTCCTCTTGGCCATAGAATATTCCATGCCCCACCTCCGCCAATACTTGCCGGTCCTAAGAGACAGATCGCTTAGAGTAGCGTGGGAACAGCTCTTCGCCTGGGCACTGAATGACTATTTGATAGGGAGAGCTTAAAGGAAACAAAAAACTAACATTAAATAACAAGCATTTTTGAGAATTTTTAGGCGGGCAACTTTAACGTCGCAAGAATACGCTGCCAGGACTGCAGCGAGGTAAGAGCAAAATGCCGGTGAGATTAGCATATGTAATAAAAGTAATAGGGATTTTGATGATCACCGGGTTCTTGGCTGCCTCTGTGTGGCAGTACAGCTATGCTATTGATTTTATTGCTGCAACCAAACCTAATATACCCCCGTCCCCTGCTGCAACAGGTGTTACGTCAGGTGATAGTAGTAACATTGCACCCAAGCAAGATAGAGTTAAACGCAACACATACTCAGACAATAAAGGTATTGATAATTATATACAAGATTCAGCACACGTCACAAACAACATATGGTACCAACACATGACCCGCATTGGTAAGCAGACAACTGAGGACAGCTGCTACGTTTGCTCATTAATACCATACGCCATGAGTGCTTCACGAACATTTGTTGCCACAGAAATAGATGAAAAGACAGCACGGTGCATAATATACTTGGCACTGTTCCAAACGAAAGGAAGATTTCAAGGGACAGTAGTGCACATGACATGGAAAACACGAGACTCATACCCATATGAAAACAACTTCCTCAAGACCTATTTGAGTTACCACAAGAGCAGTTTACATGCTGAGGCATTCAGATACATAACAAGTGGCCCCGCAAAAGGAGAAACAAAGAAAGTAACACTGCAGTATCTACCATGTGATTGGTACGCCACTGAAGTTCCGGGTAAACAAGGATGCTGGGAGAGGCCGCTGGTGACGATAACAGGAAAAGTGTATCTGGACAACAGCTGGGAGATAGGAGTGATTGGCAGCAACATGGTAACAAAAGAAACTATCTCAACTATCGAGGCACACAATCACCGATGTTGGACGACGTGGATCAAGTATGTACCAATGCTCACGTGGGTAGAAACAGATGAAGACCCAATAACAATACTACCGTTGACTGCGCCCAAGGTATGCTACCAGCATAAAGGTGAGGTGGACGTAGGATATAACACCAACTGTGCAAGTGTGATGGAGTTACCTGAGGGGGGAGCAGGAACAGCAGTAATAATGGACCATTATTGGGCTTGTGGAGAAAAGGCATACCATACACTGCCTCCCCTGTGGAATGGTGTATGCACGATGGTGCACGTCAATGTACCATCACTAGTGGTACCTAAGAAGCATGTCAATGTGGCGAACTTTCCCAAAATGGATGAAGGGGACAAAAGAAAAAAGAGGTCTGCACCACTTCAGGAGGAGCAAGGGAACAGGACCAACAGCAATGATACTGTCCTAAATAGAAGAAAAAGACAAGGAGAGCCACTAACAGGAAATTACCTGTGGGGAAGGTCGGAAACGGCACTAACCTCAATACCGCCAGAACACAGACTATTCAGCAGAGCAGCAATGTTCTTCTCCTCAATAATACATCCGGGACTGCAGGCTTACGCAAACGCAAAATGGCTCCAAATAACTAGATGGGAACTAATGATGACCATCAATTCTACAGTAAATGGGTTCAACGCAATAAAAGAGGAGCTGCGAGCTATAAGGATGGTAGCACTACAGAACAGATATGTATTGGACCTTCTCACAGCAATGGAAGGAGGAGTTTGTGCAAAGATAGGACAATCATGCTGCACGTTCATACCTGCCAACGATGCTGACAATGGTACACTGACTGAAGCAGTTTCACAATTGGCCCAGATGCACTCCAAAATGATGGATGAAAGTAACGGTGTAAACAAGGATAAGAGCTGGTTCTCATTATTATGGTCATGGATGCCATCTTGGCTGTCAAATGGACTAAAAATAATAGTGGGGTGTACTATTTTGGCTGGAGCTACGCTGATCATAATTAGATTTTGGAAGGCCCGGAAGGCACGTACCACTGACGAGTTGCTCGAAATGGTGGGAATGCACCCCTTGATGCCAGCAGATGACGGCCAACATACAGGTGTGATAATACAGGAGAAGGAGAAGTTGCGCACCCAAATCATCACCAACCATCTAGACCCACCATCAGTGAAGATCGAGAACCCAAGAAACCCCAGGAGCTACATAGTGAAATGGGTATACTGTACTCCTGGAGGAACCTGTGAATATATGTATTGGTCATTTGAAGATCATGTGAACCATTATGGACATCTAGGAGGAATAACTAAGATATGGCGAGTAAGAGGAGATAACGAGAAGGATATGTTTGTGGTCGACAAGTCGACCAGAGGGGGGACTGAAGTGGGAGAATGGAAGACCAGGCTCCCGTCCTTCACCTCTCGAGCTTGGCCTAAAGGTTCACGGCCCAAGCACCCGCCACGAGAAGAGTTTGCCCATCTACCAGACGACCAGATACCCTGGTACAGGAATATACGGATGTGTCCATCTGCCTGCACAGCAGCCCGCCCCGCCCATGCCGATGCCTGCGACATGGATCAACTGGACTAAAACTATACGCCGTTAGAGATGCCATGACGACATAGCCAACATACACACTGGACACTCCCGCACCAATCTACATGAAGAATATACTCAGTGCTATGACGTAGGTGACAGACATACTCACGGACGTGCATCTTTATTGTTTTTACATAGGCTTTCAGAAATGCAGAAACGCAAGACGCATCATGAACTCATCTAAAGAGCTTGCTTACGCTTCTCCTACACTTAGGTGCCGTAATAAGAATTATAACAAAGACACGATACTGGCCATAAGACAATATGAGACTATAACCTAAAGCACCTACGCACCAAACGGACCACTTATGCACCAGGCCCAAGTAGGCCTCAAACAAGAGCTCCCGTGGACATTAACAAAGCAAGACTCAAGTTGCTGATCCTGCAGAAAGAGCCGGGTGGAACAACCAGCCAAGGTCGCAATGTTGCAAACCCACATTCCAAGAGCAAAGCATCAAAGCACGATGTTGCAACCTCGCACTCCGCGCACCAACGTTAAGGTCACACCTGCAACTTAAACCAGACACACAGTGGAAAAGCAATATTAATTGTGCAGAATTCTGCCTCAAACACGGTCCCTCCCCAGGTGACCAAGCCGAACCTGACGAGGTGCCAAACCCAGGAGAAAAGAGGCGTCTGGATCCCTCGCTAACGAGACACAGGCAGATACACTTGAAAGGCAATGGACATCTGCGACAGTGGGAGCGGTCAGCCTTCCAGCTATGAATAAATCCTCACATTGTCTGCACGTACCCATAATGAAACATTGTTGCAATTTGCAGGTACACCGAGAGCTGGAAACGGCGGTGGTCCCAGGCTGGGAGGCTCACGGGCGCACCAATCAGAACATGGGGCTCTTATCACTGACGACAGTAATATTAACCAATCCTCAGGAGTCTTCATGTAACAATTCTCATGTATCTAATTGTAGGGACGACCCAGATATATCACCTGACTACCCTTTGTCCACTAACATCGTTCTCTATATGTGTGCTATACTAACCCTACCACTCGAGCAACCAATTAAGAGTGGCGATAGGTTTTTGTTACCTTTCTAAAGTGACGCAAGTAGCGCGTCATAATACAGTAAAAAGGGCCTGCGAGCCCCACGATTGTGTGTGTGTCAGGACGGACACGTACGCTCCTTGACCCATCCCTGCCGTTTTGTCTAATAAACAGCAGAGTCACCTTGCTCCTTGTGTGTGTCTCATACTCTATCTCATCTGGGATATACACGGGAGGAGTTGGGGCCTCCCTGCCTGGAGGTCTGCGGACGGCCCGGCCGACCCCGGCAGAATTTCACCCCGACAAGCGTGTCGTTGCTTCCTGATGTCAGGGTGAAACAGAGGCAGAATCGTTCAAAGGTGCAGAAAGATTTGAAGAAGAATTCAGAGACAAAGCAGCAGTCTCCCCATGCCCCTCGTGCTCAGGGTGAGTCTCCGAAATACCCTAGGTGTCGTTCAAGACCGATTGGTCATCAGAAACAGAGCAAGTAATTTTCTTCTTTTCTTCTCCGTCATGTGGCAAAGGGAATGGTATCCTTTTGATGTGTGCCACATGTATCCAGTGTCGTTAACCAGCTACTTCTACAGCAGTCTGTGTGGCCAACAAGACCTGGAATGGTCCTCTCCAACGCGGTTCGAGGCTGGATGCTCTCTCAAATGACTTTGTGAGCACCTAGTCACCGGGTCGAATTCTGTGACCTGGCCTCTCGTATTTAACTGGGAGAGCTTCTCGCACTTGTTGATAAATCAAATACAAGTTTTGAGTTAACTGGTCACAGTATTTATTAAGAAGCAAATGCTCTACATCCTTCAATTGTTTTGGCTTGGGCAGGCTCCAAATGTTAGCTGGCCTCCCCATCACAATTTCATATGGGGAGAGCCCAGTTCTAGTCTGTGGGGTTGTCCGCATGGACAGTAGTGCTATAGGTAAAGCATCTGGCCATTTCAAATTACTGCTAGCAAAGACCTTGGCAATTTTATTCTTCAAGATACCATTATGGCGTTCTACAAGACCAGCACTTTGAGCGTAATTAGCCGAATGGAACCGTTTATCAATCTGTAATCCTGCGCATACTTGCAGAATAACAGCAGCGATAAAATGTGGACCATTATCCGAACAGATGACCCTCGGCAAACCAAACCTAGGAAAATATTCCTTAAGCATGGTTTTCGCCGTTGTCATTGCTGTAGCATCTTTCACAGGGAAGGCTTCAACCCACTTGCTAAAGGCACAAATGACTACCACGACATATTTGTAGTTGTTACAGCGCTCCATCTCGATGAAGTCGAAATGAATCACTTCAAAAGGCACAGACAGGGGACCAAAACTACCCCTCTGTGTCGTCGTACCCTTCCCCGCATTATGCTGTAAGCAAACCATACAATTCTGGACAAAACGCTCAGCAGTTTTTGAGATGTTAACATTCACCCAGACAGATTCTAACATTTGGCAGATTTTCCTAGCACATATATGAGTGGGACCATGGGCCATTGTGATCATGGCAGTGACATATACATCGGGTAACATCCATCTTCCTTTTGAATTATCTACCCAACAACCTTCCTCATCCAACTTCACCAAACCCTCAGCCCAATGTTTAAGTTCTTCTAGAGTGGCATCAGCTTGAATATTCTTTATCGAGTCAATCCCTTCATTTACAGTACAAGTGTTTGTGGCTTCCTTTGTAACATACATTTCTGAGTATCAATCAGTAGCAGTCTGTTTAGCTATCCTGTCAGCAAAAGCGTTCCCTTTCCCTACATCATCTACTACTTTCTGATGTGCCGCGCGCTTCCTAATTGCTAGTTGAGTAGGAAGTGCTAGTGCTGAGAGTAGCTGAACTATCAAGGTGCCATGATGGATTTTCGTTCCATGTGAGGTCAAGAAACCTCGTTCTGCCCGTAGTCTACCGAAGTTGTGAACCACCCCAAAGGCATACTGGCTGTCAGTAAATATATTCACTCTAAGCCCTTCGGAAAGTTCACAAGCTCAAGTCAGTGCAATAATCTCTGCGGCCTGCGGGGAGTTGTGTGAAATTCTCTTGGTTTCCACGATCGTGCTTAGTGTAGTGATGGCATAAGCAGCAGTGGATGTACCATCCGGAAGTTTGAAGCAGGAGTCATCGCAAAACAGCTCCCCTTGTGGATCATTCAGAGGTGTATCTTTCAAATCAATCCTGCCTTTAGTTTCTTGTTCTGTGGTATAAAGGCAGTCGTGTGACATTTTGTCATTGCAAGCAATATCTTGCGGAAGAGGTAACAATTCAGCCGGATTCAATAAACAACACCTTTTAATTTGAATATGCAGTGCAAATAAGATCAGTTCATATCTTGTTAATGGTGCGGAAGTAAGGTGTTGCATTTGCGTTCTATTTAATAGAACGTCTACAGAGTGAGGTACCAACAGGATTAAAGTATGGCCTAGGACCATACCCTTGCTCTGCTTTACAGACGCTGCAGCAGCAGCGACAGCTCTCAAACATCTCGGCAAAGCGCATGCAACAGGATCAAGTGTGGAGGAAAAGTAACTGCACGGTCTATTCTTCCCCCCATGTTCCTGCGTCAACACAGCCAAAGCACATCCATCACGTTCATGCACATACAACTCGAAGGCCTTATCATAATTTGGTGTGCCCAAAACTGGTACTGAACACAGTGCAGTCTTGAGCAGATCAAAAGCTTTCTGGTGTTCCAAGTTCCACAGTAGTGGCAAAGAAATGCCCTTCTTTGTCAATGCCAACATTGGTTTGATCACTAGTGAGAAATTAGGGATCCACTCTCTACAGTAAGAAGCCACTCCTATCAAGGCTCTGACTTCCTTCTGTGTATTTGGGACAGACATGCTAGAAATGTTTTTAATTAGTTCAGGTGTCAATCTTCTTCCCTCCTTTGACAGGAGATAGCCTAAATAGGCGACCTCCTGTCGACAATACTGAAACTTTTTCAATGAAGCTTTATGCCCATGCTTTGCTAGATGAATAAGCAAAAACACAGTGCCTTCCTTGCAAGCACTTTCTGAGTCTGCAGATAAGAGAAGGTCGTCGACGTATTGTAGCAGTGTACAAGTAGAAGACAACTCAAGTGTATAGAGCTGCTCTTTGAAAGCCCTACTATAAATGCTCGGACTCTCCATGTACCCTTGTGGCGCACGGGTGAATGTAAATGAGCATCCCCCTAAGGTGAACGTGAACAAATATCTACTATCCATGTGTATGGGATTGCTAAAGAAGGCATTCTTAAGATCCACCACACTGAAATGAGTAGCAGAAGCTGGAATCATTATTAGTATTGTCGTTACATCAGGCACAATTGGAAATTGTGGAGCAACAATTTTATTGATAGCGCACAAATCGATAATGAAACAGAAAGGAATCGCATTATCCCCTTTCTTATACATGGGTAAAATCAGACTATTGCACAAACGTCCTGCAATTTCTTCAATTACTCCACGATGTACAAAGTCGGAAACTATACATTTCAAAGCTTGCTCACCATCAACTGAAATCTTACATTGTGGAATTCTTGGCAACTCCTGGTTTCAAAACAATTTTAACAGGCTCAATTTGCAAAATACCAACATCATTATCGTCAATCGCCCGTAAACACGCTGGAACATCACTAAATTCTGGTGGCAAAGGTCTAGTCAAAAACTGTGAGGCAGAAAATTGCTGTGATCAAATCGTCAAACACACTCCATCCGAAGAACAATGAATTACCACATTTAATTCCTTCAACAGATTCAACCCCAACAAATTCTCTCCACAGTTCGTTGTCAGAAGAAACAGACAGTGATCCGTAAATGGACCCAGTGAAATCAGTACCGGCAGAGAAACCGGACTAACCACTGGCGTACCAGTAAACCCTACAGAAACATTATTCTGCCCTGACAGTGGAATGTCTGGAACCCGTGAATGATCAATGGGGCACTTCTGTGCTCCTGTGTCTATCAGAAATAGATGCTTCCTATTCCCCACCATCATCTCAACGTAGGGACCTTTCTGATTAAAGGGAATTGGCGTCGGTTCCAGACCCTGCTTCAGCTGTCCTAACTAAAAAATATATCGTCAAAGACAAGATCTTCAGAAAGATAGGCAGTTGAAGGATTATCAAAGATATTTCTGCTATCTACACTAGGTTGCTGATTATCTTGCGAAAAAGACTGAGAATTTTGAGCGAACTGATTCCTAACGTGACCCCCTACCCCAGGGCGGCCTCTGGATCGTCTACCCATGACACCATATGTGTTATTCAACCTTTGCTGGAGGATCGGACATTGTGCTCGCCAATGACCCTCTTGTCTGCAATAAGCACATTGGTTTGCGTGTACAGGACCCAATGGCGCATTACTTTGTGGAATGAACTGACCTCGAAACTGCATACTACCACCTCTAGGCCCTCTAACCATCTGTTGCAATAATACCTTAGTTTTCAGATCTCCCCTTTTCTTTTCAATCCTTTCTTTCTCATTGTTGACTCTATTCTCATAATACTGAGCCATATGCAATACTTCGGACTGTGATTTAGCTTGCCAAGCACTCTCGGAAGTCATAATTTGTGACTGGATATCAGGCAACAATCCACGCACAAACTTATCCACAAACAATCTTTTTTTCCTGACTCGGTGCTTACATCCTGTCCGCTAAAATCTGAGAATACTTGTTTGAACTGATTAAAGAATTTGGTAGCACCTTCAGATTTTCCTTGGGTACAAGCAGTGAGTTTGTCCCAAACAATCCTTCTCTCGGGAACTAAAGTCTTCAATTTTGCTACTAATCTATCTGGCAAAGACAGTATCACCTGTGGTGGTCTTTCACCAGCTGTCCGTTCTCCATCAAACCTAACCAAGTTAACCCATGTGTCACATAACCCTGCTGGATCATCTACAGTCCTAATCTGTTTCCATAAATCAGCAGGTAGGAGCACAGGAAACACATGTCTATATCACCCAGAGTGAAAACTGACAAATGCAAGACAGATTCTATTTCTTTGTAAAACCCTGTTGGATTTTTCCTAATGTCTGGAATCGACTGTCTAATAGTATTCACTTCCTGTTTTGAGAACGGGACGTGAACAAACTGTGATACGTAGTGAGCTGCAATATCATAGGCTGCTGCACCTGTTGCAACATTAGCCGGAATCTCAACTTTGGGAACAAATGTCGGAGGAACCTCTCTCATAGGCAACTGAGAAGTCGGCAACTCCGAACGTTTACTAAGCAACAGAGCCAAATCGAGTTCTAAAGTGGTGGAAGTAGTATCAGACACAAAGGTTCTCTTATAGATGTTCAATAATTCTGCGGGACAACAAATCTTTTTCTTTATACATTCATCCTGCAAGTATTCTACCATTATCTGTAACACTTTCCTCTGCATTTCTGGAGTATACTGACTATACGTATCATATACTTCTACGGGAGATATCGACATATCTGCAATCCATCTAAGCGCATCCCTTGTGTAAATTCGCGTTTCTTCACTCATTGAATTACAAGGAGGAAGGAACAGGTCTGCACGTAAAAAGCGTCCAAACTATCACCATCTATTTCATCATTCTGCAACCGTTCTTACTCCCTTCTAAACTCAAAAACCCTCTCGACATGCTCATGTACTTTCTCTGCAGTATCCCTTAAATAAGAAAAAACATTCAAATCCCTTAACCCTTGTGGGACATCTGTGTCCATCAACCTATTCTACATTACAGCCAAATGTATCGCCATCCCCTCAATAAAGACATTCTGATCGGGAATACTTTCTAGATTAGAGAGTGTAGCTAAGACAGTAGATTGTTCACCTTTCTCTATACATTGCTTAGCCCATGCATTCAAATTTCTCCTCGTCTCTTTGAAAACTGTGTTCCGAGTTACAATTTTTGATTCAACACTCGCTCCTTTATCAGCTATGAGCGGCGCAGAACCGCTTGGGAAAGAAAGATTAGACAAATCCTGTACAAGAGGTAGTGGAGACACTATTGCTGGCAATAAAGATGAATCTACTGGAACAGTAATAGTCGGTAAAGGTGGAGGTACAGGCAGAGGAACAACAAAAGGAAGCGGAGCAATAACTGGCAGTGGAGGAGCAACAGGAAGAACAGGAATTGCTACAGGAGGAGGAACGACAGCAGGAAGGGGTAAGACAGCAGGAATAGGTACATAAGGAGGTGATGCAGTGGCACCAGGCCTACGGTCATTTAAAAGTTTATCAATTAGCTCATCTGAGGCATGAAAATCTTTAGACGGATATATTTTCTGTATACCAAGTTGAAAAGCTCTATCCATGTTTCTGACAGACTCTGACTGTTTTTGTTGATCATACAATAATGCCTTTTCTAAGTTTAACATGTGTCGACGTGCATGCTACTCTTTACTCTTAAGTTGCTGCATAGCTTCCTTTTTCCAATTTTTTATTACATCAAATGCTGCAGGTCTAGCTTTCTTCTTTAACAATATGGATTCTAAATACTCTATTCGGGAAATCTCAAAACTACCATTGATTGGCCACTGAAGTTCGGAAGCATGTCTAGTTTGTCTGTGCCAAATATCATTGAATACTATACTACCAATGCTGTACTTACAGTACATAGTACATGCCGGCGATCCCTCCTCTGGTGCCGGACGGCCAAATTCCAAAGATTTTATGTCTCTGCGGAATAACGCCCTGAAACAAGAGATTGGCCAAGGAAGGGGCTGATGGGATTCCTGCACAAGGGATAAAGCGAGCCAACTTGGTAAAGCTGTCTACCACTACCCAGATGGTGTTGAAACACTGTACTTTAGGTAGGTCAGTAACAAAATCCATGGAGACTATCTGCCAGGGCTTCTGGGGAAGTGGCATGGGTTGAAGAAGTCCTAATGGTTTCCCTGTACGGTTTTTACATTGGGCGCAGATGGGGCAGTTGTCTATATAGTCAATAACATCCTTCTGCATGGTGGGCCACCAACACCAGCGCTGGTGAAGGGACAGGGTGCGTCTTTGTCCAGGATGACCATTGATGGCGGGATCATGGGACCATTCCAAGGCTTGTAGCCATGTGTTTTGGGTGGGCAAAAACAGTCTGTCCTGAACAAAGGGAAGGCTTTCGAGAAGTACGGGATTCCAGTCCTGCAATTGCTCTGGATGTTGGGAGACCCATTGGCGTACATCAGTAAGCAGGGGCGAAGGAGGAGTGCATAAGCAAACGAATTGTGACTTATACAGAAGGGTATCGGGACGCGCAGGGAGCGTGTCCCCCCCGCCATGCGTGACCGGTCATCCGCTTTGCCATGAACCAAATCTGAGCAGTGACTAATGACAAAATCGAATGCAAAAAAAAACAGATGCCATCGGACCTGGCGGCTGTTGACACACTTCAAGGTGGCCAAATCTTGGATGTTCCGGTGGTCTGAATAAACCGTTACAGGCCATTTAGCCCCGAGCAAGTGGTGTCTCCAGACCTGAAAAGCGTCCCTCACAGCCAACAATTCTTTTTCGGTGACCGTGTAGTGTGCTTCGGTTGGGGAAAACATACAGGAATGGTACGCTAGTGGGTGCAACAGCCCGGTGTTCGGGCAGGACTGTGAAAGGACCGCTCCTAATGCAAAGGATGAGGCATCAGCCTCCACTATGAATGGTAGGTCTGCGTTAGGGTTTTGTAGAATGGTGACGGTTGTAAATGCGACCTTCAGTGTATCAAAGGCTTCCTGGTGCAGCTTGGTCCAAACAAAAGGGTTTTTTGGACTAATGAGTTCTGTCAGGGGGGATGCAATGTCGGAAAAACCAGAGATGAACTGTCTGTAAAAGTTTGCGAAGCCTAAAGAAAACTGAAGCAATTTGATGGTAGTGGGACTGGGCCAATCAAGAACGACCTTGATCTTAGCAGTGTTCATAGAGAGACCTTTAGGCGTGATGTGGAACCCCAGGAATTCAATCTCTGTTACATGAAAAAGACATTTCTCAGGTTTTGCATAAAGGGAATTGGCCTTGAGGCGGGTGAGAACCTCCAGAACATGCTGTACGTGGGTCTGGTAGGCTGGGGAGAAGATCAAGATGTCGTCAAGATAGACTACAACATAGGGATCAATGATGTCGTGATAAATGTCTTTCATGAACCGCTGAAATGTGGTGGGGGCATTGCATAACCCAAAAGGCATCATGGTGTATTCAAAAAGACTGTGCCGAGTGCAGAAAGCCGTCTTCCACTCGTCGCCGCTTCTGATCTGAACCAGGTTGTAAGCCCCCCTGAGGTCCAAATTCATGAAGATCGTGGCAAGGCCTAGCTGTTCTAGTAAAGCGGAGATCAGGGGAATCGGATACTGTTCTTTTATGGTGATTTGGTTCATACGTCTGTAGTCCACACAAGGATGGAGGTCTCCTTCTCCCTTGGGTACAAAAAAGATAGGGCTTGCAGCGGGCGACTGGGAGGGTCTAATATGGTCTAAACAGAGGGACAACGTTATGTATGCTCTCAGAGCCAGGTCTTCAGAGGGCGACAGTGAGTATATACGGCCACATGGGATCTCTGCCCCTGGGATGAAGTCTATTGGGAAATCGTACGGCCGATGAGGTGGAAGGTGTTCAGCACAACTCTTCTCAAAAACACTAGTGAAGTGGTGATACTCCGGTGGGATGTCTGGCATAACAGCACCCACCACATGGGTAGTGAGTGGATGGATTTGGGGCGTCTGGGTGTTCAGGCGGATTGAGATGGGCAATGGCAACAAGAGCTTCGCAAGGAGAATGGGGAACCTCATTGGGCGTTAAGCAATGCTCCTGACAGTACGGAGATTCGAAGGAAATGTGACCCTAAGTCCAATCAATCAGCGGGTTATGTTCGCTCAAGCAGGGAACACCCAAAATGATCCCAAACTGAGGGGTGGTTGTCAAGTAAAATGTCACCTTTTCCTTATGTGTGTCTTGCATGATGAGTGTAAGAGGCAAAGTCTGCTGTTTAATAGGTCTTGAAATCAACAGGGAACCATCCACGGCCTGCACAGGTTCTGGTCTGCTCTTGTTTTGCAGGGGTAGGTTCAGGGAAGTGGCCAGGGCTATATCAATATAATTGCCTGCGGCTCCAGAGTCTATTACCAGACGAACAGTGTGTTAAGTATCGTTAGAGGGCAGGAGTAGGGCCTGGAGTGCCATTGGAGCAGTGAAACTGGTGGTACGCATAGGAAAAGAGGGCATCATAACCGGGCTCATCCGTGCCCCCTTCTCTAGGGATGAGCCTTCTGAAAAACCGTATGTCTTTTAGGCCGCTTGGGGCATTCCTTCACATAATGACTGTTCTGCCTGCAGTTAAAACAGGCATTGAAGAGGCAGTGTTGTTCTCATTCAGTGGGAGTCCGCGGAACGCGTACCCCTCCGATCTGCATGGGTTCCCCTGAGGTCTCAACAGAAGAAGAACGAGCCAAAAACGGGAGGAAGGGGTCCTACTAGATTCGGTCTTTCGCTCTGCCCTATGGGCGTCTACTTGAAGGGCTAAGTCCACCAGCTCTGAGTATTGGATGGGTAACGTGGGTACTACGGCTAGGGTGTCCTTCATGGGGTCACTAAGGCCTCTGTAGAACACCACTGCCTTTTTGTTTTCGGGCCAAGCATTCTCGACTGACAGTTTAATAAACCTGGTGATGTATTCTATGAGACTAGCTTTGCCCTGAACCAGGTCCAATAGTTCAGGATCCTGGGTTTGCGCCTTGTAGCGCTTGTCAAAAACCCTGGTCATTCCAGCCACCAGCTGGTCAAAATCGTAGAGAATGGGGCTATTGCTTTCTAGAAGAGGATTGGTCCATGCTGCCGCTATGCCACTCAGATGCGAAAGGGTAAAGGCAGCCTTGATGGTAGAGTTGGGGAACCCCTGAGGTCGGCACAAGAAGTGTAGTTTACACTGGTTTAAGAAAGTTCAGAATTTCCGAGGGTCACCGTGGAATTTTTCTATGCTGGACAGGGGAAAAGGTGTGGGGATGTAAACAGGGTTTTGGGGCTGCACATTGTCTGGTGCAGCTCGTTGAGCGGGTAAATCCCCAAACTCTGCATCGGGAGGAAGGGCATGGCGCTTGCTTTGTATAGCGTCTAGGCATTGATGGATGGCGATAATAGCAGCGGACATGTCCTCCCATAGTACTGTGATAGCCTGTACCAGAGCAGCCACTAGATCCCCCGTGGCTGCCTCCATAGTCCACGCTGTAAAAATGGGCTCCTCAGTCTGTCAAGCCATGGGTTACCATATGGACTAAAGTATCTCTGTCCCCAAGCACCAGTCAGGGAGAGAATGATCACTCGCTGACCGGTTATTGGGGCACAGGTGGCTGGAACAACAGTACTGGGCCTCCAGGTAGCTGCAAAGAAAACAGAACAGGTCAGGGACTATACAGTGTGTGTTATTAACTGATACAAGGTACAATGGGGGAAGTCTAGAGGCAGTCGAGTAAGCAATCTGAGTTCAGGCACAGAAGTAATCCACAAAGAAAAGCAATCTGAGGAAAACCAGTCCAGGAGGATCCAAAGCAGTACAGAAAAGCATAGCCAGGGGTCAGGTAACAAGAGATCAGAAACAGTAGAGAGTAACAAGGAATGCCAAACTCCAGCTGGAGACACAGCTGAGAAGCAGTGTTTACTGCGCTGTGCGTTCGTTTATACTCGTTAAGACAGCAAAAAAACCATGCTCAACATGTAACGTCATAGAACACCCCATCACTATGTTGGCAGACTTCTCAATAGCGAATGCAGCGGCTGCCAATGACTGTTCGCAAGGGAAGTGACCCTTCATTACTGGATCCAAAATCCCACTATAATATGCCAGGGGCTTGTACCCCAACGTGGTTCTCTGCGTAAGTACTGCTTTCATGATTGCTCCATTCGTGTGCGTAAACAAGAGGAATTCCTCCGAATAATTGGGAATTCCTAAAACTGGAGCTGTAGAAATTGCTGTTTTCAACACATCAAATCCTTCCTCCATTTCCTCAGTCCATTCAATCTTTCCCTGACTTTGTTGTGCCTTTTTCAGGGCTTGCAACAATGGTCTTCTATATGAACTATGATCAAATACCCATGCTCTAACATAATTGCACAGTCCTAAAAACTGTTGACTTTCTTTCCTTCATGCAAAATGAGCTGCCCTATATACAACACTTCTTCTTGACAGTACTGCAAGGACAGGACTTTCTCTTTGTCCACCTTATATCCTTTCTCTGCAAGAATGACTTGCTGCAAACTAAAATGTCAACAACGTATTGAAACAAAACACTTGGCAAATCTATATTGCTTAAGTCCATCTGCAGGACTCTATTGAAAATTGATGGAGACTCACAATATCCTTGGGGCAAACGTGTACTTTTTAATTTAGTCTGACAAAACGTAAATGACATAAGATCTTGGGAGTCTTTATGTAACGGGATTGAGAAAAACAAATTTTTCAAGTCAATCACCGGGAAATATCATGCCTCTACCGGGATATTAGATAGAATCGTCGCTGGATTCAGAACTAGAGGAAACTCTGCCTCTACAATCTGGTTAATCGGGTGCTTATCCTGAATTAAATGCCACATCCCCCTTAGATATTTTGATAGGATACCCTGCCATATTACATGGTGACTCTGACGTCACTAAAAGGCCTTGGTCCATCATAGCTGAAATAGTCTTAAAAATCCCCTCATTCACTTATCGGGACATGGGGTACTGCCTTACCCGAGGCAGGATTGCTCCTGGTTTCAGCTTAATCTTAACCTCCTCTACCCTATTCAGTAGTCCTACGTCATAAGGACCTGTAGTCCATAAAGAAGTTGGCACCTTCTCCATGTCCTCATCGAAATATGAGGGACGTTGTCGTATGATCACCATTCGCTGTGGGATCCCTCTACTTTCTGTTCTAATCCAATATGTGATGCTCATCTCGTAGACTACTTCATCATCTTATGGGTCGTCCTTAAACGCTACAAAGATAACTTCTCTGTTAATTGATTGATGCCCTGCCTTATTAGTCCTTACTGAGACATGGCTTCAGGCCCACTCGGCCCGGTCCTGGCCCAGACTATCCCAGAGGGCTATAATATTATTAATTGTGATCACCCTGGCTCTCATCATGGTGGGGGGTTGCTATTATCTTTAATGCTGACTTTCAATGTTCACAATTAGATTAACATCACAGTCTTACAATCGAGTCTCTACTACTCCGCTGTGTCATTTCCCCCTCCTTGTTCTGCCACATTCTGGTCATCTACCACCCTGCGGGCGGCGATGGCAGTCTACTGGAACCCCTGTTTGATCTTATTGCTGGTCTACAGGCACAATACATGAATTTTATCATTCTTGGTGACCTGAATCTTAAATTTAAGTCTCTACTACTCCGCTGTGTTATTTCCCCCTCCTTGATCTGCCACATTCTGGTCATCTACCACCCTGCGGGTGGCCATGGCAGTCTACTGGAACCCCTGTTTGATCTTATTGCTGGTCTACAGGCACAACACATGAATCTTATCATTCTTGGTGACCTGAATCTTAAATTTAATTCTCCAAGGACTGCGGCCCTTGATCTTTTTTCTTTCATGATAGTTTGCTTGATTTGGACCTGCCTCAACAGGTGCTAGGACCTACACACATGTCAGGTAAAACGCTTGATGTGGTGCTTGCTAATAAAGCCCTGCTTTCTTTTCACTCTGCTGAACCCATGGTCTGGACTGACCACTATTTGGTCATCTGCATTTTTTTGCAAAATTCTGTTCCACCGAAGATTTTGCCGGAACCTATCCTGCGGCGATGCTGGCACATGGCTAACCTCCAGAACTTAGTCTGTTCTGTCAAGAATAAATGGTCAGTGGCCCCGCTCCCCTCTATGTCTCTCATGACTACCTTGTTACTGAGTGCTGCTTACGAGGTAGCCACCCTCTGCCATTTCCAACCTCGCAGTCTTCCCTCCGAGCCCTGTTTTACAGACCTCCTTAGATCGGATCATCTGCTAGTTAGACAGCTGGAGCGTAAGTGGCGACAGGGCTACGGTCCTGACAATAAACTCTGTTATAAAGCCGGTCTGCTTTACTGAGAAGATTGAGTCTGCACTCAATCAGTCCAAGACCTTATTTTCTGTTATTAAGTCTCTCTCTTCCCCCTCGAAATATACCCCTTCCATAAAAACTACTCAGGAGCTGTGCGACTCTTTATCTACCTTTTTTTATCACGAAAGTTGAAACTATCCGTGTTAACATTGCTAATAGTCGTGCCCCACTGACCCATACCTCCCCTCCCAACAATCAGCTTACTCATGATGGCATTACTTCCGCTGGTCACTCTTCCCTTCTTTCTCTGAAGATATGGTCTCTAAAGCTCTGCTTAAAATTAAGTCCTGCTCGCCTGCAGATCCACTCCCACTTGGAGTGATGAAACAACTTTCGGACGACCTGTTAGGTGATATTACGAAGGCCATTAATCTCTCCTGTCCCGGTCGAACTTAAAGCTGCTCTTGTCATCCCTCTTCTTAAGAAGCTGTCCCTGGATCCATCTCTTCCCTCTAATTTCTGCCCTATTTCTCTTCTTCCCTGTCTTATGAAACTTCTTGAGTCACTGGTTTCCCTGCTACTGTCTTCCTTCTTGGAGTCATCCAGGATGCTTGATCTGGCCCAGTCTGGTTTTTCGGCATGGCCTGGGACCAGAAAGCATCCTTTTCTCTGTGCAGGACGACATGGCCAGACTGGTCGATCAGGGCGGTGTCGGCACCTTGATTCTTTTAGATCTCTCAGCGCCGTTCGACACTGTTGATCATACCGTCCTACTCTCCCGTCTGGCCCAGATCGGTGTCTCGAGACATGTATTGACCTGGTGTGGTTCCTTCTTGGCCGACAGATCTCAAACTCTTTTGCTGCCACCTTTCTTTTCTAAGCCTTCTTTTCTCACTTGTGGTGTCCCCAGGGATCTGCCTTGTCCCCCATTCTATTCAATATTTACATCTTCCTGCTGGTCCGCTTCATTCGCTCCCTCGGCATCCGGTGCTATTTGTACGCGGACAATACCCAGCTGTTCATCCATTTAGGTCTGGATATGGCTGTGGTGTCTGCGTGCCTCTATAAGTGCCTGACTGCCATGGGTGAGTGGATGGGTCATAACTGGCTGAATTTGAATGGGGACAAGACTGAGGTGCTGGTGGTGGGTTCCCCTCCTCATTCTTCACTGTGGATTGCCTCTTTCTGGCCCTCTTCTCTTGACCCTCTCCCCGTGCCCGTCCCCAAGGTTAAAAATCTTGGAGTGACTATGTCGTCTGATCTCTCGCTGACGGCCCAAGTTGCCTCTGTATGCCAACAGGGTCATTTTCAGCTTAAAAACTTGAAGAAAGTGCTTCATTTGATTCCAGCAGCCCTTCGTCCTCCTGTAGTGGCAGCCATGATGCTTAGCAGGTTGGACTATTGCAACTCTTTGTACCTGGCGCAACCCAAGGGGCTGATTGGCAGGCTACAATGCCTTCAGAACTTGGCAGCTAGACTAGCAACAGGTACCCCCTACGGATCCCATATCACCCCTGTGCTACGCTCTCTTCACAGGCTACCCGTGGCACAGCGTATTCGGTTTAAGTCCCTCTGCATCGTTCACATCGGACTGTCCATGGTATAGGCGCAGAGTACCTAGCCGCCAAATTTGAGCGATATGTCCCCAACCGCTCTCTCCGATCAGCCTCCTCTGGTTTGCTGTGCATACCCATCTATCGCCACTCCCGAATGGGTGGCAGTGCTTTTTCGGTCTCTGCGCATTGCTGTGGAACAACCTTCCGCCTGCCATCAAACTTTTCCTAATCATCTGGGACGTCTGAACGTCCTCGATTCTTCTGTTGGAAGCTTCTGCCATCGTTGTTTTGGTCTCCCCTGTTCCCCTCCCTTGCCGTGTCGCGCTCTGAAACACTTGTACGAGCGCGATATAAAAAAAAGATCATATTATATCATATCATGGTCTTGTAGTGGAAAGCTTTGGTTGAGGCAATGTTTTTTCAAAATGTGAAGTCGAGGGTTTTCAATTCATGAGGATGTTCTGGAGTTGGGTTTGCCCCATGTATTCCCCTGTTTACTGGTGGAAATCTGCCATTGGGTTCTTAGGTATACTATGATGTAAATGGGTTAAGTTTATGTTAGGAAAGATTTCGTAATTGTAGGTAATTTTCCTTCCATGTGGCAACCCCTAAACTTTTTGCTGTTGTTTTTCACCTTGTTCTCGACTTTGCCAGAGAAGTGCAGCCTTCTGCCGCACTCCTCTGGGCTTTCACTCCATTCTTACGGGGAAACTGACATGCCCTTAAGACAGTCAGTACCGGGAAACGCTGTTTTCCATAGTTTCTTTTATCATGTTGCGGCTTTCGTGCAACATGACACAAGAGGGCACTGTAAGCTAAGTTACTGCTCTCTTGGGTCTCTAGCCTTCTACAGGCCCTAGATACTCGTTTAGGATTGTAACTGATCCGTGCAAGTGATTCACGGACGGGAATGGTGGCAGCGATCGTTTCTTGTGTTTTGAGCTCCTTTTGGCGTTTTAAGCGCGTTTCTCGCGCTTAGCCCAAAATGGTGGCCTGGCTCCCAAAATGGCCAGACCACGAGGCTCCTTTGTCCTGTCCGCTGACCTACTTGCTCCCTTCACCTTCCCCAGGTCGAGCCGACCCGGGGCCTTCCTTATTTGGGCATGTACTTTCCAGCGAAACACGGACGCTTTTGCGGGCTTCTACATGCCTGGTGTGTGCCTCCAGGATGTGGGCTGGGATGTCTGGTCCCAATACACATCCTGGGTGCCAGAGAGTCTAGGGTGGTGTGAATGCCTGGGACCACCGTGGTCCGTGATAGGTCCACGTATGGTGTGAGTGTTGATGAGCGGATCTCCCATTGAGTTCCCTCCGTTTTGGCGCGAAGGGAACCGTGGATAAGAGGGGGCTGGAAACACCACTACCATGTCGATCTCCTGAGTTCTCACGAACGAAGGAATACAGGAGCCAAGTATCCTGCAACCAAGAGGCTGAACCGAGGAATCGCTGGTGACCCACTGAAGGACTGCTCCTCTGCACTGCTGTCGCCTTGTGAAACCCTTTTCACCTTTGATCGAACCAGAAGGCCTGTACTGGTACTTCGACCCTTGGAATAGCGGGAACAGCTATTCTCTGCATCTTCACCATCTCCTGCTAGTAAGCCTTCGGAAGTGTCTCTGGGCCATCCAGCAGACTGACCAGCCTACACAGGAGTCTTGCTCTGTAACCGCCGCCAGGTTGTGTAGTATTTCGAATCCTTGTCACTCTCACACGATTCGTACACTTGGTGTTCCCAGGTCTGAAGTGAGTAGTGTACATTGGGCTCAGATACACACGGCCGCTCCGTTGCCCTGCTGTGGTAACAAACTGTGCGGGTTCCTTCGTTTGGGACGTCTTTTACTCAACTCTGCTGCTGCAGACTCAACACGATGACGAGACGTCCCCTGCTCTTCTGAACATGCCAGCGACTGAAACTGACGCGGAGAAGCCTGGGTCTGCTTGCATCGGGGACCGGTGAGTAGCATAGCTAGGAACTGGTCGCCCTCCTGCAGGAGCCCATAGCTTTTCCCCGCTGTGTCTAAACAGCACGCCTTTCCGTACTCGCGCTCTGCTTCTGCCCACAGTGGAGGCTGCGCTTGAGTTGCGGAACACTGTTCTTCTTCATTTGTGCACTAAACTGAACTGCCTGATTTCCCTCGAAGAGACTCCCCTTTTGCCCGTTGGCACCATCGTGTGCAGGTACTTTTGAGCACAAGGCTCCACTCTTCGTAGGGCTCGGACTTCCTTTTAGTTAGGTGCCTCTGAAGGCGGACTGGGTCTAAGCATTATTTCGCACTACCTGTTTTCTTTCCCTTTTAGGTGGACTACACATTTCGTGCATCTAACGCTTGAGACTTGTTGTATTTGTATATATATTGTATTGGTATGGTATGTGTTGGTTTACTAGAGTTGTATTGTGATTTCTCGCTACGGTCATTGTTTTAAAGGCTTTGGAATAAATGTGTATATATTTTTAATATAACACCTGTTTGGAGTAATTTGTAAGTGTCCTTGCTTTGTGTGCTCATTGCGAGCTTTCAGTCACCCTCACCCCTCTTGAGACCTAGTCTTGACCGCCGCGATCGCTACCTTGATTGGTCTGGCTCCTCCAGAGGTTACCCTGTTCCAAGTAATTAGTTTGGCCTTCTGAACTTCTGCGCCACCAGGAGAGAGTTCAGAAATCCGTCTTAACAAATTGGTGGCAGCGGTGGGATACGACTGAAGGTATCCAGTGTTGCCCACGAACTAAGGCATTTCAAGTTATTCCTACCAGGACATGTAGTGAATTGTTGTAGTATAATTTTAAAAAGGCCATAGTCCTATCTAACAGTATGGAAACAAATACCTTGTTAACTTTAAATGCTTCCAAATCAGAAACATTGAAAAAGATGTGTGCGGAGAGAGGTGTTTCCTCTCAAGGCACTAAATTGGATATGATCCAAAGAATCGTGGCGTGGCAAGAAGCGCAGCTTGACGCTATAACTTCTGAGGACAGTGCGGAAGGAGGTGGGGCTACTCTCACTGGTAGAACCGACGGTTCTGCCGCCGCACTGATCCACCGCGACCACGAGGACAGGGAGGATGAGATGTCTAATGTTTCCTCTGCCAGTGCTGATGGGGAGGCTATGTTTGAATTCAAGAAGCAAGAGCTGCAGTTTAGGCAGAAGGAGCTTGAATTCAGCATAGCCAAACTAAAAATCGAACAGGCAGAAAAACAGAAAGACAGGGATCACCAGTCGGAACTGGCCAAGCTTCAGGTTGCAAATGGGTCCAAGGGTCCTGGACATGGGTCTGGGGCCGCCTCTCATCCACGGTTTCCGAAAGATCTGCTCAGTATGTATGAGGAAAGGAATGACATTATGGACTGGCTGAATGCGTTTGAGTATGCATGCGAAGTTCAACAAGTTGACAATGCTGATAAGATTGCCTGGTTACTCAGCAGACTGCCCCATTCTGGCTGTAGTGCCATTATGGAAATGTCGAAGGCTGAGCGAGCTGATTTCGCAATGTTAAAGCAAACTCTCATTTTAAAGTTTGGGAAGACTCCGGCCCAATATTTGAAACAATTCAGAGAGTATAAGAAAAAGGAAGGTGGTACTTGGGTATCTTATGTCACCGAATCCTTGAAAAACTTAACTGGCTGGGTCGAAGGTTATAAGGTTTCTACCTTCGAAGGCATGATAAATCTTGTCATGCTGGAACACATTTTTGCATCTTCTTCCCCGGAGCTTAAGCAGCATTTGGCCGATTCGAAGGAGATAGATCCTAAGAAGCTAGCCATTGCAGCAGACTTATGGGTGTCACATCGAGTGTCCCATAAGGACAAAACTCATCCTGGTAAGCAGGAGGAAGGGAAAAAGTCCAAAGATAAGGAGGGTGGAGAATCTGATAAATCCTCTTCTCAAAAGGGCCACAAAAAGAAAAATAAGGGTAAGACACAAAAGAACTCACAGGGTAGTGGAGGTCAGCCTCCTAAACAGAACTCTGGTTACAATAAGCCTCCCTATGTAAACAGACCCAATGGATCTTGTTTTGCTTGTGGAGCAACTGACCACGTGAAGGGGGATCCCCGGTGTAAGGTTAGACCTTTGGGGGTCCACTCCGCTAATCTGGCCTTCTCCTCTTACGAGGTAGAAGAGATTACAGGAGCATCCTTCTCCTCAGACTCATTTCCCAGTGGGATAGAAGCTGAGGTAGTTTTAGTTTCCCTGGGTTCCTGGGAGCCTAAAGTCGCAGAGGCTTATGCTAGGATTCCAGATAATACCAAGCACTACTTTAAAGACAGTGTGCTGATCAATGAAGTAGATACTCCAGCTCTTAGGGATAGTGGGTGCAGTCGAACTGTAGTGGATTCTACCTTGGTAGACTCAGAGGAAGTTGCCAGAGCTACTCTGATGCCCACTAAGTTGGCTGACGGCCCACTCCGTATGTTCCCAGTAGTACCTGTAAATCTTACTTTAAATGGTACAGCAGTCAGGATTCCAGTGAGCATTCAGAGAAACGTCCCAGGAAAGGTCTTGTTAGGTAATGATCTCAGAGCTTTAGGGCTCGTAGGAGACACTGCCGAAAGACCCTACACACGGTCTCAAGCACGGGCAGCATTGGCCAAGACCAATACACCTCCCCAGCCAAAGGGGAAACCCAAGGCGAAAGGAGTAAACAAGTCAAGACGAGGGAAAGAGAATATTCCCCCGAGCTCACCTACCACTGCGGTGGAGGAAGTTGGTCAATCGCCCCGGCCTGACGAGGAGGTGGCGATGCCTGAAGTATTTGACCCCAACGACCATCCTGAACTAAAAGACTTGTTAGTCGAAGGAGGTCCTGATAGGGACGAATTCAGTAAAGGCCAACGTGAGTGCCCATCTCTGGAAGGCCTAAGGAGACAGGCCTGCTCCCAGCTTGAGGGAGAACCTCCTGGGACGCATAGGATTTATTGGGAAGGTGGACTCCTGTATAGTGAGCCCACAGAGTCTACAGAAGGAGACCATAGGAGGTTGGTGGTTCCCCTTGCTGTAAGACCCTTCCTCCTGCAGTTGGCGCATGAAGTGCCCCTTGCTGGTCACCTTGGTATTAAGAGGACCAAGCAAAGGGTATCCATGCACTTCTACTGGCCCAAGATGGGGGTGCAAGTAGAAAGTCACTGCAGGGGTTGTGCCTCCTCCCAGTTATCTGGTAAGGTTGGCTCGACAATCCAAGCTCCATTGGTACCGCTCCCAGTTGTGGGGGTACCATTTGAAAGGGTAGGGATCGACATCGTTGGTCCCCTTGACCCGCAAACATCCTCGGGCAATAGGTTTATCCTGGTGCTGGTCGACCATGCAATCAGATATCCTGAGGCCATCCCATTGAAAACTGTAACTGCCAAGTCAGTTGCAAAAGCTTTACTTGGCATATTTACTAGGGTTGGCTTCCCTAAAGAAGTTGTGTCGGATCGTGGCAGCAACTTTATGTCGAAGTATATGCAGGCTATGTGGAAAGAATGTGGGGTCACCTACAAGTTCTCTTCTGCATACCACCCCCAGACCAATGGTCTGGTGGAACGTTTCAACAGAACGTTAAAAAGCATGATTGGGGCTCTGGAAGAACCTCAGAGAAGAAAATGGGATCTTCTTTTACCATGCTTACTGTTTGCCTACCGAGAGGTACCACAGGAGGGTGTTGGCTTCAGCCCCTTCGAACTTCTGTTCGGTCATCCTGTACGGGGACCCTTAGCCATAGTCAAAGAGGGATGGGAGATGCCCACTCCCCCTGTTACTACCAACGTAGTTGATTATGTGCTAGGGCTCAGAAAACGGATGGTACTTCTGATGGGCTTGGCTAGTGATAAATTGAAGGCAGGACAAGCACTGGTGAAACATTGGTATGACCAGAAAGCTTCCCTCATCAACTTTACACCTGGTCAGCAAGTCCTGATCATGAATCCCATAAGGCCTCGAGCTTTACAGGACAAATGGTCAGGCCCTTACACAGTGGTGGAGCCCCTGGGTGAGGTTAACTATTTAGTGGACCTTGGAAGACCTGGACAGGCTCCAAAAGTGTTTCACTTGAATAGGCTGAAGGCTTTCGTCCCAAGAGTCGAAATCGCAGCACTGCTACTGGCTTCAGATGTTGAGGAAGAGGAGTCTGAACCTCTCCCAACCTGTTCCAAAGCGGTCCTTCAGATAGCTCCTTTGAGGGTGTCCGCGTGGCCCCTCACCTGACTTCTGATCAGCAGGCTGAGGTGAAAAGTTTGCTTAGGCAGTTTTCCCCCCTGTTTTCACAGTCGCCTGGTTTGACACCTTGGTGCAAACATAACATAGACACAGGAGACAGTGTACCTACCAAAAGTAGGGGATACAGGATGTCAGACAAAGTACGGTCTTATATTAAGACCGAGGTCAACAAAATGTTAGACCTTGGGGTGATTGAACCCTCTAGTAGTCCTTGGTCCAGCCCTGTGGTTTTGGTTCCAAAGGCAGGCACTTCTGAATTGAGGTTCTGCGTGGATTACAGGGCTCTGAATGCTGTCACCAAGACAGATGCACACCCCTTGCCTCGAACAGATGAGCTGGTGGATACTTTGGGTGCCTCCAAGTACCTCAGCACGTTTGACCTCACTGCTGGCTATTGGCAAATAGCTTTAGCAGAACATGCCAAGGAGAAGACAGCGTTTTCTACTCCAGACGGCCTTTACCAATTCCGGGTAATGCCGTTCGGGTTGAAGAATGCACCTGCCACTTTCCAGAGGCTTGTGAATCATGTTTTGAATGGGTTGGACGAATTCTGTCTTGCATATCTGGACGATATAGCAGTTTTCAGTGCCCCCTGGGAAGACCATGTGAAACACCTCGGGATTGTGCTCCAGGCTCTTCAGAAAGCACACTTGACCATAAAGGCTAGTAAATGCCAGATTGGACAAGGCTCAGTGGTTTACTTTGGACATGAAGTAGGTGGAGGGAGGATACAGCCTCTTCCCAGTAAAGTACAAGCAGTACAAGACTGGCCTACCCCCACTACACAAAGCCAAGTGAGAGCCTTCTTAGGACTCACAGGGTATTACCGCAATTTCGTGGCAGACTATGGCACCATAGCTGCCCCTCTGACTGCCCTCACAACTCCGAAGAAACCCAAGAAGGTAACGTGGACCGACGATTGTGAGAAGGCCTTCAATGGCTTAAAAGACTCCTTGTGCCAGGCCCCTGTCCTCAGGGCCCCTGATTATCAAAGACCTTTTATTGTGCAGACGGACGCCTCTGACACTGGGATAGGAGCTGTACTATCACAAGTAGATGAGAAGGGTAAAGAACACCCTATTGGTTTTATTAGCCGCCAGCTTAAGGACAGAGAGCTCAGATGGTCCACGGTAGAGAAAGAATGTTTCTCTGTTGTGTGGGCCCTAAGGAAGCTGAGGCCCTACCTCTATGGGACCCACTTCACTGTGCAAACTGACCATAAGCCCTTAGAGTGGCTAATGAACATAAAAGGGGAGAATCCAAAGTTGCTTAGGTGGTCCATAAGTCTACAAGGCTTCGACTTCACTATTGAGCATAGGCCAGGTGTCCAACATAGCAATGCCGATGGGTTGTCCAGAATGTTTAACCGACCTGAACAAGAGACTCATCCAGGGGTGGATTAGTTCCCCCTGTCCATAGCCTGGGAGGGGCGAGTGTTAGGAAAGATTTCGTAATTGTAGGTAATTTTCCTTCCATGTTGCAACCCCTAAACTTTTTGCTGTTGTTTTTCACCTTGTTCTCGACTTTGCCAGAGAAGTGCAGCCTTCTGCCGCACTCCTCTGGGCTTTCGCTCTATTCTTACGGGGAAACTGACATGCCCTTAAGACAGTCAGTACCGGGAAACGCTGTTTTCCTTAGTTTCTTTTATCATGTTGCGGCTTTCGTGCAACATGACACAAGAGGGCACTGTAAGCTAAGTTACTGCTCTCTTGGGTCTCTAGCCTTCTACAGGCCCTAGATACTCGTTTAGGATTGTAACTGATCGGTGCAAGTGATTCACGGACGGGAATGATGGCAGTGATCGTTTCTTGTGTTTTGAGCTCCTTTTGGCGTTTTAAGCGCGTTTCTCGCGCTTAGCCCAAAATGGTGGCCTGGCTCCCAAAATGGCCAGACCACGAGGCTCCTTTGTCCTGTCCGCTGACCGTCTTGCTCCCTTCACCTTCCCCAGGTCGAGCCGACCCGGGGCCTTCCTTATTTGGGCATGTACTTTCCCACGAAACACGGATGCTTTCGCGGGCTTCTAAATGCCTGGTGTGTGCCTCCAGGATGTGGGCTGGGATATCTGGTCCCAATACACATCCTGGGTGCCAGAGAGTCTAGGGTGGTGTGAATGCCTGGGACCACCGTGGTCCGTGATAGGTCCACGTATGGTGTGAGTGTTGATGAGCGGATCTCCTATTGGGTCCCCTCCGTTTTGGCGCGAAGGGAACCGTGGATAAGAGGGGGCTGGAAACACCACTACCATGTCGATCTCCTGAGTTCTCACGAACGAAGGAATACAGGAGCCAAGTATCCTGCAACCAAGAGGCTGAACCGAGGAATCGCTGGTGACCCGCCGAAGGACTGCTCCTCTGCACTGCTGTCGCCTTGTGAAACCCTTTTCACCTTTGATCGAACCAGAAGGCCTGTACTGGTACTTCGACCCTTGGAATAGCGGGAACAGCTATTCTCGGCATCTTCACCATCTCCTGCTAGTAAGCCTTCGGAAGTGTGTCTGGGCCATCCAGCAGACTGACCAGCCTACACAGGAGTCTTGCTCTGTAACCGCCGCCAGGTTGTGAAGTATTTCGAGTCCTTGTCACTCTCACACGATTCGTACACTTGGCGTTCCCAGGTCTGAAGTGAGTAGTGTACATTGGGCTCAGATACACACGGCCGCTCCGTTGCCCTGCTGTGGTAACAAACTGTGCGGGTTTCTTCGTTTGGGACGTCTTTTACTCAACTCTGCTGCTGCAGACTCAACACGACGAAGAGACGTCCCCTGCTCTTCTGAACCTGCCAGCGACTGAAACTGACGCGGAGAAGCCTGGGTCTGCTTGCATCGGGGACCGGTGAGTAGCATAGCTAGGAACTGGTCGCCCTCCTCTAGGAGCCCATAGCTTTTCCCTGCTGTGTCTAAACAGCACGCCTTTCCGTACTCGCGCTCTGCTTCTGCCCACAGTGGAGGCTGCGCTTGAGTTGCGGAACACTGTTCTTCTTCATTTGTGCACTAAACTGAACTGCCTGATTTCCCTCGAAGAGACTCCCCTTTTGCCCGTTGGTACCAGCGTGTGCAGGTACTTTTGAGCACAAGGCACCGCTTTTCGTAGGGCTGGGACTTCCTTTTAGTTAGGTGCCTCTGAAGGCGGACTGGGTCTAAGCATTTTTTCGCACTACCTGTTTTCTTTCCCTTTTAGGTGGACTACACATTTCGTGCATCTAACGCTTGAGACTTGTTGTATTTGTATATATATTGTATTGGTATGGTATGTGTTGGTTTACTAGAGTTGTATTGTGATTTCTCGCTACGGTCATTGTTTTAAAGGCCTTCGAATAAATGTGTATATATTTTTAATATAACACCTGTTTGGAGTAATTTGTAAGTGTCCTTGCTTTGTGTGCTCATTGCGGGCTTTCAGTCACCCTCACCCCTCTTGAGACCTAGTCTTGACCGCCACGATCGCTACCTTGATTGGTCTGGCTCGTCCAGAGGTTACCCTGTTCCAAGTAATTAGGTTGGCCTTCTGAACTTCTGCGCCACCAGGACAGAGTTCAGAAATCCGTCTTAACAGTTTATCATATCACTGCTTAGATTGGAATGGATGTAGAGGATAGCTTGTAGAGTGAGGTTGATCGATTACAGGTAAGCTTTGATATTGGTGAAGGCTTTGATGGGTATAGTAAGGTGATAAGGGTTTGCTTCTACCTCTCTATACTACATTCTTTCAAAGAGTGACACTGTTTTGGCAAGGTTTTGGTTGTCTATAATGTGAAAAGATAGTGTGTTATGGATGAGGATCAGGATAGCAGAGTAGTGAAGCTAATCCAGTGGAAGAGGGTGCTGCAATGGATGGACAACACTGCAGTGACTGCCTTATCAAAAGTATTGCCTTAAACGTCAATTGGATCAGTAATCCCTTAGGGTTTCAAGGAGGTCAAATAGTACTTATTTTATGTTTATGTTGACAGAATATCCTAGGAGGTTGAACGGGGGTCAGGTGGAAAAAGGGAGAGGGGCACCTGAGTGTTTAGCTTTGTGGATCGCTGAAAAGTGAAAGGCCAGAAGGACTTTTGAGTGAAATCAAAGGCTCCTCTGGTATCATGTCAGAATGAGGTTGTCCATGGATGGCTTCGGGCCAATATCTGCAGTACGGAGCGCTACAGAGTGAACATTGACAAGTATGAGATGTAGTATTTGATCAAAGGGGGTACAATTAGCAGTGTTAATTGGGATGGGTATCTCCTGTGAGGTTTGAGGTACATGAATGCTTGATTATGGGCGGAATGTTTATGTATATGTTTTAGGCTGGGATTATGTTGTGTGTGGCATCAGACTCAAAATAGTAGTTTAACTGAGGTGTGTGCAACAGGTGGTCTGACCCACGTTTCATAATGGCCCCTTCCAGGCTCAAACAGAAGTCCTCCATGTCCACTTTCACCCTTAGCTATGGATATTCACTCAATAATCCCTTGGACAATTGTAGAGGAAGGCTCTACTGATCATGTGATACTAAACATGTGACGTAAGATTGACCAATCCTGGCAGGAAGGAGATTTTTAGTTTCCGGCTCACTGAAGCATGGGTCACTTTCTGTATATCCTCGCTGGTGTTTACAAGAGTCTGAGGGTAAACTCATGACCTACCAGTCCCTACTGGAACGTGGTTTCTTAGGATCTGCTGGATTGAAGCAGGGTTTTCTATCTTTTTAACCTTCTGATGTTTTCTATCATCTGACTTTAGACATGTGAGCTAGTTCGGACCAATCCTGCTAGGCTTGTTGATCACACACGCTGTTATCAGTGTACCATTAGCCTGTCCTTGTCGCTGTGCGTGTTCATCAGCTTTGTCAAACACCCCCCCACCCTTCTTCCCCATCCATCACTGGTATCTCTGGTACTTGTTGCGTACCATGCACAACCAGGGACGTCATTTCACCAAAATGCCAGGGGTAGCGGAATTGACATCACACGACCCTGGACCTCTGATGACATCACAGGAAGTGATGTCATTTGACCCCACCACAAAGTGATATCGCGGGAAGCAATGGAACACAACCTTTCACCCCTTGACAAAAAGTGGCATCACATAGCATTGTTCCTAAGTCCATTACGAAAAATATGGTTACGATATCACTATAATGTGATATACATTTCATACAAGAATGGATCGCCACATGTATTGTTAAGATCAGTGTGTACAGTCCCATATTACCAAATTACTGTGCATGCAAGCAGACGTCCATGGCCAAATGATAATGATATGTTATTATTTAGCACTTAAGCTTAAGAGCTTTCTATAGAAAAATCATACATACAGTATCAACCAACCTGTGTTGGTACTCATGTATCGACATCAGCAGGATGAAAGGCTGAGTTGAGGTGTTTAAGAACAGACTAAATCAGTGATTCACCCCTGAAGTGTGCCTGAAATAAACCTTTAATGAGTCTAGCAATTATTTTATAGAATTCCAGAAAGACACATTATTTGGTATTCCTATTCTTTCTTATTTAGGGTCACTGCTGAAAGTGTTAAACTTGTGGAACACCTGATATTTTATTTTTTTAAGAGGCCTGAACAAGAACGCCAGCCACTCCAGACGCAAACAGCCCCATGGCGCTGGCCACAGCCCAGGAGCTTGCAATAAAAAAATAAATAATAATTACACCTTTTAAAAAAAGATCTTTTTTTAGGGGTAGCAAGTGAGACCACAGGGGTAGCAAAGGAGACCTCAGGGGTTACAGTTGCGACCCCTAAATCACATGCCTGAGTCCCTGTGCACCACGGCATGTCAAATGTGACCACCTGAATGTGGCCTTCACAAGCACATACATATGCTCCACAGGGTTGCATGTCCCATTTACTGAACGGTTGCGTCCTTCATTCTGTCATTTGCTGGCTGTCCCATAGGGAGGATAGCTCAGAGGAAATGTGCTCACCTTGGAAACAAGACTACACGGAGCACCACAGGTTCGATGCCCGGGTCCATGCTTAGAAACCTCTGGGTATTAAGCGCGTTATAAATAGCCTATCACATCATCATCATAGGAGTGAGTAACCAAGACAGAAAGGGGTACCTAGAATTACCTGAAGGCGATGAGTGGTAACAGGCTGTGAAGCCAACAGAAAAGGATGTGGCCAACTAAGAATGCCCATGCCGAATCTCACAACAGTGCATCGTGTGTGCAATGCTGTCAACCTGTTAGATGTCATGCGGGTGCATGCAGTGGAGTCTGTGTATGAATGTGTTAGTTCATTTGCATGCATTCTCATCTGATGTGCCCAGAAGAGGTGGGCAGGAGGGCTGCCTGTGGGTCAGGGGCCATTTTATTGATTTGTTTACTTGGTGTTCTGTAAGGCTCCACATTTAGTCATGCAGATTGCCCATGGTGTAGCTCTGTTTAGTAGGCGATGCCTAGAAAACACGCAGATGAATGCATCGTGATGAGGTTGGCATCACAGGTTTGCGCAGGCGTAGTGCACTGCATTTTGCAAATGTGAAAAAAGGCCTTCCCTTGCTGGCCTACCCACCACTAGAAAGTTCATGCCAGCCACTACACTGGTGAACCCAGAGATGGCATGTGAATCGATCTTCATTCCATTGGTGTTTTGTTTTTCAAAGGACACGTTAAGGCATTGGATGCACCGCAAAACAGACTCATCCATTAATGTTAGTAACCCCTCAAAAGGTAGGCTGGCGCGTGCCAGGCAGGTGCCAACCCGCTGAGTGCTGGAGTATGCCCATGCCATCAAAGTGCTTCAAGAGTGGGGCCATGGCTGTCTGCGTCTAATGGAGCCACCCAGTATGAGGGGCAGACTGGAAGAGATGAGCCACTACCAGGGCAGTAAGGGTCGGGATTGCCTCGTCTCCCTACCAACGGCGAGACCCTCTGCCTGTACACTCTGGGCCCTCCATCGCTTTTCTTTTTCTCGCTTTTTCATTTTCAAGCGCATTTTCCAAAATTTTAATATGTCCCATTTTTTCCGAGTTTAGCAGAAGGTCGTAAGATGTATCTTTTCTTTGGAGGATAAAGGTTTCATGCTGGAAACAGGTATGACCACTACAGAGTTAGATTTGTTTCCACGACACACTTAAGTGTAATTTGTCATGTTCTGTCCAAAGTAAAGTTTGCCAAAGGCAGAGGCCTAAGGGCCAGCATTGTGGTCTGGCAAGTCCCACTGATAAGGGCCCAGTGGGCTTGGTTCTTTACAGCACTAAGCAAACATTTGGATCCCTTCTAATTGATGGACTGTTCAGTGAACAGCCCCGAGCATTGTCAGCTGGATGTTACCAGTGGTGGCCCCATGCATTACTTCAAGTCAAAGGTGATATCCAAATAACAGGCTAGTCATCGTGTAAATCTTCCTTTCTGTACACACTCCCCTCAGGGAAAAACAAACCCAAAGGGTCTGGTTTCAAAGATGTCACTAGCAGTAACGTGGACTGACTCCCCAGTTACTCCTGGGAAGAGAAAAGAAAGCCATGCTAATTTAGTTATTATTGTTAAATTCTTCATTGTAATACACCTGCCACCACGATGCCTTGGGTACTGAATGACTTTGGAAAAAAACGGGTGGAATGTGACTTCAATTTCGATATTCCATACTCAAAAAAGCAACAGCTTTACCCGGGCTCGGAGGCGTCACTAGAGGGAGTCTGGGGAGTCGGGCGGGAAGGGGAGGCTATAACCCCAGGTCCTGTGGTTGTAGCCCTGGATTGAAGCTCAGGGGTTACAACCAAAAGGCGAGATAGCCCAGAGTCCTGATAGTCCAGATATTGATATGATATGATGTGGCATTTATAACACGCCTATACAAAACTGTTTTAAGGCGCAACGAGGCAAGGGAGGGGAAACAGAGGGAAGACAGAGACAACGATCTTACTAGGCCAGGTGACATTGAGATCGCACAAGTGCAGGGGATGGGGGAAGGGAAAAGTGTGGGGGAAAGAGGGAGGGGGCAGTGCAGTACATAGGATAACAGTAAAATAAATAAAGACAATAAATAAAAAGTACGGCCAGCTGGTGGCAAGTGCAAGGTGGTGGCAAGTGCAAGGGTAAGTGCAGATATCAGGTGTCAAGTGCTGATAGGGGGCTGAAGGGATACAGAAACAGTCCTTGAGTGCAAGGGGGCAGTGCAGGTGTGCAACTGGAGGGGAGGGGACCTGGGCCTGACATCAGAGGGTAGCCAGGTAACCAGTGCAGTTTCAGTTTCAGCCAGGAGATCAGCAGGGGAGAGGAGGAGAGAAGCAGAAGCAAAGAGCAAGGTCTTGAGGTGCATCCGGAACTGGAGATGGTTCTTCTCAAGTTTCAGATAGACAGGGAGGCTGTTCCAGAGGGAGGGCCCAGCAGAAGAAAGAGATCTACCACCAACTCGTTGCTTGGAGAAGCGACTGACCCTGAGGGAGTTGGAGGCGGATGAGCGAAGAGCTCGAGAAGGAAGATATTTAGGAAGAGATAGTTGAAGGTATTGAGGCCCTAGTCCCCAGATGGCCTTGTAGACAATGCAGAGGGTTTTGAACGTAATCCTCGCCGCCACTCAGAGCCAGTGCAGAGATTTCAGTCCTGGAGAGATAAGATCCGTAGGCTTGAGGCCAAGAACAAGACTCACAGTCCTGTTTTAGATGAGTTGCAAGGGCGGAGAGTAGAGGCAGGCAGATTTAGAAAGAGGCTGTTGCAGTATTCCATCCTAAAGAGAACCAGAGCTTTGGAGACAGTGATCTGGGGGAAGGAGAGGAAAGGAAGAATACCTCTGAGGAGGTGCAGCTGGTAGTGTGACTTCTTAGAGACGTCAGAGATGTGAGGAGAGAAGGAAAGTGTGGAGTCAAAGATGACCCTGAGGTTTTTAGCCTCACAGGTGGGAGCAGGAAGAGGGCCAAGAGAGGGCGGCAAGAGAGTGACAGGAAAGGAGGGCGCAGGTGTGCCGATGAGGAGGATCTCGGTCTTACTGGCATGAAGGGAGAGATCATTGGCGGAAAACCACTCCTGGATAGCAGACAGACAGTCATAGATAAGAGAAGGAGAAGAGGTGGTGGAAGAGAGCCTGAAAATGAGTTGAGTGTCATACGCATAGCACTGAAAGTTGGGGCAGAGAGCGGCAGTGCAGTGGGCGAGGAGTGCCAGGTATTGGTTGAACAGCCAGGGAGAGAGGTTAGACCCCTGGGGAACACCAAAGGTAGAGACAGAGATAGAGGAGAGAAAGGACCCAAGTTGGACCTTGGAGGGTCGATCGGAGAGGAAAGAAGTCAGCCAAGCCAGAGCCTGATCAGTGATACCCAGGTTATCATGGAGACGGTTAAGAAGGATGGCATGGTTGACCGTGTCAAAGGCAGAAGAGAGATCAAGTAAGATGAGGGCACAGGGGTTATTGGAATCAAGTTTAGAGAGCAGGTCTTCACGGATGTTCAGCCGAGCAGTTTCCGTGCTTCTGGCATCTCTGAAGCCAGACTGATGATCATGGAGACAACCAACAGATTCAGTGTGAAGATTAAGCTTGAAGATGGCCAGCTTTTCCAGGAGTTTGCCCAGGAAAGGAGTGATGGTGAATGGGCAATAGTTAGCCAGGCAGGAAGGGTTGACAGAGGGTTTCTTAAGAAGAGGGTGCACAAGGGAGTGTTTCAGGGGGAAAGGGAAGACTCCAGTGGCGAAGAAGTGGTTGCACAAGTCAGCCAGAGCAGAAGCCAGGGTGTCAATGTGGTCGTTGATGGTTTTGGAGGACCAGGGGTGAACCTGTTTTGACGAGACTTTTGTTGATCAGACTTGTCGAGAAACCTTGTCTGGGGTGAGTAGGGGAAAGGCAGAGAAGGACAGAGGAGCGGTGGTCGAATAAGGGCCAGGGGAAGAGCAGGGAGTAGAGGGAGTAGAGGGAGGAGGTGGAGGAGAGAGAGAGGACAGGATTTCCTGTGTTCTAGAGATAAAATGAGAAGCCAGGGCCGTGCAGAAGGCCTGGGAGGGAACAGGAGACATAGAGACTGCAGCAGTATTGGCCAGCTCCTTGTAGATTTTAAAGAGTTCGGCCGAGTTGTTAGATGCCGCAGAGACACAGGCTTGGATGTGGGCTCTCTTCTTGGTGCAGACAGAGAGACGGTATTGCCTTTGGAGCAGGCGGCAGGCCAGTTTGCCAGAGGATGTACCTGAAGCACACCATTTCCTCTCAGCCACCCTGCACTTGCGTTTAAGAGTGACGAGGTCTGAGTCATACCAAGAGTTGCACTTGGCTTTGGGCTTCAAGCGGATCCTCATGACAGGAGCAAGAACATTGAGAGTATCAGGTATAGCAGAGTGGAGCATGGAAAGGGCTGTGTCAGGGTGTGAGTCAGCCAAAGGAGGGTGGAGGGGGGAAGTGGCGGTGAATGCCTCAACCGACACACGCTTCATGGGTTGGATAACCGAAAAGGTAGGGGGCAGTGCTGGAGTTGGGTTGGCCTGAGGGGTAGAGAAGGTGAGCTGGGAGGAAAGGAGAAAGTGATCACTCCAGGAGAGAGGAGTGGTGAGAGGGATGGAAAGGGGAAGCCCGTGGAAGCCCCGGCAAGTCCTGCTTAACCGCTTTGCTGCATTCTGTCCACACTTGCTTGTCACCATACATTATTCACAGTTTCGTACACCAGTAAATCTAAAACTGAACCTCAGTACATTTAAAATGAAACGAGGTATCAGCACCCTGAGAACTGGCATGCCATTGGTCACGTCTGCTCATCGTACCAACATTGATGGCTCCTTATTTAGCTCACCGCAATGCCTTGTAAAGAGATCCCGATTCAGTTCTACTCCCTCCTCGTGTAAAGCCAACTTGAAATCTAAATCAGAGACTCACCTGAATATGGATATTCGATCCTTTTGTCGGGAAGTCCGGCACCCAGATCATCAGCCTGCGGAACACACAAACCCCCCATTTGAGGCAAGCAAGCTGCAATCTGAAGTTATTGGTATGGATAGTCACCCACAAAAGGGTTCTGCGCAAGGGCAGCATGATGCTCATGATGTTGTGTGTGAGATGATTCTACCTGTATACCCTATTGTGAGCTCCAAGACATTTAAAGCACAAACAGAGTCTGTGACAGCTGGTGTTCCGACTGTCACCTTTGCTGATGAAAATGTTTCTTTAACAGATAGCATTCTATTGAATAATGCATTAACCAGTACTGCTGCCAAATCTGTTATTGATCTAGACATGCTTGATACATCTCATGACTCAACCTATAATTGCAAGTCTGACAAATCAGCAATATCTAGTGATATGGCTGTAATTGACTTAGACACGAATGCATCTTGCTTCCCCACACAGACGCTGTCTGATAATTTATCAAAATCACCTATTTTGTTTACGAACATTAGCGCAGACTCAGTTGAGAAGTTATCGTTCATTGCGCCTACTCCACGCAAAATGGCAGTTAATCACCTCCCATCACTGGGAGTCCCTGATAAACAAACTGGTTTGACTGAGACTGCTTTAAGGTCCATGAATATGGCTATCCAGTCTCTTGCTAAACTGTTTGAAGCTTTAGTTGACAACGCCGATGTGCACTCACAGCAATTTAATCAGTTATTGGCCACTCATCTCGACATTATGAACAAATTGGAAATTTTAAGTGACAAAAATATTTCAGTCACTAAGCTAAAAAAGACGGTGAGCTCTCAAACTGACGTTCTGTCTTCAGCTTCTCCTAAATCATTCCATGCAATTCCATTTATTTTGAATCCCATTATTGATTTGGCTCCAAATTCAAACAATTGTGTAGCACAGTGTGAACAAGGAAAAGAAGGTAAAAAATCTAACTATCCATTATTTGATGCCACTCATACAAATGTATCTGACATGTTTACGAAGCCAATTCAATTAAAGCAAGGTGTATCCAAGAAGTCGAAAAATATCAAGTCTGTAGCCAAGAACAGCTCCAACATTAAAACTTTTGTTAACAAACTTTCAATACCTTCTAATGCCACCAAAATTGCATCTAGTGCTATTACTAAAAAATATCTGAAGCAATTACAGATTAGGAAGACCACAAACTCTTTAGAGAAGAGTAAGCTTGTGGAATCGTATAGTCCTCTGAATTCCTTGGTAAATGTAGCCATAGCTGCTGAAAATGCTCGTACATCCAACCAATCTAATACATTGTCACGCCTGCAATCTAAAGCAGCACCAGAAGATCCAATCCTGTCTGACAGTCGCAGAGAATTAAGGCAGGCAGTGGATGACTATATGGCCTCACAATTGCCGCCACAGAAGTTGCTTCCTCCAGACTCCCTATCCACGACTCATACACCTGAGTCAACCGATATTGACGTGAATACTGGCACAAAACACTCTGTCTCGGTAGACGTGCCGAAAATACAATCAGCTGATTCCTTAATGAAAACTGGCTCCTCATCTTCTTCTAATAATATCAAGGTTGCACAGCAAGTGATGGCTCCTTGCGCAAACATTGAAGAATTGATTAAAATCACGCTATCCAAAATCTTGGCTTCCCAAACTGAACCGAACGGAAATGAAGTTAAATCTGCCCCTAAGCTAAATGCTAAAATATCAGCCACTTGTAAAGTCGATACCCAGAAAAATGTTGCCCGTTCCTCCAAACGCCCGGCTGTGCACTCGCTATCTTTTAGATGTCGACCAGCACCGGCTCGGCAATATCACTTGAATCGAGCAGCTGTTCTATCTATATTTAGCGAGTTGCCGGAACTTGATGATATTGGATCTATTGACATCGTACAGGTGGAATTTACGGATCGAATAAATTGGGCAGTTGTGAATTTATGGATAAATTCTAGAGTGGTGGTTAATGCCATTTGGGCCGCAAAGACCCAGCTTTTCGACCTGGGATTTATAGTCTCAACAGGTTTGGAACCTATAGACTGCAACGCATTGGAAATCACTAAACCAAATATATATCAGCAATCGAATAGAAAACAAAATGCTCGTATAGCTAAATGTCATTGCAACCATAAAGATCTGCAACGTTAGCATTTAAATGGACATGACACCACTTTCTCCTTGATTAGCTGGAATTCTAGAGGACATAAGCACTTAATGAATAACCAAGACATCTCATTACTAAATCACGATATTATTTTAATACAAGAATCCTGGTTGCTACGTGCTCCAACATGGGATAATCATAATACCGTACACTCTCCAGCTGTTAAGGGGAAATTAGGTCGTCCTACCTCTGGCCTACTAACGGCTGTTAGGCTGAGTTCTGCCTTAAAAATACCAAAACAAAATCCAATCATGGTTTTCTCCAAATTCCCATTTACAAATGACCAGATTGATTGGACATCGTATGCATTGCGCACTTATTAACGTATACTGGAATCCTCTGAGTATCTCAGACGATGACTTTTTGGACTCTATGCATAAGGCGCTTGATCTTATTATACTTGATTGCCAAGTGGATACCATCATCATAGCTGGAGATTTTAATCTCCATTGTCTGGGTCCTAAGTATAAATCTGACATGGGTCGTCTTAACAAATGGTTGAGTCTTGCGAACTCCAGAAATGTATTCATGTTAAATGGCTCGACTGCTATGGATATTCCACCCAGACCAACATGGCACCGTGCAACTAGCGAGGCGATAATTGATTACATCTATGTCAATCCCATCATGTTAAGTAAAGTAAAAACATTTCAAGTTATTGACATGGACGCTAGCGACCACAACATGCTTAAAATGAGCTGGGTCTGCCATCAAAATGAGACTCAAGAAACTTTGCAATATCTAAGAGATTCTATTTTTGTAAACACAGCCAGGAATAGGTTAACCTGGTCGCAAGAATCCTTAGAAGCATTTAGATCTTGTTATGAGGCTCAATTAAAGTGCCAGAATTATAGCGAAAGATGCTCACCTGTACTTTATCATGATCTAATGCAGTTGTTCCAGCACAACTCCACCTTACATAATCGAAAACAAACTCCACATCTACATATATTCGATCACGAATTGAAAGCGATGAAATCGAGAATTCGCGTTGAAAAAAGAGAGGCCTATAAACTCCCTCGTGACGAGAGAGCAACGACACTCACTCAAATCAAAACAAGATATAGGAATTGGGTGAGAGGTAGGCAGGCTAAATTGTACCAAAATTACGGGAGTACCATGTTAAGGACTCTAGCCAGTAAGAATTCAGCAGAATCATGGAGATTAATTAATCAAGCCACAGCAGGACATCAAGTCTCCATTCAGACAAACGACGTGAATGAAGACATATGGGTTCAGTTTTATTCTAACCTTTATGCGCCATCATCTGATACTGCAAAGACTATTAAACCTTTGCATCATTTGATGTTTGATCTCACATTTGATAGGGAGGACATATTATTTTTCATCAACCAAGCTAGTTGCTCAAGAGCTCCAGGTCCAGACGGGTTGTCAAATATGCATCTTAAAACATCCGACAATCTGGGCTGATATACTACATGCAATGTTTACTAATATCATTGACATGCAGCAAATACCTCACACTTGGAAGCAAGCCATTGTTGTACCCATTTATAAGAAAGGTGATCGGTCCAATCCGGCCAGCTATAGACCGATCTCACTATTAGATGTGCCTGGGAAAATCTTCTGCCGCCTAATATTGAGAGACTTGAATATTTGGTCTAAGAACAACTTCAAAAGGGATCCCTTTCAATCAGGATTCATTAGTGGGTTGGGCACACTTCCCAATATTATAACCATTAACATGTTAAAGGATCAGCATGCAGAGCGCAAGCAATCATTATATTGCGCTTTTATTGACTTCCGTTCTGCATTTGACTCAGTAAATCGTGACTTCTTGTTTCAAAAACTAGATCTGCTGGGCTGCCCTATATCATTATTAGCCTTGATAATTCACCCCCATACTGACACTACTAAGCGCATTAGATTAACTATGGAAGGTCTATTGTCCTCACCGTTTAATACATATATTGGTCTTAAGCAAGGCTGTATATTGGCGTCCTTCTTGTTTCATTTATTTATTTTAGACATGGGTAAATCTTTTAGGCAAGTCATATCTGATGCTCCTGAGTTGGGGGGACAGCGCATAGCGTGGCTTTTGTACGCTGACGACCTGGTTTTAATTTCCCAGACCCCTAGTGGTCTCCAAAATTTATTGGGTGCCCTTACGACTTATGTGAAGAATAATCATTTAATTGTGAACTTTGAGAAATCACAAATTATGATTTGTAAATCACATCGCAAAAACAAAACATTTAATTACCCATGGTCGATTTGTAATGTGCCATTGAAAACTGTAACGGAGTATAAATATTTGGGGCTTATGGTGCCGAATACAAGAATTGATTATCTGTATCAGACTAACTTGCAGGTCAAACTCTCAAATTTGATCTCGCAAGCTAAAATTTTGCATTATAAATATGGTAAATTTATGCTGAAGCACATCCTACTTTTTTATGAAGAAAGGGTAGTACCAATGTTGATCTATGCGGCGGAATCGAAGTTGCACCCTAGTGATGAAATGTGGAACAAACTAGAAGCCTGTTACTGGAGAAAAGTATTACATCTTCCGAATTGTACACCCATGCCTATTTTACGGTTTGAGTTGGGATTGAACTCGCTAGCATCTAGAGTCAAGTGGCGAATGTGTGCTTTTTTTCGCAAATGTTTATTGGGGTTGGAAAGTAACAACATTTTGAGTACGGTGGCTCACCATCTAACTAAATCGAAACATCCCTTCCCACTCAGATGGCGAAACCAGGTATTGACTATTTTGTCTGATGCGGACATAACTTTGACGCTCTTGCTTGAAAGACCAGCACAGGCCAAAATTAAGTTTAATCATTATGCCTGGATACTAAATTCTGAAATCTGTCTGAAATTTAAAGACTTCACTAGAGATAACTTTGGTCATAAAAAACTCGGCCAAGTGGTGAACTATTTGTTGAAATGTCCTGCACCAGTTATAAGAAATAACTTTCTACGCTTTAGATTAAATCTGTATTTAACTAGAGAAGTGCTTACTAGGCGGCATATGATTCCTCATAATTTGAATTATTGTCGCTTCTGCGAGTTGTCCACAGAAAAGGAGACCTTGCAACATCTAATTATCTCCTGTATCAATTTGCAAGAGTTACGAACCAAACATTTTGCTCATGTACTAAACCCGTATAAACAATATGATGAAAATCAGATTTGGAATATACTTTTAGCTGGAACTAAGTTCTCCATAATCAAAGCACTAGTTCATTTCCTTGATGCAATTTTACCTTCTGAAATCAATATGTAATCATTCATTGTTATCAATTTTAAAGCGAACAGAACTAATTGTACATCTGAGAAATGGGATTGTATAGTTAACTTTCTCAATTCATTTGTATTGTTGGTTCTCTTTTATTATTCATTTTAATGATTTTCTCTTGTATTTTTATTTAATTTGTTATTATTTCTCGTTTTTGAAAAGTTGATTAAACTCAGCTGTATCAAAAAAAAAAAAAAAAAAAGAAAGGTGAAGGTCTGAAGAGATCAAACCACCCAGAGTGTGCCCTGCAGAGTGAGTCAGGCCAGAAGGGAGAATAGAGAGTGAGAGAGAGTCGCAGAGGTCGAGAAAGAGCCCAGAGGAAGGACAGGAGGCATCCAGGTGGATGTTGAAGTCTCCAAGAAGGAGGAGTTGAGTGGTTGAGACCAGGAGGGAAGAGGAGAGGTCCGCACACTAAGAGCGGAAGGAGGAGATCTGACCAGGTGGCCGATAGATGGTAGCCACAGTAAGGGAATGGCCAGGAGGGAGAGAGAGAGCCTGCAGACGAGGCATTCAAAAGCTGAGTAGGCCTGCATAGGAATGACAGAGGCAGGAATCCCCTCAGGGAAAATCAGGGCTGCAACCCCCCCGGGAACGGTTGGATCTGGGCGCCGAGAGGATCTTGTTGCCATCAGGGAGGAGAGTGTCAAAGCTCGGGACAGAGCTGGCCCTGAACCATGTCTCGTGAGACCATTAGTAGCCCTGGATCTTTTACAAACCTAGCAACACCCTGAGCTTGATTTAAGATTGTACATCCTCAAAAACGATACCCTTTATTTACTATAGACAAACGCAATGGGCCTCATTACAACCCAGGCGCTCGACCATGGTGCTATTAGCAAAGTTGGCGGGGCGGTAATTCCCCATTCACCATTGCCCCTTCCCCATTTTTGGCCCATGGGGCTCAATGGGAATGGGGAAGGCGGTAATTACGGCACCGTAAATTACAGTGCCGTAATTACCTCCAAAGTCCCTTTGTGGGTTCGTTTTTTAACGCCTGCTACAAACCGCAAAGGAACCTCGTAATTAGGCGTTAAGGGTTTAACGGCGCCGACACCTTTTACGGCGCCGTTAACCCCTTAACGCCTGGGTTGTAATGAGGCCCAATGTGTGTTTTCACCAAAGCTCGAATATTTCTTTTTATAACCCCTGACTTTCTTGTGAGACCTGTGCAGATGTATTTGGTACAGAAAACTAATTTGCTCTGGAAAGTTAGGGATGCCTATGTTAGAACGTTACCACTTCACCTTCTTCCTCGTCCCAGTCTTTAATGCTGCAGAGTCTCTCTCACAAGCCCTAAACCTAGACTAGGTTCCAGGGTAAATGTCTTTTTTGAAAAAACGTCTTTCGCAGTAACAACTTAAAATTGGTGTTTTTCTTGCGGCTTTTGTTTAATCTCAACACTTTCCTAGTTTTCTTTGTTTAACCCTTTACCCCTTTGCCCTTGGTTCAATGTGTGTTGTTGGTTGTCCTTACTGAGGAAGGCATTATTGAGAAAGACGTTTTTAGAAGATGTTTAAAATGGTATCATCAAACTAGACTAATGTGCTTGTCAATTGTCAAAATAGCAAAAATCGTCTGAATTGGCCGTACCACTTAGAGAAAATATACCAGAATCCTACATTGAAATAAATAAATAAATAAATATATGTATATATATGCTTGAGTGTTAATAAGGCGTAGCACACCCCTCAGCACCTCTATTTTGCCTTGTCTGCCAGGAATGGGCGCTAGAGGTGCGTGCTCCCACCTGGTCTGCAAAGCAACATCCTTCACATGTGTGTTTGATTTTACTTTCAGGTAGCGCGTAGGCGGCCCCTTAAGTCTTAAGTAATCATCCAAATGGTGGGGGGCGTAAGACATCCAAGGCCCATTAATGGCTCTACTGAAATAGTCTATGAGAAAGAATGGGCAGATGGGAGCGGTTTCACTGATGTGCGGCTCGGGCAAGTAGATATCAAGGAAGCTGAGCCCATTTTTAGAAGCAGTGTCATGAGCGGTGATGGCAGTAAGCTAATGGAACTGGGCAATGAATATCGCTTTTAAATATGTAAGTTATTTTCATGCAATGTTTCCAAGAACTAACTGCTGTGCGATTTGGCTTGTAATTCATGATTATGTCACCTGTTTGGCTTTGACGTTTTGTGTGTGAATGTTGGGGGGGGGGGGATTTGAACAAGGTGGCCGGGCCCACAACCCACTCTGAGATGTGGAGCTTGTTGGTGGTATGTGAAAGGTCATGTAGGCTCCCTGACAGCCACAGGCGCCTGGAACAGGGGACCACCACATGACTTCCAGCACCACCAAAAGTCTTTGTATGGCAAGTCCAAATGACCAATGCAGACCCGTGGGATGAAGAAATTGCTAGCTCTGTATAGCAATGTCCTCTGGGGAAGAGGAAATCGGGGGTGTAGCACGCAGCTGTCTTGCCAAATGCTTGCAAATCCTCTGACACTAATGTCGATTGCTCCTCGCCTGCGATCAGTGGTAGAAATGGAAAAAAAAATGGTGGAGGATCCCACAAGGGTCGGCGTGGGGGCGAAGTTGGTGGGGAGCGTGCCCGATGAGGCAGGGTTTAGGGGGGTGGGGCTGGCAGTTGACCTCTGATCAAAGGAAATGTCCAACATAGTAGTTTAAAACGGCACTGTTTCTTTCATGCTGCTTCTTTTCCAAACTATAGATCAATTACACATTAAACCACTGAGTTACTTCACTATGCGGATAATAGTTTTGACCAAATTGTTGAGTAAATATTGTTTAAAATGCACAATTTGCAGCCCATGTTATTAAACAAGACTCCCCCTTGTGTACTATTCAAACATAGTGATTTCTGTTCGCCATAAGCAACGTTTTCTTTTACTTGAACCACACCCGACACAGCTCCTGCAGCTCCCCTCTGAAAGCAATTGAGTGGCTGCATGCATTGTGTGTGATAGTTTTAATGTTAATGGACTATTTATTTATCATGCAATGTTTGCTGGATACCTGTTTATTTATTTATGCTATGTTTGTCGGATACCGGTATCCGACAAACATTTCATAAATAAAAAAATAAACCGGGTCGTGGCTGAGGACCGGGTCATGTCTGAGGACTGTAACTTCCTCTGGTGACCCCTTCCACGGGGTCACAAGAGGAAGTTGCAGTTTGCTCACGGGTGCTTTTTTTTCCCCCAGCGCTGACTCTGGCCGGATGCCGAGATCCGGCTACACATCTGGTGCTGGATCTCGGATCCGGTAAGAGCCGGCACCAATCGCCAGCGCTGCCTGTGACAAGAGTCGGGATTCTAATAATGGCACACAGGTGAGTATTATGCATCATTATCTCTTTTATTAGCTCCACAGCAGTAAGAAAACAAAAAGTGAATGGTTGTTACAAGTTCCATAATAGTCCTTGCTCTTTTCTAACTTGCGACCCTCATCATCACAGAGCCTCGCAGGATGAAAACAAGCAGTACCAGACACCATTCAGACCAACAGGCCCCCATAAAGACTGGCCTGAGAAGAATCCGTCTGTCAGGAAATACAAACCAAAATATCAGGGGGGAAACTATGGGTCGGATAATACTCATCTCTGTGCCATTAACATAATCCTCACTACCTGTCACAGACTAGGAGCAATGGACATCCTATGGCATGGGATTATCCATGATTTGTTTGAATAAGAAATGTCAGAGGGAGAAAAGATCAGAGAAGTGGCGTAGCTAAGTGGTATGAGGTGGCGGTCTTTCCTTGCTGCTCACTGAGGTTGGAGGTGTGGCCAAGAGCTGAGTACTGCTGCAAGAGTTTAAAAACTTATTTGGACCGTTGAACATGGAGCAGAGAAGTGGAGTGGCTAAGTGGTCTCAGGTGGTCCGAGGGAGTGTGAGAGAGCTGGACACCTCTAAGGGTATATGCATGGCTTCATTGTGGCAGTAAATGAGGATTCCTCTTTTGTGGCTACAGAACTTCTCTATAGGTGGATTCTGAACTGATCCTTCTCAATTATTTCCAGCGGCGACTGCAGGGCTGGTTCCTTTGATCCTTCAAAGTAACCCGTATTTACTTTTTCGACTTTAAGCTTGCTTGGTTCAATAGCAGGTAAAGAGGAAGGCTTGTTCAAGATACGCCCACGATTTCGGAAGACACGCAGCCGGTGACTGTGGGACAAAGTCCTTTGAGCCGGGTACTCAGCGATCTTTAACTTGGACAGGGTCTCCCTGCCTTACGGTCCCAATATATTTTGAGGAAGCGGGGGGGTGCTTTGGTGAATTGTTGGCTCTATGGCTTTGCTTACCGTTCTTAGGAGCCAACCGGGGGAAAAACTGGTGGGTCCTTTCACTCTGGATGGCGGTATGTCCGAGGGCAACTCCCTAACTAGGAGTTGCCATGCTTATCATGCTCATAGCACTGATTATTGTGATGTATTGTTCTTGTAGGCATTGTACTAATAAAGGTTGAGTTCTCACATATATAGCACGACTAGATATCTGAACCCAGAACAAAATATTGTTCTACTTCTATGATGAAATGTTGATATGGATGAGAAGCTGAAATTTGAAACTGAAACCCTAATGAGAATAAGGGCCCGATCCATGGAATATTTTGCATGGTTCAACGTGACTATGTACTGCGGAAAAGTGACTTTGCCTCTCTGAGCCCTACTGCTTTGAAGAGGTTCCCTATCTTTTTTTAAACATTAGTTTTTATTTGCATTCAGTCAACCACCGACCACAACTTATTACTTTTTGGAAATGATAACTCCTTGCCGCCAGCCCCTCCCCATCTCAATAACCATTTGTTCAGTTTCCAATTTTCCTCCAAACAGTTCTGAGTCCCAGGGAGCGTTGTAAATGAGTCAAAGTAGATAACATGGATTGGCTCCCCCCTGCAAGTCAATATGCAGTGTTTACCCACAACCCATCTCCACCCTCAATGACTAAGCATTAGTGCCCTCCACCCTGGTTATAAATGCACTCCATTCCTCCTGGAAGGATCCCAAACAGTCATTTGGAAGGACAGTCAGTTTTTCCAATACCATCATACCAAACGGATTCCCTTCCCACTCTATGCTAGTGGGCACATCTCCTCCCCTCCATTTTTGAGGTATTGCCAGTCTTCTGGCCCACAGCAGGGCCCCCCATAACCTTGGCAGTCTATATTCCTCCCTATCCTTAGCCGGGATCCTGAGGAGAATCTGAAGTGGATCCATGCTCAATTGAACCCCTGTAACATCCTTAATCCAGCTAAGAAGTTCTTGCCAGAAAATGTGGATCCTGGTACAGTGTCACCACATGTGGGAGAGTGAGCCCATTTGTCCACAGCCCCTCTGGTAGTGAGATCCCGGAAACATTCTCAAGATCTTCAGGGGTCTCTATGCCACCCTTGTAGTATTCTGTAGTTATGCTCCATGGCGAAGGTGAAGAGGTTGCCGTGGATGTTCACCCTGAAAATGTTAGCACAATCTTCATCAGTGATTTCCCCACCCTCAAGTTCCACCGAGTATCTTTTAAAGGTCTGCCTCCCTGCTACAGTGGTGGAGACCAGTATGTTGTATATACTTGACAGGATGCCCTTCCGGGTGGTCACTGCATCCAATATTCTCTCAAAAGGAGTTAGAGCTCTAGCCACCAAGGCACCCTACTTGGGGTCTGTAAACAGCCCCTTCATTCGCAGGTAGGTAACAATTGTCATTGCATCCCTCCCCCGTACCTCCCACACCTCCTCAAATTCTCTAGAGCGATGCTCCCAAAACAGTTGTCCTACCCTCTTGATGCCCCGATCTGACCACTGTTTGGTAGGTTTCATCCCCCTTTCGACACCATCCCATGGGACCCCACACCATCGCCATGGGCAAAGGCCAAGAAGAGAAGTCCTATGCACCCCAACTGTCCTCCATAGCTCCCAGAGGTCCCCTAGCATGGGATGCTCCCTTACAGACCTAGGAATGGCCCTATGCTTTGGGATATGTTGACCCATTCCGATATGCCCTACTGCATCAATTTACAAATGGGGAAAGAAACAGCCAAAAATGGATGCGCTAACCCCTGTGCGCGCAAAAATCTGCAAAACTGTGCATGGGTCACATCACAAAAGGCTGCACACCCCTGCCACACACAGTCAAAGTGGGGGGGAAACAGAATTCTCACTGCAAGAGAATGCCAGTGGGTGCTGTTACATTTAACATGAAGCAGGGCCACAGAATTGGGCTAAAAACCGGAAATGCCTTTTAAAATGCAGCTTTGCAATCTTCAAAGTGCTGCTTTGGCGCTAGATCCATTTATTTTCCAGTGAATCATTGAAATTAAAAGGCGTACAGATCATCCAGTGTGGCCAGAGAAGCCGGGCCTCATTGACTGACAGCAGCTAAGAAATGTATCTCATGAAAAAGTCAGCCCAGCAACATTTCTTTCAGTTCCACGCAAAAGAAAAATGCGGCTAAAAATGGCAAAACAGGTAACAATTTCAGCTGTGCAGAGAAAACTCCAAGCAAAGGCTGGATACTTACTTCCAGACTGCAACCAAATCTCAGCATTTAAGAGAAGAACTGGTGCTGAATAAAATGTGTGCTGCAGGGGAAACTCTGATGTAAAGGATTCAGTTTAAATGTGCTTTTTCCATGAAGAAGTGCAAAATCGCCTGTTTAAAAGCTTGTTTTTGTGAAAGGCCTAATTCTTTCAATGTCAAAGTCCCCTATTGTTACACTTTTCCGTCGCTGGTCATTGTGGCAGCGCCAGCGACTATGCGGTGCAACATTCATGAGTACTCCCAACATGGCTGACAATCACCTTGGCTGTGCTAAGGGCAACGGTACTGTGGATTCACGTCCGCAAAGGACGTTCTTGAGTAATCACGTGACTCCATATACGGAAGCAAGGACGACAAGCAAATGCGTCGCTACTGTCCATGACGGCGCTCCGTAAGTTCATTCCTAGAATTTGTTACAGTTGTTCAAATGTTGTGACTTCCCTCTTTCTAACTTTCCCTGTCATTGTCTTCTCTATTCAGAATCTCCCCGCAGTACTCTCCCCTTGTCGAGCATTCAACCCGGTTCCATCGCTCTTTCATCGGAGCACCAGGTTTTTCTAAACCTTTCTTCAGCCAAGCTATGAGCTGCTGTTTTCCCATTCATCTCTGGAAAGTGAGTCTCCCTCTTTAAATGCCCATTAGCTTCTCGCATTTCTCTTCTGTTGTTTCAAATCTAACCTCTCTCTTTTTGCATAGAACCATTTTCCTTTTAGTATTACTGGGTGCAGAGATCTTCAGTCACGGGAATTAGGTTCCACTCTAGCGGATTAGGCATTTCATCTCAGACCAGGGAGTACGTGTTATTTTCTCACTTTTTCATACCTTTCGCTCTCTGCCTCTCGTATCGAAAATACTTATCTGTTCTGTCTCTTCTCTTTAGAGAAGTGTTCACTGCCATCAAGCCTTCCAGACTCCTGTGAGACGCTACCAATTTTGTGACCTGGACACTACTCCGCTTGTCCACAGCTACTCAGGGTTTTTTGTCCTCGGAGGGTTTTCCCTGGGAGTCGTGCCCCCTCTCTCGCTGAGTACCTTATTCTTGGGTGAGGAAGGGGCAGCATTGTCCGGGAAGCCTTTCCCTTCTGCAGTGTTGTCTCCTCTGGAATCTGCTGACTGCCCAGGTTAGTGATACATTCTATTACTGTAAATCGCACTTGCCTTTTGAGTCTTCCTTTTCGGAATATCTACAGAATTAACAGAGTAATAGATAACAGTTAACAGTAACACCTATAAACTGTGTTCATTTTTATATGTTTTAAATGAAAGATTTAGGTGAATCTTAAAGTCAAAACCCAGTCTGGAGTTAATTAAATAATTAATTGTGACTTGAAAAGCTGGGAAAGATGACACTTCAGGTTGACACTCCACTGCTAGCAGGAAGGTTTAATTGCTGCAGGAGGTTCTCGCGTATTTAGAACAATGAACTCATTAGACATTCGTCTGGGGCCCAGCCAAGGACAATGGCAGGCTGAACACTGATCCCTTCAGGGGAGGGGCAGGAAACTTCCCTCTGGACCCCCACCCTGATCAAAGGAATTTGACAGCTGTTGCCAGTTGAAAGAAGAAAAAAAACCTGCTAAAAGACATTTGTTGTTTAAAATCCTATTTGTGATTAAGCTTTGAAAACCTGTCACGCATTCCACTCCCTCTGGGGGTCCCATTCCTCATCCCCGTGCCCCGAACACCCCTCGCCCTCTTGCCCGGTTCCAGGACTCACAGGTTCTCTCTTCGCCCCAGTTGCCACGGCGCCGACTGCCACAAAGCTTGGGTCGTCATGCTCTTTGCCCGCGGAGATGTCTATCCCCTTGGCGTCTTCCGTGGCGGCTGCTAGACCGACTTCTTACGCGTCACATGACCGCCGCCTTCCGCTCACGTGTTTCTGGACTACACTCACGTGATGCAGCTGTTTCTTCGGATTCCTGTACGGCGCTACATACCTTTTGCTTCACCCCTTTTGGATCTTGACCTCGGATTTGTTTCACGGACTGGCAACGGATAACCCTTGGCTTTGGTACTTGCTTTTGGATCATTGTTACGACCACGGACTGCTTCACAGACTCCTACTATGTGTCACCCTTCTTGTGCGGATTCTGGCATCAGGTGGGCCTGGCACTTGCAACCTTGCTGGGATACTTACAGACTGAAAGAACAGCCTTGCTGGGTCTCAGAACCTCCCCCATAGGTACAACCGCCACTCCACCGACACCTTTTGGTAAGACCGTTCCACTTACTTGTTGATTGGTTGTTGATTCTGTTTTGGCTTGACACTTAACCAGTGTTTCCTTTACAGTGGTTCGGGGTTCCACGAGTACCGCAGTTCCGGAAAGAACATCTCCCACCTGTGGCCTCAAAGGTGGCACAGAGAGTGACTTTTATTCTCTCTGTGCGGCACTTGTGGACAGAGGACTCTTCGGCTACATGACAGTCAAGACACAACAAAACCTTAACTTTGCAACATGAAGGAGGACAAATCTAAAAATTGGTAGTTGTAAATCTAATTTTATGCTCTTTCTCTGAAGATGTAAGTGAACCCTCTACTACATAAGGAACAAAAGTTACACAAAAAGAATAATTATGGCAAAACTATTGTGCTGCAAATATAATATTGTATACCCGTGTTCTAGGGGTAATTGCATGGATATGTACTGAATTAGGAATTATTAGGCCAAACCGTTATGATTAAAATTGACAAAATTCCACAGAACAACAGAGCTAGCTCTCACTGAGATGGGAGTTAGATGTAAGGATAACCCACAAAATATGTAATGTATGTGTCCGATTTTATTAGAGGGCATAATTATAGAAATGTGTATTCATGGGAAAGTTAAATTGTGGTTCAAATCACTGTGAGAGTTCCCAAATCACATCATAAAATATGACAGCTCTTTCTGACTTCCAACCAGAAAAAGGCAAGTGCCTTTGACCTATCACAGCCGTGGGGGTGTGGTTTGAAATTCTGCCCCTACCATAAACTGAGTGATGTCACTTGGCATGATAAATATGAGAACCTCACACCACACAGACACACACTGATTCCTGACTACATCCTGATTTCTGCTTGACGCTCTGGTCCTGACTTCTTCATCCTGTTCCTGAATTTCCATCTTGTCCTGATTCCAGACTACTTTGCAAAACCCAGGCCTCAGCATTTGCTGAACTCTTTTCAGCTAGGCCCAAATCCTGAAACCATCCCAAAGGGAAATCATTCTGATACAGTTTGGCTTGCTACCATCCAGGCTTGCCTGCTGAACTCGCCATACCGCAATTCTCCAGTGTCCAGTGACCAGAAGGGCCAATCCAATCCAATCTGAGGTGCAGTCCAATTGACCAGAACCGCCAAGCTGATCCAATTCTGCCAGAGGTGCCCTGCTGCCCATAGACCTGACCCATAATGACCATAACCTCACGGTCCAATCTTAATTTACAGTGGACTGTATCAACAGGAATCCTCGTGACCCATAGTATATTTGCCTTGTCCTATCCCAATCTATAACCCATTCTCTCTTTAACTTAAGAACCTCTAATATTGTCTGAACCATTTTTGCAACCTTGTTGTAATCCCGAGTGTTAGCGCTGATCTTTTTCTCATTTGTTTCATTAGACCATAAGCCATTAGTGATTTGGATTAAATAAAATAATTCCCATCCCGAAAAACAGAGTATCCACCACATGAAGGGTTACAATCGGCCGTGCGTAACTGTGGAAATTCACGAGGGGCATTATCTTTTTCTTAGTCATTAATATAGTTTAAATAAAACCAATCTGTCATTTTGATGAAACCAAATTTCTGCTTTTCTCTGTTCTATTTTTTTCAAAAACGCCTCTCATTTAAACTTACATATGTCCTTCAATTTTATAGCTAGAGACATACACCCTGATTCATGGAATTATTTGCACGTGAAACGCACATTTGCGTGCCATTCTTCCCGAAAATCCCCATACCTCAAACTTTTTGGGCAGAAAGGCATGCAAATGTGCGTTTTATGCGCAAATAATTCCAGGAAACAGGGAGCGTATTTCAACTCTCAGTTAAACCTAAGACCTGTAGCTACATCCACAACCAAATTGTGAAACAGTGTATTTGACCCGTTTTTATTAAAAATCGCATAGTGAAATTTAGGCGCAAATTCGCATTTTTGGAAAGGTTTTACACGTGTCTTTTCACATTCAAAGTGTTTCTTAACTTCCATTCTGGTTTAAAGTGTGTATTGTTGCTCATCTTGTAGCTCATGTTGGTTAGAATCTGTTCAGTGTTGCTCTCATAGGAATTTACATCAATTTAAGCAATTTGCCCACTTTTCATTGTTTTTCAAAGCCATTTTCAACTCATTTTAAAAAGTGTAATTTCCCAAAAATGCTTTTGTCTTTTGTTTGGGGAGGGAAGATTATATTCAAACACTGCACTCTGTTCTTCATTCCTAAATACCTGCTGCTTACTTACATCTATGTAGAATTGCTCATTTGTGAATTAAGAACTTGCAGGGGGAATCTTAACCTAAACGCTATCTTTTCACAAGCCAAAACTGTTCTATTTCCTGTGTTTTCTATTCTGTATTGCTATAAGTGAATTCAATTGCTTTACTTACTCTCCAAATTATTTTGTCACCACATTGGTGATTGCTGCCCCATATATATATATATATATATATATATATATATATATATATATATACATATATATATATACATATATATATATATATATATATACATAGATATATATATATACATATATATATATATATATAAATATATATATATATATATATATATATATATATTTATATATATATATCGATTTGAATTTTAAATAAATATTTACCTTTACCAACCAGCCTGATTCCTGGTCCACTGTGACCTGGGGGGTATTTTAAGAAGGGTGTGATATGAGTGGTATATCAATCAGAATATTGAACCTATAGACACAATAAATAAGTATTTCATCTGTGCATTACATGCTAGGCGAGACCCGGTTGTATTGCCTGATTGAAAGCCTTAACATTGCGGGGGCCAGAGGAAGCCCCTCACCCTTAAAGGATGCACCTCCAGGTCCTCATGGTATGTCCAGTAGGTCCACATGTCCTACCTTGAGTGTTCCAACATTACCCGGAGTTGAGCTGCCTTGTAGTACAGATACAGATCTGGAAGGCCAAAGCCACCCTGGTTCCGCGGGAGTTTGAGAGTGGCCCACTTCACCTAAGGTCTCTTATTCTGCCACACAAATCTAAGCAGCGCGCCCCTCAAGTCGGTGAAAAACGCGTCCAGAAATTTTGTCGGGGGGGGCAGAAAATAAATAAAGCAAACAGGGGAGAATGTTCATTTTAATTGATATCATGCACCCGTACCAAGAAAGGGTTAGGGGATCCCACCTCTTAAGGTCCTCCTTGATCTCATCTACCATTGGATAAAAATTTGCTTTGGCTAGTTCTGTGAGATCTCTCATAACAATGACCCCCAGGTACTTTGTTCGAGTCTTCTCAACCCTGACGCCCAAGTAATGAGACCGAGAATCCAAGAAGGGACAGCCAACCATACCGGCTTAATGCTTGACTTATCAATGTTGACTTTGAAGCCTGAGAGGTGTCCATAGCTCTCTATTTTTGCCAAAAGTTAGTGGAGTGAGGAGTCAACGTCAGTAAAATAGCCCAGGATAACATCTGTGAACAAGGACACTTTAAACAACACCTTGCCACACTGTATGCCCCTAATCCCCTGATTGACACTTATCGGGACTGCCAGAGGCTGCATTGTGAGGGCATATAGCAGCAGTGAGAAGGCACACCGATGTCTTGTGCCCCAGCTAATTTAAAGGGGCCAGACATCACATTGTTAACCTGCACCCGTGCTGTGGGCACTGTGTACAGCGCCTCCACCCACCGCAAAAAGCCAGGGCCAAGCCCTATCCTTCCAAGGACCCTCTTTATAAAAGGCCACTCCACCCTGTCAAACGCCTTTTCCAAATCTATGGAGATCAGGCAAGCATCGCTGTTGGGGGCTTGGGCTTTGTACATAAGATTAATTGTCTTGCGAATATTATCGGATCCTTGCCACCCCCTGATGAAGTACACCTGATGTCAGGAATAGCTCTTGTAATACTCCTATGGCATCTGGTGTTTCGTTAACAGCGGGACATACACACTCAGTACGGAAATCTCAGAAGTCCCGCCCGATTAAACATAAGTCTTTCATACCACACTCATGGTCTTTACGAGAGCGTTGGTTGTTACCATGGAAACACTGGCGTACCAGTTTGCACTCACGTTCTGCCTATGCGCTCTCACGTTACCCACGACACGGCAGATCAGCTGACCCCAATATAAGCTCCTCCTCCTCGCCCGAGCGGCGCTTCTGAATTTGCTATTCAGCCGCGATTTGGTTCTACGTACCTTGTATTCCTGCCCTTTGGATCTTGCTTATCCTTGTTCTCCCCTTGTCCTGCGTCTTGAACTCTGATCTTGTTCACCATTGCCTTTTTTGTGCTTCCTCAATGTCGACCTGGAACGCTGACAGGGATTGCTTGCCTTATGTTTTTCTACAGTCACCTCTAGCATAACGCTGACCCGGAATGCTGACACATCTTCTTTCCTTGTGCATTCAAGGAAAATAACTTTTTCATCAAGGAACTTGGCCTGCCCGGACTCTGGGCTTAACGGATTTCGCTAGGTGTGCCTGGACTAGAGACTGCCAATTCCTCACACCCGACATTAGGTGTGCTCGTGCCGTCAGTGTTAGGTTGCCTGAACTGGACACCATTGCAGGCGTCCGTGTGCCGGCGGGATAGGTCACTCCACCAAGGTCTTCCCCTGGAACTCACAAGATTTCTTTGATGGTAAAACTGTTCCTTTTTATCTCAATTCTATTGTCTTTACCTCTGTTTACCTTCACTTACGCCCACAGACTCTCGCCTCCTTTGTACCATTAGAACAGGATTACTAGTTACTATGGAGGAAAACACCCGAACTGGAATTCACAAGTGAGCCTCTTTTTAGCCTTGGTGCTTATTGTTGTTTATGCATGAGACCAGTTCTTGATTACAGTTTTCTTGCATACAGTGGCTGTGACATTCCCGTTCCATTGTCCGAATCCTGTTCCTGGGTGCAGAGTCGATCTTCTGGCTAATCAAACTCTCATACCGTCCTTGTGTACGATTAAGAGTTGTATTGGCAGTAAGATATCGTCTTCTACACGACGAGTCAACTCCTCCCTTTGGCTTCGAAATACTTGGCAGTCTCACACCTGATCACCATGGACAAGTGACGGGAGCAGGCTCTCCAGTCTGCTGGCCAAGATCTTAGCTAGGATCTTCATGTTGTTATTCAGTAGTGAAAGCAGACAATAAGAAGCACATCTCGTTGGGTCCTTCCCCTCTTTGTGTATGGTGATGATAATTGCTTGCATCATAGTATTCGGTAGGGGGTGTCCCTGCAGCACTGCATTAAATATTTTTACCAGGTATGGGGCTAATGTCAAACTGAACATTTTATAAAACTTCACAGAGAATCCATCATTCCCCGGGGCGGTGCCCAATTCCATACCCCTAAATGCCCACACTACGTCTTCCTGGGTAATGGGCTTGCCTAGGCTTTCTGTCTCCACTCGTGAAATACCTGGAAGGGCAAGGGAGTTAAGAAATACGGCAATCTGCCCGCCATCCCCCATAAACACAGAGGAATAAAGCCCTTCATAAACTTGACAAACTCCCCAGCGATTCCCACCTGGTCGTACACCCCTCTATCCTCATCCCCTTAATGATGCCTACCGCTTTTCTTTTCCTTTCCTCCTGCAGCCACCATGCCAATATTTTGTCTGCTTCGCCCCCACCCCCGCTCATGGTATTTTTGTTTTAGGAAAAGCAGTTTCTTCTCCATTTCTGTACAGCCACAATTTGTCTGCCTTAGCTGGAGAAAGATAAGTAGATAAGTTCCCATGGGTCCACCCGGTTGTAGTTCTATCTTCCCCCTCAAGATCTCTTCCAACCTTTCTTTCTTTTTCCTAGAGCCTATTCTAATGAGTTACCCCTGGATTGTGGCCTTGAAACCCTCCCAGAGGGTTTGCACTCCCACCTCTCCATTATCGTTGAAAGTAAAATAGTCTTGTAATTTCGGTAAGCAGGGACTGAGTGATATCTCTATCTTTAAGTAAGAAGTCATTACAGTGCCACCCTCCTAAGGACCTCGGACGTGAGTCACCCCCATTGTAATCTTTACCATATCATTATCCAACAACGGAATTGGGATAATGCAGAAGTCTATGACCTGGGCTCTCAGCTCGGTCTCCACCAATATAAGGTCGATGCGCGAGTAAGAATTGTGGGCTGCAGAGAAATACTTGAAGGGCAGATCACCGTCCTCTCTCGCAACCAGGGAGTCTGATTGGCCCAGGTCCAAGTTCACCTTCCTAATCCTCCCAGAGGTTACCGTACTTGGGCGAGCATCTGTCTTTCCCCACAGCCTCTTACGGTCTCTTTTCGGGTCTAGGACCATGTTGAAATCTCTCCTCACGACCAGTCAGCCTTCCACAAAGAGCACCAGTTCGTTCTTCACTCCCTCCCAAAACTCGATCTGTCCCGTGTTAGGCCAGTAGACCGAAAATATCATGACCTTCTCCCCATGCAGGCTCCGTTTAATGAATAGAAACCGACCTCGCTGGTCGTCCTGTACCGCTACCACCACTAGACCCAGGCGAGCAGAAAAGTATAATTGACACACCTCCTTTTTTGGTATCGCCCGAGGCCATAAACACCTCCCCCACCTGCGGTGCCAGTAGGTCTCCTGCACCTCGAGGATGTCAAACCTGGCCCTATGAAACTGCCACATGGTAATAGATCTTTTAGTTGGTGAGTTTAGCCCTCTAGCATTGAGGGAGTCAATCACCATCACACCTCCTGTGCCCGTGACTCTGTTCCCACTCCCTCCCTGAGACTACCCAAACACCGGGAATCACAAAAGCATACCCCAACTGGGTCAGTCCATTGACCGAATAGAACTGCAAGGTGTACTACAACACACTGTAAACTTAAAACTTGTCCAACCCGCCCAAAATGTCCAACCACCCTGCCCCCACACCCACAGGCTTCCAGTCCTGGCCTTCCAGTCCTGTCCATCCACCCACCACTCCCCAGGATGGAAACACCAAAAGGTCCTGAGTCAACCGGACTCTAACCAAAACACAACACCTCTTCTGAGCCCTCCCAACATCACTGAATGAGTAACCAGTCCCTGCATCTACCCCTCCTGCCTGTGTCTCTCCAATTCAGGCATCCGTCCGCCCTCCGGGCTGGAACCATCAACCGCTCCTCCATGGAAGACAATGGAAACCGTTCAACTGCAACAGCTTCTCAGGGGCCCACAGGACCCCTTGGTGGAGTGTTAAGCTTCTTATATTTGCGGGCCCCAGCGATCTTGCGCCTGTTCCCATAAGCACCAGCCTTTGGTGCAGATTTAGTGGTCTCTCCCGAGCCCTGGGATCGGAGCCGTGAGTCCCCCATGAGGTGCTCTGAAACCCTTCAGATCTCGTCTTCCATCACCAAGCGATATTTCTAGCCTTCATACTCAAAGGCGAAGGAGAAGGGGAAACCCCACCGGTAGCACACTCCTTTCTTTGTTAGCCACTTTGTGATAGGTCCACAAAGTCTCCTCCTTGTCAGAGTGAGTGCTGGGATGTCCTGAAAGACGGTATTGTGGGCTTAACCATGTTCGATCGGGCACTCCTTCCTGACCCATTCAAGGACTCTCGTCCTCTGCTCGTAATAATGGAAGCGGGCCAGTACTGTACAGGCCCCCCAGGATCCTCACCGGCTCAATGACCCTGATCGATGGTGGGCTTGTCCATGGGGTCGTCTCCAAACAAACTGCGCAACACCTCCCGCATGGATCTTCGTATGTCCCCCTCTGTTTCTCCCTCATTCTACGGGAATCCAAAAAAGTGCAGGTTGTTACGGCGCTCCCTATTTTCAAAGTCGTCCATTTTAAGCATGGTCTCCACCTCCCTCCTTTCCAATTCAGCTAGCCTCATGTCAGTCTGAGGTTCTAGGGTGTCCTAGGATGTCTGATTTGCTTCTAGGCCTTGGATCTTGTCTTCCATGGAGTGCATTTGCAGGTCCATTTCATCCAGCTTGTGATCAAGGGCTCAAACGGATGCCCCTGATCTCTTCTGTGAGGGCCGCTGCATCTGACTTTGTCACAGCAGGGTCCACAGCCATGTTGTCTCTGGGTGTATCAGGCCCCGTTCCAGCTGGCTCCAGGTTTGGGGTTGGGTCTGGGATGCGGAATCTCTGTAGGGACACCTTCCATCTCATGGGCCGAATAGGACTGAGAGAAATTCCACCTTCCCCTGTGGGGCCCATAGCGAGCTTATCTCTCTCTGTTGTCTCTGTGCATCCAGTGCCCAGCGACGCATTGTTTTGATGTCCCAACGGGCCTGGCAGACTCACCCCGGGGACAAAAGGACGGAGATGGTCCCCTCAGCACAGGACTGCGCCCAGTGTGCGGCCCAAGTCCATATACCTCGTCTGAGTTTAACACGTTATGTGGCAATTTTGAGGTAAACCTAGCCTTCAGACAATGTCGTATGGCTCTCCTCAGGGAGAAGCCCCAAAGCTTACGTGCCCTCCACACTGCCCCAGCACTCACTCTGCCATCAGTTGTCCACCCATGGCTCTGCTGTTCTGTCTCGTTACGGCACTCCTGCACTGCACTGCCTTTCCTCGCTGCGTAACGTATCTGCCATGGCCGTCCACTGCATGGGGCCTCCTCCTTGGATCTACATTCACCTGCACCGGTGACCGCTGGTCTTTGCTGCCTCTCTCCACCCTTAGACTCACCAAGCCCTGCAGGGTGCCAGTCCACAGGCTTCCCCCCTTTCCAGGGGAGAGACGATCCCACAGGGGCTAGGAGCCCACTCTCCTCTTCCTTCACTATCTGTGGCTGTTCACGCCCCACTGGCAGGTCAAACCCCGGCTCTGCTGCCACTCCTGGAGGAGCCCCCAATTAGGTCGGCAACACAGTCACCTTCGCTGCCTCCTCTCACGGCCTTTGCTCCACACTCTACCTTAATCTCGGGACCCTGGGCGATGGCCAGTTAGGAGTCTCCTACCACCATCGGGGTCCACTTCCTCATCCCCTTGCAAATACTCTGGGTTTGTCTTGACAGCCGATTTTCCAGAGCAATTACGCCTCTTCTCAGAGCTGTAGTTGGTGTTTGAGCTATGGTCAACTTTCTCTCATAGACCTCCTGGCACTCTTTGTTTTCCTTGATTTTCGTGTCTTTGCTTGGATGTTTTAGACCTTTAATAGGCTCTTTAGCCCTTTGGTTTACACCTTGCTTGGATATTTCCTCATACCTAGTGCCTATCTCAGTTATATGATTGGTGTCTTTATATCCTCGGGTGATATTTCTGTCTTAAGCTAGACTTGCATCTCTATTTTCTTATGGGTTTCTTTGTGGGGTTGGCGACTTGCGTTTTCGTGGACTTTGCGTCCCTGGGATAACATTGGGTTTTTTACTTCCCCATACTTTTTGCAGTGCTTGACCGCCCGACTCCCTTTCTCATGCCAAAACCAGGTACATATACTCTGTGGTGCTCTCTCCAGGGAGGGTCGCTGGTTTCCAGTGTTGGTGGACTCCTTCTGTTCGGACCGCTGTTCTGTGCTCTCCAGCGAAGGCCTTCTCGATGGCTCACTGTTGTCTTTGACTCAGACTTCCTCCATTGGTGGCCTTCTCGTGGGCTTGCAGGTGCCTCTTTCTCTATTTCTCCAACTGCAGCCTTTTTGTGGGCCCACCAGTGTCTCTTTCCCTTGTTTTCTCTGGTGGCAGCCTCCTCATGGGTTTCCCGGTGTATCTTTCTCTGGTGGCAGCCTTCTCGTGGTCTTCCCAACGCATCTCTTTGACAAGTGCAGACACCTTTGTTTGGCTGGCGTTCATAGACTCTGGAAGTTCTGCAGGCTGCTCACTCATCACGTACACTCTGTGGTCCTGCCTACAGAAAGCACAGGTTCTGCATGATAGCAGATCGTCCACTGTGCACATTTCCACCCGAGCTGATTGACTCTATGTCGGCTGGTCTCGCTCTCCAGGTGCAGATCGGGTTCTTCATATGTGGTTTTCTGATACGAAAAGCATATGCTTATTGGTCCCAGGGCTTTGGTTTCAAGGAGGGGTCAGAAGCATAATTAAACATAGATAGAGGTCTCATTATTTCAACACTGTCATTTGTTCCCATATAGTCTGAACATTTGTAAGGGAGATCTCATAGTCTTTTGTGATTGGTAGTCCTTGTCCCCTAAGGGGGAGTCACTCCCAGTGAGATACTGCTTGCCCAAACCTCTACCTGGTCTTCACTTTGTTCTTGTTTTGGTTCTCCAGAAGAGAAACAACAACGTTACAAAGTCCATAGACCAGGTACTGCATGATACATCCGAGCAACAAGTCCAAAATGTCTGCAGGGACCTGAGCCCAATGGCACAAGGACGCTCTGAAGGAAAAGGGGAGAGCCAGGAGGGCGAAGAGGCCAGCTGCAGATGACCAAGGGTGCCTTTTGATGACCAAGGGTGCCGGAGTCAGTGGAGCTTCTAGCAAAAAGGAGGTGGCATGCTCCAAAACCAGGTTCCACAGCCAAAGGGTAATACAAAGAATATTCCACAGGAAAGCCAAATTAATAACCAAACCGAAAACAATACCAGGCACAAGTAAATTCAATCCAAGGACAGGCAGTGGTCGAAATCTGGTGACAACGGATAAGCAGAGGTACCAAACTTTGAGGCAGGGAATCCAAGGGACAGGCAAAGGAGCAATGAACTGATGACCACAGAATGACTGGTTACACCACTCACCGAAAGGCTGAGAAGCACGGCTGAAGTCACTGTCTCTTCACTTCCTAATGCCTGCAAACTCATGTGGAATGTGATTGGATGTGTGGCTGTGTACACCACGTCACGCAAAGGCCTCTGGGAATCGTAATTCTTACTGTCGCTCCATTGCCTACCTTCCAAGGCAAACTCCAATGGGCGTAGAGGAATGGAGCCCGCACCAATGGATGCTGCTGTAAGCGATATTCAACACTACAGCTAAGTCAATGGCTAGTCTGGGATGCTGAGGAAAACCCTTATTGATGTATTTTTATATCCAGTTCAGTACTCTGGATGACAACCCTTGTATAACACCCCCCTCTTAGAATCCCCCTGACCCCACTGAGCCAAGAAGTAGGTTTGTTTTGCAAATTAAAAGGTTTATTTGAAAATGTAAACAATATATATATCACACTTCTATAAATAAATTGATAATGGATATTACACTTGTGAATATGAGCAGTAATCAGCAAGAGGTAACTATGAATAGGAACAGAAGAACAAGATGGGAAAGAATGCTTTATATGGTTCAAGGAAACGCAAGGTGAAATAAAATGCAGTACAGAAATAACTTGTTATGATTTTAGCAAAGTGTAATATGATCACTTTTTCTTTTGACAATTCACTCCCCCCCTACGCAATACCAGAAATGGAAGGAGAGCACACAGCCTTCAAGAATCCCAACAAATCACACTTTATAATGCAATACACAGTTCCAGTTCTCCCAGCAAGCTTAGGGAAAACAGGGATTAGTTTTAAACACAGGCGAATTACTTTAATGTGGTTTGCAAGGAAGTGAAAAGGTGCTAAAATTGCTTTTAATTCCCTATAGAGGTTCAGGGTAGGTGATGGCTACTTTATATTAGTTCAGGCTCACTTTAACAATACTCTATGAATGATTAGCAGATTGCAAACGAATTTTAGCAAAGAGAAGCAAAAAGCTGCTGATTTCTACAGATGAAGAAATCGGCCAAATCGCAAATCGCGGTAAATTTCGCGAGTGCGTGTCTCGCGATTACGGGAAAAGTATAGGGAGTAGGTTCGTTGGAAAGCCTAGATTCTAAGCTTTCACAAGAATAATGGTATTACTTATATAATTCTGACAAGTCCGTACTATGAATTATCCATCTTTTTTTAAATTATGCCCTGGTCAAAAAGGGGTGTGGCTTCCCACATCACATGGTGGAATAACTGGTTTATCCACTTCCCCCAAGCCAGCTTGTTCACAGAGGCACAGCTGCCCCTCAGTTTCTCCCAAGAGGAAGCTATTTTACGACGTCCCCAATATAACATTTGCCTGAGTCAAGGAAGTTGCATTGTTCGGTCCCTTCCAGTTCCCAGGTGCTCCACCCCTAATCTAATCAGAGAGGTGTCAACTCCTTTTGGCAAGGGGCAGCAGGATGCAGCTAGGCATGGGAAGAGTGGCTGTTGATCCAGTTTCAACTCCTGTCGGGGGTAGTTGTCAGGCAGAATTCAGTTTCATTAAGCCAGGTTTCAGCTAAATGTCACTTTTTGTTCCCAGTTTTCTACATTCAAATCAAACTGACAATTTTTACCCATACATGAAATAATTACTTCCTTCAAGTCATTTCAGAATATAGTTTTACATTGTATCCACCTCTTAGCAAGTCTTTCCTTGGTCTGGTTTTGTTTCATTTGTTCAGTTTTACACAAAGGTCTCGTGGTTTTAAAACGCCGGCTTTCTGATAGTGGTGAGTACTGGTAATGCAACCATTTTTGGGTTTAAGAAAATGAATTCCCCACAGTTCTGAGTTGCTTTTTGGCAATCAGCATTGCCATTCCCAATGGTTTCAGGCTACTGTGTGTGTAGCCCAATGGTGGTTTTAGGCAGTGCCCTCCTGTGCTCACAACATAGGCAAAAATGGGTGGCAGCCTATTCTTCATGTTTTCCCTGTGCACTCTCTGGGGAGTTCTGGCCATCATGATGTTATCCATGTCAGTACTGCACAGTTTTATGGTAGGGCTTGGATGCATGGGTAAAAACATCCCACAAGCCCCCCCTCTTGCAATGGCCATTCTGTCCTTTCGCTGATGGAACTCGCAAGATCTGGGATGTTCGCCTCCTCTTCTTCCAATTCCATGGATGGCAAAGTTCAGCATCTTTTCCTCCCTCCAGTCGATCAATCAGTTCTCCTTGCTGGTCCTGATGGGAGGATTGGGCGGTACCCCGGGCCCCTCGGGTCTCTGCTCCCGGCCCCCGGTCGGCCTCCTTGGTCAGTCTCCATGGTTTCATCTCTCCTAGGATGATAAAGCAAAGCGGCAATACCTATTCATAGACATTTCTTCACCACTATTAATGGTGTGGCGAACATATACATTTTATGAATCAGAAGATATGAACATATACATTTTCTTTTTTAAATTAGGAGACAAGAACATATATATATACAAGGATCACAGAATTTTATATGCTATATGTGGAAAATTTTAGGGTTGGAACTGAATTACTCTGGAGCGGCCCCCTCTGGGATTCCAGTGGATTCCTCCAGTTGTTGCAGAGTGTGCCTGGGATGGCAACACTTTAGCTGATTTATATGTACCCACTTGCCTTCCCCTTCCGCCAGACTGCCTTTGGGGATGCAGATCTTATAGGCAACAGGGGAGATCTTGTCTATAATTTCAAACGGTCCCTTCCATGTAGGCAAGAATTTTCGCTGTTTGGCCTGGTTCCTTTGGAAATTGTATAGATAGACCCGATCACCCACCTTATATTCCTTTCGGGTAGTTTTTAAATCATAGTGGGTCTTCATGCTCTTGGCTGATCTTTCTAGATTCCGCTGAGCCTAGGCAAAAGCATGCTGAAGGTGTTTCCTTAAATTCTCCACATACTCATGAGTTTTGGAGGCATTTATCAACGTTTGCTCTTGGGTTCTGTAGAGCAAATGCTGGGGAAGCACCATGTTGCGTCCAGTCATCAACTCAAATGGTGACATTTTGGTTGCAGATGAAGGGGTAGATCTGATGGCCATTAGGACCAGAGGTAATCGGATATCCCAACTTGGCCCAGAATCTGCCACAAACTTTTTTAAGATGCTCACAATGGTTCGGTTATATCTCTCTACTGCTCGAGAAGAAGCTGGCCTGTAAGCAATGTGTAGCTTCCTTTTAACTCCCAGTATCTCCCACATCTTTGTCATTACTTCACTGGTGAAGTGGCTACCTCTGTCTGACTCAATCCTTTGAGGTAGACAAAAACGGGAAAAGATGTGGTTAATCATCAGGGCAGCTGCTGTTTCTGCCTTGCAATTTGGGGCCGGGAGATATTCCACCCACTTGGTAAACAAGCATGTAACGGTCAACATGTACTTGTTTCCTCTAGACGAGTGAATCACAGGGCCTACAAAGTCGATTTGCAAATCTGACCATGGCAGTGTCATCCGCCTCTTTTGGAGAGGCGCACGGTGTGTGAGGGATGATGGCTGAAATTGTGCACACACAAGACACCCCTTCAAGTATTGGTCGAGGTCCTGCCCCATGTGTGGCCAGTATGCAACCTCTCTTAAGATTTCCAGTGTTGTTTGAAACCCCCTAAGACCAGCGGTGGCCACATCATGGGCGTGACTTAACATCAGGCTTCGGAATGAGGTCGGAACCACCCACTGATCGTGGCCAGCTTTGGATTTCCTTACCAGCAAACCGTCTTGGATTCGGAACATTTTTGGACATTTCATCAACACTCTTAGGTCCTCTTTCCCAATGTAATCGGTATCCGTCAGGGGAAAGTTCTCAGGGTCCTCAAGGTGTTGGTAAAACTTACCAATAATTGGATCCCCCTTCTGAGTTGTAATTAAATCAGCATCAGGGGTCTCCTTACTCCAATGTGCAGTTGAAAGATCATTGTGAGCATTTGTCTGGGACCTAGTGATAGCAGTGACCTGGATTTCCCCCAACAGGGACTCTATTTCTATTAGATCCCCTTGGATGGCCCTGGTTTTGGCCAGCTGATCAGCTAAGTCATTTCCAGTTTTGTCTGGTCCCTCTACTTTGGAATGATCCTTGATCTTTTTCCAGTAGATGGTCATCCCATTCGAGGTGACCAGCACATCAATGTTTTGGATTAACTTCCCATGTTTCAGGGTTTTTTTATTAGCACATAACATGCCTCTGGTTTTCCAATTAACCAGGTGCTCCACGAACCCGTTCCGTACATAATCCGAATCTGTGATTATGACCAGTTCGTGGAGTTGATGCTGGACAGCAGTGAGGATGGCCTGATGCACAGCCATCAATTCTGCCACCTGACTACTTCGGGGACCAATTTTGTATCCAGCGGAGGGTTCTGGGAACTCCTTCACCCATGCATTCCCTACGCCAGCCACCAATTCTTTCTCCCCGTCGTTGTGAACATGGTAAGAGCATCCATCCACATAGACAGTGGGCATTCCCTCACACTTGTCTTCTTCAAAGACTTTGTGTGGGGAATTAAGGTATGCCTCCATGTTGTCCTTGATTTTTAGACTTTCGTCCTCGAGACAGTTTTCTCTGGCACAATCATGCAAGTCAGCCAGACCTTGCGTGAGGAGACTCTTCTTGTTTTGGCCATATCTGACCTCCACAGGAAAGCCTTGCATTGACAGAATCCAGGAAGTAATTCGGGAATTACTCACATTTCCGGCCCGGATTCTGTCACTTTGGAGATATTGCAGAGGCTGGTGTGGAGTCTCCACTATGATGTGTTCCCCCTGGATAAACGGGCGGTAATTCTTCAATGCCCACACCGTTGCCAGGAGTGCCTTCTCACAATCGTTGAATTTTTCCTCCACAGAGGATCAAGTTTTGCTTTCATAGATGGCTACTTTATTGACCTTGTCATGCTTTTGGTATAATACTGCCGTCAAGCACGTATTAGAGAACCCCGTCTCCAGGAAGAACTCCTTGTTTCTGACAGGGTAAGCTAGGCAAGGCGCTTGTGAGAGGCTTCTTTTGAGTTGCCTTACCACCTCGGATTGTTCTGGACCCCATTCCCACTTGACCCCCCCCCTTCAAGAGATGAATCAGGGGTCTAGTGATCTCTACGTAGCCTTCAATTAACTTTCTGCTGTAATTAGTCAGTCCAAGGAGGCTCCTTAGTTCCCGCAGAGTTGTGGGGTCTTTCAGTTTCTGGAGTGCTTCCACTTTCTTTTCTTGGGGACAGAGACCCTGAGGAGTAATCTCATGCCCCAAGAAATTAACACGGGTTCTACACCACTGTGCTTTCTGAAAGGAAAGTTTTGCTCCGGCGGCCCTCAACTGTGTCAGAACATAACGGATCTCCGCTATGTGTTCCTCCACAGATGAACTTTTGATGAGGACATCATCTACATAAGCCAGGTTACCCCTCGCACCCAGGTCGGGCATGGCCTTATGTAGGAAAATGTTGAATTCATTGCCGGAGTTGAGGTATCCGAAGGGAGTCCGGGTCCATGTGTACTGCTGGCCCCCAAAGGTAAAAGCCAGTTTGTATTGGTCCTCCCTACTGACAGGCACGGTCCAGTATCCATTGGTCAGGTCTATTGCTGTGAATACCTGTGACTCCTGAATCTGGGCCAGCCCTTGGTCAATGTAGGGCAGAGGCCATCGGGAAGTATGGACCCGTTTGTTGAGCTCCCTAAGGTCGGCGCAGAGTCTCCACTGGCCGTTTGGCTTCAATATTCCCAGCACCAGATTATTGAAAGTGCTGTGGACTGGACGGATTATTCCCCGGGACTCAAGGTTCTTAATTATTTCAGTAAGGGACTCCATGGATGCGAGAGGCAAGCGATATTGCTTCACAAACACTGGAGTCATTCCAGGGTCCGTGGGAATTGTTGTGGTGTGGATGTCGGTGCGACCACAGTCATATGAGTCTACCGCAAAGAGATCTTGGAAATCCAAGAAAACTTGTTTCAACTTTTGCTTCTGTTCCAGAGTCGCACATGTATCAGCTAGGTTGACTCTCTCTTCCACCATCTGCCTGAAGCCTGGAAAGACTTCTGGTTTGGCTATCTCAGCGGCCTCCTCCAGCTGGGTGGAGAAGTCCCTGGCCAGAGTGCTGATTTGGACTGGGGGCTTCAGGTGGGAAAGGCAGCCCTTATGGACCTGGAAAATCACCTCATCCCTCCGAAAGTCACACGTCACATCTTCCTTACCATAAGGGCAAGAATTGTAGACCAGGAAGTTCCCCCCATGACGGATGAAAATCCTGTCTGGTGTTGTATTGTCCTCACTGTCACTGTCAAAACAGTCCTTGGGGATCGGTCCTAACAGTTCATTTCCTAAATCAATGGAGAAATGTTGGTCATCAACCGCCATTCCAATAATGGTGCCTGCGGCTAGAGTAATACTCTTTAAGTCGCTGTTATCCACCTCTATTGGAATGGTGTCATGTTCTATGTTGACTAATGGTGTTGGGTTTACCCCTAACCCTTGCTGTTGGAGAGAAGCATTTAGATGTATATAAGCATCAGGGTTTTTCAATTTTTGTCCTCTTTTAACTTTCACTTCCAGGGAGAATTGTCGGGTCCATTCTGGGATGGTGACTTCCTCTTTAATCTGAATTTCAACTGCATAAGGTAGCAATCGAGCTGACCTAAATGCTTTTTCTGGATCATCAAAGCCCCTGGGATTATCCGCTAATCGGGACCAAACTTTGAAGTTTATTAGGTCCAAACTAATGGCAAAGCGATTGAGAATGTCATTGCCTAAGTAAAAGGCGGCAGTGACGTCTCGCACGACCCAACAATTATGGACTATGCTCTTGTTGCCAATGGAGATTTTGAGCATACACCTGCTTGGCAGGAGATGTTTGGAATTAGGTGCTTCCAGGTCCATTTCCCATTTGTCTATCAGTTTGAATGTGGGAATGGCTGGATCTTGTGGGAGTTGGCGGAACATGGCTTCGCTGATGAAGCTCTTACCGTTGCTCACACACACTCGAGCGAGAACAGAGTCCTTCCCATCATTTAACTGAACAGGGATGAACAACTGCTCTCCAATTTGCTGAATATCAGCCAGGCTCTGAGCTGATTTCACATCTTTCTGGACTATAGGAGTGGGAGTTTCTGATTGTGGATTAGTAAAGAATTTCAGGGTGTTTCCTTCGAAGTGTGGAATACCACCTTAAACTGGAAGGAAGGTTGATTTTCAGAAATAGAGAGGACCCCCCATCACCAGTCTGTTGTCCTACTGCTATTACTGTCATGTCTGGAATTTGGTTGTTCTGGAAGTGAAATTCTACTTGGTCAGATTTTTGTTCAACCATGTGGCAGGTGCCATTTAAACTAACATGGTTGACACTCTGTTTTAATTTTATTGACACTAGTCTGGGTCCAGAGGACCTTGTTTACGCAATCGATTAGGGGTGATAACCTTCTCGGGAGGTCATTCCCTAGTAAACAAGGGGTGCCCTCTGGAGTCACTACTATGACCGGGTGTTTCACCTTGTGTCGCCAATTTTGATGTCCAAATCTGCAGTCCCCTCGACAGGAATTTCCTTCCCGTCAAAGTTCTGCAGTTGTCCAGGAAGAGAGGTGAGAGGAATACGGTAATTCTCCCCCCTTCCTGCATTTAGTTCATCAAAGGCCCTTTTGGACCGAAGGGTAGCTTGGGATCCTGTGTCCACCAGTGCCAAAATTGTACCCTGCCCTTGTACTTGTACCGGGGCATAATATCTTCCCTCCTTCTCCTCAAGGGGGTACAGATAATACACATTTTTGGACAACTGGTGGGCTAACTTTCTGGTTTTGGACATGGCGAGAGAGGAGATTTGGGCAGAATTCGGTGCAGAGTCTTGGGAATCTGAAAGAAAAAGTTGGCAACTGGAGATCAGAGCCATTGTGGGTTCCCCTGGTTCCGGTTCTGGGCCACCCCCCCCCCTTTTTGGAGGCAGTCACCAGGATGGGTTTGAACCAGGGGATTTTGGTATTGTCGGTTCTGGGATGAGATGATGGGTGGCGGTAGCTCAGTCTCCACATCTCCCCAGTCTGAATTGACATCCTTTGGGACCCATTTTTCCTTGGGAGGAGTTCCCCCATCTCTGAAGGAGAAGATCCTTTTCCCAGGATCTTCTGAGGATCCCTCTCCCTCAAATTGGAAGACCTGTACCTCCTCCACAAAGTGGGTCTGTTTGGGTCCTTTGTTTCTCCTACCCCCCTCTGCTCCTTGGGAGGCAGGCTTTCAGGGGCAGGAGATTTTGTTTCCGGTTCCTGGTTTTCCAGGGGCTGTTTACAAGTTGGGAAGGAAGCTTCCTCCAAGGCTTTACACCCCCCTTCCCCTTGTGCCTCCTCCCTGGGAACCGGTGGGTTATCGGGGTGCTGCCCCCGTCATTGTTCTGGAGCACCAGGTCCAGAGTTTGGGGCATTCTGCGGTGGCATGCTCATCTGAGGGTTCTGTTGAGCCCTCAGTATGTGACCCAGATCTCGTGATATATTTTGGACCTGGCGCTCAAGTTGGGAAACCCGCTCAGGCTGATACGGGGCTCTATTTTCTCCCCAGGGCTGATCCCGGGAAGGGTAGCTATCCCTTCTCTGGTAATACCCCGGATTGGGAAGATTCGGGTACCCCTCCACCCTTCGCCTCCCCTCTCCCGGATTAGGTTGTCTGGGCTCAGGGAATTGGGGAAAGAAGGATGGATGATTTTGGGGCTGGAAATTGGGTGGATACCTGGGGAAAAGTTCGGCCCAGGATTTGGAGAATTTCTGCCCTCCTGTGGGAAGTTGGGAGGGAAGTTCCCTGGGTTAGGTGCTTGGCTGGATTCCCCCCCTTGGGCTGGAGGAGTCCACACATAACCCAGGGTTGGTCGGTTTCCCTTGTAGCGGGGACTTACATAGTCAGGGGAGCGGGGGACCCCATTTGTGGGACTACCTCCTCGACTCCCTGTCTGTGACTGGCCCGAGGGTCTACTGGGCTGTGAATTATTTGGTGCAGGCAGGTTTTTAGGCCCCCCCATCTCCAAATCTAAAACGGGGGCAACCTTTACCTCTGCCACCTTGGCAGCAGCAGGGGTGCTGCTGGTTTTGGGGGTTTTCGGCGCATTATTTTTATTTTCGAAAGGCTTCTGCACCTCATAGATCCGGGTAGCTTGTTCAATGACCCAGTCTAAAGATCTTTTCTCATGAAAATCTCTCACGAGCTGGGTCATTATCTATTTGGGTAAGGCATGGAAAAACGTATTGATAAATTCTCTGCTATCCGTGCGCACCCTTCTGGTGGTCTGCGCAAAAGCACGCTTTAATTCTTACACAATCTCTTGTGGGGCCTGATCCTCCCCACATTGCAAATTGTAGGCTGCCTTGCGAGCCTCTTGAGGATTTCTGTGAACAGAAAAATGTTTCAAGATGGCCACCTTATAGGTGGACCATCTTAAATGATTTTGGTCCTCCAGCCCCGCAAAGAAACTGGAGTACTCTGGGGAGAATGTCCATTTGACGTACTGGATGCAGCTACTGCTGTCCTTCAAATGGAAAGTCTCCACCATTTGCTCATAGAGCTCCAAGTGTTCCCAAACAGAATACTTGGCGTTCTTATGATAAGGCGTGATGACACTCCTTATTGCCTTTATTTGTTTCAATGGGTCCTTAAGCAAGGCCCTTTTTGCCTTATTGGCCTTTTTGGTTCGGGTAACCCTGGTCCATTCATCCTCCGACTCAGAAGCCCTGCTCCCAGAGGTGCCCGTCTGATCTTCCAGGTTTTCCCGGATTCTGCGAGCCTGGGAATGGCTGGCAGAACGTGGGGACCTGGTCTCCTGTGTCCTGTAATGCTCAGAGGAGTCTTCAGACCCCTCCTTGCTGCCAGGATTTGATGGGTACCCCCCACTGACCTAACTGGGCAGAGGTTTTCAGGATGCCCTTAATGGACCTACTCTCCTGGGGTTCCCCACTAAATTGCACTGTGCTTGGGTGCCCATACCCGGATGCCCGCCCATCCATTCCTGGGAGTACTGGCCTATGAGCCCCATACTTCTAGCTGGATAGTAATCTGCCATCTCCGTTGCCCTGGGCTCATGTGCGCGAGGGGACATGGGGGTGACAGAGTCCAGGGACTGGGAGAGATGAAGGCCTCTGGTACCAGGGCTCCTGAGGTTATGCTCAGGCGTTTCCCTTTCCCAGCGCACCTCGTCTCTATCAGCCCTTGCTCCCTGTTGCAATGCAAGAGCCTGCGTTTTCAGTTCCTCAGTTAAGGCCTTACTAGACTCTATCAGTCTCTCCTGCATCGCTACCTGTTGCTGGAGCCTATCATTGTGCTGACAGAGAGCCTCATTTTCTCTCTGCCTCCTGATTGGTCCTGGAGTACTGGGCCAGTCTCTGCTGCAGGAGGGTTACCTCCTGAGTTGTGTCCCTATTGGCCTGCTCCTTTCTTGCCAGAGCATCCTCCACCCTCCTGGTGTGTTCTAACAAGTTCTGGTGTTCTTTTTGGAGGTCACCCAGTCCCTGGAGGGCCAGGTGATTTTCTTCCATTTTCCTTTTTAAGTGGCAGACTTCCTGGCCTAAGGTATCCCTTTCCTGACTAAGAGCCTGCATCTGTGCCACCAGGTCGTCCCTTTGCCTTTGGAAGGCACCAGCTTTCTGGCGCTCCTGGTCAAACTCTGCCTGGGTATCCAGGTCTTTCAAAATCAGTTTATTGCTCTCTGCCTGCTCCCTATCTAGGTGGCTTTGCAGGGTGACTACCTGCTCGGCACATGCCCTATTGAAATCTAATTGTTGCTCCAGCTTTTTCTGGCTATGGAGTAGGGAGTCCAAACCTTCTTGGTATTCCTTCTGCAAGTCCAGAAATCTGGTATCCTGGTCAGCCTTTTCCTGTTGCAGCACATCCATATCCTCCTTTATTTTAGTGATGTACTGGCTGCTATCATTTTCTGACTCCTGGCTCCTCTGCAGCCTCTGCTCAGACGAGACCAGGTCAGATTGGGCCTTTTCTAACGCCATCGTTGCCTCTTTGCCAGATCTTGGCCTTCAGCACATTTGTCCTGCATGGCTCCCATATATAGATACAAATATGCCGCTATCCTGGCAATCTTATTGTGTTCATCTTTGGCCTTAGAAGCCATATATAATTCACTCAGGGCCACCTGACCCTGTTTCAGTGACCTGTTGCGCGATTGCCTGCAACCAGACCGTTTGGTCCTGATGAGTCCACTCACCTCTCACAAATAGCTTATGTAAGAAGTGCTCTCTGGCTATTTTCATATCTACCAAGGTCGTCATTCTGGAATTTGAGTTCCTTCCTGACTTACAGAAGTTTGTATTTTATTTTGCAAAACAGACCGTTTCCTTAGAGCGTTCCTTTGAGGGATGCTTTCACAGTGTAAAACAGCGTGGTGATCTAACCAGATATGTGTATCTGGTCGGTTGGCACACTGTATTAATCTGCACAAGTGGTAAATCTAACCCAGAATATCCCGGCTCCGAGCCCCCACTTTTGTAAGCGATATTCAATCAACACTACAGCTAAGTCAATCCCTAGTCTGGGATGCTGAGGAAAACCCTTATTGATGTATTTTTATATCCAGTTCAGTACTCTGGATGACAACCCTTGTATAACACCCCCCTCTTAGAATCCCCCTGACCCCACTGAGCCAAGAGGTAGGTTTGTTTTGCAAATTAAAAGGTTTATTTGAAAATGTAAACAATATATATATCACACTTCTACAAATAAATTGATAATGGATATTACACTTGTGAATATGAGCAGTAATCAGCAAGAGGTAACTATGAATAGGAACAGAAGAACAAGGTGGGAAAGAATGCTTTATATGGTTCAAGGAAACGCAAGGTGGAATAAAATGCAGTACAGAAATAACTTGTTATGATTTTAGCAAAAGGTAATATGATCACTTTTTCTTTTGACAATTCACTCCCCCCCCCTACGCAATACCAGAAATGGAAGGAGAGCACACAGTCTTCAAGAATCCCAACAAATCACACTTTATAATGCAATACACAGTTCCAGTTCTCCCAGCAAGCTTAGGGAAAACAGGGATGAGTTTTAAACACAGGCGAATTACTTTAATGTGGTTTGCAAGGAAGTAGAAAGGTGCTAAAATTGCTTTTAATTCCCTCTAGAGGTTCAGGGTAGGTGATGGCTACTTTATATTAGTTCAGGCTCACTACAATACTCTATGAATGATTAGCAGATTGCAAACGAATTTTAGCAAAGAGAAGCAAAAAGCTGCTGATTTCTACAGATGAAGAAATCGGGCCAAATCGCAAATCGCGGTAAATTTCGCAAGTGCGTGTCTCGCGATTACGGGAAAAGTATAGGGAGTAGGAAGTCGGTTCTAGGTTCGTTGGAAAGCCTAGATTCTAAGCTTTAAGGATCATTTAATAAAGGTAGATTTTCGGATTTAAAGTAAAACTCAAAATGACAGGTGACAGCTTGCAGCTGCAGAATTGACAGGTGACAGTTGTGCAGCATTAAAAATGACAGATGACACGATTTCTAGGAGGCAGTTCTACTTAGGTTAAAATAGTTTGGATTAGATTATTTTAACTAAGAGATTGGTTCTGCACAGTTCTGGTGGTACTCACAATATATTTTGGGCAGGAATGGGCCTCGCTACGGATCTAGTCAGGTTTTGGACTGGACTCCGGTTCTGGTCTCGGCGGGTCAATCAGGCACCGGTTCTGCTCACAGCGATCTGGGTCAGCTCTGCTCTGCTGGTCTAGCCTCTCTGGATTCTGGATGTAACACTGCTTTCTGGGTACTGCTACAGGTTCTGGAGATTGATGGATTTGAAGTCTGGATCTCTGGATGTGAAGTCGTCGGTCAGCATGCTCCGCAGCAAATGGAATTGAATGTCTCTACCTGTCACAGCAGTCTCTTTTTATGTGTTTTGGAAAGTGGGTGTGTGCGTTGGTCATAACTAAACCTGCCCCTCTCACTTATCATTGGCCAATTCCTCCTCTCTCCCTTGATTGGGGAAGGAAATGTGAGTCAGAGCGATGCTGTAGGTTTTATGGTCAGAGGAACCTCCCCTTGTCAGATTGCACACAAATCTATTTCTGACCCAAATACATATTTATCTATGTGCCATTTTTCTTATATTATAGGTCCAATTAACATATTTTCTGTAGCACCAAACCATCCGATCCCTGTCTTTGTACGATGTCATGTCCACTGATGACAGAATTCTCCCCTTTTCATCCAGATAACAACCTCTAAGCCTTTCCAGATTTTACCCAAATGTGTACCAGGGATATGGGTTACAGATGATAAAGTGTCAGATTGTTTACATGCAGACATTTGGAGTAAGACCCTATTTTCCGCTAGCAACCCCCCAGAATACACCACAGGGTCCTAACGCCTCTTAAAATGTGCACCGAAAAATCACAAGAATAATGGTATTACTTATATAATTCTGACAAGTCCGTACTATGAATTATCCATCTTTTTTTTTTAATTATGCCCTGGCCAAAAAGGGGTGGTGCTTCCCACATCACATGGTGGAATAACTGGTGTATCCACTTCCCCAAGCCAGCTTGTTCACAGAGGTACAGCTGCCCCCCAGTTTCTCCCAAGAGGAAGCTATTTTACGACGCCCCCAATATAACATTTGCCTGAGTCAAGGAAATTGCATTGTTCGGTCCCTTCCAGTTCCCAGGTGCTCCACCCCTAATCTAATCAGAGAGGTGTCAACTCCTTTTGGCAAGGGGCAGCAGGATGCAGCTAGGCCTGGGAAGAGTGGCTGTTGATCCAGTTTCAACTCCTGTCGGGGGTAGTTGTCGGGCAGAATTCAGTTTCATTAAGCCAGGTTTCAGCTAAATGTCACTTTTTGTTCCCAGTGTTCTACATTCAAATCAAACTGACAATTTTCACCTATACATTAAATAATTACTTCCTTCAAGTCATTTCAGAATATAGTTTTACATTGTATCCACCTCTTAGCAAGTCTTTCCTTGGTCTAGTTTTCTTTCATTTGTTCAGTTTTACACAAAAGTCTGGTGGTTTTAAAACACCGGCTTTCTGATAGTGGTGAGTACTGGTAATGCAACCATTTTTGGGATTAAGAAAATGAATTCCCCACAGTTCTGAGTTGCTTTTTGGCAATCAGCATTGCCATTCCCAATGGTTTCAGGCTACTGTGTGTGAAGCCCAATGGTGGTTTTAGGCAGTGCCCTCCTGTGCTCACAACATAGGCAAAAATGGGTGGCAGCCTATTCTTCATGTTTTCCCTGTGCACTCTCTGGGGAGTTCTGGCCATCATGATGTTTTCCATGTCAGTACTGCACAGTTTTATGGTAGGGCTTGGATGCATGGGTAAAAACATCCCACACTGCCTAACACATTCCAGTAATACAGTTTCTGTTCCTCCAAGGACCAGTGCATACATGCCAACATTCTGGAGCACCTGGGAGGGAGATTTCGTCAGAGAAAGCAGGAGAATGGAATCCTCCCTTTGGATTGCATTGGGCTAATTCTTTCAGGGAGAAAGTAAAAAGCAACATTTTTTGTTGAAAAATCAGGAGTCTCCCGCCTAAATCGGGAGGGTTGGCACGTCTGTAATGAATGAGACAGATCATTAGGAATACTGCCAGCAGAGGTGGGAATTTGGTATCATTGTTAAAAATTCCACTGAACTCACAATGGACCCCACATTCCTGATAGTTTTGAGAAATAACCAGATCAACCTAGTTTGTATGAATGTCGATCTGGTGGAGGGACACAAAAGCACAGGAAGACTTATAGTTATGAATGATCATCTATTTCGTCCAAAAGACACATAACTTGTAACCTGCTTAAATGTAACTGAACTGTATAATCTTGTGTAACTGTACTCGCTGTAAGAGCTGTAAGAGATGCGCCCAGTTGCCCCAGGGCCGGGAGCGCTTTACAAATAAATAAAATACAAATACAAAAGACACATCACCTGTTGTGTGTTGCTAGGTGCAAGCTTTAGAGCGTTACCTACACGCTTCTCAGTATGCCCGTGTGTTTCTCAGTACACAGCACTTATTCACGCCACATTCCTGTTGCCAATAGCAGCATTTCCCCCAGAAAAACTTGAAGTACTGGTTTCACTTAATTATAAGGGGCCAATGTCAGGAATGGAGGGCTACCCTTCGGCAGAGTATCCCCTTGGGAATTTGTGTTGCAAGTTAAACTGGGTGTACATTTCCTCTCAGTATTTCTCATTCATTTTCCTAACGACTGAAATGCAAGAGAACCAACCCTGCCTGTGATTAACCATGCAGGCTATTAACTTCGTTTTCTATGTTTATTAGGCATCTACACGATGTGTGAACAAAGCAAATAAAAATAAGGGGTGCTTCCACACCACCGGAACCCGTAGGCCTCAGAGCACAAGAATCCTACGGAGCCTTCCGCAAAGCCCTGAAAACCTGGCTTTTCAACTGAACCTTGCCCTACCTCCACCCCCCCCCACATATGTATCCCTAAGCACTGAATGTAACAGGTCTGCAACAGCGCCCTGGTGTCCTTGGGCTTAGGCGCGTTACACATGTAAAATATAAATAAATAAAATAAAATGAGATGCACTTGAAAAGTGCCTGAGTGTGATCTGCAGCGGGATGCTGTGCCTTGCGCCTTCTTGTAGTCTGCTTGAACACTGCCGGATGTGATGGCTGGTGATCGTCTCGCTGTGGGCACAGCTGCAGAATGCGGGCTCTGCAGGACTTTTCACCCAACAGACTATTTACCTTTTGCAAGCATCCATCAGTAATGCCCATCTTTCCCTCGTTCTGCCCTACCCAGTGGGGTAGCCAGGGTAAGCCAGGATTTCTTGGTTCCATGTAATAATGTCCCAGCAAAAATGTCCCCTGACAAAAAAGTCGCCATTTTTTGCAGAGACATTATTACATTGAACATGCAGGGGACATCCCCGCAACCTCTGTTTTTTTTTTAAATGGGAGCAGGAGACACCCCACAACCCGTACCTCTACATAATATCACCACATATAATGTCGCAATGGCTTTTCCTGGTAACATTATGTATGGGGACATTATGTATGGGGACATTATGTATTGGGACATTATTTATGGGGACATTATTTATGGGGACATTATTACCTGATACCGATTTCTTGCCAGGGCAGACCTGCTCGTTATACAAGCGGGCAGAGGGCAACTAAAAAATATGTATTTGTTTTTCGGGTGTTTTTCTTTGAAATACTGCCAACGCCCCCCAAAGTTAGAACTATTCTAGGCCATTGAATACTTTTAACAAGTTAAAAATCACAATGCAACCAGCTGCCTACTTCCATTGTCCTAGAACATAGAGGAATGTGAGCTCAAATAGTAATCCAGGTATTCCAGTGTAAATGACATTCTCACTTACCGGAAAGAGCGGGGATTCACTGAATCACAGTAAGTACCAGTAGCTCGGCGACATTTTAAATAATGCATGCTAAAATTACCCAACTAGAGAATTGTCATTCGACTGCATAAAGATGAAAGCAAGAGTGGGTCTGGGAGAAGTCTGGTATATGCATGTCTTGCCTCTGATGCAGGACATTAAGGTGCATGCAAAGTCCCAGCTGGATATGAACATGCATGCAAAGTCGCAGCTGGATATGAACATGCATGCAAAGTCCCAGCTGGATATGAACATGCATGCAAAGTCTCAGCTGGATATGAACATGCATGCAAAGTCGCAGCTGGATATGAAAATGCATGCAAAGTCACAGCTGGATATGAACATGCATGCAAAGTCGCAGCTGGATATGAAAATGCATGCAAAGTCGCAGCTGGATATGAAAATGCATGCGTCAGCTGAAGGTAGAAGTGCCAAATCTCTAACACATAAGCTAAAACAGAGCTCTGAAATCATGTTCTGTAAGACCTGCCATTTGTATTGCAAGCCATCTTTCATACGTGCACATTACAAATGCAGGACTATATCTACTAGGATGCAATATGAAGTGACTTAAAGCCAGAGCTGGTTTATTATTTCACAATCGACATAGAAAAACTTGAGATCTCTACAAACTACATATGGCAATACTTCATTCAGACTTACCCACAACGCAGAAGAATCTGTCTGGTAGCCCAGAGCGTAGAGTAATTGTTTGAACATGTAAGTACCTTGCTACTGTGCATAATATGTATAACATTTGTAAATCCACAATTAAAAGTGTTAAATCGTTTGCAATAGATGGCCAGTCAAAGCCTCCTGTTTTTGTCGAAGCTAGGGATATCATAAACATTACTAGGCTATATCTGTGTTTGCTTCAGCAACCGGTTCCTTCTGCAGAGGCTCCCAGTACTTTCCTTTGTGGCCGAGAACATCATGTGGGAAAGAGTTTATAATATGTGTGTGCAGCTCCCGTGCACAGTTGTATATTGCAGCAGCATGAACATCCAACAACCTACAGTCAGAGAAGCAAAACAATTCCCAAAAAGATGCATGTTTGTTCCTAGGCTTCATTTGCATCCATGGTTACCTGGCTACCCTCTGATCTCGGGCCCTGGACCGCTCCCCGCCAGTTGCACACCTGCACAGCCCCCCTGGCAACCCTTGCACTCAGGGACTGTTTCTGTATCCCTACAGCCCCTACTAGCACTTGATACCTGATGCTTGCACTTACCCGTGCACTTGCCACCAGCTGGCTGCACTTTTTTTTTATTGTCTTTATTTATTTTGCTGTTATACTATGTACTGCACTGCTCCCTCGCCTTCCCCCACACTTTTCCCCTTTCCCCCTCCCCTGCAATTGCGCAATCTCAATGTCACCTGGCCTAGTAGGATTGTTGTCTCTGTCCTCCCTCTGTTTCCCCTCCCTTGCCTCATTGCGCCTTGAAACACTTGTGTATAGGCGCGTTATAAATGCCATATCATATCATATCATATCATAACATATCATATCATAGATGGCACATCCATTAGTGACTTAATTGTATTTACTTTAAAAGAAGTAAACCGAACTACAGATATAGCCCTGGTGCTGATGGGGCTCTGGTGGTTTCTCCTCTCCTGCCTTCTGTGACCTGGGAGATCGTGTCTCACCCTTTGAAGTCAGGACCATGCAAAAGTATGTTGGGACCTAGTGCACAGGCAACTTTGGGGACCCCTGCACAAAAGAAATGGAGGGACCTTAAGATATTCTGGTCGCAACCCCCATCTTCCCACTTTGTTTCAATCACAACCCATAGCTTAATATTTTGCTTATGTAGCGATACAAATAAGCATGAGTACTTCCATCAAAGTGCCCCTTACCACCTTCATCGTGCTTGCATCAGAATAATAAAAAATTGGCAGATCAAAGGCAACATCAGCTGTTCAAGAGGAGGGTGCTTGTGTTGCATGTATATGGGGCAGATTATAAAAATCGCTGCCAAGAAGAAGGCATACAGACTGTAGTATAGATGCAGTAACTACATAACTGTACACAAACCCCAACATGGGAAAATGCTGGGTACCAGGCTCTTTCTTGATCAGTCACCCTTGCGCTGCCTCCGGGGCCTACCATGCTCTTAGGGGCTCTAACTGTAACCCTACAATCCCTTGTCCTCCTTGCACTAGCATGAGTCGTGCTGCACTTACTCAGAGCATTGCTGCCCTGTTTTCCCCTCTCCTCTCCCTTGCACTTCCCCCTCCCTTTCCCCTTGCACTTCTCGGTCTCGCACTTGCACGATCTGAATGACACAAAGACTAGTATGATTGTTTGTCTTGTCCTCCCTCTGTCTTCCCTCCCTTGTCTTGTCTCACCTAGAAACACTTGTGTACAGGCGCGTTATAAATGACTTATCATATTATATCATATCATATCATATCATATCATACAGAAGTTGGATTGGCAGCCTCACAGAATGTACAACTGCTGAAGCTTGAGACAGACTGGGAGCAACAAATAATGTACACACACCACAGCATATATAAAGGCTAGAGGTTAGATATGACCAGTAAGAGGCATTTAGGCAGAGATTAGAAGAGGCCATGGTTTTTTAAGTAGTGTTGCCAGGAGTGTGCCAAGAAACCAATGTTGGCGTCCAGTATGCCAATGGTTACTATGATACATGAAGCAATACTTAAGACAATTAAATCATGAGTGTGGATTATTGGAAAAGCGCACCCTGAGAACTAAATTACTTTTAGGGGCTGACTATTTGCAAATTTTAGGGATTGGCAATTTGTATGTGTTAGGCACTGTGAGATTAAATCAGTTCCCCAGGATCACACACTTTTGGCCCACTCTGCACTGTTGGCACTTGACCACATTGCTTTCTAATTCCTGTTTTACAATAAGGTGCAATTATTTGTGAATGTTTGACTTTCATGAACTAAAAGTAATACTGTACTTTGTGGATCTGACCTGGAAAGTACACAAATCACATTATAACACAAAATGACAATATTGTTTACAGAAAATCTGTATAAGGAAAATGCTTTGCAAAAGGAGAATGATTGTAGTGTCAGTTTCTTCAGCATGCATGGAATTCGTATCTGAGTATTTTACTGTATTTGTCTACTTTACCTCCTATTTAATAGCCCAGCTAAAGAAAGGTTTTGATAAGTTCACCTGCTTATAATCATTGTCTGACACAAACTTGCAGATTGCTATTCATGATGGGAAGAACATTTGAAATTGCAGAAAAAAATCAAATCATATTTGTGACATATAAGTAGAGATGACAATACGCTTGCTAGAGGCCTATGACATATTGTGGTCTCTCTCCTATCTTTCCACTCATGTGGCCTACATGTAAAGGAAGACAGCACATTACAGTGAGATAAGATGATCTGTCCACGATCACAATATCATCCAGTGGGAAAGTCGGGATATGAGCCTTCACAATTTGGCTCCACTGGTACTGATTTGTCTGCCTAATAAACTCACCTAAGTAATGCATTATGCTCATTGAGGGTGGCTACGCTTTTTGGTAAAAACTTCATTTGGAGGACCAAGCTCTAGACCTGCACTATTCTGATGCTATATTAGTTTTACTAACTTGTGTTTTTGGGTGCAGGTAAGTTGTTTTGTAGCACAGTATGTGCTCGAGGGCTCCAGCAGCACTCTTCTGCTGCTCTGCGCCAAGAGTCCACGGTGGGACTCCAACTTTCCCCCCCGGCACTGCAAGAAGACCTAAATTGCCGGATCACCAACACCGATGGAACCACTTTGAAGATGGCCGCCGCCGTCAAGAACAGCCACCCTGAGGCTGGACACATGAGCACCGACCAACCTGATTGGTCAGATTGCCCTCCAATTGCTGCTGTTCATGTTCGCTGGATGGCAGAGCCGGCTGCATCCAAAGGCAGCATCTTAAGTTTCCAGAAGCTCTCTTCTGGTGTGCTGCACCAAGAGTCCACAGTGGGACTTCAGCTGTACCCCCCCGCACAACAACAAGAGCTAAATTGCCGGATCACTAACACCGATGTAACCACTTTGAAGATGGCCACCGCCGTAAAGAACAGCCACCCTGGTGCTGGACACATAAGCACTGACTGACCTGATTGGTCGGATTGCCCTCCAATTGCTGCTGTTCATGTTCGCTGGATGGCAGAGCCGGCTGCATCCAAAGGCAGCATCTTAAGGTTCCAGCAGCTCTCCTCAGCTCTCTGCTGGTACCCGCCCTGGCCCAGGGCCGATCCGCTCAGTCCGATCCTTCCCAGTGCACACTTATCCGCAGGTAAGCCAGCTGCAGCGTTAGACACTAATGACTGTTCTGTTTTATTGCTTCCTAAATCCATCAGACTGCATTGTGCCCGCCATATCCTATTACCAGAGCCCACCCTCTTTCTCGATGCAGCCTTCACTGTGCTTGACGCCATTAGGACCATGACCCCTATCAGTATCCCGCCCACTCAAGGTTACGCTACTGTAACTCTGAAGCAACCTACAGCCTGCCGCGCCTTTCCGGCACTTGATACGAGAACTAGCCATGCACTTAACCATGACGCAGACTATCATGGTAGATCACTGCAGCAAGTAACATTGACACACCCTATCATTCAACCCACCCTACCCCGACTGACACTGGCAACATGAACCCCACATGGAGGGCCCCGCTCCAAACTCCCCTGACTACCGCTCCATCTAGAACATGGTTGGTGAAATCGCAGTACCCCCCATGCACTCATCCAGACTATGTCATCTGGCCTCACTGGCAGAGAGTCAACAAGGCACCTTCCTTGCCTTGCAGTCATGTTACAGGCCAGAGCACTTCAACAACTTATGCCCCGGAAAGGCTTGTTGCCCTCCTCACCTTCATGCAAGCCGGCCCACTTCCCAATAGCTCTCAACTCCCGTCCAAATGTACTACTTCACCAACGACTGGCACCCTGGTCTCCCTACCAGCACTCACAGTGAGAACTAGTAGATTGTAATATAGGACTTGCAAAATCAGCCCCGAATACATCCCTGCCTCTACCTTCATGAGGAATTGAAGATTAGGCATCAGAACTCATCTTGCCCTTCACTCAAGCTCCCCTTAGCTAAATTGGCAACTGCCTTCAGAGCTAAGAGGAGTACACTGCCTTCATGCGACCCCCATAAGACCACTCACCATCCCCAAAACACTATGCATATGGCTAGTGCCTTGCAAAACACTAATGCCCATCACCTCGCATCAACCAAGAACCCATCTGCAGCTGCCCCCACCTCCAGGAAACCATGCACTAAACTATCCACACGAGCCAAAGAACACTTTATGAGCCTACCCCATTCCCACACATTAGGAGGCCCACCCTCCCTCCTCAATGCACCCCTCATAAATGCCAGATCTATCCCTGCTCATGCCCTTGACATTCATGACCTGATCATTGCCCAGGACTTGGACCTGCTGGCCATTACAGAAACCTGGTTACACCATGCATCCGGTCGGGCCCTATACCTGGCAATAACCAACGGTTTCACTATTCTGAGAATCGATAGGCTAGATGCTAGAGGAGGGGGGTTGCCCTTATTTTTAGAGTCACCCTGCACATAAGACCTATTGCCTTACCTATGGTAGCCAACCTTGAGCTGCTTTCTGTCAAGCTCTCAGCCTCGCCATCTGTCTCCCTCACTACCCATATCTTGTACCGTCCACCTGGCCCCATGGGTTCATTTGAAGAAGACCTACTCCAAACTATTGGAGGTAACTTTAAGCCTACCACTAGATCCATCATACTAGGAGATTTGAACTTGGGACTCAACGACCTGCTGGACTACCATGCTACCTCTTTGGCCAACTCCCTTTCTGACCTGGGTTTTAAACATTGTATCAACTCCCCTACGCACAAAAAAGATAGGACCCTGGATTGGGTGGCTGACCTTAACAGTCAGATCACCATCTCTCAACACTCCCCACCCTTGGTCTGATCATCACATACTCTCCTTCACCATAGCACCATCCAAGTCTCACCAGCACACACCCCAGGCCCTTCCCCCTACTTGGAGCTGTAGTTCCTGAAAGATGACTAAAGAAACCATATCCCCATACCCTACAATGTTCCTGCAAGAACACATTGTCGTCACAGACCCTAGGGTACTAGCAGACATCTATGCAGATACCCTAAATAAGGCAGTGAACGCTGTTGCCCCTCTGACCCAGCGGAAAGCTAAGTCAGTTGCCCATATCAACGAAAGGTTGATACCTAACATCTTAGCCCTTCGAACAAAATAAACAACAAGCAGAAACTGCTTGTTAAAAGGCACCAGCTAATACTCCCAAAACTGCTCTGAATAATATTGCTAGAGAATGCAATTCAGCCACCATCGCAGCTAAAGCGACGGCCTATAATACCAGCATCACGAAGGCCAGCTCTAACTCGCAGGACATTTTCCGTGTTCTTAGAGAATTGGAAATGCCAGCTGCCCCCATACACCATCTTAAAAGATGAGTTGTGGTGTACCAGCATTCGAACAGCTTTGAGAACTAAATTACATTTCCTACAGGAGAAAGTATTGCTAATTCAAGCTCTCATTAAAGGGAAGGCCCAAGATCTGCACCTAGGGTCGCCACCCCTTCCCCCAACCCGCCCACCCCGACCTTTCAATTCAGAGAAATTTCAGAAGAAGAGACAGTGAACATCATTAGAAAACTCAAACCCCCCAGATGCAAAGGGGATATCTGCCCAGCATCTATTATCAAGAACTACGCTGACACCCATTCATTGCTAGTTTTATTAATGTATCCTTTTACTCGAACTATGTGCCCACTAGTCTAAAAGAATCTTGGGTCCTCCCCCTACTGAAAAAACCTAGTTTAGACCCTTCAGCTCCCAACAACTACCACCCGATTACCACTATTCCATTCCTATCAAAAAATGTGGATAGGGCAGCAAACAGCCAAATTCAACCTTTCCTTGAATCCAACCACATCCTGTGAAAGCGCCAATCTGGCTTCCGACCAGGACATGGAACTGAGTCAGCTCTGTTAGACTTAACAAATCAGCCTGACAGCTACATAGACGAAGGAAAGACAGCCCTCCTCCTTCTCCTTGACCTATCGGCAGCCTTTGACCTGGTAGATCATTAAACCCTGTGCCACCACCTCTCTGTTGCTGCTAACTTCTTCCATTAAGCCATGTCCTGGGTTGACTCATTCTTTGAAGGGAGATTCATGAGAGTCTTCTCTGACTCAGCCATTGACCCCCCTCCCCCATACCGATCCTTTGTGGCATCTCGCAAGGGTCCTGTGTCTTACACACGCTGTATAATATATTTACCAAACCCCTCTTTGACCTCCTGGATGATATCAGCATAGCCTACACCAACTATGTTGATGACACCCAAGCCCTCATCCCCCTGTCAGGATCCCATGAAGAGGACACTATGACCATTAACAAAATCTACTCAACCACACAAACCTGGATGGTTAAGAACCATCTTTGTTTAAACAATGATAAGACAGAGATCCTAGTGTTAGCGTCGCCAGCTAGACTAAAGAAACTCTCCCCCCAATATTCTTCGTTCTTGATCGATGGCATTAAAATCCCAATCTTAGCGTCTCTGAAAACCCTGGGAGTCCACTTAGATGCCACCCTCTTGCTCACAAAACAAGTCAATGCAATCGCCTCCTCAGCAGCACACACAGCCAAACTCCTTAATGTAGCCAGACAATTCCTCACACCCAACGATTTGCCTCACCATCGCAAGTTCAATAACTGGAACAAGACCCAACTATTGTAATGCCCTCTTTGCAGGCACATCTGAGACGAATATCTGTAAAATGCCGGTAATCCAAAAAAATGCGCTTCTCCCTGCCCTCAACCTCTCCAAAAGAGAATATATCTCTGCTGCAAGAAAGGAGGTGCATTTGCTTGCAATCTAGGAAAGGATTAATTTCAAAATCCTTACAATCACTCACAAATGCCTCATGACACAGCTACCAAGTACATGGCCCAATCAATTGTCAGAACCAACTACAGTAGGCCGGTAAGGTCTACCCATATTCACTGCATCGCACCGCCGAAGTTCAAACGTATCAGAGGAGCAGGTGCCAGTTTCCCGGTAGCAGCAGCATCTCACTGGAGCTCCCTCCCGCTCACTCTAAGAGCAGAACATTCTCAGTGGGCCTTCAGGAAAGCCCTTAAAACCTGCCTCTTTGCCTAATCTTTTCCTTGGCTGACCGCAGACATTGGGAGAGGAGAGACTGATATGTGCTCTGCATTTACTTGTTTTTGATTGTTGTTTGTTATATCCCCCAAGTATATGTACTGTTTAACTGGGTCGCAACAGCGCCTTGATGCCCCTGGGCTTGGGCGCTTTACAAATGCAAATAAATAAATAAATAAATATGTTGATATCACCAAAGATGATATACTCAAGATGATCAACTTTATAGAGGAAAGGCTACCTCTGCCTTGCCAGTATTTCGAACTATGACCTGGCAAAAATGCACAGATCTCTGAAACAAGTGCTTGACACACTGAGCTATCTCCCAAACCACCTGGGCACTGAACTCAACATGCATTTCAAACTTAGTTATTGTACATGATCAATATTTTACCCCCCAACTACATGTGAAAATGCAACAAATGTTGTGCTAAGGTGAATTCACAAACTATGTGCTGCAGGGACTACCGAATGAATTTGCAGGATTCATTGATAATTTCAGACCCTTATAAGTACAACAGCCAGAGAGCATGCCCAGGGCCTCATCAGTGCACTATACAATATCACAAAATGCTATTTATGTGTGTTAAAAAAAATGCATTGACCTCTTTGTATCAGGCAACTAGTCGAGGGCTCCTCCCAGCATTTAAAGTGTGATCACTTATCAGCACACAACAATCAGTATTCCAGTTAACTCATGAGCAGTGCACTTACCATTCCGCATTCTTCACCACCCTGTAGTTAATGTCACAGGTTCGGCCCTGGGGAATAGAGGGCAGACCTTTCCCTGCAGGCAGCGCCCTGTCAACACCACTGAGAAGTTCAGAGGAAATTCTTTTTTGAGTTGCATGGCTGTGAGAAATGTGCAGGTCACTTAATTCAGAAAGGTGACATGTGCATTCCAGCCAGTGCAATTGATGTGCTAGCCAACCTCCTTGAATAGGTAAGTGCTGGGTATGCATACTGGCTCTTTGAAACACTGGGGGTCATTCCGAGGTGGGCGGTAAGGGGTTACCGGCACCGGTAAGGATGCCGGTGCCGGTAACCCCTTACCGCCCTATTCCGAGGTTCCCTAGAGGGACCCGCTGAAAACATCTGGTCAGACCAGACGTCCTTAGCGGGTCCCGTTAGGGGACCAGGGAGCAAATAACGGGCCTGCAAATAGTTTTTTAGCGCCTTCCCCATTCCCATTGAGCCCTATGGGGGCTCGTATGGGAATGGGGTCTTACCGGGTCCGCATAGGTCGGAATGTCCCAGTAAGTCCCCATTCAGAGACACCGGACCCAGACCTGAGTTTGGAGGCAGCCATGGTGCTAATAGCACCATGGCTGCCTCCAAACTCGGAATGACCCCCACTGTCTTGCTGTATAAGCGCCATATAAATAACCAATAAATAAAATAAATATGCTCCGAGAACCAACCAGAGTGCTTGGAGCACACTTCAACATGAAGGGCCCTTTAATGGCTTGTCATTGGATAATGCTTATTCATAAAACAAAAATCATTTCTATCCATGTTGGTGATAGAAATGCAAGTGAGACCACCGTGCTATGAATCGCTGTTATCTGGTAAAATAAAATGCACAGAAGGATCAGAAATGATCCTGCAATGCATTGCACAATTCTCGTATGTCTCTCACAAACAGGGAACTGGGATGCTTCAGAATTCAAATGCACCTTTTTCAATAAGACCTTTTGTTAGCATTTTATAACAAAAAACAAAACATTAATTGAAGCCATATTTTTTTAATGTCTTTTTATAGCACATTTTATACATATAACATAACAAGAGTATGGCCTTTCAGGTGAGAAGTCCCACCCCCCACAGAACTGCATACATTCGTAAATAGAAATAAACAAACATGAGACATCCAATCAGATAGTAGAGCCAGTGAGAGCTCGTTCTGACATCGGTGTGTAACCTGCTGACACAGGTTTGAATCCCGGCAAGGCCAACTCAGCCTTTCATCCTTCCGAGGTCGATAAATTGAGTACCACGCAGTGGGATAATAATATCAACTGTTATTGCAACGCTTAGATACCTGTGGGTTTGTAGCGCTATATAAAAACTAGTTATGTAACATGTGGGGTGTTGCTTATTATCAATCGGAGCAATCTGATCCAATTGGACACTTGTGTGAAAGGAACTAAACATTATAATAAAAGAAAGAACTCAAATAAGGCTTAGACTACTGGCCTAGGCTCACATTCTAAATGGTAAGCTTTCATTAGCTCAATCTGTCAATAAGCACTGCGAGCCTCATTGCTTTATTAAGGAAGAAAGGCACTGTCAGCTGCATTCAGCAAAGAGATGATCAGATCCACATATCAATTACAACCACATTAGTCAACACACCAACGTATACACTCTGTGACTCAGTTAATATTATGAGATTTACTACCTAAGGATGTCCAGTGATGCCCCTCTCTGTTACAATTCGAGCCTGCCTTGGCAGTAAGATGGCAGTATGCTTTGTTGTCTGGCAGAATTCCCGTCACATTACAAGTCGGCGGGAGCGTGCACACACCGTTGGTGCTAACAGTAATTTTGTCTGGCAGAATTACCACCGTACGTGTGTTTTGTGCAGTAATTCTGCCCACATTGGGCAGAATAATTGCTACCACTGGCATATTCGGTACTAATTCTGCCTGCGGAACTACCACTGGCAGAATTACTGCCTGCAGAAATAGCATAATCGCCGGATCGGGGTGCCTGGCAGTGACCATTTTTCAATCCACTCTGAATCTCCCATTTCCTGTTGCCATCCAGAGATAAGACTTGCCAGAATCATGCCACAGGAAAATGGGAAAGCTAAAGTGCCAGAGATGAGGCTGCAGAAACAAAATTCACTGAGGCTAAACTCCAGGTGCTAGTGGATGAGTTTGTCTGACACGCTGAGGAGCTGTATGGGAGCAAACCCTGCAGGACCTCTGGCCAGAGGAAGGCTGCCCTCTGGGCCACCATCAGGGACAAGGTCGTGGCAGTGGGCATTGTCCTAAGGGACAGTGCAGACTGCTGTAAAAAGCGGACTGACCTGAAGGCTAGGCTCTGCAGCCTCATGGCAAGGCACATGCAAGAGACCTCAGACACAGGAGGTGGCACAATAGAACTCCTCGCCCTGACTCCATGGGAGGAGAAGGCCAGCTCCATCCTCCACATGAAAACAATAGGGGGGGATCAGCAGCAGGGAATTTGGAGCAAGCAGTCAAGGGATGGCGGTGAGCCTTTCAGTCCCCAATCCCATATGAATGCACTGGCCAAAAGCATGCGTCCCCCAGCATAGAAGAGCACAATGGGCAGGGGTCAGTAATGCAAGGCGAACAACTGCTTGTGTTTTTATCAAAATTAAACATTTTATTAAATGTAAAAAGTGCAAATTTAACCTCACTAAACCTACTCTGTCAGGGATTTCTCTACCTATTGTAAGGTCTAAGGGATTAACTACTAGCATCAACTAAACTGGCTCTCACACCAAATAACAACACATTCCAACTAAAACATAAACAACATAAATGAAAGCAATAACCAACAACCAATGATTGAAATAACCTTCAGCTGTCCTGGGTGGATCCCTTTCCCAGGATCACATAAAGTCACTTTCTCCCAATGTTTAAAAGTAAAGCAAAGTCTTGAACCAGTTCTCACAAGTTCCAAAAGGAAATAAAAGTTCATCAAACAAAAACCCCAACTGTCACAGTTCTTCGGCCTTCTGTTGAAAAGTTCCCCTTCCAATTTAAGCAAAGAAAACAGCCCCAATGGTAATCCTGGATATCCTTCTTCCATTAGCCATAGTTTGTTAAATAAAGAAACAACTACTTCAACAACTTCCTTAGTTTTCTTGACCTCTGCAGTGTGTTTAGTATACTTGTCAAGATGCTTCTTCTTAGGGGGTTGCTTTCCTCTTGGCAACCCCATTCTACTACTATAACTGTGAGAGCAGGCTCTGTTGTTCCACAGTTTCCTACTAATTTCAATCACCTTCAGGGTAAGATGCACTGAAAACAATATACAACCACAGTTCGGTCAAGTCTACTACGACTTAATGCTTTGGAGTTTTAAGGTATTTGAAGACAAGACTCTCGACCGCCATAGGTAGGCAAGGCATTCTTCTTTCCTGAGCTATGAGGAAATGGCAGCCTCTCTCCCTCTTTTGCCTGTCTTCTTACCACCAAGGTAATCTGCCTCTGCTTTCAGACTGCTGCACCTTTAGCTTCAACAGCCTCCACCTTACAGATTAATGTTTTATGATCTCATCACGAGTTGGGCCTTAGCCCCTACATGCGGCAGTACCGCTAATACAGCTGCATTTAAGGGTTGGCCCAATCATGAGTATGGCCATAAATTGATTCATTCACGTCCAGCTCAGAGCTGGAGATATATGCGCTGGTGGTACACGCATTTTTGGCACTATTACCATCAGCGGTGTTTGCGCCACCCATGCCCATTGGTGGACCCAATGGGAAATGGCGACCACCTTACCACAACTCGTGATCTGGCATAAATTGCACCGGACTGAGTAATGGCAATGCACATGGTGTTGGGTGGTATCCTGGTGCAATTAACACTGGAATACTGCCCAACTTGTGATAGAGACCTTAGACTTTTACAAGCAGCCAGCTCCCCTCCCTATCTTCATTCACACCTTAATGATTCCAGTAGCTACCCTTAAGCTGTATTGCCACACTTTCAGCTTGGGATAGCAATACCACACTTGTATCAGAGAACACTGGATCTTTACCAACTTCAATACTCTTAGAATGGTGGTGAAGAGCACTTAACAAGGCCGGTTTCCCTACAGGAAGGATTTGCCTATTGGCTTTGGCAATGCTTGCTCTTCTCTTCAGTTTATCAACTTCTATCTTTTAGAATGATTATTCTGAATGTTACAAGGGTCTTTCTTCAATAAAGAAACAGATTTAGGCATACGCAACAACTTTTAAGAGATTTTCAGCTTAAAAGACTTCTGCAAAATTGTATTCCCCTTTATTATCACGGAGATTCACAAGTGTTTGCATGCAACTTTGTTTTGATGGAGTTTACCTTGTAACAAGTTGTAAAAGTCAGCTTTAGATTTCTGTGTATTTTTAGAATACATTTGCCTTCTTAATTGGAGACACGCAACCTTTCTGGTAAGTTTTAATGTACAAATTTCAAATATTCCGTGAATGTTATAAATGTTGATGACTTCAAATTTATTAATATCTTATGTATACCTCTGGGCCATGGGTATCTTCAATTTTGAGCATTTCAGTAGTACATTCCATGAACATAATAATTTTGACGAAAATGATTCGATTGTTAAACATTGTAATATTAAAACCATTGATCTCACAAACTACATCTTCAGATAGTTAATCTAATCATGTTTCACCTAAAAATATCAGTTTATAATTTATAAAAACATACGGTTAGTCAGATGATTAATATGTTTGCATTAGTATGGACATATACTGGAACACTATGTAACATTTTAAAAAGACTGATTCGAAAGTGTACCTGATAACCTTCAGAGATGCCGCGGGGAGTTGGTGTGTGATAACCCTGCAAAACATATTAATTAAATAAATATTTACTGTAAAGCCATTAGATTTATATAAAAAGCTGTTAATGTTTATAAACAAAAACATAGTCCATTTATATAGTAATTTAAATGGTCTATCATTCAGTAACACATTGTGCCTCATTACGAGTCAGGCGGTAACCCTGCTGGTGCTACCGGCGGGTTGTCACCGGACTCATCATATTTTACTGGCACCTGACTTCCCGGTGCCACCGGGAGATTACAAGTCAGGCGGCGGTAAAATGTAAGTCCCCATTACCATAGAATCCCATAGGACTCTATGGGAGTGGGGTCAAGGAAGTGCCGGCAACATTGCTAATGGTGCCAGTGTTTCCATGATGACACTGCCTACCATGGCCGCTGCACCCGGCAGGGTCAGACCTGTTGGGCACAGTGGACATGGCAGGCAAACACGTAGTTTGCCAGTCCAGAAACAAGGGTGCCGGTGAGCTTACCGGCATCCTTGTTTCCGGACTGGCAAACTTATATTGAGGCTTTGATACTGCTTTGCAATTAGCAGACAGTGTTGCAAATTCTAACAATAAAAGTTTAATTTGGTTCAATACGTTTTCAAATGTCACCCCTCATCCCCCAGAACGTTTGCAGTATATGAATAGTATGTTGTTGAAGTTTCAGCCTCACCCTATATTAAATTAATATCAATAAAGATGTAAAAGTAAAATCTAAAAGAAATTTGATTTAAATTGATGATGGACAATGGATAAATTGAAGCCTACATTCCACTTAGGCAGAATTCAGGGTTACTAGACACTGAAACAATTACATATTTTGAATAGTCGCATCCAAAGGATTGTTAGCAAAACATTACTTGAAAGTTGAGTGCGGTTGATGTTGCCTATGGAATAGCGCTACATGTACAATCTATATCCTTTAATTGATAGATATATGAACACCCTTGTTAAATCGACAAGTGCATTTGGATTACAAACTGCACCGAATCCAAAGAGAGAATGTAAGTTTATGTGCAAGTCATTCGTCCTCACCATGTGGATGTTGCAAATGTCTGTGGTTTCCTCCATGGAAACGGTCTGTATTTCGGTGTCACCTACGTAAAGACAGACATGCTAATGAACACATTGAACAATATGAACTTTTTGTAAATGACGGATTCCACTTTTTTATAGAACTCTCACATTGAACCGAACTATCAGTGTATACATGACCTATAGATAAAGTAATCTCCATTTGTTTAAAATTTGGTTGTTGAGCTAATGCTTTTCAATTTGCAGATGGTATTGCAAATACAAACATTTTATAATAAGAGAATAACAATAAATTATCACTTGTCATTCCTCATCCTCCAGAACGGTTTCTGCATAAGAATAGTACATTGTTGAAGTTCTAGCCTCCACCTATAACAAACGAATAGCAATAATAAAGATGTAAAAGGAAAATATAAAACAAAAATTAAACTTCAAAAAATCATGATGGACAATATTGAAATTGAAGCTTACATGCCACTTCAAAAGAATTTGTGGTTGCTATGCACTGAAACAAATAAATAATTTGGAATGTCACATCAGAACTATATTTTTGCCAAAATTACTTGAATGCTTAGTGTGGCGGCTATAGACTCAGGAATAGTGGTAGATGTACAATGTATATCCTTTAATTGATACATATATTAACACCATTCGTAAATAGACAATGTTAGACAATGTATATTTGAATTATGAACTATACACCTAGAAAAGGGATAAAGTGAGTTTATGTTTCAGTCAGTGGTGTCACCATATGCATGTTTGATGTGTCTGTGGTTTCCTCCATGGTAATGGTCTGTACTGCTGTTAGTGCGGTCTATGCAAAGACAGAGATACTAATGAACACATTTAACAAATTGACCAATTTGTAAAAGACACCATTTTTTTGAGAATGCTCACATTGCTCCGATCTTTTAATGTATCCATAAACAAGGTATACACAAAGAAATCTACAAATATAAATGTATAAACCACAGAACACTGTGCAACGGTGGAAACTTGTGCAGTAAAATATAAATAGAAGTATTCATCAAAAAATAAAAAAAGAATTAATTATGTTACCTGTTCACAAACGTTTTGCTATCTATTGAATGATCGTTTGGAAAACATATTATATACAAACATTTTACAAAATAGTGCAATATATTAAAATAATAATCGGGCCCCAATGAACTACTCACCAGGTTCAGCATGTGCTCAAATTCAGTAGGAACACCATTGGGTATTAATTTGCGATCGAGTCTGGGGCGACCCTTTTTAGCCAACTTGGACGGTTAGTACATTTATTCAGAGAAGTGCATGCGGCAGACGCGGAATCGATTGGCCCTCACGTCAGCCAAGACATAATTGCCTATGCTTTCAATCTCGGACATTGGAAAGCCGTAGTTTGACAGACATATTTTTACTAGATTGATATCCCTAGGAAAGACATTCATGACTTGACTTTCACTTTTGGCATGGCTAACACTGGGGCAACCAAACACGATATGTGAAGGACATTTTTGGATTGTCCTGATCTGTGATCTGTTAATAAAAACAACAAAAAATAAATGTCAAAATAATGTGACACTGAGTTCTATGGCAAACATAAACTGAGAACATGCCCTGCGAAATATTAGATTTGGAAGCAATGCTCAGTAATGTTATGTGATATGAGGATATGTCAATTATAACACGCATATTGACAAAGTTCACAGTTGGTTAAAAACACATGTATCTTTTGTCTTGCTTTCTCTACCCCCACCCCCTTTGGAAAAGAATTCTTCTCACAGTACTTTTCTCCAAATTTTTTTCAGTGTTCAAATCCCTCCAGAATTATTTGAAACATGCTTCTCTGTATTCCACCTTCTTGGCACTGGGACTCCCCAAAGTCCTGTAACTCTTTGGTAGGGTGATTGGTCCTTAGCCCAATTTAATAAACGTAGGGCTTTTGCCCACTCGAGTATTATAGATTTCTGTTTCCTGGCTGGCTTTGCTAGCCTTGTTGCATAGTATTCATACTCCTTTCTCTCTGTTCCATGTGGGATGTATATACGTCTGACTTTATCAGTTCCTCATTTGTGGGTTGACTTTCCCAGCCTTGGCATAAAGCACACGCATCCCCTTCACTCAGGTTTACATAGGACGTGTGCCCATTTGGTTCTCTTAGATTTGTGTACTGTAGGTGGCTCCTCCAGCCTTGACATACAATTTTCGTATATTCCATTTTCTCAGAATTTCATATTATTGCTGTTTTTGTCAATCTCTGAAACCAAAGTTCGTAACCCTCACTGGCATCCTTACTTTGGGAGCGTTCGCTACCCTGTTGGTACCCATCTTGTCGGCAAAGGCATTTGCCGTGTGGAGCTTGAGACCCGGGCCCCCTTCCTGGCCATGGTCTTGGCGTCGGTTGCCAGGTGCAAGGCACACCACTGTTCTCTAATGGTCACGCCACTAGGGAAGACCATTTTCTTTCCGTCTCCATGCCTCTCCTGACCAGAGCCGATTGCTCGGTCAGAGCACCTGCTTCTCAGCCTCCAGCTGACGGGTCTCGGTTCTCCCACACCACCAGTGTCTCCACGGCTTGGTGTAGCTCCACCCCTCCAGGTCATCCGCACTGCAGAGGATCATCTCTGAGTAGCGATGATTCTCCTCCTTCCATAGGAGTCTCTCCTGCCTTTGCAGTCCTTGCTGCTCTTAAGCATGTCATCAGATCAACAAGAATTGTGCCCGTCTTCTTTGCTTATGGCCTCCAGATGCTGTTCAGTATTACCTGAAGCCAATAGAGTGAATGAAAGGTATTTGTTGGTTATAGTCATAGTGGGAGAAATCAAAGTCTTTCCAACACCCATTTAGGAAGAACGTGTTTTTTGGAATGGGAGTTCCTTATTGGAATGGGAGTCCTTGTCCCCAAGAGTGGCATCACTCCCAATGAGATCCCAATCCCCCAGATCCCTAGGGAGGGTGTTGCATAGCGGGCTTCCCTCCCTAGCCTCACAGGGGGGATTCAATACTGTACTCCTCAGTGGTCGAAGTGAAGAAAAAGAAGTAGTGGAACTATGTTCCCTGCTGGCCTGCACCCACTCCCCACAAACCCCATCACCACCCCCCCTCCAAACACAATACAAACTCCCAAACACATGCACTTGCTTTTTAAAGGAATGGTGCGCTCAGAAATGATAATTGATACAATGATTGGCAATAGTCTAAAACATAGTTTAGACATATTTTTAATGGAAGTACCTATGTAAACACTTTGAGAAAACGAGGCTCAAAGTGTTTACATGGGAGCATCCATTTTGTGATTTCAGGCAGCCTCCTCAGCTCTGCCCTTGCGGCACTAAACAAGCAGCAAAAGCCCCCTACTGGGAGCTTTTGCTTACTGCAGCCAGAGCAGAGCTGAGGAGGCTGCTTTCACTTTCATTTTACGTTTTCTGTGTTCCCCAAGCCCAGGGAGTCACAGAAAACGTAAAATGAAGGCAAAAAGCAGAGGCACACCAATTAAAAATATAATGTTGTTGTATTTGTGATTGCAGTGGCATGGCAATCACAAATACAACAACGTTGTTATTCTGACAGCGGCAGCTTTCACGTGGAGTCTCCTGGGCTCCCCCAACACCGAGGGAGTTCAGGAGACTCCCAGCAAAAGCTGCCGCATTCAGAATAACAACGTTTTTGGATTTCTAAATACTGCGGCAATTACAAATCCACAAACGTATTTCTCACTGCGCCAGCTTTCGCTTGGAGTCTCCTGCACTCCCTCAGGGTTGGGGGACCCCAGGAGAATCCACGTGAAAGCTGCCGCAGTGAGAAGCACTGCGGCATTTCTAAACACCCGCATTGTGTTTCTGCCTACAGCAGCTTTCACTTTGGGGCTCTCGGGCTCCCCCCCGGAAAGCTGCTGTAAGCAGAAACACTGCTGCATTTCTAAACACCCGCGTTGTGTTTCTGCCTACAGCAGCTTTCACTTTGGGGAGCCCGAGAGCCCCAAAGTGAAAGCTGCTGTAGGCAGAAACACTGCGGCATGGAAACACAACCGCGTTGTGCTCGGAGGAGCACGAGAAACTTAGAAAGACAGCAGCATTTTTAAACACAACAACGTTGTATTTATGTTTGGGTAGCTTCATCTTGGAGCCCATAGGGCTCCAAGATGAAGCTACCGCAAACATAAATACAACGTTTTAAAAGCTGCGGTTTTATTTCTAAGTTTTAGAACTTAGAAAAAAAACACAGCTAATGCTTATTTAAAAAAAAAAAGATTAGCACTTACCGAGATGCAGCTGCAGCTTTCCTGCCTGTAGTCTCTGGTCTCCATCCTCCGAGTCCGGCACCAATGAAGCAAAAGCCACCGAGTGGTAGCTTTTGTTTACTACAGCTGGCTGACTTTTGCTTCATTAGTGCCACAAAGGCAAGCACAGGCGGCATCCATTTCACAAAATGGATGCCTCCTAGTGCTTCCCTTTTTAAAGTTTGAACTTCATTTGCTCAAAACTTTACATAGGGACTGAAAATAAAAGTGTTTAGATAATATTTTTATTATTGGCCATCTTTTTGGCCAATAATATTTCTGAGCGAACCATTCCTTTAAGGGAACGTTAGGGTAGTGCACTGAAAGTGCACGTTTCAACTTCTTCCTACACTTTTATTATAAAATGAAACCATTCCGGAACTGTTTCTTTTTCAAATGAAAGTACAGGAACAGTAAAACATAATTTTAAAAAGTAGAGGAGCACCGCTCCCAACCGCTTGTGCTCACTTCGACTACTGGTACCCATTCCCCCGCACTTCTTTTCCAGCCCGGTGCGTTATTTTGAAAAATCTATACATTGATGATGATAACAGTCAATATACCTCATGCTATTTTTTAAAATAAAATACCGCCTCATTACACGGACGGCAGTAAACCATGGCACTAATAGCGCCATGGTTGCCGCCGTTATTTTACCGTGTCCGCCTTGGTGAATGTGGGAATTACCGCCCCATTCCGAGGTGAGCAGGGCGGTAATTCCCCATTCACCAAGGCACTTCCCCATTCCCATTTGAGCCCCCATAGGGCTCAATGGGAATGGGGAAGGAGCAAATAAAGGTACCGCTATTAGCGGTACCGTTATTTGCCCAGAAGTCCCTCAGCGGGTCCCTGATTTAACGTGTGGTCTGACCACACGTTAAGGACGGGACCCGCTGAGGGACCTCGTAGAGAAAGTACAGGAACAGTAAAACATAATTTTAAAAAGTAGAGGAGCACCGCTCCCAACCGCTTGTGCTCACTTCGACTACTGGTACCCATTCCCCCGCACTTCTTTTCCAGCCCGGTGCGTTATTTTGAAAAATCTATACATTGATGATGATAACAGTCAATATACCTCATGCTATTTTTTAAAATAAAATACCGCCTCATTACACGGACGGCAGTAAACCATGGCACTAATAGCGCCATGGTTGCCGCCGTTATTTTACCGTGTCCGCCTTGGTGAATGTGGGAATTACCGCCCCATTCCGAGGTGAGCAGGGCGGTAATTCCCCATTCACCAAGGCACTTCCCCATTCCCATTTGAGCCCCCATAGGGCTCAATGGGAATGGGGAAGGAGCAAATAAAGGTACCGCTATTAGCGGTACCGTTATTTGCCCAGAAGTCCCTCAGCGGGTCCCTGATTTAACGTGTGGTCTGACCACACGTTAAGGACGGGACCCGCTGAGGGACCTCGTAGAGTAAGGTGGTAAGGGTTTACCGGTACCGGTGCCCTTACCGGTACCGGTAAACCCTTACCGCCTACCGTGTAATGAGGCCCCTTGACTCTTCCTGGAGACACTGCATGTTATTAAGGCCATCTGTGACACTATGCATCCAAATGAAACTTAAAATTTAAAAAACTTTTTTACCCTCTCTAGTATCATGCAAAATGTATTAACATTGTAATGAGAACTCCAGCCCAAGCCCATCACACCCACAAATGCAATCAATGTCCCTTTCATTGTACATTCCACCTGAGACACCTCTATTGGCATTGCAGAATACGTTGCAGTCCCACAACCAATGTGTAGAGGCCCCCGGGCCCCTTTCACGAAATTCAATCAACTTTTTTGTATGCATTTAATTATTTAACTGGTTGGTTCATTACAAACCATTCACATTTTACAACGTATCATTACAACATCTCATTCAATGCATTATGAATCCTACACAATCATGTCTTGAATGCAATCAAAATTGATATATCTCCATCTCGTTCTCCTATCCTTTCACCATATAGCAACTCTTCCCAATCCAGCAACCAGCCCCAGATCATGCATGTCTCTCCCGTCTCCCACCATCAGTGTAATCTGTCCCATGCACTGCATCGCTCAGCAGTGATATGTAATAGATTCATTACCAGTATTCAGGCCAGATTACACCTTCTGCCTGTGGTAATAATATGAGCGGTCAAAATATTAGAAGCAGCACAGGTATATCACTTAAGCCACAGTCCAGTTGACCATACTCCTCACTAACATAAATAAAAACCTGATTCGGGAAGATATCTCGCGCTCACACCTATACTTTAACAAAATTTCTAATCAATTTTGGTCCAATAATATTAATGTAATAAAACAACATCAATTTAAAGAGTCCATCAATGCAATAATTCCCAACAAAAAATGTTTTTTAATTTGTCAAAGAAAAACAGCTGACACGTGTTTCGACCTTGGGTCGTTCTCAAGGCTGTGTGAAATTATACAGTCAAATAGTATATAGCAATTAAGAAAAATTATAAAAAGAAAACCATACCATATAGTTCCACATGTCAGGTCAGGATGAGAGAGGTTTTTTGCCATAATCAAATATTTGAATTGATATGAAAGAAAAAAACACAAATTCAAAAGCCACAAATGAGTTCCTCTATCAAAGAAGTCTCTAAAATGGAGACATTACCCCCATAAAAAACTCACTCTTTATAACGACTCCAGATTTAACTAAATTTAGAAGAAATAATATTTAAAATTTCAAGATGTTTGTTACATGCATAGTTAGTTTTTAAACACAAAATCCCAATATTTTCACCTTGTGAAACCATTCTAGCTAGACCAAAATATAAATTTTCAAAGTTAAAATGAATTTGTAAATATGACTGTATTCCCCTGTTAGTACTTGATCATGCAATATTACTGTAACTAAGGCTTACCCCATATATAAATCACTAGAATTCACAAGTTTGAAGTATAAAGGATCACTCAGTTTACTTGGTCTTGAGTTGTCAATTCAATTTTCAGATCTGTATAAGAGATTCCTTTTTATTTTAATTTATTAATTCAAATTACTAAACTGACTGGTATAATGAAATAATAATAAATGCTCACCAGCTTTTAACGATTAAGTTTCTTGAAAAAAATTTTTTATATAGCTGGATGCTATCACATTCCAATCATTTTGACACATAAATTGTGTAGTCTGGAAACAAAGTTCATCTACAAAAATAATAAGCTCATTTGTATATATCACTATGATTCAATCTCCTCCATTAAAGCATTGATCTTACATTATCTTAAGACTCACCATTTAAAGGGTTAGATCCCACGTCTCTTATTTTCTAAAGGGATCCTGCACCCATCACAGAATCTTATATACATTTTGCCCGCGAAAAACCGCGGGCCGTGTTTACAGTGACGTCACGCGCACACGGACGCGATGACGTCATGCGTTAAATGCCGTGATGACGTCACGCGTACGGGCGCGCAAAGTCGTCATCGAATGCATTTAGCAAACGCGGGCGTGTAACTTATCATTTACTGTTCTCGCATCAAATGTCTATTCTTTATCGGAGTTTAAATTCTCACAAAGTGACTCAGCACCCCTCAAATGGACTTCGAAACATTAACAATAGATTTAGACTATATAAATAAAATAAAATTATAAAAAGTATAAAAAGTATATTAATGTTACCTTATGGAATGTGCAAATTAGGCTTGATATGCATTATTGATTTTAGTATATGATAGAATGGCTTCACAAATGATGAATATATCATAAATATTCATAAAAGAAATATTTCCATTTTATAGAAACACATGCATCTCATGGTCATGATTGAGACCATATAAGGTACTCCTAAAATAACAAATTAACTTGCATTCTTCTTGCCTTAATTTGAGCCTAAGATTACCACCTCGTTTCCCCATTTTAATCTGTATAAGTCCAATATATCTAATATTGTCTTGATTATCTAACTGATGACATTGTTGCCAATGAATTGCAAGAGGTGACTTCGGATCGATACTTCTTAGACTGGCCAAATGTTCCCTTATTCGAAATCTCAATTGTCGAATAGTACTACCAATATAGAGTTTTCCACATGTACAGATGATGGCATAAATAACATAACTAGTTTTGCAATTAATAAATTCCTTAATCTTAATTGTCATTCCTCACTAACATGGCAATCTAATTTTACCAAGCACGATCTCCCAATACCACTTCTCTGCACCTCCTTTCAAGCATCTATCCTTCTCAACTGTGACTCCTTCTCCTTCCACAGCAAGTTCTCCCATTGCCTCCCCGTCCGCTGAGGAGTAGCTTGATGGTTGTTGATCCACCATGTTTACTGTCCCATCCACAGTAACCATAACTCGGTTCATGTCAGTATTCATCCTGTCTTTCCACTGTATTTGTTTCCATCTGGCTCAGTGGGATGCACTAGCAAACCACTGTGGGCTACTCCGTGAACTGGTCCTGTTGGGGGTTGGTGCTCACCCCATTTCCATCCTCTACAACTGATCCCAAGTTCTATGAAAAAAACTAAACTTCATGTTGGACAGCACTTTAAGGTTCACTGATAGAAAAACAGGTATTTGATGTTCTCAAGACTTAGTTGTCTATCCACCTCTTCAGACAACCTTCTTGACTGCTGCACCCACATGATGTGGAAAGATCAAAAATTAGGAGCCGATGTCTTTAATCACAAACACATTTCTGGTTCCTGGAGGAATGCATCCCTTTCACAAGAATTACATCACTTAGCAACCATTGCTAATGCTGGTTACTCTCGACTGAGAATGTATTAAGGACATGTGATTGAGGCACCACTTTGGTCTGTATCCACAGGAACAGATCTACTGAGCGCCCTTCTTCAGCAGGTCCACTACTCTAATTTTACATTGCTTAGCCATTTTTTGGAATCCCAGACCCTTTCCTCTCAAACCTGTGCAGTGGCTAAGAGTACATCAACCTGTACCTTCTGCATTCAACAATCTCTCCCAGCTCTGTTATCCAGCCCTCAGCCGGTGAACCTTTAGTGGTGACTGCATGAAGATCTTCCCTCATTAATGTCATGTCACTCCCACCAGGCCTGTCCTTTCCTCCAAGTCTAATCTGGGGTACTGGACTGCCTTCAAAAGTGCAGGCATAGGTGGTTCTGGTGGGTTTTCAAGTCATTGAGTGCCTTCAGTCTCTTCAGTTAGCTAGGAACCAAGGTCATCCGTTCATTTCTTGTTGTGTGCATCAGTGTTATGTTGTCGCTGCCCGTTTTTGCAGTAGCGAGTGTAACAAGCCTCCAGAAGACAATGCAGAGTATTGACCATTGTGAGCCGTGCCTCTTCCGCCCGCCGCCGCTCCGCATCTATGGCGTGGCCCAACCACTGCCACACGGAAGACACTTGTAATCCTGGGTCCTCCTGCCCTCTGGCTGATGCCTGCCCCTCCGATGTCGATGACCCGAGCCATCATGGCTCCCACCTTGTTGCTGCTGCTACTGTGCCTGTGCCTGTGCCCCTGCTCTTGTTGCCTTCACGTCCTCCTCTGGCTGGGGTGCAGTTGTCGTGGTGGCCACCCCTGCTGGACGTCCGACTCCCGACTGTGGCAGGGATGTGTCCCCCACCAGCCTGGCCGCTGGGTTCGAGGCAGCTCCACAGGGTACCCAGGTAATACATGGGTGGGAAGATGGCATGGAGGACGACTGGCGCGTAGGGTGTTCTGATGAGGAGGGGGTCGGAACAAGGTCCAGCAAATGGAGGAATCCAGCCCTGTTGACCAGTCCCAGTAGGTCAACGTGGTCAATGAGGCATTCGAGAGGACGTGCAGTGTCTTCACGAAAACACTGCAGGTCACCTTGCATGCCCCGTTGACGCAACGCCATCCCACTCAGGACAGGCTCAACCCGGTCCCGGATAGCCACATCCGCAGGGAGAGGAAGGCCAGTTGTTGTAAGCGGATCCCCTCCCTGAAAACGGGTCTGGACGTGGGCATCCCTGCTGGTGTGGGATGATGCAGTCACAGGATCGGGGACAGGATTACACACAGGCACCTCCGCGGCGGCCTGTGCTGCCTCCTGTCCCTGCACTGCACCACTAGCACCAGTGGAATCCCCACCTCCAGACCCCGTGTGTGTCCCTTCCACAGCCTCCTCCTCCACCAAACCCCCCACCAACCTGGATGACTCTGTGCCATCTTCCTCCGTCAGACCCTCTGGGGTCTCAGCTGCCCCTTCTGCTGCCGAGGAGTCCACCTTGAACCTCCGCCTCTTGGACCTACCCTCGGCAGCTGTGACCTGGGACGCGACACCATACTCCTCACTCCCCGACAAGATGGCAACCTGGGAGGGGAGCCGGGCCTTGCGTCTCCGGCTGGTGGTGCGATCCCTGCCGCTTTGCTCCACAGCACCCTCTCCGCCCTCTTCATCAGTTGACGCTGCAGACAGGGAGAGATAGAACACAGGCATCAGGGCACTGGACAATGGACTGATACACACATGACAGTTGTACATGAGTGTCAGTGTCAAACTTCAGACATGGCATCACACTCCCCAACACACATGTCATTTCACCTCACACACATGAGCAATTCAACAGCATTATTGCACCAGGCAGCACCATCCATACACAAACAACAGCACTTACATGCATGTGTACATCTCCACCAACTGTTGCAGTGATGAGATCGCCATCCATGTCACATCTGCCATTCAGCCTTCTACATGTCAGTGTCACACGCATCCATGTTGCATCACAGTTGCACACTTGTCAAATACACACACATGCACATGTACACAGTGCAGATACATGCAGCTGGAACCACCATCCATGTGTGACACCACAACCATGCCAACGTACATACACAATAATTCAAACATGTGTGCTCCCACACCTGCATTTGGCCTGCATGCTTATCAACACATACACCATCCATGTGTCTCACACATGAGAGGACTCACATGTGTCAGCCTCACGCCCCTGTACATACACATCCATACATGGCCCTACAAAAACACATGTGCAACCTGCACACTACTGGCACACCACAACAAGCACAGCGTCCAATCAGTATGCATGTACACTTACCGCTCGACTCCAGACGGGTCTACCTCTCAAGGACCTGGACGTGGAGCGTTGGGCGTGTGCGTTCCAGGACCCTCATTTGGTGGTCCGACAGGTGGCCCCAGCGCCCCTTGGCATCCTCTGCCTTCAAGAGGCGCTGGGCCTTGTCGAGGGTCCTGGACCTGAAGTCCTCCCAGCACTTCCGGGCATGTTTAATGTCGCGGACTGCCACCCCCTCCTCGTTGATGGCAGTCACAATGTCCATCCAGATCCTGGTCTGTCCTTCATTGTCGGCGTGCAAACTTCCAAAGAGGGCATCATACTGCCCCAGGACTTGCTCCACCAGGACACCAACTTCCCTAGCACTGAAGCTGGTGGCCCTCTGCCTCTCTGGCTGGGGGTTGCCAGTGGTGTCAGATGGTGTTGTGCCCGATATGGCAATCCCAGAGGCAGGTGTGGGTGGGCAACTGGGACCTGGGGCTGGGCTGTGGAGCAATGGTATCCCAGTCGGGAGTCTTCAGTTCCACCAGGGGTGGTCACAGCAACTGCACCCCTGGCTGACGTGCAGGCAGCAAATAGCAGGGCACGTGGGCAGCAGGCAGTCAGGCAGCAGCAGATGGCAGGTGGAAGCGTGCTTGGGGTTCTGGGGGGCAGGAAAATGGCCTTTTGGGCAGGAGCGTGGTCTTCCGTGTGTATTCGCGTGGCCAGCTTGATACGGAGTGATTTGGCACGTGAGAAGATTGCACGTCAGCGTGTAATACGAGGAAAGGCCCTTAGCATGTAAGCGCGTCAGTGATGTTAGGCGCACAGGCGTTGCCCACAACACGGGTGCATAGTGAATCAGCACGTGAGAAAACTGCACGTCACCGTGCTATTGGAGGAAAGGGCCTTAGCGTGTAAGCGCGTAAGTGACGTTTCACGTGTGGCCTGGCTTAAAAGGTATGAGTATCACGCTATTTCCTTGTACGTGCTTTTTTGTGGAGAGCGAGCGGGTGTGTCTTGTACTTCTTATCAGTTCACACGTGATTACTTCACAACGTTTCCAGTTCGTACTCCCTGTTTCCTCAGACTGCGTTCTTTTCTTCTTTTGGTGGGGGTGTTGCCTACGCGCACACGCGCGTCTTTTTCACGTTCTTTTTCAAGGCAGACAGTGAGTCGCGCATGTATTTTCAAACTGTAGTGCGGGTTTATTTTTCCACGCACGTGGTCTACCAGGGGTTGCGTGCATGTGTGCTTTTGTTTCTGGGGTGCCTGTGCGTTGCGTGACCCGTCATCTTCCCCCAGGGGTCACATACAGCCTTGCTAGAGCACTAGGGTAAGAATTCCATCTAGTACCCTACCCACTTGACCCCAATTGCCCAGGACAATTGTTTACTGCAACTCGAATACGCACAACAACATCAGTGCCATGGTTGGGAGGCGACCAAGCAGTAAGAGAGGCAAAGGTGGCTGACCTCCAAAAGGTGGGCGTGGTGGGCGCGGTAGGGGACGTGGCCAGGATTTGCAGGGTGCCCCTAGACCCCCATGTGTGGAGGACCAATCAGGGACACCCATGCCCCCACCCCCCATGGTTGTGGGAAACGTAGCTGACACCATCCCAGCTCAGCCCTTGTTGGACCGGCCCATTTTGGCACCTGAACCGGCACAGGATGACTCCCAGGCTGACTTCCAGGTCAGCAAGTCTAAGCCACGTGTGGTGGTGCAAGGTGCTGTCACCAGGCCACGTGGATCTGGGGCAGCAATGTCATCTGGTGCCCCAGGTAGGCAGGGTGGGGAGGCTGCAGGGGCAGCTGCAGCTCTATCCACCCCAGCTCTGAGTCTCCCAGCCGGGACAGTGTCGGTCCAGGTCCATCAAACCGACGTTGGCCCTGCCAACATCACCGTGCAGCCAATGCCTGCACCAATACCTAAGGTCATTGTGCATTCGCACACTTCTAGTACCCAGTCCACCTGTGCTTCTGCCCCTACTGACCAGAGCAGCGTAAGCCACTCAGGATCCGCACCACCTTTGAAAAACAAGAAGAAGGGTGCTCTGGCACTACAGGCTGAGACCCCAGACACGGCTACACACTCCAGCACGTCAAGGAAGCCTAGCTTTAATGACGCCGAACCTGATGCACTTGTGGCCTATGTGTCGGCACATATCCGCGAAATGGTGGTGACTGCAGGGTGCAAGACCACACCTGCTCAACGTAGGGCACACTGGCAGACCATCGCGGACCACATTAGTGCCCTTGGATTTGTGAGGCGCACAGCTGATGATTGCTACAAGCGGTGGAATGACCTGAAATGCAGAGCAAAGAACAAGCTGGCCTCAAATCATGCCTCTACTCTGGTGACTGGTGGTGGGTCTCCACCAGAGGACAACCAACTCACTGAACATGAGTCTGTTGCTGGAACCTTCATCACAGAGGAACAGATCCAATGCGTGGGAGACCTACCAGATTATGACACATTGTCCGGTGAGTGCCCATGCATGTGCGTGTAATCCATGTTTATGTTGTTTGGGTGACGGGTTCTGATTGAGTGCCAGGTGACGGTGTGTACTCCTGAGTGGTATGGGTCACCCATGTGCTTCCTCCAAAACATTCACCGGCCTTGGATTTGGGTATGACAGTATCCCTTCTGCCCACAGTAGCCAATTAGCGCCACATTACTGCAGTTGCCCTTGAACTGTCATCTTGCAACAACATTGTTCTGAATTTTTCAGTGTTCATTCAGGCTGATTGTTTCAATTCTCCCATTTTTGCAACACATTTTTCAGCCCTAATGCCACATATGTGACATGCTTCTGTCATTGATTACACTCCACATTGGCCCACATTTAGTGCCTTGTTATGGGAATGATTAGACCATTCAGGCTGATTGAGTATTGGCCTGCTCACATTAACTTTTGGGGCCTGTTTGAATGTGGAACATGATAGTTTTTTCCTGTCATGTTGAAGTGACCAACCATTGATGTGTACATCTGCCTGCGATCACTGTAGTATTGTACACTGGATGTGTTGCAGTGTGTGGCACATGTGTATTTTGTCACACTATTTAGCATTTTTCATCTCATCATGTCTATCTCACATGGATGGGTGACAGTACTCATTCACTGACATATGGCTGTACTTGTCAAATGTACCATGGCTAGGCTACATGCCATCTGTGTGCTGGCATGTGTCATGTATGTGTATTGGACATGCCACTCACAGGCTAATGTGTGATGCCAGTGCTACCCAGCATGCAGCAAATGTGTTGCTTTTCCATCTTGGTGTCCTCAGTGTCTGCTTTTTGCCTCCCCTTCCAACTCATTGACAGTGCATGCATGCCAGGCTTATTGTCATGTGGGACATGTGTAATTCATGTACTGGATCTCTGGCTTGTCAGGCCTATGTGTGTCCTATGGTGCTCATGCCTGTTTCCATTTGTTGTCTTTCATGTTTTTGCAGGTGATGACGCACTTGATGCTGTTGAGGTTGAGGAGATGGTGCAGACCCAGGAGGAATCTCAGGCACGACCGGGCACCAGTGGAGGACGTGGTGTGGTGGTGGGTGAAAACCTAATCTTACTGCAGACCATACTGTCCAGGGGTGTCTCTGGGTGCACCTCCACAGACCTCTATTCAGGTGCTGAATCGGATGATGAGACTTATGTGCTGTCGCAGGTGAGTGTTTCTGGCAGGGATTCTGTTCTGTCCAACCCACCTGCACCAGGGGTAGAACCCTCTATGGGGATGTCAGTGTTGGTAAGTCTGCCTTTGGCAGTTATGAATGCAGGGTCACACTCCACAACATCTGATCCTGTTCCTGGGCCAGCAGATCAGAGGAGGAATGCAGTCCTGCAGCCTCAGGCAGTGCCAGCACAGCAAGGTGCAGATCGCCTTGCCCCGAACAGGTGTGGTGCCCGCCGACACGGTGGCCGTACGCCACCAGGCAATACTGTATGGGAAAACTCCATGTACGGTATGACAGCCCAACAGGGAGCATCAGTTGAAATGATGGCTCAGACAATGGAGAGGGTGGCCACTTCCATTCTCCCCCCTGAAAGGCAGATGGAGCAACAACAGCAGGCAACAGACTCCATTTGCCAATCACACAGGGAAGACATGTTGGCATCCAACAGGGACCAACGGGCGGCACTGGAGACTCTGCGCGAAGCCATATCTATAGAGTCACAGGGCCACAGGGAAGCCCAGAGGGTAGAACTCCATAACCTCAGGGAGACTCTGGGTGAACTTGAGGCTTCCCGAAATTTTAGGTCAGAACAGCAGCTGGAGCAGCTCACACGTTCGCTCTCAGCTGAGCTACAGGCAACTCGGGAGGAGATCCGGGCATCACGCGAGGCCATGCGTACAGAAAGGCAGGCAACCCATCAGGTGCTGCATGGGGATCTCCGTACTATCATCCTCCAGAACGAGACCTTCCACATCCGCATGCTTGCTGCCATGGAGGACCATACCAGGGCTTTGCGTGGGCTGCCTCACCTAGCACCACCACCTCCTGATGCAGCAGCACAGGGTGAAGAGAGCGACAGCAGCAGTTCTCCCACAGTTTCGTAGCTGTGCAGGCCATGAGCCCATGGAGGTTTTTTTTTTTCTCGCAACATCCACGCAGGTGGGTGTTGGTGTGCACCCTGTCCTCGAACCTCCTGGGTGGCCTCCCCCGCCCTGGCCCCCACATGGCCATTTTTTTAAAAACATTTTTTGTTTTGTTTTACAGTGTGTTGTCTTGTGTGGCTCCCGTGGGCATCCACTGTGTATTCCGGCTGGGCACATGCAGGCTTGTCCTGTGTTTGGGTTAGATGCTTGGGGTCCTGACACACACACCCCTCCTGCTTCCCGTTTCCATGGGCTTGCAAAGGGTGTGACCAAGTGACAGTGACTTACACAGTGGCATTGGGCTCCCATGAGCTGTGTGGGCAGTCTGTAGTCATGACTGTGTGGACATCCCTAGTGGGGATTGTTTTTGTATTGAACACTGCATGCTGTATTGATATGTGCTTGTGCATCCATGTCTTCCTCCTTATTCGCAGGTACCTTCTTCATGTCTTCACAAGGCCGTCTCCTTTGCAGATGCAGTTCATGTTGTATGCAGTACACTGACACATTTGCCGGACAGAAACACTCTGCAGTTGGAAGGGGTCGATGTGCTGGCTTATTCAGGTTGTAAGACTTGCACTACTTTGAGTTTGTACTGTCAGATTTTGGCAATGTTTCATGCCGTGTTGCTGTATTGTGTTGCTGGTAAGTATTTGGTCATGTGTCCTGTTTGTTATTGATTACTGGGAGCATATTGGCTGTGGCCTGTTTCCATTTGGGACAGTGCACTTTGTGACACTTGTGTCATGTGTTGTGCATTCCTTTGTTTGCTTTCACATTGCATGACATGCCATGGTGTGTTGGGTGGCGGAGATGGGGAGGGGTTGGGTGACATGGCGATATTTTCATGTTGTATTTTGCAAGGGGGTAGTCATTCATGCAGCATAAATGTGTGTCTTTTTGTGACACAGCATTGGTTGTCTTTCGGTAGGTATGGATGCACACAATGTAACACTTCCAGGTGACCAATCTCAGGCTGGTATGGTTGTGACAGTTGACTGTCCCTTATGTCATCATCATTGACCGTCAGCTGGAATGTGCCAGGGCTGTGTGCACTCCACAGGGGTGTGATTTTAGGTGAAGTTATTAGCCACCAGCTGCGTACGGGCTGCCTCACCACGTGCCCTTCCCCTCCCATGCGCAGCGGCCGTGCATGTGGTTGGGGATGTGGGGGCACCACCATGTCCACCGGCAGGCCCCGGCGTGTTGCGACATTGTGCAGGACACATGCTTCCACTATGATCCTGCACACTACTGGGGGCGCGTATAGCAGCTGGCCACCAGAGCGGTCAAGGGAGCGAAAGCGTGACTTGAGCACTCCGAATGTGCGCTCCATTAAGTCCTGGGTTGCAATATGGGCTGTGTTGTATCTTACCTCGGGTGGTGTGGTGGGGTTCCGAATTGGCGTCATCATGTGGGTGCTCAGAGGGTAGGCACTATCCCCTGGGGAGGTGATGATGGGTATCATTAGTGGGGTTGTGCCATTACTCAGTATCTGACATGCATGCATGTGCAGAGGCATTTATACTCACCAAGCAGCCATGTATCGCCATGCCGCCCAGCTTCTAGGTCCCGGTTTAGGGTTGACATTCTGAAAATGAAACTGTCATGGGTGGACCCTGGATAGTTGGCATATACTGAGGTGATGATTCCCTTGGCATCACATACTACCTGCACGTTGATGGAATGCCAGTGCTTGCAGTTTCTATAGATGTGCTCAGTTGCCCTGGGAGAACGTAGAGCCACATGGGTACAATCAATGGCACCTAGCACTTTGGGGAAATGTGCTACCCCGTAAAAATCCTGGATGGCAGCATGCCTTTCTGCAGGTGTTCTGGGCAGGTATATGTGCCTGCGGACTGATGGGCGTGCAGTCATGATGGCCAACACCTGGTTTAGGCAGCGTGACTGCGTGGCCTGTGACCCCCCCCACTATGGCACTTGTCCGCTGAAATGAACCAGTGGCCAAGAAGTGCAGTACATTGAGCTCCTTTTCCAAGGGGCTCAGTGCTTGGGAGCACAGGGTGGGTGATGTGAGGTCATCCTCCCACTTACTCACCAGGTCGAGTAATATGTGAGGTGGAAACCTGTACCTCCTATACACCTAGTCATCAGGCATCCCAAAAAGGCTGGTCCTGGGTGTAAAAATTCTGGCCCTGACTATCCTCCTCCTCCTGCGGTGTCCCACGATCACTGCTGCGAGGAACGGTATATTCATCGTAGCGTCTGAGCTTGTTTGTTGTTTGTGCGCACTTTTATGCTGCGCGGGTCTGTGTACGCCTGCTTCCTGCTGGCGTACGTGTTTCCGGATTAGCGTGTCTTTTTTGCCGCACGCGTTTGCCTTGTTCGATTCCATGAATACGTGTTGCTGGCGCGCGTGTGAGCGTTCCGCGCATTTGCCTCCTGTACTTCCCCCGTAACGCCCACATTTTCATGCGTTTTTCCCCATTTCGCTTGTTACGCCCCGTGTTACGGCTACTTTTGTTGTGTGCACCGCGCTATGTGCGCTTTTGCTGTGCGCGTAGCGCACGCCGTTTGATGACGTGTGGGCCCGCGTGCGCCACGCAGGATTTTAGCGCACATCCCAGAATTTACACGCACACGGACTTCCATGAATCGATGTGCGCGGCTTTCGCACGCTTGCACTGCGATTTTCGCACTTGCGCTGCGATTCGCACGCTTTTGCACGCTTGCACTGAGATTTTCGGCACACATTAATTCCATGAATCGGCCTGAAAGGAGATGTAGGGATACTGTATATGAGGGGCAGTAAGTGAGCCATGACATTATATTCAGAGGAGGCAGTAAACAGAATACAAACATCAAATAGCTGGAATACAGACATCAAATGAAAGTGCATATTCTTGTAAGTAAGCACGTTTTAATATGATCCAATTCAGGATGAACAAGTTATCTGTCTGTGTTGCACTATATACATATTAACCCAAACTAACCAATTAACACATTTCCTATTAATTGATAATGTACCCTTATCAAACCAGATTCAGATGACATGTCAAAAGTAATGTGCTGTTTTTACAGTAAAGTTAAAACATGCAGGCAGAGTGCATTAGCTGTGATTTCATTACACAAGCTGCAAAGGAAAATATGCACTTTGGAGAAGGCGCTATTGTGTGCTGCAGGAAGAAATTATTACAAACATCTTTGGGAGGTTGTTCTCTAAGGGAAGAGATGCCAACCAGCTCGGGTGATGTGTATACATCAGGAAAAAGGCAGGTTTTAGTGAGATTGACAGGGTTAGCATATAAATTCAGGTGACAGATGGGGTCTGGGGAGTCAGCTGGCAGAATAGCAGAGAACCAAACAGTCAACAGACGTGCAAGTGATCTTGTAGTGCCAGGAAGCTGATGCCTTGACAGACGACCTGTCTCCTTCGTGGGTGGCTGGGCTGTCCCATGATAACAGCGCAGAAATCTCACCTATACTTGAAGTGAGTATATTTGTAAAGTGAGGTGCATGTACGGATAATTGTGTTTATTTTTTACAGTCAGTCAGGATCAGCTGGCCATTTTATAAATAATGCCCTTTTGAAGGAGATATAAATGCGGAAGTGTAAAGGGAGAAAAAGAAAGTTGACCTGCTGTCGTGTTTTTGTTTTCGTTTCTTCTCTTAGACTGTATCTTCTGTCAATTGTGTCGGGACCCAAGGTCTGTGGTAAGATAAGAACTGTGGATATTTAGTCATGAATACAGACTGGCCATGCAATCTAATGTAGAGGTTCTATTTTGTATTAATGTTCATACTGTACAATCTGTTCTCAAATAATAGTGCATATAAAAGAAAAGCATTTTTAAAACTGAATCAGTGGGGTTGCGTTTTCTGTGTCTAAGTATATTCAATGACAAAGAGGGAGGGAAGTTACAAGGAAGAGCACAGTGTGTCAAAAGAGGTAACACATTTTACCACGTGTGGTAAATCAGGAGGTACAGTTTGGTGATCTTAGCAAGCACGTTTAAAAGTGTATGATGCATGGGTGATTGGTGAATCATTGACTATGGAAAACTTTTTTTGAACAAATCTGTCAAAGACAATAGTCCAGCTTCATAGATAAGTGGCTGTGGTGACAGGTAGCACTGTCAAAAAGAATTTCAAGTGTCTTAGGCCCAGTGATCTGTGTTTAGAGTTGACCCTAAATAGAATACAGGTAATGGAGGGGAATCTTGTCACATCATAGAGGGCATCATCAAAATAACGCAATACCACTATAAGAAAATACCCAAACTAGCCCGCTGACAAAATCCCTTACATAATTTGGTGCGTTGGCTTACGGGAAGGAATTTTAAAGCCTGGCAAGTGTGTTCAGCACAGCCATTTGGTGCACTTAAAAGGGAACTCATTCTGTGAGGTGGTAGTGTGGCGCTGCGCGCAGTGTCATTATGACACAAATTGAAGCACACTTTTCCGAGCTGGTGAACTACCTGGAGGCAAAGCTATTTGCCCATGGGATGTGGTCATCAGGAAATGTCTTATGGAGAGATTGTATATGTGGGGAGGTGCAAAAAGAGTAATTGCATGACATTTTTGAAGAAGGCAGTATCGTACAGGTCTGCCTATTAAGACTTTTTAGGACTTCAGACAAAAATGTAGAAAAAGATTGCTTAATAATGTTGTGTGCGAAGCTTTGGTTTCTTTTAAATCAGTCTTTAAGACTGCAAGAGAATGATCCTGAAGTAATTAATAAATTACAGATCAGTTTGGATGAGGCAAGTGAGAAAATAAAGTGTCTAAAATTGGAATTACAGCAATCTAACACAGATGCAATCTAAAGGCAGTCAGTTGGACAAACAGCTGTCTCTGAAAAAAAGGCAATTTGAGGAGAGTGAACAGGAACTGATGGAACTAAAATGGGTAATAGATGCAATCAGGCAAGACAAGGATGACACCATTTTGGAGATGCAAACGCTTCAAAAGGACAACATGGAGAGAGAAAAGGAATTTCCTGCTATTGAACAAGAAATGGTCAAAATGCTAGAGGAGAATGACAAGAAGGACGGAGAGTTTAATCAGTGCTAAATGCAAAAAAATGAAATGCAAACTGTGATTAATAAGATTAGTGATGAGAACTCTAACCTTTGTCAGGTGGCAGACCGACTTCATAAAAGGTGCAAAGATTTGGAACAGCAAATATTTAGTTTTAAATCTCAGGAAAAACAACAAGGTACCATATTTAATGGAATTGAGATTAGCCTGAGCTCTGCCCGAGGAAGCAATATACCAATAGCTATACCTGTGGCTAGATCTGGTGGTAGCCCCTTGGGGGGATTTGATTCACCCACTGGTGGTTACCATAAAACCTGTCCAACTGAGAAAAGGAATCAACGACAGATTAATGCACACCTGAATATTGCGCCAAGTAGCCCCATCAACATAATGAAGTCCATCAAAACTTGTATTAAACCATTCAAAAAGGGAGGCGATTGTTGTATAGAAGACCATTTAGAAACAGTGTATGATATATTTAAAGCTCTTCAGATACCTAGGGAACTGTATAGACAGTATACACGGACACTTGATTCGGCAAGTGCTAGTGTTATTAGAGGCCTTAATGAACAAGAAAACCTGTCATGGGCAGACTTTGGAAAAGAGGTTAGACATCATTGCTCACCTTACCAGTCGATGCAAGACGCTAAAAAGGCAGCGTATAGAATGACAGCAAAGCCAGATATGTCTCCTCGCTGGTTCCTCCAAGATTTAAAAATCGCATTTTCCCATATTGATGTATCTTTTAGCCCTAATTCTGCAGAATTTAAACTGCACACTTTTATGGTCTTCAAAAAGACATTATATCACAGTTAATTCGAGAATTTGACAGAGAAAAATCCTTGCAATGGATTGTGGAGCAGGGAACTAAACTATAGGAGGTAATCTATTGTAATAGAGAGACAAAATCAAAATCTAAAGATTCCACAACAACAGTAATGGAGATAAAATCTGCAAAAATGCCACTTGAATCAGCCCAACCCCAGGCAGGGAACAACATTACACATAATCAAAGGGGCACGCCACCACAGAGGACGCCACCCCAAAACCCTGTATTTCAATCAAATGACCCGAGCAATAGAGAAAATTACATTAGTCCCAGATATTTGGGTGACAGACCTAGGGTAGGATTCCAGCCCAACATGTCAGGCATGAATAACAATCAAAATCAAAATCAAAGCAATAATGGCCCATACCAGACACTGGGGACGCAGAGCAGATTTGACCCTAATACCATGATATATGGCCATCAAGAAAGGCCCCGGTATGTGGATAGGTTAATTGAAAATGGAAATCAGCATAGGGGCAGTTCCCACCAAATGAAAGACAAAACATGAATTATGTTCCATGCCATTATAATCAGTCACCACCACCAGTTAACCACAGCCAAAGAATGGTAACACTGTGTATGTTCTCCACCTCCTATGACCCAGGAGTTCAGAAACAACCCAAATAGAAATCAATCTCCTGAAAGATACCAAAATAGGCCCAATCAAGGTGAATTTAATGAATACTGGCCTAGGCCGCAAAGAGGGGAATGCAGGGAAATGGACATATTTCAATGCCTTGAGGCCCAAGTTAAAATGTTGTCTGAGCAGATAGGAAAACTCTGTGCAGTCCAAAATCAGCAGCCAAGTGAAGGTGCAGAAGGTCATAGGAGTGATCTTGTGCGTTCTGACAACAAGTGACTATGTAATAGCCCCTGCAATAACATAAATACAGAAGCCCATGAACCAGTTTTGTGTAACAGTCCGAAATTGCTTGCTGATTCAAAAATAAATATACCCGACAGTGAAAGTGAAACAAATAGTGCTCACACACATAAAAAGGCAGTGTGGTTCAATTTAGAGTTGAACCAGACTATTGAAGTATGTGCAGATGAAATACCAAAAGGAGAAAATGAACAAAAACCTGAAGAACAGAGAGACAGATTAAAAAAGGACATCTTATGTGAAGATAAAACATCTGATAAAGAGGTAAGTTTTGTTGTTAAAATATCCTCCCTTGATAGTCAGAATACTGAGGAAGGTCTGTCAGAAAAAATTGTTGCTCAAAAAGAGGGTGCAGGCCCTTCACCTAAGGAGTATTTTGAGCCACACATATTTCAGGAGACCGAAAAGACAGATACCATGCGACATGAAAATAGGTGTTCTGAGCCAGAGAATGACAAGCTACCACGTAACATTTGTGAAAATGTTCAGTCAAAAAACTTCAGTGCAAACACTCCAGTCGCAGGTCAGAGGGGCGGACAGTGGCTACACTCCAAATGGGTTCTGAACATGGGAAAATAGACAAAGATTTCCAAAATGAAATTAGCAAAAAGTTGGGAAAAATATCATTTAACATGCCCATGTGTCTGGCAAGAAGTGAAAAGGGGCTAAGAAAGGTGAGTTCTGAAATCAGAAAAAATTCACACTTTTTGTGTGTGCTGGAGGAATTTGAGGACAGGAATTATGCTCCTATCACTGTTGAAGAAAAATGCAATGCATTTGCGATGATTGACACGGGTGCACCGGCCACAATCATGTCCAAAGAGTTGGTGAAAAGTATCAATGAAGGGAGATTGCCACAAAGTCATATCAAAGTGAGACAAAATGAAGGCCCGTTGCACATTTTTATGTTGAGGAGATACCTATCGAAGGTGTCACTGAGGTTGACATAAAAATAGGGAAACACCGGATGAGACAGGAAGTATTGATTACATCCATCAGTGAAATGCCGATTCTGATTGGAACAGATTGCCTGAAGAGGTTGTGGCCCCTCATTGATGGGGTAAATGGGGTCTTATGGTCCCTAGCCAAAAATCCATTGAGGCCTAAGAAGGTGGTGTCACAAAACAACAGTGTAAAAGAATGCCATACTGTGGCTAAATCAGATGATGCACTGGAAGTGTATCTTCTGAATGGCTTTGTGCCAAGTGTCACTGTCATTCTAATGTGTCAGGGTCAAATGCAATGTGAATAAGAGAAACAGTCCCTGGAGATTTATTGGGACCCAAAGAAAAAATGGCAAACAGAAATAGATGAAAACACATAATGCTTTTACTTAAAAGAAGAAAAATGCAAGCCACATGTCACTCCAGAGATGAACACAGAAAAACACATTTCGACCCTTTCGGAAAGCATGGATCCCTATCCGTGTAAATGGTCATTCTGAAATGATAGAAGCCACTTTAGCACCTGAGCAGGAAAGAAGTTTCATTAATGAGAAAATACTCCAGCGAATAATCGACAGGGAGGAGATCCCAAAGTTCAGAATAAAGAACCAACACATTTTTGGGTTGGATGATCTGGACTCTAGAAAGATGCATGTTAAAAATCACCATTGGTCCTAAAAGTATCTGTCACAACGTGTGGATAGTGAGTGGGGCACAAAATAAATTTTATTTGGGAAATTATATTATGCAAAGAATGTGTATGGTGTTGGACTTCCTTAATCACAAGGTGTGGTCCAGATTTGGGGGACCTGCACCTGAATTTGGAGACAAAAGACAAGCTTATCATTGTGCATAGATGTACCATATGCGATTGAATTACAGGTGAAAAAGGATGTTACCATTCCTGCATTTACCAGGCAAGTTACAATAATGCTAAAACACAGAAAGGGACAACAGATGAAGGATTCTGATGCATTTGTGTGCCTAAATGAATCCATGAGGCAGCAAGGGCAAGAATGTGAATATACACCACTGGTAGAGATTGGGGATGGACCCATTAAAATCCTGGTGGACAACAAGGGGTGCCAGGATATTAATTTAGAGGAGAATTCAGCATTAGGAATGGCAATACAAAAATCTCACTGTACTGCAGATTTCAATAATGCAGTGATTGGGAATATCCCTGACAGATATGTGAATGCACAGGGTGAGTTGCTGGAGTATTTGGATTTTCAACCTAATGGAATATTTAAAATTCAGTCTGTGAATCAAGTGAGACAGTGTGCTGTCACCAAGATAATTGCATCCTATTTCATGTAAAGGAAAATAAAATAGAAAAACAGCATATTGAAATGGAAGTCAATATTCCAAAATATTTAAATATGTCAACTCTCCAAAGAGATACGGCCACACGGTTAGAGGAGAGCACAGAGGTTCCTCCATTAGAGGACTTCCCAGAGTTTTCAAAAATGGTAGAAGAACAGGTTCAGGCTGCAGATGCGTGCAACAATGAAGAAGAAAAAGATCAGTTGAGAAAAATATTTATGGAGTTTAAAGAGGTTTTTGCCAAAGACGATTATGATTGCAGCTTAACCAATCTACATGTTGCCACATGGCCAGAGGGATATGGAAGGGAACCAGTATTTGTGCTTCAATATCAGTTACCCCTTACATGTTTGGAATCAATAGCCGAGATAATTATTAATTTAGAATCCAGAGGAATCATTAGGCCCATTCATAGCACATCAAATACTCCCGTTTTGGGTCTGTTAAAACCTAATGGCCAATGGCGTTTGTGTGCAGATCTACGAGAATTAAACAAGAGAATGCCTGTTCCCAGTTGGCCACTTCCATTAACTGATCAGGGTCTCGCACACGTCCACTGGTCAAAGGTGTTTACCACATTAGATCTTACAACTGGATACAGGTGTGTGCCACTGGCTGAAGGTATTCAAAACTCATTTGCATTTTCGTTTGACAAATCTCAATATGCATGGTCCTGAACACCTTTTGGGTATGTCAATAGTGGGAGTGAATTCAGAATATTTTTCAGGATGGCGCTCCAAGAAGCAGCAGAGAGAGGGACAATAGTTTATGTAGATGACGTGCTGATTAAAAATGAGAATATGAAAAGTCATTTTAATGAGATTAGACATGTGCTTGGCCAGTTACAGAATGTGGGAACCAAGGTCTCTTTACAGAAAGCACAATGGTGTAAAAATAAAGTGAACATCTTAGGTCATGCGGTGACAGAGAATGGATTGAATACACAAAAGAAAAAGGTGGAGACAATACAGAGGTTGAAAGATCCTACTCATTTGAAAGGACTAAAGAGTTTATTAGGGATGACAGGCTATAACAGGAAATTTATTGAAAACTATGCAGAAATTACACAACTTTTAACCAAATTATTTAAGCAGGGTGTATCCTGGAAGTGGGAAAAGGAGCAAGGTGAAGCGGTGGTCAGGCTGAAAAAATGTCTCATGAAGGCGCCATGTTTGGCATATCCTATAAAGAACCAGGATTTCTTTGTAGAAATAGGGTTCACTGATCAGTGTATGTCAGGTGTGTTATCTCAAAGGCATGATTTGAATAACAAAACTATTGCATAGGCTAGCAAGGCATTATCTCAGGTTGAAACTAAGTTCAGTGAGTGTGAAAAAGCACTCCTAACCACTGTTTAGGCATTGCAGCATTTCTAACCCATCATTCACAATGAAACACTTGTGTATGAGCGCGATATTAATAAAATATCAATATCAATATCAAATTAAGGGGAAAGAATAATTGTTGAAACAAATCACCAACCCCTACAGTTTCTGCAAAGTAAAAGAATTAGGTCAGGTAATTTGCCACAGTCCAGAATTACTTCCTGGACGTTGGCATTACAGGGGTTCCCTGTGGAAGTAAAATATTGACAAAATAAAAAGAGCCCAGTTGCCCAAGGGCTGGCGGATCTCCACGATTGCGCAGCTGAATGTACACCTGATGAAGCAGAAATAGAATTAAATGAATTTGCACAATCCCCACACAAAGCATTTAATGAGGATGTATGTAGGGAGTAACCAACAGTATATATAGATGGTTGAGCATATCATGTGGAAAATAATGCAGAAAAAGAACTGGTAGCAGGAATAGGAAATATCTGGTTTAAATGTGACAACATCATAAGAGCGAGCATGAGGATTGGGTCTAGGTGTAGCCAAGTAGCAGAGTTGGCTGCTATTTAGAAAGCAGTGGCTACTGCAGTTAAAAATAAACTCAAAGAAATAGTTTTAGTGACTGACTCTGATTATGCGCGTAATGGTTTTGTGGAATATTTACCTGTCTACAAGGCAAAAGGTATGATGACATATAACAAAAAACCTCTTAAACATGGGAAGATGATTCAAGTCATAGTCAAACTCGTATCAGAAAATGATTTAATAATATATTGGAGAAAAATCCAAGGCCATCTAAAAACGCCAGGTGAGGACAAGGAGGGAAATGACAAAGCAGATCAATTAGCCAAAATTGAAGCAGTAACGGGAGAATTGTTTCCTATTGAACACCTGCTTGGTGAAATACAGATAGATGCGATCACACGCTCCAAATCTCCAAAAGAAGTCGAATAGCCTGTAATGCAATGGTGTTATGATACCCCAGATCAGGACTTGATCAAAGCGCAAAAAGAAGACCCAATTTTAGGAATATTTTATAATTTCTTGGTACATGCAGAACAAAATCCTCTGACAGAAAATGATTGTAAAGGGAAAGAAGAATTGAGAGTACTGCCGAAGAACAAAAAGAGAATTAGGTTACAAAATGGATTAATGATTAGAGAATCTGTAACAGGTCAAATCCAATGGGTGGTGTATTTTTCATTTCGGGGAATGATGTTACATCATGCACATGATGCACATGATGCAATAAATGCGGGATACAGGGGATTACAAAAAAACTTTGGACATTTTTAAAGATTACACCTATTGGCCACATATGTCCCAAGATGTTGAATTATACACCAGAGGATGTCTAGTAAGTGCACAATTTCAGCCTGTTTCACCTATGCATAGAGCACCATTCATGAAAAGAGGTTTGACCCTTACGTGGTCTGATCTGCAAAACAACTATGTCGGGCCTGTAAAAAGATCAGCCTGAGGAAATAAATATTTATTAACTGTGGTTTGTCTAATGTCCAAGTGGGTGGAATGCATTCCCGCACCAGATTGCAGTTAGCAAACAGCAGCCACGCTACTGGTAAATCATATTTTCTCAAGATTTGGGTTACCCCAAAGAATTGAGTGAGACCAGGGAAGTCATTTCATTAGTGCCTTGATGATCAACGTTTGGCAAATATTGGGTGTGAAAAGGAAACTGCACATCTCATATCGGCCTTCTTCTTCAGGTGGGGTGGAAAGAAATAATAGGTTTATTTTGGACATATTAAATAAATGTGTGGCTGGGGCAGGTTCTAGTTGTCACCTTCAGCTGTCTTTAGTATTGATGGCCATTATATCAACCCCTGCTAAATCCTCAAACCTCAGTCCTGAAATACCGACGGGGAGAAAGATGACTTATTATACAGAACCAATGAGAAAACACTTGTAAATGCCTCCACAATTCATGAATATGTGGAAGAGTTGAGGAAGCACTTATAACATGCATTTGCATTTGTGCAGCAGAATTTGGAGAAGGCCGCTGATAGTACAAAAACATATTATGCTAGGAAGACTTCTGTGAGGGAATACCAGGTGGGAGATCAAGGCCTACGAATCTAATTTTGGGAAAAGCAAGCATAACAACTCTAGGTTTCTTGCTGCATGGCAAGGTCCATTTACAATAATAGACAAAGTCTCCTCTGTGGTATACAGAATAGTTAAAAAGGAGGGTGAGTGACAGTGGAACAGTCCATGTAAATCAAATCAAGCCTTTTCACCCGAAACATGAGGTGAGAAGGCTGGAGCAAATTGAGACTAGTTGAATGAAAATAAAATGAGCAGAGTAAACATTGAGCCAACAGGGGATCAAGGTAAACACACCTCCCTTTCAGTGAAATTAATGGGAAATGATAAGATGTTCTGGTATGAAGGGATATAACGTGGTGAGGTGTGTATTCTGTCAAATAGTTTTGGTTACATGATGTGGGCTGTATGTTTTGGTTTGTCTAATGATAAACTTAATTTCAGGTGCTCCAGTGAGACAGACCAGTATCCATGGAGCCACCATAATAATAATGACAATCCAATTTTATTTTCAGACATTACAGCAGAAGAGGGATAGAAAATGTGTTGTGCTAGGTACTTAATTTGTTTTGTTTCTTTTTACTTTAGATGACTAATTCCTTGCTCCGTCATCATCGGATCCTTAGAGTGTTGGACCCATGGAGGATGCCACAGGATTGGAGGCCCCGGAAAAGCACCCCAGAACGAGAGAAGGGGTGAAGATAAGGAGCCCGAGATGCCATAAAGATGACGCCTGTGGAGGAGATTCAATGGAGTGCCGGACTAGAGGAGTTCTGCTGATGACAGCATTGTGTGCAGTTGTTGTGCAAAGACTAATGGACAGGACATTCCAGAGATGTGATCCAGTATATTCTGGGTACCGGGAACTAAAAAGTCATAATCTTCACTATTGTTTTTATTTTTCATTTATTGCTTATGGAGCATATTGCTGTGTTGTGCTCCACCAAAATGGAGATCAGACTATTGATAAAAGATGATAAGACTTAAAAAATAAAAAGATTTTCTGAAAAATATATGCTATTTATTGATGTATTGAAACATCATTGATGTATCTGTGGTGGGAAATGTTGCTTGTTCCATGCAGCTGGAGTATGTACATAATTAGTGATACCTGTGGTTTAATGTATATGGTGGGTGTTTTATTTCAAATATGGACCCTTCAATCGGGAGTACACATATTTTTCATTTTTTATTTTTGAAAGGTTGTTTTTGTTTCTACTTATAGTCTCAGGGGGTCGCAGCACTAGAAAAAGGAGGGAGATGTAGGAGAGATACTGGAGATATAGGGATACTGTATATGAGGGGCAGTAAGTGAGCCATGAGATTATATTCAGAGGAGGCAGTAAACAGAATACAAACATCAAATAGCTGGAATACAGACATCAAATGGAAGTGCATATTTTTGTAAGTAAGGGAAGCAAACAAGAGGAAAACTGCCATCAAAGATGGAACAGTTTAGCCTGCACGCCAGGCCATGAAGCAAGAAACCAGAGAGCCCCGTTCATTCGAAGAAGTGAGCCAGAAACTCGAAGTATAAATACTTGCATGTTCATTGTGTACAAAAAATATATATTTTAAAAGCCACCATTAACAAAAACAACAGAGGCAGGGCACCAAAAGAACAGTCCAGGATGGACGCGTTTTGCGCTTTCCACAGCGCTTGTTCACCAAATGTAAGTAAGCACATTTTAAAACGATCCAATTCAGGGTGAACAAGTTATCTGTCCAGTTTGCACTATATACATATTAACCCAAACTAACCAATTAACACCTTTCCTATTAATTGATAATTTACCCTTAACAAAGCAGTGCAAACGAGGTTCAGATGACATTTCAAAAGTAATGTGCTGTTTTTATAGTAGAGTTAAAACGTGCAGACAGAGTGCATTAGCTGTGATTTCATCACACAAGCTGTGAAGGAAAATATGCACTTTGGAGAAGGCGCTATTGTGTGCTGCAGGAAACAATTGTTACAACCATCTTTGGGAGGTTGTTATCTAAGGGAAGAGATGCCATGTGTATATATCAGGAAAAAGGCAGGTTTTAGTGAGATTGACAGGGGTAGCATATACATTCAGGAGACAGTAGGGGTGTGGGGATTCAACTGACAGAATAGCAGAGAAGCAAACAGCCAACAGAGGAGCAAGTGACTGGCCAGGATCGTGCAGTGCCAGGAAGCTGAGGCCTTGACAGACGAGCTGTGTCCTTCGTGGGTGGCTGGGCTTTGCATAATCCGTGATACTCCTGTATCCTGATAATCCAGTTCAGAGGGGTTTCCCATAACAGAGCAGAAATCTCACCCACACTTGAAGTGAGTATATTTGTAAAGTGAGGTGCACGTACGGATAATTGGGTTTATATTATAGTCAGTCTGGATCAACTGGTCATTGTATAAATAATGCCCTTTTAGCATTTGAAGGAAATATACATGTGGAAGTGTAAAGGGAGAAAAAGAAAGTTGGTCTGCTGTCGTGTTTTTGTTTCTTCTCTTAGACTGTATCTTCTGCCAATTGTGTAAGGACAGAAGGTCTGTGGTAAGATAAGAACCGTGGATGTTTAGTCATGAATACAGACTGGTCATGCAATCTAATGTAGAGGTTCTATTTTGTATTAATGTTCATACTCTACAAGCGGTTCTCAAATAATAGTGCATATAAAAGAAAAGTATTTTTAAAACTAAATCAGTGGGGTTGCGTTTTCTGTGTCTAAGTATATTCAATGACAAAGAGGGTGGAACGTTACAGGGAAGAGCCCAAAAGAGGTAACACATTTTACCATGGGTGGTAAATCAGGAGGTAAAGTTTGGTGCTGTTAGCAAGCCAGTTTAAAAGCATATGATGCACGGGTGATTGGTGAATCATTCACAATGGAAAATGTTTTATGAACAAATCTCTCAAAGACAATAGTACAGACTCATAGATAAGTGGCTGTGGTGACAGGTAGCACTGTCAAAAAGAATTTCAAGTGTGTTAGGCCCAGTGATCAGTGTTTAGAGTTTACCCTAAATAGAATACAGGTAATGGAGGGGAATCTTGTCAGATCATAGAGGGCATCATCAAAATAACGCGATACCACTATACCACCATAAGAAAATACAACCAAACTAGGTATAGCCCTCTGACAAAATCCCTTACAGCTCCTATTGTCTGCAGGTAATATTTTACTTTTGATGATAACAACAAGGCAATCTATGGACGTTGTGCCCTTGAACTCTATCAGAACACATTTACAAACTGCATGAACTCCTTCTAGGTATCAAAAGTAAATACGTTTAGATAGGGGGATGCCATTTTTTAACATATTGTTTGCATATTTGGCTATGACTGTTGATTTATAAATGACTTGATCATTTCTAATATCTCCTTTCACAAGATTACAGTCTTTCAACTGGCCCTTGCATTTTCCCAACTGCAAAGGTGCTTCCTATTGATTCTAAAAGCATTAGAGTCTCTTAGAGACCATATACTGTTCCTATATTCTATAGTACTTACCTTTGAATGGATATTTCTTAATAAACTTATAATGAACATTATATGTTTTAATCAATAGGCTGTGTAGGCTTCCCTATATTTTGTGCTTCTTGGGCTAACAGTACCTTGGTACCAGCCTCTCTCTCCTCCCAAGAGCGTAAAGGCCAGACTACTCAAGAACACTACCATTGTGAGAGTTAGATCGAACTTGATGGAAAGCACTGACTAACACTACTGATTGTTTTTCTAATCCCTCAACAGAGGACTCTTGGAAAATCTCCCTAACAAAATGGTGACAGTCGGGTGCACGGTTGAAGCATCCAATGTCCCCACATATAGGTGCCAATAGAACACCTACACTCTGTTGATTGTACATAGCTATTGAATTAGGTTACTTACCTACCGTTTTAAGTTAATGAACTTTGCATTTCTAGAGGCATAAGTGTGCCAGATACAAAAACGGACCTCATGGAAGCTATTGTAGAAGGGGTGGGTGCTCCCCTCCATCTGCTTCGGGATCTTTGTCAACTGATTATCTTTTAGAATCAGAAAGGAGACCCAAAGTCTAAAATCTAGGGAGTGGAAACTGTTGTATGTCCAAATGACTGATAAGGATACAGCTAGAGAACACAAAATTAGCCATTTAGACTTGGAACACAAAACATTGAAGGAGGAACTGGCAAGACAAGATAAGGATAGAACCGCCAGATGGAGTTAAATGGGGATAGATTGCAGGTAGAAGCTGTCAAGGCAACCATTACCAAGGTTTCTGAATCTAGGAATGATGCTGGATCTCCTCCTAATCCTACGTTTCCTATGGATTTAGTATGTATTCGCTTGGGAATAAAGGTTTGGCATGGCCAAACTCTTTGAAATGGCATGTAGGCCCATGGTGTGACTGGTAAGAGTCAGGTGATGTGTCTTATGAGCAAGCCCCCTAAGAGGGTATGTGCAGCAATTCTGGGTTTGTGGGAGTCTGAAAATGTATAATGCATGAGTATGAGGGTAGCTCTAACTCTTACATTTGGCAAGACTACCAGACAGTTCTAAGAAATATTAGGAAACTCAAAAATAATTTATGCTACATTTGGTCAAGCTGGAGCATAGTATGGGTTCTCACTCTCCTAAGTTGCATCAGCTCTCTGCTTCATCTAAGTATTTGAATCTAAAGAAGCTGTCTGTGGCTGGTGATTTGTGGGTGTCACACATAGTGTCCCACAAAGACAAGGGAGAATCTTAGAAGATTGAGGAGGCTAAGAAGTCTTCCCGGGATAAATGTCCTTCTACACAAGGCCCCAAAATAGAGGTAAGTCATTCCCATGGGGTGGGTCCAACCAGATGGATGGCATTACTAGCAGTCGGGAAAGCAGGAATGGTCTCGCTTTCCGTAAGGTATTTAGTGGGAATCCGCGATTCACAGTTTCCTAGGTGTTTGCTGGGTCTGTGGAAATTCTGACCACTCTAGAGGACACGCTTAGTGCCCTAAAAGCATACTAGGTATAGTGACCATATGCCTGTCCTCTGACTCCTTTGATACCCTACAGGCGTTCTAGGCCACTCTACTGATGGTATTGTTGAAAAGACTCCTCTGTAATCTCCCCTGATATGTACACAAGAAGTAGGTTTGTTCCCATACAGGCCTGTAGGTTTGTTCCCATACAGGCTTATTTTAATAAGCCTGTATGGGAACAAACCTACTTCTTGTGTACATTTAGACTGTCCAGTTCCCATTTTACATTTGGACTTTCCTCCCTTCGGTGTCTAATCTCCCCTGATAGCCTTTTGGGACAGACCCCACTTTTCGGAAAAAAAACATTCCTCTAGACTTTTGTATATCCCTTAGAGAGGGGCTGGATTTCATCACTCAGAGTAATATTAGGACTAGTCAGAAAGTTACACCTGTGAGTATAACACCTATAGCTGATGCAAATAGATGGCTCATGCCAACAGATATAATCACTGCTGTTTTAGGCCTGGGTGGGGGTGCTACGTCAGAATTTTTGTTGTGCCTTTTGCTACCTTGAGAAGTCCCTGGAACATACTGCTGGCTTTTTGGTTTCCTAGATTTTCTGTTTGCTGTTAGAGGGACTTCTAATGATGTCCCTCTCCAGCTCCAATTCCTTTTCAGTGTGCTCCCCTGGCTAGTCCATATGGCTACCTGGCCACAGGTACTCGCAGAGTACCACATTATGTCGCTGTGTGAGTTTTGTCACACAGAAAGTGTGCTGGGAGAAGACTTCTGGTAGCAGTAAAATTTACTTTTGACTACATCACTAAGTAGTCTCCGTACTTCATGGTGGCCATTTCCTCCATAAGATGCCAAAGTGACTACCTTGGCATTACAAACGCACTACATCCAGCAATTTTGTTTGTGGACTTTCCTTTTCTTGTTTGGGCCATGACAAAAATGGTCATTCTGCCCATGTAGGCACTTGGAAGAGCCGACAAGGGATTTCTGTCTAAATTGGCTTCATTTCAACTGGATACGTGTCTCCTAGATACCTCAATCTGTGTGTGTGTGTGTGTGCGCGTGCGCATGTGTGTGTGTGTGTGTGTGTGTGTGTGTGTGTGTGTGAGTGCGCACGTGCGCGCTGATGAAGGTTGAGCTTGACTGGCTCCTCCTGATTGCATAACCAGCAAAGCTTTGAAGGATGCATGGCTGTGAATGCGTGTGAAGGTCTAACCCCGTGCCCCTGTGTGTGCATGGCCAACCCTGTGCCCCTGTGTGTACATGTCCAAGGAGACCTTGTGCAACTCTAGATATTTTGCTGCTTGAAACTGATCTGGTAGCAGCAGAAGTGATGACACGTCGCTAAGGAGTCTTGGGGCTGGTTGACTGCTGTATTTCCGAGACTCTTGGAAAACGTGGCCTCTCGATCCTGCTGAATCTAGTTATATGCTCTTCCTTGTCTTCCACCCGGCAATCCTGGCTGGAACACATGGGCCTGTAGCCTTTCTGGTGATCACTTTAAGCTTCCTGGACCACAGTAATCACTGGAACTGAAGTAGACGTCTCTGTTCCCTGGCTAGAACCTGACTGGTGTGTCTCTGCTCTGCCATAATGAACCTCCTCTGTTAAATGGGACATCCAGGCTCTGACATGTGCAGCTGCTCCTCCTCAAGGGACCATTCTATTGCCTGTCCTAAAGCTCTTGGTCTCCACCAGAGAAGGATGTCCCCTCCCTTATAGGGTGACCTCTGTGCTCCCTTGCAGTTGCTTCTGTCATGCCCCCTACTTCATGGATTTTGACTGATTGGGCAAACCAGGTTCAGGTGCACTTAGAGCAGGTAACAATGTGTCTAAAACCTAGATAACTGTGGACAGCTGCGTATTACGGTGTATAGCAGGCTAAGCCTAAAGCCTGGTAAATAAACAGTCGTAAGAACATGAATATACACCAATACAACTGTATTTTTGTATTTGTATTTTTATTTTTCTTTATATAGCGCCTTTTTCTAAATCGCTTTACATAGGAGATAAACGGTACATAAAATCAGTGGTGCAAATCATGGTTCAGCTACAGCTGGTAACAATCAATCAGGGTACTGAAGCAGGTGAGTTTTTAAAGAGGAACGGAACAAAGAGTAAGAAGTAATAGAGCGAAGAGACAGAGAGAGCATGATCCACTAAAGAGGGGCGAGGAGCTAAAAATAACAAAAGCGGGATGGAGAAGGAGAGTAGGATGAGAGAAGAGATACAAGATAGTCAGGGGCGAGTCCATAAAGAGATTTAAAAACTAGGCAAAGAAAATTATATTTAAGCTGAGAGTAGAAAGACAACCAACCAAGTGAGGTAAGAGAAGAAGAGATCGAGTCACGATAAGAAAGAAGACAGAGTGAACAAATAGACGAATGATTGATGGATTTAGGAGTAGCAAGACGTGTAGGAGGAAGACCAACGAACGTGACAGACCAATAGAAAAGTTGAGAAAAGATTAACGAGGAGATAAGAAGTTTTGTGGCATGGAAAGTGAGAAAAGGGCAGACTCTGCGAATGTTGTAGAGATGAAATCGACAGGCACGGGATGTGAGAGAGATATGATGAGCAAAGGAAAGGTTAGAATCGAAGTAAAGACCAAGATTATGGGCAGTGGAAGAGATGGATAAACTGGAGGGAGGAAAAGAAATAAATGTAGGAGGGGACCATGATAAGAGAGTGTTAGCGGTAAAGAATAAGACATCAGTCTCTCCGACGTTCAAAGTGAGAAAATGGGAGGTCATCCAGGATTTAATAGCAGAAATACAAGTTGAGAGAGTAGAATGAATCTCAGGTGTAAAAGCGAAAAAAGGATAGAAAGAGCTGAGTATCATCAGCATAGAAGTGGTGTGATAGTCCAAAAGAAGAGATTATAGGAGCAAGGAAAGAAGTATATAAAGAGAACAGAAAAGGACCAAGAACTGACCCTTGGGAAATGCCATGATCGAGGGGAAAAAGCAAAGAGGTGATACCACCCCAGGAGACAGCTAAAGTGCGGTTGGATAAGTAAGAGAAAAACCACAATTGAACAGAGCCACGAAAGCCAAATGAGGAGAGAGAATCCAGAAGCAAAGAGTGAGCCACGGTGTCAAAAGCAGCAGATAAGTCAAGAAGAATAAGAACAAAGGAGTGTTTAGAATAACGAGCTGTGAGAAGAGAATTTAGCACGCAGGTCAGGGCTATTTCAGCAGAGTGACGGGGACAAAAGCCAGACTGAGTGGGAGGAAGAAGAGATAGACCAGACACGAATGTGGAGATTTATGAATAAACAAGACGCTCAAGGAGTTTGAATAAAAAATGTAAGAGAGATATAGGATGAATGTTTGAGACAAGAAGGGGATTAGCTGTAGGTGTTTTTAGGATAGGAATAATGATAGTATGTTTGAAAGCAGAGGGAAAGGTAGAAGTGGAGAGGCAGATATTGAAAAAAGAGGTAAGAAAGGGTACCAAAAGCTGATAGATTTTAGGAATGAGTGAAGAAGAAATAGGGTCAGTAGGGGCAGCAGTGGGGTGAGCTTTAGCCAAGAGGAGAGCCACCCCAGAGTCAGAAACAGGGGCAAAGTTAGAGTCAGTGTTGGAAGGAGTAGGGAATGGTGAAGGAGAGGAGTAACAAGAGGGAGACACTAGAATATCCTGACGTAAGGAGTGAACTTTAGAAGAAAAGAAATTTGCAAGATCAGATGCTGATAAGGATGTATTAATAGAAGGATCAGGTAAAGGAGGAGAAAGAAGCTGAGTTAATGTTAATGCAGTCCACAACTGCGCATATCCCATGAGAACATACAACTCTTCTCAGCAAAGAGCCATCTGGTGTTTTAAATATACTATGCAGACAAAATATTTGCCAAAACCACAATATTTCTAAACCAATATTTGCCTCAGCCAACATGTGTTTTTCGACCAGTTATGGTCTTTTTCAAGGCTGTCTACTGGCAGTTATTCCCCTATGACTCATAATGTACCTTCCAAGGATATCATCTAGTTTTATACCTCATAATCTCCAGCCCAATTGCATCTCTCATGAATCAAATTAGAATGTACTTTGATTTAGTGTTACTGTGGCTCAGTGGCTGATAACTTATTGACATCATAAATAATGAAGAGTGGCCTGTTAGGGGCACTCACAGCCTCTTAGGGCGTGGCGCATGTACTTCACAGGTTGTCCCAATGGCGTCCTGCATCAGGCCTAAACTAAATTCTGATGTCAAAAGTGACCTCTGCAGCCCCGACCCCTGAGCCTCCTCGACAACATCCTTCAGCTTGGGTAGTGTTCGTGAGGTCTTTAGAGTTTGGATCCATTTCTGTTCTTTCCCTGTTGGAGGTTTGAGGCATTGCTTGGAGTCATGTTCCCCCTGGCCATAATTTAACAAAGCAAAAAGGCTCTTTCTCCAACTCTGTAATCATGCGTTTCTTGGCTTCAGGTCGTCGAACCTGGTCCTTGATCTCTTCTGGGGATGCCCCCAAGAATCCCCAACTCTTCAGTTCCAATGGCCTGCAGGTAATGCCTACTTTTCACTATAACTGCAAGCTGGGCTACATATTGTTTCCTGTTTAACATTTTGGGAAAGTTTTTGCAAACTATTTAAACACCTTACACGTATGAAATTATTTTAATTACCAGATCAATTGCACTGCATATATTTTTAGATAGGTTTTTTAAAAATATTTAGTACTGTTGATGATTAAATAATGTACAAATCATTTGTTTTTATGAACGGTTTTCACACGTTTAATGTCTCTACATTGTTCCCTACTGTAAAAGTGTTTGGTATTGATTTTAAAGGTGTTTGTGTCTCTTTTGGGCACTTCATGTTTTCATATAAAATGTTCTAATAGTCTGAAGTTCTTAGCTTTGGCCTCTTACTCTATAATTAAGAGTGTGTATTCCCCTAATGTTGTGCTTATGTCTAACTAATTGGACCCTGTGCCCCTCCTTTATAGGAATGAAGCCAACCTGCTCAGCCACTCTACCATTGTGACCTGCTCAGCCACTCTACCATTGTGAGACTCAGGGTTAATCTGGTGGGAACCCCATCTTAAAAATGCAGGTTGGATTTTCTAAGTCGATGGATGCTTGAAAAACCCGATAGCACTTAGCGGTGTTTGTTTCCCATGCGAAGAACTTGTACATGTATTAAACATCAGACGAACGCTCCCTCTCCTGTAGGAGTCATCGTTCAACTAAAGGAATGCTTTCCAAACCTTTCATGCAATCTACTTGATGACGCCCTGGGCAGTTTGCCAGACAGCTAACAAATTACAAGGAGTTCACATGTGTGCTTAGCACTCAACATTGCACAATCACCCTTTGTCGTGGATTCTTTCTAGGGAAACGTGTCAGACCGGTTCTCACCGACCTTTGAAATAAGCCCTCTTAAGTATATGCTTAAACCACATACCCCTTTTCAGCTACATCCCAAGGCTCCAGGACAAGACCTTCACAACATGAGGGCAAAATAATTCTGAGCTACGGTTTTTACTCATATTATTTATGTGCAATGCCCTACCCTATCATTGATTGCCTGATTACATTTATATAGTGCGTCAATACACCAAAGGGTCTCTGGAAGCTGCCACTCCCATTGGTGTGATGCGTCCTTTGTGCAGTAATTCTTCGGCGCACAAGTCAATGCGCAGAGACGTTCTTGAAATGAGCTCTCCTTGTGTCTCCCCTTTCGCACCCCTGCTCTCTGTTTTCCATGGAGTGCCCCTTGACTTCCCCCGCCACTCTTCCTATAGAGGGACACCCCCGGTACCGCCGTCCCTCCAGTGGCGTAACACAAGATCTGAGGGCCCCACTGCGAGCCATGCTGAGGGGGCCCCCCCAACTCGGCAACAAATCACGGGTCACGCCACACTCTCCGCCGGCCTAGATTACCACGCTTGCGCAATACGCATGAACGTGCTGCTGAAGGGATATGCCGCACACTGCACTAGGATAAAGATATAAATATGTGTTTTAATGCAATATACAGCACACTTTCTCAGAAAAATTGGCTAAAAAGCCACAGTGTTTGCTATTGTTTTGTAGGGTAACACCAATCGAATACATGCAAGTCACCAACAGTGCACATGAACATTAATGCTTTGCTATTAAAAATGCATGCCACAATGAAAACATGTCCAACTGGCTGCACAATGTAGACCACTGTAGACACACAATAACATTACAGTAAAGCATGCCAGGCCACATTTAGACATTCCTAGACTGGTTGCACTAAAATGCCTGTTGAAGCAATAACACTCATCAAGAAGAAAGCACACATTCAAGCCTGTGTCTCTACAGCCTCTAACAACACGGCCAAACTCTTTCAAATCTGCAAGAAACTGGCCAATCCTGTTGCGGTCTCTACCTCTCCTGTTCCCTCAATAGGCCCCCTGGATGGCTTTAGTCACTCGCTTCTCCGCTAAAACTCAGGACATCCTTTCCACTATCTCCTCTTCCTCTCCCTCTTCCTCTCGCGGCCCCCCTTTGGCCATCTCTCCCTCTCCTCCTTTCTCCTCTTTCTCTCTAACACCTGACAAGCTTTCTAGACAAGTCCCATCTATGGAAGTGTCGTCGAAACAGGTGCTCGCCCGCTCCTCTAGAACCATCAAGGACCATATTGACACCCTTGCTCCAGCCTTGGCCGATTTCTGTAATCATTATTTTCCCACTGGAACTTTCCCCTCTCCCAAACTCTTAGAAAAGCTCTCCCAGCTTTCTTTCCACACTGAATCTGTTGGTTGTCTCCATGACCATCAGTCTGGTTTAAGATCTGCCAGAGGCACGGAAACTGCTCTCCTGAACACCTGTGAAGATCTGATCTCTAACCTCGATCTCAGCATTCCTTCTGTCCTCATCCTCCTTGAACTTTCCTCTGCTTTCGACATGGTCAACCACACCATCCTGATCATCGACTCTGTGAGAAACTGGGCATCATGGATCAGGCCCTGGAGTGGCTGACCTCCTTCCTCTTGGACCGCCTCTCCCAGGTCCAATTTGATCCCTTTCTCTCAGCCACCTCTCTCTACCTGTGGCGTTCCCCAGGGCTCTATCCTCTCACCCTGGTTTTTCAACCTCTACTTGGCCCCTTTGGCCCACCTGATCTCTACCTTCTCTACCTTTCAGTGTTATGCGGATGACACTTAGCTTTCCTTCAGGCTCCCCTCAGCCTCCTCTCCTCTCTCGCTCATTCCTGGTGTCATCTTCAACTCCCACTACCAGCTGCACCCCCTCAAAGGGACTCTTCCCTTTCTCACTTTCCCCCAGAAGCTCACTGTCTCCAGAGCCCTGGTTCTCTCTAGGCTGGACTACTGCAACAGCCACTTTCTCAATCTGCCTTCCTCTACTGTCCGCCCTCTGCATAATCCAGAACAGGACTGTGAGACTTATCCTTGGCCTCAAGCCCAAGGACCGTATCTCTCCAGCCATGAAATGTCTCCACTGGCTCCCGGGTGCTGCAAGGATCAAGTTCAAGACCCTTTGCATTGTCCACATGGCTTTCTGGGGCTGGGATCCGCACTACATCCAACGCTTTCTTCCAAAATACCTTCCTTATCAAGCCCTAAGGATTAGATGCTTCTCAGACAGAGAGTGGGGGGTACATATTTCTCCTCTGCAGGTGCCTCCCTCTGGAGTGTCTTCCCTGTCTCTCTATCAAACTTGAGCCAGAACACCTGAAGTTCCAGAAGCAGCTCAAAACGTTCCTCTTCTCCTCTGCTTTCTCTCTCTCCCTCCCCTGCTGACCTACCTGACCTACCTGTCTGCTCTACCAACTGGTTGCTTGGCTAACCTCAGTATCACTGAGTCCAGGCTCTTTCTTGATCAGTTACCCTTGCACTGCCTCTCGGCCTACCATGCACTTAGGGGCTGTAACTGTAACCCTACAGCCCCTTGTTCTCCTTGCACTACCCAGAGCCGCACTACCCAGAGCCGCGCTGCCCTGGCTGCACTTACTCAGAGCATTGCTGCCCTGTTGTCCCCTCCCCTCTCCCTTGCACTTCCCCCCTCCCTTTCTACTTGCACTTCTCGTTCTCGCACTTGTACGATCTGAGTGACACAAGGTCTAGTAAGATCATTTGTCTTATCCTCCCTCTGTTTTCCTTCCTTCCTTGTCGTGCCTAAAAACACTTGTGCACAGGCGCGTTATATATGACTTATCATATCATAATTTTATCACATGTAAAGGAGGCCCCAGACATGACCTGCACTCATGCCCCTCAGTTCGAGCTACCAAGAGGGTATTCAACAAGGTACGTGACGTATGAAGAGCAAATGAACCTACAAAGAGCTGCACTAGGACTCTGCCCAGTATACATCAGAAGATCCATATCGGTTGAAGCACCCATAATCAGACAACCCTGGGCAGCACGGTACCCGATTAGACAGCCATACCCGCCTCTGATACGAAATGAGGAGTACCTACACACAGTCCACGAAGAGACCCCAAAAGCCTTAATGGAAGGCCAGTGGAAATGACACAAGGGCCTGAACAGATCCGAGAATGAACAAGAGCAGCTATCGAAGATAACATGCCAGTGCGAGTTACTACGAAATTGAATGGATTATACGCAGAGAAGAGATAATGTTAAAACATAAGGAAAAGGTGCTACGAGACAAGATGGAAGCAACCGTCCTGTTCAACGTGTGTAAATAGGCTTAAAACGCAAGATGCTAAGAAATCAATACTGCCTGCAATGCTTAGTAGAAGATAGAGCGGCGAGCGCCAACCATATAACTACCTCAATAAGTCACATTATACAAGTGTGACTCCATTTTGTAAAAGCAGAAAGGTACCCAGGTGGCCAGAGGCCTGACAGGCTAAGTTTCAAAACCCAGCCAAAGGCAGGAGAAGGAGCGGAATCGAAACTTAGCAAAGAGCGGCTCATGCTTAGGAAATCGAGGTCAACCAGAGAATGGGAGGAGAGCATGAGCTCACGAGACTCCAACTACAGAGCATACCAGCCCTTCCGTGAAGGTCAAGATAAGAGAGGCCCATGCAGGTGGCTAGGCTGACACAGAATTAAATGCACAAAAGGCTAGAAACTGAACCAGAATCACGGTGAACCAACACGTGACCAGCCAGGCGCGAAGAGGTACCACCGCCTGATGTCATCCAGAACCCGAGGATGCCATAACTTTTCCTGATAAGAGGCTACAGTTCCAAGGCCATACCCAGCCAACTAATTGACACACAGGGCCTCATTACACGGTATGCGGTAACCATGGTGCTATTAGCACCATGGCTGCTGCCGGTATTTTACCGTGTCCGCCTTGGTGGATGGCGGAATTACCGTCCTACTCCAAGGTGAGCGGGGGTGGTAATTCCCCATTCACCAAGGCACTTCCCCATTCCCATTTTTGCCCCCATAGGGCTCAATGGGAATGGGGAAGGAGCTAATTAGGGTACCACAAATTGTGGTACCGTAATTAGCACCAAGGTCCCTTTGCGGGCCTGTTCATTAACGGCTGGTAAAACCAGCCGTTAAGGTCGGGTCCCGCAAAGGGAACTCGTAGTAAGGCAGTAAGGGTTTACCGGTGCCAGTGCCCTTACCGGTACCGGTGAACCATTACCGCATTCCGTGTAATGAGGCCCATAGCCCTAAAACACTGATTGATGGAAAGGAGGGAGGGTGCATCTTGGGGCACTAGGCACCTGGGTGTCTATTCTGCATGCTGCTAATTAAAGTGGAGATTTATGTTTAGGGGTGCAACTTGCCCAATCACAATGGACCATGTAATCTAGGGTCCTATAGACACTGTAACCAATGAGACGTCGTACTCATAGTGACGTTAATCACGCGTGTTGTAGAGGGATGGGCGTAGACGCCCACCCGATAAGAGTTATCCAATCCACATGCTTTATTTCTCTATACAGATATGGCACCTATACTTAAGTTACCTTTCCTAACAAATTATAATGCACAATGATTTATTATAGAAATTAGACGTCAGAGTTGACGATGTTAGCCTATAAGAATTGCTGTTCTACCAAAGTTTGTGGAAGTCAGAGTGAGACCGGAGATTGCACTACAGCTGATTCCCATTTGTTTCCCTGTTTGATGTATGTATCATTAAACTGACTTCCCTTTGCCAAACTACTGAGTCCTCGTTATTGAGTTGTGTCAGAGTAAGTGAATCCTGCACCCCCTGTCCTCACATGGTGCAGCTATCTTGTCATACAAGTTCTAGAGGGTGAGTGCTGACCAATGGGCCCGTCAGCGAATTCCTCTCCTCGTGAACACACAGATGCCCAGAAAAACATACAATGCTGCAGCAAGAAACGCCTAGACTGGTAGAACCCAAATGCCAGTCTAGCCAGGTAATTAGTTAGCAGGACTGCTTTATCAGAAATGCACAGTTCAAAAAAGTCATACCAAACTGAGGAATGCATAGACTGGCTGCACCAAAATGACTCCCTAGCCACTAATACCACATGTCATGCCTGCTTAGCATGGACATGGTCGACCATTATGATTTATTGCACAATCCCGCCCCCCACAAATCCCTTCTCCCTCCCATCCCCTACCCCAACCTCCAAAATCAGCTCATTGGCCCAGAATTACCTCCACCTCCCTCTTGCTTGTACCAGTGCTTTCGCATGAGGCTCCTTGCCTCATAGGTAAGCACTGAGATGAGGAAATGTGGGACTAGGAGTAAAGACGATTACAGGTAGCTAAGTCAGGCATTACCTTCATGTACCTCTACCTCATCCCAGTACTTGTGTATGAGGCATAGTGACTCACACACAAGTACTGCCTCTTACACAAGTACTGGGATGAGGAAGAATAGGGCTAGGACTAATGCAGATTACCAATACGTAATCAAGGCATTAAACACAAGTAGTGGTGCAACACCATTGAGCTGACTGGGCTTCAGCACTCCCCCACACCCTTTGAAATTGTGGGATATGTTGACTTGACCTGGCTGACCTACAGAGCAGTTGCCGGGCAGAAAAGGACACAGATGTTAAATGGCACCTGGGTTTCGCTGTTAACAAGGGCCCGGCCCAGAAATTACTAACATACAGCATTTCACTGTTAGTACCTGCATTCAAATGCCACATTTTTTAGGCAATTGTAATTGTGATGTGGGTTTAGTACTTGCATGCCAGGGGAGTGGTTGGAAGGGTAGAGAGGGAACAGAAGACCAGTCTTTCTCACAGCAGTCCATAAGTGGGTGCTTTCAGACTTAAATGAGAGAGTTAACTGCTTGGAACATTGAGGCTGCACTAGAATAGTCTCATTAAAATTCGTAAAGAAGTTGGATGCCCCCACACAAATAAGTTTGCTCCTCCCCCACCACACGTGAAGTTAGCGCCTCTCCCAACATTTGAAGGGTTAGCCCCCCTGAAATGCAGGTTTTGTTGCGCCCGTGAACACAAGCACACACACAGGTTTTGTTGCGCCCGTGAACACAAGCACACACACCAATTACCATATACACACACGCACACCCAGCCATCAATACATTTAAGTGTGGACCCTTTCAACGTACATGCACACCCAGTAACCCATACATTTGTGTGCAACCTTTCACCATACACTCACACAGGCAGCCACCTTTACATTTAAGTGTGCACCCTTTCACCATACACTCACACAGTCACCAATACATTTAAGTGTGGACCCTTTCACCATACAGGCACACCGAGGCAGCCACCCATACATTTGTGTGCAACCTTTCACCATACACTCACACAGGCAGCCACCTTTACATTTAAGTGTGCACCCTTTCACCATACACTCACACAGTCACCAATACATTTAAGTGTGGACCCTTTCACCATACAGGCACACCGAGGCAGCCACCCATACATTTGTGTGCAACCTTTCACCATACACTCACACAGGCAGCCACCTATACATTTAAGTGTGCACCCTTTCACCATACACTCACACAGACAGTCACCAATACATTTACGCGTGCACCCTTTCACCATACAGGCACACCAAGGCAGCCCCACATACATTTAATTGTGCATCCTTTCACCGTACACGCACACACGCATACCCAGCCACCCATACATTTGTGTGCGCTCTTTCACCATACACTCACACATGCACACGTCATGGGGTTGAGGGGAGCCATAATACTTAAAAAATAAATTGTTTCTTTTTGAAGTCACTCTGATTTCATAAAGAAATTATTTCCGTTAAGGACCGAAACATAACGGAAACAATTTCTTTATGAAGGCAGAGTGACTTCAAAAATAAACTATTTATTTTTGAAGTCATAGGACTGCCTCCACCCCATGACATGGAGGCCTCCAGCCTAGGGTCTTAATCTCATGGGGTGGGAGTAGCCCCGGGACTTCAAAAAGAAGAAGTTTCTTTTTGTATTCACTCTGCCTTTATAAAAAAAATATTTTTGTTACAGAAATAATTTCTTTCTTTATAAATGCAGAGTGAATTAAAAAAGAAATGTAAAAAAATAAATAAATTTGAAAACATTTTTTTTTTTTTTTTTTACTCCAGGTGGGGCCCACACCCAGGACATGTGGTCGCGGGGTCTGGGGGGGGCCTGTTACGCCAGTGCGTTCCTCATGTCCTTTCCACTCCCCAGCCTTCTCTCCATGCTGCTGCCCCTAGCGAGCTCAGCTCCCCTCTTCTGTCCCCCTCTTTTCCGCTTCTCCGCTCTTGGGGCACCCCTAGAACCTTTGACTTCCCCGCCCACCTGATGCACTTTGCATTTTCTCTGTGCTTTCCTCTCACATGTGTGGTCTCCCAGGCATGGCTAGCCCATCCTTCCGCTTTGCCGTTTTTTTTCCCGCCATGGAGTGACCGCACTGTACTTCTGACGAAATGTACACCATGGACCTTTCCAACAAACTACTGCAACTCTTATCTTCTATAAAACCATGGTTGAAGGAACATTATTACACCGCGGTGTGAGTTTACCGTTCAAGCTGTTGTCACTGTGAAAGAAAAATATCTATGTAATTGCAATTGGTTATTTATAACGCCTTAATACCCAGAGGCTTCTAAGCGCGGACCCGGGGATCGAGCCCGTGTTGCACTGCGTCGTCCTGCTTCCAAGGCGAGGGCGTTGCCCCAAGACTATTCAAAGAGCGCCTCTTTTGGTGATGTCTAGCAATAAGAGAAATACATTTTCTGACAAAGCCCCACGCACTGCTGTGGTGGGCCTGCTCACCAGGCAGAGGGCAGCAGCCTTGGAAGATCCGCAGCTCAGTTCCACATGGTGGCATTGAAAAGGTGCTCTGGAGTTTAAGACATTCTACACAAGCACACCCTTGTTACCTCATGCCAAAGGATGGGATGGCTTCCCTGAATTCAACGTAACACATGGGAAGAATGTATGTTTCTCTGCACTGTCCACAAAGACTGCATGGTGAAGAGAAAAGAATGGCAAAGTCCATTGTTTTCATTTTTTTTCTCTCTCGATGTCGTTATGCGCCATCCCCACACCCACTCACGCACCATGAACGCCATTTTGGGAATCATGTGTGCATAGGAAATACACGCAATCATGACCAATCCTCTGCGAGCAGAATCTTCAGGATTGTTCAGTGTGCGGATCTGGCCCTCACCCTGTAGTAAATCCTCGGCGTTGGAACACACTGCTTCTACACCCACAGATACACGAGTTGGCAGAAGTGGGGGAATTGCTTCAAAGCTCTTATCCACGGTTTGAGTGTTACGGTGTTGACTAAAGCCCTCGCTCACTTGAAGGTGGATGTGAGATCAAACACTTGAAATACTAAATTACCTTGATATAGAATTTAAATAGAGAAACCTGAGTCTTCCTAAGATAGGTTGGGAGAAACTTAGAATTTTACAGCCAACTCTCAAGAGTCACAGGTGCTGGGGACATCACTGGATGGGCAGACAGAAATTGGTGGTGTAGGATCCAAATAATTATTCTAAGTGTCCACAGTGCTGCAAGGATCAAGTTCAAGACCCTTTGCATTGTCTACATGGCTTTCTGGGGCTGGGATCCGCACTACATCCAACGCTTTCTTCCAAAATACCTTCCTTATCAAGCCCTAAGGGTTAGATGCTTCTCAGACAGAGAGTGGGGGGTACACATCTCTCCTCTGCAGGTGCCTCCCTCTGGAGTGTCTTCCCTGTCTCTCTCAAACTTGAGCCAGAACACCTGAAGTTCCAGAATCAGCTCAAAACGTTCCTCTTCTCCTCTGCTTTCTCTCTCTCCCTCCCCTGCTGACCTACCTGACCTACCTGTCTGCTCTACCAACTGGTTGCTTGGCTAACCTCAGTCTCACTGAGTCCAGGCTCTTTCTTGATCAGTTACCCTTGCACTGCCTCTCGGCCTACCACGCACTTAGGGGCTGTAACTGTAACCCTACAGTCCCTTGTTCTCCTTGCACTACCCAGAGCCGCACTACCCAGAGCCGCGCTGCCCTGGCTGCACTTACTCAGAGCATTGCTGCCCTGTTGTCCCCTCCCCTCTCCCTTGCACTTCCCCCCTCCCTTTCTACTTGCACTTCTCGTTCTCGCACTTGTAGGATCTGAGTGACACAAGGTCTAGTAAGATCATTTGTCTTATCCTCCCTCTGTTTTCCTTCCTTCCCTGTCGTGCCTAAAAACACTTGTGTACAGGCGCGTTATATATGACTTATCATATCCTAATTTTATCACATGTAAAGGAGGCCCCAGACATGACCTGCACCCATGCCCCTCAGTTCGAGCTACCAAGAGGGTATTCAACAAGATACGTGACGTATGAAGAGCAAATGAACCTACAAAGAGCTGCACTAGGACTCTGCCCAGTATACATCAGAAGATCCATACCGGTTGAAGCACCCATAATCAGACAACCCTGGGCAGCACGGTACCCGATTAGACAGCTATACCCGCCTCTGATACGAAATGAGGAGTACCTACACACAGTCCACGAAGAGACCCCAAAAGCCTTAATGGAAGGCCAGTGGAAATGACACAAGGGCCTGAACAGATCCGAGAATGAACAAGAGCAGCTATCGAAGATAACATGCCAGTGCGAGTTACTACGAAATTGAATGGATTATACGCAGAGAAGAGATAATGTTAAAACGTAAGGAAAAGGTGCTACGAGACAAGATGGAAGCAACCGTCCTGTTCAACGTGTGTAAATAGGCTTAAAACGCAAGATGCTAAGAAATCAATACTGCCTGCAATGCTTAGTAGAAGATAGAGCGGCGAGCGCCAACCATATAACTACCTCAATACGTCACATTATACAAGTGTGACTCCATTTTGTAAAAGCAGAAAGGTACCCAGGTGGCCAGAGGCCTGACAGGCTAAGTTTCGAAACCCAGCCAAAGGCAGGAGAAGGAGCAGAATCGAAACTTAGCAAAGAGCGGCTCATGCTTAGGAAATCGAGGTCAATGGGAGGAGAGCATGAGCTCACGAGACTCCAACTACAGAGCATACCAGCCCTCCCGTGAAGGTCAAGATAAGAGAGGCCCATGCAGGTGGCTAGGCTGACACAGAATTAAATGCACAAAAGGCTAGAAACTGAACCAGAATCACGGTGAACCAACACGTGACCAGCCAGGCGCGAAGAGGTACCACCGCCTGATGTCATCCAGAACCCGAGGATGCCATAACTTTTCCTGATAAGAGGCTACAGTTCCGAGGCCATACCCAGCCAACTAATTGACACACAGGGCCTCATTACACGGTATGCGGTAACCATGGTGCTATTAGCACCATGGTTGCTGCCGGTATTTTATCGTGTCCGCCTTGGTGGATGGCGGAATTACCGTCCTACTCCAAGGTGAGCGGGGGTGGTAATTCCCCATTCACCAAGGCACTTCCCCATTCCCATTTTTGCCCCCATAGGGCTCAATGGGAATGGGGAAGGAGCTAATTACGGTACCACAAATTGTGGTACCGTAATTAGCACCAAGGTCCCTTTGCGGGCCTGTTAATTAACGGCTGGTAAAACCAGCCGTTAAGGTCGGGTCCCGCAAAGGGAACTCGTAGTAAGGCAGTAAGGGTTTACCGGTGCCGGTGCCCTTACCGGTACCGGTGAACCATTACCGCATTCCGTGTAATGAGGCCCATAGCCCTGAAACACTGATTGATGGAAAGGAGGGAGGGTGCATCTTGGGGCACTAGGCACCTGGGTGTCTATTCTGCATGCTGCTAATTAAAGTGGAGATTTATGTTTAGGGGTGTAACTTGCCCAATCACAATGGACCATGTAATCTAGGGTCCTATAGACACTGTAACCAATGAGACGTCGTACTCATAGTGACGTTAATCACGCGTGTTGTAGAGGGATGGGCGTAGACGCCCACCCGATAAGAGTTATCCAATCCACATGCTTTATTTCTCTATACAGATATGGCACCTATACTTAAGTTACCTTTCCTAACAAATTATAATGCACAATGATTTATTATAGAAATTAGTCGTCAGAGTTGACGATGTTAGCCTATAAGAATTGCTGTTCTACCAAAGTTTGTGGAAGTCAGAGTGAGACCGGAGATTGCACTACAGCTGATTCCCATTTGTTTCCCTGTTTGATGTATGTATCATTAAACTGACTTCCCTTTGCCAAACTACTGAGTCCTCGTTATTGAGTTGTGTCGGAGTAAGTGAATCCTGCACCCCCTGTCCTCACATGGTGCAGCTATCTTGTCATACAAGTTCTAGAGGGTGAGTGCTGACCAATGGGCCCGTCAGCGAATTCCTCTCCTCGTGAACACACAGATGCCCAGAAAAACATACAATGCCGCAGTAAGAAACGCCTAGACTGGTAGAACCCAAATGCCAGTCTAGCCAGGTAATTAGTTAGCAGGACTGCTTTATCAGAAATGCACAGTTCAAAAAAGTCATACCAAACTGAGGAATGCATAGACTGGCTGCACCAAAATGACTCCCTAGCCACTAATACCACATGTCATGCCTGCTTAGCATGGACATGGTCGACCATTATGATTTATTGCACAATCCCGCCCCCCACAAATCCCTTCTCCCTCCCATCCCCTACCCCAACCTCCAAAATCAGCTCATTGGCCCAGAATTACCTCCACCTCCCTCTTGCTTGTACCAGTGCTTTCGCATGAGGCTCCTTGCCTCATAGGTAAGCACTGAGATGAGGAAATGTGGGACTAGGAGTAAAGACGATTACAGGTAGCTAAGTCAGGCATTACCTTCATGTACCTCTACCTCACCCCAGTACTTGTGTATGAGGCATAGTGACTCACACACAAGTACTGCCTCTTACACAAGTACTGGGATGAGGAAGAATAGGGCTAGGACTAATGCAGATTACCAATACGTAATCAAGGCATTAAACACAAGTAGTGGTGCAACACCATTGAGCTGACTGGGCTTCAGCACTCCCCCACACCCTTTGAAATTGTGGGATATGTTGACTTGACCTGGCTGACCTACAGAGCAGTTGCCGGGCAGAAAAGGACACAGATGTTAAATGGCACCTGGGTTTCGCTGTTAACAAGGGCCCGGCCCAGCAATTACTAACATACAGCATTTCACTGTTAGTACCTGCATTCAAATGCCACATTTTTTAGGCAATTGTAATTGTGATGTGGGTTTAGTACTTGCATGCCAGGGGAGTGATTGGAAGGGTAGAGAGGGAACAGAAGACCAGTCATTCTCACAGCAGTCCATAAGTGGGTGCTTTCAGACTTAAATGAGAGAGTTAACTGCTTGGAACATTGAGGCTGCACTAGAATAGTCTCATTAAAATGCGTAAAGAAGTTGGATGCCCCCACACAAATAAGTTTGCTCCTCCCCCACCACACGTGAAGTTAGCGCCTCTCCCAACATTTGAAGGGTTAGCCCCCCTGAAATGCAGGTTTTGTTGCGCCCGTGAACACAAGCACACACACAGGTTTTGTTGCGCCCGTGAACACAAGCACACACACCAATTACCATATACACACACGCACACCCAGCCATCAATACATTTAAGTGTGGACCCTTTCAACGTACATGCACACCCAGTAACCCATACATTTGTGTGCAACCTTTCACCATACACTCACACAGGCAGCCACCTTTACATTTAAGTGTGCACCCTTTCACCATACACTCACACAGTCACCAATACATTTAAGTGTGGACCCTTTCACCATACAGGCACACCGAGGCAGCCACCCATACATTTGTGTGCAACCTTTCACCATACACTCACACAGGCAGCCACCTATACATTTAAGTGTGCACCCTTTCACCATACACTCACACAGACAGTCACCAATACATTTACGCGTGCACCCTTTCACCATACAGGCACACCAAGGCAGCCCCACATACATTTAATTGTGCATCCTTTCACCGTACACGCACACACGCATACCCAGCCACCCATACATTTGTGTGCGCTCTTTCACCATACACTCACACATGCACACGTCATGGGGTTGAGGGGAGCCATAATACTTAAAAAATAAATTGTTTCTTTTTGAAGTCACTCTGATTTTATCAAGAAATTATTTCCGTTAAGGACCGAAACATAATGGAAACAATTTCTTTATGAAGGCAGAGTGACTTCAAAAATAAACTATTTATTTTTGAAGTCATAGGACTGCCTCCACCCCATGACATGGAGGCCTCCAGCCTAGGGTCTTAATCTCATGGGGTGGGAGTAGCCCCGGGACTTCAAAAAGAAGAAGTTTCTTTTTGTATTCACTCTGCCTTTATAAAAAAAAATATTTTTGTTACAGAAATAATTTCTTTCTTTATAAATGCAGAGTGAATTAAAAAAGAAATGTAAAAAAATAAATACATTTGAAAACATTTTTTTTTTTTTTTTACTCCAGGTGGGGCCCACACCCAGGACATGTGGTCGCGGGGTCTGGGGTGGGGGGCCTGTTACGCCAGTGCGTTCCTCATTTCCTTTCCACTCCCCAGCCTTCTCTCCATGCTGCTGCCCCTAGCGAGCTCAGCTCCCCTCTTCTGTCCCCCTCTTTTCCGCTTCTCCGCTCTTGGGGCACCCCTAGAACCTTTGACTTCCCCGCCCACCTGATGCACTTTGCATTTTCTCTGTGCTTTCCTCTCACATGTGTGGTCTCCCAGGCATGGCTAGCCCATCCTTCCGCGTTGCCGTTTTTTTTCCCGCCATGGAGTGACCGCACTGTACTTCTGACGAAATGTACACCATGGACCTTTCCAACAAACTACTGCAACTCTTATCTTCTATAAAACCATGGTTGAAGGAACATTATTACAGCGCGGTGTGAGTTTACCGTTCAAGCTGTTGTCACTGTGAAAGAAAAATATCTATGTAATTGCAATTGGTTATTTATAACGCCTTAATACCCAGAGGCTTCTAAGCGCGGACCCGGGGATCGAGCCCGTGTTGCACTGCGTCGTCCTGCTTCCAAGGCGAGGGCGTTGCCCCAAGACTATTCAAAGAGCGCCTCTTTTGGTGATGTCTAGCAATAAGAGAAATACATTTTCTGACAAAGCCCCACGCACTGCTGTGGTGGGCCTGCTCACCAGGCAGAGGGCAGCAGCCTGGGAAGATCCGCCGCTCAGTTCCACATGGTGGCATTGAAAAGGTGCTCTGGAGTTTAAGACATTCTACACAAGCACACCCTTGTTACCTCATGCCAAAGGATGGGATGGCTTCCCTGAATGCAACGTAACACATGGGAAGAATGTATGTTTCTCTGCACTGTCCACAAAGGCTGCATGGTGAAGAGAAAAGAATGGCAAAGTCCATTGTTTTCATTTTTTTTCTCTCTCGATGTCGTTATGCGCCATCCCCACACCCACGCACGCACCATGAACGCCATTTTGGGAATCATGTGTGCATAGGAAATACACGCAATCATGACCAATCCTCTGCGAGCAGAATCTTCAGGATTGTTCAGTGTGCGGATCTGGCCCTCACCCTGTAGTAAATCCTCAGCGTTGGAACACACTGCTTCTACACCCACAGATACACGAGTTGGCAGAAGTGGGGGAATTGCTTCAAAGCTCTTATCCACGGTTTGAGTGTTACGGTGTTGACTAAAGCCCTCGCTCACTTGAAGGTGGATGTGAGATCAAACACTTGAAATACTAAATTACTTTGATATAGAATTTAAATAGAGAAACCTGAGTCTTCCTAAGATAGGTTGGGAGAAACTTAGAATTTTACAGCCAACTCTCAAGAGTCACAGGTGCTGGGGACATCACTGGATGGGCAGACAGAAATTGGTGGTGTAGGATCCAAATAATTATTCTAAGTGTCCACAAAGTGTAGGCCCTTATAGTCACAATCTAAAGTTATCCTGTGCCTAGGAACCTTTGGTAACAAGGCACTTTTCTTAGTGTGGTGGCAGATTTTTTATTTATTTATGCCATTTATATAACGCCCAAACCCTGGGGTACCACAGCATTTGTTACACATAGCAAATACATTCGTTTGGGCAAATAGAGTTAGGTTACATTAGACATCATTCATACTTGTTGACTAGCCATGTTTTGACAAGTTCTTTTTAATACATTGTACGATTGCTAATTTCTAAATTTCTGATAACCGTTGGTAAGGTTTTCCAGAGGGTAGGTGCAGTGATTGCAAAGCTACTACCTCAGCCTTTTTACTCCTGAAGTGAGGGGTGACCAAGGTAATACTGGCATTTGATCTTAGGACTCTACCTAAGGGTTTCTGGGAGAGTGTGCCATTGAGGTAAGTGGGTACGACTTTGTAGATGCATTTGTGCTCCAAGAGTATTGAACTCTATGCATGCTTTCACTGGCAGACAATGTACCTCGTCTGATGGCTGAGATGTGATCGGAGCACTTTAGCCCTAGTGCCGCTCGCAGCTGTAGTTTGGCTAGGTTGGCGGCAGAGGATCCTGTGACGAGCATGTTGCAGTAATCCAATTTCGATAGAACGAGAGCACGTGTGAGTGTGAGACAGTTGGTGGGAGTGAGAAATTGTCTGCTAAGAGAACTGAGCCGCGAAGTGTAGGCCGTGGCTGAAGAGAGTGTGTTGATGTGTTTTGTTGTGGATAGTTCAGCTTCAAGGTGTACACCCAGGGATTGCACCTGTTTAAGGACAGGAGTGGTGGTACTATCAATGCAGATGGAGGAGAAGGACATGTCTAGGATTTTTTAGGCGATAGGGAGAACCGATGATGAGGAGCTCAGTGTTCTCATCGTTCAAGCAGAGGTTGTGTGTGGCCATCCAGTTTTGCATAGTACTGTAGACTGAGTTGATAGGGATGGTGCCCTGGGAAAAGTAACCTGTGATGGGGATCAGTATTTGGGTGTCATCTGCAAAATTGGTGTAGATGACACCCAAGGGGTCCAGGAGGTCAAAGAGAGGTTTGGTGTACTTATTGTAGAGCGTGGGTGAAAGGCAGGATCCCTGTGGTACCCCTAGGGGCATCGGGATAGGGTGACGGCAGCTTCCCCAGTGAATACTCTGGTGATTCGGTCACTGAGGAAAGTGTGTATCCAAGCAGTGGCATCCGGAGAGAAATGGAAATGCTGGCTAAGATGCTGACAGAGTGTGCCATAGTTGACTAGGTTGAAGGCGGAGGATACATCTAATAGTAGGAGTATGCCTTAGTGTCCTGAGTCCCTGATGAGATCCATTCGGTTTTTTAGATCCAGTAGAGCTGTTTCCGTGCTGTGTCTTGGACGGAAGCCTGATTGCCACCAGCCGAGCAGGAGGTTAAGCTCAAGGAAATGCTGTACTTTGATGTAGGCCATGCAGTCCAGTATCTTGAGGAGGAACGTGACTGTGGTGATTGGCTGGTAGTTGGTCAGGATGGAGGGGTCGAGAGTAGGTATTTTTAGTAGTGGGGTGATCCAGGCTGATTTGATATTGGATGGGACTTCATTGGCAAGGAAGGAGGCATTAACAAAGGTCGTAATTATGGGGGCCAGAGTGGGAGCACAGAGTTTAACTACATGAGTTGTGCAAGCATCCCCTTTACAGTTGGATGGTTTTAGTGTAAGGATGGCAGCGAGCACTTCCTCTTGAGTAACTTTATTGCATTTGAACGGGGCAATGCTGGTGGTTTGGTCCATCGGGGGAGTTGTAAGTGGAGATGACAGGCACTTTGGAGGAGAGATTCACTTTTTTGGAACTGATTTTCACTCGCAGGGAAGAGTTTTTATGAGCAAGGGTGTTTTTGTATGTTGGTGTACCAAGTTGTGCCAGCGCAGGCCGGAGGTGCAGTGGGGATGGGAGTCTCTAATTCTCGCAGGATGGTGAAAAGTTCTTTGGTGTTGGAGCCGCATTATTAAAGTGTTTATTAAACGTTTTGGCTTTGGTGATGATGACTGCGTGACTGCGGTCTTACACATGTATACTGACGAGCCTAGGGCGATACTGTTACTAGGGGAAGGTTTCTCTTTGTAGAGATGTTCCTGGGCTCTTTTGTTCCTGCGCAGGGAGATGAGGTCTTCATTGAACCAATTGTTGTTTGTCGTGCGCGATCTGGGAGTTTTCGCCCGACTGGGGGCGTGCTTGTTGATACAAGATACAAGAAGGTCTCCTCTAATTGACTTCCTCCAGCTGTAGCTCAAGACCCTGATATTCAAGGAATGGCTCCTCCCTAACACCTATGTCCACAAACCTTCCACTGTCCACCCTACCTGAGAATGGGTGATCTGATCCCCACTGTTTCCTCCCCTGGTTGCATGTAGATCCCTAGCTAACAAATTGCCGTCCCCACTATTTTGTTTCTCTGCTTCTCTCACCATCTTCTTTTCCCTATGATTGTAAAGCACTGCATTGCATCTGAAGCTAGGTCAGCGCTCAATAAATACCCAAATAATAATAATAAAAGTATGTTTTTTTTTCGAATTCCTCACTCCACTCCCTTGTCACTTATGGGGTTATAGTTTCTGGGATCAGACTTCTGTATCCAGGAACACACATCACAATATAGTTAGTAGAGGGTGTGCCAATCCCATTAAGCAATGAAGTTGGTTAGTTTTTATTGGTCCCTAGTGGCATGTAAGAGACATTAACCATTTGATTTAAACATTTGAGAGGAACATCACACAGGTTTCTGACAAACAAAACAAGAATGCAATTAGCTATGTGGTAAAACCCCCTCTGCCTTGTAGCGTCTTGTCTCTTGCCTCCATATTCTACCACCCCATCCTCCTCCCATCGGTATTTGAGTTTTGTTCACCTAAAACAGTAGAACAGATGCAATAACTTTCGGCATAGCCATGTTGGTATCTTTGAACTTAGAGGTTGAATAATGTCCCTTTTTTACTTTCTTGTATGATCTATTTTTGAATACAAATACATTGAATGAAAGAAAATATAATGAAATGATTTAGTGTGTTTAAATCGGCTCGAACCACAGTGGCCAAAACTCTGGTAGTGCGGGCCCACACCAATGTGGATTCCCCTATCCTCTGCAACACCAGTTCTTGAGGAGGATGTTGACGTGTGTGCCCTCTGCAGTTAAGGCTTTGAATGGCTGCTATAGGGTCATGGTAATTATGCAAGATTTTATACTTGGATTTCTTGGAGTTGATGTTTCTCTGAGATACTTGCATGAATGTTCTTGTCATTGCAGTCGTAGATCATGCCTGCTCTTCAGATTTCATCATTTGGAAACCTTGAAAATTGTGAGCGCTCGTGATTCGGTGGGAGAAGAGGCCTTGTAGGGGAAGATATCGAAACTGTGGCGCATTTGACTGATGAAAGGAATCATAATTTCGAAGCCACACTGCGTGGATGGAAAACTGATGGACCCAGGTGATAATGTTCTCGTTAAAAAGTCATCAGGTTCTGGCGACTTTTTCCTGGCTACCAACATTCTTTCCCCAAATATTCTAGGAGCGGTATAATTATATATTATTACCTCCAGTCCTAGAATATTTGGGGAAAGTGCCTGATATCCCGGAGGGTGCATCATTAATGCATTTTTTTTTTAAAAGTCGCCAACCTTACGACTTTTTTCATGGTGACATTATTACCTGATAAAATTGATGAGGTCGTTGAAGTGATGAAGAATTTTCTTCATCCCACTCAATCCACCGGAGCACTTTTGCTGTGGTATTTCTATAGGTGGTAGCAGAATAGGGAGAACAGGGGATTTGGGGGCCTGGCTCCTCCATAAAAATGTTGTAAAACATGCAGTGAATTATCCACCGTGGTGGGCGGTCATATTTTTCGTCAATGTCAAACTAATGCACTTTGCATTGGGGCTATTGGTTTTCGGCACCTTGTGCAACCTCAATTGATTTCATGTTTAACATAAGAAAACATGTGACTATTGATGTTTGTGTGATATAATTGCATCGTTAATCTCCAAACTAATGAAATCTTAGATTATCAGTGTATATAATGGACATCTTTATGAGTTGTTTTAACGAAAAGGCTTTTATGAATATCATATAATGTACATCATATAATCTACAGTTTGATTATATTTAAGGAATGCTATGTGCAGCACTTGAGGGATTTGCTGGTTGAGCATTGTGGTTTTTATAAATCGAAATATTCTGTTAATTTCTTCTTATACTTGGCGCAGGGTGACTCCTCGACAGGGGAGGAGCTACACAATACTGATTCGACCCGCCTCCTTAGAAAGGCACCTAGTAGTGTGGCCTTTTCATTGACATTAAACATAGTCTCTCTGACTCTCCTCGGTGGGAGGTATGTTTGGCATTGACGATGTGACTGTTCTCAGGGGAACAGTAATTAAGACGTTTAATTGTGACTATCCTCTGTAGCAGAACCATTCATTATTGTATTATTATCTCAACCATAGGGGAATACTTCTACCCTAGTGATGTACAGCTTCTTTAGGAACGAGATTTAAGGACAATGTTGCATATTATGTGTCATAAGCATCATTTAGAGCCTCACTTTTATGCACTGTTAAAAGGACACACAGGTCCCGATTCTGAGGTGTGCGCAAACACAGGAAATTGTTCTTACATGAAGGAAGAACACTTTCCTTACAAAAACCATATTCTGTTAAAGAAAGAATGTGGTGCAGGGATATGAAGTCTTTTGTATGGGGCTGATTCATGGCTTTACTACAGCCCTAGCAAACATCAGGAATGCAGGGTATCCACATGGAGGGGATTCTCCTCCCAACAACACTGGTTTAGCACGTCAAATAAAACAAGTTAAAACAGGGCACCTGTGAGGTGCCGTTAAACTCTACTGCACACTATTTCCCTTTATAAAAATAGCATTTCTTAGACTGCAGCACCACTTTCCTAATGTATTGAAAGTTTAAGAAAACGTTCTTACATTAGAAAACTATATTTTACGAAATGTTTGTACTGCCACTCGAGCGAATGTTTCCCCCACATCGAGAGATTTTACCAGCTGGAAAGCACGAAATCTTCCCTCCAATATTTCCACCCACTTCAGAATGGTGGTGCTGGAAACTGGAGGGGAGAATGATGTATTTGCACACCACTTTTATCATGAGCCCAAAATTGGGCCCACATGTGTAAAACATGCAGAGACAAACTTTCTGTGTGTTTTAGCGCCTCCCTGCTGCTTTGATCAAAAAATCATTTCAGTTGGTTTCTGCGCTCCCCGCTGGCATGACAATATTGATGTGGGTGTCAAGGCGTGGATCCTTTACATTCCTGCTTGCCCTTTTGAATGTGTAAATGGCAAGCATATTTGTAAGGAACCCTAGTAACTCTGGCATAACATCTTTTTATTTATTTATTATTTATTTATTTGGTAATGTGTATAGCGCACCAACTCCTATGGCATCTAGGCGCTTATTTCTTAAGAAGATGGTTACAGTAGTTGTTTGCCAAAGTGATGGATTACAAACTTTGCTCATAATTTACAAAGGTATTCAATTGCATACAGAGATTACATTTTGTTTGAAGTAGTAATGGATTACAAACGTTGCTCATTACATAGATACTCAGTTGCTTGCCAAGATGACATTGGGAAACATAGTTTAGCATAGTTTACAGGACTTATATATGTTGCAGTGGATACCAGGTTAGATAGGTACAGGTCAGGCAGGTTTTTAGAGACCTAAGGTGAAAAGCCAAGTTTTGAGACTTTTATGGAGGGTCCAGAGCGAAGGGTTCGCTCTTAGTGGCGGCGGAATGGAATTCCATAGTTTGGCCACGATCACTGGTGAGTAGGTGTGAGTATGCTGTAAGGGTGGGCCTGTTGGACTGGGCTCTGGAAGTTAGGCTAGACAGGCAGATCAGGGCGCTGTTGGAAAGGCATTTATGTTTTAGCGATAGGGCTTTGAATTTGATACAATCTTGCACCCCTAACCAATGGAGATTGTGCCTGGATGACGAAATATGTTCCTTTTTGGGGATGTCTAACACACAGGGAATTGCTTTGATACACATTACCTCCAACAACGGGTATAGTATCCTTTTTTGTTATCTAATATAACTGTAATGCACAAAACAGGAACAGGACAGAAAGCTTCACTTGAGCTAATTTCTTTATTGTGCCATCAATGCAGCCCTAACACTCTCCCTGAAAAGGACACACTATCCTGGCCCTTCATGATGCACCTCACCCTAGAAAGCACTGGTGCACCGACTAAGAGCGGGGGGTACATGCGGGCAGTGCTCACCCTGTTCTTACATCCGATGAGATGATTTTCAAAATGTAATTTTTCACAGAGATTACATTCAACCCACTTTTGATTCTGGCCCAAACAAGTTAAAAATTGCAGTTACGGGAAAGCAGGTTTCCCGGCTGCACACTTTGGTCAAACAGACAGTTCACGTGGGACTGGACGTCAGAATTTCAGACAATTTATTTGCCCTCCGTGAGGTATGTCTGGTTGGCCCAAGTGTAATGTCTAAAACATTTTAAGAATATAAATATCAAAATCACACTCTCAACAAGTGGAAATGCACCCCCTATTAAGCTCTTTCTTTGGAGTACATACACAGTTAAATTGTGCGAGAGCGCATAATTAATACATAAAACAAATTGCAATATCTACATCGATTCAAAATTTTTAAACCACACAAGTCCTCTTGTGTCACTCTTAGTCAGGTGACATCTATATTTCTGGTCGACCGGTTTCAGTGATTGTCTTTCGTATATCATCTTCCTCAGGACCCATTATTTTCTTTCTTAGACCCAATCTGCATGCCCCTCAGAAAAGGAGATTCAACATGTTCTGTGGGGCAAAATAGGAGAAAGTCAGGGTGACTTCTCTCACATTTGGGGTAGAGTGCATGGCATTTTATACTGTTTCTCATGTATAAAATAATTCATTTTTCAATTTTCAAAAAAGAGATCAATTTGTGACATTAAAAAGGGGCTATTTCACCACACCCCACCACCATTGAGTGTACGACATTGTTTCATTTCAGGTACTGATAATCGTACCTGTTCATCTGTTGTGTGTGCAATGAAGTGGCACATTAGGTTTTAGGAATTTTAGCACTTCCAGTTAGTTGGATCAGGGCACCTATGTTGATCCTTGATCTGCAACATAAAGGGGGCTCATATTGGATTTCCTGTTAACATAATACATGAACAGCCCTACATAATAGGGTTCACTATCCCCACTTTTTGGGGCAACTTCGAATTACCTGGCATCTGTTATAGTTGTCTCATTTCAAGGAAGTAGACCTCTTCTGGTATAGCGATCTTCTTATTAATGCACCTGGGTTAGTCCTGTAATGTAAGGGAAAACCCAGTTCGTGTCAGTTACCCGAGTATACAGGGCATTCTTTCACTCTATCTATAGCTAGTGCTGTATACCTTCACTAAATCAGCGCCTAGAGTGCATTTCCTTAATGGACCACTCTCCCACGATATCTTTACTAGCCCAAGTGGAGCTCCCATCCATGTGAGTATAGAACATCAATGCAAACAGTGTCTATTACAGCGTTTCAACTTTCAAATAGGCACCCCTTGTTGGTGTCATTGTGGCATCAATTCGCAGATAACACGTTCCGCATTTGCTAAATATTCTTACTTGGTTTTGTTCTTTCCCAGTCCTGCCGCTTAGCGTCTAATACGCGGTAGGCGGTTTCCTCGCGGCGTTCGGCTGTTAGTATTGAGCGTTTGCGTAATGCGGAAGCAATTAATGCAAGGCAGGCCGTCCCGGCAGCCAATAGAAAACAGAGGCCGTGTCATGTGACACGGCGCCCATTTTAGACTGGGCATGCTTGTCCATCGTCCATCTCTATTCCAGGTAGGGCGCTCTATCCACATAGAGTCTCCTACGCTAGTGAAAAGAGCCAGAGCCATATCGTGCAATCCGACCGCCATCATAGGAGGGGCAAAGCGCACCCATCCACTTGATCTTCCATACTCTTTTAACGGATTGAGCTAGTATTGGTATTTTCTATTTATTTCATTTACACTGGGACTTTTCTGTTTTTATTTTCCACCAATTACAGTGGATATTTTAATTTGATTTGAATAAAACCCAATAAGGCAATATTAAATGAAATAAAACAGATATAAATAAATGTAAATTATTGTCGTTAAAGAAATCTCTACGGCCAGTTCAAATTACCCATGCCGAATATCCATTACACAGCACCTGTGTCTTTTATGTTTCCCAAAAGGCAAACTGACTAATTTAATTCCAATAAGCCAAAATGAACAGGTATCAGTAAGTAGGAGACTGGCTTTCAGATCAGACAATTTTTTTTGTCATATTGTAGAAGCCTTATTTTATAGGCTGACCCCTGTCTATGTTTATTTCATCAATGCCAGAGAATTCCACTGGATTTCTTCATTTAACCCGTGCCTGACTGTGTCCAGCCGAAAAATCCATTGTTGTTCTTTTTTAAGGAGCATATCATGAAAGTTGCCTCCTCTATGGGGTGGCCATACTTTCTCAAGGATGGTCCATTTGAACTCCTCCTCTGTGTGATGTTGTGACTCAAAATGGACCACAAGTGGTGCAGTCATTTTCTTAGTCCTTATGCAGGATTTATGTTCAATCAGTCGTGTTTTTATTGGGCGTATTGTCATCCCAATATACTTCAGATTGCATGGGCAGGTTATCAAGTATGTGACCCCTCGGCTGTTGCAGTTCATCAAATGCCTCTGTATCCATGGTGTCTTCCACCCTATATCGATGGACCGAGTTCTTGTGGTCTGCCTGCACATAATGCAAGCCCCGCAGGGGGTATGTCCAACTGCACTGGGTGCATCCCGAATGGTATTTCGATTTGCAACATTCTTTGGTTCTACTAGGGTATGGACCAGGCTGTCCCGAATGTTCCTTCTCCGTTTTATAGCGAATGTCGGCTGAGCCAATTCCATCTTTCCGGTATTTAGAATGGGCCACAACCTCTTAATCTCTCTCTTCAGAGTGTTAAAGATTGGAGAGTAGCTCAAAACTGCTGTAATCGTAGCTCCCTGGGTAATTTTGGCATGTTGTTGTAGAGTGGTTGCACGTGGTATGTTCCTTGCCCATTTCTGGGTGTCTTTAATGATTTTTCTTGGATATCCTCTCCTTAATAGTTGGGATTTGAGCTCTCCTGATTGTCGTTGGTAATCAGCCACTTTCGTGCATCTGCGTCTATAGCGTAAAAATTGCGCAAATGGCAAATTATCACGTAAGGTGCGTGGGTGGTAGCTACCGTAGCTAAGTAATGCATTGCGGTCAGTAGATTTCTTATACATTTTTGATATCAGACCTCCATCCTCTGCCACCACATGAAGATCCAAAAAATGTGTTTCTGTTCTGCTGAAGTCCAAAGTGAACTTCAGAAAAGGATTTTGATTATTGAGCCATTGGTGGAATTCATGTAGTGTCACCTCATTGCTCTCAAAGATGATAAAAATATCATCGATATATCTCCGCCACACTTTGATGTTATTCAAAAAAGATTGGTGGCGGAGTAAACATGTTCTTCCTCAAAATGGTCCACGTAGAGATTTGCCAGGCTGGGGGCAAAAGTGGCCCCCATTGCCGTCCCGGAAATTTGTTGGTAAAACTGCTTATTGCATAAGAAGAAATTCTTGGTCAATGCTATTTCCGTCAGGGCTGTGATAAATTCAACCTGGCCCCTGCTAAAATCGGCTTTTCGTAAAAGATGTCGTCTTACCATCTCTGTGGTCTCCAATTGGGGTATGATCGTATAGAGTGACTCCACATCCATGGTTACGAGCCACTGCACAATGTTGTTGAAGGGAAGATTATCAATTAGAATGAGCATCGCCGTCGAGTCCTTGACATACAAGGTCATTTTAGGTATGTCACCCCGCAGGAACCTATCCACATATTGTGATAGGGGTTCCAAGATTGATAATATCCCTGACACAATGGGTCTCCCAGGAATTTGGAAGACCCCCTTATGCACCTTAGGAAGCGTGTAAAACGGCAGGATTCTTGGATTCGACTGTGGAAGGAAGGCGGCTTCATTGTTGGTAACCAGCTCTTCTACTAGTGCTTCTTCTACCAGTGGCGCAATTAAATTGCGGATGGCTTGCGTAGGATCTCCTGGTACTTTACGATAGCTTCTGACATCTTTCAGGAGGTCATTGACTATGGTTGCATAATCTTCCTGATCCATTATCACCGTGCTGCCTCCTTTGTGGGCTGGTTTTATTACAATGGCATCGTTCTTAGCCAGATTGTTCAATGCTATCAATTGTTCCTTTGTACAATTGTTGTTGATAAGCGGGAGATTATCTTCTAATTCCTCTAGTTTTTTCATTAAGGCTTGCTCGAAAGTTGTTGACTCAGGTGTATTACTATGCGGCGGCGGGATACATTTCGATGGAGGTCGAAGTCCTGTATCCTCGGCCGGTTTGGAGTCATCTTTATCCGCAAATAATTGTTTCAACCTTATTTTTCGCATTAGCTGTGTTACCTCTATGCGAGTCTGGAACGGGTCATATCTTGCCGTTGGAACAAACGACAAACCCTTCTGTAGTATTTGTTCTTCTGCGACTGTCAAACGGTGTTGTGAGAAATTCATAATTAGGGAAACGCTGGCTGTGGGAAGTTCTGTCCCCTGCTCCGTGTTACCCTCGGTGAGATCATCTGCCACCTGGGCCTGCCTCTGTTTCCCCATCGCGGGCCTAAAAAATGGGGCACTTGTTGCTGTTGTTGTTGATTATAGCCACCTCCATAATTTCCTTGGAAACCTTGTGCATTAAAGTGCACTTGTTGTCTAGGTCTGCCCTGCCCCTGCCACCTTGTCCCTGAGCGCCACTATTGGAGCTATTACTAGAGTTGTTAGAAGAGGCAGAGCTGTTGTTTCTCTGATTCCTATATCCGCCTGGTGGATTCGCTAGAAAGGCGTTGCGTCTCACCAATTTTGCTTCTGGTGTATAATAATCCTCAGTTATGTGTGGATATACTTTTGAATGTTCGAATACTGAAAAATCTTTCTTCAGTTTGAGGATTTTCCTTGCCATATTCATTTCTTTAAATTCTTTCAGGGCGACGTCTAATGCAGCCAATTTAGTCTTAAAGGCTTCAATATCAATCAGATCTTTGATTACAGTTAACTTCGTTTCCAATTCCTTTACCAAATTATCTGCGATGGATTTTGCAGTGTTAATTATTAGTATGAGCCAATCGCGCGAGCATTTGTTGGCAATAAAAGACCAATCTTTACGGAACTGCAAGTGTTCCAAAAAGATCCTAGGTTCAATGCTAATAATAAGGCCATTTGGTGCTGCGTGAGCCCGAAGGTATTCGGTCATTAGGGCCCCATGTAATTCGGCCCTTATGATCTTTTTTTGCAGTATCTCAACCACATTCCATTCATCTTTATTAGTGTTTCTCTGTCCTGGTACATTCAGTCCCAGGAGGGATGTATTAGCCAGTATCCCTTCCACCAGGTCTTCTGCATATGCAAGATAGTTGGTATCTGCCATCTTGAGTATCTTTGTATGGTGCTAAAAACTAATGTCGGTCCCAATGTGAGTGGAAAGAAGTGTATGTAGAAAAAGCCTCTGGGTTCTTTTAGAACAAATATTCACAGGAATGAGACCCGGCTCATCCTGTATCTACTTGTATAATTCTAATCCCAGCAGTGAGAACACTGCACGAAGATCGTCTAACACACACGGAATTGCTTTGATACACATTACCTCCAACAACAGGTATAGTATCCTTTCTGTTTTCTAATATAACTGTAACACACAAAACAGAAACAGGACAGAAAGCTTCACTTGAGCTAATTTCTTTATTGCGCCATCAATGCAGCCCTAACACTCTCCATGAAAAGGACACACTATCCTGGCCCATCATGATGCTCCTCACCCTAGAAAGAGCTGGTGCACCGACTAAGAGCGGGGGGTACAAGCGGGCAGTGCTCACCCTGTTCCTACATCCGATGAGATGATTTTCAAAATGTACTTTTTCACAAAGATTACATTCAACCCACTTTTGATTCTGGCCCAAACAAGTTAAAAATTGCAGTTACGGGAAAGCAGGATTCCCGGCTGCACACTTTGGTCAAACAGACAGTTCACGTGTGACTGGACGTCAGAATTTCAGACAATTTATTTGCCCTCCGTGAGGTATGTCTGGTTGGCCCAAGTGTATTGTCTAAAACATTTTAAGAATATAAATATCAAAATCACACTCTCAACAAGTGGAAATGCACCCGCTATTAAGCTCTTTCTTTGGAGTACATACACAGTTAAATTGTGCAAGAGCACATAATTCATACATAAAACAAATTGCAATATCTACAACATCAATTCAAACTTTTTAAACTACACAAGTCCTCTTGTGTCACTCTTAGTCAGGTGACATCTATATTTCTGGTCGACCGGTTTCAGTGATTGTCTTTCGTATATCATCTTCCTCAGGACCCATTATTTTCTTTCTTAGACCCAATCTGCATACCCCTCAGAAAAGGAGATTCAACATGTTCTGTGGGGCAAAATAAGAGAAAGTCAGGGTGACTTCTCTCACATTTGGGGTAGAGTGTATGGCATTTTATACTGTTTCTCATGTATAAAATAATTCATTTTTCAATTTTCAAAAAAGAGATCAATTTGGGACATTATTAAGGGGCTATTTTACCACACCCCACCACCATTGAGTGTACCACATTGTTTCATTTCAGGTACTGATAATCGTACCTGTTCATCTGTTGTGTGTGCAATGAAGTGGCACATTAGGTTTTAGGAACCAGCTCTTCTACTAGTGCTTCTTCTACCAGTGGCGCAATTAAATTACGGATGGCTTGCATAGGATCTCCTGGTAGTTTACGATAGCTTCTGACATCTTTCAGGAGGTCATTGACCATGGTTGCATAATCTTCCTGATCCATTATCACCGTGCTGCCGCCTTTGTCGGCTAGTTTTATTACAATGGCATCGTTCTTAGCCAGATTGTCCAATGCTATCAATTGTTCCTTTGTACAATTGTTGTTGATAAGCGGGAGATTATCTTCTAATTCCTCTAGTTTTATCATTAAGGCTTGCTCGAAAGTTGTTGACTAAGGTGTATTACTATGCGGCGGCGGGATACATTTCGATGGAGGTCGAAGTCCTGTATCCTCGGACGGTTTGGAGTCATCTTTATCTTTTTGCCGTTGGAACAAACGACAAACCCTTCTGTAGTATTTGTTCTTCTGCAACTGTCAAGCGGTGTTGTGAGAAATTCATAATTAGGGAAACGCTGGCTGTGGGAAGTTCTGTCCCCTGCTCCGTGTTACCCTCGGTGAGAACATCTGCCACCTGGGCCTGCCTCTGTTAATAAGAAGACCGCTATACCAGAAGAGGTCTACTTCCTTGAAATGAGACAACTATAACAGATGCCAGGTAATTCGAAGTTGCCCCAAAAAGTGGGGATAGTGAACCCTATTATGTAGGGCTGTTCATGTATTATGTTAACAGGAAATCCAATATGAGCCCCCTTTATGTTGCAGATCAAGGATCAACATAGGTGCCCTGATCCAACTAACTGGAAGTGCTAAAATTCCTAAAACCTAATGTGCCACTTCATTGCACACACAACAGATGAACAGGTACGATTATCAGTACCTGAAATGAAACAATGTCGTACACTCAATGGTGGTGGGGTGTGGTGAAATAGCCCCTTTTTAATGTCACAAATTGATCTCTTTTTTGAAAATTGAAAAATGAATTATTTTATACATGAGAAACAGTATAAAATGACATACACTCTACCCTAAATGTGAGAGAAGTCACCCTGACTTTCTCCTATTTTGCCCCACAGAACATGTTGTATCTCCTTTTCTGAGGGGCATGCAGATTGGGTCTAAGAAAGAAAATAATGGGTCTTGAGGAAGATGATATACCAAAGACAATCACTGAAACCGGTCGACCAGAAATATAGATGTCACCTGACTAAGAGTGACACAAGAGGACTTGTGTAGTTTAAAAAGTTTGAATTGATGTTGTAGATATTGCAATTTGTTTTATGTATGAATTATGCGCTCTCGCACAATTTAACTGTGTATGTACTCCAAAGAAAGAGCTTAATAGGGGGTGCATTTCCACTTGTTGAGAGTGTGATTTTGATATTTATATTCTTAAAATGTTTTAGACATTACACTTGGGCCAACCAGACATACCTCACGGAGGGCAAATAAATTGTCTGAAATTCTGACGTCCAGTCCCACGTGAACTGTCTGTTTGACCAAAGTGTGCAGCCGGGAAACCTGCTTTCCCGTAACTGCAATTTTTAACTTGTTTGGGCCAGAATCAAAAGTGGGTTGAATGTAATCTCTGTGAAAAATTACATTTTGAAAATCATCTCATCGGATGTAGGAACAGGGTGAGCACTGCCCGCATCTACCCCCCGCTCTTAGTCGGTGCACCAGCGCTTTCTAGGGTGAGGAGCATCATGAAGGGCCAGGATAGTGTGTTCTTTTCATGGAGAGTGTTAGGGCTGCATTGATGGCGCAATAAAGAAATTAGCTCAAGTGAAGCTTTCTGTCCTGTTTCTGTTTTGTGTGTTGCACCTTTTTGGGGATGTTCAGGGCGGCACTGATGGCATTGTTTTGAATTATTTGTAACTTCCTAATGTTTCATATGTTAGAACAGGCAAAGAGGGAGTTACAGTTGTCAATTCTTGAGAGCATCAGTGCTGTGACCAAGGTGATACAATTGTCGATAGTTAAAAAAGGTCTACTAGCAATAGTTAATTTGGATATGTAGGCTGCTGATGACGCAGTCGTGTTAACTTGTCTTGTTAGTGACAATGTAGAGTCCAGGTAGACTCCTAGAGTTTTTACTTCCTTAGCAACTGGAATGATGTTCCCGTCGATGTTGTTCTGGGATGATGTTCCCGAGTTGTAGGATTGAGGTAGTGAGTTTAGCCTGGGGGTGTTGCCAATGATGAGTAGTCAGGCTTGGAGGGTAAGGTAGATTTTGTTCAGTGGTGTCATGGTTTCCTCTGATAGGTAGGAGTATTTGTGTGTCATCTGCGTAGTTAGTATACGTGACGCCTAGTTTGTCAAGGAGGTCATACTCCATAGCATACTACATTTGTTTTGTATATGGCAACCACCATTACCGATAACCATTGTGCGTGCATTCACTCATGGCACTGAATCAAGAGGATTATTCACACCGAGCTAATGTTTGCACGCAACAAATATAGACCCGTGTGAGCATACGCTCCAACGAGATAGTGTCAAAAATTAATCGGGGCAAACCCTGAAACAGAGATGCAGTTCGGATTTGCTCTGTTGGACTATCTGACCTCATTAAAATAAGGCTCTTAGGGCCTCATTATGAGTTTGCTAGTCCGGAAACAAGGGGGCCAGTTAACTCACCGGCATCCTTGTTTCCGAGTCTGTCTGCGAGGATACTGTGCCCAACAGGTCTGAACCTGGTGGGCACAGGAGCTGCGGTAGGCAGACTGGTCACAAAAGCCTGGTGCTTCCGTGTCCCCACTCCCATCGAGTCCTATGGGACTCTATGGCAATGGGGACTCACATTTTACCGGCGCCTGACTTCCCGGGCCGCCTGACTTGGAATCTCCTGATGGCATCGGAAAGTCAGGTGCCTGTAAAATATTACGAGTCCGGTGGCAACCCGCCGGCAGCACTGGCAGGGTTACTGCCAGACTTGTAATGAGGCCCTTAATCTTCACTATTACCACCGCTGCTATCACTGCCAATGAGATTGAGATGGCCACCACTATTACTCGGGCAACCACGTCTACCTACATGCTCCTGTTTTGGAGTTGGTGAACATTTGCTTTGCCATGGTAGAAGGTATCTGGTGTTCACACTTTATATCAAAATCAATTGCTTGACATTAGACATGACGAGTCAAAAATGCAGGCAGAACCTAGGAGTCTTCCCAGTTTGACACTAGTGAAAGCCTGTTTAGGCTAGGACACTAGTATAGGGCTTGCTTAGACTTCAACACTAGTGTAGAGTTTGCTTAGACTTAGAGGCTAGTGGACAGCTTGCTTAAACTGGGACCCTAGTGGAGTGCTTTGCTTAGACTTGGACAGTAGTGTTGAGATGGCTGAGACTTGGACATTAGTGTAGGGCTTCTTAGACCTGGACACTAGTGGAGGGCTTGCATAGACCTAGAGGCTAGTGGAGGGTTTCCTGGCCCCTGTTAGCCATCAGAAAGTATTTAGCTGATAGGTAATAATACCACCTACCATTATAGTGCATAGAAGAGGAGGGTCCAGTAAATATGAGAACACAACGTATTAATACCATTGTTATTAGCAGTAATTAAATGTTACCACCTGCAGACTCGGGGCCCGATTCATGGAAAAAGGCGGCGAATAGGTCCTGCAAAGACTGCACGCTGATTAAGAATCTGTGCTGCCCGTCGCACAGAGGAAAATCTACACACTACGCGTATTCACAGAATTTTACATGCAAAGTAACCCTATGTGCAAGTCTCGGCCGGAACGCCCAGAACACGCCCACATGCAGAGCCTTTCCGCGGGCACGTGTGGGGTCCTCCGTAACTATTCCCAGCACACCCTCAGCACGCGTAGCACATATCGTAAAAGTTGCCATATGCTTGTACACATGCGTGCAAACCCCTGTAAACGGTGCCTGCACCCCGCTACACTGCTTACGCGCACCTGCAAGTCCAATCGGAACCCCGACTGCGTGCACACACCCCTAAATCCAACACCTGATCTTAACTATGCACTGTTATTCCTATGCGCAAGTGTCTGTATGCCTGCCTTCGGGTGGCGGATAGATCGAGTGATTTGCGTGGCCATTTCCTTGATGAGAAGTTGCGCGGACAGATCCATGAATATGCTTGGTTATGCAAATTTGTAGGCGTGCAGTGGACTGCCTGTGGGCCGCCCCTCGTAACGCCCACATGTTCACTTGTTCTTCCCCATTTTGCGAGTTCCGCCCCCGACTCCGGTCTATACGCATGCCACGCCCATGCTCTGTGAGGTGTCCCGCGCAAGGCACTCGGCCGTTCGCAGAGACGTTCAGAGCCTGCGCGAAGTCCCCGCACAGTCCGAAAAAGTACTGCACAGTCGGTTCTAGAATCGACAAACTGGTTTTGGGCGCAATGTCCCGATTTACTATGCAATATATTTCATGAATCAGGACCATAGTCTTGAAAATATAGAAATGACTTTGTTTCTTAAAACACGAGCACTCCTGCCTTTCTGAAGAGTATTGTCTCAATCGTATCTCCGGGTCAGTGGTGAATACATTCCATGCAAAACACAGAGCAAACCCGCTTCTAGTGGTCGTGTGTATTACACGAAATTGACTAGTGCATGAAACTCTTGGGAACAAATAATGAGAGGTTAGCCAATACAATGTTTCCACCTGCCATCGATCATTGTTGATTTAAACAGTGGCTGTTACATTATATGAATGTCGCCTTTCAAGAAATTCATTTTGGAAATGTTGTTAAAATGATGATTTAGCATATGCATGAAAAGTGGACAATTTTATCAACTACACACAATTGCAAAAACCTGATCAAAGTATAATACCCTACACGCCCCCACCCCCCCTCACCCACTGCAACACCCCTGGAGAATATTCGCTCTCATCGTCCAGCGGGTTTGCTGCTGTGTAACATAAACAATGACTGTCCCATGCCAGTCCGGATACATATACATTGAGCACTATAGTTGCTCTAAATAGGTTTTCTATTTTTTTTATTGTTTTGAGCTTTCATACCACGCTTCAGGGTGATGAAACGTTTCTAAAAGTATGCACCACCTCCCCAGTTAAACCCACTCGCCTGGGGCATTTCCGTGATTATATGTTATTGGAGCGGCTTTGAGGCCGCTTCTGCAGAAACCCCAGAAGTTCCAAGCCTATTCGCTGTGCCGCCAGAAGGGGAGGGGTGGCTGGGGGGCTGCTCACCTATTTATCGCCGGGGCCCCCAAGCGTGACTGTGACTGGCTGGTGCTGAGAGGACCCAGGCACAACCTTGAGGAAGACTGCAAGCTGCTGCAGGCGCGTTCTCCTTGCTGGTCCAGTCCCTGTAAGTAAACCTAGATTCATCGTGACTCCGCACCATTCTTCTAAGGTTTCACTGGGCTTGTTTTGGGAAGGTAAACGTGTAGCAGGACTCTTTGAAGCTAATCGTACTTATGAGTTACGCCTAGTTAAGCAATATGTAAGGATGTAGTCAATGGGCTCGGGACCGGCGTCAAGGCCATGGCACGGGAAGCGTTCTGGAGGGACAGATTAAACCAGTCTTTTGTTTGTGGGACCCTTCACCCAGTGCAGGGAATGTGGCAGATAACCCAGATCTCTCAAGTGTCCCGTGGCTATGCGGAAGAAGGCCATCCAGTTCTGTTTTTGTTCACTTTGGGTTGTGGTACTAGTAGTTTTATTTACGATTTGAAAACTACAAGTCACAGAACTCAAAGCAAAAACAGAACTGGTTGGCTTTTCCATGGCCACATCATAGCTCTCAACCATTTATGTCGCAATGGCGGGTGAAAACACCCGATTTTATTTTTGGCGGGTGAGAGGCCCATTGAAATTAATGGCCGTGCAGGAGTCTTGGCGGGTGAGTCAGCTGTTTACAAGGCTGGTGACACCTGCCAAAAGCGTGTGAGTTGAGAGCTATGCCACATGAAAGGTGAGAGCTCTGGGCAACCGTGCAAGCACAAATCCCCATTTTGTCGTCCTATAAACCCTCCATGCAGAGGACCTGCACCTTTGCCCCTCCAGCACTGGTTTCAGTGGTATACAGAATCTAGGGGGGCTCTGGAAAGAGGGCGTGGCAGCATTTTGTTGGGTGTGGTAAATGGTTGGGGCATTGGGCATTGCCACCATGTCCCCCCCATGCATCTTCATCTGGCCCTGAAATCTCAAATGAGACAGCACAAAAGCCACTGGCTACTTCACATACACTTGGGGAACACAAATTAAACGCAATATTTTAAATATGACATCCCTGACAGTCATTCAAACCTGCAATCCCATTTTGAGCACATAATGCAAACTGGCCTTTCTGCTTATTTCATTTGTAATAGAATCCTAACAGTAAACTGACTGCAAACCTCTATATAACCATTCAGACCCCCCCTTCCCTTTTGGGAGTCAGGTGCTGGGTTGCATGCAACTATTTCTCGAACAGCCTATGAATATCCATCCTGCTCAAGTGCAGGGTGCTCACTCTGCTGGGTGCTCTCTCCTTTATGGGCATTTTTAGTTTGGGCTATTACCTATGAGCCGAAACGATTGCATTAGAGTACAGTTAGGGAGGAATGGCATATGAGGAGAGACATACAGCTTGTAGGTGTTGTTTATTTGGCCACCCATTGACTGCCCATGGCCATGCTAATCCATATGGCCATTCCCACCTAGTTCCTGCCCCTGCCCACTCAAAACGCCTCCTCAGGGGAACTCTTTGAGCTCGCTTTAATCAAGCCTTACCATCAAACGTCACACTCAAAATGCATGCTAGTGTTTTTTCAAAGCAGTCTTCTGAGAGCTAATGACTTAATTGGAGTTGTTACGCCACTACCGTTGTAATAAAAAAAATGTCTTAACCAGGTCTGTCTTCAGCCACTCGGTTTACAAGCACTCTGCATGTCCTTCACTGAAGTCCCGTTTAAAACAAGCATTGGCAAATATGTTTTTAAATATTAGGCATTTGCCAGGCACTGCTACTAGAGGCCCAGGAATTCGCACCATGTTGCATCTGATACCATCAATGTCCAGGTAATCCCACTACGGCTGTGCCTGGCGAGTGTTTTTTCCATGCCTACACAAAAGGTCAAACTGTTGGCATTGCCAATGCTTGTTTGGAGACTGCAGGGTCTCTGCTGCTTATCCCAGCCCAATGAAATCCCAGCTCTCCAGCTGGTTCAGATTGACACTTACAGATCTGCTCGCCAGATGTTTCATATGGCAACTCACATCAGACCATGCTAGAATAGTCAATTTTAAGGGATCATGGGCCCCGGGGACGTAGTCCCAAGTATCTAGAGAGTTTAATGTGGCAGACCCCTGCTCCATGCACACTCTTCACTATGATGGACAGTCATCTGTGTCAGACCCTGCAGTTGTGAGGGTCATTCATCTGCACCAGACCCTGCAGCTGTGATGGTCTTTCATCTGTGTCAGACCCTGCAGCTGTGATGGTCTTTCATCTGTCAGACCCTGCAGCTGTGATGGTCTTTCATTTGTGTCAGACGCTGCAGCTGTCAGGGTCATTCGTCTGTGTCAGACCCTGCAGCTGTGATGGTCTTTCGTCTGTGTCAGACCCTGCAGCTGTGAGGGTCATTCATCTGTGTCAGACCATGCAGCTGCGAGGGTCATTCGCCTGTTTCAGACCCTGCAGTTGCGATGGTCTTTCATCTGTGTCAGACCCTGCAGCTGCAATGGTCTTTCATCTGCTTCAGACCCTGCAGCTGCGATGGTCTTTCATCTGTGTCAGACCCTGCAGCTGCGATGGTCTTTCATCTGTGTCAGACCATGCAGCTGCCAGGGTCATTCATCTGTGTCAGACCCTGCAGCTGTGATGGACATGTAGCTGTGATGGACAATTATCTGTGTCAGGCCCTGCAGCTGTGAGGGTCACTCATCAGTGTCAGACCCTGCAGCTGTGATGGTCAGACCCTGCAACTGTGATGGACACTCATCTGTGTCAGACCCTGCAGCTGTGAGGGTCACTCATCTGTGTCAGTCCGTGCATCCGTGAGGGTCATTCATCTGTGTCAGACCCTGCAGCTGTGATGGTCAGACCCTGCAACTGTGATGGACACTCATCTGTGTCAGACCCTGCAGCTGTGAGGGTCATTCATCTGAGTCAGATCTTGCAGCTGTGAGGGTCAATCATCTGTGTCAGTCCCCTGCGTCACAGGCGTGGGGCAGGAAAAAGCGTTGTGCTGAAAAGGATCTTTCCAGAACCCTGGCAGCATTTTCCGCCTGAAAAGGAGAAGCTCACAGTTTACATAAGCGGTTCCTTTTTATTTATTTTTAAAATGTCATTGCCACCGTCAGATCATTATCTGGAGCTCAATTGCATTTGCAGTGACTGGATTTTAACGTCTTTGCATGAGATCTGCTTACGCAACACGGTTAGGATGCTGCAATCTGGCGTATTCTTTGGCAGTGACCTGAAACTTCAACAAATCATCACCAGCTATGGCTGCCAGGCGTAAAGTCGTGAACATCTGTAAAAACCTGCCCTTCTCCACTTTCACTGCACCAAAAACACTCGTTACCACCCTGGTCTTCCGGCGGCTGTATTAATACTCCAGCCTCCTCCTGGGCTCCCACTGTACTGCTTTGCTCCTCTCATCGAGGAACTGGGGTTGCTCTGTGTGCCCTCTACAACCTCGCTAGGTCTAGCCTTCCTCCATGCATGTGGGCCGCTATACATGCAAAACATCTCCCTACTCAAATTCCCGCTTCTTATATGATTGGTTATTTATAACACCCTTAGTGCCCGGAGATTTCTAAGTGCGGACGCAGCGATCGAACCTGCGTTGCTCCATGTCATCTTGCTTCCAAGGATAACACGTTGTCTCTGAGCTATCCTCCAGAGACCATGTGTACACCACCCTCTACTCGCTCAGTCTTTTCCAATAATCCCCCTTACCCTCTAGGGCTCATATTCGAGTCCCCGACGTAATACGGCAGCACCTCTAAATATTGGTAATTTGCACTCCGCCATGCAAAAGTGCAGGGCAAACGGTGTTGCATAAGCGTGTACGCCACCTTTCGCCCTGCACCGTGCATATGAAGTAAACACTGCCTGCCATATACGCCTGGCAGGCAGCGTTTAAAATGGATCCCTGGTTCTAAGTTAATTTAACAAACTAAATTGCTTGCCAGTTATTTACATTGTTGCAATTGCTTCACTTTTTTTTAGGGGGGTCCCCATCATGCCCCTCTTCATTACCACCCCACACCCAACGTCCCCATGTCCCCTTACCCTTATTTACATCTATAAAAGGACTCTCTTACAAAGTAATATGAAGTAATTTCAACGAATTACTTTGCTGCAATTTACTGCATTACAAACAGTTTATGGTATCCCTATGGAGTCCGCCTGCTTAATGCTGGCACATAAAGCCGGCGGCCTCCATCAGGATCCCCAGCATTTGCGCCGGAAAAGCAAGTTGCGCCCCCCCACCCTCTCTGCCATACAAATGGATGAAAATGGGGCATGAAGTTAGGCTTAAAAGCCTAACGCAAGCCTTTTACGCCTTCCATTAACATTACACCCCTCTCCAAAATGCCCCCCCCCCCATGTGTCTGTCAATCCCTGTGCTGTCACTCACTTTTGCTTCTTCACTCTCTGGACACCCCTTCATTGCTGCCCCCTGTCCGCTGAAATGAGGTGCATTCAAACAGTGACTGGCTCCCTTAAGAACTCTCTACTCTCCGGGGGGGCTGGGGAGGAAGAGCTTGTGAGTCTTAGATTACTATCAGCCCCCATCCAATGACCCCTAACCGCTGGGACCACCGGATTGCACATCTGTATGTATTTGTGAATATATCAGTGATTACTGAAGATGTACTACTTAATGTTTTCTTCTGCTGGCCTCATTCACTGTTTCCAGCTCACTGTCCACCAGCAGCCTGTTTACAGATTCAACTAGGATATCATGACATTGTAAACGTTTGTAAAGCACCATGCAATGGGATTGCTCCAGTTCTTAAAATGCTCTTTGTGTGAAATCAAAAAGAAGATATCGAGGCTGAGTACCCCAAAAGGAAATACACCAAACGCAGGTTACAAAGAAAGATACAAAGATCTTTATTCTATACTGAACAGTTTCAAAGGACAAAGCAACAGATAGCTATCAGGCCCTCAGTACAACACAGCGAACTCCAGCTCTGTTTGGTGTGCTCAGTGAGTGGGGCTGTACATTAGAATAGTCTCGCCTTTTATACAGTCCAAAACATGATGTTCAGCTCACCTACAAGTTAATACAAGTTAATACATCACGGATCTAGGGTTCGTGCCGAGTTCATACATCTATGCATTTAAGGTTTACCATTAAAACATTCCCTAACAAGTTACAATGGCAACAATATGTCTTCTGATTTCTCGTAGAGCCTTCTCAAACCTCTTTATATAATGCAGTCAAACAAGTGTTCACATTTCAGTATTTGAATACATTGTGTTTAACATATGCTCAAGGATTAGCTTCGTTGGCGCAGGTAATCCTCTACACACAGGTCAGTGAAGGACAGGGTCTCAGTTCATGACCCTAACATGTACATATTAGTTTGTACATAGAGGTCAAGATGGCCATGTTACATTCGGAATGACACTGTCCACTATCTTAGAACACATGGTGACTTTAGAGAAAGAATCTAAAATGGCGGATGGACCTAAAATGGCGGCTTACTCAGATCTAAGGTCAAGACCTTGTAACGCGGATCTCTTCGTAAGTGGCTTGGCGTAGGCCAATATACATGTATTCATACAGTATAGGAGGCACAATATGATTTTCCGTTCGACATTTGTTCAGTAGGTCTTGGCAATGCACTTTTCATTTGCAATAAATACATGATATGATATGATATGGCATTTATAACGGGCCTATACACAGGTGTTTCAAGGCGCGACGAGGCAAGGGATGGGAACAGAGGGAAGACAGGCAACGACCCTACTAGACCAGGTGTCATTCAGATCTTGCAAGTGCATGGGAAGGGGAGGAGGGAGAAGTGCGGGGTGGGAAGGGGGAGAAGACAGTGCAGTACATGGGATAAGAAAATAAATAACAATAGGTAAAGTACGGCCAGCAGGTGGCAAGTGCAAGGGTAAGTGCAGACAACAGGTGTCAAGTGCTGGTAGTGGGACTGTAGGTATACAGAAAACAGTCCGCAAGTGCGGGGTTGCCAGGAGGGCAGTGCAGGAATGCGACTGGAGGGGGAGGGGACCTGGGCCCAAGATCAGAGGGCGACCAGGCAACCAGTGGAAAGTCAGTGTCAGCAAGGGAGAGGAGGAGAAAAAGCAGAAGCAAAGAGAAAGGTTTTGAGGTGCTTCCGGAACCGAAGATGATTCTCCTCAAGTTTCAGGGAGGCATGGAGGCTGTACCAGAGGGAGGCCCCAGCCGAAGAAAGATCTACCACCAACTCGTTGCTTGGAGAAGCGACTGACCCTGAGGGAGTTTGAGGCAGATGACTGAAGAGCTCGAGAAGGAAGGTATTTAGGAAGAGACAGTTGAAGGTATTGAGACCCCAGGCCCCATAAGGCCTTGTGGACGATGCAGAGGGTTTTGAACGTAATCCTCACAGCCACAGGGAGCCAGTGCAGAGATTTCAGTCCTGGAGAGATATGATCCCTGGGCTTGAGGCCAAGGACAAGTCTTGCAGTCCTGTTCTGGATAAGTTGCAGAGGGCGGAGAGTAGAAGCAGGCAGATTTAGAAAGAGGCTGTTGCAGTACTCCAGCCTAGAGAGAACCAGAGCTCTGGAGACAGTGAGCTTCTGGGGGAAGGAGAGGAAAGGAAGAATACCTCTGAGGAGGTGCAGTTGTTCGACTTCTTAGAGACATCAGAGATGTGAGGAGAGAAGGAAAGTGTAGAGTCGAAGATGACCCCAAGGTTTTTAACCACACAGGTGGGAGCAGGAAGAGGGCCAAGAGAGGCCGGCCAGAGAGCTACAGGAAAGGAGGGAGTGGGTGTGACAATGAGGAGAATCACAGTCTTACTGGCATTAAGGCAGAGGTCATTGGCGGCCCACCACTCCTGGATAGTAGACAGACAGTCAGAGATGAGGGAAGTAGAGGAGGAGGCCGATGGTAGCCTGAAAATGAGCTGGGTGTAATCCGCATAACACTGAAAGTTGGGGCAGAGAGCAGCGATGCAGTGGGCCAGGAGTGCCAGGTATTGGTTGAACAGCCAGGGAGAGAGGTTAGACCCCTGGGGGACACCACAGGTAGAGAAAAAGATAGCATAGAGGAAGGACCCAAGTTGGACCTTAGAGGGTCGGTCGCAGAGGAAAGAAGTCAGCCACGCCAGAGCCTGACCGGTGATACCCAGGTTATATCGGAGATGGTTGAGCAGGATGGCATGGTTGACGGTGTCAAAGGCAGAAGAGAGATCAAGTAGGATGAGGATGGAAGGGGTGTTAGAGTCAAGATTGCAGAGCAGGTCTTCACGGATGTTCAGGAGAGCAGTTTCCGTGCTTCTGGCAGCTCTGAAGCCAGACTGATGGTGATGGAGACACAGATTCAGTGTGGAGATTAAGCTGGGAGATGGCCAGTTTCTCCAGGAGCTTGCCCAGGAAGGGAGTGATGGAGATTGGGTGATAGTTGGCCAGGCAGGAGGGGTCGGTAGTGGGTTTCTTAAGAAGAGGGTGCACAAGGGAATGCTTCAGGGGGGATGGGAAGACTCCAGTGGCAAAGGAGTGATTGCAGAAATCAGCCAGGGCAGGAGCCAGGGAGTCGATGTGGTCCTTGATAGTTTTAGAGGAACAAGGGTGAACCTGTTTCGACAAGACTTTCATAGATCGGACTTGTCTAGAAACCTCGTCTGCGGAGAACAGGGGAAAGGCAGAGAAGGAGGGAGGAGAGGTGGCTGCAGAATGGCCAGAGGAAGAGCAGGGAGTGGGGGGAGGGAGGGGATAAGAGGATAGAGAGGACAGGATGTCCTGAGTTTTAGAGATGAAGTGAGACGCCAGTGCCATACAGAGGGCCTGGGAGGGGACAGGAGCGGTAGAGACTGCGGCAGGATTGGCCAGTTCCTTGCAGATTTTAAAGAGTTCAGCCGAATTGTTAGATGCTGCAGAGACACAGGCTTGGATATGTGCTCTCTTCTTGGTTAGGACAGAGAGCCGGTATTGCCTTTGCAGCAGGTGGCAGGCCAGTTTGTCAGACGATGTACATGAAGCACGCCATTTCCTCTTGGCCACCCTACACTTGCGTTTTAGGATGACGAGGTCTGTGTCGTACCAGGAGTTGCACTTGGCTTTGGGCTTCAGGCAGATTCTCATGACAGGGGCAAGGATATCAAGAGTATCAGAAATAGCAGAGTGGAGAGTGAAGAGGGCTGTGTCAGGATGAGAGTCAGCCAAGGGGGAAGGGTAGGGGGGGGTGACAAGCTGGTGGCGAAAGTCTCAGCTGACACGCGCTTCATGGGTCGGATGACCAAGAAGGTGGGCGGCAGTGATGGAAGCGGCTTGGCCTGGGGGGTAGGGAGGGTGAGGTGGTAGGAGAGGAGAAAGTGATCACTCCAGGAGAGTGGAGTGGTGAGAGGGACAGAGAGGGGAAGGTCTGAGGAGATCAGAACATCAATAGTGTGCCCTGCAGAATGAGTCGGGCCAGAGGGGAGAATAGTGAGTGAGAGAGAGTTGCAGAGGTCGCGAAAGAGTCCAGAGGACGGACAGGAGGCATCCAGGTGGAAGTTGAAGTCTCCAAGAAGGGGGAGTTGAGTAGTTGAGGCCAGAAGTGAGGTGGAGAGGTCCGCCCACTCAGAGAGGAAGGATGAAATCTGACCAGGTGGCCGATAGACAGTAGCCACAGTAAGTGAGTGGCTAGGGGAGAGAGGGAGCCTGCATACAAAAGAGGAGTAGGCCTGCGTAGGAGTGACAGAGGCAGGAAGCCACTCTGGGAAGATCAGGGCTACACCCCCACCTGAGCGGTTGGCCCTTGGCGCAGAGAGGATCTTTTAGCCGTGAGGTAAGAGCGAATCAAAGCTTGTGACAGAGCTGGCCGTGAACCATGTCTCGGTGAGACCGAGGACATCAAGGTCAAGTTCTTCCAGAAGGCGGCAGATATCAGAGGAGTGTTTGACAGCAGAGCAAAAGTTTAGAGTGGCAAGATGGGGAAGGTTGCCATCCTTGAAGGACTTCCGGGGAGGGGTACAGATCAGAGGTATGCCATGCAGAGGTGTAGAATGAGCCTGACAGGGGGCAGAGAGGGAAGGGGATGGCAAGGTAGCCAGGGAGGAGGCTGAAGGGGGAGATGAGGTAGTCAAGGAAAGGGGAGAGGGGACAGCAGGCGAAGAAATGAAGTTGATGAGGCACGGGAAGTGTCTATCAAAGAGGTGAAGGTTGGTCTGAGGGCCTTGGACCAGGACGGTCCCATTGGACTAGACATTAATGATGACTTTAGAGGAAAGGAAGGATGCCAGGAGGGCATCCCAGCGGGTGCCACCATTAATGGGAGAAGAGGAGAAAGGGGAGAGCACAGAGACCATATGAAGGGTCCATAGGTCTGGCGAAGGCACGACAAAGTGGATGCCAGTGAGAGTTTCCTTGGAGGAGGCATTGGTGTAAGTGTCGGCGATAGGGAGGCCTGGGTTGGAGACCAGGATGTCCTTTTTAAACCTTTTCCTAACAGATTTAGTGAGGAGAGCAGGATAGTCAAAAGAGAAGCAGTTAGAAAAGATAGGAGAGACAGAGAGCACCATAGAGTAGGTGGGAGAGGGGGAGGGTGGAAGGGAAGACACTAGTGAAGGTCAGTGGAGTAGGCAGATCAGACAGCGGGAGGCAAGCAGGTTGCGCAATAGGACAGATGACAACACTCAAGAAAGGAGTTTTCAAAATGCGCAGTTTTGAAACAGGTAGGAGGGCACACCTAAGTTTGAGAATCCTAAAAGGGGAGAAAGCCCTGGTTTTTCACAATGCAATTTTTTAAATACTGATAAAGTGCCTCCAGTTTCCAGGCAGCATCGGATCAGACTTGATTTGATCTCTCGGGGGGGGAAAATAGCCAACAAACTTCATCAAGACAGTTGGCGTGGCCACAAAGATTCCTCTGAAAACATGCAATGTTGATGGATTGCTTGCTGTTTTTTAAGTGAGCAGCATTGGCAGCCTCTTAAAACCTCAAGTCCCAGGACGCCATCTTCAACCCTTACAATGCAGCACTCTGATACATTTTTGCTGAGATAATCCATCCTGCATCTCAAACCACGCCCACCTTCCCAGGAAGCTACATAATCCATCGGGCGCACCTGCGCGCGCGTACCAGGGCGAAGAACCGGTGAAGTACTGCTTCGCAGAAGTGATGAACGGCCCTTCCCGATACTTCTTCCGTGATTGTGTTTAGCTTGTTCCTTCTACCCACTTATTTATATACACATAGTATTGCTTTCTATTTGTATTTTATTTTCGGTCCCCTTACCGTGTGTGTTCGCAAAAAGAACATCAATCTTCAAAGGACATTTTCTCTGCGACTAGACTTCACCTGGTCATGTGGAGATCCGCATATGCTTTAAAATCTGACATGCCCCTTCCGAACGACTCCACTAAACGATTGGAGCATTTTACTCGGCCGCCTCTACAGAAAATCAAGGTGGGTGCCTGGGCAACCAAGTCTCCTTCCCCGTGTTCTCCATCTCATAAGAAAGATGCATGTGACAAGCCCCAGCATTAAACCGTTTTACCAAGTAGGGGACAAAAAATCTAGCAGAAACAATGTAACCACGCCCCAACAAGCAACAACAGAACCGTTGTTAACTGAATGACACCAATGTGATTGTGATTACTGATTCACTAATCACTGCAGGCTTCACCGGCACGCCGCCATTACCTTTAACTGTAGTACATGCCAAAATGATTAGCAGCTCAGGTGTCATTTACAAAACAGCCCCTATTTCCAATCTGCCTATAACAGGCTGCTCTTCTATGAATCAGATTCAGCAGCCGTCCAAATCTATCGAAACTCCTGACAGCACAATGCCTGATATAGCAGTGCATAGCTGTAATTTGAATGTGTCGGCTCCTCCAAAGCATATGTCTAATTTCATCTCTGAGACTTTGCCACACGATATTCCTATTGTGAAAGCCTTACATTTTCAAATTGACTTTCCTGAACATGAACTCTTACCATCTATACCTAGTGACGATATATCCCAATCTCCTATTCTATTTGAGACAGTACCGCAGGATATTTCCCCCTTGTCTGTTTCATATGTACAGCCAACACCTTGCAAACCTAATCATCCCTTTTGCATTCCATCAACCCCCGCTAATCAAGCATCTTCAATTGCTTTGATTGACATAACTCTAACTGCCATGAATTCTACGATTGTGGCCCTATTGAAGTTGTTTGAAACGCTAGACAACAAGATAAACAAATAGTCGGCGCTCATTGTGGAGATAATGGAGCGTGACTCGCGGCTACTAAACCTTCTCAACGAAAGAAATAAAAACAATCCAATGTTATCTACTTCAGGGGATAATGGATAAGTACCAAATCACTTGCTGAAGCTGACGTATTTCCAACATTACAACAAAATTACGAGATAATACCTAAGCTACTGATTTTTAATGGCATTATACGCCCAATAGAGACCATGGCTGATGCTAATACACCATCCATAGGTGCCCCCTTAATTCATATCAATTTAAATAAGGGTAAATGTCAACTTAAAAAAACTGCGTATACTATATTCAGCATAGCTAAAGCAAACAATAAAAAAAAATCAGCAAAAACAACAGCTAAAGTAGACTCCCAAGGGAAGAAAACTACTGATAAAAAAGTCAACACATCTACTAAGCAGTTCTTCTCGAATATATCATTGCCTAAAAAAGTTAACTTTTAGGGCGTCAGCTGACAAAATAAAAAAATAAAAAACATATGCCAAAGTAAAGCAGAATAAAAAAAAGATGTTGAAGACATTAACCAAACTATAGAAGCCTAGGCGCCTCTAGATCTAATTCAGCAAGCTGAACGTTTTCAAAATGAATCTATAGCCAGAGAATCATTAACAAGTGTCCGAGTGCAGTCTATACTTCTTGTAACGCTTGACTCATCTTTTACTGAACAAAGAAGGTCAGAAATTAGGAGAGAAATCGATCGATATGTCTGACCAACACCAATCGCAACGTTATAGTAAACTCACTAACAGTGTCGTTCCAACTTGTGCAGATAGAACATTGCATAGTAACAATGGGTCTTTCTCACATATCAACTTGCCCTCTGTGATCACCCCACAAGTAACTAACAAAGCTGGTGAAAAACTCTCATACTGTGAACAAAGATGCTTGCCAATCCCCGACACGGTAGGAGAAAAATATTTGTATCGCGAACCACAACATCTAGTAGAACAATAGTGACGAGCATCAATGATTCCCTCACAGGTTGAGAATTTGCAGCCCTTGGAATCCATGCCACCCCAACCCCCTCATTGCCAAATGCTTGAATTAAAGAAACATTCAATGTCGTATAATTCTCAATATCATCACTTGATAATTAAATGTTATCCGGCACCATACCCGGAGTATGATCTAAATAGATCCTCCGTTCTGGCCATATTTGCCGAGATAGCGGGCCTAGAAGAACATCTTCTGATTTGGACCAAGTCAAATTTCTGGAAAATTCAAATTTAACAATTGCCAGGCTGTGGATCAAATCTTGTGTAGTCTGCAATATCATTTGGAAAGTCAAAGCAGATCTTTACGCTTTGGGATTTATATTAACACAGGATTACAAACCGAGTACAACACCCCTAATTAAAGAAAGGGCAGTGCGGCCTCTAAAGAAGGTTCCCTACATTGCTATGCATTTCCCAATTTCCATGCCCAGAAACTTACCTCCACTGGTCTTCCAAAAATTCCACACTTTTCATGCAACTGTGAGACATGTGCTTTATAACAGCCTATTTGTACACGGCCCTCGGACTTCACCCTAGCAAGCTGTAACACTCAGGGCTTTATCCACCTCTTAAATAACAAAGAAAATTGACTTGATCAGCACGACATAGTCTCCCTACAGGAAACCTGGTTATCAGAACTTCCGTCCTGGAATAACCACGATGTTCTTCGAAATCCTGCATTCCCTTATGAAAAAGGTACACCAATGTCAGGACTAATAGTGGTGGTTAAAACAAGCTTGGGTTTAACGATTACTTGCTGGGCTGCTCCCAATAAGTTCATGCAACTAGTAAAAATCACAGTAAATCATTGATGCATTGCATTAATAAACATGTACTGGAACCCAGTGGGTATACGACAGATACATTTTTTTGTGATAGAAATCATATTTAATTTAATTCATTTGAATGATGACATTAGCGAAACGATATTAACTGGAGATTTAAATATGCATTATTATTCCAATCTACAAATGCATATGACTTCGGATCAACAAAAATGGATTGCATATATGAAAGCTCACAATATGATGATGACCAATGGCACTCTCCCAGGAGATATACCGCCAAGGAATACATGGTCCAGAAGCTCCCAAACTGCTATATTGGACTACATCTATGTTGATAAGAACCTGTTAGCTCAAGCCTCTCGCATGATTAAAGTTAAGCAAAATCACAGTGATCATGACATGTTAACACTTTCTTGGTCAAATACCTCCATGTGCAGATCCCACCTTGAGATTCAAAGGAAAGGAAGACTCTTGGTGAACAATCGATTCAAGCGGTCACCAACCACTCTAATTGAATTAAATAATCATTTCTCAACCACCTTTGAAATAAAAACCTCAGATGCTATTCAATATTCCTCAGTATAACAAAGATGTAGCTACTCTCCTAACAATATATGGAAACCCATATTTAAAAATCTACATGTTAATGCTATAGAATTAGGAAAACTAAGTTTAGGAGAGATGTGAAGCTTGCTTACTTCCTGAGTTAACACGTAATAGTGCATTATGAAGCCTTAAGACAAATTATAAAAACTGGCTTCGCCATCCCAGGGCCTGCCTTTATCAGAAAGATGGGGAATCCATGCTATGTGCCTTGGTGCAAAAGAACAACGGCCATATGTGGACTCTTTTGAATCAAACACATGGCTTAGCACAGGACCCAATCCAGCTAAATGGAGTGTCTGAGTCCCAATGGGTAATGCACTTTCAGGATTTATATGCTGACCCTGCATCTTCCAAGACTCAACAACTCACTGCTGATAATATTTCGTTCAGTCTCCAAATAACAAGAGGATATCATGTATTATATTCATAAGTTCAGCCGATCATGAGTACCTGGTCCTGATGGCCTTATGAACGCTATGTTCAAAGAGCATCCTGAAGTCTGGGCTGAATCAATCAACAGTGCCCTGCAAATTATAGGCCCATATCCTGGCCCGATGCTCCAGGCAAGCTCTTTGTGAGATTCATCTTGATAGAATTTAATTCATGGACGCTTGACACCAAACATCGAGATACTTTCCAAACCGGATTTGTGGCAGGGTTGGGTACTGGCATTAACTTTCTAACTTTATCAGCGATTAAAGCCCACTGCATTCAGACCAAGCAATCACTACATCTTGCTTTCGGTGACTTCCGATCAGCGTTTGATTCTGTGTCCAGACAACTTCTCATGGACCAACTCAAGCGTGCTGGCTGTCCAGCTTCAATATCGAATCTGATGAACCTTTATTCCAACACAACAATACAGGTACATTTAACCCTCGAAGGACTGCTTACTGATAACATCCCTATGTATCGAGGCCTCAAGCAGGGCTGCATATTGGCGTCCGCTCTCTTTAATTATTTCATCCTGTATATGATGGAAACATTTGCCAATCTAATATCTGAAGTACCAAAGCTAGGAGTACACACAATCCCATGGCTCCTCTATGCAGACAATTTGGTTTTACTATCCCGCACTCCCAAAGGCCTCCAGAGGTTACTTGATGCCTTGGGATCCTATGCCATAGATAACCAGCTAGAAATCAATCTCTCCAAGACCAAAGTAATGCACTGCGTAAAACCTAAACGATCGAGCAAAACTCCCCAATGGCTGTTGCTAAACAAACCCCTACAAATAGTGCGCAAATACACTTATTTTTGAGTCAATTTCAATAATCGTCCTAATGATTTATATTTTAATGGCTTAGAAGTAAAACTTACAACTGCCATCTCCGAGACCAAAATCATTCTGTATAAATATGGAACTTTTTCATGTTCAGCTGCCATATCCTTCTGCAAACAAAAAACTGTACCCATTCTAGTATACCGTGCTGAATCAAAGAACATTATAAGTCGGAAATTCTGGGATAAATTTGAGGCAAAATTTTGGCGGAAAGTACTGAATCTCCCATATACAGTCCCAGGTCCAATTATACGTTGTGAATTGGTCCTTGTCTCTCTAGACACAAGTTACACGTGGAAACCATGTATGCTTTTGAGGAAATGCATTTTGGCACCAAAAATGAAAACACTGATTGATTGAATTCCTTGCATCCTATGTGCTGAATGCTTCTCATCATTTCATAACGAAGTGGAGATCTACTGGAATCCCAACAATGGCGGATGCAGATATATCTCTGGAGTTGCTTGGGACTAATCCTGATAGAGCAAAAGTAAAGCTCCGCCAGTATGACTGGATAGTTTTACGACGACTTTGCAATGCATATATTGATTTTAAATGAAATCCTTTTGAAAATAAAAAAATGCACACTGTTACAGGTTATATGGGTAGAAGCAAGATTCAGATGTCCCTTTATAAGATAGATTTAGATTCAATTTTTGGCTAACGAGAGATGTGTTATCCAGGCGAGGTCTCATCAAAAAGGCAAGTAACACATGTAGATTTTGCAATCATAACAATGAAGAGGAAACCCGAAAGCATCTCCTGACAGAGTGCACCAAGCTTACAGACAAGTCTAACCTATATCTAAACCCACTTTTTAGTAAGCTTTTGATGCAAGGCTCAAACTATGGGAACACTTGTTTGCAACTGCATGCACACCGGTTAAAATAGCCATAATAAACTTTTGTAAATGCTCTCCTTCTTGAGAATGATGAATTCAATCTGAAGATCGTAATAGACAAGGATGAATCCTCAAATGGTTGCATTGAGCCATACGTAAAATTTGGTTCATGATGTATGTCTAATATAAATTCTTTAATATGATTTATTATTCTCACTTTTCTTAATTTGAATAAGTTTCTGATTCATATTTTATAATGGCAGTCTCTAAATTTGTACTTATGAAATGTTATATTATCATATGTCTTTAATTACTTACGGGATATTTTATGAATGTTTCAGCAAGATGAGACAAATTGTTCGTGTTGACGAACCAAAGCACGGAAATGTAAATGTTATACTGATTGCCTTTTTAATTTGTTTGTTAAAATCAGTAAAAAATGATTTGAAAGGTTGAATTTTGTTTAACCGAATCAATAAAAAAAAAAATACATGCCACCTTGCTCTGTCAAAGTAAAGAAAGCATGCTTCTGAGCTAAATATATATTTTGCTCAAAGGCACATTTATTATACAGTCCTCTGAGATTTCATTTGTTCTTCTCTACCTGGTCAGTGAGAAAGGCACTGCTCTGCACCCTTGGAGCGCCCGCACTCTCACAAAGTTTAACTTGTTTTTTCTAGTCCCCTCCCAGAACGCTGGATCATTCTCGAAGGCCTGGGATGATTTCAAAATGGCCGTGGAAGTTATACCGGCATAGGCTGAAACCGTTAAGTTCACCTTGGGCCAGGGTCTGTCAGGAGGGCTAAGATCTCAGCAAGACATTCCTTGGTTACAACTGCCCTCCTGAATCACCCACAGCACTGGCACAGGGAAGTGCATGATCCTGTCCACCCACCAACCCCAAACAAGTGAGAAGGAGGTGGCTGGCAGTGACCGCTCACAGAACACTGGGAAATGATGTCAATGTTGTAAGGGAAAGCATGTCCATTCAGTAAGCGAGTCTCGCTCCTCACACGAGAAAGTCTGCATCCATTCCAAGCAGCGTCTCAGGGTGTGTGGGTCCTGGATTCCAAGTCCCAGAGAGTAGGGACATAGACCACATTTCCTGTCGTTGCAGGCCATCCTGCCTAGTCGAGCGGCAGATTATTAGCAGGGGAGAATTGTGGGAAGAGGCAAGATTGGCAAATTGGCTGCAGTACTTTTCGGTCTTGTTTTCGGGGGCACTGTCAATACATTTAATTATATTTGTGGAGGGGGGCTGTTTAGTTTCATTTCCTCTTGCCTTTTCTCTCTTCTTAAAAAAAATAACCAACAAAATTCAAAAGATCAAAACGTACGAAAAAGTTAAACAAAAACAACCCAAAAAAAGGCATGCTAAGGTTTTCTCCATGTATTTTGGTTTGACATAATGTTTAGGTTTGGAAGAAAAACGGTTCAAGTGAAGGTGGAAATTGGAAGGGCAGCTGTCCTACTTCAGGACTCAGGAAGACATTGGTTTTGGATAAGAATCAATCACTCACTGATGGGGGGGTTTATAGTCTCTCTATGCTCTGCTAGAGAGATGGCCCACAATTCACATGTCTAGCGAGAGACTCTATAAATGGGAATAATTCATCTTCCAAACACAGTAAAGACCAAGAAGTAATACGCATTATTTCTGTTGTGGTAGAAGAAGGCAGACCATTGCAGAAGTCAATGCAGAGGTGCCAACCACCTCGAACCCATCCACTGGGTATTGTCGTCATGGCCTATTTCATACAATTATTTAGCTGGTGCACAAAAGTACAACACTTTAGTGGTCCACTCCACCTCTATCCTGTTGATGGGCCTAAGAAGGTATAAAGACACCAAAGGGGCCCTGACAGCAGAGGGTGGACTGAACATTAGGCCAGGCAACTGAACAGCAAGGGCTCTGAGACCCACTTATAGGGTAGCATGCCCATGTCCTTTAGACTAGAACCTTGATTTTCCCCCTCCATTAGCCCTGGCCCTTAGGGTCCAACACCAGTGGCACAGAAGATGGTGAGCCCGTTGCAGGGACATGGAAAGATAATGGGAAATAATATTAACATCATGAGCTATGTACCACATTGCGCTCTTTCTTAGGTAACTGTATGGCAGCATTTCTTCTCCATTGCATCCGAAGCCTGGAGATGCTGTTACCAGTGTCAGTATCACAATGATAAAAGAATGGGAAAATATGGACCATCATCAGCTTAGGACAGATTGCCTAATGAAGGTGGGAAACCAGAGCTAATGCTCCCTTTTTTTGTTGAAACGTTTTTGTTGTGCCTGTGGCTGTACCACCAACAGCAGTGTAACATGCCTTGTTGAGATTAGGGAATTAGGTTTTCCAATGAGTTCCCCCATGTGAAGGTATTCAGCTCAGACTTGTGTCCCAAGGCAGAGGAAACACACAACTACTGACACTAGAATAAGCTTAAAGGGTTTTATTGAACAAAAGTACAGCGTAAGACTATTGCTTTGAAACTGGTTCATAATGGCTGTAATATAAAGCTTCTTGGGAAACGTAGTCCTTGAACTCAGGATTATAAACGAAGGACAGCAAACAAAAAGGCATTCACACATTTCTAGACAGGAAGCGCTCCCGTGTAAGCCTCTCTAGTATTCCGTCTTCATCACTATGTCTGGGGACCTCAAGGCCTCCCGGCCTCTCTTGGCATCTGCGGCTTCCTCCCCTTGCCAAGTGTCCCAGAAGTATTCCCCTTTGCTGCAGCTCTCCTTCTCTCTCTTTTACTCAGAGATGTAGTGCCATGTTCACTAGTCCACACCAAGGGATATAGTGCCCTGCTCACTCTCCCAGGCTTGGTCACCACAATGCTCATAATGGATCCCATTATGTGCCTTGAAACCAACCGCAATCTTGATTAAAACCCACCATTCAACAACCCCTTTTAATGAGCAGCCTTGCATCCACCCTACCTAAAAACACACAAAAGAAACAAGATACCTGCCCTGAGCAGCTCCGGCCCTTCCACAAAGCCAATATCATGGATATTAATGTAGACTACACAAACCCTCTCATCAGTCCTCTCTAGTTGGTACTCTACCCCCAACAGGAAAAATATAAGCACATATATTTACAGAGTTTCCAGGTCTTGCAATCAACCTCCCACAGTCTGGCACCATTCCAATCTAATGCCCTGGTATGCCTTTCAGACCATTCTTTAGGCTAGAGGTCACTGCAGGAAAGGAATGGAGCAGGTCTGCGGTTACACATGTTTCCTTGCCTCCCCTTTTCCCTCTCACAATGATTCGGGGAAGCAGCTGGGAGGATGCAGGGGTGCTGGAGCAGAGTTTCCCTGTGCTCTGCAGTCCCCACCCTCTTTCTCTACATCGTTGCCTCAGACAGCGGTACGGCTGAGGGCAGGCTGGGCACGGAGGTTGTGGAGGCAGTGGGAACGTGAACACCAGCCCTGTGTCTCCTGCTCACCTACCCCTCACAACAGATATGACGACAAAGTGGGTGCTGGTAAGGAGCCAGTTGTGTGTTGCTCTTCTGGTTTGGAGCCTCCCAGAGATGGTGTTCCGAAATGGAGCAGGGCACGAGGGACAGGAAGCCGATGGTGCCCTTATCTGAAAGAATTCACACTGGGAAGCGGGTTGCTTCTCTTGTGGTCCATGCCTTTGTGGGCGGTGGCAGCACTTCCTATTCATGCATGATCACCCTTTATATTGCAGCATAAAACAATGTCAATGGTTTGTATAGGTAAAATGGCTTCTTCAAACACGAGTTTAATATTTTCCAAAATAAAAGCGATTTTATATTATTTGACAAGGGCAAACAAGAATTTGGCCGAAGCATTTGGCTCGGATCCACCTCTTGCAGAGCTTAAAAAAAAAATGAGGTGAGCAATTGATGTATCTACCAAAACTAGACCATGAACTGCGGTTCCATATTAAAGAGATTGGTGGTTGCAAGTCGAACGACCTAAATACATTTTGTATTAACTCAAGGTTACTTGTATACCTGTGGGAAATAACTGGGCTAATCATTGTCGATAAAGTAACGCACAAACAGGACACCCATAGAAACATGCATTACTTTTATTGACCGTTGATTCTTTTGTAATAATTGATTTGTCATTTTTGTTTTTCCAGTAGAACTGAAAATGTTTGGAATAGTTCCCAAGAGCAAAGCCCCTGGCGTTGACCTCTGTGGCGTGAAGGACTACTACTACATTGTACGGTCTGACATGAACTGCTACATGAAATCGAGCAATTTCAACGAAGGAAAAGACCTTAATGTTTACAGCCTCCATCAGTCCTGCCGAGGAGGTGAACATTATCTCGCGTACCAGGATGACCTCTTTTACATCCTCAAAGGAACCAATTATCGCAGAGTCTCCAACATGAACACAGATAGTGATGCTGTGGTGTACAGCATCCACCCAAACTGTCAGGGCGGTGATCACTACCTTTCAGCTTTTGGCTATATCTATGTCATCTTCCAAAACAAAGGCACGTATCGTCGCGTCACGAGCTTGAACACAGACGGAGATGCCGAGGAATATAGCCTTCATCCAGAGTGTAGAAATGGTCTTTACTACTGGGGTGTTCAAAATTACTACTACTTTGTAAAGCCACACGATGAATGGGGTGTTCAGTACTATAGATGCACCAATTTCAACACCAATGAGGATGGGACTTCAATGTCCTTTCATAATGATGTAATCAACTTCCTTCCTGGAGGGCTCTCACTTACTGTAGGACCTGCATACGGCATCTGGGACTGCATCAAAACCATGTCAAATGATTCCCAAACAGCCATAACCTGGTCTAAGAAGATTACTAGAAAAGTGGGGTACACCAGGGAAAAGATGTCCAGCATAGAGCACAACTGGAATGTTTCTATGACCGCTTCTTACAGCGCAGGGGATCTCACAGCAGCCTTCGCAAAATATCAATTCTCCGTCACTGCCCAATATGGAGGGAGTAGCGTTAACACGGAAACAGAGAATTGGAGCGAGGCGACGGATGTTGAAGAATCTGTCAATTTAACCCTGCAGCCTGGGCAAAAAATGTATGTATGGCAATACAAGCTTGGTCTTGGAAAGCAGGATGTACTGTTCTGCCGTGATATGAAGTTTGACGATGATCCTTCTCCACCAACTGAAATCCCGCTTCCGCCTTCCAAGCAGTAGCCGTGCATAAAGTCGCCAGCAGTTCTGAGAGTTTAGGTGAAGGCAGATGTGGAGATTTAAAGGGGAGATTCATTTTGAGCTAGGTGTATCTATTAGTCATGTGTTTTAAAATTGTGCTTCTGATAGTAACCAAACACTGGAATTTTGAGAGGGCACAATGATTGTCTTCTCAAACGTGAGTCCGAAATGAGCTGAAAAAGGCCTTCGGATTGCACGAAAGGAAGGAGTTGGCACGTGTGTCAAGTGAACTATGTCATTGTGATCTAAATAAATGCTTTTGAGCATAAAGTAGAGTTTCCTTTTCTCCTTATTTATCGTGGCGTAAGCGGCAGTAGGGCAAAATAGACCTATGATCAAGATACATTCTGGTCATGATGACCTGGAATCATATAGGTGGATACCTTTTATCTTCTCCCACTAAACACCTGTGTGGATATCTTGCAGTCTGACAAACCCGCTTTCCCTTTCACAAAATTAGCAATCAGGAAACAGTCTGACAAACCCGCTTTCCCTTTCACAAAATTAGCAATCAGGAAACGGCAGAGAATACTCGGCTACATGCTGCCATCCTAGAAATGAGAAGATTTGCCTATCCCCTGAGAACCAGGAGAATACAGAATAGGTGATCAAATTACGCTGCATCCTCCATTTTACGATAGGAAATCATTCACTGATCTGTTCGACACACATAATGTTAATATGAAAGTTTAAGAATACGCTGGGAACATGCACAGTCACCCTACCCCGCTTCTACTCAGACATGTTGTGGCAATAGTTCCGTGAGAAAAGTAACCATTTATGAACTGTACTTGATAGTCATATTAGAAAGATTAGATTCAAGAATTTGATATCTCATTAAGTTAAAACATTACAGTAGTGAGACTAAAGGAGAGTGTTGGGAGCGTGTTTGAGTTTCCATACAAAGGAAGACATTAACCCACAAATGTACATCACCCCAATAAAATGATATTTTCTCATCATCTGAATGTTTATTTCAATCTAGTTTCCAAAAATGTATTAGGGAGTAATATCTCGGGTGACTGGTTGCACTGGGTGGTACTGGCCCACAGCCTGAGTTTAACATGGGTGGTGGGATGTTACTGACCATTACAGCCACCACTTAAGGCATTAGTGCCATTTAATGACCCCAGTAAAAATCCTGGGGTACTAATGGTTCTTTATGGAGGGATTAAAGGCTTTGCATAGGGAGCTCAAGGCTTATTTAACAAAAATACCTACACAGAAGATGGGTGTCATGGAAATGACAAAGGGAGCTATAGGAGGAGCCCCTCTTCCCTTGCGTGCTGACAAGGAAATGGAAGACAGCAGCATGGCTGGGCGAGAGGACTGCAAGACGCAACAGTTCAGTGACATTTTTACATTCTCTTTACTCATGGCGTGCTCAGGGCAGAAGTGAAGCGGGGAAGTGTGCACAATTAAGCCAATAGCTTGTAAAGTTGGATTCGGCCGGCATTGTGCGAAACCTGATTGGTTGATCACACCACCCGGGTCCTAATCAAATATATAAACAGTACCGCCAACCCTAAAACTATATTAAAAATGTATAAAAAAGATCAGAATTAATTGTGGAATTTACTCACACAAGGACAATCATAGCAGTTGACGGGCAACTCATTAATAATCTAGCCAAAAAGTACCCCTATGCTTCCCTTTCTGAAAACAAAATGTATGTAGACACCTTGACAATCATACACTCCTCATAGCCCATCTCTGGGAACTTACATTATTTGTTGTTACTGACATCAGTACCTTTGTAATACATTGTTTATGAACTTTATTAGGATGACACAATCATGGAATCATGGTCACTTAAAACTTGATAGACAATCGCTATGTCCTTCCTTAGTTTCCAATGTTCCACCTTTAATGATTGTCAGACAGTATAATTTTTTGATTTGGAAAAGTTAGAATGTTTCCATCTCAGAAAATAGTTTCACCCTGTCTCCTGTTTTCCTCCTTTAGAAACAGATGACCAGAAAGTACATATGGTGAAATGAAACCAACTCCATAACCAAATAGTCAAGGTTAGTTTCAGGTAGTTTAGCTTCATAAGGAAGAACAGTATGGCCGTGTGGCTACTTGACAGCGGGGATACAACACTGTGTCAACCAATTGAGATTAGAGCTGTCCAAATTTCATACTGCCCTTTATTTAGTTCTGTCCCCAAAACAGTGTGACAATATCCAGTTTTTGAGTTTTGACTCTGAACCAGATATGTTAAATGATAACATGTTTACTCGAGTATTACCCACTGTACTCCCCATAGCACCCTGCAAGGTGAACATATGGCGTTTTGTGCTCATATATTGGGGCATTACTATGCTTCATAATTGTCTTACTTCTCATTGGCAGAGGGTCACTGTGTTCCTGAAATGATGAAATGATGGTCGCCCAATAGGCTTAATAATCTTGCAGAGTGCTTCTCTACTGTTCTGCAGCCTCTCTATGAAGCACGATTCAACTTGCTATATGAACTATTCCTGACTTTCTGACGTTTTTTTTTTTTTTTAAAAAAGGAAGACTTTCTTGTTCTGTTAATGTCTAATTTATCTTGAGCACCATTCTAAACCGGAAATCCCAAATTTGCACCTGGGTGTGTGCTACTGCTGTGATCAGTGCATTTCCCCCTTAGGGCCAGGATGCCCTTTAGCTGATGGTTGTGTTTTGCAAGTGCAAAAGAAGAGCACTATAAAATGCCCAAGAGTGATTTCGTAATTGGTTTGATCCAAATGTATGTCTTGCCAGTGGCTAGTGGCGTGCAGTGTTTAGATCGCCTCCAGCTAGCTCACTCTGTTTTAACAAGCCGAACTGCTAATGGGCATACAACAGAACTGGGGCGAGGACAGGCATCAACATTACTTGCCAACATTCCCACTCCAGTCCACTGATCCGTTAGTCTTCTTGCCGATTATGCTTCGTTGACTACTTCCGGTTCCGGCTAGTGAATTATTTCACTGGAAAGTTGTAATCTTTTCACCTGAATTTCTGTCAGCGACTGAGTATAATGAGGGTCCTCAATCCAATCTAAGGCAGTTTTGGGGAGAGTTCTCCCTCTGTGAAAACTTTAATAATAAGTGAAAAAGTGCCTTTTTAAAGTACATATTTAAAGAGAAGTTGAGTAACATGTTCTGTAGGGTAATATGAAAAAAGCCAAATGATGTTAGGTCACCAACAGAAGACAGGAGCATTTTACAATGCATTTTTATGGTTCCTCGGCTTGCAATATGTTCCAGCACTGTCACTGTAAAGCACATGTTAATGATGACTCTGCCCATAATATTTGAAAGAATTGCTTGTAAAACACACTTTTATTATCCCTGTGCCCACAATATATGCAAGCACTGCCTTGTTAAATTACATGTTCATGATCCCTGTGTCAGATGCCAGCACTGCCACCCTAAAGCCCTCGTTCATGATGCCTGTGCCCACAGTACATTTAAGAATAGCCCCGTAAAACATGTTTGAATGATACTGGTCCCCACACAGTATATCATCATTGCCAGTGAACATTTCAACGATGCTAGTGCCCACAATCTAAGCAGTCATTGCCACGGTAAAACACTTTCAGGATTCTGGTGTCCACTACCAGCACCGCCACTAGTAAGGGTCAGCTGGCTCATTGGGGAATTAGAGGCGGTGTTCCCCTCCCATCAGCAAGCCCCCCCTGCCCCCCGACCGACATCAACAAGTCTCAAACCAGGTACAGGCTGCTTGCACACATTTATTTTGTGTATTGAGGAGTGCTCTATTAATCCATCCCCACTGCGCAAGCTCAGTCCGGTTTGGGTTGAGGTAGTGAGCTAACGCTCCCAAAACCACGACCAAATAAATGCCTGGGCTTTTACAATTGAAATGCTCCCAAACCATAGATTTCCCTTCCCACCATTCCATCCATTCTCTCAAACTGGCTCACGTGATTGGGGGGAGGGGGGTCAATGGCTTGCAGACCCGATCCTGGCCTGTGTAGTGATAGGTTAGGAGTTGGGTTCAAGAAATGATGTCACGAGTTGGAGGCACGGCCTTCAGGCCCTTATCTGACCCTCACTTAAAATATGACATTGTTCCCAGCCAAACCTGCAGGACCTCTGCTGATCGAGCACCAACCCCAACCTTTGGATTGCTGAGGGCATCGTGTGCCAAAAAAATCTCCAATAACGAAAGAAGCCGTGATGCAAGACAGCAAAGTATGGTGGACAAGAATACTAACATGTTTTATTACTCCCCAGCAGCACCCTTCCCCCCCCCCCCCTGCAAGCCATACGAAATGCAGCAGCCAGACTCATCCACCACCTTCTCCTCAAACATTCACACAAAACCCTGGTCTTGTACAGCTCCACTGGCTCTCCATGCACCCAAAGATTTGCCCTCAAACGACTCTGCACTGTTTTCAAAGACATCCACCACAAAACCACATCTTACCTCACGACAAACTCGAACCCATCACTCACACAAACACCAGATAAGCAAGCCAGCAACACCTACACATTTCACTCTGCAAATTAACATGCACCCAAACCAGCATTTACACACTGGGCAGCCAGGGCTTGGAGCAAACTATATATTTATTTTATTTATTTAATTATTGATTGCTTGTGAGGGCGCTTACACAATAAGAAATACTGTTTCAAAGCGCCTACAGGGTGGGAAAATACATTAAAAACACAATATTGAAGAGTGGTGGGGGGAAAAGGTAGACGGGACAAACCTACTATGCCTTGTGAGTATTCAGAAGGTGCAAGTGCAGCAAGGAAGAGGGAAATGGGGTAAGTGCTGGGGAGTCCGAGCTCATGGGTGAGCACAAAAGAAGTGCTAGGAATGTTGGTCGCTTATACAATAAGAAATACTGTTTCAAAGCGCCCACACGGCAGAGAGGGAGCAAGGGTGGGAAAATACATTAAAAATACAATATTTAAGAGTGGTGGTGGGAAAAGGTAGACGGGACAAACCTACTATGCCTTGTGAGTATTCAAAAGGTGCAAGTGCAGCAAGGAAGAGGGAAATGGGGTAAGTGCTGGGGAGTCCGAGCTCATGGGTGAGCACAAAAGAAGTGCTACGAATGTTGAGTGCGACACGGACTGGAGCTGCGGGAGGTGTGAGTGTGAGCCTCCAGGGAGGAGGGTGTTCAGATGCAAGTGCTGTGGATAGACAGGAGCTGGGCAGAATTGGTGTGAGAGGGCTGTGCCCCGAGGATGCATAAGGGGCCCAGGACACCAATTCAGTAACTGCTGGATTAGCAGAGGAAAGAAGAAGGGAAGGGGGAGGAAAAGAGGAAGGTCTGAAGGTGCTTCTGGAATTTGAGATGATCCTGCTCAAGGCGCAGGGGGAGGGGGAGGCTATATCATAGGAGGGAGCCCGCTGGGGAAAGTGAACAACCCTCTGCCCTCTGTTTAGCAAAACGCTTTACACACAAGAGTTGGTGCCAGAGGAGCGAAGTGGTCTAGAGAGAGAGTATTTAGTGAGATAAAGTTGAAGATAGTGTGGTACCTGGACCCAGACAGCGTTGTGGATGATGCAGAGGGATTTGAATTTAATCCGTGAAGCAACCAGGAGCCAGTAAAGACTTTTTTGTGCAGGAGAGATGCGGTCGCTGGGTGTAAGGCAACATCTGCATTGCACACTCAATTACCACTTTCAGAAAGAGCCTCAAAACATACCTCTTCCCCCACACTTAACGCTAACCCTCCATCTTCCCTGCTATCAAATGTCTATCCTATCCGGAAAAATATTTTCTAACTTTTGTTTCACCTCCCACCTTATTATTCTTTGAGCCTTGCAAGGTGCTCTGAGACCCGCTGGGTAGGTCCAGAGCCGAACAAAAATTCTAAGAAATAAAATAAATAAAAATGAATTATCCACATCATCTTTGCACTAATAGGAAGCCAAAGCAACAATGATTAAGTACACATGTTTTAATTTCTTGTTGAAAATGCTAAGATCATGACTATATAACTGATTTGAGAGAGAGTTGCATAAAAGTTTGAAAACATATATTGCCAAAATGAGAGTAATGAAAAGAGGGCACAAGTAAAGTAGCAGCTGAAGAGCACAACGGGCTCAACGGGAAAGACATGCCTCAATTTAGAGACCAATAAACAGTGAACAATATGTGTGCAAGGATTTAAAAACAAGACACACAGCTTATAATTTTATTTGTTTAGCCACAGGCAACCAAATGGGCTTGAATAGCTGGGTATAAGGGGTAAAAATGGCAAAGAGCAATTATAAGTCGAGCGGCGCAATTCTCCACAGCCAGACGTACTGGCATGAGTACAACAGGAGGCCAAGAACTCTGGTATTGCAATAGTGGAGTCTGTTAGATAAAAAACGAATAACTATAGTGACTTGAGTAGGGGAAAGAAGATGAAGAACCCCTATAAGGAGGCAAAGATGGTGAATACAAGATTGATCTACATCCTAAATATGGAGAGCAAGGAACAGTTTGGAGAACTTTTTCCCCAAGATTTCTCATACAAAAAATGGGTACTGGGCAAGTGTGATGCTGGAAATACATCAGAGGGACAGGGCCTCTGAATCCTTGTCCTTTACTTCTTTTTATCGTGTGTTCTGTCGTGTTTTCTGCCCAAGAGTCCATGTGGGACTCCTGGCAAGCAGCTCTCTCTTTTGGTTTGGTGAACAGACCCATGGGATACCCTTATGGCACCCATGGGTAGGGGTACAACCCTGTGCCCCTAGTGTATGTTTTTGGGCACCTGTGGGTGGCCCACAGAGCAGGGTATTAGCTGGTGGCAGCTCCATGCTGAATTTGACAGGTGCTCTGGGTGTCCTCCATTTTGGGATACCCAGGCCCTGCCATTGGGATCAGTTGATTCCTGATAGGAAACAAGATGGCCCCTGTGGCCTCTTGCCTTCTATTGCCTGTTACCTTGTTTTCCCAAAGTCCTGGGAAGCCCTGACTCTGTCCCTTCCCCCTGACTGGCTGTTGGGTGGAGGTTCCATATATGGTGTTGTTGTGAAGGCCCAGCTAGACTGACTGGAGTCTTCCCAGTGACTGCATGTTGTGGGTACCTCCTGTGGGTGGGACCTGGGTGAATGGAGTGTGTGACCAATATACACTCCTTGTTTTGGTTGTCTGGTTTCTGGCATGAGAGACAAAGACTGAGACAGCCCTGCCCGAAACTGGCCTGAATGCCGTGTGTAGTGTTGAATGGCTGGGTACTTGTCCCAATCCACATTCCTTGTTGTGAGTGTCTGAAAGGGAGGAGTGTGGCCTGAATGCACTGTGTGTCTGATTGGCTGACTGACTGCATGAATGCCCTTCTGTATGATTGGCTGCTGAGTGTGTGCCAGCAGTGTGGATGAGAGACAGAATAGTATATCTGGGGACCTCTCACCACTGGTAATTGTTCAGAAGCGTTCTGGAGCTGAGTCTCCACTCTAAGAGTAACTGGAACTGCTGATCCTCGACGTCCAGCTGGAAGAAGAAGACTTGCTGTTGCATTTGCTTCGGCCGATCCGAAGGCTGCCGAAATCGTCGAAGACTGACCCGAGAGAGGACCTGGTAAGGCGCCCTCTTCCCGTGCTCCGAGGGACCATCGAGCACCGCTCCATCTTCGCCGAAGTGCCCTGGAAGTCAGAACCTCGAAAGGCTGCCGACCCGAGACGGGACCGCCGAGGAGATCGAAATGAAGCACCCGGACATCGCCGCCGTCGAAGTCCATTGCCGTCGACCAGGGTTCGCAGGTCTGTGTAACCGCTGGAGGCCCGTCGAAGTTGTGTTGCCCAGCCGTGGGAACCACTTGACGCCATGCCGCCGACGACCGGAGCCGTCCGCTCCTTTGCCTAAGAACATTCGAATCAAAGGACTCCCTCGTCCGCTTCGTCGACCGCTTTATCCTGCCAGAGAAAGTCGAGGATGACCAACGCGCCGAGGAGAAACCTGCCAGTGGGTTTCCCGCCACCCGAAGACTACAAAGACTCGAACGACTCGATGCCCTTGTTGGGCCCCCGTCTCCACAATCTTTGCGGTCCAGAACATTTGTCATCGAGGTGCCCCGCATGCCTCTTCCTTGCAGGACGCCGATGCTCCGACGCCGACGAGCACTGCTCGGACGAAGCTGCCGCCTCATCGACGCCGTTCACCCGTGTTCTCCGTCGAACGTTCGACCTTTGTCTCCCGCTTTAAAGGGCAGGCACTCAAGAAGGGCCGTCGATTCCCCGACGCCGAACGCCGAGTTCCTCGACGGACGTTCGACGCCCCGTGTCTCCGGCTTGAAAGGGAAGGCATTCCAGAAGGGCCGTCGATTCCCCGCCGCCGAACGCCGAGTTCCTCGACGCTTCTCGACGCCTCTTGACGATGCGTGACTCCCGCTTGAAAGGGGGTCGCTCAAGAAGGATCTGTCGACGCCTCTTTGAAGAACTCGACTCCACCAGGTACATTGGGGGGGTAAAAACATTATAGGAGGGAATAAGACTTGCAGAACAATATATGGACTGGGCTTGTGCTATATCTTTATTTTACAGGTTGCCCAGGTGGGGGGATCTCCACGCAGAACTGTGTCTAGTGGTAGGGGCCAGTATTCTGCCTATTGCTCAACCATCTTATTTCCTCTCCTCTCTCTATTGCTGGTTTCACTCTATTGATCTGTGTGACATTGTTACAGTATTGTTGATGCACTTTAATAAGATCTAATACAAAGGGTGGTACCACTTTAGAATTGTATATATTTGCCATTGTTGATTTTCCTAAGAACAAAGTGAGTTATTAGGATAAGTGTACATAACCTTGAATATTGATTATATAAAGACTATGTTCTAACCAATACAGTGTGCGGACATTCCTTTGTGGGGGCTTGGGGACTACACTGTACTTAAGAACCAACCTGCATCACCTGCTCAGAAGCTAGGCCTTGATTGCTCGACCATAGCTACCGAATAGAGAATCTAGGCTGGGGTCCTCTGTGCCTCCCCTCTACCATATAGAGAGCAGAAGTACAGACCACCCCCTACCGGTCCTTTACAGCTGGTGGCAAGCGGTGGGATGCTTATGGTTTTAAGAATCAGTGTATAACCGTGCCACTTACAAAAGATATCTGGACTTTATTAAATTAAGGTTTAGTTGTGTACAAGATAACTGCATTACAAACAATGGAGTCTATTGCAAATGGCAAATTGACTCGGATGAGCTTGGAGGCTCTCCAGAGTGCTTGTGAAGCCAGGGAGTTAGACTTTGTGGATAAGTCTAGGGCTGAGCTGATAGCTACCCTGGTGGACTACCAGACTGATGGTGAAACTCTTGATGAGGGGGGGAATGCAACCAATGAGGACTCTGCCCCTGGGGTTTCTGCTGAATCTGTTTCTGGGAATGCCGCCATTCCTGCTGCCTCTGTTCCAAACCCCAGCAATTCCTTGGAGCTTGAGTTATTAAGGATGAAATTGGCCTTTGAATACCGCAAGTTGGAAATAGATGCTGAACTTAAGAAAGAGGAGTTGGCTCAACAAGTGGAGCTCAAGAATAGGGATCTTGAACTCAGAAATAAGGACCTTGAACTCAAGAGCCAGGACACTGAATGTCAGAGAATCCAGCTAGAGAAAGCTAGAGTGGAGGCTTCAGCTAAAACCAGTGAGAGTGTCAGGTCCCCAGCCACCAAGTTTATGAAAGATTTGGTTGATGTATTTGTGGAGGGTTCAGATATCCTCCAATGGATTGAAGCGTTTGAAATGGCTTGTGCGATTCATGATGTTGATAAAAGAGATTGGGCTAAGTGTTTGTTAAGCAGAGTGCCTCAAACTGGATATGACTGTATTCTGAAGCTGAGTGTGGAAGAAAAGGGGTCAGTATGAGTGTATGAAGTCTGCTTTGATTGCCAAGTTTGGCAAAACACCCACCCAATACCTTAAAAGGTTCAGGGATTTTAAGAAAAGAGAGAATGTGGCTTGGGTTGACTGGGTGAGTGCTGTGCACATGAACATGATGGGGTGGATTGATGGATACAAGGTTAAGACTTTTGTTAAATTGTCCCACCTCTTGTTTTTTGAGCATTTTTCTGAAGCCTGTTCACCAGAGCTGCGTCAGTATGTGGCTGACCAGAACATTTTGGACCCCTTTAAGCTGGCTAGGTAGGGCTGACAAGTGGGTCTCCCACCGGGTGTCCCCTAAGGACTCCAGTGGGAAGGACAAGGACAAAGAATAGGGGGCCTCTCAGAAAGCTGAGGAGTCCCACAAGCAGTCACAGTCGGGTAAACCTAAACCTTCCTCTCCCAAGATCCAAAAATCTAGTGGGGATAAGTCATCTGTGGGTGGGAATAAGAGTAGTGGTCCACCTGCTGCAAAGCAGGCTCCCAGTGGTTCCAGTACCGTACCCCGCACTCCTGGCACTTGTTGGGACTGTGGGGCCCTGGATCACAGAAGGGGTGACTCCAAGTGTAAAGGTAAGGCACTTGGAGTACACGCTGTCAGCCTGACCTACCCTTACTCCGTGTCTGAGGTGGAGGCCACTGTCCTCCCCTCCTCTACCGGGATCACATTTGGTGCTCCGGTAGAGATTTCCTTAGTGTCCCTTGGGGCCTGGGACCAGTATGCAGAAGTACTGGCAACTATCCCACAGAACACCCATAGGTTTTTGAGAAGTGTCCTCTTGAATGGCCAGCCTTCTACTGGTTTGAGAGACACTGGGGCAAGCATGACAGTGGTGGACAGGACCCTGCTCAAGCCAGAGGACTATGTAGGTGCTCCTCTGAGAACCACCAGGTTAGCTGGTGGGCCTCCCAAATTATCGCCTGTAGCCTTAGTCACACTCATGCTTGGAGACAAGACAGCAAAGCTTCCTGTCCTGGTTCAGGACAATGTCCCTGCTAACATTCTGTTAGGAAATGATCTAGTAGAGTTGGGGTTGATCTCGGATGGTCTTCCCATGACTGCTGCTGCAGTCACTAGGTCACAGGTGACACCGGGTCTGGCTGTGAGTCAGGTACCTGAGCCAAAGGCGAGGCCTAAGGCAAGAAGAAGGAAGACCAAGAAGGCCACCTCTGTGGAGGGAACACCTTCTCTTCCTGCTGTTCCGACAGCACCCATTGGGATCCATGCTCCGGACGGGTTGGGTCCAGTGGAAAACCCAAACTCAACTCCTGTGGGAGAAGAGACAGAAGACTCTCCTGTGGGAGAGGTTCTCAACCCGGAGGATCATCCTGACCTTCAATGCTTGTTAGCTGAAGGGGGACCCTCCCGGGCAGACTTCTGTAAGGGACAGAGAGAGTGCCACTCTCTCGAGGGACTGAGGAAACAGGCCCTGTCCCAGGCACAAGGAGAAGTGCCTAGGACATTCCGGATTTATTGGGAGGGTGAGCTCCTTGTTAGTGAGCCCACTAAGCCTGAACCTGGTGCCCTCAAGAGGTTGGTGGTACCCCAGGTTTACAGGCCCTTCCTACTGCAGTTGGCGCATGAGGTGCCCTTGGCTGGTCATCTTGGGACCAAGAAGACTAAGCAGAGGCTCTCTGCCCATTTCTACTGGCCACGGATGGGAGTAGAGGTGGAGTCCCACTGCAGGACCTGCCCAACTTGTCAGTTGTCTGGCAAGACTGGAGGCAGTGTCATTGCCCCACTGCAGCCATTGCCAGTGGTTGGCACACCATTTGAGAGGGTGGGCATCGACATCGTCGGTCCCCTTGACCCTCCCACTTCAGGTGGACATCGGTTCATCCTGGTCTTGGTAGATCATGCCACCAGGTACCCTGAGGCAATACCCCTTCGGACTGTTACTGCCAAGGTGGTTGCCAGGGCTCTCCTGGGCATTTTCACTCATGTTGGATTCCCCAAGGAGGTTGTCTCTGACAGAGGATCCAACTTCATGTCTAGTTACATGAAAACCATGTGGAAAGAGTGTGGGGTAACCTACAAGTTCCCCACCTCTTACCACCCCCAGACCAATGGTCTGGTTGAGAGATTTAATAAAACTCTCAAGGGCATGCTAGGGGCTTTGGAAGAACCCCTAAGGAGGAAATGGGATCTCCTCCTGCCATGCCTGCTGTTTGCTTACAGAGAGTTACCTCAAGAGGGTGTTGGTTTCAGCCCCTTTGAGTTACTCTTTGGACATCCCGTGAGGGGGCCCCTCGCCTTGATCAGAGAAGGCTTGGAAGCCACCCCTCCAGGTCCCGCCAAGCCAGTGGGGGACTATGTGTTAGGCCTCAGACGGAGGATGACACAGATGATGGGTCAGGCAACAGCAAATCTCAAGGCCAGCCAGGAATTGAAGAAGTACTGGCATGACCTTAAAGCCTCGCAAGTGGATTGGACTCCGGGACAGGAAATCCTTGTGATGGAGCCTACCAAGCCTAGAGCTTTGGCAGACAAGTGGACTGGACCCTTCAGGATCATCTCCAAGATGGGCGAAGTCAATTATCTGGTTGACATGGGAGCCTCTGGGGTAGCCCCTCAGGTATTCCATGTCAACCGGCTCAAGCCTTTCCACCGGCGAGCAGAAGTCTCATGTCTCTTGCTAGCTTCAGGGCAAGAAGAGGATGAGAGTGAGCCCCTTCCTGATTTGCTGCATAGCAACCCTCAGGATGGCTCAGTGGAGGGAGTACATCTCTCTCCGGATTTGACAACAGAGCAACAGGGGGCCTGCAGGGCTTTGCTCCAACAGTATGCCTCTCTGTTTTCACTGACGCCAGGCCTTACACCGTGGTGTTGGCATGAAATTGACACTGGTGACAGTGTGCCTGTCAAAAGCAGGTGCTACCGTATGTCAGATACCGTCAAGAACCACATCCAGGCTGAGGTCGCCAAGATGTTGGATCTGGGTGTTATTGAACCCTCAACCAGTCCCTGGTCCAGTCCAGTGGTCCTTGTCCCCAAGGCAAGTTCCCAGGCGGGTACCAAGGATTGGAGGTTCTGTGTGGACTACCGAGGAGTCAATGCCGTCACCAAAACAGACGCCCATCCATTGCCCAGGGCTGATGAGCTCGTGGACACCATAGGTGCTGCCAAATTTGTGAGCACCTTTGACCTTAACTCAGGCTATTGGCAAATAGCTCTGACGGACCATGCCAAGGAAAAGACGGCCTTCCCAACACCTGAGGGACTCTACCAGTTTAGGGTCTTGCCTTTTGGGTTGAAGAATGCCCCTGCCACCTTCCAGAGATTGGTCAACCATGCGCTCAGTGGGCTGGAAGCCTTTTGTGTGGCTTACTTAGACGACATTGCCGTCTACAGTTCCACCTGGGAAGAGCATTTGACACATCTGGATAAGGTGTTGCAGGCCTTGAAAAGGGCTAACCTCACTATCAAGGCCACCAAGTGCCAGATAGCTCAGGGGAAAGTTACCTATCTTGGTCATGAGGTAGGAGGGGGTCAAATCCAACCTCTCTCCAGTAAAGTACAGGATGTATAGAACTGGGAGACTCCCACTACTCAAACCCAGGTGAGAGCCTTTTTGGGCCTCACTGGGTACTATCGCAATTTCATGGCAGACTATGGAACCATAGCTGCACCCCTGACAGCTCTAACTTCACCCAAACAGCCTAGGAAGGTTAATTGGACCGAAGACTGTCAGAGGGCCTTTGATGGCTTGAAAGAAAATCTGTGTAGGGCACCTGTGTTGTGTGCGCCTGACTACAGCCGACCCTTTATCGTCCAGACGGATGCCTGCGACACCGGAATTGGAGCTGTCTTGTCCCAGTTAGATGACAAAGGGAGAGAACATCCTATCATATTCATCAGTAGACAACTCAAGGGTAGAGAACTTAGGTGGGCTACTGTTGAAAAGGAGTGTTTTAGCATAGATTGGAGCCTTAGGCGTTTTAGGCCCTACCTTACGGGGTCTACCTTCAAGGTCCAAACAGATCATAAGCCCCTGAAGTGGCTTATGCAAATGAAGGGTGAGAATCCGAAATTGCTCAGGTGGTCCATTAGCCTGCAAGGGCTAGACTTCACCATAGAGCACAGACCAGGGAAGAGTCACGATAATGCAGATGGCCTTTCCAGAAGGTATGTTGACCATCTGGATGAGGGTGTCTATCCCGTGGGAGATTAGACACCCTCCACCTCAGTCTGGGGGGGGGGCGACTGTGATGCTGGAAATGCATCAGAGGGACAGGGCCTCTGAATCCTTGTCCTTTACTGCTTTTTATCGTGTGTTCTGTCGTGTTTTCTGCCCAGGAGTCCATGTGGGACTCCTGGCAGTGCAGCTCTCTCTTTTGGTTTGGTGAACAGACCCATGGGATACCCTTATGGCACCCATGGGTAGGGGTACAACCCTGTGCCCCTAGTGTATGTTTTTGGGCACCTGTGGGTGGCCCACAGAGCAGGGTATGGGCTGGTGGCAGCTCCATGCTGAATTTGACAGGTGCTCTGGGTGTCCTCCATTTTGGGATACCCAGGCCCTGCCATTGGGATCAGTTGATTCCTGATAGGAAACAAGATGGCCCCTGTGGCCTCTTGCCTTCTATTGCCTGTTACCTTGTTTTCCCAAAGTCCTGCGAAGCCCTGACTCTGTCCCTTCCCCCTGACTGGCTGTTGGGTGGAAGTTCCATATATGGTGTTGTTGTGAAGGCCCAGCTAGACTGACTGGAGCCTTCCCAGTGACTGTATGTTGTGGGTACCTCCTGTGGGTGGGACCTGGGTGAATGGAGTGTGTGACCAATATACACTCCTTGTTGTGGTTGTCTGGTTTCTGGCATGAGAGACAAAGACTGAGACAGCCCTGCCCGAAACTGGCCTGAATGCAGTGTGTAGTGTTGAATGGCTGGGTACTTGTCCCAATCCACATTCCTTGTTGTGAGTGTCTGAAAGGGAGGAGTGTGGCCTGAATGCACTGTGTGCCCGATTGGCTGACTGACTGCATGAATGCCCTTCTGTATGATTGGCTGCTGAGTGTGTGCCAGCAGTGTGGATGAGAGACAGAATAGTATATCTGGGGACCTCTCACCACTGGTAATTGTTCAGAAGCGTTCTGGAGCTGAGTCTCCACTCTAAGAGTAACTGGAACTGCTGATCCTCGACGTCCAGCTGGAAGAAGAAGACTTGCTGTTGCATTTGCTTCGACCGATCCGAAGGCTGCCGAAATCGTCGAAGACTGACCCGAGAGAGGACCTGGTAAGGCGCCATCGAGCACCGCTCCATCTTTGCCGAAGCGCCCAGAAGTCAGCCCCTCGAAAGGCTGCCGACCCGAGACGGGACCACCGAGGAGATCGAAGTGAAGCACCCGGACACCGCCGCCGTCGAAGTCCATTGCCGTCGACCAGGGTTCGCAGGTCTGTGTAACCGCTGGAGGCCCGTCGAAGTTGTGTTGCCCAGCCGTGGGAACCACTTGACGCCGTGACGCCGATGACTGGAGCCGTCCGCACCTTTGCCTAAGAACATTCGAATCGAAGGACTCCCTCGTCCGCTTTGTCGACCGCTTTATCCTGCCGGAGAAAGTCGAGGACGAGCAACGCGCCGAGGAGAAACCTGCCGGTGGGTTTCCCGCCACCCGAAGACCACAAAGACTCGAACGACTCGATGCCCTTGCTGGGCCCCCGTCTCCACAATCTTTGCGGTCCAGAACAATTGTCATCGAGGTGCCCCGCACGCTTCTTCCTTGCAGGACGCCGACGCTCCGACGCCGACGAGCACCACTCGGACGAAGCTGCCGCCTCATCGACGCTGTTCACCTGTGTTCTCCGTCAGACGTTCGACGACCTGTGTCTCCCGCTTTAAAGGGCAGGCACTCAAGAAGGGCCGTCGATTCCCCGACGCCGAACGCCGAGTTCCTCGACGGACGTTCGACGCCCCGTGTCTCCCGCTTGAAAGGGAAGGCATTCCAGAAGGGCCGTTGATTCCCCGCCGCCGAACGCCGAGTTCCTCGACGCTTCTCGACGCCTCTCGACGATCCATGACTCCCGCTTGAAAGGGGGTCGCTCAAGAAGGATCTGTCGACGCCTCTTCGAAGAACTCGACTCCACCAGGTACATTGGGGGGGTAAAAACATTATAGGAGGGAATAAGACTTGCAGAACAATATATGGACTGGGCTTGTGCTATATCTTTATTTTACAGGTTGCCCAGGTGGGGGGATCTCCACACAGAACTGTGTCTAGTGGTCCTGTATCACCTCCTCAGAAGCTAGGCCTTGATTGCTCGACCATAGCTACCGAATAGAGAATCTAGGCTGGGGTCCTCTGTGCCTCCCCTCTAACATATAGAGAGCAGAAGTACAGACCACCCCCTACCGGTCCTTTACAGCAAGAACCTAAATATTCAGGCCCAAATAAAAACACCAATCGGGGTAACAAAGGGCATTACAATTTCGGTTTTAGAGTCATTACATTTCTGCCTGAAATGACACATCCATGTATCAACGACAGAAAGACAAAGTTTAAACTGGCTTTCTCCCCATCCGGTCATGGAACAATCTAGGTGCCGTCAGCATACATAAATAATTGAATACCAAAAGATCCACAAGGGAAGCCAAGAGCAAAACATAAATATTTAACACCAGGGAGGACTGAATAGATAAAGAAATCCAATCTAAAAGAATTGGGGGCAAACAGAATCCTGAACATGGTCATCTAGAAATTATTGTTTCAGTGTACTGGAGGGGGAACTTTGGTAAGGAATGTTGTGGGTTGCCTGACCTGCACCCAGTTAAGTATTACCCCCAGGAGCAGCTCTGCATGTTAACAACATAGCAGAGACAGTACAAATGTGGCCCTTGCCTACCTGCATTGTCCTTCTGGAGTGCTCCCATAGAAGATCCCTACCAACTCTGACCGAGGCCCCGCCCTGTCCAGCATTCCCCAACAATGAACCTTACCAATTTTAAATGTGAGTAGAAGATGGCTGCCACTGCTTTGTTTGGCAGGAGTTAAGAGCTCCATAATGATTCTCCTCCATACAGGTTTCCCCCTGTTCTTCCAGAACTATTAAGGACAGCACTTGCTGATTTCTGCAATCACTCTCTTGATTCTGGGTATTTCCCCTCTTCCCTCAAGCACTCTATTGTTCGCCCCCTCCTGAAAAAATCTTCCACTGACCCCTTGTGTCCGGCTAATTACCACTCCATCTCTATCACCCCCTTCATTGGGAAACTATTGGAGAAGCTTGTCTTCCCCTAACTCACCCAGCATACTGAGATTGTTGATTGCCTACAAGACCATAAATCTGGATTCCGAGCATGAAGAGGCACGGAAACTGCTCTCCTGAACAACCGTGAAGAACTGCTCTGCCATCCAGTCCTGGTGTCCCTCCAATGATCTCTGCCTCCCTCTTTCTTCCCTTAACTCTGGCCACCCTCTATGGGCTCTCCCTCTTCTACTATCTGAAGCCTGAAACATTGGAGTCATCTTCGACTCCTCTCTTTCCTTCCTCCCTTACATCCAGGACCTTGCCAAGAAGGCCCACTTTCAACTCCACCTTCTCAAAGGAATCCCTACTTTCCTCACTTTCCCCCAGAGGCTCAATGTCTCTAGAGCTCTGGTACTCTGTAGGCTGGACTACTGCAACAGCCTCTTCCTTAATCTACCCTCTTCCTCTCTACGTCCCCTCCAGCTTATCCAGAATAGGGCTGCAAGACCTATCCTTGGTTTCAAGCCCGGGGCCCTCATCTATCCAGCCCTATAATCTCACCACTGGCTCCCGGTTGCTGCAAGCATCAAATTCAAATCTCGCTGCATCATCCATGAGGCTGTCTGTGGCTCGCACCAAATACTCTCCCTCCAGATCTTTACGCTCCTCTGGCGCCAACTCTCTGCGTGTCAAGCACTTCTTTAAACAGCAAGCTGGTGGCTGATCTCTTTCCCCAGCTGGCTGCCTCCTCTGGAACAGCCTCCCCCTTTCTCCCTGTCTTGATACAGAGCTCCTCAAATTCCGGAAGCTCCTCAAGACTTTCCTTTTCACCTCCTCCTTCCCCCTCTCCCTCCCTTGCTAAACCCCACAATTGCTGATATTGGTGACCAGGGCTCTTATGTGTCCTTTATGGGTCCTGCTCCCTCCCCACAATAGCCTCAGCCCTGCCCACTCCCAGCACTTGCCTTTGGTCGCCCACTGGCCTGCGCTGTGTCACAGGCCTGCCCTTATTGTATTGACAGTTGACCACGCTTACCAAGCGATCTCAATGGAACTCCTAGCACTTACCCCCTCCCTCATCCCTTCTCTCTCTCTGCACTTGCACGTTCTGAAGGCTCACAAGGCCTAGTAAAACCACCTCTTTCTTTCTCTTCATTGTTATTATATTTGCCTTTCATTCCCATGTTCCCTCCCCGTCTGCCCTGTGGGCGCTTTGAAATACAATTTACTTGATGTATAAGTGCCTTACAAATACACAATAAACAAAAACAAAAAAAATAACCCTAACTGTCCTAGCTACTACTCTGCATAAGCAATGTATTTCTTCCAGAGGTCATATAGGATCCTGACACATTTCTAGCAATCTCTCTATTCCTTTTACTCCACCCCCCACCCCACTTTTGCCCCAATACCTCACTGAGGCCCTTTTCCCCAGAGGGCCATTGATTCCATTTTTCCTTTCACCTTTCACTCATCTTAAACTTTCAACCTCCATTTCAGTGTTCATGTTGAAGCCCTCCTCCAACAGTACTTTCCATTGCCTCAGGGTCTCCCGGAGGTACTGTTACCAAGAGCACCACTTTGCTAAACTCGTGGCTGTGCAGTACCTCCATTTTACACCATGGTACAACGTTGCAATGATCCTGTAGAAATAAGATCAGCAGTGAACTTAAACATAGCATCTTTCAAGAGCTTAAGATATGGATGGGCAGGTGAAGAAGTTGCTGAAGCCCGCGATCAAGAGGGATTGGGGAGTTTCTGTGCTACATTTAAGTGGAGGCCTATCCCTCCCTTTCCAGATCAGAAGCCGGCCCTTATTCTATTCTTCTGATGTTCCTTCCTGCTCCTAACGCACCCACTATTCACCTTGTTATCAATTGTGTCCCACCCCTCCTTCCTTTTGCACTCCCTTTTGTTGCACCCTATCCTGCAGTGAAAACCCTATATATATATTTTTCTATTTAATTTGTTTTAGTCAAAAATATGACCTTTTACATAGCATATCAAAACGTACACAAATATACATTTTACATTTACCAAGCATACAAAACAGAATTAAATTAAAATATTTCGTAATAAATCAAACATTGTTACCAATAGACCTCGTTAAGATCATTCTAAAAGTCCCACATTACTCAACACTTCGATAGTCAAGAAAGTTTCATGCCCAGAGGACAAGCGTTCCAAGATTATTTCAGGGTTTAACCACACTGTTATTCACAAATCGTCCTAAATACAATTGACACTGAGCTTGCAAAGCTGGACATGAAATTAGAATGTGCTTCAAAGTTTGCTACTTCTCTTTCTCACTACACAGCTTACACATGCCATCCTAACTATGTCCTCTTAACCGAACTTCCATGACCTCTCCTGTAGGCAGCAAATTCAATCGGAATCTTACAAATTGGCCAAGCCAATATGCGTTTGGAAATTTGCGCAGATATGTGCACAAGACAGGGAAAGGCCTATCCAGTCTGGATAATGAACCATGCAAGCGAGAGCTTCTCATCCTGTCAATTGTGTTTATCCAGTCCGCTCTCTTGATGGATAATTTGACACTGCACGGATTTGTGGTCAAATCGTTAAAAGTGCAGAGACAGTTATTCAGAATGGTTATTAACGCACTATTCAATATATAAAGGACTGGATCTTCCCCTCTTGCCATGTGTATCCTAATATCATAATAAGAAGAGTTCTGATGAGGAAGCTTTATAGATCTGGAAAAGGAAACCAACCTCCAGTCTAACCACGCTTTCATTTAGATCAGGCCGAGCTCATAACGGAGGGAGGCCATTGGAACAGAGAGAGGTAAATTAAAAACTTTCTTCCATAATCTCCCCTCCAAGCAGACCCAGTCAACACCCCAGGCTTGCGTTTCGACATCGATTCCATAAAACAGCGCTGGAATAACTTTTTCTGTATAAAACAATTACTTAGCAGTCTTCATTTGACAGACAAACTGGTCTATCTTTTCCTCCAAATTAACCTATATGAAAGCTATGCTAGGCTGTAATGTCATTCTAAAACCCAGGTATAGACCTTCCTTTGCAGAAATAACCTCCACAGAGTTCAAAACCCACTTGAAACCTGCACACCGTCTGGCTGTTTTTGAGAAGCACATTTTTAGGTGATTTTTGGGGGTTGATCAACAGGTAACTTTCCGAAGAATACCAACTAAATTCATTTAAAAGGTGCTGGAGGCCTATGTGAGTGTGGTCAACTGAGACTATATCGTCCGTATACGCCATCCAGCAAACATTTTGGTTGTGTATTTTAGGACTGACACAGGGCTGTTTTTGCAATACCTCCCCCAAATCAGCCAAATATGAATTAAAAAGGCAGGGGGCAAGAATTCACCCCTGCCTTAGGCCTCTCATAGTTCAGATTGGGTTTGTCAAATGACCCAGCCCATGTAATCTAATTTGGACCAGCGCATTATCATGTATGTGGTCTATAATTGCCAGGAGAGGAGGAGGCAGACCTCACTATTTAAGTTCTAACTGCCTTGATTGATGATAGCAAAGGTTTTAGAAAAGTCTACCATGGTGTCATACAGAGGAAGGCTGCCCTTAATTCAGGTATTGGCACGCATTTAATTAATTAAGAGGCCATTTAGGGAAGTCGACATGACCTTTCTAAATCTATCTAAATAACTATATAAATGTTGAAAGGAGTGTGCTTTTGGATCTTGCGGGTTGTTGAGCATCGCCGCTAAGAGTGACGACCACCAAAAGAGTAAACCCAGGCAGCGCAGACACTGGTATAGCAGCAAAAGCACACATTTGGCCCTTTCACATTGTACTTACACTGTGCCTCTTGAAGCATGGCTCCCACACACAATCCCCACTAACCTGGACCCACATATCCTGCATTCCCCAACAATGGACTTTCTTCTCCTTAAAAGGGCATGCCACATTAAAGCGGCAATCTCAACAGGACACAACAGTGCTCACAAAGCCTGTTATCACAAGTGTTAGGGAAGAACCTCCAGGCAAGCAGGGTGGTTGCTAGGAGTTCGCGAACTCCAAACTCATGAAAGGCCTAACTCCTTTCCTCTCCCAAAAGGAACGCAAGTCCAGACAGGCAGCAAGTTCAACTGTGGTTTATTACAGCCAACAAACCATCAGGGATTAGCACATGGAAGGAAAATCCAGACACACTCATCGAACACTGGCTCGCAGGCCAGTTTTGTATTGTGGTTGTATCTCAATGACGTCCCAGTCTGGGCCCTTCTCCAGAAACGTATCACTGTTTGTGATTGGGTGTTGGGTGGTAGTTCCCTTATAGCGGTCCCAATAGAGGTTAGTTTACTGGTCCTCTCATATCAGGTGTCAGGCTTGAAACATCCCTGAAAAATGCAACTTCTAAATGTTGCAGTATGCGGAGCGGATGATTGGTCCGTGGCCCCAACTACCCACCCTTAGGGCCCTGAATTGTGATTGATCGAGCTGCTAACCCCCAGCCCTGGGACACAAGTTGGTTCTCAGCTCGGAGTGTACCTGTTTAAGGTAATATACACAACTATGTGTCTGCATTATAGCTCATGTGAACCACCATGACTATTGAGTGCTCCTTTCCCAACATACAACTTCGGCCTGGTTGTAAAGACTTTGTTGCAAGTCTGGTTTGTGAGATCGCTGCTCTTCCCAGATGCCATTTCTTGGCTCACCATCAGTGCTGCTGGACCACATGTTCAGATACCGCGTTTGTGAGCTTATGGAGCTCTGAATTTAAGGAGAATTATTTGTGTCTGCCCCATTGGTGTTCTTCAGTTCAGGGGAAAGAATGTCACTTGCAACAATGCGACCTTTGCAGTGGTCCCGTTCCACACACAACAGCTCTCTGGTTCGTGCAGTGATCAGTTTAGCTTCAGCTTTCTGATATTGTTGTGGCCTACTGTGATTTCCTAAGTCATAGTGTAGTTCCTACTGTGTGCTCTTTTCCATAGTATCCATAGGTTAGTGTGTTATGGCTCTGTCAAGTCCCTTAAGTGTTCATGCATCTCCATAGGGTTATTTGCAGTAAACATCTGCAAGCATGTACACAACATTTTCTTGCTTCTTGCGGTTTCTATGTTGCTGCGATAAGCTAATGGCAAAATAATTAACGTGCAGACAGTATGTACATGTCACTGTCCTCTAACTTACAGAACGGTACGCATGTGTTCGTCGTGTGTTTTGGTGCATGGTTTTGTCTCGATGTGTGGATGGCACATGTGCATCATGTCTGATGCTGCTTTGTCATGCTGTCTCTAACGACATGATGTGTGGCTACTTGGTGCTTTTAGTCGAGACTGTCAATGGAGTTGTCTTTTGTTCCACCCTGTGGGTCTTCGTCCACTTTGGGTAATGTTCGTACTGCTCTTGGGTTGTAATGTTGACTGAGAGGGTATCTTTCATTGTACTTGTCCATCGTAGGCGCAGTGGGGATTGGTGCGAGCTTGTACGATCAGCGGCCATATTGTCTTTGGTTCTTCTTTCAGGTTGAGTATTTTGTGGGACAGGGAACAGGGCCGGATTTCAACCTTTCCTCTTCAGTCCCCCCTCTGGCCGACTTGTAGACCACATCACGATAAAACCGTGGATCATCTATCGCCATATCTTCATGATCCCTGCAAGATATCCATGGGAGTTCACATGATTGTCGAATGACCAGCACATGTAGGCACATCCTCCTTCAGGCTTGCACCAAACCCATTTCCCTTCATACTTCCTTGGGTTACATGGGTTGTCGACCTCCATGCCAGCCGGGAACAGCTCACACGTTGTTATCCTTTCTCTAAGTCTGTCCCTTTCTTTCACAATATCATCAATTGCTCCGTCGATGTTCATATCCATCAGAATTTGCATCCCTATTGCTTCTTCTGCTGTCTTCTTACACCTTCCAATACATATCTTTATCCCACACAGTGATGCCTCTCCCAACGCCAGAGCTCAAACTATCACCTTCAGTCCATCTGCCGGCCATGATGGCATCCATGACCAGAGATATGCTAGCCAGCTCTTGTCCTTCCCTGTTCCACGTGCTTCATCCCACCTCTTTGTATGCATTTGGGCCAAATTTCAACTGCGTCTGAGAGAGTTCCGTTATCTTCATCGTTGGCAGGAATGAATGTGCAACATGAACTCCCAATTTTGGAGCAAACTCCTCCTTGCATCTCTGTGAGGAGATCCAGGACGTATCTATTCTGGAGGGCCACCAATCTTATTGCTCTTAGTTCTTCTTTTATGGCGTTGAACCCATTCACTGTTGAGTTTATAGTTACCATCAACTGCGGGCTCACAGCAACCATATGGCAGTGGGCAACCTGCAGGACCCGGAACACTGGATGCTTGTACCGTGGCTGGGGTGACTCAGCAGAATGCAGCCTCAGCTCTGGAGCGCCCAGGCCGGGGCTGCTACAGTAGGCCGTGGTCACACGGCAGACAAATACCAAAGAATTACACAGACGCGAGTTGCCACTTCATGGGGCTCTGCTGCACTGCGCCTCACGTGCCAGCAGAGCCCCTTTTATTGAGAAGTGTCATGACCAAGTCATGACACTCTTTCTTAAAGGGGCAACGGGCCCACAGTTAAATGGGCCACACACCACATCCCTCCTTTATAACGAAAACCCCACAAACCATGTAAGACAAAAGACCCTGTACAGGGGTCCACTACTGTAGTGCAATCCGGTCCACGCACCACCCATCGACTACCAATTCACTGCAACCAGTGGTGCATTCCAGTCCACACACCACTCCTATACACTACTCAACCACTGCAAACTCGGGTGCATTCCAGTCCACACACCCAGGGGAGGCCTAGTGGCCGGCATTATCAAAATGCCTGGATCAAACTGACTGCTGGCGCTGCGGCAGGACAAGAAGAACACATTCTCCTCATCTTCCTCCTCCACATAGTCGTACAGTCCCCTCCTTTGCTCCTCTGCCAGCTGGACCGCTGATACTCTGGGGGGGCTTCCTCCCTGCGACCTCCTTTGATGCACTTCCTGCTGATGGCCCGGCCATGCTGGCCGGCGTCGGGCTGGGCACACCTGTGCGAAGTGGTCCACTTTTCCGCACCTCCCACCCATGTGTCCTATGGCCGGGCACTTCTGTGGTGCGGGAGGTCCCATCCACACTAATGGCATATTGCGGCACCTGGCTCTCTCCAGGCCCAATCCCCTCTTCTCATTGGCCTACCTCCTTGCCATTTGCTCACAACCGACACCTCCTCCAACTTCACCCGTTGCATGGGGGCTTCCAGCTTGAGCTGCTGCCTGGAGAGGTCCGTCAAAGAGAAACGCACCTCCGCCAGTTCCTGGGCACGGCCCAGCTCCAGTATCCGGTTGAGGCCCAGCCCTGGCTCCCTAAGGACCTGTTTCTGCAGCTTAGCTGAGCTACAGCCATAGATGATATGAGCCCTGAAGTTACCCAGAGCACAGGACAACGCAATGCCATGAAGCTTGCCATGAAATGCATCAAGGCTCTCCCCTTCCTCTTGCCTTGCGCATCTAATCCTGAACCGTTCATAATCCCTGTTGACCATGGGCAGGAAGTACTTGTTCAGTGCTGCAATGACTGTGCCATGTGACTGGTCTATGGGCCGCAAGGTCTTAAACAGCCTCTGGACAGCCGGGCCAGCTGAGTACAGGAGGGTTGGTCGTTTCACCCTGTCCTTGATCTCGACATCCTCGAAATACAGTTCTTGGTTTTCCACCCACGCCGACCACCGGGGTCCGAGACTGGCTGGTGCACCCACCACATTGAATGGATACAGGGGCGCCAGCTGATCACCTCATCGATTCACCCCTTCATTGTCATCATCCCCATGATGATTACTGGGCGTGCCGCCATTTGCGCTTACTGTTGATGGGCCCCTGGCTTGGCTGACCAACTTGGAAGACACTGAGGGCGCACAAGCACTCCTTATGGAGCCACTACCCACCTGGGGACACCTGGATAACCCGGGTGATAACGAGGAAACACTGCAAGGGGTAGACTGATTAGACTTCAGGGCAGACTGGTGGATTGATGGGCCCTTTTTGTGTTCCTGGTCATTGAGCCATCGGGCCGATGGAGTACCCAGACCAAGTTATAGGCAGGTCTGCCAGTGCTGCATCACTGTCTGCTCTGCAGGCACAGTACTGGAGGCAAGCCCTGATGTTGATAAGCCCCGACCCTTTTTATTTCCGGGGACGCTGCGGGCCTCTGTTTCCCTTTGTTTCCCTTTGTTGTCTCGTGGGGCACACCCCTTCCCCCCAGGGCTGCCGCAGGCTTCAATACATGGCCCTTTGTTCAAGGGCTGGCGGAGGCTTCAATGACCCTCTTTCGTGCCGCTGCAAGCCGGTGTTCGTGGGCCACACCCACCTTCCATCATTGTGGCTCAAGTGTTGTTTCTTCGTTCACCGCTGTGGCCCGATGTTCGTGGGCCATACCCCCTTCCTTCTCCGTGCCTGCTTGGAGCTCAGACACGGTCCCGCAGCCTCACCTGGGGCTGCAGTGGAAGGCCTGGGGCAATGCGACCTCCCGCTCTGCTTCTCATCCTCTTTGGGAACGGTGTGGAGTGGCCAACCAGTCCGCCGTGCACCGCTTCTTCACTGCGGGCACGTGATGACACCTGGCTCCTTTGTTTCGTGGCCACTGCCGCCGCCTCTTCCTTACAGGCGGTCACCGCCAAAATCCAATGGAGGCTTCTGGCAGCTCGCACAATGATGTGCGCAGGGCCCAGACCACCTCGTCGCCAGTGGGGGCCGCACCAGATGCCGGGAGCACCGGACTTGAGAAGGATACTGAAGGCTCGCACTAACCATAAGGCAGTGGGCCCCCTGCAGGACCCGGAACACTGTATGGTTGTACCGTGGCTGAGAGCACCCAGCAGAATGCAGCCTCGGCTCGGGGGCACCCAGGCCGGGGCTGCTACAGTAGGCCATGGTCACACGCAGACAAAGACAAAACAATTACACAGAAACAAGTTGCTACTTCCTGGGGCTCTTCTGCACTGCTCCTCACATGCCAGCAGAGCTCCTTTTATTGAGGAGTGTCATGACAAAGTCATGACACTCTTTTTTTAAAGGGGCAACAGGCCCACAGTTAAATGGGCCACACACCACAACTACCAAAAGCTAAAGGAAGCGTCTTCAGCGTGGAGCGCTGTGTGCGGAGTGTAGCTGTAGAGTGCAGTTGTTGTAGTTGCAGCAGGGGCAGTAATCTGCTCCCTGGTCATTCTGATATTGCCCTCTTCCTTAAAAGATCTGGAGGCCCCTTCAGTGCAGACAGTGGACTCTGTGTGTACTACTTCTAATGCAACTGTATCATGTATGACCTGCCTAGTAAAGCACTTGAGGGAGGGGTGGCAGGTTCCCATGTATCCGCTCTTATTCCCTCCTGTACTGCGAGCCTTACTGTTGATCATTGTTCTGCAATGGCTCCTCCAGTCCCATCTGTGAGTTATGATTACTTTACGCCCGATTCCTCAGGTTTAAAACCAGACAGTTCTACTGTTCCGTCAAAGGGTTTTAAAAACGTCATTGTCTACTCAATCCGAGACACAGGGCAGTTCCTCAATAGAACCTGGCAATGCCCCTCTTGTGCAACACTTCTCTTGTGCAACGCTTCTCTTGTGCAATGCTTTGCTTGTTTAACACTTCTCTTGTGCAACTCTTCTCTTGTGTCTCGGTCTCTGAAGGTTCCAGTATTCTGCCAGGTGCGGTAAACGTCCCCTTTGATACTGTATCAGAGAGTGTATGTAATACCTCAAAAAATCGGCTTTACCTTGACGAAATACTATTATGCATTTTTCCCCCCAAAGCCACAGTGGCAAACTCAATCCCGGTCCAAGGGAATTCCAATCAGGAAGAGTGTGTGCTCAAAATCCCTATACCAGCAGTCAGTAATGTGAGCATCTGCAATGTTGATTTGCTAGAAGGAGCAGAGGATGTTATGCTAGAGAGGGGAACCTCATGAGGATAGAACAAGGTCCCATAGAACCTCTCACATTCTATCTCTCTTTCTCCCCGTATGTTTGCGGACAGCTCCTCTTTTTCTTCAGTGGATTTGTTGGACCTGTCTCTATCTTCGGTAGCCATTAACCCTAAGAGTTCCACGCGGGCCGCATGAGCTAATATTAGTTTGGGCCCGGCTACCATATCAGCTCTAAACATGGTCCTTACCTCTTTAATGGACATGTACGACAATATTAGAGACAAAGTTAAGCATCATAAACTCATACTTCTGGATGGTACGAGTGGGGGTATCCCCAATTCCCCTCAGATGGTAGGGGGTGTTACCCTCCCACAATTAATTCCCAGACACCAAGTGAGCAAGCATCACTTTCTTTGCGGAACGAAGAGATTGAGGATGGCAATCTGAGTCCCCTGCATGTTATCAACCCCAGCCCTATCTAAGATTCTGCAAATCTAACTTGCAATTTGGATAAATACCCACTAAAAAAAATAAACAAATTGAAAAAATCCATGTATCAAGGGAAGATCATCCAAGAGGTTCTTGAGATCTTTTCATGTGCCGGATAACGGCAGATGGAGCAGCGGCGGTCAGACCTATGAGACAATTGAAAATAACTGACTGTCCTAGTCTGATCTCAAATAAGAAAGGTCAAATTGATATTCAGACCCAACGGCAGCCTCAGTCGTTTTTTAAGAAAATTAATTCTTTAGGTCCTGTGTGGGCTTGTAACACGAACTTGAGAGACTGGCGAGTTTGGAGAAAATTGAAACTCAACCGCCATTAGAATGTGCCATCACGCTGTTTTTTGCTACGTTCTGCAGCGGTCTAGTCTTTTTCAACATGGGCACCGCCGAGTTCTATGTCTGAACCGGTACTCGGCGGCTCGGCGTGTTGCAACTTCCTGGATTTCTCCTTGTTGTTTACGCTCCTCAGTTATTTCCTCTTGGCAGCTGTCCGCCCACACTATTGCTTACAGTTCGTTTCTCTTTCCTTGCTTCCTTACAGGCTCCTTGCGCACCGCTCCACTGATAGCCTGTCCTCCCTTGTTTTACTCTTGCCTCCTCCCTTCTGTTTTCTGTTTCCCCTGCTCTGTCTGAATTTTGCCAATTTGTGTTTTCTTCCTATCTGTTATTGGATCCTCCTATTTCTGAGTCCTTTCCATTCTGTTTTGTTGAAGATTCATTCTGTAGTCTTCCTGATTCTTCTGCAGTTCCATCCCTCCAAAACACCATCCACCGGGTCCCGCTTCCATCGTTATACTACCATCTTGACCGGATTGCGGTACTTTCTTCGTGAAGACTTGTTTTTTTTTTACGCCTATGGCTTTTTCCCTCCACCACTCCGGCTGTTGCGGAGGGAGTTACCGGGGATTCACAGTGCTGGAATCACGGTGGCTTCCTTCCGAGGCAGACCATATCTGCACAAAAAAAAGAAGGCTGAAGCCCGGCGATCTCGAAGGAAAAAGCTGGACTATTCTTCTACAACCTCAGTTGAGGAGGAAGGGGGAGAGGGAGAGCTTCATTTCCTGAGTGAAGAAGAAGATATTACCGATTTACCGGATAATATAACCACCAAACCTGATAGCTTGCAACGCCCAATTGAAGAGATGGCCACACCACAGCAGATACAAGAACTAGTTGCTGCGGTTCAAAACCTCAATCTTGAAGTACAGACACTCAAGACCGATAATGCCACCTTACAGCAAAGGGTGGCTGCTCGAGAACAGCAAACAGCTGATCTCCCTCCTCTACCCCTAGTTTCAGGAAAATTTTACGGCTCAGAAAGAAAAGTAAAAGAATTCCTGGAGGCTTGTAACCTTCATTTCGCCTTCAGAAAAGGCGCCTTCGCTACCGATCATGCCAAAGTGGGATTCATGATTACTCATATGTCGGGTAATGCCTTGGCATGGGCAACTCCTTTGGTATCCCAGTCCGATGCGGTTCTGCAGGATTACGCAGCATTTAAGGCTCTCCTACAGCAGACATTCCTCCGGACAGAGTGTGCATTTGTAGCCAGTGAGGATTTGCTGGATGTAGGCCAGGGAAATTCTGACCTGCTTACCTACATCTCAATTTTCAAAAAATTGCCTGCCGAGGCTGGTTGGCAAGAACAAGCCCAATATACCATTTTCCGCAGAGGATTGCGAGAAGAGCTGAAAGATGAGCTTGCTCGTATCCCTCGTCCAGAGACATTTTCTGATCTCCTCAAGGCGATCTTAAGAATCGACTTCTGCTTGATGGAACGCAAGAATGAGAAGAAGAAGAGCTGCGGTTCAGGATCCTACCCTGAAGTAAGCCCCTTACCCTCTCCTGCTTTACGTCCCATCCGAGATGAACCCATGCAAATCGGGACTACTCGGGCGCCATTAACTCCCGAGGAGAGGAAAAGAAGAAGAGAGGGAAGCCTTTGTATGTACTGTGGCGCTTCCTCCCATCTGCTGAGAGATTGTCCCGATGTTCCTCCTAGGAGACCGGGAAACAAACGCCCTCTGTAGTACGGACTATTGAGGGGCGAAACCCAGTCCCTACACAACCCTTTCTGTCGCCTCTGCCACGGCATCTGAGGATTCACGTCTGATGGTTATAGAAGTCAAGATCCAGTTCAAAGGGAAAGAAGTTGCTACAGAAGCCCTGTTGTATTGTGGGGCAGCCGGTAACTTCTTGGACACCTTATGGGCAGACAAAGTGGGTCTAAAGAGACTCGCAAAGACGGAAGACCAGAAGGTAGAAGGAGTGGATGGAACACCCTTGTGTTCCCGTCTTATTACTCATACCACCGAGGAAGTAAGAGTCCTCATCCAACAACATTCAGAAATACTGAGCTTTGACATCATTCGTGCAGCCCACTTTCCGGTTATACTGGGTATAGGATGGCTCAGAAGACACAACCCTACTATCAACTGGACCAACAATCTGTTGAGCTTTCATTCTAAACACTGTAAAGAGGAATGCCTACCCGAGCCACTGTTTGAGCATGTAAAGACCATATGTTCTACCGAGACCAATGCTATCCATTGCATACCCAGCTACCTAACCGAATTTACAGATGTTTTCAAGGAACAGTCTACCCGAAGACTACCTCCACATCGACCAGAGGATTGTAGAATCGACCTGGTTCCTCAAGCGTTGGTTCCCTTTGGTCGGATGTACCCACTCTCGATATCTGAGAAACAGGTGCTCAGGCAATATCTGAATGACAATCTCGCTGATGGGCTCATCAAACCTTCTCGGTCCCCCGCTGGGGCATCTCTGTTTTTCTTTCCAGAAAGAGACACCAAAGAACTAAGGCCCTGTATAGACTATAGGGGTTTAAACAAATTAACCATTAAGGATCGTTGCCCTATGCCCATCATTACAGAAGTGTTAGAGTCGGTTCAAGACTCAGTAATATTCACAAAGCTTGATCTCCGAAATGCTTACCACCTGCTCCGCATTAGAGCAGGTGATGAATGGAAGACGGCCTTCCGTACTCCCTACGGTTTGTTTGAGTACCAGGTGATGCCGCTTGGTCTAGTCAACGCTCCTTAAATTTTCCAGCGGTTTATGGACGGTTTGTTCTCAGATTTGTTGGGCCAAACCACAGTGGTATACCTAGACGACATACTGGTTTTCTCTCGAAATCCAGAGGAACATCAGATCCACGTTAAGGAGGTATTACGCCGACTCCAGTTGCATCATCCGTTGGCAAAACCTGAAAAGTGTGCTTTCTCGCAGACCTCAATCTCTTATCTGGGATTCATACTATCGGACCAAGGGATCACTATGGATCCAAAGAAAGTAATGGCTATTTTGTCCTGGCACCACCATCTTCCGTTAAAGAAATCCAACGGTTTCTCGGATTAGCTAACTTTTATCGAAAATTCATCCCTGATTTCTCCCAGCTCACTCTTTCAATCATCTCTCTTTTGAAGAAGTCTTCCGATCCTTTTATTTGGTCTCACAAAGCTGACGACAGTTTCTCCAACTTAAAACAGAGATTCTGCACCGCTCCTGTCCTAAAACAGCCTGACCAACTACAGCCTTTTACTGTGGAAACGGATGCCTCTGCAGCAGCGGTGGGTGCTGTTCTTCTTCAAAAAGATCAAGATTTAGAACACCTGATTGCTTATTTTTCCAAGACCTTGAGCCCGAGCCAACGGAATTATTCCGTTATCGAACGGGAACTGTTGGCCATGAAATTGGCTTGTCTGGAGTGGAGACACCTACTTCAAGGTAGTCTACATCCCTTTCAAATACAAACGGATCACAAGAACTTGCAAGTCCTCAAACAGCAAGAATGCTATAACACTCGTCAAGCTAGATGGGCTCACTTTTTTGCCCAATTCCATTTTTCTATCACTTACATACCTGGCACTCAAAACCTGATTGCTGATGCTTTGTCACACAAAGATGATGTCGAAAGGTACCCTACACCCTGCAAGGAACTTATGTTCCCTCATACTCTGATTATTTCCACTGTGACATCATTTTTACAACAAGTTCAAGAGGACTCCCTCGGACTGGAACAGCCTGCCTCTGTCCTTCTGAAGCAACCAGTGGTTAGTAAAGATGGATTGTACTTTGTCCACAGGAAACTGTGCGTTCCATCCCCCGTTCTCCGACAGAAAGCTCTCCAATGGTGCCATGATTCCAAAGTGGCTGGCCACAGAGGTATACGCAATACTCTGGATTTGCTCCAAAGATCTTTCTATTGGCCCAGCATGAGAGCAGATACACAGGAATATGTACAGACCTGTCTTGTGTGTCTACAAAGCAAGAACCCCACGCAGAAGCCTTTGGGATTACTACATCAAGAACCAATTCCACTAGGACCGTAGAAACACATCTCAACCGACTTAATAGTGGACTTACCCGTTTCCCTAGGCTGCTCCTGCATCATGGTAACGGTGGACTCCTTCTCCAAGTTAGCACATGTTTCCCCCCTCACCGGAATACCTTCTGCTTCAGTGATGGCAGATGTTTTCCTGAAGGACATATTCAAGTTACACGGTCTCCCCTTAAAAATCGTAACAGATCGGGGTAGCCAATACACCTCCAAATTTTCGGCAGCGTTGTGTAAAAGATTGGGAATTGAAAGGGCTCTCTCCTCTGGGTTCCATCCCCAAACCAACAGATAGACTTAGAGGCTAAATGGTACACTGGAACAGTACCTCAGATGCTTTATAAACCAACAGCAAGACAACTGGGTATCTCTCCTCCCCACCGTCGAGTTCGCGTACAACAACGCAGTGCATTCTGCGTTGGGGATTAGCCCTTTCTATTGTACCTATGGTGTTCATCCTCAATCCATAGTGCCTACTATCTCTGATGATTCATACACCCCATCCATAGAGACCACCCTTGAGAGAATCAAAGAAGCCCACGTTACAGCCAGTCTAAGTCTTCAAGATGCTAGCAGTCGTTACAAAGAAAAAGCCGATAGACATCGCAGACAGGTACCCAAATGGGAAAGAGGCACTAAGGTTATGCTTTCTACACATTTTTTACCTCGCTGGGTACCAGAACACAGTCTGCTCCCAAACTACAGGTCATTCCTAGTTCCACTTCAGAAGAGTACGAGGTCTCGCAGATTCAAGATTCCCGATATCGCAGAGGACACCTAGAATACTTAATTCACTGGAAAGGGTACCCTTCTTCAGAGGATACCTGGGAATTTTGTACGAATATTCAGGCCCCTCGTTTGTTGTGCAAATACCATTGTCTTCACCCTGGTCGACCGGGAGGACGAGGTCTTCGAAGGGGACATACTATCACGAACTTAACTTGAGAGACTGGCGAGTTTGGAGAAAATGGAAACTCAACCGCCATTAGAATGTGCCATCACGCTGTTTTTTGCTACGTTCCGCAGCGGTCTAGTCTTTTTCAACATGGCTGCCGCCGAGTTCTTTTTCTGATCCGGTACTCGGCGGCTCGGAACGTTGCAACTTCCTGGATTTCTCCTTGTTGTTTATGTTCCTCACTTATTTCCCCTTGGCGGTGGTGCGCCCACACTATTGCTTACAGTTTGTTTCTCTTTCCTTGCTTCCTTACAGGCTCCTCTCGCTCCGCTCCACTGATAGCCTGTCCTCCCTTTTTTTCCTCTTGCCTCCTCCCTTCTGTTTTCTGTTTCCCCTGCTCTGTCTGAATTTTGCCAATTTGTGTTTTCTTCCTACCTGTTATTGATTCCTCCGATTTCTGAGTCCTTTCCATTCCGTTTTGTTGAAGATTCATTCTGTAGTCTTCCTGATTCTTCTGCAGTTCCATCCCTCCAAAACACCATCCACCGGGTCCCGCTTCCATCATTATACTACCATCTTGACCGGATTGCAGTGTTTGCTACGTGAAGACTTGGTTTTTTTTTACGCCTGTGGCTTTTTCCCTCCACCGCTGCGGCTGTTGCGGAGGGAGTTACCGGGGTTTCACAGTGCTGGAATCACGGTGGCTTCCTTCCGAGGCAGACCATATCTGCACAAAAAAAAGAAGGCTGAAGCCCAGAGATCTCGAAGGAAAAAGCTGGACTATTCTTCTACAACCTCAGGTAAGGAGGAAGGGGGAGAGCTTCATTTCCTGAGTGAAGAAGAAGATATTACTGATTTACCGGATAATATAACCACCAAACCTGATAGCTTGTTGGTTGATGATGTTTTGTCTTGCCCCAAAAAGAATGCCATCACCCAGATGTACTGTGTTAGGGATAATGCTAATGCCATCTCTCAATTAAATCAAGCTCTGAGGATCAGTCGTAAAGGAACACAGAGTGATTGTTTAGGGGACAGCTGTACTAATACCAACTTTCAATTAAATCATGCACAAGGATTAATGATAATGGAAACCAGAGTGAACCTGGGAGATTTACATTGGAGGGCCACGGGCCTAGCCCTGTTATTGTTCAAATGATAAATGAAGTGGTGGCCCTCCTCAAGTTTCTACCAGAATTGTCCTTGAGTTTTTATTATCAAGCCATGAGAGACCCCTGTTAAATAAGACTCGTTTTCTGGATTCTTTTCTAGATTTTTCTAAGCTTGCTTTCATATCGTCTTGTGATATTGTTCAGGTTGTTTTTATTCATCACTCCAGAACAGGCATTGTGGCTTTTGACATCCCTTTCCATAAATCCATGATGTTCTGCTATCAGAAATGGAGAATTTTAGAATGATGGGCTATAACAACATAATGCTGGAATCGGAATGGACATGTTATGCATCCAAGAGGGGTTCCCTCTGGTCGGATAACTTTAATGAGGAGTTGCCCCCTCAAAACCTGAAGATTACTTTTAAAGTTAACAATGACAATTTGCATGGGCGCAAAGGGGTAAGGGGAGGCTCTCAGATCAGGGCTGGGAATATGATTGGTCTTGGCTAGCTGCCACATTAAGTAAAAATGTGTGCTGTCTGCGCAGTACCTCTCAACACCTTTAATAAAGCCCCCCCCTCGCGTATTATTTCATGGAACACAAGAGATAATAACCATTTAATAAATAACAGGGCTCTTTCTGAATAATAATAATGGGTTTTCCAGTTATAATGCTTCAAGAGACTTGGTTAACCTATGGTCTACATGTATATGGGTACTGTATAAGCCAACAAATCACGACTTTGGGGCACCTGGGCCGTCCGTCGCAGGGGCATTCTGACCTTCATCCAAAATTTGCTGGGTCGGTCGCTCTATTACACTGACTCTAGCATGTATGGTCTCCTTGCCAATTGGTTCATGATTGATGTAGGGTACTCCGCAATCAACCTACTCATTGTGAACATTCATTGGAACCCAACCAAAAGAATGATTGTCCAGTTTCTCAAAAAGCTATCGTCCTTGTTGGACGAATGGTATTTGTCCAGTTGTGGAGGTTTCATGCTCCTTGCAGGTGACCTTAACTCTAAAATAGATTCAATTAGAGAGTTAGAAATTAACGATGAGAAGGTCCCCCTGATAGAAGTTTCCTCTGTGAATACTGTATACTTGTGGTCAGCTTTTTTACAAAATTAGGATTTACAGTGCTTGAATGGGAATGCTGACAGTGACCTGGAGTTTCATGGTACCTGCGCTTCTAGAATTGACTATGTTATGGCTAACAGAGATTTATTTCTTCTGCTTTTGAATTGTCGATACAAACTATAGCGACCACAAAATGTTGACTGCTATCTTTTCCATCCATCATAGGCAGTGGGAGAAGGTAGGCCGCACGGCCGGGACCACTAATGTGACAGGAAACCAAATCAAATGGTCACTTAGTAATACCCTGAAAGGTAATAATACCATCCAGAATGTTCTCGACAACGCATCATATCATGCAAGAGATCTCCTATTCTCGCCTCTCTCTTATAGTATGTTTCTTAATGATACAATAAACAGCTTGAAGATAGGTGGCGCTTTTGTTATCCAACACCATAAACACAAATTTGGCCCCAAGGTCCTTTTTTCAAAAAGAGCCCTTGGAATGAATCTGAGACAAATAAATTAGAGACTATGTTCTCTGAAGGCTAGACTTTACCTCATCAAAACTGTTAGACAAGGCCAAAACATGGATGGAACATCACAAATACTTGACATTAGAAAGGATGACAATATGCTCAACATTGTGTTTAGAAAACAAGATGGGAAATTCGGCAACATAATTAATAGCTTGGGACGACCGCAGGTCGAGATGCAGTTAAATAGTATTGCTGAATCGGTCTGGCTAGATCATTTTGCTAAATTCTACTCCGAAAGGGTGGAGGGGAATGGGGTGGAGAGATCTCGGGAAACTAGTTGGGTACACAATTTTGACTTTGACGATGTCCTGATGGCAATTAAAAATGAAAGCAATTCAAGTGCGATTGGCCCCAATGGCCTTTCAAATGTTATCTTGAAAAAGGAACCCCGATTTGTGGGCATTTGCTCTTGATACTCTTTTCATTAATGTTATTACCACTAAAACAACCAACACATCTTGAAAGTTTTCCTACAGCATTCAAAATCAGATAAAAGGGAATTTGGAATGCCTGCATAATTAAAAGATATATTACCTTATTGCCTGTTGACAAGTAAATATTTACCTCTCTAATCTGAAAAATTATTGAGAAATGGCCATTTGATTCTGGTCATTTGAGCACATTTCAATAAGGATTTGGAAGGTTTGTGGGTGCCTCTTTGAACAGTTTAATACTAAATCATCTGCAAAACAAGGCATGCATGCAAACATTGACAGATTTTTGGGTGCTTTGTTGATTTTGCCTTGGCGTTTGACCTAATATATCGAGAGAAGCTATGGGGTAAATTAGCAAGGTGGGGTCTTCCTCAACATACTGATATATATACACTTGAATACTACACTTAGAGTGAGATTAAACCAGGCGGGAGTAGTATCTGAAGAGATCAATACATTGAGGGGGCTCCATCAAGGTTGCATCTTGCCACCTGTCTATGTAATGTTTCTGTTTCAGATACTGGTGACAGTTTGGCGAATTGTGAGTTGGTGTCACCCAGACCAACATCTGAAGTGGCTGGCTTATGTGGACAACATACTCTTACTGGACTATACTGAAATTGGCCTGCAGAGGTTGTTGAGGGGTTTAGAAGAATATGCGAAAGTGAATAATCTGATCATAAATAATAGTAAAACAAAAATCTTGAGACTCTCCAACGCCCTAATGATCGGTTAAATTCAAATGGTGCCTAGAGAGTATACCAGTGGATTCACTGGATCATTTTATATATTTGGGAATTTCAATCTTTGCAAAACCCAATAAAGGAGCTTTAACCGCCCATTGAAACTCTAAGAAAGAGATAATCAAAGCAAAGATGTGAAAAGTCATAGCCAAATATGGGCGTTTTTGTTTAGAACCGGTGATAAAGTATTATAAAAAGGCTATCCCAAAAATTAATTATGGTTTGGAAACCATATTATGGTTTGAGTGGAACAAGTTGGAGGCCATTGAAACCAGTTTATGGGGCAGGGGGATTTTATGTCTGCCAAACTGTGTCCCTATAGTGGCTATAAGATTCAAACTAGGTCTTATTTACCTGATAGCAAGATCGCTGCGGAGCATTCATTTGCTTTCTAAAAAGATTTTATCCCCCCACAAAAGACTTTGTTTGTGGTTTTTCCGAACTTTGTTTATGAGTAAAAAAAATGAATTTTGTAATCAGTTTTAGTATGTAATAGAACATGTTACTAAAATACTTGACATGTTTAATCCTCTTTATTCTTGTCAAAGGTTTATATGTAACCAAATCACAACAAACAATCCCGGGAGGATAGCGCAGCGGCAACGTGCTCGACTTGGAAGCAAAACGACACGAAACAGCACAGGTTCGATCCCTGGTTCTGCGCTTTGAAACCTCTGGGTATTTAAGTGCGTAATAAATACGCAACAAAAACAAACAATTATGCAATTAAATAAATAACAATTCTTGTAACAGCGCCTCGATGCCTGTGGGCTGTGTGAGCGCCTTAAAAAAAAAATGCAAAAGTGTTGGCCTCCCTGCGCATGGCTCTGTAAGAGAGACACATGGGTGATGTTAGTGGGATAGAGGAAAGGCTGATTGATAAAAATGTATGATGTTGATGAGTTTCGGTTCGGAAGTACCTGTGTGCCAATGTGGTGAACTCCGGTGTTTGGGTGCTGTATACCGGGCAATTTAGCCGTAAGGGCAGCACCTGCGCAAGTGTTCTTTTTGGGGGGCAGGCGATTGTTGATGAAAGGAGAATAAGGTAGGAATAGGTTTGTGCACTGGACCTTGAGGGTCATCTGATGGGGAGTTGGTGAGGTGTATTGGTTGTAAGACTTTAGTTGTGAGGAGTTCTTTGAGGGAGGAGAAGCGTCAAAGGAGGAGGTGGGTTGCAGTTGGGTGTCTTCCTGGTTCTTTACTGCTGAGTCCTTCCTTAGGCGGCCTGATCCTGTTCCACGCAACTCAGGAATCTGTGGTGCGGTGAATGCATTATGCACAGAGGACATGATTTGAAGAATAGGAATCAGGTTTTAAGTGAATGTCAATTTTAAGTTGAAGAGGATATTTATTTGAGATAGATATAGGTTATTGGAATCAGACACTGATACACCTGTGGGTTAGTTGGAGAGGGCTTTGAGTGGTGTTTCAAAGTTGACAAATATAATAAGGTTGTATTTCCTTTTTTAAATTGTTTCACAAGACATCTTTACGCTGTAAAATATTGGGAATTTTCTTGTTTAGTGATTGAGGTTTAGCGATCTTTCAGCGGGTTTGGTTTGTTGAAGAGCCATGTCTTGAGCTGCTTCCAAAATGTCAGGTAATTAACTTCCATGCAAACATTCCTTGGTAGGGTGTTCCAGAGTTTCGTGGCCAGGAGAGAATGACCATCTTTCCTGTTGTTTCCTATTGAAGGTTGGGACTACGACTAGTGTTGTGTTACTGAACCTCAATGTTGTGGTAAGTCAGACATAGAAGATGGACAAGAGGACATGTTTCAACAGTGTTCTTTATTAAAGAAAAGAATGAAACCTCTTCTGGGCCCTACTCGTATGAGGGATTCTCAATACTAGAAATCAACAAAAATCAGTTCTCGTCAGAATGTCGCACAAATAAATCCTTTCCTCTGTGCACAAATCTACACTAAGCTATCGCTATCCTTTCACTAAATAAAAAAAAAACAGAAAGGAACTCCGAGCTTTAACTTCGGATAGGGTTACTCCCAATTGATTAAATTAGTAGTGGCTTGTTTTCTGACCCCTCGATCTCCCCATACCGCACCCTCCAAAAGAGTTTTTTCCGGCTTCTCGGCTTCGTAGAATAGTACCAAAGAAAAGATGTGTCTCTCACAGCTTCTAACAGTTTCAAACCAAAGAAATGTCTCTCAGCTTCTGGTCTCGGTCAAAACAATGTCTTTGTCAGGTAGTACATACAATGTCCAATTATATGATTTCTCCTGGGATGCAATCTCCTTATGGGTGGAGATTGATGTGTCCAACAAATAAAGTGTGTTCTTTGCCCATCCTGGGTTGTTCGACTCGTTAGCCCCACATGGGCTGCAAGTGCTCAGTTTGTTTGTTTGCTTCGTGTATCCCCTCCTGGGATAGCTCGGATTGTTAGCCCCTTCTGGGCTTCGGGCCGGCTCAGCCGAATGTGGTAGGTTGTTTCTTTCACCCCTTCCTGGGATATCTGGATTGTGGCCCAGTGTGAGGTTTGGGCCTGATCAACACTAGTTCATTGCTCATTTCTTCCACCCCCTTATTCGATTTGTGAGCCCTATATGGACTTTGTCCCTGCTCAGCATTGGTTCGTCAGTTGCTTCTTCCACCCCTTTCTGGGGTATTTGGTTTCTTTGCCACATGTTAGATTCAGGCCTGCTCAGCCCTGATTCATCAGTCGCTTCTTCCACCCGTTCTCGGGTATTCAGTTTGTTAGCCTGTGTATGCTTTGGGCCAGTTCAGCCCTGGTTTGTCAGTTGCTTGTTCTACCCCCTTCTGGGGTATTCAGTGTGTTAGTACCATGTGGGCTTTGGTGCAGCCTCCAACTGGTCCTTGGGTACTGCCACATACCTGTGTAAAAGCAGCGCTGCTCTGAGATGGAGGGGCCCGCTGTGACCCCTGCGGGTCGGCCTCTTTGCCTTTGCTTCAGTTCACGCAATCTGTTGACTTGCGATACCTCTTCTGCTGCTGGGCTTCGGGATCAGTGGAAGATGACGTTGGCGTGACTTGTTTCGGTCGATTCTCTCTGGTTCTCCTGTGTTTCCCTGTTCTTCTGGACCTTGGCTTCTTCGGCGTGGCAGCACCCCGCAGATTGGTTTGGGGCTCTGCCCGCCACACTGAATGAGTGGCTGTCAGCTCCTCATGCGTGGAAGTGGCTTGCTCTGTTGCATGTCTGCACAAAACGGTGCTTCCTGCTTTCTGGCATATTCTCTCCTTTGGCTTGACGTTCCACTGTATTTGAGTCATCCATGGAATGGAGAAGGGAGGACTCCATTGGTTCTGGTTTGTAGAAAGAGGTGGAAACAAATCCAGGTCTGAAGCCAAGCTATCCACCTTAAAGGGGCCCTGCATGTGATTGCCCTGTTCAACACCCATGTAATCAACAGAGCTAGGGGATTGTGACATGATTGGGTGTGGGATGATATCTTTAGTTGGGCATTCCTTTTCCCCTAAGGGAGGGTCACCCCCAGTGTGATCCCACTTGTCCTGTCCCCTAGGGAGGATATTGCATAGCAGGCTCACCTTCCTCTTCCTAAAGGTGGTGGCTCCCCCTTGGGGAAAAGGGACGAATTCCCTGGATTTGTCACAATGTCCTGACAGGATTGCGATGCTGGAATATCCTTCTGAAAGATAGGTGGCTTTTTCCATGTTAGGTGGTAAGTGGGTGATGCAGAGGGTTTTAAAAATGTATCCTCTTCTTGACTGGAAGCATGCACAGTGCTGGGGAGATGTGTTTAGATCTTTGAATCCGGATTAGTAGTCTAGCCTCTGCATTTAGCACTCCTTGTAGTCCAAAATAAAAATCCTTCTGTCCAAATCCTAACCACCTAACTGTCCCTACCACTTTAGAAAACATCTAACTAAAAGGAAAAAAGGCACGCTTGCTCAATAGCCTTTGTATGGGCTTCTGCCTTGCCCAACTTGTAATTATCTTGCTATCTCAGTCTCAAAGTTCCTTTAGAACATAATGGTATAGTCTTCACATTCTTCGTATTGAGTCCTTTGGGTACAGTTATAATCATCTTCTGTATGGGTCTCACTCTTCCCTTGATAAAGAAAACAGTTTCTTATTTTACTTTTCTCAGCCTTTATTTGAAATGTCCAAATCCTTCCAGGATTACTCGAAAAATACACTTCTCCATCGCCCACCTTCATGGCACTGGGACGCCACAAAGTCCTGTGGCTCTTTGGTAGGTGACTTGTTTCTTAATCTCAATATTTACCTCAGAGCATCCACCCACTTGTGTATTGCAGGTTTTAGTGGCCTTATGCACTTTGCTAGCCATGCTGCAGAACATTTACCTTTCATTCACTCTGTTCCCTTTGAATTAGTAGTCTTGTCAACTTTTCCAGGATTGGTATAAACCATACGTATCTCTTTCACTCTGTTCTTCAAATGACATGTGCCTGCTAGTTTCCCTAAAGTTCTCGTGTTTTTGCCAGCTCTTCCATCCTTGCTATAGAGTGTTCGTATCTCTTTCACTCTGAAATCTTTTACTCTGTTTTAGAGGGAACATAAGCCTGATTGGCTTCTCTTGAGTTCTTGTACTTTTGGCAGCTATTCCAGCTTTGATATACAGTGCTCGTACCTCTTTCACTCTTGTTGTGCAGGACCGTGTGCCCGTTCCATTATCTCTGTTTCTCATACCTGCGTTGGTTTCCGTACACCGGGAAACCAACAGTCCTAGGCTTCACTGGCCTCCACATGTCAGTAGCGTCTGTTTCCCCGTTGGTACTTCTCTCGGCAGAAAAGGCGCTTGACGGGTGGAGCTTGGGGATCTGTGCTCCTTTCTTGTCACTAGTCTTGGTGTTTGTTGCTCGGGTCCAGGCCCATCACTGCTCTTCAGTGGTTGTGCCACCACAGAAGACGGTTGTCTTCCTGCTGTATCTATCCCATTTCACAAGAGCCTCTTGCTCGGTCAAAGCACTAACAGGGCAGTCTCCAGCTGGCGTGTCTTGCTTCGTTCATGCCACTGCCGACTCAGCGGCTTGACGTGGCTCCGGCCCTCCAGAAAGTCAATGCAACAGAGGCTTGCCTCTGCATACCAGTTGCTCCGCTCCCTCCTTAGATTTCTCCCCTCAATTCACAGTCCACTCTCTCCTTATACATGTCATTGGAACAAAATTAATTGTGTCCGTCTTCCTTGATCATGGCATTTAGGCAACATTCAGCATTACGGAAGCCAATAGAGACAAAGAAGGATCTTTGTTGAATAGAGTCATAACAGAAGATGTCAAAGTCTTTTCAACATCTAAATAGGCAGAAAGGGTGGTGTGGACTGGGAGTTCCGTAGTGGAATGGGAATCCTTGTCCCCAAGAGGGGAGTCACTCCCAGTGATGTCCCACTTGCCCAAAGCCCTAGGGAGGGTCTTGCCTCCCTAGGGCTCCAATATCATCCCCTCTGCCTCCCTTTCCCCATGGAGGGTTTCCTGCTTGCAGTTCATTTTAAAGGGTAGGCTTTCTTTTTGCAGCCCACAGGTTTTAATCTTAGGTCATTGACAAAACATGATAGAAAACCAATTATATATATTCTCACATTGCAGGGTCTTGTAACCAGCTCTGTCAAAGGTGCTAAAGTTGCATTTATCACTGCTGAAACGTGGAAAAATGGGCACCCCGCCCAACATGACACGCATTTGGTCTACCCAGACAGGTTCGTGATTCCACACTCATGTTGGCAGCCCAATAATATGCTCTAAGCTGGAAACCGAAAAATCCAGCATCGATTAAATGCTCTAAAGAAAAATCAATTGATTAGAAAAATGTACCAGGACCAAGATGAATAATTGAATACATTTGTTTAGAATTATGCAATTGGTTGGCATTTGTTTCCATGTGTCAATGACATAGCACTTGGATGCACTATTGAAGAAATGTACTAAATTCCGTTGGGCTTCTCTCTTCCCTTTTATGAAAATACCACCACTTATAGGCTTTTATCTCTAGTTACGTTGTGCCCTTTTGGGGCGAAAGCACACTTTGGGTCCACTATTCTCTGATTTTCTCTCCATGGTTTTAAACAACTTCTCAGACCTTGAGGCTGTTTTCCATCAGATTAATGTTTGTTCACAATTCTTTAAATTATTTATGATATTCTTTAATACAAATTATTGTAATTCATTTGTCAATGTTTATTTATACTGTGCAGATGACCAGCGAGTTACTGGAATTTAGAGCCCCTGGCATAACTAGAATGTATGACTGAAACTAAGTATTCTTTTCTGGCGGAAGGTTCCTGTGTTTTTTCACAATAACCTCTGAGCCATTGCTCAGTTTTAAAAACACAAAGTTTCTTAATTTTGATTTTCTACATTGACATGAGCAAAGGGTTGTCACATACCAGAGACACCCTTGGTGGTGACTATAAATACGTGTAGTTCCATTCCATAATTGGCCAAAATGGTACAAGATCTGCTGAAAATATTTGTATCCACCGGTTAGCATGTGTAATTATCAAGACGTAGTTGTACTTGATTATTGCACAACTGCACAAAAGGTTTAGTGGGTTAGGAAGAAATTACCTAAGTAGAAAAGTCCTACCACCAAAAGTCTGACCCTCATTTATTCGCATATGTATATATGGGGGGGTAAAATTAATAAAAATGTATAGGTGTAAGGTGGGGGGATGTGGGGGTCTCCCCCCACATATATTTATATATATATGCAAAATAATTGAGAATTTTTTTTAAAAAAAATTAACCGACTTTTGGTTGTCGGACTTCTCAACTCGGTAATTTCATGCAGATCCGATTTAGTGTAGTAAACATTGATTGGTGGCCAAAGTGTTTGGAGGCAGGATCTTCTTCACATAGGGCATGTTGCAAACAATAGATTACATACATCCTGGATTGTTATATTGTATGCAAGGTCATCCTGTGATCCTGATGACGACTTTTCTTAGAGCCCCTTTCAGTTCTTTGTTTCTCAAGCTGTATATTATTGGATTCAATACAGGAGTGGCCACGGAATATATGACTGACACTAGGCTGTCCGCCTTGCCCGAGTAACCTGCGGTGGGCCGCATGTACATGAAAATCAGAGCTGCGTAGAACAGGATGACCACAGTGAGGTGTGAGGTGCAGGTGGAGAAGGCTTTACTCCTCCCCTCCACTGAGGGGATTTTTAACACCGCTAAGACGATGAAGACATATGAGATGAGAATGAAAAGCAAGGCGCCAACGGTAAAAAAAGAAGCGGACGTGGAGAGCAGGATCTGATTTACCTGAGTGTCCCCACAAGCCAGCTTTAGCACAGGCTGGATCTCACAGTACAAATTATCAACTTCCCTGGAGCCACAAAATGGGAACCGGAAAGTAAAGGCAGTTTGGAACACAGAGTGGAAAAAGCAACCGGTCCACGTGCAAGCCGCCAGGTTTAGGCAGAGCTTCTTGCTCATGATGGCCGCATAACGCAAGGGGAAACAAATTGCCACGTATCGGTCGCAGGCCATCAGGACGAGAAGGAAGCACTCTGTTCCAACGAAGAATCCAAGAAGGGTGACTTGCACTACACAGCCCAAGTAAGATATTGTCCTTATTTTCCTCAAACAATTTACTAGAATATTGGGGAGAGTCACTGATGTGAAGCACAGCTCCAGTACGGACAAGTTGCCGAGAAAGAAGTACATTGGGGTGCGCAGGTGAAGATCAGTGCTAATTGACACCACTATGAGAACGTTTCCGACCATCGTCATCAGGTACACAAACAGGAAGAGCAGAAAGAAAGCCAGCTGCACGTGAACATGTTCTGATATTCCCAGGAGCATAAAACCTGTCATTTGGGTTTGGTTGTTCATTTTCAGTTCTTTGCCAGGTCTTCATCTGTACTGGAGTCACCTAGAAAATGAATTGTATGTAATTATTTTATTCTCATTGTGAAGGCTCCTTGATCCTACGATGAATTCTATTAATCAAAAGTAACATAACATTGTAAGTATTTGCAATCGGGCATAACTAAAACAAAACATTATATATTTTTCAGCATAGCAATGCAAAATGCATAGACACGTTTCAAAATGAGGCACACCCAAACTATGCACTCTCTTTTACTGTGGGCAGATCCAAATAGAAAATTGGATGGTGTCAGGGGCTGGCCAGCACATATGTGAGTGCATTTGTGATCCACAGAGGCATTCGCTCCTAATTTCAACCCACTGGATTTCAATTCCCTGCTTCTGAGTTCCTTTATGCTGAGTCTGACATGCACAGGCCAGGGCCATGGGAAGAAGCAAGCAGGACAGTGGTAATTTCTGGTCCTTCTTCATTGCTCTGAGTTGTACACCAATGTATATGTGAGCAATAACACATCTGAAGGGATTCCCCTTTCTTGCCCATTAATAGTCAACTGGACAATCTGAGCAGATACATTGGAGAAAACGACTTAGAAATTAATAAAAGCAAGACGAAAATCATGACGCTACAAAAAACTAGTACTCCTAACATCTCGTTTACTTGGAAGCTGGAAGACGAAAAGATTGAAACGGTTTTAGAGTTCAAATACCTGGGAGTGATCTTGAGCAATAACCAAACTGAAACAAGTATGCAGCTCTATCTTTGGGAAAGAATGAAGAACCTAACATCCCAAGCTTAGATCCTTGAAAGGAAATTCTGCCGGTATTCACTCAAACCGATTATACAATTTTATTGATCTAAAGTGATCCCATCAGTAACATACGGGGCAGAGGCCTTCCTCAACATCCTGGGAACTTTATGGATAAAGCTGGAAAGTAATTTCTGGAGACAGATATTGAACCTTCCTCCTTCTACGCCGATGCCTTTAATAAGAACGGAATTACGCATTCTGTCCCTACAAAGCATTGTATCAAGGAACGAACTGATGATATACAGAAAAGTGATTATTCCGGAGCGGTCTAATGTCTTTGATATCATCCATAAAGAAGTTTTTACAACAAACTCTAATACCTCAAAGAGCTGGCGCCAGAAAATAACATCTCAACTAGAAGAAATCGGATCCTCAGAAGAAGAGCTAATAACCAATCCCATGAAAGCAATAACAAGACTAGAAACTTTAGATTGGATAAAGACCCAGGACACGGCGGGATCATATAAATCAGCGGCGCATGTGATACCGATAAATAGAAAGCTGAATGAGATCAGACCCTATCTGAAAATCTTTCCAAACAGACAACATCGGCAAACATTCATGAGGGCTTGTCTCAACATTTTGCCAACTAATGAGATAAGATTTATCAGAGGAATATCATTGTCCAACAACTGCCGTTTCTGCCAGGATAAAGTGTTTAAAGAAACACTAAGACATCTACCCTTGAACTGCACGGGCTTGACCGAACTAAGAACCACACACATGTTGCATTTATTTGAAGGATTTTCCATCTACGAAGAAAAAGTGTGGTGGAAACGCTTAATGGAGGGGGAGCGCACAAAGGAAATAATCGCAGTGTCGCAATTTTTACAACATATTGACTTTGGAAAGCTCTAAACCAGAAAGAAGATTAATTTAAAACGAACTTAAAACAAACTAAATAAGGATGAATGGAGGAGCAGGACTAAGGAACGGATTCAAATAATTTGTAAAGAAAATGTGTACACATTTGTTAAATCAAATTAAAAAAATAAATAAATTAATAGGGAAAATAATTGAAAGCAACATTTGTAGAGGCGAGTACTTAAAGTGTGGTGGCCGTAAATGTCCTCCCAGCAACCATGCAGATGTTTGATAGTCATCAAAGCACGTGACTGATAGGAACAAAAGGATATAGAAGGAGAAAGGGGTATGTTTGCAGTCAATGAGATGCTGGCCCTAATAACCCTGTTTGTCAATAAGGTTTCTCCTTGCTTTGGGGAAAGACTAGTCACAAATCAGCAAAGGGCACATAAGTGATTTGCAGCCATTCTCTGTGAATCTCCCCTTTCCTTGTATACGGTTTTTCCGATATCTCTAAAAAGCTGTCGGGCACTTCCTTTGCTGACAATGGTCTTGAAATCCAAGACCATGCCAACTATCAGTCTATCAATGCTCTCACTTTTTTGGGCAAATGTGTTGAGATGTGTGCAGCTCTTCTTCTTTGCCAGCACTTACCTAAACACCTTCTCTTGCAGAATTATCGATGTTGCTTCCATCTCTGGGGTAGCATGAAGACAGCTTCCCTTCAGATACTAACTGATGCCATGCATGTGCTGGACTCCACAGGGGGTTTGTCTTCTTGTTATCCTTTATCATTCAGCTGCTTTTTATACTGTTAACCATGAGATGGTGATGAGCATCTTTTCCTGCCTTAATGATGTGGGTGGTTCTCTCCTGCTGTGGTTTACCTCAATTCGGCATGATTGGGTGCAGGCCCTGGCAGGGGAGACCCTCCCCATATGCATTGTAGTGTCCCTCAAGGTTCAATTCATATCACCCATGTTGCTTAATATCTACATGGATCCTCAGAAAGATCTGGTGTCAGGGATGAGCCTCAGAGTACACCAGTATGCTGACAACATTTAGGTCTATTTTAGAGTGCTATCTGCAGCTGACATCCACCTTAGGGACTGTCCTGATGCCCCCGAGGAATGGATCTCTATACAATCTCCTAAATTAAAACCTCCTAAGAATACATTTCTTTTGGTGTTCCCCTCCCCCTTCCACTTCACATTTCCTTTGGTGGCTTGCTCCACTCGCTTCTCTCACATCACTCTTATCCTGGTGACCTCAGTCAAGTCAATTTCACTCTTGATCTATTCTAACCTGAACTTAAAAATAACATATATCTTGTCTATTGTAATCTTGGTTATTTCGGTCTTCTCTTTTTTGCAAGATTTAACCTTCTATTCCTTTCCCCTGGCTTACAGAATGGCTCCTTATTCACTCTTGTGCACTTTCCAAGATGTGTTACATAAAGAGGTAGTTTGGGGGCCAGCAATGTTACCTTACTGAGTAAGTTGTTTCAGGGGGTTTAAGGCAAACCGCAAGTGCTGATATCCTTTGTTTTGTTACTTTCTGCTTCATGTAGTCATGTTTTTTAACCCTAGCTTCTTAGGAGAAGCTTCCCTTTCTTGGAAAGCTCTTCTCTTGTTAATCATGTCCTGCATACCCTTCTTGGGTTTAGGAAGGCCCAATGAGCCCACTTATTTTAGCTTGGATATCCCTAATTGCATTTTGCTTTTCTTTATCTATTTTGCACAGTTCTATTTTAATGTTTTTTTGTGCTGCTCATGTCAACAGCAATTGTTTTATGACTTTATCATCCCGTTATGATTTGTGTATTTGCTTGCAGCTGTACAGTGCCCTGGCGTGCCAGACTATGAAGGCGCTTTATAAGATTTTAAAGAGCATTTCGGACACTTCTATTCACCGCGCTGTCCCTATGAGTCTGCGAAGCAGTTCACACTATCCACAATTCACCAAATGAAACTTAAAATGAGCAATGGGCAGCAAGCAAACAGGTCATTCTTCGATTATGTCATGTGACTTTTAACACTTGTTGACAATGGTCACTAGGCAATCTAACACAATACTTTTTAGGACTGCATTTTACAGTTTATGCCATTCCTACACCTGCATATGTAAGAAAGAACTTATTTTATATTCAGGCAGACTCAGACTGGCCTAGAGGGCAATGATCGACGTGCAAGCCAAACATGCTAGTTTGGACCAGTTGTTTTGGCCAAAGTAGGCCAGCATTTTGGCTAAAGTGGTCCATTTTGATGATGAGCTACTTTACTGTGCAGCTAGTTGAATTTGACCAATGTTATAGATTTTTTGGGGGAAATGCACAATTTGCAACACATGTTACCAAACAACTCCCATTTAGATACTACCAAAACAGCCCGTCAAAAAAAGGATTGTCATTTGCGAATATGGGACACTTTTTAATTGCTGTCCAAGCCAATTTTATGCCCCAGTCGAACCCTGGCACACTCCTATTGTATATCAACGTTTCCATATTCAAACTATCCAAAACATTTGCACTTCACTTCAAAATCTTCCTTCACTGTGGCATTTATTGCTTGCAACAGCTCCCATCTGGTTATTTGTAACCACTTGGCATTCGTTGATATTTGCAAGCCAGGTGCAAGAATGGAGGTAAATAACATTGCAGTCATGTCGAACAATTTATGCTCATCTGGTATGTCATTATAGGCCTTAATTGATTTTGCTGAAAAGTAATTCTCCCTTTGGGTACGTTTTAGGGTAAGAAACTTTTCTTTCTATTGTGTGTGTTCATCAGGTGAAAATCGCCAATCTGCACCTCACTCGGCAGTACCTCCATAGCTGGTGAACGTATTACTACTATGGAACATAGGTCTCCTCAATTTTGAGGGAGTCGCATATAGGCCTTTGAACCAGAAGCCCAATAGTAGTCCATTAATAAAGCTTTGCCTATCTTCATGCCTGGTACTTCAAAAACATGTCAGCAATCTTTGTTCACTCCTACTTTTATTGTACCCGAGTAGCAAAGATGAGTAGTCCTGCCTGGAGGCTCTCTTGAACTGCAGTGTGTTTTTGGTGTTGACTAACTGGAGGTGGAGCATTTGTATGAGAACTCTTCCTTTCTGCTGAGTGGCACAGAGTAGCGAAGAGTATCAGTCCTGTCTGGAGGCTCTCTTGAACGGCAGTCTGTTTTTGGTGTTGACTGACTGGGGGTGCAGCATTTGTATAAGAAGTCTTCCCTTCGGTGGAGCGGCAAAGAATAGCAGTTCTGCCTGGAGGCTCTCTTGAACTGCAGTCTGTTTTTGGTGTTGACTAACTGGAGGCAGAGCATTTGTATAAGAACTCTTCCCTTCCGCGGAGCGGCACAGAGTAGCGAAGAGTAGCAGTCCTGCAGTCTGTGCAGCCTGAGCTTCCTGGATTTGCTGGGACCAACTGCTTGGAACCGCTGCTCGAGCTTTTGGACTCTGCGCCTTAGCTGGCAGCTGTAAACCAAGCGTTATTAGTTTGAGCCAGAGGACCCTGTGGAAGAAATCTACGGAATCCTGGCTGCCGTCTCCAAAAGGTACGACTTAAGGAGTGGGAAATTTGCGATGTCTCAGCTGGAGAAATGTCATTACATTCCAGATTCAGAAACGTCAAAAGCTATCAATCCTCACCTCCCTCTTTCTCTATCTGTGACATTGCTTCCTCGGAATCCCAAACTGACAATGGACTGAATGAGAATAAGGAGTCGAGTGCTATGTCTGGTCCCATCTCCTCTGACGGTTTGAAAGTGCATCCTTCTTCTAAAGTTTTTCCTGTGCCGATTATGGCTTTTTTCAAACCAATTGTAAAAATAAAATCTAAACAAACCGGAGTTAAATGTCCTCCCACTTCCTCGTTAGACTCTTTGAAGCAGGGGTGTTGCTAGGTCTGGAAAAGACCCAGGGCTATGCTACTGTTGGAACTGTCGAGACTTGGGGCTAGCTAGCCTTTTGGTTGCAGCTCCTGAGATTCTATCCTGGGCTACAACCAAAAGACCAGGGGCTATAGCCCCTTTAGCCCCCCCTAGCAACGCCTCTGCTTTGAAGGACTGTTGAGGATTGACTCTCAAAACTTGGGAACGTGTGACTCTACACGAGAGAGTGGAAGTTCCTTCTTCTCCAATGGCTGGGCTCAATCTACCCCGGTCGAAGGTACCAACTTATAATTAGGATACTTTCTTGGATTTACCACTGGCAATTGGGGAACATTATCTTCCGGATTTTCACTCCTCTCTGTCCTCCATTGACTCTCCACCTCTTCCTGTACCATGCCAGAGGATTGTGCAGGCCCCTATGGATACAAACAGAAAACCAGTGATAGAATCTGATCAAATCCTGACTGACATAAATCAGCTGTTGAGTATTTTAGTCTTTTTGTTTGTGAACCTGGAACTGGAAGTAAAATCCAACTCTGTCCTCTTAGAATCACTGTTATTTAAGTTTGAAAATGTGAAGCTTCATCTGCTGGCTAAGGAGTTTTTATTTTACCAGACTTTCAAACGTCTTCCAGTACAATCGCGTGCGCATTCTGCGCCAGTCCAGAATGAGGTTAACAATGCATCATTGACACTGATTGACGGGTCTGTCCCCAAAGTTTTCCCCAGCCAGTTGTGGGAGGTAGTGGGAAAAATTGATGTATTAAGGGGGCTAGTTGGTTTGTTTGGGGGAGGCGACACAATTAAATAACCATGTTGTACTCTACAGAGCCACAGATAACAGGGATGGGCCTCGTGTTGGTATGGGGCAAGATGAGGTCCTTGGGCAAGATGAGGTTTTGGAGGGTCACCCTAGGGGTGAGGCGACTCTTGTGAGACATAGTTATGGGATTCCTCTCATGAGCAAAAGGAAACAAAAGTGCTCAGAATAAAAAAGCTAAGAATCTTATGGGCCAGAAGAAAAATAGTCAAGTCTCCAAAAAATTCTTGAAAAATGTGTTCTCACAACCGAATGGGCAAGCTTTGCTACGTCAACCTCCTACGAGAACAGTAGTGTGGGATCAATTGAGGTGTGGGTTGCTTTGTAAAGAAAGCGAAATATTGAATGGAAACTTTTTAGATCGCTTTCCTTAGGGCCCACTTGCTGCCTCTGGGAAAAGCGATAAATAAGAGGTAGCGTGTTGGGATCTGTCCTGCAGTTCAGAACACTAATAAGTAAGTTATTAGTAAGGAACTTATGTATGCCATATTGTTTGAATGTGTACTACCTGAGACCAAAACATTGATCCTTAGATGTACCACGGTTTTGCAATTACTATCAGGGACTCAGGGTTTGGAGGGGATCACCTCAGGGGATGTGAAAAGGGAAGTCATCATTGATCGTCATAGAACGGATAGATCAGTGGTGTACTTTCATTCCCAATTGGTATATAATGCAGTCATAAACAAGAGAGAAAAGATAAGAATGTGTGGTTTTGACCTTTCCCCATTTAACGGAGTCCTAAGCAGTGAGAGATCAAGCAAAATGTTGGGGTTGAGAAAGAATATGGCAATGAGATGTACAGATTACAACAAAAAATGAAAATTTCTGAAGAAATTAAAGATTGGTCTTGGCTTATCAATGCGAGGGAAGAGTAGTTCTATAGTGGGGGGGTGGAATTGTATCTCTCCGAATTACCACTTACTCTTGCTTTGTCTTGGAACACCAGGGGCTATCAGCATTTATTTGCTAATCAGTTACTTTGCGAAAAGGTCAGGCAATTGACAGTTATCTCTCTGCAGGAAACATGGCTATTGACACCACCACTTTTTGATGGGTATGCCATCATTTGTCAGCATGCAAGAAGAGGTTTGATAGGTCGCCTGTACGGAGGTGTCTTGACTCTTGTCCGCTCTTCTCAGAGCATTACAGTTAAGGGGGGTGCTGACATCAGTTTCTGTATCTTAGGAACACACTTAGAAATGACTGGCGTTAATAGCTACAATATTCTAATAATGAACATTTATTGAAATGCAGGGATAAGGGACATGACTGAAACTGTTAAAATGATTGTTACTTATGTGTATGATTGGAGTTCCTTGTTCACTGAGGCTAAAATTGTTATAATCAGAGATCTGAATTCAAATTGCGTTGATAATGACTGGTGTGGCGATGTTTTCGCTTCCAATGTGGGGACAAACCCCAAATTTAGACAAGGAAAATGTTGGGTTGAAGGTTTGCCTTTGCTAGGGCTCTCCACTCTACACACTACCACAAGTGATTGGCCACGCGCAGCTCCAACATGGTCAAACAGGTCAGCATCCTCAACTATTGACTATATGTATGTCGATAATTGGATGTTGATGAAGTGTTCTGGAATTTTCTGTTACTTCTTCAGGGCACAGTGACCATTCAATGTTGGAAGTATGATTTAATGTCTCACTGGGGCCAGCTGACCATGAAGTGGTTAGTTTGATTAATATGAAAACAAATTTGACAGGGACGAGAATTCGCTGGAATGTACATAATGCAGCTAGAGTCAATGAGTATTGATTAGACTTATTGCAGGGCTTCTTGTAAACGTGGACATTAGATACATTTAATCCAAATATTTTTTGTAATTTTGTGGGACAGATGTTGAGATTTAATTGCATTGGTGGACCCTTGAAATCACACAACTTAAGACATCAGCATGCATATAAAAGAAGGGATCTGAGGCGTGGTGTTAGGATTCTGAAGAATCAAACAAATATAATCAGTGAACATCAGGACCTTCAAATAAGAAGTTTGCAACAAAGATATAATAATTGGCTTAATTACACTTGCACCAAGAGGATACAGATGGATGCAGAGGCTATGTTACTTAACCTAAAAAAACAAAACCCACAAGCCTTTTGGTGCTTGGTTAATGGGGTGGACTTGCCTTGCACAGATACACAAATCAATGGTGTACTGGAATCCTCTTGAGTTTCCCACTTTACCTTTGTTTATGCAAATCCAAGTTCTTTTCTAACAAATCTTGAATAAGACAAGAATGTGTTTTTGGGGTATGAAAGCTTTGGTGCAGAGAAGCTAATCACTGTTTTAACTAAGAGTAGTGTATCGCGTACACCTGGCCCCAATGGGGTTGGCTAATTTCCTGTTTAAAAAGGATCCTATGGTATGGGCTCATATTTTGTCATATCTATTTAAGTCTGTAGTAGAATTGAAAACCCTGCCGCCTTCGTGGTCCACCATGTATGTTGTTCCCATATTTAAAGAAGGCGACAGAAAACAACCTGCAAGCTACAGACATATATCTATACTCGATGCAGGCGGTAAGGCCTTTGCCTCAGTCTTATATATTCATCTGGAAAGCTGGGCGAAGGCATCCCATAGGTTACAGAAGTGGCAGAATGTTTTTTGTAGACACATTGGCACCTCCTTTAATGGCCTAATGTCAAATTGTATTCAGCACTTGGCATGGTGAGGGAAGTGTAGATCTATCTATGCTGTCTTAATAGATGTAACAGCTGCCCTTCTTATGGAGAAAATTGTAGAATTGGGGCATTCCTACTGGCGGAGTCGGTCGTAGAGTCTTTGGGTAGACTCACCTTGCTTCTTGTGCTGCTTCCTATGCTACCTGTTGGAGAGTGCTGGACATCAGTCCTCTCTTTTTGTTGGCTACCATCCAAAAACCGATTCCCGCCACGGAGCGGCCGCAGAATCGGTCATAGACTCTTTGGGTCTTTGGGTCTTCGGATCTGCAGGATTGCAGGACTGCAGCAACGCAACACAGCAGCACAACAAAATCCTCCATTGCTCTGACTTATTATGACCATTGGAGGAGGAAGGCTGTGGTAAGATTGGTGACTGAGGGCTTACATGGGGGGATAAGGTACTGTCACCGCTGTCACTGTTAAAGGGAAGCGCGCTCCATTGGTAACAAATGTCTCTGTGGAGTCACTGTTGATAAGGAAGCTCCCTGTCTGACATCAACCCCCATTTGAAAATGTGTACTATTGGCATTGTAAGTGCTCTTGAGTGCACCGGTCACATGTTTCCCTGTGGAAGTACTTTTGACACAGAAGCTCCCCAGTCTATTATCATTCTTCGTTTGATCATTTGAATAATAGGTATTGCAAGCGCCTTCAATGGCAAGCCCCCACATGACAGTATTATTTGCGGGCAAAACAAAGCCTTAGTGGTGATAGGCAAAATAAACTAAAGCCATTCTCGGAAGCTCAACCGCCCGAGTTTGGAGCATTAATACGTCAGAGCTTGTCCTTTAACAACTGTGGGTAGTATAAGATCCACGACCCCACAGATTTCTCTACCCCTCTTGGCCAATTACACTCTGAAAGGCGGGCTAGAGGGCAACAAGCAATGAAGTATTAGCTGCGTAGTGGAATTCTTGTGGATGACATCAGAACCCCAGAGTGGTATGGGTCATTTATGGAAACCCCAGTTGTCCTGGGAATCCTTGTTCCACCTACTACTACAGAGCATTCCCCAATCAATTTGTCCTTAATGACCCACACCCAGGTACATGCGCATCACTCCGACTTTACCCCCCAAGTGGGAGCAACTAATAAAGAAAGTCAGTCAGAACTTGCCCTTCTACAGAAACAAGGGCTAGAATATACTGTAACCACCACACAAAAAAATCAAGGATCACTTTGGGAAAAAAAGGCACAGAAGCATGAATGACTTAGACGGGGGCACTAGGCCTGGGTCTTTCTCCACATACTGATTGTATTCAAAGGCAAATGGAACATGGCTCTCTGGTGGGAGGTGTAGACAACAGTGCAAATATAATGGAAAGGATTTCACCTCAAGATCTGGTCGCACGAAAGAGAGCATATAACAATCAATGTGATTGTTAAGACGGATTTCTGAACTCTGTCCTGGTGGCGCAGAAGTTCAGAATGCCAACCTAATTACTTGGAACAGGGTAACCTCTGGACGAGCCAGACCAATCAAGGTAGCGATCGCGGCGGTCAAGACTAGGTCTCAAGAGGGGTGAGGGTGACTGAAAGCCCGCAATGAGCACACAAAGCAAGATCACTTACAAACTACTCCAAACAGTTGTTATATCAAAAATATATACACATTTATTTTAAGGCCTTTAAAACAATGACCGTAGCGAGAAAATCACAGTATCACAATATTAAACCAACACATACCATATCAACACAATATATATACAAATACGACAGTCGCAAGCGTTATATGCACGAAATGTGTAGTCCACCTGCAAGGGAAGGAAAACGGGCAGTGCGATACAATGCTTTAGACTCAGTTCGCCTTCAGAGGCACCTAACTAGATGGAAGTCCGAGCCCTGCGAAGAGTGGAGCCTTGTGCTCAAAGTACCTGCACGCGCTGGTGCCAACGGGCAAAAGGAGAAGCTCTTCGAAGGAAGTCAGGCAGTTCAGTTTAGTGCTTACAGAAGAAGAACAAGTTCCGCGACTCAAGCGCAGCCTCCACAGTGGGCAGAAGCAGAGCGCGAGTACGGCAAAAGGGTGCTGTTTTACACAGCGGGGAAAAGCAATGGGCTCCTGCAGGAGGGCGACCAGATCCTAGCTATACTACTCACCGGTCCCCGAGGCAAGCAGACCCAGGCTTCTCCGCGTCAGTTTCAGCAGCTGGCAGGTTCAGAAGAGCAGGGAACGCCTCGTCGTCGTGTTGAGTAAAAAGACGTCCCAATCGAAGAAACCTGCACAGTTTTGTCACCACAGCAGGGCAACGGAGCGGCCGTGTGTATCTGAGACAAATGTACACTACTCACTTCCGACCTGGGAACGCCAAGTGTACGAAGCGTGTGAGAGTGACAAGGACTCGAAATACTACACAACCTGGCAGCGGTTACAGAGCAAGACTCCCGTGTAAGCTGGTCAGTCAACTGGATGGCCCAGAGACACTTCCGAAGGCTTACTGGCAGGAGATGATGAAGATGCCGAGAATAGCTGTTCCCGCTATTCCAAAGGTCGAAGTACCAGTACAGGCCTTCTGGTTCGATCAAAGGTGAAAAGGGTTTCACAAGGCGACAGCAGTGCAGAGCAGAAGCCCGTCAGCGGGTCACCAGCGATTCCTCGGTCCAGCCTCTTGTTTGCAGGATACTTGGCTCCTGTATTCCTTCGTTCATGAGAACTCAGGAGATCGACATGGTATTGGTGTTTCCAGCCCCCTCTTATCCACGGTTCCCTTCGCGCCAAAACGGAGGGGACCCAATGGGAGATCTGCTCATCAACACTCACACCATACGTGGACCAATCACGGACCACGGTGGTCCCAGGCATTCACACCACCCTAGACTCTCTGGCACCCAGGATGTTTATTGGGACCAGACATCCCAGCCCACATCCTGGAGGCACACAAAAGACATGTAGAAGCCTGCGAAAGCATCCGTGTTTCGCGGGAAAGTACATGCCCAAATAAGGAAGGCCCCGGGTCGGCTCGACCTGGGGAAGGTGAAGGGAGCAAGACGGTCAGCGGACAGGACAAAGGAGCCTCGTGGTCTGGCCATTTTGGGAGCCAGGCCACCATTTTGGGTTAAGCGCGGAAAACGCGCTTAGAACGCCAAAAGGAGCTCAAAATACAAAGAAACGATCGCTGCCACCATTCCCGTCCCTGAATTACTTGCACCGATCAAATACAATCCTAAACGAGTATCTAGGGCCTGTAGAAGGCTAGAGACCCAAGAGAGCTGTAACTTAGATTACAGTGCCCTCTTGTGTCATGTTGCACGAAAGCTGCAACATGATAAAAGAAACTACGGGAAACAGCGTTCCCCGGTACTGACTGTCTTAAGGGCATGTCAGTTTCCCCGTAAGAAAGGAGCAAAAGCCCAGAGGGGTGCGGCAGAAGGCTGCACTTCTCTGGCAAAGTCAAGAACAAGGTGAAAAACAACAGCAAAAAGTTTAGGGGTTGCCACATGGAAGGAAAATTACCTACAATTACGAAATCTTTCCTAACAGTGATCACACCCCAGAGCAAAAGAGCAGAAAGGAAGATCGATGTGAGAAATCGGCACCACCAGATAGCATTGAGAACCCTGAAAATCCACAAGCAACATTAACAGCTTTGAATTTTGTGCTAAATTCAATGGTCACCATTTTTGATCTCCTAAAAACGGAAGTGCAATCCCAACCTGGGACACTATTAGAATTCACCAAAGGAACAGCCAATGCGAATCATCCATGGTAGGGATTTGCAATGCCATCAACTCGATACTAATCCCGACCATTAAAGAATCAAGGCTAGAAGTTGCAAAACATGGTTTGGATATTTTAGCAATTCAAGATTCCCTTTGTGGGAAGAAGAAAAAGGAGGAAGAAACTGTCCGATTGTTACAGGAGCCTCTGAACCATTTGAATTCTCCAAGGAACCCAGCTGAAAGAGATGGAGTTTAGGGGAGAGAGGATGATCCAAATCATTTATTTGATGACACCCCCTTCTCAGAATCAACATTGGAAGAATTCAGAAGGCTAGCCAATTTGGCAGAGGGAGTCGCAGAGATTTTGGCAGACCCCCAGCAAACCCCATTAGAGAAAAATCAATTGACTATAGAGGAAGGAGACTTAAATTGGACAGAGGTCGGACAACAGAACCACCAGAGAAGACGGAGAGTAAAGAGAAGAGAAGCTAGAAGAAAGAAGCAAAAAATGTCTTCACCAATAAGCAAGAAAGATCTTTAAAAAACCAAGAATCAAAAGGAACTGAAAATTAAGAATTCAGAGGCGAACTCCTTATTTAATACCATCTCGTTACCATCAAGAGAGGAATCCTTAGTCGGAAAACATAAATCTGCAAATTCTGGACCTATAATTAAGGACAAACGAGAGGTAAGGTCCATGGAATGTAGGGTGAAAAACCCAGCAAAATCTCAGAAGAATACAAAGAGAGACTCCAAAGGAGCCTTAATCCAAGTGATTGAGATTGTAGCGTGAGTGTGGGGCAACAAACAGACCCGTTGAAGCAATATCCAATGTGGTTGGACAGCCTGCAAAGCAAAGACAACCAGAAGAAGGCTAAATTAATAGGCCAGGCTCTGCAGAAGAAAATCACGGCTCCAGGCCAGCTAGCTACTCCGGTCACAGTTCTGCCGTTGGACCCAATCTTTTTAAATAAAAATGGCTCCACACTTAACAATAGGAAGACCTTAGATTCAACAAGTACAAACCTACAAGGAGACAGCTGAAAATTAGCCCCAATCTTTTTAAAACAAGTGAAAAAAGCAGATATGGTTGCTAAGGAGATAAACAAATCTGGCATGGCTGGGGCAAGGGAAACAGTCTGTCATCCCTGGGAAGAGCAATGGGTTTGGGAAATCGATAGTGATCTTGACACCAAAAGGCAAGGGCAGCTCCACACATTGTGATATGGAGAGAGGGTTTCTTTTTATGAGGAACAAAGAAGAAGAAACATCTGCCTTTGCTGTCCTGAGAGTCTGGCTTAAGATACTAGCAAAGAACTCAAAATACAAGTCTATCAGTAGAAGTGTGATTTGATCGCACTTCAAAAAAAGGCCAATTTGAATCTTTTTTCGACAGAAGATATGGAATTCGTGCACTTTCCTACTGATCAAAATGTCCACATCGCTGAAGTAGGTCTCATATCTAAAAAAGCATTAAAGGATTTTGGGTGCCCCAAAAGACCTAGAGAAACATGGTCTGCAAGTATTCTCCTCTTTGCCCAAAGAAGCCAAAAGTAGAGGTCGTACAGAAATGGATTGTAATAAACTGGAGTTCTCGGGGACAATGCTAAACCCGAAGGACTCTGATTTAAACAGGAAGAGAGAAGACAATTGAGGAGACCAGCAAGACAATGTCTTAATCCTTCTCCCAGAAATCCTGAGTCAAGTTCTCCAGAAATTAGGAGTGGGAGCACAAACTCTTTAGGCAAAATGAATATCGGCTGGTAAGTAGGAACACGAGTGGTTCCAGTACTTTCAAATCTAAACGGATGAGAGAACTACTTTTTGGCAATAATTATATTATAATTCTCCAGGAAACCTGGTATGTTAATTCATTAGAAATGGAAGGCTTCACACTACATACTCTTCCTGCGTTACAAAAAGCTAAAGGCAGGCCATCAGGTGGCCTTCTGATGGCATTTAGGAACTCCACAAGCAAACAAGTAGACCTTATCTTCAATAATAAAATTGGTATTCAGGCCTGTAAAGTCCTTTTAATTTTTTATTTTTTTTGTTTTTATTTTTTATTGGTTTGTTACAAACCTTTAAAAAGAACAAACAATAAAACAAAGAATCATATACCAGAACAAATCACACCACATAAAACATAATGCATAACTTTTGCCCAACGTAATGGATTTGTGGTCCAGAGAGATTGGCACGTTAGGCGTGCCATTTTTAAGCAGCCTCGTAAGCGACGTCATATTCAAATTTTTATCAACTTTTTAAACATTATTTTCTAAAAGGAATATTAATTCGATTGTCATTTTTCGATTTGAGTCACTAAATAGTTCCCGCCACCAATCTTCTACACCTAGAGTTGGCCTTTCTACAATAAAAGGTCCTAAATGCTGCCTTCGGTCTTCCGTTAATGCTGGACACATTAAAGTTAAATGCTTCAATGATTCGCATGGTTCTCCACACAAGCGGCAGGAAATGTCCACAGACTTATACATGGTCCAAAACTTCAGATTTTGTCTGGTTGGCATATGGTTTAACCAAAATTTTAAGAATATGGTATGGTTCCAGGGAATTTCACAAGATGTTTTTTAGCTACATTAAACCTTTTTGTTTCAAATGGCACCTGGCTCATGGCTCTATGTTTGCTACAGATGTCCCCAGTATCAATCCAATCCTGGGACCACAGCATAGTTTTGACTTTGTTAGGATTATTGATCAACATCAAGCAATCTGCATTTATGTCCTCCAAGATTTTTTTGCAGCGTTTAGCCCACATGAATACAACACTCTCGCTTTTGCCGTTTTCAGGACATTTCATTATGGCATATTGAGGTGCTATTTGGCTTCCAGACATTTTATGATATTCGTTCAGGGTGTTCCAAGAAATTCTTGCATTGATTGACGCTAAGCCCAGCTCATGTCTTAAACAAGCTGTCGGGACATCTTTGGGAAGCCAGAGAACCTTTGACCAGAATGAGTGTTCCAGTGAAGACCAAAATTCTGGATAACATCCCAGAGCCGCTTCCGCCCCTTTTATCAATGCAGGTACAACCTTTAGCTTGTAAAAGTTCATAACTGGAGTTAGAGAAAATGTTCCAAACTTTTTATTTAGTAAACAAGCTTGCACAGTCAGTTGCTTGCATTTAGCTTTAGTTTTCTGGATCCATGGTGCACCATTGATACTGGCACTAACACACATGCCCAAGTACATGGTTTGTGTTACCAGCTTGATTGGCTCCTTTCCCATTTTCCAGGTGAAATTTCTAGTTAGTTTCGATCTTCCATTCTTTTGAAGATTTTGGAGGATCAGTATTTCAGATTTTTTTGTGTTCACGCATAGACCATAAAGAGAGATATATTGTTGTAGAATATTTAGTTTCCGCTGCAGGCCAATCGGTGTTAAATCAAGTAGGACCAGGTTGTCTGCATATAGGATCCAATTGATTTCATTGACATTGATTTTTGGAGGGTAGATCTTGTTTCCCACGTAGTTGTCGCCAATATCGGAAATAAACAAGTTGAAAATTATTGCTGCCAAGGGGCATCCGTGTTTGACTCCTCGATACGTTTTTATAGGTTCCGGTAATTTACCTGTCTGATCCAGTCCTACTCTTATTACAGTGTTTGTATGAAGTTCTTTTATTGCCTGAATAAGACTTTCAGGGCACTTCCAAGCAATCATTTTAGTCCACAGGAGTACTCTATTGATGCTGTTGAATACCTGCGACAGGTCAATGAAAGCCAAATATATGTTGGTGTTGTTTTAATGGCTTCCATTTTTAAGAGGTTAAGGGTCAGCAGATTTAGTTCACATCCCACGCCCCTCACAAAACCCGTCTGTCGACTGTCCATGCCCAATTGACATAAGCCAGTTCAGCAGTTGTTTTTGCAGCTGAGTTGCGTAGATCTTGCCTAAAACATCTAAGAGGGCTATGGGTCTGTAGTCCTTGGGATCTGCTTGATTTCCCTTTTTAAATATTGGGACTACAATCGCACTCTTCCAACTCACTGGCGTTGTATTTGTGTGAGTTATGTTTATGAATAGTGTTAGGCACAATGACGCCCACTCTTCTGGATTTTGTTTTAATATCTGATTTGTCAATCCGTGGGGACCAGGTGCCCGTGATGAGCTGCAGCGCTGAATGCTTTGGACGATGTCATCTAGATCGAATTGAAGGTCCCATTTGGCTAGGACTGGCAACTTTGGTTCTGGTACTAGATCGATCTTTTCATACACCTTTCCAAAGTGTTGAACCCACTGGGGCTCCAAACCATAGATGTTTGTAAGGCTTGTTGTTGACAGCTATCATGATTTATGAGTTTCCAGAATTCCTGTGATTTTTTATTGTCCAGACTGGCCATCATCTTTTCTGCATCCTGCTGATAAAGAATTGCCTTGTGAGAAATCAGCCAGTTTTTATACTTTTGTCTGCTCGCTTTCTTTGCTAGGCTTTAGCTCACTCGCTAGGCTGGGATGTTGTCTTAGCTCTCTGCGCAGTTGTCTTCTCTTTAGAAGTTCTTTATCATATTGGTGCAGTGCTTTGAAGGCACCCTTTCTTAAGCCTTGGGCTTGATACGTATACAGTGTCAGCAGATAAGAATACTCCACTTTATTTTCCATTGGGCCTTTTGCATGTTTTATATATGTGTCAACCAATGGTTTTACCTCCTTTGGCTTGATTTTCAACCGTATTTGGTTACATTCTACAACAACACTATGTGCCCATTTTTCTATCTTGGTTCTTTCTGAGCACAAAAGTGATAACCTAAGTTGGCTATGGTCACTCCAAGGTGACATCCATATTTTCAAGGAGACAATTTGGTTGTTCAAATTTCCCGATACATAAATGCAGTCAATGATTGAAGACTGTATATTATTCCTCCAAGTTATTTGTGCCGGATGTCACCTTTGGTATTGCCATTTGCCATCATTAAGTTTCTTTCATCCATCGCAGCACACCATCTAGCGACCATTCTTTGCCGGATATTTTTCGCACCCATACTGCAGTTCTCCACTTTTCTACAGTTGAGGTTAAAATCACTGCAAAGAATAATATTTGCATCTTCATAAGTACTATTGATGTCATCGATTATTTCACACACCATGTTAATAAACTTAGTTGTACCTGTTAAGGCATGGTGCCAATAGACATTAATTAGATTTAGTCGCTTGATTTTGTTGGTTGCTCTGCATTTGGATTCAATCACTGTATGTTGAATGAAAGCTGAATGGTTGGTTGATTTCACAATTTTCCACCCAGAGTTTTTCCTAATTAATGTCAATAAGCCTGTGGAAGGACGTCCCTTTTTTCTCACTATTCAGCGGAATTCATAGCCAGTTGAAAGTCCTCTGATATCGGGCAACAAGACATCCAAGTTTCTTGTAGGCATATGATAATGCTGCCATCTGTCCAGTTTAAGGACTCCTTATATAAATGAGTAAATCCTCTGGTGTTCCAGGATATGATGTTTAGTTCGCAGTCTTCTGGCTCCTTCTGGCATTAACTTTTGTGTCCTCCCAGAACACCAGCTAGCCAGTTCCAACTGGTTGATGTATCTGCTGGGCTGAGGGTTTCCGCCGCCTCATCTATTCTTGTATTAAGGGTAGGCTTACACATAATGGTGATTTGAATTTTTTCACCAGGGATGACTTCATATGGACTTTCATCCAAGTTGTCCACAACAAGGTGTTCATGATTTAATTCATTTGCTGTCTCAATTCTGGCCTTATGATTTGTAGTTGGTAATTGCATTGCGCTCAATTTCTCAGCGTTATCTCTGTGCCTTAGTGTGCTTCTTGGAATTGCCTCTTCTTGAACCTTGTTTATGCGATCATTACCTTCTATGTGTATGTCAAACCCCAATGATAAGATAAAGGGGATCGCATTCAAAAGGAGGTCACATATCAGCCTTGAATTTATATGTAGACGAGCTTTGTCGTTATGGGCTTCATCAATAAATTCTACAGTTTGTATATCGCTTGATTCAATTGATCTTAATCCAGGAACATGATATAACAAACGTAGTACATTGTTCCGATTTAGAATCAGATCATCCTTAACTGTCAGGATTCGTTCAAGTATCAGTCAATATTTTGCAGTGTTGCAATGCTGTTTACTAAGTTTTTCAATGGCAAAGCTTGTTTTCTTTTGTTTTCCTACGACACTTAATCCTTTGTTGTTATCATTGGTAGGTCGATCATTCAATTTTCTGATGTCATTTATTTCCAATATGTTATTCACGCTTGTGGTTGGTAAGGAAATATCCTACAGTATGCAAATTTTACTCCCACAGAAATATTGCTTTTGGTTAACTCTGTTGTCTTGTTTGCTAATATGAGGAGTTTTCTTTTTTCATCCATGGTCATGAATTTTTCTTCTTGCTCCGGAAGTTTGATCAATTTCGAACATTCCTGGGGCAGTACCAACAAGCACATTCTGCCTTGCACAGGTTTGCCAGTCACCTCAGGTGACTCACTTTTATCAGCAATCTCCGGAGCCACTATATCACCAGAGGGATCTACATTCTCTTCATCCCAGGCTTCCTTATCAGCGTCCATAGTTACATCATCCTCGTATTCATGGATGTGTCTATGCTTGCGATCATGTTAGGTTGAGACGTACTGGGTGGTTCTACATTTTGTTTGGTGACTTCCTCATCCTTTTTCTTACTTCGGTCCTTGAATTCCTGAATTAACAAAGCCATTTACTGATTTCAAGTTTCTGAGAAATTTTCTCGACCCCAAGTTGCTCCCTTTTCTTGTGCTTTTTTGTTTTTTTTAATTTTTTTTCTTGGGATGGTTTAGGAGCACTAGCAATGTTCTTTTGAAATATTGAGTATGTTTTATCACTTTCCTCAACTATTTTGCAATCCTCTGCATCAGGATTACCAATGAGGCCTTCTCCATTAGCAGACGTTGACAGTTTTGGTGAGCTCAGGTTAACATTTAGTGCTTTATTTCCACCGTTGCCACTTCCATTGATCAGCTTCCTTCAAAGCGGCTTGAATGACAGGTTCCACCTGTGATTCATTTCTTCCTTCCAAAACAATGACTTCACTCTCTTGGTCCTGTGTCTCTCTTTTGTCTAATGTTCCGATCTTCTGATTTATTTGAACATCAGCTGCAGTTCCAACGCTCATTGCAGTCATCACTATCGCGTTCGCTGTTTGAACATCAGCTGCAGTTCTGGCACTAGTTGTAGTCGCAGGGCTCTGTTTTGCATCCATTTTGATTTGTTGAGAATTTATAGGGAGTATAAACTTGGATACATTTTGCACATTCTGATTATGTTTCAGGAGACATAAGGCTTCTTTGGCAACTTCAGCCAGAAGTTGTTTGTCTTCACTATTGTTTCTTTTTTGATCTACCAACTCTTTGAGTGACAGATCAATTCTTTTTATATTATCCCAAATCAATACTTTTGCAGAGGTGTTGTCCAAGTCGCTCATTACCAGTTTTGAGTTCATAAGTGCAGACAGTGTTGATAGATCCTTTACGTTTTCATTGATTTGTTCGTAAAGTTTGGTCAAAGGTGCAATTGAGATAGCCAGAGCAGACATAAGGTGTGCTCTAAAGTCATTTAACAAGTCTTTGACACTAGACTGTAAAATCTCCTCATTACGAGCCTAGTTGGTGTTAGATTTGTAGTGAAGGCATCTTATTCCATGATGGATGGTTCTGATGAAGATCCATCAGATGAAGAGGATGAATTCTGATCTTTTTTAGGTCGTTCTTGTAGGGGCTCTACAAGAATGGAATGTTGCTTGTTAGCACTTCTGTCAGTCTTCTCATCTGATAAGTATGTGATGTTGTCCCGTGGCTTGATTCTATTTTGGGAACAACAGATCGCTGGATGCGGACTTGAATCCATTTGGCAGCGTTTCCGTGCTTCTGGAGGCCATTTGAGCACTGGACTAATCAGGTCAGTAATACTAGCAAGTATCGCTTGTGATTCTGGCATTTCATTATCCTTATTTTGATTGTCCAGGCCACATGCCCTCGGTGTGTAGTTGTTTATGGATTTCGTATTGACTTCGCCATTCATTCTGGTTAGGTCTTGTAGAAGTTTATCTACGACAGCCAGTGAATGACTCTGTTTTTTGGGACTGGAACTCAAATTCACACTTCTATTGAGTCCATTCCTGATTTTGCTTTGTATTGAGTTCTCCGGGTTTTTCTCTCTCTGAATAGCACTGTCCTCATGTGCTTTGTTGTTTGTTGCATTCGGCTCCTTAACTTCTTCACTGTTTATTGACACTGGCGATGGCTGAATAGCTGCTGCAGTGATCGTACTTGGTAAGATTTTGCGATCCGATTGGCTTCTTTTCCCCATGTCCAAATCTGCTTTCTGAGAAAGAAATATATATGTATTTGTTTTATTTGGGCCGCTTACGGTTTCAAACCAAGCACTAGTGATTTCAGAAGTTAAGTGCTGGGTCCGAATACTGTGCCTCATTTCAAAGACATCTACATCTTCATCTAGGATCGAAGGCATTTTTAAGGTTTGTATTTTTGCCCACGCCAATGTCCGCAATGAATAGATGTGTTTCGTTTTGGGGATCTTTAAATCCTGTATTTTATCCGAAATAGAACACATCATTTTTTTCAGCCTATTATCGTTTTTGCCATTTTGAAGAGGGAAAAGGAAAGTGCCTAACTGGGCAACATCATTATCGCATTCGTTGTTTGATGAATTTGACGCCTGCGCACGACTCTATTGTTGGTCGCACTAGTCGCACATGATGCAGCTATATCCAGTATGTTGCCATGCCCCACTTCTTGTTCTTTTTGTGCTAAATTGTAATGCTCAAGGCTCAGTTTATTTACCTTTGTGTTCAAGTTAGTATTCAGTTTAGTCATTTCACAGGGTAAAGCACTCAGTGATTAAGTCACAGAATCAGAGGAGATGACGGGTGTGGAGCAGTGAGGTCTTCCTTGGCTTTTAAAGTGATCACTCTCCGGGCTGCTTAAAGGTGGAGGAAAGCTGGCCAAACTTCCCTCTCCATCGCGTCTGAGTTGTAAGCGCGTCAGAGGCTGGTGGTGTTTCCGCGTTGGTTCTTTCTCCTGCTCCATAATCATGCACTGGGTAGAGGTGTGCACTCGGGCCTTATGAGCCTCACAAGCCTCACAAGCCCTCCGAGCCTCCAGAGACTCTGCACAGACTCCACAGAATTAACAGTAACTTACGCCGCCCTTATCTCCACACCTAATTTCTCCCTCCACAGAAACAATTATTTGTTCAAATTATGCCCCAATGAGGTTTGTGTCTAAGACCCCGACCCAGACTTTCGGGCTCTTTTAGGCCGCCGTGCTCCAGTCGCGCACTAGAAGACTACAGAGACTTTTCAGAGCAGAACGATCACAGGTTTGTGCACAAGTTGTGCGGCTCAAGGGCCAGTGTCCCGCAGTCACTGCACAAGCACAAGCTTCTAACGACCCCTCATGCTCTCAAGCACGGCAGTCTCTGATCACACAACCAGAAAGAATTGTGAGGAGCGTGGGCACTTTACACTCGAAAGAGGATCGTGGAAGGTCCAACAAAGACAACAAAAACAACAAAAACCGTGTCAGAGACCGTGACAGGCTCGCACACGCACACAAACCCAAAACTCGTAAAGCTCACAGTTTTTTACCAGTTTTTGCCAGGTGCCTCTTGGTCAGCCTCTAGGTCTGCTTTTCCTCAGCCGTCGCCGCCGCAATCACTGCCGCAATCCCCACTGTGAACGGGGTCTGCACCACATCAACACTGCTCACACAGGTCCGCAGGTCCGAAAGCGAGGATTCAATAATTCGAAGAAAGGACCTAGAGCGTGCTCACGTTGTCAAGCCGCACTGACCAGGAAAGAAACACTACGTCAGCCGCCTCTGACAACCAAGAACCGAGAAACGCAGTCCTTTTAATATCACAAAAGCCAGAATCCCAGTCCTTAATGCTTACTGGAACCCCGCCCTGAATTGAACTCCATGCCTTTTTGACAATTTTGTCCTCATTGCCGGAAAAGACTAAGTTACAATCTGGGGGAGCCAATATAATATTTGCAGGGGATTTGAATACTCAGTGCATACAGTTGTCAAGGGAGAAAGAGGTAATGAGACCCAGGAGAGTCTCTGGCAAGGGAAGAAGATGGGTGGAGTTTCTGACCTAATGGGATCTAAAAATGACAAATGGGGCCGTAGTGGGGATGTCCCAGCGGCACCAACTTGGAAGCGTGTGAAGTAATTTTCCACGATAGATTACATCTTCTTGTCACGAGTTCTATTCTCTAGCTGCTCCTCACCTAGAGCTGGTATTCACTGATATGCCCATCACAAGGATGGACAGACAGATACAGGAGCTAACATTAAAGAACAGGAACATTTATATTATGTAAGTACAAATCGGAAGGCCAAGTTTTAAATAACAACATATCGAGAATTTCTGAAATTACTCAATTAGAAAACTGTCAACCAGAAATATTTGTAAAATGTATTTGGTCTATTACACTACCAAGTCAGGCAACATCTAGGAAATTCCAGTCACATTGACACTCTTTTGACGAGGAAACCTGGGTGAAAAAAAAGACTCTAAGACAAAATGTGCGTAAATTGAATAGGCTTCAACTGAGACCTAAGTCCTATAGAAGATAGGTTAAGAAACGAACCTGTGAATATAATCACTGGTCAGTAGGATGCAAAAGGCTTCATATCCAACAAGAGGGAGAGATGGAATCACAGTCTAACAGTGCCCAATGTAATTTGTTGACAGAGACCAAATGGATCGAATATCTTACTTAGCACTTTGAGAATTCGTGTAGCAATGGCCAAAGAGTTCATTCAGTCAGTCCTTGGCAATTGACCTTTGACTAGCAAGATATAGCAGAAGTAATAGCCAAATCTTCATCCTCTAGAGCCGCTGGCCCGAATGGGCTGACATACCAAGTCTTAAAGAACAATATAGCCCTATGGTCTAGATTGCTAAACTGGCTCTTCAAAGAGATCCTTTAGAGGCAAAGGTTCCCTCCATCGTGGAAAACTGCAATAGTTATTCAGTTTTTCAAGAGGGGCGATCGGCTGAAACTGACGGCTAAAACCGACAAACTATTGCCCAATCGCCCTCCTTGACATTGAGAGCAAACTGTTTATGAAACTATTGCTAAAAGATCTGGAAAGATGGGAGGAGAGTGTGCACATTTTGTCTAAATTTCAGACAGGCTTCAGAAGAGGGCTATTAACTGCCCTGGAGGGGTTAGTCCTGAATATTATCATTGAGAAAGCCAGGACAAAGGGAGATCCACCACTGTACCGAGCTTGGTTGGATCTATCAAAAGCTTTTGACCAGGTAAATAGAGATTCTGATATTAGATGTGGTAAACAAGAGAGCAGAATTGCAGCATATGCTGATGATCTACTTTATTTATTTTTTAAAACCCTAAGATACATCTTTCAAATCTACTGCAGAAATGGGATCTCTTTCTTCAGTATCAGGATATAAATTAAATAAGGATAAATCAGAAGTACTACCCTTGAATTCATACTGTCTTAAACATGAACTAGAGATGTATGGTCTTAAATGGTGTCATAGCTCAATTAAATATCTTGGTATGAAAATTGCCCCTTCCATATCTAGCACAATTAAACGTAACTCTGAAGCGTTACTCATTAGGCTCAGAGATTTAGCCTCAGCATGGTCTCCATTTTATTTATCTTGCTGGTGGACGTTTAGAAACCATTAAAATGATGCTAACACCAATAATTCTATACTTCTTACAAATGCTTTCTGTTCATTTACCTGCTTCAATTTTTAAATCCATAAAGTCTATCCTTTTAAACTTCTTACGGGGCACTTGGACATGTAAAATAATTGCTATAAGTAAATAGAAAGTCCCTTAAGAAAAAGGTGGTGTCTACTTTTCAGTCTTTAAGGGGTATCATAATGCATTCCTTTTAAAACACGCTTGTGCTTGGTTCTCTTATGAGGCTATACATGATAATCCTAACTTGCTCATATTAGAACATGAACTGGCATCTCCAATCAGTACCTGTGATTTGTTTCATATTTTTGCTCACATTACCTCCAGATGTTCTAGCCCTATGAAAGAGACGTCTAATAAGCTTAAAGCATTTTTTATTTCAGGCATTAATAAACCCTCTCAGATGTTCTCACCCTATTTAAGGTGTAACGAAAACATCAACTTGAATCTGTGAGATCTGTGCTTTGGAAGTATTGTCTGAATAAAGGGATAACGTTTGTTCATCAATTATTCAAGTGCCCTGAATTAATGTTATTTGAAGATCTTAAAGACAATTTTTCAATACCAACCGCAGAGAATAAGGCATGCAATCATTGAAATAATGCTTGTTTGGATACATTGAACTCCTATACTGTGAAAAGATTGGCTCCTAATGCATCAATATTACAATATTTAATTTTGAAAAGACAACTTATTACATGCAAAATATTCAGAAAGCTACTACATGAAAGAGCTATGGGTTTCAAATGGGCCTCTGCATCCAGTGAGAGTAGCACTACAATGAAACCTTTGATGAACATACTTGGACTTTAATATGGAAGAAAATTAAACTCTTATCTCTGTCCGCTAATTTTACATGCACAATTTCTTTTTCTTTATGCATAGAATGTTCATAACGCCTATGCAATTACTCAAAACTAAGTGTGTTGATAATGGTAATTGCTGGTCATGTAAAGATAACCTCGGATCATTTAAACATGTTTTGGATTGTACGTTATGGAAGGATGTGTGGAATTATTTGAACATTATCTCTAAAGTAAATATTACATTGTCCTTAATTAGTATCATGCTTGGAAGCATGGCATTTAATGAACTTGAAATTAACTATCCATTCATTGTAAATGTTCTATTTATTGCGATTGCCATTAAATTGATCACTGCTAATTGGAAACATTACCAACGTATTAGCATGGCAGGATGGTGGAATAATATTTGCCACATTCAAAGATAAGGTATGGCTAGATCACCAAATCTATTGGCTAAATCCAAATCCAAGTGGCTTTATTGATCATCTGTTGCATTATAATGTGTCCACAAATGGCTCTTGAATTTGCAATTGGGAGTAACTGTGAAAAAGAATGGATATGTGGTTTGCTATCTTGGTTATTACCTCTCTGTTTGTCTTTCCCCTTCCTGTTGTGCTATGGTGCGTTGGTAGTGTATCCCCATGTGTTGTTATACTTCTGTCATACCTTGAAATATTATAATTAAAGAAAGTAGGATGGATACTAGAATTAGTACTTATGTTCTGCACTTATATACACCCACCAGTGTTTAACCTGCTCTGTGCGACTAATACCATTACTGCGCCCCCATAACTGCGACTGCCGAAAATGCTGACTTTTTCCCGACCCCCCTTTACACTACATGTATATGTGGGAAGGGGGTATGGTATATAATACAAGTCGGGCAGGCTGCGGGGTCTCCCCTGCATATATATATATGTGGTCTAAAAGGGGTAAAAATAAAAAAAGTCACAATTTTCAGGGTCACAGTAATGGGGGTCGCAGTAATGACATAGAGTCGTCAACCTTCTAAATTGGTAGTAATAACATAATTAGTTTTAGTAAATGTTACATGCTTTGTAATGCTTCACATTGCCGTCCAATGTCAAAGAATTATGCACATGTATGTTATCTTGGCATATTGATTAATGTTTGTTTTTGAAAAACAATGAAACTTAATAAACTAAACAAAACAGAAGTAAATAGCTTGTGTGCTGCTTGCTTATGTTCATACGTCCTCCCATCTAGAATTCAAGAAGTAGCAAAAACAGATTTCTTTAAAATGACATATTCAAACAATGGTTCATATGTGCTGTTTTCTTTATGCATAATTGCTTAACTACATTGATGCCTTCTACACTCATTATTCTTTACACATTTTAATCTCCTTTCTTAATTGCATTTTAAGGTCTTCTCTAGACATTTTGTACATTTCTGGGTGAGAGTGAAGGTCTTCTTTAAAACTGATTGCACACATATAATGACGGAACCTATTGAATCATTTTTTTCAGGGCTTAACATGTCACGCTGCCTCATGCTTTTTCCTGTATACAGCCAACAGAACGAAGCATACCTTCACTTCTCTAGAAGCTATGAGCCATGAATTCAGCTCCCAGCCATACCTGGATGGAAAATCGCTGGCTTCATAATTTGGAGCCAGTTCCTATCCCATACCCAATACACTCACTCACAGTGCAGCAAGATCGCAATGTGGTGCCGGCGTCAGCATGTTAAGGAGGCGACGCAAGCACAGTTCCCCTCACCCAGACCTACATCTTCACGTGTTCCCAGCAATACAGAGTTAAGACCGTCTCTCTGTTTCATGGGGTCTGGTTGGGTTTTAAGACCTAGTAGTCCTAGAGTGTGGCACCAGTCACAAACAACCCCTTTAAGAAAGGCCACAGAGCCGTGAGGCATGTCTAATCTTCCGACATATGATGTAGAGGGCAGCTTTCATCACAACCACCACCCACCATTCCCCCGGGATCCAATTTGTGGAACTGCATTGGGATTAGGAATGAACGCAATGTAGTCATGCTGGTGTCTTGTAGAGCAATATGCGTTGCCTTGCTGTCACATCTAGGCACTTGTTGTGTTGAGGAAGCGGCTCCTCTGGAGCTTGAATGGCGCGCATTCAGTAGGTTCCATGTGTTAAGAACCCAGCAAAAATATTGCCATATGAAACCTGCGGGGGTCACCCCCTCAACCCCTGCATTATTTTTAAAGGAGCGGGGGGACACACCCGCAATCCCTGCTCCCAAGAACCCCAAAAATTATCCCCCCTAAAAATATCGCCTATGGCCGTTCCAGACGACCATATATACGTCGATATTTTTGGTGGGGATTATATGTACTGCTACCATTCAACAGAGCATTCTTTGATTGCTAGGACTTGGACCCTAGGGCCAGAGTTGAGTAGTCTCGGTCTGGTCTGCAATTCGCTGAAATCCATGTTTCTGCTCCCTTTACTACAAGATCCAGGGACCATTAGACACAGGACGGGTGCCAATCCATGCAGACAGAGGTTCTTCTGAGCCTCACACCACAGTTTTTCTTAACATTATCAATAAGCACTCTTAGATGGAGCCCTTGGTGGTGCTGATGACAGGGGTTATTAATAACAAAGTCAATGGTTCTTATTTTGTCAACCTCAAGGATGAAAGATGCGGACCTGTGTCCTTCAGATTCAAACAGATCTCCGCAGAGGATCTATCAATCGACTTAACTCTCTTACCAGCGATACACTTCTGCGATCTTGTATAGTGAGCAAATTAGGCAACAAATATGACTCTTTATGAAGTACACACTGAAGTGTTCCACCATAGATTTGTTGTATTTTTTACATTGCCGCAATTTAAAAGAATGCTTTTCTTCTGCATTAAGAATGCAAGGGGCAAGCCAACTCAGTGGGTTTAGTGCTTGCTGCTAACACCTGGTGTTCACGCTCATGGTAACACGTGTAATGCCTGACCGAGAAGACTCAGCCTGTCATCCATCCGAAATCGGTAAGTACCGGTTTTCCGGTTTCCTTTAAAGGAACTTTGAAGAAAACATGGACACGACCTGGATGTCTCAAAATCACAGCACATGAGCAGTCCTTCGCAAAGGGAGCATATACCTAAGAGCGTGTGTACATACCTGGAGATTGAGGAGCGAAGACGTGTTTGGTCCTACCCATGTGTTTTGCTTCTGGGATTGACTTCAGATGACAAAACCGTCTTGCAATGTGTTGTTCACAAAGGGAGTCTTCCATGGCGGAAATACCTTCTCTGCAGCTCAACCCATTACAACTAAAGAGCTATTGCGTTTTACTACATTGACTCAAAATGAACTTCCACAGGGTCAAACCGCGAGGAAAGCTGGTCTGTGACATACATTTAAAGTTGCAGGATTTATAACCACAAATAAAGTGTCCCCAGGTTTGCAGTCATCCAGTCATACTCGTTTTATAAAGACTGGGGTTAATGATGTCTATCTTCCAGGGGGTGTCTTGCGTCCCAGATGCAGGTGTGAAAGTTAAAACCCTGAGACGCTCAAGGAGTTTTTGTGTCCCCAGAGTGTAGGATCCTCAGCGGGTGGCTGCTGATTCCAGCTCACTTTTGGGATTTTTAATTGTGCCCCTCATTATGCAAAAGTGTCACTGGCTTCACATCTCCAGGGTTAGCTTTGCAGTATAAGGCCTTACTTCAGATCCGTGGGGAGTTTTTTTTTTAAATGGAAATAATTGTTTATTGAACAGACCAATTTACTTAGTACAGCAGAGGTAAAACTACATAACGCATACTAAACTGATATTCTAATATATGCCAATTCTATCAAATTATATATAATGATCTTGGGGGTTATTCACATGATATGATGTTAATATATGATTTTTAGTCATTGGTACTGCCATATTTGATGCCATCAGTGGTGTTATTTGTTATGCACCGGGTGCTGGCATGTGTGAGGCCATAAGCAACGTACAGCCAGGGTTGCATAACTAACCTTAACTCCCAAATTGTAATTTTTAGGGTTTGTACTGTAACCTTAACACCACTTCACCTGCCAAAACTAAATAACCAATCCTCTGCCGCGCCCCATTTACAATGCATAAGAAAAAGTAACTCTGACACTCTGAATAACTATTCATTCTCTGCCTAAACTTTTGAGTTAATGTGCAGTAGTCAACAACACAGCACACACAAAAAAAAGTTTACGGTTTCAGAATCCCAACATATCAAGGCAAATAATTCCACTGCATTTGTTGATACACACAATTAGAGCTCAATAATGAGTACATATTTCACAGATATGTCAGATCTGTTACACGCTTGTCCTCATCTGGTTCCCTTAGCCTGACAGGTGTTTCACTTGGAGGGGGAGATGTGTTATTGACCCTTCCAGGGAGCTTCTTCAGAGGCGAAACAAATCTCCTTAATAAAAACCATGACGTCACTGATGATCAGCAATCTGAGTAAAGATGGCTGAGCTCTCTGCTATGTACTTCAGCAATCTCCTTCATGCGGATCCCTACTGTTGTTGATTTACGTGACGTGTTGTTCACTCACCGATTTGTCTGATTAGAGTGTCCCAGTTTTACTGTAAGTCACTCCCTCTTCCTAGCTCAGTTCTGCCCCATCCGGCTTCTCTTGCACTTGTAGGTGTAACATATGGACCGATGTCCCCATGTCTCCTCCACTTCAACTGAACATGCATACAGACGTGCCCATAGGGTACACCGCAAAGAGCATGGCATGTGTGGTTGCGTGCGACGCCTCAGCACAGCATGTTCAGCGCATTCGATGGAAGTGCAGGTGTGCGCAGGCCTCTGATGGCATTGAGAACAGCGCGTGATGCACCGATCATTTGGGCTGATGCCTAGGTCAGGAGAACTGGATCACTGTGTATCTGGTAACTGAGCGTCACGAATTTCAGGAGCAAACTCAAGGTCTCCGGCAGGGGTGCAGTTTTCTCAGGGTCACCCATTTTTCTTCCATCTACGCCAGAAAGTATTTCATACCGCCTCTCTCCCATCTCCCCCTGGTTCATATTCGCAGCTTAGTTAACTTGCTAACAAGTGTTTTGTGACTATCTCTTTAACAATGAAATAAACGGTATATGTTATGTTGCTGGTTACCATCGTCTGGAAGATTACATGTATTACCTCTAAGCAGTGTTTGATTTGTAAAACGTTAAAGTCAAGGTCCCTCCATTTTTCTTAGCTGACCTGTTAGTGACTTAGGGGTGTCAATTCACCAACATTCTAGGGGTCACAGAAGTCACAACTCACATCTGATGACATCACAAGAAGTGTTGTCCCATGACCTTTGACCTTGATGACATCACAGGAAGATATGTCATATGCCCTTTGACCTTGATGGTATTACAGGCAGTGATATAGAAGATGTAGAATAGCAGGAATACAGTAAGTGTACACTTAATAAAATTAAAACGAAGTAATAAAGCAGCTAAAAGACACATTTAGTTAGCAAATATGTACCTATGATGAAGCCCTAATTTGTCAAGGTGGGTTTGTGATATGACAGGGGTAGACCCACAAATGACAGAGGCTGGGCACTGCTTGAATATGCCAATACAGCTTCATAGGCGTTGTTAGTGCCATATTGTGGCAGTTGTTAACATACACCTCTTTCATGTGCGAATTATAGTGATCAGGTGCTTCCAGAATATGCCAAGTGTGGCGTCCTGTTTGCGGATACTGCCAGGTATGCCTGTCATAGCCTCCCAGGCCAGGTACCTTGACATGCCAGACTGGCACATCAAGGTGTTCCATGATATGCCATGAACAGCCTCCTCTTATGCAGTGAGATAAAAGTCCTGATTCTCTCAATGTCTTGCTTATGCTGATGATCCGATTCTTAGGGATCAAACCAAGATCCGTCTTTAACAACTACCTGATTCTTCTTTGGATTTTTCTCTAAATAACAATATTAAAATTAATATAGTGAAATCTTTTATAATAAAAAAGAAAGGTTTTATACCTAATACATCTGCCTGGTTTGTGCATGGCCAGACGCTTTCAGAGTTAAATTATACAAAATATGTTGGAAATCATGTAAACAATGTTTACAGAAGAAACACACCTATTCTTAAAAATGTTTACACTTAAGCACAAATGCTTTGTTTAATTAAAAGATTTCAATTCCATATATGGTTTTATTTACCAGACAGGCTATAAGGCAGGTTTATCCATAGTAAACAACATACTTATGTTCAAAACTTGAATTAAAAGTTGAATTAAGGAGGCTCAGATTAAGAGCAGGCCCCCGCTCTATGTGTTGTGCTTTGTTCGGTGACTTTAGAGCAGCGCTCAATACTATTAATACAAATACTTTGTGGGATAAACATAGAAAATACTCCATTCCCGAACATCTATTGTATTACGTTATGCAACTGCATGCGGACGCAAGGATACAGGTTAGGTTGAACAGCATCAGATATTTTCCACAGGGCTGTGTCCTTGTGCCCATGCTATTCCGCTTATGCCCTAGCAGACCTGTGTGAGCAACTCATGTTGGTGGCACATTTCCCCCCGAAATCAAGGCTGCATCGCTTATGCCGATGATGTGATTATTTTTTACCATACTTACAAAGGGTTAAATCGAAGTGCCTCTAGACTAAGCGAATACGCTAAGGCCAACAATTTACAGATACATCTGGAGAAAAAAAACGAATTCATGTGCTTTGGAAATTCTAAATGCTCTTTGCAGTTGCTTTATATAGCGATTATATGCCGATTAGCTGTTTCAGGAAAGCCAAAAAAAGTATTTAGGTTATGAGAACTCATCGAACGTGAGTAACATAGATTCATTGAGAGTAAGCGATGCAGGGCCCTATTACTCATGACCGTGATAGAGACATTTTCTTTGAATACATCTGGCTTTGGTCTAAAAGGCATTGTATTGGCCTACAAGCATGTATCCACCATCGCAGTCTGGAGGCCAGTCATGAAAAACATGATAAATGGCTAAGTAAGATCGAAGCGGCCTTATGGCAGAGGGTTCTGGGGCATGCTCAAAGTACTTCCATTGAGGCCATCTATGTTTGGAGCTCAGCCTGACGTCTATTAACACCACTGTGCTTCTAGAAAAAGGGCTACTATACATTCGTTAAGGCAATGAGACAGCTGGTATGTTTACTGCAGTAATGAATAGTAATAGTAAGACATTAATAACTTACAAAGACACCTGTGAAAAATATTTCCAGGAAATAGGTTGGATGCAGAGGTGGGGATTTAGGTTCTCCGAGTTGGGGAACTAATTCATACACAGGGCAAAAGAATGAGACTGGGTCTGTATTCATGAGTATGTGAGTGCACTGGGAAGTCTTCAAGGCTTAGCAAGGTAGGGCCATAAATTGCTGAGACCACAATTACTTCTGTTCCCTACATCAATCTACTGAAGGATTGTTCACCTTATAAGAATGAACCGGGCTAACCGCACTAGCTGTGGTTGGTCGCTGGCATGGTATTGATCCGACTAAGTGTTATTGTCCGTTATGCAAAAACAAGAAACATTTTGAGACCAATAGACATATTTAGACTCTGTGCCTGTCCCTAACTAATTTGTACGAGTTACATTTGGCAAGATCTGTATTCCCGATGGAGAGTATATTAGAGGATCAATTAAACACAATGGGTGTGGACGTTAACAGCCGACTGAATGTGACTTGATATATTTGGATCACGGTCAGTTTGTTTCTTTGTGTGTCAGGTCAACATTACCTTATTGCAGTGTTGCAATAATTGATAGCAGAAGTTGCAGACATTTACATGACACGTTATAGGCATAGAGGGACATGTTTGTTTTTAGTTAGTTATTTTTTTTGCTTTTCTTATGGTATTGTTATATATATATTAACTGAAAAAACTTTGTTAAAGGGACATTATGGTTAAGTTGCACTAATAGAAACCTATGAAATTCAATGAAAAAATGTTGTTAAAGGTACATTATGGTTACCAGTAAAACAAAAAACCTTAGAGATTCGTCATTTGTGGTAAGCTAAGCAACCATACCTCGCGTCACCAACCTGCACAGCCTTTTTTGAGACCTTTTTGGGCGTTCGCCAGGGATGTGTTGTGTCACCGGTATTGTTTGCCCTCTACATAAATGGTGTTTACCAGGCATTATTTGATTCCACAATGACTTTATCAGGGTGGGTGGTGTCCGCCTCCCAGTACTAGGCTAGGCTGATGACATGGTTATAATTGTTCACACCCTTAGAGCCTTACAATGCCTGGTGGATGTTTACACTCAGTTTATGGCTTCCCATAAGATGACCGTGAACTCAAAAAAATCAGCCGTCATGGCATGTAGGAGCTCAGGCGTTAGATATCTTAAGATGCGCAGGATATGGAGGTGAACCCATTCCTAGGGTTACTAGTTTTGAATACATGGGAATCTCTTTTACGGAGAATTGGCGAGGTTTTGGTCATGTTGACAAACAATGCATGAGGATGAGACAGGTGCTTGGGGGTTTGGCCCGCTTTCAACATAATTGTGTGGGGCGCCAAATCAAACTAATTCTTGAAGTATACAGGGCTCAAACAAAAACAAATGCCACTAATCATGGGGCAGCATTGTGGGGTATGGAAAGGATTTCAAAAATTGAAAACGTGGAGAATTCTTTTCTTAAAGAACTTCTTGGGCTACCGCAATCTGCTCCAAATTATGGTACACATTTGGAATTGGGATGTCCCTACATTGCTGATGAATGGTTACTGGCCCCAGTCTCGCACTGGTTGGCACTTTGGTCAAACCAGAAAGCCACTCTCTCACACAAGATCATAAGAGCCCTGGTGAGTAGTTCAGCTGCAAAGAAAATTCTGTGGCTCATATACATCCAGAAATGCAACAGACAGTTAAATTGTGCTAACCTTATTTGCCCTTCAACCTTCTTGACCCCGTGTGCGGTAAGGGCATATAAGCAAATGTTTAAATCTATCTTTGTGGCAAATCCACCCTGGGCATTTTTGCAAATAAAAGGCACATTGTGTTAACAACTGCAGACGATATTCAGCCATACTTGCTCCACAGTGACAATCCGGTAGATCGTTGGGCCCTGACTCGAGCCCGGTTTGATTGCCTTTGGTTAGGGGCACAAACAAAAAGCTGGGCTCACAATGCACAACCTACAGCCTGCCCCTGCTGCCAGTGGCCGGTGGAGGACCTTCTACACTTTGTGTTGTTCTGTCCACACTATATAGACTTAAGACGGAAAACACTTTTGCCACTACTCAGGTCCACTGGCATGTCTCAGGGTAGGCCTGCCTTATGTTATCTGCTCTCAGCTGCTACGTTGCCAGTGTCCTGGGGAAAGGTGTACTATTTGTGAAGGGCTTGGTATCGGAGAACTAAACTTACCGCCCAAAACCTAATTGAACATTGAAAATGTATTGAACTGTCTGGATGTTTCTTGTGTATACTAATTGATTCACACACATGGACATTTTAAATCGTTTTTATACACAATGTTTGTAACTTTATACCATGGACTTTTTAAAATGTAGAATTTGATTTTGTATTGTTATACATTTTTACTCTGTCTTTTGTGGTTTATGGATAATTTGTTTCCGAATAAACATATTATTGATTGATTGATTGCTAAAACTAACACCAGGACATCAAAGATGACATCAAAATGTCATTGATGACATCACTGATGACATCACATAGCTGGGCCACTTGTTTTTGTTCACTGACATGTCTAGGCCAGGTGGGTTTGTTCACTGACAGTCAGAATATTAAACTTCAAAAGGTGCTATATATCTAGACGTTGACCTTGTCATATTTTCTTAAAAGTTCTTTTGTAGAGGAGGTGTTAGAGACCCCCCTCCCTCAAACTGCATGCAGATAACTTGTAAGGCTGATCAATAGTTTCAGTACTGCAAAAATCAGAATTGTAGTGCTTTTTAGGCCAAAAAGCACATTTTAGGATGACATGCACTTTTTAGGGCCAGAATGCCTCACGCAGTTCAGGGTATCTCAGGTATTACACATATATTCTGAAAACTGAACAGCAAATTAGTTCTGCTTGAAAGCAGATTGGTCAGCCATTTTGTAGTTGAACAGAGCATTCAGATTAACACAAGGTCAGACAGATTCTAAAATGGTTGCCTGAAAACAAGATGGTGGAATTTCACATAGTCATCCTGACATAATTAAATAATTCTCTAAGAGCCGTTCATTGAAAGTTCACTGCTATATGCCAGTAAAGTGAGGCATGCCTAGACATGTGTTGTGGACCTGATGAGTGGCAGTCAAGCCAACCAACTCTAGAATGAAAAAGGGTTTGTCTTTAGTTTTAAGAATCAATCAAACCATTTTGTGCAATAAAATATAAAATTACATCAGCTTTGGAACAGTATGAAAGGAGCTGGTGTTAAGAGCCCGTTGCTGTCATTTCTGATGTCTGAATAAAGATGATGTTTGAAAACCAGCCCAGGTTCCTGTCTCTGCCTCTTTGCCTTGTGTCCAGGTCTCTGCTCCATGATCCAAAGTTGTCTATGTCCATGGAGGGCATGCACTCTCCTTTTCACTTTCCTTAGGGTTTGGTCTCAGATCATGGTGCACATACATGGGGCAATAAGCAGGCCTCAAACACACAATTAATTTGTATACATGAAGATAAATGTTAATGTTATTAACATTTTCTGATGATGCTGTTTCTTCCTTACTTTAGTTTCCCTGCATGTGCATCTAATTTGTTAGCATTGTGGGACTTCATATGTATTGTTTGTACTCGCACAAGTGTGTAGTAAGTCTTGAATTGTTAGCTAGTTATTACATGTATAACATTGCTCAAAACTCTGATAAAGTAGCATTCATTTTTGTACTATCCAAAATGACAAGATTATAAATTTTGTACTTCTATGGTGTATGCTGCACCCATTGCCTACGTTTATGTATGATTAGATTCCTGTTTTAACAACAACACTCGAATACAATGTTGTTTAGATGAGTACATTCTTTAATAGATTAAGTAGTTCATGAAATGTCTCCCAATCACCCCTGACATTGTGCTACCAACATTATAAACACACCCCCTTGTAGGGACTTCTCATCAAAATTAATTTCATATGTGATCTCATCAGTGATGTAATCGATGACATTTGTGATGTCATCTTTGATGTCTTGGGTCTTAGTCTTAACAGTGCACTGTGGTGGCATGAGTTATGGTTGCTTAACTTATCATAAAAGATTGGGTTGTAGAGGTGCACTCTAAGATTATAAATGGATTTAATAATAGTTCAAATGTGTTAATGAATGTAGTCTGAAAACTCTACGGTGCTCCCTGTTGAGATCTAAGCTACTAGATCTACACAATAGAGAAAAAGCAGTGGTATCACAAGAGAAACTTGAGATACAAACAGGGGCACAAACTTAAACAGATAAATACTGCAACAAATTTTAACAGAAAAAGGTTATATTTATTTTAGATAATAAAAATGTAGAAACACTTAGTTAGCCAAAATGTTCAAATGCATGTAATCAATTGTCAAAAAAGTTAATCAAACCATATCAGTCACAATATATATCATAATTTCTGAACAACAGTGATTCTTTGAATGTACAACAGAATATTCACAGTTCAATACAATAAAATATAATTTCATTAAATTGTCATCAAAGTAACAAAAATTCATATAAAGCATATTTCACAAAACATATAATCTGATATCTAGACAGGGAAATTGTGCTATTGTAGCCCCTATCTCATACTACACGTTTCGGGTCAATCAAAACCCTTCTTCAGGTATCAATATCAGATGATTCTTTCTGAAAAAAAGATTTTAAAAATAGTATTACTTGAACATAATAATTGCCTACTAACTTATTAACTCTAATTTGATTTGAAGAACTGAAGCTTCTATAAGTTACACTGAACTAACCTGTAACTATGGTTGGTACTTGTAGTCCAAATTCTACATACAACGTTGAAAACCATGTGTAGTTAGACCCTATAAATGACAAATAAGAAAAATGTGTGTCAAAGATCTGTAAGCCGGGGGTTGCCAATTGATTCTAATGTGATCCATAATGGGACCAGTCGCTTCAAAAACGGAGCACTGGGTCCCGCTTCTGGATCTCTAGCTTAGTAAGGGATAAAAGTAACACATAATTTGTGACTCACCAAGTCGGGTGGGTTGTTCTTTTTCTTGTTTGACTCAAATTCGTGGGATGCTCTTGTGCGTTACTAGTTTCGTCATGCAAGAATATGATGAAAACTGGAGTGAAAAGATTTATAAAGTAAACACTCAAACGTAATTCAGAGTAAATCAACCTGAACTAAAACATAAAAATATGGAATAATACGTCAATGGCTCGTACCTTTGTAAATAATCTTCTACTCGCTCTGTATTGAAGGAATGACGTGCTCGATAGATGAATAATTCTTGACACTTTAGTAGCGTCAGAATGCACCGTGTACGTTCAATGTTCACACAGTTATTGGGCGTTGTTGTTCCACATACGTAATACGGCAATCCAGTAATACCTAAACGGTTAACTGGAGATAAAAATATATCTCCGTAAGTCATCTGGTTCCCAAAATGTATTGTCTACAAGTAACGTGAGAACATGAGTCTCTATTAGAAGAGTTACCCAAATGATAGAGCGTTGAGTTCTCCTCGTGGCTGGGAATACAGAGTGGCAGGAATACTTCCTGTTAGTACGCCAGTTGATGTACACCTGTATATAGACTAGAGAGTCACTAGATTACTATACTCTGGTGTCCGCCATCTTGAGTGGAAGAATGGCCATCCACTCTTCAGGTCGCGGAATGTGTTTGATTTAATTTGCATATTGCCGACTCGAAGGCCTTAACTTACCATAACTGGCAAATTTCAGGGTTCTTTTGGTTTTATTTGTAACCATAACGTCCCTTTAAAAATGTTTTTTCATTGAATTTCATAGGTTTTTAGTAGTGCAACTTAACCATAACGTCCCTTTAATAAAGTTTTTGAAGTGAATTTCATAGACTTTATTAGTGCAACTTTACCATAACGTCACTTTAGCAAAGTTTTTTTCAGTGAATTACATTGGTTTTTACCAGTGCATGCTATTTTCCTACAACTTACTAATATCATACTTACCCCAATATAGCAACATTTTTGTCCAATTTACAAAGTTTCACATTAAAACTCTGCCATTTCCGACCTTCTAGCATCCTTTTGAACACTTCTACACACTTTTTGCAACTTTTTCCACTGTTTTTGCGTCCGTTGACATCCGCAAATGTCTGATGGCATTGCGTACCTTTCGGACAGTGCCACGTGAACATGCACTCGCGCGCGGCATGATGACGTGTCAGCGAACGTGTCCACACTTCGCGATCGGGTCTGTGCTTCGAGGAAAGTTCGGAACTGCATTTTCTACCGATCTAGGAACTTTCAAGGTCAAAATGTACTCTTGCACAGCTCCTACACCTAAACTTATTGATTATCCATTATCAATCTAGTACAAAGCACACAATTGAAAGAATATTAGCAAAACTGCTATTTATCTTATAAATGGCATCAGCTATTGCCATCCCTCCTCCCCAAGAGCCACCAAAACCACCAGCTGGAGGACCTACACAAGAAAAAAGTGCAGTACTTCCAAAGACCAGGAAGACGACCAAGAACATGAGCTACAGGAAGTGCCTACCTCTAGCACCCAGGGATAATCATGAGTGTGGTAGTTCATTACCAATGTTGGGAATGTACCAAACGCTAAAGCTTCCAAAGTGAAATGCACTTCAGTCTTGGACTACCTGGACAGTACTCCTATGGGACCACGTCCATGCACCTCCACACCAAATCCAACCACTGCAATGCTCTGAGAAAGGTTGTTCCTTTCTTAGCAAGTAGTAGGCTCTCTTGCTCCACCTCATCTTCCTCAACTAATACTGTAACCACACAGCCTACTTCAGTGGGCCACAATATCCCAGCAGCTACCTTGCAAGCAATGAAAGAGGCTGTGGATCCATATCTTTCGAAGACAACAGTCCTCTGTATATACTGCAACACACCACTCTGCAGGGAAAAGCAATTTCAAAGTGCTTTGGAAGCTGTAATCAAGGAGCATAATAAACACTGCCCCTACCATAGAAGTAACACACACGCAATATCTTCCCCTGTCCACCTGCACCTCCATATTAGTGGTTGGTGCCTCTCCCCTTATTTCCCTCCACACCTTACGTTCTAACCTCTCCTGCAAAAAAAGCAAATACATCAAACAACAACAAAAGGAAGGTTCCTTTAGGAACCACCTTTCAAAGTTAAAAAATAGAATAACTCCATCTACTTTACATTTCTCAGACTCAATAAGATTTTCCAACATTTCCATTAGCATTTTGTGTTAGGCTAATAGGAATAATGTGGCGTTCATCGCTCATCCCAGGGACTGGAACGGGGGGATAATGGCCCGGCAGCCCAAGTAATTGGCACAAACTAAGCAAGGGTGGACAATGCGGGCTCCAGACCATTATCCGCCGTTCCAGCCCCTGCAATGGGGTATGAAGACCATTATTACCCTGGGTTCCTAAAGAGGTAACCTGTGATGCTAATAAAACAAATGATTTTTCTTCCTACACCGGGACGCTGCAAGCGACCCACTGTAGGAAGGAAAATCCTTTTCCAAGATGGCCACCATGGAAAGGTAAGGCGGGGCTCCATACAGAGCCCCTCTTCCCTTTCCATGGCAGCCTGCAGAAGGCGAAGAGAGAACCCTTTGCCCATATTACACAAGCACAATTTTTTTTCCCTTTCAAACCTATCCCACCTTTGAATAACTTTACCACATAGCTGGTCCCAGGTGGACATGGCCACTTTAACCCCATTGGTCACCCCTCGTGGTCATGGCCGTTAGCCAGATTGTCCGGATCATGACCTCATGCCATGACCCGGACAATCTGGCCAATGCCCATGGCCACAGGCTATTCCTCAGTCACCAAAAGTATATCATAATTTTTTGTACCTACATTATGACACTTGTCAAAAAATAAAACACAGGCGCATTTGCAAAAATATGCTTTAAGTTCCTTGCCAATGCTCCTTCTATGAGTTTGCTAGAAACCCGCCCATGCTTTATTTTTTCAAGTTTAAAAATGTATGCACATACAATAGTCATATAACTTAGTCCCCACTTGACAAAACCCATTCAGACCTTACACAAACATTCAAGGTTGGGTCTATAATCTTTCTGGAAACTTTTGTCCACATTCGTCAAACGGCAACACAACCATTGAAAAATGTTGAGACCCCCTCTAATTTAGCCTCCTCTTGATAAAATCCCACCAAACTTTACAAAAACATTTATATCTAGATCTAAAATGTTTTTGCAAACTTTTGTGTAGATTTGTCAAATGGCACCACATTTAAAAGCCTTTATAATATTTTGGGACCCCCTTCTAATGTTGCCCCCTCTTGACAGAATCCCACCAAAACCATTCAGAATCAGCTGTAGAATAGAATTCCAAAATGTCATGCAGTTTCATTGAGTGGTGCCAAAGTTATAAGCCTTCCAAAATCTGCTTTTCACCAACCCAGTAATGCAGAAATAGGCATAGATGTCCCCGAACATCTGAAATGTTCACAAATAGATGTTCCCGGACACCGGCAGATGTCAGCGAAGCCAACATGGAGGGCATTTCCAAAAATCTGACGCACTTCATGCTTTTCATCATCCAATCAGTGGGTGCGTCTGATGTCAGCGGACATCACATTGCATCGCATCGCACCCGATGTCAGCGGAATCACATTGCATCGCATCACATCGCCCTCTAGGCCAATCAATGGCCCGTCGGCGGACAGAACAGGGAAGTGAGTCCGCGGACCAAACCTAGATATCACTCATTTTTTTTTACCCTCTTCTAGCCCATTATAAAGAAAACTACTGGACACATTCACACCAAATTTACAAAAGCACGCTATCCTGGACCAAGCCGCCACTCCTGCCCCAAATTTGGTGAAAATCCATCCATCGGTTTAGGCTGTAAAACATTTTTTCCATTGCATCTATGGAGAAAAAAAAATGTGAGACCCCCCTTTAATTTAGCCCCCTCTTGACGAAACCTCCCCAAACTTGCCAAATGAATTCAGAGTGGGCCATATACTTTTTGTTTTGCAAAGGCTGGTAAGGATTCGTAGAGAGGGAGGGAAGTTATAAGCCGCCCAAAAAAGTGCTCTTCCTATGAGTTGAGCAACTTAACCATAACTACACGGCTGCTACCGCATGCCATGTCATGATTTTTGTTGTCATATGAAATAATAGTGTGAAATGTTTTATGATAAACTGTAGCACACTGAAATAAATAAAAAAATAAAGTTTTACATGCATGCAAACATTTTTTTGTCACAATCTGAGGTCCCTGTTGATCTGCTTGGCCTCCTTCTCAATAACCAGCCAGGGATCTTTTGTAATGTATTGGACGATCGGACTGAAAAAAATGGTCCGAATGTACAATACGACCGAAAAATGCTAGCACCAAAGGTTCAAACACCAAAAGTTCGAACCTTTGTGGTAGCATTGCAGGTAAGTAAAAAAAAAACCCTGCAACACCCCGCTCACTATACTGTGTGGTATAGTCAGCAGGTTGTTGCGGGGGACATCCTCACAGCACACCCGCGAAAAATAAAAATAAAGGGTGCTGCAAGGGTGTACCCTACAAGACCCCGCTCCGTATACTTTAGAGTATAGTGAGCTGGGGTTGAGGGGGACACCCCTCAACACCCATAGTATGTAATTGTGTTCGCATGAGAAAGGTGCAAACCTTTGGTAGTTCCCAATCTTTCTCATGCAAACTTTCCGGCCGCGGCAAAATCAGCCACAGTTGGATCCCTTAGAATTGTTTTGTAAGGCTCGATGAAGCAAAAGGAGAGGAATGCTGCGGCTCTCTCCAAGGCTGCAAGTGAAAGAGGTAATACTGTGAGTACAGGGGTATATGGAATGCCCAAAATGTATATTCCCCCCTTTATTCCTCTTTAGTAAAGGTACCTGGTAAGTGTGATTCGGAGTGTCCAGGTTAGTGAAGGGGGCAGTGAAAATCCTCCCTGGTGGGAAGCTGAGCACACAAACTGGCAATCCTAACAACAGATAAGAAGAAACTCAAGGTCCTCAGCCTGAGCGGCAAAAGGACACACTACATGCGGACAGTATTGGGCAGCATGCTACAAAACACACCACCAAGAGGTAACAAGTTCACCCATAAAGTTCTCCCAAGAGCAGATAACAATTGCGGTAAGTTAGACAGAGGAGAAGGACAACGAGACATAGTTTAACTCTCTTGGTTTATTTAAAATAAAGAAAAAATGCCTCACCTGACCCTATTCATTGGTACATGTTCCTTATTCTAGAAAATAACGAAAAGCCGCTGGTCAGGATGTCTTGCAAAACTATAAATCTCATCCTCCTTCCAAACCTATGTTAGTGCTCTATCTAACCCTACCACTTAACAAAAGGAACATACATTTTTGACTGGGAAAGTGTTCCGACTTCTGCCCTTCTTGACATATGCTGGTTGCTCTGTGACACTTTGAATGGTCCCTTCTTTTGTCGGGATTCATTGACTCGTGATTTAATATCGGTAGTATCGCCAGTGCATGTATCTAAGGCAATTTCTGGGGAGCTTGGGGCTTTACTTAAGCAAGTCTCACAGTGTTTCTTTCCAAGATGTGAGGTAAGTCAGAAGGTTTTGTAGGCATTCAGTTGGGCTGTTCCTCACAACCCAGTCTCTGGGTTCTCAACCTACAGCTATCCAAACTTCTTTTACTCTCCTCCTCGCTGAGTCAACACTCAGTCATGCTTATAAGCCTATCTGCGGGCCATGCTTCTAGCGCTCGAGCTGGCTGTCATCTAACCTCCTTGAGGTTCATCCACATGATTGTTCCTCTTCCCACTTCTCTGTGACAACAGATAGACTTGTGTTGTGTTTCCCTCTGGCATTCACTCTCCCTTTACCTACAAGGGATTTTCAACTGGCCCCTTGTCTTGTTTCCTACTTCTTCTCCTCCAACTATTGTTCTTCCTGCCTTCCAACTTCTCTTCTTTTCTCTCTCCAATGGTTTGTTTCTCTCTCTTTCTATTTTCCTACCGCTTCACCTAATACAACCTTTCTTGCTTCCCCCAGTTCACCTCATGGATATTCCCCCTCAACCCTCTCCTTCATCCCCTTCTCCTCCTGCTTCTTCACCTCCTCATGTACCTCCAACTCCTTTGTAACCTTTGATTCCTTATGCACCGCCAACTTCTTCTGTACCTCTACCTGCTCATGCATCTTCGACTCCTTTTGCATCTAAATATCTTCCTGCTTCTCGAACCCTTTCACTACACCACTCAATGCTCCACTACTCCAAAGGACCACACTCATACGTTCTCTTCCCAAGATTTTATACATGCCTACACTCTTCTTCTGGCACCTTTAACTTACGCTTTGCCTCAAAAATGAGATACTTGGCAGCGCCGCTCTTTTCAGTAGAGAGAGCTCAGCCAGTCCAGGAGGTAGGAAGAAACGCCAAAGACAGAAACCAGATCCAGCACCCCATGTTCCTAGTGGGAGAGCTGAAACACAGCCAAATGGAGAGAGAAACACACAGAGAGAAGCTGTGACCCTTCAGACGTGCACTGCTGGATTCAACGGTTTACGACTGAGAAGGAGAGAGGAGCCAGTATGTGCTGCACATCTATGCAGCCAAGAAACAATCATTGCAGGCCGGCAAAAGCCTCTGCATGCCCATGCAATGGGACCTGAACCCAATAGACCCCCAGAGACTAAAGGGGGAGAAGTGTCAAACTTTCACCAGTAAAGCTACCTCAGGTACACTTGAAACTAAGCCCATTATACATACATGAACACTTACCATACTGGACCACCATGGCTGTTCCCGCAACAACCCTGTTTGAGGAAAGTGGCCGGGCCTCAGCTCAGTCCTTATTACTTTTCACTACACACACACACGCATGCTTCAGGTTGGGAAAATAGGGCCAGAGTGGCCTGGGAAAGAAGACCAATGCCAGGAAGGGTGCGGCAATATAAGAGAGGAAGCAGGAAGAAGGGCGTATGTTTTTTTGGGTGATATCAGAGCTAGAGGACAACCAAAAGCCCAAAAGGAAAGAGGAAGGAGCAGTGGATTGTGCATGTGATTTTGGAGCAGCTGAGGTATTTACTAGCGAATGTAAGTGGTACTGCAGTGTGAGTGTGCAGGTTTGTGTGGTGAGTGCATATAGGAAGGTTAGTGTAAGGATTGTTTATGCAATGGATGGTACTAAAGGGGGGTGTTTGACTAGTAGTCAAACGTCTCCCTCCAAACCATTGCTCTTCTCTCCAAAATGACTTCTCCTCCCCACAAACTATAATTACTCAAACACCCTCCTTTCCCTCAGTACCATCCACTTCACAAATACCCCTTTTGTCTCTGACTACAGCATTCACATTAAACCCCATAGACATGTTGGCAGCCCAGATATACTCTGCTAGGTAGTCTGCCATCCTCGAAATGCTCACAGCCTGTTCAAGTGTAAGGCCCTTGACCAGCATGAGCCTCTCCAGCAGCTTCTTCTTGTTGCAGCAACACAAAAATTGGTCAGTAATTAGACCCTCGATTAATGGTCCGAACTCACATTGTTTAGCCAGCCCATGTGATTGCGCAATATAAGATAGCATCCACTCACAAACACCTTGCATTCGCCCAAATAATAACATCCTTTCCTAAACAATGTTAATTTCTTAACCAAACTGCTTTCTCCAGCACGAGTTCTATTGGGACCGAAGAAAAGCCACCAACTGCTAACCCCCCCTTACGACTCCTCTCCAGCATACCCCACACTTATCTCACATGAACCTTCAGATCAGTCTAATCCCACTGAAAAACACAACCCACTTATCCGTCACATAACTAACTGACGCCACCAAACACTCAATCACTGGACGCTGCCAATCCAGGGATAATAGCCCGAGTGTGTACAATCCAAACACACCTAGAAAGCAGACCTGCACTAGACGCCAGTTCCTCTGGGTTCTACAAACAACAACAGAAAAGCACAACCTCTATCCTACCCCCTCTTCCCTCTGTAATTCACCCAATCCACTTCCTCACAGAACCACGTGAACGCCTCAAGACTATGCCAATGGTAACAGTGCACACTATAAGATAACTTAACAAATGTTTTGAAATTCTAATTTAAGATTAGATTTTACAACTCGTTTTTTCCACATGTTTCATTCACCATCATGCGTGAGTGATCTTCAGCTCTGAAAAATTAAACAAGTTAAAGCGTAGGCACAATTTGTATGCGTGAAAAATAAATTATATTAGGCAAGCAATTCCACTAGAACAAGTTGGTATATAACTTATACAGTATTGGATGTTTGAAGAAAAGAACATGTTTGCACAAAAAGAAATAAGTACAAAAAACCAAAAAAAGAAAGCTTACAAATGCATCAATTAGGATAAAAAGACAAATCAGTTGCGCTTGTGAGACAATCGTAATACAGGAAAAAAGGAAACTGATTAATGACTCACACGAGCAAGACAGCTGTTAATATACTCATCAAAGATCATTGTAAAAATCTAATGAGTGATTTATTTTGGTTGATATTTTTAATGTTGACCAGCACGTTTCAGTTTGGATAATTGTCTTTGTACTTTCCCTCCACCCAAAGTGCTGCACTACTGTATAAAATACTTAGTCCAATGCTGCCAGCCTCTTGTTGTGAGGCTCTGTGCTCCTCTTGAGCTAGGTTCACACTATATAAAAATTGTCAAGGTTGTAGCACCAGTGCCACCCATAGGCAGCAAGAATAACTTGGAATACAGCACTTTTCAAGCGGACCACATTTCTGCAGGCATTACTTCTAATAACATTCAACATCTTTTTTTTTTGTAATGTAGAAATTGGCTTGAACACAACTCGCCCCTCTACCCTGCCAAATTTCAGCACACGTGATCGTGAAACATTTTTGTACTTCGTCAAGATCTATAAATGCTCAGTGTCATCCTTGGATATCTACCCTGCTTTATTATTCAAAAAGGTAGCGCTACACAACATAAGGGTGGGTGGGTAGAGGAGTGACTAAAGAGGTCACAACTGAAACAGGCAACTGCGGATTCTGATGATCTTTTGAACTATTTCTCAATTTCCAATCTTCCTTGTGTATTGAAACTACTTGAAAAGGCAGCATCGTCTTAGCTCCAAATCTATCTTGAATCATGTGATCTTTTGGATCCCTTCCAAGCAGGATTCCGCCTAGCTACAGGGCCAGAATCATTTCTCATATAAGTCCTGGGTGCTCTCCACTGTCAATTGGACTTTAGGCAGAGTTGGTGTTGGTTCTCCTGAACTCTTGGTAGCATTAGGTGCTGTTGATCCTGCTCTCCTATGTTGAAGGCTGTTGGTATTTAGGAATGTGCACTTAAGGAAATAGCCGAGGTGCACTCACTCAACTGAATAGCTTCTTTTTGATCTCAATTCAGGCTCAATTTCCATCCTGTTCACTGTGGGGTTCTGCAAGGATCAATGTTTCCTCTCTTTTGATCAATATCTACATTCTCTCTCTTTTGAAGATGATCAAAGAGTACAGCATTGACTCATATACTTAACTTTACTGATGATATTCAGTTGTTGTATAGGGATCTGGCCATTATGTAAGCTGTCCCTCTCCCACTATGCTTGTCCACAATTAACACTTGGATGAACAAATAACCCGCTTAAACGTAATCTTATAAATAAGAGATTTTTAGTTTTGTTTATTTGTATTGGATAATTAAATCATCCTTTCAAATTGTTTACAATATAATACATGTCATCTCATCCATTCAAAGAATCAAAACAGTCAATAAAAAACAAATTTTAAAAATTAAAAAATAAACATCTATACATAAAATTAATTTTTACATTTCATATGTATCAGGAAAAATGGCCGACAAAAAGCGCACAATCGCTATAAGCACTGTTTGTTTGGGATTGTTATAAAAAAAGTGTTGCCATGTCATACTTGTTTCCATGTTACTGTACAAAACTGCCCATTCTTTTTTAAAGTGTATTCTCCTAAGATTAGATCATTTAGGACATACCGTTAAACAGTGCTATAGCGTTTCTTTTGAGGACTTGTTTTCACAAAAATGACAGTGAACTAATTCTTTTGATATTGCTCGCCTTCTCACCAAGATCTCCCTAGTCGGCCACAGATTCAACCTGAACCTAAGATATAAATTGCGCAGTCGAGGACCAGGACATTTACTGAGATAGTCTGCCATAATTCGGAAGCGCTTGTGTATAAAAGGTTTTGACCTAAAGGGTTTGTACCCAAGGCACAAACTACGGTTCACTATCCAGTCATGCTGATAGAATTTGACTTTAGCGCATTCGGGATTATTCAGGAGTAGATCTAAAGTTATGGATGCGTCAGCTAATGCTTGTAGTGTGTATTCGCACCACAACTTGGTGAATACCTGATCCCGCGCCAAGAGATGTTCAGCCATAATTCCCAGTAGATTACCAGATGGTATACCCAAAATGCATTTCCTAAATAAGGCAGCCACTTTCCATTTTACTTGTACTTCAAGTGATAATAAGCCTAATTCACGCTTAATTAGTGGTAAAGGCACAGAGGCAGGTATAGTAAGTAGATCTTTCCAAAAACATGATTCTAATTTTGGCCAATTAGTGTTTGAAGGCAGGAGGGTGTCAATCCCATACAATAGGGTAGGAATTACCTTTTGTTGGTAAAAGGTCATGATGTGAGTTAAAGTAAACTTCCCAAATTTGCCCTTTACTACTTTTGCTTGGCATATTAATGTTTGAAGTTTGTTACACCTATGAAGTTCGGTAATTTTGTTGGACAAGGAATCTACAATGCTTACTCCCAGATATTTATACTGATGAACTTTGGTTAGGCATACTTTTTGAAGGTGCCAGTTGTATAACATTTGTACTAGTATTTGTGTGAGGTCGACACATCATTATCTGGGATTTTTGCAAGTTAATAATCAAGTTGTTACTTGACACATACTGATACAGCTTGTTTAGCAATGACTGCAAGCCTGTTGGAGTTTGGGATATAAGAATGAGATCATCAGCATATAGAAGATGAGAGATTTTATATTTCCCCAATATAGGAGGATTACAGTGTTCATATCGTAATTCTTCACATAGATCAATCCGAAAGAAATTGAAAATTGATGATGCTAATATGTATGCATCCTTGCTTTACCCCTCGAAACGTGTGCAGTCTTGCAGTTAGTTTACCTGCTAGTGTTAACCTAACTTGTACTGATGTATTGGTATGAAGTCTCATGATCAGTGATAGTATGAAGGAAGGGCAATTGTGCTGCATAAGTTGAATCAAAGGCAGATTGAAAATCTATATACGTTATATAGAGAACTTGATTTTTGGTCGCATATTTCGATTTTATCATGTTCAATGCCATCAGATTCGGGCTAGTACCCAAACCTGCTATAAAACCTGTTTGAAAAGGGTTGCGTAATAGATTTGTAGTAGTCCAATCATTAAAGTCCCTTAGAATCAGTCTGATGAATATTTTTCCCAGAGCGTCTAATAAAGCTATGGGTCTATAGCTAGATGGAAGCGTCCGGTCCCCCTTTTTGTAGATCGGGACAATTATTGAATGTTTCCAAGATGCCGGAACAATTTGAGTTGTATTAATTAATGTGAATATGTGAAATAATCTCTTAGACCATAATTCAGGATGTTTTTTGAATGTCCTATTGGATAGACCGTCGGGGCCACACACCCCTGACTTGCTGATCTTGTTTATGTAGTATTGAATATCTTCAAGATCAAACTTTTGAGGAAAGGGCCCCAGACATTGTGCTGGATTGACAACATTATTTGGGGGAGCCGCATAGAGTTCCAAAAAGTGAGAGCTCCAATCCTGTTCAGTGACGTTGTTTGCTTGGGTAGTGGTTCGCGAGTAATGCGTTGTCTGATTTAGAAGTGACCAAGTCGCAGCCATGCTCTTGGATTGGACTGCTGACATGTATTCTCCATCAAGCTGAAGTCTTTTGGCGCTAGTTGCTCTGAGACAGTTTTTATATGTAGTCTTGATATGTGCCAAGATTGGAGCTCTCTCTTTTGGTGACATTTTAGAGGCTTCTCTTTTTTGTCGACGGAATTCTACCTTCCTAGCTCGAGTGGCCGCGTCGTACACATGTAACTTCGGTCCCAACAGTTGACAACTACGTGCACCTTTACTTTTACTTCGAATAAGCAGGCTGCATTTCATCAAAAACCGCTCGAGGATTAGAACATTGTAAGGCTAGCTGATCATGCAGCAAATTTAAGCATTTGGCAGACCATCATAGTTGATTGCCACTGTTGTTTACCATTAACTTATCACACAAGTGGTTTGTTTGAATAGCAGTCAAGGAATGCACACTCAGCCAGTAAATTACAAGTTGATTGTGATCACTATACATGTTTTCCACAATACAAAACTTGGTTATACTTTGGAACATATTTGTGTTCACATAAATGAAGTCAATCGTGGAACCGCTGCGACCACGGTGCCAGGTAGGACGTGGGGGAATATCAGTCGGAAAGGCTCCATTTAATCTAATCAAATTGTGGGTAGACACAAAAGCTGCCCATTTTGCCAATCTGGGGTTATATTTAGAGGGCTGTCCAATTGTGCAGTCTAAGTTAAAATCTCCAGCAATTATGATTCGAGAGATTGTTGTGTCCATTGCAATTAGGTTAAGTAATTCACCAAGAGTTTTGATGAACTAGCCGTCCGATATTCCCACATGATTCCAGTACACATTAATTATACCGTAAGTTTAATTGTGAACTTTCACTTCGATCAATTGCATAAACTTAGTTGGCATTGCCCATGCCTGTGCACAAATGCCTTCTTCTATTTTAACGGTTATTAGCAGGCCTGAAGATGGCCTGCCGTAAGAAGCCTTGACTGCTGGATTCAAAAATAGGTCATAGTTGTCCCACACCGGAACTGACAGTAATCAAGTCCCTTGGAGCATGAGTATATTATATTTAGCCAAATTAATGCTATTGTTGTTGATCAAATGAGAGAAGCGCCTTGTGTTCCAATTTAAAAGAGAGATATTTTGAACTGTAGAGGGCTGTGCTAGTTATGGGAGATTTGTAGGCAGACTACACGCACATTCAGTCATTTTACAAGGCAAGGTACAAGAGGTAAGGTACAAGAGGCAAGGTACAAGGCAAGATTGGAGCCGAGGCTTTTAGATTGGTATTGCGCTTTCTTTCCAGTCTCGCCGCCCACTGTTGTTTCAGTGCTAAGTATAAAACCTAACATAAGAAGGTCCTTCTTAACCAACCAGATTGTGTTTTGAACCAGCCTGGAGTTCATCCAGATTCGTACACACTGTAAGTTAGTTTTTACTGGAAATTCCACAAGTGCCAAACCGGTGGAACTAATATCTTCCAACAATGGTATCTCAGAAAAGATGGCCAGCATAGACCTCCTATTCAGTTCAGATTGCACCAAGGGAATCTGTTTACAGGCCAGCTTCAAAGAAAAATTGGCCGGAAACTTCTTGTTGCGTATCTCAAGGGGTCCAGTAGGTATGAGTTTGGCTGATTGCTCAGCGGCAACAGGGGATCTCACTAGATTAGAATTGGGGCCCATGGCTGCTTGAATGATTTGAAGGATTTCAGGTGCAATCTGCGATAGCAGAGCATTTTGAAATTTCAAAGGAGTCGGAGTGTCTTTTTCTCCATGTCAGATGGAATCATACATCTGTCAGTTATCTACCAAATCAAGTTGCAAATTTCCAGTAATTTTTTCTATATTTAGATCTGTATTAGTGACAGATGCCGTCTTGTTTGTCACCGCTTCCGGCAACAAGGTGTCATTTCCTTTTTTATCTTTAAAGCTAGCACTTTTAACATTCATACTGGGAGGAATGTGGAGTTTATTGGATGGCATGGCAGCAGATTGACTGCTAATGTAAGCGTCAACTGCTTTCCTTATCTCTTGACGATGGAAGTCTCTGGTATTAAAAAGATAGTTGGTATCGTTGTTCATAGTGAGTTTGGTAGATACAGCAGATTTAGGTTTGCCCTCTTTGGAGTTTTCTTCCAAGCGTTGCAAAGCAGCCTCGTTGAAAAGTGCATCCAAAGGAGCATACGACATGGGCAGATTCAGGGACACACCTTCAGCTCTGTTTGCTTTGTTGGCATTCAGAAGCTGATATTTTTTGGATATAGCCTGAGCAGTTGATATTGCATTTTTGGTCGGTAAGTTCAACCTTTTAATGAAAGTTTGCGTCTTTGCAACTTTATAATTTTTTGTCTTGGGCTCATTTTTTGATAGCTTAGTATGAGGTACATCAGGTAGTTTTGTGCTGCGTTTAGGATTTTTCGAGAACATAGTGTACGCAGCTTGTGAGGACTTCATTGACTCCACGGGAGTGGTATTTGACTCAGTTGATTTACTCTGCAAAGGGTTATTTGGACCATTGTGAGCGTGTAACGTGTCACCGTTGGTACTAACATCACCAATAGTATTACCAAGATGTGGGATTATATTAAATACAGGTTTAGCCCCTGAGGGCAAGGATACAGCAGAGGATGGCGGCTGAGGGACATCAGTCACCATGCTCATTACCACCGTACAGGTGGGAGGGACCAAAGCCAATACTGGCTGAATGGAACATCTGTCTTGCAATCTGCGCATGGCTTTCTGTTGCCAATGAAGTAGTTTTTCAATTTGTATAGCTTTGTTATGTACCTTATTGGTGAGAGTATCATATAGCTTAAGCAAGGTGGATAGCGAAAGTTTAGTAGCTTTTAACGTAATTTCCACCAAGGCATGACTGCTTGATGCAGAGTTGACAACATCCGTATTCTGGGGAGGCTCCAAAGAGTTAATGGGTGCGCTCGCCAGAGGCACTTCTGCGGAATTCACTGGGACATCATTAAATGTAAACACCGGTGGAGCACAAGCCCGACGCAGCGTTGGTACACAAAATGAGACATGAACACTAGAATTATATGAGCTAATGCTAGAGAACATCACTGGTGATTTGGACAAATTATCAGAAAGAAGCTGTGGAGAGAAGCAGGAGTTAGATGAGTTCAGATCGATTATTACCACATCAGAGACCGTCCCCTCAGCGGGTGCCTTATTTCCTTCAACTGGGGCTGTGAACGGTACAGAGTTCAGTAAACTGCTATCAGTTATTGATATGTTCATTTTCGGGGGCTCCACACGTGAAGTTAAACCAGAAAGTGAAATCACTTGTGCTTGCTCTTCAGAGCATTTTGGCTGTTTGATTAATACAGTGTCTGTATTTTGGGGCATAGCTTGTAAGTCGCTTTAACAAGGGGAGTAAAAGCAGCATGTCTGGATGTACTTGCCGCATTACTCACCACTGCGGCATTTGCCACAGTCGATGAATCTTTACAAAACTTCCTGATGTGCATAAAGTCCTTGTTGGAGGCTTTTAATGTCGCTGCCTTCCGCACCGCCTTTGGAGTGGTTGTATGATTGAGAATACAGTTCTTCGTGTTGATAATTGCTGCCCTAACAGCCGAGGGCTGTTTCATGGGAAGCAGGCCCTGCGGCATGCCTGATTTGAGGGAAGTACCCATGACTGCGCAGCACAACGTGCCCCCGAGCGAGTCCAGAAGCCTACTTGTTTGCGACGCCGTGGCGAAGAGGCAAAGAGGGACTTGACGGGACTTGACGGGACTTGCTTGGTGTGCGCACGCTGTTGCGCGTGCGCTTCTTCTTTTATGGACATGAATGCAAGTGGGCGTGGTTTACACGCTACTTCAACGTTCTAAATAAACAGAAGGAAAATAAGGGTCAAATGCAATATTTGATGTAAAAGCCGAGCTCCTTATGAAAATTCTGAGGCAAGTTAATACCTTAGCTCTATAAAGAAAAGACTCACACAGGAAACACAGGAGCATTCAAAAAGCGTCTGAGGCAAAGAGAGACTAGATGGGACTTGCTCGGTGCACACGCGCTGGTCCGCGCAGGCTGCTTCCTTTATGTACGTACACGAGTGCAATTGGGCGTGGTTTACACGTTACTTCAACGTTCTAAAGCGTTCCGAGGCAAAGCGGGACTTGACGGGACTTGCTTAGTGCGCGACTAGAGTTCTTGTTGGTAAGACCTCAACTACATCTCAGACTCGTTTCTCTCTGGCTCATGGAACTTGGCAGCTGGCCTTTGCCTGCAGCACAAAAAAAGCAACCTTGAGTCATCATAGAGAGTGAACTGCCCATTGTTCCTCGGATCCTAGGAGTAGTTCAAAAGGGATTCTGACCCTTAACAAATGACACTATTGTGGATACCACCCCTCACTGGAACAAGCCAAAGCATTTCAGAAATCATTGCATTTTTCCTGTCAAGAATTGACTATGTTTGTAGACGGTGTCTGAAGTTACTATACCAACATCACCGTAAGCCCGATGTCTTCAAAACGCTGCAGCAACTGCTATAAAAGGCATACAATGGTGTGATATGATCCCTGTACCTCCCAAGGTTCTGCTCAGTCTCCCTGTCACAGTCAGAATTGAGTTTAGAGTAATGCGCATATCTCACAAAACCCACTGTGGTCAGGGATCCACCTTCATTCGCGAACTGTTACGCCATTCAATTCTAAACATGGAGTTATGGTCTACTTTGAAACCTTGTATGTTTCAACCTACATGTCCCAAATTGCATGCTGGAGGGAGATGATTCCGCTTCCTTACCCCTTGCCTTGGGAAAATAATTCCAATTACAGAGTCAAGAAACTAGCCACAGCTTATTTGATAAACACTTTGACAAGAGTGTTTATTTGCGTAGGAAATACTAGTGCCACAGGACTTTTGATGGTGAGCATGTGTTCTAGAAATACCACAACATGACCTACCTCTCCCTCACCCCCACCCTTCTCACCCTTGCCACCTGATCCTTTGTCCTTGCCCCCTACAACTTCTTATGGTCTCCTACACCCTCCCCATCTGCTTTCCCTTGCTACCTCCACCCCCTGTCCTTCTTTACCGCTCCTTCCACCGTAACCCTCCTCTTCCGCCCTCTCATCTTCCTCATCCTTTAGGGGCAGTGGGGAGATGAGGATGGAAAAAGTGGGAGGATAGTGATGTGGAGACAGGAAGCAGTGGAAAAGGGAAGGAGCCTGGAAAGTTAAGGAGAGGGCTCATGAAGGAGGGTAAAGGGTTAAATGAGAGGGAAAAGAGGGGAAAGGGGGCACATGGGATAGGGAGAGGAGGAGAGGGCTTTGAGAGTGGAGGTACATGAAGGAGGGAAGCAGATGATGGGGGGAAGGGGTTGGGTACATATAGGTGGGGCAAAGAGATGGAGAGGGGGAGGAAGAGGGTAGGTGATAGGAGGTGAATGACAAGTGGCGAAAGGAACAAGGCTGCCTATGGGGAAGCGGGGTGGGAGAGAGGATTGGAAGAGTGCAGATGGGGAGAGAAGAATGTTCAGAGATGAGGAAATAGGATGGGAGGAATAGAGAGGGATGTGGGAGACACAAAGGATTAGAGGAAGCAAGGATTATTAGGACAGAATGAGAGAGCAGAGAAATAGCGTAGGGGAGGGGACAGGGTGATGAGTAGAGAGTGCCTGTGATTACAGAGGTGAAGGTAGTCGTGGAGAAATGGCTGGGTATGGGAGACATACAGGCAGAGGTGAGTGGGGATTTTAAGATGGAAACATGAAAATGTGGGGCCAGATGCAAGGAGTGTGAGGGAATTGAGGCGAGGGATGTGTGTGAGTGGGGTTCAGTGGAGATGGACAGGGGAGGATATAAGGAGGAGAGAGATTATGGAAAAAGGGCTAAATGAGGAGAGTAATGAAGGGGGAGAGAGGAGGATTGGGGGGAGGGTAGCCAGGGGGAAGAGGGAGGTAGGGTTGAGTGGGTGAAGGGAGTGCAAGAAGTAAGATGAGGTGGAGGCAGAGTAGTGAGGGGTTCGAGGAAAAGTGAAAGACCGACGAGAGAGAAAATGTTAAAAGGACAGAAGGGAAGTAAAAAGGGTGTTGAAGGAAGGGGAAGGGACAGGAGGGGTGTGGAAGAGGAAATGGGGAAGTGTGAAGGAGATGTGGGGTGGGTAAAATGGAAGGGAAGAGGAGACCGAAAAAATGAGAGGCTTTAAGGGTGCAATAGTGTGAGGGGCGGATAAGGAGATGGAGTGAAAAATAGAAAGATGGGGAGAGGGTGAACGAGAAAAAGTGGTATTGGGTGATTTGAATATTATGAAGCATTAAACGAGTTGAGGGGTAGGAGTGGGCGAAGGCAGAGGGATTTGGGTGTTGAGGAAGGGGATGGGGAAGAGGGCAGAGAGAATTGAGTGAGGGGAGAGGGAGATGGGTGTGGGGAGGGTTGGAGTGGTGAAGGGGGTGAGGGCTGAGAGGGGGTGGAGACAAGGAGCACTAGGGGGATGGCTGAGGGGAAGGAGAAGGCAAGGCATGGTGGAGTGGACACATGAAAAGGATTGAAGGGGTAGCAGAGCATATAGAGATGGCAAGTGGGCATAGGGAGCAAGGTAAGAGGGCATAGGTGGAAGAGAGGGAGCAGGATGAGAGTGAGAATGGAGAAGTGAGGAAGTGGAGGGTGTAGAGGGGATGATGGGTAGTTGGGATGGGGAAGATAGAAGGTAGGGTAAATGGGAGGAGAGCGTGGAAGGAGAATAGGGGAGGAGGAGATAGGGAAGAGGCAGGAAGGAAGGCAACGTGGTGTTGGAGAGGGTAAATGTAGGGTTAGGGGAAGCAAGAGGCGCTAGTGGAAGAAAGGAGGACAGTTAAAGTTCAGCTGGTGATTTAGAGCGGTCATTTGGAAGTGGTTGATTGGAGAATGAGAAGGGGGAGACATGAAATGGAAACAATAAGAGGAAGGGTGATGTTAAGGGGCAGAGAGTAGGGGAAGGGAAGAAAGGGGGACTGGAGTGTGGGGGATAGGGTAGTGATCCAAAAACCTGCTGCAGGTGAACTCAGTCTCTGCTGTCCTCAATTTACTGTCACAACCACATCGCTATTTTTGAAAAAGTAGAAATGTAGAAAGGAGAATCTACAATAGATGTCGGAAGCGGCTACTGCTCTAGGCGTGTGTAGTGTCACCCTAACACTTGATGCGGTGTGCACCAGTTATGGCGACCATAACACTGGTTCACTAACACTGAATAAAGTATTGACTAGACTCGGATGGAACTCTACCAGAGTTGAGGCTGCCCTGGTAACAGCTTGCAGCGTCTTTTCTGACTTCCCTTCAAAAGGGCCATTTCCAACTACCGTGGGTAATGTTTGTTGGGGTCTAGAGGAATTATCACAATATGAGGGGCTTATCGCCTAGATCTCTGAGAGTGTTACCAGGGTAAACAAGGGGAACAACCAGATGGCTGCGGGTCCTGCCAAGACCATAGACATAGCTTCTCTAAAGCAATCTGTGACAAAAAGTGATCCACTTGCACAGAATTGCGAAAGTTATCACGTGTGGCTGAAGATCCAGCCATGCATGCCGAAGGCTGATTAAGGCTAACTACACTAAGCGGCATAGAGCCCATAAGTTTTCCAGGGACTGCCAGAACTGGCGCGCTCCGGTGATGACAACTATTTTTTTTTATAAAACATTTTTTATTATCATTTGATTACAACATAAACAAAACAACCAAAACCAAAAAGGGGAGGAACAAAAGAGAGACGAGGCAGCTACATCCAATGGGGCTGACACGGCCCGTCTTACAGTAGTAAGTGTCTTGCATCACCATTCTTGTGGAGTACGATCACAGTTCACCTTATAAGTGTTCAGAGTAACATCCCCCGAGTCCATATACTTCAGGGCCCTCCCTCCTCCCATGCCGCCCATATTTTGGAGGCTTTGTTGGGAAAGCCTCTTGCGTTATAGATCCTTCTTTCGATCATAGCTCATGTGTCCATGTCCAATGCCCATTGCTCCAGTGTCGGAGAGTCCGGGGCTCCCCATTTTTGTGCAATATTGCGCTTGATTAGGGCGGCCGCCGTATGCAATAGCAGTTCCTCCCATTTATTCAATTCGTGCTCCCCCGGTGCTCCCAGGATTTGGACCTTCGGGTCCATTTCTATAGTTTTGGAGAGTATCCGGGCCAGTTCCCGACAACAGGCCTCCCAGAAAGTTTGGATGCGGGGACAGGACCACAGAATGTGAAAGAAGGTCCCCTCCTCATCCCCACATCTGAGACAGTTCGGGTTTGTTTCTTTCCCCCACCCAAACAGTGCAGTTCTAGGATAGTACACTCCATGCAGTATTTTAAGTTGCACCAGTCTGAGTCTCGAGGAAATGCCGGCTTCCCCTGGGTGCATTAGTACCAAGATCCAGTCCTCAGGGTCGATCTCCCCTACATCTATTTCCCACTTGGCCTTTAGACTGGTCAACTCTGGAGTCGTGAAGGAAGTGATGGCATTATAGAGAATGGATGTGCATTTGGAGGGGATATGTTCAGGCAAAATGTTGCGTTCTATAGGTGAGCATTCCGGGATATTGTCCTCTGTCGATATGTGGACTCTCAGGGTGTGGGACATTTGCATGTGATGGTATCTCTCAGTGTCTGGGAGCTGGAACCTGCTTTGTAGGTCTGCAAACGGGGCAAGATTCCCATCTTTCAAGACACCCCCCACCTTCTGGATCCCAGCCCTCACCCAGCACGGCCAAGGCTTGAGTTTCGCAATTTCCTTCAGATTGGCATTTCGCCATAGGGGTTGCGCCGCTGATAGTTTGTTCCCCCACCCCACAAACTTGTGTACGTTCCTCCAGGTTGTAATAATATGTGCCTTCATTGTTAGTGGGGAGGATCTAGGGGGGGTTTGGTACAATAGCTGCAATGGATCGGTGTCGTGCATAGTTCCCTCCTAGGCTTTGATATGGGGTAGTTCCCGGTCTCCGTGCAGTAGGTCATTGACCACCACCAGTTGGGAGGCCCAATAGTAGGTCTGAAGGCGGGGCACTCTGATCCCACCCTCCCAGACCAACCTCTGAAGTGTGGCCAGGGCTATACGTGTTTGTCCTCCGCCCCATAGGAGCTCCCTAAGGAGGGTTTCCACCCGGCCAAATTCAGCCCCCAGGATCTGCAACTGTCAGATCCTCACTCCTCTTGACAGACGCAGAGGCAGCACAAACTCCTCCCTCCCCATTGGGTCTTGGCACCTGGGAAACGAAAACCACAGGCCACCGCAACCCTCTGGGGAAAGAGGGTTAGGGTTCGTTGAATGGATGGGTAGAGGGAGTTCAGGATCACCGGAAAGAGGTTTAGGGAATCACAATGGATGGGAAAGGGGGATTAGGGGAAACATGCTCCTCGGCTCCGGTTCTCCTCTTGCTGATGGTTGTTGGCGATAACTTTGCTCACACACACTTTCTCACTACCATCCACTCTCACAGAAATTCTCCTTGGAGGCCTTTGTATTGGAGCCTCTAACCAACTTATCCCTAGATCAGTGTTCTCTAGGGCTGCCTTGGTTTTCACACTGCCTTCTCAAACATGAACTCCGCCCTCATTACTTCATGAAGGCAAACCCTCCCAACATCACTTCATGTTATGGTAACTCCCCACCAATATGCAGATACATGTTCCCACCTTACCCAGTGCAATAGTAACAACAAACAATAACATGCACACGAGGTGCTGAGACACTTAGCTCAGTGTTCTGTGGAGTTCTAGGTCCTTCGGCCTTTTCGTGTTGATGGGCGTGATATGTCTCACCAGACCGTTCAAACAATAAGCTGAAAATAGCCAAAACAAAGTCAGTGCACGTGCGTGCGAAATTGCCGTTCCAAAAGAGCGTTCCCTAACGGGTTAAAGATTAGTTAAGGGTGCGGTTGCTTCACCGCCAAGCTAACTCCAACTCCGGGTTAGTATCATGCTCTGCATGCAAAATGTTTAACTCGACTTTTCGTGCTGCCGACAATGTCAACAGAATTATTCCTCAGCGCGTAACACGTTTCCCTCTCACGGGATAAATCAGCTGACTATGAATAAGACGTGTACTTATCTTTGCATGTACGCGGGGCCGGGGGTTGAGCTGGCGGGCGGTGCCCCGCGTAGGCGTGCCTGCAGGAGCTCGAGGCGAACACGTCCTCTCTGGCAGATGGTCAGGATTACGAGCGCTCCTCCCTGGGCGTGGCTCGCGCATGCGCAGTAGCGCGCGTGTGGTCCTTTTCCTCCCAGCAGGCCCGTGAAGCGCATGGCCTGCTGGGCAATGTAGTCTCTGGGCGGTTCTCCTTCCTTGGGCCTTTGTTCTGCAAAATGGAAGGAGAACACGCCTGGACAAGGTGGTTGGACTCCCCAGAGCCCTCTTAACTCCCCCCAAAACCCCCAAAACACTGCCAATTGCCCCAGCCCTGACAGTACTCCCCCTCCCTCCAGCAGGTCCTGGTTTAGTGGGGTGTAACACATGAAATTGGCGGAGGAGCCGAGGAGCATGAATATTACAAGCGGGCTCCCATGAGCGGTCTTCCGGGCCATACCCCTTCCAGTCCACCAAATACCAGAGTGATCCCTGTTTACGGCGTGAGTCTAGGATGTTGTGGACTTCATATTCTGGAATGCCATCTCTCAAGACCGGAGGAGGTTTCTTGGATGTTATAGAAGCTGGGGCTGGTTTGAGTAATGAGATGTGAAACACCGGATGTATTTTCATGGATGGGGGTAAGATTAACTTCGCTGCCACAGGGCCAACCAGAGCTTTAATCGGAAATGGGCCAATGAAACGAGGGCTAAATTTGCGGGAGCCCTGTAGATGAAGATTGCGTGTCGAAAGCCACACTTGATCCCCCACCTGGTATGGTGGACTTGGTCTCCTTTTCTTGTCAGCATGGTGTTTGTAAGTGGCTTTAGCGAGATTTAGACTGTGTTGCGCAGCTTGCCAGATGCTTTCCAAATGTTTCTGTCTCTCCCTGACTGCCGGAACTTCAGGCACTGGTTCATGTGGCACAGGCTGAAATCGTGGGTGGTAGCCATAAGCACAATAAAATGGGGTGACCCTTGTTGATGCATGTACGGCGTTGTTGTAAGCCAGTTCGGCCAACCAAATTACTTCTGCCCATTCGTGTTCTTTTCCTTGAGTTAGACAACGCAAATATTGTTCCAATGTCTGATTAAGTCTCTCGGTTTGACCATCTGTTGCTGGATGGTAACTGGTGGACAACCGAATCTCAATCCCTGCTGTTTTGCAAAAAGGCTGCCAGAATCGCGAAGTAAACTGAGGTCCACGATCTGAAACTATCCCATACGGTATACCATGAAGCCGTACCACGTTCTGTAAAAACAAGTTTGCTAACAGGCTGGTGTGCCTTTGCACGGTATGAAATGAGCGATTTTGGTTAAGTAGTCCACAACAACCAGTATAGCTGAAAACCCCCGACTTGGTGGCAATTCGACAATTAAGTCCAACGATACCGTGTGCCATGGTGCCGAAGGAGTTGGAAGGGGTTGCAACAGACCTGCAGGTTTTCTGTGCTCAGTTTTGTTTCTCAAACAGGTTTCACATCTTGATATATATTGCTTCACGTCTTTTTGTACACTAGGCCACCAGAAATGACGCATGATTAGCTCCTTGGTTTTCAGTGTTCCCGGATGACCCACGAAAGGGGAGTCATGGCACCACCTGATGGCTTGTTGTCGAAGCGGTGTAGTAGGTAAGTATAGTGCTGATCTGAAAAAGGGCAACCCCTCCTTGATGGTTTGCTCTTGACTTTTGCTAGCCCATTGCACCAGATCTTGCGCAGACATGGCTTTTCGGATTTTTTCAAATATGGCATCTACCACCACACTTCCGATTATTCGTGCCGGGTCCACAATTGGTTTGGGTTCGTCTATGGTCTTTGATAGAGCCGAATTTGCCTCCGGATACCTAGAGAGTATGTCTGCCTTTCGATTTTTCACTCCAGGTCGATATGTGACGACAAAGTCGTATTCTGAGAACTGCATGGCCCACCTGAGTTGTCTCGGACTGAGTGCCCTGGCGGATTTCAAGAATTGTAAGTTACGATGGTCGGTATAGATGGTAATAGGATGATGGGCTCCCATGAGGTGATGACGCCACTCATCGAAGGCCACCTTAATAGCCAACAATTCCTTGTCTGCTATAACATAATTTTGTTCTGCCGGTAACAATGTTCGCGAGTAGTAAGCGACTGGGTGTAATTGCCCATTGTTGTCCCGCTGCGACAAAATAGCACCCACCGCATAACTAGACGCATCGGTTTCTATGATATAAGGCTTAGAAGGGTCCGGATGCTGCAGCACTGGTGCTGTCACGAACGCTTCTTTTAAAGTTCGAAAACTAGCTTCAGCCTTTTCGTTCCACTGAAAAGGAACTCCTTTTCGTAGTAGTTGAGTAGTGGGTTGGACCTTCTTGGCAAAACCGTCAATAAACCGGCGGTAGAAATTGGCAAATCCCAACACTGTTTGAATGTCCTTCACTGAACTCGGAGAGGGCCAGTTGGCAATGGCCTGCACTTTCTTTTGATCCTTTGTGATGCCTTGAGGTGACAAGATAAATCCTAGGAATTCAACTGTGGTTTGATGAAATTGGCACTTCTCAAGCTTGGCATACAACTTATGTTCCCGTAGCCTCTGTAAAACAGCCTTCACATGACCCTGATGTTCTGCAGCATCGCGAGAGTAGATTAAGATGTCATCGATGTATACGATGGCAAAGACATCTAGGTAACCCCGTAACACCTCATCTAAAAAGTGCTGGAATGCTGCTGGGGCATTACATAGCCCGAAAGGCATGACCTGATATTCGTACAGGCCAAACTTGGTCCGAAAGGCCGTTTTCCATTCGTCACCTTCTCTGACGCGTACCAGATGATACGCGCCTCGCAGATCTAACTTTGTGTATACGGTGGATCCTCGTACTTGGTCCAACAACACTGGGATTAAGGGCAACGGGTAACGATTCTTAATGGTAATGCGATTGATCGCTCTGTAATCGATGCACGTCCTCAGGTCTCCCGTTTTTTTTGGTATGAAAAACAAAGGGGAGGATACCGGGGACGTAGAATGTCGTATGAAGCCGTTTGCCAAATTGGTTTCGATGTATTCCTTCAGGTGTTCATTCTCGGCTTCAGTGAGTGCGTATATTCTGCTACAGGGTAGCACAGCGCCCGCTTCTAGGTCTATGCGACAGTCAAATGGTCTGTGTTGTGGTAAGGTCTCGGCGGCCACCTTACTGAAGACATCCCGATACTCCTCATACTCTTCAGGTAAAACTACATCTGTACTGCCTCCTATGAAGTGGGGACAACACTTCACCACACTACACTTAGCCTGGCAATGCATTGATGAGAATTGCAGCGTTCCTGCGGCCCAATCCACGGCTGGGTTGTGGAGTCTTAGCCAGGTTAGGCCCAAAATGAATCCGAATTGTGGTGCTGAAATCACATCAAACTCTATAATTTCTCGATGTCCCTTCCCACACTTTAACTGCATGGGCTGTGTATGCTGAGTGATCGGGCCTGAAACCAACGGTGATCCATCCACTGATTTCACTTGTTCTGGCTGTTCTTTAGTTACCAATGAAAGTCCTAGACTTTTAGCTACTTGATCGTCTACGAAATTACCAGTGGCCCCCGAGTCGACCATAAGTGACACTGGTATGTGCCTTCCTTGTACTTCCAGATGACCAGCCAGCATGATGTGAGCTGACGGAGCGTGGTGAACATTTGCTAGCATCTTTGGGGTGTCTTCAGATTCGCTCGCCCTCACCCCCCTCATGGACGAGCTGTTGCGTTTCCCGACTGGGTTCCTTTGGTGGATGGTTTATTGGTGCATTCCCGGACAAAGTGGCCCGACTTTCCGCAATAAAGACATAACTTTTCTCTCCTTCTTCTCTCTTTCTCCTCTTTAGTTAAGGGGCCTTGTATGGTTCCAATCTGCATCGGTTCCTCGGTTCCCTTCTCAAATAACTTGGTGTTTTTCTGTTGATCCAGCCGAACCATAGGCCTATTGTCCCATTTACGACGGTCTAGGCGACGTTCACTTTGTCTCTGATCTAATCGTAACGCCAGATCGATCATGGTGGAACAGTCTTCTGGTTGGGGGTCTACTTGCGCAACTAAATCTTTCAGGTCTTCCCTTAAACCCTGATAGAATAGGGCCATTCTCTTTTCCTGGGGCCAATCAGTTTCTACTGCCAATCGGTTGAAAGCTGTGACATACGAAACCAAGTCTCTGCTTCCTTGCCTCAGTGTCAGCAATTCTCGATCCTTAATCAACGTTGCAGCCCTACGGTTAAATATCTTACCGAATTCATCCAAAAAAGTATCCCAGTTGTACAATAAAGCATCGTCCTTGCGAACCAGTGGTGTAGCCCAAGAAGCTGCATCCCCCGTGAGATAGGATATTACAAACGCTGTGCGGGCTTGTGCGGTTCTAAAAACTCCTGGTTTGGTCAAAAAGTGCAACTGACACTGCATGATAAACTGGTTAAAATTCTGTGGGTCCCCATGGTATCTTTCGGGTGCAGCAAGAGGTAGAGTTGGTTCCGTGGCTACCTGCACTTGTACTGGCACTGGCGGGGGTGGTCTGGGCAAGGGCGTTGCTTTGGCCTGAGTCTGGATAGTCAAGGTATGGACTTGACCTGCTAAGTTCTGATAATCCTGCCTGGTTGCTGCCAATTCAGCCTTGAGGTCCTGGAGAAGGGCTACTACGTCCGCCATGATTGTGCTGCCTAGGCGCTGAAAGAATACGTGGGCTCGTAATTCTGTCAGATCCTCACTCCTCTTGACAGGCGCAGAGGCAGCACAAACTCCTCCCTCCCCATTGGGTCTTGGTACCTGGGAAACGAAAACCACAGGCCACCGCAACCCTCTGGGGAAAGAGGGTTAGGGTTCGTTGAATGGATGGGTAGAGGGAGTTCAGGATCACCGGAAAGAGGTTTAGGGAATCACAATGGATGGGAAAGGGGGATTAGGGGAAACATGCTCCTCGGCTCCGGTTCTCCTCTTGCTGATGGTTGTTGGCGATAACTTTGCTCACACACACTTTCTCACTACCATCCACTCTCACAGAAATTCTCCTTGGAGGCCTTTGTATTGGAGCCTCTAACCAACTTATCCCTAGATCAGTGTTCTCTAGGGCTGCCTTGGTTTTCACACTGCCTTCTCAAACATGAACTCCGCCCTCATTACTTCATGAAGGCAAACCCTCCCAACATCACTTCATGTTATGGTAACTCCCCACCAATATGCAGATACATGTTCCCACCTTACCCAGTGCAATAGTAACAACAAACAATAACATGCACACGAGGTGCTGAGACACTTAGCTCAGTGTTCTGTGGAGTTCTAGGTCCTTCGGCCTTTTCGTGTTGATGGGCGTGATATGTCTCACCAGACCGTTCAAACAATAAGCTGAAAATAGCCAAAACATAGTCAGTGCAGGTGCGTGCGAAATTGCCGTTCCAAAAGAGCGTTCCCTAACGGGTTAAAGATTAGTTAAGGGTGCGGTTGCTTCACCGCCAAGCTAACTCCAACTCCGGGTTAGTATCATGCTCTGCATGCAAAATGTTTAACTCGACTTTTCGTGCTGCCGACAATGTCAACAGAATTATTCCTCAGCGCGTAACACGTTTCCCTCTCACGGGATAAATCAGCTGACTATGAATAAGACGTGTACTTATCTTTGCATGTACGCGGGGCTGGGGGTTGAGCTGGCGGGCGGTGCCCCGCGTAGGCGTGCCTGCAGGAGCTCGAGGCGAACACGTCCTCTCTGGCCGATGGTCAGGATTACGAGCGCTCCTCCCTGGGCGCGGCTCGCGCATGCGCAGTAGCGCGCGTGTGGTCCTTTTCCTCCCAGCAGGCCCGTGAAGCGCATGGCCTGCTGGGCAATGTAGTCTCTGGGCGGTTCTCCTTCCTTGGGCCTTTGTTCTGCAAAATGGAAGGAGAACACGCCTGGACAAGGTGGTTGGACTCCCCAGAGCCCTCTTAACTCCCCCTAAAACCCCCAAAACACTGCCAATTGCCCCAGCCCTGACAGCAACGGGGCGTTTTGAAGGACATAAAGGAATCGCGGGAGAGCTAACATTTTAAAAAGGGCGTCTCTACCCATGAGGGTCAGGGGGAGAAGCTTCCAATGTTGCACATCATTGGAGAATCGGTCCATGATCGGTTTAAGATTGTGCATGGTATAACTGGTAAGATCTGTTGTTATCTGGATCCCAAGGTATCGGAAACCAAACTGTTCTATGTGGTATGGACAGTCAGATGGGTTGGGCTGACCCCCTCCTTTCACCGGGAAGAAAACTGATTTCTTCCAATTGATCTTTCGACCGCTAAATTCCCCGTATTGGACAAGCATCCGGGTCACTATGGGGCAGGTTCGGACAGGCTCTCCCAGGTATATCAGGAAGTTGTCCGCGTATAGGGATATCCGGTCTTCGTGTCCCTCTGGCCATCTGAATCCCATCCAGGATGTGCTCTGGTGAAGCCATATGGCCAACGGCTCTATCGCGAGAGCGAAGAGAAGGGGGGAAAGGGGGCACCCCTGCTGTGTACCCCTGACCAATCGAAAAGAGCGAGAGGTCCACCCATTCACCCTGACCTCCGCCTGGATATTTGTGTACAGCAGTTTCACCCATCCCAGGAACCTCTACCCGAACCCCATGCGTTCCATGATCTCCCAGAGGCCATCCCATCGGACCAAATCGAAGGCCTTCTCAAAGTCGATCGATGGAAGAGCAAGCGGGTTGTTAATGGTGGGAGCCCTCTCTAGCGCCAAGTGAAGTCGACGCAGATTCATACTGGTCGATTTGTGTGGCATAAAGCCACATTGATCTGGGTGTATTAGGGCATCAGCTACCGGTTGTAACCTGCTGGCTAGGAGTTTGGCGAGGACCTTAGCCTTGCCATTGATTAGCGAGATGACCATGATGGTGACCTTACAGAGCGCCTTATGATCGCGGAGCCCATCCCATTTACATTCCAGGTGAGCACCTTAAAAGACTTGGGACGTTCAGTCGGGATCGACTGGGGTTGTATGGATGCCATCCAAGAATCGGGATAAAGGGTTGGGCGGGTGTTTCACGAGGAGGGTATCCCCGTCAATAGTGATGTATTGCGGTGCTTGCCCGGAGTAAATAGTATTATACTGTCTGGACCATCTGTAGCCTCGTTTTACCATGAACCTCAACAAACCTTGGAGTTTGCAGTGACGCGTTGCTTCCAGGGTAACAAAAAACTCCCTATAACTTTCCCTTCCCTCCATCTCCCCATACTCCACCCCAACACGAAGTACCTGTAGCCCCAACATCGCTGACACTCAAAAAAGGTAGGGTGACAACCTTGCGAACCCTCGTTCAGGTTAAAACTAAAGAAGTTAGGTGCGATGGAGGTACGCCACCGCTAACCACAGTATTAATGATGTAAACGACTTACAACAGTTTCGTGGCACCACCCAGCATAGTCAGTAGTATCAATTCAGTCTTACACCTGCTTGTGGGATCAGACCCCCCCGCGGGGGGCCCGCCAGAGTCAGTCCCCAGCCTCCGCCGGTTGGTTCGGTGAGGGTGGCTGGTCCAGTTCCAGAGGGTGGCCCGCCGGTGGTCTGGGATTTCTGTCCCTGTTGGTTCGAGGTGCCGACCAGTCTCCCTCGATATGCTGCTCTGCCCATCGCCAGGCCTCCTTTGGTTCGTTGAAGTGGATCGTTGTGCCCTTGTGATAGATTTTCAGCTGAGCCGGGAAGAGCAGGACGTATTTGAGTCCCATCGCTTGCAACTGTCTTTTAAGTTTTTCAAAGGATTGCCGTGCCTTCTGGAACTCCCGCGTGTAGTCCGGGAAGAAGGCTATCTTGGAGCCATTAAAGGTGATCGTGCCTTTGGTTCATGCAAGGTGCAAAACTGTGTCTCAATCCCGATAGTTCAATAGTCTTGCTTTCACCATTCGCGGGGGAGCACCAGGCACTGGTCCACCAGTGGGCATTCGGTGTGCCCTTTCTATAGAAAAGAATTTGGAAAAGGATTGCTGGTCGAACAGGTCCATCAGCCACTGCTCCAAGAAGAGCTCCATACAGGGGCCTTCAGCCTTCTCGGGAATACCTAGAATTCAAATGTTGTTGCGCCTGCACCTGCTCTCCCCTTCCTCGACTCTGGCTTCCAGAGTTTTGAGTTTGGCGGAGACTCCTTGAAGCTGTTGTTGCACCGCGTGCAACCCGTCCTCCGTGTTGGAAATATGCTGTTCCGCCTCACCCGTTCGTGCTGACAATTTCTGCAAGTCGTTTCGGAGGAGGGACACATCCAGGCTGATTCCGTCCATCTTCTGCTCCATCGATGTGCGGGAGTCTGCTATAGCCGCCATGACGTCCCTCAAGGAGAGTCCGGGTGCCGAGACCTCCTCTACCGACGGCACCAGTTGGGAATTGGGGGGTTGCGATTGAGGAATCGTATACTGTTCGATTCAGTTTTGCATGGTGGGCCGTCTAGTTTTGTCTTTCCCCATGTCTGTTGCCGGGCACTCACCACTGTGTACAGGTCTTCGCCGCGGCGACCAACTGGCCGTGTCCCTCTCTCCTCGTCCGGGCGGGGCAGCTCAGAGTCCGGCAAACCGATTCCTCCAGTCGGGGTCCCACGGGGCCTCGCCTCCACTCCTGGCCCCCACCAGTTCTCCGGAGCTGCCCCGACTCAAGCTAGCAACCACCACAGGGTGTGTGGATGGTCCGGTCCCCGCTCAATGCGCGCCCAGCGCTCCGGTGGCCATCTTGGTTCGTCGTCGGGCCTCACCAGCGTCTCCTTCCCAGGCTCCCACCTCGGCAACCCTGGCGCGTTTCATGCTGGAATTCACCCCAGATGTGCCCTGGGGTATCACGCACCGGAGAGCGTATTTTGGGGGACACCAGATGTCCTTAAGTAGTCGTTTATAACAGGATGTTAGGCCGCGGCAGCGGGAGCTCCAGAGGCACACGTCTACTGCATTGCGCAGTTGGTGATGACAACTATTGACCATGATGCGAGGAAATCCTGTCAGATAGTCAATGAGCAGAGCTCGCCCCCTTTGCCCCTTAATGGCGTCCCGGAGCATGAATGGATTGCCTACATCTCAGCTACACTGGGTCACCCTGACCCCAGACAGTCCTATGTGCCCCGGGAGGTCGGTACCTGGAAATTTGTGAAAAGCTCACAGGAGCTCATCAGCACCAGTAAATCCTCTCAAGCACTGGGACCGGATGGCATTTGTAACCTGATCATCAAGGCCGACATATCCCTCTGGGCAAAGGTCCTCCACCACCTCTTTAGTTGTATTGCTGTTACCCATGTTCTCCCTTGTTCTGGCACAACAGTATTCGAGTTCCAGTCCATAAGAAGGGTATTCCTCCCGACGCCCGTAATTATCACCTATTGGCAATGTTGGATGTTTCCTCCAAGGTCTTTGCCGGGTCTTACTGGACGAACTGACAAACTGGGCAGAGGTTGGAAACATCATCCCCTGGAACCAAACCGTTTTCAGAAAGGGCTGCTCGACTTCTGTCAACATCTTAGCCCTCACCACTATCATCGACCAAGCCCAGCTGATTCATAGGAGACCCATTTATGTATTTGTAGATTACAGTGCTGCTGCATTCAACACGGTCGACTGTGTAAGGCTATGGGGGAAGCTGGAGAGCTGGGGGATTTCATCTGGTCTGCTAAAAATGATTATGCTGCTACATGCTGAAACCCGCGTTAAGGTCCGGTTGGAGGGTAACGGGGGAACACCAGCTGTATACACACTGATGTAGGCCTGAAACAAGGTTGCATCCTAGCCCTCATTCTCTTCAACCTTTATCTATCCGACATGGGGTAAGCTCTGGCCGACCCTATGTGTCTGCAGCCTAAGCTCAGTAACATGGTGGTATTGTGGATGGGATACACTGATGACATTGTGCTTCTAGATATCACGCCGCGTGGTCTCCAAACCTCAAATAACAATCTTAACTTCTTCTCGGCCCTGAATTCCCTCAGGGTCAACACTATGAAAACCAAGATGATGGTCTTTGAAATCCCCAGTTGACCCGCAGTCAGAATTGGTTGGAACCTGGAGGGCACTCCGATTGAGGTTGTGTCCCAGCAGGTCTATCTTGGCATCACCTTTGAAGTCAATCTTGGACGCGGCCTAAAGGTGTGGTGTGCTAGAACTTTGGGGGCTGTATCAGTGGAGAGGCAGGGGGTGAGGTCATGGGAGGTGTTAAAACCCTTCCAATACATCCAGTAAGCAACCCAGGCAGCAAAGGTAGAGAAATGTTTATTTCCTTACAGCGGTGCAGAGATGGACAGGGAAATAGGCAGAGCATCCTGTCCCGAAAAGGAGCACCCCACCCAAATAATAAGCCTTCGAGTTTGTATAGGGTTTTAAACAATGGGGTCATACGGAAAGTCAGAATGATACATTTAGCCAGTTCTATTATAAGTGAGATTCCTAACAGAGCATCTTCTGGGCATGCCTTTACAACAAAATGCTAGACGACCTGTGCAATTCTGCTTGCTCTACACAGATTGGAAATGCTCTGTGAATTAGGCACTTAATCTCTGCCTGCAGGGGAATGTCCATCATATGTAACGGGACCCAATCTGATGACCAGAACCCAACTGACTCTCTTTCCAGTTCTTAGGCAAGGAAGCATCACCTTCATTGATTAAGTCTGACCTGTCACTGAGTGTGTCAGCACCTTGGGCAGAGATCAACATGATAGCTGCACAGCTTTATGTGCTTCTTAATTTGTGTCAGCCAATCACATTCCTTTATTACTAAGGTGGCGGCATCTTGACAGGAAATTAATTCCAACCAACCCAAACTCTTTGACCACTCAGAACTCTCAGTCCTAGCAATCACAGTGAGAAAATATGATGTGCTACACATAGATCGGCATTTCAGAGGCCTAATGTGAGGTCAGTGGAGGGAGAGGAGGGTGGAGTGAGAGGAGGGTGGCGGGAGAAGACCGAAGTAGAGGATAGATGAGGATGGAATGGGTGAGTAAAGAGGGGACAGGGAGCTGTTTGTGGAGGATGTGGATTGTGAATTATTAAGACCATCTGTAGCACTAAGTCCCAAAAATAAAACCCTCTAACTATTAGACAGATGTCAATAAATAGATCTGCATAGGATTGTCTTGGCCTTCGGAACACTATTGGCCATCACTCTCTCGTCTCACTCCTCCTTATTTTAGGCATCCCTAATGCCAGGTTAGTTTGGCCAACAATCTGTAACCCTTAGTACCTAAGCACCTGACTAAGATAAAGTTGCAGTCTTTAGGTCCTCGCCTGTTTTACTCTCTCCAGGACTTCTAGGGGTAACCCTGCTCCTTGCAATCAACATTTAACATTTGATGTTTCTATTGAGAGTTGGGGGATCTGTTTTGGCAAAGTCTCTTCACCACTCTCTCACTCTCTGTCTCCTATCCTTGTTCGTCTCCATCCCTTCTATTTCCTACGGACTCCTTTCCCTCCATACCCTTCAAACCCATTCTGATCTTGTTACCATCCCCTCTGTCCTACCACATATTTCTCCTATCCCTCACCTCACACTCTATACTCATGTATATTGTTCCCCTACAAAAGCTACTCTACTCTACAAACCTGTCCCACACAAACACCCTCATTTCTCTCCAGAGCCCTTCTTTTCACACTACCTCTCATACACTCCTCTCTTCTATCCCTAATCTCTTCCTGCACCCACTCCCTCTCACTCTATCTACTACACGCCCTCCACTACTTCTGTCTTCCACATTTCCCTCGCTACTACCTTCTTAAATTAGTACCACACTCTCACTACCAAAACCTCACCTGCACTCTTCTCCAACTCTGCCACCAACTCTTCAGTTCTACGCTTCTCGTCCATCCTCTGCCTGGTCTCTTGGTCCACCTCCACACCTCCTGACCTCACACTTGCAAGCCCACACTCTTCCCTTCACTTGTTCCCCTTATATTCTGTGTGCCTCCTGCCTTTAACCTCCCCAGCCCTCCATTGGCTCCAGTGCTCACCTGACTCTGTGGGCCAATCTATCCCTGTCTTTTCTGGAAGGGGCTGTGTTATACAGGTTTTTTAAGAGTTTCCCATAAGCATCGCCACCCCTGTCCCCCGCACACTGCCATTTCCACCATGGTTTTGTCTCTAATGGTCTCCCTGCTTTCTTTGGCTCTAGAATTTAGTTTGGCCTGTGGTTCCTAGTTGTGCTGGTGAGTTTTGTGTCAAATCTGATTTGGGAATGATGGGCAGGGAGCAGGAGAGGCACTGAAGTCTCTTCTCACTCCCAGTTCATTTTCTGTTGCCCCAACATCCTTCTGATCATGTTCTCCCTCCCTCTCTCTCCCAAGGCCTCTGCCTTTCCCCAGTATCTTTTCTATCCTTTCTGCTGGCCCCTTCCCAATCCCTCCCTCGGACCCGTTTGAGGTTAGCAATTTGGGTGCTTGGTGTCTTAACAGTCTGGTTTAGATTCCTGTTTCCTGGCTCCAATCTGGGTTTCCATGTTTGATCCTGGGTGCCTTCTTGGAGCTGTTATCCTGAAATGGAAAAGAGAGAACACTGACCAGGAAGAGTACTGGCAAGTGCTGTGTGTCAGAGGGTTGCACCATTGTCAGCATGCATGATGTATGCTGTGCAATGGTATGTAACAGGGACTGGGGCCCCACAGACTCCCTCTCCCCACTTCTGGGAGAGGTCCCTATTCCGTCCTGACAGGGTCATGACCCTGTCACAATAGGGAGGGGTTGGGAAGGGGCCAGCAGAATGGGTAGAACAGATTATAGGGGAAGACAGAGGCCTTGGGTGAGAGAGGGATTGAGATCATGATTAGAAGAAGCAGTAGGGTGGTTAGGTGCATAGTGAGAAGAGTTAAGTGCAAGTGGGAAAGTAAAGGGGTGTTGGGATAGGACAGTGGGAGGGGATATCCTAGGGTGTGTGGTGAGTGTATCTGTGGTGGTCAGTAGTATACGAGGCAGATGTGATAGGGATTCAAGTGAGCACCTTGCAGAGTGGTCATCTGCTGCTCTGTGACTTGACTCTTGAGTCTTGATTGTTAACTAAACCATTGCACTTCAGAATAAAGTGCCATAGACAGGCCACCTGCAATGGTTAAACTGACAAATGGAATCATAGAAGCACAGAATGCCAGAATGGTAGCTTCACAGCACAATACATAGGTTACGTATGAGAGGAGAAGGAAAGTGGATGGTTCGAAGAAGGAGGATTCAGAGAGCACATACTGTGAGAGATAGACATGGTGGTGTTCTTTTCTGATTAAAATGGGTTGGTTGGGGGGAAGGGAGGGCAGAGTGTAGCCCAAACAGTGCCAAACAGGCCTTAACCTTCGCCGGGCACTGCAGCCAAGGGCATCACAGCTAAGGATGCCTATGAACTGTGGTCATCTGGCCCCTCTCTCATATGACAATCAGTGCTCATTCTGGAAGAACAATGGCTATCCATAAAACAAGGACATGCCAGCAGCAGCAGCAACAGCAGCAGCAGCAGCAGAAGGAGCAGCAGACAATGCCACTTTACATTTCCCTCTCTACTACCATTGAGAGAAGATACAGAAGAAAGGGCAGTAGAGAGAGTAAAGAAAACGATTGATTAACATGGGTATGGGGGGAGGTGGGGGAATGGGCTGAGGAGAGAGTAGAACCACGGTGACAGGTGTGGGAAGACTTATAGCAGATAGGGCCAGGAGAACGGTGAGAGGAAGGGAATTGGGATGTCGGAAATGAGATGGTGGAATGGGTGCAAGGGAATGAGGAAGGAGCAGGGAAGGGGATACGGTGTAGGGTGGTAGATGAGGTTGTAGAGTGGAAAGGAAATGAAAGTGGGTTGGGTAAGGAAGGGATAGAGCAGGAGAGATGAATGATATGTAGGGGATAAGGAGCACAGAGGGCATGGGAGAAGGGTATCAAAGGAGATAGGGTAGAGGTGTGGAGGTAGAGGGGATCAATGGGAGAGGATGTAGTATGAGGAGTTGGAAATAGAGGTGAGGGGAGGGTGACAGTGGAGGGAGGACATGCATGATGGGATGGGATAGAGAGAGAGGAGAATGGTGGCAGATGTGAGTGGGTTGTGTTAGGTAGCAGGGAAGGCTATAGGTGGCTGCAGAGGTGGACAGTTGAGATATCCAAGGAGAGAGGAGGAAGTTGTCAGGGGGCAGGTAAAGGGCTTCAATGGTCAGTGGAGGAGTGAGAGTAGACTAGGGAACACAAAAGGAAGGTGACAGAAAAGAAGGGGGATGCGGGAGAGAGGAGGGGAGAATAGGGTTGGGGTAAAGCAGAGAGAGGCAGCACCTGAGGATAGGGGTGAAGGGGGTGACTTTAAGAGGGAGTGTCAGAAAAGGCAGGACAGTGGAGCAGTCGAAGAAGATGGGGTGTGGTGAGAGAAGGGGTGAAAGAGAGGGTATGCAGGGAGGGGAAGTTCCTTCTTCCTCCCTCCCTAACGTATTGTCTAGCGAAGTAGGGGGAGGGGGGCAGCGGGGTGATAGGTAAAAAGTAGAGAAAGGTGTCTAATGGAAGATTGTAAAAGAGGAGGGGAGGGTGGAGGATGCTTATGGTTATGAGGGAAGGAGGAGAGAGTTGTGGGGCAATGGGAAAGGGAGGTTTCAGAAATTGCACAGGAGTTTAAGAGGGGTTGCTTGAGGGGAAGGATGAAAGGGGGTGGTAGAAACGAGGGGCGAGAGGGTAGACTAAGTGGAGAGGGGTAGAGGGCATGCATGAACACAGGGAACATAGCAAGGGATGAGAGAGGATGGGTATGGGTCTGAGGAGGAATGGGTAGTGTGGAGAGAAGAGGGGAAGAGTGGGGTTTGAAGTAGTAATGGGGCGAGGGTAAAGGGAGTGGGAAGAGAAAATGCGGTGGAAGAGAGAGAGAAGGGTCTTGAGAGTGAGGAGAGGAGGAAAAGGAGGTGCAGTTATAAGGAGAGTAATAAGGGATAGGAGCTGAAGGGGGAAGTAGGAGAACAGAGGGTGAGCTGACAGGGAGGTAACTGGAGAGGGGAGATGAGGAATTGCGATAAAAGAGGGAGAGCCCAAATAGGGGGCGGGAATGGAAGAGAAGGGGGTGGAAGAGAAGAAGGGTGAGGTAAAGAGAAAGGGGAGGGGAGAGTGGGAGAGGGTGGGCAAGATGTGATGTGGAACAGTGTGAGGGAGAAGGGATAGTAGGGAAGAAAAGAGACCAGGGACGTCATTTGGGGGTCACCAGGGGTCGCAGTTGCGACCCCTGAGGTCTCCCTTGCTACCCCTGTGGCCTCCCTTGCTACCCCTAGAATTTGTATTTTTTTATTTTTTTACTTTATTTAAAAACTTTTTTTAAAAAAAAAATGTATGCTCCTGGGCTGTGGCCAGTGCCATGTGGCTTTTTATTTTTTGAGTGTTGACTTTCTTGTTCAGGCCTCTTAGAAAAAAAAAACGGGGTTCCACAAGTGTATCACTTGGAGCAGTGACGCTAAATAAGAAAGAATAGGAATAACACATAATTTGTCTTTCTGGAATTCTATCCAATAATTGCTAGACTTATAAAGGTTTATTTCCAGGCACACTTCGGGTGGTGAGTCTCTGATTTAGTCTGTTCTTAAGCACCTCGACTCAGCCTTTCTCCCTTCTGAGGTCGATAAATGAGTACCAACACAGGTTGGGTGATATTGTATGTAAATTTGATCTATATAAAACGCTGAAGCGTAAGTGCTATATAATAACATATCATTATCAATTGGCCTTGGACGTCTGCTTGCATTCACAGTAATTTGGTAATATGGTCCTATACACACTGATATTAACGATACATATGGTGATCCATTCTTGTATGAAATGTATATAACATTATAGTGATATTGCAACCATATTTTTTGTAGTGTACTTAGGAACAATATGTGATGTCCCTTCCTGTTTTGTGAAGGAGTGAAAGGTTGTGTTCCATCGCTTCCTGTGATGTCACTTCGAGGTGGGGGTCAAATGACATCACTTCCTGTGATGTCATCAGATGTCAAAGGTCATGTGATTTCACTGGCATTTTGGTGAAATGGCGACCCCGAAAGAGAAAGGGAAGAAGGAAAAGGATAGATCGGTGAGAGGAAAGAGGAGTTTGGTGAAAGGTGAGCAGGTGGGATTAGGGTGAGGAAGAAAGGGGTGGGGGTGACTGGGAGAGAGGAAGAGAGAGGTAAATGGATGAGGGAGAGGGAGACTGGAAACAGACATGGGACTTGGGTGAAGAGAGAGGACATGGGCCAGTGAAGAAAGGCGGAGAGAGTTTGATTAGAAGGTGGCAGGGGAAGTGGGGGGAGGGATGGGGAGTTATGGGGGTAGGAGAGCAGAGGGAAAGAGTTAATGGGGAGCAAGGGGCAGGGGAAGCAGGGGGATAAGTAGGAGATGTAGCAGAAAAGCTAGAAAGTAGGGTTGGGTTGAAAGGGTGAGAGGGCAAGGGGAGAGAGAGGGCAGGTTGGATGAGGAGGGAGAAGGGTAGAGAGAGAGATAGAGCGAGGGCCGGGGATATGAAAGGCGTAGCGAGTAAGGGGGTGAAGGGCAGACAGGGGTACAGGAAAGCAGAGGGAATGTGGGAACGGGGGAAATGGGCCGAGAAGAGGGGAGGGGATAAAGAGTGTAAGAGAAAGTGAGGTGATGGGGTGAGGGGTTTGGGATAGGGAGATAAGTGGGAAAGGTTGATAAAGGGGAGGATGCAGAAAGGAAGGGTTGGCCGGGAGGAGGTGAAAATTGTGAAGAGGGGGCGGATTAAAAGGGGATGAGGTGGAGTCCGAAGGGGCAGACGGAGGGGAGTACATGTGTGTGACAGACGAGGAGGAAGATAGGAGGGCTAGGGGGAGAGGAGGGAGTGAGGTTTATATGCGGAGATAGACGTGAGGGATATCACCATGGAGCGGAATGAGAGGGGGAAAGTGGAGTTGAAGGATGGCAAAGGGGAAGATATGGGAAATGTAAGAGAGAGGTGAAAGCGAGAGTAGGACTGAAGTGGTATTAGAAAAGGAGGTGCGGGGTTGGGGAGGAGGGAGATGGGGTGAGTGGGAAGAGGCAGTGAATTGGTGAGAGAATGGGAAGGTGATAGTTGAGTTCGCAGCATTGGAGAGAGGGTTGGGAGATGGGTTGCTTCATGAATGATGGTGGGGGGAGTGGGGTGGGAGGTGTCGGGGTGAGGGAGAATGATGTGAAGTAGTAGGGAAGAGGTCATGGTCTGCTGAGGGGAACCTTTTTGAGAGATGGGATGAGAGGGCGGTAAGGGAAAATGAGTATGGGGAGAGGTGGCAGAGAGGAGGGATGTGTTTTGTGTATGGCAAGAGGTGATGAGGAGAGTCGAGTAGTGGTGGGGGAGACAAAAAAGGAGGGAGAATGGATGGAGAGAGGGGTGAGTTTTAGGGAACAGGGAAAGAAGGTAGGAAGGGAGAGATATGATGAGAGGCTGGGAAGGGAGACGGATAAGAGGGGAAGAATGGATAGGAGAAGGTGATGAGGGGTGTCCATTGAGAGGAGGAGGCAGGAGAAGTGGTAGATGGTGGAGGTAGCATGGTAAGGATTAAGGTGGGAATACTGCCGGGAAAGTTAAAAAAAGGGCAGTGGAAGAGGGGAGTTGGAGATGTTAGCGTAGGTAGATATGGTAAACATCATGAGTATGGTCACGGGTATGGAGCAGTGGAAGTAGATGGAGTTTGATTGGGGAGGAGGAGAAGGGGTAGATCAAAGACAGGGTAGGAGAGAAAAATATGGGAGAGAGAGGGGTAATGGGAAAGGTAACAATGTTTGAATGGGGCAATAGGAAGAAGGGGAGAGCGGCTGTGAGGGGAATAGTGATGGTGGTGAAGGGAAGAGTACAGTGAAAGGAGAAGCGGTAAGTGGGAGGAGTGGATGGGGAGAGGGACAGGGAACCTTGGTTGGCGAAAATCACAGTTGTAGATGGGGAAAGTGGGAATAAGGGAGAGGGGTTATGTGGTGGAACAGTGTAAATAGGGATGGGGAATGGGAAGATGGAAAAGGGGAGGGAGAGGAAAGGTGAGAAGGGAGGAGTGATGAGGTGAGGGTAAGGAGTGAGAGAGTGAAAGGGGGAGCGGAGACATGGAGCAGAACAGTGAAGGACAGGGGTGAGGGAATGGAGGGCAGGGAGTCGGGAGAGAGAAATGAGGGAGTCAGTGTGAGAAATGGAGAGGGAAATGGGTAGGTGAAGTGGGGGGAATGAAGAGATGCGGAAAATAGATGATCGGGAGAGAGGGAGAGGGGGGTTGGAGAAGAGAGAAGCGGTTGGGAGGGAAAGAAGGCTGCAGGATAAAGAGTGAGGGCTCAGAGTGTCATTGGGATGGGGTGGGGGTAGACAGGGATTATTGAGGTGAGGGAAGAGGGGTACATCCATAGGGAGAGAGTGCAGAGAGGGAGTGAAGCCATACATACATGGGGGAGTGATAATGGGGGAGACATGGAGAAGAGCTGGATGAGGAGGGGAGTTGTCGAGAGAGAGGGTAGCGCAAGAATAACCAAGGAGTGGATGAGAGGATAGAGGGTGATTAGGTGAAGGGGACAGGAATTTTGACGGGGGAAAACAAAACGTGACTGGGGATGTTGATTTGTGAAAATTGGGGATGGGGCAGTGTGGTGAGTGGGAGAGCGGGGATGTTGGAAAGGGGAGAATATGTGGTTGGGGAGGAGAAGAAGGAGTAGGGGGAGGGAGGAAATTGGGAGAACTGAATAAAGGAAGGCAAGAGGAGAGGTGTGAAGGGGAAGGAAAAAGAGGGCAGCGAAGGAAGGCAAGTTAGAGGGACTCATTCTCTGCCACTCCTGTCCCACATTTCCCACTCCCTGCTATCCATTCTCTCACCTTCCTCCTCTACCTCTCTCGCCTTCCCTCCCTAGTTCCCAAGTTACAAGGAACCAGGGAGGGGAGGCGAGAGAGGTAGCTGAGGAAGGTGTGAGAGAATGGATAGAGGGAGTGGAAAATGTGGGACAGACGTGGGAGAGAATGAGTATTGGACTGGGGTGAAGGGTGGGAATTGGCGTCAGGATAAGGGGGTTTGATAACCACATAACAGAATTAGGTTTTAGGTAAGGAAGAATGGTACAGCAGGGCGAAGGGAGGATGGGTTGGTGGGCAGAGGAGACGTGAGCAGGCTAAGCTGGGGATTGAAATAAGGGGTAAACAAGGAGTGGAGTGGGGAGAACTGAAAAAGACACATTTTGGAATGGGAGCATTTAAGAAAGTTTGAAGTGTGAGAATTAGAACATTGAAACTTTGATTGGAAAGAAGATTCAGAGAATGGTTTAGGTTAGGGGATTGTGAAGGTCAAGGTAAAGGATTTCGGGGTAAGGGTTACATTGAGTTTCAATTTGGTATTAATTCAGTTCACTGTCCAGTTTTTTATTTGGCTTATTTACCCACCTTCAGCTTGTACACCCACCTATTGCCCATGTCAGTCCATTGGTCTGGAAACCCACCTGCAGCTTCTGGCCATTTGGTTCCCTCTGCCGCAGCAGTGATCCTTCCTGTTCAAGGTCCTGGTCTTCAATGCTACATCACCCTGGCAACAAGCCATTTATACTTGTGGCTTGTCACAATGGAGAATGTATTATATGTCACCATGACATCTGAACAGTGTGGGAGATACCATGTGCCACCTAATTTAAGGTGGTAGATGATAAACAATTAGATGAAGATCTACTTCTTATAAGTCTCACGAAGATAATCAAACCATCCCTGAACCTAAATTAAAGGCTCTGTACTTAATGTGAGCCTGCCTCATACATGCCTAGCTCCCCTTTTCTGCAGTGTACACCCCCCTGTGCACACGCTACTATCTTCATGATCTCTAAGCCTTGTGACATCACAGACAGAACTGCAGCAGTGACCTCATCAGTGTTCTTCCCTCAGAGTTCCTGATTGACTGATGATGCTGAATAGTCATAGACCCTTTTAAATATATTTTAATGAGCGTACACTCTCCTCAGACTTTATTTCAAATTACCTTCTATATATTCAGTGTCCTATCTCCTCAAATCACACTGTACAGGACCCTCCGCTGTCAACAACTGGGTGACTTTGTAAAAGTATCCATATGACCACAAAATGAGTCCCCAGTGAGTGCACAACAAAATCATTGTGTCAGGAGAATTAAAAGAAACAGTTTGCAAATATTTGTGCCACTGTTGGAAGAGATCCTGGAATATTTCAAAATATGCTGGAGGTGGGTTTGCTTCCCAATCTTAGAAAGAACAAGCATTGGATTCCCTGGATGGGAGTAAACAGAGTCTTCCCATTGCCCATCACCTTGACAATCCAGAAATCAAAGTGCTCTTTTTAGTTTTGGCGTCATTTGGTGGTGCAACGCGCCACCATATGTAGCAAAACCTTTGCTACACAGAACGGAGATGAAGAAGGTGAATTTAAAACCATAATATCTTGTTGGCATTGCTGGCTGGACAAAACTGAAATTGCACAGTTTGTTCATTTAAGTGCCCTTCCGCTATTTGAACAAATATGCTAGCGCTTTACATTACTTGGGCCAATGCAGAGTTGCCTTTTATGTTTTGGTGCACAGTGATCCTTCCCTTTCCCCCCACATGCAAATGAGAATGAGTGTAGCGTGTTCATGAGGATGTGTGTGAGCATGTATGCAAGATTGAAGATTAGGACTAGAGCTGGTGGCGGGTCAAGAAAAAGCAGTCATTTGCCAGGCACCGCTTGGTGACTGTCAGTGTGGTTTCAAACTTTTTCACTTCACAAAAGTTTTTTTTAGCCCTTGTCTCTACCTTAACCATGAGCCTTCCAGAGTGGCCAACAATGATGTACTTTAGTTTAAGTAGATATATGTGCAATAAACGGTTCTGTGTAGTTGAAGAAAGTTTCAAACTTGTATCTTTCTAACTTTGATACGAAACAAATGCATGTAAAGTATGATATGATATGATATGGCATTTGTAACGCGCCTATAAACAAGTGTTTCAAGGCGCGACGAGGCAGGGAGGGGAAACAAGGGGAAGACAGACAACGATCCTACTAGGCCAGGTGTCATTTAGATCGCGCAAGTGCAGGGGTAGGGAGGAGGGAAAAGTGCAAGGGGAAGGGGAGGGGGGGAAGTGCAGTACAGGGTAAGTAGAATAAATATAAATAATAGGGCCAGCTGGTGGCAAGTGCAAGGTAAGTGCAGACAAGTGCTGGGGAGGGGGGGCTGTAGGGATACAGAGACAGTCCCGCAGTGCAGGGGTTGCCAGGGAGGCAGTGCAAGTGGAGAGTGGCTGGGCCAAGGACCGAGGTTGGAGAGAGTGGCCCAGTTGCAGATTCAGTGCAGTTTCAGGGAAGAATTTAGCAGGGGAGAGGGAGAGAGAAAGCAGAAGCAAAGAGGAAGGTTTTGAGGTGCTTTCGGAACCGGAAATGGTTCTCCTCAAGTTTCAGGGAGGCAGGAAGGCTGTTCCAGAGGGAGGCCCCTGCGGGGGAGAGAGATCTACCCCAAGTACATCCGGATGATCACAAAGAAGGACTGATTGTCTATACACTGGCCTGCTGGATGAGCTAACCCGGATTGGGGGAAGAAGCAAAACAAATGTGTTAATGCGCAGGTTCACAGGCCAGGGTTCGTGGCCACCAAAGCAGATATTCAGCTCCTCCTGCAAGAGATAAAAGATGACATCAAAAGAAAAACAACATCGAGCATAGCGGAACTTGGCCACAATAACACAATGACGGAGAACCAATCCACGGGCCTTGAATAACGAATCAGTGAGGTGGAAACCACCTCTTGCGAAGTTCTCAACTTGTCTGAATTGACATCTGGAATGGAAACCTTGGAAACCTCTGGGGAGTAGCTAGCCGTAAAGGTGGAGGAACAGGAAAACAGGGCTAGGTGCAGTAAAATGCGTATTCACCTACGGCCAATCGCTTCCCCCACTCATCCTCAAATTGGTACAGTCGGCCGAATAGATGCATCTCACCCAGGAATGCCCACTACAGCCGACCCTACACGTGTAGTGCCAGCCCTAAATACCACTCTTAACGTTCAAGGGCTGTGATCCCCAAGGGAAAAGAAGAGCATACTATACAGATGCTGAGCCATATTGCAAGGGGTGTTACCCTAATCCAGGAAAAACACCTGCAGCGAGTGGACGAACCTCGTCTCAGACACCCACATTTTCCCCAACAGTTTTTCGTGCCCCATAGATCTAAGAAGAGGGGGGGTGATACTTATCGTTAGGGAGCATCCCTTTTCCAAAATAATGCTCAGAAGCGATCCAGAGGACCACTTTTTATTCTTAAAAGGGAGGCTGGGGGACACATGTTCATGTTCGCTTTTGTTTATGGTCCAAACGAGGACCAAGCCAACGTTTTCATGCAATTAGCGGGGCCTTTGCAGAGGGTTTCACAGTAATAGAAGGGAACGTTATTCAGGTTGATTCCATTTTCCTCTGAGGTGCAGATTGGGATCAGGTGCTCAACAGATCATATCACTACACAGGCTTTCCTCTAGACCAAAACCCCCCTGGCAGCTGAAGGAGACTCTCTTCTGTGACCCGACGATTAGCGCAGCTGTATGCTCCGCTATTAACCAATATTTTGAGATGAATATAACGCCTGCCATGTTCTGGAACACTCTCTGGGATGCCTTCTAGGCAATTCTACTGGGCAAATTTATCACCAAGGGAACAACATGCATAAGAGTGAAAGAAGCCGTTAGAAAACAACTGTAGGCATAGGTCTACTCTTTGGAATCACGGCACACGGCCTCCCAATCCCTCAGAGCTTTAGGTAATCTTATAGTGGCCAGGGCCAAGCTCGAATCTCATCTCTCTGACCGCGCGGCACACGCCATCACTGCGACAAAGCAGAGATACTAAACCCAGGAAAGCAAGAGCAATAGGTTTATGGTGGCGAAGCTAAAAGGTCTTAAATACAGAAATATAACCTCTTATCTGTGTGACGACTCGAAGTTGTCACAATTTGGAGAAGCTGAGAAAACAGAACTGTTGCACTCATTTTTTTCCCAGCTCGTGTCCACGGCCTCTCTGAGCCCAACAGAACAAACAGTAGGCCATATACGAAAAGCTGGTCTCCTTGGCTGGACGGTTCTCATATAGAATCCTTAGAATCCCCAATAACTAAGAAGGATCTGGACAAAGTAATCTCCACCCTCCCATTAAATAAGGCCCCGGACAGCTTTACGGCTCATTTTCATAAGCAATTCAAAGGCCAACTAATAGGCCCTTTAACCTATTTAACTCCTTTCTGGGCTCTGGAGCCGTGACTTCAACCATGGCTGAATCGATAACAACCTTAATCTTGAAACCAGGGAAACTGGTGGAGGAGTGTAACTCCTATCACTGCATCGCTCTGTTAAATATGGATGCAAAAATGTATGACAAGATTCTGGCCAACTGGCTTTCTACAGCACTCCTGACAATTATTCACTCAGACCAGTCAGGTTTTATAGCTTAGAGGTCCACACAGGACAATGTTTGTTGGGCCGTACACCTACTAGACATGCGTAAGCAGAGGGACCTAAACTTCTCCTAACAGCATTGGAAGCAAACAAAGTATTCAATCACCTAGATTGGAGGAGCCTGAAAGAAACCCTGAAAGCAATGGATGCGGGTCGAGTTTTAGACATTGGGTTCACGCCACGCAGGCATTACCCAACACAAGGATCAGGGAGAACGATCAGATCACCCCCCGAGATATCTGAAGTTAGGGACACCTAAGGGCTGCCCCATATGTCCCTTGTTATGCGCTCTCACCATGGAACCCTTGGCAAAGAACATCTGGTCACACGCCCAGGTTCAAGGCATCGTGGTAGTCCCAATCCCCCAGAAAATAACTCTCTATGCGGATGATGTACTTTTGTTTTGAGGTAATACAGAGCAATTGCTCCACCATGTGATTAACGAACAGGCTGCGTTTGAGGCTTGTTCCGGATACAAGGTTAAATATTCTAAATCCCAATGGCTGAACATTTTGGAGCAAGAGGAAGTAATACTGCAACTGCAGGGTGATTTGCATCTGAAATGGTCCACCGAATTTCATAGAATATCTAGACATCCAGATTATGAATCAGAGGAAATACCTCCTCTCACGTAACCTGAGGCCCCCACTGAAGATTCTAGCTGCGGATATGGCAGGGTTGGCACCCCCTGCATATCTCATGGCTTGGACGGGTACATGACATTAAAATAAATTTTCTCTCAAGACTCCTCTGTTTTCAGTAACCTCCCAGTGCATATTCCTAGGATATCTTGTGAAAACAAAGAAATTGATATGAGGCTGGGAAGCCCAAAGGAAACACGCCAACACAGGTTACAAAGGACATACAAAGTGCTTTATTTAAAAGCTACAGCAGTTACCAAAAAAGTCAATTGACAAACGGATAGCTATTCGGCTCTCAGAGTAACGTAACGAACTTCAACGAAGGTTCAATGCATTAGTAGAGAGACCGTACATTGGGATATTTGTGCTTTTATACTTTTTATCCAGCTCTGGCCAACCCCCTCGCGGGTTAACCATTCTTAGGACCAGGCCTAGGGTTCCTTGCCAGGTCAATCCCATAATGTATGCATTTTTGATCAGTTCCGCTGATACAGTTGTTCATTTACACATAGGTCAGGGATAGGACAAGGTCTCAGTTCGCGACCCCGACAAGTGGCCTGCAGGCATATTACTTATTCATGTGTGCGGAGGGCACAATGGCCAGAATCTCACTCAGAATGTCATTCGGCCTCCATTTTGATGTTCAGGGTGACTTCCACATAACAAGAGATCCTAAAATGGCAGCTAAATCCAAGATGGCGACTTACACAGTTTTCGTTAAGGTCAAGACCTTGCCGCGGAATCTATTTAGACGATATTTTAGACAACTTGGCGTAGGCCAACACACATTCAAATACTGCGATAGGAGGCATAATATTATTTCAATTCCAACAGACCCTCCTTTTGGCCTATGCCAAGTGCTAACATCATTTCTAATACTTTTGAAAATAACTCCATGTGTTGTCATCCATAGATCCCGAATCATTGTCTGTAATATCTATAGCCATTAGGTCGTTCATCAAAACCTCTTGTAACACAAATTCTTTAGATGCTGCATCTGGGGCATATATTTTATGCCCTATTGTGCTCACTGCTTGGACACAACATCCACCTAGCATTCCACATATACTCAGAAGACAATGAAAACAGCAACAAAGGAATAGCAGGATCCCCAAAATAACCAGAATAACAGAAAGCACCTTCCAACCCCAAGATCATAAAGAATCCCAGAACCAAGTGCTAAGATTCCAATCTCCTACAGGGATATGTACTTCAGAACTAAGATTATGCAAGTTCTGTATTGCGTTAAAAATTGTTGGGAGGAATCTGGTACGAAAACACAGCAAGCGGACCCCACTAATTTGCATACTTCACCTCGTTCTGCCAAAATGACATCTAATGCCATCCGATTTTGGAGTGCTACCAATCTTATTGCTTTTTGCTCTAAGGTCATATTGTAGAGTATGTCCGTGGTCCGGTTGATCGTTCTTTCCAGTACCCTTGATAATCCCCTAATGTTCTCAGAGTTTGTTATTTGTCCCCAAAAGGGTACAACTGATTTCGCTATATCTCCCAATACTTGCCCAGGGGTATCTCCATTCTTGTCCCGCCTTTGGCGAGCCTTAGAAACCTCCAATGTACTAGCTACAAATACCCCGGGTAATAATATTCCTAAATAACAGGTTCCCTGCCAATCCTTGGGCAACCAGGGAAATGCTAAACTACCACAAACAAAATAAACAGGCCCCCCTACATACAGAGGCCTGTTTTCTCCAGTCAAATTTACAATGTTCTTACAACCTTCAAAATCTCCCATTGGCCTAGTGCCATTTCTTTGTACACAAAAGGGAACCGAATCGGGGCTATGATTTATAGAATAAGAAGGAGGTACGGCGTCCTTATTGCCTATCGGAGCCATTTTAAAGGAAATTAGAGTTTGAAAAGGAAGAGATAGTTTATCAGACGGCCTAATAGAAGTGACATTAGGTTTACTTCTATTTTCAAAAAGCGAGCATCTCAGGGGAGTCAATTCACGTTTCTCGAAATCATTCAGATTAGTTCCATCGAAGTTCCCTGAGATGCTATCATTCCATCGGCCAAAGAATAGTGCTCTAAGGGAGGCATAGCAAGCAGTCGTTAAAGGTAAAGGATGTATATACCATCCAAGTCCCTTGTTCCCATGTTGCGGCAAATGAGTACAAATCCAACAATTACTCTTATTAAAAATGGCATGAGTTGCATTCATTACTATCATTAGAGTATTATTATGATACTTTTGTCTATGTTGGGAGTCTCTAGGGGACAGAGTGTGAAGGTGTACAGAGGGAGTCAAAACAGTTGGTACAATCTCGGTCGGTAGCAAAGGTTTCAGAGGATAGATTTCTTCAAAATACCAAAGTCCTACAGCAGCAGTTGCAAAAATAACAATTATCATTATCAAAACATAGCAGTACATTTTCGGGGCCCAGGCACATTGTTCATTGTCCAAGTATGTCACCCCCTTATTCACAAGTCCAATGCGGGGAGCAGCAGCGGAGGTGGCAGGCATTGTAGTTCCTCAATCGACGACCCCAATGTTCGTTGCTGGCGACGCTACGGTCGCGCGATTTCTTAGTCCTTCCCAACCCTAGCCAGCAGAATCCCTTTTGTTCAACAGAACTTTCTTATAAAAAGGAAAACTTCCAATCACTTCCTTTTCCCAGATGCACGGAAAAACCTGTGCCGTAGTTCTATTTCCTTTGTCGAAGGTTGTACCTGGTGGTACCCAAAATTGTCTGATCCGGAAATAAGGTGTCGTCACTTCCTGAGGGAAGCGACATATCGGAGGCGACGGAAGTCGCAGAGCTTGAAACAGTGTTTTCCGGAAGTGATTTTTCAAGAGAGTGCGGAGACGAAATGGACTGTTCCCCAAGCTCCTCGGGCTCAGAGAAATTCTCCGACGCACTCACAGCGCTGTTTGCTACTCCAAGATCAGAGACTGTAAAATCAGCGAGGGGTTCTGCTTCTTCTGTAACATGTGGCGTCGGGTGAGGACGTTTCTTGACATGCGTCGCGTGGATCCAGTTCTTCTTTCCAACCACCCGCACTGCTGTCCTGGTGACCAGTAACACCTGGTAGGGTCCCCGCCAGCGAGGCGCGAGACAGGAAGACCTCTCGTAGGCCTTCACTAGGACCCAACTTCCAGGCTGTATATCGTGTCCTAGGCCCGTGAACCGTACAGGTAAAGCCGAGTGCACCTGGTGATAAATGAAATACAGGTTTTTAGTTAACTGGTTACAGTAGTCTACAAGCAATACATTTTCCACCTCTCTTAGGGCTTTAGGTTTCGGGAGACCCCAAATGTTAGCAGGTCTCCCCATCACTACTTCAAATGGAGAAAGCCTGGTTTTAGTCTTAGGTGTGGTACGCATAACTAATAATACAATAGGTAAGGCATCTGGCCATTTCAGTTTGGTATCAGCACATGTTTTTGCAAGCTTATTCTTTAAGATACCATTGTGTCTTTCCACCAATCCAGCACTTTGAGTGAAATCGTTTTTCAATACATAAAGCTGTGCATATCTGCAAAATTACTGCTGCAATAAAGTGGGGACCATTATCCGACCAAATTACCCTCGGGAGCCCAAATCGAGGAAAGAATTCTTTTACCATAATCTTTGCAGTGGTCATGGCGGTAGCATCGTTAACGGGGAAAGCCTCGACCCATTTACTCAAGGCACAAATAATTACAAGAACATATTTCAGATTATTACATCGTTCCATCTCAATAAAATCAAAGTGAATGACCTCGAAGGGAACAGAAGGGGGCCCAAAGCTTCCCCTTGGAGTTACTGTCCCCTTACCCACATTGTGCTGTAAGCAGATCATACAGTTCTGGACATGCCTCTTTGCAGTCTCCAGAATCTTGTTATTCACCCAAACTTGTTCTAACATTTTCGTGATTTGCTGGGCACACACATGTATAGGACCGTGTGCCATCGTAACCATTGCCAATACATATGAATCAGGGAGCAACCATTTTCCTTCGGATGTATCCACCCAACACCCTTCATCATCCAATTTCCCCATTCCTTCAGCCCACCTTTTAGATTCTTCTATTGTGGCATCAGTTTGAATATCTCGCACAGACCCAATACCTTCATCCGTTATGTAAGCATCTCTCATTTCCCTCAAGGCATACATGTCGGTGCTAAGGTCTGTGACCGTTTGTCTGGCTATCAGGTCCGCAAAGGCGTTCCCTTTGCCCACCTCATCTATGACCTTACGATGTGCTGCACATTTCATGATCGCTAACTGTTAGGGAGTGAGAGTGCCGAGAGTAATTACACTATCAAGGGGCCATGCTGGATCTTGGTCCTTTGTGAGGTCAGGAAACCTCTTTCCGACCAGAGCCTTTCCGAAGTTGTGAGCCACCCCAAATGCGTACTGGCTATCAGTATATATATTTACTATACGCCCTTGGGAGAGTTCACAAGCTCGGGTCAACGCTATAATCTCTGCGGCCTGCGCGGAGGTATGCGAAATTCTCTTAGTTTCAACAACTTTGCTCAATGTAGTAACTGCATAAGCAGCTGTAGATGTACCATCCGAAGGTTTGAAGCAGGAGCCATCGCAAAACGGTTCCCCTTCTGCATTATCCAAAGGAGTATCTATGAGATCTATCCTGCCCTTCGTTTCTTGTTCAGTGGTATACAGGCAGTCATGTAATTCTTCGTCACCGCAAAGGGAAAGGTAAGAGTTCAGCCGGATTAAGAACACAACACCTCTTAATTTGGATGTGAGGGGCAAACAGAATTATTTCATACCTTGTTAACCGCGCAGAGGTGAGGTGTTGCGTTTGGGTTTTATTCAATAGAATATCAACAGAGTGAGGTACCATCAAAATCAAATCATGGCCTAGGACCATTCCCTCACTCTGTTTTACAGACGCGGCAGCAGCAGCGACAGCACGCAAACATCTTGGCAAAGCACATGCGACAGGATCAAGGGCGGAGGAGTAGTAGCCGCACGGCCTATTCTTCCCTCCGTGTTCCTGTGTTAACACAGCCAAAGCACATCCATCACATTCATGCACAAACAACGCAAAGGCCTTGTCATAATTTGGAGTACCCAGAACCGGTGCAGAGCATAACGCGGTTTTGAGAAGCTCAAATGATCGTTGATGTTCCGATTTCCATGGCAGTGGCAGAGAAATGCCCTTCTTCGTCAAAGCCAACATCGGTTTTATCACTAGCGAAAAGTTTGGGATCCACAACCTACAGTAAGAAGCAATACCTATTAAGGCTCTGACTTCCTTCTGTGTATTTGGAACAGACATGCCAGAAATGTGTTTTATTCTTTCAGGTGTCAATCTTCTCCCCTCCTTTGACAGGAGGTAGCCTAAATAGGCGACCTCCTGACAACAATATTGAAATTTTTTAAGCGAAGCTTTATGACCATTTTTGGCTAAATGAACAAGCAACAGTACAGTGCCTTCTTTACAAGCACTCTCAGAGTCTGCAGCCAAAAGCAAATCATCAACATATTGAAGCAGCGTACAAGTAGGTGGCAATTCAAGGGTGTCGAGCTGCTCTTTCAAAGCTCTACCATAAACGCTAGGACTTTCAGTATACCCTTGAGGTGCCCTGGTAAATGTAAATGAGCGTCCCCCCAAGGTGAACGCAAACAGATATCTACTTTCCTCATGTATAGGAATGCTAAAGAAAGCATTTTTTAAATCCACAACGCTGACGTGCGTAGCCGTAGCAGGGATCATTGTCAATATCGTCGTCACATCGGGCACAACTGGAAATTGTGGGGCGACCACTCTGTTAATAGCACGAAGATCAATTATGAACCGGTATCGAATTGCATTGTCGCCTTTCTTATATACAGCCAAGATCGGACTATTACACAAACTACCTGTAATCTCTTCGATCACCCCACGATGCACAAAATCGGAGGCAATGCATTTCAAAGCACATTCGCCCTCAACTGATATTTTATACTGCGGAATGCGTGGTAGTTTCACTCCATGTTTCAGAACTATTTTAACGGGCTCAATCTGTAATACCCCGACATCATTGTCGTCTACCGCCCATAAACATTCCGGGACAATGCTAAACTCAGGAGGTAAAGGTCGAATCAAGAACTGAGAATTAGGAAGTTGCTGTGGTGAAACCGTCAGCCGTACTCCATCAGAAGAACAATGAATTAATGCATTCAATTTCTTTAACAAATTCAACCCCAGCAAATTCTCTCCACAGTTTGAAGTGAGAAGAAAAGGGCAATGGTCCGTAAAGGGACCCAAAGAAACAGACACCGGTGCAGAAACCGGACAGACAGTTGGTATACCAGAAAACCCTACGGAAACATTTGTTTGCCCTGACAGTGGAATGGTTGGAACCCGAGAATGATCAATGGAGCACTTCTGCGCTCCAGTGTCTATCAAAAACTGGTGTTTCCTATTCCCTACTAATAATTCAACGTAGGGGCCTTTCTGATTAACGGGAATAGGTGAAGGTTCCAAACCCTGCTTTGGGCAATCCTAATGAAATAGAGTATCGTTGGAAGGAAGCTCTTCAGAAAGGTAGGCAGCAGAAGGGTGATCAAATATGTTCCTCGAGTCCCCACTCGAGGTCTGATTTTCCCGTGAAAAAGGTTGCTGAGGATCTTGTAAAAACTGACCTCTATCAGGGGCCCCTGCTCCAGGGCGGCCCCTAGGTTGTCTACCCATACCCCCAAACGCACTGTTTGACCTTTGGCGAAGGACAGGGCACTGTGCTCGCCAATGACCTTCCTGGCGGCAATAAGCACATTGATTAATATTCACAGGACCCAAAGGAGTATTTCCTTTTGGGACATACTGACCTCTAGTCTGTGTCGTGCCTCCTCTGGGGTTTCTAACAATTTGCTGTAATAATACTTTGGTTTTCAAATCTCCTTTCCTCTTTTCAATTTTGCCCTTCTCATTGTTAACACGGTTCTCATAATACTGAGCCATGTGCAAAACCTCAGATTGAGATTTTGCCTGCCAAGCGCTCTCAGAGGACATAATCTGTGACTGGATGTCAGGCAACAGTCCACGTACAAATTTGTCCACGAACAACTTTTTCCCAGACTCTGTACCTAAATCCTGTCCACTGAAGTCAGAAAATACCTGCTCGAATCTATTAAAAAATTCGGTGGCGCCTTCAGTTTTTCCTTGGACACAGGCCGTAAGCTTGTCCCAAATAATTCGTTTCTCTGGAATTATAGTTTTTAATTTTGCGACAATTCTATCAGGCAAAGTAAGTATTACCTCTGGGGGTTTCTCACCAGCTGGTCTTTCCCCATTAATCCTAATCATATTAGCCCACGTATCTCCCAACCCTGGCACATCGTCTACTGTCCGAACCTGTTTCCATACATCTACGGGTAGGAGTACAGGAAATAGCAAGTCAATATCACTCAAGGTGAACACAGAAGACTGCAAGACGGACTCTATTTCTTAGTAAAACCCCGTCGGGTTTTTCCTGATATCGGGAACTGATTGCCTAATAGTGTTAACTTCCTGTTGTGAAAACGGGACGTGAACAAATTGTGATACATAATGTGCAGGGATATCCACAGCGGGGGCAACAGTCCCAGCGTTGGCGGGGATCTCAACTTTTGGGACAAAGGTCAGAGGATCCTCTCTCATAGGCAACTGAGATATAGGTACCTCCGGCCGCTTACTAAGCAATAGAGCCAGGTCGAGCGCTAAGGCAGCTGAAGAAGTATCGGGCGAAAAAGCCCTTTTACAAATCCCCAATAATTCTATGGGCCAACTAACCTTCTCTCTTGCACATTCTTCTTGCAGGTACTGTACCATTACCTGAATTACCTTTCTTTGCATTTCTACTGTATACTGACTATATGTGTCATGTACTTCATCTGGCGGAATCGATGAATCCGAGATCCATTGAACCGCATCTTTAGTACAAATTCGTATTTCCTCAGGTGCCGATCTACGGCACGGAAGGAACCATTTCTGTACATATATTCTATCGTCTTCGTCGTCCTCATCTCGTGACTTTTCAAAGTCTTTCCTAAACTCAAACAATTTTTCAACATGCCCGTATACTTTCTGCTCTGTGTCCCTCGAAAGTGCCAAAGCATTCAGATCTCTCACTCCTTGTGGAAGATCCGAATTTTGTAATCTACCCCACATCACACATAAATGAGTCCCCAACCCTTCAATAAAAACATTTTTCTCGGGAAAACTATTCAAATTAGATAATGTGGAAAAAACATTAACTTGATCACCTTTCTCCATACAATGCTTAGCCCATGCAAACAATTCCTGTTTCTTATCTGCAGAAACAGTATTACGAGTGATGATCTTCGGTCCTGCACCTGGATCAACTTCAGTCAATACGGGGCCACTCGGGAGCGGAGGTGTAGGTAAATTTAATAAAGGTGCAACTATCGGTGCAGAAGGAAGGGGCGGTGCGATAGGTGGAGGAACAACAACTAGAGGACTAGGAACAATAGGTTGTACAGGGGGAACAGGAATAACAGCAGGAACAACAGCAGGAATGGGCAGAGCGCCCAAAATAGGAACATACGGAGTTGGCGCAGAGGCATCAGGCCTGCGTTCGTTTAACAATTTCTCAATAAATTCCTCGGAAACATGGAAATCTTTAGAGGGGTAAATTTTCTGGATTCCAAGTGAAAAAGCCCTATCCATATTTTTAACTGATTCTGAACGTTTTTCTTTATCTTTTCGGCGTTTGTTTTATGACGGCGTGCATGTTTGTCCCTACTTTTAAGCTGCTGTAACGCTTCTTTTTTCCAATTCTGTAAAACATCAAAGGCTGCAGGTCTAGCTTTCTTTTTCAACAAGACTGATTCTAGGTATTCAATACCGGGGATCTCAAAACTACCGTTGATTGGCCACTGAAATTCGGAGGCATGTCTGGTCTGTCTGTGCCAAATATCATTAAATACTATACTACCAATGCCATACTTACAGTACATAGTACATGCCGGCGACCCCTCCTGTGGTGCCGGGCGGCTAAATTCCAAGGATTGTCGATCGCTGCGGAACAGAGCCCTAAAGCAGCTAGACAATTTCCCAGGCATTTCGCAAAGAATTGGTGTTACCTGGTCAATAATTGTGTCTGCAGATACAATACGCCAAATTCAAATTGTCAGGGTTAAATTAACAGCTGGGTCACGACTGCACCTGACCAAACCTAAGGAGGACCGTACGGTTTATCAAAGAACTTACCTAATGAATTTTACCTTGTGTTTGGTGGTTTCGACAAATCTGCCCGCCTCAAAAATGGACCCTCGTCAAGATGCTGTGTCAGACCACACGACTATCGTCCAAGGATCGGATCGTGCAGCGCTGCCGAGGTATCGCGTCTCGATCGGTCGGGCCCGCAGAATCACACCATCCGATCCCGGTTCGATAGTCTGCGTCAACCTTCAATGATCCGGCATCAATCTTGAGGGTCCTTATTCGGGCGCCAACTGTGAAAACAAAGAAATTGATATGAGGCTGGGAAGCCCAAAGGAAACACACCAACACAGGTTACAAAGGACATACAAAGTGCTTTATTTAAAAGCTACAGCAGTTACCAAAAAAGTCAATTGACAAACGGATAGCTATTCGGCTCTCAGAGTAACGTAACGAACTTCAACGAAGGTTCAATGCATTAGTAGAGAGACCTTACATTGGGATATTTGTGCTTTTATACTTTTTATCCAGCTCTGGCCAATCCCCTCGCGGGTTAACCATTCTTAGGACCAGGCCTAGGGTTCCTTGCCAGGTCAATCCCATAATGTATGCATTTTTGATCAGTTCCGCTGATACAGTTGTTCATTTACACATAGGTCAGGGATAGGACAAGGTCTCAGTTCGCGACCCGACAAGTGGCCTGCAGGCATATTACTTATTCATGTGTGCGGAGGGCACAATGGCCAGAATCTCACTCAGAATGTCATTCGGCCTCCATTTTGATGTTCAGGGTGACTTCCACATAACAAGAGATCCTAAAATGGCGGCTAACTCCAAGATGGCGACTTACACAGTTTTCGTTAAGGTCAAGACCTTGCCGCGGAATCTATTTACACGATATTTTAGACAACTTGGCGTAGGCCAACACACATTCAAATACTGCGATAGGAGGCATAATATTATTTCAATTCCAACAATCTCATCAGGACATACAGAAGAAGATTTTCTCTTTCATTTGGGGAGGCAGGTGCGTCAGGGTTTCAAAATCACTTCTATATCGGGCAGCCCCACTAGGGTATTTTGGAATTCCGAATATACAAAAATACCACTTGGCGGCCCAACTGGCACATCTGAAGAAGTGGTACGAGGTTCACACGGTGTCGGGGTGGCCACTCCTGGAACAAACGATAACCAGCCTTTCACTTAAGTCTTTGTTATTTTTAAAGAGGAGTAGTCACATGGGAAGAGGTTTGCTTTTGAGCTCCTCGCTAGGAGCCCTGTCCTATGGGGGACGCATCTTGCAGGCTTAGAGGAGTAAAGGCAGAGCTGAGCCTGCTGTCTGCGGTGTCAGGGAATCCAGAATTTGCTACCAGCCTAGATAAAAGGACATTCCACCACTGGTTTGGGGGAACCACAGGGCAACTGCGGGACTGTTATAACTAAGGGATCCCTTGCACCTTCGAGGAGTTCAAGGCAAGGTTCACCCTACTGGAGGCTGGACAGCTGCGTTACTGCCAGCTCAGACATTGGATCACCTCTAGGGAGGTCTGAGGTCAAGGCACCAGAGACCCACAGGCCTTAGAACGTCACGTGAATGACCCAGAGAGCAACGTTAACACTTCAAGTATATATAAGCTTTTAGATAACATAGATTCAGAAAGCAGAACACCATATATGGTAGCATGGGAGAAGGGCATCCAAATACACATCCCTACAGAATTGTGGCTTCGCATTTGGGCCAGGGCACAAAAGGGCTCCAGATGTACCCTAATTAAAGAAAATGCTTATAAACAACTGCTCCATTGGTACCTCCCACCTCAGCAATGTCACAAGATCTTCTCAAGCTACTGCCCCCTGTGCTGGAGAGGATGTGGCCTCACAGGCACTGTGGAGCACCTGTGGTGTACTTGTCCCTGCGCCCAATTCTACTGGAAAGAGGTATCACTGTCACAGAGCTGCAGCTTTGCCCACTCATGGCACTCTTAGGGGACATCAACCAAGAAGAGGGCTACAGGCAGAGTGGAGATAGGGCTTCCTTAAGATCCCAGCTCTTGATGGCAGGCCGCCTGACACTGGCAAGCTCCTGGAAGTCCCGGGAAGGGCTGATGTTCTATCTTGATGGTCATGCAGATATATGGAACCTCCATCCCCAAGTACCACACGGGAAGAAGTGAAACCACTACCCGTGCAATCTTTGAGGCCACAGGTGTAGAGTCAAATCAGCCTGGAACCGGGAACGCCGGAAGAACCCCCTGACCGCTGCAAGGCTAGGAATGGTTATGTTACACACAGTGGCAATGAGAAGTACTTCAGAGTGACAAAGGACTAGTACCAGGGACTTACCTAATTAAGGCGGAGGGGCAGTCTGAGTAGAAAAGTGAAGCAGGAGCTTCCGAATAGCGGGCGGCAGCAGCAGGCTGGTAAAGGACTTGGTAGCACTCTGGGAAAACACCTGTGCCAATGTGCAAGGCAACGTTGTTGATCCTTAAGCAGTCCAGTACACAATCTGAGATCGGGAGCCAAGAGAAATGCCAGAGCCAAGGGAGTCAATTTCCAGTGTCCAGTAAACAAATCCAGAGGTCGAATTCCAAAAGACAAGAAAATACGGCTGAATCCAAAGGGAGATAACAAGAGGCAGTCCGTGAAACGTTCCGTGATAGTGAATAGCTTAGAAGTCCAAGAAATGACCAAACGCCAAACAGTCCTCCGAAGAAGCAGCTGTGAAGCATTTCTTCCGCGTTTCCCCAACCCATTTGAATGCGAGTAAGATCACATGATGCGGGTCATGCGGCCGCGAGTTGCGTGTCACGTGTCCCGCGATGTAAACAGAGAATGTTGTTTCCTGACCACGTGACGCGGGGAACTCTGAGCGCCCGTGTAGTGCCGATAACCATGGGGAAATCGCCACGGCAGGTGCCAATGGAGGAAAGGCCGCAAGGATCCTGGTTTATCAGCTGGGAATCCCCACTTCCGGGCGAGCTGCTGCCACTGCCGTCGGATAAGTGAGTGGGAACGGGGAATGAAAGGGACTTGGTGGGCGGTGGATGTGGGATCGGACATGACAAAGCCCCCCCCCCCCAAAGGCCCACGACCCTATGGGCTGGACGGTTGATCGCGATGAAAGGAGGCAATCAACCGGGGGGCATGAACATCCCGGGAGGGAACCCACGAGCGGTCCTCAGGACCATAACCTAACCAGTCCACAAGGTACTGCAGACGACCCCTACAGATGCGAGAACCCAGAATGGCACTGACCCCAAACACATCAGGGGACGACACAGATACAGGAGCAGGATGGGAAACAATACGTGTGGGTTCCGGGCATGGCTTAAGTAGCGAGGTATGAAACACCGGATGGATCCTCCAGGCCGAGGGTATCGCAAGGTGTAGGGCTACAGGGTTCAGGATTTTGGCAACCCGATAGGGACCAACAAATTGAGAGAGTAATTTATGGCAACCAAGAATGTGTAAGTGGCGTGACGATAAGCATACCCGAACCCCTACCCGATACGCAGGCGCCGCCACCCGCTTCTTATCAGCATTAGCCTTCATGGAGGCCTGAGCCTCACGTAGATGGACAAGGGTCTGGGCATGAACCGTAACCAGATCGCGGGCACAAGCAGAGGCAGCAGGGGTGCTGGAAGATGCAAATTCCGGGAGAGGAAGGGTGCAGGGATGCTGGCCATAAAGGGAGTAGAAGGGGGAAAAACCAGTGGATGAATGTAGTGTATTGTTGTAAGCAAACTCTGCAAGGTGTAGTAAATTGAGCCATGTTTTCTGATATTGGAGGGTCAGACAGCGTAAGTATTGCTCCAAAGCCTGGTTCATCCTTTCCGTCTGCCCATCACTCTCCGGATGGTAGGCGGAGGAGAACCCAGCATCGATGCCAAGTAGCTTGGTAAAGGCCTGCCAGAAACGGGATGTAAACTGCGTACCACGATCCATTATTAAGACCTGCGGTAACCCAAAGAGACAGAATACGGACTTAAAGAACAGCCTAGCCAATGTAGGCGCGGAGGGTATTCCTGTACATGGTACAAAGTGGGCCATCTTAGTATAAGAATCCACCACTACCCAGATGGTGTCAAAACCCTGCATACGGGGTAGGTCCGTAATACGATCCATTGAGACCGTGTGCCAGGATTTTGGGGGTATTGGTAGTGGTTGGAGAAGTCCCAGTGGGCGACCCCTGCGTGACTTACACTGTGCGCACACCGAACAGGTGTTTACATAGTTCTCCACGTCGCGTTTCATCGACGGCCACCAGCACCAACGTTTGAGCAGGTCTAAGGTGCGATGTTGTCCTGGGTGACCATTGATGGCAGCATCATGGGACCAATCGAGTGCCTGATTGCGTGTCTCGTTGGATACGTGAGTGGGAACGGGGAATACAAGGGACTTGGTGGGCGGTGGATGTGGGATCGGACATGACAGCTGATCCTAGGTCTATGGTGGGCGAAGGTCTGAGAGATATGGGCCTTGGAGAAGGTTACAGGCACCCTCAATAGCAAGTTGCTTATATTCTGTAGAATATGGCACCCTTGGGTCAGTTACTGTAGGGGCACGCTGGATGCCCAACCTAAGCCCAACACGTTGAGCCATGTATTCTCCTTTTGATTCCCCCACACCACAGCTCAACATGGTAGATTTATCGACATGGTCGGGTGGTACTAGCAGCTTTAGGAGAGCCTGGTGAGAGGGCAAGAGGGAATTCATATTCCAACCCATGACTTCTTGGGAATTGTGGACCGTACGGAACTTCGACTTATGTTATCACACTCACACAAATGCTTTGAAAGAGGCCCACTAGGTTTCCCTACTGAGTTTCTCCCTCCCCATTCTCTCCCCCTTTATAATTTCCTTGAAGGTATTGCCCTGGACCATATGCGAGCGTACTTGCTAATATCTTTCTTGTTTGCTTTATGTTTAAAAACGATAAATAAAGTTGAGTAAAAAAAGAAGAATGAATAGAGTGAAATGAAGGACTCTTGAGGAGATCAAAGAGGAGGGATTGAGAAAAAGTAGGTGTTTGGAATGAGTTAGAGAGAGAATATTGGACAGATCAGATCTTCCCATGCCTTGGATTAGCTGTATGAAGCCCTCGCCCTGGCCTCCACTGCCCAGCCCCTGCTCATTGGTGGCCTACTGTATACATGACTGGGCAAGGTGCTGGTCAGTCTGGGAGACCACAGTGACCTAAACACCTTCCACTGAACTCTGTGGGAGCCCGCTTTACCCCTGGATCTTACCCCTTTACCATCTGGTGTTGGCCACCAAATCTGCCTTTGTTGGGGGTCACAAAAGAGGGGATGCAAAATAGTAGAATGAAGCTTGGTATGATAACACATGACTGAGCAAGTAGGGGTCTACATGTGTGGGCTAGTAGGAGACAGCAAAGTTTTTACATTATGCATCCTTTCTACATGGTCACAAGAACCACTATCTTGCTACCACCTGTTCATTATGAAAAAGACTATACAAGAAGCCTGTTAGGTTTGTTCTGATATTCTGGGGGGTTATTTCCTTGCATTGTGCAACAACAGTAAACTGTTAGCTCTTGCAAACCAAAATTACAGTTAGAGTGGAGCTTTTCCTTCACAATTCTGGTGCCATGACTGAGATCCCGAACGCCACCCGAAGCAATGCTGCCACTGAGACTGCTCTCCGAACACCAGACGCCAATGTGAGAGGTATCAGTTGCTCTGAAATCTCTACCCTGGTTTCAGAGGGGGGCCCCTAAAAAGTCAGTCTCACTTTTTGTGCTTATGCAGGAACTGAACTTCATTGAGCGGCAGATGCAGATTGAGTGGGTGGAGGTTGCTGCACTACATGCTGGACAGGTCTGGATGAAACGCACGTGCAAAATGTGATTAATAGTATTCCGTATTCTATGATGCATCCTGGAAACAGAAAATTATGATAAATCAGTAATTCAGAAATATACCCCGACAATGGACTAGTAGGGTGAGTTGGTGGGAATAACCGAGAAAAATAACGATTGTTGATGGATAAGTGTATGAGTTGCTGAGCAGATCTGGCATTTAATCCGGCTCCTGCTGTACCAATGCCCTCCCATGTTAGTGAGTTCTGAAAGCACAAACAAGGGAGGTCCTGGGAGTATCTCTTTATCGGTCTTTATCCCGGGTTAGTGTCTCAACCAGACTCTTTAGCTCACCATCCTTTCACGGAAGAGAAATGTCCACAACATATCAGTCTTTGTCCTGCCCAAGGGCAGCCCAGCACTGAAACGCCAGGGAATTCTCTTCTCAACAACAGTAGCAACAGAAACCCTAGACACGTGCTTCGGCTTGGTTGGGCCTCATCAGTGAGGAGCTCTGCCTCTCTAAGAACAGTGAGCAAGACTCTAACCCGGGATATAGGCCAGTAGAGAGACACTCCCAGGACCCCCCTTGCCTGTGCAGTGAGTTCTGAAAGCAAGGGTGGGCCAATGAAAGCCCATGACCCAGCAGCTGATTAAGAACCTTTTCCTATCTCATCCATTGGAGTTTCCTTTTTGAAAGAATGTCTTTCCTTCCCCAGGCCACGTAATGCGCAAGGGGTTTTCCTTGTGTTTGATTGCAAAATGTGGTCAGAACAGTCTAAAGAAGTGCTGATTCTACCAAAGGGCAGCCCAGCATACTATATGTATACACATTATAATCATACAACTTTTGCAAGATCTCATATACATAGCACTCTTTTATATAGAACAGAGGGTCTAAGATGTTTCCACTTAAAGGTACCTTCGATGTAAGTAAATTAATAGATTTAGAAAGAGTGCTCAAATCTAAAAACTTCAAAATGTGTATGACTCACTGGGGTGTTAAGTTGAAGGGTTTGGGGGATCGTTTAAACGTGTTAATGAATCAAATGTACGAAGCTGAAAGGATTCTAAGAGAAACATTTGAAGGGTTATGTCCAAAATGTAACACTGAAATCGAAGCGTCAGCCGCATTTCTTTAGGTCGACATCTGCCCCACTCCTCTAGCTGATCCAGGTAAAAAAGTGGGTGGAAACTGCGGAAGAAAGTATTGAGGTTTTTTGCAAAATTCAGGAGTCTGTTCGGCAGGATGACCCACCCTCACAGTCTGCACAGCTGTTTTACACCTCCCTGCTCTGGCACCACATATATTGTCACGAGAGAGGCTGCCACCAAGCCCTCTGGCTTATTTGCCGAGCAGCGTAGAGGGGGCTGTAGCTTCTGGGTGAACATCTTAGGACCCCTGCACTGCTAGAAGTGGAGCTCAGTATCAAGCCATAGCTCTAAGCCCCGTTGAGACAGTTACGGGACGCCTGCAGGTAGGAGCAATTTAGTCACTGTTCATGTCCCTTCTACCCCAAAGGATCTTTGAAATTTGACAAAAGACTTCCCAAACATGAGAAAGGAACCAGAGTGATTTATAGAAGTACTGCATGCAGTTCTCCAATGTTATAACCCACCTTATGGGGCCCATGTTTCGCCTGCTTTGCGTTCTCTGCACTGGGTTCCTGTGGCTCAGCACATCGGATTTAAGGCACTCTGCATTGTCCATCGGGCCCTGCATAATCAAGGGGCAGAATATCTCCAGAATAAATGTACCCGCTATCTTCCAAAGTGCTCTTTGCGATCAGCTTCGGCAGGCTTGATATGTGTGCCTCCCTTCTGCCGTTCCTGTATTGGCGGTCGGGCTTTTTTTGTGGCCGCTGCACAATTATGGAATGACCTTCCATTGGCAGTAAAAACTCTGCCAAACCACCTGGCATTCAGAAAGTCTTTAGAAACATATCTGTTCTAGATGACTGCTGGTGATGGGTTGATGGATCACCTTCCTTCCTCTCTAGCGCCATGATACCCCCGGGTGACCCTGCACTTTATACATTTCTATAACATAACATTGTGTGCACACATCCACGCTAGTCATTTGCCCAACTGATGTACTTCAAAGTTAATTCAGTGACGACATTGGTGAACAATTAAGCACTGTGGGAAATAACTCACTGACAGCAATCCCTGAGGTTTGTCTAAAAGAAAGTAACAATTGCAAACAAAATAAGGGTCAACCTCTCGCTGTCTTTTTGGACAGGCTTTGCTTAACATTCAGGCTTGAATGATTAAATCACCCCACAGACACTGCACTGTGTCAGCAGCTGCTGCTTTTGCTCAACTGTTTCAACCTAAGATATGCACTACCTCAAGGCATGTGTGTGGGCTAGCACACTGAACCACTGACAGAACCGATCACTGCAGCAAATCATTGAGTACATTGCCAAGAACAGGAAAAAGGAATATGGACGCTAAGCTTCTGAACGAAACAAGTATTTGTATTTTATTTATTTATGAAGCGCACCGGGCCCATAGGCAACTGGGTGCATAATTTCAGGCAACTGGGTGCACAGATTTCAGGGCAGGCGGAGAAGCTCTACCAGGAGAAATATGCATGGGTGGGGAAGGAGCCAGAGAGGAGGGTTGCAAATAGCTTTCAGGTTACTGTACTGAGCAGCAGCACTGAATGCAATTATTTTGAACAGGAGAGTCCCTGAAGTTTTGAATGATTTAATGGGAAATAGATAAAAAGTTCCACTTGTTTCTTAGCCCACATCCATTTCCCAACACTCCAGCATCTGTTTTTCCCCAACATACCTTCACACTGAGTGCTCCAGGGGAAGGACAGCATGTAACAAAGTAACCTTGCCATAAATCCCATAATTATTGTTGATCAGAAAGGTACCATTGCGCAATGTGTAATGAAAGGGCAATATGTCCCTTTCCCTGTAGACATTGGTGTGAGCCGATCAGCTCTATTCGATCAGAAGACAGACCACTACTCCTCTTTCTTCTACCTCTGTCAATGCTGTCGGTATCTCAAATCAACCTCTTCTACATCTTGCGACTAAACCTATGTCTGTTTCCAATCGGTCGTGTATCAGAGAAACTTCCCTCGTCCCCAAATAAGGTGTTAGGATGAGCTCTCCTGTGTAAGCTAAACTATATCATCCACTGCACACAGAATTAAGTGTTTCTAGATGTGCATCATAAAAATACAGAAATTGTTCTTGCAACTCTTCACGAGTGATCATCCAGACCGCCAGCCACAAGCAAAGTATAGGTTAGCAAGGATCTTGTTGATCTGTTGTCCCAAGTGCCTACCTGTCTTTGGTCTCAGAATGATAAGGAAGTAGATCACATACACAACATAAACCCCATTAGTGTGTGAGAAGACCGTGCCAATCCCCACCAGCAGGACCCCATTATCCACTATGCTCTGAAGGAGAAGGGATAGCACCTGTCATGAACTCACTATTGCAACAAGGAATTATTGTCCCCACTTCCAGACATGTAATACTCCAATTTTACATTTAGATAAATCCTGAAAGATACATATCTAATACATAAATAGAGAAAAGAGAGGTGGTAGAGGCACGAATCTGGGTCCCAGCTGCAATCAGCTCTCAATCCAGTGACGTTCTCCTCCAAGCGAGCTTTTATGCCTCATCAATCATCAGGGAGGCAGATCTGATTCAGGTGTGCAAGGTTGAATCCTAATAGTAAGTGCCAGGATGTTACAGCAAAGAATTCTGGTTCCCTAGTCCTCAGTGGGCAGAATCCAGATCTCATATATGTTGTAGGTGGTTCCTGCCTTGGCGAGGAAAAAGGCAAACTGGTTTTTGGTTATGCTGTATGTTCTCCTCAAACTGTAATAGAAAGTGCACAACTTCCCAATGTACATGCTGCTCAAATAGCTCAACTGTTTCCTTTAACAAAAGCATTTGTGTTCGTTTATTTCTTTTCTATCACTATATACACTGACTCTCGCTATCTATTTTGGAGTTGTGCATGATTTTCAGGCAATTATGGAAGCAAAAATGATTCTTTCACAATGGCAGGGTTACCTATCAGGAATGCATCCAATGTTTTTGCTCTTCTCAATGCCTTTCAGTTACCTACACAAATTAAAGTGCATGGCTCACTCATTTTGACATGGTGATGTTACAAGAGGAAATGCTTCAGCAGAGACCACTGCTAGGGAAAGGGGCTTGTTTACATTTCCAGTCTATACCCATGTACCCATGATCTTACAAACCGACCAAATACATCACCTCCCTTTTTCATCCCAGAGGACCTTGCTATAGTACAGAACAATGCAGCAGGCATAGAGAAATGTCCATGCAATGTTCCAAGGGGCGTTTTACATCCTGATCATCATTGGCATTCTACAGATGGCTGCTTGGTTTTGCCGAAAGTGCTATTGCCCTATTTTGTCCACGTGCATCATGGGGTAGTACATGTGGCAAAAGGGGGATGGTTTCTGCTGTCAAATGAAATTGGAATGTGCCATTCTTTCCTACAATAGCACAAGAATATGTCAAGCAATGTGTTATTTGTGAACAGCATAACCTTGGGGAGACTTGAAAGTCAAGTGCTGGAGCACATCATCTCCTCCAGGGGTGCCCTTTGCAAGTACCAGTCCCACAACCAGTACCACCATCAACACCAGCTGCCGTAGAATCTGCTGGCGGAGGAAGCAGTTTGACTGTGTGTCTCTTCACACCAAGTATGCCATCTAACTGTGCCCCCTGTTCTTCATAGTTGAGGTGATCGGACAACATGTTCATGTCCATCTGCACCCCTGCCTCAAGATTGCTGTGTCCTAACACGTTCTTCTAATAAAAAGATGTGCAACAAAAGGTTGTTGTAGCAAAATGTTTTCCTAACATTTTTAAAAATGACATTCCTAAACAAATGTGTGACTCAAATCAATCCCCAGTTTCCCAATTTAAAAATCCAAATTGTTCTCTAGTACCCCTTAACAAAACATCTTCAGGGTCTCTGACTGCATGGATCAGCTCTGCCTTACTTCCCTGCAGCCAGACTTGACGAACAAAGGAAACAGAAAGTGGCACATTACTTGTATAGGTGTCTGAACCTAGTTTCTACCTAAAAAGGGGCCAGATCACTTGCACAAGTTGCTGAATCCCATGGGAACATCATGTTCCTGCTTACATCCTTGTACGAGTCCTTGGATTCCAGATGGATCGCATGATCTCTTGGGATTCATGGATGGGTTCTTGGTAGATCCACCCAGGATTACTGGTGATGCGGATACAAAGCGGTGGGTGAGGAATGTGCTCTCGCCCATGCGTGATGATTTATACATTACCCCAATGAAAGGTAACTCCTGGTCAAATTTCGCAATCTACACTTTAAGTGTTAAGATCGAGGTGGCTGCTCTTCAGCTGCATGTGGCAGATGAGCTCTCTGAGAACCCAGCAGTAGGAGACAGTGAAAATGTGCAAAGATGCACTCATGCAGCAGTTGGAAAAGAATTGCATGGAAATAAAATCAGGAAGAACATGCAACAACCACTGAGTTCAACAGGGCAACAGAGAAGTCCGGAAATTGGCTTCTTCTTCATCAGGATGAAAACTCCACTTGGCTGCTAAAAAATCGGGGCAATTTTCTGTGACACTTCTGATGATAGAAATTGTCTTGAAGCATGAAGCTTGTGTGGCACACTGCACGCAGAATTGGGAATCCTCAATGTGGGTGGGTCTACAAGAACATACCGCAGATCTTCTGCAACCCGTATGGTAGATGCATATCTGCCTGACACAGCTCACTGAGCTAGACCTGTAATGTGTGCGTGATTGATTCGTAGCCATGTCAGAGGTCTGTATGGCCACCAGCACTTGTTAGTGCTGCCCAAGAACCCCATAGCTGCCTCCTGCATTGCACCGTCCAGTGTGTTTAGTGTTCCCTGAGATATTGAATCTCATTACAGAAGTAGCTGAGCAGTTAGACATGTTGAGCAATTGACATTCATTAAGATGGACCAACACCACCTTCAGTATGACTTTGGTAAGACATCCAACTATGGGCAAAAACACCAGTTCATAAAATGGAGATCTGTTGTCTGTTTCATGTTGTTGTTAAGTGGAGCTTGTGAAACCAACTCTAGTGGCTGACTGGTCGTGTCTGTGTCTGTAATTTCATTTAATGAAACACCAACTGGTCTATTCTTTAGTCACGTTCTTGCCTGCCAGGCTATTATACAAGTATATGAAGAAAGGACGAGTGACTCTCGTCCTTGGCACTTAAGGGGTTAAGAACTAGAGTAGTGTTTTCGAGAAACATTTTGATTTATTTATTTTTTAAGCGCTGCGCTCACACAGCCTGCAGGCATCGAGGCGCTATTACAAGAATTGTTTGTTTAGTGCGGAATTGTTTTTTTTTGTCTTAGTTGCGTATTCCCGGGCATCGAACCTGCGTTGCTCCATGAGGTCCTGCTTCCAAGGCAAGCACGTTACCGCTGACCTATACTCCAGGGACATCTTCCAAGGCCACAGAAAGCAACAATGAGAATGTTTCACGTTCTCCCCTCTACACAAGAGATGCAAACAAAAATTGCGCAGGTTCTCTCTCCATGGCATTTTTGGGGATCTCCCTGCTGCATTACAGCCGCAAATATAATTCTTTTGCAGGTTCTCCGAGAGCGTCAAACATGAACATTGTTTAGGTTCTCTTCGCTGCATGGAACCTCAAACTTAAGAATTTTGCAGGCGCTCCCAGCTGTGATATAGCCAAAAGCATCTGTATTTTGGTGTTTTCCGTAAAACGCCACCGCAGCCAAAAACATGCAACATCTTCTGTTTCTCCCTGCTTTACCCGGGCCATAAACACGTGGGCCTTTCAGCTTCTCCCTGCTGCAGAAGAATTGAAGAGATGAGCATTTTCTGGGTTCCTCTGATACACAAGAACTACAAACAAAATAATTGTTCACTTCTATCTGCTTCACAAGTCTGTATAGTCCTTTTACTAATTGCTTGTATCTACCTTCATTTATAGCTGTATTTTCTGGATTTGTATTTCATTTGCCAATGTGCAACCTAAGCTGAAAGACTTCCTGTTTCCTATGCGCCCTCATACTCTAGGGTCTGGCGCGCAATATAAATAAATAAACAAACATAAACAAACAAACAAGTCCCCTTTTAAACTTTCTTGCGTGATTTAGAATGGGCTTCCAGATGCCATGCCTTGTATCTGTCCAGTAAGCTTCATGGTTCCGGTGACAGGGGGCAGCTACGCATTAGGACACCAGTTCACCTAGAGGTTCTGGGTTTCACAAAGCAGCTTCATGGAAGAAAGCTTTTGCTTCTTCTGCAATGTACCCCTGGAATATTCTTCCAAGGGATCTAAGGATCATGCAACAGTTTAATCGGTTCAGGAAAGAAACTGAACGCTTGGCTTGGTATCTTTGGTTAGTCTTTCTCCTCCTTTTAATCTGAATGTCCACCATGGTGGTTCGGGTAGTGGGCGGCATGTCCCTGCTTTGTCAGGGTGATGATATTGGGTTTCACTGGTTACACAATTTTAGTGTTGCATTGGTGAGAACTTGTTTGCATAATTTGTTACTGATACACTTTGCCCCTAATTCACAATGAACTGCAGTTGCAGGTCCAACGTGAGGTAGGCCCGAGTTGTATCAGTGGCTGCTACAAGTTATGCATGGAATTCACACAGTATCATGCTGGTGACAGGGAGCCAATGCCCCTACTGCACCCTGGACACACAAACGAATTGTAATAACACAATAAAAGAAAACAAGTCAAGCGTCTGTGAAGTCGAACATTGTTTTATTTACATTTTGCCTTGCCATTTGTACAAAACTTTGAGAAAAGTAAACACGTACAGCGGAACATGGAAAAAAAGGAAAATGTGGTCCGGTGGATTTGCTTGAATGCCAAAAAGGGTCTTTAGCTAGGTTGGATGATGAATGCTTTACTACAGGTGCAAGTCTTTTGTTTTTTGTGAATCAGGTTTGACAAGTTGCTTGCAAATTTGTATTGCCTTGTGTGACAAATCTGGAGACTTCCATCCCTTCTTCGTTAGGGGGAGCCACCCCCCCACCCCCCGAGGCTAGGGAGGTCAACCTGCTCAGCAAAAGCCTCCCTATGGGTTTGGGAAAGCAGGACCTCACAGGGAGTGACTCCCCTTTAGGGGACAAGGACTCCCACTCTCAAAGGGAATTCCTCATGCCTAAGGTATTATCTGTTTACATGGGATTAATAAATCATGACAATACCTAAGTGTTTCGTTCAAGATAATGCAGAGCTTTCTACATCCTTGACAGCCGGTGCTGAACAATATGCCTCTTTTGAATATCGGAGCAAGAATAAAGGGCCAACCACCCTTTAATGGAGGAGACAAAACACAATGCTGAGGCGAGACTCAGATGTGAGCGTTTTGGCAAGGTCAGGGCCACTCATGCCTGAAGAGCCGACTGCAGCGTGGAAGGAGACAGATGTCTGAGGGAGATGCTGTCCACAAGACGAGGATTCGCAGGAGGCCTGAGAGGCAGAGGCCATACGAAGCGAAACAAACTGGACCTGGAGGCATGACCACATACAGGACATGGTGGGACTGGAGCCCGCACACAGACGCCGAGTCCAGGAATGAAGGGAGGGCTGGGTCATCCCCTCTCAAACCGAGAGCCAACAAGAGTAAAAGAGAGCGGAGTCAAGCAGAAGGCAGGGACCACTAGCATCCAGTGCTGAAGAAAAGCAAGCCGTGGAGAATGCTGTTGGCGCATGTGAGACAGACTCCCACTGGAGCAAGCACCACAACACAGCAGCTACACGGGTTGCCCAGGTCAGACGGAGGAGAAGAGAGAGAGAATGGGGAAGAGGGAAGTAGTACCCTAGCCCCATCCAAGAGAAGAGAGAGCACAAGACAAGGAAAAGGGTTACAAGAAACCTCAAGAAGAGTCACAGGGACCCAAGAAAACTAGGAGCGCCAGAATCCGAGCAGGATAATAGGAATCACAAAGAACTAAGTGAGATATTGGCTCATGGGAACCCAAAGGAACCACAGGGGCACGGTGAGCAGAGTGAAAAACAGAAATCAAGGGAGCACTGAGACACCCTACGGATGGTAGAAGTGGGGAGAAATCGACACATTGGTGGAAAGGGATCAGGGAAATATCCCTCCTCCTAAAGAAGTTCGGAAATTTTGTTTTTTCAGGAACTTAACACTTTTTGTTCGAATTTAAGGAGAAGTTTCAGGAACATTTAGTATATTAACAAGAATTATTTTACTTTGAATAGAACTGTTGTTTACTTCTAACCATTGGTTCCAGACACAGGAGGGATTCCTGGGACAGCCAGAGATCCCTTTGGGAAGAACGATGAGTGCACATCACTCAACCTATTTTCTTTTACGTTTTGCTAAGTGTTAGGGCCAGTTTAGTGGATAGGTTTGGACCAAGGATTATTTTTATTCTGGACTAGAGACAAGCACCCCAGTTTAGGCTTGTTAGGAAGGGAACTCCCTTTTAGTAGTAGGGTCAGCGAGGAATTTTCCTTTTATCTCAAATAAACTATGTTGAAACATGTCCTCTGGGGGTCTGAGTGCTTCTTCTGGCTTGCCACACTTGTGCTTGCCACTCTATGAGAAGATACACCCATTTTGAATATGCAAAATGTTTGTTCCTGAAGGTGTATCCTCATCCTTTCCATTTAGTCTAGCCAAAGATATAATGAAAAGAGTATAACTTCTCACAATGGGCCTTTTTAGCCTTTTGGTGAACCATATGCAAGTTACACTAGCTATAATGTGCACATGTATGTACCTGCAAAAGTGCTGAATTGTGCCCTTTGGGTTTTGTTTCCCCCTTATAAAACTGAGTAATAAATCAAAATCTTGCTTTATGTCTTCAGAGTGAAAACTAATATAGACAAGGGAGATCATTTTAATCAAAAGTGAAATTTGGCAGTTGGGAGACGTTAGGCGTTAACATACATGTAGGTGGTTCCCCACCACCAAAAGTACGTCATTTGCTTGGTGGAGTGCAAAAGTGCAGGGAAAAAGGTGGTGTACACGTGTCATGCAACCTTTTGCCAGCACGTTTGTACTCTGCTGTTCAACGTGAGTAAACACTGGCTGTAATGCTTGCATGCCAGGCAGCGTTTACTTTTAATTCCGAGCGCTACTTGACATGCTTGCATGGAAAGCAGCATTTCCAATTACAACTAAACACTGTCCGACATCCTCGCATGTCGGGCAAGCATTTAATTTCAATTGTGAACACTGCTTACCATGTGGGCAAGTTACGTGAGCACTGCAACGTAAATGGCTTCCTGAAGCCACATTTTCATCATTTGCACAGTGGAGTGCAAAGGTGCAGGGCAAACGATGGTGTACATGTGTTTATGGCACATTTTTGTACTGCATTTTGGCACTCCATGGTGCAAAGTAAGTAAATTCTGCCTTCATGCTTGCCTGCCAGGCAGTTTTTACTTTTAATTGTCAGCACAGCTTGCCATGGCATGCTCACATGGCAAGCAGCTCTCACAATTTCAATTAAATGCTCTCCGACATGCTAGCATGTCGGGAAACGTTTAATTTTCATTGTGAACACTGCTTACTATGCGCAAATGGTAAGTAGTGTTCACAATTACAATTAAACGCTGTCCGACATGTGAGCATGTTGGGCAGTGTTTAATTGTAATTGTACACTTTGCCTGCCATGTGAGCATGGCATGAAGCATGTAAAATGGATCCCTATGGGGTCTTCCTGCTGTATACTAGTGCATAAAGCAGGCTGACTGCATATGGATCTCCAGCATTTGTGCCGGCATAAAAATCAATACCGGCGCAAAAAAAAAGGTATTTATCAAAAAATCTCCTGAGGTGATTTACGATTCGGAATCTTTCACCATGTTTCTGGCAATGCAGTGCAAGCTTGAGGATGTTTATATTGAACTCATTTGTCATGTCTTTTGTGGCATTTTGCCTTTTGATGTGTGACCGTGACAAGAGGGGAAGGGAAGAGGGGAACCCATCCGAACCTAGGGAGAAATCCAGTACCAGTCCTACGCCAGAGAGGCGGTGGCAGTTGAGAGGGCCCCATTTCCTGTCCTCCCCATGTGGCAACTTGTATATGGGCCGTACCAAATCGCAAAATGTTCTATTCTCGTTTCACAAAACCAACAAATAAGGAAGGAAAGCACCCATGTAGCAGAGAACCATCAAAGCCCCACATAGAGACTTGTGAAATCTCAGACAGAAAAAAAACCACCAGAGTGAGAGATCCAGTTTCCACACAAGACAACGGCCCTCATTACGACCCTGGCGGAGTGGGTTTACGCCAGCGTTATTCGCGGCGGACCCGTCCGCCCTACTACGAGTTCCCGTAGCGCCATGGAGCCTTTCTCCGCCTGGTTTTACCGGGCGGAGAAATCCATGGCGCTAAGGGACCTCGTTGTTAATTACGCCACCGTACTTTACGGTGGCGTAATTAACGCCTTCCCCACTCCCATTATACCCTATGGGGCAAAAATGGGAATGGGGAAGGGTAAAATGGGGATTGGGGATTTACCGCTCCGCCAAGGTCGGCATGGGGTGGAAAATCCGCCAACCCCCATGGCGCTATCGGCGGCTTTCCGCCGTGCTCCGCGGTGCATTTAGCACCGCGAATTCTGCCAGGGTCGTAATGAGGGCCAACGTATGTGAGTGATATGCACTCTGTGCCTCTGGAAAGGGGGGAAAATAGACACGAGTGTGAGCTCCTACTCAGCGGTATTTGCTCTCTTCCTGAGCTTAATGACATCAGAGGACGGGTGTAGGTTGGCGCCCTACACCACTACTGACTTGAAATAGAGCAGCAGACGCTCCAACGGACTGTACTTGACTCAAGGGGAACTGTGCCTCGGCCCCTTGACACTGACATGAGCACTATGCAGCATGGGCCCCCACTATTGCAGCATGGCAGCCTGTGCGCACAGAAAGGGGTGGGCCGGTTCATAGTCATTGCATCGACTGCCAAACTGTCGAATGCCATACCAATGAAAACAAATGCATCGACAAAAAAAGCATCAAATGCATTTTTTTTAATGACCGAGTTCCCCCAGCCCCCTTTTTTAACCTTTAAAACCCAAAATAATTAAACTAAACCCTTTACCATTGAAAAAAATGCATTCAATGCTTTTTTTGTCAATGCATTTTTTTCAATGGTATGGGATTCGACGGTTTGGCAGTCGATGCATTGACCAGATACCGGTGGGGCCTTATTCCACTTTTTAAAGCAATCTGTAACGCTGACCCCCCAAGGTATGTAAGACATGGCTAGAATGGCCAACGTGTGAGAAGACTTATCCGGAGATAGGGAGAGGGTTAAAGGAAGCAACAGGAAATAGGAAGGTGTGTGTTGTTTGGGTGAGGCCAGAGGAGGTAGAAGAGTCAGACCAAAAGACCAGCAGGAGGAAGGATGATGGCACTGCATTGTGAGTGTGCGTGAAAGTGTGGCAAGTGTGTTTCGGAGAGGGAGTGGATGTGAAGTGTTTGTGTGAGTGATAGGAGGGTGTTTGAATAGAAGGTGAAGTAGTGGTAGTTTGGAGGTGGGAGCATTAGTGTAGGAGGAGGGAGTATTAGTGGGGGAGTAGGGAGTAGTAGTGTGGAGGAGTGAGCATCAGGATCGTAGGGAGAGTAGTAGCATCAAAGGCTGGAGGCAACGCTTCGAAAATGTGAAAGACGTTGAAGGTTCAGAGGAAGACATAGGTGGTAGAATAAGAGGAGGCAGGTAGGGTTAAATGCTGCCAGACTCGTGATTGCGGGGACCCTTAAATGCGGCAGTAATAGCGTTACCGCTGCATTTAAGGGTTACCGCCAATTCGTGGTGAGGCTGATGGTGTCCTAATAAGCAAGTTCAATCAATATTGAGTATATACTTTACTTTCCTTTTTTTGTGTTGGTTTCAAATATAGAAAATTACTTTTCAAGCTTTTCAATGAAAAAATATTAACAACAAAAATGTATACATTTACTAACAATTCCTAACTTACATTAAAATCTACTTGCACTTTACTATTTCCATTTACAGAAGCGAGATACAAGAAGTAAAAAAATATTCTAGTATATAAAAACATCAAAATACAGTTTGTAAATATGAAGATGTGCATATTGTTATAACATATTACTTTAGCACATTTAAAAGTAAATTGGACCATTTGTGTTTTTTGTCTAGATATTTCTGTTCTAAGCTTCTTCCCAATGATATGTTAACAACAACACAAGCCTTATACAGTTGTTATGTATTGTATATAGATCATAGTATTTATATGAGGTTTCTTGTTATCATTTCCTTGTTACAGATCCACTGTTAATACACAATTGTGTCTACATTTCATTTGATCAACTCATAGTAATTAGAAGTGCATTAATTGGATTTAGCGCATACACATCTCTCAAAGATAAATTCATTCTTTTTGATGAAGTACTCGGTCTTGAATTTCATTATATATTTAGCTTTAGAAGGTAGTTTATTGTTGCAATATTTATCGATACATGGTTTGAATTAAAAATCGTATATGACAATTTCTCAGCAGATAATATTCTGCATTCATAAAAATATTTATGAACGTATTCTTTTCTCAGTGCGGCTAAGCTCTTACGTTCAACCAGAAGATGTTCTAAGGTTTCGACCTTGGAGGTGGGACCACAAAAGCTACAAGAATTACCTTGATTTAGATGTTTAGATCGCAAAGCTAAAAAAAGAGCTTTAGTGAGCTGTAAGTCAAAATGCACTGTCATAATATTCATGTGATATTTTTGATCCGGAAATGTATGGAGGTATTTAGGAATTTGCTGTAGTGGTTTGATTGTGAAGTTACCATTTTTAAATGACTTGTATTGGTTACATTTATCCCATAATAATCCCTCTTGGCACGTTCAGGATTATGTAGGACTTGATTTTGTTCTATTTCGGCTTCCTTCATGGTATTGAGGCAGTATGCTTTCCATGTGGCAAAGGATTTATCATGATTTCCTTCTAGTGCTCCTGCAAGTGCTGGGATCAGACTTCCGTTTTATTCATTAAGCATTTTCTGAAAAGAGCTACGGCTCACCACACTACTGTCGTTTTCAGTGTTAATTATCCTAATTCAAATTGAATTATTTGAATGGGAAAACCTTTGGGTAGCGATAGAAGTTTCTTCCAATAGATGCCCTCTAGATAGTCCCAGTTTGGGTGATTTTCTGGTGGTTTAGATTGAGCTCCATAAGTGACCACCGGTACCACCTTTTGTTTATAGAAGGTTATGATAGGTATACCTGAGAATTCACCATATTTTCTTTGGACTAGTTTCGCTTGAGAAGTCATGGTTTCCATTTTGTATTTGCTTTCTTTTTTGTATGGAATATCTTGTATATGATCATTAATGTTTTGCCCCAAATAGCAGAAATCAGGAATTATGTCTAGGCTTTGAGTGCCTATTGACCATTTAAAGTTACGTTTGTTCTTACCATTGCCCAGCGTTAGGGTTAGAATATTATTTTTCTTTCTATTAATGGTTAGAGAGTTTGCTACTGCATAGTTTTGTAATGCCCTTAGCTGTCTCTGCAGTCCTATTGGGGTCTGATCCAGGATGACTAAATCGTCTGCATAGAGTTGCCAAGAAACAGGGGATTCTCCAACCTTAGGGGGGGGTGATCTTATGACTTCCAGTAAAGTGTTTATACCTCTAATGTAAACATTTAAAAGTGTTGAAGCCAGAAGGCAGCCCTGTTTCAGGCCTCGATGGGTGGGAATAGGGTCGGATAACAGAGCTTCTTTGTCAGATCCTCACTCCTCTTGACAGGCGCAGAAGCAGCACAAACGCCTCCTTTCCATTGGGTTTTGGCACCTGGGGAATAGACACCACAGGCCTCCGCAACCCTCTGGGGAAAGAGGGTTAGGGTCCGTGGAGTGGATAGGTAGAGGGAGTTCAGGATGACCGGAAAGAGGTTTAGGAATTAACAATGGATGGGTTGGGGGGAAATTGGGGTAAAGTACTCCTCGACTCCTGTGCCAATCTTGCAGGTATTCAGTTGAGATACACCGCCCTCTCATACATGCACATCTAGTACCACACACCCAACTCAGGGATTGTTTCTTGGAAGGCTTTTGTATTGGAGCCTCTAACCAATTAGCACCTTGTGCTCTGATGTCACTTTTGTAATGCTTGCCCAATATATCATAAACAATGTGCAATCACAAGTACCGCACATTTACCCCATGTGTAGGCAACAAACAATAACAAGCAAACAAGTGCTAAAACACTTAGCTCTGGCTTCTGCGTGAGTTCGAGGTCCTTGGGCCTTTCTGTGTTGATGGGCTGTGAAACTTCTCACCAGATCCGATTCAACTACAGGCTGTGAACAGTAAAACAAAGTCAATGCACGTGCGTGCGAAAGGTCGTTCCTTTAGAACGTTCCCTGCGGAATTTCAAGATTGCTAATTAGTGCGGTTACTTCACCGCCTAGCCCACTCCAACCTGGGGTTAGTATTCATGCTCTGCATGCAACTAGTAATCAAGTTTCCTGTGCTTCGATTCAGCCTAGGAACTTAAATCCAGCCGCGCGTAGCGCGACTCACTCAGCGCGTCTCACTCCGACAGAAGTTAAACATGTACTTAGCTTTTCATGTACGCGGGGCCGGGGATGTGGCAGGCGGGCGGTGCCCCGCGTAGGCGTGCCTCCTGGAGCTCGGGAAGAACACGTCCTCTCTCGCCGGTGACCAGAATTGCGAGCAGAGCTCCTTGGGCGCGGCTCGCGCATGCGCAGTTGTGCGCGTGGGATCCGATTGCTCCCAGCAGGTCTGTGAAGCACACGGCCTGCTGGGAGATGTAGTTTCCGGGCGGTTCTCCATCCCTGGGCCTTCTTTCTGAAAAAAGGATGGAGAACTCGCCTGGAGAAGCTGCTGGCACAACACCAAACCTCCTGAACTCCTCCCAGGCCCCCCACAACTCTACCAATGACTCCAGCCCTGACAGTACTCCACCTCCCTCCGGCAGGCCCTGGTTTAGCGGGATTTAACAGATGAAACTGGCGGAGGAGTCGAGGAGCATGAATGTTACCTGCGGGCTCCCAAGAGCGATCTTCTGGGCCATACCCTTTCCAGTCCACCAAATACCAAAGGGTCCCCTGTCTCCGGCGTGAATCCAGGATATTGTGCACTTCATATTCTGGGACGCCATCTATTAGAACAGGCGAGGGTTTTTTGGATCTTATGGAGACTGGGGCTGGTTTTATCAAAGAGATGTGAAACACGCGATGTATCTTCATGGATGAGGGTAGGGTTAGTTTCACTGCCACAGGACCCACCAAGGCCTCAATTGGGAATGGACCAATGTAACTCGGGCAGAACTTGCGAGACCCTCGTAAATGCAAATTGCGCGTAGAAAGCCACACCCGGTCCCCCACCTGATATTGTGGACCTGGTCTTCTTTTCTTGTCTGCATGACGTTTATAAGTCGCTTTGGCGAGATTCAGGTTGTGTTGTGCGATTCGCCAAACGTTCTCCAACTGTTTCTGCCTCTCACAGACTGCTGGTACTTCGGGTACTGATTCCAGAGGCACAGGTTGAAATCGGGGATGATAGCCGTAGGCACAATAAAACGGGGTAACCTTGGTTGATGCGTGTACTGCATTGTTGTAAGCTAATTTGGCCAGCCAAATCACTTCTGCCCATTCGTTTTCTTTTCCCTGTGTTAAGCACCGCAAATACTGTTCCAGAGTTTGATTTAATCTCTCGGTTTGACCATCGGTTTCAGGGTGGTAGCTGGTGGATAATCGAATCTCGATTCCTACAGTTTTGCAAAACGCTTGCCAGAATCGTGAAGTGAACTGAGGTCCCCAATCTAAAACTATCCCAAAAGGTAGGCCGTGGAGTCGCACCACCTGTTGTAGAAATAAGTTCGCTATTGAGCTGGCAGTTGGAGTGCCCTTACATGGTATAAAATGAGCCATCTTGGATAAATAGTCCACCACGACCAGGATAGCTGAAAATCCTTGACTGGGTGGCAGATCAACAATTAAGTCCAAAGACACTGTATGCCACGGTGCTGGAGGAGTAGGAAGGGGTTGCAATGTACCCGCAGGTTTCCTGTGTTCGGTCTTATTTCTCAAACAGATTTCACATCCTGATATGTATTGGAACACGTCCTTTTGTAAACTAGGCCACCAGAAATGGCGTTTGAGCAGCTCTTTGGTTTTCAATGCTCCAGGATGACCCACAAAAGGGGAGTCATGGCACCACTTAATAGCTTGTTGTTGGAGCGGTTTTGTTGGTAAGTACAGTGCAGACTTGTAAAATGGTAATCCCTCTTTTATGGTCTGTTCTTGACCTCCACTTGCCCATCGTGCCAGATCCTGTGCAGACATTGCCTTCCGAATCTTTTCAAATATGATGTCCACCACCACACTACCCACTACACGGATTGGATCCACAATCGGTTTGGGTTCATCCGAGTCTTTTGGCAGGAGCGAAGTTGACTCTGGATACCGAGATAGTATATCTGCCTTCCGGTTTTCTACTCCAGGTCGATATGTGACGATGAAGTCATATTCTGAGAACTGCATAGCCCATCTAAGTTGTCTCGGAAAAAGGGCTCTAGCGGACTTCAAGAATTGTAGATTTCGATAATCTGTATAGATGGTGATTGGGTGGCGAGCTCCCATGAGGTAATGACGCCACTCGTCAAAGGCTACCTTTATGGCTAACAACTCTTTATCTGCTATCACATAATTTTGTTCTGCTGGTAGTAATGTTCTTGAATAATAAGCAACTGGATGTAATTGTCCATTATTGTCTCGCTGCGACAGGATAGCACCCACCGCATAACTGGATGCGTCAGTTTCTATGATGTAAGGCTTAGCAGGGTCTGGATGTTGCAAGACAGGTGCTGTCACAAATGCTTCTTTCAAGGCTTGGAAACTTGCTTCAGCCTTTTCGTTCCATTGGAAGGGAACACCTTTTCGCAACAACTGAGTGATGGGTCGTACCTTTTTAGCGAACCCTTCGATAAACCGACGATAGAAATTGGCAAATCCCAATACTGTTTGCACTTCTTTCACGGAACTTGGGGAGGGCCAGTTTGCAATGGCCTGCACTTTCTTTCGATCCATAGTAACTCCTTGAGGTGATAAGATGAATCCTAAAAACTGAACTGTGGTTTGGTGGAATTGGCATTTCTCAAGTTTCGCATACAGCTTATGTTCACGCAACCTCTGTAGGACAGCCTTCACATGACCCTGATGTTCCTCTACATTGTGAGAATAGATTAGGATGTCATCGATGTATACGATGGCAAAAACATCTAAATAACCCCGTAACACCTCATCTAAGAAGTGTTGAAAAGCTGCTGGGGCATTACAGAGCCCAAAGGGCATGACCTGATATTCGTCCAGGCCGAACTTGGTCCTGAACGCCGTTTTCCATTCATCGCCCTCTTTGACGCGCACTAAATGATACGCGCCCCGCAAATCCAACTTCGTGTATATGGTGGATCCCCGTACCTGGTCTAATAACACGGGAATCAAAGGCAGCGGGTAATGGTTCTTGATGGTAATGCGATTGATCGCCCTGTAATCAATACAAGTCCTTAGGTCTCTGGTTTGTTTGGGTATGAAGAACAAAGGAGAGGATACTGGGGATGTTGAATGCCGTATGAAACCGTTCATCAGGTTGGTCTCGATGTACTCCTTCAGGTGCTCGTTCTCGGCTTCAGTGAGCGCATAGATCCTACTACAAGGTAGTACCGCACCCGCTTCCAAGTCTATGCGACAATCAAAAGGCCTGTGTTGGGGTAGGGTCTCAGCGGCCACCTTACTGAAGACGTCCCGATACTCCTCATATTCCTCTGGTAGTACTACATCAATACTGCCTCCTACAAAATGGGGACAACGTTCCTCCACACTACAACTAGTCTGGCAATACTTCGAGGTGAACTGTAAAGTTCCTGTGACCCAATCCACGACGGGATTATGTAGTCGTAACCATGCTAAGCCCAAAATGAACCCAAATTGAGGTGCTATGATGACATCGAAATCGATGATCTCTCGATGTCTTTTTCCACACTCGAGCTCCATGGATTGTGTGTGTTGGGTAATGGGGCCCGAAACCAATGGCGATCCGTCCACTGACTTTACTGGTTCTGGTTGTTTCTTGGTTCTCAATGGAAGTCCTAATCTTCTCGCTACTTGGTCATCCACGAAGTTACCCGTGGCCCCGGAGTCGATCATCAGGGATACTGGTATACGTGTTCCCTGCACATTTAGATGACCAGCCAGCATTATGTGAACAGACGGAGTATGGTGTACGTTTGCTAACATCTTTGGGGTGTCTTCAGATTTGCTCGCCCTCACCCCCTTCATGGACGAGCTGCCGCGTTTCCCGACGAGATTCCTTTACCAGGTGGTTTAGTTGTACATTCTCGGACAAAGTGGCCCGATTTACCACAATAGAGACATAATTTGTCTCTTCTTCTTCTCTCCTTCTCCTCTCTTAGACCCTGATAAAACAGGGCCATCCTTTTCTCCTGAGGCCAGTCGGTCTCTACTGCCAACCGATTGAAAGCTGTCACATACGTCACCAAATCCTTGCTCCCTTGTCGTAGCTGCAGCAACTCCCGATCCTTAAGTAAGGTCGCTGCCCAACGGTTGAATATCTTACCAAATTCTTCTAAGAATGTGTCCCAACTATACAACAAGGCATCGTCCTTGCGCACCAAAGGTGTCGCCCATGAAGCTGCATCTCCCGTCAAGTAGGAAATCACAAATGCGGTACGAGATTGAGCTGTTCTGAACACTACGGGTTTGGTCAAAAAATGTAATTGGCAATGCATGATGAACTGGTCAAAGTTCTGTGGGTCCCCATGATACCGCTCAGGAGCAGCAAGTGGCAAGGTTGGCTCCGTGGCTGCCTGTACTTGTACCGGAGTTGGTGGGGGTTGTCTAGGCAAAGGCGTTGCTTGGGCCTGGGTCTGGATAGTCAAGGTATGAACTTGGCCTGCTAGATTCTGGTAATCCTGCCTGGTTGCCGCCAATTCGGCTTTCAAATCCTGGAGAAGGGCTACTACGTCGGCCATGATTGTGCTGCCTGGGCGCCAAAAGATACGTGGGCTCGCAATTCTGTCAGATCCTCACTCCTCTTGACAGGCGCAGAAGCAGCACAAACGCCTTCCTTCCCATTGGGTTTTGGCACCTGGGGAATAGACACCACAGGCCTCCGCAACCCTCTGGGGAAAGAGGGTTAGGGTCCGTGGAGTGGATAGGTAGAGGGAGTTCAGGATGACCGGAAAGAGGTTTAGGAATTAACAATGGATGGGTTGGGGGGAAATTGGGGTAAAGTACTCCTCGACTCCTGTGCCAATCTTGCAGGTATTCAGTTGAGATACACTGCCCTCTCATACATGCACATCTAGTACCACACACCCAACTCAGGGATTGTTTCTTGGAAGGCTTTTGTATTGGAGCCTCTAACCAATTAGCACCTTGTGCTCTGATGTCACTTTTGTAATGCTTGCCCAATATATCATAAACAATGTGCAATCACAAGTACCCCACATTTACCCCATGTGTAGGCAACAAACAATAACAAGCAAACAAGTGCTGAAACACTTAGCTCTGGCTTCTGCGTGAGTTTGAGGTCCTTGGGCCTTTCTGTGTTGATGGGCTGTGAAACTTCTCACCAGATCCGATTCAACTACAGGCTGTGAACAGTAAAACAAAGTCAATGCACGTGCGTGCGAAAGGTCGTTCCTTTAGAATGTTCCCTGCGGAATTTCAAGATTGCTAATTAGTGCGGTTACTTCACCGCCTAGCCCACTCCAACCTGGGGTTAGTATTCATGCTCTGCATGCAACAAGTAATCAAGTTTCCTGTGCTTCAATTCAGCCTAGGAACTTAAATCCAGCCGCGCGAAGCGCGACTCACTCAGCGCGTCTCACTCCGACAGAAGTTAAACATGTACTTAGCTTTTCATGTACGCGGGGCCGGGGATGTGGCTGGCGGGCGGTGCCCCGCGTAGGCGTGCCTCCTGGAGCTCGGGAAGAACACGTCCTCTCTCGCCGGTGACCAGAATTGTGAGCGGAGCTCCTTGGGCGCGGCTCGCGCATGCGCAGTTGTGCGGGTGGGATCCGATTGCTCCAACCAGGTCTGTGAAGCACACGGCCTGCTGGGAGATGTAGTTTCCGGGCGGTTCTCCATCCCTGGGCCTTCTTTCTGAAAAAAGGATGGAGAACTCGCCTGGAGAAGCTGCTGGCACAACCCCAAACCTCCTGAACTCCTCCCAAGCCCCCCACAACTCTACCAATGACTCCAGCCCTGACATTCTTGATTGAATTTGACCTGAATGGAGATGTTAGAATAAAATTGTTAGAATAAGTCAAGAACAGACATCGGGCACCTTGCTTTGATTCATTTCTGCCATAATAACTCTCTTGATATGAAATCAAACACTTGTTTGAAGTCTATAAATGGCAAGTATATTGGTTGTTTAGTTAACAATACCTGTTTTTAATGGCTGTTAAGATCAATAGGATAACAGTTGTGCCTAAACCAGCTACAAAGCCCAATTGATGGTGTCTATTTGGGTTGTTTTCTTTAGCCACTTGAGTAGATCTCTCAAGATTAGACGGTCAAAAAATGTTCCTGGTATGTCAAGGGGGGGTCATTACATGGTAAGAGGTAACCATGCCGCTATTAGCGGCATGGCTACCCCCTTACCGGGTACCAGGTCCGGGTTCCTCGAATGAGGAAATACCAGGCCATTCTGACCTTAGAGGGCCCGGTAATTCCTCATTCAAGGAACCCATCCCCATTCCCATTCGAGCCCCCATAGGGCTCAATGGGAATGGGGAGGGTGCTAACAATGGGCCCATTAATAACGGGCCTGTTGTTAGCACCCTGGTCTGCTCGCGGGACCCGCTAAGGACGCCTAGTTTGACCAGGTGGCCTTATCGGGTCCCACGAGCAGAACTCGTAATGAGGCGGTAAGGGGTTGACGGCTTTGGCACCTTTACCAGTGCCGTTAACCCTTTACCGCCTACCTCGTAATGACCCCCAAGGAGGGCAATCGGACGGTAGTTTAGAGGATCCTTTCGATTGCCCTTCTTGAATATAAGAATAATAATGGAATGTTTCCATGATTTCAGAATTAAACCAGTGATTATAAATTTTCAGAATATTAGAGTTAAAATGTGTGCCCAAGAATAGGGATGGGCTTTAAGGGTGGTATTAGATAACCCATCTTAACCTGGAGCTCGGGATGAGCTCAATCTGTTAATTTGCATAAGAATATCTAAATAGTCAAATACCAAAGGTTGCAGGTCTTTTTTACCGATATGCAGCATCTGGGTGGATTCTAGTCGCCTGGCAAATGTGATTGCAAAATGGGTAGCCGCTGTTTGTGCACGTTAAGTAGAAGAGAAGACGTTGTGTTGTTGGTGCCATCATTTTGTAATCTCCATATTTTGGGGCTCGATTTTGAGGCAACAGCCGATAGCATACGCTCACCCGCTAACTGCAATTTTAATGCCTTATGTTGTTTTGTAAACTACGTATTTTGGCTATTTTATTTAAGCTTTTAGTAGGAGTATTTCCTCTAGTTTGTTTTATGACTCTTCTCATGGTAACTTTCATGGTTTGTACTACGGGATCATATGGATGTTTGTGAGTCATTCTCTGTTTGGCACCTCTTTGATCAATTTCCACAAAAAAGTGCACGGTTTCAGTGTATGAAAAAATCCTGCTTTCATCTGATACACTGAGCTCATTTTGTAATTGTTCTGGGAGTCTATTAAGTTTGAACTTGTTCCATTTGATCTTGTTCCTTCCTTCTCCAAGCTCAATGTGTGGTTTGTAATACTCGCTATTACCGCCAGATTTAAGGGTCCGCCAAATCAGGACTTCAGTGGATTTCACCCCAGCTCCTAGCTGGGGGGAAATCCGCCAAAAATTCGACAAAATTTCCCCATTGAGCCCAATGGGGAATGGGGCATTCCCGAATGGGCTCAATGGGGAATGGGGATTAACATTACCGCCGAACTCGTGATGCGGCGCTATTAGCGCCGGGGAGTTCGGCGGTAGGGCAGATAGCGCCGGCGCTAATAGCACCGGCGTTACCGCCCAAGTCGTGATGAGTCTAATTTGAATCCATGATGTCTCAATTTGGCTTTCGTGTTGCGTATTCATTCTTTGATGATTTGTGATGGTACAGTCAAAGCCACAGTATCCATCCTCCTATTGTTGATGAATTGGATTGATTGAATGTCTTGTGATCGTATTAGTTTTAAACTAGGTATGGATCTGAACATGCTGATAATTGTTCTGTTGGGAAAAGGATCTCCTCTTTGCCTGTCCAACATTGTCAGGATTAGGACATCTGATTGTTTAATATCTTGGTTGATGGAGTCACTGTTAATTTCTCTGTCTGTGCTCGCAGGGGTGAAGTCTGCATCCAGTTGGTTGGAGTGCAATTTCGCTCTGATATCCACTTTTCTCTTAGTACTGATTTGCAATTCCTGCATCTGACTGGGACGCATATTTAAATTCTCCCTTATGGGGACAGTAAACTCCAGCTTATTCCAATGATTGCAAGAACGCAATCTTTTTTGCTCTAAAGTTAGGAACTCAAAGTCCTCAGTATCACAATTTCTGGTAATGGTTTTATTCATATTCAAGAAATCAGCAGAGAAAGCTGATTCTTGCATTGCTCTATGTTGTGGTAAAGAAGATATGCAATACGTCAATAGGTTCATTAATTCTTCGTCCTCTATGGAGACAAGATTTGTAGCAGGTGGCAAATGTTCATGTGATTTGGAGGCTGAATATTGTCTCTGGGAGTCAATTTTATCTGTTGTCGGATGGATACTAAGATTTTGACCGGTTTTAAGTCGGGTGATAGAGGTAACAGGACGAGTGGGAGTAGTTACATTTTCTATGAATGTTTTAGATTTGCCTGTTGTCGATTTAGATGTTAGGAGTTGATTTTTAGTTTTTTTCTTAACATTAATAACCTGTTTCGTTTTTTCCTTCATTTTTGGGGGTGTAATACCTCATACACTGAATCTTTCAGATTTTGAACATCAGTGCTCTTCGGGTCGCCTACAGGAGGTATAGGGACAAGTTCAGGTGGAATACCAAGCTGCTCCACAACCTCTCGTTCCCCTATTGTCTCTGAATCCACCTCGGTAACTGGGGTGTTGCATCGCCCTCGTTTTTCATGTGGAGATTTAGGTAAAGGTGAAATTTGGTGATCTTTTATAACAAATTGCTGAAGATGTTTCAATTCTGAGGCTACCAAATCTACTTTTGCCGATAAAAGTTAAGTATGTTAGTCTGTGCATCATTTTTTTTATCTAGTGTGTTGAAAAGATTTGTTAGGCCATATGTTCATTGCAGTCAAAGAGGCTTCATATAACGAGACAGTTGGTTGCTTCAACCCAGGAGAGGGTCTCGGGTTGGATTTACAAAACACATGGGTGACGACAATGAGGGGTTGAAGGTCGAATTGGATGACTCCGTGTATAAAAAAGGAGAGTGGGATAACAGTAAGTGTATGTTGTTTACCACTTCCTCAAGCTGCGCTTCACATAGTGTGCAGTCATTATGAAAAGTTTTGGGAATGGTTCCTGATATATAATCAGGATGTTTGGGACCAATTGATGCAGTCTCCATTATCTCAGAGGTCGCTTAATGCAAGGTTGTTTCTTTTATGGTTGATTTAACCACTTAAGAGTACAAGGTTGGTATTTGGGTATTGTCAATTGCAAGAATTACAACCTCAATAATTTCTGGTATTGAAGGTGTAACAGCAATTGTAATGCTTGTCAATATGGCCGTACATGCATTTTGCTCATTGGAGCTTCTTTGGGAGGGAATAACTAAGAGTTCAGCATCCGTAATAAGATGGAGATTTGTGATTTCAATTTCTGACATAGGCACATTAAATGCTTGTAAGTGGTTACAGTTAGTGGACGTGGGTGTCTGATTAGACACGTTAGCTGTTGCATATTGAGTATATACGTTATTCTAAAAAAAAACATTCGTGGTACTCAATGCTTCTTTCTCTTCTACACCGTATTGAGTAATTCAATACTTCAAAAGAGGCCACATAAGTGTGAAAAAAAACAAATCACTTTGAAAAGAAAACATTTTTTTCTTTTCTTTTTACTTGGATGTCTTTTTCTATTGCTCCTTTTGTTTATTTTTTTTTAAAAAAATGTCAAGTTATTTGTAGATGCTGTAACTATAAATGTGTTGATATTTCGAGCTAGGGAAATACAATCATTGCTGACTCATTTAGTTTATGCATCAAAGTAAGACATACATTTTACAACATTTAGGGGCCGATTCATGCAACAAACGTGCGCCGAAAATCTTCGTGCAAGCAGGCGCAAGCAGGCGCAAGCAGGCGCAAGCGGAAAAAAACAGGCGCACGCGTGCGATTCATGGAAGTCCCTGCGCGTGTACACCTCGGGATGTGCGCCAAACCCGTGCATGGCGCACAAGTCACTGCAACATCCCGAAAGGCGACGCGCACAGTGAAAGCGCACAACCTCGGCGCATACACCAGAAAGTGGGCGGGACACGGGGCGTAACGCGCGGAATGGAGAACAACGCGCGAAAATAAGGGCGTAACTGGGGATGTACTGCAGGGAAGCAGACGGAACGCCCACATGCACTCGAACCACACGTATTCATGGAATCGAATAGGGCAAAGCCACGCACAGCCAAAGACACGTACAAGCTGAAACACGACCGCCACACGAAGGCAGGTGGTAGAGTCCTAGCGCATCACAAAAGTGGCAACATACAGCAATTGGGCCTGTGCGAGCAGGGTACGTGTATTTCGGGCGCGCGGGAAGTTACACACGCGATTGAGCGGGGTACGTGTATTTTCGGGGGCGCGCGGGAAGTTACACACGCGATTGAGCGGGGTACGTGCATTTCGGGGGCGCGCGGGAAGTTACACACGCGATTGAGCGGGGTACGTGTATTTCGGGAGTGCGCGGGAAGTCACACACGCGATTGAGCGGGGTACGTGTATTTCGGGGGCGCGCGGGAAGTTACACACGCGATTGAGCAGGGTACGTGTATTTTGGGGGTGCGCGGGAAGTTACACACGCGATTGAGCAGGGTACGTGTATTTCGGGGCGTGCAGGAAGTTACACACGCGATTGAGCGGGGTACGTGTATTTCGGGGGCGCGCGGGAAGTTACACACGCGATTGAGCGGGGTACGTGTATTTCGGGGGTGCGCGGGAAGTCACACACGCGATTGAGCGGGGTACGTGTATTACAGGGGTGCGCGGGAAGTCACACACACGATTGAGCGGGATACGTGTATTTTGGGGGCGCGCGGGAAGTTACACATGCGATTGAGCGGGGTACGTGTATTTTGGGGGTGCGCGGGAAGTTACACACGCGATTGAGCGGGGTACGTGTATTCCAGGGGCGCGCGGGAAGTTCCACACGCGATCTCATCAGGGTACGTGTATTACAGGGGTGCGCTGGGAGCAGCACACATGAATTGCACGTGTAGGACCTCCCAGGTGTTCCCTCTACACCCTCCACGGCCCCTGCAGGTGGCTCACACCACAGAGGCCTACCCAGCACATGTCCTGCAGGCACCCCATCCACCATGGCCATGCCCACCAGCCAACCCACATGTCAACTTGCACTACTGCCCACCAATGCATGTCCCCCTGCACCCCCAGCCACCAGGGGCACCCACCACCAGGCCCCCACCCATGTCCAACTCATGTTCCCCACCACCCCCACCCCCCAGCAGTGCAGGGTCACCCACCACCAGGCCCCCACCCATGTCTCCCAGCACCCCCACCCCCCAGCTACCAGGGGCAGCCTCCACCAGGCCCCCACCCATGTCTCCCACCACCCCCACCCCCCAGCAGTGCAGGGGCAGCCTCCACCAGGCCCCCACCCATGTCTCCCAGCACCCCCACCCCCCAGCCACCAGGGGCAGCCTCCACCAGGCCCCCACCCATGTCTCCCACCACCCCCACCCCCCAGCAGTGCAGGGGCAGCGTCCACCAGGCCCCCACCCATGTCTCCCACCACCCCCACCCCCCAGCACTGTGGGGCACCTGCCAGCAGGCCCCCACCCATGTCCAACTCATGTTCCCCACCACCCCCACCCCCCAGCACTGTGGGGCACCTGCCAGCAGGCCCCCACCCATGTCCAACTCATGTTCCCCACCACCCCTACACCCCAGCACTGTGGGGCACCTGCCAGCAGGCCCCACCCATGTCTCCCACCACCCCCACCCCCCAGCCACCAGGGGCAGCCTCCACCAGGCCCCCACCCATGTCTCCCACCACCCCCACCCCCCACTCCCCAGGGGCAGCCTCCACCAGGCCCCCACCCATGTCTCCCACCCCCCACCCCCCAGCAGTGCAGGGGCAGCCTCCACCAGGCCCCCACCCATGTCTCCCAGCACCCCCACCACCCAGCCACCAGGGGCAGCCTCCACCAGGCCCCCACCCATGTCTCCCACCACCCCCACCCCCCAGCAGTGCAGGGGTAGCCTCCACCAGGCCCCCACCCATGTCTCCCACCACCCCCACCCCCCAGCAGTGCAGGGGAAGCCTCCACCAGGCCCCTACCCATGTTTCCCACCACTCCACCCCCCAGCACTGTGGGGCACCTGCCAGCAGGCCCCCACCCATGTCCCCCACCACCCCCACCCCCCAGCACTGTGGGGCACCTGCCAGCAGGCCCCCACCCATGTCCAACTCATGTTCCCCACCACCCCCACCCCCCAGCACTGTGGGGCACCTGCCAGCAGGCCCCACCCATGTCTCCCACCACCCCCACCCCCCAGCAGTGCAGGGGCAGCCTCCACCAGGCCCCCACCCATGTCTCCCACCACCCCCACCCCCCAGCAGTGCAGGGGCAGCCTCCACCAGGCCCCCACCCATGTCTCCCACCACCCCCACCCCCCAGCACTGTGGGGCACCTGCCAGCAGGCCCCCACCCATGTCCAACTCATGTTCCCCACCACCCCCACCCCCCAGCACTGTGGGGCACCTGCCAGCAGGCCCCCACCCATGTCTCCCACCACCCCCACCCCCCAGCACTGTGGGGCACCTGCCAGCAGGCCCCCACCCATGTCCAACTCATGTTCCCCACCACCCCCACCCCCCAGCACTGTGGGGCACCTGCCAGCAGGCCCCCACCCATGTCCAACTCATGTTCCCCACCACCCCCACCCCCCAGCACTGTGGGGCACCTGGCAGCAGGCCCCACCCATGTCCAACTCATGTTCCCCACCACCCCCACCCCCCAGGACTGTGGGGCACCTGCCAGCAGGCCCCCACCCATGTCCAACTCATGTTCCCCACCACCCCCACCCCCCAGCCACCAGGGGCAGCCTCCACCAGGCCCCCACCCATGTCTCCCAGCACCCCCACCCCCCCAGTCACCAGGGGCAGCCTCCACCAGGCCCCCACCCATGTCTCCCAGCACCCCCACCCCCCAGCCACCAGGGGCAGCATCCACCAGGCCCCCACCCATGTCGACCACCACCCCCACCCCCCACCCCCCAGGGGCAGCCTCCACCAGGCACCCACCCATGTCTCCCACCACCCCCACCCCCCACTCCCCAGGGGCAGCCTCCACCAGGCCCCCACCCATGTCTAACCACCCCCCCACCCCCCAGCAGTGCAGGGGCAGCCTCCGCCAGGCCCCCACCCATGTCTCCCAGCACCCCCACCACCCAGCCACCAGGGGCAGCCTCCACCAGGCCCCCACCCATGTCTCCCACCACCCCCACCCCCCAGCAGTGCAGGGGCAGCCTCCACCAGGCCCCCACCCATGTCTCCCACCACCCCCACCCCCCAGCAGTGCAGGGGCAGCCTCCACCAGGCCCCCACCCATGTCTCCCACCACCCCCACCCCCCAGCACTGTGGGGCACCTGCCAGCAGGCCCCCACCCATGTCCAACTCATGTTCCCCACCACCCCCACCCCCCAGCACTGTGGGGCACCTGCCAGCAGGCCCCCACCCATGTCCAACTCATGTTCCCCACCACCCCCACCCCCCAGCACTGTGGGGCACCTGCCAGCAGGCCCCCACCCATGTCTCCCACCACCGCCACCCCCCAGCACTGTGGGGCATCTGCCAGCAGGCCCCCACCCATGTCCAATTCATGTTCCCCACCACCCCCACCTGTAACGCTCACCTGATTCCCACGGAGGGGCTGGTCTTAGCAGGAAGGTGTCTGTGACTCGAAAAGTGATGTTCAGGACTCGATTGGCTTCTGGGGTCGAACCTCTTCGCACTGTGTGTCGAACTCGTAGGGTGAGGTTTCTGCAGGTGAAAGAATATGGGGGTTAATGGTCTGGGTTGTTGAATGTCCCTCTCTCTCTCTTCCTAGCTTCTCCGTAGAGCCCCCCCAGGTCAACGTGCTCACCTTAGATAGGTGAATGCTGGACTCTCCATCTGCGTCTGGTGCAGGGTGCCGTTGCCAGTTCCTTCACTGGTGAAACATAGGCCTCTTGAGCTCAGAGGATCGTTACCGTCATTAACTGCACGAGCGGTGAGTTTCCAGACACCTTTTTAGTCTTTATAGTCTTTAGGTGCGTGGCACGTTATATTGAACAGGACTCTGTATAATGCTTTCCCCTTTTTGTCTTGCAGGGCTCTTGAGATGGAAGATGGAGTGAAGCGCCTGGAAATGCGTAAGTAAATGCAAGCGCTCTAACTGTCTTTTCCCTTGCAGCTTAGTTCGTGCTGAAGAGACGCCGGAGTATTTGCAGGCATTCTATTGCGACGAGCGCGATGGGCGTAAGTAAATACCTGTCTAATGTCTCTTCTTTTGTCTTTCAGAAGTTGGGTTGCAGCGCCGGAGTCCGCGGAATGCCCGTAAGTAATAACGATGCTTTTGTCTTCACAGGCGGCGATGCAGCGTGAAGAAATCCGGAATTCGCGGAGTGCCGGTAAGTAATAACAATGCTTTTGTCTTCACAGGCGGAGGTGCAGCGTGAAGAAGTGGCCGCAGCCGATGCATCAGGTAAGTAAGCACTGCGAGTAAGGTTGCCTTGCTAACCTGCTGTTTCTTGTCTTTGCAGGTGCTGCTGTTGACTGGATACAGGACTGGTAAGTATAATTCTTGCAGGTTCAGGATCGAAAGAAGAAAGGCTGGAACAGACTCGGTGAGCGTTCTGCTGCAGATGCAGAATAACGCGAAGCACGTTTCATCTATCGGGTGTGGTTTAAATAGCCTTGGAGTGATGAGGCGTCTTCCTCCACGGCCCCGCCTAGGTAAGAAAAGAATTCCAGTTCCAGAAGAGTTCCAGAGCTGTATCCAGGGAGCGGAGCTTGCCCCACCCAGGTAAGAAAGTAGTTCCTGTTCACAGAGGACTTCTAAGTGGCTGGTAAGTAAGCAGCATGGTCTGCTGCAGGTAAGTCCACCCAAGCACCTTCACACCTATTATGAGCCCGGCGCTTCCAGTGCCGGGACCGATGGTTTTGATGAGCCTGGGGCCACCGCGCCAGGACAAGGTCCAAAAGGTCCCAGTGGGGACCTGCTGGTGCCTAGGATTAGGGTTAGGGGCCTGCTTCCAAGGACGTTGGGCTGGTCCTGGCTCCTTGGAAGCAGTGATCATGACACCACCCCCCAGCACTGTGGGGCACCTGCCATCAGGCCCCCTCCCATGTCCAACTCATGTTCCCCACCACCCCCACCCCCCAGCACCGTGGGGCATCTGCCAGCAGGCCCCCACCCATGTCCAACTCATGTTCCCCACCACCCCCACCCCCCAGCACTGTGGGGCACCTGCCAGCAGGCCCCCACCCATGTGCAACTCATGTTCCCCAGCCAACATGTCATTACAATCTAGATCCCTGGTCCCTATGGTCAGCCTCCAAATGCAAAACACCCACCCGAGTATTGCATCCACCCACTCATAATTTGCAATTACATCACAGAACACCAATTGCAAGTTCCGAAACAAATACATTTCCCTCACATACACCCAGTGGGTGTCAGTGAATCTCAAAACACATATCATGAAATGCATGAAACCAATGAGATACCACACATTGAAGTTCACCAAAAAAAATATGTATTAAAGGAAACATAAATAGAATAAAAAATGAAGAAACAGAAACGTGTACAAAAATGAAAAGAAGCATGTCCGTTAAAAAAAGCAAAACCAAAAATAAAATTCCAAAGTAATGTTGTCCAAAGTCAATGTCCACAAAACAAAATCCAATGGGAAATAATAAAGAAAGCCATTGCTCCATGGTTAAAAAGTGAAAAAAATACAATCCAACTGTGAACTATGTAAATGGGAACAAGCCAGGGTCCATTATCCCAACAAAATAAAGGAAACCTATCTAACTACACTAACTAATAAAATAAACTATATACAAAAATGTGGCCAATGTCCGAAAGGTCCAAATAAAATAAAAACAAAAATGAAACCTAACACTACCTACATAACTATGTACAAGGGCAGCGGGCTAGTTTCACGGCTCACTTGTGGATGTCCGGGGCCAGGGCATCATCGAACTCCTCCTCAATGTCCCGGAGGCGGTCCTCCTCCATGGCCCCGAGGGTCCGCAGGGCCATCGACGTCTCCACCTCCAAACCCCTGCGGGTTGACTCGAGGCACTCGGCCCGCCTCAGGGCCCTCCACATGGAGTTCTCCGCCCTGACCATTGTGAGCCGTGCCTCTTCTGCCCGCTGCCGCTCCGCATCTATGGCGTGGCCCAACCGCGGCCACACGGAAGACACTCTCTGTCCTGGGTCCTCCTGCCCTCCGGCCGATGCCTGCCCCTCCGATGTTGAAGGCCCCGAGCCTTCATGGCTCCCACCACGTTGCTGCTGATGCTGTGCCTCTGCCCGTGCACTGCCTCCTGCTGCCTGCACATCCTCCGCTGGCTGGGGCGCAGTCGTAGATGTGGCCACCCCTGCTGGACGTCCGACTCCCGACTGTGGCAGGGATGCCTCCTCCACCAGCCTGGCCGCACCGTCAGAGGCAGCTCCACAGGGCACCCAGGTGACTGATGGGTGGGAAGATGGCACAGAGGACGACTGGCGCGTAGGGGGTCCAGATGAGGAGGGGGTCAGAGCAAGCCCCATCAGACGGAGGAATCCGGCCTGGGTGACCTGTCCCAGCAGGCTGACGTGGTCAACGAGCCATTCGAGAGAACTTGCAGTCTCTTCATGTAAAGACTGCAGGTCACCTCGCATGGCCCGTTGACGCAACGCCACACCAGCCAGGACAGGCTCAACCCGGACCTGGATAGCCACGTCCGCAGGCAGAGGAAGGCCAGTTGACGTGAGCTCATCCCCTGCCTGAAAACGGGTCTGGACGTAGGCATCCCTGTTGGTGCAAGATGATGCAGGGACAGGATCAGGGACAGGATTGCACACAGGCACCTCTGCGGCGGCCTGTGCTGCCTCCTGTCCCTGGTCCTGCACTGCACCACTAGCACCAGTGGGATCCCCACCTCCAGACCCCATCTCTGGTGCTTGCACGGCCTCCTCCTCCACCAAACCCCCCACCAACCTGGATGACTCCGTGCCATCTTCCCCTGTTGGGCCCTGTGGGGTCCCAGCTGCCACTTCTGCTGCCGAGGAGTCCAACTCCAACCTCCGCCTCTTGGACCTCCACCCAGCAGCTGCGGCCTGGTACGCGGCACCGGACTCCTCACTCCCCGACGAGATGACAACATGGGAGGGGAGCCGGGCCTTGCGTCTCCGGCTGGCGGTGGGATCCCCGCCGCTGTGCTCCACAGCACCTTCTCCGCCCTCTTCATCAGTTGACGCTGCAGACAGGGAGAAACAAAACACAGGCATCAGGGCACTGTACAATGGACACATACACACATGACAGTTGTACATGAGTGGCATTGGCAAACCTCAGACATGTCATCACAATCCCCAACACACATGTCATTACAACTTGCACACTTTAGCCATACCACAGCCATATCCCAACTGCCACCACCATCCATACACATACAATAGCATGAGCAGCCAAAGGTGAGCCAGACATCACATGCAACACAGGAAGTGCACCACACATGTACACACACCACCACACTTGCATGCATGTGTACACCTCTGCCAAGTGTCGCAGTGTTCAGACGGGCATCCATGTCACATCTGCCAATCAGGCTTCCACAAACCGCTGTCACATGCATCCATGTTGCATCACTGTTGCACCCTTGTCAAATACACACACATGCACATGTACACAGTGCTGATACATGCAGCCAAAAACAACATACATGCGTGACATCACGGACATGTCTACTTTCATACACATTCATCCAAACATGTGTGCCCACACAACTGCATTTGGCATGCAAGCCTACACACACAAGCACCATCCATGTCTCACACATTACAGCCCTCGCATGTGTCAGCCCCACGGCCCTGTACACCCCCACCGATACTCAACCCCATACAAACACATGTGCAACCTGCACACTACTGAATAATCACCACACGCACTGCTCACAATCAGGATGCATGTACACTCACCGCTCGACTCCAGACGGGTCTGCTTCTCAAGGACCTGGACGTGGAGCGCTGGGGATATGCGTTCCAGGACCCTCATCTGTTCTTCCGACAAGTGGCCCCGGCGCCCCTTGGCATCCGCTGCCTTCAAGAGGCGCCGGGCCTTGTTCAGGGTCCTGGACCTGAAGTCCTCCCAGCGCTTCTTGACATGTTGTAAGTCGCGGACTGCCACCCCCTCAGCGTTGATGGCAGTCACGATGTCATTCCAGATCCGAGTCCGTCCTTCCTTGTCGGCGCCGGAACTTCCGAAGAGGGCATCATACTGCCCCAGGACTTGCTCCACCAGGACACCAACTTCGGTGGCACTGAAGCTGGTGCCCCTCTGCCTCTCTGGCCGGGGGTTGTCAGTGGTCCCAGATGGTGTTTGCCCCGACATGACAACCGCAGAGGCAGGAGTGGGTGGGCAACTGGGTCCTGGGGCTGGGCTGTGGAGCGATGGAATCCCAGTCGGGAGTCTTCGGTTCCAGCAGGGGTGGTCACAGCAACAGCACCCCTGGCTGATGTGCAGGCAGCAAATGGCAGGGCACGTGGGCAGCAGGCAGTCAGGCAGCAGCAGATGGCAGATGGGAGCGTGCTCGGGGCTCTGGGGGGCAGGAGTTCGGCCTTCTGGGCAGGAGCGTGGTCTTCCGTGTGCTTACGCGTGGCCAGCTTGATACGGAGTGATTTGGCACGTGAAAAATCTGCACGTCAGCGTGTAATTCGAGGAAAGGCCCTTAGCGCGTAAGCGCGTCTGCACGCATACACATTTTCATTGGACAGAAGGCCCCACAAGCGCAAGCGCCCCTGTGACGTGCGTGAAAAACTGCACGTCCGCGTGTAATACGAGGAAAGGGCCCATCCGCATAAGCGTGCGTGGAAACTGCACGTCCGCGTGTAATACGAGGAAAGGGCCCATGCGCGTAAGTGACGTGACGCGCCCGTGCGTTTCCCTCAGCACAGGTTAAAGGTGAGCGGGCCCAGCAGTTCGCTGTACGTGCCTTTCGTGGAGACCGGACGTGTGTTGCTGCTTCCTGTTGTTTCGCGCGCCATCACAACTTCACAGCTATCAAGGTCGTATCTCTTCTTTTGGCGGGGGTATTGGCTACGCGTGTTTTTCTGCATCGTGCTAGTCAGACGGTGAGTCACACACGCTCTTTTTCCCACTGCGGGTGCCCCTGTGTATCGCACCCATTTTCGATGTCATAGTAGCCTGCGTGTCCCACGCGTACGCGTTATTCGTGTTACTGGGTGCCACTGCGTACTGCGGGAGGTTGAATCCACGCACGTAGGCTGCAGGGTTGCGTGCACGGTTTTACTGCAGTTTTGGGGTGCTTGAGCGTTGCGTGACCCGTCACCACATCACCGGGGTCACATACAGCCTTGCAGGTGCAGGGGGGCTGTTAACATCTTGCTTCCCACCCCCTTGACCCCAATTGCCCAGGTCAATTGTGGTGTACACCTCCCATTGGCACCACTCCATCTGTGCCAGCACTACTACATCTGTGCCATGGTTGGGAGGCCACCAAAGGTGAGGGGCGCCTCAGCTGGGCGTACTCCTCGTGGCGGGCGTGGTCGGGGACGTGGCCGTGGTGACCAGGGAGTAGGGGGACTCCAGGGTGTCCAGGGCAGCCACAGAGGGGGAAGAGGCAGGGGTGCGCCACTTAAGCACAATGTTGTGCCATGTGTCGGTGCAGCCATGCCACCACCCCCTGTGGTTCCGGGGGCTGCGTTGGCACTTGAAGAGCCCTTGGTAGATCTCTAACAGGCCAGGGGGGAAACCATAGGGGCAGGCCGGGCTGCTCAGACCAAGACACGTGTCCCTGGGGCAGTCATGTCATCTGCTGCCCCGAACAGCCGGGTGTTGGCAAGTGCAGGGGCAGATGCACCCAACAGCACCCCGGTTGTGAGTCTGCCAACCAGGACCGTTGCGGTCAATGACCCTGCCACAGCTGATGTTGCTGCGCAGGGTCCATTAGTGGGCACCCAGCTGCCACTGACACAAGTCAGGCCTTTGGTCATCCCTCCACCTGCCACTCCCTTGGCTCAATCCACCGAACCCACTGGCCATACTGGTCAGGGCGGCATTAGCCAGCCAGGGTCTGTGCCACAGTCCAAGAGGAGGAAGGTTGCACCTGCAGCACAGGCTGGGACCCCACACACAGCCACGACCTCCTGCACGTCGAGGAAGAAGCCTTTCTGTAAGCAGGAACTGGACTTCCTCGTGGATTACGTGCGGGGCCACAGCCGTGACATGCTAGTGGGTGCCAATAGTTAGACTACGGCTGCCCAACGTGACACCCACTGGAAGCATGTTGCGGAACATGTCAGTTCATTCGGCCATGAGGTGGGCACAGCGCAGGAGTGCAAAAAGCGTTGGAATGACATCAAGCGCAGCACTAAGGCCAAGCGTGCCTCAAATTACAACTTGACTCTGGTGACTGGCGGTGGGCCTGCACCAGAGGAGGAAGAACTCACTCCGCATGAGGCTCTCGTTGCGGAGTTCATACCACCTGAATTGGTCGAAGGAGTGGGAGAGATGCTGGACTTTGATGCCCTGTCCAGTGAGTGTTGATGCGTGTTTGTTGAGGACGTGTGTGTTTCACTTGTGGGATGTGTTGTGCATGATTGCTGCTACATGTGACGTGTACATGGTTTTGATGTGTAAGTAATGCAATGCTACCGTCATGCATGTCTCCTCTGCCTGCATGCGGGACTCCATGTAGGCATGCTCCCTTGCCCCTCCTCCGCCACTCTGCACCCCAGTTCCACCTTTGCACTGGTCTGCTTCAATCTTGTCAATGTGTACTTTCTTGTTCATGTGTCCTGTCTAGATGCTAACTTCCAGCGTAGAATCTGCCAGACATATGCCGTGTGGTACAGCCTTAGTACTCGATGCAGGGTATCTCACTTGTACTGTGCATGGGTCAGATGTCCCGCAGGGACATGAGTGCCCATTCATGCTCCATGTGCATTGCACGCATGCCCCTATGTGTCCTTGACTGGATGATCACTGTAATATAAGTCCTTGTTTACATACATTGCCTGCCATCTCATCAGCCTTCCCATGTCAACTGTGGCTCAGTCCTGCGTTGCACACATGTTTAGGCTCTGACAATCTGTGTGGGCTCACAGGCCTCAGCCTGTTCAATGGCCAATGACTCTGTCCAACTCTTGTTGTGTCTTCTTCACACGTGGGCGGCCTCCGGAGTTTCCATCATGTGTCCTGCCCACTGTCCCAGCATCATTTGCAGTGTTGTAATTTGAATCACATTAAGCTGTTGATGCCAGTCAACACTGCCTGTCAATACACAGGTGTATGGTCAGCCTTTTGATACCATGCTAGGCATCCCTGCTTTGGTACTGGGGTGGAGGGGTGCTTGGCTTCTAGACATGGTACACATTGAATGCACAATGCACGTGATGTCTGAATTTGACATTGCACTGCCTTCACATTTCCTGGCACACACCATGTAGTGCTTGTACATGTAGGTAGTGAGTGGCGTACACATTTTCTGCACTGCATAGACCCACTTCCATGGAAACTGCCACCTTTCAACAGGTCTGATCACAGAAGCTATTCAAAGTAGACCCAGCATGCATGCCAGGTCATATGTTGTGTGTCACATGTCTGCCGGATGCCTTTGCTGTCGGTGTGTGTGTGTGTCGTGTGCTTCTGACATGTGTATTGACCTTTTTCTCTCTATTTTTCAGGTGATGACGCAATGGAGGCGGAGGATGGTGTTGTCATGCCAGACACAGGGTTGGTAACACCACATCAACCCGGCACTAGTGGGGGTCGTGGGGTGGTAGGCCACGAAAACCCCCAAGTGCTGCAGTCCATCTTGTCTCTGGCTGCCTATGAGTCCAGCCTTGATGACGACTCTGACGTCCATGTTGAGTTGGATGAGCATCAAGTCCATGTGTCAGGGGTGAGTGATTCTGATGTGGACACTCCTCTGTCTGCGACACCTGCACTGAGGGATCAGACAGTCTTGGTTCCTCCGCCCGTGGTGGATCGGGATGCAGGGTCACCCTCCACACCAGTCACTGATGTGCCTGGGACATCACGTCGACGGGGGCATGTAGTTGTGCAGCCGCAGGCAGTGCCAAGACAGCGAGGACCCCCGGTCCTTGGGTCCCGCAGGGGTCAAGCCCGGCAACGCGGTCACCGCGCGCAACCGCTGTATAGTGAGTGGGAGCAAGACATGACTGCCAATTCAGAACGGCAGGGGGCAGCAATGGAGAACATCGCTGAGAGCATGGAGCGTGTGGCCCGATCTTGCACCCCACTGCTAGGCAGGTGCTTCTCCAGCAGCAGGCGGCACGGTCCACGGCCCGCTCGCTCAGGCTGGGCATGGCGGCCTCAGACAGGGCACGCCAGGCTGAAATGTCGTCTCTGCATCAAGCAATTTCTGCTCACGCAGAGGCGCACATGGATGCCCTGAGGGAGGAGTATGCTTCCCTCAGATCCACTCTGGGTGTCCTTATGATGTCCTAGAGGCAGCAGGCAGAGGAGAGGTTTGCACAGCTTGAGCGTACCATCTCGGCTGAGCTACAGGCTTGCCGCGAGGTGCAGCGGTTGTCCAGCCAGGCCTTGCAGGAGGAACTCCGTGTTACACGTGCTACCTTGCAAGACGAAGCACGTGTATCACGTGAGGTTCTGCATGCAGACCTACGTCACATCGCCACACAGAACCAGGCTCACCCGTCCTGCACACTTGCTGCCGACGAGGGGCAAGCTGCGGCTAGGCGTGGCCAGTCTACTGTGCCACGTCCTCCTTTCCAGGATGAGCCAGACTCGGGCGACCATCTATCTCCCACATAGGTCGAGCTGTGCAGGCGTTGAGCCCATGGAGGAATTTTTTTTTGGCTCAGCATCATCGCATGTGGATGTTGAGCAGCACCCTGTACCTCCCCCCTCCTGGGTGCCTCCCCTCCCCCCCGGTCGTATGTGGCCATTTTTGATTTTTCTTTTAGTTTAGTTAGTTAAGTTTCTGTTTGATAGTTAGTTTAAATAGGTAATGTAGGTTTTCCATAGTTAGTGTAATTAGTTAATAGTTGAGTTAGTTTAAAATTGCTAGTCTATTGTGCTTTCATGTGACGGTGCAGTGCTTTGTGGCTTTTGAAGGCATCCACTGTCTGTTCCAGCTGGGCCCTTCATGGTTGTCTTGTGTATGTGTTTGCTGCTTGGGGTCCTTGACTCACATATGCCACTCCTGCCTCCCTTATCCATGGGCTCGCAAGGATGGTTCTGTGTTACAGCATTTTACACAAGGGCTTTGGACTGTCATATCTGTGGCATGTCTGGTGCTGTGTGACTTGTGTTGACACCCCTAGTGGGGATGATTTAGGTGTCATTGTCCACTGTTCAGCTTTTGTTAGATGGGGTGTGTCATGATTAATGTGGACATTGATTGCTATGCATTGTGTAGTATGTTTCATATCTTTCCTGTACATGTGCTTGTTGCAATTCATGCTGTAGATAGTGTTCCACACTTTGGAGGTGAAAGACGGACTGATGGTGTGATTTGTGATGTGACTCTCTGACATGGTCAAGTAATGAGATGCCTGATGAGACACACACAGATGACTTTGAAGCATTAATCATGTGTTTCATGCCCTTTCTGCAGGGGGATGAGCCTCCAGAGCACCTTTGCCAGCAGACATGGCCCATTGGACGACGGAATTCTGGACCCGTTTGTTGGTGCCCACATGCACATGTGTGCACAAGCAGAGGCACAGTGATTGTAGACCCACATCCTAGAACTGCTGACATGTTCCAAGGAACTCCAGGCAAGGTGAGCATCACAGGGGGGCCACGACACAGCAAAGCTTGCACCAGGCGAGTTGCACATGCAGGCTTAGTCACAGCACTGAGGGTGAGCTTAGACGAATATTGGTATTGAAGCACACAATGCAGCTCAGATGTGTTTGTGGACTGTTGGCTGTTGATAGTAGGGTTGTCTGGGACACATGCAGGGGCAGTGGCACATACCCTCCGGTACACCAAGGTCCATTGAGGCACTTGTATCAACCATGTAGCCTTCCGAGACATGGAAAGGGGCAGCTCACAGGGACATACAGCAAGGGACATACTTGGGTGCAGTGCATGTCTTTTCCACGTACGTCATGATAAATGCACTGCCAACTTTGTTTCGGTCATGGTGGTACGCAACTTGCTCTGTAGTCATGGCTTGCTATATGGGTCTCTCTGCTTACCCAGGGAACATTGCATGTTGTGTGAATTGTGACACATTGGTGTTCCTTTTGCCACGCACCCACCAGCGGCTGCCTTACTGCATTGACTGTGTATGACCCATCACAGGAGTGATGTTATATATGGGTACGAAGCATCAACCACAGATTGTCTGTTTGTAGAGTAGTTTGTTGCTATGGGGCATGTTTGGTGTTGTGTTTTTGTGTAATTGACACGTACAGGGTGTTGACTGTGCCTCTCTTTGCAGCATTGCAGTGCTCCTGTAACCGGACCTGAGAGTGCGCAGGCAGGAGGCCAGCACTCAAAACCAGAGCTAAGTGTCTTGTTGTTTTTCTTACGAACTGCTCTGCATAGGCTTGCTGGGGAGTGTACTGATGCATGGATGTATGTGTGGTTCAATTTGGTATGTTTTTTTCTCCCTAATCACCCGTGATCCTATGCAATTTTGAAACCTGTACCCTCTACCCGGTGTTCCTGCTTCCCATGCCTATCCAAGCAACGTTCCCTGACCCTCTTTCCCCACTGGGGTTGCGGATGCCTGTGTAAGCCCCGAACTTGCAGGCGCCAAAACCCTAGAGGGGGTGGTTGGTTCGTACCACTCCTGAGTCTGGACTACAGAAGGCCATGACAATGATGTCCAAGTTTGTTTGGATTGTGTATGTGTTCATGCAGGTTGTACATTTTCGTGCATTCCCTAGTTTCATGTGTCATTCCTCCTCCCCTCTCCTGCCACTCATTCCAGTCATCCAGTGTGTCAACACCTGTCCTGACTGCATATCCCTGAACCTCATTCCCCACCAGGGTCTCAGGGGCCTGTGTGAGTTTGACCTTGCAGGCACCCGGGACATGGTGGGGGTGGTTGTTTCGTGACACTCCCGCGCCTGTACAGGGGACCTGTGACAGTACACATCCATTCATGGTGCATCATCCTATGTCATGTACCACACATGTCTCACATCCTGTTGTGACATTGTTTTGCTGTGCTACCTTGGTTGTTGCATCATTGTGGTAGTACTTGGCCTTTGTGAGGTACTGCTACGTCAAGTCATCTACTGGAGGGTGTTCGTGTTCGTTTTTATGCCTTGGATTTTGTGATTTTGGAAATGAGTGTGGATTCTGAGGGTTCAGGCATCTTCTTACACACAAGGTGGGAGATGGTGACGAAGTGTAAAGGTGATCCTGTGGCCAGGTGGAATTGAGGTTTGGAGGCTCCATGACCCAGGTGCAGTTGTTCAGTGGGTCATGGTCATTTGTGAGGGAGGGGGGGGTTGTTGTTGATAGTTGCCTTGCCCTGCAGTGTGATGGGAACTCTGACATAGTAATGGTGGTATCCTATGTACATGTTGTGTTCTGCTGATCAATGCCTGTTCATGTGTTGTGTTTTCCTTTCAGGTGCGAGGGGATAGTTGTGGTTTGACATGTTGGGGTGTACACATGGTGGATGTTCACATGTGATGTGTAGGGAACACTGATGGTCACTTGAGTGCACATGCATATGTGGAGTGCATGTCCTTGCAGAACCACACACTTGCACTCTGATGCACTACATGTACTCCCACCCTTGCATATCCACGTGTACACTGTTTGCCTTCTGGTGCCCACTGTGTCCCGGCAGCACATGTTCTGTGACCGATCATGGTTTCAGTACATGCCTAATTTGATGTTTGACGTGGTCTGTCACTTAGATGTGATGCTCAGGGTGTGCATCACACACAATGGCTGTTCACTGTGCTGTGCGCTGAGCAGTGTGATGCAGGAGTAGGACACTGCACACATGAGCTGCAGTGTTGATTTTGCAATGCATAATGTGCATGTAGACAGGCATTCATTGTGATGTTACGTCTACGACTGTTGTAATGCATTTGGAAATGACTTATTTTGGGTGGGAGATTTTGTTGGTCTGTCATTTCATCTGATTCCGGGTCAGGCAGCAGTGTCCGATGCCACTGTACATTTAGGACATGGCAATGTGTACCTTATCGTTACTGCATTGGTGTATGGGTATTTCTTGCCATGTCATGTTGATGTTTGGGAGGGTTTGAGTGACATGACAGTGATGGCCATGGCCTGTTTTGCAGGTGTGTGTGATGCACACCTTGCATGTCCGGGTCATCCGCTTCTCAGAGCAACTAGCTGGGGGTAGATTTCTCTCCGCAGCAGGGCCCTCCCCCTGGAACAGACTTCCGGCCTGACTTGAACTTGAGGGGAACCATCTCCAGTTCTGGAAGCACCTCAAGACCTTCCTCATTGCTTCTGCTTAATGTCTGCCTCTCCTTTGCAGAATTCTCCACTGGAACTGCACAGGAGCTGCAACTGGGCCACTCTCACCGACCTCGGTCCCTGGCCCAGCCACTCTCCACTTGCACTGCCTCCCTGGCAACCCCTGCACTGCAGTACTGTCTCTCTATCCCTACAGCCCTCCCTTCCCAGCACTTGTCTGCACTTACCTTTGTAGTTGCCACCAGGCGACCTATGTATTATTTTTTTGGGCTACTTCCCCTGTACTGGACTCCCCCCCACCCTTCCCCTTGCACTTTTCCCATTCCCCCTACCCCTGCACTTGCACAATCTCAATGACACCTGGCCTAGTAGTACCGTTCTCTGTGTTCCCTTGTTCCCCCCTCCCTGCCTCATTGTGCCTTGGAATACTTGTGTATGGCCCATATCATGTCATATGTCATATGTGTGCCTTTTGGTCACACAGGATAGCTTGTGTTTAAGTAGCTAGGGATGCAGACGATGTGGCACTTCCATGGCAACTATCTCAGGGTGGTAGGGTTGTGACAGTTGACTGTCTCTTTGTCATCATCGATTGTCACCTGGTATGTGCCAGGCCTGTGTGCACTCCGCAGGGGTGGGAGTTTAGGTGAAAAATGTGGACACAAGCTGGGTCCGGGCTTCCTCGCCACGTGCCCTGTCCCCTCCCATGGGCAGCGCCTGTGCCCTCTGGTTGGGGATGTGGGGGCACCACCATGTCCACCGGGACGCCCTGCCGTGTTGCAACATTGTGCAGGACACATGCTGCCACAATGATCCTGCACACTACTGGTGGTGCATAGAGTAGTTGCCCACCAGAGCGGTCAAGGGAGCGGAAACGTGACTTGAGCACTCCGAATGTGCGCTCCACTATGCCCCTGGTTGCAATATGGGCGGCGTTGTATCTTACCTGGGGTGGTGTGGTGGGGTTCCGGATTGGCGTCATCATATGGTTGCTCAGAGGGTAGGCACTGTCCCCTGGGGAGGTGATAATAGTTGAGATTATTAGGGTTTGGATATTTGTCTGTGTGTGACTTGCATGCATGTGCAAGGGCATTTGTACTGACCTAGGAGCCATGTGTCGCCATGCTGCCCAGCTTCCAGGGCCCGGCTCAGGGCGGACATTCTGTATATGAAACTGTCATGGGTGGAGCCAGGGTAGTTTGCATAGACAGAGGTGATGATTCCCTTTGCATCACATACCACCTGTACATTGATGGAATGCCAGTGCTTGCGGTTTCGGTAGATGTGCTTAATGGCCCTAGGTGGACGTAGGGCCACATGGGTGCAATCTATGGCACCGAGCACTTTGGGGAAGTGTGCCACCCTGAAAAAATCCAGGACAACGGCCTGCCTTTCTGCGGGTGTTCTGGGCATGTATATGTGCCTGCGGACTGAGGGGCGCGCTGTCATGATTGCCAGTACCTGGTGTAGGCAGCGTGGCTGCGTGGCCTGTGAGACCCCCCCCCACTATGGCAGTGGTCCGCTGAAATGACCCAGTGGCCAAAAAATGCAGGACATTGAGCAGCTTCTCCAAGGGGCTCAATGCTTGGGAGCAAAGGGTGGGGGATGTGAGGTCATCTTCCCACTCCCTGACCAGGTCTAGGATGATATGGGGTGGAAACCTATACCTGCCATAGACCTGGTCTTCAGGCATCCCAAAAAGGCTTGTCCGTGGTGCGAAAATGCGTGCCCTGGCTATTCTCCTCCTCCTGCGGTGTCCCACGATCAGTGAAGCGACAAATGGGGCATTCATCGTAGCTGTATATACGCGTTTGTTGTTTGCGCGCACTTTTATGCTGTGCGCGGGGACGGCTCCGCCTGCCTTCGTGTGGGCGGACGCGTTGACGCCTGTGCACGTCTTTTGCCGTGCATGGGTTTCCCGTATTCGGATACGGTCCGAGTGTCATCGCGTGTGATCGGAGGGGATGAGCGTACACGCAACTGGCCTGGGAACGTGTGTTTCGGGGTGCGCGAGAAGTTCCACACGCGATTAGCCTGGGTACGTGAAATCCGGGGTGCCGGGAACTTTCACACGCGATTGGTGGAAATCCATGTGTGTTCTGTCATCACGTGCAATGAGGGAAACACCTGCGCGCGTCACGTCACAGACGCGCTCACGCGCTAAGGGCCTTTGGTCCAATGAAATCGCATATGCGTGCTGCCGTGCATACGCGCTAAGGGCCTTTCCTCGTATTACACGCGGACGTGCAGTTTTCCACGCGCGCTTACGCGCATGGGCCCTTTCCTCGTATTACACGCAGACGTGCAGTTTTTCACGCGCGTCACAGGGGCGCTTGCGCTTGAGGGGCCTTCTGTCCAATGAAAATGTGTATGCGTGCAGACGCGCTTACGCGCTAAGGGCTTTTCCTCGAATTACACGCTGACGTGCAGATGTTTCACGTGCCAAATCACTCCGTATCAAGCGGGACACTCGTAAGCACACGGAAGACCACGCTCCTGCCCAGAAGGCCGAACTACTGCCCCCCAGAGCCCCGAGCACGCTCCCACCTGCCATCTGCTGCTGCCTGACTGCCTGCTGCCCACGTGCCCTGCCATTTGCTGCCTGCACATCAGCCAAGGGTGCTGTTGCTGTGACCACCCCTGCTGGAACCGAAGACTCCCGACTGGGATTCCATCACTCCACAGCCCAGCCCCAGGACCCAGTTGCCCACCCACTCCTGCCTCTGTGGTTGTCATGTCGGGGCAAACACCATCTGGGACCACTGACAACCCCCGGCCAGAGAGGCAGAGGGGCACCAGCTTCAGTGCCACCGAAGTTGGTGTCCTGGTGGAGCAAGTCCTGGGGCAGTATGATGCCCTCTTCGGAAGTTACCGCACCGACAATGAAGGACGGACTCGGATCTGGACTGACATCGTGACTGCCATCAACGCGGAGGGGGTGGCAGTCCGCGACTTACAACATGTCAAGAAACGCTGGGAGGACTTCAGGTCCAGGACCCTGAACAAGGCCCAGCGCCTCTTGAAGGCAGCGGATGCCAAGGGGCGCCGGGGCCACTTGTCGGAAGAACAGATGAGGGTCCTGGAACGCATATCCCCAGCGCTCCACGTCCAGGTCCTTGAGAAGCAGACCCGTCTGGAGTCGAGCGGTGAGTGTACATGCATCCTGATTGTGATCAGTGCGTGTGGTGATTATTCAGTAGTGTGCAGGTTGCACATCTGTTTGTATGGGGTCGAGTATGGGTGGGGGTGTACAGGGCCGTGGGGCTGACACATGCGAGGGCTATAATGTGTGAGACATGGATGGTGCTTGTGTGTGTAGGCTTGCATGCCAAATGCAGTTGTGTGGGCACACATGTTTGGATGAATGTGTATGTAAGTAGACATGTCCGTGATGTCACGCATGTATGTTGTTTTTGGCTGCATGTATCAGCACTGTGTACATATGCATGTGTGTGTGTTTGACAAGAGTGCAACAGTGATGCAACATGGATGCATGTGACAGCGGTATGTGGAAGCCTTATTGGCAGATGTGACATGGATGCCCGTCTGAACACTGCGACACTTGGCAGAGGTGTACACATGCATGCAAGTGTGGTGGTGTGTGTACATGTGTGGTGCACTTCCTGTGTTGCATGTGATGTCTGGCTCACCTTTGGCTGCTCATGCTGTTGTATGTGTATGGATGGTGGTGGCACTTGCGATATGACTGTGGTATGGCTCATGTGTGCGAGTTGTAATGACATGTGTATTGGGGATTGTGATGACATGTCTGAGGTTTGCCAATGCCACTCATGTACAACTGTCATGTGTGTATGTGTCCATCGTACAGTGCCCTGATGCCTGTGTTTTGTTTCTCCCTGTCTGCAGCGTCAACTGATGAAGAGGGCGGAGAAGGTGCTGTGGAGCACAGCGGCGGGGATCCCACCGCCAGCCGGAGACGCAAGGCCCGGCTCCCCTCCCATGTTGTCATCTCGTCGGGGAGTGAGGAGTCCGGTGCCGCTTCCCAGGCCGCAGCTGCCGGGGGGAGGTCCAAGAGGCGGAGGTTGGAGTTGGACTCCTCGGCAGCAGAAGGGGCAGCTGGGACCCCACAGGGCCCAACAGGGGAAGATGGCACGGAGTCATCCAGGTTGGTGGGGGGTTTGGTGGAGGAGGAGGCCGTGCAAGCACCAGAGACGGGGTCTGGAGGTGGGGATCCCACTGGTGCTAGTGGTGCAGTGCAGAACCAGGGACAGGAGGCAGCACAGGCCGCCGCGGATGTGCCTGTGTGCAATCCTGTCCCTGATCCTGTCCCTGCATCATCTTGCACCAGCAGGGATGCCTACGTCCAGACCCGTTTTCAGGCAGGGGATGAGCTCACGTCAACTGGCCTTCCTCTGCCTGCGGACGTGGCTATCCAGGTCCGGGTTGAGCCTGTCCTGGCTGGTGTGGCGTTGCGTCAACGGGCCATGCGAGGTGACCTGCAGTCTTTTCATGAAGAGACTGCACGTCGTCTCGAATGGCTCGTTGACCACGTCAGCCTGCTGGGACAGGTCACCCAGGCCGGATTCCTCCGTCTGATGGGGCTTGCTCCGACCCCCTCCTCAACTGGACCCCCTACGCGCCAGTCGTCCTCTGTGCCATCTTCCCACCCATCGGTCACCTGGGTGCCCTGTGGAGCTGCCTCTGACGGTGCGGCCAGGCTGGTGGAGGAGGCATCCCTGCCACAGTCGGGAGTCGGACGTCCAGCAGGGGTGGCCACATCTACGACTGCACCCCAGCCGGCGGAGGATGTGCAGGCAGCAGGAGACAGTGCACGGGCAGATGCACAGCAGCAGCAGCAACGTGGTGGGAGCTATGAAAGCTCGGGGCCTTCAACATCGGAGGGGCAGGCATCGGCCGGAGGGCAGGAGGACCCAGGACAGAGAGTGTCTTCCGTGTGGCAGCGGTTGGGCCACGCCATAGATGCGGAGCGGCAGCGGGCGGAAGAGGCACGGCTCACAATGGTCAGGGTGGAGAACTCCATGCGGAGGGCCCTGAGGCGGGCCGAGTGCCTCGAGGCAATCCGCAGGGTTTTGGAGGTGGAGACGTCGACGGCCCTGCGGACCCTTGGGGCCATGGAGGAGGACCGCCTCCGGGACATTGAGGAGGAGTTCGATGATGCCCTGGCCCGGGACATCACAAGTGAGCTGTGAAACTAGCCCGCTGCCCTTGTACATAGCTATGTAGGTAGTGTTAGGTTTCATTTTTGTTTTTATTTTATTTGGACCTTTCGGACATTGGCCACATTTTCGTATATAGTTTATTTTATTAGTTAGTGTAGTTAGATAGGTTTCCTTTATTTTGTTGCGATAATGGACCCTGGCTTGTTCCCATGTACATAGTTCACAGTTGGATTGTATTTTTTTTTCACTTTTTAACCATGGAGCAATGGCTTTCTTTTTTATTTCCCATTGGATTTTCTTTTGTGGACATTGACTTTGGACAACATTACTTTCGAATTTTATTTTTGGTTTTGCTTTTTTTAACGGACATGCTTCTTTTCATTTTTGTACATTCACGTTTCTGTTTCTTCATTTTTATTCTATTTATGTTTCCTTTAATACATATTTGTTTTGGTGAACTTCAATGTGTGGTATCTCATTGGTTTCATGCATTTCATGATATGTGTTTTGAGATTCACTGACACCCATTGGGTGTATGTGAGGGAAATGTGTTTGTTTCGGAACTTGCAATTGGTGTTCTGTGATGTAATTGCAAATTATGAGTGGGTGGATGCAATACTCGGGTGGGTGTTTTGCATTTGGAGGCTGACCATAGGGACCAGGGATCTAGATTGTGATGATGTGTTGGCTGGGGAACATGAGTTGCACATGGGTGGGGGCCTGCTGGCAGGTGCCCCACAGTGCTGGGGGGTGGGGGTGCTGGGAGACATGGGTGGGGGCATGGTGGAGGCTGCCCCTGGTGGCTGGGGAGTGGGGGTGCTGGGAGACATGGGTGGGGGCCTGGTGGTTGGTGCCCCTGCACTGCTAGGGGGTGGGGGTGGTGGGAGACATGGGTGGGGGCCTGGTGGAGGCTGCCCCTGGTGACTGGGGGGGTGGGGGTGGTGGGAGACATGGGTGGGGGCCTGGCGAAGGCTGCCCTTGGTGGCTGGGGGGTGGGGGTGGTGTGAGACATGGGTGGGGGCCTGGTGGAGGCTGCCCCTGCACTGCTGGGGGGGTGGGGGTGGTGGGAACATGCGTTCGACATGGGTGGGGCCTGCTGGCAGGTGCCCCACAATGCTGGGGGGTGGGGGTGGTGGGAGACATGGGTGGGGGCCTGGTGGAGGATGCCCCTGGTGACAGGGGGTTGGGGGTGGTGGGAGACATGGGTGGGGGCCTGGTGGAGGCTGCCCCTGGTGGCTGGGGGGTGGGGGTGGTGGGAGACATGGGTGGGGGCCTGGTGGTGGCTGCCCCTGGTGACAGGGGGGGTGGGGGTGGTGGGAGACATGGGTGGGGGCCTGGTGGTGGCTGCCCCTGCACTGCTGGGGGGTGGGGGTGGTGGGGAACATGTGTTGGACATGGGTGGGGCCTGCTGGCAGGTGCCCCACTGTGCTGGGGGGTGGGGGTGGTGGGGAACATGAGTTGGACATGGGTGGGGGCCTGCTGGCCGGTGCTTCACAGTGCTGGGGGGTGGGGGTGCTGGGAGACATGGGTGGGGGCCTGGTAGAGGCTGCCCCTGCACTGCTGGGGGGTGGGGGTGGTGGGAGACATGGGTGGGGGCCTGGTGGTGGGTGCCCCTGCACTGCTGGGGGGTGGGGGTGGTGGGAGACATGGGTGGGGGCCTGGTGGAGGCTGCCCCTGGTGGCTGGGGGGTGGGGGTGGTGGGAGACATGGGTGGGGCCTGCTGGCAGGTGCCCCACAGTGCTGGGGGGTGGGGGTGGTGGGGAACATGAGTTGGACATGGGGGGGCCTGCTGGCAGGTGCCCCACAGTGCTGGGGGGTGGGGGTGGTGGGGAACATGAGTTGGACATGGGTGGGGGCCTGCTGGCAGGTGCCCCACAGTGCTGGGGGGTGGGGGTGGTGGGAGACATGGGTGGGGGCCTGGTGGTGGGTGCCCCTGGTGGCTGGGGGGTGGGGGTGCTGGGAGACATGGGTGGGGGCCTGGTGGTGGGTGCCCCTGCACTGCTGGGGGGTGGGGGTGCTGGGAGACATGGGTGGGGCCTGGTGGAGGGTGCCCCTGGTGACTGGGGGTGCAGGGGGACATGCGTTGGTGGGCAGTAGTGCAAGTTGACATGTGGGTTGGCTGGGGGTCATGGCCATGGTGGATGGTGTGCCTGCAGGACATGTGCAGGGTAGGCCCCTGTGGTGTGAGCCACCTGCAGGGTGCGTGGAGGGTGTAGAGGGAACACCTGGGAGGACCCACACGTGCAATTCACGTGTGGTGCTCCCCGCGCACCCCTGTAATACACGTACCCTGATGGAATCGCGTGTGGAACTTCACACGCACCCCTGGAATACACGTACCCTGCTCGCACGGGCCCAATTGCGTGTGGAAATTCCCGCGCACCCCTGAGATACACGTACCCTGCGGAAATCACGTGTGGCACTTCCCGCGCACCCCTGAGATACGCGTACCCCAATCGCGTGTGGAAATTCCTGCGCACCCCTGAAATACATGTACCCTGCTGAAATCGCGTGTGGCACTTCCTGCGCACCCCTGAGATACGCGTACCCCCAATCGCGTGTGGAAATTCCTGCGCACCCCTGAAATACACGTACCCTGCTGAAATCGCGTGTGGCACTTCCTGCGCACCCCTGAGATACGCGTACCCTGCTCGCACGGGCCCAATCGCGTGTGGAAATTCCCGCGCACCCCTGAGATACGCCTACCCTACGGAAATCGCGTGTGGAACTTCCCGCGCACCCCTGAAATACGCGTACCCTGCTCGCACGGGGCCAATCGCGTGAGGTACTTCCCGCGCACCCCAGTGATACACGTAGCCCGCTTGCTGTGCTGGTACAGGGTTAGCGCAGCCCTTTGCGCTGGATTGGGTATATTGCTGGCTTTTCCCTGCGCGAGAGGCGTTCTTGGGGGCGTAACTGGTGCTGCTGCAGGGTCGCTGCGCCACTGTGCGCCACGTCTGGTTTTGGTGGCTGGAATCCATGAATACGCTGTGCGCGGAAATGGATTTTAGCGCACGCGGCTGGCGCAGGGATTCGCACGCGCACACTGTGCGTCAGCCGCGTGCGCCACTTGTGCGCTGAATTCTATAAATTACCCCCTTAAAATACATTTGTACTATTAGATGTATCTTGTTAAAACCACATCAAAAACAAATACATTGTCCAAATACAGTTACATTTACAAAAAAGTCAGAACATGGAGGACAGCAAAGGGGGAGAGCGATGACAACCAAGAGTAAGGAATGAAAATGTAGACTTTGTTCTGACAGGGCCTATGAATCCTGTGTTGATCTATGTTTGGCCTATGGTTCATTCATGTTCTATTCTCCCTCTTTGCAGGCACAGAGGCAGAGTCTATTTAGGTACTCTGCTAGTCTCAATGGTTGTCACGTCTAATCCTTTGTCAACGTCGCTAATTGTTAGCTGGGGGTAGACTCTGAAACTAGTTGCAAAATGATGTAGGGCCTCATTACGACCCAGGCGGTAAGTTACCGCCTGGGTCGTACCTTTACCACCATGGCGTAAACTACGTTTACGCCATGGTGGTTGGCGGATTTACCGCCCCATTCCGAGGTTGGCGGGGCGGTAAGTCCCCATTAACCCATTTACCCTTCCCCATTCCCATTTTTGCCCCATAGGGCATAATGGGAGTGGGGAAGGCGTTAATTACGCCACCGTAAATTACGGTGGAGTAATTAACAACAAGGTCCCTTAGCGCCATGGATTTTAACACCTGCTAAAAGCAGGTGTTAAATCCTCCATGGCGCTAAGGGACCTCGGAATCAGGCGGTAAGGGTCGGCGCTGTTTACGCCGCCGTAAACCCCTTACCGCCTGGGTCCTAATGAGGCCCGTAGTCTTTCTAGATCACGTTTCGGCAGTACACCATGAATTCAACTGCCTTCTTCTGGACATGGATTGGTAGTCCCTAAGGAAGCAAAAAGACGGAAAGAAGCTAGAAAGGAAAAAAGGGGGGTGAGAATTGCTAAGTTAAGGTTGTCCTTAATATGTAATGTGTACCAGTTGAAATAAACAAACAAAACAGAATAGGGGGGGAAACGATGGCCCCTAAGTGCTGTATGTACACTAACCTTGGGTTACCAACCCGGCTACAGAGTTAGTGGGTAGGAGGACGTCAGTGAGGTACCTGGAATTATCTTGTTCAGTTATGTAAGATTGTCTGGTCTGGTGGTTGCCTTTTCAGGTTATCCCATGGTGTGACCTGCCTTCAATCATATGTCACGGCATACACTGTGTCAGAAAGATATATAACAGAGGTTGAATTGTCATGATCATAGTGTCATTATTGTATGATACATCAAGTATGTGTGTTCAATAATTCCAAATACCGCTCTACTGGAGTTATCTGATTTCATGTCGAGCCGTTCGGCAGCAATATCAGATGTTCAAAGTTTTTCTATTACCCATGAGAGAGCAGAACAAATCGGGGAAGTGTGTTGGAAAACAATCTGTTCAAACATTTTCCATGGGAAATAAATGCAGCATTTTCACTGAAACTATCACCCATCAAAAGATGGTGCACTGTAATAATTCAGACACACTTTTCAGCATAAAAAGGAATGGCAGATAATTAAAAGTGTATTTTATTAATGACTGAAAATAAACACCCTTGTACTTTCAGCTGAACTCTTAAAAAAAACAATGCTTTGTGAAAAGAAAGAGGACATCTGTTGATGCAAAAGCAAAGTGAACGCTGATCAGTAAAACACAACTATGCCAAAGAATAAAGGCTGATGTTAGAAATTGCAATATGTGAAGTCTTTCCAGCCAAGGACAATTGGTGGATCTCTGGGCAGAATTTTCAAATGGCTTCCCCCACCTCAAGCCTGGTTCATGCATCCCCACTATTTACAACTGCAATAAAATGTGGCCTGCTTGAAGGGTGTTGAAAACCGAGTATCTCCCAAGTGTTTACGACCGGCAGCCATCAACTTCAAGCAACAAACTTCAAACAACAAAGAGACTAATTAAAAAAAAAACTCTGGTCACAGGCTGGCCAAGAGGGGCAAATAGCCTGGAGATAGTGGAGCTCCAATCTGCATAACATGAAGATGTCCTATTAATTTGAAAGGACTATTATAACGTACGTATTTTTCTCAGCAACCATAAGTCATACTGCCTTCATTTCTGTGTCATGTTTTAGATAATTTCCAGGCGATTTTGTTGAAATAGAATTGTTCCAACTGCAACTTAGGGTTGTAATGGCAGGTAATGACCAGCTAAAAGGTTTTCCTGGCTGCTATGAGCATGTTCTGAATTTGAGAGCTGGTGCAGGGTAAAATTTAAAATGTGGGGTGTAAATTGCTTTGTGGGGTGTGTCTCCCTCCTGTTCCCCCCACCCCCGCTCATGCCTCGTGTCTCCCCTGTTGCACCCCTCCCCCTGCTCATGCCCCGTATCTCCCTCCCGTTCCCCCACCCTCCGCTCATGCCCCATGTATCCCTCCTTTTCCCCCCACCCCCGGTCATGCCTTGTGTCTCCTCTGTCCCCCCACCCCCTACTAATGCCCCGTAATCTCTCTCCTGTTTCCCTCCACCCCCCGCTCATGCCACGTGTCTCCCTTGTGTTACCCCCCACCCCCGCTCATGCCCCGTGTCTCCCTCCTGTTCCCCACACCCCACGCTCATGCCCAGTGTCTCTCCTGTTGCCCCCACCCCCACTCATGCCCCGTGTCTCCCCTGTTCCCCCCACCCCCTGCTCATGCTCCGTGTCTCCCCTGTTCCCCCCAGCCCCTGCTCATGCCCCGTGTCTTCCTCTTGTCCCCCCTCCTATGATGCCCCTTGTTGACCTCTTGTTCCCCACACCCCCCCACTGATGCCCTGTTGTGTTCTCTTTATACACTCCGCCTTCCCTTTCCATGGTGGCCACCTTGGTAAAAGATTTTCCTTCCTACACCGGGATGCCGCAGGCGTCCCGGTTTGGGAAGAAAAATCTTTTTTTTACCGCCCGGGGTTCCCACTTGGACCTAGGATGCTAGTGGTCTTCATCTATTGAAAAGGACGTTATGGTTAAGTTGCACTAATAAAAACCTATGAAATTCAATGAAAAAACGTTGTTAAAGGGACGTTATGGTTAAGTTGCACTAATAAAAACCTATGAAATTCACTAAAAAAACTTTGTTAAAGGGACGTTATGGTTAAGTTGCACTAATAAAAACCTATGAAATTCAATAAAAAACTTTGTTAAAGGGACGTTATGGTTAAGTTGCACTACTAAAAATTTCAAGGGTTTTTCGGTTTTACTTTAACAAAGTAACCATTTAACAAAGTTTTTTCGCTGAATTTCATAGGTTTTAAGTAGCACAACTTAAAGGAAAGTTCCGGGCTTTTTTTTTTATTGTTCCTATGGTTCGGCCATGTGTTTTTAAGCATAAATCGGTAGATCGTAGAAAACTTTCCTATGGACCTTACCCGACTTTTCGTCCATTAACGCACTCGAAATCAGCCGCCATTTTCTGATAATCCTATCATTTCCCCCCATCGCCCTGGCTCACCTGCTTTTGCGGCACTAAATCATATCCCCCGCCTCTGAGCCTGTCATCAGCAGACGCGTACCGCCCATTTCCCAACGCCAAAGCACGTCTCGTGTCAACAATCGCTGCGCCTCAGCTAATGAAGTGTCGCCATGGAAATGGCAGGACGCCTCTTTCCTCTATAAGTATAAACACACCGTTTCACAACACACAGCAGCAGATTTTCGATTCCATTACTCTCTCTGTGTTACTTTGAGTATTCTGTGACTCGTTTCTGTGCTCTGGTCAGCTACCTTCACCACTTCTAGGCCTTGTGAACACCTGTACCATCTCTGTAAATTATTTTACTTTCTTTACCACACAATGGCTACAATAATGCCGTATATGTACGAGCCCGAGTACACCGAGGAGGAACTACTGGAAAGGCAAAAACGCGAAAACGATGGGGATTCGGACGGCAGTTGGGAGGACCAGTCAACGGATGAAGAGCCTGGACCATGTCGCATGGACGGCGTCTCCACCTGGTGCACGTGCAATCGGTGCGAGCTAATGCCAACTGAGGAGGAGAACTGCTGCTGCCGTGAAAATTCCGGGTGCTTGGCCTACATTTCGGAAGGCGAGCCAAGTCCGCAATGCATCACCGAGCTGCCAGAGTTCAGGGAAGCCTGCCTCTCACGGACCGTGTTGAGGATGATGATGGTGCTTATGCACGAACTTCGCGGCACTGTTCGTCCGCGTAATCCGAGTAACGAGTAAGTATACTCTGGTTGTGATGTCAGTGATGCCACTACTAAGTGATGGTCGTCTCCCACATATAAAATTACATCTACATATCATTCGAATGCATGTAAATTGGTTCCATATTGTGCATTTTCTAGATAGAATTTTTTTCAAAGCAGAATGACATTTTTTACCTGAATCGACAGTGATAAGAAAGTTTTGTCATTTTAATACAGTTTGCATCTTTCATTTTCACAGGTGGTACAGGCTGGTGGCCTATCGTTGCTTCACTTGGTGGCTTCACAGGAGGCTCGGACACCGCGTTCGGAGAGTAATACCTGCCTGTGCGGTACTTGCCATTAGACAACATTTCCCCAGCGACAGTGGACAATACCGCGGATTTTCCCTGGATGTGCTGCAACCGGAACTTTATAATGTGTAATGTTTATTATTTATGTTCAATTGAAATTAAGATCTAAAATAAAACCCAACATATATTTTAACAATGGTTGTTTTGATTTTTTAAATGAATCTGGTGTGTCTCCATTGAATAGTCTTCCTGTGCCTTGTCTTGTCACACCACATGTCTCCGGCCAGCATCCTCCCTCACGCTGGCCGCCCACCTTCAATCCACATAACCGTCGAACCCATATGCAGCAGACATACATATGTTATTTTGCGGGTTGGCATCAAGCCTCCCGGCCTTGCCTCCTCCCCCAAAAATACTTACCACACCACTTTGTTCAAGCGTTGGCAATAAAAGGAAGGCCGTTGGATTTTATTGACACAAAACATGGTTATAGGTAAATAATCAATGTGGTTGATCATAATAAATCATCCTTTTGGGCACCCGGTACAGAGATGACCCCCTCTGGCCCGTGCCGCCTTGCCACCACAGGCCAGCCTGCTGCTGACTAACTGCCTAGGCATCCAGGGTCTCCAGGGTGAACAGCACCCATATATTCTCCTGGGAGGCTGAGGTATTTATAAACTCACCCCCCTGCCTTCCATGTACTAGATCCTTCAGCCTGCCTCTTACATGCAGTTAGATGGCCTCTCCTTGGTGAGGCCCTGCGGCAAACGAGTCTTGTCTGCACGACCAGCGCCCTAATCCACCTCTCCACCTGCACTGCCTCCCTGTCAACCCCTGCACTGGGGAACTGTCTCAGTATCCTACGGCCCCCCCCTGATGTATAATACCCAGTTTCACTGTCCTAGCTATGAAATAATTTCCCGACCTAATATATAAAATGAATAATTTTAATAAAGATCTGATGGTGAGACTAATTTCATTTTTTATGTTTTTCAAACAGGTACATCATGCATTACTGCATGTGTCACGAGTACCAGACACCGGCGGATGGGTTTTTTAACCGCCAGTTGCTTCTCCGCGTGAACAATGTTACCACCCTGATCATTTTATGGGACGATCGGCAAGTACAAGTATGCCCTTACGCGGTACTAACGGCTAGATGCAACATACATACCGTTGTGGTGGCCTAGTGCCTCGTTGTTGGAACAGCCATGCGATTATCAGTGCGACCGCTCAATATTCAAATCGCTGAATATTATCAAAACATTTGATGTCAAATAAATGTACTTTGCCAAATGTACAATCTTCCGTTTGCTTTTAAAACACAGTTTCATATTCCGAATTGTGGCGCTGTATTGTGAGATGATCAAAGACCCTGTGTACAGCAAAGGAACATCGTGTGCCTCAAAAACGAACTTTTTGGAACGTGAGCAAATAAAAATGCAAATCGCTGAATATTATCAAAACATTTGATGTCAAATAAATGTACTTTACCAAATTTACAATCTTGCGGTTTAATTTAAAAGTACAGTTTCATATTCCCAATTGTGGCGCGCTGTGTTGTGTGAGCTCATCTGTGTTGATTTCCTGGTTCTGTGTGGAGTCGCGTAGAAGACGCCTGGGCGCGTTTGCCTACGCAGCTCAGTCACGTCACGGATAGAGGCGGGGAATATGAATGTTTTGATCAAGTCTGTTTCAGGGGCGGGGGATTTGATTTAGTGCCGCAAAAGCAGGTGAGCCAGGGCGATGGGGGGAAATGATAGGATTATCAGAAAATGGCAGCTGATTTCGAGTGCGTTAATGGACGAAAAGTCGGGTAAGGTCCATAGGAAAGTTTTCTACGATCTACCGATTTATACTTAAAAACACATGGCCGAACCGTAGGGACAATAAAAAAGAAGTCCCGGAACTATCCTTTAACCATAACGCCCCTTTAACAAAGTTTTTTCACTGAATATATATATTCAATGAAAAAACGTTGTTAAATGGACGTTATGGTTAAGTTGCGCTACTAAAAACATAAGAAATTCAGTAAAAAAACGTTGTTAAATGGACGTTATGGTTACAAGTAAAATTGAATAAATAAAACACGGGCACATATGCAAAACCATGCTTTCAGGTCCTTGCCAATGGTCCTTACACAAGTTTGCTGGAAATCCACCCATGTTTTATTTTTTCAAAAGTTTCAAATCTATGCATATACAATCACCATATAACCTAGCCCCCACCTGACAAAATTCATTCAGACTTTACGAAAACATTTATATCTAGATCTATAATCTTTTTGCAAACCTTTGTGTAGATTTGTCAAATGGCACCACATTTATAAGCCTTTACAATATTTTGGGACCCCCCTCTAATTCTGCTCCCTCTTGACAAAATCCTATCAAACTTCGCAAAAACATTTACATCTAGATCTATTACCAGTTTGCCAAATTAAGTGTAGATTCGACAAATGGCACCTCATTTATAAGCCTTTACATTATTTTGGGACCCCTCTCTAATTTTGTCCCCTCTTGAAAAAATCCCACCAAACTTCACAAAAACATTTGTATCTATATGAAAGATCAGTTTGCCAAATTAAGTGTAGATTCGTCAAATGGCACCTCATTTATGAGCCTTTACATAATTTTGGGAACCCCCTCAAGTTTTGCCCCCTCTTAACAGAAACCCACCAAACTTTGGAAACTCATTCGGGATCAGGAATATAATTGCAAAATTTCATGCATTTTCATTAAGTAGCGCCAAAGTTATAAGCCATCCAAAAACTGTCCTCAAACATCTGAAGTGTCCCTGAACTTCTCAGGACTGTTTGCGAACATCCAAACTGTTTGCAGAGTTTTGCGGCAAAAATCACTCGTTTTTTTTGCTTCTTGCAGACATATTCCATCCCATCATCATCACCCCTCACCTCTCCAGAGATTATTTGATAAATTTGACAAGTGCAATGTTGTGTTTTTTTTATCTGTTTTTACTGCGCTGTCCGCAGACACCGGCCGATGTCCGCAAATCCAAGTTGGTGGGCGTTTCCAAAAATCTGATGCACATCACACTTCATACCAATCAATCAGCGAACACATTGTGTGTCCACGAACATGATGCAAGTCTAATAGCAATCGGTGTCCTGTCCGCAGAGCGAACAGGGAAGTGTGTCCGCGGAGCAGGCATAGATAGCACTCATTTTTTTGCCTTACGTTTTGGTAATTTAAAAAAAAAAATACTGGATGGATTTACACCAGGGGAGCGAAGTTATAAGCCACCCAAAAAGTGTTCTTCTTATGGGATTAGCAATTTAACCATAACTACAAGGCTGCTACCACAGGTCATGTAATATATATATCAAGCCGTGAGCAGAGCCGCGAAACGCGTTAACGTTCCCAACGCGCACTTTTATTATGCACTTTAGGAGTGCCACATTTTGATGGCCTTTTAACTTTTGTGCCAGCTTGCAAGGCACCAATAAAGACGTATACTTTTATTACAAATTTTGGTGTCCGGATCCTTTTACTCCATGGAAGTGAAGAGTGCTACTCACCCTGCCTGGCATTCATCATTGCCCAGAAGATGAGAGGCTGGACTTGGGAGGAGAGAGAAGGATAACTGTCCAATCCTGGTTGAGTGAACTCTTGCAGGGCACTTCCCAATATTGAGATTTTGATGGTGTCATCACTAGTATATAAAGGGAATGCACTATGTGAGAAGGTGGGTTGCTGAAAATTACCATCTGGCAGCCACAAGGAAACACCAAAGGAGATTTCCTGATATTGCATCTGGGTGGAGCTGTCTATTGCTTGGGAGACCTGAAAAAGCTGACTGGGCCCAATGGTAAAGGGCTGGCGACCATCCTTTGGAGTGGAGTGACCAGACCCCTGCCCTGACCTCTAAGAGGGTCCTGATATGCAGCTGGTGTTCCTGAACTTTAAACAGAGGTTTGAAATGTAAGTAGAATTGAGTCATATGAAACCAAAAGGTGGGGGAGTCTGCTTGCCTTAAATCATTTCCCTTTATAGTGGGCGAAGGGGGCAAAACTGTGTAGATCGTTAGACTATTTAACTAAAAATATTGATTTAATTAATTCCCTTATGGCAGAACATAACAGGGTAATTTTTGTTAAAATTCAAAATTAACAAAACTCATTCCCTGTGTGCACTGAAAACTATAGACTGTAATTTAATTGGGTAATCATATGGGTCCTGCTTCCCCAGCACAGGACTTTAAGTGGAGGGGGGTCTGAAATCCAAAATTCCCAAATCTTCCCAATTTTTCTGTCCGACTTCCCCAACACTGACCAAAGTAGGGAGGGAGGGGTCTGAAAAACAAACTGCTAAATTTCCCTGTTTTAAAGGAAAAGTGTGGGTGATATCATTATTGCCATAAGCATTTGTACAAATCTGTAAAGCAAATTGCTAGCCTTTTAAGCATGCAGGAAAATTGAAATTGCACAGCATTGCATATGTAATTGATTTTGGTCATTGACCAGTTTGATCATTTTTTTAAGTGAAATCTGAGGAAAGTAAAGAATTGTGATCTGTGTTTTCCCAACCAACTTGTGTGGTTTATTTGTGTAACAAGAAGTTTAATTGTGAGCCACAAAGATGGTTGTGTGTGTAATTTTAGTGTGATCTCCATTATTTATCATTCTAATAAATACAAATATATTTGCTGCACACCACCATGGTTTTTGGCTCATTGGTAGCTCAGGGGGTGGGATCCAATGGGTACAAGATGAATTGGAGATAGGGCTGAATAAATAACTGACATTAAACAGTGTGTGGTGTGAAACCTTGATTGGGGAGGGAAGGAACTCCCCGTATTGAGGGTGGCCTCTCAATAAACAGTTACAAATTGGGGGCTTGAGGCCAGGATTTGGCTTCCTATTCTTGCCTCAGGACAAGTGCATTGTGACAGACTATTAATTTTGATGTAATTGTATTAAGGTGGAGGGAAAGTTATCTTTGCCTTGCTAAAGTGCGGTGAGGACTCGACCGCTGAGTTCCAGGAACCTGTATAGGTGAAAAATTAAGATTGAGTAAATATTGATTTTGATTTGGCATTGTGAGTAAAAATTAAGCGGGAACAGGGAGATGTTTGCCCCTGTGCAAAGGAAATTCTAAAAAAATTGCAAAAAGGACATTTTTAAAAATAAATTCAATTGAATTAGAGGATGCAGGGAGACCAGGAATGTAATTTCCCCAAAGTGCAAAGTGTCAGGGAGACCAGAATTAACATTGCATGACCCTTGACCTCTGATGAAATCACAGAAAGGGATGGCATTTGACCCCTCCCCCAAATGACATCACAGGAAATGATGGCACGCAACCTTTTACCCATTGACAAAACACAAAGTGTCATCACATAGCATTGTTCCACAGTACCCTAAGAAAAATATGGTTATGATATCACTGTAATATGATATACATTTTATGTAAGAATGGACACCATATGTAGCATTAATATCGGTGTGTATAGGCCCATATTCCAAAATGACTGTGAATATAAGCAGACACCCAACACAAAAACCTGGACTATTGTACATCACTCAAGCTAAACTGCAAACAGACAGAGCATCTTGCAGAGGCCTAAACCCCAAAGCGCAAACATCCATTGCCTGACCCAGACTGGAAACAGCAACTGACCAACACAAGTCCAATCAGAAAAACAATGGTCTGGAGGTTTGCCAAGAGCTCTGCCGGTAGTTATATATGTTTTGAAACCTTCCAGCTATCACATTTCTGTTTTGATTATTTGGTAAGTAAGCCACATTTCTGTTTGTAAGATGGGAGATAGAGGGAACGTGTTGGAGGATGAGTTGCTGATCACAATAATGGCAATGTATTTTATTTTAAAATGTAAGCAGCAGCTCCATGCCAACCCCCCTAAAAAGGCTGCTGGGCCAAGAGACCTAGGCTACTCCTCACATATGACTCCCAATTAAGCTAGAACTTGTGTGGGAATGCTTGGGGTCTCGTGCAGAAGGAATGTGATCTAGCAGTTCGGGCTGGACTGCCCCTTTTGGGGTGGGCCCAAGCATTACTTACATATGGTCTTTCCCTTTCTGTAATGGCTTTGCAGGCTGACACACAATGGTCTGGAGGGTTGTCCAGAGCTGTGCCCGTGGTTATGAATGGCTTGAAACCTTCCAACCATCACCCTCTGTTTTGCTTATTTGTTAAGTAACCCACCGTTTCTTTTTTCTAGATCGTAGTTAGACGGGAAGGATGTGTTGCTGGATATAGTAATTCCAGCTCCATGACATCACCCCTAGAAAAAGCCAATTTTATTGTTTTTTTTTGGTCCACTATATCTTGCTTAATGCTAGCTTCTAAGCTCTGGAACAGGAATTGAACCCATGTTGCACTGCATCCTCCTGTTCCCAAAGGAAGTGTGTAGCCCCTGAGCAATCCTTACAAATATGTTGAATTTGGTTGAGGAAGCAACCAAGGGTTTATTTCAAAGACGGAGCAAACTTCATGCAAATTAATTATCTCACCTTGTGTCTACCTATAGTGTGCATGTGATGCAGGTCTGGCAGATCTGGGTCAGGTTGTCCAGTGCCCAGGCAGAATTGGTGGCAGAAGTCCCTCGGGCACACCCCTCTCACTACAGGCCCAGTGGCTCACTGGATGTGCAACACTATTGTGATTGGCGTGCATACTGTGCTGTCACTGAGTACTGCAGGCTGCTCTCACCCATTCCCTGCTAGCTAGACCTAGCCCCCATACCCTTCATGTTGCTATAGTACTGGGTATGAGCTGCACAGACAGCCCAACCTCTGAACCCATCTATTCAGGCATTCTTCACTAATGGAGTGCCAAGCTGTTAGTGATGGCGGCTTCATGGTATTTTCTGCATCCCTGTTATTTCTCTAGTTAATGAGGTGAAAAAAAGCGGTGGCATATTTAGCTGCATTTACAACCACCTTTTTCAGGTGCATCACAGATATCTGCTCTTGGCACTGCCTCTTTTTTCAGTGGCCCAGGGGTAGCAAGGACTGGGCCAGGGGTAGCAGGTGTGCCCTCTGCAACCCCCAAATGATGTCCTGTGGGAGACATTTCCTTACTAAGTTGTTTATTCATGGTGAGTGGATAGAGGCATATGAACGGAGCTGTCAAGCTAAAATGAAGCAAGATGTTACCTCAGAAGGAATTGACACCTGGTGTGAAGGTGGGTTATGACACAAAGCATTAGAGGCATTTTACATGACCGTAAATGGTCAAAAAGAACTGAGTAAAAGGGTTCATCTCACAACTTATTTATACTTCCACTTGAAGTTAGTGGAAGAGAGAGTACAGAAGAGTGAGGCCTGTGCATTGAGTCAGACTGAGATTCTAAATGAAGCACAGAAAGAACTTAAACAGTTAGAAGATCAAGCACAGCAGAGCCGTATTATCAAATTAAAAAAAGAAAGCCTCATGGAACAACTCAAAGATGAGTTAGAAATCCAGCAGCAAGAGAGTGCAGAGCATGAAACACAGGTTTCTGCACTGCAAGATGCAAATAAACGGTGTGTGGAAAATTTTAGCACACTGTAACATAAGGTAAATGATCAGAATATTTATAATAGTGGGCTGTTGGATGAGCATATGGCCTTTCAATTACAAATAAAGGAGTTTAAAAATGAAAACAGTCAGTTAATTATAAAAGGGGTTGATTCACAAAATGACTTTTATCAGATATATCAGAAGGTACATACTTTAAAACAACAGAAAATTCAACTGGCGAAGGAAAAAGACCTTTTGCACCAAGAAAATTGTGTCTTTGCACAGGAGATACATCAGTTCAAAAAGGATGCAGAAAAGAGTCAGTCAGGTTCTCAGGAAATGAATGGAAATAGGCAAGAAAATTAAGAACTCATGGAGCGTATGAGGCAAGTGGAAGCTGAGTTGTTGCAGGCAGCTCAGTGTACAAGTGTGCAAGAGAAAGAGATTGGTATTTTCAAAGCAAACCACTTTGAATATGCGCGCACAATGCAGGCCGAATACAATGAAAATGGGTCAAGTCGGAATGAAATCAGGGAACTGAAAGATCGATTAATGGCCCAGCGTAAAGTGGTCGTGGGAATCAGGCCTTAGTGTCACATTTGAAAAGCCAGCTCTCTGAACACCATCAAGAAATAAGGAATGAGGGAAGCAGGTGCAAGAGTTAGACAAATGAATTTGAAAATTATAAACAGGTATTGAAGAATCGTGACAAATCAGGGTAATGGAAAGGGCCCTCTGATCCACGGCAATGCCCTCCCCATCAGGAATCTCATGCCAGTTAACTACAACATCCTATGGGCCGACTACGACTGACCTCATGCTTTCCACCTACAAAGATTAAGGAAACATGAGGCACCCAGACTTAACCAGGCCTAGCTAAACTGATCCAGAAGGCCGGTCCTTATCTGATATGGATGAGTGCTCACCTCTATGCCAAAGAAGGGAAGGTGTTCAACCCGTGTGTCCTGGAAAGTTAAGAACAGTCCAGTGAGTACTTCAGACCATGAAACCTCCTTGATGAGAAAATGAGGGAGTTGGAGTTAAAAAAATTGAGATTGCAGGGAGACCCCATAGCTGACTTCACTGGAGAAGAACATTCAAAGCTTCAGCTCAGGAGGGACATATTAAAAACCTCCTTACATTCAGTGGAAGAGGTGAATTTACCAGACTATCTGGTAGGGGGGAGACTACTCAGTTAAGTCAGTCTGAGGAAGAGACGATTATCCTGTGCCAAAAGGTGACTACAGGCAAAATTACCCTTATAATTCACAGCAGCACAGTCAAGAGCAGTCCCGACCCGGTGGGTCTGGGAAGTATTCCCAGTCTCATAGAGATAGGGAGCACCTAGAAAATAGGGAATGGAGTACCAATACGAACACTGAGTCAGAGGGTGAATGGACTCAGGTACAGAGAAAAAGGAACACAGAGAATCAAAGAAAGGGTTTTGTGAAATACCCAGTAAAACAGATCAAGGTCATAAAGAGCTTCATGACATACCATAAAACACTAAGTGTCACATCCCCCTATGCCCGCTGGTCTTGATGGCGTTGGGGCCATCTTCGCTACACTAGTGCCCGTGTTGTTCTTTCCTGTGGCTCTGGTACTAGGGATTCCTCCAAGATTGCAGCGGTAACACGCCACATGAGCTTTCTGCCTCCTACAGTTTCTGCATGCGAGATGTCTCTGCCTCCTGGCAGTCATGTGACTGCACATCAACACCGGACTGCAGCGTTTCTCTGTGTCGCTATTCTCTCCATTGACGCTTCGTAAGTTCGCTTCCTAGGTGCAAATTTGTACCAATCCTTTCTGCCTATCCGCTAACTTCTCTCCCTCTCTAGGTGTTCTCTGCCCACAACGTCTCCCCCTCGTGGCTCTCTTTCCTGTTCCACATCCTGCACAGTCCGTGGGAAATCTTCTCTTATCTCCTTGTGAGGCTTGTGTAGCCTGCCTGACTATTCTCTCTCGGGAGACGTCCCGTTATGGTGAGAATATTATTTATCTGCTGATTCCAGTCAGTGACCCCCACAACAGAGTACTAACACTAATCTCTCTTTAGTGCTGATATCAGAACTGGCGTGCTCTTCCAAGGACGCGCCCGCTCTGCTGTGTATTGCTACACTCCTTCAGAATCCAGGATAGGTGGGTTATAAGGGGTAGAGGGATCCCAGTCAGGAAGCCAGAGACGCAAGTATTTACCATAATTTCTTACCTTCATAGAAATCACACGTCTGTCTGGGAATCATCCTCCTTGCTTCTCCCACTACTGCTATTGCTCTTTCTCTGCTGCCTCCACTTCCATTACTGCTACCGATAGAGATCAGTTGCATTGGTATCAGGTACTTACTACAACTCGCTTCCATCTTTATCCTATCCCCGTCCTGATCCCTTTATCATATTAGATGAAAGTCTGGTCTTTGTCTTAGAGGGTCCCAGGAGCAGCAGCTGAAGATCCCAGCTCCATCGCAGACATCGCTCCCGATTCCAGAGACAGGGTTTTCTGCCCTAGAGGGTTTCCCTGGGGGTTTTGCCTCACTCCTTACCTGTTTACCTCAGGCAGAGGGGGTAAGGCTCTCAGGGGAGTTTTTCCAGACGCCAAGGTATTGCCTGCTGACCAGGTTAGTGGTTTCTGTGATCCAAGGTCCAATACAGCACTGACCATTACACTAAGGGCCTCATCACGAGTTAGGCGGTAGCCCTTAAATGTGGCAGTAATGCTATTAATGCCACATTTAAAGGTCCGCCCAAGCATGAGTTGGCAGCATTTACCCTCAGATCTAAACTGGGGTTTATATGTGACAGAAAAATGCTGATTTTGGTGCAATTACCACATGGTAATACTGCTGGCAGTAATTGTGCCGAAAAATTTTTCAATGGACCCAATGGGAAATGGGGAATACCCATTACTGCCCAACCCTTGATCTGGTGCTAAAAGCGCCGGATGGGTGGGCAGTAAGGCAAATAAAATTGGGCGGTATCCCGGTCCACCTCGTGATGATACGTCAATTGTTAGTTGTAAAATTTTCTTCACAGGTTCCCGATCTCTGACAGAGAAAATTGCCCAAGATCACAGTATCAGGGTTCAATATTAAGACACTGACTGGCAGGCTGGCAACTAAATCACACTTTTTTTTGCACCCTGGAGGAGAATGAAGGCAGACTTTATGCACCGGTAAGGGTACAGTGGCAGTGTGAAATATCAGCTATGGTGGATACTGGATCCCCAGCCACCCTCCTGCCCAAAAAGGCCTTTGACCAACTAAACTCAGCATGGGAGAGGGTCACCAAATTCCCCTCACACCACCTCCTGCACAACTCCAAAATTTCAATGGGAGTGACTTTTCCGTCAAAGGAACTGCAGATCTCGAAATCAAAATTGAGCGACATAGATTAAAACATCCTGTGATAGTCGTGACTCCAGAGCGCACACATTGTTTACTGGGGAACGATCTTCTGAGGAGGTTATCACCTCTGATCCAATGGACCCAAACTAACCGGCCTATAAAATTAAAAATGAGTACCAGTTATGTAAGCACAAATGGTACTTCTCATTTAATTGATCGACTTTCTGAGAAAGCAGAATTCAATTTCTAGAATAACCAAGTCCCAGACATCAATACCATTTTTGTAGGAGAACAAATTGGTGATGGGAACCTGTCTCCATTCTTAAAAATCAACCTTCCTCCCAGTTTTAGGTGGAAATCTACAATTAAAGGGAACACCCTAAAAGTTTACACCAGTGCAAAGTCAGAAGAAACCTTGAGTCCAGTGAAACCAGTCAATGAAGAACCCGCTCAAAGTCTGATCGACATTCAGAAAAAGGGCAAACAGTTGTTTTTTCCATTCAGTTAAGTGAGGGGGAGGAGCTGGTGCTTGCCATGGTATGCCTGAATAATGGAAGGAGCTTCATCAGCAAAGGATTATTCAGGAATCTCCCAAATGGTCAGACCATTCGCACATTTAAATTGATTGACAAATGGGAAGAAGGTCGGAAAACCCTAAATTCCAAACATCTCTCGCCTAATATGCTAAAAATGTCCATTGCCAACAAAAGCATAGAGCATAATTTTTGGGTTGCGAGAGATATCCCTTTAGCCCTTTATCTGGGCAGTAACATTCTCAATCGTTTCGCAATCAATTTGGACCTATTAATAATAAAGCCTGGTCCTGACTGGGGGGTAACCCCATGGGCTTTCACAACACTGAAAATGCATTCTGGTCCACTCAAATGCTGCCTTATGTGGTTGAAGTTCAAGTGTGAGAAGAGGTTACAATCCCAGGATAGGTAAGACAATTTACCATTCCCTTCATAATTAAGCGAATATGGAACCTCAAACATCAGGACGCCTATAAACTCCAACAACAAGGTTTGTATTTAATTCTGATACCTCTAGTAGACCTGGAACACGATACCATTTGAATATTGGTGGATAACATCGACCCCCGAACTATCACTTTGGGCACAGATCCCTTTATTGGAATAGCGGTTGATGCCCAACATTATTTTACTGATTTAGGCAAGGAAATCATGTGACCAATTCCAAACAACTGTTTCGACATCAGTAATGGTATTCCTCCAGAAAAGATTTTTACTAGGCATGGGGGGGATTTCATGGTGTACTCTTCCTGCCCCTACAGGATGGAAGAGGTGACCTGTGACATCAGGAGAGAGGAGGTAATGTTCAAAGGCAAGGACCACTACCTCGAATACCTGGAAATTACTGTTGAGGTCAACATCATCAAAAGAGATATCTCCATTCAGCTGGAGGCTACTGCTGAAATTGCCAAGCCTTAGGTGTTTACAGTTTTGAAGCAGATGGTTGAGGAAAGGATCAATCTTGCTGATGCCTGTTGGACAGAGGAGCAAAGACAAAAGCTGATACAGGTATTCCTGGAATTCCAAGATATCATTTCAGTGGACTAATATGACTGTGGAGCACATCGATTCCTTCTATCACCATTCCCACAGACCCTGAGATGGCTCCAGTATTTGCGAAACAATGCCGGTTACCTCTTGCGTCCTTGAAATCACTCACAGAGATTATTAAGAACTTAGAATACCATTGAATAATTTGTCTGATCCACCGTACCTTCAACAATCCGGTACTGGTGATACTCAAACCAAGTGGCCAATGGAGACTATATGCAGACCTGAGGGAGTTGAACAAACAGGTCCACATGTCAAGATGGCCACTTCCCTACATCGATCAGGGGCTGGCACAGATCAAAGAGTCAAAGGTGTACACCATCATTGACCTGGCCAATGGCTACTGAACAGTACCCATGAGTAGGGAAGACAGTGAAAGCTTGCCTTTACCTTCAGGGGGCAGCAGTACACTCGGACCATATCCCCCTTTGGATACATTAACTCCAACAATGAGTTCAACCTCTTTCTATATAAGGCCATGCCCAACTTGGGCGAAAGGGGAAACCTGGTCAATGTACATGATGTTCTAAACTAGAGCTCAACTGTGGAGGAACATATAGCAGAAATCCGCTATTTTCTAACACAGTTGCAGAAAGCTGGAGCAAAACTGTCCTTTTGGAAAGCACAGTGGCGTAAACCCTGAGTGAACTTCTTAGGGCACGAGATCATCCCTGAGGGTCTTAATCCCCAGGCAAAGATGTTGGAAGCCTTATTGAAATTAAAAGACCATTCTACTCTGTGAGTATTAAGAAGCCTTCCAGGTTTCACTAATTATAGTCAGAGGTTCATTGAAGACTACGCAGCGGTCACTCAACTCTTGGTTTATTTATTAAAGGCTGGAGTTAGGTTGGAGTGGGGTCCAGAACAAGCGGAGGCAGTTAGAAAACTGAAAATAAGCCTTTCCCAGGCTCCTTGTTTGGTTTACCCCAAAAAGAACAAGCAGTTCTTCTTGGAGACAGGTTTCTCAGGTACTTTCCTAACAGCAATGTTGTATCAAAAGCATGACAAGGTCAACAATGTCAACTTGTACGCAAGCAAGACTTTGTCCTCTCTGGAGGAAACATTGAATGACTGCAACATGGCACTCCTGGCAACGATATGGGCATTGAAAAATGACCGCCCATTAATCCAGTTGGAGCATATCATTGTTGAGACCCCTCACCAACCCTTGCAATATCTCCAAAGTGACAGAATCTGAGCAGGAATGTCAGTAATTCCTGAATTACTTCCTGTATTTTGTCCATGCAAGGCTTTCCTGTGGAGGTCAGAAATGGCTAAAACAAGAGGAGTCCCATATCGCAACGGTTGGTGGACTTGCATGATTGTGCTTAAGAAAACTGTCCCGAGGACAAAGGTCTATTGACCAACAGGAACATGGGGGTGTTCGCAACTTCCCCACAAAAGGTCTACAAAGAAGACATGTGTCAGGGGATACCCAGACTTTATGTGGATGGGTGCTCCTACCATGTTGATAACAAAGGGGAAAAAGAACTAGTGGCTGGTATTGGGAATGCTTGGGTGAATGATCCCCAGAACCCTCTGCCGGTTGCAAAATTGGGCCCAGCGTAGTCAGGTTGCAGAGTTGATGGCCGTTCATTAAGCCATCCTCACTGCAGTGCACCACCACCTCAATAAACTGGTCATAATCACTGACTATGATGATGTCAGGAATGGGTTAATTGAGCACTTTATTAACTGGAAGAATTGTGCAACAATAAACCTTTAAAGCACGCCGAACTGATCCAGTCATTTGAAGATCTGGTAACCTCCAATGAGATGACCAGCTATTGGAAGAAGATAAGAGGTAATTCCAAAACAGAGGGGCCAGATAACACTGGGAATTACTTGGCTGACCACCTGGCTAAAACTGGAGTCCTGCAGGGGGATTTCATAGAAACAGAATACCTGCTGGGGGAAATCCAAGTTGCTGCTGTAACCAGCCGCTAACTCGTATGAATAGTGAACTCTCAACTGCCCAGTGGAGTAAAGATACCCCAGATGCAGATTTGATCACTGCATAGAAAGAGGACCCGATCATTGGAAAATTCTATCAACACATTGAAGACTCTGTGAGGTTTCCTCTAACAGAGTAGGATTATACTGGTAAAGAGGATCCCTGGGTGTTGATGAAGTTTTCCGAAATGTTCCAGATCGAAGACGGTTTGTTGGTAAGGAGAGCCCTATCTGACTGTGACCAGTGGGTGGTACCTACCTCATTCTGAAGCCTGATGATGAACCATGCCCATGGCGCAGACACTGCAGGTCATAGGGGGTTTTACACATTAGAAATCTTGTGCAAGGTTGCCTACTGGCCACACATGGGCCAGGACCTCAACACTTACCTAAAGGGGTTTCTTGTGTATACCCAATTTCAACCCAGTTCACTCACATGCAGAGCTCCCCTACAAAAAAGGGGAATTAAACTGCCGTAGTCAGATTTGCAAGTCGATTCCATCCGGCCAGTCATTCGCTCCTCTAGAGGAAAACAGTACATGTTGACTGTGACATGCTTGTTTGCAAAGTGGATAGAATGTCTTCCAGCCCTGAATTGTAAGGCGTAGACAGCTGCTGCACTAATGATCAACCACATCTTCTCTCGTTTCAGCCTCCCGCAAAGGATTGAGTCAGACCGAGGAAGCCATTTTACCAGTGAGGTGATGGCAAAGATGTGAGAGATTCTAGGGATAATAGAAAACTCCACATTGCGTACTGCCCAGCCTCAAGCGTGGGGGTGGTGGGTAGACAGATATAACCAAACAATTGTGAGTATATTAAAGAAGTTTGTGGCAGACTCTGGACACAGTTGGGACATACTATTACCACTTGTCCTGATGGCTTTTTGGTTTACACCATCTTCTGCAACAAATATGTCTCCATTTGAGCTCATGACTGTACAAAAAATGGTGCTCTATAGAACTCAGGAGCAGACCCTGATAAATGTGTCCACCATTCATGAGTACATTGAAAATTTAAGGAAGCACCTCCAGCACGCTTTTGCTTAAGCTCAGTGCAATTTAGAAAGGTCGGTTGAAGAAATAAAGACCTATCATGATTTAAAGGCCACCAAGAAAGAGTTTTAGGTAGGGGATAAGGTTAACCTGTACAATTTTCAAAGGAATCAGGCCAAGGAGTGGACATTTCTTCCGTCTTGGCGTGGTGCCTTTGAAATTGTAGATAAGATTTCACCTGTTGCCTACAAGATCTACATCCCAAAAGGAGAACAGACAGAAGAAAAATGGGTCCACATCACCATCAGTTGAAATTCTGTCATCCCAGACAAGCTTTACAACTGATTGAGGAGCCAAATGAAAGTTGAGCAAAAGAACCATCTGAGCTATGAAAAGGATGGATGAAAAATCAGATGGAAACTAAGATATATATATATAACGGTAGTGGCCATGTAGTTATGGTTAAGTTGCTGTTTCCATAGGAAGAGCACTTTTTGGGTGGCATATAACTTCTCTCCCCCTAGACGAATCCTCACCAAACTCTGCAAAAAAAAGTATATGGCCCACTCTGTATTTTGTTGCAAAGTTTGGTGAGGTTTGGTCCGGGGGGGCAAAGTTATAGGGGGGGTCCCAAAACTTCTTTTTTTCCCAGACATAATGGGAAAAAACTTTGCTCACGCCTACAGCCCAAACCACTGGATGGATTTACACCAAATTTGCGGCTGGAGTGGCGGCTTGGTCCCGAAAGCGTGTTTTGTTTATTTGGTGTAAATCTGTCCAGTAGTATTTTAAAAAATGACAAAAATGTAAGTGAAAAAAATGTGTGATATCTGTGTCCGCTTCGCAGACTCACTTTCCTGTTCGCTCCGCGGACAGGACAAGGATTAGGCAAGCGGCTTGCGTGATGTCCGCGGACATCTGACATGCTTTCCTATTGGCTGCAGTGAAGCATGCCGTGCGTCTATTTTCAGAGACGCCCGCCATCTTTGTTTATCGCATGAGAGGCTTTGTCAACAGGAGCGAGATCTGCCACCTGCACAGTGTAGACGTGGGCTGCGTCGGCTCTGCATCGGCCACGAGTGTACCTGTAGTCAGTAATGTTTCTTTAAAGGCGGTGCAGCGCAGGCCCTCGTGTCTCTCTCTTGTTCCCCCCACCGCCCGCTCATGCCCTGTGTCTCTCTCTTGTTCCCCCAGCCCCTGCTCATGCCCCGTGTCTCTCTCTTGTTCCCCCCACCCCCACGCTCATGGCCCATGTCTCTCTCTCTTGTTCCCCCCAGCCCCGCTCATGCCCCATGTCTCTCTCTTGTTCCCCCAACCCCCCGCTCATGGCCCGTGTCTCTCTCTTGTTCCCCCCACCCCCCGCTCATGCCCTGTGTCTCCCTCCTGCTCCCCCCACACGCGCTGATGGCCCGTGTCTCTCTCTAGTTCCCCCCACCCCCCGCTCATGCCCCGTGTCTCTCTCTTGTAACCCCCCACCCCCGCTCATGCCCCGTGTCTCCCGCCTGTTCCCCCCACTCCTGCTCATGGCCCGTGTCTCTCTCTTGTTCCCCCCACCCCCGCTCATGCCCCGTGTCTCCCTCCCATTCCCCCTCACCCCCCGCTCATGCCCCGTGTCTTCCCTGTTCATCCCTACCCCCCCGCTTATGGCTTGTGTCTCACCTGTTCCTCCTACCCCCCACTCATGCCCTGTGTCTCCCCTGTTGCCCCCCACCCCCCGCTCATGGCCCGTGTCTCCCCTGTTCCCCCCCAACACCCGCTCATGGCCCGTGTCTCTCTCTTGTTCCCCCCACCCCCCACTCATGCCCCGTTGTCTCCCTCCCATTCCCCCTCACCCCCGCTCATGCCCCGTGTCTCCCCTGTTCTCCCCCACCCCCCCTGCTTATGCCCTGTGTCTCCCCTGTTCCCCCCACCCCCGCTCATGCCCTGTGTCTCCCCTGTTACCCCCCACCCCCCGCTCATGGCCCGTGTCTCCCCTGTTCCCCCCCACCCTCGCTCATGGCCCGTGTCTCCCTCCTGTTCCCCCAACACCCGCTCATGGCCTGTGTCTCTCTCTTGTTCCCCCCCACCCCCGCTCAGGCCCCGTGTCTCCCTCCCATTCCCCCTCACCCCCGCTCATACCACGTGTCTCCCCTGTTCTCCCCACCCCCGCGACTCTCCTATTCCCCCCCACCCCCGCTCATGGCCCGTGTCTCCCCTGTTCCACCCACCCCCGCTCATGGCCCGTTTCTCTCTCCTTTCCCCCCCACCCCCGCTCATGCCCTGTCTCTCCCCTGTTGCCCTCCACCCCCCGCTCATGCCCTGTGTCTCTCCCCTGTTCCCCCCACCCCCACTCATGCCCCATGTCTCCCCTGTTCCCCCCCACCCCCCGCTCATGCCCCATATCTCTACTGTTCCCCCCACACCCCGGTCATGCCCTGTGTCACCCCTGTTCCCCCCACCCCCCGCTCATGCCCTGTGTCTCCCTACCGTAACCCCCCACCCCCCACTCTTGCCCCGTGTCTACCCTGTTCCCCCCCACCCCCCACTCATGCCCCATGTCTCCCCTTTTCCCCCAACCCCTGCTAATGCCCGGTGTCTCCCCTTTTACCCCCACCCCCTGCTCATGCCCTGTGTCTCCCTCCTGTTCCCCCCACCGCCTGCTCATGCCCCGTGTCTCCACTGTTCCCCCCACACCCCGCTCATGCCTCGTGTCTCCACTGTTCCCCCCACCCCCGTTCATGCCCTGTGTCTCCCTCCTTTTCCCCCGGCGCTCATGCGCCGTGTCTCCCCTGTTACCCCCCAACCCCCGCTCATGGGCCGTGTCTCCCTCCTTTTCCCCCCCACCCCCTGCTCATGCCCCGTGTCTCCCTTGTTGCCCCCCACTCCCCGCTCATGCCCCATGTCTCCCTCCTTTTCCCCCCACCCCCTGTTCATGCCCCGTCTCTCCCTCCCATTCCCCCCCACCCCCGCTCATGCCGCGTGTCACCCTCCTTTTGCCCCCCACCCCCCGCCCGCTCATGCCCCGTGTCTTCCTTCTTTTCCCTCCCACCCCCGCTCGGGCCCCGTCTCTCCCCTGTTACCCCCCACCCCATGCCCGTGTCTCTCTCTTGTTCCCCCCACCCCCGCTCATGCCCCGAGTCTCCCTCCCATTCCCCCTCACCCCCCGCTCATGCCCCATGTCTTCCCTGTTCCCTCCTACCCCCCCGCTTATGGCTCGTGTCTCACCTGTTCCACCCACCCCCCACTCATGCCCTGTGTCTCCCCTGTTGCCCTACACCCCCCGCGCATGGCCCGTGTCTCCCCTGTTCCCCCCAACACCCGCTCATGGCCCGTGTCTCTCTCTTGTTCCCCCCACCCCCCGCTCATGCCCCGTTGTCTCCCTCCCATTCCCCCTCACCCCTGCTCATGCCCCGTGTCTCCCCTGTTCCCCCCACACCCCCTGCTTATGCCCTGTGTCTCCCCTGTTCCCCCCATATCCGCTCATGCCCTGTGTCTCCCCTGTTACCCCCCACACCCCGCTCATGGCCCGTGTCTCCCCTGTTCCCCTCACCCCCCGCTCATGGCCCGTGTCTCCCTCCTGTTCCCCCAACACCCGCTCATGGCCCGTGTCTCTCTCTTGTTCCCCCCCACCCCCGCTCATGCCCCGTGTCTCCCTCCCATTCCACCTCACCCCCGCTCATACCCCGTGTCTCCCCTGTCCCCCCCACCCCCCGCGACTCCCCTATTCCCCCCCACCCCTGCTCATGGCCCGTGTCTCCCCTGTTCCCCCCACCCCCCGCTCATGCCCTGTCTCTCCCCTGTTGCCCTCCACCCCCCGCTCATGCCCTGTGTCTCTCCCCTGTTCCCCCCCACCCCCCACTCATGCCCCATGTCTCCCCTGTCCCCCCCCACCCCCCGCTCATGCCCCATATCTCTACTGTTCCCCCCACCCCCCGCTCATGCCCTGTGTCACCCCTGTTCCCCCCACCCCCCGCTCATGCCCTGTGTCTCCCTACCGTAACCCCCCACCCCCCACTCTTGCCCCGTGTCTTCCCTGTTCCCCCCCACCCCCCACTCATGCCCGGTGTCTCCCCTGTTCCCCCAACCCCTGCTCATGCCCGGTGTCTCCCCTGTTACCCCCCACCCCCTGCTCATGCCCTGTGTCTCCCTCCTGTTCCCCCCACCCCCTGCTCATGCCCTGTGTCTCCACTGTTCCCCCCACCCCCCACTCATGCCTCGTGTCTCCAAAGTTCCCCCCACCCCCGTTCATGCCCTGTGTCTCCCTCCTTTTCCCCCGCTCATGCGCCGTGTCTCCCCTGTTACCCCCCAACCCCCGCTCATGGGCCGTGTCTTCCTCCTTTTCCCCCCACCCCCTGCTCATGCCCCGTGTCTCCCCTGTTGCCCCCCACTCCCCGCTCATGCCCCATGTCTCCCTCCTTTTCCCTCCCACCCCCCGCTCATGCCCCGTCTCTCCCTCCCATTCCCCCCCACCCCCGCTCATGCCGCGTGTCACCCTCCTTTTGCCCCCCACCCCTCGCTCATGCCCCGTGTCTTCCTCCTTTTCCCCCCCACCCCCGCTCATGCCCCGTCTCTCCCCTGTTACCCCCCACCCCCTGCTCATGCACTGTGTCTCTCTCCCGTTCCCTCCCACCCCCGCTCATGCCCCGTGTCTCCCTCCTTTTGCCCCCACCCCCGCTCATGCCCCGTATCTCCCTCCCATTCCCCCCACCCCTGCTCATGCCCTGTGTCATCCTCCTTTTGCCCCCCACCCCCGCTCAAGCCCCGTGTCTTCCTCCTTTCCCCCCCCACCCCCCACTCATGCCCCATATCTCCCTCCTTTTCCCTCCACCCCCGCTCATGCCCTGTCTCTCCCCTGTTACCCCCCACCCCCCGCTCATGCCCTGTGTTTCTCTCCCATTCCCTCCCACCCCTGCTCATGCCCCGTGTCTCCCTCCTTTTGCCCCCCACCCCCCGCTCATGCCCCGTGTCTCCCCTGTTCCCCCCACCTCCCGCTCATGCCCCGTGTCTCCCTCCGTTCCCCCCACCCCTGCTCATGCCCCGTGTCTCCCTCCTTTCATCCCCCACCCCCCGCTCATGCCCGTGTCTCCCTTCTTTTCCCCCCACCCCTGCTCATGCCCCATGTCTCCCTCCTTTTCCCCCCAGCCCCCGCTCATGCCCAGTGTCTCCCCTGTTCCCCCCACCCCAGCTCATACCCCGTGTCTCCCCTGTTACCCGCCACCCCCGTTCATGCCCTGTGTCTCCCTCCCATTCCCCCCACCCCCGCTCATGCCCCGTGTCACCCTCCTTTTGCCCCCCACCCCCGCTCATGCCCTGTGTCTCCCTCCTTTCCCCCCCACCCCCCGCTCATGCCCTGTCTCTCCCCTGTTGCCCCCCACCCCCCGCTCATGCCCCATGTCTCTCCTGTTCCCCCCACCCCCCGCTCATGCCCTGTGTCTCCCCTGTTCCCCCCCACCCCCCGCTCATGCCCTGTTTCTCCCTCCCGTAACCCCCCACCTCCCACTCATGACCCGTGTCTCCCCTGTTCCCCCCGACCCCCCACTCATGCCCCGTGTCTCCCCTGTTTCCCCAAGCCCTGCTCATGCCCGGTGTCTCCCCTGTTACCCCTCTGCTCATGCCCTGTGTCTCCACTGTTCTGCCCACCCCCCGCTTATGCCTCGTGTCTCCACTGTTCCCCACACCCCCCGCTCATGCCCCGTGTCTCCCTCCTTTTCCCCCCGCTCATGCCCCGTGTCTCCCCTGTTACCCCCTAACCCCGCTCATGGGCCGTGTCTCCCTCCTTTTCCCCCCACCCCCTGCTCATGCCCCGTGTCTCCCCTGTTGCCCTTCACTCCCTGCTCATGCCCCATGTCTCCCTCCTTTTCCCCCCCACCCCCCGCTTATGCCTTGTGTCTCCCTCCCATTCCCCCCCACCCCCGCTCATGCCCCGTGTCACCCTCCTTTTGCCCCACACCCCCGCTCATGTCCCGTGTCTTCCTCCTTTTCCCCCCACCCCCCACTCATGCCCCATGTCTCCCTCCTTTTCCCCCCACCCCTGCTCATGCCCCGTCTCTCCCCTGTTACCCCCCACCCACTGCTCATGCCCTGTGTCTCTCTCCCGTTCCCTCCCACCCCCGCTCATGCCCCGTGTCTCCCTCCCATTCCCCCCCACCCCCGCTCATGCCCTGTGTCACCCTCCTTTTGCCCCCCGCTCATGCCCTGTTTCTTCCTCCTTTTCCCCCCCACCCTCCATTCATGCCCCATATCTCCCTCCTTTTCCCCCACCCCCGCTCATGCCCCGTCTCTCCCCTGTTACCCCCCACCCCCCGCTCATGCCCTGTGTCTCTCTCCCGTTTCCTCCCACCCCACTCATGCCCCGTGTCTCCCCTGTTCCCCCCACCTCCCGCTCATGCCCCGTGTCTGCCTCTTTTTGCCCCCCACTCCCCGCTCATGCCCCATGTCTCCCCTGTTCCCCCCACCTCCCGCTCATGCCCCGTGTCTGCCTCCTTTTCCCTCCCCACCCCTACTCATGCCCCGTGTCTCCCTCCTTTTCCCCCCACCCCCCGCTCATCCCCCGTGTCTCCCTCCTTTCACCCCACCCCCCGCTCATGCCCATGTCTCCCTCTTTTTCCCCCCACCCCTGCTCATGCACCGTGTCTCCCTCCTTTTCCCCCACCCCTGCTCATGCCCCATGTCTCCCCTGTTACCCGCCACCCCCGCTCATGCCCTGTGTCTCCCTCCCATTCCCCCCCACCCCCACTCATGCCCCGTGTCTTCCTCCTTTTCCCCCCCACCCCCCGCTCATCCCCCGTGTCTCCCTCCTTTCACCCCACCCCCCGCTCATGCCCATGTCTCCCTCTTTTTCCCCCCACCCCTGCTCATGCACCGTGTCTCCCTCCTTTTCCCCCACCCCTGCTCATGCCCCATGTCTCCCCTGTTACCCCCCACCCCCTGCTCATGCCCTGTGTCTCTCTCCCGTTCCCTCCCACCCCCGCTCATGCCCCATGTCTCCCTCCTTTTGCCCCCCACCCCCCGCTCATGCCCCCTGTCTCCCCTGCTCCCCCCACCTCCCGCTCATGCCCCGTGTCTACCTACGTTCCCCCCACCCCTGCTCATACCCCGTGTCTCCATCCTTTCACCCCCCACCCCCCGCTCATGCCCGTGTCTCCCTCCTTTTCCCCCCACCCCTGCTCATGCCCCGTGTCTCCCCTGTTCCCCCCACCCCAGCTCATGCCCCGTGTCTCCCCTTTTGCCCCCCACCCCCGTTCATGCCCCGTGTCTCCCTCCTTTCCCCCCACCCCCCACTCATGTCCTGTCTCTCCCCTATTGCCCCCACCCCCCCGCTCATGCCCTGTGTCTCTCCCCTGTTCCCCCCACCCCCCGCTCATGCCCCATGCCTCTCCTGTTCCCCCCACCCCCGCTCATGCCCTGTGTCTCCCCTGTTCCCCCCACCCCCGCACATGCCCTGTGTCTCCCTCTCGTAACCCCCACCCCCCACTCATGACCCGTGTCTCCCCTGTTTCCCCAAGCCCTGCTCATGCCCGGTGTCTCCCCTGTTACCCCTCACCCCTTGCTCATGCCCTGTGTCTCCCTCCTGTTCCCCCCACCTCCTGCTCATGCCCCGTGTCTCCACTGTTCCCCCCACCCCCCGCTCATGCCTCGTGTCTCCAATGTTCCCCACACCCCCCGCTCATGGGCCGTGTCTCCCTCCTTTCCTCCCCACCCCCTGCTCATGCCCCGTGTCTCCCCTGTTGCCCCCCACTCCCCGCTCATGCCCCATGTCTCCCTCCTTTTCCCCCACCCCCCCGTATGCCCCGTATCTCCCTCCCATTCCCCCCCACCACCGCTCATGCCCCGTGTTGTCACCCTCCTTTTCCCCCACCCACCACTCATGCCCCATGTCTCCCTCCTTTTCCCCCTACCCCCCGCTCATGCCCCGTGTCTTCCTCCTTTTCCCCCTACCCACCACTCATGCCCCATGTCTCCCTCCTTTTCCCCCCACCCCCGCTCATGCCCTGTCTCTCCCCTATTACCCCCCACCCCCTGCTCATGCCCTGTGTCTCTCTCCCGTTCCCTCCCACCCCTGCTCATGCCCCGTGTCTCCCTCCTTTTGCCCCCTACCCCTGCTCATGCCCCGTGTCTACCTCTGTTCCCCCCACCCCCCGCTCATGCCCCGTGTCTCCTTCCTTTCACCCCCCACCCCCCGCTCATGCCCGTGTCTCCCTCCTTTTCCCCTCACCCCTGCTCAAGCCCCGTGTCTACCTCCGTTCCCCCCACCCCCCGCTCATGCCCCGTGTCTCCTTCCTTTCACCCTCCACCCCCCGCTCATGCCCGTGTCTCCCTCCTTTTCCCCCCACCCCTGCTCAAGCCCCGTGTCTCCCTCCTTTCCCCCCCCAGCCCCCCCTCATGCCCCGTGTCTCCCCTGTTCCCCCCACCCCTGCTCATGCCCTGTGTCTCCCCTGTTACCCGCCACCCCCGCTCATGCCCTGTGTCTCCCTCCCATTCCCCCCACCCCCGCTCATGCCCTGTGTCACCCTCCTTTTGCCCCCCACCCCCGCTCATGCCCCGTGTCTTCCTCCTTTTCCCCCCAACCCCCACTCATGCCCCATGTCTCCCCTTTTCCCCCCACCCCCGCTCATGCCCCGTCTCTTCCCTGTTACCCCCCACCGCCCGCTCATGCCCTGTGTCTCTCTCCCATTCCCTCCCACCCCCGCTCATGCCCCTTGTCTCCCTCCTTTTGCCCCCCGCTCATGCCCTGTGTCTCCCCTGTTCCCCCCACCTCCTGCTCATGCCCTGTGTCTACCTCGGTTCCCCCCACCCCCGCTCATGCCCCGTGTCTCCCTCCTTTCACCCCCACCCCCGCTCATGCCCGTGTCTCCCTCCTTTTCCCCGCCACCCCTGCTCATGCCCCGTGTCTCCCTCCTTTCCCCCCCGAGCCCCTGCTCATGCCCCGTGTCTCCCCTGTTCCCACCACCCCCGCTCATGCCCCGTGTCTCCACTGTTCCCCCCACCCCCTGCTCATGGCCCATGTCTCCACTGTTCCCCCTCATCCCCCGCTCATGCCCCGTGTCTCCCTCCTTTTCCCCCCACCCCCCGCTCATGCCCCGTGTCTCCCTCCTTCCCCCCACCCCCCACTCATGCCCCATGTCTCCTCTGTTCCCCCCACCCCCCGCTCATGCCCCGTGTATCCCTCCTTTCCCCCCACCCCCCGCCCATGCCCCATGTCTCCCTCCTTTCCCCCCACTCCTGCTCATGCCCTGTGTCTCCGCTGTTCCCCCTCATCCCCCGCTCATGCCCCGTGTCTCCCTCCTTTTCCCCCAACCCCCGCTCATGCCCCGTGTCTCCCTCCTTCTCCCCCACCCCCCACTCATGCCCCGTGACTCCCCTGTTCCCCCCACCCCCCGCTCATGCCCCGTGTATCCCTCCTTTCCCCCCACCCCCTGCCCATGCCCCATGTCTCCCCCTTCTTTTCCGCCCCACCCCCCGCTCATGCCCCGTGTCTCCCTCCTTTCCTCCACCCCCTCTCATGCCCCGTGTCTCCCCTGTTCCCCCCACCGCCCGCTCATGCCCCGTGTCTCCCTCCTTTTCCCCCACCTCCCGCTCATGCCCCATGTCTCCCTCCTCCCCCCGCCCCCTGCTCATGCCCTTTGTCTCCCTTGATCCCCCCCACCCCCGCTCATGCCCTATGTCTAACTCCGTTCCCCCCACCCCCGCTCATGCTTCGTGTCTCCCTCCTTTTCCCCCTCACCCCCTGCTCATGCCCCTTGTCTCCCCTACTCCCCCACCCCCTGCTCATGCCCACGTGTCTCCCTGTTCCCCCCACACCCCCGCTCATGCTCCGTGTCTACCTCCGTTCCCCGCCACCCTCACTCATGCCCCGTGCATCCCTCCTTTTCCCCGCCACCCCCACTCATGCCCCTTGTCTCCCCTGTTCCCCCAACCCCCCGATCATGCCCACGTGTCTCCCCTGCTCCCCCCACCCCCTGCTCATGCCCCATGTCTCCCTACCGTTCCCCCCACCCCCTGCTCATGGCCCGTGTCTTCCTCCTTTTCCCCCCCACCCCCTGCTCATGCCCATTGTCTCCCCTGTTCCCCCCACCCCCCGCTCATGCCCTGTGTCTCTCTCTTGTTCCCCCCACCACTCATGCCCCGTGTCTCTCTCTTGTTCCCCCCACCCCCGCTCATCGCTCATGGCCCATGTCTACCTCTGTTCCCCCACCCCCGCTCATGCCCGTGTTTACATCCGTTCCCCCCCACCCCCGCTCATGCCCTGTGTCTCCCTCCTGTTCCCCCCACCCCCTGCTCATGCCCCGTGTCTCCACTGTTCCCCCCACCCCCCGCTCATGCCTCGTGTCTCCAATGTTCCCCACACCCCCCGCTCATGGGCCGTGTCTCCCTCCTTTCCTCCCCACCCCCTGCTCATGCCCCGTGTCTCCCCTGTTGCCCCCCACTTCCCGCTCATGCCCCATGTCTCCCTCCTTTTCCCCCCACCCCCCTCGTATGCCCCGTATCTCCTTCCCATTCCCCCCACCACCGCTCATGCCCCGTGTTGTCACCCTCCTTTTCCCCCACCCACCACTCATGCCCCATGTCTCCCTCCTTTTCCCCCTACCCCCCGCTCATGCCCCGTGTCTTCCTCCTTTTCCCCCCACCCACCACTCATGCCCCATGTCTCCCTCCTTTTCCCCCCACCCCCACTCATGCCCTGTCTCTCCCCTATTACCCCCCACCCCCTGCTCATGCCCTGTGTCTCTCTCCCGTTCCCTCCCACCCCTGCTCATGCCCCGTGTCTCCCTCCTTTTGCCCCCTACCCCCGCTCATGCCCCGTGTCTAACTCCGTTCCCCCCACCCCCCCGCTCATGCCCCGTGTCTCCTTCCTTTCACCCCCCACCCCCGCTCATGCCCGTGTCTCCCTCCTTTTCCCCCCACCCCTGCTCAAGCCCCGTGTCTACCTCCGTTGCCCCCACCCCCCGCTCATGCTCGTGTCTCCTTCCTTTCACCCTCCACCCCCGCTCATGCCCGTGTCTCCCTCCTTTTCCCCCACCCCTGCTCAAGCCCCTTGTCTCCCTCCTTTCCCCCCCAGCCCCCGCCCCGTGTCTCCCCTGTTCCCCCCACCCCTGCTCATGCCCTGTGTCTCCCCTGTTACCCGCCACCCCCGCTCATGCCCTGTGTCTCCCTCCCATTCCCCCCACCCCCGCTCATGCCCTGTGTCACCCTCCTTTTGCCCCCCACCCCCCGCTCATGCCCCGTGTCTTCCTCCTTTTCCTCCCAACCCCCACTCATGCCCCATGTCTCGCCTTTTCCCCCCACCCCGCTCATGCCCCGTCTCTTCCCTGTTACCCCCCACCACCCGCTCATGCCCTGTGTCTCCACTGTTCCCCCCACCCCCCGCTCATGGCCCATGTCTCCACTGTTCCCCCTCATCCCCGCTCATGCCCCGTGTCTCCCTCCTTTTCCCCCCACCCCCCGCTCATGCCCCGTGTCTCCCTCCTTCCCCCCACCCCCCACTCATGCCCCATGTCTCCTCTGTTCCCCCCACCCCCCGCTCATGCCCCGTGTCTCCCTCCTTCCCCCCACCCCCCGCCCATGCCCCATGTCTCCCTCCTTTCCGCCCCACTCCCACTCATGCCCTGTGTCTCCGCTGTTCCCCCTCATCCCCCAGCTCATGCCCCGTGTCTCCCTCCTTTTCCCCCAACCCCCGCTCATGCCCGTGTCTCCCTCCTTTCCCCCCACCCTACACTCATGCCCCGTGACTCCCCTGTTCCCCCCACCCCCCGCTCATGCCCCGTGTATCCCTCCTTTCCCCCCACCCCCCGCTCATGCCCCATGTCTTACTCCGTTCCCCCCACCCCCGCTCATGCTTCGTGTCTCCCTCCTTTTCCCCCTCACCCCCCTGCTCATGCCCCTTGTCTCCCCTACTCCCCCACCCCCTGCTCATGCCCACGTGTCTCCCTGTTCCCCCCACCCCCCCGCTCATGCCCCGTGTCTACCTCCGTTCCCCGCCACCCTCACTCATGCCCTGTGCATCCCTCCTTTTCCCCGCCACCCCCACTCATGCCCCTTGTCTCCCCTGTTCCCCCAACCCCCCGATCATGCCCACGTGTCTCCCCTGCTCCCCCCACCCCCTGCTCATGCCCCATGTCTCCCTACCGTTCCCCCCACCCCCTGCTCATGGCCCGTGTCTTCCTCCTTTTCCCCCCCACCCCCTGCTCATGCCCATTGTCTCCCCTGTTCCCCCCACCCCCCGCTCATGCCCTGTGTCTCTCTCTTGTTCCCCACACCACTCATGCCCCGTGTCTCTCTCTTGTTCCCCCCACCCCCGCTCATCGCTTATGGCCCATGTCTACCTCTGTTACCCCACCCCCCGCTCATGCCCGTGTTTACATCCGTTCCCCCCCACCCCCGCTCATGCCCCGTGTCTCCATCCTTTTCTCCCCACCCCCCGCTCATACTCGTGTCTCTCTCTTGTTCCCCCACCCCCTCCGCTCATGCCCCGTGTCTCTCTCTTGTTCCTCCACCCCCCCGCTGATGGCCCGTGTCTCTCTCTTGTTCCCTCCCACCCCCTGCTCATGCCCCGTGTCTCCCCTGTTCCCCCCACCTGCTGCTCATGCCCCTTGTCTCCCCTGTTCCCCCCACCCCCGCTCATGCCACGTGTCTCCCTGCTGTTCCCCTCACCCCCGCTCATGCCTCGTGTCTCTCTTGTTCCCCTCCACACCTGCTCATGGCCCGTGTCTCCCTCCCATTCCTCCCTACCCCCCGCTCATGCCCGGTGTCTCCCCTGTTCCCACCACCCCCCCGCTCATGCCCTGTGTCTCCCCTGTTCCCCCGCACCCCCCGCTCATGCCCCGTATCTCCCCTGTTCCCCCCACCGCCCGCTCATGGCCCGTGTCTCCCTCCCGTTCCCGCCCACCCCCCGCTCATGCCCCGTGTCTCACCTGTTCCCCCCACCCCCACGCTCATGCCCCATGTCTCCCCTGTTCCCCCCCACCCCCTGCTAATGCCCTGTGTCTACCTCTGTTCCCCACACCCCGGCTCATGCCCCATGTCTACCTCTGTTCCTCCCCACCCCCCGCTCATGCCCCGTGTCTCCCTCCTTTTCCCCTCACCCCCCGCTCATGCCCCGTGTCTCCCTCCTTTTCACCCCCACCCCCCGCTCATGCCCCGTGTCTCCCTACTGTTCTCTCCACCCCCCGTTCATGCCCCGTGTCTCCCTCCTGTTCCCCCTCACCCCTGCTCATTCCCCGTGTCTCCCTCCTTTTCCACCCCCACCCCCGCTCATGACCTGTGTCACCCCTGTTCCCCCCACCCCCCGCTCATGCCCTGTGTCTCCCTACCGTAACCCCCCACCCCCCACTCTTGCCCCGTGTCTTCCCTGTTCCCCCCACCCCCCACTCATGCCCCGTGTCTCCCCTGTTCCTCCAACCCCTGCTCATGCCCGGTGTCTCCCCTGTTACCCCCCACCCCCTGCTCATGCCCTGTGTCTCCCTCCTGTTCCCCCCACCCCCTGCTCATGCCCTGTGTCTCCACTGTTCCCCCCACCCCCCGCTCATGCCTCGTGTCTCCAAAGTTCCCCCCACCCCCGTTCAGGCCCTGTGTCTCCCTCCTTTTCCCCCGCTCATGCGCCGTGTCTCCCCTGTTACCCCCCAACCCCTGCTCATGGGCCGTGTCTTCCTCCTTTTCCCCCCACGCCCTGCTCATGCCCCGTGTCTCCCCTGTTGCCCCCCACTCCCCGCTCATGCCCCATGTCTCCCTCCTTTTCCCTCCCACTCCCCGCTCATGCCCCGTCTCTCCCTCCCATTCCCCCCCACCCCCGCTCATGCCGCGTGTCACCCTCCTTTTGCCCCCCACCCCCCGCTCATGCCCCGTGTCTTCCTCCTTTTCCCCCCCACCCCCGCTCATGCCCCGTCTCTCCCCTGTTACCCCCCACCCCCTGCTCATGCACTGTGTCTCTCTCCCGTTCCCTCCCACCCCCGCTCATGCCCCGTGTCTCCCTCCTTTTGCCCCCACCCCCGCTCATGCCCCGTGTCTCCCTCCCATTCCCCCCACCCCTGCTCATGCCCTGTGTCACCCTCCTTTTGCCCCCCACCCCCGCTCAAGCCCCGTGTCTTCCTCCTTTCCCCCCCACCCCCCACTCATGCCCCATATCTCCCTCCTTTTCCCTCCACCCCCGCTCATGCCCTGTCTCTCCCCTGTTACCCCCCACCCCCCGCTCATGCCCTGTGTTTCTCTCCCATTCCCTCCCACCCCTGCTCATGCCCCGTGTCTCCCTCCTTTTGCCCCCCACCCCCCGCTCATGCCCCGTGTCTCCCCTGTTCCCCCCCACCTCCCGCTCATGCCCCGTGTCTCCCTCCGTTCCCCCCACCCCTGCTCATGCCCCGTGTCTCCCTCCTTTCATCCCCCACCCCCCGCTCATGCCCGTGTCTCCCTTCTTTTCCCCCCACCCCTGCTCATGCCCCATGTCTCCCTCCTTTTCCCCCCAGCCCCCGCTCATGCCCAGTGTCTCCCCTGTTCCCCCCACCCCCGTTCATGCCCTGTGTCTCCCTCCCATTCCCCCCACCCCCGCTCATGCCCCGTGTCACCCTCCTTTTGCCCCCCACCCCCGCTCATGCCCCATGTCTCCCTCCTTTCCCCCCCACCCCCTGCTCATGCCCTGTCTCTCCCCTGTTGCCCCCCACCCCCCGCTCATGCCCCATGTCTCTCCTGTTCCCCCCACCCCCCGCTCATGCCCTTTGTCTCCCCTGTTCCCCCCCACCCCCGCTCATGCCCTGTTTCTCCCTCCCGTAACCCCCCACCTCCCACTCATGACCCGTGTCTCCCCTGTTCCCCCCGACCCCCCACTCATGGCCCGTGTCTCCCCTGTTTCCCCAAGCCCTGCTCATGCCCGGTGTCTCCCCTGTTACCCCCCGCTTATGCCTCGTGTCTCCACTGTTCCCCACACCCCCCGCTCATGCCCCGTGTCTCCCTCCTTTTCCCCCCGCTCATGCCCCGTGTCTCCCCTGTTACCCCCTAACCCCGCTCATGGGCCGTGTCTCCCTCCTTTTCCCCCCACCCCCTGCTCATGCCCCGTGTCTCCCCTGTTGCCCTTCACTCCCTGCTCATGCCCCATGTCTCCCTCCTTTTCCCCCCCACCCCCCGCTTATGCCCCGTGTCTCCCTCCCATTCCCCCCACCCCCGCTCATGCCCCGTGTCACCCTCCTTTTGCCCCACACCCCCGCTCATGTCCCGTGTCTTCCTCCTTTTCCCCCCACCCCCCACTCATGCCCCATGTCTCCCTCCTTTTCCCCCCACCCCCGCTCATGCCCCGTCTCTCCCCTGTTACCCCCCACCCACTGCTCATGCCCTGTGTCTCTCTCCCGTTCCCTCCCACCCCCGCTCATGCCCCGTGTCTCCCTCCCATTCCCCCCCACCCCCGCTCATGCCCTGTGTCACCCTCCTTTTGCCCCCCGCTCATGCCCTGTTTCTTCCTCCTTTTCCCCCCACCCTCCATTCATGCCCCATATCTCCCTCCTTTTCCCCCACCCCCGCTCATGCCCCGTCTCTCCCCTGTTACCCCCCACCCCCCGCTCATGCCCTGTGTCTCTCTCCCGTTTCCTCCCACCCCACTCATGCCCCGTGTCTCCCCTGTTCCCCCCACCTCCCGCTCATGCCCCGTGTCTGCCTCCTTTTGCCCCCCACTCCCTGCTCATGCCCCATGTCTCCCCTGTTCCCCCCACCTCCCGCTCATGCCCCGTGTCTGCCTCCTTTTCCCTCCCCACCCCTGCAAATGCCCCGTGTCTCCCTCCTTTTCCCCCCACCCCCCGCTCATCCCCCGTGTCTCCCTCCTTTCACCCCCCACCCCCCGCTCATGCCCATGTCTCCCTCTTTTTCCCCCCACCCCTGCTCATGCACCGTGTCTCCCTCCTTTTCCCCCCACCCCTGCTCATGCCCCGTGTCTCCCCTGTTACCCGCCACCCCCGCTCATGCCCTGTGTCTCCCTCCCATTCCCCCCCACCCCCACTCATGCCCCGTGTCTTCCTCCTTTTCCCCCCCACCCCCCACTCATGCCCCATATCTCCCTCCTTTTCCACCGACCCCCGCTCATGCCCCGTCTCTCCCCTTTTACCCCCCACCCCCCGCTCATGCCCTGTGTCTCTCTCCCGTTCCCTCCCACCCCCGCTCATGCCCCATGTCTCCCTCCTTTTGCCCCCCACCCCCCGCTCATGCCCCGTGTCTCCCCTGCTCCCCCCACCTCCCGCTCATGCCCCGTGTCTACCTACGTTCCCCCCACCCCTGCTCATACCCCGTGTCTCCCTCCTTTCACCCCCCACCCCCCGCTCATGCCCGTGTCTCCCTCCTTTTCCCCCACCCCTGCTCATGCCCCGTGTCTCCCCTGTTCCCCCACCCCAGCTCATGCCCCGTGTCTCCCCTTTTGCCCCCCACCCCCGTTCATGCCCCGTGTCTCCCTCCTTTCCCCCCACCCCCCACTCATGTCCTGTCTCTCCCCTATTGCCCCCACCCCCCCGCTCATGCCCTGTGTCTCTCCCCTGTTCCCCCCCACCCCCACTTATGCCCCATGTCTCCCCTGTTCCCCCCACCCCCCGCTCATGCCCCATGCCTCTCCTGTTCCCCCCACCCCCGCTCATGCCCTGTGTCTCCCCTGTTCCCCCCCACCCCCGCACATGCCCTGTGTCTCCCTCTCGTAACCCCCACCCCCCACTCATGACCCGTGTCTCCCCTGTTTCCCCAAGCCCTGCTCATGCCCGGTGTCTCCCCTGTTACCCCTCACCCCTTCCTCATGCCCTGTGTCTCCCTCCTGTTCCCCCCACCTCCTGCTCATGCCCCGTGTCTCCACTGTTCCCCCCACCCCCCGCTCATGCCTCGTGTCTCCAATGTTCCCCACACCCCCCGCTCATGGGCCGTGTCTCCCTCCTTTCCTCCCCACCCCCTGCTCATGCCCCGTGTCTCCCCTGTTGCCCCCCACTCCCCGCTCATGCCCCATGTCTCCCTCCTTTTCCCCCCACCCCCCTCGTATGCCCCGTATCTCCCTCCCATTCCCCCCCACCACCGCTCATGCCCCGTGTTGTCACCCTCCTTTTCCCCCACCCACCACTCATGCCCCATGTCTCCCTCCTTTTCCCCCTACCCCCCGCTCATGCCCCGTGTCTTCCTCCTTTTCCCCCCACCCACCACTCATGCCCCATGTCTCCCTCCTTTTCCCCCCACCCCCGCTCATGCCCTGTCTCTCCCCTATTACCCCCCACCCCCTGCTCATGCCCTGTGTCTCTCTCCCGTTCCCTCCCACCCCCGCTCATGCCCCGTGTCTCCCTCCTTTTGCCCCCTACCCCCACTCATGCCCCGTGTCTAACTCCATTCCCCCCACCCCCCCGCTCATGCCCCGTGTCTCCTTCCTTTCACCCCCCACCCCCCGCTCATGCCCGTGTCTCCCTCCTTTTCCCCCCACCCCTGCTCAAGCCCCGTGTCTACCTCCGTTCCCCCCACCCCCGCTCATGCCCCGTGTCTCCTTCCTTTCACCCTCCACCCCCGCTCATGCCCGTGTCTCCCTCCTTTTCCCCCACCCCTGCTCAAGCCCCGTGTCTACCTCCTTTCTCCCCCCAGCCCCCGCTCATGCCCCGTGTCTCCCCTGTTCCCCCCACCCCTGCTCATGCCCTGTGTCTCCCCTGTTACCCGCCACCCCCGCTCATGCCCTGTGTCTCCCTCCCATTCCCCCCACCCCCGCTCATGCCCTGTGTCACCCTCCTTTTGCCCCCCACCCCCGCTCATGCCCCGTGTCTTCCTCCTTTTCCCCCCAACCCCCACTCATGCCCCATGTCTCCCCTTTTCCCCCCACCCCCGCTCATGCCCCGTCTCTTCCCTGTTACCCCCCACCGCCCGCTCATGCCCTGTGTCTCTCTCCCATTCCCTCCCACCCCCGCTCATGCCCCTTGTCTCCCTCCTTTCGCCCCCCGCTCATGCCCTGTGTCTCCCCTGTTCCCCCCACCTCCCGCTCATGCCCTGTGTCTACCTCCGTTCCCCCCGCCCCCGCTCATGCCCTGTGTCTCCCTCCTTTCACCCCCACTCCCGCTCATGCCCGTGTCTCCCTCCTTTTCCCCGCCACCCCTGCTCATGCCCCGTGTCTCCCTCCTTTCCCCCCGAGCCCCTGCTCATGCCCCGTGTCTCCCCTGTTCCCACCACCCCCGCTCATGCCCCGTGTCTCCACTGTTCCCCCCACCCCCTGCTCATGGCCCATGTCTCCACTGTTCCCCCTCATTCCCCGCTCATGCCCCGTGTCTCCCTCCTTTTCCCCCCACCCCCCGCTCATGCCCCGTGTCTCCCTCCTTCCCCCCACCCCCCACTCATGCCCCATGTCTCCTCTGTTCCCCCCACCCCCCGCTCATGCCCCGTGTATCCCTCCTTTCCCCCCACCCCCCGCCCATGCCCCATGTCTCCCTCCTTTCCCCCCCACTCCCGCTCATGCCCTGTGTCTCCGCTGTTCCCCCTCATCCCCCGCTCATGCCCCGTGTCTCCCTCCTTTTCCCCCAACCCCCGCTCATGCCCCGTGTCTCCCTCCTTCCCCCCCACCCCCCACTCATGCCCCGTGACTCCCCTGTTCCCCCCACCCCCGCTCATGCCCCGTGTATCCCTCCTTTCCCCCCACCCCCTGCCCATGCCCCATGTCTCCCCCTTCTTTTCCGCCCCACCCCCCGCTCATGCCCCGTGTCTCCCTCCTTTCCTCCACCCCCTCTCATGCCCCGTGTCTCCCCTGTTCCCCCCACCGCCCGCTCATGCCCCGTGTCTCCCTCCTTTTCCCCCACCCCCCCGCTCATGCCCCATGTCTCCCTCCTCCCCCCCGCCCCCTGCTCATGCCCTGTGTCTCCCTTGATCCCCCCCACCCCCGCTCATGCCCCATGTCTAACTCCGTTCCCCCCACCCCCGCTCATGCTTCGTGTCTCCCTCCTTTTCCCCCTCACCCCCTGCTCATGCCCCTTGTCTCCCCTACTCCCCCACCCCCTGCTCATGCCCATGTGTCTCCCTGTTCCCCCCACACCCCCGCTCATGCCCCGTGTCTACCTCCGTTCCCCCGCCACCCTCACTCATGCCCCGTGCATCCCTCCTTTTCCCCGCCACCCCCACTCATGCCCCTTGTCTCCCCTGTTCCCCCAACCCCCCGATCATGCCCACGTGTCTCCCCTGCTCCCCCCACCCCCTGCTCATGCCCCGTGTCTCCCTCCTTTTCCCCCTCACCACCACTCATGACCCTTGTCTCCCCTGTTCCCTCCACCCCCGCTCATGCACACGTGTCTCCCCTGTTCCCTCCACCCCCGCTCATGCCTTGTGTCTACCTCCGATCCCCGCCACCCCCGCTCATGCCCTGTGCATCCCTGTTCCCCCCAGCCCCCGCTCATGCCCCATGTCTCTCTCTTGTTCGCCCCACCGCTCATGCCCCGTGTCTCTCACTTGTTCCCCCACCCCCCGCTCATTGCTCATGGCCCATGTCTACCTCTGTTCCCCCCACCCCCCGCTCATGCCCCGTGTCTCCCTCCTTTTCCCCCGCTCATGCCCCGTGTCTCTCTCTTGTTCCCCCCACCCCCTCCGCTCATGCCCCGTGTCTCTCTTTTGTTCCCCCACCCCCCCGCTCATGCCCCGTGTCTACCCTGTCCCCCCACCCACTGCTCATGCCCCTTGTCTCCCCTGTTCCCCCCCACCCCCCGCTCATGCCCCGTGTCTCCCTCCCATTCCTCCCCACCCCCCGCTCATGCCCAGTGTCTCCCCCACCCCCCCCGCTCATGTCCCATGCCTCCCCTGTTCCCCCCCACCCCCCGCTCATGCCCTGTGTCTCCCCTGTTCCCCCCACCGCCTGCTCATGGCCCGTGTCTCCCTCCCGTTCCCGCCCACCCCCCGCTCATGCCCCGTGCCTCCCCTGTTCCCCCCCACCCCCCAGCTCATGCCCTGTGTCTCCCCTGTTCCCCCCACCCCCGCTCATGGCCCGTGTCTCCCTCCTTTCCCCCGCAACCCCCGCTCATGCCCTGTGTCTCCCCTGTTGCCCCCCTCCCCCCGCTCATGCCCCGTGTCTACCTCCATTCCCCCCCACCCCCGCTCATGCCCCATGTCTACCTCCGTTTCCCCCCAACCCCCGCTCATGCCCCGTGTCTCCCTCCTTTTTCCCTCACCCCCCGCGCATGCCCCGTGTCTCCCTCCTTTCCCCCCACCACCCCCCTCTCATGCCCCGTGTCTCCCTACTGTTCTCCCCTCCCCCTGTTCATGGCCCATGTCTCCCTCCTTTTCCCTCACCCCCTGCTCATGCCCCGTGTCTCTCCTGTTCCTTCCACCCCCCGCTCATCCCCCCGCTCATGCCCCGTGTCTCCCTCATGTTCCCCCCAACCCCCGCTCATGCACACGTGTCTCCCCTGTTCCCCCACCCCCCGCTCATGCCCACGTGTCTCCCCTGCTCCCCACCCCCCGCTCATGCCCCTTGTCTCTCCTGTTCCTTCCACCCCCCGCTCATCCCCCCGCTCATGCCCTGTGTCTCCCTCATGTTCCCCCCAACCCCGCTCATGCACACGTGTCTCCCCTGTTCCCCCACCCCCTGCTCATGCCCACGTGTCTCCCCTGTTTCCCCCACCCCCCGCTCATGCCCCGTGTCTCCCTTCTGTTCCCCCACCCCCTGCTCATGCCCATGTGTCTCCAATGTTCCCCCCACCCCCCGCTCATGCCCCATGTCTCCCCTGTTCTCCCCACCCCCGCGCATGCCCCATGTCTCCCTTCTGTTCGCCCCACGCCCCGCTCATGCGCAACTGTCTCCATGTTCCCCCACCCCCGCTCATGCCCCGTGTCTCCCCTGTGCCACCCCACACCCGCTCATGCCCTGTGTCTCCCTCCTTTTCCCGCCCACCCCCCGCTCATGCCCTGTGTCTCCCTCCTTCCCCCCCACCCCCCACTCATGCCCCGTGACTCCCCTGTTCCCCCCACCCCCCGCTCATGCCCCGTGTATCCCTCCTTTCCCCCCACCCCCCGCCCATGCCCCATGTCTCCCTCCTTTCCCCCCCACTCCCGCTCATGCCCTGTGTCTCTGCTGTTCCCCCTCATCCCCCAGCTCATGCCCCGTGTCTCCCTCCTTTTCCCCCCACCCCCCGCTCATGCCCCGTGTCTCCCTCCTTCCCCCCACCCCCCACTCATGCCCCGTGACTCCCCTGTTCCCCCCACCCCCCGCTCATGCCCCGTGTATCCCTCCTTTCCCCCACCCCCTGCCCATGCCCCATGTCTCCCTCCTTTTCCGCCCCACCCCCCGCTCATGCCCCGTGTCTCCCTCCTTTCCTCCACCCCCTCTGATGCCCCGTGTCTCCCCTGTTCCCCCCACCGCCCGCTCATGCCCCGTGTCTCCCTCCTTTTCCCCCACCCCCCGCTCATGCCCCATGTCTCCCTCCTCCCCCCCGCCCCCTGCTCATGCCCTGTGTCTCCCTTGATCCCCCCCGCCCCCCGCTCATGCCCCATGTCTAACTCCGTTCCCCCCACCCCCGCTCATGCTTTGTGTCTCCCTCATTTTCCCCCTCACCCCCCTGCTCATGCCCCTTGTCTCCCCTACTCCCCCACCCCCTGCTCATGCCCACGTGTCTCCCTGTTCCCCCCACCCCCCGCTCATGCCCTGTGTCTACCCCCGTTCCCCGCCACCCTCACTCATGCCCTGTGCATCCCTCCTTTTCCCCGCCACCCCCACTCATGCCCCTTGTCTCCCCTGTTCCCCCAACCCCCCGATCATGCCCACGTGTCTCCCCTGCTCCCCCCACCCCTGCTCATGCCCCATGTCTCCCTACCTTTCCCCCCACCCCCTGCTCATGGCCCGTGTCTTCCTCCTTTTCCCCCCCACCCCCTGCTCATGCCCATTGTCTCCCCTGTGCCCCCCACCCCCCGCTCATGCCCTGTGTCTCTCTCTTGTTCCCCACACCACTCATGCCCCGTGTCTCTCTCTTGTTCCCCCCACCCCCGCTCATCGCTCATGGCCCATGTCTACCTCTGTTCCCCCACCCCCCGCTCATGCCCGTGTTTACATCCGTTCCCCCCCACCCCCGCTCATGCCCCGTGTCTCCATCCTTTTCTCCCCACCCCCCGCTCATACTCGTGTCTCTCTCTTGTTCCCCCACCCCCTCCGCTCATGCCCCGTGTCTCTCTCTTGTTCCCCCACCCCCCCGCTGATGGCCCGTGTCTCTCTCTTGTTCCCTCCCACCCCCTGCTCATGCCCCGTGTCTCCCCTGTTCCCCCCACCTGCTGCTCATGCCCCTTGTCTCCCCTGTTCCCCCCACCCCCGCTCATGCCACGTGTCTCTCTGCTGTTCCCCTCACCCCCGCTCATGCCTCGTGTCTCTCTTGTTCCCCTCCACACCTGTTCATGGCCCGTGTCTCCCTCCCATTCCTCCCCACCCCCCGCTCATGCCCGGTGTCTCCCCTGTTCCCACCACCCCCCCGCTCATGCCCTGTGTCTCCCCTGTTCCCCCGCACCCCCCGCTCATGCCCCGTATCTCCCCTGTTCCCCCCACCGCCCGCTCATGGCCCGTGTCTCCCTCCCGTTCCCGCCCACCCCCCGCTCATGCCCCGTGTCTCCCCTGTTCCCCCCACCCCCACGCTCATGCCCCATGTCTCCCCTGTTCCCCCCCGCCCCCGCTCATGGCCCGTGTCTCCCTCCTTTCCCCCGCAACCCCCCGCTCATGCCCTGTGTCTCCCCTGTTGCCCCCCACCCCCTGCTAATGCCCTGTGTCTACCTCTGTTCCCCACACCCCGGCTCATGCCCCATGTCTACCTCTGTTCCTCCCCACCCCCCGCTCATGCCCCGTGTCTCCCTCCTTTTCCCCTCACCCCTGCTCATGCCCCGTGTCTCCCTCCTTTTCACCCCCACCCCCTGCTCATGGCCCGTGTCTTCCTCCTTTTCCCCCCCACCCCCTGCTCATGCCCATTGTCTCCCCTGTGCCCCCCACCCCCCGCTCATGCCCTGTGTCTCTCTCTTGTTCCCCACACCACTCATGCCCCGTGTCTCTCTCTTGTTCCCCCCACCCCCGCTCATCGCTCATGGCCCATGTCTACCTCTGTTCCCCCACCCCCCGCTCATGCCCGTGTTTACATCCGTTCCCCCCCACCCCCGCTCATGCCCCGTGTCTCCATCCTTTTCTCCCCACCCCCCGCTCATACTCGTGTCTCTCTCTTGTTCCCCCACCCCCTCCGCTCATGCCCCGTGTCTCTCTCTTGTTCCCCCACCCCCCCGCTGATGGCCCGTGTCTCTCTCTTGTTCCCTCCCACCCCCTGCTCATGCCCCGTGTCTCCCCTGTTCCCCCCACCTGCTGCTCATGCCCCTTGTCTCCCCTGTTCCCCCCACCCCCGCTCATGCCACGTGTCTCTCTGCTGTTCCCCTCACCCCCGCTCATGCCTCGTGTCTCTCTTGTTCCCCTCCACACCTGTTCATGGCCCGTGTCTCCCTCCCATTCCTCCCCACCCCCCGCTCATGCCCGGTGTCTCCCCTGTTCCCACCACCCCCCCGCTCATGCCCTGTGTCTCCCCTGTTCCCCCGCACCCCCCGCTCATGCCCCGTATCTCCCCTGTTCCCCCCACCGCCCGCTCATGGCCCGTGTCTCCCTCCCGTTCCCGCCCACCCCCCGCTCATGCCCCGTGTCTCCCCTGTTCCCCCCACCCCCACGCTCATGCCCCATGTCTCCCCTGTTCCCCCCCGCCCCCGCTCATGGCCCGTGTCTCCCTCCTTTCCCCCGCAACCCCCCGCTCATGCCCTGTGTCTCCCCTGTTGCCCCCCACCCCCTGCTAATGCCCTGTGTCTACCTCTGTTCCCCACACCCCGGCTCATGCCCCATGTCTACCTCTGTTCCTCCCCACCCCCCGCTCATGCCCCGTGTCTCCCTCCTTTTCCCCTCACCCCTGCTCATGCCCCGTGTCTCCCTCCTTTTCACCCCCACCCCCCGCTCATGCCCCGTGTCTCCCTACTGTTCTCTCCACCCCCCGTTCATGCCCCGTGTCTCCCTCCTGTTCCCCCTCACCCCTGCTCATTCCCCGTGTCTCCCTCCTTTTCCACCCCCACCCCCGCTCATGCCCCGTGTCTCCCTCCTTTCCCCCCCACCCCCTGCTCATGCCCCATGTCTCCCTCCTTCCCCCCACCCCCCTGCTCATGCCCTGTGTCTCCCCTGTTCCCCCGCACCCCCCGCTCATGCCCTGTATCTCCCCTGTTCCCCCCACCGCCCGCTCATGGCCCGTGTCTCCCTCCCGTTCTCGCCCACCCCCCGCTCATGCCCCGTGTCTCCCCTGTACCCCCCTCTCATGGCCCGTGTCTCCCTCCTTTCCCCCGCAACCCCCGCTCATGCCCTGTGTCTCCCCTGTTGCCCCCCACCCCCTGCTAATGCCCCGTGCCTACCTCCGTTACCCCCACCCCCGCTCATGCCCCATGTCTACCTCTGTTCCTCCCCACCCCCGCTCATGCCCCGTGTCTCCCTCCTTTTCCCCTCACCCCCCGCTCATGCCCCGTGTCTCCCTCCTTTTCACCTCCACCCCCCGCTCATGCCCCGTGTCTCCCTACTATTCTCTCCACCCCCCGTTCATGCCCCGTGTCTCCCTCATTTTCTCCCTCACCCCCGCTCATTGCCCATGTCTCCCTCCTTTTCCACCCCCACCCCCGTTCATGCCCTGTGTCTCCCTCCTTTCCCCCCCACCCCCTTCTCATGCCCCATGTCTCCCTCCTTTCCCCTCACCCCCTGCTCATGCCCCGCTTCTCCCTTGATCCCCTTCAGCCCCCGCTCATGCCCCGTGTCTCTCTTGTTCCCCCCACCACCCGCTCATCCCATCCCCCGTGTCTCCTTCCTTTTCCCCCCACCCCCGCTCATGCCCCTTGTCTCCCCTGTTCCGCTCCCACCCTCGCTCATGCCCTGTGTCGACCTCCATTCCCCCCACCCCCACTCATGCCTCGTGTCTCCCTCCTTTCTCCCCCAACCCCCGCTCATGCCCCTTGTCTCCCCTGTTCCCCCCACCCCCTGCTCATGCCCCGTGTCTACCTCCATTCCCCCCCACCCCCTGCTCATGCCCCGTGTCTCCCTCCTTTTACCCCCCATCCCCCGCTCATGCCCCTTGTCTCCCCTGTTCCCCCCACCCCCCAATCATGCCCACGTGTCTCCCCTGTTCCCCCCCACCCCCGCTCATGCCCCATGCCTACCTCCGTTACCCGCCACCCCCGCTCATGCCCTGTGCATTCCTCCTTACCCCCCCAACCCCCACTCATGCCCCTTGACTCCCCTGTTCCCCCACCCCCTGTCCATGTGTCTCCCCTGTTCCCCCCACCCCCTGCTCATGCCCCGTGTCTCCCCACTGTTCCCCCCACCCCCTGCTCATGGCCCGTGTCTCCCTCCTTTTCCCCCCCACCCCCCGCTCATGCCCCTTGTCTCCCCTGTTCCCAAAACCCCCCGCTCATGCCACATGTCTCTCTCTTGTTCGCCCCACCGCTCATGCCCCATGTCTCTCTCTTGTTCCCCCACCCCCCGCTCATGGCCCATGTCTACCTGTGTTCCCCCCACCCCCCGCTCATGCCCTTTGTCTACATCCGTTTCCCCCCACCCCCCGCTCATGCCCGGTGTCTCTCCTGTTCCCCCCACACCGCCGCTCATGCCCCGTGTCTCCCCTGTTCCCCCCACCCACCGCTCATGCCCCGTGTCTCCCTCCTTTTCCCCCCACCCCCCGCTCATGCCCCATGTCTCCCTCCTTCCCCCCACCCCCTGCTCATGCCCCGCGTCTCCCTTGATCCCCCCACACCCCGCTCATGCCCCGTGTCTCTCTTGTTCCCCCCCAACCCCCGCTCATCCCATCCCCCGTGTCTCCCTCCTTTTCCCCCTCACCACCACTCATGCCCCTTGTCTCCCCTGTTCCCCCCACCCCCCGCTCATGCACACGTGTCTCCCCTGTTCCCCCCACCCCCCGCTCATGCCCCGTGTCTACCTCTGTTCCCCGCCACCCCCGCTCATGCCCTGTGCATCCCTCCTTTTCCCCCCCACCCCCCACTCATGCCCCTTGTCTGCCCTGTTCCCCCCACCCACTGCTCATGCCCACATGTCTCCCCTGTTCCCCCCAACCCCTGCTCATGCCCCATGTCTCCCAACTGTTCCCCCCACCCCCTGCTCATGGCCCGTGTCTCCCTCCTTTTCCCCCCACGCCCGCTCTTTCCCCTTGTCTCCCCTGTTCCCCCCAACCCCCGCTCATGCCCCATGTCTCTCTCTTGTTCGCCCCACCGCTCATGCCCCGTGTCTCTCTCTTGTTCCCCCACCCCCCGCTCATGGCCCATGTCTACCTCTGTTCACCCCCACCCCCGCTCATGCCCCGTGTCTACATCCGTTCCCCCCAACCCCCCGCTCATGCCCCGTGTCTCCCTCCTATTCCTCCTCACCCCCCCGCTCATGCCCGGTGTCTCCCCTGTTCCCCCCACCCCCCGCTCATTCCCTGTGTCTCCCCTGTTCCCCCCCACGCCCCGCTCATGCCCCGTGTCTACCTCCATTCCCCCCACCCCCACTCATGCCCCGTGTTTCCCTCCTTTCTCCCCCAACCCCCGCTCATGCCTCTTGTCTCCCCTGTTCCCCCCACCCCCCGCTCATGCCCCATGTCTACCTCCGTTCCCCCCACCCCCTGCTCATGCCCCGTGTATCCCTCCATTTACCCCCCACCCCCTGCTCATGCCCCTTGTCTGCCCTGTTTCCCCATCCCCCATTCATGCCCACGTGTCTCCCCTGTTCCCCCCACCCCCGCTCATGCCCCGTGTCTACCTCTGTTCCCCCCACCCCTGCTCATGCCCCGTGTCTCCCTCCTTTTCCCCCTCACCACCACTCATGACCCTTGTCTCCCCTGTTCCCTCCACCCCCGCTCATGCACACGTGTCTCCCCTGTTCCCTCCACCCCCGCTCATGCCTTGTGTCTACCTCCGATCCCCGCCACCCCCGCTCATGCCCTGTGCATCCCTGTTCCCCCCAGCCCCCGCTCATGCCCCATGTCTCTCTCTTGTTCGCCCCACCGCTCATGCCCCGTGTCTCTCACTTGTTCCCCCACCCCCCGCTCATTGCTCATGGCCCATGTCTACCTCTGTTCCCCCCACCCCCCGCTCATGCCCCGTGTCTCCCTCCTTTTCCCCCGCTCATGCCCCGTGTCTCTCTCTTGTTCCCCCCACCCCCTCCGCTCATGCCCCGTGTCTCTCTTTTGTTCCCCCACCCCCCCGCTCATGCCCCGTGTCTACCCTGTCCCCCCACCCACTGCTCATGCCCCTTGTCTCCCCTGTTCCCCCCCACCCCCCGCTCATGCCCTGTGTCTCCCTCCCATTCCTCCCCACCCCCCGCTCATGCCCAGTGTCTCCCCCACCCCCCCCGCTCATGTCCCATGCCTCCCCTGTTCCCCCCCACCCCCCGCTCATGCCCTGTGTCTCCCCTGTTCCCCCCACCGCCTGCTCATGGCCCGTGTCTCCCTCCCGTTCCCGCCCACCCCCCGCTCATGCCCCGTGTCTCCCCTGTTCCCCCCCACCCCCCAGCTCATGCCCTGTGTCTCCCCTGTTCCCCCCACCCCCGCTCATGGCCCGTGTCTCCCTCCTTTCCCCCGCAACCCCCGCTCATGCCCTGTGTCTCCCCTGTTGCCCCCCTCCCCCCGCTCATGCCCCGTGTCTACCTCCATTCCCCCCCACCCCCGCTCATGCCCCATGTCTACCTCCGTTTCCCCCCAACCCCCGCTCATGCCCCGTCTCCCTCCTTTTTCCCTCACCCCCCGCGCATGCCCCGTGTCTCCCTCCTTTCCCCCCACCACCCCCCTCTCATGCCCCGTGTCTCCCTACTGTTCTCCCCTCCCCCTGTTCATGGCCCATGTCTCCCTCCTTTTCCCTCACCCCCTGCTCATGCCCCGTGTCTCTCCTGTTCCTTCCACCCCCCGCTCATCCCCCCGCTCATGCCCCGTGTCTCCCTCATGTTCCCCCCAACCCCCGCTCATGCACACGTGTCTCCCCTGTTCCCCCACCCCCCGCTCATGCCCACGTGTCTCCCCTGCTCCCCACCCCCCGCTCATGCCCCTTGTCTCTCCTGTTCCTTCCACCCCCCGCTAATCCCCCCGCTCATGCCCTGTGTCTCCCTCATGTTCCCCCCAACCCCCGCTCATGCACACGTGTCTCCCCTGTTCCCCCACCCCCTGCTCATGCCCACGTGTCTCCCCTGTTTCCCCCACCCCCTGCTCATGCCCCGTGTCTCCCTTCTGTTCCCCCCAACCCCTGCTCATGCCCATGTGTCTCCAATGTTCCCCCCACCCCCCGCTCATGCCCCATGTCTCCCCTGTTCTCCCCACCCCCGCGCATGCCCCATGTCTCCCTTCTGTTCGCCCCACCCCCCGCTCATGCGCAACTGTCTCCCATGTTCCCCCACCCCCGCTCATGCCCCGTGTCTCCCCTGTGCCACCCCACACCCGCTCATGCCCTGTGTCTCCCTCCTTTTCCCGCCCACCCCCCGCTCATGCCCTGTGTCTCCCTCCTGTTCCCCCCACCCCCGCTCATGCCCAGTGTCTCCACTGTTCCCCCCACGCCCCCGCTCATGCCCCGTGTCTCCACTGTTCCCCCCACCCCCCGCTCATGCCCGTGTCTCCCTCCTTTTCCCCCCGCTCATGCCCCGTGTCTCCCCTGTTACCCCCCAACCCCCGCTCATGGGCCGTGTCTCCCTCCTTTTCCCCCCAACCCCCCGCTCATGCCCCGTGTCTACCTTGTTGTCCCCCACCCTCCGCTCATGCCTCGTGTCTCCCTCCTTTTCCCCCCCAACCCCTGCTCATGCCCTGTGTCTCCCTCCTTTTCCCCCCACGCCCGCTCATGCCCCATGTCTCCCCTGTTACCTCCCACCCCCGCTCATGCCCTGTGTCTCCCTTCCGTTCCCCCCCACCCCTGCTCATGCCCCGTGTCTCCCTCCTTTTCCCCCTCACTGCCGCTCATGCCCCGTGTCTCCCTCCTTTCCCTCCCACCCCCGCTCATGCCCCGTGTCTCCCCTGTTACCCCCAACCCCCGCTCATGCCCTGTGTCTCCCTCCCATCCCCCCCACCCCCGCTCATGCCCCGTGTCTCCCTCCTTTTGCCCCCCACCCCCTGCTTATGCCCCGTGTCACCCCTGTTCCCCCCACCTCCCGCTCATGCCCTGTGTCTACCTCCGTTCCCCCCACCCCCGTTCATACCCCATGTCTCCACTGTTCCCCCCATACCCCGCTCATGTCCCGTGTCTCCCTCTTTTTACCCCCAACCCCCCGCTCATGCCCCGTGTCTCCCCTGTTCCCCCCACTCCCGTTCATGCCCCATTTCTCCCCTGTTCCCCCCACCCCCGCTCATGCCCCATGTCGCACTTCTGTTCGCCCCACCCCCCGCTCATGCGCACGTGTCTCCCATGTTCCCCCACCCCCGCTCATGCCCCGTGTCTCCCCTGTTCCACCCCACCCCCGCTCATGCCCCATGTCTCCCTCCTTTTCCCGCCCACCCCCCGCTCATACCCTGTGTCTCCCTCCTGTTCCCCCCACCCCCGCTCATGCCCAGTGTCTCCACTGTTCCCCCCAGCCCCCCGCTCATGCCCCGTGTTTCCACTGTTCCCCCCACCCCCCGCTCATGCCCCGTGTCTCCCTCCTTTTCCTTTTCCCCCTGCTCATGCCCCGTGTCTCCCCTGTTACCCCCCACCACCCGCTCATGCCCCGTGTCAACCTTGTTGCCCCCGCTCATGCCTCGTGTCTCCCTCCTTTTCCCCCTCACCCCCTGCTCATGCCCCGTGTCTCCCTCCTTTTCCCCCCACGCCCGCTCATGCCCCATGTCTCCCCTGTTACCCCCCACCCCCGCTCATGCCCTGTGTCTCCCTTCCGTTCCCCCCACCCTCGCTCCTACCCCGTGTCTCCCTCCTTTTCCCCCTCACCGCCGATCATGCCCCGTGTCTCCCTCCTTTCCCCCCCACCCCCGCTCATGCCCCGTGTCTCCCCTGTTACCCCCCACCCCCCGCTCATGCCCTGTGTCCCCCTCCCGTTCCCCCCACACCCGCTCATGCCCCGTGTCTCCCTCCTTTTGCCCCCCGCTCATGCCCCGTGTCACCCCTGTTCCCCCCACCTCCCGCTCGTGCCCGTGTCTACCTCCGTTCTCCCACCCCCGTTCATATTCCGTGTCTCCCTCCTTTCCCCCCCACCCCCCGCTCATGCCCAGTGTCTCCCTCCTTTTCCCTCCCCACCCCTGCTCAGCCCCGTGTCTCCCTCCTTTTCTCCCCCACCCTCACTCATGCCCCGTGTCTCCCCTGTTACCCCCACCCCCGCTCATGCCCTGTGTCTCCACAATTCCCCCCACCCCCCGCTCATGGCCCGTGTCTCCACTGTTCCCCCCAAACCCTGCTCATGCCCTGTGTCTCCCTCCTTTTACCCCAACCCCCCGCTCATGCCCCATGTCTCCCCTATTCCCCCTCATCCCCCCGCTCATGCCCCATGTCTCCCCTGTTACCCCCCACCCCCCGCTCATGCCCTGTGTCTCCCTTCCATTCCCCCCACCCCCGCTCATGCCCTGTGTCTCCCTCCCATTCCCCCCACCCCCGCTCATGCCCCGTGTCTCCCTCCTTTTGCCCCCACCCCCCGCTCATGCCCCGTGTCTCCCCTGTTCCCCCCACCTCCCGCTCATGCCCCGTGTCTCCCTCCTTTTCCCTCCCCACCCCTGTGCTCATGCCTTGTGTCTCCCTCCTTTCCCCCCACACCCCCCGCTCATGCCCCGTGTCTCCCCTGTTCCCCCTACCCCCGCTCATGCCCCGTGTCTCCACTGTTCCCCCCACCCCCCGCTCATGGCCCGTGTCTCCACTGTTCCCCCACACCCCGCTCATGCCCCGTGTCTCCCCTGTTCCCCCTCATCCCCCCGCTCATGCCCCGTGTCTCCCTCCTTTTCCCCCCACCCCCCGCTCATGCCCCGTGTCTCCCTCCTTTTCCCCCCCACCCGCTCCTGCCCCGGGTCTCCCCTGTTCCCTCCTACACCCCGCACATGCCCCGTGTCTACCTCCATTCCCCCTCACCCCCGCTCATGCCCCTTGTCTCCCTCCTTTTCCCCCCACCCCCGCTCATGCCCCATGTCTACCTCCGTTCCCCCCACCCCCGCTCATGCCCCATGTCTATCTGTCCCCCCCACCCCCCGCTCATGCCCCGTGTCTCCCTCCTTTCCCCCCCACCGCCCGCTCATGCCCCGTGTCTCCTTACTGTTCTCCCCACCCCCCGTTCATGGCCCATGTCTCCCTCCTTTTCCCCCACCCCCTGCTCATGCCCTGTGTCTCCCCTGTTCTCCCCACCCCCCGCTCATGCCCCTTGTCTCTCCTGTTCCCCCCACCCCCTGCTCATGCCCTGTGTCTCCCTCCTGTTCCCCCCACCCCCCGCTCATGCACACGTGTCCCCCCTGTTCCCCCCCGCTCATGCCCACTTGTCTCCCCTGTTCCCCCACCCCCCGCTCATGCCCCGTGTCTCCCTTCTGTTCCCCCCACCCCCCGCTCCTGCCCACATGTCTCCCCTGTTCCCCCCACCCCTGCTCATGCCCCGTGTCTCCCCTGTTCCCCCCACCTCCCGCTCATGGCCCGGGTCCCTCTCTTGCTCTCTTGTTTCCCCCAACCCCCCGCTCATGCCCCATGTCTCCCTCCTTTCCCCCCTTCTCATGCCCCGTGTCTCCCCTGTTACCCCCCACCCCCCGCTCATGCCCCGTGTCTACCTTGTTGCCCCCCGCTCACGCCTCGTGTCTCCCTCCTTTTCCCCCTCACCCCCCGCTCATGCCCCGTGTCACCCCTGTTCCCCCCACCTCCCGCTCATGCCCCGTGTCTACTCCCCTGTTCCCCCCACCCCCGCTCATGCCCCGTGTCTCCCCTGTCCCCCCCACCTCCCGCTCATGCCCCGTGTCTCCCTACTGTTACCCCCACCCCCCGCTCATGGCCCGTGTCTCCCTCCTTTCCCCCCACCCCCCGCTCATGGCCGTGTCTCCCTCCACCCCCCGCTCATGCCCCGTGTTTTTCTCTGTTCCCCCCCGCTCATGCCCCGTGTCTCCCTCATTTTCTCCCCAGCCCCCGCTCATGCCCTGTTGTGTTCTCTTTATACACCCCGCCTTCCCTTTCCATGGTGGCCATCTTGGTAAAAGATTTTCCTTCCAACACCGGGATGCCGCACCCAGGGTTCCCACTTTGAGGATCTAGGATGCTAGTGGTCTTCATCTGTTGAAAAGGAAGTTATGGTTACGTTGCACTAATAAAAACCTATGAAATTCAATGAAAAAACTTTGTTAAAGGGACATTATGGTTAAGTTGCACTTATAAAAACCTATGAAATTCAATGAAAAAACATTGTTAAAGGGACGTTATGGTTAAGTTGCACTAATAAAAGCCTATGAAATTCAATGAAAAAACTTTGTTAAAGGGACGTTATGGTTCCAAGTAAAACCGAAAAACCCTTGAAATTCGCCAGCTATGGTAAGCTAAGCAACCATAACTTGCGCCACCACCGTGCACTGCTAAGACTAACACCCACAACATCAAAGATGACATCACAAATGTCATTGATGACATCACTGATGACATTACATATGCAATTACTTTTCATGAAATGTCTGTACAAGGGATTCTTATTATAATGGTGAGAAAAAAGTGTCAAAGATCATTGGAATAAATAACAAGAGCTAATTAGTGCATTAAGCAATGCATTGATATAAATAGCATTCTATTATGAAGTTCTATCCAGTATACTAAGCTACTCATGCAGAAACATAGGCATTGTGTGCAGCATAAATAATAAAGGTGTAATATTCATAATGTTGATATGTTGAATAATGAAATGATAACTGTTTTCTTATTAAAGTTTTCTGTACTGTGAAATACGTAATAAGTAGCTAATAAAATCCACGTATTACATAATTGAATTATTACAGACAAAACACAAAGAGACAACAACACATGCAAATATGAGTATATACAGGAAAAGTGAAGTAAGCAAAAAAGCAGAAGTAGTAGCTAAACAGTTCATAACCTAACTGATTATCTTTAAGCAGAGAAACGATTGCTCTGTTTCAAAGCTGCTATTTACCCTATGTATATGTATCACATGATGTGACTGGACCCTAAGGAAAGTAGTGTGAGTACAATGTACACAAATATGAGCATATACAGGGAAAGTACAGTAATAAAAAAACAACAGAACTATCAGAAAGTGCTGATAACTCTACTGATTATGTTCATGCACAGAAAGGTTTGCTGTCTTCCCTTATGTATATGTTTCATATGATATGACTGGACCCTAATAGAATTTCTGTAAAAACATACTTGAGGGATAACTCTACAAATATAGTACCTTTTCAATTGTTATTTCCTACCTGCTACTGAATAAAACCATGTGCCCTAGATTTGTCAGTAAAGGAATAAAGAGTGAGCCAGACATGTGATGTCATCAGTGATGTCATCAATGAAATTTGTGATGTCATCTTTGATGTCGTGGGTGTTAGTCTTAGCAGTGCACGGTGGTGGCGCGAGTTATGGTTGCTTAGCTTACCATAACTGACAAATTTCAAGGGTTTTTCGGTTTTACTTGGAACCATAACGTCCCTTTAACAAAGTTTTTTCAGTGAATTCATAGGTTTTTAGTAGCGCAACTTAATCATAGCGTCCCTTTAACAAAGTTTTTTCATTGAATATATATATATATATCACTAAAAAAAACTTGTTAAGGGGACGTTATGGTTAAGTTGCGCTACTAAAAACCTGTGAAATTCCCTTAACAAAACTTTATAAATGTCACATTATGGTTCCAAGTAAAACCGAAAAAACCCTGAAATTCACCAGTTATGGTAGCCTAGGCAACCATAACTGCCCACACCATTGTGCACTGCTAACACTAACACCCAGGACATCAACGATGACATCACAAATGTGATGTCATCTTGGCCCACCCACTTGGTTTGTTACATTAAGTTGTGCAGAATATGCATGGGAAGATTTACATGATTTCCTACGCATATCAAACAAAAACAAAACAAACATAGAATTACTAACACCTGGAGAACTTTGTTCTCTAGATCCTGTTAATGTTTCAAGATATTTTCACCATCGCTTCATTGCTATGCTACACTTTATTTGTAATAAAACTGCTCCTCCACTTGGAGAAGTGCAGCACTTCTTTTGGAGAAAAGAATACCAAGCCAGAGGAGCACCACATATCCACATGCTTTTATGGATTAAAGATGCCCCTAAATTTGGTCAAGACAGTGACGCCACTGTTTTACAGTTTATTGAAAAATATGTCACTTGTCAAATTCCATCAGAAGCAACAAATAGTGATCTTCATGCACACATTTTACAATTTCAAAGACACAAATGTGGCAAATATTGTCGTCGCAAATACAAAAACAAAGGGAAATACTACACCAAATGCCGATTTGGTTTCCCTAGACCAGTTACAAATACAGGTCAAGTGAACAACCTCATGTCTTCAGTTAGACATAGTGTTAAAGGTAAATCACCTAAAAATACATATTACATGAAAAGAACAGAAGAAGAAAAATATACCAATGATTACAATGCAATCATTGCCCACTTATGGAATGCAAACATAGATGTGAAGAACATTGCAGACAATTCCATTGCAGTTGCACGATATGTTACAGCATGCTTAACCAAAGCAGAAAAAACAGAGCTACAAGACCTCTGGAATGACCTGTCATCAGACAAAACACTGTCTCAGAAATTATACAGCTTGGGCATAAAAATGCTCTCCCATAGAGAATGTGGCTCCTATGAAGCAGCGGATTGTTTAACTGGTACTGCTTTGTATGGAACATCTGAAAATATAGTATGGCTAAGTCTTGGTCCTGCTAAATCTAGAAAAAGAGTTCTAAAATCATACGAAGATATAGAAACAATAGCCAAACATGATCCCAACAGCCAAGGCATTTTAAAAAACAATTTGCTGGACACATACTACCCAAACAGAAGTACCACTTTGGAAACCATGTGTCTAGACCACATAGCCCAAAACTTCACATACAAAAATAATATCAAACCCGATGAAAAAAAGGTAGCTACAGAGTGACAAATTGTGAAGGCAGCTTAGTAAAACTCAGCAAACCAAATGTAATTAATCATATCAAATTGTCATTAAAGACTCCTCAACATAAAACACTATATTACATGTCCCTGCTACAACTCTTTAAACCATGGAGAAAAGAAGAAGAAATACTAGATAACTATGACTCCTATCAAGACGCTTTCAAAGCAAATGAAAGCACTATAACTGATGTAAACTTTACACAGTACAAAACAATGTTGCACAATGAACAGCAACACGAAGAAGAACTGCAGGCCCAACTAGATAAGGACACTCCTGACAGTAGTCAACCTTCTGTAACAGGAAGCCAAGAACCACTGGGAGAGCCACTAATAACAAATGAGGCAGAATTAGCTATGACAGAAGTAGAAAACACCATGTGTCAGTAAGAAGATAAAGAAGACTTAACTATACTACAATCATAACTAAACAATGAGCAACGTTGCATTTTTGAATAAGTAACAAAAGAAATTGCACATGGTGTACAACATGAAAACAAAGAATGCACCTGCCAAAATTACAAACCTATACTACTGTACGTCAGTGGTGAAGCTGGTTCTGGCAAAACATTCTTAATCAAAATCATCAGTAAATTCCTTCAACAAATGACAAACAACAAACGGTCAGCTGTTGTCACTGCCCCCACAGGTTTAGCTGCCTACAACATAGGCGGTGTCACTTTACACCGATTACTACTCCTGCCAGTAGAACACCAAAACAAATTAGACTATTACAAACTGTCTACAGAAGCTGCAATGGAACTACGCAGAGTATTAAAACAAATGAAAATGCTACTAATAGATGAAGTGAGCATGGTCTCCAACCTAATGTTGGCCTTGATTCACCTCAGATTACAAGAAGTACTCAAAACAAACTACGAAGAGCTCTTTGGAGGAAAATACATTATTGTTTTCGGACATCTTCTTCAATTGACACCAGTGAAAGGTGAGCCTATTTTTAAAACCTTTGGACACAAACTCTGCCGTAAAACTGTTGGCAGCATTGGAAATGTCAACCTTTGACAACATTTCCAATACAGAGAATTAACAGAAAACATGCAGCAATCTGCAGATCTCACTTAAGCCAACATCTTAAAAAGTATTAGAGTTGGTTTATTATCTCAAGAAGCACAAGCAATATTGAAAACCCGGCACATTCATGCACTTTATGGCGATAATGCATGTGCTACGGATGTTATGGAACAATTAGCCCACAAAAATGTCAATTGTATGGCCTTAATGCCAACTCTTGCAAGCTGTTTCAAATTCAATGAAACAATATTAAAAAAAGAAATGCAACCCATAATTGAAATTAGCGCCACAGACAAACTAGACATACATGGTATGACACTACCCACGTGTGAACAAGCCACAACGAGACTAAATAGTTTAGAAAGTTCAATATCCAACACAGCTGGATTGGAAAAAATATTAAAATTATCCTTAAATTGCAGAGTAATGCTTAAACGTAACCTTGACGTGGATCAAGGACTAGTTAATGGAGCACTGGGTACAGTTGTTGGATTTCAAACATACCCACATGACAACAACATTCAGTTTGTCAATATTCTCTTTGACAAACTTTCAGAAGTGAAAAGGATAGGACGCTCAACAGCTCGATTCCTTCTCTTCAAAGACATGTATGTACGAAGAGAACAATTTTCTCTAACTCTTGCATATGCAGTCACCATTCATAAATCACAAGGTCTTACCCTAGACAAAGAATTGAAAGACATTGGTAACACAGTCTTTAAAGAAGGCATGAGCTACGTAGCACTATCACGCTTACGCACATTTGACGGTCTATTTCTAATCAACTTTGATGCAAGTAAAGTTATCGCTGATATTCCTTGCATTTCAGAATACAATAGACTTCGTTCACTATACACCCCCCATTTAAAAAGTTTCCTATTCCACAAAAAGTAAAATGTTCTAAAAGAAAACTAAATCAAACAGAAATGCAACTGGATGTCACTGCAAATCCTCCAAAGGGAGTAAAAGAAACTAATACTTCATCAAGTACCACAATCAAAAAATAACCTATTAGGGAAAGTAAACCAGGTACTTCTTCAAAGAAGGAAGACAAACTCCAAAAAAAGCACTCAGATACAGAACTACCTGGTCCATTTAAACTTTCAAATATAATTGGTGTAAGTTGCTACGCAAATGTAGCAATGAATATTCTATTTCAATTACCACCAATAGTTGACAACATTTACTTACACAGTACAGACCAATTGTGTTTGCAAATGTTAGTACTTCATAGAAACGCAACAAACAATCCTGACAACACGTATAGTGTTTATGGAATAAGACAACAATTGGACTACTGTGCTGGAATGGTGAAAATTACTATAAACTCACAGGAAGATCCACAAGAATTTCTAATGTACTTACTACAAGTACTGTAAAACAAAAACATACCTATAAATGAAATCTTCCAGATTTCATACATGTGGAAACATACATGCACTCTGTGCAACAATGTGACACAAGAACTAATCCCCAATGAGCGCTTTGTGTATGTATCAATACCTAATTGTGAATCCGTTCCATTTCAGCAACTTGTACAAAATGCAAACCATGGTAGATTATGTACTACCTGCAATTCGGATAATCGCTCCACCTTACTAATACAAACACATAGTAAATACGTAATACTAATGCTTCTACGTTACAATGAAGATGGTACCAAAAACAACTGCAAGCTGACTGGATTCACACATGGTCAAGTATCACTTGGTAAAAAAACCTTCACAACAATAGGTATAATCTACCACACAGGAGCCACAACCAATGCAGGTAACTATACTGCATATATAAAAAAAAATGTGGATGGTTCGAATGTAATAAGAGTACCATTACTCTAAAGCAGAGATTACCTGCAAATCTTATAAACGCTTATTTAATCTTCTTAAAACTAAAATGTATTAACTAAATTGTACTTAAACATTAACTAACCTTCTATTAGAAAACTATATGCCAACAGCTAGATAACTGCCCCAAGATTCTACAACAACTAAACAGATAAATGAATACCACTAAATTATATAAAAAAATAAACAGTTAGAATACGCCAACTGGTATCTAACTACCCCAAGATTTTCAATAACCAAACAGATAAATCAATACCACTACATTATAACAAAAAATATACAGTTAGAATACGCCTACTGGTATCTAACTACCCCAAAATTTTACAATATCCGAACAGATAAATCAATACCACTTCATTATAACAAAAAATAGACTGTTAGAATATGTCAACAGGTATCTAACTGCTCCAAAATCTGCAACAAGCCAATATATAGAGCATTAGACAGAAACAACAAGTGAACACTGAAAACAAAACAAACAAATAGACTGTAGCATAACATTTTTTTTTATTATTATTCTAACATGGATTTATTTTTCTCCCACAGACCCAATGATTTTAGAAACAAACACAGAAACTGAGCAAATTGCACAGTACACTGGTTTGTAATCTACTAAATATGAGGGTCAAAACAAAAAAAATGTTGATTATTCAATGTTATAAATTGTTACAAAATACCAATACTAACATGATCTTTTCTTTTATCACAGAAATAAACAAGAAATACATGTACTCCAGTTACCAAACCAAGCAGTAAGTATATTATATTAAGTACAACCATCACAGCAATTCACACCCATAGTCACTTATAACTTTGCTGCCTATAAATTTGATCTTGTCCATGCACTCAAGACTATAGGCCCTGCCCACAACCACCACAGCATATCACACCCATAGTGGCTTATAACTTCGTTGCTTATAAATTTGTTCTTGGATCCCAAAGTTATAAGCCACTAGGGGTGTGATATGCTGCGGTGGTTGTGGCCAGGGCATAGAGTCTTGGGAGCATGGCCATATGGCCATATGGCCATGCTCCCAAGACTCTATGCCCTGGCCACAACCACCGCAGCATATCACACCCATAGAGTCAAACATTTTAACAATGCCATATGGACACTTTTAATGTCCGCGGACATCATGAGTGTTCTTAGAACCGTTTGAACTTGCCTACGAACAGTACGGACAGACATAGCGTCCTCAGGACACCTTCATTCCGTTTATTTACGAACATCCCAGGACACATAATGTGTTTAAAGTACACTTTGAACGGGCTTGCGAACATGTGTTCTTAGAACAATTTGAACTTGCTTGGGAACAGAACGGACAGGCATACCGTCCTCAGGACACCCCCATTTTATTTATTGACGAACATCCCAGGACACATGATGTGTTCTTAGAACAGATTCAACTTGCCTGCGAACAAAACGAACAGGCTTACCGTCCTCAGAACACACCCATTTCGTTTATTTTTGAACATTTCAGGTCACCGCCAGTGTTCTTAGAACACTTTCAGCTTGCTTGAGAACAATACGTACAGGCGTAGTGTCCTCAGAACACCCCCATTTCGTTTATTTAGAACATTTCAGAACATCCACGTTGTCCGCGGACAAAGCGAACACAACAGGGGGGTCTACCACCTAAATAAATACAACATTTAACCCATCTCTTACTCCCCCACCCTCCCCAAACACTTTTACACACCAACACACTCTACTAAATAGTATTTTTCCACAAAGTTTCACTGTGTTGTCCGCGGACGTCCGCGAATCCAAGATGGTGGCCATTCCCGAAAATCTGATGCGCTTCACGCTCTTCACCGTCCAATCAACGAACACGTTGCATGTCCGCGGACATGACGCAAGCCGGTTGGCCAATCAGGACACTGTCCATGGAGCGAACAGGGAAGTGTGTCCGCGGACCGAACATAGATATCACAATTATTTTTTGCCCTATTATTTGCTCATTTTATAAAAAACTACTGGACGGATTTTCTGGGACCAAGCCGCTGCTCCTGGTCCAAATTTGGTGAAAATCTGTCCAGCGGTTTGGGCTGTAGGCGTGAGCAAAGTTTTTTCCCCATTCAGTCTATGGGAAAAAAAGAAGTTTTGGGACCCCCTTATAACTTTGCCCCCCCTGGACCAAACCTCACCAAACTTTGCAAAAAAATTCAGAGTGACCCATATACTTTTTTTCAAAGTTTGGTGAGGATTCGTCCAGGGAGAGTGAAGTTATAAGCCACCCAAAAAGGGCTCTTCCTATGGAAACAGCAACTTAACCATAACTACACAGCCACTACTGTGGCTGTGTAATATATATATATATACAGGGAGTAATTTACTTAGTGTTCATTGGAAAGAGAAAGAAAATAAATAAGTCAGGTTTTTTGAAATTGTGAAAATGTCTTGTGTTTCAAAAGTATGCTTTTGTTGTTTTTGTCATTGCTGTGTAAATCTTCCAGTCACATTTGTTGTGTAAAATGTACAGAACGTCTCTTGTTTCTATTTGCTAGATAATTAACTTCATTCACTTCCAGCCTGGATGCAAGAGGGGAGTCTGGGAACATCCCTAGGCAGTAAGGGTAGAAGAAAGGAAGGGGGGTGCCATGCTACACCCCCAACCCAAAGACATAAGTAAAGGCCACAGTGCCCACTCCGTAATGATGGCAATTGAGCCAGCGGGCTCCAAAAGAAAAAAGGAAAAAATATAAGGATAAAAAAGGGACTTTTGATGAAATCCCACTCAGCCCTGCTCTTCCCCATGAAAGAATCATGAAGAACTAGCGGGGACCTGTGGGGTTTAATCAAAGACCCATCGAACTGAAGGCAACACTGTGAAAATTACCTGTCAGAATTCAGAAACCTGCACGCTGAAAATTGCCATATTTATGCAGACTATGTGGGTGACTTTCTGCAGTGGAAATCCATGGAAAGCTAAAATAAAAATGTAATCCGAGTGAAGATGGGAAAAACACATCACATTGCTGGCTGGGAAATAAATGCAGCATTTTCACTGACATTGATTTTATTAATGACTGAAAGAAACAAACCAGCAGTTTCAGCTGTCATCTTTAAAAAAATAATTCTGTGTGAAAAGAGAGAAGAAATCCATCAATGCAAACGCAAAGTGAACCCTGAACAGTAAAACACACACTATGTCAAAGAATAAAGGCTTACGTTAGAAAATGCAATATGTGACGTCTTTTTAGCCAAGGTCAATCGGTGGGTCTCTGGGCAGAATTTGCAAATGGTTTCTCCCAATCCAAGCCTGGTTCATGCATCCCCACTATTTACAACTGCAATAAAATGTGGCCTGCCTGAAGGGAGTTGAAAACTAAGTGTCCCCAGACCTGCAGTCTCTGAAGGCAGTTTTGTGCAGGCCAAATCTTCTAGCCAGTTCATTACTCGTATGTGGGGAGGGGGATCCCTTTGTGTGGCCAAGGTCGCCTAAGTGTTTACAACTGGCAGCCACCAACTTCAAACAACAAACTTCAAACAACAAAGAGGCTAATTATAAAACTCTGGTCACAGGGTGGCCAAGAGGGGCAAATGACCTGGAAATAGGAGAGCTACAATTTTCATGACAAGAAGATGTCCTATTAATTTAAAAGGATTATTATAACATGCGTTTTTCTCAGCAACCATAAATCATACTGCCTTCATTTCTGAGTCATTTTTAGATCATTTCCAGGTGATTTAGTTGAACTAAAATTCATCTACCTGCGACTTCGGGAATTGTAATGAGAAGCTAAAAGGTGTTTGTGCCTACTCTGAACATGTTCCCAATTTGAGAGTTGGCGAACTGGTGGAGGGTAAAATTAGGAATGTGGCAAGTTAATTGTATTTTCCTAACAATACTTTTTATAAAAACAGCAGAACATTTCCAAATGCCCCTGCAAAATGGTGCGGACCCTGCTGTCATTTTATTTAATTCCCCATGATTAGCTGAATTGGAAAATATGTATATATTATGCAAGTTACTAGTACATACTGACGTTTTACCGCAAAACTAATTTTTGCCTAAAAGTTAACATGGAAACAAAAGGGGATTTCAAATGAGAGTTGCCATATGTCTGTTCCAGACTTCTAAACCAATCAATAGAGAATGGCTGGACTTGGGAGGAGAGAGAAGGGTAACTGTCCAATCCCGTGTGTGAATTCTTGCAGGGCACTGCCCAACATTAAGACCTAGATTATGTCATCGCTGGTATATAAAGTAGATGCACTGTGAGAAAAGGGGGGCTGCTGAAAATTACCACCTGGCAGCACACCAAAAGAGATTTGCTGACATTGCAGCTGGTGGACTTTTCTATTGCTGAGGAGGACTAAAAAAAGCTGACTGGGCCCTTTGGTGAAGAGCTGGGGACCATCTTTGAGAATTGAGTCACCAGACCCCTGACCTGTCCTCCATGAGGGTCCTGAAATGCAGCTGGCTTTCCTGAACATTAAACAGAGTTTTTAAATATAAGTAGAATTGAGCCATTTGAAACTGAAAGGTGCGGGAGTCTGCTTTCCTTAAATCCTTTCACTTTGTAATGGGCGGGGGATGTAGGGCAAAACTGTGTAGATCCTTAGCTTGTTAGAAAAATCTAAATTAAAAAAGCTTATTCCCAGTTTGACCTTAAATCTATAGACTGTAATTTAATTGGGTAATCCTGTGGGTCCATCTTCCCCAACCCAAGCCCTAAAGTGGAGGGGGATCTGAAATCTGAAATTCCCAAATCATCCAATTTTTTCTGTCTGGCTTTACCAAGAGAGACCAAAGGGGAGGGGTCTGAAAAACAAACTGCTAAATCACCCTGTGTTTATTTTAAAACAAAAGTGTGGGTGAAATCATGATTGCCATATGCATTTGTACAAATCTGTAAACCAAACTGCTAGCCTTTTAAGCACGCAGGAAAATCGAAATTATACAGCATTGCATATGGAATTTTTGTTCATTGACCTGTTCGATTATTTCTTGAATTGAAATCTGTAGAAAGTAAAGAATTGTTATCTGTGTTTTCTCAACCAACTTGTGCGATTTATTTGTGTAAGAAGAGGTTTCATTGTGTGCCATGAAGAAGGTGTCATGTGTCTTTTTAGTGTGCTCTCCAATATTTAGTATTCAAATAAATACAAATATATTTCCTGTACACTGGTCTGGTTCTTCGCTCATTGGTAGCTCAGGTTGAGGGATCCAAGTGGTATGAGATGATTTGGAGATAGAGTTGAATAAATAACTGACATTAAACAGTTTGTTGGGTGACACCTTTATTGGGGAGGGAAGGAACTCCCTGTGTTAAGGGTGGATTCTCAATAAACTGTTACAGGGTCTAGGGACACATGGGATACAGAGGATTGGTGTTTTCTAGATGAGAACGATAGGGATGGCCCTATGACCTTGAGAAATCTTCAAATAAAAACTCTTGCACAGTCTCTGGGACACAGAGTACTATTTGATCCATCTGTGACAGGTGGTGTTACTGTGGGATTAATCAAGCATGGTACAGATGCAGCCCACTTGAGAGAAGAAAATAAGGGAAATTTGAGGCTGGAGATGACTAAGAAATTGTGAGTACTGTGTCCTTGGATCGAGAGGTCTGGGAAATAGGATTGGCCCTAGAATTCCTAGGTCTCTATCCCATATCCGAAAAAATCTCTGGACTCTTGAGAATCTTCAGGATCAGAACTTAGTGGATTGAAGGCAACTGTCCAAAGGAATATCCTATCATGGCAGACGATAGCAGGAAATGTTTATTAGAACAAATATGTGAGGTACGAGCATGGACCAGCCAGAAAAAACAGGCTAAAGCTAGTGGACGCAGACTCCAAGAACACCCAGGTAGCCCCACTTTCTATTAGTAGAGGAAGACTACCAGTTTGACGAGGAAGAGGAGGCAATGAAACCTGCAGCTCCTGAGAAATTCCTGTTCTCTGAGATACAAGTTTCAATCCAATATCTATTGAGGACCTGGTGAGAGCCCTGGTAGAAGACCAACTGGCCATCTGCTGCCAATATCAGGAGACCATTACCACCATATAGGGGGCCATTACAGAAGAAAGAAAGATTCAAGCGGTCCCACTGGCCATATTACACAAATTGAGCAGTGGGAATGCCTACTTTTGAACTTCAAAAGGGTTGAGGAAACTGCATGTTGACATCAGGATCACTGGGCAAGGTACATCATCCCATTATTTACAGGGGAAAGCCCAACAAGTCTTTCAAGCCCTCAACACAGATGAAAGAAGACCATATGAAGAATTAAAACAAGCCATACTAGAGTGACTTGGCAAAGACTGGGAACACTATTGCATATGACTGAGACATCTATGCCTGACACAGGGAGATACACCACACCAGATGTCTTAGTGAGTGAGAGACCTGGTGAATAAATGGTTGGCTAACAAAACATTTGAAGAGGTGAAGAAATTGCTTGTAGTGGAGCAGTTCATCAACTCACAGTCCCATCCCTACAGAAATGCCTTTGGCAGCTGCATAAATCCACACTTGAGGAGTAATGCAGACTGCTAACACACACTAGAAATCCATGTGTTCCCTGGAAGCCATCGGGGGAATGAAGAAACACATTAAGACCAAACCCTGAACCCGTGTATGAGAAAAAAGTCCCTCAGTGAGGCAACCAGGTCCCACCAACCAAAACGCTGACACGAAACCAAGGAACCCTCCCCCCAGCAGACAGGTGTAGATCATGACCTCTGCTTGATCCATAAGTGTTGACACTTCTTGGAATCCTGGACACCTGGTGCGATTCTGCCCAGAGAAACTCAAGTAAGAACTAATCTACATTGGGCTCCTTAGCTCAGTGACAACCCACGTTCTATATGAAGACAACCCAGAAGGCTGGACAGAAGAGCCATCAGATCCCGAATACCTTGTAGATCTATTTCTCAAAGAGGAGGATGGGCGTAACCAGGACAGTGGACAGTGTGCATGACCAGTGAGACCAACCATAAGTTTCACCTCCCTGTAAAAGTTGATGGTCTCCCAGTCAAATGCCTAATCTATTCAGGGAGTAAGCAAACCACTATACAAGCAGACATGACCATGCTTGAATAATTGTGCCTAAAAATCATGACTCAAATTATCTATGTCCACAGGGACATGGATATTCTTTCACAGAACTTGGATAGCAATGTCATTTTGCTGATAGAGCCATCAATACCCATGACTGTAATGTGAGGACTCCCAAGGAGTTTCTACTCAGCATTGTTTTCCCATTATTCAACTTTTGTCTCCAGGAGGTAAAACGGTCATACAATTCCTCCCATTGTGTGGGGTGATGTGTCAAATAGTGGTCAGGCGGAGGTGAGGTGTTTGACAAGATCAGTACCCCGAGTTTGAAAAGGAGGGATGGGAATCCTTTCAGCCTGTGGTGGATGGCTTACAGATGATGGATTCCAGAGCCAGTCGCACCGCAGATGGGGTAGTGGCAGTTAGGAGGGCCCCAATTCCTGTCCCCTCCTCATGTGCCAGTTTGTTTATGTGCAGTACCCCTTTGCATCACTCCATGCACAAAGCTCAAAATGCTGGCCAAGGTTTTTTCGTTGCTTTTCAGAAATGCTGCAGAAATTATCAGCACTTCATAAAGGTATTATTATACCCCACCGTAGACGGAGAGTCACCGGAGAGTCACATGTATTGTGCATTGTCTTGCATTTCTGCTTGCAGGAGCAGAGCAAACCACGGGCCAGGAGATGGAACTCCTACATGACTACCTGCAATACAGTTTATTTCGGCATCTGCCATAAAAGTACAAGATAACACCAAAAACAATAAAACCATTAAAACCAATTCATTTGTAGCAGTTCAATGGCAGTGTAATTTCTTTCTTAAGTGCCATGCACTTTTAAGGTAAGATGATTGTATCTGAAGTACAGGACTATTTTGGGAGCTTAGAAAGAAATTTAAGGTTTCTTTTGTGCCAATTTAAATTATACATTTTATACATGTGGACGAGCCACTTAAGACGCAGGCTTCTATGCAGGGGACATAGAAACAGGAAATGTATACGATCTTCAACAGCACTCCCACAAACTGTACACATAGTTGAGCCAGATCTGCCCCAAGAGCTGACAACCCAGGCAAGACAGAGAAACCCCAATCTAGCTTTATTTCTTGACGCAACAATTGTTTCAGCTCAAAATATTTTGCTTTAGTACCCATCTGACTGATCTCCAAGACCTTTGCGCTGTAGTACCAATCCTTATACTTTTGTTTAATGCATTCTTTCATTATCATGTGAACTTAAAAATCGGAATCAGACATTTGGGGGAAACCATGTTTCCTAATTAGGTTGGAGAGATACTTAAACCATGGAAGTTCTCTAGCCCCATCTTGTGCAAGGATGTCTAAAAAAGCACTCTTTATAAGTGCCAAGGGCAGGTGAAGTACACAATTTATGGTAATACAGGAGGGGCGCAATCTGGCATCAAAAGCCACTGCGTCCACCCAAAGCTCTATTTTAAAGGGAGAGACTGGGCACTTTTTGGTAGAGAGAGGAGCTCTTTTAGCATAATAGTTTCCTTTTGCTCCAGTCCCCCAACATCAGAGTGACCCCAAATCTCTGCACCATACAGGGCAGACGAATTGGCACAGGCCCTCAAAATCTCCAGTGCAGAAAACACTGCATTTTCACCATAGAAGTGGATAAAACCCTGCACAGCCGCACCTTGTCTTGTACAATTAAGAGTGGATTTCTGAATATGTTTCCCCCAGTGACCTCTTGCATCTAGGCGAACACCAGATAGTCATAAAATTCTACCCTCTCTAACCTGTTACTCATCAGATGGATTGTGGGAAAGGAATGACTGCCTCTCTTGTACCAAAGCATAACCTTCGTTTTAGACAGGTTAATTTCGAGCCCCAGCCTGATTCATATTGAGTCAAACAGAGCAAGTGCTTTCTGAATGCTGGTTCTTGGTTTACTAATCAGAACCGCATCATCAGCATATAGAAGAATACCCATTTTCCTCCCTCCTAGCATAGGTGCATCCATGTCGCAACGTTCAATCCCTCTGCTAGCGGATTTATGAATTAGCTAAATGGGGTTGGCACAATAACACAACTCTGCTTAACATCCTTAGATACAGGGAAAGAGCTGGTCAAAACTTCATCTATGGGGGTACGCACTCATGCATATGTACCAATGTGCAGACCACGGATTGCCACTAAGAGGTTAACAGGGACCCAATGATGGACTAGATACTCCCATAGCTTTGATATAGGGATTGAATCGAAAGCTGCTCGCAGATCAATAAAAACCAGAAAGAGGTTTTGGTTTCTGAGTCTCATGTATTTGTCACAGATTAGGGACAGCCTAAATATTTGATCCACTAGGCCAATACCTGGACGGAAACCTGCCTGCAGATCAGAGAGTACATTGTTTGATGACATCTAAATCTCCAACTTATTTAAAATAATGTTCCCATATATCTTTGAGGCTACTTCAATTAGGGAGGTTTGTACTTTTGGGGGCCAATTTAACTTCCTTTTTAAAATATGAGGATTATAGTAGCCCCATGCCATGACTCAGGCACTAAATTGGGGTTTGTAATGTTCAATGTAATGTTGGGACTTGTAATGTTCAATAATACATGCAATAGAACAGGGCCCCATCCTCCTACTTTCGTGCTAAGCACTCTCCCAGTATTGAGTCTGGCCCCGGCACTTTGCCCCTTTTCAGTGAGAGAATTGCTTCCTTCACCTCCTCTAAGGAGATGTCCAAAACATAGTGTGACATCAGAGACTCCCATTGCATTGGTTCTGTGTAAATCAGTGGCTGGAGACCAGAGTCGCTAAAATGTGAGTACCAAAATTCCCTCAGGGAGATTGGATATATGCATTTTGGACGACCACTTATTATGCGCGGAAACCAGCTTCCAGAAACCCAAGGGTTATTCCTTCTAACTGCTAGTTGGATCTCCTCCCATTTCTTTTTACAGAACATCTCCCTTTTCTAACTCAGTAGTAGCGGTCCTATGCTCCATCGATTTCACAATAGACAATAATTCTAACTTCTTTTGGCGACACTCCTGATCAAACTACCCTTCTTGAGGTGAAATATTCTGGGCCTCTTTTTACCTCGTTTAGTTAAGATGGGCTTCAGCAGGCAGGCCAACTACTGCCAGAAGATATCATGGAGCAAACCATCCCCTTCAGCAAAAGATTCAAGAAGCGGGACCAATTTGGGTGTAGGCACTGCTGATATGTTTGTTTTCTACCAACGACCTCCATTGCATTCTCCTCCTGCCTGCATGGACATTGAAATTTCCTGGTAAAACTCCAGGCCCATCCTTCAAAGAATGTGCAGGAATAGGGGTGACAGCAAGAGATATCAGGAGGGGATTATGGTCGCTCTCAATTCGCTGAAAGTCAACCACTAGCACCAACTTTCTACATGTAATAAAATATAATCAATTTGTGTCTGGTAGTTCCCTGAAATATATGTGGGAATTGGGGGATATCATGAGAGAAAGCCTACCGTTGCAGCCCATATACCCCCTTGTCATTATTCCTCTGATTAATTTGGCAGAGAAAGCCGTCCTAGGTACACAGAGGTGGCTATGAGTGTTTGGAATACTCCACAGCTCATCATAGTCCCTGTACAGGAACTTATACTCTTCAACAATTTCAAGCTGAGTATTAAAATCGCCTGCTAGCACTATGTGCACTTGATGTGCAGTGCACAGCAACATCATCTTTTCTTGTTCGTCAAGATGGGTTAATAGGGCAACTATCGCTCCCTCCGAGGCCATCAGATAGATGTTAACAATGATGAGAATATTTTGGGAATCAACCTCCCATTGTATAGTAAGACTATCAGGAGATGCAGTTTGGACTAGAGTTTTAGATCCTATAAGTTTGTTTTTGAAACATGACAGCAGACCCCCACTTGGCCTGCCCCTTATCGACTTCCTTACTGGAGGGATGAACACTTTATAACCGCTTTTTCAGAAATTGTTGCAAATCCAGTTATGTTCCAAGATAAATGTTTTACAGGGTTTTGGGGCATCAGGTACGGGCCAGCTTGTTTTGCCGGAAATTCTCCTGCACTGGTCGCAAGCAGCCACCCCCAAAACATCCGTACCACGTTGTGGAGCAAGGATATCAACCCTGCTCAGAGGGGGAACATGTGACATGCAGTTGTAAACAATTTCAGTAGCACGCTTAGGCGGGCCACCCTGACTCAAGGCTGACACTTTGTTCAGCTTGCTCTCTATTTCGGACTTTGTAAGATCGATAATCAGGAGGGCCTGAGGAGCATATTTACTTTGCCTCGCCTCACTCTTATTTAGAGTCACCTCAGCAAGTGTTAAAAGGGGTGAGTGCCAGGTATCATGCAGATGACAAATGGAGTGTTTGGAATCTTGATACACTTGCATTTCAGTGTATGAAATGGCAGTTATGCAGTTTAACACACAGGTTTGTTAGAAAGGCTAAAATGCACATTGCACCCTCCACAGAACATACAGTCTGACAAAATCCTTGTCACTGTAAAAATCTTAAAATATATATCAGAAACACCCAATATATCACTCAGAGCCTTCATTGGCGTTCTCTTGTATGAGTTCTTATTCCCATTGAAGAGACCTTTAAAGCAGCAGAAAATGTTATGTTTTCTCCATAGCGCTAGAATGTCTGGCCGATCAGATTCAATATCACCTGTCCTCTCCTCATTCCTCACTTCTGATGCGGCAATAGGGGTTACCTGTGCAAGGGATTTTTGAACGTCAGACAGCTTATAAGGTAGGCCTGCGTTGGCCAACCTGTCATTAGCAGGGATGCTATCAGAGGCGAGGTGGAATTTACATGTGGTCAACACTCTCTTGTCCCGAGGGTCACTTACTACGAGTTTTGTGGGCTTCACAGGTAAGCACATAGGGACTGTTGATACAATAGTCTTGTCTGAGGGTACTTGGATATCGCCTCCTCCATGGGAGATGCGCACATCCTAAAAGGTTTGTGCCTTATTACAGCAAATATCGTCCCAGTTTTTATCCGTTTGGCAGACGGCATTGGATCTTTTTGGCCTCACAGTTGTCGGCAGAGACCAACACCAGCCTTGAGCCATATGTGTAATAGCATTCAGACACATATCAAGATGTAGCTCATTCTGTTGCTCATTTCGTGCATGGGAGTTACCTAAATTAGATATTTCATCTTTAATGGTTGACATCAGATGTCTGAACTAGACTTCCACTTGCTGCATTCCTTCCCGATTAGCGATTAGCGATACCGGAGGTTCCAAATTGTGCGCGATCGACGGAACTTTAAGATGAATGTGATAGTAAGGAAAAATTAAGTTGCTGATTTTGCCCATAATTCTGGTTGGAATATGTGGAGTCTTCACCATCTTGTCTTAACCTTTCTTGGCATATTTCCTCACCATCTTGTCTAAACCTTTCTTGGCATATTTCTTCACGTGCTTGGACGGCCTACCAAGAGCCTAAAAAGTCGCCAACTCCTCGTGAAGCAGACACGTTTACATGAATGCACTCTAGGTTCCTTGGAGATGAAACACTTGTGCATAGGCGCGTTATAAATGCCATATCATATCATATCATATCATATCATGAGAGGCGGAGGCCTGGTTGCAAGCCACCTTTTGCTGGTGAAGAATTACGGAGCTTGGAGCCAGAGAGTGGTGCAGACCCCAACAGTAATGAGATGGAGATTTTTGGTAAGTCACCTAGCGGATCCGTGATAATCATTTATTTCTGGTATAGCTTTTAAGAGGACATTGGATGCAGATGCCGTCTGAAAAGCAGTTCCAATAAGGGGAGGGCTGCCCATCGCGCTCCTCTGTATGTCAGGATCACTGTCCATGTTTCTTACATTTCCCTCGACAGCCCTTTCCAGATCCTTACCAAAACCATTGTTGAAACCACAAACCCACCCAGCTACCACTGATGGTAGGCAGTTTTCCTTGTAGAGGTGATCAATGGACCATTCCAGGGCCTCGATTATGGTTTTGTCAGAGTAGGAAAGATGCATGGAGGATATATGGAGGCAGTAGCGACGTAAGCACCACTCTGATCAACCAAAAGAGTGACTTCCAAGACACCTTGAGGACTTGTCCCTAACCCTCGTAGAGAAGCATCGAGGACAACGGGGACAAGTGGGGAAAGGGGGGTGGCAACACAAAGGGTAGTGGGCTCATCCTCAGTACTGCCATTGCTCAACCCAGAGCAGTTAGGAGGTGACACTTGTTGGTTAAGGCCTTGTTGGCTTCTGAGGGCCCATCTGATAGTGGATTGTGTCATGTGAGATGAACAGCACCCCTTAGTTGTAGATGAGTGCATTTGGTTTTTGCATTTCTCCCCCTCCTCATCTTTCTCAGCTTGGAGCACTTGCAGCGCTGTGGAGGGCCGGCTTTAGGGGCCATCTACCAAAGGTCAATGGGCAGGGGGCAGATCAAAAAGGCTTACTTAGTTAAAAAAAAAAAAAAACAGGGCCGAATCATGCGATTTGGCAGGTACCTTTTCTTTTAAAGAAAGAAGACCCAATATTACTTTGGTGAAGCAATCCAACCTAAGCAACTCTAAAGCACAGCAAAAATCACTAGGGTGCGGAAAGCACTCACTGCCGCACCTTCCTGTGCGGGTGCCTATAGGGGGTATCACCTTGCAGCTCTCCCTGTGTGCTCCTTGTGTGCCCGCAAGAGTGCCCCTACTGCCAAGCCACTGTAATCACTGCAGGTGTGCCTGTGACTACAACTATGACTCTGGCGATGACTCTGACCTCTGAAGACGCAGGCCAATCTGAGTAAGCTGCTCCAGGTCTCTCCAGGCCTCTCCAGGTCCTGGTTCGATCCGCTGGTTCACCTGCCACGGTCACCGAGGCTGAAACTCAAAACGAAATGTTGTAGAGCTGTTAGAGCTTTTAGAGGAAGGGACATAGCAATGTGTCAAGCCGCACTGCTCACTCCCCGACCATTCCTTCCAAGCAGCCACTTCCGACTCAGCAGAAAACTACAGGAGTGCGACAAATAGTTTGCTTGAGCTGTTTCGCTCAGTGAGAAAATACATTTTGGGACATATAGCCCTATGGTTTAAGTTGTACAGGGTGAAGCAAATTGGATGTGGGGCATAGTCATGTACTGGAATTCCACCAAATTGGAAGAGGCTATTTGTTGTTAAAGTTCCAACCAAGAGTTCAATGTTATCTGTCTATGCCAATGCATCCCGAGTTTGGACCTATGTGTCACAAGCTAATGCAACATTATTTCCAATAATTTTCATGCCAGAATCCTTCTGCTTTTAAACACTAGTAACATGTCTTATTTTCACCCTAGGTCAGGGGTCTGCAACCTTTGGCTCTCCAGATGATTTGAACCATAATTCCCATTGGGCCTACTTTGAATAGATGATGGTATGGTATCATGGGAGTTGTAGTCCCCTGCCCTATGCATTGGCAATAAGTGTTCTCACTGTCTTGAGAACACTCACTAGGAAGCACGAGTTAAGCCACTCCATTTTCTCAGCAGAGCCCCGCAACCCTGTCTCCTGAAATGCATCATGTCTTTGCTCCTGTTATGGTTCCTAGTTACCGGAGCCTCGTTGGTGCCCGGTATGCCTTCCGACTCAAGTACAGAGAAGCAGTCTAAATTCTCTGCTATGTCTGCATTGTTCTTCTGACTCAGTCTCTCCTGCTCTGGGTTGCTTCTTTTCTCTGCATTTCTTTCCCCTTCTGGTTCCCGGGCTCATCAAATTCCCTGCTCTTGGACACCTCGTGCTACTTAGGTCGACTCCACTTCTCTTTATTCTGCATCTGGCTTCCATCTCTTCGCAGACACCGGAGAAACCATTCCTATTTTTGCACCAAACCTTACTCCTTTGCCAAATACTTTCATTTGTCATCCTTGGGATTTTCTTACAAGGGGTTCCCCAATTGTTGGCTCCTCCTGGCACCCAGTGTGATACTGGGACCAGGTTGGCCTCCTACAGGGACAGGCCATTTCTCTTCAACCGAGACACTGCCAACAAAGATGGGTAAGGAGAACTACTGGTTCTGTCAAGACTGAGCCTGTTTCTGACAGCCTCCTTATCGATATAGTAGAAATGAAAGTGTAACGAAAGACTTCACATACATGCCTTGATCATTATTAAGGTAATTCATCCTGTTCTGTTATCGTCTCTCTTGAGTTTTGGAAGAAAGTGAATGGGGAATGAAAATGGTGAGGAATCTCTTGTCCTTGTTTTGGTGGTCTGGAATGCAGTCGGCTGGTCTTGGTGGAATGCTAGTGTTTCTCATGATACCCATTTCTCTAGTCAACGCAGGTAACACTCTTCATTTCCATTGCTACTAGACATCTCTGCATGTGTTTTGATGGGTTTATCTCTCACGGCTACAACGCCACTGTGTTGATGCTGCTATTGAGGCCAAGAATTTTACTGTCACTGTAGGATGCTTCAAGTTAAACTCTAAATACACTAAAATACCCATCATGACCTTCTTAACTTCTGTGTTTTTCCCTTTTCTCTCAAATACTTCCACGTTTTCTTCATGGTATTTCATCAATGAACCAGATCAGTTTATTTGTCAGCATAGTCTTGTTGCAAGGTATTTTATTCCTTGGCCCTTTCGTAAAATTTGACATGTCTCTTCCTCTGAATCTATGGGCGTCCTGACATGTGGACAACTTTCATGATAGCTGAGTGAGCCTCCATTGTATGAATACTATTGGTTTTCCAGTATCCAAATAGTGTCCCGAGTGGTGTTCATTGTCAGATAGATGGCTGTGACTATACTTCACCGGCCAAGAAATGTTCTTCTCATCTTGCACAAGCGATGATTGGTCAGCAGCAATCTGAACAGTGGAGATGCATGCTTTCTTAAAAGTTCTCACTTATTGTTTAGCTCTTCTTGGAATGATCTGCAAATCATTCTCATCTCCTTCACGCCGGCTGTCTCTCTCTGAAAGACAACTCCACCAAGAATGAAATCTTAGTCAGAGTTGTATTCTGAAATTGCAGGTCCTTTACCTCTTTCTCTGCCATAGTCACATTCATAGTCAGCTGCTTGTGTAACTTTTCTTCTCCAATTCAGCCTGTGACTGAGTATGTTTGAACACCACCAGGAGTTGCTAACTGTTTGCACACTAATGTGAATTGTTTCCTTTGCTCCTTTATCCTCGTTGGGCACCTGAGAGTTGTCTATGCAACTAATACCCTTCTTTTATCAACCATTCATCTCGTGTTGTAGGTGAGAGACCAGAAGAATAAATGACGGGCATCATATCTTCTGTCTCTTGAGCCTTTTCTTGTCCTGAATGCAGGTCGTGTCCCTATTTACTATAACATCTTCTAATTTTGCTCTTTGAGTGGATTGCTCCTTTCAGTCTGCTTGTACTTCAAGCTCCACTTTCCTGGACAATGTAGGAGATTCTGGCCAGTTGGAAGGACCTACTAAAGTTATGTTTATGGAGCTTCTACATCTTACTGCTCTGCAGATTTAACTCTATCAGCTACCTTCCCTTACCAACATTAGAATTTTAAGGTTATGCTTCTGGGCATCGGTAATGCAGTATTAGCACCACAGCAAATGAGCAAATGTTCTGCCTTAGGCTAACCAGTCTTAGTGAGCATCAAGTGGGAGGTGACTAATGGATTGCTTATTTTCTAAAACCGTTTTTTGAGGCCCACCTCAGTTTCCCTATGATTTTATTGGTTTGTGTGTCAGAACTGGCATAAAACCAACAAGATGGGATCCATGGAGATGTTAAGTCCTTTCCCCCCACCCATGGTGCAGGAGATGGAATCTAATCTGTACACTCCAGAATCTCTCTCTAGCAGTAAGGAAAAGGACAAACTGCATGGTTAATTAGGCCGTAGACCAGTACGCCTTACCTGATGTGTGTTCCCTTCCGTACACCTTACCTTCAGAACGGCAATGCAGCATGGGTGCACCTAACACACAGCAGGAACCGGCTGCCCAGTGGAAGTGTGATCCAGTAAGGGCCAGAATTGGTGATCCAGAAGTGGTACAAACAAAACCACCAGGGTCAGAATCTGAGCAGTCCCAAAACCATACCAATCTGTAATCCAAGGCAGTCCCAGAAGAGCAATCCAGGTCAGAATCTGTGCAAGGATATGCAGGCAATTGAGAGGTTCGGTGGTTCGAATCAAGTCCGGGAGTCAGGATCCAGAAGGGAAAGCCTTATGACAGGAGAGTGGGAAGTGGAGAGCAAGGAGTTGGAGGAGACCTAAGGAGCCAAACTTGGGGCATCCAGACAGCATATGAACTGTGTTAAAAGCGGTGCCCAGCGCATCTGAGCTCCATTTAAGGATTCCAGGGTCACAGCATGCTTGGTATGATGCGGTCACATGACACTGGGAAGTGTGGGAGTTGTAGTCTCCCGGATACCATAGATCATGCAGACAGCAATGAAGCCTCCAGCCCAGTGGCAAACACTGGAGCCGAACATCCTCCCCCACAAACAGCATTCATGACAGGCCCTCGGACCCTGTGGCCCCTGGAATGCCTGCGGTCGATCGGGATGCATGCAATGGAAACCTGCATCCCAAGTGCATGCCTGTGTCTTGCTACGTCTGTTCCAAGTCCTGTCTTCCGGACCATAGCCTTTCCAGTCCACTAGGTAATACAACCGTGATAGGCGGTGGTTTCATGGACAATAGAGTCAAAACCGGACACGGTTTGAGAAGGGATACGTGGAACACTGGTTGTATTTTCCATGTTTTTGGCAGTTGAATGTGGCATGTCACAGGGTTTATGATCCATAGGATGGAATACAGGCTGACATAGTGAGGCAAAAGGTAATGCCAACCTGCAATGCAGAGGTTCTGTACGGACAACCACACCTGATCATCCGGCTTGCATAATGGGCAATTGCGCCAATGTCTATCCATGTTTTCTTTAGCGTGGTCTCAAGGTGCCTGTAAATGACTCACCACCACATCATGTATTTCCTTTAACTGAAGTACATAGGAATCAGCAGTGGGTGAGTCAGTCTCTCCCATGATATCTACAGGAATGGAGCGCAGGTGCTGATTACATGGGCCCTCATTACAAGTCAGGCGTGGACCATGGTGCTATTAGCACCATGGCCCATGCCGGATTCCGCCATGGTGGATGGCGGAATTACCGCCCCATTCCAAGGTGAGTGGGGTGGTAATTCCCCATTCACCATTTGCCCTTCCCCATTCCCATTTTTGCCCCATAGGGCAGATGGAGCCAAACATAGATAGGATGCAGTTTCTCTGTATCGTTTAGGACCAAATATTGCAGAATCAAAGTCTTTGTAGGTTAAGCATTGGGTTCTAGTGTCAATCCAGTCCATCATGTACACTTTCTTCTTTGCTTGTTCCGGATGGAACACCAGAAGATCAAGTGGAATATCAGCGTTCACCATGATCTTCAAAATACTTGTGGACCAATTTTTAGGAAAAGTTTCTGATGATGTAAGTAAGTAACTGGAAATAGATGATAGTGTAGAGTTGTCACATGTAGATAGCAAGCATTTACGAAATAATTTGTTTAATGGATAATTAGCAGGAATATTCCTGTGCCTTTTTCTCTAGCTAGTATTGGTGCCCTCTACAACATGGTGGTTGCTTTTCTCTGCTACGTGATGATATTTTAAGCATTCATTGTTGATAAATTGCCAAATAATCCACCACACTGCAGCATGAACTTGTTTCCCATTTTCCCCATTCAGCAATGGTCCCTGCCGTAACATTCCGGCTCCTTCCCCCAGCACACTAATCACGTGCCAGGATGTACATGTTCTAGTGTTTAGTCCTCGTGCACCTTAACAAGCTGAACATGCTGCTGGTTTCAGTCTCCACACTTCCTTTTACTCTTAGGAGTGAGGGTGATGTTTACTCCAATTGGTGACACTGCTGTATGTGAATGTACATTAGGTATCCACAGGGGGTGTGTTCTTGCTTCCTCCGCTGCTTCTGACTGGACGTTACTGTGACTCATGCCAGATTTGCTTTATGCACCTGGTGCCAGATTACAGAAACTTTGCACTGGTGCAATTGCAAAGTGGGCACGGTATTAGCACTAGAGCAAAGTTTGCCCTATTTCTAAAAACACTGGGACATATTAGAAAACTATTGCACCACGACAAATGCAGTTTGGCATGGTATAAGCACCAGGGCAAAAATTGCCCCAGTGCAAAAAAGATTCATTTTCAACACGTTGTTTTCCCAGAGCAAAGTGTGCCCCAGTGCTAATACCACTCCGTATTGGCACTAGGGCAAACTTTGCCCTGTTGTAATAATGCAGTGAAAATTCATCTTTTTTGCCCAAGGGTAATTTTTGCCCTGGTGTTTATATGCTGTGAGTACTCCCTGCAGAAGTTAAATGGGCCATAATCTGCCCTCTGGGTACAAGATCCTTTAGGAACATTTAAAAGGGATGTGTGTTTATCTTCTGCCCACTGCTATATTCCATCGTTTCGCTGTCAGACAATGCAGTCTGCAGAAAACAGGTTATTCAAGAGGTACCCAGGGTACCTATAAGGCTGTCAATGCATGGAGCTCAGGTTCTAAGGAGGGGTGCTACCATATAGGGGTGATGAATTACCCATAGTATTGTTTCCGCTGCACTTTCCCTAAGGTTGCCTTTATTAGGAATAAGGGTCTAAATGGAAAAGAGCATGGGGGAATCTGGATTAGGATTTTGCTTAGGATCTTGCTTTTGAGGGGTGGCCACTTCTGCAAAGAGCAGGCACTCTGGTTTACCAGATGGCTCACTCATACTCAATGATGGATGCACCATGCTGGGCACCGAAGGAGCTGCGTGCAGCTGGAAACTGTTATAGCCTCACTGAATGCTGTCATTAAACCAAGCTGACCCCACAAAGGACACAACTCATAGGGTTTGATTTCAAAAGTTGTATCAGGGATACGTACAATTTAAGGGCTACTTGTAAGTCAGAAATGGCACATTTGAACTATTACTGATTGCAAACAAAATAATGTTCTTCAAATCGTTTTTCTGGGTCTCTCCCTGGTGTCACTCAGTTTCTCGTCAAATGTTTGTTGGAAACGACAATGTCCTGGCAGATGGATAGGTTCTCCATTGGCCAATGCTGGGATGGCTTTGCAGAAGTATTTCAGTGGGTTGCCGTGTAGTTATGTGACTCTGGTCAGCAGGTTGCACAGCTACTCCAAGAGGTGAGGTAGGCAGGGAGGGTATAGCGGGTTTCTAGTGGGCTCCTGACCTATTGTCAGGTTACGGTCCTCTGGGGATAGGTGTTGGGTTCAGTTACCGGGCTCCTGTTGCTTCCCGTGCCAACTTAGGGACCACCGGGGGAACTGCGACACCAGCATGCCAGGAGATGCACACATCATCATATAGGCCACAGTGTCACAGAGGTTGTGTGTGGCCTGAAAAGGGCAGAAGTAACCACCGTTAGTACATGCCACTACGCTTATGAACAGCTTTGTTGTGATTGGTGTGCTGGTGTTTTCTTTCATCGTCTGGATTCAGTTGACTCAGCCGCAGCTCATGTTTCGCGACCTGCCCTCTGTTTTCCCTTACTAGCCTCTTGTGCTTTTGGACCTCTCCAACTTCGCTTCCTTTGGCTTTTGGATATCTGGCTTAATTTATTGGATTTTTTTCTTTTGTGGTTCCTCCTGTTGATTTTGGTGTTTGCACTCCTTCTCCTGAGACTTTGGGGAACTTTCTCTTGCAAATCTCTGTCTTGACACCTGGAATGCAGTTGGTTCCTGTAATACACCAAAAGATTGGTCTTCATTCATGTATGAATGAATTGGAAGTCACTCTCATTGGATTCTACTCCTAAATTAAGGTGTTTAAACGTCTACGAAAATATTATGTTAGTCTGTCTTTCCTTTTTCCTTTTTCTCCCTGAACCCTGTCCTCTGGTATGTATTAACGAACCGTATTTACTTACCTGTAATAATATTAATTTTGGTTGATTTGTATGAAACAATTAATGTGAATCAAACATTAACCTTTCTATGCATACATGATTGTAACCAATACATATACAGCCTTGAGAAAGACTCAGAGTCAAAACAGGTGTTGGCTGTTTCATTGAAATATGTACTACCACAGATTAAATTTCAAGAAACGTTTTCAGAATTCAGAATATTTCATTCAAGGACTTCTTTTCATGCAACTGCATTGATATGTAAAGCAGGCAGTTATTGCAGGCACAACAGTGGCTTTTTAAACAAATTCCAAGCGCGAAGTATCAGTGGTTCCTATACACTTTACACATGTTCTATGGCTTAAGGGTTAGCCATTGACCACCAACCACGCAGCTGGCCTGTTCCTCATAACACTATTGTCCCAGCGCAATTGGACACATTATACCCGTATCACTTTATTTTGATACCTGGAAAACTTGTGAGGACTGCACAGTGTGCTAGAATGAACATGAGACATATATTCCCTGTGTATAAGTTTCCTGTTCTAGTGTCGTAGGGTCAGACTGTTTTTTTTTTTCTTTTCCCTACTTTTTGGGAACCGGCTTTCTGGCCTATGGACCGTTCTCTGTCCCGTTCCCCTCCTTACACTGTTGGTCTTGTCTAGTGCTCTTACAGGCAAGGTGTTGGACAATCCCAGGTGAGGATATTTAGAAAGTTCACTAAAGTATTCTTAATCCTAATATCGTATCACTGTTTCAGTTCTGGAGAGACCCTTCGGGCATCCCTCCACCTTTTTACCTTATCTTGTCACACAAACATATACTTATTTAAGTTTTTTTGTGGCAGGGTCGGGAAGAATGTCTGCCATTCCTCAAGCAATTTGTCCTTTATTTCTAAGATTAGTCCTGACACCTGTACCTCCTCCCAGGCACAAAATCCAATGACCGCCCAACCTCTTCTCGCTTTCCTCCTCAGTGGATGGAGGCTCAGTCACGCCTATGGGCCTGCATGCTCCGCTCACGTCCAGCTCCAAGGCTGTCTTTGAACTGGCCTCCTTAACATGCTGCAAATAAAAATGTGATTTAAGAGAGCACAACTAATATGCGTTATGTTGACATCTGGGTATATTGTAACGCTAAAAAATTCATATGGGTGCAGGGGAAACCCAAACTCTGATACTAGGTTGTCAACAAAACTAAACTAGAAAGGTGCCATGGAGAAAAACTCCAAGGTCTGCACCCCTAAACTGGCTATAAGATGTGCCCGATAGCAGGACTACTCAAAACGTACGAAACATTTCTAAGTTAATCAACATTTATTCGCAGACACATTAAGAATAGTAACCCTTTTACAAAACAAGAAAACAAAAAGTAGGAAAAGGAATGTGTTGTACAGATATAGAAACATTTTCTAAAGTTTCTGATGTCTCTCATTTCAAAAGGTCAAAAGATGAAGGAGAAAAGATTATGATTAATTTATATTAATTAGACATGAACACAATTGCACAAAATCTATTCTAATCTTGAAATGTAGAGTTGTGATTTTACCTATTTTACTGAACTCTGGTGTCTGTAATTCTTCGGGAGTAGACCTCACATTTCTTCACTAAAAACATATTATTAAAAATTCCTATTTCTCCTAACTTAGTTTAATATGAAAAGTTAATAATTCTGATACATAGCAGACAGGGGAGCTCACATGGCATTGGTGTATTATTAGTGGGAGCATGGAATTGACTCTGTGCACATTTTTGTCAAATTAGCTGATAGCACTGTTCGGCTACATTGGTCTGCCATCTTGGCATGGTCATCGTAACAGTGTCTGGGGCTGGGGGCACAGTCAGCCTTAGGACCCCCTCCGAAACACATGTCCTACTTCCACCCCCCTCAAAACCCATGTAGCCCCTCCTCCCCTAAAGCCCATGCCCCTTCGCAATTTGAAAAATGAAGGGATTATGTACCTCAAGTCAAATTCAACAGATACTCGTCTAAGCTTTAAACGGATTATCTAGTTGTTAATTAAATATAAACATTACACATCAGTGTGAGCTGTTTCCTCCAGAAGATGCCATATTAAGGACATTTTCAATTTTTCTTTTTCGAAGAATATATTGTGACCTGCCACATATGTCCACCAGCGGAACACTAAATGCCTTGTCCCAAGATGCTGCTGCCACCAGCCTAGTGGATTTCCTCTTAATGATGGGTGGCAACGGCTGGCTCATCTCCTCGTATATGTGCAGATGGCCATATACATGCAGCGACTCCAAGATGCTAATGCCAGTTTACACCCTCTCTTTTACTTGACAAAAGTGACAAACAAGTTTTCACATGATCTAATGGATTTCAGTTCTCTTTACATAATCCAACACCGTTTTCAGTACATTTAAGGGAATGAGTTCCCTCTTGTCTGGCTGGGGACGCATCTGCTGACCTAACTGCTGACAAAAAACACACACATCCTGATCTATGTGGAATGTGGAACAAATATTGGGTAAGAACCCGGACCTAGCTTCAGCACAAGTGCATCCAGCATGATTCTCAGGCAGGGGGTTTTGAGAGAGCATTTTTGACACAAGTGGAATTTAATCTGTAGAACATTCATGAGATTTCAATTAGTGATGACTGCAATATCCATAAATTGGCAGCTTCCTGGGTTTTGATTTAAAGTCAATATTTGATACCAGTGGCACCAGTGCAGAGGTTGCTGAGAGGGCATTAGTGGGCCACAAAAGGGTCAACAAAGGTACTAAGGTGCAAGAGTTAACACTATAATTGGCCATTAATGGTCCATACATGGCCCAACACAAACAGCGAGGAAAGGTTGATCTAAGAAGTATTTATGGAGCTGTCCCCGAAAATGAGCAGTGAAGAGGGGCAACACTGCAGTGGCCATCAGCAATGTAAGAGTGCACCACCTGGGGCACATCTCTGACTGCCCCACTTTCAATACCTGCTGCTTAGAATTAAATGCCCCCCAACTGGACAGAGATCAAAGATTAAAATCCTGCCCACACACCCAATTAGTGGAACGTCTACTGTCCTTTAAGCAACCATTGTTCAATATAGCATTGCCCTACCAGAAAAAGACACTCAATGGAATATGCATTGGCCATCGATTTGACTCGACCCCAAGTTATTGTCTCAATGCATATGCAATGTAATAAATACATTCTTCAGTACCATCAATTCGTGCACATGCAGATTATCCTGCCCGCCTCATGCGGGATGCAGTCATTGTTTTCCTATCTGGGGCAAGATATCGCATTTCCAGCTGCTCCCATTCAGTGTAATATAAAATGAGCAGGTGCTTTGTAAGCGGGGGAATAATTAAATGAACTGAACATTGGAATAACTGGTTACAATGAAATACCTGATGGTGCTTTATATGGCACATAATGTCATGGGGTTGTGTATTTATGGTTAGATGCAGATTTAACACTGGAATAAACAGGGGGTTTCTTGTGTACATGTGGAATAAATCAATGTAAGTGTTTTCTACAGTGTAAATTGGAGCAAGTTGTGGAATTTTGTAGAAGATAGACAAATACATTCAGTCAGGGTTAGGTGCCCTGAGAAGTCTCATGTGTGCATGGCAACAGTTACCAGAAAATGTCCATCGCATGCTAGTCCTGTGTGTTTGAATTAAACCATAAACACCTTTCATAAAGAGGACACTGTGCCGCCGGACCAATGTCCTTCCATTTCCTAAGATTCAGCAAGCAGGGCTTGTTTCTTGGCATGCCACAGATGCAGCACACGCCATGCCGGGGGTGTTTCTCAGCGGGCGAAATCCTGGCACACACTTGGAACTTCCCAATACTTAAAGACATTCTCAGGGGTTAGGCCAATGACATGGGAGGGAATGAGTCCTGTTAAGGTGAATCGGTTGTTACTGTAAATTATATTTGTTATAAAGTGGAAACCTTTAGATGACCTTTCTTAAAGCACTCCAAAGCGCACACAACATTGAGGAACAAGAAGAGTAGTGTTAGTAGTACCAAAAGCAGAAAAAGAAGTTTAGGGGGTCACTGCGATTGTACAGGGTTTTAAAACAAATGGAGGTGGCAGTACACACGCACCTGGCCCTCTTGCACAACCACAATTAGCTTTGTCAGTGCAAGTGCTGTGCAATAGGACAGCAGGCACAGAGCCTTGTTTCTCAAATCACCACCATGTGTACGGTCACGGTTACTCAGCTCCCTGCCTGCCCTGGCTGTAATGTCTGTGGAAGGCACAGTGACACCGTCCGTGCCTTCCAAAGACTTTACAGCCAGATGTATGCCTCGTGTTTGCACAGTAAATGGCACGCTGGCACCTCTTTGTCCTTAGTACACAGTTCCACCCCCGAATCGAATCCTAGAGAAAAAATCTTTTCTTGGCCAGAAATATACCAAACCTGTCATCACACAATCTTGGTAACCTCCTCCCGGCCACTGGGGAAAACATTATGGAGCATCAGTCCGACAAGATACCTCCGACTTACGAAACTGGCCCTACACCTGTAGCTAGAAGAAGATTAGCGCCTCAAAATTCTACCACTGCTCATTGTGTACAATTTGGACATTTTTCTATGTATCTGTTTTTTATATTCGTTTTTTTATTTATCTGGAGGTTTTGCTCTTGTAATGCCTTTATTGGCACATCGCTGTGATGTGCATGGCATATATCGCTGAGTGAATAGCACACAGGTTAAGCGCTGCACTCAGACAAGTGGGCACGACTGTACTTCACGGAATGTAATGTCAGCTGAGCGGACCCGCCCTTCATCCCTCAGAGGTCTATACATTGAGCACAATTGACAATAGTCGGCCTTATTACAGCTGTTAGAAAAGTGAAAGGAGTCAGGCATAGAAACCCTATATTACTAGCTATTTTTATTATACATTGCGTGTCAAAAAAACACTGCTATCACAAATTAACTGTCCAGGGTCGTCACAGTTCATGCACGCCCAAAGAAGATTAAGAGAGATTAGAATTTCTAAAATACCAATGAAACATAACAGCTTTTTTGTTTATTTTGCTTCTTCAATTTAAGATAGTCTGAACGCTAAATAAATATGCGCATGTTTTTGGGTGTGTTTCCCAATTCAGGTGTTTCAATAGGATTCGTTGTAGGTAGCATGAGCGTAATTATAGCAGGGGACAGAGGGTTTTGTCCCCCCCAACTTCTTTGGCACACCTTTTTGTCCCCCTCATCTTTTGGAGGGTGGGCAGGGGGGGCTGCAATCATCAATTATGTAATTGGACAGCATAAGCCCGGCTCCGGTGCTCAGCAAGGCTTGCCCAGTCTCATTACATAATGCAGAGATGCCTGGCAGCTGTGCTGCAACTCATTCAGGGCTGGGATGCCCTGCGTGGCTCAGTCTCTCACCCTTGCTGGCCTGACTCAAAGTCAGCAGCCAGGGTGCTGAACTGGGTGCTTTATGGTCTGGCGCATGTGCTGTCACGCTAGCAGCAGCACTTCCGGGTGCCAGCGGCACAGAGCATCGCTTTCCGGCTTCGTGTTGGTGCGACACACAGACAGGAACTAGGAAGCTCATTCAGCTTCCTGGTTTCTGTCTGGAGGCACGTGAGTGGGAAGAGGTTAGGTCAGTGTAACAAGAGACATGTCCCGGGCGGCATTTGAAAGCAGAGCAGATGTACTTTTTAAAAAAAATAATTTTTAATTGTGTTTGTGTATGTTTGTGGGGGATTTCTGTCCAAGCCCTCTGAGGCAAAATACATGCAAACTTCCCAATTTAGCATATGAATTGCACCAACAGAAGTTACTTCACAGAAAGCAAGGCACATCATCAGTCTTTGATACTTGGAGGCATCATGGAAGTGACTTTAGAATAAGTTGCCATAAATAAGCCAAGTGACAAATAACTTTGTGGTGCAAAATACCTAAATTGCACTATTGTTATATGTGGAGCAACTCTATAGTCATTAGGCCTTTCCATTATAATTGCATGATACATTAACATAAGCTTTGAAGTGAATCAGAATCACTTACAGAGCTGCAGATAAGGCACAATGGGCCTCATTCCAACCTTGGAGGACCCGGTAAGTCCCCATTCTGAGAACCATTCCCCATTCAGTGGGCCCGTTATTAGCTCCCTGGTCCCCTAGCGGGTCCCGCTATGGGCGCCTGGTAAAACCAGGCACCCACAGCGGGACCCGCTAAGGGACCTCGGAATACGGAGGTAAGGGGTTACCGGCACTGGCACCCTTACTGGTGCCGGTAACCCCTTACCTCCAACCTTGTAAGGAGGCCCAATGTGTCCGAGAAAGTGTGCAGTAAAATACACCATGTTAACCAATTATTTTAAACATTTTCCCGGGAAGAGAAACTGCCCGAAACCTATTTGGTTGCGTCATGCTCTGTCGTTCTGATTGTTCGCTCGTGTATATTTTTAAGAAACCTACGGATTGCTAAAGGAAAACAGGGAAGGCAGGGGAGTTGTGAACATGAACACCTGTCGCAGCCTGCCACGGTTGCCTTGCATACTGTTGCGGGTGGAAGAACTGGACATTGCTGTGGCACCTGGGGGACTGGGGACACACTCCACGTGTCCCGCGAGCCCAGGCACTGATTGCCACTTTGCGCTGAATGACACTCGTGATGTCAGCATGTCCCACGTTGTGCAACCAATCCTCTCTTTATACCACACTCCTGCTCTCTTGCTAACACACACCCCTCTCCATCACACCCCCCACTCTCTTTATTACACTCCACTTTTGTTCCCCATCTTTCTCTACCCTAAACACTTCCTCACCTTTGGACTGTTCCAAACCCCTTCTCTCTACCATACCCTCTCTCACAACACTCTCCCTTTCACCCTCCTCTTCACCACAAACTATTTATTTCCACTACACTCCCTTTCTCTCTCGCTCCACACTTCTCCTCTTTCTCAATGCCACACTACCTCCATGCCAATCACTCTGATGTGCTCCCTTATTCTCTCTACCACACTCACTCTCTCTCAACCATACTTCACCTCTATCTCTACAAAACAATCTCCCAATCTCGTTACACACTTCCTCTCTCTCTACCGTCCTTCTCCCTCTCAATCTAACATACTCCTTCCATCTACTACACTCACTCTCTAACACAGTCCCTCTCTCTATCATGATCCCTTTCTTTCTACCTTACTCCTCCTCACTCATAATTTCTCCACCACATTGGCATAATGTTCACCATACCCTGAGTGCCAGAGACTAACCTCCACACAAAAGGTGGGCAACACTTTAAACCTTGCCACACTCACTCTTGGCTCGGTACAGAGAAGTCTGGAGATGGCAGAGGCACATGGCCTACCTTGTTTATTTTCTTTTTCAGCTGTCATCCTATCAGCTGTCTCACTGAACCCCACTCTGCCACATCATACCACCATCCCATCACCACACCATTACTTCAAACCTCCATTGCCCTACACCAACACACGCACAACCATCATCCCATGTCCATACATCAATCTACACTTATACACCACTCCACACCACCACAATGCCACACCACAACTCTACACCACCACACTGCACAACTACAACAACCCTACACGTCCACATGCCTCCACCCCAACACCACTCCACATCGCCACCTCCACACACCCAACCACCACACTGAACACCACCCCTGCACCCATCCTTCACACCCGCAACCGCAACACTCTCACTTAACATGACTGCACCAACCACCATTCCACACCACCACTGATCACCCCCACCATCACCCCTACCCCTGCACACCACCACTGCACTCTATGTCTCCACTACACACACCCATGCCAACACTGCAAACCTACCCACCCCCTCCACACCACCACCACTCCCCCTCATCACTCCCCGCCCAACTCACCCCTAACCACCACACCCTCAGCCTCCACATGCTCAAACTCCAGACTGCCATCCATCATACCGCCACTCCACATCCCACAGCTCCCAACCCACAACCACCACAACACTACTCAATACCACTACTTCACATGACTCAACCAATCCACACCATCTAACACCACCACCATTACACCCTACACCTCCACACCACTACTTCAGCCCTACACCACCTCTCTACCATGCTTCCACCCCACACCACTACGCCATGCCACACTCTGCATACCACATTCTCAATGCCACACTCTAGGCCATCACTGCATGGCACCACTTTTTGCCACCATTCAACACCACCACTCCAGCACTCTACCACTACCCCTACTCTAACTGCTTCAACGAATCTACTCTTGCAAACCCCATTCTATGCCATCACCCACTTTCTTTCCCACCCCCTCATCGCCCATCTCTACCCCACTCAACCGTCCTTATCTCTCTTTATTCCAACCACACTCTATGTCCAATAATCTAAACCTTCACTATGCCTTACTCCTCTCTAACCATCCACCCTACCTCACTCCTCTATACCACCCCCCACTGTCAGGAGCTTATCAGTAGTGCACCGTGCAATGTATATATATCGGAGTACACACTGTAGTTTGGGGGTGGTTGGGGAGGTAAGAACCAGCATAGAAAAGAATTAGGGTACGTACACAGCTAATCTTTGTGAAGACAGGTAGTCACAGAAACTGTCGGGGCAGGAGCTTGCTGAAAGCAAAGTGACACAGAGAGAAAGTGAATGCAGGCAAACATACTAGATAACACGGATTGGTAATGGTAATGTTTATTTATAAAGCGCCTATACACAGGCAAGTGTTTCAAACCTCCACACTCCCACTTAACATGACTTGATCAGCAGAAAGGGTTTACTGGAATATGACAATGGGGTCTCTATGGATATTAGGGAAAGCCGATGGGGTCAGTACCAGCAGATTACTCTGAACAGCAATCATGCAGCGGCATCATGGGTAGAATGTGCAATGGAGATAATGTCACTCAATGTAACGGTAAAGCCTGAGACCATATACTGAGTCAGGTAAGCCTCAAACGGACTAGACTAAGGTCCTTCCCTTACCTGATCTTAACAGAGACCAACCTAGGGGTCACACTGTATACAAATACAAAGCTGAGGCACAACAGTGTACCAATTTGTAATCAAGGTGGAAAAGCAGAGTGGATACAAATAACCAGATACAGGATAGAAAGAGAAAAGAAGCGGAAATTGTAGACAGTGCTTGTATAGCTTCTGTCTACAGCCCCTAACTTAGAAGGCACACATGAATGCTGGAATAGAGAACATCATGGGCCAAGAATCAGAACAAGTAGCAGTTAAGGAGACAAGGAAGCTGCCACACAGAAACCTGGAAACCTAGCATTCTAGGAATATCATGAAACGCAACGCTTTAGTCACCAAAAAGACATTTGGTCGCTGGCAACACCACAAATATCTGGTTCAGAAAACTCAGTGCACTAGTCCCAGACAAGAAAATAGGTTGCTGCAAACTCAGTGAATATGTGGTTCTGGAAACTAAGTACACTAAAGAGCAAGTGCTTGCACTATGGGCAGAAGCCTAGAAATACAGCAACAAAGATATAAGCATGAAAGCAGATACTCTCCAGTTTGCTGCTAACTTAGCAATTATGTGCAATTGTAAAACAGGAGACAATTATAGGAAAATCACAAATGTTGGATTGCAGAGAGAGAAAGGGGGGTGATAGCCTTGGTAGAGGCAAGGCAAGTCTGTGACCTGTGGTGGGTGGGGCAGGGGGCGGCTCACCGAAACCATGGGATTTAAAGAAAATCAGAAAAGTAGCACAAATACCGTGAGAAAGGTTATTGGCTTAAACAGTAAACAGGGCAGGAGCTGGAAAGCCGGATTCAGCAGCAATAAGCAGGACAGCAGGGCAAGATTAATAAACTGGCCTTATACGCATAAAGCAGGAACTCCCTGTGAAGCCACTTGTTAGAATAACTGCTGTTGCTGAATGATAGCTTAAGCAAGCTCTCTCAGACTATATGCCAACAGGCTGGGTCTGATAGCAGTATGAGGTAGCTGTGACCAATCAAGTCCAGTCCTGGTTTCAGTAGTCTGCAACAATGGATTCCAATTAAGGTATCTACAGCTCTTGGCAGCATAGCCTGCAGTAGCTTGCCACAGGTGAATGTATTCAGGGTAGCTCCAGCTCTTAGCATCTTGCTGCAAGTGAAGTACTTAGAATACCTCCCCCAGCCCTCTGCCTCTTGGACAGCATACATCTTCTAGAAGACATCTGCTTCTCGGAATGGACATGAATTTAGTTTGGCCCTAAACTGAAGCAGTAAAACGGATAAATAAATGCAGATGTCATTTGCAGATTTTAACATGGTAGTTATGCTATAAACAGAGTCTATGAATTTGTGCATGCAGCAATGTTGTGTGGCAGGCGGGTATGTTCCTAACATCCTCTTTACCCCCATGCCTATCTAACCCACCGCACTGTACCCCACCCCACTCTATTATTAACCTCTGTACCTCACCCCTGCCCACTGACCCTACCATCCCCACTGTAAACCATCCCTGCCCAGCCCTACTTCTCCACACAATCCACTCTAGCTCACCTCTGCCTACCCACATAACGCTAATATATCCAAGTCTACCATGCTCAACCCTGGCAAAAACCCACCAATTTAGCTTACCCCTGTACTCTTAGCCCGCCCCTACTCCACAATCCTAACTCACTCTTAAAATCACCATGGTTACATTAAAAGTTCTGAACATGTCTGGAAGTTAGTTTACTAACACATAACATTGGTAATACACATGGTAAAAAGACTACCATACAGAGAGAAGTCTTTCTGCATGTTTATTAATAAAGTTCCTTGTCTGAAAGCTAACTTGCAGACATTACAAAAGAGGGCGGGAGCCCCTCTACTGAGAATTACCATGGGTGAAATACCCTGTTCTATGGAATTTCTTCCACGCAGGAGGGTCTATGATCACGTTTTAGCTCACTGCACACTTCATAGAGGAGAAATATCCATTTACATATCAGTCTGATGCCACCCACACGGGCAGTCCAGCACCGAAATGCTAGGGAATTCTCTGAACAAGAGTACCATCAGCTATCCCAAACACGAGTTTCGACCTTATTGGGCCTCCTCAGTAAGTTGAAGCTGAGCCGCTCTAAAGCACAGTGAGCAAGGGGTTCACGTCTGGATTGCCATGGGTTACTTATGGTAAAACCCCAGGTCTTTGAAAAATTACAAAGGAGTGTGGGAGCCCCTCCAATGAGAATGAACATTGATTGAATACCATGTTCTATGCAACTTCTTCAACTCAGGAGGGACTGCAACCAAATTCTCGCTCACTGCACCCTTCACAGAGGAGAAATAGCCATTTGCATACCGGTTTTTGTCCCACCCACAAGGGCAGTCCAGCACCGAAATGCCAGGCAATTCCCCTCTGAACAATAGTACCATCAGCAACCCCAAACACATTTTTGTCCTTGTTGGGCTTCTTCCGTGAGGTGAAGCTGAGCCTCTCTAAGGCACAGTGAGAGAGTGGATTACTCTGGGTTACTTAAGGTGACCCCCAAGTTTTACCAAATTACTAAGGAGTGTGGAAGCTCCTCTACTGAGAACAAACATGGTACAAATACCGTGTGCTATGGAATTTCTTCAACTCATACAGGAGAATTTTACCATTTGCATATCAGTCTAGTCCCACCCACAAAGACAGTCCAGCACCAAAATGTGGGCAATTCTCCTCTGAGCAAGAGTACCATCAGCAACCTCAATGTCAAGTTTGTATAACTTGCGGACATGTTTGGAATTACTGTGTAAAATGAGTCCTAGTTTCTATGGATTCTTACCTATGAATGTAAAATGCAATAAACAACTGTAAACCCTAAACATGTTGACTTTGCCAATGTTTGTTTTAGTAGGTGAAGTTTAAAGTGCTCCTTAGTAATAGTTGTATTAATTTGCTGCAAGAAGTAGATTTGAGAGTCAAAAAGTATATCAAGTTTCATGGAATTGTCCAAAGGGGTAAATGTGTCACCCAGGCAGGGATTCCAAGAGAAAGGTAAGCTAGAAGGGAGGCATGGGTCATTGTTAACTCTGCTTACTAGAGTTGAAGCACAGTTTGTTGGTTTATAGTAAGTCTTGTACTGTGAGTAGGCATGTGGATATTCTTAAATTCAGGTTCTGGGTGACTGTGATTAAATAGGAAGAATTCATATATAGACATTCTTCATAGACACCTAGGCCGACGCGGGGGGGGGTGAAGTTATTATTAGAGCCTCTTTAAAGTTGTCTCATTTGCTAGCTCCAGACTGGGATGACTCTACTCAGATAGGACATGCTTGCATTCAGTGTACTCCAACCAGGAACATACAAATTCTGTTTTGGTATCGCCCACCAGGACCTGCAAAAACATTCCTGGAAAAATGGCATCAATTCCTTACAGATATCGGTAGTAAGCACAAGGAATTACTCTGCTTAGGTGATTTTAACATCTGGGTTGAGGATTTGACCTCTGCCGAGTCTAAGGAATTCTCAGAGATCTTGGAGGCTCATGAGACGAGATATTTGGTAACCTCACCCTCACATAGTCATGGTCACTGCCTTAATGTATTGCAAGATTAAAAGAATATCAAGGCTTAATACCACATAATAGAAAAACACCAGTCACGAATACTAAGGTACAAGTACACTTTATTTTAGCAGAACAGCTGCCTGGCTCTCAACACCCCGCAATGTGTGCAAGCAGACACCGTGAGATGAGAGAGTGCTGGACATTTCAAAAACATTAGTATTTATACAGTTTTCTCACAATACCGGACACATCGTCCAGCCCCTCTTCATGTAACACATTTAACTAGGCTACACAGCCTTTCCATAAAACAATATCCTTGAATAGCTGGTTGTTTTCTGTTAAACACTTCATATGTTTTTCAAACATTGGACACAAAGGTAACAGTCCTTATTTCATTTACTTATAGTTGTTCTTAAGTTTAAAGTCAGCTTAGTTTCAAGGAACAAAAACAAAGATTTCTGCAAAAGCACATGTGCAGCTATTCATCATTCTGTTTCGCTATTTGAACGGGGAAGACACTGTTGGTACAGATGGCATCTAAATTACTGATTAGCACGGCTTTTGCTTAACTCCAAGGTTTCCTTGGTGCAGGAAAAACAATCCACCTTAGCAGCTTCAGCATGTTTATCTACGTTGACACAGTACAAAGTTAATTTTGCTCTGCTGGAGCCAAAAACACAAATTCTAACATGGGACAGAAAGCAGGAGTTAATCAAAATGGAGGATAACTTAAAATGGCGGCGTAGTCAGCCTATTTCAGGTTCATTCAAATGCGATTTACAGTGTGGTGTGAATGTGCTTAGGCCCATGTTTACTATCAGACGGTATGTATGCAAAATATACTTTTACAAACCCTCCTTTTGGCCTAAGCCAAGAGCATTACTGACATTAGCATCATCCGAAAACCATGTATCATCGTCAGAACATCCTGAATCGCTATCCTCAAAAACATTGATTGCCATTAACTCCTTTATAGCGATGTCCTGCATTACAAAGGCATTAGTAATCTTTCCAGGCATATGTGTCTTAGGTTCTAGTTTACCAACCGCTTGTGCACAACTTCATCGTATCATAGAACAAATGACAGGAAGACACTGTATGCAACAGCAGCAAAACAGTACAATGCCAAGGATCACCATTAGAACTGCAAAGATTTTCCAGTCCCAAGATCGTAACAAGTCCCAGAACCATGTGCCAATATCCCAGTTTCCCTCTGAAACATGTACTTCAGTACTTAAGGTGTGCAAATTCTTAATTGCCTTAAATAAAGGTTGGGGAGGAATCGGGTACAAAAACACAACACGTGGATCCCACCATTTTGCACACCCCACCATGCTAAACTATAATGATGTCTAGCACCATCCTATTTTGAAAAGCCACTAATCTAACAGCCTTTTGCTCTAGTGTCATGTTGTATAGGATGTCAGTGGTTTCATTGACGATTTTCGCTAAAACCCTCGCCAATTTTCTAATATCTTGGGAGTTTATTATCTGTCCCCAAAATGGCCCAAAGGATTTAGCAACGTCACCCAGAATCTGTGAGGGAGTGTCAGCATCCTCATCCTGCCTGGGACGAGTTCTAGAAACTTCAGCAGTGGTGGAAACATATACGCCTGGTAATAGTATACCTAAATAACAAGTACCCTCCCAATCTCTTGGCAACCAAGGATATGCCTCATTACCGCAAAAAAAGTAAACAGGATCCCCTACATATAGAGGTCTATCTTCACTAGTTAGCACAGCAACATTAGTACATCCCTCAAATGTACCCATTGGTTGGGAACCCTCTCTTCGTATGGAAAATGGAACAGAGTTTGGACTATGGTTAACAGTATAGAAAGGAGGCATGGCATCCCTATTACCTATGGGAGCCATTTTAAAGGTAATCATTGATTGGTAAGGTCTGGAGAGTCTATCAGAAGGCCTAATAGAAGCAACATTTAGGTTGCTCCTATTCGCAAACAGAGAACATCCTAAAGGTGCTAAAACTCGTTTTTCAAACTCATTGAGATTAGTCCCATCAAAATTCCCAGTGACACTATCTTTCCATTGGCCAAAGAATAATACCCTAAGTGAAGCATAACAAGCAGTAGTTAGAGGGAGTAAATGTATATACCAGCCCAATCCCCTCTCCCCATGTTGTGCCAGATGTGACCATATCCAACAATTGGTCTTATTTAGAATGGCATGGGTTGCGTTCATGATCATCAAGAGGGTGTTGTTATGATAACCCCTATATGTTGTAGGTCTCGAGGACAGAGGGTGTGCGAATGCACATATGGTGGAGACACAGTGGAGACACTTGTAGTTGGCAATAAAACATCAAGCGGATGTGTACTCTCCAAATACCAAAACCCGAATGTCAATGCAATTATAATACCAGCTGTTATTGTGATCAGTATCCATTTGGTCCTCAGGGACCATGACCCTCGATGAGCAGACTCATTATCAGCAAAATGATCAAGATCCTTTTCAGTATGAGTGGCCCCTAAAATAGGCATAGTTTCTCAGCGTCCGTTAAGAAGCCTTATTGTTAGGCTCTTTTAGTTCATCTCTGGGTGGCACTTTGCCACCTGGCCTATCTTGATTGAAGGTAACTTTGCCGATCCCTTCCTCTTATTGTTTGCAGCAGAGGAATGATGAGGGACTGGCTCAACTGTAGTTTCTTGTGGGATTCTTGTGGGCACAGAATCCTAGCTGTACTTTCCTATTCTATTAAATTAATGTAATGTCAGCAGGCCCTAAATCTAAATCCTGTTCCGTGATCGCAGATTGTACCTTACAACTCCAGGTACTGAATGATCGGTGAACAAAGCGTCGTTGTTTCCTGAAGAAGATGAACAAACAGAAACAAGATTGAAGAAGAAAATGAAAAAGCAGCAATCTCCTCAGGCCCCACAGGCTCAGGAAGGACTTTCGAAGAAGAAGCAACAATCTCCCCAGGCCCCACGGGATCAGGAAGGACTTCGGTGACACCCTTAGAGTCGATCAAAGCAAGCTTGTTGTGAGAGTCGGGTTCATCAATTCCCTTCTCCTCCCCTTCGTCATTGGGCAGAGGAAAAGGAATCCTCTTCACATGTGTTGCGTGGATCCAGTGTTTCTTTCTGGTAACATGTACTGCGATTTTTGTAGCCAAAAGGATCTGGTTTGGTCGTTTCCAATGAGGTGCAAGGCAGGTGCCCTTCTCGAAATTCTTCACCAGGATCCACTGACCAGGTCGGAGTCAATGAGCTGGAACCTCGTATTTTACAGAGAGGGCTGCTCGTACCTGTTGGTGAATCAAACATAAGTTTTGAGTCAACTGATCACAATAGTCAGACAAAAGTGGGTACTCAATTTCTTTCAACTGCTTGGGCCTCAGTACATTCCATACATTGTCTGGTCTCCCCATGACAATCTCATAGGGGGAGAGCCCTGTCTTTGATTGTGCGGTCATCTGTGTTGATAGTAATCCTATTGGCAAAGCGTCAGGCCATTTCAGATTGCTGTGCGCACACACCTTGGCAATTTTGTTCTTTAGAATTCCATTACGGTGTTCCACAAGGCCGGCACTATGAGCATGTCTGGCCGAGTGGAACCGTTTATCAATCTGTAATCCCGCACATACTTGCAGGATGGCAGCAGTGATAAAATGTGGACCATTATCAGACCAAATTACTCTCAGCAAGCCAAACCTAGGAAAATATTCCTTAAGTGTGGTCTTTGATGTTGAAATTGCTGTGGCATCTTTCAGTGGGAAAGCCTCAACCCATTTGCTAAAGGCACAGATCACAACTAGGACATATTTATAGTTTTGGCAATGTTCCATCTCAATAAAGTCAAAATAGATCACCTCAAAAGGCATGGAGGGGGACCAAAACTGTTCTTCGGTGTCAGTGTTCCCTTCCCAATGTTATGTTGCAAATATATCAAGCAACTCTGGAGAAAAACATTCAGCAGTTTTCTGGATATTAGTGTTATACCAGATTGGATCTAACTGTTGGGAAATCTTTTTGCCACATATGTGTGTTGGGCCATCAGGCATGGTGACCATAGCAGTGACATAGGCATTGGGTGGCATCCATCTTTGCTTCTCAGTATCCACCCAACAACCCTCATCATCTAGACCCGCTGGGTCCTCAGCCAGCTTCAGCCTGAATTTCTTTTATACAGCTAATCCCTTCTTCCATCATACAAGTATCACTGAGCCATCTTGTTGGATTGAGCATGTACATCTTTGAGTGCAAATGAGCGTTCCCTTTTCCTACATCGTCCGTCACTTTCTTGTGTGCGGCACACTTCATTATTGATAGTTGCATAGGAAGCGCAAGTGCTGACAGCAAAAGGACTATCAGAGTGTCATGTTGAATTTTTGTTCCATGTGAGGTCAAGAATCCTCTCTCAGCCCTAGTCGACCAAAATTATGAACCACCCCAAATGCATACTATCTGTATATATATTTACACGAAGCCCTTCCGATATTTCACAAGCTCTGGTTAGCACAATAATCTCTGCGGCCTGCGCAGAATTATGCGGAATTTGTTTAGTCTCCACACTAGTGCTTAACGTGGTGATTTCATAAGCAGCGGTGGATGTACCATCTGGAAGTTTAAAACAGGAGCCATCACAGAATAGCTCTCCTTGCGGATTCTTTATCCTCACTTTGTTTTATGCATGCAGCAGCAGCTCCAGCTCTCAAACATCTTGGCAAAGCACATGCAACACGCTCTAATGTGGAGGAAAAGTAGCCGCACAGCCTATTCTTGCCCCCATGTTCCTGTGTCAAAACAGCCAGAGCACATCCATCACGTTCATTCACATACAAAACAAAGCCTTTCTTGTAATTCAGTGTGCCCAAATCTGGTGATGAACACAGTGCAGCCTTAAGCAGATCAAAAGCATTCTGCCAATCCATGTTCCACGGTAAAGGCAAAGAAATGTCCTTCTTTTTCAGTGCCAAGATAGGTTTTATCAAAAAAAAGAAAAATATGGGATCCACTGTCTACAATATGAGGCCATGCCTATTAAACCTATGACCTCTTTCTGTGTATTTGGAACAGACATATCAGAGATGCTTTGTATCCGTTCAGGTGTCAGTCTTCTTCCCTCCTTCGACAGTAGATAGCCCAAATAGGAGACCGCCTGTTGACAATACTGAAACTTGATCAACAAAGCCTTATGCCCATGCACTGCTAAATGAATAAGCAGCAACACGGTACCCTCATTGCAAGCAACTTCAGAATCAGAAGCTAGAAGTAGATCATCAACTTATTGCAACAATGTGCAACTGGAAGGTAACTCAAGTGTATCAAGCTGTTCTTTCAATGCTTTACTATAGATGCTTGGACTCTCAGTGTACCCTTGCTGCACACAAGTGAGTGTGAACTAGCGCCCCCCTAGGGTGAACGCGAACAAATATCTGCTATCAACATGTAGAGGGATACTATAGAAAGCGTTTTTTAAATCCACAAAACTAAAATGTGTAGCCGTGGCTGGAATCATAGTCAGAATTGTGGTAACATCAGGCACACTTGGAAACTGTGGAGCAACAACCTTACTAATTGCGTGCAAATCAATAATAAAATTAAAAGGAAGCGCATTATCCCCTTTCTTGTAAACTGGTAAAATCGGACTATTGCACACACACTCCCTGCAATTTCCTCAATTACACCTTGTTGTACGAAATCAGAAATTATACTCTTCAAAGCCTGTTCACCTTCAACCGAAATCTTATACTGTGTAATACGCAGCAATTGAACTCCTGGTCTCAACACAATTTTAACAGGTTCAATATTTAAACACTTCTATATGAATTTATACAGTGACCCCATGAATGTAGACCCAGATCGGATGGACCAATTCTTCTCGACTTTGCAGATTAAAAAATTGACAGAGGAAGATAAAGAAACTCTAGAATCAAAAATAACTTTAGAAGAGGTCAGGAAAGCAGTCTGGAGTTTGAATTTAGAGAAATGCCTGGGGCCAGATGGTCTACCAGCAGAGTTTCATCGTGCAATGCAAGAAAATGTTCTGATTCTGTTGAGAGACATGTTTGTAAATTGTAAAATGAAGGGTATTTTACCACTCAGGCTAAGACATGCAACAATCTCCCTCTTACTTAAACAAGGTCATCCAGAGATGGAACTAGGAAGTTATAGACCTATTTCTATGATTAATAGAGACAGCAAAATCTTATCCAAAACTCTGGCGAATAGATTGGAGAAGATACTCCCACGGCTAATAAATCCCAACCAAGCAGGTTTTTATAAAGGGTAGAGTTTCGGCTTCGAACATGCCGAAGTTGTTACTTACCTTGGATGAATCCCACAAAATGAAAATGGACTCAGTGGCCTTGTCCCTCGACGCAGAAAAAGCTTTCGATCGAGTACAATAGGAATTCCTGCTGAGAACGATGGAGACGATGAATTTTGGAACTGAATACCTGAGTTGGATTAGAGTGCTCTATAAAAATCCTACAGCAGAGATTAACACGATTGGGAAAATATCGGACAAATTGGAACTGCAACGTGGGACGCGCCAAGGTTGCCCTTAATTCCAATTACTTTTTGTGATTTCAATGGAACCACTGGCGGAGGCAATAAGAGTAGATGACAGGATTATTGGAATTAACTATAATGGGGTTTGTCAAAAGCTTTGGGTACACGCCGACGATCTGCTAGTGGTTATTCAAGATCTTACATCATCTATCCCGTCACTGATGAATTTGATTGAGGAATTTGGTTTGGTATCAAATTATAAGATACATTGGTCCAAATCAGAGGCTCTGCCCTGTCTCATTCGACCAATGGAGTACTGATAAGGAACTTTGGCTTCAGATGGTGCCCATATAAGATGAAATACTTGGGCATATTTATCACGAAGAATATTGGGGAAATGATGAGCCTAATTATGGACATGATAATGCAAAAATAACATTCGAAATAGAACGATGGGAGTCGCACAATCTGTCATTAGGAGGCAAGGTAAACGCTATTAAGATGATGTTAACAACAAAAATAACCTATGTCCTGAGTATGATTCCCCATACCATTGAAGAAATCATTATTGAAGAAGGTGGATAGTATACTCCAATCTCTTTTATGGAATAAAAAGGTTCAGAGATTGAAACGATGGAAACTACAACTACAAGCTAATAGGGGAGGATTGAACATTCCAAAATTTGAACGTTACCATCAGGCGTTCACGTTGCAACATGTTATGCCATTCATTGTAGAAGATGAAGATGAATGGGCAATCGCGGAGGTGAATAGGGCAGGACCCTTGAACACATGGGTGATCCTATCAACTTCCAATACAGATTGTGGGGCTCGTTCTGCCTTGACAGAATTTTTTAGATCAACCTGGAGGGTGTATGAAGTTGCATCGAAATTGAGAGCAGGTCGAATTAACACTTCTTCAATATGGATGAATCCAGTAATTAAGATAAATAACAAAACCATGTTTTGGATAAATTGGTTCGCAGCTGGAATACAAAATCAAAGATTTATTTGAAGGGGAAAGGTGGAAATCATTTCAACAGTTGAAAGTAGAATACAAATTGACTGACTGCACATATGGAGAATTTAGGAGTCTGAAACGGGCAGTGAATATGCCAAAATTGGACAGTTCAGAGTTAATGAACACTATTAAGAAATAGGGCAGCATTCAAGAGAACATGGCATCTGAGATGTACAACATGTTAAGCAGGTTTTCAGAGGGGAATAAAAAGATCCTGAATACATGGTCGGCGTGCCTAAATGAAGAAATGACACAAGGTAGATGGGAAGCACTCTGTGAGAATATCAATAGAATGTCTTTAAACATAGGAGAGAGGGCACGTCAAGTTAAAATCCTGAACAGACTGTTTTGCACACTGGTTCAAATGTATAAGCAAGGTTTGATTATGACAGACATTTGTTGGGGATGTGGCCATGCTCGAGCAACAATGGAGCATATGGGAGTGTTACAAGGTGAGAGATTTTTGGAGTGGAATTACCGGTTTGACGAACAGAGTGCTAAAGGAAAACCTGGATTTTGACTTTGAGACATTGATCCTGGGAGAAGTTACGACATTGGAGGACTTAAGTCATGATCAAGTAACCTGTATTTTATAAGGGGCTTTAGTGGCAAAAAAAATAATCTTGCAAAATTGGAAGTCAACAAGTTTTCTGACATGGAATTCTTGGGTGGAAGTAATGTATACAACTTGCAATATTGAAAACGTGGTTTTATCAATGCAAAAGAAAGAATCCCTGTTTCAAAGAATTTGGGGAGCCTTCTTGAGTTTGATCATCTGTTTCAAGGAGAAGTTTGCAGCAAAAATAAGTAGATTGTTTGATATTCTGTATTTGTGCAAAATGATTGTGTGTGGATATATATGCATTGAGTATTGGTATTTGATTAGTATGATTTTGAAGGCTGAATGTTATTCCCCTTTTTTTCTTTTTCTTTTTTTCTCTCCTTCTCTTCCTCTCTTCCTCTCTCCCTTCCCTCAGATGGTGGGTGTGGACAGTAGATCGTAGTTGGTTTGTGTGGGGTGGGTCTAGGGTTTATACATTGTTATAATTTTGGGGGATCTTAGTAATATATGTGTAAGTTATTGTGTGCTTACTTGTTTGTTGAACATTTTGAATAAATTGGTTAAAAAAAAATAGAAGCCTCGCAAACACAGGCAGATGCTTTTAATGACTATTTCATGAAAAAAATAGAATTAATCAGAGAAAGATTGCCCAATCTCTACTGACGGAATCTGAGGAGCAACTAGATGAGCTAGCTGGGTTACCAGTTTAGATGGCTCACTAATTCATAAACCTTTTATAGTTACAAAAGTTTCAGAGGAGATGGTACATTCTTTACTTTCTAATTTGAAACCTACGAATGATGCTTTATTTGCGATTCCATCATCGGTAGCAAAACGTTGGCCTCAGATATCTCCTCTTTTATTACAGATTTTGTGAACAAGTCTTTAACTACAGGTATAGTATCAGCAAACCTGAAGAAGGCAGTTGTTATCCCACTGCTAAAAAAAGTGAAATTAGACCCTACAAATCTCCAAAATGATATGCCAGTGGTAGGATAACCATGGGCTGCAAAGATTCTGAGAAAAATTGTTATGTCCCAGTTACAGGATTATGTGGCACAGGAGAAAATACTGGATCCTTTACAATCAGGTTTGTGACCAGTATTCAGTATAGAGACTGCATTACTGGCAGTTTGGGATGATCTCCTGGAGATGGCAGATCAGGGGGACATACCATTGTTGATCATGTTGGACCTATCTGCTACATTTGATACAGTAGATTGTAAGATCCTGTTGAGATGTCTCGAGGAGGTTGGAAAGATCTCTGGACAAGCTTTACCGTGGTTTAAGTCATTTCTGACGGGAAGAGAACAAAGGGTCTAATTTGGAGGATTCCTTTTGGATTCCCTTATACAAATGTGCGGTGTCCCACAAGGTTCTTTACTCTCCCCTCTCATCTTCAATTTATATGTTAAACCTCTTATGGATATGTTGAGGAAACATCAAGTTAAATTAAGAAAAATGATGGAGGAGCAAGCTGAGAAAGGTTTATATTTCATGAGGCAGAAATATTGGGAGGAAGGGGATAAAGGAGGACGATTGCTTGCTAGGAAACTGAAAAGTTTGTCGGATAGATCGTTTATACAGAAAATAGAGGATACAGTTGGAGAGGTAAAGGTTCAAAGTGTTGACATTTGTGAATGCTTTAGGTCCTTTTATGCTTCTCTTTATTCGGATGTGTGCCAAGTTGAGGATGGCAAACTAATGGAGTTCTTTAATAGAATAGACATTCCTTTTTTATCTGAGGAGGGTAGAGAGGTGCTTGATGCTCAGATTATGGAAACAGAGGTTGTGGATGCTATTAATTAACTTAATATGGGTAAGTCCCTTGGTTCAGATGGGCTGCCTGTAGAGTTTTATAGAGTGTTTAGTTCGGTTTTGGTGCCCAAATTGTGTGTTTTGTTTAATAATTTTCTTTCAGATGGAGTATTATGTCCAACGATTCAGAAGGCGATTATTACCCTCATTCCAAAACAGGGAAAAGACTTGTCAAAATGTGCTTATTATCGTCCCATTTCTCTACTTAATGTGGATGTTAAAATTTTTGCGATGGTCATGGCCACTAGGTTGCAAAAATATATGGGTGAATTGGTGGGCTGTTCCCAAGTGGAGTTTATGGTTGATAGATATGGCTATGATAACATTAGGACATTGCTGAATATAATAGGGTTGTCTTGTGCTAAGGTGGAGGATATATTTTGGGTTTTTTTTACGCCGAAAAAGCATTTGATCGTGTGAATTGGTCATTTCTAAATTTCACGCTGCTTCGGATGGGCTTTGGCCAACAACTTCTGAATGCTATAGGTGCATTGAAACACAATATCTCGGCTAAAATATGGGTTAATGATGTTATGTCTCAGGCTTTTCGGTTGTATAGAGGTACGAGACAGGGGTGTCCTCTTTTGCCCTTTTTGTTTAATTTGGTCCTGGAGCCGTTGTTGGCATATTTTAGGCAGGAGCAGAATATCTGTGGTTGGAAGTTGAGAAATGGTGAGGTGAAAGTCCTAGCATATGCTGACGATCTGACGGTGGTCTTAAGGAATCCGGAGATGGGTGGACCCTTATTGAGAAATATGTTGCAGGAGGTGGGAGAATTGGCTGGCTATAAAGTGAACTGGGGTAAAACGGTAGTTTTTCTGCTTCAGATGAACCCGTTGAATGGGAGGTTGTTGGATTGGGATTACCAATGGGCTGATGTTTCGGTGAAATATTTAGGAGTCTACTTGGTGCGTGATATTAAGAGAACGGTGGAATACAATGTAGACAAATTGAAGGAAATTCTGCTGAAGGATGTACAAAGATGGTAAAGATTGACTCTAAGCATCTGGGCAAGAATCAATGCTATCAAAATGATGTTGTTGCCAAAGGTCCTGTATTTTATTCAATCACTTCCCCTTAAATTTACTAAAAGAGTGCTCCGGAGCATTGATAGGATTTTCATGGACTTCCTATGGGGAAAGGGTAATAAGCCAAAAATTCCACGATTTATTTTGGTGTGTAGAGTTAAAGATGGGGGCTTTGGGTATCCGGTGTTGGAGAATTATTGTAGGGGCTTTTTATTAAAGAAGGCTTCTTATTACTTTGCGGAGCGTTGCGGATCAGACCCATATTGGCTTTCAATGGAAAGGGAACTGCTGCATCCCTTTTTCCTGCACTGTTTATATTCTTTTGGGAGGTTTGGCGAATTCTGGTACTAAATTGGAGGCTCTAGTGGTTTCTAAGTCAGTGTTGGTTACTTGGATTCTGGGGTGTGGGCAATCCTTGTATTTGTATGATTCGGCCTCTATTTGGCTGAACCCGGGTTTAGAAATTAATAATAAAATGCTTAATTGGTGGGGTTGGGCTAATAGGGGCATTCTGAAGATAGGAGATGTATGCAGGGAGGGGAGGATGGTTCCGTTTGAAGAATTAGCTAATTGTTATGGTTTGCATAATAGGGAGGCGGGTAGATATGGGCTTTTGGAGCGATTGCTAATGGAAAGATTGCAAATGTTGAGTGGACCTTTGAGTGGTAGTCCTCAGATTTGTGAGATCTTCGCTACATCTCCTAGGACAGTTTCTACATATGTTAGGTTGATGCCTTTGCAGGACTGTGGGCCTCATTACACGCAAGGCGGTAAGGGTTAACGGTCACCGGTAATGGTACCGGTGACCGTTAACCCTTACCGCCTTACTACGAGGTCCCTTTGCGGGTAGGTACTTTAACGCCTGCTGTTTAGCAGGCGTTAAAAACCAACTCGCAAAGGGACCAGGGTGCTAATTACGGTACCGCAATTTGCGATACCGTAATTAGCAGCTTCCCCATTCCCATTATGCCCTATGGGGCAAAAATGGGAATGGGGAAGGGCAATGGGGGAAGGGGGAATAACCACCCCGCCAACCTTGCAATAGGGCGGTAATTCCCCTTTCCACCAAGGCGGTGCCGGTATTTTACCGGCATGGACCAAGGTGCTAATAGCACCTTGGTCCTCCGCATAACGTGTAATGAGGCCCTGTATGAGGAGTTCCTGGGATCAGTTGCGAATGAAGTGGGTGTCTGAATTGGAAACTGATCTTTCTGATGACTTGTGGGATGACAGCTGGAGGGCTTCAGTGAGGGCCAAAGTTGATTTAAATATGAGGTATATTCACCAACGTCTTTTAGGCCGTATTTATTGGACACCGGTGAAAATGAAGGAGAGAGGCTTGGCTGATGTAGATCTGTGCTGGGTGTGTGGAGGCTCGAGAGGGACCTATCTACATATGCTCTGGGAGTGTAGTAGAGTGCTGAACTTTTGGAGATAGGTTTTGGATTGCATCGATGTGGTAACTAGTATGACATTGCCTCGTACTTTTCTATCAGTGATTTTCCTTTCAACTGATAGTCGAAATGTGGAGATGTGGGATTGTTCAGAATGGATTGATAGAGCGTTGTTGAAGGCCATGAAACAAATAATGAAGGTGTGGAAGTCCAGGAAAAAGCCACTGGGTGTCGGATATGCGGACACTCTCTTGGTATGAGAAGACTCAGGCAATTCGACAACATCGGGAAACTGAGTACGAGGAGAGATGGGGGTCATTTAGGGATTTATTTGGATAAGGTGTAGACTTTGGTTTATTTATCTTTTATGGATTTGGAGTTTGGGGGCTGGTAGGGGTGTATGTTTTGTTCTGTTGTTGTTTTTTGTCTTTTGTGTTGTCATGTCTTGCTATGGGATAGGAGGGTGGGAATGTTTTCTGATTTCTTTCTGAAATACTGTTAATTTAGTAGTAATTTGCATTTTGTTGCACTGATGTACATGGAGTATTCTTTCACATGTTCCCATTCTGATGTTACTCAGTTGCATTATTTTCTGTATAATTATTAAATAAAGTTGGTAAAAAAATAAATAAATAAATTCCATTCATATGCTGACGATACTCAAGTATTTCTGAGAGTAGAGATATTGGAGGAGACTTTTGAACTAGTGGAACACTGTTTAAAGGAGGTGCAAGCTTGGATGGATGTCAACTATCTGTTGCTAAAAGCCAATAAGACAGAGGTCGCATTATTTGGCTCTAAACATCATTTGCAACACAACAAGCAGTTATTGTCACCATGCTTGTTGGCTCACAATTGGATTTCTCTGCAAAGATAAATAATCTGGGTTGTATTTGAGAAGATAATATGGGGTCCAGAGCACAGGTTAGTGCGAAAGTACAATCTGTGTTTTACGCCTTATGGAGGCTGAGACAGATCCTGCCATTAATAGCAGATAAGGACAGGGCAAAGGTTGTGGGGCCTCTCATCGACTCACGACTGGATTATGGTAATGCTCTGCTGACATGAATTCCAGCATCCCAACTACAGAGACTCCAAGTGGCACAAAATGCGGCAGTTAGATTGGTGTTTGGGGTGCCAAAATCATCCCCTATCTCCAATCTAAGGCGGTCACTACGTTGGCTAGCTGTGAAGGAACGCATCGATTTTAAAGCTCTCTGCTTTGTCTTCAAATGCGTTAACCAGCTAGCCCCAAGTTATCTGTGGGATAAAATTAAGACTTACACCCCTGGCCGTCAACTATGCTCATGCTACAAGAAGTTGCAACAAGTGCCACGATCAAGATAGGGAACCGAAGATGTGGAGTTTACGGTCCAAAACTTTGGAAGACCCTCACGAGAATTATCCGAGAACTTAAAACTCTTACTGCATTCCAAAAGGCTTTGAAGACCTATCTATACTGTTTGGGGAATACCAATGCCTAGTTACTGGTTTATGCAAATTTTTTGAATTAATAACATTTACTATGTGATATATGTCCATATATCTCCACCCAGATACGATTAACTTTGTCAGGTGCCCGCTTATAAATAAATAAAAAAAAATAATAAACACCTACTGCCATGCCTCCTTGGTCTAGTCCAGATTCCAGAGATTATTTCCGGCTTCCCTGGTTTTTGGCATGGCGCCTCCCGGATCGGAAAAGAAATGGATACCACATCTGCCACGGATCCCTGGGGGTTTTCACAGTGTTTACCTGACACATAATCTCCATGCTATCATGTGAAAAAAATCTTGTGAATGCTGAAGCACTTATCAACTCATTTTTCTGAGAGCAGCATTCCTGTTTTTCTGATTCCCCTCTTTGTGAAGCGATACTGACCCTGGCCTATTTCCCAGATGTTGAATTAGAGTCTTCCTTGGTTTTTGCATGTTGGCAGCAGATTTCCCGGCTTTCCTGAACTGGTTCTGTCTAACAGATAGGATTTGGACTCCATGCAATGTGGTTACATTTCCTCTGATTTTCTGTTCATGGTGGTGCAGTGTGTAGGAGCAGGCTCCTGATTGGACAATACCTCTCCCCTGTAGCTAGTTTGCGCACTTGTTCCGTATGGGCCAGGTCCATCGAACTACGTTGTTTTCTTTTCCCCTTTTATCAGTGGAACGGGTCTGCTGGTCTATGGACTTCCCTCTGCTAAGTACTCTGGGCTTAAGGAGGCAGTGTATCCCCCTCAGGTAAGGTGTTGGGAAGGTGGGGGAAATTATAACAGGGTACCAAAACACCAAATATCTAACCACTGTTCCACTTTCTGAATCAGAAGCCTTGTGGTGTCCCTCCTTCGCCTTTCCGCCTGATTCCTCCTGACACATGTGCATTTTGGGTGTCCTGTAGGGTAATCTGGAGGAAAGCCTGTTGCTCCCAGGTCGTTCCAGGGTCGAGGTCATGACACCTACTTCACTCAATTGCTTGCAGTAGCCTGCAACAGCATCAAGGGTGTGATTGGAATGGAAATGGAAATGTTGTTGTTACAGTAGACTGAGTAGACTGAGTACCTCATTGCTATACTAAACGAGATTGCCACCTTGCAGAACTTTTGGAAATAAAATGAAAGATATAAAAACAATCAGAGCCTAAAACTCTATGAAAAGCCATATTGCTTCCAATGTTCAACCAGAACCACTACTGAATCATGTACAAACCTAAGGTCCCTTTTGAATACATGTTGAAATATAGTTTCCTCTACAACTGGCTGTATGTGATCGTCATTGTCTAGTCTGAGTCCATGATGTGTATGGTTCAATGGTTTTATCTGGCTCTCTTGCTTCGTTTCCAATGCAGCACATGATGGCATCCAAACATTCCAGTTTGGAATGCCTTCACGCGCTGTCCAGATGACAGTTGGAATCGGTTGTGGAAGATCTGACTGGACGGACCTGTTGTTGATGTCTCGGAAGGCAGGTGTGGCTACCACTCCATCGGTGGTGCCTCTGGGAGCTCGAGGGATCTGACCCATGGTGTTGCTGGGGACATGTATCAGCCCGCTCAGGACTGTGCAGTGAGTGACCGCGAACTTGGTGGTTTGGTTTATGGCCGCCTTTGCTCCGCATCTGCTGGCACTTGGGGTGGAATAGCTGGGTGCGTGGACCTAGTGAGACCCCTTCTTTAGAGTCCATATGGGGGATCTGAAGGCCTTCATTGTGGAGGCGCACCATCACCCCCAACTCTGCTTTAATGACTGTGTCCCTCACCAATCGGCGCTCGAGTCAGGGCTCGTGAGGGAGGTGTGCTGGCTCCCTGCGACCAGTGAAATGGAATTGTGTGTGGGACAGAAAAGCCTGGTGTGATGTCCAGATTATATATCTCCCTCGCAGTCCAGGTCAGAGATTGGGAGGCTGCAACTCTGAGGCACAACAACACCCTCTTCACCGGTTGTGTCCCTCACTTACCGGAGCTCTTGTCGGTGCTCACCTGTTATTGGGAGGGCATGTGCGGAGATGCTTGTGGGATCAGTAGTGCTCCAAGGCTGATTGTTCCTCTCTGGATGATCCGTTAGAGGTGTGTGTGAATACTCCCATTTAGTTCCGGCAGATGAGGAGGTGAACTCGTTAAGACTGCATATTTTAAGGAGGCATTTCACAGCTTCATTGCATTCTGTGTGGAGGATTGGCGCCATCTCCTGGCCAGAAGCTGTGGATAGCAGTGTTAAACTGCTTGTTGTTGGTGTGACTATACAGCGGGAGTTGAAGGGGAATTGTTTCAGTTCGTGGCCCATTCTGATACCTTACTTAGGTGGAAGGTCGTTTACATTGTGTTGGAACAATTGGCACAGTGGGAGCTTGTCCCTGTCTGAACGTCGGTGCATTGGAAGTTTGTGGTGGTCTAGTGAATTGCCATCTGTGTTAAGTACTGTACCTATGTATTTTCCATATCTATCATGCAGAACTTGGAACTGCTCCATAAATCTTTGGCAACCCTGGGGAAACCCAATATACCATGGGAGGACTGGAAAGACCTTTTTAGATTGTTCTTTGTGGCATCAGGGTTTGAAAGATTTTCAGATGAAAGGAAGTGTTCAGCCGATATGTGTTGCGTGAGGGCTGAGGCAGTCAGAGTGATCAGAAAATTGCATGATCTACAAGATGTTGATGGTGGGAGGGTGGGGGCGGGCATGGTGATGGGTTATATGGGAAGGCTATGAGGAAACTGAATGCATAGTACTGTAGACATGTCAATGTGGTGTTGGAAAGGTGCAGGTTTTTTCCAGGAAACAGGGCATTGGCGAGATTGTGGATTATTTTGTGGCAGATTTTAGAGGATTGTTGGCTTCATGTGAATTTATGGGGAGGGAGGATGAATACAGACAGTACCAATTGATGATGCAAACATCTAATCCCAAAATACAGGAGCGGTTGTGGCCAGCCAAAAACCCTCTGTTACAGGATGCATTTAAGTTTAAGGGAGGTGAATGCCAAAAATGGTAAAGAACATATTCCAGTAGTGAAGGAGGGAGGGAAGAGTTGGAAGTGTTCTCTGAGGAGCCTAATTTATGTGCTGTTAAGAGATTTAGCAAGTCGGGAGGGAGTAATCCAGGAAACCAACAAGGTATGCCAAAGGGGCATTGTCGAAATATGGGTTTGAAAGACATGCCATTAATCGGAAAGTATTCCTTGCAATGAGACGGAAGTGCAGGAAATGTGGTGTTGTGGGACATTTGGCTAGGTTTTGCAAAGTCAACAATGGCACAGCTGTGGGAGAGATGGGAGTGAAATGTGTCTCTGAGGAGAAACAAGAGTGGGCCAGCAAAGTTGTCCATATTGTGGGGAAGAAGGGGGCTGTTGGTGATGGACAATATGAACCCCCAGAGGTGGAAATTGTGATGGCAGGGTGTGCCATTAAAACTTTGGCGTACTCAGGTTCACCATATGCCATTATAGAAGGAGATTTGGGTTGATAAATCACACACTCTGCATAACATTGACATTCGGCTAAAGGCTTACGGTGGGGGAAAGATGGTCATTCTGGGTTTTGTGTGATGCAATCTTGCCTATGCTGGTAGAAATATACATGCTAAAGGTTAAGTGGCAGCCATGGGTGATTGCTTATTGGGATGGAAACATCAGGGAAAGGAATACACTACAGAAGGTTATTTAAAGATTGGGGTGGCATAAGAACACCTTATCATGATAGTCTGGAACAAATAACATTATTTATTCTAATGCATTTTCCTTAATGATCAAAGTAAATACTGCATATTTCACAGGAATGAAGACAGGTTAAACCAATATTTGCTTGTGCTCCAAAATGTCATGCCGAATTGCTTTTATCTAGCTTTTAATATATGAATCTGTCGGGGTGAATGTCCCTGTGCTTGCTTGAATATTGTAAGAATGTTTCCTTTCCTGAGGAAGAGAAGCATGCTATGTTTCAGACGGCTGCACACTTTGTCAGAGAACGCAACACAGAATTCAAGCAGAAATGCCTTTCAGGAGCACTTTAAACCAATAGCCAGACATCTGACAGCATTATTATTTTGTTGAAAGTGTTGCTAAGCTGTGTCAAAGGGGTCTTAAAGAACACTCCTACTCCAAGAGACTGTTCAAGTGTTTTTATTGAACTTTTAATCAAGAACCCAAGGCCATCCCTCTCTCCCTTCTAAATGCACTACTGTCTATGTTCTGACGGAGTACTTTAAGGGCAATGCCTTGTCTGTCTAAGATCCCTAAGGGAATTCCTAGACTGGCCCTACAATATCAATATTGTTAAATGATTAAAAATGATTATGGGGGTGCCTTTCAGATGCTCTAGCCAGCTCAACCTTCTTCAGAGAAGGCCCACGTGTTCCTCTCTCCCTCCCCGGCTGATGTTCTCCTCTCAATTCACTCCTTCATCCAACTCTACCCAATCTTCTATCATCCTCATCCTCCTCCCCACATGTTCCTTCTCTGGAACTCTGATGTATTTTGCGTAATACCTGCCTCCACCTTCAGATGTCACTACTCACTCCTCCGCTCCACTACTTCCTCCTTCAAACCTCTAATCCATCATCCCCGTATTCAAAACAGTTACCCTCCTATCACGCCCACAAACACCTTCCACTTTATATCTACACCATTATAATACTCTCACTCATTCGCCTTGCACGTTCACTCACAACCCAGTACCAATTGCTCTCACAACCAATACCTCAGCATATCCTTAATTTGCCTCAACACTGTAGTCCACCGTCCTTCCTCCTGCTGATTTCTTGGTCTACCACCCCTCTCCCTCTGACCTCACTGATACAACCCACAACTTCCTGCCATCATTATTAGTATTACCGAGCTTCTCCCATTGGTTTTTTGGCCCTGGCCAATCCAGCCCTTTCTTCCTTGCATGCAGGGTCAGACTGGGAGAAGAAATAGGCCCGGTCACCCAAAAAAAAGTGGCCCACCCATCGCCTCAAAAAAGTGGCTCACCCTTCGCCTCACGCCCTTTGACCTCTTATGACATCACCGGAAGTGATGTCATTTGACCCCACCCCAAAGTGACATCCCGGGAAGCGATGAAACACGACCTTTCACCTCTGGACGAAATAGGAAGTGTCATCAAATAGCATTGCGCCTAAGTACACTAAATTACTGTGAATCCAAGCAGACGTCCAAGGCCAAATAATAATGTTATTGTATAGAACTTATGCTTAAGCTCTTTTTTAAAGAACAAATATGCATACAATATCATCCAACTTGTGTTGGTACTCATTTATCAACCTAAGAAGGATGAAAGGCTTTTTGAAAAAAAAATTTGAAAAACATATATATTTTTTTCTTTTTTTTTTCTTCCAAACCGGCCCAGGCATGGCCAGAAACCAGCCCCCACTCCCCAGGGACGATTTCGGCCCGGCCACGGGCCGAAAGGCCGAGGGGCCAATCCGACCCTGCCTGCATGGGACCTGTTACAATTATGAGAAGGTACAGGTAATTGGCTGCCCAAGGCCGTCATACGGCGAGAATGGCAGCCCGTGGTATAGAGTGTCCTAGTTGGTATTGGTGTGCCACTGAGTGGGAATGTTAAAGATAAGTGGCAGTTCGCCATGGAAACGCTGCTTCATGTCCAGTCGGCGGTGTAGCTGTTCTGCTGCAGAGTTCCGCTGTTCTGCGGAGTGGCGTGCAGCCTGGAAGGCAGCTGCGTGAGCTCTACACTCCTTCCTCCTCTAGCTCTCTTTATGTTTGTCAGTTTGTGGACTCCAACGCTTGAACACAGTTAGCATAGTGCACTGATTGTTTGTGCTCCCTCTGGTGGTCTTTTCATACTGCTGTAGCATTGGTTCTGGTTCCAGGAAAGAAAGGGAAAGTTGGCAAGTATTTGTGTCAAGAGGCATGGAGCGATGCGTTCCATGTGTAAACTGGCACTTGGGGAGCGATGCAGGAATTGGGGCCTTCTCAACTGTCACCGTCGATCCCTGGGTAGGGCTGTCTCTGGCTTATGCTGTGGTAGCCTCCACCCTGAACCTCCCAGGCTGAGAGGGGTTCCTATTTCCTCATGACAAGGTCATGTTACTGATCTCATCACAGCTGTTAAACAAGTATTATGTGACAACAAAGGTATTTTTGCAACAATTCAATACTTGTGTAAATGACAATGCTGTATGTGGACTAGGATGTGGATACTTCTATGTTGGACAGGTGGCAGGTATATTGAAAGAGCGAAGAATTGACCTACATTCACGTAACATCCAAATCAAGTGCAGGGAGACATTACATTGGGGCTTCACATAATGCTGCACAGGCAAAAGGAATGTGTACCGGACTCGAGAATTTGGGATCACTCATTAGAACTATTTAAACAGGAGACTTTTTGGATTGCTTTCTTTCAATGTCAGAACTTTTGGATGAATTAGGGTATTAATCAGCATGTGTACTTAGTATGGTTTTTGTTTTGAATGTTGTTGGAGTTTATTGAATCTTATTTTTAGAAATTCGTATTAGGTGAGACACCTTTGTTTGGGACACACAGTATTTCTTTCATGTCAATTCTATGTCAGGTGACCTTTACTGGAAACTACTTTGGTAATGGCCACATTTTCTTAACATGGAATTTTATGTTTTTCACGCACCAGAAACACACTTGAAGAAAGTAGCGCTGCATACGCATCAGTTATGTCCTTAATCGCTAGTTGTGATTTTGATCTGAAAAGTATAATTTAATTTAATTAGAAACGCTTTTGGAATCTATGACCTGACAATGTACTCCACATTTGGGTTAGTGACTGGATTGTGAAATGTATCACAATGAAGACATCAAGCACAATGATGTTTGATGCTCATATCCCAGGGCGCTAAAGGAATATTTGCTACCCTTACATTGTTTTCATATATTTTTCAAATAAATGATTTATGATGAGATATATAGAACTTTTGCTATAATGTTTTTGTTGTATCAGAGAGCAAGTAACGATGAACCAATGAGTTATCTTTGGAACGGTTGCAGAGAGGTCTAATACTAGTCTCCACTTTCGAGTCTGGACAATGTAGTTTATTGACGATGGTCGCTGGGGAGTCATGACCACAATACCAGGCGCCTGATTTTTTCTTTATTGCTCGAAAATAATGAGAAATCCAAATGTGAATGCACTTTTACTGCACAAACGGCAGTTATGAAAATGCTGAATCACATTATATCGAACAAGGGGAGAAGGTGTTGCGGGGGTGTCCCCCGCTCTCCTTGAATGCTAAAATGGGTTCGGCGCTTGTGAAGGTGTCCCCCGCTTCATGAGAAGGATTTCGGCAGATAATAAAATATATACAAAAAACAAACAAAAAATAAAGGACCCTGCGGCGGAGGTTCAGAAGTTCCAACCAACTTTAGGGCTAGGGAAATCATGTTGCAGGTAGATGGGCGAGGCGAGGCACAGGAATGCAGGCCAGTTCATTATTTATGTGTTTTTTAAAAAATGTCAGTACTTGATAAAGGTACAGGAAGTACTGAACCATGTTGCGCTATATGCAAATAGTATGAATTGGAACACATTTGGATACAAAGACTTTAAGAAAGAGGATTCTTTCACAGAAGCAAATCAATATTCTGCTATTTACTGCTGAGTAATGTTCTCTTTTGTGAATGGGGTGTGGGTGCCAGGTTTACTGGGCATAACCGATTCTAATAAAGAACATGCTCGTTTAAATAATGCAGATTTCCTAATTTAGACATTTTAATTATACTGTATCCCTCTTAAATCAGCCACTGCGTAGATAGTGTGTGTTTCACGCCTCATATGGTGCTTCACCAGGACCCCTTGTCCTTACATCTGTTTATCGTTTTGCAGGTCATCAGCAGTGGTGCTCTTTTTTATTTGCATCATAAGAAATACCTCTACTCTTTGCAATATAGGTTGTCCAATATCAATTTCCATTTACAGGTTGGGAAAATGTGTGATAATATACATTTAGAATTATGTTTAGCCCTGTAAATGCCTCTTCGTTCCACCAGCCAATAACTGCGTATGCTAAACGTCGGGCCAATTCAGGGCTGTTTTTTCATGCTCTCGGTTTATGATTTGGTTTGCTTCCATTTTTTCAGTGCTACAGCAACACTTGGGAGTACAATGGCGAAGGACACCTCTTGTGTGCTAGACCAGAGTGCTTCAATGCAAGTTCAAATTGAGCAGTTCAACACAGTCTCTGCATCATGGGATTCTACAGCATTTCTGTGATATTCCACACCTACTTTAAGCTCGTATTACCCCCTTAAGGGGCACTTTCCTGGCCTGATCAGGCTTCTAACCCGATAATATGGATAAACCCATCCAAGTTATTTGAAACTCGTGCAGTGTCAAGTAGTACATTCACACTAAGATCCTTGCCCTTGACCCTAACAATGGCAACCTTATCACCCGGCTCCAGGTGAAGCTAAGTAACCTCCCATGGGGCCTCCTCAGTCAGGGGACAGTGCAGCATGAACAGTATTTTAGGTCATGAATCATACTTTTAAGAAAGTGCCCTTCCTTATATTGTAAGGACTAAGCTGGGGCCAGGGACAGGCAGAATCAGGTGACAGTCCTATTCTTCAAGTATTCTTCAGTGACATAGATCAGGAATCAGGGAACATCAGTTATTAGACAGTGATAGAAGGGTACCAAAAAAAGAAGTGGAACTGTGACTCCGGCGGGGGACGGCATAAGAAGGAAAGAAGCAACGTGCAACACATTTATCAAAGGTTGCAGTCATGGTGGTTGACAGCCGATTGAGTTGAAATAGATTTCAATGTAGCTGTAATTGATATCCGGCGGGAAAGTGGAGAAGTGTGATTTAACTTAATAAAGAACAGTTCCAGAAAGGTGAACATGGTTTGAAAAAAGTAGTGGAGATGTTAACAGTAGAAAATAAAAGTAGCAGCACACCGTTCCCGACCGTTCCCGCTGACTTTGACCACTGTTATTAGAAATTAAACGCACACAGGGCATCCATCCAGCAGCTCTCCAGGATCTATTGGCACATTGAGCTCTCACGCGGCTCAATGTGAGCTCCACGCGTCATTCCATTCTTCACATCACTCTTTCACACAGTCACTCAGGATATAAGGCATCTTCCTCCTTTACACGGAGCAAACCATTCCCCAGGAAGGGGAACACAAGGGACACCAAGTGAAGAGCATCGACTCAGCAGTCAGTCTTGACTACCACTCACAAAAGGTAGTAGGGCATCACAAACTGATGACACTAGTGGAGGACAATGGCAGTGGTAGGCAAAAATAATAATGTGGATGTGCCCAGCATACAACATTCACCACAATACAGCCGGCTGTACCTCTAGATCTATGGGGTAGGTAGAAGATTGATTTTATTTTATTTATTGAATGTTTGTAAGGCGCCTATACAAACAACAAATGGTGTTTCAAGGTCCCAGAAGACAAAAAAGGGGGTGCTAACAATAACGGTCCTACTAGACCTTGTGACATTCGGATTGTGCAAGTGCAGCAACAAGACGTGTGAGGGAGGGGGGAGTGCCGGTTTGCACAATATGCAAAGTGCTAGGGTGGGAAGGGAAGTGCAGGGTAAAGAGGAGAAAGTGAAGTGAAAGGGGGGTCTAGAGGAGGGGGAAAGAGGGCAACATGTGCTAGGCATGTGCTTAGGGGAGGATGGGAGGGCAAGTGTCAGGGATTACATGGGGTGCAAGGGGTGAGGGTCCACATGCTAAGGGCGAGGAGGGGGGAGGACTGGGCGGTGGGGTAAGGGGGCTGGTGCCCTGTAGCATTCAGAAGGAACCAGGCAGCCAGGAAGATGGATCAAAAAGCACATACAGGTAATTCCTTGGGTTCCAAGCAACATTCCATTTGTGGCATCGCCCTCACTCTCAGGGTCTCAGGTCTGCATTGTGACGTTGCCCCCCGTTTGACCCTAGGCATGGCTGTGGGGTGATTTAAGGAGCTGGGCACCACCACTCACTATGTGATGTGGGGCCCAGGGGTGGAATGGGCAGAGCACTACGGGCAAATGCAGTCTGTAGCTGTCGCTGGCCCTTTGAAGAGGAAGCCAGATCAGGACTGTAATGCAGGCGGCTCAGAAGAACAGACCGCATGGACGTTGAATCATTATTATAATATTGCATCCAAGTTTGCTCAAGCAGAGCTGACCTGCGGGTCCCCAGACAAGGCAGAGTAACAGGCAAGCAAGGAACAGACCGTGTTGAGTGAGCAGAACTTTGCGTGAGCAGCAGTGGCCTCGCTCACGAGCTTCCGGGTGTGCATGTCACATGCATGCCCTCTAGTAAAGGAACCAAGATGCAGGGACATCTTTATGGGAGGAGAAACGGGGATCGTGCCTCGGGCCCCCATCCTGGCATCCTTTGAGGGGGCCCACACCACTTTAGAGGGGGGGTCAGGGTGGGGAGAAGACCTAAAACGGGTGAACCTGTAGTGGAAAGAAAACGATTTGTTAAAAAAACATTGTTTTTCTACAAAAATGCATTTGTTTAAAAAAAAGAGTAATTGGCTTTTTGCTGATTTCGAACTGAGGTAAATACACTGGTTCACTGTGTGGCAAAATGGTGCAACTTTCAGAATGTTAACTCGACTTTTGCTTCGCACAGAAATACGCTTTCGCCGAGCCCTAGTTCCGATAGTGATGCACACTCAAGTTGTTTATTGTAATGAGATCTCTTGCCCCTCATAGGGTACAATTATTTATTTATTTTGGGCTAATTTCTAGTGTTACCTACCAGTGGAGTAACTTTGCTGAAAATGTTGGGGGGGACATAATAATAATAATTTAGCATTTATATAGCGCTACAAACCCTCAGGTATCTAAGCGCTGCTTATTATTACCCACGGTGTGTGGTGCTCATTTATCGACCTCAGAAGGATGAAAGGCTGAGTTTGGCCCCTCCAGGATTGAAACCTGCACCAGCAGGCTCTGCACGGATGTCAAAGCGAGCACTCTACTCGTTGTGCCACTTGACCGGCTACATGACAACTGAATGAAAGGGGTGGGGTGAAGGGAGGGCAGATGGTGGCTCTGAGGGATCGTTTTGGCTAAATTGTTGAAGGAAATTTGGTTGAATGGTAGATTTGACCGAATTTGGTCACCAACATTAGTTCAAAGCCAAAGATACCGAACATGAAGACGAGTGGTTGCAGGGGTGGCCCCATCAGCTCTTGTTCAATATTTTTGATTTTAGCGGCTGCAGAGGTTTCCCCCGCTTCCTCAGCATTGGTGGCAGGGGACCCAACAAAAAAAAAGAAGAAAAGGGATGCTACAGCGTCTGAAAGGACCCGCGTTAAAGGGATGAATCTGATGCTGCAGGTTACAGGAGAGGCAGCGGATTGAGAAAAGGTAAGTGGGGGGGTTTGTGGGTGTACTGGCGGTTTGAGGGGACATGGGTTTGGTTTTTTGTACCGAGGTAAAAACATAGTCGCGGCGAAAATGACTATGGTTAATTCTGCCGTGATTTTGTATGTTGGTCAAACAACCTAAATCCCTGAGGGATAACACTACACGACTACACCACAAGAGTCCATTGATCACGCTCTGTTATAACTTTCATAAGACTGGTGGTGTATCTTTAAAATTCAATTGGGCCCCCACACTTGTTCAGCCCACCTGCCATGCACCCAGTGACACAACATAACATTCACAAACTTAATTCCACTACAACATACAAACAATGCATTATTTATCATTCATTCAGACACAAATGTCAACACACGTATGCTTGCACACACTCTCACTCACACACAAATGCACCCAGCACCTCCACTGACATACACTGTGTGCACACAACATTTATATGTACATTTACAATAACACATGGAAAAAATGGCGCAATGTCCATTGAGCAGACCAGACGTTATCACCCCCTGATAACTGAAATTTTGGGCGATGTTGACTTGACCTAGCTGAACTATAAAGCCATGGCCGAAAAGAACAGATTCACTGGAATGTCAGCAATTTTCCTGATTTTTACTTTCATTCAAAGGCAGAAACCATTGGTTAATGCAGTACAGTGGGTGACTAAGTATAATTGGTAGAGATTTTGATATGCCATATGTCTCCAAACGTGGGTTCTACACAGCACCTTATATGTCTATGTGCTGATAGATTTTTTCTACAAGATTCTGACTGATTAAAATTAAGCTATGTTTTCCTGTGTGCAAATGGCTCCAAGCAGTGGAGTACCGAGCGGGAGAGTCGCAAGGGGGTGGTCAAGCTGCTCCCCCGTAGCTCTTTTAAGAGCCAGAATGGGACATTTGTCATTGGGAAACCTCTCCCGTTCAGCACCTCAAAGAGGGTGCCCAATGCCAAAATTGTCCCACTGGCAGGACAGTGTGCTGAGCAATTCCTGCTCTGCATGCTCATTGTCCTAGCAGCAGGATACCTTACCTGTACCGAATGGTAGAGGTGTCCCGCTGGCAGGACAATGTCCCAAGGAGCTCCGGGCAGCAGAGGGTCCTCACGTTGCTATGTATCAACAGAGTATTACAATGTGAGCCATTGGGGTACTATTAGCAGGGACTTTTGTGCCTTTAGAAATGTGAATGGGAGGGAGTGATCAGAAGTGAGAAGGGTGCATAATGTTGCATGCTTTATGAAATAATGACTATGGGCCTCAATCCGAGTTGGGCGCAAAGGGATTACCGGCACCGGTAAGGACACCAGTGTCGGTAAACCCTTTGCAGCCTACTATGAGTTTCCTTAGCGGGTCCCTTCCTTAACGCCTGGTCTGACCAGGCGTTATGGACAGGACCCGTTAAGGGAAATCACAGCCAATAACTGTACCGCAATTTGCGGTACCGTTATTACCTACTTCCCCATTCCCATTGAGCCCTATGGGGGCTCAAATGAGAATGGGGAATGGTTTGGTGAATGGGGACTTACCGGTCCCACCAAGGTCGGACTGGACCGGTAAGTCCCCCTTTCACCAAACCGGAGTCGGTACCGGTATGGGAGGCAGTCATGGCGCAAATAGCGCCATGTCTACCTCCATACTCGGAATGAGGGCCATTGGGTAAAAAGCAACAGTTTGCAAATTCAATTTTGTGAGGTAACTCATGAAAAACCCAAATAGAGGCAAGTTACTAGCAGTTCACGGGAAGATTTTCCAACATATTTTTGTGATGCCTTTTCCCACAGTATATGCCAATATTATTATTTTTGATTTATATATTGCAATAGGGCATAAACAACATTGAACCTTTTGCAACATTTCATAGAACAATAAAAGCAATGAAGAACAAATACAAAAACAATTTCAAAGTTTCAAAGCAGATAACAATTATCGCATTACAACATCAGTGCAGTGTCAAAATTACTTAAAAACAATCTTTAAAATATTCATCACGGCAATGCACAAATCCATTCTTTCAAAATTTAAAATACAGTACCAGAAATGATCCGGCGCTTGACACACTCCCAATTTCACAAATGTTAAGAACAATTGAATGCCATTATAAAAAGCAATTTCATGCTTGCTGTCCCTGTATATTTGCAGGCTGGCTGCACCAATATATGCCAGTATTTTCACATACACATAGTGCCAGTAATTTTACTATAAGAAAACATGTTCATGCTGGCTATGCTAACATATTCCAGTATCCCCATGCACAAAGATGCTCCTGCTAGCTTTGCCAGTAAAAATCTTATACCACAGTAACAAAACATGTCCAAACTAGGTGCACCAATGTAGGCCAGTATGGCGACGTAAGAGCACCCATCATGCTTGCTTTATTCCTAATGCCAGTAAAATCAATGAAATGCGACAGTAAGAAAATATAGCTGCCTGGCGGCACAAAGGTTGGCCAGTCCAGACAAGAAATAACACATTTCATGTTTGCTTTACTATTGATGGCAAGTAAAAAATGCCATGTGACAGAAAATATAGCCAGACTTGCTGCCCCAAAGTAGGCCAGTACAGACACATTATAATAACTAATCTCTGCTTTCCAATTGATGCCAGGTACAAAATGCTAAGCCACAATAAGAAAACGTAGCTAGACTGCCTGCGGCAAAGAAGGTCAGTCCAGCCACATAATAACACTTGCCAGGTTTGCATTACCATTGATGTTCAGTAAAAATGCCATGCCTCATTAAAGAATTATAGCCAAGCTGGCTGCCAAATCACTTAATAACACAGTTCATGTTTACTTTTCCATTGATGCCCAATACAAAATGCCAAAAATAACATGCCACATTTAGAATATATGTGCAGACTGGCTGCCAAATGAGCCCCTTGCCCCAAAACTGCAGCAGCCACAAGGCCTGACACAAACACAAGCCTAAACACATACATACACCATTCACTTGCTCATTCACATGCACATACATACTGCATTCACTTGCTCATTCACATGTGCACACATGCAGCATTCACTTGCATATTCACACGCACACCCACCCTTACACCATGTATTTTCTGATACACACTTACAGACACAAACCCACACATACATACACACACACATTCATACTTTTATTTATCTTCAGCCCCGGTCTGGACTTCTCGGTCCTCTCACACTGCCTGACATGGAGGACCTGCAGCTCCCACGCAGCACTACATAGAAAGCAGGATGCAGCGAGAGCTTCCTGGTTCCTAAATATGCACAGAGGATCTAGAGTGTTCTGAGCTTAACACCCTAGACCGTCTGAATGTGAGAGGAGGCACAAGGGCACCCCCTATGAATTTTCAGAACTGCAGTTCTCCAGCATGCATATCCAATGGGCTGTGCAAGGCTGGGGAACAAAAACGCTCCCCGCCTTTCATGGCTCATTGGGCATGCTTGCTGGGGAAAAAAAACTGTCAATGGGAAAACGCAGTTCCTTTAACAGTTAAAGCCATCCTAGGATTGGTGGGGGAGCGCTCAATGGTTTCACTGGTTGGCTTGGCTGATTCAGAATGGGTGTCGAGCCGGTGCCCCATTTCCCATTTTGGACGAACCACCACCCTTAATAATGGTTTTTGCCTTGGCGTGACGTTAGTTCAACACGAAGAACAGCTGATTCAAGCACTAGTCCTGAGTAAACCTGACTATTCTAATTGTGACCTACCTTGGGCTGTCCAGATCCTCCACGTGGTGATTGCAACTGGTTCTGGACAGACTAGACAGAATCATCCTCATGCTTAAAAACCCAGAATGCATATACCTGGTACCGAAGTCACGAATTTGGTGCCCAAATGACAAGAGAATCCATATTAAGGCTTTGTACATTGCACACAACGGCTACTGCAAAATTAGTTGGAAAACTGACAACTTGACCACATGTCTACCCTGCTACTCCATTATCTCCCGAAGAGACAAGGGGGATCCACTCTGGCACAACGGGCCTCATTACGAAATTGATTAATATTTCTGAGAAACTAAACTACCACCAAGCTCAATTACTTTTATCGTCACATGGCAAGTGGCAGAATGGGCTGTTAATCCCCATTTTTGGAATCAAAAGGACGCCATGAGGATTTTGGAACTACTTCTGCACGTGGTAATTCCACCTCAACGAAATTCCTCACTTTGTGTAGTAGATACCTTCAACTGTATGCTAAGGTAATTCTTGCCATTTACTGCCAATATCAGAATGTTGTGGTGCAGTAAAAGTGACAGTTAATCTTATGCAACCAACAAAAGTGGTGCCACTGAACTGCCAAACTCATTCTATGGCCCACAGACTTCATAAGAAGGTGTCCAGAAAGTAATATCTGGGTATAAACTCCATATGTTTAATGAGTAAAATGTAGAAAAATAGTGCCACCATTTGAAACAAACGTGTATATTATAGAATATCTATTTTCACCATCTACAACCTGCCCTGAAGAAGCTCATAATGAATGAAACATGTACAGGAATTTGGTAGTTCAATTCAATGTTCTTCACTTGTCTTTTCAGCATTACATTGTAAGACATTAAGTCGCAGTATAAAATGTAGTATAAAATCAATTTTTCAAACAACCACACTTTTCTGCGGTATAGTCATTGAACATGTATGTTCTTGACTGGTACTACCACACTGTAGAAAGTGAAGCCTAGACAGCCAGCACATTTACAGCTTTCATAGATGTTCCATTATATTGGTGCAAGGCTGATCTCGTTTAATCCCCTTCTCTTTTTTAACTTCCAGGAACAAACTGCACCTGGCCCAAGAATCCTTCAGGTGGAATAATCGAGGATATGTATTCGAACAACTGGAATGCTACCGGAGTTTCAAATGAGCACTGAAATCTGGCCTCCTGAAGCAGTGCTGGAGGTAAAGCGTCTGGCGCTTCTGCTCCTGGCACTATTCTTCTGCTGATCAAGATAACTCTGGAACACTTCTTGCATATCCTTGACTGATATACAAGCTGGAACGTATTTCTCATTCCCGTGAATGACCTGCACTGAACCCTGATCTCTTGTTCTATTCCCTTTTTCTAACACAGCGCTATGAAGCTACTTATTTTGTATATGGCGTGTTACAAACACATCAAAATAAGATAAACACAATTCTTTATTCCAGTTAAGAATTGAACGCATACATCTGAAGAACATTAAGCTAGAGTGTACATCCCACTTAAAGACAGCGGAGGAAATATGTTCATAAAGAGATTTATTATCATAAATATAATGACTCGTGAAATGGAAGGCATATCTCCAGTCACTAACACCATCTCAATGAATGATCGATGCCGCAATCATGGGAACTGGCCAGGCTTAAAGATGCTTCTCTGTATGAAAGAAATATGATAAACAGGGCCTTCATTTCTTCATAAAATCTCATTTTGAATTCAAATTCCATAATGCTTCTCTTTATGTACTTATCAAGATTATATGTCGTGATCTCTCTTTGTTTTAATGCACGAATTATTATGTCACCTTTTAGTGAGGTCGCAGAGGTCAATGCGGAGCGTGTTTCCCCCTGCACTGTTCATGAAAGCTTGCACAGAGCACATCATGATCCCCTTTCTAAAAAATGTTTTTTAAAAAAATGTTTTCATAAGGATTTTCACAAGGGGTTTCACATTAGGTTTCTCTTTTTCTATTTTTCGGTGGGGTAAAAGAAAGGGATTCAAAACAATAAAAAAACTCATTTGTAAATTCATTGCACTAATTGTGCCACCAACATTTGTACTTACATGGACTGCACTGCCCTCTGCACAAGTTTACCGGTACTCAGAATGCTTCCACAGAGGTGTACCGGCTCTCGAGCACTGGCGTATCAGGGGCCCACCAAAGCCCCTGCGTTGTGGGGGACTCACTAGCACATGTCCTGGGAGGGGGCCCCACTTGGAAAAAATAAATGAAAAAAATATTTTTCAAATTATTTTTTATTTCTTTTTTAAATCACTCTGCCTTCATAAAGAAATTATTAAATAATGTCTTTATGAAGGTAGAGTGACTACAAAAAGAAACTTTCTTTTTGAAGTTCGAGGGCTCCCCCACCCCACGACATGGAAGACCCCAGGCTTGAGGCCTCCATGTCATGGGGTGGGGGAGCCCTGTGACTTCAAAAAGAAATCGTTTATTTTTGAAATCACTCTGCCTTCATAAAGAAATTATTTCCGTTATGGTTCAGTCCTTAACGGAAATGATTTCTTTATGAAGTCAGACTGATTTAAAAAAGAAACAATTTCTTTTTGAAGTAATACGGCTCCCCTCAACCCCATGACGTGTTTTGTGAAAGGGTGTACGCTTAAATGTGTAGGTGCCTCTGTGAGTGTATGGTGAAAGGGTGCACACAAATTTATGTGTGGCTGGGTGTGCGTGTTTGCATGTACAGTGAAAGGGTGCACACTTAAATATATGGGTGGCTGCCTGGGTGTGCCTGCATGGTGAACGGGTGCACACTTAAATATATAGGTGGCTGCCTGTGTGAGTGTATGGTGAAAGGGTGCACACTTAAATGTATGGATGACTGGGTGTACGTGCGTGTATATGGTGAATGGTGTGTGTGCTTGTGTTCATGGGCACAACAAAACTTACATTTCGGGGGGCTGATCCTTCAAATGTTGGTAGAGGTGCTAACCTCACGGGCCGTGGGGGAGGGGCACACTTATTTGTGTGGGGGCATCTAACTTCTTTATGCATTTTAATCAGACTATTCTGGAGCAGCTTCAATGTTACATGCAGTTAACTCTCTCCTTTAAGTGTGAAAGTACCCACTTATGAACTGCTGTGAGAATGAACAGTCTCCTGTTCCCTCTCTACCCTTCCAATCACTTCCCTGGCTTGAAAGTACTAAACCCACATCACAATTTAAATTGCCTAAAATATTTGGCATTTGAATGCAGGTTCTTAAAATGAAATGCTTTACAGTAGTAATTGCTGTGCCCTTGTTAACAGCGAAACCCAGGTGCCGTTTAACACCTGTGTCCTATTCTGTCTGGCAACTGCTCTAACGGTCAGCCAGGTTGAGTCAACATAGCCCAAAATGTCTGGGGGTGAGTGCTGCAGCCCAGTCAACTCAATGTAGTGAAGCACCTACTTGTATTTAATGCCTTAATTACTTATTGGCAATCGCCACTACTCCTAGCCCTATTCGTCATCGTCCCTGTACTTGTGTATGAGGCAGTACATGAGCCTCATTACGACCCAGGCGGTAAGGGATTACCTGTACCGGTAAGGGCACCAGTACCGTTAATCCCTTACCGCCATATTACGAGTTCCCTTTGCGGGTCCTCCCTTAACGCCTGGTTTTACCAGGCGTTAAGGACAGGACCCGCAAAGGGACTTTGGTGCTAATAACGGTACCGCAATTTGCGGTACCGTTATTAGTGCCTTCCCCATTGAGCCCTATGGGGGCTCAAATGGGAATGGGGAAGGGCCCTGGTGAATGGGGAATTACTGCCCCCGCCAACCTTGGAATGGGGCGGTAATAGCTGCATTCACCAGGGCGGAGTCGGTATGGGTTTGGAGGCAGCCATGGCGCTAATAGCGCCATGGTTACCTCCAAACTCGTAATGACCCCCCCTTGTGTATGAAGCACTATGCCTCATACACAATTACTGCAATGAGGTAGAGACACATGGAGGTAATGCCTGATTTAGCAACCTGTATCTTCATTACTCCTAATCCCACTCTTCCTCATCCCACTACTTACCTATGAGGCAAGGAGCCTCAAACGTAAGCTCTGGGACAAGGAGGAGGGACGTGAAGGTAATTCTGGCCCAAGGAGCTGACTTTGGAGGTTGGGGTAGGGTGTGGGAGGGAGAGGAGGTGTGTGGGGGGCAGGATTGTGCCATAAATCATAATGGTTGTCCATGCCCAGGCTAAGCAGGCATTATATGTGGTATTAGTGGCTAGGGACGCATTTTGGTGCAGCCAGTCTAGTTATTCCTCAGTTTTGTATGACATTTCTTCAACTGCGCATTTCTGATAAAGCAGTCCTGCTAATTGTAATTACCTAGCTAGACTGGCATTTGGGTGCTGCCAGTCTAGCTGTTTCTTACTGCGGCATTGTATATTTTTTTGGGCATCTGTGATAAAATGGTATGATATACGTCTATTATAACATGCCTGTACACAAGTGTTTCTAGGCTTGACAAGCAAGCAAGATAGAGGGGGGACAAGACAGATGATCTTATTAGGCCTTGTGTCATTCAGATTGTGCAAGTGCGAGAATGAGAAATGCAAGGGGAAAGGGAGGGGGAAGTGCTAAGAAGAAGGGAGGGGAAAACAGGGCAGTAATGCTCTGAGTAAGTGCAGCGAGGGCAGTGCAGCTCTTTGTGGTGCAATGAGAACAAGGGACTGTAGGGTTACAGTTACAGCCCCTAAGTGTGTGGTAGGCCGGAGGCAGCGCAAGGGTGACTGATCAAGAAATAGCCTGTACTCAGTGAGATTGTGAGAATAGCAAAGCAACCAGTCGGTACAGCAGGTAGGTAGGTCATCAGGGGAGGGAGAGAGCGAAAGCAGAGGAGAAGAGGAACGTTTTGAGCTGCTTCCGGAACATCAGGTGGTTTGCTCAAGTTTGAGAGGGGCAGGGAGGCCATTCCAGAGGGAGGCATCTGCGAGAATGGAGAGATCTAACCCCCACTCTCTGCCTGGAGAAGCATCTAGCCCTTAAAGAGTTGGAGGTAGCTGTGGGAAGGGATAGAGAAAGAAGGCATTTTGGAAGAGAGCATTGGATGTACTGCGGGCCCGACCACAGAAAGCCCTGTGGACAATGCTTCGATTCCTGTGACCACCAGGAGACAGTGGAGAGATTTCAGGGCTGGAGAGATATGCTCCATGGGCTTGTGGCCAAGGATAAGTCCTGGAGTCCTGTTCTGAATTAGATGCAGAGGGTGGAGAGTAGAGGAAGGCAGCTTGAGAAAGAGGCTTTTGCAGTAGTCAAGCCTAGAGAGAAACAGGGCTCTGGAGACAGTGAGCTTCTGGGGGAAAGTAAGAAAGGGAAGAGTCCCTTTTGTGGAGGAGCAGCTGGTAGGTAGTGGGGCTTCTTGGCGACGTCCGAGATGCGAGGAAAGATAGAGTGGAGTCGAAGATGACAAAAAAGTTTTTTTGCCTCGCAGGAAGGCGAAGGAAGAGGGCCCAAGGTGGGGGGCTCGAGTGAGAGAGGGAAAGCAGGGGCGGGGGTCCCAATAAGAAAGATCTCCATCTTAATGGCAATGGCATTAAGGCAGGTTGGAGGTTCACCAATCCTGATTCACGGATAGATAGTCAGGAATGAGCGAGAGATGAGAGGAGCCTGAAGGAAAGCTCAGTGCCATCCGCATAACACTGAAAGTTAGAGGAAAAGGTAGAGATCAGATGGGCCAAAGGGGCAAAGTAGAGGTTGCAAAAACCAGGGTGAGAGGATAGAGCCCTGGGGAATGCCACATGTAGAAAGAGAGGTGGCGGAGAGAAAGGGACCAAGTTGGACCTGGGAGGGGCAGTCCAAGAGGAAGGAGGTCAGCCACTCCAGGGCCTGATCCGTGATGCCCAGGTTCTCATGTAGATGTAGTCGATTGATCAGAATGGCGTGGTTGACTGTGTGGAAAGTAGAGGAAAATCAAGGAGGATTAGGAGAGAAGGAAAGCTGAAATCAATGGTTAGAGAGCAGATCTTCACGGGTGTTCAGGAGAGCAGTTTCCATGCCTCTGGCAGCTCTGAAGCCAGACTGATGGCAATGGAGACAACCAACAGATTCAATGTGGAGATTAAGCTGGGGGATGGCCAGCTTTTTGCCAAGAGTTTGCCCAGGAAAGGGGTGATGGAGATTGGGCGATAGTTTTCCGGACAGGTAGGAACGGCAGATGGCTTCTTGAGGAGTGGGTGCACAAGGGAGTGATTAAGGGGAGAGGGCAACATTCCAGTGGTGAAAGAGCGATTACAGAAATAGGCCAAGGCTGCAGCGAGGGTGTCAATATGGTCCTTGATGGTTCTGGAGGAGCAGGGGAACACCTGTTTGGACGACACTTTCATGGATCAGACTTGTCTAGAAACCTTGTCAGGTGTTGTCAGAGAGAAAGGAGGAGCGGAGGTAGAGATGGCCAAACGGGGGCCGCTAAACGAAGAGGGAGAGGAAGAGGAGATAATGGACAGTACGTCCTGAGTTTTAGCTGCGAAGTGAGAGGCCAGAGCCATACAGAGGGCCTTTGAGGGAACAGGAGAGGTGGAGACTGCAACAGGATTGACCCGTTCCGTGTAGATTTTAAAGAGTTTGGCCATGTTGTTAGAGGCCACAGAGACCCGGACTTCAATGTATGCTCTCTTCTTATTGCTTCGACTAGCTTTTTTGTGCAACCAATCTACGTATGTCTAAATGTGGCCTGGTTGGAATGTTATTACGTGTCTGTACTGGTCTACATTGTGCAGTCAGAGGGGCATGTTTTCAATGTGGAATGGTATTTTTAATAGCAAAGCATTAATGTTCCTGCACACTGTTCGTTGGTGACTTGCATGTATTGGTTTGGTGTTATCCTACAAAACAATTGCAAACACTCTGGCTTTTTAGCCAATTTTTCTCAGAACGCGTGCTGCATATTGCATTAAAACACATATTTATATCTTTCTCCTAGTACAGTGTGTGCCATACCCCTTCAGCAGCACGTTTGTGTGTATTGGGCAAGCGCAATAATCTACGCCGGCCAAGAGTGTAGCACGACTCGTGATTTGTTGCCAAGTTGGGGGGGCCCTCAGCATGGCTCGCAGGGGGGGGGGCATATTTTGTGTTACGCCACTGCTCTCAAGGTGAGGTGGTAGTGCTCTTCACTAATGCAAGACAAATTGAGATGGTTTGAAGAAACAGAAAATCAGCTCAAAGTTTGTGGAGAGCCAAAATCAGCACCCCAAGGGCTATGCTGGCTGAAACGATATTGACCATGGTCGAAAGGCTCGTAGATGTGGCTTGAGCATCTGGTAATTTACCTTCACGGTTGCTTTAGGCGGTACAATGTCAGTACTCTTTTCAAACTCGTATAACCTTCGAGCTGTTTGACTACATATCCTAGGTTGAAAGTGAAAAAAGGGGATTAAACAGTAACAGCCTTGAACAAATATAATGGAAAATGTATAAATACCCTGTTTGCTAATTGTTTTGCTTCACTCACTACAGAATAGATACTCAACCCCTAGTATCAGTCAAGAACATAAGTATTATGAAACTGGGTTCCAATAGCAGGATACCAGCTGCTTTTGCATTTCTGCATTTCTGGGAGCCCAAATTCAGGACTCCAGGACAAAGTGAGTCCTTCTAATGCACTGTCAATCCATGGAGTTTGTCCGGAACCTACAGGGATTCCTTCCCCTCCAGTGACAGGGTCCTGGTTCCAGTGCCACCACAGTGAGGCTGTGGTCCAAAAGCAGCCACCCTCACTGTTTCCTGGGGATGGTTAGGGGACAGAGTTCTCTTCTCCCTTGGATGCCTTCTGTCTTCATCTCCCTGGCAGAGGACTTTGAGATAGACTGTATTGCCCCACAGTGGTCCAGTGAATTCTGCTTGATCTTCTTAGAGTCATGTGATTTATCAAAGAAAAAAAAGCACAATGGGATTGGTCAAAAGCAGGCCAGCTGTAAGGGGCCCAATCCCTGTTGTTGTAAAAAGTGCCCTTTGCCCGAAGACATCACACTTAGAGTACCTTGCTTGTAGGAAATGGAATGGACAGGAAAAGCAAGAGAACCTTAACAGAAAACAAGATGGTGGGACACTTTTCCAGGCCTTCCTTCCAACTCTGGTTACTCTAACTAAACCCCATTCACATGCCTTCTGGTTCAAAACGACTCCAGTGATCCACACACTAGTGTAGGACTGGCTTTGTTTTGTCAGTGCTGCCTCTTAAACATTGTTCCCAGGATACCTCATGGGGGAAGTTTCTGTGCCATGGGAGAAGGTGTGACCCTTCCTGCTGGAAGATGTCAGGGGCAGCATCCAGGCTTTTGTTCCACATGGCAGCTGGGAAGACAGTCAGCCTAGATACCAATATACATCATTCCTGTGATAGTGAAGCCATGCTCACAGAGCTGACACTCATGTGACATCAAGTTTCTGTGAAAATAGTCCACCATGCTTCGTTAATGGGTCTCTGGGTCAAGGACCCTAGCACTGTTTACCTCATTGAAAAACAACAATATGAATTGTTCAAGGTGTCATTTTCCCTGAGATAATGTGTCACATTTTCTTGGCTAATAATAATTATTGGGTGTTTTACTCTTCCCAACCTTAGTATCTACTTCTGTTGTGCCTGGCACTTCTCATTTTTCCCATTTACATGGACAACATGTTCTTCTAGAGGTGTAAGGTGCAGTGTATGTCATTGATAGTGGCTAAAACCTTTGACATCATTACAGCTGAGGCACCTGTGTTAATGAGAGCTATAACATTTCACTTTCCTTGAATTTGCACAGCTGCAAAATATCTAAAACAAACTTAAAGAATCTCAAAAAGAAAGTGAGAATTTTTGCCTAATTCGTGGCTGATTTTTCTTACATTTAATTAGTCCAGAAATGTGTATTGCTGGAGGTTGCTTTTGATTTGGCAGAATTCCCAGTATGGCTACTCCTTTTGAACAGAAGCACTTCCGAGCTTTCAGATGCATTCTAGAGTTCTTTTTCTGCATGTATACAAATATAATTTGGTTAATTACAACCATCTAATGTGAGATGACCATTACTGGCTTCTGTGTTCCTTATTTTATGCATTTGCCAGATGTATTTTTTATAAAGCAATCATCAAATTAAAAACACAGAAACCAGTATATGTTTTTTAAATTGCACATAGAAACCCCCTAACCTTCGGAAAACTGAGTCAGTTGTGAACACACTATCAGCCTTGTGTACAATGATATCGAAATGTCCAGCACCCTTTATGATTCTGCACAGTTATGACTTATTCCCAGTATTTAGTCGCTTGGACATTAATGTCCCTTTCATCTGGCAAAACCCAGGCTTTGATAACTCATTTTGGACTCACTGGAAACATTAGATGGCAGAATGCATTAGCTTTATAAGCCCGTAGACGTCTCATCAGATGGTCATCACAAAGTGAATGAATAACCGAAAAGCACACTCAACACTTCATCTTCATGCTGCACTATTAGATTATAGTCCTTCAACCCTTAAGCGCTACGCTAGATGCACCTGTGAAGATAATCTGTACTATAAATCATCTGGGGGAAATGGGGTAGTCAGAGATCATTTCGCTCTGAAAATGGATGCCAGGTGGTGACATTTCCCTAATAATGCACCCACCAGACAATCAAGCACTTTCCCAAAATATTCCAGGATTGGAGGTTATAATATATAACTCTAACCCTGCTAGAATATTTGTGGAAAACAATTTAGATGTCGGGGAAAAAAAGTCGTCTACCTGGTGACTTTTTCACAGCGACATAGTCACATGGAACCGCCAATGGTACTAAATGAAACTTCATAAGGTGTAAATAGGCTCCTCCTGACAAATCACTTGCAACTTTTAATTGGAATCATTATGTATGTAATTGCAATCAAATTTCAAATTTAGAGGCAGTCTATATGTAATAGTATGGATATAAGTGGGGATAAATGCATAAACTGATGATATCTTTGGCTGAATAATATTTTGATCCAAATAATACCATTTTGACTAATTTAATGCATTTAATGTCTCCCATTTTGACCCCCCTTTTCTTGTTTTTATAGCATTTGATTTGATATTGTTTTCCTTTTTGTTCTGTTTATAATTTTCTCTATGATTTTGCTTATCACTTCATATAGTAACCCGCACCAACATATATGAAAATGTATAATTGAGCCTTCACGAAAAGCCCAGAGCTCAAAACACGTGTCGGCACAGATTTTGCATTTTTTTGATGAAATAAATATAAGTATAATCTTGTGAAGTTATTTAAACATAGATATTTTTGATGGAACGATTGCACAACCAATACCCATGTATTGTACGTTTATTTTGAATTCATTAATAGAGACAATTTGAGAAGTGTCTCATAAAATCTTGGGTGGTAGCGCCTTCTAAAAATATACAGACACAGCACCTTGGGCAGGAGATCTACATTGTTTTCTCTACATATACCAGGTTCAACATTCACATAGTAAATTCAGTTTGGTAGTAGCGTCAACTTTTCAGCAGCATATTTTGCATCATTTTTAGGCTTGTATCTATTATTTGTATATTTATTTCATCGCATGCCCTCTCTGCAAGCCTTCCTGTTGGTGAACTTGGTGATGCCAGTACTTCCGCCCCTTTTGCTCATTAATTCTGGTCATCTGTGCTTGTTATTTGCGTGCATGCTTGAAAAAGCATTAGTGAGTGGTGGTCTGGAGACCTATCAGTTGACACCATAGAGTAACACAGAATGAAAATAAATTGCTTCCCCTTCTTTCTTTTAAAGTGAATGTAAAGTAAGAAGGCCACATTTTCAAAAGCCAAAGGTGGTTTTACAACGCAAATGGCCCCAATGAGGGGCTCAAAGCAGCACAAGTAGGTTTTCTTTCAATTGTGAACAAGTGTTTGAGAAGTGGTCTGGCTTGATCCAGCGGGAGATTGGCGCGCAGAGTTAAACACGAGAAAGATCTTTACAAAAAGAAATGGCGAATAAACCCAACCGGAACCAAATAAAAATAAAAGTGGTCCAGCGGGTTTGAGTTTGAGGCTACCACCATAGCCTCTAACGGTACCAAGGCTATTTTCATAGCCTGCGGAAGAACGAAAAGAGTAGATACTACTGTCACCAGCCAAGTCTTAGAAAAAGGGGAACAAAATAATGTCCCATGAGAATCAGACAAAAGGGGATAACTATTAACCCCTCCAGTACTCTATGGGAAGATAGGTTATACTGGGTCTGTAAATTTAAAAAAACTAGTAAAGTCAATGGCAACTTTACCTGTTCTGGGAGACAGTAGTCAGTCCCAGAAAATGGAGTTTAAAGTGGGAAGTCTGAAAAGGACAACCCTTGTCACTGCACTAAAGGTGGTGTATGACACGCAGTAAAAAGATGATGCCTATGGAGTTGGTGAGACTCCATGCCCATGAACACAAAAATGTACAACACACAGCAAAACACATGTAAGAGTGGGAAAAAAGGCTCACAGTCTTACCAGGTAAAAAAATGAAACCCTAGAAATCCAGCAAGGGTGCTGAGGGACTCAAAAGGTAAGGGAAACTAGCCATTCTGGATAATTCTCCCTAAAAGCTGCTGAACTCAACGATAGTCCCCATGGCCCAGCCGTGGCATGCAAGGAAGAAAATCGCGAGAACTAAACGCCAACTGCAGTCGGTGGACATGCTCACGATCTGGCTATTTAAAGAGAAAAGCAGCAGGTATTTGACTGTTGGTGACACTCCTAAAGAAGGACCCAGGTCGGGGGGATCAAGATGCAAATATGTCAGAGTCACAAAATTCGGTGTCGGATTTGTTAAAAGTAGCAGACATAATGAGGAACGCGGAGGAACAAGAAGTGCCCAACAAGCAAGCAGACATTGTCACTGTCCCCTTAGACTCATGTATACTAACCATAAGTAGCAAAACAAGGGACACTAAAGCCCCCAACCTGATTCGGTCTGCACTACTGAAATTGTTTATAACGATACCATCTTTACGAATTTTAAATTCCACTGATTTTGACTTTGTACAACCCCAAGAGCCCAATTTTAGGCTTCGAAATTGATAGACAAATATGCGAATTGGCACCAGAAGTGCAATGTACTTGCAGGGACCAAACCCCTAATGTGGTGGTGGAGCAGATCCGGCCCAAGGGCACAACAAATCTGAGGGGTTATATAACAAGGCCGGTCTTCGATGGTTGAAAAGTGTCTTTCAAAGCATGGGCCCAGTACCAGTATGAAGCTGGAAAGTGGGCTTCTGGAACACTAGGGGTTACTCGCACTTCTACCCTAATAGCCCTTCAACTCCACTATTAACAAGTTTCAAAGTGTTTATGTTACAGGAAACCTGGCTAAATGCCCCTTTCTACCTAGACGAGTACAACATTTTTCAAACTCTGGCACTTAAGGTCCCGAGGGGATGCCCCAGGGGTGGTTTGTTGACTGCGGTTTGTGCCGAATGACAGGCATGCCAGGTACTCCCACAGGATGGGAAGGGCAATGTGCTGGCCGTAGAAGTTTGTGTACCAAATGGGAGGGCATTCAAGGGAATGATATTGCTGAATATATACGATCCTCCAGGTAGTAGTATAACAGATGAAATCTTTGAATACATTGACAAGATCATTGATACTTGGGGAGCTTCGTCTATGAGTGAGATCATCCTGCTTGGAGAAGATCTGAATGCTCACTAGAGATTCCACTCCAGCTCCTGCTTACCAGTGTGTGTCGCTGAGTAATGCTATGCAGGACAGAAAAAATTACCTAAAGGGACGACGGTGGCTGGAATTCATTGCAGATTGGGAATTAGTATTCCTGAATGGAAGAACATCTGGGGATTTCTCCGGGAAATCAACCTGGCAAATTGGTTCAGAATCAGCCACACTTTATTACTTGGAGGGTAATACCACCCTGTTGGAGACCACAATTGATTTAACAGCAGTTCATGGCATCTGCAGTGATCATGCCCTGTTGTGCTTGGAGCTGGGGCAAATTCAGGACGATTGAGACCCACAAAGTTTGGGGGAGATGTAAGTGAACTCTGGTGGCAATCGTATTAGCTGGTTCCACCAGAACATTCAAAAAGACTGCCTGGCCTTGAGGGGGGCAGCTAGTGCAGGCTTGTGTATATTCTATGGTGCTTTAGCCAAGGACATAGAAGACTGGATATATGGGATGACTTCTGCTGTTGGAGTGGTTAAAGGAGAGCAGAAGGGCTGCTTCACTAATCTGAAACCTCACAGCTTTGACCCCGAAATCAGGAGGGCCATAGGTAATAATCCTGAAAAAAATAAAAAAGATTAAAAACTGCGATAGGAACTGGCTCAAGCACTATAGATTTAAAGGATTAAAAATGGACTGGCAAAACAGCTTGGTACCAATAGCTTGTTGAGCTTCTTGGATTACATTCTGAACAGTCTGTGTGACCTTCAAGATTATTCTTTCTACTGATTACACATGATTTCTTTGGTGTTTTTTTTATCCTTTCTTTACTCACATGCTGTAGAAATGCCCTGAAGAATAACCTTCACAGGCCTGAAATGCATTGGCCAATTGGCGTCTGCCTATATTTTGAATAAATAATATTTTCCACCTGAATATATTTGCGAAGTAATGTTGATAATAAGCACAAGCATCTAAGTTTCGTTTGCATCTTGCAAATACTCAACACAGTTAATTTACTGTGTAATAGTGCGCAGCCCATTCCCGAAACAACATTTCTGATTTTCTTTCTCTTGTGACAGGAATTTGGTCTCATATTTAAGTTGTGGACCCCCGTTCATTTTGTTTTGAAGCCTTCCCTTTCCAATATTTGTTGACAATAGGCCTTGGTAGCCTGTCCTCGATCCAAGAAGGGAGTGAAGGGAATGCATGTTCCCTAGAGGTTTAGCTATAATTTTCATCTGCACTGCTATTGAATGACTGATCCAAACTCTAATTTATGTTTTTAACCTGTTTTCTCTAGTGTTTTTCTGGCTGTCTTTTGTTAGAGTGCTGTCCCTGATAAAATGGCCAAGAGGGGTATCAGTGTCCCTGATAGTCTCTCTAATGTGTGTATCCTCCATACTTCTAGTTCCATTTCAACTAGGGGTGTACCGAACTTCGGCTTTGAGTAAATATTCGGCTGAATTCCGGCTGAAATTAGCTATTCGGCATTCGGCAGAATAAATAATGTAATACCTACTCGAAGCCGAAGTTCAATACACATCTGCTTGCAATTTTTATTTGCTAGTAGGGTGCATTATTGCATTAGAGACACCGGAGGACAGCATTGCCATATCTATATGTTGTGTAGACACCGACACACCGAGGGAGTGTTTCTGGCTGACTCTGTCTGAGAATAGATTAAAAGCAGCCACGTACCCTATGTGGAACAAATGGATTGCACGGGTGTGCAATGTCTCCTTGGGGGTTCTGGTAGACTTGTGGTGGGAATTCTATCAACAAACTGAGGGCTTTAAGACAACTCAAGAGTCATACTCGGATGATGCAGCCTGTGTCTGAATGCTGAATGTGTCCAAAAGAGTATATGTGGCCAGGCCACTGTTATCGTGAGTGTTGTGACACATGGATTGAGTGCAAGTGTACAGGACGTATCCAGAAGGGCTTTATGCTAACACTTTGATTTTATGTAAAGCAGCCAGCCCCAGACATTCAGGGGTGACCCTAGGCATGAGCAGTTGGGTCACTCAGGGTCCCACGTTAAGAGTGTCCACGTGTATACAAACAAATGCAATGTGTTTTTGCAGCGTGGCTATGCTGCTTCCAGGCATGGGGCTAGTTTTCCTTCCAATATCTGGCAAGCGTGTGCCGTCACCTCACAGCCCCCTGTGAGACTGGGAGATAAATCCCACTGCCCTCAACTCTCCAGCAGAGAGGGCGCAGCAGCAGCAACACGCATTTAGTGTTCTCTTTCTCAAGGAGAGCATGTAAATAGGACCCCATTTATAAAAGAGGGCCATTGTTTTCTACAATTGCGAGAACAGCAATTAGGACATTTTTAAGCTGAAGGGCTGCCGACGGATGTGGACTGCAACTGCATTGCCTGCATCTGCATCCTGTAGGCGAATTTGTGTTAGACAAAGCCAAGGCACCAGCTGTATTGATTACACACAATTCTGCATTTGCTGTGTGCCTTGTGTTAATGCCGAGCCCCTGCTGGCTGAGCCTAAGCCCCATCAAAGGGATGCATTTAAATGGGCCTTTGTACAGGCCGCCTGCATCACGTGCTGCGCCCAGTACCTGAATGAACTTGATTATTCTGGCACAACAAAGGAGTTTAATGGACCCATCATGCTGTGCCTCTGCTGTAGAGTAGACCTCACAGTGCGATCCCTCCCCTCTTATGTGAATAGATTCACACAGACCCCATTGTCAATTGTATCTTGTAGTTAAGGTCAGTTCCAGGGAAAGCAGGAGATGGAATGATTTGGAATTATTGGATACCTGTAAAAATCCTCCTCTTTCTGCCTCCCACTCGTATTTTTCCACTCCTCGAAACAGGCGCCCAATGGCTTCAGTGTGCTTAACTTTATCTATATGCTACAGCTATATTGTCTTCCTTCCATCTGTTTTATTTTGCAGGGCCAATGAATGCAATTTCCTATGTTTATATTCCAAAAGGAACATTTATATATTGATATTGATATTTTATTTAAACATATTGACACATTTGTTGTAGAAAATCACTATTCGGTTAACTATTCGGCTACAGCCGAATATTTGGCGCAGCTATTCGGTTTTCGGCCGAATGCTAAATTTACTATTCGGTACACCCCTAATTTCAACTGACACCTGGATTCTTTACACCTGGGAGGGGGCGGTATGTATTTTAGAATCTGTTGCCATGAGCATATTTTGAGGGATGTTTCTGTTGGTCTTGCAAGCTCTGTGATTCTCCTGGTCTGGTGTTCTGCCCCTCAGGACAATCAGATATGGGTCTCCAGATCTGCACTTTGGGTGAGGATCCTGGAGCCCAGGGAAACTGAATAATGTTTCATTAGAAATTTTGGCTAAGCCCATTTCGTGATCTCGCGACCACCTGCTGCTCTCTCGGCTTGTTACTGAGACCCGTTGGTTTCAAGATAAAGATATTTTTGTTCACGTGACTAGAGTCTGCACTCTGAGTATCCACAGGTGCAGAACCTGTAGTACTGGGAGGAGGCTTTCCCACTGGTTTGCTTCATTCAGAAACAGGTATTGCATGCGCTCTATTGCTTCTGTTTGTTGGTTCAATTCATTCTTCTTTTTAAATCTGAAACTCTTACAGTAGATGAGATGCTTTTGACATATTTTCTCACACATTTATGTTTTATCTCCTAAATTCTCATGGCCTGTGAATTTTTGTTATTGAAACAATATCTTTAAACTAAGAACTTTCATTGTCTGCATAAAGAGATGCATGTAGAAATGTTCTCGTTGAAGGATGGGCATAATCTTGGGGGAATTCTTGAGTGGACACTGTAAGGTCAATGCCACCCTATGTTCTTGTATATATATTTGCTAGAAGCAAGATGCAAACTAGCATTCTTATTGGAAAGGTGCATGTCTCTTGTGGAGGGGATTGTGAGAAATGATGATAGACAAACAGGTGTATTCAGAAAACTGACATCAAGTACAACACTGGCCGTTATGCACCAGATCCGGGCAATGGGAGGCAACCACCATAAAAATCAAGATGATGGTTGTGCTGCCTTGCAGCCTTGATTTCCGTTATTTGTGTTCAGGGTTTTACAGCAAACCTTATACAAAATGTAATATTATAGAAAACAATTACAGCATGCCAGACTTATATTTTAAAGGGTTTGTATTAGGATTTGGAGTACAGAATTTAGATAAAACAAATGCCTAAAATCACACAAAACCTTATTAAAAATCCACTAGATGTTTACAATACATATGCATAAAATCTCACATATAAATTTACTACACAAAACTATAATAAACGTCCACCTTTCTTTCCCCAAAATCACATAACTGTCAGGGAGCTTCACAATGTATAGCCTTACTAGTGTGAAAGCCCGTTTACATGGGCCAAAATGCATGAGGAGACAAATCAGACACATGTACAGCTGGCCCAATATATTTCCTAAGGCAACAGCTCCCTCTAGTGGTGAAAACAGGCAAAGCGGACAGTCTCTACCGCGCATGACTGCATTCGATAAACATACATCTGGCCCTGTATTATATTGTATGATAAATATAGCCTTATGTTATGTTATGTTAAGTTGTTTTACATTACACACCATTAGCATTAGCATGCTCTCCAGCGCTCACATGGTTCTGCAAGAAAGTGGGTTGGGTAAATTAGTAAGGGAAGAGGAAGTAGGATAGAGGTTGTGCTTTTCTGTTGGTATGTGGTAAGACAGAAAGAAGAGAACCAGCCCTACAGATAAAGGGTGTATCAGCTGCTTTTACTCCCCAAAAATAAAAACCGGGAGTAAAAATACTCCCAACAAAAGACACATAGGAGTCTGTTTACTGATTTCATCCACACAACTCCAAGAATATGTTTGGACCAGTAGAAATTGGGATCTAAATTGATTGTTCATGCCACATTTGTTTGTGGACAAACTGCCTGTAGCCTTATTGCTCAGGCCATGTTTTTTTCATTTATTTATTTTTTATTTATTTTTCGTTTCCCTGCCGCCAATGCTATGGAAGCGGGGGCCTCCCCTGCATCCCGAAACCCCCAAATTAACCAAACATGGGGAGAAGGGGACACCCCCGCTACTCATGTTCAGTTAATTTGGTCTCAATCAAATAGGTAACACCCAATTCGATCAAAATGTCCATACACACAGTTTATTTTGGATCAAATTGGATCTTACCAGAAAATGTAGTGCCATAGGAAGAAACTCTTCTATTATAACTGTATAATCTGAAGAGGTAGAACTGTATCTTTTGAATGTGCAGGAATACCTTTGTGCAAAGAAATATTCATTACAAAACGTTTTTGTATTACAGTTAGAACCTATTTTTACTTGTTTATAAAATACTCCATTGGATTGAGACTTACTTTATTAGTCCCTAAAAAGACATTTTATGGCCAACTTTATAAAAAATGTGAGTAAAATGCTCTTACGGCAAAATCTTATCTGGAGCACTGAGAACAACCATTCTTATTCTAAGAAATAACAGCCTTATGATCCATTTGTGACCTGCTCCTGTCCTGCCCAGTCAGCAGGTCTCAAATGGATCTGGTATTACTTCATTTTATCACGTAACTTGGTACCAATAGTTCCTTGAGCTTCTTGGATTATTTGCTGAACAGTGCGATCTTCAAGATTATTCTTTCCACTGAATACAAATCATTTTATTGGTAGTTTTTTTTTATCCTTCCTTTGTGCAAAGACTAGTGAGAACGCATCGAAGAAGGACCTTGACAGATCTGAAATGCATTGGCCAATTGGCGTCTGCCTGTATTTTGAAAAAAAATTATATTTACCACCTGAATATGTTTGTAAGTAATGTTGATATTAAGTACACGCATCTATGTTCTGTTTACATATTTTAAATAATCAACACAGTTAATTTACTGTGTAATAGTGTGCCGCCCTTATCATGGGCTCACGCCCCGGTCTTTGTTGCTCAAACATAGCAGAAACCATACAGTGGGAAAGACACAGAGAGGGGGGCAATAGTGACCAGAGGCCTAAAAGGAATGGAGCACCATCTCTCCAGCAATTAATGAAACCTACACAACTCAATATGAGACAGCTATGAAGATGGAGACTAGCTTGAAATAATAGACAGAAGCCTAAAAATAATGCACAATATTCAGCTGAAAAGTTGACGCTACTACCAAATTGAACTAACTATGTGAATGTTGAACCTGGTATATGTAGAGAAAACAATGTAGATCTCCTGCCCAAGGTGCTGTGTGTGTATATTTTTAGAAGGTTCTAGCACCCAAGATTGCATGAGACACTTCTCAAATTGTCTCTATTAATGAATTCAAAATAAACAGTACAACACATGGGTATTGGTTGTGCAAAATCTCCAGCAAAAACGTATATGTTTAAATTACGTCACATGGTTACACTCTTCTTTATTTCATCAGGAAAACAGAAAAGCTGTGCCGACACGTGTTTCGAGCCATGGGCTTTTCGTCAAGGCTCAATTATACATTTTCATAAATGTTGGTGCGGTTAACTATGTAAAGTGATAGGCAAGATCATACAGAAAACTATAAACAGAACAAAAAGGAAAATGATATAAAATCAAGTGCTATAAAAACAAAAACATGGCAGTCTACACGGTTTTATTCAGCAATACATGTCCTCAGTTTATGCATTTAATCCACCGTAATGTCCATGCTATTACAAACCGACTGCCTCAAATTTGATTACAATAATATACATAATGATTCTAATTAAAAGTTATAATTGATTTGTCAAGAGGAGCCTATTTACACCTTATGAAGTTTCATTGGATACCATTTGCCAGGTTATTTATAGTACAGATTATCTTCACAGGTGCATCTAGCGTATTGCCTAAGTGTTGAAGGACTATAATCTAAAAGTGCGGCATGAAAAAGAAGTGTTGAGTGTGCTTTTTGGTTATTCATTCACTTTGTGATGACCATCTGATGAGACGTCTACGGGCTTATAAAGCTAATGCATTCTGCCATTTCATCATAATGTACCCAGCGAGTACAACAGGAGGTATCAAAGCCTGGGTTTTGCCAGATGAAAGGGACATTACTCTCCAAGGGCATAAATCCTGGAAAGGAGTCATAACTGACAGAAGCATGAAGGGTGCTGGACATTTCAATATCATTGTACACAAGGCTGATAGTGGGTTCACAACTGACTCCGTTTCCGAAGGGTAGGGAGGTGTCTGCGCAATTTAAAAAACATATACTGGTTTCTGTGTTTTTAATTTTACGATTGCATTATAAAAATTATATCTGGCAAATGCATAAAATAACACGGAAGCCAGTAATGGCCATCTCACATTAGATGGCTTTAATGAAGCAAATTATATTTGTATACATTTAGAAAAAGAAATCTAAAATTAATTTGAAAGCTCAGAAGTGTCTCAGTTCAAAAGGAGTACCCATACTGGGAATTCTTCCAAATCAAAAGCAACCTACAGCAATACACATTTCTGGACTAATTAAATTGAAGAAGAATAAGCCACGAATCAGGCAAATATTCCCACTTTCTTTATGAGATCCAAGGGGTCTGTCCGGCACGTACAGGGGTTCCTTCCCCTCCAGTGATGGGGCCCTGGTTCCAGTGCCACCACAGTGAGGCTGTGGTCCAAAAGCAGCCACCCTCACTGTTTCCTGGGGGATGTTTAAGGGACAGCGCTCTCTTCAGTGGCGGCTGGTGAGTTTGAAAGCTGGTGGAGCGTACATTTTTGAGCAAGCACACGCAGCGTGCGAGTCTACACCACCCAAAGGGGGTGCCGGTGGGTTCTCCCCCCCGGGAAGTTTTTTGAAAAAAGGCTTTCAAAATTTGCAATTTACTGTCCAAAAAACCCACGGAAATATGGCAGAAAGCATTAGGTTTTACATACTAATGGTGGTACGCTATTCTTACGTGTGCAAGTGTGATGGTGTATTTTACAGCAGCTTGTATTGAGAATAGCTGGTACTATGGCGTATGCATAAAGAAATTCATTTATATAGTCAGTAATAATGGAAACATATATGTCTGTCATGCTGTTACTGGCATTCATATGCGTTCATCCTCTTACTAAGGTGGGATTTTTAGGCATTTTCTAAAAGGGGGAGAAACTAAGTTAAAAAATATTACTTTTTAGTTTTTAACCACTTAATTAATGCAACATTTGTCCTCCTACTGGCTGTCTGCCTCCCTGAGTTTCCATTGCTTCAGTTGCTCAAAGTTGAAACACGTGGAAACGCACAAGTCTCAGAAATAGCACATAGCTATTGCATGGATAAAAATGTAACAGAAATAGTGGTGGCAGTGAGGTGGGCTGTGGGCTGTAGGAGGTGGGAGTATCTGTGCATGCCAGCTTTCCATATTTAGTACAGCGGGTGCTTAGATTCCTTGTCTGTGCTTTCTCCCTGCAAAATAACACACTTTCATGTACATGGGAAAGATGATTGATTCTCTGATTAGGGAAGATGATGATTGAATGGTGACTGCTGAAGACTATGCTGTGTGATGTCCTCTCATTATGGAATTATATTTAAGAACAGAGTCTACCATCATCAGTGGGCCGGGAGGATAGCTCAGTCTTGGAAGCACTAGGATGCGGAACGAGCAACCCAGGTGAAGTCCTTGGGTCAGTGCTTAGACATCTCTGGGTGTTAAGCGCGTTATAAATACCCAATTAAGAAAGCTCTTGGCTGGAAGTGTCTGGCTGCAATGTGACTAAGACTTTACATTCGCCCTAGTCTGAGAGGGCTGGCTTGGTTGTGTTTAGGTATTTGTTTTCTACAGTACAAAAAGTGTACTGTACTTGCCAACATGATTCATGTAATACCAGTTAGAAGGTTTATGCAAAGCCCTGATTTTTAACTTTGCCTGCTGGGACTTGTGGTCTTCCTTTCTTATTGGGAAAGAGTAGGCTGTGCCTGAGTTCTATGGGATCCCTTGCCAGCAGGCCCCAGCAGGCCCCAGCCTGAAGGGGTAAAAGAAAAGCCTAACATTGTGCATATTGTTGCTGTGCCGGTGTGTGTGTGTGTGTGCGTATTTTCGAATCCACATTTCCCTGCTTTGCAGGGGCGAGGCATCTATATGTGTTGAACGTCGTCCATGAAGGGCCTTGCTATCAGCTGGAGGCGGAACATGTTATGCTGACATTCAGAATTCGAAGTGCATATGCATTCAACAAATAAATCCGCTTCTAGCGCAAGCAACCTTGGTCATTGTACACATATCTGGAGCCTGTCGACGTATTTCTCTATGCCAGGCTCTGTTTACCGTCATACTTCTTCATGACCTGGAACTGTCAGAACAGTTGTCGTTTTTTTCTTCCCATAATCTCTGGTACACACTCATTGTTTTTATGCATACATATGCATTTCAGTTTCCTCGTGCTGCATGAGGAAACTGAAAGAACCCAGCACGCAATTTCTTTTTGAGCAGTTTGTGTACGGATGACCCGAGAGTAAAAAGGCCGTGTGATGGATTGCTTGAATTTTGCGGCATCCACAGTGCGGGGGGGGCTGTAAGGTTTGCTCCCAGGATGCATGGACTAGCCACCAAGTCAGTCCTAAATGGGTATGGGTCCCATCCTAAACTGTGTTGCAAGTGTGGGATTGACAGTGTTAACTATGCTGCACTCTCACAGTTTGGTTTTACAATTTGAGGACTACGAGTCCAATATGCATTCTGGGAATCGTAGTCCCCAAATTGTAAAAACAGAGTGCAGCACTACACAGGGCATGGGAACAGGATGTTGACCCCATCCCCATGACTATGTTATCTTGCCCCACTGGCAGCATGTAGCTTTCCGTGAGCAGTGCACTTTCTGAGACAGACCTCTCTCCACCTTGAAAAGCCGAAGCGGCTTTGTCGAAGCTGACTACGTCACTCTGCCTTTCACTTATCTGTGCACTGGTGCCTGTTCTTTACACTGCAAAGGCTCTTCCTTGGCCGTGGAGCAAGAATGAAGAGTTGCTGTTTTCTTTCTCTTGGGATCAATGTGGGGGAAGGCGGTCACAAAGCTGCAGCCTTCTAGAACAGGGGGGGTCGGCGGCCGGCTAGCACTCGGAATGTGAGGTGCCAGCGAGGGGGAGAAATGAGGATGTCCTAAAACTGACAGAATTCTCCTTCTCGGATCTCTTGCTCACGTCTCAGTCATGCTGCATCTCACTCCTCAGTTCATTCATTCGTATTCCTACATCTCGCTCCTCCTCACATAATCACGCATCTGCATGAAGACACGCGAGAAGTCCAACAAAACTCAAGGCTTCCCCTGCTGCGAACGCACGCAACACACATCGATCCTTAAAAGCATTGTGAACGACAAACACTAATGCAACGCATCCACACTTTTGTATTTTATTTGACGTGTATGAGTCCAAATTCTGTGTCCAGTTCCTGGAAAACAGAACATTAATGTGAGGCACATCAAAAAGAAGTCTGATTCTTGCAGAGGACGTTACATATGGGTGGGTCCCAAAATGGGAGCAGCGAGTGGCTCGTAAGTGAGGTTCAGTGGCTAGTAACAGTGTAATTGGCTGGTGTTGCAGTATGGCCAGAACCCCATGCACCTGACCCCCCCCCCCGCCACCTCCCGGCGGCTATTTCAAGTCCAGGCTTCTTTGCAGTTCCTGCATCTACCATGGTGGTCACACTGCTTTCCTGGGCACAGGGTGAATGTCAGATGTGTGCTGGCATTCTGGTGTGGGTTGCTTGACATGTGTCCCTATAAACAATAACGAACGTGCAATATGTTGAGAGGCTGGTTCCTCTGAAAGTCTTGCAGTGCGTGGGGCTGAGGTGGCCACCTGTCTGTCATCCCTAAAAGGCTGGCACTAGAACAGGAGTAGTGTTTGGGGCATGGCAGGCTCGCCTCAGACTCGTAGTCCTGGCCGAGATTCCGGCAAGATGTCCGGCCAGTGCTTCTGAAGCGGGGTCACAAGACGACTCCATATCAAAGGGAACAACGTGTTTTCAGTCTTTGGCTTGTGTCCCAGGCTGCATATTGCTTTCTGGGAGTTGTAGTCGCGGTTCCCGTTAAGTTAATGAAACCGATGAAAATACCCTCAAGCCTGGAGCACATTGGTGTGCCTTGGTGCAAGGGGCCAGAGAGCATACCTACTCTGGGGTGCTGGCAGGGCGGGGGATTGCAGCACCTGTAATGTATCCCACTGTTGGAGGCCTGTGTGTCAGTCCAGTCAGGGTACAGACCTGCTGGGACTGGTGAAAGGAAGGTGGGCTGTGTTGTTTGTTTAAACAAAATGTGTCGGGCCTGTCAGGGGACTCCCCTGGCATGCCCGACACGTTTGGGACATTTGGTGCAGATTTCCGTCCAATTATGTTTTCGTGGGCAAGCACACTGGCTTCTGGCGCTCAGCCCACTCGACTCGAACACTACGAGTAGGCCAAGAATGGGGCAAGCAACAATTAAAGGTTGCCATGGCCAGGCCCAGTAGTAATGGGCCAGTACTGAAAAAGTTACTTACTGCGAGTCGGGGCCGGAGGGTAAACTTGGTCTGCACTGCCTTTCTCTCAGGTGGATCATCGGCTCGGCAGGGCAGCACAGCACAAACACACCAACACGTAATCACGACGACGATGAGAAAAACGTGGGTGGCTCATGCACCATGAGTCATCATCGGCCCACCCCAACACTCAAGTGATTGGCTGCCGCCTGCATAGAGACAGTAATGTCATTGGCTATTCACCAGCCATTGGCAAATAGCCAATGACATTATTGTATCTATGGGAGGGAGGGAGACTATAGATCTTTGGTGCACTGTTTGCGCACATACTGATGCTGGCTGGGCCACCCTTGAAGCGCCCCGCCAGCTCCTACTTAAAAAGTTTACATAAAGTGCGCACTTTACTATGGGCAAGAACAATGTAAAATGGGACGCGCCCCGCTGTTGCAGCCGGACCATGAATAGGAATCCTATTCATGGGCTGGCTGCAACAATAGGAAGGTAATTGTTGCCACAGCGCCCCCACACTGCTACAGATTCAGAAGAACTTAATCTAATCTTCTGGATCTGTTTAACACTCACACCTTTTGGGGGGTCCTAGGTAGGGGCACGGCGCCCTTCCGCCCTGTGATAGTAGCCACCACTGGCTCTATTCCCCCTTGGATGCTTTCTGTCTTCACCTCCCTGGCAGAGGGCTTTGTGATAGACTGTATCCCCCAACAGAGGTCCAGTGAATTATTTTTGATCTTCTTGGAGACAAGAGATTAATCAATGAATAAAAGCACAATGCCAAAGGGGATTGGTTGGAAGCAGAGCTGCTGTAAGGGATCCAATCCCTGTTGTTGTAACAAGTGCCCTTTGCCTGAAGACATCACACTCAGAGTACCTTGCTTGTAAGAAATGGAATGGACAGGAAAAGCAAGAGAACCCTAACAGAAAACAAGATGGTGGGACACTTTTCCAGGCCTTCCTTCCCACTCTGGTTACTCTAACTAAACCCCATTCACATGCCTTCTGAATCAAAAAGACTCCAGTGATCGACACAGTAGTGTAGGACTAGCTTTGATCCTCTAATTATAAAGCCACAAACTACAGGGGATGGGTCCAAAGCAGGCCTGCTGTGAGGAGTCCAATCCCTGTTGTTGTAACAAGTGCCCTTTGCCTATAGACATCACACTCAGTGTACCTTCCTGTGGAACAACCTAGGATATGTAATCAAACAACTCAATATTACAGGAGTTTGAAATGAGTACTGAAATCATACCCCCTTAAGCAACCATGAAGAAAACTTACACGTTGCTCAGGCCATTTCTGAGCCCTTTCAACCATGATCAATGTTGCTCAAGCCAGCATAGGCCCTTGAGTGCTGCATTTGGTGCTCCACTACTTCGAGCTGATTATCTGTTTCTTAAAACCATCGTAACAGCGTCTGGCATTAGTGAGGAGCACTACCACCTCACCTCGAGAGCCAGTTCATCTATGTGGAAGCATTTTGAGAACCAATAAAATTGCGCAGAGGGCACTGCAGTCCAGGTACCTGCAAATGTTGGTGGCACCATGAGTGCAATGAACACCTTTTACAAAATGAGCTCCTTTTGATTGTTTCGAATCCCTTTCCTTTACCCCTCCCAAGAATAGAAAAAGAGAAACCTGATGTGAAACCACTTGGGAAAATCCTTCTGAAAACATTTCCCTTAGTGCCCCACCGGCCACATCTGTCATGATTAATAATGAAGAAGAACGAGCAGATTTCCTTGGGCGCATCCGATCTTCAGATGAGGAGGAGCGTCAGCAGAAGGTGCAAAATGAGGAGGCAGTGACAGCAAGTCAGCCAAAGGTGGAACCACGGAGATTCACAACCTGGACCTGACCCCAAAGCTGGCAGCAGTGGTAAAAAAGATGATATTTAGAAAACAGGATGTTCTACCACTCTACTGAATTCCGAGTTTTCCAACTCCTCCTGCTTTTGTGTTGAAATAATTATTACCATAATGATATAGGCCAGTTCCCATGATTGCGGCATCGATCATTCATTGAGATTGTGTTAGTGACTGAAGATATGCCTTCCATTTCACAAGTCATTATATTGATGATAATAAATATTTTTTAAGGGCACATTTTCTTCGCTGTTTTTAAGTGAGATGCAAACTCTAGTTAAATGGTCTCCAGATGTATGCGTTCAATTCTTAACTGGAATAAAGAATTGTGTTTATTTTATTTTGATTTGTTTGTAACACGCCAGATGCAAAATAAGTTGCTTCAAGGGGCTGTTTTAAAAAAAGTGAATGGGACACAACATAAGGGTGCAGTGTAGGTCATTCACAGATGTTTGTTTAAAGTCTCTTTCTCAGGCTCTATTCCCAGCCTTGTATTCTAGGGTACTTCTACCCTTCTTTAGGGGGATTCCGACCTGTCTTCCATCCCCACCAGCTAGCCCCTATAGGGAGCTTCCGTTTGGGCTCTAGCCGGTTCCAAGACTCGATCTCTTCCGCCCTGTGCTCTCCGCTTGGTCCGCTCCTGCAATGGCGTTTCTGTAGATGCTGCTCGTCGCTGGCCTGCTTTGCCAGCATGGGCTGTGTGATTCCTTCTCTCTGGCAGACCTTTGCAGTCTGCTTCCAGCAGGGCGAAGGGTCCTTCTTCCTTCAGCCATTTTCAGAGGATTTGCCTTCTCGTGTCGCTTCTCGGTTACCCAGGTCTCCCTTCGCCGCACTACTGCCCTGCTTGAGGCTCCTCAAGGGAGGGCTGAACGATATCTTCAGTCCTTCTTCCCTTTTTATGTCCCAGTTGCTTACAGATTGTCCAGATTGAATAGATTGCTGGAATTGGTTCTGCAGGGTGATATTTATTACTGCGTGCCTCTTCGTGCCTCTTCTTCATCTCAAGTACTGATGTTATTCCTCTCAACTGGGTTACTTGGATTCTTCTTTGTCTCAGACTTTCTGCAGGAATCATACAGGTCGTGCCTACTCTCCCTTTTCTCATTACGTTTGAAGAAGTTTAGATGCTCTACCTTACATAAGTGCATGGAAGAGTGTGAAGTCATATTACCCTGTATAGGGTAGAAGGATGAGGTAGGCTGTGGCATATTCTGGGCACTGTGTTCTTACCGGATAATCGTCCTGAGTACCACAGGGGGATGCCTCACCACGAGATTCACCTACTGAGTACCACCACCAGGGGTACTATTGTGCATTGGCCTCACCTCCCTGGCCTCATGGGAAGGGACTCTCCCTAGGGAAGCAGGGATTATATCCTGAGATTCATCAGAGGGTACTTATTTTCCCTATAAAGTTACCTTTTATATTAAGTCTTATTTTCAAGGTTGTATCTGTATGGATATAGACTAATATGTTCACTCTGTGATATGGCAGATCCCATTGATTCAATTTGTCCCAAAGCAGGTTTCGTTTGACCTTATCAAAGGTCAGAAAACATCTATGCTTGCCACACAAACCAGATGAACATGATTTGTACATGTTCCTCTAAGTATTTGATCAATAATATATCCATTTTAATGTGTGCCCACACCTCTCTTTGAAACCCTGTTTTTTGTAATTCCTGTTTATTTGCCCACTGATCCAGCTCCTTCAGAATGAGAGCTGGAAATACCTTTGAACCAGCGTCTAATAATGATATAGGCCTATACATCATAGAGTTGAGATTTTCCCCATTTTTAAACATTGACACCATGTGCACAATCTTCCAGGAAAGAGCCCGGGTAACACTTTGGTTCAGTATTTTCTCAAATAATGAGTATAAGATATTCACCCATAACATTGGTCTATTTGTAAATACCCTTTTCCAAAGGCCACAAGGCCCTGGGGCTTGTAAATTCCCACGCTTTAATAATGGCTATGATTTCGCCCACAATGAAGATCAAGAGCCACGCCTCGTCATTTGTGTTCTTATCACAGCATTAAATGGTGCAGAGAATAATGTGGTGGGATCATTTATCCAAGCTGATTCCAAGATCGAATTTTCATGGATAACTAGTGTGCTAGAACCCACAGAATTTACAATTTGCCAATAGTTAATGTCTGATTTAACATTCGTTCACCATCATTTTGGTGCGATTTTCTACATAAGGCTTTCACTGTATTTTTATATTGTTGATAAATCAGATACATGTATTGCGATTTGTTCTCGTGATTATTATTACTTTTCAGGACAAGGTTTATCTGAGAACTCGCCTCCCTCTTAATTTTTGGACTATTGAGATTGTAGACATGTGGGCGTTTGGGCCGCTCAGTTTACTTATTTATTTACCGGATATTTGTAATGCGCTTATACAACAAATGGCGTTTCAAGGCGCCACAAGACAAAAAGGTGGGGGAACAAGGGAGAAAGATAACGGTCCTACTAGGCCTTGTGGCATTCAGATTGTGCAAGTGCAGTGACAAGAAGTGCGAGGGAGGGGGGAGAGGGCAGTTTGCACAGAATGTGAAGTGCTAGGATGGTAAGGGGAGTGCAGGGCAAGAGGAGAGAGTGCGAGTGAAAAGTGGGGTGCTGGTGGAGGGGGAGAAGACCACAGAGCTAGGAGAGTGCTAAGGAGAGGCCAGGAGGACAAGTGCCAGCGATTGCATGTGGTGCAGGGGGTGAGGGTCCACATGCTAAGTGCAAGGGTATGGAGTTGACTGGGCGGGGGGCCTGGTGCCCTGTAGAGCCCGGAGGGCCAGGCAGCCAGTCACTGTGACATATGGGGGTGTTAGCAGGGGAGGGGGAGAGGGAAGGAAGAAGAGAAAAGGATTGTCTTGAGGAGCTTCAGAATGTAAGGATATCTGGCTCTAGCCTGAGAGGGACAGGGAGACCATCAAGAAAGTTGGAGCTAGAAGACCGAAGGGCTCTAACAGGGAGGTACTTAGGGACAGGGATTTGGATGTAGCGGGGTCCCAGACCCGGGTAAGCTTTGTGGATGATGTAAAGGGTCTTGAACTTGATCCTGGCAGCAACCGGGAACCAGTGGAGAGATTGTAGGGCTGGAGAGATACAGTCCCTGGGCTTGAGGCCAAGGATAAGTCTTGCAGTCCTATTCTGGATTAGTTGAACGAGGCGAAGGGAGGATAAAGGAAGATTGAGGATGAGGCTGTTGCAGTAGTCCAGCCTAGAGAGGACCAGAGCTCTGGAGACATTAGGCCTCACTACGAGCCTGCTGGTCCGGAAAACAACAGTGGCGGTAAACCCGCCGCCACTGTTGTCTACGGACCGGCAGACTACGAGTTCTGCGGGCGGGTGGGTCTGACATGGCAGAAGTAACGCCACCCGACTGCAGACAGAAATGGAAACACCAGCACCGTTATTTACGGTGCCAGTGTTTCCATTGTCCCCATCCCCATGGAGTCCTATGGGACTTCATGGGAATGGGGATTAACGGAATTACGCCTCTGGAATTACCGGGGCGCTGGGGTTGTAATGTCCCGATGATTCTGGCAATCACAGAGGTGGTAATTCATTCTGGGTCCGGCGGCAGCCTGCCGGTTTTTCTGGCACAGCTACAGTCGGACTTGTAATGAGGCCTATTGAGTTTCTGGGGGAATGTGAGGAAAGGGAGCATGCCTCTGAGGAGGTGCAGCCAATAGTGGGCCTTTTTGGCAAAGTCTGCGATGTGAGAAGAGAAGGAGAGAGAGGAGTCGGTTTTTTGCCTCACAAGAAGGTGAGGGGAGGGACCGCATAGAGGGTGGCCAGAGGGTAGGAGGGTAGGAGGTAGCTGAGGCCCCAATGGGAAGGATCTCAGTCTTACTGGCATAAAGGCAGAAATCATTGAGAGCACACCATGCCTGAATAGCAGTAAGACAGTCAGGGATGAGAGAGGCAGAAGAGGAGGCAGTGGAGGGAAGCTCAAAGGAGAGGTGCGTGTCGTCTGCATAACAATAGAAGTGAGGAGAGAAGGAGGAGAGTAGATGGGCCAGAGGGGCAAGGTAGATGTTGAAGAGCCACACTGAGAGGATAGAGCCTTGAGGGATGCTGCAGGTGGACAGTGTGACAGGGGAGAGAAAAGGGCCTTATTGAACATGGGAAGGTCGCTCAGAGAGGAATAATGTCAGCCAGTCCAGTGCCAGGCCTGTGATGACAAGGGTGTCCTGGAGGCGATTTATCAGGGTGGAATGATTGACCATGCTGAAAGTAGAGGAATGATTCAGAAGGATAGGAACGGATGAAGAGTTGGAATCCAGATTTGAGAGCAAGTCATCACGGGTATTCAGAATAGCGGTTTCCATGCTTATGGCTGCTCTGAAACCAGACTGGTGGTCGTGAAAGCAGCCAAGAAATTCAGTGTGTTGGATCAGTTTGGAGATGACCAGCTTCAGCAGAGGTTTGCTCAGGAAGGGGGCAATGGAGATAGGATGATAGTTGGCAGGGAAGGAGGGGTCAGCAATGGGCTTTTTGAGGAGAGGATGCACAAGGGAGTGCTTGCGGAGTAGCGGGAAGGAGTCAGGGGCAAAGGAGTCATTACAGAAATCTGCCAAGGCTGGAGTGAGGGAGGCAATGTTGTCCTTGTTAGTTCTGGAGGAGCAGGGGAGCCCCTGTTTGAGGAGACCTTCATAGAGAGGACTTGTCCAGAGACCTCATCTGGTGCTATGGGCAAAGAAAGATGAGAGTAGGAGGGAAGGCGAGGGGGGGTGGCAGGGGAGGCCTGAGCTCTGGGAAGGGAGGAAGGAGGGGTGTAGAGGAGAGTGAGAACAGGATGTTCTGATTTTTGTTTAGAAAGTGGGAAACCAGTGAAGTACAGAGGGTCAGGGATAACCTAGTGGGATACATGTTTCTCCTTTCCACTCAAGATCAAAGATCAATGACATTTTCTCATTACATTTAGCAACGTTAAACGTATTCCAGATACAGTGATTTCTTCTTGTAGAAGCACTTACCTCATAATCGTCTTTGTCTGGCAGCCTTTCACAGATCATTTAAAGGGGTTTATAGTCTCTTATGGTCACTTGTCGGACATCTAAGATAATAAAGTAGAAACGGCTGTTAGGCAAGGCTTCTGGAACAAATATATAGTCTATACAGTATTCTTGAGAGCCTCTGTGCCAGGAAACCCCCCAAGAGATCTCCTGAGATGCTCCCATTCAATCTATACATTATTGCAATCCTCAAAGAATTGTAACCACAGATTACCCCTGCCTCTCTGTTTAATTTGGTAAATTGAGAAGGAGTTCCCAATGGTGCCATGCATTGCATGTTCCAACAAACAGTTCAAATTAAAAGTCCCCCAAAGCCATAATATAATTATTGTGAAATTCATCATTTCATCTAATAAAAACATTGCCAAGATTAGCAATACGCATGTTTAAAGTGGATATAACATCATTCCAACATACATTGACTAAAAGTACCACTGTGTAATCCACCAAAGTGTGTAGAGCTAATCACTTTTATCGTTAAAAATAGAAACTTGAGATGCCCAACTGGAATTAATTGCAAATAAAAGATCACCTTGTGGTCTCTCCTAATACCTCGGGAGGCCTCTTGTGACTTGGTCACAGCCTTGATGCCCTAAAGAAGAGATGAAATGGAACGCCTGAAAAGAGGCACAAATGCGGCAATGCAGTAGCACATTGGGTATAGTGGCCTGGCACTAGAGGTGGTAATGCAACTTGTCTTTTGCCTTGCCCAGCAGCTGTGGAAGGGGACAGCCCTCACCAATACTGATAACAGTCTTGAGAGAGTCATTGTTTTTGTGGTAGTCAGACATAGGAGACGGATAAGAGGACATTTTTCACATAATTCTTTATTTAAATCGAAAGAAAAACTTTGCTAGGCCCTACCACTATGAAGAGTCATTTATTTATTCATTTATATACAGGTTGAATAATGCTCTTTTGATCACAAAGGAGCATGCAGTAGGTAAGCAATCAGATTTGATGGGAAGCAGTGAGGTTCTGAGTGAATGGAACAGTCACCAAGGACAATACATAAGTGGACATAAATAGATTGAGTACAACCAACATTCGAAATGTTTAAGTGCAGGTAGGCTGTATGGCCAGCTGTGCTCGGGACGTGACCACGATGGATGAAGTACTAGAGTGGAGGCAGAGGAAGTGAGGGACAGAGGCAGGTTAGAGGCGAGGGAAACATGTTAGCTAGCAGGCAGATGAGAGGTAGGTTAAGAGGGCAACTCAGAGGCGATGAGGTATGCTTTTAGTTTGGTTTTTAACACATCTGTGTGGACTATAAAACAACAAACGGATGCTTGTCAGCCTGTCAGCCAAATGAAATACTGTCCTCTGTCCAACACTACACTGCCCTACTGACTATCCTATTTCTGTGTAAGAGAATGACAAAAGAGGATTCTAAGCTATAGCTTAAGACAGTGTTTCTTTCCCATTGGTTAACTTAAACAGTGGCTGGTTTTCTGTCTCCCACAAAAAAGAGTTATTACTGTTTTCTTCCAACATCTCGCCTTCAGGCAAAAGTTCCAAAACCACCAAAATGGCTCTCAGCCTGGACGCATGGTTACAACGATGTCCTTGTCAAGTAGCCTATATTGTGTCCTCTTTATCCCTTCTCCTGGAATGTAGTATCCCAACGGATGGGAAGTTGTTCCTTGTTTATTCTAGAGTAGCAGCTTCTCTAACATCCTGAGGGCTTTAGGCCTGTTTGATTGTGAATTGATGTCCACTTCTTCCATCCTTCTCTGGAGCATTTGCTTTGTCAGCCCCCTGGGGCTCTGGCAATGCTCAGCCCTGGTTTCGGGGTTGCTTTTCCCAACCTGCTTCGGGGTCTTTCCTCCATTAGCCGCCCAGTGGGTTCTGGGCCTGTTCAGACCTGGCTTCTCGATTGCTTTTTTCACCCTGCTCTGGGATATTTGCAGCGTTAGCCCCCTGTGGACTTTGGGCCTGCTCACCCGTAGTACCTTGACTGCTTCTGTTGACCCTCTTTGGGGTATGTGTTGTGTTAGCACGTGTGGGTTTCAGGCCTGCTCAGCCCAGATTGGGGTTCCCTCAGCCCTAGTACCTTGACTGCTTCTGTTGCCCCTCCCTGGGTATGTGGTGTGTTAGCCTGTGTGGGTTTCAGGCCTGCTCAGCCCAGATTGGGGTTTCCCTCAGCCCTAGTACCTTGACTGCTTCTGTTGCCCCTCCCTGGCTATGTGTTGTGTTAGCCCTCTCTGGGCTTCGGTCTCACTTCAATGCCCCCCAATCGCCGCTTACGGCCTGCTGCATCCCTGATTGGCTTCAGAACAAGGAAACCTAGTGATTAACCGCTCAGACAGGAGGCCTGAGGTCTGAGTTTTGTTTCAACCTTTGGATCCAGTCTGTTTGACACGCAGGTTGATATGTTCGCTTTGTGCAGAAGCTCAAACTGTGTTGATTAAATTTGATCAAATTGGGTAATACCTTAATTGTGTTGTGTAATTGCACTCAAATTACATAACATCGGACATGACATAAATCGTTTTGAACATGATAAGCAAAAATAATATGATTATAGCTTTATTTTACCCATCCTGGCTAGAAGAGCACAGCAAAAACCTAAACAAGTGTGCACGTTTTTGAAAATGTTCTCATAGTGAAGGAAAATTGGTTTTAAAACTATTTACATTGAAAGAAAATGCAACGTAATGTAATGTCATCTGCTAGGGTCTTTGCTTCACATGGCATCCAACATTATGCTTCCCTTCCATTGACTCCCACCCCCAATTCAGACCTCTTAGGGAACAATAGTGCTACCAAGGCATCCCAATGCTTAGGTTAAACACATCTAATCGTCCTTATTGTAATGCTTTGAGGACACAAAGCCAGAATTAAGTGGGATCAGTTGTGCTTCCCTGTGCTTTAACGAGTTACAGGAAAAGGTGTGAACGCCAAGCTGGGAAGGCTGGGAATGTGGGGCAGTTGACAGTGTAGTGGGTACCAGTACTCTCCTCAAGCTTGGAGAAGTGTGGCCCTCATTACTGCCAAAGACCAGAAGTGCAGGTACTGAGGGACGGTTAGAGCCGGCCCAGTTAAAGCAATGCAATTATCATTTTAGGCCTAAGAACTACATTAGCCAAGCTAGAAAATTTGTACTCCAACTTCACTATTGACAACACCAACATCCCTGTTTCCACATCAGTAAAGACCCTAGGCGTCTACTTGGACTCCACACTATCCATGTCCAGACAGGTCAGCACCATCACCTCCACCTCAGCACACACTACTAAACTTATAAATGCAGTTAAACCATACTTATCCAAGCCCAATTGCCTCTCAATTGCCGGAGCCACTATTGGAGCCAAACTGGAGTATTGTAATGCCAGCCTAGCAGGCACTTCAAACATAATCTAAACAGACTGCAAATCACGCAGAACAATGCGCTTAGAGCAGCATTAAGCCTTCCCAAAAGAGAACACATCACCCAGGCTAGGCAGGCAGCCCACTGGCTCCCTGTCAAAGAACGCATCAGCTTCAAAATCCTCACCCTCACCCACAAATGCCATTCATTCTCAGCTCCGGCACATCTGGCACAAACTTTATCCAAACCCACTCACTCCAGACCCACCACAACGCATTACACCAACCTTCTGCACCCTCCCCACATCAACAGATCCAAAGCGAGAGGACTAGGTTTCCCATACATAACCACTAAACTCTGGAACGCCCTACCCACAGACATCAGAACAGAAAAATCCCTTTTCACATTCCGCAAAAAACTCAAAACCCTCCTCTTCAGCTGACCCCTTGTGGGCCTGCTACCTGTCTGTATATATGATTGCAATTGTTCTTATCTTGTCTGTAACTAAGTAAAATGTCTGTAACCTGCACCACAATGCCTGGATGTTACTGCTCAACAAATGTGAATAAATAAATAAATAATGCCCTTTCCTTAAAGCCTCTACATTTTACTTGCTCCCCTGTCCTCACTCTCCCCTAAACCCTCTTTCACCCAACCACACTCCTCAACCAACCTCTGTTGCAGTCACTCAATTTACCCAGATCTGCCTATCCCGGGTGGCCTGCCTTTCCCTTCCCATCCCAGTTAAGTTGAGGATATAACTATCCATACAGCTACCTTACCTTCTCAAGCCTTATTCTCAGAATGATTGGGGTTCAAAAAGACAGTGGTGATGGTTACCATACAGAATGGACTATAACCTAGTAGTAGAATTATTCTGCAGCCCAGCCACTAGATATATCCAACCCACTAGTTACAATTAGACACTAGTTTTTTGCTGAAAATCTTTCGGCCGACAAAAACACATTGACATTTTTGTTTTATATTTGGGGTCCCACCCAAACCCCACTTCCCTATTTTGTAGTCTCTGTAACCCAAAACCCTCTACCCCTTAGATGGCCTTACCCACCCACCCCCTATATTTTTCAATGAGTTTTTTGGCTAAAGGTTTTGGCAAAAAACGCCGCGAAATAAAGCCTGGCGATGTCATTACCAGCAGCAATACAGCACATAGCAGGATAACAAAGGAACTCAGCTTATCAGGTCATGGAATCCTCGTTTAACAGTAAAGGCTGTATCAGTCACTGACCCAGGTGCCAGGGAGGCCCTCCTCCTCCTGATCTAGTGGCTGGCTTTCAACCACTAAAGACACTGGTGCCCAGAATAAGCACAATGCAATGTGAGGAAGAAAGAGAGCCAAGCCATTACTTGCCACACTTGCCAAATAACGTTCTGTTGTCGGAGGAAATGCATGTGGCACAACACTAGCCACTCAAGTTGGTCATAACCTCCAAAGTCTCATTAAATTGGATGGCACATGCCCTGTGTATGGTAATTCCACATCTACAGCATTTAGCATTTGCCAGCTTGCCATGATTAGCGGAAAATACGGAGTCAGACCTATGTACTATGCTAGCTGAGGTGGCTGAAGTCTGGATGTCCTGTGAACCATCTAAACATAGTTTCTCCTGATCAAAAACCTTGACACTGGCCAAGTATTACACAGTGCTCTCTGCTATGTCTAGCGCTTGTTGCACTGTAGGGTTTCCACTTACCCAAAGACGTTCTTGAAGGTATTTGTAATTGGTTCATTCCAGTGCTTAATTTGTAAAATAATAAGTGCCATGTCCCGAATATTTTCTAGCACTCCTGTGACACTGCAGGTGGGCAGTTCCCCACCACTGCTGTCACCACCCATGGGTGCTCGTCACAGTGTCGACATATTTGGGGTTACACTACAGCTCGTACCTGCTCATTGTGGTTGATCGATGCAGTATCACCGCTTCATAATTAAAGTGAGTCTGAGAGAATAAGTGCCGGGGCTCAAAAATAATTGCCAGTGCAGAGCCCTGGTAAACACCCCCACAAATTGATCACTGGTTCATTGCATAAGTGGATGGATCTCTTAAATTCTCATTCTAGGTCTGCCCGAAACTGCATGTAATGTTTGCCCACTGGGCGCCTGGAGACCATGCAAATGGTATAGGTGGCCGTTGTAAGTGAACGTAACTTAACATAACATTATAGCACTGCCACATATGAACTATTGCTCCCCAAGGTAGTAGATAACTTGAATGAGTTATTTCCCATCCCACACTAAGGGTTTCTTCAAAAACATTAAATTAATCCTCACCACCTTCTTCTCAAATCTGGGTTAGCATCCAAAACACCCGTTGGCCTTTTGACCTCAAAAGACACCAGCACCACAACCAGGTTTCTGAGGAATTAATTCATTTTCTAAGGAAATCAGTGGCAAACCTGGTTATTGTAAAAACAGGTGGGAGGTGAGGGATGTTGTTGCAAGGTTGGACAATACAGTTGGCAAAGTCTAAGAAATTGAATGCTACGCTGCTCATTGTTCAGTTGTGATTTCTGGTTATGTACTCCAAAATTATGCTATCACGCAAGCACACATGTTCACTGGTAACTAGTCCACCAGTGTGCATGGATGCTCTTAAAGCAAGTGTTCCTATCAGGTTATGCAACTTTAAAACAGCAGACATTTCAGAAATCAAGGGAGCAATTGGCTAGGCCTTTGTTAATGCCTCTTGGTCCCTGCAATGGAAAGCACAAGCCTTGTAGCAACCCTTGAAGCCCGCTTCAGCAGAACCTCAAAATCTGAAATTGAAAAAAAGAAATTAATGAAATAATGATCGGTGCCACTGTGAGTTTTGCTGTTGCAATAATCCTGGTACATTGCATTATTCGTTTTAGAACTGCAGGGTCCTGTGTAATGGGGAGCTTGTCTTTCACACTTGGGCATGTTAGGATCTCACCATTTCTATTGGCCGATTCCGAACACGTCAGTAACCAGGGGCTTCAGAAATAACCATGTTTGTGGAGCCGAGGAATTCTGGTGAAGTTTCATGCTTATCCTATGGAAAAATGAAATACTAACAATATGCAACCCTCATGAATTGCATAGGTAGGGGGCTTGCTCTCTGCCTATGGAGATTCAATGAACCTCTACATCCACTCTTCCATCAAAGGGCCAGATGGTGTTGCTACAAGGCAGCTTAAAGTTTAGAGTCACTGCTCAATGCAACACAAGGGGCCGTCCAGTTTTCATCATGTGTATTCGGATGGTTGAACTAGGGGGCCATGGAGACCCTCTTCTGCCTTCCCATCTCACCCTCCCAATTGCCTTCACTTTTGCAATACAGCGGCACACTGAATAGTTTCGACTAGAGAAGGGGACGAAGGGGGGTACATTTGCATCAAACAAACATATGCATCAAACAAGTTGTGGCGGGTGGGAGCCCTCTGCAGGCATATATTTCCATTCTGAATTACAGCTTCAGATCCTCGATGTGAAGACTGTTATTTTGTCGGTAGTTTCAGCCATTCCCCAAAATATGCAAGGTTTTAATCACTCATGAGTTACGTGCTCACTTCTGATATAGTGCCAGCTTGTTCTTCACAAGTTGGGATCCTGGGAGGGCTAACGTCTTTCTTCATCCCTTTCTGGTCAATAAATTGACTGCCATTAAACTGGGTAACATTTCAGCCTTATAGACTCGTACTACGATTGATGGGTCCTGAAAACCGAGTTCAAGGCTTGAGAACCCAGTAAGGGCATTTGATGAGGTTTATGGCCGTATTGCTCCCAATGAGGCCCAAGGTGGGGTCTATAAAGCTATTCTAAGCACGGTGGCTCATTATGTGGCCCTCTAGATCATTTGGACTCCAACTCCCCTCATCATTGCCCAGATGCCACATGTGAATGACCATGAGAGTTGTAGCCAAAAGCATCTGGAGGGACACACAATAAGAAACCTATAATGAGAAAAATATGAAGTATATCTAAGTAAATAGAGGTTATTACAACATACATTCACCTAGGAGACTGCAGGAAGTTGGCTGTGGGTATGCTCCATGGGACTAGTAGATTTGGAATGTTGCATTGTGAGCAATCTGTGGGCTTTGCAAACAATGCTGTGTGACATTACAGTTTGCGTAGCTTGCACATTGTCAAATGAGAACACAAAATGAACTTTTCAAGGGATAAAATAGCGGTTTATTTGACCCTGTCGAAAGGTCACACTGGGATTTACGGTCTCTGAAGACTAAGTTAAAGGCCCAAGCAGAGCAAAGGTAGTTAACAAGGTTTATGGGCCATAACACGCGGTGCAGTGCCAGTGCCAGGTCTATGAAGCTATTCTTTCGAGACCAATGCAATTTATACTAAAATGCATGTTATTTTTCCTACAGCCAATACCCGGAGAAAGCCAAGGCAGGTTTAGTATGTAAATCTACTTGCATGGTCGCACTGAATTGATTGCAGGAAAGGGCCGCACTTTAGCTAGAATTAGAAAGGAATGGTCTGGAAAATATGAATCATTATTATTATAATTATAATTGGTTTTTTTATAACACGCTTAATACCTAAGCGGGATTCGAACCCGTGTTGCCCTGTATGGTCTTTCTACCAAGGCGAGCGGTTTCCACTGAGCTATTTTGTTTCTTATAGCCCACAGATTGTCCAATGAGAATACTAAGTGAACATTCCAAGGGTAATAGTTAAGCTTTATAGATCCCGCCTGAGGGCCTTGCACAGATTTGGCTAAGGCATGTCCAGCTTGGGATGTGAGGACATTGGCAGGGAAGAGAAAGGCCTCCATTTAAAATGTTGCGCTGCGACTGCCATGCAAGGATCAAAGTGATGGTGGGGTGCAGAGCCAAGGCCCTGGTTGTGTCTGCCAGCAGCAACGCGGGGGTAGGTCAGGAGAGATGGGTGGGGCAGAACCAGAGAAGTCCCGGGCTGCATCTGCCAGGATTGGCTGTCAGCCTGTCAGCATTGAATTCCTGGCCACATATGGCAGGAGAGGCCTGGGGCAAAAGGGGGGCATTGCCGGCGGTGGCCTCAAAGCGAGGGAGCACCACACTGAGAGCCCTGCCTTCCTCACCAAGAATGTTGATGGAACATGCCCCTCAGTCAGTCTCTGGTTATATCAATTCGTATAGCTCAGGTATTAGCCAATGGCCGCACTCTTTCTAAGTTCTGAGGGGTATAATAACTATTATTATAGTGCTTAGAAGTGGAAGGAATCTGTTATGAATCGCTATATAAAAACCTGATATCATAATTATCATTACGGTTCCTAATCGTAATGTTAAAAAAGGTACCAATTCAGTCTGGGGATATCAATTGGGTCTGTACCGAAAAGAAGCCATGCCAACTGCAAATAAATAATAAAAACGAGGCGGAGGTCCAGCTGAATGACAGACGTCAGATTGTCTTAAAATGTCCATGCAACAGGGGTGTTGGAAAGTGAGTGCTCTTCCTTTCACTTTCATAAGTGATGCTGCTAATCGCTTCTATGGCTGTCAGATCGAGATCTTTCAGCTGTGCTGCCATGGTTATTAGCAGTCCAAAGTGATGAAAGCATAGCTACCAAGGTCCCTCTCGCCCCAATTTGCACTGCATCTGACTTATTCCATCTGTTCAAAAGACTTTTATCTTCTTTTTAAATTGCTTTTTTCCTATTATCCTGCTCTCTATGCAGTGAGTTCTACCAAGGAGGCTTAATGTTGCTATAGAAATGCAGACACGGTAGATGTCATGGCAGCCTACTGCGGCTTTTACCTGAGCCATCACTTACAGCTATTACCCTTCGATTGATATATGTCTGATAGCGACAAGGACATGCTCACGGAGACTTCTTAGCTGTATCAATGTTAATTGAATTTCATCTTTCTGTAGGATTTATCTCCATTCTGAACTCAAATCACCGAGCTGGCAATTTACATTGATGGGATGCAGTTTCCTGTGACTGCATGTAAGCCCCTCTTGGCGTGCTGTGCTGTTTCTTTTGTTTTTAATGGTCTGCCTAAGGATTTAAATGCACTTGGGCAGTTTTCTTTTCTTTCTCTGAGATGTCTCATTCAAGCTCCTGCCTAAAGTAGTACTTCGATCTCTAGTGTTCCCAACTGTGGGACGGGTTGGTGCCAGAACGTATAGGATGTGTCAGTTGCACGCAAGCTCATTATTTCAGGCGATTACGTAATTTCACTCGTCATCAGCCTGTGGTGTCTGTCATGCTGAGTCGGAGCAGAGTATGGTCTGTGGCAGATTCTCGGTGAGAAGTGAGGGCAACATATAGAGCGGAGGTCTGCCACATTTGGATCTCCTGATGTGATGTTTAGGACCACACCTCCAAACAACCATATCCTGATAGCAAGTGGTGTAGAAATCATGGGAGTCATAGTCCAAAACATCTGGAGAGGCACAGGTTGCAGACGGCTGCTATTTGTATTGATTGAATTTATGTGGTGCTTTCTCTGAACTGCTGAACAGAGATTAAAAGAAAACGGTACAAAAAATGTAAAGCTAAACACCTGGTAACATCAGTAACAGAAGGAACTGTCATGGCACTTCCCCTCAGCACCCTCGCACACATAGGGCCTCATCACGACCTCGGCGGTATTAGCGCGGGGGCTATTAGCACGACTGCCATAGCCCCCGGCGCTAATAGCGCGGGATCACGAGTTGGGCGGACTTGGAAGTCCCCATTCCCCATTGAGCCCATTCGGGAATGCCCCATTCCCCATTGGGCTCAATGGGGAAATTTTGCGCTCATACCGCCGGCGGATTTCCCACCGGCGGTATGTGCGCGAATTCTCGGCGGATTTCACACCAGCTCAGAGCTGGGTTGAAATCCGCCGAGGCCCTGATTCCGCGGACCCTTAAATCTGGCGGTAATAGCGCTACCGCCGGATTTAAGGGTTACCGCCGAGGTCGTGATGAGGCCCATAGTCTGGATCTCACTCCTAACTAGAGTGCTAACTGCCACCCATCCTCCCTCGCAGGGAATTCAGGCGCTCAAGAGGAGTCAGTTAGGTGGATGATATTGCTCCTTCCCATGCCTATACAATATGCACTGTATGACTAAATCTAATATGCTTCAGTCCTTCTTCACAGGACCGTCGTGCACTGCGTCGCACAGAATACAGCTGAGTCATATGTGGTGTACCTGTTCACAGAGCAGTAAACCTTTGAGAACAATGGATGGCCAGGGAGCAGAGTTCCTAAAGGAGAAAATAACGGTCTGACAAGACCACTCAGATCAACCAACAACATTCGCTTAGAACTAAAACCTTACAATGAAAGATAATTCGGAGGATCAACATTCTCTCACCTGGCAGCAATAACATGCAATGAACTACCAAAAAACATACGCAACACAAGGAATCATTTGGAATTCAGGAAACTATTCAAACCTGGCTCTTTGCCCCAGAACCAGAAGGAAACGACCAGGAAGTATGCACCGAATGGGAAACAAGAATTCTAGAGTTTAGCCCATGACCCTGACTTAATCTTCCCTAACCAGAGGACGGGGGGAGGACACCCACAACCCATGCCCAAATACAGCCAGTCCACAGAGGGAAGTCTGATAGGTAAGAACCCCCCAGGACAGACAGGGAGTGACCAGAAACCTCTAACCCAAACATCACCAACCCAGGGCAGGGAATATGCCTGCATCAGCCAGATAGATATACCACTAGAGTAACACAGAGAAAAACTCCCACCCTAACATGCATGTCAACTAGGCCGAAAAACTACAATACCGAACACACAGGACAATCATAGATGTTGAGCACAGAAGCGCAAAGACAAAGAGGTAAGGAAAGCCCGCTAACACAACTTTAAAACCTCAACCTTCTGCATACACTTGTCATACAGAAACTCACGCAACCACATCTCTGCACAGCAATCTGCAGGCACTTCTCCACACTGCAACAACAGACTAACAATCCATAACCCGGCACAACAGCACAAGGGAAGTCGCACCAACCAGGAAACCGCACCTAAGCTCAGCGAACGGTGCAAATCGGACTGAAGCCGTCAACAGGACATCACATCTCTCATTTTCACATTCCCACTACTCCCTACTAACCCCCCCACTCCCTCCTCTTTTTCACACCCTCATTTTCAGATCTGCCAGAGTGCATGGGGACCACTCCGGAGGTGATGGTGCATGATACAAATACCAAATAAATTTAACAGACACGCTAGTTGTCTATACCGTGCCCTAAACATACATCAACCATGATCCCCAAGCACTACAATCCATAGAATACAGCTGAGTCCTATGCAAAATTCAGTCCAGCTGTTCACTTCGCTTGACTCTTTGACAATATGACACAATGCTCGTTCATCACGCTGTTGTAATACAGGCTACTGTTATAGAGATAGCCACACTCTACCTACTTTCTATCTAGCTATAAACGGGCGCATGCCTTTTAACACTCCTTTCATTATGTTTAACACAGACTATGGTCTTCTGAAGGGCATTAACCCTCACAGCACTTTAAGGCCATACCAATGGCAGGAGGGACTATACAAATACCACCTAACATAACAATAAAAAACACAGTAGGTGAGACCTCACAAATTCAGACACATGCGCATAAAGAAAGGGGATGATGATAACAAATGATGGAAAAGATGAGTTAGATACAAGTGTGGGTATAATCCATATCCAACAGAAAAACCAGCAGTGGGATTTCCACACTCTATGTCCCCCAAAAAAGAGAAAGCAACATCGGGTCTACATAGACCATATCCAAAACCGAAAAACGATCCAAGTGAGTAGGGCCTATAAGTCAAATCTAAAGAAGAGAAACACTCTGGGGGAATTGGGGCAGTATGGTGGGAAGGGGGAGGCAACATTTCAGGAAATTGATAGATAAGTTTCAGGACATATGAGGAACATGTAAATCACAGTCCTTTCCTCAAACTCACTCAACTCACACTGCAGGTGACACGCTTGCACGGCCAAGGCGAGGACTGCTGTGCCCTGCATATGGGGACATGGGTTTTTGAGGAGGGTGCAACAGCAAATGTAGGCGTTCTACAACTTTTATTCACAAACTCCTGCATATGGGACACGAGCAGTTCCTGGGACACGAGCAGCCCAAACAAGGTGGCTTTAACTTGTTCTGACACATACTGGGGTTGGCACGTCCATCATTGTTTGTGGCACAGCGGTCCTGTGTGAAGCATGATATGAGGGTACACATGCATTTTTGGCTTAATTTCTGGCTTTATAAACTCGTTTCCTGAGCTACAAAGATCTGGGCTTCCACATCAGCCCTGGCATGGACCTGTGTCAAGACTTGGCCTTGAAACTCCTCGCCGCATAGAATGCCTGTCTATCCACGTACCGGTCTGCTGGTGTTTACTGTAACCCCAGGCCAGTTCATGGATCCAAAGGTGGAGGTGGAGGAATGCCGCCTGGCTCACACCTTTGCTGCAAAAAAAGAGTTACAACACTTTAAAGACTTCCTATCTGCCCATCTTCCCACTTTCATGCAATTTACCTGTCTAGTGGTGAGTTTCCTACAATATCATGTGCAGTAGTCAAGAGTCAGGTGCACCGCCCCATTGAGCAAAAAGAATTTAGTGGAAACAAAATGGAGGTAAAGTAAAAGAAGGCGCACAGGGCCTAACCCTTGGTGGCACAAGGACAAGACTAAAGAAAGGAGCATGTAAAGGGAAAACCGCAATACCAGTTCCAGGAATACTCCAGAATATCCACTAAAAACAGTATCCAAAGGAATCCATGGAACGAAAAAGAAATCAGTGATTTTAAATCCCATCAAGGTTTCAAGGTTTCAATCATGATTTAAACACTGTCCAGTCAACAATCTGGTGCGGGAAATCAATCCAAAAACTAGACAGACACACAGTCCTAAGACAAACCAAAAGGAAAAGATGATGGCAGGTGGAATCCTCAGGAGGGGTTGAGAGCTGGGTCTTCAATGTGAAACAAACGGCAAAGCTGCTGCACTGAACACTAGAGCTGAGAAGCGTCTGCACCATGCTCATCCAGGGCCATCTTAAGCACTTTTGGGGCCCTGGGCACGGACATCTTTGGGGCCCCCCTCCACCAAACCAAACAAATGAAGGGATCAAGAATAATGGTCGCACCCCCACCTGTTGCGCTCACAACCTATAGGTTGATATGCTGTCTCGCAGCATAATAAGCACGTTTACTCCCTTTAAGTCCCCTTACCTCTTCATTCTTGCTCTAATCAGAATGATAAACAAGTAGCATTTGAAGACCAACATTAGCAGTCTATGAATAGGTTACTGCTCTAGTGCATATAGGATAGTTGTTATCAATAACATCCAGGAAGGTGTTCAGCCTGTAGTATTAATTCAGGACCATATGTAAAAGGTACATGCCACCCATAATAGACAGAGAACTCACATTAGCTGCCTCACAGAATGCAAAAGTGCTCAAGCATCAACAGAGTAGACCAATTGGAGGAAAGGAGAACGCTACACACACCATAGCATGGATAGTGGATGCAGATTAGAAGCTACCAGGAAGGTGTCTTTATCCAGACAGACTGAGATTAGAAGTGGGATATGGTTTTCAAATAGTGTTGCCATTAGATATCAAAGGAACAAATGCCTGTGGTGTACGATATAAATATGCTCGCTATTAAAGTGGAAGCAACCCTATAGCCAGTGAAACCATGAATAAGTCTTTTATGAAGATCATACCATGAGAAGGAAATCACTCTGAAAGGCTGACAATTTTGAAAGTTTTAGGGAGTTTTCCAGTTCTTACCATTAACTAAAACAATCTCATTTTATAAAAACGGACTTGGAATGTACACAAATCACATTACCAAACATGACCAATTTTAACAAAATATTATAGAAGGGTTCTATGCAAAATAGTAATGGTTTTAGCTTCATTCTCTCCATCATCAAGGGAAGTATCTAAGTACCAGCATACCAATCAATGTGATTTAACAAATGTAATCTGGGTTTGTCTTTTGTATTATAAAGCTTTACATACTTCAAAACAATGGCTTGTGACATTTTAATTTATAAACATGCATAAAAACCCTTGACTTTTACCGAAAAGCTAACCGTTTTTTGTGTCAAACAAGCAGACCTTGAAATATGCTTGCCTAAGGCCTGCAACATCTGGTCCGCTCTCTTCTGTCTACCACCCCTTCCACTCAAATGGTCTACATAAGATGAAAGATCAAGTAATGGGCTAAACGATGCCAGAGGCATGCAAGAAGGCCTCAAAGAAGACAGCAAAGTACTGTAAAATATATTAAATTATTTGACCAGGATCACTGTAACATCTGCTGGCAAAGCCAGGATACAAGCATGAACGCTTTTGTTCAATAGTCTTGAATTTGGATACTTATTCACCTCTTGGATGAACAGTTTATGCCATTGTTGGAGGTGATTGTCTAGGTTTTACAACACCTTATCTGAACAAACCAATTTCTAGACCTTCACCATGCGGATGACATGTTAGTTTTTATAGCATTCCCTATCTGGTACAGGTACATTGCTGATACCAGCAGATGTTGTTCTGCAAAACCAAGTACATATGCAGGAAGTTTTAGAAAATTCAGATCTAGGAAAAGCTCAGCCAGCCTTGCTGGAATATGATATTCTAATTTTGCATAAGAACACATCTCTGCAATTGGTGCTTCACACACTGAGCTAACTTCTGAACCATTGTCACACTCAATTTATCAATATGCATTTCACGGTTGCCTATTTCACATGATCAACATAATGCCCACAGGAAGGAAAGAATGCACAGAGTTGTGCCGTAAGGAACACACAAACTATGTATACCACAGTGAACACATAAAGAAATTCATGATGAATTGATCAAGGCAGAATGTACTTGTCAAAACAGAAAGGCAATGGGTTAAAGGACTCAGCAGCACCCCATAAAATATCCTTATGTGTGCTATTTAAGACTGGTTAACAATATAATCTTACTTCTTCAGATCAGGCAGCCTCTTTGGGGGCCCGCTCCAAGGTGGGGGCCCTGGGCAAGTGCCCCTTTTGCCCTCCCATAAAGACGTCTATGTGCTCATCAGCGTCCTTAATGTTTGTCCTTTCCTGTCGCATTGCGTCAGGGCACGTTACATGATCAGCTGATCATTGGTACCTCCTGTTGTATCCCGTTCAGTGGATACAAGCAATAAAGGACAGACACCAGATACATGTACTCTTCTCTTTATTTCACCTCCCTAACTAACATTGCCACATCCGTTCCCTGCCCTTCCCTTCCCTTCCCCTTTGTCTCTCCCCCCAGTCTCTGTCATGGACAGTGGGCAATGGTCTCACAACTGGCGTACAGTGGCCACTGGGCCAGGCTGCAGGCCAAGCCCATTCTCTACTGTGTCTAGCTTTGTGGAGCCAGCAATATCTTTGAAGCCCACGCCCCAGGGTTTGTGACCATAGTCAATGGCCTCACTGTCTGAAGAGTGGACATCAGTCCCATTAAGATGTAGTGCGAACAGAACCAGGCAGCAGGCTAGGTCCAGAAGCTACTGTGGGTGGCTTGGTGGGGCATGGCTGAACCTCATGATTCAGGTACTTCAGCCATAACTTACATCCCCATCATATGGTTAAGTTGCTCTCCTCAGTTTCTACTAAAGATTGTTTGGCATGGCTTGCGATATGGCTGAACTTACATGAAGTGCTGGAATAGCATGAACAAAACTTCAGTTACAAACAAATGTTGAAATTTGGTGAAAAAACCTTGTTACAGGGACGATATGTTCAAATTGTCCTAATAAAAAACAGTACAATTCAGTAAAACACATTGATAGAGGGATGTTATGGTTAAGTTGCTCTAATATAAACATTTAAAATTCAAGGTAAAACATTGTTAAAGGAATGGTTCGGTCAGAAAATAGTATTGGCCAAAAAGATGGCCAATAATAAAACAAATACCTAAAATATATATATTTTTTAAGTCCCTATGCAAAGTTTCGAGCAAATGAAGCTCAAACTTTAAAATTGCAAGCACTAGGGGGCATCCATTTTATGAAATGGATGGCACCTGTGCTTGCGTTTGCGGCACTAGTGAAGCAAAAGCCAGCCAGCTGTAGTAAACAAAAGATACCACTGGGTGACTTTTGCTTCATTGGTGCCGGACTCGGAGGACGGGGACCAGAGACTACAGGCAGGAAAGCTGCACCACCATCTCGGTAAGTGCCACAGCTTTTAAAAACGTATTTATGTTTGCGGTAGTTTCATTTGCTCAAAACTTTGCATAGGGACTTAAAAAAATAAATATTTTAGGTATTTGTTTTAATATTGGCCATCTTTTTGGCCAATAATATTTTCTGACCAAACCATTCCTTTAAAGGGACGTTATGGTTACGTTACTCTAATAAAAACCTTTGAAATTCAAAGTAAAGTCTCTGTTACTGGCATTATGGTTGCAGAACAAAATCAAGAAACCAAAGAAATTTGCCAGTTATGGTAAGTTATGCAACCATGATTCTTGTTCCCTCCATGCACTGCTCAGGCTAACACAAAGGACATCAAAGATGACATCACAAATGGCAATCAAAGCCATAGTTGTTATGGTCTGATAAGTATCACTGATAGCAGATGTAATCTCCTGAATGCATGGGAGCTTGACAGAGGAATAACGAGTCATCCAATAGAACACCAGCCAGCAAGCAGGACACAGTAGTTTAAGGCTTAATAGTTCCACAAGAAACAGATGTAATCTTGCCCATTGCGTTGAAGTCGCACAGAAGGGTATGATATTACAAAAAATAGGGATGCCCCTATGTGCAAGCATGCAAAGGGGGCAGAATACAATAATCACATGAAAAAACACAGCCCACACTTATGACAATGCAAAGTATTGTCACCATTCTTACTTATTTCATAATGAATTCTTATGTCCACAAAAGTCACAGAACAGGGAGCGTCTTAGAGAATCAAGATTATTTAATACAAATAAGTAATAATATTTTTTGACTTTTTTTCCTTTTTCTTTCTTGCTTATAAAACATAAAGAAACTTGAAAACAGTGTTGAAAGAAAATACATACATTCACATTTCACACAAATAGGTGAGAAAATCAAAAACAAAAATAACATTTTTAAGAACAGTTTTTGCAGAATTAGTGTGATGTACTAGGGTAGACTGAATACTACTCTAAAAACTGCAGAAGGGTGTTTCAAAAATGACCCTAGAGAGTTTATTATATTACTAGCATGATGAATCAATAATCGTGTTTTCTAACTGCCTACATGAAAGTAAAATATCAAAAAGTATTTAACATAGCTCCCATCTATAGCCAATCATTGATGCACGTTTCAACTTGCCGGTAGTTGTGGCATCCATATCAAGCCTTCCTCAGGGCTGGTGTAGCTAGTTACCCTAGGGGGCCGAGAAAGATATGTATGTATCAAAAAAATCAAAATCCTCAAAAAAGCAATGCTCGATTATAGAATTATCTGCTTCTTATTTAAAAATCTCACCCTGTCTGACAAACAGGGATGTAAGGGATGTGTGGTACTCTCTCCAGAAAAACGGAAATCCAATTGTAGTGACAACACCACCTCTTGTAGGACCATTGGTGTACCCCGGCAAAAGCTCAGGGCCACTAAAAGGATTAGTTAAACGAAAAAGAAAGGAAAAGAAAAGTTGGCCTCACTCCGACACTTGCTGAAGCAGCACCCTCTGTGCATTTAAGCTCTGCTCTGGTAACAATAATCAAGCCGCAACTACTGGGAGCTTTGGCTTACTGCAGTCAGAGAGCAGAGCTTAACATGGAGAGGAGACGGTCAGTGTTTACAATTGCCTTCACAAAAGCCCAAGGAAGCACAAAGAACGTAAAATGAAAGGCAGAGCAATTATACATACTTCATCGGCTGCCGGCAGAGATCTCATAATTGTTGCAACTTTCTATTCTAGTTTCCCCAAGCACAAGTTGCAGCAATTATGAATACTCTGCCGGATGCCGGTGAAGTATACATAATTGCCTGAATTTGCCTACAACAAAAGGCATGGGGGGGCTCAAGAAACTTAAAAAGAAAACCACTGTAATTATAAATACAACAACGTTGTATTTATAATTGCTGGTACTTTCGCTTTGAGTCTCCCAGGCTCCCCCTGCTTGGGGGAGCCCAGGAGACTGAAAACGAAACCTGCTGCAGTCATAATAATTGCTGTGGTTTTCTTTTTAAGTTTCCTGAGCTTCCCCGAGCCATGGGAGCCCGGGAAACATAGAAAGGAAACCACGGCAATCATAAATACAACATTGTATTTATATTTGCTAGTACTTTCGCTTTGAGTCTCCCGTGCTCCCCCTGCTTGGCGGAGCCCGGGACACTGCAAATGAAACCTGCTGCAGTCATAATAATTGCTGTGGTTTCCCGAGCTCCCCCGAGCCATGGGAGCACAGGAAACATAGAAAGAAAACCACGGCAATCATAAATACAACACAGTTGTATTTATAATTGCTGGTACTTTCTCTTTGAGTCTCCCAGGCTCCCCCGGCTCGGGGGACCCTGGAGACTGAAAGCGCTAGCTGCTACAGTCATAAATACATCACGGTTGTATTTATAATTGCTGTGTTTTTCTTTTTCAGTTTCCCGAGCTCCCCCGAGCCGCGGGAGCCCAGGAAAGTTAGAAGGAAAATCAAGGCAATCTGTTGTGTTTATATATGCCAGTAATTTCGCTTGGAGTCTCCTGGGCTCCCCCGGCTCGGGGAGCCCGGGAGACTCAAAGCAAAAGCTGCTGCAGTCATAAATACAGCGCGGTTATATTTATAATTGGCGTAGTTTTCTTTTTTTTCTTTGATTTTTATTGTTTTTAACGGAGTACATCAAATGTATACAACATACGATATAATACCAACCTAGGAAAAGTGGTGAACAATAATGGTTCATAAGCACCTGAAAGTGAGTTCAATAGGTTATTAACATACCATCTACCCCTTACAGCCCCGAATAACCTACCCCCCACTTAGGATTGTCATCACTTACAGTCCAGAATGTTGTCACTCATTGTCAAAAACACCACGAAAGGAGATGTTCTGCACAATTGATGAATATAAAATATATATGGATTTAGCTATGACACATGCATTGCTATGAATAGAATTAGTTATCAATATCGTTGTTAATAGGCGGGAAAGTTGAGAACATTTTACGACAGTTCAACATATTTAACGCAGAAGTCAGTCCAAGCTAAATCTACAGAGGTGCAATCTCTGTGAAGAGCAGCAGTCGGGCTGTCCATTCTATATAGGTTCTTTGCTACAGTAATCCATTTGGAATTTTGTGGGAGAGATTCTCTTTTCCACAAGATGGCGAGAAATGCTCTGGTTGCCAGAAGTAGGCTGTGAGTCATTTTCGGGAGCTGGATGATTGCATCATCTTGTTCCTCTAGTCTAAACAGAAGTAGTGGGGCCTTTTCTCTCTTTATACCATCTATCTCCTTGATCCAGCTGAGGACTTTGTCCCAATACACCTGTACGGCTGAGCAGTCCCACCACATGTGCCAGTAGTTGGCTTTCATTCCACATTTATGCCATCAATGTGGGTCCTTTTTCTGGTACATGCTCGCTAGTCTGGAGGGATCATATTGCCATCTGTGAAGCAGTTTTATGCCATGGAGTTTGTATTGGTATGCGATGGATGGTTTTGCTGTTTTTTGGCAGATTTGGTGCCATATCTTGGGGGAGAGTTCTCGTCCCAGGTCGGTCTCCCATTTCGCTTTTCAAACCTTGGCAGAGGAGTTGTCGACTTCCACTAGAGCTGTGTATATCGCTCCTATCAGACCGCTGGTGCCCGCACCTGTGTCCAGTATCTTTTCAAATGGGGTGAGTTCTCTTTGCAGTTCGTTTTTCCATCGCTTGTTCGTCATGATCCCCTTGAGTTGCAGGTATGAGAGGACCGGAAGTGGACTCAAACCAAGCGCTTCTTCAAGTTCTTGTATGGTTATAAATTCTCCTCCCTTCCATAGTTCACCTGCTCTCTCAAACCCCGGTTCTTACCAGGTCTGGAAGCGTTCTGGTTCCGGAAAGGCATCACAAATTCCTGGAACCCATAAATATCCCAGGGGGGATGGCCATGTTGTGACTCTGTTCATTTCATTCCCTTGCCCTGCTTCCACACATTCCATAAGGTACAGCATATGGGATGTTATCTTTTTCTCTTGAGTAGTTTGGGCCTGGGTACCCAAAGCCATTCTCCCACAGTCAAGGGTTTCAAATGGTGATTGTCTAAATCTACCCAGTGCAGATCTTTTCTCTGTCGGAGATGTGGAATTAAAATTTTCAACTGAGTGACCATGTAGTACAAGTGTATGTCTGGGAGTGCAACTCCTCCATTATCTTTCCGAAGCCAAAGAAGTGCATGTGGGATTCTTGGCTTTTTGTTCTGCCATAGGAATGTAGACATTGCACACTTGATCCTGGTGAAGAAGGTATCTGGCATGCGGATGGGGAGCATCTGTAATAAGTTCAGACGTTTGGGTAGTATTACCATTTTGATGGAATTCAATCGTCCCATCCATGTGATTGTGAGTTTGTCCCATCTCTTGAGTCTGATTCGATCACCAACATTAAAGGAGGGACATTGGCTTCATAGAGGTCTTTGAGGGTATGGCTGACATTGATACCTAGATATCTCACGGTTGTTAAGCTGATTTTCATGCCCAGGGGCGTAAATCGTGCCACTGTATCATCTTTACTCTTGTCTAAGGAGAATGGGTGATTTTCCTGTATTTATTTTGAGAGCGGCTAGTTGGCTGTATGCTTTTATTGTGTCCATTGCTGCTGGAATTGAGGTTAGAGGGTTCGTTATGTGGAGGAGTATGTCATCTGCATAAGGCCCAGTTTGTATGTATTGCCTCTGATCGTGAATCCTTCTACATGTGACGGGAGCGAGACACTGATCTGTGGTACTTTCCTTGTAATAGCGGGTCACCCAAGTGCACAGAAATTTTAACTGCACTGAAAAAAGTACAGAAAAAGGAATCAAATGCCTGTATCTGAAGATCAGGGCGAGTCGAGTGAAAAGGTAAAGAGATGGTGCCACAACTATTACCTGTATAGTTTGATGTAGGTGTTCCCAGTGCATCCCGTTTTGTGAAATACCGGTTCCTGATGTGTCATCTTCAGAAACAGGCATTTGATTCCTTTTTCTGTACTTTTTTCAGGGCGGTTAAAATTGCTGCGCACCTGGGCGACCCACTATAACAAGGAACGTGGCACCACAGGTTAGTGTCTCGCTCCCGCCATTTGCCCATGTCTTTCTCATTTTAAACAAAGACCTTCCTTGAGAATTACGTTTCTAAACCCCTCTGGCTGAACTTTCCAGACGCACACTGAGCTACACCAATGCCAGTGTTGTCCTATTTTTCGAGTGTTTACATTCTGGGTATAGCACCCCTGTGTGTTATAACCATCTGTCTTGGTACATGTACACCTATGTATGAATCTAGCCACGCATGCATGTGTACATACATGTTCTTTGTGAACATTGTGAAATTAGTGTTTATTAAGTTATTGTCATAAAAATAGACACCTAGATTTACTAAATCCATATATGGTTCATGGTTTATGTCTAGGTGGCTTTGCACATGGCTGAACACTGTCAGCACCTGCAGTGGGACTGAGGTTCTACAGACTCACACTAGGACCGACTTGACAAGAGAAGTTATCATTGTCTAGGATAAGATTTCTCCCTATAGGTATACTAGAGAAATCCTGTATCCCCACTGTCACTCATGTATGTGCCTCTTCTCCCCTTCCGGTTTCTCCCCGCTTCCTATCCCCTCTCCGCTCTGTATCCTATACAGGCAGGTCCTGATTCTCCTTCAACTACAACAGCATCACCACCCGCTGGCTGTTCTAGCCCTGATGAAAGCGGTCCTTACCGCTGAAACCGGTCGGCTCATCACAACACTGTACCTGTGCAGTTAAACTAAATGAAATATGCCAGACTACAGTTCGAGTTAAACTAAATGAAATATGCCAGACTACAGTTCGATCTCTCCAGAAAACGAATAATAGGACTGATCAAAGACTTTTACTGTGTATATATGACACAGGGTTTGAGATATTAAGTGAAAAATTAAAAGAACAAAAAAGAAACTGACACGAGGACCCCCGGTCCTTTTGCACTAACTATACCCACCCCCTAACACGACGGTCACAGTTGTCAAAGTGCTACAACCAAAAACTAGGGAACTGTGGGTCTTTTTAAAGCTCACCTGTCCGCTATGGAAACCAAATAAAGTCACACATTCTTTCATTTAGAGGACAGTCCCCTTTTATGACACACAATGAAAATGTTTCTAGAAAATGCTCTTCTTTTAGTAAAGCATTAAATAAGGAATACCCAAATCCTAGTGTGGTCCCATGATGAAACCCATTTGGTCGGGATGTATCAGTTTGGGTAGGTATTTCTCTAGCCTGGGTGCAATGACTCTGGTATAGATCTTTGCGTCGATGTTGAGGAGTGATATCGGCGGTAGGAGCTGCATTGTTAGGGATCTCTGCCATCTTTGGGTATGGCCGTGAGCAGGGCCTGGGCAAATGAGGGAGGCGCCAAGCCTGTTTGCAGCATGTTGTTAAAGAGTGTTGCTAGAAAGGGGGTGAGGAGTGAGGAAAATGTTTTATAAAAGCCAGGGGTAAATCCGTCATCATCAGGGGCCTTACCTAGTTTTAGGCATTGAATGGCCTGTTTTACTTCTTCCGCTGTGATTGGAACCTCCAAGGCCTCAGTTTCTGCTGACGTAAGTGATGGTAAGAGTGATTCCGTGATATATGCGTTGATGTTTTCCACAGGCGTTTTCTCTGTGTTAGAGTATAGATCTTCATAGAAGGTGATAAATGCCTCTTGTATTTCTTGAGGTGTGTTGAATGTTTCATTTGTATGGTCGATCTTTGGTTTTTCTGTCTCTTTGATCCATCGTTCGGCTCGTTGTTTGCGAAGTCGAGTGGCTACAATGGTATAAGCTTTGTTTCCTTTCTTGTAAAATTTTTGTTTCAGAAATTGAAGCTTCGGTACTATTTTAATGTTAATGTTAATGTTAAAGGACATTTGTACCGCGCACTATCACCACTGGAGTGGTCCCTTGGCGCTCTGGCGGCTCTGAAAGAGGGGAGGTTGAGTTAGTGGGAGGAAGCAGGAAAAGTGCAAGAGAGCAGTGATGTGCTGTTGGCGGCCTCAGCCCGGTGGGTCCGTTGGCTGGGCCTGGGGTGTTTGCGGCTGGTAGTCGTTGTGTACTGTTGTGCAAGGCTATGTGTGTTTTTGTTTTGTTGTTGCAATGTAGTGAAGTTTGTGCGGTTTGTTGTGCTGTAGGTTTTGGTTGTGTTTGGTTTGGAGTTTGAGAGGTGTATGCAGAGAGGGAAATTGTTAGTAGGGTTGGTTAATTTGCGTCTCTATCCTGAATTGAAGCGCTCGGCTTGCGTAGCCCCGCCTCTAACATGCTCTCTCATAGCTCCCCTTAACCTCCATTCATACTCTTGTGGCCAGTACACCTGCCAATGACAACCTCTCAGGTAGTGGGGCGATTGCCAATATCTCGATAATTCCACACCAATGTGGTACCTGGCGGTACTTAGATTGAGGGGCGGGCGAAGTGTTGGTGGGATTTTCTGGGTTATTTGACTCAGTCTCCATGCGTGTCGCCTGTGTTCCCGTCTATCCGGTGTCACCCGTCACCCGTCCATCTGCCGTGGGCTTTACTCTCCTGGGTCAGGGATGTCCGTGTCTTTTCGGTTTAGTTATCCTTTTTTCCAGTTTCGGTTTCCAGGTTTAGTCTGTGGTGTTGTAGAGCCAGGTTTTTAGTGATTTCCTGAATTTTAGGTGATCTTCAGTGTTTCTTATTTCCTTTGGGATGTTGTTCCAGGTTTTTGCGGCTAAGTGGTAGAAGGAGGTGCCTCCAAGTTTTTTCTTGAGGTATGGTTTGAGTTCCAGGTTGCTCGATCGAGGGGTCTCATTGGTTTTGAAACTGTTATTTTCTTTTGTAAGAATTCTGCTCCTTGTCCGCCGATTGCCATGTGCGTTATGCACATTGTTTTGAAGGTGATGCGATGTTTTACTGGGAGCCAGTGTAGTGTTTTTAGGGCTGGAGTGATGTGTTCTCTTCTGGATAGTTTGAGGAGTAGTCTTGCTGCTGCATTTTGGATCCGTTGCAGTTTCTTCAGGAGGTTATCTGGTATTCCGAGGTAGAGGCTGTTTGCATAGTCTATTTTAGACATGATTAGGGCAACGATAGTGAGTGTTTTGTGAACGAAGGAGAGGAAAGGTAGAATTCTTCTTGCCGCCCGGAGGAGGAAAAAGCATTTCTTCACAGCTGCTTTTATTTGTGGCTCCAGGTTTAGGTTGTTGTCCATTAGGTCTCCCAGATTGTTTACTACCTTCGATGGTGTTGGTGCGTTTCCCATTTCCGTAGGCCATGTGATGGTGGTTTTGTTCTCTTGGTCTTTGGATACGATCATGATTTCTGTCTTTCCTGGGTTGATTTTCAGGTTGTTGGCATCCATCCAGTCAAAGACTTTTTTTTAGACAGTCGGTTAGGGTTGAATGGTCGGCATCGGTGTCTTTGATTTTGTAGATGATCTGAGTGTCATCTGCGTAATTGTAACATGTAATGTTGTATTTTTTGAAGATTCTGATGACCGGAGTCTGGTAGATGTTGAAATATAGTGGAGATAGTGAGGATCCTTGTGGTACTCCACAATCGTTGACTCGTGGGGAGGATTTGAAAGATTTTATCCATACGGTTTCTGTTCTGTCTGCTAGGAATGATTTGGTCCAGCGCAGTGCTGTGTCTGTTATGCCTATGTTTTCTAGTCTTTTGGTCAGGGTGTCGTGGCTAACTGTGTCAAAGGCTGCAGAGAGGTCGAGCAGAATAAGGGCTGAGGTAGTGTTTGAGTCTGCGTTAGTTTTGAGGGCGTCCCAGATGGATAGTAGCGCTGTTTCCGTTCCTCTCACTGGTCTGAAACCGATTTGAGCTTGGTCCAGCAACTGGTGTTTTTCTACGTGTTCTTGGGTTAGTTTATATACGTAGGTTTCTAGAAGTTTTGCTGGGTAGGGGATGTTAGAGATCGGCCTGTAGTTGGAGGTCATCTACGTCACCACTTGTGTTTTTTAAGAGTGGCTTGATGTAAGCTGATTTGAAGATCTTCGGTACAGTCCCTGTTGATAGTGATAGATTTAGAAGGTTTTTTTAATGTTCTGCTGGCGATCATTGTGCAAGGATTGATTTGTAGATGTCTGGGGGACATGGGTCCATGGGTGATCCTGCTTTCTTGCTTCATTTAACCAGCATTGCGAATGCCTCTGCTGATATTTCAGGGAAGCTTCGGAGTTTGTGTTGTGGTTCCGGGTTGGGTTCGTTGGGTTGCATGTTGTGGTTGGTTGCTTTTGTATGGTTTGATGGATGTCGTTGATTTTATTTTTGAAGTGATCTGCCAGGTCGTTGCATAGTTTTTCTGAGGGGTTTGGGGTGTTACCTTCCTCGAGTGCTTTGAGATCTTCCCTTAAGCTTCTAGCCTCTGCAAGGTGAGATTGTCTCTCTTCTGGGATAGATTGAGCAAGTCTTTCAGCAATCCTAATATTGTTTCTAAGATTTCTTTCAATGAGAGCCCTTTCCCATTTTTTTGGGCCCCTTCCGTGATGAGGACGCCCCTCCACATAGCCTTTGCTGCTTCCCATATCGTTTCCTTCTTGACGTCCTCTGTGTTGTTGGTAATACAGAAGTTTTTAATCTCATTTTTGTGTTCTTGTTTAAAGACTGTGTCCTTCCACAGGTGTTTATTGCATCTCCATTTTGAGTCCCCTGTGGGAGTCCTTCCCAATAAAGGTCTCGACTGACCATTTCATGGTCTGACCATGCAATTGGGTGGATGGTGGAGTTGCTCATCACATCCAGTAGGTCTTTGGAGATGAAGATGTAATTAATTCTCATGAGGGTACTATGTGGAGCGGAGTAAAAGGTGAAGGCCTTTTCATGAGGATGTAGGTGTCTCCAGATGTCCCCCATCCTGTATAATTCGAGAGCTGTATTGATCTCTGCCATCTCTTGTTTTTGGGAATCATTCTGGGTGTGCGTTTTAGTTTGTCAGTCTTAATTGGTGTTCATCCAGGTGTTGAAATCTCCACCGAATACAAGGTCAAGCCTTTGACGTTGAGTGTGCATATTCGGAGGGGGTTAGCCCTATGTATTTTTGTTGGTTCTGCCATTAACATTGGTAGTGGTGTTTATCTGCCTGTGTGTGCCTTTTGTGTTATCCAAGTGTATTTTCTCCATTCGTTGTGCTGAGTACCATGTGGATTCTGTTGTATGACTGAGTGGCATTTGACACCTTTCTTCTTTCCTTCTCCCCTTCCCCTCCCCCCACCTTTTCCCTCCCCTAAATGCCCTCCCTCGAAGGCGCCCAGTCTCTTCCAGCAGTGAGAACCAGATGAGTCTGAGCCACTGATGGGGTCTTTGAGCTGGCCCCTCAATTGTGCATCACTTTGTTGGGTGCCCCCATTTGTCATTGCTTTGCTGTTTCCGGATTGACTTCAATTCAGTTCTTGGAGAACTTTGAGCAGAGAAAACATTTTGTCAGTATTGAGTGTACCACATATTCAGACCTACTTAAGTGGGTTGGTCTGAGCTACTGCAGTTCAATAAATGTGATCACTGATCCTCAACCAATATCACGTTTCTTTTTCATGTGTCATGTAGTGCATGGCCATTGAATCCCAGGTGAAGCACATGTTTTAGGACGTGTTGGGCGGGGATGCGTTAAGCCTTATACATTTTCTTGACCCATGTATTTTCTTTTTTCTTGGTCCTTTGATGCGCCATTCTGTGTCTTTAGTGTTGTGTGGTTGGGTTCTTGGGGTAGATTCCATCCCGTCAACCAGTTCTCGGATGGTAGTGTTTATTTCTGTGTCCGTGCTGAGCTTATGTCTTTGTCCATCCAGCTCGAATGTGATGGAGAAGGGGTAGCCCCAACTGCCGCGAGTCCCCTTTTCTTTGAGCCATTTGGTTAGTGGTAAGCACAATCGTCTTTTGGCGAGGGTGAGAGATGACAAATCTAGGAATATGGTCATTAGTGCTGTGTCTAGTAGTATTGTCCCCTTCGTTCTGTTTTTTTCCAGGATCCTGGACCTGTCTGGATAGTTGTGGAAGCACATCAAAATTGATTGTGGCCCTGCCGCTAGGTCTGCCCGCCCTATGTTGTCTTTCAATTTTCATGGAGTCTATGGCGTCGTCGTAGAATAGAAGCGTGAGGATTCGATGGATGATGTTTCTTTAGGTCTCCTTCGGTGTCACCTTCGGTTTCTGGAATTTCGAAAAAGCAGAGATTGTAATGCCTCTCTTCGTTTTTGAAAATCATCGATTTTTAACACCATGTCTGCTTTTTGTCGCTCAAGCTCAGCCAAACGGACATCTATCTTTGTTTCAATGGTGTTGAGAGATGATTGGTTATGATCCACCTCTTTGAGTCTGTCGTCCATTTGGTCTATTCTGCAGTTGATTTTATCAATCTTGTTGCTAATGTCTGTACGCATTCCTCTTATTTCATTGAGTGTGGCAGCAATGTCTCCTTGGGTTGCTGTTGAGTCTTTGCTCTTTGTTGCCATTTTTGTTGTAATGGTCAGGGCGCTGTTCTTGATGTCACGTGTGAAAAGCGAATCTGGCCAATTGTTCTTTATAGTTCATGTAATACAGTTGTGAGTTAGAGTGCACCTCTGAGAGTTGCTATTGCTAAATGCTGTGTGCCACAGCTGATGTTTAGGGATGGTGGAAGATGTCGTACTGTGGATTGTTTACAGTGCATGGGTGTTATAGTAGTCAGAAGTGCTGCCTTGCAGGATGATCAGTTGGACACTATTTGGTCAGTCTGGATGGATCCGTTGTTTGTTCGAGGGACAGGTGGGCACACGCCCCTTATCGGGGGCCTCACACCTCTAAATGTTCCTCAGTGGCCCCTCGCAACAGCGATTAGAGTTTTTGACGTGATGGCTGTCGTTACCAGTATGGTCTAATCATGCTGTGAGCAGGCTGGAACAAGGCAGTGTTCATCTTGGTCTACCCCACTGTGTCACTGCACTTGCGTGGTCATGCTCTATCAGTTGGTAGTTAATGGGCCTCATTATGAGGAGGGCGCTAAGGGGTTAATGGAACTGGTAATGGTGCCGGAGCCGTTAACCCCTTACCACCTGTTATGTACAAAGGGAGGCTTTCACATAACCAGTAGTTTAAAGGTAAAGAACCTTTTATTTGCAAGTTGATGACATAAGACGACCCCCAGCAGGAGGAGTACAATCTTCCCACTAAGGCCCTGCTTCTTCACTGGCTCTGCTTGGAACCCTGCTACATAAGATGCAGTTCTATGTTCTATAGTATCTAAGTGACAATAGACATAGTGAAGGAAATATTATACACTCATGGTTTAACAGGTAAACATTGGAAACACTGCACATCCTAACACCTCTCCTCCTTAAACATAACAAGTAACTGTGTGGGTGAGGACCCACTAAAATTGAAACCTGTAAAACACATATTGAACAACTGAAATTGAAACCTGTAAAATAAATATTATACACTCGTGGTTTAACAGGTAAAACATTGGATGCGCTGCAAGTCCTGGCACAAATCAAGAGCATAGATATATGACATCTAGTGGTTGATTAGGTAGAGTCACAAGAAAGTCCCTGTCTCCAACTAACTGAAGACAAATTAACATTGAAACGGAAAAGCCACCCTTTCCTTATTCCAAAAAGCTCCTCCTTTGACCAACACTGATGAACCGAAGTCTTTCACAACTTGCTTGGATTCAGAAAACAACGAGGCTCCTTTACGAACTTTGGTGGGGAGCTTGACTTTAATCCAATCACCCTCTTTGACCTTGAGTTCCCTACAACAATTCTTCTGATCATACCTCTCCTTGGATCTAACTCCAGCTTCAAAAATTCTCCTTTTTACACTCTCTAGATCCACATCCACCATTTTTGATTTGCCCATCCAACCTGGACATAAATGAGTATTTGGTTTTCTTCCTCTCAAGATCTCAAATGGATTCACGCCTGTGACACTATGGGTAGTTAGCCTATACTGGAACGTGCGTTCCATCACTGTTCTCACCCAATCTCCTCCAGTAGCCACCGCTATCCTAATAGCCTCCATTAGAGTCCTATTAAATCGTTCCACACACCCATTACTCTGGGATGATATAAAGAAGTATTCACCTGCTCAATCCCATGATTCTCTAAGAATTCTTTAAACTCTCTGGAAACAAGTTGGGTCCCATTGTCAGACAAACACTTTCTTGGAAACCCTTCTCTCCAAAACAGTTGTTCCAAAAATCTGATTATACTACTACTGGATATGTCCTTGAGTACACATACCTCCGGCCATTTTGATAATAAATCCATGACTACTAATAGGTAGCTATCTCTGCCACCACCAATATTAAATGGACCGAGGAGATCCAACGCAATTTCGTCCCAAGGGTCACGCGGGGACTCCCTCACTACCATGGGAACTTTTTGCATTTTCAAGCCTTTGTTTCCCTCAATACATTCCACACAGTCTTTGACTTGTTCCTCTATGTCCTTGTCGATACCAGGCCACCAAAATTCAGACCTCACAAGTCCCTTCGTCCTGGCCAGACCTAAATGCCCAACATGGGCCAACTCCAAGACAGACTTCCTCATACCGACTGGCACAACCATCTGGTGACCCTTGTATAAATAACCATCCTGAATCCATAGCTCCTCCCTCACTTTGGCAAAACAATTCAACTCGCCCCTGTGGCTCTTACTTTTACCTTCTGCAACCAGAGTAAGTACTCCTTGATATACAACATCCTCCGTGCAAGACACATCCCACTCACTTTTCTTTAATGTTTCATGCACCTGGAATATTTCTGCACTCTCCTCTGAACTTGTAAAGTCACTATCGTCAGAAATTTCCCTCTGGACAGATCTAGACAAGGCGTCTGCAACCACATTAACCTCCCCCTTTACGTGGATCATGGTATACTGTAACCCTTGCAATGCCGTGACCCATTTCATAATGCGTCTTGACACTCCCTCCAAACCACCTTTCGTAAAAATTCCAACCAAGGGTTTATGGTAGGTGCAAATGGTGAAACTCCTCCCCCACAAGAATCTTTTAAATTTCTCGACACCCCAAACGCATGCTAGAGCCTCCTTCTCAATAACTGAATATCTAGATTCTGGGCCCTTCAAAGACCTGGACGCAAAAGCCACAGTCTGTAAACCTGTCTGATCCTCCTGCATCAGAACAGCCCCAACACCATAATCACTGGCATCAACAAAAAGCAATGTGGGTTTACTTTCCTCAAATATTTTCAAAATGGGAGCATTGACAATAGCCTCTTTTATCATCAAAAATTCTTTCTTGCACCGGTCACACCATTTAAAAACGACTCCCTTGCGAGTGAGAAATCTCATATTCCTCGACATTTCTGCTAACCCCTTGACAAATTTGCCGTAAAACTCCACCAGTCCCAAAAATGATAGTATGTCCCCTTTAGACTTAGGCTCCTCCATTCTTTTTATGGCCTCAATAGCCTCCTCCTTGGGTCTAACCCCTTCCCCGGTGATCTCATGACCCAGGTACACCACTTTGTTGGCTTTAAAAGTACATTTTTCCAAGGCAACGGTGAGGCCTGCCTCCTTCAAAATATCCAAAACTCTTTTCAAACGAACATCATGCTCCTTCTCATCGCTCCCACATACAAGAACATCATCCTGATAACACATCACCCCTTTTTCACCCCCAAGTAATTTATGCATAATACTCTGAAACACACTTGCGGCTGAGACCAAACCAAATGGCATGCGAACACACCTGAACAATCCAATCGGGGTGATGAAGGCGGTGAGATCCCTGGAATTAGGGTGCAATTCAACCTGATGGTAGGCCGATTTAAGATCTAGTATGGAGAACACTTTTGACCCAGTTACTCCCACCATCAAATCATCTATTCGGGGAAGAGGAAACCTGTCTGCCACAACCATGCTGTTTAGATGTCCAAGATCTATACAGAGCCTCAAAGACCCATTGCCTTTTCTGACTACAACTATAGGACTGACCCATTCAGATGCTTCTATCTTTTCAATGACACCATCTCTTTCCATTCTCTTGAGTTCTTCCTCTACATCTCCTCTAAGAGCAAGAGGAATAGTTCGCAGTTTTGCAATCTTAGGGACAGCTCCTTTCTTTAGGCGAATTACATGTACAAAGCCCTTAAGACACCCCAATTTCCCAGATAACGTGGTTTGTATCTCTTTGGGCTCTCCTCCCGCAACAGACATTACCTGCTCGGGATGACTTGCCTCAAGCCTTATCTTCAATTCAGCTTGATCACTCCATGACAACAATTCACCCCCTCTGTTGGTAACATACACACAACCTTTGGCCTTCCTGTCCTTAAACTGTAATTCAGCATCAAAGCAACCTATAATATCTATGGGAACATCTCCATAAGCATTTGCTTTAACAGTATTTTCCCACAGAGTACAACTATCGAATTTGTTCCTCCACACTTCCACACTTATCAAGGTGTAGTCAGCACCACTATCCATTAGCATGCGTACGGGTACACCTCGAATTACAACCTCAGCATAAGGTTTCTGCATTTTCACTCTGCCATTGACAGCATTCACTGTAAATACCACTTCTCTGCCATCCTCACAATATGACTCATCTTCATAACTTGCACTTATTTCATGCACTTGATTTGACCCAGCATTAAAATTTCTACAACATCGGGCAATGTGCCCTCTCACACCACACTCATTGCATATGATATGAATAGCAAAGCAATCCTTATCCGAGGCTATATGCGACAAGCTTCCACATCTAAAGCATCTTCTCCCTGGAAAACCTCTGGATTGTCCTGAATCCCTAACCATCTTGAAATAATTCATGTCTTTGGGAATCCCTCTGCTATCTTTTGCAGGAACCCATTGACGCCATCCTCTGCCAGTTGCCGGTCTGTTCTCTTCGCTCCTTTTAGCATTCTGCGAGGCGCGTCTTGGATTCCACGTACTCTGCCTCTGAACAACCTTTGACACCTTCAGCACTGAACCCTGACTCTCATCCAACTTGGGTTTACCATTGTTCACAGTATCCGATTGAAGAACTTCAATGCACTTATCTGTGTGTTCCACCATTTTCGCTATCTCAATTGCTCGATCCAAAGTGGGGTTCCTCTCTTTCCATAGTTCTTTCCTAATACTGTCATTGGAACATTTAATCATTAGCTGGTCTCTCAAGTGCTCATCCTGACAGTGAGTGAATTTGCATTTCACTGCTAAGCCCCTTAAAGCCGTGACAACATCCTCGATACTTTCCCCATTCTTCTGCTCTCTCGTGGCAAATTTATATCTTTCCAATATAATGTTCTCCTCCACTCTAAAATGCCTGTCCAGTTTGGCTAATGTCCTTTCATATGGACCAGCATCCAAAATGTCAGAAGGCTCCGGCAATCTCTTTAAGACCTCTTGGCCTGCAGTTCCCAAACAGTGAAATAGCAATGCCTCCTTGCGCTCATTGGAGTAGTTGGCACCAAACACTGCTAAGGCATATTTGCTGAATCCTTCCTTCCAGTCTTCCCATCTAACCCTGGGTTCACCTGGCACTGCCAGAAAAAACACAGGAGCAGGCACATTTGCCATGTCTCAAAGTTGCAGAATAGAATAACAAGCTTGCAATTCTGGTTTAACCAATAGAGCTCCCACCCAAACAGGTAGGTGACACTAATTAAAAGATAGCTGCTTGGTTATGTACTCACCCTGGAGCGCCTCACCAGGGTCATCGGCGGCGGCTCCTTTCTCAACCTTGCTCAGTGTGGGGCCAGGGTGTCCAATGGCCGCTCGGAAAACACACAACCCAAAATCCAATTATAAAAGTGCCAAAGCCGTGTCTTTGCCAGCCCGGTCTCCACAAGTTCAACAAAATTGCAGGGGTCCAATTCCAGCTCCCACAGACCACGGAGCCTCCAGGGGTTTTCCTCTGGCGCTAGCAATGTCCCTCCGGTGGATGCCACACACTGGATGTCAGGCCGTCAATAATCCACTGAAAAAGGCCCTCCCTCAGGCAAGTCAGGCTGGCTCCGCTCCACAGCCAGCACACTAGATCTGTAGAAAAGGTGCTGGGGGTCGTCCTCCGGGTCCCAGTCAAAATCCTCGTCGCCAAATGTTATGTACAAAGGGAGGCTTTCACATAACCAGTAGTTTAAAGGTAAAGAACCTTTTATTTGCAAGTTGATGAGATATGACGACCCCCAGCAGGAGGAGTACAATCTTCCCACTAAGGCCCTGCTTCTTCACTGGCTCTGCTTGGAACCCTGCTACATAAGATGCAGTTCTATGTTCTATAGTATCTAAGTGACAATAGACATAGTGAAGGAAATATTATACACTCATGGTTTAACAGGTAAACATTGGAAACACTGCACATCCTAACACCACCCCATTACGAGGTCCGCTCGCGGGACCCGTTCTGAACGCCTGGTTTTATCAGACGTCCTTAGCGGGTCCTTCAAGCTCTGGGCTTTAATAAGTATAATGGGTGCTCAGGTGCTCTCAGTATAAGGGCAAATTGGGGCACATTTGCAGTTTTAAGGTGCCAAGTGCGCGGAGAGGCTTTAGCTTGCTTCCTCCATCTGTGCGCCCCCTCATGGTATTCTTTTTAAGTTTCCTGAGCTCCCCTGAGCCGGGGGAGCCTGGGAAACTTAGAAAGAAAACCATGCGGGGGAGCTCGGGAAACTTAAAAAGAAAACCACGGCAAAAATAAATACAACGTGGTTGTATTTATAATTTTTTTGTGGTTTTCTAAGAAAAAAAAAAGAAAATAATAAGCACTTACCAGCAGCAGCTTTCCTGCCTGCATCCTCTGCTCTCCGGCAATAATGAAGGCTGTATTAAACAAAAGCTACCAGTAGTTGGCTTTTGCTTCATTATTGCACTAGGGCAGAGATTAGCACAAGCACAGGAGGCTCATCCATTTCACAAAATGGATGCCTCCTAGTGCTTGACATTTTTGAGTTTGAGCCTTATTGGCTCAAAATTTTAAATAGGAACTTTTAAAAAAATATGTTCAGTATATGTTGTTGATTATTGCCCATCTCTTGGGACAATAACACTTTTAAGTGCACTTTCCCTTTAAGTTGAGCCAGTAAACTAGGGTGGATGAGATAGTTACCGGTATTTCAAAGAGATCATGTTTGCTCAGATTTTCCTCATGTTGTTAATATATCTGTGCAGACCATGTGCAATCACACTTAATGCTAAAAGGCTTTTGGCCAATTGTTACCAGCAATTAACTCTGTTTGAATGTGAATGTTTTATTATTTTATGATGTCACAACCTACCACGGACCAAGCCCCAGCAAAGGTGGACTTCGAATATGATCTGTAAATGGTAGTAAAGATTGTCGATGACCAATGAGAAGGAGAGACATGGAAAAAGATGGAACTTCTTTATATATGTTTTGTCCAATCATGTGTGGTGGTGGGTTGCAATAAAGTATCTGGGAGTGTGTTAACTGTTGCAAAAATGTATAAAATGTATCAACTGATCTGGTTTGTTGACACTTGGGTTAGCTTGGTCCCGCAATACCATCCAACTGCTCCCTGGCCATGGGTGCCCAGCAACCAGTCGTGCGTTTTGCTTCCAATTCTTTGGAATCTTTGAGCCAGTCCTGTTTTTTTCGCGTTGCATGCTGGAACTTGTTTTGTTTTCCCATTGTAAGAGTGGGTCTAAAAGTCCCAGCATGCAGTGTGAAAAAAACACAGGACTGGCTCAAAGATTCCACATGGAACTGGGAAACTTGGCATCTATGTTCTTGTCTGGTTATTTTGGAATAGCCCATGAAATGTAAATGTCAATTCTGAAGGTTGATGTTATTAATGTGGTGAAAATGGAGGCTGCCTACCATTCAAAGGGACGTGGGAGATTTCAGTGCTAGTTGGCAATTACCTTTGGTTCAAAGACAACACATTTTGGTCACAGGACTATGATGTGTTTCATTTCTGTAGAAACTTGATTTCATCCTACAAACGTATTCATCTATGGAACATATGTTGCCATTGCCAGGTCCTTACACTGCACTGATGCATGATGAGCCTGACTGTTCACTCAGGAAACCGAGCTTCCATTTTTGGGTTTCTTTAGACAGGTAAAAGTAAGGTGAGTTTGCAATGCATCAAAGATAGTTGTCTAATGTGATCTGGCTCGAGTTTTCCTCACGTGTTCCTCTTAACGCTGCATATGAGTTTGTTGCAGAACCTCATACACACTCCCATGTCCTGATGGGGCCTGGTTGCATGGCGTGTGTTTCACAATCTGAAAATAAATGACAATAATAAGCCCTCTCATAGCAGACTTAGTTTTCTGCTGATGCGTTATGATTTTGGGAGCAGAATGAGGGAGCACATTGTTGAATTACAGGGCTCACCCTTTCCAGATACAGCGTACAGGCTACATGAGTCATGTGGGAGCTAGAAGAAAATGTCAGAAGTGACAGACAGAGGTTTAGGTGAGAATGTGTGCTATAATGGGAGCTAAGTGTATCAATGGAATGTATGGCACCAATTGACACACTCCCTTTTGTCTAATGGTCCAATAGTGTATTTAGCAGTAGTGATGCTCAATACAAAATGGCAGATCTGTACATCAATTTTATTCTGTAATAAAGATGTGTTGAGCATTTTCCTAACCCGCTTCCTGTGCCCTGCTGTGCCCGCCTCCCATCCAGCCTCCGACCCTTAAAATTGGGCCTAGACCCACGTTACATCCAGAGGGGTATAGGAATCTTGAGACAGATGCACAACCACTTGGTTGTCGTCTCTGTAGATGGTGAATGGAATCCATTGCAAAAGTTAATTTCTGCATTTAGAAGTAATTTTCATGATCTTCTGCGCTCTGTCCATTCTCCCGACCCACTTCCTGTTGCATTGCTGTGCCCGCTTCCCAACCCGCCTCTGACCCTTCTGATTGGGCCTAGACGCACGTTACATCCAGAGGATGTATAGGCAGCTTGAGAGAGAGCTGCACAACCACTTGGTTGCCGTCCCAAGTGGAATCCATTGAAAAAGTTAATTCCTGCATTTAAAAGTAATTTTCATGCTCTTCTGCTCTCCGTCCATTCTCCAAACCCGCTTCTTGGTGGTCTGCTGTGCCCGCCTCCCATCCTGTCTCTGACCCTGATTGGGCCTTAGACCCCTACATTAGTATTGCATTCAGGGCAGCCACTGCCCAAGGCAGCCCCTCGGCGAAGGACCTAGAGGCAAAGGACAGCTCCCACAGAAGCAGCTCCAGATGGTGTCTGCCAGTGTCAGCCAGGGAAGCAAGAATCCTGCAGCTGTCAACCTGCTCCGACTCACAAAGATAGCTGTGGTGCAGCCAGGGGGGCAGAAATCACTGCACTCGACTGAAATGACCCACCGCTCCAATTACTTTTATTTCTCTTATCACAACACCCTTAAGCATCTCAGTGAACCATATTGTTTAGACCTCTCTCACATCTCTCCAGGAAAGTGATATTTCTTGCATTGCTGTTGTACTAGACCTTTTTCCCCTCCTTTTAGGAAAGCCAAATCTGGGTATTTTTGCATTGATGTTGTGTTAAATCTAGGCCCTTTTCCCTCCTTTTAGGAAAGACGAATCTGGGTGTTTTTGCATTGCTTTTGTGTTAAATCTAGGCCTTTTTTACCTCCTTTTAGGAAAGTCGAATCTGGATGTTTTTGCAATGCTGTTGTGGTAAAACTAGGCCTTTTCCCCTCCTTTTAGAAAAGCTAAATCTGGCTGTTTTTGCATTGCTGTTGTGTTAAAACTAGGTCTTTTCCCCCTCCTTTTAGGAAAGTCGAATCTGGGCATTTTTGCAGTGCGCTGTACCCCCTGCCTTTAATCCATACTGCTCCTGCGTTCCCCTGGGGGTGTTGCCTGCTTGTTGCATCCTGTGTGCCTGCGTCTATGTGTACCCTCCCCCTCTGGTGCTTCCTGCGGTGTGCAGCAGTGGGCTTTGCTTCTTTTTCTCCCTCACTCTCTCCTTTTGCCTCCTCGCACCCCTATGGTGCTCTCAATCTCTCCCATCTCCTCAAACTGCTAATCTATCTCCTATCCTATCCCTCTCAGTAAGTCTGGAAGGAAAAAGTTAAAGAGGGATATCCATGTCTCCAACCCAGGCTTCCCTATTGCTGAAACCCACATCAGCGCTTCCTCCAGACATACTTTCACCAACATCCTCTTTATTGTTCCCTCTCCAGACCAATGGGCCCCCATACAGTCTCTGTTCTCTCTCCTTTCTCCTCCTCTCCATGAATGGTGGCACCAGGTGGGATGTCCTTGTGGCCCCCTTCCAATCCTCTAAGACCATCATCAATGTCTATCTAAATGGTACTGTCATGGTCCAGGGCTCTCAGCCCAATCTCCTCCTTCTTGATAGGTGTCTCCCACGTCTCATCTATTTCCTCCCTTCTCCTGGCACTCCTTCTATCACCTCTCTGGTCCCTCTGCCACCTCCTTCCTCCACCTCCTCCGCCACCTCTCTGCCACCCACCTCCTCCTCTGCTGTGGCCCCTATGCCACCTCTGTCCAATGCCTGTGCCCACACTCTGGCCCTTCTACCTCCTCCTCTGGACTGCACCCCACCACGGAAGTCTTTCAAATGTGGCAACCTGCTCCATGTAGCTACTCTCAACTCTTGCTCTGCTGTCAACCATTCCTCTGATATCTGCCACCTCCTCCCTCAAAGTCTGACTGTATGTCCTCTCTCTCACCGGGACATGGTTCACAGCCAGCTCTGTCACAAGTTTTGACACTCCCCTCCCTGAGGGCTACAGGATCCTCTCTGACACCAGAACCAACCGGCCCGGGGGTGGCGTGGCCCTGATCTTTCCGAAGTGGGTCCTTGGTTCTGTCATTCCTACGCGGCCTATTGCTTCTCTGAATACCAAGTCTGCAGGATCTCTATCTCTCCTGGCCTCTCTCTGACTTTGGCCGCCATCTACAGGCCACCTGGCCAGGTCAACCTCTGCCTCTCAGAATGGGCTGACCTCTCTTCTTCTCTCCTTGCCTGGACCTCTCAACTTCTCCTTGGAGACCTAAACATCACCTGGATGCTTCTAATCTGTCCTCTGGGCTCTTCTGCAACTTTTGCAACTCTCTCTCCCTTTCCATTCTACCCTCTGGTCCGACACACTCTGCTGGACACACCTTGGATGTTCTCATCCCCTCAGACATTCCCCTCCCTAACCTTCCCACCACTCCTCTCTCTTGGACTGTCCACTTTCTGCTCCTCTCACCCAAAACTTCTTGCCCCTGAAGCAAAGCCTACCCCAACACTGCCACCTTCCTTCTTGGTCATTCGGCCCATAAGGCGAGTGTCAGTGGATACCTTTGCCTCTACTTTCACGGCTCCACCTACTCCTGCAGCTGGCTCACTCCCTGACACAACCCTCTCTAGCCTGCATCTTTCTATCTCCAATACTCTAGACATCATTGCCCCTGTCATGAGAATCTGCCTGAAGCCTACCTCCAAGTGCAACTCTTGGTATGACTCCGACCTCACCGCCCTGAAATGCAAGTGCAGGTTGGTCGAGGGGAAGTGGAGGCCTTTGAGCGCATCCTCTAACAAACTGGCCTTCTGCCTGCTCCAAAGGCAATACAGACTCTCTTGTCCTCTCCAAGAAAAAGGTCCATATCCAAGTCCACGTCTCTGCAGATTCTAACAACACGGACACACTCTTTGAAATCTGCAAGGAGCTGGCCAATGCTACTGCAGTCTCCACCTGTCCTTTTCCCTCCCAGTTCCTCTGTACGCCTCTGGCCTCTCATTTCATCACTAAAACTCAGGACATCCTGTCCTCTCTTTCCTCTTCCTCTCGACCTACATCTCTCAGGCCCCCTTTGGCCGCCTCCCCCTCTCATCTTCCTTATTCCTTTTTCCCTCTGATAACACCTGACAATGTCTCTAGACAAGTCTGATCTATAAAAGTGTCATCCAAACAGGTAATCCCCTGCTCCTCCAGAACCATCAAGGACCACATTGCCAACCTTGCTCCAGCCTTGGCCAATTTCTGCAAATACTCTTTTTCCACTGGATCTTTCCTCTCTCTCCTCAAGCACTTCCTTGTGCACCCCTCCTAAAAAAGCCTTCTGGCGATCCCACATGTCTAGTAAACTATTGCCTGATTTCTAACCTGGGCAAACTCCTGGAAAAGCTGGTCATCTCCCAGTTTACCCTCCTAAATGAATCTGTTGGCTGCCTCCATGACCATCAGTCTGGCTTCAGAGCAGCCAGAGACATGGAAACTGCTCTCCTGAATACCCGTGAAGATCTGCTCTCTAACCTCGACTCCATATCTGCCTCTGTCCTCATCCTCCTTGACCTTTCCTCTGCTTTTGTCATGGTCAATCACGCCACCCTGATCAACCGACCCTGTGAGAACCCGGACATCACGAATCAGGCCCTCTCGTGGTTGACCTCCTTCCACCTGGACAGTCCCTCCCAGGTCCAACTTGGGTCCTTTCTCTCCACCATCTCTTTCTCACTCTGGCTCTTCAATGGGCCTCATCAGGGGTTAGGCGAAGTGGCAAAAATGCAGCAGTAATGCTATTACCGCTGCATTACCTCTCCTCCCAATCGTGAGTTTGGGTATAAGGCTCGAGCGTTACCTCCAGCTGTGAGCTGGAGGTAAATCTCCAGCTTTCTGCCTGTTTTTGGCACTATTACCGCCGGCGCTATGACAGCCAGTGGTAATAGCACTGAAAATCCCCATAGAATCCTATGGACTTTCAAAAAAATGGGGAATTCCTGCCTTACCACTATTCGGGATCCAGCACTAATATCGCCGGACTGAGTAGCGGTAATGCTAATAGCGCTGGAGGTATCCTGGCACAATTACCTCTGGGATACTGCCAAGGCTATGATGAAGCCCAATGTCTATGAGCCTCCTTTTGACCAACCTGATCTCCATCTTCTCTTCCAACTTTCAGTGTTATGCGGATGACATTCAGCTCTCTTTCAGGCGTCCCTCAGCCTCCTCTCATCCCTCGCTCATTCCTGACTGTCTATCTGCGATTCGGGATTGGCACGCCTCCAACGATAGTTGCCTTAGTGCCAGTAAGATGGAGCACTGAAAATCCCCATAGAATCCTATGGACTTTCAAATAAATTGGGAATTCCTGCTTTACCACTATTCGGGATCCAACGCTAATATCGCCGGACTGAGTAGCGGTAATGCTAATAGCGCTGGAGGTATCCTGGCACAATTACCTCTGGGATACCGCCAAGGCTATGATGAGGCCTAATGTCTATCAGCCCCCTTTTGGCCAACCTGATCTCCACCTTCTCTTCTAACTTTCAGTGTTATGCGGATGACATTCAGCTCTCTTTCAGGCGTCCCTCAGCCTCCTCTCCTCCCTCGCTCATTCCTGACTGTCTATCTGCGATTCAGGATTGGCACGCCTCCAACGATAGTTGTCTTAGTGCCAGTAAGATGGAGATCTTTCTCATTGGGATCCCTTCTCCGGTATTACCCAAATTGACCTTTTACAATTGACTTTTTGCACAATTGACCTTGTTATAGTTGTCCTAATTTACCTTCTGCTCAATTGACCTTATATTATTTAAGTTATTTTATATATGTATTGATTTGGTTTTGGATTATAAATAATATAGGCGATTGGGTGACGGGCTGCAGGGGGTTTTGGATTGGGTGAGCGGTTGCCAGGGGTTCCTCCGCATATATGTCCTAATTAACCTCCTAAATTAGGTCAATTCTCCAGAGGTCAATTGTGAAAAGGTCAATTAGTATACAACCCCTTCTCCCCCTTTCCCTCTTTCACTGTGGCCGCCCTCTCTGGGCCCCCTACCCCTGCCTTCTTGGGAGACAAACAACCTTGGCGTCATCTTCGACTCCACTCTTTTCTTCTCTCCTCACATCACGGACCTTGCCAAGAAGGCTCACTTCCTGCTGTACCTTCTCAGAGGTATTCTACCTTTTCTCACTTTCTCGCAGAAGCTCACTGTCTCCAGAGCACTGGTTCCCTCCAGGCTGGACTACTGCAAAAGCCTCTTACTCAATATGCCTACCTCCACTCTTTGCCCCCTGAAACTAATTCAGAACAGGACTGCAAGACTTATAAGCCCAGGGACTGTGTCTCTCCAGCCTGAAATCTCTCCACTGACTCCCGGTGGTTGCAAGGATCAAGTTCAAGACCCTATGCATCAACCACAAGGCTTTCTGGGCCCGGGGCCCGCACTACATTCAAAACTCTCTTCCAAAATACCTTCCTTCTAGAGCCCTTCGCTCCACTACTTCCAACTTTCTGAGGGTCAGACGCTTATCCAGGCAGAGTGTGGGTGTAGATATCTCTCCTATGCATGTGCCTCGCTCTGGAACGGCTTCCCAGCCCCTCTCAGACATGTCCCAGACCACCTGAAGTTCTGGAAGCAGCTCAAGACCCTGTTTTTCTCCTCTGCCTTATCTTTCGCCCCCTTGCTAACTTACCTGTCTGCTGCACCGACTGGTTTGCTTAGTTTCCTCAGAGACTCACTACGTACCAGGCTCCTCCATGACCAGTCTTCCTTTGCACTGTCTTCTGGACTATCGAGCACTTAGGGGATGTACCTGTAACCCCTACAGACCCTCTGCCTCCTTGCACTTACCCAGAGCAACGCTGTCCTGGCTGCACTTACTCAGAGCTATGCTGCCTTGATCGCACTTCTCCCTTTCCTCTCCCTTGCACTTCCCCCTCTCCTTCCCCTAGCACTTGTATTGTCGCACTTGCACGATCCTGATGACACAAGACCTAGTAGGATCGTCTTCCCTCCGTTGTCTTATTGCACCTAGAAACACTTGTATACATGCGTGTTATAAATGCCATATCATTTCATTACATGTCATTTACTTGTATACTAGGCTTTATTGGAAAATTCCAATGCTCATAAGTGGGAGCATATCTCAATGGGACATTTTGGATACACCAGATGAGCAAGCTCAGCCTTTCACCTCAAAATCCACCCATGTGATGAACAGAGTAGCACTTTGAGGGTCACATGATTAGCAGTAGTGCAGCCCCTGGAGGGAGAAGCAGGGACTGAGGATAGGTAAAGATGTAGGGAGATAGAGTGCAAGGGCTAGTCAATCACTCTCTGCATTGCTGCTCCTTCCTTTTCCCTGAACTTCTTGCCTGTTTCTGTACCTCGATGTTTACATGTCACAGAGGGTGGGGGTGGGAGTCAGGGAGCTCAGCGACATTCCCCCCCCTCCTATAGAGGCATCCTGTTAATGAATGACTTGTCTATGGGCTGAGCAGGACGCATGGGTTTGCAACCATATCGCAAACACTGTTTGCAGGCACAATTCCAATTGACTGTATACACCACTCATGAGACCATCCAACCCGTCAATAATCAGAGGTTTAATATGGAGAGTGGGTAATTAATGATCTGTGTTACTGCATTTTGTACATTTAACTAACAGTTTTTGTTCACTAACTGTTTATCACCTCATATGGACAAACTGACTTCAGATTGTTAGCCAGCAAACAAATTGCGAAGGATAGAAAAATGCTGTCTTTTGAGAGGTTGTTTTAATAATTTTCTTTTTCCAGACTATTTCTGAAATCAGACAACAAAACAACATTGAAGGCACTTGCTTTCATTCTGAGTGTATATGCTCTGTGTGAGGTAAAAGCGAAGGGCTACTTATGGCCACTCAAGAGAGAAAAGGCCTGCCACCCCTAGAAATTCTTAGCGACGTCTTGAAGTCTCCGTGGGAACGTGTTCTCTCGCACTGTGGGGTCTGTCGCGTGTACGCTGTGTTGATGGAACATGCTGCATACAGAAAAGGCCAAAGCAATTACTGTCAAGAAGACTAGATGAATGACTCAGCAACTCAACCCAACCTTACAGCCCCTGCTTCAGAAAGAGGCTCGGAGTGATTATCAAAGACAACATTGCTATGTGGCAAAACGTTTACCAACAATTCCTCCTCGGTAGCATTGACAAACTCTTATTTTAAATCAATTTCATTTATGATGCAGCTCATGCCTTTTGGGCGACATGCCATGCACCCCTTGCCACAGCATGCCAGAATTAAGCCTGTCTGTATCTCTTCACTAAACAAATCCCCCCCATTTCCCTTATTCACTTCGCCTCCTGTCTCTTGGTGCAGGTGTTCATGTGTTACGCTGCTTGCTCTGGTTTACTGCACTTTGTCTTGACCCTAGAATATTGCTAAAGCCTACTTCAGCGGGGCTGCCTTTTGGCTTGAGCATGCGCTTCTCTCTGTTGCCTGCTTTGGCTTGTCTGCCCTGAGCATGTGTTTCTCTCTGTTGCCTGCCTGGCAATACTCTTGGGTTCGTAGTGTCTGGTAAGTCTTCTTTTATGGCTTTGTCCCAAGCCACTTTGTATTCCTTTGTATTTAGATTAGTTAGCAGGTTCTACGACGAAGGACCTGCCACTGCCTTTGTCTCACATGCGCTTCTCTCTGTTGCCTGCCTGGCAATACTCTTGGGTTCTTAGTGTCTGGTAAATCTTCTGTTTTTGCTTTGTCCCAAGCCACTTTGTATTCCTTTGCATTTACATTAGTTTGTGTGCTCTACAAGGATGGCCCGGCCACTGCCTTCATCTCACATGCATTTCTCTCTGTTGCCTGCATTGGCTTGTCTGCCTAGAGCACGCATTCCTCTCTGTTGACTGACTGGCAATACTCTTGGGTTCTTAGTGTTTGGTAAGTCTTCCATTTTGGCTTCCTCCCAAGCCTCTTTGTTTTCCTTTGCATTAAGATTAGTTCGTGAGTTCTACGAGGATGGTCCTGCCACTGCCTTTGTCTCACATGCATTTCTCTCTGTTGCCTGCCTTGCAATACTCTTGGTTTCTTAGTGTTTGGTAAGTCTTCCATTTTGGCTTCCTCCCAAGCCTCTTTGTTTTCCTTTGCATTAAGAATAGTTTGCGAGTTCTACGAGGATGGCCCTGCCACTGCCTTTTTCTCACATGTGCTTCTCTCTATTGCCTGCTTTGGCTTGTCTGCCTAGAGCATTTGTTTCTCTCTGTTGCCTGCCTGACAATACTCTTTGGTTATTACTGTCTGGTAAGTCTTCTATTTTTGCTTCGTCCCAAGCCACTTTTTATTCCTTTGCATTTACTTTAGTTTGTGGGTTCTACGAGGATTGCCTTGCCACTGCCTTTGTCTCACACTACCTGCAGGTCCTGTGCTTTTTCACTGAAAGTCTCCACTGCAGACTTTCTTTCTGAGTTCATATCATATTGTTTCGAATAAATGTACTCCTTGTTTCTGCTTCTGATTCATGTGGACAATGCATTCTTGCTGCCCCTCTACCAAGAACTTGCAGAGTCTCTTTAAGAGAAGCCGGACAAAGGCATTCAGGTTCTTCTGTTCCATGGAAGATTCCAAGTCTACATTTTGTAGAGCTCATTTGGGATTTCAGAGCGTTTGTATTCTGTATGGTTCCCTTTTCGCCCTTCCCAAAAGAAAGCTCGACAGGCCCTTCAAAATGTCTTCTCGAAATCCAAAAACATTTGAGAGGTGGTTGAAAAACTATCTGGGCAACCATCAAATGACCACAAATCTCATTTCAAACCTCTAGCCGCTCGGGTTCGAGCTACACAAATGTCACGGTCCTTTACAGGTCTGAATACTACCATATGGGCAGTGGTTTTACAGACCTGCTGTAGACACCTGGTTGTCATTCAAAGATCAGTGATTCTAATGCAAAGGTAGAGGACTCGTACTCAATCCACCGACTTCCAAATGGTGAAAGGCTGGCTTCTTTCTGCCCACTTTTGAACATATGATCTACTGGTTTAGATGAATATGGCTGCATCAAGTCCATTGAGATGTTTTACCAAAGAGTATTAGAAAGGCAAGTTATATTTCTATAACTCAGCTGTGCCCTACAACAATACAAGGTTTCTTACTACTCTTTTGTAATACAGAACAGTGGACCAACGGTGATACAGACATCCCTGCCCTCTCCACATATCACAAGCTATACTATGGACAGGGAGGACTCTGCCTTTTACCCATCTGAAGGTGGTGAAATGAATGCTACAGAGCGGCAAATAATTTGGAAGATTGTGACAAGAAGCAATTGCACTCGTGGTTTGCTCTACATCAATATGGGCTTCCTAGCACTCTATATAATGTGATTGTGCAGCACAGGTGATGTAGACTGAAAATAAGACACACACACACATTATGACCCCTAATTATGACACCCCAAAGACATCTATTAGGTGTCTATCTTTATCGTTCCTCTTTATTGCCATAACTCAAGAATGGTTACATTTAAAAGATTTCTGTGGTCAGATTGCCAAATATTTGTGCTGCAATTTGTGCAGCTCAAAGCCTCTTTCGTGTATGAGCTAGAGCCAGCGCATCTTCTTAAGAAGATGCATGCTGTGCATAGAGGAGCAGACAGATTCTGTCATATCGCCCCTGGTTTTCTTTATAGTTTTTACTTGACAAAATACCTCTGATCGGTGGTTGTGTGACAGTAACAGGGGTTCAATATATACTCTACAGAAGAAACTGTAATTTTCAAGGCTGGGTACTGTGATGGGGCTTCCCGGGCTGCCCGGCATGCTGGTAGCCCTCGGGCTTGCACTGCTGCTGGCGGCCAAAGTGGCTGGGCTGCACACTCACCTCTCCTCAATCTCTGACAGGAGATGACGTTATTTATTTCGGTGCTGCCGCCGGCATCGCACGCCCTCTCCACGAGTGGCAGAGGTTGCTCAGCAATCCTTTCTTTCTTCGTCGCCTTCGGGCGACCGAACCCCCCAAAAGGTTCCTCTTCTTCTCATGTGCTCTATTTGCCAATTTATCTAAACAAGCACAAACATTGACTCTTGATGTATATTTTTTGAAAATCAGAGTTTAATATGCAGAAGGCACTCAAAACTCTCCACAAAGACTACATGCTTCTCCCTGCTTAGAGCAACTACCAAACAGAACACCTCTTTCTAGTTATATTTGCAACTGATCATTTTTCATTTGTTTGACATTTTCAGCCCATATTTACGAAGATCAAGCAAGCTAAACGTTTTTTGTTGTTGTTGCACAAACCAATTTAAGATTTAGAGAAGCTCGATCAGATCAACCGCACTGAAATTCGCGAGGTTCGAGTTTGTCTAAAATCAGCTCACCAATGACTTCTACCCACAGTCTAATTCTGCACCTTTTCTTCAGAGTCCTTTCTTTTTTTGTTACCCTTCTTATTCTTCCAACGGCTGGACACGCTCTTCCTGTCCATCTGCGTCAGCTTCATGGTATCCATACGGGTCAGGTTGCTCAGCCCTAAACCCCTTGACATTTATCCACAATAATTTTGTATACAATAAAAAAAACACGGACATGGACAGCTAGGAATCTAGCACAACAGAGATGCACATGGTCATTTTGCATTTACCTTTCCTCTTTATGTTGAAACTAAACATGAAAGAAAGACTACCAATACCTGGACCTGCGTAATAATGGCTAACCCCCCGCACTAGCATGAGTGGGAGTTTAGAAAACGCACTCCACACCAGAAGCGCCAACCATCCGTTAATGGAATCCCACCGAAACCTTTGGATCTCCTGACACTTCTCCATAGACCATCTGCAGCCCTTGTCCTCAAACGAGCACTAGAGGAGGAGAAACAAAGCATAGGTAAGAGGAAGGGAGGGATAATACTTGCCTCTGTGTCTCTTAATGCTCGTGTTGGGGTTAGCCATTCTAACTCGAGACCGGAGGCTTCCTATTATGCAAGTTCAAAGCTCTTGCAACACCACATTAGCCACATGCTGAACTTTCCTATGATAAAAAGACTTACACGTAGACTCTTTAGACCAGTCAGCTGCTTGCAGGATATTCTCAAACCTCCCCCAAGCAATGCTGATTTAGCAGAATGAGCACCAAAGATAGACATACTATCCCAGTCTCCCTTATAACCCAACGCTCCCACCGAGCCAAGGAGTTCTGAGGAAACTTCTGCAAATGGTTTTCTAAAGGAAATGAGCAACTGAGAGGAGGCCGGAGCTCGCAACTTACTACTGACCTTGATATAAGTCTGCAAACAATGAATCACATCCAATTTCATATCCTGTGGAAACGAAGGATAAGAAATCAAGGTAGACAAAAATGTTGTCCTACATGAAATAAAGAAGGTCAACCCTTCAGGGGTATTAACTTTATTATCTGCACCCAAACCCTTAACATCTGAAACCCTTCTGATGGAGACAAGACATAACAGCATGGTCAATTTTGCTGATAGTTGCTGAAGCAAAACATCATCATTTGCTGGCCATGACTGAAACAAGCGGAAAACCGCATTAATGTCCCAAAAACAGAATACTTAGCCTTATGGGGGATCTCAATCCTGATGGACTGCAATGCTCTTTGCACTAGGAAATGCTGACCCATTTGGTTCCCCATTGACCAAAATATGTCCCGCTGAGATGGCAGAGCGGAAATTGTTGATAGTCCTATATGCCTTGCCCTTCTTAAATAAGGAGACCAGGAAATTAACGTCCTCTACCAGAGTGGCAGAAATGGATGGAGATCCCTCTCCACGCACCAGCCCAGCCAACGTGACCACACTGATGAGTAGGAAACCTGAGTGGATCTAGCCCAATAGTCCCTGATTATCTGAGAAGTGTCTCTGAAAGGCCTTGGAATGCCCAGGACACACTGAAATTTTCCATACCGTGAGCGGCAACTGCCCTTGGAGAACCAGCTCGTGACACCTCCCACCGGGTCCGTTATTTTCAGTGGGAAGGATAGGAGGAGTCTGGGAATGTCTACCGCTAGCTCCAGAAAAAATGGGAGCCATACATGAGATGTCCAGAAAGGGGTCAAGAGGACCAAAGGTGCTCCCTGCCTGTGTACCTAAAGTAAGACCCTCGAAATGAGAGCGAATGGGGGACAGGCAAACCCCTGAAGATGAAACCAGTCCTAGAGAAAGATATCCACTGACACTGCCTCCAGATCCGGATGCCAAAAAATCGAGGTAGACAAACAGTTTGTCCTACATGAAATAAAGAAGGTCACTCCTTTGGGTTATCAACTTTATTATATACATCCAAATCCTTAACATCTGAAACCCTTCTGATGGAGATAAGACAGAATAAAATGGTCAGTTTTGATGATAGTTACTGAAGCGAAAGATCATAATTTGCCGGCCATGACTGAAACAAGTGGACAACCAAATTAATGTCCCAAAAAACAGAATACTTAGCCTTAGGGGATCTTATTCCTGATGGACCACAAGGATCTTTGCACTAGGAAATGCTGACCCATTGGTTCCCCCTTGACCAAAACATGTCCCACCGAGATGGCAGAGCGGAAATTATTGATAGTCCTATATGCCTTGCCCTTCTTAAATAAGAACAGGAAATTAACTTAGACTACCAGAGTGGCAAAAATGGATGGAGATCCCTGTCCAATGCCCAAGTCCACCCAATGCGACCACGCTGATGAGTAGGAAACCTGAGTGAATCTAGCCTGATAGTCCCTGATGACTTGAGAAGCATATCCGAAAGGCCTAGGAATGCCCAGGATTCGTTGAAATTTGCCACGCCATGAGAGGTAGCTGCCCTTGCAGAACCAACCTGTGACAACCGCACCCCAGGTCCGTTATTATCAGTTGGAATGACAGGATGATTCTGGGAATGTCTACCACTAGCTCCAGCAGAGATGGTAACCATACCGGAGACACCCAGAAAGGGGTCAACAGGACCAAAGACCCTGCCTGCCTGCGTCCCTGAAGCAAGACCATCAGAATCAGAGAGAATGGGGAAAAGGCATACCCTTGAAGATGAACCCAGTCCTGGAGAAAGGCATCCACCGCCACTGTCTCTGGATCCAAATGCCAGCAGAAGAACTGAGGGACCTGGCAGTTGAGGCAAGAGGCAAAGAGATCTGTTAGGAACAGACCCCAAAACCCGAAAGGAGCACAAACACCTCACTGTTTAGTTTCCAGTCACTTCCATCCCAAAGGAACCTTGAATTCCAATCTGCCACCATGTTGTTCAGGCCTGGCAGATACTCCGCCTGCAACACAATCCCACGATTGAGGCAAACGTGCCAGAAGTCTCGTGCTATACCTGCTAGCTGCTTGGACCAACTGCCCCCAACTTGTTGATGCAGCGGATCACTGTCACATTGTCCATCCTCATGAGGATGCCACAATTGACCTTGTTTTTGCAAAACCTTTCACTTCAAAGGTACCCGGCATGAACTTGAGACAGTTGATATGAAGGGACAGTTCAAGAGTGGACCACTTTCCCCCATAGAAACCTCTTGCTTTCAAGCCCCCCAACCAGACAGACTGATATCCGACTCTAAAACCATATCTGGAGCAAAACCAAAAACAGCTCACCTGTTCCACGATTCCATGTGCCTCAGCCACCACTGAAGCTCGGTTACTGCGTCCTGAGACAGGCGCACCACCTGAAAATGCGGAGCCCCTGCCTGAAGGTGTTGAGCTTGCAGCCTTTGAAGAACTCTATAATGGAGCAAGGCTGGAAAAATGGCTTGAATGGATGCCTATAGCATGCCTATGAACTGAGCAAGAATCTGAAGGGACAACACCACCTTCATTAGGATGGATCTGTTCTGGGACAGAATACCCTGCATCCTCTTCTGAGGCATCAACAGATGGCACAACTTTGACTCTATAACAAAACCCCCAAAACTGGATACATTGTGTAGGAACAAGGACATACTCTTCTAGGTTGATCACAAACCCCAGATCTTGTAGTAGAGGCATAGTCAGCCGAAGCTGAGCAAGTAAGAGACTCTGCTCCATTGCCAGGATGAGCATTTCTTCCAGATAGATGATAATCCTTAACCCCCTGGACCGTAGAAACGCCATCACCCATCTCAGCAGCTTTGTGAAATGCCACGGGGCTAAGGAGAGAGAACACGAGAGATGCAAACTGACAAAACAGACACTGCCACTGAAACTGTACATATACCTGATGAAGGGGCAACAGTGGGATCACCAAGTACACGTCCTTCAAGTCTAAGTTGCCTTTCCAATCCCCTTGAAGCAGGGAATCTCTAAATAGATGGAACCCCTACGTCTTGAAATGACGATACACCACAAAGGAATTGAGGGCCTTGAGGTTGATATCCGGTGTGAAACCCCCGTCTGGTTTGGGCACCAAAATGATGAAACTGAGAAAATGGGACTCGGACATCACCGCAGGAACCAAAGCCCCTTTCTGAATGAGATTGCACAACTCTGCATCGATTAAAGTTTGCATTTCCTGACTGAAAACTAACAGACGAGGGCCAACCGCCTGAAATGGGGACTGTAAAACTCTATGTGGATCCCCCAAACCGTCTGCAGGACCCAAGTGTTGTCTGTGAGGTGGGACAAATTGTGAGCAAAACAAGATAATAACCCCCCAAGCTCTCCCCGGGAAGAAAAACTTAAAGAATTCCCATCTGAAGTGGAACGTCCACGGCTGCTGCTCTGTAAGAATGGCCATTCCACTATGTTCCTCTCTGCGGGAAGAAGGTATCGGTGATGCCTCGGGCACTGAAAGCAGAACACCCTCATCTGGGTGCAAATTGTGTGGGACTAGAGAAGCCCTGGAATCGACGGCCAGATGAGTGGGCTCTGCCTCTCCCGGCCTTGGCAAAAACACCCAGAGTGAGGGCTTTCTTGATATTGTTCTGTGCCTTGTGAAGGGCTGTAAAAGTGTGCACCAATGAAGAGAGTTCCTTGCTGAACCTCTCCCCGAATAGTAACCCCTGGGCCTTGGGCCCCTCCTCAGCCGGAGCCATGTCCGCCAGTTCAGAATGAAGGTGCACCAGCAACACCGCACGTCGCTCTGATGACAGAGCCGTGTTAGCATTGCCAAGCAGGCAAAAACAGTGATTAATCCAACCTCTGAGTGCATTTACATCCAGCAGGGTGTCATATACCATGCTCTCTTCGAGCGTGTCAAAGACCTGGGTGAGGCGCCCCAGCACATCCAAATGTTTGTCCTGACATAACCTCCAAGTATTGTCTATGCCCTTCCTAGTGTCTTTACCCTTTCTTTTTTGACAAGAAAACCACAATACAATAGTACATTTCAGGGGTCGCTGCCACCTTATCAGGCAGAAAAGGACGGTGCACTTAGACCGTAACTTGTCACTTGCATCCTTCTCCATGGGTTTTCTTACCCAATGTTGCATGAAGGAAGACACAGCTTCCGAAGTCCTCCACTCAGCTGAGGGACCCTGCATCCTTGGATATCTGCGCGGTCAAAGAAAGGCTCTCCTAACATATCACAGAGCACTTTCCTTCCCTTTTGGAATATTTCTTTCTTGATCTTCTTGTAATTGTAATTGTAATAGGAGGAGAATTCGAATTCCCAGAAGATGAGAATTTCAAAGAAGAAACGGTGGAGAACCCATATCCCTGCTCCTACACCATTTACTGGATGGGGGCCCCTTTTCTACATGCTGGGTCTTTTTGGTACATTTACGAGGTGTAGGCTCCTCAGACAGGACCTCAGAAGACCCAGAAGTCCCCTTGCCATGAAACTCCACTATACTCTCTGGACCTATGGTTCTTTAGTATCGTGCATGCAACGGATGGGGTTTGCAGAATAACTCTGAGTCCAAATAATCGAACCCACTCAGTAAAATGGCAAAGGTTGCTGTTTTATTAAACATTATCTAAAAAGGGAGGTTACAAGGGACATCAATGGACGTCTGCTCAGTTCTCAACAAATTTCACATACAAACTTCCTTTTATCCGTGGCAAATAAGACCTACTTGGGACCTCCGAGGGTTGTGATACGTTCAAGAGGAGCAACTAAGTATACTTTCTATAAGGGCTGGGATTGTGATTGGCTGTCTACTGTCAGGTGGACAACTTATGCTGACCTCTAAAACATGTAATCTTCAACACTGTTAAGTGCACAGTATATCATTGGCTCTCAAACTATGAGGCCCTTCGTTATATGGCCCTCTACAATTGATTGCACGCTCATGCCATATCTAGAACATTTGGTTCACTTAGCAGCACATAAGCTCATTTCTAGGTGCCAGGAGGTTGACTTGACTTTACCTCCCCACCCAATTAGCCCAACATCACTCATCACCCATGCTTTCTGCCATGCAGATTGTCTTTGAACAGGGCCTTGCAAAGTATCCTTGTCTGTGGGAATATATGGGAGTACAGGCTTTCACTATCGCTGTTCTAGGACTCCAATCTCAACTCTATTTCCCTCCTCAGCTCACGTGACTGGAGACCATGATCCATCCTGGTCCATTCTGCAGCATTTAAATGTCTTAAATGAATAGAACTTGTCACTCTTGGTGTTCTTTCTTTGCCCCCTCGATAAGGGATGATTCATCCTTCTAATGTTTATTGCTTTCAAGAATAGATAACTGACCTTGGCTACTACTGTTTTGATGTCAGGCCAGACAGCCCTGCTAGGCTTTTCCACAATCTCAGCTTATTCATGCTTCAACACAATTCTTGACCTTTCCTCTCCATGGGTTTTAGCTTACAAAAATTCATGACACCGATGTCCAGCTCCTATACACTGGTTGCTTCGCCTGCAGTCTATTCACTACGTATAGCCAGCTTCTAGGATCACTTAGTCTACTTGCGTTTCAGCGTCTGTACAATCATTGAACGGTTGTATTTCTATAGCACTTCGCATGCGTGCAATATTCTTTTCTACAAATGAATGTTTACACGATTCTTAACTTGGTCGTCAGTTTCCGTAACATCCATATATTCTCTCAGTGCGTCACGCTCTTCTCTTGTGATGTCACTAGTTTCTCTTTCACTCTTTTTGATATTCCTTCAGAGAGTTGCTCCCCCAGATTGTTGTCTCTTCGGGGATAAATTTGATAGGGTTTTCTCAGAGGATAACATTTCTGAAACACTCACTGCAGAATTGGCACAGCTGCTGGTGTTAATTTCCAACTTATAGGAGGCAGGGGGGGTCCTGCAGAGGCATGCAGCTGCTCCTCTATACCTCGACCAGATGATCAAAAGCAGAAGCTAAAGTATTGTTTAGATCCCACAAGGCATCATTCACCGACTCCTGAACCACTCGATGCAGGTGTCTATCACCCCCTTCTAGCCTGTGCCCTGCAGACCCCTGCTTTAAAGGCCCACCATCCCCCTCTGAAGAACTACCTTGACTGATAACAATGCCCCCTTCATCCACCCGCCCCCACCCCCCTCTACCTGAGCTCCTCATCCCTAGGAACAGACATGTTTTTCTGTTAAATATCAATTTAGTGTAGGGAAAATGGGTGTAGGGTGGGGAGACAGTGGGCCCGGCAACCTAACAATAAAATAAAAACACCAGAGGTGGCCCCACATACCTCGAGCAGAGGTAGCTTCTCATCCCAGCAAACTCACTGGTACCACACAGTTGAGAGCTGACAGGAGGCCGAGCAGGCCGTAAATGACTGAATAAGGAGCTTAACTCACGCTCAAAGCCAAGCAGGCTTTTTTCTGGCTCACAAGTCGAAGAACTGTGTTGCGTGGACACAATGTAGCATGAAAAGTAACCAAGAACAATGGTCTAGGAATTGCAAAAGGGAAAGGGAGCTGGGTATGCTCCCGATACCACAAGACGGCACGTTTGTGCTTCCAAGCGCACGTGCAAAGCGATCCCCTCCCGCGGGACTCGCGCAACAAAGCTAGGGAAAGGAAACAGGGAGAGGTGCTACCTCTCTGTATCGCAGCTTTCGCCGCGGAGAAAAAACACCTGGCTAGAAAGCTTAGAAAGCTTCCCGGAACCCGACCTACCCCAGCACAATTCTTGCGTAAGCACAGGTAGCCAGAAAGTATGCAGTGAGAAGTAACGCACATTTAAATTACAAGGTAGTGTTACCAATGTCAATACTGCAATGTAAAGGAAGACCAGGCACATATAAAACCTGTCTACAAGTAATACAGATACACATGAAGCTCGAACAGTAGAGAAGAGGGTATGGGAGTAGCTTCATGGACATTTATAGGAGGGGAAAGACCCTGATTGGCTGACATGCCAGGACTGCCATATTGCATTGGGGTCTTCATGTTTTTTCTTGTGTTGTATACTGTTTAAAAATGTTTTCAGTGTTTATTACATTTTCCAAATCTTTGCTGCTGGTTGTGTCAGTAAAGATATTACAATGCATAATTGGAAGCCTCCAGTCTCGACATAGAATTTGATACCCGATAAAATAATCATTAATGTACATGAGCGTTGTGGACCAGTTAGGAAGATTTTTCTTTTTTTTTCCTTTAAATTTACTGCAAACATTTGAAGACAGCATAGTATAAGGGGAATAGCACCAGAACACTTACTTAATTTTGATTTAAACATCTGATTTAAATATCTGCTTATTAATGTGTTCCATAACAAACACTTAACATGACAGAGGATTTACCGTAGGTGTATCGCAGAGCATGGTCACGCATTATTACACGGCATGATGAAAGGGGATAGTGTTATTAGACAGTACATCCCACAATCAAGCAGTGTTAATCATTGCTGGTAACAGATTGAGCTTGCCGGATAAAATAAGAGCGAAATTTACCCCAGTATTCCAGTGGTCTAGCCGTCTGAACTGTTACGGAACTGAGTGTATCTTATAGTTCATTAGCCCAGATCATAGACCTCATCATTTGTTCCAAAGTGGGGGCTGTCACCTCCACCCATGTTTTTGAGATCAAAACTTTGGCCAACACACATGCCCGCCTGACAGAAATTGCATCCCTCCTGCTCAACCCCACAAGGCATTCCAGCAAGCACAGTTCCGGGGACCAGGCCACTGACTCCTCCAATATTTCTTGAAATGTACACAACACCATATCCCAGAATGTCTGGTGCCCGTTCGGGGTCCAACCATCTTGGTGTGGGAACCTGGTTACTGTGTCACTATGGAGACCCACCAAGGGTCCCTGTCAGATTTACAACCTCACATGTTGATCGGACAAGGAGATGCTAGCAGAAGCTGAAAGCATTCCGAATCCAGGTCCACATGAAATTAAGTGCCTCTGAGGTTAATACAATTCTCATGCACTTCATGCATTGAGAAAAGGGATCCCAAACGTGTACCTCAAGGGGAGAATCATATAATACCAAAGGAGCCCTGGAGTCAAGCTGGTAAGGGGCCAGAGCTACCATGGGATTAACCGTGCTAAAAGCATTCAGAGGAGGGTACCATAAGGTAGAGCTGTCACCATGTTTATAAGGCTCACAGGACCGTCCCCGTTCACAATCTAAGCAGGCTCCTTATCACAAAATTCGGAGAAGGAGTTGACAGTTCAAGTAGTATTCACATGCCGTGCACTTCATTTGGTGGAAGAAAAACAGCACAGGGTCGTCCCCGTACACATTCCAATTGGAATCCTAATTCCAGAATTCAAAAGGGAGTTAACCGTTCAAATGGCATTCACATGGACAACTCGATCCAAGTCTGTGTCATCACATACTTGATTTATGAAAACCAACACAAATAGTAATCACCATATATCAGAACTCTCTGGGCTGTACCTGCTGACATTCTGTTTAGACCCTTGGGTATAGAATTCAGAGTACAATCATCAATTCATGTAGCATGTACATGTATCATTGGATCCTGATCTTTAACACATCAATTATATACGCCTATATCGAGTTTTGTCCAGATGACATTATGGGGACTATCTGGATGCACAATCAGGAATAGCCCACCCACTGTATCCCGTGTGAGACATGACACATCAGGAGTTTGGCTAATGTTAGGGTTCAGCTATAGGTGATGCTCAGCAGGGTAGTGCCCCAAATATCAAACAAAGCACGTCAGATCGAATTCAAAGTTCATTCCTCTCGGGCTAAGCGAGTCCAACAAATCAATCCATAGGATCACACTTTGTAGAAGTTTCCTTTGTATATCACCCCCCGGCTTCCAAGTTTGATTTGCTCAAGTATGATACATTTTAATTGTGCTACGGTATGTCTTGCCTCAGAGCAGCGCAAAGCTACAGGGGATTTCTGGTTATTGGTTTAGATGTTAGATTTGCGCTCTGTCCATCGTGTTTTGACCTTCCTTGTAGTCATGCCTACATAGTAATAGCCACAAGGGCATTTTAGACCATAAATCACATTCATGGCGTCGCAGGTGCAAGAGTGTTTCAACCAGATGGGTTTGCCTGAATGATGGTGTCTGATACTATTGGCCATTTTTATATGGGCACCATGCTGGCAATTCTGGCAGGGTGTCGTGCCCTTGAATGTGTTCTTTCTTGTTATCGGTGTCAGTAGTATTTCAGCTTTGACCAAGCGTAACGCTTTGTTGTTTCTGTATGCAAATGTAGGTGTCTGAGGAAACAGCTGTTGTAATCGAGGGTCCATTTGCAACATCGGCCAATTCTTCTGAATGATGCTCTTGATTCTCCCGCTCTGTATTGAGTGCGTAGTCACATAAACTAGGAATTCGCCACTCTTAGGTGGCTTAGGTGTTAGAACTGTTTCTCTCTCCATGGAGCTGACTCTCTCTGCAATCCCCTCAATGAGTGTGGTTTTGTATCCTCTCTCTCCATGGAGCTGACTCTCTCTGCAATCCCCTCGATGAGTGTGGTGTTGTATCCTCTTGCCTTGAACTTGGATTGTAGTAGTGAAGATTGCCGTGTATATTCAGATGGTTCCGAGATGTTTCGTCTATGTCGAAGGAACTGGCTCAATGGCACACTGTCAATGGTTCTTTGTGGGTGAAAACGTGTGGCATGGAGCAGACTGTTTCTGTCGGTAGTTTTTGTGTAAATACGGGTCTCCAACTTCTGTTCTTTAACGTAGATCTCAATATCCAGGAAATGGATCAGCGACTCACTGGTCTCAGTGGAGAATTGGATTCTTGGGTGCATTTGATTCATCATGATAAAAAACTCTCGTAGTTCTTCGGCTGGTCCAGTCCAGATTCCAAAGATGTCGTCAATGTATTGCACATATAAGGACAAATGACGTGACCACCTTGGTCACGATAGTACATGCTCATGTTCAAGAAAATACATAAACATATTGGCGTAGCAAGGTGCCATGGCTGCCCCCATGCTAGTTCCTGATACCTGTAGAAAGAATCTGTCCCCAAATATAAAGACATTGTTCATGAGGACTAATTTGAGTAGGGTGAGTACCAGTAGTCGGTCACCTTGGCATTTTTCCGATCTTAGTAAAAGATTCCACGGCCTCCAGGCCCGCTTCGTGTACTATGTTAGTATAGAGGGAGGTGACATCCATTGTAAATAATATGTCTCATCCTTTCACAAATTGTACATCTTTCAACTTCTGCAAAAAAGGCATAGTATCCTTAAGGTATGTAGCTGTATTGTGGATGAGAGGCTGTAAAATCTTATCGAGATACTGTGCCAATGGCTCCTAGCAGGCTTTCGGTGGCAGCGATGTTAGGGCGTCAAGGTGGTTTGATCACAAGTACAAGACCGGTAAAATCGAATGCTTATTCTCCAGAAACCTCAGGGTTTTCTCAGATAGTACCCCTCTGCTTTCCACCTCACCAAGTACTTCCTGGATCAAAGCCATATCCCAGAATTTCTGGACCAAGGGACACCCCCAGGCCATATGGAGAAACTCAGCCCCAGCCGCCATACAACAGGGGCATTCCCCATTGCTTTGTGGGTCATATAATGTAATTTGATTTGGAGTGTGATAATATTGTTCCAGACTTTGAAATTCTAACAATTTATGAGAGTACCTCCCGGACACCCTGCATACATGTCTCATAGCATATGACCACTGTGCATCAGGTAGTTGTTGATGGAGTGCCTCCTCCGGTCTATGTCGTTCGGTTGGTGACTGCCCTTTTACACTTGATGCTAATTTGTACAATCCAGAAATAAAATATTCCAGACCAGCTGACAGCAGCATATAATCAAGTAATTTGCTGTTCTGGCGGGAGAGCAGGGACATTATCAAACATGATTCTAAAAGAAGCCTGTAGACTCTTATACCGAAGGGTATAAAGAGGACTCTCTTCTCCAAGTTGCCTCAGTCTTTCATGATATGATATGATATGGCATTTATAACGCGCCTGTTTATAGGTGCATTATAAATGCTATATCACATCATATCATATCATACACAAGTGTTTCTAGGCTCGACAAGACAAAGAGGGGGGGACAAAAAAGGGAGAACAAAATAACAATCTTACTAGGCCTTGTGTCATTGAGATTGCACAAGTTCAGGGTAGGGGGAGGATTGAGAAGTGTGGGACAAAGGAGAAACAAGTGTGCAGCCAACGGGTGGCAGGTGTGGGTACTAGTAAGTGCAGCCAATAGGTGGCGAGTAAGTGCTAGAGAGGGGACTGTAGGGTTACATATACACACCGCAAGGGCAGGTTTAGCCAAGAGGCAATGCAGGATTAGAGCTGGACAGGACAGGACCTGGGCCCGAGTTCAGAGAGTTACCAGGTGACCAGCACATTAATCACACAGGTGATCAGCAAGTGAGAGGAAGAGAGAAGGCAGAAGCAAAGAGAAACGTCTTGAGTTGCTTCCGGAGATGGTTCTGCTCAAGTTTCAGAGAGGCAGGGAGGCTGGTCCAGAGGATGGCCCCAGCTGCTGAAAGAGATCTGCCCCAACTCTTTGCTTGGAAAAGCAACTGACCCTCAGAGAGTTGGAGGTGGATGAGCAAAGAGCTCGAGAAGGAAGATATTTAGCAAGAGGGAGTTGGAGGTAGTGTGGACCTAGGCCCCAGAAAGCCCTGTTGACAATGAAAAGGATCTTGAACTTGATCCTTGCCACCACTGGGATACATTGATGGGATTTCAGAGCTGGAGAGATACAATCCCTGGGCTTGAGGCCAAGGACAAGTCTCACAGTCCTGTTCTGGATGAGTTGTAGAGAAAGGAGATAAGAGGCAGGAAGATTTGGAAAGAGGCTGTTACAGTAGTCTAGCCTAGAGAGAATCTGAGCTCTGGAGAAAGTTAGCTTCTGGGGGAAAGTGAGGAAGGGAAGAATACCTCTGAAGAGGAGCAGCTGGTAGTTTGACTTCTTAGTGATGTCAGAGATGTGAGGAGAGAACGAGAGTGTGGATTCAAAGATGGCCCCCAGGTTCTTAGCCTCACAGATAGGAGCAGGAAGAGGTCCCAGAATGGATGGCCAGAGAGAGAGGAGACTTGTGTTCCAATGAGGAGTATCTCAGTCTTACTGGCATCAAGGCAGAGATCATTAGCAACACACAATTCCCGAATTGTGGCCAGACAGTCTGGTATGAGAGAAGGGGAAGAGGCGGCTGAGGGGAGCCTTAAAGAGAGCTGGGTGTCATCCGCATATCATTGAAAGTTGGAGCAGAAAGTAGTGATGCAGTGGGCAACAGGTGCCAGGTAGTGGTTGAAAAGTCAGGGCCAAAGGTTAGACCACTGGGGAACACCACAAGTAGAGTGAGAGATAGAAGAGAGGAAAGACCCCAGTTAGATCTGAGAGGGTCGGTCAGTGAGAAAGGAGGTCAGCCAGTCCAGGGGCTGATCAGTGATAGCCAGGTTATCATGGAGCCGGTTGAGCAGGATGGCATGGTTGACCGTATCGAAAGCAGAGGAAAGAATGAGGAGAATGAGGGCAGAAGGAAGGTTACAGTCGAGGTTTGAGAGTAGGTCTTCATGGATGTTCAGGACAGCAGTTTCCATGAAGTAGAGACTGCAGCAGGATTGGCCAGTTCCTTGCAGGACAGAGAGTCTATATTACCTTTGGAGAAGGTGGCAGGCCAGTTTGTCAGAGGGTATACCTGTTGCCCCCTACTTCCTCTCAGCCCCCTCCACTTGCGTTTACGGGTGACTAGATCTGAGTCATACCAAGAGTTTCACTTGGATTTGGGCTTCAAGCGGATCCTCATGACAGGGGCAAGTACATCAAGAGTGTCAGAGATAGATCAGTGAAGGTTAGAAAGGGCTGTGTCAGGGTGTGAGTGAGCCGAAGGTGCAGAAGGAGGAGAGAAAATGGCAGCAAAAGCTTCTACTGACACGGCCTTCATGGGTCGGATGACCTAGAAGGTAGGTGGCAGAGCTGGAGTTGGCTTGACCAGAGGGGTAGAGAGAGAGAGTTGAGAGGAAAGGAGAACGTTATCACTTCAGGACAGAGGAGGGGTGAGAGGGTTAGAGAGGGGGAGGTCTGAGGAGATCAGAACATCCAAGATGTCCCCTGCAGAGTGAGTCAGGCCAGAGGGGTGAGAGAGAGAGGTCTCAGAGAAAGAGAAGTTGAGAGGTAGAGACAAGGAGGGAAGGTGCGAGGTCCACCCACTCAGAGAGGAAGGAGGTTAACTGGCCGGGCGCCCACTATATAGTGGCCAGAGTGAGAGAGAGGACTGGAGAGAAAGAGCCTGCAGACCAGGTGTTCAATGAAGGAGTAGTCCTGCATAGGAATGATGGAGGCAGGGATCCACTCTGGGAAGACCAAGGCTGCACCCCCACCGGGACGGTTGATTTGGGTGCAGAGAGGATCTTGAAGCCATCAGGGAGGAGAGTGTCAAAACTTGTGACAGATCTAGCCATGAACCACGTCTCGGTCAGACTGAGAACATCCAGGTCGAGTTCTTCAAGGAGACGGCAGATGTCAGATGAGTGTTTGACAGCTGAGCGAGAGTTGAGAGTGGCAATGTGGAACAGGTTGTCATCTTTGAAAGACACCTGTGTGGGGCACAGGTCTAAGGTACTCCCTGGGGAAGTCTAGAAAGAGCCCGAGGATGGCCAGAGGAGGAATGAGGAGAGGGCAAAGCAGCCAAGGCAGAGGAGGAGGATACCAGAGAGGTGGCGGAAGAGGAAGACAACAGGGCAGCCAGAGAAGCAGTAGAGGGTGCTGACAAGGTGGCAGAGGATGGAGGAGGCAGAGGAGCCAGTGGAGGGAAAGGAGGGACAGACGGAGAACAAAGGAAGTTGATAAGGCACGGGAAGTCCTGAATGTAGAAAAACATCTTCCGGTTTTAGAAGGCCCAGATTCGCAAACCCTCTACGAAATCTTGCATTGAACATAAATGGGATGCCTTAAATTTTGTGAAGAAATACCCAAGAGGTGATACAAGGACCAATCGCTGCATATTTACACATTTTTTCACAGGCCTTCTCAGTCGTATCTACAGTGCCAATGCTAATCGTGATTCCACTCTGCTTTTCCAAGATCGCACTCTGGAGCATCTAGGGGGCCTTGTTACCCTTTTTATCTTCACATGTGTGTTTATAATTTAGCATTTATATAGCGCTACGAACACTCAGGTATCTGAGCGCTGCTTATTATTACCCATAGTGTATGGTGCTCATTTATTGACCTCGGAAGGATGAAAGGCTGAGTTTGGCCCTGCCAGGGTTCGAACCTGCATCAGCAGGTTCTGAACAGATCTCAAAGCGAGCGCTCTACTCGCTGTGCTATCGGACCGGCTTTATAGTGCCAGTTTTATAGTGCCAGCATCATACCAACATTGTGCATGTGAAGTTTGAGCCACCAAATAGTAAAGTTTCAGGTCAGGGATTCCAAGACCGCCCCGTCTAAGGGTTGCGTGAGTCCCTCCCAGCTAACCTGGGTTGCCTGGACTCCCACACCAATTTAGCCAGTAGTGTCCACAATTTCCACAAAAATGAGGGTGGGATTTTAATGGGAATATTAATGAAAAGATGGGAGGAACACCATATGAATAATAGATATTCTACCTAACATTGTGATGCAAAGAGTCAACCATCTCTCATTCTTCCTTTCAGGCCGATCCATCAGGGCTGCATTTTTTAACCGAAGCAGCTCACATGGAGAGAGTGCAAGACAAATACCCAAGTAACGGACTGAAGTAGACCTCCAAAGGAGTTGACTAAGCTGGACCATGCATTCCATAAGTTGGAAGACCTCGGACTTCGCAGGATTTCTCTGAAACCTGATGCCTCACCAAAGGCTGCAACTTCCGCCAGCAGCTGAGCCAGGTTAACAGTGGGGATTTTAACATAAAGCATTAAATCATCTGCATACACAGAAGTCAATGTATGGATCCCATAGAAGTTTAGCCCCTTTGATTTATGTCTTTCCCGTAGGGCACATGCCAAAGGCTCAGTAGCCACTGCAAACAATAGGGGAGTTAACTGACAACTCTGTCGTGCATCACTAGCAATCACAATGAGGTCTGAAAGTATCCCATTCATTAAGACATGAGCCATAGGGCTTGAATATAGCACTTTAACCATATTCAAGTACCCTAGACTCACCCCAACATTTTGAAGAGTTGAAACAGGAAGTCCCATTTCAGGGTATCAAATGCTTTTTGCATGTCTAAAAGAACTGAAGCCACCTGCACCCCCGGGTGAAATCTGGTGCTGAATTGCAAAAATCTATGGATATTATGTTGGGTCGCTCTTCCAGGGACAAAACCAGACTGACCGGGAGAACTAAGTCCGGGAGCAAAAGGTGGAGCCTACGGGGTAACAATTTTGCCAGGATTTTATAATCCACATTAGTACCCGGCACACGCTGTCTACGGGAAATACTACATGTGGATTGACTCTTTTCCGAGCCATACCACAAGGTATTCCTGTGGACGTACGAGCATCCCTCACATGCCGGCTACTCTCTGATTTTCACCGATATACGCCACCTGTGTTTGTTCCCGGCGCGGGGCATGGCAGCCCCTTAGCCAATGAGGAGGCTCGGAACGGGGCAATCCCCACTCTGAGCCTCCCCAAGGCTGGAGGATGCCTTTGTCCACTGCCGGGGACTCACTACGCTCGGGCATGTAACTGGGGGCCCCGGGGGCATTACCTGGGACGGTATTGGCCTGCCGCCTCGGGTTTTATTGCCACATTCAACATTGAAAGGGGTCAATATGACCGACACAAGGTTGCACCCTTATCCGGTTTTGCCAATACTATAATAAGTGCCTCTCACAACATGGAGGGTGCTGTCCTTGCTCCAATGAATGGTGGTAGAGACAGGACAATTTGGGGATGATGATATCCGCAAAGTGGAGGTAGAACTCCACGCTCATCCCATTGAGGCCAGGAGCCTTCCCAAGTGCCAATTTGCTGATAGTTTCTTTGATTTCAGTTCCCGATATAGGGCGCCGCAGCCACTACCTGCAGCCATTCTCCAACTATAGCATGGTCAGATCTTTCAGATACGTATCAATAGCCCCAGGTTTGTCATTCCTTAAGGACATATACAAGTCAGAATAAAAAAATGTTAAATGTCTCATTCATCACAGCTGCATCCATAGATATACTTTCATCTTCACACCTCAAACTCGTAATCGGAGTACAACCACATTCTCGGCTCAAGATTCGGGCCAAAATCTTGCCCGGCCACTCAGATTCCCCATATCTCTGCACAGTGTGCACTCCAAATAAAAATGTAATTTCCCAAGTATCCTTCTTGGGCACAATCTTACTCACCACTACCTCTGCATGGGAGTCGTCATATTCACGTACTAAAGTTTGAAGCCTCCCTTTCACTTCAGACAATTCTTTACAAATGGACTTTAAAAGCCTGCCTTCTTTGGAAATGCAAATGCCCCTGAGAAACACTTTGAAGGATTCACAGACAGTGCTAAAATCAGCAATAAACCCTTTGTTCCTTTCAAAGAATTCTAGGAACTCCATCTCAAGGTATGTAGTAAAGGCATGATCCCTTACGGAATCACCCTTGAACCAACAAGGAGACTGCTTTGCAGCTGGGCCTCCCCACTCTAAGGTCACCATGATGGGGGTATGATCGGAGAGGGTCCTAGAGAGTATAACACAATATTTGATGGCTTTTAGCAATGCTGATGAGAGTAAACAATAATCAATTCTTGACAGTGTATCGTGAACAGAAGAGTAAAATGTATATTGCATATACTATCATGCATTTCCTTCCACACATCCCTGCGACTTGGATGATTTGTCCAGTTCTACATCAAAGACCATGTTAAAGTCTCCCCCTATCAAAAAGTCGGCTTCCCAAATAAGGCACACCCATGCACCATATTGTCTGGAAAAATCAGGATCATCAAAATTTGATGCATGAATGTTGACTATTGTCAGTGGTCGGCCATGAAACGTACCATGGACAAGTATGTACCGGCCATTCATGTCAGCGATATGAGAAAGCACACTGAACGGGAGACTTTTCTGAACCAACGTTAACACTGCTCTGGCCCTATTCTGATAGGAAGCATGCATCTGTTCTGCCGCCAGTCTCTAGCTATTCTACCATGCTGCTCGAAAGTCAGATGAGTTTCCTGCAAGAGCAACATCTTAACCCCATGTCTTTTAACATAAGCGAGCACCGTCTTCAGTACATTATTTATGCCCCTAATGTTCCATGATAAACATTTCACCTCTGGCATTAGACATACTATCCTATGAACTCCCTGTACTTCCCCCATATATGAAACACACATCCCTGCCGCCTACACAGCATCCAAAAAGACAACAAGCCCTGGCAACGAGCACAAGTCAGAAAAAGTAAAGGTGGATGGGTTTAACAGCTGCTGCATATCTGCAGGTCAATAAAGTCTTGTTCATCCCCTGGTACCATAAAGAAATGCGCTTTGTTCTGAAAGAAGATTTTCAACTTGGCCGGGAACAGATTTTGTATTGAATGTTCCTTTTCCTCAGATTCGTCTTGACCTCAAGGAATGTTTTCCTTGCTGCATGCACCGCTGGGCTGAAGTCAGGAAATATTTGGATCTGAGCACTGCCAATCTCTTTCATTTCCCTTGCCGCTTTCAGCATACAATCTCAATAATTAAATAGTTTTGCAATGATCGACCAAGGGCATTGGCCCTGTGCTGGCTTGTGCCCCTTGGATCTGTTGGCCCGCTCTGCTAGGAAATGTTGCAAAAAAAAAAAGGGCCCACTAGGTTCTCGGGAAGGATCTTCTCAAGTGACAGTTCCATTGGTCCATGAACCGCAGTTTTCGGTATCCCAAGTATCCAAATGTTATTTCTGCATGAGCGAGATTCCAAATCCTCGTTTTTGCATTTACGCACCCTATGGGTCTCCTCAAAGGTTTCCATCTGCAATGTCCTGTGCTCACTTCTCCCATCCTCCCACAGATCTGTCCCGCCTTGTGTTCCTAGGCTTCCAGCCTAATCGTGAGGGTATCCAGGTTATCATCCATCGTCGTTACAGCACTTTTCAGGTCCTTAAACATGTCCAGTATAGCAGGGCTGCGGTCCAGCTGTTTCGGGTTATGTCCTGAGCTGGCCATCTCCATAGATTCACTGGATTTATCCCTGGAGGCCTCCCCTTGCAGTCCTCCTCCATCATGGGCCTTAGAGGCAAAGCCATTCAGTTTTGACTGTTTATTTAGCAGTGTCTGTGTTTGACATAGTCTAAAGAATCCAGAGCACAACAAAGCCAAATCGCCCAAAAAAACTGTTCTCCTCTGGCGTAGCCATCCCCAGAGTGCAGCCTGCCAAGCTGAGTCATCCAGCCCCAGCCATCACGCCCCAGTTCACAGGATCACACCATGGAGCTCTCCCCTTGCTGTAGCAGGCAGCCCAGTTCACCCCTGATCAGTTTGCCCCTCGGGTAAAAGTTGGTTCTAATGCCTATACTGTGCAGATCTAGCCACATCAGGCCACAGTGAGGGATCCAAAGCCAGAGAACAGCCACTCCCTACTTCCCCGTCACCATTACAATACATTCCTGCAAGGGGAAAATGGGGCCTCAACTGCAGCGATCCACCGCAGTATGTGCTCTGCAGCCGCGTCTCTGTCCCTGAGTCCCCGTCGCCGACATTCGCATTCACCAAGGTGTGACTATTCGCCACTGTCCGCCCCCTGCAGCTACGTGCTCCAGTGCTCTCAGCTGCCTAGGCTCCCTGCTCCCTCTCCAGACAGCAAAAAGTGAATATTCACGACTTGAAACACTTGTGTATAGGCATGTGATTAATGCCATATCCTATCATATCATATCATATCATTATTCTGGTGGCCGATCTCCTACACTTCCTCTCGAAGACACTCGCTTCTGGACAGGATCTACGTACAGGATCAACAGAGCTTTACTGTAGCTCCTCAGTTAAGCGGCCAAGTTGTTCGTGGCTCGTTAGCACCCCCCCAGTCACCAGCATGCTTTGCAAAAACCTTGACTTTGAATACTATTGCGCATGTGAGCAGAACTATATTTAGCTTTGAGTGAAATTAAATATAAAACAACAAGATGGACACATTCACTCTTTTCAGGAACGACTTGCCTTTGACAGTTAAAAACCTGTCAAACCATCTGCTGTTCAGGAGAGCGCTTAAAACCTGCCTGTTTTAGTTTTTTCATTGCTTTGTCTTATGACTGCTGCCCTCCCGCTCTAGCGCCAGGATACCTCTGGGTGAACGTTGCGCTTTACAAATGACACTAATATAACATAACAATCATAGGACGGTGGGATGCGGGAGGGGCAGTTACAGTGAAACCCAGAATAGAGATCTTGACCACAGAACAAAGAAGCAGGCTTCTGTTCACAGGGAAAGTGCTTTGAATACCAGGAAATGCAGGTTATATTAATACTGTTCTTAGGGCTAACTGTATTTGTGTTTCTTTAATTTTCATTGTGAAAACTATACCAAAGAGCAATGACTGCCAATCTGTACTAGTTCCGCCCGTCGTACCAAATGGGAACTTTGCACTGGTGCAACTGCAATTTTCCACCACATTTGCACCATCACAAACATTGCAATTGTGCAAACATGTATTGTTTCAATGCATTTTCACTCCTTTTAGAGTTTCGAACGGCGGTAAAACGGTTCCATGTGTTAATATCCCGCAAAAATATCGCGATACAAGAATGGCGCCATATATATGGGGTGTCATTAACCCATTAAACCTGCGGGGGACATCCCTGCAACTCCATAGTATTTCAAAGGGAGCAGGGGAATTATCCCCACTAAAAATATCACCTATGGTCCTGCCCGACGACCATATATCTATGGTGATATTATTGGTAGGGATAATATTACCAGAAACCGGTAAAACACAGTGCAAAATAGAAGTGCACAGGGGAGTTGCTAGGTCTGGAAAAGACCCGGGGCTAAGCTGATGTTGGAACTGTTGGGACTGGGGGCTAGCTAGTCTTTTGGCTGTAGCTCTTGAGATTCTATCCGGGGCTACAACCAAAAGATCAGGGGCTATAGCCCCCTTACCCCCTCCCCCCAGCAACGCCTCTGGAAGTGCATTAGGTCAAGCTTCTATATAAACGGCCCTAGATACTCCCATAAACCCTGGCATTGCAAAAAAAACCTCAAGAGAGTAAATAAACACCCAATCCAAGCTCCTAAACTTAATGCCTGAGATGTGGCTTTAACAATCAATTTGCAACTATTGGCTTCGTGGAGCTGAAGGCAGACAGGACTCAGGAAACAACACACAAGTCCTTAATCTTGTTGAGGAGAAGAGGCGTGCACTCAAACTGAGGATGTCAATCCGGCGCATTGCTGGCAAAGAAGCCTGTGATGGGCTCTTAATTGTTTCTTTACAAGAGACTACTTAGAAGCAATCTGCTCCAATCACAGTTGCTCCTTTTTTTTTTAATGCAGTCCTTTTCTTCAGACGAAGTCATGTGGAAGGATGGATATATCGTCCGTCCAAACAAGTTAAGCACGAAAATTAAGGCACCAAATGGAGATCATGCTGGCATTATATTTGTAAACATAAAACTCGCCCTCCGTCAATATGTAGGTTTTTTCACCAGTCACTCTGCTGTCGGCAACGGCTGAAGTGCCTCTAGTAAATGCACACCTGACAAATGAGTCACTCACCCAGAGAGAGAAAGAAACAGAGACATAAAGTGGGGCAGAGGTAGACAGAGACTGAGGCAGACGGAGAGGAGAGAGTGATATGAGAGTGAGAGAGGAGAGAGGGCTGAGAGCGAGAGAGAGAGCGAGAGAGAGAGAGAACGAGGGACGATTTGATTGGCACATTTTACACACGGTACAGCTAGTGCCATTTTAAATACCGTGCACATGTTTTTTGGGATCTTCCAGCAGTGCAGGAAAGTCATTGCAGAAAAGGAAGTTTGCATCGGTGTGGGAATTATATTTCATATCAATTCCTGTTTATGTACAACTTAATATCTTGAGTTTGGCTGATGCAATTTTTTAAATTTTTGAAGCATAAAGAACTATCGAAAATCAAAGCAGTCAATTCTGGGAAACTGGTTCCTAAACATTTCCTTTCTCGATCGAGATCTCCATTCTAAGGAAGTGAAAAATCTGACCTTTACTCAACTTTTTTATCACTATAGCTATTCAAATTCGGTGATGATCCATAAACGGGTTTAAAAGTTATAGGGGATGTACTTTTCTATTTCAACCTATAATGTGTGATATAAACTTAACTATAGAGTCCAGAGGTGGACTGGCCTATCGGCCTTTCGGCCGCCAGCTGAATGAAATTTGATTCCATGTGGACGATGGGCCAGTTTTACCAGCCATACGGCCTCATTACGAGTCTGGTGGTAACCCTGTCGGTGCTACCGGCAGGGTTGCCGCCAGACTTGTAATATTTTACCGGGGCCTGACTTCCCTGGTAAAAACTGATTAAAACTCTGGCGGCCCGGGAAGTAAGGCGCCGGTGAAATATATGTCCCTATTCCCATGGGAGTGGGGACTCAGAAGCTCCGGCACCATTGTTAACTGTGACGGCGCTTCCGTGAAGGGTCTGCCTACTGTGGCTGCTACACCCAGCAGGGTTAGCCCGGCGGGAGCAGCGGCCATGCAGGCAGACACGTAGTTTGCCAGTCCGGAAACAAGGGTGCTGGTGAGCTTACCGGCACCCTTGTTTCTGGACCAGCAATCTTATAGGGCCCACAGTCTGGGCCGGAATTTTCATTTACATTATGTCTCGCACTGGCGGTGTGCACATAATTTTCAGCAAGTGTTCTGTTTCTTTTGCCTGGTGGCCGCCTCGGCAGCACAGCGCAAAGTGAGAATGAATGACAGACAGTACAACATCAGCAAGACAGCAAAGCAAATTAACACTTAGTTACTGAAATGCATGTTCAATACGTAAGGCAGGGCCCCTCCTGCCAGCCGTCTGCCGGTGTGGCGTTAGCCCAGCCCGCACTAACAAGAATTTATGTGGGAGGAGGGGGTGAGGACTAGTGTTACACATGTGGCGTGGTTTGTTGCTGGCAAAATACCAGGCCGTGGGCGCGGGGCTGCCTGCCTGCAGCCTGCGTCTCTCAGGGCAGGGCCAGGACGGCCCTGTGTGGCTGTTGCTATGGAGCACAGCAGCAGCTCGCTGATCTTGTGCATTGTGCTGGCCTCACGTGGCCTGGGTCATGGGTGCGACCAGCGCCGACACACCCAGCAGCAGCCTGGAGGACAACAACATAGGAGGATCTTGAGAGGGAAGGGGAGGCCAAAACACAACAGAGCACGAGAGGCCTACTTGCGCAGCCAGCCAGGAGCCAGCTGCCTCGAACCAAGGAGACACATGATTGTGCACGTGGGGCCGCCTGCTTGGGCACCGAGTGTCCGAGCATCAGGGGCGTTGCTAGGGGGGGGGCTAAGGGGGCTATAGCCCCTGATCTTTTGGCTGTAGCCCCGGATAGAATCTCAGGAGCTACAGCCAAAAGACTAGCTAGCCCCCAGTCCCAACAGTTCTGACATCAGCTTAGCCCCGGGTCTTTTCCAGACCTAGCAACTCCCCTGCCGAGCATCTCTTTTTTGATTCACATTGTGCACTGGCACTGCTGGCACAACAGTTAAGAAAAAGGTGAAGGCTTTTTTTTTGCCGACTTTAACGTGGCAGTGGCAGACACGCTTTGAGGGGGGCCGTGTACTCATGAGTAGCAACATGTCTCACAGACACCCTGCTAATGCAGGACACGTCTGGTGGTTAGGATTCTTAGATCTAAAAAGGTGCGTACACTGTAATTCACAGCAATGAAATAAGAGCATATTTTCGATTTGCAAATGTTTATTTGTCCCGTGCACTTAAACTGTGAAAGACAAACTGAATGAAACCGGCTTATTTCATGTAAAGAACTGTTCTCTTCCTATGACGCCACTCCCACTGAGTGTATCGATTTTTTTTAGCACCTGAACCGTGGACATCATGATCCAAGGTGACACCAGAAGGTTGGATTTCATTGTTTTTTTAAATGTTACTTTGACTTTTGGTTACCCCATACCGGTTTGTGATAATAGGAAAATGCTTTATTCAAAGCCTATAGATGATTCTCATCGATTCTGCTCCCCAGCCCCGTAGCCCTGTGCCCCCCACACCTCTAACACCTCCGTTGAGCGTCCTTCATTTTCAGGCCAATGACCAAGGGTCAGTGGAACATGCGAGGAGGAAAGCAGTGTATTTGCAGAGCCCTCCAGGCGCTTCTGCCGCCTTTGCGTTTTGGTGCACCGCAATGCTCGTGGCCCCACTCTGGGCTGGCAGCATGGGCGTAATTTTAGGGGGGAACGGGGGTGTTTGTCCCCCCCCAACTTTCATTGAACACTATTTTGTCCGCATTCATTTGAATGGGGCACCTTTTCTTCAGAGGTCATGACCCCCCAACATTTTCAGCAAAGTTTCTCCACTGGCTGGCAGTAGAGGGTGCACGTGCCCATTTTCACAGGGATGGGTGGGCGTGCTGGAATGGACCCAACGTTCCTCACTAAGGTTTTCAAAGGTTCATAAACCGAATTTAAAATATTCTAAACATATTAGTGGAAAAAAATATTTTAATGAGGGTCGGATATGCACCAACTATATCCCCAACATAAATTATTATGTCCCTGTCCGGCCGATACTAGCAACGAAATCCCCCCAAAATGTGTCTCTGCTGTCCCACCACATCCACCCTTTGATGTTACTTCTCCTCCCACTACACTTTCCTACTGTTCTTCTCTGCTGCTAATACTACTATTTCCCTCATTCACACTCCTTCTCCCCTCGTCCACACTACTACTCCCCTCACCCACACTACTATTTCCCCTCTTCTTTCTTCTTCATTACTCCTCCCTCTACTTCCCTTCACCACCTACTACAACTTTCCTCCTCCCAACATTACTCTTCTCTACTTACTACTCCTCTCCTTCTACTACTACTACTCTCTTCCTCCCACCACTAATCTACTCTGCCTACTACGTGTCCTCTCCTCCCACCAGCTACTGAAACACCCTCTTTCACCCGGTACCATTCAATTCACAGTCACGTCTTGCTCTAATTGGTCTACTCACTCGTTACACAAGCATGCACACTCACACTGCAGAACCACCCTCACTCCTAAACCAATACCTTGCCTGCTTCACGAATCTCCTCCACAAGCCACTGCGCTCTCCTTTGTCCTGCTGGTCTCTTGGTCATCCTCCACCTGACCCATCACCGGAAAACCCTTCATTTCCTGGTTCTTGTCCTCTGCTTAAACTCCCTCCTCCTCTAGGGATTGGCCCCCTCTCCCTGGCCAATTTGGCCCTGTCTTTCCTACAAGACGACATTTATGTTTGTGAAATTTATTTTTAAAAGGGGGCTACGCCCGTCCACTCTTTATGTGCAGGTTCTCCGTGTACTGCAGATGTCAGCATATGCAGTCTAATGTTCCCCTTTGTGTACTGGGACTGCGTTCGGTGGGGCCTCCAAGTAAGTCCCTCCAAGAAGGGTGGATTGTGCTTCCTTGTGGTTCCTTTGTGGTTCCCTGGTGGTCCAGGGGTTTCTGTGCTTATGCGAGTGGCTTGCTGGCTTCCTCCAGCAGTTTCACCAGACTTTTCCTCCTACCGAGTAGGGTCAAGGCTTCACTCTCTCTCCCAGTTATGCAGCATCAGTGGCTCCAGTATTTGTCAGAAGCTGTACTCTGGTTCTCATCCTTCACTCTCTCTCGTTCCTTGCCTCACTTCTCCCCCGAAAGGGAGATCTCTCCATCTGGTACTGTATTCTTGACACCGAATGCAGGCATTCTACCAGTAAACCAAATGATAATGGTGAGTATTTTATAAAGAGGTAAGGATTGGGTTAATGGTCGGCACACAAGATGCAGGCACAGGAGGGGGGCAGACAGGGCTTTGGGCTTTCTCTTACAGTGCCGCTGAAGTTAGTACTGGCTCTGGGTTTTCCTTAAACCACTCACCTTCAGCTGAGAAGGGCTTGCACCCCTTCCAGACAAGGGTGCAAAACCCAATGTGCGACCTTTCAAAGAGGCCTGCAAAAGACTTCACAACTTTCAGATGTTTTGTGGAAAACTTCAAAATGTGTGAGAAGGCGAGGTTCCTCACCTTTGTACTGCCTCCGTCCTAAATTGCCATAGACTTGTCATGTATTTGGACTCGCAACTGGTGGGTAATCCACCAGCATTATAAATTGAAGGGGATTTGTCTACTAAAGGACATTTTGCGGCTTCACAGTGAAGCGGGATATGAAGGACACATATTTGACAGTTCCATCAAACAGAAGCATCAGCCGTTTGGTCAGTTCTTCTGGGCAGGCGAGCTGTTTCACATTACATTCCCGCCGTTTGTTCATTTCTCCATCTGGTGATGTTTAAGCAAATTGTGGAGTTCTGTTTCAGGTTTCTTGAGGGATAGAGGAGCTCATTGTCTACCTCGATTGACATTTTCAGTATGCCACAGGACCTGGTGCTCCTGTGAGGGATATATACCTCTCCACTTGCGCCATGTTGCATGAGACTCAATTTCTGTAGTTGTTACCATCAACATGGCCTGGAATGGTATTGCTGGAGGGGTGGAATGTAGGGAAGTGAGAGAACAGTTATAAACAAAGCCACTGAGAGCTGGTCAGGGTTTGACATTAATCTCAGGCCTGAGATTGCAAAGTGTATAACTTAATCACAGTATCACTCATCTGTGAGTCCTGTCTTCGTCTGGATTACACTTGCTTTACAACAACCTACTGCAGTGTTTTGGGTTCATAAAAGGTTCGGTGAAATCTCGTCACAACTGTTACACAGTCCATTTAACTTCTCAGTTTTTAGGGGAACATTGAGGGCTGCATCCTAAGGCTGCACTCAGATAAACTCAAGCTAACTTGCAAGGAGATGAACTCACTGCTGTATTCAGCTCACCTTCTCTTTGAACCATTGCAGACATAGCTGGCCTTTTTGTCTTCTGCCATGATCCTCTCCACTAAAGATCTTTTCATTGTCCCTTATAAAGCCACAGTTGCCTTGTAGTATGAGGAGCTTCATTGGTGGTTCCAACATGTGGAGGCACAGAATGTCGGGCCCATATTTGGTACACAGCCACATTTTGTGATAATCAGATGCAAGCACCTCTGTGTTGGGAGATGCAGAGCTCCACCGGCGAGAAATGTTCTACAGCCAAAAAGAAGCTTCACATCAATTGTCTAGGACTACTGACAGCGTCTTTTGCAATTAAGGGTCTGGCATGGGATCCGGTTCACTGTTTTGCCTTTTTATGGATGAAGAATGTCTGCAGACTGCTTCATCAACATTTGGGGGATGCCAGGTCTAGAAGGTAGGAGGTCCCGGCCAGGGACCTCTGGCATTTTATTTTTTCTGGATCACTGTATCGCTCTCCATTAGGAGTGTCTCCTAAGGATAACAAACTGAGTAACAACTTGTATGACTCTAGTGCTTGGGTGCTGTCAGTGCTTAACTCGTGAAAAAAAGAAAGAAAATATCATACCAGGGACCCCCATTTGTCTAAGCTGGCCAGATGCCCCAATGTGCAGTCCTGCTGGCGAAAAGTCCTGAATATTTCGTTAGTTTGACTATTTCACAACGTGTTAAACCTTTATGGGGCATACTAACATGTGAAAATATGAAGGGAAAAATGATTCATTTAATAAGCTTTAGCCCAATGAATTTGGCCAAACTTCATACTAAGGACTAGAGACAATCCAGTGCTGCATTTCATTAAATTACTCATGCCTGTGTCACATGGGAAAACATATCAGTCCCTCACAAAAAGCTCTCTCTAGTCTTTCTCAGTGAGAAGTGGTGTAATGCTGTGAGAACACTTTTTTTCTAGTGTACCTGCAACTGTTGGAATAGAGGTGGTACTAAGGAAGTAGTTGAGTTTTACAATCCAAGTAAAGCTGAAGAAGGTCTCGGGTAAGACTAATTCTGGGCATGCGCAAATGGTATCTCGCAATTTGCTAGATTCACATGCTTTTGCCTGACTTTATCGCCACTTACTTTCACTTGAAAGTACATCAGCCCCTATTGGAATCTTTGAACAATTATCGTTCAACATAGAGTCAGCCCTTTATAAAATATTGTTAAAAAATTAAGGAATTATGGTGTTGCACAGAAACATATTTCCAACCCATGGTTTTCAGATCACCTTCAACTAAGACAAAAATGAGAACGAGAAATGAGGTAATCCCTTTTAAGAGTGGGATTTAGAATCTTGTAAACAATATCATAAGATATATTATGTCCTGGGGGAGTGGCGTGGAAATCCCTCATTGGCCAATTTCTGGGCCATAGGAGCCAATGTGGCTTGGAACTTTATATGGACCGGAAATTAGCCAATTGGGTGAAGCCATCTCACTCTCCCAGTGTCTCTGTGCTGGGCAGGGCTCTAGGGACGCCTGTGCAGTAACATGGCTGTCAGTGCGGCACTCCCCTCAGCAATGTGGTCCTTCCGGTGATCACAGGGACTGTCGCGCTAAGAGACTTGAGGGGGCGGAGCAGCAACTCCTTCCCCCGGGCCGCACCTGATAATAATTGAATTGCTGGTGCAAACAACTGTAGCCAGAAGCTGTTCAAAATACATAAAGATCTTATGAAGTGTCTGTCTAGCGCATCTACATGCAAACCCTTCTCAGAGGTTGTGCAATTCTAATTTTTAAATAAAGTTCAATCATTTCTTGACAGCACTGAGAACGAGACAGACGTGGCCAGTGTTTCATCTAGCAATGTTATACAAGGCAATACTGAATGTTCTCAGTTTCAATTATATTACGATCAAGTCCTGATAGGAGTAAGCATGTCAAGACATGAAACCTTCTGGTCCACAATGAGATGCTTTACAGTAAATGTACGTGCTGTTAATTTGTAAGCTCGAAGTGAAGACTTGGCTTTTATAACTAATGCATGTCTTCAGCTGCGCAAGCGCCCCTAAGCAAGCCATTGTGCTTCCTTTATTGAAAAATCCTGTGTGAGATCCTTGCAATGTAGCACACGTTCGTCCTATTTTTGCCTTTCTTCACCAAAATTATGGAGGTAGATGTTGCATCTCAGCTTCAGACTTATCTGGCGCCAACCAGTTTCCTCTGTGATGTCCAATCCAGTTTCCGACCATATAGGTGGACGGAGCCAGTCATTACAAATGCCAACAAGACGTTTCTACATCTTAGAGATCAAGGTCATGGGAGGACACAATTGCCGGATCTGGAGAGATACAATTTGGCCGCGCAGCTCAGCTACGTAGCCAAGTGCCTCTCGGATGAGGCCACATTGGAATCAGTGTTACTACAGCGACTGGTAGCTCTGGCACACCTGAATGAAATACTGTGGTTGCCACTGGATTGCTTGGGAGACAAGCCCATGATAGTGTCACTGGGGCGACAGGTATGGCATAGGACCCTGACACTGATGAAGCTTGAGCACCACTACTCATTTGAAACGCCAATTGCACCAGAACAGATCTGGCGGTGATTAGACACTGGGAAGGATGGGGTATCTATTCCTGGGGGGTCATGTACACAGAAGGGGTATTCAGGGAGTTTGGATCTTTGCTAGAGCAGGTGGGGCTGCCCAAGGGACATTTTCTGTGGAATCAGAAGGTTAGGAAGATAGCAAGAGGGGGGAGGGCGGAATGGCCAGAGGAACCGGTAATAAACCCATTAATGACCCTGTTACGCACCCTGAGTGATGGCTGGAAACCGGTGTCTAGTACTTTACAGTCTATTGATAGATAAACCCAGTGCTCAAAGAATGTTGGGAGGCAGACTTGGGGGGGGGGAGACATAACGGAAAGGGAGTGGGAACGAATACTGTTATACCCCCGGGAAGTGTCCAGGAACTCACGCTTTAGACTAATCCAGCTAAATGTACTGTACCGTACCTACATGACACCATACAGGGTAGACAAATTCATCAGCAATACATGACCACCGTGCCCCTGGTGCGGTGCAGTGGAAGCGAGACTAATACACATGCTCTGGGGATTGGTGCACATATAACGGTTCTGGACACGAATAGAGCAGGTCTGCAGGAGAGCGGGGATAGTATGATATGACTGGACCGCGAATGATTGTCTGTTGGGTGCATACCCTAGAGACAGCAAGTTCAAACATGTGGTAACATTCATGGATATGGCATGCATACTGGCCAAAAGATGCATAGCAATGGCATGGAAATCGGCTAGGGGCCTGCAATTTGCATGCTGGTATAAGGAATTTGAGCACTGGGCAGAAGCAGAGACCAGAGTGTGGAGTGAAGTGACTGCTAGATCCTGGGAGAATGAAGTGTTACTTATGAAGCTTGGAAGATGCGGGTTTGGGAACATGTTCCATTCCTCAGATGACAAACCCCCATGTACGCCTAAAAGTCGCCAGCAGGTCAATTTGAGTTGGAAGTCAACGAAGGTTAACAAGCCAATAGCACTGCTCCAGGTAAGGAGCCCTGACAAATGTAAACTGTTGTTGCACATGATACCCCAGACCATCTCCAGAAAACGGACTGTTGTTGAAGTAATATATGTTACCTAATACGTGAAGAACGTTTGTGTTTGTTACTATGTTAAATTGTTGTTAAAGGGCATACACTTAAATATGTATATGAGCAAACTGTATTAACGTGATTGAAACGTTTGATACTTGTACAAGTACTTATACATAAATGCTAATAAAAACATTTGTGAATAAATCTTAGAGATCAAGGTCATTTTGCTGATTTAATTCTTTTGGACCCTTCTGCGGTGTTCAACACTATAGACCATGGTTCTCTGCTTAACCATTTGGACCCGGAGATTGGCAACTGAGGATGGGCACTGGTCGGGCCTCCTGCAGGGGCAACAGATGCAGGCAGATCAGTTTACCTCTAAGTCTTTCCCCATGTCCTCTGGAGTCCCCTAGGGGTCGGTGCTCTCTACGCTCTTGAGGGGGCACCCATGAAACAATCCAGCCTATAAAATACGACGCAGAAGGACTATTGCATTGCAGAAACACATGGAATTGATGCACCTATCAGAAGCAGCTGCTGTGTGAGAGGCAGGATAGGATGGGGGTCAGCATTGAGAGCAGCTGGACAAGCGTATAAAAAAACTCTGCCAGAGGTGTCAGTGATCAGGCCCTGTCACAAAATTAGTAGAGTAATTGAGCACCTGACGGTTTCGGCACAAAAGAAGTGCTGAGTACCTCAACTGGATATTTTGAGTCGTGTCTACTACCGCTGGGGCTTCTTCAGGGTAGAGCTCTTAGCCTCTCATCTGCCCACTCAGCATCAGGCTTTTTCATCTGGCATTCAAAGGCTTTGGACACACCTGCTTCTTTGCAGCCCCGGGAGGCCCTCAGCGCCTACAAGTCTGCACTTCTGCTACCATTCAAGGTGCCGCTAGTGGCCCGCTCGACTAAGGTCCTGCTCTGTGATCCTCTCTTCTAAAGAGAATCCCCTTCCTGAGCCTTGCCATGCTCACTGCTGCCACAGGGGACAACTGCTCATAACGCCATGCTGTTCTGCCACCGGTGCCCACATGCTGGCAGTGTACATCTCCATTGACCATTTCAGCTCTGCCCTGATACATGTGCTTAGGTGACCCAGTGTGAGTGTCCGTCTTTAGAAGCATGGAAGGCAAATTCTCTCTAAAGTCAGAAGCGCTTAGAGCCTTTCTCAGGGTGTACCGAAACAAACGGGAGTGGCATATGCAAACTTTCTAGAATTATGAGGTGGCGTTCATAAAAAAACACATTTGAAGGGTAGCCTAAGCACAGGCAGTGAACTTGAGAGGCGTGCACAAAGATGTGGCATTCAGGGTTGCATGGAGACTGTGTACTTGCTGCACTATTGACCCATGACCCTTATTTATTCCTGGATATCATAGGACTGTGTTTCAGTTCGATCCTCCCCCTCAGGGTATACTGTCCTGTCTCTTTGTGTTTTGTCGCATTGTGTTTTTGTTTTGAGCCCCGATGCCCGCGGGCTGCCAGCGCGTTATAAATAGATAAATAATAAAAATGGATCCTTCATTGCTCCTTTATTCAGACTGGAGGGTTCCTCTCTGTTTCGCTTAGAGCAGGGTATGCTTCGACCTTTGTGCGCAGAGTGTCTGGCCGAGGACAGGGGGTGGATAAATTGTCTGCAGGTGGAGTGCGCAGTCTGCAGTTACCTTTACCAAACATCTTCCCTCCTTGAATCTTCTTTGGTTGGAGGGACCACTGTGACCACACGTCACAAACAAAGGAGAGGAAGCCCGTCTCATTTGCCTATCCTGTGGCCGGGTACAACTTTTGGGGCAGCATCAGCGGCTCTGGGCCGCAGGGCTAGTGGCATCCCTAAGAAACTGTCCAAAACTTCACTCTTACCTGAGCTCCTCGATTTTTTCTACATTATAATTTGGCATGCATGCCTTTTCAATCACCCTCATTTGGGTCATGTATACTGTGCACAGTGGCAGATTTAATGAATTATTTGATTGGTGCAACATAAATACGCTTCTTTTTATAATGTTGCATGCCGAGTGAGCATACTTTCATTGATTTGGGTCTTCATGAGAGAGAAGGGGCTTGCTACATGCACACTGTGTAAGGATTGTGACGAGGAAGATGGACCAGGGGGTAATGGTGTGACAACAGTCTTTATTATTTTAAGTTCTAGAATTGCAGGGCTTTGAAACTATTTCAGTGCTGTTTTGGTGCTGTACAAAGCCACAGTGCAGAACATAGCACACCTTCAATTTTTACGATTGCTCTTCACAGCCCTGCGATTTCCGCCCTTCTCTCTTTTCTTAGTTGTTTTAGATATGATCAGGTGTGTGCAGTACTGGGAGTGCAGCTAACAAATAATAAGGCGGGAGCAGTTATATTTTAACAAATACTAGACCCGTTTTTGTGATCTGCAACTTCTCTTTGGATATATTCAGGAAAGGCTGGCAAATATATCTGTCTTTGGCAGAAGTCTCCTCATTGTTCAATGCCTGTGACGAGGAAGACTGGGACTCGGAGTAATGAAGATTTTCCGTAAGTTATTGAGTCCTTACCCTTTGTCAATCAACCCCCTGTGGGCTGCAGAAGTGGGTTCACAACAATAGAAGGTCATTTGAATACATTGCATTTGAATGTTTTTTTGAGAACCCGGTGCAGTTTATTGAAAGGGAAAATGCACGTCTATGGTTGGTGTAAAAGCTTTGAAGTGCACGCTTCCTTTTTGCGACTTGACCAGAATTTATGTTTAAAAAGGTACATTGTACAAGTTACTTGGAATAAAGTGCTCTAGATAATGCCACACTGAATGGCTTTTAAGACAGTAGAGGGCCGATTCTGAGGTGCGTGCAAATGTAAGAAAGTGTTCCTCCATTAAGGAGGAACACTTATAAGCACCATATTCTGATGAAGAATGAACATGGTGCAGGGACATGAAAGCTTTGGCTTTTGCACGAGCCTGATTTATGGCATGACTACAGCCCTAGCACCAATGGAGAATGCAGGGCAGCCAAATGGAGGGGATTCTCCTCCTAACAGCACTGGTTTAGCACAACAGAAAAGGAAGTAAACATATGGTACCTTTGAGGTGCCGTTAAGCTCCACTGCACACTTTTTCATTTATAAACAATGCATTTCTTTGACTGTAGCACCACTTTCTAGTTTAATGAAAGTTTAAGAAAACGCCCTTAAACTAGAAAAGTGGCAGTCTATTAATAAATGCTCGCAATGTCACTGGAGCACATGTTTCCCCCGCAACGTGTGCTTTGTGCAGCTTGTGCTGCTGGAAAGCACTAACATCTCCCCTCCGATATTTGCACCCACCTCTGAATGATGGAGCTGCAAACTGGAGGGGAGAATGTTGTATGCCCACACACTTTTTATCACGAGCTCAGAATCTGGCCGAAAGTGGGTATGAATCAAAGCCGCGCAGATGCATCCAAAGGAAAATGAGCAGTCACAGACTTTTCGAATGAACATTATTCATGTTCCCATTCTGAGTGGACTGCGATTGTCAACCCCATGGAGTTTTGATTTTTTATTCATGTATGATAATCACAAGACTGATTTTAACGGCAGAATGTGAGATGTGCCAATTAGTTGATTGGACACAATTGTGTTCCTTGAGGTACCTTGATTTATGTATGGGAAGACTTTAATCAAAGCCTTGCAAACTGCATCAAATATTCAGTTATAGCCATTTCACTTCAACGTTCATCATCTGTGTTTAGCAAATTTACTTAACATGCAATGTTCATCTGTGCAACGCTTGACTAAATGCAATTAATCAATCGATACTAATATGGACTATGAAGTATCCTCAATCCCATTTCATCTGGTGTTCACCAATCCAGGAAACTAACTCTTTTCAGAACTTAAAATCATGCAACAATAGTATAGCAATGTTTGTGCACCAACCATTTTAATGCAAACACATCCACAAATGTTTGGGAAAATATTGAAAACGTGACAGTTAAGAAAACATGATTTATAATTTTTATCGATAGCATTGCGTTTTTCAGCAAAACATCAAGTATTTGAACGGGTTCCGTAGAAAAAATCGAATAAAAAAAAAGAACGGACAAAAATGGCTAATTCGGCATTGGAAAAATAACCGAAGTCCCATAATGTCGATCAAGGGTAGCGGGGTTGCAGGGGAATCCCTCCTCACCTTGATCGACATTATGGGACTTCGGGAGTTGCAGGGGTGTACCCTGCTTCCATAAAAAGGAAAGCTGGGGACAAAGAACGTTTTTAAAAAAAGAAACAAGAAAAGAACCCTGCGGTGGAGGTTCCGCCTCCTAATGGGGAGGCGGAACTCACGCCGCAGCATGAGCGCTGCGGAGAAGGACGTAAGGTAAGTTGGGCACCCAAGGTAAGTTTTAGGGTTATGGAGGTGGAGAAAGGGGGATAGCAGGTGGGGGTGATATTCGTGATTAGTGCCTTGTCAAAAATGTTTAATTCGTAATTTTCGGGTTCAAAGTTTTAGGCATCAAAATAATCACATATATCCATTTAAACTGGTGTTCAGCCTTCAGAAGCCCAGAAAGAGCTCAACACTCTGCTCCCAACAAATATATTATAAATGTGAGTTCATCACTCTGTGTGCCCAGGCCCTGGGAACCCCAGAGACGTTTTGTGTATGTGGCAACTGAATAAAGAAGCACCTGTCTGTGAAACTAAGCCTGCAACAGCATTTTTTAAAAATGTTTATTTATTTTAAAATGGTGTTTCAAAAAGGCACACTTCCAGAGATGCAAGCCGTTTCCAGGGCAAGCCTGCAAGGTGATGACTCACATTGTACAAATAGCACGATTCACATGGGGTAGTTACAGGTAGGAAGGTGGACCCGCGACCAAAAAACAACACGTAAAGGATCAAAGAAGGATCATTTGCCACAGGTGTCAGGGTATTTGTAATGTAGGTTATGAGACGTGGAATTAGCAGGAGGGAGAATAAACCTGCATAGTCCTTCAAGTTGTAGAACTGGAGATTAACAGCCAATTTGTATGACAATGTTGATAATGCTCCTGTCCAGGCTTGGGAATTTCAACATTGGGAACAAGGGGAGAAGAGAGAGGGATCTCAGGGTGGGCGAGGGGCAGAGAGGTTGAGAAGAGGGCCAGAGTCAATGGTGTGGGAGATTAAAGGGGACAGATGAGGTTGGCATCAAGCCCCTGAATGGGGTTAAAGACTAGTAGCAGAAATTTAATGGAGGACTTTCTTAGCCTGGTGAGCCAAGTGGGGTAAAGATGGAGGAAGAGGGCAGGGTGGTTTGTAACATCTGAGAGTGGTGAAACTGAGAATTTTGGCAAGTGGGGCAAAGAGTAGAGCAGGAGATCCAGTAGGAGGTTCGAGCAGTAGTCGATCTGATTACTAGAATCGAGATAAGGTTTCATCATATGGTAGGTGAGTAGTTAATGGATCTTTCTGATGTTAAGCTGGTGGAACGTTGCAACAGTGGCAGAAGAGGCGGTTAAGTAGTGGAGTTTAAAATCACTGTCAAAGATGACCCCGGGAGCTTTAGAAAGGGATTCTATGTCAAGACCTGAGGGGAGCATTATGCTTCAACTTCTTTAATGCTTACTCTTCAGCATAATTTCAAAACATATATATATATATATATATATATGTATATATACACACCCACACACATATATATATATATATATTCAATGAAAAAACTTTGTTAAAGGGACGTTATGGTTAAATTGCACTAATAAACACCTATGGAATTCAATGAAAAAACTTTGCTAAAGGGACGTTATGGTTAAGTTGCACTAATAAAAACCTATGGAATTCAGTAAAAAACATTGTTTTTTCATTGAATTTCACAGGTTTTTGTTAGTCTAACTTAACCATAATGTCCCTTTAACAACGTTTTTTCAGTGAATTTCATGGGTTTTTACCGGTGCATGCTACTTTCTACAACTTACTAATATACTTACCAAATATAACAATATTAGTGTCCAATTTACAAGGTTTCACTTTAAAACTCTGCCATTTCCCACCTTCTAGAATAATTTTTAACACTTCTATACACTTTTTGCAACTATTTCACCTAGTTTTGCATCCTTAGACGTCTACGAACATCTGATTTCATTGCGAACCTTCTGGACAGTGCCCCATGATCATACGCTGGCGCGTGGCATGATGACGTGCCCGAGAACCCGTCCACACTTCACGATAAGATCCATCCTTCGCGGAGCGTTCGGGACTGCATTTTCTACTGATCTAGGAACTTTCAACTTCAAAATTTCCCTTGCACACCTCCTACACCTTTTCGTACTCATTATCCATTTCCAATCTTGGAAGAATGTTATCCAAACTGCCATTTATCTTAAAAATGGCATCAGTTATTGCCATCCCTCCTCCACAAGAGCCACCACCAGCACCACCAGATGGAGGACCTTCACAACAAAAAAAGCACAGTACTTTCAAAGACAATGAAGAGGACCAAGAAGATGAGGTAGAGCAAGTGCCTACTTCTAGCACCAAGATCGAATCATGGATGTGCCAGTTCTTTGCTACTGTTGAGAGTGTACCAAAAGCTAAAGCTACCAAAGTGAAATGCACTGAGTGTACTCAGTCGCAGACTACCTTGACAGTACCCCTATGGGACCATCTCCATGCGCCGCCACACCAAATCCAATGACCGCAATGCTCTCAGAAAGGTTGTTCCTTTCTCAGCAAGTAGCAAGCTGTCTTCCTCCAACTCATCTTCCTCAACAAATACTGTAACCAAACAGCCTGATGTCTGCGTGCATTGGTGCGTTATAAATAAATAAATAAATAAGGAGGGCTACGGACCATTATCGTCCATTGCAGCCCCTGAATTGGGGGATAAAGGACATTTGCACCCCTGGTTCCCAAAGCGGGAACCCAGGGTGCTAAAACATAGATTTTTCTTCCCATAGCAGGACGCTTGTGGCGTCCCGTTGTAAGAAGGAAGGATTACTCTACAGCCAACATGGAAAGAGAAGGCGGGTCTCTGTACACAGCCCCTCGTCCCTTGCCATAGCCTGCAAAACCCTTCGGACATATTATCACAAGCACTTTTCTTCCCTTTCAAACCTATCCTACCTTCGAATAACTTTACCACATAGCCGGTCCCTGGTAGACATAGCCACTTTAACACCATTTTTCATCCACAGCAGTCATGGCCAGTAGCCAGATTGTCCACATCATGACCTTATAACATGACCCAGACAATCTGGCTACTCCCCACGGCCACAGGCTATACCTCAGTCACCAAAGGTATATGACTATTTTTTGTACCTACGTTATTACACTTGTAAAAAAATAAAACACGGGCACATTTGCAAAGCCATGCTTTAATGTCCTTGCCAATGCTCCTCACGAGTTTGCTCGAAATCCACCCATGTTTTATTTTTTTAAAAGTGTCAAAATGTATGTACATACAATATTCATATAACTTAGCCCCCACTTGGCAAAATCCATTCAGTCTTTACACAAACATTGAAGGTTGGGTCTCTAATCTGTCACAAGTCTCTCCCCTTCTCACCTGTCTTTCCTGTTTGCTTGCAACCTTCTTTTGTGACTTCTTCCGCACGGTCCGGGATTTATATAAGCCTGCGCGCGGGTCTTCAGATTCCAGCATGCTTTGTTCAGATTGTCCAGGACGGAACCAGGAAGGAACAATGTCTGCGCGCGGAGGCACGGAAACCGTGGCTCGAGCGCAGGCGAAAATCCAGGAAAGTTCGGTAAGTTTGAGGGATGAAAGGAAAGGAGGAAGAATCAAGGAACCGGGAATAGAGAGATCAGGAAAATAGCCCTGAGCGAACTCCGGCAGCACACGTCCAGCTACGGCGAGCAGTAGCGTTGCGACGTGCAGAGCCGCAGGGGCGTGTCTGTTTTGTAGAACGTAGAGTGTGTAACGCAGAGACTCGCAAGCAACGTTCTGCATCAAGCGGCCAGGATTACTGAGTTCAATCCCCTATGTGTCAGGGACCACAAAGTCCAGTATACCTCCTCTGAAGTCCAGCTCCTCCGGGTTTGCCCAGATGTATAAGATGGTATCTTCGAATCAGCCTGGGAGCATTCATGTTTGACACGGGTTCCCAGCTGCGCTCACTGGGAGGGTATCCTTTCCATTCTACCAAATATTCTAGTTGACCACGTCAGTATCTAGAGTCACAGATTCTGGAAACCTCATATTTGAGTTTGTCATTGATAATCACTGGGGTAGATCTTGGAGCAGTTCGAGAGGGCTGAACATATGGTTTCAACAGAGAAGTGTGGAAGACAGGATGGATCCTTTTCCATGATTCAGGTAGCCGAAGTCGAAAGGCCACTGGATTGACAATTTCTTTTATAGAAAAGGGCCCGTAATACCTGGGAGCCAGTTTATTTGGTCTCAGATGTCGTGGAAGGAGTTTCGAGGATAACCAGACTTTATCGCCTACTAAGAAGGCCCAGGTCTTCTTTTGGAGTCGGCATGATGTTTAACGTTTTTTAGGGCCTTTTCTAAGTGTTCCTTTGCTTCTTTGTGTACATTAATAAGGGTTTCAATCCAGGAATCAACCATAGGAACTGGGGTAGGGTGTGGGAGAATGGAAGGTAGAACTGAAGGATGAAATCCTTGACTACAGAAGAAAGGACTGGTGTTGATAGCTGAATGATCCGAATTGTTGTAAGCGAATTTGGCCACAGGTATTAAGAGTGACCAATCATCCTGGACCTTGGTGGCGAAGCAACGAAGATACTGTTCCAGAGTTTGGTTTATACGTTCAGTGGCTCCATTGGTCTGTGGGTGATAACCTGAGGACAAGGCACATTGGATTCCCAGTATACGACATAATTGTTTCCAGAACTGGGATATGTATTGGGGTCCTCGGTCAGAAATGATCTTGGAGGGTAGCCCATGAAGCCGGAATATGTGTTCCAGGAAGATTCCGGCGAGTTCAGATGAGGATGGCAGTTTGTATAAAGGTGTAAAATGAGCCATATGAGTGAACAAATCAATGGTAACCATGATAGTTGTGTATTCCCTGGAAGTTGGTAGTTCCACGATAAAATGGATGGGAGCTTGTGTAAACTCTGACTTCAACCGTTGGAAAGCCGTTTCTTGGGCTGAGGTCCACTGAAAGGGGGTATCCTTCTTGAGCAATGTAACAATAGGATGTACAATCTCCGAAAAGGCTGGTATACATTTCCGATAGAAGTTAGCAAACCCAAGGAAGGATTGAATTTATTTTACAGCAGTTGGAACGGGCCAGGATAGAATGGAATCTACCTTTGAGGGTTCCATTCCAATCCCCTTAGGGCTAAGAATGAATCCGAGATAGTGAACAGTTGATACATGGAAAAGACACTTCTCGGGTTTGGCCAGGAGCTTATGTTCACGTAGACGTTGTAAAACTGCCTTTACGTGTTCTTCATGTTTCAGATGGTCCTTGGAGTATATCAGTATGTCGTCCAGATATACAATGACGAAGACGAACAGCATGTCAGAAAACACCCGGTTCATAAAACGTTGGAAGACCGCTGATGCATTAGCAAGTCCAAAGGGCATAACCAGGTATTCAAAATGGCCAAAAGGTGTTCTAAAGGCTGTTTTCCATTCGTCACCATCCTTTATACAAATTAGATGGTAGGCACCTCTGAGATCTAATTTTGTGAATACCACTACACCTCTTACTGCTTCCAGGATATCCGAGATAAGAGGCAATGGGTAGCGGTCCTTGAGAGTACACTGGTTAAGGCCACAGTAATCTAGACATGGTATAAACTCCTTGGTATCTTTCTTGGGAATGAAAAATAACAAAGCACCCGCCGGGACTTGGATGGTCGTATGGTGCCATTTTCCAAGTTAGTATCCAGGTATTCCTGGAGGGCCCACTTTTCAGGTTCTGATAAAATAAACATTCTCCTGAAAGGAATCACTGCTGAAGGTTCAGTATCGATGGCACAATCCTCAGGTCTGTGAGGAGGAATAGCTTGAACTATGGCAGTCGAAAATACATCTGTGTAAGCTTGATAGGCCCTGGGAATTCGGATGATGTTAGAGATAGTGACTGGACTTTGCTGGATTTCCTGCGAGTTTTCAGAGGATTTTGGTAAGAAATCTAGGAATAAGCAGTAAGCAGTGGGACATACAGTGTTCAGAACCAAGAAACAAGGAGCCTGCTGCCCAATTGATGTAGGGGTTATGCTTCTGTAACCAGGGCATGCCTAGAACCATTGGATAATGGGCAGATCTTATGATGTCAAATTTGATCCTCTCTTGATGGTGATTTATAGAGAGTAGGATCTCTTTAGTTTGAAGTGTTATGGGTCCTGAAGATAGGGTCTTCCATCAATTGCCTCTATCGTCTCTCGAGTTTCATGTGGAATGTTGTGAGTAGTGACCCAATCATGATCTATGAATATACCCATGGCTCAGCAATCCACTAATGCCAGAATGGGGTAAGATTCTTTCTTGGAAGGCGATAGAAAGGCCTGAAGAATCACATGCTTATTTGGTCCAGGAGAGTTCAAGGAAGGAATTGATGTGGAGCAGACATCATTCTCCTGAAACTGTGCCCCATCTAGGATCGGGAGCTGCATTTCCCGAACGCCGTGGAGGAGCAATAGGGCATTCTCTGACAAGATGTTTATCGGAGGTGCAATACATGCAGAGACCAGTATGAATACGGCGCATCCTTTCTTGTGGGGTAATGGGTCCACGCAATACCCCCAGTTGCATGGGTTCTGGATCTGAGGTCGGAGAAACTGTGGGTTCTAGGCTGGAAGGGTGGTCTATGACAGCCTTTTGGAATGATGATTTTGACTTCTTTTTCTCCGCCTTTCTTTCCTGGGTTCAAAAATCAATTTGCAAGGAAAGGACCAAGAGGCCCTGGAAGGAATTAGGGCGAGCTACCCTGGCTAGCTTGTCCTTTATTTCTTCATTCAAACCTCTGCGAAAGAGAGTGAAGCTAGCCTCTTGGGTCCAATCAGCTTCCTTCATAAGTTGTTTGAAACGGGTGACATAGGTAAGCATATCCTGGGATCCTTGTCGAAAATCAAGTAGAGGTTCCTGAGCACTGTAAACCTTCTCAGGGCGATCAAACATGGCCTTTAGGGCTTCCACAAATCCATTCTAATCATCCAGGAGGGCATCGCCCGAATTGACTAGGGGACTTGCCCAGATTAATGCGTTGGAATGTATGTAAAGTGTAACAGAGGTTTTAACGCACAAGTGGAGATGGTGTGAAATAAAGTGTTGTTGTGTGAGTGCCATATTGGTGGCCCGGGGGTGAAGGGATACACACAGCATTTACTGTTTGTGACATGGTGTGCTTGCAATGTGTTTGGAGTAGGCACAGTGCTCATCCTGGATCCAAGAACCCAGTTTGGTAAAATAAAAATAAATTATAACCTGGCAACCACACTGACTTGTAACCCTCCAGGATATTGCGCCATGAATATTTTGCGGCATAAATAAATTCACGGTTTTGGTGCAATAACTTTAAGTATAGGGAAGGTGCTAACCTTGCAGCTTTTGGAAGCATGCAAACTTGCAGTCTAGAACAGAAGCTGTGGGTTAGTTAGGAGGTGTTTTAGCAGCATTCTAAAGCCACCCAAAGGCCCATCATCTTGGGAAAGGTGGCAGAACTTGCTAGGCTTCTGTATACATTAGACAATTGTACAATCATTACATCCTCATCCAAAACATGCAATTGTATACTCTGCTTCAGCAGGGACCCCCATGATCCCCATAAAATGGCTTTGCCAATTATCATAGCCTAGCAAGGCAGAATAGTTTTGTCAGCCCCCTCTTTGCAACCTGTTCTGTTGACAACCCATGTTGTGTGTGCAGGGTTGAGATCACAAATCTTGTTCTGTAATGTCGACACCTCAAAACTGCAAGCAGATGCAGCCATAAACCACTAGACAGGAAATCACAGAGCTTTGTACTTGGGGCGGGAGGGGCGAAGGGGGGAGGGATTCAGTGTTTTATGCACTCCCAATTTCACCAGATATGTAGCCTGCTGCAGATATAGGGTGATTTCAAGGCTGGCCCCATTCTGGTCATGCGTTGCATCTAGAGGGAACAAATCGGAGACACCCCCTACTCAGATACATGCTCTTTGCCGATTTGTCACATACAGTTTTAAGCTGAAAAAGACTTCAAAATGTCATTTTAACATCAAAAGAGGGTAAACACATATGCATACAATTCAAAGAAATTCCATAGAGATCCTTGTGGCTGGCAATAAGGTGCCCTCACTTTGTTTGCCTCAGAGGCACCCCTACTCAGGCCCCAACCCAAAGGCTCCAGGGGGAGGAGGGATTCAGACATGCAATGTCTGAACCAATCAATGCTGTAGGGCGTTACACCTACGCACTGTGCGAAATTCGTTTTGAAGTTAAAATGAAAATCAACTCTTGAACCTCAACCTGCGACTACACCAGTTCTGCATTCTTTCCAAACATGAGCTGGCACATATTTACAGACCAAGCCATAAACAGATATCTTGTGGGCATTAGGAGTTGCTGGGCAGAGGACGATTTCACTAGCCTATAAAACGGGCATTGTTTAATCTTTGCACTAAACACGCACACATGATCAGAGAACTATCAGTACAGGTTTCCTTCACCACACACCTGCCTATCCATTAGTGTATTCTAATTTGGTGATATCACAGCAAATTCTTAATCTCTTTAACACATTGAAAAAAAACATGCAGCCTCAATTGAAGCTCACTGGAGGGGGGCCTTTGTACTAAAACAGTGCTAGGTACGTTGTATCTGATATGTTTTGCTTATGGCCAATTGTGGTTTACCGTTATAAAAGATGTAACTCGAAATGGGCGCATCGAGCATGGTTTCAGTTCTCAGTTTTGCGGGACTGACTGGCACTCCCAGCCATATTTGCATGTAATAAAATGTTGTCTTCCTTGCATACTGTGCACTTCTTATTGATTCCCTTGGAGTTGTTTTTATCGATCTGTTTCTGGGCCTACCCTACACATTTGGCGATTCTAGATCCTCCATGAAGCTGGGGGCCTTCCAGCCACCCATCCTGGTTGGTTGCGCACATCTGCAGTGACCAGTACATGTGCACACTTTGAAGAGGTGCGCCTGCACCGTGTTACCGGAAGGAATGACTGATACTTTGAGTGGGGCTCTGCAGCCAGCTGTGCAGGCAATTGGAGAGGGACATTGCATCAGAGGTGCATGGTAGAATGATTAGAAAGTGAGTGCACTCTTGCAGGATAACCAAGCGAATTAACATTTTAGTAGAGGAAAGACCACATGGTAACATTATATATGTTTTTGAGTAGTAGGGAGGTGAATCTCTGTTCCTGTGGTGAAAGATGATGTCATAGTAGTATAGTAGTGGTAAAATAATTGATGTGGGATATCTCCTCTAAGATGAGGAAAGACAGCACACTACAGTTGAGGTGACAGTCCCTTATATAGAGGACAGGTATCCCTCCACACTAGAATGAGAGGCGTGTGAGGAGGGTTCAGTTCCCTCATCTTGAGACAAAAGATACAGAGGAAGGGTCTGCACCATTGTGTAAATAACTGTGTTTTTATTTGATGATTTTGTTCATAATTGCCCATTTGTGTGGATAGAGGTTATGTTGTGGTGAGTGCATAAGTAGAAATGTTTTGAGGGGAGCGGGGTTGATTTGTGGGTGTTGGAAGGGGGAGTGGTTTTGTTGAAGTATTGGGATGTTTTGGAATAAGATACCACTGGATCGGTGATTGATAAACCTAAGGTTTTCAATGAGGTTGTATTTGAGAAGACGTATGAGTACTCCATTAGAACATATGTGTGCGGCGCTGTCGCGGTACAGGGAGGAAATCATGAAGTAAAATCATGAGTGGATTTAGGGGACTGAAGGAAGGATGTTTAAATCTTGGCCTGAGGAGGACACAAACAATAAAGCGGTCCTTGAACACATGTATACGTATTTTGAATGAACATATAAAGGAAAAAAATGTAAAGGGCAAAGAATGCTCAAATTATGGGAAATGTCTGAAGATTTACAGAGTGACCGTGATGATAGGAAGGAGAAAACAGACCCGGTAGACACACACACACACTGTTGCCCCCCCTGCCTGCTTCCTTATGGATGCTCTCCTCTAAATCTCACCATGGGGTACAACAACCCCCAGTATGCGTCCCCCACTGAGCCCAGGTAGGGAAACCCAGCGGGGTGTAACGATGAAACAAGGGACCCATTGATTATGGAAGTAGAGAATAAGGTATCGAGAGAATTAGAAACTGCATTGAAGAGAACAGAGGAGGAGCTAGTGTGAGCCATGCTGGGAAAAAAGGAGGAGCATAGAGTGGCTATAGGCACAGATCAGTGGAAGGTGGGAGAGATTCTTTTCAAAATAAATAGCAGGTTCATCAGGGATATCTGGGTAGCGACAAGTGAGAAACACCCCAATTCTGTGGTGACCCAGAAAATCTGCCACAGGGGGTGCACACACCAATAGTGTGGATTATGAATCGGTAGATACCGAAAGGGATCTGATGGTCATAAAAGAGGGGTGGGTGACAGAATTGGAACACAGGGAAAATCAAGGGGCAGCACAGAGGGCAGGGACATAATGGGCCCTGAGGCTAAGAATGCCTCAAGGCGGAATGACTCCAGCAAAAGGCAAGAGGGAGGTAGAACACCACAGACTACGAAGACAGGGGCACAGTTTCCATTGTTGCTCAAGTTGCTAGGGAGAGCAACTTGATTATGTGCCCTGACCGCATATGGAACTGTACAACTTAATGAAGTCACTACCCTCACTCACAGTGGGAGCAAGCAAGTGGATATATGCAATATAAAAGTAGGGATACTGTTAGCTGTACGGGACATTAATAGTTTGTTTGCCATGCTGTTGGAGGAACAGGCAGACGAAATATGGAGGAAGGTGGGTTATTCCTGGGCACAGATGAACAGTGATGATCATGATGGAGCACCATTTAACAACTGTCAAGCACAGGCTTAGAAAACTTTGAGGGTAGAATTCCCAGACACACCTGACATAAATTCAATTATGGCACATCCAATGAAGGCAGATGAGGACCCTGCACTGTATATTAATAAGATTCAGGAGATGTGGCGAGCAGATGCAGGGGACGCTTGGGACAAGAATATAGCTATATTTTATCACATGTTACATAAGGGTCTCCCCAAGGAAGTGCAAAATGATTTAGATAAGGTGGTTGGTATTGAGGCAAAGGTACGGAATGAAATTCTGGGACATATAGTACATCACTGTAGACAGAGACAAGAGAAGGAGTAGATAGATGAGCAGCACAAAAGGCAAAGGGCAGAAGTAAAACTAGTTCAGAAGAAATTAGCTAAATTGAGCTTGGAAGGAGTTATGATTACTAGCATAACAGAAGAGCAGCCCAACCCGTGACAGGCGTAGGAATGGGTTGAGGGGTACACAGATGACAGAAGGAAAATGGGAACTTTACAGAGAGAGGAAGGGAGGGTTTCAGAGAGGCAGAGGGAGTGGATGGATGAGGCCTAGGTTTGGAGGACAGTGTTGGTCCTGTGGGAAGACAGGACATTTTGCATGAGATTGCAGAAGCAGACCACCCTATTCTCATGATCCCTGCGTCTAACCTAGTGGACCAGCATTTGCGCTCACTTATCATCTGCCATCAAAGATACTGTCTTCAGTTACCCCATACGGCCCAGGTCTCACGCCCGACCCAACCAACAACCCATTACAACCACAGAAATTTTAGTTCACAATGCCTAAGCGTTAGTTTGGAGGGTTGCCCAGAGTAATGCCAGAGGGTAAGATTTATTCTAATCGTTTAGCCATCACCCCCTTTGTTTTGCTATAGTCACCCTGAGTGGGACGGGTATGCCCAGACATGGGTCTCATGCCTGCAGAGCCTAGTGACCCAAGCTGCTCCTCATTGATGAGGCCCAACAAGGCCAAAAATGTTTGGGGATGCTTGTGGTCTTGTGCAGAAGCGATGTGAGCAAACAGTTCAGGCTGGATGCCCCTTTTGCGGTGGCACCAAGCCTGATTTGCATATGGTCTTTCCCATTTTATGATGGCTTGGCAGGATAAGAACGATGGTCTGGAGGATTTTCCCAGAGCAATGCCAGAGGTTAAGATTGATTCTAAATCTTCCAGTGAACAATCCCTTTTGTTTTGCTATAGTACCCAATGCCCACACAGCCAAATTAGTACTCTGCTCTGAACGTAACACAGTCATAGGTGCAACAATCATGCCCACAGACCCCTACAAAATCATGAGATAAAAATCCTTGCTACAACATACAGTGATGCAGTACACCGGACTAAGCATTTTAAAGGAAACCCCTTCCCATGTCCTGTAACACATGTCTATCCTCAATAGGACAGCCCACAGAGAGCTCGGATGTGCCCAGTTCTGTCAGTCAGTGCTGATGCATAAAACAAACCCCAGGTAGGAGTGTGGACAGCAAATAAAATATTCACCTTTATGGTTGATACAGGAGCTACAAAGTCTTGTATCAGGGAAGGAAGGTTTCCCTTGTCAGATAAGATAATGGATGCACAGGGATTCTTTGGGATAATTATGTTGGTTCCTTTCACTAAAGATTTACCCATAACAGTAGACACCCAGGAGGTTTCATCTCCCTTATTGTATTCAAAAGATACCCCAATCAACCTTTTGTGTAAGGACCCCCTAAGTAAATTACATATGATCATTGCATTTACTGAGGAAGGCACAGTGTGCAGAACACCAGGCATTTACCATGCTACGGCTGCCGCAATAGAATCTGTGTTTTACAGCATTAGTGCCACAAAAGAGGAGTACCCTTATATACAGATTTGTCTCTTTATGGGAGAAAGGTTTTGTTAGGATGGGTGCCAGGAATACAGGATAGGATGCTGCATGTACCCCCTGAGTTTCTGTTCAGGGCAATTGTCCACCAGGAAAATAACCCAGGCATGATCATTACATTAGATTTGGAAGCAGTGATCATGAAAAAGGACAAAGTAATTCTTTTAGGTACAGTTGAGAAAGGTAGCAAATGGCCCACCGTTTTGTGCATTGACCCAACATAGCCATTGATGGATGCATCTAATCAAGAGCTGTATGTGGATGCCAAAGACACAAGAGAAATGTTTTTTTCAAGTGTGCATACCCTGTCAAATCATGATTCAACACAGAGAGGTACCCCACACTATGTTCATTGCCACACAATTGCCCAGTAACCTATGGACTAGTCATCCCTATTATGTAGGATTTTTGAAGAGCATAGGGGCCATTTGCAACAAGCTGAAGCAAGGTTAAGTGTTACCCAGAGTAGAGCAGTATCCCCTGCCATGAGAGGCAGATGAAAGGATTTATGACACCATTGCAGAATTATTCCAACAAGGCATAGTACAGCCATCAGACTCCCCATGCAACACAGCCATACACCCAGTGAAAAAAGCAAAGGGTTCAAGTTGGAGGATGATACAGGACCTCAGCCCTTTGAATAACATTGTAGAGGCAAAATTCCCAGTTGTTCCCAGTCCCGCCACAATTCTTTGCAACATACCCACTGAAGTGACACACTTTAAAGTCCCTGATCTCAAGAATGCATTTTTCTCCATATTACTACACCCAGATTGGCAATATCTCACAGTGTTTACTTACCGTAGGGAGAGATTCCAGCACACATGATTACCTCAGGGGTACTGTGAGTCCCTGAGTATTTTCAACAGAGTTCTACAAATGGACTTAGGTAACATACAGGAACCAAGCACAACTATTCAACATGTAGAAGACCTTTTGGTCTGCAGTTGTAGAGAAGAACATTGTAGGACAGATTCAGCAACACTTCTAACATTATTTGCGGAAAATGGAAACAAAATAGACAAAAACAAACTAACGTTTTGCCAGAAAGAGGTAGTATACCAAGGCCAAATAATATCAGCAGCAGGAAGGAGAGTAACCCCAGAAAGAGTAAAGGCAGTACAACATACACCCCAGCCGGCCACTGTCAAGGAGACAGTTCTTTGGACTATGGAATTATTGTAGGGCATGGATTTTTCATTATTCCAGTTATATAAAACCCTTGTTGCAAGGGATTAAAGAAGCAAAGAAAGTTAAGGGAACAATCCTGTATAGAAGAAATGATCACATTCTTTCAGGAACTCAAAACTGTGATTAGCAATGCCCCAGTGTTAGCAATGCCATATTACGCAAAACAATTTTTACTGTTCTCACATTCTAATGGCCAAGTAATGACTGGTGTTCTCACACAGCAGATATAAATGGGACATATAGCCCTGGTTTACTAAAGCTGACTTTTAGATCCATTAAAGCAGGCTAATTTCACATGCAAGCAGACTCTAGGAGCAGCAGCTTTTGCAATACAAAAATCATCTACAATAACAATGGGATGCTCAGTGACATTATATGTGGAACATGCAGTTTTTGCTTTTTTAAGGAGATCCAAATCAACCCTCACCACACATAGAGCATCTGGCTACAAGGTCATGTTGACCAACTCTTCCATTCACATTGTTAGGCGCTGCACAGTGAACCCAGCCACCTTCATTGCAGTACCCATACAGCTAGGTTAGGTAGTGTACAATTGCATTACATATGAAAGTCCTGAAGATGACACAACCCTGGTCAGAGAGGATGGACTTGAGGAGGGGGAAGTGCTCTTCATTGATGGTTCATCGACGATGGAGCAGGGGACAGGACAAAGACATACTGGTGCAGCAGTTGTTAGTGTTGTAGATGGCGAGTATGTGGTCATGATAAAAAAGAGATTGCCCACACATTATTCTGCACAGGCAGCAGAACTTGTAGCATGTATATAAGTATTAGAAATGTCACATGGTTATGTTATTTTATGTTGAAGGCTATTTATACTGCACACTACCACTGCCTGAGTGGTCCCCTGGTGGTCTGGTGGATGTGAAAAGCAAGAGGGTAGGGTAAGGTAGTAGGACTTAGTGGGAAAAAGCGCAAGAGAGCTGTGATGTGCTGTTGGCAGCTTTAGTTTGGTTTACACCGTTCACTGAGCGTAGGTGTGATTTTTCAGTCAGTAGTTGTCATGTGCTGTTGTACGAAACTATGTGTGGTATGTTTTGTTGTTGCGGTGTAGTGAGGCATGTTTGGTTTGTTGTGATATATAGGTATAGTTATGTTTTGTTTAGAGTTTGAGAGGTGTAGGCAGAGGGATGAGTTTTTTAGTGGGTTGGTTAGTGGTGGTGCTCCATCGTACCACCTCCGCTTTGGTCACCCGCTGCATGTGTCCATGCTAGTGTCATGTAATGTGGTGTGCTGAGGGGGGTCTCCCTCCTATATTCTGTGTAGAAGTGTGGGTTGTCATGGAGATGCCTCCTCTGCTGCCCCCCATGTTCAGACTAATGGAAGTCTACACCACTTTATCCCCTGGCATGTCCTGGTGGGCAGCCACCATTGTATCCCTGGGCCCTTTGAGGGGATCGCGGGGGCCTCATCCCTGTGCCCTTGAGTTTGCTGAGCGCTGTGGTTTATCTGTTTGGTCTCTACTCTTTCACCTTTAACTAAGGTACTTTAGTTACCATTCATTCAAACTCAGGATACGTTACTTCCACCGTACATTCGGGTTTGTACAGATAATGCAGGAGAGGGTTAAAAAAATCATATGGAGCACCTGTGCAACATGCAGCATTATTAGTAAGATTAATTTACACATTGACACGTCTCTCTGTGGTTGCCGTGGTAAAATATGCAGCTCAAACAAATAATGCAGGATCAATTTCTTATGGTAATGACGCAGCAGAGAGAGCAGCAAATGAAACAGCGTACCTAGAAGTACCAGATCTCACAGCATCCTCTGAGATAGCATTCCAGCATGTGCAGATGCCTTACACAGATTGTTCAACTACAGGGACAACCTCCACAACAGGAGAAGTATTTGTGGGTCAAAAGAGGATGTTCCCTTTCACTGATGGACTTCATTTGGAGACAAAATATTACAGGTAAACTAGTAATGCCTCTGGAATTCCTTACAGTTGCATTTGAGCAATTGCACTATCATACACATATATCTAAGCAATACATTGCAGCAGATATTCAGGAGGACTGCATCGTGCCCAATCATCAGGAACATGTAGACAGGTTTGTAGCAAACTGTTCCATCTTCTATCTTTACAGTACAGGCCATACGCTCAGAATGTTACAGGGAACATTGCCCTGTCCCTCAGGGCCCTTTTGAGAGCTCCACATTGACTATATTAACATGGTTGGCAGGTGCAGTCACAATCGTTATTTGATTGTTGTTGTATGCCCATTCTCTCGTTGGCTTGAAATAGGGCCCTGTGCCTACCCTGTTACAAATCAGTAGCTAGAATGTTAGTACACAAGATATTTCCTCCCTGGGGAATATGTGATGTCCTGAAATCAGACAAAGGGACACGCTATTTTTAACAAGCTATTCAAAGAAATGACCGCCCTATTGGGCATAAACCCAAACTATGCTCGGTTTACCAACCACAAGCCAACAGTGTTGTAGAGCATCTTAATGGTTTATTAAAATGACGCTTGTCCAAAATGTGTCAGTCCTTGGGTAAGAATTGGCTCCACTTGCACTGTTTAGGCTCAGGACCAGCGAGGGAAGGAGCATCATTTGAGCCCTCCACAAAATAGTAATGGGTAGGAGGCTACCCACACCCTAACATCTGCACACACAACCTTCAATGCTCACAGAACAGCTAATATATTAGGGCTGTCTTAAGGATTTAACCAAACATGTTAAAGTTATCTTTCAACAGCTTGCACCATGTTTACAACAGCCAGCTGCAACAGACATGGGTGACCCAGCATCTGTGCAACACATAAACTCTTCCCAGGAGAGCCAGTGTTCATCTGCACATTCATCAGGAAGTGGAACAACACCTGTTCCCATATGCTCTACAAGGTTATCTACCCCATCTACCAGCAGTAAAGGTTGAAGGACTAAAGCACTGGATTAAACTCAGAGACAACAGAAAGGACACCAGTGCTGACCCTCCTCCCCAGGACGCATAGGAGGGACAGCACTAAAAGATGAGAAGGTAGCTGATGTGTCCAGCAGTGAGCTAGAGTAAGGCCTGTGTTGTAGTAACATGAGAGCTGTGTGCCAAGTGATCCAGAGTCCCACCATTTGGATTAGGCCTTGCTAGAAGTCAGAGCTTCTGGTACTTAGAGAATTAGGCCTCTTTTTGGAGCTTTTGCTATGTCCATTTAATTAGAGTGTATGCATATTTCCCCCCAGCCAGTGTGAAGACAGCCATGGTTATGAAGAAAGGAGATGTGCAGCAAGGATAGCAGTTAATTGTGCCAGGCCGAGCAGCTCAAGGGAGCTGAGAATAAATGTTGGTTTTGGATGATTAATTTAGTGTCTGGCATTGCCAAGGTGTCGAGCTAGAGTTTGAGTATAACTGGCCTCATTGAAATGTGGCCTGTCCATTTGAACTACAGGTGCCTGAGAAAATAGAGCAAATAAATATGAGAAATTAATCTCCAAAAGCAGTGCCTTGACTGCATTTTATATAAAACATCTGGGAGAGAAAAGGTTGGAGGCATGCTATGGAAGTAACGTGTTCTAAGAGAAGAGAAGCATGAGGTGATGCCAAAGAGTACAGCTGCAAGGTCAAAGGAGCTATCAGGGAGTGCCATATTGTCTGGTCTCATGAGGAAGCCATTGTATGACCAGGCGGGGTTGTCCTCATTCGCATTTGCTCCCTGATTGAGACCTGCAGGGGGTTTGCACATCACATGGATGGTTAGATGTTTGTATAGGTGTTAGCCAATGGAGAACGTTGGATTTTGTTGTATATGATGTTTCTCTTATGGTAATTTGTAGTTTTCCTGTATAAAAGATGTAACTCGATATGGGTGTGTCGTGAATGGTTTCAGTTCTCAGTTTTACGAGAGTGACTGACACTCCCCGACGTATTTGCATATAATAAAACATTGTCTTTCTTGTATATGGTGCAGGTCTTATTGATTCCCTTAGACTTGTTTTTATCAATCAGTTTTTGGGCCAACCCTACAGACCACAGAAAAATTGATGAAGTTATTAGCAGTGTTGATAAGGAGATTCATCTGGAGAGTCCCGTGTGGAATGGCAGAGGATGATTTAGTTGCCTGTGTGGGAGTTTGTGAAGTCATTGGGCAAAGGATCTCTGTGTTTCTGTAAGTTTTTATCCAGAAAGGTGGTAGTTTCAGGTCACCAAAAGAAGTTGAAGGGACACATACAGGATGTGACATACTAGGGAAAACTGAGCCAGGATTGGTAGTCTCTAAAAACAAACAGAAAACTACTCAGGACTGTGGACTCATGGGGATGTGTAGTCCCATGTCTTGATCTTTCACAGTGTTACAGTTGTGTTTACATTTAAAAATTATATATATATATATATATATATATATATATATATATATATATATATATATATATATATATATATATATGTTTTGAAAGGCTGCTGAAGACTAAGCATTAACGAGATTGAAACATAATGCTCACTTCTGTGTCTTTAATAGAATCAAGACTCTCTGTGCTGTAAGCTTGGGTAATCTTCATTGAGGAAGTCAGGGAGAAAGCATATTTGTGATAAGAGTAGTGGTGGTGCATTGGGCTGTGGGAGATAGATTACATCCATCATGAGGAGTTTAGCCTAAGAGATGCCCTTTTGAAATGCTGTTCAGTGAAGGATTGGCTGAGAGACAGCTGAAGATCATCAAGACAAGTTCTGGGGTAAAGGCAGAAAAATGGAACAAAATGTGGGTGTCGTCAGCAAAGAGATGATTGGAGAATTCAATGGAGGAAATGTATTTGCTGAGGGAGCAGGGATACATCATGAAAAGAAGTGGACCACTGGCTGATCTATTTACTCAGTTCCTAACAGCGCCTTTCCAGATGCTCTTCTTCAGGGCCCAAAACATTTAATCATAGCTGGCATGGCAATGAAATGCAGTTAGGTCAACTACCTTATGTGCTAGGAATCTTAACAGGAAGGCCAACATTAATACATTTAAATCAATAACATAAACCAAAAACTAATGAAAATTAAATTGTATAGTCATCTGAAAAGAAACCCAAACATAAAACCTGGAAGGACCAGAGAGAGAAAGATCTATTTAAGAAACTAGTTTAAACTTGAAATCAAAGTGCAAGAAGAAAAGATTGAGAAAGTTAAATTATATGATTTTCTTGGCCTCAGGGTCACATATGGACCAACAAAATTCAAAAGGCGGGGTTGTTTGTTTATTTGTTTGTTTATTTGATAATGCGCACCGAACCCTTAGGCAGCTGGGCGCAACAGAGATAAGTAGACTTCAAGCTTAGTTACAACAGATATAAATAGTACAGCGTAGATGAGAAACTTAAGTCACCACGTGCGGGTTACAGAGTTGCAGTGGTGCTAACAGTCGCAAATCGTGGACAAATAGTGCAGGGGGACTTCATGACATGGTTACAATATATACAGTAGGTACAATAATGAAAGCGGTAAGACATGTGTAAAAGTGTTAAATTCGTAGTTTACAATGAGAGAGAAATAGGTCAGGGATGGTCAGGTGTTAATGGTCATTTATTTGTGTTAGATAGTTATAGTGGGGCAATAGCCAGATTCACTAGAGGATATGGCAGTGGAGCAGCAAGAGTCTCACTTGAGGCATATAGGCTACAAACACATACTGAGGCTACCTATCAACTGCCCCAATATACAATTGTTTATGGAAACTAATATGCATGGAATAGTAATATGCAAGGAATAGGATGCTTGGTGTTGGGTGTCCTGACCCACGTTTGAGCTATCATGCTGCAACATTTGGTGCTGTGGGCTTAGAAAATCCAAGATGACCAAAAAGCCCACATGTGTGCCAGAATCCAGGAGAACCAAGCAGTTTGTGCGCACACCAAAATGGTTACCTAACTTGCCACCCACCAGTGGAAAGAAAGATCTTTGTTAACAAAATCCACTGTTACTGATGTCAAAAAGTTGCTGAAATCGTGGCTCATCGGACCACTTTAAAGATTCAACCCTTTTGTGGGGTTCCACATAACCATTTTACTGTCAGGAGCCCCATCAAAACAATGTTAAGCAAGGATTATTTACTACCATGTAAGAACCATTCCTGTTTGGAATGCATTAATCCAAGAAAGATCCCAAAAATGCATGCAGTACCCGCTTTTGACTGAGGGCGGCGCTAGCGGTCTAAACTCTGACAGGGAAACTGCATGTCAGGAGTTGCAGGAGAGGCCTTTACATCAAAGGCTGGGAGTTAATTAAAATCTTAACCACATGGTGTTCCCAGAAGACAATGGCCCTCATTACGACCTTGGCGGAGGACCATGGCGCTATTAGCACCATGGTCCATGGCGCTAAGGTTGCAATTCCGCCATGGTGGTTGGCGGACTTACCGCCCCATTCCGACCTTGGCGGGGCGGTAAATCCCCAATCCCCATTTACCCTTCCCCATTCCCATTTTTGCCCCATAGGGCATAATGGGAGTGGGGAAGGCGTTAATTACGCCACCGTAAATTACGGTGGCGTAATTAACTCCATGGTCCCTTAGCGCCATGGATTTTAACACCTGCTAAAAGCAGGTGTTAAATCCGCCATGGCGCTAAGGGAACTCGTACTCAGGCGGTAAGGGTCGGCGCTGTTAACGCTGGCGTAAACCCCTTACCGCCTGGGTCGTAATGAGGGCCAATCTGATTTAATTAACAGGCCAAAGGCTGGGAAACCTCTCACCTCCAGAGATTTACACCAGGAGTTAGAATCTCACATGACCTCTTGATTGATAGAAGGCAGACTGGCTGGGAGCCTCCTGGAGACCACACAATAGGCTCTCGCACTTGAATAGAATATGTTGATTTTGACTGTTTCCTGTCAACAAAGGCCTGCCTGCCAGAAGACACATGTGATCACTGACCCACCCAAGTCTTGGAGGCGGACTCCAACACTCTGAGAACTGAATTGAAAGCAAAATATATATTTTACAGAAACACTGATAACTCTTTGTAATGAAATGACAGAATGTATAACTTTGAGAGCCTTCATTTAAAAAATGTACCTTCGATTCAAGCCCAAACTCCAATTTGTGTGATGTTCTGGGGCAAAACCCTGCTATTTATATATACTACAGACTCTGTGTTTAAGCTAGAGACATGGGAATTTACTGGAGTATGTATGGACAGGCCATGTACATGTGTATAAATCTGGAGAAAAATCCGATGTTGCAAAACCCACTAAAAAGCAACAAATGTTGCCATTTCTGAATGCAAGCCCCCAGGAAGAACAGAGTTTGAACAGGGTATACCTCATGTGATATGTGATGGGTGCATGTAATTTCAAACCACTGTGTATCTATGAAATATGTCTTTTTGATCATTCCTAAGAACTGAGTCCCATTCTATTCATCTCCTTACATTGCATTAAGGGGGGGTGAATTGTCCAGGAAAGTGATTACATTGTTTTGTTGAAATCATATTGAGTATTTTCTGTATTGCATTTTCATTCCACCTTGCATCCATTTGAAACCATAAAAGTATTGCGCTATCTTATCCATCCTATAACCACTCATCATTGATTATAAAGAAGTGTGCTAGTGCCAGACTATCCATTATTGATTACTGCTCAGATTAAGCGTGATATCCAATTATTAATTTATCATAAAGTGTGATATATATATATATATGTATATATATATATATATTGTTTAAATTCTCAAATAAACCTTTTAACTTGCAAAACAGAACTACTTCTTGGCTCAGTGGGGTCAGGGGGATTCCAAGAGAGGAGTGTTAGATAGGGGTAGTCATCCAGAACGCATGAACTGGACATAAAGATATATCAATAAGGGTTTCCATTCAGTATCCATTCAGTATCCCAGACTAGGCATTGACTTAGCTGTAGTGTTGAATTGAATCCTCTTACATTGGTTAAACACAGACCATTGGATTACTGGATTAGAGTTTGGTCACCCCCCAAGTTAGCAAACATACAGAGAAGCCATGAATAAGCTGCTAATTCAAAAAGGGGCTCTTCATTGACATGGCGCTCTTTCATCAAAGAGATGTTAGGTAGGATTGAACGTAGTGAAATTTGGAGTCAGCCTGAAAAAATAAATAATCTAACTAAGAATACTGTGAAGACAGATCTTAATGTTAAGGAGCATGAATTAGTCATGTCCGAAACAAATGGTTCTAGTAGTCTTGGTAACAATTAGGGCAAAACAAATCCATATTTGGTTATGAGTGGTATCTTGACCATCTGAAACTCAAGTTCCTTCGAGCATTTTACATCAAATTTAAAAATTGGCATATTGCCTTGGGGTGCATTGATGAAAAGATGGAACAGTGACAACTCGGACAAATGTTGCTATTGTGAGGTACAGACGGATAATATGGTACACTTTATGTTAATATGTCTGCCATTCATGGATCTCAGAATAAGACATTTGAAACCTATCCTCTTAGCACATGGCATTAAAGTGACACCACAAACTATAGATCTTTGCCACAGAACATATGATGAATTGACTGCAGATTCATAGAGCCTGACTGAGGAGACAATACATGATGAAGATGGCAAGCTCAACATTGGTGTAGGCACTTGTACCAGAGTGTTTTAATTTGTTGCTTATTTTATGTATCTCAGCACTGGTCATACAAGGAATTGAAATGTGTATGTATGTTATAGTTTTATTTTATGGAAATGTGTATCTATGTATTGTGGACTGAATCACATTCTGCCACTTAAGGCCAACAAACTGAAACCGTATATATATTCCCAGGAGATAGAGGAGGATCGACCTAAGGGATGGAACGTATGCCAGCCAAGAGTAGTCTTCTCAAGCTAGAGGTTAGAATGTGATAGGAAGAGAGATTTGCGATTGTCAGTGTTGAACGTTGTAGCGAGATCTAGATGGATAATGATGGAGGAGAGTTTGTTGTGATGTGTACAGGTAAGTGTGTTGCAGACGCAAGTTAGTTTTTTTATTGGAATGACGCTGGAGGGTCCCAAAGTGTGTTTGTTTCTTAGGAGTTGGTAATCCTGTTGGGGCCCACCTGCTCTAGAACAGTTTTTTTAGTATGGGGAGGACAGTGACTTCTGTGTAGCAGGGCAATAAGGGAGCTGTTGAGGCGAGATTACAATAGTGGATTAGTGGTGGAAATTTGTTGAAAATTTGTGGTGAAAATTATGCCCGTTAGGCACAGGATGGGTTGTCTTTTGAGAGAATGGAAGGCAGCTCAGTGGATGAGGTTGGAGAGAAGGCGAGACGGCAGGAAATTATGGAGGCGTGAAGTGGCAGAGAGAAAGAGGCATTGGAATGGAGCACGAAAAGGGTGGCGAGTGTGTCACTGATCACCAAGAGTTCCAATTACAGATATAGGGCCAAGGACTTAGCAGAGAGAAGGAAAATGGGTGGCACCATACATTTATGGTTAGTAAGGGGGAGAGTTTGTAGAGGAAATTAGATTAATTAAGCAGAGGGAATTGGCAATGTTTCGGCAAGTATGCAAATGGCTGTTAGGCTGAGTTAAAACGTGGTTGCAGACCTTTCTAAGTGGAAGAAGGAACATAGAACAGGTTATTTGAACCATGTACATCCTCAGTAGAGGGGCTCCGGTACTCTTGTTTAATTTGTAAAACTTGGGGTTTCACCCTAAGTAATCAAGGGTAATTCAGACGTGGACCAGACGTTTCTCACTGTGCCTTAGAGAGGCTCAGCTCCACCTCACTGAGGAGGCCCAACAAGGCTGAAACCCGTGTCTGGGGTTGCTGTTGGTACTCTTGTGCAGCGGAGAATTGCCTAGCCTTTCGGTGCTGGACTTCCCTTGTGGGTGGGAACAGACTAATATGCAAATGGGTTTATCGCCTATGTGAAGGGTGCAGTGAGCTAAAATGTGGTTGAAGCCTCTCTTGAGTGGAAGAAATTCAATAGAATGGGTTATTTGAACCGTGTTCATCTTTAGTAGAGGGGCTCTCACACGTTTGTTTAAAAAATAAATGTACTTGTGTGTGCATACATGCACGTTTTTGTGTTTGTAAGTGGGTGTGTACAAAAGAGAGTGTATGCATGCTGTAAGGGTGTGAAGTGTGGGTGAATTTGAGATTGATAGAAGAAAGAATGATGAATGTCCTATGAATGATGCGTGTTTGTGAATGTGAGTGGGAATGAAAAATGAATGCTACTGCGGGTGTATAAATGAAGAATGAATGATGGTGCGTGTTTGCTGATGCATGTGTGCCGTGCCCTAGGAGCAGGGCTCTGATTCCAGGCGGCAGGGTAGGCACAGTGGGATCAGGGTGGGGATGGGATGGCAGCTCTTTCTGTGCCATTTCATTTTTACCTGCACATTACGTAGATGCCCTGTATAAAATGCCATGCAGGGGTGAAGGCAGTACCACTTAGGAACACGTAGGTGAGCAGCCTTCACACTTGAAGTCCAGTAAAAAAAGGTATATCACAGTAAAGAAATATCCAGACTAGACCCACCGGTGCGGGTCAGTACCACATAGGAACAGTTATTATGCTACCTTCACCCTTAATGCCCAGTAAAAAATGTTATGTTAGAGTAAAAAAAAACAGACTGTACTCACCAATTCATTGGTGCGTCCAGACTTGCCATTTCTTTACTGCCCCTTTCTGCCTTTTGTTATTGCTACTTTAGTGTCTGCCCAACACTCTTTTAGCCACACCCATTGTTTGACCCCCTCCCCAATTTCTCATCCCAATTAAAGCACTGGTTCTTCCCATATCTTACAGTGGTTTTGCCACTCACACAAAGATGTAACAGAGCATTCGTCACTGACTTAGGTTTTAGATGGTGTGAGGTCAGAATGCGCTGTTTAGGTGTTTGGTTGACACCATTAGTTTGTAATATGGTTGAAGAAAACTTAAAAGAGATTTGTAAATATGTTAAAAATGATTTAGAAAGGTGGTCACCAGTGTTCCCTCTAAGCTGTGCACATGTGCGCTTGCCCAGCTTGCTTCTGGGTGCCGCTCAGAAGATTTTTAGCAGCGCACACAGACAATTCTCACCTAGTCAAAAAGTTGTAATAAGGCACAAGCCACAGCAATTACTTGAAATTGTCTTTCTCTTAAAATAAGCAAATAATCTTGATATTTTGCTCATTTGCATTACACTACTATGCAAGGGTGGCCGTAAACACCTAAAATCCCTAACAGCAAAATACACACATAAGCGGTTAAAAACTAACATGAAAAACTGGCTCCAAGGACAGAAGAATCTAACCAAGATATGCCTGCACACATTAACCAAATAATGTTCCCTCCCCACCCATGACTCCTAAGATTGATTCTACCACACTTTTACCTTCTGACTCGAACTTATGCCCCAGAACACGTTAAGATAGTATTGGACAACCTTGACTCTTCCTCTCTAGGCTCTTCGAAAGGTTAGCATACCTGTAACTACATCCACTTGTTTTATGTTTGTTGTAATATGAATAACATGAATAATGTTCACGTGCCAGAATTTCGGTTACTCATGTGCCTTACCAAAAGCATCACCCACACGATACACTCTAATTACCAGCTCAAATATCGGATACTGATTGTAAGTAAGCAGGCTGCCTGGATGTTTAACCTTATCCCATACTTCCTCGCCTTTGTACATATGTCACACAAGTGCTTTGAAGTGGCCTCCTTGCAAGTAAACACATTATAAAACCAATATTAATTTGCCCTCTAAGGATTTTGAGAAGACCAATGTGATGCTCAGTGTCTCCTACTGTTGCCTTACTAACCTTACCCTATAAGTGGAGAGCAACATCATATACTTTGCCTACAAGGGATAATGGGTATAGACTATTACTGGGATTACTCGTCCATAGTATCAAGGCACCGGATCTTCAGACAGGGGAATGCTTTTCACACAAACTGCCTTGTTTCCAAGTGTTCAGAGTTCCTTTGGGCATAGACCTCCACACATTATATGTTAACTCGCTGCTATACAAAAACGGTTTCACTGAGCACTGTGTAATCCTACACAATGATATACGGGTGGGGTATGTTGCAAACAATCTTGTATGCTATGCAAAAGAATTGCATACATGCAGAGTCAGGGCATTCTTAAAATGCACATATGTTGAAGCATTAAATATGCCTTGCTTGCAAAGTATTGTGGATCTGCAAATATCCCAGTGAGTGTTTACTGCTACAATCCCTCACTTTTTACAGTGCTCTATCAACTAGTATTGGAGGCTAGCACAGGGGCCGGGGAAGGGTATGGATGGAAGAGCACAGGCCATCAATCCTTGCAGGATATTAAAGCATCAAATTTCAAAACCCAAGTCAGACATTTCGGCAGTACACTGAAGGAAATGTGTTGTTTGTTTGCTAAAGGATAGGAAATTCTAGTATCCGTCTAGACAATAGCATCTTCTTTTTCTTTCTATGCTCAGCTGCTGAAGGCTTTTCAATATAACCATGTGTTCTGTGTGTATTACCTCTAGCATCCCTCTGCATTTTATTTAACAGATAAAGAATTACAGAAGAGTGATTCATAGTTACAGAAGAAGGCACTCAATCAGTTGTATCTCTGATGAATTGATGCTATTAACTTAAAAGGCATATGTATGTGATTTTCTTCAGCACGGCTCCATAATAAACATCAGTAAAGCATTTATCTAATTTTATCTAGGCTGCGCTACAGAACAGTGGGCAAAACATTAGACTTAATTATGTGACCTGTCATTTAACTTCCCATGTCAGGGGTATAAGCAGCACTCTAATCAGATTTTGCTCCCTACTTTCAGTCAAATTTGTTTTTAGGGAGTAAAAAAGTAATTAGCTTTGCCAAAAGGGATGCTTTCTACTTATTAAAAGATGTTCTTCCCCTTAAAATTCCTGTTGAGATCAGACATTAATATTATTAAAGCTCTACTTGTCACTAATTTGAAAAAATATCAGTGGAGCTTTGTGAGTTGAAGCAACAACATTTTCATTGTTTCTCGTTTTTTTGTTGGGCACATTTTCACTTTTTAGGGAGTAAAAATGGATGATGCATATGTCTCTTAGCTGTAAGGCTGGTTTTATCACTACCCACAGGACAACGTAATGTGGATAGTAAGCGGAGGCACAGGAATTTTTGATCATCATATTCTGAGGTGCAGTTATTCTGATGCAATTATCATCCTTACACAAATTATTAGAAGCATGGTATCCTGGCCCTTGAATTACTTCATTAAAGTGGCACTTTAACTCATATCAGCATGTATTTTGACACACTGCTTTTAATTGCCATTAATCCATTGGCAAATGTTGAATTCTGTCTGAATTTCTTGACAGCCACATCAATTTATGACAAAAGATATTTGTGTTTTGTAGTACATATTAGTGATTTTCCAGTGGCATGAAAGGTTTGCAAGGTACTGTGGCAGATGTTGAAGTCTTAGACTGGTTGATGAGTTTTATGCCTATGTGTTTGGAAAAGGTGTTGTAGGATTTGTCAAGAACTGCAGTGGCTCGGAATAGGAAATTCCTTTCCAAACTCTCTTCTGCACTAAATACGCATGCTCAACAAGTGGCTTACCGCATTAGTCAGTTGCGCACATTGAAAATAATGTGCGCACAACAGCAAACCAGTTCCACACTTGGAGAATAATATTTAGAGGGAACATTGGTGGTCACTACTTAATCTATCACTCTGGGGCAAGGTCAACTCCCTCAAGATGAATTTGGCTCCCAAGGTCAACTATATAACCGCAATGCTACTCTTGAAAATCAATAATCATCATTGGAAGGAATTGGAGCATATGATGCAATAATATATTTGGGACAGAAAGCCACCTAGGTTTTTAATTTGGAAATTACAGCTTCCAGTGGCCAAGGTGGATTGGGGTTTCCAAATTTCAAAGCGTACCATTTGGCCTTTTCAGCCCAATTTTTTACACCTTTTTTGAGTGAGGTTCCTGACCCATGGGCAATTGCAGAATCCAATGCCTATGGTCTTCTTGAGTCGAAAGTGCTGTTAACTACTACTTCAAGAGAGCATGGGTGTAAGTCGATGGTTAAAGGATTTTTGTGCTTTGCTTGGTGTGAATTGTTAAAACTGTTTGGGTTGGATGCCTTTAGGTGTCAGCGGGCATCTATTTGGCTGAACCCAAAGATAAAAGACAAAACTAGAACTCTGTTTTGGCCTGAATGGCTTCTTTGAGGAATTAAGAGGATTGGCGATCTTGGAAAAGATGGTAGATGGTTATCTGTGAATGAGCCGTGTGAGAAGTGAAACATTGTGGGCTTCTCCAAAACTTCCTACAAACGTTTAAAAAAATCAATCAGTAATGTTGATTAGTCCAAAAATCTGGATATAGATTTTTTTTTGCAAAATCTAAAGTAGGAGAGAGTGGATTGGCAAGCAGACTTTATAAAATGATTGTGGCTAACCAGCAGGGTAATGCTAAGTTGCGTGAAGAATGGGGAAGGAGGATTGATTTTGAAATATCCCCTGAGATCTGGCACAATATATTCCAAAATGTACTGTTATGTTCTGTGAACCTGGGGGAGAGAACTCGACAAATTAAAATATTAATCGAGTTTACTGGTGTCCTGAAAGATTAGAAAAAAGAAGTCTGTCATTTACAGATGAATGTTGGTCATGTGTGCAAGATGTTGGTTCGTTGGAACACATGTTGTGGAGTTGTGGGCGAGTTTCCGGATTCTGGGCTGAGATATGCGAAGCATGTATAAAAATGTTAAATGTGACTCTGGACCTAGATTTCAAAACAATGATAATAGGAGCTGATATGGAATTGAATGAATTGAGCTCGGCTCAAAATAATGGCTTTTTAGGGGGGCTATTGTGGGCAAAAGCCTGGTACTGCAAGGGTGGAAAACGAAATCGGCACCTTCAATAGACGATTGAATTGAGGAAATGTTCAAACTTGCAAGGATTGAAAGGGTGATCTATATGCGGAAAAACAAGCTAGCCTCTTTTGACAAGATCTGTGGAAAGTTTTGATTTTTATTGATTACACCATCTCACAACAAGTTTTTATTTTTAAAAATGTTGTTCATACTCTGTATTTATTGCTGTTTTGCGTTAATTTACTGTATTTATGTAATCTAATTATTAGCGAATATATATGAAATATTTCTGTTTTTGTACATAAATTGTAAAATAAAGAATAAAAAAAAAGGATACACAAATTTTACTAGGACATGCAACACAAAGGGTTCATCAGAAAAGCTGACATTTCAGATCACGGTCTTCTGAAGGGCCATGCTTCCTACAGCACCTCAACAACATTATAAGTGGGAGGAGGCGCTATATGAATATCACATAACATGTTTCCGATTACAATGACACACATAATTTTCCTTTTTTCTGCTAGAAAGGTCTCCACGATATGGGACTTCTTTATGAGATCATAGGAATTCCCAGGACTGAAAGCCCATGTTGACCATCAAAACACTATAATCCTTCTCTGATGGAGCCATATTTGCCACCATCTTTCAAGAACATTCACATTTTCGACTCTTGAAAAAATGCTGAAAAATGTGTAAGCAAAGTGAAATAAAAGGTTTGGCTTTGTGTTGCCGTGACATTTTCTGTAGCAACTGCCCCAGCGATCCTTGTCAATGTCAATGTGCGCAGCTGCTGGGCAGGTCCTTTGCTCAGCATTGGGAAAGCCCAGCCTAGTAGACGCTATACATGATCACGCCGGGAGGGGGCGTTGTTGTGTGTTTGGAGTGTGGGAGTGCATGTAGGAATGGGTTATTTTGTATGAGGATTAATGTGGTGGGGGTGTGAGGTTGGCATGCCTAGATATTGCATGATGCAAGGGTCTCTGCATGTTGTCTGCAAAGGCTTGGACGGGCCTGTTGGGCAATGTCCGAATTGCATCCCCAACATGCTAGTGTGGGGCTGTTTTTCGACAGGGTGAAAGCGGGGCAATTTCTGGACCAAAGTGGGCTGGTTTGGTGCGTTCCTTCTCTGTGCAGCTAGTTAAGATGAAATAGTCTCTAAAATGCGAAAATTGCAATACATTCTACCAAAAACTCCCCCGTGAGTACAATTGTATTTGTGACAAGGGGACACTTTTTCATTAATGCCGGAGCCAATCTATGCCCCAGTCTGACATGTGTTTGTGTGTTTCCTATGAGTAGGAGTGCGTGCTGCCTCTCTTTGCGCAAGGAAGACATGCTGCAGGACTCTGTTTTCAATGTGACTTTCCCATGTTAAAACATTTGTGAAAATCAGGCCCTCTTTGTGCTGTGGAGAAAGTGGGCAGGCTGCAGGGGTATTTGCGTGTTCAGGGGCAAGGGTTTTATTCTCCAACCGCACACTCCAATCGCAGTAGATCCCATCTTTGTTTTTAATCAAGAGTATTTGATTGTTCTTATTACTGAATACCATTAATTAGGCTTGCTGTTATTCAGCTCATCGAGTGAAAATCATGTAATCTTTCCTCCAAGGATGATTTTGAGGAATCCTAATTAAAAATGATGGCGCAACATACGGCCGTTTAAAAGGCACAGATACGTGCTTTCCTTTGAAGTTGGCGGCCACAGGCTGGGTTGGTGAGGAGGGAAAGGCATATAGTCATTCTCTGGAGCATGTGTGTTGCCGCCACTGTTCACCAAAAGAGGTGTAGCTCTGCAGTCCTTAGGCTGTGGGGCTCATTATGATACTGTTCAGGAACACAATTTGTTATATGTCTTTCAAATGCTTGCCTGGGGACTCAACTAGACCCATATATTTTGACCAATCAGTATGCAGTCTTCGGTCTTTTTGGCACGGGGGTCTTTTATTTCTTTGTTGCTCTCTCATTACCTCACTACCGCATCTCGAGCCTGGGAACTGGGTCACCTCCCTCATCTTAGCCAATCACTGTGCGGCATTTAACTGGGTGCTCTGAAAAGTTACAGTTGAGATGTGTGTACCCTTCCTTGCAATGGTTTGGTCAATGTTTCCGGCTGTGGTGGTTGAGGATGTTCATCCTTGCGAGGTGGCAAACTTAGTTTCCAGGCCTACATGTGCAGTGTGCTCAGTTCAATTTAGGAAGTTACTGTCATTCATTATTATTATTACACCATGCTATACTTCCCTAATTAATGCTACATGTAGCTGTGATTACTATGGCATGGGGTTATATTCAGAAATAGGGTGAATATATTATGGTTCACTAAAGAATGGCTGCTCATGTTTTGTTGGGTCTTCATAAGGCAATCTCTTCTGGGCATATGTGTGTGCAGCTGTTGGCTTCCATGTTGAATACTCATGTTATAAGGACTTTCACAGCTTGTATTTTCGGGCACGTTTAGGGCACTGGATGTACTATCCAATGATGTTGTAGTCTCCCATATTTGCGTACTCCCCAACTCTATCCATTTGGAGTGATAATACACCCAAATCACACCTCACGTTATGCCTGATGGTTAGATCTTACTGATCATAGATTCCCAGTGGCCAATATATTGCCTGTCTTTTACTCAGTTTCTTCTTAGATGGCCAACATTTGCAAGTTGTAAAATGTGACTAGTAACAATTGCCAGGGGAATTATTTTAAATCCTCCAAATAGCTAATTAACCAATAGAATAAGGTTTGTGTTTCACATTCCACTACACTTTGTACCTCTTGATTTCTCTCTCTCTCTCTCTCTCTCTCTCTCTCTCTCTCTCTCTCTCTCTCTCTCTCTCTCTCTCTCTCTCTCTCTCTCTCTCTCTCTCTCTCTCTCTCTCTCTCTCTCTCTCTCTCTCTCTCTCTCTCTCTCTCTCTCTCTCTCTCTCTCTCTCTCTCTCTCTCTCTCTCTCTCTCTCTCTCTCTCTCTCTCTCTCTCTCTCTCTCTCTCTCTCTCTCTCTCTCTCTCTCTCTCTCTCTCTCTCTCTCTCTCTCTCTCTCTCTCTCTCTCTCTCTCTCTCTCTCTCTCTCTCTCTCTCCCCCCCCCCCCCTCTCTCTCCTCAGGCTTTCACCACCACTATTAACAAGGAATTCCTTTTTTTTGTATGAGGGAAAGACAATGAGGCAAAAGTGACAATAATGTTTCACCTCTGCCTCTTGGACCAACATGGTATATAATCCTATTCTACTTGCACCAGCAGTTGTGAGGGTCGTTATCTTCAATGTCAACCCTTCCCTAATGCGGCTAGGTTGGAAATTCCTCCTCTATCATCATGGCTGCTATGCCACATGCTGGTGACCTCACACTCCTCCCTTTAAATATGACAAATATGTTCAATAATATTCACAAATTGCTATACATTTGTTGTATAGTCTTTTATTAACCCAAAGAAAGATGTAGTCAGATACTACAGGCAAAGGATCTGTGACATTTCTCTGTTCTAATAGTCAATGATTTCAGTAATTCCAAAACTATGCTCTTTAAGGTTCTGTCAATGAGTCCAACTTTGTCAAGCCCATTATAGATGTCAGATCCCAAGAGACAGTTGATTATATACACAGCTTCCCCCTAACCACAGAAGCAGGATCGGACATGACCCATCCCAACTTGATTGGCACGCATGCCTGAATCGAGCACAACAGGTCACCACCTCACAGACAATGGGGGGAAGAGGATAGAGGTTGTGGATAGGTAGGGGGGGGGTCAGGGAACACCAGTAAGAGGGTTATCACACGAGAATGGACAGGAAGCTTTTTTTAAATAGGAAAACAACCATACACTTGCGTATCGACCCGATTATCCCAACCAGTCGGCCTTGTAAAGAATTGAGCATGCATGGCCTCACTCTTAACCATACTTTGATCCAGTCTGATTAGGTAGGTGGTAATTTAGTATAGCATAAGCATACAAAGCATAGCATAGCTCACATGAGATCTCACATATAGATTAGTATAGCAACGCAGCAATAGATTGGGCTAGACACACTCCACAAGAAAGCTGACACATGGTACCAAGGTTAAGACTGTGTATTACATTGCCACAGAAAACCTAGAACATACGCAATAATCCATCACATGGAAGCAGCAAGCAGTCTTAGAATTGACAAAGTTCTTTAGTGTGCTCTGTGGATTTCTGCACCTGATCCATCACAGGTGCACCCTATAGTAATCTAGGACAAATGGTACATGCACTGAAGGAATACACGCACTTATTGCCTGCTTCACCCCAGTCGTGCATGTCAACATGCCCCTATACTGCTCTTATTTTATGCCCATGAACCCTCGGTTAGGATTCCCCGGGCTGTGCTTGTTGGGCGAAAAGCGTGTCCCCACGGCCTCAGCTGCAGCGGATATTTCTGTGTATCTCTTCTATGCTTGTCTGCAAGCGTGAAGGCGGCTGGGGTACTGAGCGGGCACCCACGTGAGTGAGAATGCCTGACGACCTCGAGCGCAGCTGTGCTCTCATGTTACAGTAGCATAGGCAGAAAAGCTGGAGCAGCGTTGTGCTTACACGTGTCGTGGGCATGCTGTGATTATAAATTGTCAGGAACTGGCATGGGCAGGGCATGCCATTTAAATGGAGTTTCAGCACTTCCTCAGGACCTGCAGAGCACCCCAAGCATGCTGGGAATTGAAGAGCAGCTTCGCAATATGGCACTTCCAGGGAAGGTGTTCCACTTCCAGAGTGCATAGCCGCCTACGGGTTGTTGCGGTAAAGTCCTCTTCACTACAAACCCAATTGCCCTGACAAGAGGCAGGCTTCATAGTCCTTTGAAAGGCAGTAGCTACAGGAGCAAACCCATTTGACATCCTGCTGAAATGATAATCAGCTCAGCGGCCAGATAAATGTGGCCATGTTAAAGGATATTGGAGGCTCAGCACACAAACATTTGGGGCCCCAACTCAAACCAAAGAAATGATGGAGTCCAAGAATCTCTGTTTGCCCCCTCCCATTGTTGCGATCACAACCGATATTTTGATGTGCTACCCCAGCAGGAATCGATGTAAGCATGGTTTCTTCATTTAAGTCTCATACATGCCAACATTCTGTGACCAAAAATCTGTAGGAATCTTAAAGTTTCAAAAATAGTCAGTCGAGGAGGTAATGATAGGAATAGGGCGCGTCAGCAGCCCATTGTCATTGAATGAGCCCGCCGCCGCGGGTGCATTCAATGACAATGAGGCGCCTGCCACGCCTTCTGCCATCACGCCAGCTCGGGGGAGCCCTTGAAAGACTCACCAGAGTTGACGTGGTGGGGGGCTAATGGCGCCTTTTGTGAAAGGCACTCGCGGCGGAGGGGCGCCTTTAGCCCACCGCCGTGGACGCCTTTTACATCAAAGGCCTGCATGCTGCACCTTCTCCCGCTACGCCAGCTCGGGGAAGTCCTTGAAAGACTCCCCCGAGCTGGCGTGGTGGGGGGCTAATGGCGCCTTTGACCAAAAGGCACCCGTGGTGGAGGGGCGCTTTTAGCCCACCGCCGTGGGTGCCTTTGACATTAAAAGCCTGCATGCTGCACCTTCTCCCGCTACGCCAGCTCGGGGAAGTCCTTGAAAGACTCCCCAAGTTGGCGTGGTGGGGGGCTAATGGCGCCTTTTGCCAAAGGCACACGCGGCGGAAGGGCGCTTTTAGCCCACCGCCGTGGGTGCCTTTGACATTAACAGCCTGCATGCCGCACCTTCTCCCGCTACACCAGCTCGGGGAAGTCCTTGAAAGACTCCCCGAGTTGGCGTGGTGGGGGGCTAATGGCGCCTTTTGCCAAAGGCACCCGCGGCGGAAGGGCGCTTTTAGCCCACTGCCGTGGGTGCCTTTGACATTAAAAGCCTGCATGCCGGGCATTCTCCCGGTACGCCAGCTCGGGGGAGCCCTTGAAAGACTCCCCGAGCTGGCGTGGGCAAAAAAAAAAATGTAATTTTTTTTTTTTATTATTACAAAAAAAATCGGTATTTGATGTCAAAAAATCGGTAGGCGGTAGGACTGCTTAAAAAGCAGTATCCTACCGCCTAAATCGGTAGGGTTGGCAAGTATGAAGTCTCTTTATCCCATTAATTCTTGCTAGAAACAGAAATATAAGCAGGTGGCATTTGAAGGTCAACATTAGCAGCCCGCGATGAGGACAGTTGTGATCTAGCATATGTACACAATGCACTTTAACAATAGCATTCACAAAGAAGGTATATGTGCTGCAGTGCAGATGAAGGGCACAGATCGGCAGCCATATGCAAAAGGTACACATTCGTGAATATTGACACAGTTCGCAGATGAGCAGCCCCACAGAATGTGCAATGGCTCAAACATGGAGTCAGGAGATAGATAGGTACGCATGCCATAGCATAGATAGAGGGTACAGATTAGATGTTACCAGGAAGCAGGGTTGGGCTGGGCTAATGGTCATTCAGCCACAGGTCAAACGATCATGAAGACCTGGGGCAGGTTTTAGAAAAAGCCACCCCTGGGCCATTTTTTTGGGCTGAAATATACTGTTTGTAATTTACGTTACTGTAAGTAACGTACGTTACTTTCTGGCTGCCGGTGGCCCGTTCCAGCTCCCAGCAGCGGATTGGATGGTAGCAAGCTGCATTCATTACCTTGCTTTGATAAATGTTATCATGCATGATGCTGAAGCATTAGCATATTAGATGAGGGGCCCGGGCTGCCGCCATGCTCGCTGGGCCAGTGAGCCTCAAGCCTGGCTGGCATCCAATCTGCTGGCCGGCGACGGGGTGGCTCGCTCCAGTCAGGCCTTGTTCGCACTCCTGTGCGAAGAATTGTAACACCTCACCCACCCTGGTTGGGTTGGGCTGGGCCTGTGACCTCACACAGAGTACACTCTCCTCCATTTGCAAGTTGCTTTCAACTTTGCAGGTGCAAATAACAACAACAAATTGTTGAAAGCAACTTTGTCTGAATGCCCTGGGGCCGGGAAACGACACGAGCAGGATAGGACAGAGAGGTCAGGTCAATTTTTGTGACGCAACGTCTCTCTCCTCTCATGGATATTGGCTGGGCCTGGGCATTTTGGGCACACACACACACTAACACACCTGGAGGCAGCATTCTGCAGACTGCACTGCAGTACAGTGAGTGAGGCAGCGCACAACTCGGCCCACCACCTAAGTTCATCTTGGGCACCGCACCGCGTGTCGTGGCTCAACACAGCTGCCCTCAGCAGGAGGCAGTGCAGCAGCAGAGGTTAGCGTTGAGGAGCGGTCGTGTCATCGGGTTGCAGCCTCACCGTTCACCACCACTTTGGGTTGTTGCTGGCTCTTCATTTGGACATGTAAGCACTGAAAAATGTCTCTTTCGTGTTCTTTGCATTTTCGTTCTTTCTTTGTGCATTTCTTTTTAGTTGTGTCCGTGCTTTTCTCTTTTGATGTCTTCTTGTGTATCCAGCTTTTCCTTCGTCAGTGCCTGATTCAGACCCGCTTTCATGTTTATTGCCTGCATTCGTCTAAACCCTCATTGCTTATTTCTTTCTTCATGTTCGCCTCTTTCATTTCACATTTGTTTCTTTCATCCCTTTTCTTTCCTTTTTCCAACTGTCCTTGCTCGTTTTCCCTACTTTTTCATCTCTTATTTTGGCTCCCTTATTCTAGCTCCAGTTTATTTGCCATTCAGGCTTGGTTAACTGTCTCATTGGCAATCATTGTAGACGTTGTTGCTGCCACTTGCCGTCTCACATAACCTTGCTGTAGCAGGAGCCCCATAGTCCACAGGCCCGCAGTTGCAAAGGGTGATTCATCCCTTTGTGACAGACTGTTGGAATAGTAACCGCGGGGGCAGTGTTGATAAATGTTAAATGTTAAATGTTAAAGGTATCTGTACCGCACACCGTCACCAATGGAGTTGGTCCCCAGGCGCTCTGGCGGATCTGCAAACGAGAAGGTGGGATGGGTTAGTAGGTGAAGCGGGAGTAGGATAGGGAGAGGAGTGGTGTTCTGTTGGCAGCTTCAACTTGGTATACACCGGTGCTGAGCTTTGGTGCGAGTGTCAGATCGAGGTCAGTCCTCGTGTGCTGTTGGTCCGGCTTATGTGTTGTTTCAGTTTTGTGAAGTGCGAGCGGGTTGTTGTGCGAGTGATGGTTGTGTGAGATTTTTCAGTGAGATAAGTCTGCAGAAATGCTGAGTTTTTTGTTAGTGGGTTATATGAAGTTTAAGATAAAACGAAATGCAAATTGTGCAATTTAAAGAATATTGCTTCAGCAACAATGGTCAAAACTACTAGCAGCATAGTGAAGCAACTAATCATACTGCCACACATTGGCTAAAAGTGGCCCACTTTGACCACATAGTGAAGCAACTAGTCATACTGCCACACATTGGCTAAAAGCGGCCCACTTTGACCACATAGTGAAGCAACTAGTCATACTGCCACACATTGGCTAAAAGCGGCCCACTTTGACCACATAGTGAAGCAACTAATCATACTGCCACACATTGGCTAAAAGCGGCCCACTTTGACCACATAGTGAAGCAACTAATCATGCTGCCACACATTGGCTAAAAGCGTCCCACTTTGACCACATAGTGAAGCAACTAATCATGCTGCCACACATTGGCTAAAAACGGCCCACTTTGACCACATAGTGAAGCAACTAGTCATACTGCCACACATTGGCTAAAAGCGGCCCACTTTGACCACATAGTGAAGCAACTAATCATACTGCCACACATTGGCTAAAAGCGGCCCACTTTGACCACATAGTGAAGCAACTAATCATACTGCCACACATTGGCTAAAAGCGTCCCACTTTGACCACATAGTGAAGCAACTAATCATACTGCCACACATTGGCTAAAAGCGGCCCACTTTGACCACATAGTGAAGCAACTAATCATACTGCCACACATTGGCTAAAAGTGGCCCACTTTGACCACATAGTGAAGTAACTCATCAAACTGGCCCATATTGGCTAAAAGTGGCCCACTCTAGCATTTTGCGTTTGGTTCGGGAATTGCTCTATTGCACTTTAGCACAGTCCAAGCCTGGTGAGTGATGTAGTATTGGCAGTCGCAATCGCCGGTTGGTGCGTTTTCATAAATAGCTTTGCACATTAGCAGCCATTATTTCAGTTGCGGTGCTCAAGCACAAGTTGGGGGAATTGCACTTTGTTTTTTCGTTCTTTCTTTGTGGATTTCTTTTTAATTGTGTCCTTGACTGAAACCATGCTTGGACTACCAAACTACTGTTTTTTCATTTTACGGTTTAAGATCTCTCATGTTCACCTCAAAACAGCATGCAAATGAAACAATGAATTTCTGTGTCTCAGAGGTATAAAGCTGGGTAGGGTAGTGTGAGTAGGGTTTCTTCTTCTTTTGGACTGATTATTTGCACTGTAACGTTGCTATTCCAAATGTTCTGTCACATGTTCTTTTTTATGTACAGATATGTATGTTGCAACAAGATTAAAACAAGCATTGGCAATGCCAACATTTCTGTCTCCTGTATATGGGAAATGCATTTGCCAGGCACTACTAGAAGTGCCTGACAAATGTCTAATAGTTAGACACAAGCCAAAACTGGACTTCAGTGAGGGACACACACTATGCTTATAAATTGAGTGGCTGAAGCCAGACCTGGTAAAGACATTTTTATTACATCAGTAGCACATTTACAGCACCAATTAAAACATGATCTCTCAGATGACTACTTTTGAGCGAAATGTTTGATGGTAAGGCTTATTAAGGCTAGTTGAAAGAGATCCCAGCAGCATGTGTTTTGGGCGTGGAGTGGCAGGAAGCAGGTGGAAATGGCCATAAGATTAGTATGGTCTTGGGCAGTCAATAGGTGGGTAAAATACCAAACAACACCTACAAGCTTTGTGTCCCTCCTCATATGCCATTTCTTCCTAGCTGTAGTCCATACAATAGGTTTGGCTTCTAGATGTGCTTTAGAGTCACCTAATAGCCAAAACTAAAAAATGGCAGCGAAGGAGCGGGTAAAGGTCTGGGGGGGGACCTAACACTCGTATTCTGAGTTTATCAGACTCTTGGGGGCTAAGGAGGAACTCAGTGGGTATTGAGTGGGCCGGGCGGGCCCTCCATGTAACATGTCATGTGCTGGGACACAAGGTTTGCCATAGGTTTGCCTCCCACATGCCCTAATTAACAGGTTACCACGTACTAGAGCCACATGTGGCCCTTGCTGTGCATGTTTAGTAGCTACGTGCAGCTTTGATAAATCTCCTGCATGTGTACATGCAAGAGAACAGCCACATGTGACAGTGTTTGACATGTGCACTAATTGTAGCACTCTCTTGCAGCATTTGAACAGCTACTACGACACATCCTGGCACAACAAAAATGCAGTAGACAACAAGGGATACTCTGGGCAACAACTAACCTAAGCTAAGTGCTGCACTACCTCATGTGTGTTTATTATGCTGCTGTGCCTTTGTATACTGTGATAGTGTTATTGTATGTGAAGCAGGGACGTATGTTTGTATGAGTTCTGTGTGACAGCTCACTGGAAGCATGCACAGTGGTCAAAACCTTACCCTAACATCCCCACCTATCCATAACCTCTCCCTAAACCTCATTCCAGTTTCCTTACTTTCCCCTTTCCTATCCAACCATCGTCACCCTAACCCTCCTTCCCTTCTGGGGTTGCAGAGCCCTGTATAAGCATTGACTTGCAGCAGGTCCCAAAACCGCAGTGGGGGTGGTTGGTTCATGCCACTCCTGTGGCTCAGAATGGTGGACCCTGTCACAGAACTGTATGCAAAGTTATGTCATTTCATGAGTTGTGTTGTAATGTAATATGTGAGCATAAATACAACTGGCAAGGTACTTTCCAGTGTCATCATTTGGCTGCACTGCTTATTAAATGCAACTCTATTTCCTTTACTGGTGGTAACGAGTAGACATTCCTTGAGTCTGGTTCTGCAAAATAACTATTTGGCTATGTGCTGATATTTTTTAAAAAAGAATAAAAGGAATGTTATCACGTTCTCAAGCGTTTACACAAAACATAATATGCAACAGACATATGAACCCTCCATAAGTAAAATTTTCTGTAAAGTTGTGAATTGACGCCATTCACAGATGATGGTTTGAGGGTCACTTTATTTGAGGCGAGGTGTGGGCCACTTTTCTTTTTTAGGTGTTGCAGCCTATTTCTTGTCCCAGTTCCGACTCTGCCAGGAAGGTGCATGCATCTGAACATAGACTGACATTGGAAGAGGGCTAGACTTTTCAAGGGTGTTTCCATGAGTGAACAAGTAAACACATGACTGTGGGGTTCAATGTATATATATATATATATATATATATATATATATATATATATATATATATATATATATATATATATATATATATATATATATAGTCACTATTATTAAAACACAAAAAAACACGTTATACCCAGTTTAATTTACAAGAAGCTTTTTTAAAGAGGGTACCCTGAGAACTAAATCACTCTTGCGGGCTGTCAATTTTGAAAGATTTAGGTACAAGTAATTTTGAGTGCATCTGTGCTTCGAGATGAGTTGCTTAGCATCACACATTGTGGTTAAACGGTGATGCTGCAACTCGAGGCCTGACTGCAATTTCTGCTCTTGAACATATTGTTTCCCAGTTCTTGTTGCACTGTAAGGTACAATTATTTCTAAATTTGTGACTTTCATAAATTAAAATAATACCTTTTTTGTCTTGAAAAGTACACAAATCACAGCACAGACCAAGATGACAATACTTTAAAAAATCGTTATCGAAACATGTTCTGCAAAAAATATATAATTGTGTAGCTTTATTTTCATCTTTATCAAGGGAAGTATACAAGTTCCAGAATATTAACGGATGTAGAGCTCAACAGGCTCATTTGGTTTCACTAATGTACTTCAAAGTTTTAAACACACCAAACCAAGCAAAATATGTGATACGGTCATCTGAGTATAGTCATTGTTTGACACACCATTGAAGATCGTTATACATGATGCGGAGAAGAAAATGTGGTATTGACAACAAAAGTAAACCATTTTACAGACAGCAGAGTAATATGCAGTTAGATAAGATGATTTGTCCAGGATCGCAGGATCATTTGGTGGCAAAGCCGGGGTATGAGATCCAACAGTTTAGGCATCCAAATTCGAGATTTTGCAACCAATCACCTCTCATAGCGCCTAATAAGCAAACAATAAATAAATAAATAAGACATTTTGTATGCTCTGTATTTTCTCTGGCTGCCTACATTTTCCACCATTCACTTAAAGGGAAAGAACTTTCTACCATACCGATGCTATGCTTGTTTTTATAAACTTGCACTTTCTTGTGCAGATACGTTGTTTTGTAACAGAATAGGCGATACTATCATCAATATTTTTCATCAGGCTCACACAGAGGAAAGGCTGACTCTGCTTTGCTGGAATTTGGTACTATGGTTTGCTTCTGACATACGAAGACAGATCTTCACAACAAGTGCTTAACCCCCTGAGCTGTCTTCTGAAACATTGTGGCACTCACACGTCTGAATATGCTCTTCATCTTTGGTTATTTTACATAATATATTCCACAAAGAAATGTGAACGCGCTACACGAGTTGCTCTATAGTGATTGCACAAACTGTATGTACTACAGATAACGATGGAGTTGGAGATGGAGATGGAGTAAGGCGCTATATAAATAAATACAAATACAAATAAAACAGAACGCAGCACAGGATTGAGTGATCAAACCTACCTGTAAATACAACCGGGCAACATAATTGGAACTGCGGCAGTGCACCAGAATATATTATAGCTTGTGTTATGTATGTTTTGAAAAACTGTGCAGTGACCTCTTTTCATCAGGCAGCTGGGTATGGGCCTCTCCCAAGTGCATGTCCAGATCAATTGCCCTTTTTGCCTCTCCATAAAGATGGCTATGTTACAGAACACCAGATCGTTATGCTTCTAACATGATTGCATTTGATAATTCTATTAAGACAAATATACCACACTAAAGAAAGTTGCTTACTCCAAACTGGCCAACAGCTGATATATGTCAGGCATTGTTAATCTATTTTGCCATTTGTACTTAATGAGTCCTGTAAAAAGCCTGCGCATGTACAGATGTTATCTCCAGGTCCAGAATCCAAAACATTCTAAGCTCTCTATCTCATTAGTAATTGCCACAGACACACATAAAAGCATATTTAACTAAAATGTAGATCTCTCTTTAAAAAGAGTGTGTGTTTTGGCAAGGCAGAAGAAAGACTCAGAACAGATGACATGGTGTACATGTAATTTTATTTAATTTAAAAGAAAATGCTTTACTGACTCTACTACTAAAAGGGAGTTCCCTTCCTAACAAAACTAAACTAAGTGTGCGTTGATGGTCCAAGCATAAAATAGTCCTCGGTCCAAATCTATTCAGTAAGCTGGACTCACCACTTAGAAAAATGTAAAAGAAAATAGGTTGAGTACCCTGCACTCTGGGGTTTTCACAACAATCTCTCTCAGGATTCTCAGGAATCCCTCCTGCATCTGGATCCACAATTACCCATTAATAATAAGCCTCAAAGAAATAATACTTGGCAGTGTATACATTTCCTCAAAAGTTTCCCAAAGTTTGAACATAAAAAGACTTAATTTCCTAAAAAACAAAATGTCCACATCTCTTTAGGTGGAGGGATAATTCCCTGATCCCTCTCCACCACCTTGGCTGATCTCTCTCCACTTTGATCAATTGTTGGCACCCTCGGTGCTCCCCTGATATCTGCTCTTCACTTTGCTTAATGAACACCTGTGGCTCCTTTCTTTTCCTCTGTTCCAATGTCTTAGTTAAATAATAATAATAATAATTTGACACTTATATAGCGCTACGAACCCTCAGGTATCTGAGCGCTTCTTATTATTACCCACGGTGTGTGGTGCTCATTTATCGACCTCGGAAGGATGAAAGGCTGAGTTTGGCCCCGCCGGGATTCGAACCTGCGTTAGCAGGCTCTGCACGGATGTCAAAGCGAGCGTTCTACTCGCTGTGCCACTTGACCGGAAAAGTTATCTCTTTGGGTACCTGTGAACCCTCTTTCCATCTGGTTCTCTTAGCTCTTGTGGGTCCCTGTGACCCTTCTGGAGGTACACATGACCCCTTCCTCCTTCTGGCTCTCTTAGTTCTCGTGAGTCCCTGTGACCCTTGTGGAGGTTTGTGTTGCTGGGTTTCTCAGGTTCCTGCAACCCTTCTCTTTCTCTCGTGCTCTCTCTATCTCTTCTCTGGTCCCTATGACCCTTGTATGGTATTAGGGTAGTCCTTCCCTCTCCGCCACTCATTCTTTCCTGTCCTCTACGCTTTCCAAACTGGGCAACCCATGTACATGCCATGTTGCAGGGTTTGCTCCAGTTGGGGGACGTCTCATCAGCGGCAGTGTCATTTTTCACAGGTTGTCGCTCTTTCACACCAGATACTAGCAGGTTTCGTGTTCGTTCGTCTCTGCGTTCTCTCGCTGGTTGGCTCTCAAGTTGAGAGTGGAGGACCTAGTCCTCCCTTCATTCCTGGACTCGGCATCTGTTTACGAGCTCTGACCTGTACCTGGTCGCGCCTCCAGGTCTGGCTCGTTTTGCACGGCCTCTGCCTTTCAGGCCTGCACACTGCTTTGCTGGGCCGACAGCATCTCCCTTGGGGATCCGTTTCCTTCTATGCTGCAGCCAGCTGTGCTGGTCTCTGCGGCACCATGCCAACGTTTTCACATTGGTGGCTCGCCTTGGCGTTGGGATTCTCCTCCTCCATTCAAGGGCCATTGGCCCTTTAATCTTGCTCAGAGGTTCAAAAGGTGCAGATTGTTCACCACCAGCTGTTAAGCCTGTGGAAATTTGAGCATTACCTTGAGCCAAGCACAGATGGCCCAGTGTTACCTTGAGTCCAACACATAGATGTGTTGGCAGTCTTTCTTAATCCCATGCAGGCAGATAATACTTTAGGTTAAGGAAGTTCCCCATGGAAATGGGAGTCCTTGTCTCCTTGTCTCCTGAAGGGGTGTCAGTGCCAGTGAATTCCAGCTTTCCTAAAACCCTAGGGAGGGTTTTGCTGAGCGGGCTCACCACTCTAGCCCCAAAGGGGGAGCCTTACCCTAGGGAAGAAGGGACACATCCCTCAGATTCGTCACAGTTTCAACTGGAGCAGTTGTGCTTGAGGTTTTGCTAAAGTTACCCAGAGTGGGACGGGTATGCCCAGACGTGGGTCCCGAGTCTGCCGGGCCTAGAGACCCAAGCTACTCCTCACTGATGATGCCCAACAAGGCTGAAACATGTCTGGGGATGCTTGTGGTCTCGTGCAGAAGGGATGTGACCTAGCAGTTCAGGCTGGACTGCCCCTTTTGGGGTAGGACCAAGCCTGATTTGCATATGGTTTTTCCCCTTCTGTAATGGCTTGGCAGGCTGAAATACGATGGTCTTCAGGTTTGCCCAGAGCTTTGCCCATGGTTATGATTAATTCAAAACCTTCCAGCCATCACCTTTCTGTTGTGCTTGGCGTATAACCAGCCACAAGAGATGAAGAGATTACATCATCCATGTACCAGTGCTGTTTTAGGTGTCATCCAATCCCATTCCTTTAAAATGTTTTGCCTGCTACCTTTTTCTGTGGTCTTTAATGGTCTTTCAGAGCAGATACATTTAAACAAGCTTACCATTGAGGTTCAATATATGAGCCCCAATGCGCATAAGTATGGATACTTCCCTTCAAATCAGTTCCATGATTTGGAATTAATATTCTACAAGAAGCTGAATCCCTGTTCGCAGTCTGCACTTGATGCAGGAAATGTTCCACATATATCCACAAGCTGTTACCCCACTTTCAACAGCAAAGTGTTCTGAATTGTGAAATGCACCATGTCCTGGAAAGTTGTCAGCAAGGCACCTTTCACTTTCTGTGCAACATCAGACTTATAGTTTCTGCACTGCTGGACGATATGTTTGAATGGAATGCGGAGGCAGGTGTAGGGGCCACCAAAGACCAGGGTCTTCTTGTATTTTTCCATAAGACATTTTAGGACCTCTCGATAAATATGAAGTGCATTCGATTTGATACAGCCCGGAAATCAAAACTAGACAAGTCCTGCAGTTCATGTTCAGGAATCTCTTCTTGAAATGCTCATAGAGCAGATCAATGACATTTAAAATAGATCCCCCGTCAAAATCCTTGGCATTCATAGACAACAACCCATGTACATTACTGCTCTGGCAGACAGTCCAACCAACAGACTTGTTATTTGGTCTGTTTGATTTTGGTCCATGCATACTATACTGCTTCAATGGTGGTCAGTGATCTTTTCTGGAAGACCAGGTAGGTTTGCATAGAATGCCATTAGGCGCAGCCAAGGTAATGTGATCATCGGAGCACAGTGCTTCAGACATTGTGTCATTCTAGACCAATTTATTGTGTTCAAGATATTTCAAAACAATGTCATGATTTTGCAGTAGCACACTGTCTGCAAATTTTCAGGTCGACCAACGTACTTCCTTCAGTGGTCGGAAAGAAACCACCTCACATTCTTCAACAGATACAATTGACCTAATTTACACTTTCTTGCGGGCGATCTGGAGAACCCTCTGCAAATTCTCTTCAATAACGCCCCCACTTCTTTGATCATTGCAACTTTTCCCAGGCATCTTCAACGCTCAATTCTCTGTATGATACTTAGTGTTGCTCAACCACATGGAAGATGACCTGTTTGAGCCGCACAGCAACAACAGTGTCCTTGCAGAACATTACAGAAGGGCCTTCTAAGGTGAAGGTGAGTACTTTCAGAGGTTCTAGCTCAGTAGCAGCATTGCAATGAGACACTGCTCTAGTAATCACTTCTAAATGACAATGGCTTCATTTCACGACGCCACCGCTCTGTTCGAAACACTGTCGCGGTGGCAGATCTGAATTGACAGTACAAGGTGAGCATTCTGGTCACACGAAATTTCAGTACTCTCCTCAATGATCAACATAGTATATGGTGTACTGTGGATGCCTGCCATGTTTACTGTCCTATCACACTGTCGGTGGCATCTATGGACTCAAAGGCATAGTTCTTGCTGCCTCCAGCCATCTGGTATGTTGCAGTACTGAGCTAGGTGTTCATGGATGCCCAGAGAGCAAGGGAAACTTTACCCGGAGTGTCAGCAAAGCATTGCTGATGAGAATCTTGATCTGTAAGGATGGGGACCTTAGCTATTCAGCCACATGTGGCAGTTTCCGTTATAGCGTGGCACGCTCCAACGCCAAAACGAGCTGTGGCATTCCTGTTCCCTAGCATTAGCATTTTGCTAGCACCAAGGCCCTTTCAGTTATCCAGTTCCCATCAATCATGATATTTCTTGCCAGTATAAAAGTTCCTAATATTTATAACCTTGGCACATACTTTTTCGCTTATGGCTCTCATCCACTTTAACAGCAAATATTTCTGGGTTCTTCAGCAACTGTCTTTCACTTCAGCGTGTTTCTGGTGATCTGCCCCAGTGCAGCGCCAGTCGGTCGAGCCTGTGATAGAAATCTCATGTCATTATTATAAAGAGAAAAGGCACACTATTATATAGAAGGCATTATGAACAGCTTGATAGTATTTGTCTCATTGGTCACAGGTCGCCGCTTCTTTAAGTCCATGGGTCTTTCAGTATGGAAACCCTGCAAAGGAAGCAGCACTGTTAACATCCTACACAGGCCTCAAAACACAGCCTACATGACATTGCTGTGTGGGTTTTGAAATGACATGCCCTCTTTTGTTAATCAGGCAGACCTCTGCATCTTCATATCAACTGATCTTTTAGTTGGACATTTTGATAATAGAAAACGTACTATACGCTTTGAACATTTTGAAATTACTTATCTTCTGGTACACAGGCCACCGCCTCTTCAGATCCAGGGGTCTTTCATTACACAAGTCTGCAACGCAAGTACAAGTGCTACATGGCATACGCTCCCTAGTCAGTCATGTGACACAACACATATGAATTACCCTGTTCTCTTTGCATAGACATCGACCCCTTAAGATCGGAGCACCAGAACGTGGAAACCATATACAAGACGACCACAATAATGTGAGAAACAAAGGCCAGTAGACACAGCATCACTTAACCAATGCACAACTACCCGCTTCTGTTTCTGTCTTCACAATCTTCATATGTCAATCTGGAAAGCCTGCAATGGAAAACATGCAATGGTATCATGAACAGAATTTAGACAACTGGGTGCATGGCATTCCATTGAACAGAAACGTTATCATTATTTGGGGTTTTTTTTGTTTCCACTTGCGCCTAAAACTGAAATGATTAAACAAAATGTGCCAATGTAGTCCCAAAGGCCTGGCTGTAGGCTAAGGAAAAATGATCCCAGTAGACAGGGCACATATGGGCTGCATTCATCTAAGTTAAGGCCATGGGAAAATCAATCAGCAGTATGAGATAGAGGGGCTTGCATTGCAGACAGGCTTGTGATCTCAGGCAAATTACTTATTCTGAGCTTGGCCTCAATCCTTAACATTTTAAATACATCATGAATCATTATTTACTGAAACAGAAATGATTGTTATAAAATAAAAAAGTGACAATTGCCTGTATGTGCACCACCAACGCCATCTATTACCCTTGTCTATATTACATGCAAAATTGGTGATTTCTTCTGATTTGCACCACATCAGTGACTGTGTCTGAACCCAACCAACTACTGCTGATTAAACAGTTGTGAAATGTGACCTTCTTTGATTCAGTCATTGTTTAGCAAGAGGACCTTTGCTGGACATTGTGCTTAATGAGTAACACACCAGGAAAGTAAAGGGGCAGCACAGGAAACAAGACCATGAAACATAAAAACGCAAAGGGGAAAATTAAAGACTGACACTATTTAGGATCCACAGTCTCTCTAAAGAGAGATACAATAGTTAATGAGAAATAATACTCCAGGATGCTGTCACAGATAGCCACAAAAACACACCAACTCCCAAAGACAATTCAATGTTTTTTATGGATTTAGTATTTTAGGGGCTTTCTAAGGGCCATATTACTGTATCTCATTTAGAGACTGGTGGTCCCTCCCTAACCCAGGCCGCCCTCACCCCAGGGTGGTCGCAAGAGATTGGCAAGCCCTACTGTGTACAATCTGTCTCTTCTAAGAATTATGGCCTAAAAGCCGAACGCCTTATCTATCTGTCTATCACACAGAACAATCTAGGTGGTTGTGAGGAATTCGACCATCCGCAAGATGGGTGTTCGATCGCCAGGGCTTTTTTGAATTTTTATATGAAATTGAATGATGGTAGATCAACCTTCGGAAAATGTTTGGGGCTAATCTGCACACATTTTACTATGCTCACCTCATGACATATGCATAGACCTGTTTACTGGGTGGACACAGCCTACAAGCGCAGTCACCCCTGTCATATTTAGTTGGGATATGACAGGAGGAGAACATGATGCATCTCCAGAAAGGGGGAGGGCCAAACCTGCTCCCTGCCATGGCCAGTCTAATTAACTAACAAAGGCTCCATGGATCTGCCCTGTCCTTTTGTTGGGCCCTGCAGCTGGTGGCATCAATTAACATATTAACCAGAAAGTAATTCAAGCAGGCCCACCTGGGACTTGGCCACACCGGCTAACAAAGGAGACAGGAAACCCCAACAACATTTCATATGCAACTGTGTCAACCTGATGTCAGCACCCACACTCAGTACTGATTGACAGTGAAACGTCATGTCTGGGACTGCATGTTTACAGTAGCCATCCCTCCAGGGGGACCCCATTCAGAAGGTACAAGTAAGTAATTTGATGGAGCCAGAAAGTCTGGTCTCTCTGGAGCCTCAAGGGAGACCTGCCTCTTTCATCAGGAACCAGAGAGAGCTCTGTTAACCTGAGGGACCCTTTGAGCCACAACAGACAAAAAGATGGATGGGACATAGTATTACATGTTTTCACCTCTTTACCTTTTCTGTTGCAAAGCACTCTTGTTATGACCTCACGCACACAGGAGATTGTTGGTGGGGACCAAGGATTGGATCATTAAGGTAGGCTTAGCCTACACCACATTAGCTGTGTGAGGTAGAGGTGTTTGCATTGCAGACAGGCTTGTGATCTCAGGCAAACAACCTATTCTGAGCTCAGCCTCAATGCTTAACATTTTAAATACATCATTAATCATTATGTTGTGAAACAGAAATTATTGCTGTAAAATATAAAAAAAAGCGACAATTGCCTGCTTACGCACATCAACGCCATCTATTACCCTTGTCTATACCACATCGAAAATTGGCCATTTGGTCTGATTTGCACCTCATCACTGACTGTGGCTGAATCCAACCACTCACTGCTGATTAAACGGATGTGAAATTTAAACTTCTTTGATTCAGTCATTGTTTAGCAAGAGGATATTTGCTGGACATTGTGCTTAATGAGTAACACACCAGGAAAGTAAGGTGGTAGCACAGAAAAGAAGACCTGTGGTTCATTTGGCTTTAAAAGAGGTCTGAGCCCTTCTTTTGGCAGATCATCTGAAGACTTCACAAGGAGTAGCAAGAAGAACTCATCATTGGACAATGGATGAAGGTACAGTCTGCCTTACATTTCACGCCAGTGAAGGAAAGCCAGGACCTCCAAGAGGGAAACAAGATCCCTCCCCTAAACATCTCCCAGGGAACAGAGGGAGATACTGATTCCAGAGGACACTCCAGCAGCTCCAGAAACGGTACCCAGCCAGTACAGAGCATGCCCTGCTAGGCTCTGCAGCAAGCTTCCTAGGTGGGAAGGGCCAGAGAGTCTCTGAACCCGAAACCACAGACAAAGCATCTGCCTGCAACACACTCCCAAGCTTTGGGCCGTCCACCTTAAAGAACGATACGAGTCCAGTGAAGAAGCTAGGCGAAGTGCATCAACAAGCATCTACCAGAGTCCGCCTTAAATGACATTTTTGAGCCAGCTGAGCCCCTCAAGCTGCAACTGACTGCAACGCTGATCATTGTTATATCACAGTTGCTTAAAGACTTTTCCGAGACTTCACCAGTGCTTCAGAACCACTGACCAGCACTGTGACAATGATTCCTGACCATGAGCTGCAGTGTAGGCCAGCCTGCAGCCATCCGTCCAGCCCCGCTCGCCAAACTGGTTGCTGCCTGATACCCGCAGCTGTCGCCCATCTTGAACTCTGTCGTTGAAGCTTCAAAGTGCCCTGAAACCGTCTCGACCCTGTCGAGCACCAAGAACATCTTCAAGCACAAGGTATATTGTGGTTCTGTCCCCCTGGTCCTTCTGAGAAGCCCCTAAGAGACATTTTTAGGCTCATTGCTCTCTTTGTGCTGAAGCCAAGTATCATTGAACTGTTGCAATTATTTACTATACCAACCACCCTCCTCTCAGGATCCAGTGTCCATCCCTTTTCCTTCTTTGAAACTGTATGTCCTCTGCATTCCTATACAAGGTGGGTTGTATTTCATAGTGTTGCTAGAACTGTTTGTTGTGATGATAATAAAGTAGATATTTGTATACAACCTTGACTTGTCAGTCCCTTTTATCATTGGGTAATAATTGTATTTTCGCTGTGTTGCAACTAACCAACGATACATGAACTTTCGGAGATAAGCTTGCTGTTCCGTCCCCGTTACCAAAATTGGACAAGAAGGTTTATCATTTTGTTGTGTTTCCAATCTGTTGAGATCCCTTCTGGTATGTTAGAGGTGTGGGGGTGATTGATCGTTTAGAAACCGATAGTCATCCCTAGACCACTGGCGCCCCGGAAGTTGATTTGTCACAATGGTCCCTGCTCTAAAGTCCCTAAGACGAAATATGTTGAATTATGTGCCTTTAAGACACTCGGGGCCCACTTGCCCTCACCCTTACATATCGAACTATTCCTCCCTAGATCTAGCTGTCACTCTACCTTGCCTTCTCCTACTCTCACCACTCCTACTCCACCCATCATCTCCACTTTCCCTCCAACACTTCGTCTTCTGTCACTCCTATATTCCTCTCTCTACCTCTGCCTCTAACCACTGATCTTGCTTCTTACTGTTCTCTCTCATCTCCATTCAACGTCTACTATTCTCCCCTCCCCATGCTACTAATACTCTTCTCTATGCACTACAACTAATCCTCTCTCCACACTACAAGTGCTCCCCTCTACACAACTACTCCCCTCTCCACACTGCAACTACACTACTCTCCACACTACAACTGCTCACCCCACCCACACCTTCCACCTTACTTTCACTTCCCAGTCACATTTCTTTCACTCTCTATTCTCCCACTCCTACTCTCACACACACACCTTTCATGCACATTCAAACACCATTACCACTCACTCCCACCAACCAATACCTCACCTTGCACACACTTTCAATAAGTCTCCTCCATGCTCTTCTGAGCTTCCCTTTCATCACATGGTGTCTTGGTCCTCATTCACCTCCCATAGCCTCACTTGAGCAACCCTTATCTTACTGTTTATAACCCCCTTTTATCCTACCACTTCCCCCTCTATCTTTCTCTGCTGGTCCCCCAGGTCAACAGCTGACTGCCCTTTTCCCCAGGGAGAAGTTACAATCATGATAATATTCAAGAGGGGGCTTAAACCGTGCCCTTTCATACATGGGTCTTCTGGTATCCCGAAACGGTGGCCTGCCAAAGTTGAAAGTCCCAGTCCATCTCAGGGTTTACCCACTAGAAACTCTTGTTCATTGAGGATGCTGCGTCGTGGCCCTCACATGGATGACTAAAATGTTCTTTGGTGTGCGAATCCTGCTAATCGTTCGACGCCCCATTTCGCACCAGCTTGGTGTTGGTCTGACCTGATTCTCTGTATGAGTGGATTTGGCTGCCTCTCTCCATGCTGATCTTCTGGCTAGATTAGGTCATGTAGTGTCTGTCTACGTTCATGGCGATTTTCTGTTTCCCATTGCTCTGATTTTGTGAAGAGTTATCTCTCACTGGCTGTCTGGTGATTGTGCTGCTGTCATGTCTGATTACCTCATTGTTTGTAGGAGCCGAAAATTAAGACCCTGGCCACAATGGGTGTGATGAAATGAATTCTGCACTGCTGGAGTATAATGATGAGTAGTGGCTAAACCGTCTACTAAGCCTCCTCACTTCTACAAACCAACAATGATCCTAATTATAAAGGTAAAACAGGCAGAGCTAAGAAATATACCTCCTTTGTCTTTTGTGGTAACTTTGTAGAGAGAAGGCTATACTATCAAGAGGGGTGTGAATCTGATCCAGTAGCAGCCCAAACAGCAAAGTGTAACTGACTGAAATCAAAGAATGTCCAATCAAGGTTCTGTACACATATACAATTACACATAAAATAACACATTTTAATTAAAGACAAAATGTACAGACAACTTTAAAACCACTATAAAACCCCTGGCGTTTAAAGGAAAAATAGAGAAATGCAGAATGTAATGGCGCCGTACGGGAATGAAAAGGAATACTGAATTAATTAAAAAAGGAAATGGTCTTGGTGGAAAAAAGATGCAAAAGAGACTTAGCCAGACGCTTGTGCCCCACAAAGGTGCACCAGGGGGACACGGTCAGTTTTCCAAGCACGTGAATCCAATAATTGGCAATTTCACAGGGTTGAAGAAGGCTTTGATCTATACTGCAGTGTGGGCCAAACCAGGTTTTTGTGTGATGCGTCATGCTGGATAAAGCGTTGAGTCGTGCTAGGTAAAGCGGTGAACTGGTGTCTAATTGGGTTAAGGCATGAGCTCAGTGCAGTTGAGTGCAGTGTTCGAGTCATCCAGTACAGATAGCTCACAAGGGTTTTGGTTGAGGGCCGAGTTGGTTCGAGAGTTCTGTAACCACCAGTCCATGTCGGCCAATGAAGCGATGCTCCAGCAGTTCGAGTCAAGTTCTGTTGGTTCAATTTGGATCCAATGCCGGGTTTGAAGAGGTGACGGTTCAAGTTGGTCCACAGCAGCGAGCAAGTTGTTTGAGCCAAATGGATGAAATGCTCTGACTGGGAAGAGCCGGAGCAAGTCGGTTCGATTGCTGCAAAGCACTGTTAGGTCGAAGATTTGATTTAGTGCCAAAAGCAGCATCATTGAAGGTGGTGGGTTAGTCACCTGAAGGTGTCTCACCCACTAGTCCCCAGGGATCTGTCACCCAGGAGGCCAGGACATGGCCCTCGCTTTTGCATCCAGTTCGTGGGGGTGGACCATTGTGGGAGGATCACCTGTTTGTTTGTTTGTTTTATTATTTGCAATGGGCACCAGACCCAAGGATATCAGAGCGCACCAGTTAAAAGTATATGCGAAGCTTGGTTACAGTGAATCATAAAGTGCAAGACATTATTTATAAAAGCAGGATATACAGATATTTACAGATATCACACAGCATTGTGCACAAAGTTGAGGTTACCGCCATGGGCATGGCAGGTGGGCATTATTGGTTGCATTTCAGTTACTCAGGCATGGATTATGCAAACAAAACGCTACAACAAAGCAGCGCCAGTAAAGACAGCACAGCCGGTGAGTTGGAGACACTGATACCAGACCAGCCTGTGTTAGAACCATGCTTTCCTTACAGGGGCCCTTTTGGTTTGAGCCCAGTGAACATTGTTCAAAATGTAGTTCAACCAATTGGATGTGGTAGAACAAGGATCCTGGATAATCTGGCCATCCAGATGCTGTGAGACCCACACCAGGGGCTCTAGGACAGGATGAGTCCTTTCAGGTTCTGCTCTCACCAACTAGGGAGGTTTGATGCAGAGCGTCAGGTCTTGGTACTCATCAGGTCTCCCCCAATGTGCCCTGGGAGTGGATAGGGAGCAGCTCTAGCCTCTGCCTTGGCATCCACTTTCTTCTGCTCAATGGCCGAGGGGGTTGGAAAGATCAACTCTCCCAAAGAAGGTCCAAATTAATTCTTCCTTAAGTACTGAATGGTCCAAAAAAGAAATAAAGGAGTGGGAGACCCTTTTTTTTATAGGCAAACGTCCATCTGTGATTGGACAATAGCAAGCCTGCTTTAAGGGATCCAATCCCTGATCTTATGGCACGTGCTCTTTGCCTTCTTGCATCCCAAAGTGATCTGTAGTGAAGGAAGTGGAAGTGACAGGATGGAAGGAAAGGTACAGAGAAAAACAGGATTCTGGAACCTTTTCCCAAATGTGCTGAGCTCCCTCAGGTAACTCTAACCTCGCCAATTTCTCAGACTCATAGCATCAAATGCCATTTGGCATACAACACCCTGGTTTGAGACTTGTTCTTTTTCTGTAGGGTATGCCCTTTGATTCCTGTTTCCCATTACAGCTTCTCATGAGGGTATATCTTCCTGGAGGGAGGTGTTAATCGACCTCACAAAGGATCAAAAGAGAAGAAGTCCCTGCTGGCTTTTGTCATGCCGTGTGCAGCAAAGACATCCGGCCTGGGGAGAATACACAAAGCCTGTCCATGGATTGCCTGGTTCACATTGTTAACAGATGCATGCTACATATTCACATGTGTCTTTAATAATTATATGAAATACCAGCCAACATTCCCCAAACTCAGCAATAGCTAATGTTTAAAGATTAAAACTGCCACCAGGATGGTTATTTCTTATAATTATATTGTTTGGGAACAAGAGTGCATGTTTTAAATACAGCCCCTGTGCTGAAGTGGTTTGGCTGTCATTGCAGTTGTCAAGAGGGAACCTATAACCTTTGAACATGCTCTCTGCCACTGGAGAGCAGGCACTGCAGATCAGGATACCGATGCAGCAGGGCACTGGTGTACCCTAAGCGTTTGGCATGGAGTTTACTGAAAGGGGGTCTGGTTAGCAGCCCACACAATCTGAGATAGAATTACCTGCATCATTCTACTATGAATAGAAATGAAAGAGCTAGGACTTCTGCACCCTTTCCAGTGGGGAATCTTTCATAATCAGGCTATGCAGGCATGGGCTTTAATGATGTCCTGATTCATGATTTCCCCCTTGACTTTTATGGCTGTGATCATGTTCCACCCCTCACCCAAGAGGGATTGCAGGCTGCCATCATTTGACTCACTACTAATTCCCTGGATGCACACGTGTTATTTTTATGAATCACACTACCTAATGCAAAAACGTTGTACTTTCACTGTTGATCTGTAAAAATGGGCTCTACAGCCCTGGAAGCATCAGGCCCCAAGCATTATTTTTTTGCAGACATGAATGATCATTTGAGCCATTCCACGCATCAGCCCCTTCCCTTTGCCCAAGACCCAGCAAGGAGTCATCAGCAGCAGGGTCAACCCTCAGCTGCCTGGTGTCTTCATCAATAATGTCACACCGACTCACACTTACAAAGATAAGCCAGAGGTGTCAGTGGATGTGCGGTGATGCTGTCCACCTGCACTACAATAGACATAGCGAACTGCGAGAGGTTAGCGGCAGGTGGTCCCCTACTCCAAATACAGATAAATATCAAATACTCAATTCAAAGCAGGCCGCTAAGCCGCAGTGAGTGCCGTAACCTCAAATCTTCTGGCCCGCACCTATATCGGTAACTAGGGGATCCAGAGTATTACCGACACTGATCTTCCCTCCTTTGCCAGGAGTCATCAAAGGTGGGGGTCTTTACTTCTCACTCCCTCATCCCCATCTTTTGCACGCGGGTCAATTCTCGACTCCCAGTGTGCTGGCTGAGATCCTGGGCACGTTATTCTTGGCTCTGCCCAGTCTGCTTCTTGTCTCCTCTTCGTGTATTCTGGCAGATGAGAAACATCTCCAGCTGCTCCATGAATGAGCAGCTGTCTTTGTCAACAATGGCTTGATAATGAGATTCTTCCAATCCTGATCATGCGTCATAGCTCTTTTCATGGAGCTGCATGGGGATGAGGGCTGGGCTGCACGTGTGCCTGTAAGTGCCCCCTATACGGAATTTAGGTGTAGGCTTATCATTTACAGTTATTGGTAACATGCCCAGATCTTCTGCAATGGGAAAACCTCATGATCTTGGTATCCTTCACTCATAGACCAATCACTTCACTTGTCACTGTGCATTCATCCTCCTGATTAGATGTTGTATTTGTTGTCATCTGCACATCATCTATTGTGTGTGCTAAAACTTTGTGTAAGTGTTACTTCCTCGTCCAATATGGGGTTCGAAGTGAACATCATCTCCCGAATCGCACTATTGCCAATACACCTGACCAATCAAGATCTTATTTATTTATTTATTTTAATTCTTAGGAAGCGATACATGTCCGTGGGCCACAGAGCGGCCAACTTTCTGAGGCCTTCTTACTGCAGACTTGACTTCATCGGCATCACATGTATTGGTAAGCCCTCTTACCGCAGCCACTGATTGCCCTCAGCTTGCTTGCATCTGACAAGTGCATGCCATTTAAGTAATGCTTTGGCTTTGGGGGTGAAATGCCTGTTAAAGATGATGATTGAGATACCATAGAAATACACTACAGTTTTTCCTTAAAACACTGGCTTAGGTAATGTGCTATACATATTCTCTCAACCTCCCATCCCAAATAAATTCATCAGATAGTTTGTTTCCTGAAACATGCAAATTTGATCCCATGTCAAAAAAACATTCTTAAATATATTGCTGCACAACTTTCATCAGCTAAAATGTAAATGAACATGTAAAATTGATTGGGGGTGGTATTTCATACTGTGTGCTGCTGTGGCCCTTTAAAAGAAAACGCCAAATAGCGATTCAAAGAAATACAAATGACAAGCGTGTATAAGCGACTAGAATGATAATTCAACTAATATCCCTTTTTTCCCTATGGTCATCATTGATCTGCTCTTTGTATTGGTTATCCTTTGTATCTAATTAAGTGGTGCTTTCATAGTGCAGTAGAACATCATTGAGATTTTGTCCCTTTCTGGAATGTATCCTGGTCATGGGCAAGGGCAAGATGCCAGGCTCGAGGAGATGGGTGTCAAAATGTTTAACGGGGGTCGTTGTTGCTTAGGTACCTGCATTTCAGGCACCACAGGTGAAACACATGTTATGACCTAGAAGACTGTTACTTGGGTACCTGCATGTCAGGTGCCACAGATGGCAACCATGGTATGACCTAGGAAACTGCACTGATTTTGACAATCCAAAAGTACCATATATATATAGAGCAATATTTTTCTATGAACCTGTCTGACTATGTAATGCCAAAGAGTGGGACATTACAAACACAAAATAGCACGTGTCTTTCTGGGCAGGAATTGAAGCAGCAAGGACTTTGTGAAAATATGATTTGCTCAATGTGCCTCCATATGCAATCCTCATGGTCGTTTCTTGAGACATGCATACTTAACAAGCATAGGCAAATCCACTGAAACAGATGTATGCCCATAGCTTGCCTTAGCACAGAGAGACAGTGCACTAGCAATGGGGCATGGCACATTTACTGTAACCCGTGTACAGGTTTAGATGGTGAATGTAAATCCCAGGGTGTATGTGCCCCAAGCTGCATCCAGCACAGAAGGATGAGAACTAAAGTACTCTAAATGCACCTCTCAACTCCCTGTTTTTGAACCCCACTACCCATCTCTCACCTCCAAGCCTAACACTCTCCTTCTCTACACTCTCTCCCTTTCTCCTCTTCCCCTTTATTTGCTCTGCTCTGCTCTTATCTACACTCTACAACCTCCTACACCTAAGCCATCCAAGTCCTAACTAGCACGCCTTCTCTTTGCCTCATCCTCTCTTTGTACCCTGCTGGCGTTTGAAATTGGCTCATTAAGTGGGCGATGCCTGCAAGGTGTATTTGTGCAGTGATGTGTTAGAGATATTTCTGGGTGGTATTTTTTCTCTGCGCGCCAAACCAGGTTTGGTCTATTTGTTCATTCACCTTTGGCGAAACCCACCTCTGGCTCCAGAGTGTCTGGGGTAGGCAAGAAGTGAGGGAGGTGCCCTAAACTCCCTGTGCTTAGTCTCCAGATAACACCTTAAAATAACTATTTCCAGAACCGCCATAGATGGCATAAAAAAGGGGAAGAAACCTTTGAGATCAATTGATCAGAGCGGAAAAACTTTTGCATGCTTACATTGTCAGCATTATAATAAATTCATAAAAGGCCACCACATTCGCCATCCAAACACCGGGAAAAATATCAAATTAATAAATTATGCTACATGTGATACTAAAAATGTGATTTATGCGATCCGTTGCCCCTGTGGCAAATAATATGTTGGGAAAACAAACAGAAAGGCAAAAGACAGGTGGACGGAACATAAATCATGTATCTGGACACAAAACACCAAATCTCTGGTGTTTAGACATTTCCATGAAATGAAGCACAATATCTCGTAGATGAGATTAGTAATTCTGGAAGTACTCCACCCCTCGCCCAGAGGAGGAAATTTACCTAAATTGCTGGCACAGAGAGAACTTTTTTGGATTCAAAGATTGGACGCAGTGACCCCATTAGGCATTAATGAGGATTACTACTTAGGCCCTTTTTTGTGAATAATTGTTAAACCGCAGGATCTTAACAAATAAGGTAAAAAATATGACTCATAAGAATATACCACCAGAGTCAACATCTACAGTCATAGGGAGTTTGTATTTGGATCCTTCATAAACTGTATAAAATGGTTGTGTCAATATAAACACAGGTCAGCCCTTCATAGAAATAGATACCAAAATAACAATGGTCAGAAATTGTTGTTTACTTGATCGTAAAAACTAACTTGATTATATTTTTTTGACTTGAAGAAAAATGTTATGTACAAAGTAAAGATGACATCATTGCCAATATTGATGAGGACATAATGAATATGTTATTTTAGTTGCACAATACTTGTTCTCTCTACAACAAAATATCTACTTGTATTTGAAATGGTTTCGTCAAATTAATTAAGAATGTACACCAATTAGAATGGGGTAGTTAAAGACTCTGATGTGGCTATAATATTGGTTCACCGGTTTGATTTAAAATTATAGACTAGTGCCTTTAAGTAACAGTATCACTTCTCCCTCATTGGGTAATACATCAACATTTTAAAAACCTATTAGTGGATTTAGACATCTATTCTATGTGATGTCACTTCGAAGACATTTACACACATGCATACAATTGGCACCTGTTTGCCGCTCTTTTTCACCACTTAGCAAGCCTCCCCCACCTGGTGCCTTCCTGCTTGCCGCTCTTTTCCCTACTTAAGGAGTCCTCCAGCCTCTTTTCCTTTGCAGCTGGGGAGCAGGTGTAAGTGGATCTAGCTCACCTGGCCTAAGCACCACCCACCTTCTTAGCCATGCCTCTTCCTTCCTGCTCTTAACTCTTAGATCAAGGGCGTCTCTCACCCGGGCGTCCAAAGTGAAGGGCAGTCAAAGAAAAGGGCAATTCCTGTTTGGACCTGCTCAGACCAGAAGGATCCAGGGTCCGACCCCCTGCTAAGACAGCAGCTAAGCATGCACCAAAATGTGGTAACACCCTTTGTCCCCACAGGCCATCCCGACCCTCTCTGGTTCTCCCGTGTTGTTCCCTTGTGCCCCCCCCCCGCACACAGAAGTCTGTCCTGATACATTCTGGTTTCACCATCACCATCTTGTGGCCAATGGTGGATTTAACTTTTATGGACTTGGTAGATTCACGGTGCATCACCCTTTCTCAACTCTCATGCTGGACTTCCTTTGCATCTTGTTCTCATGGTGGCCCTGAATCATGCTGTTCCCAACTTCATCTTGTATCCTGGCTTGCAACATTATGTGTTACTACTGACTTCAGCAATTGTATTCGCTCTCCCCTTTTGATTCTCCACTCTTTTTGACTGCTCACTCTCTGTTCTCTCCTCCCATCCCCTCTCCCTTTTCCTATCTCCTCCCCTTACTTTCTTCCATGCATTTACTCTATCAGAATTGTCCCTGGACCTAGTATGATAGCAACCTCGTCTGTCGCACCGCCATCCCCTTAATGTTTGCCCCCTCCCTCCAGCACTATCTGAAACGTTGTCAGGCCTATTACGATAGTCACTGTTTTGTTCCTCCCCTCCCTTTCTGCACCCCTCTCCCTCACCTTTTGTTTTTCTCTGGCTCTACCAGAAATGACGTCAGGCCTAGTCAGGTAGTTGCCTGTCTGTTTCCATTTCCTTCCCACTCTCCCCCTCCCTTCCTTATCTATGTCTTAGCTCTTGCACCATCTGAAATGTCGTCAGGCCGAGTATGAAAGTAAATTTCACATCCTTACTGTTCATGGCCTGTAAGAATCTAGTTGTATTTTCCCTTGTTCCCTCCCTTGCCTTGAAGTGCTTTGAAACACATTGTGTATATATATGCACTATACAAATAAACTATCGTATCACTCTCAGGACTACACCTAGGAAGATTCTCCGATCTGATAACAACAGGTCGCCACTTAATTATTCCATTAAACCCAAGAATGACGTCATCACGCATGAGGGAGTGACGTATTGTCATCCATCAAACTTTGTATGCGCAAGTAATATTGAGTCCTTTTTGCGCAAGCAATATAATTAGTCCCTCTTGAAGGTTAAAACATGTGAGCTTTTTGCATTTTGACATAGTAGTAACAATAGACATAAGATAAATACAATGAGCCTTTTTTTTTAAAACATACGTGTGTCATCCAAACTAAGATCCATTGATGATGTCACTCGCGCATGCGCGGGTGATGTCATTACCTCCATGAATATATTAACAAAATCTCCAGATTAAGATACATATCTTGCCTTCCATAGACAGATACACCATACGAGTTCCGAATTCAAACTAGAATAGTGAATTTCAACATACGTCGGTTATTCATACATATATAAACAACATCTTCAAACTAAGATGGCCGACATTCTCAGATTCCAGAAATTCGGCGGGACTTGGCGCATCTTATTTGTTCCACAGAGGGGAGAACCAGGACCTTCCACAATATAAGTAAGTTATGGATACTAGATTCCCAGGGAAAGGCTTTCAACATACCATGGCCATAGCTCATAATTTTTGTAAAAACATTTTTTCCCACCGCAATTTTTTCAAAATGTATTTTTTAAACACATTTTTCTATATTCTTTTTTTTAGCAACACAACAGGAGCAGATCCCAGTACAACTTAAGGGCACTGTACTGCAGAGATGATGTACTCTGTTAGCCTATGACCACCCTGATAACTAGTGAGCGCAATGATTTCCAATAAGAGTAAGCATTTTTTAAACAATTTCTAATAAATGTTACACAGTATCGTGTTCTCAAAGATACAGATGGTTGGGATATTTCCCCTTGTTACAGACACCAGAATTCTAATCCAAAGGGTACGGTACGCGAAACGACAAGCACCGGTCTGGGGGAGTTAATGATCATCTTGCTAACAGAACCAAGGTCTCCATATGAGAGGACAGAACTTAACCATTCATATGGTGAGCATTAATCTTGATTTTTCCTTTGTCACTAGGGATTACTATAGACGCACATTATAGTTCGAATTGCTTAAATCTGCAGGTATCGTACAAAACACAGTGAAAGACCTCTATACATTTAAAGTCATTGGCAAAACCCCACCTGGATTGGTCTTCCTGCACACCTAGGATTAGGTAAGACCACTTGAGGAGATCATTTCGGAAATAAATCGAACACTTAAAATTAGATAACACAAAAATTGCATGAAGTCAATTAACACCGATCTATGAAAGACAATAGATGAAACTGGTCTATAAGAATAATTAATCACAGGAATTTGTTGAATTTGAAGCATGATTAATGGAAATTCGTTCTTTAAGGAAATAACTGAATAATATAATGTTTATACTGTACTGTATCAAGGAAAAACTCTTATAATTTAATGTTTGATTGAAATGTTTTTTTCCTTCAAAAAACAACAGCTCCTGATGAAGAGTTCTTTTATACTCGAAACGCGTTGGGCAATTGTACCAAAACATATTAAAAATTCAAATTGCTTTTACCAAAAAACTGTCAATATCTATATGAATCACATTCAATAAGCACAATGTTTAAAGATTATCTCACCAAAGCCATTTTCAAAAAAGTGCTTTTCAAAAAAGTGTTACTTTAATTCAGTTTTACCTATATTTAACTTTCTTAAAGGCTTAGGCCAATTAGATGGTGAGCAGGGGACGCAGGTTTCCTCACTTGGAAATCCTTTTCTGTTCCTAGGAGACCCAAATACACTCTGTGACGATTGGCTGGCTGACTGTCCGGCAAAGACAGCCACCCTGCTGGGTGAGTGGCATCTAGGCTGGAATGAATGGGAGAGAACTGAATAAAAGGTAAGTCTCTTGGCTTGGAAGGCAGAGTCGACCACTGGACGAAGGAACCGAAGAAAAGCTTGAAGAGGACGGCTGCTGCGACTCCTGGACCTTTGGTTTGCCCGGTGAAGCACTGCTGCAGGTCTGAATCGCCAAGTTCGCATCGACAGAGAAGCCCTGCAACGGACGACTGCTCCCTTTGAGTTGGTAGGACCAATCAACTCCCAAGTAAGCCACCTGGACACCCATCTCAGAGCTGGTTGCATTTCCTCAGAGTGCTGCAGTAAACCGTAGAGCCAGGAAGAGGGACACCAGATAGTGTGCATTGCTTTTAAGATGGCCTAAAGCTTTTGGAAGATTGACAGACTCCCACGAAGCAGGAGTCAGCAAGCCTGACCCACCTCAGTTGAATGCGGGACCCCAGATGTGAGGAAAGTCCACCTTCACAGCCAAGAATGGTGCAAATTGCTATTTGCTGTACTGCAAAGACTTTAAATGTGAAACAGCCACTGAAAGTGAAGTTTGCCATTTGCCAGCTTTGACGGTGCCAGTACAGTGCAGGAGTCTCCCGACGTCCTCCCTTTTGTCCCCACGACTGAGGCCCAGAAACAGTGAGATCTGCAGAGCTGTACAGGAACAGAAGTCTTCAGCTGCATCTTTTTCTTCTTTACTAAGGTACTGTAAAACTGGTCTAAGAGGATTTACCTCTTACTGTGGAAGTGCTTGTAACTTCTGCAACTCACAAGTCTAATCAGCTTGTGGCCCTGCATTTGATTCTTCTTGTTCTCAAAGACCCCTAAGAACTTGTGCAAAGACTTTTCCATTTACTTACCTGAAGTGCTGCATCCTATACAAAGACTTTGGCCCATTGACTTTGGCTTAGCCTATTGAATTGAATGACTGTTCTCAGAGCTATCTGAATGTATTTGCCCTGCTTATGACTGTTTGTATTTCTTGTGTTCTAATAACTTTTGCCTTTTACTTACTTTTTAAAGAGTATTCTGTATGCCAACAGTAAGGTATTAATGTCCCCATCACCCTTGGTACTGAAGTCACCTGTGGGTGTAGGTTGTGTCTATGGGCCATCCCAAAAGGGCCTTGTCTGATCCAGAAACTCAAAGTGTACAGTATTAAAGTATATTTTTGTGTTACTATTCTATTGCTCCCTTCTGAAAAAGGCTTTATAACTGACTGATAAATAAATTATGAATTGTTTATGCAAGAAGCCTTGAGTGTAAGAGTTTATTTCAATACCTGTAACTGTGAATCTTTGTGTAACTCCACTACAGCTCACATTTCCCCTCTTGAGGAACGCCTGGTTGCTCAACACACTACCAAAATTGTGTAGTACAAGCTTATACCAAAGGTTGGGTTGCCTATACCTGTAGTCATAGTTGTTTGTAGTATTCCCAGAGGGTACTGAATTCAAACTTTGCCTAACAGGGTCTCTCACGTCTCAGGAAATGAATTATCAGATTAGTGGATAGCTTGTCTCACGTCTGCTCAGGATATATATTCTCAGAGTAGTGGATGGGTTCTCTCACTTGTACTTGCGATATACTTTCTAAGATTAGTGGATAGGTTCTATCACTTCTGCTCTGGTTACATATTCTCTGATTAGTGGATAGGTTCTCTCACTTGTGCTTCGGATATATATTCTAATTTTAGTAGATATGCTCTCTCACTTCTTCCCTGGATATCTATTCCCAGATTAGTGGATAGGTTCTCTCACTTCTGCTCAGGAAATATATTCTCAGATTAGTGGATAGGCTCTCGCACTTTTGCTCAGGATATATATTATCATATTAGTGGATAGTAGTTCTCTTACTTCTACTTGGGATATATATTCTTAGATTAGTGGATAGGTTCTCTCTTATCTATTTAGGATATATATCATCAGTTTAATGGCTAGTTTCTCTCATTTAGGATCTGGATATATATTCTCAGATTAGTGGATAGGTTCTCTCACTTGTTCTCAGTATATATATTCTAAGATTAGTGGATAGGTTCTCTCACTTCTCAGGATATTCATTATCAGATTAGTGGAGAAATTCTCTCACTTCTGCTCAGGATATATTTTCTGAGATTAGTGGATAGGCTCTCTCACTTCTGCTTGGGATATATATTCTCAGATTAGTGGATAGGGTCTCTCATTTCTATTTAGGATATATATTCTCAGATTAATTAATAATTCTCTCACTTCTGCTCAGGATATATATTCTCAGATTGGCGGATAGGTTCTCTCACTTTTGCTCAGGATATATATTCTCATTTTAATGTATAGATTCTCTCACTTCTCAGGATATATATTCTCCGATTAGTGAAGAGGTTCTCTCACTTCTGATTGGGATATATATTCTCCGATTAGCGGATAGGTTCTCTCACTTCTGCTTGGGATATGTATTCTCAGATTAATGGATAGGTTCTCTCATTTCTTTTTAGGATATATATTGTCAGATTAATGGATACATTCTCTCACTTATGATTTGGATATATGCTCTCAGATTAGTGGATAGGTTATCTCACTTGTGGTCAGCATATATATTCTAAGATTAGGGGATATGTTCTCTAACTTCTGCTCGGGATATATATTCTCAGATTAGTGGATTTGCTCTCTCACATATACTAAGGGATATACATTTTCAGATTAATGCATAGGTTCTCTCACTTTTGCTTGGTATATATAATCTCAGATGAGTGGATATGTTTTCTCATTTCTATTTAGGATACATATTCTCAGATGAATGGATAGGTTCTCTCGCTTCTGCTCGGGATATATATTTTCAGGTTAGTGTAAAGGCTCTCTCACTTCTGCTCGGGATATTTATTCTCATATTAGTGGATAGGTTCTCTCACTTCTCAGGGAATGTATTCTCAGATTAGTGGAGAGGTTCTCTCACTTCTGATCAGGATTTGTATTCTCAGATGTATGTATTTGTGTATTTATTGTTTGCTTGAAGGCGCTTATACAATAAGAAAATACAGTTTTAAAGCACCCACAGGGCAAGGGCGGGAGCAACAGTGGGAAATACATTTAAATACATTAAAACACAATCTATGAATGCGGTGGGGGGAAGCGGAAAAACAGGACAAACCTGCTATGACTTGTGAGTATTCAGAATGTGCAAGTGCAGCAAGGAAGAAGGTAGGGGGCCAGTGCTGTGGAGGCTGAGCTCATGGGTGAGCCACAGATGAAGTGCTAGGAATGTTGAGTGCTACACAGCCTGCAGCTGTGAGGGGTATAAGTGCAAGCCAACATAGCGGAGGGTGTAAATGCAAGTGCAGATAGACAGGAGCTGGGCCAATTGGGTGTGGGAGGTCAGGGCCCTGAGGATGCATAAGGGTCCATGACACCAATCACAGCAACTGTGGTATTAGCAGGGGAGAGAAAAAGGGAACAAGGAGGTAAAGGCAAGACTCTTAAGGAGCTTCCGGAATTTAAGAAGATCCTGCTCAAGGTGCAGAGGCAGGAGGAGGATGTTCCATAAGGGAGCCAGCTGAGGAAAGCGAATGACCACCTGCCCTCTGTTTAGCAAAACACTTTACACACAGAGAGTAAGAGCCAGATGAGCGTAGAGGTCTAGAGGGGAAGCATTTAGTTAGATAAAGTTGAAGATAGTGTGGTCCCCAGGCCCAGACCACCTTGTGGATGATGCAGAGGGTTTTGAATTTAATTGTGCAGCAACCGGGAGCCAGTGAAGACTTTTCAGTGCAGGAGAGATGCGGTGCCCGGGTTTAAGGCCAAGGTTAAGTCTTGCTGCCGTATTCTGGATTAGCTGGAGGGGTTGCGGAGTGGAAGATGGTAGATTCAGGAGGTGGCTATTGCAATAGTCAAGCCTAGAGTGAACCATGGATTGGGTCACATTGAGCCTCTGGGGGAAAGTGAGAAAACGGAGATTTCCTTTAGAAGGAAGAGCTGAAAATGGTACTTCCAGGCAATGTCCTGAATGTGAGGGAGGAAGGAGAGAGGGGAGTCGAATATGACTCCAAGGTTTCTGGCTTCAGAAGAGGGCGCAAGGGGAAAGCCCAAAGAGGAAGGCCAGGGGGAAGGGAAGAAGGAGGGAGCAGGGTTCCCGATGGGAAGGATCTCAATTTTACAGGCGTTGAGGCAGAGATCATTGGAGGGGCACCAGAACTGGATGTCAGATAGGCAGTCACGGATGATGGAGGGTGCAAGAGGGCTGGCAGGGAGTTTGAAAAAGAGCTGTGTGTCATCAGCATACCACTGTAAGTTGGAAGAGAAGGAGGAGATGAGACGTGCAAGCAAAGCAAAGCAAGGTAGATGTTAAAGAGCCAGGGGGAGAGGATAGTACCCTGGGGGACACCACCGGTGGAGAGGGAAGTATGAGAGGAGAAAGTACCCAGGATGACTTGGGAAGATTGGTCAGTAAGGAAATATGTTAGCCAGTCCAGTGCCCGTTCTGAGATAGCAAGGGTATCGTGGAGCCTTTGCATGAGGATGGAATGGTTGCAGAGGAGAGATCGAGAAGGAAAAGGACAGCTCGGGAGCTTGAGTCCAGAGATGCAAGCAGTTCTTCATGGGTGTTCAGAAGAGCAGTTTTCCTACCTCTGGATGCTCGGAATTCAGATTGATGGTCATGGAGACCACCAACAAGTTCTGTGTTTGAGTTGAGTTGGGGCAAAACCAACTTCTCCATCAGTTTCCCCAGGAAGGGGGTGAAGGAAATAGGGTGGTAGTTGGCACGGCAGGTAAGATCTGATTATGGTTTTTTCAGGAGTGGGCACACAAGGGAGTGCTTAAGGGAGGATGGGAAAGATCCTTTGACGAAAGAGTGATTGCAGAAATCATTGAGAGCAGGGGCAAGAGAGCCAATGTTATCCTTGATGGTCCTGGATAATCAGGGGGAAACCTGCTTAGAAGTGCCCTTCGTTAACCAGACAACTATGGTAACTTCTTCAGGTGTGACAGGGGTGTAGGAGGAAAAGGAGGAAGGAGGAGGGGGGATGGAGGTGAGGGGGAATGTGCTATGAGGGAGAGTACCAAGGGTGGTAAGGACTACCTGGGTTTTGGAGGTAAAGTGCAAGGCCAGTGCATTGCAGAGGGCCTGGGAGGGAGAAGGGGAGGAGGAGACTGAGGAGGGGTTGGCTAGTTCCCTGCAGATCTTGAAAAGTTCAGCCGTGTTATTGGATGCACCGGAAACCAGTGCCTGAATGTGGGCTCTTTTCTTGGCATGGATAGAGCATCTGTATTGCCTTTGGTTCAGGCGGCAGGCCAGTTTGTCAGAGGATGAGCCTGAGGTTTGCAACTTCCGTTCTGCTGCCCTGCACTTTCAGGGCAGCAAGTTCATTGTCGTACCAGGTGTTATGTTTAGAGGCAGGTTTCAGGTGGAGCCTCATGACTGTGGCAAGAATGTCAACAGTATTGGTGATGGAAAGGTAGAGGGGCAGAGTCAGATGTGGAGTCAGAGGTGGGGGCTGAGGGGGGATGAAGGTGGAAGCGAAGGCAGCCGCAGGCCCTCGTTTAATCGGGCAGATGTTAGAGAACAAGGTTGGTTTGGGGGGAAGTCAGGGGACCTAGGGGACTCAAGTGGGAGGAGAGGAGAGAATGGTCTGACTAGGACAGAGGAGTGACTAGTGGGGGGGAGGTCAGTGTGTATGAGGGTATCTAGACTCTGTCCAGCTGATTGGGTTGGCTCAGAAGGGAGAATGGAGTTGGAAAGTGAGGTGCAGAGGTCAGTGAAGAGCATAAATGCAGATACTGGGGATTCAAATTGGATGTTGAAGTCACCCAGTAGGAGGAGGTTGGATGTGGATGAAAGTAAGGAAGAACAGAAGTCAACCCATTCAGAAAGGAACAGGGTGGTGGTGCCTGGAGGCCTGTAAATGGTGGCAATGGTCAGGGTGGAGATGGAAGAGATTACCAACTTGCAAACCAGAATTTCAAAGGAAGGGTAGAGCTGGGTAGGTAAGATGGAAGCAGGAACCCACTCAGGGAAGTTTAAGGCAAACCCCTGCCAGTGTTGTGAGGTCGGGGCTTGGTGATGATCTTGAAGCCATCATGGAGTAAGGAGTCAAAAGCATAGACTGAGTTGGCATTGAACCATGTCTCGATAAGAGTGAGAATGTTGAGGTCAATGTCTTCAAGAAGGAGACAGATGTCAGTGGAGTGTTTGTGTAACGCTCACCTTAGATCCACAGGGGTGCCTCTCGACTGGTCTGGGTCACTTCCAGGTACACTGCACCTTCCCCGGGGTTCGTTCTGCCAGGAATCAGTTCTAGAAGACAGGAGGTGGATTTTAGCGACCTCTCCTTCTCTCCAGAGACCCACCTCCATGCGTTCTCCCCTCGCGGTTTCCCCTTGGGACTTCTCTCACCTTGATTTTCAGAATGTCGCACTCTCCGTCCTGCCGTGCTGGCAGGGGTGCGTCGCTGTTGGCTTGGCCCGCCAAGTTACTTCACTGGCGATAGCCTGGAGTCCAGACCGGCTGTGTTTTCTTTTTGAGTTGAGTCTGTATCGATGAATGCTCCAATAACCTTCTTTTCTTTTCTTGCAGGGGCTGATGGAGTAAGATGAGGCCGACGGCAGAGTTCGTGAAGGTAAGGATGCACTAGATGTGGCACTGAAAGCATCTTTGCAAGTTGACTGACCTGTGCTGTTGTTCTTTACAAGTCGCGGAAGATTCCTGGAAGCAGCGATATATTGGGACCAACCGCCGAGGATGAAGTTCAGAGTGGCGCAGGTTTTCCAGGAGAGCTGAGTAAGTAGCTTCTGATTCTTGCCTCTGTTGTCCTTGGGATGTAACAGGAGAACGATGTAGAAGTTCCCGAAGGCTCCGACTGGATGGAGGAGCTGAGTTGAACAGGTAAGGATGGCGTGGTTCTTTACAGTCTCTCGCCCGTACAGGCCAGGATGCAGAGCAGGACCCAGTGAACGTCACGCTGCAAGAGCAGAATAACGCGAAGCATGTGCCTCGGGTCGGGCGCGGTTTAAATACCTGGCAGGTATCCCAGGTGCCTTTGGGGTGGACCCCGCCTTGATGCTAGACTGCTTGTTGCAGTTCCCCGATGATCCTTACGGGGGCAGCCATGTTCACCCCTTGTCCATTGGAACCCATACTCGTCAAATGAGCCTGATGCCAGCGGCACAAGGATTGCGTCCAAGGCATCCATGGCGGGCTGAAGTGGGCCTTTCTGGCCTTGTTGGAGTTCTGTGACAGGGGCCCTGGTGCCCTAGTCCTCTAGTCTGGGGTTAAGGTCGTGACAGCACTCCCCCCTAAGGCCCATCTCATGGTTATCCTCCTTTTCGGTCCTGGCTTGTCAGGGTGTTCTCGATGAAATGTTGAAGCAGGCGCGGAGCATGAATGTACTCACTGGGCTCCCATGTCCTGTCCTGTGGACCGTACCCCTTCCAGTCCACCAAATAGTAAAGTTTGTCCTAACATATTTAGAGTCCAAGATGTCCTTTACTTAGTACTCGGGTTCTCCATGAATAATTACGGGCCCTGGAGGAGTAGTAACCCGAGTTCCCGGCTTCACCGGCTTTAGAAGAGATACATGAAACACCGGGTGTATCCTCATGTGGGCTGGTAACATCAACCTAAATGCAGCTGTGCTAATGATGGATTCCACAGGGTACGGTCCCAGAAACCACGGGCTAAATGTCCGCTTACCCTTTATAGGTATGTGTTTTGAGGCTAACCACACCTGATCCCCTACTTGGTAGTCCGGTGCCTTGGTGCGATGCTGGTGCACGTATTTTTTCTGGCTCACCTTGGCTAGTTGAAGATGTTCTTGAGCGTTCGTGAAAGCCTGTGAGATGGTCGTGTGGAGGGTTGTGATAGCATTTCTAGAGTCGTAGGGATGTTTAGCTTGGACGTGCGCACAGATGTCTTCCGTAAACCGTAAAACACAGCATTTGTCCGGTGCTACTGTGCAATTAGTTATTGTAGGCGTACTCGGCGATCCATAAGAGATCTTTCCAATCACCTTCCGCCTGGTGGAGCATGCAGCGCAAGTACTGCTCGAGGGTTTGATTCGTTCTCTCTGTTTGACCGTCTGTTTGGGGGTGTTGAATAGTGGACAGTCAGATGTCTATTTGGGCTAGAGAGCAGCATTTTCTCGAGCAGCATTTTCTCCAGAAGTTGGACACAAACTGAGTCCCTCGATCCGATATTAGGGCTGAAGGGAATCCGTGCAGGTGCACTACGTGCTCGAGGAAGTTTCGGGCGAGGCCGGAGGCGTTAGGCAGACCCTTGAATGGAAAGAAATGAGCCATTTTGGAAAATAAGTCCACGACCACCAGAATGGTGTTGTAACCTTGACAAGAAGGGAGATCAGTGATAAAGTCTAGGGATAGCATGTGCCATGGGGCTGGCGGAATGTACAAAGGTTGAAGGAGCCCGCGGGTCTTGGCTTGGAGGACTTGTTCTGGGCACAGATGCCGCAAGTAGTGATGAATTCAATAACATCTTTGTGCCACGTTGGCCACCAGTAACTCCTCTTCACTTTAGCCAAGGTCTTTGCAATTTCCGGGTGTCCTTCTATGAGAGAGTCGTGATACTCTGAAATGACTTGTTCTTGCAGTTCCTTTACTGGCACGAATAGCCGGTTCCTGTAGTAAGGCAATTGGTCCTTAACACAATAGTGTTCACCTCTGGAATCCCATTCTTGTAGTTGCTCCTGAGTTAGCACTTGCCTGACTTCGCATAGGAGCTCATCCTGGGTCATGGTGGTGGTGATGCCCAGGATTCTGTCCCCTGGGATAATGGCCACAGGATCTGGAGGTACATGTGCCATTTCTTCAGTGCCCATGCGAGAAAGGGCATCCGCTTTGCCATTTTTAACTCCGGGTCGATACGTGATTACATAATCGTACTCCGCAAAGGAAAGGGCCCAGTGTAGCTGCCGAGATGACTGAGCTTTCACATCCTTCAAATACTGGAGGTTTCGGTGATACGTTATCACGGTGATGGTATGTTTGGCTCCCAATAGGTAGTGTAGCCAAGCCTTGAATGCGGCCTTAATGGCCAGCAGCTCCTTGTCTGTAATGGCATAGTTGAGCTCTGGCGGCGAAAATTTCTGTGACCAAAAGGCCACTGGATGTAGTTGACCTGTATGAGGGTCATTTTGTGATAAAACTGCACCCATTGCCATACTAGACGCATCTGTTTCCACAATAAAAGGAAGGTCTGTACGTGGATGCCGCAAGCTCGGGGTGGTGGTAAACTTCGCCTTGAGTTCCTGGAAGGCCTTCTCCACCTCTTCTGTCCAACGGAAGGTCTTGTTGCATTTCTGTAATAATGAAGCAATTGGATGCACAATTTGAGAGAACCCGGGAATAAAGCGGCGGTAAAAGTTCGCAAAACCTAGCATACTCTGGACACCCTTGATTGAACTTGGTGCTGGCCAGTTGAGGACTGCGTCGACCTTGTGTGTATCGCCTTAGGTGAAAGGACAAAGTCCAGAAACTCCATATCCATAACATGGAACGAGCATTTCTCCAGCTTAGAGGTCATGTTGGCGAAGCTTGGTCAAGACTGCCCGTACATGCCCTATGTGTTCTTGTTCAGATGTTGAGTACACCAGGATGTTATCGATGTACACAAGGGCGCAGGCATCAATGAGTTCTCTGAGCTCATTGTTCATGAAATATTGGAACGCGGCTGGGGCATTACACAGACCGAACAGCATTACTTGATTTTCGTATAGGCCGTACTTGCTGCGGAATGCCGTTTTCCACTCGTCCCCTTCTTTAATGCACACTAAATGGTTGGCCCCTCTAAGATCCAACTTGGTATAAATCTGGGCTTCTTTAACCTGGTCTAGTAACTCCGGGATCAGTGGCAGAGGATAACGGTTTTTGACGGTGATTTGGTTCAGAGCACGGTAGTCGATACACATTCTCAAGTCTCCTTCTTTTTTCGGTACGAAGAATAACGGAGCCGGGCCGATGACTTGGACGGGCGGATGAAACCGTTGGCTAGGTATTGCTTCAGATAGGTTTTCAGGTGTTGGTTTTCAGGTTCTGTGAGCACATAGATACTCCCATATGGAATCCGGGCTCCAGGCAGCAGATCGATCTGGCAATCGTAGGGTCTGTGGGGTGGCAAAGTATTTGCTTGCTCTTTTTGAAAAACTTCCTGAAAGTCTTGATAGTGCACTGGCAGCGCAGCAACCCCTGCCAGGATGCCCACTGCACCCTCACGCACAGGAGAACTGGCATGCTTCCCCTTCCGACCTTTTGGGTAGCAAGTGTGCGTGCAGCCATGGGCGAAACCCAATTCACAAGCACGCCAGTTGATTTGTGGTTTATGTGCGACTAGCCATGGCATTCCCAGGATTAGCCGAAACTGTGGTGCCTTGATCAGATCGAAGGTGATGATCTCGCAATGCCCATCCTCACACAAGAGGGTGAGTTCTGTGGTGCATTCGGACACAGGACCCGAGGCGATTTCGGTGCCGTCAACAGTAGTGACCATCTCGACGGTTGGCTTAAGGCAGAGAGGTAGGCCCATCTTTGCTGCGACGTCCTGATCTATGTAGTTCCCCACCGCTCCACTATCAATATAAGCTTCCGTTGAATGCATGACAGATGGCTGCTGGTGGGTGATCAGGATCACAGGTAGAGCAAAATGGGAGGTCTGTAGTTGAATTTCCTCGCTCAACAATTGGACCCCTACAATTGCCGGGCTTGGCAGTTTTGCGGCTTCTCACCGGGGGTCTCTTTGTCTGTAGCCCCGACAGTCCTTCTGGGCGACTTGACGGGACACTCTTTAAGGAAGTGGCCGGCCTTTCCACAATACAAGCACAACTGTAGCTCACTCCTTTCTCCCGTTTGGCTTTGGTCAAGGGAGGACTGACTCCTCCTATTTGCATGGATTCAATGGCACCTTCGGATCCTTGAGGAGCTTGGTCTTTGGGACGCACAAAGACAGGGCGGGCATCCAGTTTACCACAATCGCTTTTTCAGTCTTGCAGTCGCTGATCTAGTTGCACCACTAAGCTAATGAACTCGGCGCAATTCCGGGGTGGGTGCACCACTTGAGCCAAAACGTCCTTCAGCTCCCCTCGGAGACCCCGGTGGAACAGGGTGGTCCGTTTGTCATCAGGCCATCCGCCTCTACCAACAGTCTATTGAAAGTGGCAATATGTATGTCAGCAAGTCGTGGTTCCCCTGACGAAGGGACAAAAGTTCATTATCTAAAGCCTTTCCATGGTGGCGTCGGGCAAAGAGCTTTTCCAGCTCCTGTAGAAACCCTCCAAAGTCCTGTAACAGGGGGTCATCCCAACTGATGAGTGGCACTGACCAATCTGCAGCACTTCCATTCAGGTAGGATAGGACGAAGGCCACACACGATTGGTCGGTGGGAAATGCCCCGGGTCTACACAGAAAATTGAGGCGACACTGGTTCATAAAAGTCGCATATTGTCAGGGATCTCTCGAGAATCGCTCCGGAGGGGCTAACGGTACTGTTCCAGGTAGCTTGATCTGGACCAGATTACTCACTGGAGTTGGCATGGAAGGGGCGATCCCTGGCAACGGGGCTTGTCTGGCTTGTGAGGAAAGAAGTTGTCTACTAAGGTCGTCCGTTCTTTCTTTGGTCACAAGGCGTTGGTTTCCTGCCGTGATGAGTGGACCGCTGTGTGCAATTGCCCCAACAATTGGGCCAACTGATCAGGTTCTGAGGTTTCCATACTGGGAGTCCGGGTGGATTATTAAGTACGGCTCCGAGTTCTGTAACGCTCACCTTGCATCCACAGGGGCGCCTCTCGACTGGTCTGGGACGCTTCCAGGTACACTGCACCTTCCCTGGGGTTCGTTCTGCCAGGAATCAGTTCTAGAAGACAGGAGGTGGATTTTAGCGACCTCTCCTTCTCTCGAGAGACCCACCTCCCTACGTTCTCCCCTCTCGGTTTCCCCTTGGGACTTCTCTCACCTTGATTTTCAGAATGTCGCGCTCTCCGTCCTGCCGTGCCGGCAGGGGTGCGTCGTTGTTGGCTTGGCCCGCCAAGTTACTTCACTGGCGATAGCCTGGAGTCCAGACCGGCTGTGTTTTCTTTTTGAGTTGAGTCTGTATTGGTGAATGCTCCAATAACCTTCTTTTCTTGTCTTGCAGGGGCTGATGGAGTAAGCTGAGGCCGACGGCAGAGTTCGTGAAGGTAAGGATGCACTAGATGCGGCGCTGAAAGCATCATTGCAAGTTGACTGACCTGTGCTGTTGTTCTTTACAAGTCGCAGGAAGATTCCTGGAAGCAGCGATATAGTGGGACCAACCACAGAGGATGAAGTTCGGAATGGCAGAGGTCTTTCAGGAGAACTGAGTAAGTAGCTTCTGATTCTTGCCTCTATTGTCCTTTGGATGTAGCAGGAGAATGATGAAGAAGTTCCCGAAGGCTCCGACTGGATGGAGGAGCTGGAGTTGAACAGGCAAAGATGGCGTGGTTCTTTACAGTCTCTCGCCCGTACAGGCCAGGATGCAGAGCAGGACCCGGTGAATGTCACGCTGCAAGAGCAGAATAACACGAAGCACGTGCCTCGGGTCGGGCGTGGTTTAAATATTCGGCAGGTATCCCAGGTGCCTTTGGGGTGGACCCTGCCCTGATGCTAGACTGCTTGTTGCAGTTCCCCGATGATCCTTGCAGGGGCAGCCATGTTCACCCCTTGTCCATTCAAACCCATACTCGTCAAATTAGCCTGATGCCAACAGCACCAGGATTGCATCCAAAGCATCCGTGACAGGCTGAAGTGGGCCTTTCTGGCCTTGTTGGAGTTCTGTGGCGGGGGCCAAAGTGCCCGAGTCCCATAGTCTAGGGTTAAGGTCGTGACAGTTTGTTGACTGAGCGGGCATTATGAGTTGCCAGGTGGAGGAGATCTGTGCCTTTGAAGGTTTTATGTGCAGGATCGTGGTACATCAGTCAGAGGAGGGGACGAGAGAGTAGAAGGCAGAGATGCAGGAGAATGGAGGAAGTTAATGAGAGAAGGCATGATCCTGTCAAAGAGGAGGAGGTTGGGTTGTGGATTCTGAACCAGGTTAGTCCCAGTGTGATAGACAGTAACGAAGCAGCGAGAGGATGAGAAGCTGGTCTAGAGGATTTCCCACTTCGTGCCACTGTTAATGGTAAAACATGTGGACGGAGAGAGAATCGAGATGAGATGGTGGGTCCATAGATCTGGAGAGGGGACAGAGAAGAGGATATCAGTGAAAACATCTCTAGAAGAAGCGCTGGCATAGGTGTCTGCTATGGGAAGTACAGGATTTGCACTCAAGATGTCTTTTTTTGTGCTTTTTTCTATCAGACTTTGTGAGAGTGAATACGTGATGGTGTAGCAATTAGAGAATATAGGAGAAATGCAGACAGCCATAGGTTGGCAGAGGTTTGGATAGAAAAGAAAGAGGAGTGGCTGCACAGTACAATTCTAGCTAAACACACCAGGAGGCCTAGTAGGAGATGTCAAAATGAAGGCATAGCACAGAGAAATGCAGGAGGTACAGATGGAATGCAAACACACCTAAATCCAATTTTAAAAATGGAGGCACAACACAGTGAAATGCAGAAGGTTCACAGATGGAATACAAACACACCTAAATCTGATTTTTCAAAAAAGGAGGGACAGGTGGAATACAAGCACACCTAAATCTGATTTTAAAAATGGAGGCAAAAACAGTGAATGCAGGAGGTGCAGTGCACAGATGGGATACAAACACACCTAAATCCGATTTTAAAAAGGAAGCACAGATGGAGTACAAGCACACCTAAATCCGATTTTAAAAATGGAAGCAATACAGTGAAATGCAGTAGGTGCACAGATGGGATAGAAACTATCAAATACACCAAAATCCGATGTTAAGAAGGAGGCACAGATGGAATACAAGCACACCTAAACCCAACATTTAAAAGGAGGCACAGATGGAATACAAGCACACCTAAATCCGATTTTAAAAATGGAGGCAAAAACAGTGAAATGCAGGAGGTGCACAGATGAGATACAAACTATCCAACACACCAAAATCCGATGTTACGAAGGAGGCACAGATGGAATACAAGCACACCTAAATCCGATTTTAAAAATGGAGGCAAACACAGTGAAATGAAGGAGGTGCACAAACGGGATACAAACACACCTAAATCCGATTTTAAAAAGGAAGTACAGATGGAATGCAAGCACACCTAAACCCAACATTTAAAAGGAGGCACAGATGGAATACAAGCACACCTAAATCCGATTTAAAAAAAGGAGGCACAGATAGAATCAAGCACACCTAAATCTGATGATTTTAAAAAGGAGGCACAGATGGAATACAAGCACACCTAAATCTGATGATTTTAAATAGGAGGCACAGATGGAATACAAGTACACCTAAATCTGACTTTAAAAATGGTGGCACAACACTGTGAAATGCAGGAGGTGCACAGATGGGATACAAACACACCTAAACCCAAAGTACCTAGTAGTGCTAAGTGCGCAGATGGAAGATGAGTGTTGATTGGAGTGTGGAAAGAAGAAGGCAAAGGCAGAGTTGATGTTAGGAGAGATAGTGGTGGAGGTCAGCCAAGCTCACTTAGATGACTGCAGGGAGCGTAGATAGCCTAGGAACCCATAACCTGGGAGAAGTAGTTAGTCAGGAGGACGGAGCATAGTTTGACAGGTTATGGCCCTCCAGGCCCTCCTCAGCCTGGATATGCACAAGCAGGGCCTTAGACGCGGGCCTTTGTTTTTGGTGCTGGCTTGCGCCTCCCGGTGGCCCTAATTGTTAGAAGTAGATATAGGTAGCCAATCAAAGGGGACCAGGCTTGATGCAAAAGGAAGGCTCCACTGGCCTATGCCGGGCTGCCACCTTGGAGAGTGGCCGCCGATCAACAGAGCTCAAACACAACACCCTGCAAAAGCCCCATATAGCATCCTAACCAACACGATGCATCAACATGATAAACGTTATGCTGGAGAAAGACTTTTGAAGCTCTTGATCCAATTTAGGTGCGAGTCTCGCGCACAGCGGAACATGGTGACAAATGCACAATACTTGATGTTAAAAAGCAGAACTTAAGTTACAAATGCAGGGTGATGTGGGCAACGGGTTTTACCTTCCTGGAGTTCTGATCACGATGAAGGAGGATGCAAAGGGGCTGGATGGAGCTCAATGCTCTGCTGCTTTTTCCTTGGAGAAATGATAGATTAGTGGATAGTTTCTCTCACTTCTGCTCGGGATATATTTTTTCAGATTAGTGGATAGAGTCTTTCACTTCTGCTCAAGATATATATTGTCAGATTACTGGACAGGTTCTCCCACTGCTACTCAGGATATTTATTCTCATATTAGTGAATGGGTTCTCTCACTTCTAAGGAAATGTATTTTCATTAGTGGAGAAGTTCTCTCACTTCTGCTTGGGATATATATACTCAGATTAGTGGAGAGGATCTCTCAATTCTTCAAGATGAGTGATAGGTTCTCTCACTTCAACTTAGGATATTTATTCTTGGATTAGTGTATAGGTTCTCACACTTCTACCAAGGATATATTTTCCCAGATTAGTGGGTAGGTTTGACATGTCATTTCCCATGTTTGCCCATGCCAGTCATGCTTAAAACTACATGTGGTATGAGCCACAGACCCTTCCTTGTTGCTAAACGCACAGTGCGATGCAAACACTTTCATAATTAGCAAAATGTAAGCTGCAATATTTGCTTTTGCTGAGTTGAAGTATAGTAAATTTGTTTTTTTTCAATAGTCTGGGCTGAGCAACTGCAACTTTGAGTCTGGTACACCACAGTTCTCTTGTATAAACAAAAGCCACTCACATCTATATAGGATATTTCTAGGACAAGAGTCAATGTTTTAACAGATAGAAAATAACACATAACAAGGCACTGTGGAGGAGAACTTCATATCTCCATCCGAGCTGTAGTTTCTGTCCGCTAACAGTTTTGTTGGAAAGATTCCTAGTGCTGTATGATGAAGTCGTCTTTGGGTAATATTTACACAAGAAAGATGCTGTCTGCTAAACACTTTTATTGGAATGATTCCTAGTGTTGGATGAGACTACTTATTGTTATTGCTTACAGAAAAAAGATGTGTTTCGCTGATACAACCGTTATGGAGCAATTCTCCCCCTCGCCTATGAGTGGACAACTACGGCGATTGTAGGCGTGGAACAATGAACACCCGAAGAGTATAAATAAAACATGCTTCAGGCCTTGCACACAGCTGTTCAGGGCAGCAGAGCTGGCAAGGGCAAGACACAGATGGCTGGCAGACTGAAGATAGAGCACATGGGCTTTCCAGAAGGGAGGGGCAACTCGCTTATCTTTCCTCAGCTGGATTTAAAGCTACAAGCTGGATTCTGGATGTTTTGAAGCATTTTGATTCCCTAAAGGACTCTGTCTATTGACTTTTGAGCAGAACTTGAGCTGCTTGGGGAACAACTAGTTTTTTCTCCCCAAGGCTAATCAGCTCACCACCTAAGAGCAGACACTTTATTCTAGATTGGCTATATGATGGCACCGTTAATCCTAATTATGGTGCATCAATAGGAGGCTTTTTAATATTTTTCGAATTTTTCAATTTTTCAATTTACCTTGAATTGTGTATATTCCCAGGCATCCAGTCTTCTCCAGCCTTCTTGGTTAGTGAGAAGGGGAGGCCTTTTACCCTTTATTTGATATCACATTGAGAACGGTATTGAGGTATTGATTGAGGCAGATGCTTCTATGAGGTTCCCTACAATGATTTGGTGAGGTAGGTGCTATATTGCCTAGCATAATTTGTGAGGTTATCTATCATGACCTCGTGAGGCAGATAGTTGATTTTTAAGGTAACTATTATTTCTTGGAGAAGCTTGATCAGTCTAAGTCTTGAATTGAGGTAGAGGCAAAGACAATGATTTCAGCTTTTTCCTTGATTACTTTTTGCATTTTAAGTGTGTTGTGAATACTTATGATAAGAATGGCAATGTTTCTTTATTACAAATTTCGCATAATTAAAAGATGTATTTTTTTAAATGAGAGTGTAGGAAGCATTCATTGATTGTTCATTATTGATTGATAAATATTTGAACATGAACTTAAAGAATGGGGCATACATCTAAATACATTGTGTATTGATGTGTCTTTTATGGTACATGTCTTTTAATACACATACAAAAGGATGGAGTAAGCAGTGAACTATCAATACAAATATATGTGACATTGGTAACCCCTTCTGTGCTGATGAATGAGTAGCTGCCACCCACTGCAGGGTGCAGGGAGTTCATGACCTTTTCCCATAACTGATGTGTACTTAGAGGTACATGATTTTCCCTACCCCTACTCCTCCCACAGCCCCTGCTTGGAGGGTCTTGGACACTCCCCTGGGGGTGGAGGAAAGGCTCTGGAGGTAGAGTTTATAAAAATCACATCACTGTGACACCCTTTCCTACACCCTAATAATATTCACCCCACCTGGCTACTGAAGAGGGGCAACGTGAGTTGCTACAGGCCTGGCGATACAAAGAATACAATACACTCTAGTGAAGAACAGGGTGTCAAATAAAGCTTAACGCACTCTAGTGAAGAGCAGGGTGGCTTTTCAAGCAAATAATCTTGACAGTTATCTAGCTAAAAGGTTTAAAATGGCTAGCCCACATGATGATGCCCCTATACCTGTAAACTGCCGCCGTGACGTGTTAAAGATGTCAACACCAACTTCACAGTGGCAGTGGCAGTGCCTGGAGGATTGCCAAGGGTACCATGTTCACATATATGAAGACAATTGTACCAAGCCGGCAGATGTGCTTGAGACCCTACACATTGGAAGGGATCTAAATCAAATACAATAAACACCATATGGGTATCCTGAAGTAACCTTGCAGCAGGTAGACCACCAGAACTGGTTTCAAGGGAATTGACAAAACCCCAGCACAAGGGCTAGACATGGCCCATTTGCTATGCAAGTGATAACCTTAGAATAAATCCTTATGGTCCACCCTAACAGGGGGGCAAATGAAACATACACATGGGAGCAATATGGCATTCTGGTGAGATATTTTGACACGGTCTACATTCAAGCTGTAGAAGATAGAGCTTTGGGAGCTGCCCCAGCAGAACTCATACCAGTAATAGCAGGGGAGGAAGGAACTCTTCATTTCCAGACCCTTAAAGCCTTCTTGGGCACTTTTCCACAAGGCAGGAAGACATCCCTAGATGGTATTCCAGTACACTGAGCCAGCTAGAGGCAATGCTAGCCTCAGGTCACTCCTCAGGAGAGGCAGAGGGTGTTAGAAACCATAATGCCAACAAGTTATCATCCACCCATGGAATAATGTGATAGTTGGGTTTCAGTATATAGCTGTTTGTACCTACATTTAACTGGGACTCCTTCAATTACAGCACTAACCTCCATTCTGGGAGAGAAATTTAACAGCAATGAGTTTAGGACTGGCAATAGTTGGGGGCAATTACTCCATGATAGATGGAGCACTCAAGCCCCTCATAAAGGAGAATCAGTGAGAGTAGAAGTCTTCAGACACCTAGAATTTTTTTTCCCAGTGACCAGGTAAAGAAACTCCAGTTGTGAGAGGTCCGTAGGCAGAGATCACCTGGATAGATCCAAGGGGAGGGTGAAGGAAGGAATTAGGTGAGAGTACGCACTCTAAAAAGGCACCACCTACTAGCACCACTGATATCAGACAGGAACAAGTCATAAATGCATTCTCAGCTAGAGGGAGGACAGGAAGCACAAGGGCTTCCAGCATGGCCCCTGCCAAGGAAGAAAGGGAGACCTTTCGTTGCCGAACAATATCTGTAGGAAGAGATAGCACCCATCCCAGCCAAGAAGCTGGTTGGGATAGAAGACCCATTAAGGACAGAAGCGGTGAAAAAAGCACCTATGAGTTGAGACATAGGTCACAGCTTAGGCAGCCACAAAGATACAGAGATTACAACTATCCTTTTTCTCCTTCACAGAAAGAGAAGAAACAGGGCTCGCCTCCCAGGGAGAAAAAGGGGAAAGGAAGCAAACTGCAGCTTTGAGAGTGGGCAATGGAAACAATGGTAGAAATGTGTAGTATATCATATAGGTGACATGCGTCACGCCCCCCGCGAGCCTCGGTCAGTGGAGGTGTGCTGGAGATTTCATGAGGGACGCAAGACTGATGGTTGGAGAGCGGTGAAGGAAGGGCAAAGAGACTGGTAGGGCCTGTAACAGTTATACTTTATTCCCATGTGTACTTTATTCCTATGTGTATGAGTTAATAAACTCCCATTACTCCCTACTTTGCCTATGACTCTACTTGCATCTGCCCCCACTACAATTGTGACGAGGATGGGATAAGCCCCGAGCCCCGCTATCACACGTCACAACGACTTACTTAACCAAACCAGCTGATGCAACAGTTGAAATATACATGACATGCAACGAGTAACACAACAATGGTTAGCAAACCGCAGCACCCTGATGCAACGCTCCCAAACTCAGCATGTCACTGCAGCCCTCTAATAATTGCCTGCACAACATTTCTAGCCCAGTTAGCACAGCGTACCCTGTCACTAAAGTGATGCGAGAGTATGCATGCGCGGACAGCTCCCAAATACGTCAGGCCACCTCTACCATATTACACAGTATAAAGGAGCATGTACTTATAAAAGACTGCTTTCAAATAAATGTAACTTCTGCTACTGCACAACAAGTGATTTCTACCATATAACACGGCGTAAAGGAGCATGCATTTCTAAAAGACTGCTTTCAAATGAATTTAACTTCTGCTACCATACAACTCAGTACATAAAAGCATATTCCTTCAAATTCTTAGATACATCAAGTGATTTCTACGTATAACACGGTGTAAAGAAGCATTATACTTCTACAAGTTGTTTCCAAACTAACACAACTGCTTCTGCCACACAACAGAGTATATGAAAATACTGACCTTTCAAGGGATTCAAACATGTGTTTACATGCCACATGGTGCACGAACTACACTCAAACACCAGATCCTAAACAACATTTAAGCAGCCTACAGGAAAGAAAAAACACAACAGACAATCCTCCTCAAACGGCCTGCACTATATTTCTTAATTTGACAATGGCGTTCAGCAGTGTGCCCCCACCAGCTTTCTTTCTGCCTGAAGTAGGAGAACCTGCAATACCTTAGAAGAGATGGATAATGTCTTTTGAGCACCATACTGGTGTAACTTGTGATACCAATTACAGTGTTGAGAGGAGGAAGTCCCTTCTATTAGATTGCCTAGGCCCTGCTGGTCTAGAAAAAGGTGAAGATTTACCAGACCTCCCAGAAAATAAAGATGAAGATTCAAATGAAAATGTAAGAGCGGTCAAGAAAATATGCAAACACTGCAAAAAGAAGTTGAGTGCTATTTGTTTGGAAAGAGAGTACAAGAAGAAGGCAAAAGTGTGGAACAGTACATCACAGGCCTGGGAAAATTGGCCAGGACATGTAACTTCAACAATCAACTAGATGAACGTCAACTTATGTTAGAGTGTAAAAGTGCAAAAGTTAGAGAAAAACTATGGTCAGAAGATGACCCTCCTTTGGATACTGTTCTGAGAGTAGCTAAAGAAGTAGAACACACAGAGAAATGTGTCAAAGTATTAAAAGAAAGAATAAAAGACACACGCTTAAAGGCAGAAATCACACCACAACCCATGAACTTGCCCAAATTGAATGACAACACATCAGCTTTCAGTGATAATATCGTCAAACGGAAAGCAGTAGACAGAATATAGAAACCCACATGAAGAGACGACAGGAAGGCAGACTGTGCATTGGCGCAAGGAGAAGAAACAGTCTAAGGAGGAGCAGCCCCAGAAGATGTTTCCGGTGTGATAGCGCTAATCATTGGGCAGACAATCCAGAGTGCCCAGCACTGAAAATTATCTATTGCATATGCAAAGGCAAAGGTAATCTCTCAAGATGCTCCAAGACTAAGAAACTATCTACCAACTGGATCAGCAGTGACCACATTGAGGAAGAAGTCGAAGAATGCATATCCATGGTGATGGATGAAAATGAGGAAGAAATAGACAGTCCCAAAGCCCCAGTATTAGTGGATAACACATTCCATTTCCATGATGATGTATTCAGGTGCCAGGTACACACTCTTACCCCAAGAGTACCCTTCTTTTTCTGGTGTATTTGCTAGATATTTTTAATCTTTTCAGAATTGCTCATTTGATTCATCGATGACTTTGTAAATTATTAGTATTGCTTTTCGCTTTTTTGTAAATGTTGCCTATTGCTGATTTTGTTGCATATTTTGTTGGAAAACATAAATAAAAAAAAATAGGACACCAAAGGAAAAGTGTATGTGACGAAAAAGGGAAAAACTCCCTGAATGAGTTCAACACATCAAAGAAAACTCAAAGTGAAATTAGATCCTAATGCTGAGGAAACAGTACTCACTGTGAGAAGTGTCAACAGTGAAGAGAAAGTAGTAAATGAGATATTTCGAGATGAAATAGGCCGCCTACATGGATTTGTGCACAAAATAAAAATGTAAAATGACTGCAAATCATTGGCACAGGAAAAATGTAGCATCCCTTTATCGATCAGAGAAGAGGTTAAACTAGAATTGAGGAAATTAGAAATTCAAGGCATCAAAGCATAGATGCAGCAGAATGGGTTTCTCCTTTAGTAGTATTAAGGAAGAAAACTGGAAAACTCAGAATTTGTGTACCTATGAAATAACATAACAAATGTGTTATGCTAGAGAGACATCCACTACCCAACAAGCAGGAAATTATATCAACTATAGGTCCAGCAAAGTACTTCTCCACTCTGGACCTTGCATCGGCATACCATAAAGTGAGACTACATGATCCAAAGTATGTGACATATACTGAACAGTTAAACCAGCAAAGAGAAGAGCGTGCACTCTGTGCAATACCTCTAAGAGTACCTATACCTAAGAGAATATGGGAGGTAAAATACCCATTAAGGAAACCAAACTTGCATCCAAGACAATATGATGGCCATTTTAACGAGATTCTTGAAAGTAGCAAAGAAACTGAATGACCAGGATGAATGGTGATGTCATACAAAGCTGAATCAACACCCAGATAGAAAGATAACCAGACCATTTATAAAGAACAGAGAAATACCAAGGATAAGTGACATCTTGGGATCAAGATGACGAGATTTATGCCACAATTCTTATGAAGAAACTTAGTTAGTTTAAACATGTACAGATGCAATGAAACGCAAGCAGCAAATCAATCATGAAGCTAGCCCCATGCTTAAATAGATTAGACCGTGCCAAGCGCCAACATATACCTATATACCTCATATATGCATATGGACAAGTAAAGAATACGTGTTTTCACTACGTATAAAGCAGTACTGAACAACAAGGAAGGCCTCATTCTAGTGTTGCAGTTGAGAAAAGCTATTGAATTAAACAGAATACATTTCAGCTAAGGAGTTCACTGAGAAAAGAAAGCCAAGGTCTTATCAAACTGGAGTTTGCTGACATTGGATACACTTAACATGAAAGAACAGAAGCACCTGTTCAAGAAGGTCAAGCAAAGACAACAGACGTCAGAGGGCTATTGAAGAATAAAATCAAATACAAGAAAAGGCTCAATTCATGGTGTCTAGTCACGTGATGGAAGAAAGTTGGACTAACAAGAAGATCACACCAACGCACGAAAGCTGGATAGTACCCATACTCCTTAAAAATTCTCAGAGAACAGTACAGACTCATGGCCAACTTTAAAGTACTAATTTACACTTGACCATCGAGGTGATGATGGAAAATAAACTATTTCTTTTTGAAGTTTGATGGCTCCCCCCACCACATGACATGGAAGCCTCTAGGGAAAAATCACCCAATACCAGCCCAGAAGAACCCTAAATTCTAGCACTGACCCCCAAAAGAAAAAAAAACACAATGAGAAAACTAAACACACAGTAACTGTTTTCTCCATTCTCAAAGCAAAATCTTTCAACCCCATACACTACCCAAACCACATCCACAAAGGCATTGGAACTCTAGCCTCAAGGGACAGAACCGCAAGGACCCCTACAACCAAACACTCCTCAATTCTCGGACCAAATGTTCAAGAAACATGCACACAAGTTTGCATAATGGGTCAGGAGGACCCAGGAAACCAAATATCCCCTCTAGATAATTACCCACACCAGTGACAGCTAACAGTCCCTACACAATACTTTCTAGCATATTAATCTATTTCCTTCCCTGTAGTCTCGTCCCAACAATTCAATTCTAATCTTAAGCCAATGCAAAGGTGAATGGCTTGCAAAAGGAAAACAATAGCATAGCTGCACAATATCCAGATACCACCCAACATCCTACTAACCATTTCCTCTTCTCTAACACTCACAGTCAGCACACACTTACCATCAACGCCCAGATGGCTAAGGAACCACCGTGCTAAACACCGCAAACTGCAGATCACTCTCAAATCAACTCACAAACCCCAATAGACTCCAACATTCAACAACACAAACACTGGACCCTGCCTATCTGGAAACAATAAGCATGCAGTGTACAGACCAAAACACACCCAGAAAACACACATGCACAGACTCTAGTTACTCCTGGCTCTGCATGCATCAACCCACCCCACTTTACCTTACAGATCCACCAGAGACCCTGGAGACCATGGGAATGGCAGCAGTGCACAGTATAAATAACTTAACATGCCATACCGTTTCCATCAGCCAAACAGGAATGGAAATGTTCTTTTTTTTCTTCGGTCATTTCGCAGAGATGGGGCCTTTAATGGCCAGACTTGGTGAAATGCGCATGCAGCAAATACATGGTTGCTGGGAACCTGTCATACATTAGTGTCGGGACCAAGCTAATGTATGCAAGGGGGCTCGACAGAAATGCTCAGGTCACCTGCACATCTGAGCAATTCTGGAAGCAGCAAAATGAAATTGAGTTCATTTGCTGCGTTTCTTTCATTTGCGCTGCTTTTTGACAATCTGGCCCAATGTCTGACTATACTATCCCATGAGCAAATACTGATTTAGTATTTCTCCTAGTTGGAGAAGGAAACCTCAACGGTTGAATTATCTGCTAAACTCTTGTTTATTAGTAGGTGACATTTGCATATAAATTTTTAATTACAAAGGCTTTAATAAATTACACAGTTACATACATTTTATTTGTATAATAATACTTGTTTTACTCAGAACTATACAAGGTAAATGTTAGTTTGTGGACTTAATAATCCAATCTTTTCTGTCTTTGCAAAGATGCTCTGCAGGTTATCATTGATGTCTGGGATTTGCCCTGCAGCCTCGTACATAAAGGGGGGAGGGGTTGTGACAGCTATGCATCCACTCATCCCCTATTCTACTGATACAATTACCTTACTTTTACTCCTTAAGTAACCACCTCTAATAGGAGGAGAAGCCCTGTTAACCCACATTACCGGACCAACATGATGTCCTGCTCCCTTGCGCAGCCCCTTGCAATATGAGGAGAGGCTCTCCCAGTCTGCATATACTTGCCAACTTGTCTTAATTGGTGTCTGATATAGCCCCTTGTATCTAGAGGCGAGGCTTTCCCAGATGGTATATTTGAGTGTTATTATTGAACTGTACCTATATGTAATTACCGCTCCCAGTCCTGCGTTGAGACTGAACCCTACCTACATGTAACTACTTAATGTGACCCTCCCAGTCTTGCTCTGTGACTGAATGGAATCTATATGTATCTACCTAATGTGACCTACCCAGCTCTGTGTTGGGACTGAACTGTAGCTACATGTAACTACCTAATGCGACCCATCCAGCCTTGCGCTGTGCCTGAACTGCGTCTATATGCACCTACCTAATGTGACCTAACCAGCACTGTGTTTGCGTTGGGACTGAACTGTACCTATATTCAGCTATCTAATGTGACCCATCCAGCCTTGCGCTGTGACTGAACTGTACCTACATGCAACAACCTAATGTGACCTACTCAGCTCTGTGCTTGGACTGAACTGAACCTATATCTAACTACCTAATTATGACCCACCCAGCCTAGCGCTGTGATCAAATTGTACCAGCTGTAACTTCCGAAGTTCAATATGCACTTTCTGTAACTAGTGCCTAGATACCTCTGGGTTTTGTGTGCTGAAATAAATGTCCAAAATAAATAAATACTGAGCAGTTCATTGCAAGATAAGCAGTGTCTGTTTATATTTCAAGCATTTGGAAAAAGAAAGGCACATTTCCCAAAAGATGCCCTGCACTGCAATTGGAAAAATAAAGAGCCCTTCTTTCCCCTTGCTCCAGATTGTTGGGGGGATAAATCATGTTGTATCCCCCCTGCCTAAAATTGTGGGGGGATTTATCCCCACTGCCCCCCCCATTTCCTACCCCCATGGATACTTGGAGCTGTTTCACTCACTGATGTCCGTTTTGTTTAATTAATCCTTTCCATGTGGTATACTTGGAGCTGTTTCACTCGCTGATGACCATTTTGTTTCCCTAAGTGACTTATGTTAATTGACCCCGTCTTCTTTGCCAGGCAAACGGACGAGCATTGAGCATCAATCGTGATCATGTTCCTAGCAGTGTGCTACCACTTCAGAATGAATTTGCAGTATCAGACAAGATTTAATTGCTACACTATTCAAGGTGATTAATGAATAAACGTTGTGCAGTCTGGTATGACAGTAAACCTACGAACAGCACAGGGCAGTACAAGTCACATCTATTACCCAAATACACAGTTCATCTGCAAACGTAACCAGTACAATTACCTGTCTATTTTTATTTATTTGAGAAATTGAAAACATATTATGGTATGGTAAAAACTTGAACTTTATCTTTTCCTCCACTCACTCCTCCACCCCACTTGATTCTGTCTCGCCTGTCATGTTTCAACCTTCTTCCCTTCTTTGACTTCTTGACTTAAACAGACCCCTTACTTCTTTATCAGTCCTGTTCCTCCATCCTTCAACAACCCCTGAGGGAGCTAGTTAGACAACATTTGCGACTAACAGTTTATAAGTGCATCCAGGAACATGACCCCCACGAGCAGACTGGCAAGGGGAGCAAAGGAGCAATTGCCCTCCAGGCTGGCTTGGCTGTTGCCCCATGGGCCAGAACTCTGAAATGTAAAAACAATTATTGAAGAAGATGAAATTCTTCAGAATCTAGCCTGCCACAATCAAACAGAGCACTGCAAAACGTGCTCAGATTCTGTGTAAATGGGGCGAGGCGTTGTCTTGATTTTCAGCAATGTTGTAGAAGTGATTCAACGGCACTCCCCTTACACATTTGATCTATTACAATCCTCAGCATCTTATCAGGACACCTACTTGCCATGGAAAGAAGGTTGCATATCTTACTAGAGTTTGTCCTCCGTTTGATTCTGTACGAATGCTTCCCCTATGTTCTAGTGAATTTCTTGATCACCAGTGTGTTCATACAAACAGAGTTATATAGCACCCGGAATAGCACCCATGGATTTTACATACATAGTGGTTATAGAAATGGCTCTTGGGCTGTTTGTAGTACTTACCTTTGGACACAGTTAATAACGCACATAAAAAGATAGCAAATGAATGAGCAGATGTTCATTGCCCTCAAAGCGCTAACTCCCCAAATGGTTAATAGTATTATTGTCACATATGTGTCAACCAATGTCTTTTTACTGCATCTACCCAGTTAGAGTTATCATAACAAAAACACGTTATTCTTGAAAAACTGTTGTGCCAATAATCAATGAAAAATATATTTATTAAATAAGCTTTAACAAAAAAGTAATGTCTCAAGAAGTTAACATTCAATTTTTCTAGGTTCTTATGTATGAGCCTGATGCTCATTTTCTTTTCCTGAAAGTCTCAATTTGAATATAATACTTCATCAAAATTATGTCTCAAAAATGGAATTCCTAAACTATGATTGATAAATCCCTTCAAAGCTCCTCAAGAATTCGAAATAATAAAAAATGTTCCTTGACTTTTTGAATATTTCTTCACTTAAGTGTTCATCAAATTATAGAGTTGTACATTAAATTATCCATAAGTGTTCCTCCACATGGAGAAGGAAGATGCTGTGGAAAATTTGAATTTGGTTGGTGACAAAATGCTTGAATAAATACTGCTGTTTGATTGGGAGTTGAGCTGCCAGTCTGCACCCAAAATTTGTATTTAATCTGAGGGGCTGCACCCTTACCTTGTTCAACTATGAAAGTCAAACCTTGGGATGAGTCCAAAATCAGAAGCTGAAGTGTCAAAAAGTTTGCTGTATTGTTTGTTCAGTGTGTTTAAAAAAATCACAGCATTTTGAGTATTTCTGACAGTGTTATACTGTGATGGATAATACATTTGCTTTCAAAAGTCTCCAAGACCTTCTTCATCAGATGTTCATAGGCTGAACTAAGGGAAAATGCACAACCTGAGAGTTTTACCAAGACTGGTATGCATGTTATGCAGGGCTGAGATCATCTCACCTAAGAGTTATAAACCTACACCAGAGAACCATTGGCTTTCAGACAGAGCAGGTAGGAGCAGTACACTGTTTAAAGAGACGCTTGCAATAACATAAGGGGTCAAATCCTAAAAAAAAAGTTGGGGCACTCATTAACATACCAATTCAATGCAGCATCACCAGAAATTAGCATATCAAGGTGCTCTCTGGTAAAAATGAGTGGGACTCCTAAAATAAATTAGGGGGACTCTGCGTGTACCCTCAACTAGAGTCCAGTCCAGTCTTTTGTGCTTTCTCACACAGATGTGAAGTGCTTTCTAAAATGGAGGCCTAGTGGACTTTAAAACATTTATAATTATGCTCATGGTAAAAATGTCCAAAGTGCAGGGATTAAAAAGGAAGAGAAATAGTGTTTTATAGCGTAATCATTTATGCAGGTACAATTGCATTGCTGAAAATTCAGCCCCAAAAATGTATGATTTCAAAACCTGACTGCTTGTTCTGAGGGCCCGATGCTGGCTGACTGCAGTGGTTCTAGTTCATATAAACAATGTTTAAACAATGTTCATATTCTCAATGTATAATTTATAAAGCTTTTTTAAATAGAAATTGATAGAAAATGAAAATGAACAAACCTCCTTGGTGACTAAGAAACAAAACAGTTAATTAATTAAACATTCATATGTCATACATTTCAAAAATCCATACATTCCCATAAAATGTATAATAATAGAGATAGGGGAAAACAATAATGTCAAGTTAGGAAATAAGAAATAAGCTCATTTTCTAAGTGGAATTATTTCCTCTTTTGTGTTGTGACACCACAATAGGTGTGTCTATGGTTCTATAATTTTGCATACATAATTTGCTCAACAATTGCATATTTTGAGATCATCTGATGTTCCAAAATGCACATATCAGACATGTTTTGACATTGCAGCATATTTCTTTACTGGCCTGTCTTCCTCAGGGTGAAACAATTAAGTATGCCATCCAGATCGATGTGTATTATACCCTACAATGGCGTATATCTATCAACTCACGTCATTTAGCTACACAATCCTGACAATTGGTGCAGTTAGCTGTCATATACCTGACTAGTGGATGTCACTTTGTGCCATCATGTTGGATTATCAGTCAAGTTTTATTTCGGGAGGATAGCTCAGGGGCAACATGCTCGCTTTGGAAGGAAGAAGACACAGTGCAACACAGGTTCGATCCCTGATAAGCACGTTATAAATAACCTATCATATCGTATGAAAAAGCAATGGGAGGGATTTCAAACTTATCTTTATTCTTACTATGTTCTATGTCTTTAATGCTCCAAGAGAGACAATAGCCAGGATGGAGTCTTCCTTTGATTCCTAGGAGGGAGGCTAACACCTCCTGTCAGGCCACAAGATCTATCACCAGCGAATCTGTTGCAAACCCTGCTTAATAGAGGCAGTCATGTAACAAAGGCCAGCCTTATACAAGGGTGCTGCACAACAAAGGGCCTTTGAATTTGCAGGCATGGGAAGGGAGCAGAATTATAGTAGTCAGAAAAGGGAAAAGTGAACATGAGAAAGGGGCCCATCACCTTGGTTTTCTTGGTGGGGCTTGATTACCTCCCTTCCCTGTCCTCTCCATTTCCTGCAAACCACAGAATTCTTGGTATGGTGCAAGAAGTTGAAGCTCAGTTGTTAAAGCGACAGGGACTGGCCCCTTACAGCATTCTTGCATTTTTCCAGTCCCTAGTGGCAATTTGCCCTTACATGAAAGGGCCCTACTACCGCTTCCTTGATTCATCGTGGACGCTCTAGAAGACAAGACAAATTGATTGGACCTCTATTGGGAGTGCATTCTGTTCCAAAGTCCTCCAAGAGTTAGGTGAAGATAGACGGTATGCAAGGCAGAGGAGAGCCCTGTCCCCTTAGCATCCCCAGGGAACAGTGGTAGTGACTGCTGTTTGGGCAAAGGTCTGACTTTCGACCAGTTGCACTGGAACTAGGCTCCTCACTGGAGGTGAATGATCCCCTGAAGTTGCAAGGCAAGCTCCCTGGCTGGAGTGTGAGTGCAAAAAGAAAGGACTTACCCTGTACTAGAGCCCATGAATTAAGACTCGCAACAACCAGAAATCCCAGGAGCAGCTGGAATCCTGTGTGCAAAGCTTTGAAGCACCTTCAGTCTGACAGGACCCATGATGATGCTTTTGAAACTAATTGCATCTTCGAACTGCTCACCTGCAGGTTAGATCTGTAACAACGCCATTTCACACCAGTCGCATTCTTCGCTGCCTTGGTTTGAACACCAGCTCACCGCTACAGAAGTCATCAACTCACTGCATCTTCGAGCACCAAAATGAAACAGCTTGCCCTCACCTCGACCCCACTTGACTATTGACTCAAAATGCTGGAAATCATTGTCTCATCCACAGTCTCGACCCAGCAATAAGGTCATCTCAAACTGACTTTACTGCCAACCACACTGCATTGAATGCCAACTTGAACTTCCCACTGACTTGCTGCCCGGATCAACATGACTCCATGCAACTCAAACCCAGTACTGCCACATGGAAAGCACAGAGAAACCCAGATGGATGCTGTCAAGCTACCTAAGACCAAGTACAAGGCACTGTCAGGAGACCCTGTCCCCCTGGCTCATTTCTTGGAGCATAGTGACTTATAAGCCCCTTTTTGCACCTTTTCTTGCAAAGACATATCCTTTAAAATGACATTGCTGCAATTGCTTGCCTGACTACCTCTGATCAAGTCCCCAAAGTGTTATTCTCCACAAGTTCTGCATTCTCTGTGTTCTTTCCACACGAGTGGGATTTTGTTGGTGTTCTAGTTAGTTATTTTCACGCTTGAATTTTTTAATTGAAGTATACATATTTTTATCCAACCTTGATTAGAAATTATTTTATTTTGGAGTGTTTGTATTATTGCTGTTTGGATTGCTACTGTCTTAATTTCACATGCCCCCTGAGAGTGTTGTGTGTCCTCAGCTCACTTTAGCACAAAAGGCAAAGGAGGGATAATGGTCGGTCTGTGTCTGCTTTACCTTTATGATTTGGATCCCTGCTGGTGTAGTAGTAGTAGTAGTGTAGGGCTGGGTATCCGCTTTAGCCACTACTCCTACCTGTACTCATGCAGTATGTATGTGACAATGATCGTTCATGGATTGTGTTCACCCTGGGTAAAGAACACATTCCTACTTCACTCTTTTCCCATATTGAATTCTTCCATGGCCCATACAATGCGTACTTTTAGAGGGGGTTGAGAAAGGAAAGCAATATACTGTACATTCAGTGCTTAAATTGCAAAACAAGTGCCAGTGTCCATTTGTCTTAACTGGCTGTTAAACATCTATATATCATATTAAGTTCCATGACTAAGCTGCGGAAAAAGCGACATGTTGGTTTACCTTGTGTTCTGTGAGGAATTAAATGCCATTTTTGCAACCCTCGTGTTTCCGAGATAATTTTTTGCAATTTGCAAGGCAGTGCGTGGCAGTGCCCATCCCTTGAGCATCTAATTACAATCTTGCTTGATTGTTCATTTTGTTTCCATCAGATTCCATCATATTATGCATGTGGAAACAAAAGGGTGCATTAAAAAAAGATCTTTGCTCTTCAACACACCTGAATACTATTTACTGGCGACAAATCAGTTCCTGACAGTGTGACAAGGAGAAACATATTATTGTCTCATAGAAAGTTCTCTCTAAATAGTTTTTATTCAGTGTAGTGCTTTATAATGTCCTTGAGAATCGTTGTTTTTTCAGTTGTCTTTATTTATTTATTTATTTTTATTTATGTATTGGGTATTTATAATGCTCCTATACGCCAAGGTGTTTCAAGGTGCAACAAGACTAGGAGGAGAGGGGCAAGGGATGAGGAAAACAAAAACGATCCTACTAGGCCTTGTGTCATTCAGATCGTGCAAGTGCAGTAACAAGAACTGCACGGGAGAGGGGTGGGAGAAGTGCCGGTCAGGGCAGAAAAGTGCCCATGGGTTATGCAAGTGCCGAGGGTAGACAGGTGGACTAGTGGAAAAGAAATGCATAGAGTGCAGGGGAAGAAGGTCAACATGCTAAGTGCGAGGGATGGGCTGGAAGGCTTCAGTGGGGTGCAGGGTCAGTCAGGCAGGTGCAGGGGGAGGGAGCCCATAGGGCATGTGTAGGTTGGGGGCGGTCGGGAGAGCCAGTGCAGGGGTAAACTGGTCGAGGAGAGCCTGGCATCCTGTAAGATCTGAAGACCCCAGGCAGCCAGTCAAAAGGTGGCAGAGGGGTACATTAGCAGGGAAGGGGGAGGAGGAGAAGGAAAGAGGAAGAAAAAAGGGGGTCTTGAGAAGCTTCTGGGACTTAAGGAGATCCGGCTCAGGTCTGAGAGGGGCAGGGAGGCCATTCCAGAGAGAAGCACCTGTGGAGGAGAGAGATTTACCCCTCACTCTCTGCTTGGAAAAGCTTCTTATCTGCAGAGAGTTGGAGCTAGAAGACCAAAGGGCTCTAGCAGATAGTTATTTTGGGAGAGGGAGTAGTGTGGTCCAAGGAACCAGAACATCTTGTGGATGATGCAGAGGGTCTTGAACTTATTCCTTGCAGCAACTGGGAGCCAGTGGAGAGAATTTAGGGCTGGAGAGATGCAGTCCCTGGGCTTGAGGCCAAGGATAAATCTTGCAGTCTTATTCTGAATTAGTTGACGCGGGCGAAGGGAGGAATTAGGTAGATTGAGGAAGAGGCTGTTGCAGTTGTCAAGCCTGGAAACCACAGCTCTGGAGACATTGAGTTTCTGAGGTAAGATGAGAAAAGTGAGAATGCCTCTGAGCGGCTGCAGCTGAACGCGGGCCTTCTTGGCAAGGTCTGTGATGTGAGGGTAGAAGGAGAGAGAGGAGTTGAAGATGACACCAAGGTTTTTTGCCTCATGGGAGGTTGAGGGGAGGGGCCCCATGGAGGGCGGCCAGAGAGTAGGAGGGAAGGAGGCAGCTGGGGTTCCAGTGAGAAGGATTTCAGTCTTACTGGCATTAAGTCAGAGATTTCTAGTAGCAGACAGAAAGTCAGGAATGAGAGAGGAGAAAGAGGAGGCAGTGGCAGGTGGCTTGAAGTAGAGCTGCATGTCGTCCGCATAACACTGGAAGTAGGGGAGAAGACGGAGATCAGATGGGCTTGATGGGCAAAGTATATGTTGAAGAGCCATGGCAAGAGGATAGACTCCTGAGGGACACCACTGGTGGAGAGTGAGATGGAGGAGAGAAAAGGGAATATGAGAAGAGGAAGAGGTGTCAGTTGAGGTAGGGATGAATCCACTATGCAAGTGACATAGCACGTACATTCTCAGAAGTTTCAGAAAACTAGAGCAAATGCTGCAATTGAAGACATTTTATTCTAGCAATATTGGCTAAACAGCAAAATAAGTGAGACACTTCTGAGGCATTGCTCATACAACAGTCCTATACACTAAAATATGTCAGAGTAGCCCAAAACATATTATTCCACAGCAGGGAAAAAAGGGAAAAAAAGTAATTGAATGGCCATCAAAAGCATTCTGTTTTGCGTCTGAATGTGCTGCCTTGGACGGGTCTATGTGGACCCGCATCAACAATGGGAGTAGCAGTACTAATTTGTCAAAACCACTGCAAGAAGTGTTGGTGCCTGGTCCCTGATTCTAAATAGTCCCAGGGCGGAGCACCTGACAGCCCTTGGAGAAAATAAGCACTGTTCGCAGTGTGGTGACTTATCTTTGGTGATGATGAGAACTTAGATCTTACCCTGAGGCAATGAAACCTTTAAGCCCCTGGGGGAAATCCTCCTCCTCGCATGTTTTATTCGTCATGGCAGGCACTTCAACTTTGATAAGTTTTCTACAAAAAAACACCTTTGTTCCGGGCTCCTTACCACCCCTTAAAAAGTACAGTTTCTTCCAGTGCTAGGGTGAGCCAGATTACAAGAATAAGTTATCCAAAACTTACTTTCCAGGAATTTGACTGGGTAATGTTATAGCTTTTCTAAAAGAGACAACATAAAACCTACATTGATTAGTCAGACTTGGCTTAATGTCATGAAAAAAGAAAAGGAAGGGGCAATCTACGTGACAACCCTTTAAGCGCTAAGGGCTTCTATGTTGGGCCAGAATTCCCATAAGGAATCATTGTATGTTCTGCTGACAGCTGAAGGGGATTTTCTTGGGCATGCATTTTCTCAAGAAGGTAGAGTGATTCTAGAGCTTCACATAATATACATTGTGATGAATCCAAGGAGTTTGTCACCTCCACCAAAGTGGGAGCCCCCCTCTTTGGAACTAGGGAGGAGAGCCCACTATGCTTAACACCCCATAGGAGACAGTGGAAGCTGGATCTCCCTGAAGGTGACTCCCCCTGTGGGGACAGGAAAACCCCAAAGAGGGAGTTAAATCACCATCCCTCCCCCAGACACTAACACCTTTGTGGATTGTGTAGTAAAGGGATATGATAAACCTATGACCCATTTAATGGCTAACATGGCTTTTGGCCCCAACGTTATTCAATCCTCCTATTGGAAAACAGTAGAATGGTGGAACGACAAGCCTCCTGGAGGCACATCAGAAAAGGAAACAATCTTAAAGCAACTGGTGAAGGAAGAAGACCTTCAACAGTTGGAAAAGTGTGAAAAGCTCCGAAGTGGGAAGGATACCAAGAAGCCCCAGAGAGGAGAGAGCACCGAGAAGCCCCAGAGTGGGAAGAAGAAGTGAGAAAAGTCCTTAACTGGGCAGAGGTATGCAAAGCCCCAGAGTGGCGAGAGAGAGTGGGGGAACCACCAGGAAACTCCATAGTGTGGAGCAAGAAAGATCAGAGCCCCAGAGTGGGGGAGCAAGGAAGAAACCCACAGGGTGGGGAGTGAGAAGGAGAGGAGCCCCAGAGTAGGCAGAAAGAGAATGATTTGGGCGAGAGAGAGTGAGAGTGAGAGTGAGAGAGAGAGAGAGAGAGAGAGAGAGAGAGAGAAAGACCTGGCTGGAGCCCTGGGACTACACTACAGCAGTTTGAAAATGGCATGCTTGGGACTGTTCACACAGGGACGTAATTTCACCAAAATACTGGGGGTACTGAAAGTGACATCACATGACCCGTTACCTCTGATGACATCACAGGAAGTGATATCATTTGTCCCCACCCTGAAGTGACATCAAGAGAAGCAATGGAACACAACCTTTTCCCCCTTGACAAAACAGAAAGTGGTATCACATTGCATTGTTCCTAAGTACACTACCAAAAATATGGTTACAATATCACTGTAAGGTGATATACATTTCATACAAGAATAGATCACCATATGTATTTCCAGAAAAAAAACATTCTATAACTTCAACTTGCGAAAAGCAAAATTCATAGTCCGAAATGGATGTTTATTCTACTCTAAATGCTTTTTGGAGGATTTTGTATGCATTGTGAATTTGAGGTGTTTTAGAACAGGCTAAATCAGTGACTCACCCCATGACGTGTGCCTGAAATATACCTTTAATTAGTATAGCATTTATTGTATAGAATTCCAGAAAGACAAATTATTTGTTATTCCTAGTCTTTCCTATTTAGGGTCAATGCTCAAAATGTTACACTTTTGGAACCCCCGTTTTTTTTTTTAAGAAGTCTGAACAAGAAAGCCAGCCACTCTAGAAACAAAGAGCCACATGGAATTTGCCACATCCCAGGAACCTCAATTTGTAAAAAAAATAAAACAAGAATGTTTATTTTTATTTTTTAGGGGTTGAAACACAGACCACAGGGGTAGCAAGGGAGACCTCAAAATAAGGTGCCTGATTGGCAAGGGCCTATGTTAAAGAGACACAAGGGTGGGATCAGAAGCCTGCAGTCGCCCGTTGTTCGGGCGGTGTCCCAAACTCTGTCTTGGTTAGCTTATGTTTTCTTAAGAAACTAGGTTAGAATAGGATTTGGGATAGAGGGCTGCATTTCTGTTTATCCACCTTGGCATCCTAATGAGCAGCTCTTTTGACTTTATTTTGTATAGAGTAGTGATTAGTGGCACTGGCTTAGCAAAGACTAGGTCTTCTTTCTTTAAAGAGAAAAATATTAACTTGTGAGAATCATGCCTCCTTGTCCGTCTCCTGTTTCTGACTTAACATAATAAACATTTCTCAGTGATGACACCCTCCTGGTTAGGATTTATGATAAGCATTATATAATTTCCTTTTCTCACCGGGTGTGGGCAGGGTAAAATGAATACAGTGGAAAGGATTCTAATTGCACTTAGTATCCCGTGAAGGGGGTTTGGCGGCATCCCAACCAATGAGGAGGGTCGGAACAGGCTCCTTGCCACACAGGGAACGACCCCGCTCCGAGCCTCTACAGAGCAGGAGGCCTCCATCTTTCCTCGCTGGGAACAAAGGTAAGTGTGCTTCCCGCATCCCCTGCACCTCCCTATCCTCCCTACTCCCTTCTCACACCACACATCCACTCCCCTCCCTACGCCAACACCACTTATCTGCTCTGTCCCTCGCTGGTGCCGGGAACATTATTGTTCCCGGCGTATCTCTGCCATATGATTAACCATCATGGAAAGCGAGAAGGGACTATGTGTTGTCCATTCTCCCAGTTCCATGGCAGCAATTTAGTTTGTTTACTCTTTTATATCTTTTTAATGGCCGCCACAAAAAGGGAGAAGGAACTATGTGTAGTACCTTCTCCCCGATCCATAGCAGCCATTTTGTTGCTTTTTGTTCTTATCTTGAGAAATGGTTTACACACAATTTCTCAACTCGAGAAAAAATACTATTATTACTATTACTATTATTACCCCCGTACAACGTGCCAGGGTTACTAATAGCAATAGAACGCTCAGAGGGAGGGGCATAACTGATCAGGTAATGCCCCTGGGGTTACGTTAAAGCCCTTGCTTTGCTCGGGCTTGTAACTATTGCCCAGGTATGACCAGTAATGCCCCCCTCCTTGGGTTCTTTTGCTTCATTTTGGACTATGATGCACCTGTTACGTCTATTACATTATGAGCCTGAGTTTTTTACATTTTTTCTTCAAATCCTACCAGACTTTGGTTGTAGGTATTCCTTGGACTATTGGCTGTTGGCAATTTTTGTTTTTCGAAATCCAGTGGTAGAGCATGCGCCGTAGGGAATATTGGACCTTAGCGCTTTTTGGGTACTTGGGGTGAAGGCCACTGTTCTACCATCTTTGGATTGCACCGGTTATATCCAGTCTTAACAAAGGAGTTCTCTATTGAAACGAAAATATGGAATTGCACCAAAATAACGTAAATAAAATGTGAAAAGCGCTATTTCTGGTATCTAGTGTTTCCATCGAAAAGGTTTCCAACAAAACCTTTTCCATGGATAACTATCCATGGAAAATATACGCATCAAATGCATATATGTGATGGGCAAAGAGTTAATTTTCTTTGGGGTGGGTTTTTAAGGGTGAAAAACGGGGAGATGGGAGGAACCCCACCAAAACAAAATGCTAAACTTTGCATTTGATGCAAATATTTTCAATGGTTAGGTGTTCGATGCAAAAACTTTTGTTGGAAAGTTTTAGATGGAAAACGATAAACCACTTTTTCTTTGCATTCGGCATGAAAGAAAATGACAAAGCCCAAAATACTGAGCTAGGTGAGCAGGGGTTGCTGGTTGTCCCCGCTCACCTACTTCGGCATTATGGGCATAGGGGGTTGCGGGTGAGGGTGCATACATGAAATGCGAAGCGAGGGACAAAACAACAGAATTCAAAAAGCTCAAGGTTCAAAATGCGAGAAAGTCAGCATCTCAATTTTGAATCTTGAGCTTTTCAGAATTAGTTATTTTAACATAGATCCATATATATGTCTCAAGACAGTGGCCCCATGCCCCTCACCTGAAGAGGACGAGACCGGAAGCTGGATATAAATTGTCACACATTGATCGGCGGTTACTAGGGATAAAACATGAACGAGTTTATTGTCTCACAGAGGTGCGAATAACCATCCAGAAGCCACATAGGGGTCCCTGGGGTTGACCGACTGGGAAGATGTAAGGGTAGGTGATCTGGGGGGGCTAGGCGGGTTGGCTTGGGTTGAGGCATAGCACAGGATGCTCTCTGTTTCTTGCAAAAAGTGGAAATAAAAGTCTTGCTTGGTCACCATTTCAAAACTTATCTGGTGATTTTGATGTCATGTTAATAGATGGTGTTTGTGACGATGACTTGTAGTGCAACGCTGTGCGTGGCTGGACCCTGAGTTGCCTCCTCCCAAAGAGCCCCTGTCGCACTCAACAGAAGGTAGGAGTCCTTGTTAAAAACTGCACGAGATGTTATCACGAGGTGGACGCCAGGTCTGGTGATCATGCATGTGGGGCTGCATCGGGCACTGTGAGTCCTTTCAGGGACAAGGGGATGTACAAAGAAGGCGGGATCTGTTAAGGTGATATGCTAAAATGAGATTGGGATTCTGAAATTGGTACATTATATTGATCCTGGGGTTTGCTTGTTTTATAGCAGTGTTTATTTTTAAATCTTTCTTACTTTTACCCTGAAATAAACCTGGCAAATTACTGGGATTAAATAAGTAGACAGCTTGGTTGTATGTTATGTTTTATGGTTGATCAAGGATTTATTTTCTGTTAAGTCAAAATAAGTACCATAATCACCACTTTTGAAATTATATTAATGGCTCTGGAAATAATCGAGCACTCAGTATTATAGGTATGTTGGTTTGGATATATGTTAAGTGTTTTATAGTTGTACTTGCTCAACAAATGTTTTTTTTGCACCTTTGACCCATTTATTTTTTGTCATTTTGTACGTATTGTAATATTTCAGTGGTGTGGAAATTCTTTTCTTTCCTCCACTTTTATTGAAAGTGATCATTTGCCTTTGTATGTCAATTTTTAGTACCTAGGCCCAAAAAAAAGTTTCCAGTCTGCATGCTGCAAGAGTCGCTTAACCTTCATGGAATTCGTGATAAGTAGTGCTTTTGAGACCCCAACTTCTGCGAGGGACTCCAGGGCCTCCTTTTCCAATTGCTATAGTAACGTGGATGAGTCCTTGCCAGCGGCCAGGCGCTGTCCCAGGATTCCATACAAAGTGGAGTCTTTACCCACAAGCAATTTCCTGTATAGCGATACTGTAGGCCACACAATTATACTTAATAAAGAGAACAGCCCATGTTCGCAGCGTATTGCCGCAAGTGGGACACATTTCGGAAGGCACCAGACCAAAGATCTCAGCAAGCGGGCTTCACATTTGGGAAATTCACTTCTAAACAAGGAGGGAGCCAATTCCATCCCATAACAAAACTGTGCAATAGATTTGCTTCGGTACACATTCAAACAGGGTAACATCGAAAATTTTCCATATTTATTGTCAATTTTTCACAATTGGGAAATCAATGGAGTAATTTTCTTGTTCAGATGGATACATAAATTCGCCCTGGTTACGTATTCAAATATGGGATAGCCTAGATAGCGAAAGGCATGGCATATTGAGAGTTTGGCATGATCTAAAAACCAAGCAAATCTAATTGCACATTTCTTGTAGCTTAGTTGCATGATGACAGTTTTTGATCGATTGATGGCTAGTGAATTTTCCATAGTACATTTCTTAAATGAGGACAGCACTCGTTGTAAACCTATAGGCGTCAGGTCAAAAACAAGTACATCGTCAGTTTAGGCAGTCCAGACGATCTTAATACCCTCCACTTTTGGAGAAGCAAAGGATGCACCTTCCAAGTACGGGCCAACGTCAGATAGATACAGATTAAAAATAGTTGGCGCGAATATGCAACCCTGTCTAAGACCATTACTCGTAATGATTTCCTCCGAAAGGGTTCCCTCAATGTTAAGTCGGACCCTAATTTTGGTTTCAACATGGAGGTGATATATAATGGTTAACAACTGTGCAGGCATGTCTAGAGCATAAAGTTTGCTCCACAATGTGGCTCTAATTACCAAATCAAAGGCAGAGCACAAACCAATTGATGCCAAGTATATTGGTTGACTGCCTCTTAACTCCCCCCCAGCATCCGTACCCACTGCTTTCCTAAAACCAAATCGCTGGGGTGAGAGTACTCCCTCTGCATCCATCCAGGAATGGATGTGTTCCAAAACTAAGGACGCAAAGATTTTTGAATCCGCATCTAACAGGGCGATAGGTCTATAGCTAGATGGTACTGACCTATCGCCCTTTTTATAGATGGGTACCACATACGACAAGTGCCAGCTTGTTGAAGTAGGTACATTGAGAGATCAAAGACATGTGTATTGGAGCGGTCTAATTTCTTGGATCTCTTGATCCCACAGGGACCAAGGATAACACCCTTAACATAACAATTAAAGTCCCCATGTGTATACATTGTGATTTTTTTGTCTAAACCATTTTTGTCGTAGTCCTGAAAAAAGACCTTATTTACTTTCTGAAAGTTATCACAGTGCCAATTAATTCTCTTCCCAGCATTGTTGAGCTCCATCGTCAATGGATATAAATCCATAGGGGCGACCACCGTATGCACCTGCAAAGTCAATTTGAGAACACTATGATCACTAACCGTGGAGGGAACTATTGTGAAATCGGAAATAGTGTTGAGTAGATGCACATTTGCACAAATATAGTAAATGGTGGAAAACTCAGAACCATTTGTCCAGGTGTAACAGGGCGCATCCTTACTCAAGTAATCATTTACACAGTTTAAGCCCCAACCCGTCAGGAAATAATTCCACTGTAAAACCTGCACGTGTTTTCTAGAGCAGCCATACTTCGTGGGGCAAGGAGTTAGCTCCTCAAGGGCCCCCTTTGAGCGCAAACCTGCTTCAGAGTTAAAATCACCCATCACCATGATATTCAGTATTTTACACAACATTTGGCATTCCTGAATAATGCCATCATTCAAATTGATAAATTCCTTTAAATGTAGCTCAGGGCTCCAGCAAACATTAATTATCAACAGATGACCGAGGGGAGCTGGGGAGAAGAAGTGCAACAGCATTGCAATGCAACCCTTATGAAGAGAAAAAAGCTTGAGACACTTGAAGGGTAGCAAATTCTAATTGCAATAAGCATACCCCCTGAGGGTCTTCCTCTAGATTTTTTTACTGCTGGCACTTGATGTATACAATATCCGTACAGCACCAAAGGAGTGAGTGCCCAAGTCTCTTGGAGACAAAAAATACTTGCTTCACTTACTAGGCTAATGCTGTCAGCTATCAGATTCTTCGAAGGTTAAGTCTCTTTCAATAAAAAGTCTCTTGCCTTTGAGGGCCTGATGTATTCAACAGCAAAACAAACAAACAAAAAGTTCCTTTCCAAATGGAATTTTGGTGTTGACTTTCCATCCCTGGATCTCCCTTTTTCGTTGCTCCAACCCCTAGGTTTCCCTTGATCAGGCCTTTCTTTCGCGATCCCTCTGCTGGGCTTGTATCCAAATGCCAAGGGGGACAATCCACTTCCCCTGGTCTTACAATCCTCGTTGCATTGACAAATCCTAATGTCTTTTTAAATAGTTCTTCAGGGTTTGCCCCTTTTTGTCAGCCTCACTCTGTCAGGTTCACTCTTGCCAACATTTGCAAAACAGTTCACTGGGGCCATCCCTCGTTTTGGTTCACTCCTGTAAACACACTGTTCATAGGGACTTCAGGGCTAGCCCCTTTTTGTTAGCATCGCTCTGCCGGATTCACTCTTGCCAATATTTGCTACACAGTGTTCATGCAATACTTTCACGAAGCAAGATTAATTTCCCTTAGTTTCACAATAATCTGTCGGTCAAAGACTTTCGACTGTACAGAGGATTTTACAAGACATCTGTATGACCACAATCACCTCTTTTTGCCCCTTTCCCAATGCCTTATGGTTACGGTAGTTTCCACCATCGGGTTATCGCCAAGAGTGTCCTGTGTGAGCACCCACGTGGTGCTGGTTTTCTCCCATTTCTCTCAATAGCTCTTTAAGCCTTTCACAGTTCAGTTTAGCGGTTTGCTACTTTTTGTTCAACACAGTTCGGTTTCTTATCGACTCTCTCCTCGACTCACTGGCTGTGATGAACCACTTGGCTTTCTTTCTCTTTGGAGTCAAGGTTGGTACCAAGGAGACAAGTGTCTCTCATTGGCTTGGTAATCAGCGAAGGGGGGTCTTGTGTACCGTTGACATCTGCTGCAACACACACTGGCTATTGTTCGCGGTCTTACGCTTCCTTCTGTGGAGGTTTCATGGGCTTTGGTCGGAAAGGCCAAGGTCACTTCTCTCCTTGTCACCCTCTCGTTATGCAGTGTTTTTCTCCTACTCTTGAACTGACGTGCTGAGTTAGCCCTCACGGTGTGCGATCTGCCTTGCTCGTACTGTGCTCTCGTGCTCCACCTTTTATCCCTGTGGGGAAAGGAAAGGACCGTCAGGTGTGTTTGATTCTGGTCAATTGCCTGATTCTGCCTGGCACTTGGGTAATGACACGCCAGGTGAACAGCTCTGGAATTAGTGTGTTGTTTTTCGTGGTGCCGAAAAGTGTCAATGCCAGAAGAGGGTGGTGGGGGGGGGGTAGGGTGTTATAGTACCCTACGGGATATAGAGAGGAAGTATGGGTTTTGTGGTGATCTCAGAAGGGTGGATTTTGTAGGGTTTGGTCAATGAGAAAGGGTTTGTGAGAAATGTAGTTGTTGGTCACATTTGACTGCAAAGTTGGAAAATGACAATCAAAGGGATGGGATTGGGAGGGTTTATGAAGCAAACGGGGATAGCCAGGATCATGAACTGAAGCGAGGGGATTGTGGGAAAGGTAGTGTTTTGTAAAGGTAGATTGGGTGTTCAGGAATGAATTATCAGAGGGACGTGAAGAAGAATGTTAAGGGAATCTCCGAGTAAAAGACGGGATTCTGGGAGTTGTGGTTTCTGATGGGTTTACCAGATGCAGATGGTTTGTTGGCTTTGGCTAAGGGAGATTAATTGGGAGGAAGGGGGTATATCTGGAGCAGCCTACAAAAGCTTCATGGACTTCACCCATCTCACCTTCTCGCCCAGTCTAATACTGCGTCTCCCCTTGGTTATTTCCCCAAACACACCCTTTGGTTCCCTTAGCTAGGAGATCCTGCCCTTTTCGTCTACTCCTCAGGTTGGGATCTGAGAGGGTGAGTTCTTTGTTGGCTACCTGAATAAGGGACTTCCAGGGTCTACATGTGAGAATACCCTCGGGTTTCCCACAGGTCAAAGTATGAATGGAACAGGAGCGCCTGGATAACAGGACAAGCGGAAATTGAATGAGTGCTAATATTAGGCTCGGCAATGTGTGTGAGCAATCAAAACAGGTGGAAAAAGCCCCAAAGGGGTTGTCTGCTGTGACAAATGTGGCCAATTCGTCGATTCCCCCCAGATGGGAGGTGAGCCCACTCCACAAGACCCTCCGTACAAGTCTGGGCAAGTCAAACCTCACGGGGAGTGACTCCCCGCTCGAGGACAAGGACTCCCAGTCCAATGAGGATCTCCCTGAACGGACAAAATTATCCACCTACATGGAACTGGAAAAAACAATTTGTTCTCAGATTCTATCTACAAATACAATGATCCTCCTTCCACCCTGTTGGTTTCAGGAAATGCTGGAATACATCTGAAGGCTGCCAGCAAGGAAGAAGGACACACCTTTTTCAAATGTGATGTTGTATTTAAATCAAGTCAGAATGGTGAATGGAGAGAGACCTTCTACGCAGTGAGCGATTTCTACGCAGGGAGGAGAATATACGATGCGGAGAGGCAAGCCTGTCGATACGTCCTGCAGGGGTAAAAGTATTGGAAGCTGCGGTGACAGCAGTAGCATAGCAGGAGTGAGATCCACTAGCTGGAGGCTACATGGTGGGTACACCTATCCAGCTGGGAAAGCCGGAATGGAAGCAAGAGCCAGGTAAAACTTAGTGAAAGAGAAACAAATATTGTATATAACATCAGGAAACCGGCAAGAGCATGAAAGCTTGTAAGAGTGTAACGGACATGGGACCCGAGTAAAAAAAAGAGTGAAAGAAATATGAGTACAAGAATCTAAGAGAAATGTATGAACACATGTCTTGTAAACCAGGGAGTAAAAGGCATCTGTGTGCTTTCTATCACCACTGGGCAAGCCAGCAAATGTATGAAATTAATTTCACTAAGAACCAATAACCCTACCAAAGAGCCACAGGACTTTGGGAAGACTTGGTGCCGAACAAGGTGGGATACAGAAAAGTGTATGCAAAGCTTGCTGAGGAATTTACCCAGTGGCAAACAGCTGGAAAATACATAAAGGCTGAGGGGGGTGAGAAAACAAATACTGTGCATTGTGTTAAGACATTCTAACAAAACTCAGAGACTGATGATAAGTCCTCTAAGATCCGGGCAAGGCAGAAACCCATTCTGATGCTATTGTGCAACTCACTTTGTCTTTTCAGTTAGATTTACTAAACTGGTAGAGCCATTTAGAAATTAGGAATTTTGACTCATGAGTCTCTATTTTGGACTATGAGGAGCACCCTTAGTTTGTGGTTCAGAGGGCAGGAACTTCCCTCATAGTGATAGGGCAATTTAGGCATTTCCCTTTCTATTGAATAAAACAATTTACACCATGACCCATTGCAGTCCGGGTCCTTCCTCTGGTTCACCACACTGCCCATTATATGTTTTCCCAATTCAAAACCTCCACTTGCAATTATTTGGGACTCTTGGCATTTTTTGACCTGACATAATAAACATACACAGCTCCTGATTGAAGGGACCTTTAATTTGGACAAGCTGGGGGCCCTCTGATGATTGCCAGAAGCACAGGAGGAGAAAATAATGCCAAAACAGTGGGAGAGTTTGCATCATGTTTAGGGGAGGTGACAGCATGAAGGAATGAGAACCAATTGCGGGGACAGTTAAAGTACTTGAGATCAAGGGAGGCAGCAGGTAAGACCACACATTTATGCCCCCATATAGTGCAGGAGAAGAAAAAGCAAAAGAGCAAAGGAGAAAAAGAAAAGGAAGATCAGGACAGTGAATCAGCGGAACACATTATCAAATTATTTACTAATATGTGGGCAGCTGTGAGAGCAAGGCAGAGGCAACTGCAACCAGGATAGCTACCACAAGTGGAAACTTTAGTTCAGGATCCTGTACCACTTTTACATTCTGACCCAGTGGCAAAAAGACCAAGCCCTTACGGTGCCACAGGTGGACACATACCGAAAGACACACCTCCCTCATATACTGCATCTGTGATTAGGGAAGGCACAGTGTGCAGAAGAGACCCTTGGGTCTTTCAGGTGCCTCTTAGACATGTGCCAGCAAGTAATGAGGAAGAAGGGCAAAGGCAGCCACATCCCATTATCGTACATGTTCCTCGGACACCTGGAAGTCTGGGAAACCTGGAAAAGGAGTTCCCAAAAATTAGGGAAGAACTGCATTTTTTGGATGAATTTCAGACAGCTTTACAATGCTATAACCCCTTTTGGGTTGACATGAATGAGCTCATAAGGATAAGTATGCCACCTGAAGTAAGACACAAGTTGTTAGAGTGGACTGCATGGCCAGCTCTCGACCTAAGCACCAGGGATCACCTAGTTCAGGAGAGGGAGAGAATAGTGGCTACAATTGCTAAGATATGTCATACAAAAACAGATAGGGCTAAGATATCAAGCTGCAAACAGAACAAAGGTGAGTCCTCAGCAGATAATCTGGACAGATTGAAAGTGTTGTTTACCCAGCATTCCAGGATCACAGGATGAGACGGCACATGAAGCAATAGCAAATTATTTTGTTACTGGATTTTTACCTAGTCTAGGCACAGTTTAAGAAAGTGTGCATTGGTCGGCATACCAAAACACTGGTGGAGCTGGTGGCAGTTGCAAATCACTGTGTGATGTGGCAGGAACAGAAAAAAAGGAGTCGTTAAAATGTATGTCTTAACTGCGATTTCTGACCAAGAAAGTATTCCCAAAAATAATATTTTGATGGCTGGGATGGGAATGCATTTGGCTGACGTTTGGAGGGATTTAACGGACATGAATGCCCCACAGGGGTTGAGGGATTTGAATGCCCTAGCTTGCTCAAGGGACACTGCGGAGAAAGTACATGCATGAGCATGTTGAGAGGGTTTTTGAGTTTAAGAGGGAGTTAGATCAGTTATAGAATGATGAAATAGATGGTAATAGAGTGGAAGCCTCATATGTGCAGAAACAATTTCTTCCTTCATGTAAACCAATGAGTGAAGAGACACATATTTGCACAAGAGAAGCGCTTAGGTGGATTTCGATTGTTTCAATTTCTCCCATTGAAGTATATGACACGTTTAGTCAGTATGCTCTGGCTATTCAAAGGAAAGTGTTACTGGTAATGGTAAAGTACCTACAGGATGAGTTTATGAAGAAAGAGTTTTGTTGTCCTGCAGATTTGATGGTCATTTATAAGAGAGCATTTTCACCGGATACTGCTTTGGCTATTTTATCACTCAATTTAGCTTTGTTGCTTAATGAACGTTCAGAATTGCCTACTTCTCAATTGCCAATGAGGGAGGTTCCTCCGAAATTTGTTCCTAAAGTAGAAATTCCAGCTAATGCCGCAACAGGCGCAGGAGCCTCTACTATTGAATCAAATTATGTCTCAGTTTGTTCATGTCCCATTTTCTAGACAGGAAGTGAATACCATTAGACCAACGATTGCAGATGTCAGGAAAAATCCAACAGGATTTTATAAAGAAATTGAATCTGTCTTGCATTCGTCAGTTTTCATGCTGGATGATAAAGATTTGTTGTTCCCTGTGATCCTACCTGCTGATTTATGGAAACAGTTCAGAACTCTAGATGATCAGGCAGGTCTGGGTGACACATGGGTTAACTTGCTATGTATAGATGGAGAAAGGAATGCTGGTGAGAAACCGCCACAAGTGTTATTGACACTGCCAGACAGAATAGTAACTACATTGAAAACTTTGGTTCCAAAGAGAAGAATAGTTTGGGACAAGCTTACAGCTTGCATCCAGGAGGGAGCTACCAAATTTTTTAATCGGTTCGAACAAGTGTTTTCAGATTTCAGCGGTCAGGACCTAAGTACTGAGTCAGGAAAAAGGCTGTTTGTAGACACATTTGTGCGTGGATTGGTGCCAGATATCCAATCACAAATTATGACTTCTGAAAGTGCCTGGCAAGCTGAATTGCAGTCTGAAGTATTGCACATGACTCAGTATTATGAGAATAGGGTCAATACTGAAAACGAGAAGATAGAAAAGAAGAAGGGAGACTTGAAGACAAAGGTAATGTTGCAGCAAATAGTAAGAGGAACCAGAGGTGGGAATACACCATTTAGAGGTCAGTTTGCACCACAGAGTAATGCGCAAATGGGTCCAGTACACATGAACCAATGTGCCTATTGCAGACAAGAATGTCATTGGAAAGCACAATGCCCTATCCTTCAGCAGCAATAATGCAACATCTCACATCAGCACGATTAACAAGATACAAGCTGATTCTATTTGCACCGCATATTCAAATTAAGAGATGTTGCTCATTAAATCTGGCCGAACTATTGCCTCTTCCGCAAGAAATTGCTTGCAGTGACAAAATGTCACATGACTGCCTCTATACCAAATAACAAGAGACTAAAGGCAGAATTTATTTAAGTGATACACCGCTAAAAGATCCACAAGGGGAACTGTTTTGCAATGGCTCCTGCTTCAAACTTCCAGATGGTACATCCAGTGCTGCTTATGCAATCACTACATGAAGCACTATTGTGGAAACCAAAAGAATTCTGCATAACTCCACGCAGGCCGAAGAGATTATTGCATTGACTCGAGCTTGTGAACTTTCTGAAGGGCTTAGTGTGAATAAATTTACAGATAGTCAGTGTGCCTTTGGGGTGGTTCACAACTTCAGTTGATTATGGGCAGAGAGAGGTTTCTTGACCTCGCATGGAACTAAGATACCACATGGCACTTTGATAGTTCGGCTACTTTCAGCACTTGCGCTTCCTACCCAGTTAGCAATAATGTAGTGTGCAGCACATCTGAAAATAACAGATGATGTGGGGAAAGGAAACACTTTTGCTGACAGAATAGCCAAACAGACTGCCACCGATTTGCATTCCAAAATGTATATAACAAAAGAGGTCACCAACACTTGTGTGACAGATGTAGAAATTTGCTGTATAAAAGACATTCAGGCTGATGCCACTCCAGATGAACTTAAATAGTGGGCTGAGGGTTCAGCAAGTTTAGACAATGTTGGTTGTTGGGTAGACAATGGAACACAAATATGGATGCTGCCCGATGCTTATGTCATTGCGATGGTTACAATGGCTCCTGGTCCAACTCACATATGTGCTAAAAAGATTTGTAAACTGTTAGAACCTGTCTGGGTGAATGTAAATATCTCAAAAACTTCTGAGCGTTTTCTCCAAAATTGCATGGTATGCTTAAACATAATGTTGGGAAAGGTACATCGACACTGAAGGGCAGTTTTGGTCTCCTCTCTATGCCTTTTGAGGTTATACACTTTGATTTCATTGATATGGAGCATTGTCAGAATTACAAATATGTTCTAGTAGTTATTTGCGCATTCAGTAAATGGGTCGAAGCTTTTCCTCTAAAAGATGCCACAGAAATGACGACGGTGAAAACCATGCTGAAGGAATATTTTCCTAGGTTTAGTTTGCAGAGAGTCATTTGGTTGGACAACGGTCCACATTTTATCGCTGCTGTTATCCTGCAAGTATGTGCGGGATTGCAGACCGATAAACAGTTCCGTTTGTCCAGACACGCTCAGAGTGCCCGACTTGTAGAGCGCCACAATGGTATATCAAAGAATAAGATGGTGAAGATCTGTGTGAATAGGAATTGAAATGGCCAGATGCCTTACCGACAGCTCTATTGTCCATGTGGATGAACATACAGTCTAAGACAGGGCTCTCTCCCTATGAGATAATCATAGGGAGACCAGCCAATATTTGGAATGTACCCAAACTTAAGCGGCTAAAAGATGTAGAGCATTTGCTCCTTTCTGAGTTCCGTGACCAGTTAACTCAAAACTTGTATTAGATTTATCAACAGGTGCGAGAAGCCCTCCCAGTAAAATACGAGAGCCCAGTTCTCCCACCTCGCTGGAGAGCACCGTACCAAGTCTTCTTGGCCACGCAGACCGCTGTACGAGTGGAAGGGAAACAACACTGGAGCCACGCAATGCACATCAAGAAGATAACTTTTTCTCTGGGTGAAGGAAATTCTTCACTTTGATACTCATCACAAGCCTGTTTTGCCTACGGGAATCCTTCCTGAGCTTGTGGGGCCTGGGGAGACTGCTGCTTTGTCTTCAAGTTCTTCTTTGGATCTTTCTGCACCGTTGAGCAACCTTGCCTCTGCTTCATCACTTCCTTCAGGAAGCGACAACACTCTGTTCACAGATCACACCATACCTGGAGTCTTGAGGTACAATCTGCGTCCGAGACACCGGACATACAGCACAGCATCAGCTGTGCTCACAAGGAATCATCGTTGACCCAGTCCCTTGTCACTCTTTCGCTGAAAAATAAATAAGAGGCAGGGATCGGCAAAGTTACCTTCAATCAAGATAGGTCAAGTGCTCAGGAGCCACCGACGGATGAACTAAAAGAGCCCAATGGAGAGACTTCTAAGCGGACTCAACAAATGTCCTTTCCTAAATCCACTCGTATGGAGCAAGCTATTGGTCTTGTGGCTGACAAAGAATCTGTTCATCGAAGATCATGGTTCTTGAGGACCCACTGTTTTGTAATCATAGTACTGGTCTGTTTTATAGTTGTATTAGTGCTTGGGTTCTGGTACATATAAAGAGTGCAACCGCTTGAGACTTTGTTACCCACTGAAATTATCCCCACTGTGTCTCCACCTTCCATGTATTTGCACACTCTTCCTCCTTGTGACTCCCAACATAGACAAGGTTACCATAATAACACTCTCCTAATGATCATGAATATGACCCATACGATTCTGAAAAGAACAAATTGCTGGGTGTGTTCACACTTGCCACAACATGGAGAAAAGGTACAGGGCTGGTATCTTCATCCTCTTCCTTTAACTACTGCATGCTATGCCTCGCTTAGGGCACTATTCATTGGTCGTTGGAATGATAGTATTTCTTGGAACTTTGATGGGACTAATCTAAATGAATTTGAAAAGCGAGTCTTAACACCTTTGGGATGTTCTCTCTTTACAAATAGAAGCAAACTCAATGTTGCTTCCATTAGGCCTTCTGATAGACTCTCTAGATCTTTGCAATCACTAATTTCCTTCAAGATGGCTCCCGTAGGCAACCGGGATGCCATGCCTCCTTCCTATACTATTAATAATAGCCCCAACTCTGGTTCTTTCTGTATACAAAGGGAAGGTTCTCAGCCAATGGGTACATTCGAGGGTTGTACTAACGTTGCAAATCTAACTAGTGAGGATAGACCTTTGTATGTAGGAGACCCCGTTTACTTAGTTTGTGGCAATGAGGCCTATCCTTTGTTACCCAGAGAATGGCAGGGTGCTTGTTATTTGGGTGTCTTGTTACCAGGGGCATATGTGGCTACCACCACTGAAGTCTCTAGAGCTCGTCCAAGGCAGGATGAGAATGGTGACACGCCTTCACAAGCCATGGGTGATGTAGCCAAATCATTTGTGCCATTTTGGGGACAGATAATGAACTCTGAGGATATTAGAAGACTAGCAAAGGTACTGGAAAAGAACATCAATAGGACCACTGATATTCTGTACAACATGACGTTGGAGCAAAAGGCAATTAGACTAGTGGCCCTCCAAAATAGGATGGTGTTAGATGTCATCCTAGCTGAGCGCGGTGGGGTATGCAAGTTAGTGGGATCTGCGTGCTGTGTTTTTGTACCTGACTCCTCCCTACTATATTCAAGGCAATACAAAATCTGCATACCTTGAGTACTGAAGTACATGTCCCCTAGGGAAACTGGAATCTTAGTGCTTGGTTTTGGGACTTACTACGATCATGGGGCTCGAAACTCTTTGCAGTCCTAATGATAGTTTTTGGTGTTCTATTGTTTTGTTGTTGTGTACAATGTCTCCCTGCCATATGTTCGATGTTAGGAGGATGTTGTGCACAAGCGATAGGTACACTAGGACCAAAGGTACATGCTCAAGGAAACTACTAAAGTTTTAGTAATGAAGGATATCACTATCAAAGAACTTATGACGATCAATATTTCTGAACAATGTGATTCAGGATGTATGGACATCGAGGCATGGGGTTTTGAGTAAAGCGAATGTTTGAGTAATGCTCTTGGCTTAGGCCAAAAGGAGGGTTTGGTAAACTGTATTCATATAATACCGCCATGTTATGAATATTGGCCTAAGCCCTTTCGCGTTGCACAGAAAACCGTGTTCGAAATGCTCCGATTTCTGGTCAAACTTCGCTGCCGTTTTAAGAACTATCTGCCATTTTGATTTTAACTCTTGCTTTGTGTTCTAAAATGGTGGACTGTGTTTTCAACTACAGCTGAGCGAAACAACCTTTGAGTTGTGTCAACATTTAGGCTGACCGAGAGCAGACTGTTTGTTCTATGCAAAGAAACCTTGTGACTCGTATGAACTGCAATCCAAGTGTTGTCTGCGCTCACAAGCCTCATCCTCATATAAACAGCGGAACAATGTAGAGCAAACCCAAATCGTGTGCTTTGGTTGTAGTATATTGTGTTCTCTCTTGAAACTAGGCTTACTAGGAGCCAGAGAGCCAATACTGCCATTGTAACTTCATGGACATGCAAACGTGTTAAATCCGTTGTACAATATTGTAATATTTGTCATGTGAACTGGGCACGAACCCTAGCATGTAAAATATTACTTTGGAGAGGGGCTGGGCAATGATTGGAAAATGTATAAAATAGCTCACATTAAGATGTCCAGTACTCTCACCCCTCACTGTGTCTGCTGGTACACACTGTAAGGTGTTGGGAGCCGGATAGCTATCTGTTTTGCTTTGAATTCAGTACAGAAAGGAAGATACTTGTATCTTTCGACCCGTGATTGGTGTTTTTCATTTTGTGGTACTAAGCCTCGTTATTTCTTTGGTCTTTCAGAGTTTACTGTCAGTAAAGAGATTGAAAACCACAAACCTGAGCTCTCGGGTACCATGTAGTGCTTGCCTCTTGGAAAAATTAGAATGTGGATGTCTCTGTTATAATATCCACGGGAACCTCCCATTTCCTGTCTCATCCAGGTGTTCTCTCTGCTCTCGTATGCACCAGAAAAGCAGAATGGGAAGCGAAGCCAGGAGTCTCTGGAGTCAAGGGTAACTGTATGGGGAGACAGCAGAGAATCAGCTTACAGTTAAGTAACCCAGGTTTTATCCCTCTGATATCCCCATGCATGAATTGCCTGTGAGTGGGAAAGTACTCCATCAATAGTAAGAAGAAGGAACCCTATTAGTTCACAGGGTGTTGCTTAGCCACACTAACTAAATACAGGTGCAAGTATGGCAGAACTGGCACTTTGTCCAAAAAACAAAACAGAACAAGAAACAATCCTAATTAGCTATTTCAAAAGGGGCTTGACAAGGTCTTTGCAGGAAGAGTTCAATGTCATGCTGTGAAGGCTCTGAAATCTGTGGAATCTGAGGTTGAAAGATGCTAGGTCTGGTACTTAACGTAATGATGTAGGACATAACATCCGATTAGTGTCTGCCATCTTGGATGATGCTGACTGTCTTGAGATGGGTTGGACATGCACAGTCTTACTGAAATAGTAATGCTATATCCAGAGGATAGCCAGAGGCGCACTAGCAACAAGCGCCTGGAACCTCGGATGGTGGGTAAGGGCTTCCTGACATTTACAGATGCAGAGGTTGGAGGGACAAGTACAGAGACAGATGCAGAATGCACAATCTAACTCACAAAGGTAGGGCAGACTGAGGATTAGTGGCCGGGGGTAGGCCTCCAATAGGGCTGACAATGCAAACAGTGCAAGTGGGTGGCTACTGTGACAAATCTAGCAAGGTCTTCACTTCTTCTCCGGGGGAAATCTTCCCTCATGTGGTGAGGGAAAGGCCAATGCTACCTGACTCTGACCCTTGGGGTGGCTATCTGTGTAAGGACCACATGGTGAAGACAACTGAGGAAGGAGAAGCAAACCTGCTGGGTCAGAGCAGACCTTTCCCTATGTTGGTAATGCACACTTACCTTCCCCCCATTCTTGTATGGCATATTGTAATGTGGATAAGGAAACTCCACTATTTAGTGATCACCAGCTTTACTTAAACCCCCCCTTTAATAACACAGAAATGAGACAGAGGGATGGAGTAATAAAGATCACTAGAAGCGGTAAGCCAACGCTGCATTGTAGTCGTTAGAGGATGTTAACAGGTGCCGGGACACTCAAATATGGCACACCTGGACAGAGTGGGAGGCTCACTTCTCCTGGGCGCTTGGTGAGACACGGAGGAAGAAGGTTTCAGACAAGAGGGAGGAAGCTGCTGAGAGTGACATCCAGGGAAGTCAGTCAGAGGAGTGTTTACCACGTTTTTGCCACAGATAGCAGAAGCTGTGGAGCAAAGGAGAATAAGCAAGGTGGGAACCGAGGAGCCGACGAGACACGCTCCCAGTCAGCAAACATGCAGTGGAGGAAACAGTGAGACGCAAGGGATGCTGAAGGTGCCAACGAAGACCAGTAAGCACAAAGAAAGAAATTGGGATAACGGGGTGCTTCAGGCGGATGCTGTGCATCGTTAACAAAGCAAGTAAGCCAAAATAAAAGAGCTGGGACATTTAATACAGAGATTAAGACCTGGATCCTAAAGAGAGTGAGTTCTGACAAGAAGTGTGAACCTGGGATTTACACCCAAACATTGAGTGAACTGAAAAAACCCTGGCAGGAGAGTAAACCAGGGACACAGAAAGTCTGTGACCCCTCACCAAAGCAGCAAGGTCATAAAAACCCTTACAGGAGAGTAAACCAGGGATTGGAGAATGGGGAGGAGAGACCTCTGGGTGGGACTTTTGAACTGAAAGGGAAGAAGCATACCCCTTTACAAAAGGCATCAGAGATCCAGAGGAAGAACTGGATATTTGAACATGCTGTGTAACTGAAGGAAACACAAGTGACGAACCACCCCCTTTGAGATTGTGGAACATGTTAAATCGACATTGTAAACAACCAGAAGAAATGTAGGGGAAGGGAAGGGCCCTTCTCTGGTGGAAATGTATTGGTTTTATTTTGTTCATTTTAGAACTTTGTGTTTGGAACTTTGGATGGCAGTAACAGCAAGGGGAAATTGGACCTGGGAGTGTCCCGACTCCTCATAATGGAGAACTAACCACTATCCCTGAATCCTCACAGGGGGGCTCCACCTCTTCTTCCCAACCCAATTGTAAATCTATATATTCCCGGATAACCTAACACTATCTTGATGGATCAGGATATTTTCTGACAACCAGAAAAGGGAGGAACCCTGGAAACCCCTTTGCTCCCAGGAGACCAGGAAGGCCCATATGTAAATGTCAGGTAGAGGGGAAGCTGTTGCCTGTTTGCTAGCAACTGGAGCTAATATAACTGCCCTGTGGATGGATGCTTTCCCAGAGCTCATTCTCAGAAACAGTCTAGGCTGTAGGTATCTCAAACACTCACATTGCCCACTGTGACGAACCCAGGGAAGTCAACCCTTTCTTCGCTTGGGGAGCCACCACCTTTGGGCCTAGAGAGGTGAGCCCCCAATGCAACAGACTCCGTAGGGGACACGCAAGTGGGATCTCATTGGGTTGACCCCCCCCATAGGGGACCAGAGCACCTTGAGGCAAGCAGCTACCACATTGTACTTGCATTCAGAGTCCCACAAGTTCATGGGTTATATAGCAACTGAACAGGTATAACTCTTGTCATTGAGTCCCTCCCAAATTAGGGAATCATTGTTCTACCATGCAACACCAGCGATTTTGCCAGTGAAGAAGCCTGGAAAAACAACTCCAGATCTGCTGTCCAATCCTTGGTCCTCTGGCACCTGGATGGTGGTAATGCCCTTTTGGCAGGCCTTCCAGCAACTACCATGGCTCCCCTGGGATGTGCCCTTCATTCTGCAGCATGGTTCATCAAACTACTCAAGAAATTTGACTGCATCAACGGACCATCAATGAACTGCACTGGCTCTTGCTGCAATCCAGTATCATCTTCAAATCTTCAAATCCTGTTGCATTTCCCCGAGTGACCTGACTGAGAAACTCAGCAGCTCCAGAGTCCTACATTCCACTAAAAGTAAGGCGATGTGCAGATGTTAACTCCTCCAGCACTGAAAGGAAAACACCAGAAGACAGGCTGTCTCTACATACGACTCTAGAACCTTCTCCCAAACAACATCCGACTCGCCCCCTCCCTTATACAGTTCTGGAAGGCATGCATGACCCTTCTCTTTAGGAAATGGCTCTTCCTTAACACCAAGGTCCATGCACTGTCCACTCCCCCATACCTAAAACTGGGTGATCCGTTCCCCTCTGTTTCCTGTCCTATTTAGTTGTAGATCCCTTTCTGACAATTGCCCTCCCTCCCCTGTTGATGGATCCCCACTCCCTGGTTTTTCTGCTCTCTAATCTTGTTCTTTCCCCTAAGACTGTAAAGCGCTCCATTGCTTCCCGAAACTAGGTCTGCGCGCAATGAATACCCTAACAATAATAATAATAATAACAATAATAATAATAATAATGTATAGGATCATTCAATATTTAATGACTGTTAATGTGTTGGTGATACCCTTCCTCCCAGTAGTACCAAACCATACTTTTCTTCATCCCTCACGAAACCACTCATTTTATTATAGTGGACCTTAAAGTATGGGCACAGAGAAGAAAGCTGAATAAATATAGTCTGTATCTAGTTGCATTTTCACATAAAGGTATCCAGTACACATGGTCAAGATTACTGCAGGTGTATACAGAGTCCCTCACCCTCTTTTCCCAACAACTGAAATAAACTTTTGAATGGTATAAAATTACCTGAGTGGTTGATGTTCATCCAGTATGTGGACACTTTGTTAATGACGTCTCTCTCTTAGGAAACAGGATACTTAAGAATTATGTATTGCTTTGGTAATAAAAGGTCTTAAATCTTCTAAAAAGAACCTGCAGTTTTGTGCACAAAGGATCCACTAACTGGGGCATGGCATCATGGAAAGTTACTGGATGATATCTCACACCCAGAAGGAAACTGTTTATAAAATTCCAAAGCTGTATAAGATTACACAGATGAGGGCATTTTTGAGATCAGTAAGTTATTCTTGCTAGTGGATTCTGGGTTATGTAGTGATAGAGAAACACCTTAAAATGTACACCGATTGAACACAGTAGAACCCTTGCAGTAGACTCCGTAAACAGAAAAATCCTTTATAAAGATACAATGTGCTTGACTGAAGCACCTGCTAAGGGGTTTACCAGATTACAAATAACGGGTTGTTTTGTACTGTCATGAGAGGAACTGATTTGTATGGCATCCATTTTAGGCCTATTGCTTATTACAGCGAGGAACTAGATCCAGTCGCAATGGGAATACCTCCTTTCTTAAGATCAATAGCGGCTGAAGCTTTAGCAGTAGAAAAGAGTGAGAACATTGTGTTAGGATTGTCGTTAAAATTATCCATGCCCTGTGCAGTTGTTTCCTTACTACTAAAGACCAAGACACAACACATGTTTGTTTCAAGAGCTAGGAAATATGATATACTCCATTTGGATTCATCAAATATTTCTCTGACCCCATTTTTTATCCTGAACCAAGCTTCCCTCTGTTCTACCCCTCTGGAAGGGGAGCCTCACAACAGCACTCCTAATTACTGTGGGGCAATTGCTGGCTGTTTACTGATGCTACGAACTAAACTCATGATGAACCCTTGTCTGAACCAGAATTAAAGTACTTTTTGGATGATTCTTGTTACAAAGACCAGAGTGGGAAAGTAGTTGCTGGGTAGGTGCCCCTTGGGAAGTGGTAGAGAGTGGAAAATTACACCAAGAAAATTCTCTCAAGTAGCCAACTAGTGGGTCTCACTTGAGCCTGTTGGCTAGCTGCACAATAGTTAACATTTAAGCAGAATTGTGGTATGCTTTTGGTGTAGGCCACAACTTTGACAAGTTCTGGAAGCAGCAAGACTTCTTGACTTGAACCGGAACTCTTATAAGAAATTGTATGTGAAGCCCTGTTGGATACAATGATGTTGCCCGAGGGAAGAGCCATTATCAAATGCGTTGCCCACCAGTGTCTAGATGATCTGATCACTTGTGACAGTGATATTTCAGACTGTACAGCCAAATCGGCTGCCTCACTGGACACATCAGATACATATGTGTTACTGTTATAGCCAGTCTTGATCCTTTTCCATGTAGAACATTAGAACAACTGTCTTTGGTATAAAAGAATACACACTCTAGAGAGAAGGATAGCTGTGTGTAAAAGGGGTGTGGTTTGCATAAGGACTTGCTGTGGAGAGATGGTCAGAACCGGCTAGTGGTTCTCAAGATACTAATATCTCATTTTCTTTGAAGGAATCACAGCCAGTTCCATGTGGACGAGATGGAATAGCCATGTTACTGAATCATTCTTAGTTTTAACCTGACTTGACAAAGATGACCCAGGGGTACTGCAAGAGATGCATAATTTGTTTACAGAATCATTTGGGGAAGACAGTACCTTCTATACAGGGAGCACATCCACCTCCTTATGGCTCTTTTGTGGGCCTCTAAATTGATTCATTACAGTCGCCGTGGTGCAACAAGTGGCAGTACCTTCTTGTTATTGTGGATGCATTCTCATTCTGTGTGAATGCCTACCTATGAAGGAAGGCAGATGCAGTGTCGATTGTTGAGCGTTTTACACAAGATTTCATTCCAAGATTTGGACTGTCCTTAAGTATCAATAGTGACCAGGGCATACACTTTGTGAATGACATTGTAAAGTTACTTTTGTCTACTCTGATGGTGTAGCAGAATTTACACTTCCCCCACCAGTTTCAATCTACAGGGGCAGTGGAGAGGGTAATCAGGGTGCTATAAAACTAGTTGACAAAACAGTGCCAAGAGCCTGTGCTGAAGTGGCCTAATGGCCCTGACACTGGTGTTGCTTAGCATGCAAAGTCCTCCAAACAGGAAGTTGGGGCTTAGTCTCTATGATATCCTTTATGGATGTGCAATGCGATTGTCTGTATCTCATCCTGCAAAATCTGTGTCTAATCACTCATTGCAACCTGGAGACTGTTTCCTGTAAGAAACCTGAGGGCATTCTCCCAAGAAGACCTCGAGAATCCCTTATTCAGGTGGCCAGGGAAGGGCTGATGCTCTCAGATTCCAACCCTGGGGGTGGGCGAGCCACGGAGGATCAACTACCTTGATAAGGGACTCTGGCGTTATGTTCAGGGGAATGCCCCAGGAGAGACACAGTATTACACCGACAAAGGATGCGAGGAGGACGAGATCCCTAAGCCCTTTGTAGGTTGTACAAAATCAGTCTCCCTTCCTCCCAATAAAGCTCCTTTATTAGAATCCCATCACACCCACACCTCTAAATTTACCAAATCCAATGACTCCTCCATATCTGATAGACACTCTAAGAGCTCAAACTCTATTGCACTCCAAATCCACAACTCCCAGAATCACTGCTATCCCGTGCTCTACCCGGATATTCCCAACCATTCTTCTTCACGTCCCTATGATTATTTATTCCCCAAAACCCAATCTATCTGGACAAAACACTACTATTCTCACAATCCCCTCAGTTCACTTTACGAGCCCGGCTATCCCCGTTAGCTTCCTAAACCCTATCAACCCCTTCCTTCGGATTATCATTTTCTGAATTCCCAGTCGAATCTGACCAGCAATTACCGTTCCCATAAACCCTCTTACTCATTATACAAACCCTACAAAAACCACCCTCCCAAGAGTACTCAAACTTCTAGGACAAGAAATATAATTCCATATTAAACCTTTTTCCCTTCCAACACTGTAGGATATTTGGAAACTCTACCACCTTCCTTTTCCAAAAAAAAGGGCGTAGTCTAAAGTCCCATGGTGAACTGTTTGGTAAAGGTTGGCCAGAGTGAATCCGGCAGAGGGATGCTAATGAAAAGGGACGAGGCCTGAAGTCCCTATGAATAGTATGTTGACCGAAGCAAACCCAATCGAGGGGTGTCCACAATGCACTGTCTGTAAAAGTTGGCGAGAGTGAACCTGGCAAAGGGAAGCCAACAAAAAGGGGGGCAAAGCCTGAAGAATTGTTTAAAAACACTTTAGGATTAGTGAAAGTAAGCAAAGCCACAGTGAACCCAAAGGAGGGAGGCCAAGCCGAAAGAGGGAGATCCAGGGCGGAAAGCTATCATCCAAAGTTCATTGAAAAAGAAACTGTGTAGTTGATTTTTTTAATACGATTTTGTGAAGGGTCTCATGCTCAGAAGAGGTGGATCCAGTGGTGAAGCCATCACCCAAAGTATACGTGGAACAAACTGTTAGTTTGTTGGATACATCAGACCTCGAAGGCAAGAGACTTTTTATTGAAAAGAGAATTGGCCATCGAAGAAACTGATAGCTGATGCAGACTGTCGGCTCGTGCTGGCAAAGCTCGAGCGTGTGCTGTGCTCAGGAGATCCACTTTGTCCCATGCTCAAAATGTGGGGAAGGGAGACCTCTGGCAATCACATCCTGACTTATTATTTATGAGCACTTCTTTCTTTATTGAAACCCTATACCACACTCTTTCTGTTATTTGTTGTAAGGACTTGGCAACAATTTATTTTTACTATAGGCCTTTATATTTTGACACAACACCACTATGACTGCCATATTTTTCATTTGATGGCCAAAGCTTGCTCCGATCTTGGATTTAGGCTTAGTTTAGCTGTTTTTCCACCCTGCATTTGCAGTTTAATAAACACCCTTGAACTATGATCACTTGTGTCTGTCTTTACTGTTGCCACCATGAGTTCCTTACAGTCCTCATATAAGTGCACAAGCGGAAAACTGCCCTGCCCGCTAGGTTGAATTCCTTTTCCTGATGACTGATCTTAGATCCCCCTGTCTCCTCCCTTGCTTGGATTGGCTCTGCATGGCCTCAGCTACTCCCCAGTTGCTACTGGCAGGCTCTGCCCTTGTGTTCACTGATTTCGGGTTGGTGTCCCAGCCCAGTGATTTCCAGTGGCGCTTCCTGAGACTCTGTGCCTGTCGGGTCATGATTTTGGCAGGGGTTCAAGGGCTCTCTGGTAGGGCCATCAATGGGATTGGGTCTCTACGTGTGAGTGCGCAGACCAGCCTTAACATCATTACAACACATCTATGACTATCACATGCACACCCTGCAGCCTATGATGCTGTTTTGGTTCATGGAGAGCTCTGAGTCTGCTGGTTTCAATGGTCGTTCTTTTTTCAGGTTCAAGTTGAAGCTTCACTTTTCCAATATTTCCACACAGAGAACAGTGGTTGTCAATGGTTTTAGGGCAGAGATGTGCCCACAAAGCCGAGGGAAGAAAAGTGCACAAGATACAGGAGTGCAAGGCGTCCTACAGACAAGAAAGGATAGCCAATAACTACATACAGGCAACAAAGGCAGCGAACAGAAAGGGGCAGAGAGTACAAGAAAGACGTAGATGTTAGGTTACCACTTGGGGTGTCAACAGAATAGGGGAAGAGTTTCCCACATGGTATGGGGAAACTCTAGCCTTCTGAGATGGCTACTATTTCAAGGCCCCACTCTGAATGCTCATGGAAAGGAGCAGCAGGAGTTGGGTGCCCGTGTCCGTAACCTAAACAATACTCAGGAAACCCAGTAGCTAAACTCTGAACAAATGAATTACACAAGCACCATAACAGAAATACACCTGGAAAGAACAGGAAGTCAAAGTGAACAAGTTTCAAGACAGAGAACAGAAAAAGCATAGGCAAGAAGACACAAATCGAAGAACAAGGGCCCAAGAGAATGGAACTGCAGACTGAAACTAAGGACTGGAGTCAAGGAGCAGCGGACTGAACTATGGACCTGTAGCAAGAAAACTCAAGACCGAAACTCTGGACTAGGATAACAAGGACTGAACTGCAGACTGGTCATAAGGAATGCAAGGAATGGCAACTCTGGACTGGAATAACAAGTGCAAGACTGCAAATAGATAACAAGGAAACTCGGGACGGAAATCTAGGAAGCTAAAGCCAGGAAACACGGACTATGGACACAGAACCAGTGGTCAACATGGGCGGGATCGGTTGTGAACAGTGCTCCTCTACTTTTTTAAATTAAGTTTTAGAATTCCTGAACTGAAAGTGTAGGAAGCAGTCGAAACTTGCACTTCAGTGCGTTTCACTGAGCGTTCCCCTTACACAAAAGGAGCATTTGTTTGGGGGTTCATATTGTGTGTGGGAGGAGGCGTGGCAATGTGGTTTGTGGGGAGCTGGGCAGGTCAGCAGGGAACATAGTTCCACTACTTCTTTTCATACACTTCGACCACTGCACAGAACAAGAACCTGCAGGCAGGGAACACGATCGTTGGTGCTACAGAGCAAGGGTCTGCATACAGGAACAGAGGACTGCAAGCAGGGGAGCAGGGCTGCAGGTCAGAAAGCACAGGGGTGCAGGACAGAAGGCAGGGAGTGCAGGCAGAGTAGCAGGGCAGGGAGCACAGGGCACTGGAACAGGAGTAAGTCCTGGAAACAGCAGCAACAGGACACAACAGAAATCTCAGGATCAAAGCATTAAGGGCAGGCAGCAAACTTAATACAAGAGCCATGTGATTCTTCAGACGGCTGCTTATATAGCTTAAATATCGACCCACCCTGTCCTAAGGTAGGCTCGATAGCAGAAGCTGGAGCACTACACCTGAAGGTAATCTGCCTCCTCCCTCTCTGGACCTGGGAAAGTGAAAGCAACACAGTTCTTTAGGGCTTCTGGGGATTGTAGTTCTAAGACTGCTGCATAGGAATAGCCAATTAATGAAAATGTCCACAAGGTGCATTATGGGATATGTAGTTTGTGAAATGAAATAAGGAAGCACCAAAGTCTTACAAACGGAAAGTAAAGATGAAAATATGAATCGGTATTGCCCAGGGAGGATTATGGTGATGAATGTGTCCCAAATAGTGCAGGATGGGTGGCAATTGGTGTTCCAGTGCCACAGTCATGACAGTGGTAGCGATCTTGCTTCAATGTTGTGATGCCTGGCTCACTGGGTCTCCGGAGTCGATGTGCTCTACCGCCTCACAAGGAAGCAGGATGATTTTGATTTGATTCCTAAATGTACCTTCTAGCTGCACTCCTTCAACCTTGTCTGCCAAGTTAAATTTACATATTTGATTTACATCCTGGTGATTTAACTCACGTTTACCTGGTCATTCATTGCAAAGCTGCTTTGAAACCTGGATGTAATCATGGCTCTGAAGCATGTTGTATTTTCTTTCCATTCATTGACATGCAAAGTGAAAGTATAACCTCCAAGACTTAGACAAATGTAGCTTCGATTTCATGAACAATATTGTACGTGGATCGCTTCCCTTACGATTTCTTCTCGGAAGCGTTGATCATACAGAGCTGCATTGTTATAAATTGGGCAAAGTAAGAGTTTAAATATATTCTACTATGGGCCTGATTTTATTAAAAGGGTAAATTGCAGGGAGTGGACCACCTTTGTTAAAAAAAGTTTCCCTTCATACAATTTTCACCATTTGCAGTACGCAGTACAAAAAAAGTAACATTGCCTTAACATCTCCTTTTTGCACTTTGTATTGCAAAAAATGTAAATGCATCTTATCATTTACGCATGGCATACAGGATTTACAAGTAAGTCCTTTGGAATTTGTCTGATTTTAGTAGGTACTAGCTGGGGTAACCAGTGTTTCCCACGTCCTGATCGAGTGCTGTCTCATGTGCCCTGAAGGATGTTGCTCTTGTCCTCAGGTCAGCAAGTCTTGCTTCAGTTTGCTCTGGCATCTCATTTGCCCTGGGGAAAGTTGCTCTTGTCCTCTGGTCGGCAAGTCATGCTGCTGTTTGTTGTTGTGTTTCAGAAGCTCATGATATTGATTTTCACTTCGAATCATATGGAGCTTTTTTAAGTGATGTTCTTTTTTTTGTGCGGCATGTTTTAGTCACTCAACGGCTTCAGCACATTTGAGAAAATTTGCAAGAAAGATTGATTGTGCCTTCTTCTCGTGAAGGAACATAAGTAAACTGTAACCTTGCCATTTCCTGATTTAGAGTGACGTGATAACAAAAATGTAAAACATGTTTTTTCATTCCCTTTAAAAATGCTTTAATAAACACTTTCGTACTGTATACAATAGTAATACATTTCAAAGGACTAACCAACACATCGAACATTATGCTTCAGACACTTTTCAATATATTGCCTCCTTGTAGTACCTACTGTAATGAATCAGGCTAAGCATCAGTAAAAGAGGGTGTCTATAGAGTGAATTGTTTGCATCCAAACATAGACTACAATCTTGCCCCAGAAAAATGAGAAATCCATGCAAAATTTCATAGCAGTGGGTTCAACGATGTGGATTTGTATTGCCAGACTAACATACAGACACACATCCCAAAAATGTTTTGCGTATAAGATTTTTGCATCCAAACATAGACTAGGATCTTGCCCATGACAAAAGAGGAATCCATGCAAAATTTGGAAGACATGGGTTCAACGTTGTGGATTTGTATAGCCGGGCAAACATACACACATACATACATTCAGCTTTATATATAAAGATTCAAAACAGGTGGTTTACATAGGAATCAATTGGTTTTAGGGCAGCATGAAAAAGTCACGTTGGCATAACACCTAGTGTTTTTTCCAGGTGGAGCGGGAAGGGGGTCAGGAATGGTACTCTTTTTCTGGACCCCACGCTGCCTCCCAAAAGCACCAAAATTACCTGTAGAAAAGGTGTTAAGACAGCCATCACCGTTTGTAATGCTCCAAGGACTAGAACAATTAGCCCGTACATGTTTACATAAATAATTCAAACACAGCATAGCATAAATCTACATCTCGCAAGGTGTGTGTGCAGTGTATATATCACAGTGCCCAAAATCTGATCATGTATTTAAGGATGCAGAAGCACGACTCTGACACGGAGAAGTCATGGTGATCATTAGAAAACTTTTTTTCATATAAAAAGGAAAAAGAAAACCCTATGTCGCCCTAACTCTAAGAGGGGTTTTCCTGCTTCAACTGAAATAACTAGTGTCAGAATGTCCAAAGCAAAAGTCCCAATTTCCAATTTCAGAATACTATCTCTGTCCCTCATATCTAGGTTTAAACTAAATACAAATAGGGTATATTGAGCCCAAAGGTAGTGGCACTCTTCCCCTAGGCAAAAGACAATTCTGGAATCTTCAAACTTCGAAGAATTGGGGCATTTCGCCCTTTCTCTGGCTTTGTAGCAGAGGCTTGTTGTAAAGTTCAACAATGGTTGGGGGGAAACTCTGTTCCATAGTTGGCTCTTCTCATGCTTTCTTTCCTCTCTCTGGTTCCTGACCCTGATTGCCAGACCTGCTTCCTCTTCACCAGGCACAGTTGCAAAAACAAAGATAAAGTTCAGCAATTGTTTGGGGCAAACTCTTGGCCCTGACTAGTATACCTGGTTTCCTCCTCAACAGGCACAGTTGAAAAACACAAAGAAAAAGTTCAACAATTGTTAGGGGAAATTCCAGTCCCTGACTGACAGAACTTGTTTCTTCTCACCATGCAAAGAAGAACAGCTTGGAGCATTCCCAGGCCTCAGTGGTCGATGACCCAAGTTGGCTTATCTGGTTTCCTCCCACCAAGTACTGCTATGAAGAAAAACAGCCTGGATGCACTCCCTGGTTTTGGTGTTATATACAGACTCGGTTTACTCACCTGCCAAGTACTGTATGTATTGTTGATCAGTCTCACAGATCTCTTTATTTGTGTGAAGGTCCCGGACTCGCACTACAGGTCTTTTCAAGTACCCCGCTAAATTTGGTTCCCTGTTCCACCAAGTATTCTTCACCTGATTGGAGTTTATAAGTGTCCTTTGACTTTTGTTAGGGTCCCAGACCCATTTGTTTGGCTCTGTGGGTTAACTAGCCCCCTCAAAATCTCCTTGCCACTTTACAGGGACCCCAGCACCTCCGCGATCATCAGCGTACCTGGGCTTGCTGTCCATGATGTTCTCAGACAAACTGTGCACCTGCGATCAGCGTTGGGGCTTCCCCTGCATCCGTCTGACCTTTGGGGATATCAGGAGCATCCATCTGGTTGCTCACTGTTCCGTCCATGCTCAATGAGCCAGCAGGAGAGCAACCTTCTCCCTGTTTGGACCCCGATCCATCTTCCTTCTTCCCTGCAAGTACTCTGTCTCATGGCTCCTCCTGGGCAGGCTTGACTTCTCCAATTGGCTGCTGAGAACCACTAGAATTGGCAAAGTGGTTCTGGCAGGTATTCTGTACTGCTCTGTGCCTTCTCATCCCAGTACTGATTGACTTATGGTGATGCAGCTCATTTTGGATCTTCCTCGTCGAAATACTTTTTCTTTCTGGCTTACTACAGAAATACATGGCATAGGAGGGTAGTGGTGGACCAGGTGAAGAATAGGCAGCAGTGTTATAGGGATACCATGTTCTCCTGATAAGGTTGTCACTGGTCCCAAAGGGCGTTTACCCTGCCATAAGATCCACCTGCTGTGTACCCCCCCAGGGGGATTATCAGGTAGTGGCCTCACCACCCTGGCCTCATGGTAAGGGGGCTCCCCCCTTGGAAGCGGTGATGACATCCTGGGATTCATCACATGTAATATCTACACATTCTTTATGTTTAACACTGCACAGCACTCAGGAATCAAACCTAATTACAGTGCTTAGAAATGTGTCTTGCAAAGTCTATACAGCATATACAAATACAGTTTAATCGATACACATGATTAGGAATATTCCACTCCCAAAAGTCTCTAACCGTTCAATCATCCTGGTTTTGTGGATCTAAAAATAACCTTAAGATCCATAACACGTCCCAACTCTAGTCTATCAAAGAACTTCAGCTGTTTCGGGGGCATGACCCACATCATTTATTGATTCGTGGCTTCCATTTACAGATTAGCTATTGGCAAACACTATGTTCAGATATGAACCTGCAGTAATGGTGACACTTGGAATCTTACTCCCATTTTTAAGTACAAAAGGACCGTTATAACAAAAGCTGATGCTCTCTTATGCCAATGTGTCTCTTTTTGCAGTGATGCAGTTCCATGCAGAATTCACTTAGAGGTTGTGAATTAACACTTTGATGGGAATCCCTTCCTGTTGATTGACAATTGCCAATGAAACTGAAATGTGCCTATTGATGTGAATTGCAACAAAAGGACAAAAACAACATTGATGGCCCTAAGATTAAAGCTGATCTATGGGCACGCCTGCCTCTGGGGTGAGAGTTGGGGGGCACAAGGTGAGTGCCACCTTTTGTTGAAAGTACTGTTTAGCAGTGATTATGCAGCATGCCTGTCCAGTGACTGCATGTAGCTAAGGTTCTACCTTGAAAGTGTATATTAACACCTTCCAGTGAACCCAATTCTCCTCTCTGTTTGACATGCAATGCACGGGCAAAGTACCCTTGATAGATGCTGCATTGGAGCGTCAGCAGCGCAGAATCTAAACAGGCGGGCACTGGCGAGTTGATGGGGGATAAAACACTTGCCTCAGAAACGAGCAGCTGAACTATCTATTGGTTTGATCTGCTTTACCAGTGAGTGATCTTATATTATTAATTTTCCTCCCGTTTTTTCTCACTATAACTCATCTCTTTTTCAAGAGTTGATTGATCAAGAAATATCAAAAACACCAATAACAATAACTTACACTGCAGAATACAACTTCCAGACAGACAATCCAGTAGAAACAATTTGACAATGGTCATGTTAAATTACAACAGGCCTCCAAGTAACCATTTACTGCTGCCTTGTAACCACTAAGCTAAGCTGCTGCCTTGTAACCCCTATGCACATCACTTTCCTTGTAACCAGCAAGTCTTTCTGTAACAGCGCCACAAAGCCTAAGTGCTGCTGTGCGCTCTATAAATGCTAATAAATAAATAAATAAATACATTTGGGACAGCTCATACTGGTTATTGCAGGGATTCGAGACAGCTCATACTGGTTATAGCAGGGATTTGATAGAACCCATACTGTTTATAGCAGGGGTGGAATAGCTCAAATGATTTCATGTCAGTTGTGAGTAGCTGATCATTTGTAATAGGTACCATTTTTATTCTACAACACAGTGTATCTATGAATGCATATTTTCTTTCCATTAAAAACTGACTGTAATAGGTGGTGAATAAAGTTAGCCATTGAAATATAGGCAATAAAAAAGGAAGATGGTCTACTTCTCAGGTATCTTATAGCTACCAGCCAGAGTAACGTATACAAAATGATATGATATGATCGTTTATTTATATAGCGCCTATACACAATGTGTTTCAAAGCGCTTCAAGGCAAGGGAGGGAACAAGGGAAAATACAACCACATTCTTACAGGCCATGAACAGTAAGGATGTGAAATTAACTATCGTACTCGGCCTGACGACATTTCAGATAGTGCAAGAGCTAAGACATAGATAAGGAAGAGAGGGGGAGAGTGGGGAGGAAATGGAAACAGACAGGCGACTACCGTACTAGGTCTGATGACATTTCTGGTAGAGCCGGAGAAAAACAGAAGGTGAGGGAGAGGGGTGGATAAAGGGAGGGGAGGAACAAAACAAGCGACTATCATACTAGGCCTGACGATATTTCAGATAGTGCTTGAGGGGTGGTGGGGAGGAAAAAAACAGTAATGGGAGGGTGGAGGAAACAGACAATGTTGCTATCATATTAGGTCCAGGGACAATTCTGATAGAGTAAGTGCACAGAAGAAAGTAAGGGGAGGAGATAGGAAAAGGGAGAAGGGAAAGGAGGAGAGAAAAGAGATTAAGCAGTCAACAAGAGTGGAGAAGCAAGCGTGGAGAGCGAATACAATTGCAGAAGTCAGTAGTAACACATAATGTTGCAAGCCAGGATACAAGATGAAGATGGGAACAGCATGATTCAGGGTCACCATGAGTACAAGATGCAAAGGAAGTCCAGCATGAGAGTTGAGAAAGAGTGACACACCGTTAATGAAAGTCCATAAAAGTCAAATCCAGCATTGGCCACAAGACAGTGATGGTGAAGGAAGGCACCAGGTGGGCGGGGCTTGCTAAGTGCTGAAAAAGAGCGGGAAGCAGGAAGGCACCAGGTGGGTGGGCTTGCTAAGTGCTGAAAAAGAGCGGCAAGCAGGAAGGCACCAGTTGGGCAGGGTTTGCTAAGTGGTGAAAAAGAGCGGCAGGCAGAAAGGCACCAGGTGGGCGGGGCTTAGGCCAGGTGACATAGATCCACTTGCACCTGCTCCCCATCTGCAAAGGAAAAGAAGCTGGAGGGCTCCATAAGTAGGGAAACAGAGCGGCAAGCAGAAAGGCACCAGGTGGGCGTGGCTTGCTAAGTGGTGGAAAAGAGCGGGAAGCAGGAAGGCAACAGGTGGGCGGGGCTTGATAAGTGGTGAAAAAGAGCGGGAAGCAGGAAGGCACCAGGCGGGCGGGGGTTGCTAAGTGGTGAAAAAGAGCGGCAAGCAGAAAGGTACCAGGTGGGCGGGGCTTGCTAAGTGGTGAAAAAGAGCGGGAGGCAGGAAGGCACCAGGTGGGCGGGGCTTGCTAAGTGGTGAAAAAGAGCAGGAAGCAGGAAGGTACCAGGTGGGCGGGGCTTGCTAAGTGGTGAAAAAGAGCGGCAAGCAGGAAGGCACCAGTTGGGTGGGGCTTGCTAAGTGGTGAAAAAGAGCGGGAAGCCAGAAGGAACCAGGTGGTCGGGGCTTGCTAAGTGGTGAAAAAGAGCATAGGCAGCCAATTAGCTTAATACTGAATGATTTAATGAAACAAGGCAATCGGACAAGAAAAGGTGTGGCGATGCGGCTTTCTTTACTTGCTTGCATTTGCTAAATCTGAATAACAGGAAAGGGCCAACAGCAGATGTTGGCCATGTCCTTTTGTGAAATGGCCATCCATGAAGTTCCAAAGAAATTCACCAGTTATTGTAAGCTATGCAACCGTAACTCATGACACCACCATGCACTGCTAAGACTAACACCCAGGACATTAAAGATGACACCACATATATGGAGCAGTTGTTTTTGTTCTGTGACAGTGAGAATGTTAAGCAGAGGACTTGATCTGGACTTAGTGCATTAAAAACACAATACACATACTCAAAAGGTGATGTATATGCAGACCTTAACCTTGTGCTATGCTCTTAAGGTACTTTTCTTTGGCCTGAGCTCATGGTGCACATACATGGAACAATATGCAAGCCCTTGACAGACAATTCATTTTTTATACATGATGATGAACTCTAATCACAGTGTCATTTTCTGGTCATGGTGCTTGTTTCCTCCTTACTAGTTTCCTTTTATGTGCCTCAGATTTGCATGCATGGGTGCTCTCCATGCACATAATTTGTACTAACACATGTGTGCAGTAATTCTTGTAGTGTTAGCTGTTAATTGCAAGCTTAACATTAGTCAAGCTTCTGATCGGCTTGGATTTATGACTCTACTGGCCAATATCAGCGGATTAAAAACACTCTACTTCTATGGTCCATGCTGAAGCCATTGCCTATGCGTATGTATTATTATATTGTTGTATCAACAATCAAACTTCAATAGAGCGTTTCTGTTTCAATAAGTACATTTTGTGATAGATGGAGTAGTTCATGAGAGGTCTCCAGATCACTCTTCATATGTTGCTAGCAACATTCTAAACAGAACCCCTTGTAGGGACTTTATGTCATCAATGATGCCATCAGTGATGCCATCAATTATGCCATTTGTGATGTCATCTTTGTCCTGGGTGTTCGTCTTAGCACTGCATGGTGCTGGCAGGGGTTATGGTTGCATAGCTTACCATAACTGGCGAATTTCTTACATTTTTTGATTTTACCTTGCAATCATAACGTCCATTTTGCAAAAATGTTTCAATACATTTCATAGGTTTTTATTAGTGTGACTTAAACTTAACGTCCCTTTAACAAAGCTTTTTCTTTAAATTGCATAGGTTTTTATTAATGCAACTTAACCATAACGTCGTTTTATCAATGTTTTTTCAGTGATTTCATAGATTTTTATTAGCGAAAATGTTTCATGATGTTCCATCACTGTGTTAGGGAGAATTCTCTTATAAGGTTAATTTCCCAAACCTAGTGAGTCCCCCAGCAGCTTTGCTGGATTTTTGGGGTTTGTTTTTTTCTCCTGCTAAGAGTGAGACTCTTTTACTCCCACTCTTACGCATGATTTGAAGTATGTCTATGACTGTTTGTGTGATTTTGGGCTATGGGGTCTTTTACTCCATAGGGTATCATCTGTTTTTTTGTATATGTGTTACACAGCACCCTCAGTGCAGTAACACAGGGGTGTCATAGTGACTCCCAAACATTGACTCTATACCCTGGGACTGACTACTGTCTCCCAGGGCATGTAAATTCACCATTGACTTTACTAGTCTTAAATTGTGAACAGAACCAGTACAAACCAACATATTGTGGAAGTACTGGAAGGGGTTAATGGAAGGGGTTAATTATATTGCCCCTGGGTCTGTTTTCAAGGGGGCACTGTCCAGTCCCCCCATGTCCAGTTTCTGGCTGGTAGCAGTGGTTACCACGCAAAATATTCCACCGGAATATTCTCTATGGGATTTTCCCATTGATTTTAAACACACCACTTTTTGGTGCAATGTTAAAGATACCGCCAGTTTATTTATTTAATATTAAATTCACGGTTGGGTATTTTTGCCAGAACTCTTTTCTAAAATGGCGTTCGTGTCTGTCTCTGTAACTCTGACCAAGGCCGAGCCCTTTGTTCCACTTTTTGGCGGGCTTCTCCACAGAAGCCCTCCAAATGGTGCCACTCTGTCTGGGTTCCACAGTATGTGTGGGGAGGGGAATTGACACCCTGGACTGCGTTGCCTTACCAACTCAAGTCACACTCTATTCTGATTGGCCCAGTGGTGAGCCACCCGGCTCACCACTTATCATGTTTGAGTGACAGCTAAGCTGTTGAATGGGGGTTTTTCTGCATAAAAGCAGGGCTTTTGGGACTGGAACTTCAGAAGTCGCCACTGGAACTAAGAATCCAAAGAGAGAAGAAGCTGAGCCATCTGCAACAACGACACCACCGGTGGACCCCTGCTGCTACGAACTCACCACTTTCCCAACGACAAGAGAAGATCTTCTGATGGACGAGTCTTCTTCCTCTGAGCTGGTGGGACCAACCAGTTCGCCCTTTTTTGCCTTCCAAAGACGTCTCTTGGTCGAATCACCCGTGCCAAGCACCCCGGCGGCCGGATAGCCAAGCTTCACCACTTTGACCGCGAATAAAAGGAACCCACCTTTTATTGACGAATTCCTGGCTGGTTTCATCCCTGTGCAGTGCAACGACTCCACGTTTTCCCCTCAAGGAGATCCTCTATTTCCCTGGTCGAAACAATGAACTGCAACCACTGCCAGCAACTTTAACAAGGGGGGTCCTGGGAGTCCCTCTGCCAGACATTAGTCCTGGTTACGAGAGACTTACCCAGAGTCTTTAGCTCACTATCTTTCACAGAGAAGAAATATCCCAAACATATCAGTCTTTGTCCTGCCCTGGGGCAGTCCAGCACCGAAATGCGAGGCAATTCTCCTCTGAACAAGAGTACCAACAGAAACCCCAGACACGTGTTTCGGTCTGGTTGAACCTCATCAGTAGGGTGGATCTGTGCCTCTCTAAGAATAGTGAGCAAGGGGTCCACGTCTGGATTCCCCTAGTAACTTAGGGTGAGACCCAAAGTTACTTAAATATGCAGATTTAACAAGGGGGGTCCTGGGAGTCCCTCTGCCAGACATTAGTCCTGGTTACGAGAGACTTACCCAGAGTCTTTAGCTCACTATCTTTCACAGAGAAGAAATATCCCAAACATATCAGTCTTTGTCCTGCCCTGGGGCAGTCCAGCACCGAAATGCGAGGCAATTCTCCTCTGAACAAGAGTACCAACAGAAACCCCAGACACGTGTTTCGGTCTGGTTGAACCTCATCAGTAGGGTGGATCTGTGCCTCTCTAAGAATAGTGAGCAAGGGGTCCACGTCTGGATTCCCCTAGTAACTTAGGGTGAGACCCAAAGTTACTTAAATATGCAGATTTAACAAGGGGGGTCCTGGGAGTCCCTCTGCCAGACATTAGTCCTGGTTACGAGAGACTTACCCAGAGTCTTTAGCTCACTATCTTTCACAGAGAAGAAATATCCCAAACATATCAGTCTTTGTCCTGCCCTGGGGCAGTCCAGCACCGAAATGCGAGGCAATTCTCCTCTGAACAAGAGTACCAACAGAAACCCCAGACACGTGTTTCGGTCTGGTTGAACCTCATCAGTAGGGTGGATCTGTGCCTCTCTAAGAATAGTGAGCAAGGGGTCCACGTCTGGATTCCCCTAGTAACTTAGGGTGAGACCCAAAGTTACTTAAATATGCAGATTTAACAAGGGGGGTCCTGGGAGTCCCTCTGCCAGACATTAGTCCTGGTTACGAGAGACTTACCCAGAGTCTTTAGCTCACTATCTTTCACAGAGAAGAAATATCCCAAACATATCAGTCTTTGTCCTGCCCTGGGGCAGTCCAGCACCGAAATGCGAGGCAATTCTCCTCTGAACAAGAGTACCAACAGAAACCCCAGACACGTGTTTCGGTCTGGTTGAACCTCATCAGTAGGGTGGATCTGTGCCTCTCTAAGAATAGTGAGCAAGGGGTCCACGTCTGGATTCCCCTAGTAACTTAGGGTGAGACCCAAAGTTACTTAAATATGCAGATTTAACAAGGGGGGTCCTGGGAGTCCCTCTGCCAGACATTAGTCCTGGTTACGAGAGACTTACCCAGAGTCTTTAGCTCACTATCTTTCACAGAGAAGAAATATCCCAAACATATCAGTCTTTGTCCTGCCCTGGGGCAGTCCAGCACCGAAATGCGAGGCAATTCTCCTCTGAACAAGAGTACCAACAGAAACCCCAGACACGTGTTTCGGTCTGGTTGAACCTCATCAGTAGGGTGGATCTGTGCCTCTCTAAGAATAGTGAGCAAGGGGTCCACGTCTGGATTCCCCTAGTAACTTAGGGTGAGACCCAAAGTTACTTAAATATGCAGATTTAACAAGGGGGGTCCTGGGAGTCCCTCTGCCAGACATTAGTCCTGGTTACGAGAGACTTACCCAGAGTCTTTAGCTCACTATCTTTCACAGAGAAGAAATATCCCAAACATATCAGTCTTTGTCCTGCCCTGGGGCAGTCCAGCAGCGAAATGCGAGGCAATTCTCCTCTGAACAAGAGTACCAACAGAAACCCCAGACACGTGTTTCGGTCTGGTTGAACCTCATCAGTAGGGTGGATCTGTGCCTCTCTAAGAATAGTGAGCAAGGGGTCCACGTCTGGATTCCCCTAGTAACTTAGGGTGAGACCCAAAGTTACTTAAATATGCAGATTTAACAAGGGGGGTCCTGGGAGTCCCTCTGCCAGACATTAGTCCTGGTTACGAGAGATTTACCCAGAGTCTTTAGCTCACTATCTTTCACAGAAAAGAAATATCCCAAACATATCAGTCTTTGTCCTGCCCTGGGGCAGTCCAGCACCGAAATGCGAGGCAATTCTTCTCTGAACAAGAGTACCAACAGAAACCCCAGACACGTGTTTCAGTCTGGTTGAACCTCATCAGTAGGGTGGATCTGTGCCTCTCTAAGAATAGTGAGCAAGGGGTCCACGTCTGGATTCCCCTAGTAACTTAGGGTGAGACCCAAAGTTACTTAAATATGCAGATTTAACAAGGGGGGTCCTGGGAGTCCCTCTGCCAGACATTAGTCCTGGTTACGAGAGACTTACCCAGAGTCTTTAGCTCACTATCTTTCACAGAGAAGAAATATCCCAAACATATCAGTCTTTGTCCTGCTCTGGGGCAGTCCAGCACCGAAATGCGAGGCAATTCTCCTCTGAACAAGAGTACCAACAGAAACCCCAGACACGTGTTTCGGTCTGGTTGAACCTCATCAGTAGGGTGGATCTGTGCCTCTCTAAGAATAGTGAGCAAGGGGTCCACGTCTGGATTCCCCTAGTAACTTAGGGTGAGACCCAAAGTTACTTAAATATGCAGATTTAACAAGGGGGGTCCTGGGAGACCACTGCCAGCAACAACTGCCACCGCTGGAGCTTCCTCTTTGTTTAAGGTACTGTGTCCTGCCTGGCCTCTCTTTCTTCGGGTTGCCCAAGGTGACCCTTCAATCCTTGGCTTGCCAACTCGGTTGGCCCTAGACCGTCTACCTTTTCCTTCTTGAATCACCCCAACCTCTTTTGAACATTCTGCAAAGACTTTTAGTGCATTTTAAACTGTGTGATCCTGGGCACATTTTGCTTTGCTCCCTTTAAAGTGGGCATGGCTTATGAACTTTGGGTCTACAGTCTATACTGCCTTTATTCCCTTGCCGAGAACTCCGAAAAGTGTTTTTTATTCCTATGCTCTGTCTTTTTCTCTCCCTTTAACTGAACTATTGGAGTGCCATCAGGTTATGCGCTCACATCTGTTTAACAAATCGTGGTGTTTTAATTCTGACTTGTCTATTAGTTATCAAGGGAGGTGTGCATACTTTACCTGACTGTGTTTTAACTTACTTCTGATTTAGAGTGCTAGTATATTGCCTAAAGTGTGTTTTAAATAAATAATTATATACTTTTTATACAAAGCTCTGGTCAGTGTTTGTTTGCTCTACTGTGTTTTTAGCCCTATTGTGTATACTCTACATACTGGGCTACTCTTCTTGAGAGAAGTCTGACTGCTCAGCCACAGCTAACAGGTAAATCTGGGTGGTGCAGACTGCTACCAATTGGGTTTACTGCTTACTACTGCAGTCTTAATATTTTTGCAGTGTTCCCTAAGGGAACTGCAGAGGATTCTGCCTAACACACTGCATACTGATGTGTGTCATTTTCAGCTGTGCATGCTAGGGATGCAAGTCATGTTTGAATTGCCTAGGGCATGAGGCTCGGCCATGATCTCAGCCTAACCACAATCCATGGAGCATGGGTTTCGGCCATGCCGTATTCCCCAATATGCAAATCAGAGTAGAGATGTGTCCTTGCTGAGGACCAGTCCCACTGCCCAGGCACCACAGTTATATCACTATTTTTTGTACTTAAATTTTAACACTTTGGAAAAAATAAAACACAGAACAGATTGGCAAAAACTTGCTTTCAGGTCCTTGCTGATGTTCCTGACCCAGGTTTGCTGCAATCCCGTCCAGCACTTCAGGCTGTAGCCGCAGCCAGATTTTTCTTCCCATTCAAATCTAGGGCTTCGACCATGCTACATGCCCCATTAACCAAATCAGAGTAAAACTTTGGCCTTGCAGAGGGCCACGTCCACTGCCGAGACACCAAAGTTATATCACTATTCCTTGTGCTTACATTTTCACACTTTGGAAAAAATAAAACACAGGACAGATTTGCAAAACCATGCTTTCAGGTCATTGCTGATGCTCCTTGTGCAAGATTGCTGCAATCTCGTCCGGCACTTTGGGCTTTAGACAGAAGCAGATTTTTTTTCTCATTCAAACCGATCCCCATTTTGAAACACTTTACCACATAGCTGGTCCCTGGTTGCCATGCCCACTTTAACCCCATTGCCATGGTGGCCATGGCCAGTGGCCAGATTGTCCGGAACATGGCTTTCAACCAGGCCCCTTACAATCTGGCCTCTGGTCATGGCCACAAGCTGTACCTCAGTCACCAAAGGTATATCACTATTTTGTGTGCCTGCATTACGACACTTTTCAAAAAATAAAACTCAACCACATTTGCGAAACCATGCTTTCGGGTCCTTGCCAATGCTCGCACAAATTTGCTGCAAATCTGTCCTTGTTTCATTTTTTGAAAAGTGTCAAAATGTAGGTACATGAAATAGTGATATAACCTAGCCTGCACTTGACAAAATCAATTCAAACTTTGCACAAACATTCAATGCTGGATCTGTAATTGTTTTCCAAACTTCTGTGCATATTCGTCAAACAGCACCAAAGCTATTAACCGCCTAAAAATGTTGGGACCCACCTCTAATTTTGCCGCCTCTTGACAAGACAAAACACCCACTAAATTCTGCTGAAACATTCAACGTTGGGTCTAAAATCATTTTGCAAACTTGTACGCAGATTTGTCAAATGGCAGCAAATGTATAAGCCATTTAAACATTTTGGGAACTTCCTCTAGGTTTGCCCGCCCTTTATGAAATGGCACCAAACTTTGCAAAAACATTCGAAGTTGGGTCTAGAATTATATTACAAAATGTCATGAGGTTTCATTGAATGGTGCGAAAGTTACAAGCCATGCAGAAATTGCTCTTCAACGACCATATAATAAAGAAATATTAATAGATGTCCTTGAACTTCTGTCACGTTCGCTAACATCCCAGCAATGTCCCTGAACATCTGAGATGTTCGTGGACTTCAGAGATGTAAAAACACCCGATATGTGGCTTTTTCAGGACATATCCCATTCCATCTTCATCACCCCTCACTTCCCCAGAGATTGTTTCATTAGTTTGACGAGTGTGATGTTGTGTTTTTTAATATGTTTTTACTACAAAGTCTGTGGACTACAGGCGCAGTTTGAAAATCCAACATGGCATCCATTTCAAATGTTTTAACGCACATCACGTTTTTAAGTGTCCAAACAATGGGGGCAAACAATGTCTGCAATTGTTTTACAGCTCCCTGATTCGACGAGAGGTGTCTGTGGACACTGATCCAGAAATTGAGTCCACGGAGCGGACAAAGATATCAGACATTTTTTTGTACCTGCTTTTTGGGCATTTTAAAAATATCTACAGTATGGATTTACACCAAATTTTCAAAAGCACGCTTTCGAGACCAGGACGCCTCTCCGCGCGCAAGTTTGGTGAAAATCCGTCTAGCGTTTTGGGCTGTAGGCGAGAGAAAAATATTTCATGCCTATCCGGATTTGAAATGTTTTGGTACCCCCTTATAATTTTGCCCTTCCTTGACGAAACCGCACAAAACTTTGCAAAATAATTCAAAGGTGGCCATATACTTTCCTTGCAAAGTGGTATGCAAGTTCGTCAAATGACACCAAAGTTATAATCTGCCCAAAAACTGCTCTTCCTATGGGTTGAGCAATTTAACCATAACTACAGGGACGCTACTGCAGGCCCTGCAACATACATACACATTAATAGGATGAGAACTTCAGTATGAAGTACTGCTTTGTTATACTGTTCTAATGGCACCAACAAAATCATTTTTTTCAGCCCATATCTGAAAAGGTGAGGGAAGCTGAATTTCTTTTTGAAAGAATGGAGGCTCTGATGCTTTCTTCTGGCACTCAAAAATGGAGAGAGTAAGAGTGACAGGTATAATTGTGACGAAATATCTATATGATATATTGTACATGCCTATCTCTTTGGCTGCCATTCAAAAAATGTCAATATGTCGTTAAAGGAGCGTCTGTCAGATAGCAAATGAAAGACGCAATGAAGCAATCATTGGCAGATGCACTCTTTTAAGAAAATTAATCAAGGAACGACTATATCTCAATTTCTTCTAAACATTATTGAACAAGGTAACACAATTTTGGCCTTGAGCTCATTTTAGACTGCTGATCTATTGCAGTTTCCATCCTTGTTGATATGAGAATACTTGTTTTAGCTTAAATTGTATACTGAAGATTTGCTTATATTAATTGTATGTTTTATGTATGTGTGCAAAGGGATGTATATTGCACACAAAGCCAGCTGGAAAGCACCAAAGTGTTTATCGGTGACATTCGTCATCAAGACCTTTCTTGGCTAGTATGGAGCACTGAAGAGTCTTTAGACTGTAGAGTCTGGAGAGGGCCTTCTCGATTTGGGCTTGTATTTTGGATCTTACCTTTGTAAGAGGAGTCCATATTCCGCCAGCCATATTGTAGCAATACATCACATAATAACGAAAGGTTTCAAGTCATTGGTCCTGACTTTACCCATGTTTACAATGCTTTTAGAATAGTCACATTCTTTAAATGTTGAAATATAAAATTGAAAGTACAAATGTAATTAGCAAGTAGATCAAAAGTAAAGGAATTAAGCAATCAATTAAGTTATCATGTTTTGGTAATTTGGTTATGAAAACACGCAGGAGCTCATGTTCTACTAAGCCATAATGTGAATGGAAGGCGTAAAAGACTTGGGCAAGGATTTAACGCCTTCCATTCACATCACAGCTCCTTTCTAATCATTTGTATGGCAGAGAGGAGAGGCAGAACGCAACCCTTCTCTGTGCCATACAAATGCACAAATGCTGGAGATCCCTATGGAAACCGCCAGCTTTATGCACCAGCATAAAGCAGTCGGACACCATATGGATCCATAATACACGCTGCCAGCCATGTTCGCATGGCAGGCTGCATGTACAATTACAATGAAATCCTGCGGCCATGGTAAGCAGTGTGCACGATTGAAATTAAACGCTTCCAACATGCTCGCATGTCAGGGAGGGTTTAATTGTAATTGTGTGCACCACTTGCCATGGCAACGAAAAGTAAGCGCGGCCTGGCATTCAAGCATTTACTCGCTTTGCACACACATGTACGCCGCCTGTTGCCTTGCACTTTTGCACCCGACATGGTTGAAAATTCGGCAACAGGAAGCTGTTTACGTTGCAGTGCAAACATAACTCGCAATCGTCAAATGAGTCATTTCTGGAAAATTAGCTCCTCAGAATACTGTGTCTTTTTGTCACCTCTTGGGATTAGGTTGACGGTCAAGGCCTGATTCTGGGGGCCGTAAAGAATATGCCTCTAGGCGCCAGCTGCCGCCCAAAGCCATAAAATGTTAAACTCAGGGGCAGTATAGCGAGGATCCCTGCGTTGCCCCACCTTATTCCCTGTAACGTGGCAAGTGGCAATCATATTGTTGCACCACAGTCCAAACTTGTGGTTCTAGAATTCCCACATTCCACTAGCCAAACCTGAAAGTATTGACCCTACCCAAACCTGTGGTGGGGCATTGCAGGGCAGTGTGGTGCACCACCCATTTCCTGCATACCCAGTGAAAGTAGTCTGAAGGCTTATCCACTATATTTTCAGCTTTTAAATCACACACTGGAAATCTTGAAAAACTAAGCACAGCCAAACAGCACTCAGCAAGGTCAGAAGGATTAAGACTCAAGATGGTGGACAGGCCAATTATAGACTTGGTCCAACCCCTTTAGACCAAAGCAGCCGGAGGTGCAAACAGGAAAGACAGACAGTCCCATCCCTCACCCAATTACAAGCCCAAGGGCACACCCAAACTGAAAGAAAGACTCGGCTCCAGGCAGGCAGTATGGGTTGTAGGAGCAGAAGGCATGTATTTGGAAAAGTCTGTAGACTGGAGACTGGTAAAAGAAGCAGTGGCTGGTGAAACAGAGGAGAGTGAAGAGGTGGCATCAGTAGAGAACAGGAAGAGGTGGTGAGAGTTAAGAGGGCCAATGAGGAAGTGATGACATCAGGGGGTGACAGTGAGCAATAAGAGGTGATAACCAAAGTGGAGGTAGTGACATCAAAGGGTGAGATTTTACTGGAGGCAGTGGTTGCAACTAAGAGGAAAGTTGCAAAAACTGAAGAGGAGTGGCAATAACTGTGGAGGTGCTAGCCAAGGAGGAGGGTGGGAAAGGGCACGAGGAGGAGGAGGTGAGAGTTAAGGGAACAGTAGAGGCAGTAATAGCAGGATGGTGGCTGGAGTTAGGGATCACATCAGAATAGGAGAGCAAAAGACAAAAGGTGGTGAAAGACTGGTTGCTGTTGGAGGTTGTGAGACCCAAAGGGGATGAAGAAGGTTGCAACATCAGAGAGTGGAAGGGAGATGGAGTAGGTAAAATCAATAGAGAGAAACCAATATGGAAGAGACGTGTCACATGGGACACTTGGGGTCAAAAAAGCACCAAGACCAACTACTCGTAAGTCATTATTTTGTTTAATAGATAACTAGATGCAAGTGTGGCCAACGGAACTGAAAAGATGGGATCTTCACAGATGATATATTATAAAAATAATTACAACAGTCAGGATGGTCTTAAACAAAACTAAGAGATTTCACCAGCAGGTGGGTAGGTTGGCCTATGGGTCCTCTAATCCACTGTGTAAGTCTTTGCAATCTATGAGAAGGTTCCTAACCTCCCTTCTTCTGCTGTTGCGGGTTTTGTGGGTGTCCCTAAACCGCTTATTTACCCCTGTAAATTGACAGGCTTTGTGAGGTCCCATGCAACAAGGCTGTCACTATGCTAAGTCCTTCACAAAGACAGTTCATGCTTCTGGCTTGCATAGACAGCAACAGAGCGGCCTCCATGCTGGACTGATCATACCCTAGTCTTCTCCCCTTCTATCTCTCTAAGCTCTATGTAACCGCTTTGTCCAAGTCTCACTCCTTCAACTGGTAGGACTAACCTGTCCAGCTGGAACCTTTCTATACTTGCTGCCTAAACCGTGATATTTGATATCTTTTCCTTTTGCTCTTAGGCTTTCTCACTTTCCTCCAATATCCTCTCTTCTGTTCCCTTTGGCTGGGTGACTGGGTCTGTGTCACTCTGAGGCTGTGGATGTATACTAGCCCATTCTCTCTAGGCTTTACTAGGACATATTCAACATCTGATGTTACCACTTCTGCCTTGCCTTCTCTTACTGCTCTCATCTTCGTAAATCCCCTTATCACGAGTCTCTACTCTTGACCTTTCTCCTGCTCTGCTTCTACTACCACAACCAGCTTTTGTGTCCTCTTGTGAAAACAAAGAAATTGATATGAGGCCGGGAAGCCCAAAGGAAACACACCAACACAGGTTACAAAGGACATACAAAGTGCTTTATTTAAAAGCTGCAACAGTTACCAAAAAGTCAATTGACAAACGGATAGCTATTCGGCTCTCAGAGTAACAGAACGAACTTCAACGAGAGTTCACTGCATTAGTGTGAGAGACCGTACATTGGGATACTCGTGTTTTTATACTCTTTATCCTGCTCTGGCCAACCCCCTCGCGGGTTAAACATTCTTAGGACCATGCCTAGGGTTCCTTGCCAGGTCAATCCCATAATGTATGCATTTTGATCAGTTCCGCTGATACAGTTGTTCATTTACACATAGGTCAGGGATAGGACAAGGTCTCAGTTCGCGACCCCAACAAGTGGCCTGCAGGCATATTATTTATTCATGTGTGCGGAGGTCACAACGGCCAGAATCCCACTCGAAATGTCATTCGGCCTCCATTTTGGTGTTCAGGGTGACTTCCACAATACAAGAGAACCTAAAATGCCGGCTAAATCCAAGATGGCAATTTACACAGTACATTAAGGTCAAGACATTGCCGCGGAATCTATTTACACAATGTTTTAGACAACTTGGCGTAGGCCAACACACATTCAAACAATGCAATAGGAGGTATAATATTATTTCGATTCCAACAGACCCTCCTTTTGGCTTATGCCAAGTGCTAACATCATTCCTAATACTTTTGAAAATAACTCCATGTGTTATCATCCATAGATTCCGAATCATTGTCTGTAATGTCTATAGGCATTAGGTCGTTTATCGAAACCTCTTGTAACATGAATTCTTTAGATGCTGTATCTGGGGCATATATTTTATGCCCTATTGTGCTCACTGCTTGGGCACAACATCCCCCTAGCATTCCACATATACTCGGGAGGCATTGAAAACAGCAACAAAGGAATAGCAGGATCCCTAAGATAACCAGAATAACGGAAAGCACTTTCCAACCCCAAGATCGTAAAGAATCCCAGAACCAAGTGCTAAGATTCCAATCTCCTACAGGGATATGTACTTCAGAACTAAGAGTATGCAAGTTCTGTATTGCTTTAAAAATTGTTGGCGAGGAGTCTGGTAAGAAAACACAACAAGCGGACCCCACTAATTTGCATACTCCACCTCGTTCTGCCAAAATGACATCTAATGCCATCCCATTTTGGAGTGCTACCAATCTTATTGCTTTTTGCTCTAAGGTCATATTGTAGAGTATGTCCGTGGTCCGGTTGATCGTTCTCTCCAGTACCCTTGCTAATCCCCTAATGTTCTCTGAGTTTGTTATTTGTCCCCAAAAGGGCACAACTGATTTCGCTATGTCTCCCAATACTTGCCCAGGGGTATCTCCGTTCCCGTCTCGCCGTGGGCGAGCCTTAGAAACCTCCAATGTACTAGCTACAAATACCCCGGGTAACAATATTCCTAAATAACAGGTTCCCTGCCAATCCTTGGGCAACCAGGGAAATGCTAAACTACCACAAACAAAATAAACAGGCCCCCCTACGTACAGAGGCCTGTTTTCCCCAGTCAAATTTACAATGTTTTTACAACCTTCAAAATCTCCCATTGGCCTAGTGCCATTTCTCTGTACACAGAAGGGAACCGAGTCAGGACTATGATTTATAGAATAAGAAGGAGGTACAGCGTCCTTATTGCCTATCGGAGCCATTTTAAAGGAAATCAGAGTTTGAAAAGGAAGAGATAGTTTATCAGACGGCCTAATAGAAGCGACGTTAGGTTTACTTCTATTTGCAAAAAGCGAGCATCCCAGGGGAGTCAATTCACGTTTCTCGAAATCATTCAGATTAGTTCCATCAAAGTTCCCTGAGATGCTATCATTCCATTGGCCAAAGAATAGTGCTCTAAGAGAGGCATAGCAAGCAGTCGTTAAAGGTAGAGGATGTTTATACCATCCCAGTCCCTTGTTCCCATGTTGCGGTAAATGAGTACAAATCCAACAATTACTCTTATTAAAAATGGCATGAGTAGCATTCATTACTATCATCAGAGTGTTATTATGATACTTTTGTCTATGTTGGGAGTCTCTAGGGGACAGAGTGTGAAGGTGTACAGAGGGAGTCAAAACAGTTGGTACAATCTCGGTCAGTAGTAAAGGTTTCAGACGATAGATTTCTTCGAAATACCAAAGTCCTACAGCAGCAGTTGCAAAAATAACAATTATCATTATCAACACACAGCAGTACGTTTTCGGGGCCCAGGCACATTGTTCATTGTCCAATTTGGTCACCCCCTTATTCATAAGTCCAATTCGGGGGGCAGCAGCGGAGGTGTCAGGCATCCAGTTCCTCAATCGACGACCCCAATGTTCGTTGCTGGCGACGCTACGGTCGCGCAATTTCTTAGTCCTTCCCAACCCTAGCCAGCAGAATCCCTTTTGTTCAACAAAACTTTCTCATAACAAGAGAATTACCAATCACTTCCTTTTTCCAAATGCACGCAAAACTCGTGCCGTAGTTCTATTTCCTTGGTCGAAGGTTGTACCTGGTGGTACCCAAAATTGTCTGGTCCGGAAGTAAAGTGTTGTCACTTCCTGAGGGAAGCGACGTGTCAGAGGCGACGGAAGTCGCAGAACTCGAAACAGTGTTTTCCGGAAGTGATTTTTCAAGTGAGTGCGGAGACGAAATGGACTGTTCCCCAAGCTCCTCGGGCTCAGAGAACTTCTCCGACACACTCACAGCGCTGTTTGCTACTCCAAGATCAGAGACTGTAGCATCAGTGAGGGGTTCTGCTTCTTCTGTAACGTGTGGCGTCGGGTGAGGAAGTTTCTTGACGTGCGTCGCGTGAATCCACTTCTTCTTTCCAGCCACCCGCACTGCTGTCCTGGTGACCAATAACACCTGCTGGGGTCCCCGCCAGCGAGGGGCGAGACAGGAAGACCTCTCGTAGGCCTTCGCTAGGACCCAACTTCCAGGCTGTATATCGTGTCGTGGGCCCATGAACCGTACAGGTAAAGCCGAGTGCACCTGGTGATAAATGAAATACAGGTTTTTAGTTAACTGGTTACAGTAGTCTACAAGCAATACATTTTCCACCTCTCTCAGGGCTTTAGGTTTTGGGAGACCCCAAATGTTAGCAGGTCTCCCCATCACTACCTCAAATGGAGAAAGCCCAGTTTTAGTCTGAGGTGTGGTACGCATAGCTAATAACACGATAGGTAAGGCATCTGGCCATTTTAGTTTGGTATCAGCACATGTTTTTGCAAGCTTATTCTTTAAAATACCGTTGTGTCTTTCCACCAACCCAGCGCTTTGAGGATGTCTAGCTGAGTGAAATCGTTTCTCAATACATAGGGCTGTGCATATCTGCAAAATTACTGCTGCAATAAAGTGGGGACCATTATCCGACCAAATTATCCTCGGGAGCCCAAATCGAGGAAAAAATTCTTTTACCATAATCTTTGCAGTGGTCATGGCGGTAGCATCTTTAATGGGGAAAGCCTCGACCCATTTACTGAAGGCACAAATAATTACAAGAACATATTTTAGATTATTACATCGTTCCATCTCAATAAAATCAAAGTGAATGACCTCGAAGGGAACAGAAGGGGGCCCAAGCTTCCCCTTGGAGTCACTGTCCCCTTACCCACATTGTGCTGTAAGCAGATCATACAGTTCTGGACGTGCCTCTTTGCAGTTTCCAGAATCTTGTCATTTACCCAAACCTGTTCTAACATTTTCGTGATCTGCTGGGCACACACATGCGTAGGACCGTGTGCCATCGTAACCATTGCCAATACATAAGAATCAGGGAGCAACCATTTCCCTTCGGATGTATCCACCCAACACCCTTCATCATCCAGTTTCCCCATTCCTTCAGCCCACCTTTTAGATTCTTCTATTGCGGCATCAGTTTGAATATCTTGCACAGACCCAATACCTTCATCCATTATGTAAGCATCTCTCATTTCCCTCGAGGCATACATGTTCATGCTAAGGTCTGTGGCCGTTTGTCTGGCTATCAAGTCCGCAAAAGCGTTCCCTTTGCCCACATCATCTATGACCTTCCGATGTGCTGCACATTTCATGATCGCTAACTGTTTAGGGAGTGAGAGTGCCGAGAGTAATTGCACTATCAAGGGGCCATGCTGGATCTTGGTCCCATGTGAGGTCAGGAACCGTCTTTCCGACCAGAGTCTTCCAAAGTTGTGAGCCACCCCAAATGCGTACTGACTATCAGTATATATATTTACTCTACGCCCTTGGGAAAGTTCACAAGCTCGGGTCAACGCTATAATCTCTGCGGCCTGCGCGGAGTTATGCGAAATTCTCTTAGTTTCAACAACTTTGCTCAATGTAGTAACTGCATAAGCAGCTGTAGATGTACCATCCGAAAGTTTGAAGCAGGAGCCATCGCAAAACAGCTCCCCTTCCGCATTCTCCAAAGGAGTATCTATGAGATCTATCCTGCCCTTCGTTTCTTGTTCAGTGGTATACAGGCAGTCATGTAATTCTTCATCACCGCAAACAGTGTTTTGCGGGAAAGGTAAGAGTTCAGCCGGATTAAGAACGCAACACCTCTTAATTTGGATGTGAGGGGCAAACAGAATTAGTTCATACCTTGTTAACCGCACAGAGGTGAGGTGTTGCGTTTGAGTTTGTTCAATAAAATATCAACAGAGTGAGGTACCATCAAAATCAAATCATGGCCTAGGACCATCCCCTCACTCTGTTTTACAGACACGGCAGCAGCAGCGACAGCGCGCAAACATCTTGGCAAAGCGCATGCGACAGGATCAAGGGCGGAGGAGTAGTAGCCACACGGCCTATTCTTCCCTCCGTGTTCCTGTGTTAACACAGCCAAAGCACATCCATCACATTCATGCACAAACAACACAAAGGCCTTGTCATAATTTGGAGTACCCAGAACCAGTGCAGAACATAGCGCGGTTTTGAGAAGCTCAAATGATCGTTGATGTTCCGATTCCCATGGCAATGGCAGAGAAATGCCCTTCTTCGTCAAAGCCAACATCGGTTTTATCACTAGTGAGAAGTTCGGGATCCACAACCTACAGTAAGAAGCCATACCTATTAGGGCTCTGACTTCCTTCTGTGTATTTGGAACAGACATGCCAGAAATGTGTTTTATTCTTTCAGGTGTCAATCTTCTCCCCTCCTTTGACAGGAGGTAGCCTAAATAGGCAACCTCCTGACAACAATATTGAAATTTTTTTAAGCGAAGCTTTGTGACTATTTTTAGCTAAATGAACAAGCAACAGTACAGTGCCTTCTTTACAAGCACTCTCAGAGTCTGCAGCCAAAAGCAAATCATCAACATATTGGAGCAGCGTACAAGTAGGTGGCAATTCAAGGGTGTCGAGCTGCTCTTTCAAAGCCCTACTATAAATGCTGGGACTTTCAGTATACCCTTGAGGTGCCCTTGTAAATGTAAATGAGCGTCCCCCCAAGGTGAACGCAAACAAATATCTACTTTCTTCATGTATAGGAATACTAAAGAAAGCATTTTTTAAATCCACAACGCTAAAGTGCGTAGCCGTAGCAGGGATCATTGTTAATATCGTCGTCACATCGGGCACAATTGGAAATTGTGGGGCAACCACTCTGTTGATAGCACGAAGATCAATTATGAACCGGTATGGAATTGCATTGTCACCTTTCTTATATACAGGCAAGATCGGACTGTTACACAAACTACCTGTAATCTCCTCGATCACCCCACGAGGCACAAAATCGGAGACAATGCATTTCAAAGCACGTTCGCCCTCAGCTGATATTTTATACTGCGGAATGCGTGGCAGTTTCACCCCATGTTTCAGTACTATTTTAACAGGCTCAATCTGTAACACTCCGACATCATTGTCGTCCACCGCCCACAAACATTCCGGGACAATGCTAAACTCAGGAGGTAAAGGTCGAATCAAAAACTGAGAATTAGGAAGTTGCTGTGGTGAAATCGTCAGCCGTACTCCATCAGAAGAACAATGAATTACTGCATTCAATTTCTTTAACAAATTCAACCCCAGCAAATTCTCTCCACAGTTTGAAGTGAGAAGAAAAGGGCAATGGTCCGTAAAGGGCCCCAAAGAAAAAGATACCGGTGCAGAAACCGGACAGACAGTTGGTATACCAGAAAACCCTACGGAAACATTTGTTTGCCCTGACAGTGGAATGTTTGGAACCCGAGAATGATCAATGGAGCACTTCTCGCTCCAGTGTCAATCAAAAACTGGTGTTTCCTATTCCCTACTAATAATTCAACGTAGGGGCCTGTCTGATTAACGGGAATAGGTGAAGGTTCCAAACCCTGCTTCGGGCAATCCTAATGAAATAGAGTATTGTCGAAAGGAAGCTCTTCAGAAAGGTAGGCAGCAGAAGGGTGATCAAATATGTTCCTCGAGTCCACACTCGAGGTCTGATTTTCCCATGAAAAAGGTTGCTGAGGATCTTGTAAAAGCTGCCTCTATCAGGACCCCCTGCTCCAGGGCGGCCCCTAGGTCATCTACCCATACCCCCAAACGCACTGTTTGACCTCTGGCGGAGGACAGGGCACTGTGCTCGCCAATGACCTTCCTGGCGGCAATAAGCACATTGATTATTATTCACAGGACCTAAAGGAGCATTTCCTTTCGGGACATACTGACCTCTAGTCTGTGTCGTGCCTCCTCTGGGGTTCCTAACAATTTGCTGTAATAATACTTTGGTTTTCAAATCTCCCTTCCTCTTTTCAATCTTTTCCTTCTCATTATTAACACGGTTCTCATAATACTGAGCCATGTGCAAAACCTCAGATTGAGATTTTGCCTGCCAAGCGCCCTCAGAGTACATAATCTGTGACTGGATGTCAGGTAACAATCCACGTACAAATTTGTTGACGAACAACCTTTTCCCCCGACTCTGTACCTAAATCCTGTCCACTGAAGTCAGAAAATACCTGCTCGAATCTATTAAAAAATTCGGTGGCGCCTTCAGTTTTTCCTTGGACACAGGCCGTAAGCTTGTCCCAAATAATTCTTTTCTCTGGAATTATAGTTTTCAGTTTTGCGACAATTCTATCAGGCAAAGTAAGTATTACCTGTGGTGGTTTCTCACCAGCCGGTCTTTCCCCATCAATTCTAATCATATTAGCCCACGTATCTCCCAACCCCGGCACATCGTCTATTGTCCGAACCTGTTTCCATAGATCTACGGGTAGGAGTACAGGGAATAACAAGTCAATGTCACTCAAGGTAAACACAGAGGACTGCAAGACAGACTCTATTTCTTTGTAAAACCCCGACAGGTTTTTCCTGATATCGGGAACTGATTGTCTAATTGTGTTCACTTCCTGTCGTGAAAATGGGACGTGAACAAATTGCGATACATAATGTGCAGGGATATCCACAGCGGGGACACCAGTCCCAGCGTTGGCGGGGATCTCAGCTTTTGGGACAAAGGTCGGAGGAACCTCTCTCATAGGCAACTGAGATATAGGTACCTCCGGCCGCTTACTAAGCAACAGGGCCAGGTCGAGCGCTAAGGCAGCTGTAGAAGTATCGGGCGAAAAAGCCCTTTTACAAATCCCCAATAATTCTATGGGGCAACTCACCCTCTTTCTTACACAATCTTCTTGCAGGTGCTGTACCATCACCTGAATAACCTTTCTTTGCATTTCTACTGTATACTGACTATACGTGTCATATACTTCATCTGGCGGAATCGATGAATCCGAGATCCATCGAACCGCATCTTTAGTACAAATTCGTACTTCCTGAGGTGCCGATCTACAGCACGGAAGGAACCGTGTCTGTACATATATTCTATTGTCTTCGTCGTCCTCATCTGGTGACTTTTCAAAGTCTTTCCTAAACTCAAACAATTTTTCAACATGCCCATATACTTTTTGCTCTGTGTCTCTCGAAAGTGCCAAAGCATTGAGATCTCTCACTCCTTGTGGAAGATCCGAATTTTGTAATCTACCCCACATCACACACAAATGAGTCCCCAAACCTTCGATAAAAACATTTTTCTCGGGAAAACTATTCAAATTAGATAATGTGGAAAAAACATCAACTTGAACACCTTTCTCCATGCAATGCTTAGCCCATGCAAACAATTCCTGTTTCTTATCTACAGAAACAGTACTACGAGTCACAATCTTTGATGCTGCACCTGGATCGACTTCAGTCAATACGGGGCCACTCGGGAGCGGAGGTAAAGGTAAATTTAATAAAGGTGCAACTATTGGTGTAGAAGGAAGGGGCGGTGCGATAGGTGGAGGAACAACAACCAGAGGACTAGGAACAATAGGTTGTACAGGGGGAACAGGAATAACAACAGGAGCAACAGCAGGAATGGGCAGAGCGCCCAAAATAGGAGCATACAGAGGTGACGCTGAGGCATCAGGCCTGCGTTCGTTTAATAACTTCTCGATAAATTCCTCAGAAACATGGAAATCTTTAGAGGGGTAAATTTTCTGGATCCCGAGTGAAAAAGCTCTATCCATATTTTTAACTGATTCTGAACGCTTTTCTTTATCATATAATAATGCTTTTAAGGTGTTTGTTTTATGACGACGTACATGTTTATCCCTACTTTTAAGCTGCTGTAATGCTTCTTTTTTCCAATTCTGTAGAACATCAAAGACTGCTGGTCTAGCCTTTTTCTTTAACAAGATCAATTCTATGTATTCAATACGGGGGATCTCAAAACTACCATTGATTGGCCACTGAAATTCGGAGGCATGTCTGGTCTGTCTGTGCCAAATATCATTAAATACTATACTTCCAATGCCATACTTACAGTACATAGTACATGCCGGCGACCCCTCCTGTGGTGCCGGGCGGCTAAATTCCAAGGATTGTCGATCGCTTCGGAACAGAGCCCTAAAGCAGCTAGACAATTTCCCAGGCATTTCACAAAATATTGGTGTTACCTGGTCAATAATTGTGTCTGCAGATACAATACGCCAAATTCAAATTGTCAGGGTTAAATTAAGAGCCGGGTCACGACTGCACCTGACCAAACCTAAGGAGGACCGTACGGTTTATCAAATAACTTACCTAACAAATTTTACCTTGTGTTTGGTGGTTTCGGCAAATCTGCCCGCCTCAAAAATTGGACCCTCGTCAAGATGCCGTGTAAGACCACACGACTATCGTCCAAGGATCGGATCGTGCAGCGCTGCCGAGGTATCGCGTCTTGATCGGTCGGGCCCGCAGAATCACACCGTCCGATCCCGGTTCGATAGTCTGCGTCAACCTTCAATGATCCGGCATCAATCTTGAGGGTCCCTATTCGGGCGCCAACTGTGAAAACAAAGAAATTGATATGAGGCCGGGAAGCCCAAAGGAAACACACCAACACAGGTTACAATGAACATACAAAGTGCTTTATTTAAAAGCTGCAACAGTTACCAAAAAGTCAATTGACAAACGGATAGCTGTGTTTGCAAAGGTAGCGGGCGCCCCTCTCTCGACAGAACAAGGCCTGATAACCTGTTCAGTGGTTATTAACCACTTGAGAGTTCGCAGCCACTGCTTTTACTCACTGTGCCTTTCACAGATGGGAAATATCCATTTGCATATCAGTCTTTGTCCTGCCCAGGGGCAGTCCAGCACCGAAATGCAATGGCAATTCCAACCTGAACGAGAGTACCACCAGCAACCCCATACACGTGTTTCACCCTTGTTGGGGATCATCAGTGAGATATTTCCCATCTGTGAAAGGCACAGTGAGTAAAAGCAGTGGCTGCGAACTCTCAAGTGGTTAATAACCACTGAACAGGTTATCATGTCTGTTCTTGCGAGAGAGGGGCGCCCGCTACCTTTGTAAGACAAACGGATAGCTATTCGGCTCTCAGAGTAACAGAACGAACTTCAACGAGAGTTCACTGCGTAAGTGTGAGAGACCGTACATTGGGATACTCGTGTTTTTATACTCTTTATCCTGCTCTGGCCAACCCCCTCGCGGGTTAACCATTCTTAGGACCAGGCCTAGGGTTCCTTGCCAGGTCAATCCCATAATGTATGCATTTTGATCAGTTCCGCTGATACAGTTGTTCATTTACACATAGGTCAGGGATAGGACAAGGTCTCAGTTCGCGACCCCAACAAGTGGCCTGCAGGCATATTATTTATTCATGTGTGCGGAGGTCACAACGGCCAGAATCCCACTTGAAATGTCATTCGGCCTCCATTTTGGTGTTCAGGGTGACTTCCACAATACAAGAGAACCTAAAATGGCGGCTAAATCCAAGATGGCGTTTTACACAGTACATTAAGGTCAAGACCTTGCCACGGAATCTATTTACACAATGTTTTAGACAACTTGGCGTAGGCCAACACACATTCAAACAATGCAATAGGAGGTATAATATTATTTCGATTCCAACACTCTCACCAACTGGTGTTTGAGGTTACTTGCAGATCTCTCATGATACCAATGCCCCAGTCTCTTTTTCCTCTACCACTAATGCAACTACCTACTCCTGTGGTCTTTCTAATACTACCATCTCCTTCCCTTCACTCCCAACTCTTGATGTAACCGCCTTCTCCTAGGTCTTTCCTGATATTACCACCTACTTCCATTCGCTCTCCACCCTTGATGTAACCACCACCTCCTCGTAGGGTATTGCTGATAATAGCACCCCTCCCTTTTCTCCCTCCCCTTGATATATCCACATCCTTCTCCTCAGTCTCCATTCCTTCAGCTCTCCACTGCCACCACATTTCTAGCATATTCCACCCTCCAGTCCCTGATCCATATGCTGCTGTGCTGCTCTCTTGCTTCCGGCCTCCTCCAACATTGAGTAGGTGGTATCACCCCAAAATATTGCAGATAATCACTGCTAATCCCAAAATAACAAATTTTGGATGACCCATTTTACTGCACATATATATATATATTACACAGCCACGGTAGTGGCTGTGTAGTTATGGTTAAGTTGCTGTTTCCATAGGAGGAGCACTTTTTGGGTGGCTTAGAACTCTGCTCCCCCTGGACGAATCCTCTCCAAACAGTTGCAAAAAAAGTATATGGGGGGGTCCCAAAACATCTTTTTTTCCCATAGACTGAATGGGGGAAAAACTTTGCGCACGCCTACAGGTCAAACCGGATTTTCAACAAATTTGCGACAGGGGCAGGGGCTTGGTCTCAATAGCGTGCTTTTGTAAATTTGGTGACAATCCGTCCAGTAGTTTCCTTTAAAACGACCAAGAAATATGTCTAAAAAATTAGTGATATCTATGTCCGCTCTGCGGTCACACTTCCCTGTTCGATCCGCGGACAACATACTGATTGTCCAGGGGGTGGCGTCATGACCGTGAACATGCAACGTCTTCACCGATTGGCTGCAGCGAGCCGTGATGTGCGTCAGAATGTGTGGATGCACCCGACATCTTGGATCCGAAGACAGCGCGGTCGCCACCAGAGTCGAAATGCTGTTTTGAAAACTGTTTTGGTCTCCTACAGTGCATGGGGAGGTTCACAGAGTAAGAGATGCGTTAAATACTGTACTTATTTGGGCGGCAGGTGTTAATGATGTATTCACCATGCCAAATGCTGTTTCGGAAACTATTTTGATCTCCTACAGTGCTTGGGTAGGTTCAGAGAGTAAGAGATGGGCGAAATACTGTACTTATTTGGTCGGCAGGTGTTAATGATGTATTCTCTATGCCCGCCTTGTTCGGGATGTTTGTAAGTGCAGAAAATGAAGGGTCTAATAACGGTAGTATTTCAGTTCGTGCTGTGTACAGGCACCTTGAAACTGTTCTAAGGACATGGGTGGTGTTAGCGAACATTGAAATTGAGTACATGTCGTTATTACATTATTTTTTCCTATGGGTGTGCTATTGATTATTACGCCACCATGGGTGTGACATACTGCGGTGGTTGTGGCCAGGGCCTAGAGTCTTGGATGCATGGCCGTAGGCCGTAGACTGAAGGCCATACTTCCAAGACTGTAGGCCCTGGCCACAACCACCTCAGCATGTCTCTGCAATGGATACATCTGTAGTATTAATTATCGATTAGATGGTTGTGGGGAGTGTGTACAGTGCCAAAGTTATAAGCACTGGAGGTATAAGCCACTGCACACACACTCATTTTAATATCTATGGACATACAGTTAGGAGTCTAGCCTCTGGCCAGAACAAGTGAAGCATACCACACCTATCGATACAACTGCACTACCGCATATCACTCAGGTGGTTGTGGGTAGGATGTAGAGTTTTGGGTGCATGGCTGCAGGCCATATGCCGTATGCCATACTCCTAAAACTCTAGGCCCTGGCCAGAAGCACCACATCATATTACAGCAATGCATACAATCGTACTATAGCTTAGCAGTCTGATGGTTCTGGGGAGGGTGTACAGTCTTGGGTGCATGGCCAAAGGCCATGCACCCAGGAACGACCTTATAAGAAGCGGAGTTATAAGCCAATGTACACCCATACATTCAAATATCTATGGACATGTATCCACATCTCTAGGTCCTGCCCACAACCACTGCGGCATATTAGACAGGCACGTTAGTGGCTGTGTTGTTATGGTGATGTTGCTCTGTCCATAGGAAGAACACTTTTTGGGTCCCTCATAACTGTGCTCCCTTTGGACAATTCCTCAACAAAGTTTGCAAAAAAGAATATATCGGACACTCCGAATTTCTTTGGAAAGTTTGGTAATGTTTGGTCGGGGGGGTTGGGGGGAAGTTATAAGGGGGGGTTCTCAAAACATCTCTTTTCCCCTTAGACTGAATGGGGGAAAAAGTTTGTGCCCGCGAACATGTGGTGCTTTCTCTGATTGATTGTGGAACAGCGTGAAGTATGTCAGCTTTCTTCAGTGCCCCTGCTATCTTTTACTAATGTTTTGATGTACGCGGACATCGCCAGAAACACATGCAAAACAAGACAGTATTGCCCTGGTCACACTTATGTAATACTATTTCAGAAGGTGACCTTTGAGGGGGGTGGGATGGGATGTGGGAGCACAAACTGAAAAAGTGCAGTTTTCTTGTCACCAAAGTCATACGTTTAAATGGAAGTTCATGCTCACTGTACCACTAACAATTAGTGCGTGTGGGTTAAAATGATTTTGGAATAATATTGCCGTCAGACTGGTGTCCTAAGTTTTGAAAACTAAGGCCACCATGTGCACTGTTTGCTGGAAACAGCGATTCTGGAGGTGTACACAGGTAGCGGTTCTCATATTGGATTTCAATATGTTGTTGCAAAGTAAGAATTTTTTTGCCTTCTGAGTGAAGGTCACATGAATTGTTTTTTTGGTTGGACGCTCAATACGCCCGCGCATCCGAGTGAATGTATAGGGGCCATTGTTTTTTGACCTTGAGTGAAAAAGAAAACCTTTGAAGAAATTCAAGGAATGAAAGGGTCGCAAAAAATAGCAATTGATAAGGTTATGTTTTTAAAAGTTTGCAAGGGACATGCAATATCAGTCCACGAAGATTCTTCGATGCAAATACATTGGTGTCTGACATGCAGAAAAAGAATGGAGGCAGTAAATATTATGTAAGTTTACTTGTTTCCACTCTACAGCGAACCGCGCTTTATTTTTACATTACAGAAAATCTGATTGTGCCAATATAAATGACGTATTATCTTTCTGCGTTGTTACATTTTTCCTGTAATATTGCAGAGTTCACAGGTTCCGCATTCGTAGAATATGACTACACTCATCCTTTTTCAGCATTAATATTTCTTGTTTGAAACGTTATGTTTGCCCACATAAGTTTGTGTATCACTTTGCACGTTCTTTTGGTCTTGTTTGGAATCACAAGACGTAATTTTTTTAAATTGCCCATTCATTTCACTTTCATAACTGCATTATCGTCTTCCTGTGTAGTTGCCATTTTTTTTAATCTTACAGCGAATGCAGAATCTCAGCGTTTGTAGCCTATTACTATAGTTACACATGGTCATTAGTAACATTTCACTAAAATGTCATGTTTGACCACTTACATTTGTGTATTACTTTGCACATTTTTTGTGTCTTTTTTGAAATATTTTGGTAGTGGTTGGTTATTGACACGTATTTTCTGTTACGTTTCTCTCCCAGGTACATCTTATCCGTGCCATGGCTTCCAGATGCCGAGTGAGGGCTTTTTTTGGGATGGCAAATATAACTGCTCGTGAGCGGTTGCCTGTCCATAACAATTATGTGGGATGACGCCCTAAGCCCGCTTTGCCCGTACACGGAACTTGCTATTCGGAGCAACATCACATCATTTATGGTGGTGTAGGCTCAAGGTCATGGCGCCTTTTTGGAAATCACTATGGAACCAAAGCCGCTGCTTTAACCAAGACTCCATAATTTTTGTATGCCAAAAAAACAACGTGTTTCTCATCTTTAACATATGCAATGCCACCCTTAGAACCATTATTTTCATTGCATTGAAAATGGGATTACTTCGATGGTCTCTGACAGTTTGTTGTTAAATAAACGTACTTTACAAATATATATATATATATATATTCAGTAAAAAAAACTTTGTTAAAGGGACGTTATGGTTAAGTTGCGCTACTAAAAACCTATGAAATTCAGTGAAAAAACTTTGTTAAAGGGACGTTATGGTTCAAAGTAAAACCGAAAAACCCCTGAAATTCGGCAGTTATGGTAAGATAAGCAACCATAACTTGCGCCGCCACCGTGCACTGCTAACACTAACACCCAGGACATCAAAGATGACATCACAAATGTCATTGATGACATCACTGATGACATCACATGTGCATTTACCTTTCATGAAAAGTCTGTACAAGGGATTCTTAGTGTAATGTTAATAAAAAAAGTGTCAAAGATTATTGGAATAAGTATCAAGTGCTAATCAGTGCATTAAGCTATGCATTGATATAAATAGCATTCTATTATTAACTTCAATCCAGTATACTAAGGTACTCATGTAGAAACATAGGCATTGTGTGCAGCATACATGATGGAGGTGCAATATTCATAAGCTTGCCATGTTGAATATTGAAATGATAACTGTTTTCATATTAGAGTTTTGCGTACAGTGAAACTTTTGATAAGTAGGTAATAAAACCCACTTACTACATAATTGCATTATTATACACAAATCACAAAGAGACAACACCACATTCAAATATGAATATATACAAGGGAATTGAAGTAGGAAAAATAAACAGCAATAGTAGCAGAAAGTGTTCATAACCTAACTGATTACCTTTATGGAGAGAAATGATTGCTCTGTTTCAAAGCTGTTACTTATCCTATCTATATATATCACATGATGTGTCTGGACCCTAAGGAAAATAGTGTAAGTACAACATATAACAATATGAGCATATACAGGGAAGGTACAGTAATAAAAAAACATCAAAAGTATCAGAAAGTGCTGATAAATCTACTGATAATTTTAATGCACAAAAGGATTGCTGTCTTTCAAGGTTGTGACTTCTCCTATGTATATGTTTCATATGATATGACTGGACCATAAGGGAATTATTCTAAGAACATACTTGAAGGATAAGTCTACGAATATAGTAATTTACAATTTTTAGTTCCTGACTGTTACTGAAGAAAATCATGTGGCCTATATATGTCAGGAAAGTAAAAAAAGGGAGAGCCAGCCACGTGATGTCATCAGTGATGTCATCAATGACATTTGTGATGTCATCTTTGATGTCCTGGGTGTTAGTGTTAGCAGTGCACGGTGGCGGCGCGAGTTATGGTTGCTTATCTTACCATAACTGCCGAATTTCAGGGGTTTTTCGGTTTTACTTTGAACCATAAAGTCCCTTTAACAAAGTTTTTTCACTGAATTTCATAGGTTTTTAGTAGCGCAACTTAACCATAACGTCCCTTTAACAAAGTTTTTTTTACTGAATTTCATAGGTTTTTAGTAGCGCAACTTAACCATAACGTCCCTTTAACAAAGTTTTTTCACTGAATTTCATAGGTTTTTAGTAGCACAACTTAACCATAATATCCCTGACTTCATATACATGTAACATAGAACATACTAACCCTCTCGTAGTGATTTTCATGTCCGCGGACTACCGTCATGTCCGCGGACATACCGAAAATCTGAGCGTGGTAAATGTACATTTAAATAGTGTGCCCCATTTCCCCTTTGAAGTTGGCTCTGAAAAGAGCCGTTTTTTTTTTTTTTACAGATGCTTGACAGACACCTGTTATTTTGTATTTTTTTTCTTGTTTTTATTTCTTACTTTACTCCTAAAATCTTTACATAACCTTCTCCAAAGCAACCCTTACATTCCAAAATAGAAAGGCATTTCCCGTAAAAGATAAAGAAATGCCATCTTCTTTAAAATTAACAGCATTACTGGAATCAATATTCTCATTGTTACAGAAGAACATACCAGCTCTAAGCATGAAGGCACACATGCCTCGGTTGATGACATACCTAGCAATGTTTTGCTGAGGACAAAAAACTGAACTATTGTCCCATATTGCCCTAGGTAGTAATCCAGAAAAAATTACTTTCGCATTTGGAAGGATCTTCATTACGGCTTGAACCAAGCGTTCCAAATCAGCCAACAAAGTAGTGGCACTGATGTTGCCCAAATGGAAAGCACCATAGTGCAAAACTACCACATGCGGACTGTTCATCGTGGCCATATCCTCACAAACTTGTACAATTCCCTGTAAATTGCAATCAGGAACAGTGCTCCACACCACCTCCACTCCTTTCACATCAAAGTTCTTTGCAACATGCCTGCATTCAGCGTACTGCTGTAAACCATGCACAAACATATCTCCGAGCACCAACACCCTGACTTTCTCCACTTCTGCCATCTTCACCACACACAGTCTCTTTCAACACAAATCCACAACCTCGACATCTGATTGGCTGATCCGTACAGTCTTCTTTCCATGTTGGATTTCCTGTAAAAACCTGGATGTAGCACGCCCTGTCCACGAACAGCCGCGGTGTCCGCGGACGGCGTCCACATTACTCTCTGTGCTATTCCCTCATTGCATACAGCTAAGCAATCACACAATACGAATAACGTCCTCAGAACACCCCCATTTTGTGAATTTTCTAACATTTCAGGACAATTATCATTTCATTATTCAACATATTAACATTACAAATATTATACTTTCCTCTTGTACTCTGCACACAATGCTATGTTTCTCCATTAGTAGCTCAGTATACTAGATAGAATCCCATAATACAATGCTATTTATATCAATGCATCGTTCAAAGCACTAATAATGGTATGATATTTATTGCAATATCCTTGACACTTTTTTCGCAACATTATAATAAAAATCCCTAGTACACAAATTCCATGAAAAGTACATACACATGTGATGTCATCAGTGATTTCATCAATGACATTTGCGATGTCATCTTTGATGTCCTGGGTGTTAGTCTTAGCAGTGCGCTGTGGTGGCGCGAGTTATTTTTCATAGCTTACCATAACTTGCGATTTTCAGGGGTCTTTCGGCTGTACTTAGAACCATAACGTCCCTTAAACAAACTTTTTTAATATCACGCAAACAATATACAAACATGGCGTGCAAAAACCAACTTCTCACAGATGGCTTTACACAGAATGTTGCAAAGTAAGAATTTATGCTCGTTCACAGTGAGCTGCTTCCATTTTTTTCTCGGGCCCCGGAGAGGCTCACGAAGCGGACCATAAGGTTGTATTGTGTTTTGACCTTGACAGACAGAGATTGTAATGAAAGACTTCTCTTGAAGGAGTGTTGCTAAAATGTAAGAGAAGATAAGGATGAAATGTATTAAACGAAACCACTTTTATATATTATATCACTATGCGAAAGATCGTTGGCACACGCAGAGTCGTATTTTGGGACTGCACCACTCGTAGACAATGGAAATTGCAATTGTACTGTAAGTAACCCTTTAGATTATTTTATACCAAATATAATTACAATAGCGTAGCATTAAAGACCGCTCAAGTTGAACTTGTTCGTTGAAAGTGGCATAATGTTTTCTACCGCGCACTATCACCGCCGAATTGATCCTCTGTTGTTTAGAGGGCTATGAAAAAGGCAGACGACACAGGGTGGGTTAATATAAATAATTTAACCGGTCTATAGGCGGTCAAGCGCTCTACTCGCTGTGCCACTTCATTGTAGCCTGTCAAGTGGCACAGCAAGTACAACGCTCGCTTTGACATCCGTGCACAGCTTGCTAACGCAAGTTCGAATCCCGGCAAGGCCAAACTCAGCCTTTCATCCTTCCGTGGTCGATAAATGAGCACCACACACCGTGGTTAATAACAAGCACCGCTTAGATACCTCACGGTTCTTAGCGCTATATGAATGGGAAAATATTATTATTTTATTATTAACATACTCCGTTGCACTATCTTCGATAGCAAATAGTTTCACGCCCTAATAAATAAAATGATGATTTTTAATCAAGATCGGCTGGTGAGACTAATTTATGTTTTTTAAAACAGGTATGTGGCCCCATTTTGCCTATGTCACGATTTACAGACTCCAGCGGATGGGGTCTTTAACTGCCAGGTGCAGGTCCAAATATGCAACTTCATGACCCTCACCATTTTATGGGACAATCGCCAGGGACCAATATGCCCTTACGCAGTACTAGCGGTTACAAACAACATACCAACCAATAGGGTGGTCTAATGGCTCGTTTTTGGAGCAACCTTCCGATTATCAGAGCGACCATTTACTTCTTTTAGCATAAACCAACAGCCTATCTACCGCAAAGGAACAACGCGTGGCTTCAAATAAACTTTTGCTGATCGACAGCAGAGACAATAGTAAATCGCTGAATATTCACTAAACATTTCATGTGAAATAAATGTACTTTACCAAATGTACAATCCTGCTGTTTACTTTTAAACCACAGTTTCATATTCGGAATTGTGGCGCACTGAGTTGTAAGCTGATCTAACACCCTCTGTACTGCAAAGGAACATCGCGTGCCTCAACATGAACTTTTGCGGATCGACAACAAAGACAAATGCAAATTGCTGAATATTCTCTAAACATTTGATGTCAAATAAATGTACTTTACAAAATTTACAATCTTGCTGTTTGCTTTTAAATCACTGTTTCATATTCCGAATTGTGGCGCGCTGTGTTGTGACATAATATGTGTTGTCTTCCGGGTTCTGTGTAAAGTCACTTAGGACTGGAGAGGACAGGGCGCGTTTGATGACGCACCCTGTAACGTCACGGAGAGAGGCGGGGAATATGACTGCTTTGATAATATCAGGTTTAGGGGCGGGAGATATGATTTAGTGTCGCAAAAGCAAGTCAGCCAGGTCAATAGCACCAGTCATAGGATTATCACATAATGTCGGCGCACACCAGCCGGCTTTATCGTTTCTTTAGTAGACAAAAAGTCGGTTGAGGCCCATAGGAAATTGTACTATTAGCGGACAAAAGGAGTGGTCTTAAAACACCCTGACAACGAACAATACAAACAACGTTCTCAGAACACCCCCATTTTGTGTAATTGCAACCATTTCGGGACACCGCGAGTGTTCTTAGAACACATTCAACTAGACAGATTACAATACGGACAGCGTCCTGAGGACACCCCCAGTTTGTGTATTTACGAACAATTAAGTACACCGCGAGTGTTCATAGCTAATTTTTATCTTCCTTGCGAACAAAAATGACACATACTCCGTCCTCTAAACACCCCACCATTTAGTTTATTTACAAAATGTCAGAACAGCCGTGTTCTCCGCGGACAAATCAAACGCAACAAAAACGGCTAGCACATAAAAAAACAAAACATTGAACCTATCTCATACTCCCCCACCCTCCCCAAACACTCTTACACACCAACACAGGGCACTAAATACAATTTTTTATCCACATTTCACTGCGCTGTACGCGGTCGACGGCGAATACAAGATGGCGGGCGCCACAGAAAATTTGACGCGCTCCACGCCCCTCGCCATCCAATCAGCGAACACGTCACATGTCCCCAGACATGACGCAAGGCCATGGGCCAATCGGGGTGCTGTCCGCGGAGCGAACAGGGAAGTCCGTCCGCGAAGCGGACACAGATATCACTAATTTTTTTGCCTTACATTTTGGTCATTTTTTTAAAAACTACTTGACGGATTTACACCAAATTTGCAAAAGCACACTTTCGGGACCAGGCCGGTGCTCCTGCCGCAAATTTGGTGTAAATCCGTCCAGCGGTTCGGGCTGTAGCCATGCGCAAAGTCTTTTCCCATTCAGTCTATGGGAAAAAAAAAAGTTTTGGGACCCCCCTATAATTGAAATTACTTTCTCACCACCATTAGAACTTCAACAAGCCCATAGAATCAGACCTCGCTTTACCAGAACAGACTATTCACCAAGACCCTTCATTGCATGTTTTCTCCGACATCAGCAGGCACGTCAGATTCTGCAAGCGGCCAGGAAAAAATCTTCTATTCTCTTCCAAAAGAAAAGAGTTTTGATTTATCCTGACTTCTCCAGTACTACGCAAGCTAACAGGAAGAGATTTCTAGACTTGAGACCTATGCTTAAATCGCTCAATATGAGATACGGCCTACTTGACCCGGCAAGAATGATCGTCATCCCTTATGGTCCCTCCAAAGAAATTACCAATCCAGATGAACTGTATAACTTGCTCTAAGCTCTACAAACTACTCTGATGGATGCTTCATCTCCTAAATTGGTGACCAACTCCCCATCAGACTCTCAAACACCTATGTCAACCTTCAAAGTACCCAAGCATCAGCATATGAAATGTACTCCCAAACATAGTAGATCTACTTCTTCTATTCCTTTGGAGATAACAACCACCTCAAGTCATTTTAGGGACAAATCTAGATCTCCAATTAAAACAACAGAAACCTCTTTAATTCCCTAAAATATCAGATTTATTTGCAAGATTCATGGTTTATTAGCTATAACATCTCACATCCATATTTCAATACTATCCTATCGTTATAACTATTTAGACTCTCTGATGAGTTTAGATTTTCTTTTCTCACCTTGACATTCTAGCTTTGCTCTTACCTCTCTTAGTTATGCTTTTTCCATCTTCACACCCGACAACCCCTATGAGACTCATGCTTTTCTTTTCTTTTTATAACTTTTTCTCTACTCCTTTGTCATTACTTGCTCACTTATATTTCTTCACATTCATCATTCTCGTTTTCTTATTCTTTTTTGTTTTTTTTATTGTCTCCCCTACTTTATGTTCATACCTACATGTCCAAAGTGCATCTTTTGAATTTAGTAAATTATATTCCATTGTTTCTTTGGGCTATATAAAATGTTTTTTAAGGAATTATATTTATGATTGTGATTTCACTTTATATGTTTCTACAGTTAACATCTTCTTAATATCTTCCTATGTCTATTAAGATTACAACAATGTAAAGGGTCTAGGTCACCACATCAAAAGTAGCAAAATTACTTCATTAGTATCTAAGCAAAAATCTGATATTATTTGCATACAGGAAACTCACTTATGCTCTGATGAAGAACATCTTACGATTAAAGCTTCCTGGTCCAGCCACACAGATTTTGTTAATGCTGTAGATAAAAAAGGTGGAGTCTCTATATTAATCAATAAACGCTTACATTTCACTCTAGTTAATGAAGACAAGGATCCAAAAGGAAGATGGATCATTATTGGGAGTATAACTAATAATCTCCCCGCAACTATTATCAATATATATGGCTCCAAAACCCCTACCCCCTCTTTCTGGTCCTATCTACTCACCAAACATGTACAAAAGACTATTGACTCTCGTTTGTGGAGATATGAATCAAATAGTTGATTTGTCCTAGATCTGAAATCATCGTCCAATTTTATCAATTCCAAATCCCGAATCAGCTTCCTAAATTTAATACAAAATTTAAACCTATTGGACTTGTGGTGTTTCTGCCATCCTCAAGCAACTGATTTTACATTTTACTCTCCTCCTACCCAATCCTTCTCTAGGCTTGTGTATATTTTTGTTAACTCTTCATTAGCTTCTTCTATTCCAAATTCTGAAATTGACCCTATAACTATTTCCGATCATGCCCTAGTTTCTACAGTACTTGAATTGTCTTCTACTAATTAATCTTCACCAAGATGGGGATTCAATTAATTTCTTTTAAATGATCAATCCTTTATTGATAAAACCAACTCCTTTGTTAAATAATATTTCTTTAACAATCTTCCTCAATATACTTTGGTGCATAACAACTGGGATGCCTTTAAAGCCTCCTTACAGGGTTTCGATATCCAGTGTGTTGATGCCACAAATCAAACGGGCCTCAATCTAACATGTTGCAGGGCCACTTCTCTCTGTCTTGCAGCGCCGCACACTCAGCCCCTACCATTCTCCCCCTCATGTTAGGCTGAAGGCAAAAGGCCCTTCTCTCACTGATGCCCTGATGCTACAAATGTAACCTCTCACCCTTCCGTCCTTCCGCTGAGCCCACACCAAGTATCCATCCTCCTCTCAGCCCTTTGACACATGATGTCACCATAAACTTGCTTTGCACCCCCAGACTATGTACAATAAGCCCCTTGCCCCAAAGCCTTTTGATTTAACAACTGCATGCTCTTATCAATGTACCACCCCAGCTCACCCCAGACCCCGGATCCCTTGTGTGGTAATATATTCTCCTCACGATAACAAACAATAAACAATTGACGTGTGAGATTTAAAGGAGTGATTGACGAATGTGACAACATAAACTTGTGGATAAATTATTCACCTGGACCCATGCGTTTCTCACTTTTATTGTACAGGTCAGATGTTTTAGTAATATATCTCTCATATGACAAAATGCATAGTTAGTGTTCAAGGTATGTGTGTCCACAAGGTCAGTCGTTAAGTAACATAAATTGTAACAGCTCGGACATCGCCTGACCCTGCACCTCATCCAGATGAGCCCAGCTGATCCACGTGCCCCATGAAGTAACCAGCACCATGCCGGCCAATCCAGGAGCACCGCCCCTACAGAATGGATTCTGTCCTGTTCTCCTTGTCCATTGGCTACAACTTAATGTACCCCTATGCCCCACATCATAGATGGCGTGATTTTGTAATATAATGTGCATTTTTCTGATGTTTTAGCAGAGCACTCTCAGAATTTGCAGAGTTCTCTGCTTGCCCTATTTGATTTTGGATAAACTTTATTTTTTTATCTTCACCTGCACTTGGTCTTGGTCTCATTCCCTCCTGGGGTGTGTCCATTATTGACTCTTGTTGGGGAGTTATCACTGTATTTTGAGGGATGCTCACTTTCACCCACATAACATCTCCTGAAGGTATCAGATTATCTAAACCAAAAGAAATTAGCGATGCATTCATTCACTTCTATTCTAATTTATATTCAGATGATCCCTCCATTAAATCTGATAATATAAACGCTTTCTTCCAAACAAATAAAAAAAATGATATACATGATATAGTAGATTCTTCTACCCTTGACTTTCCAATTTCTATTCTGGAAATTAAACAAGCCATACGTGATCTTAAACCTTACAGATCCCCAGGCCCTGATGGATTCACTCTTGACTTTTACAAAACCTTTATTGATTCTATGGCTCCTAAACTGTTAGAGTTATATTCCCACTTTGTCAATATTGGACAAAGTCCTGGTTCTTTTAGTGTAGTCATTCTCATTATTTTTCCTAAGCCTGACAAAGATCCGTTGATTGACAAAAATGATTGACCCATTTCTCTTATTAATTCTTACTCAAAAATCTATCCAAAAGTTCTAGCGAAATGCCCAGAAACCTTCCTCCCTAATATCATACATCGGTATCAATCTGGATTTATTAAAGGCCGTCATGCCACCTCTAACTCGAAATTACTATTTAACATTCTAACACAATCCCAAAACTCAACCGTACCTTTGGCCCTTATCACCCTCGACGCTGAAAAGGCGTGTGACCGTGTTTCCTGGTCCTTTTTATTTAATTCCCTAACATGGCATGGCCTCTCTCCCTACTTCATCAACTTAGTTAAAATCTTATACTACTCACCCACCACTCGTATCCTAATTAATAATTATCTGTCCTCCCCATTTAGAATTGAAAGAGGTACTCATCAAGGCTGCCCTCTTCCCCCCTATTGTTTAACCTAGCTTTAGAACCCATACTTCAAAGCATCCAATTAAACCCTGGTATTAAAGGAATTTTTATAAACAACATAGAGGCCAAACTTTCGGCTTCTGCCGACGACATTCTAATATATATTTCTGATCCGACTTCCTCTATATCACATTTAATTTCCACTATTAATGATTATTCTATCATTTCTGGCTACAAATTAAATTTCGATAAAATCAGAAATGATGCCCCTTAATCACACTTGTAATAGGTCCAACACCCCTTTATAGGGTTTATCTTGGCAATCATCTCACAATAAATACTTAGGACTTCTATTTGCCAAAGACATATATACTACTATTAATCTTCATACTAACTACATTTTGAAAAAAGTCACTGAAATGACTGAAAGATGGTCACCTCTCTTCCTATCTTGGTGGGGTCGCTTAGACAGGATCAAGATGATGATTACTCCCATTGTTCTATTTTCGCTTTCCATGATCCCCATCTCAATTCATTCCTCCTTTTTCAAAAATCTTGACTCATTATTATTAAAAGGTCTCTGAAAACACAAGACTCCTCGCATTGCAACTAACAAACTAAAACTTTCTAAATCCTTAGGTGGAGGCAAATTAACGAACTTTCAACTCTACCATAAAGCTTTTGCTTTAAAACAACTTGCTACCTTTAAACACCATGAATCCCAAATAAACAAAGCTCCTCTCTGGATTGCAATTGAAGCTTGCTTTATTTCCCCTCTTTCTCTTTCTAATTTCCTAATCACATCTTCTTGGCCCAATATTACTTCTTATCCATCACTCCACTTGTTCAAGATGGTTTGGAAAAACCTTCCTACTAATTCCTTTAATAAAATCAAACCCAAAATCAATTTTTTGTGGTTTAATAAACAAAATCCCACCAAATCTAACCTTTTAACTATACATAGATGGTATATTTCAGGGATTAAATTAATTAAACAACTAATTCAAAATGAAATAGTAATCCCCTTTCAATTATTTGTATACAATACAATATTCCAATGTCTGATCTTTCCTTTCATAGCTCATTAATCAAATCAATTACTAAATTTCTTTCTACCTTTAAACAGAAATCCCCTTTCCTTTTTTAAATCTTTTAATTAATAATCCCCCCATTAAAGCTGCAAAGTTGTATATGTTCTTAAATGACCCTCCTTCCCCCAATTTACTTAATCTCACTACTATCAGATATTGCAAAACAGATTGGAATCTTCAGCCTGCCTCAGACATATGGCCTAAAATTTGGTAGATATATCACTCCACATTTTCTCCAGCTAATCTCACCCAAACTTATTTTTTTATTCTTCACAGGGCTTATTTTACTCCTTTGCGTATTGCAAAGAATTTAGTTGGCACATCCAATAAATGTTGGTCATGTAACAAACCTAATGCCGATTTTACACATTTAATCTTCAAATGTACATATGTTTATGATTTTTCATCTAAAGTTTGGATACAAATGCAATACATTTTTCTCTTTACAGAACCTTTAACACTTGCAAATTTAATGATCAGCCCTATAATCAATCCGGTCATTAGTCAAATTGACTCTACTTATTTGTTTAACCTGTTTATTAACATTGCTTTCCAAAATATGACATGCAATTGGAAAAAGTATACTAATCTTTCATACAATCTCTGGCGGAACTCAATCTGCGTGACTCATCGAATAGAACAATGCCATGCTTCAGTATTTGATTATTTACATAAATTCAATAAGAAATGGAATAGATTCATACAATATTTGAACATTAATGTATACCAGATAAACCATTGAGTTATTTCCCCCCCCTTCCCTCTTGTCTGTTTCAGTATATGTATTCCCCCCCAATAATATTATGATATGAATTTTATCTTAGTTTTTTATTAATCATAACTAGTTAAGTGTAACCTCGGGCATCAAATATTCGCATTACATTTGTAGAACTTTGAATGCACTAAGTTATGTAATTTACTGAACACTTTGTTAATTTTGTTTGTGATTTTGACATGATCTATTATTAATAAAAATATTTAAACACTAAGAAATCATATGCCTTATAGTTAGTTGCTGAAAGTGAAGGATGAAATATCACACTGCCCACTCTCCTGGGTCAAGCGCAGATTGAAGTTCATTGAGCAGCTTCAGTGATCTCAGATGGGATTCTCTCCACTTGTGCTCCAGGACTCTACATTTGAAGAAACATACATCATTTAAATACCAGTCTCTTTAAGATTCAAGAATCAGCAGAATAACAGTTGCTTTGCAGTGTATTATTCCCTATAAAAGTGTCCATACTTCAGGGTGTTTTAAAAAAAAAATGAAACTGCAGTTCGAGACTGCATAGTTCAAAAATCAGTCACCATTTCACATACTCCCTGGTGCCAAAAGGGAATCAGGAAGTCCATTTAAACATGTATGGGAGACAGTGAAGGCATCCCAAAGAAAATATGAACATTGTTAATGTAGCTCATACAACTGAAACTGACACTGTGGGGGTGGTGTGTAGGCTCAAAAGACAAACAAAAATGCATACCTAATTTACATCAAAGTGCTGAGGATAGATTTGCAGTTGCCTTGCAAACAAAGGTATTCCTTAACTTCCACAAGCGTAATCGAAAGTCTCTGGTAGGCCTTCATTTATAGGAATCCCCCAGAAATGTTCATACCTTGTACAACAGGTGACTGTTCTGAAGTCTGTATTCTGTTAGTTTACATTTCTTATCTCCACTGAGCCAGAAAGAGAAAGAGACAGAGCATCGCCTGAAGCCTTTCTTTATCTAATAATGTGACTTGAAGGCAGGTTGAACAGTGCTTTCCTCACCATGAAGTTCAGTCAGAGTGTCGGAACACTCTGCACATTTGTTAAGCTAAAAATAAACTTTACCTCCTCACAGCTGTAGTCGGATTGGAATGAAGATATGAGGCAGGGGAGCCACACACACTTTACCCCATATGAAAACTCCTCAAGAGCTGGTGAGTGCTGGTAAAATGAACAGGGTTAAGCTGATGGCATAACAAAGGTTTGAAGCAACCTATATTTAAAGGCATGTTTTTTTTTTCTCTGACAATATATAGACAGTATATATATGCATTAATATATTTATATATTCTGTGGAGAGCTTAACTGCAGGACAGGCTCTCACAGCTGCTCTCTCGCTCCAACTGCCTTTCAACTGCCACTTCCCCAACATTCCATGAGCCCTAATAGGTTCTCACAATGGTCAAATGGAGGACATTTTGTAAAAAAATATCATTGTAATAGTCAAAGACCTCACCAAGGGAGCTAAAATGGATGCCCCCATTGTTAATTACAATACATAGGTATATATAATACATACTGCATCAAACCTAAATCCATAAAACTTACATTTCACATTTCACATAAAATTCACATAACTGATAATAAATATATAATGAAAACAGTGTATTACACTTTTCAGTGCGCTTAAACTCCATTTCATACCTCCAGCTCTTGTGATCTGTGACCCATGTGCTTTTTGATGTACACCAGGAAGGGGCGTCCCCACAACCCAGCCTATTGTTAAAGGGAAGGCCATCACGGGTGTTACATTGTATGATGGGGTTTTGCCGGTCTCTTGGTTCTTTTGGATCACTCAGCAGATTTTGACATGATCGTTCTTGGAGTATAGCTTGGGATCCTTTATCATCGAGTGGTGGGCACATACTCTCATGGTCCTGATTTTCTTTTGGCTTGGCATTCCCAGGTGGTCAGGACAAGAGATATAGAGTGGGCTCCACTCCCAGTACCCTTTGACCTACCAAAGGGGCCAATCCTGACCCGATCCTAATCAATTGCTACATGAAACCTCTGGTTGTGGGGGGAGTCTGTATGTACCAGTATGAAGACGATGCACAGCTTTCACAGGATAATTCATCTCGCCATGATGTTCCCCTTCTACCTTTCGAGACAGAACTGAAAAGGGGATGGCTTGAAACCTCTTAAAGCTCACAGTCTCTCTTCTTTTAACATATGGCTCCTGCACATCCTTTTACATATTGGTTCAAAGATCATCTGCTTTCGAATTCTTAGCCTCCATTGGCCTGTCCTGTCAAATGTTTAAGCTTTTCTTAGCATTGTATTCTTTCCAGTACACATCACATTTAACCTTTGGTGAAATCTTCAGTTGTTTGTTCTACCTTTTTTCTCCTAATAACTTTCAATTGTAGTTTCGATCCCATGTAACTGCTGCTTGATGTTCGGATTATGTTTAAAACCACTTGCTTTACACAAACAGCATTCCCCTCTAGAAATCCCAGGTGTCTTGCAGCTCGAGATCTATAGAAGTGCTAATGGTTTAAGCAGACAGCGGTTGTGTTTGGAGACTCCCCATTTTAGGAAAGGTTCAGCCTATGGTGGCTTCCTCACATTGAATGCTGTTATTCATTGAATCTACTCCCTACTGGTCTCCTACAGAATATTGATCTTCTGTTATTTAAGAAAGCCCTGAAAACATGGTTTTAGTATCAGCCCTTCCAATGAGATTTGGATGTCCACATTACCTTCTGTCTTCCTTCCATTTTAGGGTCTGTGTTAAGTGATATCTGCATGAGAGCTCTATTGAATGTTTTGTACTGCTGTAGGATTTAGTTTGATACGTTTAAACGGTTTAATCTCAGTTTACAGATATAAACTGGAAGCCAGCATATTCTAGGCTTTAGAATGTGCATATGTGGACCGTGATGAGTGTGCTAATATCCTTGAAGGTTTTATCTGGCGGCGGATATTGGGTCTGTCAAACACGACTCTAGACAAGCTGTGGGGCTTGAACTTGGCTTGACATCCCTGGTCGCGTAGTCAAGATAAACAGGGGGAATTATTTATAAAAAATAATGTGCGCAGAGAACACTTTGGTTTTGTCAATATAAAGAGACGAAGTTGCGAATATGTATTGCCTGGCCCTAAGAGAATTCAAGGCTCTTAATATCAGTTTCTTTGAGAAAATTGCCTGGGATCCGGTTTGGAGCATGGGAACCGGTGCTCCGTTAAGATTTTTTTTTTTTTTAAGTGTCACAGAACGGGACTGGGTGGTTGGTCAATCATGATCATATAGGTAAGCTTGCTTCTCTGACACATTTTCTAGATTATACTTTCCGTTTGGTAAAACTCAAATGTACTTCTATCAATTTCCTTGTCCAAGTTTTTTCTTTCAAGGTTCACCTTATCAAACCTTGACCCTGAATACCTCTGTGGCTGATTTGATAGCCATAGTCTTCTACTCTGGCTTCTGCTCTGAGCTTTCATTATGCTAATGAGATTGAACAAACTGCCAGCATTGGCTATTAAGGGGGCGGGGGCTGGCATTCCGGAAGAGGATCGTCTTTGCCGGCTGTGTGGGTATTTACAATGTTTGGAAACTATAAGACATGTGACTACTTCATGTAAATCAATGAAAAAGTATTATGTTAGGTATTATATGAAATATGCTGATGGATTGTGTGATAATCAGAATGACTAGTTTTGGTTGAATTGCTTCTCTGGTCACAGTTTGTCAAAGTAGATTGCTATAGCAAAGTTGTGGCTCACGTTTAAACATGAACTAGACTAAAAAAACAGTAAGTGAAGTTGTTTTTAGTGCTTTTCTTTGTGAAATATGAATGATGTTATTTATCCTTTAAAACAAATAAAAATAATCATGATGTTAGGTAATTATGTAAGGTTGCATGAATCATTGTACTTGGAGGAGATATAGGGCCTCATTGGTAGTGCCGCCAGGATACCGGCAAAGGCTGTTACCGTTTCCGGATTGCGGGAGCCGGCGGAGAGGTGTAAATCCCCATTCATGGAGTCCCATAAGACTCCATGAGGGGATTAGCCATCATTACCACCACCGGCAAAGCTGGTGGCGGTAACAAGGGTTTTTTTGGCCAGTAGGGCACCTAGCTTACCTCCAGCATTTAGATGGAGGTAACCCAGGTCCCCCCCCGGCACTCCCATAGTCGGGTGGTCTGGTATCCTTTTTTACCGGACCACCCAACTTGGAATGAGCCCCATAGTCTTTTAACATTTGGGATTGTTGCTTTTATGAATATGGTGTTATGACATGCTAGGAAATTATCACGTTTTTTCGGGGGAATGCCAACGTGTATGCTGAATTTTCTTATGGAATGTTTTTGTGTATGATGATTTTTGTCTTTTGTGTCATGTATATTTTTTAATGTTGTGAAAAGTTTATGCTTATTAACCATATCACAATAAAAAAAATCCAATCGGGTGCATTTTATTATGTCTGGTGTGTGCGATATGTCTGTCTGCATTCTCTTAGGTGCATGACAACATGTTTCTAAATGCCTATCACTTTGGAAATCTGCATATCATCTGATGTACTACTCGCCCTGGCCCCTAGGTGTAAATATCAGGAAGTTCATGGTTGTCTTGGAGACTTGACAACTTACAAGATTCTTTTAGAAAAGACTTGAAACATTTTATTTGGGAAGTGGAGGGAGGATCAGCTTTCAGAGGGCACAGATTGGTCCACTACAGCATCCTCCAAATTCTTAACCAGTCACAACAGTCGTGCCTTCAAGTCATCTTATAAGCATTGAATTACTCGACACTCATTTGTCAGCCTCTTTGCTGCTATATGAGAGATGTTGCATTGTATCAAAATGGGCAAACGTCAAACTGAATATATACAAGAAGGCACCTGATCCCCTGCGCATCTCCCAAAGCTTATAGGTAAAATCGATCTTATATTTGCTGGAAACAATGTCTAAGAATGGACCCCAGGTAAGATGGACTGGAGTTGTCTGTCGAATCACAAAGGTCTCCAAGACCCTTTAACAGATCTCCAAACTCTTGTTAAGTCTAAGTAGCAAAGAAAATAGCGCAAGAACATGATTTCCGGTAAAGAGCTGGGGTGCAGGGCTTGTGACAGCTCAGTTTAGAAGCCAGAGTAGAAGACCAAGGCTTTCAAAACAGCCACAGAGGTAGTCAGGGTGATAGTTTGATAAGGTGAACCTTGAAAGAATGAACAGCACTGTATTTCCTAGGAGTGTTAATGCGGGAAGAAGTGAGTTAACGTGACATATTCTACAAATTTATAATGATGGACATTGGAGGCTGCAACTGGTGTTTGTAAAGGCAAAAATACTATGGCATATATTCTGAACAGGTAACATCTAAAACACACTTCGTTGGAATGTTCAACTTGTTTAGGTAGATGTCTTATTTGTTAAGTGCCACTGGACCTTATATTTGACGATCCAAGCACAGAACATGATAATCCCTCTGCTCTAGAAATATGCTTTGGGGATCTGCAGAAAGTCATCCAAGATTCGAAAGTTGCCCGAGAACGTAGCCTTGAAGTATTGCAAATAATCTCCCTCATAGAGCAGAGAGAGAAAGAGAAGGACACAGAGTGGGCGAGAGAGTGAGAGAGAGACATAGTGAGGCAGAGAGGGAGAAGGACAGTTAAGGGAGCAAGCAGCAAACTAGCAAGTGCAAAACAAGTGTCCAAGATCACGCCGATTCATCCCTTCCCCCTCTTGAGTAAGGATACAACCTTGCTCAAGGAACTGGATTATTAGGCACAAGCCAAAAAATAGTAGGAAATCACAAAGAAGTAAATTAGGCTTGCACTCAATAGAGGATGGGCCCCTTTACACCAGAACCTTCAACACAATTGCTTTTCTGCATCATTAATTGATATCATCCACCCAACATCCAACTGATAGCAGACATAAAAAGAGGCAGTGAATGTAGGGCCCATCATAACCATCCTTCGGAAGCGCACCATGGCTGAATTCATCTCTGTAATGTCCTCAACGAAAATGGAGATATAGCAGGGGTCAGAAACTGCAGATTTATGAATTGAGAAATTGCCTAAAAAAAAAACCTCCAGATACAATGTCAATTCAAAGAGCCATCTCTTGGATATGTCAACAGATCACATCAGTCGGAAGTAGTAATAAGAACATGGAGAGTGCTAACTAGTGAGCACATTATGCTGCACTCTTAATGACTTAACACAAGCAAACTGATTAATTGCAAGTAGACCCTGAAGACAAAGATATTAGGTCAAGGAGGTCTATCCTGAATTGTCAACAATACTGGAAGGTACCGGCATAAGAGCCACATTTGTGGAGAAGAGGGACCCTGAATTATGCAAAAAACACTGTTCCTTTCGCTCTGAATTCCCAACAGCATTTCCCATGCAAAAAGAAAAACCTCTGTGCCAAATCACTCTTGTACATGCTCGCAGGGAAAAGTCAGAGGAGTCTTTTTTGCCTCCTTGTGGTAACCTGTTCCATTCAGCATAGAAGCACAAGTAGTTCAAAGAGGTTGTAATACTTTCTATAATTTTCTATTACAGTGAAGTAGGCACATATACAACAGATAAGCAGGGTATGTGGTCTATATCTGGAATACAAACCCACAGTTAGACTATAGTTATTTATCAAGCTTCTATGGTCCGATTATAGATGATGACTTGAAATGTAATAATAATGTGACAATAATATTCGTATTTAGCATATGTATGGCAGTCAAAATGTATCAACCATGAAAATACAAAGAGCTGAATTGGGTCGACCAGTAGTTGAGTGAAGGTTGTGCACATATCTCACAGATGTCTGCAGTGGGAACTTATCTCACTGCACTATCAAATGATACATTATTTGCCAATTGAGCTAGCTATGTTTACCACCAGGTACTAAACCTGATTTTCCCCCAGGTACAAGTATTTATTTATTTATTTATTTATTTTACCATTTGTATAGCGCACCTAATCCGAAGGCATCTGAGCGCTTTAAGGATGGAAACGAAAATGCATTCTGCCAAAAATGATGATTAAATCTGCTAACACCAGCAAACTAATGATGAACAATTTGAATGTGATAGAAATTTGTGAATAATGACTAATCCCCCTTACTAGCGTGAGAAGGCGGTTTAGATTCTATTAAAGACAAGGAGGCGAGTATTATGCATTACAATCTTTACTCTGAAACCACAGCAGCAAAGAAAAAAACTTACAAATAAAAAGTTTGAAAAACAGAACTAAATAGAGTTCAATGTCAATGTAAGGGGGGACTCCCCAATCCATCATGGAGGACAGGTCATGCCCTATCCGAGACCAATGAGCAGGGACCCTCTTCTATGTAAGTCTTTTACTCCAAACCCAAATCCTCTTTCTGTAGCTGTCTTGACCAGACGTTCACTGCACAGACCAGATGATAAATTATGAAGACAAAATCCAGCGAAGCTCCCGGATGACACACTCTACACATCTTGTAACTGTGACCAACGTTCCTGAACAGAACATCTCAGCCCGAAGCTGTAAGAACAACAAACAAAGAAGGGTGGGTGGATGGTAAAAATAACAACCCAAAGAATGTTCTCTCTTGAAACACCTGTGTATAAGCCTGTTATAAATGCCATATCATATCATATCAAGGGTGGGTGGGTGTGATAATACTTGCCACCTTGGCTTTAATGAATCTAAACCCCCTTCTCACGCTAGTGAGGGGAATTATTCATTCTATGGCAAGACAGGAGGCTCCTATTATGCAAGTATGAAGCCCTTGCATCCTATTAATTACAACATGATCATACAATATTGACAGTACAATAGAAAGGAGAAAAAATGTATAAAATGTTTATTTAACCAATCAACTGATTGCAAAAAATATTCTCTCGGCTAAGTCCCCCCAGGAACTGTCTTAGAAGGCATAATAGTCATAACTGCACAGAGCGAGGAAGATGTGCCAACTCCAGTATTCTTCACAATAAACCAAATCCACCTGGTTTAAAAGGGGCAGGGGACACTTGACAGAAGGTCTTTCCACAGATATTGCTGGCAAACGGCATTAGGTCCTCAGTCTTCAACACAGAACCATTAAAACACTTAATGTCATACCATTAACTGGTAAACCTAGATAGTAAACGTAAGAAGCTAAACATTTAGTCCTCCTGGGAATAAAGAAAAAATACCCCCTCGAGGGGTAAACGTTGGTTGGCCCAGCCCCATTTATTGATAAAAGAAAATTGTATTAGAAAACAAGACACATCACATGGCTACCCTGGGGAAACAGTGTTGGAAAGACAAATCTTCATTAGAAGGTCAGAGTGGGAGAAAAGGAACACTTTACTAACATGTCATAGGACAAAACCTATCTCAGGTGGAACTTAAGTGCAAATAGACTTGAAGGCCCTGTGCACCCAAAAGTGTCTAACCTATGTCCTGCCCTTAACTACCCAATTGCCCCAGGCATATGTAACACCTGTGTACCATTAAACCTTTTCAAACCAAAACACCAGAAATGTATTACATCTACTGGAGGTAGAAACGGGGTGGAAGAGTTGAGCCACAAACCTGAAACCCAGCAGTTAGTTGCTAAAATGTATCGTGACTAAGAAGAGCCCAATCAGGGAACAGAGACATTCCTGTAAAATCCTTGAAAACACCAGGAAGAGCCAGATCCGCCAGGCCATAAAGACGGAGACCCTTAATGATCAGTTGGAGGGACCTGACGAGTCAGAGAGAAAACTCAGGAGTAGAGAGACAAACCGTATGCACCACCAATTCAAGAAGCTGAGAAAACGCACCTGACAAGGTCAAAAGGGGGAACAACAGATGGTAGCATTACTGCCATCCTGAGCCCTTGAACAAGGACTCTACTAACATGACAATAGGGAGATTTACATAAACCTGCCCTTAAGAGAAAGAACTTGGCAAGAGAAAACTTGTTTTACATCCCGTCGCTCCCACCATAGTGATTCCTGAACTCCCCTACTAGATGTGCTAGGTGCTCAGACCTTATTCCCTCCCCCATGGTTGACATGACCCCTAGAGGAAAAATAGACCAACCGAAGGAGGACACACTAATTTTCATAGTCTTGAGAAACATTCTAGACGGCAAAAAAAAACTGAGCACTAAACAGTTAATATGAAGTTGCCTACTGGAGGAGGAATAAACCTCCGTCTGAGTAAAACTGAATCATCCTGGCACCCCCAGCACACTGTGCTGGCACCTTATCCCAAAACAAACTCCAGATGGAACCAAAAAGAGTCAAGTCACTAACAAAGTGTCTCCCTGCCCTCGAGGAATTGCACAGACAGACTCTTGCTGGGATGATTAATGTTGAGGCATTGTAACGCCCTGTGGTAGAGGGTGTCCAGTCAGTATGTCGAACGCATTTTTTCGAATGGAAAAATGTCGAAAACATTATGTCGACATTTTTTTTCCGAATGTTAATTTTTTAATTTAATACTTCTTTGGGAGTTTTCGTAAGTAAAATAAAGTGTAAAAAAAAGAAACAGGGGTTTGGGGGGAACCCCCCCCTATTAAAAAAAACAATGAAAAAAAAATAAACTTAATGTTTTTGACATTTTTGCATTTGAAATGATTGAATTCTAAATATTAACTATGAACCGTGGTAGAGAGGGCTGCCATAACCTGGATGGAAGATGACCACCACCCCCAGTCTCCTCTATCCTTCTGAGGGAGATCCTTCCTTTCTAGAGGAGGAGATAAACTACTTACACTTACCTAAGAAAAAGCCCTGCCACCCAGAAGGAGAAGGATGCAAAGCATGGGTCCACATTGAAGCTCAAAACTTGAGCCATCTTTAATAAATATATACTCTTGCCCTTATAACCAACCCCCATGACTGTAGGGGGGGTTGACCTCTGACTCCACTGGAGACTGGAAAAACTGAGAATACAAAAACAAGTATATCATCCAGACCTCTTAGGACCTGAGGTGAGCCAGCAGCGGCTGAAGTAACTTGGTGAAAAAACAGAAAATTGGTGAAAAGAAAAGCAAACAGACGGGAGGAAAAATGCCCAGTGCGAGCTATGTACTGGTCATGAGCTAGAATTCCTGTTAAAGGGGAAAAACAGAAAACCATCAGGTATTCTTCCCAGAGGTGCAACCTCATTACGCAATCCACCCGAAAAGAATGGCAGGGGAGAGGGAGGTGGCAGGGGCACAGGGCTAATTATCGTACTCAGTAATTGAAAAGGCTGTGAAGGGATACAGGGACCACCGTCCCTTCAGAATTGAGGCTTGGACCTCTGCATACATAAACAGGCTGACTAACTTCACTGGACATCAGGGGAAAATAGAATGGAAATAAACAGCCATCTGCAAACCCGCAACGAGAAAACAACTCCCTTGAGGGCAAAAACTGGGCTTGTATTCTTTGAGCATAGGAGAAATTGTATACACCACTAGATGTATTAGCGGGACAGGCAAAGCCCTGGGAGGAACAGCTATAGGGCAGGCTCTAGAATGTTACTTTATTTGGTAATTCTTCCCTCTGATACTCGTAAGTGTTACCTAAACACTGTATCAGGGTCGAACCTGGGTTGCTCAAAGTTGTCTTGCTGTCAAGACTAAAGAGAAATCACCCCGCCGTTTAAGAATGGGTAATTGGTGTTGCCGAGCAGGCAAACCCCATCTGCACATCAAGCCCTGCAGCCCTACTCAACACACGGTTACCATCCTCCTAGACCTCATCTACCCCCTATTTTGGGGTCTTTCCCTTTCCTGGGCAAAGAAAAAATACCAGGAGTTTTTAACAAAAGAAAGAAGGGGGTGGTCTAATATTTTTAACGCCTTATGAAGGCGAGTAGAGTGAGACCTCCAATTATCTGTATAAGAAAATAGGGACTGAGGGAGCAGTAACAGAAAAATGTAATCCAGCAGGCCAATGAGGAACAGCTCTACACTAATCCCTGACCTCTTCTTGGGGAGGAGAAATGCCTAAGGAAGCGGACGGACTGAGTTGCCCTATCATTAACAAATCTATGGGGAGCTTTCACCTTAATGGAAAAAGGAGGGGTGCCGACAGAACTTTATTTAAAAGGCTATGGTTGGCGTCTGAGTGATGGTTAAAGGAAGGTAGGGCTCCCCCTATGGGTTTGTTAACGACCACCAAACACTCTTTTCTTTGAAGTACTAAACAATAATACATAAATAAATAAAAAATACAAACTAATACTTCTAGGAAGTGGGGTTACGCCCAAACAGAGGTCTGAACCCTGGACCCTTATAAAAAGGCAGAGGCTTACTGGGCCATCCGGGCTACTGCCAAATGGAAAAGCGTTAACGTGCTTCACACACCTTTTAAAAATATATTTAGCAGAGGAAACACTGAGCAAGTGCACCTCAAACGGCTCACCCTAGCAGGGTGTGTTAACCAGCAGTACGCAAGGGGTAACCTCGCACTAGAACGCAGGCAAAGCATGCAACCGAGCAGGTTATGCACAGGCACAGTGAGGGCAAATCACGTATGTGATATTCAGTGCTTAAAAAAAGCTGCAGACTGGTAGCGCATCAGACTCTTGAGCGGGCAGGGCATCGACCAAAATATACATTGTAAAAATGTTATTGAAATATCAAATTGAAATGTTAATTTTAAAAATATATATACACATACATATGTAAACTGCAGATGGCGGGAAACAAACCCAGGTCCTGTTACATGGTAAACATGCAGCTCAATCATTGACCTAACTCGCTTCTGGGCTGAAGCAGAAGCTTCTGCTACATTTCAATACAATTGATGCCTATCCTGAAAGACAGAACAAGCCTACAGCACCTGGTAGTCCCAGGCATCTCCTAAATCAAAAAAGGCCTGTGTGCGCCGGGACTGAAGCAGATGCTTCTTTCAGGCCGACGCGCATCTGGAGCGCGAGCTTGTAATTGTAGCAGTAACGCTTTGCGCTATCGCCTGCCTAATGACAGGTTATGCGAACCCACGCCCAGAAACGAAGGTTGGGCCAAGCACTGGAGCTCTGCACGCCACTGCCCTTGGGGAAGTAATTATCAGCGCACACGCGCAGCACGCCGCAGGTTCACAGCACTAACTGAGGCAAACTAATAAAACAAAACATCTTTCTTAATGAAAGAGACCCGCGCTCGCCTGGTCTGAAGCAGATGCTTCCGTTAGACCGGGGCGCATCGGGTTTAAACAATATCCTGAAAGAAATGAAATTACAATGCGCTTAATACCCAGAGGTTTCTAATCACGCTAACATTCTAACAGAAACAAACACCTTAAAGTAAAGCCCTCACGCGGCCTCCTAGACACAATGTTATCAAAGCAGTAAAACCTCCTTACATAATAAAAGGTACCCTAATATATATATTCCAAAATACATTTAACACAATTTAAGGCCAATGTACTATTAAGGCCTACTACTGACAAACATGCAAGGCACAACTAAAAGGAGTGACATAGCTGTGGTGTCAGCAGCAAAGAAAGAGAAGTTGGGTTTGGAGTAAAGGACTTATATAGAAGAGGGTCCCTGCTCATTGGTCTCCGGCAGGGCATGACCTGTCCTCCATGATGGATTGGGGACTCTCCCCTTACATTGACATTGAACTCTATTTAGTTCTGTTTTTCAAACTTTTTGTTTGTAAAAGTTTTTTCTTTGCTGCTGTGGTTTCAGAGTAAAAATTGTAATGCATAATAGGAGCCTCCTGTCTTGCCATAGAACATACCTTCCTTCAGATGGCCAGACAGCATGCTCAAGCATAGACCATATAATAGGCTATGGGCCAAAGAGCTGTTGCAGCAGGGAGACGTTAGCCTAGTGCTTATATCTTTTAAAGGTCTGATTACTGGGCTATACAGTTCACTTTGCTAACGGGGAAATCCAGGGTACCTCTCATCTGCACTTTCAAGAATTTTGCTAAAGACAAAATGGGGACCGATAGCTGTCAATACCTGAATATTTGCGAAACCTTTACTGGCTGTGCCTCGATGTTCTCTGCAAGGTACCAATGTCATAAACCAAAAAAGAGACCACACACCCAAGTCACCATAAGGGGACACTATTGGAATCGTTGACTCCCCCCTCGTCCCTGGTCCACAACTGGAAAAAGTCCCCCGCATGTGAATCTGGATTGCACTATCTGAAGGATCGTCTCTCTAGGCTGTAAATACAAAAAGAGAAATGTGACTTATCTTCACACCATATATCTTTATCTTCCCTTACCCCCATATGTACAATACTCACATAGGTCAGTTAGGACCGTGCAGTGAAGATAAGATAAGATGTTCCGATAGCGTGGAATCAAGAGGCAACACATGGGGGCACTGTGTTGTTGTGGCTTAGTACAAGCGTCATGGGCGAGCTGAATAAAACATGAATATGACAAAGAAGTTTCAAGATGAAAGCTTTGGACACAAATTGTGTAAAATGGGAAAGGGGGCTCTCTATGAGATTACTAACTGACCCTAACTATAGATCCTTTACTTGGTACTTGAAAGAAGTCTAACCTTCTTGTAAAATGGCTGCAGGACTCCTGGAAAATGCTACTAGATCCGTGGTCCGTGGGCATCTGTTGATCAGACGCAGACTCGTCATTCAGAGCGCGTTTTAGCTCTGAAAACCGGAATCAGTGACTGTACATCCAGGTTGTTGCAACGCCCCCCCCCCCCCCCCCATCCCCGTAGACCCACTGCCTGGCACCATCCGCGAAGGAATCATCTTGGGTACAGGGGCCAGGCTATGGGATGTGATCAGCTCGAGCAATGTCGGAGATGCGGGTAGTGGAAGGGAGCCAGAGTTTCCTGACAATAGCGCTTTTGCCTGACTCTTAATCCAACATAAAATGTACAGAGGCGAGAGGCGGTATCAGTAATCGAGTTTAACAGTAATTTCCTGAAAATACTGCAGAATTACCACCAAATTTGTAATGAGGCAGTACCCCGGCCTTGTAAAGATAGGGTGACAGCTCTTCTTAGCCAATTGTGGGAGGTGAAGGAGGCAGTCTAGAGCCTGACCTAGCTTTCAATGGAAATCCCACAAGGAGAGCCCCAATACCTGTTTCTCCCCTTTTCTGTGTCAGTATGTGTGTTGGCAGGCACTTACCTAGTCACACAGATACTTCGCAACGTCTTTTGCTTGATTGCGAAATGACTGCAATCACAGAAAAGCAACAAGCAGCAGAGAGCGTCCCACCATACTAAAACACTGAGGCTGGAGCAGCACAACCAAGAGAACGACAAGATGCATTCATATGCAAGCCTGCACAGTCACGCAAATGCTCCCTAGATTACCGGGGACCAATAGAGGGGAAGAATCCACACTTTCACAATGAACCAATCAAGAGACACTACGAAATCAGGTGCCGAAACAGGAACATAAAGTGTGAACTTCCTACACCGCCAGTCTCCTCATGTGGAGAGGTTGTGCAGAGAAAGTGGGAGGGGCTTATGTCCTATTTAAAGACTCTTCTCGCGCTAACACCCCTAGGAGGTAAAGACAAGTACAGAATGAGTAGGGAAAGATGGCCAATCAGCACAGGGGGCGTGATACATGAACAGGGCACAGGAAGCAGGAAGTGTAGGTTATTCTGGTGAGGTCGGTGGTGGAGGTGGACCAAGATCCCAGTAGGAGGAAGGAGGAGGCAGTAGCTTGTGGAAGAGATTTGTGGAGAAGGTAAGGTATTGGTTTAGGAGGTAAAGGGGTTCTGCATTTTCAGTGTGCGTGTTTGGCGAGTGAGCAGAAGATGTAATATAATGAATGAATGTACATTTAATGGTACAGAGTGGAAGAAGGGTTTGGTGTAGTTTGGAGGCTGGAGTAGTAGTGGGATGAGAGCAGTAGTGAGAGGAGAAGAGTAGCAGTGGAAGGAGGAGAGAAGTAGTGGGAGGAGGATAGTAATAGTGGGAGGAATAGAGCAGTATTCAGAGGAGGGTGGTGCAAGACAGGGAAGAAGTAAAGTGGAGTGGGAGGAGTGGTAACATGACAGGGTGGAGGCGAGGAGAATGAGGAGTGAAACATTGAAGGGCCGGTGGGAGGAGAACGTCAAAGGAAAAGGTAGAAAGAGTATAAGAGAATAAGTGAGTGGGCATGGTTGAACTAACCTTAAACCACATACTACATAGAGGGCACTTTCCAAATTCCCATTAGGAAACTAATCTTTGCTTAGAGTAGGGAACGTTAGGAAGTCCCTGAGGGAGATTAGACAACCTGCATGAGTTAAATGCTTATCTTTTAGAGAAATATACTACTCCTATACATTTCACATGTTAACTTCACTGCCATATTTGTTCAATACTTATGTCATGATAATGTTAGAGAATTGTTTTATAGAAACACTGACATTTCATTTCCTGGTTTAAGGTAATCCTAAAAACTGCAAGCAACACAGTGTGTGGATGGAGGGCAGATGAACAGTGTCTACTGCACCACAGAGACTGCCTAATACTTAATATTGCTTCAGGTGTGAGAGAATCGCAACTACCCATGCAATGTGTTTGAATGTGCTCCTATATGTACTGCACTCTTAATATTAGGACTACATGTCCTAGGAAATAACAGGTCTACATTTGTGACCTGTTTTTGTGAGGCATGCAAACTTTGTGGTATTTCCCTACCTGGTGTCTGTATTTTCCCATGATAGCTATTCAGATTTCCTCAAAGGAATTAGAGTTACCACTCATGCTCCAGTAAATACCATATCACACAGAGACCCTCAGATTATCTGATGCCGGAATCTGGAGCAGAAATCCACCAAGGTTACAATCAGCCACTTGCCAAAGTCTCTTCACCTTTCATGTTAAAATGTGTAAAATATGCATTGGTCCTCATTACAAGTTTGCTGGTATCCTGCCGGTAAATCTGCCAGAATACCAGCGAACTGTATTACCGTGTCTGGCATTCAGTCTGGCAGAATTATCTCTGGATTATGAGTATCAGCAAAGGGCGGTGAATCCCCATTCCATGCAGTCCTACAGGACTCCATGGGGGATTTGCCAGTATTACCGGCACCAGTAAAACCGATGCTGGTAATACTGGCTATTTTCTGCCAGTAGGTGTTGGAATTATTTGCAGATCTCATCTGGAGGTAGTTCCTCCTCCCCCCGGCAAACCTGTACTTTGCTGGTGCAGAAACGTGCCATTATACAATAGTACTTTGATTGATTTGTTAAACTAAGAGAGGATTATGTAATATGTTTTACCAGGTGAAGAGGAATATCTCCTGCTTAAGCACAATATAAATTATTAAAATCTTTGGTCTATCCAGGAAACTCATAATATTGCATCATTAGACGTTGCTATCAAGTGGCTCCAATCTTTTCTCTCCAATCACACACAGAAAATGAACCTTGGCCCTTTTCTATCCTACACTGGGCATCGAAAGTGGAGTGCCTCAGGGCGCCCCTGTGTACCCTTTATTGTTTAGTGTATCCATCTGTGCTTGTCTTCCTCTTAATGGTGAAATAAACCTGGTGTATCACTCATATGCTGCTGATACAAAGGTTTATTTTTAAATTTAAGGGCGTCCAGAAGATATCCATCTCCTAAAAGCCCACATGAAACTACTTGAGTTGGCACATTGGATGCTGTTGAGTGTCCTTTAACTTCATCCCAAGATGACTGATTTGATTCTTTTTGGTTCCTAACATAAGATGAAGTCTCCTTTTTTGTGTGGTATCCCATGCCGTAAGAAAATAATAAAGTAAATCATCTTGGCATTATTTGGCAAGCAGACCTGGGAATGTCCTCCCACATTGGGGAAGTAAGTAGGTCATCTTCTCATAAGCTGCGGCTGCTTCGTCAGATCCTCCCTTGCTTACGCAGTGAGGATCATGCCGCTATGTTATGGTCCCTTATCATGTCTCAGTTGGATTTTGCCAACACACTTAATGATCACATCCCTGACTATCAGATTGATCGCTTGCAAAGGCTGCAGTGTGATTGGTCTGAGGCTTGACTACTTTTGATGCTGTCACCTCAAACCTCCAGGACCCTAGGGCACATCACTGAATGGGCCGCCCCAGAGACAATCTACAGCACCCACTCATAGAATCAAACACGGTAGATGACTCACATTTCAAACATTTTTATTATTATTTCTAAACGCGATATTCAACTTCATTGCAACACAAGCACAGTTATATTAAACCCATTAATATAAAATGTGAGAAAGTATAGCAATGATGGACCTGAGTTGGGACTGCGGCGCAGTGGACTAACAAGTCCCCTACAGGGGCCTGTCTTTAACCTCATGGCCACAGGTTTGAATTCTGGTAGGTCCACTCAGCCCTTCATCCTTCCAAGGTTGATAAAATGAGTACCATTGACTTGGCCAACAATAAACGTGTGCTATCTGTCAATAGTGCTAAGATACTCTTCTGGGGGTGAACGTGTGCTCTACAAACACACCTGTTATGTGAATAATTGCAATGTCTACTTTATATAGTCATAATACAATATGTGGTGTTGGCTCCTCTGGTGGTAATGGTAAGAATTCTAATTTCCACTGTGTGTGTCTATGGTTTGATATAACTGTACTTTTCTTGCAATTAAATGGAATATTGCATTAATAAATGTTAATAAAAAAAAGTTCAAAAAACCCATTCACATAGAATCAAACTCGGCAGATGAGTGACTTTTAATGTTGTGTTGTTACTCCAGCAAGACAATATCTGCATTAGCTTCCAGTCTGGCCAAGGATGTCTTTCATGAGTCTTTGCTTGCTCTTCAAGTGTCCTCATGGTGTAGCTCCTAGGGATTTCCCATTACGGGCCCTCTGGGACGGTCTGCTGTTAAGATCTTCACGTTCCAGGTGTTCCGGAATCCAGATCTAAAAACAGGGGCAATCATCGATTCGCTGCATTATACCCATTGATGTGGAACAACTAAACTCTGGTTCTGCACAAGATCAATCACTTGTTGCCTTTTCGGAAAGCTTTCCCGCTATGTGTATTTATTTATTTATTTATTTATTTATTTATTTATTTATTTATCATTTGTTAAGCGCTTATACAGGAAGCAAATATTGTTTCAAAGCGCCCACAGGGCAACGGGGAGGGGACAGAGGATGATAGAAAATAAAATTACAACAATGTTAAATAATTAACTACAACAATATAAGAAGAGACAATGGGAAGGGGAAGAGGAACCTACTATGCCTTGTGAGTGTTCAGAACGTGCAGGTCTCAGCTATTTCTTTTCCGTATTTTGTTCAACTTTGACACCTAGATGCAGTTCAGTCTGCCCTTTTCTGCACTTATGAACGCTGCCATTAAATTCCATTCAATTCAGTACTCCCAGTTCCACCCTGAAGATGCTCGAGAGGAAGTGGATTGCAAAGACAATATTTGGGCTGTTACGGAAAGATCGTGATGCTTATTTTCCATCATAAGGGCCATATAGAGCAATGTTCCTAAACTGAAATGTCAGAGGTTAAAGCCAGATATCTAGGTCCTTTTAAACAATAAATAATGTTCTTTACAGCTTGGACATTTTAATGGCTTTCTGTTAGACAAAGGTCAGAGTTTGAGATAGAAAGCTGGAGATTATGAAATAATAATGAATGCTCGTCGTGACCTTTCACATTCAGAATGCTTGCACCTGGATGCCAGGAAATGACAAGGATTGGAAGCCGAGCACTGGTTGCACACCGTTTGAGAGCACTGACAATTGAATACACTGAGGATTATGCTACATGAGTTTACATACGCGCTGCGAAATGGTTCAGAACACATGGCAGCGGATTGCCATGTGTGACCAAGTCCCATGTATGTTACGTACTATAAAATGGGACTGGGGGAACCACAGATGCTGCACTCAACTCAGTGCTTAATTTGTAAAACAAATAAGTGCTGGGGCTCAAATATGACACGTTAGGATGGGAGGCTCCCCGCCCACTGTTTCCACCACCCACGGCTGGTCCCCATGCTGTCAACATATATGCATAAAAGCTGCAGCTCCCACCAGTTTATTGTGTTTGACGGATGTACTCACTGCACAGAAGTGTGATCTTCAAATGCCAATCAACATACACATACAATAACATACTCGTTGTGGCTTGACATGACACAGTAGTTTTAAGTGTGTCTTCAAACACAATAATAAGTTAGATGTCTCTCTGATTCTATAGGTGTCTATTATGTGGCTGGCAGTAAAAATAATAAAGTTGCCAAAACACCACATCATAATCAAACTGTGTCTGAGACAATGAGTGCCAGGGCTCAGAAATAAGTGCCAGGGCTGAGCCCTGCAAATACCCCCACAATTTAAACACTGCTTCAACTGCCCTCTCAGTCAAGTGGGTCCAGGAGCAGGTATTTGGGGGATCCCCGAGGGTTCCCAGTCTACCCCTAGCCTGGTGTGCTGGTGTAACCTTGTGTCAATGGGGATCCCCCTCCCAGCTCATAAAAAGTCAAATGATTCTGATTCTTTTGAACCAAGACTCATGGCAATACTTCTTATTGTGTTACTGTCTAAGGCAGTGGACTCAGACCAGGTAGGGCATGGTTTTATTTGTGATCACGACGCTCAGCCCTTGGTTGCCCACGGGACAGCAACGTTCGTACTCCGTGAATTCAACAACCCCAAAGCAGAGCACATGGTTTGATAAAAGACTGTCCATGCACAATGCACTTTTCTGGATGGTCGCTCCTGGCTCGAGTTCACCAGCCACCCCGGAAGAAGCCGGGAGGAACTGCAGTCCTAGGGACGCTTGTCCTGGAGGGAGAACATGACACCTTAGTTCAGAAAACAGATGCAGAGACAGGAAGTGAGTGAATGCATGGTTGTGGCCTCCCGCTATGAAACCTCGGGCCAGAGGGCCACATTTACAGGTTCTGAGGGTTATATGTGATTTTTCCCACCACAATTACAGAGTGGTAAATTTAGACACAGAACAAATACTGAAAAAGACTGAATTTCTTTGTATTTGATTTGGTTGGTCGACCTCCCAAGCCCCACATTGTTTGTTTACCCTTTTAACGCCACCCCAACCCTTTTCCGACCTCTTTACCCCACTACCCTTTTTTTATTTAATTAATGTTTGCAGTGTTTTTCAGTATTATGGTCCACTCTGAAATGTACAACACTGTAATGTTTTAGATATTTTGACTGGGTAGCGTTCTGAGTGAGGGAAACAGCTGAGGTCCTTGTTGTTCAATCACAGCACTTGCATAACACAGAACCCCGGGTGAGATTTATTGTGATGAAACCAGTGGAATAGTTTGCAATACATCTCCTGTTTAAATGAGGAAAGTGGACACATGAAGACTGCAGTAGCAGGACTTTAGTCTGGTCAATACAGCAAGGCAAACAAATAATGTAAATTTATGGAAACAAGTTTATTTAACAAATGGAGGCATTATACGATGCTCCACAGTCAACAATAATTATACATGCCAGAGTAACAAACTCACTAATTATTGAAATAGGTACTCGGCGGAGCTGTCCACCCGCTTCCTCCTTTTGATCTTCTCCTAGAGCTACCAGCAAAATAACTTGGACAGGAGAGAAAGATTGTGCCATTCATTTATAGGGGCCGTGCTCGAAAGCAAGACTCCATGGCGGTGATGTAACAGTCTTCTCGTCGGATGCAGATGCCATGCTGAAGGAAAGCAAAATCACCCTGTCTAAATTTTATAATTAAAGTGGCAGTAAAGAATAACAGAATATTATAATTATTTATATAATAATATAATGTATAAGAAGAGAGGCGCTGGAATTCACTGAAAGAGTCCAGGAAAAGCCTGCTAACCTGCAACAACCTTTGTATTTCTTTTGTAGAAAGAATGTAAGCCCACAAAATGGTTGTCCTTCCAAGAGGCAATTTTGTTTTTTAATGAGACTCCATTGTAAATTCTAAATTGTTCCACTCACAAATGCATTCACTGATCAGTAATGAGGGTAAATGAATCCGAAAATGAAGTTCGATGCTGCCAGTTACCCACGCATCATTAGGGAGTGCAGTAAGAAGAACGAGCACTCGCTTCACATAAGAAATTCAAGACATGCCTTTAGTGATTTTTAAATATTACAAAATCACAGCCTAACACAATAATAATATCAATTTTGTATATAGCTGCTACACACCCATGGGTGCGAAAGAACGGAAGACATTATTATACTGCAGAGCGGTACTCAATTTATCGAGCTCAGAAAGATGCAAGGCTGAGTTGACCTGGCTGGGATTCGAACCTGCCAGAGCAGGCTGCTGTACAGATATGAGGAGCGAGCGTCTAGCTCTCTGTGCTATCTAACCAGCTACATCAACACAGGGACCTCTGTGCTGTTTCAGATGGTGGTCTATCTAAGAAGGTTAAATAAAGTTATTGTACAACTGGGATCCGACCTGGGAAAATATTACTCTTCGAGACGTACAGGAGTTGTCTGTTCTTAAATAGCACACATTCTGTTACAAAGAATGTCAGCGTAAATATCCCACGTTGATGGGAGCGTGGTTAAGCAGCCCATGAGATGCCACTGTATTGACCCGCCATGCCACATGCTCTCTGTGTCAGCCCCTTGCAGGGCATATGTTTCATGGCGTTGCCTCGTGAGTCTCATGGGTCAGAACTGGGTCAGAACTGGCTAAAGCTGAACGGGGACAAAACGGAGGTGTTGGTGGTGGGTACACCCCCCCCCACACTGCCCCCCCTGACAACTCACTTTGGATTTCTTCTTTCTGGCCGTCTTCTTTGGGTCCTCTTCTGGTACCTTCTACGAAGGTAAAAAAAAACTTGGAGTGATTACTGATCTCTCCATGACGGCCCAAGTCTCTTTGGTTTGCCAGCAGGGGTATTTTCAGCTTAAGATCTTAAGAAAAGTGCTCCACTTGTTCCCAACAATACTGCATCCACCTGTAGTAGCAGCTATGATTCTGAGCAGGCTGGGTTACTGCAATTCTCTATACTTGTCGCAACCCAAGGGTCAGGTGGGCAGGTTAGAGCGTCTCCAGAACCTGGCAGCTAGGGTGGCAATGGGTACCCCTTATGGATCCCATATATCCCCCATACTGCACTCTCTCCACTGGCTCCCTGTGGCACAGCGTGTTCAGGTTAAGGCGCTCTGTATTGTGGACTGGGCTATGCATGGTCAAGGTGCAGAGTACCTGTGTGTGAAATTTGAGCCCTATGTTCCTAACCGCCTACTACGGTCAGCTTCTGCTGTCTTGCTGCGCGTGCCCTCCTTTCGTTGTTCTCGGCTAGGGGGTCGTGCTTTCTCCATCGCAGCGGCACAGCTATGGAACAGTCTTCCATCTGCTATGAAGCTACTGTCCAATCATCTGGCCTCCAGTAAAGCTTGGAAGACCCATCTCTTTTAAACCTCCTGTTCTGGGTCTATTGGTGTCTCCGTGTTCTAGTGGCTTTTTACCTCCTCAGCGCCAAGATGCCTTCGGGTGACTGTGCGCTATATAAATCGCCATAACATGACATAACATTAGAGAGAGAGCACGAGCGAGTTACAGGCAGAGTCTTAAAACGCAGTCTTGAAAAACAAAAGACCTGATTTCCCGAATTTTAAAACTGTAATTTAGCCTCATAGTGTAATCTTCGCCATCCTGCACGTTTAAATGTAAGACGATTTTTGGATGAAGTGATAATCAGCAGCATTGTTGTTTCAAAAAGACAATGCTATCCTCCAAGCATCTTCCTGCTCTTAAACACACAGCGATTCGATTGCAATGGCCTTGCAACACCCACCAGCTGCGACGTAATTATCAGCATTTTTTACGCACAGCGGGGATTCACAACACATGCAAGAACATCGCTTCGCACATTTCAAAGAACGAAGCTACGGAAACCAATTCAAAAGTTTACAGTAAAAGTACAATGTTTAAACTCCTCTTTCTCAGATAGCTGCCTAATGATATGTAGCTATGATAGATAGTCAGTTTCTTGAGGTAAGTCACAGCAAACCTGGGGGTGTAAATAGCAACAGATATAAAATGCCATAGCAGATCCCAAACCCTTAGTTCTTTTGGGGACACAAGGGTGCTTTTAGTTTTTTAAAGAGCATACGAATACAGCGTGAGAATATCTAACGAAAAGTAACAAGGGTGACATGGCACTGGAGAGTCAAAGCACGAATCTGCTTTTCAGCTACTCAGTAATGTATGCTTAGGGACTGTACATTGGAATAGGGAAGGAGATGCAACAAAATAAATCACGTAGATTGCTGTGCATCTTCCATTGTATAAAAGGTAGCAAACGAGCTGACGTATATTGTAGTTATTACTAAGTGCTATCTAACAAATTAAATTGTTCCCTGTTTTACCAGGTGGGACAACCGCTAGTCATATTCAAATGAAGCAGCGAGGCATACTATTAAAGTCACCATCGAAGCTTACACGAGTTTGATGTCATGCAATGGTAGCAGGTACCGGTCAGACTTTCTAAGATGAGCTGCAGAGCTCTCTGTTCTGCAGAGCTCTCCCTGAACACCCTTCTGCAGAACTCTCTCAACACCCTTCTGTAGAGCTCTATGAACACCCTTCTGCAGAGCTCTCTGAACATCCTTTTGCAGAGCTCTCTCTGAACACCCTTCCACAGAGCTCTCTGAACACCCTTCCGAAGAGCTCTCTGAACACCCTTCCGCAGAGCTCTCTCTTAACACTCTCACACAGAGCTCTCTGAACATCCTTACGCTGAGCTCTCTCTGAACACTCTTCCGCTTAGATCTCTCTGAACATCCTTCTGAAGAGCTCTCTCTGAATAATCTTCTGCAGTACTCTCTGAATACCCTTCCGTAGACCTCTATGAACACCCTTCCGCAGAGCTCTCTCTGGACAACCTCATACCTAGACCTCTGAGCATCCAAACACTGAGCTATCTCTGAACACCATCCCACTTAGATATCTCTGAACATCCTTTTGCAGAGCTCTCTGAACACACTTCCATAGAGCTCTATGAACACCGTTCTCGCAGAGCTCTCTCTGAACACCCTTCTGCAGAGCTCTCTCAACACCCTTCCGTAGAGCTCTATGAACACCCTTCCGCAGAGCTCTCTGAACATCCTTCTGCAGATCTCTCTCTGAACACCCTTCCACAGAGCTCTCTGAACACCCTTCCGAAGAGCTCTCTGAACACCCTTCCACAGAGCTCTCTCTTAACACCCTCAAACAGAGCTCTCTGAACATCCTTACGCTGAGCTCTCTCTGAATAACCTTCTGCAGAACTCTCTGAATACCCTTCCGCAGACCACTTTGAACACCCTTCCGCAGATCTCTCTCTGGACACCCTCATACATAGACCTCTGAGCATCCAAACGCTGAGCTATCTCTGAACACCCTCCCACTTAGATATCTCTGAACATCCTTCTGCAGAGCTCTCTGAACACCCTTCCATAGAGCTCTATGAACACCGTTCTAGCAGAGCTCTCTCTGAACACCCTCAAACAGAGCTCTCTGAACATCCTTATGCTGAGCTCTCTCTGAACACTCTTCCGCTTAGATCTCTGAACACCCTTCCGCAGAGCTCTCTCTGAACACCCTTCTATAGAGCCCTATGAACACCCTTCCAGAGAGCTCTCTCTGAAAACCCTTCTGCAGAGTTATCTGAACACCCTTCCCCAATACACATCCGCTGTTAGGGCCCAAGGAATACATTCAGAAGTGGTGGCTTGACACGTCGCGAAGCAATTGAATCTTTCTGACAATATACCCCTCAAGAGTACAAAAGGACAGATTGAGGTGAGTATTGCCCGAAAATATTTGGTACACCCTGGTACCCACACAGCTGGCTGCAAAAGAAAATAGCCAAGGATTATTATACAGCTTAAAACAATGAGATAACTAGGCAAGATTGTTAGCTGTTACTCACAAGTAAGAATGGTGGATTGAACTGAGAATTTCCAAACTAGAATGGTGAGTATCCTGGAACAAGAGAGGTAGCTATTACTGAGGGTAACAAGGTAGGGAAGAGAAAGAATCAGACAGTAGTTTGCTTACGAATAGAAGGGTGTTGAGTGTTCTGGAGTATTTCTGAAGAAGGGATTGCTGTAATTGAGGTGAAACCCGGGAACACAAAGTCTTGTTCCCTATTCCCGCCGGCACGAGGAGGCCTAAACAAGTCTTTGATCCTTGCGCCGATGCGCTAATGTCCCTTAAGTTCTTTAGAGTTTTCAGACGGGAGAAGAAAGGAAGACGTGATGAACAATTGAAGGTTTCTGAATTCGGGATGATCCAGCAGAGGTAAGCAGTCTGACAAGTATTCCGAGTTAGCAATAGACAAACGAGGTGCAGCTGGTTGAGGCGAGGGCAGTTCTGTAGACGTTCCGTTTTGGCAGCAGATAGGCAAGTCGTGAAGGGCTTAAGCGGGTGCAGTCCAGTAAATGTTCTGGTTTGGCAACAGCTAGGCAAGTTGTGAAGGGATTAAGTGGGTGCAGTCAGTAAGCGTTCCGAGTCGGCAACAGGCAGGGCAGGTGTGGAGGACTGTTAAGACGGATTTCCGAACTCTGTCCTGGCGGCGCAGAAGTTCAGAAGGCCAACCTAATTACTTGGAACAGGGTAACCTCTGGACAAGCCAGACCAATCAGGGTAGCGATCGCAGCGGTCAAGACTAGGTCTCAAGAGGGGTGAGGGTGACTGAAAGCCCGCAATGAGCACACAAAGCAAGGACACTTACAAATTACTCCAAACAGGTGTTATATTAAAAAATATATACACATTTATTCCAAGGCCTTTAAAACAATGACCGTAGCGAGAAATCACAATACAACTCTAGTAAACCAACACATACCATACCAATACAATATATATACAAATACAAACAAGTCTCAAGCGTTAGATGCACGAAATGTGTAGTCCACCTAAAAGGGAAGGAAAACAGGCAGTGCGAAATAATGCTTAGACCCAGTCCGCCTTCAGAGGCACCTAACTAAAAGGAAGTCCGAGCCCTACGAAGAGTGGAGCCTTGTGCTCAAAAGTACCTGCACATGCTGGTGCCAACGGGCAGAAGGGGAGTCTCTTCGAGGGAAATCAGGCAGTTCAGTTTAGTGCCCAAATGAAGAAGAACAGTGTTCCGCGACTCAAGCGCAGCCTCCACTGTGGGCAGAAGCAGAGCGCGAGTATGGAAAGGCGTGCTGTTTTGACACAGCAGGGAAAAGCTATGGGCTCCTGCAGGAGGGCGACCAGTTCCTAGCTATGCTACTCACCGGTCCCCGATGCAAGCTTCAGAAGAGCAGGGGACGTCTCGTCGTCGTGTTGAGTCTGCAGCAGCAGAGTTGAGTAAAAGACGTCCCAAACGAAGGAACCCGCACAGTTTGTTACCACAGCAGGGCAACGGAGCGGCCGTGTGTATCTGAGCCAAATGTACACTACTCACTTCAGACCTGGGAACGCCAAGTGTACGAATCGTGTGAGAGTGACAAGTACTCGAAATACTACACAACCTGGCGGCGGTTACAGAGCAAGACTCCTGTGTAGGCTGGACAGTCTGCTGGATGGCCCAGAGACGCTTCCGAAGGCTTACTAGCAGGAGAGGGTGAAGATGCCGAGAATAGCTATCCCCGCTATTCCAAGGGTCGAAGTACCAGTACAGGCCTTCTGGTTCGATCAAAGGTGAAAAGGGTTTCACAAGGCGACAGCAGTGCAGAGGAGCAGTCCTTCAGCGGGTCACCAATGATTCCTCGGTCCAGCCTCTTGGTTGCAGGATACTTGGCTCCTGTATTCCTTCGTTCGTGAGAACTCAGGAGATCGACATGGTAGTGGTGTTTCCAGCCCCCTCTTATCCACGGTTCCCTTCGCGCCAAAACGGAGGGGACCCAATGGGAGATCCGCTCATCAACACTCACACCATTCGTGGACCTATCACGGACCACGGTGGTCCCAGGCATTCACACCACCCTAGACTCTCTGGCACCCAGGATGTGTATTGGGACCAGACATCCCAGCCCACATCCTGGAGGCACACACCAGGCATGTAGAAGCCCGCGAAAGCATCCGTGTTTCGCGGGAAAGTACATGCCCAAATAAGGAAGGCCCCGGGTCGGCTCGACCTAGGGAAGGTGAAGGGAGCAAGACGGTCAGCGGACAGGACAAAGGAGCCTCGTGATCTGGCCATTTTGGGAGCCAGGCCACCATTTTGGGCCAAGCGCGAGAAACGCGCTTAAAACGCCAAAAGGAGCTCAAAACACAAGAAACGATCGCTGCCACCATTCCCGTCCGTGAATCACTTGCACCGATCAGTTACAATCCTGAAAGAGTATCTAGGGCCTGTAGAAGGCTAGAGACCCAAGAGAGCAGTAACTTAGCTTACAGTGCCCTCTTGTGTCATGTTGCACGAAAGCCGCAACATGTAAAAAGAAACTACGGAAAACAGCGTTTCCCGGTATTGACTGCCTTAAGGGCATGTCAGTTTCCCCGTAAGAAAGGAGCGAAAGCCCAGAGGAGTGCGGCAGAAGGCTGCACTTCTCTGGCAAAGTCGAGAACAAGGTGAAAAACAACAGCAAAAAGTTTAGGGGTTGCCACATGGAAGGAACATTACCTACAATTACGAAATCTTTCCTAACACTCGCCCCTCCCAGACTATGGACAGGGGGAACTAATCCACCCCTGGATGAGTCTCTTGTTCAGGTCGGTTAAACATTCTGGACAACCCATCAGCATTGCTATGTTGGACACCTGGCCTATGCTCAATAGTGAAGTCGAAGCCTTGTAGACTTATGGACCACCTAAGCAACTTTGGATTCTCCCCCTTCATGTTCATTAGCCACTTTAAGGGCTTATGGTCAGTTTGCACAGTGAAGTGGTTCCCATAGAGGTAGGGCCTCAGCTTCCTTAGGGCCCCCACAACAGAGAAACATTCTTTCTCTACCGTGGACCATCTGAGCTCTCTGTCCTTAAGCTGGCGACTAATAAAACCAATAGGGTGTTCCTTACCCTTCTCATCTACTTGCGATAGTACAGCTCCTATCCCAGTGTCAGAGGCGTCCGTCTGCACGATAAAAGGTCTTTGATAATCAGGGGCCCTGAGGACAGGGGCCTGGCACAAGGAGTCTTTTAAGCCATTGAAGGCCTTCTCATACTCGTCGGTCCAAGTTACCTTCTTGGGTTTCTTTGGAGTTGTGAGGGCAGTCAGAGGGGCAGCTATGGTGCCATAGTCTGCCACGAAATTGCGGTAATACCCTGTGAGTCCTAAGAAGGCTCTCACTTGGGTTTGTGTAGTGGGGGTAGGCCAGTCTTGTACTGCTTGTAATTTACTGGGAAGAGGCTGTATCCTCCCTCCACCTACTTCATGTCCAAGGTAAACCACTGAGCCTTGTCCAATCTGGCATTTACTAGCCTTTATGGTCAAGTGTGCTTTCTGAAGAGCCTGGAGCACAATCCCGAGGTGTTTCACATGGTCTTCCCAGGTGGCACTGAAAACTGCTATATCGTCCAGATATGCAAGACAGAATTCGTCCAACCCATTCAAAACATGATTCACAAGCCTCTGGAAAGTGGCAGGTGCATTCTTCAACCCGAACGGCATTACCCGGAATTGGTAAAGGCCGTCTGGAGTAGAAAACGCTGTCTTCTCCTTGGCATGTTCTGCTAAAGCTATTTGCCAATAGCCAGCAGTGAGGCCAAATGTGCTGAGGTACTTGGAGGCACCCAAAGTATCCACCAGCTCATCTGTTCGAGGCAAGGGGTGTGCATCTGTCTTGGTGACAGCATTCAGAGCCCTGTAGTCCACGCAGAACCTCAATTCAGAAGTGCCTGCCTTTGGAACCAAAACCACAGGGCTGGACCAAGGACTACTAGAGGGTTCAATCACCCCAAGGTCTAACATCTTGTTTACCTCGGTCTTAATATAAGACCGTACTTTGTCTGACATCCTGTATCCCCTACTTTTGGTAGGTACACTGTCTCCTGTGTCTATGTTATGTTTGCACCAAGGTGTAAAACCAGGCGACTGTGAAAACAGGGGGGAAAACTGCCTAAGCAAACTTTTCACCTCAGCCTGCTGATCAGAAGTCAGGTGAGGGGCCACTCGGACACCCTCAAAGGAGCTATCTGAAGGACCGCTTTGGAACAGGTCGGGGAGAGGTTCAGACTCCTCTTCCTCAACATCTGAAGCCAGTAGCAGTGCTGCGATTTCGACTCTTGGGACGAAAGCCTTCAGCCTATTCACGTGAAACACTTTTGGAGCCTGTCCAGGCCTTCCAAGGTCCACTAAATAGTTAACCTCACCCAGGGGCTCCACCACTGTGTAAGGGCCTGACCATTTGTCCTGTAAAGCTCGAGGCCTTATGGGATTCATGATCAGGACTTGCTGACCAGGTTTAAAGTTGATGAGGGAAGCTTTCTGGTCGTACCAATGTTTCACCAGCGCTTGTCCTGCCTTCAATTTATCACTAGCCAAGCCCATCAGAAGTACCATCCGTTTTCTGAGCCCTAGCACATAATCAACTACGTTGGTAGTAAAAGGGGGAGTGGGCATCTCCCATCCCTCTTTGACTATGGCTAAGGGTCCCCGTACAGGATGACCGAACAGAAGTTCGAAGGGGCTGAAGCCAACACCCTCCTGTGGTACCTCTCGGTAGGCAAACAGTAAGCATGGTAAAAGGAGATCCCATTTTCTTCTCTGAGGTTCTTCCAGAGCCCCAATCATGCTCTTTAACGTTCTGTTGAAACGTTCCACCAGACCATTGGTCTGAGGGTGGTATGAGGAAGAGAACTTGTAGGTGACCCCACATTCTTTCCACATAGCCTGCATATACTTTGACATAAAGTTGCTGCCACAATCCGACACAACTTCTTTAGGGAAGCCAACCCTAGTAAATATGCCAAGTAAAGCTTTTGCAACTGACTTGGCAGTTACAGTTTTCAATGGGATGGCCTCAGGATATCTGGTTGCATGGTCGACCAGCACCAGGATAAACCTATTGCCTGAGGATGTTTGTGGGTCAAGGGGACCAACGATGTCGATCCCTACCCTTTCGAATGGTACCCCCACAACTGGGAGTGGTACCAAGGGAGCTTGGATTGTCGAGCCAACCTTACCAGATAACTGGCAGGAGGCAAAACTCCTGCAGTGACTTTCTACTTGCACCCCCATCTTGGGCCAGTAGAAGTGCATGTATAACCTTTGCTTGGTCCTCTTAATACCAAGGTGACCAGCAAGGGGCACTTCATGCGCCAACTGCAGGAGGAAGAGCCTAACAGCAAGGGGAACCACCAACCTCCTATGGTCTCCTTCTGTAGACTCTGTGGGCTCACTATACAGGAGTCCACCTTCCCAATAAATCCTATGCGTCCCAGGAGGTTCACCCTCAAGCTGGGAGCAGGCCTGTCTCCTTAGGCCTTCCAGAGATGGGCACTCACGTTGGCCTTTACTGAATTCGTCCCTATCAGGACCTCCTTCAACTAACAAGTCTTTTAGTTCAGGATGGTCGTTGGGGTCAAATACTTCAGGCATCGCCACCTCCTCGTCAGGCCCGGGCGATTGACCAACTTCCTCCACCGCAGTGGTAGGCGAGCTCGGGGTAATATTCTCTTTCCCTCGTCTTGACTTGTTTACTCCTTTCGCCTTGGGTTTCCCCTTCGGCTGGGGCGGCGTATTGGACTTGGCCAATGCTGCCCGTGCTTGAGACCGTGTGTAGGGTCTTTCGGCAGTGTCTCTACGAGCCCTAAAGCTCTGAGATCATTACCTAACAAGACCTTTCCTGGGACATTTCTCTGAATGCTCACTAGAATCCTGACTGCTGTACCATTTAAAGTAAGATTTACAGGTATTACTGGGAACATACGGAGTGGGCCGTCAGCCAACTTAGTGGGCATCAGAGTAGCTCTGGCAACTTCCTCTGAGTCTACCAAGGTAGAATCCACCACAGTTCGACTGCACCCACTATCCCTAAGAGCTGGAGTATCTACTCCATTGATCAGCACACTGTCTTTAAAGTAGTGCTTGGTATTATCTGGAATCCTAGCATAAGCCTCTGCGACTTTAGGCTCCCAGGAACCCAGGGAAACTAAAACTACCTCAGCCTCTATCCCGCTGGGAAATGAGTCTGAGGAGAAGGATGCTCTTGTAATCTCTTCTTCCTCGTAGGAGGAGAAGGCCAGATTAGCTGAGTGGACCCCCAAAGGTCTAACCTTACACCGGGGATCCCCCTTCACGTGGTCAGTTGCTCCACAAGCAAAACAAGATCCATTGGGTCTGTTTACATAGGGAGGCTTATTGTAACCAGAGTTCTGTTTCGGAGGCTGACCTCCACTACCCTGTGAGTTCTCTTGTGTCTTACCCTTATTTTTCTTTTTGTGGCCCTTTTGAGAAGAAGATTTATCAGATTCTCCACCCTCCTTATCTTTGGACTTTTTCCCTTCCTCCTGCTTACCAGGATGAGTTTTGTCCTTATGGGACTCTCGATATGACACCCATAAGTCTGCTGCAATGGCTAGCTTCTTAGGATCTATCTCCTTCGAATCGGCCAAATGCTGCTTAAGCTCCGGGGAAGAAGATGCAAAAATGTGTTCCAGCATGACAAGATTTATCATGCCTTCGAAGGTAGAAACCTTATAACCTTCGACCCAGCCAGTTAAGTTTTTCAAGGATTCGGTGACATAAGATACCCAAGTACCACCTTCCTTTTTCTTATACTCTCTGAATTGTTTCAAATATTGGGCCGGAGTCTTCGCAAACTTTAAAATGAGAGTTTGCTTTAACATTGCGAAATCAGCTCGCTCAGCCTTCGACATTTCCATAATGGCACTACAGCCAGAATGGGGCAGTCTGCTGAGTAACCAGGCAATCTTTTCAGCATTGTCAACTTTTTGAACTTCGCATGCATACTCAAACGCATTCAGCCAGTCCATAATGTCATTCCTTTCCTCATACACACTGAGCAGATCTTTCGGAAACCGTGGATGAGAGGAGGCCCCAGACCCATGTCCAGGACCCTTGGACCCATTTGCAACCTGAAGCTTGGCCAGTTCCAACTGGTGATCCCTGTCTTTCTGTTTTTCTGCCTGTTCGATTTTTAGTTTGGCTATGCTGAATTCAAGCTCATTCTGCCTAAACCGCAGCTCTTGCTTCTTGAATTCAAGCATAGCCTCCCCATCAGCACTGGCAGAGGAAACATTAGACATCTCATCCTCCCTGTCCTCGTGGTCGCGGTGGATCAGTGCAGCGGCAGAACCGTCGGTTCTACCAGTGAGAGCAGCCCCACCTCCTTCCGCACTGTCCTCAGAAGTTATAGCGTCAAGCTGCGCTTCTTGCCACGCCACGATTCTTTGGATCATATCCAATTTCGTGCCTTGAGAGGAAACACCTCTCTCTGCACACATCTTTTTCAATGTTTCTGATTTGGAAGCATTTAAAGTTAACAAGGTATTTGTTTCCATACTGTTTAAAGTTATACTATAACAATTCACTACGTGTCCTGGTAGGAATAACTTGAAATGCCTTAGTTCGTGCGCAACACTGGATACCTTCAGTCTTATCCCACCGCTGTACACCAATTTGTTAAGACGGATATCCGAACTCTGTCCTGGCGGCGCAGAAGTTCAGAAGGCCAACCTAATTACTTGGAACAGGGTAACCTCTGGACAAGCCAGACCAATCTGGGTAGCGATCGCGGCGGTCAAGACTAGGTCTCAAGAGGGGTGAGGGTGACTGAAAGCCCGCAATGAGCACACAAAGCAAGGACACTTACAAATTACTCCAAACAGGTGTTATATTAAAAAATATATACACATTTATTCCAAGGCCTTTAAAACAATGACCGTAGCGAGAAATCACGCTACAACTCTAGTGAACCAACACATACCATACCAATACAATATATATACAAATACAAACAAGTCTCAAGCGTTAGATGCACGAAATGTGTAGTGCACCTAAAAGGGAAGGAAAACAGGCAGTGCGAAATAATGCTTAGACCCAGTCCGCCTTCAGAGGCACCTAACTAAAAGGAAGTCCGAGCCCTACGAAGAGTGGAGCCTTGTGCTCAAAAGTACCTGCACACGCTGGTGCCAACGGGCAGAAGGGGAGTCTCTTCGAGGGAAATCAGGCAGTTCAGTTTAGTGCCCAAATGAAGAAGAACAGTGTTCCGCGACTCAAGCGCAGCCTCCACTGTGGGCAGAAGCAGAGCGCGAGTACGGAAAGGCGTGCTGTTTTGACACAGCAGGGAAAAGCTATGGGCTCCTGCAGGAGGGCGACCAGTTCCTAGCTATGCTACTCACCGATCCCCGATGCAAGCAGACCCAGGCTTCTCCGCGTCAGTTTCAGTCGCTGGCAGGTTCAGAAGAGCAGGGGACGTCTCGTCGTCGTGTTGAGTCTGCAGCAGCAGAGTTGAGTAAAAGACGTCCCAAACGAAGGAACCCGCACAGTTTGTTACCACAGCAGGGCAACGGAGCGGCCGTGTGTATCTGAGCCAAATGTTCACTGCTCACTTCAGACCTGGGAACGCCAAGTGTACGAATCGTGTGAGAGTGACAAGGACTCGAAATACTACACAACCCGGCGGCGGTTACAGAGCAAGACTCCTGTGTAGGCTGGTCAGTCTGCTGGATGACCCAGAGACGCTTCCGAAGGCTTACTAGCAGGAGAGGGTGAAGATGCCAAGAATAGCTGTCCCCGCTATTCCAAGGGTCGAAGTACCAGTACAGGCCTTCTGGTTCGATCAAAGGTGAAAAAGGTTTCACAAGGCGACAGCAGTGCAGAGGAGCAGTCCTTCAGCGGGTCACCAGCGATTCCTCGGTCCACCCTCTTGGTTGCAGGATACTTGGCTCCTGTATTCCTTCGTTCGTGAGAACTCAGGAGATCGACATGGTAGTGGTGTTTCCAGCCCCCTCTTATCCACAGTTCCCTTCGCACCAAAACGGAGGGGCCCCAATGGGAGATCCGCTCATCAACACTCACACCATTCGTGGACCTATCACGGACCACGGTGGTCCCAGGCATTCACACCACCCTAGACTCTCTGGCACCCAGGATGTGTATTGGGACCAGACATCCCAGCCCACATCCTGGAGGCACACCAGGCATGTAGAAGCCCGCGAAAGCATCCGTGTTTCACAGGAAAGTACATGCCCAAATAAGGCAGGCCCCGGGTCGGCTCGACCTGGGGAAGGTGAAGGGAGCAAGACGGTCAGCGGACAGGACAAAGGAGCTTCGTGGTCTGGCCATTTTGGGAGCCAGGCCACCATTTTGGGCCAAGCGCAAGAAACGCGCTTAAAACGCCAAAAGGAGCTCAAAACACAAGAAACGATCGTTGCCACCATTCCCGTCCGTGAATCACTTGACCCGATCAGTTAAAATCCGGAAAGAGTATCTAGGGCCTGTAGAAGGCTAGAGACCCAAGAGAGCAGTAACTTAGCTTACAGTGCCCTCTTGTGTCATGTTGCGCGAAAACCGCAACATGATAAAAGAAACTACGGAAAACAGCGTTTCCCGGTACTGACTGTCTTAAGGGCATGTCAGTTTCCCCGTAAGAAAGGAGTGAAAGCCCAGAGGAGTGCAGCAGAAGGCTGCACTTCTCTGGCAAAGTCGAGAACAAGGTGAAAAACAACAGCAAAAAGTTTAGGGGTTGCCACATGGAAGGAAAATTACCTACAATTAAGAAATCTTTCCTAACAAGGACTCAAGCGGGTTCAGTCCAGTAAGCGTTCCGAGTCGGCATCAGGCAAGTCAGGTGTAGAGGACTCGAGCGGGTGCAGTCCAGTAAGTGTTCCGAGTCAATAACAGGTAACCAGTTAAGCAATATCAGGAGACGAGGTAAGGAAAGTCAAAAGAATGGGCCAGGGGATCGAAAACCAGGACAACAAGGTAACAAGATACGATACTTTGAGAATACAAATTCAGAAGCAGCGCCGTGCAGCGTAGGCGGGGTTTAAATTACGAATCAGCTGACTGCACCCACAACACGCCTCTGTAAATGTGAATGGATACGTCTATGTAATGGGAGCCAGCGTTTCCAGGGCAACCCATAGCGTTCTCTGAAGAAACGCGTACTTTTGGACGAACAGGTGTTCTGAGGGCTTAGTTTGAGTCCTGAATTCATAGGTATACTGGTGAATCTACTGGAGAAGCGGGCATGTTTCCTCATGTGTGTACCTGGTTTAAGACATGATAAAGAGGAATCAAACAGAACCTTGACATCCGCAGAGCTCTCTCTGAACACTAGAAAGGCTCTCTGAACACCCTCCACAGAGTTCTCTTTGAACACCCATCCGCAGAGCTCTCTGAACACCCTTTTGCAGAGGTCTTTCTGTACATCCTCCCACAGAGCTCTCCTACGGAGCTCTCTGAACATCCTTTTGCAGAGCTCCCTCTGAACACCCTTCCTCAGGTCTCTGAACACCTTTTGGTAGAGCTCTCTAAACACCCATCCCTAGAACGCTTGAAACACCCTTCTGCAGAGCTCTGTCTGAATGCCCTTCCTTAGAGCTCTATGGAAACCCTTACACAGAGCTCTCTGCAAACATCCTTATGCAGAACTCTCTTTGAACATCCTTTTGCAGAGCTCTCTCTGAACACCCTTCCATAGAGCTCTAAAAACACCCTTCTGCAGAGCTCTCTCTGAACACCCTTCTACAGACTTCTCTGAACACCCTTCGCCAACACCCTTTCACAGAGCTCTCGCTGAACACTAGAAAGGCTCTCTGAAAAACCTTTTGTTCAGCTCTCTCTGAACACCCTTCGGCAGACCTCTCTCTGAACACCCTTCTGCAGAGCTCCATGAACACCGTTCCACAAAGCTCTCTTTGAACACCTTTAAACAGAGCGCTCTCTGAAAACCCTTCCATAGAGCTCTATGAACACCCTTCCACAGAGCTCTCTCAGAACATCCTTCCACAGAGTTCTCTGAACTCCCTTCCCCAACATCCTTCCGCAGAGCTCTCTCTGAACACTAGAAAGGCTCTCAGAACACCCTTTCGCACAGCTCTCTCTGAACACCCTTCCCCAGAGCTCTTGGAACACCATTCTTTTTATTTATTTTTTTATTTTTATTTTTATTGGTTTATTCAAACCTTTAAAAAAGAGACACATCAAAATAACATTTTTTTCCCTCCCTCCCTCCTCATCATCTTAACAGGTCTTTGTTTCCCTCCCTCCCTCCATCCCTCTCTCCCGCCCTCCCTCCTCATCATCTTAACAGGTCGACACCATTCCGCAGAGCTCTCTTTGAACAAACTTTCACAGAGCTTTCTGAATACTGTTCCCCAGAGATCTCTAAACACCTTTCTGCAGAGCTCTCTCTGAATAACCTTAAGCAGAGCTCTCTCTGAACACCCTTATGCAGAGCTCCCTGAATACCCTTCCTCTGAGCTCTCTCTGAACACCCTCCCACAGAGCTCTCTGAACACCCTTTTGTACAGCTCTCTCTGAACACCCTTCTGCAGACCTCTCGCTTAACACCCTTCTGCAGAGCTCTCTGATCACCCTTCCGCAAAGCTTTCTTTGAACACCCTTCAAAAGAGCTCTCTCTGAAAACCCTTCCATAGAGCTCTATGAACACACTTCCGCAGAGCTCTTTCTGAGAACTAGAAAGGCTCTCTGAACACCCTTTTGCACAGCTCTCTGTGAACACCTTTCCACAGAGCTCATGAAACACACTTCTGCAGAGCCATCTTTGAACACCGTTTCACAGAGCTCTCTGAACATCGTTCCCCAGAGCTCTCTAAACACCCTTCCGCAGAGCTCTCTCTGAACACCCTTATGCAGAGCTCTCTGAACACCCTTCCACATAGCTTTCCCTGAACATCCATCTGCAGAGATCTCTCTGAACAACCTTCCACAGAGCTCTCTTTGAAAACCCATCCACAGAGCTTTCTTTGAACACCAGTCTGCAGCTCTCTCTGAACACCCTTATGCAGAGCTTTCCAAATACCGTTCCTCAGAGCTCTCTCTGAACACCCTCACACAGAGCTCTCTGAACACCCTTTGACAAAGCTCGCTGTGAACATGCTTCCACATAGATCTCTCTGAACGTCCTTCCCAGAGCTTCCTTTGAACACCCATCTGCAGAGCTCTCTGAAAACCTTTTCACAGAGGTCACTGTGAACATCCTCCCACAGAGCTCTCTGAACACCCTTTTGTACAGCTCTCTCTGAACACCCTTCTGCAGACCTCTCTCGTAACACCCCTCTGCAGAGCTCTCTGAACATCCTTCCACAAAGCTTTCTTTGAACAGCCTTTAATAGAGCTCTCTGAAAACCATTCTCCAGAGCTCTCTAAGCATCCTTCCACAGGGCTCTCTCTAAACAGCCTTCAACAGAGCTCTCTCTGAAAACCCTTCCATAGAGCTCTATGAACACACTTCCGCAAAGCTCTTTCTGAGAACTAGAAAGGCTCTCTGAACACCTTTTTGCACAGCTGTCTGTGAACACCTTTCCACAGAGCTCTTGGAACACACTTCCACAGAGCTCTCTTTGAACACCATTTCACAGAGCTCTCTGAACATCGTTCCCCAGAGCTCTCTAAACACCCTTCCGCAGAGCTCTCTCGGAACACCCTTATGCAGAGCTCTCTGAACACCCTTCCACAGAGCTCTCTCTGAACATCCTTCCACAGAGATCTCTCTGAACACCTTTCCACAGAGCTCTCTTTGAACACCCATCCACAGAGCTCTCTGAACACCCTTTCGCAGAGGTCTTTCTGAACATCCCCCCACAGAGCTTTCTGAACAACCTTTTGCACAGCTCCCTCTGAACACTCTTCCTCAGATCTATGAAAAACCTTCTGTAGAGCTATCTAAACACCCATGCCCAGAGCTCTCTAAACACCCAACGGCAAAGTTTTGTCTGAATGCCATAACGCAGAGCTCTCTGGACACCCTTATGCAGAGCTTTCTCTGAACACCTTTCCGCAGAAATCTCTCTGAACATCCTTCTGCACAGCTCCCTCTGAACACCCTTCCTCAGATCTATGAAAACCCTTCTGTAGAGCTATCTAAACACCCATGCCCAGAGCTCTCTAAACACCCAACAAAGCTCTTTCTGAACAACCTTCGACAACACCCTTCCGCAGAGCTCTCTCTGATTATTAGAAATGATCTCTGAAAAGCCTTCCGCACAGCTCTCTCTGAACACCCTTCTGCAGAGCTCTCTCTGAACTCCCTTCCATAGAGCTCTCTGAACACCCTTTTGTACAGCTCTCTCTGAACACCCTTCTGCAGACCTCTCGCTTAACACCCTTCTGCAGAGCTCTCTGATCACCCTTCCGCAAAGCTTTCTTTGAACACCCTTCAAAAGAGCTCTCTCTGAAAACCCTTCCATAGAGCTCTATGAACACACTTCCGCAGAGCTCTTTCTGAGAACTAGAAAGGCTCTCTGAACACCCTTTTGCACAGCTCTCTGTGAACACCTTTCCACAGAGCTCATGAAACACACTTCTGCAGAGCCATCTTTGAACACCGTTTCACAGAGCTCTCTGAACATCGTTCCCCAGAGCTCTCTAAACACCCTTCCGCAGAGCTCTCTCTGAACACCCTTATGCAGAGCTCTCTGAACACCCTTCCACATAGCTTTCCCTGAACATCCATCTGCAGAGATCTCTCTGAACAACCTTCCACAGAGCTCTCTTTGAAAACCCATCCACAGAGCTTTCTTTGAACACCAGTCTGCAGCTCTCTCTGAACACCCTTATGCAGAGCTTTCCAAATACCGTTCCTCAGAGCTCTCTCTGAACACCCTCACACAGAGCTCTCTGAACACCCTTTGACAAAGCTCGCTGTGAACATGCTTCCACATAGATCTCTCTGAACGTCCTTCCCAGAGCTTCCTTTGAACACCCATCTGCAGAGCTCTCTGAAAACCTTTTCACAGAGGTCACTGTGAACATCCTCCCACAGAGCTCTCTGAACACCCTTTTGTACAGCTCTCTCTGAACACCCTTCTGCAGACCTCTCTCGTAACACCCCTCTGCAGAGCTCTCTGAACATCCTTCCACAAAGCTTTCTTTGAACAGCCTTTAATAGAGCTCTCTGAAAACCATTCTCCAGAGCTCTCTAAGCATCCTTCCACAGGGCTCTCTCTAAACAGCCTTCAACAGAGCTCTCTCTGAAAACCCTTCCATAGAGCTCTATGAACACACTTCTGCAAAGCTCTTTCTGAGAACTAGAAAGGCTCTCTGAACACCTTTTTGCACAGCTGTCTGTGAACACCTTTCCACAGAGCTCTTGGAACACACTTCCACAGAGCTCTCTTTGAACACCATTTCACAGAGCTCTTTGAACATCGTTCCCCAGAGCTCTCTAAACACCCTTCCGCAGAGCTCTCTCGGAACACCCTTATGCAGAGCTCTCTGAACACCCTTCCACAGAGCTCTCTCTGAACATCCTTCCACAGAGATCTCTCTGAACACCTTTCCACAGAGCTCTCTTTGAACACCCATCCACAGAGCTCTCTGAACACCCTTTCGCAGAGGTCTTTCTGAACATCCCCCCACAGAGCTTTCTGAACAACCTTTTGTACAGCTCCCTCTGAACACCCTTCCTCAGATCTATGAAAACCCTTCTGTAGAGCTATCTAAACACCCATGCCCAGATCTCTCTAAACACCCAAAGGCAAAGTTTTGTCTGAATGCCATAACGCAGAGCTCTCTGGACACCCTTATGCAGAGCTTTCTCTGAACACCTTTCCGCAGAAATCTCTCTGAACATCCTTCTGCACAGCTCCCTCTGAACACCCTTCCTCAGATCTATGAAAACCCTTCTGTAGAGCTATCTAAACACCCATGCCCAGAGCTCTCTAAACACACAACAAAGCTCTTTCTGAACAACCTTCGACAACACCCTTCCGCAGAGCTCTCTCTGATTATTAGAAATGATCTCTGAAAAGCCTTCCGCACAGCTCTCTCTGAACACCCTTCTGCAGAGCTCTCTCTGAACTCCCTTCCATAGAGCTCTCTGAACCCTCTTCTGCAGAGTTCTCTTAATACCCTTCTGCAGGGCTCTCACAGAACCCACTTCCTCAACACCCTTCCGCAGAGCACTCTCTGATTACTAGAAAGACTTTCTGAACACCCTTCTGCTGAGCTCTTTGAGCACTGTTCTCCAGAGCTCTATGGACACCTTCCCGCAGAGCTCTCTCTGAACACCCTTATGCTGAGCTCTCTGAATACCCTTCTGTATAGCTCTATGAACACCCTAATGTAGAGCTTTCCCTGAACACCCTCACACAGAGCTCTTTGTACACTCTTCGTTAGAGCTATTGGAATACCCTTCTGCAGATCTCTCTCTGAACAACATTCCTCAGAAATAACTCCCTTCTGCATAGCTCTCTCTGACCACCATTCCCCAGAGCTTTTTAAAAACCCTTCTGCAGAGCTCTATCTGAACATCCATCTGCAGAGATCTCTTTGAGCACCCTTCCGCAGAGCTCTATGGACACCCTTCCACAGAGCTCTCTCTGAACAACCTTACACAGAGCTCTCTGAACACCTTTCTGTAGAGCTCTCTGACTCCCGTCTGCAGAGCTCTCTGAACAACCTCCCACAGAGCTCTCTGAACACCCTTCCACAGAGCTCTCTCAACACCCTTCCTCAAAGCTCTGAACAGCCTTTGGCAGAGCTCTCTAAACACCCTTCTGCAGAGCTGTCTCTGAACACCCTTCAACAGAGCTCTCTCTGAAAATCCCTCCAAATAGCTCTATGAACACCCTTCTGCAGAGCTCTTTCTGAACATCCTTTCCCAACACCCTTCCACAGAGCTCTCTCTTATTACTAGTAAGGATCTCTGAACACCCTTTCACACAGATCTCTCTGAGCACCCTTCCACAGAGTTCTCTCTGAACACTCTTCTGCAGAGTATTTTGAACACCCTTCTGGAGAGCTCTCTTTGAACACCCTTCTGCAGAGCTCTCTGTACAACCTTCCAGAGAGCTCTCTTTGAACACCCTCCCACTGAGCTCTTTGAACACTGTTCCCCAGCGCTCTCTAAACACCCTTCTGCAGAGCCTTCTCTGAACACTCTTCTGCAGAGCTCTTTGGACACCCATCCACAGAGCTCTCTCTGAACACCCTTAAGCAGAGCTCTCTCTGAACACCCTTATGCAGAGCTCTCTGAACACTCTTCTGAAGAGCTCTTTATGAACAACAGTCTACAGAGCTCTCTCTGAACACCCTCCCACAGAGCTCTCTGAACACTCTTCCTTAGAGCTCACTGAACACCCTTCCATACAGCTCTCTGAACACCTTTCTGCAGAGCTCTCTCTGAAGAACCTTCTACAGAACTCTCTCTGAACACCCTCCCACAGAGCTCTCTAAACACCCTTCTGCAGAGCTCTGTCTGAATGCCCTTCTGCAGTGCTCTCTGGACACCTTTATGCAGAGCTCTCTCTGAAGACCCTTACGCAGAGCTCTCTGTGAACACCCTTTTGCAGAGCTCTCTCTGAACACCCTTTCATAGAGCTCTATGAACACTCTTCCACAGAGCTCTCTCTGAACACCCTTCCACAGAGTTCTCTGAACACCCTTCCGCAGGGCTCTCACAGAACCCCCTTCCCCAACACCTTTCCGCAGAGCACTCTCTGATTACTAGAAAGACTCTCTGAACAACCTACAGCAGAGCTCTCTCTGAACACCCTTCTGCAGAGCTCTCTGAACACCCTTCCACACAGCTCTCTCTGAACACTGTTCCCCAACACCCTTCTGCAGAGCTCTCTCTGATTACTAGAAAGGATCTCTGAACACCCTTTCACACAGCTCTCTCTGAGCACCCTTATGCAGAGCTCACCCTGAACACCCTTCCGCAGCGTTCTTGCTGAACATTCCTCTGCAGAGCTCTCTCTGAACACCCTTATGCAGAGCTCTCTGAACACCCTTCCGGAGAGCTCTTGTTGAACACCCTAAGCTCTTTGAGCACTGTTCTCCAGAGCTCTATGGACACCTTTCTGAAGAGCTCTCTCTGAACACCATTATGCAGAGCTCTCTGAATACCCTTCCATACAGCTCTATGAACACCTTTCTGCAGAGCTTTCTCTGAACACCCTCACACAGAGCTCTCTGAATGCTCTTCGTTAGAGCTATCTGAACACCCTTCTGCAGATCGCTCTGAACACCCTTCCTCAGAAATATCTCCCTTCCCCATAGCTCTCTCTGAACACCCTTCAACAGAACTCTCTGAAAACCCTTCCACAGAGCTCTGTGAACAACCTTTCACAGAGCTTGTTCTGAACACCCCCCAAAGATTTCTCAGCCTTCCTTAGAGCTCTCTGAACATCATTCTGCATCTACCTCACTGAACACCCTTACACAGAGTTCTCTGAACACCCTTCCACAGACCTCTCTGAACACCCTTCCACAGAGCTCTCTGAACATCCTTCTGCATAGATCTCTCTCTGAACACCCTTCCACAGAGTTCTCTGAACACCTTCCACAGAGCTGTCTGAACACACTTCCTCAGAGTTCTGAACATCCTTTGGAAGAGCTCTCTAAACACTCTTCTGCAGAGCTCTCTGAACACCCTTCTGCAGAACTCTCTGAACACCCTTCCTCAAAGCTCTCTTTGACGACCCTTTCACAGAGCTCTCTGAACACTTTTCCCCCGAGCTCTCTAAACACCCTTCCGCAGAGCTCTCTCTTAACACTCTTCCACAGAGTTCTCTGAACACCCTTCCCCAACAGCCTTATGCAGACCTCTATCTGAACACTAGAAATGCTCTCTGAACACCCTTTAGCACAGCTCTCTCTGACCACCCTTATGCAGAGCTTTTGGAACACTCTTCTGCAGAGCTCTCTTTGAAGACCCTTTCACAGAGCTCTCTGAACACCGTTCCCCAGAGTTCTCTAAACACCCTTCTGCAGAGTATTCTCTGAACACCCTTATGCAGAGCTCTTTGAATACCCTTCCTCAGAGCTCTGTCTGAACACCCTCAAACAGTGCTCTCTGAACACCCTTCCACAGAGCTCGCTCTGAACATCCTTCCACAGAGATCTCTCTAAACATCCTTCCAGAGCTCTCTTTGAACACTTATCCACAGAGCTCCCTGAACACCCTTTCGCAGACGTCTCTCTGAACAGCCTTCCTCAGAGCTCTGAACACCCTTCGGCAGAGCTCTCTAAACACCCATCCCCAGAGCTCTCTAAACACCCTTCTGCAGAGCTCTATCTGAATGCCCTTCCACGGAGCTCTCCGGGCACCCTTATTCAGAGCTCTCTCTGAACACCCTTATTATGTACTCTGTACAGACATATGCAGAGATCTCTATGAACTTCCTTCTGCAGAGCTCTCTGAACACCCTTCTGCCTAGCTCTCTCTAAACAACCTTCTGCAGAGCTCTCTCTGAACACCCTCCCACAGAGCTTTCTCAATTCCCTTCCTTAGAACTCTCTTAACACCCTTCCACCGATGTCTCTGAACACTCTTCTGCAGAGCTCTCTCTGAAAACCCTTCCTTAGAGGTCTCTGAACACCCTTCCACAGGGCTCTAAACACCCTTCTGTAGAGCTCTGTCTGAATGCCATTCCACAGAGCTTTGTGGACACCCTTATGCAGAGCTCTCCCTGAACACCCTTCCGCAGAGTTCTTGCGGAACATTCCTCTGCAGAGCTCTCTCTGAACACCCTTATGCAGAGCTCTCTCTGAACACCCTTCAATAGAGCTCTCTCAACACCCTTCCACAGGGCTCTCACGGAACCCCGTTCCCCACACCCTTCAGCAGAGCTCTCTCTGAACACCCTTCTGCAGAGCTCTCTGAACACCCTTCCGGAGAGCTCTTGTTGAACACCCTTCCACTGAGCTCTTTGAGCACTGTTCTCCAGAGCTCTATGGACACCTTTCTGAAGAGCTCTCTCTGAACACCATTATGCAGAGCTCTCTGAATACCCTTCCATACAGCTCTATGAACACACTTTTGCAGAGCTTTGTCTGAACACCCTCACACAGAGCTATTTGAATGCTCTTCATTAGAGCTATCTGAACACCCTTCTGCAGAGCTCTCTCTGAACACCCTTCCTCAGAAATATCTCCCTTCCGCATAGCTCTCTCTGAACACCATTCAACAGAACTCTCTGGAAACCCTTCCACAGAGCTCTATGAACAACCTTTCACAGAGCTTGTTCTGAACACCCCCAAAGATCTCTCTGAACAGCCTTCCTTAGAGCTCTCTGAACATCCTTCTGCATCTATCTCTCTGAACACCCTTCCACAGAGTTCTCTGAACACCCTTCCACAGACCTCTCTGAACACCCTTCCACAGAGCTCTCTGAACATCCTTCTGCATAGATCTCTCTGAACACTCTCCCGCAGAGCTCTTTCTGAACACCCTTACACAGAACTCTCTGAACATCCTTCTGCAGAGCTCTCTGACTCCCTTCAACAGAGCTCTCTGAACACCTTCCACAGAGCTGTCTGAACACCCTTCCTCAGAGTTCTGAACATCCTTTGGAAGAGCTCTCTAAACACTCTTCTGCAGAGCTCTCTGAACACCCTTCTGCAGAACTCTCTGAACACCCTTCCTCAAAGCTCTCTTTGACGACCCTTTCACAGAGCTCTCTGAACACTTTTACTCCGAGCTCTCTAAACAACCTTCCGCAGAGCTCTCTCTGTACACTCTTCAACAGAGTTCTCTGAAAACCCTTCCCCAACAGCCTTATGCAGACCTCTATCTGAACACTAGAAATGCTCTCTGAACACCCTTTAGCACAGCTCTCTCTGACCACCCTTATGCAGAGCTCTTGGAACACCCTTCTGCAGAGCTCTCTTTGAACACCTTTTCACAGAGCTTTCTGAACACCGTTCCCCAGAGTTCTCTCAACACCCATCTGCAGAGTATTCTCTGAACACCCTTATGCAGAGCTCTTTGAATACCCTTCCTCAGAGCTCTGTCTGAACACCCTCACACAGTGCTCTCTGAAGACCCTTCCACAGAGCTCTCCATGAACATCCTTCCACAGAGATCTCTCTGAACATTCTTCCAGAGAGCTCTCTTTGAACACTTATCCACAGAGCTCCCTGAACACCCTTTCACAAACGTCTCTCTGAACAGCCTTCCTCAGAGCTCTGAACACCCTTCGGCAGAGCTCTCTAAACACCCATCCGCAGAGCTCTCTAAACACCCTTCTGCAGATCTCTATCTGAATGCCCTTCCACAGAGCTCTCCGGGCACCCTTATTGAGAACTCTATCTGAACCCCCTTATTCTGTACTCTGTACAGACATATGCAGAGATCTCTATGAACTTCCTTCTGCAGAGCTCTCTCTGAACACTCTTTTGCAGAACTATCTCTGAACACTCTTTGATAGAGTTCTATGGACACCTTTCTGCAGAGCTCTCTCTGAACACCCTTCCACTGAGTTATCTGAACACCCTCCTCCAGAGCTCTCTCTGAACACCCTTCCCCAACATCCTTATGCAGAGCTCTCTCTGATTACTAGAAAGGCTCTCTGAACACCCTTTCGCACAGCTCTCTCTTTGAACACTCATCTGCAGAGCTCTCTTTGAACACCCTTCCACTGAGCTCTTTGAACACTGTCCCCAGAGCTCTCTGAACACCCTTCTGCAGGGCTCTCGCGGATCCCCCTTCCCCAACACCCTTCCGCAGAGCTCTCTCGGATTACTAGAAAGACTCTCTGAATACCCTTCTGCAGAGCTCTCTCTGAACACACTTCTGCAGAGCTCCCTGGACACTCTTCCACAGAGCTCTCTCTAAACAGCCTTAAGCAGAGCTCTCTCTGAACACCCTTATGCAGAGCTCTCTGAAAACCCTTCCTTAGAACTCTATGAACACCCTTCTGCAGAGCTTTCTCTGAACACCCTCACAGAGAGCTTTCTGAACACCCTTCATTAGAGTTCTCTGAACACCCTTCTGCTGAGCTCTCTCTGAACACCCTTCCTCAGAAATATCTCTCTTCCGAAATAGCTATCTCTGAACCTCCTTCCACAGAACTCTCTGAACACCCTTCTGCCTAGCTCTCTCTAAACAACCTTCTGCAGAGCTCTCTCTGAACACCCTCCCACAGACCTCTCTCAATTCCCTTCCTTAGAACTCTCTGAACACCCTTCCACCGATGTCTCTGAACACTCTTCTGCAGAGTTCTCTCTGAACACCCTTCCTTAGAGCTCTCTGAATACCCTTCCACAGAGCTCTAAACACCCTTCTGTAGAGCTCTGTCTGAATGCCATTCCACAGAGCTTTGTGGACACCCTTATGCAGAGCTCTCCCTGAACACCCTTCCACAGAGTTCTTGCTGAACATTCCTCTGCAGAGCTCTCTCTGAACACCCTTATGCAGAGCTCTCTCTGAACATCCTTCAATAGAGCTCTCTCAACACCCTTCCGCAGGCCTCTCGCGGAACCCCGTTCCCCACACCTTTCAGCAGAGCTCTCTCTGAACACCCTTCTGCAGAGCTCTTGAACACCCTTCCGGAGAGCTCTTGTTGAACACCCTTCCACTGAGCTCTTTGAGCACTGTTCTCCAGAGCTCTATGGACACCTTTCTGAAGAGCTCTCTCTGAACACCATTCTGCAGAGCTCTCTGAATACCCTTCCATACAGCTCTATGAACACCCTTCTGCAGAGCTTTCTCTGAACACCCTCACACAGAGCTCTTTGAATGTTCTTCGTTAGAGCTATCTGAACACCCTTCTGCAGAGTTTTCTCTGATCACCCTTCCTCAGAAATATCTCCCTTCCGGATAGCTCTCTCTGAACACCATTCAACAGAACTCTCTGAAAACCCTTCCACAGAGCTCTATGAAGAACCTTTCACAGAGCTTGTTCTGAACACCCCCCAAAGATCTCTCTGAACAGCCTTCCTTAGAGCTCTCTGAACATCCTTCTGCATCTATCTCTCTGAACACCCTTCCAAAGAGTTCTCTGAAAACCTTTCCACAGACCTCTCTGAACACCCTTTCACAGAGCTCTCTGAACATCCTTCTGCATAGATCTCTCTTTGAACACCCTTCCACAGAGCTCTCTGGACACCATTCTGCAGAGCTCTCTCTGAACACCCTCCCGCAGAGCTCTTTCTGAACACCCTTACACAGAACTCTCTGAACATCCGTCTGCAGAGCTCTCTGACTCCCTTCCACAGAGCTCTCTGAACACCTTCCACAGAGCTGTCTGAACAACCTTCCTCAGAGTTCTGAACATCCTTTGGAAGAGCTCTCTAAACACTCTTCTGCAGAGCTCTCTGAACACCCTTCCTCAAAGCTCTCTTTGACGACCCTTTCACAGAGCTCTCTGAACACTTTTCCCCGAGCTCTCTAAACACCCTTCCGCAGAGCTCTCTCTGTACACTCTTCAACAGAGCTTCTCTGAAAATCCTTTCAAAGAGCTCTATGAAGCCCCTTCCGCAGAGCTCTCTCTGAATACTCTTCCACAGAGTTCTCTGAAAACCCTTCCCCAACAGCCTTATGCAGACCTCCATCTGAACACTAGAAATGCTCTCTGAACACCGTTTAACACAGCTCTCTCTGACCACCCTTACGCAGAGCTCTTGGAACACCCTTCTGCAGAGCTCTCTTTGAACACCCTTTCACAGAGCTCTCTGAAAACCGTTCCCCAGAGTTCTCTAAACACCCTTCTGCAGAGTATTCTCTGAACACCCTTATGCGGAGCTCTTTGAATACCCTTCCTCAGAGCTCTGTCTGAACACCCTCACACAGTGCTCTCTGAAAACCCTTCCACAGAGCTCTCCATGAACATCCTTCCACAGAGATCTCTCTGAACATCCTTCCAGAGAGCTCTCTTTGAACCACAGAGCTCCCTGAACACCCTTTCGCAGACGTCTCTCTGAACAGCCTTCCTCAGAGCTCTGAACACCCTTTGGCAGAGCTCTCTAAACACCCATCCCCAGAGCTCTCTAAACACCCTTCTGCAGAGCTCTACCTGAATGCCCTTCCACAGAGCTCTCCGGCCACCCTTATTCAGAGCTCTCTCTGAACACCCTTATTCTGTACTCTGTACAGACATACGCAGAGATCTCTATGAACTTCCTTCTGCAGAGCTCTCTCTGAACACTCTTTTGCAGAACTATCTCTGAACACTCTTTGATAGAGCTCTATGGACACCTTTCTGCAGAGCTCTCTCTGAACACCCTTCCACTGAGTTATCTGAACACCCTCCTCCAGAGCTCTCTCTGAACACCCTTCCCCAACATCCTTATGCAGAGCTTTCTCTGATTACTAGAAAGGCTTACTGCACACCCTTTCGCACAGCTCTCTCTTTGAACACTCATCTGCAGAGCTCTCTTTGAACACCCTTCCACTGAGCTCTTTGAACACTGCCCCCCGAGCTCTCTGAACACCCTTCTGCAGGGCTCACGCGGATCCCCCTTCCCCAACACCCTTCCGCAGAGCTCTCTCTGATTACTAGAAAGACTCTCTGAATACCCTTCTGCAGAGCTCTCTCTGAACACACTTCTGCAGAGCTCCCTGGACATTCTTCCACAGAGCTCTCTCTAAACAGCCTTAAGCAGAGCTCTCTCTGAACACCCTTATGCTGAGCTCTCTGAATACCCTTCCTTAGAACTCTATGAACACCCTTCTGCAGAGCTTTCTCTGAACACCCTCACAGAGAGCTTTCTGAACACCCTTCATTAGAGCTCTCTGAACACCCTTCTGCAGAGTTCTCTCTGAACACCCTTCCTCGGAAATATCTCTCTTCCGAAATAGCTATCTCTGAACCTCCTTCCACAGAGCTCTCTGAACACCCTTCTGCCTAGCTCTCTCTAAACAACCTTCTGCAGAGCTCTCTCTGAACACCCTCAAACAGAGTTCTCTCAATTCCCTTCCTTAGAACTCTCTGAACACCCTTCCACCGATGTCTCTGAACACTCTTCTGCAGAGCTCTCTCTGAACACCCTTCCTTAGAGGTCTCTGAACACCCTTCCACAGAGCTCTAAACACCCTTCTGTAGAGCTCTGTGTGAAGGCCATTCCACAGAGCTTTGTGGACACCCTTATGCAGAGCTCTCCCTGAACACCCTTCCGCAGAGTTCTTGCTGAACATTCCTCTGCAGAGCTCTCTCTGAACACCCTTATGCAGAGCTCTCTCTGAACACCCTTCAATAGAGCTCTCTCAACACCCTTCCGCAGGGCTCTCACAGAACCCTGTTCCCCACACCCTTCAGCAGAGCTCTCTCTGAACACCCTTCTGCAGAGCTCTCTGAACACCCTTCCGGAGAGCTCTTGTTGAACACCCTTACATTGAGCTCTTTGAGCACTGTTCTGCAGAGCTCTATGGACAGCTTTCTGAAGAGCTCTCTCTGAACACCATTATGCAGAGCTCTCTGAATACCCTTCCATACAGCTCTATGAACAACCTTCTGCAGAGCTTTCTCTGAACACCCTCACACAGAACTCTTTGAATGCTCTTCGTTAGAGCTATCTGAACACCATTCTGCAGAGCTCTCTCTGAACACCCTTCCCCAGAAATATCTCCCTTCCACATAGCTCTCTCTGAACACCATTCAACAGAAATCTCTGAAAACCCTTCCACAGAGCTCTATGAACAACCTTTCACCGAGCTTGTTCTGAACACCCCCAAAGATCTCTCTGAACACCCTTCCACAGAGTTCTCTGAACACCCTTCCACAGACCTCTCTGAACACCCTTCCACAGAGCTCTCTGAACAACCTTCTGCATAGATCTTTCTTTGAACACCCTTCCACAGAGCTCTCTGGACACCATTCTGCAGAGCTCTCTCTGAACACCCTCCCGCAGAGCTATTTCTGAACACCCTTACACAGAACTCTCTGAACATCCTTCTGCAGAGCTCTCTGACTCCCTTCTACAGAGCTCTCTGAACAACTTCCACAGAGCTGTCTGAACACCCTTCCTCAGAGTTCTGAACATCCTTTGGAAGAGCTCTCTAAACACTCTTCTGCAGAGCTCTCTGAACACCCTTCTGCAGAACTCTCTGAACACCCTTCCTCAAAGCTCTCTTTGACAACCCTTTCACAGAGCTCTCTGAACACTTTTCCCCCGAGCTCTCTAAACACCCTTCCGAAGAGCTCTCTCTGTACACTCTTCAACAGAGCTTCTCTGAAAATCCTTCCAAAGAGCTCTATGAAGCCCCTTCCGCAGAGCTCTCTCTGAATACTCTTCCACAGAGTTCTCTGAAAACCCTTCCCCAACAGCCTTATGCAGACCACTATCTGAACACTAGAAATGCTCTCTGAACTCCCTTTAGCACAGCTCTCTCTGACCACCCTTACGCAGTGCTCTTGGAACACCTTCTGCAGAACTCTCTTTGAACACCCTTTCACAGAGCTCTCTGAACACCGTTCCCCAGAGTTCTCTAAACATCCTTCTGCAGAGTATTCTCTGAACACCCTTATGTAGAGGTCTTTGAATACCCTTCCTCAGAGCTCTGTCTGAACACCCTCACACAGTGCTCTGTGAACACCCTTCCACAGAGCTCTCCATGAACATCCTTCCACAGAGATCTCTCTGAACATCCTTCCAGAGAGCTCTCTTTGAACACTTATCCACAGAGCTCCCTGAACACCCTTTCACAGACGTCTCTCTGAACAGCCTTCCTCAGAGCTCTGAACACCCTTCGGCAGAGCTCTCTAAACACCCATCCCCAGAGCTCTCTAAACACCCTTCTGCAGAGCTCTATCTGAATGCCCCTCCAGAGAGCTCTCCGGGCACCCTTATTCAGAGCTCTCTCTGAACACCCTTATTCTGTACTCTGTACAGACATATGCAGAGATCTCTATGAATTTCCTTCTGCAGAGCCCTCTCTGAACACTCTTTTGCAGAACTATCTCTGAACACTCTTTGATAGAGCTCTATGGACACCTTTCTGCAGAGCTCTCTCTGAACACCCTTCCACTGAGTTATTTGAACACCCTCCTCCAGAGCTCTCTCTGAACACCCTTCCCCAACATCCTTATGCAGAGCTCTCTCTGATTACTAGAAAGGCTCTCTGAACACCCTTTCGCACAGCTCTCTCTTTGAACATTCATCTGCAGAGCTCTCTTTGAACACCCTTCCACTGAGCTCTTTTAACACTGTCCCCAGAGCTCTCTGAACACCATTCTGCAGGGCTCTCGCAGATCCCCCTTCCCCAACACCCTTCCGCAGAGCTCTCTCTGATTACTAGAAAGACTCTCTGAATACCCTTCTGCAGAGCTCTCTCTGAACACACTTCTGCAGTGCTCCCTTGACACTCTTCCACAGAGCTCTCTCTAAACAGCCTTAAGCAGAGCTCTCTCTGAACACCCTTATGCAGAGCTCTCTGAATACCCTTCCTTAGAACTCTATGAACACCCTTCTGTAGAGCTTTCTCTGAACACCATCACAAAGAGCTTTCTGAACACCCTTCATTAGAGCTCTCTGAACACCCTTCTGCGGAGCTCTCTCTGAACACCCTTCCTCGGAAATATCTCTCTTCCGAAATAGATATCTCTGAACCTCCTTCCTTAGAGCTCTCTGAACACCCTTCTGCCTAGCTCTCTCTAAACAACCTTCTGCAGAGCTCTCTCTGAACACCCTACGACAGAGCTCTCTCAATTCCCTTCCTTAGAACTCTCTGAACACCCTTCCACCGATGTCTCTGAACACTCTTCTGCAGAGCTCTCTCTGAACACCCTTCCACACAGCTCTCTAAACACCCTTCTGTAGAGCTCTGTCTGAATGCCATTCCACAGAGCTTTGTGGACACCCTTATGCAGAGCTCTCTCTGAACACCCTTCTTTAGAGATCTCGCTGAACATCCTTCTGCAGAGCTATCGCTGAACAACCTGCTGCAGACCTCTCTCTGAAGATCCTTCTGGATACATCTCTCTAAACACCCTTCCACAGAGCTGTCTTTGAACACCCTTCCACACAGCTCTCTGGACACCTTCCACAGAGCTCTCTCTAAACACCCTTCCGCAGAGCACTCTCTGAAATCCCTTACACAGAGCTCTCTGAACACCCTTCTGCAGAGCTCTAAACACCCTTCTGTAGAGCTCTGTGTGAATGCCATTCCACAGAGTTTTGTGGACACCCTTATGCAGAGCTCTCCCTGAACACCCTTCCGCAGAGCTCTTGCTGAACATTCCTCTGCAGAGCTCTCTCTGAACATCCTTATGCAGAGCTGTCTCTGAACACCCTTCAATAGAGCTCTCTCAACACCCTTCTGCAGGGCTCTCACGGAACCCCGTTCCCCACACCCTTCAGCAGAGCTCTCTCTGAACACCCTTCTGCAGAGCTCTCTGAACACCCTTCCGGAGAGCTCTTGTTGAACACCCTTACATTGAGCTCTTTGAGCACTGTTCTGCAGAGCTCTATGGACAGCTTTCTGAAGAGCTCTCTCTGAACACCATTATGCAGAGCTCTCTGAATACCCTTCCATACAGCTCTATGAACAACCTTCTGCAGAGCTTTCTCTGAACACCCTCACACAGAGCTCTTTGAATGCTCTTCGTTAGAGCTATCTGAACACCATTCTGCAGAGCTCTCTCTGAACACCCTTCCTCAGAAATATCTCCCTTCTGCATAGCTCTCTCTGAACACCATTCAACAGAACTCTCTGAAAACCCTTCAACAGAGCTCTATGAAAAACCTTTCACCGAGCTTGTTCTGAACACCCCCCAAAGATCTCTCTGAACAGCCTTCCTTAGAGCTCTCTGAACATCCTTCTGCATCTATCTCTCTGAACACCCTTCCACAGAGTTCTCTGAACACCCTTCCACAGACCTCTCTGAACACCCTTCCACAGAGCTCTCTGAACATCCTTCTGCATAGATCTCTCTTTGAACACCCTTCCACAGAGCACTCTGGACACCATTCTGCAGAGCTCTCTCTGAACACCCTCCCGCAGAGCTATTTCTGAACACCCTTACACAGAACTCTCTGAACATCCTTCTGCGGGGCTCTCTGACTCCCTTCTACAGAGCTCTCTGAACAACTTCCACAGAGCTGTCTGAACACCCTTCCTCAGAGTTCTGAACATCCTTTGGAAGAGCTCTCTAAACACTCTTCTGCAGAGCTATCTGGACACCCTTCTGCAGAACTCTCTGAACACCCTTCCTCAAAGCTCTCTTTGACGACCCTTTCACAGAGCTCTCTGAACACTTTTCCCCCAAGCTCTCTAAACACCCTTCCGCAGAGCTCTCTCTGTACACTCTTCAACAGAGCTTCTCTGAAAATCCTTCCAAAGAGCTCTATGAAGCCCCTTCCGCAGAGCTCTCTCTGAATACTCTTCCACAGAGTTCTCTGAAAACCCTTCCCCAACAGCCTTATGCAGACCTCTATCTGAACACTAGAAATGCTCTCTGAACTCCCTTTAGCAGAGCTCTCTCTGACCAAACTTACGCAGTGCTCTTGGAGCACCTTCTGCAGAACTCTCTTTGAACACCCTTTCACAGAGCTCTCTGAACACTGTTCCCCAGAGTTCTCTAAACACCCTTCTGCAGAGTATTCTCTGAACACCCTTATGCAGAGCTCTTTGAATACCCTTCCTCAGAGCTCTGTCTGAACACCCTCACACAGTGCTCTGTGAACACCCTTCCACAGAGCTCTCCATGAACATCCTTTCACAGAGATCTCTCTGAACATCCTTCCAGAGAGCTTTCTTTGAACACTTATCCGCAGAGCTCCCTGAACACCCTTTCGCAGACGTCTCTCTGAACAGCCTTCCTCAGAGCTCTGAACATCCTTCGGCAGAGCTCTCTAAACACCCATCCCCAGAGCTCTCTAAACACCCTTCTGCAGAGCTCTATCTGAATGCCCCTCCAGAGAGCTCTCCGGGCACCCTTATTCAGAGCTCTCTCTGAACACCCTTATTCTGTACTCTGTACAGACATATGCAGAGATCTCTATGAATTTCCTTCTGCAGAGCTCTCTCTGAACACTCTTTTGCAGAACTATCTCTGAACACTCTTTGATAGAGCTCTATGGACACCTTTCTGCAGAGCTCTCTCTGAACACCCTTCCACTGAGTTATCTGAACACCCTCCTCCAGAGCTCTCTCTGAACACCCTTCCCCAACATCCTTATGCAGAGCTCTCTCTGATTACTAGAAAGGCTCTCTGAACACCCTTTCGCACAGCTCTCTCTTTGAACATTCATCTGCAGAGCTCTCTTTGAACACCCTTCCACTGAGCTCTTTGAACACTGTCCCCAGAGCTCTCTGAACACCATTCTGCAGGGCTCTCGCAGATCCCCCTTCCCCAACACCCTTCCGCAGAGCTCTCTCTGATTACTAGAAAGACTCTCTGAATACCCTTCTGCAGAGCTCTCTCTGAACACACTTCTGCAGTGCTCTCTTGACACTCTTCCACAGAGCTCTCTCTAAACAGCCTTAAGCAGAGCTCTCTCTGAACACCCTTATGCAGAGCTCTCTGAATACCCTTCCTTAGAACTCTATGAACACCCTTCTGCAGAGATTTCTCTGAACACCATCACAAAGAGCTTTCTGAACACCCTTCATTAGAGCTCTCTGAACACCCTTCTGCGGAGGTCTCTCTGAACACCTTTCCTCAGAAATATCTCTCTTCCGAAATAGATATCTCTGAACCTCCTTCCTCAGAGCTCTCTGAACACCCTTCTGCCTAGCTCTCTCTAAACAACCTTCTGCAGAGCTCTCTCTGAACACCCTACTACAGAGCTCTCTCAATTCCCTTCCTTAGAACTCTCTGAACACCCTTCCACCGATGCCTCTGAACACTCTTCTGCAGAGCTCTCTCTGAACACCCGTCCACACAGCTCTCTAAACACCCTTCTGTAGAGCTCTGTCTGAATGCCATTCCACAGAGCTTTGTGGACACCCTTATGCAGAGCTCTCTCTGAACACCCTTCTTTAGAGATCTCGCTGAACATCCTTCTGCAGAGCTATCGCTGAACAACCTGCTGCAGACCTCTCTCTGAAGATCCTTCTGGATACATCTCTCTAAACACCCTTCCACAGAGCTGTCTTTGAACACCCTTCCACACAGCTCTCTGGACACCTTCCACACAGCTCTCTCTAAACACCCTTCCGCAGAGCACTCTCTGAAATCCCTTACACAGAGCTCTCTGAACACCCTTCTGCAGAGCTCTCTGACTCCCTTCCACAGAGCTCTCTGAACACTCTTCTACAGAGTTCTGTGAACACCATTCCTCAGAGCTCTGAACACCCTTTGGCAGAGCTCTCTGAACGCCCTTCTGCAGAGCTCTCGGGACACACTTGTGCAGAGCTCTCTGAACACCCTTCTGCAAAGCTCTCATTGAACACCCTTTGACAGAGCTCTCTGAACACCCTTCATTAGAGCTCTCTGATGACCCTTCTGCAGAGCTCTCTCTGAACATCCTTCTGCATACATCTCTCTGAACACACTTCCGCAGAGCTGTCTTTGACCACCCGTCCGCACAGCTCATTGGACACCCTCACACAGAACTCTCTCTGAACACCCTTCCGCAGAGCCCTCTCAGAATTTACTTACACAGAGCTCTCTGAACACCCTTCTGCAGAGCTCTCTGACTCGCTTCCACAGAGCTCTCTGAACACTTTCACAGAGCTCTGTGAACACCCTTCCTCAGAGCTCTGTACACCCTTTGGCAGAGCTCTCTGAACACCCTTCTACAGAGCTCTCCAAACACCCTTCCGCAAAGCTCTGTTTGAACATCTTTTGACAGACCTCTCTGAACACCCTTCATTAGAGCTCTCCGATCACCCTTCAACAGAGCTCTCGCTGAACATCCTCCAGCATAGATCTCTCTGAACACCCTTCCACAGAGCTCTCTGGACACCCTTCTACAGAGCTCTCTCTGAAAACCCTTCCGCAGAGCTCTCTCTGAATACTCTTAGACAGAGCTCTCTGAACACCCTTCTGCATTGCTCTCTGGTTTCCTTCCGCAGACCTCTCTGAACACCCTTCCACAGAGCTCTCTGAACACCCTTCCTTAGCTATCTGAACACCCTCTGGCAGAGATCTCTAAACACCCTTCTGCAAAGCTCTCTGAGCCTCCTTCTGCAAAGTACTCTTTTAAAACCCCTTCACAGAGCTCTCTGAACACCGTCTCCCAGAGCTCTATAAACACCCTTCCGCAGACCTCTCTCTGAACACCCTTCAACAGAGCTCTCTCTGAAAACCCTTCCATAGAGCTCTATGAACACCCTTCAATGGAGCTCTCTCAACACCCTTCTGCAGGGCTCTCATGGAACCCCCTTCCCCACACCCTTCAGCAGAGCTCTCTCTGAACACCCTTCCACAGAGCTATCTCTGAACACCCTTCCACAGAGTTCTCTGAACACCCTTCCCCAACTCCCTTACGCAGATCTCTCTCTGAACACTAGAAAGGCTCTCTGAACACCCTTTTGCACAGCCCCATCTGAACACCCTTCCGCAGTGCTCTTGGAACCCCCTTCTGCAGAGCTATCTTTGAACACCCTTTCACAGAGCTCTCTGACCACCATTCCACAGAGCTCTCTAAACACCCTTCTGCAGAGCTATCTCTGAACACCCTTAAGCAGAGCTCTATCTGAACACCCTTATGCAGAGCTCTCTGAATACCCTTCCTCAGAGCTCTCTCTGAACACCCTCACACAGAGTTCTCTGAACACCCTTCATTAGAGCACTCTGAACACCCTTCCACAGAGCTCTCTGTGAATATCTTTCTGCAGAGATCGCTCTGAACACTCTTCCGCAGAGCTCTCTCTGAACACCCTTCTGCTGAACTCTCTTAACACCCTTTTGGAGAGCTCTCCTTGAACACCCTTCCACAGAGCTCTCTCTGAACACTCTTCTGAAAAGCTCTCTGGACACCCTTCCACAGAGCTCTCTCTGAAAAACCCTTAAGCAGAGTTCTCTCTGAACACCCTTATGCAGAGCTCTCTTACTACCCTTCCGTAGAGCTCTATGAACACCCTTCTACAGAGCTTTCTCTGAACACCCACACAGAGAGCTCTCTGAACACCCTTCATTAGAGCTCTCTGAACACTCTTCCGCAGAGCTCTCTCTGAACACCCTTCCTCAGAAATATCTCCCTTCCGCATAGCTCTCTCTGAAAATCCTTCCACAGAGCTCTCTGAACACCCTTCTGCCTAGCTCTCTCTGAAAAACCTTCCGCAGAGCTCTCTCTGAACACCCTTCATTAGAACTCTCTGAACACCAATCCACGGAAGTCTCAGAACAACCTTCTGCAGAACTCTCTCTGAACACCCTTCCTTAGAGCTCCACGAACGCCATTCCTCAGCTCTCTCTAAACACCCTTCTGCAGAGCTCTGTCTGAATGCTCTTCCCCAGAGCTCTCTGACATTCTTACACAGAGCTCTCTCCGAACACCCTTATGCAGAGCTCTCTCTGAACACCCTTCTGCAGAGCTCTCTGAACACCCTTCCGGAGAGCTCTTGTTGAACACCCTTCCACTGAGCTCTTTGAGCACTGTTCTCCAGAGCTCTATGGACACCTTTCTGAAGAGCTCTCTCTGAACACCATTATTCAGAGCTCTCTGAATACCCTTCCATACAGCTCTATGAACACCCTTCTGCAGAGCTTTCTCTGAACACCCTCACACAGAGCTCTTTGAATGCTCTTCGTTAGAGCTATCTGAACACCCTTCTGCAGAGCTCTCTCTGAACACCCTTCCTCAGAAATATCTCCCTTCCGCATAGCTCTCTCTGAACACCCTTCAACAGAACTCTCTGAAAACCCTTCCACAGAGCTCTATGAACAACCTTTCACAGAGCTTGTTCTGAAAACCCCCTAAAGATCTCTCTGAACAGCCTTCCTTAGAGCTCTCTGAACATCCTTCTGCATCTATCTCTCTGAACACCCTTCCGCAGAGTTCTCTGAAAACCCTTCCACAGACCTCTCTGAACACCCTTCCACAGAGCTCTCTCTGAAAAACCCTTAAGCAGAGCTCTCTCTGAACACCCTTATGCAGAGCTCTCTTACTACCCTTCCGTAGAGCTCTATGAACACCCTTCTACAGAGCTTTCTCTGAACACCCACACAGAGAGCACTCTGAACACCCTTCATTAGAGTTCATTGAACACTCTTCCGCAGAGTTCTCTCTGAACACCCTTCCTCAGAAATATCTCCCTTCCGCATTGCTCTCTCTGAAAATCCTTCCACAGAGCTCTCTGAACACCATTCCACGGAAGTCTCAGAACAACCTTCTGCAGAACTCTCTCTGAACACCCTTCCTTTGAGCTCCATGAACGCCATTGCTCAGCTCTCTCTAAACACCCTTCTGCAGAGCTCTGTCTGAATGCTCTTCCCCAGAGCTCTCTGACATCCTTACACAGAGCTCTCTCTGAACACGCTTATGCAGAGCTCTCTCTGAACACCCTTCTGCAGAGATCTCTCTGAACACCCTTCAATAGAGCTCTCTCAACACCCTTCCGCAGGTCTCTCATGGAACCCCCTTCCCCACACCCTTCAGCAGAGCTCTCTCTGAACACCCTTCTGCAGAGCTCTCTGAACACCCTTCCAGAGAGCTCTTGTTGAACACCCTTCCACTGAGCTCTTTGAGCACTGTTCTCCAGAGCTCTATGGACACCTTTCTGAAGAGCTCTCTCTGAACACCATTATGCAGAGCTCTCTGAGTACCCTTCCATACAGCTCTATGAACACCCTTCTGCAGAGCTTTCTCTGAACACCCTCACACAGAGCTCTTTGAATGCTCTTCGTTAGAGCTATCGGAACACCCTTCTGCAGAGCTCTCTCTGAAGACCCTTCCTCAGAAATATCTCCCTTCCGCATAGCTCTCTCTGAACACCCTTCAATAGAACTCTCTGAAAACCCTTCCACAGAGCTCTATGAACAACCTTTCACAGAGCTTGTTCTGAACACCCCCTAAAGATCTCTCTGAACAGCCTTCCTTAGAACTCTCTAAACATCCTTCTGCATCTATCTCTCTGAAAAACCCTTCCACAGAGTTCTCTGAACACGCTTCCACAGACCTCTCTGAACACCCTCCCACAGAGCTCTCTGAACATCCTTCTGCATAGATCTCTCTTTGAACACCCTTCCAGAGAGCTCTCTGGACACCATTCTGCAGAGCTCTCTCTGAACACCCTCCCGCAGAGCTGTCTCTGAACACCCTTACACAGAACTCTCTGAACATCCTTCTGCAGAGCTCTCTGACTCCCTTCCACAGAGCTGTCTGAACACCCTTCCTCAGAGTTCTGAACATCCTTTGGAAGATCTCTCTAAACACTCTTCTACAGAGCTCTCTGACCACCCTTCCTCAAAGCTCTCTTTGACGACCTTTTCACAGAGCTCTCTGAACACTTTTCTCCGAGCTCTCTAAACACCCTTCCGCAGAGCTCTCTCTGTACACTCTTCAATAGAGCTCTCTCTGAAAATCCTTCCAAAATGCTCTATGAAGCCCCGTCCGCAGAGCTCTCTCTAGATACGCTTCCACAGAGTTCTCTGAACACCCTTCCCCAACAGCCTCATGCAGACCTCTATCTGAACACTAGAAATGCTCTCTGAACACCCTTTAGCACAGCTCTCTCTGACCACCATTACGCAGAGCTCTTGGAACACCGCTATGCAGAGCTCTCTTTGAACACCCTTTCACAGAGCTCTCTGAACACCGTTCCCCAGAGTTCTCTAAACACCCTTCTGCAGAGTATTCTCTGAACACCCTTATGCAGAGCTCTTTGAATACCCTTCCTCAGAGCTATGTCTGAACACCCTCACACAGTGATCTCTTAACACCCTTCCACAGAGCTCTGAACAACCTTCGGCAGAGCTCTCTAAACACCCATCCCCAGAGCTCTCTAAACACCCTTCTGCAGAGCTCTATCTGAATGCCCTTCCACAGAGCTCTCCGGGCATCCTTATTCAGAGCTCTCTCTGAACACCCTTATTCTGTACTCTGTACAGACATACGCAGAGATCTCTATGAACTTCCTTCTGCAGAGCTCTCTCTGAACACTCTTTTGCAGGACTATCTCTAAACACTCTTTGATAGAGCTCTATGGGCACCTTTCTGCAGAGCTCTCTCTGAACACCCTTCCACTGAGTTATCGGAACACCCTCCTCCAGAGCTCTCTCTGAACACCCTTCCCCAACATCCTTATGTAGAGCTCTCTCTGATTACTAGAAGGGCTCTCGGAACACCCTTTCGCACAGCTCTATCTTTGAACACTCATCTGCAGAGCTCTCTTTGAACACCCTTCCACTGAGCTCTTTGAACACTGTCCCCAGAGCTCTCTGAACACCCTTCTGCAGGGCTCTCACGGATCCCCCTTCCCCAACATCCTTCCACAGAGCTCTCTCTGATTACTTGAAAGACTCTCTGAATACCCTTCTGTAGAGCTCTCTCTGAACACACTTCTGCAGAACTCTCTGGACACTCTTCCACAGAGCTCTCTCTAAATAGCCTTAAGCAGAGCTCTCTCTGAACACCCTTATGCAGAGCTCTCTGAATACCCTTCCATAGAACTCTATGAACACCCTTCTGCAGAGCTTTCTCTGAGCACCCTCACAGAGAGCTTTCTGAACACCCTTCATTAGAGCTGTCTGAACACCCTTCTGCGGGGCTCTCTCTGAACACCCTTCCTCGGAAATATCTATCTTCCGAAATAGCTATCTCTGAACCTCCTTCCACAGAGCTCTCTGAACATCCTTCTGCCTAGCTCTCTATAAACAACCTTCTGCACAGCTCTCTCTGAACACCCTCCCACAGAGCTCTGTGAACACCATTCCTCAGAGCTCTGAACACCCTTTGGCAGAGCTCTCTGAATGCCCTTCTGCAGAGCTCTCGGGACACCCTTGTGCAGAGCTCTCTGAACACCCTTCTTCAAAGCTCTCATTAAACACCCTTTGACAGAGCTCTCTGAACACCCCTCATTAGAGCTCTCTGATGACCATTCTGCAGAGCTCTCTCTGAACATCCTTCTGCGTACATCTCCCTGAACACACTTCCACAGAGCTATCTTTGACCACCCTTCCGCACAGCTCTTTGGACACCCTCACACAGAGCTCTCTCTGAACACCCTTCCGCAGAGCCCTCTCAGAACTCCCTTACACAGAGCTCTCTGAACACCCTTCTGCAGAGCTCTCTGACTCGCTTCCACAGAGCTCTCTGAACACTTTCACAGAGCTCTGTGAACACCCTTCCTCAGAGCTCTGTACACCCTTTGGCAGAGCTCTCTGAACACCCTTCTACAGAGCTCTCCAAACACCCTTCCGCAAATCTCTGTTTGAACATCTTTTGACAGACCTCTCTGAACACCCTTCATTAGAGCTCTCTGATCACCCTTCCACAGAGCTCTCTCTGAACATCCTCCAGCATAGATCTCTTTGAACACCCTTCCACAGAGCTCTCTGGACACCCTTCTACAGAGCTCTCTCTGAACACCCTTCCGCAGAGCTCTCTCTGAATACTCTTAGACAGAGCTCTCTGAACACCATTCTGCAGAGCTCTCGGACTTCCTGCTGAAGACCTCTCTGAACACCCTTCTACAGAGCTCTCTGAACACCCTTCCTCAGCGATCTGAACAGCCTCTGGCAGAGATCTCTAAACACCCTTCTGCAAAGCTCTCTGAGCCCCCTTCTGCAAAGTACTCTTTTAAAACCTCTTCACAGAGCTCTCTGAACGCCGTCTCCCAGAGCTCTATAAACACCCTTCCATAGAGCTCTCTCTGAAAATCCTTCCATAGAGCTCTATGAACACCCTTCAATAGAGCTCTCTCAACACCCTTCCACAGGGCTCTCATGGAACCCCCTTCCCCACACCCTTCAGCAGAGCTCTCTCTGAACACCCTTCCACAGAGCTATCTCTGAACACCCTTCCACAGAGTTCTCTGAACTCCCTTCCCCAACACCCTTACGCAGATCTCTCCCTGAACACTAGAAAGGCTCTCTGAACACCCTTTCGCACAGCCCCATCTGAACACCCTTCCGCAGTGTTCTTGGAACCCCCTTCTGCAGAGCTCTCTTTGAACACCCTTTCACAGAGCTCTCTGAACACCATTCCACAGAGATCTCTAAACACCCTTCCGAAGAGCTATCTCTGAACACCCTTAAGCAGAGCTCTCTCTGAACACCCTTATGCAGAGCTCTCTGAATACCCTTCCTCAGAGCTCTCTCTGAACACCCTCACACAGAGCTCTCTGAACACCCTTCATTAGAGCTCTCTGAACACCCTTCCACATAGCTCTCTCTGAACACTCTTCTGAAGAGCTCCCTGGACACCCTTCCACAGAGCTCTCCCTGAAAAACCCTTAAGCAGAGCTCTCTCTGAACACCCTTATGCAGAGCTCTCTTACTACCCTTCCGTAGAGCTCTATGAACACCCTTCTGCAGAGCTTTCTCTGAACACCCACACAGAGAGCTCTCTGAACACCCTTCATTAGAGCTCCCTGAACACTCTTCCGCAGAGCTCTCTCTGAACACCCTTCCTCAGAAATATCTCCCTTCCGCATAGCTCTCTCTGAAAATCCTTCCACAGAGCTCTCTGAACACCCTTCATTAGAGCTCTCTGAACACCCTTCCACATAGCTCTCTCTGAACAGTCTTCTGAAGAGCTCCCTGGACACCCTTCCACAGAGCTCTCCCTGAAAAACCCTTAAGCAGAGCTCTCTCTGAACACCCTTATGCAGAGCTCTCTTACTACCCTTCCGTAGAGCTCTATGAACACCCTTCTGCAGAGCTTTCTCTGAACACCCACACAGAGAGCTCTCTGAACACCCTTCATTAGAGCTCCCTGAACACTCTTCCGCAGAGCTCTCTCTGAAAATCCTTCCACAGAGCTCTCTGAACACCCTTCATTAGAGCTCTCTGAACACCCTTCCACGGAAGTCTCAGAACAACCTTCTGCAGAATTCTCTCTGAACACCCTTTCTTAGAGCTCCATGAACACCATTCCTCAGCTCTCTCTAAACACCCTTCTGCAGAGCTCTGTCTGAATGCTCTTCCCCAGAGCTCTCTGACATCCTTACACGGAGCTCTCTCTGAACACGCTTATGCAGAGCTCTCTCTGAACACCCTTCTGCAGAGATCTCTCTGAACACACTTCAATAGAGCTCTCTCAACACCCTTCCGCAGGGCTCTCACAGAACCCCCTTCCCCACAGCCTTCAGCAGAGCTCTCTCTGAACACCCTTCTGCAGAGCTCTCTGAACACCCTTCCGGAGAGCTCTTGTTGAACTCCCTTCCACTGAGCTCTTTGAGCACTGCTTTCCAGAGCTCTATGGACACCTTTCTGAAGAGCTCTCTCTGAACACCATAATGCAGAGCTCTCTGAATACCCTTCCATAAAGCTCTATGAACACCCTCACACAGAGCTCTTTGAATGCTCTTAGTTAGAGCTATCTGAACACCCTTCTGCAGAGCTCTCTCTGAACGCCCTTCCTCAGAAATATCTCCCTTCCGCATGGCTCTCTCTGAACACCCTTCAACAGAACTCTCTGAAAACCCTTCCACAGAGCTCTATGAACAACCTTTCGCAGAGCTTGTTCTGAACACCCCCCAAAGATCTCTCTGAACAGCCTTCCTTAGAGCTCTCTGAACATCCTTCTGAATCTATCTCTCTGAACACCCTTCCACAGAGTTCTCTGAACACCCTTCCACAGACCTCTCTGAGCACCCTTCCACAGAGCTCTCTGAACATCCTTCTGCATAGATCTCTCTTTGAACACCCTTCCACATAGCTCTCTGGACACCATTCTGCAGAGCTCTCTCTGAACACCCTCCCGCAGAGCTATCTCTGAACACCCTTACACAGAACTCTCTGAACATCCTTCTGCAGAGCTCTCTGACTCCTTTCCACAGAGCTCTTTGAACACCTTCCACAGAGCTGTCTGAACACCCTTCGTCGGAGTTCTGAACATCCTTCGGAAGAGCTTTCTAAACACTCTTCTGCAGAGCTCTCTGAACACCCTTCTGCAGAACTCTCTGAACACCCTTCCTCAAAGCTCTCTTTGACGACCCTTTCACAGAGCTCTCTGAACACTTTTCAACCGAGCTCTCAAAACACTCTTCTGCAGAGCTCTCTCTGTACACTCTTCAACAGAGCTCTCTCTGAAAATCCTTCCAAAGAGCTCTATGAAGCCCATTCTGCAGTGCTCTCTCTGAATACTCTTCCACAGAGTTCTCTGAACACCCTTCCCCAACAGCCTTATGTATACCTATATCTGAACACTAGAAATGCTCTCTGAACACCCTTTAGCACAGCTCTCTCTGACCACCCTTACGCAGAGCTCTTGGAACACCCTTCTGCAGAGCTCTCTTTGAACACCCTTTCACAGAGCTCTCTGAACAATGTTCCCCAGAGTTCTCTAAACACCCTTCTGCAGAGTATTCTCTGAACACCCTTATGCAGAGCTCTTTGAATACCCTTCCTCAGAGCTCTGTCTGAACACCCTCACACAGTGCTCTCTGAACACCCTTCTGCAGGGCTCTCGCGGATCCCCCATTCCCAAAACCCTTCTGCAGAGTTCTATCTGATTACTTGAAAGACTCTCTGAATACCCTTCTGCAGAGCTCTCTCTAAACAGCCTTAAGCAGAGCTCTCTCTGAACACCCTTATGCAGAGCTTTCTCTGAACACCCTCACAGAGAGCTTTCTGAACACCCTTCATTAGAGCTCTCTGAACACCCTTCTGCGGAGCTCTCTCTGAACACCCTTCCTCGGAAATATCTCTCTTCCGAAATAGCTATCTCTGAACCTCCTTCCACAAAGCTCTCTGAACAACCTTCTGCCTAGCTCTCTATAAACAACCTTCTGCAGAGCTCTCTCTGAACACCCTCCCACAGAGCTCTTTCAATTCCCTTCCTTAGAACTCTCTGAACACCCTTCCACCGATGTCTCTGAACACTCTTCTACAGAGCTCTCTCTGAACACCCTTCCTTAGAGCTCTCTGAACACCCTTCTGTAGAGCTCTGTCTGAATGCCATTCCACAGAGCTTTGGGGACACCCTTATGCGGAGCTCTCTCTGAACACCCTTCTTTAGAGATCTCTCTGAACATCCTTCTGCAGAGCTATCTCTGAACAACGTGCCGCAGACCGCTCTCTGAAGATCCTTCTGGATACATCTCTCTAAACACCCTTCCACAGAGCTGTCTTTGAACACCCTTCCACAGAGCTCTCTGGACACGTTCCACAGAGCTCTCTCTAAACACCCTTCCACAGAGCACTCTCTGAAATCCCTTACACCGTTCTCTCTGAACACCCTTCTGCAGAGCTCTCCGACTCCCTTCCACAGAGCTCTCTGAACACTCTTCTACAGAGCTCTGTGAACACCATTCCTCAGAGCTCTGAACACCCCTTGGCAGAGCTCTCTGAATGCCCTTCTGCAGAGCACTCGGGACACCCTTGTGCAGAGCTCTCTGAACACCCTTCTGCAAAGCTCTCATTGAACACCCTTTGACAGAGCTCTCTGAACACCCCTCATTAGAGCTCTCTGATGACCCTTCTGCAGAGCTCTCTCTGAACATCCTTCTGCATACATCTCTCTGAACACACTTCCACAGAGCTGTCTTTGACCACCCTTCCGCACAGCTCTTTGGACACCCTCACACAGAGCTCTCTCTGAACACCCTTCCGCAGAGCCCTCTCAGAACTCCCTTACACAGAGCTCTCTGAACACCCTTCTGCAGAGCTCTCTGACTCGCTTCCACAGAGCTCTCTGAACACTTTCACAGAGCTCTGTGAACACCCTTCCTCAGAGCTCTGTACACCCTTTGACAGAGCTCTCTGAACACCCTTCTACAGAGCTCTCCAAACACCCTTCCGCAAAACTCTGTTTGAACATCTTTTGACAGACCTCTCTGAACACCCTTCATTAGAGCTCTCTGATCACCCTTCCACAGAGCTCTCTCTGAACATCCTTCAGCATAGATCTCTTTGAACACCCTTCCACAGAGCTCTCTGGACACCCTTCTACAGAGCTCTCTCTGAACACCCTTCCGCAGAGCTCTCTCTGAATACTCTTAGACAGAGCTCTCTAAACACCCTTCTGCAGAGCTCTCTGACTTCCTGCTGAAGACCTCTCTGAACACCCTTCCACAGAGCTCTCTGAACACCCTTCCTCAGCGATCTGAACAGCCTCTGACAGAGATCTCTAAACACCCTTCTGCAAAGCTCTCTGAGCCCCCTTCTGCAAAGTACTCTTTTAAAACCCCTTCACAGAGCTCTCTGAACGCCGTCTCCCAGAGCTCTATAAACACCCTTCCGTAGAGCTCTCTCTGAACACCCTTCCGCAGAGCTATCTCTGCACACCCTTCCACAGAGTTCTCTGAACACCCTTCCCCAACACCCTTACGCAGATCTCTCTCTGAACACTAGAAAGGCTCTCTGAACACCCTTTCGCACAGCCCCATCTGAACACCCTTCCGCAGTGCTCTTGGACCCCCTTCTGCAGAGCTCTCTTTGAACACCCTTTCACAGAGCTCTCTGACCACCATTCCAGAGAGCTCTCTAAACACCCTTCCACAGAGCTATCTCAGAACACCCTTAAGCAGAGCTCTCTCTGAACACCCTTATGCAGAGCTCTCTGAATATCCTTCCTCAGAGCTCTCTCTGAACACCCTCACACAGAGTTCTCTGAACACCCTTCATTAGAGCTCTCTGAACACCCTTCCACAGAGCTCTCTCTGAATATCTTTCTGCAGAGATCGCTCTGGACACTCTTGCGCTGAGCTCTCTCTGAACACCCTTCTGCTGAGCTCTCTAAACACCCTTTTGGAGAGCTCTCTTTGAACACCCTTCTGCAGAGCTCTCTCTGAACACACTTCTGCAGAGCTCTCTGGACACTCTTCCACAGAGCTCTCTCTAAACAGCCTTAAGCAGAGCTCTCTCTGAACACCCTTATGCAGAGCTTTCTCTGAACACCCTCACAGAGAGCTTTCTGAAAACCCTTCATTAGAGCTCTCTGAACACCCTTCTGCGGAGCTCTCTCTGAACACCCTTCCTCGGAAATATCTCTCTTCCGAAATAGCTATCTCTGAACCTCCTTCCACAGAGCTCTCTGAACACCCTTCTGCCTAGCTCTCTATAAACAACCTTCTGCAGAGCTCTCTCTGAACACCCTCCCACAGAGCTCTTTTAATTCCCTTCCTTAGAACTCTCTGAACACCCTTCCACCGATGTCTCTGAACACTCTTCTACAGAGCTCTCTCTGAACACCCTTCCTTAGAGCTCTCTGAACACCCTTCCATAGAGCTCTGTGTGAAGGCCATTCCACAGAGCTTTGTGGACACCCTTATGCGGAGCTCTCTCTGAACACCCTTCTTTAGAGATCTCTCTGAACATCCTTCTGCAGAGCTATCTCTGAACAACGTGCTGCAGACCGCTCTCTGAAGATCCTTCTGGATACATCTCTCTAAACACCCTTCCACAGAGTTGTCTTTGAACACCCTTCCACAGAGCTCTCTGGACACCTTCCACAGAGCTCTCTCTAAACACCCTTCCACAGAGCACTCTTTGAAATCCCTTACACCGTTCTCTCTGAACACCCTTCTGCAGAGCTCTCCGACTCCCTTCCACAGAGCTCTCTGAACACTCTTCTACAGAGCTCTGTGAACACCATTCCTCAGAGCTCTGAACACCCCTTGGCAGAGCTCTCTGAATGCCCTTCTGCAGAGCACTCGGGACACCCTTGTGCAGAACTCTCTGAACACCCTTCTGCAAAGCTCTCATTGAACACCCTTTGACAGAGCTCTCTGAACACCCCTCATTAGAGCTCTCTGATGACCCTTCTGCAGAGCTCTCTCTGAACATCCTTCTGCATATATCTCTCTGAACACACTTCCACAGAGCTGTCTTTGACCACCCTTCCGCACAGCTCTTTGGACACCCTCACACAGAGCTCTCTCTGAACACCCTTCCGCAGAGCCCTCTCAGAACTCCCTTACACAGAGCTCTCTGAACACCCTTCTGCAGAGCTCTCTGACTCGCTTTCACAGAGCTCTGTGAACACCCTTCCTCAGAGCTCTGTACACCCTTTGACAGAGCTCTCTGAACACCCTTCTACAGAGCTCTCCAAACACCCTTCCGCAAAACTCTGTTTGAACATCTTTTGACAGACCTCTCTGAACACCCTTCATTAGAGCTCTCTGATCACCCTTCCACAGAGCTCTCTCTGAACATCCTTCAGCATAGATCTCTTTGAACACCCTTCCACAGAGCTCTCTGGACACCCTTCTACAGAGCTCTCTCTGAACACACTTCCGCAGAGCTCTCTCTGAATACTCTTAGACAGAGCTCTCTAAACACCCTTCTGCAGAGCTCTCTGACTTCCTGCTGAAGACCTCTCTGAACACCCTTCCACAGAGCTCTCTGAACACCCTTCCTCAGCGATCTGAACAGCCTCTGACAGAGATCTCTAAACACCCTTCTGCAAAGCTCTCTGAGCCCCCTTCTGCAAAGTACTCTTTTAAAACCCCTTCACAGAGCTCTCTGAACGCCGTCTCCCAGAGCTCTATAAACAACCTTCCGTAGAGCTCTCTCTGAACACCCTTCCGCAGAGCTATCTCTGCACACCCTTCCACAGAGTTCTCTCAACACCCTTCCCCAACACCCTTACGCAGATCTCTCTCTGAACACTAGAAAGGCTCTCTGAACACCCTTTCGCACAGCCCCATCTGAACACCCTTCCGCAGTGCTCTTGGACCCCCTTTTGCAGAGCTCTCTTTGAACACCCTTTCACAGAGCTCTCTGACCACCATTCCAGAGAGCTCTCTAAACACCCTTCCACAGAGCTATCTCACAACACCCTTAAGCAGAGCTCTCTCTGAACACCCTTATGCAGAGCTCTCTGAATATCCTTCCTCAGAGCTCTCTCTGAACACCCTCACACAGAGTTCTCTGAACACCCTTCATTAGAGCTCTCTGAACACCCTTCCACAGAGCTCTCTCTGAATATCTTTCTGCAGAGATCGCTCTGGACACTCTTCCGCTGAGCTCTCTCTGAACACCCTTCTGCTGAGCTCTCTAAACACCCTTTTGGAGAGCTCTCTTTGAACACCCTTCCACAGAGCTCTCTCTGAACACTCTTCTGAAGAGCTCCCTGGACACCCTTCCACAGAGCTCTCTCTGAAAAACCCTTAATCAGAGCTCTCTCTGAACACCCTTACGCAGAGCTCTCTTACTACCCTTCTGTAGAGCTCTATGAACACCCTTCTGCAGAGCTTTCTCTGAACACCCACACAGAGAGCTCTCTGAACACCCTTCATTAGAGCTCTCTGAACACTCTTCAGCAGAGCACTCTCTGAACACCCTCCCTCAGAAATATCTCCCTTTCGCATAGCTCTCTCTGACAATCCTTCCACAGAGCTCTCTGAACACCCTTCTGCCTAGCTCTCTCTGAAAAACCCTCCGCAGAGCTCTCTCTGAACACCCTTCATTAGAGCTCTCTGAACACCCTTCCATGGAAGTCTCAGAACAACCTTCTGCAGAACTCTCTCTGAACACCCTTCCTTAGAGCTCCATGAACGCCATTTCTCAGCTCTCTCTAAACACCCTTCTGCAGAGCTCTGTCTGAATGCTCTTCCCCAGAGCTCTCTGACATCCTTACATGGAGCTCTCTCTGAACATGCTTATGCAGAGCTCTCTCTGAACACCCTTCTTCAGAGATCTCTCTGAACATCCTTCTGCAGAGCTCTCTCTGAACAGCATTCCACAGAGCTCTTTCTGAACACCCTTCCTCAGAAATATCTCCCTTCCGCATAGCTCTCTCTGACAATCCTTCCACAGAGCTCTCTGTACACCCATCTGCCTAGCTCTCTCTGAACACTCTTCCGCAGAGCTCTCTCTGAACACCCTTCCTCAGAAATATCTCCCTTCCGCATAGCTCTCTCTGAAAATCCTTCCACAGAGCTCTCTGAACACCCTTCATTAGAGCTCTCTGAGCACCCTTCCACGGAAGTCTCAGAACAATCTTCTGCAGAATTCTCTAAGAACACCCTTTCTTAGAGCTCCATGAACACCATTCCTCAGCTCTCTCTGAACACCCTTCCGCAGAGCCCTCTCAGAACTCCCTTACACAGAGCTCTCTGAACACCCTTCTGCAGAGCTCTTTGACTCGCTTCCACAGAGCTCTCTGAACACTTTCACAGAGCTCTGTGAACACCCTTCCTCAGAGCTCTGTACACCCTTTGACAGAGCTCTGTGAACACCCTTCCTCAGAGCTCTGTACACCCTTTGACAGAGCTCTCTGATCACCCTTCCACAGAGCTCTCTCTGAACATCCTTCAGCATAGATCTCTTTGAACACCCTTCCACAGAGCTCTCTGAACACCCTTCTACAGAGCTCTCTCTGAACACCCTTCCGCAGAGCTCTCTCTGAATACTCTTAGACAGAGCTCTCTAAACACCCTTCTGCAGAACTCTCTGACTTCCTGCTGAAGACCTCTCTGAACACCCTTCCTCAGCGATCTGAACAGCCTCTGGCAGAGATCTCTAAACACCCTTCTGCAAAGCTCTCTGAGCCCCCTTCTGCAAAGTACTCTTTTAAAACCCCTTCAAAGAGCTCTCTGAACGCCGTCTCCCAGAGCTCTATAAACACCCTTCCGTAGAGCTCTCTCTGAACACCCTTCAACAGAGCTCTCTCTGAAAACCCTTCCATAGAGCTCTATGAACACCCTTCAATAGAACTCTCTCAACACCCTTCCGCAGGGCTCTCATGGAACCCCCTTCCCCACACCCTTCAGCAGAGCTCTCTCTGAACACCCTTCCACAGAGCTATCTCTGCACACCCTTCCACAGAGTTCTCTGAACACCCTTCCCCAACACCCTTACGCAGATCTCTCTCTGAACACTAGAAAGGCTCTCTGAACACCCTTTCGCACAGCCCCATCTGAACACCCTTCCGCAGTGCTCTTGGACCCCCTTCTGCAGAGCTCTCTTTGAACACCCTTTCACAGAGCTCTCTGACCACCATTCCACAGAGCTCTCTAAACACCCTTCCGCAGAGCTATCTCTGAACACCCTTAAGCAGAGCTCTCTCTGAACAACCTTATGCAGAGCTCTCTGAATATCCTTCCTCAGAGCTCTCTCTGAACACCCTCACACAGAGTTCTCTGAACACCCTTCATTAGAGCTCTCTGAACACCCTTCCACAGAGCTCTCTCTGAATATCTTTCTGCAGAGATCGCTCTGGACACTCTTCCGCAGAGCTCTCTCTGAACACCCTTCTGCTGAACTCTCTAACCACCCTTTTGGAGAGCTCTCTTTGAACACCCTTCCACAGAGCTCTCTCTGAACACTCTTCTGAAGAGCTCCCTGGACACCCTTCCACAGAGCTCTCTCTGAAAAACCCTTAAGCAGAGCTCTCCCTGAACACCCTTATGCAGAGCTCTCTTACTACCCTTACGTAGAGCTCTATGAACACCCTTCTGCAGAGCTTTCTCTGAACACCCACACAGAGAGCTCTCTGAACACCCTTCATTAGAGCTCTCTGAACACTCTTCCGCAGAGCTCTCTCTGAACACCCTTCCTCAGAAATATCTCCCTTTCGCATAGCTCTCTCTGACAATCCTTCCACAGAGCTCTCTGAACACCCTTCTGCCTAGCTCTCTCTGAAAAACCCTCTGCAGAGCTCTCTCTGAACACCCTTCATTAGAGCTCTCTGATCACCCTTCCACGGAAGTCTCAGAACAACCTTCTGCAGAACTCTCTCTGAACACCCTTCCTTAGAGCTCCATGAACGCCATTCCTCAGCTCTCTCTAAACACCCTTCTGCAGAGCTCTGTCTGAATGCTCTTCCCCAGTGCTCTCAGACATCCTTACACAGAGCTCTCTCTGAACACGCTTATGCAGAGCTCTCTCTGAACACCCTTCTGCAGAGATCTCTCTGAACATCCTTCTGCAGAGCTCTCTCTGAACAGCATTCCGCAGAGCTCTTTCTGAACACCCTTTCATAGAGCTCTCTGAACACACTTCTGCAGAGCTCTCTCTGAACACCCTTTCACAGAGTTCTCTGAACAACCTTCAACAGAGCTCTCTCTGATTACTAGAAAGACTCTCTGAACACCCTTCCGCACAGCTCTATGAACAACCTTTTGCAGAGCTCGCTCTGAAAACCCCCCACAGAGCTCTCTGAACACCCTTCCTTAGAAATCTCTGAACACCCTTCCACAGACCTCTCTCTGAACATCCATCTGCATAGATCTCTCTGAACACCCTTCCACAGAGCTCTTTTTGAACACACTTCTGCAGAGCTCTCTGGACACCATTCCGCAGAGCTCTCTCTGAACACCCTTCTGCAGAGCCCTCTCTGAACACCCTCACACAGAGCTCTCTGAACACCTTTCTGCTGAGCTCTCTAACTCCCTTCCACAGAGCTCTCTGAGCACCCTTCCAAAGAGCTCTCTGAACACCCTTCCACATAGCTCTCTGATCACCCTTATACAGAGCTCTGTGAACACCCTTCCTCAGATCTCTGAACAACCTTCGGCAGAGCACTCTAAACACCCTTCTGCAGAGATCTCTGATCACCCTTCTGCAGAGCTCTCTGAACACCCTTCCGCAAAGCTCTCTTTGAACACCCTTTGACAGGGCTCTCTGAACACCATTCCCCAAAGCTCTCTAAATAACCTTCCACAGAGCTCTCTCTAAACACCTGTCAACAGAGCTCTCTCTGAAAACCCTATCTTGCTGCGCTATGAACACCCTTCGCAGAGCTCTCTCTGAACACCCTTCCACAGAGTTCTCTGAATACCCTTCCCCAACACGCTTTCCGCAGAGCTCTCTATGAACACTTGAAAGGCTCTCTGAACACCCTTTTGCAAAGCTTTCTCTGAACACCCTTCCGCAGAGCTCTTGGAACACACTTCCCCAGAGCTCTCTTTGAACACACTTTCACAGAGCACTCTGAACACCATTCCCCAGAGCTCTCTAAACACCCTACTGCAGAGCTCTCTCTGAACACCTTTAAGGAGAGCTCTCTCTGAACACCTCTTATGGCAAGCTCTCTGAATACCCTTCCTCAGAGCTCTCGCTGAACACCCTCACACAGAGCTCTCTGAGCAGGCTTCCTTAGAGCTCTCTGAACACCCTTCCGCAGAGCTCTCTTTGAACGCTCGTCCACAAAGCTCTCTGAACACCCTTTTGCAGAGGTCTCTCTGAACATCCTCCCACAGAGCTCTCTGAACACCTTTTCACACAGCTCTCACTGAACACCCATCCTCAGAACTCCGAACATCCTTTGGCAGAGCTCTCTAAACACCCATCCCCAGAGCTCTCTTAACACCCTTCTGCAGAGCTCTCTGTCTGTGCACCCTTCTGCAGAGCTCTCTGGACGCCCCTATTCAGAGCTCTCTCTGAACACTCTTATGTAGAGCTCTGTCTGAACACCCTCCCACAGAGATCTCTAAACACCCTTCCACAGAGCTCTCTCTGGACATTCTTCTACAAAACTCTCTGGACACCCTTCCACAGAGCTCTCTCTGAACATCCCTATGCACAGCTCTCTGAATACCCTTCCATAGAGCTCTATGAACACCCTTCTGCAGAGCTTTCTCTGAACACCCTCACACAGAGCTCTCTGAATTCTCTTCGTTAGAGCTATCTGAACACCCTTCTGCAGAGCTCTCTCTGAACACCCTTCAAAAGAGCGTTCTGAACACCCTTCCACACAGCTCTATGAACAACCTTTCACAGAGCTCTCTCTGAACACCCCCCACAGAACTCTCTGATCACCCTTCCTCAGAACTCTCTGAACATCCTTCGGCAGAGCTCTCTCTGAATATCCTTCTGCATAGATCTCTCTGAACACCGTTCTGCAGAGCTCTCTGACTCCCTTCCAAAGAGCTTTCTGAACACCCTTCCACAGAGCTCTCTGAAAACCCTTTTCAGAGCTCTGAACACCGTTCTGTAGAGTTCTCTGAAGCCCCTTCCACAAAGCCCTCTTTGAACACCCTTTCGCAGAGATCTCTGTACACCATTCCCCAGAGCTCTCTAAATACCCTTCTACAGAGCTCTCTCTGAACACCCTTCAACAGAGCTCTCTCTGAAAACCTTTCCATAGTGCTCTATGAACACCCTTCCGCAGGGCTCTCCCAGAAACCCATTCCCCAACACCCTTCAGCAGAGCTCTCTGAACACCCTTCGGAGAGCTCTTGTTGAACACCCTTCCACTGAGCTCTTTGAGCACTGTTCTCCAGAGCTCTATGGACACCTTTCCGAAGAGCTCTCTCTGAACACCATTATGCAGAGCTCTCTGAATACCCTCACACAGAGCTCTTTGAACACTCTTCATTAGAGCTATCTGAACACCATTCTGCAGAGCTCTCTCTGAACACCCTTCCTCAGAAATATCTCCCTCCCGCATAGCTCTCTCTGAACACCCTTCCACAGAACTCTCTGAAAACCCTTCCACAGAGCTCTATGAACAACCTTTCGCAGAGCTCATTCTGAAAACCCCCCCAAGAGCTCTCTGAACAGCCTTCCTTAGAGCTCTCAGAAGACCCTTCCACAGAGCTCTCTCAACATCCTTCTGCATAGATTTCTCTTTGAACACCCTTCTGCAGAGCTCTCTGGACACCTGTCTGCAGAGCTCTCTCTGAACACCCATCCACAGAGCTCTGAACATCCCTTGGCACAGCTCTCTAAGCACTCTTCTGCAGAGCTCTCTGAACACCCTTCTGCAGAACTCTCTGAACACCCTTCCTCAAAGCTCTCTTTGACAACCCTTTCACAGAGCTCTCTCTGAACACCCTCCCGCAGAGCTCTCCCTGAACACCCTTACACAGAACTCTCTGAACACCCTTCTGCAGAGCTCTCTGACTCCCTTCCGCAGAACTCTCTATGGACACCCTTCAACAGAGCTCTCTCTGAAAATCCTTCCAATGAGCTCTATGAACACCCTTCCACAGAGCTCTCTCTGAATACTCTTCCACAGAGTTCTCTGACAACCCTTCCCCAACAGCCTTATGCAGACCTCTATCTGAACACTAGAAAGGTTCTCTGAACACCCTTTATCACAAAAGGGTGGGACTGTTACATGGAAAGGTAGGTCATAGGCCAAATCATTAAAATAGAGTATCCTAGTGCAACCCAATTGAATTGAATTCATATCCCCTCATATGAAGAATAACACAATGTCAACCATTGAGGTGTGGAAATTATGTCATATCTTATTTTCAACACAGTACAATACAAAAAATCATACAATGTGATAGTCAAGCAAAACAAATATGTGCAATAAATCAAAGCCCAAACTCACGGTGGGCATTTTAACATATACAAAAACATATAAATACGAATATATACATTGAACAGAAAAAATGATTCAAGAAAATAGTAAAGTCATTCGTGAGAGAGAGAAGAAAGAAAAAACCTAATCATACACGTTACTTGAAAAAGATAAGCATCATCGGCTACAATTGGCCATTATTGACAAAAAGATGCAAATAGCCTCAAGCTTATGTTTACAGAGTCTGTTCAATTCCTAATTAAACAGGACATTTCTTAAACCCAAACGTCGTTGTAAGTTCAAATGAAAAATGTTTAAGATGGAGAGAAAGCAATCAGTCCTCTTTAATATTCCGGAGTCAAGATAGTTCTTGAACTGAAATCGGGTCTGAACACCCTTTCGCAGAGCTCTTGGAACACCCTTCCGCAGCGCAGAGCTCTCTTTGAACACCCTTTCACAGAGCTCTCTGAACACTGTTCCCCAGAGTTCTCTAAACACCCTTCTGCTGAGTGCTCTCTGTACACCCTTATGCAGAGCTCTTTGAATACCCTTCCTCAGATCTCTGTCTGAACACCCTCAGACAGAGCTCTCTGAACACCCTTCCACAGAGCTCTCTCTGAACATCCTTCCACAGACCATTCGTTCATACCGCGGCCGCCAGGGTCATAATGAGGCCCACTGTCTCCAGAGCTCTGGTTCTCTCTAGGCTGGACTACTGCAACAGCCTCTTTCTAAATCTGCCTGCCTCTGCTCTCCGCCCTCTGCACATCATCCAAAACAGGACAGAAAGACTTGTCCTTGGCCTCAAGCCCAAGGATCGTATCTCTCCAGGACTGAAATCTCTGCACTGGCTCCCAGTGGCAGCAAGGATTAAGTTCAAAACCCTCTGCATTGTCCACAAGGCCTTCTGGGGCCTGGGGCCTCAGTACCTTCAACTCTCTGTTCCTAAATAACTTCCTTTTGGAGCTCTTCGCTCATCCGCCTCCAACTCCCTCAGGGTCAGTCGCTTCTCCAAGCAACAAGTTGGTGGTAGATCTCTTTCTTCTGCTGGGGCCTCACTCTGGAACAGCCTCAGTGCCTCCCTGAAACTTGAGGAGAACCATCTATGGTTCCGGAAGCACCTCAAGACCTTCCTCTTTGCTTCTGCTTTCTGCCCTCCTCTCCCCTGTTGATCTCCTGGCTGAAACTGTACTGGCTACCCTCTGATCTCGGGCCCAGGTCCACTCCATGCAAGTTGCACAGCTGTAATGCCCCCCGGGCAACCCTTGCATTCAGGGTCTGTTTCTGTATCCCTACAGCCCCTTACCAGCACTTAAAACCTGATGTCTGCACTTACCCTTGCACTTGCCACCAGCAGGCCTGACTTTTATTTATTGTCTTATTTATCTACTATTATCCTATGTACTGCACTTCCCCCACCCACTTCCCCCTCACCTGCATTTACGCGATTTCAATGTCACCTGGGCTAGTAGGATGGTTGTCTCTGTCTTCCCTCTGTTCCCCCTCCTTTGCCTCTTCGCACCTTGAAACACTTGTGTATAGGCGCGCTATAAATGCCATATCATATCATATCATATCATATATCATCTAGTTATAGTGCTGGGGAGGCTGAATTGCTCTTGGGCTGAGGCTTGTCTCTCTTGGAAGTGACTGCATAATACAGCCTTGTCTACTCCTCTTATCCTGGACAGCAGTTACATTGTCTTGTTAAAAGCAGGCAGCGGGGTGTACAGTCTACTTTACAGCTTACATTTGGTGTAGTTTGGTCGCTATGGTCCTTATTACGAACTGAGTTTCGCTTATGTGTAATATTCATTTATATTGCTTGCTATTTTATGGAGTGCTACATCTCACCTTCCAGCTGCTCTAAAGCTCTTGCCAGCCTTATATGAAAGAATAAGACATAAATGTGAAATTAAATAACAAATCATGACATCAAATAGATGATATAACATGATGTATCTTAGCAAGCTTGCATAACCAAACCAGAATAATGTCAAAATAATGAAGTGTGGAGGGTGTATGGTTAAAAAACAAATCAATACAATTGAAACATGAACAAAGCAGTCAACAGCATGCTAAAATCAATAAAGATGTGACTCCAATGGAACTAATTTTATATGAGCTCGTAATTCGGTGCGGTGACCCGTTACATGTAGACATACATGTAGGGGTGTCCCAGCCACAGTATTTCCATCATTTACGCAGTGGAGTGCAAAAGCCATCGTACAATCATGTACACTGCCTGTTGCCCTCCCTTCTTGCTTTCTGTCATGCAAGTTGAGTAAACGCCACCTGCAGTGTAGGCATTGAAGGAAGGTTTTACAGTGGACCACCATATAGTCCGCTTGCTTTTGCTGACGCATACACTGGTCGAATTCGCAGGGATCCCCAGCATTTGTGCCCGCATGAAAGCGTAAGCATGTGCAAATGCTGGAGTAGTTTTATGGTGGAGAGGAAGGGAGCGGTGCAAACACCTACAAATGCCATACAAATGAATGAAAATGGGGTGCACCATAAATGGAAGATGTAAAAGACTTACCCGTGGCTTTTGTGTCTTTCATTTTAGGTCCGCCAGGCTCAAAATGAGCCCCACTGTCATTACAGTAACAAGAGCTGCCAAGTAGGTATGGAGGATATCAGGCTCATTTTCTGCATCTTGTTTTCTGAACCAACATAATATGACACTGCTAAACGTGCCCTGCTCATAGGTTAACCGGTAAGAATTGCTCATGTCCTGCAGTCAATAAGAAAAAAGGAAATAGGTAAGCATTATGGTCTGGGTAAAAATGCTGCAGTATGGATTTGTCAAAGCACATAAACAAAACTTGGAAGAAGAAGTGAGGTATGTGTCTCCTTAATATCACTCCTTCTGACATTTGTGTGCTAGGTCCTACAAGAGAGGGGTAGAAGTTAGAATTAATGGATTGAAGAGGGCGAGAGAGACAAGATGTGAAACCTGTCATGTAGAAACATGGAGATTGGCAGCGCCCATCCTCTGTGTGCTAATAAGAGCCTAAATTAATTGGGTTATGGCACATGGGTATGTTTTGCCAGAGACCAACACCTACCATCCTGCTTTGTTGCTTGCTAACTAATTCTGGCCAGTGATCATGAATAAGTCAGGTGGTGTGAGCTATTGTTTGGTGGGTTAGTGGAGGCGGTGAAGATTCTGCTGGGCAATGGTTCCGAGACGGGGGTAGTTGAAGTTGCAGTGGCTGGGTCAGGTATGGGAATCAGTGCATACCTTAGCGCAGACAGGAGCGCTGTGACTCCCGGGTGGTCCTCAACTGTGCGGCTGAATGGGAACAGAAGGACAGGTGAACCCACACAGCAGTTGCCAAGGGAAAACCAAGGTGGGAAAAAACCCTCTTTCGCAGAGATGGCAACGAGCAAGGCAGCTAGTAAAATGGACTTTAACTATTGCTGAGAGCAAGACTTGCAGAAAAGCACAGATGACACGCAATAGGAGCAGAGCAAGTGAGGCAGAAGGGAAGTAGGAACTGAAGGGGGCGAGTAAGTTGCCAGGACAAAAACAACCAGGAGGTTGAAAGAACAGGGAGCATCTACACAAACCACTAACCTGTGTGTTGCGATGTGCCAGCTGGGCGGGGCAACCTTTCTTTAAGGATCTCCGATCGGGCACCATCTTGGAGTGAAGGCATGGCGTCAAAACGTTGTGTGCCAAACCTGTCAGCCATCTTGAGAAAGGCAAGAAGGAGATTCCCAAGTTGCCAGCCATCTTGGAATGGGCGATGATAGCCCCATCACGTTTTCTGCTTCCATCTCCTCCAGATGGAACATCCGATGGGTCATCGGACATGACAGTATGTCCTCTCCGCAAGGGTTCTGACCAGGCTTCCAGGAACAGACCAGTGGAATCTACGGACCAGGAAGGGTGCGTGTACTTTGGATGCAAAATCCCAGGTATGATTGCAGGAACCATAACCCTTCTGGACTACTACATTTTGTACACAACCGCGTACATCCCGGGATTGCAAATGTGGGACACTTCATATTCCAGACCTTTAGGTGTCATGATGGGAGTAGGTATGGAGCATGCCTGCCAGGGAAATGGTCTGGAATGTGATGATTCAGCTGGGAAACATGGAAGACTGGATGTATCCGTGAACAAGAGCGAGGTAAGTGCACAGTAAATGCCACTGGATTGACACGCTTCACAATCAGAACTGATCCAAAATAACAAGGCAAACGTTTTGAAGGCACTAAGTACCTGGGTCGGAAATGGGAAAGCAGCCATACTCAGTTACCTACTATCAGTGGAGGTGCCTGTGCTCTTATGAGATTGGCATAGGTCTTTGTGCATGCTTGTGATTCTACAAGGCAGGCTGCAGCCTTCTTATGCCCTTCATGGATATTGGTTACCATCTCTTGGATAGCTGGAAAATAGGAGGCAGCTGGAATGGCAGTGGGAAACACTCGAGGATGGCAGCCAAATGTGCAGTGAAAAGCACTGTTAGAAATGGAAGCATGAACGGTATTGTTATATGCAAATTCAGCAATGGATAGGAGCTCACACAAGTTGTCTTGGGTGCTGAGACAAAAAGAGTATAGGTACTGTTGCATGGTTCTAATTAAGTGTCTCCATATGTCCATTTGTTTGTGAATTGAACCCTAAGGTTAGGGCTCTTTGTATACCCAATCATCTGCACAGTTGAGACCATAATTGAGAAACATATTGGGTGCCACTGTCCGAAACAATGACGTCAGATAAACTGTGTAAATAGAAGACATGAAGCAGAAAGCAGTGTGCTCTCTGGAGCGCTGTAAATACTCAGAACAGGGGATTAAAATGTGGCTACTTGGTCACGTAATCAACAGTTAGCATGAAATGTGTCAGTTAATTGGAAGAGGGATGATCTAAGATAAAAATCCATGAAGATGCGCCGCCAAGGTCTTTCAGGTATAGGCATCCAGAGCAGCTTTCCCAAGGGTCTGTGTTGCTGATTTTTGGACTGTAAACAGGTTTCATAAGTCAAGACATAATTCTAGATGTCTTTCTTCATGGTAGGACACCAAAAATTACAATTCATATCCTCCAGCGTGGCATGGATTCCCTTGTGACCGACAGAAGGGATATCATGACACATATGTAGTACTTCTCTTTGCAACTTGGTGGTAGGGATGTGCATCTTTTGCACATGAAACCAGAGTCCTTGATCTTCTGTAATGTGCATTGCTCAAGTTAGGCTTTTGTCTCTGGATCATTATTCAAGCAGAGGGGATATCTCACACGTTGAAGAAAACCAGTGAGAAGAAATAGGAAGGTAGCTTGGGTAAATAATCTTTCAGGCATAGGGTTTGAGGAAGAGGTACATGCATTCTGGGAGAGGAAGTTGCATTGATATTCTTGGTTCCGGGAAGGTAAGTCAATCGTAGGTCATATTGCATGAAATTATATGCTCTGCTACCCTGTCTGCTATTGTGGAATTCGTATTGTTGTAGGACTTGCAGGTTTCGATGGTCGGTCCTAATCTCCACAGGGTGTTGTGATCCCATTAGTGTTCATCCCGGGCAGGCCTATTTCATAGCAAGCAGTTCTTTTTCTAGGACCGTATAGTTCTGTTCTGCAGGAGTTAGAGTATGGGCAAGGTAAGCCACAGGATGTTCCTTACCATCACCTTGTAGTTGTTTTAGAACAGCACCTATTGCTTCTTGGAGGCGTCCAACTCGACAATAAAGGGAACATGGGTGTCAGGCCGACATAGGATTGGAGCTGTGGTAAATGCTTCCTTAAGATCCCGAAAAGCTTTGTCAGAGGTGGTATTCCAAGTAAAGCATACTCCTTTCTTTAGCAAGCTTGTCTAAAGAAGGCTCTTGCTGGAATGGTTAGATATAAACTTCCTATTGAAGTTTACCACCCCTAGGAAACGCTGCAACTCTTTTACAGACCGATGGGCCGACCAGTCTCTGATTGCAGCACCCTTACGTTGATCCATTGCAATGCCTTCAGGTTGATAGGATATAACCCAGATTGGCAATAGAGGTATGGTGGAAAAAGGCATTTCTCAGGTTTGGCAGGCAGGTGGTTAGAACTGAGTCACTGTAACACTGGGCCTCATTACGACCCAGGCGGAAAACCATGGTGCTAATAGCACCATGGTCCCTGCCGGTAATTTACCAACTCTGCCATGGAGAAAGGGGGAATTACCACCCCATTACAAGATTGGCGGGGCGGTAATTCCCCCTTCCTCCATGACCCTTCCCCATTCCCATTTTTGCCTCGTAGGGCTCAATGGGAATGGGGAAGGCGCTAAGTACGGTACCGCAAATTGCGGTACCGTACTTAGCACCAAGGTCCCTTTGGGGTCCCTACTTTAACGGCTGGTGTAGACCAGCCGTTAAGGTCGGGTCCCGCAAAGGGACCTCGTAATCAGGCGCTAATGGGTTAACGGCACCGCAGCCTTTTACGGCGCCGTTAACCCATTAGCGCCAGGGTCGTAATGAGGCCCATTATTATCCTACAGAGTGGTACTCAATTTATTGACCTTGGAAGGGCGCATTGACTCTGTCGGATTAGTCCTGCCATAACAGGCTGCACAGCGATTTCAGGTGCGGGCACTTAGCTCACTGTGCTACCTGGCTGGCTTAACATCCCTGTTGTTCCTTGTATAATGGAGAAGTTGGGAGGAGAATGAAGGCAGGGGCACATCTGGTAAAGAACGAGTTAAGGGTCAAACAATCAGTTCCTGAAACAGAGTTCTTGAGGGGAATACACAGTCCAGAGGTACAACAAGTACAATATCCAGAATCCAAAATGAACAATCCAGTGTCCCAAACCAGGGATACACAATTTAATAAAGTCACCAAAAAAGAGGAGACTCCAGAACGAGGTATATGGAGAATAGCCAGGGTCCAGAAAACAAAGAACACGCAAAACGGAATGTGGATGGCAGAAACTCCACTCACCGATGTGCACAATCGGCTGAGAAGTGCAGGGGGCCAGCAAACGCAGTGTTTTAGCCTTTCCGGTATCAGCGCTCTGGTCACGGACAGACATGCGGGTGTGGAGTGCTGGAAATTTTAGTTATGGTCTGTGGGGCTTGTCCTGAATATGCCCTGGCAGCAGTATCTATGGGTGTGCTCACTGTGCAGGAGGTCGGTGCATCCTCGGTGCGTGATGTCGGGGATCTGGAGCAGAACAGGTAGGTCCAGGGACTGTTGCAAAAGGTTAAGAAAGACTGTCTTCCATTGATCCCCACCTTTTATACAGATCAAGTTGTAGCCTCCTCGAAGGTCCAATTTTTAGTGACCCCACGTACTGCCCCAAGGATGTTTGCAATGAAAGGAAGCAGGTATCTCTCTTTGATGGTGAGCTTGTGGAGGCCGCTATAATGCAGGCATAATCATTTTTCCTTAAAAAAGGAATGTACTGAACTACAGAACATTCCTTTTTTAAGGAAAAATAATGATGCACCTGCTGGTGACTTTCAGGCGGTCATGTGGTCGTTTCGTAGATTGGACTAAGCAATCATCTAAGTCTTTATTTTCTGTCTCAGAGAGAATGTACATTCATCCAAAGGCTACGTCTGCATCAGGAAGCAGCTCAATCGAGCAATCCTATGGATGATGGGGACGTATCTGATTCTCTGTGGTTTCCTCCTTAAATTCTTGGTATTGCTTAGGGACCAGTTGGAGATTGTTAACAGGAGTGGGTTGAGTAGGTTCCAGAAAAACACTTACACTTACACTTACAGTGGTAGGGACTGGTACGACGGAGGAACACGTGTAGAGACAATGTTCAACAAAATACTCAGAGCCAAAAAATAAAGTACCGAAAGTCCCATTGATATAAGGGTTATGAACCCATAGCCATGGGAGCCCCAAAATGTTGAGAACATTTAAATCTGTTCTTGATGTGTACCTATGGACAAAGTCAATGTTGCGTTTTCAGTGGTAATGAACACCAAGGGACGCCCGTCTACTCCTTCCACTAGTAGGCTGCTTCCTTTTTGGAGCCCCATATGAGAAATTACCCATTAATCATCCATAAACATGTCTGCGGCACCACAATCCACTAAGGCAGGGGTCTCAAGCTTGAAAGACATTGAGATTTGCAGAGTAACCTTTAAACAAGTAGACCAATAGCTGTGTTTGTATTGTGTAAAAGGAGAGAAGACATGGGATGCAATGGAATCTCTTCCCGGTTGGATGTCCCTATTATGACATGGGGCTGGTGTATCCTAAGCGCCTAGGGGGCGGGATTGGGCCATCTCGGACCACGTGCTCCCCAGATGCACAGTACATACATAGGCCTTCTACACGTTTATTCATCAGGAAGCAAGCCTCTTACTGCCCACATTTGCATGGGTTTGGGCTTGTTGTTCTTCTTGACCTTTGATGTTGCACAGGAGTTCTATGTAGTGCTTCCTTACTTTTTTTGCCTTTCAACCTGTCTCTCTTGTAGGTGGTAGTCTAACTGAAGGACCAAAGTTATCATTTCAGTCAGACACATTGGTCTTGGTTCATCCATATGGTTTTCATTTAATTCTCACAGAAATACAGTGATTTGAGCCTCCTGTGGCTAGGCTGATTCTGCAGCTAATTCTTGAACCTCATCAGGTACATTGGGATGTCTTGGTGTCCTTGGTGGAGGTCTAATAGGTTTTTCTGGGCTGCATATTTCAATTCAGGGCGCCCAACCATGGCACGTAGACTATGCAGGAATGCAGTATAGACATCTAGAATAGGGTTTCTGGTAGTAACCAATGGAGTAGCCCAGGACAGGGCGCTACCAGCCATGTTGGAAATCATATAGCCTATTATACCATGGACAGATGGACACAAAGCAGCCGTAAAGGTAAACTGAACAGTACAGGCATCTATGCATTCTTGTAATTTCTTGGAGTCACTTTCAAATTTACCGCAAGGAGGGTTTCCCAATGGTCCTTCAGGTAATCGTGCCTGTCCGTTGGCAACTGCTTGCTTCAGTGTGATTTTTTCAGTCTTCGTGTTCTGGCCATCCATGGTGAGGGCTTGAACTGCAGCCACCAACTGCTAGAGTTGATCCATTCTTCTTAGACATTGCAAACTGCCAGGTATGGGAATCGGCAAGGTGCACTATGATTTAGATGATGGAGGTCAATCTCCAGGGTGGTTCTCAACTGTGATTCTGAAAGGGAACAGAAGGACGGTTCTTAACTGTGATTCTCAAAGGGGACAGAAGGACAAGTGAACTCTCACAGCGGCTGCCAAAAGAAAACCCAGGTGGGAAAAAACCCTCTTTCGGAGAGATGGCAACAAGCAAGGCAGCTAGTAGGATCGACTTGAAATATTCACTAAGAGCAAGGTCTGCAGAGCAGCACAGATAGCAGGCAATAGGAGCAGAGCAGAAGGGGAGTAGGAACTGAAGGGGGTGAGTAAGGCGCCAGGACAGAAACAGCCAGGAGGTTTAAAGAGCAGGGAGCATCCACAAAATAACATTAATCTGTGTGTTGCAACATGCCAGTTGGTGCGGCAGATACCTTCCTTTATGGAGCTCTGTTCCAGGGCTGTACTCTGAGACGATCGGGCACCATCTTCAAGTGACAAATCGCGGCATCACAATGTTCTGTGCCACACCTGTCGGCCATCTTGGGAAGGTCAAGAAGGAGATGCCCAAGGGGGCAGCCATTTTGGAATGCGTGATTATAGCCCCAAGTTCCGTGCTTCCATCTACTCCAGATGGACCATCCATTGGGTCATCAGACCATGACAGGCTGGGTTGCTGCAGTATGTGTTTGGTTGGCCACTATGTGTAGTGTAAGAAGAAAGATAAAGGTTAAGTGTATGTGTAGTGGGTGGTTGGTTAAGGGAGTCTAATATAGTACAGTTACGTTCCATGCACTGGAGAAAAAAGGTCAAAAAAGGTCAGGTTGGTCCATATGACCCACACTACACTAGTACAGTGGGGATCTGTGTACTGCAGCTGGAGTTGTACATGATGGAGTTTAACTTGATATTCCATATGACTCCAAAACACTAGTACAATTTAGATTCCTGCAATGCCTCAGGTGTTTGAAATGTTTGTCCATGAGGCTCTACTACACTAATTCTATGGCGATGGTGGCGCTGCAACCGACCATGATGAAGTCTAATTGAACTGGGGAGTTGGAGCTACTTCCCAGCATTAGGAAAAATAGTAGCATTGCAGTAGTCCTTGTAACGAGTTTGCCACATTTGGCAAAAAAGATGTCTTGATTTCTTATGACAAATGTCTCTAATTGTTTTATTGTTTTTTTCTGCATGCCACTTAATAGAGGCAGTGAATAACATTTTCCTAATTCAATCACACCATTTTTGTATTTATTGCATAGCGCACAAATAAAAATAAGAGCCTAAGAAGCCCAGCCTTACTTGTTCACAGTTTGGAGTTAGGTTTACATTTTTGTGTGTCGGAAGTTTATTTTGCTTGAATTGCTCTTAAAGAGACTTTGTGGAACACACTTCATGTGGAGGCTTTCAAGCGATAGCTGTTCCCATTAATTCCTTTGTGTTTGAAAGATATTGCCATCTCAATATCCCTTTGTGCGGCAATGGATTATTCAATAGGCAAGGGATTAATATTGATGTGCCTTGATGTGTAGATATTTCTCAGACCCTTGATTAAACAAGTGCTCCAAGATCATTCTGCAGATGAGCGTGGAATAATATTGTGCTTCATTCTGCCGTGGGATGACTTGAGTATTTCCTGCTGAAAGATTTGCGGCCGGATGTGAAAATAGCAAGCCGAGAAAGCTGTGTCGTTTCTACTTGAGTGCAAGGGCATTGTGAATCAGGAGCAGTGGTGGACATTGGGGAATTGTGTGACTGATGGATGGACCAATGGCTCCCATATAAGCCAGGTGAGGCTGATGACATTTGTTATGCTACACTAAGAAGCGTATAGGCCGCTGCCTCAGGAGTCACACCATTGTCGTCCTAGGATGTGCCTTATTAAAACCATCAAATGTAGTCCCACATGAAGGGGGAGGGGCACAAAATGGCAATTTCCCTTTTGCAGCATGAATGTTTGAACCGCTGCTGCTAACGAAATATGAATTCATGGACCTGTGCCGAGTTGGAAAATGTTTGGTGCAAATTATAGCTACTCAACTCATTGATGTTAAACTTTCCTCCCAACCGCAAGGTGAAGCAGTAACAAAGTATCACTACACAGTGGTGTTAAGCGAAGCGTTGGGAGAAATGACAGAATGCTCTTCTCACAGCTGAAAGAGAAACCAACATAGAAGGTTAACAGTAATTCAATAACGACCACAGCACCTTGTCTTGTTTTGTGGTAACATGTGGACAACACCTGCTAGGTATTGTCTATATTTTATCATGTATGTTATAGGTCGGACAGATAGGAACTTAGGAGACCTAATAATGAGAGTTGCCCGACCCTGGAATCCGGAGTCACCACCAAGACTGAGAAGAGGTTAACACTGGTAATAAGCAGAACTGAAGCAGAGACGTTCAAGCATGCATTCCACTATGAAGATCCATAAGCCATGCAATGAATCAAAAGTACCACACTAGTCCAGAAACAAAGAAAAGAACTAAATAAAAAAAGGACTACCCAAAACAAAACAGAATCCTCTCAAACCTTGAGAAGCAATACTGTTCATGTTCCAATCAGAGGTGTACCCAGACTCATTTGACTGGGGTGGCCCAAGTGGGGCACTGACCTATGCAGGGATGGCATGAAGTACCACCGCACACACACATACTGATCATAGTTTAGGAGAATGGGGTGGCACCTGGGGTGGCCAATCAGATTCCAGGGGTAGCATGTGCCACCCCAGGCCACTCCCTGGACACACCACTGTTTACAATATGGCGACACGCAGAAGGAGTTCCAGAAGAGATGTGGAGAGGGCACGAGTTAGAAGCCAGGAAGACGAGCAAGTCCAGAAAAAAAACACAGCCAAACCTTGGGATGGAGTGAGGTAAAAAACAACCCAAGTCAGCAATTCAGAAAGGCTGCTAACGGAAGACTTCAGTGATATGAGGAGAGCTCACAAAGCAGGATGCAGTTGAGAAGCGGTGCTCCGGGTCTCAGCAGATGCAATATTTCCACATTGAAGCCCTCTCTGCTGAATGATTGGTTGCTCGTCTATATTGCATGGAGACCTGTCTGGCGCTCCGCCTACCACGAACCATAGTACCAAAGTTGTTTCAATTTCCTGGGCAGCTTCCAGGCTCGCGATTATGTGCGAGGACATATCTCTCTCCTTATACGGGCCGACCGGGGAGGCCGGATAATGACAACAAAGGATGATCAATAAATATATTCAGAAGGAATAGCACGAGTGGCTCATTATGATGAATAGAGATCTTTTGAAATGGTTTGGTGGTGACTCGACAATTTGCTCGATGGCGCAAAAGACAAACATGTCGACACTGCTACAGAACCTGCAAGATAAGGCTAAAACCTTTCACTTCACCAATGCACATTAAGAATAATTGTGCCCTGAATGGTCCCCATCGTTCCCCCAAAAATGTATCGCTATAACCAAATTGAGTGAAGGTAGACAACATAGAGGAGGAAGAACATGATGTAAGCATGTTGGCATGAAGAAAATGTATAGCGCTACAAGGTAGAGATGAAGCAATCCCTGAAAACATTAGCGTAGTATTTACAGAAAAATGTTTAGGCCAGTTCTTTTTGTTTTTGTTCTTTTTTTTTCATTGTGTTTAAGTTAGCCATTATCCCTAGGGAAACCTGGGTCTAATTCATATGCACCTAAACTGCCATTGTCAGCTGTGATGGACCCAATGGTTTAGGTGCCAGGAGTTATACTGCTTGATGGCACTTCTACAGCGGTTTGTATTATCAGCTACAAGGGTCACCATAAGTAAGGGCAAACCGCCTATGGCTATGCTTTGTATGGTTTCACAGACGATCTGGAGCAGGGGTCGGCGACTCAAGATGATCTGGACTATGACTCCCAAGATGTGAGCTGAAGTTAAAAACATCTGGAGACAAAGGTTGCAGACCCCTGATCTGGAGTCTCTATGCAGGTGTGCCTGCAGGCAAGCTGTGGTGTGGAGATTAGTATTTCCTCTTCCTCTAAACAGAGGACTCTACACCTTGTTGCTTGCGCAAGACATCTTTAATGTTGGAGGTTCCATTTTCCCCTGATGCATCTTTTGCGCTTACTCAAACACTTTATCAAGGCATGGGGAATAGGTGCTTCCTTTTTTGTTAACAGTGTGTTAACTGGGACAGTACTAAGATTGGACTTGCATTTCCATCGAATTGCAGTGCTGCACCACTCTACAGGACTTATGATCTTGGAACCGCTCCATCCCATCTGGATTCAGGCAATGCAACAACTTACCCCCCAACTCACGCTAACTCACAACAATTGTGGTATTCTGCATTGCTCACCACAAGGCTTGATACCTCTAAAATGGCCGCCGCCTTCTGAACGGCACCTGATCGGCACCCAAATCTAGGAAAGTCCCTCTGAGTCTGGATTGACCAGCCAGTAGGCTACTAGACCAATCCAACACTACCGGCAGGCGCAAGCCGGCATTCGCATAAGGCAGGAGTACAAAGCTCCTGACAAAGCTGGCCGAGCTCAGAGTGGGCCATCTTCCTTTTATTCTCGTTCTCATGTTCCCCGCACCACCCGGCTACCTTCACCAGGCCTCTCAGCTCGCCCTCAACAACTGTGTAGCCTGCAAGAACTATCATCATTCTGCTCATATCACTACGATCTATGCCGAGGTCCCACTCAGCAGGATTCCCATCCATAACCAAGCTGCACTTTAGCAGTTAAAAGCAAAATGGCTGTGCTGGCTCTTTTGAGCACCACTGCCTCGGATCAAAACTGCGTATTCCAGCTACAAAAGGATGGTTGCACTGCTTTGCAAAGCACCATTGGTCAAGTTGGAATAGGGAGCACCCCAAGAAAGTCTGCCAGGGTGTGTTCTTGTGTGTACTAAAGAAGTGAAGTGAAAAGCTGCGCTCCTTTGCTACTAGCCCAAAGTTTCCCATTGAAAAAGGGAAATATTTTATTTTTAAAATGATGCCGCTTTGATGCTCTTTTCATCTGTTCTACATTACTCTGCTTTTATCAGTGAGGCCCTGCCATGCTCATCAATATTCAATTTGTGCTCCAGCAGAAGAGAACCTTATTCCTGAATGGCAGGCAGTGTTAGACCAAGTATGGGAAATTAACAGAAACTTTACTTTCAACCACACCGCACGGGAAACCGCTTGACTTTTGGGCTACAGAATGTCAAAAATCACTGCTTCAAAAGAAACCCTAGCTCTAAGGGCACATGTCAATTTCAGTGCACCTGTGTCATAACCAGCTTGCTGTATGAGAGAAACTGACTAGGGCTGCAAAACCATGTGAGAAATTCAGAGGGAAGAGAGAATCTTTTGAAAGGGACATACCAGCAGGCTTCACCATATGTTTAAATGTGCTTTTGCACAATAAGAAAAATGCCTGTGTTAAAAGTGTATGTTGGATAAGGCCCTGTCCTGGCCCAGCAATGTAAAGGTTTTTTTGTTGTTGCTGGGAAACATATATGGGATGTGTTATTTCAACCGGTTTGCTTCTGATTCAGAACAAAATAAAATAAAATAAAGAATTATATGCATTGGCTGGACTGTGGAAGCTCCAGAACAGGTTTTCCGCTGGCTAAACTGAGGCCTTCCCCCAAAAGGAGCCACCATAAACATCTGGGACATATGCATGTTAATTGATACCTTTGGAAACTGTGACTGACCAAGAGAAAGAAATATCACACGCTCGTCAGTCTTCTGTCTGTGATCCAGGCTGAGACAATAGATTCTGGGACGCCTATGTGTGAAGTGGGGAAGTGACAATAAACATTCAATCAAACTGGGAAACCCCCATGGCCAACCTGGGCTGAACTGACAGTTGGTGGTAGCCTGGAAAGACATGACCATATTTGGAGGACAAAGGCAGCCCCATCTGTTTCAAAAGACTATTTGATGAATAAACTTTTAAGACTGTTAATTCTGTAACCGGACAGCGCAGACATGTAAAAGTTGTACAGTTTAAATGTGATTTTCTTGGCTTTTAAATAAGATGTGGTAGCTTTCACACTCATATTGTGGATTGAAATGGCAGAGAATTGGATATTATGAGGAAAGCGTATATGATGCCACTTTCAAATTCAATATTCACATGCCTTATGACAATATATAAACATGTATAAAGTTAAGTAATTTTATTAAAAAACCGTGAAAAACAATTAGACAGATGAAACAACGTCCTACAAACATAAGAATTGGACTGCCATGCTCTGCATAAAATGTGTAATCTGCCTATGTAATTTGTTAAAGTCTCACAAATGTACAAATGTGTAATTTACACTAAGAATGATTTTTGTCAAAAAGGACTGTGGGAAGGTTTTTCACCTCATAAAACACAACCCCATAAACTGAGTCCCCTCCTAGAGGAGGCAACCAACTTAGGCTAACCTATCCGGTTCTTGGGGGTAGGTCTAGCTTAGTTCTGCCCAACAATAAACCAGTGATGTCACCCACTTTTATATGAATGGTGGGAGCTCACAGGGAGAGACACTCTCTCTTGAATTTCCAGCGCCTGCGAATCCTGACATTCCAGATCCACCGTTGCAAGATTCCAGACTCTACTGCAATACCAAAGCAGAGCTGATCCTATCAAAGCCAGGCCAAAGTATTGCTGACCCTATCCCAGCAAGGCCATTGATCCAGAAAACCCCACTAAAATCCCAATAATCAAGGGGAAAAACTGTGGTACTTTTGGGAAGCATCCTGTGACCAGACCAGCTTTTTGCCCACTACCTGCATGCCCGCTTTACTCTTGCCATCATCCAGTGACCCGACTTGCCCAGCTTCTTGATGTTAGGAGTGTTTGCCCGCTTTCCTGTGACCAGAACTTTTGAGTCCAGAACCGGTTGACTGTCCAAATCCCCAAACACAAGTGCAGGTTGTGAGTATTTCCCTATCCCATAGCCACACATAGTCTACCCCATCTTCATATTCTTTATTTGCTCTACTCTCTAAGTAATTCTATCCATACCATGATAACTTGTTTAGAACTGTTCGAATTCTCTGTGCACCTTGTTCTTGACCTCCAAGCGTTAGCGCCACTTTTCTCTTAATTTCTGTTTTGCATAGATCATGGGCCTCATTACGAGGTAGGAGTTAAGGGAAAAACGATGCCGGTAAATGATTACCGGCATCGCTTACCGCTCCGCACCATTACGACCCGCCAACCCACTATTAGCGGCACTGTAAATAACGGGACCTCTAATAGCGGCATTGGCGCGGGCACGCGACCCTACATGCCGGCAATAGCGGCATGGCGTAAACAGGAGCTGAACACAAGTCAGGCGGACATGCAAATAACGGCCTACTGAAGCCTGAAAAGTACCTAACTGGCATGGAGTAAATACCGCCATCGCGAACCACCCATAAACGGCCATGTGCAGTGTTCCCAACTGCCACAGGTGCACACAATCAGCACAGGTGGAGGCAATGTAGACTGGGCCAGCACAAAAGGAGCACACCCCACCCCTTCCCACACCCAGTCACACAGCAAAATGATACCAATACTAGTAGCTATATTGGGGCTAGAGGACATGATTGCAGAGGAACTCCAGCAACAACAACAACAACAGGCAGCACAGAGGAGACGCAGGAGGAGAAGGAGGGTGAGGCAGGAACAGCATGCACCACCAGTGCAGGCAGTCGTACCACACAGGCAGCCCCCAATCCCTTGAATCAGAGCCAGTTCATTCAGGCTAACCCCTGAGCAGATCCACACCCTGTACCGTCTGGACCGGGACACCATCACCAACATTGTGGACATGATACATAACAACATTGCCAGCCTCATAGACATCCGTACCGCCATCCCCCCTCTACTGGAGGTGGTGTCTGTGCTCCACTCCCTGGCCACAGGCACCTACCAGCACACAGTAGGGCAGATGCATGGGATATCACAACCATTATTCTCACGTACGCTGAACCAAGTGCTCGATGCCCTCCTGAAGCACACAGGCGACCACATATTCCTAACACGGACTGCCCAGGAGATCTCCAACACCAAAGTTGGCTTCCATTCACTGGCAGGCTTTCCAGTTTGCATCAGTGCCATCGACTGCACCCATGTGGAATTGGTGGTCCCAAATGCGATGGAGGTAGTGCACCGCAACCGTAAATTGTATCACTGCATCAATGTGCAAATGGTATGTGACTCAAACAAGATCATCACACATTGTTGTGCCCGATATCCCGGATCAACCCATGATTCAATGGTCATGCGGAACTCCACGATACCACGCTACATGGAGCGACATGCAGGGCAACGATCCTGGCTACTCGGTGAGTTGCTTGTCATGCTCATGGCATTGTGATGTGGGGAGATGATTGGGAGGAGAGATGCATACTTCACCTAGCTGAGAAGGGGGGGGAAGATGCATACTTCACCTGGCTGAGAAGGGGGGGAGATGCATACTTCACCTGGCTGAGAAGGGGGGAGAGATGCATACTTCACCTAGCTGAGAAGTGGGGGAGAGATGCATACTTCACCTGGCTAAGAAGGGGGGGAGATGCATACTTCACCTGGCTGAGAGTAGCTGTGAGGATGGACCATGCTCATGCCCCAAAGCAGGCCAGACTGGACCTGACACCTGACACCTGACACCTAAATGCAAGATGTAAGCTGCACTACAACGAAAATGAGGCACTGCTGCAACCATTCCACAGCCATCAACATGTACAATGCACATAATCGGACCGTAGCCCCTGCAACACAATGCAGCGACATGCTGTCAGTATGGCCAATGCAAATGAGCTATTTACATCAGCAAGAAGGATAGGTGTCCATAAGTGTGCACAAAGGAGTCACATGAGGCCGAAATACATGATCCCACTCCTACACCAACACAGAGGTCCAGCATACCAGCATGGCAACATCAGGAAAGTGAGATCATCTAGAGTCTGGCATCCACAGTGACAGGATAACAGCATACAATAAACTACACATCACCTAGAACATGGGAAAAATCAGCGTGGGCAACCACAGTGCATGTGTACTGATAAGGAATAGGACACCCCTGCGCCCACTAGATGATGGCACACACACCAGTCAATCAGATGGATACACACATTGTAGTTCCATTGAGTAGCTCTATTCATGCATGGATATGAGGATGCAAACAGGAAATAAATGCATGCTATTGTATCATTGATACAGGTCCCATTTGATGTAACCACTTACACATTCCCATTGTTGCACACATGCAGGTGATGCTGGCTATCCCTTGAAGAGGTGGTTCCTTACCCCTGTCCGGAACCCGCAGAACAGGCACAAAGAGGACTACAATCGTGCGCATACACGTACCCGTGTGGTAATCGAGCAGACATTTGGCCTTTTGTAGGCACGGTTTCGCTGCCTCAGCAGGTCCGGTGGGGCTCTCCTGTACGGGCATGAGAAGGTGGGCAAGATCACCATGGCATGTGTCATGCTACACAATACGTGCATCAAACGGAATGTGCCTTTGCCCCCTGACGTTGAACTACTACCACCTGACGAGGGGGATGAGGAGGTAGGAGATGGAGCTGCACATCAGGGGGGTAGCGATGCACAGGAGGGACGTGCCGTGCGCCAGACTTTGATTAACCAATGTTTCTAACACACATGATGCGGAGTGTGCCATGGAGGTGGGACTTGGGTCACTGGGTGTGTCAGGGACATGGACACTGTACAGTGTTCACCAATAAAGCACACGTACCCAATAAGCAATGTCCGTTTCACAACAGGTGTATTGAACATATAGAAAATAGAATGTGCACAAGCCCTCCACCCCACACACCCTATCCCCCTCCCCCCTCAACTATCCCACACACCCTCTCCCCCCTCCCCCTATCCCCTCATCTACCCCGCACACCCTCTCCCCCTCCGACTCCCCCCTCAACTACCCCACACACCCTCTCCCCCTCCCACTCCCCCCTCAACTACGCCACACACCCTCTCTCCCCCCCCAACTTCCCCACACATGGTGTGCACTTGCATGCACCATTAGTCTTCAAGAGTTCGGAATGGCAGGCTGCACCTACACCCCTTTTCCACTGACAGCATCGGGCGGACCCCTGTCTGACCTGCGCACATTCCGCCCAGACCTACGCAGGGGGCTGGTCTTTCTGGAGCTGGCATTTGAGGAGGTGCCTGGTTGTTCAACCACCTGTGCGGGACACAGAGCCTCCAAGGCTTCCACCATGCGGGTGAGGACCTGCCTCACAGCCGCCAATTCGCTGCATATGTCTCTAAATGTGGACTTAATGGCAGCTTTGAGGAACACTGCACATTCCCTGAATTCCTCTCTTGCCTGGCCACTTTCAATGATGTGCTGGGTCACCAGCCCAGTCAGCTCCTCCTGGCGCTGTTGGACTACCGTGTTCCCCTCTTGCCTGTCCCGGACACTGGTGGATGTCGAAGGGGCATGCAACATGATTGGTGCTTCTTGCATGCTCCCTATGGGGCTGAAGCTCCCTGGCCATGACTCCACAGCAGACAGCTCATGGCTGCTGGTATTGTGTATGCTGTAGGGGAGAGGTGGGGTGACTGCAGGGGGCCTGTGGCGGTAGGTGTTCCGGGTGTCGGAGTATGTTCTTAATCATCTGACAAGGCTGCTGTGGCAGCTGACTCTCTGACAGTACTGCTGGCAGTGGATACAGTGCCTTCAGCCACTGGATCCTGTGTGGTGGTGGCTGGTGTGGTTGCTGTGGTTGTGGACCTATTGCACAATGGTGCTGTAGGTTCTTGGGGTGTGTTGGGCTTGTGATGTGGTCCTGGTTTCCCTCTTGCCCTTGATGTTGAGGGCCTGTTTGCCCCCTCCATGCCCCTGGACTTCTTGACTGGTGTTGCAGGCTTCTCTCTGGGGTCCTCATCATTGCTGTCAGATTGTGTGCCTGAGGGGGACCAATAGTGGGAGAGCATTAGTGATGGGTGTATGTGCATCAGGCATGCATTGGGGTAGCTGCATTTCTATGGAATGGCAGGTATTTGCCGTTGGAGTACTGGCATACGAGTTGCTTGACTTTTGGGTGTGTCATGCAGGCATGCGTCTGGGATGACACATGTATGGGGTGCATCATGCATGTGGATAAAATGGTGCTGTGCACTGCCTGTAGGCAGGGTTGCGCACATGTGTCTGGTGGACCCTGCTTTGCATCATTTCACTGTGAGTTTGGGGGGACATCTTCATGGTTTGCAATACAGTGGTTTATTTGTGACTCCTACCTGCATCAGCCGATGATGGGGCTCCTCGCTCCATATCCCCCACTCCCTCGATTGACTCCATTCCGATGGTGGTCACACAAATCTCCTCCCAGCGATGCATCTTTATGGGTGAGCCGCCTCCGCCACCTGTTGCCATTCCCTCGTTACGGTTTGCTGCGAGGATGTTCCTCACACGTTGGCGCAGGTCATACCAGCACTTCCGGACATCTTTCACCGTGCGTGGGGTGGTTCCTACAGCACTCACTTTACGCGCTACCTCCACCCATATCTCTTTTTGCGCAACAGTGCTGGTCGATGCATATCAGTAGAAAACACTACATCCCCATTTTCAGCCAAGGTGTCCGAGAGCATGTTGAGCTCTTCTTCCGAGAAGCACTCCTTGCGCAGGCGCCCAGCTCCTTTTATAAGTGCCTTGGGAATTATTTTGGGACAGGTGTGGTGTTGATGTGGATCCTGGGTGCAGAGGATGGCAACGGGTTGTGTTTTTCAAGATGGCCGCCGTGCTCTTTCCCGTTCCTGTGCGATGACGCTACTTCCGGTTCCGCTTATTTATGGTCACCGCTATTAGCGGTGACCGCTATTTGCAGTCTCCGTTGATAGCGGTTACCGCTAATGCCAGAGGCATGGATGGCGGTGTTGCTATCTGCGCTTCTCTCGATGCCGCTAAGGGTGATTTTTGCGTCTTTTATGGCATGGCAGTAAGGTCCTTACCGGCATGGCACAAAGCTTGTGCCCGCAAAGTCGTAATGGCCCTCTAATAGCAGGCTCTTTGCAACACGGACATGTTATTTGCTCCATGCCGGTAAGGACACTGACTTACCTCCAAACTCGTAATGAGGCCCCATGAATCCTTAGCAATAGTTTGATTAAATAAATTCAATTTCCGTAAAGAGAAGGGGTACACTGAGTGAAGGGTTACAACTGCAGCGTAACTTTTATATTTACAGGTGGTGTTCCCCTTTTCTAGCCATTAAATTTAGTCTAAGTAAAACTTGCCTTCCCTTTTTAAAAATCGATTTTCTTTTCTTAAATGCTTTATTTTACCTAAACCGAACCTCATTCCACCATGAAAATCTCATCCAATTCTTCAGCTATAGCCACTCTTTCATTTCTATATTGTCGCTGTGATGTGCATCTATTCCCCAGCATTTAAAGCTGAAAAAGAGAAAAATGAAACTTTTCCATGTGTTATTTGACTGCACTGTGTTTTCAATTTCAACCTGCTTTGTGAACTGTATGCCTTTTGTGATACCTTACCTTATAGTTGCTAGTAATATGACACTGCTGAGACTGTGATAAAACATATGCACATCATTATTTAATCACACATATAATTAATTATTTGTTAAAATCCGAGTGTCATTTTAGGCAATTGCAAAGGGTTTAAAATCTGTTTTTGCCTCTTATTTTGTGAGCTGCCTCATATCCCTGACTACCTGCTGCTTCTTTCTATCCACTCAGAATTCGATTAATTGTGGGTTGAGGGAACATTGCAGCAAGAAATCTTAACACTGGTGCTATCTATCCTAATTGAAAAAAGTGCTCCTATTCAATTGTGAATTGTATATGTTCTTGTCGAAGGTTACCGAATTATATTTCAGTAGTTTTCACTGTAGTTATCACTGCATTGGTGATTGCTGCCCAAAAGAAAAATGGTGTGATTTTCTTTGAAATTAAAATAAATAAATATTGTGTTACCACCCACCGGCCTGGTTCATGGTCCATTGTGACCTGTGGTATTCGTAAAAGGTGGTGTGAGACAGGTCGGGTATCTGCTCAATTCGAATTCATAGAAAATAAAGAAAAAGCATTCTAATTGAGCGCTACATCCTAGGATAAGGGCAAGAGTTCTGATCCGGTGTATGACGCCCGATTAGAATCCTTCACAAATTGGGGGCTCATACCCGGGAATTGGGATTGTTTATTCACCCGTGACAGTTTAACACAGCAGGCTTACCTTCAAGGTAGTGATACTTTGTGTGGTTGGAACACTGTGTTACGTTGTAGAAGCGCCTCCCCAAAACAAAAATCCTACATACCAGGCCTGTGTAAAAAATGTAAGCTAAATTAACCCTAAAAATAGACAAAAAAAATAGAATATAGATTACCCTTACATAAATAAATTAATAAAGAAAGAACACTTTCCAAAATGACCACAGTAGAGATCAACATAGCTAGGGAGCACCTTCTGCACAAATTATTTGTAATGGGGGAATGATCAGAGCAAGATGAAAAAGTCTGGCTAGAAGAAATGATGCAACAGCGGAGCAGATTAAAATTGTTAGGATCACGGCCTACATGTATCTCGATATGGGAGTGATGTGGGAAAAGCATGAAGAAAATACAAGTAATGCGCAAAACCAGACTGAACTAAAATTAGCGGAACAAAAATTGCAAAAGAGCCAAGATTCTGAGGCAGAATCTAGAGATAAAAAAATTGGAAGAGGAAAATAATAAGTTAATTATGAGAGACCTCCACTCTCAATCAGAATTTGATGAAGAGGGCCAGAAATTAGGCGCCATAACACAACAAAGAGATGACCTGGCTGAACAAAGGGCGCTCAGTGTCAGGAAAAAGAGGCCCCACTCCAGGAAATGTGCAGTTTAAAAAACACTCTGGAGAAAAGGGATTCAGACCTCCAGGGAATGACTGGCATAAAAGAAGAATGTGATAAATTAATGGGACATAGGAGACAAATGGAACTCGAGTTAGAGCAGGCAATAGTGGCTCTCAATGTGCAGAAAAGGGAGGTTTACCTCCTGCAACAGAAAGTTTCTCATTATTCCCAAACCATACATGCAGTGCAAAGAGACAATGAGGCCCTCTGTGAGGAGAAAGAGGGACTCCACCAGCAGGTGGCAGCTCAAGAGCGGGTCATAGAGGCCAGTAAAGCCCTGATGGCTGAACAAAAGGCTCAGATCTTTGCCTATTATCAAGAAGTAGGGGCTGAGAAGGAGAAACTAGCAAGGTTGGAGAAAGAGGGTACTAGATTTAATCCAAACTGGAGGGACCCCGAACAGGTAGTTAGGGAGAGGGCAACCCCTGATCATAGTATGTGTCACAAGTCTCTCCCCTTCTCACCTGTCTGTATTGTTTACTCGTGATCTTTGAGATGTCGGAGACCAGGAAATAACGAGGTTCGCACTCGGAGACCCGAATGCGATAGAAATCCAGGATATACAAAGGTAAGGATAAGGGGTAGGAAGGAAGAACAGGAATTCAGGGAACCGGGAACCAGGAATCAAAGGTAAGCGCTGAACGAGCTCCGGCAACACACGTCCGACTACTGCAAGCGGTAGCGTTGAGTCGTGCAGAGCCGTGGGGGCGTGTCTGCTTTGTAGAACTTAGAGCATGTAACGCAGAGACTGGCAAACAGTGTTCCGCGTTCAGCAGCCATGTTGGGAGGACTACTGAATTCAGTCCTCTATGGGTCAGGGACCACGAAGTCCAGAAGGGACGCAAACAACGGTTCATGACAGCATGCCTCCTCTGAAACCCAGCTCCTCCGGGTTTGCCCAGATGTATAAAGTGGTATCTTCGAAGCAGCCTGGGGGCATTCATGTTTGAGACGGGTTCCCAGGTGCGTTCACTGGGAGGGTACCCTTTCCACTTGACCAGATACTGTAGCTGACCACGTCTGTACCTAGAGTCACATATTCTGGAAACTTCATATTATAGCTGATCATTGACAATCACGGGGGTAGATCTTGGAGCAGTTCGAGAGGACTGGACGTACGTTTCAACAGAGAAGTGTGAAAGACTGGGTGGTTCATTTTCCAAGATTCTGGTAGTCAGAGTCGAAAGGCCACTGGGTTAATGACTTCCTTTATGGAAAAAGGGCCGTAATACCTGGGAGTCAATTTATTTGGTCGTAGGTGTTGGGGAAGAAGTTTCGAGGACAGCCAGACCTTATCACCTATTGAGTAGGAAGGCCCTGGTCTTCTTTTGGAGTCAGCATGATGTTTAACATCTTTTTGGGACTTTTCTAGGTGTTCCTTTGCTTCTTTGTTTACGTTGATAAGGGTTTCAATCCAGGAATCAACCGTAGGAACTGGAGTAGGATGTGGGAGAATGGATGGTAGAACCGAAGGGTGGAATCCTTGACCACAGGAGAAAGGGCTGGTTTTGATAACCGAGTGATCCGAATTGTTGTAGGCGAATTCAGCCACAAGTATTAAGAGTGACCAATCATCCTGGACCTTGGTAGCGAAACAGCAAAGATATTGTTCCAGAGTTTGGTTTACGCGTTCAGTAGCTCCATTGGTCTGTGGGTGATAACCTGAGGATAAGGCATGTTGGATTCCCAGTATACGACATAATTGTTTCCAGAGTTGGGATATGTACTGGGGTCCTCTGTCAGAAATGATCTTGGAGGGTAGTCCGTGGAGTCGGAATATGTGTTCTAGGAAGATTCCGGCAAGTTCAGAAGAAGATGGCAGTTTATATAAGGGTGTAAAATGAGCCATGTGAGTGAACAAATCAATGGTAACCATGATAGTTGTGTAGCCCCTGGAAGGCGGCAGTTCCACGATAAAATCTGTGGCAATGAATTCCCAAGGTCTTGTTGGTATCGCTGGTTGGAGTATGAGACCTGCCGGTTTCATGTTATCATGTTTGTTTTGATTGCAGACTGCACATATTTGGATGTAAATCTGGACATCATCCTTCATCTTCGGCCACCAAAACTGTCTTTGTATTAGATGGAGGGTGTTGGTGATGCCAGGGTGTCCTGAATGAAGGGTATCATGACATAGGCTTGTGATCTTTTGTCGCAGTCTCAGAATGGGAATGACCAAGCGATTGTCCTTGAACAAATATCTGTCCTTCGTTTTGAGATTCCATCGATTATTACCATTAAACTCCCTCCAGGTCTCAGAGTTTGAATCTGAATATTCTCCAGGAGGTTGATTGCTTGGGCAACAAATATTGTGTGGGGAAACATCTTTGGGAAGGATCATACTTCAAGGATTTCGTAGTCAGGACGTCGGTATAAGGCATCGGCTATTATGTTGTGTGTTCCAGGAACATGATGGATTTGAAATTGATATTGAGCAAAAAAGAAGGCCCAACGGGCTTGATGACTATTTCTACATTCTAGGGATTGCAGGACTTGAAGATTCCGATGGTCCGTGTGGACCTGAACAGGGTGTTTTGCTCCCAGGAGTAGATGACGCCAATCAGGGAAGGCTTGATGGATGGCTAGCAATTCTTTTTCTAGAACAGAATAATGGGTTTCGCTAGGAGTCAAGGTGCGAGTAAAATAGGCGATGGGGTACTCTAACTTGTCATCCAACTCCTGTTTCAGGACTGCCCCAATGGCGTAGTTGGAGGCATCAGTTTCCACAAGAAAGGGTCGATCAATGTCAGGTTGGGTTAAAATGGGGGCTTGTGTGAACTCTGACTATAACCGTTGAAACGCCTTATCTTGGGCTGCTGTCCGGTGAAAGGGAGTATCCTTTTTCAACAATGTAATGATCGGATGTACAATCTCCAAAAAGGAGGGTATACATTTCCGGTAGAAGTTAGCAAGCCCCAGGAAGGATTGAATTTGTTTTACAGTAGTTGGAACAGACCAGGATAGAATGGAATCTACTTTTGAGGGGTCCGTTCCAATTCCTTTTGGGCTAAGGACGAATCCAAGATAGTGAACAGTAGATACATGGAAAAGGTATTTCTCGGGTTTAGCCAGAAGCTTATGTTCACATCGACGTTGTAAGACTGCCTTTACATGCTCTTCATGCTTCAGATGGTCCTTAGAGTATATCAGTATGTCGTCCAGATATACAATGACGAAGAGGAACAGCATATCGGAGAACATCCGGTCGATAAAACGTTGGAAGACTGCTGGGGCATTGGCAAGTCCGAAGGGCATAACCAAGTATTCAAAATGACCAAAGGGTGTTCTAAAGTCTGTTTTCCATTTGTCGCCTTCCTTTATATGGATAAGATGGTATGCACCTCTGAGATCCAATTTTGTGAACACTACAGCTCCTCTTACTGCTTCCAAGATATCCGAGATGAGGGGCAGCGGGTAGCGGTCCTTGAGGGTGCATTGATTAAGGCCACGGTAATCTAGACAAGGTCTAAGCTCCTTGGTATCTTTCTTGGGAACGAAAAACAACGAAGGTCCCGCCAGGGACTTGGATGGTCGTATGGTACCATTTTCCAAGTTAGTATCCAGGTATTCTCGGAGGGCTCTTTTCTCAGGTTATGATAGAATGAACATCCTCCCAAAGGGAATCACCGCTGAGGGTTCAGTATTGATGGCGCAGTCCTCAGGTCTGTGAGGGGGAAGAGCTTGAACTATGGCGGTCGAAAATACATCTGTATAAGCCTGATAAAACCCTGGGAATCTGGATGATATTAAAGACAGTGAGTGGACCTTGCTGGTTTGCTTGCGAGTCTTCAGAGGATCTTGACAAGGAGTCTATGGATAAACAGTGAGACATACAATGTTCTGAACCAAGAAACAAGGATCCTGCTGCCCAGTTGTTGTAGGGGTTATGCTTCTGTAACCAGGGCATGCCTAGAACCATTGTGTAATGGGCAGATCTTATGATGTCGAAATTGGTTCTCTCTTGATGGTGGTTTATAGAAAGCAGGATCTCTTTAGTTTGAAGGGTTATGGGTCCTGAAGAGAGGGGTCACCCATCAATAGACTCTACAGGTTGCATGATCTCTCGAGTTTCATATGGAATATTATGAGTAGTGACCCAATCATGATCTATGAATATCCCCAGGGCCCCGCAATCCACTAATGCCAAAATGGGGTAAGATTCTTTCTTGGAAGGCGATAGAAAGGCCTGCAGAATCACAAGGTTGTTTTTTCCAGTAGAGTTCAAGGATGGAATAGATATGGAGCAAACATCTCTCTCCCGAAACTGTGCTCCATCTAGGATCGGGAGCTGGCGTTTCCCGAACGCCGTGGAGGAGCAATAGGACACTCTCTCACAAGATGTTTATCAGAGGCACAATACATGCACAGACCAGTGTGAATCCGTCACATCCTCTCTTGCGGGGTTATGGGTCCGCGGAAGGCCCCAAGTTGCATGGGTTCTGGGTCCGTGGTTGGAGAAGCTGAAGGCTCAGGTCTAGAAGGATGGTCAGTAGTGGCCTTTTGGAAGGGTGACTTAAATTTCTTCTTCTCCGCCTTTCTTTCCTGGATACGAAAGTCGATGTGCAAGGAAAGATCCATGAGACCCTGGAAGGAACTTGGGCGAGCTACCCCGGCTGGCTCGTCCTTTATCTCTTCATTCCATCCCCTTCGAAAGAGGGTGAAGTTAGCCTCTGGAGACCAGTCTGCTTCCTTGGCGAGTTGTTTAAAGAGGGTCACATAGGTAAGCATATCCTGGGATCCTTGGTGAAATTCTAGTAAACGTTCTTGAGCACTGTAAACCTGCTCTGGGTGATCAAACATGGCCTTTAGCGCCTGCACGAAGCCATCATAATCATCCAGGAGGGCGTTGCCCGAATTAACTAAGGTTGTTATCCAGGTCAAGGCATTACCAGTTAGGTGTGAGATCATAAACCCCACCTTTGCTCTGGGAGTGGAGAAGTAGTAGGGCTTAAAGGTGAAGTGAACTAAACATGAATCGAGGAAGGCACGAAGGGTCTTCGAAGAACCATCATATTTATCCACTACTCCTCCCAATAACACGCTTTCTTTGGTTGCGGTGTCACGTGACAAGACCAGCTGTTTCAACGCAGCATTCTCAGCCTTATGATGTTGGACTTCTGTTGTTAACTCCTGCATGCCTTGCATGAGGTCTTGAACTGGGGCCTCCATTTCAGTAACTGTATCAATTTGTTGGCGTCTCAATCTGTCACAAGTCTCTCCCCTTCTCACCTGTCGGTATTGTTTAATCTTCAGAGATGTCTTCTTTCGCACAGTTCGGGATTTATATAACCCTGTGCGTGGGTCCTCGGATTCTAGTGTGTGGTTCGTAACCCAACTCCTGGATACATTCAGATGTCGGAGACCAGGAAATAACAAGGTTCGCACTCAGAGACCCGAATGCGATAGAAATCCAGGATATACAAAGGTAAGGATAAGGGGTAGGAAGGAAGGAAGAACAGGACTTTGGGGAACCGGGAACCAGGAATCTAAGGTAAACGCTGAAAGATCTCCGGCAACACACATCCGACTACTGCAAGTGGTAGCGATGAGACGCGCAGAGCCGCGGGGGCGTGTCTGCTTTGTAGAACATAAAGCGTGTAACGCAGGGACTGGCAAACAGTATTCCGCGTTCAGCGGCCATGTTGGGAGGACTACTGAATTCAGTCCCCTATGGGTCAGGGACCACGAAGTCCAGAAGGGACGCAAACGGCGGTTCATGACAGTATGATGACCTATAGACTAAGGGACTCAAACCCCTTTAATACTGTGTACACTGCTGACTTCCTGTCTACTGGTTCACATGAGCCAGAAACCATGAGGCTGGCAGAATTAAATAGGTTTAGTATGAGGGATCTGATAGGTCAGCGCCCCCCAGAAATTGATGGACGGGTGTCCCTGTATAGATGTATGTATAACAAGGAGGACTGTTTTGGGATTTCCTACTGTGAGTTACCCAGTTCAGTATTCACACTTACGAAACACACAGTTTCTTTGTTAAAAGAGAGATTTGCAAGGGAGCAGACGTGTCTCTAGTTTAATTCACAAGCGAATGTTCATGCACAGTGTTGTGCTAAAAAACACATATTAGACCATGCTGGGTCATGCGTTTGCTGCTTCTTAGATGAAAAGTAAAACAACATTTTTTAATGGGTTTTCTCTATTAAGCAGGTGCAAAGTGTTAAAAACAAGAGAAGAGTGATGGACTGTTCAATTGATTGAAAAATTCATTGAAAAAGCTATCGCAGAACAGTCCATCACTCTTCGCTTGTTTTTAACACTTTGCACCTGCTTAATAGAGAAAATCCATTAAAATTTTTTGTTTTTCTTTTGATCTAAGAAGCAGCAAACGCATGACCCAGCATGGTCTAATATGTGTTTTTTAGCACAACACTGTGCATGAACATTTGCTTGTGAATTAAACTAGAGACAACGTCTGCTCCCTTGGAACTCTCTCTTTTAACAAATAAACTGTGTGTTTCGTAAATGTCCCTGTATAGATACCAAAACATTAAGGCTGTTGTCTCTGACAAGGAAGTCTCCTATGAGGAGAGTCAGGGAATTAGATCTGCAGAAATACTAACTTCAAAGGGACCAGTTGGTTCAATTTGTAGAAAAACGAAATGAAATGAGGCCCAAAAAGTGTATTTTGAAGACCTCCACCCAATCAGGGCAGTGGGGGGATCCTCCGCCAACCCTGGAAGCAGCGAGGAGTCAGAAGACTCTCCTGTGCGCCACAGGGGAGAAGAAACTAGGCCCCACCATTCTGTGAGCCCCTCTCAAGCTCACAGAATAGGGGAGCGCCTAGAAGATCAGGAGGGGTCCTCCAACAGTAATGCCTCTGAGTCTGAGGGCGAGTGGACGCAGGTGAAGCGGCAAAAGAAGGCAAATAAACTAAAGAGAGTTCTGGTGAAAGACCTCATTGGGCAGATCAAGGCTATAAGGAATGTTATAACCCCGTACCATAAAAACGCAAAATATTCTGTCAGGGAACATTTGGAACTCTATGAACAAATGATGGAAACTTTTCACCTTAAAGACAGCCAGCACTGCATAGAGTATGCTAAATGGACATTCTCACCAGAGTACTCCAGCTTCTTTGCTGGACTGGAAGACCAAAAACATTCAAGATGGTCCACCTACAGGACGGCCATTTTGAAACACTTTTCCGCCAATAGAAACCCCCAAGAGGCTTGCAAAGGGGTCTATAATCTGCAATGCGGAGAAGACCAGGCACCACGAGAATTTGTGCAGGAGCTAAAACGCGCCTTTGCACAAACCACTAGGAGGGTGCGCACTGATAACAGGCAGTTCATTACTACCTTCTTTCTTGCGCTCCCAAAATATATCATGACCCAGCTGGTGCGGGATTTCCATGATAAAAGATCTCTGGCCTGGGTAATAGAGCAGGCTACCCACATCTATGAAGTCCAAAAACCTGCAGAAAATAAAAATCAGGTTAAAAACTACAAGCCAACCAACACACCTGCTGCTGCTAAGGTGGTGTAGGTGAAGGTTGCCCCCATTTTGGACCTAGAAATGGGGGAGCCTAAAAATGCACCAATCCCAAACCAGCAAAACCAGAGGCCAGGAAGGACTTCCGGCCAATCACAAACAGGTTGCAATCAGGGAGGTAATCCCACCAATGGGACCCCTAATTCTCCTGATTATATAAGTCCCAGATACAAGGGCAACCAGCCTATCTTAAGGTATGTATGGACTCCCCCAGCCCAAGGGGGGGTCCCACCAGGTAAGTACTCCCCCCAGGAAACTTCCCTCCTAACTTCCCTCAGGAGGGCAGTAATTCCCCAAATCCTGGGTTAAGTTTCTTTCCCCAGTTTCCTCAAAACCCTTAGCTGCAGGGCAACCCCCCTTTATTTCCCCGGTTTCAGGAGCCCAGACAACCAAATTCGGGAGAGGGGAGGCCAAGGTCGGAGGGTTACCAAAATGCCCAGGGTACCCCAAGAGAAGGGATAGTTACCTCTCCCGTGAATCCCCTAGATACGAACAAAGACCCCAGTACCAGCCGGAATAGGTGTCCCAACTGGAGCGTCAGGTCCAGAACCTCACACAGGATCTAGGTCACATGTTGAGGGCTCAGCAAAAACCTCAGATGAACATTGTGGCTCAGAAACCCGCAAACCCAGGGCCTGGCAACCCAGAACAATGACGGGGAGAGAACCCCACAATTCACCGGTTCCTGAAGAGGAGGCACGGGGGAAGTGGGTTATAAAGCCCTAGAGGAAGCTTCCTTCCTCACCGGTGAAAAGACCCTGGACACCCCGGAAATGGAACTAAAATCTCCTGCCCCTGAAAATCTGCAACCCAAGGAACAGACGGTGGGTAGGAGAAATAAAGACCTCAACAAAGCCCATTTTGTGGAGGAAGTTAGTGTCCTCCAATTTGAAGGGGACAAATCCTTAGAGGATTCTGGGAAACCAATCTTCTCCTTCAGGGATGGGGGAATTCCTCCCAAAGACAAATGGGTCCCGAGAGATCCGAATAAATACTGGCTGGGTGTGGGGGCTGATTCAGAGTCACCCATCCCTGAACCCCAGAATTGCCATTCTGAGAGTAAAATAGTAAAGGAGGGATCCTCCCCACAAACTGGTCCTAGTGACTGCCTCCAGCTAAAAGGGGGCAGCACAGAATTAGGGAAACAGGGGATTCCAAAATACCCATCTATTTTAGGATGTCATATTTGTATTAGAGATTCCCAGACTCTGACACAGAACATTGTCCAACATGCCACTGTGTCAGTGTCCAAAATAAAGAAGTTAACTGCCCAGCTGGCTCAGAATGTTCATTACCTTTGCCCATTGGAATAGAAAGCAGGTAGATTCTACGGCTCTGTCCAAGTGCGGAGGCAATGTGCAATTTTAGCACTGGTGGACACGGGATCCCAAGCCACTCTTCTTTCTAAAAAAACTTTTGAGCAGCTAAATTCAGGAAGGGGGAGAGACACCAGATCCCTGTCAACCCTCAGCTTGAACAACTCCAAAACTTCGATGGGAATGAAAATTGGGTGACACAAAGTGAAACACCCAGTCATAGTCGTGACTCCAGAGGGAATACCCTGTCTACTGGGGAATGACATCCTGCGCAGGTTGTCCCCTCCTAATAGACTGTGTGAACAAGGTCCTCTGGACTCAGACTAACAGACCAATAAAATTAAAACAGAGTGTCAACCATCTTAGTTTAAATGGCACATGCCACATGGTTGAACAAAAATCTGATTATATTGATTTTCATTTCCAGAAAAATGAAATACCTGACGTGACAGTAATTGCTGTTGGACAACAAACTGGTGATGGAAACTCCTCTCCATTCCTGAAAAGGAACCTTCCTTCCAGTTTTAAGTGGCATTCCACACTGTAAGGAAATACTTTGAAATTTTATACTGATTCACAATCTGAAAATCCCAACCCTATAGTCAAAAGTGATGCGAAACCAGCTCAAAGTTTAGCTGACATTCAGGAAATTAGAGAACAGTTGTTCCTCCCTATTCAGTTGAATGAGGGGAAGGAGTCTGTTCTCGCCCGAATGTGTGTGAACAACGGAAAGAGCTTCATCAGCGAAGCAAAGTTCAGACAGCTCCCAAAAGATCCAGCCATTCCCACATTTAAATTGATCAATAAGTGGGAAATGGGCCTGGAAACTCCCAGGTGTATGCTCAAAATTTCTATAGGTAACAAAAGCATAGAACATAAGTGTTGGGTCGTACGAGATGTCCCTGCTGCATTCTATTTAGGCAGTGACATTCTCAATCGGTTTGCAATTAATTTGGACCTGATACATTACAAGGCCTGGTCCCGACTAGGGGGCAATCCCATGGGCTTTGATGATTCTGAAAAAGCATTTCAGTCAGCTCAATTGCTGCCATGTGCAGTTGAAGGTCGAATTGGAGAGGAGGTCACCATCCCAGGACGGACACGACAATTACCACTTGAATTAAAAATTAAAAGAGAACAGAAACTGCAAAATCCTGATGCGTATGTACACCTCAAGGCCCATCTCCAACAGCAGGGGTTGGGGTTAAACCCAACACAATTAGTCAATTTAGAACGCAACACCATTCCAATATTGATGGATAACAGCGACCCTATGAGTATCACTCTGGGCGCAGGCACCATTATTGGAATGGTGGTTGATTACCAACATTTTTCCATGGATCTAGGAAATGAACTGATAGGACCGGTCCGGTTCCATGTAATAATGTCGCCACAAAAATCTTGCCATGCAGAAATATTGCCGAAAAATGGCCGTTTTTTGTGGTGACATTATTGCATGGAACATGCGGGGGACACCCCCGTAACCCCCAAACTTTTTTTGTTGTCTTTTTTTTTTTTGCCCCTGTCCCCATATATATGGTCACCCAAATAATATCACCACAACATTTTCCCGGCGATATTATTTACGGTGACCATATATATGGCAATATTATTACCTGATACCACCGGTCCCCAATTACTGTTTTGACAATGACGGTGACAATGACATACCACCAGACAGGATCTTCACCCAGCAAGGGGGGAATTTCCTGGTGTACTCTTCCTGCCCTTACAGGGAGGAAGAGGTGACTTGTGACATCAGGCAGGATGAGGTGATATTCCAGGTCCACAATGACCGCCTCTCCTCCCTGAAACCTTCTGTCCAGGTCAATACTCTAACCAGAGACCTCTCCACACAATTGGAGGAGGCTGCTGAGATAGCAAAACCCAAAGTCTTTCCAGGCTTCAGGCAAATGGTTGTAGAGCGGGTCAACCTAGCTGATGCCTGTGAGACTCAGGAGCAAAAGCAAAATTTGAAACAGGTGTTCTTATTTTTCCAAGATATCTTTGCTGCGGACTCGTATGACTGTGGTCGCTCTGAGATCCATACTATTCCCACGGACCCTGGAATGACTCCTGTGTTTGTGAATCAATATCGCTTGCCCCTTGCATCCATGGAGTCCCTGCCGGAAATCATCAAAAACCTTGAGTCCTGTGGGATAATTCGCCCAGGCCACAGCACCTTTTATAATCCGGTGCTGGGGATTTTAAAACCAAATGGCCAATGGAGATTCTGTGCAGAACTTAGGGAGCTAAATAAATGGGTCCACATGTCCCGATGGCCTCTCCCCTACATTCACCAGGGCCTGGCCCAGATCCTGGGGTCAAAGGTATACACTGCCATTGACCTGCCAAATGGGTACTGGACCGTGCCTGTCAGTAGGGAGGACCAATATAAGCTGCTCTTTACCTTCGGGGCAGCAGTACACGTGGACACGGACTCCCTTCAGATACATAAACTCCAGCAATGAATTCCACATCTTCTTACATGAGGCCATGGCCGACTTGAGTGAAAGGGGTAACCTGGCCTATGTGGATGATGTCTTGATAAAAAGCTCAACTGTGGAGGAACACATAGCAGAAATCTGTTATGTTCTGACCCAGTTGAGGGTTGCCGGAGCAAAACTGTCCCTACAAAAAGGCACAGTGGTGCAGTACCCGTGTGAACTTCTTGGGACTTGAAACAAGTCCTGAGTGTCTCTGTCCCCACAAGAAGAAAGTGGAAGCACTCCTAAAACTAAAAGACCCCACAACTCTGCGTGAGCTAAAAAGCCTCCTTGGACTGTCTAATTACAGTAGGAAGTCCATTGAGGATTACGCAGAGATCACAAGACCCCTGATCCATCTGTTGAAGGGGGGGTCAAGTGGGAGTGGGGTCCCGAACAAGCTGAGGCAGTAAAGCAACTCAAAAGAAGTCTCTCACAAGCGCCTTGTCTAGCTTACCCTGTCAAAAACAAGGAGATCTTCTTGGAGACAGGGTTCGCGAATACATGCTTGAAAGCAATATTATATCAAAAGCATGACAAGGTCAATAAAGTAATCTCTTATCAAGTAAGACTTTATCCTCTGTAGAGGAAAAATTCAACAATTGTGAGAAGGCACTCCTGGCAATGGTGTGGGCATTGAAAAATGACCGCCCGTTCATCCAGGGGCAACACATCAGAGTGGACACTCCACAATAGCCTTTGCAATACCTCCAAAGTGACAGAATCTGGGCTGGAAATGTGAGTAATTCCAGAATTACTTCCTAGATTCTGTCAATGCAAGGCTTTCCTGTGGAGGTGAGATATGGCCAAAACAAGAAGAGTCCCCTCGCGCAAGGTCTGCCTGACTTGCATGATTGTGCCAGAGAGAACTGTCTCGAGGACGAAAGTCTTAAAACCCAGGACAAGGACAACATGGAGGCATACCTGAATTCCCCGCACAAAGTCTATGAAGAAGACAAGTGCAAGGGAATGTCCCAGTTTATGTGGACAGGTGCTGCTACCATGTTGACAGCAACGGGGAAAAGGAACTGGTGGCCGGTGTTGGGAATACCTGGGTGAATGATGCCCCGGAACCCTCCACTGGGTACAATATCGGTCCCCGCAGTAGTCAGGTGGCAGAGTTGATGGCAGTTCATCAGGCCATCCTCAATGCCGTCCAACAGCAACTCCGCAAACTGGTCATAATCACTGACTCAGATTATGTCCGGAAGTGGTTTGTGGAGTACCAGGTTAATTGGAAAACCAGAGGCATGCTGTGTGCTAATAACAAACCTCTCAAACATGGCAAGCGAATCTAAAATATTGATGATCTGGTCACGTCTAATGGGATTGACCATCTATTGGAAGAAGATCAAGGGTCATTCCAGAATACAGGGGACAGACACAACTGGAAATGACCTAGCTGATCAGCTGGCCAAAACCAGAGACATCCAGGGGGATCACTTTGAGATCAAGTCTCAGTTGGGGGAAATCCAGGTCACTGCGGTCACTAGGTCCCAGAAAAATGCTCACAATGAACTCTCAACTGCCCAATGGAGTAAGGAGACCCATGATGCTGATTTAATCATGGCACAAAAAGGGGATCCAATTATTGGGAAATTTTATCAACACATTGAGGACCCTGAGAACTTTCCTCTGATGGATACTGATTACATTGGGAAAGAGGACCTCAGGGTGTTGATGAAGTGTCCCAAAATGTTCCAAATCCAAGATGGTTCGTTGGTAAGGAGATCCATATCTGGTTGGGACCAGTGGGTGGTCCCTACCTCATTCCGAAGCCTAATGCTAAGTCACACCCATGACGCGGCCACGCCGGTCATCAGGGTTTTCACACTACTCTAGAAATCTTGTGGGAGGTTGCATAATGGCCACACATGGGGCTGGACCTCAACCAATATTTGAAGGGGTGTCTTGTGTGGGCACAATTTCAGCCAACTTCACTCACACACCGAGCTCACCTCCAGAAGAGGGGGGATGACACTGCCATGGTCAGATTTACAAGTAGATTTCATCGGGCCTGTGATTTGCTTCTCTAGGCGGAACAAGTACATGTTAACAATAACATGCTTGTTTACCAAATGGGTGGAATGTCTCCCGGCCCCAAATTGCAAGGCAGAAACAGCAGCTGCCCTGATATTCAACCAAATCTTCTCATGTTTTGGCCTAAGCCAAAGGATTGAGTCAGACCAAGGTAGTCCCTTCAAGAGTGAAGTGATGACAAAGATGTGGGAGATACTTGGGGTAAAAAGGAAACTTCACATAGCATACCGCCGATCCTCGAGTGGGGGAGTTGAGAGGTACACTAAAACCATTGTGAGCATTCTAAAAAAGTTTGTGGCAGATTCTGGGCCAAGTTGGGACATCCGATTACTGCTTGTCCTGATGGCCATCAGATCTATACCTTCTTCTGCGACCAAGATGTCTCCATTTGAGCTAATGACTGGGTGAAGGATGGTGCTACCTCAGCATCTGCTCTACAGAACACAAGAGCAGACACTAATAAACGCCTCCACAACACATGAGTATGTTGAGAATCTAACAAAACACCTTCAATATGCTTTTGCGTACGCTCAGCGGAATCTGGAACAATCTGCAGAGGGGATGAAGACTCAATATGACTTAAAAACAACTAAAAAGGAATACCAAGTAGGAGACAGGTTCTACTTGTACAATTTCAAAAGGAACCAGACCAAGGAGCTGAAACATTTACCGAGCTGGCGTGGTCCTTTTGAAATTGTAGATAACATTTCTCCTGTCGCCTATAGAATCCACATCCCCAAAGGAGAGTTGGCAGAAGAGAAATGGGTCCATATTAATCAGCTAAAGTGTTGTGACCCCAGACATACTTTGTGGCTGATTGAGGAGCCAAGAGAAAATCAAATAGGGGAGACATCTAGAGAATAAGAACAAGAAAAAGAAGAACCAGAAAATAACATGTAGGTTTATAGGTATGATTATTTAACAGGTAGTATTTTTCTTCATTGTCAATACAAGAGGGATCCCCAAAAATTCTAGTAACACCAGTAGTTATCTGTGTCTTGTGAGGGATTATTGGTCTTTATCGTCTAACGTACTGAAATGTTCGCAATCCATGTGTGTCCCACTGCTGTCAACCATCCGGAAGACAGTCAGTGGGATAATGTAGTAAGCAGTTCTTATTTATTCACTAGATTCGTACAAGTTCTAGAGCAAAGAGGATGTCCCCGGGGACCTGGAAAGGAAAAGCCGGGGTAAAGCTGAGGGTGTCGCTCCACACCACAAAGAAAGATTGAAAGAAAATCTGTGGGTGTCGCTCCACACCACAAAGGAAGATTGAAAGAAAAGCTGGGGTGTCGCTCTACACCACAAAGAAAGACCTAAGGGAAAGCTGTGGGTGTCCCTCCACACTCCAACGAGAGACAATGGGAGGATTGTGGCGTACCGCTCCCTGATGGAAGAAGGACTCCACCTGATGAATCCCACTTTGCCCTACTCTCCTTCGACAAGAAGTTCAGAAGAATCAGTGGGGGATTTTTGGGATACATTGACCCACTCAGCAAGATTCCCATCCATACCCAACCTGCACTTTAGCAGTTAAAAGCAAAATGGCTGTGCTGGCTCTTTTGAGCACCACTGCCTTGGATCAAAACTGCGTTTTCCAGCTACAAAAGGATGGCTGCACTGCTTTGCCAGGCACCATTGGACAAGTTGGAACAGGGAGCACCCCGATAAAGTCTGCCAAGATGTGTTCTTGTGTGTACTAAAGAAGTGAAGTGAAAAGCTCCGCTGCTTTGCTGCTAGCCCAAAGTTTCAATATTGAAAAAGGGAAATATTTTACATTTAAAATGATGCCGCTTTGATGCTCTTTTCATCTGTTCTACATTACTCTGCTTTTATCAGTGAGGCCCTGCCATGCCCATCCATATTCAGATTGTGCTCCAGCAGAAGAGAGCCTTATTCCTGAATGGCAGGTGGTGTCAGACCAAGTCTGGGAAATCAAAAGAACCTTTAATTTCAACCACACGGGAAAACGCTTGACTTTTGGGCTACAAAATGTAAAAAATATTTGCTTCACAAGAAATCCTAGCTCCAAGGGCATATGTCAGTTTCAGTGGACCTGTGTCATAACCAGATTGCTCTATGAGAGAAACTGACTAGGGGTCAAAACCATGTGGGAAATTCAGAGGGAAGAGAAGATTTTTTAAAGGGACATACCAGCGGGCTTCACCACATGTTTAAATGTGCTTTTTTCAAAATAAGAAAAATGCCTGTGTTAAAAGTATATATTGGATAAGGCCCAGTTTTAAATGCCATTGAGACCTCAGTACATGTATATTGAAGAATGATCCGTGTAGTCAACATACCTAGTTTGATGTAATACAACAAATGATGGTATGTGCTTTTTGGTATTCTTGCTTGAACATTTTCATGATATTATGCGATTTGTTGATTTTGCCAATAATCATGTTTCTTTGTACATAATGAGTAGCCTATTTGAGCAGTGATGAACATCTAACTAGCCTAATCGAGCAGATCATAAATTGCCTATTTACAGCCCTGACGAAGGTTCTTCCGAAATGCATTGGCACATGTACACTTTAGGCCTACTGCAATGATTGCTCAGCTCTATATATAAAAAATAAGTGTTATATTAAGCGTATATATCAGAAATGTGAATAAAACATTTCTGGATATACATTCAACGAGTCAGCATTTGCTTACAAAGATTTACTATTGAACAAGATATTTGAACTTTTCAGCTCCTTTGGGGGCTAACTGTGAGCACCAGTTTTAATAAGGTGGTGTCACCTTATTTGTTTTGCTGTCTTGTATCTCTGTGGTCCTTGTGCTACATTTTACAGGGATGCGATCTTTGTGCTTTGTTCTTGTTTGATCCACCCTGACAATAGATTGTCAATTGATTCTATTGCTTGTGAACACGATAATAATGTTTGTTATTGTGGGGAACAGTTATGAATTCCTTTTCCCCATATGTTTTTAGTATGGTTTTCTTGTCTTTTAGCTTTTTGGATGTTTGTCACTGTATGATGCTTTGTGTTTGAATGTTGCACCATGAATGGCAAGTATGTGTGATGATGTTTTAGCCTATTTTAGGCATATTGTAGCAGCTGTTTTGCTATGTTTAAGTGATTAGTGTTTAACAATTTGTGATTTGGTCACCATTTTTTCAATTTTGTATCACTTTAAATACATTTTGATACAGCACTATAAATATTTCTTTCTCTTGACATATTTTTTCTGTTTATTGATGACATTATAATACTTTGATCCAGAGGCTAGAGTTTTCCTGATCCTTTCAGTTTTTTTGTGGCCTTGTGCTATAGGACCATTTTGGGCTAGCAGCTCCAGGCTAAAATAATTGGCAATACGTTACAACATTGAATGCATCATTTATCTAAGATGGTATAACAATGTGGTGCCCACCGCTCCTCTCCATTTCTTGCTTCTGATTCAGAATAAAATAAAATAAAATAAAGAATTAAATGCATTGGGTGGACTGTGGAAGCTCCAGAACAGGTTTTTCTGCTGGCTAAACCGAGGCCTTCCCCCAAAAGGAGCCACCATAAACTTCCTTCTGGGACATTTGCATGTTAATTGCTACCTTTGGAAACTGTGACTGACCAAGAGAAAGAAATATCACACGCTCGTCAGACTTTTGTCTATGATCCAGGCTGAGACAATAGATTGTTGGATGCCTATGTGTGAAGTGGGGAAGTGGCAATAAACATTGGATCAAACTGGGAAACCCCCATGCCCACCCTCGGCTGAACTGACAGTTGGTGGTAGCCTGGAAAGACATGACCATATTTGGAGGACAAAGGCAGCCCCATCGGTTTCAAAAGACTATTTCAGTAATACACTTTTAAGACTGTTAATTCTGTAACCGGACAGCACAGAAATGTAAAAGTTGTACAGTTTAACTGTAATTTACATGGCTTTTAAATAAGACGTGGTAGCCTTCACTGTCATATTGTGGACAGAATGGCAGAGAATTGGATAGTCTGAGGAAAGTGTATATGATGCCACTTTGAAATTCAATATTCACATGCCTTATGACAATATATCCACGTGTATAAAGTTATAGAATTTTAGGCAAAGTCATTTTATTGAAAAACCATGAAAAACTATTAGACGGATGAAACAAAGTCCTATAAACATAAATGCCATACTCTGCATGAAATATCTAATCTGCCTATGTGATTTGTTAAAGTCTCACAATTGTACACATGTGTAATTTACATTAAGAATGATTTTTGGCAAAAAGGACTGTGGGAAGGCTTTTCACCTCATAAAACACAACCCCATACACTGAGTCCCCTCGTAGAGGAGGCAACTAACTTAGGATAACCTATCTGGTTCTTGGGGGTAGGTCTAGCTTAGTTCTGCCCAACAATAAACCGGTTATGTCACCCCCTTTTTTGTAAAGGGTGGGAGCTCACAGGGAGAGACTCTCTCTCCTGAATTTCCAGCGCCTGTGTATCTTGACATTCCAGATCCACCTTTGCAAATTCCAGACTCTACTGCAAGGCCAAAGCAGAGCTGATCCTATCCCAGCCAGGCCAAAGCATTGCTGACCCTTTCCCAGCAAGGCCATTGATCCAGAAAACCCCACTAAAATCCCAATAATCAAGGGGAAAGGCTGTGGTACTTTTGGGAAGCATCCTGTGACCAAACTGGCTTTTTGCCCATTACCTGCATGCCCGCTGTACCCTTGCCATCATACAATGACCAGACTTTCCCAGATGCTTGTTGTTGGGAGTGTTCGCCCGCTATCCTGTGACCTGAGCTTTTGAGTCCAGAACCGGTTGACTGTCCAAATCCCCAAACTCAAGTGCAGATTGTGAGTATTTCCCCATCCCATAGCCACATATAGTCTACCCCATCTTGATACTCTTTCTTTGTCCTACTCTCTAAGTAATTCTATCCATACCCTGATAACTTGTGTAAAACTGTTAGAATTCTCTGTGCACCTTGTTCTTGACCTCCAAGCGTTAGTGCCACTTTTCTCTTCTTTTCTGTCTTGCATAGATCATGAGTCCTTAGCAATATTTTGATTAAATAAATACATTTTTCCTAAAGAAAAGGGGTACACTGTGTGGAGGGTTACAACTGCAGCGTAATGTTTATATTTATGGGTGGCGTTCCCCTTTCCTAGCCATTACATTTAGTTTAAGTAAAACTTGCCTTTCATTTTAAAAATCGATTTTCTTTTCTTAACTGCTTTATTTTACCTAAACCAAACCTCATTCCACCTTGAAAATCTCCTCTAATTCTTCAGATATAGCCACTCTTTCACTTCCTTACTGTCCCTCTGATGTGCATCTATTCCCCAGGCTAAAAACCGCATTCCGATTCAGTGTTTTTCACCCGTTTTTAAAAAGAAAAACTTTTGACATTTAAAGCTTTGTGTGATTTGACTGCACTGTGTTTTCAATTTCAACCAGCTTTGTGAACTGTATGATTTTTGTGATACCTTACCTTATGGTTGCTAGTATAAAACATATGCACATCATTATTTAATCACACATATAATTAATTATTTGTTAAAATCTGAGTGTCATTTTAGGTCATTGCAAAGGGTTTGTGCCTCTTAATTCGTGAGGGAAGGTTGGATTCTGATTCTGTTTGCTGCCTCATATCCCTGACTACCTGCTACTTCGTTCTATCCACTCAGAATTCAATTAATTGTGGGTTGAGGGAACATTGCAGGGGGAAATCCTAACTCTGGTGCTATCTATCCTAATTGAAAAAATGCTCCTATTCAATTGTGCTTAGGATATGTTCTTGTAGAAGGTTACCCAAGTGTATTTCAGTAGCTTTCACTTTAATTATCACCCCATTGGTGATTGCTGCCCAATAGAAAAATGGTGTGATTTTCTTTGAAATTTAAATAAATAAATAATGTGTTACCACCCACCGGCCTGGTTCATAGTCCATTGTGAACTGGGGTATTTGTAAAAGGGGGTGTGAGATGGGTCGGGTATCGGCTCAACTCGAATTCGTAGAAAATAAAGAAAAAGCATTCTTATTGAGGGCTACATCCTAGGCTAAGGGCAAGAGTCCTGATCCGGTGTGTGACACCCTGTTTGAATCCTTCACAAGAGCAAATGCATGGTGAGGCAGCAGTTACAACACTGTCATACTGCCTTTGAACTTATAACATATGTGTATCGTTTCTTACTTGCATCGCCATCAATGAACGGGCTCTCACCCAATGCATAGCAGTATACCCGTACGCTCTAAGTGTCTCATTATGCCTTATAACTTGCCCCAAGTACTCATAATGTACTAGTTAAACTGCTGCCTCCTGATAGAGATACCATATGTCTGCCTATTGTGTGTAGCACTGCCCTAGTCGTGTCCAATTACTATTGATTGCGGCGCAAGTGCTGACCCGCCACTTCTTGACCACTCGATATCATAGAACGGCCATCGCATTTGCTCATGCCTCACTGTTTGCCTTAGTGTCCATATTACCTATAGCACTAACCTTTGCCTAACTAGCCAGCAAAGACCTAACCTGAGTATTGTAGTTTTAGCCCGTCAAGGAGTGCGGTATTTGATTCACCCTATTGTCGCGAACCTTTGGAACTGTTGTGAATCATTGTAATATGCTACTATGTCTAGTAAGCCACGGCTAGCTTCCCTTTTGGAGCTCACACCTTTCCGAAGCTTCTTTACCTCTCTCACACAATTACTGCGCCTCTCATCTATGAGAATTTATACTCTGTTACTACTGCATTTGTCATGTATTAAAAACTACATTGCATTGTGCAAATATTGTTATGTAAATATCAGGACTTCGAAATGCGCAACTAATGCACATGTCTTGTATTAGGATCTCGCACCATGTTACTATTGCTTATGTCTGGTATTAGGATTTCATGCAACCAGATTCCCTTTGTAATGGTAAGCCGCCCTCTCATTGTCTAGACCAATACAACACTAGAAAAGGCGCGCTTAAATAGCACAGTTAAGATAGACTTAGCTATGCTACCACTGTACCAAGCGCTAGTTTACATCCTAATCTGCCCCATTTATTGTGACCTATCTTTGTTATAAGTCAGCAGTACCTATCCTCTCCTGGCACTCATGGATAGCCCAAGGAACCTTAAGGGTCCTGTTACTCGCATAACTATGGCATCCAAACTCCCGCCTTCAGCACTGATACAGCCATCAACCTTTCTACAACCTGCCCACCCTGATTCTTACTCCACAAAGATTACCACTTCTAACCTCACTCACTATGATTCTGGCCCAGGCTCAATCTATGGTGCCTCCCGATGCCACTCTAACTCACCTACCCGCAATCTTGCCTAACCATGGCACCCTGCTCACTGACATCATGTTGCAACAGCCACCTCAACTATCCACACCCACACCACTACCTACCACCCCCTGCCTTTTACCACTCAGAAACTTTAGACTTAGATCTAGATTCACACAAAAACATCACACCTTGATCAACAAAAACTTTATTGCAGATCCCACCACCACAGCTAACTCATCCACATCACCTTTCGCACCTAAAAATAAGCTACCCTGAGCCAAATAAAATATCCGCTTACCCATCATTAAAGCTGGCCTCATAAACGCAAGATCACTACCTGCTCACGCTTTAGATTTAGCTGACTTTATAACATTCCATGAGCTAGATTTTATTGCCATTACAGAGACCTGGCTTCACTCAGTATCAGGCCCCTTACTTGCCCTAGCCATCCCAGACAATTACTCCGTCATCTGTGCAGATAGAGAAGCCAAAAACACTAAAAGGGAGGCAGAGCCTTCATTTACAAAACTGCTCTAGGCCTAAGAAAGGTAAATAACCAACCTATACCTTCAGCAGAACTACTATCTATCAAATTACCTATCTCCCCACAACACCTAATACGATCCATTTGATCTACCGCCCACCTGGCCTAACCTCCACTTTCGAAAATTACATCTCAAATTTGCTATCATATAACACCAAAAGCAACTCTCAAGTCATCATCATGGGTGACTTTAACTTAGGCTTCCAAGATCCTAAAGACCTTAAAGCCTGTGCCCTCATGGACTTTATTGCCGAACCTGGATACACACACAGGATACATGAATCTACTCACATTAAGGGAAGAATGCTAAATTGGTAGCGGACCTAAATTGCAATATTGACATACTCGCTAATATACCCTGTGCCTGGACCGACCACCATCAAATCTCATTTACAATCAAAGCATCCGCACTACAGACTCCTCAAACCCATGCACCAGCCATGATGACTAGAAACAAACAAAATCTAACTTTAGAGAATCTCCTACCACTATTCAAACCTATCACTCACCCTTCAGTAATGCACTCAGACCCATCAGTACTAGTAGATTTATATGATGAAACAATACACAAGGCTATTAATACTATAGCACCTCTCAAGTTACGCAAATCTAAACCCTGCACCCACCTCAATAGTTGTTACACACCTCATTTAAAAAACCTTAGAAAATTGAAAAGAGCATCTGAAACATTGTGGAAGAATATCCCAACATTAGCTAATGGGGACAACTTTCCCGTAGCCTCATTCAACTATAAGGTACCCATTGTTCAAGCAAAAAAGATAACTTCAACAAACGCATCTCTAATAAGTCCAGTACTAAGGAACTATTCAACATCCTGAAAGAGCTGGAATCACAAGCCCCTTCTCCCGATACCTGTATTAAAGATGCCTTATGGTGCACTAATATACAGAAAGCATTACAAGACAAAATATCCCTGCTCCAAAAGAAAATCGAAACAAAATAAAACCTCATCTCCGTCACGGATCCAAGCCTGGATCCTCACATAGACACTAGAAAAGACCTGCCCCAATGTAACTTCAGTCCACTCACCATCAAAGAGGTTAAAAACATCATTCTGAAATTTAAATCTTCCAACTTTCAGGGAAACACATGTCCAGTCCCACTTATCAAGGAGGCTGCGAAAGAATTAGCCCCTTTCATTACCTCTATCATCAATGCTTCTTTCAAATCTAGTACAGTACCAACCAACCTAAAAGATGCTTGGGTACTGCATTGCTTAAAAAACCACCACTAGACCCTAACAACCTGTCTAATTACAGACCGATCACAACAGTGCCATTGCTGCTTAAAATACTGGACCGTGCAGCCTACCTGCAAATACAGCAACACCTTGAAGCCAATAATTTGCTAGGACTGAGAAAATCCGGTTTTTGACCTAAATACTCAAATACAGACACTGAAAGACAAGGGCAAACTAGTCTTACTTCTCTTTCTTGACTTATTAGTGGCATTTGACCTGGTGGACCATAACATCTTATGTAAACACCTCTCAATTGCTACAAACTCCTCAGATCAAGAAAACGCCTGGATTGAGTCCTTCCTTAATAATAGATCCAGGAGGGTCTTTGCACACACAGCATCCGCTATACCTACTCCAGTAACGCGTGGGGTTCCTCAGGGATCATGCGTATCCCCTACTCTCTATAACGTGTTCACCAAGCCCCTCTTTGATAAACTTGACTATCTGGGAGTCACTTACACGAATTACGCGGATGACACTCAGATACTCATACCTATCACTGGTGATTACATTATAGAGAGTAAGACCCTCAACAACATTTACCTTATTATTCAAGCATGGATGGTGTTGCATAGACACTGTCTCAACGATGAGAAGACTGTGTTGCTCCTACAAGGGTCCTCAGCCAACGTGAACAAACTAGGGGCAATATTCAACTCCTTAAATATTGATGGAAACTCCATCAAAGTGGCCAATGCTTTGAAAACACTAGGAATCTACAATGACTCTGCACTCACCTTAAAAAGACAAACGAATGCCTTGGTGTCATCCACAGCACACACATGCAAGCTCATCACGGCCTGCCACCCTTACCTGACATCTAACTGCATAACAATAACTAGAGATTTCTATCTAAACTCGATTATTGTAATGCTCTCTAGCTAGGCACCTGACAATATAACCTCAATAAATTGCAAGTTATGCGAAATATTGCCATTAGAGTAGCCTTAAACATTCCTAGGAACCAATATTTCTCTGCAACCAGACTCGCAATCAAATGGCTAAACATTAAGCAAAGAATCGAACTCAAAACACTGTCCCTCACACATAAGTGCTCAGCCAATGAAGAACCTATCTACCTGTCCAGTACAATTACCCGACAATCATCCACGCGGCCCACCAGATCAGCCCAATCACACTGCGTTTCCATTCCACGCTTTAAACAACAATGCGCTGGTGGGCTTAGCTTACCTGTCCTAGCGGAGAAGAAATGGAATGCACTACCAACCCCCCTGAGAGAGGATCCATCTTTTCCACTCTTCCGAAAAAAGGTAAAAACCTGGATGCAGGAGCAGTGACCTCACCCGGGCCTGATAAACAAATAGGCAAGCTATCGCTATCTATTGTATATATGCATCTTGTAGATATACTATCTTGCCTACTTCTCGATGTACTACTGATGTAATCATCTTCCTATTGTAATGTGTATATTTTCATATGTAACTATTACTCTGTATTCTTGCCTGCCTGATTTATTTGTAACATGTACATATAGCGCTCAGATGCCTCCGGGCTGGGTGGCGCTCTATAAATAAATAAATTATAAACTATAAACTCCAACGGCAATTACACTTTCTCAGAACAGCCATTTTACTGAAAAGGGAATGAGCTAACAATATTTTATGATAACTCACATTTCACTCAATGAAATGACTCACTTCACTGCTGTAATAGCTTAAAGTGTTTGCATAAAATGCATCTAGACATTTCCCCTATTTCGCTGAATTGACTTAACGACTTTAGCGCAATGCATTCACTTTTCTCTCAAAAAATCACTGCACATCATCCACTGGCACAATGAATGGGAAGTTCATACTTTTTCAACATACAATGATTCGAATTACTTTAACATTATCATCACCAATGAATTATACTCACACAGAACATTAAAGCAGGATTAATTGACATTTGAATTCCACAGAAATTTAAAATACTACCCCATTTACCATTTGTTTGTTCCTTAACACATCTGCATTATTGAAGAAACACAAGAAAAATGACCAGCCTTGGCTTTGTTTCTGCAAAAACAGAAAGCATCTTTCACCATCACTAAGAAAAGTACATCTCAGAACCTCAACACCACGGGTTCCACAAGTCCTTGCAGCGCCTGCGCCAGTGGTATCCTTAAAGTGTTGCACACACTTTGCAACTAACAGGCTCATGTCCAATGCCACTGGAAGACAAAGAATTGCATCACAATTCTCTGCATCCACACTGGTAGGCGCTGGTCAGTATATTTGCTTTGCATTCCACGGTTTGACTACTGGTTCACCCTGATTTAGGTCTCCATGATACACTGAAACTGCTGGTGGGCCTAGACTTTCCCAAGCATCCAGAAATGGCTACAAAATTCCTGTTGCTGGAATTGTACAGCACAATCCTTTAAATGCTAATGGCTTGCATAATGGCACTGTGTCTCCCTGTTGATTCTCTAAGGCAGGGGCCTGGAACCTTTGGCTCTCCAGATGTTTTGGACTACAACTCCTGTCCTCCATAACCAGCATAGTCAGTAGCCAAATATCATGGGAATTGTAGTCTGAAACATCTGGACAGCTAAAGGTTACAGACCCCTGCTCTATGGCATTGACTCCCGAGGGCTGAATAACGGGCTCCAGCTATTAGGCTCTGACGATATCAATCTTGCTTTCGGCACACACCCCCATGGTAGTTAGGCATTGCCTGCAGTGTGTACCTTCTCACTGCGCTTGAAAATCTGTCCATGGATTTGGTAGATGCACACTTCTTCATCGGCCTCTTCTGCACTTCACACTGGTGGAACAACTATAGTGACCCCGTTGCAGGATTGTATTTGTCTTGAGGGGTGGTCTTGTTCAACAGTTGTGTCCTCACACAGCGGCTCTACACATTTGATTCTTTGCCATCAATGTTGTGGTTTATCAATGGCCACACCGCTGAGGCAATCAGCAGATATAGATCCCCTCTGGTGACTTACATAGTGATAGGAGAATAGATGAAATCAGTATCTTAATGTCTCTGGATTCCTGGAAACATCCATCATCGATGACGATAGCAGGCACGCACTAAAATAACTGGCACTCTCAGTATAGGCTGGCTTAGATGCCTGTGAACTTCTGGCCTTCATACTGGTGCTGAGGTAAACACCCGGGAGATCCTTTAAGAGAAGGGGGCCTGTACACCATCTCTTGGCACTTCCAGTCAATAGGCATGCCCGCTGCCTATTATAGAACTCTGGTACACAGCAGCCTTCTGCCAAGACTTGTTCCCTCATTATACTGCTTGGGTTCTGTCAAAACATTCGGTTAAAAAAAAGAGAAATCTTAATTTTACATTTTAAAAATATTTCCGGGAACATTACACAACAGCATTTCAAATCATAGTCAAACATGTTTACCAGTATTTTTAAAAAAATGTATTTATTTAGTTTCTTTTTTTTATTTGTTCGTGGTTTTGCCAAGAACCTTTACAAAAGTAAAAAAAAAGCAATACACAGCTTCAAAAGGGAAAGTCTAACACATAGGACAAGAAAGAAAAGGAAGAAAAAGGAAATGATAAAGAAAGAAATAAAAAGAAAAAGAGAAAAGAATAGACTTACAATCACTTAAGAAAGATAATCATCCAATAATGTTCACCAGTATTATACAACAGAACTTAACAGGAGAAATATGCTTAACCTTATCACCCCCTAATAAGACAGCAAAAGTAAAATAAAGAAGGACACCTCTGCTATGCATTAGTCACCAGATATAGGGCCCAACCAGCTTCACCGCCCTCCACGTCCCGAGGTTAGCCTACCACGTGGGCGTTTATCTCCCCAACAGCCACCTCGCATTCAGCATCTCCCCTCCTATGTTAATGAAAAGTGTTTCAGGAGGTTCGACCTGCAGTACATTTGTTCTCTATCCCTCACATAGTTGATAAAGGGAGACCACCACCCGTGAATATCTTTGGAAGGTCCCCAACATGAGGGCTGAAACCTTCTCCATAGCTAGACCTCCCAGATCGTCACCCACCAATACGCCATAGCGGGGACCATAGGATCTTTCCACTGGCTCTCGATCACCAACCTCGTGGCTTAAAGCAAATGAGTAATAAGAGACGCCTTCAGCCCAGCCATAGGATATCCCCTCTCTGGGTCTATATTACCCAAAACCCCACACACTGGGTTCCATGGAAGAGACCACCCCGTGATGTCTTTGATATGCAAAAGAACCTCCTTCCAAATAATCGTGACCACAGGGCAGTTCCACCACATATGCTTCATATCACCCTCGTTACCACAGTCCCTCCAGCACTGTGGCGATATTCCCTGACACTCAATCATTGTGCTGTCAGGTACCATTTCAGGCACATTTTAAGTGCATTTTCTTTAACCGTGGTGAACCTGGATGACCTCCGTGCCCTGTCCCATATGTGAGTCCAGCCCTCCTGTTCAATCCAGTCTTCCCTCGATGTAGTCATATAAGAGAGGGAATCGGAAGGAAGATGCCTTTGTAGGAGCTGGTAGGTTTTGGATATTCACCTTGATGGATCTCCACCTCTAAGTGTCAATTCCAAACCTTTTGGGGCCCAGTTTCCCATCACTTGAGTTCCATGTTGCAACACCCAATGCCGCAACTGATTATAGTTAAACCACTCCTGTTCATCTACTCCAAACTTCAACTTACAATCTTCAAACGATAGCGAGAGACTCCGAAAATACAGCTCCCAAGCTCAAGCAGAGACTTCCAGGCTGCAAAGCCCATACCAGATAAACCCGTAGAGAAATCCACATACTGTAAGACTGGAGAGAAAGTACCCAGCCCTGGTGAGATCCCACTTAGTCGCATCACCCCGTTCCAATGTTCAAGAGAAACCTTTGTAAAAATAAGGAGAGCTCCCTGTGCTATCCTAGCCTTACTGCTCAGGAACGGCACGTGCCTCAATGACAGGGCCGTAGCTGCCTGTTCAATATCTCTCCAGCTCTTTAATCCCCCGTCAGCTCCCCACTCAAACATCTGCGCTATCTGTGCCACCAAAAAATACTTTTTTATATCCGGCACCCCTAGACCTTCCAGCTGCTGATTCCGTAACATCACCTTCCGTTGAATCTGTTGCCTCTTCCTTCCCCACACATATGTCAATATCTCACCCTACATTCTACTCAGTGTAGTCAAAGGGATCCGCAGGGGCAGAGTGCAAAATGCATATAATAATATCGGCACCAGGGACATTTTTTACTGCCGTAATCCTCCCCATTCATGACACCTCTTGTTGATCCTAGCGCTTCAAGGCTTCCGCGCATTTCCTCACTAAGGCAGGAATATTAGTTTCATACAGCGATTGGACCATAGGTGGCACCCTGGTGCCCAGATAGTTAGTGGGATCTTTGGACCATGAAAACTGGGACAAACCCTATATTTCCACAAGTTCCAGGGAAGTCTCCCTTGCTACCACTGTGGTCTCTCTTGTGACCCCGAAAACATATGTAAAAAAAACGTTTTTTTTTTTAATGCAAGCTCCTTGTGGCTATTTGCTTCTGGAGTGGCTGGCTTTCTTGATCAGGCATTTAAAAAAAAATAGGGGTTCCACAAGTCTAACACTTTCAGCAGGGACCCTACATAACAAAGAATAGGAATAACAAATAATTTGACTTCCTGGAATTCTCTACAATAATTGCTAGACTCATTAAAGGTTTATTTCAGGCACACTTCAGAGGGTGAGACACTGATTTAGTCTATTCTAAACACCTCAACTCAGCCTTTCATCCTTCTGACGTTGACAAATACCAACAAGGTTAGGTGATATTGTATGTACGTTTGTTCTATATAAAGCACTTCAGCGTAAGTGCCATATAATAACACATCATTATCATTTGGCCAAGGAAATCTGCTTGCATTCACAATAATGTGGTAATATCGTAATATGGGTGTATACACACTGATCTTAATGATACAAATGGCGATCAATTCTTGTATGAAATGTATATCACATTATAGTGAAATCGTAACCATATTTTTCTTAGTGAACTCAGGAACAATGCTATGTGATGCCACTTCCTGTTTTGTCAAGGGATGAAAGGTCATGTTGCATCGCTTCCTGTGATATCGATTTGGGGTCGGGTCAAATGTGATGTCATCAGATACCAAGGGTTATGTGATGTCACTTCCGCTACCCCTGGCAATTTGGTGAAATGACGTCCCTGACTAGTTCTTCCTCGGAAACATCCAGGCCTTGAGATTTATCTCTGTTAATCCTGAAGCCAGAGACCTCTTCAAATTCATCAAGAACCTTCATTGCAGCAGGATAAGGGCAAACAATCCTGCTCAGAATAAGTGCAATTTTGTGCTGCACCCCTCCCCCCCACAATACATTCCATGTATATCCACCTGGACCCAGGGCTCATGTCGGGGGTACACGCGGGCGGACGGAGTCCACCCACTTTATCCAGAGGGTGGACGCAGTCCCCCCTAGCTAAAATGAGAAACATTGAGTGTCCTCCTTTAGGAAGGAAAGCCAACATCAGGGATCAAACCGCAATCGTCAGGTTTGTAGGCTGGACACTTCACCACTGTACTATATAACCTGATGAATGGTAACAAACAACTAAAGGTGAAATTTCCCATTTCGGTACTGCAAGTCCCAGGGAAAATATGTGTATTGGTTCTTGGAGTTTAAAACATGCACACCTTTTAAAGCTTTGAAAAACACTGTTAGAAGAAAATATCCTCTCTTGGTTTTGTGTGTGTGTTGATTTTATGAAAAGCAAATGCCATTCGTTCTATTCAATTTGTGTGGTTATGCAAAGCCAATTTATTGAAATGTGCATATTTTACCTTGATATGTTAATTTCTGGCGACGTCACATCCCACTGAGTTTGTTGAGGAGTCCCCCCACTTTAATTTTTAGGACTTGACCCCTGCTTGGACCCTGATAACGCTTGACATAGGCTCAATTGCTAATGCGAATGTAAGTGGTGACAGAAGGTAACCTTTACGAGTTCCCCTCCGAATAGCTATCGGGGACGAGAGCTGTCTATTCAATTTGACCCTGGCACTTGGAATCTGGTATCCTGCCTGCAAAAACCTCCAAATCCTGCCACCATACCCAAAGGTGACGAGCACACATCCAATATATGCCGAAATACATAATACAACTACTTATGGGCATCTAAATCCACAATGCCAATCTGTTGACCCGTCCTATGCACCCAATCTATCACATTCACCAGCTACCGGACGTTGGGCCTTATTACGACCCTGGCGCTAAGTTTTTAACGGCGCCGTAAAAGGCTGCGGCGCCTTTAAACATTTAGCGCCTTACTACGAGTTCCCTTTGCGGGACCCGATCTTAACGGCTGGTCTACAACAGCCGTTGAAGTAGGGACCGGCAAAGGGACCTTGGTGCTAAGTACGGTACCACAATTTGTGGTACCTTACTTAGCGCCTTCCCCAGTCCCATAGAGCCCTATGATAGTACCAACACAGCTGAAAATAAATCTCATTAAACATATTAATTGATCTGGGCTTCTATCACTGAGTAACATCCCAAATCAACCATACAGGTCATGCCCTTGATGAGATGTTCAGCTAAAACATGTCTTCTATCAAAGGTTTGTAGGACACAACTATTTTGGTTTGACTACCTCTTTAACCTAGTATCTTTCCAAAGTAATATAGCAAAACCCAAGCCAAAAATAACAGCCTACAGCCTATGTCAAACATTATAGTGGACACAGAAGGCTGTGTTCTTTGATCTGCTTACGCTGAAACCCCTTAAAGAAAAACAGTTTTTGGAAATATTTTGAATGAATGGACTTCAATGCATTTAACCTTGCTGGTGGAAAAATCCCAAGTCTGGCGACAGTGTTGATGGAAATTAATGTGTGTTTGAACAGGTTTTAACATAATCTTTCCTTGCTTTCCTACATCCAAATTACCAATTTAAATTGCTGCTGGCAATCTGCTTTGGCCTGTGAGACAGTTTTTGGTCAAATTCATTTTTGTGTTTTGAAAGGTTTTAATGCAATCACACTGGCTTGCAATATACATTTTTAAAAAAGAGTGACAAACTTAACTCTCTACTCGATTCTGACAGATGTGCATACCAACCTGATATCATATGCATATTCATATGCATATTTGGCTGCTTTGTCATTTGTTTTTCATGCTATGTTATGTCGTATTTGTTACCAGGTGGCTGTGCTATGCTACTGGATAATAGCTTAAAAATGGTATGGTTTCTTATGTTTGATGACATGGCCGAGATTCTTGTGCAAAATTTGTTCTGTTCGAATCTTTGAGCCAATTTATAGGTGCATCAGTGCAAGTGCAATTAGCAGTACGCAAAAATATATCAAAAGCAAAAGCATTATTTCAATGTATCAATGGGACAAGGGTTAAAATTACCCCAGTGAGGAAATGTATTAAAAGAATATGGCCATCTTTATTGGATATATGTGATTGCTGCGACCCCCAGAAGTCCAACAGCCGAAAATGCTGACTTTTTTTTCCAACCCCCCTTTACACCACATACATATGCAGAGGTAGACGCCCTCAGCCCCCCATACTTGTATTATATCACATACCCCCAACATATATATGTGGTGTAAGGGAAGGTCGAAAAAAAAAACAGTTGCCATTTTCGGCATTGGGAATTCTGGAGGCGACATTTTGGTATATTTCCTCTTCATTCAGGGTTTCCTCAGTCGGCAGCTGTCCTCCCTTTATGTCCATGTTTCACAACTGACATAAATGTCTGCTTTCCTAGCCAGACAAAAGTCAAAACAATTGTCTTACTCCGAACTTCTTTTAATAGACAAGGGACACGAGTCTCTGTTTTTTTCGTCAGTAGTTGTTTCCCTCTGCTTCCACAAGACGGGCAGCAATGAAGACAGAGAGATCTGCAGATTTGGAGGGAAATCGGATGCAGGCCCGTTCTGGGGTCCTGTAAACAGCAGCCATGTTTCTTTGCTGGTAAAGTCATTCCATGCGGTTTCACGTTTGGATACATTGTGTGAAGGTAAGGATTTCACAAATAACTTTTGGATTCCCTAAGCTCCACGTTGGAGATATACTCTAGATGATTATGCTGCATAGGACTGGGTTGACTTACATTTGGTTGTTTTGGCCTATTTATTTAGACATCTGTGGTGCGCAGATGTATGAAGAAACAAATTGTTCATTGGAAATTTGAGGAGCCTCTCGATGCTGACATTGGAGATCTTTTCTTGGCCCCTCTTGATGAAAGCGGTAAGGCCCCACACACTCTCCTGAGCAATTGAATGATTAGAACATTAGAGTAGGTTCCTTTGGTATACTTGATTGAGCGTAGGTACTAGAAGAACGCCTCCTTACCGCCATGATATATTTGGTTGCTAGGTGTGTACTTGAAAGATTTTGTGAAGAATTGATCTACTACAGACCAGGTGGACATCCGTGGTCCCCCCTTTTACTCGTTATTGATGCAAGCCATTCAGGTGAATGATAGCTACACAATATGGCAGATGACAGTAACATTTTTTGCTGTCACCAAAGATCTCAAAACTAAATGTTCTTTTATGTTTGTTTCAGAATTGGGAGAAGAATGATGTATATCTCTTGGCATAACTTATGTATAAGTTGCTCCTGACCAAGGGTTAAGCCCAGACAGCATTGAGTTTAATTTATTTTTCTTTGTAATTTTGAATTTTAAATTCTATTTTTTGACTACACATGGCCTTAAACATTTCTCTATACCATTTACATTAACCTAGTGATTGACTGTTGAAGAGGGAAAATCGAGACCAAACCCATGCCCCCTCACCCCAAGCGCATACATAGAAGAACAGCAGGAAGAACAAGGAGCGCACTTATCATTTGAACCAGGCCCCAGCGCACCCATGGGTGACAAATATGCTGAAACACACCCACTTCACCAACAGTGCAACTTCCATGCTACATTACAATCAATGCTGCAATATCACACTCTACAAACATAAAAATCCCTGTTTAAAGGCTTGCAAATGCCTATATGAATTAACATGGTCTAAATGCACAGTGTAAAGCCATGTTCCAGGAAAATTACAGCCAAGTTCATTTCACTCACTGAACACTGGCTGCGGAAGCCTTCAGCAAACATTCCTCGCAAAACCCCCGAACTGCCAAGGCCGCACATTCAAGATAAAATTGCTTTCTGCAGACAGACATTTTTTAATTATCCACAAATGCGAATAAATCACGGCAACCCAGTGTGCTCTTTTTTTTTTTCTTTCCGGGAAAGAAAGACATTTTCTCAAGGACTCGCACAACATTGAAACATAAATTGTAACAACAATGGCGCAGCCCAGCGCCCAGAGCCCAGGTGCGAACTGCTTGTTCAGCTAAAAAGTTATGGGAACAAGGTCATATTGTAACAAGGTGGGATTAGATAATGGGGACTGGCACAGATAAATCAACCCACTGATGCAAAAGGTTAATATCCAATTATCAGGCTCTCTATAAGGGCTACATAGGTAACCTACCACTTAGTAGCCAATAGCAGGAGCAGATAGGTTTCTGGGAGCTGATCCAATTCTGTGAGGTCAGCCTGCAGTGTGATTATAAAGCTGGCTTGCAAGCCAGCCCCGGGGGAGACGGCGCCTGAACTAGCAATATGCACGATGCTCTGTGTGTTTTTTTCTTTTTTCTTTGCCCAGAAATAAATGCAGTTTGAAACATGCTGCTGCCTGCTTGGGACTCTGTTGCATTTCTGGGGGCCATATGGGAGGTGTTGGGGCCTCCCATAGCTGGTGAGGGTATGGCTGCTGGCCCCCCACTGCCCTGGGGGGCGGGGGGGAGTCCAGTTTCTCCCCAACAAGTTGGTGCCCTCTGTGAGGCTCATTGCTCATTGTAACATGGGTAAATGAGCACTGCCTGCGCAAGCCCTGCGTTGGACTGAGCTCCCTGCCGCCGACTCAAGGAAGCTGTGGGACCCTCGCCTGCACCTGAAGACCACCGGAAAACGCGTAACCGGCTAAAGGCTTCGGGGGCCACTTGGAAATACCCCGCTTGAGGGCAGGTGAGAGCCCTGCAGGAGAAGGGGTCCGGTGAAGCGCATTGAGGGGGTGTCCAGCAGCGGTGCAACTGCCAGTGCAGCATAGGAAAATGTAAGTCAACCAGCAACATGGGCTTTGAGGGGGGAAATGTTTAAAGTATTATGATGCATTGTTGATCAGTATGTTGCAGAAATGTTAAGTTATTTTGTTTGGGTAGAAACTGAGGGAGGGATTGTAAATTGGGTTTTGGGTGATTGTACATTGTCGCAAAATTCAGCGCATTGGTGGTGATCGGCACGTGAATTGTAGTTGGGACTGGGGCGGTGGCAGTGGTCCCTTCTTGTGTTTTTGAGCCTATTGGGTGGGGTAGTGACTCCCTACATATAGAACAGGAGTGCCGCGCTGATTGGTCTGGATGGTGATTTCATGTACGGGGTCTGGATTTCCTATGAATTGACGTTATAGATCAATGAGTAGATGAGGTTCCCTGCTAATTGAGCATTTTAGTTCAGTGAGTGGATGATGTTTTCCCGCAGGAGGTAGCTAGATTGTTCCCGAGTGCAGAAGATAGTTGGCTGGTTAAGGTCCCCTGGTGAGGAGCGTATCACACGTTAGGCGACGCAGCGTGTGCAGTCCAATTATAAGAACTTTTATTATAGTTTACCTTGTTCCAGTTGAGACAGGAAGACAGCTGTGGGGATTGTGGGGTTTTATTTTGGGATTTTTGTGGGGTGGGAGAAATGGGTTATTGTTCTGTGTATGCACATTTGTCTTTTCATTTGCACTGTGTTTTTAGTTTGGTGACGTCACCTTCAGATTGATGCATAGGACACAAAGTTTTGATGGTGAGGAGATAGTGGTGTGGTTTTGGATTTGGAGAATAGGTGACCCAGAGGCGGTGTGTGGAAGACACATGCGCAAGATTGTGGGGGTGTGCCGGAGAAGGCAATGGTTTGGTGAAGATGGGCTGCACGTGGAGTGCACTGGCTAAGGTGCGGAGCCAAGAAGGCTCACAGAAGTTGAAAAATGTTCAATTATCTTCTAACTCTTGCTCCCTGAACAGCGGACTATCGAAATTTTCGAATTGAATAGAGGTAAAATGTATCACACAATACAGAAATGACTCCCCTTCACTTGTTGTGTAGCACACAGCTTCCATGCTGAAATAAGTCAGTAAAACATAGTGTGCAAAGATTAAAAAGTACTGAAGGTAAATTAAAAAGACCATGGCTGCTCATAGGCGGCTTCTCCAGAAGCGTGCAGCAATCGCTAAGGACACACATACACATCACTTACACGGGAATAGCTTTAAAAGCACATGGCTACAGTTGAACTGTGTGCACGAAGGAAAGGGAAAATGCGAGGGGTCAGCGAGGGGTCAGCTGATGCTGAACCAGCACGAGCAGAGGGAAGAGGGGACTCACCCTTCTGAACCTCCGGGAGTGTAATATTTGATGACACAGGGGCAGAGAAAGGCAGATGAGGACAAGTAGGCACAAAATAAATCATTCAAGTATGCGATGGGATACACACGTACAAGAATCACAATAGCAGTGTCAACAATCACCACAATATGCACCGCCCATGTGGGGAGGATACATGGGGCAGGATGGGATCATTTCAGCAGACACCACAAGCACCAACACAGGTACTGTCACCACTACATGTACAGACACAACAAATGACAGCACCACTACCCCAGGACTGACTAGAATAACAACACAGGGGCACTGCACAGCAGCCAGCACCCATACAGAACACTGACACAATAGCAATGGTACCGGTTGCATGACTGGGAGGGGTCTTCCTGATGGGGAACAAACCTTTCAAAGGACATAGATTGACATTATACCGCTAATAGGACAGCCCAAGACAAACTTGATTTGACTCACTCTGCCACACACACTCATGCTCCACCTCCCCGACAGAGCGGGCGAGACGCGCGCCGACACACACACTCACGCACACTCAATAATGCAGAGGACAATTGCATAGGGGTGGTGATAGGTATCAAAACATTTTCTTTTCTGGGTGACAGTGGGGCGACTAGACCATGCATTAGGGAAGAGACATTTGTGACATCATGAGCGATGTGGATATGACCACCTTATTAACAGAGAAATCCATAACTTGTTAAACACCAGGCATACACATGTTGAAAGTAAGGAAGATTGTTTAAGAATAATGGGGGTGCACGGTACAGAGGGGGGTGCATAATGATAGCGCATCACAAGAGAGTACATTTAGCTACATTTTGAGCACACATCTTTCAGTGAGGAGACTGGGCTCATGAATACACAATTAACACAGAACAATTAAATGAGACACACAAGGTGGAAGAAGGTGCACTTGAGGGGGGAGGCCTACATTTCATTGACAGTTCACCACAGGAGGAGAGAAATAGGGGTAAAGGGTGGATGATCCATGTTCCCAACAGAATTAATTTGGCGACAAAATAACAGTGCAAGTGGTGATGCCACTAGCGCTTTTGAAAATAGCACTGGCACAAATGCATTAGCCAACACACATAGGGAAAGAGGTCATTGCTGCACGAACTGGAGAATAATGGTTGTATTAAAATGTGAGAGCAGATATTGGGGGGAGAAAAATATTTTGTTTAAATGTAACAGTAATTACAGTAGTGGAGTAATAAAATACTAGACTAAATGAGTAATTAACAGAGTAGGTAGGCTTTAAAAAGTGGACATGGGGTGGGATAGAGAGAATGGGAGTAAATTGGTAGCGGATTTCATTAGTACCAGCTTAAAGTGCCTGCAGTTCACTGCGAGGCACGCCCTGAGAAGTGTGAGAGGAGCCATAGAAAAAAAAAAAAGATTTAAAAACCCTGCGATTATCTTAACTAAGTAACATGGTGCACTTAATTTAGAAACACAGCCACCCTATATGACAAATTTACCACCCTTATGTTTCCGTATTTAGCTTGTCAGTGCCTGATGCCCCACGGGACAAAGGCACGCACTATCAATAGCTTACAACAAAAGCACAGTAAATATAAAGATCCAAAGGCCCATTTGTACACTAGCACCTAAATTGCGTATATATGATCCGAGTGTGCAATGAGTATCTTTACATAAATTAAGTGCCTACCCATTTTCTGGGTACATTTCGAATTGTGTAACAATTTACAATCAGACCGCCATTGAACGCCACCAGGTGGTGACAGGATGGTGCACAGGTGTACCATTGGCTCCTCCCACTAGGACACTGAATAGTGTGAGAGTAGTGCAGAGAGGTTAGGTCAAGAAATTGAAGAATATGTAAATTCTCAGGTCTCAAGCGCTTCCATTTCATTTCTCGCCAGATATAAAGGACCCAGGGCAGGCCTGAAGACAACGGACAACCAACACCCAATGGCTATGGACTACAGTGGGACATTTTCCCCTCCTGACAGACTTTGTTAGAAGTGTAAGGCGTCAAGCCCTACAAAGCGGTGGCCACCCTGGCAACGAGGGAGCAACGATCAACAGGGCCAATGCAAGAGATTTTCATGAACTGCAAAATAGCACGAACACTCCCGAGTTAGGGAAACATGGCCATCATATGGTCCAACGCACACTAGCAACTAGAATAGGGACCGACACACGCATTCCCAAAGTTTAATTGTGGTTCATATTACATTTTGTGCACCTACAGCTGTAACACTGTTTTGTTTCTTCTCTTTTCCCCGCACATGCAGGTTGTTGCGTATGTATGCTGTTAGAAATGTGTAGGAAATTTCCTTAATGTTATCTTCCATTAGAAATTGTGAGGTCTACTGAGTAAAACATTGTGAAGCATTCCCCACTCAATTGCCCACCCTATCAAGAACCTCAGACCCCTTAGAGCATGTTTCCCTGAAGTATATTTCCTTGCTTCCATTGAATAAACAGCCCAAGATTTTCCCTACCCATATTGAGAAATTTTGAAAACACGAAATGTCCAGGGGGAGGTTTGATTTTTGCCCTTAGTAATTGTTTAGTTCGCGGAGCTTGAGGTTACTAACAAGTACTAACGTATTAACGCCTTTCTTGCGATTTTCAGGCGGGCAACTTTATCGTCTCATTAGCTGCAAGGACCCAGCAGCGTAAGTGGTTATGGGCACGCAAATAAGGACTTTTACCTTCACAATGGGACTATTAATGATGAACGAAATAATGGGGGCGGTACTTTGAAAATTATATGTAATGATGAGCATTACCGCTGTATCCCCTGCTAACATTCCCTAACCTAAGCAGGAAGAGTTACGGCATCAGTGGGTAAGGAAAAGCTGCTGCTAAAGTAAAGAGAGTTAAGGGCAGACACAAAGGGAGTAAAACATACACATAACACACATAGCAGAAGTGACCAACAACATGCACACATGTACAAAATTGGTAGGGACACCACTGGAGAGAGCTGTCCTGACTGCTCTTCAACATATGCCGGAAGAGAATTGACTACAACAGAAATTACTATAGCAGAGCACGACGCCCATGTATCCCAAGGTGTGAAGAAGATTGCAAGGGAAGACAGCAACATTGAGATTGAAAAAAGAAAAATAAATAAATAAATAAATAAATAAATAAACAATAAAAGAAGAAAGAAAAACAAAAAGAGAGAAGAAAAAAAAAAAAAATAAAAGAGACAAAAATATGATAAGTGCCTAACAGAGTGAGAGAAAAGAGCAAAGATGGTCACTGAAGAAGGACGTATACTGTTAAGGTACCAACGTTATGTTACCAGCACAACAGTGACAAGAAGTGGACAATCATTCTGGATGCGAGAAGGTTGAGAGAAGTTGCGAGATGAGAGCAGGAACATCACTGCTTATGGACTTCTATTGAGCACATGCATCTAAAGATCAAGAGAAACTACCACTGAATTGGGGAGGAGAGTGTTCATTGGTGCGCATCAGCATGCCCTTGTTGGGGCTGACCAAGGAAGATGTGAAGAGTGACACATTCACCAAGATGGAAAACAACGGAAGAAGAGAAACAGACAGAGGAGTAAAAAGAGGGGGGAATTACTTCTCGAGCGAGACAGAAGAATGATTGGGTGCAGTACCAGCATACTAAAGAATGATCAGCAAAAAATGCATCTGAAAAGAGAAAGCAAAGAACTAGCTAGTGCTTGCATGGTAATGGAAGACATCATGACTGCCTGGTTGATTGAAGGTGATAACGGAAGGACTAGTACCGAGCACAGCATCATTGTGCAAGATAGAGATACATTGCAAGGTGTAAGAGAACAACAGAAGGAGACATCGGAATGCAAATAAGAGACATGGTGAAAGGAAGAGCCAGACTAAGATAGCAGTGTGCAACATGGTTCCAGCAGTAATAAAGGTGGCTACTCCCTGTGATCAGAGGAAGTACGAAGGGAAGTGAGTGTGGTGGAACACAGAAGGAGAACACTCATATATGTACTGTTCATCAACAACAATGCAGAAAATAATGGTCACTTCAAGGAATTGACAAAGATATGCAGACCGGAAAGAGGTGAATGTTGCTTGGTGGTGTGGTCGACAAAGTCGACCAGAGGGGGGACTGAAGAGGGAAAATCGAGACCAAACCCATGCCCCCTCACCCCAAGCGCATACATAGAAGAACAGCAGGAAGAACAAGGAGCGCACTTATCATTTGAACCAGGCCCCAGCGCACCCATGGGTGACAAATATGCTGAAACACACCCACTTCACCAACAGTGCAACTTCCATGCTACATTACAATCAATGCTGCAATATCACACTCTACAAACATAAAAATCCCTGTTTAAAGGCTTGCAAATGCCTATATGAATTAACATGGTCTAAATGCACAGTGTAAAGCCATGTTCCAGGAAAATTACAGCCAAGTTCATTTCACTCACTGAACACTGGCTGCGGAAGCCTTCAGCAAACATTCCTCGCAAAACCCCCGAACTGCCAAGGCCGCACATTCAAGATAAAATTGCTTTCTGCAGACAGACATTTTTTAATTATCCACAAATGCGAATAAATCACGGCAACCCAGTGTGCTCTTTTTTTTTTCTTTCCGGGAAAGAAAGACATTTTCTCAAGGACTCGCACAACATTGAAACATAAATTGTAACAACAATGGCGCAGCCCAGCACCCAGAGCCCAGGTGCGAACTGCTTGTTCAGCTAAAAAGTTATGGGAACAAGGTCATATTGTAACAAGGTAGGATTAGATAATGGGGGCTGGCACAGCTAAATCAACCCACTGACGCAAAAGGTTAATATCCAATTATCAGGCTCTCTATAAGGGCTACATAGGTAACCTACCACTTAGTAGCCAATAGCAGGAGGAGATAGGTTTCTGGGAGCTGATCCAATTCTGTGAGGTCAGCCTGCAGTGTGATTATAAAGCTGGCTTGCAAGCCAGCCCCGGGGGAGACGGCGCCTGAACTCGCAATATGCACGATGCTCTGTGTGTTTTTTTCTTTTTTCTTTGCCCAGAAATAAATGCAGTTTGAAACATGCTGCTGCCTGCTTGGGACTCTGTTGCATTTCTGGGGGCCATATGGGAGGTGTTGGGGCCTCCCATAGCTGGTGAGGGTATGGCTGCTGGCCCCCCACTGCCCTGGGGGGGGGTCCAGCTTCTCCCCAACACTGTTTTACAGTACAGTGATGTGCACGAGACGCTAGTGACCTTACCTTGAGGACACTTTTGTGTATGTTCATGTTTGTCCAACCTTGTTCCAGAGCTGTTTTCTCTCCCCCACACCTAAAAAAAGGCACATTTACCATTACATTTCATTTACTTTTTTACTGTGTGTGCACCGGCACCTGACTGTTTGTTTTACATGGTTACAACATTCCCAGGATCACACCTTACAACTGTCAAATGCTTAATATCCTGACCACTTCTGAGGTAAAGCCATGCTCACGTCCATGGAGCATCTCACAAAAAACGGTGCCAGACGGTCACTGCATACAGAAAGCTGAACATCTGGTCTATCCCCCCGTACACCTGTTTGTCGCCATCCACATTTGCCTTTCATACAGTCTATTCTTCACTTGGCTGATAGGCTTGGCAGTCCATGAATTACTACTCCCTGCAGCTAGTTTTCTGAGGAAATTCAACATAATGCTGGTCAAAGCGAGCTGACATGCGTCAAGGGGCCATTTGACCACATTTAAAATCCATCATGCAGCCATACACTACACTTTGTAATGTTCTATATCATTGATCTAAATTCCCTCTTCTCTATAGACACTATGAAATTCCACTTAAGGTTTTGCACAATTCTTTCACATTCCAGGCTTTCTGGAGCATCATGCACCCAACGCATTGCAAACATGACCCCCTCTACTTCACTTACATGTTTATGCATTTGTCAGCTTCTATTTTATTTAATACCCCTCCCCCCGTTTCTTTTCCTCCACTCTCTCACCTTCTCCTTGCGTCGCAGACTATGGTCTGGAAACACCAGGCAGGCGTACAATGTCCCACTTGTCTGACAAGCCTAAGTTGTGTGAGGGTGATTTGCTGCTATATTAAAGCCTGTTTGTAAGCAATGTCAGATCCCCTATATTGGGGATGATCATGGCTTTAAAAGCTTGTTCTGTGAAAAGGTGTCCATCAGGAGGATCTTCATTTTATCCCAGTGTGAATTGTCCAGAAGAGACATCTTCCACGCACGGATGAACCACACATTTGAGAGCTCCCTTACTGAGGATGAACAGAGCTTAAATAGCCTATTTTTTGGAACGGCACCCTGTCAGGCGGGCCTACAATAACGTTTGAGCCAACTGAGCCTTTGCAGAAGAGAAATGTCATTTTTTATATCAATCTAATTCTCCCACAAAGAAGGCGCTGCGAGATTGCCCTTCAACAATACCTTTCTGACATTTCAAACGGTGCCACAGCTGCTCTTCCTTCCTGACCCAATCCTCAAGGCCTTCCTTGCATGAAAATAAACTCAAAATCGCACTGATTGTCTAACACCTTCAGTGCCCGGGAGGGTGAAACCTTCTATCGTGGATTCCAATAAAATGGTTTATTGGAAATGAAAGAGCTAAAGAGAAGGAAGATTAAATACAATTATTGAAAGTCTCTTTCAGAATAAGGTTTGACAACTTCTAAGTTACAAGCAAATGCGTAACAGCAAACTATTCTCAGCAATAAGGAGTATGTCCAGTGCATCTCGAATGACCCACATAACACTACAGAACTATTTAATGTCTACAGCGAAGTGTCTTCCCCTTGGAATCTGCAGTCAAACCTTAAATCGGCTAATGAGCCACTGAGCACCTTCATCTCCAAAATAACCAATATCAAATAATCCATAACACTGTGCGACTCCCCCTACTACAGTCTGAGGCTTCAGCCACCCTGTCACCGGTGGTGTTCAACTCAATCCAATGTGTCACTCATTTAGGGTACACTGTATTGCCTCCCTGATGAAGGATTCCTGTTTAGAGTTTCACTTGTTCTTCCAGATTCATCAAAGAACACATTGGGCCAATCATCGCCTTTCTCTCCACCCTCCCCCCAACAATTATTTCTGCCAGGGATTTAGGGAGTATGGGGCTTGGAATTGTATGCTGTGGCTTGTTTCATCACAAAAAGGCCAACAAGCCTTTCAGATGTGGGGCAATGGGCCCTGGGACTATGTTTTCCAGGAGTCACTGGGGCTGGCAGGTCCCCCATATAAAGCCCTGCCTTGCCCATGCCAGTAGCTGGTAATTGACATATGTGGCATGGGCAAAACAAGGCTCTGTCATACCTTTGCATTTAATTATGGTGTTCTGATGTCCTGCATGTTCTTGATGGAAGGTCTCTAAGACACTCCTGCACCCGAGTTTCAGTTCTGGTTTTTAGTTAACCACAGCAGCAGTATTCACATGTTCGCTTCTCTGGGTAGTTCGCTTTTCCTAAAACAGCGTCTGCTCTGACACGCTGCACCGACACCTGCCTTTAAGAACGCTGTGGCCTCTCACCTTGACGGCACTGCGGCTGTGGTGTTCCCCTTACTCTTCAGAGTTACGAGGAAAACGTCTTCTGTTCAATTGTATTGTATTGTAGTTGTAATTTATATAGTGCTTTTTTACCATTATTATAATGTGCTGGTGGTGGGAACGCCCTCAGGGACAGAAGTCCAGAGTGTTGGAAGTCACGGAGTAGGATTAGAATGCATGTGTGCATTTGGCTAAATAAGGCTTAGCAGGCCTGGCCAGGCTCCAGTAGAAGGCAACCCAAAAGGTCAGGCATGTGAATGGGTGCTTAGAGGAGTCAGGAGATGGTGTGAGTGCTAGAGACCCACTATGTGTCCAGCATTCCCAAATTTGTTATAGGTTTTCACTACATGTTGATGTCGGGGATGTTGAGGCGTAGTATGGTGTGCATAAGTTTAAAAACAATAATTACCCAGCTAGCCCGAATGTTGTCGTAGGTCGTAGCTGTATTCTACTGTGAGTGGATGGATCGCCGTGCCTGTGGTGGATGTCCACTGAAGGGGTGCATTTATACACACCAAGAGCACAGATGGAGCTTATCTGTGATGTCGCAGTGATGTCATAAAGTCTGTGGAAAAAGACCAGCAACACTCCTAGATTCATCTAGGCGCTAGAGTGTTTGGGGGCTACACTCAAGTTTTCTTGGCACAATAGACTGGCTGACCTAGAAAATCTACCATACGGTTACTATAGGATTTAGGATAGGAGGATTCTCTAGGCGCATTGGCCAGGCTACCTTTATAGTCTTACTAGATATCTTACTGGTTCTATGTGCGCTGCTGAGAGCCGTCTACTAACTCGATATCAGGATACCAAGGCTGAGTTTGGATCTCTAAGTGTAATGGAAGGATTACCAGCATAGATCTGGGGTGAATGGCGTGCAGCACAAATAGCCCTTCCCAGATAAATTTAATGCATACACTGGCCACACTTAAGAACGTCCGTTACTGTTTTCCTCAGAGCAATATAAGTGCCAGCCTAACTTCTTCAGGAGAAGAGATTATCAAACTACACTATTTCTTTTTATGCACGCATTTGCTAAACTTCACAATTCTTCAAGAGTAACGTATTTCCTCTAACAATCCATCTAAGTGTAACACATTGTTTGTCTCTCCAAGACAAGTATAACACATTTGTGCCCCAGCAAACTATTTAAGTTTAACACAATTCCAATCCCTTCACAAACAATCTAAGTATGACCCATTCCTCTTATAATCCATCTAATTGTAACCCATTTCCTGCCCCTGCAATAAATCTGAGTGTAACACATTTCCTGCCCCTGCAATCAATCTGAATGTAACACATTTCCTGCCCCTGCAATCAATCTGAATGTAACACATTTCCTGCCCCTGCAATAAATCTGAGTGTAACACATTTCCTGCCCCTGCAATCAATCTGAATGTAACACATTTCCTGCCCCTGCAATCAATCTGAGTGTAACACATTTCCTGCCCCAGCAATTCATCTGGGTGTAACATCTTTAATCCTACCCCCCAAATCCATCTAAATGCGGCACATTTCTTTCCACCCCAAATCCATCTAAATGCGGCACATTTTTCTCTCCCTCTAATCCATCTAAATGCGGCACATTTCCAACCCCCAAATTCTCCTCAATGTGGCATATTTCCTACCCCCCAAATCCATCTAAATTTAGCACACCTCCTACCCCCAAATCCATCTAAACGCAGCACATTTCCTACCCCATTCCATCTAAATGTGGCACATTTCATACACCTGCAAATCCATCTAAATGTAGCTCATTCCCTGACAGCCAAAACCATCTAAATGTGGGACATTTCCTACCCCCAAATCCATCTAAATGCAGCTCATTTCCTACCCCCAAAATAAACATAAATGTAATATATTTTCTTCTTCCCAGTCCCGCAGAGAACAATCCACAGAAAACTACAATATGTCTAAAACTACTTTCCATGCAGTGCACGGTCGATCTACACACTGTGTTAACATGAAGGTGGTAAAGTAGGAAGAAGGAGTGGCAGGGTTTTAAATGAACACCATAATGGCGGCACTCACTGCCCGTAACAACCTTACATGGAACACTTCAAATTCAACTTTGGCAGTACAATGAATACCAGTACACAATTCAACTAGATGCATGTCGGTATTAGATATAAGGTAGGGCTGATGGGGTTTTATGGGACTACAGTAATGGCTGTATTCCCAGCTCACACTTACCTTATTAGCCATTGTAGGTTGTCTGCATCAGGTGTCTCAGGTGAACACGGGCAAACACAGAGTGGAGCCGCTTGGTAGAGAGCTGCTCTTTGCCTCTGGCCCTTAGACGAGGGCTCCTCAGGCAAGTCTGCCCTGGGCCCTTCTGTAGCAGCTACTACATTAAACAGCCAATCAAAGGGGAGGAGATGCCGGAGCTAAGCTTCCAAAGACCAGCAGGCCAATCATCATGTGGCAGGGCGGGATGAGGGACGAGGAGAAAGACATGCAGTGGACAAAGAGGGTGCACGAGAATAACAGAGCACAAAAAGAGACAAAGAAAGGACAGAAAGGCAAACAGAGGAAGATGAAGGTGGCAAAAGAGGGGTCATGCACAGGCCAGCTGCTGGTCTTATGCTGTCCCGGACGCACATTAAACAAGGGAGCTAAGCTTCCAAAGAACAGCCGGCCAATCATCACAAGGCAGGGCGGGATGAGGGATGGAGAAAAAGACAGAGAGCAGGAAACCAGGGCAAGCGAAGAAAGCAGAGCAGACAAAGCGAGAAGGAAAGGACAGAAAGGCAAACAGAGAAAGATGGAGGGGACAAAAGAGGGGACACTCAAGCTGGGATGGATGCTGGAGGACTACAGGCCCTGGGAACTCTCGCTGTGGGTTCCAGGGCCTGAGTTAAGTGGGAGGGGAACAGAAGAGCGTAGTTGGGTTGTGGCATATTACAGTAGCTGCTGAATACGAACTACAGGTAGCATCTTTTTTTTTTTTTTTTTTTTAGTACAGTGACAAGTTTACAACTCACTGTACGGACACATGCTACCCTGATCCTGAATTCATATTTATGTATCGTGTTTGTCTTATGTCGCTACTGTTTCTGCTACTGCTACATGCTCCTGCCAGTACTGCTACATATATGTATGGTTATGACCATTGTTACATGTCTAATCTTATTATGACATATGTCCCACCTGCTTAGTTTTATGTGCTGCTGTTGCCGTGGTGTATAATGCTACATGTATCACAAGGATGTGCGCACTCTACAGTACATAAGAAGTGTCCGTAGGAGCTAGGGTCTAGGAATAGATATTAGGTTTTGGTAACTGATCACAACTAAGAGTGACTAGGATTCAGGAATGGGTTTTTGCCTCAAGGTTGTATGATATGTTCTATGTGTTTACCATATATTTCCTTGTACACATCCAACATACTTGTTCCTAACCCAATTTACGGTTCTCCTAACATCCCCTACCTTATCTGCAACCTCTTCCTAGGGGAGCCCTTTTCTTCCCGTTGGCTGACTCGGGGTGACCTATTATAGTATGATTGCCAAGCAAGGTGGAAAGTCATTCTCCATTCAGCTTCTGTGGCTGGGGCAGGTGTGTGGATTTTCCCACACCTCCCTGAAGGATTACACTTTCACTTGGAGTTAAATGGCCATCTACCCTCTCAGCTATCACAAACTCACTAATCAGCTAATATCTTGGAAAAAGCTGTTTTGCTCCATGTTGATGAATTTGGCAAAGATGGAAAATGGCAATATCTTCATTCACAAGGGTTAACAAATATGATGATGACAGTGATGTGCATGAGATAAACTATCTTTCTCTCCCTGTATGCCAACCATACACAGGCCCTCATCTTCTCACTCTCTGCTGCTTCTGGCATGGTGGAACAGTCTAATTTTCAAACTGTGAAAGGAACGAAATTGCACCAGGCTCAGACTGGCCTATAAGGCAAAAGGCTCACGGCCGAACCAAAAACCCACAATACTGGTGTGGGTCCATTCTTTTGGTCTAAGTGGGCCACTTTTATGGCCAATTTGGGACAGTTTGATGAGTTAATTCACTCTGTGGCTAGTTGTTTTGACCAGTAATGCTGAATGAATATTCTTTAAAAGGCACACTTAGCATCACACGTAATCCAAAAACTCCCCTTGGGTTATTATTTAAACAGTGTCACAAAAGGAATGAATAGCCATTTGAAACTCTTGGGCACTTTTCCATTGGTGCCCAAGACACTTTTATGGCCCAGTCCGACCCTGTATTGCACACGATTTACATCTTCTAATTAATAGGCGTATCACCCTGTATTGCACACGATTTACATCTTCTAATTAATAGGTGTATCTATTAAGTAAGTTACACTGTGCATATCCAATCAACAACAAACAATATTTCTACAGAAAAAGAGATGCAGCACTTTGGGAATCTCTTCTTGACGCAGCTAAGCAAGGCCAAAAACCTTTGGTACATAGTCAGGACTGATCTAATTCCAGATAACGGGCACTTATCAAATAATATTACAGCCCTTGCCTGGCATGAGCCTGTAGAAAGTTGTAACCAGTCGATGGAAATTCCTAAGCCCAGTCTAACCAACCCTCTTATTTTTTCTGTAATGGAAGTTAAGAGGGCTTTGCTTTCCCAACATAATGGCAAAGCTTCTGGCCTTGACTACCTACCAGCAGATCTTTTCAAGAGTAATGTTCACATCTGCATCCCCTTCCTATTAAAGTTCTTTAATGAGATAAACAGAATGTATACCCTACCCCCCAAGCTGGATAGGAGTGACCATACTACCGATTTACAAGAAGGGTGACAGAGAGGCACCATTTCGAAATACAGACTGATATCCTTAATTTCCTCTCTTTAGAAGAGTGGGGTTGATAATTACAAAGTTGTTTCTCCAGCCCAGGCTGGTTTCCGCAAAGGAGTGTCCACAATAGACCAGTCCTTTAGACTTTTTCTTATACTGCAGAAATGTGTGAAATTAAAAGGCCAAACCATGTACTTGGATTTTATCTGTTTGCAGACGGCTTTTGATACTGTTCCACAATCTCTATTATGGCAGACCCTTGATGTGCTCCAGATTCCATTTAACGCATGGCTTGCTATAAAATCTGTATACACAAAGAACTATGCAAGGATGAGATGGGGGTGGCATGGTGAATGCTCTAATCAGGTAAATATCGATGTCAGAGTGAGACAGGGGTGTGTGCTGGTCCCTTTGCTGTTCCTGCTGTATATAAATGATATTGCCACTGCTATTAACACCTTAGCGGTGGGCGCGTTGTTCCTAGGATTTGCTATCATTTGTGGATAATGCTGTGCTCTTAGCCAAAACCCTATCCAGTCTCCAATGGCAGCTTTCTGTTTTTTCGGCCATATTTGGGACAAAGGCCCAACAATCAATATATCTAAAACAAAAGTCCTAATATGTCAACTGTAGTGCCTCGCTCCAATGAAATTATTTTTAAACACTCTTCCACTAGATTCTGTCAAGGCCTTAGAATACCTAGGAGTTACTTTATCTAGTGATTTGAAATGGTCTATAGAGATAGACAAGAGCAACCTAACAGCAGCAAGGTGGGGTGGTGCTGTCTAAAGCTTTTCATTCCGTTTGTGGGCAAATCATTGTTAAACGCCATGAAGGTTTACAGAGCCCAAGCCATTCCAGCTATTATGCTTGGGGTGGAACTATGGGCCCACCTACCTTGCTCTAAAATGCAGATCGCAGAGAACACATTTCTGAAATACTTAATGGGCCTACCTTTCAGCACACCATCTGCGCCTGTAGCGCTAGAAATAGGCCTAACTGAGGTTAAGTATGAAATTATACAGAAGCCTTAATTCCTTATAGAGAGGTCATTGAAGATGTGATCCAGTCCAATGGAGGAAAGTCACTCTCTTGGTTTAAATGTATCAAACACATATTACTCGAAATAGGCCGCCAAGTTCTTTGGGATGAACCCACTAAATTTGGCAAATCGTCCAAAAATTGCTTGAAGAATTGTTTTAAAGGCTGAGATTTATAAATTAGCCATTTGTCATCAAACTGTCAGTAAAACCGCTACTAGTCATGGAAGCTGAACCTAATTTCCCTTGTCCTAGACGTGCAAAATCTCTATACATGAAATGTTATTTAGGATTTTTGCCACTTGAAACGTTCACAGCCCATACATGCTCCTTGCATGAAGTTGCTAGATGCAGTTTTTTAAACCGATTCTTAACTCGTACCATATTAGAACTAGAAGTGAAGCTGCCATGTTACTGAAATCTAATACTGCCCTACTTGTGCTTTTGGCAATATCAACATTTTCAACAAATGCCTTCCGCAGGATAAAGAAACTTGAGATTAAATGACTGATTAATTGACTGATTTTTTATTATGCTAATTTTATATTTGAGAACGGAATTTTAATTATTAATTGCCTATATTTTCACGACTTAGCTTTCAATCAAGTATGGAAGTGCTTTTATGGTGGCAAATGAAAAATAAAGCTTGACGTGATCCTCGCATCCATGCGTAATTACACCACAAGCCAATATTATTATATGAAAAATTGGTTTTCCAGAGTATTTTTAATTTTCATGTTGGCAAAACAAAGCAAAAATCATACAATTATTTGTATTCACAATCTAGGTTTGAAAATAATACTTTGTATCTTGTTCATTACAAAGTAGGCGGTAATAAGCACACAAAAAAACAGCCAACATGTGTTTCAAAAATATGTACCGATATATAAGGATACAGTGTGTAAGCTTCTTTAGGGCCAGGATCTATTGTCATAAATCCGCCAAGGATAAGTAATATTATTGCATTTTATTGTAACATAGTTCCTTAATATTATTATATGCATCCATAATATTAGAACAAATAGAAATTAGTAAAATACAGATTAGCCATATTTCAAGTAAAGATTTAAAGAAGGTGCAAAAGTAAAAGAAAACAGATAACAAAAAAATAGTTACTAATTAAATCAAATTAATATTTGTATACTTCATAATTTTCATCATAGTTTTACATTTATTTGTATATGTTCAAGGAGAAATGCATATATACCTGTTTAGTAGTTGAAGCTAACTCTGTAACTGTTGTTTGGCAATTTAAATAAATTCCTTGGTTTGTTGGAAAGGGAATCCAGAACATTATTTCTGTTGGCTGATAGGACTTGTATACGTTAACAATTTTAACCAAGGACATTTGTTGTAAATGCATTAAAAATCAACTTTAGATATACCTTTTTTAGCATTTGTACCTATAAATAAAACAATCTATATAAAGCATAGCAAACATGGTGGGAAATAAAGCTCTGGCATAAGATCAATGATTTCCACCATCTTAGAAAATCCCAGCCTCCATAGTTCGGTCCTGCATTGACTCCTCTGGAAACAAGGGATTCTGGGAATTGTGGAAAAGAGGGGTGTGGTGAACCAGAAAAAGGACTCAGACTACATGTGGCCATGATTTGCACATTTTGTTTAAAGAAAAAAATAAAACGCCCAACTAGCCCTATTGCTATGAGGGAAGTTTCCTACCTAACAAAAGTCAAACTAATGGTGCTCGTCAAGTCCAAATAAAAAGTCTTCTGTCCAAATCCTAAGTAAGGCCATGGGGCCAGGGGTGCCTAGAATGCCAGGGAATGACACCTGTATACAAGTTCTCTATCGTATTCTTTTGTATCTATCTCAAGAAGATCAAGCCAATCGTCTTGGAACTTTCTATGGATCAATCACTGCGGCATGTAAATGGGTGATCAATATACTACTCAGATTGGGGCACCGCTGCTGTTCCTTCAAGTCGGGGCATCTCCAAAATCTCAATGAGTGGCTTGATAGTAGTAATGCAGATGTTTCAGGCCGGGTGTCTTAATGTTACTGAGCAGGTCAAAGAGGCTGCATCACAGCATGGTTGGCTCTGAAGCAGGTAGTCCCAACTTGCAAAGCGGGTGCTCAATACTCAAGTGGTAGACTGGTTCTTCCAGAGGTCTTGCACCTTGATCATAGATTGAAGGTGCTCAATTGCTAAAAATTGCATTTCAAATTGGCGAAGCTCTCTTCTTCCTATTCAGCCTCAGGTTGGAAGAAACGGAGACAACTCTGGGTACACTGTCTCCTTCTGGATTGCCAGTTGTTCTGGTATCTTGGTCCTCAGTCGCAGGAGAGCTGCAGTTTCTTCCACCTGTTGTCCCTTATGTTCCCCATGGACATTAAGGGAATGACTTCTCTCCCTCCTCTGATCTAATGCATTCACACCTATGTAAGTGACTTTGAGCTGTCAACAGCAGTAACGTATTGCCAACAGAATGTTAATTCACACTCACTTCTATGAGAATCCCAGTGGCACTGGTTACATCCCAGCATAATGCCAGGATCTAGTAGGCACAGCTGCCTAGAATAATGTCCCCCCTGTGACACATGTTGACACTTTGTCCCTTCTCCCCAGGAGGGAGCCACCCCCTTTGAGTCTATGCAGGTGAGTCTGCTATGCAAGACCCTCCCCAGGGGTCTGGGCAAGTGGGACTTAATTGGGAGTTACTCACCTCTTGGGGCAAGAACATCCATTCCAACATTGAACTCCTAGTCAAAACTACCCTTTCTATATATATGGATGTCGGAATAATTGTTGCAATCCCTGTTACAACTATGAATCCCAAAGATCCTTCTGTGACCCAATTGGCTTCAGGTAAGGATGAATCTCGCATGAGTGCCATAATCATGCAAGACAGACATCATTCCATTCATTCTAATAATGTGCTTTCATATGTGATGGCAATAAATGTATTGTGGGTGGGCCAGAGGGTTCATCAGCTGGAAAAGACAACATAAACAAAGAGACAATGTAGAGCACACTGCTCCTGACAATGCAGCACACTGGGGGTATGAATATTGCAAGTTCCACTTTTGTCATCCCCCACTGAAAGATCAAAGGCAGGGAGCTCCCAACACTAAACTGCATTCTTACCAGCTGAAGAATCTGCCCTGGGAAAGCGTTCATAGAAATAGGACTTTCTTTCCAGAGCCATTTAAGTTAGAGATATGGGACGAAGGAGAGAAAGGGTATCCAGGGATGAGAGACAGAGGGCAACAGTCTTAGGGATGAGGGTGGAAGGAGGGAAATGGTTTTGGGGTTGAAGGTGGAGGAAGGGCAAGGATGGAGAGAGATCATGGGTGTTGCGGCTGGGGATGAAAGTAGAGGGAGTGTTAAGGTGTTCATTATGAAGGTAGAAGCAGGGCAAGTGGTTTGGGGATGAGGGTTGAGGGATATGCGTGAAGTTACCATTGAGTGGGTGTCACATTTTTACTGTAGTGAGTATATACAATCACCTGGTAAAGGTATGAGTATACATTTTCAGGAAAGGTTTAATGCATTTGTAGATGAGCAGTTGAATGCCTCTGCAGGAAGTCCCGCCACCTATTCTTCCTATATGTTGGAAACCGAGAATTGTAACTTGCGCAACGCCAGTGATGGTGCTGATTAAACGAAAAGACTTTGAGACAAGGTATCCACTGAGAAAACCCTATATGATGTGTCCCCGAAGAGATGACAGTCTCCTGAGGGAGATCCCCAAAGAAGTGTGAAGATGTGAAAAGGAGAGGCTGGTGGTGACGTCACAAGAAATGAGCGTGATGCACTGAGAAGGATGACCAAAGAAGAGAAGGCATGGACCTTATAGAATTTGATGGCAAAGTAAAGAATCGAGAAAACCTTCATGTGCAGAATGAAGATTGAACGTGTGAAGAGCACTGCAGAAAATGCAAGCCGTTTTATAACTGTACTGATGCCATAACACAAATAGAATAAGTAATCATAAGGCTGGCTATACGTAGTGAATAGACTGCAGGCGATGCCGCCAATATATATATCGAATCTGGACACTTTATGTCACAATTTTAGTAAGCTCAACCCGTGGAGAAAGGAGGATTTATAGCTGTGTGTTTGTCGCAGCAAAGAAATAAGCTGAGGTTCGAAGATGGACCAAAGAAAGGCTTCTTGGCCTGGTGTCAATGGCTAAGGCAGCCAAAACTGGTTATCAGTCCTTGAAGAACAGTGAATGTGAGACGCCGAGGCATCTCTTGTTAAGTTGCAAAGAGAGAACACCATGAGTGGCAAGTTTCTTTATTCGAGACAATTACATGCTATAAAATGGGCCGATTCACGGTCTCCAATCACGTGAGTCCAGGATGGAAATAGAAGTGGGCATGTAGACCTGAACCTTGATAAGAACATTCTCACACTTCCTAATATTCTGAGAGATGAGAAGCGACTACAAGGCGAAGTTCAAAGACAGTCTGAATGGCAGAAGGCATGAGCGATGAGAGATATTGGGCTAATTGGGCAGCGAGGTACAGTCAAGTCCACCTACCAGCACCTGGGGTACCAGCTTATGTGCTGCTAGAGAATCAAATGTTCCAGAGGGGGTACAAACGTGCCAACCAATTGTAGAAGGCCATATAACGAAGGGCCTTAGAGTTTGATAGCCAATGATCTATTGTGTTTCTAATAACTGTTGAAGATGACTTGCACTAAGTGAGGTCATAAATTGCCCACCTGACTGTAGAGACCCAATCACAATCCAATCCCTTATAGAAAGTATACTGTCACCATCCTGCATAGCATTTCTTAGCTTGCCACGACAAGTTTTTGTTACATAAGTACTGTTTTTTATGAAATGCTTTGAGACTATGCTGTGCGACGTCTGTTGATGTCCGTTGTACTCCTTGTTTTAGATAATTGAGAATAAAACAGAGACATTTTGCCAACTTCCTGAGTCGGTCTTATTATTGGTGTAAGAGTTACCCTGAATCCTGTCCATCAAACTATGTGTTACCTTAATTAAAAGGACCATAAGGGTTCTCTTGGTAGCATGTTGGATGGTTCAGAAGTGACCAGTAGACTCCAGTACTTCAGACGATCGGGCACCCTTTGCCATCTAGAGGGAAGATCACAAGGTTTCCTGTGGAAAGCAGCTGATATAGAATTCTTGCAAGACAGTGGGATGGGTGCCTCTTTGACGAAATCCCTCCTGGTTTCCACAGGTGCTTTGAGGATGGAAGGTGAAAGTGGTCGATTGGAGAGGGAGTCGACACTGAAGGCCTCGAGCTGAACAAACAAATGGTGAGTAGACTAAGGGGAATGACACACTGAGGGAATGGGGTTGAGGTAGTTTAGAAAGTAACGGGGAAAGTAACTGGTAGTTTAGAAAGTAACGGGGAAAGTAACGGGTAGTTTAAAAAGTAATGGGGAAAGTAACAAGAATTTTTTTTTGTGTAACGAGAGAGAGAGGGAGAGCCTGAGAGTCCTAATCCAAGGGGGTTCAGAAGAAATTGTTATACACTTCAGTTGAAGTAAAATAGGCTACGTATAGGACAGGCCCATGTAAGAAAACAATTGAAATCCTGTGATAAGGGTATTATTAGGCACATAGATAAGAGAGTGATCACTGAGGATTAATGTGAAGAGTAGACTAGTCTTTCTGTGTATTTGTGGTAAATTAAGGTGTAGAATAGTGACAATTGTGTAAGGAAGATTGAGAAAAGGTGGAGAAGACATAGGGCCTCATTACGACCCTGGCGGAGTGGGTTTACGCCAGCGGTATTCGCGGCGGACCCGTCCGCCCTACTACGAGTTCCCGTAGCGCCATGGAGCGTTTTCCGCCTGGTTTTTCCGGGCGGAGAAATCCATGGCGCTACGGGACCTTGTTGTTAATTACGCCACCGTATTTTACGGTGGCGTAATTAACGCCTTCCCCACTCCCATTATACCCTATGGGGCGAAAATGGGAATGGGGAAGGGTAAAATGGGGAATGGGGATTTACCGCCCCGCCAAGGTCGGAATGGGGCGGTAAATCCGCCAACCCCCATGGCGCTATCGGCAGCTTTCCGCCGTGCTCCATGGTGCATTTAGCACCGCGATTTCCGCCAGGGTCGTAATGAGGCCCATAGTGTCTATCTAGAGAAACTGTTGGTACCGACTCAGAGGTAGACTGAGATTATTTAAAAATTGAGGTTTTGAGCAGCGATTGTTGGAGCGTGCTCATATTTGTTGTTTTCATAAAAGTATTTTTGTAAACACTCGTAAGTATTGACAGTCATTTGAGACTTGTCACAATGGGAGACATTTACTCCTCTGGTGCATTTATGTAAGACATTGCCAAAACACATGCCCAAGCTCAAACAGTACACTGCAGAGTGGGTGAAAGGCACAGCAGATAAGATGTTTATCCCATCGCCACATGGGGGATCATTGTCGAAAGCAGTATTGCAACACATGACCACATACTTGCGCAGTGCATACACAGGAAAGATTTTGGAGAAAAGGTTAGCTATTTTAAAACTTTGTAAAATGTACCAAGAAGAGAGAGAGGATCCGCCACCAGAGGAGTGGATGCTTAACCAGTGTAAGGAGGAAGGTGTCGAGCCTTCTGCTCCCCTTGCCTAATCAGAGGTAAAAGGCGATAGCACAGAAAACATAGGATTGTATCCGTTAAAGGAAGTGAAAGCGGCGACGGCGTATAGTAATCCGATATACGAACCGCCTGCTTATAGTAGTGATGATAGTCCAGAGGAGACTAAGAGAAAAGAGGAGATCTTTAAGGTCTTACAAAACAGGGAAGAGAAAAGCGAGTGATCGAATGTATTGACAAATATAGAACGACAGATAAAGAGATGGAAAGGAGGGAAGGATAAAGGTGAGGAAGTAACGCTCTTACAGAATGACTGGATGTGAGGACAGATATCACTCAATCTAGATGGGAATAGCATTGAGGAAGTCAGGCAAAGGGAAGATCAAGACGAACAGGAAAGCAAGGACAGGGAACGAGAACAGAGATTAAAGGAAGATGAGCATAAAAGGAAGAGCAGACAGCGGCGAGAACAGATGTATCAGGAGGAGCACCAAACGGAGGAAGAAAGGGCAGAGGAACAAAGGAAGTATGACAACAGACAGAGCAATAGAAGAATGGGACAAGGAAGAAAGGAAGAGAGAAGAGGAGGAAGTGCAGAAATTAAGAGATAGAAGAATACAGAAACAAAGAGAAGAGGAAGAAAGAAGAGCAGGGGTAAGGAGAGACGAGATAAGACAAGAAGAGGAAAGAGTTAGATGGGAAGCAAAAAAGCGAAGAGAAGTAGATTAAGATTTAGAATGAAAGAGGAGACAGCAGGAACTCGATATTGACCGCATTCAAAAGGAATTAATGGAACCAAGTCCAGCAATACAATGGGGCAGTATAGAAGAGTTCCTCCCGTCACAGGGAGCAATGTCAGGGCTATCTAGAGTAACCCTAGAGGAGGACTTCAATATAGGAAGCATCAGAGATAGGATTTATAAAGCTTATCCAGATTTAAGAGAAGGTAGCAAATCGGGAAGCCGAGAGAATACAGATCAAACCCTAGTCTTCCAATTACAAAGATAATAATACATTCAGTCTTGAGCGTAGAGCCTTGTCTTTAAGTAGACTGACCTTAGAACAGGGTGAAGGGGATGAGAGTCACATTAGTTGGGGACTAGATATGTAAGACGAAGAGAGAAAATCCTTCCATGGGAAGACGGAGTAGGTGCACATGCCCCATGAGTGAGGACTGGAGGCAGACAAGGAAGTAAGATGGTATGATCTAGAGAAACCAAAGGAAAGGACGCCAGATGCTGTAGCATATCCAGAGCACCCTAAAGGATGATCGTATAGTGAGAAGAGAGAGTCACTGCCATATGGAAGCAGGTTAAGGTCATAGCCAGGAAGAAGGCGATCAGGAATCATTGTCCCCACTCTGGATAGGCAGACAATGGGAGCTGATTGCGGATTAAGATTTACAGTTTCCCTCAGAGGCTTTGCTAAGCAGGGTTGAGGGGGCTATAGCCCCTGGTCTTTTGGTTGTAGCCCCCGATAGAAGCTCAGGGGCTACATCGAAAAGGCTAGCTAGCCCTGATTACACACAGTCCTGACATTAGCATAGCCCTGGATCTTTTCCAGACCTAGTAACACTTGCGGTTTCCCTTATTAGAAAAAGGGGGAGCAAGAGTACAGTATATTCCATGGCCACAGATGGATAAGGATAATTTAAGTTGCAAACTCCCCAGTTTAACGGCAAGTGTGGGAAAATGGATTTATGAGTTAGAAAAAAAGACAGGAGGAAATACCTTAGCAATAGGAGATATTAAGGGCATTTAAGGGTTGATTTAAGGGAGATATTAAGGGTTTCCTAGCAGCAATTCTTGGGTAAATAGCTGATTACATTTGGAAGAGAGCAGGCTATTCAAGTGTGACAGCACAAACTACAATGCACGATGGACCGTCAGTTAATAATTGTAGGGCAATGGGTACATTGCAGGCGAGTAATCAGCGCCCGATGGACCGATGGACCGATGGACCGATGGACCAAGGTGGGAATGCATTTGTACCATGAGGTAGAGGCATGTGCTACAGAGGAAGGAAGGATTTCAAAACACTGAAAGTGGGTTTCAGAATGCGCAGAATGAGAATCAAAGTGCGCAAGGAGGGTTCAACCAAGGGAGACTAGTCAAACGGGGCCCTCCTATTCGTTGGACATGTGGGATGACAGGGCACAAACCGAGCAGAAGGCAAGGGTATGTACAAAATGGCCAATTTTCAAGAGAGGACAGTTTATCCTCTGACATACAGCTCACAAGCGAGGGAAGGATTTGCCCAAGATAAGACCGTGTATCAGGCAAAGGCGTGGCAAATGCAAGAGGCAGAGCAACCAGAGCCAGCACCATTTAATCCAGCACAAGGGCAGTCGCAACATGTCTCCATGCAGATACAGCAGAATCCAAACACAGGACAATTATTGACACCTAGAATAGGGGATGTCACTGTAGTAGGAGGGACTTATTTCACAGGTACAGGGGTATGCATGTATCCACAATAGGACAGCTCACAGGGCAACTTGATGTGTTCAGTACCAAGGGTTGATGTGATGATAGGAGGCAAATCTTTTTCATTTCTAGTAGACACTGGTACAACTCGGTCATGTATACGAGAGGGAAAATATCCAATGTCAGGAAATGCCATGAATGCTCAAGGGTTCTCTGGAGCTACGAGTCGAGTTCCTTTTACTGATGAATTACCAATCTCTATAGGAGAGTGTGATATGTCTGTTCCATTGTTGTATTAAAGACAGACACCAGTTATTATTTTGGGAAGAGACTTAATGACAAAACTTAGCATGATGATTTATTTTACTGACAAAGGTATAGTGTGCGCCACTAATGGGATACACTATATGAATGTGGGCACATTTATATTGGCATTTACAGGGCAAATGACTCTACAAGGTGCGCCGATAGAACCAGATGTTTTCCGTTATGGGGTGAGCATTTTGTTAACATGGTTACCTGGCTTAGTGGGAAAGACTATGAGGATACCTGATTAATTTTTATTTCAACCACAGATACCTATGGACGAGGCGGGGGGGGACAGACTATGCCCCTAGAGTTAGATGCAGCTTTAGTATGAGGGGAAATGGCAATGCTTGAAGGAACGGATGATGAGGGTAGGCCAAGGAGAACCCCCTTTAGGGAAGGGTGCAGATTGACTGACGTCACTGACGTTGACATGTTTGGAGATGATCCATCAGATGATGAAGTAGTGTTCTTTATGAGCATTACATTTTGGATTGAAATAGAGAAAAAGGAATTCCCACAGTGCATGGCGATAATGCGGCAGCACCCATCATTTTTTGACGAAGACTTGGAAAAAGCGCTGAGCGCTTTATGGACTACAGGCCCTTTTGATGTAGGTCTATTGAAGGGAGTAGTAGAGGTTAAAATAAAGCTGAAACCAGGAGCGATTTTACCTCGAGAAAGACAATACCCAATGTCTCGAGAGGCAGATGAGGGCCTTTTTTAGACTATTTCAGAACTGATGGAGCAAGGTATTCTTGTACCATCAGATTCATTGTGTACTACTGTGGTGTACCCTGTGAAAAAATCAAAGTGAGGGTCATGGAGATGTATACAAGATATGAGACTTATTAACCATATTGTAGAGGCAGAGTTTCCTTTCATTCATAATCCAGTGATGATACTATGTAGTATACCAGTAGGAGAGCAATAGTTTACAGTGATTGATTTGAAGAATGTATTTTTCTCAATCCTGTTGCACAAGGACTCACAAGACTTGACTTCATTTATGTTCCATCAAATCCATCTGAAACACACTTGTTTCCCTCCAGGGCACTGTGAGTCCCCATCGATATTTAACAGAGTCCTACAGATGGACCTGGGCAATATTGATTTGAAAAGCACCTTGATACAGTATGTAGATGACATTTTGATTTGTAGCACAACAGAAGATGAGTGCAGACAAGACTCAATTCTGATAATGACTATTCTAGCAGACAAGGGATACAAGGTAGACAAAAAGAAGTTACAGTACTATCAAGAAGAGGTGTTGTACATAGGTCAGTTGATCTCACATGAGGGAAAGAGCGTAACACCTGAAAGAGCTGAAGCGATCATGAAAACTGCAAAATCGCACATGGTGAAACAGATACAGCAGTTCTTGGGATTATGTAATTATGTGAGAGCATGGGTGTTTGACTATAGTTCATACACAAGACCGCTTTTGCAGTCTTTAAAGAAAGCACAGGTGAATAAAGAGAAAATAGTATGGACTGAGGAGGGTTTAAAGAATTGAAGAAAGCAATTTTTCAGCTCCTGTTTTAGGAATCCCCAATTATGCTGAGGAGTTTTTCTTGTTTTCAAATACCAATGGGACAGTTATGACAGCAGGGCTTACATAGAGGACTAAAATAGGGTACACATCTCAGGCATATTACAGTGGGATTTTAGACCTGTTTTGAAAGGTCATTTTTCTTGCGAACATTCATTGGCAGCCACCACATTTGCAATTGAGAAATCTTCAGCATTGTAATTCGCTGCTCTATTACTCTTTTTGTGGAGCATGTGTTCTTTGCCATTTTGGAGAAACCCAAGGGTACATTGACATCTCAGAGAGCTTCTGCATATGAAGTAATGATAACAAATCCAGTGATTGAAATGGTTATATGTAAAATAGTGAACCCTGCCACCTTTGTAGCTGAGCCAGTGGCAGAGGCCGAGCATGTGCATGATTGCACAAATTGTGCAGAGTTTTATGATGATATACCACGTGTAAAAGAAAATGCATTGTCACAAGGGGACATTCTCTTTATTGATGGTTCTTCGAAAATTGATCAAACAAGTGGACAAAGGAATTCTGATGCAGCTATAGTGAGGCATAGAGCAAATTGTGAATGTGAGGTTGTAGCAAATGCAAGACTACCATCCCTCTTTTCAGCACAAGCGGCACAATTGGTAGTGCTTATTGTCGTGCTGGAAAAACATGAAGGGCAGGAAGTGACAGTCTACAGTGACTCTGCCTATGTGATGTCAACCGTACACAGAGGGCTAGCACGTCGTAAAAGGAGGGGCTACCTCCGAGCAGACGGCACTCCAGTGCAGCACGCATCATTATTGGATAGGCTTATTAAGGCACTGCGACTCCCAGTAGCCATAGCAATAGTTAAATGCATAGTGCATACTAAGCGAACTGACTTTATCTCTTGCAGGAACGAAGTCGCAGACGCAGAAGCCAAAAGGGTTGCATATTCTTCAGATATTTTAAGTTTTGATTCTGCTGATGTCAAGGAGAAGGTAGTTATGATTATGGTAGTGAATGAAGGATTTTATCATTTACCAAGAGCCCAGTTAATGGAGATCCAAGGCAGCACACCACAGTAAGAGAAGGAATTATGGAAGCAAAGGGGGTGTTCTTTATACCCCACAGAAGCATTATGGTGACAGGACAGTACTGGAAAGCTGGTGATGCCAGTAGCATTGTTAAAGGTAGCACTTGAACAGCTGCACTACCCTCTGCATGTAACTAGGGAAAGTCGTGCTGCAACAAATGCAGACAACTGGTTTGTGCCGAACCTGTTAGAACATGTTGCATTTTATGTAGTAAACTGCATTGTATGTCAAAGGTTTACCGCTGGGCATACACTGTGAACAATTAGGGGAGTAATTCCTTGACCGAATGGTCCTTTTCAGCATTTACATTTTGATTATGTTGATGTGCTGCAAGTATGTAATGGATACAGGTATCTGATAGTGGTGGTGTGTCCCTTCACCAGGTGGATTGAAGCAGGTCTTTGTACACACCCTGATGCCACTTGCACAGCAAATGGTTTTTAGTACATGATGTCTTTCCAATATGGGACATGTGTGAGGTGCTGAGATCCAATAATGGGCCACATTTTGTTAATGAAGTAGGATTATTGCTGAACATTAAACAACTTGTTTTCTTCTGCTTGTCACCAGCAAGCAAACAGGATATGTGAGAGACTCATTGGCCTTATTAAGGAAAGTTGTCACCAAGCTTAAATTGACGCAGAAAAAGGGATGGCTATATTGCCTACCCCTAGTTTTATATGTCCAAAGGAATCAGCCTGGGTTGGACCACTACCTCACATCCGACAAGCTACTGACAGGAAGACGAATGAGAATGCCTTTAATTCATCCATCGAGGAGTAAAAGTGATGCCCAGAGTACAGCAAACATGTTAGGGAATGAATGAAATTAATATTTGACATGTATGATTGCTAGTATCTCTGTCATTTCCGATCAACTCAATTGTAAGGGGTGTCGGTCTCAGAACACAGATTGAAACCATTCAGCAACCGGATCTTCTGAATTACTATCAGCACCGACACTCTTTGCTGGTGACACTGTACTGATCAAAAACTTCACAAGGAAGCGGCATGAACCAAGATTCGTTGGACCTTACATAGTGGAGGACATTACTCCCTCACCAGTAAAAGTTCAAGGCAGACAAGCTTTGATCCACTTGAACGACGTCAAGCTCTACATTGGAGAGGCCGCAGCATCCCCAGCCATCGGTACAGAAGCAAAACAAGAAGAATTATTTCAGCGTGTGCAGACTTGTTCGATGACAAAGAAGAAGGACAATAAACCAACGGATTGAAAAAATAAATGCAGGTTTGCATTTGGACTGTGGCTCACACTGAACACTCCTTATAGATATTAAAGCAGGCGTGCCAATTTGTTTCTTGAGCCACAGAATTCTTGGAAAAGGAACTTTAGAAAGTTGCTGATGCATCACAAATATGCCTGAATGGGATTTTGAGTTTGGTTTTGATAATTGGAAGCGGGAGCAGTAACCCGATTCATTTCTTACTGAATACTTGTTTGACTGTGTTTATGGTTCCCCCTGAAAGTAATGTGCATCATGTTGTTCTTGATATTTTTGTGTTTATTCTTTGGGCTTATCCTGCTCTTGTTAGAAGAGATGTGGATATCCACACGTTTTTACATGATCCTAAAATTGGCCCTGTAATAAGGAGGCTGCTTATAGCAATCGTAGAGGAGCTACTACAAGTACCAAGTATACTACAATTGCTGGAGTATTGTTTTTCCTTCCTTAATTGAGCATAGCAAAAAATGAGGAATCTTGAAAATGGTACAGGTTTAAGAAATGAGCAAACCCAAGAAATTCAAGAATGCCATAAGTGGTGTGGGTTAATATTCTGGTGTGTAATATATGCATGCACAGTTTCTATCTTTGTCTTCCTGTTTCTTCTGGTTCACAATCTTTATTTTATTGGTCCAAGTAAAGCAGAAGTTCCTTTGATTCTTCTCGATCTAGGAACTCGTTTAGATTTGCTGATTTCCGATGAGCCAAGGTACTGGGTGTTTTCTGCCCAGAGCAGAGCTGCTTTAGAGTTGTTTCCATGGGCTGCTAACATTTTAAGGGGAAGACACAGGAGAAGTGCTGATGAAGATAGTAATGGGATTAATACATATTTAGACAGTACAACACACTTGGGTAATAACATGAAGCATCAGCACATACAAAAGGTGGGAGAGAGCACTTCCAAGGAGAGTTGCTATGTTTGTGCTCTCATACCTTATGCCATGGGGACCTTCAAGATATTCATAGCTACAGAGGTACCAGTGCACAAATCTCATTGCCTAACTCATCTTGGATTGACATTGGAGAGTTTCCAAAAGCAGATGCTCATTTGAGAAAGAAAAGATCACCCGAATTCTTCAACCGGTCACAGAGGGAGAATTATTTCTCTGCTAAATCGATAGAAGCCTTTGATGCTATTCCATATGAGCATAGGCTATTCAGCAAGACTGCCTTGATCTTCATGACTATCTTTGTGCCAGGGATCCAGACGATGGCCAACTCCAAATGGTTACAGATTACCAGATGGGAACTCTTGCAGACAATCAACACTACCATAAAGGGATTCAATGCGATCAAGGAAGAAATGAGGGGCATTCGCCCGATGACCCCCAGAACAGATATGCCCTTGATATTATCACAGCAATGTATGAGGTGTCTGCGCCAAAATCGGCGCAGAATTGCACGTTCATACCTTCTCACAATGACGAGAATGGGACCTTGACAGAGACCATAGCCTTGCTGACGAAGCTGCATGACAAAATTAAAGATGAGACAGAAGATATTGCAGGTGACAGCTGGTTCTATCTTCTCATGGGTTCCAAAATGGGTGGCAAATATCTTTAAGCTCCTGGGAGCAATATTGATGATGGTGATGTTTGGATTCTGTGTGATCAGGATAATAGCAGTAGGAATTAAAATCATCATCAATGACGAGTCAGGGTTTAGACCCAAGGAGTTGACAGATGTAAAAATCAGAAAATATATAGAGGTCAGGATCTTAGCACCTGAGGGAACGAAGTTCCTGCATCCAAGAAATCATGGGAATGGACAATGCAGCTGCATGACCTGGAGCATTGATGAACAGGTAAAATCAGCATGATCCTTGAATGTAGTGGTGAAAGTCTGGACTCCAAAGAAGCACTTTTTCAAGAGAGAATATCATGATGTGGAGACTGGTGAAGGAGTGGTCGATAAATCAAACAGAGGGGGTAATGTAGAGGAGCAGTTGAATGCCTCTGCAGGAAGTCCCGCTCCTATTCTTCCTATATGTTGGAAACTAGAAATTGCGACTTGCGCAACACCAGTGATGGTGCCGATTACACGAAAAGCCTTTGAGGCAAGGTATCCACTGAAAAAACCCTATATGATGTGTCCCCGAAGAGACGACAGTCTCTTGAGGGAGATCCCCAAAGAAGTCTAAAGATGTGAAAAGGAGAGGCTGGTGACGTCACAAGAAATGACCGTGATGCACTGAGAAGGATGACTAAAGAAGAGAAGGCATAGACCTTATAGAATTTGATGGCAAAGTAAAGAATCGAGAAAACCTTCATGTGCAGAATGATGATTGAACGTGTGAAGAGCACTGCAGAAAATGCAAGCCATTTTATAACTGTACTGATGCCATGACGCAAGTAGAATAAGTAATCATAAGGCTGGCTATACGTAGTGAATAGACTGCAGGCAATGCCGCCAATATATATACCAGCTTACGTGCTGCTAGAGAATCAAACATTCCAGAGGGGTACTAGCGTGCCAACCAACTGTAGAGGGCCATATAACGAAGGGCCTTAAAGTTTGAGAGCCAATGATGTATTGTGTTTCTAATAACTGTTGAAGATGACTTGCACTAAGGGAGGGCATACGTTGCCCATCTGACTATAGAGACCCAATCACAATCCAATCCCTTATAGAAAGTATACTTAGATACTCCCCTTAGTCTTATCACAATCCTGCATAGCTTTTCCCAGCTTGCCACGTAGTATGACATCACGTATGACAGGTTTTTGTTATATAAGTACTGTATTTTATGAAATCCTTTAAGACTATGCTGTGCAATTTCCATTGATGTCGTATTCCCTGTTTTAGATAACTGAGAATAAAACAGAGATATTTTGCCAACTTCCTGAGTCGGTCTCATTATTGGTGTAAGAGTTATTCTGCATCCCTTCCATCGTATGATGTGTTACCTTAATTAAAAGGACCATAAGGGTTCACATTCGTCCCAACCTTCTACATGTCCATTGCATGGTGGAATGTAGTCTCCATCTAGTATGTCAAAATCCCCTGTGGGGTAAAATATAGCCCCTGAATGGCAGAAATTAAAATACCAGGCCAGTATTTAAGAGTGAAGTTGTCTGGTGCTATCCATTGGAAAATACAGGCCAGTTCCAAAACACTTATTTTTTTGACTTAAGGCCTAGGGCATGAACAGAAATGGGCATCTTTTAACGTTACCAAAATGAACAGGCGCTCGTGTAAAGGAAAATGTGTCTGAAAACTTAAAATTGATAGATGTGCCCAATGCATGGCTAAAGATATATGTGGCTGAAAATGCTGTTTTCATAAAATATGAAAAGTTACAATTTTACTTAAAGTGACAGCTAGCAGCATGTTACATCGACTTCAATGCAGCACAATAAGGTGATCCAGAAATCTAATGTGAAGCCAAGCACTTTGCAATTGTCACAAACAAAAACACTTACTTGTCAACATTTAAATGACATAATTTAAAAGGAGAGGCCTACTTGGAGCATTGCGATACTCATGTTATTTCAACTGTTTTATTAAACAAAGACATTACACATGGACAGATAACAAATGTAAGCTGTACTTTGAAAAGCATGGATGCATAGGGGCATTCACAATAAAACAAAACTGTGATCCATGATCTGTTGGTTTGGACTTTCTAGGAGAAAGATATCTGGTCTTCAATTTAAAGAGAACAAACTACAAAGAAATGATGGAGGAGAGATTTCAACTGGTGAATTGTTGATAACACAGCCAACAGACATGACTAGTAAGGTCAGGTGCTGCATAAAAAGTGCAATTAGTTCTGAACAAAGACCCTTTGAAATCAGAACTCCAGGCTTTTTGGAGCTTGGCCTACAAAGAGGAATGTCTGGTTGTCAATTAATTGCTGAAAACATGCCCTGCAGAAGTAACCTTGAGGTCACGCTTCCCATGAAACTGTGCATTAAGCAATTAGCAAGGTCTTTGAAGCCCAGCAGAAGGACCTGTTAAGATACACACAGATACACCACATGTTTTCAGGGAAAATGGAAACCTACCCATGTTGTGCACTGCCATTGATTAACATTGAATACAGTGTTTCCCAAATAAAAGCAGTATTGTGTGTCCGAGTGAGCCCACCCTGGGTTTAAATTAAACAGAAGAAAACGCCCATTGGGAGCCTGTAAAAATGAAAGTTATGTGGTATAACCTCATACTATGTGATGTACATAGTTTAAATTACGTGGAAAAGTATGATTTTTGCAATTCACATAGACCTGAGCAATGGGAGACTTGGCACAGGGTTAGATCGTGAAAATAAGGTCTAAATGGGGAACTGTCCCAATTTTAACTATTTTGGCGCAGCAGAAAACTGTGAAAAATTGTAACCCCGCTCAGCAAGGGCGTGCCAAAGTAAAACTAGTGTGGTCTGATTTGCCGTAAAATATAGATCTCACAGATATATATTGATCCCCGTATACTAATCTGCTCATCACCCCTAAGTTCAGAAGACAGAAAACAGGAGGCTCATGCTTCCCTTCCATAGCACCCAAACTATGGAATGCCCTTCCCACTCACATCAGAAACGACACCTCATTCTGGTCATTCAGAAAAAATCTAAAAACCTTACTCTTCAGGACAGACCTATCCCAGTAGTTTCTTAGGCCTGACTCAATACCGGTACCACTCGTGTACACAAACATACACTGTGCATGCTCAAATGCATAATGCATAATGTAATGTGTAAATATGTATATTGTGTATGTGTGATTGTATAATCTATAATGTAAGTGTAAACATGCAACTATGTAATGATGATGTTAAGTGCCTTAAACCTGTAACCATCCTCTTAAGTCTGTACTAGCGCCTAGTTGCCTCTGGGTTTTGAGCACTTTATAAATAAATAAAATAAATACATAAAAATAAATCATCATGGGGCCATTTGGAAGACCTAGGGAGTTATTAGAGTATGCGATTTTTCAGACCAAAAGATGCACTAATCCTTGTCAATTTGAAATAATGTATCTATTCTCCTCCCTCAGCCTACATCATACATATCTCTCAACTCCTGGTCCAGTCACAGGCAGGGGGTGGTGGGGGAGGTGAATGGAGCAGGTGACCCAATCTCGACCGTGGGAATTATGACATGGTTACAGTGTCACTAGCCCTATAAAAGGCCGGGTTTGCATCAGAAGTGGGCTTTTTGTGAATTGTTCCAGGGGAGAGCTGCTGCTGTACTCTTGGGAGGAACAACTAGCAGAGAGGCCTCAATCCTTGCATCGAGACAGTGACTGGGAAATAAACTAGCTGGGACCCAAACCAGAGGAGCAGAAGGAGTCTGGGTGCAGGAGGAAATCCTTGACTGAGAGCCCTTGACCAGACCTGTGCTGTCCTCAGAGGAGCCCTGCTGTTTTCCCTAACCACAGTCTCCCATGTAAGTAGACCAATCCAAAAGCCATCAATTGGGAGGAGAGGGGGCTACCTGACATATCCCTTTCCATTACTGGGTAGAGGGAGATGAAACTGGGTAGGCCCTTCACACAAATTATTAAATCTCACTCAAACTTAGTTCCCCATAGAAAACCACCCTCTTTGTTGAAATTGCACTGTGTTGGGAGCAGCCATTCTTAAACCTTTCCATTAAAGTTTTGGGAGGAGGGAAACTGTGCAGACCCTTAGCACATTTGAGTAAAATAAATCAATTAATTCCCATATAGAAAATCATGGGATGAGTGTTGTTAGTATTCGAAAATAAGAAAGCTCATGCTCAGTGTTATAGCTGGTATAGCCCATAAAGATTGACTGTTTCTGAAATCCTTGACTTCCACATAGAAAGTAGGTGGGGTGTCCATAATCCCAAAACAAAGTAATCCTCAAAACACCACCTTTCAAGTCAGTGTGGAGGGTGTAAAACGAAATTTCTCATTCCATTTACATCAGAATAACAAAGTATTCCATCTCATCTGTCTTTGGGTACAAAAACGAAATTTCCCTTTTGTTTCCCATGTTTATCTGACCCCAAGTTATCAAGTCATGCCTTTTATTTTCAAAAACAATGTTTCCATCATGTTCACACTCCTTGCACCTTGCTGTTCAATCAAAGGGGGCATATTTCATTGAGGCCTGGTGGGTGGGGGTTGCTGGGAGAAAAGTGTTGTTAAAAATTAAGTCATTTCTGTAGATTTGGTATTGTATTGCAAATGTTTTTATGGGTTAAACTGAAATCAAATCTGGTGTAAATTGTTATTGCATGTTTCAAAATTTCACCTGTGTTGTTTTATATAACCGAGTCATAGTTGTTTGATTTTGGCTGTTGCCACATCATTGGTGGCTAATGTTAGTCTGTTGGTGGAATCTTGATTCAAAAAATTAATAAATATATATTCTTAATACACACCGGCTTGGTTCCTAGTCCATTGGTGACACAGGGTATTTGTTGGGGTTGGGTGCAAGAGGGGTTGGAGGTGACTCACCAAAGTGAACTTGAATAAACAGTGCTTCATTGTGCGCCACCTTGCTTGGGGGGGAAGGAACTCCCTGAGTTGAGTGTGACCGCATAATAAACCATGACACCTCCTTTGGGGGTACCATGTCACCATCTGGGGCTAGGTCTCCTGATCATATGTTGGCCAGCATTGCAAACACATGATGACTATTTTGCTAATTGTATCTTGCCTGTACAATAGAACCCCCCTAACCCCCCGGTCTGGTGGAGGCACAGGAATCCTCCCTTCAGCAGGCCATATAGATGCTCTTTACCCAGCATGACTCTGATGTGGGCCGCATTAAATGCCACTTCCTGTGCTGTCTGAGGGTTCAGGACAGGTGTCTTGAACCCCGGGAGGTGAGGCTAGATGGAGTGAAATGAAAAAACAATGGGGATGGGTGATGAATGTGGTAAAATCTGCAGAAGCATCAGTAGTTGTGGCATGCATGATGCACACACTTTGAGGCAATGGACCTCTAGTGACATGGACAATTCTGCCATTGCGGTTAGTGTCCTTCAGTTATGTACACGCTCAAGAAATAAAAGGCAATGTGCTGTATGTCATTAGGGGCTACCAGCATTTGCAGCATCAATGTTCCACCAGATATGACCCCTTACACCTTTGGTATATTTCTAATGGCCGTGTTCTTAGTGATTCATCTGTACATGGCATTCATGCATTAGCTCTGTTTATCTTTCCGATATTAAGTTGCACTTTGCGATTGTGATCATGCACTTGGGAGATGCCGTTCGTGATGTGCTGCCTTCATAACACTACCGCGTTCTTGTTTGAGCTGCACCCTCATCTTACAATGGAGTCATTGGCATGCCCTATGACTGAATAGTTACCTTTTGAATTCTGGTACCTGCAGTCCCATCTTGGTACCTGTGGGTTTATTCATATGTGTCAGGGTATCACGTTGTCATGCATATATATGTTAGAAAGTCTGGGACATACTATGCGGTGTGTCATGTGTCATAGGGCATGATCATAATGCACAAGACACTGGCCAAGTTTGTATTAATTATGCATTTCATTTCTAACTACTTCTCCAAGTCATAACTCCCCTTTCTCACTTGTGACCCTGGTATGATATTTTGGATGCTGTTTCTACTCACCCAGAATCCGTGTCCATTGTCTTCTGAGGGGGTTCATGTATACTGTTAGAGTGCTGTTCTTTAGGACCATGGGTAGAACCAGCAAAATGAGCACAACAGTGGCTAATGAGGATATCAGCATCACAGGTCATCTGTATGCTTACGGAATATTGTTGTTTCTGGGTCCGGTACAGCTCTTCCAATACCTGAAAGCCATCAATGTGACATGGATATAGTTCTGAGCTTCTGTGAGGTTTGGGAAGTGGGAAGCTGCATATAACTTTGCCTTTGTGGCTTTTACTTCTGCTGGGGTGGTGGGCAGGGAGATGTGTTGGCGTACATGCTGCATGAGCACATCCCGCAACTCTCTTAGCACATTTAAAATGTGGTCTACAACATGGCAAGCAGCATGCCCACAGTGTGTTGAAACGTGTCTATGGCTTAAAGGTACAGCACCAACACCAGCTTCAGCAGTGGTAGGGTGGCTGTCCTGATATTGATCCCACTGTGTATGTCCACCAGGATCAAGGTAAGTTGGTTGGCTGTAGGAGATTGTGTGTAATTAGCGGTCTATCTGTTAATGCCCAGGGTGATGCCTTGACCCAGGAAATGGGTGATCTCATCACACAATGCCCGCTCTACATTTTCCCAGGTTGTTTTATGGAACGCTGCTGCCGAGCCCTCATGTGCTGCTCAGTGAATAGCAGGTGTTCCTAGGGCGCCACATTGGGCCTCATTACAACCCTGGCGTTGGACCATGGTGCTATTAGCACCATGGTCCATGCCGGATTCCGCCATGGTGGATGGCGGATTTACCGCCCCATTCCAAGGTTGGCGGGGCGGTAAATCCCCATTCACCATGGCCCCTTCCCCATTCCCATTTTTGGCCCATAGGGCTCAATGGGAATGGGGAAGGCGCTAATTACGGCACCGTAAATTACGGTGCCGTAATTAGCACAAAGGTCCCTTAGCGGGTTGGACTTTAACGCCTGCAAAAAGCAAGCGTTAAAGTGTGAATCGGGCGTTAAGGGTTTAACAGCGCCTCAGCCTTTTATGGCGCCGTTGACCCCTTAACGCCAGGGTTGTAATGAGGCCCAATATTGTCTTCTACTAGTGACTGCATGCTACATCACCAAGGTCTGTCTGAAACATGGGCCCTGATAACATTTTCATATTCTGCTTGATTTGATGCATGGAGGATCAGGGTCTCTACCAGGTACCCTAATTGATTGAGGGCATGCTGCTTGGACATTTCTTTGGGGATGGTGTGGACCTTAAATAACCATTTGGCAACCTTGCATAAACATGTGGCTTATTCACCATCACCTTGATGCATTCACCTCTACCACTTAGGTGGAGGAAGCAGCACTGTGTTTTGGTGGAAGTACTGCCTTTGTTGGCAGTATTTCAGTGTTATTTCAGGTAGTTCTACTATGGAATTAACATGTTCTTTTTGGGGGGGCGGCTACTTCTGCCGGAGGAATAAGCACCATATAGATTACCGTTAGTTCTTGTCTATGCCTCCTCTGGTTCTATTTCCTTCCTTCCTCTTATTTTTCATCTAATTTGGCAGAGCAGTAAAATTGGTATTAATTCAATTGCTAACTTGCAACAAGGCCCTTTGCTTCCTATGAAATGCTCTCTGACATAAAAGGCTCTGACTTGCCTCATAGCGCGTGATCGCTGTGCTTCCCAATGGCAGCTATGGCCCCAGTGGCGCCTGACACGCGCCGTATTTGGGAGCAGGTGGCGTCTGCACTGTGCGTGTCCTCTCCGGGAGGCTTTCATGGAGGCCACCATTTTGGGGGCAAGCTGCAGATGTGGAGTACAAGTGGCAATGTTCCCTTCACTCGCTGTTCACTTGGTGGTCCGTTGAAACGAATGACCAGAGCCCCGAGGTTAAGCTTCGTTTTTGTGGCAGTGTGATTAAACGCACTGGTGTAACCTGGGACAGCATGTCTCAATTTCTTTCAGGTACATTGAAAGGAGATGCTTCTGATTCCTAGTCCTCCAGGTGCCGCTTGTCTGTCTCTCCTAGTGCTTCCAGTTCCTTGTTTCTCTTGCTTCCTTAGACCCCCCCTTTTCTCCTTCTCAGGTTTCACATTTCTCTTTCTGACTGCCTTTGGTGAGTGGAGTTGCTTTCCTCCATGCCTATTGTGGAACTGCCCACTCTTCCATCGTCTATACCATCCGCTATCGGTGTACTTACTGACGTTAGTATCAACTGTTAGGTGGCAGTCTACTTTTTACGTTGCTGACATCCTTGTTGGAATATCATTCTCGGGAGGATAGCTCAGGGGAAGTGCTCGCTTTGGAAGCAAGACAACACGGAGCAACGGAGCAACAATCCCCGGGACCGCGCTTAGAAACCTCTGGGTTTTAAGCGCTTTATAAATAACCTATCATATCATATCAATACTCACCTCCACCAATATGATGGTTGGTTCTCCCAGGCTGCCTATCCTCGGGATCAGATCAGAGCTACTGCCAAAGTGGCAAAGCAAGAACGACTCCAGCTTCAATTCCCAGTTACGAACACACAATGCGCAGGGCAAGCTTGCCACCTTTCTTTGGCTTGAAGCTGTCATGAATTTAAGCAGGATTTGTTTGAAATTTCCTATGGTTTGGAATTCCGCCAAATGAAATATGCCCATTAATAGGTATCATTCTAAAGATCCGTGAAAAAAATAATTTATACCAACCGTAAATCAAGGTGCTTTCCTTTTTGTATCACCATTTCTAACCAATTTTTCGCACCTGAAACCTTCAGTTTCAATGACTCCTTAATTATCGGCCAGACCAATCAGATGGCACGGTGAACAAGTATGCTATACTCTCGAATTAAGGAGCCCAACCGTAGTGTCGCCATTAGCAGGAAGTCACCGGAGAGTTTCATCCAGATAGATATTTGACCCTCGCTTATCCCATCCTCCATTTATAACAAAGTGCTCTCAGAAGATATCACATGTTCCCAATTCATCACAACAAACATTTTTGGGATGCAAAAATGTCCTTGTGATAGCCTCGTGTTGGGCATGCACCCAAGTAAGACAGCTCCCAAATGAAAGCTGTAATACAGCTCTAAATCTGCAGTTCCCGTAAGGAGCGATGGGAGTGATTAAAAAACCAAATGCAATAAAGACAGAAAGAGCTTGCCTGTTGACAGTGAGTAGTGACAGGGGGCTGTCAATGTGAGATAACAGTTAGCGGGGATGGGAGATATACCTTTGGAAGTCATCATCTCCCCTTGGATCATTGAATGCGTTCCAGAAAATGGGCTTGCTGATCATGAAAAATATTCCGCTAGCCAAACACCCCTACTACGGAGTGGCGCCATACATGTAAATGAACCTCTTAAATATTTCCCATCAACTTTTTATCTAAGATGGAAGTGCCTGAGGATCCATTTGAGAAAAACAAATTGATTTTCTCTCGGCTCCAACTGCTCGACATCCTTGATGGCTTTTTCGAGCTTCACTGAGTCAACATCGACTCATGGTAACTACTGATCATTTCGCAGTCCTAATTGAATCGCTAAGAACTATTCGCCTGTTTCAATTGAGCATTGTCTACAAATGTAACATTGGCTGCAAATGCAGGCAAAATGTAACCCCACTCTCGCAGGCATCAGTCGAATGCTTGCAGGTCATTTGAGGGGCAGTTTCCGCGCCCCAATTTTCATGTGCTGAATTCATGGCAAAGACTACTTTGCATTTTGATGAGGGCAATTTGTTTGAAAGGGACTCATATGTTACTGTTAAGTGACTAAGAGCAGTATGCGTATAGCTCAAGATGATGACATTTAGAAAAATAGCATCAGCCCAAATACATACTCAATCCCCTTATTTTGGGTGTCGCACATTTACCCACGCTCATGCACTATGGACCGCCCTCATACATTCTTAACATCATGCTTAGCTGCTGAATCTTAAGATAACAGAATCTGCTGAAAGTGCCATCATGCTATGCTGATGAATTTGCTGTTTGAAGGCTATTTTTCAAACTCAAGGTAAAGGAATGAAAAGCTTTTGAAAGTCTGCAGTCAGTGCTTTCATATTCTCCCTTCTGAAAGTCCAACACGTGTGTTGGTTTCAATGTGGCACATGGCAGGGCAGCTGAGAGCATTTGAAAGAAATATGCAATGGGGGGGGGGTGGGAGACTTTTCCCAATCATCCCCTCACCCTCCTCCCTTGGTGCTGTGCTTGCTTCTCCAAAAGTGGAGCAGACGGTCAAAGGTGCAGAAAGGGGAGGGGATCACCAACCTAGGATTAGTGTGGTGATGTGGGGCAGGGGTTTCCTTCCACTTCACAAAGAACGCAGGAGTGAAGGGTGGGGAGCAAGGTTGTTTAAGAAAGTAGCACTTTAATGAAAGTTCAGTATCAAAACATGTTCAGTAATCAGTTTGAAGGTGGTGCAATTGCTAAATGTGATTATGCCATTTGGAAAATAGATTTCAACCGTTTTATTAGAAGAAAGGTTTGGCAGGTTATCAAGAACATTACAATGTGTCCCTTGATTAGCCTCACTCCTTTCTTTCTCATCCTCTTGACCTAAAGGAAATGGGCCTCAGTATAAGTATGCCGGTCTGGGAACAACAGTGCCGGTAAATTACCGAACCAGCATACTCTGAGTTCTGCGAGCGGGTGCCTTTCAGCCCGTCAGGTCTGACCTGGCGGGCGGAATGGCACCCACTCGCAGACCTTGATGGTAGCACCGGCACCTTTATGAATGGTGCCGGTGCTACCATCTTCCCCATTCCCATTGAGTCCTATAGGACTAGAATGGGAATGGAGAGTAATTTTTCCCAGTGCCTGGTAATGGGGTATTACTGAGACTGCCAGGGCTGTAATGCCCTGGTAATTCCCCATTGCCAGGTGCTGAAAAAAAAAAGACCCTGGCAGCAGCCATGCCGTTTTTACCGGCACGGCTACTGCCAGGGTCGTAATGAGGCCCGAAATTTGTCTTCAGGTTCCAACATGCAACGTTTCTCCTTTAGTGACTTTATGGACCAACTTCAGGATCTTTACTTCCAAGTTCAAGCACGCCATCTTTCTCCTTTCAGTCACTTTCATCATTGGGTCTAGAAATGTTGGCTTCAATGTCCTGCATGCAGTGTTATATCTTCCTGTTAGTTTCTTAATTGGTACAACAAGCGTGTCCTCCAAGTTCCAGCTACAAAAATTTCTTTTTTTCGAGTTATATATTTATGTACAGCCCGAGGAGCTTTGCGAGCAAGTGAATCATGTATCCTTTCTATAACTTTCCCATTGGCTTTGGGAACTTTCTCTCCAAGTGTCAACATGCCGTGTTTCTCCTTCCAATCACTTTCTCACTGGCTCTGCGAACTTCCTCTGGAAATTTCACCATGCAGTGTTTCTCCTTTCTATGACTTTCTCAGTTGGCTATGGGAAGTATCTCTACAAGTTTCAGCATGCATTGTTTCTCCTTCCAATCACTTTCCCAATTGGCTTTCGCAACTTTTTCTACAAGTTTCAGCCTGCAGTGTTTCTACTTTCATTAACTTTTTCAATTGGCTTGGGAAATTGTCTCTCCAAGTTTCAGAATGCAGTGTTTATCCTTCTAATCACTTTCTGAATAGGTTATAGGAATTTAACTTGCAGGTGCCAGTCTGCATTGTTTTTACCTTGCAAAAACTTTCTCAATGGCTTTCCACATATCCACGAAATTCCATATAGTTGTTGGCCGAATTACCGCTGGCAGACTGAATTTCGTGTCCTATTTCACTTCAGCTGTTTTCATGGTAAAACTTGAGTTCCATAACCAGAAAGCGGATTCGTTCACTTTTACACACGCACATCTAATTGTATTTTCAGGTGGGACTCCAGACCAAAACAAAATACCAAGTTGTGAAAGTACATTTCTTGCAAATTCTGCCATCCACATCGTTTTTCTTTTGTCAATTTCATCCAATGCTAGGTCAAGCAGGCAACATGTCTCCTATGAATTATGAATTTCTTTCACAATGTCTCTAAGAACCTTTCTTGCAAGTTCCAGTATACAGTCTTTCTTCTTTAAATCACCTATGCAGTGCTTTTTCACTTCGGTCTACTGGTGTTTGCCTCAGAGTCTCCCCTCAGGTTTACGCCATTCTCTTCATCTCTCCTTCCCCACACTATTGAGGAGCCGCAAACCTCCCACCGGTATTGGTTCTACTCGCTTCTTTTTCTCCTTCTGTTAGTTTGGTCTCGCTTAGTCCGCTTTGACGGGAAACCCTCCAGTGGCTCCACGTGGTCTCAGCACCTGGTGTACCTCCTCCACCTCTGGCCCCACCCACCCTCCTGGGTATCCCATTCTTCGACCATCGGTGTGTGCTGCTCATTTCATCCTTAGGCTCTGTTTACAACATCTTCTGCCCTCTACTGCTCGGCTTGCCTTTTTAGACTCTTCTGAGATTCCCAACACACATCGGCAATGCAAAGCCAACAGGACTTAAATTGTCACTTGTTTTGCAATTGTTTCTAATTCCTGGAGTTTCCCAGGTTGCTTCATGCTATCACGGCCCATTAGGAAATGCTCGCAATTGCATAGCTCTCAGCCTTGTGTGTCCCCAGGGCAGGTGAAAACACCAGATTTTGCTCTTCGGCAGTTGAGAGCCCACTGAATTGTATGGGCTTGTAGGGCTTGGCGGGTGAGTAAAATGACTGCAAAGTGGGTGACACCCACCAAAAGCGTGTGTGTTGAGAGCAATGCAATTGCCCATTTTTCTCATTGTCTCACAGGACACTTCACCTCATGGGGCAAAAACATGATCACATCTGCAACGATTTTTCATTTAACACAAACAGACTCATTCAGAATGACACAGGCTTGGAGAAAATGTATTGAACAAGACATTATGGGCCTCATCACGACCTCGCCGGTAACCCTTAAATCCAGCGGTAGCGTTATTACTGCCGGATTTAAGGGTCCGCCGAATCAGGGCCTCAGCGGATTTCACACCAGCTCTGAGCTGGTGTGAAATCCGCCGAGAATTCGCGCTCATACCGCCGGCGGGAAATCCGCCGGCGGTATGAGCGCGAAATTTCCCCATTGAGCCCAATGGGGAATGGGGCATTCCCGAATGGGCTCAATGGGGAATGGGGACTTCAAAGTCCGCCCAACTCGTGATCCCGCGCTATTAGCGCTGGGGGCTATGGCGGTCGCGCTAATAGCCCCCACGCTAATAACGCCGAGGTCGTGATGAGGCCCTATGTGCCTTTCTCTGTGTCTGCGCCATTTTTGAATGATTTTCCACACAAAGCAAGAATCCCACGAAGAAACTCCCAACTGGAGATTGGTTGCTGTTGGTACTCTTGTTCAAAGGAGAATTGCCTAGCATTTCGGTGCTGGACTGCCGAAGTGGGTGGGACCAGACTGATATGCAAATGGATATTTCTCCTCTATCAAGGGTGCATTGAGCTAAGACGTGGTTGTAGATCCTCTCTGAGTGGGCACCTTCCCATAGAACAGGTTAATTGGCCACATTTGTACTCGGTAGAGGGGCTCCCAAACATTTTTGTGAATTTCCAATCTGGAGTTTTCCTGTAGATCTTGCCACACCGCACAAGAAATCCAGACCCTTCTAATTCTGCAGATTGGTGGGATTTCTTCCAACTCTGCCCTCTTTTTCTGTGATTTTAAAAGACAGAAGCAGTTCATAAGGAGTCCCAGGAGTTGGGGTCAGCATGTTTACCACAGGGGCTGCCATTGCTGATCTCAACTACATGCAAGATCAAGATAGATTGAGAACCCGCAGTATGCCCGGATTTCTGTGCCTGTCACCAATGTATGCAGTGACTATGGAGAATCTGGTGAAGGGGGCCCAAACCACATAAGCAGTATATATCAAGCTTGCTCTTCAGTGTTATCCCCTGAGCAGCATTTTCAGCACACCTACTTATATCCATAACTTCACCCATACAGTATGTGGCGAAACAGCCTCCCCAGGACGAGGAATACAAAGAAACATGAGTCTGTTTTCTAGTTTCATGATCAGCTCACTAGAAACTACACCTTGGTGAAAAGATAGGCATGAGTCTGGGGAGCAGAGTAGGCCTTCTTCAGGAAGAGCCAGGCATGGGATTTGTAAGAATATATATAGCGCTTTACTAAATGTGATGGCATTTTTATTGCAATTATTGCAAAATGTGGTGGTATTTTTGTTGCCAGCAGCAGTGTAGGATTGTTTTTATTTAGCCAGTATAATATAGCTTGAGTGGTAGTATGCAAAGTACAGAATTTATTACACAGCCAGGCCCAACTTGAAACTGAAGAGAATGAAGTGCACCACTTTTTTTTCTGTGATGCCTTATAAATGGAGACTACATTATTCATATAACTTACTAACTTAATTAACATTGCTAAATACTAATTCTAACCTCCATAACATTATAATGAAGTGTTGTGTGCAAAATGAGGTGAAAATACTGTTTTGGTGGCTATCATGCCTACCTCCCCATCCGGCTCCGTTACTAAATCCAGGCATCCCTGTTTCCCGGCTTCCTCAGCCTTGAGAACGGCTAGACCGTTCTACACCCAATGGAAGCTGTCCGGGAGACGCTAATACAAAGGTCACATGACCAACGTACATCTATCGTCAGCGCGTTGGTCAGGCGTACGTCAGCTGACACTATTTAGCAAGGCGGAAGCCTTGCAACTGCGCTTCTGATCGTTAATTGTTATCCCGCGTTCCGGAGCTTGCTTCTGCTGTTTTCTCGCAGACGCTACTTCCATTCAAGGTACGGTTGCCTTCCGCGTTCCCACGCAGTTCCCGGCAACATTTCAGCTCCTCCTTGAGCTGCCTGCTAACCGTGCTCATACGCGGCTCTTCTCTCCACTTATCCAAACGGAGCCCCGTCGTATCAAGCGACAACATTTCAGCTCCTCCTTGAGCTGCCTGCTAACCGCGCTCATACGCGGCTCTTCTCTCCACTTATCCAAACGGAGCCCCGTCGTATCAAGCGACGACTTCCAGGACCTTGCAGAGTCCCGCTCTACCTCAGTCAACCAAGACCCTGCAGATACCCGCTCTGCCTCTCTCACCGATCTTCCACCGCTTTAAGGACTTGCTTCTCTTGGATCAGGATTCCTCTTCTCTCCTACACGTGCACTGTACTCTGGATGCTTTCCTGTGTGTACCAACCCGTCTTTAGCGCGGCCCTCGTTCCGCCCAGGTTAGATTCCTCACTACCCTTTCCTGGTCGTTGTATCCTTGGACCCTTCAGACCATCTTGAGAGACTTCCTTGTCTACACATCCAGGTTAGTGTCTACAATATAGGGTTATATTGTCCTTCTTATCAACCAGCATTCTAATCAGTTTCCTCTCATCAACAGCTTGGTGAATCTTGGTCCTCTAATGCCCTTCCCACCAATAGCTCTCTTTGACTGTTAGTTTTACTAGTCAGAGAGTGACATTGATTAGAAGGTTCCCTTTTGATACGCTACGCCCTACCTGTCATCTTACGAAAATAAGAAGACTTCGAGTGTATCCTTTGTTACTACCAGCCTGTATCCTTTACGAGGACCTTGATATATTCTCCTGTATCCATTGTGTTTCGTTGCTTCAAACCATATCATAACAGTGGCACTGCTGTAATTCGTTTTTAAATGCAAACTGGTATTTTTTTCTTTCTTCTGTGTTAGCTTGTGGAGAGCAGAGGGAAAGAGGCAGCAGGAAACCAAAGAGATACAATAATTCTGTTCTAAAGCTCTCATTTTTGGAACATGAGGGTGGCGCAGAAAACATTCCTTTTAACCTGATTGGAAGAAAATGTCTGCAGACATGCCACGTAAAAATGGGAAGGATCTGAGCTTTGCTAATGGCAAAAGTTGCGGAGAGGAGTTAGTAGAGACTGGGCTGTAAAGTTAGAGGGAGTTCCAAGGGGTTACAGAGCGCTGGCTGGGAGAATTATCTCGCTGTGCTACCCACACAAAATGTACAGAAGCATTTCGCGCTGACTGGGCCTGCCTTTGCGAGTGGAGCAAGGTCGTACTCAGAACTTTAAAGAAGTGCTAATCTCGGTAAGCTTTGTGCCATGTGAGGATCATTTGAATGTCGGATGTTTGGCTACAAATTATTACAGTGTAGAAAGGTTAGGGATTCCTGCATGTGTATTTTTGGCATTTCAGGATGTGGGAATATTAATCTACATTTCAAATAGACCTGCAGGTTCTGCTTTGTTGTTTTTTGTATTCCAGAGGCTGCTGTAAATAACCATGGTAAGACTTGATGACATGTAATTGTAATTCAATATAACAAGCGCCTATGAAAACAAATGTGAGTTTGTGTCATTCATGCATATGGGAATTATTTTCAGTAGACAAGGTCTAAAGGTGAGGCTCATATTAGTGCAGTAGTGCGTTTGCCAATTTATCAATGCAAGTCAAGTAACAGATAAGCAAATGTTTGTGTGTGTGTGTGCCTTCCTTGCATGCTGATTGGAAGGAATCTGATATAATATATACATTACTGGACGTCCATGAGCCAGTAATACCTAAGGGCAAATAGATTACCGGATGTAGATAAGCCAGTGATACCATCCACAAACTGTAGATGGCACTCTGAATAAAATGATTGGGTTATAACAGTGCATAGGTCCAAGGCTCTCTATAGACCACTGGAAGGTATTCTAATGGCAAGGAAGGTTTTGTTTTATGATGGGGTTATAATATAAGAAAGAAAACCATGCTCATCACTAAATACCGCAAAAGATATATACCACTAAAATGACCACCAATATAAGCTAACAAGGTATGGTCACTAAAATAATATGAGGCCAAACCCAATATAAATGCAAGACTAATTTACCATCAAATTGCTGCCAATATTTTTACGGTAAGAAAATACCGCCAAACCCCAAATTTACCCCAATAAGACAATATCTTACAGATTCTAAGGTGCAGCCTGGTGCAGGCATGCAGAGTCCAAGAGCAGAGGCCAGGATAGTGCGAGGCAGCAGGTGTCATACATTGCTCCACTCAGGACCAGCAAGTACTAGGAGGCCAAACACAGGCGACTCTAGATAGCAGAGTGCAGTGAATGCTCAAGAGCGTGTCACAGGAGTATTTGTGATTATGTGAAGCAGTCCTGTTTTTGTAGTTATCATGGTGCCATCAATCTGACTGTGGGATATTGTTTCTTCGATCCTTGTTCACCTGTGATAATCCTCATGAAAAGGGGTGTGCATGAGGCTCCTGGTTCATCTGCTGTTAGGTCACCACTGCTTCTGAGCTCATTCTCCTCTAATAAAAATGGCCATCTTTTTAAGAAGTGCAAATGTTTGTAGGGGTTGATCTTGTGATGTGTCTATATCACGTTCCCGTCCTGTTAATTGTGGCGGACCAATTCTGTCTATGTTTATTCATTTCGGTATTCAGTTACAGGGCTATGTTTTAAAGTGATTGTGCTGCATTTCGTCCGATTTTCCGTGCGTGTCCTTGGTGGAGGGCAGTTCATTTCACCATTATTTACTTGTATTCTTCCTGCAGCAACAATTGAACTTCAGCAGGCAGGGTTTGGACTCGTTATGCAGCGGGGAACAGTATCCATAGGCAGATTCTTTCGCAAGTGTCCCACAAATATTTACATATATTTGTGGTCACCAGTTTAATGTTGATGGAATAGCTAGAATTGCATTTTGATGCGAATTGCACAATGAACTTTAATTGGCTCTGATTAGGGTTTATATATCGCAGATGTGAGGTTTGAAAAGTGAAAAGGACTGCTTTATTACTGTTTTTTGAATAGCTGAAAGTAATGCAATGTTAAGTTATGTTATCCAATGTTTATAATGCGCCCGTCACTACTGCCCGTCACTACTGCAATGGTCTTACAGTGCCTGGCCTTGTCCGAAAGGTAGCATACTGTAACCCTGCCACGGTGTCGTCAGACCTTAGTCTGTGGAATGGAAGGGGAGGTTAGTGCAGGAGGTGATAGGAAAGAGAAATTAGACAACAGAATGTCCAAAATCGGAGAGGAAATTCAATTGGGAGGAGTGGGAGGGGATATGGTTGTTGAAGTTTGGATGTGTGTTTCTCAAATATGACAAGGTTTTGGTAAGCATGAGTGTAGTGCTCCGGAGAGTACATCTCTGTTTAGAGCAGAGTTTCAGTGTTCAATATATAGAACCAGCTAAGCATGTTAATAGATGTAGTAAGTTGGTGAATGGTTGCACAATGGGCTTGAGAGGTGCTCAAGCGGGCCCTAGTAGAGTGCAATGAATTTTAATAAGTGAAATGTTTTAGGAGATTTTTGAAAATTGTGCAATGAACATGCACTTTGACAATGAAATGTAGCTGCTAAGTGAGTGGCCCTATGTCATGCATAATCTGTTGGGGAGTACACCCAACACCAGCAACGTGCACGAAAATACAAGCTCCTAAATTCACTTTGAAGAGGAACAAGGCCATGAAGAAAGCAACCCTACTCATGTAGAACTCCCTTTATTGGCCCAAAAGCACCCCCAAAATAGTACATCAGTAAGCAATGTCCCTTTGAAGAGGTAAGCCATAGTACACACACATATCCCTAACGAGTATAGCAACACTTAACACTACTCAGGAAACCATTAGGGGCACTGATAATGATATTAAATGAAAAGTAGGCTTTTACATTAATTGACTAGATGACACATAAGTGGGACTTGAAACAAACTCAGCCTTCAATGAAGCATAACAATCATCATGAATTAGCAGAAAATATCAGCCAGGCCTTTGCAAAAAGCACACCCATACTAAGCTGCAACCTTCAACACCAGTGCTGAATGCCACACAGTGATAGGACAAGACAGGCAGGAGAGCACATTCTCAAGTCCTGAATTTTGCAGGGAGATCATAGATAGGCAACAAAGTAACTTACCCTTGAGCTAGAAGACAGATACTGCATACAGATTGGTTAGAAAACATCAGCTTGGCCGAGTTCCCAAGCCTCAGTACAAAAGGTGTAGAACACATTATGTCCCTAGCTAGAACAGTGAAGGTCACAGTTCGGTGGGTATGAAACAATTAGCAATGAAAAGCATGCGTGTTAAGAAAGCATGATCAAGGGGCAACACTGCCCCCTGTAGGAAAACATCACTGAAAGCAGCTCAATCACCAAGATAAGAACCTTATAAGACACCATTTCAATAGCATAGAAGTAATTAGGCATTGACGGTCTATCATAGAGATTTATGAACAACCCTTACAACACACAGTTTTGCTCAGAAATACATTTATACTATTTTGATACATACACACATATCATTGCACAGGAATGAAGTCTGTGAATATATTGGTCCCCAGTTCATAAGGTTAAAGGCAGAGTCAATGAAGTCATGCACACGCCATGAGAAAGGAAATGTTGTGAACCCATAGACGTGGGCCCTTTAAGACAAGGTAGCAGATGGGGATACAGAATTTACTCAAACATCAATAATCAAAACTGACTCAGGAAGTTAGCAAAACTTTGTTCTGTTTTATTTGCAATATCTAAAACAGGGAGGTTACAACAGACATAATCCGACGTTCGCTCAAGTTCGCAATACATTTCAGAAAAAAAAACGTTTATAGTCATAATTCATCATCATTGATTTCACACTAGGTGGCAAACTTCCAAAACCTACTTTGAGATGTGATACGCATACAGGGAACATCTAAGTATACGTTCCATACTAATGAGGGTAGTGATTGGGTCTCTAACATCAGGTGGACAACTAAGCCCCCCTCTAGTGCAAGTCATCTTCATCATCATAAAATACATGACGATTCATTGGTTAAGCAAACTATAGGGCTCTTTTGAAATATGGTCTCTATAATTGGTTAGCACACTTGTACCCTTCTGGAATATTCCACATGCTAGCAGCATGTTTGCTACCACTCCAGGTGCTGGGAGAGTTAGAGTGGTCCTGCCTCCCCACCCAATTAGCTCAACATCTTTCATCACTCTTGCAGTCTGCCCTTTAATTAAGGCTTTCAACTTGGCCTTAAAGAGGCTCTCTGTGCCTTAGAATTAAAGGGAGTATCACATGGTCGTATCTTCTGGTTTCGGCGTAGCTCGACCCAATGTCTATTTTCATCAAATCGTGACTGGAGACCACGTTTTTGAGCTCTTTGCTGGATACAATACTATTAAATGATGAACTTGAACTGGATAAACCAGCCCTTTAAGATGAGTAGCAATTACCCTGCAGATGGATGGGGATGCAGATTTTATTCATGTTATGGTATGTTATGTTATTTTACTTGGCATTTATATAGTGCCTTATGTGTCATTGGTATGACGTCAAAGCGCTGGTAGGTTGAAAGCCCTCGGGGACCGTAGTTTAGGTCACTAGAGAGAGAGAGTGTTGTATGGTGCGTGGGCACACCAAGTATGTGGGCAGGTGGTGTGGTTGTTTCATGGTAGCTGCTTCTTAGCGGTAGGTGTGGTGCTGAGGAAATCAGTTGGATGTGTTCAGTCTGGAGGGTGGACACCCAGACTGACTTCTGGCTGCGTTAGGCCTGAGGAGACGCTTAAGCTAGCCGGTATGTGCTTAGCAAGCTGTGTTTTATTAGGATGATGAGGTGTTCGTGGGGTCATGTTATTATGAGAACAACTAGGCCCAATGTGTCATAGTATAGTTGTGTTCTAGTTGAATGATGGTGTATAGGAGAGAGTAAGCGTAGTAGTGTGATATGGTGGTTTTCCGTAACGGGCCTGCGACCAAGCACGAGAGTAGGACAGGGGGCGTACATAGTGGCATACGTATATAAAGCAACAGGATGGATAGGGTAGACATGTGATACAGATAACTTGGGGATACAGGTACATAGCATATACATAGCATAAATAGGAGATACAGAGGTATATAGAGATATATCCACTCCATCCACTCTGTCCTTTCCATCCATTCCATTCACTGTATCCTTTCCTTCCATTCCATCTGCTTTTTCATCTGTTCCATCCGTTTCATCCGTTTCATCCACTCCATCCTTTCCATCTACTCCATCCACTCTATCCGTTCCATCCAGTCCCTCCGTTCCATCCACTCCATTCCGTTCCATCCACTCCATCTGTTCCATCCATTCCATCCATTCCACCCACTCCATACACTCCATCTACTCCATCCGCTCCATCCTTTCCATCCACTCCAACTTTTCCATCCACTCCATCCACTCCATGATTTGCATCCTTTACATCTGTTCTATCCCTTCATCCGTTCCATCTACTTCATTCATTCCATCCACTTCATCCGTTCCATCCACTTCATCCATTCTATCCTCTTTCTAGAAAGCACACTTCTAGATTAAACTTTAACACATTGATAATATTAGGCACACTTTCTAAAATTCAACTATACTACAGTGACGCTATTAGGCACATTTCTAGATTCAACTATACCACAGTGACGCTATTAGGCACACTTTCTAAATTCAATTTTAGCACAGTGATGATATTAGGCACACTTTCTAAAATCAAGTATACTGCAGTTGCGCTGTTAGGCACACTTTTTAAGTTCAAGCTTTGGCACAGTGACATAATTAGGCACGCTTTTTAAATTCAACTATACCACATTACACTGTTAGCCACGCTTTCTCAGTTCTAACTTTAGCACAGTGACGCTATTAGACACACTTTCTAAATACAACTTTAGTACAGTAACGCTAATTAGGCACACTTTGTAAATTGAACTATACCACAGTGACACTATTAGGCACCCTTTCTAAGTTGCAGCTTTGGGACAGTGACGCTGCTAGGCACACTTTCTAGGTTCAAATTTTAGCACAGTGATGATATTAGGCACACTTTCTAAATTCAACTATACCACAGTGACGCTATTAGGTACACTTTCTAAGTTCAAACTTTGGCATAGTGATGCTAATAGGCACCCTTTCTAGATTCAGTTTTAGCACAGTGATAATATTAGGCACTTTCTAAGTTCAACTATACCACAGTTACGCTATTAGGCACACTTTCTAAATCCAACTATACCACAGTGATGATATTAGGCACACTTTCTAAGTTCAACTATACCACAGTTACGCTAATTAGGCACATTTTCTAAGTGGAACAGTTTAGGTACACTCAATGTTGTTGGGTATACAGTCTAGATGCAGTAATTACAACAGTAGGGTTTGTAGGTATGAGTGGTAGGGTTGTCTGGCATGAAGTAATTGTTTCAGTCCCCACGCTTGCCACACTTACTTTTTGGTTGGTGCTGGTTGACGGCTTCCTGATTCTCCTGTGGATACCTGCAGATATGATCTGGAGCAGCTTCATTGGAGCCGCCTTTTTTCTTGGGCCCTTAGTCGGAGGGCTGCATGGGCAGAGGGCTGCCCTGGGAAGGTCAGTACTAGCTTGGGTAGAAGAGCCAGAAGGGCCAATCAGGGCATGGTGGGTGGGCTGAGAGGCGGAAGGGAAGCAATCAGGAAGCAGAAAGGGAACAGGGGCTGCGGGAACAAGATCGGGGTTGAGGGGAAGAAATGGGCAGCAAGGTTAGGGCTGGGAGTACCCAAATAAGATAGTGAATGGCCTTTCACTCACCAGGTCACAACGAGAGCCAAATGGACGAGGGGGTCAGGGGAGAGAGGGGCAGCAAGCGGGCCGGGTTGGGGACTGAGATTTTTTTTTTGTTGCAAAATAGAGTGGGAAGCAGTGCTCTTATGGGAGGATTCACTCACCTGGCCTCATGGGTGAAAAGGGGGCATGCAGGCAGTGGCGAGGGGCTAGGGTTAACCAGGAAGATGGGATAATAAATCAGGGGAGGCTGGAGGCGGGACAAATGAACATTGATGGACCAGGGGGTCGGGGGAGAGAGGGGCAGCAAGCGGGATGGGTTGGGGCCTGGATGGGTTCTTTTTAGCAAAATCGAGTGGGCAGCAGTGCTCCTACAGGAGGAATCACTCATACATCAATAATCGAGACAAATCAGGTAATTGGCAAAAGGACAACTGTTTTAATATCAATTATCTAAAACAGGGAGCATAACGAACATCAACGAAATCACTTTATCCTCTTACTCAAACATTCTTATTAAAAACTGAGATCTTATACAAGAAACTTGTCATCAATGACGTTAACCTACGTATGTACTAACGTCATCCTACGTGGCAAACTACAAACACCTATAAGTATGGATGATTGGCTCTGAGTGAATATCTAAGTATAAGATCCATACATACTATTCAGAGATGCCAGAAGCACGGAAACTTCTCTCCTGAACATCCGTGAAGATCTGCTCTCCAACTTTGACTCTCACATTCCCTCTGTCCTCAACCTCCTCGATCTCTCTTCTGCCTTCGACACAGTCAACCATACCATCCTGCACAACTATCGCTGTGAAAACCTGGGTATCACTGATCAGGCTCTGGCCTGGCTGACCTCTTTCATCTCTGATCGACCCTCCCAGGTCAAACTTGGGTCCTTCCTATCATCTATCTTCTGCTCTACCTGTGGTGTTCCCCATGGGTCTAACCTCTCACTCTGGCTTTACAACAATACCTGGCAACTCTCACCCACTGCATTGCCATTTTCTGCTCAAATTTCCAATGCTACTCTGACGACACTCAACTCATTTTCAGGCTGCCCTCGGCCACCTCCTCTCCCTCTCTCATCTCTGATTGCCTAACTGCCATTCAAGATTGGTGTGCCGCCAATGATCTTTGTCTGAATGCCAGCAAGACTGAGATCCTCCTCATCAGCACACCTTCACCATCTTTCCCCTCACTCTCTGGCTGGCTTCCCTTGGCCCTCCTCCGACCCCCACCTGTGAGGTTAAGAACCTCGGGGTCATCTTTGACTCCACCTTTTCCTTCTGCGCCCACATCTCTGAGGGCTCTAAAAAGTGAAACTTCCTACTGAACCTCCTCAGAGGTACTCTGCCTTTCCTCTCCTTTCCCCAGAAGCTCATGGTATCCCAAGCTCTGGTTCTCTCTAGGTTGGACTATTGTAACAGCCTCTTTCTAAATCTACCTGCCTCTACTCTCCGCCCTCTGAAACTAATCCAGAACAGGACTGCGAGACTTGTCCTTGGCCTCAAGCCCTAGGATCGTATCTCTACAGCTCTGAAATCTCTCCATTGGCTCCCAGTGGATGCAAGGATTAAATTCAAAACCCTCTGCATTGTCCACACGGTTTTCTGAGGCCTGGGTCCAAAATATCTTCAGCTATCCCTCTGCAAATACCTCCCCTCTCAAGCTTTTCGCTCCTCTACCTCTATCTCCCTCAGGGTCAGTGGTTTTCAAAGATATGAGCTGGGGGTAGATCTCTGTCTTTGGCTGGGGCCTCCCTCTGGAACAGCCTCCCTGCCACTCTAAAACTTGAGAAGAACCGTCTCCGGTTCTGGAAGCACCTCAAGACCTTCCTCTTTTCTTCTGTCTTCGTTCCCCCTCTCCCCTACTGATCTGCTCTCTCTTGGCACCGTGCACCTGGCCCCCCTCTGTCCTCAGGGCCCAGTTACCTGCTCACCCTGCCACCCTCCTGCACTGCCTCCGGGCCACCCCTTGCACTGGGGTCTGTATCCGTACCCATACAGCCCCCCCTTTTTCTTCCTGCACTTATCAGACCTACCCTGTCTGCTGCCTTAAACCTAGCACTTGCATATTACTGGCTGCCATGTCCCGGGAGGATAGCTCAGCGGCAGCGAGTACGCCTTGGTAGCAAGACGACACGAAGCAACACAGGTCCGATCCCCAGGTCCGCGCTTAGAAACCTCTGGGTATTTAAGCGCATTATAAATACACAACTAAGACAAAAAACAACTACGCAACAAAAAAAAGCCCAAAAAACAAACAATTCCTGTAACAGCACCTCGATGCCTGTGGGCTATGTGAGCGCTTTAAAAATGCTAAAATAAATAAATAAATGGTTTGTTACCTTTATTATTTATTTATTATTATTTATAGTTTCTCCTCTGCTTCGTACTTTCCACTTTCCACTTCTCCCCCCTTCCATGCACTTTTCCCCTCCCCCTCTCCCATGCACTTGCGCGTTCTCAATGTCACTGGGCCTAGTAAGATCGCTGTTGTGTTCTCCTCTTTTCCCCTCCCTTGCCTTGTCGCACTCTGAAACACTTGTGTATGAGCACGATAGAAATAAAATATCAATATCAGTATCAATATCAAAACTAGTCTAAAAAGTGTGAATATGGGATTGGGGACTTAACATCAGATGGCGCAACTAAGCCCTTCCCAAAAAATGACCACTAGGAACGTCACTAAATACACAACTTTCCATTGGTTACACAAACTATAGGACCCCTTATTACACAGTCCTGCACTCTAACCTCTGTCAGTACTTTTCCATCTACGTCTAGCAGCATGCAGGCTGGCCATCCAGGTGCTGGTGAGCTCGCCTTAATCATTGCTTCCCACCAATTAGCATAACAATCCATCATCACTTCAGTGGTCCACTGTCAATTAGGCTTTGAAGCTCTGCCTTGGGAGTATTCTTAGCTCTGAGATATTCAGGGAGTGAAAGCACACGCTCTGCCCTCGTGCGTAGGTGTGACCATCTTGTTTGTCCAACTTCATGCTTCCATGTGACTAGAGACCATAAAATTGAGCCTTTTGTGCATTTAATACTATTTTTTAATAGACCTCTGACGTCCTCCTTGTTATGATCATGCCTTCTGAACAGGAGTTTTGTTCTTTCACACAATTTTGTATCCAATGTCAGTTCACTCCAGTATTACCTTGGCTTCTTGGCTCATCCAACTCATCTGCTGAGATTCACTTTGTAATTCAATTTGCTTTCTAACTGCGACACACTAGAAATTAGGCTTTCTCGGCCTTCTTGCTAAAGTCCAGCACTGCTATAATGCTTTGTGGAAACATCCATCCTTTACTTATCCATATGCATATATTTATATATTGGCGCTTGCCGCAATCCATTCACTATAAAGCTAGCCTCAAGAATACTTCATCTGCTTGCATTTCTTTTGCATCTGTACACGTATAAACTAGCTTGATATCTTCATCTGTTTCTACGGCATAAGCTTCTTCACCTTGATCCCAAGATGTCACTTATCCTTGGTACTTTCTTGATGCTTTATAGAATATCTGCATTCTCTTGTCTCTGCATCTCTCCTATATACGTCAGTTTAGCTCTGTGTGACGTTTATTTGACGATGGTTGGTGACGTCACCCTACATCTTGTTGATTTATTTGCTGTGCTTCTTCAGGAATTTAATTTAAATGGTCATCTTATTTTCTCGTATGTAGGTATGGTTTTCTCAATGGGTACCTTGCACCCCAGATTCTCTTAGGTATTGGTACTTTCACTGGTACCACACAAAGTCCATACTCTGCCCTTTGTTGGTCCAGCTGTTCCGTGTATGTCGCATACTCTGGTTTCCAACACACAGGCAATATGGGCGAGATGGTTGAGGTGGGAGTACTTGGCTCCTTCACTACACTCCCCCTCTGGGTGATTCATTGACCAGTCTCCCATCATCCTTCACATCCAGACATCCTCGTCTGAAGAAATACTTCTTTGGGATCCTGTCACGATCCATGCCCCTGACCCCCTCGGGTATAACAGCCCCCTGGTAGCAGTGGGGCTAAAGCCCTTCACACTGGCCCCAATGGCCTTAAATCTCCATCAGAAACATACATGGAGTCAGTTCTGGCGCCTTTGGCGCCAGGCTCATTATCAGGAATAAAGCAATACCAGTTTTGGACCTTAATCCAACATGGAGGCCTATTACACAGCTCAGTTCTTTAGAACCAAGCCATGCGGTCTAGTGTTTTGGGTGTAGCTGGGCCTGGAACTACTTGACCTGGAACTACTTTACCTGGGCTATTTAAACCACATCCAACAGCAGAACATGCTTGGAGTTATTCTGCACTCCTGCAGCTTAACGCTCACCGTGTCCAGCTCCTGCTCATCTTCTTCTCCGGCGGCCCCATCCTGAAGCCCTAGATCTGGATTCCATTAATAACCTGGAAAAACAAGAACAGCACTAGCAAGCAAGAACACTTATCTGTGAAGTCACCAGCCTTGAATCCCTCCTGCCCTTCGTTTTCCTCACCCATCTCCGGAGTTCACTGCAACCTGCAAAGGTAAAGAAACAAGGACAGCATTAATAACAATTCTTACCTGGGCAAGCAGCAAGTAATGGCAGCACCCTGCGCTTCTCTTACCTCACCCATCTCCGGGTTTCACCACAACCTGCAAGGGAGAAGGAACAAGGTCAGCATTAACAAAGAACTTACCTGGGCAAGCAGCGCTTCGATCGCCCATCACTATGGAACATCACTGCAACCTGTACAAAGAAGAGAACACAGGTTAGCAATTAACACCAATAAACAGCACAGCGCTCCACGCATCAATAACTCACCGTGGTCTTTGCCATCGGCGCGGCAACTCCGAGATCGCAACCATCCCTGTGAAAACAAAAAGAGACATTGTTAGGGAACAGCATAGTGGAGCAAGACGCCGAGACGACAGAGACAACGGAGGGAAAGAAAGAGACAGAATAAAGACGGAAAAAACATTGGGCCTCATTACGAGTCCGGCGGTAACCGAGGCGGTAAAACCGCCTGGTTACCACCGGACTCGTATTACCATTCCGCCTCTGTGACTCCCAGAAATACCAGGGCATTACGACCCTGGTGTCCCGGGAATTCCAGAGGCGGAATTCGGTTAATCCCCATTCCCATTGAGTCCCATTGGACTCAATGGGAATGGGGAAGTGGAAACACCGGCACCATCTCGTGATGGTGCCGGTGTTTCCAAATCTGCCTGGAGGCAGGTGGTGTTAAACCCGCCAGGTCAGACCTGGCGGGAACATCACCTCCCGCCTGCAGGAGTCGGTATCGGGCGGTCCGGGATTCACAGTGGAAGCGGGTTTACCGCCACTGTTATTTCCGGATTGCCCGACCTGTAATGAGGCCCATTATAACTCACCTGGAAGACAGCAAGCAGAGTCGGAGTCGCAGCTGGTCTGGACCCGACATAAGGGCACACGGACCAGTGAAGCAACTAGGTCCATGGAACGCTCGCACCAAGTATGCGTCCCTGCACAGAGACGCAGGACGTAGAGTTCAATGCACAAAAACCTAAGGTGAGCAATAACTCCAAGGGAGGGGATTTGGGCCAGAGGGAGGTGGGAGTCCACCCATTACAGAACCAGTATCTTAACCCTCCATTCTCCTGTTATAGGCGCTACCCAACATCTGGCACATAACTGAGCAGAGAGGGGTCCGGGATAGCGCTTAGACCTCCATCCAATATCTTGTGGTGCCCCCGTGGATACCAGGTGAGCGTAACAGATCCATATCTTTATGACACCCTTCAGGCATCCTGCTGATTTCACATGACAATCTTTGTTCCATATCATGTGAATGCATTGTCCACTTGGACTGCAATAGATCCATCTTCACACATACTTCTTATGATTCTTTGGATACAGGAACTTCGTTCCCTCAGCTGCATGGATACTGGCCTTCACAAAATCTATGATTTCATCATCTGGCATGTTTCTCGCATTCCATCCTGATTCGACATCGATCATGATCTTCATCCCTATGGCTTTCTTTGCTGTCTTCTTGCATTGCGAGATTATTAACTTGATCACACAGAATCCAAGTAATATCATCCCTATCAGGGCTCCAAGAAACTTGAACATATCTGCCATCATCTATCATCTGACCATGGAGTTTCATCAGCATCTCTATACCCTCTGTCAAGGTTCCATTTTCGTCATCATGAGAAGGTATAAATGTGCAAGATGATTCTCCAATTTTTGCACAAACACCTCCATCCATTGCTTGGATCATGTCCAAGACAAATCTGTTCTGAAGAGTCATCAGTCTTATGGCTCTCATCTCTTCTCTGATAGCATTGAATCCCTTTATAGTTGTGTTAATTGTCTGCAGCAAATCCCATCTGGTAATTTGAAGCCACTTTGTATTTGCTCCAACCGGATTCTCTGCATAAAGATCAATGTGAACACTGAGGTCTGGCTGAACAGCGCCTGTTCATAAGGAATAGAGTCAAAAGCTTCTATTGATTTGGCTGAGAAACAGTTCTCTCTCTTCATCCTCTTTATTAGCTCCACAGATCTCTTCTTCCTTAGGTGAGCATCTGCTTTCAGAAAATGGTCAAGATTCAGATCACTCTTTGGAATCACCGATGCTGGAACATGGACATTCACCAATGTGCATATTCCTCCCTAATCCTTGGGTAACTTCATGTATGCCTTGGATCCACAACCCAATAACGATTCATGATCACTGCTATCCCAATGTTCATTCCTGGTTCTTCAAATATTCTCCCACAATTCTGGTTCTCTCCAACTTTTCTAGTGCCATTGTTTCTGAAACACAGTTTTTCACTCTCCAAAGGCACTACCTGCAAGGGTCCTCCTCTGTCTTCGACCCATGTCAGTAGCTTAGAAAGTTTCGACCATAGAGGCTTACACAACATCTGTGCATTCTCAATAGTTGGTTGGTAGTGACCCATTATCACCCAGTCTCTGCAGATCACTACACCTTCTTCCCAGCCATCTGTTGATAGCACAGTTCCCCAAATCTGCATCTGGCCTCTTTTCTTCCATCTACGTATATCTTCTGCAGATTTCACTGGAACTTCCAGATTTATATTTACTTCCCATCTGATTCCAGCTCCTTTTACTCCAGGCCTTTCGTATCTGATCACATGATTCTTAGTATAGGCTCTGTTTCTTGTCTCTGTGCCTTGAATATAGCCATCTTCATCTGGATATGTCCATTCAGTTGCCCATTTAAGGTAGGCTGATCGACCCATGAACTGGCTTCTTGCACTACAGAATGCTAGATGTAATATGCAGCTTGCAGTCAGAACATCTATTTCAATAGCTATGAAGATCTTAGATGTCCCCATACTGTATGACAGGAGTGCACATACGAAGTATTCCTCCTTCGAAGTTCTTCCTACTTCTTTCATATGCCGATGCCATATGTTATTTCCCAGGTGAGCCCTGCTGTCAGGTAATCATTTAATTCGAAATCATCCGCTTTGGTGCTTCTTTTAGGTTCTCATTCTTCTCATGTGATCTTCCATAATCACGTCATGAAGTGTGTTAGAAAAGCTCCTTCTGACTGGATCAATTACAGGAACATCTATCAGTGCTCCCTGAGTAGGAGAAAGTTCAGCAAGTTTCATCCTCTCAACATACCATTTAGGTGTCAACATTTCTCACAAAATCTCCATGTCTGACTGTCTTTTAGGGATCATCTTTGGATCATTTATCATAAGACCAGGTGTACGTGTATGCATTATTTGTATGGACTCACCATCTAACAACCTTTTGTCCTGTCTGTCTAGCCAAGCCTGTCTTTTATGTCCTAGAAGGGTCTCTAAGAGACTGTTTGCATGTGAACGATTATTAGTGACACTTATCTCAGGCTCAGGCAATTTGTCACCTTTCTTTGGAACAGGAATGACTACATAGGGTCTTGGCTGCCTGGTAGTTGCCACGACTACACCTTCCTTCTGCTCAGGAAGATTCACAGGAGTTCTAGCTCCATGTACATCAAGATAGTACGATGTCTGTACTGTGAGTGAAAGCAATATGACTATGAACACAATGCAAGCATAAATAACACAGATGTATTTTAATTTACAGCATCTACTTCGTGGACAATGTGGACGTCTCTCTGCATCTGGCATTATTATGTTATTGGTGATACTACCCATTTGTATTGCCTAAGGAAGGAACAAGTAATCTTTAATACATCAGCATTATGAACTGCTTCTTGAAGCTGTTGTCTTGACTCAGCAATTCATCCTCGATCAGCTGTCTACTTACTGGATGACAAGAATAAACTCTAAGGCCCTCATTCCAACCCAGGCGTTAAGGGTTTAACGGCGCCGACGGCGCCGTTAACCCTTAACGCCTGATTTCCACCTTAACGCCTGCTTTTAGCAGGCGTTAAGTACCAAGGCGCTAAGCGTCCTTGGCGCTAATTACGGCACCGTAATTTACGGTGCCGTAATTAGCGCCTTCCCCACTCCCATTATGCCCTATGGGGCAAAAATGGGAATGGGGAAGGGTAAATGGGGATTGGGGATTTACCCGCCCCACTCACCTTGGAATGGGGCGGTAAATCCGCCATCCACCATGGTGTAAACAGAGTTTACACCATGATGGTAAAGTAGGGAACTTACCACCTGGGTTGGAATGAGGGCCTAAGTGTATCCCTGGAACCAGTTTTTAACCAGATGAAATATGAATGCCTCTCCAGTATGAAGAAAAACGAGCTCAGTATGTCTAGACAAGTTCAACGACATAAACCAGCTCCTAGTCTATTCCTCGAATTTGCCTTACACCAGATGACATGATGAATTTCTTTCAGCATGAAACAAAAGTACTGTCTGACCAACAACCTCTCAATCTGTCCCTCGAAGGAAATGTTCACTCTGATCTCGGATTTCTCACACAATAAGCATTCACTTGTAGTATGATGCCTCTCAGGATTTCATTTAGCTCTGCAGTGTTTCTCGGATCCCTTAGAAATGTGTGAACATCAGTGTGTCTTCCAACAAGATGCGGGTATTCTTCAATCAGACAATAGAACACCAAGCTGACAAGTCTATGAGCATCATCAGGTGATAGGGGCAGTTGTCCTTTCCCCACTACACTCTGGCAACTGCAGAATTTGCTTAATAATTGCAGTGAACAACCTTCTTATGATTGGACCATTTTTAGGATCTTGCAGAAAAACATAAACACTAGTAGTTCTCCCCACAATAGCCGGATACGTGCGCAGAATGAAGAGAACAATTTAAAATAGGATCCGTGAAACATTGTCATTAGGAATCACCATGGGCAAATCCAAACAGAAACTCAGTGTGAAATGAATCAATGAATCAGGATACTGCACCCTCTTCCAATTGTCGAAAAAGAACTCAGAATTTGGCATATTTCTTCTTTTTCTTATCAAGGCTTTAGCATGCCTCATGCAAAGGTTTTAACAAGATCCTGTGGCTTAAGAACAAAGATCTTCCTTTGTCCCTGAAATGACTGCACAGAAGGTTCGCATCAGCTTCCCTTAACCCTTTCAGAAATGGCTAAAAGAGTGTGCCGAACTAAGCCATAGTCCAATGAAATATTTTCTTCCACACAACAGTCCCTGCATCCTTCTTCCTCATCATAGACGTTGTCTGCATTTGCTGAGGTTCTTCCCCAATGCTTGCTTCTGTAGAGAGTGGGGGCTGAGGGGTTTCTCCAGTGTAAACTTTGATTTCACCTAAAAAAGTCCAAGCACGTCTGCCTTGCACTCTGACTGCAGATGGCATGACGTCTTCTACAATGAAGCGGCCGCTAAATCTGGGCTTGTGCCACTTCCTTGTGAAATTGCGGATTAGTACTGCATCTCCGGGGAATAATTTGGGAACAAAAAGTTCTTGAACACTACTTGTTGAAGCATCTCGTTCTGTGTTCTGTGCTGCCCCACACCCTTTTTGCCGTAGCTGACCTGAAATGACAAAGCTACTTGAAGTCATACTTGTAAGATAATCACGTAGCTCCATTCCTAACAATTCTGCTGTAGGCTGAGCATCACTTCTAACTCTGGATGGAGGCATGAGGGGTGTTCTCATCCATCTCCCTGTCACTATCTCATGGGGAGTGAATGGTGGTCCGAACCTGGTTGGTTCCTCAATGCATATAATGCCAGTGGTAGGCAATGCAACCACCCTTTCTTCAAGGTAAGCTTCAATTTGGCTATCCTTTCTTTAAGCAAGCCATTGAGCCGTTCACAGATCCCATTTCCTTGTGGATCATAGGCCGAAGAGAACTTGTGCTTTATACCAAGCAACAAGCTAATCTGCTCAAATGTTTGATTCACAAAGTGTGGGCCATTGTCTGACTTCATTACTTCACATGCTCCCCTTCTGGGAAATACTTCCCGCACTAAGAATGTGGCTGAACAGGTAGAGTCTGGTTGTGTACATGGACCAGCCTCAATGCACCTTGAAAAAGGACAAACTACAACAATTATGTATCTATATCCGTTGCATACTTGCAGCATGTTGACATAATTGATATGGAAATGCTGATAGGGGCCAGTGGGTCTTGGAATAACTCCCCTAACTGTGCGCAAGGTGTGCCCAGCCATGAATTTTTGACACACAATGCAGTTCACTACATAGAACGCAACATGCTCTAACAAATTTGGTACAAACCAATCCTCTGCAATAGTTGTAGCGAGGTTCTCCCTAGTTGTGTGCACAGGATAGTGTAGCTGTTCCAGCGCCACCCTCAATAAGGCTACAGGCATCACTGGCACCACAATACACCATAGGGGTTTAAAGAACACCCTCTTCGCGTCCACAAATCCTTCTCATCTTTGACAAATCACTATATTTTTCAGACACGATCATCATTACAACCATTTAATCATTGACATCAGGGGTATCAAATGTCATTACATTTTCTGAACATGCAGCAAGTTTTGCTTCATCGTGTGCTGCTTGGTTTCCATGTGAGATAAAGTATGCCCTTTTAGTATGTGCTGCACATTTAACACCTGCGATAGCTACTGGGAGTTGCAGTGCCTTTAGAAGCATGTCCAATAAGGCTGCATGCTGCACTGGTGTACCATCCGCTCAGAGGTATCCCCTCCTTTTCCAACGTGCTAACCCTGCATGCACTGTGGATATCACAATGGCGGAGTCGCTGTACACGTTACTTCCTGGTCTGTATGATTCTCGAGCATGACAATCAGTGCCACTAACTCTGAACCCTGTGCTGAATAGTGAGGTGGGAGTCATGCACTTACCAATGTCTGAAACTCCCCATTGGCCGTGTGCTTTACTACAGCACCACCTGTGCATCTCTGCTCATTGTCTTGATCGATTCTTGAAGAACCGTCAATAAAAACAATTTCTCCTCCTGCTAAGGCATTTTCTTTTATACTAGGGATTTCATCATAGAACTCTTCATAGTTCGAACAGTCATGCACATGCTCGTCCTCTGCCAGTGGTTCAGCTACAAACATGCCAGGATTCACTATTATGCATCAAACTTTTTTAATCGATGGATTCAATATGACTACCTCGTAGGCAGAAGCCCTTTGAGAAGTCAATGTCCCCTTTGGTTTCTCCAGAATGGCAACTAGTGCATGCTCAACAAATAACATCACGGAACATCCCATCACTATGTTTGCAGCCTTCTCTATGGCGAACGAGGCGGCTGCCAGTGATTGTTTGCATGGAAAATGACCTCTCATCACTGGCTCTAAAATCCTGCTGTAATATGCAAGGACTTATACCTCAATCTGGTTCTGTGCGTAAGGACTGCTGTCATAACAGTGCCGTCCGTGTGTGAGAATAAAAAGAATTCCTCAGCATAATTAGGAATCCCTAAAACTGGAGCTGTGCAAATTGCCTTTTTCAACTCTTCAACCCTTCTTCCATTTCCTCGGTCCACACAATTTGTTCTTGTGTCACCATGTGCTTTCTTTAAAGCTTGCAATAAAGGCCTTATATATGAGCTGTAGTCAAAAACCCATGCTCTGACATAGTTGCATAATCCCAAAAATCTCTGCATGTGCTTTACCGTGTGTGTCTTTATGGTATTTAAAATAGCCTCAGCTCTCTCAGGAGTAACCTTCTTTCCTTCATGTGAAATCAATTGGCCTATGTGTAACACTTCCTGTTGACAATACTGTAACTTCTCTTTGTCAACCTTATATCCTTTGTTAGCAAGTGTAATCATTAGCTGAACAGAATCGCGTCTGCACTCTTCTTCTGAAGTGCTGCAAACTAAAATGTCATCTACATATTGCAATACAACACTTTCTAAATCAATATTGCTCAAATCCATCTGCAGGACTCTATTGAAAATCAAAGGAGACTCACAATGCCCTTGAGGTAATCTTGTGCTTTTTAACTTAGTCTGTCTGAACGTGAATGACCTCAGATCCTGCGAGTCTTTAAGCAAGGGGATTGAGGAAAACACATTTTTCAAATCAATCACAGTAAAATATCGTGCTTCAACAAGTATATTACATAAAATTGTTGCTGGATTAGGGACTAGAGGGAACTCAGCCTCTACAATCTGGTTTATCAGCCTTAAATCTTGCATTAGTCTCCAAGACCCCACTTTCCTCTTTTTCACAGGATAAATTACTGTGTTACATGGTGACTCTGACGTCACTAAAATACCCTGATCCATCATGGCGGAAATCATCTTAAAAATACCATCATCTGCCTCTCGAGACATGGGATACTGTCGTACTCGAGGTAAAATTGCTTTTGGTTTCAATGTAATCTTTACTTCTCCAACCCCCGTTAACAGGCCTACTTCATAGGGGCCTGTGATCCATAATGAAACTGGCATTTTCGCCATATCTTCATCAAAATACTCAGGACATTTTTGTGCTAGCATCATTTTCTGAGGAACCTCTCGTTTGATTGCTCTCACCCAATAAGTAATACTCATATCAAATATCTCTTTGTCTTCAGATGGATGATCTCCAAATAGATTGTCATCAGTGATGTCAGTTAATCTGTAACCTTCCCCGATTGCAATTACTGCACACCATCATCTGCCTTTATCATCATTTCCATCAAGCAAAGCCATTTCACCTCACACTATGGCTGCTTGCAGCTCTAAGGGAAAAACATGTCCCTCTTCTTCATGGATTGGTATATTTCGTCTGAACAAAAATTCATCTGGTATCCTCATAGTTCTGCCTATTAGGCCTGGCAGCCATGTCAACAAGATAAGTACTCCATAATGGAACACCTCTGGTTCTAAAGGCGTTGCCCTCATGGCCATTTGATCTGCAAATGCCATAATAAATTTGCTCACATTTAAACAATGCATTTCTGGTGTTGAACACACTACGCCTTCATCGGTAAACGAAATTGTCATGTTCAATTTTTTCATTAAATCAGGTGTCTACCTCAAATATAGCAAAGGCAAATTGATGTCACATTCTCCCATAGAGACTGGTAATTCCTCAATAAAAGGAACTCTACTTGTAGCTCCTGAAAAACCTTGAGTATTCATGGCATTGCCGGACATCAAAACCTTTCCCTTTGGTCTTTGGTCATTCGTATGTGGTATGTTTGCCATCTGCTGTGAATTCTATCCGTCTACACTAGTCAACATTGCCCCTTCAATGGCATATTTGGACAATTTCTTCTTCACTAACTTTGCTTCTTTGCTTTTCCTAGCATCATCTTTCTTGCGATTCTTTTCTTGTAAGAGTCTACAATACTGTGCACTGGTCAGCTGTGAATCTGGTCACTGGTTGGCTTCCATACCGACTAACTTCTTGAGCTGCTTCTGTACAGGGTCTGGCAGGCCTTTGCACAAGATATGATAGAACATAGGTACAGATTCTAACCAAGATTTGCGCGTCTCCAAGGCCCACTGCTCCTGAAAATTCTGAATGTAAACAAGCGGATCATCTTCATCCTGCATCTTTTTCATCATCATAGCTCCCATATCGGACGTGTCTGGATACATTGCTTTCCAGACTGCCGCCCTACAGTTATTGAACGGTGCTCCATCGTGAGCGGTGTTAACTTTATTAACACCAGCTTATCCTGATCTTGACCAAACGTCATCAGCTCTCTCACCAAGTATGGCAATCAGGAGACCCTTAATGTCCCGTATAGCCAACGTGTTTCCTCCCGTCATTTTTTCTAACTCATTTATTCATTTTCCAGCACCAGAAGTTTACACCTTAAATTATCCTTGTCTATCTGAGGCCATGGTATATACTGTGGTCTGGCTCCTCCTTTGTCTAACAAGGGAAACTGTGAAGCCCCAAACTCATTCTCCTCTCTCATCATTCATCTGTCTACCGCAGGGACAATATTCCCACATCGCCTTCTTCCCGGTAATGATCTTAATCTGCTCACATATGGTGGTGACTCCCCCCTCTCACCATGGAGTTGACCTTTAGGTCAGTCTGACTGAGTCAATAGTTCTGACGCCCTAGGTATACTTGTGTTTAAATCTGACCATCTGACTTCTTCCTCCATTGAAAAAAATCCCTCAGGACCACATACATCCCCTCTATCTTCCCCACAGAAGGTGTCTCTGTCTTTATCTGACATTTCATCTGTCCAACTTGTGCAACTTCTCTCCTCCTCGTCTCTGTTCAGAGTCAGTCTATCTAAAGACAACTCCTTCTGCTTGGTACTGCATGAGGCTCCCTCTGTGTTGTACAACTTATTCTTTCTGAGCTTTCATTTCATGATATACTTTATCGATCTCTTCCCCAATGCTCCTAGAGTCAAACTCGTCCTCTAGATTTACTCTAGATGGGCCTGGTAATGACTCATATACTGGGAAGAATTCCTCTATGTCCTCCCATGCTACTTCTGGTTCACGATCCCTAATATCTTTTTCCAGGTGATCATCGACCATCGAGCCGAGCAAAATCTGGCCACCATTCCATGTGTTCTGTAAGAGCGATATCTCATCAGCTTTATCTCTTTCTCCCTTCCATCTCTTTATTTCTCCTCCTATATCTAGAGATGTGCTTGCTCGATCACTTCTCTCTTTATCACATCTCTGCTTGTCCGTTGGGACCTTAGAGATTACATCTCTCTCAGTATTTTTGTGTGGACCCTCGTCACTTCTTAGCGTAGGTGACTCATATGCCGGGTCGCTATACCCTTTTGCTGCCTTAAGCTCCCTCAATGGGTATAACCCATCGGCTTTCTTGATCTCGTCTTCTATTTCAGCTGGGGCGTGGGGAGCAGAGGGCTCCTCACCCCCCTCTTTGTATACATTAAGTATCCAATCTACAGGAGGCAGCTCATCTTGGTCCTCCTGGTACAACTTACAAAGCTCTAAGCTAGCCAGTCGCTTGTCTATCTTTTATCTCATGTATGCTGCATGAAAATATGTTGTCATATTGACCCTCCTGGTGGCCACGGCATGAACATTTTATCTGTGGTTCCTTTAACCCATTCCATGCTATAATGTCTAAGCGTAGGTGTATGTTTCAGCAACTGCTTGCAGAGATGCATAAGTGGGGTAATATCCTCCATTCTCAACTCGTCTACTCTTAATTTGCTAACACTCACTTGCTTTACTCAGAGATTTTAAAAAGTGTTTCAGAAAAATAACACAATATGTGCGTGCACCTAACACAATATGAACGTGCACCAATCGTTGCAGCTCCCATCCTTTGAATCACAATTTTTACTTTAATCTTTCTAAAAAAAACAACCATAAAGTTCAATTTAAAACAATTTATTTTTTTCCATTTATGACTTCATCATTTTCAAAATTACATAAAACAAACAGACAAACTCGACCAGTCACATATATCTTCTAGGATTTTCTCTTTAAGACTCATCTTGTCCTCTAAAATACTCCATACGGAGTGTAAATTAACCTCTTTAGATTCACCTTTAATCAAATCCATCTTCTACGTCATCTGCTACGGGACTCTAGCTTCAAATTTGTTCTGATACGTTGTTTTAAAATGCAGGCCAGGGCATATTCCCTTATCGTGGCCTCACTCACGATATTTTATTACTTGACCACACTCAAGTCATTATCTCATCACTATATATATAACGCCCTTATTCTCACGTTATGTTTTATCCCGCCACCCTCTGTTACATACTTTTTTCTTCACTCATCACCCATACATTCTTCCAACTCACTCAGTTTTTACTCACCGCTCTCATTTTCGTCTTCCGACTCTCAGGATTGTACGCCTCTTTTACCGCCTCTTTAACCTTCCATCCGATCATCTTCTTGTAGATGTGGGAGGGGATTCTGTAGAAACCAGGGGACCGGTCACCCCTCACTTCCAAATTTTTTCAATTTACACTAACCACTATCTACGTGGAGCTTCACATCCTTTCAGCAGAATGGCAAAGGTTGTCCGATATTTCCGGGACTCTAAAGTTTACTCATGTCGATGGTTCTGAACCATCCTCTCCGCTACCAAGTGACCTGGATAACCCAGCCCTTTAAGATGAGTGGCAATTACCCTGGATATGGATGGGGATGCAGATTGTATTCATACATCAATAATAGAGACGACTCAGGTAATTGGCAAAAGGCTGACTGTTTTAATATCAGTTATCTAAAACAGGGAGCATAACAAACATCAACGAAATTGCTCGATCCTCTTACTCAAACATTCTTAGTAAAAACTGAGATCATATACAAGAAACTTGTCATTAATGCGGTAACCTACCTATGTACAAACGTCATCCTACGTGGAAAACTACAAAAACCTATGAGTATGGATGATTGTTTCTGAGTGAATATCTAAGAATACAATCCATACTAGTCTAAAAGTGTGAATATGTGATTGGTTACTTAACATCAGGTGGGGCAACTAAGCCCGCCCCTAAAAATGACCACTACAAATGTCACTAAATACATGACATCTCATTGGTTACACAAACTATAGGACCCCTAATTACACGGTCCTCTATAATTGGTTGGCACTCTAACCTCCGTCAGTACTTTTCCATCTACGTCTAGCAGCACGCAGGCTGGCCATCCAGGTGCTGGTGAGCTCGCCTTAATCATTACTTCCCACCAATTAGCATATCAATCCAACATCACCTCAGCGGTTCACTGTCAATTAGGCTTTGAAGCTCGGCCTTGGGAGTGTTCTTAGCTCTGAGAAATGCAGGGAGTGAAAGCATGTGCTCTGCCCTTGTGCATAGGTGTGACCATCTTGTTCGTCCAACTTCATGCTTCCATGTGACTAGAGACCATGAAATCAAGCCTTTACTGCTTTGAATACTATTTTTTAATAGACCTCTGATGTCTTCCTTGTTATTTTCATGCCTTCCAAACAGGTGTTTTGTTCTTTCACACGATTTTGTATCCAATGTCAGTTCACTCCAGTTTGATAAGACCTTGGTTTCTTGGCTCATCCAACTCGTCTGCTGAGATTCACATTGTAATTCAATTTGCTTTCTAACTACGACACACTAGAAATGAGGCTTTCTCTGCCTTTTTGCTAAAGTCCAGCACTGTTAAAATGCTTAGTGGAAACATCCATCCTTTACTTATCCATATGCATATATATATATATATATATAGGCGCTTGCCGCAATCTATTCACTATAAAGCTAGCCTCAAGATTACTTTGCTTGCGTTTCTTTTGCATCTGGACATGTATAAACTAGCTTGATATCTTCATCTGTTTCTATGGCATAAGCTTCTTCACCTTGATCCCAAGATGTCACTTATCCTTGGTACTTTCTTGATGCTTTATAGAATATCTGCATTCTCTTGTCTCTGCATCTCTTCTATATACGCCAGTTCAGCTCTGTGTGACGTTTACTTGACGATGGTTGGTGACGTCACCATTCGTCTTGTCCATTTATTTGCTCTTCTTCTTCAGGGATTTAATTAAAATGGTCATCATATTTTTTCGTATGCAGGTATGGTTTTCTCAATGGGTACCTTGCCTCCCAGATTCTCTTAGGTATTGGTACTTTCACTGGTACCGCACAGAGTGCATACTCTGCCCTTTGTTCATTCTGCTGTTCTGTGTATGTCACATACTCTTGTTTCCAACACACAGGCAATATTGGCAAGGTGGTTGAGGTGGGGGTACTTGGCTCCTTCACTGCAAACTTTTGGCACCAGCAGTGTTTTTCCATTTCACCTCAAACAGAGGTTTGTTTCTTTCTCATGCTCATTGTAACTACTTTATGGACAATCAGGCTCACGGTGGCCTCGACTCTTGGTGCTGGGCCAGCTAAGCATTTCTTGAATTTCTCCTTCACCATTAACTGTTTTCCAACTGCGCCACACTGAAAACCTTTCCATACACAGTGTTTCAAACCTTGCTAAAGTGCATCGTGGAACATCCAGCTTTTATACATTCCTATGTATATACATTGGTGCATCGCCGCAAACTATTCACTATGTAGCCAGCCTTAAGATCACACTGTCTACTTGCGTTACTGCATCTGCACAAGAGTAAAATGACTTTGCTTTTTTTCAGCATTTCTTTGCATGAGCATCTTCACCTCAAGCCTGAAATGTTGCTCACCTTTGACACCTCCTCTTCAGATCTTAGAGAATTTTTATGTATCTTTTCAGGGTGTGTCAGTTCTGTTTCACATGACATCACCAATCTTCTTTCTTGTTCACTCTCATACTTTTTCCAGAACTTCTTCCAAAATAATGTTATTTCTTCCTGAATGCATTTAGGGCTTTCTAAATGGATACCTTGTTTCAAGAATTCTTTGTGGTACAGGCATTCTCACTGGGACTGCACATGTTGCAATTTCTGGTTCCCAACATAAAGGCAACATGGGGGTGGAGCTTCAGGTAGGGATACTTGTCTCCTCCTCTACAGTTGGAAGGAGAAGTGAGTAATGATTCCAGTGAGGAGTTACAATGTTAAATGTCAATTGATCAGTTCATAATGATATGATATGATATGATATGTTATGGCATTTATAAGGCGCTTATACACAAGTGTTTAAAGGCTCAACAAGGCAAGGGAGGGGAGCATAGGGAGGACTGACAAAGATCCTACTAGGCCAGGTGTCATTCAGTTCGTGCAAGTGGATGGGAAGGGGGCGGGGACAGTGCAGTACATGGCAATGATGATAACAAAAAGAGCAGTACATGGCAAAGATGATAACAATATGTAAGCAGCTGCCAGCATGTGGCAAGTGCATGGATAAGTGCGGACTACAGGTGTCACATGCTGAGAGGGGGACTGTAGGAATACAGAAACAGTCCCCAAGAGCGGGTGTTTCCAGTGCAGGTGTGAAACGGTAGTAGGAGGAGTAAATTGGTGCCAATTGATGAGGTCAGTGAGAAAGGATGTAAAGTTACATATGTCTGCTGAGGCGCACTACAAATATTTTGTGATCAAATTTGTTTAAGAATAATACTATAATTTCAATACATTCAATTAAGTCTCCTGATACACACCAGGTGCCCTAGGTACAATCCTCGCCACATGGACCAAGCTAACATGTTTAACAATAGCCCATCAAATCTCTTGATGAGATAGCTAGTCACTCCTCATGGAAAACACATGTACTTTTGATATACTTCATTTGATATAGCAGATTAGCTACATGAAATGTATAATACAAAGAAATGATGTTTGGTTAAAATCAACAATTCAATTTCATTAACATGCAATCCAAATAATAATGATAATCCATTTCATCCAGAAAACCTTTTAGATCAAGGAAGAAGGACACACTTTTGTGTTTTTAGAAAAAATCCTACACATAATACCAACAGATAACACTATATCAGTTATCTATCTCTCTCAGATAACAATCTTGAATTTAAATAGTCGAACTTCAATGAAGATGGTCTCTCATTTGAATATTCTTATATCCAACATTACGCATTTCAGAACTCAAGGTCCCATCATCAGGTGCGTCTGTTATCTTTCGGAATAATCTAGGCAAGTGAAAAAAATATAATTTTTTAAAATAATGTTTATCTACATATTTCAAGTTTAATCATACAGAGTTAACACCCAATGTAGTCAATACCTCAATCTCACACTTACCTGAGTATCCAAATTCACGACAATTGAAAGGAATTTTCTTCTGGACCATTCTATTTGCCAATGTCTTAGCCAGTGACTAATGTGAATCAGAATTGATCATAATGCCTTCATCTAAAAAATTAAAGAGACATATTTATATTCTGTAATCGTACTGTTCCATCAAACCAGAACTTGGAAAACCAATGCACATGATCTATAGTCCACTCAATCACTCACACTTACTTATAACAATGCTCTGTACAGGAGAAAGTAGACAGCTGTAAAAACAGCCTCCCGTCCTGTACCAGCACTTATACTGCTGTTATTTTGATCACATAGCTCTGTCTCAATGCGCACCCAGTCTCGTGATAATTTACGCCCAGAACAATTGATAACAAAGTAGACTAACACTTACCTCTACTGTTGCTCGGTACAGGAGAAGGGAGCAGCTGTAAAAACAGCCTCCTGTCCTATACCGGCAGTATAGCAGCACTTATACTATTGTTGTTTTGATCCCTTGACTTCATTGCTACGTGCATCGAGTCACATGATGAGTTACACCGGGAACAATTGTTAACAAAGTAGACATCTTTAAAGGGGCCCTGTCCTAGTTAACCAATAGGTATTATTCAACACAACCTACCATTAGGTGACAGAAGCGGCTTGAGTGAATGTAAGATTCCTCAACATGATATTATTTGCTCAGAGGTACAGTGTTGTCATTAAGGCCACTGGGCTTTATTTAATTCCCCAATCACAAAATTGAATTTTAAATGCATACTTCAATGCTTGAGGTTAATCGAAGACATTTATCGGGTTGCGTAAGTAACCTAACGTCAAACTTTATTTATTAAACATTTTTTGATGAAAGATTTTTTTTTAAATCTATTGCTAGATAGTAATATAATACCTTCCTGTTGTATTCCACTAAATCAAGAGTCCATCTAGATTGATATTCACTAGTATACAAATGTTTTTGCTCAACACTCAGTTGTATTGAAGCAATCTGGATAATATAATTTTAAATCAAAAAAGCATACTTAGATACATGATAATCTAAACACAATAATGCTCAATTAAAATCCATGATATATTAAGCTGGCTGTACATCATCAAATCGATCTTTGTATACAATTGAACTCACATTTAACAGGATCCATCTATAAATGCCTTTATATGATGTTATTAACCAATGATAATCAATTGTAAATATAGGTAATATGTATAGAGTACTTCAAAATGTATTTTACAGGAAACATGTAAGGTCAGATTCCTAATTCATTACTTTACGGTTTAGGGCATCCAGCCTTTCAATCCAAAAAATGAAATGTCATTTTGATGAAGTAAGTTAGTTAAATCTCCTCCTCGTTTAGGTTTTTTTACTTGTTCTAGGATAATAAAACTCATTTGTGCAATTGTGGGGTGTGCTGCATCAAAATGTTGTGCTACTGGTGAATGTGTTTGATGTGTCTGGACATTTGACATGTGTTCAGTCCATCTCATTTTCACTTTGCGTGTAGTTAAGTCAACACAGAATATTCCACAAGGGCATCTTATGGCAAAGATAACAGTAGCGGAATCACATGTAGTAGTATGTCTTAATGCTTTATTCTTCCCCCCATATTACCTTCTAATGCACACGTTAGACAACGGCAGGGCCGGGAGCTGGACAGACCCAAAATGACTGAGGATATCAGCAATTTACTCTGTTCATTATGGAAACCGCGCCTTATTGAAATCCAGCATTCACAATCAGTTACAATAGCGCCTTGATTTCTCATGATTTCTGCAATCTAACAGCAACAAGAATATGACATATTTCCGTGCAAAATTTGGCAAGGACACATGTGATCAGTGGAGATTGAACAATTTGCCTTGAAAAAGACAGATGAGTTTGAAACATGTGTCAGCATAGTTTCTGTTTGCCAATGACCATGGAATAAATACGGACATTTCAACTTACTTATGTTGATCAGCACTGTTATGTTACAGTTTCTATTTCGGAAATATCAGCGTGTGTACATGGAACAAGCTTGTTATCTCCATTGTGGGGAGAGGCACCCCAGGAGGACTGTGGAAGACCATATCGACCCAGTGCACCTGATCCAAGAACTACAGTGGGAGAGTGAGTATTAGTGTGAGAGTGGAGTGAGTGACCTATGAACCGTGTGTTCTTTTTTGCATAGTTTCTTTTTCTTTTTTTATTAGAAACAGAAAAGGGCTCCTGTAGCGAGGATCGCTGATGTCACATTAATTATAGGTTTTGTAAGTGAAGTGTACACATCACTCCATAAGAGGAGGCAGGGCATCGCTGCTTGAGAAATAAAGTGGGAAGTCCTGCACTAGCAAGGACTGTATCCTCCGTCCACAGTGTGGGACGAGAGGCAGGGAACATAGAAATATGTAATTAATGGTGATTTTTAATTGTAATCTATAAAGTATTTTAAAAAAGAGGTATCAGCAATCACAGGCAAATATTGGATGTAACGTCTGTAGTGAGTGGAAATGAGTGTTATTGAGAACATTGTTTTGGTTTATTGTGAGTTACAGGTACTGGCCAGTCACATTCATGATTTTACTGCTTAGATGAAAATGAGCATGCCATTCGAACATATGTGCAAGGAGATCCCAACTTATAAGGAGAAGATAATTAAGTACAATAATGAGTGGCCGGTGGGAACTGTAAGGGATAATGTTAACAGCATGGCCTGCCAAGGGCATGCATGATAAAAAAAAAAATCCAGCATATGTACACCCATTTATTGTCCATATATAAGTGTAAACAAATGAAAAAGGGACAGTGTATACTAGAGTTATGGAAATTGTACAAGGAAGTTGACGGTGAGAACAGAAAAGGAGGATCCAGAAGGAAACCACAGCCTCACCCTTGTCAGATAGCACAAGTACAACACAGGCTTTGAGGTCTGACAGTCATCATCCCAGAAGACAGCTTCAAAAGAAAGCACCCATTCGGCACAGGATCCAGCTCCTGCACTGCCAACAGCCCAGTCCACACCTGGAACCTACACCCGAAGACCTGCAGCAGAGTATACAAACCCCGGTACAACCCTCCAGCCTCAGGAACAAACACATTTCGGAGAATAGGTGACCCTAGTGACAAGCAAAATCCAGCTATAGTAAAAATAGAAAATAAAGCACAAAGGATTTAGAAGCAGCGATACATAAAACAGAAGAAGAATTGTGAAGACCTGCAAGGAAGAGGGATGGGCCTTGCTCCATGATAGATTCTGATACTTTGGTAGTGGGAGAAATATTATTAAAATCGTACAAAACAGTGATACAAAATGTGAAAATAGAAACAGACGAGCAAGAGCAACAGGATGTAGAGTATGACTCCTAGGTAGTAGAGAGTGAAGATGATCTAGAAGAGAGTGAGGAAAATAGGGACACCTAGAAGGATCAGGAGGAGAGAACTCCATGGGAGAGACAATTAATGCCTTGCCCCATAACAATGGCAGTAGTTAGAGGGAAGAAGAAGGCTAGGACACATTGTAGCCCACAAAGGAGGAGGCAATTCCCACAAAGAGGTAGGTATGTCACAACACATACCATGGCCCCAGATGAACAAAAATAATTTTATAAAGACTGTACCCACTCTTACAGCGGGGGTGGGCAAGTGGATCTATGCATTAGAAAAACACACAGTAGGGGCCACTTTAGCAGTAGGAGACATGCAGAGTCTATTAACCAGTAAACCAGGGGATCAGACAAATACCATTTGGGAAGGAGCAGGATAGCATGGGGTTCGATTAGAGAGTAATTAGAGAGTAATTCACATGATTGAGCTCCATTTAACAACTGTCAAGCCTGTGTGTGGGATGGATTGAGAAGGGCTTAGCCAGATAAACCTGATGTGGGTTCCAACATGGCACATACAATGAAACATGATGAGGACCCAGCTTCATATATTTGTTTCATCCAAGAGATGTGTTGAAAGGAGACAGGGGAGGCATGGGTAAAGAATGTACTGTTCTTCTACCATGTACTAAGAAAGGATATTCCTACAGAGGTGTAGAATAGTAGGTATGGAAGCAAAAGACGGACATAGCACATTTCTTTAAAACGCAAGTGCGAGAATGAAAGGGAAGTGGAAGACAAGGCGCAGCATGCAGAAGCAAAATGAGTACAGAAGGAATTGGCTAAAGTAAGTATGGAAAGCGCAGTAGTAACCAATACCACATATGCCCAACTGCAGTAAGAACCATCACAAAGATGGTCAGATAATTCAGATAACCATCGAACAGACAGGGGAGGGGTCCAAGGAGCAAGGAGCAACTCAGAAAAGGGGCAAAGGGGAGGATTTGATGTCTTATGACCATGATTCTGAGGCTCATGTTGGACATGTGGAAAGATGGGACACGGAGCCAGGGATTGTCGAAGCAACCTCCCGTACAATACCAACCGGGAGCACCCCAAACTCCATATTTTGCACCTGACCCTTCATACTGAGGACCAGCACAGGGAGCCTATGTCCCAACCAAGCCATAGCCCCAGGCCCCTGTATTCCCAAGGAACCGCACAACCCCGAACATAGGCCCAGTGCAAGTAACCACAGCTACAAAGGGACAACCCATACAATACCCAACTCTAAAAATCATGCAGAATGTCACCCATCAGACTCCATCCTAAGCAATTACAGTACCATGTAACAAAATGGCCTTCCACTAGGAACAGAGACACATTATACTGGAGCCAGTGTCCCTGGGAGCAGTACTTTTCCTCTTCCTGGGTCAAAAAAACATACACAATAGGACAGCCCACATTGAGCCCTGACGTGCCCAGTCCTCTCAATCACCCCAGACAAGGAACCTAAAGTGAGAGTGAGGCTAGGGGGCAGATTGTTCACTTTCATGGTGGACACAGGAGCCACCCGATCCTGTATAAGGGAGGGATAGTTTCCATAGACAAACCAGTAAGTAAACACACAGGGATTATCTCGGGCTATCATAAAGTTTCCATTTACCGAAGAAACACCTCTTACTATAAGGAATCAACGAATAGTAGCACCATTACTTTACAGCAAAGAGACACCAGCGAATCTTCAAGGAAGGGACCCCCTCCAGAGGTTAAACATGGCCATCTCATTTACTGACAATAGAGTAGCCACAGTAATACAAGCACTCTGTAGCACAAGCACAATTCGAGCACTACCACTGCATGAGGCTCTATTCACGTATGCAGAAACCATTTTGATTGGCTGGTTACCAGGCGTGCAGAATGTAACATTTCACCTACCAGCAGAATTCCTATTCAGACTAGCAGGACCACATTACATTACACATTGAGGCAGTGGTCATGAGGAAAGACACAGTCATCCTAACAAGCACAAACAAAGAGGGAATGGAGTAGAGGACAGTACTGTGCATAAACCCAGCACTGCCACTAAGAGACATCACATACGTACAGTTATTAGCGAACATGGAAATAGACGGATAGATAATATTTGACATCAGCATATCCTGCCATATGAGGGAGTCTATGACACCATCAAAGCACTGCTTGGCCAAGGCATTATAGGGCCCACACACTCCCCATGTAACGCAGCTATATACCCCCTGAAAAAAGCAAAAGGTTCATCATGGAGATTCAACCAGGATCTCCGCCCTCTGACTGACACAGTGGAATCAGAATACCTGCTAGTGCCCAACCCTGCATCCATATTATGCAACTTCCCTTCAGATGCAGTCTATTTGACTGTAATTGACCTTAAGAATGCATTGTTCACCATACCATTACATCCAGATTCCCAGTACTTCACCACATTCTGACATTGTGGAAAAAGATTCCAGCACACTCATTTACCACAGTGGTACTGTGAATCCCCTAGTGTCTTTAACAGGGTCCTCCAGATGGAGCTAGGAAACATCCACATGGCCAGCACAGTGCTACAGTACGTAGACAATCCATAAGTATGCATCACCACAGAAAACCAGTGCAGAAAAGACACAATACAACTCCTGACAATCCTTGCTATGGTTGCAAAGTGTAAAAAGAAAAATTGCAGTACTGTCAAAAGGAAGTAGTGTACTTAGGACAGATCATACTCTTAACCAGAAGAAGGATAAGCCCAGAGTGAGCCACAGCAGTAAGAAATGCACCACAGCCTAATACAGTCAGAGAGATGCATAAATTCCTAGGTCTGTACAATTACTGTAGAACATGGGTATTCGATTATTCGACATATGTCAGACCCTTGTTATACACATTCAAACGAAGCACACAAGATAAAAGGCTCCCAAATGGACAGATGAAATTCTTTGAGGACCTCAAAACAGCTATCAGCAGTGCACTAGTACTATCAACTTTATTCTACAACATACAGATATACTTATTCTCACACTCAAATGGACATGTCATGATAGCAGTACTCACACAATGATTATCACAGAGACACAACACATTGGCATACTACAGTGGTCTTCTAGACCCAGTAATGCAGGGTCACTTCCCATGCAAGTAAGCCTTAGCAGCTAGAGAATTTGCTTTAAAAAAATCTGCTTCAAGGAAGTCGCTTTTGAAGTCGCTGTTACGCTGCGGCCTCGCTGCTCTTTGGAACATTTGGATACCTTAGATACTTTACAAATGTTGGAGCACACTACTTGGTACAAGGATAAAGATCCCCTCTACTTTAATATACTTGGACTGCTTAAAAACGAAAATATATTTTAAAATATACTACTTTCTCTTGTATTTTCAGGCTGACTCCGCCCACTTTTCCCACAATCCCAACAAAAGGACCAAGCACGCCCTTCTGCGCACGCACTTCAAGGAAGTTGCTTTTGAAGTCGCTGTTATGCTGACGCCTCTCTGATCTTTGGAACATTTGGGTACCTTGGATACTTTACAAACATTGGAGCACGCTACTTGGTACAAGGATAAGGATACTCTCTACTTTAATATACTTGGACTGCTTAAAAACAAATATATATTTTAAATTATACTACTTTCTCTTGTATTTTTAGGCTGACTCCGCCCACTTTTCCCACAATCCCAACAAAAGGGCCCAGCACGCTCTTCTGCGCACGCTTCAAGGAAGTTGCTTTTGAAGTCGCTGTTACGCTATTAAGCTGATTCAGCTGACAGCGTAACGTGACTCAACTTCCTTCCCCTTGTGCACTCAATTCATTTTGATATTGTGTCCACTTTACGATTTGGAAAGAACCCTCTGATGTAGAGTTCTATATACCCTAATGTCACGAAAAGGTGATGGATACACCCTGAAAACCGGAATGCCCTCTTGCTTAATGGTGATGCAGGCTTCCTTTCAGCTCAAAGCCACACCTTTGAAACCGTCTCCAACCATAGCAATTAAGAGAAAAATCTGTGACCAGCCTCCAAACCCCTCAGAAAAAAGAACTGTTACTGGTGACATCCGTGAGTTTTATTCACCACGTATTTCTATTGACTCCTTTTCTGATGTAAATTGCAGTAATAATGTACCTACTAACCAAATTGTAATTATTGATATATGTGATCATAGAACTGAAACACAAGCATCAGATGTAATGATTTCAGACACACAAATTGTGGCGGTAGTTTCGAATGTATTGGTTGATGCACCTGTTGTAGACCTGAACAAGCAAGTAAATGTAAATGCTGATCAAGTAAGTCCTTCTATGAGTTCCAGACCATCATGTAACAACAGAAAAGATACTTCCTTTTATGGAAATAATATTTCAGCAGTTAGTGTGTGTTTAAAAAATGAAGAAATTGAAGAAATACCACCCAGCAATGATGAAGGGTCGCAATCTATATACGTAAATCTCTTTCTCCAATTGCTACACCTTCGCATGCGGCTGAGATAAGCCTATATCAATCACTAAGTTTATTTAATCATTCTCATGATACACTGGCAGATAGCCCCACATCATTTGCTCAACCTACTCTGAGGAAAAAACATGATATTTGTACCCCTTATTTCTCCCCTGTGCTGAAAGATGTGCCAGACAATCATAACTCCTTGTTAGAAATCACTCTTAATGCTATGAGTACAACAATCATGTTATTGGTTAAATTATTTGAATCTTTAGATACGAAAATTACGCAACAAACCAAGAAATAGACAAGATTACCAAGTGGATGAATGATTGGGACGAGAAAATAAATGTTAAAATCAAAAAGAGACATTGTTATTAAAACCAAACGAGACACTGCTGTTGCTGAACAAAATGACCAAATGGCTCAATACACCCCTAGATATGATAAACAGCCTATCAAACCAAATATTTTGGTCCAAACTTGCCCGCTTCCTAACATTTGAAAAAATCATCTGTCCTAGAGGTTGGGAGGAGGAGTCAAATGATTTGCCAGGCCGAAGTGCCCCTTCAACAATTGCAGAACCAGCTGCTAAAACAGGCCAGGTGTACAATCTGTTTGACGTTCACTCCAAAAAAATAAAGACCCTGCCAAAAATGTGACAACAAACAACTCGACAAAAAAAACTAAGACTCAAAGAAATTTGATGTATAGCAGTAGTTCGAATGTCAAGCAGTTTGTACAACGCCTGACATCGGTTAAACATTCACGCTCTAATGTAAGGAAAGTAATACAGAACAAATATAAATATCTAAACAAAAAAGAACCTCTGAACAAGAATGCGAGCACTGGCAAAGATTATGCTCGCCTAAATGATCCTATCACTTTAATAGAGACTCCTCTCATTCCCCAAGACAGTGAATTCAAAGCTAAGCAACCTACTATTGACTCTGTAATAGATTGTAGTGAGAATCCAACATGCTTTTCTAATGTTGAAAAAAACTCAACCGACATATTAGTAAGCATGCCTTCTGCTGCGCAATGTTCCAAAGGGAAAAAATCAACAACTAAGTCTATTACTTCGAATGAGATACATGTGTGTAAGAATACATCTCTTCTCTCTGATGAAATCCTGAGAGACGTTCAAGCAGACATTCGAAGATCATTGGAAGAATATGAACAACTTAAGCAGCTTAATTTGACTTCCAATTCTTTGAAACCTGCTTTGTCCCTCCATCAGGATACACAAACTGAAGTAATATCAACCTTAGCAAATGAACCCCTAGGACATTCGGAATGTACACCACAACTTGCTTCTTATATAATCTCAAAACCTTTAACAGTAGAGATGACCTCTCATCCTACTAAGAGAGATGATATGATACGCAATACCATAGGAAATTCATCTATAAATATTAGGACCGAAATTTATCATGCAATGGATGAGTATTTCAAAAAGAAAGAGCTTACCATTAATGCGACTGTCACAACGATTGTGGTTGCGAATATGCACCAATGAAAAATTCAAATAGCAACTTACCTATATATTTACCTGAACAAAAGAAGTTGTTGCAACAGAAACATCAAATATCATCTAATAAATTGTCAAGACACATGCTCAACCAAAACAATAATCATGGATTCATACAAAAATGTCGTGCTGCCCCATTCGAGACATATGACTTGTGTGGAGCTAGTGTCTTGGCAATTTTTGAAGACATACCAGATCTGAGCGATGTCACTTCTAACGATATTACTCAGTTCGAATTTCTAAATGACTCAAACTTATCCGTGATTAGACTTTGGCTAAGTTCAAATGTTGTGTGTAACGTCCTATGGCAAGCGAGAATGGACCTATTTGCAATGGGTTTCATTTTGGCGATTGATCCTACAACTTACGAGAATGAAAAAGAGCAATGTGATGAGATATCCTCTTCAGTTCCAATGCGAGAGTTGAAACTATACAATGCTAATGACAAACGTGACTCCCATAAATAAATCTCTTCAAGGATATTCACAGTCAAACCATCAGGACTCATCAAATACTCGTTATACTTCATAACTACCTTTAGAGAAAAAGCCCATAGAATTCTCGATTACAAGCTGGAACACTTGCGGCCATTGTCAACTGTTGAAAGATTGCTCGCATTTATTATCCTTTGATATCATAGCCCTCCAAGAAACTTGGTTTACCACAGCGCCTGCATGGAATGGATACGAAATCTTACTTTCACCTGCAATTAAAGAACTAAAGATAGACCAGCATCTGGGCTAATGGTAGCTGTCAGCCTTGATTCCGAATTCAGTATTTTCCCATGGGTCCAACCAAACCCATTTTTACAAATGGTTAAGATAACATTTCATAGTAGCATGATGGCACTAATAAACGTCTATCGAAACCCTATGGGATTGGCAGATAAGATATTCTTTACAGAGTTACAGAAACTGCTAAATCTCATATTCCAAACATCTGAGGTGACAAATATTTTTATTGTTGGAGATCTGAACCTTTATTGTCTAGCAAAAATATCTAACAAGAAACATAATTCAAATAGGAAGAAATTATGAAAAATCGTAATTTACTGATGCTCAATGGTTCTATCAAGAGCGATATCCTAGCCCATTACACCTGGCAGAGAGGTACGAATACTTCCATTATTGATTACATGTATGCTGATAGTAGCTCATTTAATTCAGTGTCTAAATTTGAAGTGGTGCACTGCCCTAACAGTGACCATGAAATTCTCACTGCACACTGGTACTCTGACAGTACTACACTGTATTCTCACATTACTAGATATACACCAAAACGTAGTGTAAACAACTCACGAATTAGATTCTGATGGAACTAAAAGTTGTTAGACAGTTTCAACAGTGATCTTGTAAGAATAACTGTGAGGATCAAACATATATCTCAGCTTTACATCTATATAGATTGAATCCCTGCCCTACCACTCAGAAGCACATATTGAGACATAGTTTTAACAAAGAAATGCAACAGCGGAAAACAGAATTCCGCAAAGAGAAGAGACTAGCCCTACAACTACCTGATTCTGTAAGATCCTAAGCTCTTAGAGCTATAAAAAACACATACAGAAATTGGACTAGAGCCAACAAGGCCTGGTTGTATCAAAATGATGGAGAAACTATGCTGGCAGCAGTAAGCTCCAAAAATACAGCGAAATCTGGGGTCTTTTGAATACTGCTAACCATCTAACCCAGTATTCAATCCAAATAAACGGAGTGCTGGAAGCTGATTGGATATTGCATTACAAAACTCTGTACTCTAATACTGATCTGGAAGAGTTTGAAATTCAAAACTCAGTACAGAGTTTAGATCAAATGCAGATATTTGAAGAAGATGTATTATACTTTATTAACCAATCGAGTTATTCCAGGGCTCCTGGGCCTAATGGACTCAGCAATTCCACCCTTAAACAACCTCTTCAGTCATTTGTAGTTTGTGTTTTTTAAACCTCAGTGCACCAGGGTTAACAGCCAATCCCTAGGTCATTAAACTTACAAATATACTAGTGGATGGCTACATCCGAGACCATTGATGCACTGATTTTCGCTTTTTGGCTACTTGTCTCTTCCAACACGTACACATAGTGGAAGAGAGTGGTTTATGGGCAAAATAACTAACAAGGCTGAATGCATTACCATACATAGAATTGAGTAGTTTGTCTTCTTTTCCTATCCGTTTTTGATAAGCATTACATCAGCGCCTCCTAGGTGGAGGTGTGGATAGGAGGAAGGGACAGTTAGAAAATCATCGTATCCTTACTGTCCTTCGTCACAGCCTTGGTTCTTTACAATTCTTTTTGCCCTAACCACAGTGGTTTTCCCGAAAACGGTTTTGCTACAAACTGTTTTATCAGAAACTTGACACACTAGGCCATAACTAATCATGGTACAGATGTGTTTTGCCCTATTTTCATGTTAAAAAGTATCTAGAGTAAGGGCATCACCCTGTTAATTTACTCTCTGCCCTCCTCCCCCAGGTTAATTCCGTTAAGGAAATTGGCACAAGAAAACTGCCCGATCCACATTATTACACTTATTCACGCACTTCATACCAATACTAGTGTTCGAGTGAGATTAAATCTGGAGAGTCTCCTATCATCATCAATTAGCACCCACAGAGGATTGCACCAAGGTTGTATCCGAGCTGCAGCGTTATTTACTTTTTTCATAGCAGACATGTGCAAAGCTTTCAGCGAAATACAATCAGATGCACCAAAGTTAGACCATAAAAAACACCTGCACTTCTTTATGCAGATGATTTGGTTCTGATATCGAAGACTCCTGCTGGACTACAAAAATTTCTAGATGCACTCTCTGACTACGTTGATAGTCTACTAACAATCAACTTAGAAAAAACTAAAGTAATGATATGCAACTCGACCATGAAACCCAATTGCAGAAATTTCAAATGGACTATACAAGGAAAGCTAGAATGTGTCCAAGAATACATATATTTGGGTGTTGCTATTTCTGGCACTACAAATATAGCGCAGATGGCAAACTGGAAGACAAAGCTATATACAATGATCTCCCAATCACTCATCATTCTGGCCAAATTTGGAAAAGTCTCCATTATTCCAGCTCTTTAGACAAAAAGTTACCCCAATTCTACTGTATGGATCAGAAACCTTACCAGTTTTACCAGAATCTGTATGGGGAAAATTCAAAGCCAAATTTTGGAGACGTATCCTTAGCCTCCCAGGTTGTATACCTATTGCGCTTATTCATAGTGAACTCGGACTAACTTCGCTATATGCCCGCCCGATACTTATGGCAAATAATAAACTTGTTTTGAAAATGCCTACTAGCATATGACTCAGACATGCTGTCAGGGTCTTCTGCTCGCTACCTTCTGCAATCCAAAGATAATTTTGCGGAAAATTGGCGTCAAGAAGTAATAAGTACTCTGGCATATGCGTCAATTGAAGTATTAATACAAAATCCCACACATGTTAAAACAAAGTAATTTCAATGGGATTGGGCAAGAAATAGATCCATTTGTCTTCGGTACCAAGATTTTGATGCAACATCTTTATACAAAAGAAATATAGTCTTACAGAACCCTATATGATTAAATCTCCATCTATGCGACACAGATCAGACTTCTTAAGAATAAGACTCAATTTATGGCCAACACAAGAGGTCCTTGCAAAACTTAAAATCATTCCATTGCAAGAAAAATTATGCTGAGTATGTAAAAATGAAAGACAAATGGATACTTTAAGACACATATTAGTAGAATGTAAAGCTTTATGTAACGAAAGGCTATTATACCTAAAACCTCCACTGAAAGAACATAGCGATGTAACTACGGATACTCTGTGGTTAATGATTATGTCTGGGTTATCCTTACCCTTGAGAATTGGTACTGTTCGATTCTTAAAAAATATACCTGAGCTAAATATCCATATGGAAGAAAATGAAATGAATTGTTATGCTGTATAAGCTTTTATTTTTATGTAAATTTGACAATAAGTGTAATATTATGTATAATTTTTAACGTTGAACTTTATGATTAACCTTGTTCTCTTTTATTTTGCTTTTTCTTTTTATATTTTAGAAGAATTGTATGAAAATTGTAAAGTTGACTAGTTTCAGCTAAAACAATAAAAAATAAATGAAAAAAAATTAAAAAAAAGAATCTGCTACCATAGTTATGGGGTGCCCAGTCACTTTGTATATTGAGCAGGCAGTCTTCTCCATTTTGGAAAGAAACAAATCGACCCACAACACCAAGAGAGGTAGTGGTTATGAAGAAATCTTGAATAACCCAGCTATTACCATATTGAGGTGCCACATTGTTAATGCAGCACCGTTCACAGCTAAACCAGTTGAGCCCCAAGATCAGGTCCATGATTGTGCAGTATATGAAGGAGAATCAGATGAAAATCACAGGGCGAGTGAAGACGCCCTAGACACAGGAGAAGTGCTCTATGTAGATGAGTTATTAAGTATAGATAAAGAATGTGGCCAAAGGCACACTGGAGCAGCAGTAATTATATATGTAAGAGATCAAGAGGAAGAATTTCAAATAGTGATGCAACTGAGATTACCCTCACACTATTCAGCACAAGCGGCAGAACTTGAAGCACTCGTGGAAGCGTTAGCTGCATCATCGGTTGAGGATGTCACATATATATACATATTCAGCATAAATGACATCTAATGCACATTCAGGCTTATCAAGGTGAAAGAGGAGAGGATACAGAAGGGCAGATGGGTCACCAGTCCAACATGCTACCTTGTTAGCTAGGGTAATAGAAGCATTGAAATGTCCTCTTCATGTAGCCATTATGAAGTGCGCAGCCCACTCGAAGGGGAAAGACCTGATCTTGCATAGATAGGTGGCCACTGATGCTGCTGGCAAACAGGCAGCTTATATGCCCTTTCCAGAGGAAAGTCAAATGCCTGTTACATCAGTAAAACACATCATTTAATTCCAGGAAATTGTCTCATCAGAGGAAAATGCGCTGTGGGTGAAGAGGGATTTGTCCTGTCACCCACTCACATCATTTGGATACAAAACAGCATAGAAAAGTAGATATGCTCCTGGAACAATTAAATGTTGCCATGGAGCAACAGCATTGCTCCAAGCATACACCGAAGCACTACATTAGTGCTGACATCAGTGAGGACTGGTTTGTGCCCAACTTGGCCAATCAAGTAAACAAGTTTGTAGCAAATTGCATCACATGTCACACGTTTCATCGAGGACACACCCTTAAGACACTAAAAGCAAGGTTGCCCCACCCATCAGTGTCCTTCACAGAGCTCCACATCGATGACATCGATATGGTAAATAGGTGCAGCACATACAGGTGCATAATAGTACTTGTGTGCCCATATTCTCATTTGATTGAAGTGGGACCCTGTCTGAATGCAGATGCCAAATCTGCAGCCAGCTGCATAGTGAGAAAAGTGTTCTCCAGATGGGGTATTTGTGATATACTGAGGTCAGATAATGGCCCTCATTTTGTAATTGAAATTCTTTACCAAAGTCACAAGATTGTTAGGTATTAGACACAAGGTGTTCACAGCCTACCACCACCAAGCAAATGGGGTGGTAGAATGTTTTAACTTGTCACTCAAGATTAAGTTAGCGAAATTGTGTGACACATTTAGGTTAGAGCTGGCACTATTGCATGCCTCTTGCACTGTTTACTTTGTCTAACCAGCCAAGCAAAGTCCACCACTTGTCACCTCATGAGGTGGTAACGAGAAGGAGAATACATACCACATTTGCACCCACACAAACAGGGACTGATGCGCACAGAAGTGCTGATATGTCAGGGGAGGAATTTTCTGTATATCTCAAAAACATGTTGAACTGTGCTAAGATTATCTCTTTTCAGATAAATATCAAAGTGCACCAATGTGCTGCAACAGACCAACACAACACAGGGAATGAAGAACCTCTTCATCTACAGCAAGGCTATATAGTCTACACCAGACAGCTCACACGTCGCTGGAATCAACACAAGTTCACATGACCTTATGTGGTGGAGAAAGCCACAACTACTGCAGCAAAATTGAAGAACCGTTGTGCTTCGGTGCACCTGACTGATCTGCGCAAGGATACCAACACATTATCACAGCATTGAACCAAAGCAGACGTTGAGACTGAACAGCAGCCAAATTTGAGTTGAATTGAACTTATAAACTATGAAAAATTACATAAGGAGAATGTAGCCTTTTAGTCACAGCAGAACCAGTGCGGCTACACATACTGAGAAAGATAAAATAAACAATTATAGAAGTAAAGGAAATAATGATACATAAGTAGTAAATGTAGCCACTATTAGAGATAACCTCTTGACCAGACACAAATGACAGTTGAATACAGGTGTAAATGCTAACTCCTTGCATGAGCATCATTCTGATGGTACTAGTATCTGGTAGAATTGCCCAAGAGATAGCCCCAATGCCCTGCTGTTCTGCCAACAGTCACCGGACAAGTAAACTCTCAGTAAGGTGAAGCATCAGGTCCAACAATTTCTCAAAGGAAGCAGACGAAGACCTGGAGAAGATACCACCACAATATAGATTCTTCTACAAAACAGAAACTTTTTTTTCTTCCTCTTGGCTGCTGGAATACAAACAGCCACAAACGCTAAATGGATCCACATGATCTGCTGGAACTTTATGGAACCAAAGCAGAAGTTGAGACCAAACAGCAGCAGCCAAGTTTGAGTTGAATTGAACTTATAAACTATGAAAGATTATATATGGAGAATGTAGCCTTTTAGTCACAGCAGAACCAGTATGGCATGGCGACACATACTGAGAAATATAAAATAAACAATTATAGAAATATTAAGAATATGTTTTTAGGGAAATGTTGTCTATTCTTTCCTCTTCTTCTCTCGTTTTCATTTATATGATATGGCATTTATAATGCGCCTATACACAAGTGTTTAAATGCGCGACGAGGCAATGGAGTGGAACAAAGGGGACATACAACGATCCTACTAGGCCAGGTGTCATTCAGATCGTGTAAATGCAATGGAAGGGAAGAAAGGAAAGTGCAGTAAATGGGAATAAATAAACAATAAATAAAATAGTGGCCAGTACGTGGCAAGTGCAAGGGTAAGTGCGGACATCAACTATCAAGGTCTGGTGGGGGGACTGAAGGGATACAGAACAGTCCCCGAGTGCGGGGGTTGCCAGGTGGCCAGTGCAGGTATGTGACGCTGGTGGGAGAGGGACCTGGGCCCGGGATCAGAAGGGTGTCCAGGTCGCCAGTGCAGTACTATTATCAGACAGGAGGTCAGCAGAGTAGAGGAGGAGAGAAGGCAGAAGCAAAGAGAAAGATTTTGAGGTGTTTCCGGAACTAGAGATGGTTCTCCTCAAGTTTAGGGGAGGCAGGGAGGCTGTTCCAGAGGGAGGCACCAGCTGAGGAGAGAGATCTACCACCAACTCGCTGCTTGCAGAAGCGACTGACCCTGAGGGAGTTGGAGGAAGACGAGCAAAGAGCTTGAGAAGGAAGATATTTAGGAAGAACGAGTTGGAGGTATTGAGGCCCAGACCCAGAAGGCCTTGTGGACGATGCAGAGGGTTTTGTACTTAATCCTCACAGCCACTGGGCGCCAATGCAGAGATTTAAGTCCTGGAGAGATACGATTCCTGGGCGTGAGGCCAAGGACAAGTCTCGCAGTCCTGTCCTGGATGAGTTGCAGAGGGCAGAGAGTAGAAGCAGGCAGATTTAGAAAGAGGCTGTTGTAATAGTCCAGCCTAGTAAAACCAGAGCTGTAGAGACAGTGAGCTTCTGGGGGAAGGAGAGGAAATGCAGAATACCTCTGAGGAGGTTCAGCTGGTAGTGTGACTTCTTGGAGACGTCAGAGATGTGAGGAGTGAAGGAGAGTGTGGAGTCGAAGATGACCTCGAGGTTTTTGGCTTTGCAGGTGGGAACAGGAAGAGGACTGGGAGAGGCCAGCCAGAGAGCAACAGGAAAGGAGGGAGCGGGTTAGCCGATGAGGAGAATCTCAGTCTTACTGGCATTAAGGCAGAGGTCATTGACAGCACACCACTCCTGGATAGCAGACAGAGAGTCAGAGAGGAGGGAAGGAGAGGAGGAGGTAAAGGGTAGCCTGAAAATGAGCTGGGTGTCATCCACATAGCATTGAAAGTTGGGGCGGAGAGCGGTGATGCGGTGGGCAAGGAGTGCCAGGTATTGGTTGAACAGCCAGGGAGAAAGGTTAGACCCCTGGGGGACAACACAGGTAGAGAAAAAGGTAGCGGAGAGGAAGGACCCAAGTTGGACCTGGGAGGGTTGGTCACAGAGGAAAGAAGTCAGCCACGCCAGAGCCTGACCAGTGATACCCAGGTTATCATGGAGACGGTTGAGCAGGATGGCATGGTTGACAGTGTCAAAGGCAGATGATAGATCAAGCAGGATGAGGACACAGGGGTGTTAGAATCAAGATTGGAGAGCAGATCTTCACAGATGTTCAGGAGAGCAGTTTCCGTGCTTCTGGCATCTCTGAAACCAGACTGATGTCATGAAGACAACCAACAGATTGAGTATGGAGATTAAGCTGGGAGATGGCCAGTTTCTCCAGGAGCTTGCCCATGAAGGGAGTGATGGAGATTGGGTAATAATTAGCTGGGCATGAGGGGTGGGCAGAGGGTTTCTTAAGAAGGGGGTGCACAAGGGAGTGTGTCAGGGGGGATGGGAAGACTCTGGTGGTGAAGGAGTGTTTGCAGATATCAGCCAGGGCAGGAGCCAGGGAGTCGAAGTGGTTTTTGATAGTTTTGGAGGAACAGGTGTAAACCTGTTCCGACAAGACATTTATAGATCAGAATTGTCTAGAAACCTTGACTGTGGAGAAAAGGGGAAAGGAAGAGAAGGAGGGGTGGCTGCAGGAGGGCCAGATGAAGAGCAGGGAGTAGGGGAAGGGAGTGGATAGGCGGAGAGTGAGGACAGGATGTCCTGAATTTTAGAGACGAAATGAGAGGCCAGTGCCGTGCAGAGGGCCTGGGAAGGGACAGGGGAGGTAGAGACTGCGTCAGGATTGGCCACTTCCTTGCAGATTTTAAAGAGTTCAGCCGAGTTGTCAGATGCCACAGCGACTTGGCCTTGGATATGAGCTTTCTTCCTGGTTAGGACAGAGAGCCGGTATTGCCTTTGCAGCAGGCGGAAGGCCAGTTTGTCAGAGGATGTACATGAAGCACACCATTTTCTCTCGGCCACCCTGCACTTAAGTTTTAGGGTGAAAAGGTCTGAGTCGTACCAGGAGTTGCACTTGGATTTGGGCTTCAGGCGCATTCTCATGACAGGGGCAAGGATATCAGGAGTATCAGAGATAGCAGAGTGGAGCGTGGAGAGGGCTGTGTCAGGGTGAGAGTCAGCCAAAGGGGGAGTGGGGAGGTGAGAAGGTGGCGGCGAAAGCCTCAGCTGACACGCGCTTCATGGGTCGGATGACCGGGAAGGTAGGTGGCATTGATGGAAGTGGCTTCACCTGAGGGGTAGGGAGGGTGAGGTGGGTGGAGAGGAGACAGTGATCATTCCAGGAGAGAGGAGTGGAGAGAGGATCAGAGAGGGGAAGGTCTGAGGAGATCAGAACATCCAGAGTATGCTCTGATGAGTGAGTCAGGCCAGAGGGGAGAATAGTGAGTTAGAGAGAGTCGCATAGGTCACAAGAGAGTACAGAGGAAGGACAGGAGGCATCCAGGTGGATGTTGAAATCTCTGAGAAGGAAGAGTTGAGTAGTCGAGGTCAGGAGTGAGGAGGAGAGGTCCGCCCACTCAGAGAGGAAGGAGGAGATCTGACCAGGTGGCCGATAGATAGTAGCCACAGTAAGGGAATGGCTAGGCGAGATTGAGAGCCGGCAGATGAGGCATTCAAAAGAGGAGTATGACTGCATAGGAGTGACAGAGGCAAGAATCCACTCGGGGAAGATCAGGGCAGCACCCCCTCCAGAGCGGTTGGGCTTGGGCGCAGAGAGGATCTTGTAGCCGTGGGGTAGGAGCGTGTCAAAGCTAGTGACAGAGCTGGCCATGAACCATGTCTCGGTGAGACCGAGGACATCGAGGTCAAGTTCTTCCAGAAGGCGGCAGATATCAGAGGAGTGTTTGACAGTAGAGCGAGAGTTTAGAGTGGCAATATGGAGAAGGTTGCCATCCTTGAAGGACTTCCGGGTAGGGGTACAGATCAGAGGTACGCCCTTCGGTGGTGTAGAAGGTGCCAGAGAGGGGACAGAGAGGGAAGGAGAAGGCAAAGTAGCCAAGGAGGAGGCAGAAGGGGGAGATGAGGAAGCCACGGAAAGGGGGAGAGAGAGGACAGCAGGAGAAGAGAGGAAATTATTGAGGCGCGGGAAGCATCTATCAAAGAGGTGAAGGTTGGCCTGAGGGACTTGGACAAAGGCGGTCCTATTTGAGTAAACATTAATGATGACCTTAGAGGAATGGAAGGAGGCCTGGAGGATGTCCCAATGGGTGCCACCATTAATGGGAGAGGAGGAAAAGGGAGAGAGCACAGAGACCATATGAAGGGTCCATAGGTCTGGCGAAGGAACGATGAAGAGGATGTCAGTGAGACTTTCCTTAGAGGAGGCAATGGTGTAGGTGTCAGCAATAAGGAGGCCTGGGTTGGAGACCAGGATGTCTTTTTTAAATTTCTTCCTACCAGATTTAGTGAAGAGAGCAGGATAGTCAATAGAGAAGCAGTTAGGGAACATAGGAGAGACAGAGAGCACCATAGAGTAGGTGGGAGAGGAGAGAGGTAGAGGTACTGGAGGAGGACACTAGAGTAGGCAAACAAGGAGCAAGAGGCAAGCAAGTTGTACAATAGGACAAGGTGACGACACTCAGGCTTACAGAGCTAACATATTGCACAGTTAAGACAGGAGAGAAGACACACCTACATTTGAGAATCCTGAATAGAGGGAGAAAGGCCTAGGTTTCACAAAGCAATTGTAATTGCTGAGACAGTGCATATTATAACAGGTGGAAAAAACACACCTACATTTGAGAATGTGTTTAGGTTTTAGAAGTAAAGGATATTTTGATTTAAAAAAGTAGTAAATGTAGCCACTATTAGAGATAACCTCTTGACCAGACACAAATGACAGTTGAATACTGGCAAAAATGCTAACTCCTTGCATGAGCGTCATTCTGATGGTACTAATATCTGGTATGACACAAAGAAAGCAATCAGTAGGGCCCAAATTAATAAGTTATGCTATATATGCAGGCTTATCCCTCATGCCTTTCACACCCCAGACTGTTCTTATCTAACGAAGTGCCAACTTTAGAAGCTCAGTGGTTGGCCCATTCAGTACTCTGCAAGTTATAAGGTCAGTTTCAGGGACATACAGTAAGAATCATAATGGAAGAAAGTTTCAAAGAAGAATCTAAAACTTGTGGAGAACCATTTCCAGTTCCGGAAGCGCCTCAAAACCTTCCTTTTTGCTTCCACCTTCTCCTCCCCTCTTCCCTGTTGATTCTACTGTCCCTTGGCACCATGCACCTGGCCACCCTCTGTCCTCTGGGCCCAGGTACCTGCTCATCTTGCACCCTCACACACTGCCTCCGGGCCACCCCCTGCACTGGGGTCTGTATCTGTATCCATGCAGCCCTCCCCTTTTCTTCCTGCACTTTCAGACCTACATGGCCTGCTGCCATAAACCCAGCACTTGCCACTTGCTGGCTGCACTCCCATTGTTTGTTGCTTTTTTATTTATTATTTTATTATTATTTTTGTTTTTTCCTTCTCGCTCCGCACTCTCCTTTTGTTCCCCCTTCCATGCACTTCTCCCCCTCTCCCTCTACCCTGCACTTGCACGTTCTCAATGTCACTGGGCCTAGTAAGATCGTTGTTTTTGTTCTCTCCTGTTCCCTTTCCCTTGCCTTGTCGCGCTCTGAAACACCTGTGTATGAGCGCGATAGAAATAAAATATCAATCAATCAATGTAAAGGGAAGGGGAAACATGAAGGTTTAGAGTATATTATAAAACCACAGATGATCATAGAGAGAGAAACATATTGGAACAAATATTGGATGAAGGGGCAAGCAATATTCAGTACACAGCGGGACTAGTGAGATTTTCTGAAGAAGCTATAATAAGAACAGATGAGAGTTCCAGAAATGTGTGGTCATCGCATGTGAATAAGTTGACCAACCTACATCAACACGAACAACCTGTAAAAGTACAGAAACCCACTCGATCTTCATTCTGTTTGAGGGGCAAATGAAGCATGCCGGTTGGGCAGAACAGTGACTGCAATCAATGTATGTGATTCCGGCATTGGATGAGGAAACTGCCACAACCATGGACTTCCTGTGTCAGTGTAGTACAAAAGCTTACTTCTATTTACGTCCTCATGGAATGGACTATTTTCCTTAGTGACCCTGCACGCCCCTGCATTGTTGGTCTCAGGAAGCCATGTAGAATTGCCCAAGAGACAGTCACAATACCCTGCTGTTCGCCCCACAGTCACCGGTCAAGTAAACTCACAGTCAGGTGAAGCAACAGGTCCAACTATTTCTCAAATGAAGCAGACGAGGTCCTGGAGAAGATACCACCACAATATAGATTCTTCTCCAAAACAACAACTTTTTTACTTCCCTCTTTGCCCCTGGAATACAAACAGTCACAAACACTAAATATATCCACATAGTCTGCTGGAACTTTCAAATGCACTGAAGATGGACTAAATGCAATCCGTGAAGAACTGCTTTCACTACGATGTATGGTGTTCCAAAATCAGATAGTATTAGATTTAATACCAGCAATGGAAGGCGCCATGTGCTGTAACATTAGTAGCATGTGCTTCACTTACGTGCCTCCTAATGATGCAGATAACGGCATTCTGACATTTGCAATTAAACAGATGGCAAAACTAAAAATGGACATGGAAGAAGCAGGGGGGATCAATAAAGATGAGAGTTGGTTGTCAGTCATTAACTCCTGGATGCCACACTGGCTTACAAATATATGCAGGGTTCTATTTCCCATTCTCATTTTCTTGATAATAATCTATTGTGTTTACCAAGTAATCATAACATGTTGTGTGTCATGTGAAAATAAAGTAAATATTTCTTGCAGTCATGGTAGGGGATGCTATTCTTCCTGGGAAAGATGAAAGCTGTCAAACTGACCCAGAAACAGAGGTAGAGAAAAAAAATGGTTCTAATAGACTATCCCATAGGCATAGAACGTACACTCTGACTACCACTTCCTCATCCAAAGAAAATGTGATGGAATGTTATGTAGACCCAACTACAGATAAAGACTGCAACTTCTTAGGATGCGACCCATGGGATTACGCCAAGGGGGGAGGAGATTTAAGAAATGTATGCAAAACATGGGTACCGAAGACTTTATACGATTGGAAACAAGAAGAAGGTAGGAAATGTAAAGAATATATAGATAGATTTGTCCATAATGGAATGCAAGGGGGGAATGTTGGGGAGTACATCCAATGACACCAACGTGCACAGAAATACAAGCTTCAAATGTCCCTTTGAAGAGAAACAAGGCTATAAAGAAAGCAGCCCTACACCCAAAAGCATACCAGCAATAGTGCATCAGTAAGCAATGGCCTTGCAAAGAGGTAAGCCATAAGGTATAGAACATATACATGAGTATACACACATATCCCTATTGAGTATAGCAACACTTAACACTACCCAGGAAACCATTAGGGGCACAAAAAATGATATTAAATGAAAAGTAGGTTTTTACACTAATTGACTAGAAAAACACATAAGTGGGCCTCAAAACAAACTCAGTCATCCCAGAAGCATAAGAATTATCATGAATTAGCAGAAAATATCAGCCAGTCCTTTGCAAAAAGCACACACATACTAAGCTGTAACCTTGAACAGCATGGTTGAATGCTGCACAGTGATTGGCTAAAACAGGAAGGCAAGCACATTCTCAAGCCATGATTTTCGGCAGTGAGATCATACATAGGCACCAAAGAAGTAAATTACCCTTGAGCTAAGAGACGGATACTGCATGTGTATTTGTTGGAAAACATCAGCCTGGCTGAGTTCCTAAGTCTGAGCACAAAAGATATATGACAAATTATGTCCCTTACTAGGACATTGAAAGTTAACAATGTGAAGTTCACAGTTTGGTGGGCAGGAAACAATGAGCAGTGAAAAGCATGCATTTTAAGAAAGCTTGATCAAGGAGCAACACTGACCCCTGTAGGAAAAAGTTCACTGATATAGGCTCAACCACCAAGATAAGAACCATATAAGACACCATTGCAACAGAGTAGAATCAATTAGGCACTAATGGTCTATCATGGAGATTTATGAACAACTCTTCTCAGAAATACATTTATATTGTTTTGATTCATACACACATATCATTGCACATGGATTAAGTCTGTGAATAACTTAGGCCCAGTGCATGGAGGTTAAAGGCAGAGTCAATGAAGTCATGCACAAGCCAAGAGAAAGGAAATGTTGGAAGGGGAAGTAAGTATTGTTTGCAATGAGGAGTTGCGATGTTAACTGTCAGTTTAACAGTTCATAATGGTGAGAACAGTCAGTTGGTGCAAATAGATGAGGTCAATGAGAAAGGATGAAAAGTTATTATTTGTGTTGCCACACTGTCACATCTCACATAGGGATTGGTTATAACCCGTCAAGTCACTCAACCCAAGGAATCTCCACATGGAATAGCCAATCAACAGTTAAGCTTATATGATACAAGTTGAAAAAGGTTAACATCCAAGCAACATCATGGCAAGGAAGATGGTCTCATTACCAATTAATTAATAAACTGAAGTCCTAGCATAGTCACAAGGTGTAGGATAAGCCAATAGGGCTAGGTACTGTATAGATTCACCTATAATGTAAAAGACGTTACCCAATCATAGGAGATGTGTGAATAACCTGTAACATTTGTTGACCCTTCGCCTCTAATTCATACTGTAAATGCTGCTATTTTATGAAGCAATGTTGAATGTCTTTTTGATTATTCCCCAGTCTGGGCTCTGTATGTTAGACCTTTGTTTTTCTCACACATCTTATGCATTTGTTCTTGGCTCACTGGATTCATTTTATTATTTGGATTTGGGCCTTGCCTTACACAACCTTTGGGTTAGCCTTGGCTTTTCTCTTCGCATGCTGGGACTTGTAGTTCATTTTTCTCATTTTGACAACTAGCTAACAAGTCCCAGCATGCAAAGTGAATTTGCCAGGATTGGAACAAGGTGCCACACGTAACATACTGCTACTTGGTCTCTATGTATATCTATGTACTGAATTTCAAACTAGTTCAGAATGTGGAGTGGGATTTTTAGTCAGTCACTTGTTTACGGAGTAGCACTTGACCAAGTGTGTTTCTTCTGTGGTTGCGTCCCATAAAACCTGCAGTCTGGCCATGTTTACTTTAAGAAGTTCAACCTAGGCCGACCTTGCAAACCCATAGTCTAGCTAGTGATTATGATTACAATATATATTACTTCCTGCAAGATTCCTCCTGCTTCTTAATCCAGTAGTAATAGTTTAGATGGATGAAGGGCTGAGTCGGGCCACACTGGGAAATACACCTGTGACTGCAGGACACGCACAAATGTCTGAGATGGACATTTAACTAGATGAGTTTTCTGGCCTTTCAAAATCTTGGTGAGAAAACCAAGGCTTGTCTGGTTCCTGTTTCAGTTTAAAATCGTGCTGAATGTGCAGTATTTATTGAAGAGGTGCGGCTCAGGAGGACAAGCCAGGCTAGTGAGGCAGAATACATTGGCTGAAAGCCGGGAGCAAGGTTTGTGCTGCGTCGATTGTAGAGAGCAAATTAAGAGTGTATATGTTGACAGGTTGCTGGTGCTGGAGCAAACGTCTGCATTGAGTATGAGAATTTAAATTCAAGCAGAAATTTTGGTAATGAAAGTTTGAAGTGAGTTCAATTCAAGTTGCTGTCTTTCAGGGGCATTGCGAGGTTTGTAAAAGACCCCGCGCTTGAGCCCATGGTAAGTTTAGACATCACATAACTATATCATATGAACGCACGCGCCGCATCGCGCTTTCGAGCATTAATATTGCATACTATGCTGCTCATACTCATTTGGAAGTGCTGCACTAACATGTAGCTATACTGCCACTCTTTAGAGCAAACATGCATCCAGTAGTGCTAGGTATTACTTTATGAGGTTATATAAGACAAAGAAAAGCCTTTGGACAGGACAGCCAAAGACTTGCTGTGGATTGAGAAATTGTATTTAAGCAGCAGATGGAGACTTGTTCGCCACATTAGCCATACAATCGCTTGCTGCTGGTTGTCGGGCTAACAAACTAACCAGGTGCAGCTAGTGGGCTTAAAAAAAGGTGGGACACAATTAATCTAATTCATTGCATTTTTTATTTTGTGAATGAATTAACTGACCGCTGTCTATTTTAATTCTATGTACTTTTATAGTTGATTAACCAAAATAAAGTTGACGATGATAATTAATTTAATTATACAATGAAGCGAGCAAGCCTGAACCTGACCATGGGTTTACCGGGGGTCCTCCACATTGAGAATTATTTTGAAAAAACCCTGTCACAATCAAACATATTTCAGCATGATTTTTCCAAAACAACCAGAAAAGTACATATGTTTCTTAGTGATATAAAGTGCTACCGAATACTGGACCGCTAATAAGCTGCAGCCAGTGGCAAGCAGGCGGGATACAAATACCCAATATAACATAACATAACATAACATTACATAACTAACAAAAGAAAAGCATTTCCATTCCCAATTAGCTTTTTAAACAATGACATTTGTGGATGTATTCCATTACTGTGTGAGTTGCATTTAGTAGAAATGCAGTAGTGACAAACCATATTGCAGTAAAAATGAATGACACATTTCCTATTCCATCGTAGACTAGCCAATTGTTAATAAATGTAAATTCAAAGATACATACTACAAAACAAATATGATTATTTGCAACAACTGTAACATGTACACAGATACTGGATTGGGTTTTTATAGAAACCAATTAAAACAAACAATTTCAAATATAATTTAACAAACTGTATAATATCACATCTCAAATAACTTAATTTACTATTTTAACTAGTAAAAGTAAGTGCTTCCCTTTGTGCGTGCATACCAGCAAAATGATCAACGGTGGCACCATCAGAAACCGATTGTAGCACTCTTCTCTCTACTGAAAGAACAGCAAGGTCATGTAATCTAGATTGCCCAATTGTACATATAAGCCAATTGTTAAATTCTCAGTAAAGCACTGAACGATCTCTCATAGCTCCAACTGCTCACTGGCATGGTTAAAGTAATTTTAATCTTTTTTTTACAGGCGGAAACATTAGAAGATCTAGAGTTTGACCTTTCTGTTTCCTTTTAGCAAAATAATGTTTTGCTACAAGTGCAGACTTAAATTCTCATCATCTCTTCTTTGACACTAGAGAACCAATGTTCTAGTTCAGTGATTATCCCATGCAAGCACGGGAAAAATAAGTACCATTGCCCTCAAAGACAATTGCCTGGAATAAAGGCTTGCATTTGGGCTAATTCTGTACCCACAATACCTTGTGGATGTAGCTAAGAACTGGAGGTGAACTTCCAGCAATGGCTACTAGGTGGCATAGTGGATGTGTGCCTTGGCTCTATCCTACTTTCACATTTCAGGTGAAATGGTTTTTTCAAGCCTTTTTAAACCCACCATAACTTTCTTGGTTTATGATTAATTTAAAAACGTTCCATCCATGCTCTTAGTTGTGGTGAAAAGTGGAGTCTCATTGAAAGCATAGCTCTCTCTGTCCCGTGTGTGCCCCACATGCACGCGCCTGTCACATCACTTCCGATGACATCTCGGGGGTTAAAGCATGTGCCATAAAATTGCCCTTACCAGGTGTAAATTCAAACCTGGTACCCCGGCCTTCAATCAATGGAGATAACCACGCTCCATATCACCTTGATTGGAATCCTATCAAAATAACATTTTCCAGTTGCAAATGTCATGCTCATGACCCAGACCCACATGTAAAGAAAATAGTTACCACAGCCAGGCCTGAATCACAAGAGGTGGCGTGAGGAGCTCCAGCGGTGTAGGTTGTAAACTCCGGAAATTGGGTTAATTAAAGAGACAACTGGTTGCAGGGGCCGTGTAAGGAGAGGGGCCCAGTAACGAGTGTGTGTGGGGGGGAATGTTTTATAGATTCAGGTGGTAGCCCGCCTCCCAAAGACCGGCTTCAGTACCAATGGCAGCACATGGCACAGAGGGACACAGAATGCAGGCCAAGCGTGCTGTGCTGGCTGAAGTGTGAGCTATACTGAGCAAGCGTGCTGCACTTACTGCAGTGTGAGCAGTGTTGTCACATGAAGGGAATACGATAAAAGAGGGTATTTGGGGACAAACGACCCAGCCGAGCTGCACCTCTACTTCACTACCCGATTTTAGATGGGTTTCTTTCACAGCACAGATGGGAGACAGGTGAGCAATTACAGGAATATTCATGTTGAACGATGATGTTTCATGTAAAGGTCCCACCTCAGCATGTTTTAATCTGCAGTGACTTTGACAACAGCATGGGAGGTGGTCAATGATATTGTTAAAACAAAAAAGACTTCAGCTGCACTTCTGAGAGGATTCCAACACTATCACCACATCTGACCGGTTCATTAACAATAATTAGAAAGTATCCATAAAGCACCTTTCACTTAGGGAAAGTCTCCCTCTCTGATGAAAAGAGCGCATTTTAAGGCCGAAACTACAAAACGATTATATTAAAAGCATGACTAACTTGGAGGGAAGGGCTGCACTGCTGGTTTCCACAAAAGTCAGTTGGTAACACTGTAAACCTCTAGAAGACTGGTGCACAACCCTGTAAGATCACAATGCAGATCCACGGGACTGATTTATATGTAACTCCGAGCCCAGGGCTCCTAAATCAACAGGCTGCCAGTGCCAGGGGCAGTGTTTCCCCTCCCTGGAGTGAAAGCTGTGAGTGAGGGATTACCGTGACATTGGGCCTCATTACGACCCTGGCGCTAATGGGTTAACTGCGCCTTAAAAGGCTGCGGCGCCGTTAACCTATTAGCGCCTAATTACGAGGTCCCTTTGCGGGACCCGACCTTAATGGCTGGTGTAGACCAGCCGTTAAAGTAGGGACCCGCAAAGGGACCTTGGTGCTAATTACGGTGCCGCAATTTGCGCCACCGTAATTAGCGCCTTCCCCATTCCCATTGAGCCCTATGGGGCAAAAATGGGAATGGGGAAGGGCCATGGAAGAAGGGGGAATTACCGCCCCGCCAACCTTGTAATGGGGTGGTAATTCCCCCTTTCTCCATGGCGGAGTCGGTAACTTACCGGCATGGACCATGGTGCTAATAGCACCATGGTCTTCCGCCAGGGTCGTAATGAGGCCAATTGTGTACTGCCCACGGTTGTAGCCAATGAGCTTTTATCTGGGGCTACAACCAAAAATCCAGAGGCTGTGCGCCCCCCCCGTAAACCCCAACGCTAGCGACGCCCTTGTTGTTACAAATGGAAATGTGTTTTCGATTTGTCAAGTGTGTGGCTAGTCCGGCAAGGTTGTTGTGGAAGAGAACGGTGAAGAGAGGCAGAAATTTGCAGGCCCTATGCATTTAGAATTTGTATACTGATGTGTTAATGTCCATTCTTAACCGTTTTAGTTGTAGTTGAGGAAACATATTGAAGGCAGCCATCTTGCTGTCCATTGGACCACTTTTGTCAAGCATCCTTGCATGTGTTTTGTAGTAAGGCAGGGCAATCCAAAGTTTTTAACACATATCTTTGATCATTAGCGGTCTAATCGCTATGTACTCAATGCCCACGAGAGAAATATATCACTTCCAAACCATGGGCCTCAATACTAATAAGGCAGTGCGTTAAAAATGGTGGTAGAGTGGAGGAAATTCCATGAACCTCATTGTACCGCCACCTTACCACATCACCGCACTAGAAGGTTTGGGATTAAGGATCTACCTCTCCCCCAAAATCTCATTGGAATTACTGCAGTGCAGTTACTGGTCTTGATAATCCAGCCAAAATCCCCATGAAGTCCTGTGGACTCCAAAAATGAGGAATGACACTGCTATGCCGCCACCTTTAATCCCGTGGTAATTCCACATGACTGTGTGGTGGTACCAGTGAACAGTTTTGGCAGGATTTCCACAGATTTACTGCTGCATTACACCCAATCTGATAATGGACTCAAAATGACACATTGTACCATTTTTTCCTTACCTTTATTAGGGGAAGGGTTTTGTACTTCCATCCCCCTCTTGATTTCCCTCACCTATCCTTTGCCCCGTACACTACTCTACACTTTTGCCTTTGCCACTTTTGTTTTGTTGGCTTTATTATTATAAACTGCATTTTGGTGATATGGGCCTCATTACAAGTCTGGCGATCTGGAAACAAATTGTGCCGGTAGCAATGTACCAGCGTTCTTTCTAGACCGCCAGACTACGAAAATGCCTGCAGAAGCCGGTGCTCCCGGCAGGTCTGACCTGCTAAGAGCACCGGCCCGGGTAGGAATGGTTTTCACGGAAGCGCCAGCGCGGTTAAGAAACATTCCCACTGCCTGACATCCTGGGGCACCGGGACTTGTAATGCTCTGGTGGCACCGGTATATCAGGCAGGCAGCGGTACAGCTTTTATGGGGTTGCCGGAAACACGACACCTACTGGTGGGTTTTCCGGCAACCCCTTAATGGGGCTCCAATTGTGATTTAAAAATGCAATTCATTAATATATGTCCAGGCAAATGCTTTTGGGCAGCGTCTCTGTTCCCCAGAGCCATCATCCCTCCCAATTACAAGGAGCTTGATCGAACATGTCTCTACTCAAAAGGCTCTTCACTCGGGAATTCAATCTTGGTTCCCTTCAGAGTTGAAGATTTTCGTAGGGTGAGCTAAAAATGGATATAAGTTTTCCTGTGCCGAAGTCAGTCCGAAAAGCTGTACACCAAGACAAAAAAATGCCTCCGGCACGACCAAGACTTTGCCACTCCACTGTCTGATCACTCTGAACCTTCTGAAATGCAGCAAAAGCACCATGTTAAACCCCATCTAAAGAATCCTATGACACAATCATAATTAGGATAGGAAAAGATAAAAGGTCTTGTACATTCAGGATTTCAGAAGATTGAAAACTACCCACGAGTTAAGACTTCATTACCTTTTAACCTTTCCATAGATATAGGAAGGTGCAGACATATTCCCCATGCCCTATGGGAACGTAGAAAGGTTTTCTCCTATCTTCTCCAGAGTTTATTTCAGGCCATCCCTGTTAAGTTCTTCATAAAAGACTTTAAAATCTAGCATTGAATTCTTTTTTTTCAAAATAACAAAAACTAAAATAGCAAGATGATCCCAGCCTCCTCTCTGATTCGAAATGCTGGCAGTTTTATAGCATTGAGGATGGCAGCAAATACATCTCCTTCACTGCCTGTGACAGCATCAAGCCTGATTAAGTCATCAATTCCGCTGTGAAATAGTTTCAGGTTACTGTAGTTCATACCCCACTCTCAAAACTTAAAGAAAGCTTTCTTTTTGGAGAGAACAACATGTTATTGGATGACTACCAAAGCTATTCTGAAAGGGAACAGTCAGCTATTTGACAAATAACCTTCTATTCAATGATATTGCAGGTAGGTGGAACACAGCTCATAAAACATTCATTTTACTCAAGTAGCAGTGCTGTTTTTATGCCAATTTGAATAGACTTTAGGAATCAGACAAGTATGACTAAGGGAGAAAGATTCAGTTAAAGAGTGTTTTAGAAGAACAGACAGTTATTAAGAGTATGTAGAACAAATGGTGAGGCCAGTGAAAATGAATATAGTCTTACTTTGGGTATCAGCATGCATAGAGTGAGAAGAACACGCACACTGCTGGGAAGATGAAGGACATGTGAGTTCAGATAATTTATTTCCGAAGACATAGGCCCTCATTAGGAGTCAACCGAAAATCACTGGTGATTCTGTCATCCTGGTAGCACAGTTTCTGGCTACCGCAGTGACAGAATCACTGGCATATCACAAATTTACGGGAGCGCGCAACCCGCATTGCCAGAATCAGTGTTACCGGCATGATGGAAACACCAACGAAACCATGAAACGCCAGTGTTTCTGTGTGGCAAAATGCTGGTAATAGCGATTCCGGCATGCACAATTACTGAAACACTGGAAACCGGTCAACCGATGCCAGTAACACCAGCAACAGAATTACCAGAACCGTAAACAGCGTCATCGCAGGAACTGGTAGCTCACTGATGGCCATTTTGAAAAACACAATATATATCAAATCGGTCACTTCTTATACCCATCCAGTCACGGGAACACCGGCAACATGGCAGGAACAGCAACATCTTGTGTCTCTGAGGTCCGTCAACGGAAGCCGTGGATCATGGAGCCTAACTAACTGCGTTGACTGACACCATAGTGGCATATGTAGCCAAACTATTTGGATCAGACAATCGGTGAACCAGCCAGCACAGAAAGTCAGCAATGTAAGAGGAGGTGACTCAGAAGGTCACGGCAGTGGGCCATGTCTCCCGCATTCCCAAAAGACTGCCACAAAAGGTGGGATGACCTCTGCCTCTGAGTAAGGAACCTACTCTCGGCACACCAGAGGGAATGCCTTGCGACCATAGGCGGGATGGCCTCCCACTGAAATTGATGCTCTGGGAGGAGACATGCAGCATGGTACTGCACATGGAGGGGATCTAGGGAGTAGGAGCAGTAGGGGCTGGAGCAGGGACTCGAGCAGGATGTGGTGACAAGCCACATCAAAATACAAAACATGGGATGCTTGTGAAATGTACCACACACATCACAGGGATATGTCCAAGTTCATGCTAACAATATATGACTACAACATTGATATGGGCGATGCACAGACAGAAGCCAGGGGTGTGGGCCAGGGAAAGACATGCACAAGCATTGCACCCAAAAGGCATGCACACACACATATGGGCACATGAGTATCGGTCATGTGCGCAAAGGGACAACATGACAAGTCGAGCATACTCAATGCACCCACCACTAAAAGGCAGAGTAGCAGGGCTATGACCAATGTGCAACCATACCACACACATATGCACGCATGCGCACATCAAAGCAGTCCTGACAACCAGACTTCATGGACAGGCAAGGACACACACAATGTCGCATCTGTGTATTGCAAGTCCTTTGACAGACAGGTGAATAACAGCATGCCCTTCTCATGCTGTCCTCTGACAGTGTCCATGGCGGACCATCCACAGCCCGGGCAGCCACACAGAGGAAGGGAACAACATCATGCACCTCCACATCGCAGCTGATGTTGGCTGCAGCAGCACAGCTGTCAGGCCCTGTGCCCAATCACCTGCCCCAGCAGTGCAGCCATCGGGCCCTGTGCTCCAACCACCTGCCCCGGTAGCACAGCCATTGGGCCGGCCAACACGTGAAGTGCTCACCCAACACCAGTCACTGTCAAATCCCGGCAGATCCACTGACGATGATGCAGTGTTGGAAAAGGGGAAAGCACAGACTGCTCCCCGGACCACACCTCATACCACAGGCCGAGCTTCAGCCTCTCAGACCTGTACAGCCCCCTACACCTCCAATGCCAAACATCTGGGAGATGGATGCACGCATCCCCAGAATCAATGGCAGGCATGACGAGAGAGCGGACATGGTCCAGTAGCAACTTGAAGAGTCCTGTATGAAACACTTGAAACACTTGTGTATAGGCGCGTTACAAATGCCATATCATATCATATCATATCATGTCATATGATGTGGAAATGCGTGCAGGCCAGCAGCCATTGCTGTGCCCATGCCCTGGTATGCACAGCCTCTGCCCTGGTGGTCTTAGCTCAGCGGGTCCAGGAGGGAAACAAGGGTGGGTCTGCCCTCGCCAAGTCTTTGGCACACACCTTGCAGGCTGCCCTGGATCGCATGGGTTTCAAGGGATCAGACCCCCACCCTCCAGTGTCACCACACCAGTAAGCTCCCACCAGAAAAGCCATAGGTGCTGCTTCCAGCATCTGTCAGGATCACTGTCACAAGCCAAGGCCCGTAATATCAAATAAAATAGGAGGTGACTTTGAATCACACCATTCATGACACCTCTTTTTTCAGGGGTTTTAGGTGGGGGGGTGTTTGTGGAGGGAGTGTTTGGGGAGGGAGTGTTTGGGGAGGGAGGGTTTGGGGAGGGCGTATTTGGGGGTGGTGTGTATGGGGTGGCGGAGGGAGGCACAGGGCATTGGTTGTACCTAGTTCTACCTGAATGATACATCTTGTTAAGTAACTTCATCAATGGCTGGACAGTCTTTATTGGTGTGGTCTGATTTATTGGTTGAACATGTCACATGCAGTGAGGGGCATGGGTTGTGCACAGTGGATGGGGAATCAAAGGAAGTTGTCAATGATTTCCTGACAGGCTACAAGCCCCTCCCTGGCATCCATGCGCACATACCGGTGCATGGCTGGAGGTGCTTCCCCAACTTCATCATCTTCATCTTCTGGTGGTGGCATGTCCATATCTGGGGGCTGGAGCATGTTGCGTCAGACGCATATATTGTGCAACATTGCACGTGCCAGGACTATCTTCCCCACCTGGCCTGTACATGAGTGCACCCCAGACCGATGTTGGCATCGGAAACATTACTTCAATGGCCCGAAGGTTTGCTCCATGGTTGTCCCAGTTCTCACATGTGCACGATTGTAGGCCAACTCCTCCTGCATCTGGGAATCTCTCAGAGGGGTCATTAACCATGGAAGTAGCGGATATTAAGAATCACCTGCAAGGGGTAGGACACGAGGTGAGGCATGACATACATGCGGCTGGACGGAGCTTTTCACAATGACTGTGCATGTGGTCAAATTCATGCATCTGGTATTGTGGACTGTCGGAGCCTCAGGCACCCTGCTGAACCTGTGACAGCCACTGCAGGACATGCTTACTGTGCAGGGTTTCGGTACGTGGGATGGGTTGCTGGGTTTAGGACAGGACTGGACACTGACTGGCTCTAGTGTGAGTCACCCATATGCCTGCAAGTCTACATTGCCTGGGTTGAAGGTTTCCGTGCCCTGTCAGATGCGACTGTATATTGTGCATGGTACCTGCAATGTGGACAGGATATTAATTGACTTGCATCTACGACACATGATGCTTCACATGCATGGAAGGCCTGGAAGGCCAATCCCCACTTTTGACGCACTTATGCTGTTCATGGCACAGCGTGGACAAGTTGCTCCTCTCCCTTCCATTCCCACTGGGATCCCACCCCTGTGCAACTCACTTTGCAGCCTCACCTCAGCACCATGTGTCTGCACCAGTGGTAACTGTGCAGTATGGGGCGACCATTGGCGTTCACTTTGGCATTGACATTTGATGTGTGTGAGTGATGGTGCACGACAGTGGTGATGTCTTTTGACTTTATATTCTACACAGTCGTGGTGTTTGCACACATGCGCCATGTCTCACCAGGTCATGTGTTAAATGGTCCTAGGTGAGACGGTGTACGGGTATGCTTGAATTGGTGACATGGCATTGTTGCATACTGGTACCTGTAGAGCATTACATGTACATGTCCATATGAGCTCTAAGTGGAATGGTCTGTCAATGGTGCCACTCATGTCTCGTTTTGTTCATGTAAATCATGGGCACTCAATCGGGCATGCCATTGATGGTCCTACATTTGCAGGATGGCTGTGGGACATTCATTGGTGCCAAGCCCCCCAACCACCCTCCTTGGATTGGGACCCATGTAGCAATGTGTGTGTGGTTGTACATGTAAAACAATGGATGTCAATGGGTGCAGACATAATTATCTGTAACTATAAAAAGTAGTTGCATAAAGATTTTACAACATTCTGGGGGCTGGGGAGGAATGCAGACCCTGACACTGGAGCCTGTGTGAAACATGAACAAAGAAAAGTGTCTAAATTTGAAGACACTCCCGTCCCCTGCACACCATTAAAGCTGAAATAAATCAGTCAATACACTATTTATATTTCCAAAAATTTGTAATTCAAAGTAGTAGACATAAAGTTAAAATATATATACATTTAATTTGGAAATTCATTTTATATATACAGTATTCAATTGACCATGAGGCCTTCATAAAAAGCAAAGAAAAGGACCAAACAATATGTTCTTGTGTTCAGATGTGATTTCCAACTCTACGCGTTTCGGGGAAAATCCCCTTCTTCAGGAGTGATAGAAATCTGCAATTACATATATACAAACAATGATTTATCATCTTTTTTATTTAATAGATTTTCACAAACCGTTATATCAAGTATTCACAAACAGATCACTTCTGACTTCATGTAACTAGAGGAATAGCTCATTCCCTCTACTTTTAAATCCACAATTGATGCAACATAATCTCAACACCGGTGTGACCCCAAAAGAAGAGAACTGGAAAAGCCAAAGTGTAGAGAGTATCTCTATTGTGTTTTAACATATGTTCTTCAACACTACCTAGATATTCTGCTGGCTGACAGTATCCACAGCTGTTTCTAATTAATGAGAAATGCATTAGGAATGTACAATAACTACAGGGGGTCAAACTCCCTAATCAAGACTCAGAACATCAAGTTTTGAACTTCAACCCAAGACATATACATCAAAGGTAAATCAAAACCATAATGCCCAAAGATTAGCAGGATTGAGAATGATTCCAAATTGAACCTCAGTAGGAAAAGCCACCGAGAAGTGCAATCCCAGTTTTAGAATGTAATCGACGTGTCCTAAGTCTGGCAGACGTCCTAGATAAATGTACAAACTTGCAATTAGAGTTGATGTCAATATTAATTAGACCATTCATGTCGAGATCTCAATGCTAAGTGTTTCCCTTACCTCAATGAGGTATTTGTTAAGAGTGCACTAACTCCATACTAATCCTCTAGGATAGCTCGAGTCGTCTTAGATGGAAAATTCCAGTATTCCAGTAAACGTCTCAACACTTGTCGGTTCAAAATCACGAGCTGATAGATTCTAAAGGAGATGAGCGTAGAGAAATGCTCATTATAATCAAATGGGCTCCAACAACTCCATATAAAGTAAGGATCCAGATATTAAAAAAAGGTCAGTCGTAGTACTTACTCAAGATGCAAGCGGTGGCCGTATACTGACTCACTGAGCATTTTTAGTCCGATTAAATGGAACCCGGAAGCGGCGGATCACATGACAACATCATGTGACCCGGAAACTTTCAGCAGAATTGAATCTACATCTTCCCACATTAATCAACTCTGAATTCCCAAAATAATTCTTTCAGAGATACTGTTGAAATTAAAGTAGTGTTAACCCTAGAAATCGAAATATGGGGGCCGGTACATGCAGAGATGTATGTTTCGTCCGTGTTGCTGAGTTACTCAATCATGTGACACTGTCACGTGACGATGACACGTGACGTGGAAATGTTCCTGTAAAGCAACAGAAAAACGGCTTCACAACACTACAGCACAAATATTCAAATAACGAAAATGTGTCATAATAAATGCTGCTCGAAGGTATTCATAATGAACAAGGAAGTGAAAAGTTAGTACTACACAATGTATAATGCTGCATAAACAAATACACCATGAGAAATGAAAAAACGTAGAAAAGTATTCCAAGAGTGAAACACAACATTCACCAATCATGGATATATCTTTCATGTATATAACTGTAATATGAAATCCCTTATCGTAGTCACACGTTAAGGCGGAAATTCAGACTGCAGGAATATGTAGAGATGAATGCCAGCCCAGGCAAACAGAAAGAACTTGAGAGAAAAAGCCAATGTTAACATTCTGATGCAATAAAAGGTAAACACATCGAAACAACAAGATTTCAGGAACACTCAAATAGAAAGGATACCTAATTCACCATCCCCCTACATAACCTTTGTAGAAAATATACAGATATTACCAAAAATTCAAATACAGTTATCTCAGCAGGCGGTTGATCCTCTAGTGTGTCAACAAACTCAAATTAAAAGTCCCTTGGTCACCTATGGTCAACAGACTAATGTATTAAAAGCACAGGGTTTGTCCCGACTTTGCAAGGACAAGCACTCTCGTTTTTTTTTGGATAACCTGTGCGTGCACCAAAAATTGATGCTGAAGAGACTTGCTTTTGCCTTATTTTAGTCTATTTCTATGTTGCATTTCACCTAAAAATATTGTCTAAAAGGAAAAAAATGTGTTTTCTGTTCTTTTTCACGTTTATGCTTTTCAGTCTATAACATATGTGTTTTGACAAAGTATAACTAAATGTGAACAAATTGTATTGTTGCAGATTACTTACTGCATAATACATCTGAGATACTTGTTTTGAATGTTTTTTGACGGCTCTCATTAATACCAGGAGGCCCTACCTTTAATGTAGTTGGCCTGTGAATAGGAGCTCAATGTAATAAATGTACACTACGTAAAGTTTCTTGTGTTACTACTGTGCTTACGTGTATGAATGTTCTTACCTGCAGCCTTTACCCCATAGGGTCCTTTAGACTCTGCCACAAGTAAGGCCTAACGGCGATCTTTGTAGACACCACAAATACCTCCTTCCTAAATTATGACATACAGAATCAGAAGTATGGTTTAACTATTGTCTGGCGGCTACCCCCTTATGTGATACCTTGTTGAGAGTATTGCATTGAAACATTGGGCCTCATTATGACCCTGCCGGTCCGGAAACAACAGCGGCGGTAAACCTGCTGCCACCGTTGTCTCCGGACCGGCAGATTAAGAGTTCTGCAGGCGGGTGGTGTCTCTCCCGCCAGTTCTGACCGGGCGGGAGTACCGCCACCCGCATGCAGACGGAAATGGAAACACCAGCACCGTTATTTATGGTGCCAGTGTTTCCATGGTCCCGAAATGGCAATTAACAGAATTCCACCTCCGGAATTATCAGGTCACCAGGGTTGTAATGCACCAGTGATTCCGGCAATTACGGAGGCGGTAATTCACTATGAGTCCGGCGGCAGCCTGACGATTTTTCCGGCACGGCTACCACTAGACTCGTAATGAGACCCATTGTGTCCCTTTTATTTTATTTTTATTTTATTTGTTACACTTTTCATTGCAACACCAGTAGACTGGTGGCAGTGGTACCACTTTTAACCCTTTATGTGTACATTACTTTGCTGCCATGGATTTCTACCACTCGTGGTCATTTTACAAGTTTGTTTGTCCTTTTCAGTGTAAATAAAGTCTAATATATTTTAATTTAAAAAATCGATTGGTCATGTCTGTTAATTTTTTACACAGCACTATTGTTGTTTTGGATGCTTCTTTGCTGCATCACACCTTCTAGAAGAGTATAGTCTGTCCTCTGGCCCAGCTACCTTCAAGGAGCTAAGGGGCTTTACCATTCAAGCTGTACCTGTTTCACCTTTACGAATGAGATCACTGCTAGTTAAGTAGTACTGTGGGGCTTAGTAGGAGTTTAGAAACCACTGTTCATTCCTGCACTCCTGCAGAGAAGCAGTAATGTTGTCAGTGTGAGATGCAGTTACCAGAGTGTGGGAATGTGTCAGTGTAAACCCTATTTCAGGCCAACCTTACCTCCTGTCCCCCACTTGCTCTTCGAGGAAAACTTAATTCAGTTCACCTCTGTCTGTGTGAGATATAGCTAGGCGCCAGTGACAGCCTTTGTGTAATATGTAAACGCGTACAATAACTTTGCTGCCAGCATCTCTATGTGGAAGGCTGTTTTAGAATGATTTAATGCTCTATAATTATATCTCAATGATTTTTATATTAATTTAGTAGGCTGTGCAAATTCATGTTTCTTCACTGATAAGGCTGGGCTGCACACATATCTGTCCTCCTTTGAATCAGTGAGCAGTTTGGCTCACTACATGATCAGGGACGTCAGTTCACCAAAATGCCAGGGGTAGCGGAAGTGACATCACACGACCCTTGACCTTCAATGACATCACAGGAAGTGATGTCATTTGACCCCACCCCAAAGTGACATCATGGGCAGTGGTGGAACACAACCTTTCACACCTTGACAAAACAGGAAGTTGCATCACACAGCATTGTTTCTAAGTACACTATGAAAAACATGGTTATGATACTGTAAAATTATATAAAGTATGGATCACCATATGTATTGTTAATATCACCCAACCTATTTTGGTACTCATTAATCAACCTCAACAGAATGAAAGGCTGAGTTGAACTTGCCGGGAATCGAACCTTAAACCTGCAGATCACACGCATTGCAGCAGTGAGTGCTCAACCCATTGATCTATCTTGCTGGCTATAGCTATCAGAAAACCAGCCACTCCAGAAACAAAGAGCCATATGTTGCTGGCCACAGCCCAGGAGCCTCAATTAAAAAGTAAAAAAAAAAAAAATGTTTTAGGGGTAGCAAGGGAGACCACAGAGGTAGCAAGGGATAACTCTGGGGTTGCAGTTGTGACCCCTGGCGACCCCCTAAATGACGTCCCTGAACCTAATGTGTAAAGATGCCATCATTTCTTCAGCTAGAGACGGAGAACACTGAATTTCATTAACACATCACTTTACTAAATTTTCTATATTCCAGCCTTTAATCTAATGACACCATCAAGGATAAATGTAGTGTGGTAGGTCAGAATCAGAAGACAGAGAAGGAGGCATGATTCTCAACTTTCTTTATTCTTTTTAATCAAATAAACCTTATTTCTCCCTAACTCTGGAATTCTAAGCCCTACTCTAAACAGAAAGAAAAGGGTGTCTGTCAGAAAGTCAGAATGTCTAAATATTACCAAGTTATCTGTCTGATAATCCTAATCTACCCTAGTCACTCTCCCCGTCTTTTAAAAACGAAAAACACAAAACAACCAATACACATTTGGAAATCCCCCAAAAAGGGATGGCTGATAGCTTTTGATTCATTTCACACACAGTCTACTCATTACCATAGGCCTTTCCTATTTTCACAGTTCTAGTCCATATATGATATGATATAAATCATTTATAACGCGCCTGTACACAAGTGTATCTAGGCGCGACAAGACAAGGGAAGGAAGACAGAGGGAGGACACGCCAATCTTACTATGCCTTGTATTATTCAGATTGTGCAAGTGCAAGAACGAGAAGTGCAGGCTCTGGGTAAGTGCAAGGAGCCAAGGGACTGTAGGGATTACATTTATAGAACCTAAGTGCATGTTAGGCCCGGAGGCAGTGCAGGGGTTACTGATCAAGAGAGCCTGGTACCCAGTGAGACGCTGAGGGTAGCCAAGCAAGGATATGAGGTAATATTATCCCGATAAATAATGTTGCCATATATATGGTTGCCGGGAAAGATCATAGACAACATTATTTATGGGGATCATTTATGGGGTAAATAGGAGTGGGGGTTGTGGGGGTGTCCCCCGCTCCCTTTAAATAAATATGGGTGTTGTGGGGGTGTCCCCCGCAGGTTGCATGGGTTAATATTGCCGCAAAAAAAAGGCACCATTCTTGTATGGCAATATTTTTTCGAGGATATTAACACATGGAACCCAAGCAACCAGTAGATGCAGCAGACAGGTAGGTCAGGTGGGTTAGCATGGGAGCGAGTGAGAGAAAGCAGTGGAGAAGAGGAAAGCTTTGAGCTGCTTCTGGAACTTCTGGTGGTCCGGCTCAAGTTTGAGAGGGGCAGGGAGGCCATTCCTGAGGGAGGCACCTGCATAGGAGAGAGATCTACCCGCCCACTGTCTGCCTGGAGAAGCTTCTGACCCTTAGAGATTTGGAGGTAGCTGAGCGAAGGGCTCGAGCAGGAAGGTATTTTGGAAGAGAATGTTGGTTAGAGTGTGGGGCCTCGTCCAGAAAGTCTTGTGGACAATGCAAAGGGTTTTGAATTGATCTTTGCAGCCACTGGGAGCCAGTGGAGATATTTCAGAGCTGGAGAGATACGGTCCGTGGGCTTCAGTCCAAGGATAAGTCTTGCAGTTCTGTTCTGGATTAGTTGCAAAGAGCAGAGAGTAGCAGAAGGCAGATTGAGAAAGAGGATGTTGCAGTAGTCCAGCCTAGAGAGAACCATGGCTCTGAATATAGTGAACTTCTGGAGGAAGGTGAGAAAAGGAAGAGGGCCTTTGAGGTGATGAAGCTGGTAGTGGGGCTTCTTGGAGACGTCTTAGATGTGAGGAGAGAAAGAGAGAGTGGAGTCGAAGATGAAACCAAGGTTTTTTGCCTCACAGGAAGGTTCAGGAAGAGGGCCCAAAGAGGGCGTCCAGAGTGAGAGGGGGGAAACGGGAGCAGGAGTCCCAATTAGAAGGATCTCCGACTTACTGGCATTAAGGCAGAGATCATTGGAGGTGCACCAATCCTGAATCGCGGACAATCAGGAATGAGCAAGAGAGGAGAGGAGGCTGAGGGGAGCCTGAAGGAAACCCAAGTGTAATCCACACTACACTGAAAGTTAGAGGACACGATAGAGGTCAGGAGGGCCAAAGGTGACAAGTAGAGGTTGAAAAACCAGGATGAGAGGATAGAGCCCTGGGGAACGCCACACGTGGATAAAGAGGTGGCACAGAGAAAGGAGACAAGTTGGACCTGGGAGAGGTTGTCCAAGAGGAAGAGGTCAACCACTCCAGGGCCTGATCCATGATGCCCAGGTTTGATTGATCAGGATGCTGTGGTTGACCGAGTCAGAGGCAGATGAAAAATCAAGGAGGATGAAGGCAGAATGAATGCTGGAGCATGTTAGAGAGTAGATCTTCACGGGTGTCAGCAGAGCAGTTTCTTTCCATTTGGCAACTCTGAAACTAGACAACCAACAGTTTCAGTGTGTAGAGTATTCTGGGAGATGGCCAGCTTTTCCAGGAGTTTGCCCAGGAAAGGTGTGTTAGAGATCTGGCAAAAGTTTGCTTGACAGGTAGGATAAACAGACAGCTTCTTGAAGAGGGGGTGCACAATGGAGTGCTTGAGGAGAGAGGGGAAAGTTCCATTGGCGAAAGAGTGATTACAGAAATCGGCCAAGGCTGGAGTAAGGGTGTCTATATGGACCTTGATGGTTCTGGAGGCACAGGAGAACGCCTATTTGGATGACACTTTCATAGATCGGACTTGTCTAAAAACCTCGCCAGGTGTTGTCAGAGAGAAAGAGGAGAAAGGATAAGGAGAGTGTGAGCCATCCAAAGGGGGGCCGAGAGTGGATTAGGGAGAGGAAGAGGAGATATAGGACAGGATGTCCTGAGTTTTAATGGTGCAGTGAGAGGCCAAAGCCATACAGAGGGGCTGGGATAGAACAGGAGAGGTAGAGACGGCAGCATGATTGGCCAGTTCCTTGCAGATTTTAAAGAGTTTGGGTATGTTGTTAGAGGCCGCAGCAACGCAGGCTTGAATGTGGGCTCTCTTCTTGGACAGGACAGAGAGTCTGTATTGCCTTTGGAGCAAGCGGCAGGCCAGTTTGTCAGAGGAGGCGCCTGAAGCCCTCCACTTCCTCTCAGCCACCCTGTACTTGCATTTCAGGGTGGCAAGGTCGGAGTAATGCCGAGAGTTGCACTTGGAGGTAGGCTTCAGCCGGATTCTCATAACAGGGGCAAGGATATCCAGAATGTTGGAGATAGAAAGATGCAGATTAGAGAGGGCTGAGTCAGAGTGTGAGTCAGCCACATGACTAGGAGGAGCAGAGAAAGTAGAGGCACATGAATCCACTGACACATGCTTCATGGGCCGAAATGACCATGAAGGTAGGTGGCAGTGCTGGGGTGGGCTTTTCCTGAAGGATAGAGAGTTTCAGGTAAAAGGACAGTAGAAAGTGCTCCATTCTCGAGAGAGGAGTAGTCAGAGGGTTAGAGAGGGGGATGTCTGAGGAGATGAGAACATTCAAAGTATGTCCGTCAGAGTGTGTCGGAATAGAGGGCAGAATAGGAAGAGAGAGCATGTTGCAGAGGTTGTGGAAAAGCCCAGAGGAGGGATTAGAAGCATCCAGGTGGATGTTGAGGTCTCTGAGGAGGAGAAGTTGAGAGGCAGAGGAAAGGACAGAAGAGGAGAGGTCAGCCCACTCAGAGAGGAAAAGGGCAACCTGGCCAGATGGCCTGCAAATAGTGGCCACAATCTGAGGGAGGCCAGTAGAGATAGCAAGCCTCGAGACCAGGCTTTCAAAGGAGGAGTACGCCTGCATAGGTATGTCAGAATCAGGGAGCCACTCAGGAAAGATCAGGGATACTCCTCATCTGGGTCAGTTGGTTCTGGGCTCAGAGAGGATCTTGTAGTGTCAAACCACATGACAGATATGGCCATGAACCGTGTCAAGTTCTTCGAGGAGGTGAAAAATGCTAGAGGAGCGTTTGACAGCAGAGCGAGAGTTGAGAGTAGCGATGTGGAGCAGGTTGCCACATTTGAAAGACTTCTTGGGAGGTGTACAGGCTTGAGGTGCACCCACCAGCAGAAGTGGAAGAGGGGCCAGCCAGGTGGCAGAGGTGGAAGCAAAGAGTGGCAGAGGAGCCAGAGAGGTGCTAGTAGGAGTAGCGGGAGAAGGAAGGAAGTTGACAAAACGTGGGAGACGCATGTCAAATAGGAGGAGATTTGGCTGAGGACCCTGGACCAGGATGATGCCATTCAGATGGATATTACTGATGACCTTGGAGGAGTGGAAGGAGGCCAAGATGGCCTCCCACTGAGTGCCACCATTAATGAGAGAGGAAGAGATAGGAGCGAGACCCAAGACCATATGCAGGGTTCATAGGTCTGGTCATGGAACGATAAAGAGGATGTCGTGCGAGTCTGTCTGGATAAAGCTCTGATGTAGGTATCAGCGATAAGGAGGCCTGGGTTGGAGATCAGGATGCCCTTTTTGAACTTCTTCCTACCAGATTTAGTGCGAGGGATAGGATAGGAGTTATAGTAGCAGTTCGAGAAGATGGGGAAAACGGAGAGCACCATAGAGGGTCTGAGGGAGAGTAGGAAGAGGATGGAGCTGAAGAGAGAGGAGGGACTCACAGACCAGCACCGCACCGCACGGATGCGCAGAGGGGAATGTTGAGAGTTCTTGGAATGTTGAAATGCCCTTCCGATTTCAAGTCTGGTCTCTCTCGCTTTCTTTTAAGGTTTATAGGTCTCACAGTCTCCCTCCCTTCAGGATAGTGTCCTTTTAAGTGTTTTCTCACTGTGGGTTTCTTTTATTACCCTGTTCCCCACTCTGGGACTCTGCTCCTTCTGGTTTCCCACTCTGGGGTTTTTTCATTCCCTCCCCACTCTCAGGTTAGTCTCTGCTCTATCAACATTGGGGTTGGTTTCTTCCTCTAACGACACTCTGAGGCTTCTTGGTGCTTTCCCCCCTCTGTGTCTTCTCATATTCATCTTGGGTTCACTCTGGTGTTTCTTGGTGTTCTCCCCACTCTGGGGCTTCCTTGTGCTTTCCAGGCACTGGGGTCAGTCTCTTCCTCTTACCGCAATTTGGGACTTCATGGTGCTTTCCTCACACCAGGGTTTCTCAATGCCCTCCCAACCCTGTGGCTTCACTCTTTCTGTAACCCCACTCTGGGGTTTCTTGGTGCTATCCCTGCCCTGTGGTCACTCTCTGTCTCTCACCCCACTTTGAAGTTTCTTGGTGTGCTCCCCACCATGGGGTCGCTCTTGCTCTCTCACTGCACTCTGGGGTTTCTCAGTGCCCTGCCCTCCCTGGGGTCGCTCTCATTCTCTCACCCTAATCTGGGTTTGTGCTTCCTCTTCTTTGTGTCTCCACCTGCTTCCCAGTTCCCTGGAGCCACTGGGTACCTTCGTTTCTTGAGCAGAGCTCCTTGGGAGAACAATGGAGTCGGTCTGCCACAAAGCTGCTTCCTCTGCGTGTTTGCCGGGTTCCCTGTCATCTGCTGTCAGCTCTTGTTTCTCTATCAGTTTGTGTGGGTGTGAGGTTGTGGTTCCTTGGGCCTCAGTGATCTATGGTTCCTCTGCCTCCATGCCCTTGACCCAGACTCCTCGGGTGGTCCTCCGGTGGGTCCTGCTGCTCTCCCATAGTCAGACTGTGAGTTGGAATGCCGCCTATGGCATTCTCCTTCTTCAACTGGCCACAACTCCTCTGAGTCTTAAGGCTCAATTAAACTCTGTGGGCTTTTCCAAGTCTCTCCTCTGATTGGTTTTTGTTCTGAACTGCCTCCTGAAGTCTGACCCCTTGCCACTCAACTATTTTCCAAGAGGACTGGGGAAGGATCGAGCAAAAAGCCAACCCAGATATTACACAATGGGTTATATGGTTGTCATATGCCTTCACTCCCATATATCAGATACAGATGTTAGGGTCTGGAGGGGAGGGATAGTGACCTGTGTCTGAGACTGTGGCCGATTCTAAATGTAGGGGAATCAAATCTAGCTACCCCACGCTTTGCCATGAAAAGGAACAAAAATTTGAGAGACTCCCTTGTAAAAACTTACAAAGAAAAGAGCCTACCCATCGAGACACTCTGGAATAAAAAAAAAACATCAGGACACACACCATGTGGGTCATGTAGTGCTTGCCCAGGAATGGCCAGAACAAAAACTATAGATATTGGCTGGCGCTACCCATGGACACAAAAGAAATAACAAATTGTAACACCAAGAATGTCATCTACCTGATCACGTGTCACTCCTGTATACGCACTAAGAAGATCACAGCACCTATGGTAGAACACTACATAGAGAAAAAACACAGCCCCACAGACATTCAATGGACAATCCTAGAAAAGGTCAAGATACCCACAAGAGGAGGAAATATCCAGAATCTTTTGTTTAGACGTGAACAGTTATGGATATATAGATTAACAACAGATGTGGAAGGCTTAAATGAATCCATGTGCTGGCAGACTTTGGCAACTCTTTAAACTACCAGCCTCCCTCATGTATATACTTTGTTGGTGTTATGCTATAACTGCTTCATGCATCTCTGTGTATTTGTGAGTAGTATCCTGAAGTCAAAGTGGTAGAATTGTTTGTCACTGGACATATGTAAATGCTTCTCTGCTACTAGTAACCTTTTTTCCCTAGGAAACAGAATTAATACTATGCTGTATAATGTATGGTGCTATTTGTGCATACCATGTATCTACACACAGCGCACACGTGGGCCTATGGTGTGTCAGACCCATACAAATTCTCACAAACTTTCTTGTATTATGTACACATCTATTCATATTTAACAATCCCCCACATATTGGTAGTAGCTGGTAACTTCAGTTATGACCTGAGTCACCTCTATTTGAGCAATTTTTAGTTTCTTTGAGCAATTTTTGAATTGTAGTGACATGATTAATTCAATTTGGCCCGAGATCTGCCGTTCGCGGCTTGAGATCTGCCGCTCGCAGCTGACACGTTAGACTAGTCACGTGACCGCAACTACAACAGAGCTCGCAGAACAGCAATTGCGGTTTGTATGCTGAATGATCTCTGCGGCGAAACCAGCTTCTGGGAGGTAAGTGAGGCCCCCGCACGGAGCCGCTCTCCCACAATGTCGCACCCACTTATGGACAAATCTGATAGTACTCCCTTCACTAAACGGGATGACCCAGCGACTTTTTCAACTTGCTTGCACGTCACCTGTAATCCATATGCACTCCCCCAAGCCCATTTACAAGCAGTTTCTTTAAATAAGTTGCTCTATAGGATTCTGAAGTGACATAAAATAGCGGTACCATATGTCAGTTGTTGGCTTTAGTGCCCCTTTTACATTTTGTCCCATATGAACTGTGAGGGACCATCTGGAGAACTTGTGTAGGATGTCCATTTGGGCTTTAATGCACTACAGATCAAGCTCACCTTGAGCTGATCGATGAAAATTATGGAGCTAGCGTTATAATGCACTTTAAATGTATGTCGATATTACACTATGATATTTGTTTAGTGTGGTATGTCAGTCCTTTTAGTTTCCATGTAAACACTTAGGAACATTTCCTCCGTAGGTACACAAGATATATGTTTGGTTTCGGGACAGGAAAATACCAGCTCGACTCCACAACCCTGATAGATGGGAGTTGTCACAGCTCTACTGGGTGAGATGAAGATTTTACACCTATCCATCCATGTGAGATAAAATTATGGGATATGTTATTAACAACTACCTCCCTCTTTTTCTCTCTCACTCCCACACCCTGTTCAATGCAATCCATAGGGCGTCCTCCTATTTCAGAAAACTTCAGTTTCAGCCTCTAAAACCATAAGAAATCAGACCGCACACATCAGCCCTGAAGAAAGTGGTGACACTTACTGCTATAACACTGAAACCGGTCAGCTTTCCGTGTGATCTGAGTAGACCAATACGGATCAGGAAGATCCCTACACCAGATCCCCTTTTTCGATCCCGACACTAAGAAGGGATCTTTGACTTTTACTGACAGGGGAACGGAGCTCACGTATATAAAAAAAGCAGATCTCCAAAATCCCCCCCAAGCAAATAGGAGTTATCTTTGACTACTAGCCATCTCTGACTAGCTACAGTCGCGGTTTAACACTCTATAATTTTAATCAGTTGCAAAATCCAAAAAACGTGAATAAAAAATGAATTGTTTATTTGGAAGACAACGATGAAAATAAACCCCAAATTGTGTGGAACCCTGAAGGCAAACTCAGGAACCTGTAACAATGGAGTAAAACCCAAAAGAGAAGAATTAATGTAACTCGAAATCAAAACAAGCATTAACAGGCACATAGCTTTCTCTACAACACGGTCCCCATAGCAACAGTCCCGCCCCTCTGTGTCACCGCGGAGAGGTGGGTCCCAAGGCGTACGTGCAGCGATGTTCGCGCTGCTGCCCGTCGCCCCGCCCACGTTTCCATGGGAATGTAAGATAGCGTCCGCACTCGCACGCATTGCGCTTTCGCCTTCACAGCGAAGACGTTCGGTCCTGCACGCGAGCATTGCAGAAGCAGGTAAGAGACTCCTTTACATGCACGCATGTAACAGTAACTCGATCCATAGATAGAAGGACTTACACATTCTTCAAGTATTGTTAGCAGGAGCTTTGGAGACAAAGTTAACAAGCACGTAGATAAGAGGACAACTACAATACAGCAGGTATATACTGCTTAGTAACAAGGGGTAATATATATTGAACTTTTACAGTTGTATAGCGTTTCTGACATTATTTTCGCTTATTTCTTCCCTTGTTTCCCACAATCACTCGGATCAACTTGGGGTATGTGTTTCACATTTTTCATTGTAATATGATGGATTGTCTTACTGTTTACAACTGTTCAGTTGATTTATAATTTAAGTACGGCCCTGAAGATGGTCACAGACCGAAATGCATTGGCATATGTGCTTACTAACAAATCGACCTACTAATTTTCGGGTTGCCACACTACATATGAGATAAATATGAGATATGGAACCTAGAAATGTGAATTAAACATTTCCTTTGTGAAAATTTTCACCGACTTTGTGCATCTTTGAAAAAGTATAAACACTTTGAAAAATAATTTGATTTACCTGTGCAACCCAGACAAGGGTCAACTGTGAGAACCAGTCTTAAGTAAGGTATAGTCACCTTACTTTTTCTTCTAATCTGTTTTGTGAGGTCTGGATGCCATAGGACCTTTTACAGACTGGTAGCTCCAGGTCAAAACATTTTTGAACAAACACATTTCAGTAGATATAACTGATTTCAGCAGAAATCTCTGTGGTGCCCACCTATACTTTGTAATCCCACAACTTGTCATGCCACCTAATAATACTTATGATGCTTACTTCATTATATATGCCCAGATGAGTATGCCATGGCACAATAAGAAATGTCTAGAATGGCTACACCCAAATTATAGTGTAGCCACTAATAACACATATTGGGCCTCATTACAACTCAGGCGGTAAGGGTTTTACGGCGGCGTAAACAGCGCCGACCCTTACCGCCTGAGTACGAGGTCCCTTAGCGCCATGGAGGTCTTAACACCTGCTTTTAGCAGGTGTTAAAATCCATGGCGCTAAGGGACCATGGAGTTAATTACGCCACCGTAATTTACGGTGGCGTAATTAACGCCTTCCCCACTCCCATTATGCCCTATGGGGCAAAATGGGAATGGGGAAGGGAAAATGGGAAAATGGGGATTTACCGCCCCGCCAAGGTTGGAATGGGGCGGTAAATCCGCCAACCACCATGGCGTAAACGTGGTTTACGCCATGGTGGTAAAGTCACGGCCCAGGCGGTAACTTACCGCCTGGGTCGTAATGAGGCCCATTGTGTCAGCCAGCATTATCAATAATGACCATTATCTATTAGCACACCCCTCTCCTGATCCACCCTTCCCACATCACACCCTCTCCCTCCCACTCTCCTCTGCCAAATCCCCAAAATCAGCTCCTCTGCCCAGAATTACTTCCATGCCCATCGTCCTTGTACCGGTACTTATGATTGAGGCAAGGTGCTTCATAGGCAAATACTGGAATGAGTTAGAGTGGGAATAGGAGTAATGAGGATTACCGGTATGTAATCCAAGCATTGAACACAAGAAAAAACATTCAGACATGCACCCATTCACCATTCACTCACGCAAACCCAGCTACCCATACATCATGCAATCACACATTCCCACACATTACATAATATACAAACACACATATTACATAGTATACAAACACACACACACTTACACTTCAAACATACATGCCCTTATCATCCCAAATCCGTTGCTTCTCCGTTGCAGGCAGGTCTCTGGCTCCCATGCTCGAGCATGCACGCATGGAACCAGATTTGGTGTCCTAGGGGCTGAGGGTGGGTGAGCTCAGGGGGAGCTCGGATTTCAAAAATAAATAATTCCTTTTGGAATTCACTCTGACTGACTTAAAAAAGTAATTATTTCCGTTATGAAAACCGTAATGGAAATAATCTCTTTCTGAAGTCAGAGTGACATCAAAAAGAGATTATTTATTTTTTAAATCTGAGCCCACCCCCCATTACCAGGGGTTGCAGTGGCAGTGCCAGGGGTTGCACGCGAGTTGCCATGTGCCGCAGTTATGACCACTGCCGACTCCCAAATGATGTCCGTGTTTCTAAATGGTGTCAAAATTCCACCTGAAATTTATGGAAATAACACAGTAATAGTAAAATGCGGACAAGGCGGTGAAAGAACAAAACTATTTCCACTGACGGACTGAGTCTACCAGGGTTGTGTTCTCGCACCTTGCTCTTTTTAAATTATGATCGTAACATTTAAAATCTAAACACAGACGCTTCTCGTATTGCCAAACGTAAAGTCCATAGTTTGATGTATGCGTGTGATACAGTTTTAATTTCAAGGACAAAAATGGGCACCCTAACACAGATAGCAGCACTTACAGTTTTTTGTATAGAGAGAGGACTTTTAATTAATCTTTTGAAAACAGTTGTAATGGTGTGCAACTCTGCACGCAAAATTAAAACAAATATTTCTGTTGTAGGTGAAGACCTAAAGCAGGTGCATTGTTATGATTCCTAGGGATAAGGTTCCAAGACAGTGTAAAATGGCTGCTCAATTAGCCAAGAGCGAGCTCACCCACAAAATACACTCATGAGTAACCCATGCATTAAATTCCCAAACCAGTCACGGTCTCCCCTTAACCATTTTGGATGTGTACTCAGCTCAGGCCCAGTTAGCTGCTCTGTATGGTTGGGTAAATATGCAAGGAGTCACAACAGCTCTAAAGTGGATGGAGGCCAAAGGTCGAAGGCTGTGACCATGGTGATGGGGATTATGGATTGAACCAAAGCCAACAGCGATACACAGAAAAGTGCAGGAGCCAATGGGAGAGTGGGGAAGAGCTCATAAGATCCAGGGCCAGCCTTTTGTAGCCTCATCTTTTAGCTCATATGTGCCCATCTAATTTGTTAGAAGGGTCTCATACTTCATGTGAAGAATTTTCACATACAAGAATGGCAAGAATAGGGAAAGCTGAGGGAATGGGTAATGTTTTGCTCAGTTGTTAATTGATTGTGTAGAGCAAAGGCCTTTAGCATGGAAGCCCAAGTACGTTAAATGTGAAGAGCAACTCTTGTGATTAAAAAATATTTCCGGAACTATCTATAAGAAACTGAACTAATCTCAAGATGAACCAAGTTTAAACAAACATGTATGTTATAATGTATGAATCACAGGAACAAATAACAAATTGTTTATAACACAAAGTACTTCTGAGAAAGCTGTCTGAACAGTGAAACAGGTGTTTGGAGTTATACTGGTAAATAGACAAGCACAATCATTTCATATTAGAATCATGTGCAATCATATGCTGGAACTGTTTCTTCAAATCAGCAAATCACGACAATGGACACAATACGAATACAAATGTGAACACAATTACAGAAGAAGCACAATGAGATGCATTATAAAGTAAATCATTTATGAAATGTAATCAAGGGAGGAAGAGCACGAACATCATATTATTTAATGAACCACTTCCTCTTCACTCGTTACTTGGAGAGGTGTCACGTGACCTAACTCACTTGGTTTCAGACTCCTCACAGTTACATCATATTATTTAATTGAACCACTTCCTCTTTACTCGTTACTTGGAGAGGTGTCACGTGACCTAACTCACTTGGTTTCAGAGTCCTCACACTTAAATTATTTGCATGACTAACTGAACAATCTTTTTCTCAATATTTTTCCAATCATCATTCCCTTTTATTTGATCACTCCATGTGGATGACCACAACATGGTTGGGTTGTATGATGTTTCCTTCGACCCACATTATTTAAATGGATTTCCACTAATACGCAACCTATTATAATTTTATAATTTATTAGAGACCGGCCCTATTTTCGGTTTTAAAGATTTTAATACACCTCGAATGCCTAACCAATTACTTGTTACTAACCTCCTCTTTTTTTCAATACAGAAAATGAGCCTTTTAACTGAATCTCCACTAAAAACTATGAACTCCACAGAACCATCTTCAGTTCTAAATTGACTAAGTTTTATCTAATAATGCTTTGCTCAATGCCATCAAAGTTGTCTCCCATATCAATCTTTCTTGTTTCACTTCACAACATACCACACACCACAAATAATTACACGTCCATATGAACACATCTTTGCCCTGACAAGAACATGAATGAAACACATGTGTAGGCACAGATCTAATTTCCCCTGGGTATGGTTTAAACCAGCACGGATGAAAGAGAATGCTCTCAAATCTCAAGAAGCACTAAATTCACTTGCAATAAAGCACTTCACAACTAGCATGAGCATGACTGGAATGCCACCTTAATTGTTCCCTCATCATATCCTGCTGCTTAGCCTTAATATGTATTCACATTGCTCTTATGCACATTATATGGTAGAATCTGCTGCACGCTTGACAGGCCCAGAATGTGTATGATGGGGTTTTGTTCATGGGGCAGTCTTCAAGGGTCAGCTTGAGCTCATTTTAAACCCATCACACAGCCACACACCACTTCTCGCACTAAAGTGCCTCATCAGAAGTCTGGTGGTATCCCGGCAGTAATACTGCTAGGATACCGCCTGTGCAAATAGCGTTACTGCTACTCGGTCTGGCGTTATTAGCACCGGATCACCAGTAGTGGTACAGAGGTCAGTCCCCATTCCTCATTGGGTCCGTTGGACCCAATGGGGTTGGAAGGCGCTACTACCACCGGCAATAATTGCGCCAGTGGCAATAGCACAGAAAATGGCTGAAAATGGGCTGTAAGGGGACATTTCTACCTCCAGCAAAAAGGTGGAGGTAATACTCCCACTTACGGCCTGACTCATGATTGGGCCAACCCTTACATGCGGCAGTAACAGCGTTACCACCGCAGTTAAGGGCTAGGACCCAACTCATGAAGAGTCCCTAAGTATTTCATACTCTGGAACTGCCATCGTGTATATTGTCCTACTAAAATAAAAGCCACCATAAAACATACCCTCCAAATTCTGAGCACTCTCTTCTGTCTTCCATATCTCATAAAAATGCATCCATACTACCACAGACAAGAACCTTTACTCTCACCCATTTTCATCCAAAACCATCTCTGTTTAATCCTGTACCCACTCTCGTCCACCGCAACCCATTCCCCTTTTACTTTCTTCATGTGGATATTCCTGCTGGGGGCATACTGTAATACACCAACACCTGAACAAGCCTGGGTGCAGCAAAACCACTACGATGGTGATTCGGCACAGTATAAAATCTTCCCAACGGTGGCTTTTGCTAGCCAAGGTGAAGCTTTTTCTATTTCTGTTTGCCTAGCAGCAGCCCACATATGCATGAACAGAGCCAGGCACTCATTATACGCTGTACACCACTTTCTACACAGGCAATGGGGCTCTGGAGCTCCTACATTTGGCCCCAAGAAAGGGATTTTACCCTTGCAGGTTTTACTAACCACTGGTAGTGACCCAGTCAGAGATTGTTCTCAACCTCCCAACTCCCAGATGTATTTTTCTCAGTCTACCAAAGGTCATTGGGCCTCATTACGAGGTTGGAGGTAAGGGGTTACCAGCACCCGTAAGGATGCCGGTGCCAGTAACCCCTTACCTCTGTATTCCGAGGTCCCTTAGCGGGTCCTGCTATGGGCACCTGGTTTTACCCCGCTAAGGGACCAGGGAGCTAATAACGGGCCCGCTATTAGCGGGCTCGTTATTAGCTCCATCCCCATTGCCATTGAGCCCTATGGGGGCTCGAATAGGAATGGGGAATGGTTCTCAGAATGGGGACTTACCGGGTCCTCCAAGGTTGGAATGACCCGGTAAGTCCCTATTTTGAGAACCCGGACCCAGAATGCGGTAAGGGGGGAGCCATGGTGCTAATTGCACCATGGCTACCTCCTACCTCGTAATGAGGCCCATTGTATTTCTTATACTACCAACTCTCTGGGGGTCATTTCGAGTTTGGAGGTAGCCATGGTGCTATTAGCTGCCTCCAAAGTCATGTCCGGGTTCCCTGAATGGGGATTTACCGGGTCATTCCAACCTTGGAGGACCCGGTAAGTCCCCATTCAAAATACCTATCCCCATTCCCATTCGAGCCCCATAGGGCTCAATGGGAATGGGGAGGGAGCTAATAATGGTCCTGTTAATAACGGGCCCATTATTAGCTCCCTGGTCCCTTAGCCTCTCCCACTAAGGACGGTTGGTTTTACCAGCTGGCCTCAGTGGGACTCGCTAAGGGACCTCGTAATGCAGCGGTAAGGGGCTAACGGCACCGGCATCCTTACCGGTGCGGTTAACCCCTTACCGCCCCACTCTTATGACCCCCTCTGTATTTTTCGCCAAACCCAACCTGTTTCTGAAATCTTTCTTCTTTATTGCAATATTTGTATCTCCTTTCGATGGTAAAATGTTTCCACCGAGACTATCAACATCCAGAGAAATGCTGCAATTCATTAAATCAATGTTCTGACACTAGAAAAATAACTATGAGGAGTATCTTTTGATGTTAAATGAGGATGTTGCCTAACCACTGCCACCAACGAATTCCATCAGTGTATCAGTTATTTACAGTGAGTTTTACGATAATCCTTCGAAAAATGTCAATTTCAGTTTTTTAACATGGAAGTTCGTCTCAGTGAGAGGGTTCTCAAAGACTTGTGGACGTCCTTATTCCTTAGAGCGTACACAATGGGATTGAAGAGTGGAGTTGCTGCTGTGTAAAGCAGTGAGAGGGCTTTGTTGAGATTCAGAGACTGGCCTTTTGCAGGCACCACGTATATGCTTATCAGGGTCCCAAAGTAAGTGACAACAACAGCGAGGTGAGAGCTGCAGGTGGAGAAGGCCCTGTGCCTTCCTTGTGAAGAAGGGATTTTCAGAATGTCGGAGATGATATGGATGTATGATGCAATGATCACCAGCAGAGATACTGAGGTAACAACTGACGAAATCACAAAAACCTCAATTTCAACAAGTGAGGTATCGGAGCATGCTGCTTTTATAAGTGAACGGAAATCACAGAAGAAGTGGTCAATCAAGCTCTGCCTGTCGAACTGTAGCATGCAGAGAAAAAGGCTGGTGATCGTCGAAGAGAGAAAGCCAGTCATCCATGCAGCTACAGCCAACTGAAGACAAAGTTGTTGGCCCATGAGAACCACGTAATGTAAGGGGCGGCAGATAGCCACATATCTATCATAGGCCATCATTGTAAGAAGGAAGCACTCGGTGGTCACCAGGAAAGCTGAAATGTGAAACTGTGAGATGCAACCGGAAAAGGAAATGGGAGATCCTTCAGTCAACATGCCACTGAGCATCAAAGGAGCAATTGTGGTTGTGTACCAGACCTCAACAAAGGACAAATTGACAAGAAAAAAATACATTGGAGAGTGAAGGTGAGCATCGACAGACACCACAAGAATTATGAGGATGTTTCCAATAATTGTTAATATGTAAATGGTAAGAAACACTGTGAAAAGGAACGGCTTCAGTTCAGGACGGATCTGAAATCCCAGCAGTTGGAATTCTGTGGCACCGGTTATGTTCCCCAAACATTCCTTGTCAACCATGGTCATCACCTAAAATAGGGAAAGCATTGTTTCAAGTAAATTTAGTTATTGTTTTGGCATGCCCATTAAGAGTACCAGAGAATACATGTCATGATCACCAAGTTACTTTATCCGGCAGTTGTGTCTTTCAGCATTGCAATAAAGCAAACACATAGCAACATATTGAAGAAAGGACCTTTCATAATCATTAAATATTTAAATATAATGTGGTGGTTCATGGCATTACAGTGGGATTGACATTTAAACGAGTTGTTATGCAAACTCGTCCCAGTCCCTAATTCAGCATACCATTCAATATTGCTCTATTTGTGCATTAATCATATATGCTTGATATGATATGATATATGATATGATGATATGATATTTATAACGTGCCTATACACAAGTGTTTCAAGGGGTGGCGAGGCAAGGGAGGGGGAATAGAGGGAAGACAGAGACAACAATCAAACTAGGCCAAGTGTCATTCAGTTCGCGTAAGTGCAGGGCAAGGGGGAAGGGGAAAATTGCAAGGGGGAGGGGACAATGCAGTACAAGGGATAAATAGAATAAATAAAAACATTAAGTAAAAAGTATGGCCAGCAGGTGGCAAGTGCAAGGGTAAGTGCAGAAATAAGGTGTCAAGTGCTGGTAGGGGACTGTAGGGATACAGAAAACAATCCCCAAGTGCGGGGGTTGCCAGGGAGGCAGTGCAGATTTGCAACTGGCGGGAGGGAGGACCTGGGCCCGAGACCAGAGCGTGGCCAGGTAACCAGTGCAGTTTCAGTTTCAGCCAGGAATTCAGCAGGGGGGGGAGAGAAAGCAGAATCAAAGAGGAAGTCTTGAGGTGCTGCCGGAACCAGAGATGGTTCTCCTCTAGTTTCAGGGAGGCAGGGAGGCTGTTCCAGAGGGAGGCCCCAGCCGAAGAAGGAGATCTACCACCAACTCATTGCTTGGAGAAGCGACTGATCCTGACAGAGTTGGATGAGAATGAGCGAAGAGGTCGAGAAGGAAGATATTTAGGAAGAGAGAGTAGAAGGCCTTGTGGACAATGCAGAGGGTTTTGAACTTAATCCTCACAGCCACTGTGAGTGCAGAGATTTCAGTCCTGGAGAGATACGATCCCTGGGCTTGAGGCCAAGGACAAGTCTCGCAGTCCTGTTCTGGATGAGTTGCAGAGGGCAGACAGTAGGGCAGACAGTAGAAGCATGCAGATTTAGAAAGGGGCTGTTACAATGGTCCAGCCTAGAGAGAACCAGAGCTCTGGAGACAGTGAGTTTCAGGAGAGAAAAGGAAGAATACCTCTGAAAAGGTGCAGTTGGTAGTGAGACTTCTTAGATACGTCAGACATGAAAGGAGAGAAGGCGAGTGTGGAGTCGAAGATGACCCTGAGGTTTTTAGCCTCGCAGGTGTGAGCACCAAGAGGGCCAAGAGAGGCCGGCCAGAGAGTGACAGGAAAAGAGGGAGTGGGTGTATCAATGAGGAGAATCTCAGTCTTACTGGCATTAATGCAGAGTTCATTGGTGGCACACCAGTCCTAGATAGCAGGCAGGCAGTCAGAGATGAGAGAAGGAGAAGAGGTGGATGAAGGTAGCCTGAAAATCCACATAGCACTGAAAGTTGGGGCAGAGAGTGGCAATGCAGTGGGCAAGAAGTGCCAGGTATTGGTTGAACAGCCAGGGAGAGAGGCTGGACCGCTGGGGAACACCACAGGTAGAGATAGAGATAGAGGAGAGGAAGGACCCAAGTTGAACCTGGGAGGGTCGATCAGAGAGGAACGATGTCAGCCATGCCAGGGCCTGACCGGTGATACCCAGGTTATCACAGAGACGGTTGAGCAGGATGGCATGGTTGACCATGTCAAAGGCAGAAGAGACATCAAGTAAGATGAGGACACAGGGGGTGTTGGAATCGAGGTTAGAGCAGGTCTTTATGGATGTTCAGGAAAGCAGGATCTATGCTTCTGGCAGCTCTGAAGCCAGACTGATGGTCATGAAGGCAGCCAACAGATTCAGTGTGAAGATTAAGCTGGGAGAAGGCCAGCTTTTCCAGGAGTTTGCCCAGAAAAGGAGTGATGGAGATTGGGCGATAGTTAGCCGGGCAGGACGGGCTGGCAGAGGGTTTCTTAAGAAGTGAGTGCACAAGGAATTGCTTCAGGGGGGGGAAAGGAAGACTCCAGTGGCGAAGGAATGGTTGCAGAAGTCGGCCAGAACAGGAGCCAGGGAGTCAATGTGTTCCTAGATGATTTTGGAGGAACAAGGATGAGCCAGTTTTAGCTTTCTGCCTCAACCAGATTCTGTGCAAATATTTACATTCTGCTTCTGTTATTTGAATGCCATTAGTAACTTTTCATAGAGCCATTTCAGCTGCTATTCATGCAAAGTTTCTCTCACGACCAATTTGCTCAGTGTATGCTGACCTTAGTCGAGTGCACCCTGGGCACAGGAATATAAGGCATTCTGTTGTTTCTTTGATTCATTTGCATATCGGACAATCCTCTGAGTGTTGTGAAGTAATACTGTGATTGGTATATTGTCAAAACTAAAGTTTTAAATATAAGTTTATATAAATTATTTATGTAGTTTTTGGGTACTTGTGTATGTTGATTTGTTTCTGTTATCATTTTCACCCTGATGCCTGTGGGCTAGTATGTTGATACACAAATAACACATACAAATAAAATATAAAGCAGGCTTAATTAAACCTAGATATCCTTCTTTACCAGACTCTCTTTTCATGTTCCAAAATGTGCTAGTCCCTGAAGAGCTATAAAGAGTGTGTGCATAATAGTAATGACTTCTCATGTAGATAGTTCGTATATTTAGGCTTTATCAGTAGCTTTTTTTTCAAATGTGTCTTTATTGAAAAGTCTGTATCAGTGAGGCATACATTTGAGCAGCTTTACAAACCCCAATGGAACCCTTGCCCTCAAACTTATTTTCCTATGGATCATCAATAAACTGCTCCCCTACCCTCCACCTCCCTCTCCCCCGAACCCTCCTGGTATCCTCAATCTCTCACAAACCCCCTTATTTAAACCCATATTCCCTTAAAAACTGTTAAAGCCATTAACCACTGGCACTCACACTCACCTCTGGGGACCTGTATTCCAGTTTCCTTAGTGTTGCCAGCCCCTTCGGCTGGTTCATTGTGCGGACCGTTACATGCCCCTATATTCTTTCTCTCTGCTCCTCCTCACCCGCTCTTCCTCCGACCTCAGATATTTATCGACAACTCCTATCCACTCCATCTCCAGTTTACCTGCCCGGTCATGCAATCCAGCTGTTATCAGTTTCGTCACACAGAGGTTCTTTGCAACATTTAACCATTCCTTTTTATCTGGAATCTGTTTTTTTCCATTTCATGGCGAGACATGCTCTTGCTGCTAGGAGCAAGCCTGAGGCCATCCCAGGCATCCTACCATAGTCCGATTCCCGTTCCTCCACTCCAAATAAGACTAATATGGAGGACTTGGCTCAGTTGATCCCCTCCACTTCCTTAATCCATCCCAGGACTTCCTCCCAGTAAAAGTGCACCCCTCGGCAGCCCCACCACATGTAACAGTAGTCGCCCTTCTTTCCACACTCCCGCCAACAAAGTGGGCTGGCATCTTGGTACATTTTAGCCAGTCTAACTGGGTCGAGTTGCTACCTTTGTAGGAGCTTGAGGCCATGCTGTTATATTTACTTGATACCGAGGTCTGGTAGGCAGGCCTACAGACACATCCCCATAGTTCAGCATCTATACCCCCTTCCAGATCCCTTTCCAATCTCACCCTCAGATTCCCTTTTGACCCCCCCCCCCCTTGATTCTATGAGGGCCCCGTACATCGCTGAGATCAATCCCTTCATCTCCGTCCTAGTATCCAGAATTCTTTCAAAGAGGGGCAGGTCCCGCTGTATTTGTTCACTCCATGCCCACATCGTTAAGGACCCCCTTCAGTTGTAGATACAGGAAGAAGGAAAGTTTCCCCATGCCAAGTGCTTCCTCGGACTCATGTGTGTCTATGAACTTGTCCTCTTTCAGTAACTGGCCTACCCTCTCTGAGCCGGCCTCAAACCATGTCTGGAATCTTTCTGGGTTAGGAATCGCATCTCTGACTCCCAGGACCCATAGGTGTCCCACCGGGGAAGGCAACATTGTGACCCGCCTCATTTCCATCCCTTACCTCCAGATGTTCCATATGGTCCACAATATGGGGTGTTTGCAAATTCTACTGGGAATTCTGTCTCTTGGTACCCATAACCATTCTCCCACTGTGGCTGGTCGCAAGTGGTAGTTGTCGAGAGCAATCCATTGGAGGTCCCCCTGTTCCCCGAGATGTGGTATAAGAACCCTGAGTTGGGCTGCCTTATAATACCTCTTCATATCTGGAAGTCCCACCCCACCTTTTCCCTTGGGGAGCACAAGTACCTTCCATGCCATCCTGGCCTTCTTTCCCTGCCACAAGAACCTTGATATGGAACACTTCATCTCCCAGAAGAATGCCTCAGGAACGCTGATAGGGAGTATCTGAAATAGATACAAAAGTCCTGGGATGACCACCATTTCTATTGCCTTAAGGCACCCCAGCCATGAAACCGTGAGCTTACTCCATTTTGCCAGGTCCTGTTCAAAATGTGGACTTCAGTGGGATGAAATTGGTATCAAAGAGCTTCCCCAGTTCTTTGGTAAGGTTAATTCCCAGGTCTATTAACTTCCCCCCACTAACTTGCATTCCCAGGGGCTCAAATATTTCCATGTCACTTTCTCTATCCGTGCCCAGTGGAAAGATGATAGATTTTAATTTATTAATCTTCAGTCCGGTGAGGGCACCATAGAATTCTATCTGGTGGACTGCGGTCAGTATGGAGGTCAGAGGGTTCACTAGGTGCAGTAACATGACATCTGCATACAGGGCAAGTGTATATTCTTACCCTCCAACACATATTCCATCCACTCTGCAGTCCTCCCTAATCATCTCTGCAAGGGGATCAATGGAGAGTGTGTATAAAGAAGAGGAGAGAGGGAATCCCTGACTGGTCCCTCTTCCCAGGTCGAACCATTCGGCGTATCCCCCATTCACCACTACACAGGCCTTTGAGGACGCGTATAGAGCCTTTATGCCATGGAGAAAGCCGCCCCCTATACCAATTTTGACAAGTACTTCTTCCATAAATTCCCATTCCAACTGATCAAATGCTTTTTCAGCATTGACTGAGAGAAGGGCTGAGTCCCCTCCTCCACCGTGGCTTTCGTGCATCAGGTGTAAGGTCTTCCTCAATGCGTCCACACCCTGCCTGCCCTTAATAAAGCCCACCTGATCCGGATGGACCAAACCTGGCATGTAGTACTCGATTCTTGCTGCCAGTACCCAGGTGTACATTTTTGCATCTAGGTTTAGGAGGGAGATCGGGCAATATGCACCACATTTCTTAGGGTCCTTCCCTCCTTGGTATCACCAAAATTAATTCCCTCAAGAAAGACTCCGGGGCTTTACCCGTCTCCATCACATCCATAAAGAGTTCAACCATGAAAGGAAGTAGGACATTAAAAAAAGCCTTGTAGAATCCTGCGGTGTACCCATCATCCCCCGGGGCTTTCCCCATCGGCAGTTTTGCAACCGCCTTCCGAATTTGTTCTAGTGTTATGGGAGCTTCCAGCATGGCCGCTTCCTCTCCTTTCAGTCTGTTGGCCAAGTATCCTGCAATCCCTTCCATGTCAGGAGTACGCTCCGATTTATATAGGGTCTCGTAGAAGGAGGCAAAAGCCTCCTGGTCCCATCTGTGGATGGCTCTGTTGCTTCGTCCCCCTCTATTTCTGCAACCAATCTTTCCGCCCTCTGCCCTTTTAAAGTGGCCGCCGGGAGTGCATCCGCCTTATCACCTTTTTTGTAAAGTTTCTGTTTAAGAAATTGCAGGTTACGTATTATCTTCCCCTCCTCAAGGAGCTCCAGTTCTTCCTGTTTCCCCATATCCTCCCTAATGACCTCCTCCCTCCCCTGCCCCTGCACCTGTGCTCGCTTATCCAGGTTGTGTATCTCCTCCCAAAGCCTGTTCTCAATCAAGCCCACTAGCTTTTCTTCTGTGCTCCCTCCCTAATCAATACTCCCCTCCAAGTTGCTTTCCCCGCCTCCCACAACGTTCTTATGTCCACTTCTCCCATGTGATTAGTGGCGAAGAATTCCTCGATTTCCCTGGCCATCTCCTGTCGGAACATCGGGTCCTTCCATAAGGACTCGTTGCATCTCCATTTGGTCCCCCCCCCCGGGTTCATGGCTGACCCAGCCCAAGTCCAATGTTACCATGTCATGGTCCGACCAAGAATTTGGGCACATTTCTGCACATGCCCCTTGAAGCATACACATAGTCTATTCTGGTAAATGTTCCATGAGGTGGTGAATAAAAGGTATACCCCCTCTCTTGCGGGTGAATGCAGCACCACATGTCCCCCTGACCATATAGTTCCAGAGTCTCCTGGATCCGCCAATGGCCCGGCATCCCCCTTCCGGGCCCATGTCCTGGATCCCCTGCCTTTCCAAATTCGCGTCTGCCCATACGTTAAAGTCGCCTCCAATAATAAGGTGTCCAGTACTCTCCACCATTATTTAAGGAGGATATTATTCAAGATATTATGGATATTATGCAAGTGTAGGGTGGCTGAGAGGAAATGGTTGGCATCATGTACATCCTCTGAAAACTGGCCTGCCGCCTGCTCCAAAGGCAATACCGACTCTAGGGCCTCACTAAGAAGGAAGTACACATCCAAGCTCGCATTTCTATGGCATCTAAAAACTCGGCCAAACTCTTTAAAATCTTGTACGGACCTGGCCAAATTGCTGCAGCCTCTACCTCTCCTCTCCCTTCTTAGGCCCTCTGTTCGTCCCTGGCTTCTCACTTCATCTGAAAAATCCAGAACATCCTGTCCTCCCTCTCAGCTTCTCCTGCTTCTCCCTCCAGTCTCTCCTCTTCCTCCCGCCCCCCTGTGGCCACCCCCTCCCTTCTCTGCCTTCCCTCTCTTCTCTCCTGGCAAGGTTTCTAGACAAGTCTGATCTATGACAACCACATCAAAACAGGTTCTTCCCTGTTCTTTCAAAGCCATCAAGGACCACAATGACACCCTCGCTCGAGCCCTGGCTGACTTCTGCAACTTTTGTTTCACCTACAGAATCTTCCCCTTGCCCCTGAATCACTATCTGGTGCACCCTCTCCTAAAGAAGCCATCAGCCGACCCGTCCCTTCGGCAAACTATCACCCAATCTCTATCACTCCCTTCCGGGGCAAATTCCTAGAAAAGCTGTCCATCTCCCAGCTTAATTTTCACACTGAATTTGTTGGTTGTCTCCATGACCCTCAGTCTGGCTTCAGAGCAGCCAGCAGCACGGATACTGCTCTTCTGAAGATCAGTGAAGTCCTGCTCTCTAACCTTGATTCTAATCTCCCCTCTGTCCTCATCCTACTTGTTCTCTCTTCTTCCTTTGACACAGTCTACCATGGCGTCTTGCTCAACTGGCTCTGTGATAATCTGGGTATCACTGATCAGGCTCTGGCCTGACTCACTGCTTTCCTCTCTGACCGATTGTCCCAGGTCCAACTTGGGTCCTTTGTCTCCTCCACCTCCCTCTCCACCTGCAGTGTTCCCCAGGGGTCTAAACTTTCTCCCTGGTTGTTCAACCAATACCTGGCACCTCTCATCCACTGCATTGCTACTCTCTGTTCCAACTTCCGGTGCTATGCGTGTGACACCCAGCTCGACATCACACTCCCCTCTGCCTACTCTTTTCCTTCTCTCATCCCGGATTGTCTGTCTGCAATCCAGGAGTGGTGCGCCGCCAATGATCTCGGCCTGAATGCCAGCAAGACCGAGATCCTCCTCATCAGCACTACACCACTCTTTCCTGCCACTCTCTGGCTGGCCTCCCTTGCCTCTCCTTCTACCCTCAACTGTGAGGCTAAGAAGCTTGGGGTTATCTTCGACTCCTCACACGCTTTCTCTCCTCATATTTCTGATGACTCTAAGAAGTCTAACTACCAACTTTACCTCCTCAGAAGTATTCTTCCTTTCCTCTTCTTCCCCCAGAAGCTCATTGTATCTAGAGCTCTGGTTCTCTCTAGGCTTGACTATTGTAACAGCCTCTTTTTAAATCTGCCTGCCTCTACTCCTCTACTCTAAATACTTTGCAACTCATCCAGAACAGGACTGCAAGACTTGTCCTTGGCTTCAAGCCCAGGGATTGTATCTCTCCATCACTGAAATATCTCCATTGGCTCCCAGTTACTGCAAGGATCAAGTTCAAGACCCTTTGTGTTGTCCGCAAGGCCTTCTGGGCCTGGGACCAAAATATCTGCAGCTTTCTCTTCTGAAGTATCTTCCTACTCAAGCCCTTCACTCCTCCACCTCCAACTCCTTCAGTGTCAGTCGGTTTTCCAAGCAAGGAGTTGGGGGCGGATCTCTCTCTTCGGCTGGTGCCTCCCTCTGGAACAGATTCCCAGCTTCTCTGAAGCTTGAGCAGCACCATCTCCGGTTCCGGAAGCAGCTCAATACTTTCCTCTTTGCTTTTGCCTTCTCGCTTCATCTACCTTGGTGATCTCCTGTCTGATACTGCACTGGTGACCTGGCTACTCTCTGAACCACGGGCCCAGGTCCCTGCCATCCTAGTTGCATACCTGCACTGCTTCCTGGCAACCCTGCACTTCAGGCTGTATCTGCAACCCTACCACCCCCCAACCTGCACTTATCCAACACTTTATTTTTAACTTAACCCTGCACTGCCACCTGCTGGCCGCACTTCTTGTTTTTTAATGGCTGATCCTATGTATTGCACTTGCTCCTCCTACCCTCCCCCCTGTGCTTCTCCCCTTCCGTCTCCCCTGCACTTGTGTAACCTCAATGTCACTGGGCCTAGTAAGATCGTTGTCTTGTCCCCCCTTGTTCCTCTCGCCTCCTTTGTCGTGCCTTGAAACACTTGTGTATTTGTGTGCTATAAATAAAATATCATATCAAGAATCTCAGCTGGCCCTGGTTGGGTGCATTGATTTTGGCAAGTGTAAAATGCACATTCCTAATGGTACCTGAGACCAGCAGGACACTCCCCATCACATCTGACCAGACCATGGACACCTCCATTTTAAGGGCTCTGGTACGTAGAATTCCCACCTCTGCCCTCCTTTCCGGGCCCAAGCCGTAATATACCTGGCCTGCCAATCTTCTGGGAACACTTCTTTCCTCCCCCTTACAGTATTTGGTCTCCTGGAGTAACATGAAGTCCAGTTCTACCCTGCGAAATTCCCTTGCGACCAGTGACTTTTTAGTAGGGGAGTTCAGGCCCTTTGCATTAAGTGTCCCAATCCTCAGTCGCCTCCCTTGAGGACAACTGCATCATGTTACCCCACTACAGATCTCCTGTCCTTGCCCTTTGGCTGGCTTCAACCATTCAACTTGAACCATGTAACTGGGAAATAATGCAATACTAAAGAAGGTCTCTAGTACCAGCCCCCCCTTTTCCGAGCAGCGCCTGATTCACCCCAGTTATCATCACTAAGGTGTGACTCGACCACCAATTGGACCCCTCAACTCAGGTCCCAGCCCTTCAAACCCCTTCATTTCAGAGCCCCACTACACCCACCCACCTTCTTTGTCTAACTCCCCTTAACCTCTTCCCGTCTGACCCCGTGGGGGCCCTCGCCACCCGATACCAGGTGGATATCTTTATGTAATTTCACACCAGACAAACCCCTCTCTTCCCGTCCACCCTGGCGGTCTGCCCACTCATCTTAATGTCACGCACAATATTCAAAGATACAACGTCTTCCATCATCCGGTGTCTGCTGCTGGGGATGTGTTCAGCTTCCTGAAATCCCAAGATCCCGGCTTTCTCTGTCTTTTAGGACCCTTAATGCTCCATCAGCTCGCCTAGCCTCCTGCTCTTTGGCCCCCCTCTGGGCCTCCAGTGTCACCTAGTAGTTTCCACATGGTCCCCCATATATCCTCCTAATTGGACAGTTTATATTTAGTTCTGTCCAATTCGAAGGACATGGAGAATGGGAAACCCCATCTGTATCGGATTCCCATCTCATTCATCAACTTTGTTAGAGGTGAGCACAGGCGTCTCCTTGCGAGCATCAGCGAGGACAGTTCTTGGAAGACCATTACCCTGGAGTTACTATACATCACAGGACCCTTCTTTCTCGCCTTCTCCACAATATTATGCTTGTCTTGGTAGTTATGGAATCAGGTGAGAACTGATCTAGGACCGCCTGCTGTGCCTACAGCCCTGTGGATCATTTCGATTTTGGCCTCATCAATGATGTCATCCTCAAAGATGAGTTTGATGACTTCGTGGAGGATTCTACTCAAGTCTATTTCCATCTCCCCTTACTTATCAGAGACCCCAAAGAGTCGAGGATTGTTCCATCTTGTTGATCCTCTGAGTTATCTTGTCGACCCTTCCATCGATATCAGCCCCCATGCTCCGGATCTCCTCCATCAATGCCACCAGATCTTTCTTTGTAGTCATCGATTCCTCCCCGCGGATGCCATGGTGGAGTGGTATGCTGTATTTCCCTGTTTCTCCCTCTGTGTGTGACCAAAGTCAGCCAGTTTGGATCTCACGTCCATGTGCTTTTCCTCACCGCCGGGCGTGTTGTCCCTTGTATGTGAAGACCCACCTTTTCCCGCTGCCTCCCATGGGATGTGGATCTGGCTGCTTCTGAGGAGAGACCCACACTTGCTCCTGGCAATCTCACAGTGATGAGGGGTGATGTGAAGAGGAGGCGGGCACACGCCGTTGGATTGGTGGCCCACCCACACCTCTCCCTAGCCTTCATGAATGTTCCCGCGTGGGCTCCACTCCCCAAGGGAGTTCAATCTCCAGGCCCCTGACTTCCAGCCCCCTCCCCCACTGTTCCACCATGGGGTGGGACTGTGCTAGCTCGGGCTCAGGCCCCGCATTAGCTCTCTGGCCTACTATGTCCACTGGGGAATGCAGGGCCTCTCTGCCCTCGTTCGCTCCGCAGGCAGGGGATGAGGGGGGACGAGGGGAAGCAAGCCACCCACCTCTTTAAATCCGCTGGACCCCGTGGACCGAGCTCTTCCTCTGAGCTGTTCTCTTTTTCCTCCTCGTCTCTCACTTGGCCGTACTCCACCGGGACCCAGCAAGCCCCTCTAACAACAACAGGACCCTCTGTGCATGGGGGGAGTCAGCGGGGCGCACGCCTCTGGTGTGGATGGGCCCAGTGCCCCTGTTCCCAACTGCAGCCTCAGCCTGGCGTTCTTTCAGGTGGCTGCCAGTCCCAGGCAATTCAGTTGGAGCCTTCTCTTCACTTTCCCAGGCGTCAGGATACATTCAGTTCATCCCCTTGCAGGGGGCCGTTGCACCCCAAATTTCTCAGGGATGATCCTTGGGTGTTCCCACTTTTTCTTTCGGGTGGGTTGTTTTAGGGGACTCTGATCCCCTGTAGACCAGGCGAGTGGGGAGCTTAATGCTCAGGCTGCCAACATCAGCGCGCCCCCTGGTGGCCCCCTTATCAATACTTTTGAGACTTCATTAATGTCGGCTGTGTTAATCCACACATGTGTGAGAGACCCAGTTTTAATAGCACTGATTTCACATGTCTGTACCATGGAATGCAATGTCCACCCTCTTGTGTCAATCAATCAGAGATCGCTTCTCTGTGTTCTGAAAAATAAGGTGAGGCCAATAATCAAATCCAGTTGCATATGGGCTTGATAGTGTATTCATCATCTGTACATTTTTGTTTCAGCTCTATGCGTATCAAGTTGTTCTAGGGCTTTTGTGTAAGAGTAACATTCTCTGTAAGAACTTATTTTCAATAACAGATAGCTTTATATAGTCTATGTAGCCCCAAAACTCAGAGCCATATAGCACTGCTGATTTTGTTTGCATATTATAAATATTAACGGTAAGGGAAATCGACCCATTCCCAGTCCTTGCTGCACAGTTAAGGATTACATTACATGATCTCTCAAATCCAATGCAGGATGTTTCTATCGGTTCAGTCCCTTTACAGTTACCCCTCAGCCTACCCCTAAATAATCGTGCCTTATGACTTACTGCAGAATGTAATAATCAATTACCAAATGTAGTCATGGTGGTATTTTCGATGGATGGTAGAAAACCTTTATTTTCGTCTTATTCAGATTAATCACCAGTCCATTTTTCTTTTTTTTTACAAAGTTACAAAAGAGTACCTGAGCCCCTCTACTGAGAACGAACATGGGTCAAATACCAATAGAGGGGTTCCCAGAGTTTTGTTTGCATTTTTAGAAACTTTGGGTTTCACCCTAAGTTACACAGGGTAATCCAGACGTGGACCCCTTGCTCACTTTGCTTAAAGAGGCACAGCTCCACCACACTCATGAGACCCGACTAGGCCGAAACACATGTCTGGGGTTGCTTTTGGTACTCTCGTTCAGAGGAGAATTGCCTAGCATTTCATGCTGGACTGCCCTTGTGGGTGGGACAGAGACTGATATGCAAATGGATAATTCTTCTCTGGTTGTAGACCCTTCCGAGTGGGCACATACCTAGAGAACAAGTTATTTGGCCGTGTTCGTTCTCGGTAGAGGGGCTCCCAGACCCCCTTTTTTGGGATATTTATTACCACCCTCGTTTTCCTGCAAATGTTCAGGATGAAGATGCAATTGAAAGGTTTAATACAGCATTAAATAAACAGAAAAGCACCGGGCTCAGACCTCTAACACGGCTATACATCTGTTTCTTGCATTTTCAATGCAGATGTAGCACACAACCATTCCAATAAATTCACTTTGTGGCATAATCATAACAATGTATTTATTTGTTTTGTTTGTCTGTTTATTTATTGCGACAGGCAAGTACTGTGGACTTGTCGAAGGGTATTGAGGACCCCTATCAGCCGGGGGCGGGAGGCATAGAGAGAAATCCAGAGCTAGCCTTAAACCTATGGGCCAGATCTAGTGAGAAGGTCTCAGTTCCTGCCCCCCTTTGGCCACTATGCTATTGTGCATACCACCTTTGGCACATGCCATACCACTTCAACATGTTGCTTGCTAGACTATTTTTCCCCTCACAGAATCAACAGTACTGAGCAGAGCCAAAGCAGCAATGAAGCTAAGTACCCTCCAAAGCCCCATGTGAATCACAAACAAATTCTGAGAAGCCAAGACCTAAAAAAGAGAGCAAGGAACTGAGCCAAAGCAGTAATGAAGAGGTGAGAAGGTCTCAGTTCCTGCCCCCCTTTGGCCACTATGCTATTGTGCATACCACCTTTGGCACATGCCATACCACTTCAACATGTTGGTTGCTAGACTATTTTTCCCCTCACAGAATCAACAGTACTGAGCAGAGCCAAAGCAGCAATGAAGCTAAGTACCCTCCAAAGCCCCATGTGAATCACAAACAAATTCTGAGAAGCCAAGACCTAAAAAAGAGAGCAAGGAACTGAGCCAAAGCAGTAATGAAGACGAGCATCCTCCTGAATGCAGGCAATGTTTGAATGCAGTACCCTCTGCAAACACTACACGCAACTATGAATACAGGTATAGGCAACCCAACATTTGGTATAAGCTTGTTCTACACAGTTTTGGTAGCGTGTTGAGCAGCCAGGCTTATCTCAAGAGGGGAAATGTAAGCAGTAGTGCAGTTACACAAATATATACAATTACAGGTATTCAAATAAACTCTTACCCTCAAGGTTTCTTGCATAAACAATTAATAATTTATTTAGCAGTCAGTTATAAAGCCTTCTTCAGAAGGGGGCAATAGAATAGTAACACACAAATATACTTCAATACTGTACATTCTGAGTTTCTGAATCAGACAAGACCCTTTCGGGATGGCCCATATGAAAAAACCTACACCCACAGGTTTCTTCTCTGACAAGGGTGCTGGGGACATTAATATCTTACTGTTGGCATTCAGAACACTCTTAAAAAGTTGGTAAAAGGCAAAGGTTATTAGAACACAAGAAATTAAAAATGTTCATACGCGGGGCAAATACTTTCGGATAGCACTTAGAAGAGTCATTCAATTCAAATAGGCTAAGCCAAAGTCAATGGGCAAAAGTATTTGTATAGGATGCAACACTTCAGGTAGGCAAATGGAAAAGTCTTTGCACAAGCTTTTAGGAGTCTTTTATAAAAAGAAGAATCAAATTCAGGGCCACAAACCGATTGGACTTGTGAGTTGTAGAAGTTACAAGCACTTCCACAGTAAGAGGTAAGTTCTCTTAGGCTTGTTTTACAGTACCTCAGTAAAGCAGAAAAGATGCAGCTGAAGACTTCTGTTCCTGTGCAGCTATGCAGATCTCACTCTTCCTGGGCCTCAGTCGTGGGGACAAGAGGGAGGACGTTGGGGGACTCCTGCACTTCACTGACATGGTGAAAACTGGCAACCGGCAAACTTTAATTCAGTGGCTGGTTCGCATTTCAGCTCCTTGAAGTACAGCAAATAGCAATAAGCATGGTCCCTGGCTGTCAAGGTGGACTTTCCTTGCTTCTGGGGACCCGCACTTTGCTGAGGGGGCTTAGGCCTGGTCAGTTCTGCTTCATCAGTGTCCAGAGGATCTTCCAAAAGCTTTAGGCCAGCTTAAAAGTAACGCATACACTCTGGTGTCGCTCTCCCTGGCTATACGGTTTCCTGCAGCACTCTGAGGAAATTCAACCAGCTCCAAAAGGCATACCTTAAACTGGTAGAGACCTGCTGGGGTTGAACATGCCGTTTTATCATTGGAATGGTCTGTTAGGGCTATTTGCCAATAGCCTGAGGTTAGGTCAAATGTACGGAGGGACTTGGCTGAACCAAGTTTGTCCACCAGCTCATCTGTCGTAGGTAACGGATGGGCATCAGTCATGGTAACTGCATTAAGGGCTCTATAGTCCACACAGAATCTCAAAGAATCTCAATTCTTTGGATCCTGCTTTTGGTACTAGCACAACTGGACTAGACCAAGGACGTCTAAATGGTTATATAACCCAGAGATTAAGCATCTTGTTGACCTCTCTCTTTATGTGGGTCCTTACATAGTCTGACATTCTGTAACCTCTGCTTTTAACAGGTAGACAGTCACCAGTGAGAATCTCATGCTGGCCCCAAGGGGTCAAGCCTGGTGATAGGGAAAACAGAGGGGCAAACTGAATTAAAAGAGCTTTGCACTCATCCTGTTGTTCCAGTGTCAAATTAGAAGAGAGATTAACTCATTCTATCTTTCCATCTAAAGGTTGTCCCCTGAGGAGGTCAGGTAGAGGCTCACTCGCCGACTCCTCCTGATCAGAGGCTAGAAGCAAAGCTCCCATGTCTGGTCTAGGGACATAGGCCTTTAGTTGGTTGGTGTGGAAGACCCTGGGGCCTACTTAGAATTGCCTAAATTCACCAAATAATTGACCTCTCCAAGTTTTCCGACAACCTTGAAGGGTCCAATCCATTTGTCCTGCAAAGCCCTCTGCCTTGCAGGTACCATAACTGGAACTAGCTGGTCTTGAGTAAACTCAACCATGTTGGCCTTCTGGTCATGCCAATGCTTCACCAGAGCCTGACCTGCTTTCAAGTTTTCTGAAGCTTCTGTGATCATTTGGGTCATTCTCCTTCGGAGACCTAACACATAGTCAGTGACTCTCACGGCTTGTAGGAAGGAGCACTCTCCAACCCCTCTTTGATTAGGGCCAATGGACCTCTAACCTGATGACCATAGAGAAGCTCAAAGGATCTGAATCCAACCCCTTCCTGAGGACTTCTCTATAAACAAAGAGAAGGCATGGGAGTAGAATGTCCCACTTTCTTCTAAGGGGTTCTTCTAAAGCATCTATCTTGCTCTTCATAGTTCTATTAAACCTCTATACCAACCCATTTGTCTGGGGATGGTTGGCTGTTGAGAACATGTACGCCACTTCACAGTTTTTCCACATGGCTTGCATGTAGTGGGACATAAAATGTGATCCCCTGTAAGAGATAACCTCCTTAGGAAAACCTACTCTGGTAAAAATACCAAGTTGGGCCTTATGAACTGCCTGAGCAGTAACATTCTCCCAGGCCCCCTTTTACTGGGAGGCCTGGGGGTGCTTGATACAACTCCAAGAGTGTTTAAGTCATTGCCCAGCAGGACTCTCCCAGGCATCTCACTTTGTACACTAACAGGTATTCTTACAGTCATTTTGTTGCACTGAATGATAGCTGGAGGTATTGGAACCATTTGGATCGGGCCTCCAGCAGGCTTAGTGGGACCTTTGGGTGCCTTAGCAACATCTTCAGGTTTGAAGAAGTGTTCATCCACCACTGTGATGCTGGCCCCAGTGTCTCCAATAGCAGGGGTCTCCTGACCATTTACAAGTTGTGGGATAAATTAACCCACTCAGCTGTGCTTTACTACATCATTTTGCTGCAGTGGTGTAAGAAGCAGCAAAATGGCCCCACTGACTCCTGTGCGTGCCAGGATCTCTAAAATGCAATTTTGCAACAACCAGAAAATGGCTGCACCACCCTGCCACACACATTTCAGGTGGGTGCAACAGAATACCCACTGCAGGAGTGTGCCAGTGTGCTCTGCAACATTTAACATGGAGTGAAGTGAAAGAGGCAGCATTACTTTGCTGATAACCCAAAATGCCTCTTTAAAATGGCGCCTTTTTCAACCTTTAAAAGTGTTGCTTGGCGCTTAACTCATCCAGTCCTTATGAACTACCATGATTAAAAAGGCCCTGCAATACCCAGGATCATCCATGGCTACCTCCAAAACCCTTCCGACTCCGCCCTGGTGAATGGAGCAATTACCGGTCCATTCCAAGGTCGGAGGGACTGGTAATTCCCCATTCACCAGGGCCATTCCACATTCCCATTTGACCCCCCATAGGGCTCAATGGGAATGGGGAAGGTGCTAATAACGGTACCGCAAACTGTGGTACCGTTATTAGCTCTAGAGTCCCTTTGCGGGTCCCGTCCTTAACGCCTGCAAAAAACAGGCGTTAAGGAAGGGCCCGCAAGGAAACTCGTAGTAGGAAGGTAAGGGATTACTGGCACCGGTCCCCTTACCGGTGCCGGTAATCCCTTACCTCCCACCTCGTAATGAGGCCCATTGTGTCTCAGCAGAACCGGGCCTAATTCTTGAATGTCAGCTCCTGTCAAAAGTATCTTTGAAAAATCAACCAGGGGCTTTGTTTTCATTTTACACGGGACACGTCTATTTTCTTTTCAAAAGTATCTAAGAATCAGCTGTTCAGAGGAAGACTCTAAATAGATGCCTGTTTAAATGTATCCATGCTGAAAAACAACTCCAGCACTCAATAAAAGAACTATAGCTGCAAAAAGTGTGTATTTGCTGGAGATGAAAACCGAATTTAAAGAAATAGTAAAATGTGCTTTTTCTAACTGAAGAGAGAAAATCGCCTATTTAAAAGTAAATTGTGTATGAAGGCCTGCTTACTTAGCAATGTAAAAGGATTTGTAGCTGGTAAAAGTACACCTATAAACTGTTCTGATTTCACAGGTTGTGTTTAAGTCAAGATTTAAAATGAGAGAATGAAGACTAAAACTCATAGGCTAAATTGGAAAGCTATAAAAAAAACTTGCTCTGCCAGTTGCTAGCCTTGAGAAAGGGTAACACCTCATAAACATCTGGGACAAGAAAGCACTAATTGCAAGCTTAAAAGACTTTGAATGAACCAGGACAATGGAGGTTCACATCCTCATCAGACATTTGTCTGTGCCCCAGGCTGAGACAATAGCAGGCTGGGACACTCACCAGAGGGGCAATAAAAACCTCAATTAAGACTGGAAAATCCACTTTGCCTTGCAGGAAGTGACAATAGACAGCAGTTGGGGAAAGAAAAAAAAAACTGATCAAGTGACAATTGACTTCCTTTTGGTTTTAAAGGCTATTTTGCAACTGAACTTTAAAGACGTTTAACTTTGCAGCAAGATTTAGGAAAAATATTAAAAGTTTGTAGTTCTTAATCTAATTTTATGCTCTTTCTTTGTAAACTTGGTAGAACCTATTACTGTATAAGGAACAGAAGTTATAAAAATGACAGATTACGGGGAAAGTATTGATGTTGCGAACATAACATTTTGTACATACATCTCTGGGGATAATTTGCATAATGTGTACAAAGTTGGGGAATTTTAGGGCAAATCTTTGATGTTTAAAATTACCAAAATGTGTCAGAAAGGTGAAACCAGGTCCCACAGACTTGAGGTTTGGATTGAAATGTGACACACAAAATATGTAACCTGTATATCTGACTTACTAAGAGGTTGCAACTGCATAAATATGTGTTTGTGGCAAAATTAGATGTTGGTTCCAGTAGCTAGGGCAGGTTTCTAAACACTGTATAAATCACCCCATAAACATGACATCCTTTTTCTGTGATCCAATCAGCTGTGGGCAAGGCGGAAACTATGCTCTTGCCCAATCCTGGTATTAGAGGTGTGGGTAGTAAGCCTGCCCCTGCCAAATACTGTAGTGATGTCATCTGGCATGATAAATAAGGGCCCCTGACAGCACACATGGTGCACACTGATTCCTGACTTTCTTCCTGAATTCTTGCGTGGCTTCCGGTTCCTGATTTCTTCATCCTGTTTGATCCTGATTCCAGATTTCATTGCAAAGCCAAGGCCTATGCATTGCTGACCCTATTGTCAGCTAGGCCTCAAATTCAAACAAAAATCCTAAAAACTCAAGGGAAGCATCCTGATCCAGCCTGGTTTGCTGCTACTGAATGCATGCCTGCTGCAAACCTGCCATCCTACTAAATCCTTAGTATCCAGTGACCAGAGGTACCAGTCCAGTGCAGTCCAGTGACCAGAACGGCCCAGCTGATCCTGTCCCACCGTGTTTGCCCAGCTGTCTTGCCAGGTGCCTTGTCCAGTGACCAGAACCCTTGACTGTCCAAAATCCAAATACTAAAGTGAATTGTGAGTATCAATAGGAACCATAGAAACCATAGAAATCATAGCATACCTTTCTTTGCCTTGTTACATCCCAATCTTTAAGTCATCCTATCCTTACCTTAATAACTTTTAACATTGTCAGAATCTTTACCCTGTCATTGATTTATCTTGCTAAGCACCATTTCTTTAGTAATTTTTATCTTGTGTAAATCCTAAACTATCAATCCTATTTGGAGTGATCGGACTTGTTCCGCTAGGGCGGGCGCTGGGGATCTGGGGGTGAAGCGTTGAATCAACTCTAGAGCTTACTGTGTCCCTCTTTGGTATTCTAGCCTGAATTCTCTAGTATAGAGTAAAACTTAGAGTAATACTATTCTTGTCCAAACTGAGTTTCTTTTCTGTTTTCACTACCCGATTTTTCTAAAAACACCTCTTATTCTACATTACATATCTCCCTCGGTTTAATAACTAGAGACCTCATTTCAATTCTTGATTATACCTAAGCCCTATAGCTACACCCCAACTATACTCAAAATCAGTGAATTTCACCTGTTTTTATTAAACACCGTTTGGTTAATTTCAGACGGGAATGAGCATTTTTGCAAAGTTTTGCACGTGTTTTTTTTACCATCCATTGTTTTAAACATACGATTCATTTTAGAATTGTATGTGTTTGCTCAATCTACAGTTTATGGTTGCTTGTAACTTTCCAGTGTTGTTCCCATAGAGAATTGTACTTATTTAAGGATTTTTACACACATTCATTGTTTTATTCAGCCATTTCTGAGTGTCACTTCAAGATTGCAAAGGTTAAAATCTGTTTTTCTCTCTTGTTTGGGGAGGGAAGGTTGGATTCGAATTCTGTTGCTTATTTCTCATTCCCGATTACCTGCTGCTTCCTTGTATCTATTTAGAATTGCTTATTTGTGGGTTGAGGTATATTGTAGGGGGAAATCCTAACTTAAGTGCTATCTTTCCAAACAAGCCAAAAGTGTTCTATTCTCTGGTGTTGTCCATCTGTGTTGCTAACAGGTTAATTTAAGGGTATTGTTCACATTCCTATCTGTTATTGTCACCACATTGGTGATTGTTGCTCCCTATTCAAAAGTATATGTTTGATTTGAATTTTAAATAAATAAATAATCATTACCTTTACCAACCAGCCTGATTCCTGGTCCATCGTGACCTGGGGTATTTGAAAAGGGGTGTGATATGAATGGTGTATCTCTCAAATATTGAACCTACATATATAACCAAATAAGCATTTCGGCTGTGCACTGCATACTAGGCTGAGACCAGGGTGTATCGCCTTATTGAAATCCTTAACAAAATACACTGTCCTTGTAGTATTCTTTTGTTTTATCTGGTATAGAGTTGTACACATCTATACTCTGCTGTTCCCACAAACCCAGGGACACTAAAGAAACACTGGCAGAGACTCCAATGGGGTCTTCAGCCAACAGTTGAAAGTTTCCACTTGCCATATGTACTTCTCCCTCAGGGGTGAAGGCTAAGGAGGCAGTGTGGACCCCTGAAGGTTTACCCTTGCATCTGGGATTCCCTTTCACATTGTCAGTTGACCCACAAGCATAACATTTTCCAAATATTTTGACAAATGGGGGCTTCTGCTGACCTCCCTCTGGTCTGGCACCAGGGGTTTCACTAGACTGACCTGGTTTCCCATGTGGCTTACCCTTCTTCTGTTTGTGGCCCTCTTTTGGATTGCAGGTTTTAGAATTCTTTGTGTCATCTTTCTTGTGCTGCTTCCCCTCATCCTTTTAGAAGTGGCCCCAGAATCCTTGCCAGTAGCCCTGTTGGCAACCCACAAGTCAGCAGTTTTTGCTAGCTTCTTGGGATCAATCTCTTCAGAGTCAGCCAAATGTTGTCGCAGCTCAGGAGAGCAGGCATTAAAAATAGATTGCAACAAAAATAGATTTTTCATTCCTTCAAAAGAGTTCACTCTGTAACCCTTAACGCAACCATCTAAGTTATTCAAACATTCACAAACCCAGGTAGCCCAAGGGGTACCATCAGTCTTTTTGAGCGTCCTAAACCTCTTAAGGTACTGGGAAGGAGGTTTTCCAAATCTAGCTATCAAAGCTAGTTTCACATCAAAGCTATACTCCAATCTTTCAAGTTCCCTCACCTCTATTACAGGATCAGTGCATCCTGGTGGAGCTTAGACAAAAGCCAAGGAATCAACTGATTCCCTGTGAAACCCTGAATCCCATAGTTATATTCAAAAGCACCCAACCAATCCAAAATATCAAGTTTCACCTCATACATACTCACAGATTCCTTAGGCATGCATGGTTTCTTAGGACTGGAAGACCTAGAAGACTTTGGGATAGAAACATTTTCAAGAGACAATTTCTTCATTTCAAGAGCATGTTGTAATTCCATTTCCCTTAGTTTGAGATATTGATGTTTGGACTTGTAATCTTTTGGACTATAACTCAAGTCTCATCTTTTCAAGCGAGACGCATTCAGGACTCAAGCCTGGACCTGGTAGGGTCCCTGTGGCTAAAGGTTGAGGCCTAAGAGCTGGTTGAGGTAAAGAGGGGCTCTCTTCCTGAGACTCCTCTAACTCTTCTGACTCTTCAACAATATTAGAGTTAGACTCTGAATCATTATCATCCTCATAATTTTCGACATTTATCTGGTATAATAGGTGTGACAGACCTACTACCCAGACTTTGATTATCTAACAATCTTGCAATTAGTTCATTTTTCTTTCCTTTAACAGGGAGAGAACTGTCTTTACACATTTCTTTCAGTCGATCTACTGTTAAAACGATTAGGGCTTCCTGTCTGAAAGTATTCATATCTGGCATGTTACAATTGCTTTTCTAGTGGAGCTTATCCTTGTCAATGTTTTTAGTTGAATAAAAGTAAAGCAAACTCTCAATGTAACAACTCTACAATATATGCTCACCGCCTGCCACCATTGTTAGGCAAAGTTTGAATGCAGTACCCTCTGGGAACACTACAAACAACTATGACTACAGGTATAGGCAACCCAACCTTTGGTATAAGCTTGTTCTACAAAGTTTTGGTAGTGTGTTGAGCAGCCAGGCTTATCTCAAGAGGGGAAATGTGAGCAGTAGTGGAGTTAGACAAAGATTCAGTTACAGGTATTCAAATAAACATTTACACTCAAGGTTTCTTGCATAAACAATTAATAATGTATTTAGCAGTCAGTTATAAAGCCTTCTTCAGAAGGGAGCAATAGAATAGTAACACACACATATACTTCAATACTGTACACTCTGAGTTTCTGAATCAGACAAGACCCCTTTGGGATGGCCCACAGACACAACCTACACCCACAGGTGACTTCAGTAACAAGGGTGCTGGGGACATTATTATCTTACTGTTGGCATTCAGAACACTCTTAAAAAGTTGGTAAAAGGCAAAGGTTATTAGAACACAAGACATTACAAATATTCATAAGCAGGGAAAATACTTTCAGATAGCACTCAAAAGAGTCATTCAATTCAAATAGGCTAAGCCAAAGTCAATGGGCAAAGTCTTTGTATAGGATGCAGCACTTCAGGTAAGCAAATAGAAAAGTCTTTGCACAAGTTCTTAGGAGTCTTTGATAAAAAGAAGAGTCAAATGTAGGGCCACAAGCTGATTTGACTTGTGAGTTGTAGAAGTTACAAGCACTACTAAGTTCTCTTAGCCTTGTTTTACAGTATCTTGGTAAAGCAGAAAGGATGCAGCTGAAGACTTATGTTCCTGTGCAGCTCTGCAGATCTCACTGTTCCTGGGCCTTAGTCGTGGGGACAAGAGGGAGGACGTTGGAGGATTCCTGCACTGCACTGACACAGTCAAAACTGGCAACCGGCAAACTTTACTTTCAGTGGCTGTTTCGCGTTCCAGCTCCTTGCAGTATAGTAAACAGCAATAAGCACAGTTCCTGGCTGTCAAGGTGGACTTTCCTCACATCTGAGGTCCCGCACTCGACTAAGGGGGGTCATGCTTGGTTAGTCCTGCTTCGTAGAAGTACGGAGGATCTTCCAAAAGATTTAGGCTAGCTTTAGGCCAGCTTACACGTAACGCACACAACCTGGTGTCCCTCTCCCTGGCTCTATGGTTTCCTGCAGCAACTCTGAGGAAATTGAACCAGCTCCGAGATGGGTGTCCAGATGTCTTACTTGGGAGTTGATTGGACCCACCAACTCAAAGGGAGAAGTCGTCCTTGCAGGGCTTCTCTGTCGATGCGAACTTGGCAAGTAGTCACTGAAGCAGGGCTTCACCGGGCAAACCAACGTTCCAGGAGTTGCAGCAGGCGTCCTCATCAAGCTCTTCTTCGGTTCTTTCGTTCAGTGGTCGACTCTGCCTTCCAAGCCAAAAGACTTGCCTTTTATTCAGTTCTCTCCCATTCATTCCAGCCTAGTTGTGACTCACCCAGCAGGGTGGCTGTCCTTGCCGGACAGTAAGCCAGCTAATCACCACAGAGTGCATTTGGGTCTCCTAGGAGACTAAGCACAGGGAGTTTCGGGCACCTCCCTCACTTCCTGCATACCCTAGACACTATGGAGCCAGAGGCGGGTTTCTCTTGGAAACCCTGCCAAAGGCGAAATGAACAAAGAGCCCAAACTTGGTTTGGCGTGCAGAGGAACTCTCTAGAAGGACCTTTCCACAAAGACCTGGCGAAAAAAGAAGACCGGGCACCATTTTAGCAAAGATGGCTGGATGCCATTTTAAAAAAAATTGGCTCCCGCGGTTAACATTACCAGGTCCGCGAACGGTCACGGTAAATACAAACCAAGATAGATCAAAATGAAACCACTGCCACCAGCCAGTCAATTGAGGAAAGGGTAACATAAAAAATGTTACATGAGCATTTAGACAGAGGGGATACTAAGTAACCCCTGCAGCACTCTACTGTAAGATAGTGTGTGCTGGGTCTAGCAAGTACAATGCTAACTAAAATCAGTTTCACTTTACTGCACTGGGAAACAGTAGTTGATCCCAGAGAAGATATTTAAACCTTGGGAAATCTGGAAGACTTCCATGTGGCACTGCACTGAAGGTGCTTTGTGACACAATTGTAAAAGAAGATGCCTATGGAGTTGGTTAGGCTGCATAACCAAAAAGAAACACAGTGTATAAAAATCACATTAAAATACATGAGAGAGTGGAAAAAAGGGTCACACTCTCTCCAGGTTAAAACAATCAAGTCCTCAAAATACAGCAAAGTTTCTGGGGGCCTCTAAGGTGGAGGGAATTAACCAATTTTTGAGAATTCTCCCTAACACCTCCAACGCCCCATGTCCACCACAATGATTTTGTAGAAGCCGAGACCTGAAACGGACAGCAAGCTTCCTGCCAACAGTGCAGCTGGCATTTCCATACTAGAGAAGGGGGCGCAGCAAGGAGAGATAAAGAACCACCCGAGCAGCAACCGTGTAGCAGCAGAGGAAGCCACGCCATGCTCAGCTGTCCAGACCATTGCACTACTGTAAATCCGTCAAGTAGTTTTATTTTAAACGACCAAAACGTAAGGCAAACAAATTAGTGATATCTATGTCCGCTCCGCAGAGACACTTCCCTGTTCACTCCACGGACAGGGCACTGATTGGCTAATAGACTTGCGTCATGTCCACGGACACACAATGTGTTCGCTGATTGGTTGGCGTGAAGTGTGACAGATTTTTGGAAATGCCCGCCATCTTGGATTCGCGGACATCGGCCGGTGTCCACGGACATTGCGGTAAAACAGATTAAAAAACAAAACATTGCACTAGTCAAACTTATCAAACAATCTCTGGGGATGTGAGGGGTGATGTGAATGGGATGGAATATGGCTGCAAGAAGCAAAAACATTGGTGATTTTTGCCACGAAATTCCGCGAACAGTTTGGATATTTGCGAGCAGTCCTGAGAAGTTCGGGGACACTTCAGATGTTTGGGGACCGTTTTTGGATGGCATATAACTTTGGCACCACTAGATGAAACAGCATGACATTTTGCAATTGTATTCCCGCCCTGATTCCGAATGTTTGTGCAAAGTTTGGTGGGATTCTGTCAAGAGGGGCAAAATTAGAGGGTGGGTCTCAAAATAATGTAAAGGCTTATAAATGAGGTGCCATTTGACGAATGTACACTTAATTTGGCAAACTGATAATAGAACTAGATATGAATGTTTTTGCGAAGTTTGGTTGGATTTTGTTAAGGGGGCAAAATTAGAGGGGGGTTCCAATATAATGTAAAGGTTTATAAATGAGGTGCAATTTGACGAATCTACACTTAATTTGGCAAACTGATAATAGAACTAGATAATAATGTTTTTGCGTAGTTTGGTGGGATTTTGTCAAGAGGGGGCAAAATTAGAGGGGGGTTCCAATATAATGTAAAGGTTTATAAATGAGGTGCAATTTGACGAATCTACACTTAATTTGGCAAACTGATAATAGAACTAGATAATAATGTTTTTGCGTAGTTTGGTGGGATTTTGTCAAGAGGGGGCAAAATTAGAGGGGGGTCCCAACATATTGTAAAGGCTTATAAATGTGGTGCCATTTGACAAATCTACACAAAGATTTGCAAAAAGATTATAGATCTAGATATAAATGTTTTCGTAAAGTCTGAATGGATTTTGTTTTTTGACAAGTGTCATAATGTAGGTACAAAAAATAGTGATTTACCTTTGGTGACAGGGGTGTAGTCTTTGGCCATGGGTAGTGGCCAGATTGTCTGGGTCTTGGAATAAGGTCATGATCCGGACAATCAGGCTACTGGCCATGACCACGAGGGACAAGACATGGGGTTAAAGTGGCCATGTCCACATGAGACTGGCTTTGTGGTAAAATGCTTGCGGTAATATGGTCATAGGGTTCTTCTGCAGGCTGCCATGCAAAGCAAAGAGGGGCCCTGTACGGAACCCCGCCTTCACTTTCCTTGGTGGCCATCTTGTTTTAAGCACCCCGGGTTCCCACTTTGGAATGGGGCTGGAATGGGGGGATAATGGTCCAGAGACCTCGTTATCCACCCTTGCTTCGCTTGGGCTGATAACTTGGGCTGCCAGGTCGGTATCCACCGTTCCATCTCTGGAATGGGGGATTATTGCCACAATATCGCCATTAGCATAGCACAAAATGCAAATGGAAGTGTTGGAAAATCTTATTGGGCCTCATTACGAGGTCGGCTGTAAAGGGTTAACGGCAATGGTAAGGGTGTCGTTGCCGTTAACCCCTTACCGCCACATTACGAGGTCCCTTAGCGGGTCCCGCTAAGGGTGCCTGGTTTTACCAGCCCTTAGCGGGAGCTGCTAAGGGACCAGGGAGCTAATAACGGGCCTGCTATTAGCGATTACCGGCGCCGTTAATCCCTTACCGCCCACCTCATAATGAGGCCCTATGTACTTTACTGAGAAATATAAAGTAGATGGAGTCTTTAATTTTTTTTTTGTTCTATTTTTTAACTGTGAAAGGTGGTTCCTAAAGGAACATTTCTTTTATTGTTTTTGGATGCATTTTTTTTTGTTGGCAGTGGAGCTTAGAACGAAAGGTGGGGAGGGAAATGAGGGAAGGGGCACCAAACACTAATATGGAGGGGCAGGTGGACAGAGGAAAATGTTGCGCGTGTGTTATTTCCAAGGTAGGGGGCAGTGTTTATCATGCTCCTTGATTAGAGCAGTGGTGGTGTCTCTTGGGGAGGAGGGATTGCATTAGCTAATTCCATTTTAAGATAAATAGCAGTTTTGCTAAAAGTATGTACTATGTACTAGATTGTTAATGGATGAGTAGGAATAGGTGTTGGAGCTGTGCAAGAGAAATTTTGAAGTTGAAAGTATCTAGATTAGTAGAAAATGCAGTTTCGAACTGTCCGCGAAGCACGGATCTTATAGTGAAGTGCAGACGGGTTGTCGGACACGTCATCATGCCGCGCGCCAGTATATGGTCATGTGGCACTGTCTGGAAGGTCAGCAATGAAGTCAGATGTTCATAGACGTTATGGTTAAGTTGCACTAATAAAAACCTATGAAATTCAATGAAAATACTTTGTTAAGGGGACGTTATGGTTAAGTTGCACTAATAAAAACCTATGAAATTCACTGAAAACACTTAATTAAAGGGACGTTATGGTTAAGTTGGACTCATAAAAACCTATGAAATTCAATGAAAAAAACTTTGTTAAGGGGACGTTATGGTTAAGTTGCACTACTAAAAACCTATCAAATTCAGTGAAAAAACATTAAGGGGACGTTATGGTTACAAGTAAAACCGAAAAACCCCTGAAATTCAGCAGTTATGGTAAGCTAATCACCATAACTCGTGCCACCAACGTGCACTGTTAAGAATAACACCCATGACATCAAAGATGACATAACAAATATGATTGATGACATCACTGATGACATCACATGTCTAGCCCCTTCTTTTTTTTGTTCACTAACATATCTAGGCCAGGTGAGTTTATTCATTGACAGTGAAAAACTTAAAATTGAAGAGGTATTAATTTGTAGACGTTGCTATTCTCACATGTTCTTACAGTACTTTCCTTAGAATTCAATTGCACCTTTTGATGCACATACAAGAAGAAGAAGAAGTCCTGAAACACAGCAATCATTTCTATGTGTAAAGATAATCATGTTGGTTATACACAGTGGCTCATGATACTGCCTCTTGTTTACTTACTTTACTCTCCCTGTATACGCCCCATATTTGTATACATTGTGGTCTCTTAATGTTTTCTGCGTAGTAGTACAAGCATGTAGTAAGTGATGCATTATTACCTACTTAGTATAAGTTTCACAGTATGCAAAAGTGTGATACAGAAGCATTCACTGTTTTACTATCCAACATGGGAACATTTGAAATATTACATCTCTATGGTGTATGCTGCAGCCAATGCCTATGTTTCTGTACGAGTAGGTTCCTGTTCTAGAAACAACACTGCAATGGAATGCTCTTTGGAGCAATAGATTGCATAATCAAGTATGTAGTTCATCACACATCTCCAGATGACTCCTGACACTTTTTTGCCAACATTACATTCACAACCCCTTGTGGGGACTTCCTATGAAAATTAAATGCACATGTGATGTCATCAGTGATGTCATCAATCATAATTGTTATGTCATCTTTGATGTCATGGGTGTTAATCTTAGCAGTGCACGGTGGTGGTGCGAGTTATGGTTGCTTAGCTTACCATAACTGGCAAATTTCTTAGGTTTTTCGGTTTTACTTGTAGCCATAGCGTCCCTTTAACAATGTTTTTTCATTGAATATATATATATTACAAGGCCACAGTAGTGGCCGTGTAGTTATGGTTAAATTGCTAATCCCTTAGGAAGATCACTTCTTTGGGCGGCTTGTAACTTTGCTCCCCCTGGACGAATCCTCACCAAACTTTGTAAAAAAAAGTATATGGCCCACTCTGAATTGTTTTGCAAAGTTTGGTGAGGTTTGGTCCAGGGGGGGCAAAATTATAAGGGGGTCGCAAAATTTCTTTTTTCCCCAGAGACTGAATGGGGAAAAAACTTTGCTCACGTTTACAGCCCAAACCGCTGGACGGATTTTCACCAAATTTGCAGCAGGAGCAGCGGATTGGTCCCAAAAGCATGCTTTTGTAAATTTGGTGAAAATCCGTCCAGTAGTTTTTTTAAAAAAAGACCAAAAAGTAGGTCACAAAAAAATAGCGATATCTATGTCCGCTCCGTGGACACATTTCCCTGTTTGCTCCTAGGACAGGACACTGATCGGCTAATCGGCTTGCGTCATGCCCGCCGACATGTGACTTGTTCACTGATTGCCTGGAATGAAGCATGAGGTGCGTCGTATTGTTTTGATGCGTCTGCCATCTTGGATCGAAGGACATCCGCGGACAGCACGGAGGTGAACGGGGGAGAAATACAACTTTGGCAAGTGTGTTGGTGTGTTAGAGTGCTTAGGGAGGGTGGGGGAGTAAGAGATCGGTCAAATGATGTATTTGTTTAGGTGGCAGGCACCCCTGATGTGTTCGTCTTGTCTGTGGACACCGTGGCTGTCCGCGGACATAAAAAAATGCACTTCTGGCTATTTTACTTTAGTATGATATTGGTTTTGGGTTGTTAGTACAGTGTTGATTGTAATTAATATCCTTTATAAGTAGCCCAAATAGCACAGTTAAAATGTTTGATTCTATATAAGTAGCCCATATAGCAGAGTTAAAATGTTTGATTCTATGGGTGTGATCTATGGGTGTGATATGCTGCGGTGGTTGTGGCCAGGGCCTAGAGTCTTGGGTGCATGCCCTAAGGCCTTAGGCCTTAGGCCATGTCAAACATCTAGTCAAACATCTATCAAATATTTGAAAATCTACAGTTTGTGGTGTGTTTGATTTGTATAGTTTGTATGTGATGTTTTGGCTACGTCATGTCATTAAGATTGTAGAGTTTGGTAACAAGCACTTCAGTATAACATATCCATGAAAGTAGACATTTTGTAGTGTGGTGTATGGTTAGATGTTTGCTTCAATGGTTGTGTTATGGAGCAGTATTTATGAGTTGTATTTATTATAATATACTTAATGTTTGAGGTTTTGTGATTGGATACATTTTTTATGAGGTGGGTAACTGGAGCAGAGATTCTTTTTCAACGTCTGTGATAAAAGAAACAATCTTGTTAGTGTAGGTAGTTTATTTATTACATTGCATAATAGACATTTCTGCTTTATGTCGGCCCTGATATCTAGTAGTTTACAAACCAGTATACTGTGCAATTTGCTCAGTTTCTGTGTTTGTTGCTTAAATCATTGGGTCTGTTGGAAAAAAAAATCCATGTTGGATTAAAAAAAAAAAACTTTTTTGTTATGGTAAAGTACATTTTTGTCTTTGTTTTTAGTGTTTACTTGTTGTTTCTGGCTAATGTTCTATCTGTTGTTTGTTGCAGATTGTTAGATACCTTATGTCGAATTGTAACTGATTTTAGTTTTTTATTTATATTATTGACTTTGCTAATATACCTGTTGGGTTGTTGCAGATTCTTGGGGCAGTTAGATACATGTTGGTGTATTCTAACTGTTTATTTCTTTTTATAATTTAGTGGTATTGATTTATCTGTTTGGTTGTTGTAAAATATTGGGGCAGTCAGATACCTGTTGGCATATTCTAACTGTTTATTTTTTGTTATATTTTAGTGGTACTGATATATCTGTTTGTTTGTTGCAAAATCTTGGGGCAGTTAGATACCTGTTGGCGTATTCTAACTGTGTATTTCTTCTTATAATTTAGTGGTGTTGATTTATCTGTTTGGTTGTTGCAGAATTTTGAGGCAGTTAGATACATGTTGGCATATTGTAACTGTTTATAGTTTTCTAATTGAAGTTTTATTAATGTTTATGCACAGATTAGTTATTACATTTTAGTTTTAACAATATTAAATAAGCGTTTATAAGACGTGCTGGTAATCTTTGTTTTAGAGTAATGGTATTATCATTACATTCAAACCATCCACAATTCTTTTTTTTTGGTTGTGGCTCCTGCATGGTAGATTATACCCATTGTTTTGAAGGTTTTCTTACCAAGTGATACTTGACCATGTGTGAATCCAGTCAGCTTGCAGTTGTTTTTGGTACCATCTGCATTTTAACGTAAAAGCATTGGAATTATGTATTTACTATGTGTTTGTATTTGGAAGGAGGAGCAATTATCTGAATTGCAGGTAGTACATAATCTGCCATGGTTTGCATTTTGTACAAGTTGCTGAAATGGAACGGATTCACAGTTAGGTATCTATACATACACACAGATTTCATTAGGGATTTGTTCCTGTGCCATATTGTTGCACAGAATGCATGTATGTTTCCACATGTATGAAATCTGGAACATTTCATTTATAGGTATATTTATATTTTCCAGTACTTGTAGTAAGTATATTAGAAATCCTCGTGGCTCTTCTTGTGAGTTTATAGTGAATTTTCACCATTCCAGCACAGTAGTCTAATTCTTGTCTTATTCCATGAACACTGTAAGTGTTGTCAGGATTGTTGGTTGCATTTCTATGAAGGACTAACATTTGCAAACACAATTGGTCTCTGTTGTGTAAATAGATGTTGTCAATAATTGGTGGCAATTGAAATAGAATATTTATTGCTACATTTGCATAGCAATTTACTTACACCAGTTACATTTGAAAATTTGAATGGACCAGATAGTTCTGTGTGCAAGTCATTTCTTTGGAGTGTGTGTTGCTTCTTTGAAGAAGTATCTGAGTTACTTTGAGTAGTACATTCTTCTTTGGTTGTAGTAATGGATCAAGTATTAGCTTCTTTTACTCTCTTTGGAGGATTTGCAGTGAGATCCTGTTGCATTTCTGTTTGAAGTAGTTTTCTTTTACACCGTTTTGCTTGTTAATGAACAGGATAGGTTTTTAGATGGGGGGTCTACAGTGAACATAGTCTATTGTATTCTAAAATGCAAGGAATAGCAGCGTTTACTTTACTTGCATCAAAGTTGATTAGAAATTGACCGTCAAGTGTACGTAAGCATGCTAGTGCTACGTAGCTCATGCCTTCTTTAAAGACTGTGTTCCCAATATCTATTAATGCTTTATCTAGGGTAAGACCTTGTGATTTGTGAATGGTGACTGCGTATGCTAGAGTTAGAGAAAATTGCTCTCTGCCTACACTCATGTCTTTGAAAAGAAGGAATCAAGCTGTTGAGTGTCCCATTCATTTTACTTCTGATAGTCTGTCAAAGAGAATATTGACAAACTGAATGTTGTTTCACATGGGTATGTTTGAAAAACAACAACTGTACCAAGTGCTCCATTAACTAGCCATTCCTCCATGTCAAGGTTACGTTTAAGCATTACTCTACAGTTTAAAGAAAATTTTAATATTTTCTCTAAACCAGCTTTGTTGGAGATAGAGTTTTCTAAGGCATTTAATGACACATGGGTAGTGCCATACCATGTATGTCCAGTTTGTCCAGTTTGTCTGTGGAGCCAATTTCAATTATTGGTTGCATTTCTTTTTTCAACATTGTTTCATTGATCTTGGAACAGCTTTCAAGAGTTGGCATCATGGACATACAAGTGACGTTTTTGTGTGCTAATTGTTCTATGACATCAGTAGCACATGAGTTATGGCCGTGAAGTGCATGGATGTGCCGGGTTTTTAAAGTGGCTCTGCAAGTGGCTGTTAGGCTGTGGAACTCTCTCCCGTCCTGGATACAGTGTTGCCGGACACGCCCACTTCGTCATTAAATTGAGCCGCCGCACACTCCTGCGCACACGCTCCTGAAGTGGCTCTGCAAGTGGCTGTTACACTATGGAACTCTCTCCCATCCTGGATACAGTGTTGCCCGTATTACGCTCTCACTTCTAAGGATCCACGGATACAACTATTTATGGCCAACACTGACTACCTAATATACCTAATATAAATTATACGTGTTCCAGTATAATTATTAGTCCTAATTTTTATATTTCTAAATATTTTTGCCCTTAAGTTTTAAGCCCCATTTTGCTGAATCTTGCCAATGACACTATTCTATGCAGTTGCTTTGTTCCTGGAATACTCGTGGGTATTCGCATTTGTTTCAGGATGACGGCTTGATTGAATGTATGGAACTCTTTAACATCATAGCACTCCAGGAAACATGGTTAACTGTGGAAATACAAATAGATGACAGATGCACCGTTCATCAAATTGCGTCAAAGGGCCCTTTGGGTCGTCCAAAAGGTGGTCTGTTGATCTCTGTGCAATCACCATGGACAATCATAAAACTCACATTATCAAATGAGTATGTATTAGTGGCCAAACTAACATGGATGCCGATCGTCCTAATTGTTATCAACATATATGATCCTCCTAACTTGGCCAACACGGTAAAAAATATCGAGACTGTTGAAACTGTGCTGAAACTGTACAACCATCGTTATCCTATATTGCTTTTGGGAGATTTGAAAGCGAAAATTGGGGATTATTGCCATTCTGAAGTGTTGCTGGGTGCCTTGTTAAAATCAAAAATCCACTCAGTGCCCAATAGACAAGGTAAAAAATTGATAAATGCCATGCAGACTCATAATCTTGTCAAACTTAATGGCCTAACTCCCAGTGATGTGCCAATGAACTTCACTAGGGTTGAGGGTAGATCTGCCGCCACCCTTGATTATATTTTTACCAACCAGGTTGGATTCCATTTTGTGATTGATATGGGTGTTGTTGAGAGGGATGAGAGTGACCATCTACCCTTGTCTTTGTTATTTGCTATTCCGGAAAAAGGAGCAGAGTGTTATGATTATGATGACAATGGGGTGCTTAGCATCAACAAAGGCAATATTAGGATAGTTTGGCATAGCCGAAATATCGAACATGTCTCCCAATTGGTATCCACTCTGTTACCAGAGTTCATTAAGGAGGGGGTGTCCGGTATGAAAACTGGTAACCAAATTCTGCATAATTTTGCTGAGCTCATGCAAAATATTCAGAAACAAGTGGGAGAACGTAGAACATATAAATCGACTGGGGAACGTTCTAACATTGCCATCCCACGTAGGCCTGGGAACGATAAAAAGATTAATCTAGCCAAAAAGAAACTTCGTAACGAAATTCGTATTGTAGTTAGAAAAAATGACCCGTTGCAGTCAGTACATGCGGTAGCATGCTTAATCAAAAAACTTAAAATTAATTACAAAGACTGGTTGAAAGTCTACAAATGCGAATGTGAAACCAAACTGTGGAAAAAATTGCTCTGTTGGCCTTGTCAAACAACAATCAAGGAATTTGGCACCTTCTTAGCAAACACAAAAAACATGATTTGACAATTAATTGTATCTCCGAAGAAGTATGGGCCCAATACATTAATGAAACATTGGGTAAAGGTGAACTAGCTACCGCTATTATTCTCCCTCCTGAAGTCACATGGGACTTCAGATTAACAAAATGTACTTATGAAGCTATGTTGGCCTGCTCTGTTTATGCTTTTGAATTAGCGCCACCCTGGCTCCCAATGCTAAAGTTGAATCTAGGTGTGCTCATTTGAATTGCTAAAGTTGAATCTAGGTGTGCTCATTTGAATTAGCGCCACTCTGGCTCCCAATGCTAAAGTTGAATCTAGGTGTGCTCTTTTGAATTGCTAAAGTTGAATCTAGGTGTGCTCATTTCAATTAGTGCCACTCTGGCTCCCAATGCTGAAGATGCATCTAGGTGTGCTCATTTGAATTGCTAAAATTGAATCTAGGTGTGCTCATTTCAATTAGCGCCACTCTGGCTCCCAATGCTAAAGTTGCATTTAGGTGTGCTCTGTTTATGCTTTTGTATTAGCCCAAACTAATGTTCATTAAGCCTCAGCCGATTTTGCACCTACTACATGCATCTTAGCCTAGTGTAACCCAACACTATATTTGTGATTAACGCCCAACTGCTATCAATGTTAACTGCTGACTGTATGTTGATTATCTTTTAGCCCTACCTGCTAAATTTCGATTCTAGGTTGCAGTATATTTGTGCCTTGTAAACTACCCAGTATCAGCAAGCTCACGCTAAAGTTGCCCATTATCATAACAGAATGCAGGCACTGCTAACTTTAGCTATGTTCCCATTCTGCATTATACCATCTGACACCCCTTGCACCAGAGGTCATTACATTAATTTTGATGAAGGGTCAGGCAGACTGAGATGTCCCTGTCACTACCCTATCCCTTGCCCTAGACCTTTCCTTCCCACACTACCCCCGTTTCCCACACTAACCACAACCAAACTACACCCAGCCTTCACTATGTGCACTACACATGATAAGTTGCCCCCTGTGCCTATAGCCTCAACCGCCTCCCCTCCTGACATCTCTAAGCGTAACGAGAGACTAACCAGCAGACTACCGTCCAGCAGGCACTCAGCATTAGAATATTCCCATAAGATCATACGCGCAGTTCGCCCAGGATCTACTGACAATAATCGCAGGTGCCAAAAGAAAAGGTGCACAGCCCCTCTGAACAACCTAAGGGACATTAGCCCCAGTCCACCAACAAAGGACCTACAATCACAGCCCACTAAGGGAGCATTACTGAATGTCAGGTCATTGGTAGCACATGCAACTGAGATTGCCGACATGATTGTGAACAATAACCTTGAATATCTTGTAATGACAGAAACCGGGCTGCATGAGGCAGCAGGCCCTTCTATTGCCCTAGCTGTCCCAGATAATTACTCCATTCTCCGTGCAGACAGACCCACTGCTCGCGGAGGAGGAATAGCCATTATCTTTAAAGACACTCTCAACATAAGACTAGCCACCCCTACGCCATTGGCATCATGTGAACTCCTCTCAGTTAAGTTCCAAACCTCACCCAACAGCACTATCATACTACATATCATTTACAGGCCTCCAGGACCTTCAGGGTCTTTTGAAAAAGATATCACAGCCCTAGGAGCCGACACCACCAAACCCACTGCGCAAAATATCATGTTAGGAGATTGCAACCTCGGTTATAAGGACACCAGCGACCCACACGCCATCTCTCTAGCCTCTGCACTACTAGTACAAGGCTATACTCAAATTAGCACCAAACCTACCCACGAAAAGGAAGGATACTTGACTGGGTTGCGATTCTAACTTGCACCATCACCCCACTAGATCCGACTCCACTAGTATGGTCAGACCACCACCTTATCACCTTTGAATTGCATATCAACAACTTGGAAAAGAAAAAGCCCATTATTGCTCGCCCTGCCTCACAAGGAATAAACATAACATCACAGCAGATGCTCTAGTTCCTTTGGTAGCCCCCCTACTCAATGCCCTACCGGACACCAATGATTCTAACACTCTAATTAACATCTACAATGAGACCATGACTAAAGCCATTGATGATATTGCCCCGCTAAAACTACGTAAAAGCAAACCCATAGCATATCTTAACTCGTGGTTCACTCCAGAGCTAAAAACACTCCGCAATGAAAAAAGAAAATGGGAATCACGTTGGAAATCATCCCCTACACCTGAAAACAAAACTAACCTGGCCACTATCACTGCCACTTACAAAAATAAGATAATCCAGGCCACAAAAAAAAACTATAATGACAGAATAGCCCAAGCCAGCTCCAGTACTAAATAATTATTCAACATTCTAAGAGAACTAGAGAACCCCAACCCACCGCCAGATACATGCACTAAGGATAAAGCCTGGTGTACCAGCATTCAAAATGCCCTCTCCAATAAAATCAAAGGACTGCAGACCAAAATAGCTGACAAAAGATCCCAACTAACAGTCACTACACCAGCTCCTACCCCTATCACTCACATTAACTCAGGTTTCACATTAAAAAAAGTCACCATTCCTGAAATCCACAAAATCATCGCGTCTCTTAAACCATCTAACTGCAAGGGCGACAGTTTCCCAGCCCAGATTATAAAAGATGCAACTAGAGATCTTGCCCCTTTCATTACTAAACTTGTAAACTCCTCCTTCTCTAATAATTCCATCCCAAGTAACCTCAAACAGTTCTGGGTTCTACCACTATTAAAAAAACAGACCCTTGACCCAGCTATTCCCACTAACTATAGACCAATCACGACAGTCCCCTTTCTATTGAAAATTTTGGACAGGTAGCCTACTTGCAAATACAAGATTATCTTGAAGCTCCCAAATTACTCGCCACCCGTCAATCTGGCTTCAGACCTGAGCATGGAACAGAAACCGCACTTGTTGACTTCAAAAGCCAGATCGATGAACTGAAACACAAAGGAAATATGGCCATCCTACTTCTACTCGACCTCTCTGCGGCTTTTGATCTGGTGGATCACTCCATACTTTGTAACCACCTATCCTCAGCAGCCCATTTCTCCAGCTCTGCAGTTGCCTGGATCCAATCTTTCCTCGCCAACAGAACTATGCAAGTGTTCTCACCTTCAGCAGCTGCTGACCCTATCCCCATCACCTGCGGAGTCCCTCAAGGATCCTGCGTCTCGCCCACTTTGTACAACATTTTTACAAAGCCACTATTTGGAAAAATTGGACCGTCTGGGTGTCACCTACACAAATTATGCGGATGACACCCAGATACTCCTACCCCTCTCAGGAACCTATGATATAGACGTCGCACGGATCAACAAAGTCTACATGATCATTCAGGCATGGATGGCCACACATGGCCTCTGCCTGAATGATGATAAAACTGAATTACTCCTAGTCGGATCATCTAACAACCTTCTCAAACTAAGTCCTCACTACACAAATATCATCATCGATGGGAACTGTATACCCATTGCCAAACATGTAAAAACTTTAGGTTTCTACCTCGAAAGCCCAGTCTAACCTAACTAAGCAGATTAACATGACCTCATCGGCCACTGCCTACAACGGCAAGTTGATCAGAGCCTGTAGATCTTTACTATCCCCCACTAGCTGCCTTACTCTGGCGAGAGCGCTCATACAATACAACTTGGATTATTGCAACAGTCTTTATCTAGGAGCAAACAAAACTATCTTAAATAAACTACAGATCATGCAAAATAACGCGCTCAGAGCCGCCCTGAATATTCCCAAAAGAGAGCATATATCAGAAACCAGAAAGCACCACAGGTGGCTCCCTATACAGGACAAAATTGCCCTAAAAACTATCTGCCTCACTCACAAAGCGCTTAACACCCAAGCCCCCCCCCACCTTACAGATAAGTTCACATGGAAGGTATCCAACAGAATCACCAGATCTTCCAACATACCATGTCTGGTGGTGCCCAGATACAATCTAAATAGAGACGGAGGTTCTAGCTTCCCTGTATTAGCCACCCAGCTTTGGAACACTCTCCCTCAGAATATTCAAACCATTCAAACCTTTAACAATTTCAGAAGCCATGCTATCACTTGGATACTAAACAAAACATAAAACAACAGCTCTTGAAACCACTAGCCTTTAGGTGATCGGCACATACTACTGCTATGACCCAATGTAATATGTATAATGTTTAATATGTAAATATGTACCATTGTAACTTTACCTTGAATGTTCAAACTGTATTCATGCATATAACTGCCTATTCTATGCCTTGTAACCACTACTATCCTATAGCGCCCAATTACCTCCGGGTCAGGTGCGCAATATAAATAAAATAAAAAAACAAACAAACAAACAAACTGTAAATCTTCAGAACTTGATATTGTTAAGATTATTGAAAATCTTAAGAACTCACAGGCAGCTCGGCCGGATGGGGTCTGTAACTTGGTAATAAAAAAGCAGCCTGAACTGTGGGGTGCTGCACTTGTGCTCTTATTTAATCAAATAGCGACACTTGGTGTAATACCTCAATCATGGAAGACAAGTCACATCCTTACTGTCCATAAAAAAGGGTCATGGGACAACCCTGTAAGCGATATTCAATCAACAATACAGCTAAGTCAATGCCTAGTCTGGGATGCTGAGGAAAACCCTTATTGGTGTATTTTTATATCCAGTTCAGTACTCTGGATGACAACCCTTGCATAACACCCCCTTCTTAGAATCCCCCTGACCCCACTGAGCCAAGAAGTAGGCTTGTCTTGCAAATTAAAAGGTTTATTTGGACAATTCAACAATATATATCTATCACACTTCATAATAAATTGATAACTGATATCACACTTCGGAATATGACCGTGATCAACAATGGATAATGTTACAGGGGTACACTGATTTGGTTACTTAGGAGTAGTGTAGAGGATGAGGTAGCTGAAAATGCTTGATGGTTTCAAGGAAATGCAAGGTGGAATAAAATGCAGTACAGAAATAACTTGTTATGATTTTAGCAAAAGGTAATATGATCACTTTTTCTTTTGACAATTCACTGCCCCCCTGTGCAATACAAGAAATGGAAGGAGAGCACACAGTCTTCAAGAATCCCAACAACTCACACTTTATAATGCAATACACAGTTCCAGTTCTCCCAGCAAGCTTAGGGAAAACAGGGATGAGTTTTAAACACAGGCAAATTACTTTAATGTGGTTTGCAAGGAAGTGAAAAGGTGCTAAAATTACTTTTAATTCCCTCTAGAGGTTCAGGGTAGGTGATGGCTACTTTATATTAGTTCATGCTCACTTTAACAATACTCTATGAATGATTAGCAGATTGCAAACGAATTTTAGCAAAGAGAAGCAAAAAGCTGCTGATTTCTACAGATGAAGAAATCGGGCCAAATCGCAAATCGCGGTAAATTTTGCAAGTGCGCGTCTCGCGATTACGGGAAAAGTATAGGGAGTAGGAAGTCGGTTCTAGGTTTGTTGGAAAGCCTAGATAAATTACGTTCCTAGCCCAAACGGTTCCAGAGATACGGACAATTAAATAAAGGTAGTTTTTCGGATTTAAAGTAACTCAAAATGACAGGTGACAGCTTGCAGCTGCAGAATTGACAGGTGACAGTTGTGCAGCTTTAAAAATGACAGATGACACGATTTCTAGGAGGCAGTTCTACTTAGGTTAAAATAGTTTGGATTAGATTATTTTAACTAAAAGATTGGTTCTGCACAGTTCTGCTAGGTACTCACAATATAAATTTGAACTAGGCCTCGTCACAGATCTGGTCAACACGTCCGGCTGCGGTTCTGTCTGCTCGGCGGGTCAATCAGGCACCGGTTCTGCTCACAGCGATCTGGGTCAGCTCTGCTCTGCTGGTCTAGCCTCTCTGGATTCTGGATGTAACACTGCTTTCTGGGTACTGCTACAGGTTCTTGCAAAAATTCTCGGCAAAACTTCAAACAGCTTGCCCGGCTGTTGAATAGTTTGGTTAGTTTTGAGGCCTGCTGAAGAGGATTCAGCTGGTGGATTCAGGCCTCTCTGCTACAAATTCTGGAGATAATTTCTGCTACAGGTTCTGGAGATTGATGGATTTGAAGTCTGGATCTGTGGATGTGAAGTCGTCGGTCAGCATGCTCCGCAGCAAATGGAATTGAATGTCTCTACCTGTCCCAGCAGTCTCTTTTTATGTGTTTTGAAAATGGGTGTGTGCCTGGGCCTAGCTAAGCCTGCCCCTCTCTACTTGTCATTGGCCCAGCTTTCCTCTCTCCCTTGATTGGGGGAAGAAATGGAGTGTCAGAGTGATGCTGTAGGTTTTATGGTCAGAGGAACCTCCCCTTAACAAATTGCACACAAATCTGTTTCTGACCCAAATACATATTTATCTATGTACCATTTTTCTAATATTATAGATCCAGTTAACATATTTTCTGTTGCACCAAACCATCCGATCCCTGTTTTTGTACGATGTCGTGTCCACTGATGACAGAATTCTCCCCTTTTCATCCAGATAACGACCTCTAAACCTTTCCAGATGTTACACAAATGTGCACCAGGGATATGGGTTACAGATGATAAAGTGTCAGATTTTTAACATGCATACATTTGGAGTGAGACCCTATTTTCCGCTAGCAACCCCCCGGAATACACCACATACGCCTCTTAAAATGCACGCCTCTTAAAATGTTCACAGAAAAATCACAAAAGTAATGATATTACTTATATAATTCTGACAAGTCCGCACTATGAGTTATCTATCTTTTTTAAATCATGCTCAGGTCAAAAAGGGGTGTGGCTTCCCACATCACAGGGTGGAATAACTGGTTTATCCACTTCCCCCAAGCCAGCTTGTTCACAGAGGCACAGCTGCCCCCCAGTTTCTCCCAAGAGGAAGCTAGTTTACGACGCCCCCAATATAACATTTGCCTGAGTCTAGGACAGGCCTTTGTTCAACTCCCTGTAGTCCCCAGCTGCTTCACCCCTAATCTAATCAGAGAGGTGTTAACTCCTTTCGGCCAGGGGCAGAGTGGCTGAGCATCCAGTTTCAACTCCTGTCGGGGGTAGTTGTCAGGCAGAATTCAGTTTCATTAAGCCAGGTTTCAGCTAAATGTCACTTTTTGTTCTACATTCAAATCAAACTGACAATGTTTACCTATACATTAAATAATAACTTCCTTCACGTCATTTCAGAATATAGTTTTACATTGTATCCACCTCTTAGCCAGTCTTTCCTTGGTCTGGTTTTGTTTCATTTGTTCAGTTTTACACAAAAGTCTGGTGGTTTTAAAACGCCGGCTTTCTGGTAGTGGTGAGTACTGGTAATGCAACCATTTTTGAGATTAAGAAAATGAATTCCCCACAGTTCTGAGTTGCTTTTTTGGCAATCAGCATTGCCATTCCCAATGGTTTCAGGCTACTGTGTGTGTAGCCCACTGGTGGTTTTAGGCAGTGCCCTCCTGTGCTCACAACATAGGCAAAAATGGGTGGCAGCCTATTCTTCATGTTTTCCCTGTGCACTCTCTGGGGAGTTCTGGCCATCATGATGTTTTCCATGCCAGTACTGCCCAGTTTTATGGTAGGGCTTGGATGCATGGGTAAAAACATCCCACAAGCCAGCAAACTTTAGAATGTTGGCAATGTTAAATGTCTCCTCTAAGATATTTACCAAGGTATTGCTCACGGAATTAAATACTTGGATAAGTGAAAACAATATCTTACCCTCTAATCAAATAGGCTTTCGTGACAAATCAAGTATCACACGCAATTTATTGTTGTTAACATCTATGATCGAGCATGCCTAGAGTAAACGCAATTTGAATGTCTATTGCGCATATGATTTTTCTGCGGCATTTGACACCATACTTCGAAATAGATTCTGGAAAAAACTAAATTCGTGGGGGATCCCACAAGGTCTGTTAAAGATGCTAATGTTGTTGCACACTGACACATCTGAACGCATTAGACTCAATGCAGCTGGAAAACTATCAAAATGTATGGCCACTAGTTGCGGTGTTAAGCAAGGCTGTATGATCGCAGCCATCCTTTTTAACCTGTATTTATCAGATACGTTGAAAGTATTCCTCATCCCAGAGGCTAATCCCGTGAGAGTGAATGAGTAACCATAGGTTGGCTTGCCTATGCTGACGACTTATTGGACTGTACTCTGGCGGGTCTCCAGCATATGCTTTACTCCCTGGTTATTTACTCCGCCGAGAATGGTCTGACTATTAACATTGACAAGAGTAAGATAATGGTCTTTTCAAACAAATGTTGAACTAAGAAATACTCATGGAGCCTGGCAGACAAGAAAGTCGAACAGGTGAAATCCTATAAATACTTAGGAGTTATCATTGATGAAAAGCTGAATTGGAATGAACAGTGGTCTACCATTAAGAGCAGATGTATTGTTGCTGCAAATGCTCCAAGTGTATTCATTGGTAGAAACTGCTGCTATTCTGCCATTTCAGTTCTTAACATCTATCTTGCAAAAATTAGATCAATGTTGCTCTATGCTGTTGAAATATGGGGGCACAAGTTTGTTAAACATGGTGTAGTTCTTGAATCCAAACTCCTAAGAAAACTACTATGTCTTCCCCCAAGCGTGAGTGTGGAATACTTGTATTTGGAATTCAACATCAAATTCTATTTGTATGCATACATCTGCCAATGTGTACTGTTTTATGAGAAAGCTGTCACACTTTGCGCTGATACCATTTTTGTGCCATTTGTAAAAGCATATCTTGGTCTTGAATGTAATGTGTTGATTGGTACCATTGGTATCATTCAAAGGTTGCATTGCACATGGTCAAATGAGTCTGTCCCAGGAACTCACTCTATATTATCTTTCAAAATAAGACTCAAGAACAAAGTACAGGACTACTGCCATGAACAAAATACGATTAATCTAGCATCTAAAAAGTTCAGTGGCAGGTTTCTAGATGAGTACCTGAGTAGAGTTTCATCTCCTCTATACATCTCTGCTTATCCCAATACTGGTACATTTCGCACCTATTTGATGATGAAATTTAACACTACTGTTGCACTAGAGACTAATTGTGTTAAAATGGGATCCGCACACATGCCAAAGTATTGTCGTCTGTGCGTAGTAAATGTTGTTGAGTTCTTTTATCATCTTATTATGTGCTGTGAAAGCCTAAACGACCTGCGAACAACCTGTTTTAAATCTTATAATAATGGCACTGTGATGACTGAGATATCTGATCAATGGATGATTTTTATGAGAGGAAATTATATTAACCTGATATATTTTTTTTGTTGTTTTTTATCTGAAGATTCCGGCAATTTTAACATGTATTGTATAGGATATGTGAAAATGAAACATATTTTTAGATTTTGTGAATCTATGTTGTTATGTTTATGTGTTCTACAAAGCCAATTGGCTATATGTATATCTAATCAATAAATAAATAAATAATATTGATTGTGCTTCTTGAGATAGTACACCAACTCTAATACTTTTTAAAATGTTGGCGTAGGTGAGGTCTGCTGACTGGCACATGTTTTCTGTTAATTCTCTGTATTGGAAATGTTGCCAAAGGTTAACATTTCCTATGCTGACAACAGTTTTACGGCAGAGTTTGTGTTCTAAGGTTTTAAAAATAGGTTCACCTTTCACTGGTGTCAATTGAAGAAGATCTTTGAAAACAATAATGTGTTTTCCTCCAAAGAGCTCTTCGTAGTTTGTTTTGAGTACTTCTTGTAATCTGAGGTGAATCAAAGCCAACATAGATTGGAGACCATGCTCACCTCACCTATTAGCATCATTTTCATTTGTTTTAGCACTCTGTGTAATTCCATTGCAGCTTCTGTAGAAAGTTTGCAATATTCTAATTTGTTTTGATGTTCTACTGAAAGGAGTAATAATCGGTGTAAAGCAAAACCATCTATGTTGTAGGCAGCTAAACCTGTGGGGGCAGTTACAACAGCTGACAGTTTGTTGTTTGTCAATTGTTGAAGGAACTAGCTGATGATTTTGATTAAGAATGTTTTGCCTGAACCAGCTTCACCACTGACATGTAGTAGTATAAGTTTGTAATTTTGGCGGGTACATTCTTTATTTTCATGTTTTACACCATGTGCAATTTGTTTTGTTACTTCTTGAAAAATGGTATGCTGCTCTTTGTTTAGTTTTGATTTTAGTACAGTTAAGTCTTCTGTATCTCCTTCATAGTGACACATGGGGCCTCATTAGGACCCAGGCGGTAAGGGGTTTACGGCGGCGTAAACAGCGCCGACCCTTACTGCCTGATTCCGAGGTCCCTTAGCGCCATGGCAGATTTAACACCTGCTTTTAGCAGGTGTTAAAATCCATGGCGCTAAGCGACCATGTTGTTAATTACGCCACCGTAATTTACGGTGGCGTAATTAACGACTTCCCCACTCCCATTATGCCCTATGGGGCAAAAATGGGAATGGGGAAGGGTAAATGGGGATTGGGGACTTACCGCCCCGCCGACCTCGGAATGGGGTGGTAAGTCCGCCAACCACCATGGCGTAAACGTAGTTTACGCCATGGTGGTAAAGGTACGACCCAGGCGGTAACTTACCGCCTGGGTCATAATGAGGCCCATGGTGTTTTCTACTTCTGTCATAGCTAATTCTGCCTCATTTGCTATTAGTGGCTGGCCCAGTGGTTCTTGGCTTCCTGTTGCAGAAGGTTGACTACTGTCGGGAGTGCCGTTATCTAGTTGAGCCTGGAGTTCTTCTTCGTGTTGCTGTTCATTGTGCAACATTGTTTTGTATTGTGTAAAGTTTACATCAGTGATAGTGCTTTCATTTGCTTTGAAAGTGTCTTCATAGGAGTCATAGTTTTCTAGTATCTCTTCTTCTTTTCTCCATGGTTTAAAAAGTTGTAGCAGGGACATGTAATATAGTTCTTTATGTTGAAATGTTTTTAATAAAAATGTATATGATTAATTAAGCTTTGTTTGGTAAGTTTCACAAAGCTGCCTTCACTAATTGTCACTATGTATCTACCTTTGTTTTCATAGGGTTTTATATTATTTTTGTATGTGAAGTTTTGGGTTATGTGGTATAGACACATGGTTTCCAAAGTGGTACTTCTGTTTGGGTAGTACATGTCTAGTAAATTGTTTTTCAAAATGTCTTGGCTGTTGGGATCATTTTTGGCTATTGTTTCTATGTCGTTGTATGATTCGAGAAATCTTTTTCTAGATTTAGCAGGACCAAGACTTAGCCATACTATATTTTCAGATTTTCCATATAAAGCAGTAACGGTTAAACGATCTGCAGCTTCATAGCAGCCACATTCTCTATGGGAGAGCATTTTTATGCCTAAGCACATCTATGTTTGTAACTGGTCTAGGGAAACCAAAGCGGCATTTGGTGTAGTATTTCGCTTTGTTTTTGTTTTTTCGACAACAAGATTTCCCACATTTGTGTCTTTGAAATTGTACAATTTGTGCATGAAGATCACTATTTGTTGCTTCTGATGGAATTTCACAAGTGACATATTTTTCGATAAACTTTAAAACAGTGGATCACTGTCTTGACCAAATTTAGGAGTATCTTTAATCCATAAAAGCATGTGGATATGTGGTGCTCCTCTGGCTTGGTATTCCTTTCTCCAAAAGAAGTGTTGCACTTCTCCAAGGGGAGAAACAGTTTTATTACAAATAAAGTGTAGCATAGCAATCAAGCGATGATGTTTTGTTTTTGTTTGCTATGCGTAAGAAATCATGTAAATCTTCCCATGCATATTCTGCACAATGTAACTTAATGTAACAAACCAAGTGGGTGGGCCAATTTTCTTATCATACAACTTACATATCCGTGACGTCTGAACCAGTACTCTTTAGTACCATACATGTTTGCTAACAGATTTGTTATGCTTGATTGTAGAACCTCATCTTTTTCTTGCACTTTTTGTAGTAATTGTGTAGCTGACATATTTTGAAATTGGGTACCTGATTTTAATGTGTGTGCAACCCCATAGCATAGAGTTGCTAGTTCACTTTCACAGAGCAGGTGGAATATGTATTGCACATTTTGTCTAAATCTGGGATCTTCAGAATACATTCATAATGAGCGGTATTCTGATGCTGTTATCTGAATGGGTCTTTCATCGTACCTTTGTCCTGTTCCAGTAGGAAAGAGTAGAGGAAAAGCATGTGCTTCTATACTTTTTTCCCATATGCTGATTGGTGATCTTTTGGTTTGTCGCATTTGGTAAGTTTCTAGTGCATCATCTATGGTGTCACTAGAGTGTAATGGATGAATTGTATAATGGTCTAAAATATTGGATAATGTAGCAGGATCTAGAAGTTCAAATTGACCAGTTTCTGGTGACTCTTGAATTATTTTAGTGGTTTCCTTCAAGTTTTCTTCAATATTAATTTCTTTGTAGTATTCATTATTGTCTTTTAGATATTGCAAGGCTTGTCTAACTTTATGTAAGTCTACAAGTTGTTTGTTGTTGTCTTTTGTAGGTATACCATTTAGTAAGACAATTAAAGATTGCTCTATTGGATGTTTTACTCCCAGAGTGTTCACATTTTCTTTCAGATCTAATGGTAAACAAACTACTTTGCCACGAATGCCTTTCACTAATTCTGAGGGAAGTAATTTTGCTGTTTTTGGTTGAAGGTGTATTATTGCTTGAAATGGGTGCACTGTTTGAATTATGATGCTCTTATATAAATTGAGTTGTTGCAGGGGTTTTGGTAGTGGGAATAATTCCAAGTTATTTGTGATAGCACGTGAAGGAGTTTGGTTGTTGTCAAGTTTTTTAGTGCAGTAAGTGCAAAGTATTAAGGGGACATTTATTTCATCTTTGTTTTCTGCTATAAGGCACAGAGCTAATTCAAACCATTTGGAATATTCATTGTCTTCTATTTAGTATGTTACATCTACAGTTTTTGTGTTACTTTTATAAAAAGTTCTGCGGCAACACACACACACACACATACATGGTTTGGTACTTCAGCGGATGTACTTTTAAAATTGAGTGTTTCTTTTTTGTATGTGTGTAGTAGAAGGTTGCCCTCTGTACAATTGTTGCTAGTCTGTTGTAAAGCTATTGCATTTTGTAAGTGGTTTTCACTTCCAAAATATTTTTTCTGGATATGCTCTATTTCTTCAAGTAGGTCTTTGGCTGTACCGTGTAGAATATTGTTATTTAAATTGGCTATTGCTAAAGCAGGACTTTTATCATAGTACAGTTTGTAGACTAGATTTCTTATAGTTGAATGATGTGTTGATATCATTTTGATATGATGGAAGGTGCTTTTGCAAATAGGCCCTGTAATGCAGGCTAATAAATGTCCTTGTAGTCCTGTGTGTTTGCGCACTGGACAGGAATCCATATTTTGCAGTAGTTTCATTTTGATTTTGTCTTTGCCTTTCAGATACTGATTGAGGAACTGGCGTAAACATTTGAACAATGTTTTGGCAATGTTACACATTGACGTGCACAGCCATTTGTATACTGGACGTTCTGGTTCAGTTGAATGGAGAGGTGATAGTGAAGTTTCTGGGGACATTTTTGTAAGCAGTATTTCTTGTTCCATAATGGTATTATTAAGTTTTTCATAGTCTCTTCCACTGTTATGTATGGCAATTATGTTTGTTTGCTTTTGTTTGTATGCTTCCTCATTGAAATATGTTTCTGTGCTGGTGGTGTGACTCCATTCACCTCCAGAGATATTTAAGAAGTTATTTTTGTTGACATTCTATTTATTTAGAAGTCTTTTTTTGTAATTTAGTAGTTCCTTTTGTCAGTGGTTTCATTCTGTTTAACACTAAAATAAACAACTTCCTTTTGAGAATGATTGCACTGTCTATCAAAGCTTCTAAAATTAATTTTCTACTGTAGGTTTTAAGGGTTGTGCATGATTTCTCTCCTGTTTTTATAAGATTTTGAAGGACTCTGTAGCGGAACATTTTTTCTAATATACTTTTTTTGGTATGGTTACTTGCCACTACATCAAGATTTATAGGAGCAGTGTTAGCAGTAGTGGTAGCTGAATTGTTGTTAATCACTTTTTGTTTCGTTTTACATTTTGAAAGAGGAGGGAACATTTTTGTAGTGGAAGCTTGTTTTTTTTCGCTTAATGGCTCTATTAGATCTTTTGTTTGAACTTTTTGTACACATTCTGCTACTATTATGCTCTACTTCTGTGTTGCTTTCTACGGACTTGGTTTTGGTAGGCATTCTTTGGAGTCTGTTAAAAAAAAAAGAAGGTATGGGTTTGGCTGTTCTGCAATGTATGTGTGCTATGTGCATGAGTGTGTGAGTATGATGGTGATGATGTATGTGGTTGTGTGTGATTGTGCATTGGGAGCTACAAGTAGTTGGAAAGGCTATTCTTGCATTTGTGTGTTACTATACTTGGGTTCAGATGACAGTACAAAGTAAGCTAGTGGTGAGGAGAAGTAATAACACAAAATCTAATGGTATAGAATTAAAACAGTTCTTTGTTCTGTAATACTAACATTCTAGGGGCTGATTTATGTCATTTGTGCATCGCAAAACGGGGATTTGTGTGCTATTCTGCCTGTTAATCGCTGTTTAACAAATGGGGATTTGTGGCCTGAATGGTGTACAAATCTCTGTTTTTTGGCACACAAATTCCATGAATCAACTGCACAGTGAGTTTGAGTAACAGTAAGAATATTAAGGTAGTATTGTACTTACTTTTTTTTGTTTGGAATGAGCAGGTTTCTTCTGAGTTGTTGTTTGAACTTCAGATGTTGCTGCTTTTCAGGAGAGTGGTCTTCACTGCAATTGTAAAAGAAATAAGTTAGTAATGTTGTGTGTTTATAGCACTGATGTTAATTTAGACATTTATTTTTATGTTTTTGTAGTAGTATTCTTGTTTGCTAAGTGAACATAGTGTGTGAATGCAGTTTCCTTTGACTATGTGCAGGCTTTATATTTTACTTTCAATATGTTAGTTCAATATGCTTTGCAAATGAGTAGAATACTAAGTGTATGAAACTCACTTGGTTTTTTAAGGCTGTGTTATTGAATGTTAGGAGATAGAAGAAATAATGATATACTTAATTTGCAATTTGTATAAGGTAAATGGCAGAAATTGTATAGCGAAGCATGGAATGTACGCATTGGTGAAGGTATGGGTAATAAAGCAGAGGAATGTGATTCATAGGCAGTTGTGTTATTTCAGCTGGGAGCTTTTCAATGATACTGAGTGTCATTACGACCTGGGCTCAAAGGGATACCGGGCACCGGTAATGACACTGGTGCCGGTAATCCCTTTGCGCCCTATTCCGAGGTCCCTTTGCGGGTCCCTCCCTTAATGCCTGGTTATGGACGGGACCCACAAAGGGACACCGGGGTCAATAACAGTACCGCAATTTGCGGTACCGTTATTGACGCCTTCCCCTTCCCATTGAGTCCTATGGGGGCTCAAATGGGAATGGGGAATGGCTTTTCAAATGGGGACTTACCGGTCTGGCAAAGGTCGGAATAGACCGGAAACTCCCCATTCCACCAAGTCAGTGGCAGTACCGGTATTGGTGCTAGTCATGGCGCTAATAGCGCCATGACTAGCACCAACCTCGGAATGAGGGCCACTGTCTATCTGTGTGAATGTATGAAGATGCATAATCTTATCCTGACTGTGTGTAATTTTATATTACACTACTAAGTGTTTTTCTATAATCATACTGTTATTTCTCCCATCTTTTAATATTATAATATTTTAGATAGCTGTGTGTGTAAAGAAAATAGATAGCAGACAGGTTTGGAAGTGAGAGTTGATTATAGCAGATGGGGAAAATGACAGTAAGTTTTTTTTTATAGATTAATCAGGCTAAGTGGCAGTTACTCTGTTTATATGCATCCATAAGAGTTGTTCATGTACTGTGCATAAAATATGCATACCTGTAGTTTGTATTCTTGCATGTGGATATGCCTGTAGCTGTAAGTAGAAATCTTGGAGACTTGTACAGTAGTTTTTGTAGTAGGTGCTTTCCAATGATATGAGACTTGTACTCAGAGAGATAAACAGTACATTTGAAGTGCTGAACTCTGATGATGGAGTTAGATGTAGAGGTCTTGGATGTGATTGGTGGATGGTTGTGTGACTGCTTAGCTCTATCCAATGAGGGAATGACACAGAGAGTGAATTGGAAAGGGTAGAAGGGCTGTGTAAGAGTTATGCTGCGTGTGGACACTGCAGCCATCCGCGGACAGGGCGTGCCACATCGGGGGTTTTCCTGCAAATCCAGCATGTAAAAGGGACTGTAGGGATCAGACAATCATATGTTGATGTTGTGGATTTGTGTTTAAAGAGACTGTGTGTAGTGAAGATGGCAGAGGTGGAAAAAGTCAGGGTGTTGGGGATATGTTTGTGCACGGTTTACAGCAGTATGCTCAATGTAGGCATGTGGTAAACAATTTTGATGTTAAAGGAGTGGAGGTCTTGTGGAGCACTGTGCCTGATTGCAATGTACAGGGAATTGTACGAGTTTGTGAAGATATGGGCAGGATGAACAGTCCCCATGTGGTAGTTTTGCACTATGGTCGTTTCCATTTGGGCTATGTCAGTGCCCATACTTTGTTGGCAGATTTGGAACACTTGGTTCAAGCAGTAATGAACATCCTTCCAAATGCCAAACTTACTTTTTCTGGATTAGTACCTAGGGCAATATGGGACAATAGTTCTGTTTTTTGTCCTCAGCAAAACATTGCTAGGTGTGCAATCAACCGAGCCATGTGTGCTTTCATGCTTAGAGCTGTTATGTCCTTCTGTAATAATGATAATATTGATTCCAGTAATGCTGTTTATTTTAAAGTAGATGGCATTTCTTTATCTTTTGTGGGAAATGCCATGCTGTTCTGGAATGTAAGGGTTGGTTTGGAGAAGGTAATGTGAAGATTTTAGGAGTAAAGTAAGAAAAGAAAAATACAAAATAATAGGTGTCTGTCAAGAGCATCTGCAAAAAACCCAAATAAAAATGTCTCTTTTCAGAGACAACCTCAAAGGGGAAAGGGGGCACACTATTTAAATTTAAATACACCACACTCAGATTTTTGATATGTCCGCGGATATGGCGGAGGTCCGCAGACATTGCATATTACATACAGGGATTTTGGGGTGGAGAGGCATGTAAATGAGAATGAGAAAAGGAAGGGATTGGTCAGTAAAGTTTACTGGGGGTGTTGTGTAAGGAGAGTTTGTCAGAAAGTCTTTTTTCTGAGAGAAGAACAGATAGCTATGGCTGTGTATTTCAGAAAACAGATTATATGGATTTTGGGATACTCATGGATACATTGGTTGGAGGTGCATGCAGAACGCTGTGGAGTAGCTTCAGATCTTGGATTCCCTCATGTGGAAGTGCACTGGCATGGAGTGCGTGGAATGAAGTGGCTGGACTTGGTACCTCTCGGTGCTAGTTTGGAGACAGAGAATCATCCAGACATAATTATAATTAATTGTGGAGAGAATAGTTTAGAACATGTGTCTGGAATTTCTTTGCAATTTGCGCCTTTCTAAGAGATGTTGGCATGTCCTCTTTTCACTATGAAAATATTATGTTTCGTAGCACATATATTTTTCGCAGAGATGGAGTTCATCTTACTTATGCTGGCAATCAGATTTTTCTGAGAAATGTACAAAATGCATTACAACCTTTTTTGGAATTACAGCCATCCATTTTGCAGTAGGTGTTGACCATTTGAAGTTTTTCAAACACAAACACCACCAAACGGCTCTTTTCAGAGCCACTACTTCCTCCCAGAGAAAAGTGCAATGGTTATGATAGGGCAGCACCCCCCAAAAATAAATGTCTGCGGACTGTCTGAGGACTTCTAAAAAATGCACAGGGCCCTGCACTATTTATTTGTCACTTCTATTTTTAAACTGTGAAAGTCGGCTCTGAAAAGAGCCTTTTTTGGTTTTTTTTGTTTTTTATATATTTTTTGGTTTTTTACACACAACACACTAGGAGAGGAGGGGAAAGGAGGGTAAGGAAGGGACACCAACCACGGGGATAAGAAAGGGCAGGTGGAGAGAGGAAGATGTAGGGTGGGCCTTATTTAGGTAGTGGACAGACCTTCTCATGCCCCTTGACCATAGTCTCGAAAGCACTCCGAAGACGCTCCCCCTGCAGAGTACTGCGTCGCAGTACATACACAATATTGTGACCCTCGAAAGGTAAGGTTCAACAGCATCGTGAATGGCCTGTGAGGCAGCTGGAGGGATGCGCTGTACCACAGGAGTGTCTCTTGTGGTGACAGCAGCGGAAACGGAGGATGTGGTAGAGGAACTCAACCTACTATGTTTACCACAAGGTACAACCTTGCGAACAGCCCCACCATGGAACGACCTTAGGTGTCGCTTAATAGATGTTGTACCAAAGCTGTACGAACCAGGCCTCCCACGACTCAGCACCATGTGTCACTGATTGCAGGTGACCTTGTTCGCATGTGCTTTTGGCATTCCACCCTGAATGGTTAACAACCGCCACACCAAAGACTCATGGCTAGTGCTGGTAGTAGGGACTTCCACTACCTCATCCTCTTCATCCTCTACATCCTCACGCCTGTTCCCCTCTTCAGGCCTTTGGGAGGTGGTGGTGGTGGAGGGGGTGGTGCTGAGGCAGATTGAGCACCAGGTGGAACAACAGCAGCCACGGATGACATCAGGTTTCAGCAAAGGCAGCACAGCAAAAGCAGGTAATCTTCAATAGTAGGAAGACAGAATAAATATCAGCTCTGGGGTGTTGCCTTTTATAAGGTTGCGGACAGATCGAACACCCCAAAAAGGCTCAAAAAGTTCGAAAAAGTATGTAGAAAGTCAGGGTCATTGTCTGGGATATGTGCAATGGTGAATATTTACTGTAAAATACTTTGGATTGCATAAAAAAGTACTTTTAAAATGTTCACGGTCCCGGACAGTGCCCGCAATTCAGGATACACACTCAGCGTTGGTGCGGTCACATGATGATGTCGCGAACACGTCCGTGAAGGGAACCAGTGTCCGCAGGACATCAAATGCACATGTGCGCCTGCGTGCGGGTGTTCTACGGACACTGTTTGGGTCCTCAAACTAATTAAAAGTGCGACACAAGTAATACAGACAGTTACGGACAGGCGCGATGTTCGTAGGACTTATAGGTGTGGTACGCATGTGCGTAGATGTTCTACAGACAGTAGTACGGACAGGCAAAGTGTCCTTAGGACACCTCCATTTTGGTTAATTGTGGACATTTCAGACACCAAATGTGTTCTAAGAACAGTTCCATGTTGCTTGCGGACAGTACGGTTAGGTATAGTGTCCTTAGGACACCTCCATTTTGGTTAATTACGGACATTCCGAACACCGATTGTGTTCTAAGAACAGTTCCATGTTGCTTGTGGATAGTACAGACAGGTATAGTGTCCTTAGGACACCCCCATTTTGGTTAATTTAGGACATTCCGGACACCAAAAGTGTTCTAAGAACAGTTCTATCTTGCTTGCGGACAATTCGGACAGGTATATTGTCCTTAGGACACCTCCATTTTGGTTAATTGCAGACATTCCGGACACCGAGTGTGTTCTAAGAACAGTTCCATTTTGATTGCAGACAGTGCGGACAGGTATAGAGTCCTCAGGACACATCATTTTTGGTTAATTACGGACATTCCAGACACCGAGTGTGTTCTAAGAACGGTACTATTTTCATTGCAGACAGTACAGACAGGTATAATGTCCTCAGGACACCCCCATTTTGATTAATTACGGACATTCTGGACACCCGCGCTGTCCGCGGACACCTTAACTGCCTTTAAAAAAAATATAAGACACAAAGGACTAAATTAAAATACACATATTATTTTTTTATTATATACAGATATAAAATGTATGAAAGAGACGGGGAAGCAGAAACTTACACAAACACAGGGGAATTAGGGGTTTGGAGAGGATGGATGGGAGGAGATGAAGGGATGGATGTCTCATCAAAATGTTTTTCTTGTTGTTTAGGGTTTGGGGATAATTGACTGTGACATGGAGAGGGGGAACAGCTGCATGTGGGACAATGATATTTAATTTTTTCTTTTATGTGGTCTTCCACAAAATGTTTCAAAAGATTGAAATTTTCCATAAGCCTGTCCATTTTTTGTTCCATGAGCTGCAGAGTATTTACTAATGTCTCTTTTGGTGTATTATTTTCAATGTGTTTATGGTCTGTTAAAAAGAGTAACAGGCCGATTCATGGAATAATTAGCGCGGCGCAAGTGGGCAAAAACGTGCGAATCGCAGTGGAATAGCGAAAATCGCAGTGCAAGTGCGAAAATCGCAGGAAAAGCAGCGCACGTCGATTCATGGAAGTCCGTGCGCGAGAAAACCAGCGGATGTGCGATAAAAAGTACGCCGCGCACGTTGGCGCACAGGCCATCTAACAGCGTGCGCCAGGTCACAGCGAAAATCGCACAGGCCACAGCGAAATTCGCACATAGCGCGGCGCACGCAACAAAAGTAGGCGGAACACGGGCGTAACACTCGGAATGGGGAACAACTTGCAAAAACGTGGGCGTCACGGGGGAAGTACAGGGCACAAGTGCGCGGAACGCCCACACGCTCGCCTACAACACGTATTCATGGAATAGAATAGGGCAAAAAAGCGCACGCTCAAACCAGCGCACAGGCACAAACACGACCGCCACAAGAAAGCAGGCGGTAGCGTCTCTGCGGCTGTAAGAAATGTGCGCCAAAAGGTGCGCCAACAAATAGCACCCATATACTGCCATGATGAATGTCCTATACTGTGGCCCTCCAGGACAAATGACGTGCAAAGGGGTACCCACAAACACGGACACGCTGACAAAAAATATGTGTGCGTGTATACCGGGGTGCGCGGGAAGTCTCACACGCGATTTGGCCGGGTACGTGGATTTCAGGGGTGCGCGGGAAGTTCCACACGCGATTCCATCAGGGTAGGTGTATTTCAGGGGTGCGCGGGAAGTTCCACACGCGATTCCATCAGGGTACGTGTATTTCAGGGGTGCGCGGGAAGTTCCACACGCGAATAGCCTGGGCGCGTGTATTTCAGGGGTGCGCGGGAAGTCCCACACGCGAATAGCCTGGGCGCGTGTATTTCAGGGGTGCGCGGGAAGTTACACACGCGAATAGCCTGGGCGCGTGTATTTCAGGGGTGCGCGGGTAGTCCCACACGCGATTACAGCAGGGTACGTGTATTTCAGGGGTGCGCGGGAAGTTCCACACGCGAATAGCCTGGGCGCGTGTATTTCAGGGGTGCGCGGGAAGTCCCACACGCGAATAGCCTGGGCGCGTGTATTTCAGGGGTGCGCGGGAAGTTACACACGCGAATAGCCTGGGCGCGTGTATTTCAGGGGTGCGCGGGAAGTTCCACACGCGAATAGCCTGGGCGCGTGTATTTCAGGGGTGCGCGGGAAGTCCCACAGGCGAATAGCCTGGGCGCGTGTATTTCAGGGGTGCGCGGGAAGTTACACACGCGAATAGCCTGGGCGCGTGTATTTCAGGGGTGCGCGGGAAGTCCCACACGCGAATAGCCTGGGCGCGTGTATTTCAGGGGTGCGCGGGAAGTCCCACACGCGATTACAGCAGGGTACGTGTATTTCAGGGGTGCGCGGGAAGTTCCACACGCGATTACAGCAGGGTACTTGTATTTCAGGGGTGCGCGGGAAGTCCCACACGCGATTACAGCAGGGTACGTGTATTTCAGGGGTGCGCGGGAAGTCCCACACGCGATTACAGCAGGGTACTTGTATTTCAGGGGTGCGCGGGAAGTCCCAAACGCGATTACAGCAGGGTACGTGTATTTCAGGGGTGCGCGGGAATTATCACACGCGATTTGGCTTGGTACGTGTATTACAGGGGTGCGTGGGAAGTTACACACGCGATTAGGCTGGGTGGGTCCTCACAGGTGTTCCCTGTACAACCTCGACGGCCCCTGCAGGCAGCCCACAAAACAGGGGACTACCCTGCACACCTGCTCATGTCTCCCACCACCCCCACCCCCCACCATCCAGGGGCACCCTCCACCAGGCCCCCACTCATGTCTCCCACTACCCCCACCCCCCAGCAGTGCAGGGGCAGCCTCCACCAGGCCCCCACTCATGTCTCCCACCACCCCCACCCCCCCAGTCACCAGGGGCAGCCTCCACCAGGCCCCCACTCATGTCTCCCACCACCCCCACCCCCCAGCAGTGCAGGGGCAGCCTCCACCAGGCCCCCACTCATGTCTCCCACCACCCCCACCCCCCAGCAGTGCAGGGGCAGCCTCCACCAGGCACCCACTCATGTCCCCTATCACCCCCACCCCCCCGCCACCAGGGGCACCCTCCACCAGGCCCCCACTCATGTCTCCCACCACCCCCACCCCCCACCATCCAGGGGCAGCCTCCACCAGGCCCCCACTCATGTCTCCCACCACCCCGACCCCCCTGCCACCATGGGCACCCTCCACCAGGCCCCCACTCATGTCTCCCACCACCCCCACCCCCCAGCAGTGCAGGGGCAGCCCCCACCAGGCCCCCACTCATGTCCCCTATCACCCCCACCCCCCGCCACCAGGGGCACCATCCACCAGGCCCCCACTCATGTCTCCCACCACCCCCACCCCCCTGCCACCAAGGGCACCCTCCACCAGGCCCCCACTCATGTCTCCCACCACCCCCACCCCCCACCAATGCAGGGGCAGCCCCCACCAGGCCCCCACTCATGTCCCCTATCACCCCCACCCCCCAGCAGTGCAGGGGCAGCCTCCACCAGGCCCCCACTTATGTCTCCCACCACCCCCACCCCCCCAGTCACCAGGGGCAGCCTCCACCAGGCCCCCACTCATGACTCCCACCACCCCCACCCCCCTAGCACCATGGGCACCCTCCACCAGGCCCCCACTCATGTCTCCCACCACCCCCACCCCCCAGCAGTGCAGGGGCAGCCCCCACCAGGCCCCCACTCATGTCCCCTATCACCCCCACCCCCCCGCCACCAGGGGCACCCTCCACAAGGCCCCCACTCATGTCTCCCACCACCCCCACCCCCCCAGTCACCAGGGGCAGCCTCCACCAGGCCCCCACTCATGTCTCCCACCACGCCCACCCCCCCAGTCACCAGGGGCACCCTCCACCAGGCCCCCACTCATGTCTCCCACCACCCCCACCCCCCAGCAGTGCAGGGGCAGCCTCCACCAGGCACCCACCCATGTCTCCCACCACCCCCACCCCCCAGCAGTGCAGGGGCAGCCTCCACCAGGCCCCCACTCATGTCTCCCACCACCCCCACCCCCCAGCAGTGCAGGGGCAGCCTCCACCAGGCCCCCACTCATGTCTCCCACCACCCCACCCCCCAGAAGTGCAGGGGCAGCCTCCACCAGGCCCCCACCCATGACTCCCACCACCCCCACCCCCCAGCAGTGCAGGGGCAGCCTCCACCAGGCCCCCACTCATGTCTCCCACCACCCCCACCCCCCAGCAGTGCAGGGGCAGCCTCCACCAGGCCCCCACTCATGTCTCCCACCACCCCCACCCCCCTGCCACCATGGGCACCCTCCACCAGGCCCCCACTCATGTCTCCCACCACCCCCACCCCCCACCATCCAGGGGCACCCTCCACCAGGCCCCCACTCATGTTTCCCACCACCCCCACCCCCCAGCAGTGCAGGGGCAGGCTCCACCAGGCACCCACTCATGTCCCCTATCACCCCCACCCCCCCAGTCACCAGGGGCACCCTCCACCAGGCCCCCACTCATGTCCCCTATCACCCCCACCCCCCCGCCACCAGGGGCACCCTCCACCAGGCCCCCACTCATGTCTCCCACCACCCCCACCCCCCACCATCCAGGGGCAGCCTCCACCAGGCCCCCACTCATGTCTCCCACCACCCCCACCCCCCTGCCACCATGGGCACCCTCCACCAGGCCCCCACTCATGTCTCCCACCACCCCCACCCCCCAGCAGTGCAGGGTCAGCTCCCACCAGGCCCCCACTCATGTCCCCTATCACCCCCACCCCCCCGCCACCAGGGGCACCCTCCACCAAGCCCCCACTCATGTCTCCCACCACCCCCACCCCCCACCATCCAGGGGCAGCCTCCACCAGGCCCCCACTCATGTCTCCCACCACCCCCACCCCCCTGCCACCATGGGCACCCTCCACCAGGCCCCCACTCATGTCTCCCACCACCCCCACCCCCCAGCAGTGCAGGGGCAGCCTCCACCAGGCCCCCACTCATGTCTCCCACCACCCCCACCCCCCAGCAGTGCAGGGGCAGCCTCCACCAGGCCCCCACTCATGTCTCCCACCACCCCCACCCCCCTGCCACCATGGGCACCCTCCACCAGGCCCCCACTCATGTCTCCCACCACCCCCACCCCCCACCATCCAGGGGCACCCTCCACCAGGCCCCCACTCATGTTTCCCACCACCCCCACCCCCCAGCAGTGCAGGGGCAGGCTCCACCAGGCACCCACTCATGTCCCCTATCACCCCCACCCCCCCAGTCACCAGGGGCACCCTCCACCAGGCCCCCACTCATGTCCCCTATCACCCCCACCCCCCCGCCACCAGGGGCACCCTCCACCAGGCCCCCACTCATGTCTCCCACCACCCCCACCCCCCACCATCCAGGGGCAGCCTCCACCAGGCCCCCACTCATGTCTCCCACCACCCCCACCCCCCTGCCACCATGGGCACCCTCCACCAGGCCCCCACTCATGTCTCCCACCACCCCCACCCCCCAGCAGTGCAGGGTCAGCCCCCACCAGGCCCCCACTCATGTCCCCTATCACCCCCACCCCCCCGCCACCAGGGGCACCCTCCACCAGGCCCTCACTCATGTCTCCCACCACCCCCACCCCCCCAGTCACCAGGGGCAGCCTCCACCAGGCCCCCACTCATGTCTCCCACCACCCCCACCCCCCACCATCCAGGGGCACCCTCCACCAGGCCCCCACTCATGTCTCCCACCACCCCCACCCCCCAGCAGTGCAGGGGCAGCCTCCACCAGGCCCCCACTCATGTCTCCCACCACCCCCACCCCCCACCATCCAGGGGCACCCTCCACCAGGCCCCCACTCATGTCTCCCACCACCCCCACCCCCCAGCAGTGCAGGGGCAGCCTCCACCAGGCCCCCACCCATGACTCCCACCACCCCCACCCCCCAGCAGTGCAGGGGCAGCCTCCACCAGGCCCCCACTCATGTCTCCCACCACCCCCACCCCCCAGCAGTGCAGGGGCAGCCTCCACCAGGCCCCCACTCATGTCTCCCACCACCCCCACCCCCCTGCCACCATGGGCACCCTCCACCAGGCCCCCACTCATGTCTCCCACCACCCCCACCCCCCACCATCCAGGGGCACCCTCCACCAGGCCCCCACTCATGTCTCCCACCACCCCCACCCCCCCGCCACCATGGGCATCCTCCACCAGGCCCCCACTCATGTCTCCCACCACCCCCACCCCCCAGTCACCAGGGGCAGCCTCCACCAGGCCCCCACTCATGTCTCCCACCACCCCCACCCCCCACCATCCAGGGGCACCCTCCACCAGGCCCCCACTCATGTCTCCCACCACCCCCACCCCCCGCCACCATGGGCACCCTCCACCAGGCCCCCACTCATGTCTCCCACCACCCCCACCCCCTGCCACCATGGGCACCCTCCACCAGGCCCCCACTCATGTCTCCCACCACCCCCACCCCCCAGCAGTGCAGGGGCAGCCTCCACCAGGCCCCCACTCATGTCTCCCACCACCCCCACCCCCCCGCCACCATGGGCAGCCTCCACCAGGCCCCCACTCATGTCTCCCACCACCCCCACCCCCCCGCCACCATGGGCACCCTCCACCAGGCCCCCACTCATGTCTCCCACCACCCCCACCCCCCACCATCCAGGGGCATCCTCCACCAGGCACCCACACATGTCCCCCTGCCCCCAGGTCCTGACGATACTCAATCATGGCAGTAATGGGCAGCATACCCAGCACAAACACCCAGGCAAGGATTGCATCCACCCACATAGTGACTGCAATTACATGCTACAACCCCAATGGCAAGTATGTAAATGAACACATGTCCGTCACACACACATACACAACGGGTGCAAGTGAATGTCAAAACCCATATCATGACATGTATGAAACCAATTAGAAAATACCACAAGTGAAAGTTAAAAAAACATGTATTAAAGATGAAAAATAAGTAAACAAATCAAACATACAACAATGGGGATAACAAAATAAATGGTCCATGTCCGAGAACAAATGTAAAAATAAAAAAAAAAAAGTAATCCAAAAACAAATGTCCAAAGCAATGTCATGTGGAAGGAAAATAATGAAAAACCATTTCCTCATGGTGAACACAATAATCAATAAAAAAAATGTTTCTTCAAAAAGCAAACTATATACACGAATATTCCAGGGTCCATGAGCCCAACACCATAAATGAAACCTACTACTACCTAATGAAAAAAATATCTACAAAAAAGTGGCCATTGTCCGAGCGGTCCAAAAAAATAAAAATGAATAAAGGAAACCTAACACTAACTAACTAAATAACTATATACAAAGGCAGCGGGCAAGTCCTGCGGCTCACTCGGTGATGTTGCTGGCCAGGGCATCATCGAACTCCATGTCGATGTCCTGGAGGCGGGACTCTGTCCTGGCCCCGAGGTCTCGCAGGGATAACCCCATGTTCAGCTCAAACTCCCTGCGAGCTTCCTCGAGGCACTCAGCCCGCCTCAACGCCCGACGCATGGAGAACTCCGCCCTGACCATGGTGAGCCGCTCCTCTTCCGCCCGCTGCCGCTCCGCACCTTTCCGCTGGACCAACTGCTCCCACACGGAAGACACCACCATCCCAGGGTTGCCCTGCCCTCCGGCCGATGCCTGCCCCTCTGATCTTGATGGCCCCGAGCCATGATGCCTCCCACGTCGAGCCTGCTGCTGCCTCCGACGCCACTGCCTCTGCCAGCACGACGGCATCCAGGCTGATGGAAACCACCGACGCCGTCGTGCACATGCCCTGCCCGATGATGCTGTCACATCTTCCATCTGCTGGGGTCCAGTTGCTGTGTTGTCCACCCCTGCTGGACCTCCGACTCCCAACTGTGGCAGGGATGGGATCCCCACCGAGCTGGCTGCATTGGTCGGGGCAGGTCCACAGGGGGCCCTGGTGTCATCTGGGCCGGAAGACGGCAAGGAGAACGACTGGTGTATAGCCTGCACAGAGGAGGAGAGGGCCGCCAGATTGGCCAACACATGCAGCAAACCCCCGAACATGGCCGATCCCAATTGGGCCACGTCGGCACGGTGCACTTCGTGATGACGTGCGTGCTCCTCCCGGGAAGCATGCACGGCATCACGAATCACAGCCGTGCGCATCGCGACCCCAATCAGGACCTTCTCCACACGGCCAGGGGTTCCCACGTCCGCAGGTGGAGGGGAGTCAGGTGACATGGACATCCCCTCTACCTGCGGACGGGCCTGGGACGGGGCATCCCTGCTGGTGCATGGTGGTGCACTCACAGGGTCAGGGACAGCGACATGCACAGGCCCCTCCACGGTGACCTGTGCTGCCTCCTGCCCCTGGCCCTGGACTGCACCACTTGCACCAGCAGGGATGCCCCCACCAGGCCCCATGTGTGCCCCAGTGGCGGCCTCCTCCTCCTCTGTGCAAACCACCAACCTGGATGGCTCCTCACCGTCTCCCACCGTAGCAGGCCCCTGTGGGGGCTCACCCACCCCTTCCGCTGCAGCCGTGGGGGCATCCCCGCCGCCTTGCTCCACAGCGCCGTCTCCGCCCTCTTCTTCACTAGCCGCTGCGTAGAGGGAGACAAAGAACACAAGCATCAGGGTACTGTACAATGGTCCCCTAGACAGGAAGCAATAGCAGATGAGCACCACTGTCAAAGTACACTTCCATCATGTCCCTCCACAACACATGGGTCAGTCCAGGCAAAACACACACAGTAACAGGCATGGTGCATGCCATGGACATTTCCATGCATGTCCAATGGACTCTTGAAACATTCAATGATATGTAACTCACATGGATCATGGCTCATGCCTATCACATGCACACACTTCACCTCAGTCACATCCATCTGGCCCCAAACACACCAAACACAGCGGATACAAGGGTAATTTGGCTGCTTCACTGAATCTGTGCATTGTCACACACATGTGTCATGCATCCATGGCATGCACAAGTCACAGACACGCAGGTCAGGCACACAGACATGGCTACCATATGTGTACCTGCCATCAGCACCCAACCCTCACCCCCACCCATGTCCAGGTACAGAGACTGGCATGCTCTCATGTTCAAAATCTGCATAGGGCTCCCCATGCGGCATTTGAACACATGCAACAACCATGTGGGTCACACATCACTGGTCGCACATGCATTACTATGATGTCCCTGCACACATACATGCATACATGGCCTATGGCACACATACAGGCAAGTATCATAGAACCAGCACACCGCAACATGCCCTGTCTCACACAGTAATGCTTGGACACTTACCGCTCAACTCCAGACGGGCCTCCCTCTCAAGGATCTGGGCGTGGAGCGCTGGGCGTACGCGTTCCAGGACCCTCATCTGGATGGAACTCATGCGGCCCCGGCCCCCTACACGAGGCGCCGGGCCTTCACAAGGGTCCTGGACCTCAAGTCCTCCCAGCGCTTCTTGATCTTCAGGATGTTGCGGGTTGCCACCCCCTCCGCGTTGATGGCAACCACACAGTCGGCCCAGATCCTCTCCCGTCCTTCCTTGCTGGCGCGGGACGATCCAAAGAGGGCATCATACTGCCCCAGGACATGCTCCACCAGGACACCAACTTCGGTGGCAGTGAAGCTGGTGCCCCTCTGCCCCTCTGGCCTGGGGTTGCCACTGGTGCCAGATGTGGAAGTGCCCGACATGGCAACCCCAGAGGCAGGTGTGGGTGGGCAACTGGGTCCTGGGGCTGGGCTGTGGAGCGATGTAATCCCAGTCGGGAGTCTTCAGTTCTAGCAGGGGTGGACACAGCAACTGGACCCCTGCAGATGGCTGATGTGCAGGCACCAAATGGCAGGGCACGGTGGCAGCAGGCAGGCAGGCAGGCAGGCAGCAGCAGATGGCACGTGGGAGGCTGCTCGGGGCACTGGGAGGCAGTAACTCGGCCTTCTGGGCAGGAGCGTGGTCTTCCGTGTGTTTTCGCGTGGCCAGCTTGATACGGAGTGATTTGGCATGTGAAAATCATGCATGTCAGCGTGAAATCCGAGGAAAGGCCCTTAGCGCGTAAGCGCGTCAGCACGCATACGCGATTCTATTGGACCAGAGTCCCTCAGCGCGTAAGCGCGTCTGTGACGTGACCCGCACGGGTGTTCCCCACTCAGCACGTGATGACGGAGCACACGTGGAAATACTGCACGTCAGCGTGTAATTGGACAAAAGTGCGCGTACACGCGATTGGCCTATGTACGTGTATTTCATGGGTGCGCGGGCACTTACACACGCAAGTACGTCAGCGCACCTGTATCCCGTGGTGCGTGGGAATTTCCACACGCTATTGGACTGGGAACTGGATTCCAGGGGTGCGTGGGTCACACGCTCGCCTAGAACACGCCCAAAGCATAAATTTGCGCACTTTAACAATAACAAGCTCAGACGCCAGGATGAACATACCGTTCCTAGCAGCAGTGGCAGTGGGCTACCAAAGGAGGAGGAGGAGGATAGTCAGGGCCAGAATATTCACACCCAGAACCAGCCTTTTCGGGATGCCTGATGACCAGGTGTATGGGAGGTACAGGTTTCCACCACACATAATACTGGACCTGGTGAGTGAGTGGGAGGATGACCTCACATCACCCACCCTGTGCTCCCAAGCACTCAGCCCCCTGGAGAAGGTCCTCAATGTACTGCACTTCTTAGCCACTGGATCATTTCAGCGGACAAGTGCCATAGTGAGTGGGGTGTCACAGGCCACCCAGTCACGCTGCCTACACCAGGTCTTGAACATCATCACTGCACGCCCATCAGTCCACAGGCACATATACCTGCCCAGAACACCTGCAGAAAGGCATGCTGCCGCCCTGGATTTTTACGGTGTGGCACGATTCCCCAAAGTGCTAGGTGCCATCGACTGCACCCATGTGGCTCTCCGTCCCCCCAGGGCATCTAAGCACATCTATAGGAACCGCAAGCACTGGCATTCCATCAACGTGCAGGTAGCATGTAATGCCAAGGGAATCATCACCTCAGTATATGCCAACTATCCCGGGTCCACCCACGACAGCTTCATTTACCGAATGTCCACCCTAAGCCGGGACCTAGAAGCTGGGCGGCATGGCGATACATGGCTGCTTGGTGAGTATGTATGCCACTGCACATGCATGCATGTTGGATACTGAGCAAGGTCACAACCCCACCAATGATACCAATCACCACCTCCACAGGGGACAGTGCCTACCCTCTCAGCCCCCACATGATGACGCCAATTCGGAACCCCACCACGCCACCCAAGGTAAGATATAACACAGCCCACATTACGACCCGGGGCATAGTGGAGCGCACATTCGGAGTGCTAAAGTCACGCTTTCGCTCCCTTGACCGTTCTGGCGGCCAGCTGTTATACGCTCCCCCAGTAGTGTGCAGGATCATAGTGGCAGCATGTGTCCTGCACAACGTTGCAACACGCCGGGGCCTGGCCGTGGACATGGCGGTGGCCCCACATCCCCAACCACATGCACAGCCACTGCGCATGGGAGGGGAAAGGGCACGGGGGAGGCAGCCGTACACAGCTAGTGGCTAATTACTTCACATAGAAATCACACCCCTGTGGAGTGCACACTGCCCTGGCACATTCCATCTGACAATCAATGATGACTCAACCTGACACTGATCCAGAATGTCTGGAGAATGAACCGTGAATACCATATCAGCCTGAGATTGTTCACCTGGAAGTGTCACAATGTGTGCATCCCTACCCACACAGACACCACCAATGCAGTTTTGTGGAGTTACACATTCAAGCAGCTAAAAAGAATACCCACTTGCAAAATGCAACAAGAGGACAGTGCCATGTCAGCCAACCCAACCCCAGCACCGCCACACGGCACACCGTGCCATGTCATGCTATTTGCAGGTAAACAAAGTAATCCCCACAACATGACACTAGTGTCACTATGAACAGTGTCCCTATTAGAAACCTGCAACACCTGAAATGCTCACAGCAATGCCGGACCAACAACATACTTGAGCACGTACTACCATTAACATGACATCACAAATGTTACATATTAGTAGTCTCACCACCTGGAAATGCCTGCACTCCCACCACTACCAACTGTGCAGTGTTGGCGCCATGTAGAGTTGTAGGTGCACTGCTGCCAACATGGACCCCATCTCCAGACTAGAGGTCCTTGTGTAGACATGAGGAAGGGACCTGCAAATTGGGAGGTAGACACAGAAGATGAGTTACACATCAATGCAACATGCAGTGTACAACACAACAGCAATATGCACTAGGAATGTATACACAGTATTGACTACAGACTGCCCACACAGCTCATGGGAGTCCAACGTCACTGTGTAATTCACTGTCACTTGGGCACACCCTTTGCAAGCCCATGGAAACGGGAAGCAGGAGGGGTGTGTGTGACTCAAACCCAAGCATCTGAACCAAATACATTACAAGCCTGCATGTGCCCAGCCACAATGCAGCGTATGCCCACAGGAACCACGGAAGCCAACAAATCGTCCCAAAAAAATAGGGAATAAAATAAATAAAAATAAAAATAAAAATAAGAAACAATCAAAAATGGCCATTGATGGGCCCGGGGGGGTTGGGGAGGCCACCCAGGAGGTCCGAGGACAGGATGCACACCAGAACCCACCTGCGTGGATCCTGGGAAAATAAAACACCTCCATGGGCTCATGGCCCACACGGCTACCCTATTGTGGGAGTATCACTGCTGTCGCTATTATCACCCTGTGCAGCTGCATCCGGAGGTGGTTGCACTATGGGAGGCAGCCCACGCAAGGCCCTAGTCTGCTCCTCCATGGCTGCAAGCATGCGGGTGTGGTAGGTCTGGTTCTGGAGGATGAGTGTGCGGAGGTCCCCATGCAACAACTCACGGGATGCCCGGACCTCCGCCCTCGTTGCCTGCATCTCAGCTGAGAGCGTACGGGTGAGACGCTCCAGCTGCTGTTCTGTCCTTTGGTGTGTTGAAGCCTCAAGCTCAACAAGAGTCGTCCTGAGGTGAAGGAGCTCCTGCCTCAGGGCTTCCCTGTGGCCCTGGGACTCAATGGAGATGGCCTCCTGCAGAGTCGCCAGTGCCGCCCGCCTGTCCCTGTTGGACCCCAACATGTCCTCCCTGTGTGACTGGCAGATGGAGTCGGTTGCCTGCTCTAGTCGCTCCATCAGCCTTTCTGGGGGGACAATGGAAGTGGCCACCCTATCCATGGCCTGAGCCATCATCTCGGATGATGCATCCTGTTGGGTTGCCATACCGTAAATGGATTGCTCCCATGAGGTATTGCCAGGTGGCGTACGGCCACCACGTCGGCGGGCACCACACCTGTCTGGGGCAAGGCGAACTGCGCCTTGCTGTGCCGGCACTGCCTGAGGCTGCAGGACTGCATTCCCCCTCTCATCTGCTGGCCCAGGAACAGGATCAGATGTCGCGGAGTGTGACCCTGCATCCGTAACCACCAAAGGCGTAGCTGCCAACACTGACATCCCCATGGAGGGTTCTGACCCTGGTGCAGGTGGGTGAGACAGAACAGAATCCCTCCCTGGAACACTCACCTGCGACGGCACGTAGGTCTCATCCGAATCAACACCTGAGTACAGCTCGGGGGAGGTGCAGCCAGAGACACCCCTTGAGAGCACGACCTGCAGCAGTTGTGGGTTCTCCCCCACCACCACACCACGTCCCTCACTGGTGGTTGGTCGGCTCTCGGACCCCTCCTGGGTCTGCACCATCTCCACAACCCCAGCAGTATCAGGTGCGTTTTCCCCTGCAAAGACATGAAAACAAAGAAATGGAAACAGGCATTAGCACCATGGCACACAATGAGTGCTGAGAAGCAAGAGAACCAGTACTTGATTGACACATGCCCCACATGACTAAAACCCTCCCATGCATGCACCCTCACTGCGTATGAAGTGCAGGCAAATGGCACACACTGATGACACCAAGATGGAAGATGAACACATTTTCTGCATGCTGCCTGGCAGTGGCATCACACATTGGCCTGTGATTACCAGGTGAAACACACATGCCATCACACAGATGGCATGTAACATTGCTATTGAGTGAAGATGGAGAGGAGGGCAGCACCTATTCATTCAGTCCAGTTCCCGCATGTAATTGCTTTTCTAATTCTAACAGGTCAGATTTTTCACCTGGAGCTGCCAGTCTGAAATGGTCCAATTGCACAGGGACATGTGTGTACAAATGATATCCAGGTAACAAAGTCACTCCACTTTACCATAGCCATGTCAGACATGTGACTAGTGGACAGCGACATGGCTAGTAAAAGTGGGGGAATGCAAACAATCTGACTGAATGAACAGTGAAAAATAAGCAACTATGTTGTGGCAAGGTGACACTTCAAGGGCAACTGGCGTGCAGTTGGGCTAGATGTCTACTGTTGGCAGAAGGGATACTGCTATGGCCAAATGCAGCTGTGCAGGAAGTATTGCATGAAGCACATGGCTGACCCATACGACTCAGGTGCACACACTCTCACCTGGCACACAAACAGAAGCCCCCACACACACACCATGCACATGGATGACACACACATGCATGTGCACTCACCGGACAATGCCTCGTAATCAGCCAGATCTCCCACGCCTTGGATCTGTTCCTCCGTGACGTAGGTCCCAGCGACTGACTCATGTGGAGTGAGTTCCATGTCTACTACTGGAGACCCACCTCCAGTCACTAGAGTTGCGGCATGACTTGAGGCCAGCTTACTCTTTGCCCTGCGCTTTAGGTCATTCCAGCGCTTATAGCAATCATTGGCTGTGCGCCTCACGATTCCAAGGGCACTTACGATGTCCGCAACGGTCTGCCAGTGTGCCTGGCGTTGTGCAGGTGTGGTCTTGGATCCTGCAACAATGACCATCTCGTTGTCATGTCCGGACACATACTCGACAAGTGCATTCAGTTCGTCATCCGTGAAGCTGGGCTTCCTGGACGGGCCGGACTGTGTAGCCGTGTCTGGGGCATCAGCCTGTGCCGGACGAGCACTCTTCCTCTTCCGCTTGGAAGGTGGTGGTGATCCTGAGTGTCCTGCGCCGCTCTGGACACTAGGGGCAGGAGCCCTGGTGGACTCTGTATCAGGAGTGTGGGATTGCACACTCAGCATGGGAGTTGGTGCAGGCATTGGCTCTAGTGTGATGGTGTCAGGGGGAATGTCAGCAGCATGGACTAGGACCGACACTGTCCTGGCTGGGTGTGTGAGGGCTGGGGTGGATGGAGCCGCAGCTGCCCCTGCAGCCTCTCTGCCCTGCCTCCTTGGTGCAGCAGATGACCTTGCTGCCCCAGATCCACGTGGCATGATGGCATCAACGTGCACCAGCGCACGTGTCGTAGCCCTGCTGACCTGGAAGTCAGCCATGGAGTCAGCCAGGTCTGGTGCCACAATGGGCTGGTCCAACAAGGGCTGAGCATGGATGGTGTCAGCCACATCAGCCTCAACGGGAGGGGGGGGAGGGGGTGGATTATGGGTGCCCGTGACTGGTCCTCCACACATGGGGGGACAGGCTCACCCTGCAAGTTACGACCACGTCCCCTACTGGATCCACCACGGCCACCACTTGTGGCTCTTCCACCTTTGCCACCCTTACGGAATCCTCGCCTCCCAGCCATGGCACTGATGTTAATGTGCGTATGGGAGTGAATGTAGACTATTGTCCTGGGCAATTGGGGGTCAAAGGGGTTGGGTACCAGATGGTAATTGTACCCTAGTGCTCTAGCAAGGCTGAATGTAACCCCTGGGGAAAGATGACGGGTAACGCAACGCACAGGAGGCCCAAAAAAGGGAGATGACGTGCACGCAACCCCTCCTAGACCACGTGTGCAGAAAGAAAAACCTGCACTACGCTGTGGCACCCAGTAACACAAGAATGAACGTATGCGTGTCACACGCAGCCTAGAATGACCTCTGAAGGGGTAGGCTACACACGGGGCAAGCACAGATCTTAGATACGTGCGTGACTCACCGTCTGCCAGGTAAAAGAGCGTGAAAAATGAGCGCGTTTGGTTGGCAACACCCCCGCCAAAAGAAGATATGTACGATGTCTGAGGAGAGAGGACAACAGTAGAAGGGAACACTGTTTGAGGGAACAGGCCCAGGTAAACCAGTACAAGAGAAAAAATAGAAAAAGCTGTCAGAGGTAACAGGGAGTACGAACTTGAAACGCCGTGAAGTAAATCGCGTGTGAAACGACAAGAAGTACAGAATTCACCCACTCGCTTTCTACGAAAAGCAGTACAAGGAATTGGTGTTCTACACGTACCTTATATGCAGGCCCACACGTACAGCGTCACTTACGCGGCGTGTACGTGCTAGGGCCATTCCCACCAATTACACGCTTTGTCACTTCTGCGTGTAGGTCCATTTGCACCAATTACACGCTTTGTCACTTCTGCGTGTATGTCCATTTGCACCAATTACACGCTTTGACACTTCTGCGTGTAGGTCCATTTGCACCAATTACACGCTTTGACACTTCTGCGTGTAGGGCTATTTCCACCAATAACACGCTTTGACACTCGGACGTGTCACGCAACTTTTTCCTACGCGTGCACGTGACTTCATAGACGCGCATACGCGTTTACGCGCTAAGGGCCTTTCATCGATTTACACGCAGACGTGTGGGATTTTCATGTGCAAAATCACTCACTACCACGCGTTCACACACGAAAGACCACGCTCCTGCCCAGGAGGCCAAATTACTGCCCCCCAGAGCCCTGAGCACGCTCCCACCTGCCATCTGCTGCTGCCTGACTGCCTGCTGCCCACGTGTCCTGCCATTTGCTGCCTGCACATCAGCCAGGGGTGCTGTTGCTGTGACCACCCCTGCTGGAACCAAAGGCTCCCGACTGCTTTTCCGTCGCCCCACAGCCCAGCCCCAGGACCCAGTTGCCCACCCACTCCTGCCTCTGGGGTTGCCATGTCGGGCACCACAACATCTGGCACCAGTGGCAACCCCCGGCCAAGGAGGCAGAGGGGCACCAGCTTCAGTGCCAGGGAAGTTGGTGTCCTGGTGGAGGGTGCCCCTGCACTGCTGGGGGGTGGGGGTGATAGGGGACATGGGTGGGGGCCTGGTGGAGGGTGCCCCTGCACTGCTGGGGGGTGGGGGTGGTGGGAGACATGGGTGGGGGCCTGGTGGAGGGTGCCCCTGCACTGCTGGGGGGTGGGGGTGATAGGGGACATGGGTGGGGGCCTGGTGGAGGGTGCCCCTGGTGGCTGGGGGGTGGGGGTGGTGGGAGACATGAGTGGGGGCCTGGTGGAGGGTGCCCCTGGTGGCTGGGGGGTGGGTGTGGTGGGAGACATGGATGGGGGCCTGGTGGAGGGTGCCCCTGCACTGCTGAGGGGTGGGGGTGATAGGGGACATGGGTGGGGGCCTGGTGGAGGGTGCCCCTGCACTGCTGGGGGGTGGGGGTGATAGGGGACATGGGTGGGGGCCTGGTGGAGGGTGCCCCTGGTGGCTGGGGGGTGGGGGTGATAGGGGACATGGGTGGGGGCCTGGTGGAGGGTGCCCCTGCACTGCTGGGGGGTGGGGGTGGTGGGAGACATGGGTGGGGGCCTGGTGGAGGGTGCCCCTGCACTGCTGGGGGGTGGGGGTGATAGGGGACTTGGGTGGGGGCCTGGTGGAGGGTGCCCCTGCACTGCTGGGGGGTGGGGGTGGTGGGAGACATGGGTGGGGGCCTGGTGGAGGGTGCCCCTGCACTGCTGGGGGGTGGGGGTGATAGGGGACATGGGTGGGGGCCTGGTGGAGGGTGCCCCTGGTGGCTGGGGGGTGGGGGTGGTGGGAGACATGAGTGGGGGCCTGGTGGAGGGTGCCCCTGGTGGCTGGGGGGTGGGGGTGGTGGGAGACATGAGTGGGGGCCTGGTGGAGGGTGCCCCTGGTGGCTGGGGGGTGGGGGTGGTGGGAGACATGAGTGGGGGCCTGGTGGAGGGTGCCCCTGGTGGCTGGGGGTGGGGGTGGTGGGAGACATGGATGGGGGCCTGGTGGAGGGTGCCCCTGCACTGCTGGGGGGTGGGGGTGATAGGGGACATGGGTGGGGGCCTGGTGGAGGGTGCCCCTGCACTGCTGGGGGGTGGGGGTGATAGGGGACATGGGTGGGGGCCTGGTGGAGGGTGCCCCTGGTGGCTGGGGGGTGGGGGTGATAGAGGACATGGGTGGGGGCCTGGTGGAGGGTGCCCCTGCACTGCTGGGGGGTGGGGGTGGTGGGAGACATGGGTGGGGGCCTGGTGGAGGGTGCCCCTGCACTGCTGGGGGGTGGGGGTGGTGGGAGACATGAGTGGGGGCCTGGTGGAGGGTGCCCCTGGTGGCTGGGGGGTGGGGGTGGTGGGAGACATGGGTGGGGGCCTGGTGGAGGGTGCCCCTGCACTGCTGGGGGGTGGGGGTGATAGGGGACATGGGTGGGGGCCTGGTGGAGGGTGCCCCTGCACTGCTGGGGGGTGGGGGTGATAGGGGACATGGGTGGGGGCCTGGTGGAGGATGCCCCTGGTGGCTGGGGGGTGGGAGTGATAGGGGACAGGGGTGGGGGCCTGGTGGAGGGTGCCCCTGCACTGCTGGGGGGTGGGGGTGGTGGGAGACATGGGTGGGGGCCTGGTGGAGGGTGCCCCTGCACTGCTGGGGGGTGGGGGTGATAGGGGACATGGGTGGGGGCCTGGTGGAGGGTGCCCCTGCACTGCTGGGGGTGGGGGTGATAGGGGACATGGGTGGGGGCCTGGTGGAGGGTGCCCCCGCACTGCTGGGGGTGGGGGTGGTGGGAGACATGGGTGGGGGCCTGGTGGAGGGTGCCCCTGCACTGCTGGGGGGTGGGGGTGATAGGGGACATGGGTGGGGGCCTGGTGGAGGGTGCCCCTGCACTGCTGGGGGGTGGGGGTGGTGGGAGACATGGGTGGGGGCCTGGTGGAGGGTGCCCCTGCACTGCTGGGGGGTGGGGGTGATAGGGGACATGGGTGGGGGCCTGGTGGAGGGTGCCCCTGGTGGCTGGGGGGTGGGGGTGGTGGGAGACATGAGTGGGGGCCTGGTGGAGGGTGCCCCTGGTGGCTGGGGGGTGGGGGTGGTGGGAGACATGAGTGGGGGCCTGGTGGAGGGTGCCCCTGGTGGCTGGGGGGTGGGGGTGGTGGGAGACATGAGTGGGGGCCTGGTGGAGGGTGCCCCTGGTGGCTGGGGGGTGGGGGTGGTGGGAGACATGGATGGGGGCCTGGTGGAGGGTGCCCCTGCACTGCTGGGGGGTGGGGGTGATAGGGGACATGGGTGGGGGCCTGGTGGAGGGTGCCCCTGGTGGCTGGGGGTGGGGGTGATAGGGGACATGGTTGGGGGCCTGGTGGAGGGTGCCCCTGCACTGCTGGGGGGTGGGGGTGGTGGGAGACATGGGTGGGGGCCTGGTGGAGGGTGCCCCTGCACTGCTGGGGGGTGGGGGTGGTGGGAGACATGAGTGGGGGCCTGGTGGAGGCTGCCCCTGGTGGCTGGGGGGTGGGGGTGGTGGGAGACATGAGTGGGGGCCTGGTGGAGGCTGCCCCTGCACTGCTGGGGGTGGGGGTGCAGGGGGACATGAGCAGGTGTACAGGGTAGTCCCCTGTTTTGTGGGCTGCCTGCAGGGGCCGTGGAGGGTGTACAGGGAAAACCTGTGAGGACCCACCCAGCCTAATTGCGTGTGATAATTCCCGCACACCCCTGTAATACACGTACCTGGCCAAATCGCATGTGAGAATTCCCGCGCACCCCTGTAATACACGTATCCAGCCGAATCGCGTGTAGAACTTCCCGTGTACCCCTGTAATACACGTACCCAGCCAAATCGCATGTGATAATTCCCACGTACCAATACACGTACCCTGGCCAATCGCGTGTAGAACTTCCCACGCACCCCTGTAATTCACGTACCAAGCCAAATCGCGTGTGATAATTCCCACGCACCCCTGTAATACACGTACCTGGCCAAATCGCATGTGAGAATTCCCGCGCACCCCTGTAATACACGTACCCAGCCGAATCGTGTGTAGAACTTCCCGTGTACCCCTGTAATACACGTACCCAGCCAAATCGTGTGTGATAATTCCTGCGTACCCCTGTGATACACGTGCCCTGGCTAATCACGTGTAATACTTCACGCGTACTCCTGTAATACACGTACCCTGGCTAATCGCGTGTATAACTTCACGCGTACCCCTGATATGCACGTTACCCGCTTTGCGTTCCTTGTTTGGCAGCCCTGTAGACTGGTCCAGGGTTAGCGCAGCCCTTTGCGATGATTTAGCGATTTTGATGGCTTTTCCTTGCGCGAGGGCGTTCTTGGGGGCGTTACTGGCGCTGCTGCAGGGTCGCTGCGATACTCTGCGCCACGGCTGGTTTGGGAGCCTAAAATCCATGAATACGCTGTGCGTGGAAATCGGTTTTAGCGCACGTGCCTGGCGCAGACAATCGCACGCGGACACTCTGCGCCAGCCGCTTGCGACACTTTTCTGCGAAATTCTATGAATTACCCTGTATATCTGTTAAGTACATATAAAGTAATGGTTATTAATTTGCTCATATAGAGAAGTGTGTACCTTTAGTATGACTGTCTTCAGACATTTCCTCACGTGGGAAACTTTCCTCAAGTCATTCCAAAGAACTGGACATTTCGGTGTAAAAAAAAAATATTACTTTTAGTGTACCAAATACAGAAAGTTTAGAAATATATGAGAAAAATGAAGTTTACTTACTAGTTTCTGGTAAGTTGTGTTCTTACTGTTGTGTAGGTCTGCTGTTGCTCTTAGCTGTGCAATTTCTGTCAGGTAATTATGTTGGAGGCATATCTTTTTTGTTGTGGTATATTCCATTTTAGTACTAATGGTATTTAAATGGATGGTTGATGTGTTACATATATAGGTTCCACTTCATATTTATTATTACAGATAATGTGTTTATGTGCTGCTTTTTGAACTTTTTCAGTGTTTATATAGCATGATAGAACAATCTAATATACCGCCTGAGTTTTTGTGTAGTGTTGATGTTGTCGGCCTCCGTCCGCAGACATTCGCACAGTCCGCATACATCAAAATCACTAGAGGGGGTTCTGCATGTTATATGTATAAAAAGTAAGGGAATCCTAGTAAACATCTATCAAATTCACACTATATATATGTTGTAGGGGAGGATTGGTCTAAAAGACCCCCCTCCCCTGCATCCTCTCCCTCGGTGAGGGCCATGGCTCGTCAGGGGTCCCCTCCCTACCAACAGGGCCCAGGTGGTGGATGGGTCACCTGCCGAAGACATTGACCAAACCTGCCGAATTTAGCTAGGCCTCGGGAATCATTTTGTCTAATAAAGATGGTTTGAGCCCTGCGCACCGCAGCGCGGCCCCCACCCTTGGAGAGTTTCAATTATCCCTGTGGCCACAGCTCTCTGGCAGATCCGCTGAGAGCCCGTTCCCACGAACAAGACGGACATGAGCTAGTGTAAGATACCAACACTGTAACATTTCACCTTCCGCAGTGTATCACTGCTCCCAGCATGACCCGGCCAGCAGGGCCTGGGTGGAAAAAGAACTGTAAAATGGTCCTTTGACAAAAGCAAAGTTCCCAAATATTAATGAGAAAACGACCTGCGATGAAAGTGTTTTCTCCACAACCTCTCTGACTAAAAAACCTGTAAAATGTATAAGTATGGCAGAATGTGTGCTCATACGACATTAGGAATGAAGCACCCACATGCCTGCAGTTATGCACAAATAGTAAAAGCGTCCCGGGGGTTTTCGTGTTATGTGCGTCATTGAAAAGATTGCACCCCACGGTCCCACGCCATAACCGAACTAATGCTGCTAGAGTGCAAAGAAAGACAAATGCAACCATATTGAGGGCTCGCGTAGAGGGTGCACAAAAATGCACCCCATGTGTGGGTCCAAGCCCCTATGTGCCACTGCCGTCAGTCTCAGTGGCGAGTTGTTACTGTGTGCTCCACCAACCTTACTACTACCTCACTTACCGCGAATGTATAAGCATATAACAAAATGTTGTAGTTGTCAAAAACATAGTGTACAAGTAATGTGCTCGGATTGGCTATATGAAAGGCATTAGCAATGTTAAAATGCGAGCTTTGGAATGACTCAATTAGTACTGTATATTATTTGAATGTTTATGCTTCTTCCACCTAAAATCGGCAACACACGGGGAAAATACCTTTGTGAGCACATGCAAGGCCATTCCCCCGCCCTCTCAGCGAAGGCTGCCAGACGAAAAAGCAGAGACCCGTGCCGCGCTGCTCCACCTCCCCCAACTCGGCTGGAGCCGCTTCAAAGATTCGTAGTTTCCCCTGCAGCACCCAAGGCCACGGCCTGCCACCTGTATTATTTACAACCCAGCAGTAAACCTCAGCCTTAAAATACAAATCCAGAGGCGCCCTTTCTTAAGCTCCACGACCCACTGGCTCACCCTAGGTTAATGGCCCCTGTAAAATTAGGACATCCAATATTATGGCAACATTACAGCAACACATCCATAATGACTTCTAACAAGACATGATGACATGGACCGCCTGTCCCATGCCCCGAGACCCAACCCCACGGCCTACGGTACCCGGTCAACAGGACACTGGTAACCATGTATTGATAAATCGCCAACAGACCCCACTCTAGGTGCATTCCTCCTGTGTTGCATTAACCTGTAGAATAACCTATTGGAAGATTTACTAAGGAAGATAATATTGCAAATGGTTGAATGACTGCGGTGTGCATGGCCTAGGGCAAGAAGTCAGGAAAAGACATTCATCTCTGACACTGGCCACAGTGGCACAACAACACCGCCCGGATGAACCCAGCTGACCTGCCAGGCCCAGCCCAACCCACGAGGCTAACCAGTGACGTCCTCCAGCCGCGGCCAACCACATCGCAGCAGCACCTATAGCTAGTCATCGCCACCCAATCCCCATGAACTTGTGCCCCCTATAGTATGTAGGTTCTGATGACGTTCTTTGTAAATATATACGCCTGTCTTTGCTATTGTCAGACAGAGCGCTCTCGGAGTTTGCAGAGTTCTTTGCATGCCCTATTTTGACTAATAAATCCCATTTACGCTCACCCGCACTTTGTCTTGGCCTTATTCCCATCCTGGGAGAGTCCATTATTGTCTCTCATTGTGGGGAGGATCGTGCTGGCTGGGGACGCTCGCCTTCAGTGGTGACCCCGAAAGCATGATTATTATTTTTCTCCTAACATGTATATATATCCCTACCGTCCCCTTTGGCACGAAAATCTCCGGTCGAAAAGGGATACGCACGGTGCGCTGGCTCCGGGAGGCTGCCCGCCAACGGCGACCGGTACGCTCAGAAGTGCGCACTCAACAGAGAGAGGGTACGGAATCCCGGTTGAAAAATCCCCTTTGAGTACCACTCGCCGGAGCCGGGGCTGACCGTTGAGCGTATGGCAACACTGCCTGGACGGACCCAGTTTTGGAGAATCTCGGTTCAAGACGGGCACGTATTGAATGCGAGCGATCATAAAGGGAGTAGGGGAGGAAATATAGGGCAGGGAACGAGGCTGGTTGGAAAGGGGCACTTTGGGTCTACTAAGGTCCATCCTAAACTTTTTCTGCTTTTTTCTTTGCATATGGCCATTAGGATTAAGAAGTGAATAGAGATAAAGTGATGGGAACCTAGCTCCGCGAGGGGGTGGAAGGCGACGCTGCATAGTGCTATCTTGACTAGTACTGGGAATATAAGAAGAAGTGGAAAATGAGATAAAGGTGTCTGATAAAGGAAGACACGGAGAATATATTAGTGATTGCTACTCTTTCTATTCTTTTCTTTAGGTTTTCGGGAAAATAAAAGTGGGTTAGTACAAAAACAAAGACATAAGCTAAATAAAAAGACAATTTTACATTAAAATTAAGAAACACATATATATATATATATCAGAATAAGACGGACAGGGACAGCTGGCAAGGGAGGAAAGGGAGGACAAACTGAGCTGTGAATAGAGTGCTGCCTATGGGTGTGTGAACATCGTATGTGTCAGAACATATTTTGTTATAATGAGTGTGTAGAAGTGGTCAGAAATGCATAATTATGGAATGGTCATGGTAAGTGTGACCAGACGAAATATCATAAAGAAGAGAGTAATGTGGTGAAGTGAGTGTTTACTTTTTGATTTGTTGGGTAACATTGTCGAAATTACTGATGGTTTGCTTTTGTACGTGCCCCCAAAGAGGATAGAATAGAGGCTGTTCGCAGCCATTCTTATGGTGTGCAGGTGGAGGGAGAATACGCACGTCCCCACGATTCAGTAAGACATAAATACGCGAACTCACATGGTGATATGTTTATATTGAGATATCAAGATATATAGAGATACATTTGTGTCAGGTGAGCACGAAGTATTGGGGCAGAAACACCCTTATCACATATTTGTAAGAACCTACCTGGGTACGCGGAACGGATTAAGAAATATCATGACCAGTGGATCACAGAGTTGAAGGGGGAGGGGTTACCTCAGATATGGCCCGAAGGGGGATCGTTTGACAAGAGTGTCCTGGATATGGTAGCCACATGCATTTGTTTGAAATACAAGGGGAAGCAGTTACATAATAGGAGAGAAATATTAGACATATGGAGACTGTTTGAAGAGATACCCCCGCCTAAGACAAGGGAAGTAGATCCTGATCTACCATCGACCACTGACAATCCACTAATGATACAAAAGGATGATAAGGTATTGCCAGAAGGGGAGCCAGCGATAGAGGTAACTAGGTTGTACCCAATAGTAAATAAGCCAATGCCCGCGGAGGGATACAGTGACCCAACTTATGCATCCCCACCGACAACTACCACCACCCAAGGGCCAACAGCACCCCCGCCATATGAGAGTCATAGGGAGCGAGAACAGGTGAGCACACCAAGGGTGGACATAGAAAAATTAACAGGAGATCTAGAATCAAGGCTCTCTATAGCGAAAGATGAGCTCTCGAGAATAAAAAGCATATGTGAGCGGACTGCACTCAATACAGCTAGATCAGAGCCTGCATCCAGAGTGCAGAGTGAGAGTAGAACATTTGAAGAAGGGTGGAAAAAAGGAGAGATACTGTTTAGGATACAGGAAGAACCGACACGAATAATTGAACTAGAGGAAAGAGAGGGGTGTACTGATAATGAAGAGAGGCCCACAGGAGGCAGAGAGGAGCTACTATGTGATATAGGGGATGATTTAGAAGAAAGTGAAAGGCTAAGTATGGCAATGGGAGGGGGAAGCGAAGGGTTGGATGGCGCATGCTCAATGGGAACGATGGATGATGAGTGGACAGGGCGACTAAGGAACAGGTTGGGAAAAATGGCATCGTTAGGAAAATCAGGAATGAAGGTGAGTACAGATACAACGACAACGGGAAAGTTGCAGCTCCCACTAATACACAGGGGAGGAGGGAGGCCAAATTACATACCCTGGGCTCAGATGGATAAGGCCAATTTGTTAAAGTTATTGCCCCCGCTATCAGGAGGGGCGAGCAAGTGGATATATGCTTTTGAGAAACACACAGCCGGGGTACCTCTAGCAATAGGTGATGTGAAAAGTTTGCTAGTATCAGCAGTTGGGGATCAGGCTGACACCGTATGGGTCAAAGCTGGCTTCCCGGGAGTAACGTTAGACTGCGATCGCCATGATGGTGCCTCTTTCAACACAGTACGTGCCAGGGTGTGGGATGCCTTGCGGGAAACGTTTCCAGATACCCGAGATTTGCAGTCAGTAATGCAATGTACAATGAACGACGGGGAAGATGCTATGGATTACATTTTTCGGGTCCAAGAGATGTGGAGAGCAGAGACAGGCACGCCCTGTTATCAATCGACATCATTATTTTACTTCATAATAAAGAGGGGGCTCCCAAAAGAAGTGCAAAAGGCACTTGACAAAATAGCGGGTATTGAAGCAAAAGGATGGCCCGAAATTCAGAGCATAATAGTCCACCACTGTAAGCGAATAAAAGAGAGGGAGAAGGAGGTGGCACAGAGAAGATTGGCAGACGAAGCAAAACTAGTACAAACAAAGCTGGTGAAGGTCGCTGCAGCAGTGGCCGCGCTCCCACACAGCAGGGAGGGGGATGAGGAAGAGGAGGGGCTGGTGGCAATACAAGGAAGGATGGCAACTAATTGGGCAGGAGCAGGGCAGCGGCAGTGGAACGAGCAGGAGCAGAGTGGAGGTCCGCAGTGGCAAGAGTGGGCCCCTCGAGGGGGACGAGGTGGGTACAGGGGCCGAAGAGGAGGTGGACAAGGGTATGGGGGAATGGGAGGAAACGGATGGCAGGGTCCCAGAGGTGCGCAAGGGAGTTGTTGGAACTGCAGGAGGTGGGGACACTACTCCAGGGAGTGCAGAAGTAGACCAAACAACGGATTTCCAGAGGTAGAACATTATGGCCATCCCCATCCGGGGAGCCCATATGGTCTCCCAATGGGACAACAACAAAGGGACCCAGGGCAGGGGTACCATGAGCAACGGCAGGGTTCACCAATACAGAACACAGAATCACCCACAAAACAATGACACTATGCACTACACGCCAGGCAACCCTTTCGCGACAACAGCAAACGGAGCCCCAGCAGCAGCCCCCTATAGTGGCGTGTCGGTGGTTTCAGGGAGTGTATTCAACCAAGGGGGGGCAACGAGACACCCCGCATAGGACAGCCCACAGAGAACACTTGCGTGTCCTGTTCTATCTACCACCTACGATGCAGCAGAGGAACCATTGGTAGGGGCGCAGATAGGAGACAAGCAGTTCATATTCATGGTGGATTCGGGAGCAGAGAAATCATGTATTAGGGAGGGCCGGTTCCCGTTATCTAACCGGAAGTTAGAGACGCAGGGGTTCTCTGGGGCTGTAATTGAAGTTCCTTACACAGAAGCTTTGGATGTGACAGTGGGGGGTAAAACTGTAAAAACACCCTTACTGTATTATGAACATTGGCCAATCAATTTACTAGGGAGGGACATTCTTAGCAAACTCAACATGACAATATCATTCACTGAGAGAGGTATAGTGTGTTCAACACCAGGAATATGCCCATTACGTGTAATGCTGCTAGTACAGGCTCACACAACTGCACCGGAAATACGTGGCCTGCCAGTGGATGAGAGAATGTTTATTGAAGGATTAAAGACTCTGGCCCACGTAGTTCCTGAGCTGAAAAGGATGGATTGGAGAATACCCGCAGAGTTCCTCTTCCGCCCAATAGTGCACCCAGACATAGCACCAGGATCAGTGGTATCATTAGACTTGCATGCTGTACAGGTATCTGTAAAAAGGATTGCTGTGATTGGTATGGACGTAGATGGGTGTGAATGGCGCACAGTACTGTGTATCAATGCCGACATTGCCCTGCGAGACTTAACTGATGAAGATCTCTTTTCCGATTTAGAAAGCGATGGCGAAATAATAATGGAAATAGCAATGCCCTGTGATATTTTGATTCAGGCTAGACAGATTCCTGTCCAGTTGATGGCAGTGGTGGGAGCTCCACCGTCATTTTTTGATGATGACATGCGACTGGTACCAAACAATTTGTGGACAACAGGCCCCCATGACGTAGGATTGTTGCATGGAGTAACACCAGTGATAATAAAGCTCAAACAAGGGGCGATCCTACCCCGAGTTAAACAGTATCCATTGTCGCGCGAAGCTGAGGAAGGGATAAAAGAGACAATAAATGCACTGCTAGCACAAGGGATAATAGTGCCTTCAAACTCCCCATGTAACACATGTATCTACCCGATCAAAAAAGCAAAGGGAGGGGCTTGGAGGATGATCCAGGATTTACGCCCCCTAAATGACATCATATAGAAAGAGTTCCCTTTGGTCCCGAACCCTGCATCAATATTATGAAGTATCCCAAAAACGGCATCACATTTCACAGTGGTCGATTTGAAAAACGCATTCTTCTCCATCCCCTTGGCAGAAGAAAGCAGATACCTGACAGCATTTACACTAGGGGGAAAGAGATATGAACATTGCAGATTACCACAGGGATACTGTGGGAGCCCAAGCATATTCAACCGCATACTACACGAAGACTTAGGTAACTTATCAATTGAAAGCACATTCAGTACGTAGACGATTTGCTCGTCTGCGCACAGAATGAAGAGACATGTAGAAAAGATTTGGTAACGCTCCTGTCCCTGCTGGCAATTAAGGGGTATAAAGTAGACAAGGAAAAGCTACAATATTGTCAGAAAGAAGTCCTATATTTGGGACAGCTAATATGAAAAGACGTGAAAAGAATAATCCCTGACAGGGTAGAAGCAATAAGATCAGTAAGAGAACACCCAAAAACGGTGAAGGAGATGCAGAAATTGTTGGGAATGTGCAACTATTGTAGAGCGTGGATATTAGATTATGCAGCCTACACAAGACCCTTACTGCAAGCACTCAAGGAGGCACAACAAGAGAACAGGAAAATAGAATGGTCAGAAGAAATGAGCGCCTCATTCAAGTCTCTAAAAGTTGATTTCAAGTGCTCCAGTACTCGCCAATCCTGATTATGAACGCAAATTTTACCTGTTCTCACACTGCAAGGGGACACTCATGACAGCTGTACTGACACAAAAGACTTCCCTAGGACACAAACCGTTGGCTTACTATAGTGGCACTTTGGATGCGGTGATGCAAGGACATTTCGCGTGCGAGCAATCACTCGCTGCAGCCGCGTTCGCAATTGAGAAAAGCGCCACAATAGTAATGGGATGCCCTGTCACATTGTTTGTGGAACATTCGTTATTTGCAATACTGGAGAGGTCAAAGAGTACACTGACCACACAGCGAGCAACTGCATATGAAATAATATTGTCCAGCGCCAATATCCATGTGGTACGATGCAGGACAGTGAACCTGGCAGCATTCATTACAGAAGCATGCACACTAGAGGACATGCAGGAACACGATTGTGCGACTTACACAGGGGAAAGAGGGGAGGACACAGTGGTGTGCGAGAATGCCCTGAGCGAGGGGGAGGTGTACTTTGTGGACGGGTCAGCATCGATTGACATGGACACGGGAGAGAAACATGTGGGATTGGCAGTGGTGAGATTAGAAGAAGGTGAGTATGAGACATTAGTGCAGTACCGCTTCCCATCACATTTCTCAGCACAAGCAGCAGAACTCATTGCCCTAATAGAAGCATTACATGCAGCTAAAGGTTGTGCAGTGACAATTTACACAGATTCAGCTTACATGACGACAACGGTGCATGGAGGTCGGGCAAGATGGGGGCGGAGGGGGTTTCGACAAGCAGATGGGACTCCAGTGCAACATGCAGAATTGCTGAAGGAGTTAATTGAGGCCCTACGAGATCCCACAGTGGTATCAATAGTGAAGTGCCAAGCACATACGTCCAACACAGACGTTGTGTCTTTGGGAAATGCGGCAGCGGACGTTGCTGCCAAGGAAGCTTCGTACTTTGAAAACCATGAAACAGGTGAGTATATGCTGCAGCACAAGACACACGAAGAACTCCCAGAAGGGTACAACGCGATGCCTATATCACAAATACTAGAGTTACAGGAAGGCGCAAGTGAGGATGAAAAGATGATGTGGGTAAAACAAGGGTGCAGCCAATCAGCAACAGACTTACTCTGGCAACAAAATAACTCAGGAAAAGTGGTAATGCCAGTAAAACTATTAGAAATAGCGTTTCAACAATTACACTTTCCAGCACACAACACAAAACAACACATTGCAGCAGAAAAAAAAAAGTGAGTTATGTGTAAATAATAATGTGATAAAAATGTATAGTGTCTGCTCCCTTGTCTGTACATCCCAACCCCACTCCCCTACCCACTTCCATTCCCCTTCCATGATATCTTGGCACTGGTAGTGCCAACAAAATGTTTACATGCATGCACTTAATGCACTTTTATATCTCAAACAGGAGCTACCATGGCATCTAACGGGCAGCCTGCAACGGATAGATTTATTAGATATAGAGAATTCTTAGCTGAGATATGTAGATATTCGTATGAGTGTGGATTATCTGTGTGCATTACATTATTTTTTACAATTATGTTTGGCCTGATTACGTATTGGTTCATAGCGTTCATCTCTATCGAGATGAACGAGGGGGAAGGGATTAACAGGACTAATGTGACAAATGAAACAGCAATTGTAAATACTAAAGAAGGTGATTTTTTGGTATGGGATGGAACTAAACTGGTATGGGGATATTATACGACACCATCCAATGCTGTCATCTCGGAAAATGAAGGTCTGCAGGGAAAAATGCAAAACAACACATTGCAGCAGAAAAAAAAGTGAGTTATGTGTAAATAATAATGTGATAAAAATGTATAGTGTCTGCTCCCTTGTCTGTACATCCCAACCCCACTCCCCTACCCACTTCCATTCCCCTTCCATGATATCTTGGCACTGGTAGTGCCAACAAAATGTTTACATGCATGCACTTAATGCACTTTTATATCTCAAACAGGAGCTACCATGGCATCTAACGGGCAGCCTGCAACGGATAGATTTATTAGATATAGAGAATTCTTAGCTGAGAGATGTAGATATTCGTATGAGTGTGGATTATCTGTGTGCATTACATTATTTTTTACAATTATGTTTGGCCTGATTACGTATTGGTTCATAGCGTTCATCTCTATCGAGATGAACGAGGGGGGAGGGATTAACAGGACTAATGTGACAAATGAAACAGCAATTGTAAATACTAAAGAAGGTGATTTTTTGGTATGGGATGGAACTAAACTGGCATGGGGATATTATACGACACCATCCAATGCTGTCATCTCGGAAAATGAAGGTCTGCAGGGAAAAATGCAAAACAACACAATGTCCCTGCCAAAAGTATCTAATTACAATGCCCGCAGTCTAAATGATCGTAACCCCTCTGCTATATCCTGGTTATATAACACCCCCACCAGCCAGCCCGTCCCCGTAACCAAAAACACACTATTAGATAACATAAAGGAAGAAAATGAAAAAATGACAGCGACATATGAAATATTATATGATGATTGGGCAAAGGGGGGCGGGAAGGAGAAAGGGGGCCACATTGTCCATCGCCCATGAAGCCGGGAAATACATTAGACAAAGAAATAACAGACGGAAAAGGGAGACGGGGAGGAGGAAGTATGATGAATATTATGGGTTAGGATTAGACAAAATGGAAGACCCACGACACCCCCACCAGACAAATAAATGGTATGCAGATATGAGTGCAACGGCTAAGCAAACAACAAATGAGAGCTGTTATGTCTGCTCCCTCATCCCCCATGCTTCAGGCACACCCAAAGTATTGTTACCCAAAGAGTTGCCTATTGTCGATGCCCAGTGTCTCCTTCATCTCACGTTGTGCAGAATTAAGAACACCTTCCAGGCACATGAAGTAACGTTTAGAATGCTGCAGAACGAGAAAACCTGTTATCCAAAGACAGTAGGAGTGGTATGTCTGGAAGAGCCATTTTTTATAATACAAGGGCCACTTTTTTCAGACAACAAATGGAAGGACGAAGAAGTAATGTGCAAGGCTGAAGCACTGAGGGGTGTGGCACCAGAGAAACTGCAATGGATAGAAGAAACATGCACACCAGTATGGACGGAACACATCTCAAAACTAACTTGGGTAACGGCCATTGAAAAACCCTTCAAGCTGCAGAAGGAAATAAACTATGAACTGTGTTTTAAAGGAGAGGGGAAAACCTCCATGGGGGCAAACAAGAACTGTAACAAGACCCTCACCATCCCAGATCTGAGAAAAGGGACAGCGGCCCTCATGGATACGTATTGGGTATGTGGCAACCAGGCATACCTGCACCTCCCACAATCATGGAGTGGCAGCTGATCAATGGCCACCCTACACTCCGCACTAATGGTAATCCCGGAAAGACACATTGACGGGAGCAAGAAGACGCGAGGAAGCACCCAACAGGGTGCGGCCCAGCCAACTGCAGAGCCACAAGTATATGTCCTGTCTTCCGGGAACAAGGAAGGGGTGCTGTCCCGAAACAAACAATCATAGAACTATATATCAAAGGCATCATCGGAATTGCTGGCTCAGATCCCGGATAGATATCGATTATTCAGCTCTGCAGAAACGTTCTTCGCCTCACTCATCCCAAGTATCCAGGCGCAAGCAAATGCAAAGTGGCTCCAAATCACACGTTTGAGCTGATCCAGCTGGCAAATGACACTGAAGAAGGGTTTAACGTAATAAAAGTGGAACTGAGAGCACTACGGCTAATGACCATGCAAAACAGGTATGTCTTGGACCTGTTGACAGCGATGGACGGAGGTGTTTGCCGAAAAATCAGAAGTGCCTGCTGCACTTTCGTACCTTCCGAAGATGCAGACAGCAGCTCCCTGTCCCATGTGATCGAAGCAGTACATAACCTAGGAGAAAGAATGAGAATGGAAGGTGGAGCAGAAGAAAGCACGTGGTTCGACAATATCTTCTCCTGGGTTCCATCGTGTCTGGGAATGACTGTGAAATTCTTGATGCCGGCTCTAGTGTTCCTCCTCTTTATTTTTTGCCTGTGCCAGGTGGGTCTTCGATGTTGTGCTAACGCAGTACCGAATGGTGCAATGATGATGGTGACAATGGGCAACACCCGCGGTGCAATACAAGCTATGCAGGAAGTACAGGTACAAACAGGAACAGATGACACGCCGAGATATCAGCTAGTGCCTAGGTACCACGACAAGGATATAGTAGATAAATTGTGGTATACTACCATTAAAGAGCCTCGTATACTGGAATGGTACGAGGAGGTGTGGGTGGACTTGGAAGGGGAGAACGGATGCATATACCTGACTTGTACCCCAGATGAATATGCTAGGAGAGGTGAGAGCCTGAGAGGGGTGTGCAGAGCATGGATGCCCATAAAAGGCACACCTGCATGGGATGACGCAGTAATTGACGAGGAAGAGTGCAGGAGATTGGAGGATTTAAAGAATTCATTACTTAAGTAACGAAAGGGGGAAAATGTAGGGGAGGATTGGTCCAAAAGACCCCCCTCCCCTGCATCCTCTCCCCCGGTGAGGGCCATGGCTCGTCAGGGGTCCCCTCCCTACCACCAGGGCCCAGGTGGTGGATGGGTCACCTGCCGAAGACATTGACCAAACCTGCCGAATTTAGCTAGGCCTCGGGAATCATTTCGTCTAATAAACATGGTTTGAGCCCTGCGCACCGCAGCGCGGCCCCCACCCTTGGAGAGTTTCAATTATCCCAGTGGCCACAGCTCTCTGGCAGATCCGCTGAGAGCCCGTTCCCACGAACAAGACGGACATGAGCTAGTGTAAGATACCAACACTGTAACATTTCACCTTCCGCAGTGTATCACTGCTCCCAGCATGACCCGGCCAGCAGGGCCTGGATGGAAAAAGAACTGTAAAATGGTCCTTTGACAAAACCAAAGTTCCCAAATATTAATGAGAAAACTACCTGCGATGAAAGTGTTCTCTCCACAACCTCTCTGACTAAAAAACCTGTAAAATGTATAAATATGGCAGAATGTGTGCTCATACGACATTAGGAATGAAGCACCCATCCCTGCAGATATGCGCAAATAGTAAAAGCGTCCCGGGGGTTTTCGTGTTATGTGTGTCATTGAAAAGATTGCACCCCATGGTCCCGCGCCATAACCGAACTAATGCTGCTAGAGTGCAAAGAAAGACAAATGCAACCATATTGAGGGCTCGCGTAGAGGGTGCATGAAAATGCACCCTATGTGTGGGTCCAAGCCCCCTATGTGCCACTGCTGTCAGTCTCAGTGGCGAGTTGTTTCTGTGTGCTCCACCAACCTTACTACTACCTCACTTACTGCGAATGTATAAGCATATAACAAAATGTTGTGTTGTCAAAAACATAGTGTACAAGTAATGTGCTCGGATTGGCTATATGAAAGGCATTAGCAATGTTAAAATGCGAGCTTTGGAATGACTCAATTAGTACTGTATATTATTTGAATGTTTATGCTTCTTCCACCTAAAATCGGCAACACACGAGGAAAATACCTTTGTGAGCACATGCAAGGCCATTCCCCCTCCCTCTCAGCGAAGGCTGCCAGACGAAAAAGCAGAGGCCCGTGCCGCGCTGCTCCACCTCCCCCAACTCGGCTGGAGCCGCTTCAAAGATTCGTAGTTTCCCCTGCAGCAACCAAGGCCACGGCCTGCCACCTGTATTATTTACAACCCAGCAGTAAACCTCAGCCTGAAAACACAAATCCAGAGGCGCCCTTTCTTAAGCTCCACGACCCACTGGCTCACCCTAGGTTAATGGCCCCTGTAAAAAAAGGACATCCAATATTATGGCAACATTACAGCAACACATCCATAATGTCTTCTAACAAGACATGATGACATGGACCGCCTGTCCCATGACCCGAGACCCAACCCCACGGCCTACGGTACCCGGTCAACAGGACACTGGTAACCATGTATTGATAAATCGCCAACAGACCCCACTCTAGGTGCATTCCTCCTGTGTTGCATTAACCTGTAGAATAACCTATTGGAAGATTTACTAAGGAAGATAATATTGCAAATGGTTGAATGACTGCGGTGTGCATGGCCTAGGGCAAGAAGTCAGGAAAAGACATTCATCTCTGACACTGGCTACAGTGGCACAACAACACCGCCCGGATGAACCCAGCTGACCTGCCAGGCCCAGCCCAACCCACGAGGCTAACCAGTGACGTCCTCCAGCCGCGGCCAACCACATCGCAGCAGCACCTATAGCTAGTCATCGCCACCCAATCCCCATGAACTTGTGCCCCCTATAGTATGTAGGTTCTGATGACGTTCTTTGTAAATATGTACGCCTGTCTTTGCTATTGTCCGACAGAGCGCTCTCGGAGTTTGCAGAGTTCTTTGCATGCCCTATTTTGACTGATAAACTCCCATTTACGCTCACCCGCACTTTGTCTTGGCCTTATTCCCATCCTGGGAGAGTCCATTATTGTCTCTCATTGTGGGGAGGATCGTGCTGGCTGGGGACGCTCGCCTTCAATGTGTATTCAGTAAAAAAAAAACTTTGATAAAGGGGCGTTATGGTTAAGTTGCGTTACTAAAAAACTATGAAATTCAGTAAAAAAACTTTGTTAAAGGCACGTTATGGTTAAGTTGCGCTACTAAAAACCTATGAAATTCAGTAAAAAAACTTTGTTAACGATACGTTATGGTTCCAAGTAAAACCGAAAAACCCCTGAAATTCGCCAGTTATGGTAAGCTATGCAACCATAACTCACGCCACCACTGTGCATTACTAAGACTAACACCCAGGACATCAGAAATGACATCACAAATGTCATTGATGACATCACTGATGACATTACATGTCTAACTCACTGTTTTTTCTTTTAGTGATATATCTTAGACAGTAATAGTTAGGAACAAAGAAATCAAAAAGCACTATATTTGTATATATATTTCAAATGTGTTCTTACAATAATTCACTTAAGGTCCACTCACAGCATATGAAATATATACATAAGAAAAATACACACTTAAAAGATAGCAATGCTTTCTGTGTATGAAGAGAATCAGTAAGGTTATCAACACTTTCTTATTGTTCTGTTGTTTTTTATTACTGTACTTTCTCTGGATGTGTTCATATTTGTATTTGCATTACTTTTTTAGGGTGCAGTCACATCATGGGATATTTGTACATAGGGGAGTACTAGGTTTGAAGCAGAGCAATCTTTTCTGTGCAAAAAGATAATCAGTTAGGTTGTGAACACTTTCTGCTTCTACTGCTGCTTTTTTTGCGTACTTCACTTTCTCTATGATACATATTTATATTTGTATGTGTTGTTGTGTCATTCTGTTTTGTATGTAGTAATGAAATGATGTAGTCAGTGGTTTTATTAGCTACTTATTACATGTTGCACAGTACAGAAAACTCTAATAAGAAAGCATTTTTTATTTTACTATTCAACATGGGAAAATTATTAATATTGCACTTCCATCAGGTATGCTGTACACAATCCTCATATTTATACATGAGTAGCTTAGTATATTGTTAAGAACTTCATAATAGAATGCTATTTGTATCAATGCATTGTCTAATGCACTACATAGCTGAAGATATCTATTCCAATGATCCTTAACAGTTTTTCTGTCAACATTATAATAAGAATCCCTTGTACAGAGTTTTTTATAAAAAGTAAATATACATGTGATATCATCAGTGATGTCATCAATGACATTTGTGATGTCTTCTTTGATGTCCTGGGTGTTAGTCTTAGCAATGCACAGTGGTGGCGCGAGTTATGGTTGCATAGCTTACCATAACTAGCGAATTTCCGGGGTTTTTCGGTTTTACTTGGAACCATAACGTCCCTTTAACAAAGTGTTTCTACTGAATATATATATACACATATATATTTAAAAATGGTCAATTGTTCAAAGGTCGATTCGAACCCATGTAATTCAGTGAATTCGGGCATTCGAACAATTGTGTTAGAACAATTTGAGTAATACCTATTTTTAATCCTGAATAGTGCTATGCTAAACATAGGGGTTTGAACCACCAACCATCTAACACGAACTTGGACCTCTGGGCCGCCATGGCTCCATCACGGCAAGCCCAAGTAGAGAAAGTGGGTGGGGCTTAACTTACACAGTTTGCAACACCTCCAGAGCACAAAAAGAGCATGCAGATTGGCTAAAGTCAGCAGGTCAATGGCAGGAGGAGGTGGATGTAAAAATTATAACAGGAAGCAGGAAATGTGATTTTTTTGAGGTCGGAAGTGGAGGATGACCAGAGAGCAGCAGGAGGAAAGAAGGAGCAGAGGATTATGGAGGCAATTTGTGGTGCAGTTGAGGTGTTGGTCACAGACTAGAAACGGTTCTGTAATGTGAGTGTGAGTGATTGTGTGGCAAGTGAATAGATAAGATACTGTAAGGAGTGTTTGGGAAGCAAATGATACTTAGTGACTTTGTGTAGTAGTAGTGTGGAGTTAAGAGTAGTAGTGTGGTTCTTGGAGTAGTAGTATTGTGGAGGAGGCTGGAGAGTAGTAGCAGCAGTAATAGTGGGGAGGAAAGAGTAGTAACATCAAAGGGTGGTGGCGCGGACTAGACTGTGTGAGATAAAAGAAGCAGAGGAGAGAGAGTAAAGGTGGGAGATGGGGAGACACTGTAGAGGCGTAGGGTAGAAGGAGTGCGTAGAGGAGCAGTGGCAGAGCTAGTGGGGAAACAGGGGTGGTTGTCCCCCCTTGCTCCACCCTGATGCCCAGTGTGTCCCCCACCCCAGGCTCCCACAAGGCTGGCCTGCAGGCCGCTCCACTCGGAGTGTCCACAGTCCATGGTCCGCCATGCATTTACTTATTTTAAATGCATGTAAAAGAAAGAAAAATGAGCACACGGCTGCACACACCTCCGGCAGCCATTCCCTGGATGGGATGAATTACTCATCTGTTTGGTGTGGAGGGTGTTGAAAATTGCACCCTGTTCTGAGTTTACTTTTCATGTCCCTGTGATCCACTGGCGACATGGGAGAAGCTCTTCTGCGCCTTCGAGAGGTGTGCAGATGAAGGGCTCAGATTTGGAATTTCTCATAAGGAACTCTGTTCTAGGCAAATGAGAGTACAGAAGGCAACATTCTGATTTCAAATATGGAATTTGGCACGTGCTAAACTACAAGTCGGTAAAGCAAAATATTTTGGCACAGGCCCAGACTTTCTGGAGGTGACACAGGCTGCGGGGTGTTAGGCACCAGTGCACCAACAGGCAGGCTGGACACAATTGCTACTCTGTAGCAAATCAGCCTCCCAGCGGGAGCAGCCTGCATGCACTTCATTTCAGCCTGAGCCTCAGTGAGCCACCAAAACCCACCACGGCGACAGCAGCAAAGCAAAGTCCTCCCTGCTGCTGGCCTCCCCCTATCCGGCCCGGACTTGCTACTGCTGCCCTGCCTTACTCAGACCATGTCCGGGCCTGACCTACTGCCTGCCTGCCCTGTCCTGTCCGTGCGTGCCGTGCCCTGCAGAGAGTGGCAGAATTCACAGTGAGCAGAAAGAGAGAGCAGGTAAGCCATAGTAGAGTTTACTTACAAAAAACAAATTGCATAATAAAGCCACATGACAGCACGTAATTCCTTTTAGTAACATGTTAATCCTAAAGAATAGCATTGTGGGTTTAATTTTCACATCCTCAGTGGAAAACTATACCTGAAAAATCTAGTTAACCCCACTGGATTAAGAAATGTATCCAAGTTGTGTAATAAACAAAGATAGAGATGTAGATCCTTTGCAACAAACCTCCAGCTCATTGTTATTCATGATGTTGAAACATTAGATTTTTCTTGCATGTCAAGGTAGTAGGTAGTAGTCATCATGGACATGGGCACATCTTTAAATGGGCGCTTTGTGTTGCTCACATTAGATAGCACAGATTTGCAAGGTGACAGGTGCTTTGCGAGCTCTTTGAGTTCGAAATGTTCCATCATGCATACGAAAGGCTCTGCCACTAACAAAAGAGCTGTGCTGTGCCTAGCTGTGACTTGGGAAACTAGTAGGCCTTGAAGGTCCGGACAGAGCCGATTCTATATTTGGCTCAGGAGAAAGAGAAACCGTCCTTCTTGAGCCTTTGCACTAAAGGCACACTCTGTAAAATTAAACAATAAATAGTGGTATGGCGTACCAATGATTTATATTACACTTGCATCTCTGCCTAATCCACAGCTAGACCTTCTTTCCTGCTTTTGTTTCCTGCTTTTGTTTCCTGCATGCCCCAATAAACATTGCAGAAACGATGTTCGTCATAACTATTGCTGCATTGCAACCTGATGTGCCAGTGGCGTTGCTTGGAGGGGGACTAGGGGAGCCAGTGCCCCCCCCTGAAATCATGTGCCCCCCTTCATCCCCCACCTACCTAAGGCGAGCTGTGACTGTGTTCTCTGTTCGTGGTGTTATTTGTGACACTCACTGAGTCAAATGTCTGCAGATCACAGGGCAATACTCCCTTTGTCCCAAAGTGAGAGTGATCGAGCAGCTTGCAGCCCCTCCCATCAGAATGTAGCCACAAAACTGCTAATGATGGGCCATTAGTCACTGAATGGTTTTGTGCCTGGAGGTACAGTGGGGTGTGGGTAGATGGTGTGCACAAAAGGCTCTCTGCAGGAGTACTTGTGACGTCACATATTACCTTTCATAGGTGCCCCCCCTTTTATCTGTGCTCCCCTACTTTTGTCTTTGGCCCTCTCTGTTCCCTTCCTAAATTTGATTCCTGGTGAAGCCCCTGCTGATGGCCCACTGAGCGCCATCACTGAAGACTCTGCCCCAGTCAGCCCAAGATTGGCAGGAACTCTCGCTAAGCACAAGAGAAGAATTTCTAAAATCAGAAAGCCTTCCTTGCACTCTAGTCTCATTGTGCTGTTCAGACAGTTCAGTCGGCAAATACATTACTGGTTCAAAAATCTGTGTGAAACCTTCATGCCCCATGTACAAATCGCAACAGGGCCCACACAGATTTTCATAATGTGCAGGCAAAACAAGCACTGATGGGTTACGGTAACTAGGAAGCCCTTTACTTCTTAACACGAACTCACATATACCCATCAGACATGTTCCCTCCATGAACTCTAAGGAAACCGTGTTGTCGCCGGAATGGGACCATGCTTATTTACATGAATGCATTTTGCTCAAAACTTACCGGCCCAGAGTTATTACATGCATGGTAGGCTTATAGAGTGTTATGGTCCCCCTTAGTATGAGTGCTTACCCTCAGTCCTACTACTATGTTGCTTTCCTGGGAGTGGACATTTCACTTATCACTAAGTGCCCCTGCAGGCAGCACTGAGTGTTTGTACTGATAGTGCACAAGATATCATGTTCATGGTTCAGACGTGTTGTGGATAGGATGGAAGGAGGAGAATATTAGTCCTTGCCTATCCAGAGAGCAAACAACTCACTGAAATGCAGTTAGGAACTACTAGCAGTAAACGTTTTTCAGAAAGGTTTTGGGTTCAACTTGTGCTTCAGAACACATAAGCCTGTCGGTACAACAGTCATTCAACCCCTGCTATTTTTCGTGGCACTTTTTGCTGAAATGTTTTACCCCAAAAAATAAAAAATATGGGGGCATATAGGGGGTAGGGTGGGGTGGTGCATATGGAATAAATAATAGCGGAGAGAGGTTTGGGGCAAACCCGTCTAATCAAAAAGAAAAAATGGATGATTTTTTTCTGAAAAAGATTTTCGGCAAAAAGTGCCGAAATTGGCGTAAAATGAACATAGAACCAAGCCTGCCTGTCTTAGACATAGATACTAGTTTTCTGCCACTCTAAAGAGCCCAACATGTTTCTATGGAGCATTATTAGAAATATGTGCGACATTATTCAGGGGAACCATACAGGATATTTTACCACTGGTTTTCTCAGAGATCAAAGGGAGTGCCAAACAATTAAAGATTCCCGGGGTCTGTAGGAATATGTGGAATTTGTGTGCACAAATCTGTGTAAAAATATGCACTTACTATATTTTGGTGACGCAAAAAAGATTTGGAATATTTGGAATGTGATATAGCGATAAAGCTACCCCAAAGTAACAGTGATGAGCAAAGCAATTGGCAGTAGCATCCGCTTTAACCTTAATAGTGATATGGGCAGATTAAATTCAAAGGAAAAATGTCCCACAGCGAGCTTGCAACCCGTCTTTGCCATCAAAAAAATTAAAACAGTCCATTAGATGGCTGCCACTGACTGGGACTCCAAGTGTAGCATCTCGTCTACTTCCACGATGGTCAGCGGAGCCAGAGAAGGGGGCGTGTGGATGGAGCTTGTGACAAAGTGGTATCCTCATTTGTGAATTTCGGTAAGTGGCTCGTTTGAACTTTAAGTTGGTAGTCTCTAGTGGAGCGGTGAGAGGAGCAAGCAGAGGACGGTGCAAAGGTTGCTGGTTGAGTGGAAGAGAGGGCGTGAGCAACCAACAGCTTGCTCGTGATGCAGTCTTATAGGTGTTAGTCAAGCCCACTCTCTGAGCAACCTGATTAGTTGCTGGCACCCACCCAGGTGCCAATAAGTGGACCAGTTGCATTTGGGTTAATTAAGCCAATAAATGAATCAACGTGTCGCCTACCTAGCCTCACCAGTCTTAAGTTTGTTTCATGGAATTTAAATACGCAATGCTATGGCCCGGCAAAAGCTTCTGTGCTGAGCATCACAGCACACGTCTTCTTTGGTTCGCAGACAGTCTATCACACACACTCAGTGAGTGTAAGCACACACCTGGAATCTGTGCCTATTAAATGGCTTGCACAATGGAAGATTCTCACACAGTGTAGCACAGCCTCGTCCTGCTCCATGACAATTCATTGGATGGATGGTAGACTGACATGGAAGGCAAAACATCCCAATTGAGGACCCACAAATGTAACATAAATAAAGGAATGAAAACCAGCTTTACCTTCCCCCGCAGCGACGTATTAGCTCAAGAGCGTTGAATATTTTTATGAACCAGGATCAGGAGATGCCAATTAGATTACTGCCCATAATGTACCCTCTTTCGGCTACAAAAAAGTAAAACAGCTTCAAACATTAGATGTGCTGTTTCCCCTGCTATGATGGCAAATGCTTGCTAGCCTTTTTATATGCAGTCTTGCAGTGGGCAAATTGCTCATCTTGTGTCTCTGCTGAATAACACTGTAAATCAATGCTCTGGAGGTTGCAATAAAAATACTGTTTGTCGATGGTGACAAATCCAGCCTCTCAATTTCCATACATTCTCCCATGGGGAGAGAGGGAGCCAGGGGAAAGGATCATGTATTTAGTTACATAATTTTTGCGGCTTTTGTGATGGATGGGATATCCAAGGTAATAAGGAGTGGTGTGATAATTAAGCGTGCCAGAATTTCTTTGCTTGGGAGTTCAAGAAAGAAACTAACAAGTAAATCATCAATAAGAGTGAATACAGAATACAGTTCCTTTGTCTGTGAAGAACAGGAAAATACAGAATACACTTTGGAATAAGTACCAATAGGAAATCAGAAGAGCCCACCATATTGTCAGAGAACACATAGCACTAAATCCAGCTTGAAGACTTGAAATTCATGGATCAGATCTGGCATTGCCGAGTCTGCAATATTTCATCACAATACAAAGGTAATCAGGTATCGTCTCTCTATGGAGATGTTGTTGTTGCCAATATTCTAGGCCAGAAGCTGCCTTCACATTGCTTAGAGAAAAAAGGTCTACATGCAAACCTTTCTTCTCTTCCCCTAGGAATCATCTACCATACTTAGACTCTTTCCTTTTTATTGTAGACTCCCATTCTACTTAGGAATCCGGTATCATTCTCAGGAACTGAGGTACAGATTTAAAAACGGCCGTTGTTTTAGCTGGAAACAGTCAAACTGTTCACAGTCCATGGAAAGAACAATGCTTGCATAGTGTACAAAGATAAATAAAATAATCAAGAAAGTACACTATGTGATGCTGTCTACAAGACACATATCTAAATTGATCAGGGCTGATAAGTGGCACCAGGAGGTACAATGGACCATACAGGATTTGGCTTATATTCTTCCATTAAATGTTAATTTTCACATATAATGCAGTATGTTGCCGCTTTTTGGAATTGTGACCCTGGCCCCCGCCAATCTGGCCGAATCACTAAGTGGTAAATGGAAATGCAACTGATTTATTTGAAAATAGAGGGGCAAACCATTTTGGGGCTGAAATCTTGCATATTATGTTTGAAGATTACTTGCCCTCATTGCATACTGGGTTATTTCTGAGCTGGTGGGAAATCCGTTCAACTGCAGCCTTCTTCACTGCTGTATCCTACCAGCTGAAATCCTCATTCCTTAAAGGACTGCATTCTGCACCTCAAGGTTTTTTTCCTGCCTAGAGGTTTTTCTCCCTTGGTGGTTGCCGTGGGGCTCCCCTTTCCTATCAGAGATCTCGGTGGGCAGTTGGGAAACTACTGATTGCTTACCATTTTCAGCATTTACAGTCTACTACATTTGAAACACAGGTACGTGTTTCTACATTGTTATATCCTGATGTGAACCTGACAGTTTGCAACGTCCAGCTGGTGGCTGTATTTCAAGCCCCAACTGCTCAAGTGCAACTTTGAAAGTGGAAAATGCCACCCTAAAGCAGGTTGTTGCCAATCAACAATCCCTGGATGCACACCTGCAAGAGTTCATAGAGTTCATGTACAGTGCATTTCACTTTTAAAGATACTTCTTTTCTAACGGATCGTTTCAAGATTGGAGTAATCATTTTCAATATGGCCAATGGTGCATTACTTTGAGCCACTACTATGGTATAACTAAAAACCATATTGCAGATGACTAGCCAGGATTTTTAAAAACTCTAATAGCAATGTTCAGAAAAACTAAACTGACTTACACTTCCCAGGAAGTTTACATTGCCTAGATCTTAGTCAAAGAAACCAAAATATACAGACATATGTGAACTGCTCCAAGCAGTTAGCCGCTGAAACAGCTTGACCCGAAGAAGCACCAATAACATGTTTTCATAGAGGCTTGAATAAACACCTAAAAGACAAACTGACTCATATACCAAGAACTGATATTGGAAATCCAAGGAGGAGACAAAAGAGCCACACCTTGTTAACATGAAACACAAACTAGTAATCCATCAAACCCCTCTATTTGGTTGAATACTTAATCTGGCTATCTTCACGTTTCTTACCATCTCGGCTTGTAACATCCAACATCATTCCTGACATTTCATTTCATTTCTAACCAGGCTTAAAATGGCTTATTTGAGCCATAGACCCAAGCCTCGACACATATGCAGATTTTTATTTAGTGAATGCGAGAAATGCACGTTACCTTCAGGCGAGGCTAAGCAAAAGTGTTCATAATTGTACATTGAACAGAAAATAGTGTTTTCATTCAAGTGTCTGGAATGGGAGTCAAGTGACCTTGGTTTTAGAACACTGTGTGGTGCTTAAAGTAAACAATCCCTATGACTGCTATCCAGGCATTCTGGGATGAGCACTAAATAGTAAACAAAGACTGAGATAGCAATATTAAAGAACTACAAAATTACAAAAAGACTACAGAACTTCCTGAGAAGCCTCATGCTGTCAGACAGCTTTATAAAGTGGATAGAATGTGCATTAGCGTTGTTTTTAGTAGAAACAATCTTTTGGCTTCCCACAGAAAAAATGTTGGGCACTGGGATTTAATAGATCGGAATTGCAGGATGTTTATTAATTTTAAGCCACATAAAATGCCTTCTAAGGGTAAGAACGGTATGTAAGGAAGTTAGGCCTAGTTCTAATCTTATCATGCACACAGGTACGCAACTAGGTTTACCTAAGATGTGTTGCAATATTACTGTTACCACAACTTGTTATTGTGAAGTTATTACCCAAAAGTGTCTTGCCACTTGATACTGAACACCAAAGGTGATTAAGCAACTTGCGGGTGTATCCCTTGCTGGTTTCAAGGCCATACAAAACAGTTGGAGCTATGTTTTGTTGACATACCGTGAATAGTCCAATAATACTAAAGCCGTTGTGTGTCCTGTTGGTTTTTGGTCAATGCAATGCAGGAGCTCCCTCGGCAGGGATGCCATTCGGGGATCACCAGGGGTCAAAGCTGCAACCACTGCGTACTAACTTGTGACCTCTGCCACTGCCTTTGCGACCCCTGCACCCAGGGTCTCTGCTTCCAAATGATGTAGGCTCTTGCTTGGTGCACACTGAAAATTGACTCCAGAAGAGGAGGACTGGTGGTGCTGGACAGGCAAGGAAATTATGCCAAAATTTGCTCGTATACATTTCCTTCAATTCAATCCCATTGCAGCTCCCCATATTCAGTTTCAGTTAATGCCATATGTAAGGTCCTGCCTACATGGGTGGAGACGTGTGTTTCTGAGTACATCGGCAGGATGAGACTGGTATGATCAGGTCAGAGGGTGCCAGCAGCAAAGACCATTAGCAGCCCCATTTCTTGGCCCGGGCTGTGCGGGCGACAGACTGGGTGTGGAGCTAAATAACTCGGGAGAAGGGTGCAGTAAGAGGCCCAACCATAAAGCTGTTCCAAACTTCCCAGACGACAGATTAAGCAGCCTGCTGTGCCGATGAGTGCTCCTCTGCCGTGTGCCGGCTGGCTGATCTCTGCCGACTTCGATGCATTCGGAATATGCAAACAAAGGAATGCATATTCCAAACGCAGCATGTGAGATGCTCTGCAGTCACACCCAGTGCCTCACATTATTTGTGCTGATAGCCTTTCAACTGGAGCAATTTATAAGTGATGGCTCATTTAACAAGCCATTGTTTTCATACAGTATGTGCTTAACATTTCAGTGTTAAGAACTGAACATGGGTCATTTTTATTTACCAGGCCAGCACAAGTATCACTTATCTGATCAAACCTATGCATTCTTCAAAGAGAATTAATCTGCCACACAGAAAAGTTTTAAACAATTTTCTTTATTTACTTGTCTCTTTATTTGACACACCAAAACGTTTTCTTTGGTATATTACTTCTTAGTTACATACGACGTATCCCTGGGACGGTTAACTGTTGTTTTCTTGTAATGTTCTTGCTTAAGTATTCTAGTGGCTGCTTTGGGACATGGACTAAATTAATCAGCTTGCATCAAAGCCCTTTTAATTTTCTAAACAAGCCAACCACTGCCTATCGTGCACACCAGATGGCACCTCAATGTGACTTGGCACCTTGATTAGGAAAGCAGAGTTCATTGTGTATCACCACGCAGACAGTAGTACATGGCAAATCAATGCAGTGATGTGTGTGCAGCAATGATTTCTGTGCTGCACAAGTCACCATCCTGTTTGTTAATGCCATCTATGTGGTGCTCCCTTGTGTAACACCCACTTGAGAATCAGGCCCTGAAAAAATATTGGGCTCCAGTGCTGATGTGCGCACTGTGGGCCTGATTCTCAAGTGGGTGTTAATTACCGAAAATGTTATAGAAAGTGGTAATTACATTTCCGGAAATTAACACCTATTCTGAAGGTGGCGCATTCTTCCGAAGACATACTGAATTCGCTACTTTGGGAACGCAGCACTTTTTAATTACGTGATATATGTTTGCTCGATGAGTGTTGTAGACGGAGCTACAGTTCCCATCACTCTTAGTACTAGACGCGGGTTGAACGCGTCATTCGGGGCTGACTCAGGCCATAACTGACTCGCATCAACACGAATCGGGTTGCGATTTGCTGCTTTTACTGTTTTATGTGTTTTGCGTGTTTTTAATTGCAGATTATAAGGGCAGACCACTCAGAATTGTATTTATACTTGCATTCTATATTATTAGGTGTTTTATAATTTCTTAAAGATTTTTTAGGAAATGCGCTATTAATGTCTGATTAAAATGAATACACAACTTGCAATAGGCACATTAAGCCTGAGAAGCACAGAGGTTTGAACAACCGACAACGCGGTACCTGTAACTTACGTGATATATGTTTGCTGGATGAGCAATGTAGACGGAACTACAGTTCCCATCGCTCTTAGTACTAGACACGGGTTGCATGTGTTATTCAGCACCGACCCAGACAATAACTGACTCGCGTTAGCGCGAAGCGCTGACATGAAGCCTGTTTTGGCCTGTTTTATGGCCTGGAATGGCAGTCGGCAGGGAAGGCTGCTGCTCCTGGCTGTGTTGCTGTGATTTCACTCCATTAGGTGAGAATTAGGTGAACTATATTGTTTGGTGGGGATGGCTTGGATACTAGAAGGAAGACAGTTTATTTATGATATATTAGCACTTTAGATTTTGGACAATAATACAGGGGCCATTACATTGAGAAGCTTAAATAAAATAAGAAATCTAGGAAGTGTTATTCCCTAGAGATGCGTTCCCATACAATTAAGAAATTGGAAGGCATTAAGGCTGGCTTAAACAATGCCGGATCAGTGTGTGCATGTAAAGCAATATACTGGGCACATCAAATTGAACAAATGGTTTATTGCTTGTAGGGATAAACTGGTAGAAGAGACCCCCAACCATCTGCACAAGTAAACTGACTCCTCAAAGAATAACATTCTAACACAAAGCTCAGGATTGCTCTGATGTCATCAATAGCTAGGATTCCATCAGTAGAACAAGGAATGGGAATCAGATAACACATTAACATATAATAGAAAAGACATCAACATAACACACCCCCCTCCCTTATTTGAACACCAAATTTCTATTTACACAAAACAATGTATAATACATGTAATTCGAACAATGACCTTATATAAAGTAAAAGGCGTCTGTTTGCTCAGCAATTTTAGCTCCTCACCTTCGCAACCCTTGACAGGCTCCAGACCTGCCACTCTCCAATTTCACAGAACGGTCAAAAACGTGTACAACCTTAACCGGATCCGAATACAACGGATCACCCTTTTTCTTTATAACAGCTTTCCTTATTCTAACTAGATCGCCCACTTCAACTATAGTCTTCTTTCTTGGAAATTTTTCATTAACTTTCTCAGCACACTTCCTCTTTCATTCATCCATATTCCTTTTCACTTCATCCACCACCTCATCCGTTTCTCTGGCCTGGCCTAACCAAGCTGGGGATAACATCGTGTTACTCCTCCATCCTCTCATTAATTCAAATGGACTAACTCTTGTTTCGGCATTAGGAGACATCCGCAACGCATACATTTATTCCTTTACTGCAACTTTCCTGTCCAACCCACACGCATTGGCATTCCTAATACCTTCCATTATACAGCGGTTGACCCTCTCGATTATACCATTGGCTTGAGGGTAATACAATGCAGTCTTTTTATGCTTGATTCCACATCTGGACATGTACTCTTGAAAGAAACCTCCAGTAAACTGTGGACCGTTGTCCGTCAACACACTCCTTGGCAAGCCCTCTCTCTCAAATATCTCTTCCAGAAATGCTACAATAGATTGACCCATGACTTCTCTCAATATTTTGAACTCTGTCCACCTTGAAAACATATCTACTATAGCCAACACAAACCTACCACAACCTCTGCCCATATCCACTGGGCCTAAGATATCCATGGCAAGGTCTTGCCACACACCCTTAGGCCCTTCAATTCCTTTCACAGGTTGCACTACAGCAGATATGCTCTTCCCTGACTTCATGCAGTCTACACATCCTCCCACGGTTTTCTCAATCTCGCGGTCCATACCCGGCCACCAATAATCAGCCTTAATTACTCCCTTGGTTTTATACGTACCAATATGGCCTTGATGCGCAATAGCAATTAGTTTTTTTCTAAAACATACTGGAACAACAAGCTTATCCCATCGATATATTAGACCATTCTTCACAGATAATTCCTCTCTCACCTCCCACAAAGCCCGCTCTTCTCCAGATAACAATCTTTTCTCTGGCCAACCATCCTTGATAAAATTGGTTATCCGCCTCCACATTTCATCAGACAACAATGCTTTAACCCATTCTTCTTTGTGAAGTACACCTTCCACCGTAGCAAATACCATACTTTCAACTTCAACAGACTCCTTCTCATCTTCCTCAACACTAATCCTTACTCTAGATGCATGATCGGCCTGCACATTGTCCTTACCGGCTTCCACTTCAATGTTAAACTTGTGACATTGCAATCTTGTCACCCAACAGGCAACTCTCATTGAAACTTTGTCCAACCCTTTGCTTTCAAATATAGCCTTCAGCAAGTTTTGCCACACATTTCAAAGTATGCTCAATTCTTTTTGCAATCCCAATTACTTCATCTAAGCAAGGGTCATCTTTTAGCCACACTTCCTCTCTGATGCTGTCATTGGCACAATGTAACATGAACTGATCTCTAATATGTTCATCCAGACTTACACCAAATTTGCAGTTCAGCGATAAATGCCTAAGCGCAGTGATGTATTCCTCTACAGTTTCACCCTCATGCTGAGATCTCATACCAAAGTGATAGCGTTCCAACACAGTACTTATCTTTAGTTCAAAATGTTTATCCAGTTTTGCCAATGCTGCATCAAAGTCATTCAGACCTTCCTCAACATCCAGTTCGCTCAATTCAGGTAAAGTTTCAAAAATTCGCTGCCCCTCATACCCCAGAAGATGCATAAGCATAGCCAACTTTCTTTCTACTGACATGCCATTGCCACATGTGGCTTTCTTATAATGGAGAAAACCTTTTTTCCAGGGCCCCCATTTAATTCTCGCGGGGTCCGGGGTCGGTAAAAACAACTGGGGACCCGGGATTCCGGATACAGCCATGGTGCCAATCCAAGTCTGTAGTGCTCTCCGAAATGAGCTACCTATCCACCAAAAGCGAAAAACAGAATGTCACTCACTTGCCACCTGCAGCCAATGTTTCAAAATATAAGCGCTCATCTCCTGTAAAAACACTGCTCTCCTCTTAACAATTCCACCATGTGATATCAAAACCAAACATGCGCAATATTGCTTGCAGGTCTCCAGAAGGTAAGCTCAGAGAAGGTTCAGCGCACTTTCCCTTCAGTCCAACGTCGTAGGCCAAGTCGGGGGGGGCAGGTCCTCACCCGTAGGCCTGGCGGTTGGAGGTCTCAGTCCGGGTAACTCCTCCCACTCCGGCTGCTGCTTTCCTCTTGCAGCACATCCCATCCTCGTCGCCAATGTAAAGCAATAAACTGGGCACAACAAGTTGTACAAATGGTTTATTGCTTGTAGGGATAAACTGGGTAGTAGAGACCCCCAACCATCTGCACAAGTAGACTGACTCCTCAAAGAATAACATTCTAACACAAAGCTCAGGATTGCTCTGATGTCATCAATAGCTAGGATTCCATCAGTGGAACAAGGAATGGGAATCAGATAACACACTACATATATAGAAAAGACATCAACATAACAGTGCACATACCACTGATGTTGTTACTCTTATTGAGGAACAGGCCCTTGATGTTCTTTTTATAACAGAAACATGGTTTACAGAGGTGTCACATGCAATTATTTACAATTTAATACCTGATAACTTCCTAATCCAACATATTGATAGAGTGGGTACACGTGGTGGGGGCATTGCAATTATTTATAAAGATGTATTGCACATTTTCCATTTTAAATCACTTGACTGGGGAAGTGAATCACAAGTGGGAGAAGAACGGCCTGGCAAGTGTGTTCTGGAGGATCCCGGGCCCACCAGTGGTGATGGTCGTTGGCGCTCTGTGTCGGGACCCACGGCTGCCTGCATCTCCCAGTGACGCATGGTGAAGAGGAGCAACGTGGTTGCCCATGCCCCCCCTCCATGCCCGGGACAAACAGCAGTGATTGTGTGATTGTACTCCATATTGGAGCTTCTGGCCTGCAGCTGGCAGCGTTCCCCTGCGCAAGGGGGAGGCAAAAGCCACATGGCCACCCATGTCAATTATGAGTAAGTGCTCAAAACATGCCATACTGCTATCTAAACCTTCCTGGCACTCACTGTGCATATGTGTTCATATTTAATGTATATGCATTTTTGCCTATCTGCATAATGAAACACATAGACCTATGTATATTATGCATGTACTTATATGTATGTTTATACATTAACATTCATTTTGTTGAGAAACTGGGCCACATAATAGCTTTTGTCTGCAATGTAAACGAGACTGGCAGCTTGCACTACACTCGCTGTATATGCGTGGTAGCTCTGGAAACCAACGATGCCCCCAGATTAGTCCAGATTAGTGTCATTAGTTACAACTCCTTAATGACATTATAAGAATGCCTGTGTTTTATACAGCACCACTATCACCCGGAATCATATTTCTGAGTGCTTGGTAACCAATGTTATTTATTGTTGTCAATATTACCCACAATGTGGTACTCAATTTATCAATCTGAGAAGTCGGCAAGAACGGGAGCTGAAGGGATGAGTCGATCAGACAGGGGCACCAAACCTATGGCGCATAGCATGGTCAGGCTCTCAGGGGGAGTGTGCTGCGTTTAAGCTACCCTCTCAGCTATATAACAACCCAGTGCATTGATGATTGCCTTCTTCCATAACGCATCAGCACTCAACCGCATGATGAGATCACACATGGCTAAGTTTATGGTTTAAACGTCACTGAGGAGATCTGCTGCCTCAAATACACCCCTGAAGGCATGCTAAAGGAGGTAGAGAAAGACATGTGTGCTAACTTTAAATTTTCAGTAAGTCACACATTCACCCCCAGCCCCCAACAATGGAAGCATGTATGTAGTTGAGCAAACTCAGTGAACCCAACCCCTCTGGGTTGGGGACCACCAACAAGAATTATTTTGAAAATAATGGATTGAAAGTGTGCATTTTACAGAATGTATTGAAGAGATAAGAGTACCATGGAGTTCACTGCATTTTTAAAATAAGTCACTCGGCCGTCTGAGGTAGTTTTTCAGCGTGGCCTCAGGATTCATCTCTCAGTCGACATCACTGGACTTCCAATGATGCAGCTCCTCCAAATGACTTAAAAGCCATGCGTATTTAATCTCGAGTATGTGAGGTAAATGGTGTCAGGTGTGCAAGGGGGTGCAGGCAGAGAGGCCATGACAGTGCAATGCATACATCTAAGAAAAGAACGCATAATTTGTGCTCCTCCATGATAAATGGTTTTGTGTGCGTGTGTCATTAAGAAAAGAAAAATATGCTGTTTTTGACCTAGCCCCATTAATGTTCCCATATAGATAAAGTGTTTCCATTGAACACGCGCAGTGTGAAAATGACTGGACAGATTTGCACTAAGTAAGAAACAAGGTGGGCACAAAATGCTGCATGTGTGTCTTTTGTTAGTTTGGGGTAAATCTGTCATGTAGTTTTTCAAGTGTTCAATGCAAAAGGGGGTGCCCCATGCTCCCAAAACTGTGTAATTTATCTCCCATGATGCATTGCTGCAGAGAACCATTGCTTTGCTCGAGGCAAACAATTTCTGTCGTAACTCTGAGAGAACTCAAAGAAAAGTGCTCAAAATTATATCTGGAGGGTCGAAAAAGTGGGATACATGCAAGGCTACACTGAGTTGTGGAAGGGGCAAGAGGACCACCAGGGCAGCGGGGGTTATTATTTAAAGTGCTATGGTGAAAGCACTACATAAGTAATAGATTATTATGAATGCCAGAGTGTTAGCATCAAATCCAAGCCGAGGCTCAGAATAATGTCATGTCCAAATACAACCCGTTACATATCTTAAGATCTAATTTTAAATGGGCCCAGTCGAGGTCTTTTTGGCTAATTTTTTGATATTGCGTGGTATTTTTGTGATATAGTGGTATGTTTGGTAAAGTGGTATTTTTGGTATAGTGGTGAGCCTAACTTCAGAACACTTCTTATAATTATTTTACCATGGTCACTAACGGTAAGCAAGTACTGGACTTAGTACACTGTTATCTACTCGCGGTATCTTATGTACTATAACAAAATATGCCCTTTTGGCTGTGTTCCAAAATACATTTATCATGTCACATCACAAAATATTTATATTCACATACACACATAGCAGTTTTGAAAAACTCAATTCACAATAATCAAGTCACCTTATATTTTACTATATGTGGTAAAGTGAACTGGCGCCTGCAGTAAGATGAGTTTACCACCTGTTGGACCTCAGCCTATGTGCTAACACAAGAATTCAGACACATAATGAGAATTCTGAAGCTAACTTGTTCTTTCATTTTGTGGCTTTATGAAAGGTTAAAATTCAGAAAAATGAACAAACAGATGCATTATACTATGCTACCTTTTAAAGTAATTTATATTTGAACATGGATAAAAGGTGTTTCATTAGAGAGCTCACACAAAGTAAATAGCTTTTCTAGTAATAAGCTTCAACTACACATTTGTTGTGGGCTCGCTAGAGCACATTTATCTGTAACCTTGAATGCTTCGAATTAACTATCTTGGCAGCTATGAGCCTCTTTTTGTAGCAAAAGATTGCTTCATTAATGGGAAACCCAAGTAAAATATAGATTGTGAATTACTTTCAGAAAACAAACATATTTCTATCTCACAACAGCCTGCAAAATATTTTGTTCATAATTTATACGCTCCACAATTACTGCCTAATTACCTAGATCTGTTGGGGTCCGATGATTCTCAGACTATGAAGTCAGGATAGCCCCTTTCCGTCTACTGGACAGGACAGGAGAATTCTTATCACGTCGACTTCCCATCTCAGCCTGGAAGTAACCCACAAAGTCCTTCCATAGCCGTGAAGTAACCCACAAAGTCCTTCCCTAGCCGTTCTGCTTGTCACACCACCTAGGGTCAACTACATATAAGGATCCTCAAGTCTGCAAACTCTTCAGATGACTACCAGCCCAGGTGAGAGAGAGAGAGAGAGAGAGAGAGAGAGAGAGAGAGAGACAGAGAGCCCACATGATAGTCAGCCTGCAGCATGATCGGCAAGACACAGGAGAGTCAGTCTGCCCGGGAACTAACCTCCAGCCCTCAAGACAATCAATTCTATCATCCCCCTGAACTGGATAATCTAGCCCTTTATGATGAGTAGCAATTACCCTGGAGATGGACCAGGATGCAGATTTTTATTCATACATCAATAATCAAGACGACTTAGGTAGTTGGCAAAAGGAAAACTGTTTTGACATCAATTATCTAAAACACAGAGTACAACGAACATCAAGGAATTGGCTTGATCCTCTTACTCAATGTATTCTAGAAAAAACTGAGATTGTACATACAAAACACGTCATTATTGACGTTAACGTACGTGTTTACTAACGTCATCCTATGTGGCAAACTACAAAAACCAATGAGTATGGTTGATTGTCTCTGAGTGAACAACTAAGTATACGATCCATACTAGTCTAAACAAGTGTGAATATGTGATTGGTTACTTAACATCAGGTGGGGCAATTAAGCCCTCCCCTAAAAAATGACCACTATGAATGTCACTAAATGCACAACGTCCCATTGGTTTAGACAACTATAGGACCCCTTATTATGCAGTCCTCTAACATTGGTTGGCACTCTAACCTCCATCAGCACTTTTCCACCTACGTCTAGCAGCATGCAGGCTGGCCATCCAGGTGCTAGTGAGCTCGCTTTAACCATTGCTTCCCACCAATTAGCATATCAATCCATTATCACCTCAGTGGTCTAATGTCAATTAGGCTTGAAAGCTCAGCCTTGTGAGTGTTCTTAGCTCTGAGAAATTAATGGAGTGAAAGCACTCTCTGCCCTCGTGCGTAGGTGTGACCATCTACTTCGTGCATCTTCATCCTTCCATGTAACTACAAACCATGGAATCGAATTTCTAGTGCTTTTTAATACAATTTTTTAATAGACCTCTGAGGTCTTCCTTGTTTTGTTCATGCCTTCTGAACAGGAGTTATGTTCTTTCACACGATTTGTATCCAATATCAGTTTACTCGAGTTTGATAAGACTGTGGCTTCTTTGGCTCATCCAGCCTTGTCTGCTGAGTTTCACTTTGTAATTCAATTTGCTTTTCAACACTCTGGATATGAGTCTTTCTCGGCCTTCTTGCTAAAGTCCAGCACTGCTATAGTAGTGGAAACATCCATCCTTTACTTGTCCATATATATATATATATATATATATGTATATATATATATATATATATATATATATATATATATATATATATATATATATATATATATATATATATATATATGTATATATTGCCGATAGCCGCAATCTATTCACTATAAAGCTAGCCTCAATATTACTTTGTCTGCTTGCATTTGTTTTGCATCTGTACACATGTATCATAGCTTGATGTCTTCATCTGTTTCTGTGGCAGAGGCTTCTTCACCTTGATCCCAAGTTGTCACTTATCCTTGATACTTTCTTGATGGGTTATAGACTATCTGCATTCTCTGGGCTCTGCATCTCTTCTAGGTACGTCAGTTTAGCTCTGTGTGACATATACTTGGTGATGGTTGGTGACGTCACCATTCTTCCTTACCATTTATTTGCTCTGATTCTTCAGGAATCTCATTTAAACAACCATCATATTTCCTCGTATGCAGGTATGGTTTCCTCAATGGGAATCTTGGCGCTAGGATTCCTTTTGGCCTTTGTTGTTTCAACTGCTCCATGTACGTCACATACTCTGGTTTCCAACATACAGGCAATAGGGGCGGTACGGTTTAAGTGGGGGGTACTTATCTCATTCTCTAAACTCCCCCCCTCTGCGTGATTCATCGACCACTCTCAAATCATCCTTCACATCCAGTCATTCAGGTTTGAAGAAAACCTTCAATTGGATCCATATCTTTATGACACCCTTCAGGCATCTTGCTGTTTTCACATGCTCATCCTTGTTCCATGTCATTAGCATGCATTGTCCATGTGGACTGCAATAGATCCATTTTCCTACATACTTCTTATGATTCTTTGGATACAGGAACTTCGTCCCCTCAGGTGCATGAATACTGGCCTTCACGAAGACTCTGATTTCTTCATCCATCAGGTCTTTGGCTTTCCATCCTGGTTCGACATTGATGATGATCTTCTTCCCTATAGATTTCTTTGCTGTCTTCTTAAATTGTAAGATTATCAACTTGATCACACAGAATCCAAGTAATATCATTACTATTAGGGCTCCAAGGAACTTGAAAATGTCTGCCATCCATTGTGGAACCCAAGAAAAGAGCGATCCAAACCAGCTGTCATTAGCAATGTCTTCAACTTCGTCTATCATCTGACCATGGAGCTTCATCAGAATGTCTATGACCTCTGTCAAGGTTCCATTTTCATCATGAGAAGGTCTAAATGTGCAACATGATTCTCCAATTTTTGCACAAACGCCTCCATCCATAGCTGTAATCATATCCAAGACATATCTGTTCTGAAGAGTCATCAGTCGTATGGCTCTCAACTCTTGTCTGATAGCATTGAATCCATTTATGGTAGTGTTGATCATCTGTAGCAATTCCAATCGTGTGATCTGCAGCCACTTGGTATTTGCTCCAACCTGGATTCTCGGCATGAAAGTCGTCTTGAACACCGACAAGGTCTGGCTGAACAGTCTGTGCTCATAAGGAATAGCATCAAAAGCTTTGTTAGATTTTGCTGAAAAATAGTTCTCTCTCTTCATCCTCTTCATCAGATCCACATATCTCTTCATCCGCAGGTGAGCATCTGCTTTTGTAAAGCTGTCAAGATTCACATCACTTTTTGGAATCACTGAACATGGACATTCACTAATGAACATCAACCTCCCCAATCCTTGGGTAGCTTCATGTACGCCCTGGATCCACAAGCCCAATAGTGATCCATGACTACTGCTGTTCCATGTACCATTCCTGGTACATCAGAGATTTGACCATAGTTCTGATTCTCTCCAACTTTTTTTGTGCCATTATTTCTGAAGCACAGTTTTGAAATTTCCAGAGGCACTATTCGAAAAGGTCCTCCTCTGTCTTCGACCCAAGTCAGTAGCTCAGCAAGTCTTGGCCATAAGGCTTACAACCATTCTGTACAATGTCAATGACAGGTTTGTAACAACCAATGACCACCCAGGCTCTGCAAATTACCACTCCTTCTTCCCATCCGTCTGGTGATAACACTGATCCCCAGATCTGCATTTGGCCTCTGTTCTTCCTTCTACAAATTTCTTCTGCAGATTTTCCTGGACTCTCCAGTTTTTTGGTTACCTCCCATCTAATTCCAGCTCCTTTCACTCCAGGCTTCTCGTATCTGATCACATGTTTCTTAGTATGGGCTCTGTTTCTTGTCTTTGTATCTTGGATGTAGTCATCTTCATCTGGATCTCTCCATTCAGTGGCCCATTTGAGGTAGGCATCTCAGCCCATGAACCAGCCTCTTGTTTTGCAAAGTGCTATGTGCGAAAGACAATGAGCTGTCTGGCCATCTATTTCGATGGCTATGAAGATCTTGGATTTTCCCATACTGTAAAGCAGGAGTGCACACACAAAGCGTTCCTCCTTCGAAGTTCTTTTTCCCATGTTCTTCATATGTTGACACCATCTGTTATTTCCCATGTGAGCTGTACTGTCCAGGTAATCATTTAGTTTGGTGCTTCCTTTAGGCCTCATCCTTCTCATGTGACCTTCCATAATCATTTCATGAAGTGTGTTAGCATAACTCCTTCTATTTGGGTTAATCATAGGTATATTTATCAGTAGAATTGGTACATCTATGTATATTATGTGAGTTGGAGAAAGTTAAGAAAGTTTCATCTTCTCAGAATACCTTCTAGGCATGAAAATGTCTCGCAGAATCTCCATGTGTGACTTTCTTTTAGGAATCACCTTAGGTCATTTATCACTGGACCAGGTGTAATTGCATGCACTACCTGTGTAGGTTCACCTTCTATCAACCATTTCTCCTGCCTGTCTTGCCAAGCCTGTCTCTTGCGTCCAAAAAGAGTCTCTAAGACACTTATTGCATGTGAATGATTGTTAGTCAGGCAATTTGTCATCTTTCTTTGGGACAGGAATAACTACATGGGGTCTTGGCTGCCTAGTAGTTGCCATGATTGTAACTTCCTTCTGCTCAGGAAAATGCACTGGAGTCTTAGCTCCATGCACATCAATGTAGTATGATGTACGTACTGTGAGTGAAAGCAGTATAATTATAAACAAAATGCAAGCGTACATAATACACAGACAGGATATTTTGCAGCAGCGGGGCAAGGGCGCGTTGTTTGGTGCCGTTATAGTCCCTGGAGGGACTCTCTGATGCCTGCTTCCTTGTGGCCATGCCCCTCTGGGCTTATCTCCTCACCACAAGCCCTGTAGCTGTGAAGCTGCGGCGGGCCAGGGTGGAGTGCTTGGCACCGTTCTAGTCCCTGGAAGGACTCTCTGACACCTGCTTCCTTGTGGCCACGCCCCCCTGGGCTTATCTCCTTGTCACAAGCCCCACAGCGGTGAAGCCCACAGCGGGGCAAGGGCACTGTGTTTGGTGCTGTTCTAGTCCTTCGAGGGACTCTGTGACTCCTGCTTCCTTGTGGCCACGCCCCCCTGGGCTTATGTCCTTGCCACAAGCCCTGCAGAGGTGAAGCCTGCAGCAAGCCAAGGGTGCAGTGTTTGGCACCATTCTACTCCCTGGAGGAACTCTCTGACTCCTGCTTCCTTGTGGCCACACCCCCTGGGCTTATCTCCTCACCACAAGCCCTGCAGCATTGAAGCCCGCGGCGGGGCAAGGGCATGCTGCTTGGCACTGTTCTAGTCCCTGGAGGGACTCTCTGACTCCTGCTTCCTTGTGGCCACGTCCCCGTGGGCTTATCTCCTCGCCACATGCCCCGCAGCAGTGAAGCCTGCGGCGGGGAAAGGGTGGGGTGTTTGGCACCGTTCTAGTCCCTGGAGGGACTCTCTGACTCCTGATTCCTTGTGGCCATGCCCGCCTGGGCCTATCTCCTCGCCACAAGTCCTGCAGCGGAGAAGCCTGTGGCAGGGCGAGGGCGCAGTGTTTGGCGCCGTTCTAGTCCCTGGAGGGACTCTCTGACTCCTGCTTCCTTGTGGCCACGCCCTCCTGGGCTTATCTCCTCACCACAAGCCCCGCAGCGGTGAAGCCTGCATCGGGGCAAGGGCGCAGAGTTTGGAACCGCAGGTGTTTGGCGCAAGGGGGTGGAGGCAACGGAGTGCCCAGCTGGTGAAAAGAAGTGACATCCATGTGGGTCCTAAGGCTACAAGCAAGGTAGGATTAGATTGGATTGGACGGACTACCTGGGTATTGCTGTTGGATTTGTTCTTGGGGTAACTGCACCCTTGACTGCATCACAAACTGCACCCCAACATCTGGCAATGGTCCCCTTTCTTTCTGAGCTCAACGCATGGGGTCCACACCTACCTCTCCCTTCCCCCGCTTCTCTTCTGCCCTTGCATGACGGCCAAGATGAAGATCCCCCGGGACCCAAATCACAGCGCAGGGTGATGGCAGTGAGAAGGTGGAAACAGGGAGGTATGCAGCAAACCACGCCCTGCGAACCTGACCCCGGGGGGGAAAATGGGCATTATGTGACCTCGTCCAAGTCCTCAAATATCCCTTTGGGGGAGGCGCATCTGTTGATTGACAAAATCTACCAATTCCTGGAGGGGAGCACAGGAAGGATGCCAATAGACCCTGCAATAGATGTGCACTGAGTCAAATCTCTACCAGGGCCGAAGAGCACACGGACAACAAGTCAGTCCTTAAGACCCCTGAACCACACAACACAGGCGTAAAGACGTCAATGCTCTCCGAACCCAAACCCAAAACGACATCTATAAGGGAGGAAGTTATTGCGGAATTACTTGAAAGTCATTGCATGGCCCTGAATCCCTTTCTGACAAGCCCTTGCCTCGCCTCAACCTGTACCCCCGTCCATGATCCAGGATCTGACTCCCCACCAACGCATGTCAAGCCCCGCTTGGAGGAATCAGGAAGAGCAATCTCTGACCCCCAGGCCACAAAACCTGGACCCTCCAGCAGTGCCTGGAAAATCATTTGCTATCCTCCTGAGGGGCCAGCTCTTACCTCAATCTATCCCAACTCAGGGCACCCAAGCACCAATGATCTCCAATCCAACTGGGTGCGGGGACCGTTACTGATCAACCCACTGGGGATGACTGTGCCACTAGAGGATGCAAATGCAACCAGGCTCTTGCTGAGTTGGTCATTATAAAGAAACTGCTTGAAACCCTGTTGATGAGCGGAGGCGGGGGGGTGCTAGGGGAAGAGGAGTCTTGTATCTCCCCGACTGCTGACAGGGAGGCTCGACACCGACCTACTGAATGTTTTGTTGCACAGATGCCCCAAAACCAATGACACTCTGTCTCGACCAATAAATGTCACACAGTGGTCTTTGAGAAACAAAGCTCCATTAGCATAAAATCGTCTCAAGACAACACTGCTAACGAAGGGGCGGCCAGAGGAGTGCCCTACTGCAAGCCAAACACTACCCACCTGGAGGACCTCGTACCAAGCCCAGTGGATAAAAAATGCACTAGACTAAGGGCAACTAGAGCCCAAGCCCCCTGGTCAAGAAGGGGTAGGTGTAAGCCCACCTGCCAAGAACCGTTCCATAGCACTGCAATCTACCTCTATGGGGTCCCAAAGCTACTGTTAAACAAACCTGAACCAAGGGATGACCTGCTAAATAAAAGTTTGCACTGGTTACGGACTGTAGGTGGCTGTGACTTTCTTTCAAGGGACACTCTGGCGGGATTCCGGAGACTCCCAAGCAATGGGCAGAGCACCTTCGACACTGTGGACCAGACTCTCTGGAACAAGAGAGCGGTTGAGGCGGTCTGGGAAAGAGGAAAGAGGGGGAGGGATGGCCGGCCACCCAACAGTGGGATTACAATCAGCCTGTACCCGTGTTCTGGTCTAGTTGGCCTAACCAGGCAAAAACAGAGGAACGTTCCCCTAACTGGCGCAAATCTTACTCCCATGGGAAGGAGAGTTAGTAGGGTTAATTGAGGGTATGCCCGGGGTGCTGGAACTTTCTTGAAAGGGGCGGGGCTCTCGTGATGACTCCTCTCATCTTACTATTTGTTTTGGTTATGTTTCATATTGTGTTGTATCACGCTTTGCTAATGTAAATTGTATTAGAATGCATTGTGTTAGGATGTACTTTGATGGCCACACGGCTGAATAAAGTTTCTTGATGATGATGATATTTTGCAGCATCAACTTTGCCGACAAGGTGGACGTATCTCTGCATCAAGCATAATGATGTTGCTACTAACACTTCCCATCTTTATTGCCTAAGGAATGAAAAAAGTACCTTTAATACAGCAGCATTATGTACTGCTATCCTGGCTTGGCAACTTATCCTCGATCAGCTGTCTGCTTACTGGATAACAAAAACAAACTCTCAATGCATCCCTGGAAGCAGTCTTTAACCAGACGAAATGTGGATGCCTCGCCAGCAAGAGTCTGGATAAGTTAAATGACATACACCAGTTCCCAGTCGATTCCTCAAATCTGTCTTAGATCAGAGGACATGATGAATTTCTTTCAGCATGAAACAAAAGTTCTGTCTAACCAGCAACCTCTCGATCTGTCCCTTGAAGGAAAGTTTCCCTCTGATTTCAAAGTCCTCTCAGAATAGGTGATATGATACCTCTCAAGATTTCGTTTAGTGCTGCATTGTTTCTCAGATCCCTTAGGAATGTATGCACATCAGTGTGTCTTCCATCAAGATGCGGGTATTCTTCAATCAGACGATAGAAGACCAAACTGACCAGTCTCTGTGCGTCATCAGCTGATATGGGCATTTGTCCTTTCCCCACTATATTCTGGTAGTTGCAGAACTTTTTTGATGATTGCTGTGAGTAACCTCCTTACGATTGGACCATTCTTAGGATCTTGCAGAAAAACATAAACACTAGTAGTTCTCCCCACAATTGCAGGGTATGTGCGCAATATAAAGAGAAAAACTTTGAATATAATCTGTGAAATGTTGTCATTTGGGAATCACCATGGGCAAATCCAAAGAGGAACTCAGTGAGAAATGAATCAGGGTACTGCACCCTCTTCCAATTTTAGAAAATAAGCCCACGACTTTGCATATTTTTCTTCTTAACAAGACTTAAGTGTGCCTCAGACCAAAGTCAACAAACTCCTGTGGCTTTATGAACAAACGATCCTCCCTTAACCCTGAAATGACTGCACAGAGTGTTCAAATCAGTTTTGCTTCATGGTCTGATGCTTGGTTTCTGTGTGAGATAAAGTCTGCCCTTTTAGTATGTGCTATGCATTTAACAACTGCAATGGCTTCTGGGAGTTGCAGTGCCTTAATAAGCCTATCCAATAAGGCGTCATTCTGCACTGGTGTACCATCCGCTCTGAGATAGCTCCTCCTTTTCCAATGTGCTAACCGTGCATGCACCTTTGACGTCACATAGACAGAGTTGCTATACACTAATACTTCCTGGTCTGCATGATTCTCGAGCATGTCAATCAGCGCCACTAACTCTGCAGCCTGTGCTGAATAATGAGATGGTAGTCAAGCACTTACCATCTTCTGAAACTCCACATTGGCTGTGTGCTTTACTACAGCGGCACCTGTGTTTCTCTGTCCATCATTCGGATCGATCCTTGAAGAACCATCAATAAAAAACAATTTCTCCTCCTGCTAAATCTTTTTCTTTTATCCTCGGGATTTCATCATTGAACTCTTCATAGTTCGAACAGTCATGCACATGCTCTTCCTCTGTCAGTGGATCAGCTACAAATATGGCAGGATTCACTATTGTGCATCAAACTATTTTGATTGCTGGATTCGATATGACTACTTCATAGGCAGAAGCCCTCTGAGGAGTCAACGTGCCTTTTGGTTTCTCTAAAATGGCAAACAGTGCGTGTTCAACAAATAACGTCATAGAGCATCCCATCACTATGCTTGCAGCTTTCTTTATGGCAAATGTGGCAGTTTTCAAAGATTGTTTACACGGAAAATGACATCTTATCACTTTGTCTAAAATCCCACTGTAATATGCAAGGGGCTTGTACCTCAAAGTGGTTCTCTGGGTAAGGACTGCTGTCATAACAGTGCCGTCCGTGTGCGAAAACAAACATAATTCCTCAGCATAATTAGGAATCCCTAAAACTGGAGCAGTGCAAATTGCTTTTTTCAACTCATTAAAACCCTCCTTCCATTTCCTCAGTTCACACAATTTTCTCTTGTGTTGCCTGTGCTTTCTTTAAAGCATGTAATTAAGGCCTTATATATGGACTGTAGTCAAAGAACCATGCTCTAACATAATTACATAGACCCAATAATCTGTGCATGTGTTTTATCGTGTGCGGCTCAGGAGTGCGGCTCAGGAGTAACCTGCTTTCCTTCATGTGAAATCAATTGGCCAATGTACAACACCTCCTGTTGACAATACTGTAACTTCCCTTTGTCAACCTTATATCGTTTGTCAGCAAGTGTAATCATCAGCTGAACAGAATCACATCTGCACTCTTCCTCTGATGGGCTGCAAACTAAAATGTATTCTATGTATTGCAACACAACACTTTCTAAATCAATATTGCTTAAGTCCATCTGGAGGACTCTATTGAAAATTGATGGAGACTAACAACACCCTTCAGGTAATCTCGTACTTTTCAACTTCGTCTGTCTGAACGTTAAAGACATCAGATCCTGTGAGTCTTTGTGCAATGGGATTGAGAAAACCCAATTTTTCAAATCAATCACAGTGAAATATCGTGCTTCAACAGGTATATTACATAAGATTGTAGCAGGATTAGGAACTAGAGGGAACTCGGCCTCTACAATCTGGTTTATCGGCCTCAAATCTTGAATTAGTCTCCCCAACACCCCCCTTAGATTTCTTGATAGGGTACACTGCGGTATTACAGGGTGAAGCTGATATCACTAAAATACCCTGTCCCATCAAGTCAGAAATTGTCTTAAAAATACCTTCATATGCCTCTAGAGATGTAGGATACTGTCGTGCTCGAGGTAAAATTTCTCCTGTCTTCAATTTAATCTTTACTTCTCCAACCCCGTTCAACAGGCCTACGTCCTAGGGGCCTGTGGTCCACATTGAAACTGGCACTTTTGCCATATCTTCATCTAAATACTCAGGATGTTTTTGTGCTAACATAATTTTCGGAGGAACTTCTCATTTGATTGCTCTCACCCAATAAGTAATGCTCATGTCAAATACTACTTCGTCATGATGACCTGCAAATAGATCCTCATCAGTGATGTCAGTCAATCTGTAACCTTCCCCGATGGCAATTACTGCACACCATCATCTGCCCTCATCATCATTCCCATCAAGCAAAGCCATTTCACCTCGCATTATGGCTGCTTGTAGCTCTAAGTTTCATAGTTTTGCCTACCAAGCCTGATAGCCATGTCAATAAAATGCCATAATACATTTGCTCATGTTTAAATAATGCATTCCTGGTGTTGAACACACTATGCCTTCATCAGTAAACAAAATTGTTATGTTCAACTTGGTCATTAGATCTCGACCCAATATGTTGACAGGTGTCTGCCTTGAATATAGCAATGGCACCGACATGTCACATTCTCCTATAGAGACTGGTAATTCTTCAGTGAAAGGAATTCTACTTGTAGCTCCTGTAAAACCTTGAGTATTCATGGCATTTCCAGACATCAAAAGCTTTCCCTCTTGTATACATGAGTATGTTGCTCCCTTGTATACTAAAAACAAAAAAGATTTGCCTCCTAATATGATGTCTACCCATGGTTCCTCGTGAGGATTTGGCATCACGAATAGTATTGAACACATCAGGTCTCCCAGTGAGCTGTCATATTGTGGGTATAGGCTCATTCCGTTACCTGTAAAAGGATTCCCTCCATCGACAGCAACAACCCCTACTCTAGGAGTAGGAGTCATTAGCTATCCTGTGCTTGTACTCTGCTGAATCTGCATGGGTGAATGCTGCGACTGCCCTTGTGGCAGATTGACCGCTACCTGCTGTATTTGCAAGTGTTGCTGCACTCTCAGCGCTTGTTGCTGCTGCATCGTTTGATTCTGAGCAAACCCATCTCCACTCTACTGTGAATACACAGGCGGGTTTGAAGTCTCCCCTCTTAAAAATTGGCCTTTTTGCACAAACCCTTGACACATGCGAGCAAAGTGTCCTGTCAGAACCACATATCCAACATGTAGCAGGTCTCCTAATCTGCCCATTCTGCATATTTTGACTGTCATTCTGCATATTTTGAAACCTACCTTGATTATTATGGAAGCTTCCCTGATTATTCTGCCAATTGCCTTGATTATTCTGAAAACCTCTTTCTTGAAATCCTCCCCTTCCTCGCGGAGCAAATCCATTATTGCCCTGATCAAACTGTCTATGGTTATTCACCTACGGCATATTTGCAGTCTGCTGTGAATTCGATCTGTCTACACTGGTCAACATTGCCCCTTCAATGGCATATTTGGACAATTTCTTCTGTACTAACTTTGCCGCTTCGCCTTTCCTAACATCATCTTTCTTGTGATTCTTTCCCTGCAAGAGTCTACAATAATGCGCAATGGTCAGCTGAATCTCCGACCATGGTTTGGCTTCCCTACCCACTAACTTCTTGAGCTGCTTCTGTACAGGGTCTGGCAGCCCTTGGCACAATATATGATAGAACACAGGTATAGTCTTACCCTCTAAAATAATCCAGACAGATTTTAAATCAACCTCTTTAGATTCCTCTTTAATCGAATCCGTCTTATATACGTCATCCACTACGGGACTCTAGGTTAAGATCTCTTCTGATACATTCTTTAAAACGCTTGCCAGGGCGTATTCTATTATCGTGGCCTCTCTCACGATACCTATATTTCTTGGCCACACTCAAGTCAATACACTCTTATTCTCACTTTATGTTTATCCCGACTCCCTCCGTTACTCACTTTTTTCTTCACTCATCACCCATACGCTTTGCCAACTCTCAGTTTTTACTCACCACTTGCTTTTTCATAATCCGACTCTCGGTATCGTATGCCTCTTTTACCGCCTCTTCAACCTTCTGTTGGATCAGCTTCTCATAGACATGGGAGGGGATTCTGTCGAAACCAGGGGACCCGTCACACCACGCTTGCAAGCTTTTTCAAATTACACTAACAACTATCTACAGGGAGCTTCACATACTTTCAGCCGAATGGCAAAGGTTGTTCGATATTGCCGGCACTCTAAAGTTTACTTATGTCGATGGATCTGAACCATCCCCTTCTCTACCAAGTGAACTGGATAACCCAGCCCTTTAAGATGAGTAGCAATTACCCTGGAGATAGACGGGCATGCAGATTTTTATTCATACATCAATAATCAAGACGACTCAGGTAGTTGGCAAAAGGAAAACTGTTTTAATATCAATTATCTAAAACAGGGAGTACAACAAACATCAACGAATTCGCTCAACCCTCATACTCAATGCATTCTAGAAAAAACTGTGATTTTATATATAAAACTCGTCATTAATGATGTTAACCTACGTGTTTACTAATGTCATCCTACGTGGCAAACTACAAAAACCTATGAGTATGGACGATTGGCTCTGAATGAACATCTAAGTATACGATCCATACTAGTCTAAAAAAGTGCAATATGTTATTGATTACTTAACATCAGGTGGAGCAACTAAGCCCTCCCCTAAAAAAATGACCACTATGAACACCACTAAATGCATGACATCCCATTGGTTTACACATCTATAGGACCCCTTATTACACGGTCCTCTACAATTGGTTGGCACTCTAACCTCTGTCGGTACTTTTCCACCTACATCTAGCAGCATGCAGGCTGGCCATCCAGGTGCTGGTGAGCTTTCTTTAACCATTGCTTTCCACCAATTAGCATATCAATCCATCATCACCTCAGTGGTCTACTGTCAATTAGGCTTTGAAGCTCGGCCTTGATAGTGTTCTTAGCTCTGAGAAATTCAGGGAGTGAAAGCACACTCTGCCCTCGTGCATAGGTGTGATCATCTCGTTCGTCCAACTTCATCCTTACATGTGACTGGAGACCATGGAATTGAGCTTCTAGTGCTTTTTAATACTATTTTTTAATATACCTCTGACGTCTTCCTTGTTTTGTTCATGCCTTCTGAACAGGAGTTCTGTTCTTTCACACGATTTGTATCCAATGTCAGTTTACTCCAGTTTGATAAAACCTTGGCTTCTTTGGCTCATCCTGCCTTGTCTGCTGAGTTTCACTTTGTAATTCAATTTGATTTTCAACTATGACACTCTGGAAATGAGGCTTTCTCTGCCTTCTTACTAAAGTCTAGCACTGCTATAATGTGTAGTGGAAACATCCATCCTTTACTTGTCCATATGTATATTGGCGCTGCCGCAATCTATTCACTATAAAGCTAGGCGCAAGATTACTTTGTCTACTTGGTTTTCTTTTGCATCTGTACACGTGTATCATAGATTGATATCTTCATCTGTTTCTGTGGCATAAGCTTCTTCACCTTCATCTCAAGATGTCACTTATCCTTGATATTTTCTTGATGCCTTATGGAATATCTGCATTCTCTTCTGGGTACGTCAGTTCAGCTCTGTGTGACGTTTACTTGGTGATGGTTGGTGACATCACCATTCTTCCTTACCATTTAATTGCTTTGCTCTGCTTCTTCGGGAATCTCATTTAAACAACCATCATATTTCCTTGTAAGCAGGTGTGGTTTCCTCAATGGGAATCTTGCCTCTAGGATTCCTTTTGGCCTTGTCATTTCAACTGCTCTGTGTATGTCACATACTCTGGTTTCCAACATACAGGCAATAGGGGCGATACGGTTGAAGTAGGGGTACTTGGATCCTCCTCTATACCCCTGTCGCTCCTCCACGTATATCTAATCCTGTATAAATGTATGAAGCATCTGCTAATCAAATCACCTCCTCTTGACAAACCAGCCCATTAGATAGCACATGATCTCCTTTGTGTCTTTGATCTAGATTCAAGCTGCAGCGCTGAAGGAAAATGTTGCATTCAGCCAGCGCTATTTCCTCCTCTACAAATAAACAATGGAGGCAGTTTAAATAATTCAACTCGCATCTAAACCCTGTCACGCAATCACCGCAAAGCAAATCTAATTCCATATTTTCCGTATAAATGTTAACCCTGCACAGCTTAAATGCCTTTACATTTTATGAAATGGGCCACTTTATCTCAATGCACCAATGTTTTGCACTCATAAGCAATGGCATAAATTGCATTGAATATTAGTAAGGGAATAGGTTATTGGGTCCTGGGATGTTAGTAGGATTAATATGTTAATTTGATATTTCATTGCATTTAGTCCAATGCTGTGGTGTGGTGCGAATGATAAACACCTGTTCTGCAGTGCCAAATTCAAATTAGCTGGCAAGTGCTTTATGCGTTATAATACTGACATCTACTAGGCACAGCTTTATCCTCACACACTTGGCCCTAGTTAAAAATCAAACCTTTGTTGAAATTCAGAATAGGGAAATGCATGCTCCTATTACATTTCCATACAGCCCATGGTATGGGGCGAGCTTGCACCTTAAATGCAATCAAACGATGGAATCTACTGCCCCCGGAATTTCGGGGTATTCATGATCTACTGTCCTTTCATCAAAACATTAAGACCCTCTTGTTCTAAGGACATTATGATTATTTTTGGACTAGAAGAGCACTCAAATACCCACGGGCTGGAGCGCCATATAGACAGCAAAATAACAAAAAAACAAGAGTCTTAAATGATTGTATTTTAAAACAGGTTTCTTTGCTTCCTTGAGATATGTGCAATCTTTATTTTACACTTGCATGTCTGAATCTGAATGAGACTGTCTTATGAACACACTGGAACAAATATATCTGGATGCCAATTCCTCGAAAGATGCATAGTGCATAGCAGATACATATTCATTCACTCACTTTTGGACTATAGATTACAAAGTGCATGATATAACTAATTTGCTAAAAGGTGAGGTGCATTGTGCCCAATATCCCTCCCAATGTAGATGTCACATGTTACTAACATTGGCATCATACACCCTATCTCATATAACTGCTGGTCCAATAAATATGAAAAATATACACTGGGCTGTATCTATACATGGACACTTTTTTTATATTCTTTTGAATCATTATATAACTTTCGAAGAATATAGAACTAGCTGCTATCCAAGAGTGGGGAAAAAACACAGAACAGTTTATCATGCCATGTTCTTTCTAGAGAGGGGCAGCTGCTACCTTTTTTGTATTTTTGTAAGGAACTTGGGGTTGAGACCCTAATTTATCTAGGGGAACCAAGACGTGAACCCCTTGCTCACTGTGCTCAGAGAGGCACAGCTCCAGCTCACTGATGAGGCCCAACAAGGTTGAAACATGTGTATGAAGTTACTGTTGGTACTCTTGTTCAAAAGAGGTTTGCCTGGCATTTTGTGCTGGACTACCCTTGTGGGTCGGACAAAGACTGATATGCAATTGAATGTTCCTCCTTTGTGAAAAGTACAGTGAGCAAAAAGTGATGGCTGCAGACTCTCAAAGTGGGAGAAAAACACAGAACAGGTTATCATGCAATGTTCTTTCTAGATGGGGCGCATGCTTATATCGTTACGGGTATTTTGAATGCGTCATTTTCGAATTCGATATTTTCGTATACGAAATAATCACGTACATCCATATTTCCCTTGTCCAGTCTAGCAAGTGCCTCAAAATCAATTGGGCAAAAATCTTAGCAGAAACATCAAGAAGCGCTATAGGTTGATAGATTTGTGGGTCCACTCAAAACCCTTCTTACAGATTGACACTACCACTGTCTTTCTCCACAAGTGCAGAACGTTGCCCTCCTTCAGGATGAGTTTAAACATTGCTACCAAAATATCCACCCATTCCTCCGGGGGGCTTCCAGCATCAGGTTAGAAAGTCCATCCGGACCAGGTGCTCTTGAAGTAGAGGATTGAGCTTCAATCCTTATCATATCCTCTCTATCAAAAGGAAGGTACAGGGGACCGTCCCCGCATTTAATTGGCCTATTTCCCCATTACCTTCAACTGAGGATGCAAAGCGAACCTAAAAATGCCCAACCCAAGTTTCCTCGGTAATCATATTAGCCTAAAGTTCTAATTGTTTAAAATCATTCTTATAATTTAGCAATGACCATATTGCAGCTCTCCATTTTGCTGCTAAGGCTCTCAGCATTTGTTTCTGCATCTCTTTGCAGCATAAATGATTTATGGGCTCGCAGCCAGTTTTTTTATTTCTGTTTGAGTGATGTAATTACTTTCTGTCCTCCATATGTTTGCTGTAGGTCAATCTGCCTAATTTCCTGCTTTATCTCCCTTTTCTTTTGTACCACCAAAAGGTCAAATGCATCAGTGTGCTTGGCTTGCCTGCCCTTTACACCCGTTACTTTAATTTCAAATCGATCCAGTATAATTTGGTCATTCCTCATTTGGTTACCTTACTGACCCAGTTGCCTATTCAAAGGTTTCAGTGAATTAATTGACCAAAGAAAGTGTTTTTCCCCCAATTCACCCTCAAATTACCAGTGTATGTCTCTCTTTCGTACAGATTAATCAAAGAAGCCCAAGTTGTAGTGAGCAGGTTGTGATCACTATTTGTTTGCGGCATTAACGTTTGGTCATCTATACAGTAGAACACATTCCTAGAAACATTCCTAGAAACAAAAATAAAATGAATAGTGGCCATGTGACTACCTCTAGACCAAGTATCTACCCCTTTTGTGTGCTGTTGACCATAAGCAGGCCTCTGGGTGTCATTAAGGCTAACCATGCATTCATTCTTAGCTGTTTTTGTCTGTTTGCCTTAGTCAAACAAGAGGTATTTAATTCCCCCATTATGATCAGCCCCTGTACTGAGGGGTCCAAAACACACATGTCCAATAAAAGGTGGATCCCCTACACAAAGGTTTTAACGGCTTTCCCCAATGAGTTCCACTATAGATTGATAATGTCCAAAGAACCCTGTGAGATACCTTGAGCTCTCTCCCTTTCCAATCTTGTTAACTGCGAGAACCCGTTATGCAAGAGTAATGAAATCAGCTTCAGGCCCTGATCTTTTCTGCATGCAGCCAATAATCCTGATGTCGGCCCTCCCTGTGCTCCTTTACTAGTTGCCAGTAGAAACCGCAGACAGATTCCACTACGCAGAACACACAGCAGCAAATTCTTTGCAGACAAACTCTCACTTTGGTTAAGCAGTGTGCTATAAGCCCTTTTTTATGGCCGGTCTCTTGTTAACTGTTATGATACATCACACAGCCCCAACTAACCACATTTAAGCAGCACTGAAAAGGTAAATAAATGACAGGCTGCAAGAATAACATATGCCCAGGTACTTTTGCCCCCATAGTGAAAGTCAAAAGCTGGCACCCATGAAGTTACACAGAGTAAGTGAACATATATCTTAAAGTGAAATATACAAATGTAGTTTATAAGACCTTCTCCTTAGAAGAAAGTGTGCCATACAAAATAGCAGTGGACTTTTAAAAAAGGTAATGAACACCAGAATAATAACGTGAGAGAGGAAATGCTCCAAACCATATTCTGGCAAAGTATAAAAGGTGCTAACCTTTTAAACCCGTTAGTCTGTCGTGAAATATTTCCTAGAAAGCAACATTTCAATACGAAACAGGTGTGTAATGTTATGAACAAGGGTCTGCACTGGGAACTGTAAGAGTATTTAGCATTTTTTTTCATGCAGCACCACTACATGGGTTTGGTGCATTGCTATAATGCGGTACAGCAAGGCATGTGTTGCCAGTGTGACATGGACATGTAAATGAAAACAGGCTATTCAGTCAAAAACGATTTCTGCATCTAAAATACAAATACATTTTTTTCACAGTTAAAAGCATATATTTTATTTCTCACCTGAAATTCCTCTGTTGCAGGAGACACATTTGAGGATTAATGAACTGACCTCATTAACAATACTAATGATTCTAACTCATTAATAATATAATGTGTTCTCCAGTGCAAAATGAGATGGAAAAAGACAGGCTCTGAAAGTCATTTTAAACGCGCATCCAGATTTTTTTTTCTTTGTTTCTATCTGCGCTCTGTCCACAGTATTTGCAGGAAGCAAAGACTTGAATAAGCAGGAACTCAGTTTGGTTACAGTTGCAACTGTATGAGCCAAGCCATTGTTAAAGAGAAGGAGGGTAGGACATGATGGAATTTCATTGGTTGAACTCGTTTGGCAGGCTGTAACAGAGCTTTGCTAATGAATCTCGGGGAAGAAGAGAGGAGAAGACATTTTACACAGCTGGGAGAAAGACCTGGCTGGTGGCTGGGGATTTTCCTGATTGAAAAAGCAGATCCCAGTGCACTGCTGCAGAGACTGGGAATTCCAGTCAATAAGCCCCGGTTTGAGTGACGGCAGATGCTCGTCCTTGCTGGGGTGATTTAAAAATAATTCATTGAACCACTTCCAGAAGGCGACCAGCTGACGAATTTCACATGCTGGACAGGCCTGGTAATTATATTACAGAGTGTGGGGGCAGTGTGTATGTGTGCGAAACTATTCAGTCAGCGTGGAAGAGGGAACTCCAGTGTTTTATCAACATGTTTAATGTTGCAAATTGAATATGTTCTCGCCGCTCTCTTCTCATTTTGTTACAGATAAGGTTGTTACTGTGCAATTTCCATTTATTTCTGTAAAAAGAGTAAGATCGTGTTGAAATGCAATTTTTATAATACACAAAAAATATCTGAAAGCAGACGGATAGTGTGTTTTATTTTTCTCTTTTATTTGTGCATCTACCATTACAGTACTGATAATATGGGGAGAGGTTTAGACAGTGCAATTGTCATTTTTAAGCTAGCTAAAAATAAGACTTAGCGGTAGCTGTGTGTATGATCCCATTCAGTATATAAGTGTATGTTTTCTGAACGGAACATAATAATAATATAATGAAATAGACTGCTGCTGGAGGTACATGAGTCAGCAGAAAGAGAGGCCCTGGACATAGTTCACCGATGTAGATAAGTTGGTGATACATACCGCATGTTAGCTCGCTGTCGTAGATAAGTCAGTGAGGACAGCCCATGGTGGCACTCCAATTGAAAATGTGGTGTTCGTGAAATGTAAGCCTGAGGCCTCTCTAGTGATCACACAAACAAACTAAGCGAAAATAAGGGGTTCTGGATATTGGGGCCACATATAAAACAAAGGAATTATGCTCACCAGAAATACCACCAATAACACATACCAACATAATGTATACCACTAAATGTATCTGTGTGCTGAAATAATGTATCTATACTGTAGTACTATATACCAAATTAATCTGAATGCAAAGAGTGATTATTACTGAATTATTTTCATTTTGGCGGTAAGAAAATACTGCTAGACCCCAAATCTATACAAAATACCCTACATATTTACGGTGCGTTGCAGGCCGGGAAAGTGATCATAGAGCACCTACTGGGCGTGGCAAGTGTGTCTCACACTGCCATTTGTACATTAAAGGGAACCCATTTCATAATAACAGTGTGTCACCAAAACGAATTTCAGAATGTCACAAAGGGAAACCACATTCTCAGACCTAGTGCAATATTTAGAGGCAAAGTTGTTTGCACATGGGACGTGGTCATCAAACAGTACCTCAGAATGGCATGACCGCATTCAGGGTGAGGTGCAGAAAGAAAAACTAGACAATATTTTTGCAGAAGGAAGCATAAATCAGGTCTGCCTTACAAGGTTATTGAATGCAGCCGATAAAAGTGCAGAGAAAGACTGTTTAATACGGCTATGCGCCAAAATATGGTATATTTTGAAAAGGTCCCTGCGAATGCAAGAAAATGATACCCGGCTAATTAACAGGTTTAAGACTGACTTAGATGGGGCAAGTAAAAAAGAGGAGATGTTAAGAACAGAATTAGAAGGATATCAAAATTTTGATATTCAGTTGTCCAAAAGCAAGAAACAGTTTGAAGACAGTGAGCAAGAATTGGTACACTTAAAAGCCTTAGTGGATCACATTAGACAGGATAAAGATGAGATTTTTCCAGAAATGCAGATTTTACAAAAAGACAATTTTGAAAAGGAAAGTGATCTCCAAGGTGCAGAGCAAGAAATGGTTAAAATGATTCAAGAAAGAGACAAGAGAAACAAAGAATTCAATGAATGCCAAATGCAAATGTGCGACATGCAGGAGGTAAAAAATAAAATGAGTGATGAAAACAACTATCTGCAAAATGAAGCACACAGGCTCCTTAAAAAGTGCAAAGACTTAGAACAACTAATGTGCATTCCCAGGTCCCAGGAGAGGAGGCAGGGTACTACATTCAATGGAGTGGAGGCGAATTCTAGTTCTGCCCAAAGAGCTAGTGCTCCAGTGACTGGGCCGGTGACTGAACTTGGTTCCAGCGCCCTTGGGGGAATTGATACTCCCATTGGGGGCAGTCACCAATCCCATACACCTGGAACCAGGATTGAGTCACCAAGTAGTGCAATTCCATGCATTGCAACAAGTAGCCCCATAAAAATAATAAAATCTATTAAAGCTCTGATCAAACCATTTAAAAAAGAAGGGGAATTCTGCATTGAGGATCAATTAGAAGCGGTTCATGACATTTTTAAAGCACTCCAGATACCTAAGGAACAGTACAGACAATATTTTCATTTAACTTTAGATGCTCCGACGGCCAGCATCATAGGGGGATTAAATGAACAGCAGAATATGACATGGGTGGAGTTTGAAAAAGAAATTAGGCATCATTTTTCTCCTTTCCAGTCATTACAGGAGGCAAAGAAAGTTGCATACACACTTACTGCTGGGCCTAATACATCCGCTCGCCAGTTTTTACAAGACTTAAAAAGAGCATTTTCTCACTTTGATGTATCTTTTGACCCCAATTCTAATGAATATAAAACCGCCTACTTCTAGGGGCTACAGAAAGACATCATATCCCAATTGGTTCGTGAATTTGATCGTGACAAGTCCCTTGAGTGGATTGTGCATCAAAGCACAAAACTATATGAGGTACTCTATTGTCATTGTAGAGAAAGTGATAAAATGAAAGATACTAGACCTAAATCTAAAGAACCCTCAGCAACAGTGATGGAAATCAGGTCAGACAAAATGTCCCTTGAGTCTGCTCAAAGTCCAGGTAAAAATAATTCGGCACCTGAACAAAGGGTTAATCAACAAAGGTCATCACACTCTGCACCAATGTTTCAATCACATGATCCTAGTAATAGGGAGAGCTACATCAGTCCTAGGTATTTAGGAGATAGGCCCCGGGCAGGCTATCGACCTGATATGTCAGGTATGAACTATAATCAGAGACATAATCAAGATCAAAGAAATGATGGTCCCTACCAGACATTGGGGACACAGAGCAAATTTGATCCCAACACCATGATATATGGTAATCAAGATAGACCCCGATATGTGGATCTATTTGCTGATAATGGGAATCAACATGGGGGTCAGTACCCACAACATGAGAGACAGGACATGAGACAGAACATGAATTATACTCCACGTCAGTACAATGATTCCCCACCAGGGGACTACAACCAAAGGATGGGTGCACCCCGCTCCCCTCCACAAATGAATCAAGAGTTCAGAAACTATCCCAATAGAAATCACTCACCTGAGAGGTATCAGAATAGATCCAATCAGGGAGAAAGCAACCAATATCGATCTAGGCCACAGAGGGAGGATTCTAGAGAGATGGAAAGGTTCCAGTGCCCTGAGGCCCACGTGAAAATGTTAGCTGAACAAATAGGGAAGCTGTGTACAGCACAAAAACAGTAAACAAAGGAGGGGGCTGATGGCCATAGCAATGACCTGGGGGCTTCTTCTGAAAAGTGACTAAGTACTCATGATACCTACAGCGCCGAAAAGACAGATTGCTCTGATGTAATTTCGCATAATGACTCTGAGATGTCTAATGATTTAAAAGTGAAAATGCCAGTAAATGAACATGTAACAGAAAGTGCAAATACTTCTAAAAGAGAGGTACGGTTTAACCTAGAGCTAAATCACACATTGGAGATTTGTACAAATGAAATAAGAAAACCTGAAACTCCAAGAGAACAAAGAGACAGATTTAAGAAAAATGACTCATGCATGAGGAATACCAGTAAACAGGGAGTAAGTGGGGATGCTATGATTTCTTCCCTGGGCAGTCAAAACAATGACCAAACACAGGCAGAAAATTGAAATACTCCAAAGGAGGGTACATGAGAATCACCTGACGAATTCTTTGAGCCACATATTTTTGAAGAGGCTGAACGGGCTGGTACCACACTAAAGGATCACAAATGCACAGAATTAAACAATGACAGATTGCTGAATGATGTTGTTACACATGTTCAGTTGGAGGGTTGTAATGTGGCCTCTGATGATACCTGGATGGATAGGCGAACAGTGGCCACACTCCAAAAAACCTCTGAACATGGAGAAATTAATAAAGTCTCTCGCGCAGAAATGGGTAAAAAGGATGGAAATATGTCTTTCCATTTACCAATGTGCTTAGCCAAAAGTGAAAAAGGCCTGAGAAAGGTGAGTCCTGAAATCAGTAAGAATTCACACTTCTTATGTGTATTAGAGGAAGTTGAGGACAGGTATTATGCTCTCATCACTGTAGAAGAAAAATGCCAAACATTTGCATTGATTGACACTGGCGCACAGGCCACAATTATGTCCAAGGAGCTGGTAAAGAGTATCAATGAAGGGACATCCCCACAGAATCAGGTCACAGTGAAGGAAAATCAAGGTCCAGTGCATAACTTTAATGGGGAGGAGGTGCCCATCATAGGTGTAACTGAGGTTGACATAAAAATAGGAAAGCACAGAATGAAACAAGACGTACTGATCACATCTATTTGTGAAATTCCATTTCTGATGGCGACAGATTGCCAGAAAAGATTGTCTCCTCTCATAGATGGGGTGAATGGAGTGCTGTGGTCCTTAACCAAAAAACCATTGAGACCTAAGAAACTAAAATCACAAAACAGCAACATAAATGAATGTCACACCGTTGCCAAAACAAATGATGCTGTGGAGGTATATCTCCAGAATAGTTGCATGCCTAGTGTCACTGTTATATTAATGTGTCAAGACAAAATGCAGAGCGACAATGAAAAACTACCTGTACAAATATACTTGGACCCAAGGAAAAATTGGCAGACCGCCATAGATGAGCACACATTACGTTTTTATTTAAAAGAAAATATATGCAAACAAAATATTACTCCTAAAGCAGATTCAGAAAAACACATCACCACTCTTGCTGAAATACACATGGAAGATGAGCAACCATGGGTTCATGTTGGTATAAATGACTGTTTTAAAACAATAAAAGCCACTTTAGCGCTTGAACAGGAGATGAGCTTCATTAATGAGAAATTGTTGCAAAAAATAATGGAGAGGGAGGAAATCCCGAAATTTAGGATTAAAAACCAATATGTTTCTGGGTTCGACAGTCCAGACTTTGAAAACCGAATTGCAGGCAGATGCATGCTTAAAATTAGCATTGGGCAGAAAACAATTTACCATAATGTATGGATAGTGAGTGGAGCACAAAATGATTTTTACATAGGTGGGCCGGCACCTGGATTTGAAGACAAAAGAAGGGCTTATCATTGTGCACAACTGGTTCCTTATGCAATCGAACTACAAATGAGGAAAGATACTATTATTCCTGCATTTACAAAACAGTTTGAAATAACACTGAAATGCAAAAATGGACAGCAGATGAAAGACTCTGATGCATTTGTGTGCCTGAATGAATCCATAAAACAGCAAGGCCTGGATTATGAATACATTCCATTGGTAGATATTGGGGAAGGGCCTGTAAGAATTATGGTAAATAATAAGGGTTGTCAAGATATTCACTTAAAGGAAAACTCCCCATTAGGAATGGCCATATGAAAATCACATTATACTGCAGATCTAAATAACATGCTGATTGTAAATATCACGGAAAAGTATGTAGATGCCAAGGGTGAGTTGCCAGAATACCTGGACTCTCAGCCCAAAGGAATATTTAAAATTCATTCTGTGTACCCTTATTATTCAAGTGAGACAGTGTGCTGTTATCAAGAGAGTTGTATAACATTTGATTTAAGTGAAAATGAAATGGAAAATCAGCCCATTGAAATGGAAGCTGACATGACAAAACATTTAAAAGTGGCAGCTTTACAAAGAGACACAGCCACACACCTAGAGGAAAGTGCCGAGATTCCACTACCAGAACATTTTCCGGAATTTTCCAAAATGGTAGAAGAGCAGATCTCCTTTGCGGATGCGCGTGACAACGATGAGGATAGAAACAAATTGAGGAAGATATTTATGGAATTTAAAGATGTATTTGCAAAAGATGCCTATGATTGCGGGTTAACTAATTTACATGTGGCCACACTTCTGGAAGGGTGTAGCAGAAGTCCAGTATTTGTACGCCAGTATAGACTACCGCTGGCATGTTTAGAATCATTGGCAGAGATTATTAAAAATTTAGAATCACGAGGCCTATCCATAGCACATCCAACATGCCCATGTTAGGTGTGTTAAAGTAAAATGGTCAATGGCGGCTTTGTGCAGATTTGAGGGAGTTAAATAAAAGAGTACCAGTGTCCAGATGGCCACTGCCATTCATTGATCCGGTCCTAGCTCAGGTACATGGTTCAAAAGTGTTTAACACATTAGATCTCACCTCTGGATATTGGTGCGTGCCATTGGCAGAGGAGATACAGAATTTATTTTCCTTTACATTTGACAATACTCAATACGCATGGGTTAGAACTCTGTTCGGGTACGTTAATAGTGGGAGTGAATTTGGAATATTTTTGAGGAAGGTCATGCCTGATGCAGCGGAAAGAGGAACCATAGTTTATGTGGATGAGGTCCTGATAAAAAATGAAAGCTTAAAAAACCATTTTGATGAAATAAGGCATGTGCTTGGCCAATTGCAGAAAGCAGGCTCCAAAGTGTCTTTACAAAAAGCACAATGGTGCAAGAAAGAAGTGAATTTTCTAGGCCATGAAGTAACTGAACATGGACTAAATCCACAAAAGAAGAAAATAGAGGCCATACAAAAACTAAAAGACCCTAAAAATGTGAAAGGGGTGAAAAGTTTATTAGGAATGACAGGCTATAACAGAAAGTTCATTGAAAATTATGCTGAAATCACTCAACCATTGACTAAACTGCTAAAACTAAATACGCCCTGGAAATGGGAGAAAGAGCAGTCTGAGGCAGTAGCCAAATTGAAGGAATATCTTGTAAAGGCACCATGTTTAGCATACCCCATGAAGGATAGGGATTTCTTTATAGAAATAGGTTTCTCTGAACATTGTATGTCAGCAGTGTTATCACAAAAACATGATGTGAATCACAAAACCATTGCCTATGCAAGTAAAGCGTTTTCCCAAGTTGAAATGATATTCAATGAATGTGAAAAGACCCTATTAACCACTGTGTGGGCGCTACAACATTTCCGCCCTATTGTTCACGGAGAAAAGGTGATTATTGAAACAAATCATCAACCTTTGCAATTCTTAGAGAGTAAAATATTAGGTCAGGTAATCTAGCGCAGTCCAGAATCACTTCATGGACGCTAGCATTACAAGGTTTTCCTGTAGAAGTGAGATATGGCCAAAATAAAAAGAGCCCAATTGCTCAAAGTTTAGCAGATTTACACGACTGTGCAGCTGAACAAGCATCAAACGAAATGGAAATAGAACCTAATTTACAGGAGTTTGAACAATCACCACACAAAGCTTTTGATGATAAAACATGCAAGGACTTGCCAACTGTATATGTCGATGGTTGTGCTTTTCACATTGAAAATGACAATAATAAACAATTAGTGTCAGGAATAGGAAATGTCTGGTTGAAATGTGAAGGTATCCCCAGCATAGGGATGAGAATTGGAGCTAGGAGCAGTCAAGTAACGGAATTGGCAGCCATTTTTAAAGCCATTGCTACTGCAATTGATAATAAATTCAGTGATATTGTCCTGGTGACTGATTCTGACTATGCACAAAACAGCTTTGTGGAATATCTACCTGGCTGGAAAGCGAGAGGCATGATTACATACAACAAAAAGCCACTTAAACATGGAAAAATGATACAAGCCATAGACAAATTAGTGTCAGAAAATAATTTGACAATATAATGGAGAAAAATTTGTGGGCATTTAAAAACTCCAGGAGAGGATAAAGAGGGGAATGATAAGGCAGACCACCTGGCTGAAATTGGGGCTGTGATGGGAGAATTGCTACCTATTGAACATTTACTGGGTGAAATACAGATTGATGCAGTAACACGTTCTAAAGCACCAAAGGAGACAGAACAATCAGTGGTACAATGGAGTTACAACACTCCAGACCAAGATTTGATTGAGGCACAAAAGAATGATCAAATTTTGGGAATCTATTATAACCATTTGATAGATCCTGGACAAAACCCTTTAACAGAAGATGATTGTGTGGGAAAAGAGGAATTGAGGTTGCTATTAAAGAATAAAAAACGAATTAGACTACAGGATGGACTCATGGTTAGAGAGTCCATAATAGGACAGATACAATGGGTAGTACCCCTTTCATTTAGAGGGCTAATGCTACACCATGCACATGATGCCATAACTGCAGGCCACAGAGGTTCACAAAAAACATTGGAAATACTAAAAGATTATGCTTATTGGCCACATATGTCCCAAGATGTGGAATTGTATACTAGAGGATGTCTAGTGTGTGCCCAATTTAAACCTGCTTCACCAATGCACAGAGCTCCACTAATGAAAAGAGGCCTAACCCTTCCATGTTCAGATTTGCAAATAGACTATGTAGGGCCTTTAAAAAGGTCGAGCAGAGGAAACCGTTATATTTTGAGTGTGGTATGTTTGATGTCGAAGTGGATTGAATGTATTCCTGCACCAGATTGTAGTGCGCAAACAGCAGCCACATTGCTAGTGAATCATGTGTTCTCAAGGTTTGGGTTGCCACAAAGAATTGAGTCAGACAGAGGAAGTCATTTCACAAGTGCTCTAATGAGCAAGGTATGGCAAATACTGGGTGTGAAAAGGAAACTACATATCGCATATCGGGCGGCTTCTTCAGGTGGAGTTGAACGGGGTAATAGGTCTGTTGTGGACATTTTAAAGAAATGTGTAGCTGAAGCAGGTTCCAGCTGGGATTTACGTTTACCGTTGGTTTTGATGGCAATCAAATCAACTCTTGCCAAAGCAACAGGTATTAGCCCACATGAGGTCTTGACAGGTAGGAAAATGGTGTTGCCGCAACTCCTGCTATACAGAACACATGAGCAAACACTTGTAAGCGCATCTACAGTTCATGAATACATTGATGAGCTGAGGAAGCATTTACAACATGCATTTGCTTTTGTATGGAGAAATCTGGAAAGGGCTGCTGACAGTGCTAAAACATATTATGATAAAAAGTCAACAGTAAAGGAATTTTGTGTAGGGGATCAGGTGTATAAATTTCATTTTGGAAAAAGTAAACGGAAAAATTCCAAATTCCTAGCAGCCTGGCAGGGGACATTCCGAATTATAGATAAAGTCTCTCCTGTAGTTTAGAAAATTTTAAAGACTGAAGGTGAGACAGCAACAGAACAGTTTGTGCATGTAAACCAAATCAAGCCATGTCAACCAAGGCAAGAGATAAAAAATCTGGAGCTTGTAGAAACAGATAAAGTCCCAATGGCACATAAACACTGTAATATATGTAAATATATATATAATATAAAAAAGAAGCTGAAGTTTATGGAGTCGGTGTGCAGAATGAAAATGCATTAAATATTGAATGTTGTTTTATGTATGCTTGTTCTCTATAACCTGTGCTTAATTTCAGAAGGCGAAAGAAAAAGGGCGAAATGTTTTACAAAGCATGTTTTATTTTTGGCAAAAGGGTGAAGTTAGTATTGTGCTATATACTTAATCTGTTTCTTTTCTATTTGATTTAGAATATTAACATATTTGTACCGGAGGTCATGGGAGACGATGGAGTGCTAGAGTCCCCTGGATGAAGATCGAATGATGCCTGCCTCTGGGTGGAGGTGAAGACAAAATAACCGGAATGCCAAAGAAAAGATGACTTCTATAGAAAAGGATCCAAGAGTACCAAGATGGAAGAACACCCGAATGAGCCAAATGATGTGACATCACTGGTCGGGACATATCAGAGGCAGACAAGTGTCGTGGCGTATGGAGTTCCACGTATTTATTATTTTAATTAATTATTTTAATCTGTTATGTTAATTCTTTGTTTTAGTTATTTGTTTTATCTTATTGTTTTTGATTGACTTCAGGTATAAAATTGAAGCACTGAACTATGGACACTTCCATTGGGAAGGAACATATGGACCCAAAGATTAATTTTGATATTATGTTGATTGGACAGTGGTTTTTCAACTTTTTCGTTTTTGCATGTGAATATTCATTTTGTTGGATTGCTACATTTTAAAAGAAGGAAGGGAGCAAGTTGATTTTCCTCTAATTATGGCTTGGACTGCCAAATTCTCAGAAAAAAGGAGGGAATATGTAAGAGTATTTAGCATTTTTTATATGCAGCACCACTGCATGGGTTTGGTGCATTGCTATAATGCGGTACAGCGAGGCATGTGTTGCCAGTGTGACATGGACATGTAAATGAAAAAAGGCTATTCAGTCAAAAACGATTTCTACATCTAAAATGCAAATATTTTTTTTTCACAGTTCAAAGCATATATTTTATTTCTCACCTGAAATTCCTCTGTTGCAGGAGACACATTTGAGGATTAATGAACTAACCTCATTAACAATACTAACGATTCTAACTCATTAATAATATAATGTGTTCTCCAGTGCAAAATGAGATGGAAAAAGACAGGCTCTGAAAGTCATTTTAAACGTGCATCCAGATTTTTTTTTCTTTTTTTCTATCTGCGCTCTGTCCACAGTATTTGCAGGAAGCAAAGACTCGAATAAGCAGGAAATCAGTTTGGTTACAGTTGCAACTGTATGAGCCAAGCCATTGTTAAAGAGAAGGAGGGTAGGACATGATAGAATTTCATTGGTTGAACTCGTTTGGCAGGCTGTAACAGAGCTTTGCTAATGAATCTCGGGGAAGAAGAGAGGAGAAGACATTTTACACAGCTGGGAGAAAGACCTGGCTGGTGGCTGGGGATTTTCCTGATTGAAAAAGCAGATCCCAGTGCACTGCTGCAGAGACTGGGAATTTCAGTCAATAAGCCCCGGTTTGAGTGACGGCAGATGCTTGTTCTTGCTGGGGTGATTTAAGAAGAATTCATTGAACCACTTCCAGAAGGCGACCAGCCAACGAATTTCACATGCTGGACAGGCCTGGTAATTATATTACAGAGTGTGGGGGCAGTGTGTATGTGTGCGAAACTATTCAGTCAGCGTGGAAGAGGGAACTCCAGTGTTTTATCAACATGTTTAATGTTGCGAATTGAATATGTTCTCGCCGCTCTCTTCTCATTTTGTTACAGATAAGGTTGTTACTGTGCAATTTCCATTTATTTCTGTAAAAAGAGTAAGATCGTGTTGAAATGCAATTTTTATAATACACAAAAAATATCTGAAAGCAGACGGATGGTGTGTTTTATTTTTTCTTTTATTTGTGCATCTACCATTACAGTACTGATAATATGGGGAGAGGTTTAGACAGTGCAATTTTCATTTTTAAGCTAGCTAAAAATAAGACTTAGCGGTAGCTGTGTGTATGATCCCATTCAGTATATAAGTGTATGTTTTCTGAACGGAACATAATAATAATATAATGAAATAGACTGCTGCTGGAGGTACATGAGTCAGCAGAAAGAGAGGCCCTGGACATAGTTCACCAATGTAGTTAGGTTGGTGATAAATACTGCATGTTAGCTCGCTGTCGTAGATAAGTCAGTGAGGACAGCCCATGGTGGCACTCCAATTGAAAATGTGGTGTTCCTGAAATGTAAGTCTGAGGCCTCTCTAGTGATCACACGAACAAACTAAGCAAAAATAAGGGGTTCTGGATATTGGGGCCAAATATAAAACAAAGGAATTATGCTCACCAGAAATACCACCAATAACGCATACCAACATAATGTATACCACTAAATGTATCTGTGTGCTGAAATAATGTTTGTATACTGTAGTACTATATACCAAATCTAATCTGAATGCAAAGAGTGATTATTACTGAATTACTTTCATTTTGGCGGTAAGAAAATACCGCTTGGCCCCAAATCTATACAAAATACCCTACAGAACATGACAACCTGAGTAAAATCCTGGTAGCCCAAATACATGACCAAGATGGCCAACCCAAAAAAAAACAAGGGGTTGCATCTGCCCACTGAAAAAAGTTACATTCTTCACCCACATGTGTCCTTTACTTGTGCCCTGAAAAGCAGCAACAAACAGGGAAAAATATCTGCACCAGTGTCCAGGATTGCAAACTCTCTTGCCACATCGTGGGCAAATACTCATGATTTACTTGCCCTCACATCATTTCCTCTCCTCACCCCCATGTCTGGCTTTCATCAATACTCTGTTTTATAAACATAACTTGAAAATTACACATTACAAAAGTGTCACTCAAATATATAAATCCTTATACAACTATGTTAGGCAAAAAGTTTACAATTGTGGCATTATTCCCCCATCTTGACTGAGAGACTAAAAATACCAGAATGCAATTCAGCAAAAGATAAAAAAATGGTCTCTGAGTGCAAAGCTTTCAAGGGTTGACAGTAGCACAGTTTAAAAAGAAATAATGTGGACACCCATTCAGTCACCCATCCTTGCAGTCCCTGCTTAACTTCAAAGCGGGACTGACCCTGCTTAGCTTCAAAGTGAGGAATGGGCCGACCCCCTCAAGCCATGTTTCTCTCGGTGGTCGTGTAACATTGGCTCATTTATTAGGTAACATGGCCTGAAAAAACACTATAACCTATGTATCTGTAGTCTTCCATAGCCTTGAATATTGGAAAAAACAGCCACAAAAGAAAATGCTTCCCCCAGCCCCTCACCAAGTGCCACCATCATCTGTGCCAGCTCCCTCAGTTCCCAGGATGCCCTGTGACTCAGTTTACTTTGAGATCTCAGCTATTTCCCGATATAGCAGAGATTACAGAAAAGCTTTGTATTGCAAAGTCAGTCTCTAGACCCCCTCCAACACCCACTTTTCACTTGAGGCCCTCTAGCCACCCCACCCACCTCTAGACTGATGGCATTTGCATTATTTTACCTGTGAATGGCTTTTTTCCTGTGTTTCATTTTCCCATAACTTAGGCTATAGCCGTGGCTATCTCTCGCATTGAGAACAAAAAAGCCATGGGACGTTTCATTCCAAAAAAACCCTGGTTTGGGATTTTTTAGCCAAGATATAGCTGTCTAGCCCCCTTCTCCATCAAATATTTAAAAAACGGCTGCACAGAATAACCCCAAACCACAAAAAGGTATCTTGTAAATGTTTCATGGCCTAGTTGTTTTGGGCCTGGGCCAAATCCGTTCAGCGGTTTGGGCTGTGCGGTCCGGCAAAACATGAACTTGTTAGTCTATGAGAAAATGAATGGGAAGTAGGCTGCAACTTTGGAAAAAAATTGTTTAGGTCTTCTTAATAACTTTTACATTTTTTAACAAATCTTTATGAAAAATTGCAATTTGGGGTGGGGGTGTCATCAATTATTCAAATGAAAGGTTATGAACAATAGAATGTTTAGAGGTTTCTATGGGAGTCAGACTCACTTAACTATAGTGTGGCTATCGCTGCCCTATAATATATATATATATATATATATATATATATATATATATATATATGAAACTTTGTGTTATAGTTATCAGCAACTGTAAGTCTCCCCATCCCACATATAATTCCTGGACAAGCCACTCTCTGCTTCTGCCCCCCAGTCTATCTGGTATCTACGCCAATGCTTTCTACACCTAACACAAACAGAGGGTCTTAGAACGCCTTACCACGTTAAAAGTTTGAATGGCAGAGGCGAGACACAAGTTATAAATTTTTTTTAGGACAGGATAGAAAGATTAGGATAGACAAGTGAAGGCAGGGGAGGTGGTGAGGCAGGGTTATGCTTTTATGGCATATGCTGGTAGCAAATGGACGTATGAGTCTGCACATCACCTAATGCGGTGCCTCTCCTCATGTTTTCGACTACATCACCCATCAACCTTATGCGGCAAAGTCAATTGTAAGTGATAATGGCAGCCATTGGCCAATAAATCTGAATAGCCACATGCTGGGGTACTCTGATGGTAAGGATGCCATGAATATGTGGAACTGAGTAGCGTTTTATTGCCATTTGAGGCTGCATTTGACATTTGGCAGCAGCGACAGGGCATGAAGCTGCACATTACACATGCAGTGATGTGTCATTTGCATGAAGCATTCATTGACATTTCTGAGCTATTTTAGGCTTCTCATCACTCATCGTAAAGATACTGTGCATCTATGGAACAATGTGGCATTTATGGTTCATTTGAGGCTGAGCTTGGCACAGGATGGGATCATTTACACCTGAGGCTGCACATATGGTACCTTATACATCTATAAAAGGCACTGAATGACATTTCTCAGCATTTCCCTTACATATGGTGACCATGCCAGGCGTGTGAGGCATTAACTGAACATTTCAGAATTCAAATGGCAAGTGAAAGAAGCAACTGGATTTTTAAAACTGTAACTTACATATGTTGAATGTATCTAGGCTGCAAGGCTATAGCAGACATAAGATTGCAGTATCCACAAACAGAGACTACATGTGGCATACTGGATTATGGCACATCGTGCAAATATGGGCTTTACTTAGAATATGATTACTAGACTTGACATATGTAGCTATAGTGGTATAAGATAGAAGCAAATGGCCATATGAGGCTGTAGTGCCATATGCATGGCAGTGCCCCCAACCAATGTTGGTTCTGCTGGGTTTACCCCTGTCATAAGAGGAATCCCTCCATGGGGTCTTATGTCTGCTTTAGTACCGATTTGGTATTTTATAAAATGTAAGCTTATGTATGAATTTTACACCCGTCAATCGTTCCTCAGGGATAAATGTCATGTAATGTTATTTCAAGTGATGTCACTGGGGTCAAAGGTCATGTGACACCACTTCATGTGATGTCAATGGGAGAGTGATGTAATTTCCGTTACACCTAGCATTTTGGTGAATTGACATCCCTGCTCCCTCTCCTGTCTCTTGCTTGAAATTAGGGAACCCCAATTATGTATATGTTGGGACCACTCAAACGTGCTATTCTCCACTCATAAGGCATTCAGGGTAGGACGCCTCTTCACTCCAAAGTACATGATATAGGTTTTGATATGGGTCGTAGGCAGACCGTTTTCCTCGGCATAACTCTTAAGAGCTTTCATTGTTCTTAGGCAGCCGATCTGATTATGATCCATAATGATTATGTCGTCTGCGTAGGAAATCATGGGCAGATTTCTGACCTTAGATAACAGATCGGACAAGTCAGACAAATATGGGTTAAAAAGCAAGGGGGCAAGTACGAACACCTGCTCTAACCTCCTATTAGCCTTTATTAGTTTGATAAATTGTCCAATCCGTCAAGCCGGACCTTTGCTGCTGTATCAGAATGGAGCTGGCAGAGCATGTTTAATAGGCCTTTGTTTATACCCCAATAATCATGTTTTGCCATGACTTTGCACTGTTTAAACAGTCAAACACTCAACTATAATCCATGTAAGCCACTTACATCTGGGGTCCCTTGCTCGCTTTAACCCGAAAAAGAAGGAGGCGGTCAGTAGGCTGAGCTGACTATGACATGTATCACTTGTCACATGCCATATTCAGCTCCAACCCCTTCACTGGCTTCCTCGTGGCTCATAAACAGGAACCAGGAAGCTCTCACAGCTTCTTGGTTCCTGTTTGTGAGCAGCTTGTAGGAGCCGAGGGTGAGTGGAGTGACAGACCGAAGCTGGAAAAATGGGTATGAAGTTTTTTTTTAAATGTGATGTGTACTTTGCATGTGTGAAGTGCGTGTCAGATGTACCTATGTGCCGTGGTCAGTGAATGAGATGAAATGTACTAGTATGTTTGTTTGAATGTTCTGGGTGGGTGTGTGCCTGTGTGCAGATGCAGTGAGAGTGGATGTAAGAGATGGTGTTTGAGTGAGTGACTGGTTTGTGAGTAAGTGGGAATGTGATAGTGTGTGTTTGAATGTTCTGGTTGGAAACACGGGTGTTAGACGCATCTTAAGGTCGTGTGCCATCTCTTTCTGTGAGTCCTTGGAGAATAGGAATCTCAGCATGTGCCATTTTGTATTTCTATCTGACACATGATGTACCTTTAGCAAATTTGTATACCTGGTTTTAAGTTTTTTTATCTGTTTAAAATATTCCTTCAAAGGAGTTATCATACCTTTATTTACTTCACGGATGGCCCTTCTGAGATGGAGCTTTCTGTCAGCTATTAAACTATCGTAGATATAGCAGCCAATTTTGGGTTCCCTTCCTGGGCTTTGTCTACCCCATTATTTCATTACTACCACCAGGGGAGTTGCTAGGTCTGGAAAAGACCGGGGCTAAGCTGATGTCGGAACTGTTGGGACTGGGGGCTAGCTAGTCTTTTGGCTGTAGCTCCTGAGACTCTATCCGGGGCTACAACCAAAGGATCAGGGGCTATAGCCCCCTTAGCCTCCCCTAGCAACGCCCCTGACTACCACTATCCAACCGTCGAACTCTTCTTGCGTTCTGCGTTTCCTGGTGTTTTTGCTGTTTTTTTGTCATTCTCTTTTTATAGATGTTTTGCTTGGCGAGACTTCTTGTTCATGTTCTGGACCCTGGCATTTGCACCATGAGCTGGTGAGGCAGGGACTGTTTTTAATGACACAGGACTGTCCTCAGTATGAGGTATCCCACACCTGTAACTATCGGTTCTACTACGGCCATCTCCAGAATATAGTGGGCTGCAACAGGTATGGACCCTGTGATCGTTCCTTGAAAAATACATCTGACGTTCATGCCCTAGCATAAATTCCATTTTTCCCATCCATGGAAATCCGGTACTGAGGCCAGGAGAAGGTGGTATGCTGTCATGAAAATCCACCTGAAGGATTGGTCTCTGTGGAGGAGATATAAAGTTATAAGGTTTCAGACATCAATGTCTACACCTAACGTTGTTTATATTTGTGCACTTAACGTATCTTTGTAAAACATATATACCAACACATCTTTATATTTTCATTGGGAAAACATTCATAGCCATCCAGGACACTAGGTGTGCCACATCATCATGTATCAGGCACTAGATATCTCTGACAGGCACTAGACTGCCCACATCTCACATAAAGAAAAAAAGCATACCCAAGGGGTTTTTAATGTATGTGCTCATTAGTCACAATATACACAATGTACCTAAAGGGGCAATGAGTGATATGCTCACATTGGGCCTCATTACACGGACGGCGGTAACCATGGCTCTATTAGTGCCATGGTTGCCGCCGGTATTTTACCGAGTCCGCCACTGTGAATGGTGGAATTACCGCCCTATTCCAAGGTGTGTGGGGGCGGTAATTCCCCATTCACCATGGCCCTTCCCCATTCCCATTTTTGCCCCCATTGGGCTCAATGGGAATGGGGAAGGTGGTAATTAGGATACCGCAAATTGCAGTACCGTAATTGCCTCCTAGGTCCCTTTGCGGGTCCCGTCCTTAACGGCTGGTAAAACCAGCCGTTAAGGTAGGGTCCCACAAAGGGACCTCGTAGTAAGGCGGTAAGGGTTTACCGGCACTGGTACCCTTACCGGTACCCATAAACCCTTACCACCATCCGTGTAATAAGGCCCATTGTCTTTTTATTATTAAACATTTGTACATTTATCAATACAGATATAAGTGCATTTCAAGTCGTGCAGTTCATCAAATGTTGGAGTCATGCTCCATTGTATATAATGTTAAGCACATTTGCAGTAGATTGCAGAAAACAGTCATTGCTGCTTGTGCTAAAAAAGCCACCACCACCAATATACAATAACCAAGAATTACAAAACATATAATATAGTGTTCCTAGACAAATGTAAAGGCTATACAAGTCAAAGAGAAGACAAAAGTCAGTCAGTCCATTTTTGTTCATTCAGATAAATTCATCCATTAAACACACAATAAGAAAAACAGTAGCTCATAAAAAATTTTTTAAAAAAAAACACAATTCATCGGGTAAATTCATCCATTAGACACAATAAGAAAACAGTAACCCATACAATCTCAACGTAAATCACAATTCATCACAATTATGGAAACATAATGTCCGGGCTTCACATTCACTCCATGATCAATGCATCATAAATACCATTTTGTTAAAAAAAAGATATATAAATACAATGCATGTCTGGTAGCATAGAAAAGAAGAGTCATCACAGTTGTGCCAAAATCCCCTTTCTCTGATAGATAGCTCTTTTCAAGAACAACAGGAATGCCCAAGCCGTCGGACAGAATCTGCTGCCAAAAGGTATAGCGAAGCCGGCCTGTGGTAGCGAATGTTCGATGACCTGAGGAACAGTACAATTGTAGACCTTCTAATGTCGCTGTGTACGGGACAAAAAAGTACAAGGTGCTTCAGGTCCTCTCTGTCCGCCCAACAGGCCGGGCAACTTGATGAATCGGGGTACCCTGCCCAATGTGCTGTGCTTCCACTAAGCTGTACGCAGTCAAATCTGGCTTGCGTGATCAGCCGATGCTATCCTTTATTTAAAGTCAGGAGAAGGTATGGCTGAATTCATTCACCCTGCTAATGACAGCATGATTTCTGTCCTGAGTAAGAGCCAATTCCATTGAGTCCTTTTTATCCTTCATTGCCAGATTCACGATGCACGTATAGGACCGCAATTACCCAGAGGTCAGAAGACTGGCAGGAGGAGAAAGAATCTGAATGTTACTTCTAGACAAGGACGCAGCAATAAATGCTAACCAGGGGATTTCATCCCAATTTATCTTTTCCATGACAGACCTAATAATAAAATGGCATAGAGTGGCATGCTCAGTAGCCCAATGGCGAAGCCGGATGATAGTCGGAGCTACCGACCATTGATCCTCCCAGAAATCCATGCCCAGTTCCCTATGGACTGAGTCACAGGCAGAGGATCCCGGCAATCCCATCAGTTGTCTAAAAAACGTGTCTTCCTTCACCTGGATGTCTGTGCCTTTCATGTAACCCCACAATGGTGCTCCATATAATGTTGCTGCCTTGGTCTGCACAGTATAAACTTTTAAAACCAAATCCAGTGGTTTTCTCTGACAGCGAGACAAGAATCGGGGGATGCATCCTACATATTGAGTCATCTTCAGAAATTGTTTGTTGACGTGTGCTTGGCCCGTAACCGACACTGTAAATCTAAGACCCAGATAATAAAATTCTTTAACTCTGGGGATGATATCTCCATTGCAAGCCATGTGGCGCATTTTCACCAACCTCTTTCTGCCCCTGAACCCCATTACTGCAGATTTTGAGGTGTTGATTTTTAGCCCCAAGTTGTTCATGAAAAACGCATTTATCAAAATCTGAAGGGATTCTTGGGTCCTAGCTATCAGCACTGTATCGTCCGCGTAAGCCAGGACCGGAAAGGCCCTACCCCCAAACTCGGGTAGTCCGTCAAAGTATCCACCAGGGCCTTCAGGAGACCGTTGATGTAAAGTGTAAACAGAATTGGGGCCAAGACACAGCCCTGGCAAACCCTGCTTCCCACATCGAAGCACACTGTGCAATGACCCCCCGATCAACTGCACACACACACCTGATTCTCCAAGTGAAGTTCCCTCAACACACTAACAATATTCTAAGGGCAACAGATGGACCTGAGCACGTTCCACAATTTTGACCTTGTTGAAAGCCATGCTCAGGTCCATGAATGCCAGATACACTGCCTCCCCCCTGCAAAAGACAGAGTTAGTTATTAGGAGATACAGATTCAGCCCCTGTTCCATAGTGCCCACCCCGGGACGGAAGCCAAACAGAATGTCTGTCAACCCAGCACCCTTTTTAGCCATGGCTCTATGTGCCCCAGAAGCACCCTCCTGAATATCTTGAACGAGGTGTCCAGTAGGAAGATCGGTCTGTACAACATCGGATTGGCGGGATCCCATTTATTTTAAATTGGGAAGATTGATTGATTGATATATTATTTCTATCGCACTCATACACAAGTGTTTCGGAGCGCGAAAATGATATTAGACTTCCAAGAGGGTGGAAAATAAGCAGAATCCAGGCAAGAATTAAATGCTATGGTCAACATGGGTGCCCATAGATTGAGCTGGTCTTGAAACAACTCCAAAGGCATAGAACTGGGACCAGGGGGCTTATTAAGGGGCCTGTGATTTTATGGCTGAAGCAACATCCTCCAGCCCAAAGCGCAATGGGGTTATTTCCCTCTTGGTTCCACCAAAGGTGCTCCAGCACCATGGAGGGATGAAAAGTGTTCCACCCACACTGCTGCTTCCACATGGGTGCCCCTTGAACCTTCCTTGCATTTATAGGCCGGACCCCCATTTACAAATTCCCAGAATGCTTTTGAGTCACTCAACCTTGAGGCCTCCAGAATATCTTTCCAAGCTTTTCCTTCAAGCTCTAGTTTCCTCATCTCAAGCACCAACCAAAAACTAGCTCTTGCCTGAATGATCCCCCCTTCAAGAACTCCCTGGTAATTTCAGTACAGTTAAGAAAGCAATGTTTGCAAGGTTGCAAGAGTCATAAAACCACCCCTCTTACTAGATTTCCCTTTCTGTGAGCACTGCACCACAAAGCCCTTTGTGAGTGCCCCCAGTACATTGATGAAATGCTCCACCATCTGCTCAGGGTTATCTATGCCTTCTAATATGCCCTGGATATCGACCATTCTCTCTGCCAAATATCAAAATGCAACTCTGTGTCCCGAATGTTTTCCCAATTAATTCTCCTTGTGGACACATTCCATATTTACAAAGCAAGTGGAGCCATCGGGCTGGCCTACCGCTCCCACTACTCCCCTGAGTTTCAAACCAATTGGGTTTTGATCGCTACTTGGATCCAACACCACTTCAAAAGCCACTATCCTATCCCCCAGTTTCACTGAGAGACAAAGATAGTCTATAATAGAGGAACCCAAGTGGTTGTTGAAAGTCTGGTTGCCCGGAATGTCCAGCACTACGCGACCATTTATGGATCACATCCCCCATTCGATTAGCCACAGACAAAATCGCCAACCCTTTGGGCATACCCGGACATCCTTCATTCGAGGATTCAAAATGTGTACTGATAAGTCCTCCTGTAAGTCAAGCAAATCACCCGTTGGGCCCATGCCCATACTGACATTTAAATCTCCACCCCAAACACAATTAACATGTCTATTCCCCTGGTTCCATAGTTGCTCATCAATAAAGGCCTTTAGTTTTTCCAATCTGTTGGCATTGGCTTTATGGGGACTGTTGTAAACATTGAGGATAGCTACCGGGTCCCCAAGAGGAGGTGGGTTTCACAGCATCTGCAAGTAGTCTGACTTAGTGTCACTACTTTTACCTTGCAGGTCAAGAGGCCTTAACCAATATTGCCACCCCCCCATAGAATCTTCCTCTACCGTTTTTCTTGGCCGGGTTCCCATAACATACATAACCATCGAGGAGGGAGGTTTCTAATGCCCATGTTTCCTGCAGAAGGATTAGTTCATAGGACTTCAAGAACACTGCAATGTCCTCCCTCACAAATTTCTCTCTAGCCCCAGCTATGTTCCAGGAGAGCAGACCCACCACCAGGAGAACCCTCACTTGCACACCCAAGCTTTCCTCTATCTCAGTGTTCATAGCATCCCACACACTCCACTTTCTCCACATGCTGTTGCAATCGGGATGTGGCAGTTACGGTGGGGAAAGGGAATGTCTGTCAGTCTTTCTCTTCGATAGACGAGAGATGGTCAAACCGGTTAGAGATCACAATACGCAAAGGGGCCATCGCCTTATCTTTCATTCTCAGTCTTGCCATGCTGGAGCCAAACCTTGTCCCAGGATTCTGGATCGGACAGATATTGGGTCCGGAGGCTCCTCCGTTATGAGCAGCCCATCACAGTCCCTGCTTCCATACCATCTGCGTTGGCCCATTCTCCTCTTCCACAGCCCTCTCCAAGGATTAGTTAAAAAAATACAATGAGACCAGTCTGCCATAAAGTCTTTGACCGTTTGGTTTAAGCCCTCTGGACAAGTTAGAGTGTGTCAAGTAATTGGCAATTTATGGGTACGAGAAGGAGACTGCGATGCAGTCTCCCTCTACCGATTTACAATGTGGGCCGAACCACCCTACCCTCATGGCCATCAAAACAAGACTGGGATAAATGCTGGGGCCCATCATATTTGTATTGATCCAATGGCTTGCTGTGTTCATGAGGGAAATGGTGGATTCAAACCCACCCTCTGGCGGCCCTGGTAATTCCATTATTACCCCCACTAATGGTGCTGCTGTCGGCAGTAGGTTTAGAGTACTCCTTGTATTGATAGCCCCACCATCCCTGGGAAGCATTCCCTCCCTGAGTTCCCCAAAGGGAGGTCCCTTACCCACTCCTGCTGCAGTCACAGGCCGACACCTTGTCCCCTGTTAGGGGCCAAATAACTGGTCCTCTGCGGGCACTCCCCTTCCACATTTTAAATCTCCATACAGGTCTCCTGCCCCCCATCAACCCTTTCTGGATCCTGCACCGCAACAGCACTGGTGCTTCCTTATCATTAAGCCCAGCCCTGTTTAGATTACATTCCTCAAATTTCCTTTTACGGTCTCTAATGGAATCATCCATGTTAGCGAGGGTGCTTAATACCCCTCTCTTGAAGGATAGGAGCTCCTCATAGAGTGCCTGGAGGTTAACTTCCCATGTCTCTCTACAAGCAGGTTCCACATCCTCTCCGGGGGAGCCTTACTCCAGTTGGCAAACAGATGATATAGGGGTGTGGGTTTTTCGTCCAGTATGGATTCCAACCAGGACTTATCCTCTTCATCCCTGGATTCCTGGGATACCATCCTTAGCGACCCGTTGCAGCTCACCACCGATGCATCAGCACCCTCCCTCTGAGCCCCCTGTTCCCCTTCCGTGTCTGCTTCCACTGCACCATCTATGGTACTCAGCCCCCCACTAACAACCTTCACAATGTTTCATGGAGCTACTCCCATACCATCATAAACCATATCAGTAGTTGATTCCTTATTCATTTCCCCCAGGCCATCAGTTCCAATATTCAAGTTTCCTCTACTGCTACCCCCCTCGATAGGCCCCTCTGTGTGGGCCTCGGTAAGGCCTTCCATATCAGAGGCTGCAATCCAAATGGCTTTTTCCATCACCTCAATAAGATTTTCAATTATCCCAGCTTTATCTTCCAGATAACGGTCCAGGGAAAGTTGCTTAAGGTCGGACTTATCCCTTACTGGACCCTGGGCTGGCTTAAGTTGCTTATGTATTTTTGCACTTGTAGCCCGCGTGCGGTCCACCCTCATCCAGAGCTTTTCTTTTTACCATAGTGAAGCCAATATTAAAAATCGGTATTGAAAAACAAAGTTCAAAACAATATAACATTATTCTTTGTACGTTTTCCTAAAATCACAGGTCACTAATAATTCCCAATGTCACCAGGCTGACATGTTATTAGAAAGGATAGACTTCTAAAATGTGCAAGACTATAATTCTGTAAGATGTGTAATAACTGTTAAAACATAGTGTAAAATACAAAATAGAACCTACGCGAACATGTACCACGTTGAAATAGAAAAAGAAATGTAAAAAACCTATATCACATAACACAAAATAAAAGACACTAGCAAAGAATCCTAGCAAATTCCAAATTCCAATTGCATTCAGCAAAAGAAATGGGACGAAACACACAATAGAAACAACAGTAAAAATATCCGGCTCTGTATGACAATGTATAACAATGTGCCTATTGATATGGCACTCCAGTCCAGTCCAGTTCAGGCCAAATGGCGTGGGCGAGCAGGGAATGGCCGACAGCTTGAGGGGAAACCCTTAGTCCATTTACCCCCACCTCTGCTCATGCCAAAGGGTAGATGCAGTAGGAATTCAAGAACCGAGTGGCTTGAGTAGAAGTAAATTAGCATTAGTTAAATAGACGTTTAGGGCACTCAGGCTTTATCATGCAAGCTCACAGGAAACCTTGTGTTAAAGAGTTGTTTTTCTTTTTACAAGGATGCAAGGATGCAAAAGTCACTAGGGGCGATTGGGATGCTGGGAAAGAGGCCTGATTTCTCCCGGCGTGATAACATCTGCACAGCCCGATCCACCCCGGCAGACCAACAACGGGCAGTAATGGAGACCACAACACTTGGTTGGCTTTTTAGCCACCTAGATGCCGACGGGTGGTCAGGTTCTAAATGCACATCAATTTGACGTTAGCTACAGTGCTCCGCGGTCCCAGTGTTTTAGTGAGTGTGGCAGATTACTTACTAAGTGGTTCAGACGTGTAAGCTACTTATGATGGCAACAGTAAAGTCAGACACAAGTGATCACAGTTCATGGGTGATTATTAACTGTATATTGGATGAGGAAAACACCTAATCTAAACCTAAATCTAAGATGGGAGCAAATAATAATAAAGCAGTCCTAGTGGTGTCTTGTCATAATAAAAAGGGCCTATACTAAAAAACCTACTGCCAATCCTTATAACTAAGTTACAAATTAGTGTGGGATCATGTTCTCAAGAAAAGAAAGAGGTGTTCACCAAATGATAAGTCAGGATGGTATGGCTGGGTCTCCCTTCCCCATGTTTTTAGCACGGGACAAGGCAGGACCTTTGAGCACAGCACACTCCTAGGCCTCGTCAGCACAAGGTTAGAGTTCCTTCCAACAATGCCAGGACCTTCCGGGGTGAAGTCTCTTTCCTGCAAAAGTCTTTTTCCTTAGAAGGCCGGCTGTGCCAAAAACAATAAATAAACAAAAGTTCCTTTGGCAATCTCTTCATATTGGGTGACTGCTCTTCACCCCTTGGATCCCTCTCATCCGGGCTCTGATCCTTCTTGCAACATTATCCTCCCTCAATCTGGTTCACTATGGCCTATCAATCAAAAACATATCACTTAACCGCCTCAATGTCCATTTCACTAATTATCCATTGTGGATATCCCTCAGCTGGGGTGACACTTGTCGTTAAAATGTTCACGGGTAAATCACTATTTACCCTCAGTTTGCAGGCCTCCCTCGGTCGGGTTCACATTTGCCAATTTCACAGTTCAATCAGTTTTCTCCTATGTGTCAAAGATTTTCAAGTGTATGAGGGGTTTTGCTTGTCCCTCGTAGGACCCTTTTGTCACTTTACACTAGCCTCTCCTAAGGCCTCTTGGTCTTTGCAGTTTTAACAAAACAACACAACCCAAAAGGACTTTAGTCAGAGTCCTTTGAATGAGCGTCCCCATGATGCCTGGCCACTCTGCTTCTGAACCTTTTACTAGGGATTCTTTAAAGTTCAATTACACAAGTTCTTTGTTCAACAAGGTTGCCGCCTGCAACCTTGGGACCAGCACAGTTTGGTTTTACTATCTGTCTTCTCCAACTCACCGGTTGTGCTGAACTGTTGGCATTTCTTGGCTTGGGAGCCAAGAACAGTACCACAGCGTCTTTTTCTTCTCCCCCCTTTGGCTATCAGTGCGGGAAAGCCCCGTGTGTCGTTGACACCTGCCACACCACATGCCAGCTGGACTTCCCGGTCCTATGATTTCCCTTACGGAGGATTTGCGGGTATAAGTTCAAAAGGGCAAGGGCAATTCCCTCCTCGTCGTCACTCCAGGTTGCTCCTCCTTTCTCTTCCATTTGAACTGCCATTCCGGAATAGCTGCTTCCTTGTGCGTGCGGCCTTGCTCAAAGTGTGCATTCATGCCCCACCTTTTATGCCTCTGGGGAATGGAAAGGGCTGTTAGGTGTGTGTTGTTATTGTCAATTGCCTGACTCTGCCTGACCCTTGTGTTGGGACATGTCAGGTAAACGGCTAGGGTGTTAGTCTGTTTTCTGTCACAGTGTAGCAAAGTGTTCATGTTGGAAAAGAGGGGAGTAGAACTTCTGAATATCCTACAGGGTAGGATGGGGAAAAGGTGTTATAGGGAAGGGGGTACTGCGTCTCACCCGTTGGTGTCCCACTTCCAGTCCCCAAGGAGCCCCAATCCAGGTGATCCTTCCACACTGGTCCACCTCCAGGAACTGGATCCAATACCGATGTCCATGTCCTGGCCACCTGGATGACAGATCCCTGGGAACTAGCGGGTGAGACACCTTCAGGTTTCTCACAGATGCCATCCACGCCGCTCCACCACAAACCACCATTAACCACTTGCCTCCACTTTCTCTCCATGCCGTGCTCCACTCTTATCTGGGGGCTTTATGCAGAGTCCTAGCAGGCAAACAAAGGACTCTGCCTCCACAATAGAAATGAAGGACACACTCCACCACCATTAACCACTTCCTTCTGCTTCTTCTCCGCGCCGCCCTCCACGCTGATCTGGGGGCTTTATGCAAGTGCGCTAGCAGGCAAAGGGCTCCTCCTCCACAATAGAAATAAATGGCAGACTCCACCCTCATTAACCACTTACCTCCACTTCCTCCCCAAGACCAAAAAAGGCCAAACTGCTTCAGCACTCACCCACGCTTATGGCCACCTTATTCAGAGTCATAAAGCTGTATCCACCTGGTCAATATAAAAATTGATTAATGTATCTGCCATGACATAGAACACATTAAAAACCATCACCACAGACATTAAGATGTCTAAACCCAAAGGCAATTTAATCAGGGTTGTGAAGCAGTCTCACAATAATATTTGCATACATTTCATTTAATACAGATCTTTTGTTGGATTAGACATATTACAAATAGATACTACAGTGAAACTAGAGGCAGAATCAGACAGCACTAAAAGAATTACCCACAGATGAAAATGAAAAAATGAAACGGAATGAAAAGGAATTACAGATGAAAAGAATAAGACTAAAAATAAAAACAAAGACAGACTTGGAAACATGATAAAATAAGGAAGGAAAAGATAGGGAAAAAAAGTAAAACCTCATATCCTAGGTAAAACAGACACATCTGGCAAACATGGGTGATGGGGTCGACAAAGGAGGAATGTGCAGGAAAGCAAGGGCTGTACACCACGTGACAAGCATGTCATCTTTCTTGCTGGCTCTAATGTCCAAGAAACAAGTATGTTACTCTTGCATGTTAAACACTATAAAGTGTTCAATATTAGCTTGTAGTGAACATAGGTTTTAAATAAGATCTTGGAACAAATCTTATAAAGTGTAAGCTTGCTGCAGTCTAATATGTATGTTCTTATAGGGTTTAAAGGTTCCCCTTGAAACTCTGGCTACATGCATTGAACACCACTCAACATTTTAGCTTCAATCAAAAAGTGCATATTCAATTAAAAGCTTCATGAACGACCAGTCAACATTATGCACTTATATCATCCATTGTACTTGTGGAGCTATTATATTGGCAGTACTGTTGACCAATCCAGAGACCTACTGTTGAACTCTTGAAATCCATCAGGGATAAGTATGCATGATATCCCCTCAATACCCATTGGCTAGAAACACATCAAGGGCATACAATCAAAGGCATTTGGTTTGTTTGCATAGAACCTGTCCCACCCCATTTGGGACCTGGAAATATCATGTTACACCTGTAATAATTAATTGGACGACCACACTCAACACAGGAGTTCCTTCCCTACCCACTCAAGGTGTCACACAGCAAAGCGTTAACAGATACTTATCTAGCCAAATCCCTGACCTCTATAATACCATCAAGCTCCCTCCCCCCATGCAACAAATGATCCAGTGTACAGTAAAATATATAGAGATACATTTGAATTAGGAGATGAACAAAGTTACACACAAATAACACAAGCCACGAACCCTGTGGCACAATACAATAGCTGCAGCTCCTAGATCTCTTATACTAATGAACTGTCAAGTATATCTTAACAAGCTTTCAGTTGCAACAACAAAAAACAGGTTGGATTCAAATCAGATCACACATGCATATCCAGTGTTTTACACATGGGTTTCTATTCACATTAAACATGAGCAATTTTGAAACACACAGTTATTTAGAATCAACACCTTTGTTCCTTCTTTACCCCAAAGCAGTCTCAAACCTTTCTGCTATGGGTGTCACTTGCCCACCCCCAGAAGAGAGTGAATTTCTTTAACTGGAGAATCATGCTTGGTTTAATTTAGCTGGCAAAAGACACTTTTCTCCCAGAACCCAACCCAGGAATCAGTTATGTGTGACAACCCTTGGGTTAAAGGGACGGTTTAGGGAGTGGACTCAACTGGGAACATTCGTTTTGAGACAATGTCACATTCAAATGAAAGGCAAGGTTTTAGGAAATGGAATCAATGGGAAAATATGTTTTGGGACACCGCACATTCAAAGGAAAGGCAGGGTTTTGGGATTTTGGTTTTGGGATCAGACGCACCCTGCTTCTGTCAAGAAGTCTGGGTTTTCAGGAAAATTAGGGTTACCCAATTACTTTATAGGCTATTGTGGTTAAAATACACTGGGAATGAGAATGTTAGTTCCGAATTTTAACAAGAATCATCCTCTGGTCTTTTCTATAAGGGAATTAATTAATTATTTTTAATCAACTGCGCTAAGAGTCTACACAGTTCTGCCCCTCAACTCCCACCCACAGTTAGGGGAAAGGACTAAGGCAAGTAGTTTCCCCGCCCATTTAATAGCTTTGGTATATGTCTTCTTACATGGGAGATTTCTATTGTTAGCGCAGGAGGCCACGTATCAGGACCCTGGTGGGAACAGGTGGGAGTCAGCTTGCACACTAGGCAGGTATGGCTCAGCTATTCACAGCAGGACCTTGTCGGGTTTTAGGCTGTCTGCCTCAGATGATACCCCCAGTCTTCCACCCATAAGTCTCAAGCAAAAGACTTGAACAAACTCCAGCAAGTGTCCAAGTGTTTCTGTCTCAAAGGGGATAGACCATTTATAGCACCTATGACACCCGGCACATCATTATGCAATGCCAACCCATTTTCCCAAACATCCGATTGGACATTTATTTTCCTCTCCCTCCAGATGTCTGGTCTCTGCCAGCCGATAGGGGAAGGGGTTTATGAGGTCTAGTTATGGATAATGATGGGAGGAGAGAGAGGATGGTCTAAAGTCACCATTTGAAACTTACACTTCATCAACTCCAAAAAGTCACACATGGCAACTTTTTGTAGTTTACAGCTAGCCCCAAATATATATATATATTCAGTAAAAAAACATTGTTAAAGGGACGTTATGGTTAAGTTGGCTACTAAAACCCTATGAAATTCAGTAAAAAAACGTTGTTAAAGGGACGTTATGGTTCCAAGTAAAACCAAAAAACCTCTGAAATTCACCAGTTATGGTAGGCAAGGGACCATAACTCACGCCACCACCGTGCACTGCTAAGACTAACACCCAGGACATCAATGATGACATCACAAATGTCATTGATGACATCACTGATAACATCACATGTCTGACTCGCTGTTTTTTCCTTTAGTGATATATCTTAGACAGTAATAGTTAGGAACAAAAAAATCAAAAAGTACTATATTTGTAGACTTATACTTTAAATATGTTCTTACAATAATTCACTTAGGGTCCACTCACAGCATATAAAATATATACATAGGAAAAATACACAATCAGTAAGGTTATCAACACTTTCTTATTGTTTTGCTGTTTTTTTTTATTACTGTCGATTCTCTGGATGTGCTCATATTTGTATTTGCATGAGTTTCTTTAGGGTGCAGTCACATCATGTGATATTTGTACATAGGGAAGTAGAAGATTTGACGCAGAGCAACCCTTTCTGTGCATAAAGATAATCAGTTAGGTTGTGAACACTTTCTGCTTCTACCGCTGCTTTTTTGCATACTTCACTTTCTCTATTGTTTGTTGTGTCTTTGTGTTTTGTATGTAATAATGAAATTATGTAGTAAGTGGTTTTATTAGCTACTTATTACATGTTGCACAGTACACAAAACACTAATAAGAAAGCATTTATCATTTCACTATTCAACATGGTAAGAATATGAATATTGTACCTCCATGATGTATGCTGCACACAATGCTTATATTTATACTTGAGCAGCTTAGTATATTATAAAGAACTTCATAATAGCATGCTATCTATATCAATTCATTGCCTAATGCACTACATAGCTCAAGATATCTTTTCCAATTAACCTTGACACTTTTTCTGTCAACATTATAATAAGAATCCCTTGCACAGCGTTTTCATGAAAAGTAAATGCTCATGTGATGTTATCAGTGATGTCATCTTTGATGTCCTGGCTGTTAGTCTTAGCAGTGCACGGTGGTGGCGCGAGTTATGGTTGCTTAGCTTTTAGATCTGCTATCAGACTTTATAAGCGGTACATCGATGATATTATCATCATATGGGACACTTCCAAAGGCGCATGGATAAATACATTGAACATCAATCTTAAATTTACCATGTCCGCTAGTAACTCATCTTTACCATTTTTAGATCTTCTAGTTAAAGATGGAGGAGGACAAATTATTGTGGATCTGTATCGGAAAGAGACTGACCGCAATACGATTCTCAGATTCGATAGCTTCCACCCTTAATCTCTGCGGGAAAGTAAACCATATGGGCAGTTTTTGAGGGTAAGGAGAAACTGTTCTAGGACAGTAGATTATACCACACAGGCAGAAATTATTCAAGACAGGCTATGTGCCCGTGGATACCCCTCCCATCTATTGCGCCAATCTCGTAAAAGGGCCAAATATCAACATCGGGAAACTCTGCTAACAAAACCCAACTGTGAGAACATCTCCAGGGACAGAATAGTATGTGCCATGACTTACAATACTCATCATTATAGAATTAAGAAAATAATTTCGAAACACTGGCACCTTCTTCAAATGAATACTCCTAGTTTACAATGCCCCCTTTACACTTTCAAAAAGTAAACAACTTAAAGAACTGGCTGACTAGGGCTGATCGAGCTTCCATCGTCCCTAAACAGAATACCCTGACTAGCCTATGGGGGGCTACACCTGTCAAGGGCCATTTTCCTTGTGGCTCCTGTAACCAATGCGCATATACTTCAGCCTGTTGCACTGTCATCATAAACAGCAATATTTGGCAATTAAAGCAACATACCACATGTAATACAAAAAATGTCATTTATGTTATATTCTGTCCTTGCCAAAGAACATATATTGGGAAAACATCGAGACCTATCAAGCTGAGGATCGGAGAACATAAATCTAAAATACGGACTATGACTCTTACAGCTCCTTTAGTGAGGCATTTTCTTGACAATAATCACAGCTGCAATGACCTCACATGGTCAGTTTTGGAAAAAGTATCAGGTGTAGACGCCACCAACAAAGCATCTAGATTGGCACAACGAGAGCAGTGGTGGTTGTACAATACCCATAGTTATGATCAAGGTCTAAATCGCCAAGAAGGGTGGCTTTATTGTATCCCATGAGACCCTCCACTACACTCACAGCCACAGCTAAATGACCAGGAGTTCTTTATTATCCTACCTTTAGCCTCTGGTACTTTAATATTCGTTCTATGCCAGTGAGACAATTTCTAAATCGATGCCTCCTGGCTCAGTTACATATACATACCTATACCCCCTCTCTTTTTCCCTTTTTTTCTTTTTTCTTTTAATTAAATTTGTTTTCTATATTATTATTCATCTTTCTTTTTCTATTTTTTATGTGGCGTGGCCGCATTTGCCATAGTCTGCTGTTTATTTCTATCATTTAGCAGAGGCCTTTAGCCCCAGTCGTTTTTCTTGCTCATTCACATTATCTGGCCGTTTTGCTAGGCGGCTAGGCTGCATTTGCTATAGTTCCTTGTTTACTTCTATCATCTAGCTGAGGCTCCTCTGTCCCAGTCCTCTTTTTATGCTCACCATCTCATGCCTTTCGACACGAAGCGCGCATACTTTATGAGCTAATATGCCATTGTTTGTAGATGGCTGAGAGCACATCCCTAATCCTGCGCAATACATCTTTTACCGAGTGCTTGGTTAAGGAGTGAAATATATGTCTTGCTCCTCGTCGCACGGTAAGTTCCTTTTTAGTGCATCTGTGGTGCCGGCGGCTTGTATGTGAGCGCCGGTGTCTCTGGAGTCGTTACGTCTGGTCGTCTGCTCTATCTCTTCTGCTCTTGTTTACAAGCCGATACCTGCGTGGGCTTTAAAGTCCCCACTGTTGTCCCGCATGGTTTCCAGTGTGGGCAGGCGCATGTCGGTTTCCATAGTGAATCATGCCCGCGAATGTGAGTTTATCCAATGCAACCATTGAAGGTTGCCCATTATGTCAATCCATTGGAATTATTTTCCCTTTTGATTTTCATTTGGGGTGCGATGGTTGCCTTAAACATCCACTGTGATGTACTTCCCATATCATTGGAACATTCATTCTTCTCCACAATCGAGCCATGGGGGCTTATAAGACCTATACTGTTATGTATGTTTTGCTCAGCTTTTCTGGCCTTTTAGTGTGGATTCGTTCTTAACACACCCTTGCCTTTATTCTAAAATAAATTGAGTTTATTTTAGAGGCCTGTATATTCCCATGGTAGTATGGACAACGACTCTTTTGAGTCATTTCAAGGTGAATTTGGTCAACTTGGATTGGGTAGTCCTATAAATTGAACTCTAATGGGTGATGGGTGTATGTTGAGCCGTGGTCGGGCTTAATCAAATTTTAATACATTTTCTTTCAGTTTTAAAATGAAGTTTGCTTATATATTTTTGTCTTCTGTATCAGCATTCCACTAGAGGCCCAGATCTTCAATCAAAATTGAAAAATAATGTACCAACTATTATGTGACCTCCTGGTGTATTGCTGGTTTTCATAAATGTTGTGGGCTGTTTAAAGATTAATTGTTATGGTATTTGTGTGCCCTGATGAAGACGGCTATCAGCTTTTCTCCTTTTCTTTTTTTCTTACGTTAAGATTGTTTTTTTGGCCATCGAAACTAAACTTAAGATGATATCTTAGCACTTTTTGACAACCCTTTTGCGCTGACTGCTTTTTTCCACTGTTTTAGATATACAGTGGCTATAGGTATTATACTTAGCAGTGCCCCATCAGATAGTTTTTTTGATTTTTTTCTAGAACTTTTTTTATATATAATATGTATTTACATGTATTGTAGCAAATGTTATTGTGTGGATTTATAAAATATTTTTACTTTATTGTGACTTTTGTACAAATTAAATAAAATATGTGAATTTGATTACTCATCTGACTATGGGCCTCATTACGACCCAGACGCTAATGGGTTAACGGCGCTGCAAAAGGCTGCGGCGCCGTTAACCTATTAGCGCCTAATTACGAGGTCCCTTTGCGGGACCCGATCTTAACGGCTGGTTTTACCAGCCGTTAAAGTAGGGACCCGCAAAGGGACCTTGGTGCTAAGCACGGTGCCGCAATTTGCGACACCGTACTTAGCGCCTTCCCCATTCCCATTGAGCCCTATGGGGCAAAAATGGGAATGGGGAAGGGCCATGGCGGCATGGGGAATTACCACCCCGCCAACCTTGGAATGGGGTGGTAATTCCCATTTCCGCCATGGCGGAGTCGGAAAGTTACCGGCATGGACCATGGTGCTATTAGCACCATGGTCCAACGCCTGGGTCGTAATGAGGCCCTATGTCTCTTATCACCCATTCACCCACCTGAGTCATTTAATTGTTTAAACTGTTGTATTCATCCGTGTGACCCCACCCCCATTTTTTGCCATATATAGTTCCCCTGGTCCACGGTGTAGGGGATACCCATACTTCTTGCTCTGTGGTTGCTTAGCTTACCATAACTGGCGAATTTCAGGGGTTTTTCGGTTTTACATGGAACCATAACGTCCCTTTAACAAAGTTTTTATACTGAATTTCATAGGTTTTTAGTAGCGCAACTTAACCATAACGTCCCTTTGACAAAGTTTTTTTTACTGAATTTCATAGGTTTTTAATAGCGCAACTTAACCATAACCTCCCTTTATCAAATTTTATTTTACTGCCTATACATATTCATAGTGTGAATTTGATAGATGTTTACTAGGAATCCCTTACTTTATATACATGTAACATAGCACATACTGAACCGTCTGCTAACTCTTTTGATGTCCGCGGCCTGTGTGTATGTCCGCGAACAGACGCAGACAACTTCAACACTACCCAAACACTCAGGGGGGTATCTTAAATTGTTCTATCATGCCACATAAAGACTGCACAAGTTCAAAAAGCAGCACATAAACACATTATATGTAATAATAAATAAGAAGTGGAACCTATATATCTAACACATCAACCATCCATTTAAATACCATGGCCCTCATTACGACCCTGGCGGAAATCGCGGTGCAAAATGCACCATGGAGCACGGCGGAAAGCTGCCGATAGCGCCATGGGGGTTGGCGGATTTTCCGCCCCATTCCGACCTTGGCGGGGCGGTAAAACCCCATCCCCCATTTTACCCTTCCCCATTCCCATTTTTGCCCCATAGGGTATAATGGGAGTGGGGAAGGCGTTAATTACGCCACCTCAAAATATGGTGGCGTAATTAACGACAAGGTCCCGTAGCGCCATGGATTTCTCCGCCCGGAAAAACCAGGCGGAAAACGCTCCATGGCGCTACGGAAACTCGTAGTAGGGCGGACGGGTCCGCCGCGAATAACGCTGGCGTAAACCCACTCCGCCAGGGTCGTAATGAGGCCCCATATGTATTAAAATGGAATATAGCAAAACAAAAAAGATATGCCTCCAAAATAATTACCTCACAGAAACTGCACAGCTACGAGCAACAGTAGACCTACACAACAGTAAGAATACAACTTACCAGAAACTAGTAAGTAAACTTCATTATTCTTATATATTTCTAAACTTTTTGTATTAGGTACACAAACATTTATATATTTTTGTTTTTTACACAGAAATGTCCAGTACTTTGGAATGGCTTGAGGAAAATTTCCCACCTGAGGAAATGTCTGAAGACAGTAATACTAATGGTAGACACTTCTCTTTATAAGCAAATTAAAAATCATTACTTTATGTGCACTTAACATATATATATTTTTTTAACAGACCATACAAACATTGAAAATAATACACCAAAAGATACATTGGAAAATACTCTGCAGCGCATGGAACAAAAAATGGACATGCTCATGGAAAATTTCAATCTTTTGAAACATTTTGTGGAGAAAAAATTAAATACCATTGACCCACATGTACCTGTTCCCCCTCTCCATGTCCCAGTCAACTATCCTCAAACCCTCAACACCAAGAAAAACGTTTTGATGAGACTTCCAATCCTTCATCCCCTCCCATCCATCCTCTCCAAACCCCAAATTCCCTTGTATTTGTATCAGTTTCTGCTTCCACTTCTCTTTCATAAATTATGTATGTGTATATAATAAATAAAAAATATTACGTGTCTTTTATCTCAATCCTTTTTGTCTTATTATTTTTTAAACTCAGTTGGGGTGTCCGCAGACAGCACGCCTGTCCGGAATGTCCGTAATTAGCAAAATGGGGGTATCCTAAGGACTCTATACCTGTCCGTACTGTTCGCAACCAAGATGGAACTGTTCGTAGAACACACTCGGTGAAAGGGATGTCCGTAAATGAACAAAATGGGGGTGTCCTAAGGACACTATACCTGTCCATACCGTTCGCAACCAAGATGGAACTGTTCTTAGAACACACCCGGTCTACGGGATGTCCGTAAGTGAACAAAATGGAGGTATCCTAAGGACACAATACCTGTCCGTACCGTCCGCAGGCAAGTTGAAACTGTCCTAAGAACACGTGGGGTGTCCGGGATGTCCATAGTTAAACAAAATGGAGGTGTCCTAAGGACACTATACCTGTCCGTACAGTCTGCAGAACATCTACGCACATGCGCACCACACCCGTAAGTCCTGCGAACATCGCGCCTGTCCATATGTTAAGCTCACCTGGCTCCCACAGGGGCGTCGGTCGGACCCGGACAGCTGCGGTCTCCACCCACGTGATGCGTAGTGCAGCGATGACTGACTGGATCTGCCCTTCTAATCTTGTCTGCTTAAGCCATAGAAATATTCTCCTGCAAGTGGAGAGATAGATTTAGCCACTTGTGGATTCAAGTGATGGCACCCCCACAGTCCTCCCCAACTAATCACCTTCGAAATGCCCTCACAGCAATCTCACCTTATATTCTTGAAAGATGAGCCCTCCATCCTGCGTGGATTTGCAGGGGCGCGTCGATTCCAGTTACTTCACTGGTTTGCAGGCTCGGGAGAGTTCCGTAGAGTATTGACTCTGAGGTTCCTGGTGAGGACCAGTAAGTATTAAGTTCATAGAGTTCAATATGTCCGATGTTCACTCTTGTTCCCCCCTTCCTTTCTTGTCTTGCAGCTGGCTCATGAAAAGATGCTCTTGTGGCAGCTGGTGGCGCTCAGGTAAGAGTCTGTATTACCCGGCGCTGTCCGGTAAATGTTGCACGAGGAAAATGTGTTGTTTTGTCTCTCTTTACAGATGCAGCAGGTGAAAATATGGAGAGTCACAAAAGGATGACTCCAGTGGTAAATCAGGTAAGTCTATGGTGGTAAGAATTATATTTGTTGGTTCCCTCGGCTCACCTTGTGGTTTTCTTTTGTCTCCTAGGTGCCGAAGTTCGGCGAATAAATGATGGAGGCAGCGCCGACCCGAAGGATGCTGTGAAGACTGGTGAGTATGGCGCGGCGCTGCAGCTGGAGGAGCGGCACGTGCAAAAATGATGTTCTTTACAGGTCCGGAGACAAGATGGATCCAGAATCAGGTGTGGAATAGAAATAAGTTTGTTTTCTAACCTTGTCGCTTTCTTTCCTCTTTGTTTTAGGAGCTCCGGATTCGAGGCGGGCGTGGCAGAAGACTGGATGCAGACTGCAGGCACGGTGAGTGTTACGCTGCGGGATGCAGAATAACGCGAAGCGTGTGTTGCTGGTCGGGTGTGGTTTAAATAGCCTCAAAAGTAGTCCCAGGTAAGAAGTCCCTAGAACCACACCCGAGTAAAAAATAGTCCCTGTAGAAAAATAGTCCCTTTCATGCTTCATGTTGGATTGGAGTCATTTGCAGCATGGTCTGCCTGACGTAAGTAATGACTATGAGCCTGGCGCCTTAGGCGTCAGGACTGATTCCTACTATGAGCCTGGCGCCTAAGGCCCCAGGACTGAACCGAGATAGCCTCTAGCCGGGGCTGATGAGATTTTACTAAATGTCTAGATGCCTGCTGATGGACTTGGTCCGGATGCCTGGGGGTAGGCATCATGACAGCGTAACTGTCCGTCTCACTTGTGTCACACTTATAATTTGTTTGAGGACCCGAACACTGTCCGTAGAAAACCCATGCATATGTGCACAACCATTCCCGTGCATTTGGTGTCCTACGGACACCCGTTCCCTTCACGGACGTGTTCCCGTCATCATCGTGTGACCGCACCCACGCTGATCGTGTATCCTAATTTGCGGTCACTGTCTGTTAAAAAAAACTATTTCAGACAATCCAAATAATTTTACAGTAAAAATTCACCATTGCACATATCCCAGACAATGGCCCTGGCTTTACACATACTTTTTGGAACTTTTTGAACCTTTTTAGAGTGTACGATCTGTCCGCGAGGCGCACCCCTCCACCCCTATAAAAGGCTACACCCCAGAGCTGATCTTAATTGTACTTCTGGCTATTGCAGATTGACTTTTGCTGCCTTTGCTGCTCTTGCTGAGATCATCTCACCAACCCTGATGACATCCATGGCTGCTGTTGCTACATCCGCCTCAGCACCACCCCCAAACCCTCCACCACCACCACCTCCCCAAGGGCCTGCAGAGGGGAACAGGCGTGAGGATCTAGATAACAAGGATGAAGAGGATAAAGAGGATGAGGTAGAGGAACTCTCTACTACCAGCACTCGCCGGGAGTCTTGGGTGTGGCGGTTGTTTATCATTCATGGTAATGTACCAAAAGCACGCGCAAACAAGGTCACCTGCAAACAGTGCAAAATGGTGCTGAGTCGTGGGAGACGTGGTTCATACAGCTTTGGTACGACATCCATAAACTGACACCTAACGTCGTTCCACAGTGGTGCCATTCGCAAGGTTGTACCTTGTGATCACATAGTAGGTTGAGTTCCTCTACCACATCCTCCGTTTCCGCTCCTCTCACCACATGAAACACTCCTGTGAGAGAGAGCATCCCTACAGCTGCCTCACATGCCATTCAAGATGCTGTTGACCCTTACCTTTCACGGGTCACAATATTGTGTATGTACTGCGACGCAGTACTCTGCAGGGGGAGAGTCTTCGAAGTGCTTTCGAGACTACGGTCACGGAGCACCAGAAGACCTGCTACCTACCTAAGTAAGGCCCACCCTACATCTTCCTCTCTCCACCTGCCTTTTCTTATTCCAGTGGTTGGTGTCCCTACATTACACTCCTTTCCCCTCCTCTCCTAGTGTGTCATGTGTAAAAAAACAAAAAATATATGAAAGAACAAAAGAAAAGGCTCTTTTCAGAGCTGCCTTTCACAGTTTAAAAATAGAAGTGCAAATAAACAGTGAAGGGCCCTATGCATTATTTGGAAGTCCACGGACAGTCGTAGGACATATAAAGTTTTAGGGTGCTGCCCTAGCAAAACCAATGCACTTTTCTCTGGGTGGAAATGGTGGCTCTGAAAAGAGCCTTTTGGTGGTGGTTTTGTGTGTTTGAAAAACTTGAAATCGTCAACATCTACTGCAAAATAGATGACTCTAATTCCAAAAAAGGTTGCAATGCATTTTTTACATTTCTCAGAAAAATCTGATTGCTAGCATAAGTAAGATGGACTCCATCTCTGCGAAAAATGTATGTGCTACGAAACATAATATTTTCATTGTGAAAAGAGGACATACCAACATCTCTTAGAAAAATACGTTCTGACAAACTCTCTCCTTAGACAACACACCCAGTAAACTTTACTGACCAATCCCTAGCTCTGCTCATTCTCATTTGCATGCCTCTCTACCCCAAAACCCCTCTATGTAATACATGGTGTCCGTGGACTACCGCCATGTCCGGGGACATATCGAAAATCTGAGCGTGATGAATGTAAATTGGAATACTGTGCCCCATTTCCCCTTTGAGGTTGGCTCTGAAAAGAGCCGTTCTTTTTGGGTTTTTTGCAGATGCTTGACAGACACCTGTTGTTTTGTATTTTTTGGGGGGGTTTTCTTCTTACTTTACTACTAAAATCTTCACATAACCTTCTCCAAAGCAACCCTTATATTCCAAAAGAGCATAGCATTTCCCAAAAAAGATAAGGAAATGCCATCTTCTTTGAAATAAACATTACTGGATTCAATATTCTCATTATTACAGAAAAACATACCAGCTCTAAGCATGAAAGCACACATGCCTCGGTTGATTGAACACCTACCAATGCTTTGCTGAGGACAATAAACAGAACTATTGTCCCATTTTGCCCTAGGTAGTAATCCAGAAAAAATTACTTTGGCATTTGGAAGGATGTTCATTACAGCTTGAACCAAGTGTTCCAAATCTGCCAACAAAGTAACGGCACTGAAGTTGCCCAAATGGGAAGCACCATAGTGCAAAACTACCAGATCAGACTGTTCATCCTGCCCATATCTTCACACACTTGTACAATTCCCTGTACATTGCAATCAGGCACAGTGCTCCACACCACCTCCACTCCCTTAACATTGAAATAGTTTGCCACATGCCTGCATTGAGCATACTGCTGTAAACCATGCACAAACATATCTTCAAGCACGAACACCCTGACTTTCTCCACTTCTGCCATCTTCACTACACACAGTCTCTTTCAACAAAAATCCACAACCTCAACATCTGATTGGCTGATCCCTACTGTCCCCTTTCCATGCTGGATTTGCTGGAAAACCCGGGATGTGGCACGCCCTGCCCGCGGACAGCCCGGTGTCCGTGAAGCGCGTAACACTTAGCCAACCCTTCTACCCTTTCCACATCACTCTCGGTGCCATTCCCTCATTGGATACAGCGGAGCAGTCACACAACCGTCCACCAATCATATCCAAGACCTCTACATCTAACTCCATCATCAGAGTTCCGCACTTCAAATGTACTGTTGATCACTCTGAGTACAAGTCTCATATCATTGGAAAGCACCTACTACAAAAACTACTCTACAAGTCTCCAAGATTTCTCCTTACAGCTGCATGCATATCACATGCATGAATACAAACTACAGGTATGCATATTTTATTCACAGTACATGTACAACTCTTATGAATGCATACAAACAGACTAATGCCACTAAACCTGCATAACCTATAAAATGAATTTAGTGCAATTTTTCCCATCTACTGTAATCAACTGTCACTTCGAAACCAGTCTGCCATCTTCAACACAGCTTTAAAAAAACAACTGATTTTCATACACTTAAAATTCTACTCATTTGCAAACCATGTTGAACTAACATAATGTAAATTAAATATAAAGGCTGCACATAGTCAAATGAAATTCATGCATACACTATGTTCAGATATCAAACAAGAATACTACTACAAAAATATAAAATTCAACATCTAAATTAGCATCAGTGCTATAAACGCACAAAATTACTAACTTCTTTCTTTTACAATTGCAGTGAAGACCACTCTCCTGAAAAGCAGCAGCATCCGAACTACAAACAACATATCCAAAGAAACCTGCTCATTCCACAAACAAAGACTAAGTACAATACTACCTTAATATTCTTACTGTTACTCAAACACACTGTGTAGTTCATTCATGTCATTTGCGCACCAAAAAAACTGAGATTTCTGAACCATTCTGGCTACAAATCCCCATTTAAAGGTTTCAAAGGTTTATTGTATACATATAGCAAAACAAATGCGTTGTATCACACAGATTAACATTTACATTGCAACTGTTAAAATCAACATAGGTTTACAATCATGGCACACAGCACTCTGCAAATCAGTGCACAATAAAATCAATCAATACATCTTAAAATCAGTACAATCCTTTTATAAAAAGCAACCATAAAGTGTATCAGGTTGATATCATTGCCACTTAGGAATAGCTGCCATAACGTCTCTATTTCATCAGGCACAGATACATTCTTGTATGACTTCATATGGTTATAGCGCAATGCATGTAGTAAATCGCATACGGTCATTAAGTGGTGTAATGACTCAGTAACTACAATACCACACAATTGACACATTCCTCTGTCGCGTGGTATACCTGTTAGGCGGAAACCTGTGCAGTTCCCTCTGGGACCACTGCACAAGATTTAGGACTACAGGCATTGGCGGTGAACCCACTTGGTAGCAGTCTGCACCACACAGATTCACTTGGTAGCTGTGGCTGAGCAGTCAGACTTCTCTCAAGAAAAGTTGAGCAGAATGTGGAGTATACAAAATAGGACAATTCTTCACAGCAAGACAAGCAAACACGCAACGAAGCTTAGTGTAAAGATATTAAGGCATTTATTTATAACAGAACATCTATGAAAAACACTAAGGCAAATCACGGCAAACAAATCAAACACAATTACTCTACGAAGTAGACGATCAATCCCCCTAGCAATATTGACAACTCTAGGTTCTACCGGTACCACTTATTTTCAGACAGAGGTGTATACCTCAACCCAGATGACACTCGAATATTAGTTAGGACGGGAGAGAAAAAGATAGGCAGGTCATGAAATCAACACAGTTCAATCCTAGCGGATAAAATTCAAGGCAGGAAGGCAAGAATCACAATAGATCGTAAAGTTCAGAGGCCAGGCCCACTCGGAGAGAGGCAAGGCGCGATGTCCCAAGAAGTCGCTAGTGGAGATGCATTCAAGTCTGTATAGCAAATTGTTATCGGCAGGTTGAACCAGTTCAGAACAAAGGATGAGAAAAGCTTGGAGGCGACCCAACGGAATGGAGAGGATTAAGACACCTCACTCGAACCGATCGAAAGGGAAGCCAGGCGGACACGGTACCTTGTTGTGGAGGGCAGCTCCGGCGGGGGCAGTTGTTCCTGGTGGTGGATGCACGTCGGGTCTTTGCCAAGAGTAGAGATGATCTCGTCGTCGAAGAAAATGAAGTCCGGTGCACCACGAGGGAAGAGACCAGCCACGGAGTGCTCCGTCACAAGGCACCACCTTTTGGTCGCGGTACAGGGGTAGTGGCTATCCGGTTGCCGGGGTGCTCTGCACGGGCAATTCAACCACTGCGTCCTGAGGCGAATAAAAAGCAAAGGGGACTGGTTGTTCCCACCAGCCAGGGGAAGAGACTCTCCGGCAGGGAGATCTCCTCTGTCGTCGGGAAGTGGTGAGTCGGTTCCGCAGGGCTCCACCGGAGGTATCGTCGTGCAGGTCGGCTCAGCGTTACCCTCGTTGGATTCTTAGGTCCTGTGGCGACTTCTGAAGATCCAGTCCCAAAAGCCCTGCTTTTATGCAGAAAACCCCCATTCATTCAGCCTAGCTGTCAATCAACACATGCTAAGTGGTGAGCGGGAAGGCTCACCACCTGGGCCAATCACTCCAGAGTGCGACCGGAGTTGGCAAGGCAACTCGGTCCAGGGTGCCTAAACCCCCTCCCACACCCCTGAGGTAACCCAGACAGAATGGCACCACTTTGGAGGGTCTTTGTACAGAGGCCCGCCAAAAGTGGAACAAAGGGCTCAACCTTTGGTTTAGGAGTCACAGAGACGAACACAGTCGCCATTTTACAAACCGAGTTCTGGCAGAAAATACCATCCATTAAACTTATTTAAGATAAGTAGATCGGTGGTACGTTAGAGATTAACGAGAAAAAGTATCAATCTCCAACAATGGGACGAATCCCATAGGGTTATGCTCGGGGTCGAACATAACAAGTAGTTTCCACTGCCACCAGCCAAAACTCGATGAGGGGGGACGGGACAGTGCCCCCTCGAGTAACAGGTCTAGGAGTAATCGAATTACCCCTACTAGTATGTCCACAATAAGATGGTTTGTACTAGTCCTGTTAGTAAATTTAGGTCTAGTAAAGCCAATGGTGACTTTACATGCCCGGGGAGACAGTAGTCAGTCCCCGGGTATGGAGTCTATGGTGGGGGTCCGCTAGGACGCCCCAGTGTTACGGCACGTAGGGTGCGTTGTAACACACATAGAAAAACATATGAGACCCTATGGAGTAAAAGACCCCATAGCCCATCGAACACATTGACATTTCAAAGGGATTACACACACATACATGTCCAAGAGTGGGAGAAAAGAGTCTCACTCTTGGCAGGATGGAAAAAACAAACTCCAGAAATCCAGCAAAGCTGCTGGGGGACTCACTAGGTTAGGAAATTCAGCCTAAACAGAGAATTCTCCCCAACACTCGCCCCCCCCCCAGACTAAGGGACAGGAGGATTTAATCCACTCCTCGATGAATCTCATACCTCTAGTCGATGACATACATCCTAGAGAGACCATCAGCATTTTGGTGGTGACACCCTGACCTGTGCTCAATGGTGAAATCAAACCCTTGCAGGCAGATCGACCATCTCAATAGTTTTGGGTTTCCCCTTTCATTTGCATTAACCATCTCAAGGGTTGGTGGTCAGTCTGAATGACGAAAGTAGAACCATACAAGTACGGCCTAAACTTCTTCAGAGCCCACACGATAGCAAAGCACTCTCTTTCGATTGTTGCCCACCTTGTTTCAGGATCCTTCAGCTTGCGGCTGATGAAGCAAACGGGGTGCTCCCTACCTTTCCCATCCAGTTGACTGAGTACGGCACCTATCCCTACATTGGAAGCATCTCTCTGCACAATGAAGTGTTGGCGGTAATCAGGAGCTCTGAGTACTGGGGCTTGGCAAAGAGCCTTTTTCAGGTTTTCAAAAGCCTGATTGCACTCCTCGTTCCATTTAACCTTTTTAGGGAATTTGGGCGAGGAGATGACATTCAGTGGAGAAGCTATGGTCCCATAGTTCTCTATGAAATTCCTGTAATACCCGGTGAGGCCTAGGAAGGCTCTCACCTGGGTTTGAGTAGTCGGTGTTGTCCAATTTTGCACAGCTTCAATCTTACTGAGCAAAGGTCTTATTTCTCCACCGCCTACCTCATGCCCAAGATAGACTACCTTACTCTGTCCAATTTGGCATTTACTCGCCTTTATGGTCAGATTGGCTCGTCCAAGAGCCTGCAAAACATCTCTCAGGTGGGTTACATGTTTACATGTTCTTCCCAGGAATTTCTGAACACTGCGATGTCATCCAAGTATGCCATGCAGAAGTCCTCCATCCCATTCAGAACCTGGTTTACTATCCGTTGAAACGTAGCAGGTGCATCTTTCAATCCGAATAGCAATACCTTATACTGGTATAAGCCAACGGGGGTAGAAAATGCAGTTTTCTCCTTGGCATGGTCTGTCAGGGCTATTTGCCAATAGCCTGACGTCAAGTCAAATGTGCTGAGGAACTTGGCGGCGCCACGTTTATCCACCAACTCATCTGTTCTTGGCAAAGGGTGGGCATCAGTCTTGGTGACTGCATTAAGAGCTCTATAATCCACGCAGAATCTAAGTTCTTTAGATCCGGCCTTTGGTACTAACACAACTGGGCTAGACCATGGACTAGTAGAGGGCTCTATTACCCCGAGATCGAGCATCTTGCTGACCTCACCTTTGATGTGGGTTTGTACGTTCTCTGACATTCTGTATCCTCTGCTCTTGACAGGCAGACAGTCACCAGTGAGTATGTCGTGCTGGCCCCAAGGGGTCAAGCCTGGTGAAAGCGAGAACAGAGAGGCAAACTGATTCAACATAGATTTGCACTCTTCTTGTTGCTCGGGTGTCAGATTGGAGGAGAGATTTACTCCTTCAATTTTTTCGTCTAACAGTAAGCCTCTGAGGAGATCCGGAAGAGCTTCACTCTCTTCTTCTTCCTCGGATGATGCTAGAAGCAACGCTCCTACATCAGGTCGTGAGACATACGCTTTAAGTCGGTTGGTGTGAAAGACTGTCTGAGCCTCCTTGGGATTGCCTAAGTCCACCAGATAGTTAACCTCTCCGAGTTTACCCACTACTCGGAAGGGTCCCATCCACTTATCTTGCAAGGCCCTCTGCCTTGTTGGGATCATAACGAGAACGAGCTGGTCTTGAGCGAACTCAACCATGTTAGCCTTTTGATCGTGCCAGTGCTTGACCAATGCTTGTCCAGCTTTCAAGTTATCGCTTGCTTCCGTCATCATGTGCGACATTCTCCTCCGGAGACCTATCACGTAGTCAGTCACTTTGACTGGCTTGGGGGAAGGAGCACTCTCCAACCCCTCCTTAATCAGGGCCAATGGACCTCTGACGGGATGACCATAGAGTAGTTCGAAGGGAGAGTAACCTACTCCCTCCTGAGGGACTTCTCTATAAGTAAAGAGAAGGCATGGCAGTAGAAGGTCCCACTTACGCTTAAGGGGTTCCTCTAAAGCACCTATCATGCTCTTCATGGTTCGGTTGAACCGTTCTACCAACCCATTGGTTTGTGGGTGGTAACCTGTTGAGAACTTGTAAGTAACTCCGCAGGTTTTCCACATGGCTTTCATGTAGTGGGACATAAAGTTCAACCCCCTGTCAGAGATTACTTCCTTCGGAAACCCGACCCTAGTAAAAATACCAAGGAGGGCCTTAGCCACAGCCAGAGCCGTAACAGTGCTCACAGGAATTGCATCAGGATACCTAGTAGCATGGTCTACTACAACAAGTATAAACCTGTTGCCTGAGGAGGTTGGAGGATCAAGGGGACCAACAATGTCAATCCCTACTCTCTCAAATGGGACTCCCACAACTGGGAGAGCCACTAAAGGTGCCACATTCTTGGAGCCAACCTTACCAGAGGTCTGGCAGGTGTGGCAGCTCCTGCAGTGTTTTTCTACTTCGGCCCCCATCTTTGGCCAATAGAAGTAGAGAGAGAGCCTTTCCTTAGTCTTCTTGAAACTCAAGTCACCAGCCAAAGGAATCTCGTGGGCTAACTGCAAGAACTGTGGTCTGTTCTCTTGGGGTTCTACAAGTCGTTTGTAGTCTCCAGGTGCAGACTCGGTCGGTTCACTGTAGAAGAGGCCATCTTCCCAGTGCAACCTGTGTTTCCCAGGCTCTTGCCCTTCAGCCTGAGCTTCTGCCTGGTGGCGAAGACCTTCCAGAGTTGGACATTCTCTCTGTCCATTACTGAAGTCTGCCCTGTTGGGTCCACCTTCTGCCAGTAAAGACTGCAGCTCAGGATGGTCCACAGAATCCAGATCTCCAATGAGTTCCTGGCCTTCCATTAGCTCTTCCTCAGAGTCTAATTCTACCACGCAGGGTTGTACCTCCCTCTCAGCCTCGGCTGGAGGTGGAGTTACGGGTGTGACTTTGGACAACCGCGGGGAAGTCCCTGTCGGCTGCACTGGAATGCTGGAGGCTGGTTTCGGGATAGAAGTCTTAGGTTTCCCTTTCGCTTCTGATTTCTTGGAGACAGCGGGCGACAATTCCAGTGGAGCAGGAGTGATATCTTTCTTCATCATCTCCTGGAGAGTTCCGCGCATGGTCCTCTCTCTTGCAGGTCTGGTTAGCTCCTGTAACCGTTTACTAGGAGGTCTGGGAGTATGCGATACAACTCTGAGAGTTTTTAAATCGTTACCCAACAGTACGCGTCCTGGTACCTCACTCTGTATGCTGACAGGTATCTTCACAGTCATGTCGTTACACTGGATGAGAACTGGTAATTGGGGAAGCATCTGCACAGGCCCTCCAGCTAACTTGGTGAGGCGTTTGGGTGCCTAAGCAACATCCTCAGCCTGAAAAAACGATTTATCCACCACAGTTATGCTGGCCCCAGTGTCCCTAATGGCAGGCGTCTCCTGACCATTCACCTGGACACTGTCCTTATAATACTCTTTAGTATTATCGGGGATAGAATTATAGACATCTAAATTCTGTTGTTCCCACAACCCCAGAGATACTAAAGAAACGCTGGCTGAGACTCCAATGGGTTCGTCAGCTAGCAGTAGAAAGTTTCCACTTTCCATTTGGACTTCCTCCTCTGGAGCGAAGGCTAAGGAGACAAGCTGGTCCCCTGAAGGTTTACCCTTACATCTGGGATCTCCTTTCACGTGGTCAGTCGAGCCACAAACAAAGCATTTACCGAATGCTTTCTGGAATGGTGGCTTGTTCTGAACTCCTTCCGGTTTGGCACCAGAAGGCATACTATTCTGCTGTGGTTTTTCGGTGGCTTACCCTTCTGGTTTTGTTTGGGGCCCTCTTTGGAATGTGAGTTATTCGAATTCTCTTTTGAGTCTTTTTTAGGCTGTTTTCCCTCATCCTTTTTCTGAGTTGCCCCAGAATCCTTATGAGTAGCACTGTTGGCAACCCACAAGTCAGCAGCCTTAGCTAGCTCCCTGGAATCCAATTCCTTCGAATCAGCCAAGTGCTGTCTGAGCTCAGGAGAACAGGCATCATAAATAGACTCCAACATAAAAAGATTTCTCATACCCTCATAAGTGTTCACTTTGTAACCCTTAATCCATCCCTCTAAGTTTTTCAACCCTTCACTCACCCAGGTAGCCCAAGGGGTACCATCATGCTTTTTGAGGGTTCTAAACCTCTTAAGATACTGGGAAGGGGTCTTCCCGAATCTAGCTATTAAAGCTAGTTTCACACTTTCGTAATCCGTCTTATCCGCCTCCCCCAACTCCATTACCACATCAGTTGCAACAGGAGGGAGCCTAGAGAACAACCAGGGAAGCAAAGCATTCCCGGTGATGTCCTGGAGCCCATGATTGTATTCAAACAGTTTCAACCAATCCAACACATCCAATCTCGGTTCATACATACCCACTAATTCCTTCGGCATCCGGGGTCTTTTGGGACTGGAGCTCCTAGAGGAACGAGAGGAGAGAGAAGCATTTTCCATAGACAACTTTTTCATCTCTAACTCGTGATTAAGTTCTATTTCCCTGAGTCTTAACTCAGCTTGCTTCTGCTCAGCCTGGGCATTCATCCGTCTGAACTCGAGCTCTTGGTTTCGTTCAGATTGAGCCAAGAACCGTTTGTATTCTAGTTCGAGCTTAATTTTTTCAAGTTCAAAATAAGCAGGGTTACTTGTGGGACCTGGTATGGGCCCCGTAGGCACAGCTGGTAAGGCGGGTAGAGGAGCAGGTGAGACAGTTTCGTTAGCCTCACCGTCCTCGTCAGCCTCTTCATCGCTATCATCAGAATTACGATTCAGATCAACACCATCACTGTTATCTACAGTTGCTGGAGAGATTGGCTCCTCTGAACCAGTACCCAGACTTTGGTTCGCCAGCAATCTCTCGATTAGTTCTAACTTCTTGCCTTTTACAGAAAGATTCTCTTGCCTACAGAGAGCTCGCAAACTCTCAGTATTTTCACCTGACAAAGACTCTTGACTGTAAGTTTCCATCGTAGACATGTTTTTGAAAGTTGCTTTTTGTGCAAAGTTTTGTGGTTAGTTATCCTACAGTGTCGGAAAGCACTCTAAATTGTATACTCGATACAAATCCCACCGCTGTACACCAGTGTTAGGCGGAAACCTGTGCAGTTCCCTCTGGGACCACTGCAAAAGATTTAGGACTACAGGCGTTGGCGGTGAACCCACTTGGTAGCAGTCTGCACCACACAGATTCACTTGGTAGCTGTGGCTGAGCAGTCAGACTTCTCTTAAGAAAAGTTGAGCAGTATGTGGAGTATACAAAATAGGACAATTCTTCACAGCAAGACAAGCAAACACGCAACGAAGCTTAGTGTAAAGATATTAAGGCATTTATTCATAACAGAACATCTATGAAAAACACTAAGGCAAATCACTGCAAACAAATCAAACACAATTACTCTACGAAGTAGACGATCAATCCCCCTAGCAATATTGACAACTCTAGGTTCTACCGGTACCACTTATTTTCAGACAGAGGTGTATACCTCAACCCAGATGACACTCGAATATTAGTTAGGACGGGAGAGAAAAAGATAGGCAGGTCATGAAATCAACACAGTTCAATCCTAGCGGATAAAATGCAAGGCAGGAAGGCAAGAATCACAATAGATCGTAAAGTTCAGAGGCCAGGCCCACTCGGAGAGAGGCAAGGCGCGATGTCCCAAGAAGTCGCTAGTGGAGATGCATTCAAGTCTGTATAGCAAATTGTTATCGGCAGGTTGAACCAGTTCAGAACAAAGGATGAGAAAAGCTTGGAGGCGACCCAACGGAACGGAGAGGATTAAGACACCTCACTCGAACCGATCGAAAGGGAAGCCAGGCGGACACGATACCTTGTTGTGGAGGGCAGCTCCGGCGGGGGCAGTTGTTCCTGGTGGTGGATGCACGTCGGGTCTTTGCCAAGAGTAGAGATGATCTCGTCGTCGAAGAAAATGAAGTCCGGTGCACCACCAGGGAAGAGACCAGCCGCGGAGTGCTCCGTCACAAGGCACCACCTTTTGGTCGCGGTACAGGGGTAGTGGCTAACCGGTTGCCGGGGTGCTCTGCACGGGCAATTCGACCACTGCGTCCAGAAGCAAATAAAAAGCAAAGGGGACTGGTTGTTCCCACCAGCCAGGGGAAGAGACTCTCCGGCAGGGAGATCTCCTCTGTCGTCGGGAAGTGGTGAGTCGGTTCCGCAGGGCTCCACCGGAGGTATCGTCGTGCAGGTCGGCTCAGCGTTACCCTCGTTGGATTCTTAGGTCCTGTGGCGACTTCTGAAGATCCAGTCCCAAACGCCCTGCTTTTATGCAGAAAACCCCCATTCATTCAGCCTAGCTGTCAATCAACACATGCTAAGTGGTGAGCGGGAAGGCTCACCACCTGGGCCAATCACTCCAGAGTGCGACCGGAGTTGGCAAGGCAACTCGGTCCAGGGTGCCTAAACCCCCTCCCACACCCCTGAGGTAACCCAGACAGAATGGCACCACTTTGGAGGGTCTCTGTACAGAGGCCCGCCAAAAGTGGAACAAAGGGCTCAACCTTTGGTTTAGGAGTCACAGAGACGAACACAGTCGCCATTTTACAAACCGAGTTCTGGCAGAAAATACCATCCAATAAACTTATTTAAGATAAGTAGATCGGTGGTACGTTAGAGATTAACGAGAAAAAGTATCAATCTCCAACAATGGGACGAATCCCATAGGGTTATGCTCGGGGTCGAACATAACAAGTAGTTTCCACTGCCACCAGCCAAAACTCGACGAGGGGGGACGGGACAGTGCCCCCTCGAGTAACAGGTCTAGGAGTAATCGAATTACCCCTACTAGTACGTTCACAATAAGATGGTTTGTACTAGTCCTGTTAGTAAATTTAGGTCTAGTAAAGCCAATGGTGACTTTACATGCCCGGGGAGACAGTAGTCAGTCCCCGGGTATGGAGTCTATGGTGGTGGTCCGCTAGGACGCCCCAGTGTTACGGCACGTAGGGTGTGGTGTAACACACATAGAAAAACATATGAGACCCTATGGAGTAAAAGACCCCATAGCCCATCGAACACATTGACATTTCAAAGGGATTACACACACATACATGTCCAAGAGTGGGAGAAAAGAGTCTCACTCTTGGCAGGATGGAAAAAACAAACTCCAGAAATCCAGCAAAGCTGCTGGGGGACTCACTAGGTTAGGAAATTCAGCCTAAACAGAGAATTCTCCCCAACACTCGCCCCCCCCAGACTAAGGGACAGGAGGATTTAATCCACTCCTCGATGAATCTCATACCTCTAGTCGATGACATACATCCTAGAGAGACCATCAGCATTTTGGTGGTGACACCCTGACCTGTGCTCAATGGTGAAATCAAACCCTTGCAGGCAGATCGACCATCTCAATAGTTTTGGGTTTCCCCTTTCATTTGCATTAACCATCTCAAGGGTTGGTGGTCAGTCTGAATGACGAAAGTAGAACCATACAAGTACGGCCTAAACTTCTTCAGAGCCCACACGATAGCAAAGCACTCTCTTTCGATTGTTGCCCACCTTGTTTCAGGATCCTTCAGCTTGCGGCTGATGAAGCAAACGGGGTGCTCCCTACCTTTCCCATCCAGTTGACTGAGTACGGCACCTATCCCTACATTGGAAGCATCTCTCTGCACAATGAAGTGTTGGCGGTAATCAGGAGCTCTGAGTACTGGGGCTTGGCAAAGAGCCTTTTTCAGGTTTTCAAAAGCCTGATTGCACTCCTCGTTCCATTTAACCTTTTTAGGGAATTTGGGCGAGGAGATGACATTCAGTGGAGAAGCTATGGTCCCATAGTTCTCTATGAAATTCCTGTAATACCCGGTGAGGCCTAGGAAGGCTCTCACCTGGGTTTGAGTAGTCGGTGTTGTCCAATTTTGCACAGCTTCAATCTTACTGAGCAAAGGTCTTATTTCTCCACCGCCTACCTCATGCCCAAGATAGACTACCTTACTCTGTCCAATTTGGCATTTACTCGCCTTTATGGTCAGATTGGCTCGTCCAAGAGCCTGCAAAACATCTCTCAGGTGGGTTACATGTTTACATGTTCTTCCCAGGAATTGCTGAACACTGTGATGTCATCCAAGTATGCCATGCAGAAGTCCTCCATCCCATTCAGAACCTGGTTTACTATCCGTTGAAACATAGCAGGTGCATTTTTCAATCCGAATAGCAATACCTTAAACTGGTATAAGCCAACGGGGGTAGAAAATGCAGTTTTCTCCTTGGCATGGTCTGTCAGGGCTATTTGCCAATAGCCTGACGTCAAGTCAAGTGTGCTGAGGAACTTGGCGGCGCCACGTTTATCCACCAACTCATCTGTTCTTGGCAAAGGGTGGGCATCAGTCTTGGTGACTGCATTAAGAGCTCTATAATCCACGCAGAATCTAAGTTCTTTAGATCCGGCCTTTGGTACTAACACAACTGGGCTAGACCATGGACTAGTAGAGGGCTCTATTACCCCGAGATCGAGCATCTTGCTGACCTCACCTTTGATGTGGGTTCGTACGTTCTCTGACATTCTGTATCCTCTGCTCTTGACAGGCAGACAGTCACCAGTGAGTATGTCGTGCTGGCCCCAAGGGGTCAAGCCTGGTGAAAGCGAGAACAGAGAGGCAAACTGATTCAACATAGATTTGCACTCTTCTTGTTGCTCGGGTGTCAGATTGGAGGAGAGATTTACTCCTTCAATTTATTCGTCTAACAGTAAGCCTCTGAGGAGATCCGGAAGAGCTTCACTCTCTTCTTCTTCCTCGGATGATGCTAGAAGCAACGCTCCTACATCAGGTCGTGAGACATACGCTTTAAGTCGGTTGGTGTGAAAGACTGTCTGAGCCTCCTTGGGATTGCCTAAGTCCACCAGATAGTTAACCTCTCCGAGTTTACCCACTACTCGGAAGGGTCCCATCCACTTATCTTGCAAGGCCCTCTGCCTTGTTGGGATCATAACGAGAACGAGCTGGTCTTGAGCGAACTCAACCATGTTAGCCTTTTGATCGTGCCAGTGCTTGACCAATGCTTGTCCAGCTTTCAAGTTATCGCTTGCTTCCGTCATCATGTGCGACATTCTCCTCCGGAGACCTATCACGTAGTCAGTCACTTTGACTGGCTTGGGGGAAGGAGCACTCTCCAACCCCTCCTTAATCAGGGCCAATGGACCTCTGACGGGATGACCATAGAGTAGTTCGAAGGGAGAGTAACCTACTCCCTCCTGAGGGACTTCTCTATAAGTAAAGAGAAGGCATGGCAGTAGAAGGTCCCACTTACGCTTAAGGGGTTCCTCTAAAGCACCTATCATGCTCTTCATGGTTCGGTTGAACCGTTCTACCAACCCATTGGTTTGTGGGTGGTAACCTGTTGAGAACTTGTAAGTAACTCCGCAGGTTTTCCACATGGCTTTCATGTAGTGGGACATAAAGTTCAACCCCCTGTCAGAGATTACTTCCTTCGGAAACCCGACCCTAGTAAAAATACCAAGGAGGGCCTTAGCCACAGCCAGAGCCGTAACAGTCCTCACAGGAATTGCCTCAGGATACCTAGTAGCATGGTCTACTACAACAAGTATAAACCTGTTGCCTGAGGAGGTTGGAGGATCAAGGGGACCAACGATGTCAATCCCTACTCTCTCAAATGGGACTCCCACAACTGGGAGAGGCACTAAAGGTGCCACATTCTTGGAGCCAACCTTACCAGAGGTCTGGCAGGTGTGGCAGCTCCTGCAGTGTTTTTCTACTTCGGCCCCCATCTTTGGCCAATAGAAGTAGAGAGAGAGCCTTTCCTTAGTCTTCTTGAAACTCAAGTGACCAGCCAAAGGAATCTCGTGGGCTAACTGCAAGAACTGTGGTCTGTTCTCTTGGGGTTCTACAAGTCGTTTGTAGTCTCCAGGTGCAGACTCGGTCGGTTCACTGTACAAGAGGCCATCTTCCCAGTGCAACCTGTGTTTCCCAGGCTCTTGCCCTTCAGCCTGAGCTTCTGCCTGGTGGCAAAGACCTTCCAGAGTTGGACATTCTCTCTGTCCCTTACTGAAGTCTGCCCTGCTGGGTCCACCTTCTGCCAGTAAAGACTGCAGCTCAGGATGGTCCACAGGATCCAGATCTCCAATGAGTTCCTGGCCTTCTATTAGCTCTTCCTCAGAGTCTAATTCTACCACGCAGGGTTGTACCTCCCTCTCAGCCTCGGCTGGAGGTGGAGTTACGGGTGTGACTTTGGACAACCGCGGGGAAGTCTGTGTCGGCTGCACTGGAATGCTGGCGGCTGGTTTCGGGATAGAAGTCTTAGGTTTCCCTTTCGCTTCTGATTTCTTGGAGACAGCGGGCGACAATTCCAGTGGAGCAGGAGTGATATCTTTCTTCATCATCTCCTGGAGAGTTCCGCGCATGGTCCTCTCTCTTGCAGGTCTGGTTAGCTCCTGTAACCGTTTACTAGGAGGTCTGGGAGTATGCGATACAACTCTGAGAGTTTTTAAATCATTACCCAACAGTACGCGTCCTGGTACCTCACTCTGTATGCTGACAGGTATCTTCACAGTCATGTCGTTACACTGGATGAGAACTGGTAATTGGGGAAGCATCTGCACAGGCTCTCCAGCTAACTTGGTGAGGCGTTTGGGTGCCTAAGCAACATCCTCAGCCTGAAAAAACGATTTATCCACCACAGTTATGCTGGCCCCAGTGTCCCTAATGGCAGGCGTCTCCTGACCATTCACCTGGACACTGTCCTTATAATACTCTTTAGTATTATCGGGGATAGAATTATAGACATCTAAATTCTGTTGTTCCCACAACCCCAGAGATACTAAAGAAAAGCTGGCTGAGACTCCAATGGGTTCGTCAGCTAGCAGTAGAAAGTTTCCACTTGCCATTTGGACTTCCTCCTCTGGAGCGAAGGCTAAGGAGACAAGCTGGACCCCTGAAGGTTTACCCTTACATCTGGGATCTCCTTTCACGTGGTCAGTCGAGCCACAAACAAAGCATTTACCGAATGCTTTCTGGAATGGTGGCTTGTTCTGAACTCCTTCCGGTTTGGCACCAGAAGGCATACTATTCTGCTGTGGTTTTCCCGGTGGCTTATCCTTCTGGTTTTGTTTGGGGCCCTCTTTGGAATGTGAGTTATTCGAATTCTCTTTTGAGTCTTTTTTAGGCTGTTTTCCCTCATCCTTTTTCTGAGTTGCCCCAGAATCCTTATGAGTAGCACTGTTGGCAACCCACAAGTCAGCAGCCTTAGCTAGCTCCCTGGAATCCAATTCCTTCGAATCAGCCAAGTGCTGTCTGAGCTCAGGAGAACAGGCATCATAAATAGAATCCAACATAAAAAGATTTCTCATACCCTCATAAGTGTTCACTTTGTAACCCTTAATCCATCCCTCTAAGTTTTTCAACCCTTCACTCACCCAGGTAGCCCAAGGGGTACCATCATGCTTTTTGAGGGTTCTAAACCTCTTAAGATACTGGGAAAGGGTCTTCCCGAATCTAGCTATTAAAGCTAGTTTCACACTTTCGTAATCCGTCTTATCCGCCTCCCCCAACTCCATTACCACATCAGTTGCAACAGGAGGGAGCCTAGAGAACAACCAGGGAAGCAAAGCATTCCCGGTGATGTCCTGGAGCCCATGATTGTATTCAAACAGTTTCAACCAATCCAACACATCCAATCTCGGTTCATACATACCCACTAATTCCTTCGGCATCCGGGGTCTTTTGGGACTGGAGCTCCTAGAAGAACCAGAGGAGAGAGAAGCATTTTCCATAGACAACTTTTTCATCTCTAACTCGTGATTAAGTTCTATTTCCCTGATTCTTAACTCAGCTTGCTTCTGCTCAGCCTGGGCATTCATCCGTCTGAACTCGAGCTCTTGGTTTCGTTCAGATTGAGCCAAGAACCGTTTGTATTCTAGTTCGAGCTTAATTTTTTCAAGTTCAAAATAAGCAGGGTTACTTTTGGGACCTGGTATGGGCCCCGTAGGCACAGCTGGTAAGGCGGGTAGAGGAGCAGGTGAGACAGTTTCGTTAGCCTCGCCGTCCTCGTCAGCCTCTTCATCGCTATCATCAGAATTACGATTCAGATCAACACCATCACTGTTATCTACAGTTGCTGGAGAGATTGGCTCCTCTAAACCAGTACCCAGACTTTGGTTCGCCAGCAATCTCTCGATTAGTTCTAACTTCTTGCCTTTTACAGAAAGATTCTCTTGCCTACAGAGAGCTCGCAAACTCTCAGTATTTTCACCTGACAAAGACTCTTGACTGTAAGTTTCCATCGTAGACATGTTTTTGAAAGTTGCTTTTTGTGCAAAGTTTTGTGGTTAGTTATCCTACAGTGTCGGAAAGCACTCTAAATTGTATACTCGATACAAATCCCACCGCTGTACACCAGTGTTAGGCGGAAACCTGTGCAGTTCCCTCTGGGACCACTGCAAAAGATTTAGGACTACAGGCGTTGGCGGTGAACCCACTTGGTAGCAGTCTGCACCACACAGATTCACTTGGTAGCTGTGGCTGAGCAGTCAGACTTCTCTTAAGAAAAGTTGAGCAGTATGTGGAGTATACAAAATAGGACAATTCTTCACAGCAAGACAAGCAAACACGCAACGAAGCTTAGTGTAAAGATATTAAGGCATTTATTTATAACAGAACATCTATGAAAAACACTAAGGCAAATCACGGCAAACAAATCAAACACAATTACTCTACGAAGTAGACGATCAATCCCCCTAGCAATATTGACAACTCTAGGTTCTACCGGTACCACTTATTTTCAGACAGAGGTCTATACCTCAACCCAGATGACACTCGAATATTAGTTAGGACGGGAGAGAAAAAGATATGCAGGTCATGAAATCAACACAGTTCAATCCTAGCGGATAAAATGCAAGGCAGGAAGGCAAGAATCACAATAGATCGTAAAGTTCAGAGGCCAGGCCCACTCGGAGAGAGGCAAGGCGCGATGTCCCAAGAAGTCGCTAGTGGAGATGCATTCAAGTCTGTATAGCAAATTGTTATCGGCAGGTTGAACCAGTTCAGAACAAAGGATGAGAAAAGCTTGGAGGCGACCCAACGGAACGGAGAGGATTAAGACACCTCACTCGAACCGATCGAAAGGGAAGCCAGGCGGACACGGTACCTTGTTGTGGAGGGCAGCTCCAGCGGGGGCAGTTGTTCCTGGTGGTGGATGCACGTCGGGTCTTTGCCAAGAGTAGAGATGATCTCGTCGTCGAAGAAAATGAAGTCCGGTGCACCACCAGGGAAGAGACCAGCCGCGGAGTGCTCCGTCACAAGGCACCACCTTTTGGTCGCGGTACAGGGGTAGTGGCTATCCGGTTGCCGGGGTGCTCTGCACGGGCAATTCAACCACTGCGTCCTGAGGCGAATAAAAAGCAAAGGGGACTGGTTGTTCCCACCAGCCAGGGGAAGAGACTCTCCGGCAGGGAGATCTCCTCTGTCGTCGGGAAGTGGTGAGTCGGTTCCGCAGGGCTCCACCGGAGGTATCGTCGTGCAGGTCGGCTCAGCATTACCCTCGTTGGATTCTTAGCTCCTGTGGCGACTTCTGAAGATCCAGTCCCAAAAGCCCTGCTTTTATGCAGAAAACCCCCATTCATTCAGCCTAGCTGTCAATCAACACATGCTAAGTGGTGAGCGGGAAGGCTCACCACCTGGGCCAATCACTCCAGAGTGCGACCGGAGTTGGCAAGGCAACTCGGTCCAGGGTGCCTAAACCCCCTCCCACACCCCTGAGGTAACCCAGACAGAATGGCACTACTTTGGAGGGTCTCTGTACAGAGGCCCGCCAAAAGTGGAACAAAGGGCTCAACCTTTGGTTTAGGAGTCACAGAGACGAACACAGTCGCCATTTTACAAACCGAGTTCTGGCAGAAAATACCATCCGATGAACTTATTTAAGATAAGTAGATCGGTGGTACGTTAGAGATTAACGAGAAAAAGTATCAATCTCCAACAATGGGACGAATCCCATAGGGTTATGCTCGGGGTCGAACATAACAAGTAGTTTCCACTGCCACCAGCCAAAACTCGACGAGGGGGGACGGGACAGTGCCCCCTCGAGTAACAGGTCTAGGAGTAATCGAATTACCCCTACTAGTACGTCCACAATAAGATGGTTTGTACTAGTCCTGTTAGTAAATTTAGGTCTAGTAAAGCCAATGGTGACTTTATATGCCCGGGGAGACAGTAGTCAGTCCCCGGGTATGGAGTCTATGGTGGGGGTCCGCTAGGACGCCCCAGTGTTACGGCACGTAGGGTGCGGTGTAACACACATAGAAAAACATATGAGACCCTATGGAGTAAAAGACCCCATAGCCAATCGAACACATTGACATTTCAAAGGGATTACACACACATACATGTCCAAGAGTGGGAGAAAAGAGTCTCACTCTTGGCAGGATGGAAAAAACAAACTCCAGAAATCCAGCAAAGCTGCTGGGGGACTCACTAGGTTAGGAAATTCAGCCTAAACAGAGAATTCTCCCTAACAATACCCATTTGAGCTCCTTTTGTTTCTAATGCTTCCGACATGTTGAATTTCAACAGCCGGTATAGCCTAACAGTTTGTGGATTGGGATATGCATTAACATATGCCAGAATGGAGCATCTAACGATTCGTTCTTTATTAAACAGGGTTTAGCAAGCAGAATGACACACAAATCCCCACTTTCTGGAACACAAATAACATAACACATCCCCTAGAATGTTAGTACTACAAAACAAAGAACTGTTTTAATTTTATACCATTTGATTTACTATTAGTGCTTCTCCTCACCCCTAGCTCAGTTTCTACTGTCATCTGAACCACAGTATAGTAACACACACATAGACGATTAGCCTTCCCAACTAATTGTAGCTGCCCAATGCACAATCACACACCACCACATACATCTTTACCATCATACTCAGACACTCATGCACACAGCACACATACATTGCAGAGCGGCCCAACCCATACCTTCTTTTTTTTTCAACAGACCACAAAGAATGCCTACCAAAAAGCAAGTCCATAGAAAGCAACGCAGAAACAGAGCAAATGAAAATAAAAGTGTCCAAAATAAGCATCCATCTCTAGCAGAGTTTGAACAAAAAGTTGAAACAAAACACTTAATACAGTCATTTAGCGAAACAAAACAAGCTTCCAGTACAAAAACTTTGCCTCCTCTATCAAAATGTAAAACAAAACAGAAAATGATTATCAATAATTCAGCTACCACTACTGCTAAAACTACTCCTATAAATCTTGATATACTAGCAAGTAACCATACCAAAAAAAGTATTTTAGCAAAAATGTTCTGCCACAGAGTCCTTCAGAATCTTATAAAAACAGGAGACAAATCAATCACAACCCTTAAAACCTACCGTAGAAAATTTATCTTGGAAGCTTTGATAGACAGTGCAATCCTTCTCAAAAGAAAGTTATTTATTTTAGTGTTAAACAGAATGAAACCACTAACAAAACTAACTACTAAATTACAAAAAAGACTTCTCAATAAACGGAATGTCAACAAAAAAAACTTCTTAAATATCTGTGGAGGTGAATGGAGTCTCACCACGAGCTCAGAACCATATTTAAATGAAGAAGCATACAAACAAAACCAAACAAACACAATTGCCATACATAGCAGTGGACGAGGTTATGAAAAACTTAATAATACCATAATGCAACAAGAAATAATGCTTACAAAAATATCCCCAGAAAACTCAGAATTACCTCTCAATTCGACTGAACCAGAGCGTCCAGTATACAAATGGCCATGCACGTCAATGTCTAACATTCCCAAAAAATCTTTCAAATCTTTACGCCAGTTCCTCAATCAGTATGTGAAAGGCAAAGACAAAATCAAAATGAAAGTGCTGCAAAATATGGATACCTGCCCAGTGCGCAAATACACAAGACTACAAGGACATTTATTAGCCTGCATTTCGGGACCTATTTGCAAAAGCACCTTCCATCATATCAAATTGATATCAACACATCATTCAGCTATAAGAAATCTAGTCTATAAACTGTACTATGCTAAAAGTCCTGCTTTAGCACTAGCCAATTTAAATAACAATCTTCTACATGGTACAGCTAAATACCTACTCAAAGAAATCGAGCATATCCAGAAAAAATATTTTGGAAGTGAAAGCCACTTACAAAATGCAATAGCTTTACAACAGACTAGCAACAATTGTACACATGGCAACCTTCTACTACACACATACAAAAAAGAAATACTAAAATGTAAAAGTAAATCTGCTGAAGTACCAAACCATGTGTGTGTGTGTTGCCGCAGAACTTTTTATAGAAGTAACACAAAAACTGTAAACGTAACATACAAAATAGAAGACAATGAAGATTCCAAATGGTTTGAATTAGCTCTGTACCTTATAGCAGAAAACAAATACGAAATAACTGACCCCTTAATACTTTGCAGTTACTGCACTACAAAACTTGACAACAACCAAACGTCCTTCACGTGCTATCACAAATAACTTAGAATTATTCCCACTACCAAAACCCCTGCAACAACTCAATTCATAATTCAAACAGTGCACCCATTTCAAGCATTAATATGCTTTCAACCAAAAACAGCAAAATTACCTCCCCTGAATTGGTGAAGGGCATTCGTGGCAAAGTAGTTTATTTACCATTGGATCTGAAAGAAAATGTGCACACTCTGGGAGTGCAACGTCCAATAGAGCAATCTTTAATTGTCTTAGTAAATGGTGTACCTACAAAAGACAAAAAAATTTGCCAACAACTCGAAGACTTACATAAAGTTAGACAAGCTTTGCAATATCTAAAAGACAATAATGAATACTACAAAGAAATAAATATTGAAGAAAACTTATGGGAAACAACTGAAATAATTCAAGAGTCACCAGAAACTGGTCAATTTGAACTTCTAGATCCTGCTACAGTATCCAATATTTTAGACCATTATACAATTCATTCATTACACTCTAATGACACCATAGATGATGCACTAGAAACTTACCAAATGCGACAAACCAAAGGATCACCAATCAGCATATGGGAAAAAAGTATAGAAGCACATGCTTTTCCTCTACTCTTTCCTTCTGGCAAAGGATAAAGGTACGACGATAGACCTATTCAGATAACAGCATCAGAATACCGCTCGTTACAAATGTATTCTGAAGATCCCAGATTTAGAGAAAATGTGGAATAGATATTCCACCTACTCTTTGAAAGTAAACTAGCAACTCTATGTTACAGAGTTGCACACACATTGAAATCAGGAACCCACTTTCAAAATATGTCAGCTACGCAATTAATACCAAAAGTGCAAGAAAACGATGAGGTTTTACAATCAAGTATTACAAATCTGTTAGAAAACATGCGTGGTATGAAAGAGTACTGGTTCCGACGTCACGGAGATGTACGTTGTATGATAAGAAACCTTGTCCCACCCACTTGGTTTGTTACATTAAGTAGTGCAGAATATGCATGGGAAGATTTACATGATTTCCTACGCATATCAAACAAAAACAAAACAAACATAGATATACTAACACCTGGAGAACTTTGCTCTCTAGATCCTGTTAATGTTTCAAGATATTTCCATCATCGTTTCATTGCTATGCTACACTTTATTTGTAATAAAACTGTTCCTCCCCTCGGAGAAGTGCAACACTTCTTTTGGAGAAAAGCATACCAGTCCAGAGGAGCACCACATATCCACATGCTTTTATGGATTAAAGATGCTCCTAAATTTGGTCAGGACAGTGATGCCACTGTTTTACAGTTTATCGAAAAATATGTCACTTGAGAAATTCCATCAGAAGCAACAAAGTGATCTTTATGCACAAATTGTACAATTTCAAAGACACAAATGTGGCAAATATTGTTGTCGCAAATACATAAACAAAGGGAAATACTACACCAAATGCCGCTTTGGTTTCCCTAGACCAGTTACAGAAACAGGTGAAGTGAACAACTTCATGTCTTCAGTTAGTGTTAAAGGTAAATCACCTAAGAACACATATTACATAAAAAGAACAGAAGAAGCAAAATATATCAATGATTACAATGCAATCATTGCCCTCTTATGGAATGCAAACACAGATGTGCAGTACATTGCAGACAATTCTACTGCAGTTGCATGATATGTTACAGCCTACTTAACAAAAGCAGAAAAAACAGGGCTTCAAAACCGCTGGAATGACCTATCATCGGACAAAACACTTATCTCAGAAATTGTACATTTTAGGGATAAAAATGCTCTCTCATAGAGAATGTGGCTCCTATGAAGCTGCAGATCGTTTAACCGGTACTGCTTTGTATAGAAAATCTTAAAATATAGTATGGCTAAGTCTTGGTCCTGCTAAATCTAGAAAAAGAGTTCTCAAATCATACAACGACATAGAAACAATAACCAAAAATGATCCCAACAGCCAAGACATTTGGAAAACAATTTACTAGACACATACTACCCAAACAGGAGTACCACTTTGGAAACCATGTGTCTATACCCCATAGCTCAAAACTTCACATACAAAAATAATATAAAACCCGGTGAAAAAAAGGTAGATATAGAGTGACAAATTGTGAAGGCAGCTTAGTGAAACTTACCAAACAAAGCTTAATTAATCATATCAAATTGTCATTAAAAACTCCTCAACATAAAGAACTATATTACATGTCCCTGCTACAACTTTTTAAACCATGGAGAAAAGAAGAAGAGATACTAGAAAACTATGACTCCTATGAAGACGCTTTCAAAGCAAATGAAAACACTGTCACTGATGTAAACTTTACACAGTAAAAAACAATCTTGCACAATGAACAGCAACACGAAGAAGAACTCCAGGCCCAACTAGATAAGGACACTCCCGACAGAAGTCAACCTTTCTTGTAACAGGAAGCCAAGAACCACTGGGACAGCCACTAATAGCAAATGAGGCAGATTTAGCTATGACAATTGACAAACAACAAACTGTCAGCTGTTGTAACTGCCCCCACAGGTTTAACTGCCTACAACATAGGCGGTGTCACTTTACACCGATTACTACTCCTCCTTCGGCCATGCACCCAAGACTCTAGGCCCTGGCCACGACCACCGCAGCATATCACACCCATAGATCACACCCATAGAATTGAACATTTGAACTGTGACATATGGGCATTCATTATGTCCGCGGACACTGCGTGTGTCCTTAGAACAGTTTCAACTTGCCTGCGGACAGCACGGACGGGAATAGTGTCCTTAGGACACCCCTCATTTTGACTAATTACAGACATCCCGGACAGCGTGAGCATGGCAAATACATTAGGGGCAACTGCCACCTAAACAAATACAGTATTTGACCCATCTCTTACTCCCCAAACCTCCCCAAGCACTCTTGCACACCAACACACTCCCCAAAACTGCATTTTGCCTCTGTTTGCCGTCGCGCTGTCGGTGAATCCAAGATGGCGGGTGCATCGGAACAATCTGACGCACTTCACGCTCTTCACCATCCAATCAGCAAACACGTCACACGTCTGCGGACATGACGCGAGCCGATCAGCCAATCGGTTTCCTATCCACGGAGCGAACAGGGAAGTGTGTCCGCGGAGGGGACATAGATATCACTAATTTTTTTAGATCTACTTTTTGATCATTTAAAAAAAAAACCACAGGACGGATTTTCACCAAATTTACAAAAGCACGCTTTCGGGACCAAGCCGCTGCTCCAGTCGCAAATTTGGTGAAAATCTGTCCACTTTTTGGGCTCTAGGCGTGCGCAAAGTTTTTTCCCCATTCAGTCTATGTGAAAAAAAGAAATTTTGGGACCCCCCTATAACTTTGCCCCCCCTGGACCAAACCTCACCAAACTTTGCAAAATAATTCAGTGTGGGCCATATACAGTTTTTGCAAAGTTTGGTGAGGATTCGTCCAGGGTGAGCGAAGTTATAAGCCACCCAAAACGTGCTTTTCCTATGGGATTAGCAACTTAACCATATGTACACAGCCACGACATAGACAACAAAAGAATACCAAGAGGGCTGAGAATTTTGACTATTCCCACTTATGAGGACCCAGACCCAGAAATGTTACAAGAATGGAGGGAAGCAACCAATGAATGTTCTTTCAAAATGTTGGGTACATTGGTAAAGTATGCCCAAAGCGATAGAGCAAAAGCACTAAAAAACAAAGAGGAATTGGAGACAGCAGTCTACACAGGATCTGAGACAAACACTGCAAAAGAGTTAAAAGTATATATCGATAAAAACATTTCCAAATATGAAGAGGAAATTAAAGACAGGAAACAAAGGAAGTTTCTAAGTGACAAAGAGGATTATGCCACAGGATGAATATATACTTTTGCCAAGAAATATGACATGGTAAGAAAATGTTTTCAAACCCAAAAACAAGTGCAACCATCAGAAAATGGAGACCCAGATTCAGATTCAGAAATAAGTGCAGGCTCTTCCACAGATACATCAATATCGAGCAGCAACGAAGAGACAGCCACAAGGTTGAATTTTTTTAGAAGAAATTAGGTTGTTGCACCAAGTGGGAAAAACAACACAGGGAAGAAATCAATACAGGAAAAAACAAAACCCAGCCACACAAATAAGAAGAAGAACAAACGAGGGCAAAGAGGACAAAGAAAAAACAAAAAAAGAAGACAATTATCAGGCCGTCAGATGCGCTCTGGAAAAAACAAGAAGTAATACAAATGGATCAAAAACTACAAGTTGTCAATTTGTCAAAGAAAATACTAACGAATATGGAAACAAAAGCACTGGAAAAATGGCTGTCTTTTTGTTTGACGGGCAAGTATAACTATACACAATCGAGAATTGATCTGCATTGTTTCACTAGGAAATTAAGATTGGCAAAGTTTTTTGCAAACACGGATGAATCCAAACCTGAAAAAGAAACAAATAAGATGCCGTCGAAATTAACAATACACGACAGACCAACTTTGAACACATTGGAAGCAAGGGAAGATGAAGTACTAAATAACAACAACATAGATCATGATCAATGGACTGCCTTAATACCAACCAACCTGATAAAAGACATGAAAGCACCCAGTGCTCCTTGGAAGAAATCTAAATTCAATCCACAAGCTCAAAGTACACCGCACATTGACCTATTTGAGGATCTTGTCATAGAGGAATTTAAACATCTTGCCTCACACTCAAGCCAAATAAACTACAATGTCACCAAAGAAGAACGAAAAGCTATTACAGACCTACAGAGTGATGACACAATAGTAATAAAATCTGCAGATAAGGGAGGAAATGTAGTGGTCTTGAACTCCAAAGATAATAAGAATGAAGCTCTAAGACAGCTAAAAAATAAAGATCATTATCAGAGATTGGCAAAAAATCCATATCTGGATTAAAAAACAGAATATGACATCAAATTAACTGACTGGCATGAGGCAGACCTGATCACTTGGAAAGATAAAATATACTTAACTGAAGACTTTCCTATAACTATACCAAAGTTATACAAATTCAGTACCAGACCACCGGGCAGGCCGATAGTGGCATCAATTGGTTCCTTCTTAGAGAACACTTCCAAATATTTGGACAATTTTCTGTTTCCCTTTGTAGAAACTCTATCATCATATACAAGAGATACAGCAGACTTTCTAATGCAAATAGACAAAATAAAGTGGAAACCTAATTATCTATTGGTTACATTAGATGTAGTTTCCTTGTATACATGTATTGTCCAGGAAGATAGGATGGAGCGATTAAGAGATATCTATCGACAAGATCGTTAAGCTTTAGAGAATACTCTCTCATGTTGTTGGAAATGTTGACATTTTGTTTAACACACAATGCATTTATGTTCGATGGCCAGTATTATACACAGATATGCGGTACAGCGATGGGCAAGCGGTGGCTCCGCCATTTGCAAACTTATATATGGGGGCCTGGGAAGAGAAACTGTTTGCAGACGAGACAATGGAAATGTATGCCAACAAAGTAATTCTTTGGCATCGATATATTGACGATTTATTTATTCTATTGGAAGGATCAATAGGCGAATGGAAAGATTTTTTACAAATCATCAATATGTGAAGTACAAGCCTGAAATTCACAGAGAATCACAACCAAACTGAAGTCATCTTTCTAGATATTAAGATAAAAATTGTGAATAATGAAATTACCACAGAGGTATACAGAAAGCCAACAAGTACAAATACGGTCTTGCATGCACAAAGTGCCCATCCAGAGAATCTTAAAAACAGCATACCATACAGAAAATTTCTCTGAATGAAAGGAACTGCAGTGAAACATCGACCTTTGAGCAAAATGCGAATCTAACGGCATCCAAGTTTCAAGCTAGAGGATATAAGAAGTCAATTATCAACAAAGCATATATTCAGTGTAACAAACACATGAGACAAGAAATTCTCACAAAAATTAAAGCAACAAATGACAAAAAAGGTGAGAATCAGATAAACAAGAAATAAAATATAAGATTTATTACCACCATCGACAGTGGAGCAAGGAATGTAAAAAGAATATTGTCAAAACATTGGCAAGTCTTAAGGAAAGATCAAGACATCAACCCACTGCTCAGCACAAATTCAACTGTAACGTATAGAAAAGCAAAATCTATTCAATCGAAAGTGTCTCCAAGTTTGTTTAAAACGAAATCCAGATCGAATTGGCTTCTAGATAAAAATAAAGGCTTCCAAAGGTGCACTAAGTGTAAAGCGTGCAAATTCGGGGAAAACATCAAACAATACAAAAATCCCTGCACAGGATGAAAAGTGGAAATCACTAAAACTATATTGTGTAGCACAAAATGTGTGATATATGTAATCAGTTGCAGCTGTAACCTTTGGTATATAGGAAGCACCAAATTAGAAGTCAAAATCAGAATTTTGCAACATCTAAGAGCAATTAAAAATCAAGATCCAACTTATCCCTTAGTGAAACATTTTGCAGACGTACACAAAGGAAACATCCAGTCCTTCAAATACTTTGGCATTGATCATGTTCAACAACATCCAAGAGTTGGGGATAGAGAGAGGCAGTTACACCAATTGGAAAGCAGAAACATAATCGAATATAACACCAAATCCCCAGGAGGACAGAACAAATGATGAAGAACTGTATACGTTTATAGGAGAATAAGTCAAGAACTAATCATGTAGAAAATGTACAGTTTGTTCCAGATTAGATATGACGATGTGGTCCCAAATATTTTAAAAATAATTTACAAATCAAACAGGTTAAGTAGAACAGTAGGACTATCAAGTGCACTCAACAGAAAGGAAAAATCATGAATGCGTGGCGTAGCGAACTGAACAATTGTTTGTAGTATGCCTATTTTTTAAATGTTACTTGTTTTAGATATGTCTTGTGTATGTATGGTATAGGCATACTTAATAGTCCTGAACATATATGTTTTTAGCATAACACACAAAAATCTTTTTATGATACAATGGAGTGTACAAGAATAACAAAAACCTGACTTTCTTAGCAACAAAATCATAATCCTTGCTTGGCAACGAACTGTGCTATGACATTTGATTGATGATGGTTTTTTGCACAGTGGTCAGCCCGGTTTATTGCAAAGAATGTAACATATAATTTCTCATGATGATTTTAAAAAATGATAGCAATTTTGCACATTATAGTATCAGTCTGAAAACAACATATCAAAAACATATGCAGTGTGATGCCAGCTGGACAAATATAGTCTAAATGCACTAAGCACTTTATGAATAAGGGAACTCTGTGTTTAAATTACATTTTTTGAAGACAGAGTATCAGACATTGTACAGACATACCATCAGTATAACAAATATGCCAACAAAGTACACTTGTTGCACCCCATCAAATACATGGCACGAAACCAGTTGGATAAATATATACCATCAAGGTACACACTATGCACTTTAGAAAAGAAGTGAATTTTGTGTCCACCCTTACATAATTAAGCACTAGACACTGCATGAATGTACCATATACACAATAAACATCTCAGCAGGGTATGCACGTTGCACTTTTTCAAGTTAGAGCACTGAGCAGTTACATCAAGTTTGGACAAACAAACAGGTGATCCAAATTCTTAAATTCTCAAAAGCATTAGACACTTTATTCAATGCAACATTTGCACAAAAGGAATATCAGAATTAGCAAGACGCTAGATCATTGATTACATGTCTTAAATCTTCCACTGCACTAGGCACTTTCTTAATGCAACATTTGCACAATCAGTTTTTCAATATGGTATATATTGCACACGTTATTTAATGAAAACAATTTTATGTCAGCAGATGTAGGTGTGCATGTGTCACTAAGATAATGGTAAACTCTATGGGACATCCAACATGGCCGCCTTCAGGGGTCAATGAGTGGAAAACGAATTTGCAGTCTAGTGTTTCGAAGTAAAGGAGGGCACTTAAAAGTTACAGGTTAAATGCAAAAACACCATTGTACCATTCACAATCTGACAAAGCCCAGTTCGTGTGAAACGCGTTATTGTGTGTTTGTTCTTTGACCTTGTCCACCTACTAAACAATAAAGGACTTTTACTATGGTGAAAGCGGCAGAGGCGTGATTCTTGGACCAATAATAGAGGAGTGCCGCTGTGAACTGCGCAATTGCAGTTTTGTTTGTTTTTCATAAATATATATATATATATATTTATTTTTCTGATTCAGCAATTCATGCCGAATCTAGAAACATTTGTTTGGTCTCGGCACAACCTTCCTTGGGCGAGCTATCATTATTCGCTGTTTATTCATAAACCCAAATAGTTATGAATATAAAAGTCCACAGATCACACATTAATTGTACCTTCTATCACCTCACCCACATTCAGATTTATATCATTTGTAGGAATGCAACAATCATATTTTTCCTCATACCTCAAGTTCCACGCACCTGATATGTATATGGAACTGGCTGGCTTGTTCCAAGCTTTAATATGGTATAGGTCTTGACTCTGTGCGTAGTTTCATTCCCTTTTTATTAAGAAAAAATGTGTCTAATGTTATCAATAGCAATGCATTAATATGGAAATCCTTGGTTTCAAATTCAGCAAGCTCAGTAAGTTTAATTTCTTAAAAGTCACAAGAAATGGGTCTGTGCTTGGCTCAATGTTGTTTCATCCCTGCAATTGAGTGAATTAGAAAGTCTCTGTTTGAAGCTAAAGCACAGTTTGTTGGGACTGTAAACCAGTCTGAGAGGTCAAGGCATGTATTCCCTTACCTGACCCATCCATGAATTTGATCTCGAAATTGTATTTTCTTGAATTTTGCTGAAACAGACCTACATTCCTTGTATGCATTGACCAAGGGTCTCCGGGGTCAGAGAACCAGATAACTCAGTCCTGCAGTTCAATGGGAGATGCTGCAAAAGAAAGCCACTTCTGGAATCTGAAAGTAATGGCTTTTTAAATCTAGAGGATGTATTTTACAAGTAAAGTATTTTCTTTCAATACATTGCATCTTGGCCTTATGTCAATGTATATTGTTTATTTGATCGACAGCTGAAAGGACAAGACAGTTTATTCTGAATAATTCACACATGGATTTCTGTTTAACATGTGAAGCCGGCCTTTCCATTTCAATAATGTCAGTTTGTAGGTTAGAAAGTAAGTCTGTTATTTATTTCGAATGAAATATGTCACTTGGCTTTGTTTTCAGATGTAAGGCACAGTGCCTTCTTTTTTTTCTCCAAATACACAGCATTTCCATGTATGGGTGTTTCATGGATCGTGCTGCTGTTTATCTTCCTCAGTCATAATGTGCATTTTCCCATTATACATGAAGTCGGCATTTGCAGAAACAGATGTTTTTGTAATCCATTGGGAACATTCAGCAGTATTAAAGTTCTAAGGCACACTTTCCTTGACCTGGGTGCCTTTCCATTTTGGCAAGGTTCAGTGAGGCCCACTTTTTGCATTCACTAGGCCACAGTTATATGTTATGTGTTTGAGATGGCCTGCAGGTTCCAAAGGGTCTTTTCCATCAGCCAGCTTAAATCTTGCATTGGAGGCCTAGCTTGGCCTTTTAGCTCATGTCATACAGGGGCTGAATGTATAACCCACACACCTGAGACAAACAGAGACATTATGCAAACATATTTCTTGACTTTTCCCCAAATTTGTCTTTACGTTATGTTTCATCAGCATTTGTCTGTACAAAAGTGATATTTTTAACACACCCTTGAACAGTCTTTTCTTCATGCCCATATGAGAATAACATATATGACCAGTTATAAAGTTTCCAACATGATGATACCTACACCTAATGTTATTTACATTTATTGACTTAATTCATCTTTGTAAACAGATGGCCCTGTACCAAACCATTCAACAACGTTTGTCTCCTCCCCCCTCCCATACTTGTTCTCCTCCCACCCTTACAGCACTATCTGAAATGTCGTCATGCCTAGTACGTTAGTTGCTTGTTTTGTCCCTCTCGCTCCTTCTTATCCTGTTTCTCTCTCTTCTTGTAAAATACCTGCTCTACCAGAAATGTCGTCCAGCCTAGTACGGTAGTCGCCTTTCTGTTTCCCATTCCTTCCTATCTGTGTCTTTGCACTTGCTCTATCTGTTGCCAGCCGAGTATGATAGTTAATTTCACATTCTTAATGTTCATGGCCTGTAAGAATGTCATTGTATTTTTACCTTGTTCCCTCCCTTGCTGTGAAGTGCTTTGAAACACATTATGCATAGGTGCTATATAAATAAACTATCATATATCATATAAACCATATGTATGAACAAATCTGTATATTTTAAGTGGGAAACACATTCAGATCATCCACCTATCTAGTACATGATTGGTTTTGTATTGTGGTCCCCATCTTAAAGTGGCACACTTACAGGCACTAGGGTGAGACTTTAAGATGGGGACCAAAATACAAAGCTGATCATGAACTAGATATCTCTGACAGGTATTAGACTGCCCACATCTCACATCAAACCAAGTAAATCCAAAGTATGCACTGTGATCTCTGATGTTCCTTAGTACAGACCATTGAGACTATTGTAAAAAGCCATTTATCATTAATCAATCTTGTTTTAGAGAACTGACCCTAAAATGCATACATTCTAGACATTCTAAATCTGACTAAAACGCAGGATCATAAAATGCCTCTAGTTTTACACTACAACATCTTCTGACACAAGTTGTTTCACTTCTAAACATCCCATTCTTATCTTCATCTTGTATCCGGGCTTGCAACATTATGTGTTACTACTGACTTCTGCAATTGTATTCACTCTCCGCTCTTGCTTCTCCACTCTTTTGACTGCTAACTCTCTCTTCTCTCCTCCTTTCCTATCTCCTCCCCTTACCTTCTTCTAAGCACTTACTCTATCAGAATTGTCCCTGCACCTAGTATGATAGCAACCTGGTCTGTCTCCTCCTCCCTCCCCTTACTGTTTTTTTCCTCCCCGCCTCCCCCTCCAGCACTATCTGAAATGTCGTCAGGCCTAGTATGATAGTCGCTTGTTTTGTTCCTCCCCTACCTTTCTGCACCCCTCTCCCTCACCTCTTGTTTTTCTCCGGCTCTACCAGAAATGTTGTCAGGCCTAGTACGGTAGTCGCCTGTCTGTTTCAATTTTCTTCCCACTCTCCCCCTCCCTTCCTTATCTATGTCTTAGCTCTTGCACTATCTGAAATGTTGTCAGGCCGAGTACAATAGTTAATTTCACATCCGTACTGTTCATGGCCTGTAAGAATGTCATTGTATTTTCCCTTGTTCCCTTCATTGCCTTGAAGTGCTTTGAAACCAATTTTGTATAAGCGCTATATAAATAAACTATCATATCATATCATATCTCCACGCACATGTAAACTAATATTGCAAATTTGACATTGCAAGATAGAGGTCATTCGTTTTGGCTATTAGGTGGCGCTGAAAGCATTACCTTTAAGCCAAAACTATTTTCATTAAAATAATAGCTTTTACATAAGAGCTTGAAATAGGGGCTTTGATTGAGGGTCTCTAAGGCTTTTCAATGCAGATGACATATGAGGATGGATTTGTGTGAGTTGGCTATGTGTCCCACCCATGTAACACCCATCCCTAAGTCAAATCTATATTGTATTCCTCCAATTCCCACCCATCTACCCTCAACCCACAACCCTTTTGTATTATATGGTGAATTTGTCAGCCATTTTTACTTTCAAAATGGTGGCAGCCAAATGTTAATGTTTTTAAAAAGTTATTTGACTTGATTGATGCCTTTAAAAATATTCACTGCAGCTTTGAAGTTATGTTACATATTTGAATGTATTTGGTTTTCAAAATAAAGAAGTTTCTGTTAAAGATATGTGTTTTGTAAAATGGCTTTCAAATTCTCCATGTACTGATTTGTGGTTGCAGTTCGAGTGTCTTGTGATGTAAACACAACCTGATTGGATGAAGTTAACACTCTCTGGGGAGGGGCAGCAAGATGTCTTTGAAACATAGGTGTACTGACTCAGGCTGAGAGCTTAGTGAATTAAAGTGGGGGTTATGAAACAAATAGCAGGGCCGTGGGGTCCCTTTGTTGCGGGTGCAGCCCTGTGAGATGTCCTAGAATGCAGTCCTGCTGGTTGAGATGCCGCCTGCATCAAAGCTTTGTTGGCAGTGCAGCACAGACAGCCCTGTAGCAATCAATTTCTACAGAGATCAAGTATGCTTGTCGTGTGCTCAGGAAATGGAAGCTGAGACAGCTTTGTGTGAAAACCACGATAACCTGACACTCTGAGATTAAGGGGGGGACTGGGAAAATGCCTCAATTTTCAGCGTCAAACTGTAGAGGCCATTTGTTCCTTTTGGTCAGTGGTCAATGGAGTTCTTGTTTCCACTCAAAGAGGGAAAACTTAATTTAACTCATCTCGTCAGCACCTCTGTTTTGAGGTTTACGAAGCCCTAGGTTATGTTCACAAAGTTTCGGTTCTTTGTGAGGCCCATGCAGTGGTGGACCTGCAACCAAAAGAGGCCCTCTTAACAGTGGTGGCTAAGTGGGCGTCAGAATCTCTAGGTGATTGGGACATCACTGAAAGCAATGGGGTTCCAGAACCAACGTTCCAGCCGAGGCAGCGGCACAAGGTAACACTGTCTGGGGGAGGGACAGCACGATATCTTTGCAACATATGTGTAACTAATTCGGCTGAGAGTTTAGTGAACCAAAGTGAGATTTCAGAAACTAATCCCAGGGCTGTGAGGTGCCTTTGCTGCGAGTGCAGCCCTGTGAGATGCCCTGGAATGCAGTCCCTCTGGTTGAGATGCCACCTGCATCAATGCTTCGTTGGCAGTGCAGCACAGACAGCCCTTTAGCAATCCATTTTTACAGAGATTACAGAGCTCACAGCACCAGCGAGATCTGCAATATCAAGCATGCTAGTTTTTTTTAAGCTGGAACCATTTCCTAAAGCTATTCACAACCCAACCCATTGTAGTTTATTGGGTAGCAATGGATATCAAGCAGTGTGGCCTACTGAAATTACATTGAAGTAAAAGTAGTAGTAGTTATTTAACCTGTCTGTTCTCGCTGATTTTTGGTGGGTCCAAATTAACTTAGAAAGGCTCTGGCCTGCAGAATTACTTTCATGTGCCAAATCAAGGAAAGGAATTTTCCTTTTTTGAAAAAAGGAGAACCTTTTAAAATAAGGCAATTGGAAGATGTTCATTTTGTCTGTGCCAGGCACCCACATCTCCCACAACATACTTTGCAAACCGCGTGCCTTCCTGCCCCCAAACTTCCAGGCACGTTTGCCAGGTTCAGCTCCTTTTATAAAAGGTTAATTAAGCATTGTTTCTCTTGGCCATGAGTGTTTTTCATTCTGACCCCTTAATGGGAGGTGGCCTTGTCAACCTGGTCCTTCCAAGCATAAATGGCCTTGCCTCTTCACCCACTCTATAGCAACTCTTAGCCACCCCAGTATGTGCACCTGATGCCTCCATTCCAATTCTCATTTGTGATCCTCAGCAAAGGTTTGTTTCTGTCTAAGTTGGCAGCTCTTAGAAATGGGTGAATGTCTGGTGTTAGGTGCTTTACAAATTCCTGGACTAAAAAAGAAAATCCACTCTTTTAAAAAATAGTGAAATACTCCCGTCCCCTGATGGCACACCACGTTGTCACCCAGGGGCAAATACGTGTGAGAAACAGAGGTTTGAGTTAGTGCTATCTGTGGTGGAGGGAGCGGCACTATGGTAATCACAATACAGTGCTTAAAAAAAAATCAGTTTTCATTGACCTCAAAATGCTGAAAGGCGCATTGGGTCTTTCTGGAATTTTAACCAATGACTGGTAACAACTTGCATGTCTCTGCAGGGAGCAATGCTCTGTCTAGGATTCAACCCAAATTATCTATAAATTATACCCACGTGTCCGCAACAAGCTCTTAACCCAGCAAATTCTCTTTCTGCCATTTTTTTCTAAAACCTCTCTGGTGGAGCTAAAGGCACTGTGCCTGGGACTACTACTTGGATCGGGACTGTAGGAACAGCAGGGGGAGTTCCCCCAGGGAACCGGGCCTGTCCAGCTTGTGCCTGGAGCAGTTGCATTGCTAGATCTTCAGTGCAGTCCCATTCACCACCAAGTCCCACCATAGGGCATTGGTTTCCGAAGGGGCCGCATGGACTTCTGCCCTGGGGTGACCAAGGAGTTGTGCTAGTTGGTCCATCTCGGCAGAGCCCATGATGCTCAAGCAGAATAAACAACGTGGGCTTTGCGTCCTGTAATGCTTACCTTGTTCCATGCAGGAGCACCTGGACTATGTTGTTAGAGCAGTTTCCCAGGAATGCTAGTAATCAGGCATGGAGATCCTAGGGCAACAAGGGTCAGTGTTTCTGCAAGCAAGTACACCCTGTTGAACCCACACCCAGGGAAGGCTGAACTCACCTGTTGTACAGCACCGGTTTGAAGATTCCTGGTCTCATCCATGCCATTCGCGTCAGCGTCACTGGTGCTGCCCAGACCAGCTGTGGCTAGCTGGATGCAGTGGATTTCGAGGTGGGTATGGGTCTCTTGGTTGGAACAGTCTCTTGGCAGTGATAGTCTTTTGGGAGCAATGGTCTATAAGGCCTTTTCTCTGGAACCTCTTCCTTCCTTTTTCCTGCTCAAGACTTTTCCCATAGCTGCTAGCTTTCCTGCGCACCTTCTGCTGTACTTGCAGTCCTTTGCTTTCGGTTAAATGTGGCGCTTTTAGGGTTAATGCAGCGCTTGCATATTGTTCATCATACTTGTTTCTTTCTTGTCTCTTTCCAGGTGCGAGGCAGAGGGACAATGGTCAGTTGTAGAAATGTCTTTCTGAAGGGCTTTGTAATAACCCTTGCTTTCTGCCTGAGTGCTAACTGGAGGTAACTTGTTCCTTCCTTCTCCCTATTGCAGGGACCGGAGGTGCTGGACACTGGAGAACAGGAGCCGGCAGTAAGCGTTGCGCTGCATGAGCAGAATAACTCAAACCGAGAAAGAAAGGCATGCGGTGTGGTTTATATAGCTACCACGCCTATTAAACTGGGCCGCATCAACAACAGTTTGTTCATGGGTCTTTCTGGTGGCCATGTTGGGAGTAGGTTAGGTGGCCGAATAGGGCAGCCATATTGGAGGTCCTAGCCACAATGGAAGACATAGCCTGGAAACACTGGCAGGGGACAAGGTTGGTGTGAGCACCAACTGCGCAGCAACAGGGTCCAGCCTTCCCTCATTCTCGCATGATGTGCGTGCCTAATGGAGTGGAGGGAGGTTGGTTTGCTGATGATCATGCAGTATTGCAGACAGAAGCAAACGAGGTATAGTTTAGTGATTGATTACTTCTCTCAGACTGACCGTCCGTCTGTGGATGAAAAGCAAAGGATAACTTCACCTAAACTAAACACCTACAGGGGACATGAGCTTTTAAAAAATGAGAGTTGAATTTTGCTCCCCTATTTGAAAATAATAACAGCTGAAAAGCTGTGTAACCGGTAGACATGAGAACGAAACAGATTGGCTAACCCAGGAGCGTTAGGAGGGCCAGATCAGGAAACAAAATACACCATCTTGTTTAAGGTGTCGACAGCCATCCAGACACCGACATGCCCCCTACCATAGGGAGCTCCACAATGAACTTCATGCATATTAACTTTCATGGAGTGTCAGGCACTAACATCAACTGTAAGGGACCTTTAGGCTTCCCTCACAGTGTCTTGCCCTGAGTGCATACAGTGGGGTTTGCAACATATTCTCTAATGTCTTGGGTCAAGGAAGGGCACAAACACCCACAGAGCAATAAAGCCTGAGGCTTATCCTGACCTGGATGAGCAGCGAAACGAGTGTCATGGCATAGACAGCAGGCTTATCTCCTGGCATCAGGAGTGGGAATATAGAGAAGGTCCTGAACATAGAGAAGACCATAAGAGATAGACATCTTGCTTTCCTCTAACTCCTTGGTGTGCACTTTAGCCCATGCTTCACTTCATCGAGTAAGGGCATGGATGGTATGCATAAACATATAAAGACTTCTGGATTTAAGACCACTGTAGACAAAGCCAACTGTGGTGATGGTCTAGACTGTTGCACACAGAGTCAGCCTTGCTGTTCTTGGTGCTGACTCTCTTTCTGAGCCTAAAATTAAATGCAGGAAATAATTGATGCCAGTGTTGGTGCAAGCGACAGTGGCAAGGGCATGTATGTTCCGGTGATCAGTGTGAACGGTAAACTGGAAGGCCTCTCTCAACCAGTGGTGATGCCATTCCAGAAAGGAAGCGTTTATCATTAGAAGTTCCTTTTCTGTTACTGTGTAGGCAGTCACTGGTGGCGACACCGTCTGTGAATAAAACACTACTGGATGTAGCTTTCCTGCAATGGGGCATGTTTGGGATAATACCGCTCCAAACTCAAACATTGAAGCATCCGCCTCAACCAAAAATGGAGCTTCTGGGTCTCTGTGTTTCAGTACTGGAGCTGAACTAAAGGCTTCTTTAAATTGCTCGAGGCACATTTAAGCTTCCGGAAACCTCCGGAAGGATGTCAAGTGTTTGGTAAGTGAAGTCAATGGAAGGGCAATGGAAGGGAAGTCCTGTATAAAACAGCGGTAAAAATAGGTGAACCCCAAAAATGTCTGCAAGGCCTTTAGAAAAACTGGAGTGGGCCACTGTAACATCGCCTTGACTTTGGTCTCACCCATATGGATACCATCAAGATATTGTACATAACCCAGGAATTCTACCTGAGAGATATGAAAGCCATCATAGCCACTGTACGATGTTCTGTACATGTGTAACATATTCCTATAAGGATATAAAGAACTCCAGTATTCATCTAGATACACAATGACGTACCGATCTAATATGTCTCTGAATATGTTGTTCATGAAATGCTGTCACGGCCCATAATGCTACCCCATGAAGACGCTGGGCTTGGAGGCTGCCATGTCGGCTCTGGCAACGTCCTCCACCCAGCGGATGCTCACGTCAACACGCACCACGTCAAGTCATACGCCAGAGCCATGAGTGTGACCTTGTCACATTATCTGGAGCACCGCAATCAGGAGATCTTGACAAGCATAAAAATGGTACTTCTGAAACAAAGTATCTATTTATACAAAAAATATATATAACGCGCCTAATACTGTACCTGAGTTCGGTTTCTAAATGTGGATCTGGGATTCGAACCTCTGTTGCTCTGCGTGGTCTTGCTTCCAAGACCAGCACATTGCCCCTGTGCTATCCTAGGTTGACTTACTTCTGTTTGTCGTGGCTTTCCTCTTTTGGCTCCTTTCTATCCTTACCCTTTTTTGGCTTGCTGTCTCGACCCTGCTTTTTGTTTTGTCTCCTCCTGACTGGTTCTAACTACTACTGACCTCTCAGTTTCTGACCCTGACAGTTTTCCTGGATTGTGCTGGTTACTTGATTTTGCATTCATTTGCCTTGGAGTGTTACCTGTGTTTTGGCCTGCTTTTGGATTTCCTTCTTCTTCACAGACCCTTCTACTGGTGAACTAGCTGTTTGCACATGGATTGATCCTGCCACTGACACATGTTTTAGCTTGGATCCTACTCCTTTAGTGTTGCACCCTTGTACAGCCTAGGTTTGGTCCCTGCAGACTTTTAATCACTAATAACCCCACTATTAATACCATTGGCGATGGGTGGTTTTCTGTTCTATGGTCTGCATTACCACAGGTGGGACGTTCCTCTAGCTGTTACCTACATTTCAACACAGACCTCAGGTAGGACAGGGTACTTGAGGGGGGAAGCAGTATGGGAAGTATATGAATATCCGTACCCTATCTAACCCTTTCTGTTTCTTGCCTCCACAGCTTGGTTTCCTGGTGGCCTGCATCCCACCTTTTTGCCTGAACCCATTGCCTCCCATATTTTGTTTTCACACAAGGGTGACACTTTTCACACAAGAGTCAGGAGACCCCAAATACAGCTTGCGAACCTCACAGATTGAGAAGCCCATATAACAACTCTTGTAGAGTTAAGGAGGGATGTCTTGATTCTATGGCAACCTTGATCCATGCTATATCAGATCTACATTGTGAGATGGCTGCGGCTCATGCCTCCATCCATCAACAAATAGACCCTTTAGAGAGTGTCAGTTATCACCTTGCCTCCTGACGATCAATTTGTGGGTGCAGCAGCGCCCCTTGCGGTAGCCCCCACTACAGTTCTTGTGCTGTGCCTCTACTAGTGCCCACACAATTCCCTTTGGCACCTCCAGGGATGTAAACTGCATTTTCTATGTCGCCCTGCCACCTTCCCAGACACTAGTACCAAAGTGGCCTCTGTTCTTTCTTACCTAGGGGGTATAGCTGCAGCCTGGGCCAATTCCCCATTGGAAGCAAACAACCCCAGTCCTCTATAATTTCAATGTTCTGTTTACTGCCATGAATCGTGTTTTCATACCTGATATAAAGCCCAGGCCACAGATCTTGAATCCCTGGATCAGAAGCACATGGCCAGAACACAAGAAAGCCACAGTATTCTATAAGGCTCTCTGACAACTTGGAAGAGGCCCTCACTTCAGTACCTGTTTTACCATTAGACCTCAAGGAACTGTTTGATCTTACCCTTCAGATAGATGCTATGGGGCAGGAGGATGGGGTAAAAAACGTCATCCTCAACTAAATTCTGTGAAAGCAGACACACTTCCATCCTCTACCAATACAGAACCCAAACACGTGCAAATTGGGCTAGTAAGGGGTCCTCTGACACATCTTAATGAGAACATAGAAGGAAAGACAATTTATGTCTGTATTTTGGGGGATCCAGACATTATATTCATGTCTGTCCCAAAAGACTGATGAAGAATCAGTGAAACGCCAAGACTCATCCTTAGACAGAGCCACTATGGGGAGTCAGAAAGTCTGGGGCTCCCCAATCATTGACTCAGTTAGACCTGTGTATCTCTGTTTTGTTTAATTTCGCATCCCAGGAACCACATACGCCTCTAGCTTTGATAGACTCCTGAGTCACTGGAAATTACCTAGAAATTCAAAATGATAGACACCCTGAGTTTTCTTTCATACCAATACCCAATTACCGTCCCAAGACAGTTAAGGCAGCAGACAGTACTGCTATAGCTTCCGGTATGGTGGTAAACCAAACAGAGGAGTTGGTCATGACTACCTCTCAATGAGATAGCAAAGTGATACACTTCCATATGATTGCTATCCCCCAGAGAAGAAATATCCCAAACATATCAGTCTTTGTCCTGCCCTGGGGCAGTCCAGCACCGAAATGCTAGGCAATTCTCCTCTGAACAAGAGTACCAACAGCATCCCCAGACACGTGTTTCGGTCTGGTTGGACCTCATCAGTAGGGAGGTGCTGTGCCTCTCTAGGAATAGTGAGCAAGGGGTCCACGTCTGGATTCCCCTAGTAACTTAGGGCGAGACCCAAAGTTACTTAAATATGTAAATTGACAAGGGGGCCTTGTTATCTGCATATTTCAAGTAACTTTGGGTCTCGCCCTAAGTTACTAGTTCTGAAACAATATCTACAGACAAACCTTTGCAATGGATTAATTGCAGAATCTAAGTACCATGCAGGTACCTTGATGGTCGTTATTCCCAAGAAAGTCACCAAGGAGTTACGACCATGCATCGACTACTGTCGACTGAACAAGATCACTCTCAAGGACACATATCTGTCATGACCCACATCCCGAAAACCCCCTGGCAAGCCCATGGGCCAGGAGGGGTCTTGGCTCGGGTCTCCAACAAACTTAGGCATCCTTTGCCTAGGCCCTCTTGGGGCCAACCTGCCACCTTTGGCGCCAGGCTCATACTTAATAAAGACGTGTGTTTAGGGAACTACTTTATTTCAAGTGCCAGCCAACATGGAGTCATCCACATAGCTTGGCTCCTTGGAACCAAGCTATGCAGTATAGTGTTTTGGGTGTGGTAGCCTAGGAACTACTTTACCTGAACTACTTTCTTGAAGCTATTTAAACCACACCCGACTTGGGTAACACGCTTCGCGTTACTTTGCAATCCTGCAACGTGACGCTCATCGTGTTCAGCTGTACCCACGAACCTCGGAAGAACAGCATCTGTAAAGAGACAAAAGGACATTGTTAACAGCAGCAGCGTACCTGTAATTTCATTGTTAGCTGCCCACAGCTCCTGCGAACAGCATCCTAGGATCAGCGTGTCTCCTGGACCGGCGGATCTGCAAAAAAGGAATAAACAAGACATTAGACACATTTACAACATGACGAATTGTGCTGAAAATCTTACCTCGCTAGTCGCCCCTCGACCAGCATCGCCTCGGGATTTCATACACCGGGTGAGCACTGCAATCTTTGGGAAAGAAAAGACAACAGGTTAGCAAAGGCAAGGCATCATAGCGCTGCGCATAGTGCCTACTTACCGCATCAAGGCGCTCTTAATACGCCATCATTTACCGGCGAGAACCAATTCAGCCAATGCATCACATTGGACTTCCGCGCACCTAAGGAAGAGAAAAAGACATTATTTAAACCAAGAAAGGCATGCAAGAATAACAACAATATACAACAGCAATAAGACCTACCTGAAAGACTCAAAACGGGCTGGCATCAGTGAAGTAACTAGATCGCATTCGCCCACAAAGGACAACGCGCCCCTGCCAAGAAGGCAGGACGGAGAGCACACCTGAATTAACAACAAGGTGAGGAGAGGTCCAGAGGGGCTGCAGGCATACGTGGTGGTGGCGGGTTGCTTACCCCAGTTGCCCAGTCTTGAACATTGCCCACCTGTATTCCAGGCAGAACTTCCCCGCTGGTCACACCTGGGAACCGCAGAGAAGGATACCAGAGTCTCTATGGCTGGGTGGCGTCCCTGTGGATACCAGGTGAGCGTAACAATATCCACTTCATTTGATACCTGACATCCTGGAGGCCGCACGGGGTGCTTCCATCTTCACAAAGCTGGAACTAACGGGTGCATACCACCTACTCAGGATTTGTAGTGTTGACGAGTGGAAGACTGTCTTTTGTATCCCATTTGGCCACTTCGAATACCACGTGATGCCCTTTGGTCTGTCCAATGCCCCTGCGGTCTTCCAACGACTCATTAACCACCTTTTTTCAGATCTCATTATGCACTCAGAAGTTGTGTATCTGGACGACCTCCTGATCTTCTCCAAAAATCACCAAGAACATCAAGCCCACATTGCTGAAGTCCTTTCACGTCTCTTATGGAACCATCTCATTGGAGAAGTGCAAATTCCATCAGACTTCTGTGACTTATTTGGGGTTTATTCTCTCCTCGGTCGGTGCTGCTATGGATCCAAAAAAGGTACAAGCTACAATGGAGTGGATGGACCCCCATTCTATAAAAGAAATTCAAAGATTTCTAGGCTTTTCGCATTTTTATCATAAATTCATACCTAACTTCTCTGAAAGGATTCTTCCGTTTACGGCCCTCCTCAAAGAAGGGGTGCATTTTCACTTGGACGATGCTGCCACAGAGGCTTTCCAAGAACTGAAAGAACATTTATTTCAAGCTCCTATTTTGAGACTGCCTGATCAAACCCTACCATTCATCTTAGAAATGGACGCCTCTAACTCTCCAATATGTGCCGTCCTGAAACAAGTATTTGAAGATGGTTGCGAACACCTCGTTGCCTTCATGTAAAAAACCCTATCCCCTTCAGAACGAAACTATACTGTTCTTGAAAAGGAACTTCTGGCAATCAAACGGGCCTGTATTGAGTGGCGTCACCTTCTCTTGGGATAAGATATCAGGTCACAGTCAGAACTGACCACCATAATTTGAAGGTTCTTCAACAACAAGAGTGCCAAAATAGCCGACAGTCCCGATGGGCTTAATTCTTTGCATCATACAATCTTCTTTTCACTTTTTTCCCAGGTGTGGACAATCAGTTGGCAGATGCTTTGTCACATGTACATCTCAAAACTGAAAGAGGCATTCAGAAGGTGAGACTACTGCCTGAAGCATCATTTCTGTTCATGATTTCCACATTTCTACAGAGGATTCGTCGAGCAACAGAAAATCTTGAACTCACATGTCAGGAATTGAAGAGGAGAAACAACTATGTGCTGATCAAGGATTGTTGTTTCATGGACAAGAGCTCTATGTACCCACCTCTTCTTTGCAACATGAAGTCTTGCAGATGTGCCATGATGCCAGAACCGCGGGTCATCAAGAAGTCTGCGTCACCTTGGAGAATGTCAACTGCCATTTTTGGTTTTGGGGGCCTGGTGTTCAACGAGATGTCCGAGAGTATGTGGCTGCACGTAAAATCTGTCAGCCAAATAAGAATTCCCGGAGGTTTCCATTGGGAAAGTTGGTACAGCTACCCTTACCTGCTGGTCTCTGGCAACACATCAGTACTGACTTTATTGTCGATTTACCCTTGTCTAGCAACCAGACCACAGTAAAGGTAACTGTGGGCACTTTCTCCAAAGTGGCCCATTTTACAGCCCTACCTCAGGTCCCTTCAGCTCAACACATGGCTAAAGTATTTCTCCATAGCGTTTTTTGGCTGCATGGTTTGCCTACCACCATCTTGTCGGACCAAGGGCCTCAGTACACCTCCAATTTCTGGAAATACCTCTGCAAGTTCCTAGGTGTCCAGAGGGCTTTGACCTCAGGATACCACCCGCAGTCTAATGGACAGACCAAAAGTTTGAACCAATCATTGGAACAATATCTGCACTGTTCTATGTTCTATCTCTGCTGCCCAGGACAACTGGGCCGAGTTACTTCCATATGCAGAATTTGCATATAACAATTCTGTTCATACTGCTATTGGTATCTGCCCCTTCTTCTGTTCATATATTCCATCCCGTATGCATGCGTTCAGTTATTTCCTTGGGTTCTAACGTACCATCTGTCGATGAACACGTTGATAAGATTCAAAAGGCCCAGGCCCTGGCTCAACACGCCTTGCAAGAAGCCAGGACCGTCAGTAAACATCAAGCAGTTCACAGACGCCTGACAGCTCCAAATTGTCACCACGTTACTTGGGTCCCTTCAGGATTATAGAGCTGGCGGGTAAGGTAGCTTTCAGGATTCAGCTATAACCTTCCTGGTCTAGAATACATGCAGTTTTTCACGTATCACAATTCAAGACTCATGTCTCGGATCGTTTTGTCAAATAGGAATTAACACCCCTGGCTCCTCTTGACACCATCTCTGGACATGAGTACAAAGTCAAGGAAATATGTGAATTAGGTTATTGCAGAGGACAAATGCAATGCCTCATTGATTGGAAGGGGTATGGATCTTCTGACCACACCTGGGAACCATCTTCAGTGGTTCATGCCCCTCTCCTCCTGCGCAGGTTTCATAGATTCCACCACTGGAAACCAGGACCTCTACCCCGTTGGAGGGGGCATACTGTCAGGAACTCCTCCTAATATTGGTCACTTTTGCAGCAGTGGTGAAGCAGACACTCACACATACTTCCTCAAGATGGCGCTCACTGAGGGCTGTGCGGAGAACCGCTAGCAGTGCTTTAATGGTTTGCAAAATGGATGCTCCTAGCGCTGTGCTGACAGGAGAGGAGAACGTCAGATCGGCTTCATATACAGAGGAGAAAGGTGGGTTCCCTGCGTTGCTTCACTTTCCATTGCCTTGACGCTCCATAGTTCACTTGTTTTTCACTTGCTTCCTGTCTCCTGCTTGTCATTCTAGTCCTGCATTTTCCCCTCCCTTTCTGTTCCCTTTCTGTTCCACGCTCTCGCCCCTACTCTGCCTGTTCTGGACTTACCTTCCGCTACATTGCTGCTCCTTCGCTTTGCTCATTACTTCCACTCCAATCTTGTGGATCCCTCTCCCATTCATTTCTATTGCTCATCGACAAGAACAAAATGAGTAGAATGGAAATACTGTTTCTTTATCATTATTGTGTTACGAATACACTAGCCTATACAATGCCGCAAATCGCTTTCCCCTTTAGGCACTAAAAATAATGAGGAAGGAACTGAGTAACGGATAAACCCTGTCCAAAGAGTGGAGTCTATGTACTCCTCCAAAACCAGTTTTTCTGCAGGCACAAGACAATAGAAACGGTTGTGGGAAGTACCTGTCCCACCACCAAGTCAATTGGACAATGATATGATCAATGGGATGGCAGTGTTTTCAGCCTTCCCTTTGTCAAAGATGTGCATGTATGTCCTGTACTCTTGTGCTACCATCTTTCATCACTGCCATCATATGAAAGCCAGGAGCGACTGCTACAGCAGGGTTAACCAAGGATTTAGTTTACAAGTAATGTGAAAGTCAGTGTTCAAATAGAAAACTGACCTCTCTCACAGTCCAGTAGATAGAGGGGTTATGTGTGCAGAGTGTGATGATTGACAGGATCCTGTCACTTGTCCCCAGAGGGGAGCCCTTCCCTGTAAGGCCAGGGAGGTGAGGCTGCTACCCAAAAATCCCCCTAGGGGTGATAAAAAGCAGGAGGACCTCACAGGGATTGACTACCCTTCTCTCCATCCAGGAACCCTCTTACCCTCTCATCTTTGAGACTTTAAGACCTCCTCAAAGTATTATCAGCCCATATGAAAGCACTATTCTTATGTATTGTAATTCTTCAACCTATATATACTCAGAGGTTGAGCACATTAAAATCAATAAAAGTCCAGGGCATTTACAAGACCTTACTCAAGATATTGAGAGGAGAAAGAGCACTCAAGGAAACATATTGAGTGTTCATCCACGAAGTACTGATGTGGCCACTAGGATGGATGAAGATGGACCAAAGGAAACAGGGGAAAGACGGTGACCTTATGCTGGGGATGATGAAGCCTATTTGCATAAAAGAGACAAAGGACTACCCGAAAAGAGAACCACCAGGTGTGCAGCCTGGAGAGCCTGGTAGATTTCATATGAATGAGAAGACGCAACAGTCGGGATGCTGATCCGTACTCTGCAGGATGCCAGGGGTAGACCAAGGGAGTTTGCTGCAGCCCAACTGAGCGAGGGCTTACCTGGAAGATTGAAGTTGGAAAGCGGTAAGTATACCTCTTGGAGATGGACTGGCTGGTTCAAGAACAGCGTCAACAACGTTGAGCCGCAGAGAGGCCTGCAAAGCCGCCGCAGGACATGACAGAGCAAGGGAAGCAGTCACGTGGGCTGGCACAGTGATCTGCTGCCCATGGAAGAACCAGTGATGTGTCCCTCTACAAACACAGTTAATGGGGAACACAGGAGAACCGGCAAGTGAGTGGTGTCAGCTAAGAGCAGCATCCAAAGTGATCCACCTCGTCCCAGTAGTCAAGCCAAAGCCACGAAAAGGGGAATGTGTCTGGAGAGTAATCTCCCTTATCTCAGTGACAAATGCTTAAATACTATAACTCTGGGAAACTTCAGGAGTAATCTCCCTTGTCTCTGTGACTACCAACAAAGTGCACCAAGTGTGAATATGAATACGAATAATCTCCTTTGTCTCAGAGGGGGTGGTGAATCTAAAGTCCGTGTGAGAAGCTACATTAGTGATCTCCCTCCTCAGAGAGACTGTGATAATAGAAACTTAAATAACAAATGTATTGGTAGTGATTCACTTCATCGCTATGAGTGTGATATAAGAGAGAAAGACATAATAAGCAATCCAATCGGCCTCGCTGGTTTAAGAATCACCAATAAGAGTCATCAGGCATCGCCTTTCTAGTCCTAGTGGCTATTTAAATCTCAGTGCTTGTTTGAGAGACATTCAAGTTAAAAAAAGAGATGTCTCCTCAGTGGGGGAGAAAACAGGAAAAGGAGGAGTTTCAGTTCACCCTAAAAGGAGTTTGCAAGGAGCTACAAGGTCTCTTGAAAAGTATTGTTTGATCTTGAAGAACACCTACGTTTTACTAGGATAAGGGAGTTATTTTCCTGGCTGTAAAATCAGACACTAAAGCAACAGAATGCAGAGTCAAACCTAAAAGGAGGTCCAAGACCCAAAGAATGTTGTATACGTTGAATTACCACCTGTGTATTAGAGACTGTCATCCTGGTAGAAACTTGATAACCCAGGAGAAGTGAGTCATCCTCCTGGCCCTTCATTTAAACTTGAACTATTTTCTAGTTATTTGCTCCATGATTGTGGTGCACCATTTCATTAGGAAGGAATCATCCTTCTGACCTTTATTTCGTAGTTATTTCTTTTGTTTAGTGGTTGGGACAGAAGAGTATTTTTGGGACAGGGGATGGTTATTTTGGTTGGACAGTCATCCTGACGACGAGCACCCAGTGGTCTTTACTTTTGGTAGGGCTTTCCCTTTAGAGCCAGGGAAAGGTAGGTGTTGTTTTTGTTATATAAAAATAAAAGTCTTTAGCCAAAATGCAACTCAATTGCTACGATACGCACAGCATGCTGTGCCAGTAAAACAGGCATACCCTGCGCTGCAGAAACTATAGCGCCACACCCTAACAAGCCGGATGTCTCGAAGGCTCCCAAAAGGAAGAGAAGGCAAAAAACCCTCAACGACTACACGGCACCCTCGCTCCAAAAGCCCAAAGACAAGATGGCCAAGATGCGAGACAGCAAAACGGATGCAGGCGAAGCCAACAACCAGGTCTGAAGGGAAATTGCAGCACTGAAGACGTCGCTAAGCGCCAAGATAGACGAGGTAATAATAGACGTCGGGCTGTTAAGGAAAGATGTATGGAAATTATCAGAGAGGACATCGAACTGGAAGCACAACTGAAAGACAACAGTACAATGGCACAGGACTACAGCGCCTAGATCCATTTTTGCAGCAAAAAGTCAACCTCCTAGAGAGCAGAGCGGAAGATGCAGACGGGAGGGCACGAAGAAGCAACGTCCGCGTCATTGGCCTACCAGACGGAGAAGAGGGCGCTGATCCAACGACTTACAATGAAAACGTATTCTTGCAAGACATCGGGCCGGAATCCTCTCCCAAGGATTCACAAAAGAAAGGGCGCACAGGGCTCTCATCAGAAGACCACCACACGGCGCCCATGCTCGTCCGATAATAGCTAAAGTGTTAAATTACAGAGACAGAGAAAAGAATGTGGCCTACTCACGACAAGGCGGCACGTTGCAGAGAGCATCTGCAAACTTAGCAGTATACCCGGACTACACCTTCCAGGTGCAGAGAAGCAGAGCACAGTTCTCCTCAGCCAAGTCTAGGTTGCTCAATGCTGGATTGAAGTACATGTTGATGGACCCAGCGTGACTCAAAGTCCTGTACAAACATCCCGCTCTATTCTTTGATCATCCCGATGAGGTGCAGGAATGGATGGACAGAGAAAGGATTAACCCATGGACATACAATGATGTTTCACAAAATAAACGCAAGGAATCCTCAAAAGTGGACATAAGTGGAGCTTGATGCTGAGACAGAAAGAGGGTGCACTTGAACTGTGGTGCAGAAGACAGGAATCCGATCTATATTCCTAGGATAGACAACGTACAAAGAAGGGACAGGTTTCCGCTCAAGACCAAGTTACTGCCTAGCTTGCTCATAGGCAGGATGCTTATCATAGTTGCATTCAGCAATCTCATTGGAGCGGACTCTTCCAGTGGCTGCTACGAACCCACACCAAATTTTTTTTTTCATTTTTTTGGGTGCTTGTGTTTTGCACCCAACCGCTGCACACTACCTAGGGACCGCTTCCCGCTGGCAGTGGTGAAGAGCGGGCACGCCTGAGCATGGACACCTTTTTTTTAAAAACTTTATTTTTGCATTTACTGTTTACAAGAAAACAAATTAGCCCGAACTGTGAGCTATACAACTTGCACCAACCCCCTTTCCCTGCCCACCCACCTCTCGCCACCCCAGACCTCCCTCCCCTCAACGCACTTGTTATTGTCTTTCAGCCCCATTGAGTGATGTGTGTTGGTATTGGCACTTAGTCTGCATGGGTTCCTGTTTGTGTTGGCTTGGGCGATGATGTGGGGGAATCAGCAGAGGAGAGCAGATATGATACATAAGGGCCCCAAATGTCCAGAGGCCTCGCATGCAGGGGCAGTGTTCTTATGAATTCTGCTTCCACTTCTTGGCAATAGATGATGTCTTTCCTCCAGTTTGTTAGTGTGGGGCCTGAGCCCCGTCTCCATGCCATAGCTATTCTTCTGCGTGCTAGTACCAGTAGTACGTTTGCCAGTTTCCTTATTGGTGGTGCCAGGGTTTTTGTCATCCCTAGTAATGCTACTATTGGGACAGGTATTATTTCCTCGCTTATTATTGCTTCAGTTTCGCGGAGCACATCCGTCCAGAATTTGGCCACCGTTGGGCAGCTCCAAGCGAGATGCATGAAGTCTGCTGCCGGAGTCCCGCACCTGTCGCATGTAGAGTTTAACTCTGGGTGGTGTCTGTTCCTTTTTGGGGCGTGTAATAACTTTGGTGTAAATAGTTGACATGAATTTGTTTGAAGTGTGAATTTAGTGCTACTTTTTGCGTTTGTTGTAATATGTAGTCCCATTCTTCACCTGGGATAGGTGTTTGTAGCGATTTTTCCCATCTTTCTTTTGTTCTTGGGTTTGTTGGTAATGTGTCTGTTACAAGGGTTCTGTATATCTATGAAACCAGTTTTCCCTCTCCTTGTGCTTGTATCGCTCCGTGTAATAACTGCCATGTTGGTGGTTGTTGTGGGAACGAGGGTATAAGTTCTTGCAGAGCGTATCAGTGTCTGAAGTATATGAATATATCCAGGGAGGTGGTGCTGCCTTTCTCTTTCGCTTGTTGGGGAGTTATAAAGGTTTCTTGGTCGAACAGTTCACCTAGCATACTAATCTTGCATTTGTCCGCCCACTTAAGGAACACTTTTTCAGCAGTGAGAGGTACCCCTGGGATAAATTTAATGGGCAGGAGAGGCGGTATCTAATCTTTATGTTGCATTTTTGGGCAATTTTCCACCAGATGGTGTATGTGGATTTTACTATATTCAGTGTAGTGTGTGGTACTGCCTGTTTGCTAATGGTTACGGCTCTCAGCCGGTTTGGTGAGGCGAGGGCTCATACGATCTGTACATGTGGTCTTATGAACTGAGTTGAGTACCACTGGCTGAGAAACTGAGCTTGAGCTGCCCAGTAATATCTTTCCATATCGGGGAGTGCAAGGGCACCTTTAGCCACCGGCAATGTGAGGGACGAGTGTGCTACCCTCGCTGGTTTGGCCTCCCAAATAAATCCAGCACCAAGCTCGTCACAGTCCCCAAGAAGCACGGAGACAGCAGGATTGGAATATTGGAAAACAGGTATAAAAGTTTGGGGAGAATTACCATTTTAACTAGGGACGCCCTTCCCCACAGGGTAAGTGGGAGTGCTTTCACCTGTTTAACTTTTCCCATAGTGTTTTAAGTACACTTTCGTAGTTGTCTCTGAATATTTCATGGTGATTCAGGGACATCTGGATCCCCAAGTAACGGACGTGGGCATTTTCGCATTTGAAATTGTAATCGTCAATAAATGATCTAGTGTTGGCGTTCAGGGGGAAAACAATTGCCTTGGAATGGTTGATTTTTAGCCCTGACACTGCCCCAAACTTTATTACTTGCGCATGATGGGATTGAGGTTTTCGCTAGGGTTTTGTACGTAGAGAACTATGTCATTGGCGTAAAGGGATATTATTAATTTGTGGGGTCTGATATTAAGCCCTCTTTGAATTTGCCGCTCCCGGAGTCCAGCCAGCAGGGGCTCCATTATTAGTGCAAAGATCAGGGCGGGTAGTGGGCATCTTTGTCTGGTGCCACCTTGGAGTTTTATATGTGCGGATTTAGTTGTTCCTAAGATGATTGCTGTTTAGGGTTGGTTGTAGAGTAGGAAGACCAATTTAATATACTGGTTCCCGAACCTGAGTTGCTGCAGCACTGCGAACAGGAAGGACCACTCGACAGAATCGAAGGCCTATTTGGCATCTAACGGCACCGCTATAGCCTGCTGATTGGGGTCCAGTGCTGCTATCACCCCGAACATTCTTCGTATCCCAAATGTTGTATTTCGCCCGGGTACAAAGCCTGCTTGGTCTGCTAGCACCAATGCAGGCATTAGTGGGAGTAATCTATTTGCCACGATTTTTGACAGGATTTTGTTGTCCAGGTTAATTAGAGAGATTGGACGGTAGGATTTGCATTCTTCAGGGGGTTTGTCTTTTTTATGTAGGAGGATTACGTTAGCTTCCCTTAGAGTTTTGGGGAGAATGCCGGACTTGATTGCTTCTTCGTAGACCCTTAACAGGAGGGGAGCTATGATGTGGGCAAAGAATGTATAGAATTCACCTGTAAGCCCATCGGGCCCAGGGGCTTTGGAGGAGGGTAGGCTCTTTATTGCTTCTTGGATCTCCTCTAGTGAGATGGGGTCATTTAGAGGCTCTCGGAGTTCCCTCTCCACCCAGTACAGCTTGGTGTCGTTGATATATTTGCGGATTGCCTCTGTGTCTGGTGCATGATTGGCACCGTACAGCTCTTGATAATATACTCGGAGAACCTCGACTATTTTGTCCTCTTTATATATCATTTCTCCTTGTGGAGATCAGATTCTTTCTACCCTTGGAGGCTTCCTATCTGCTGCGATCAGTTGGGCGAGGAGAGCTCCTGGTTTCTGGCCCTCGCCGTATTGTCTGATCCTATGTCTGTGTCCTAGGAATTTTAATTTGCGCTCTGCTTGGGTCCTGAAGTTGAGAAGTTCCTTCTTCAACTCTGCTTGGGTGTGATTTTCGTTAGTGGTGCGTTGCTGACTTTCTAAGGATTTCAGGTGGTTTTCGCTGGTGGTCAGTTCGCAGCGGATTAGTTTCAAAATACCATTCTCTTTGGCTAAGCACACCCCCCTTATGTACCATTTGAGTGATTCCCACAGCGTAACTGCAGAGTCGACTGTACCCTGGTTGATTTCGAGATAGGCAGTGATTTCTTCTCGTAGCTCCATTGCAAATGCTTGGTCAGCAAGTGCCCCGGGTTTGAAGCACCAGTGTGGTGGTCTCCACCTGATGTCTGGTGGGTTGTATTCAAGTGTAACTGTGGCATGGTCCGAGAAAGTTTTGAGGAGTGTTTGGCAGGGACCCCATTGCCACTTGCTGTGGGAGGAGACCAGCAGGTAATCAATGTGTGAACTTGAATTGTGGGTGCTGGAGTGATAGGTATAGTCTCTGTTTTCCCAGTTTTGGTGTCTCCAAATGTCTATCAGGTCGAACGCTTTGCAGAGTTCTTGCACTTGTAGACTGGCCTTGGATGGGTTCGCTGTTGTTGACTGTGTTCTGTCTTTCCGTGGGTCGAGGTGTGTGTTCAGATCACCTCCCCAGATTATGGTTGCGTTACCCACTTGTGCTAGACGAGATAGCACCCAGTCAAAATTATTTGGGCCATCTGTGTTGGGGGCATATGAGTTGACGAATACCACCTGCTCTCCTGCCACAACTCCCTGCACCAGGAGAGCTCTCCCTTCTCCGTCTTTTTCTGTTTTGTCAGGCGGAAGCATAGTATCGGGTGAATGAGGATCGCCACTCCTCTGGCATATGATGATTATGAAGAGAAGTATCGGTGGCAGCCCCAGTTTCGAGCCCAGAGGTGTTTGTTATGGGGGAAAAGATGGGTCTCCTGGATCATTACCACCTCTATCTTATGGCATCTGAGGAGTTGTAGGATCTTCCTCGTCTTGGCGGGGTGATTGCCACCTCTAATATTCCATGATGCTACCTTGAATTGCTCCGGTGATACTTTGTGTGGTGCCCGCAAGAAGGGGCGGTGGCTGGTTTTTCGTGGCTCATGCTCCTGTGAGCATTATGCCGGCGTTGTATGTGATCTTCTTCGATTCTCCGGGTGTGCGGGAAGCACTCAGGGGCCGAGGGGTCGAGGTGATGGTTAGGCGGCGACAGGTGGCGCGTACCTTGAACAACAATAACAAAACTTGCTTCCTTGCACGAACAACCCCCAACTTGTCCGTTAGGAACGCCCCAACTTGAACTGGAACCATGCTGTGTATGGGGCGCGGGTGTCCTCCCAAGAATTAGGCTCCCACGTCCGGTTGCTGATATTGCCCTGATGGCGTGTTTCAACTTAGGTTTAGGCAGGTGCTTCGAGTTTTTATCAAGTCGGTATTCTTCCCGTTCTTTCTCTTCTTGATGGTCCGGAGCTTTTGTTTGTGGGTTTGCAACCCTGTCTGTCTAGGAACAGCGTGGCTTCCTCGGGGGAATTGAAGAATTGTGTTCCTCCATCGTATTTGATGCGTAGTTTCGCCGGGAAGAGCATTGAATAGGTGATTTGGTTGTCGCGTAGTCTGTGTTTGACGTGGATAAAGGACTTTCTCTGGGCTTGGACTGATGGGGAGAAATCTGGATAGAACTGAATGTCGTCGTCATCATAATGAAGTTTGCCTTTCTCCCTCACCATTCTCAAAATTCCATCTCTTGTCCTTATAGCTTAATAACTTGGCTACAATCGGTCGGGTAGGTGCCCCAGGAATGGATCTGGTGGACGGGATCCTATGGGCTCTCTCGACTACGAACAATACGGTCTTATACCTGGAGCCACGGTGCTTCACGTCTGGCGTGGGATATATGGTCTCTTCTAGGGATGCTCATGGCGGCTCTGAGGGCATTGTTTTGTGTGGTTTGCAGTCTGTGAATGTTTTTGGTGGAGGTGCCAGCTAGAAGGACGTTGCAATAATTGAGTTTGGCTCCTATGGTTGCTCTAGCTATGGCCAAGCGGTTGGGGGTGGATAAGTAGGGTTTAATGGCATTGATGAGTTTGGTACTGAACGCTGATGCAGAGGCTATGGCGCTGACTTGTTTGTTCATCGATAGATTTGCATCAATGTGAACACCTAGAGTCTTGACAGAGGATGACAGAGGATGATACGGAGATGGTTGTTCTCTCATGCCAACCATCCCTATGTTGTTCCGTCTGGAGCGTCCTTCCTCATTTTTGCCCAGGACTGTTTTCATTTGACCCTCTAATGTAGAGACTCTTGCGGTGAGTGATGATGCTCCATCGTCGAGATCTGAGACACTTTGTTCAACACTGTCTAGCCTATCGTTGTGTTTGTCAAGGCGGTGTTGAAGAAGGTCCACTTTGGATGACAGCGTATCTATCTTGCACTCTAGGCTGCCTATCCCGGCTTTCAAGTCCATTAGTATTTCCTGGATATTTGGCTGCTGAGGAGGTTCTTCCTCTGGGAGGTTTGACGGGGATTCTGGCTGACTCTCTGATTTGGGAGCCTTGGGCACTGGACCGGCATCAAAGTTGAGCTTTCTCTGGGACTTGTCTGTTTTGCCCATGTTGGCTCAAACAGGGATGTGTCCTGCGATTTTCGTTAAGAGACTTCTGGTGTGCGATGTTAGCTGCTCTTGGGGGGCGAGAACGGTCGCCACGCGCCGACCGCCGGGGGCCTCTTGTTTTTTTATTTTTTTCGATTGAGTGTGGCTTAGTGTTGCCTATGAGTTGCTGTCTTGTGCCCTTCTGGGTCGGTGCAGCACGGTGGGGCCATGGTGGTTCCCAGGCTGGAGGTCTAATATCAAATGTCTCCTCGCGTAGCGGGGTCTTGAGCTGGCACCTCTCATGCGGGTTAGCTTTAGTGTGTCTTCAGATGTGGGGGGCGCCCGCCATCTGCCCCCGCTGCTTTCCTCCCCCGCTTTTGTTTGTATTACCCCCTGGGCCACGCCGGATCTTCTCCCCCTCACCTCTTATCACTCAGCTGTTGTCCGTTCAGGCTCCGCTCCGCTCAGGTGGCGAAGCAAGTCTCTCTGTTCCCCCCGCCGGGCCGCAACGGCACCTCCGCTGCCACCCCCGCTGTCTGCCGCATCCTTTCACTGCTATCTGGATGTCGGGCTCTGTGTCGTTGGATGCGGGGGGCACGCAGCCCCAGCTGATGTATGTGCGAGCCGGGAGCTCACAGGGGAGCCGCCATCTTGGTTGGCCCTCTAGCGCCCTCTTGAGCATGGACACCTATGCTGGGTGACTGTTGATAATTGGGGTAGATGGAGAAGTTACGAGGGATTTGGTTTTGCCAATAGTAGTCTCAGGGTTTCGGATTCATCCTTTTGATGATAGGTCAAGTGCAAGAGGTACAGTGAAAAATGGAAGGGGGGATGGACATGTCAGCCTTCCTCAGTGCAAATGAGTTATGATGGCTAGTGAGATAAAATTGTTAACATGGAACGTCCAGGGGCTGAACAGTTTTGTTAAATGGAACAGAGTTTACACAAACCTTCGCAGACATAAAATAGATATAGCCCTATTACAAGAGACACACTTCACGCCGGAAAAGCAAGCACTGTTTACCAGAAAATGTGGGGGGATCATAGGCTCGACATACTCAGCGTACACCTGAGGGGTACTGACCTGGATAGCGCCTACTGTGCCTTTCAAGGTAACGCAGTCTAGGACAGACAACGAGGGTAGAATAATGCTGGTACAAGGGCTCTTAGAGTATGTGGACACCTGTTTAATAAATACATATGCACCCAATCACAACACAGTGGCCTTCTTTCAACACTGTACCATAGACTTGGTCCCCACAGAGATGGCACAGTCATATGGGGGTGAGGGTGACTTTAATTGCATCTTGGACTCCAGGGCCCAGAAACCCTCCCCGTGGGCAAGGGCCTTACAGTCGCTACTAGCATAATTCAAATTGGTGGTCATTTGGCGAGTGCTCCACCCGAACTCCAGACATTATTCCCATGCCTCCTCTGCTTGCGCGGTACACACCAGGCTAGATTACTTGTTTGTGGGGAAGGACGCAATGTACGACTGCATGTTGGCAGAGTATAAGAGCAGAGTTTTGTCTGACCATGTTCCTCTGCAGCTGCAGTGGCGGTATGAGCCTCCGAAGCCCCCAATCCCAACATGGAAATTAAGAAGCGAGACCTTTTCGGATATTGTTTTCCGGGACCACTTGAGAGAATGTATCAAGGAATACTTACAACACAATGTGGGCAGTGTACCTAGAGCTGGCACCCTCTTGGAAGTCCTTAAGGTGATTGTTAGGGGCACTGCTATTGCCAAATCAGGGGGCATTCAAGCCACACTTTGCAGGAAGTTGTCCGCAGCGGAGGATGCTTTGCAAGAATTAACACAATCCCACATAGACCCAGTAATGAGAGTAGAGAAAGAAGCGGCCTTGCACCAACAATGTTTGAGCTGATGGGAGCGATTGGGGAAAAACAGCCTAACAGAGACGTAGAGAGACAGCATGCTTATAGGGACAAGCCAGGCAGATTATTAGAGCAGCGTACATCCATCTACGTGATACAGTCACCTCAGGGCACAATATGCTACACCCAAGAGGGCATTAACACTGTCTTCTATGAGTTCTACCGCAGCCTATACCAAGAAAAGCCCAGGGATTTGGACCTCTTCTTTGAGTAAGTACTTGGTGACATGGACCTCCCTAGACTGGCTGAGAGTGCGGTCGGGGAGTTAGATGCCCCTATCATGTCAGAGGAACTGATTAATACAATAAGGTCACTTCCTACAGGGAAAACCACTGGCACTGATGGACTGCCCGGAGAGTTCTGTTAAGAATTCACCACAGATTTAGCCCCCCATCTTCTGAGTGCCTTGAGCGAAGGCACACGTCTCCGGACTCCTCTGGCTCAGCCTTCTGGAATCCAGAATAATACCACTGCTGAAACCCAGTAAGCCTCCGCAAGAATGTAGCTCTTACAGACCCTTGTCCATGCTTAACCAAGAGAGCAAAATTTTGATGGCAACACTGGCTAATAGGTTAAAAAAAAGTAATACACACATTGATGCAGCCAGATCAGTTGGGTTACGTGCCGGGCAGAAACATTGAAAGGGGCCCCTAGGGGTCCCTTACGTCTATGGAAACAAGGCAAGTCACCACACATGATAGATACACCAGACACAAGGTTGTATTCCCAAAGCTAGGGTTTATTGCAAAGCAAAAGTCTCAGTTGGCCAACAATCAAACAATCCGCTATGACATGTTTAACACCCCCCCTTTATTGGGTTTCTTTGAACTTGGTGTGATGATGGACATTTTCGACATCTATGACGCTTTCAAACATCTATTCTAGTAATTATTGTCAGTGCCAGCATACAATTCTTTTTACCATGTGTTTTTCTAAAGCTTACAGTCTTTATAATTGACTCATTCTCAGCAGTGGTGCAGGAGGAGGCTGGAACCGGTCCCGACATGTTTCTCACCATCCTTCTTCTTCCTTATTACAGTTCGTCGTGGATATCTCTCTTCGTTGCACTTGCTCTGATGTCAATAAGTTCAACGGAATTGTCACAGTTCAGTTCTGCCAGTCCTTTATAGCCTGGATTTGCTTATTCGTTAGGCAAGATCACTTGTCCTTTCTCATACTGCTCAGAGGACTTTTGATCAGTTATCTTATTGCCTTAGTATCACGTGCGCCCAGCTTGTCCGGTCTGGTTCCAGACACATGTACTTTTTATGTTCGCACCAAGGAGCCGCAAGTCTTGAATTGTCCGACTTGCACAATTCTCATGCTTCTCTCCTCTACACCTCTAGTTCCTTCTCCGTCCATGAGCAGAACCAGAGGTTGATATAAACGCCAGAGAACTGTGGATCACTTTGTCTTTCGAGGCCGCAAATTGTATCGCCTCACTCCTGGTATCGTGTGATCCGTGAACAGTGCCGGTGCACTTCCAGATTCAGGCTCAAAATACAGCCTGTGGCGCTACTGCAGGTGCTGGTATGCGCCGCACCAGTGATGCAGATTCGGTCTTTGGCGTGCTGGCAAGTGCTGGTGGGTGCCAAAGGGGTACACGTTTCGTTTCTGCTGGTATTTGCAAGGCAGATTTCGTGTCGGCCAACAGTGATGTCGATTCTGCTGGGCAACGTTGGGGCATTCTTTGCCCTTGCCCCTTTTTGGCAATCGCCTCAGGCTTTGTTTCGAGTTTCACTTCTCGTTGGGGAGATTTGGTGGCTGCTTACTGGCAACAGTTTCTTCCGTTTCTGGGACCGCTGTCTCTTTCCGGTCGTCTGGGTCAGGCAAGTCTTTCAGTGACGTTGGAATCTTTTTGGCATGGGTGGCATGGATCCATGACTTCCGTCCATCCACCCGTATCGCCGTCTGCGTTGCCAAGAGTACTTGATAGGGGCCACGCCACCTGGGTGCTAAGGATGACTTTCTTTCAAAATTTGTAAGCAGCACCCAATCTCCTGGCTGCAGCGCATGCCCCGGACCGGTGTATCTCACTGGTAATGCCTCCTGCACCTGCTGATGAATCAAACGCAATTTCTGCATTAAAAGGCCACAATAAGTACTAAGCACAGGATGTTCTACCTCTCTAAGGTCGTTTTGGCTGAGGTGCGCACCAAACATTTGCCGGCCTCCCCATTATGATCTCGTACTGGGAGAGCCCAGTTTTAGCCTGTACGGACGTACGCATGCATAATAGCGCTATTGGTAATGCATCCACCCAACTCAACTTGCTTCCCGCACATATTTTACTGATCTTTGACTTGAGAATCCCGTTGTGCCTCTCCACAAGACCGGCCGAACTCGGATGCCTTGAACTATGGAATCTTTTATCGATCTGAAGACCCGCACATATCTGTAACACCACTGCACCCACAAAATGTGGGCCATTATCAGACCATAAGACACGGGGCAAGCCAACACGGGAAAAATATTCTTTAAGCATTACTTTTGCCGTGCTCATTGCTGTGCAGTCCTTCAGGGGATATGCCTCCACCCACTTACTGAATGCAGAGATCACCACTAAGACGTATTTTAAGTTTTGGCATCTCTCCATCTCTATGAAATCAAAATGGATCACTTCAAACGACATAGAGGGCGGGCCAAAACTGCCTATTGGAGTCACTGTTCCCTTTCCTACATTGTGTTGTAAACACGTGATACAGTTCTGCACAAACCTCTCTGCATTCTTCTTTATGTTTACATTCTGCCATACTGTAGATAGATGCTGTATTATCTTTTTCCACAGATTTGGGTAGGGCTGTGGGCCATCGTGACCATTGCAGTCACATAGGAATTTGGCAACATCCAGTTTCTAGTTCCCTTGTCCACCCAACAACTTTCCAGATCTAACTCAGCAGAGCCCTCTGCCCACCCTTGTATTTCATCGGCCGTAGCTCCGGCCTGCATTTCTTTGACAGTGGCAACTCCATTTTCTATCCTACAGGGTACTTCCTCAGTCTGAACCGTCATCATTTTGGTATTTAAATCAGTGGCAGTTTGTTTCGCAATTCTGTCTGCAAACGCGTTTCCCTCTCCTACTTTGCATGTTACCTTTTTGTGTGCCTCGCATTTCACTATTGCTAGGCGTTTTGGAAGCGTGAGTGCAGACAGCAATCGTACAATCAAAGGGCCAAGTTGAATTCTGGCACCATGTGATGTCAAAAACCCTCTCTCAGCCCAGAGTCGACCAAAGTTATGAACCACCCCAAAAGCATACTGACTATCAGTATATATATTCACATTCAAATTTTCAGAAATCTCGCAGGCTCTGGTTAATCCTATTATCTCTGCGGCTTGTGCCGAATTGTAGGGGATTCTTTTGCTTTCTACAATGCTCTCTAGGGTAGTGATAGCATATGCGGCAGTTGTCGTGCCGTCTGGTAATTTAAAACATGAGCCGTCACAAAATAACTCTCCATCTGGCTCTTCTGTGGGGTATCACTTAAATCAACTCTCCCCTTGGTTTCTTCCTCAGTGACCATTAAGCAATTGTGGGGGGGTGATTCATTCTCCCCAATTTCTTTTATGGGTAGTGGCATTAATTCTGCAGGATTCAAAGCGCTACACCTCATAATTTGGATATGGGCCGCGTACAAGGTAATCTCATATCTTGTCAATCTAGCAGAGGTGGTCTATTGAACACTTTTGCCCTCCTGTATCTACAAGAAAGCGGTGCTCCTCATTCCCGACTCTCATTTCTACGTAGGGTCCTCTCTGATTCACGGAAATAGACACTGGTTCCGACCTCTGTCCTGGGCTGTCCTATTGGGGAAATAACACATTGTCCGATGTGTAATCATTGCTGTTACTGTAATACGTGTTTGGCTGTGTATCAAAAACGTTCCCACTCTTTCCTCTATTTCCCCCACTCTGGTTTCCATACTGTTGGTTTTGCTGTCCCTGGCTCTGGTTAGGGGCATTTTGGTTTTGGGCTTGGTTTTGATTACCTCCATTATTGTGGTGCTGCTGCATACTGTTCCTATTTGGTCCATTCGCTCCTTGGTGTCCTCTATGCTGTCTCCTCTGACCAGACCCATTTCTATTCTGCAGATGTGAACATTGCGCTCGCCAGTGTCCTTCCTCCTTACAATACGCACACTGGTTTGGTCCCACTGTTCCCCCATGCATATTCGAATTACTCCTTCCTTGTGCATTCCCTCTCCCTCTATTGTGTCCTACTACTTACTGTAGTAGTACCTGCGTTTTCAATAGGGATGCTTTCAAGTCTTCCCCCATCTGTTTTAGCAACGATAATTTGTCCACCATTTCCTTCTGCCCCGGTGATGGTAACTGTTGCCATTCATTATGTGACCCCTGCATTCCCTTCCGATGTCTCCCGATATCCCTACTCCTGTACATTTTGGCATAATCATTATCTAATTCATCTTTAAGTTCACAAAGTCCATATACATGTTCTCTCACTTCTTCATCCCTCTCCCTACAGTGTGCTAATGCATTCAAATCTAACAATCGCTGCGATGGTAATTTCCCAATTAACTGTTTCCATTTCTCCACCAAATATTCACCCATGCATTCCAACACTACCTGTCTTTCGTTGCTTCTTCGAAAGTCATATATCGAAGCCAATGTTGTCGTCCCATCATTCCCTCTATATACATCTCTGCCTGTTGCTGCAATTCCACCTTCCTTTCTTTGCTGATCGCGCTGCGAGTTACCCTCGTGCATCCCTGTTGCTCAGTCCCGCCTCTCGCCCCCGTGGTTTCAACTTCATCCCCGGGAGGAACGGACGGTACCGAGTCTGTGTCTGAGGCAGGAGGTGCGGATGGGACAATGGGAAGAGGGAGTGTCTGTTGTGGGCCTGGTTGGCTAATAGGGAGTGTTACGTGCACGGTCTGGGGCTGGGGGAGGGCTTGAGCTGCATGAGGGAGAGCTTGGGCTATGGGCAGGGTTTGGGCAATAGTTACTGACGTGTCTGGCCTCACTTCTGATCTTGGGCCTTGTTTTGTATGGGTCAATATGTTTTCTATCTATTCATCTGCTATGTGTAATTCTCGTTGTGGGTATATTTTTTCTATATTCAACTGGTCACGCCTACCTGCCCTTCTTAGACTCTCAGTCCACTCCTCCTCTTCTTTCTCTTCCGCTACTTCAGCTTTCGATTTATGCCTGTGCGCATGCTTCGCTCTACTTCTAAATCGGAGCATTGTTTCCCTTTTCCAGTCTTTAATGGTATCAAATGCTGCAGGACGGGCTTTCTTTCTTATCAACACCCTTTCCAAGTTATATATTCTCGCTATCTCAAAACTACCATTAATCGGCCACTGATGGTCTTGTTGCTTTCTGGTTTGCCTATGCCAAGTCTCACAGAATATTATCGCACCCACTCCATACTTCACATACATCCCATACGACGGCGTTCCCCCAGGTGGTACAATTTGGCCATCTTCCAAAGATTGTCTACCACAGCGGAAAAACCCTGCTAGGGTGGACAATTCCCCAGGCATGTTTCAACCTTCCCCCTGGTTAATCAACCTTACCTAGGGCATTTGATTTTGCAAAGTCAACTCTCAACCAATATCAGGATTACTTTGAATCGGGGAATGACTCACCTGATAAATCAAGTCTGTATACTGACGCACCAAATGACGTTGTGTCTGCGTTTCTTGGCTTCCACCTCATTTCGGGACCCTCGCCTCCTTGTTCTCTAGCCAGGCACGTCGATCAGGGATCAGATGTGTGCAGATCTGCAAAGGAGTCTCTCATCACTTCTACAGGGCACCCCGAACACCTCTTGATCCCGGCTCGATCGTCCCGTCCTCGCCGTTCTCCGCCTTACTCAATTACAACGTATGCGATGGAACAAGTGGGGAGGGTCCCTATTCGGGCACCATCTTGAAAGGGGCCCCTAGGGGTCCCTTATGTCTATGGAAACAAGGCGAGTCACCACACACGATACATACGCCAGACACGAGGTTCTATTCCCAAAGCTAGGGTTTATTGCAAAGCAAAAGTCTCAGTTGGCCAACTCGGTCTCACGCCCCGCGATGTGTATCTCTAGACCTCGAGGGACGCAAGAGAGTGAATTACGTACATCAGTTACATATATACAAAATGCATATCAAACAATCAGCTATGACATGTTTAACACCCCCCCCTTTATTGGGTTTCTTTGAACTTGGTGTGATGATGGACATTTTCGACAACTATGACACCTTCAAACATCTATTCTAGTAACAATGTGCAATTTGTGAGTGCGGAGGCATCTTTCAGTTGTTGAACAGAACACAGCGCTTCTGTTCTTGGAAGCAAGCTACATACGTGGGGAGAGTTGCATTCCAGAACTTGCTATCTATGAGGTGCTATTCGTGTCCTGGGAGCCGACACGCTCTAACGGGGCTCAGAAAAGGGGGGCCGTAAGAAGAGCATAATTCAAGCCTTTAGCTGCTTTATTCTAACATATTCTACCATATAACGAGACTGGCTGGCAGCTGCGAAATGATTAAATGCCCTGCAGCTCTGCTTCAAGGCTACATTCGGGAGGGAGCCGGGCATTCTTCCTGGCGCTGCCTATGTTGTGTTTCAACAAACTCTTGTTATCCTCGCGGCCCTGTGGCCTTGTCCTTTTACGTGCAGACAATAATGTTTTACAGTCGAGCAGTGTAAGTAGAAAATGTACTGTGAAGCAATAAGAACAGAAAGCAATGAGCAATGGTTAGAAAACAAAATGGCGATTCTTGTTACATCAAAATGGCCATTCATTGGAAAACTCGGAAACCTATATTCTGTCATATCGTGCATGAGACGGTTGGCCCACGGCCATCAAAATACGTTTGCGGTCACACGGTAGAGGTATCAATTTTTCTAGACTGACAACATGTCCTGGAACCTGAGACGTTTACATCATATTATGCACCGCAATGCCTCTTGGGAGACACTGGGACTCATTACGAGGTTGGGGGTAGCCATGCCCTTAATAAGGGCATGGCTACCCCCAAACTCGGTTCCGGCTCCGGGTCCCGTGAAAGGGGAATTACCGGGCCATTCTGACCTTGGAGGGCCCGGTAATTTCCCTTTCGCGGGTCCCGGAGCCGGTATGTCCCCATTCCCATTTGAGCCCCCATAGGGCTCAATGGGAATGGGGAGGATGGTAGCAGCAGTACCGTTCATAATGGTACCGTTACTACCATCCTGGTCTGCTCGCGAGTGCTGCTCTGCACGCCTGGTCTGACTAGCCGTCCAGAGCGGCACCCGCAAGCAAACTCATAATGTTGCGGCATGTCAACAACGGGCGCCGGTAACACTACCGGCGCCGAGTTTGCCTTACCCCAACAGTCCTAATGAGGACCAGTGTGTGCTATTGCTGCCTTCGATGCGATAAAAGCGTTAAGTGGGCCTGACGACATTTCAGATAGTGCAAGGGCAACTAACAGTAAGGGAGAAGATGGGAAGGGAAAAGGGGTAAACTAGCAGTAACTTTACTATCCCTGATGGCAATTGATGCAGTGCATGAGTATACAGAAGGGGGGAGGGGTAGAGTTGACAGGGAAGGGGAGGTACAAACAAGCAGCTAAACAAAAGGTCAGACGACAATTCAGGATAGTGCAAGGAGGGGAGGGGAAGACAAGGAGAAAAAAAGAGGGGGACGGACGAGCTGCTGTCAAAGTCAAGAGACAATGATAGGAGTAAGTGCTAAAGAAAAAGAAAGGAAGTGGGAAGGGGCACAAGACTGGGAATATAGAGGCAATGGGGTGGAAGAGGGGCCCAGAGAACAGTCACAGAGGGACGTGGGGGAGGGAAGGGGTGAAGACAGAAGGGGGACAAGGGGGTAGATAACAGTGAAGGGCAGGGCAGGACAGGAGAGGGCAGGTGGCTGCAGGACAAGTGACTACGATTACTATGCCTGATGGCAATTGGGGTAGTACCAGACTTTAGGGGCACACAGACAGACTCCGGGGCAGGGGGATGGTTAGGGGGCACAGGACACAAAAGGGGGCAAGGGGAGAGAAGGGGGCAAGGGAGACACAAACACACTATCGGGGGACAGGGGGACTCAAACACACTAGCGGGGTGCAGGGAGGACTCAAACACACTAGCGGGGGGCAAGGAGGACACAAACACACTAGCGGAGCTGGGGGAACTCAAACACACTAGCGGGGGCAGGGGGGACACAAATACACTAGCAGGGGGCATGGGGGACTCAAACACACTAGCGGGGGCAGGGGGACACAAACACATTAGCAGGGGCAGGGGGACTCAAACACACTAGTGGGGGGAAGTGGGCCACAAACACACTAGCGGGGGCAGGGGGGACTCAAACACACTAGAAGGGGCACAGGGACACAAATATACTAGCGGGGGCAGGGGGACTCAAACACACTAGCAGGGGGACACAAACACCCTAGCGGGGGAAGGGGGGACTCAAACACACTAGCGGGACAGGGGGACACAAACACACTAGCAGGGGCAGGGGGGACTCAAACACACAGGTGGGGGGCAGGGGGGAATCAAACACACTAGTGGGGGGCAAGGGGGACACAAACACACTTGCGGGGGCAGTGGGGACACAAACACATTAGCGGGGACAGAGGGGACACAAACACACTAGCGCAGGGCAGGGGGACACAAATACACTAGCGTGGTGCAGGTGGGACTCAAACACACTAGCGGTGGGCAGAGGGACACAAACACACTAGCGGGGAACAGGGGGACACAAACACACTAGCGTAGGCAAGGGGGGCACAAACACACTGGCGAGGGTCAGGGGGGACTCAAACACACTAGAGGGTGCAGAGGGGACACAAGCACACTAGCAGGGGCAGGGGGGACTCAAATACACTAGCGGCAGGAAAGGGGACACAAACACACTAGAGGGGGCAGGGGGGCATACCGTGGTGGACAGGGGTAGACAAGGCCTTAGAAGTGGCCTTCGATGGTGTGGCCGGCTCCAGCCTCCCAGCATAAACTGCCTTTAAATTTAGTTTTTACAGCCTACCACAACCTAGTGGTGGCAGTGGAGGTCAAATGAGAGAGCCCACTGGGTATTAAGCAGTGTATGCCGAGTTATGTGAACAAAGGATTGAATCAAGAGACCCATATCCATTCCAAGCAACCAAATTGTGAATACGGGAGAGACAGACACTGCACTTTAGCCTCATTTGCAGATAAGCTGAGTTTTTGGGGAGATACGCAGGGATCCAGCGTACAGTAGGGAGAATATTCATGTTAATCTATTTTGGATTTGTCCACTAGAAGCTGTATACTAAGAAGTGCTCTATTCAAACATCACAACTTGCATGCTGTGAGCCTGGTGAGTACCTGCAGGTAATTGTGTACGCACTTATCAGGCATACATAGTATAACTTGATCATTTTAGCACCATATGAGAACGCCCATTGACAATGCATCATATGCACATTCATTGCAGAGGTAACTGACTATCATGCCACTATCCTGCGCATCAAGATTTACTCTTCTTTACCATCTTTTAGATGGCTTTGGAATCAAAGAGGTCCCCTGAGGAATGCTCAGATTCACAAGAACAGAAACATGTTGGAGAGTATGAAGCAGTAGGATATGTTACACTACTATGCGCAAAGATTTATCTACTGGCAATTGATAATATGTTGCTTTAGATTTCATTGTATCCCTGAGCCACAGGGTGAGGTGTTGGGTATTTATGTTTGTGTCATGGGTATTTGTTAAGTTTGGGCGAACCGTAGAGTTTTTGTTTTTTGAGTTATGTTTAAAATTGTATTTGTGATTTAAATGTTTTGGTGTATACATGTGTATGTGGCAAGTGATGAGAAGCTACAAACAGTGTGGAACCATAGTTCAAATATTCCAAATACAAGAGAGCTTTTTTTGAAGTGCGCAAAACTAGTCTTGACCCCCTGTCAGTCCCCTCCCCCACAGCTTGCCCAGCATGCGGGCGGAAGGGGTAACGCTTGTGGGAATGATCAACTAGAAACGGAGCCTGGATGTCCGAGTCTGGTTACCAGAACCTTTCTTCAGCGCCATACCCTTTCCAGTCAATCAAGTAATATGGCACCACACAGAAACCTAGTGTCCAAAACATCAGAAACTTAGTATTCTAAATCATCTCCTGCTACCTTAATCGGACCAGGATGTGAGGTTAAGCGGGTGGTCGATGGACAGGGTTTCACGAGAGATACATGAAAAACGGGATGCATCTTGCATTGCTTAGTTAAGGTCAAATGAAGGGAAACCGTATTGAAGACCCGTTCAATACAGTAAGCCCCCACATATTTGGGCAACAGTTTCCCAAATCCTAGAGCTGTTAGAAGTTTCATGGATAACCACACCCTGTCCCCGATACTGTATAATGGTGCCGGTCTCAGGTGTCAGCAAATGGTTTGGTCCATAGCTGTGCCTTAGGCAGTTGTCATACTATACTAGATAGGGTCTCATAATTGTGCCTCGGACAAGTGGATACTCCAGGGACCATGGATGAGTCAGGAGCTGTCAATGGTTACTATCTTGGATGCCTTCCTTAAAGAACAAAAAAGATGAGGCCGCAGTGGAGGAATGTACATTATTGGTCTAGGCCTACTCTGCCAAATGCAGTAGAGCAAGCCAGGAATCTAGGTATTGCAGACAGAGGCACCTGAGGTATTTTTCATTGATTATTTCTCTCAGTCAGACCACCTGTTTGCAATGATAGAGGAATTGCACTCTCCATTAATACCTGCTGGCAAACCGTGTAACCGGTAGACATGGTGCAGGAATAGATAAGCTTGCCCAGGAGAGGAACAAGGCCAGAGCACAAAATTATCTTGGTTAAGGTGTCGACAACCACCCAGTTAGTTGACATGCCCCCTAGCATAGGGAGTGCCACGATTAAGTGCCATAGCTTCCCAGTGAAAGCAGCCTAACTGTGGAACTCCCTTCCACCAAATCTCCATATGGACCAGCCCTTTCAGAATTTCCGTTCTAAGGCCGTTTTATGGTGGAAAACGTAGGCCTATGAATCACCTCCAAACTGCCAGCTGTATATATTGCACTGCTCACTGCTGTTACTTACTGTGTACTTATTACCCATCTGTATATATGTATATTTTTCCGGTCTTACTCTACTATGTATATGTATAATTTCTGTACTTTGCTGTTGTAACTAAGCTTCGCAATCTCTTAAATGCTGCCCACTGGTACCCGTGGGTATGACCGCGCATTACAAATAATAAAACAAACAAACAAACAACAACAAACAAGTACATGGTGATCAAGGTCCATGGAGTGTCAGTGACTGGCATCAACTTTAAGGTGCCTGAGCACGTACAGCACAGTTTTCAACATATTGGGCCTCATTACATGGAAGGCGGTAATGGTTAACGGCCACCGTTAATGGTAACGGTGACCGTTAACCATTACCGCCTTACTACGAGGTCCCTTAGCGGGTTGGTGCTTTAACGCCTGCTTTTTGCAGGCGTTAAAAACCAACCCGCTAAGGGACCTCGGAGCTAATTACGGCACCGCAAAATTGCGGTGCCGTAATTAGCGCCTTCCCCATTCCCATAGAGCCCTATGGGGCAGAAATGGGAATGGGGAAGGGCAATGGCGGAAGGGGGATTTACCGCCCCACCAACCTTGGAATGGGGCGGTAAATCCCCTTTCCGCCATGGCTCACCGCCTTCCGTGTAATGAGGCCCATTCTCTAAAGTCTTGGGTCAAGTAATGTCACAAACACCATCAGACGTGGGTCCCGTGCCTGCTGGGCCTAGAGACCCAAGCTACTCCTCACTGATGATCCCCAACAAGGGTGAAACATGTTTGGGGATGCTTGTGGTCTCGTGCAGAAGGGATGTGACCTAGCAGTTCGGGCTGGACTTCCCCTTTTGGGGTGGGGCCAAGCCTGATTTGCATATGGTCTTTCCCCTTCTGTAATGGCTTGGTAGGCGAAGAACGATGGTCTGGAGGGTTGCCCCGAGCAATGCCAGTGGTTAAGATTCAGTCTAAACCTTCCAGCCATCACCTCTTTGTTTTTGCTTTGTCACCCCGAGTGGGACGGGTATGCCCAGACGTGGGTCCCGTGCCTGCTGGGCCTAGAGACCCAAGCTACTCCTCACTGATGATCCCCAACAAGGGTGAAACATGTTTGGGGATGCTTGTGGTCTCGTGCAGAAGGGATGTGACCTAGCAGTTCGGGCTGGACTTCCCCTTTTGGGGTGGGGCCAAGCCTGATTTGCATATGGTCTTTCCCCTTCTGTAATGGCTTGGTAGGCGAAGAACGATGGTCTGGAGGGTTGCCCCGAGCAATGCCAGTGGTTAAGATTCAGTCTAAACCTTCCAGCCATCACCTCTTTGTTTTTGCTTTGTCACCCCGAGTGGGACGGGTATGCCCAGACGTGGGTCCCGTGCCTGCTGGGCCTAGAGACCCAAGCTACTCCTCACTGATGATCCCCAACAAGGGTGAAACATGTTTGGGGATGCTTGTGGTCTCGTGCAGAAGGGATGTGACCTAGCAGTTCGGGCTGGACTTCCCCTTTTGGGGTGGGGCCAAGCCTGATTTGCATATGGTCTTTCCCCTTCTGTAATGGCTTGGTAGGCGAAGAACGATGGTCTGGAGGGTTGCCCCGAGCAATGCCAGTGGTTAAGATTCAGTCTAAACCTTCCAGCCATCACCTCTTTGTTTTTGCTTTGTCACCCCGAGTGGGACGGGTATGCCCAGACGTGGGTCCCGTGCCTGCTGGGCCTAGAGACCCAAGCTACTCCTCACTGATGATCCCCAACAAGGGTGAAACATGTTTGGGGATGCTTGTGGTCTCGTGCAGAAGGGATGTGACCTAGCAGTTCGGGCTGGACTTCCCCTTTTGGGGTGGGGCCAAGCCTGATTTGCATATGGTCTTTCCCCTTCTGTAATGGCTTGGTAGGCGAAGAACGATGGTCTGGAGGGTTGCCCCGAGCAATGCCAGTGGTTAAGATTCAGTCTAAACCTTCCAGCCATCACCTCTTTGTTTTTACAAACACCATCATAGCAATAATCCAGAGACTTACTCTGACCTGGATGAGCATGGCATAGATAGAGCGTTCTCTCCTGGCATCAGGAGTGGGTAGATGGAGAAGGCCTTGACTATAGGGAAGACCATTAGAGATAGAGATTGTTCTTTCATCTAGCTCTGTGGTGTGCACTTTAGCCCATGCTTTCACTGCAACGAGTAAGGGCCTGGATGGTATGCATTAACGAAGAGAAACGGCACTTAGGATAGAGGAATACATTGAGCGCAGGACAGATAAATCAGTGCTTATGAGGCACGACACCGGAAGACAGGCAGCATGCTGACATCATTGCGTGTATCATGGCCTCACTCCGATGCATCAACTTATGGGAAACCGAGTCCAGAGTGTGGCGCTGCGGCAGGGATGCCAAGGGAGATGCAAGTCACCCTGCATCTGGTGCAGAAATAGGGTTACCAGTCTTGTGCCTCTGTCAGTCTAAGGATTTCAATCGTCATTTTAGAAGTACACGTATCTGCTTGAACTTGGGGACGCTTGTTACGCTCACCTGGTATCCACAGGGGCGTCACACGATACTGGATGGAGGTCTAAGCGATATCGTAGACCCCTCTCTGCTTGGTTATGTGCCAGACATTGGGTAGCACCTATACAAGGAGAATGGAGGGTTTAGATACTGGTTCTGTGATGGGTGGATTCCCACCTCCCTCTGGTCCAAATCCCCTCCCTTGGGGTTATTGTTCACCTTAGGTTTTTGTGCGTTGAACTCTCCGTCCTGCGTCTCTGTGCAGGGGCGCATGGTTGGTGCATGCGTTCCGTGGACCTAGTTGCTTCACTGGTCCCTGTGCCCTTATGTCGGGTCCAGACCAGCTGTGACTCCGACTCTGCCTGCTGTCTTCCAGGTGAGTTATAATGTCTTTTCCGTCTTTATACTGTCTCTTTCTTTCCCTCCGTTTTCTCTGTCTTCTCAGCTTCTTGCTCCACTACGCTGTTCTCTAACAATGTTTCTTTTTGTTTTCACAGGGATGGTTGCAATCTCGGAGTTGCAGTGCCGATGGCGAAGACCACGGTGCTTTATTGATGCACAAAGCGCTGCGCTGTTTATTGGTGTTAATTGCTAACCTGTGTTCTCTTCACTTCTTTGTACAGGTTGCGGTGATGTTCTGGAGTGATGATCGATCGAAGCGCTGCTTGCCCAGGTAAGTGCTTTGTTAATGCTTACCTTGTTCCTTCTACCTTGCAGGTTGTGATGAAACCCGGAGATGGGCGAAGTAAGAGAAGCACAGGGTTCTTCCAGGACTCGCTGCTTGCCCAGGTAAGAATTGTTATTAATGCTGTCCTTGTTTCTTTACCTTTGCAGGTTGCGGCGAACTCCGGAGATGGGCGAGGTAAGCAAAGCGCAGGATGGATTCAAGACTGGTTACTTCACAGGTAAGTGTTCTTGCTCGTTAATGCTGTTCTTGTTCTTCCACGTTATAAATGGAATCCAGATCTAGGGCTTCAGGATCGGGCCGCTGGAGAAGCAGATGAGCAGGAGCTGGACACGGAGAGCGTTACGCTGCAGGAGTGCTGAATAATGCAAAGCAGGTTCTGCTGTTTGGGTGTGGATTAAATAGCCCAGGTAAAGTAGTTCCAGGCCTAGTAGTTCCAGGCCCAGCCACACCCAAAACACTAGACCGCATGTCTTGGTTCTAAAGAACTAAGCTGTGTAATAGGCCTCCATGTTGGACTGACTCCATGTATGTTTCTGATGGAGTTTTAAAGCCCTTGGGGCCAGTGTGAAGGGCTTTAGCCCCACTGCTACCACGGGGCTGTTATACCTCAGGGGGTCAGGTGCATGGATAGTGACATGCTTGATCCCCCACCCAAGATCCCCCACCCAACAAGCCAATTTTGAAGCCTGTGTGTGAACCTTTTGGAGCTTAATTCACTTTATGAAGGTTCTATTGTCTTCTATACTTACCCGTCTGTTCTCCCAGTTGGAGTGGTTACTATAGCAGGAGAGTTGTGCGGGTGCGGGAAATAATGGCTTGGCAACACTGCTGAAGCATGTTGCCCCCAAGGACTTGTAGCAAATGAAATTGAAGTTTCAGCAGCCCAAGGCACTTGCATGCAAACTCCCCGTCCCCTCAATGCTCAACACAGGCCTAGAGCCTACTATCAGGTTTAAGGCCATTCCCCTCGCCCCCTTCAGCTCCCCTACTGTTTTGGCACCTATGCTAATAGCTATGCCAGAGAATAGGTCTACAGACAGGTCAGTGGGCCCTGGCTGGTTCTTCAAAATCTCTCCCAGATCAGCAATGGAGACACTGCAATGAGATGTGTGGCATGTTACTCAAGTCCGAACATTGGGTGAATGAACAATGAGTTGCAACTGCTCTACATTGAATAGAGGACAAACGTTGAAGGCTGTGACAATTTTGATGGGGGATATGGATTGAACTAAAGGCACTATCTAGCACATGAGCCACATAAACCCCTCAACCCTTGCTCTTTTACCATCTTTGCTCAATGCAGCAAGTTTGTCTCAAGCATCACTGTTGCAAAGTCCCTCTGATTCAAACTCTCTCTCCTTTTCATCCTAGTATTCTGTCTATGACAAGGCTCTTCTTGCAGCCAAGCATAATTATTACTCTGACCTTCTGCATGCCCAACCTATTCAACCCCAGCCTTTGTTCCTATCTCTTTCTCATCTCCTAACGCCGCCTACCATTGATAATTCCCTCCACTCTAATCTTACTGCTTCTGACTTTGCCTCTCTTTGTGCTGCCATTGTACCCTCAACATCTTCTCCTTCTCCTTCTTCCCTCATCTCCTTAATCTCTTCCTTTCACTCGATTACTAATCTGGAGAACCCTTTTCTTGTCACTCGTTCCCATCCCACTGGTTCACCTTCTGATCCTATTCCATCCTCTCTAATTCTTCAAGTCTATCCTTCTCTTGTCTCCTATCTCAACACTCTTCTTAACACCTCTCCTCTCACATAGAGCTTTCCTTTGTGCTTCAAGCATGCCTTGATTCTCCCTATTCTTAAGAAGCCATCTCTTGACCCTTCTCTTCCTTCCAACTTCAGTCCAATTTCTCATCTTCCCTAGCTCTCTAAGTTACTTAAGAGGCTAGTCTATACTCAGGTTTCTACGTTTGTTAATGAGAACTCTATTCGTCCCTCTCTCCAGTCTGGTTTCCGTCCGGGCACTCAACCGAGACTGCTTTTCTCATTGTCTGCAACTCTTTTGCTCTCTGCTCGGTACACCACGCACTCCTTTCTTCTCATACTTTCAGATCTGTCTGCTGCTTTCGACATGGTTGATCACACTCTGCTTCTGGACTCATTGGATTCTTTTGGGTTTACTGATTCTGTTCTTGCTTGGTTTAGTTTTTACCTTTCTATTCGCAGATATTCTGTCTACTGGGCTGGTTCCTCTTCTCAAACCCTTCCTCTTCATCATGGCATCCCCCAATGTTCTTTTCTTGACCCTTCTCTCTTCTCCCTCTGTAATTCTCCTCTGGCCACAATTACCTTGTCCTTTGAGATTTCCTACCACTTTTATGCCAATGACACACACATTTTTCTCTCTTTCTCATTCACTCCGGCTATTCATGATAATGCATCTTCCTGTTTGCTTGCTATAAAATTTTGCATGTCAGACCACTTTTTGTTCTAAATTCATCCAAAACTGTAGTTTTTTTTCCTGACCACTATTAGTCCCCTCCCTCCTTTGTCTCTTTCCCTCCCTCCTTTCTACCCCTTTCCATCTCTGCTCATAATCTCAGTCTTTACCTGGATACAGATTTCTCCTTTGCTCCTCACATTTCTACTTCTTGTTGCTTCCAGCTTGCTTTTTCCTGATGTTTGGCAATACCAAACTCCTGATTTCGTCTTTTCTCTCGCCTTTCTTACTGTTCTACTATTCTCTTTGGTCTTTCTCTTTCTTGTCTGGCCCCCCCTTAAATTCATTTTTAAAGCTTCTATTTGCCTTCTCTACCTGTTATTGCCTTGTGATTCCATTTTGGAATTTCTCTCTTCGCTCGGCTGGCTGTCTTTTTCTTAACCGGCTCAAATTTAATTTTCTTTGTATTGTGTTTTAGTCCCTCTACGGTCTAGCTCCCAATTATTTGTCATCGTTGGTCTCCTACACCCTCACTCATTCCCTTTGTTCTCAATCCCAGTTTCTACTATCTCTCCCTCGTCCCCTTTGTGCCCAATCCCCATTCCGTTCATTTTCTCTTCTTGCTCCTTATCCCTGGAACTCTTTTCCTTTCCTTCCCAACTATCTTCCTTTCCCTCTCCGTTCTACTACTACTTACCCTTCTTTCCATAACTTCTCTAAAGAACCATCTTCTTCAATCCTAATGCTTTCTCTGAAAAAACCTTGTAACTGAATCAAACTTCATTTTATTGTACTGTCATTTGTTATTTATATATATATATAAATAAAAACAAAAATACAAATAAAAGTGCAGGAGCCTATGGGAGAATGGGACAGATTTCACAAGACATAAAAGATCATAAAAACCTAATGAGAAACCCCTAGGCACTCATTCACGCAAAAAACCTGAACAAAATTTATGACATACTTTTAGCATTTTTAATGCATATAAATTAAGAAATAAGCAATTAAATACAGAAGTTTGATTAACTTCACAACAAGTTAGATATGCAAAAAGTCACATTTTCACATTGGAAAACATACTTTTATTTCCCTGAACAAGTAGTATATTTAGGAACTCTACCTCCCTTTTACAACACAAACACTTTCTAACGGACAGCCCGCTCTAAGGGAAAACAGACTAACACCCGAGGCATGTACCTGACATGTCTGAATACTATGGTCAGCAAGGCCAGGAAATGATCGACAATAACTCACACCTGACTTCCATTACACTTCCCCACACAGATAAAAGGTGGAGCACGAGAGCACACTGTGAGCAAGGCAAAGCACACAAGGAAACAGCAGTTTTGAGACAGCAGCTGATCAAGAGGGGAAAGACGGCAAAACCAAAGGGGATCTCAAGGAGGGAAATTCCCTTGACCTTTTCGACAAGGAACCATTACTTTCCAGAGACTTCAAGAATAGAAAGCGTAAGACCAGGAAACCAGGCTGAAGGATCCTGTATTTTGTGTCAGAGAAACCAAGGGCCCTCCAGCGCCAGTAATCAAGGCAGGGAGAATAAACGGCCACCATGGTACCATCCTTGGCTCCAAGAACAAAGCAGCATCAGTAAAGTTAACACAGCCGGTGAGTTGGGGAGACAGATACAAGACCGGTCTGTGCTGAAGCCAAGGCTGCAAGCAGCAACATTGTATGGCGAGCACTGGAACAAACATTATTAAAATGCATGTGATAAGAGACGTGAGTGAAGTGCAACTGCTGATGAGTGATTCATCTTTAAAGCAAGCTACAATACCTTTGACGGAGTGGTCTGGCACAGTGTGGCTGCTCAATCGAAGGTTTCTGTAAGGTATCCAGCTGAGAGTAATAACAGTAGATACATTTGGTGCAAGCCCAGACGAGGGAGACCAATTGAAAGAGAACAAAAACATGTGAATCTAAGTGGTCCTGCATCGGGTCAACCAAAATCCTGCGCACAATCGAAGGTCTTCGATTTCAATGAAATAGAGAATGTTTGGAAAAGTATGTGAATTTGGGCCAAGCTCGGCAGAGGGACATCAATTGAAGGTTTTGTGTTAGTGGGTGTGAGCCTGGCGGAGGGGGACCCGGGGTCGACAGTAAATCACCCGAGAATTTGTATAAGTGAAAATCCTAAAATGAAAGGAACTTTAATAATGTTTTGTCATGTTGCATCAGGCCCTCTGAAATAAGAGACTTTGAATGACAAAGAGACTTTGGCACAGGTCTTGATGTTGAGGTCTTGAACTGCATCCTTGCGCTGGAGAAGCCAGAGACTGTGCTAAACTAGAGTGTGCCGCCTTGTCCCGTGCTGAAAACATAGGGAAGGGAAGCTCATTGTTTCCCACAATATTTGTATTTAGATGTAAGGATTGACAATAGGTTTATTCGTATAGGCCCTTTTATTTTGTCAGGACACCACTAGGACTGCATTATTATTATTTGATGGTCGTAGCTTGCGCCCATCTTTAAATTTAAGATTACATAGGTATTTCATACTGAATTGAAGTTCAATAAACACCCTTAAACTGTGATCACTTGTTTGTCTTACTCTTTGATACCATGCCTTTCTTACAATATGAACAAGTCATCTCTATTAACACAAAGTTCTCCTTCGGTACAAGCACAGTTCAAGATGAATGATAATTCCTCTGTTTTAATCTTTCCGTCCTAATCCTTCCCTCTTTTCCAATGCATTTCGGATCACAGATCCTTCTTCAGGGGAGTGAAAACTTTGCTTCTTGAAGTTATAACTATAAATCTATATTGGTGCTTGCTATGAATAAACCTCATTTGATACCAAAATTTCCAACCATTAAAAAAATCACTGACCTGATTTAGTCCCAAATCCTTTCTTTTCCCATCTAACAGTGAAAACCTGTAACCAAATAATACACATCTCTGAAACTTTGGTTCTAGGCTGCACACAAGACCAATACCCTTAAACATATTTTCCACAACATTAGTGTGCCCATAGTAAGGGCAAATGCGTCCGTCCCAATTTTCTAAAGTAAATAAAATTAGGCTTAGCTTATAATTGAAATGTACATAAATATGGGTCCCTGACCCTCTATGGCCAGGCATATCTAACCTTGATCATGTCATACAAGCAGTGGAACCGACAGGCTGGAAAACTAGCCGCCGGGTCCATGCTCGTTATTAAGGAGAACCGCTCGGTCAGATGGCTGAATGTAAGGTGTCATATGACTCTGACCGCCATATTGTATTTGGTGCAGTGTGTGAGCCTATTCAAACATAATAGCACTGCATGCGTCACTTGACTACGGCTACCAATTTATGAACTTTGCCATATGGATATCTTATTAAATGTGCTGTGATAGAGCTGGATGTGTAGAAATATACTTATTTGCTAATCACTCTACTTCCCTACAATAGTTGATGTCATGGAAACTGTACAGGTAATGGAGATCGCGGGTCCCAATGGGATTCAGTAAATCAACTCGTAACACTCCAAAGTGAATTATGGTACATTTCACACCTCCACATTATTAGCACATCTCAAAACCACAATATTAGTACATCTTAAAACCACATCAATATTTTTGCTAATACAATCCAGATGCTACTGCACATTTATGTTGCACCCAAAGTGGACAATGCCAAATACAATGCAACATTGCTGTTCACAAAAAGGTTGTGTTGAAGATCTCCTGAAACACAGGGCCAAACTTGGCCTGCTGCATCCGTTACCTCACCTGTGCCTATATCATTTGTCAGAAGCGTCTCCCACTTGATGTCAAAAATGTTTATAGAATGACAAAAATAGAGATGGTTGAGGGAATGGTTAACAATTCAGTAAATTGTTAATAGAGCAAAAGCCTTATCTGCAAGGAAAAAGCTGTTAGTATGGAAACCCAAACAACGTTAAATGTAGAGAGCAACACAAATCTTTGTCACAAGTCATGACTTTGATGAACCGTTTATAATGAAATATGCTTCAGAGGAAGCGGTCTGAACAGTAAACTCTTGTTTAGGGTTATACCATTAAATAGACAAGCAAAATAATGTATATAACTGTGATCTCAAATTTGTATCATGTGCACCAGTATGTTGGAACTCTTTCTTGAAATCGACAAATCAAGGCAATGGGCATAATAAAAATAAAAGTAGGAAAATATGACAAGAGATTACATGCAGTTTCAAAATGGCAGAAAGCAAACTGTAGATGACTATTAGAATACAAGGAATTTTGATCATTTTACTTTGAAACATATATGATTTAGTGATTTATGGTGATATTAAGGGAATTGTAACTTCTTGTATTATATTATTCAAAATGTAACTGTGAACCCACATTGACTGATTGTTACATTGTTAAAATGTTTCAAAATAATGTACTATATTTATGCCATCATCATTATGTTTCTTTTCGGAAATGCAAATTACATTCCATAACAGTGCACAATAGGATTGCTCCTGCTGGTGATTGCGGCCAGTGCTGTCTGCGAGTCGGTGGCATCTGCCGGCATCTACTTTTACTCCCTAGCAGAGAAATTGAGCCGCGCCCGCATTGTCTGCCTCTGTTGATGCCTGTGGATAGTGTTATCTTTGAGCCAGTGGGACAGGGCAAGACAGGAGTGCCCTATTTATGAGTGTTATCAGCTGTTTGATGCCTTTGGACACAATTTGGTTTGGGAACTTTCTGCTTTGCGGTAGTAAGAATTAAATAGCTTATCCAACGTGAATACGCGCGTGGCTGAGTAGCAATAATGAAACTTAGGAGCAAAGTTAAACTTAATAAAAAGAACAGAGGTGACTTGGTGGAAGCTGGTACAACTGAAACAAGTGACAAAAGAAAAGAAGATCAGACTTTTTCGGGGAACAAGTAGAGGTAGCTGAAGCGCATGAAGAGCCTGAAAGCATGGATATACATCCCAGTGATGCTGCGTGCACATCTGCCGAATTTGATAATAATTCGCTTCTGAATCTTTGTTATAGCCTAGAGGGCCAGATTGCGAGTATTGAACGGAGGCATCTGGAAGTGCAAGGTGCAGGTGATGGAAAAATCCCTTGCCGGGATAGGGAGGGTGTGCATGTAACTCCCTCTAATTCTAAGGCAGTGGCATCTGAAAGGCTGTCCTGTTCACCACGTCTAAACTCTAAGAATTTGATGCGCATAATATGGCAACCAGCTTTGCTCTGAAAATTCTGTTGAAGCTGTGCCATAACATCTCATGCCAAGTGAGAAATAATTCTGAATTGTTGAAAGCAAATCAAATGCTATTACGAGCAGGTGGATCTGCGGCGTCTAGGACATCAAAGGAGGTTCTGCGAATTCCAATTTAGATATTATGGGTGCAATTAACTTAGAGTCTAACTTGGTTGAGGTTTTGGCTGCGAGTGATTGTGAGAGTATGGATTGCTGTAATATGTCTAAAAGAGAGAGAAGAAGAAGGCAGACAAATCATAAAAAAATTATTGATACCGCAGAGGTACAAGCTGCTCTCAACGAGGGAGCTATTGATCCTGCATTGAAACAACCCCTGTCTAAACATAGCAGAAAGAGGGCTGCTCGGAAAGCCAAAAGACTTGCTTATAAAACACATAGGGCCTCATTACGAGTAGGGCGGTAAAGGATACCGGGCATCATTAAGGAGACCGGTGCCGGTAATCCCTTACCGCCCTACTATAAGTTCCCTTAGCGGGTCCCTCCTTCAAAACCTGGTTTTACTAGGCGTTATTGTCGGGACACGCTAAGGGACTTCAGAGCTAAGAACGGTACCGCAAATTGCGGTACCGTTATTAGCTACTTCCCCATTCCCATTGAGCCCTATAGGGGCTCAAATGGGAATGGGGAATGTTTTTTTCAATGGGGATTTACCAGTCCGCAAAGGTAGGACTACACCGCTAAGTCCCCATTGAACGAGGCTGGTGCCGCTACCGTTATTGGAGGCAGTCATGGTGCAAATAGCGCCTTGACTACCTCCAATCTCGGAATGAGGCCCATAATCTGACAACATGGCTGCTTGTAGTTAAAAATGGGCAAAAGCCTAAGGAAACTCATACGTTACCTGAGGTTGTTAGTTTAACAAAATAATCCAATATTAGTTCTATGGACTCTACTGCTAGTAGCATTGACAGCAGTATGGAGTCTGTTAAAGTACAAATTCCCAAAGAGAAGTCTAAGGTAAAGTTTAGGACTACTAATCAGGTTGTTGGTAAGAGTGTAGATTATAAGGTTAAGAGTGGAGTAGGCAGTGAGAATGGGTAACTAAAAAAACACCTTCCTACTAGGGAGTTCACTATCACAGCTTTGGCTAGGAAAACAGAAAACCTATAAATCGAAGTAAGCTTTTGATATCCTCAGTGTGCAATTGGCGTTGAGGATTATAAAAAGCTGGGACTTCAAATTTGTACAAGAATGCCCTGGCTATATAACAAAGGTACACTGCTTCTCAGAAGCAGTGGTATGTCTCCTTAGAGACTGTAGCGATAAACTGAAAAGGAGTGGTTATGTTCTAGACACTTACTTTGATAATAAGGAAGTAGAGGAGACCAATGGAAGGGATAGTAAGACTACTATGAAGAATTCTGGAAAAAGCATGGGGAATAATAACGATCTGATAAAATCCCATCGGGAATGGCTGTTCCTTTTTGCCATTGATGAATAATGGCAAGTGAGCTGATCTTAGTATAGCATCTTGGAATACCCGTGGCCATAGCCATTTCATTAATGATTCAGGCTCATATGATGCTTTTAATAAGGCTCAGATTGTCTTTTTACAGGAGACCTTGCTAATGCAATCAGTTGAATTTGATGGGTATAGTGCTTTTCACAATAAAGCCAAAAGTGGTCTAAGGAGCAGACCGTTTGGGGGATTAATCATACTGGTATACAAAGTTTTTGAATCTATGGAATGTACGATGGTGACGTATAATCCAAACCTAGTGATTGTTGAAGTACGAGGGAATGAGGGCTGTAAGATTATGTTGGTCAATATATACGACCCTCCTGGTGATGAATATACTGTTGCCATCCAATTAGGCATCTATGAATGTCTGATTGAGAGCTATAGATGTGAAGATGAGATGAGTATTATACTAGGAGGTGACCTAAATGCCAACATTTCACTATATAATGATAAAACAATCAGACAAGAGACAGCCATGACAAAGCCTGAAAGGTGGCAAGCCTTCATTTCAGACTTAGAACTCCAGGTCGCTAATGGTTTTGGAGCTAGCCCAGCCACAATGGACCTATGGTACTTATTCATCTGCACTTGATTTTATGTGCCTTAATGATAGGTTGCATGATCGGATGTCTAATTTTTAGACATTGGTGAATTCATATAGCAATCATGCTTTGTTGTAATGCTCTATTGGGCTGAAATGTAAATGGGGGCAACACAACATAATTGGGAAAGTGGATATCAATAGTAAAGGCAATAGGTTGAGATGGTCAGATCCCAACCTTGCCAAGGCTAGTGCATGGAGTGATAATATACAGGTTGAACATCTGGTTATGTCTTCTGCTGATATTATATGTTGGACCACCCAATACATGCATAATTCAATGCCCATATGTGGCAAGCTATGGCCATATAAATTAGGTAACAACAATCTGAGACCTATGATAAAGTAATTTGTGCTATGAAGATCAAGATGAGACGTGCTCTTAGACTATGTGATTGTTGCGGTCTATGCCCTGAATTATTATCTGTGACTAGACGTAAGATTAAAAATAATCACAGAAATGAGATTAGATGGCATCTTATGTCTGATAGAAACATCAATTGGCAAAATATGGTCCAGATGCTGGTTGAGGGTAATACGATGCTGGTTGAGGGTAATACGAAGAAATGTTAGGCTAACTTTAAAACCATCACTAATAGAGGTAAACATGAGCTGGTGATACCTATTGATAGTTCCACATGGTCTGATTTTCTTCTGGGCAAATTTAAAGGCACTGTCAATGTTTTGGGGAAAAAAACCTATACCCAACCTGAACATTTGCAGGGAGGATATCAGTACCATAATCAAGAGTCTGAAGCTATCCAGAAATCCGGGGTCTTATGGGCTCTGTAACATCATAATCAAGGAGAATCCAGAAATATAGCAAGACATATTAATTACATAAAAGAAGGTAAGCGATACAGGAATTATGCACAATTCATGGAAAATGTCTAACATCATTCCAATTTATAAGAACGGCTCACGTAGCCTACCTGACAATTATCTGCCACTTACAGATGTACATAGTAAGATCTTCTGTACATTTGTTCTTAGTGAAATTAACAAATGGATAGAGACTGACCATGTGTTGGACAAAGCACAAACTGGCTATCGTAAAGGTTGTTCGACCATTGACAATATATTTATAGTTAACACTTTAGTAGAACAATCCAAGGGTATGGATAGGTTGCCTTTTTGAATGCTGTTCGTAGATTTCTCCTCAGCATTTGATACAGTAGATCAGGAAATGTTGTGGAGGAAACTGGAAGCCTTGGGATGCCGGAACATCTGATTTATATATGTAGGATGATCTACGAGAGGAGTGAGGCAAGAATCAGACTAGATATTACCGGATTGCTGCCTGAACCCATATTAATTGAAAAGGGTGTGAGACAGGGGTGTGCCTTGCGCCTACCCTATACATTCTTTTTATGGCAAATTTTGGCAGAATATATATGGAAAAATGAATGCCTTCCCCAAATTGGGTACATGTAAGACGGGCTGGATAAGCTGTGCTGATGACATCATTGTGTTTGATAATACCTTCATTGGTAAATGCAATACTGTCAGGGCTATCTGTGATTATGCAGAAAAAATAGCCTTAAAGTTAACTTATACAAAACACAATTTATGGCCGTTGGCCACACGTATAGCAAAAACTCTTACATCCCCTGCTCCCTGGGTAAAAATAACACAATTTATGGCCGTTGGCCACAGCTATAGCAAAAACTCTTACATCCCCTGTTCCCTGGGTAAAAAGAGTTAAGTACTATAAATATTTAGGACAAGAAATCTGTGTGGATGGGAAAAAAATTAACACCATAGTTCAACAAAATAAAAGAGCCAAGGTCATGTCCACACTTAGTGCAGTGATGTCTTGCTCTATGAAAGCAGCAGGCTATAGCCTATTGGGTATTATTAATATATATAAACAACAATTGGCAGCTATTTTCCTATATGCTTTGGGGGCTTTCTATTCTGATTGGACAGATTGGCGGATACCACCGAGGGGATCATATGGAGTAGACTACTGGGTCTCACCAATTACACTCCTGTCCAGGCGGTACGTCTAGAAGTTGGAATTATCTCTTTATCCTCACGCATTGACTTCAATTGTGCCAAACTCTATTTGAGGATTACATTTGCACGACCTAATTCGTTACTGTTGATTCTGCAAAATGGTATAGAGTGAGAGAAAGGGCAAGTGCTGAAGAAATGCCAAGAAAAGATTTTGCTCTTCTTTGATAAGATAGGCTGGGCCCCAAATTGGGATTATGGGGAGGGTGCTCTACTAAAATCCCTTAAGGATGCCACTGAGAAGTGGGACTGGGTGACCAGTCACGATAAAGTAGCGAAAATTAGATCTTTAAACACCTTCTAAAGAATGCCTTTTGAGTATAAAAATCAAGGATATCTAAAGCTGCTGCCTTCCCCTGCCACTCCCAGAATCTTTATGGATATTAGGCTTAACCGTCTAGACGTACTGGAAGTCAGGGGCGCTTGGACAGGAATTCTGATTGAGTTGAGAAGCTGTAGATTATGCTTGGACGGTAATATCATAGAATCAGCCAGGCATGTACTGACCTGTTGTACAAAAATGAGTCCAATATACATCAAATATTTTGCAAAATTTGAATTTGAAGAAGAATATATTACCTCCAGAGTATTCTGGGTACGGTGTCTCTCAGGTTTTTTTTTTTTTAAACATATTTTTATTGAGAGAGTAGGTCAGCAGCAAGATACAACATAAACTTATCAAAACATAGCTTAATTATTTTACAGCCTTCAAGTTAAGGGAGGAGGGGAAGAGGAAGACATCACAGTTTTCGGACATGAGAGCAACCAGTACAAGACTAGTAGACATTGCAAATCAAGGCGAGGACCCGGTGTTGCATCAGGGTCCAAGTCCAGGTCGCACAGGTAACAGCGTAGCAATGACCAAATATCCGTGGGGCGACATGGTGACGGAACCGACAATACAAATAGTTCCTCATAGTCATTTACCATACAAAGGTCTTTTAAGAAAGTGGTTCTGGTTGGGGCGGTGGAGGACTTCCAACATTTAAGAATACAGCGTTTGGCAATAATGCAAGAGATGTTAAATAGTCGCCTCGTGGTTTCCTTTACCTTGCCTATATCGCCCAACAAGTATTTCAGGGGGGAGAGAGTCGCCGGGATGGCCGTGATATCTTCAAGGAGCCTCGCGACTTCCTTCCAGAACTCCACAATCAACGGACATGACCAGTACATATGATAAGGGCCCGCATTGGGGGCGTCACATTTGGGGCAGGCACCTGTGCAAATTTCCACAAATTTAGCTAGTCTGGCAGGGGAATAGTGTAATTGGTTTAAAACTTTGAACTGAATCAGCCGGAGCCCAGCATTCATGGACACTTATTGAGTAAGCTGACAATACCGGGCCCAGCGAACCTCATCTATCTGAGTGCCCACGTCTCGCTCCCAGATTTCTCTCATCGTGTTGTGCGATGGGGAATGGGTCTGCACCAATGAATATAGCATAGAGACCCCCTTGCCATGACCGTCCATAGACACTATTGACCTAATGCATGCATGGGACTGGGGTTCCTGCGGAAATGTCGGCCACTTCGCCGAGAAAGCAGCCCTCATCCTGTAGTATTGAAAGCGTTTAAGCTGGCCCCTCCCCACCGCTTCAGTAAAGCCTGTGAGGTCACAGAACTCACCATCAGGGAACATGTCGCGTAGCGTGAAAAGCTTGTTAGGGTCCCAGGATTGCTGGAGGGCTCGATCAAATGTGGGGGAAATGCTGGAGAAGTCCCACAGGGGGACTTCTGGGTCATAGGGGGATTCCAGTCCTAGCCTCTTGTAAATTCTGGCCCAAGCATGAGTGGTCGTGTATACCGGATCGAACGGGCATATGTCCCCATAGCTTGGGTTAAGAAGGACTGAGCGTATGTTGTTTGGGCGAACAGAGTGCTCTCCAATCAATATGTGGGGGGCAGTGTCCTCTGGGTCGAACCAATGCTTTGCAAATTGAGCTTGCGTGCATAAATAATAAAGCTCGAAGTCTGGTGCCGCAATGCCTCCCTGCACGAAAGGCTCAACCATCTTATCCCAACCCATCCTGGCAGTTTTCCCATTCCAGATAAACAAGGAGGCGAGTGATTTAAGTTTCGAGAAGAAGGGTTTACCAGGCCAAAGTGGGATGTTATTGAAGTAATATAGGAGCTTGGGGAGGACCACCATTTTGAGTAGCGCAACTCTGCCATACAGGGACAGTGGAAGGCTAGCCCACATCTGAAATTTGGTTGCAAGGGCTGACAACAGTTCCCCATGATTGTGCGTATCTAACAGCGTTTTAACTCTGGCGACCATTATCCCTAGGTAGCGTACCTTGGTAGGGGCAGGTCTAAATCCCTCTATTTCAGCTAGGTCTCCCGTGCCGTCAGTAAGGGGAAATATTTCTGACTTCGGTACATTAATTCTATATCCCGAGTATTCTGAGAATTCATGTATGTCCGACATGATGTGTTGCACATTTTCTTTGGGTCGCGGACATATAGTAAAGTGTCGTCCGCGTAAAGTGATATAATCTGAGGGGGGCCAGTCATCCTAAGACCTCTGTGTGAGTGGTTCTGACGTATGAATTCCGCCATTGGTTCAATGGTCAGAGCGAAAAGTATGGGCGAGAAGGGACATCCCTGCCTGGTCCCCCTGTGTAGGTGGAATGACGGGGAGAGAGTGGTGTTAGTCAGGACCTTAGCTGTCGGCTGTGTGTATAATAATCGGACACAGTTAATAAAGTACTTGCCGAGACCAAACGCTCCAGCACCAGAAAGAGGTATGCCCAGGAAACGGACTCAAAAGCCTTCTCGGCATCTAATGCAACCACGGCCGCCTTGGCATCTGGGTCTATCGGTGCCATTACATTAAATAGGCGTCTCAGGTTGAGAGCCGTGGATCGGGCTGGCAGAAAGCTGGCCTGGTCAGGATGAACCAGGATCGGCATGTATGGCAGGAGTCTGGTGGCCAGCACTTTTGCGAAGATTTTTGCGTCAGTGTTCATTAAAGACAGGGGTCGATAGGACGCCATGTCTTGTGGCGGTCTACGGGGTTTCAAAAGGACAGTGATGCTTGCTTCTTGCATCGATTCCGGGAGAACCCGCAGGGTCATTGCCTCTTCCCACACTTTCAGCAGTATCGGGGCCAATTCACTAGAGAATTCTTTGTATAGTTCCGCTGGAAGGCCATCCGAGCCAGGGGAACGGCCGCTCGACAGAGCTTTTATGGCCTCTGCAATCTCCTCTGATGTGATTGGCCTGTCTAGTATATTACGGGTTTCGGCCGTTTATGTGGGAAGGTCGAGATTATCTAGATATTGAAACGTGTCCTCTTTGTTTTTTTTATCGTGGTTGGAATAGAGGGAGGAGTAGAACTCGGTAAAAGCGGAGTTAATGTCTCGGTCTCTGTTTACCGTCCCTCCAGTCGGTGTCTGTATGCTCGGGATCAGGTTATGGTGCCTATCAGTTCTAAGCATGTTGGCCAGGAATCTCCCAGCCTTATTGCTTTCCCCGTATCATCGGGCTTTGGCTGGTGCAGCCATATAGAGAACTTCTCTATGGGCCAACTTGTGGAATTCTTTTAGCGTAGTATGTATTTGCGACAGGGTTCCCTTATCCTGTGTGATGCTGTACTCAGTCTGTAACAGGTCAATTTTTGTCTCGGCCACCCCCAACTCCTCACGTACCGACTTCAACATACCAGTTGACTTGCCCAGGATGGCTCCCCGGACCCAGGCCTTCAATGCATCCCATAGTGTGGCATAAGTGGCAACCGAACCCTTGTTTAGTTCTAGGAACTCTGCAAACTCTGTATGTAGCGATTCACATATGTTGGGGTCTCTTAGGATTGCAGGGGGCATCCTCCATCTTCTCGCCGGTGAGGAGACGTCCCTAAAGTTGATGTCAAGCGACACCGGCGAGTGATCCGAAAGGGTACGGGGATGTATATCATATTGGGAGATCGCCCCAGATAGGGACTGGCTAACGATCCAATAGTCAATGCGCGAATGAGAATCGTGCACCGACGAGTAAAAGGTGTATTTCTTCTCGCTTGGGTGTAATGCACCCCATGCGTCTACCATACCCATCTGTTCCATTAATTGTGTTACTGCCAGTGCGGCCTTGGAGGGGGTTCTGGGGACAGTCGATGAGCGATCCAGGTATTGGTCCAATATCATTTTGAAGTCACCCCCAGAGTATTTGTGTCTCCCCAGATGATGATAGCATATCCAGTATTGTGCAATAAAACTGTGGGTCATCTAAATTGGGACCATAGGTATTAATCAGAAGCACTTGGTGCCCCGCCAATTCCCCCCACACCAGTACGTATCTACCCTGTGGGTCTATTTTGCTGGACTGATATTTAAAACATAATTTGCGGTGTATGAGAGTCAACACTCCTCTGGATTGTGCTGAATATTCTGTATAGTACCTGTGCGACCCCCACCTCGGTAAAAGTTTAGTATTGACCTGCCCAAGCGCGTGCGTCTCTTGCATAAAAAGAATGTGAGGGTTGTGGCGTGTGATGTATGCTGTGATCTTCCTTGCCTTAATCGGGTTATTCAACCCTCGGATATTCCAGGAAAGGAGCTTAACATTCAAGCCCTTATTGACCTGTGTCATGGTCTTACCTGAGACTAGGCATACATCCATACTCCGGCCCCTCTCGTAGGGAGAATGGGTATCCCGCTGCAAAACCGCTCTCTATTTTAACCGCAATAACAACCCGAAACATGGGTTCCCCCAACAAGCCCGGCATTTCGCACGGCAACACCGTATCCCTATTCCACTCCCAACCCCCTCCCGCATCATCAACCCCAACTGGACGATGTACCCCTAAAACCATAACCTAGGAACACTCCTGGGGGTGTGAGCTGCACTCATATGACCGCCGACTCAGGAAGTCTGCACGGCTCCATTCCAACAAACATTTACATTCAGGGCCACCCTGCGGCCTTCAATTTAAAACATTATAGCAGTGTGGCATCAAAAAAACACATCACCCCACGGGGTCGTCGGGCTCCACCGCGCCCCAGGGCGGCAGATTCTGGTTCCCGGCCCGCTCCCGGGTCGGTAGAGGGATGGAGGCTTCAACGTAGAGCATGGCTTCGTTTGGATTTTCAAAAAAGTGAGCCCTGCCTCCATGATGGATTCTCATTTTTGCTGGGTAGACAAGGGAGTACGGGACCTGGCGAAGTCTCAGTTGTCTCTTGACGGGCTCATAAGATCTCCTAAGTGATTGTACATGGGTGGAAAAGTCCGGATATATGTGGATTCTGTTGTTTTCATGGAATAGGGTGCCCTTATCCCTGGATATCCGCAGGAAAGCGTCCCTGTCCCTATAATTGAGAAGGCGGGCAATTATTGTACGAGGTGGAGCTCCAGGCCTGGGCGTAGGCGCCGATGTATGGTGTGCTCGCTCCACAAGGAAATGGTCCGAAAAGGAGTCGGAACCCAGGAGTTCCTTCAGAAGGGCCTCTACCTGGCGTTCCATAGACCCCTTGCCAAAGGTTTCAGCCACACCAACCAGACGGATATTGTTCCTCCTGGAACGGGATTCCAAATCGTCGCATTTGTCAAGGGTTTTCCGGAGGTCCCCTTTCAGTTGGGCAATATCGCGGCCATGTTGTAGTATCGAGTCTTCATTGATAGCGATCCTGCCTTTGGCCTCAGTAATCCGTGTGCTTTCCTTGTCCACCCTCGCCTTCAAGGAGCTGATTGTTGCCCCTATGTCATCCAATTTAGTGTTCACCGCTAGGAAGCCGTTCTGAACCATAGCCATCAATCGGTCCACCCTCTCCTCCATTGGCAACTCGGGCTGACTGTCCACTTGCTGCGACGGGGGCGCCATGGACCCGCTGGGCTGGGAATTGGCAAAGGAGTCCATTGGGCCTATTTTCTTGGGGCGTGCTCCCTTCTGCTCGTACCGGCCCATGTGTAGATTCATGTAGACCGCGTCTTCCAGCGCCTCCAGCCCCGTCCTCCCCAACGTATGGTACGGACTCTATACAGGATTGGTAGTGAGCTTAGACCCAGTTATCGTGCAGGAGAGGTGTGTTAAGGTTATCGCCCCGGGAGGGCTGTAGTCGGATAAAATGTCCCCTCCTCGGCAGATCCTGTTCGGGGTGTCCACCCTTCTCATGCGTTGCCCCACCTGTTCTTACTTGTTTTTACGTCCGTCCACTTGTGGAGGGGCACTTCACCAGCGGGAGATATCTGGGGAGCCAAGGGGAGCTCCGCAGGCACAGGAGTCGGATCAACAGTGGCCCGCGTAGCATGGCGGCTGCACACCACGCGGCCGTTGGCGGGGGACCACTGCGTTCGCCGCGCCCAGTGTGCGGCGGCGATATATACCGACGTGGCACCCTCACATTAGCCGGCAGCGATGGTCCGATCACCTCCAGGAGTTTGGTCGAAGCGCGGCCTCTCCGACTCGATCCGGCCCCTCCCCCGCGGCTCCAGGGGAAGTTCGCCCAGAACTCGCGGGCGGCCAATGTCCCAGCCTCCGTCCGCAGGATCTTCAGGACGGTGTATCTTCAACACGGTCCAGGGTAGCAGCCCAAATTTTTTCCAGTATGTGCCCACAGTCTTGCACCACAGATCGACGCGCTTCGTTTGTTCCACGGGCGGCCCTGAGAGAGGATGCGTATCTTGAAGGATTTATAGAAGCCGGAGCTCTGGAACTAGGCGGCCATCTTAGATGTGCGCAACAGCGCCCCCGTGTCTCTCAGGTTTTAATAAAGGCCTGATAATTGCCATCACCCAGATTTAGAAATGTGCTGATATTTATCTGTCTAATTTTGAGGATGAAGTGAAACTGTTGGCTAACCTTGAATAGACATGTTGTTAGTTATCAGGATGGTATGATACTTAAGTCTGATTCGCAGAGTATATGATGCGAATAATCCTTATAAATCCTAGTCAATCTTTGTACATGGCAATATATGCTATTTGTCCTGTCTGAAAATGTGTGGTGCTAGCTGCTTTCAGTTTTAAAGAAAGTGTATTGTCATAATAAGATAATATATATGAACTTTGTAATTTGGTATTTTATTGTCATATTTTTGTTTTATGTTAATGTTATGACATGACTTTGTATTTGTTTTCATCTTAAATGCTGTTTGTCTGTTTTATTGCTTATTTTAAATATGTATATTTGTGTTAAAGTTTATAACTAAATACACAATATAAAAGAAAGTCATACTTCAAAGCATATGTTTCCTCAAATAAAGTGCTAATTTTAACTATGTACGCAGGGACCAACCCACACGGATATTTATGTATAATGTGTATACTTTTATGGCAATTTCTTGCCAAAATAAAGTAAATTATATGGATACTAACCAAGAAGCATAATCAATGTGATGCATTATAAAGTAAATATGTTATGAAATGTAATCAAGGAAGGAAGTGCATGAACATCATATATTTAATCACTTTCTTTTTACTCGTTTCTTCGAGACTTCACACAATCTAACTCACACTTAATTCATTTGTATGACTAACTGAAAAAATGTTTGCTTAATCATCTGTCAATTTTTATTTACTTTTAATTGATCACTCCAAATGGATAAACACAACATTGTTGGAATACATTTTGTTTCCTTTGGCCCACATTATTTAATGTTTCCTTTAAATTGTCAGTGACACACACACCATTATAATTTGATAATCGATGCTAGTATGGGCACATTGTTTTATCTTTAAAGATTTTGAATATCACTCTAATGCCTAACCAAATCTGATTCCTCACTTAATACATACACATGTAGAATATTTTCAAGTCCATTTTTCATTATCTTTTTATTGAACAGCTAACTTTTCAATACAGAAAACTAATCTTTTCACATAATCACAAGTAGAAACTATGAACTTCACTTATCCAACTTCACTTCAACATTCTTAAGTTATATGTGACAATACTTTACTCAATTCCCGCGAAGATTTCTCCCATATCTCTTTCTTGTTTCTCTTCACAAAGGTCACAAACCAAAAACAAATACAGGACCATATGAACACACATCTGTCTCCTGAGAAAGAGCATGAGTGCAAAACATGTGTAGGCAAAGGTAACATGTTCAACCTGCACTGTAACAATATCATGTTCTCAAACCTTGCTGTGCACTATATTGACTTTTAATAAAGCACTTTACAACTAGTAGAATCAAGACATGAATGACACCTTAATTATTCATAATACCTCATATATACCTCTACTCTGGAATCTGCTGCACTTGTCAACCAGGCTTGACAGGTTCAATTGCTTTATTGAAGGTTTTTGTTAATGGGACAGTAACATGAGTCCCTAGAAATTAGTCCCCATGCTTCATGGGTTCACGTGAGCACATTTCAAACCCATTACACAGACACACCACTTCTCACACTAGTACTTTGAAACTCCCTTCATTTATATTCTCCTACTATTAAGACACCATACAAAACTTGCCCTCCAAATTCTGAACACTCTTCGATCTTCCTTAGCTGATCAAAAAGCATCCATACACCTACACACATTCTCCCTTACCATTGTCTCTTTTCTTCTCTTAAAAACTCTGTTTCTGTACATACTTTCATCCACCAACCCCTTTTCCCTTTGAATTTGTTTCATCTGGATATTGCTGGTGGGGGCATACTGTAATACTGAAACTCAAAGTATTCTTCAGTTGCGACAGGCTACAAAGATCCACATCTGATTCTCAAGATGTAATTCCTTAAAAGTTTTTTAATATGCTTCCAGATTGTATTGCAGCTTTCTATAGTAAATAGGATATCCTTTAGTTAACATGTGTTTCGGCGTATGGGCCTTTCTCAAAACAGGACTCTATCCTAGAACAGTAATTTACAATTCTAGCTATACATTATTACACAACAGACATATTTCAATAATCGACAAATTACAGGGTTGGCGAAAGGTAGGATTTGATGGAAAAGAACAAAAACAGAAAACACATTTCATTAGTTGTGCTTTACTAATTTCATCTTGATAATATCAATTTTAGATTTATATTTCTTCTTTGCTTGAACAAATGTAATTTTCTATGAAGCTTTCAGGTATAAACGGAGAGAAATATCTCATTTACTCATTCGGTTCATAGGGTCAGTACTCTCCATATGTATTCATGCATCCTACTCACCAATCTTGCTAAGCGTACGTAATTGATTTTTTTTTAGGTTCTAGACCATTTCTGGGTTAGTTCCCTGTTTCTATAATAGAATTGATTGATAATAGGCATGAGTCTCCTATCATACGATGATAGTATTTAACTAACTAAAAACATTGTTATATAGCGCAGCACTAAACCAAGGGTCTCAGGGCACTCGACTAATCTTAACTAAGATTATTCTTTTTATTGAGAGAATCATGTCAATTATCATTGGGATCCTCTCTCCTATGTGAGTTTCTCAATTGCTTGGTCAAAATATTGGGGTTCTTAGGGTCCATGCTTCTTCCCTTAATTAAGCATCTCAGACAATTAAACATGTTTGTTCAGCTGGTTAAAATTATGGAGTTCTTAAGGTCCATGCCCCACTCCCACACATCCAAGTCTTAATGTTATCCTTATTCTCTCAGTTTAAACCTGTCAAACATTAAAAAATATTTGTTTAACATCCATTTGCTTAAAAGCAATATGTTTTGTACCATTGTTACAGTCTTACTTGCCTTAGTCTTGGAATCAATTCCACACTCGATCACATCTCGTATCTTTGACGCGGTCGCCATTTTGAAATTGTTTATATGCTGGTGGGTGGTACCCACCGTATCCCCACTGACGTGCGTTTTATCATCCCGCTTCCATCACCATTGCGCTGAATCACCTCCTACAGTGGTTCTGAAAACATGCATTCAAACACTCATCACAGCATGTTACCCAAGCCTCTCTCTGCAATGATATTGTTAATGTCTGAATCTAACTCTGTATTTTTAGGCTATCCCTTATGCTTACACTATTGCTTGTGCATGTATCTTTAAACGGAATAGTTATTCTTGACTATTTCTGTTATTGCATTTTAGTTGGTACAATTATTAGTCATATGTATTACAAAAAAAAAGACAAATTCCTGATATTTCCTTTACACTATCCTCCTACATTGCATGCTGGGTATTAATCACACCACATTCTGCCGCTTGCATATGATGTACTTGGATTAAACAAAAACCTAATTTAGAGCGGCGCGCTCTTCTAGGAAAATCCCTAATGATCCGCGATTTCTCCTTGTTGGATTTATGATTTATCAATTTTTCTTAAGGTTACAATAACAATAATTACCATCTGCTAACAAAGAAGATTTTTTTAGGACCTTAATTCTGTGCTTTTCAAAAATGGAACCCATCTTATGATCAACATTGAGATCGAGCTCTGTCGCCTGAAATCTATATATCATTCTAGCTACAGTTTGTCTAAGGAAACACTCTTTATTGCCTCCTCTCTTACCTTTCTAAGACCTATACATCTCATTGGGCCTCATTAGGACCCTGGCGGAGAGGGTTTTACGCCAGCGTAGTGCATGGCGTACCTCTCCGCCATACTACGAGTTCCCGTAGCGCCATGGCGGCCTTTTCCGGCTGGTTTTACCAGGCGGAGAAAACCATGGCGCTACGGGACCTCGTTGTTAATTACGCCACCGTATTTTACGGTGGCGTAATTAACTCCTTCCCCACTCCCATTATACCCTATGGGGCAAAAATGGGAATGGGGAAGGGTAAAATGGGGAATGGGGATTCACCGCTCCGCCAAGGTCGGAATGGGGCGGTGAATCCGCCAACCCCCATGGCGCTATCGGCGGCTTTCCGCCATGCTTCGCGGTGCATTTAGCACCGCGAAATCCGCCTGGGTCGTAATGAGGCCCATTATGTTTGTTCTGCATTTGATGATACTTTTGTCAATGTTGATCCCAAGGAAGCTTAGGGTCTTGGCTGCCAATAGAAGAGATATGTTCCCTTATTCTGGTTTTCAATGACCTGATTGTACTACCTGTATCGATTCTATCAGAAACCCATATCAGTACGTATACAACAAAAGTTGTTTTACAGTTTATGTAATTCTTGATTTCCTGTTTTGTTCCGCTATGGTCTGTGAATGTGTTTGTGTTCCCATGTGCAAATTTACACATTGTGCATGTTCCGCAGATATAAAACACATGGACATCCTATTGAATATAGATATCCATTAAGATACCTGCAATACAATCTATATGCATATTAAAACACTTTTGAGAAATTAAATCTTGAGAATCAGATGTGGATCTTTGTAGCCTGCCACAACTGAAGAATACTTTGGGTTTCACTATAGTAAATGGAGGAAGGGGAAACAATTTTGTGTATTCACAAGTGTGACAGACACCACTGATGACCTGAGAGTGTCCAAGTCGCAAGGTGGTAGTCAAAATACCCCATTTTGTAAGCATACTGTAATACACCAACATCTGAAAAAGCCTTGGTGCTGTGAAGACTACGATGGTGATTTGGCACAGTAAAACACTTTTCCAACAGAATATAACCTAACATTAATGGGCTTTCGCATGTGGATGAAATATCCTTCCGGGCACTTTATCTAAGCAAGATGATGCTTTTTTGTATTTCTATTTCCCTAGAAGCATCCATGAAAATAGCCAGGCACTAATTGTTTGCTGTATTTACTAGACTGGTAATATTTTAGTCTCGACAGGCATCTGACAGTACCAGTAATATGGACTCAGGACCCACGTGTGTTCTGAGTGCACCGTTCCACAGGAAATGGAGTTCTGGAGCTCCTAAATTTGGTGCCAAAAAAGGGATTGTACTCATGAAGGTTTTCTCCAATACGAGTTGAAGAGGGGATGAAAGAATCTGTGCATTTGTGTGACGCTTAAACCCTTAACGCTCCGAGATTCTTCTCCCCTCCTAACTCCTAGGTTTTTTTCTCAATCTTCCAAAGGTGATGTCTGTCTTATACTACCAACTCTCAGTATTTGTCTCCCACTCCCACTGGTTCTTTGACATTTATATCTTTATTTGAATGTTTGTATTGCTTTCGATGGTGAAATGTTTCAAGCCTCCATTGAGACCAGCAACATCCAGACAAATGCTGCACTTCATTAAATCAATGTTCCGACACTGGAAAACCAACTGTGAGGAGTATCTTTTGATGTTAAATGAAGAAATTTCCTAACCACCGGCAGCATTTACGATGAGTTTTTTTTCAATAATCCTTTACAAAAATTACAATTTCAGTTTTTTAATATGGAAGTTCTTTTCAGTGAGCGCGTTCTCAAAGACTTTTGGACGTCCTAATTCCTTAAGGTGTACATGATGGGATTGAAGAGTGGAGTTGCTGCTGTGTAAAGTGGTGCGAGGGCTTTGTTGAGATTCAGAGCCTGGCCTCTTGCAGGCACCACATATATGCTTATTAGTGTCCCAAAGTGAGTAACAACAACAGCGAGGTGCGAGCTGCAGGTGGAGAAGGCCCTCTGCCTTCCCATGTGAAGAAGAGATTTTCAGAATGTCGGCGATGATATGGATGTATGATGCAATGATCACTAGCAGAGACACCGAGGTAACCACTGACGAAATCACAAAAACCTACATTTCAACAAGGGATGTATCAGAGCATGCTGCTTTTATAAGTGAACCGAAACCACAGAAGAAGTGGTCAATGAAGCTCTGCCTGGAGAACTGTAGGATGCAGAGAAAAAGGCTGGTGATTGTTGTAGAAAAAAGCCAGTCATCCACGCAGCCAAGGCCAGCAGAAGACAAAGTTGTTTGCCCATGAGAAGGGCGGCAGATAGCCACATATCTATCATAGGCCATCACTGTTAGAAGGAAGCACTCAGTGGTCATCAGGAAACCTGAAATGTGAAACTGTGAGATGCAAGCGGAAAAGGAAATGGGAGATCCTTCACTGAACATGCCACTGAGCAATTGCGGTTGTGTACCAGACCTCAACGAAGGACAAATTGACAAGAAGAAAATACATTGGAGAGTGAAGGTGAGAATCAGCAGACACAACAACAATTATGAGGATGTTTCCAATAATTGTTAATATGTAAATGGTAACAAACACTGTGAAAAGGAACGGCTTCAGTTCAGGGCGGGTCTGAAATTCCAGCAGTTGGAATTCTGTGACACCGGTTATGTTCCCCAAACATGCCTTGTCAACCATGGCCATCATCTAAAATAGGGAAAACATTGTTTCAAGTAAATGCAGTTATTGTTGTGGCACTCCCATTAAGAGTCACTGAGAATACATGTCATGATCACCAACTTACTTTATCCAGCAATTTGTTTCTTACAGCATTGCAATAAAGCAAACACATAGCAGCATATTGAAGAAAGAAACATTTCAATATAAAGTGCATAGGTTGTTCATGGCATTACAGTGGGATTGACATTTTAGTGAGTTGTTATCCGATCTCGTCCCAGTCCCTAATTCAGCATACCCTACAATATTGCGCTATTTGTGCATTAATCATAAATGCTTGATATGATATGATATATATGTTATGATATTTATAAAGCGCCTATACACAAGCCTTTCAAGGCTTAACGAGGGAAGGGAGGGGAAACAGAGAGAAGACAGAGACACTGCTCTTACTAGGCCAGGTGTGATTCAGATAGCGTAAGTTCAGGGGAAGTGGGAAGGGGAAAAGTCTGGGGGGAACAGTGCAGTACAAGGGATGAATAGAATGAATAAAAGCAATAAGTAAAAAGTATGGCCAGCTGGTGGCAAGTGCACAGGTAAGTGTTGGTAGGGGACTGTAGGGATACAGAAAACAGTCCCCAAGAGCGAGGGTTGCCAGGGAGGCAGTGCAGTTGCGCAACTGGCAAGGGAGGGCACCTGGGCCCGAGATCAGAGGGTGGCCAGGTAACCAGTGCAGTTTAGGTTTCAGCCAGGAATTCAGCAGGGGAGAGGAGGAGAGAAAGCAGAAGCAAAGAGGAAGGTTTTGAGGTGATTCCGGAACCGGAGATGGTTCTCCTCAAGTTTCAGGGAGGCCCCAGCCGAAGAAAGAGATCTACAACCAACTCGCTGCTTGGAGAAGCAACTGACCCTGAGGGAGTTAGAGGCGGATGAGCGAAGAGCTTGAGAAGGAAGATATTTAGGAAGACAGAGTTGAAGTTATTGAGCCACAGGTCCCAGAAGGCCTTGTGGACAATACAGAGGGTTTTGAAAGTAATCCTCCCAGCCACCGGGGAGCCAGTGCAGAGATTTCAGTCCTGGAGAGATACAATCCCTGGGCTTGAGGCGAAGGGCAAGTCTCGCAATCCTGTTCTGGATGAGTTGCAGAGTGCATAGAGTAGAAGCAGGAAGATTTAGAAAGAGGCTGTTGCAGTAGTCCAGCTCTAGAGAGCTCTGGAGACAGTGAGATTCTGGGGGAAGGAGAGGAAATGAAGAATACCTCTGAGGAGGTGCAGCTGGTAGTGAGACTTCTCAGAGACATCAGTGATGTGAGGAGAGAAGGAGAGTGTGGAGTCAAAGATAAACCCGACATTTTTAGCCTTGCAGCTGGGAGCAAGAAGAGGGCCAAGAGAGGCTGGCCAGAGAGTGACAGGAAAGAAGGGAGCCGGTGTGCCGATGAGGAGAATCTCAGTCTTACTGGCATTAAAGCAGAGTTCATTGGCGGCACACCACTCCTGGACAGTAGACAGGCAGCCAGAGATGAGAGAATGAGAAGAGGGGGCTGAAGGTAGCCTGAAAATTAGCTGAGTGTCATCCGCATAGCACTGAAAGTTGGGGCATAGAGCGGCAATGCAGTGGGCAAGAAGTGCTAAGTATTGGTTGAACGGCCAGGGAGAGAGGTTCGACCCCTTGGGAACACCACAGGTAGTGATAGAGATAGAGGAGAGGAAGAACCCAAGTTGGACCTGGAGGGTCAATCAGAGAGGAAAGAAGTCAGCCACGCCAGGCCCTGACCGGTGATACCCCGGTTATCACGGAGACGGTGTAGCAGGATGGCATGGTTGACCATGTCAAAGGCAGAAGTGAGATCAAGTAAGATGCGGACACATGAGGTGTTAGAATCGAGGTTGGAGAGCAGGTCTTCACAGATGTTCAGGAGAGCAGTTTCCGTGCTTCTGGCAGCTCTGAAACCAGACTAATGGTCATGAAGACAGCCAACAGATTCAGTGTGAAGATTAAGCTGGGAGATGGCCAGCTTTTCCAGGAGTTTGCCCAGAAAAGGAGTGATGGAGATTGGGCGATAGTTAGCTGGCAGGACGGGGTGGCAGAGGGATTCTTAAGAAGAGGGTGCACAAGGGAGTGCTTCAGGGGGGATGGGAAGACTCCAGTCTTGAAGGAACTGTTGCAGAAGTCCGTCAGAGCAAGAGCCAGGGAGTCAATGTGGTCCTTGATGGTTTTAGAGGAATAGGAATGAACCTGTGTTGGCTTTCTGCATCAACCAGGTTCTGTGAAAATATTTACATTATGCTTCTGTTATTTGAATGCCATTAGTAACTATGCATAGAGCCATTGCAGCTGCTATAAATGCAATGTTTCTCTCATGAACAATAGGCTTTTGGTCTGCTGACCTTAGTAGAGTGCTTCCTGGGCACAGGAATAAAAGGCATTCTGTTGTTTCCTTGATACATTTGCATGTCGGACCATCCTCTGAGTGTTGTGAAGTAATACTGCGATTGGTATATTGCCAAAACTGAACTTTAAATATAAGTTTATATAAGTTGTTTCCGTAGTTTTTGGGTACTTGTGCATGTTGTTTTGTTTTTGTTATCATTTGCGCCCTGATGCCTACAGGCTAGTATGTGCTATACAAATAACAAATAAAAATAAAATAAAAAGCTGGCTTAATTAAATCTAGATATCCTTCTTTACCAGACTCTCTTTTCATGTTAAAAAAAATGCTAGTCCCTGAAGAACTCTAAATAGTGTGTGCATAATATTAATGACTTCTCATGTAGATAGTTCATATATTTAGGCTTTATCAATACTTTTTTTCTTCAAATTTGTCTTTATTGAAAAGTTTGTATCAGTGAAGCATACATTTGAGCAGCTTTACAAACCCCAATGGAACCCTTGCCCTCAACCTCATTCTCCTATGGATCATCAATAAACTGCTCCCCTACCCTCCACCTTCCTCTCCCCCACCCCTCCTAGTACACACGACAACTCACACTCACCTCTGGGGAGCTTTATTCCTGTTTCCTTAGTGTTGCCAACCCCTTTGGCTGGTTCTTTGTGTGGACTGTTCTGAGCCCCTACTTTCATTCTCTCTGCTCCTCCTCACCCTGCTCTTGCTCTGACATCAGATATTTATCAATAAGCCCTCCCCACTCCATCTCCAGTTTACCCGTCTGGTCGTGCAAACCAGATTTTATCCGTTCCATCATATAGAGGTTATTTGCAACATTTAACCATTCCTTTTTATATGGAGTCTGTTTTTTTTCTCCATTTTGTGCTGAGACATGCTCTCACTGCTAGGAGCAAGCCAGAGGCCATCTCAGGCATCCTACCATATTCCCCTTTCAACTTCTCCACTCCAAATAAGACTAACAGGGGGGACTTGGCTTGGTTGATTCCCTCCACTTCCTTAATCCATCCCAGGACTTTCTCCAAGTAAAACTGCACCCTTGGGCAGCCCCACCACATGTGCCAGGAGTCGCCCTTCTTTTCACACTCCTGCCAACAAAGTGGGCTGGCGTCTTAGTACATTTTAGCCAGTCTAACTGGAATGAATTGCCACTCATTTAGGAGCTTGATGCCATGCCATTTTTATTGACTTGATACCGAGGTCTGGTAGGCACTCCTATAGAGACATACCCATAATGCAGCATTAATACCCCCTTCCAGATTCCTTTCCAATCTCACCCTCAGATTCTCTGTTGAGCCCCAGCCCAGATTCTATGAGGGACTTGTACATCGCTGAGATCAGTCCCTTCATCTCCATCATAGTATCCAGAATTCTTTCAAAGAGGGACAGGTCCCGCTATTTGTTCACTCCATACCCTATCGGTAAGGACCGCTTCTGTTGTAGATACAGGGAGACGGAAAGTTTCCCTATACCAAGTGCTACCTCCAACTCATGTATGTCTATGAACTTGTCCCCTTTCAGTAACTGGCCTACCCTCTCTAAGCCAGCCTCAAACCATGTCTGGAATCTTTCTTGGTTAGGAATCACATCTCTGACTCCCGGGACCCATAGGTGTCCAACCGGGTAAGGCCACCTTGTGACCCACCTCATTTCCATCCCTTACCTCCAGATGTTCCATATGCACCCCAATATGGGGTGTTCGCGATTTCTACTGGGGATTCTGTATCTTGGTACCCATGAACATTCTCCCACTGTGGCTGAACCGCAAGTGGTAGTTGTCAAGCGCGATCCATTGGAGGTCCCCCTATTCCCTGAGATGTGGTATAAGAACCCTAAGTTGGACTGCTTTATAATACCTTTTCATATCTGACAGTCCCATCGCACCTTTTCCCTTGGGGAGTATGAGTACCTTCCATGCCATCCTGGCCTTCTTTCCCCACCACAAGAACCTCGATAAGAAATACTTCATCTCCTGGAACAATGCGTCAGGGACGCTGATAGGGAGCATCTGAAATAGATACAAAAGTCCTGGGAGGACCACCATTTTTATTGCGTTAAGGCACCGCAGCCATGAAACCATGAGCGTACTCAATTTTGCCAGGTCCTGTTCAATTGTGGACTTCAGTGGGTTGAAATTGGTATCAAAGAGCTTCCCCAGGTCTTTGGTAAGGTTAATTCCCAGGTATATTAACTTCCCCCCACTAACTTGCATTCCCAGGGGCTCAAATCATTCCATGTCACCCTCTCTATGCCCGCCCAGTGGAAAGATGATAGATTTGGATTTATTCATCTTCAGTCCAGCGAGGGCGCTGTAGGATTATTTCTGGCGGACTGCCACCAGTATGAAGGTCAGAGGGTTCAATATGTGCAGTAACATGACGTCTGCATACAGGGCAAGTTTATATTCTTCCTCTCCAACACATATTCCATCCACTGTGTAGTCCTCCCTAATCATCTGTGCAAGGGGCTCAAAGGAGAGTAAATATAAAAAAGAGGAGAGAGGGCACCCTTACCTTGTCCCCCTTCCCAGGTTAAACCATCGGGAGTATCCCCCATTCACCACTACACAGTCCTTTGAGGATGCATACAGTACCTTTATGCCATGGAGAAAGCTGCCCCCTATACTGAATTTGACAAGTACTTCTTCCAGAAATTCTCATTCCAACAGATCAAATGCTTTTTCATTATCAACTGAGAGAAGGGCTGAAACCCTCCTCCACCATGGCTTTCGTGCATCAGGTGTAAGGTCTTCCTCAATGTGTCCGCGCCCTGTCTACCCTTAGTAAAGCCCACCTGATCTGGATGTATCAAAAGTGGCATGTAGTCCTCGAGTCTTGCCGCCAGTACCCGGGTGTACATTTTTCCATCTAGGTTTAGGAGGGAGCGGGCGATATGCACCACATTTCTCAGGGTCCCTCCCCTCCCTTGGTATCACCAAAATGAATACCCTCAAGAAAGACTCCTGGGTTTTACCTGTCTTCATCACATCTGTAAAGAGTTCAACCATGAAGTAGGACATTAAGAAAAGCCTTGTAGAATCCCGCGGTGTACCCATTGTCCCCCTGGGCTTTCCCCACCGGCAGTCTCGCCACCGCCTTCTGAATTTCTTCTAATTTAATGGGAGCTTCAAGTATGGCCGCTTGCTCTCCTTTCAATTTGGGAAGGTTTGTGTTAGCCAAGTAGCCCGCAATCCCTTCCACGCCAGGAGTATGCTCCGATTTATATAGGATCTCGTAGAAGGAGGCAAAAGCCTCCTGGATCCCATCTGTGGCTGTCTCTGTTGCTTGCCCCCCCTCTATTTCTATAACCCATGTTTCCACCCTCTGCCCTTTTAATTTGGCCACCAGGAGTGCATCTGCCATATTGCTTTTTCTGTAAAGTTTCTGTTTAAGAAATTGCAGGTTACGTATTAACTTCCCCTCCTCAAGGAGCTTCAGTTCCTCCTGTTTCCTCATAGCTTCCCTAATGGCCTCACCCCTCCCCTCCCCCTGCACCTGTGCTCTCTTATCCAGGTTGTGTATCTCCTTCCATAGCCTGTTCTCAATCAGGCCTGCTCACATTGCTTCTGTGCTCCCTCCCTAATCAATACACCCCTCCAAGTTGCTTTCCCCACTTCCCACACCGTTCTTATGTCCACTTCCCCTGTGTGGGGAAGAATTCCTCAATTTCCCTGGCCATCTCCTGTGGAACATCAGATCCTTCCATAAGCTTTCGTTGCATCTCCATTTGCCCCCCCCCCCGATTCATTGCCGACGCAGCCCAAGTCCAATGTTACCATGTCATGGTCCGACCAAGGGATTGGTCACATTTCTGCATTCAGTGCCTCCTCTCACAGGCCCCTTGAAGCATACACAGTCTATTCTGGTAAATGTTCCATTGGTGGATGAACAAAAGGTATATGCCATCTCTTGTGGGTGAAAGTAGCGCCACATGTCTGCAGGCCCTATAGTTCCAGAGTCTCCTGGATCCCCCCATGGCCTGGCCTCCCCCTTCCTGGGCCCTGTCCTCGATCACCTGCCTTTCCAAATTCACGTCTGCCCATATATTAAATTCCCCTCCAATAATGATGTGTCCAGAGCTCTCCACCATTATTTTAGGGAGGATATCATTCAAGATATTATGGATATTATGGATATTATCTTCCTAAGGATTGTCCTTTCTCCTTTCCATATTTATAGCAGTTCACAATCTCAAGGGCATGGACCTTTCTTAAGATTCTGCTTCTATTATAACTTGGACACACACTTTAGATTGCCAGGTGTAATCTCCTGCCAGGACCGTTGTGCAATCTTTCAAATACTCCTCTTCAACTGATGTTTTCTCCTGCCAGGACCTTACAAATATTCAGCTTCACCTGGTATACTCTCCTGCCAGGGGTTCATGCTATCACTTTTCCTTATCCATGAGATGAGATCAGCCCATCACCCATCGCTGGCTTATCAACCCCTGCTTCATAGATTATGTTTCAATATTCGATTCCTCTTTCACCAAAGGGTTCTTTGTCCCTCTCCCAAGAGCATTTACCTTTACTTTGCTCTCTTTCCTGAGATATGGTTTTAACAACCGGTGTGTTGTATGCTTCCCAAACACGTCAACCTCTTCATTGGCCTTTCTTTGTGTCTCTAGCTTCATTCTTATGGAGTGGCATACGCTTTAGGCAACACGGTAACCTATTTGTCTTCCCAGCATATACCAGTTACTCCTCGTGTTCCTTTGTTTTGGTTCCCTTCACTTTGTGTTTCTCTTCTCTTCGCTTTATTCATATGGAGCAAGATACATTTTCAGGCAACCTGGTTGTCCATCTGTCTCCCCTGGGCTTACCGGTTGCTTCTTGTGTTCCTTCGCTTCGGTTCCATTGAACTTGCTGGCTTGGCTGCATCCTGTTAGCTTACAGTGTGTGGTTCCTACTGCATTGTGTTCTTGGGCAGTGAACCATCTGCACTTGGGTTTCTCTCTCTGCTGTTCGGAATCACCTTCACACTGTTTCCCACAGCATGCTTTCCCTCAGCATGGTGCTCGGTGTCAGCACAGGTTGCGTGTAGCCGTGCGTCTGCAGATCTCCCTTCTGCCTGTCAGCTGCAGTGGAATTAAACTTCTCGGCATTATTACATAGTTTCCAAAGACTAGAGCATTATGTTGGTTTACCGCTCCATTGCTCTTTCTTGTCTCGGTTGTTACCAGGCTGTTCCTTGTATGACATTGAGAAAGCTGATATTGGACCTCATTGAGAGTGATCATTAATGCTCCCTACCTCTCCCTCGTCCCAGTTGTTAATATACTGTTCTTTGTGGGGTGTAGGGGAATACTTAAAGTAGATCTTGTAAAAGGTTGAGGGAGAGTGTTGCAATATGTCATTAGGGCATGAGGAATGAAGGAACCATCCCTAAAAGGACAAGGGGGGTACCATGTCTCATCTGATGAAGCCTGTTTGTTCCCCTTAGGGTTGCCTCCTCTCATGTTGTCCTCCCTCGCATAGTCACCTCCAGGGTCAGGATCAGGTAGCGGCTGCCGTCCCCTGGCCACATGAGGAGAGGCTATTCATGGGACAGTACTGATGACATCATCAGATTAATCACACAGAGCTATTATGGAGTATAAGTAAGACAACTTTATGCATTTTCAGTTAATATTTCACTTGACATTGGGCTTGCTTCCCACAGAACGGAATTAAAAAAGATTAAACCAAACACAGCACATATATGCAAATACCCTGACACAAGAACACAAATAAAGTAATTACAATGTTTTTGGAATCAAAATTTAATTTTAATTCAAGTATACATTATAACTTTGTGTGTTACTATCATCTAGTACAATATTTAATAATTTCTTTTTCATAACCAGACTTGCTAACGTCCTGTTATTTAAAGTACCTACCTATCCTATGTTGTGCGACATTGCGGGGGTAATTCATAGAAATCGGCGCACAAGTGGTGCACGCGGCTGGCGCACAGTATGCGCGTGTGGCAGTCTGCGCCAGCCGCGTGCGCCAAAACCCATTTCAGTGCACAGCGTATTCATGGATTTCAACATCCATAACCAGCCATGGTGCAGAGTGGTGAAGCGACCCTGCAGCAGCACCAGTAACGCCCTCAAACCCGCCCTGTGCGCCCAAAACATTGCACAATTCTCCTACATGGCGCAAAGGACAGGGGACCAGCATACAGCCCCCCAAGCACGAAAACGTGTGTAAAATTCCACGCGCACCCCTCGGAATACACATACCGCTCTCATGCTATTGAAAACGCGTGTAAAAGTCCATGGGCACCCCTCAGGATACACGTACCGCTCTTGCGCTATCGAAAACGTATGGAAAACTCCCCGCTCACTCCTCAGAATACACGGAACCCGCTCGTGCTATTGAAAATGCGTGTAAAAGTCCATGCGCACCCCTCAGAATACACATACCCCTCTGCGCTATCGAAAATGCATGGAAAACTCCCCACTCACCCCTTGGAATACACGTACCCCGCCCGCACTATCGAAAACGCATGTAAAAGTGCATGCGCACCCTTCGGAATACACATACCCCTCTCGTACTATTGAAAACCATGTGGAAAACTCCCTTCGCACCCTTCGGAATACACATACCTTGCTCGTGCCAGCCAAAACACGTGGAAAAGTCCATGCGCACCCTCAGAATTCGCATACCGCATCCCACGAAGAGCGCGTACAGAGTGATGGAAACCCATGTGGGACCTTCAACCCGTGCTGAGGGAAACGCATGCGCGTGTTACGTCACAGACGCGCTTACGCCCTAAGGGCCTTTCCTCGAAATACACACTGATGTGCTGTTTTTTCACGTGCCAAATCACTCCGTATCAAGCTGGCCATGCGACAACACACAAAAGACCACGCTCCTGCCCAGAAGGCTGAATTACTGCCCCCCATATCCCCGAGCAGCCTCCCACGATTCATCTGGTGCTGCCTGCCTGCCTGCTGCCACCGTGCCCTGCCATTTTGTGCTGCACATCTGCCATCTGCAGGGGTCCAGTTGCAGTGACCATCCCTGCTGGAACAGAAGACTCCCGACTGAAGTACCATCACTCCACAGCCCAGCCCCAGGACCCAGTTGCCCACCCACACCTGCCTCGGGGGTTGCCATGTCCGACACAACACCTTCCGGCACCAGTGGCAACCCCCAGCCAGAGAGGCAGAGCGCTACCAGCTTCAGTGAAAATGAAGTTGGTATCCTGGTGGAGCAAGTTCTGGGGCATTATGATGCCCTCTTCACACCATCGCACGCCAACAAGGAAGGACGGAAGAGGATCTGGAAGGACATAGTGTGTGCCATCAACGTGGAGGGGGAGGCACCCCGTGACATCAAACACGTCCAGAAGCGCTGGGAGGACTACAAGTCCAGGACCCTGAAGAAGGCCCGGCACCTCCTGGAAGCAGATGATGCAGTGGGGCCAGCTTACCAACCAGCAGATGAGGGTCCTGGAGCGCATTTGCCCAGTGCTTCGCCACCAGATCCTCAAGATGCAGGCCTGTTTGGAGTCGAGCGGTAAGTGGCCATGCACTTATGTTTAAAAAAGGGCATGTTGCAGTGTGGTGGTAGTTAGCTTCTTGGCTGCATGTGTGAAATGGGTCATGTTTGGATGTGTGTGTGCAGGGACATGATGGTGCCACATGTCAGTCCAGTCAGGCATGACCCACATGGATGGTGCATGTGTAACAATGCATCATGCGGAGCAGCATGTGGAACGTATACATGTATGCATGCCTGTTTCTCTAATTTGACATGTTGGGGTGTGAGAGATGTGTGCTGTTGTCATGGACATGCATGATGTACATGTCCGTGTGTTTGAGTAGTGTGTGCGCCATGGATGCATGACACATGTTGGTGACGATGTGTTAATTCACTGATACAGGCTAGTCATCCCTGTATCCACTGTGTCCGGGAGTATACCGGGCCAAATGTATGACCCTCCAGTGACGCGTGTGCATGTGACCAGCATGTCCCATGGTGTATGTGAGAATCAGCCCACCATTGGATGCAACAACGGTGCCTTGGACATGGATGGAAATGTATGTTGCATGTGCCATGCCTGTTCCTTCATGTGTGTTGCCTGCACTGACCCATGTGTTGTGGAGGGACATGATGGAAGTGACTTTTGACAGTGCCACTCATGTGCCATTGCTTTGTCTCTAGGGGACTATAGTTCAGTACCCTGATGCTTGTGTTCAATTTCTCCCTTTACACAGAAGCGAGTGAAGAATAGGGCGGAGACGGCGCTGTGGAGGAAAGCGGCAGGGATGCCTCCACCAGCCGGCGACGCAAGGCCCAGTCACCCTCCCAGGAAATACCATCATCCGGGAGCGAGGGGACTGGTGCCGCGTCTGCCACTATGGCTGCAGCGGAAGGGGCGGATGAGCCACCAAAGGGGCCTGCAATGGCGGAAGACGGTGCAGAGCCATCCAGGGTGGTGGTGGGCATAGAGGAGGAGGAGGCTGCTACAGAGCCGCACATGGGGCCTGGTGGGGGTGGTACCACTGGTGCAAGTGGTGCAGTCCAGGGGCAGGGGCAGGAGAAAGCACGGGTTGCCATGGAGGTGTCTGTGCATGTCTCTGTCCCTGACACTGTGACTGCATCGCCATGCACCACAGCCCCGTCCCAGGCCCGTCCACAGGTAGGGGGGAGGTCCATGTCATCTGGCACTCCTCTACCTGTGGACGAGGGGACCCGTGACCGGATGGAGTCCATCCAGATTGGTGTCGCCTTGCGCACAAGTGACATTCGAGATGACGTGCATGGTTCCCAGGGGGACCAAGCACGTCATCACGAAGAGCTGTGTGCCAACGTGTCCAGTTGGGAGGGTCCATGGTCGGGGGTTTCCTCCATGTGTCAGCCACACTTGCAGCCCTCTCCTCCTCTGTGCACACCATACGCCAATCGTTCTCCGTGCCGTCTTCTGGCCCAGATGCCACCAGGGCCCCCTCTGGATCTGCCCCAACTAATGCAGCCAGCCTGGTGGAGATCCCATCCCTGCCACAGTCGGGAGTCGGAGGTCCAGCAGGGGTGGAAACCCCACCATCTGGACCCCAGCGGATGGAGGATGTGCTGGCATCATCAGGCAGGGCACATGCACGACGGCGCTGGTGGATTCCATCATCCATTCCATCATGCCGTCGTGCTGGCAGAGGCAGTTGCGTCGGTGGCAGCGGCAGCCTCAGCATGGGAGGCATCATGGCTCGGGGCCATCAACATCAGAGGGGCAGGCATCGGCCGGAGGGCTGTAGGACCCTGGATTGGGAGTGTCTTCCGTGTGCCAGCGGTTGGGCCAGCGGATGGATGCGGGGCAGCGGCGGGCAGAGGACGCATGGCTCACTATGGTCAGGGCGGAGAACTCCATGCGCAGGGCATTGAGGTGGGCTGAGTGCCTCGAGGCAACTCGCAGGGAGTGGGAACAGGCCATGACTGCATCCCTGCGAGACCTCGCGGCCAGAGAAGAGACGTAGAGTTCGATGATGCCTGGCCCCAAACATCAATGAGTGAGCCGTTGGACTTGCCCGCTGCCATTGCACATAGTTCATTAGTGTTAGGTTTCCTTTGTTTTTACTTTTATTTTGGAGTTAATGGACATTGCTCCACTTCGTGTATATAGTCTAGTCTTCATAGGACTTTTTTGTAGGTTTCCTTTTGTTTGTGGATCATGGACCATTTGGACTTCCATTGTATATAGTTACAGACTTGTAGATACTTTCTTTTTAAATGTTCCCATGGATCAGTGGTTTTCTTTAATTTGGATTATGTTTTTCTAATAGACATTGGCAATGGACCACTTTTTCATCCAACATGACATATTTTATTTTTTCTCATTGGATCAACATTTTCTTTTTTTAATTTCTCTCATTGGACATTGATTTTCAAGTTTCATTTCTTCAATGTCAGTTCATAATGTTGTAATACATTTTAGCTAACTTCAGGATTGGTGTTGTGTTCTATGATTGGTTTTGTGCATGTCTCAATGACCATTGCCTCAGTCATGTGTTGCCACTGTGTGGCTCCGTTGTGCATTCCTGCATGGGCATGATGGTCCATTTAAGACTGTCATGGCATGGGTAATTAGGGAGTGGGTTCTGTGGATGGTTGCATGCTTGTACTGGGGGGCAAGTAGGAATAGGGTTGGCATCAGGGACATTGGTCTGTTTTATCAGGACATGTTGTTTTGTGGGCCATGTGTCGGGGCCTGCTGGCTGGTGCCCGTCAATGGTGGGTGGGTGGATATTAGTGCAGGGGGACATGAGTCGGGCCTGCTGGCAGGTGCCCGTCATTGGTGGGTGGGTTGGGGGACATGAGTCGGGGCCTGCTGGCAGGTGCCCGTCAATGGTGGGTGGGTGTTTGGGAGTGCAGGGGGACATGAGTCGGGGCCTGCTGGCAGTTGCCCGTCATTGGTGGGTGGGTTGGGGGACATGAGACGGGGCCTGCTGGCAGGTGCCCGTCACTGCTGGGTGGGTGGGGGTGCAGGGGCACATGAGTTGGGGCCTGCTGGCAGGTGCCCGTCAAAGGTGGGTTGGTGGAGGTACAGGGGGACATGAGTCGGGGCCTGCTGGCAGGTGCCCGTCACTGCTGGGCGGGTGGGTGGTTGGGGGACATGAGTCGGGGCCTGCTGGCAGATGCCCATCAATGGTGGGTGGGGGACATGTGTTGGGGCTCACAAGTGCATGGTGCCATGTGGGCGGCCTGCGGGGCATGGTCAGGGGTGTAGGGTAGTCCCCTGTGGTGTGGGCTGCCTGCAGGGCATGGGGAGGGGGGAAAGGGCACACCCGAGGGCTAACACTGCCAATGCACATTTAAAAGTCCACGCGCACCCCTCGGAATACACGTACCCCGCTCGCATCAGGTAAAATGCGTGTAGAACCACAGGGGGCGCGTTTTCCATGCATTTTACCTAATGCGAGCGGGGTACGCGTATTCCGAGGGGTGCGCGGGAAGTTTTACGTGCGTTTATGCTAGCGCGGGTGGGGTACGTGCATTCCGAGGGGTGCGTGGGGAGTTTTATATGCGTTTATGCTAGCGCGGGTGGGGTACCCGTATTTCGAGGGGTGTGGGGGGAGTTTTACATGCGTTTTTGCTAGCGCGGGTGGGGTACATGTATTCTGAGGGGTGCTCAGGGAGTTTTACACGCATTTTTGCTAGCGCAGGTTAGGTACGTGTATTCCGAGGGGTGCGTGGGGTGTGTGGGCCCTCGGGTGTGCCCTTTCCCCCGCTCGCATCAGGTAAAATGCATGTAGAATCACAGCGGGGACGTTTTCCATGCATTTTACCTAATGCGAGCGGGATACGCGTATTCCGAGGGGTGCGCGGGAAGTTTTACATGCGTTTATGCTAGCGTGGGTGGGGTACGCGTATTCCGAGGGGTACGCAGGGAGTTTTACATGAGTTTTTGCTAGCGCGGGTGGGGTACACGTATTCTGAGGGGTGCTCAGGGAGTTTTACATACATTTTTGCTAGCGCGGGTTAGGTACGTGTATTCCGAGGGGTGCGTGGGGAGTGTGGGCCCTTGGGTGTGCACTTTCCTCCTCCCCATGCCCTGCAGGCAGCCCACACAACAGGGGACTAACCTACACCCCTGGGCATGCCCCGCGGCCAGCCCACATGGCACCATGCACTCGGGAGCACAGACTCATGTCCCCCAACCACCTACCCAGCAGTGACGGGCACCTGCTAGCAGGCCCCGACTCCTGTTCCCCTGCTCCCCCACTCACCCACCATTGACGGGCACCTGCCAGCAGGCCCCGACTCATGTCCCCCTGCACTCCCATATAGCAGATTATAAATTAAAACTTGTACATTAAGAGACAATGAAATCATCAGAAAAGAAAAATCCAATGTAAAACAAAAATCCACAAGAGGAAAAAGGGAATGGTCCATCTACAATGTCCAAATAAAGTACATGAAAAAATCCAGGAAAAAACATTGATCCATGGGATGTTAAAATAACCAAAGTACGTACAAGTCGGAAACTATATACACTGCAAATCAAAAGGGTCCATGATGCCCAAACCAAAGGAAACCTACCATAACTCCTACAAAAAAAATATGTACATAAAGTGAAGCAAAGTCCAAGAACTCCAAAATAAAAAAAAAACAAAGGAAACCTAACACTAAAGAACTATGTACAAAGGCGGCGGGCATGTCCTACGGCTCACTTTTTGATGTTCCAGGCCAGGGCATCATCAAACTCCACGTCGATGTCCCGGAGGCGGGCCTCTTCCCTGGCCTCGAGGTCTCGCAGGGATGCAATCATGACCTGTTCCAACTCCCTGCGAGTGGCCTCGAGGTACTCAGCCTGCCTCAATGTCCTGCGCATGGAGTTCTCCGCCCTGACCATAGTGAGCCGTGTGTAATAACTGTTGCATAAATTGGACTTTTCAGGAATAATACTCTTCCTCTAAACATGCAGCCACTGACCTGTTCCAGTAGATGTGTGTGTTGAATATGGTTAGCCACCTGGAGAACCTCTTCCTCTCCCTAGATAAATGAATCAGGAGGGAATGAGCTCTCCAGGGAAACCCTCTGGGGAAAAAAACCCTGATCGTCTCAGTGGATGTAATCTTCTATGTTGCACTGGATGGGGTGAGTTTCCGTTGCGATTCCAGGTGACTGAATGCAAATACAACAAGGAAATAAGAAAGGTAAAGATTATAGAACAATAGGTTCAGGAGTAGAAATAGGGGTGAAATGATCTGGATATAGGATAAGGAAATATTTACCCTATGGAGATAGGAAATGTGCAATGAAGTATTCAGAACAGCAAGAATACGAATTCCTTCTGAATGATTGAACTATAGAAGAAAGAAGGTTGAAGGTATTGAGTCTCCTAAATGTCGTAGTATGTTAAATCGATTGGAAAGGAATCTAAAATACCTGCGAAGCAGAATTTAGTCGTAAAGAAATTACGTATGATCCTAGTTGTGAGAGTTCTGGAATCGGCTGTGAGCCGGAAGAGATAAGAAGAGACGTGATGAGAAAAAGGCAGTGCTAACTAAGGCGTCAGAGCTAAACTAAGCGTGCAAACGATACCTGGTAAGCAAGTCCCCCTTGTGAGATAAGTCGGAAATGGGTTCGGAGTGAATTGCCGGGTAATGTCCGGAGAGACTGGAGCGATAAAGCCGGCTCAATGTGTCCCGACTGGAATGAAGGTAAGTGATCCCGGATGGCTAGCAAAGAATCAGGTCTGAGTCGACCGCTGGCTCGAAGAGAACGGGTGTTAAGCGGCGAAGCCTCAATTCCGGAGGAGCGGGTGGGAATCTTTGAAAACACAGAGACAGAGAAGGGTAAGAATCGAACAATGAGAGCTGTAGCAAGTAGTAAAGCCTAGAGGCGAACTTACGGAGCGCTGACTGTATGGAGTAGCAACGCACTCGAGCGTTGTGCATGTCGGCAGATAACCGGAGCTTTGCTGAGGGGGTGGAGCCTTGGTTGCAGGCATCCACTGCAAGGCTCGAATGTCGCAACCTGCCGGAGCCGCCATCTTGGGAGAAACAATGGCTGCCATACGTGCCTGGGACCATCGGTGCCACAAAGACCATCTCCTTCTGTGAGATATGACAGTATGCCCCCTCCAAAGGGCAGACGTACCGGGTTTGCCGGGATGAGAGCGATAAAATCGGCGAACCAGCTGGGGAGCATGAACTGCAGAAGCCGGTTCCCAAGATCTTTCCGCAGGCGAATAGCCACGCCAATCCACCAAGTATTAGAGACGGCCCCGATGATAACGGGAATCACAAATGCCAGCCACCTCAAACTAGGGACCAGAAGAAGTTAGAACAGGAGGAGGGCGAACAGTCAATTGGCGAGAAAAGCGATCCACCACATCCTTTTTGAGTTGCGAAACATGAAACACCGGATGAATCCGAGACCAAGAGGGAGGAAGTTGCAGGCGATAGGCAGCCTCGCCCAATTTTTTAAGCACAGGGAATGGCCCAAAGTACCTTGGAGAGAGTTTTGAAGGTATCAGATGTCTAGGGAGAAATCGGGAAGCCAACCATACCCTGTCACCCGGGACAAAAACAGGACCCGGAGTACGGTGCAAATCAGCAAAACGTTTAACCCGTTCCTGAGCGTCTTGAAGAGAAGCCAGTGCCTTCCGATGTCCCAGTTGAATATCCTGTAATAGCCCTGCAACATCCGGAAATGAAGATGCAGATGATACCCCTACCGGAAAGCAGGTAGGATGGAACCCATAAGAGCAGTAAAAAGGACTGGATCTCAGCGAGGCGTGACGGGTATTGTTAAAAGCGAATTCTGCCAAGGACAACAACTCAGTCCAATTGTCTTGAGACACCGAAACATAGCATCTAAGATAGCCTTCAAGAGTCTGGTTCAAACGCTCAGTTTGGCCATTTGTTTGAGGATAAAACCCCAAACTTAGAGCACGGGAAATGCCAAGAATCTTGTATAGCTGTTGCCAATACCTGGTAAGCAAGTTCCCCTTGTGAGATAAAACGGAAATGGGTTCGGAGTGAATTGCCGGGTAATGTCCGGAGAGACTGGAGCGATAATGCCGGCTCAATGCGTCCCGACTGGAATGAAGGTAAGTGATCCCGGATGGCTAGCAAAGAATCAGGTCTGAGTCGACCGTTGGCTCGAAGAGAACAGGTGTTAAGCGGCGAAGCCTCAATTCCGGAGGAGCGGGTGGGAATCTTTGAAAACACAGAGACAGAGAAGGGTAACAATCGAACAATGAGAGCTGTAGAAAGTAGTAAAGCCTAGAGGCGAACTTACGGAGCGCTGACTGTAAGGAGTAGCAACGCACTCGAGCGTTGTGCATGTCGGCAGATAACCGGAACTTTGCTGAGGGGGCGGAGCCTTGGTTGCAGGCATCCACTGCAAGGCTCGAATGTCGCAACCTGCCGGAGCCGCCATCTTGGGAGAAACAATGGCTGCCATACGTGCCTGGGACCATCGGTGCCACAAAGACCATCTCCTTCTGTGAGATATGACACTGTGCCTACTCCGCCCGCCGCCGCTCTGCATCTATTTTCTGGCCCAACCGCTGCCACACGGAAGACACTCCCAATCCAGGGTCCTCCTGCCCTCTGGCCGATGCCTGCCCCTCTGATGTAGATGTCCCCGAGCCATGATGCCTCCCACCCTGAGCCTGCTGCTGCCATGCATGTGCCCTTCTGGTCGATGCCTGCACGTCCTCCTCTTTCTGGGGTCCAGTTGTGGGGGTTGCCACCCCTGCTGGACCTCCAACTCCTGACTGTGGCAGGGTTGTTTCCTCCACCAGCCTGTCCGCTGGTTCAGGGTCAGCTCCACAGGGTGCCCAGGTGATACTTGGGCTGGAAGATGGCACGGAGGACGACTGACAGATAGGGGGTTTAGTTGAGGAGGGGGTCGCTAGAAGATCCAGCACACGGAGGAACCCAGCCTGGGTGATATATGCTAGTAGGCCGACATGGTCAATGAGGTATTCGTAATGACGTGCATTGTCCTCATGAGAACCCTGCACGTCATCCCAAATACCACGTTGACGCAACGCCACCACAGCTAGGACAGGCTCAACCCGGTCCAGGATAGCCATGTCCGTAGGGAGAGGAAAGACAGTTGTTGTTCGTGCATCCCCTCCTTGAAAACCGGTCTGGAGGAGGGCATCCCTGCTGGTGCGGGATGATGCAGACACAGGATCGGGGACAGGATTACAAATAGGCACCTCTGCGGCGGCCTGTGCTGCCTCCTGTCCCTGCCACTGGACTGCACCACTAGCACCAGTGGAATGCCCCCCTCCAGGCCCCATGCGTGGGCCTTCCACGGCCTCCTTCTCAACAGAACCCACCACCAACCTGGATGACTCCGTGCTATCTTCCTCCATAGGCTCCTGTGGGGGATCAGCTGACCCTTCTGCTGCCGGGGAGTCCACCTCCGACCTCTGCCTCTTGGACCTACCCTCGGCAGCTGTGGACGATGCACCAGACTCCTCACTCCACGAAGAGATGACAACCCGGGACGGGAGCTGGGCCTTGTGTCTCCGGCTGGTGGTGGGATCCCTGCCGCTGTGCTCCACAGCACCGTCTCCACCCTCTTCATCAGTTGACCCTGTAGACAGAGAGAGACAGAACACAGGCATCAGGGCACTGTCCAATGGGCTGATACACACATGACAGGTGCACATGAGTGGCAGGGTCAAACTTCACAGATGGCATCACACTCCCCAACACACATATCATTTGAACCCACACATGCACAAATTAACAGGAATGTTGCAGCAGGCAGGACCATCCATACACATACAACAGCATGAGCATCCGAATGTTAACCTGACGTCACACGCAACATGGGAGTGCGGAACACATGCACACACGTCACCAGACATACATGCATCTGTACATCTTCACCACCTGTCACAGTGAAATCATCGGCAACCATCTCACATCTGCCAATCAGCCTCCTACATGTCGGTGTCACATGCATCCATGGCGTATCACATTCGCACACATGTCAAACACACACACGCACATGTATGCCGTGCACGTACATGAAGGTGGAACCAGCATCCATGTGTCACACCCCAACCATGCTACAGTACATACACAGAAATGCTAACATGTGTGCATCCCCACATGCATTCATGCATCATGCTTTTCAACACATACACCATTGATGTGCCTCACACATGACTGCACTCACATGCGGCAGGCTCATGTCCCTGTACATACACATCCATACATGGGCCTTTCAAGACATATGTCCAACCTGCACACTCCTGGCCCACCTCAACATGCACTGTGCCCAATCAGTATGCATGGACACTTCCCGCTCAACTCCGGACAGGTCTGCCTCTGAAGGACCTGGAGGTATAGTGCTGGGTGTAGGCGTTCCAGGACCCTCATCTGAATGTTGGTAAGCGGACCCCGCACCCCTCTACATGCACTGCCTTCAAGAGGCGGTGGGCCTTGATGAGGGTCCTGGGCCTGAAGTCCTCACAGCACTTCCAGACGTGTTGCATGTCGCGGGCTCCCACCCCTTCCATGTTGATGTCCTTCCAGATCCTCTTCTGCCCTTCATTGTCGGCTCGTGAACTTCCGACGAAGAGGGCATCATAATGCCCCAGGACTTGCTCCACCAGGATGCCAACCTCATTGGCAGTGAAGCTGACAGCCCTCTGCCTCTCTGCTGGGGGGGTTACCACTGGTGCCAGATGGTGTTGTGTCGGACATGGCAACCCCCGAGGCAGGTCTGAGTGGGCAACTGGGTCCTGGGGCTGAGCTGTGGAGCGATGGAATACCAGTCGGGAGTCTTCTGTTCCTGCAGGGGTGGTCACAGCAACTGGACCCCTGCAGACGACTGACGTGCAGGCACCAAATAGCAGGGCACATGGCCAGCAGGCAGGCAGGCAGCAGCAGATGGCAGGCGGGAGCGTGCTCGGGGCTTTGTGGGGGCAGGAAAATGGCCTTCTGGGCAGGAGCGTGGTCTTCTGTGTGTTGTCGCGTGGCCAGCTTGATACGGAGTGATTTGGCACGTGAAAAAACTGCACGTCAGCATGTAATTCGAGGAAAGGCCCTTAGTGTGGATGCGCATATGTGACGTGATATGCGTGGGCGTTTCCCTCAGCACAGGTGCATCCACACGTGCAAAAAAATCATGTCCGTGTGTGAATGTGTGTAATTCGAGGAAAGGGCCTAAGCACGAAAGCGCATATGTAACGTTACGAGCATGGGTGTTGCTCTCGCACGGGTTAAAGGTGAGCGCAGGCCAGCAAAACACTGTACGTGCTGTCCGTGGAGACCGCCGTGTGTGTTCACTCTGCTGGAATCACACGTGATTACTTCACAGTGTGTGAAGTCCGTACCTCTTCTTTTGGTGGGGTGTTGCCCACGCACACAAGCGTGTGTGTTTTTTTTTTTTTTCACGCAAGCCAGACGGTGAGTCACATACGCTTTTTTCCAACTGTGGTTCCCTCTGTGCATGCGTACCATTTAGAGGTCATTTTAGCCCACGTGTTCCACGTGTATGTGTTTTCTGTGTTCCTGGGTGCCATACCGTACTGCTGGAGGTAATATTCATGCACGTGGGCTACCGGGGTCGCGTGCACAATTTTTTTTTTCAATTTCCTGAGCTTACATTTCTTTTTATTTTTTATTTTTTTATTTTTTCTTTTCTTTTTGGGGGTGCCTGAGCATTGCATGACCCGTCATTTCTCCCCAGGGGTCACAGACAGCCTTACTGGGGTACCAATTCCATCAAGTACCCTGCCCCGTTCTAGCCAATTGCCCAGGACAATTGTTGAGTGAACCTCCCATAGCCCATTTTCCATCGGTGCCATGGTTGGGAGGCCACCAAAGGCTAAGGGCGGCAAAGCTGGGCGTCCTCCCAGGCCTGGACGTGGTCAGGCACGTGGGCACGGAGACCAGGGAGGACAGGGAGTCCAGGGTGGCCAGGGTGGCTACAGGGGTGGAAGAAGCAGGGGTGCCCCTCTGGGACGGGATGCCCAGCCACGGGCTGGTGCAGACATGCCACCACCCCCTGTGGTTCCTGGTGATGCAGCTGTTGCATCACAACCTGGCGCCCATATCATCCAACAGCAATTTACATCTGCTGTCACAGGCCCACCGGTGGTCGTAGCTTCAGGTGCAGCTGTGGACACCTCCACCTGGGCTCTGGGTCAGGTAGCGCATGTTGCGTTGTGTGACGAGGACTCCCAGGACGATTTCCATCTTGTCCGGAGGGTGGGCTCATGTGCGTCCACTGTGGCTGTGGCACACATATCTGGGGCAGCTAATGACATCCGCTACCCAAGCAGCCGGGTGGTGGTAAATGCATGTGCAGATGCAGCCAACACTACTCCAGCAGTGACTCAGACCCAAGCCAGACCTTCTGTCCTCATACCAACACCCACTGCCTTGGTCCAGTCCACCAGCACCACTGCCCCCACTGATCAGGGCCCCATTGCCCCCTCAGGTTCAGTACCAATGTCCAAAAGGAGGAAGCATGCTCCTGCACAAGAGGCTGGGACCCCAGACACGGCTCCGGCCTCCGGCACGTCAAGGAAGAAGCCTTTCTGCAATCATATATCTGCAATATAATCTTGTCCCCATATAGTCCAGCACTCTTTGTCTGCACTCATCAGATTTGCCCTGTCTAAATCATCTTGCACTTGCCATTTGCTGGCTGAACTACCACTTTTTGAATGGACATTCTATCATTGCACTTCATTTTCCTTCTTTGGTCTCCTCTGTTTGGCACGTTCCCCTTCTCCCCCTTCCTGGGTCTTCAACCCTTTATCCCTTCTCCATGCACTAGCGTGTTCTGTATGTTACTGTGCCCAGTATGATAGTTGTTTTGAATTCCTTTTCTCCTTGTTCCCCTCCCTTTGCTTGTTTGCGCTCTGAGCCACTTGTGTACGAGTGCAATCTTAATGAGATGTCACATCATGTCATACGCATCCTTTGTCCTTGGTGCAGTGTGGCTCACTCTGAGTGTGCTGATGGCAGTGGCTTCCCATGCACATATGTGCAGGATCATGTTACATGTGCATTCCATGTATGCCCCTAGGTGTCATTCGCCACCTGCTCATTGTTGTATTTGTCCAGGATGATCCAAGTGTTATCTCATTTGGACAGCCATGTCATGCTTACTGTAGGTCTGTGTGTCATCACGCACGTCTTTGAGCTGTGCACATCTGTATCATGGCCATGGCTCCCCCAGTTACAAGCCCATGACCACTTTTCAATTGGTGTTGTCTTCTACATGCATGGATGTACTATGGATGGTTCCTCAACTCTCCTCCATCATGACCACTTCTCATTGGCTGTAGAGACATTTGACTGACGAAATGCAATAAACGCACGCCTACACTGTCTGGCAATGCACAGTTCTGCATGGAACATGTCATTGCCATGCAGTACCTCCCTGCTATTGGCCATAGGGCGGGTGTTTCACGGAAACCATGCTACCTGGTGCATGCCATTTGCACATGATGGCTGCAATTGCCGATACACTGCCATCATGTTTGAATATTGTCATCACTACGTACATCTTGATGTTGTAAGTTGAGGGGCTACACATGCACTGCAACACACACACCCACTCCTTTGCCAAGTTAAGCCCTTCAACGTGCAATCATGATGGCGCTGTGTGATGTTTTTTTTTTTTAAACTTTATTTTTGAATTTTACATACCCTCGAAATACAATCGCACCAACAAGGTGCACGATCAAAATTTTAGGAAAAGGAAACGGGGAGGTGTAAAAGGTGGAGGGTTGGGAGAAAAGGAAGGGAAGAAAGAAAGGAAAAAAAACTTCATAACATTACCCATTAACTGTTCCCCCCCCCAAAGCCGCCCCTTCCCCTCCCGCCCCCATACGAAATTAGAGCCCAATTTAATTCTTCATCAATGTCCGAAATTTAAAGTTCAGAGGGATGTGGAGGATTTCAGTTCCATAGTCTCCTTTCAGGTGCCAGATGAATCAGAGCCTACAGATTCATTACTGTTTAGCAGATATGCGATATACAGTCCCCAGATGTCTGGGGGGCGTGCATGCATGGTAGGGTTCTTATAAATTCACTTTCCACATTCTGGCAGTATGTTATGTCTCTTTTCTAGTCATCAGGTTTGGGTAGTGGGCCTCTGCCCCAAGACATGGCGATCCTACTCCGGGCCAGCACCAGAAGAAGGGCTGCTAATTTACATGATGCAGCTTGAAGGTATTTAGTCAGACCCATTAGTAGCCCCAGCGGAAGCGGGGTCACCTGTTCGCCTATGATGTCAGCAGTTATTTGGAAGACTGAGTTCCAGAAACGTCGTATTCCGGGGCAGTCCCAGGCCAAGTGGAGGAAGTCCGCACGAGCCGCTGCACATCTTTCGCATTGGGGCGACGTGTCTGGATGATGTTGTGCTGTGTGATGTTGACCTGAAATGTATGTACCCATGTCCCTCCCATCACAGTATGGAAATGCACTAGCGTAGGTGCCTCCTATGACACATGTACTGTGCATAGTCGATTGTAGTTGAGTGCTGCACATGAACATACATGTTACATGCATCATGGTGTGTTAGGTTACATTTCTAGCTGTGTCTATCTGTGTGTTAACACATGCTTATGCTAGGTGCTGACTATTTGTTACCATCTCTCATTTTGGCATTGGATGTATGCCCTCTAGAGGTTGTGTGTGATGCAGGTGATGTGCTACATGCAATACATGTGTTACATTCACATTTTTCACACATCCTTTACTGCTTTTGGGATGGCCTTGCATTGCAATGCTACTGGATGCATGTTGGGGTTTGATTTGCCTGTGACATGGCTGTTTCATTATTTGTCTGTCAATGTTGTGAACTGTATGTGTGTGGTATGTGCTACTGACGTGCGTGTTCTTGTTTCTCTTTTTTATCTTGCAGGTGATGACGCACTGGAGGCAGAGGATAAAGATGTCATCCCAGACACGGTGGCCAGTTCACATGACCAAACAGGCACCAGTGGTGGTCGTGGGGTGGCAGCCCACGAGAACCCACAGGTGCTCCAGGCCATCGTGTTCAGAGCTGACTCTGAGTCAGGCTCTGATGTATCCTCTGACCATTATGTTGAGCCGGATCTGCATCATGATGTGTCGTCGCCGGTAGATGATCCTGTGTCAGATGGTCTTCTGTCTGCAACACCTGCAGTAGGGGGCCAGGAAGGGTTGGAATGTCCACCTGTGGTTACGGGTGCACGGTCACACTCAACACCAGTTGGCCATGTTCCTGGGGCATCAGGTCGACGGAGCGATGCAGTCCTGCAGCCGCGGGCGGCACCAACCCAGCAAGGACCACGGCTCCTTTGGCCCAGCAGGTGTGGTGCCCGGCGATGCAGTGTCCATGTGCCACCGGGGTCAACTGAGTTGGAGCGTGCCATGATTGCCATAGCACAGCAACAGGGGGGAGCAGTTGAGATGATTGCTCAAGGTATGGAAAGTGTGTCCCATTCCATCCTCCCCTCTGTTAGGCAAATGGTGCTCAACCAGCGGGCTACGCAGTCCACGTGCCGCTCACTCAGGCTGGACATGACGCCGTATGATAGGGCACACCAGGCTGAAATGGTGGCACTGCGTGAAACACTTAATGCTCAAGCAGAGGCACACCGTGAGGCCCTGAGGGTGGAACAACAAGCCCTCCAATCTACTCTAGCTGACCTCATGTTGGATCAGAGTAGGCGGACAGAAGACAGGTTTGAACAGCTTGAAAGAACTATTTCGGCTTAACTCCGTGCAAGCCGGGAGTCACTCCGTTTGTCATGTGAGGCCATGCAAGCAGAACTCTGTCTCACATGTCAGTCCCTGCAGGAGGAAGCACGTGTGACACGTGAGGTAATGCATGCTGACCTCAGTCTCATTGCCCGCCAGGACCTGGCTTAACAGACCTGCATACTTGCTGGCATTGAGGGGCAAGGCGTGGCTAGGCATGGTGAGGCAACTGCACCAACTCCACCTTCTGATTCAGATCCAGAGGGTGATGATGACAACCTATCTCCCACATAGGTCGGGCTGTGCAGGCGCTGATCCCAGTGAGCTTTTTTTTTACCTCGACATCTACACATGTGGGTGTAGAGGTATACCCTGTACCTCCCCCCTCTTGGTGCCCCCAACCCCTGGGTCATATATGGGCATTTTTGATTTTGTTTTCTGCACGTTTTTTTTTTTCCAGCAGTTTTTTTTCTGATAATATTTTTGATTTTTCATCCGAATTGTGTGGTTTTTGGTAAGTATGTTATCTTTTCATTTTCATTTTTCATATTATTTAATTTTTCTGTTATTTTGCTGTTCTTTTTCAATGATTTCACTTTGCTTTTTATTCGTCATGTTTTTTCTGGTTTTCTTCTATTGTATTAATTTTGCTTTTGTTTCTTTCATTACTCTTTTAATTTTTTTATTTCAATTGATCATTTGATTTAATTTGTATTTTCTTTAGAATGATTTTTTTTTCAATTTTATTTTGTCTATTGTGCATACATGTGACAGTGTGGTGCTTTGTGGCATCGGAAGGCATCCACTGTATGTTCCTGCTGGACCCATTCAGGCTTGTTTTAAGTATGTGTTTTGCTTGGGTTCCTGACACATATGCTACTCCTGCTTCCCTTTTCCATGGGCTCGCAAGGATGGCTCGGTGTAACAGCATATCACACATGGGCATTGGGCTACCGTCATATCTGTGGCCAGCCTGCAGTTCTACTTGTGTGTACACCCCTAGTGGGTATTCCAGATGGGTTCTCCAATGCATGTCTGCACTTAACTTTGGTGAGTATTAAGCTGACTGTGCATTTCATCATGTTGCTTGAGATGTTTGTTATGTATTGAATGTCTATGTTGATGCACTTCCTGCTGTAGATGGTACCATGCACCCTTTGGCTGCATACAACACACTGATGGTGGGAGGGGTCCATGTGCTGAGAATGTTGAATTGGGACAGTTTTCTAACAGTGATTTTGATATGCCACATGAAGGCTGCACGCTGAGTTACCCCTATCATTGTGCCTTTCAACAAACATCCCTTCCTTGCTAGCACCACCTTGGACATTTCCCAGCCCTGGCTGGTGTTTGGATGTGACATCTGAGTTATGACTACATTGTTTGTCATTTAAATTTTCAGTTTGTGTCCTGGACCTGCTCCCCCCCTCCCACTGTTTGCACTTGGCCCATGTGACACTCCAGCCAACCAGGATGCTTGAGCCTGCCACCACTATCAAAAGCCCACTAAGGTGGCCCTGTCTAGACCTGTCCACATGCCTTCTCAGTCACTTGAACACCCCCTGTCTCCCCTGCCCCTGTCAGTGTCCCTCTGTCTCCCCCCTTCATCATCACATCCCCTACTCTCCTGCGCCGTCAGGTTTCCCTCTGCCCCCTGTGTGAGCTTTCTTTCACCATCTTCCCCATTGGTCATTTTGAGCTTAGCCCCCTCCTCCCTTCTCTCCTCCCTCTCCCTCTCCACCACCCTTTGGCCTCCTCCGTGTACTCTGGCTGTCATTTTCAACCACTAGCCCAATTGCCATTGACCATGGTGATACATAGGTGCTTGTTCTTTGCAGACAGTTGCCCTTCTGCCTCCGTCCTTCCACACCCCACCTTCTTTTTCTTTTTTTTTTTTTACTTGTTTTTATCTAAATTTAGATTTTACAAGATCTGGTGTGAATGTGCTTCTTCTTTAAAAAAATTTGTAGCGGGGCTCCAGAGGCCAGTCTCTCAGCTATCTTCTTTGCACTGCTGATTGCATTTTGTCAGGGCAATTTGCAGAATCTTAGCTGTGGCTAAGGTGCAGGCAGTCCTTCCTCCCCCAATTAACCGCGGCCACCACTGCTCTTCTTCCGGCTCTGTGAACGGACTCAGTGTGTCGCATAAGTAGGCTAGGCGTATAGTGGACAAAGCCTGGCAGCTAGTAAGCAAGTGTCTCATGTTTTCCATCTGGTCCGGCATCTTGCAGAGTCTGCAGGTGTTGTATTCTGACTGGCCTCTAATTTGAAGTATTTCATTTGTGGCAAGTAAGTTTAGACGTGCTCTTAGGAATAGTTTGCGAAGTGGTCTACTCCGGAACCTTCTTAGATATTAAGCTGTTTCGTTCCTCTTTAGTGCATAGCATGGAAGGTGTTTCAAGAGTTTGTTGTTCGACGCTTTTTCCTCAGTAGCAATCCAGTCAAGGTCTGCCAGTTTCTTCTTGACTTTATCTGGATTTCCAATGAAATCAGCTTCTGTGCAAGCTACAAGGTCTAAATTTTGCTTTATCTTTGTTGACCATTTCTTCAGCATTTTGCACTTTTCTCTGCACCCTTCCTCGTTTATCAACTGGTAGAGCGGGAGACGTTGTGAAATGATGGTTTTCTGATATAACGCCAGATTTTTTGCTTCAACCGACGATTTCAACGACGAAAGTCCCAATTCTCTCCTTATTCCGCCCATTGCAGTTGATTTTGGTAGGTTCTTGGAACCTTCTAGCCTCAGCCAAAGGGTGTCCGGTATCTCCGGCATGGCTTCGAAAACGTATGTAAGAGCCGGAACTGCTTTTGCCTTATAGAATTTGATGGTAGGTATAAGGGAGAATCTTCCATATTTCCTTTCCAGTATTTTGGCTTGGGTTGCCAGTGATCTTACTTTTGCCCATAGGTGTTCTTGCATGCTCGTTTCTTGAGGCGAGTTGTCAATAGTAACTCCCAGAAATTTGAATTTTGTTGTTTTCTCAATCGGGACGTTTTCCATGGTCCACTTGACATTTTTCTGTTTCTTTGTTGATTTCCCCAAAGTTATGATTTTTGTTTTTTGTTTATTTATCTCCAGGTTTGAGAGCTTGATGTAGTTTGCCAAATTATCTAATTGACGCTGCAGCCCTATTTGGGTTAGGTCCAGTAGTACTATATCGTCTGCGTATATTAGACGTGGCATTGATGTATTTCCAATTTTTGGCGGAAAAGCTCTCACCGAGGCGTAGGAATCTTTGAAATCGCCCATGAATGCGACAAACAGGGCCGGTGCCAGGGGACAGCCTTGTTTCACCCCTCTTCGTATAGGAATTTCTTCCGACAGGACGCCTTGTATGTTTAATTTCACTCTGATGGAGGTGTTCGTATGTAACGCTTTGATTGGAGCCAGAATGGCTTGCGGGCAGTTCCAGGAGTTCAATTTCTTCCGTAGGAGTTCTCTATCCACCCGGTCAAAGGCCTGGGTCAGGTCTATGAAGGCCACGAACACTGAGGCCCCTTCCTCAGCGACTTTGCTCTTGATTATGCTAAGCAGCATGATGTTTATTGTCGTGGATGAGTTTTTCTTAAAGCCTGCTTGAAAAGGGTCGTTACATGGTGCCTCCGTTGCCAATAGTTGGAATTTCTTTAGGAGCAGCATGCCGAATACTTTCCCGATCGTGTCAAGAAATGCTATGGGCCGATAGTTGCCAGGATCAGACTTGTCTCCTCTTTTGTAAATGGGTACCACGTTAGCTGAGGTCCAGGATTTTGGGATGGCTCTTGATGTTTCACAGTATTTGAGGACTAGGCTGATAAAGGGAATCCATTGTTTTTGAAATGATTTTAAGTCGATGTTAGTGACACCATCTGGCCCCGGTGCTCGAGAGTTTTTTAGTTTGTTGATTATCTCCCTGATGTCCTCTGGGTTTGAGACGTCCACCCATGGGCTGTCTTGTTGGATACAAACTTGGTCCTCATTTCCCGATGGTTTTCGAAACAGCGCTTCGAAGTGTAATATCCACTTTTCTTCGCTTACGTGGTTTGCTGGCATATTGGTTTTCTGTTCTATACCAGTTTTTAAGAGGTTCCAGAAGCTCCTGGAGTTTTTCCCTGCTCCATTTCTCAGGATCTCTTCTGAATCTTTCTGATATAGATTGATTCTGTGAGTTTTAATCCAGGCTTTATAATTTCGTTCTTCTTGAATTACTTGTGCTGCTAGATCCGGTGAGTTGTGTTTTTTGGCTTTTCACTTTAGTTGTCTCAAGCTAGCCCTTTTTGCCACGACTTGTTTATCGTATAGATGGTTCCCCGTAGGTGGCTTTCCAATTCTTTGACAAGCGGGGACTTTGTACGGGCTCAGAAAAGGGCGATAATCGATGGTTTTTTGCTCAAGTTCCACCGTTTTCGTTGAGGCTTTATATGCTTTGAACAGGTCTTCTATTCTCTCGGTGGTCAACTTTAAGCGGGTTCCCTTTGTGTTACATTCAATTTCCGAGTTCATTTTTTGGTGGGGCACCTCTGTTGAGATCCATGCTGCTCTTAGCAGATTGTAGTCACTTGGGATAGTTTGCATCACTTCAAATTCTATGATCACTTCCAACATGGCCTCTGATGCATAGATGTAATCTAATGTGCTGTTTAGGGCAGCCCTCTCCCAAGTTGGCAGTCTGCTGGAGAGTGGGAATGTCTGATCTAGATTGAAGAACCCTCTTGAAGACATCAGATTGTCCCACAACTCCCCTCTAGATTCTAGGGTTGATTTTTTTCGTTCAGTGATGGATGTAGATGCGTTTTTTGTTTCAGATTTAGATCCCCGCAAATTAAGACATGGGCAATGTTCTTTTCCGCATATAACCTGTCGATTTCTTTTTCCAATATTGTTAGGAATTTTTTGTCTGTGATTGCTTGTGGGTTCCAGTAGATATTGATTATTCCAATTTATTTAACTGTTCCCTTTTCTGGCTGTTTCTCTGGAATTGTCCATGTCAGTCTGATCACTTGCATGTGGCTTGAGGCTGTGATAGATTCTGTAATGCTTAGTCCGCAGACATGGGCAATGTTCTTTTCCGCATATAACCTGTCGATTTCTTTTTCCAATATTGTTAGGAATTTTTTGTCTGTGATTGCTTGTGGGTTCCAGTAGATATTGATTATTCCAATTTATTTAACTGTTCCCTTTTCTGGCTGTTTCTCTGGAATTGTCCATGTCAGTCTGATCACTTGCATGTGGCTTGAGGCTGTGATAGATTCTGTAATGCTTAGCCCGCAGTCCACTCTAATCGCCACCAAAAGCCCGGATGAAGGGCGCCCCAGTGTGTTCTTGTTTGCTGGGGCGAAGGCGATCTCGTAACCCTCCAGTGAAGGTTTCTCAGTTAGCCAGTGTTCCTGAAGTGCGATTATTTCAAATTGACCCAGATCCAGACCCCCCCGTCGTAAAATGTTTATATCCACAGGTGTTCCATAAGGCTATCTGGATCTTTTTTTCCCTCACACGTCGAGTTGTTGGAGATGTTCGCTCTGTGGCCCCGTCTCCTAGGGCGGATCGTTGCTATTTGGTCAAAGTTGCTGTAAGTGAATTTGGTAACCAAGCCCATAGTGGTTTTGATGCGGGCACAGATATAGCCTGAGGGACTTCTTTCAATGACAGAGTCTTCATTTGGGGTGCTGTTTCATAATTCCCCATTTCAACAGAGGTAGCTCTTTTTCGACTTGTTGATTCCGTTGATCAGGTGACACCTTTGCTCTTCGCATCTGTTTTATTGTTTGTGGCTGTTTTTGGTTCGGTTCGTCCTTGACTCGGTTTTTCTTTTGGGTAGTCGGGTCTTTCTTTGTCGTATTGCAACCGGCTGTCTCTGTACAGTTCTTCCGTTCTGGATATATAATGAGTGTTCTTGCCCTTGTTTATTTTTGGAGACTTAGGCTTGTTTACCTTTGTCTTTGGGGTGATCTCGCTTAACCATAGGCCTTTCTTGGCTAGTAGTTCTTTGGCTTCCTGCAGTTGAGCTCCGTAGTTCTTCCCTTTTATATGTAGGTAGCATTTTGCTTTGCTGCCTGAGTGGTACGGTTCTACTAGTGTTAGATCCTCAGTCGACAGGCGATGTACCGACCTTAGATGTCTAAAGATTTTCAGAATTGTGCTTCTGTTTAGAATTAAGTCCTCTTTGTTTTCTCTCATTTGTTCCAATTTCAAAATTATGGACGATTGGTCGGGTTCGGATTCTGGCTTTCTTTTCTGACGGACTCGGTCGGCATAGTGTCTCAAATCGCTTCTCTCTTCTGCAGAGTTATGGAAGTACCAGTGTTTTTCCTTCCGTTCCCAAAGGTCTCGTTGATAGTCAGACTTGGAGTATGAAGGAAGATGTTGAGTCCGTCTGACTACCTTCTTTTCCTCTTTATATTCCACCCGATTTCTGACAGATGTTGATTCTGATTGTTCTTTACCTTCCGTTCTTGCCCTACTGTCTGGTGAGTCTTGGATAGAGTCTTTCCTTGTCCGCCCCTTATCATTGATGTGTTTTTGGGGGAATACCTCCCTTGCGGATTGACGCGTCAATGATTGTTGATGGCACCTCTCCTCCGGTTCTTCATAGACGGATAAGTCCATCCATTCTTTGTCTCTTAAGAAATCATCCGCCGTCATTGGGGAGCTGTTTGACTTCTGAGCCGAGAAACCCCTGGGTAAGTTGTTTTTCTTTTTTGTCACCTCCTGTTCCATTACTACTGGTCGATTTGGGCTCTTGTTCGGAGATTGATTTTGAACCTCCGCCCCATTTTTCTGTTGTTGCACTGGTCCTTTATTTGATGTTTCCTGCGATTTTATAGAGGTAGTTTGAATTGTCCTTGTGGAAATGCTACCCTCTTTCTTTGAGTTCTTATTAGCTGGGGATTCTTCTCTTTTTTTTTGTAGACCAGAGGTTGATGGACTGTCCAAGTCTGTCATTTTTTGGTTGAAAGTAAAGACCTTATTTTGTGACAAAAGGAACGATGGTCCAGTTCCCTGATTCATATTAAAAATGCTGAAAGCGCCCTGTGTTTGCACTTCGGCGTTTGCCATCTGCTTAGTTAGGTCAATGGCGTTTGATGTCCCTGAGGTCTGTGTCGACCCATTTTTAGATAAAGCTTTTTTCTCCTGTTTGGACTTCTCGGGGTGTTCTTTCGCTTCAGACAAGTAGTTTTTCTGACTTTCCTTGTATTTCACATTTATGAGGTCGTCGATCCGTTTTTCTGAGGCCTTCACGTATCCTTCCAAATAGATCAATTTTGTCAAGGGAATGGCCGACACTGTTGTTTGATCTTTCATTGAATCATTTAGTGCTTCATATAATTTGCAGAACGGAGCCAGGGCAATTGTAATGGCGGACATAATAGTTGCTAAATCCGATTTCTTTGCTGGTTTTTCTTTTAGACCTGGACTGGGTCTGTCTTGTTTGGGGCGACCCCCCGAAGGATGGTCGTAGGCCGGGTCAAGTGATTGTCGCCTCAAAGGCGGGGACGCCAACCCGAGGCTTCTGTTCGGCCCCCTTTTCTTACTGGTGTAGTGGAGCGGAACTTCGGTTGGGTTTGGATTCACGTAGTCAGTTGTTCTTTCTTCTCCATAGTTGTGTTTTGGTCTTGGTGGGGTCTGCAGTTTGAAGAGACTGAGGATCTGCGCTCTTTTGGCCCTGGCAGGGTTTTTTTCAGTTCCTTATCGCCCGTCTTTACTGGGCTGGTTGTACTTGGGACCGTGCGTTCTTCTGTCCTTTCCTGTACTTTTTGAGGCAAAGCCACTGGCATAGCGCTTTTTCGTGCCTCAGTTCCCATGCATATCGGAGAGGTGGCTTCTTTGTCCTTATTCTCTGCTCTGTTTTCCATACCGCCTTCCCCTTTGTCTTCCACTGAAATCGCTGTAGGGTTTGGATTGGGATTGTAGTCATTGCTTGAGTTGTCTTGATCTACCTCCCTCACGGCTTCCTGAGGTAGGCACATAATCTCACTTTGAGGTTTTTCAATTGGACTCACAACAGGTGGCGTAATTTTGCGTGTTTTAGGTGGTGGTGAGGTTTCCGTGATTGCTGCCAGGATTTCCGCGTCAGATAGTTCCAATATGTCGTATTTCCTTTTCCCTTGATTTTTAAAGAAATCCAACAGTGAGTTTAATTGTCCTTTTGTCAGGGGCGTCTTGCATGGCTGAGTCTTTTTCATATTGGCCTTATTTGGCCCTTTATTTTTGTTATATGCTTTGGATCCTTTCGTTTGGTGGTCTTTTGTTTTTTGTGCTTCATGCAAGGGAGATCTAGTTGTTTCGTCGTCGATCTATATCCACATCTCATTTGGAGGTGAGTTGTTGATTAGAGGATTTTTCTCCCTCTGTGTCAAGTGTATGGATTTCCTTTTAGTTTTTTCTGTTATGTTCTTTTTTTTGTTAGTTTGGTTCTTTTGAGCTTGACAGGAAGCGGATATAGTCTCACTTTCCACCGTAATTTCGTCTATATTGATTATTTGAGTCACATCTTTTGCCTTTTTATTAAAGGACTGTATCCCCGTAGCTGCGCCCTTTTCGTGTTGTGCCTCTGCTCCCACCGACTGTGGGTTCCCTGGGACCAAGTCCTTTGTGGATCGTGTGGCAGCCTCTGGCTGAGCCCGGTGAACCTGGGCTATAATACTGCTCTGTTCCGCTTGGGGCGCCTCCTCCACAGTATCTGCCTGTTCCTGTATCTCATGGTTCTCCGGTAGGATTTCGTCTTGATTTGTCCAATGGACCCGCACAGCGGCTCCGGCTCCACACAGCGTCACGGGACCCTTCCCGCTCCTAGCGGAGGGAGAGGGACCCGGAGCTGGCTTCTCTCCGGACCTCCGGGGATCTCTGGCGCAGTCCTCTGTCGTCCGTACTTCGTGTGCATTTCTCAGAGCCCCTGTGAGTTCACTCACCTTCCTCTCGTCGAGGCCCGCCCCGTCCGCCCTCTGGCAGGCGAAGGGTGACCCACGAGCTCCGAGTCGGGCGGGGAGATCACCGTTCCCCCTGGAACGCTATCTGTTAATTTCGTTCGTCCCATATTCTGCCTCGCTGCACCAGGCGGGGTCAGATCTTTACCCCTGTTTGAAAGGGCGTTGTCTTGTAGTGTGCATGATATTGATTTGGCATCACACATGCCTTCACCGGCGTCGATGTCTGCACGTGTTTTGTGCAGGTGAGTGTCAATGGAGGACGCTCCGAACCTTTGCAGAGGGCGTGTTCTACGTGTTGGTCTTTTGTCTCTGTATCCCTCGGCCGGGAGAGTTTGCTCCGTCTGCATGGACATGATGGATTGCTTTGCTGTTGTTTTGTGTCTTAAGGTGAAAATGGTGCACGGACCACTTATCACCCCATATGGTTTTGCTTTTGTGACTTGTGGCTTGTCGGCTGTCTATGAAGTTTTGATAGCCAGCGTCAGAGAGTAATGTTTGGCCAGCTGCCAGCGTACAGCAAAGCAGCAAACAGTGAAACAGTCACAGCAGGATACTCGCGCCCTTGACTAGCGCGGGCTTAACGCCGCAAGGGCGTCCCTCACGGCCTTTTGAGCTTCGCTTCCTGGATGGGCGGAGCTACGAGACTCCGGTCTCTTAATGCTACAGTGTCTTTTTCAACTCGCTCGCTCAGGAATTGGCTCGCAATAAGCAGCAATGTTCAGTACTGGTCACAAGGAGTCCTTCTTCAAAGGGATTCAGGTACAATGCGCACTTCACTTCACTTCACTACAGGCGCAGCCACAGTGAAACAGTCACAGCAGGATACTCGGGCCCTTGACTAGCGCGGGCTTAACCCCACCTTCACCATTTTAAGTATTATTTTGCCAGTTAATTTGATCATTAGTCCCTCCACCACTGCTTACAGGTCATCTCTTCCCCCTTTCCCTTCTGTCTTTCTTCTATGCCTCCCCAGCACTATGTTGATTCTTTGTAGACCTACCACAGTTTGTCACTTGTTTTGTTACTTTCCTCACCTCTTCCCTCCTCTTCCGTCACTCCCCTCCTAATGTGACTCCTGCACTGCGACTATTCCCGTCAGGCATAGGAATGTTGATGCTAGTTATGTCATCCTACATTCCCTTCCTAGGCACTCCCTTATTGGTCCAGGCAATTGTAATATGTACTTTGCTTTTCCAGTTCATTCTCACATTGTCGACTGTTTGAAGGACATGTAGGAATGTACTGTTCTTCTCCCTTATTCACTCCCTCATTGATGCGCTTTGATGAAGTTTGTGTGTTTTTCATTTAAACGATTTCTATGAATCAGGGATGGGTCATTGTCTGCCATTGCCGATGTGGTATACTCTGTACATGATATGTTCTGTTGGTCAATGGCTGATGCAATGTAGTGATTTCTTTTGAGGTGTCTGGGGATGGGTGTATTTTGAGACACAGGGTGTTCCTTGGTGCTATGTTCATATGTGCTGTGTACGGGACACTGGCATTCACTTCATTTCACATGCATGTATTCTAGGCATATCCATATGGACGAATACACTTAGGCAACCCCCCCCCCAACTACATTGCACCCAGATTGCCTTCTCATGCATGCTGTGTCACAACAGTCCATGTTCACTTCTGAGTCATTGTACATGCATGACAGGGTAATATTTGGTTGTATGCAATTTTTTTAAATCATGCAGAGGGGTTTTCACCGATGCAATGCACACTCACTGTGCTGTGCAGTTTGCAGTGTTTGATATGGCCATTTGCTATTGTCCAGTGTGCATGGCAAAAGGTATTCAGACTGTTGTTGCTTTAACGACTGGTGGCATGCATTTGTGGCACCGTTTTCAGGGTGCAAGGTTTTGGTCACTCCTTTCTTCCGATTCCATGTGAGGTATAATTGTCTGGTGCCTATTTACATTTCTCACATGGCACTTCATGACTATTGTGTCATGTGTTGTGCATATTGTTGGATGTTTTGACGTTGCATGCCATAGTATGGTGTGGCAGTCAGGGTTGAGGAGTGTTGGGAGGGTTTGGGTGGCATGCCAGTCCTTTCATGCCCTGTTTAGCAAGGGGGGTTGGGGGGGGAATGCCTTGAATGTGTTCCCTTTGGTGACATGGGATTGGTTGTGTTTAAGTAGCTAGGGATGCACACAATGTGGCACTTCTGTGGACACATTCTCAGGGTGGTAAGGTAGTGACAGTTAACTGTCCCTTTCTCATCATCGATTGTAACCTGGTATGTGCCAGGCCTGTGTGCACTCCGCAGGGGTTGGAGTTTAGGTGAAAAATGTGGCCACAAGCTGGGTATGGGCTGCCTCGCCACATGCCCTTTCTCCTCCCATGCGCAGCGGCCGTGCGTGTGGTTGGGGATGTGGGGGCACCACCTTGTCCACCGGTACGCCATGCCATGTTGCAATGTTGTGCAGGACACATGCTGCCACAATGACCCTGCACACTACTGGGGGTGCATATAGTAGCTTCCCCAGTTACGCCCTTATTTTCACGCATTGTTCCCCATTCCGCGTGTTCCGCCCCTTGTTCCGCCCCCTATTTGATGTGTGCGCTGACCTTGTGCGCTTCCGCTGTGCGCATCGCGCATGGCGTTTGGGATGTGGAAATGACGCATGTGCCGGTGTGCGCCACGTGCAGATTTGGGCAGAACCCGGAAATTACACGTGCAGGGCCTTCCATTAATCGCACGCGTGCGATTCATGGAAGGCCCTGCACGTGCCCTGGCTTTTTCACGCTTGCGCCTGCTTGCGCCACTGATTTCGGCACACATTTATTCCATGAATTACCCCCTCTATGTCACAGACGCTGTTAAACTGTGGGTATTGTAACAGAATTACATTTTACATGCAGTTTTTACAGGAGTTGAAAGTGGTCAGGGTTTCTTTTGAATGCCATTCTCTCACAATAGTAACCCGTGCATGTTGTTGCTTGTGCCACTTGCTGTTGAGAAGAAGGGTGCAGTGGTGTAGCCCAGAACCGCCCATGCTCTCTAGATTTTCCTATTTGCACAGGCATTTAGTATTTTCCACTTGATAGCCTGATCAATCAGTTCCTCATGCTGGGAATGCTGAGAAACATGTACCTGCATTATTTCAGAGGATGTGGCTTCCATTGGGGATCGTGAAACATCTAGATAATGATGCTGTCAATGGCCAAAATGGCCAAATGATTGAACAAAGGGACAACTTCCACAACCTACTTCTCCTTTTTGCAGGTGCGCATGCGTGCAAATTCGTCATGATTCTCCACACCACTCTGCATTGTGATGTTTTGCATTATGATGTTTGGCTTTTATTTTATCTCCTTCAACTACTCAGTCCTGGTGCACTGTTGAAAGAAGGATCACAGTCTTCCCTTTTTTGGAACATGTGAAACGATAGTTTTTATGCACAGAGGTTTCCTGCCTGGTTGTGTTATCACTTCCTGAGCTATGCCAACTGAAGCTCTGTAACTCTCTCCATGTCTGGTCTGTCTAGCTTGGTCACGTCTGGTTCCCACTAAATGTCTTTCCTCTTCTACTTCCTGTGTTATTTTACTGACACTCTGGAATGCCATCTTAAGGCAGTGAAGTTTGGGAAGCTGTTGCTTCTTTTTATGGTTAAGATGTGGCAGTGATTGATTCAATGAGTTCTGATTGGTGAGTCAGTTTTTCCATCAGTGTGAGCATTCATGATTGGTGTCCTTCTAATAATTCCACCTCCTCTGCAAGTTTCTTCCTCTTGTTTTTACCCAATAGCATGTGCTGAAGAAGTATAACGATTGAATTCAGCCATTGCCCTGGTCTTAAAAACTGTTATAAATAGTTAAGGAAGCTACACAGGAAATTATGAGAAAGTAGACACACAGGTAGGACAACAGCTCCTTAATGGGGAGTAGTAGCCGACCCGCTTGGGGGTGGGGGGGCATTACCACTTCAGGCAATGCCCCTCTAGCTTGGGGCTTATTGCTTAATTAACATACCTTCAAGGGGGCATAAGAAGATTTGGTGAAACCACAGCTTCCTATGCAGCAGCAGCCGCCGGCAAGGAAATACAAGCAGCAGGATAGAAAAATTACAGCAACATATGCCATAAGCAGCCACCAAGGTGGAGATGAGTAGTGTGAGGAAGAAGTAGTTAGTATGAGGACCAGAACACCTCCACCCATGACAGCTTATGCCAGGAGTCGTTGCCCTGTCTGGTGGTTGGCATGGGGGACACAGGTAAGTGCAGGAACGTGGGTCTGTGGCGGAATGCAGCACTATTCAAGTAAGGGAGAGTAGCATGTCCACGACGCAGGGCAGCACCATTTATGTAAGAAAGAAAGAGATGATCCATGGCTCAGGCAAGCACTGTTTGGGTATGTATTGGAGAATGGGTCAGTGGTATGGCACAGAGCTCCGAATACAGGAACACGCAAGTTCCAAAATGTGCACTCTCAATCACATGTTCCTTAAAAGCCTGCCACTGGAAATGTCAGAGGCCCCCCTCACTGTGGAGCCGCTCACAGGCCTGTGCATCAGGGTATGCCCCAGATAAAAACGGCACGTCAGCCATGTTAGGCTCAGGCAGTACTTTATTGGCAGTTGTACACTCCATTCTGTTTGCTATTTTCTACTGCCAGGTGAGTCTTGTTACACCCTGCTTCGTGTTCTGTCGCTAGGGCCTGCACACCCGAGATGAGCTGTATACCACGTCTCAGTCAGCACATGGAACTGCGAATAGGGCCTGACGTGTTTGGCCAACTCCCTGCTTGTGTTACATGAATTATAAACCATTCCTGGGGCTGATTTCCATTGGGTTTCCCAACTTCCACTAATCTCAATTAGAGCCGGGCAATACGGGCTAAACGTCCTAAATTCTAATGAGGTATACTTTTTTCTGAGTGGTACTGCCTCCCTTTTCCTGTAAGGGTGAATGCGGGGAATGGCATAGGACATTTTAGGAAATACCAGGGGATCCCTGTGGATCTACCCTATGCCACCTCCCATGGCATCCTGAGATACTCAGGCCCCTCAATGGACCTCTCAAATGTGACTTTATCACTGAGAACACACTTAATTGTAATTTTTGATTTGTGATTAGGGTTATGATATGATATGATAGTTTATTTATATAGCGCCTATACACAATGTGTTTCAAAGCGCTTCAAGGCAAGGGAGGGAACAAGGGAAAATACAACCACATTCTTACAGGCCATGAACAGTAAGGATGTGAAATTAACTATCGTACTTGGCCTGACGACATTTCAGATAGTGCAAGAGCTAAGCCATAGATAAGGAAGGGAGGGGGAGAGTGGGAAGGAAATGGAAACAGACAGGCGACTACCGTACTAGGCCTGACAACATTTCTGGTAGAGCTGGAGGAAAACAAAAGGTGAGGGAGAGGGGTGCAGAAAGGGAGGGGAGGAAAAAAAACAAGTGACTATCGTACTAGGCCTGACAACGTTTCAGATAGTACTGGAGGGAGGGGGGGCAACAGTAAGGGGGTAGGGGAGCGACAGACGAAGTTGCTAGCATAGTAGGTACAGGGACAATTCTGATAGAGTAAGTGCATAGAAGAAAGTAAGGGGAGGAGGGGAGGAGGTAGGAAAAGGGAGGGGAGATGGGAGGAGTGAACAGAGATTAAACAGTCAAAAAGAGTGGAGAAGCAAGAGAGGAGAGCTAATACAATTGCAGAAGTCAGTAGTAACACATAATGTTGCAAGCCAGGATACAAGATGCAGATGGAACAGCATGATTCAGGGCCAGCATGAGTATAAGATGCATTGGCCACAAGATGGTGATGGTGAAACCAGAATGTATCAGGACAGACTCCTGTGTGCAGGAAGGGGGGTGCACATGTCAGGTCTGTTAGTTGAATCAGTGCTCTCTTTGTCAGATGAATCAGATTCTGAAGTTACCCCCTCCCCTAACTCCTCACCTTCTTCTTCTTTCCAGGTACCCTTCTTTTCTCTTCTCCTGGAAGGTTCTTTTTTTTTATGGAGGTAAGGACGGCCCCGAAAGGAAGCCACCGTGTCTCCAATAAGGAAGACCAGGGGGCTCCTCTCCCGGAATCGCCTAGGAGGGGAAAAAGCCTATAAGGCACAAAAAACCCCTAAATCCTATATTGTTCGTAGATTGGTCTCCGGAAAGGTGAGTAGAACTGTAGACCGGAAGTATCCCGTGGAGTGATGCCTTGGAAGGGCAGTAGTCCACAGACAACCAGGAACAAACACAGGCGCCTGAACTCAAATCGATAAACAAAGGCAGTCCAAATGCAGGCAGGAGTCTGGTACACGGTGAGTAATAGGCAGGTATCTTTAGGCGGCAAGAATAGGCAATCCGGAGAACAGGCAAGGGTCTGGTACACGGCAGGGCAATAGTAGAGATACCCAAAGGAACAAGGAGTGAGAAAGGAAGGAAAGACCTGGTAAAAAAGATATAAAAAAATAAGGAAAACAAGAAAGGGAAGACGGAAAAGGGTAGAACGTAGAAGGAAGGAAGGGGTGGTAACAGACTGGAAGGAGGCGAAGAAGGTGGGTGTAAGAAAAGTTACGGGAAAAGGGAAAACAAAGAAAGGCTAGTTAAAAAGGGAATATAGGTGGAAAAAAGCGGCGCCCAGAAAGGCGCAGTACTACAAAACAAAAAGGAATGGAAGTAGTAGCTGGCAAGGGGGAGGCGAGCGGGAAACTAGCAGCAAGGCTCAGGGATACGAAAACCCGGAAGCGTTGCGACGCATCCCCGACCCGGAAGGAGCTGGTAAAGAGTCCGAGTCGGGGAGCGTCACAACCAATGAAATCAGGGCAGAGGGGAGAAAAACGTAGGAAAAGGGGGCGTGGCCAAAACGGAGGTAAATGAAAACGAAACTAGCGTTCGTGTCGCCATCGGTTCCACAAACGCCAGGTATTCCGTGATGTGACAGTATGCCCCCTCCGATAGGCTCCACCCCCTGGCTTCCCCGGGTGAAAAAAATGGAACTTGCGAAGTAAGAACGGTGCATTAATGTGAGTGATGGGTTCCCAAGAATTTTCTGAGGATGGATAGCCTTTCCACTTGACTAAATACTCCAATCTACCCCTGCGATATCTTGAGTCACAGAGTTGGGCCACTTCGAACTCTGTCTGCGAGGAACCCCGAGGGATCGGGTTTTGTTTAGCCCGACGTGCCCAAGGGTCAGACTGAAAAGACTTGAGTTGAGAGGCATGAAATACAGGGTGAACCCTCTTTAGTGTAGTGGGTAGTCGTATACGAAAGGCCACTTGGTTGATCTTTTGGATTATCTCATATGGCCCTAGAAACTTGGGAGAAAGTTTGGAGGGATGGACCCAGCGAGGGAGATATCTAGTGGAAAGCATTACTCTCGTTCCTACTTCCCACCCCGGAACCGGCCGACGATGTTTATTGGCTTGAACGCAATAGCGCGCTTGAGCCGATCGAAGGCCTTCCTGTGCCTTCTTATGGGTTTCCTTGAGAAGAGAGAGGGATGAATCAACAGCGGGTAAATTAGAAGAAAGATCAGAGACAGGAAGTATGGAACGAGGATGGTATCCGTAGGTGCAAAAAAAAGGACTATACACCGATAGCAGAATGTACTGAATTATTATAGGAGAATTCTGCTAGTGGGAGCAAGGTATTCCAGTTATCTTGTTGGGAATTAATGAAGCACCGTAGATACTGCTCTAGCGTTCCGTTCAATCGTTCTGTTTGTCCATTGGATTGTGGATGAAATCCTGAAGTGAGAGCTCTTTCGATCCCTAGTCTGGTACATACTGCTTTCCAGAACCGGGAGGTGTATTGACTACCGCGGTCCGATATTATCTTATTTGGCATACCATGCAACCGAAAGATGTCTTGGAGAAATATGTCTGCCATCTTATCCGCAGTGGGAACCCCTGGTAGTGGAGAAAAATGAGCTAGTTTGGTGAATGAGTCCACTACTACCATAATACATGTATAACCTTGAGATGGGGGTAAATCCACGATAAAATCAGTAGAGATGGTGCTCCAGGGACTCTTGGGCACTTCACATGGATTGAGGAGGCCGATCGGTCGTTGGCGTGAAGATTTGTTCCGAAGACAGACAATGCAGGACTGAACATATCGCTCTACATCCTCTTTCATCTTTGGCCAATAGAAGTGTCGTTGGAGATATTCGAAAGTGTTGGTTCCTCCTCGATGACCCGCTAATTTGGAGTCATGGCACCAGTTTAGGGCCATTTTGCGGAAAGATTGTGTGGGTAGGTACAGTTTTCCCTTGACTAGATACAGACCTTTTCTGACTTCATAAGACACGTTTTTGGGGTGTTTTTCCAACTCGAAGCGACCTCCAGAGTCCTCTTGTACTTGTCTGAGGAATGATGAAACCACACCAATGATTTTTGGCTTGGGGAACATGTATTCGGTAGAAATCTCTGTCTCTTACAGGTAGTCGCTTTGGCGGGAAAGCGAGTCTGCTACCAAGTTCAGTTTGCCTGGAATGTAGGTGATACGAAAATCGAATTGTGCGAAAAAATGTGCCCATCGCGCCTGTCGGGTGTTGTAGCACTCAAATTGTTTTAGGACCTGTAAGTTTTTATGATCCGTCCGAATGGTGAATGGAAACTCTCCTCCCTGGAGGAGGTGACGCCATTCCAAACATGCAGCTTTCATGGCTAGCAACTCTCGTTCTATGACTGAATAATTCCTTTGACTGGTGGTTAAGGTTTTGGAGAAGTAAGCCACTGGATGTTCAACATTCTGTATCTCTTGAAGTAGGACAGCTCCTATAGCTGCTGAGGAAGCGTCCGTCTCCAAAATGAAGGGCCGGTGTTGGTTAGGTTGCTGTAGGATGGGGGCTGAGCAGAAAGCGTTCTTGAGGGTCTTGAAACTCTTTTCGGCCTCAATAGACCATTTGAATGATGTTGTCGTCTTCTTTAGAAGAGAAGTGATAGGTAGGATTTTTTGAGAAAAGTTTGGGATGAACCTCCTATAGAAATTAGCCAAACCCAAAAACCGTTGGACCTCTTTGACAGATGTCGGAGAAGGCCATTCCAGGATGGAAGACACCTTGTAGGGATCCATGGCGATTCCCTGGTCCGAGAGTATGAACCCGAGATAAGGGATGGAGGAGACTGCGAATACGCACTTAACAAGTTTGACAGACAAATGATTTGTTTGAAGCCTATGAAAAACTTCTTTGACGTGCCTTTCATGATCTTCCGGAGTTTTGGAGAAGATAAGAATGTCGTCTAGATATACCAAGGTGGTTTGACACAGAAGATCCGAAAATAGTCGGTCCATAAATCGTTGGAATATAGATGGAGCGTTAACTAACCCAAAAGGCATTACTCTGTACTCAAAAAGGCCGAATGGGGTCCGGAACGCCGTTTTCCATTCGTCCCCGTCTTGGACCCGAAGGAGGTGGTAGGCATTTCTTAGATCAAGTTTAGTGAAGATCTTGGCTCCATGGACTGCTTGTAGGATTTCGGTGATCAAAGGCATGGGGTATCTATCCTTGATGGTGACTTGGTTGAGACCGCGATAATCTATACACGGCCTCAGTTCCTTAGATCCTTTCTTAGAGATGAAAAATAGTGAGGCTCCGGCGGGTGATTTTGATGGTCTGATGAGTCTGTTTTCCATGTTGTGATCCAGATATTCTCGAAGGTATTGTTTCTCTTCTACAGTCAGGGAAAACATCCTCCCAAAAGGCACCAAAGCTCCTGGGGTTAGATCTATGCAGCAATCTTCAGGGCGATGTGGTGGGAGTTCAATGGGTATCTTTTCTGTTACCACCTCGTTGAATTCCTCAAGGTAGCGTGGTAGACAATGTACTGTTCGGACTTCACAGCTGTTGGAGGTCTTTACCATCTCGAATTCGGGTTCAGGCAAGCATTCCGTCTTGCAATACGAAGATTGAAAGTCTAACAGATTACCAGACCAGTCGATTTTGGGATTGTGTCTGCGTAACCAGCAGATACCCAGAATAATGGGGAAGTGGGCTGCTCTTATGAGATCAAATGTGATACTTTCAACGTGTTTTTGGACAGACAAGGTAAGAGCTATGGTGGTGTGAGTAATCATGCCCGAACTCAGGGGCTTGCCATCCACCCCTTCGACTTTCTGATTTTCTTGTTTAGCAATTCTCTTGATTCCTTGCCTGTCTGCCCATTGGATGTCCATGAAATTTCCTGCAGCCCCACAATCAAGTAGGGCTAAAGTGGTGACTTTCTTCGAGTCGATTCTGAGAGTGACTGTAAGCACCATCAACCGTGAATCTTCAGAGACTTCAGTTGAAGATACTGAGAGAGGAGCATAGGGACTGTAAACGGCCCCTCGGTTATGTGTCCCAACATTTACCGAGGGCGCACGTTTCCCGACTTTCTGATTGGTACATCAGGACAATCTCTGAGTAAGTGGGAAGGCGACCCACAGTACATACACAGGGAGTTCTCTCTTTGCCTTTTTCGCTCCTCTGGTGTAAGTGGTGCTCGAGCCATTCCGATCTGCATGGGTTCTTCTTTAGTGGATCGTTGGAAGGGTACCGATGAGGAGGATGAATCCCAGAGAGGGGGTGCGCTCGATTTCCATCTTTTCTTCTCTTGACGTCTTTCTGACATTCTGAAATCGATCTGCAGGGTCGCGGTAAGGAGCTCTGCAAAAGATCCAGGTCTTTCTATTCGTGCTAGCTCGTCCTTGAGATCTTCCCTTAAACCCCTCCGGAATATAGCATACTGGGCCTGCTCTTGCCAACCCGCTTCGGCGTCCACTTGTTTAAAGGTAGTAATGTAGGTTAGAAGATCTGAGCTACCCTGTCTAATGTCAAGCAGATCTTCTGAGGCAAGGAAAGTACTTTCAGTTCGTAGAAAAGTTTGTTGTAGTAGATTTCTAAAGGCATTGAAATCTTGAAGTACAGGGTCCGGTAGATTAACAAGTGGAGTAGCCCAGGCTAAGGCGTTCCCGGTCATGTGTGTAATCATAAATCCTACCTTTGCGTGGTCAGAGGCAAAGGTCTGTGTGCGAAAAGAAAAATGTAAATTACATGCATCCAGAAACTCTTTGACTTTCTTTGGGGAGCCGTCAAATTTCCCTGACACAAGTGGGAGCGGAGGTAAGTCCGGTGAGAGTCTTTCTCGGTCCGTCAGTCGCTGTTGTAGGGTGGCATTAGCAGCCTTTAGGTTCTGCATTTCCAGATTTAAGTTTTGTACGGCAGCTACTAGCTCTTGTACCTGCTGTGGGGTGGCCATCACTTTCTTTGGGCGTCGCAATCTGTCAGGTCTGTTAGTTGAATCAGTGCTCTCTTTGTCAGATGAATCAGATTCTGAAGTTACCCCCTCCCCTAACTCCTCACCTTCTTCTTCTTTCCAGGTACCCTTCTTTTCTCTTCTCCTGGAAGGTTCTTTTTTTTTATGGAGGTAAGGACGGCCCCGAAAGGAAGCCACCGTGTCTCCAATAAGGAAGACCAGGGGGCTCCTCTCCCGGAATCGCCTAGGAGGGGAAAAAGCCTATAAGGCACAAAAAACCCCTAAATCCTATATTGTTCGTAGATTGGTCTCCGGAAAGGTGAGTAGAACTGTAGACCGGAAGTATCCCGTGGAGTGATGCCTTGGAAGGGCAGTAGTCCACAGACAACCAGGAACAAACACAGGCGCCTGAACTCAAATCGATAAACAAAGGCAGTCCAAATGCAGGCAGGAGTCTGGTACACGGTGAGTAATAGGCAGGTATCTTTAGGCGGCAAGAATAGGCAATCCGGAGAACAGGCAAGGGTCTGGTACACGGCAGGGCAATAGTAGAGATACCCAAAGGAACAAGGAGTGAGAAAGGAAGGAAAGACCTGGTAAAAAAGATATAAAAAAATAAGGAAAACAAGAAAGGGAAGACGGAAAAGGGTAGAACGTAGAAGGAAGGAAGGGGTGGTAACAGACTGGAAGGAGGCGAAGAAGGTGGGTGTAAGAAAAGTTACGGGAAAAGGGAAAACAAAGAAAGGCTAGTTAAAAAGGGAATATAGGTGGAAAAAAGCGGCGCCCAGAAAGGCGCAGTACTACAAAACAAAAAGGAATGGAAGTAGTAGCTGGCAAGGGGGAGGCGAGCGGGAAACTAGCAGCAAGGCTCAGGGATACGAAAACCCGGAAGCGTTGCGACGCATCCCCGACCCGGAAGGAGCTGGTAAAGAGTCCGAGTCGGGGAGCGTCACAACCAATGAAATCAGGGCAGAGGGGAGAAAAACGTAGGAAAAGGGGGCGTGGCCAAAACGGAGGTAAATGAAAACGAAACTAGCGTTCGTGTCGCCATCGGTTCCACAAACGCCAGGTATTCCGTGATGTGACAGTATGCCCCCTCCGATAGGCTCCACCCCCTGGCTTCCCCGGGTGAAAAAAATGGAACTTGCGAAGTAAGAACGGTGCATTAATGTGAGTGATGGGTTCCCAAGAATTTTCTGAGGATGGATAGCCTTTCCACTTGACTAAATACTCCAATCTACCCCTGCGATATCTTGAGTCACAGAGTTGGGCCACTTCGAACTCTGTCTGCGAGGAACCCCGAGGGATCGGGTTTTGTTTAGCCCGACGTGCCCAAGGGTCAGACTGAAAAGACTTGAGTTGAGAGGCATGAAATACAGGGTGAACCCTCTTTAGTGTAGTGGGTAGTCGTAAACGAAAGGCCACTTGGTTGATCTTTTGGATTATCTCATATGGCCCTAGAAACTTGGGAGAAAGTTTGGAGGGATGGACCCAGCGAGGGAGATATCTAGTGGAAAGCATTACTCTCGTTCCTACTTCCCACCCCGGAACCGGCCGACGATGTTTATTGGCTTGAACGCAATAGCGCGCTTGAGCCGATCGAAGGCCTTCCTGTGCCTTCTTATGGGTTTCCTTGAGAAGAGAGAGGGATGAATCAACAGCGGGTAAATTAGAAGAAAGATCAGAGACAGGAAGTATGGAACGAGGATGGTATCCGTAGGTGCAAAAAAAAGGACTATACACCGATAGCAGAATGTACTGAATTATTATAGGAGAATTCTGCTAGTGGGAGCAAGGTATTCCAGTTATCTTGTTGGGAATTAATGAAGCACCGTAGATACTGCTCTAGCGTTCCGTTCAATCGTTCTGTTTGTCCATTGGATTGTGGATGAAATCCTGAAGTGAGAGCTCTTTCGATCCCTAGTCTGGTACATACTGCTTTCCAGAACCGGGAGGTGTATTGACTACCGCGGTCCGATATTATCTTATTTGGCATACCATGCAACCGAAAGATGTCTTGGAGAAATATGTCTGCCATCTTATCCGCAGTGGGAACCCCTGGTAGTGGAGAAAAATGAGCTAGTTTGGTGAATGAGTCCACTACTACCATAATACATGTATAACCTTGAGATGGGGGTAAATCCACGATAAAATCAGTAGAGATGGTGCTCCAGGGACTCTTGGGCACTTCACATGGATTGAGGAGGCCGATCGGTCGTTGGCGTGAAGATTTGTTCCGAAGACAGACAATGCAGGACTGAACATATCGATCTACATCCTCTTTCATCTTTGGCCAATAGAAGTGTCGTTGGAGATATTCGAAAGTGTTGGTTCCTCCTCGATGACCCGCTAATTTGGAGTCATGGCACCAGTTTAGGGCCATTTTGCGGAAAGATTGTGTGGGTAGGTACAGTTTTCCCTTGACTAGATACAGACCTTTTCTGACTTCATAAGACACGTTTTTGGGGTGTTTTTCCAACTCGAAGCGACCTCCAGAGTCCTCTTGTACTTGTCTGAGGAATGATGAAACCACACCAATGATTTTTGGCTTGGGGAACATGTATTCGGTAGAAATCTCTGTCTCTTACAGGTAGTCGCTTTGGCGGGAAAGCGAGTCTGCTACCAAGTTCAGTTTGCCTGGAATGTAGGTGATACGAAAATCGAATTGTGCGAAAAAATGTGCCCATCGCGCCTGTCGGGTGTTGTAGCACTCAAATTGTTTTAGGACCTGTAAGTTTTTATGATCCGTCCGAATGGTGAATGGAAACTCTCCTCCCTGGAGGAGGTGACGCCATTCCAAACATGCAGCTTTCATGGCTAGCAACTCTCGTTCTATGACTGAATAATTCCTTTGACTGGTGGTTAAGGTTTTGGAGAAGTAAGCCACTGGATGTTCAACATTCTGTATCTCTTGAAGTAGGACAGCTCCTATAGCTGCTGAGGAAGCGTCCGTCTCCAAAATGAAGGGCCGGTGTTGGTTAGGTTGCTGTAGGATGGGGGCTGAGCAGAAAGCGTTCTTGAGGGTCTTGAAACTCTTTTCGGCCTCAATAGACCATTTGAATGATGTTGTCGTCTTCTTTAGAAGAGAAGTGATAGGTAGGATTTTTTGAGAAAAGTTTGGGATGAACCTCCTATAGAAATTAGCCAAACCCAAAAACCGTTGGACCTCTTTGACAGATGTCGGAGAAGGCCATTCCAGGATGGAAGACACCTTGTAGGGATCCATGGCGATTCCCTGGTCCGAGAGTATGAACCCGAGATAAGGGATGGAGGAGACTGCGAATACGCACTTAACAAGTTTGACAGACAAATGATTTGTTTGAAGCCTATGAAAAACTTCTTTGACGTGCCTTTCATGATCTTCCGGAGTTTTGGAGAAGATAAGAATGTCGTCTAGATATACCAAGGTGGTTTGACACAGAAGATCCGAAAATAGTCGGTCCATAAATCGTTGGAATATAGATGGAGCGTTAACTAACCCAAAAGGCATTACTCTGTACTCAAAAAGGCCGAATGGGGTCCGGAACGCCGTTTTCCATTCGTCCCCGTCTTGGACCCGAAGGAGGTGGTAGGCATTTCTTAGATCAAGTTTAGTGAAGATCTTGGCTCCATGGACTGCTTGTAGGATTTCGGTGATCAAAGGCATGGGGTATCTATCCTTGATGGTGACTTGGTTGAGACCGCGATAATCTATACACGGCCTCAGTTCCTTAGATCCTTTCTTAGAGATGAAAAATAGTGAGGCTCCGGCGGGTGATTTTGATGGTCTGATGAGTCTGTTTTCCATGTTGTGATCCAGATATTCTCGAAGGTATTGTTTCTCTTCTACAGTCAGGGAAAACATCCTCCCAAAAGGCACCAAAGCTCCTGGGGTTAGATCTATGCAGCAATCTTCAGGGCAATGTGGTGGGAGTTCAATGGGTATCTTTTCTGTTACCACCTCGTTGAATTCCTCAAGGTAGCGTGGTAGACAATGTACTGTTCGGACTTCACAGCTGTTGGAGGTCTTTACCATCTCGAATTCGGGTTCAGGCAAGCATTCCGTCTTGCAATACGAAGATTGAAAGTCTAACAGATTACCAGACCAGTCGATTTTGGGATTGTGTCTGCGTAACCAGCAGATACCCAGAATAATGGGGAAGTGGGCTGCTCTTATGAGATCAAATGTGATACTTTCAACGTGTTTTTGGACAGACAAGGTAAGAGCTATGGTGGTGTGAGTAATCATGCCCGAACTCAGGGGCTTGCCATCCACCCCTTCGACTTTCTGATTTTCTTGTTTAGCAATTCTCTTGATTCCTTGCCTGTCTGCCCATTGGATGTCCATGAAATTTCCTGCAGCCCCACAATCAAGTAGGGCTAAAGTGGTGACTTTCTTCGAGTCGATTCTGAGAGTGACTGTAAGCACCATCAACCGTGAATCTTCAGAGACTTCAGTTGAAGATACTGAGAGAGGAGCATAGGGACTGTAAACGGCCCCTCGGTTATGTGTCCCAACATTTACCGAGGGCGCACGTTTCCCGACTTTCTGATTGGTACATCAGGACAATCTCTGAGTAAGTGGGAAGGCGACCCACAGTACATACACAGGGAGTTCTCTCTTCGCCTTTTTCGCTCCTCTGGTGTAAGTGGTGCTCGAGCCATTCCGATCTGCATGGGTTCTTCTTTAGTGGATCGTTGGAAGGGTACCGATGAGGAGGATGAATCCCAGAGAGGGGGTGCGCTCGATTTCCATCTTTTCTTCTCTTGACGTCTTTCTGACATTCTGAAATCGATCTGCAGGGTCGCGGTAAGGAGCTCTGCAAAAGATCCAGGTCTTTCTATTCGTGCTAGCTCGTCCTTGAGATCTTCCCTTAAACCCCTCCGGAATATAGCATACTGGGCCTGCTCTTGCCAACCCGCTTCGGCGTCCACTTGTTTAAAGGTAGTAATGTAGGTTAGAAGATCTGAGCTACCCTGTCTAATGTCAAGCAGATCTTCTGAGGCAAGGAAAGTACTTTCAGTTCGTAGAAAAGTTTGTTGTAGTAGATTTCTAAAGGCATTGAAATCTTGAAGTACAGGGTCCGGTAGATTAACAAGTGGAGTAGCCCAGGCTAAGGCGTTCCCGGTCATGTGTGTAATCATAAATCCTACCTTTGCGTGGTCAGAGGCAAAGGTCTGTGTGCGAAAAGAAAAATGTAAATTACATGCATCCAGAAACTCTTTGACTTTCTTTGGGGAGCCGTCAAATTTCCCTGACACAAGTGGGAGCGGAGGTAAGTCCGGTGAGAGTCTTTCTCGGTCCGTCAGTCGCTGTTGTAGGGTGGCATTAGCAGCCTTTAGGTTCTGCATTTCCAGATTTAAGTTTTGTACGGCAGCTACTAGCTCTTGTACCTGCTGTGGGGTGGCCATCACTTTCTTTGGGCGTCGCAATCTGTCAGGTCTGTTAGTTGAATCAGTGCTCTCTTTGTCAGATGAATCAGATTCTGAAGTTACCCCCTCCCCTAACTCCTCACCTTCTTCTTCTTTCCAGGTACCCTTCTTTTCTCTTCTCCTGGAAGGTTCTTTTTTTTTATGGAGGTAAGGACGGCCCCGAAAGGAAGCCACCGTGTCTCCAATAAGGAAGACCAGGGGGCTCCTCTCCCGGAATCGCCTAGGAGGGGAAAAAGCCTATAAGGCACAAAAAACCCCTAAATCCTATATTGTTCGTAGATTGGTCTCCGGAAAGGTGAGTAGAACTGTAGACCGGAAGTATCCCGTGGAGTGATGCCTTGGAAGGGCAGTAGTCCACAGACAACCAGGAACAAACACAGGCGCCTGAACTCAAATCGATAAACAAAGGCAGTCCAAATGCAGGCAGGAGTCTGGTACACGGTGAGTAATAGGCAGGTATCTTTAGGCGGCAAGAATAGGCAATCCGGAGAACAGGCAAGGGTCTGGTACACGGCAGGGCAATAGTAGAGATACCCAAAGGAACAAGGAGTGAGAAAGGAAGGAAAGACCTGGTAAAAAAGATATAAAAAAATAAGGAAAACAAGAAAGGGAAGACGGAAAAGGGTAGAACGTAGAAGGAAGGAAGGGGTGGTAACAGACTGGAAGGAGGCGAAGAAGGTGGGTGTAAGAAAATTTACGGGAAAAGGGAAAACAAAGAAAGGCTAGTTAAAAAGGGAATATAGGTGGAAAAAAGCGGCGCCCAGAAAGGCGCAGTACTACAAAACAAAAAGGAATGGAAGTAGTAGCTGGCAAGGGGGAGGCGAGCGGGAAACTAGCAGCAAGGCTCAGGGATACGAAAACCCGGAAGCGTTGCGACGCATCCCCGACCCGGAAGGAGCTGGTAAAGAGTCCGAGTCGGGGAGCGTCACAACCAATGAAATCAGGGCAGAGGGGAGAAAAACGTAGGAAAAGGGGGCGTGGCCAAAACGGAGGTAAATGAAAACGAAACTAGCGTTCGTGTCGCCATCGGTTCCACAAACGCCAGGTATTCCGTGATGTGACAGCACAAGGGAACAACACGGGGGGACCAGAGAGGGTGGGGATGGCCTGTTGGGACAGAGGGTGTAAACACATGTTGGTGCATGCTTACCTGCTGTTTTAGCAGGGGGTCGGACCCTGGATCCTCCTGGTCTGAACAGGTCCAAACAGCAATAGCCCTTTTCTTGAACTGCCCTTCACTTTGGACGCCATTAGATACTGGTCTCCAAATTTAGAATGTATATGTAACAAGATTAGTTTTCCTCAGTAGTAGTAAATCACAAGCAGTTTTCAGTAGATCAGCAAATTCCCCTTGTGAAATGGAAGCATATGTTTTGTACAACACGACTGGCATCGTTCAGATATGTGTAAACATTTGCTTTCAATGTGGTGATCAGTGTAGGAAGTACGTTTGATGGAGATCAGAAGTACCTGTGTGGTTGTATAATCAATGTAATCAAATTCAGTTCACCTGGGGCATGTAGCATTTAGAGGGTTGGAGTAATAAAGATCCATGGCCAGAATGTTGGAAGTTATTTGGGGGATCTTCCTTGGAAAAATGTGGTCACTCGTATTTACAATGTTTTTCGAGGTGTGGGGTGGCAATTGGCTGGTGTGGTGTTTATCTTTTGAGAAAAGGAAGCAAGAGGGGTTGGTGGTGTTCGCTATTTTTATTCTGAAGTATCCAGCCTTGACATTTAAGAATAGTTGTAACTGGTTTTCTCTGTGATCTCAGGAATAACAAGTCTTCTTGCTTTCTGGTTTATGACTTATTTCAAGCGTCTTTGCAGTCTTTTGCAAAGCATTTACAAAAAAGTGGGTTATGCACTTGAATCACAGACATATGCTACACAAATAAATAAGCAACACTTTTTGCATGATAGAAAGAATTATTAGTCCAGTTTACTACATAAAATGCAATAGCTCTGAAAAAGCTGCCACGCAACACTCAGATTTCTTTAAGCTCTAACTAGTGTCAATGAGTTATGCATTGCAATTGCTGCATGACAAGGTGGTTTTATACACCAAAGAACACACCATAATAGAAGTATACCATTTACAATGTGCACTCCCCCAAGAACAAAAAGAAGGAATATGAACATAAAGCTTCATAATTGCTAAGAAACCATTAGGGAAAATAGCTCTGTTACTACAATTCAGCAGTACAATATTTGCCAGTCTTGCTCCAAGCACACGTGTGTGGTGTAAACAGAGATACATTTCTCCTCTTCAAACTTGTCTGTCATGATCGAGGGACATGCCGATTTTAAAAGGTCATTTCTCGACTGAAGGAAAAATTGTCAAACACATACAACATGGCGTCCACCTCTGAAGTCATCACCTACCAAGTACAGTTATTTCCTGTGACCCCAATCACCTGTCAATCCCCTCCACCATTCTAGTGAAGTATAGGCCCGAACCTGCAACTCCACGTGAACAACATTGTCCGGGATTGCAAATATCATTCAAACAGATTTCAAGGTTGGATAGTCAAAAACATACGAGGGACATAACTAAAGAAACGCATGCCCTCAAGGGAGGCATCATCAGCGTTAGATCACTTGTAGCCCATGCTTCGGAAATTGCCGATATTATCACCTGCAACCAACTAGACTTCCTAGCGGTTTCCGAAACATGGCTTCATAAAGTAGCCAGACCTGCCCTAATGATAGCAATTCCAACTAACTTCACCATCTTTAGAAAAGATAGAGAAACTTCCAAAGGAGGCGTTTTAGCACTCATCTGCAGAGCTGACCTCTCCATCATAGAGATAGATCTCATGCCAATGCCTTCGGTGGAACTACTCTCACTAAAAATAGGAATTTCCCCTTCACATCCTATCACTGTGCACCTAATTTATAGACCTCCTGGCCCATTAGGAACATTTGAAGAAGACATAATGCCCTTCTGAATACCAACGCCAAACCTGTGACACAAGTGATCTTACTCAGCGACTTTAACTTGGGCCTTAACAACCCTAAAGACGCAAATGCTTCTATCCTAGCTAACACGATTATGGAAGCAGGCCTTACCATCAGGAACAACGGCCCCACTTACTCTAAAGGATGCACCCTGGACTGGGTGGCAAATATCAACTGCACTTCCCGCATCACTGCCATCGAGCCATGCATCTGGACTAATCACTACTTGATCTCGCTTTCCATCGACGACATCCCCCAATCCAAGGCAACCAAACTAACAGCATGTCCAGCTTTTACTAGATGTAAAAAAAATATAACTATTACGAATCTCCTACCACTGATCCAGCCTATCACCAATCACTCCCACCAACTCACCAATCCTAATGTATTGGTCGACCTGTATAATAAGGTTTATAGTCATTCCATCGACATCCAAAGCATCTAATGCCATGCTATCTAAAAAAAAATCTAAAAAAAGCATCTAATGCATTTTTTTAAATCGTTTTTTTTTTTAATGGGGGGTCCCCCCAACCCTCTTTTTTTAACCTTCAAAACCCATTTTTTATTAAACTAAACCTTTTACCATCTAAAAAAATTAATTAGATTTTTTTTTAGATTCTTTTTTTAGATGGTACGGCTGTCGATGCTTTGGTTGTCGATGCAATGACCGGATACTGTATAATAAAACCATCAACACAGATATAGACGCCATAGCACCGCTGAAACTGAGCAAAGCTAAAACCCTGGCCCATCTTAACACGTCATTCACCCCTAGCCTAAAAGCCATGCGCAAAGAAAAAAGATAAGCAGAATCCTGCTGGAAAAAAAAAACCCGTCATCCCAAAACCAAAATCTCCTCTCGTCCCTCACTGACAGATACAAGAAGGAAATTATACAATCTAAAAAAGAATCCTTCATTGACCGAATAAAAAAAGCCAATTCAAGCACCAGGGAAATCTCTATTCTCAGAGAATTAGAATCCCCCATTGCACCAGTAGACTTGTGCACTAAAGATACAGCTTGTTGTACAAAATCCAAAATGCTTTATGCAATAAAATGACCATGCTACAATACAAAATATCTACTAAAAAACCTTCCTCCACAAGATTGCGCTTACCTCTCAAGAAGCCATTTTACAAGAACTCACCAAAAACCACACTAAACCACATAACCAATTCAACTTCAGGTCTATCTCCACTGTGGAACCTAAAAATATCATCTCCTTACTTAAACCCTCTCGATGCCTTGGCGACACATGTCCAGCCTCCATTATCAAAGAAGCTGCTCAAGACTTAGCTCCATTCGTTACCACCTTTATGAACTCTTCATTCAAATCCTGTTCTGACCCAACCAACCTTAAAGATGCCTGGATACTACCTCTGCTAAAAAAACTAACTTGGACCATAGTGTCTGACCGAATTATAGGCCCATAACGACAGTTCCTTTTCTCCTTAAAATTTTAGATAAAGCTGCCTATCTACAGATTCCATCCTACCTGGAGATTGACAACCTACTTGGTACCAGACAATCAGGATTCAGATCCAGACCCAGGACTGAGACGGCCCTTCTCGATCTCAAGAACCAATTGGATGAGCGCAAAGACAGAGGAGAAACCTCCATTCTTTTACTTCTAGATCTGTCAGCGGCTTTTGACTTGGTCGCCCATAAAGTATTATGTAACCACCTCAAATCAGCTGCCAATTTCACCACAAAGGCCACTGCATGGATAAAGTTGTTTATGGCTAACAGAACTATAAGAGTCTTCTCACCCTCGTCAGCAGCAGACCCAGTACCCATCACATGTGGTGTCCCTCAGGGGTCTTGTGTCTCCTCTACTTTGTACAATATATATACAAAGCCACTCTTTGACATATTGGACAATCTGGGTATCTCATACACAAATTATGCAGACGACACCCAGATTCTTATCCCAATCCGGGGAGATTATGACAAAAAACAAACTCTTAATCATTGGATCCACCAGTAAACTAAACAAACTCCCCCACCTCTACAAAACCATCAAAATTGATGGTATTAAAATCAAAATCGCCAACAAAGTCAAAACACTAGGCTTCTATTTAGACTCGGCTCCCAACCTTAACAAGCAAGTAAATGCCACTGCATCCGCAACAAGCTACACATGCAAAGTAATTCACGCATGCAAACCTTTTCTGTCTACGGAAAATTGTATCACAATTGCACAAGCGTTAATCTTATTGAAACTTGACTACTGTAGCGCACTTTACCTAGGCACGAGTAAACATATTACTAATAAACTTCAAACCCTTCAAAATAATGTCCTAGGTACAGCCCTAGGCATTCCCAAAGGCCAGCACATATCTAACCAAAGGAGAGCTGCCAACTGGCTAGCCATCAATGACAGAATTAAACTCAGTAACTACAAAGTGGAGTCGAAAGGCACTCGCCTCCCGTTTATACCTCAGTATTGTAACACATATGTAACAGAAGGCTAATTTATTACAAAGTTATTCCTAACGCTGAGTCCCTAGCACAAAGTTAAATGACCCTATCTGTAAAAAATCTCGTATCGATATGTTGACGGCCCTAGTTAGTGCTGCTGAGCCGACTACAAGGGGATGTCGAGATCCTGACCCTATCCTCTCTAAACCACTTTCCTAGTGTCTACAAGGAAGTGCACACAAGGTGGAGGTTGGTATCTTGTATTTAATGTTTCCGCCCCCAAAGTGTGTGTCTTATCATTAAAAAAACAAGGCAACTCTATGACCAATGGTCAAATAGAGTAATTTAAAACAACTTATTACCTCGCCACTGTAATTTGTTGGAGAGAAAATGAGTGGTGATAACTTAGAAGATTTCTTTTTACAAAACCTTTTCTCTATATGTAAGGGTATTGGAGTCTGGGTTATTAACCAGTACTATTAAACAAACAGTCAACCGGTTTCAGCGGGATTCTTGAGTGGCCGCTTTCTTCAGGACGAATACTTGTGAATCTAGTATTCTATAAGTATCTTCAATATTATGAAGTTTTTTAGGATGTCTTCCGGGGTCCAAATGGGTTTAATGGAATAATCCGTGATCCTATAAGATAAAAAGACAAGAGAGACAGGTGGGACTGTCATCAGTCTTAAAGTACTACGAAAACCCTATTCAAATTGTACTATAGATGGTTCTACCACCTCCTTAGAGATAAAGATCTTCTTACCTCTATATATCAAAGTTCTTGCTCATGCTGCCTGCTATGTGCTGCGGGTATCTTGACCTCAGCTGCATGTGTTGTTTTGCAGGTTTCTGTAAGAGATGGGAAATCAATCCTAGGTTCCCACTCGCTTACAAGGCAATACAGGTAACACTTTGTGTATATACAGTGCTCTGGTTGTTCATTTACCTGTCTTGGACATTCAGTTTTGTATGAGGGAGGAAGGTGCACAGTCCTTTCTTCTCTCCTGGAGTGTTCTCTCTGTAATAGAGAATTCAATCCTGGTTTTCGGAATACAAATATTTGGTAGCATCTCAGGATGCGTGATCCCCCACCCTAGCAGGCCCATCATTTTGCATCATGTGTGTGGCCCTTTTGGGGATGAATTCGCTTTATGAATGCTCTATTGTCTACCCCACTGGCCCTTCAATTCTCCCAGTTGGAGTGGTTACTTTTGCAGGAGAGCTTGTGGGCGAGTGAAGTGAGGTTTCCGAAAAACTGCTCAAGTATTTCACCTCCGGGATTTATATCAAGTTTCTCCAGCTAATGCACTCACATGCAAACTCCCTCCAAGAGGCCAGACACACCCTAATATTTACAGCCCTAGAGCCCACTACCTAGTTTAAGGCAATCCCCCTCCCTTGCCAACGGCCACGCACCTGCTGTGATGAAAGCTATGCCAATCAGCGTGCCAGAATGTATGGTCCAAAGGCAGGACAAGAGGCCCTGCGTGATTGTGTTAAAGTTCCCCCCTCCCCAGATCAGCAAGCGGGGACACTACAGGAAGATGCGGGGTATGGCGCCCAAGTCAGAGCATTGGGTAAATAAGCAATGAGTCAAACAGCTCCAAAGTGGATGGAGGCCAAAGGTCAAAGGCTGTGACCATGGTCATGGGGAATATTGATTGAACCAAAGTCACCAGCAAGACACAGAAAAGTGCAACAGCCAATGGGGGAGTGGGGCAGAGCTCATAGGATACAGGGCCAGCGTCTTGTAGCCTCATCATTTGACTCATATGTGCCCTTCTAATTTGTTAGACGGTTCTCATACAAGAATGGCAAGAGTAGGATATGATGATATGATATGATAAGGCATTTATAACGCGCCTATACACAAGTGTTTCAAAGCGCGACGAGGCAAGGTGACATTGAGATTGTGCAAGTGCAGGGGAGGGGGGAAGGGGAAATGTGCAGGGGCAAGGGGGGCAGTGCAGTACATAGGATAACAGTAAAATAAAAAAGACCATAAATAATAAATAAAAGTGCGGCCAGCTGTTTGCAAGGGCAAGGGTAAGTGCAGACATCAGGTGTCAAGCGCTAGTAGGGGCTGTAGGGATACAGAAACAGTCCCCGGGTTCAAGAGATGCCAGGGGGTAGTGCAGGTGTGCAGCTGGCGGGCAGGGGAGCTGGGCCCGAGATCAGAGGGTTGCCAGATAATCAGTGCAGTTTCAGATTCAGTCAGGAGATCAGCGGGGGATATGAGAAGAGAAAGCAGAAGCAAATAAGAAGGTCTTGAGGTGCTTCCGGAACCAGAGATGGTTCTCCTCAAGTTTCATAGAGGCAGGGAGGCTGTTCCAGAGGGAGGCCCCAGCAGAAGAAAGAGATCTACCACCAACTCACTGCTTGGAGAAGCGACTAACCCTGAGGGAGTTGTAGGCAGATGACCGAAGAGTCCAAGAAGGAAGATATTTAGTAAGAGAGAGTTGAAGGTATTGAGGCCCTAGGCCCCAGAAGGCCTTGTGGACAATGCAGAGGGTTTTGAACTTTATCTGGAAGCCAGCGCAGAGATTTCAGTCTTGGAGAGATACGATCCCTGGGCCTGGATCCAAGGACAAGTCTTGCAGTCCTGTTTTGAATGAGTTGCAGAGGGCGGACAGTAGAGGCAGGCAGATTTAGAAAGAGGCCTTTGAAGTAGTCCAGCCTAGAGAGAACCATAGCTCTGGAGACAGTGAGCTTCTGGGGGAAGGAGAGGAAAGGAAGAATACCTCTGAGGGGGTGCATCTGGTAGTGTGACTTCTTAGAGACGTCAGAGATGTGAGGAGAGAAGGAAAGTGTGGAGTTGAAGATGACCCTTAGGTTTTTAGCCTCACAGGTGGGAGCAGGAATAGGACCAAGAGAGGCTGGCCAGAGAGTGATAGGAAAGGAGGGAGCTGGTGTGCTGATGCGGAAAATCTCAGTCTTACTGGCATTAAGGCAGAGATCATTGGTGGCACACCACTCCTGGATGGTGGACAGACAGTCAGAGATGAGAGAAGGAAAAGAGGTGCCAGAAGGGAGCCTGAAAATGAGTTGAGTGTCATCCGCATAGCACTGGAAGTTGGGGCAGAGAGCAGCAATGCGGTGGGCAAGAAGTGCCAGGTATTGGTTGAACAGCCAGGGAGAGAGGTTAGACCCCAGGGGAACATCACAGGTAGAGATAGAGATACAGGAGAGGAAGTACCCAAGTTGGACCTGGGAGGGTCGGTCAGAGAGGAAGGAGGTCAGCCAAGCCAGGGCCTGATCACTGATACCCAGGTTATCACAGAGACTATTGAGCAGGATGGCATGGTTGACAGTGTCAAAGGCAGAAGAGAGATCAAGTAGGATGAGGAGACAGGGGGTGCTGGAATCAAGGTTGGAGAGCAGGTCTTCACGGATGTTCAGGAGAGCAGTTTCCGTGCTTCTAGCAGCTCTGAAGCCAGACTGATGGTCATGGAGACAACCAAAAGAGTCAGAGTGAAGATTAAGCTGTGAGATGGCAAGCTTTTCCAGGAGATTGCCCAGGAAAGGCGTGATGGAGATAGGATGATAGATAAACCAAGTTTAAACAAAAATGTATGTTATAATTTATGAATCACAAGAATCAATAACACATTGTTTATAACGGAAAGTACTTCTGCAAAAGCTGTCTGAACAGTGAAACAGGTGTTTGGAGTTATACTGGTAAATAGACAAGCACAATAACATGGATGGTATCCGGTCATATTTTTGAAAACGTATTTTCAAAACACCATTTTGTCGAAAAGAATTTGCCGATTTTTTTTTTCTTCAAATATTTTTTATTTGATGTTTTTTTGTTTGTTTCGTAAGTAAAAAAAAAAGTGTTAAAAAACCAGGGGTTTTGGGGCGGGGGGGCCCATTTAAAAAAAACAAAAACATTCCAAAAACATTTTTTCTGCAATTATTTGCTGACAAAATGGCATTTCGAAAATAATGCATTTGAAAAAGTCGCTATAAACCAACATGGATATAGCAGTAATTTCAAATTAAAATCATACGCAATCATATGTTGGAACCTTTTCTTCAAATCAGCAAATCACGACAATGGACATAATAAGAATACGAATGTGAACACAATTACACAAGAAGCATAATGGGAAGCATTATAGAGTACATCATTTATGAAATGTAATTAAGGTAGGAAGAGCACGAACATCATATTATTTAAATGAACCACTTCCTCTTCACTCGTTACTTGGAGAGGTGTCACGTGACCTAACTCACTTGGTTTCAGACTCCTCACAGTTACATCATATTATTTAAATGAACCACTTCCTCTTTACTCGTTACTTGGAGAGGTGTCACGTGACCTAACTCACTTGGTTTCAGAGTCCTCACAGTTAAATTATTTGCATGACTAACTGAAAAATCTTTTGCTCAATATTTTTCCAATCATTATTACCTTTTATTTTATCACTCCATGTGGATGACCACAACATGGTTGGGTTGTATGATGTTTCCTTCGACCCACATTATTTAAATGGATTTCCACTAATACGCAACCTATTATAATTTTATAATTTATTAGAGACCGGCCCTATTTTCGGTTTTAAAGATTTTAATACACCTCAAATCCCTAACCAATTACTTGTTATTAACCTCCTCTTTTTTACAATACAGAAAATGAGCCTTTTAACTCAATCTCCCATAAAAACTATGAACTCCACAGAACCATCCTCAGTTCTAAATTGACTAAGTTATTTTGTTTTCACCTTTCCAAAAACGTTCTATTAGAGTTTGACAAAAACGTTTTATCTAATAATGCTTTGCTCAATGACATCAAAGTTGTCTCCCATATCAATCTTTCTTGTTTCGCTTCACAACATACCAAACACCACAAATGATTACAGGACATTATGAACACATCTTTGCCCAGACAAATAACATGAATGAAACACATGTGTAGGCACAGATCCAATTGCCACTGGCAATGCTCTCAAATGTCGAGAAGCACAATATTCACTTGCAATAAGGCACTTCACAATTAGCATGAGCATGACTGGAATGCCACTTTAATTGTTCCCTCATCATATCCTGCTTCTTAGCCTTACTATGTAGTCACATTGCACTTATGCACATTCTATTGTAGAATATGCTGCACTTCTAAGCCACGCTTGACAGGCCCGGAATATGTATTATGGGGTTTTGTTCATGGGGCAGTCTTCAAGGATCCACTTGAGATCACTTTAAACCCATCACACAGCCACACAGCAATTCTTGCACTCAAGTGCCTCATCAGGAGTCTGGTGGTATCCCAGCGGCAATACTGCTAGGATACTGCCTGTGCAAATAGCGTTACCTCTACTCAGTCTGGTACTATTAGCGCCAGATCACGAGTAGCGGTACAGTGGTAAGTTCCCATTCCCATTTGGGTTCATTGGACCCAATGGGGTTGGGAGGCACTTTTACCGCTGGCGGTAATTGCACCGGTGGCAATAGCATGGAAAACGTCTGAAAACGGGCATAAAGGGGTCATTTTTACCTCCTCCAAAAAGCTGGAGGTAAAACTCCCACTTACTGCCCGACTCATGATTGGGCCAACCCTTACATGCGGCAGTAAAAGCTTTACCGCCACATTTAAGGGCTAAGGCTCAACTCATGAAGAGGCCCTAAGTATTTTGTAATCTCGAACTGCCATCATGTATATTGTCCTGCTAATATTAAGGCCACCATAAAACATACCCTCCAAATTCTGAACACTCTCTTCTGTCTTCCATATATACTACCACAAACCCGACCCTTTACTCTCACCCATTTTCCTCCAAAACCATCTCTGTTTAATCCTGTACCCACTTTCGTCCACCTCACCCCATTTCCCTTTTTACTTTCTTCATGTGGATATTCCTGCTGGGGGCATACTGTAATACACCACCACCTGAACAAGCCTGGGTGCAGCAAAACCACTACGATGGTGATTCAGCACAGTATAAAATCTTCCCAACAGAATGTAACCGAACATTAATGGGCTTTAGCATGTGGAGCAGAATATCCTTCAGCACGGTGGCTTTTGCTAGCCAAGGTGAAGCTTTTTCTATGTCTGTTTCCCTAGCAGCAGCCCACCTATGCATGAACAGAACCAGGCACTAATTCTATGCTGGACACCACTTTGATCGGATCTACACAGGCAATGGGGCTCTGGAGCTCCTACATTTGGCCCCAAGAAAGGGATTTTACCCTTGCAGGTTTTACTAACCACTGGTAGTGACACAGTCAGAGATTGTTCTCAAACTGCCAACTCCCAGATGTCTTTTTCTCAGTCTCCCAAAGGTCAATGTATTGCTTATACTACCAACACTCTCAGTCTCCCAAAGGTCAATGTATTGCTTATACTACCAACTATCTTAGTCTCCCAAAGGTCAATGTATTTCTTATACTACTAACTCTCTGTATTTTTCGCCAAACCCAACCTGTTTCTGAAATCTTTCTTCTTGTTTTCAATATTTGTATCTCCTTTCGATGGTGAAATGTTTCCATTGAGACCAGCAACATCCAGAGAAATGCTGCAATTCATTAAATCAATCTTCTGACACTAGAAAATCAACTGCGAGGAGTATCTTTTGATGTTAAATGAGGATGTTGCATAACCACTGGCACCAACGAATTCCATCAGTGTATCAGTTATTTACAGTGAGTTTTACAATAATCCTTCAAAACATGTCAATTTCAGGTTTGTATCAAGGAAGTGCTTCTCAGTGCCAATGTTCTCAAAGACTTGTGGACGTCCTTATTCCTTAGAGTGTACACAATGGGATTGAAGAGTGGAGTTGCTGCTGTGTAAAGCAGTGAGAGGGCTTTGTTGAGATTCAGAGCCTGGCCTTTTGCAGGCACCACGTATATACTTATTAGTGTCCCAAAGTAAGTGACAACCACAGTGAGGTGAGAGCTGCAGGTGGAGAAGGCCCTGTGCCTTCCTTGGGGAGAAGGGATTTTCAGAATATCAGAGATGATATGGAGGTATGATACAATGATAAGCAGCAGAGACACTGAGGAAATAACTGACGAAACCACAAAGACTTCCATTTCAACAAGGGTGGTATCGGAGCATGCCGCTTTTACAAGTGAACCAAAATCACAGAAGAAGTGGTCAATCAAGCTCTGCCTGGAGAACTGTAGCATGCAGAGAAACAGGCTGGTGATTGTCGAAGAGAGAAAGCCAGTCATCCACGCAGCTACGGCCAGCTGAAGACAAAGTGGCTGGCCCATGAGAACCACGTAATGTAAGGGGCGGCAGATAGCCACATATCTATCATAGGCCATCATTGTAAGAAGGAAGCACTCGGTGGTCACCAGGAAACCTGAAATGTGAAACTGTGAGATGCAACCAGAAAAGGAAATAGGAGATCCTTCAGTCAACATGCCACTGAGCATCAAAGGAGCAATTGTGGTTGTGTACCAGACCTCAACGAAGGACAAATTTACAAGAAAAAAATACATTGGCGAGTGAAGGTGAGAATCAGCAGACACAACAGCAATTATGAGGATGTTTCCAATAACTGTTAATATGTAAATGGTAAGAAACACTGTGAAAAGGAACGGCTTTAGTTCAGGACGGATCTGAAATCCCAGCAGTAGGAATTCTGTGACACCAGTTATGTTGCCCAAGCATGCCTTGTCAACCATGGCCATCACCTACAATAGGGAAAACATTGTTTCAAGTAAATGTAGTTATTGTTGTGGCATGCCCATTAAGAGTACCAGATAATACATGTCATGATCACCAAGTTACTTTATCCGGCAGTTATGTCTAACAGCATTGTAATAAAGCAAACACATAGCAACATATTGAAGAAAGAACCTTTCATATTCATTACATATTTAAATATAAAGTGCATAGATGGTTCATGGCATTACAGTGGGATTGACTTTTAATTGAGTTGTTATGCGATCTAGTCCCAGTCCCTAATTCAGCATACCCTGCAATATTGCGCTATTAGTACATTAATCATATATGCTTTCTATCTCAACCAGGTTCTGTGAAAATATTTAGATTCTGCTTCTATAATTTGAATGCCATTAGTAACTTTGCATAGAGCCATTTCAGCTCCTATGCATGCCATGTTTCTCTCACGAACAATAGGCTCAGGGCATGCTGACCTTAGTCGAGTGCTTCCTGGGCACAGGAATAAAAGGCGTTTTGTTATTTCCTTTATACATTTGCATATCGGACATCTGAGTGTTGTGAAGTAATACTGCGATTGGTATATTGCCAAAACAAAACTTTTAAATATAAGTTTATATGAATTGTTTATGTAGATTTTGGGTACTTGTGTATGTTCTTTTGTTTTTGTTATCATTTTCACCCTGATGCCTACGGGCTAGTATGTGCTATACAAATAACAAATATAAATAAAATATAAAGCTGGCTTAATCAAATCTAGATATCCTTCTTTACCAGACTCTCTTTTCATGTTCCAAAATGTGCTAATCCCTGAAGAGCTATAAAGAGTGTGTGCAAAATATTAATGACTTCTCATGTAGATAGTTCATATATTTAGGCTTTATCAATACCTTTTTTTTCAAATTTGTCTTTATTGAAAAGTTTGTATCAGTGAGGCATACATTTGAGCAGCTTTACAAACCCCAATGCAACCCTTGCCCTCAACCTCATTCTCCTATGGATCATCAATAAACTGCCCTCTTACCCTCCACCTGCCTCTCCCCCACCCCTCCTGGTACCCTCGATCTCTCACAGACCCCCCTTATTTAAACCGCTATTCCCTTAAAACTTGTTAAAGCCATTAACCATAGGCGCTCACACTCACCTCTGGAGACCTGTATTCCTGTTTCCTTAGTGTTGGAGGCCCCTTAAGCTGGTTCATTGTGTGGACCGTTTCATGCCCCTATGTTCGTTCTCTCTGCTCCTCCTCACCCCGCTCTTCCTCCGAGCTCAGATATTTATCGACAAATCCTCCCCACTCCATCTCCAGTTAACCCGCCCGGTCATGCAATCCAGCTGTTATCCGTTTCATCACATAGAGGTTATTTGCAACATTTAACCATTCCTTTTTATCTGGAGTCTGTTTGTTTTCCATTTCGTGGCGAGACATGCTCTTGCTGCTAGGAGCAAGCCTGAGGCCATCCCAGGCATCCTACCATAGTCCCCTTCCAGTTCCTCCACTCCAAATAAGACTAACAGGGGGGACTTGGCTCTGTTGATCCAATCCACTTCCTTAATCCATTACAGGACTTCCTCTCAGAAAAACTGCACGCTTGGGCAGCCCCACCACATGTGCCAGTAGTCGCCCTTCTTTCCACACTCCCGCCAACAAAGTGGGCTGGCGTCTTGGTACATTTTAGCCAGTCTAACTGGGTCGAGTTGCCACCTATGTAGGAGCTTGATGCCATGCTGTTTATATTGACTTGATACTGAGGTCTGGTAGGCACTCCCATAGTGCAGCATCTATATCCCCTTCCAGATCCCTTTCCAACCTCACCCTCAGGTTCTCTGTTGGTTCCCCCCAAACCCTGGATTCTATGAGGGCCCCGTACATCGCTGAGATCAATCCCTTCATCTCTGTTCTAGTATCCAGAATTCTTTCAAAGAGGGGCAGGTACCGCTGTATTTGTTAATAACATGCCCTTTCAGTAAGGACCCCTTTCAGTTGTAGTTACAGGAAGACGGAAAGTTTCCCTATACCAAGTGCTTCCTCCAACTCATGTATGTCTATGAGCTTGTCCCCTTTCAGTAACTGGCCTACCCTCTCTAAGCCGGCCTCAAACCATGTTTGGAATCTTTCCGGATTAGGAATTGCATCTGTCTCCCGGGACCCATAGGTGTCCCACCGGGTAAGGCCACATTGTGACCCACCTCATTTCCATGCCTTACATCCAGATGTTCCATATGGTCCTCAATATGGGGTGTTCGCGAATTCTACTGGGGATTCTGTCTCTTGGTACTCACAACCATTCTACCACTGTGGCTGGCCGCAAGTGGTTGTTGTTGAGCGCGATCCATTGGAGGTCCCCTGTTCCCTGAGATGTGATATAAGAACCCTGAGTTGGGCTGCCTTATAATACCAGTTCATATCTGGCAGTCCCACCCCACATTTTCCCTTGGGGAGCACAAGTATCTTCCATGCCATCCTGGCCTTCTTTCCCTGCCACAAGAACCTCGATAGGGAACACTTAATCTCCCAGAAGAATGCCTCAGGGACACTGATAGGGAGTATCTGAAATAGGTACAAAAGTCCTGTGATGACCACCATTTTTATTGCCTTAAGGACCCCAGCCATGAAACCGTGAGCTTACTCCATTTCGCCAGGTCCTGTTCAAAATGTGGACTTCAGTGGGTTGAAATTGGTATCAAAGAGCTTCCCCAGGTCTTTGGTAAGGTTAATTCCCAGGTCTATTAACTTCCCCCCACTAACTTGCATTCCCAGGGGCTCTAATATTTCCATGCCACTTTCTCTATCCATGCCCAGTGGAAAGATGATAGATTTTAATTTATTCATCTTCAGTCCTGCGAGGGCACCGTAGGATTCTATCTGGTGGACTGCGGCCACTATGGAGGTCAGAGGGTTCACTATGTGCAGTAACATGACATCTGCGTACAGGGCAAGTGTATATTCTTCCCCTCCAACACATATTCTATCCATTCTGCAGTCCTCCCCAATCATCTCTGCAAGGTGATCAAGGGAGAGTGCGTATAAAGAAGGGGAGAGAGGGAACCCCTGCCTGGTCCCTCTTCCCAGGTCGAACCGTTTGGAGTATCCCCCATTCACCCCTAGACAGGCCTTTGGGGAAGCGTATAGTGACTTTGTGCCATGGAGAAAGCAGCCCCCTATACCAAATTTGACAAGTACTTCTTCCATAAATTCCCATTCCAACCGATCAAATGCTTTTTCAGCATTTACTGAGAGAAGGGCTGAGTCCCCTCCTCCACCGTGGCTTTCGTGCATCAGGTATAAGGTCTTCCTCAATGCGTCCACACCCTTCCTGCCCTTAATAAAGCCCACCTGATCCGGATGGACCAAACCTGGCATGTAGTACTCAATTCCTGCTGCCAGTACCCAGGTGTACATTTTTGCATCTAGGTTTAGGAGGGAGATCGGGCAATATGCACCACATTTCTTAGGGTCCGTCCCTTCCCTTGGTATCACCAAAATAAATTCCCTCAAGAAAGACTCTGGTGCTTTACCCGTCTTCATCACATCCGTAAAGAGTTCAACCATGAAAGGAAGTAGGACATTAAGAAAAGCCTTGTAGAATCCTGCGGTGTACCCATCGTCCCCTGGGGCTTTCCCCACCGGCAGTCTTGCAAACGCCTTCCAAATTTGTTCTAGTGTTATGGGAGCTTCCAGTATGGCCGCTTCCTCTCCTTTCAGTCTGTTGGCCAAGTCCTGCAATCCCTTCCACGCCAGGAGTACGCTTGATTTATATAGGGTCTCATAGAAGGAGGCAAAAGCCTCCTGGATCCCATCTGCGGATGGCTCTGTTGCTTCGCCCCCCTCTATTTCTGCAACCAATCTTTGCCCCCTCTGCCCTTTTAATGTGGCCGCCGGGAGTGCATCTGCATTATCGCCTTTTTTGTAAAGTTTCTGTTTAAGAAATTGCAGGTTACGTATTATCTTCCCCTCCTCAAGGAGCTTCAGTTCTTCCTGTTTCCCCATAGCCTTCCTAATGGCCTCCTCCCTCCCTTCCCCCAGCGCCTGTGCTCGCTTATCCAGGTTGTGTATCTCCTCCCATAGCCTTTTCTCAATCAGGCCCACTCGCTTTTCTTCTGTTCTCCCTCCTTAATCAATACTCCCCTCCAAGGTGCTTTCCCCGCCTCCCACAACGTTCTTATGTCCACTTCCCCAGTGTGATTAGTGGCAAAGAATTCCTCGATTTCCCTGGCCATCTCCTGTCGGATCATCGGGTCCTTTCATAAGAACTCGTTGCATCTCCATTTGGTCCCCCAACCCCGGGTTCATGGCCGACCCAGCCCAAGTCCAATGTTACCATGTCATGGCCAACCAAGAATTTGGGCACATTTCTGCATTCAATGCCTCCTCTCACATGCCCCTTGAAGCATACACATAGTCTATTCTGGTATATGTTCCATGGGGTGGTGAATAAAAGGTATATCCCCTCTCTTGCGGGTGAAAGTAGTGCCACATGTCCCGCAGGCCATGTAGTTCCAGAGTCTCCTGGATGCCTCCATGGCCCGGCATCCCCCTGCCTGGCCCCTGTCCTGGATGCCCTGCCTTTCCAAATTCGCACCTGCCCATATGTTAAAGTCGCCTCCAATAATGAGGTGTCCAGAACTCTCCACCATTATTTTAGGGAGGATAATATTCAAGATATTATGGATATTATGCAAGTGTAGGGTGGCTGAGAGGAAATGGTTGGCATCTTGTTCATCCTCTGAAAATTGGCCTACCGCCTGCTCCAAAGGTAATACCGACTCTCGGGCTTCACTAAGAAGGAAGAACACATCCAAGCCCGCATTTCTACGGCATCTAACAACTCGGCCAAACTCTTTAAAATCTGTACGGAGCTGTCCAAATTGCTGCAGTCTCTACCTCTCCTGTCCCTTCTTAGGCCCTCTGTTCGGCACTGGCTTCTCACTTCATATTTAAAATCCAGGATATCCTGTCCACCCTCTCAGCTTCTCCTGCTTCTCCCTCCAGTCTCTCCTCTTCCTCCCTCCCCCCTGTGGGCACCCCCTCCCTTCTCTGCCTTCCCTCTCTTCTCCCCAGGTGAGGTTTCTAGACAAGTCCGATCTATGACAATCACATCAAAACACGTTCTTCCCTGTTCTTCCAAAGCCATCAAGGAGCACATTGACACCCTCGCTCCAGCCCTAGCTGACTTCTGCAACTTTTGTTTCGCCTACGGAATCTTCCCCTCGCCCCTGAAGCACTATCTTGTGAACCCTCTCCTAAAGCATCCATCAGCCGACACGTCCCTTCCGGCAAACTATCGCCCAATCGCTATTACTCTATTCCAGGGCAAATTCCTAGAAAAGCTGTCCATCTCCCAGCTTAATTTTCACACTGAATTTGTTGGTTGTCTCCATGACCCTCAGTCTGGCATCAGAGCAGCCAGAAGCACGGAAACTGCTCTTCTGAAGATCGTCGAAGTCCTACTCTTTAACCTTGATTCTAATATCCCCTCTGTCCTCATCCTACTTGTTCTCTCTTCTTCCTTTGACACAGTCTACCATGGCATCCTGCTCAACTGGTTCTGTGATAATCTGGGTATCACTGATCAGGCTCTGGCCTGGCTGACTGCTTTCCTCTCTGACTGATCCTCCCAGGTCCAACTTGGGTCCTTTGTCTCCTCTATCTCCCTCTCCACCTGCAGTGTTCCCCAGGGGTCTAACCTTTCTCCCTGGTTGTTCAACCAATACCAGCCACCTCTCACTCACTGCATTGCTACTCTCTGCTCCAACTTCCGGTGCTATGCGTGTGACACCCAGCTCAACTTCAGACTCCCCTCTGCCTACTCTTTTCCTTCTCTGATCCCAGATTGTCTGTCTGCAATCCAGGAGTGGTGCGCCGCCAATGATCTCTGCCTGAATGCCAACAAGACGGAGATCCTCCTTATCAGCATCCCTACACCCCTCTTTCCTGCCACTCTCTGGCTGGCCTCCCTTGCCCCTCCTCCTACCCTCACCCGTGAGCCTAAGAAGCTTGGGGTTATCTTCGACTCCTCACTCGCTTTCTCTCCTCATATTTCTGACGACTCTAAGAAGTCTAACTACCAACTTCACCTCCTCAGAAGTATTCTTCCTTTCCTCTCCTTCCCCCAGAGGCTCACTGTATCTAGAGCTCTGGTTCTCTCTAGGCTTCACTATTGTAACAGCCTCTTTTTAAATCTGCCTGCCTCTACTCCTCTACTCTCAATACTCTGCAACTCATCCAGAACAGGACTGCGAGACTTGTCCTTGGCTTCAAGCCCAGGGATTGTATCTCTCCAGCACTGAAATCTCTCCATTGGCTCCCAGTTACTGCAAGGATCAAGTTCAAGACCCTTTGCGTTGTCCGCAAGGCCCTCTGGGGCCTGGGAGCAAAATATCTGCAGCGTTCTCTTCTGAAGTATCTTCCTACTCTAGCCCTTCGCTCCTCCACCTCCAACTCCTTGAGTGTCAGTCGGTTTTCCAAGCAACGAGTTGGGGGCAGATCTCTCTATTCGGCTGGTGCCTCCTTCTGGAACAGCTTCCCAGCCTCTCTGAAGCTTGAGCAGAACCATCTCCGGTTCTGGAAGCAGCTCAATACTTTCCTTTTCGCTTCTGCCTTCTCTCTTCATCTACCTTGCTGATCTCATGTCTGATATTGCACTGGTGACCTGGCTACCCTCTGAACCACGGGCCCAGGTCCCTGCCCTCCTAGTTGCATACCTGCACTGCCTCCTGGCAACCCTGCACTTCAGGCTGTATTTGCAACCCTACAAACCCCCAACCTGCACTTATCCAACACTTGTTTTTTTTTAACTTAACCCTGCACTGCCACCTGCTGGCCACACTTCTTGTTTTTTTAATGTCTGATCATATGTATTGCACTTGATCCTCCTCCCCTTCCCCCGGTACTTCTCCCCTTCCCTCTCCCCAGCACTTGTGTGACCTCAATGTCACTGGGCCTAGTAAGATCGTTGTCTTGCCCCCCCTTGTTCCCCTCGCCTCCTTGTTGTGCCTTGAAACACTTGTGTATATCATATCAAGAATCTCAGCTGGCCCTGGTTGGGTGCATAGATTTTGGCAAGTGTAAAATGCACATTCCTAATGGTACCTGAGACCAGCAGGACCCTCCCCATCACATCTGACCAGACCTTGAACACCTCCATTTTAAGGGCTCTGGTAAGTAGAATCCCACCTCTGCCCTTCTTTCCGGGCCCAAGCCACAATATAGCTGGCCTGCCAATCTTCTAGGAATGTTTCTTTCCTCCCCCTTATAGTATTGGTCTTCTGGAGTAACATGAAGTCCAGCTCTACCCTGCGAAATTCCCTTGCGACCAGTGACTTTTTAGTAGGGGAGTTCAGGACCTTTTCATTAAGTGTCCCAATCCTCAGTCGCCTCCCTTGAGGACAACCAACTGCATCATGTTACCCTACTACGGATCTCCCGTCCTTGCCCTTTGGCTGACTTCGACCATTCAACTTGAACCATGTAACTGGGAAATAATGCAATACTAAGGAAGGTCTCTAGTACCAGTCCCCCCCTGCATCTCCCTTGCCCGAGCAGCACCCGGTTCACCCCAGTCATCATAACTAACGTGTGACTCGACCACCAATTGGACCACCAATTGGACCCCCTCAACTCAGGTCCCAGCCCTTCAAACCCCTTCATTTCAGAGCCCCACTACACCCACCCACCTTCTTTGTCTAACTCCCCTTAACCACTTCCCGTCTGACCCTGTGGGGGCCCTGGCCACCCGATACCAGGTGGATATCTTTATGTAATTTCACACCAGACAAACCCCTCTCTGCCCGTCCACCCTGGTGGTCTGCCCCTCATCTTAATGTCACGCACAATATTCATAGATACGTTTTCCATCATCCGGTGTCTGCTGATGGGGACTTAAGCTTCCTGAAATTCCTAGATCCCGGCATTCTCTGTCTTTTAGGTCCCTTAATGCTCCATCATTTCGTCCCAGCCTCCTGCTCCTTGGTCCCCTCTGGGCCTCCAGTGTCACCTAGTAGTTTCCACGTGGTCCCCCATATTTCCTCCTAATTGGACAGTTTATATTTAGTTCTGTCCACTTCGAAGGATATGGAGACAGAAACCCCATCTGTATCGGATTCCCTTCTCATTCATCCACTTCGATAGAGGTGAGCACAGGCGTCTCCTTGCGAGTGTCAGCGAGGACAGTTCTTGGAAGATCATTACCCTGGTGTTACTATACATCACAGGACCCTTCTTTCTCACCTTCTCCACAAACTTATGCTTGTCTTGGTAGTTATGGAATCAGGTGAGAACCGATCTGGGACCGCCTGCTTGGCCTCCAGCCCTGTGAATCATTTCGATTTTGGCCTCATCAATGGTGTCATCCTCAAAGATGAGTTTGATGACTTCGTGGAGGATTCTCCTCAAGTCTATTTCCATCTCCCCTTTCTTATCTGAGACCCCAAAGAGTCGAGGATTGCTCGGCCTCTCTCTGTTTTCGATATCATCCATCTTCAGTATGATCTCCCCCTCTCTCCTTTCCATTTTAGACATTCTTACATCCATTTGAATCTTCATGGCTTGATTTGTTGTGCTCCACTTCTATGATCTTCCATCTTGTTGATCCTCTGAGTTATCTTGTCGACCCTTCCATCGATACCAGCCCCCATGCTCCGGATCTCCTCCATCAATGCCGCCAAATCTTTCTTTGTAGCCATCGATTCCTCCCCGTGGATGCCATGGCGGAGGGATACGCTGTTTCTCCCGGTTTCTCCCTCTGTGTGTGACCAAAGCCAGCCAGTTTGGATCTCACGTCCATGTGCTTTCCCTCACCGCAGGGCATGCTGTCCCTTGTATGTGGGAGCCCAACTGCCGTAGGTCGACTCACCTCCAGCTGAGTTCAAGAAAAGGTCTCCTATGCCCTATGGGCTAGCCAGCAAGCAATTTGTTCTCTTACAGGATACTCATCAAGGGCTCCTATGGTCACAAACAGCCGCCCCTCCAACCTGTCTCCAGGATCACCTCACCGTAGGTGCACTGCATCAGGTCACACTGGTGGGTAGAACTCACCTCTTTGACAACTTGTTCGTTGTGCTCCTTCCTGCAATCAACTATTCTGCCCTTTCTGGTGAACAGATGTTAGTGATCCTGGTGTATGTGTTGGTATGTACAGGAGGTGGGCACATGCCCATAAATAGGAGGCCCTCACCTCCAGGGGTCTTCTCTGGTGGCTCCGGCTCCCCTGCGACTACTTCCTTGTGCTCCACCATCAACCTTTTCCCGCTGCCTCCCATGGGGTGGGGCTCGGCTGCTTCTGAGGAGAGCCCCACACTTGCTCCTGGCAATCTCACAGTGATGAGGGGTGATGTGAAGGGGAGGCGGGCACACGCCGCTGGATTGGCGGCCCACCCACACCTCTCCCTGGCCTTCATGAATGTTCCCGCGTGGGCTCCACTCCCCAAGTGAGTTCAATCTCCGGGCCCCTGACTTCCAGCCCCTCCCCCACTGTTCCACCGTGGGGCGGGATTGTGCTGTCTCGCGCTCGGACCCTGCATTAGCTCTCCGGCCTACTATGTCCCCTGGGGAATGCTGGGCCTCTCTGCCCTTGTTGTTCGCTCTGCAGGCAGGGGGTGAGGGGGGACGAGGGGAAGCCAGCCACCCACCTCTTTAAATCCGCTGGACTCCGTGGACAGCGCTCCTCCTCTGAGCTGCTCTCTTTTTCCTCCTCGTCTCTCACTTGGCCGTATTCCACCGGGACCCAGCAAGCCCCTCTCACAACAACAGGACCCTCCATGCGTGGGGGGACCCAGCTGGGTGCACGCCTCTGGTGTGGATGGGCCCAGTGCCCCTGTTCCCAACTGCAGCCTCAGCCTGGCATTCTTTCAGGTGGCTGCCAGTCCCAGGCAATTCAGTTGGAGCCTTCTCTTCACTTTCCCAGGCTTCAGGATACACTCAGTTCATCCCCTTGCAGGGGGCCGTTGCACCCCAAATTTCTCTGGGATGTTCCTTGGGTGTTGCCACTTTTTCTTTCGGGTGGGTTGTTTTAGGGGACTCTGATCCCCTGTAGACCCGGCGAGTAGAGAGCTTAATGCTCATGCTGCCAACATCAGCGCGCCCCCAAGTGGCCCCCTTATCAATACTTTTGAGACTTCATCAATGTCGGCTGTGTTAATCCACATGTGTGAGAGCCCCAGTTTAAATAGCACTGATTTCAAGTGTCTGCACCATGGAATGGAATGTCCACCCTCTTGTGTCAATAAATCAGAGATCGCTTCTCTGTAATTTGAAAAATAAGGGGAGACTAATAATCAAATCCAGTTGCATACAGGCTTGAAAATGTTTTCATCATCTATACATTTTTGGTTCAGCTCTATGTGTAGCAAGTTGTTCTAGGGCTTTTGTGTAAGAGTAACATTCCCAGTACGAACTCATGTTCAATAACAGATACCTTTATAGAGTCTATGTAGCCCCAAAACTCAGAGCCATATAGCACTGCTGATTTTGCTTGCATATTATAAATATTAAGGGCATGGGAAATTGACACATTCCCAGTCCTTGTTGCACAGTTAAGGATTACATTACATGATCTCTCAAGTCCAATGCAGGATGTTTCTATCGGTTCAGTCCCTTTACAGTGACCCCTCAGCCTACCTCCTAAATAATTACCAAATGTAGTCATGGTGGTATTTTCGATGGAGGGTAGAAAACCATTATTTTCGTCTTATTCAGATTAATCAACAGCCCAATTTCTTTTTGAAAAGTTACAAAAGAGTGTCGGAGCCCCTCTACTGAGATCGAACATGGGTCAAATATGAATTGAGGGGCTCCCTGAATTAGGCAGGGTAATCCAGACGTGGACCCTTGCTCACTTTGCTTAAAGAGGCACAGCTCCACCTCACTAATGCGACCCGGCTAGGCCGAAACACATGTCTAGGGTTGCTTTTGGTACTCTTGTTCAGAGGAGAATTGCCCAGCATTTCGTGCAGGACTGCCCTTGTGGGTGGGACAAAGACTGATATGCAAATGGATAATTCTTCTCTGTGAAAGGTACAATGTGCCCACTCGGGAGGTTGTAGACCCTCCCGAGTGGGCACATACCTATAGAACAAGTTATTTGGCCCTGTTCATTCTCAGTAGAGGGGCTCCCAGACCCCATTTTTTTGGATATTTATTACAACCCTCGTTTTTCTGCCAATGTTCAGGATGAAGGTGCAATTGAAAGCTTTAATACAGCAATAAATAGACAGAAAAGCACCGGGTTCATACCTCTAACACGGCTATACATCTGTTTCTTGCATTTTCAATGCAGATGTAGCACAAAACAATTCCAATAAATTCACTTTGTGGCATAATCATAACAATGTATGTATTTGTTTTGTTTGTCTGTTTATTTATTGAGACAAGGCCAGTACTCTGGACTTGTCGAAGGGGACTGAGGACCCCTCTCAGCCGGGGGTGGGAGGCATAGAGAGAAATCCAGAGCTAGCCTTAAATCTAAGGGCCAGATCTAGTGAGAAGGTCTCAGTTCCTGCCCCCCTTGTGCTACTATGCTATTGTGCATACCACCTTTGGCACATGCCATACCGCTTCAACATGTTGCTTGCTAGACCATTTTTTCCTTTCACAGAATCAACAGTACCGAGCAGAGCCAAATCAGCAATGGAGATAAGTACCCTCCAAAGCCCCATGTGAATCACAACAAATTCTGAGAAGTCAAGGCCTGAAGGAGAGAGAGGAAATGGGCCAAAGCAGTAATGAAGAGAGCTTCCTCCAACGCCCCGCGTGCACCGCAATGAATTTGAAGAAGCCGAGACCTAAAACGGACAGCAAGCTTCCAGCCAACAGTGCTGCTGGCATTACCATACTATGGAAGGGGACGCAGCAAGGAGAGATAAAGAACCACCCGAGCAGCAACGTGTAGCAGCAGAGGAAGCCACGCCCCGCTCAGCTGTCCAGACCACTACACTTCAGAGACGTCACTATGGACCCTAGATCACCAGAGAAGAGTTAGCAGATTTTTTAACCCTGAAAAGTACTATGGATATTATCTGGGGTTTGGACCACCAACCCTCTAACACGAACTTGGAACTCTGGGCCGTCATGGCTCCATCGCGGCAAGCCCATGTAGAGAAAGTGGGAGGGGCTTAACTTACATAGTTTGCAACACCTCCAGAGCACAAAAAGAACACGCAGATTGGATAAAGTCAGCAGGGCATTGGCAGGAGGAGGTGGAAGTAAACATTGGTGCAACAGGAAGCAGGAAATGTGTTTTCTTTTGGCTGAGGTCGGAAGTGGAGGATAACCAGAGAGCAGCAGGAGGAAAGAAGGAGCAGAAGATTATGGAGGCAATTTCTCTGCAGGTGAGGTGTTGGCCATGGAGTAGACATGGTTCTGTAGTGCGAGTGTGAGTGATTGTGTGGAATGTGTATAGATAAGATACTGTAAGGAGTGTTTGTGAAGCAAATGATCCTGAGTGACTTTCTGTAGTAGTAGTGTGGAGGCAAGAGTGGTACTTTGGAGCTGGGGAGTAGGAGTATTGTTGAGGAGGGTGTAGAGAGTTAGTAGCAGTAATAGCAGGGAGGAAAGTGCAGTAACATCAACGTGTGGTGGCGCAGACTAGACTGTGTGAGATAACAGAAGCAGAGGAGAGAGAGTAAAGGTGGGAGATGGGGAGACAGTGTAGAGTGGTAGAAGGAGTAGCTGGAGGAGCAGTGTCGGAGCTGGGTTAAAGGGGGTGCTTGTTGTCTACCCTGGCTCCAACCTGGCAGTAGGGGTAGGAGCCGAATATGGCATGTGTCATATGCCAGTGACACGTGCCACTGCATGTCACCACTACAAGTGACACGTGCCACTAACAGGTGTCACATGCCATGCCGAAAAAAGGTTTCACGTGCTCATGGTAAGTCTGTCTCTTCGTTTTTCAAATTATACTCATCCTTTTTAAAAATAAAAATACGAAGCGCCATTCATAATCCTTCTTTAAAAATAAAATTGTGTGACTCCATGGACGATTCAAACTCAAGACCTCATGCTTTCAGACCTAGCTCCATTAAACACTACGCCACTACTCTCGCGCCATGTGATAGTCAAATTCTATCTCTAATGTGAACTACTGCATGGTTCAATGATGCTCCTTTTTTATTTTAAGTTACATCTCAAAATAAACGGCATGTGCGATTCTGAAAGTTTGTAGGATAGAAACAATTTACTGAAAGTATTTGCATCTTGTGCTTTTCTTGCATAATACTAAATTTAAAAAACAGTTAAATCCAAAACCTTTTACTGTGTAATGCTTTAAATGTCAAACATGTATTGTGTACATGTTTTCCAAAACAGAATGGACGCAATATTAAAGTGTGTGTGTTTGTACATTAATTGATACGTTTCACACTTTACTGTACGAACTGTGATAAATACAGTACAACCATATCCTACTGATAATATTTATAATTTATATATCAGAGTATATGCACGATCATGAAAACATCATTTACAAATGTTGCTAAATCTTCCGATTTAGGGCCCAATTCATAGAATCCAGAGCAGAAGCAGAGCAAGTGCGGTGTGCCGAGAAGGAGCGTGTGCCACGCGTGCACCAGCTGTGGCGCAAAGCAGCAATTGCGTGGCACGTGTATTCATGGATTTTCCGAGGCATCAGTAGCCGTGACGCAATGGACACCAAGTAGCGTCAGTAACGCCCCCAACACACCCCCTTGCGCAGGCAAAAGCCAGTGAAATGCCCAATACGGCACAAGACCTGCGCCATCCGTGACCCGCACACAGCCCCCCCATCGTGATTGCGTGAAAAATCAGAGTGTAACCCGCTTGCACCAGCCAAATCGCGTGAAAAGGCCTGTGCGTAACCCGTCCACACCCCAGCAAAATCATGTACCCCACTCGCATTAGCAAAATCTTGTGGGAAGGCCCGCATGCACCCCGTGATACACGCACAACTCCCCTGGAAGCAGACGCCTCCTCACGGACCAGCCAGACCCCAACAGTGGACCATACCCCGCAGGCAGCCCACACCACATGGCCCCCCATCACCTGTGACCACACCCCACAGGCAGCACATACCACATGGAATCTCCACCATCACCCGTGAACATACCCTGCAGGCAGCCCACACCACATGGCCACCCCATCACCGGTGACCACACCTCGCAGGCAGCCCACACCATATGGGACCCCCACCATCCACTGTGACCATACCCTGCAGGCAGCCCACACCACATGGGACCCCCACCATCACCTTTGAACATACCCCGCAGGCAGCCCACACCACATGGGACCCCCACCATCACCTGTGAACATACCGCACAGGCTGCCCACACCACATGGGCCCCCATCACCCGTGACCATACCCCGCAGGCAGCTCACACCACATGGGACCCCCACCATCACCTGTGAACATACCCCGTAGGCACCCACATCACATGGGGCCCCCACCATCACCTGTGAACATACCCCACAGGCAGCCCACACCACATGGGGCCCCCACCATCACCTGTGAACATACCCCGCAGGCAGCCCACGCCACATGGGGCCCCCACCATCACTAGTGAACATACACCGCAGGCAGCCCACACCACATGGGACCCCCACCATCACCTGTGAACATACCCTGCAGGCAGCCCACACCACATAACCACACCATCACCCGTGACCATACCCCGCAGGCAGGCCCGCCTCAAGTCCCCACCCCCACCAGTGATGGCAACCTGTAAACAGGCCCTGCCTCATGTCCCCACCCCCCACCAGAGATAGCAACCTGCAGGCATGCCCCGCCACATGTCCCCACCTGTGACAGCAACCTGCAGGCAGGCCCCGCCACATGTCCCCGGCCCCCACCCCAAAACACATTGGACCAACATACAATCACGCAGCACATGCCAACTAAAATGCCACCACACGCTGCATCCCCCTGGTGCAGCTCAACACCCATCCATTGGTCATGCTCCCTATGTGATGTGAATCCTAACATTGCAGATGCATGCATGTGCACATACATGAACAACATTGGTGAATAGCAGAGACACACAAATGAGTCATGGAGGAGTGAAACATGCACTAAACCGTTGAGACCAGATACCACTTCGATTTCAATGTAAAAAAATTATATTAAAAAACGTATCTAAGTCACACACAGTAAAAACAATAAATTAAACATGCATGAACCAAATCAAAAACCAAAATAAAGTGAAAACCCAAATCAATCTGATGTAAAAAATGAAAGAGTCAAAAATGTGGTCCTTGTCCATTAACATATGTGCAAATGAAATCACATATCATGTGAAAACCATTTCTTCATGGTTAAAAAAAACTGTTTAAATTAAAATCCAAATATTTACAAAGATCCAGGGTCCATGGTCCCAAAACATGTAGAAAAATCCTAAAAATACAATACGAAAATAACTATATACAAGATGCGGAGCAAAGTCCAGGAACTCCAAATAAAAATAAAAAACAAATGAAACCTACTCCTAAAGAACTGTATACAAAGGCAGCGGGCTAGTCCATCTCCTCACCATGCTCTCTCATAGTCTCCGCCAGGGCATCATCGAACACTGTGTCCACTTCCAGTAGGCGTGCCTCGGCTTCCCCCTCGAGGGCTTGCAGGGACTCCTCCATGCTCCTCTCGAACTCCCTGCTAGTCTCCTCAAGGACCTCTGCCCGGCTCTCTGTCCGACGCAGTGAATTCTCCACCCTGGCCATGGTGAGGTGCGCCTCCTGTGCCCGCTGCCGCTCTGCCCCGATTTGCTGGCCCAAACGCTCCAACACGGAAGGCATCCTTGTCGTAAGGTCCATGTTCGCCTCCTGCCCGATGGCCCATACCTGCCCCTCGATGATGAACGCACCGACTCCTGTTGCATTCTATCCTGAGCCTGCTGCTGCCAAAATGCCTGGTGCCTGCGCCACAAGGACAGCCTCTGGGATGATGACACCACCCGGGGCGGTGCCCTGCTGCTTGGTGCCTGCACTTCCTCCATTGCCAAAGCTCCTGTCGCTGCGGTGACAACCTCTGCTGAACTTCCTTTGACTCCCGACTGTGGCAGGGATGTGATCTCCACCAGACGGGCTGCCGGGGTTGGGACAGGTACACAGGAGGCCCTGGTGGTATCTGGGGCAGAAGACGGCAGGGAGGACGACTGACGCACAGAGGAGGAAAAGGAGGAGGGGGGGTTGCAGCAGTGGCCAGCACACGTACCAGATTCGTTATCAGGAACTGAGATAGTCAGTTAATGAGGCGACAGACCTCATCTTGATGATGTGCAAGCCCCCGATTGGAAGCCTGCACATCATCATGAATGCGGGCTGTACGCCTCGCAACGGTTCCACCCTGTCACGAATTGCTTCATCCACAAGTAGAGGAAGATCCATTTGCGTGGATACATCCGCCACATGCGGATGGGTCTGGCCTGAGGCATGCCCGCAGGTGCATACTGGTGCAGTCGCAGTTCCAGGGACAAGATCAGTCACAGGCCCCTCCACGGTGACCTGCACTGCCTCCGGCCCCTGATCCTGGACTGCACCAGTCACACCTACCTCATCACCCCTGCCAGGCCGCATGTGCTGGGCTGATATGGCCTCCTCCTCCTCTACCACCACCAACCTGGATGACTCCCCACTGTCTTCCGCATCTGACTGCCCCTGGGTGGGCTCACCTGTCCCTCCCACTGCCGAGGTGCTCACAACCAACTTCACCCTCTTGGGCCTCCCCTCAGCAGCTGTCGTGGACGCGGCACCAGTCTCCTCGCTACCGGAATATAACGGCACCTGGGAGGAGGACTAGGCCCTGCGTCTGTGCCTGGTGGAGGCATCCCTGCTGCGGTGCTCCATAGCGCCTTCACCGCCCTCTTCTTCCATCGTTGCTGTGGATAGGGAAACATAGAACACAAACATCAGGCCACTGAACATATGTGGGTATGTGTGTTTGTCACAATGCAAATGTACATCAGTGGCACTGTCAAAGGTCAGAACCATCATCACCCTCCAATACACACAGAGAATTGCCATTCACACACATTCACAAACATGTCTGTCATTCACAACAGACATTCACATCCATGGACAAGGCACTGACACAAGATCATAATTGTGTATTCAGATCACACACATCATGGGACATACACATCTCATTCACACACATCATCTGACAGTCATGAGGCAGGCCATGGAGCTATCACGTCACAGTGCACTTGAGGGCAAATTGGCAGCGGGAGGCAATCACAAATCAAGAACTCAAGTAACATACGTGCGGAGTGTTGGGCAGTCACACACACTCATTACTCAGACACATGCACATGTACACCATGCATGTCCAGAATGGTGACATAAGCACCCATATGTCACACCTCTTGCATGCCCCAGACCAGACACAGGTATGCAAACATGTGCACGTCGGTACATGCCGGTGCGCTTCACGCATTGCAACATAGACACCATTGATGTGGGACATGCTTGAATGGACTCACATGCACCACTGTCAGGAACATGCACACAGACATCTGTACAGGAGGCATGCCAGACATAAGGCCGAGGTGCACACTCCAGCCACACATCAACATTCACATGCACTATGGTGGACAAGAGCAAATGAACACTTACCAGTCGACTCCAGACGGAGCACCAACTCCTAGACCTGGGGGTTCAATGCTGGGTAGAAGCGCTCCAGAACCCTCATCTCGTCGGTGGTCAACCAGCCCTGGCACCTCGCTCGATCATCACCAGCCTTGATGAGGAACCGGGCCTTGTTGTGGGTCCTGGACTTGAAGTCTTCCCAGAGCTTGTGGACATGATGGTAGTCATGGGGTGCCACCCCCTCCGCATTGATGGCACCCACGATGTCCCCCAGATCTTCTTCCGTCCTTCATTGCTGACTTGCGATGGGCCGTGGAAGAGGGCATCATGATTCCCCAGGACTTGCTCCACCAGGATGCCAACTTCCCTGGGTGAGAAGCTGACAGCCCTCTGGCTCTCTGCCGGGGGGTTGCCACTTGCCTCAGACAGTGTGGTGTCAGACATGGCAACACCCGTGGCAGGTGTGGGTGGGCAAAGTGGTCCTGGGGCTGGGCTGTGGAGCGGTGGTATAGCAGTCGGGAGTCTTCAGGATCAGCAGAGGTGGTCAAAACAACAGGATCACTGGCAATGGCTGATGAGCAGGCACCAAACTGCAGGGCATCTGGGCAGCAGGCACACAGAGTGGGCTGGCAGTAGCAGATGGCTTGTAGGAGGCAGCTTTGGAAGTTGTAGGCAGGTAAATGGCCTTGTAGGCAGGAGAGTGGGTTTTCCATGTTCTTTTGCATGGCCGGGTGGAAACAGAGTGACTCCGCACGTGCGGAAACAGCGCGTTAGCGTGTAATCAGAGGAAAGGCCCTAAGCGCGTAAGTTACGAGACACTCGCTGGACGTTGGGCGTTGCCGTTCAGTATCGGGATAAAGGTCTGCATAGGACAACAGTGCACTGTATGTGCTTTTCGTGGGGACGGACACGTGAACTTCATATATTTGTGGGTTCACACGTGAATAGTTCACTACTATGGCAGTGAGTACTTCTTGTTTTGGGAGGGGAGTTGCCTACGCGCATGTGTTTTTTTCATTCTATGAGACAGACAGTGAGTTGTGCATGCATTTTTCCCACTGTGGTTGCCCCTTTGTGTCGCGTACCCCATTTTCAGTTCATAGTAGCCTACGTGTTCCTCGCTGATACATTTTTTGTGTTGCTGGGTGACACAGCTTATTGCAGGATGTTTTTTACTCACACATGGGCTACCGAGGGGTCGCGTACACGTTGATTTTTGTTTTTGGGGTGCCTGGGCATTGCATGACCCATTATTTTTTCACCAGGGGTCACATAGAGCCTTTCTGTAGCACAGTGGTACGTTTTCCATCAGGTACCCTGCCCCCTCACTCCAATTGCCCGGACAATTGTTGGCTGCACCTCCCATTGCGCTAGTCCATCAGTGCCATGACTGGGAGGGCAACAAGTGGGAAGGGAGGCAAAGGTGGGTGACTTGCCAGAGATGGCCAAGGTAGGCGACGTGGCCAGGGTGGCCCAGGTGGCCAAGGTGGGTGACGTGGCCAGGGTGGCCAAGGTGTTCCACGTGGGCAAGGTGTCCAGGCCCATGCAGGGAGAATTATGCCCCCCATCCAATCGGGGCGGGGAGATGCAGCAGCTGCTAACATACCCAGCACCCGTGGTCCTGGACAAGCAGTGCCATCTGCTGTCCAGAGCAGCCAGGGTGTGGAAGCTGCAGGGGAAGTTGCGGCTACCACTACCCAGGCTCAGGGTCAGCCAGCCCGGACTGTAGTGGTCCCGGCACAGGGACAGGGTGACTCAGTGGCCGATTTCAATGTCCCGAAGGCCAAGATACGCGCAGTGCAAGTTCCAGGCACGGCACCCGGGGATCTGGAGCAGCAATGTCATCTGCTGTTCACACCGGCCAGGGTCTGGAAGCTGCAAGGGCATCTGTAGCAACCGGCACCCTTGCTCAGGGTCACCCATCCAGGACTGGATTGGTCCCGGCCCAGTGTGACTCAGGGGCCAAGTCCCTTGTCACTAAGGCTAAGACATGTTTGGCACAGAAGCTGACCTTCTGTAGTTACATTGGTGGCTGATTCCATAGGGCAATCCACCTGTACTCCAGCCTCTACTGACCAGTGCGGTATAAGCCACTCAGTGTGTGGACCACCTTACAAGAAGCAGAAGCATGCTCCAGCGGTACAGGCTAAGACCCCAGACACAGCACAGGAGTCCCACACGTCGAGAAAGAGGAGTTTCTGTGATGAGGAACTGGACATGCTCCTTGGCTATATGTTGGAACACGGCCGTGACATGCTGGTGCAGGCAGGGAGCACACATACACCTGCTCAGCGTATGACCCACTGGCAGTGCCTCGTGGACCATATTAGCGCCTTGGGCTATGAGAGGCGCACAGCTAGTGATGTTGTGAAGCGTTGGGATGACCTCCAACACCGAGCAAAAGACAAGCTGGCTGCAATGTTCGCCTCTACTCTGATGACTGGCAGTAGGTCACCACCAGAGGACGATGAACTCACTGGACATGAGGAGATCGCCAGTGATTTCATTGCAGTGGAGCAGATCCAAGGCGTGGGAGACCTGCCAATGTATGAGGGAATGTCCGGTGAGTGGTGATGCGTGTGTGTACAGGCCATGTGTATGTTGCTTGCGTGATGTGTTATGATTGTCTGCCAGTTCAGGCTACATTGTCATGACTGCCATGTGTGACCCATGTGACTTTGGACTGATACGTGCTGGTTGTCATGCAGACTGCATACAAACCATTTGCTGCAAACAGAGGGAATTCTTATCACCACACCTGCTGCCTCCTTCCATGACACTCTCTGTCCAGCCTCTATTGGCCCTATTCTTGCCCCAAACTGTGGTTGCGGATAGGCTGTTAAGATCTTAAACTCAATAGTCGCCTTCAATCGTCACATGACTGACGTTTCTGTGAGGTCACCCTGCAAGTTACTAGTTCTCAGAGGCATTCTTCCTTTCATCTCAATCCCCAGCAGCTCACTGTCTCCATAGGACTGGTAATTCCTATGGTGGAATACTGCAACAGGCATTTACCAGGATTTCTGTGATTCTACACTCTTCCCTCTGCAACTCTGCTAGTCCTGGACTGTTTGAAAAGTCCTTTAGGCTTGGTGCAAGGTATCTCTCTAGGACTGTGATGATGGCACAGGTTCACAGTTGCTATGAGTGTTCATTCCTGAACCCTGTGCATTCTTAGCAAGTCCCTCTGGGTCCTGGGCCAGCAATTTTCTTCAACTCCACCTCCAGTATTTACTTCATTCTCATGGTCTTTGATCATCCCTTTCTTAGTCCCTCAGGGTCAGTTGCTCCTCATGGAAATTAGTTTGTGGTTCACGTCTGTGTTGATCTGGGGCCTCCCTCTGGTAAAGCCTCCCTGCCTCTATGTAACTGGAGGTGTAGCTTCTCCGGGTCTGCAGGCAATTCTGATGCTTCCTCATGTGTTGTGCTTTCTGTCCTCCTCTCCCCTGCTGTAGTCCCAGATGACTTAGAGAATGCACTTGCCACCTGCCCACACTGTTTGCTACGACACGGTCCTCTGAGCAACCATGTTAACCCATGCACTGCCTCCCAGCCACCCACCGCTCTTGGGGGTGGGGTTTACTGTATCCCTACAACCCACTACCAACACTTCACACATGATGACGGCACTTAACCTTACACTGCCATCAGGCCACGACATTGACATTACTGGATCTGTGTTTTTATTCATAGTTGAGGTCGTACCCATGTACTGCACTGCACCCACACACTTCTAAACCCTGTTATCCCCTTCAATATGCCTATTCACTTGCGTGATATCAATGTGACCTAGCATTATTGAATCCGTATGCCTGCCCTCACTGTATTACAACACCCTAGCGTTGTTGCACCCTGTGACACATGTGTGTGTTTTCTAATAGTGAATTCCATGAAATGTCATCTGACATGCATTGTACATAGCTCATGGTCAGTAGTATTCAACTTCCATCTGAGGCTGGTTAACAATTCTGGCATGGCTATGCTACGTGCCATCTGTGTATTGGCTTCAGTCATGTTTGTGGAAGGACTATGCCAGTCACATGCTTGTGTGTGATGCAGGTGCTATGCAGTATATGTGTGATTTTGCCCTTTGACACGCATCCATGTCTGATTTCAGGCTCCCCTTCCCTTTCAATGACACTGCATGCGTGCCTGACTTTGTGTCATGTGTGACATGGAAGGTACATGTGTTGGCTGACAGCATTGTAATACCTATGTGTGTGGCCTATGCTATTAACATTTGTGTTTTTTTTTTATTTGTGCAGGTGATGAGGCACTGGATGCATTGGAGGAGGATGTGGTGTGGTAGCCCATGAGAATCCATTGGTGCTACAGACCATCCTGGCCAGGGGTGTCTCTGAGTACATCTCTGAGGAAGCCTAAACCTCTGGTGCTGAAATGGACATGAAACCCTCATTGCTGTCGCAGGTGAGTGATTCTACTGTGGATGCTGTTCAGAGGTGTTTTGCAGCACACCACGACTGAACTGCGGCCAGACAGTCAGGTATTAGTGAGGAAGAGGAAGAGGCTGAGGGTAACCTGAAAGAGAGCTGTGTGTCATCCATGTAACACTGAACGTTGGAGGTGAAGGTGGCTATCATATGAGGCAGGAGGGCCATGTAGCCATTGAAAATCCATGGGGGTAGGTCAGATCCCGGGGGGAAAACGCAAGTAGAGGGAGTGATAGGGGAGAGGAAAGACCCCTGTTCCACCTGGGATGGGCTGTCGGAGTGAAAGGAGGTTAGCCATGCCAGGGCCTGATCAATGATGACCAAGGTATCACAGAGAAGTGCGATTAGTGTGTTGTGGTTCACCGTATCGAAGGCAGAGGAGAGGTCAAGTAGAACGAGGACAGAGGGAGAGTTAGAACCAAGATTTGAGAGCATATCTTCACGGGTGTTCAGAAGAGCAGTTTCCATGCCTCCGAGCCAACAGATTCAGTGCGGAGGGTAAGCTGGGAAATAGCAAACGTCTCCAGGAGTCTGCACAGGAAAGGAGTGATAGAGAACAGGCAATAGTTTTCCAGGAGATGGTGCACAAGGGAGTGCTTAAGAGCAGTGGTGGGGTAAACTCCAGTGGCGAAGGAGAGGTTGCAGAGGTCAGCAAAGGCTGGAGCGTGAGAGTCAATGTGGTCCTTGATGATTTTGGAGGGACAGGGGTCCACCTGTTTGGAGGAGGCTTTCATAGACCAGACTTGTTTAGTAACCTCCCCAGGTGTGACAGGGGAGACAGAAGGGAGAAGAAGGGGAGGGGTGGAGGTGGCCAAGGGTGGTACAAGAGATGTTGCTACATGAGGTGGTGAGGAAGAGAGGGAGGATAGGAAATCCACTGTTTTTGAGGTGAGTGTGCAGCCAGGGCCGAGCAAATTGCCTGGGTGGGTGCAATAGTGGCGGAGGCTGCGGTAGGGTTGGCTAATTCCTTTCAGACTTTGAAAAGTGTGTCTGTGTTATTGGATACCGCAGAGATGCAGGCTTGTATAAAGACTCTTTTCTCTGGGAGCAGATGCAGAGTTTATACTCCCTTTGGAGGAGGCGGCAGGCCAGTTTGTCAGAGGGTGCGCCAGAGGAATCCCGTTTCCATTTGGCTGCCCTGCTCTTCTGTTTAACGGAAGTTGATTTGGAGTCATACCAAGAGTTGCACTTTTTGGTAGGCTTCAGTCGTACCCTCATGACAGAGGCAAGAAAATAAAGAGCATTGGAAACAGAGAGGTTAAAGTTTGAGAGGGCTGTGGCAGGGTGGGAGTCAGTCGCAGGAGTGGAAGGAGCATAATAGCTGGAGGCAAAGGCAGCTACTGAGACTCTTTTCATGGGTTGGATGACCTTGTAGACGGGAGGCAGTGCCAGGCTTACCTATGCAAGGGGAGAAGGGAGCTTCAAGTGAGAAGAGAGGAGAAAATGATCAGTCCAGGAGAGAGAAGTAGTGAGAGGGATAGCAGAATGACAGTTGAGAAGAGAGCATCCAAGGTGTGGCCAGCGCTGTGCGTTGGGCCAGACGGTAAGATGGAAAGAAAGGGAGAGTGGCAAAGGTTGCATAAAGGTCTTAAGGAATCAGGTGAGTCGATATGGATGTTGGGATCACCCAGTAGGGGGAGATAAGAAGAGGAGGAAAGGAGAGAGGAGGCCAGGTCAGCCCATTACGAAAGGAAGAGGGAGGGCTGACCAGGTGGCCGATAGAAGGTGGACAGCAGCAGTGAAGAGCTTGGAGAGAGGGACAGCCTGCAGAACAGGCACTCAAAGGATGAGTAGGCCTGAGTGGGAAGGACAGTCCCAGGGATACACTCAGTGAAGATCAGTGCCACTCCCCACCTGGTCTGTTTGGTCTAGGAAGAGAGAGCATTGTGAAGCATTCTGGGAGAAGTGTGTCAAAACCTGTGACAGAGCAATCCTTGAACCAGGTTTCAGTGATGGCAAGAACATCACAATCCAGGAGTTCAAGGAGGTTGCAGATGTCAGAGGAGTGTTTGACAGCTGAGCGAGTGCTTACCATGGCAATGTGGAGCAGATTGCAATCAGTGAAAGAATACAGGGGGAGCAGGGGACAGTGGACCCCCCTAAGTGACGATAGTGCCTGAGGGACAGAGGTAGAAGGGGGCAGAGGAGCCAAGGCCGGTAAGGGAGCTGGGACCATAATGGGGGAGGAGGGAGCCAGTGCGGGAGGCACCAAAGGGTCCAAGGGAGCCCCAGATACAGTGTTAGTGGGTGATTGGTTCACCCAAGAGGAGAAGGCAGACAGGTTGTCAATGTGTGGGGTGGTGGCAAGAAAGCCATGACGAGGGTAGAAGGGCAGTTAGGAGGTGGCAAGGGAGCCAAGGTGGGCACAGCTGGCATGGGAGCCAGGGCATCTGAAGGAGCTGGTGCAGAAGGCAGAGGGAGGTTTATAAGGTGGGGGAGGGGCCTATCACAGAGTAGAAGGTTGGATTGAGGACCCTGGACCATGATAGTACCATTGCAATAGACATATATAATGACCCTGGAGGTGGAGAGGGCAAGAAAAACCTCTGAGCGGGTGCCACCATTGATGGGTGAAGAAGAGAAATGAGAGAGAGGAGCAATCATATGGAGAGTCCATAGGACGGGTGAGGGAACGACATAGAGTATGTCTGTGAGAGTCTCTCTGGCATTTGCAATGACGTAGGTGCCTGCAATTGGAAGGCCTGGGTTAGAGCTCAGTATGTCCTTCCTGAGGTTCTTCCTGACAGACTTAGTAAGGGGTGAAGGATAAGAGATAGAGAAGCAGTTTGAGAATGTAGGAGAGATAGATAGCGCCATAGCAAACTGCAGAGAGTGAGGTACACTTAACCAGGCTGAGGCCACAGAGGTGCAGCGAGAGCAGAAGGTAGAGGGGGGAGACAGGGAACAAGACTGGGAGAAAAACAATGGGAGCTGGGGGAGGTAATATGCACAGAAAAATAGTGAACACGCAGAGGAAGGGGGGGTAGCAGGTGTAGGGCTGAGGGGAATAACAGCACAGAGGGACAATGGGACTGAGGAAGGGTGAGGGAACCGGTAGCAGACTAGACAGAGTACAGAGAGGTGGACTTGTTAACACATTCTCATGAAAAGCAGGTTATGCACACAGCTAAAAACAAATGTAAACAGGAGCAGGACAATCAAGATGTGCACCCAACTAAAAACAAATTTAAACAGCAGTGGGACAATCAAGATGTGCACACAACTAAAAACAAATTTAAACAGCAGCGGGACAATCAAGATGTGCACACAACTGAAAATGAATCTAAACACCAGCAGGACAATCAAGATGTGCACACAGTTGAAAACGACTTTAAATAGCAGCAGGACGAGTCATCGAGCTGACCATGCTAACCAGATCTTTCGCCTCAACTTCCACTCCCTCCGATGTCGACACCCGAAGACCTGGATAATCCACCCGAAGACTCTGGGTAAGTCTCTCGTAACCAGGACTAATGTCAGGACTAATGTCTGGCAGAGGGACTCCCAGGACCCCCCTTGTTAATTTGCATATTTAAGTAACTTTGGGTCTCACCCTAAATTACTAGGGGAATCCAGACGTGGACCCCTTGCTCACTATTCTTAGAGAGGCACAGATCCACCCTACTGATGAGGTCCAACCAGACCGAAACACGTGTCTGGGGTTTCTGTTGGTACTCTTGTTCAGAGGAGAATTGCCTAGCATTTCGGTGCTGGACTGCCCCAGGGCAGGACAAAGACTGATATGTTTGGGATATTTCTTCTCTGTGAAAGATAGTGAGCTCAAGAATGCGACCGTCTCGTGGGTAAACAAAAACGGAAAAAGAATTGCCCGTGTTGTTCTGGGATATGTCGTTGAAAGACATGCTTGCCTAGTGTACAACACATACCATTTCATGTCCTAACCAAGTCATTCTACAATTTTTTCATTAGTATTAAAATACGTAAAACGACAAAAACGCGTTCCCTAAATCCATAAGTTGTAATGATGGGGAACATAAAAAAATATACTGACAATCCCTACATTATTCATGTTCATCAGCCAAAGTCTTATTCTCACCGTACCACTCAAAGAATTGTACTTCATAATGAGGCTCATGAGAAAGTCACCGACATAATTCAATATGCAAAAAATGGGCACCAAAACTATTGTACCTGTATATGTTTCTTCAGTTATTACAAAGACATGTTTCTTCAGTTATTACACAGACAAAATTTTAAAAGTGTCAATCTTATCAGGATGAAGAATATAACAATACCCAAATGAAAACCAGGGTCAACATCTCGATTCTACTGCATAGCAGAGAGAGGCCAAAATTGATAAGAGTGGTCGCAATTTGCAAATGTCCACACATTACCTTTTTTGCAATAAACACGCATCATATTTTCAATTCTTGGAAAAAGCATGATCCCCATTCTAATCGTAGTCAACAGAAATTAGTTTCTCTGGTCTCTTAATTAAGCATTATGCCATTCCACTCCCTCATTCAGACCTTTGATATAACTTTTTGATAGAAAGATACATTTCTGTTCCAAGTTCAGTAATTTCTTGTTGATCACTATTTGGGGTTGGCCTCTGATTTGTTTCGAAATTCACCACTCAAAGTTGTGACATGAATGTTTCATTTCCATAAAATGCTTGCCCATTGGAGCTTGTACTACCTCATTCTTGATGCAGCTCCTATGCTCAGTCATTCCAGTTCTACATTTTTTGTTCGTTTTCCCAATGTATAGGAGTTTGCACGGGCATTTAATCAAATAAATGACATTATTTGTGTTGCAATTAGTATGTTCATTAACGTTCCACAAGCTATCCATGCCCAAATCTACATTCAAAATCCTTTTTGTTTGGGCGCACATAGAACAATTCCCACAGGGGTAATGTCCGACTACTGGGGGTAAACCCCATAAATTGGTTTGTAGAGATGGTTTCTTTTTAACACTCACATCATTCCTCATCACCAAATTCCGTACAGTTGTGCTTTTTTTTAAAAGCCACAATAGGTTTACCTACTTCTTTGGTCATAATATTATTCTAATTCCTTGTAATAATACCCTTAATCTTGTATGACAAATTGCTAAACGTGTTAACAAAAACCAGAGGTGACTCTTTAGTACTTTTATCCCTTTGCATTTGCTGGTGCAAAAGAGATTCCTGGTTAATATTAAAACCCCTTTTGGTTGCTTTCTTTACCAATGGAGTAGGATAACCTCGATGTACCAACTTGGTGATCAAATTATTAGCTCCAGTTTCATATGATTCATTAGTGCTGCTGTTCTTTTTCAAACGTAGAAATTGCCCAAACGGGAGGTTGTTCTTTACATGCTGAGCATGGTGACTCTTGAAATGTAACAAGGCATTTTTGTCAGTGGCTTTAATATGGTCGTACAAGCAGTAACCCGTTTTCATGGTATATACAGATATCTAAATAGTTGACTTCCTTATTGCTTACACTGTTAGTGAATTTAAGATATCTGTGTTGTTGGTTCAACCACTGCATAAAGTTCCCAACTTCCTCTTCATTACCTCTCCAAATGACGAAAGCGTCATCTATATAGCGAAGCCAACAAAGAATGTTACTCTGAAATGGATTGCGATCGTTGTAAACTACAGTTTCCTCGAACATATTCACGTACAAATTTGCGACATTGGGGGCCATGGCTGAACCCATCGTTGTACCTTCAATTTGTTTGTAGAACTGTCCCATAAATTGGAAGAAATATTCTTTAAGGGCCATTTCTGTACACCATTTAATAAAAGCATTAGATACAGGATTATCATCCTCTCTTGTCAATAAAGTCTCCTCCACCACTTCCAAAGTATCCAATTGTGGTATGTTGGTATATAATGCTTGAATATCTAGGTACACTAATAAATTTGCCTTAGGGTCAAAAATATTGCCCTCTATTCTGTTAATCGCATCTGTGGTGTCTTTGATGTAACTTCTCATATTAGGAATAAAAGGTCTTAAGTAAAAATCCACAAATTTGGAAAGGGGTTCCAGGAGGGAACTTACCCCCGAAACAATTGGTCTACCAGGAGGATTCTCTAAACTTTTGTGAATTTTGGGCAGAGTGTAGAAAATAGGGACCCGGCCATTCTCTCTGATCAGGTATTCTCCCTCTTGTTTGCTAATCATGTGTTCATCCACAGCCTTCTGTACCTTGTCCCGGATGGTGTTTAAAAGGTCACTACAGGGATATTTATCTATTTTCTGGTAATGATTCTCATCCGATAATAACCTTTCACATTCCTTGATATAATCACTCCTATTTAATACTACAACAGCACCTCCTTTATCGGCTTGACAAATAATAATCTTATCGTTAGACCCCAGATTTCTCAAGATCTTGTGTTCCATTGTACTCAAATTAGAACTTTAGTTTCCAGTTTAGTGATCTCCTCTAAGACTTTTCTTTCAAACACCTTAGATTCTGCGGAATGCACATTGGCTGGCGCACAAAAGCTAGAGGGGTTTCTCAAACCGCTACAATTGTCACCTTTATCAAAAGTGTTGGTCAGGAAGAACTCTTTTAAGTGTATTTTTCGCATAAACTGATTGAATTCAATCCTGAACTCAAAAGGATTATGGAACTTGGTAAGTACGAAATTCAATCCCTTATTAAGTACTTCTTCTTTTTCAGTAATCTGGGTATCTGAAAGATTCACTACCAACCCCTGTGGCTTCGTGTTTGCATCCGTTCGGGTTCCCACTGTCTCTGATCTCCTCCTCTTCCTAAAAAAGATTGTCTTTGATTATTACCTCTATGGCCATTATTTCTTGTGCTTCTTCCTCTAAATGGGCGACCTCCTCCTCTGTTACTGGGATTGTCAGTATCACCAGATTCATCCAAATTGGAAGAGCCTCCACCACTCGAACTGTACGAAGTATTACGGAAACGTACTCTCCGATTGTGTTTTATGTTGCATCTAGGCTCCCCAAATTGATAATCTTTTTTGGTGTAACGAAATGCCTTTTCATGAGAGAAATTCTGAATATCCTTTTTCATTCTTTTCACTCTTTCAGAAACAGTTTCATTCTTGAATTCTTGCATCTCCTTTAAATGTTTATTTAGGCCCCTTTTGAAAGCTTCCACATCAAATTTACTTTTAATTTTTTCTTCTAGATTCTTCAGATCAATTTTGATTTTTTTAGCTGTTTCTTCTGCTGTTTCAATGATAAATATTAACCAATCATGGCCACATTTATTAGAGATGTAGCTCCATTTTAATATAAAATCTGGATTGTCTAAGAATAGTCTGGGTTCATTTCTCACAGTAAGTCCTTGGGGTAAAGCCTGATGTTTGACATATTCTAACATGATAATAGCATGTAATTCTGTACGGATGAGTCTTTTCCTCATCTGAACTAATTCATCCCATTGATCACCTTTATCCAGTGCTTCAAAATCTTTGTTTAAACCACCTATTGGTAAAGATTCAATACGTTTTCGAACATACTCATCATCATAAGCTAGACACTTCTCGGATTCCATAGTCAACTAAAAGCCTAACAATGCACTACACAGAGACGCAGAGACAAAATCGTGTCACTTCTCACGTCTAACGCAGAGACCCTATTGGTCTCTAATAAGGCTATTCTCAAAAAGGTTCCAAGTCACAGCGGGGGATCAACAGACTTCTTACTCTGTGAGCATATAATTTCTATATACAAAAAGAAAGTCCTATATTTATATCTGGTGTCAACTTCCACTCTCCCCACATTTAGTGGAATTCTTTTTCACAAACTTTATTCGTTGAGCATCAATATATATAAAAACAATCATAAAAATGATCATAATACATAAAACACATACAATTTGTTAAAACCACACAAGTAGAAACACCATAAGTGAGTAATGTTGCAATAAATTCTCAAGGATCACAAATGTGTGTACACATCACACTCTGATTCCCATGCCTCATTCCTTTCAGCTTATTCCCTATTAGTGTATTGCAAAAAAAACCCGACTTGTACAAGTTTCTGTCCTTAATAAACAATCATGTAGGACATTCTTCTGGTGAAAAAAGTGTCTTGTGCTGTTAAAGTGTCTTGTGCCGGAAATAATCTTCTTGAATGGGGCAAGAAGCCCTGTTAATCAAAAAAGATGGACACCCTATTAGTACTAAATCACAAGGTATACATCTCTATTACCATAAACTAGCACCCTGATCCCTCAAAGGGTGTCTCAGTATGTTTCTTACTATTACATACCTCTCTATCCCAAACATGAATGTTGGGTCTTTTCTGGTATTTATTGCAGATTCCCAATTACTTCAGGAATTATAGCATTTCCTCTTCTGTTTTCGAAAATAGTGCACACAAAAAACCTATTAGGGCTATGGGACATCTGTATCATATCCTTTCTATTTTATTAGTCTATCTGGTCAGCATCGATAGTAAAGCTTACCTATCTGCACCTAGCCACCACGGTTTGAATTCTTTGATTCCTCTCAATTACGGGTACCAAAAGATGGTGGCGGCCCTATATAACAGAGTAAACAACACTCTGTTACAAATATGTTTAATACCAACGAGTTCATCAACAACATTTCTATTTATACAGTGAGAGGTGGTAAATAAAAACGAACACTCACTTGTTAATTACTGGCACTCAGGATATCATTGTTCCCATTCTCATTCCTGAGGGGACTCTTGAAATAGGGGGAAAAATATATGACCCAATCACCACGGCTTATTCTGGTTCAAACTCTGTAGAAACACAGAAATGTACATCACTTTCCATGAGTACCACCCCTCATCTCAGATTTCCAAATTGCAACCTCTAATGTTGGGTTTCAAAACAAACAACAAATCTGAATAAACTTCAATGCTTCCGCCATCCACAGAGCCAACCGGTTACCTGTTATTCTAAGCTGGCTACATGGTGCCTTATGTAATTCGCTGCAACACAACGCGCACCCGCGTACTCGCGTAACGTCATGATGTCATCACGAACTCGCGTAACGTCATGAGGTCATCACGTTGTGCGCACCATCAAGAATGCGACTGTCTCGTGGGTAAACAAAAAAGGAAAAAGAATTGCCCATGTTGTTCTGGGATATGTCGTTGAAAGACATGCTTGCCTAGTGTACAACGCATACCATTTCATGTCCTAACCAAGTCATTCTACAATTTTTTCATTAGTATTAAAATGCGTAAAACGATAAATACGCGTTCCCTAAATCCATAAGTTGTAATGATGGGGAACATAAAAACATATACTGACACTCCCTACATTTTTCATGTTCATCAGCCGAAGTCGTGTTCTCAGCGTACCACTCAAAGAATTGTACTTCATAATGAGGCTCATGAGAAAGTCACCGACATAATTCAATATGCAAAAAATGGGCACCAAAATTATTGCACCTGTATATGTTTCTTCAGTTATTACAAAGACATGTTTCTTCAGTTATTACACAGACAAAGTTTAACAGTGTCAATTTTATCAGGATGAAAAATATAACAATACCCAAATGAAAACCAGGTCAACATCTCGATTCTACTGCATAGCAGAGAGAGAGGCCAAAATTGAAAAGAGTGGTCACAATTTGCAAATATCCACACATTAACTTTTTTGCAATAAACACGCATCATATTTTCAATTCTTGGAAAATGCATGATCCCCATTCTAATCGTAGTCAACAGAAATTAGTTTCTCTGGTCTCTTAATTAAGCATTATGCCATTCCACTCCCTCATTCAGACCTTTGATATAACTTTTTGATAGAAAGATTAATTTCTGTTCCAAGTTCAGTAATTTCTTGTTGATCACTATTTGGGATTGGTCTCTGATTTGTTTCAAAATGCACCACTCAAGTCGTGACATGAATGTTTCATTTCCATAAAATGCTTGCCCATCGGAGCTTGTACTACCTCATTCTTGATGCAGCTCCTATGCTCAGTCATTCTAGTTCTACATTTTCTGTTCGTTTTCCCAATGTATATGAGTTTGCACGGGCATTTAATCAAATAAATGACATTATTTGTGTTGCAATTAGTATGTTCAGTAATGTTCCACAATCTATCCATGCCCAAATCTACATTCAAAATCCTTTTCGTTTGGGCGCACATAGAACAATTCCCACAGGGGTAATGTCCGACTACTGGGGGTAAACCCCATAAATTGGTTTGTAGAGATAGTTTCTATTTAACACTCACATCATTCCTCATCACCAAATTCCGTACAGTAGTGCTTTTTTTAAAAGCCACAATAGGTTTACAAACTTCTTTGGTCATAATATTATTCCAATTCCTTGTAATAATACCCTTAATCTTGGATGACAAATTGCTAAACGTGTTAACAAAAACCAGAGTTGACTCTTTAGTACTTTTATCCCTTTGCATTTGCTGGTCCAAAAGAGATTCCCGGTTATTATTAAACGCCCTTTTGGCTGCTTTCTTTACCAATGGCCACTGAATCGAAATGGACAGTGACCATGTAATCTGACAGTTGCAATCAAGAGCTCTAATGGGAGTGGTGTGCGAAGAAATGACCCTTGGAAAATTGGAAGTAGGGGGTTTGGGTCCATCACGATGATGATAGGATGATGAAATATGTAAAGGTGGACATGACGACACCACAACAGACCAAGGAACATCTCACACTATTTGTGAATGTCGCATTTCTGTTCATATCAATGCTTTGGGCGCCCCCAATCTCTGCACCCCTATTCCAGTGTAGAGGGCCTTCCTTCTTTCCTTATGTAGCTCCTGAAATGCCTGGCCTGTTTAATATACCAGGGGACCCCAGGCTCCATCTAGCACAAGTGTCTCTGGAAATATTGTTGTTAGCTGAACCCTGTCATGCTTTTCTTCTATTCTTTGACCCACTGATGAGCTCCCACACAGTAACATGTACAATGTGACTCGGAAGCAATGGGCCTCACAAAATGAACGACTTATCAAAATGCAACACATCACACACATCTATGAGTCCAAGAAATCAACAGCCTGCAGAAGGACAAACATATGATACATAGATTTTAAGACAAAGCTATATTTCACATAGGCCATTTCTTCCATAAACTGTGGCCCTGAGGGCAGTTGTCCATTTCATGCATGCCATTGAAGGACAATAGAGGTCGGGCAGAGTGTGAGACATATGAGCCACAGCGACATTCAGAGGGACCAGTCTGTTGGGAATTGTGTCTGGATTTTCCTCTGGCTGAGGCTTTAGGAAAGTAGACATTAAGGTGAAGTAGTCCCTCCGTGAAGCCTATCCCTTGACGTTGGCCGGGTCCGCAGCACCGACCTGGTAGTGATGAACTTGCACATGAAATCAATAAGAGAATTGCAAGGTCCTCTCCTTTCCTGATGTAACATTACAAAACAAAAGGTCTGGCTTAGAAACCCAAACCTGTGCTTCATATGAGACTGTGGGATGTGGTTTCTAATCAAATTTAGAAGCAAAGCTAGAATATGTCCTGTCAGACACTACAGCCATGTTTGTGTGCCAGAATATGCATTTCAGAGCATCACATGGGCTGTGTAGCCTCTCGCACACCACCTGTGCTGAAATTACACACATGATCATCTTATCTATCCCATTTATCCCTCTTTAGCCAAAGTTGCCACTGAGATAAGCTGGAAATTCAGCAGTCGAGGTGTACAGGACACAGCTTAGCCCCAGTCAGACCAGCATGTGCTGTTGAGTGCTGTGTTCAGCGTGTTCAGCAGTGTGTTACTTACTTCAACCCAGTGTTGCCACGAACAAGATGTAGAAATGAAATCCTGCTCAAATACGAGAGTGCAGGTGTCTGTCTCCTTTTTGCTAGAGACTCCCACGATTTTAGGGAGACTCTGCAGCTCTGTTGTCAGAGAAATGTAGGGGGCACTCCATGACACGATATGGAATACATTGCCAGAAAAAAGGGACTAGCCAGAAATGCTGTCTGATGGTAAACTCCATTGAGGCAGTTAGTACTGTGGTAGAGTCCAGATTGTCCATACTTTCTTTCAGGAAAGTCATGATTTTATTAAAGCCACAGAGGCTCGTATTATGCATACTCTTCTTTATTAAAACTCAAGCAGCAATATTAAAAAAGAAAAAAAAACATTAAACAAAAATCAAAGACAAAAACATTTTCTGTGTCAATGTAGTCTTTGCAGTTTGAAACTCTATTGCCCTCAGGCATGACACTTGTACTAGTCCATGAATCACGACGTTATGGTCCTATCACCTCACAATTCCTCATCCCCAATTCCTCTTTCTTTCACTGTCTCGCTGTAGCTTCCTAATGAATTACTCCATCTCGAACAGGGTATAGCGAAGAACAAAACCTGTAATGAACCACCTCCAAATCCGGCAGGGATCCGCCTTGTGTTGTCTGCCTGTTTAGTATCCGCACCTGCTGTCTGGTTGCCTTGGAGGTTCAGCAGATTCCTTCTTAGATAAGTGATTGTAAAATGACTGACGAATGCAACTTGTTATGACATATGATTGATGGAAAATTGATCAGTTAGTTAAAAGAACTTTTAAACAAAAGAGGTGATTGAGCAAACATAAGACTGTCAAGTAAAGTTTAGTCTTTAATGGAAAGTCAATACTGTGATGTTTCAAAGGGTCGTTCATTTTCTACAGGGGCAGAGACAGTGCCCCAGCTTTGAGTCTGTGATAAACCGCAGGAACTCCATTCTCTGCTGTGGCCTGGTCTCGGATTTCTCCCAATTTGAGAAACCCCCAGCTTCTCTAGGAGACCCGTCATTGAGACCATTTGCTCTGGCAGCCACATCGAATCCTGCACCATGAGACAAATATCCTTGATGTATAAAATCAGTCTCACTCCTGAGTAGCTTTGTGAAGCACCACAGTGCTGAAGTTAGTCTGAAAAGGGAGGCACATGAACTCCCACCTTTGCCATCACCAGAGGAATTCTAAAAATTGCTGGTGCATCCCTCAAATCTATGCAGGTTAGCCAGTGCCCTTTCTGCAAAATGTCCCTGAAGAGATGGATTTCCTCCATATTGTGGTGTCGGTACACAAGAAAGTCATTAAATTGTCTGAGATTATCACTGGCCTGACCTTTTGCTTCTGTTTCACCAGTAAGACATTGCTTAAGAAGCGTTGCGCCACCTGCTACGCTGGCCTTATCGCCCTTTTCTTTGGAAACTCTCCAACTTCCTTGTCCATGAGGCTTTGTTCGTACTCTGTGTTAGCGAGAATTCTCAAAATGTGCTCATTTCCCTTACCTTTTGAGACCCCCAGCAACTTTGATTTTTCTACATGGGAAGAGTGTGAGCCTTTTTTTTCCCACTCTTCCATGTATTTTGGTGTGTGTTTTACTTGTGTGTTCTTTGGTTATGGTGTTTTAAAACAACTCCATATGCATCATCTTTTTCTTTTTGTCACACAGCACCTTTAGTGCAGTGGCACAGGGGTGTCTTTCAGACTCCCCAAGGTTTAAACACTTTCTCTGGGACTGACTACTGTCTCCCAGAGCATGTAAAGTTAAATTGACTTTTCTAGTATCTTTATATTTATTGACCCAGTACACACTATCTTCCTATAGAGTGGTGGAGGGGTTGTCTAGCATCCCCTGAGTCAAAACACTCATGTAACAGTCAAATGTTACCCTTTCCTACTTTAAATGACTGGTGGCAGTGGTTTAGATCAAACTACCATGATTTTAGCCGACCGCGAACAACGGTAGAAAAAAAGCGGGTCAGACATGTTTTTCAAGATGGCGCCCAAGACCTATCTGTAAAAACAGACTCCGGTTTACTTTTTTCGCCGTTTCCTTTAGGAAAGATCCTTCTTGTGTTTAACTCTGCGCGCCAAACCAGGTGTGGTCCCTTTGTTCATTGGCCTTTGGCGGGTTTCAATGCTAATGCCCTTCTCTGGCGCCTGAGTGCCTGGGGTGGACAGGATGTGAGGGAGGTGCCCGAAACTCCCTGTGCTTAGTCTCCTAGGAGACCTGAATGCACTCTGGCGTGATTGACTGGCTGGCTGTCCGGCAAGGACAGCCACCCTGCTGTGTGAGTGACAGCCAAGCTGGAATGAATGGGAGAAACCTGTTTAAAAGCAGGTCTCTTGGACTTGGAAAGCAGAGTCGACCACTGGAACGAAAGAACCGAAGACGAGCTGAAGGAAGAGGACTGCTGCAACTCCTGGACGACCGGTGAAGCCCTGCTGCAGGTCTGAGTTGCCTGAAACTCCATCGACAGAGAAGCCCTTCAAGGTAAACTTCTTCCCTTGAGTTTGGTGGGACCAACCAACTCACAAGCCGCCTGGAAACCGTCCCCTCCTGGTCGAATTTTCTACAGAGTGCTGTGGAAAACCGGATAACCAGTGGGAAGTATACCATTTGTGGTCTTTAAGGCACTCACACCTTAAACCAACGTTTATCCAAGCTTGTGGCCTCTTCCCTGGGCAGTGCAGGAACCTCCCGACATCCTCCTTCTTGTCCCCACGACTGAAGCACAGGAACAGCGAGGTCTGCTCGAACTGCCAGGAACAGCTGCCTCTGCTACAGCGCTTCTTCACTTTAAAGGTAGTGTGCAAACGCGGTCGGAAAATCTTTTCGACCACAGAGAAAGTTTGTGAAACTTTCCCCTCTTTGAAGGCTAGTCCTTCCCTAAACATTTGTCTAACTTTTTGCCTAGCCAGATTCTTTTAAAAACTGTGGCAAAGACTTAACCGTTATGTTCAAGAACTGTGCTATCCTATACAAAGAGTCTGAACCATTGACTTTGGCCCAGGCCTATCGAATTGAATTGCTGGTTGTAGTTAACTGAAACCCTTTACCCTACCTATGAATGTATTTGGGCTGCCTTTCTTATAGCCTTGTCTTTTTACCCCTTTTTAAAGCAATTGAAGTGCCATTTTGCTCCCACTTCAGGGGAGCTGAACTTGTTCAGTAACTTATTGGTTGTGTATTGTGGTGTAGTAGTGTATGATATTAAGCTACTTTTGCTAGTGTAATGTTTTCTAATTGACTGTGTAAATAAATGTATATTCTTTTACCAAGAAACCTTGAGTAAGTGCTTGTTTGAACCACTGTATTTGTTGGTCCCTTTGTGTACTACTGCTCACTTAAACTCTTGAGCTAGGTCTGGCTGCTCAGCCAATGCTACCACATTACTTTGTAGTACAGGCTTGTACCATAGGTGAAATTGTACTGACACTTGTAGTCTTGATTGCATGTAGTGTTCCCAAAGGGTACTGCATGTGATTCTGCCTAACACTCTGAAATTGCAAAAAGTTGCTGCAGTTTCGTTTGTCTTTGCTCTTTAAAAATTACAGACAACACCCCTGCACAGTCTCTGCAACCCAAGAGTCCACGGTAAGCTCCCCGCAAGCGCTTAGGTACATCACTAGCCTACCACCTATCGCGGGAATTGCTTTGCTTGCCGCTTCGCTGTGTGCATATGACTGTACTCTCATCTGCTGCTGCAGTGCCAGCCCTGACGCCTGCCTCTTCCACGGGAGGCTAAGGAAGGATTCAGTCTTCTGTCTTCCTGCTGTCACAAGTTGTTTCCTCTATAGGGCCTCTGGCCTCCTCAGCGGCTGGCGGAGACGCCTCTGCTTCTGCCGCCCTGGTGGATACACAGGGTATAAACACTCTTTTTAACGATGTCTGACCTTTGTCCAGAGCACCAAAGGTTCTAACAAATCTGGACGTCTTTGACAAAAGCTTCTCCAAACAAAAGCTCTTTAGCTGCTGCAGCGGCCTCAGAAGATGCCAACTTCCTGAGTTTCAGGTCGATCTTTACTAAAATCGATCGTCTGCACTCCGCTGCTATCGTACAGTTGGTATTACTTATTAAACAAACTACTCTTTGTGCCCAATTAGCCAGAATATGCACATCCATAGGCAGGGCCTCTTTGGTCTCTTCCACCATTTTAATGATCTTGGCCAATGGACGTACGGAATCGGGGAGCGTGTCCTGGCATGCTATCCATGAGCGGTCAATGCCCTTTTCAGGTCCTTGGTGTGCTTCACCATGAATGAGTCCACCTCCAGAGTGTCCGCTACTTTATCCGGCAGAGAAGGTCTGGGATATTGTGCCTTCAATTAGACTCTCACCTCCTTATTTAGAGGCTTGCACAGTCGCTTGCTCAAGTACCTTTTGGCCTTAAGTGGGGGCTTCCCCTCCAAGGATCTCAGGTGGAGTAGCAGGTCTGGATGAAAGGGGTCGGCCAGGGAACTATCTCTGCATTTCTAAACGCTCATATTGTGCTTTTTGCACGGTTCTCCTTCCGGAGGAGTGGCCAAGCTCATAGAAAGGTGAGAACTCTAAGTGCTGCTGGAATCCCATTCAGTGCCCTCTTGGTCTTCCTGTGGGCTAAGCGTTATGCATAGCTCTCAACCATTTGTTTTGTAAAGGTGGGTGAGAGGTCCATTGGAATGAATGGGCGTGCAGGAGGCTTGGCGGGTGAGTCAGCCCTTTACAAGGCGAGTGACACCCGCCAAAAGCGTGTGAGTTGAGAGCTATGGGTATGTGACCTTGTCCCTTCCATCATGCCACTATTTTGTGTGTCCTTTGCATGATTCGGACTGTGGTTTGCCACTGGCCTTATGTTCCTCCTGCCATTGACTCTTGCAGGCTCTGGGCCTCACAGTTGTCAGCCCTTGCGAAAAGGAGTCCCAGCCCAGAAGAAAGTCCATCTTATGGGATAAGGGCTCTGGACCTGCCCATGCTGCTTTCTCCATCAGTTATCCCAGATAGGGGTCCTGCAGAATGTTTGAAGGCCCTTCTCTGCTTTACCTGCTGTCGGAGGATTCTACTTCTACCAAGGCCATATTGTGTAATGCACAGGAGACAGACAGCTGGCAGCCGCAAGGTGACGCACAGGCTTTTAATTATTAAATTTGATTTATAACATCTCACAATGGTTGTGAGTCTATTTCTTCACTTGTTTAATGTCTTTGAAGTCATTTAAACTGCACATTTTACATCAGCTAGTCCCGAGATTGGTGTCATGCTGTGGCATGCTGGAGTTCCAAGGGCTTTCAACCATGCAATTGCTGTAAGTTATGAAATATAAGGCAAAAGCCTAAGAGGTGAGATGCATGAAGTAATTTTGAAACAATGAAAAAACGGATTTGAAGCAGATATAAAGAAAAATCCAGGTGGCATGCCACGTTAGAATTGACTCTGAAAAGGTACTTGCAGGCTCTGCTTTCTGATTAGGTCATAAGAACTAGCACCAGAAATTTCCCATCTAAAACATTGGTGCAATGGTAGAACTTCTGATTACAGTCCATGAGGTTGTGAGCTCAATGGAGCTATCAGAATTTAATTAATTATTTTTTAATTTTTTTATTTATAACATCTCACAATGGTTGTGAGGCTTTATATTCACTTGTTTAATGTCTTTGAAGTCATTTAAACAGTAAATTTGCCATCAGCTAGTCCCGGGATTTGTGACATGCTGGGGCATGATAAGTGCTTACACTATGTATTTGCTGAAAGTGTTTTAATATAAAACAATCCCACAATGATTGAGAGGGTATTTTTCACTTGTTGAATGTGTTTGAAATCCCTTAAACTGTACATTTTACATCAGCCAGTCCAGAGATTGGTGGCATGCTGTGGCACGCTGTGGCATGTGCCACATGTCACATTTGGCTCCTACCCCTTCTCCAACCTGGTGCCCAGAGTGCCCCTCCCCAGGCTCATGCAGGGCTGGCATCCGTGTCGGTCCACTCGGAGTGTCCACGGTCCACCATGCATTTACTTATTTTAAAAGCATGTCAAAGAAAGAAAAATGAGCACACGGCTGCACACACCAACGTGTGCTGCTTGTGCCGCTACCCTGCTGTGGGCACAAGCCGGGCCTCCGGCAGCCATTCCATGGATGGGATGAATTACTCATCCGTTTGGTGTGAAAGGTGCTGAAGATTGCACCCTGTTCTGAGTTTACTTTCCATGTCCCTGTGATCCACCGGCGACATGGGAGAAGCTCTTCTGCGCCTTCGAGAGGTGTGCAGATGGAAGGCTAAGATTTGGAATTTCTCATAAGGAACTCTGTTCTAGGCAAATGAGAGCACAGAAGGCAACACTCTTATTTCAAATATGAAATTTAGCACGTGCAAAACTACAAGTCGGTAAAGCAAAATATTTTGGCCCAGGCCCAGACTTTCTGGAGGCGACACAGGCTGCACGATGCTAGGCACCAGTGCACCACCAGGCGGGCTGGACACAATTGCTACTATGTAGAAAATCCTCCTCCCAGCGGCAGCAGCCTGCATGCACTTCATTTTAGCATGAGCCTCAGTGAGCCACCACCACCCACCACGGCCACAGCAGCAAAGCAACGTCCTTCCTGCTGCTGGCCTCCACCTACCCGGCCCCGGCCATGATACTGCTGCCCTGCCTTACTCAGACCCTGTCCCGACCTGACCTACTGCCTGCCTGCCCTGTCCTGTCCGTGCGTGCCGTGCCCTGCAGAGAGTGGCAGAATTCGCAGTGAGCAGAAAGAGAGAGCAGGTAAGCCATAGTAGAGTTTACTTACAAAAAACAAATTGCATAATAAAGCCACATGACAGCAGGTAATTCCTTTCCGCAACATGTTAAGCCTAAAGAATATCATTGTGGATTTAATTTTCACATCCTCAGTGGAAAACTATGCATCCCAGAATGCAAGATAATGCCAACCAGAAAAATCTAGTTAACCCCACTGGATTAAGAAATGTAATAAAGTTGTGTAATAAACAAAGAGAGATGTAGATCCTTTGCAACAAACCTCCAGCTCATTGTTATTCATGATGTTGAAAACATTCGATTTTTTGTGTGTCAAGGTAGTAGTCATCATGGACATGGACACATCTTTAAATGGGCGCGTTGTGTTGCTCACTTTAGCTAGCACAGATGTGCAAGGTGACAGGTGGTTTGCGAGCTCTTTGAGTTGGAAATGTTCCATCATGCACATGAAAGGCTCTGCCACTAACAAAATAATGTATTTGCAGCCTGAGCACCCGAACGACCTGCAGAGCCACGAACGCTGTGTGTGTACCTAGCTGTGACTTGGGAAACTGGCAGTGCTTGAAGGTCCGGCCAGAGCCGATTCTATATTTGGCTCAGGAGAAAGAGAAACCGTCCTTCTTGAGCCTTTGCACTAAAGGCACACTCTGTAAAAATAAAAAATAAATAGTGGTATGGTGTACCAATTATTTATATTACACTTGTATCTCTGCCTTATCCACAGCTAGACTTTCATTCCTGCTTTTGTTTCCTGCATGCCCCAAAAAACATTCCAGAAATGATGTTCGTCATAACTATTGCTGCATTGCAACCTGATGTGCCAGTGGCATTGCTTGGAGAGGGGCTGGGGGAGCCAGTGCCCCCCCTGAAATCCTGTGCCCCCCCTTTTATCCCCCACCTACCTAAGGCGAGCTGTGACTCTGTTCTCTGTTCCTGGTGTTATTTGTGACACTCACTGAGGCAACTGTCTGCAGATCACAGGGCAATACTCCCTTTGTCCCAAAGTGAGAGTGATCCAGCAGCTTGCAGCCCCTCCCATCAGAATGTAGCCACAAAACTGCTAATGATGGGCCATTAGTCACTGAATGGTTTTGTGCCTGGAGGTACAGTGGGGTGTGGGTAGATGGTGTGCACAAAAGGCTCTCTGCAGGAGTACTTGTGACGTCACATATTACCTTTCATAGGTGCCCCCCCTTTTATCTGTGCCTCCCCTACTTTTGTCTTTGGCCCTCTCTGTTCCCTTCCTAAATTTGATTCCTGGTGAAGCCCCTGCTGATGGCCCACTGAGCGCCATCACTGAATACTCTGCCCCAGTCAGCCCAAGATTGGCAGGAACTCTCGCTAAGCTCAAGAGAAGAATTTCTAAAATCAGAAAGCCTTCCTTGCACTCTAGTCTCATTGTGCTGTTCAGACAGTTCAGTCGGCAAATGCATTGCTGGTTCAAAAATCTGTGTGCAACCTTCATGCCCCATGTACAAATCGCAACGGGGCCCACACAGATTTTCACACTTAGTGTGCAGGCAAAACAAGCACTGATGGGTTACGGTAACTAGGAAGCCCTTTACTTCTTAACATGAACTCACATATACCCATCAGACATGTTCCCTCCATGAACTCTAAGGAAACCGTGTTGTCTCCGGAATGGGACCATGCTTATTTACATGAATGCATTTTGCTCAAAACTTACCGGCCCAGAGTTATTACATGCATGGTAGGCTTATAGAGTGTTATGGTCCCCCTTAGTATGAGTGCTTACCCTCAGTCCTACTACTATGTTGCTTTCCTGGGAGTGGACATTTCACTTATCACTAAGTGCCCCTGCAGGCAGCACTGAGTGTTTGTACTGATAGTGCACAAGATATCATGTTCATGGTTCAGACGTGTTGTGGATAGGATGGAAGGAGGAGAAGACTAGCCCTCGCCTATCCAGAGAGCAAACAACTCACTGAAATGCAGTTAGGAACTACTAGCAGTAAACTTTTTTCAGAAAGGTTTTGGGTTCAACTTGTGCTTCAGAACACATAAGCTTGTCGGTACGATGGTCATTAAACAACTGCTAGTTTTCGCGACACTTTTTGCTGAAATGTTTTGCCCAAAAAAATAAAAAATATGGGGAGCATATAAGGGGTAGGGTGGGGTGGTGCACATGGAACAAATAGGGGAGAGAGGTTTGGGGCAAACCCGTCTAATCAAAAAAAAAAATTGATGATTTTTTTCAGCAAAAGTTTTTAGTCAAAAAGTGCAGCGAAAAAGGAAATTGGCGTAAAATGAACATAGAACCAAGCCTGCCTGTCTTAGACATGGATACTAGTTTTCTGCCACTCTAAAGAGCCCAACATGTTTCTATGGAGCATTATTAGAAATATGTGCGACATTATTCAGGGGAACCATACAGGATATTTTACCACTGGTTTTCCCAGCGATCAAAGGGAGTGCCAAACAATTAAAGATTCCCGGGGTCTGTAGGAATATGTGGAATTTGTGTGCACAAATCTGTGTAAAAATATGCACTTACTATATTTTGGTGACTCAAAAAAGATTTTAAAGATTTGGAATGTGATATAGCGATAAAGCTACCCCAAAGTAACAGCGATGAGCAAAGCAATTAGCAGTAAAACCCACTTTAACCTTAATAGTGATATGGGCAGATTCAATTCAAAGGAAAAATGTCCCACAGCGAGCATGCAACCCGTCTTTGCCATAAAAAAAAATAAAAACAGTCCATTAGATGGATGCCACTGACTGGGACTCCAAGTGTAGCATCCCGTCTACTTCCACGATGGTCAGCAGAGCCAGAGAAGGGGGTGTGTGGATGGAGCTTGTGACAAAATGGTATCTTCATTTGTGAATTTCGGTAAGTGGCTCGTTTGAACTTTAAGTTGGTAGTCTCTAGTGGAGCGGTGAGAGGAGCAAGCAGAGGACGGTGCAAAGGTTGCTGGTGGAGTAGAAGAGGGGGCGTGAGCAACCAACAGCTTCCTCGTAATGCAGTCTTATAGGTGTTAGTAAAGCCTACTCTCTGAGCAACCTGATTGGTTGCTGGCACCCACCCAGGTGCCAATAAGTGGACCAGTTGCATTTGGGTTAGTTAAGCCAATAAATGAATGAACGTGTTGCCTGCCTAGCCTCACCAGTCTTAATTGTTTTTAATGGAATTTAAATATGCATTGCTAGGGCCCGGCAAAAGCTTCTGTGTTGCGTGTGCATTACAGCGTATGTCTTCTTTGGTTCGCAGATAGTCTGTCACACGCACTGAGTGAGTGTAAGCACACACTTGGTATCTGTGCCTCTTTAATGGCTTGCACAATGGAAGATTCTCACACAGTGTAGCACAGCTTCGTCCTGCTCCATGAAAATTCACTGGATGGATGGTAGACTGACATGCAAGGTAAAACATCCATATTGAGGACCCACAAATGCAATTATAAATAAAGGAACGAAAACCGGCTTTACCTTCCCCGCAGCGATGAATTAGATCAAGAGTGTTGAGTATGAACCAGGATCAGGAGATGGCTCCAAAGTGATAAGCTCGAAACTTGCCAAAGACTGATGCCCATACTGTAAAGTAAAACAACTTTAAATATTAGATGTGCTGTTTCCCCTGCTATGATGGCAAATGCTTGCTAGCCTTTTTATATGCAGTCTTGCAGTGGGCAAATTGCTCATTGTGCGTCTCTGCTGAATAACACTGTAAATCAATGCTCTGGAGGTTGCAATAAAAATACTGTTTGTCTACGGTGACAAATCCAGCCTCTTAATTTCCGTATATTCTCCCGTGGGGGAGAGAGGGAGCCAGGGGAAAGCATCATGTATTTAGTTATATCATTTTTGCAGCTTTTGTGATGGATGGGATATCCATGGTAATAAGGAGTGGTGTGATAATTAAGCGTGCCAGACTTTCTTTGCTTGGGAGTTCAAGAAAGAAACTAACAAGTAAATCAACAATAAGAGTGAATACAGAACACAGTTCCTTTGTCTGTGAAGAACGGCTACAGGAACATAGAGAATACACCTTGGAATTAGTACCAATTGGGAATCAGAAGAGCCCACCATATTGTCAGAAAACACATAGCACTAAACCCAGCTTGAAGACTTGAAATTCATGGATCAGATCTGGCATTTGCCGAGTCTGCAATATTTCATCACAATACAAAGGTAATCAGGTATCGTCTCTCTATGGAGATGTTGTTGTTTCCAATATTCTAGGCCAGAAGCTGCCTTCACATTGCTTAGAGAAAAAAGGTCTACATGCAAACCTTTATTCTCTTCCTTTTGGAATCATCTATCATACTTAGACTCTTTCCTTTTTATTGTAGACCCCCATTCTACTTAGAAATATGGTTGTCATTCTCAGGAACTGAGGTACAGATTTAAAAGCGGCCGTTGTTTTAGCTGGAAACAGTCAAACTGTTCACAGTCCATGGAAAGAACAATGCTTGCATAGTGTACAAAGATAAATAAAAAATCAAGAAAGTACACTTTGTGATGGTGTCTACAAGACAGATATCTAAATGGATCAGGGCTGATAAGTGGCACCAGGATGTACAATGGGCCATACAGGATTTGGCATATATTCTTCCATTAAATGTTAATTTTCACATATAATGCAGTATGTTGCCACTTTTTGGAATTGTGACCCTGGCCCCCGCCAATCTGGCCGAATCACTAAGTGGTAAATGGAAATGCAACTGATTTATTTGAAAATAGAGGGGCAAACCATTTTGGGGCTGAAATCTTGCATATTATGTCTGAAGACTACTTGCCCTCATTGCATACTGGTTTATTTCTGAGCTGGTGGGAAATCCGTTCAACTGCAGCCTTCTTCACTGCTATATCCTACCAGCTGAAATCCTCATTCCTTAAAGGACTGCATTCTGCACCTCAAGGTTTTTTTCCTGCCTAGAGGTTTTTCTCCCTTGGTGGTTGCCGTGGGGCTCTCCTTTCCTATCAGAGATCTCGGTGGGCAGTTGGGAAACTACTGCTTGCTTACCATTTTCAGCATTTACCGTCTACTACATTTGAAACACAGGTACGTGTTTCTACATTGGTATATCCTGATGTGAACCTGACAGTTTGCAACGTCCAGCTGGTGGCTGTATTTCAAGCCCCAACTGCTCAAGTGCAGACTTTGAAAGTGGAAAATGCCACCCTAAAGCAGGTTGTTGCCAATCAACAATCCCTGGATGCACACCTGCAAGAGTTCATAGAGTGCATGTACAGTGCATTTCACTTTTAAAGATACTTATTTTCTAATGGATCGTTCCAAGATTGGATTCATCATTTTCAATATGGCCAATGATGCATTACTTTGAGCCACTACTATGGTATAACTAAAAACCATATTGCAGATGACTAGCCAGGATTTTTAAAAACTCTAATAGCAATGTTCAGAAAAACTAAACTGACTTACACTTCCCAGGAAGTTTACATTGCCTAGATCTTAGTCAAAGAAACCAAAATATACAGACATATGTGAACTGCTTCAAGCAGTTAGCCGCTGAAACAGCTTGACCCGAAGAAGCACCAATAACATGTTTTCATAGAGGCTTGAATAAACACCTAAAAGACAAACTGACTCATATACCAAGAACTGATATTGGAAATCCAAGGAGGAGACAAAAGAGCCACACCTTGTTAACATGAAACACAAACTAGTAATCCATCAAACCCCTCTATTTGGTTGAAGACTTAGGGCCTCATTACGACCCTGGTGCTAATGGGTTAATGGCGCCGTAAAAGGCTGCGGCGCTGTTAACCTATTAGCGCCTAATTACGAGGTCCCTTTGCGGGACCTGACCTTAACGGCTGGTTTTACCAGCCGTTAAAGTAGGGACCCGCAAAAGGACCTTGATGCTAAGTACGGTGCCGCAATTTGCGGCACCGTACTTACCACCTTCCCCATTCCCATTGAGCCCTATGGGGCAAAAATGGGAATGGGGAAGGGCCATGGAGGAAGGGGGAATTACTGCCCCGCCAACCTTGTAATGGGGTGGTAATTCCCCCTTTCTCCATGGCGGAGTCGGTAAGTTACTGGCATGGACCATGGTGCTAATAGCAACATGGTTTTCCGCCAGGGTCGTAATGAGGCCGTAAGGCTATCTTCACGTTTCTTACTATCTCGGCTTGTAACATCCAACATCATTCCTGACATTTCATTTCATTTCTAACCATGCTTAAAATGGCATATTTGAGCCATAGACCCAAGCCTCGACACATATGCAGATTTTTATTTAGTGAATGCGAGAAATGCACGTTACCTTCAGGCGAGGCTAAGCAAAAGTGTTCATAATTGTACATTGAACAGAAAATAGTGTTTTCATTCAAGTGTCTGGAATGGGAGTCAGGTGACCTTGGTATTAGAACACTGTTTGGTGCTTAAAGTAAACACTCCCTATGACTGCTATCCAGGCATTCTGGGATGAGTACTAAATAGTAAACAAAGACTGAGATAGCAAAATTAAAGAACTACAAAATTACAAAAAGACTACATAACTTCCTGAGGAGCCTCATGCTGTCAGACAGCTTTATAAAGTGGGTAAAATGTGCATTAGCGTTGTTTTTAGTAGAAACAATCTTTTGGCTTCCCACAGAAAAAATGTTGGGCACTGAGATTTAATAAATCGGAATTGCGGGATGTTTATTAATTTTAAGCCACATAAACTGCCTTCTAAGGGTAAGAACGGTATGTAAGGAAGTTAGGCCTAGTTCTAATCTTATCATGCACACAGGTACGCAACTAGGTTTACCTAAGATGTGTTGCAATATTACTGTTACCACAACTTGTTATTGTGAAGTTATTACCCAAAAGTGTCTTGCCACTTGATACTGAACACCAAAGGTAATTAAGCAACTTGCGGGTGTATCCCTTGCTGGTTTCAAGGCCATACAAAACAGTTGGAGCTATGCTTTGTTGACATAAGCGTGAATAGTCCAATAATACTAAAGCCGTTGTGTGTCCTGTTGGTTTTTGGTCAATGCAATGCAGGAGCTCCCTCGGCAGGGATGCCATTCAGGGATCACCAGGGGTTAAAGCTGCAACCACTGCGTACTACCTTGTGACCTCTGCCACTGCCTTTGCGACCCCTGCACCCAGGGTCTCTGCTTCCAAGTGACGTAGGCTCTTGCTTGGTGCACACTGAAAGGTGACTCCAGAAGAGGAGGACTGGTGGTGCTGGACAGGCAAGGAAATTATGCCAAAATGTGCTTTGTATAAGTTTCCTTCAATTCAATCCCATTGCAGCTCCCCCTATTCAGTTTCAGTTAATCTGAGGCTGAGCAGCGGGTGCCATATGTAAGGTCCTGCCTACATGGTGGAGACATGTGTTTCTGAGTACATCGGCAGGATGAAACTGGTATGATCAGGTCAGAGGGTGCCAGCAGCAAAGACCATTAGCAGCCCCATTTCTTGGCCCGGGCTGTGCGGGCGACAGACTGGGTGTGGAGCTAAATAGCTTGGGAGAAGGGTGGAGTAAGGGGCCCGACCATAAAGCTGTTCCAAACTTCCCAGACGACAGATTAAGCAGCCTGCTGTGCCGATGAGTGCTCCTCTGCCGTGTGCCGGCTGGCTGATCTCTGCCGCCTTCGATGCATTCGGAATATGCAAACAAAGGAATGCATATTCCAAACGCAGCATGTGAGATGCTCTGCAGTCACACCCAGTGCCTCTCATTATTTGTGCTGATAGCCTTTCAACTGGAGCAATTTATAAGTGATGGCTCATTTAACAAGCCATTGTTTTCATACAGTATGTGCTTAACATTTCAGTGTTAAGAACTGAACATGGGTCATTTTTATTTACCAGGCCAGCACAAGTATCACTTATCTGATCAAACCTATGCATTCTTCAAAGAGAATTAATCTGCCACACAGAAAAGTTTTAAACAATTTTCTTTATTTACTTGTCTCTTTATTTGACACACCAACACGTTTTCTTTGGTATATTACTTTTTAGTTACATACGACGTATCCCTGGGACGGTTAACTGTTGTTTTCTTGTAATGTTCTTGCTTAAGTATTCTAGTGGCTGCTTTGGGACATGGACTAAATGAATCAGCTTAGCATCAAAGGCCTTTTAATTTTCTAAACAAGCCAACCACTGCCTAGCGTGCACACCAGATGGCACCTGAATGTGACTTGGCACCTTGATTAGGAAAGCAGAGTTCATTGTGTATCACCACACAGACAGTAGTACATGGCAAATCAATGCAGTGATGTGTGTGCAGCAATGATTTCTGTGCTGCCCAAGTCACCATCCTGTATGTTAATGCCATCTATGTGGTGCTCCCTTGTGTAACACCCACTTGAGAATCGGGCCCTGAAAAAATGTTGGGCCTCCAGTGCTGATGTGCGCACTGTGGGCCTGATTCTCAAGTGGGTGTTAATTACCGAAAATGTTATAGAAAGTGGTAATTACATTTTCGGAAATTAACACCTATTCTGAAGGTGGAGCATTCTTCCGAAGACATACTGAATTCGCTACTTTGGGAACGCAGCACTTTTTAATTATGTGATATATGTTTGCTCGATGAGCGTTGTAGACAGAGCTACAGTTCCCATCACTCTTAGTACTAGACGCGGGTTGCACGCGTCATTCGGGGCTGACCCAGACCATAACTGACTCGCATCAACACGAATCGGTTGCTCTTGCTGCTTTTACTATTTTATGTGTTTTACGTGTTTTTAATTGCAGATTATAAGGGCAGACCACTCAGAATTGCATTTATACTTGCATTCTATATTATTAGGTGTTTTATCATTTCTTAAAGATTTTTTAGGAAATGCGCTATTAATGTCTGATTAAAATGAATACACAACTTGCAATAGGCACATTAAGCCTGGGACGCACAGAGGTTTGAACAACCGGCAACGTGATATATGTTTGCTGGATGAGCAATGTAGACGGAACTACAGTTCCCATCGCTCTTAGTACTAGACACGGGTTGCACGCGTCATTCGGGGCCGACCCAGACAATAACTGATTCGCGTTAGCGGGAAGCGCTGACATGAAGCCTGTTTTGGCCTGTTTTATGGCCTGGAACGGCAGTCGGCAGGGAAGGCTGCTGCTCCTGGCTGTGTTGCTGTGATTTCACTCCATAGGTGAGACTTAGGTGAACTATATTGTTTGGTGGGGATGGCTCTGATACTAGAAGGAAGACAGTTTATTTATGATACATTAGCACTTTAGATTTTGGACAATAATACAGGGGCCATTACATTGAGAAGCTTAAATAAAATAAGAAATCTAGGAATTGTTATTCCCTTGGAGATGCGGTCCCATACAATTAAGAAATTGGAAGGCATTAAGGCTGGCTTAAGCAATGCCGGATCAGTGTGTGCACATACTACTGATGTTGTTACTCTTATTGAGGAACTGGCCCTTGATGTTCTTTTTATAACAGAAACGTGGTTTACAGAGGTATCACATGCAATTATTTACAATTTAATACCTGATAACTTCCTAATCCAACATATTGATAGAGTGGGTAAACGTGGTGGGGGCATTGCAATTATTTATAAAGATGCATTGCACATTTTCCATTTTAAATCACTTGACTGGGGAAGTGAATCACAAGTGGGAGAAGAACGGCCTGGCAAGCGTGTTCTGGAGGATCCCGGGCCCACCAGTGGTGATGGTCGTTGACGCTCTGTGTCGGGACCCACGGCTGCCAGCATCTCCCAGTGACGCATGGTGAAGAGGAGCCACGTGGTTGCCCATGCCCCCCCCCTCCATGCCCGGGCCAAACAGCAATGATTGTGTGATTGTACTTCATATTGGAGCTTCTGGCCTGCAGCTGCCAGTGTTCCCCTGCGCAACGGGGAGGCAAAAGCCACATGGCTACCGTTGTCAATTATGAGTAAGTGCTCAAAACATACCATACTGCTATCTAAACCTTCCTGGCACTCACTGTGCATATGTGTTCATATTTAATGTATATGCATTTTTGCATATCTGCATAATGAAACACATAGACCTGTGTATATTATGCATGTACTTATATGTATGTGTATACATTAAAATTCATTTTGTTGAGAAACTGGGCCACATAATACCTGTTGTCTGCAATGTAAACGAGACTGGCAGCTTGCACTGCTCTCGCTGCATATGCGTGGTAGCTCTTGAATCCAACGATGCCCCAGATTAGTCCAGATTAGTGTCATTAGTTACAACTCCTTAATGACATTATAAGAATGCCTGTGTTTTATACAGCACCACTATCACCCGGAATCATATTTCTGAGTGCTTGGTAACCAATGTTATTTATTGTTGTCAATATTACCCACAATGTGGTACTCAATTTATCAATCTGAGAAGTCGGGAAGAACGGGAGCTGAAGGGATGAGTCGATCAGACAGGGGCACCAAACCTATGGCGCATAGCATGGTCAGGCTCTCAGGGGGAGTGTGCTGCGTTTAAGCTACCCTCTCAGCTATATAACAACCCAGTGCATTGATGGATTGGCTTCTTCCAGAACGCATCAGCACTCAACCGCATGATTAGATCACACATGGCTAAGTTTATGGTTTAAACGTCACTGAGGTGCTCTGCTGCCTCAAATACACCCCTCAAGGCATGCTACAGGAGGTACAGAAAGACATGTGTGCTAACTTTAAATTTTCAGTAAGTCACACATTCACCCCCAGCCCCCAACAATGGAAGCATGTATGTAGTTGAGCAAACTCAGTGAACCCAACCCCTCTGGGTTGGGGACCACCAACAAGAATTATTTTGAAAATAATGGATTGAAAGTGTGCATTTTACAGAATGTATTGAAGAGATAAGAGTACCATGGAGTTCACTGCATTTTTAAAATAAGTCACTCGGCCGTCTGAGGTAGTTTTTCAGCGTGGCCTCAGGATTCATCTCTCAGTCGACATCACTGGACTTCCAATGATGCAGCTCCTCCAAATGACTTAAAAGCCATGAGTATTTAATCTCGAGTATGTGAGGTAAATGGTGTCAGGTGTGCAAGGGGGTGCAGGCAGAGAGGGCATGACAGTGCAATGCATACATCTAGGCACAGAAAGCATCATTTGTGCTCCTCCATAATAAATGGTTTTATGTGCGTGTGTCATTAAGAAAAGAAAAATGTGCTGTTTTCGACCTAGCCCCATTAATGTTGCCATACAGATAAAGTGTTTCCATTGAACACACGCAGTGTGAAAATGACTGGACAGATTTGCACTAAGTAAGAAACAAGTTGGGCACAAAATGCTGCATGTGTGTCTTTTGTTAGTTTGGGGTAAATCTGTCATGTAGTTTGTAAAGTATTCAACGCAAAAGGGGGTGCCCCATGCTCCCAAAAGTGTTGTATTTATTGCTGCAGAGAACCATTGCTTTTGCTCGAGGCAAACAATTTCTGTGGTGACTCTGAGAGAACTCAAAGAAAAGTGCTCAAAATGATATTTGGAGGGTGGAAAAAGTGGGATTCATGCAAGGCTACAGTTAGTTGTGGAAGGGGCAAGAGGACCACCAGGGCAGCGGGGGTTATCATTTAAAGTGCTGTGGTGAAAGCACTACATAAATAATAGATTATTATGAATGCCAGAGTGTTAGCATCAAATCCAAGCCTAGGCTCAGAATAATGTCATGTTCAAATACAACCCGTTACATATCTTAAGATCTAATTTTAAATGGGCCCAGTCGAGGTCTTTTTGGCTATAAAGTGGTATTTTTGGTATAGTGGTGAGCCTAACTTCAGAACACTTCTTATAATTATTTTACCATGGTCACTAACGGTAAGCAAGTATTGGACTTAGTACACTCTTATCTGCTCGCGGTGTCTTATGTACAATAACAAAATATGCCCTTTTGGCTGTGTTTCAAAATACATTTATCATGTCACATCACAAAATATTTATATTCACATACACACATAGCAGTTTTGAAAAACTCAATTCACAATAATCAGGTCACCTTATATTTTACTACATGTGGTAATGTGAAATGGCGCCTGCAGTAAGATGAGTTTACCACCTGTTGGACCTCAGCCTATGTGCTAACACAAGAATTCAGACACATAATGAGAACTCTGAAGCTAACTTGTTCTTTCATTTTGTGGCTTTATAAACGGTTAAAATTCAGAAAAATGAACAAACAGATGCATTATACTATACTACTTTTTACAGTAATTTATATTTGAACATGGGTATAATGTGTTGTGGGCTCGCTAGCGCACATTTATCTGTAACCTTGAATGCTTCTTTTAACTATCTTGGCAGCTATGAGCCTCTTTTTGTAACAAAAGCTTGCTTCATTAATGGGGAACCCATGTTAAATTTAGATTGTGAATTACTTTTAGAAAACAAACATATTTCTATCTCACAACAGCCTGCAAAATATTTTGTTCATACATTATACGCTCCTCAATTACTGCATAATTACCTAGATCTGTTGGGGTCCATGGATTCTCGGACTATGAAGTCAGGATAGCCCCTTTCCGTCTACTGGACAGGACGGGAGAATCCTTATCACGTCGACTTCCCATCTCAGCCTGGAAGTAACCCACATAGTCCTTCCCCAGCCGTTCTGCTTGTCGCACCACCTAGGGTCAACTACATATAAGGATGCTCGAGACTGCAAACTCTTCTGATGACTGCCAACCCAGGAGAGAGAGAGAGAGAGAGAGAGTGAGTGAGAGAGAGAGAGAGAGAGAGAGAGAGAGAGAGAGAGAGAGAGAGACAGCCCACAAGATAGTCAGCCTGCAGCATGGTCGGCAAGACACAGGAGAGTCAGTCTGCCCAGCAACTAACATCCAGCCCTCAAGACAACCAATTCTATCATCCCCCTGAACTGGATAATCTAGCCCTTTATGATGAGTAGCAATTACCCTGGAGATGGACGAGGATGCAGATTTTTATTAATACATCAATAATCAAGACGACTTAGGTAGTTGGCAAAAGGAAAACTGTTTTGATATCAATTATCTAAAACAGGGAGTACAATGAACATCAAGGAATTCGCTCGATCCTCTTACTCAATGTATTCTAGAAAAACTGAGATTTTACATACAAAACACGTCATTAATGACGTTAACCTACGTGTTTACTAACGTGGCAAACTACAAAAACCAATGAGTATGGGTGATTGTCTCTGAGTGAACAACTAAGTATACGATCCATACTAGTCTAAAAAAGTGCGAATATGTGATTGGTTACTTAACATCAGGTGGGGCAACTAAGCCCTCCCCTAAAAAATGACCACTAGAATGTCACTAAATGCACAACGTCCCATTGGTTTACACAACTATAGGACCCCTTATTACGCAGTCCTCTAACATTGCTTGGCACTCTAACCTCCGTCAGTACTTTTCCACCTACGCCTAGCAGCATGCTGGCTTGCCATCCAGGTGCTAGTGAGCTCGCTTTAACCATTGCTTCCCACCAATTAGCATATCAATCCATCATCACCTTAGTGGTCTACTGTCAATCAGGCTTTGAAGCTCAGCCTTGAGAGTGTTCTTAGCTCTGAGAAATTCAGGGAGTGAAAGCACACTCTGCCCTTGTGCGTAGGTGTGACCATCTCGTCCGTCCAACTTCATCCTTCCATGTCACTCCAGACCATGGAATCAAATGTCTAGTGCTTTTTAATTAAATTTTTTAATAGACCTCTGACGTCTTCCTTGTTTTGTTCATGCCTTCTGAACAGGAGTTCTGTTCTTTCACACGATTTATATCCAATATCAGTTTACTCGAGTTTGATAAGACTGTGGCTTCTTTGGCTCATCCAGCCTTGTCTGCTGAGTTTCACTTTGTAATTCAATTTGCTTTTCAACTGCGACACTCTGGATATGAGTCTTTCTCAGCCTTCTTGCTAAAGTCCAGCACTGCTATAGTAGTGGAAACATCCATCCTTTTCTTGTCCATATGTATATATGTGTCGAGACTTGCCGCGTAGTGAAGTGTATTGAGCCTCTGTCCACAAATCACCCACAGGGAGAGAGAGATAAACACTCCCTGTGCGAGCTTTGAGGCCACAGGTGGTTTGTTGGTTGTAGAATCAGGTGGCGCCGAGGACTCCAGAGGCTGTTGGAAGGAAGTCGGGGTTAATACAGGCAAAAACAGTGCTTTAGTAAAGAGGAAAGAAAGGATACTTTCTTACCTATGTTCAATGGAAGGGAGCCTGAGGAATTGGTGCAAGGGAGCGCCAATGATTCAATCCGGCAAGTACCTGGAGGTGGGTACGAGCTGACCACCAGTAATCCGTAATGGTTTCCAAGACTGCACAGAAGGAAGGTCTTGAAGTTTCAAAGGGTCGAAATCCAGGTTGTAGCAAGTGAACAGACAGGGAAAATCCAAAGCAGTCCGTTAAGCGTAAAAGGGTCCAAAGTACCAGTATCCGTGCAGAGTATCGGCAACCGTATCCAAGGAGCAAGAGTTAATCAATCCGTGAGAGTAAGCCTGAGGTCGAAATCCGATGAGGTCAAAAACGAGAGTCAAGAACGCCGAACAGTGTTGGAGAACAGCTGTGAAGCGGCGAGTGTTTCAAAGCTCCCGGCTTTTATGCGAGCCGCCTCCCGATCACGTGAGTGGAGCTCCGTGCACGTGATCGGGAAGTTGATGTGCAACCAGGAAGCGATCGCGATCGGCTGTTCCAGCCCGATCGCAATCTCCATGGCAGTTGCCATTGGAGACGAGGAAACAGACCACACCGTCCTCTTCGTGTGATCCGCAACCATCGGTGATGGCGACTCCCCTGCACCCTAGGTGATGGGACATGAGGAGGGTTGGGCGGTGAACCGGGGAGCCTGACAGTATTTTGTATCGGAGTGTCATGCAGGGTGTTGTGTGGGTGTGTGACTGACCTATCGTGCATAACAGAGCCCCCCCTCAATGGCCCACGACCGCGTGGGCAGGTGGGATGGTCCAAATGAAAACGGGAGACAAGCCTCGGAGCATGGACGTCACTCGCGGGGACCCAACACCGCTCCTCCGGACCATAACCCGCCCAGTCCACCAGATACTGGAGACAACCCCGAACCATACGAGAACCCAGTATACCCGACACCTCATATTCCACAGAGTCACCCACAGACACAGGGCCAGGTGTAGACCTAAGGCGAGTAGGAGCAGGACAAGGCTTTAGCAGAGATGTGTGGAATACAGGGTGAAGGCGCCAGGAGGCGGGAACTGAAAGGCGATAAGCCACCGGGTTGATCACAGCAGATATCCTGTACGGACCCACAAAACGGGGTAGCAATTTGCGACAACCGGGCAGCCGGAGGTGACGAGAGGAAAGCCACACCCTGTCCCCCACAACATAGGAAGGCGCAACGGCCCTCCGCCGATCAGCCGCAGATTTAGCAGAGGCTTGGGACTCACGAAGGTGAGCGAGAGTCCGGGCATGAACGGCCGATAGGTCACGTGCACAGGAAACAGCAGCAGGGTTAATGGAATGTGTAAGGTCTGGAACAGGTAAGGTGCGGGGGTGTTGGCCATATAAGACAAAAAAGGGAGAAAAGCCAGTAGAAGAATGCAGAGCATTATTATACGAGAATTCAGCGAGATGAAGTACACTCAGCCAGGATTGTTGGTGCTGTAGAATGAGGCAACGTAAATATTGCTCCATGGCCTGGTTCACCCTCTCCGTCTGGCCGTCTGTCTCTGGGTGATATGCGGAGGAAAAACGGGAATCAATGCCCAAGAGGCCTGTGAGCGCCCGCCAGAACCGAGAAGTGAACTGGGGTCCCCTGTCCGAGATTATGATAGTGGGTAACCCGAAAAGACAGAAGATAGATCTAAAGAAAAGGTCGGCCAGAGCCGGTGCTGATGGGATGCCAGAACAGGGAACAAAACGGGCCATTTTAGAGAAAGAATCGACCACCACCCAAATGGTGTCGAAGCCCTTGGTTCGAGGTAGGTCTGTCACAAAATCCATCGACACTGTGTGCCAGGGCCTAGGAGGTATAGGCAAGGGAAGTAAGAGCCCCACCGGACGTCCCCGGCGATGTTTACATTGGGCACACACGGCGCACGTTTTGACATACCCTTCAACATCGCGCTTCATGGAGGGCCACCAACACCATCGCCTGAGGAGGTCCAGCGTGCGCTTCTGTCCAGGATGACCATTAATGGCACTGTCGTGGGACCATTCTAGTGCTAGATTACGAGTGTCGGATGTCGGTAACCATAATTTGTTTTGTATGAACGGCAGCCCATCATGTAACACCGGATCCCACTCAGAGGTCTGTTCGGGATGTAACGAAACCCATGCGCGAATGGACTCTAGAAGCGGTAAAGGAGGAGTACAGAGGCAAATGACATGCTGATCTAATAGTTTTTCAGGAAAAACAGGCAAGGATACCCCACCAGGAGAACGTGATAGAGCGTCCGCCTTCCCGTGGGACAGACCCGACCGGTGTTTAATCTGGAAGTCAAAGGCTGCAAAGAATAAATGCCACCGCACCTGCCGACTATTGACACACTTGAGTGAGGCTAAATCTTGAAGGTTACGATGGTCCGTGTATACCGTGACCGCATGTCTTGCTCCCAACAGGTGATGCCGCCAGACCTGAAAGGCATCCTTGATGGCCAACAATTCCTTCTCCGTGACCGTATAGTGCGTTTCTGTAGGGGTAAACTTTCGAGAGTGAAACGCCACCGGGTGTAGCCGACCGGAACAAGGACAATGTTGGGATAATACCGCTCCAAGAACAAAGGAGGATGCATCCGCCTCTACAATGAAGGGGAGTTCCGGGTCGGGATGCTTCAGTACAGGAGCGGTAGTAAATGCAGCTTTTAGCGCATCAAAAGCCTTTTGGTGTTGTTCCAACCAGATAAAAGGCAACTTGGGGCTGGTCAAGGCAGTAAGAGGCGATACAAGAGACGAGAAATCCTGGATAAAGCGCCTGTAAAAATTCGAAAACCCAAGGAATGATTGTAATGCCTTAACGTTACAGGGCTTTGGCCAGTCCAAAACTGCACGAACCTTGGATTGATTCATTGCTAAACCACCAGGGGTAATGTGGAATCCCAAGAACTCCACACTTCCAGTATGGAACTGACATTTTTCTGGTTTTGCATAGAGTGAAAAACGGCAAAGCCGAGATAATACCTCGCGGACATGTAGTACATGTTCTTTCAGGTCCTGTGAAAATATTAGGATGTCGTCGAGATATACCGCTACACAGATGTCCAACAAATCATGAAAAATCTCATTCATGAAACGCTGAAACCTGGCAGGGGCGTTACAAAGCCCGAAGGGCATGACTACGTACTCAAACAGTCCGTAACGAGTGCAAAAAGCCGTTTTCCACTCGTCTCCGGGGCGAATTCTGATTAAATTATAGGCTCCGCGGAGATCGAGTTTCGTGAAGATGTTGGCGTGACTCAATCTGTCCAACAATGGTGTAATCAGGGGAATAGGATACCGGTTCTTTATGGTGATAGCATTCAAGCGTCGGTAGTCCACACAAGGACGTAAGTCGCCCTCCTTCTTGGGGACAAAAAAAATAGGGCTAGCTGCCGGAGAGGTGGAAGGACGTATATGGCCAACCTTTAGAGCCACTTGAATGTATTCTTTCAATGCCTGTTCCTCTGAGGGGGACAGGGAGTAAATACGTCCTGAGGGAATGCTGGAATCAGGGATGAAATCAATAGGGCAATCGTAAGAACGGTGTGGTGGTAGTACCTCCGAAGAACCCTTGTCAAAGACCTCATGAAAGTCCTTATATTCCATAGGGATATTTGTCGCCACCACCCCCACTACGTGAGACTCCAAGGACGTGGACACTTCCTCGTGTAGGGTAAGTTGTGCGACGGCCCCCAAGGCACGTGAAGGAGATTCGGTGTCGTCAGGTGCGGTGAGGCAAAAATTCTGGCAGATTTCCGATTCAAAGTGAACCTGCCCAGACTTCCAGTCGATTAAAGGGTTGTGTTGATGTAACCATGGGAGCCCTAGTATAATCCCGAATTGGGGCATCGTAATCAAATCAAAGGATATGACTTCCTGATGTATTTTCTGTATAGTCAGGGAGATCGGGGCAGTTTGTTGTCGAATTGGGCCAGAAATCAGTGCTGTGCCATCCACCGCCTGTACTGGTTCCGGACGTTGTTTGGTAATCAGGGGCAGATTCAATGATCCGGCCAGGTTTATATCGACATAATTGCCAGTGGCACCAGAATCGATATAGATCGAAACAACATGAACGATGTCGGGTGTGGGTTTTAACGTAGCCTTTACCATCACCGGCCTGATCCTGCCAAATGTGGGGAACCTGTCCGAGGGAGTTGAAGGATTGCTCGATCCGGCCCCCGGATCTAGGGTCGAGCATTCCGAAAAACCGGATTTTTTAACTTGGGGCGTCTGGGACAGGACTTTATGAAATGCCCACTCAGGCCACAATAGAAGCAGGCATGGTCGGTTCTTCTGCGGTCCCTTTCTAGTTGTGTGATCGGGCTACGTATACCGCCTATTTGCATAGGTTCACCACCGGTATCAGAGGAGGGGGAGGATGAACTAGGAGTAGGGAACCCTGTTTCGAACCTGCGTTCGGAACGCCTCGCATCGATCTGTAGGGCGAGATCCACTAAGTCAGTATGAGATGTGGGCAAAGAAGGAACAACGGACATAGCATCCTTCATGGTACTATTAAGCCCCCGGTAAAACACAACTGCCCTTTTGGGTTCAGGCCAAGATGTTTCAGCAGCCAATTGGTTAAATCGGGCAATGTACTCTATGAGTGACCCCTTTCCTTGAGTTAGATCCAACAATTCAAGATCCCGGGATTGGGCTTTGTGACGGGTGTCGAATACATGAGACATTTCTGTGACCAATAACTCGAAATCATATAGGACAGGGCTATTGCTTTCCAGTAGGGGATTGGCCCATGCTGCCGCAGTGCCGGCCAGATGGGACAAGGTGAAGGCTGCCTTTGTGGTGGAGTTGGGAAAGGCCTGAGGTCTACAAAGAAAATGTAGCTTGCATTGATTCACAAAAGTGCGGAACTTTCTGGGGTCTCCGTGGAATCTTTCTGGAGCTGCCAAGGGAAAAGGCGTAGGCATGAGTACAGGAATTTGTGGCGCTACAGGGGGAGTAATAGGTTGGACAACCGGGGGTTGGGCAGCGGCTTCCCCAAACTCTACATCAGCGGGTAATGGGTGTTGTACACTTTGGATTAAATCTAACCTCTGATGTATAGCCGCGTTGGCGGCTGTCATGTCTGCCCTCAAAACTGTGAGTGCCTGTATCAATGCAGCCACGGGGACTTCGGCTACAGGCTCCATACTCAACACAACGCGAGGCTTCACAGTCTGTCGAGACTTGCCGCGTAGTGAAGTGTATTGAGCCTCTGTCCACAAATCACCCACAGGGAGAGAGAGATAAACACTCCCTGTGCGAGCTTTGAGGCCACAGGTGGTTTGTTGGTTGTAGAATCAGGTGGCGCCGAGGACTCCAGAGGCTGTTGGAAGGAAGTCGGGGTTAATACAGGCAAAAACAGTGCTTTAGTAAAGAGGAAAGAAAGGATACTTTCTTACCTATGTTCAATGGAAGGGAGCCTGAGGAATTGGTGCAAGGGAGCGCCAATGATTCAATCCGGCAAGTACCTGGAGGTGGGTACGAGCTGACCACCAGTAATCCGTAATGGTTTCCAAGACTGCACAGAAGGAAGGTCTTGAACTTTCAAAGGGTCGAAATCCAGGTTATAGCAAGTGAACAGACAGGGAAAATCCAAAGCAGTCCGTTAAGCGTAAAAGGGTCCAAAGTACCAGTATCCGTGCAGAGTATCGGCAACCGTATCCAAGGAGCAAGAGTTAATCAATCCGTGAGAGTAAGCCTGAGGTCGAAATCCGATGAGGTCAAAAACGAGAGTCAAGAACGCCGAACAGTGTTGGAGAACAGCTGTGAAGCGGCGAGTGTTTCAAAGCTCCCGGCTTTTATGCGAGCCGCCTCCCGATCACGTGAGTGGAGCTCCGTGCACGTGATCGGGAAGTTGATGTGCAACCAGGAAGCGATCGCGATCGGCTGTTCCAGCCCGATCGCAATCTCCATGGCAGTTGCCATTGGAGACGAGGAAACAGACCACACCGTCCTCTTCGTGTGATCCGCAACCATCGGTGATGGCGACTCCCCTGCACCCTAGGTGATGGGACATGAGGAGGGTTGGGCGGTGAACCGGGGAGCCTGACAGTATTTTGTATCGGAGTGTCATGCAGGGTGTTGTGTGGGTGTGTGACTGACCTATCGTGCATAACAATATGTATATATTGGCGATTGCCGCAATCTATTCACTATAAAGCTAGCCTCAAGATTACTTTGTCTGCTTGCGTTTGTTTTGCATCTGTACACGTGTATCATAGCTTGATGTCTTCATCTGTTTCTGTGGCATAAGCTTCTTCACCTTGATCCCAAGATGTCACTTATCCTTGATACTTTCTTGATGGCTTACAGACTATCTGCATTCTCTGGGCTCTGCATCTCTTCTAGGTACATCAGTTAAGCTCTGTGTGACGTTTACTTGGTGATGGTTGGTGACATCACCATTCTTCCTTACCATTTATTTGCTCTGCTTCTTCAGGAATCTCATTTAAACAACCATCATATTTCCTCATTTGCAGGTATGGTTTCCTCAAAGGGAATCTTGCCGCTAGGATTCCTTTTGACCTTTGTCGTATCAAATGCTCCATTTATGTCACATACTCTGGTTTCCAACATACAAGCAATAGGGCGGAACAGTTGAAGTGGGGGTACTTAGCTCATTCTCTACACTCCCCCCTCTGGGCGATTCATCGACCACTCTCAAATCATCCTTCACATCCAGGCATTCAGGTCTGAAGAAAAGCTTCAATGGGATCCATATCTTTATGACACCCTTCAGGCATCTTGCTGTTTTCACATGCTCATCCTTGTTCCATGTCATTAGCATGCATTGTCCATGTGGACTGCAATAGATCCATCTTCCTACATACTTCTTATGATTCTTTGGATACAGGAACTTCGTCCCCTCAGGTGCATGAATACTGGCCTTCACGAAGTCTCTGATTTCTTCATCCATCAGGTCTTTGGCTTTCCATCCTGGTTCGACATTGATGATGATCTTCTTCCCTATAGATTTCTTTGCTGTCTTCTTAAATTGTAAGATTATCAACTTGATCACACAGAATCCAAGTAATATCATTACTATTAGGGCTCCAAGGAACTTGAAAATGTCTGCCATCCATTGTGGAACCCAAGAAAAGAGTGATCCAAACCAGCTGTCATTAGCAATGTCTTCAACTTCGTCTATCATCTGACCATGGCGCTTCATCAGAATGTCTATGGCCTCTGTCAAGGTTCCATTTTCGTCATCATGAGAATGTGCAACATGATTCTCCAATTTGTGCACAAACACCTCCATCCATAGCTGTAATCATATCCAAGACATATCTGTTCTGAAGAGTCATCAGTCGTATGGCTCTCAACTCTTCTCTGATAGCATTGAATCCCTTTATGGTAGCGTTGATCATCTGTAGCAATTCCCATCTTGTGATCTGCAGCCACTTGGTATTTGCTCCAACCTGGATTCTCTGCATGAAAATCGTCTTGAACACCGACGATGTCTGGCTGAACAGTCTGTGCTCATAAGGAATAGCATAAAAAGCTTCGATAGATTTTGCTGAAAAATAGTTTTCTCTCTTCATCCTCTTCATCAGCTCCACAGATCTCTTCTTCGGCAGGTGAGCATCTGCTTTTGTAAAACTGTCAAGATTCAGATCACTTTTTGGAATCACTAACGCTGGAACATGGACATTCACTAATGAACATCGTCCTCCCCAATCCTTGGGTAGCTTCATGTACGCCCTGGATCCACAAGCCCAATAGTGATCCATGATTACTGCTATTCCATGTATCATTCCTGGTACATCAAAGATTTGACCATAGTTCTGATTCTCTCCAACTTTTCTTGTGCCATTATTTCTGAAGCACAGCTTTGAACTTTCCAGAGGCACTATGTGCAAAGGTCCTCCTCTGTCTTCGACCCAAGTCAGTAGCTTAGCAAGTCTTGGGCATAACGGCTTACAGCCATTCTGTACAATGTCAATGACAGGTTTGTAATAACCAATGACCACCCAGGCTCTGCAGATTACCACTCTTTCTTCCCATCTGTCTGGTGATAACACTGATCCCCAGATCTGCATTTGGCCTCTGTTCTTTCATCTACGTATTTCTTCTGCAGATTTTCCTGGCCTCTCCAGTTTTTTGTTTACCTCCCATCTAATTCCAGCTCCTTTCACTCCAGGCTTTTCGTATCTGATCACATGATTCGCAGTATGGGCTCTGTTTCTTGTCTTTGTATCTTGGATGTAGTCATCTTCATCTGGATCTGTCCGTTATAAATCGGGCAGAATAGGGATCGGGAGGCTGGCCATAACAGCACCCGCAAATGGGCATTTACCGGGTCTGCCAAACTCGGCATGAACCGGTTACCGCCCATTTGCGGGTGCCGGTAAAAAAAAACAACTCCGGCGGCAGCCATGCCCTTAATAAGGGCATGGCTACCGCCAGAGTTATAGTGAGGGCCAATGAGCTGTCAGGCCATCTATTTCGATAGCTATGAAGATCTTCGATTTTCACATACTGTAAAGCAGGAGTGCACCCACAAAGCGTTCCTCCTTCGAAGTACTTCTTCCCACGTTCTTCATATGTTGACACCATGTGTTATTTCCCAGGTGAGCTGTACTGTCCAGGTAATCATTTAGTTTGGAGCTTCTTTTAGGCCTCATTCTTCTCAAGTGACCTTCCATAGTCATTTCATGAAGTGTGTTAGCATAACTCCTTCTATTTGGGTTAATCATAGGTACATTTATCAGCAGAATTGGTGCATCTATATGTATTATCTGAGTAGGATAAAGTTCAGAAAGTTTCATCCTCTCAGCATACCTTTTAGGCATGAAAATGTCTTGCAGAATCTGCACTACCTGTGTAGGTTCACCTTATATCAACCATTTCTCCTGCCTGTCTTGCCAAGTATGTCACTTGCGTCCACGTCCAAAAAGAGTCTCTAAGACACTTCTTGCATGTGAATAATTATTTGTCAGGCAATGTGTCATCTTTATTCGGGACAGGAATAACTAAATGGGGTCTTGGCTGCCTAGTAGTTGCCATGATTGTACCTTCCTTCTGTTCAGGAACATTCACTGGAGTCTTAGCTCCATGCACATCAATGTAGTATGATGTACGTACTGTGAGTGAAAGCAGTATAATTATGAACAAAATGAAAGCGTAAATAATACACAGATAGATTTTGCAGCAGCGGGGCAAGGGCGCGTTGTTTGGTGCCGTTCGAGTCCCTGGAGGGACTCCCTGACTCCTGCTTCCTTGTGGCCACGCCCCCTGGGCTTATCTCCTCGCCACAAGCCCTGCAGCGGTGAAGCCCACGGCGGGGCAAGGGTGCAGTGCTTGGTGCTGTTCTAGTCCCTGGAGGGACTCTCTGACTCCTGAGTCCTTGTGGTCATGCCCCCCTGGGCTTATCTCCTTGCCACAAGCCCCACAGCGGTGAAGCCCGCAGCGGGGCAAGGGCGCTGTGTTTGGTGCTGTTCTAGTCCCTGGAGGGACTCTCTGACTCCTGCTTCCTTGTGGCCATGCCCCCCTGGGCTTTTCTCCTTGCCACAAGCCCTGCAGAGGTGAAGCCTGCGGCGGGGCTAGGGCGCAGTGTTTGGTGTCATTCTAGTCCCTGGAGGGACTCTCTGACTCCTGCTTCCTTGTGGCCACAGCCTCCTGGGCTTATCTCCTCACCACAAGCCCCACCGCGGTGAAGCCCGCGGCGGGGCAAGGGCGCGGAGTTTGGCGCCGCAGGTGTTTGGCGCAAGGGGGTGGAGGCAGCGGAGTGCTCAGCTGGTGAAAAGAAGTGACATCCCAGTGGGTCCTAAGGCTACAAGCAAGGTAGGATTAGATTGGATTGGACGGACCTCCTGGGTATTGCTGTTGGATTTGTTCTTGGGGTAACTGCACCCTTAACTGCATCACAAACTGCACCCCAACATCTAGTATTGGTCCCCTTTCTTTCTGAGAGCAACGCATGGGGTCCACACCTACCTCACCCTTCGCCCGCTTCTTTTCTGCGCCTTGCCTGACAGCCAAGATGAAGATCCCCCGGGACCCAAATCACAGCGCAGGGTGGTGGCAGTGAGAAGGTGGAAACAGGGAGGTATGCAGCGAACTACGCCCTGCGAACCCGACCCCAGGGAGAAAATGGGCATTATGTGACCTCATCCAAGTCCTCAAATATCCCTGTGGGGGAGGCGCATCTGTTGATTGACAAAATCTACCAATTCGTGGAGGGGAGCACAGGAAGGACGCCCATAGACCCTGCAATAGATGCGCGCCGAGTCAAATCTCTACCATGGCCCAAGAGCCCACGGACAACATCTCAGTCCTTAAGACCCCTGAACCACGCAACACAGGCGTAATGACGTCAATGCCCTCCGAACCCAAACCCAACACAAAATCTATAAGGGAGGAAGTTATCTCAGAAATACTTGAAAGTTATTGCATGGCCCTGAGTCCCTTTCTGACAAGCCCTTGCCTGGCCTCAACCTCTACCCCCATCCACGATCCAGTATCTGACTCCCCACCAACGCATGTCAAGCCCCGCTTGGAGGATTCAGGAAGAGCAATCTCTGACCCCCAGGCCACAAAACCATCCTCTGGACCCTCCAGCAGTGCCTGGAAAAATCATTTGCTAACCTCCTCAGGGGCCAGCTCTTACCTCCATCTATCCCAACTCAGGGCACCCAAGCACCAATGATCTCCATTCCAATTGGGTGCGGGGACCGTTACTGATCAACCCACTGGGGACAACTGTGTCACTAGAGGATGCAAATGCAACCAGGCTCTTGCTGAGTTGGTAATTATAAAGAAACTACTGCTTGAAACCCTGTTGATGAGGAAAGGCGGGGGGTGCTGGGGGAAGAGGAGTCTTGTATCTCCCCCACTGCTGGCAGGGAGGTTCTCCACCGACCTACTGAATGTTTTGTTGCACAGATGCCCCCGAACCAATGACACTCTGTCTCGACCAATAAATGTCACACAGTGGTCTTTCAGAAACAAAGCTCCATTAGTATAAAATCGTCTCAAGACAACACTGCTAACGAAGGGGCGGCCAGAGGAGTGCCCTACTGCAAGCCAAACACTACCCACCCGGAGGACCTCGTACCAAGTCCAGTGGCTACAAAATGCACTAGACTAAGGGCAACTAGAGCCCAAGCCCCTGGTAAAGAAGGGGGAGGTGTGAGGCTACCTGCCAAGAACCGTTCCATAGCACTGCAATCTACCTCCATGGGGTCCCAAAGATACTGTTAAACAAACCTGAACCAAGGGATGCCCTGCTAAATAAAAGCTTGCACTGGTTACGGACTGTAGGTGGCTGTGACTTTCTTTCAAGGGACACCCTGGCGGGATGCCGGAGACTCCCAAGCAATGGGCAGAACACCTTCGACACTTTGGACCTGAATCTCTGGAACCGGAGAGCGATTGAGGTGGTCTGGGAAAGAGGGGGGAGGGATGGCCCGGCCACCCAACAGTGGGATTACAATCAGCCTATAACCGTGTTATGGTCCAGTTGGCCTAACCCGGCAAAAACAGAGGAACGTTCCCCTAACTGGCGCAAATGTTACTCCTGTGTGAAGCAGAGTTAGTAGGGTTAGTTGAGGGTGTGCCCGGGGTGCTGGACCTTGCTTGAAAGGGGTGGGGCTCTCGTGATGACTCCTCTCATCTTACTATTTGTTTTGGTTATTTTTCATAATGTGTTGTATCATGCTTTGCTAATGTAAATTGTATTAGAATGCATTGTGTTAGGATGTACTTTGATGGCTACACAGCCGAATAAAGTTTCTTGATGATGATGATATTTTGCAGCATCAACTTTTCGGACAACGTGGACATCTCTCTGCATCAAGCATAATGATGTTGCTACTAACACTTCCCATCTTTATTGCCTAAGGAATGAAAAAAGTAACTTTAATACAGCAGCATTATGTACTGCTTCTTGAAGCTGCTATCCTGGCTTGGCAACTTATCCTCGATCAGCTGTCTGCTTACAGGATAACAAAAACAAACTCTCAATGCATCCCTGGACCAGTCTTTAACCAGACGAAATGTGGATGCCTCGCCAGCAAGAGTCTCGATAAGTTAAATGACATACACCAGTTCCCAGTCGATTCCTCAAATCTGTCTTAGACCAGATGACGTGATGAATTTCTTTCAGCATGAAACAAAAGTTCTGTCTAACCAGCAAACCTCTCGATCTGTCCCTCAAAGGAAAGTTTCACTCTGATCTCAAAGTCCTCTCAGAATAGGTGATATGATACCTCTCAAGATTTCCTTTGGTGCTGCATTGTTTCTTGGATCCCTTAGGAATGTATGCACATCTGTGTGTCTTCCAACAAGATGCGGGTATTCTTCAATCAGATGATAGAAGACCAAAGTGACCAGTCTGTGTGCGTCATCAGCTGATAGGGGCATTTGTACTTCCCTACTATATTCTGGTAGTTGCAGAACTTGTTTGATGATTGCTGTGAGTAACCTCCTTACTATTGGACCATTCTTAGGATCTTGCAGAAAAACATAAACACTAGTAGTTCTCCCCACAATTGCAGGGTATGTGCACAATATAAAGAGAAAAACTTTTAATATAATCTGTGAAACGTTGTCATTTGGGAATCACCATGGGAAAATCCAAACAGGAACTCATTGAGAAATGAATCAGGGTACCGCACCCTCTTCCAATTTTAGAAAATAAGCCAACGACTTTGCATATTTTTCTCCTTATCAAGGCTTAAGCATGCCTCAGACCAAAGTCAACAAACTCCTGTGGCTTTATGAACCAACGATCTTCCCTTAACCCTGAAATGACTGAACAGAGTGTTCAAATCAGTTTTGCTTCATCATCTGCTGCTTGATTTCTGCGTGAGATAAAGTCTGCCCTTTTAGTATGTGCTGTGCATTTAACCACTGCAATAGCTTCTGGGAGTTGCAGTGCCTTAATAAGCCTATCCAATAAGGTGGCATGCTGCACTGGTGTGCCATCCGCTCTGAGGTAGCTCCTCCTTTTCCAATGTGCTAACCCTGCGTGCACCGTTGACGTCACATAGACGGAGTCACTATACACTGTTACTTCCTGGTCTACATGATTCTCGAGCATGACAATCAGCGCCACTAACTCTGCAGCCTGTGCTGAATAATGAGACGGTAGTCGAGCACTTACCATCTTCTGAAACTCCACATTGGCTGTGTGTTTTACTACAGCGGCACCTGTATATCTCTGTCCATGATTCTGATCGATCCGTGAAGAACCATCAATGAAAAACAATTTCTCCTCCTGCTAAATCTTTGTCTTTTATCCTAGGGATTTCATCATTGAACTCTTCATAATTCGAACAGCCATGCATATTGTCGTCCTCTGCCAGTGGATCAGCTACAAATATGGCAGGATTCACTATTCCGCATCAAACTATTTTGATCGCTGGATTCGATATGACTACTTCATAGGCAGAAGCCCTCTGAGGAGTCAACGTGCCTTTTGGTTTCTCTAAAATGGCAAACAGTGCATGTTCAACAAATAACGTCATAGAGCATCCCATCACTATGTTTGCAGCTTTCTTTATGGCAAATGCGGCGGCTGCCGAAGATTGTTCGAACAGAAAATTACCTCTCATCACTTTGTCTAAAATCCCACAATAATATGCAAGGGGCTTGTACCCAAATGTTGTTCTCTGCGTAAGGACTGCTGTCATAACAGTGCCGTCCGTGTGCGAAAACAAAAATAATTCCTCAGCATAATTAGGAATCATTAAAACTGGAGCAGTGCAAATTGCTTTTTTCAACTCATCAAAACCCTTCTTCCATTTCCTCATTCCACACAATTTTCTCTTGTGTTGCCTGTGCTTTCTTTAAAGCCTGTAATGAAGGCCTTATATATGAACTGTAGTCAAAGACCCATGCTCTAACATAATTACCTAGACCCAATAATCTGTGCATGTGTTTTATCGTGTGCGGCTCAGGAGTGCGGCTCAGGAGTAACCTGCTTTCCTTCATGTGAAATCAATTGGCCTATGTACAACACCTCCCGTTGGCAATACTGTAACGTCTCTTTGTCAACCTTATATCCTTTGTCAGCAAGTGTAATCATCAGCTGAACAGAATCACATCTGCACTCTTCCTCTGATGGGCTGCAAACTAAAATGTTATCTACGTATTGCAACACAACACTTTCTAAATCAATATTGCTTAAGTCCATCTGGAGGACTCTATTGAAAATCGATGGAGACTAACAATACCCTTCAGGTAATCTCGTACTTTTCAACGTAGTCTGTCTGAACATAAATGACGTCAGATCATGCGAGTCTTTGTGCAATGGGATTGAGAAAACACAATTTTTCAAATCAATCATAGTGAAATATCGTGCTTCAACAGGTATATTACATAAGATTATAGCAGGATTAGGAAATAGAAGGAACTCGGCCTCTACAATCTGGTTTATCGGCCTCAAATCTTGAATTAGTCTCCCCAACCCCTCCCCCCTTAGATTTCATGATAGGGTACACTGCGGTATTACAGGGTGAATCTGACATCACTAAAATACCATGTCCCATCATGTCAGAAATTGTCTTAAAAATACCTTCATCTGCTTCTAGAGATGTAGGATACTGTCGTGCGCGAGGTAAAATTGCTCCTGGCTTCAATTGAATCTTTACTTCTCCAACCCCGTTCAACAGGCCTACGTCCTGGGGGCCTGTGGTCCACAATGAAACTGGCACTTTTGCCATATCTTCATCAAAATACTCAGGATGTTTTTGTGCTAACATCATTTTCGGAGGAACTTCTCGGTTGATTGCTCTCACCCAATAAGTAATGCTCATGTCAAATATTACTTTGTCATCAGATGGATGACCTGCAAATAGATCCTCATCAGTGACGTCAGTCAATCTGTAACCTTCCCCGATGGCAATTACTGTACACCATCATCTGCCCTCATCATCATTCACATCAAGCAAAGCCATTTCACCTCACATTATGGCTGCTTGTAGCTCTAAGGGAAAATCTTGTCCCTCTTCTTCAAGCATAGGTATTTTTGGTCTAAACAAAGACTCATCAGGTATTCTCATAGTTTTGCCTACCAAGCCCGATAGCCATGTCAATAGAATACATACTCCATAATGAAAAGGTTCTGGTTCTAAAGGCATTGCCCGCATGGCCATTTGTCCTGCAAATGCCATAATAAATTTGCTCATGTTTAAATAATGCATTCCTGGTGTTGAACACACTATGCCTTCATCAGTTAACAAAATTGTTATGTTCAACTTGGTCATTAGATCTCGACCCAATATGTTGACAGGTGTCTGCCTTGAATATAGCAATGGCACCGACATGTCACATTCTCCTATAGAGACTGGTAATTCTTCAGTGAAAGGAATTCTACTTGTAGCTCCTGTAAAACCTTGAGTATTCATGGCATTTCCAGACATCAAAAGCTTTCCCTCTCGTATACATGAGTATGTTGCTCCCTTGTCTACTAAAAACAAAAAAGATTTGCCTCCTATACGGATGTCTACCTTTGGTTCCTCGTGAGGATTTGGCGTCACGGATAGTACTGAACACATCAAGACCCCCAGTAAGCTGTCTTATTGTGGGTACAGCCTCATTCCGTTACCTGTAAAAGGATTCCCTCCATCGACAGTAACAACCCCTACTCTAGGAGTCATTAGCTATCCTGTGCTTGTACTCGGCTGAATCTGCATGGGCGAATGCTGCGACTGCCCTTGTGGCGGATTAACTGCTACCTGCTGTATTTTCAAGTGTTGCTGCACTCTCTGCGCTTGTTGCTGCTGCATCGTTTGATTCTGAGCAAACTCTACTGTGAATACGCAGGAGGGTTCGAAGTCTCCCCTCTTAAAAATTGCCCATTCTGCATATTTTGACTGTCATTCTGCGTATTTTGAAACCCATCTTGATTATTATGGAACCTTCCCTGATTATTCTGCCAATTGCCTTGATTATTCTGAAAACCTCTTCCTTGAAATCCTCCCCTTCCTCGCGGAGCAAATCCATTATTGCCCTGATCAAACTGTCTCTGGTTATTCACCTGCAGCATATTAGCAGTCTGCTGTGAATTTGATCCGTCTACACTGGTCAACATTGCCACTTCAATGGCATATTTGGACAATTCCTTCTAGACTAACTTTGCCTCTTCGCCTTTCCTAGCATCATCTTTCTTGCGATTCTTTCCCTGCAAGAGTCTACAATAATGCTCAATGGTCAGCTGAATCTCCGACCATGGTTTGGCTTTCATACCCACTAACCTCTTGAGCTGCTTCTGTACAGGGTCTGGCAGCCCTTGGCACAATATATGATAGAACACAGGTATAGATTTTCCCCAAGCTTTGCATGTCTCCAAGCTCCACTGCTCTTTGAAATTTTGAAAGTAAACAAGCGGATCATCCCCTTATTGCATCTTTTTCATCATTTTAGCTCCCACATTGGATGTGTATGGATACAGTACTCTAAGCGCTTTCCAGACAGCGGCTATACAGTTATTGAACAGTGCTCCATCATGAGCAGTGTTACCTGTTGTAACACCCGCATATCCTGCCCTTGACCAAACGTCATCAGATCTCTCACCAAGTATGGCGATCAGAAGTCCCTTAATGTCCCATATAGCCAATGTGTTTCCTGCCGTCATATTCTTTAGCTCATATATCCATTTCTCAGCACCAAAGATTAAACTCAGAAGTTTACACCTTAAATTATCCTTGTCTATCTGGGGTCACGGTGTATACTTTGCTCACGGTGTATACTTTGGTCTGGTCCCCCTTTCTATAGCAAGGGAAACTGTGAAGCCCCAAACTCCTTCTCCATTCTCATCATGTATCTGTTGTGGGATGTTTTTACCCATGCATCCAAGCCCTAACATAAAACTGTGCAGTACTGGCATGGAAAACATCATGATGGCCAGAACTCCCCAGAGAGTGCACAGGGAAAACATGAAGAATAGGCTGCCACCCATTTTTGCCTATGTTGTGAGCACAAGAGGGCACTGTCTAAACCACCATTGGGCTACACACACAGTAGCCTGAAACTATTGGGAATGGCAATGCTGATTGCCAAAAGCAACCCAGAACTGTGGGGAATTCATTTTCTTAATGTCAAAAATGGATGCAGTACCGGTGCTCACCACTATCAGAAAGCCGGCGTTTTAAAACCACCAGACTTTTGTGTAAAACTGATCAAATGAACCGAAACCAGGCCAAGGAAAGACTTGCTAAGAGGTGGATACAATGTAAAACTATATTCTGAAATGACTTGAAGGAAGTAATTATTTAATGTATATATAAAAAATAGCTGCATGTAAGTTGGATTTGAATGTAGAAAACTGGGAACTAAAGTGACATTTAGCCGAATTATGCCTGACAACTACCCCCGACAGGAGAAACCTGCTCAGCCCCTCTTCCCAGGCCTGGCTGATCTGTTGCCCCCACCAAAAGGAGATGACACCTCTCTGATTAGATTAGGGGAGGGGCACCTGCAGGAGGTTGAACAAAGCACTGTCCTGGGCTCAGGCAAATGTTATATTGGGGGGGTCGTAAAATAGCTTCCTGTTGGGGGAAACTGGGAGGGGCAGTGCCTCTGCTAGCAAGCTGAGCTTGGGGGAAGTGGATAAATCAGTTATTCCCCATGTGATGTGGGAAGCCACACCCCTTTTTGACCAGGGCATAATTTTAAAAAGATAGATAACTCATAGTGTGGACTGGTCAAAATTATATAAATAATATCATTATTCTTGGGATTTTTCCGTGCACATTTTACGAGGTGTTAGGACCCTGTGGGATGTTCTTGGGGATAGTAGCGGAAAAAAGGTTGTTACTCCAAATGTATGCATGTTAAAAATCTGACACTTTATCATCTGAAACCCATATCCCTGGTGCACATTTGTGTAAAATCTGGAAAGGTTTAGAGGTTGGATGAAAAGGGGAGCATTCTGTCATCAGTGGACACAACATCGTACAAAGACAGGGATCAGATGGTTTGGTGCTCCAGAAAATATGTTAACTGGACCTATTGTATTAGAAAAATGATACATAGATAAATATGTATTTGGGTCAGAAATAGATTTGTGTGCAATTTGACAAGGGGAGGTTCCTCTGACCATAAAACCTACAGCATCACTCTGACACTCCATTTCTTCCCCCCAATCAAGGGAGAGTGGAAAGCTTGGCCAATGATAAGTGAGAGGGGCAGGCTTAGCTAGTCCCAGGCACACACCCATTTTCAAAACACATAAAAAGGGCCACTGAAACCCAGGTAGGGGATTCACTTTCCACTTTCTTGCAGGACTCTTTGCCGGGAGACTCCAGACTTCAAATCCATCAACCTCCAGAGACCAGAGATCCAGAGAGACCAGAGATCCAGAGAGACCAGAACTGTGCAGTGCTGAGAGCAGAACCAGAGACCAGACCGCTGTTCAGAACCACCCGCCGGAAGTCCCGTCCAACCTGACCAGACCTTGACGGCTTATTTCAAAAATATAGTGTGAGTACTCATTGTGCCAAAACCAATCTCTTAGTTTAAAATAATCTAATACAAACTATTTTAGCCTATTAGAACTGCCTCCTAGAATCGTGTCATTCTTTCATCTTTAAAACTGAAAACTGTCATCTGTCATTCTGAGCTTTAAAATTTAAAATCTGAAAAACTACTTTCACAAAATCATCCGTAACCGTTTGTGCTAGGAACAAGATTTAACTTTCATTGTAAAGCTAGGATTCTAGGCTTTCCAACGAACCTAGAACCGACTTCCTACTCCTTATAGTTCCTCCGTAATTATGCTCGACGCGCGCGAGTAAATTTGCCGCGATTTGACATTTTGCACAATTTCAGCCATGTGTAAAAATCAGCAGCTTCTTGCTTTCCTTTGCTAAAATTCGTTTTAACCTGCTAGTTACACATAGAGCATTGCTAAAGTGAGCCTGAACTAATATAAACTAGATATCACCCACCCTGAACCTCTAGAGGGAATTAAAAGCATTTTTAGCACATTTCTCACTTCATTGTCATCACATTCAAAGCATTTTGGGCCTGTGTTTCAAACTTCTACCTGTTTCCTCTAAGCTTGCTGGGGGGGAACTGAATTTCGTATTGTATTTGATTGCATTCCTGAGAACTGTGTGCTCCTCTTTCCATCTCCTTCCATTTCTTACATTGCATAGGGGGGGGGTGAATTGCCAGAGAAAAAGTGATTATCTTATCTTTTGCTAAAATCATATCAAGTATTTCTGTACTGCATTTTATTCCTCATTGCTTTTCCCTTGAAACCATAAAAGTATTTTTGCTACCTTATCCATCCTATACCCACTCCTCATTGACTGTAAAGAAGTGTGCTAGTGTTAGGTTACCCATTGTTGATCAACATTATATTCATAAGTGTGATATCAATTATTAATTTCTTATAAAAGTGTGATATATATATCTTGGTATTTTTTCAAATAAACCTTTTAATTTGCAAACCAAACCTACTTCTTGGCTCAGTGGGGTCAGGGGGATTCTAAGAGGGGGTGTTATACAAGGGTTGTCATCCAGAGTACTGAACTGGACATAAAAATACATCAATAAGGGTTTTCATCAGCATCCCAGACTAGGCATTGACTTAGCTGTAGTGTTGATTGAATATCGCTTACACTGTCCACGACAGGGACAAGATTCCTGCACTGCCTTCTTCCTGGCTGTGATCTTAATCTGCTCACATATGGTGGTGACTCCCCCTCTCACCATGGAGTTGCCCCTTAGGTAGGTCTGATTGTGTCAATGGTTCTGATGCCCTAGGGATAGGTGCGTTTAAACATGACCATTTTATTCCTTATCCATTGAAAAACATCCCTCAGGACCACATACATCCCCTCTCTCTTCCCCACGGAAGGTGTCTCATTTCTTGTCCCCAACTCGTGCAACTTCTCTCCTCTTCATCTTTGTTGAGAGTCAGTCTATCCAAAGATAACTCCTTCTGCCTTGTATTCCATGAGGGTCCCTCTGTGTCGTATAACTGCGTACTCTCGAGTCGATCATTTTTTCCCTTCCCCTTTGATTCTTTCTGGGCTTTCATTTCATGGTATACTTTATCAATCGCTTCCCCAATGCTCCTAGAGTAAAACTCATCCCCTAGATTTATTTTAGATGGGCCTGGTAATGACTCATGCTCTGGGGAGAATTCCTCTATGTCCTCTCCTGCTATTTCTGGATTGGGATTCCTTATTTCCTTCTCCAAGCGATAAAGATTGCATGCTCTTTGCTTCTTTTACGTTCTATATCATTGTCAAATTCTCTCCGCTTCCTTGCTTCCTCTCTTACCCTGTCTTCCTCTTTTTTCTTCATATCCCTTCTCTCGGTTGCCCAGTGTATCTTCTCATCCTTTCACCTCTGTATTCTCTTGTCCCTTAACTTCTGTTCCTCCTCTTCTATTCTTTTTCGTTCTAGCCTTTCCTGCTAATCAATTGTTCTTTGTTTGTTATCATGTTTTCTTTGCTCTTCTGCTCTCTCTTGTTTCCTTAATTGCTTCTCTTGATATAACTGCTCTCGTCTGTGACTATCCTTCATTTTTACTTCTTCCTCTGCTCTCTCTTGTTTCCTTAATTGCTTCTCTTGATATAACTGCTCTCGTCTGTGTCTATCCTTCCTTTTTACTTCTTCTTCCTTCAATCGTTCCTCTCTTTCTTTATCCTTTTTATCTTGCTCATCTTGATCTTCCCTTTTCCTTACATCCTTGATGCCTTTACCATCAAGTTTAAGCAAAATCTGGCCATCCATCCATTCGTTCTGTAGAAGTGCTAAATCATCAGCTTTATCTCTTTCTCCCTTCCATCTCATTATTTCTCTTCCTATATCTAGAGATGTGCTTGCTCGATCACTTCTCTCTTTATTTTGTCTATCCTTGTCCCTCGGGACCTTAGAGATTACATCTCTCTCAGTATTTTTCTCTGGGCCTCGTCACTGCTTTGCGTAGCCAACTCATATGCCGGGTTGCTATACTCTGTCGCTGCATTAAGCTTCCTCAATGGGTATAACCCATCGTCTTTCTTATTTTCGTCTTCTATCTCAGCTGTGGTGGGGGGAGCAGAAGTCTTCTCACCTCCCTCTTTGCATACATTGGTTTGGTTTTTTATTTATAATGCGCGCCTGACGCGGAGGTATCTGGGCGCAGTACAAGATAATGCAAATTCTTAAGTTACACAGGCATGGATAATCTATACAATAAAATGTCTTAATTACACATGTGATCTAGACAAAAAAAGAGTAGTTTACAATAATTACAATGCAAGCGGGACAGAAGGATAATATATAAATACATGGTAGAGGTTGAGATATTAGTAAGGGTCGTTGTTGGTGATCAACCAATTCTTCATATTGTGTCTGAAACTGGAGAGGGATTGACGGGTTCTGAAGTTGGAGGGGAGAGAGTTCCAAATTTGGGTGGCCAAGACAGGGAAACTATTCCCTCCTGCTTTTTGGAGTTTGTATATGGGAACTTGTAGAAGGCTTAGACTAGCTGATCTGGTAATTCTGGCGTGTTTTTTTGTTGCAAATTTAGCAGAGAGGTATTGTGGGGCTGCATTGTTAAGGCATTTATAGGTAAGGGATGCTGTTTTAAGATGGATTCTTTCTTTGATGAAGAGCCAGTTGTGGTCTCCTCTTATGGAAGACATGTGTTGTTTGTGCGGAATGCTCAAGGCTGTCCTGAGAGCGTTGTTTTGCAGAATCTACAATTTGTTTGTGATGTATTTCTGGGCACCGCGGTATAGTCCGTTTCAGTAGTCAATTATGGATAATATTAAGGCTCTGGCAAAAGTGGTACAGCTTTCTGTAGAGAGGAAGGGTTTGCAAGCACGGATGAGTTTGCATGTATAGGCACTTGACGATGCAGTGGCGCTAACCTGTTTCCTCAGGTTAAGAGAGGAATCTAAGTAGAAACCTAGTGCTTTTACTTCGCTAGCGACTGTTATGATGATGCCATCAATATTAAATGAACGATATTGATCCCCTAATTTGGAGATGTTGATTGGCGTGGCTAGAAGGAGGAGGTCTGTTTTTTCATCATTCAAGCATAGAACATGTGTGGCTATCCATGCCTGAATGATGGGGTAAATTCTGTTAATCAGGGCTAACATTAAGTTTCCAATCTACAGGAGGCAGCTCATCTCGTTCCTCCTGGTACATTTTCCAAAGCTCTAAGCTCGCCAGTCGCTTGTCTAGCTTTTTTCCCGTATATGCTGCATGCAAATATGTCGTCATATGCTGCAGGACTGCCTTCGCTAGTGACCCTCCTTGTGTCCATGGCATAAACATTTTGTCTGCGGTTCCTTTAACCCATTCCGCACTGTACTGTCTGAGCTTGCGTGCATGTTTCGGCAATTACTTGCAGGGATGCACAAGTGGAGTAACATCCTCCATTCTCAACTCGTTATTCTTAACCTGTTTAATACTAACTTGCTTTAATCACAGATTTAAAAAGTACGTTTCAGAAAAATAACACAATATGAGTGTGCACCAATCGTCGCAGGCTCCAATCCCTTTAATCATACTTTTTACTTTAATCTTGCTAAAAAACAACCACCAAGTTCAATTTAAAACAATCAATTATTTTTTTCTGCTTATGACGTCATCATTTTTATAATCGCATAAAACAAACAGACGGACTCGACCAGTCACATATATTCTTCTCTACAGTCTTCTCTAAGACCGGCCTTACCCTCTAAGATAATCCAAGCAGAGTTTAAATCAACCTCTTTAGATTCCTCTTTAATCGAATCCATCTCCTACGTCATCCACTACGGGACTCTAGGTTAAGATTTCTTCTGATACATTATTTAAAACACAATACCTCTATTGCTTGGCCACACTCAAGTCAATACATATAACACTCTTATTCTCACTTTATGTTTATCCCGACTCCCTCCGTTACTCACTTTTTTCTTCATTCACCACCCATACGTTTTGCCAACTCTCTCAGTTTTTACTCACCACTTGCATTTTCATCTTCCGACTCTCGGAATCGTACGCCTCTTTTACAGCCTCTTCAACCTTCTGTTGGATCAGCTTCTCGTAGACGTGGGAGGGGATTCTGTGGAAACCAGGGGACCCGTCACACCACGCTTGCAAGCTTTTTCAAATTTTTTCAAATTACACTAACCACTACCTATGGGGAGCTTCACGTCCTTTCAGCCGAATGGCAAAGGTTGTTCGATATTGCTGGCACTCTAAAGTTTACTTATGTCGATGGATCTGAACCATCCTCTCTGCTACCAAGTGAACTCGATAACCCAGCCCTTTAAGATGAGTAGCAATTACCGTGGAACTGACCACTATGAACACCACTAAATGAACGACTTCCCATTGGTTTACACAACTGTAGGACCCCTTATTATGCGGTCCTCTACAATTGGTTGGCACTCTAACCTCTGTCAGTAATTTTTCACCTAAATCTAGCACCATGCAGGCTGGCCATCCAGGTGCTGGTGAGCTCGCTTTAACCATTGCTTTCCACCAATTAGCATATCAATCCATCATCACCTCAGTGGTCTACTGTCAATTAGGCTTTGAAGCTCGGCCTTGAGAGTGTTCATAGCTCTGAGAAATTCAGGGAGTGAAAGCATGCTATGCCCTCGTGCGTAGGTGTGACCATCTCGTTCGTCCAACTTCATCCTTCCGTGTGACTGGAGACCATGCAATCGAGCTTCTAGTGCTTTTTAATACTATTTTTTTAATATACCTCTGACGTCTTCCTTGTTTTGTTCATGCCTTCTGAACAGGAGTTCTGTTATTTCACACGATTTGTTTCCAATGTCAGTTTACTCCTTTTTGATAAGACCTTGGCTTCTTTGGCTCATCCAGCCTTGTCTACTGAGTTTCACTTTGTAATTCAATTTGCTTTTCAACTGCGACACTCTGGATATGAGTCTTTCTCAGCCTTCTTGCTAAAGTCCAGCACTGCTATAGTAGTGGAAACATCCATCCTTTTCTTGTCCATATGTATATTGGCGCTGCCGCAATCTATTCACTATAAAGCTAGGCGTAAGATTACTTTGTCTACTTGCGTTTCTTTTGCATCTGTACACGTGTATCATAGATTGATATCTTCATCTGTTTCTGTGGCACAAGCTTCTTCACCTTGATCCCAAGATGTCACTTATCCTTGATACTTTCTTGATGCCTTATGGAATATCTGCAATCTCTGGGCTCTGCATCTCTTCTAGGTACGTCAGTTCAGCTCTGTGTGACGTTTACTTGGTGATGATTGGTGACATCACCATTCTTCCTTGCCATTTATTTGCTCTGCTTCTTCAGAAATCTCATTTAAACAACCATCATATTTCCTCGTATACAGGTATGGTTTCCTCAATGGGAATCTTGCCTCTAGGATTCCTTTTGGCCTTGTCATTTCAACTGCTCCGTGTATGTCACATACTCTGGTTTCCAACATACAGGCAATAGGGGCGGAACGGTTGAGGTAGGGGTACTTGGCTCCTCCTCTATACCCCTGTCGCTCTTCCACGTAAATCTAATCCTGTATAAATGTATGAAGCATCTGCCAGTCAAATCACCTCCTCTTGACAAACCAGCCCATTAGATAGCACATGATCTCCTTTGTGTCTTTGATCTAGATTCAAGCTGCAGCGCTGAAGGAAAATGTTGCATTCAGCCAGCGCTATTTCCTCCTCTACAAATGAACAATGGAGCCAGTTTAAATAAATCAACTCGCATCTAAACCCTATCACGCATTCACCGCAAAGCAAATCTAATTCCATATTTTCCATATAAATGTTAACCTTGCACAGCTTAAATGCCTTTACATTTTATGAAATGGGCCACTTTATCTCAATGCACCAATGTTTTGCACTCATAAGCAATGGCATAAATTGCATTGAATATTAGTAAGGGAATAGGTTATTGGGTCCTGGGATGTTAGTAGGATTAATATGTTAATTTGATATTTCATTGCATTTAGTCCATGACTGTGGTGTGGTGCGAATGATAAACACCTGTTCTGCAGTGCCAAATTCAAATTAGCTGGCAAGTGCTTTATGCATTATAATACTGACATCTACTAGGCACAGCTTTATCCTCACACACTTGGCCCTAGTTAAAAATCAAACCTTTGTTGAAATTCAGAATAGGGAAAAGCATGTCCCTATTACATTTCCATACAGCCCATGGTATGGGGCGAGCTTGCAATGCAATCAAACGATGGAATCTACTGCCCCCGGAAGTTCGGGGTATTCATGATCTACTGTCCTTTCATCAAAACATTAAGACCCTCTTGTTCTAAGGACATTATATGATTCTTTTTGGACAAGAAGAGCACTCAAATACCCACGGGTTGGAGCGCCATATCGACAGCAAAATAACAAAAAAAACAAGAGTCTTAAATGAGTGCATTTTAAAACAGGTTTCTTTGCTTCCTTGAGATATGTGCAATCTTATTTTATACTTGCATGTCTAAAGCTGAATGAGACTGTGCTATGAATGCACTGGAACAAATATATCTGGATGCCAATACTTCAAAAGATGCATAGTGCATAATAGATACATATTCATTCACTCACTTTTGGACTATAGATTACAAAGTGCATGATGTAACTAATTTGCTAAAAGGTGAGGTGCATTGTGCCTAATATCCCTCGCAATGTAGATGTCACATGTTACTAACATTGGCATCATACACTCTATCTCATATAACTGCTGGTCCAATAAATATGAAAAATGTACACTGGGATGTATCTATACATGGACACTTTTTTAAATTCTTTTGAATCATTATATAACTTTCGAAGAATATAGAACTAGCTGCTAACCAACAGTGGGCAAAAAAACACAGACCAGTGTATCATGCCATGTTCTTTCTAGAGAGGGGCACCTGCTACCTTTTTTGTTTTTTTGTAAGAAAAATTTTACCTAGGGGAACCCAGACATGAACCCCTTGCTCAGAGAGGCACAGCTCCACCTCACTGATGAGGCCCAACAAGGTCGAAACACATGTATGGGGTTGCTGTTGGTACTCTTGTTCAAAGGAGGTTTGCCTGGCATTTTGGTGCTGGACTACCCTTGTGGGTCGGACAAAGACTGATATGCAATTGAATGTTCCTCCTTTGTGAAAAGTACAGTGAGCAAAAAATGATGGCTGCAGACTCTCAATGTGGGAAGAAAAACACAGAACAGGTTATCATGCAATGTTCTTTCTAGATAGGGGCACCTGTTTATATCGTTATGGGTATTTCGAATTCGTCATTTTCGAATTCGACATTTTCGTATACGAAATAATCACGTACATCCCTATTTCCCTTGTCCAATCTAGCAAGTGCCTCAAAATCAATTGGGCAAAATTCTTAGCAGAAACATCAAGAAGGGTTATAGGTCGATAGATTTGTGGGTCCACTCAAAACCCTTCTTACAGATTGGCACTACCACTGTCTTTCTCCACGAGTGCTGAACCTTGCCCTCCTTCAGGATGTATTTAAACATTGTTACCAAAATATCCACCCATTCCTCCGGGGGGCTTTCAGCATCAGGTTAGAAAGTCCATCCGGACCAGATGCTCTTGAAGTAGAGGATTCAGCTTCAATCCTTATCCTAGCCTCTCTATCAAAAGGAAGGTACCTAGAAACATTCCTAGAAACAAAAATATAATGAAGAGTGGCCATATGACTACCTCTAGACCAGGTATCTACCCCTTTTGTGTGCTGTTGACCATAAGCAGGCCTCTGGATTTCATTTAGGCTAACCATGCATTCATTCTTAGCTGTTTTTGTCCCATTGCATTAGTCAAACAAGAGATATTTAAATCCCCCATTATGATCAGCCCCTGTACTGAGGGGTCCAACACACATATGTCCAATAAAAGGTGGATCCCCTACACAAAGGCTTTAACGGCTGTCCCCAGTGAGTTCCACTATAGATTGATCGTGTCCAAAGAACCCTGTGAGATACCTTGAGCTCTCTCCCATACTAATCTTGGTAACTGCGAGAACTCGTTATGCAAGAGCAATGAAATCAGCTTCAGGCCCTGATCTTTTCTGCATGCAGCCTGTAATCCTGATGTCGGTCCTCCCTGTGCTCCTTTACTAGTTGCCAGTAGAAACCGCAGACAGACTCTTCTACACAGAACACACAGCAGCAAATTCTTTGCAGACAAACTCTCACTTTGGTTAAGCAGTGTGCTATAAGCCCTTTTTTTATGGCCAGTCTCTTGGTAACTGTTGTGATACATCACACAACCCCAACTAACCACATTTAAGCAGCACTGAAAAGGTAAATAAATGACAGGCTGCAAGAATAACATATGCCCAGGTACTTTTGCCCCCATAGTGAAAATCAAAAGCTGGCACCCATGAAGTTACGCAGAGTAAGTGAACATATATCTTAAAGTGAAATATACAAATGTAGTTTAAAGACCTTCCTTAGAAGAAAGTGTTCCAGACAAAATAGCATTGAACTTTTAAAAAAGGTAATGAACACCAGAAACATAACCTGAGAGACGAAATATTCCAAAGGATATTCTGGCAAAGTATAAAAGGTGCTAACCTTTTAAACCCGTTAGTCTGTCGTGAAATATTCCCTAGAAAGCAACATTTCAATATAAAACAGGTGTGTGTGATCTTATGAGTAAGGATCTGCACTGGAACCATGACAACCTGAGTAAAATCCTGGTAGCCCAAATACATGACCAAGATGGCCAACAAAAAACAAGGGGTTGCATCTGCCCTCTGAAAAAAAGTTACATTCTTCACCCACATGTGTCCTTTACTTGTGCCCTGAAAAGCAGCAACAAACAGGGAAAAATATCTGCACCAGTGTCCAGGATTGCAAACTCTCTTGCCACATCGTGGGCAAATAGTCATGACTTACTTGCCCTCACATAATTTCCCCTCCTCATCCCCATGTCTGGCTTTCATCAATACTCTGCTTTATAAACATAACTTGAAAAATACACATTACAAAAGTGTCACTCAAATATATAAACCCTTATAGAACTATGTTAGGCAAAAAGTTTACAATTGTGGCATTATTCCCCCACCTTGACTGAGAGACTAAAAATACTAGAATGCAATTAAGCAAAAGACAAACAATGGTCTCTGAGTGCAAAGCTTTCAAGGGTTGACAGTAGCACAGTTTAAAAAGGAATAATGTGGACGCCCATTCAGTCGCCCATCCATGCAGTCCCTGCTTAACTTCAAAGCGGGACTGACCATGCTGAGCTTCAAAGTGAGGAATGGGCTAGCCCCCTTAAATCATGTTTCTCTCGGTGGTCATGTAACATTGGCTCATTTATTAGGTAACATGGCCTGAAAAAACACTATAACCTATGCATCTGTAGTCTTCCATAGCCTTGAATATTGGAAAAACAGCCACAAAAGAAAATGCTTCCCCCAGCCCCTCACCAAGTGCCACCATCATCTGTGCCAGCTCCCTCAGTTCCCAGGATGCCCTGTGACTCAGTTTGCTTTGAGATCTCAGCTATTTCCCGATATAGCAGAGATTACAGAAAAGCTTTGTATTGCAAAGTCAGTCTCTACACCCCCTCCATCACCCACTTTTCACTTGGGGCCCTCTAGCCACCCCGCCCACCTCTAGACTGATGGCATTTGCATTATTTTAACTGCGAATGGCTTGTTTCCTGTGTTTCCATTTCCCATAACTTAGGCTATAGCCGTGGCTATCTCTCGCATTGAGAACAAAAAAGCTGCGGGACATTTCATTTCTAAAAAACCATGGTTTTGTATTTTTTAGCAAGATATAGCTGTCTAGCCCCCTTCTCCATCAAATATTTAAAAAACGACTGCACAGAATAACCCCAAACCACAAAAAGGCCTCTTTTAAATGTTTCATGGCCTAGTTGTTTTGGGCCTGGGCCAAATCCGTTGAGCGGTTTGGGCTGTGCAGTCCGGCAAAAAATGAACTTGTTAGTCTATGAAATAATGAATGGGAAGTAGGCTGCAACTTTGGAAAAAAATGCGGAGGTGAGACCCAAGTTATTAATTTCCTTTAGGACAGGATAGAAAGATTAGGATAGACAAGTGAAGGCAGGGGAGGTGATGAGGCTGGGTTAGGCTTGTATGGCATATGGTGGTAGCAAATGGACATATGAGGCTGTACATCACCTAATGCAGTGCCTCTCCTGATGTTTTCGACTACATCACCCATCAGCCTTATGTAGCAAAGTCAATTGTAAGTGATAATGACAGCCATTGGCCAATACATCTGAGTAGCCACATGCTGGGGTACTCTGATGGTAAGGATGCCATGAATATGTGGAACTAAGTAGCGTTTTGTTGCCATTTGAGGCTGCATTTGACATTTGGCAGCAGCGACTGGGCATGAAGCTGCACATTACACATGCAGTGATGTGTCATTTGCATGAAGCTTTCATTGACATTTCTGAGCTATTTTAGGCTTCTCATCAGCCATCGTAAATATACTGTGCATCTATGGAACAATGTGGCATTTATGGATCATTTGAGGGTGAGCTTGGCACAGGATGTGATCATTTACACCCGAGGCTGCACATATGGTACCTTATACCATCTATAAAAGGCACTGAATGACATTTCTCAGCATTTCCCTTACATATGGTGACCATGCCAGGCGTGTGAGGCATTAACTGAACATTTCAGAATTCAAATGGCAAGTGAAAGAAGCAACTGGATTTTTTAAAACTGTAACTTACATATGTTGAATGTATCTAGGCTTTAAGGCTATAGCAGACATAAGATTGCAGTATCCACAAATAGAGGCTACATTTGGCATACTGTATTATGGCACATCGTGCAAATATGGGCTTTACATAGAATATGATTACTAGACCTGACATGTGCAGCTATAGTGGTATAAGATAGAAGCAAATGGCCATATGAGGCTGTAGTGCAATATGCATGGCAGTGCCCCCAGCCAATGTTGGTTCTGCTGGGCTTACCCCTGTCATAAGGGGAATCCCTCCATGGGGACTTATGTCTGCTTTAGTACCGATTTGGCATTTTATAAAATGTAAGCTTACGTATGAATTTTACACCCGTCAATCACTCTTCAGGGAGAAATGTCATTAATGTTATTTCAAGTGATGTCACTGGGGTCGAAGGTCATGTGACATCACTTCATGTGATGTCAAAGGGAGTGTGATGTCACTTCCGTTACACCTAGCATTTTGGTGAATTGACATCCCTGTTCCCTCTCCTATCTATTGCTTGAAATTAGGGAACCCCAATTATGTATATGTTGGGGCCAACTTGAACGTGCTATTCTCCACTCATAAGGCATTCAGGGTAGGACGCCTCTTTACTCCAAAGTACATGATATAGGTTTTCGTATGGGCTTTAGTCAGACCGTTTTCCTCGGCATAACTCATAAGAGCTGTCATTGTTCTTAGGCAGCCGATCTGATTATGATCCATAATGATTATGTCATCCGCATAGGCAAGTATGGGCAGATTTCTGATCTTAGATAACAGATCGGGCAAATCAGATAAATATGGGTTAAAAAGCAAGGGGACAAGTACGCACCCCGTTGCTTTTATTAGTTTGATAAATTGTCCCATCAGTCAAGGCGGACTCTTACTGCTATATCAGAAGCAGAGCATGTTTAATTGGCCTTTGTTTATACCCTAATTATCATGTTTTCGCCACAATTTGGCACTGTTTAAACAGTCAAACGCTCAACTATTATCCAAGTAAGCCACTTACATCTGGGGTCCCTTGCTCGCTTTAGCCCGAACAAGAAGGAAACGGTCAGTAGGCTGAGCTGACTGTGTCACTTGTCACATGCCATGTTCAGCTCCAACCTCTTCTCCAGATTCCTTGTGGCTCATGCACAGGAACCAGGAAGCTCTCCCAGCTTCCTGGTTCCTGTTTGTGAGCAGCACATAGGAGCCGAGGGTGAGTGGAGTGACTGCCCGAAGCTGGAAAAATAGGCATGAAGGTTTTTTTTTTTTTAAATGTGATGTGTATTTTGCATGTGTGAAGAAGTGTGTGTCAGAAATATCTATGTGCTATTGGTTAGTGACTGGTCAGTGAATGAGATGAAATTTGCTAGGATGTGTGTTGAATGTTCTGGGTGGTTGTGTGCCTGTGTGGACATGCAGTGAGAGTGGATGTAAGAGATGGTGTATGAGTGAGTGACTGGTGGGTGAATAAGTGGGAATGTGATAGTGTGTGTTTGAATGTTCTGGATGGAAACACGCATGTTAGATGCATCTTAAGGTTGTGTGCCATCTCTTCCTGTGATGTCCCTTGGGGCAGGGGCAAATGACATTACTTCTTGTGATTTCATCAGAGGTCAAGGGTCACGTGGTGCCACTTCCACTAACCAAGGTATTTTGGTGAAATGACATTCCTGGGGTTCCACAGTTTTTCAGGGCTTCTATGTCTTCCACGTTATATTGGCTAATGTTGTACGTGTCCATAGGGTTATTATATTGTGTCTCTTCAGGGTGAAAAGAACATTTCTGTGATGTGGGCTACCCATTTATCATTATTTTCAGTGCTGATCAAGGAGGTAATTGGCCTGCCCACACTTTTATTTACTAGAGCCGAAACTTTTTTGAGTCCTTGGAGAATAGGAGTTTCAGCATGTGCCATTTTTTATTTCTATCTGACACATGATGTTCCTTTAGCACATTGTTATACCTGGTTTTAAGTTGTTTTATCTGTTTAAAATATTCTTCCAAAGGCGTTACCATACCTTTATTTACTTCGCGGATGGCCCCTCTGAGCTGAACCTTTCTGTCAGCTATTAAACTATTGTAGATATAGCGGCCTATTCTGGGTTCCCTTCCTGGGCTTTGTTTACCCCATTCATTGATTACTACCACTATCCAACCATCTAACTCTTCTTGAGTTCTAGGCTTTGAAGCCTACCCCTTGTACAGGCTGTACTCAGGTTCCGGTTTAGCATGCTGATATGTCTGGACCAATAAAGGTGATTGCCTTGTCTAATCACAGTGAGTGTGCCTTCCATTTGTGCCTTGGGAGCCACTGTCCAAATATCACTGTCCAGGTTTATTATGGCATGGTCGCTATAATACGTGTCCTGTATAGTCATTGTACCCACTCTTTTCTAGTTAGACACATCTACAAACATCTAGTCATGGGTGGCCTCTATGCCCTTCATGTGTCAATTCAAATGGCTTGCTGTTTCCCCACTCGCCCGATCATTTGGCATGACCATCCCCCATCCGGTCATTTAGTTCATTAACACAGTGCCAAATTTGTCTCCTTTTTTAGTTTGTAGCTTAGCCTCGGGAATCACTTCTTGCATATGTTTATTGCATTCATTATCATTGGGATAGCCGAAGTGAACCAATGATCGTCTACATATTTGGGTTGGTATGGTTGTTGGTTGTTATGATCTCTGAAATCGTAGCCAATATGTTCTGGTGATTAATTCCTTCTGGCAGATTATATACATTATCATCAAAACTTATTTTCCCCCGTTCATTTGAACAATCTCAGCAATAACATGTGGTGTATTATTAAACATTTTGATTTCAGTGTAACTAAATGTATTTCTTACTCCTATAACCAGACCCTCCTTTGGTCGACCTTTGGGCCCTTAAGTGGCACCATTTATCAATATGCTGTAACTGTTCAAATGAAACTATGACTTCAGCCATGTTTCTTGGAGGAAAATATGTCAGCATCAATGAAGGTTAGGGAGGTCAGGGATCGAGCCAGGTGGCTAAATCCTCTTGAGGTCCAGGTCAAAATGTGTAGCGTTTTACTGTCCGAGCTAGGAACTAATCTTCTTCTGGGCAAGAGCAGAAGGGAACCAGGCCCAGTCCGTGTTTGTTTACACCTTGTGCCTCACAGGTATCATGTTCTCTGCCCTCATGTGTCTTCCCTCCGCTGTACAAGTCACCCTTAACTCAGGACAACTAATGGAGTGCTTGAGTGACCACATTGACAGATCAAACCCCATTTTCAAGAATACATCTAGATAGGACATTAAATATGAAACCACCTTGGTTGACTTACAGTGGATTAGCGATATTCTAGGATAGAACGTTTCTAATATCTCCACATATTCGATGTCCACAGAGGTCAGTACTCATAGTTCGGGGGTCATAAATAATAGAGACAGGAGGCATGACCCGTTAATAGCTCCTTCCTCAAGAGGGTCAAAAATGTCTTGAAGTGTAAAGCACTTGCTAGTGCAAGTTCCTACGGTCACCCGAGTTGTTTTAAACATTTCCCTATGGACACCTCTTTGCGATGTTCCTGATGGCCAGACGAATAGAGAAACTGGAGCCGATCTTTCCACTTGGATTTGGACAGTAATGATGAGGAAAGATGTTTGTTCATCTCTTCATGTCCAGGTTGCAACCTTATAGATGAAAGACTTTCTTTGTGTGTCGCTATACATCAGAGCCCTTTGATGATCCCAGCCCTTCCAGTTTCTTCTGAATCAGACAGACATCAAGGTCATTGCACTGCTCATTACCTTTTTTTTTTACTGTTTTGTTCCTCCTCCTTCTTCCAGTATCGGGTTTGGGAGGTGAAGAAATTGATGTATTTTCCCCAATCACTGATAGAAGATAGAAGTTGGACTAGCGGTTCAACGTCCACCTGATGTTTTTGCTGTTTTTTGTCTTTTTTTTAATGTTTTGGTTGGTGAGCCTTCTTCTTTTTCATGTTCCGGCCCCTGTCATTTGCACCATTTGCTGGTGAGGCAGGGACTGTTGTTAACGACACAGGACAGTGCTAAGTATGAGGTATACTACATCTGTGACTCTCGGTTCTACTACAGCCATCTCCAGAATCTAGTGGATTGGAACGGGTATGGACCCTGTGATTGTTCCTTGGAAAATGCACCTGACGTTCATGCCCTAGCGTAAATTCCATTGTTCCCGTCCATGGAAATCAGATAGTGAGGCCACAGGAAGGTGGTATTCTGTCATGAAAATCCACCTGAAGGATTGGTCTCTGTGGAGGAGATATAAAGGCATACAGTTTCAGACATCAATACCTACACATAACATAGTTTATATGTGTGCACTTAATGGATCTTTGTAAACCATATATACCAACACTTCTGTATATTTTCATTTGGAAAACATTTACAGCCATCCAGTACACTAGGTGCGCCACTTCATAATGGGGACCAGAATACAACATTGATCATGTACTAAATATCTCTGACAGGCACTAGGCTGCCCACATCTCAGATATAAGTGCAATTCAGGTCACGCAATTCATTAAATGTTGGAGTCATGCTCCATTGTATAAACTGCTAAGCACATTTGCAGTACATTGCAGAAAACAGACACTGCTACGTGTGCCAAAAAAGCCACCACCAACATATATTAACAAAGCATTACAAAATATATAATATACACTGCATAGAAACATGTAAAGGCTATACAAGTCAAAGAGAATACAGATGTCAGTCAACCAATTTGTGTTTATTCTGGTAAATTCATCCATAAGACACAATAAGAAAACAGTAGCTCATACAATCTCAATGTAAAGCACAATTCATCACAATTATGGATACACAATGTCCGGGCTTCAAATTCACTCCATGATCAATGCATTTTAAATAACATTTTGTTAAAAAATATATATATAAATACAGTGCATGTCCAATAGCACAGAAAAGAAGAGTCTCCCTTTCTCTGATACATAGCTCTTTTCAAGAACAACAGAAATGCCCAAGCCGTCAAGACAGAATCTGCTGCCAAAAGGTATAGCAAAGCCGGTCTTTGGGAGCGAATGTTCGATGACCTGAGGAACGGTAATATTGTAGACCTAATGTTGCTGTACAGTGGACAAAACAGTATAAGGTGATTCAGGTCCTCTCTGTCTGCCCCACAGGCCGGGTAACTTGGTGAATGGGGGTACCCTGCCCAATGTGCTGTGCTTCCACTTAGCTGTACGCAGTCAAATCTAGCTTGTGTAATCAGACAATGCTCTCCTTTTTTTAAAGTCAAGAGAAGATATGGCTGAATCTCATTCACCCTGCTAATGACAGCATGATTTCTGTCCTGATTAAGAGCCAATTCTATTGAGTCCCTTTCATACTTCATTGCCAGATTTATAGGACACAATTGCCCAGAGGTCAGCAGACTGGCAGAAAAAATAATCTGTATGTTCCTTCTAGACAAGGACGCAGCGATAAATTCTAACCAGGGGATTTTAGCCCAATTTACCCTTTCAGTGACAGACCTAATAATAAAATGGCATAGAGTGGCACACTCATTAGCCCATAGGTGAAGCCAGAAGATAGTCGGAGCTACCAACAATTTATCGTCCCAGAAATACATGCCCAATTCGCTATGGACTGAGACACAGGCAGAGGAACCCGGCAATCCAATAGTCATCTAAAAAAACGTGTTTTACTTCACCTGTATCTCTGGGGCTCTCATGTAACCCCACAATGGTGCTCCATATAATGCTGCAGCCTTGGTCTGTGCAGTATACACTTTTAAAAGCAAATCCAGTGGTTGTCCCTGACAGCGAGACAAGAATCGGTTGATGCCTCCTACCTATTGGGTCATCTTCAGAGATTGTGTGTTGACATGTGTTTGGCCCGTAGCCGACTCTGAAAATCTAAGACCCAGATCATCGAATTCTTTAACTCTACTGCGCACCCCTAGACATCCTTCATTCAAGGATTCGGGAAGTGTAGAGATAAATCCTCCTGTCAGTCAAGCAAATCACCCGATGGGCCCATGCCCATTCTGACATTAAAATCCCCACCCCAAACAAAATTAACACGTCTATTCCCCTGGTTCCATAGGTGCTCATCAATAAAGGCCTTCAGTTTTTCCAATCTGTTGGCATCAGCCTTACAGGGACTGTTGTAAAAATTGAGGATAGCTACCGGGTCCCCCAGAGGGAGTAAGACTCCTAGCATCTGTAAGTAGTCTGACCTAGTGTCACTACTTTTACCTTGCAGGTTAAGAGGCCTTAACCAATATTGCCACCCCCCCCATAGCATCTTCCTCTACCGTTTTTCTTGCCTGGGATCCCATATGGTACATAACCATTGAGGAGGGGGGGTTCTAATGTCCACGCTTGCTGCAGAAGGATTATTTCATAGGACTTCAAGAACACTGCAAGAGCATACCCACCACTGGGAGAGCCTCCACTTGCACACCCAAGCTTTCCTCTGTCTCAATGTTCATAACATCCCCCCACACTCCACTTTCCACACACACTGTTGCAATTGGGACTGGGCCAGTTACGGTGGGGGAAGGGACCGTTCGTCAGTCTATCTCTAATGGGTCTCAGAAGGACACAAAAATGCAGTCTCCCTCTACCGATTTACAATATGGCCCGATCCTCCCTACACTCCTAGCCATTAAAACAAGACTGGGAACAATGCTGGGGCCCATCAGATTTGCATTGATCCAATGGCTTGCCTTATTCATGAGGGGAAATGGTGGATTCAAACACACACTCTGGCAGCTCTGGTACTCCCATTATTAGCCCCACTAACAGTGCTGCTGCTAGTAGTAGATTTAGAGTACTCTTTGCATCGATAGCCCCACCCTCGCTGGGAAGCATTCCCTCTCCATGTTCCCCAAAGGGAGGTCCCTTAAGCACTCCCACTGCATCCACAGCAATGCTACATTATCCCCTGTTAAGGGCCAAAAAACGGGGCCTCTGCGGGCCCGCCACTTCCGCATTTTGAATCTCCATACAGGACTCCTGCCCCCATCCTTTCTGGATGCTGCACCGCAACCGTAACTGGTGCTTCTTTACAATTAACCCCAACCCTGTTTAGATTACCTTCGTCAAATGTCCTTTAAGGTCCCTAATGGAGTCGTCCAAGATACCAAGAGTGCTTAATACCCCTCTCTTGAAGGAAAAGAGCTGCTCATAGAGTGCCTGGAGGTTAACTTCCAGCTTCTCCCTACAAGCAGGTTACGGTTACACATCCCTCTACGGCGAGGCCTTACTCAAGTTGGCAAACAGATGATATAGGGGTTTGAGTTTTTCACCCAGTACGGATTCCAACCAGGACGTATCCTCTTCACTGCCGGATTCCTGGGATGCCATCCTTAGCGAGCCATTACAGCTCAACACTGATGCATCAGCGCCCTCCTTCTGAACCCCCTGTTCCCCTTCTGTTTTGCTTCCACTGCACCATCTGTGGTGCTCAGCCCCCCACTAACAACCGCCACAATATTTTTCTCGTGGAGCTACTCCCATACCATCATTAACCATATCAGTAGTTGAATCCTTATTAATTTCCCCAGGCTATCAGTGCCAATATTCAAGTTTCCGCTACTGCTACCCCCCTCGATATGCTCCTCTTTGTGGGCCTCGGTAAGGCCCTCCATACCAGAGGCTGCATCCCAAATGGCTTTTTCCATGACCTGAATAAGATTTTCAATTTTCCCGGCTTTATCTTCCAGATGATGGTCCAGGGAAAGTTGCGTAAGGTCGGACTTAGCCCATAGTTGACCCTAGGCTGACTTAAGTTGCTTAGGTTTTTTAGCAAGCACTTTTAGCCTCCTTACCCGGCCCACCTTCATCCAGAGCTTTTCTTTTTACCATAGTGAGGCCAATATTAAAAATTGGTATTGAAAACCAAAGTTTAAGACAATATAAAATTATTCTTTGTATGTTTTCCTAAAATCACAGGTCACTAGTAATTCCCAATGTCACCAGGCTGTCGGGTTATTAGAAAGGAGAGACTTCTAAAACTTGCAAAACTGTTGATATTGAAATTGATATTTTATTTCTATTTCGCTCGTACACAAGTGTTTCAAAGCGTGACAAGGCAAGGGAGGTTAACAGGGGAGAACAAAACAGTGATCTTACTAGGCCCAGTGGCATTGAGAACGCGCACAAGGGAGAGGGGGAGGGGAAAAGTGCATGGAAGGGGGGAGAAGTGGAAAGTTCGAAGCAGAGGAGAAAAAGATAAATAATAAATAAATAAATAATAAAGGCAACCAACAGTGGTAGTGCAGCCAGCAATTTGCAAGTGCTAGGTTTAAGGCCTAGCAGACAGGATAGGCCTGATAAGTGCAGGAAGAAAAAGGGGGGGGCTGTATGTGTACAGATACAGACCCCAGTGCAAGGGGTGGTCCGGAGGCAGTGCAGGAAGGTGGCAGGGTGAGCAGGTACCTGGGCCCGGAGGACAGAGGGTGGCCAGGTGCACGGTGCCAAGAGAGAACAGATCAGCAGGGGAGAGGGGGAGCAAAGGCAGAAGAAAAGAGGAAGGCCTTGAGGTTTTTCCGGAACCGGAGATGGTTCTCCTCAAGTTTTAGAGTGGCAGGGAGGCTGCTCCAGAGGGAGGCCCCAGCCGAAGACAGAGTTCTACCCCCAGCTTGTTTCTTTGAAAAATGACCGATCCTGAGGGAGTTAGAGGTAGATGAGCGAAGAGCTCGAGAGGGGAGGTATTTGCGGAGGGATAGCGGAAGGTATTTTGGACCCAGGCCCCAGAAAGCCTTTTGAACAATGCAGAGTGTTTTGAATGTAATCGTTGTATCCACTGAGAGCCAATGGAGAGATTTCAGAGCTGGAGAGATACGATCCCAGGGCTTGAGGCGAAGGACAAGTCTTGCAGTCCTGTTCTGGATTAGTTGCAGAGGGCGGAGAGTAGAGGCATGTAGATTTAGAAAGAGGCTGTTACTATAGTCCAACCTAGAGAGAACCAGAGCTTGGGATACTATGAGCTTCTGGGGGAAGGAGAGGAAAGGCAGAGTACCTCTGAGGAGGTCCAGTAGGAAGCTTGACTTTTTAGAGACCTCAGAGATGTGGGCGGAGAAGGAAAGGGCGGAGTCAAAGATGACCCTGAGGAGGAGGGCCAAGGGAAGCCAGCCAGAGAGTGAGGGGAAAGTAATACTGTAAGATCTGTAAAAACGGTAAAAACGTCATATAAAATACAATATAGAAACTACGCGAACATGTACCACTTTGAAATAGAAAAATACATGCAAAAAACCTATAGCACATAACACAAAATAAAAGCTGCTAGCAAATAATCCTGGAAAATACCAAATTCCAATTGCAAAAAAAGCTAAAGAAATAGGACAAAACACACAATAAAAACAACATTAAAAATATCCTGCTCTAGAGGGCGCTAGAGGGTCACCCAAGATGGGCGCTTCCAGGTGAGCTCTGTGCCACCCGGTATGAATCGTGCAGAATCCTGACTGTTTCCACTCACTCCCGCCCTAACCGAGCACAGATCCTGTTGCCCGCTTCATTTCCATGCTGAACAGCGAAATTCTGGGGGAGAACGCGGCCCGGAACCCCTGAATTCCGCCCATGAGTGTGAGGCCCAAGACCCGTGGTGAGGCCCAGTGAGAATCCGGGCACCCGCGTTCAGACTCAGCGCCAAGTGCAGAGGGGGCTGGAGAGTCGAGGGAAACCCCCTAACCACCGCCAGCCGGCAAGCCCGAAGAAGAGTCTCCCGCGAGTCCGCCAGGAGCTGGGGTCCTGTGGCACTGCGGGCGGAGTGTTGCTGCCAGCCCCCCTCCTCGCCGGGCTGCGGTCGCGGCCGCTGTGCCCGTCGGGCGGCCGCAGAGCGCACCTGCGGCTGCATGGAGCCCGGCGCTGTGTGAGCGGCCTGAGGAGGGAGCGGACGAGGAGCCGCGGGGCTGCAGCGTTCCCCTGGTCTGCCCGGACCGCTGCAGCCGGTGTGTCCAGCACGGCGGATGGTGCTCGCTCACGGCGCCGCTGGGAAGTGAGAGCGGGCGCAGAGACTCAGCAAATTCCAGCATCGCACTGCAGGCAGTCAACGGAGCGGATCGGAGGAAGCCCGCGGCACCATCCACAGAGTCTGCAGTCCCTTAAAGGTACGGCGCACGCTGCACAGGGCTCAGTTGAGCTCCTGATGAGACTTTAACGCTACTGGCAACGTTACTGTACTTCCCTGCCAACACGCCCATTAACCTGCCACCTTGCTCACTGGGCTACGTTCACCTGCCCCCCCCCAAGGCAAGTTGAAGAGTCAAGCTTCCAAGCCTAAAGTCAGAGAGCTCGCCAGTCACAAACTCCTTCTGCACGATTTTGCCCATAGACCGGGCTCCTGCCCTTCCTTCATCCTGTCTACAGAGGGGGAGCAGGCAGCTTGGCAGGAGGGTGACTCAACAGACCACGCAAAGACAGCACCACTCAGAGCCCCCTGCCCGCGGCGCGCACGTCTCCTACAACACATACGCTAACCAAGGCCCCAAGGGGAAACACAGGGTCCATAAGGCTTGTGGCGAGACCCCCGTTCAGCGGGCGGAAAATGGGGAAAGCGGACAAGTCTCAGAGAAGACTGAATTTCGACTCCGGTTCAACCGCCAAGACGCCCAGAATGCAGGAAGAACCAGAAGCTTCAAGGGCCATTCCACAACTTACCAGCGAGGTGTCTGGCTCCAGTGATATCAAGTAACTCCTGCTAGATCTGAAGGCTGGCATAGGGAACCTGAACAACAAGATGGACAGCCTCTCATCTAAGGTTGATCTCCTGCAACACCGTCTGGACACCCAGTCAGAACGCCTCAACGAGGTAGAGCAGCGTGTGTCCAATCTGGACGACGGCGCGAGTTCTCTGACGACCAGAGTGGCCCAACTTGAAACCCAAATGAAGGCTACAAATGCCCGATGCGAGGATTTGGAGAGTCGATCAGGGCGCAATAACATTAGAATTGTCGGAGTGAGAGAACAGCACCAGGCGAAAATGGAAGACTTTGTCGAGTCATTGTGCACCACGCTTTTTGGGCAGGAAGCCCTAATACGCCTATTTGTGGTGGAAAGGGCACACAGAATTCCATCGGCCAGGCCGGCTCCAGGTGCCCCCCCCGGCCGATAATCGCAAAGCTGCTCAATTATAAAGACCGTGATGCACTTCTCCGGCTTGCGAGGGAAAAGGGAGATCTCCACCATGACGGAGATAAAATCTACTTTTATGCTGACTTTTCCCAAGCAGTACAGGCACAAAGAAGAACCTTTACAGCTACCAGACAGAGGCTCAGAGAAAATCAGATAGTCTACTCCATGCTCTTCCCAGCGAAATTCAACATGAGGGGAAAGTCCACTTTTTCCAAACGCCTGAAGAGACAAATGTATTTCTCGACCAGGTGGGTTGTCCCGGCCTGAAGTCCAATAGCGTCCCCATGCAAAGAGGCGGCAATCAGAGGAATCAGAGATAGATCTTCTCGGTCAGTGGGGGGAAACCAAATCCTCTTACATCAGTTTACATCTCTATTGAAACAAGAAACTGAGTTATGTACCTCCAGGGACTCACATCTCGGGAGGCCTCTAGTACCCCACGCACAGCAAAAGTTTGTTCACAAGTTCAAGGTTTGACTTAAAAGGGGAATCTAGGTAACGGACTCGTAACATGCTGTCCACTCCCCACTTTAGTTACACAACGGGCCAGTTGGGGGTTGCCCGTGTCCAGGAGTCATCATGGGAATTGAGAGATATTGCGCCGCTCATTCGGCACACCCCGCCTGCCCACCACCCCTCATTGCTGCTGCAAAACTGCTGCGCCACCCAGCAAATGACCCATCAAGCGATGACCAAGCCTCAGGACCATAACTAGCCACGACATCACCAGCTACTTTGTACAAAATGAGAATGAACAGATGTTTGTACCCGCTCCATTCAAAGTCATGACATGGAACATAAGAGGTGGCAACATCCAGGCTAAAACCAGGAAAATCCTGCAGTATCTCAGAAGACATGAGATAGACGTTGCTATGCTTCAAGACACGCATTTACTCCCTGGAAGGGAGCATCTCTGGGCCAGAAGCTGGGGTTGTCACAGGTACTTCTCCTCTTATTCATCCTACTCCAGAGGAGTCACAATCCTCATTCACAGGAGAACCAACTTTCAGCTAGTCCACTCCGCAAAAGACTCAAAAGGCAGATGTATTCTAGTAAGCGGCATAGTTGCTGGTCAAAAAATTACCTTCGTCAACTCCTATGCCCCGAACGTTGATGGCCCTGACAACTTTCGGTGGGTACTGACCCAACTTTCCACCCAGGACCAATCATCCATAATTTGGGGGGGCGATATGAATACAGTGCTTGACCCGGCGAGAGATAGTTCAAGGGCTACACCACAGCCCATGTCCAAATCCAGTCGTCAAATAAGGGAAATTTGCAGGGCATTTGACCTGAGAGATGCGTGGAGAGCACATAATGGAGAGTGGCAAGACTACACCTTCCACTCAGCAGTACACAACACGTGTTCCAGAATCGACTACCTATTCATCACGGCACAAGGTCCGCTAGTAAGCGAAGCATGTCACATCCTTCCAAGAACTCTGTCCGATCACTCCCCAATAAGCCTCAACCTCAGGCCAATAAATCCCAAATCCCCGCTGCAGTGCTGGCGGTTCAAATCTGGCTCCATGCAAGATGAGGTATTCGCGACCAAACTGAGAGAGGAAATCAGCACGTTCCTGGAAACCAACATTGGGTCAGTCCCTTCCCCCGGCATAGTCTGGGAAGCACTGAAGTGTTTTACAAGAGGAGTTTGCCTCGCCAAGGAAAATTGCATCCTCAAACTCATCAGGCGTGAGCTGGCAACCAGCAAGGAACGGCTGAAGGACCTTGAACGGCAAATCTCAAGCACAGACGACTCCAAAATAAAAGCAGCCTTGAAAGAAGAACTACAGAAGTTCAACAACACAGCAGAGCGTGAAGTAAAATTTCTGAATCATAACAATCGGCTCAGACAGTATGGCGAGGGCCAAAAGCCTGGCTCGCTCTTAGCGAGTCTGATAAGAGCAGACAACAAGCTGCCGCCCATAGAGGGTATTCGCTCCAAGCAGGGTGAGCTAATTCATACGGACGAAGGAATGGCAGAGGAATTTAGGCTCTTCTACCAAGACCTATACAGCACTAAACATATAGAAGATACAAACTCTCCTCTGGAGTATCTCGAAGATACAGAGCTGTATTGGGTCGAGAGTCACTTGCGAGAATCACTCAATGGATTGATCACGCAAGAGGAGATCATCGAGGCCATCAAGACCCTACCGAACTCCAAAGCTCCGGGACCAGATGGCTTAACGGGGGAATTTTATAAAGCATTTGCTAATATCCTTGCCCCCCTCCTACCGGCAGTCTATGAAGAGGCACTCGAAAAGAAGGCCCTCCCCCAATCCATTTGTGAAGCCAACATTATCCTCTTACACAAACCCGGCAAGTCCCCTGAAGATTGCGCATCCTACCGTCCTATCTTCCTTCTAAATCTGGACAACAAAATACTAGAAAAGGTACTTGCAAACAGGTTGATGCCACTGATGCCAGCCCTGGTGCTTGCGGACCAAGCAGGGTTCATTCCCTGCTGAAATACGACCTTTGGAATACGAAGATTATTTGGCGTCATCGAAGCGTTAGATCCCTCACAGCAGGCAGTTGCAGTCCTTCTTGATGCCGAGAAGGCATTCGATTCAGTAGAATGGCCTTTTCTGTTCGCAGTGCTAACCAGAATGGGACTGGGAGCCCGATTCATCAAGCTGGTTTCCCTGCTCTACACTAAACCACAGGCCAATATCATTGTGGGATCAGCAAAATCAGCTCCCGTGAAACTACAACGTGGAACCAGGCAGGGCTGCCCGCTATCGGCGTTGATCTTTGCCCTGGTAATGGAGCCCCTAGCCTCTAACCTCAGCGAACAACGACAACATAGGGGACTCATCATAGGACCACATAAACTCATCATATCCCTCTACGCGGATGACGTGGCGCTGTTCATACGAGATCCCATAGACAACCTGAACCCTGTTATGAGAGCAGTCTCAGGGTTAAAGATCAACCAGTCAAAATCCATCATATTCCCACTAACTCCGTCGACCAGGCCGTTTACAGACAACTTTCATTTCACATGGAAAGCTTCCAAGGTGAGGTACTTGGGGATACAGATAGCACTAACTTACCAAGAGGTGTTCCGAGACAACTATGAAGAGGTCATCAAATCCCTGCAGGAAAAAGTGGCACGTTGGAAGACCCTGCCACTGACTCTCTGGGGGAGAGCCTCGCTGGTGAAGATGGTGATTTTACCAAAGCTGCTTTACTTATTTACCAACATTCCCATACTGCTTCCACAATCCTTCCTGAATAGGCTGAAAAGTTTGGTCCTTGAGCTGCTATGGGCAGTTAAAGCAGCCAGAGTGGCACACTCAACTCTGTGTCTTCCGGTGACAAGTGGGGGACTGGCCCTACCAGATCTGGAGAAATACTTCTGGGCGGCGCAAGCACAGTTCCTCAGCCATTGGTATACCACACATGCAGTCAGACCTCACGTACAAGTGGAGCGGGCCCTGGCGTCTCCTAACCTGCTGAGTGCTGTCATCCTGAGCCAGACTACGGTCCCCAATAATACCATGAATGTGATGCTCTCGATGTACAAGATCTGGAAAAAACTCGCCCAAAGGTGTGGAGTACAGACGCGTTATTCACCTCTCCTTCTTGCCAAATTCATTCCGGGGGTGCCGCTGACTTCAGAGAAAGTCTTCCATCAATGGATCGAAAAACTGCACATACCTTGGGTGATTTCTTCATCGAGGACAGCTTTATAACCCCACAACAAGCCAAGCAGAGAGGTGGCAATACTGCACTTGACATATTTATTTACTTTAGAACCCGATACACCCTGCAAGCACTCCTGCCAGACTTCCCATGTCAGCCTCGGACCTGGCAATTACTACAGAACGCAATACAAGCACAGGGGGAAGGCAGACTGGTATCGCAGATCTACAAAGCTATTATCATTGATATAACCACCAACAACACCCGTGCAAGAGTCGGATGGGAAAAGTCCCTAAGCATAAGCATCTCAGAGGAAGACTGGACTTATATTTTGAGACAAACGCAGAAGATAGCCCTCAACTCATGCTTTAAGCTAATCCATTTTAATTTCCTTCACCAAACCTACTACATGCCAGCAAAAGCGAATAAACATCATCCTGAAGCATCCGCAAAATGTGAAAGATGTGGGGCACCCTCAGCTGACTTTGCCCATCTCGCTTGGGACTGCCCCAAATTATCCCTGTTCTGGAGCCAGGTTCTTGCGGTGACTGCCGCGATTGTGGGAGAAGCGATTCAACCCGTCCAGACGGCGGCCCTGCTTGGCATGACAAAGCTGCTTCAGCATCTATAAGGAAATTGGCTGGTCTGCTGCTGACTCTTGCTCGCAGGAGAGTTGCTATGGCCTGGAGCCGAGGCCCCCTTCCTATGGTTGCGGCTTGGCGCAAAGACATCCTCTACTGCCAAGATGAAGAAACAGACTTTGTTAAAACACCGCTATTACATGCCCGCCCACCAGACATCTGGGGTCCCCTGATACTCTTTCTGATGGATGAAGCTGTGGAGGCCCCTGTCTCCCCAGCATCTAGTATTTAAAAAGAGGCCACATCCCGGCAGGACGTCTGGTCTAATGCTTCCTCCTCCCTGAGATGCTGGACTGAAATGATTCATTGCGCATCAACGTAGATACTGAACTATTAGGTGGTGAGCGGTGGAGGCGTGGGGGGTGCTTGGTGGTTGGCGAAAGTTAAGTCCACCCTAATGGGGGTGTGAAGTTGTACTATGTTCACTATAAAAACCAAAAAAAAGTTTTAAAAAAAAAATAATATCCGGCTCTGTATAACAATGTCTAACAATGTGCCTATGGATATGGAACTCCAGTCCAGTCCAGTTCAGTCCAAATGGTGCGGGCGGCCAGGGAACGCCCGACGGTGCGAGGAGCAAGCCTTAGTTTATCTCCCCCCCCGCCCCTGCCCACGCCAAAGTGTAGGTGGAATAGGAATTTGAGCACCGAGTGGCTTGAGTAGATATAAATAAGCGTTAGTTAAATAGACGTCTAGGGCACTCAGGCTTTATCATGCGAGCTCACAGGAATCCTTGCGGTAAAGATTTATTTTTCTTTTTACAAGGATGCAAGGATGGAAAAGTCGCTAGGGGCGATTAGGATGCTGGGAAAGAGGCCTGATTTCTCCTGGCTCGATGACAGCTGCACAGCCCGACCCAGCCCAGCAGACCAACAACGGCCAGTAATGGAGACCACAACACTTCGTTGGCTTTTTAGCCCCCTAGATGCCGACGCGTGGTCAGCGTCTAAATGCACGTCAATTTGATGTTAGTTACAGAGCTCCGCGGTCCCAGTGCTTCAGTGAGGGGGAATATTACTTACTTAGTGGTTCAGTCGTGTAAGGAACTCATGGCGGTAACAGTAAAGACAGACAGAAGTGATCACAGTTCAAGAGTTACAGTAATGAAGTCTGCTCAGCACCAAGGGTGCAACCACCGGAGGATGAAGAGTAGCAGGTAGCAGCGGGAGAGCCTTCTTTAGAATTTTAAGGTGGAAGTGACCTGCCTTGCCTACAGAAGACACTTGGTCTTTCATAGAAAGAGAAGATGAGAAAACTACTCCCAGATTCCTCACCTTGGACACAGGGATAGGAAGAAGACCAAGAGACGGAGGTCAAAAAGAAGACACCCAAAGAGTGGGATCAGGAGGGGCCCCTACCACCATCACCTCCATCTTGTCCCCATTCAATCTCAACCAATTGCGACTCATCCACTCATCTACAGCCGTCAGGCACAGATGGAGACATAACGACACCTCAGTCCAATCTAGGTCTAATCGTATGAATATCTGGGTGTCGTTGGCATATGAGTAGCACCTGACACTGAGGGAGTAGATGATACAGATCAAAGGCCAGATGTAAATGTTGAAAATATTGGGTGACAAGGCAAAGCCATGCGGGACACCACAGGAGAGGCGGCAGGAGCCCGAGAGAAAGGAAGCCAGAGATAACGCCTGAGTGCAATCATCCAAGAAAGAAGAAAACCAGGCCAGCACCTGGCCCGAGATGCCAATCTGTGGACCAGCAGGATGGGGTGGTCCACAGTGTCAAATGCAGCTGACAGATCTAAAGGAATCAGGGAACCCACCCAACCTGCATCAACTAGTCTAGCCAAGTCTTCAAGAACCGAAACCGATACACTTTCTGTGCCCCGACCAGCCCTGAAACCTGAATGGGAAGGATCAAGAAGTTTGGAAGATTCCAAAAAGGAGGAGAGAAGAGGAGACACCAAAGATTCCAACAACTTCATAGAGAATGGGAGGAGAGAAATAGGTTGAACATTAGAAAGCATGGATGGATCCAAGGGTTTTTTTTCAGGACGGGAATGACCGTAGCAATCTTCAATTCCGACGGAATCACCCCCGACTGACATGACAAATTTATGGCTGACGTGAGTTTCGTAAGAAAATCCCCAGATATTACTTTGATAATAGCTAAAGCTAGCACGTCAAGGGGAGAGCCCTATCTAATAATTTGGATGGCCGTGGAAACCATCTCCTCCGAGAAAAGCGGAAAGAAGACAATTTTCCACTGTAGGTAAATTACCCAAGCCTACCTGTTGCCTATCAGGAGCCAGTACTGACGCAGACACACAAATATTATTGTGAATGGCCTCTATTTTAGATACAAAAAACAGAGACAAGGAGAAACAGCAGGCATGAGAAGGACTTAACATAGGAGAAAATCTATCTGAGAGCTACAGTGATTAGACTGCCGCAAAGAGAGCCTCAGGCTTTCTGGAGAAAGTACTTTTTTTTTAAGCCGCAGTTATCACCAAAAAATAGACTACTGAACTTGCTTTGTACCCAGCTCTGAGATTGCAGTCATATGCCTTCCGCCATTTGTGCTCAGTGAACCATGGTTCTGAAGGAAGTCGGGATAAGTCAGGATGAAATGGCTGGGTCTCCCATCCCCATGTTTTTAGCACGGGACAAGGCAAGACCTTTGATCACAACACACTCCTGGGCCTCACCAGCACGAGGTAACAATTCCTTACAACAATGCCAGGACCTTCTGGGCCAGGTCCCTTTCCTGCAAAAGACGCTTTCCTTAGAAGGCTGGCTGTACCAAAAACAATAAACAAACAAAAGTTCATTTGGCAATCTCTTCACGTTGGGCGACTGCTCTTCGCCCCTTGGATCCCCTCAGCTGAGCTCTGATCCTTCTTGCAACGTGAGCCTCCCTCAATCTTGTTCAGTATGTCCTTTCACTCAAAAACGTATCACTTAACAGTCTCAATGTCCTTTTCACCAACTATCCATTGTGGACATCCCTCAGCCGGGATCACACTTGTCGTCACAATGTTCATGGGTATATAATTATTTACCCTCAATTCGCAGGCATCCCTCGGTCGGGTTCACGTTTGCCAGTTTCACAGTTCAATCAGTTTTCTCCTATGTGTCAAAGACTTTTGAGTGTATGAGGAGTTTTGCTTGACTCTCGGAGGACCACTTTGACACTTTACACTAGCCTCTCCGAAGGCCTCTTGGTTTTCGTAGTTTCAACAAAACAACAGAACCCCAAAGGGCTTCAGTCAGAGTCCTTCGAATGAGCGCCCCCACGTCGCCTGACCACTCTGCTTCTGAACCTTTTACTAGGGTTTCTTTAAAGTTCAATTACACAAGTTATTTGTTCAATAAGGTTGCCTCCTGCAACCTTGGGCCCAGCACAGTTTGGTTTTACTATCTGTCTTCTCTGACTCACTGCTGTGGTGAACTGTTGACATTTCTTGTCTCGGGAGTCAAGGACAGCACCATGTTGGCAATCGCTTCTCTCCGCTATGGTTATCAGCGCAGCAGGGCCCTGTGTGTCGTTGACACCCGTCACACCACACGCCAGCTGGACTTCCCGGTCTTATGATTTCCCTTTCGGAGGCTTTGCAGGTGTGAGTTGAAAAGGGCAAGGGCAACTCCCTCCACGTCATCCCTCCAAGTTTCTCTGCCTTTCTCCTCTGTTTGAACTGCCAGTCCGGAATAGCTGCTTCCTCGTGCATTCAGCCTTGCTCGAAGTGTGCTTTCATGCTCTGCCTTTCTTGTGGGGAAGGGAAAGGGCCCTCAGGTGTGTGTAGTTATTGTGAATTGCCTGACTCAGCCTAACCCTTGTGTTGGGACATGTCAGGTAAATGGTTCGGGTGTTAGTCCGTTGTCTGTCACAGTGTAGGAAAGTGTTTGTGTTGGAAAAGAGGGAGGAAGAACTTCTGAATATCCTACGGGGTAGGATGTGGAAAAGGTGCTATATGGAAGGGGGTACTGCGTCTCACCCATCGGTGTCCCACTTCCACTCCCCAAGGACCCCCAATCCAGGTGATCCTTCCGCACTGGTCCACCCGCAGGAACTGGATCCAATAGCGATGTCTGTGTCCTTGCACCTGGATGACAGATCCCCGGGGTCTAGCGAGTGAGACACCGCAGGTGTCAGGTTTCTCAGACACCATCCACACTGCTGCACCACAAACCACCATTAACCACTTGCCTCCACTTCCTCTCCATGCCGTGCTCCATGCTCATCTGGGGGCTTTATGAAGAGTCCTAGCAGGCAGGCAAATGGCTCCTCACCCACAATAGAAAAGAAAGACAAACTCTACCACCATTAATCACTTGCCTCTACTTCCTCTCTGCACCACGCTCCCAGAGATGTTTTTATGGGAGGGCAAAAGGGGCACTTGTGCAGGGCCCCCACCTTGGAGGGGCCACCACAAGGCCAGCTGATCTGAAGAAGTAAGATTCCATTGTTCACCAGTCTTAAATAGCAAACGTCAAGATATTTTATGGGGTGCTGCTAAGGCTCTAAACCCATTGCCTTTCTGTTTTGCCAAGTGCATTCTGCCTTGATCAATTCATCATGTATTGCTTTCTGTGTTCACTGTGGTATACATAGATTGTGTGTTCCTTATGCCACAACTCTGTAGCATTCTTTCCTTCCTGTGGGAATTATGTTGATCATGTTCAATAGGCAATGGTGAAATGCATATTGATAAATTGAGTGCCACAATGGTTCAGAGGTTAGCTCAGTGTGTGAAGCACTCATTGCAGAGATATGTCTTCATATGCAAAATTAGAATATCACATTCTAGCAAAGCTGGCTAAGCCTTTCCTATGTCGGAAGTTTATAAACCTGCATGCATATGTACTTGTTTTGCAGAAAAACATCTGCTATTATCAGCAATGTACATGTACCAGATAGGGGTTGCTATAAAAACTAACATATCATCCATATGGTGAAGGTGTAGACATTGCGTTATTCAGATGGGGTGTTGTAAAACCTATGCAATAGCCTCCAACGATGGCATAAACCGTTAGTCCAAGAGGTGAATAAATATCCAAATTCAAGAATATGGAACAACCGCCTTCATGTTTGTATCCTGGATTTACCAGCAGACGATACAGTGATCCTGGTCAAATCATCTAATATATCTTACATTACTGTGCTGTCTTCTATGAGGTTTGCATGCTACTGGTATCATTTAGCCCGTTACTTGATGTTGCTTCTTATGTAGGCCATTTGGGTGGAAGGGTTGGTAGACAGAAGAGAGCGGACCATATGTTGCAGGCCTCAGGCAAGCATATATTAAGGTCTGCAAAAAAAACGGTTTGCTATTTGGTAAAAGCCAAAGCTTTTTATGTACGTTTATAAATGAAAATGTCACAAGCCACTGTTTTGGAAGTATTTAAAGCTTTAAAACACAAAAGACACACCTAGATTAAATTTGTTAAATCACATCGATTGGCATGCTGGCTCTTATATTCTTCCCTTGATGATGGAGAGAATGGAGCCACCCTTCTATAATATTTTGTTTAAAAATGGTCATGTTTGGTAATGTGATTTGTGTATTTTCCAAGTTCATTTTTTTATAAAATGAGATTTTTTTAGTTCATGGTAAGAACTGGAAAAGAAAGTGTTGAAATGCAGAAATTGCAGAGTTGACACAAATCACATCTACACCCCTACATCCCTTAACCAATGTGTGATCCTAGGCATCTCATATAATCTTGTATTGCCTAGCCTCTCAATATTGCCAGTCCCTAAAACTTTCAAAATTTTAAGCCCTTCCCGAGTGATTTACTTCTCATGGTATGATCTTCATAAAAGCCTTATTCGTGGTTTCCCTGTGTTAATAGTGAGCATATATATATCACACACCACAGGCATTTGTTCCTTTTGATATCTAGTGGCAACACTATTTGAAAACCGTATCCCACTTCTAATCTCAGTCCTTCTGGATAAAGACACCTTCCTGGTAGCTTCTAATCTGCCTCCACTATCCATGCTACGGTATGTGTAGCGTTCTCCTTCCTTTCAATTGGTCTCCTCTATCCATGCATGAGCACTTTTGCATTCTGTGAGGCAGCTAATGTGAGTTCTCTGTCTATTATGGGTTACATGTACATTTTACATACAGTCCTGCATTAATACTACATCTACCTTCCTAGATGTTAGTGATAAAAAGTATCCTGTATGTACTAGATCAGTAACCCCTTTGTAGACTGCTAATGTTGGTCTTCAAATGCTACCTGTTTATTATTCTGATTAGAGCAAGAATGAAGAGGGCAAGGGGACTTAAAGGGAGTAAACATGCTTATTGTACTGCGAGACAGCATATCAACTTATAGGTTGTGAGCGTGACGGGTGGAGGACGCAACCAGTATTCTTGATCTCTTAATTGCTTTGGTTTGTTGGACGGGGGCCCCAAAGATGTCCATGCCCAGGGCCCCGAAAGTGCTTAAAATGGCCCTCCGCGCTCCACGCTGATCTGGGGGCTTTATGCAAGAGTCCCAGCAGGCAGGCAAAGGGCTCCTCCTCCACAATAGAAATGAAGGGCAGACTCCACCACCATTAACCACTTGCCTCCACTTCCTCTCCAGGACCAAAAGACCAAACTGCTTCGGCACTCACCCACGCTTATGGCCACCTTATTTAGGTTCATAAAGATGTATCCACCTGGTCAATATACAAATAAAATGAATGTATCTGCCATGAAATAGAACACATTAAAAACCATCACCACCGACATTAAGATGTCTAAACCCAAAGGTTATTTATTCAGGGTTTTGAAGCAGTCTCATAATAATGTGTGCCTACATTTAATTGAATACAGATCTTTTGTTGTATTAGACATATTACAAAGCAAGTCAAGTAAATAAATAGATGCAACGGGGAAACTAGAGGCAGGATCAAACAGCACTAAAAGAATTACCAACAAATTAAAATGAAAAAATGAAACGAACATGAAAAGAATAAGAATAGAAAATAAAAAGAAAGACAGACTTGGAAATAAGATAAGATAAAATAAGGAAAGAAAAGATAGGGGAAAAAGGTAAAAAATAACTCATATCCTAGATAGCACAGACACATCTGGCAGAAAATGGGTGATTGGGTCGACAAAGGAGTAATGTGGAGATCCACCAGGGGGCGCAGAGATGTGCTGAAGCATCTCAGCTCGTCTCCTCCGAAGGGCACCGTTTGAGGGTCTTGAGCCCCCCCAGCACCCTCGGAGTGAGGAGTAGACCATACCCCCACCTTGCCATCGTTGGTGGGCACATCACCCCCAAATCTGGACTTCCGCGGTGGAGCCGCCGTGAAACCGCAGCCCGTTTTAGTTTGGAGGGATAGTGACCCCTCCCTCCTTCTGCGCCGTGGCTCCACGAGAAGCTACGCGGAGCCCGTGCTTGAGAGCGGCCTGTGGCAAGGCCGAGCGACGCTGGCTGGCGCCTTCCCCCTTCTCCCTGGAGGGAGGTAGTGGTGGCAGGACGCGCCTTAGCAGTAGCCAGGCCCGCTCTCCTTGGGGCGGACACAAGCCCCCTGCAACGTCCAGGGAGGGCCCGGAGTGACGCCGTTGGGTCCCCCTGTGCCTGGACAGCTGCCTCGAGGCCCGTGGAGAGCGAGATCAGGCAGAGGAAGAGAGCCCCCGCCGAGGGCATACTGCGCCGTGAGAGGCGCGAAATTGGAGAGCTTGGACTGGGACCCGAGGCACAAGGAGGGCGGGCGGGGCCCTCCCCCTGGCCCGCTCAGATCGGATGCGGCATCTACCCTACGGGGTGGCACCAGCGGGCCCATGAGGTGAGGAGATCACGGCGGGACTCGAACGGCACCCTGAGGGCATCCAAGATCGTGGGAGGAAACGGAGTAACACAGGGGGTGGTCCACTATCCCTTCCATTGAACCGGGAGGGTTATTGAGGGAGTCTCCTGGCACCCGCGGGACCCCCTGGGGAAAGCTGCCAGTCATAGACGGTATAGACTCTTTGGCAGAGGGCCCGCGACCAATCCTTTAGGCATCACCCGCCTGGCTGGGGTGGTGTGCCAAGACGCATGCACCAGGAGATCCCAACTGCAGGACAAGGAAAGACGCAGAAGTGCGGATACGAGGTGGAAGACCGGTGGCGGTGCATTCTGCACCTACAAGGGGGAGCCTGTGAGCGACCAGGACCTCCTGCGAAGCGTCTTCGCTCCCTGTGCTTCCAGAGTGATCAGCCCCTGCCCCTAGCGAAGCCGGCGGTGAGGCCTCCTGAACACATGCTTTTTGGAGGCAGACCCCTCGAGTCAGAGAAGTCCGGGGGGGGGGCCTATGAGCTGGAAGGAGGCACTACAGAGATTTCGCCGTCTGTCCCCGGGCCCCCAAGTACGTCCTGAAATGGCGGCACAGACACGCCAGGAAGCTGCGCACACTAGCACTGTCACCAGGGGCATGGCGGCCCTCCTGGAGGAAATCAGAGGCTTCAGGGCAGATATAGCGCTGCGACTGGACACCCTGGACAAGAAAGTTGATAAAATAGACGATAGAGTTCTCGCGCTCGAGAATAACACTGCTCCCAACGATATCTTCGAGACCCAATTCGATATGCGCCTTGCGGAGCTTAAAAGGAGGGAAGAGAAATGCTCCTTGAAGTTGGATGACTTAGAGAACAGAGAACATCGGTGTAACTTGCGCTTTTTAGGTTTACCGGAGCACGAAGGTGAAACGCAAGCGGACATTAATAAAGCTGTTAGCGCAGTGGTCGGTCTGCTGTTCGGAGGGGCCAACACGAATGTGCCCACCATCGACAGGGCCCGCAGAGCGGGCGCATCCTCCAGAGGCCCCAGGTCCATTCTTGTTCACTTTCACTATTTTGCCGAGAAAAGCAAGATTCTCGAATTGGCTCGCAAGACAGGCCCAGTGGAGTGGGAAGGGGCCCAAATCTCAGTCTATCAGGATCTGTCAGCTTTTACATTGGCAAGGCGCCGCCTATGCTCTCCGCTGACAAAAATGCTCCAGTCCAAGGGGGTCCGATACAGGTGGGGGTACCCCTTCTCACTCTCCTTTGAGTTTGAAGGCTATAAGTATGCCCTGGTGACGGAGGACGACATCCAGAGAGTGTCAGGTGAACTATTGGCTGGTCCGAATATGGAACTGGGTGACCAGGAGGGTGAGCGAGCTCCGACAGGCCCAAAAGGGACCAGGGCCCCAAGGGAAAGACGCAGGGTTCGTGGCCAAAGGAAATTCAGGAGACTGGTCCCGGCATCCCCAGAGCTCCCGGACACATGAAAGGGCTCGTGGTGTTCAATGAAAAAGCCCGTAATCGACTTTGTGAGTGGATAGGGCAAATAATTGTTTAAACCCAGGGACGACCTTGGGGGTGGGGGGGGCTTGAGTTGTTAATAATCAAGAGTTATTGAGCCCGGAGGGGGAGACAATGGTGGCCTGGTTGGCGATATGATGACACCGAAGACCTGCCAGGCGATCAGGGGGGAGGAGGGGGGAAAGTAAGGGGGTTCGGATGTTGGGGTTACAGTTATGGAACGCCAAGTTTTGGGGTCTACTATGCACCCCCAGGGCTTTCACGAGCCTCTAATGGGGTGGGCAAGCACTGTGGGAGCAAGAACCGTTGCTGTTGTTCGAGGGGAGCTACGAGCCTTTATCAGTGTACTAATGGATTTTCTCCAATACTTGACAGTGGGATCGTTAAATGTGCATGGGCTCAATTCGCCTACAAAGAGGTCGTTGTTGGTGCGGGAATTTGCAAGGCTCCGGCTTCACTTCTTATTTGTACAGGAAACTCACTGGGTTCGGGGCAAGGAACCAAAGCTCAGAGCTAAAACCATTGAACAGGTATTCACAGCATCTTCTCAGGCAAAGAAGTGAGGAGTAGCTTTGGTGGTATCCCCCGGGGCACACTTTGTGTTCAAAGCCTTGAAATCCGATCCAGATGGACAATATCTTATGGTTAAGGGGGAGGTGCGGGGCCTGCTGTTTATTCTGGTGTGCATTTATGCCCCGAATGAAGCACAGGATGCCTTTTGGGTTGGAATGGAAGAAATAATAATATCATTCTCGGAGGGTACCCTATTGGTTGGTGGAGATTTTAATATGGTTCTATGCCCCGAGAGGGATAGGAAATCTGCTAAACCCTGCCCGAACATGCGCCTTCACGAGAGACTTGCTGTGGCCTTTCGCGAAGTGAACAGGGAACTGGGCCTGAGTGACACATGTACCTCCAAGCAGGGTCGGAATCCCGACTATACTTTTTACTCAAGGCCCCATGCAGCTTTCTCCCGTATTGATTACATCTTGGTTGAGACTTCGCTTCAGGGGGAGGTCACTGACTCGGGAGTGGATATTGTCCCCTGGACTGACCACGACATGGTAAAAATTAGACTGGGTCTCCCCCCTGCCCCAGCAGTAGGTTCCCGGTGGAGGTGTAATGACCTTCTTCTACAGGACAAAGAGATCCGCCAATCCCTTCTGGTGGCCATAGAGGACTATTTCTCCCTGAATGATAACGGTGAGGTTGGGGTCATGGGAGTATGGGAGGCATTTAAGGCAACTATTAGAGGCACCCTCACTGGGATGGGGTCGGGGAAAAAGGGGGAAAGAGCCCGTGAGGAGAAATCATTAAGGGAAAAGATAGAAGCTATACAACCAGGGGGGGAAATTAAAAACACAGATGTTCCCTGGGAAATGGGAGGAATTGCGGAGGTTACGAACCAAGTTGGCGGACCTCCTCGTGGGTCAGACGGAAAAGAAGCTCTCTTTCTTAAAACAGAAATATATGGAAAAGGGGGAAAAGGTGGATAAGATATTGGCTTGGAGGCTTTGTGAGTTCAGAAACAGCAGAAAGGTGAATTCCATCTACACCCCGGAGGGGGACTCGACAGTGAGGGACAGTAAAATCGCGGAACAATTTAGGCGATATTATGAAAGGCTGTACAGCTCGGAATACATGGGAGATGTGAACGAAGTTGACAGCTTTCTCGTCCCCCGGAGGCGCAGGTCTTGATCTGGCGAGGATACTGTCTTCAGTGTTAGGCGCAGGGTTCGTTTTGCTCCCGGACTGGGCCCCCTTCCCACCGACAGTTTAAGCTGAAGAGTGAGATGTCTGCAAGGGTAAACCAAGGTATTAGTGTTTGGAAGGTTCGGAAAGTTCCTAGCCCCTCTCGCCCTTTCTTTCCCCGTGGAACTGGGTTGATATTGCGCTTACCTTATATAGGTAAATGCCGGGCTCTCCATCCTGCGTCTTATGCAGGGGCGCTGGATCCAGTTGCTTCACTGGATGCGAGCTCTGCCTCTTGATAGCAGAGGATTTGCTGAGAGCGAAGACGCCGTTAATGCACGAGCGTGCCTTGTAAGTATTAAAGTTCCTTTTGCATTGTTCTCTTCTCTTTCAAAAGTCTTAAGTCTGTAAAGTCTATGTCTTTCCCTTTTCAGATGCTGTGACGATGAAGATTATCCTTCTAATGGCACGTAAGTAGAAAGACTGCACTAGCGCTGGAGAATGCTCCGTAATGTCTCTTTTGTCTTTGCAGGTGCTGAGGTGCAGCGCAAACAGATTGAAAGTGAGCATAACACAGGTAAGCAGTCTTGTAACTAAGCGTTACTAACCGATGTATCTTGCCTTGCAGGCGCCGGAATGCAGCGCGAGCTGAGTTGGAACGGGCGTAACACAGGTAAGCAGAACTTGTAGTTGAATATTACTGACCAATGTTCTCTCTCTTTGCAGATGTCGGATGCCGGAAGAGAAAGGCAGAAAAAGGCGCCTTGGATGCTGCCGTTGGATTAGGTAAGTAGATTCGCTGCCTTTACTTTAGCCTAACCTGTGCCTTTGTTTTGCAGGAGCTGCAGAAGACTGAAGAAGACTGAAGATTGGATTCCAGCAGGTTATTTCCTGTTCACAGGATCTGGAGCTGGAGGTTTCCTGGAGCTGACACGGTGAGCGTCCTGCTGCAGATGCAGAATAACGCGAAGCACGTGAAACCAATCGGGTGTGGTTTAAATAGCCTTCTGTAGTGCTTAGGCGTCTCCTTCCACGGCCCCACCCAGGTAAGAAAAGAATTCCAGATTTCTAAAAGAGTTCCTGTGTTCTGCTTCCAGGGAGGGGCTCCTGCTCCACCCAGACAGAAAAAGTAGTTCCAGGCAGAGAAGGATCAGGAGACCAGTTAGCTGGTAAGTAAGCAGCATGGTCTGCTACAGGTAGGTCCACCAAGCACTCTTATCCAATATGAGCCCGGCGCTTCCTGTGCCGGGACCAGTCACCATCATGAGCCTGGCGCCACTGGCGCCAGGACAAGGTCCAGAGGGTCCCTATAGGGACTGGCTGGTTCCCGGGATCAGAGTCATGGGCCTGCTTCCAAGGTCGTGGGGCAAGTCCTGACCCCTTGGAAGCAGGGATCATGACAATTCCCTCCCGATCCCGGGCCTCCACCCCGACAAAGCTGAGTCACTGGAGCTGCCCATAACCCCACAAGAAATTATAGATACTATATCCTCGCTGAAAAGCGGAATGGCTCCAGGGGATGATGGCTATACAGTCAAGTTTTATAAAACTTATCGGTCCACGCTTGCCCCATTCATGGCCAAGATGTTCAATGCTGCGTTGAATCAGGGCTCCCTCCCACCCACGATGATGTCGGCTTTGATTGTAGTTCTCCCCAAGGAGGGAAAAGATCCCGCCTATTGCCAATCATATCGCCCCATTTCCCTTCTCAACACTGATGTTAAAATCCTGGCTAAACTCCTAGCAAATAGGTTGGCGAAACTCCTCCCTTCCCTAGTACATGGCGATCAGGTGGGTTTTGTTTCGGGGCGCCAGGGATCAGACAACATTAGGAAAACCCTCGATCTCATGCATGAGGCTTCAAAACAAGAGGTGGAAGGCTACCGTCTTTCGTTAGACTCAGAAAAGGCCTTCGACCGTGTCGAGTGGCCTTACATGGGCAGAGTTCTTCGCAAGATGGGGTTGGGAGACAACTTCTGTGGGTGGATCGCAGCACTTTACAACGGCCCCTCAGCGAGAGTATTGGTCAACAGAGACACCTCAGAACCGTTCTCCCTCTCCAGGGGCACCCGACAGGGATGTCCCCTGTCTCCCCTTTTATATGCCTTGGCGATGGAACCTCTGGCTGTAGCAGTCAGGACAGACCAGGAGATCACGGGGATAAGGTGTGGTGACTGCGACTTTAAACTATACTTATTCGCAGATGATATCCTGGGCTACCTAACAAACCTCCAGGTCTCCCTATCACGGTTATTTGATCTCATACAATATTTCGGCTCCTTCTCGGGGCTGAAGGTAAACACGTCCAAGTCTAGCATAATGCCCATGGGTCCAGGGGAACAAGATATTGAGGGCAGCACCGAAATACTGGGGGTAAGAATAGAGCGGGAATCCACCAGGTACCTGGGCACCACCATCCCCAGAGACCTCTCCCAACTATACCAATGCAATTTCCCAGAGATCTTGGCCCAGGTTAGTAGTGACCTTAAACGTTGGGCCCCCCTTACACTCTCTTGGCTGGGGCGCATGGTTACGGTGAAGATGAATATCTTGCCACGCCTCCTTTATCTCTTCGCGGCGCTCCCCGTGGTGATACCCGATGCCTTTTTTGAGGCACTCGAATCCCGGGTCCTCCAATTTATCTGGAATGGCAAAAGGTCGGGAGTCAAGACTTCTACCTTGACCCTTCCAAAGTCAGATGGTGGGTTCGGTCTCCCCGACTTCAGGCTTTATTATAAAGCAGCCCAGCTCCGAGTGATATTGGAACATATGAGGGATGACATGGGAACATATTGGACATATATTGATGACATTCATGCCCACCCGAGAAAAGTTAGAGACCTTTTTTGGGCTCCCCCCAGGGCTCTCCCCTCACATCTCAGAACTCATCCCACCTTGGCGGCCCTCTGGGCGGCTTGGAAGCCTAACGCCGCTAACAAAAAGCTATCCTCTTGGCATCCCCCCTGACTTCGCTTTGGGGCCCCCCTATTGATCTGGGCTCCAAGGGATTCCGAGACACCCAATCTTGGTCAGACATGGGCCTGGAGAGAATCTCTCAATTGTATCGTGAGGAGGGCTTTATAGAATATGACAAATTGACCGAAGCATTGGCAGACAACCCTCCCTCAGTCTTCGAATACCTACACTTGAAGGGGATCCTGACCCACCCTCGCTGGGCCGATCATCTCAAACGCCCCCTCACTCCTTTCGAGACTATCCTGGCCAAAAGCACAACTCGGAAGGGCTCCTTATCTATGTTCTTTAGCGCCTTGATAACAGCAGACCTGGAGGGCAGACAACCTTTCAAAAAGATCTGGGAAGCTAGGCTGGGCATGCCTCTGGATGACCATACTTGGAGGGCAATCTTTAAATGCATTTTCACGGGTTCTCTATATACGGCTGCTATGGAACATAGCTTCAAAATTCTCCACTCATGGCACCGCCCCCGAGCCACCCGGTCCAAAATGTTTAGGGATGTGTCCCCCTTTTGCCCCAGAGGTTGTCAGCAACGAGGCACATGGTTTCATCTGTGGTGGGAATGCCCAGTCATTCAGGTTTATTGGTCGGAACTACTTAGTTGGATTAAGGAAATTGAGGGGTTCTGCCCGACCTTACTGCCATTGGAAATCCTCCTGGGCATCCCCACGCCGGAGACAGAACTGAATGCGTTCCCTAAGGTCATTGGGGCCATGTTGAGAGCGGGGAGGCTAGCGCTCGCCCAAAAGTGGAAAAGTGCATTGGCCCCGTCCAAAGAGGAATGGCTCTGCAAACTCAGGTCGATTTTCATATATGAAAAGCTTACCGCAATCACGAACGACACCATGTCGGACTTTGTGCAAGAATGGACTGCAGTTCTTCTCCTTGAGGATTATATTTCTATGCGCCTGTAGAATGTATCTTAGGTTGCCTCCATAAGATGCCTAGCTCCATGCCTCCTTGAGACTGTGATTGTTTCCCAACCGGTTAATTCATGATCTGAACCCACTGTGTCAAGTGATTTGTCTAATTGGTATTTGGCAAGCAATCGTTCTCCCCAGAGCTATGATTGTTCGTGAATCCTCAAAACTTGGTATGTTGAAATTGGGCGAGGGTGGGGGGGAAGGGGGGTGGTGGGAAGGGAGTTATTATTGGAAAAACGACAACTTTTTGTGTCTTACTGGTGGAACGGACCGTTTCGTTCAGCCCTATATGTATGTTGTCAATAAAACAAATTGAAAAAAAAAGGAGTAATGTGTAGGAAAGCAAGGGCTGTGCACCATGTGACTAGCATGTCATCTTTCTTGCTGGCTCTAGTTTGCAAGGAACAAGTGTATGTTACTTGTATGTTAAATACTATAAAGTGTTCAATATTAGCTTTTAGCGAACATATGTTTTAAATAAGATCTTGGTGAAAATATTATAAAGTGTAAGCTTACTGCGGTCTAATATGTATGCACTAGTAGGGTTCAAAGTTTCCCCTTAAAAACTCCAACTACATACAATGAACTCCACTCAACATTTCAGCTTCAATCAAAAAGTGCATATTCAATTAAAAGCGTCATGAACGACTAGCCAACATTATGCACTTATATTGTCCAGTGTACTTGTGGAGCTATTATATTGGCAGTACTGTTGACCAATCCAAAGACCTCCTTGTTGACCTCCTGAAAGCCATCAGGGATAAGTATGAAAGATGCCCATTGGCTAGAAACACATCAAGAGCATACAATCAAAGGCAATTTGTTTGTTGGCATAGAAAACGTCCCACCCCATTTGGGACCTGGAAATATCATGTTACACCTGTAACGATTTATTGGACAGCCAGCCTCAACGCGGGAGTTTCTTCCCTGCCCACTCAATGTGTCACACAGCAAAGCGATTTTTTGATAACAGATACTTATCTAACCATATCCCTGACCTGTATAATACCATCAAGCTCCTTCCCCCCATGGAACCAGGCCAGTGTATAGGAAAATATATAGAGATTTATTTGAATTAGGAGATGAATAAAGGTACACTAAAAATAACACAAGCCACCAACCATGTGGCACAATACAATAGCTGCAGCTCCCAGATCTCCTATAGTAATGAACTGTCAAGTATTTCTTAACTAGCTTTCAGTTGCAACAACAAACACTGGTTGGATTTAAATCAGATCACACATGCATATCCAGTATTTTACACAAGGGTTTATATGCACATTAAACATGAGCAATTTTGAAACACACAGTCATTTAGAATCAACACCTTTGTTCCTTCTTTACCCCAAAGCAGTCTCAAACCTTTTTGCTATGGGTGTCACTTGCCCACCCCCAGAAGTCAGTGAATTTCTTTGACTGGAGAATCATACTTGGTTTAATTTAGCTGGCAAAAGACTCTTTTCTCCCCAAACTCAACCCAGGCATCAGTTATGTGTGACACCCCTTGGGTTAAAGGAAAGGTTTAGGGAGTGGACTCAACTGGCAACACTCATTTTGGGACAACGTCACATTCAAATGAAAGGCAAGGTTTTAGGAAATGGAATCAATGGGAAAGGATGTTTTGGAACACAGCACATTCAAATGAAAGGCAGGGTTTTGGGATTTTGGTTTTGGGACCAGGGACACCCCGCTTCTGTCAAGAAGTCTGGATTTACAGGAAAAATAGGGTTAGCCAATTACTTTATAGGCTATACGGGTTAAAATGCACTGGGAATGAGATTGTAAATTCCGAATTTTAATAAGAATCATCCTATGGTCTTTTCTATAATGGGATTAATTAATTTGTGTTGATCAACTATGCTAAGGGTCTACACTTTTTCCCCACCCACAGTTAGGGGAAAGGATAAGGCTGGTAGTTTCCTCGCACATTTAATAGCATTGGTATATGTCTACTTGCATGGGAGATGTCTGTTGTCAGCTCAGGAGACCAGCCACGTATTAGGACCCTGTGGTGGGAGTCAGATCACACACTAGCCAGGGATGGCTCAGCTATTCCCAGCAGGACCATGTCAGGTTTTAGGCCACTTCTCTCAGATGATATAGCCAGTCTTCCACCCATAAGTCTCCAGCAAAAGAGAATCCAGCAAGTGCCCAAGTGTTTCTGTCTCAAAGGGGATTGACCATACATAGCACCTATGACACTCTGCACATAATTATGCAATGCCAACCTATTTTTCCACACATCAGATTGGACATTTAATATATATATATATATATATATATATATATATATATATATATATATATATATATATATATATTTTTTTTTTTTTTTTTCTTTTATTATTTTTATTTTATTTTCGGATTGAGCAATTCATGACGAACCTAGAAAAAATAGTTTGGTCTCGGCACAACCTTCCTGGGGTGAGCTATCATTTTTTGTTATTTATTCATAAACCCAAATAGTTATGAATATAAAACTTCATAGAACACACATTAATTGTACCTTCTATCACCTCACCAACATTCAGATTTCTGTCATTTATAGGAATGCCACAATCATATTTTTCCTCATACCTCAAGTTCCACACACCTGATATGTACATGGAACTGGCTGGCTTGTTCCAAGCTTTAATATGGAATAGGTCTTGACTCTGTGCGTAGTTTCGTTCCCTTTTTATTTTTTTTAATCAAAGATTTTATTGATTTTCAAATTTAAACAACATTACATTCATCTCTCTATGCTCCAGGTATGGGACATGGGAGGTAAAAAGGAAAAATGGGAGGGGGGATGGGGGGGAGAAGAGGAGGGGGGGTGGCAGGGGAGGAGCACGGCAGACAAGAAAAAACAATAACATTAACAATTTCAGCTTCAGGGACCATGGTACAACATTACGTCAGAGTTGACATCGGATGTCCTTGTGATATAGGGTGCACTTAGTAGGTTCAGTATTTCCCCTTTAGTGGGCCTCCGACAGTCTTATCGACTACGGTACTTGCTCATGACTCTCAGTCATCTTCCTCCCACCTTTTCCATATTTTCTCTGCTTTTTTCGGGCAACCTCTTGCTTTGTACACACGGTGCTCCATCACGGCACACATGTCCACATCCGTAACCCATTGTTCGTAACTGGGTGTTCGTTCTGAGCCCCACAATTGTGCAATGTTCCGCCTGAGGATTGCCATCGCCGTGGACCATAGCAGCTTCTCATAGCAGGAGAGGTCAGATTCACCGGAGATCCCTAATATCAATTGCTTCGGGCACTTCTGTATCGGTTTACCCAAGACTCTGGATAGTGTGTCACAGCATTTCTGCCAGAGCTGCTGGATATTACCACATTCCCATAGTATATGAAAAAAGGTACCTTCCTCTCGCTTGCAGCGCAGGCATCTTGCATCCAAAGCCCTCCCCCAACGGAAGAGGGCCACTCTCGGGTAGTATGTACGGTGCAGGATCTTCAGCTGGACCAATCGGAGCTTTGAGGAGATAGTTGTTTCTCGCGGGTACATCATGGCCTCCACCCAGTCCTCTGGCAGAAGCTGGCCTACATCGCGTTCCCACTTTGCTTTTAGACTGGAAAGTTCCGATGTCGTGAATGAGGTTATTACATTGTACATTGTGGAGCTAGCCTTCCACTCTACCCGATCTAGGACTATGTTGCGTTCTAGAGGGGAGCTTTCCGGCAGATCTTGTATGGTCTGGCGATGAGCCGTCCAAGCATGGCTCAGTTGCATATGGTGGAACCTTTCTGTGTCGGCAGGGAGAATTTTTCTTGCAATGTCTCGAACGTCGCTAGGTTGTCCTCATGCACGACATCTCCAACATTGGAGACACTGCGTTGGGTCCACTCGGGCCATCTTGGCAGCTTTCGTACTTCAGGGAGGTTGCAGTTGTTCCACAACGGTTGGGCCATAGTTATTTTCCCTCCCCAGCCCAGGTATCGAAGCGCTTCCTTCCAGACTCTCATTATGTGGGACGCCATGTCTGGTTTCGGAGGTCGGTCGAGGTCCATGTAGAGGAGCTCTATTGGTTTCATCGTGGTGTTACAGTGTAGGCCCCTGATGTGTGGTAGTCCCCTGTCGCCATGAAGCATATCATTCACCACTTCCATTTGGCCGGCCCAATAGTATGATTGCAGTCTGGGCAGCCCAATCCCCCCTTCCCAGATGGACCTCTGAAGAGTGGCAAGTGCGATCCTCGGGTGTCCACCCTTCCAGAGCAATTTTCGAAGGATGCACTCAATTTTGTGGAAGTCCTGGTAGTGAATGAACAAAGGTGCGTTTTGCAGGATGTATAGGAACTTGGGTAGGGCAATCATTTTGAACAGTGCCGCCCTTCCCAGCAGCGTCAGCGGCAGGGAGATCCAGTGGTGAGTGTCATCCGCAAATCTTCTTATCAAGGGAGAGAGGTTCAGTGTTGTGTACTCCGTGAGTTGCGTCATGACACGTACCCCCAAGTATTTGAACTGCTCCTTCTCGATCTGGTAGTGGCTCGGCGCTAGATCCTCCACCGGGGTGCCCCCTATGGGGAAAAGAATGGATTTGGACCAGTTCACGGGTAATCCACAAAATACCTCGTATTGCCTCAGTAATTGAACAACCTTGGGGCACGATGCGTTCGGGTCCTTCAAGTAGATGAGTAGGTCATCCGCGTAAAGAGATATTCTGTCTTCCCAGCTCTCGGACCATCGGAAGCCCTCCCAGGTTTGAGTGTTTCGCAGCAGGATCGCCAGGGGTTCGATGGCAATGGCGAAGATCATAGCCGATAGTGGGCAGCCCTGCCTTGTTCCTCTTCCGAGCCTGAAGGGTTCCGATTGCCAACCATTGACCCTGGTCCTAGCAATCGGTGCTTCATACAGCAGTCGCACCCAGCTCATGAAGGTTTCGCCAAAGCCCATGCGGCGCATTATGGTCCAAACGGCTTCCCATCTCACCGTGTGGAAGGCATTTTCAAAATCAATTGCTAACAGGGCTAGTGGCCCATGTATGCTGTTGGCCCTTTCCAGCGCTGAAAAGAGCCTGCGGAGGTTCACGCGGGTTGATCTTTGTGGCATGAAGCCACATTGGTCCGGGTGTATCAGGATGGGAATTACCTTTTGTAATCGGTCTGCTAATAGTTTTGCAAGTATTTTGGTCTCAGAGTTAATGAGTGAAATGGGCCTGTACGAACTGCATCTCTCTGGGGGCTTGTCTGGTTTGGGTATCACTACTATTGTTGCTTCTCGCAGATCTGGAGGGAGGATGCTCTTTTCTCGTGCACGGAGGTACATTTGCCGCAGTCGGGGCGCTACCACGTTAGTGCCTACCTTATGCCATATCTCGACCGGGAAGCCATTTGGGCCAGGTGTCTTGCCGGATTGTAGACCAGAGATGGCATCCAGGATCTCATCCTCTGTGATCTCCCGCTCCAGCTGCTGCCGTTGCGCCTCATTTAAGGCCGGGGTGTCGATGTGATCCATGACCGCGGGGTCCATCGGAGTTGTGGGTTCACTATATAACTCAGCATAGTATTCCGCGAAGCCTTGGGTTATTTCCTGATCCATTGCTCCTGTATTCAGTCCTTTTGCTTCGAGCCTCTGGACATGGCTGCGTCCCCGCTCCTTCCTTTCCAGCCACGCCAGCATCTTGCCTGCCTTATCGCCTGTGTCGTAGATCCTTGCTCTCATCGCAGTGTGTGCCTGTCTGGCATTATCCATCGCGATGCTTTGCAATCTTTTTTGTGCTAGCAGCAGTGCCCGGTTAGTAGCTGGCATATTTTCATTTATGTGGTCCTCTTCTGCCTGTTTGACTTGAGTCTCTGCTTCAAGGGTCTTGCTCACGTGCTGCCTCTTTTGGGCCGCTGTCCACGATATTAGCTCACCTCTTAGGACCGTTTTATATGCTTCCCACAGCATTTCAGGGTTTGTTCCTGCCTGTGTGTTCTGCTCGAAATAGTTGTTAGTAGTTTCCTGTAGTTTATCAACCAGCTCAGGGTCCCCCAAATGATAGCTGTTTAGGCGCCAACACGGCGGAGGTATCTTCCGGAATGTCGTGAGTAACATTTCAATCTGAGAGTGATCGGAGATGCCTTTAGGCAGTATGTTTATCTCTCGTGCTCTGTAAAGGTCGGTTGCGGGGGTGAAGAAGTAATCCAATCTGGAGAGCGAGGAATGTGCCCCCGAATGGAAGGAGTACGCTCTAGTGTCTGGGTGGAGTTCTCTCCATACGTCGCAAAGGCCGAGTGCGTTGGCGAACTTGGCCAGTCTGGTGGGGATATTGGGATTCCTGTTACGTATGTGTGATCTATCCAGGGTAACATTCATGACTTCATTAAAATCACCACCTAGTATCATGCAGTTAGAGGTATCATTAGCGATTAGTGGGGTAATGTCGGTGAGTAGTGGCTCTAGGAGGGTTGGTGGTGCATAGATTGCTATTAGTGCCACGGGTTGTCCCCACAACTCACCCGTCACATATATGTACCTGCCGCCTGTATCATGAGTCACCTTGTAGAGATGGAAGGGGAGAGTTTTGTGCACCAGGATCAACGCGCCTCTTGAGCCCATCGTGAAGCCCGAGTGGAATGCTAGCTTGTAATTCGTACGTCTGAATAGGGTACATTCTGTGCCTGCAAGGTGTGTCTCCGATAGGAACACTATATCTGCCCCCCGTCTATTCAGGAATTGGCGCACCAAGCGACGCTTGATGGCATTGCCCAGCCCATTTACGTTCCAAGACAAGAGCTTTAGTGTTATGAGGGTGTCCGCCTTACTATTATCATCTGCCATGTGAGCATGTATTAGTATTGGCCCTCATAGCCTCCGGTGGCGATATACGCCTGTTGGAGCCTCGTTCCCTTTTTATTAAGGAAAAATGTGTCTAATGTTATCAATAGCAATGTATTAATATGGAAATCCTTGGTTTCAAATTCAGCAAGCTGAGTAAATTTCATTTCTTAAAAGTCACATGCCATGGATCTGTGCTTGGCTCAATGTTGTTTCAGCCCTGCAATTGAGTGCATTAGAAAGTCTCTGTTTGAAGCTAAGGCACAGTTTGTTGGTACTGTAAACCAGTCTGAGAGATCAGGCATGTATTTCCTTATCTGACCCATCCATTTATTTGATCTCGAAATTGTATTTTCTTCCATTTTACTGAAACAGACCTACATTCCTTGTATGCATTGACCAAAGGTCTCTGGGGGTCAGAGATCCAGATAACTCAGTCCTGCTGTTCAATGGGGGATGCTGCAAAAGAAAGCCACATGTGCAATCTGAAAGTAATGGCTTTTTAAATCAAGAGGATGTATTTTACATGTTAAGCATTTTATATCAATCCATTGCATCTTGGCCAAGTATGTTACACAGACCCTCCAGTTTATAGCGATTTTGCGTTCCCGCAAAATGCCGCGAAACCGGCCGTTTTGCGCAAAATCTCGCGGAAACTGCAGTTTTGTGCAAAAACAGCATCTTTAAAAAAAATCAAAAAGTTATCTGCAAAAATTACTGTTTGAAAAAAATAATACTCAGGGTGCCAGGTTCTCACCTTTTTTTTACACAACAAATGAAATGCGCTAACACATCTCATCACTTGCGCCCCAAAAAAGTGCAGCCCAATGCACAAGGGACTCATGAATGGGCACATTTTATATGTGCGCCCATTCAGATGGCATTTTTCACCTGCTTGATCAAATAAAGTGGCGTTTCTGCCAATTTAAAAGCTCATCCCTCATTTCCAAGCAAGATGCACTTTTAAATGTGCAGAAATTGTGGGCAACCTTACGCGCACGGGATGTGGGGCTGCCACTGCATGACAGGGTCTTTCCTGACCCTGTCATGCATTTCTTTTAAGGTATGAACCGCTGCTGTGTTACTTGCATTTCTGTTCCTCAAACAGGATAAAAATGCATTTTTTGGGTTGCATTTTACAGTGGCAGGCCCCTGCAGGGCCTGTCCCTGTGCAAGGCACTGGGAGCTTGCAGAACACTGTCGGGAGAACGATTCTATTTAAGGTATTGCCCATTTTGATGACAAAAATTGATCAATTGGTACAATTTGACCTATTTCGTCCAGTACTATTCGATCGATTTTTATAAATACTGAACATGTGTCAACCGCTCCCCATGTTCAGTATTTTTGGTCTAGAGTGGTTGCAGAAGTGTTTTCCCCTTTTTCCTCAAAATTGGAGGCGGGGACAGAAAAAAAAGAAAATAACGAAAAAGGGACCCTGCAGAGTCAGAACCGCAGGGTTGCAGGGGAAGCGGCAGCGACCAAGCAGTTAAGTAGGGGAGGTGGTGGGGTGGTGGTGAAAGGTACATTTTGGGTTGTTTGGATGAAGTGCAAACCAATTCACAGCGAAATCAACTATGGTCAATTCCGCCGCAAATAATTACACTTCGGTCAAACAACCCAGAACACCATTCAAGGCAGCTGGCCAGCGCAAAATTTGCGCTACAGCTCAAGCCTGTGTAAATGCACCAGTTACCTTTGAGAATAAGGTGACCTGCTCATTTCCAAAAATGGGTTGTCTAAAAATAGCATATCCTCTGTTCTGGGTCAAAGTTTACATTTTAAAAAAATGGTTACACTATGAGAAAGAGGGAGAGTGATGGGTGAGATGTGAAGTGATAGGCAAGAAAGCAGAGGGAGAGCAGTGGGTCAGAGGAGGAAGCGCTGCACAAGAGAGCAGAGGAAGCAGTGATGCGGTGGGCCAGAAATCTGAGAGCAAGCAGAGGTACAGAAAGTAGAGGGAGCGTCCGGTCAGTGAGCCAGAAAGCAGAGAGGAAGCAGTTGGCCAGAAAGGGGCAGTGAGCTGCAGATTGGGAAAAAGGAAGAGGGAAGAGCGCGATAGAATGGGAGAAAGGATGCAAGATGCAGAAGCAGCACAAAAGAATGAAGCACTGTATATTGCGGGAGGAATTGTAGACTGTAAGGTGTGAGTTGGGAGTATGATTTGGAATGTGGCATTGCAAATTATGACTTTACAGTGCGACATACCACATGAGTTTATGTTGGACAGAGTGAGAGGTTAAGGAATGCAAGTTGTGACGGGGAGTTGGTGAGATGTGTGTTGGTGAGAGAGGTGTGTGGGTGTTTGGGGGATTGGAGAATATAGAAGGGGAATATTTTCAGCATATACTGATAATGATCAATTTAGTTAATACTATTAAATAGACATGCACATTAAACCAAAAATGTAGCCAAATCAAATACTGTTCTGCCAAGCCAGAGACATCTGGGACCCTTCCTATTAAATTAATACAAAAGATACATAATAATGATACCATGGTTCTCTTGTAGCCTTGCACTCTGCCTATTTCCTGCAATGTGGCAATTTTACACCCTTCAGTTAATACAAAATGTCCCACAAAAATGCTGCAATAAATAAAGGTTTGTGCTGCAAAATTTGCCATTTCATGCCGCAAAATCCAGGAAGGTCTTTTATCGGACAATAGAGGACAAGACGGTTCATTCTGAATTATCCACACATGGATTTCTGTTTAACATGTGAAGCCGGTCTTTCCATTTCAATAATGTCAGTTTGTAGGTTAGAAAGTAAGTTGGTTATTTATTTTGAATGAAATATGTCACTTCGCTTAATTTTCAGATGTAAGGCACAGTGCCTTCTTTTTATTTTCCAAATACACAGCATTTTCACGTATGGGTATTTCATGTATCATGCTGCTGTTTGTGTTTTCCCAGTCATAATGTTCCTTTTCCGGTGTCCAGTCATTTTTTCGAATACAAAAGATTCGAAAGGCAAACTTTCGAATCTTTTTTTTCGAAAAATAAAAAAGTTTCGAATGACAATTTATTTGAAAAAAATTCTAAAGTTTGCCTTTCGAAACTTGGGTTAGGGTTAGGGTTGGGGCTTGGGTTAGGTTTGGGGGTGGGAGGGTGGCATGAGGGTTGGGGGGTTTGGGAGGGAACCCCCCAATATACACTAAAACCTTAAAACGTTAGATGGAGCTGTGCAGTGCTGCAATTACAGGACTGGACAGCTCCAGGTAACATTTCAAAGTTAAAAAAGGCATTATAATGCCAACATACATAAATAACTTTGAAATGTTACATGGAGCTGTCCAGTCCAATCTTTTGATTCGAAACTTTGACCATAAACCGCCTTTTCCCATTATATATGAAGTCGTCATTTGCACAAACACATGTTTTTTTAATACATTGGGCACATTCAGCAGTATTAAAGTTCTAAGGTGCAATTTCCTTGACCTGGCCATTTGGCAAGTTTCAGTGAGGCCCACTTTTCTCATTCACTACGACACAGTTCTATATTATGTGTTTGAGATGGCCTGCAGGTTCCAAAGGGTCTTTTCCATCAGCCAGCTTAAATCTTGCATTGGAGGCCTAGCTTGGCCTTTAAGTTCATGTAATTCAGGGGCTGAATGTATAACCCACACACCTGAGACAAAGAGAGAGATTATGCAAACAGTGTTTATGTGGTAACCAACACAGATACATACTTTTTGACTTTTCCCCAAATGTGTCTTTCTGTTATGTTTCATCAGCATTTGTCTGTACAAAGATGACATTTTTAACACACCCTTGAATAGTCTTCTCTTCATAAACATATGAGAATAACCTATATGACCAGTTGTGGTCCCACCCATGTAACACCCATCTCTAAGTCAAATATATATTGTATTCCTCCCATTCCCACCCATCTACCCTCAAGCCACAAGCCTTTTTGCACACTCTGCCTGCTTTTGTGTTATGTGGTGAATTTGTCAGCCATTTTTACTTTAAAAATGGTGGCCGCCAAGTGGTAATGTTTTTTAAAAGTTATTTGACTTGATTGATGCTTTTAAAAATATTTACTGCAGCTTTGAAGTTATGTTACATATTTTAATGTATTTGGTTTTCAAAATAAAGAAGTTACTGTTAAAGATACACGTTTTGTAAAATGGCTTTCAAATTGTCCATTTACTGATTTGTGGGTGGTGTTCGAGTGTCTAGTGATGTAAACACAACCTGATTGGTTGAAGTTGCTGCCCCTCCCCTCGGTAGGGGAGGGGCAGCAAGATTTCTTTAAAACATACGTTTACTGACTCAGGCTGAGAGCTTAGTGAACTAAAGTGGGGCTTCTGAAACTAATAGCAGGTCCATGGGGTGCCTTTGCTGCGAGTGCAGCCCTGTGAGATGTCCCAGAACGCAGTCCCGCTGGTTGAGATGCCGCCTGCATCAATGCTTTGTTGGCAGTGCAGCATAGACAGCCCTGTAGCAATCAATTTTTACAGAGATTACAGAGCTCACAGCACCGGCAAGATCAAGTATGCTTGTCCTGTGCCCACGAAACGAGAGCCGAGAGAGCTTTGTGTGAAAACCATGATAACCTGACACTCTGAGATTAAAGGGGCACTGTGAAAATGCCTCAATTTTCAGCATCAATCTGTAGAGGCCATTTGTTGCTTTTGGTCAGTGATCAATGAAGTTCTTGTTTCCACTCAAAGAGGAAACCTTAATTTAACTAATCTCGTCAGCACCTCTGTTTTGAGGCCCAGGAAGAGGCTTATGTTCACAAAGCTTCTGTTCTTTGTGAGGCCCATCCAGGGGTGGACTGGCAACCAAAAGAGGCCCTGTTAACAGCAGTGGCTTGGTGGGCGTCAGAATCTCTAGGTGATTGGGGCATTGCCTGAAAGCAATGGGGTTACAGAACCAGCATTACGGCAGAGCCAGTGGCACAAGGTAATACTCTCTGGGGGAGGGGCAGCAAGATATCTTTGCAACATATGTGTAACGACTTCGGCTGAGAGCTTAGTGAACCAAAGTGGGGGTTCTGAAACTAATCCCAGGGCCGTGGGGTACCTTTGCTGCGAGTGCAGAAGTGTGAGATGCCCTAGAATGCAGTCCCTCTGGTTGAGATGCCACCTGCGTCAATGCTTCGTTGGCAGTGCAGCAGTGACAGCCCTGTAGCAATCAATTTTTACAGAGATTACAGAGCTCACAGCACCGGCGAGATCTGCAAGATCAAGCCTGCTAGTTTTTTTAAGCTGGACTGGAACCATTTCCTAAAGCTATTCACAAACCAACCAATTGTAGTTTATTGGGTAGCAATGGATATCAAGCAGTGTGGCCTACTGAAATGACTTTGAGGTAACGGTAGTAGTAGTTATTTAACCTGTCTGTTCTCGCTGATTTTAGGTGTGTCCAAATTAACTTAGAAAGGCTCTGGCCTGCAGAATTAGTTTGATGTGCCAAAACAAGGAAATAAATTTCCTTTTTTGAATAAAAGGAGAACCTTATCAAATGATGGCGGCACCCTTAATGTAAGGCAATTGGAAGATGTCCATTTTGTCTGTGCCAGGCACCCACATCTGCCACAACATACTTTGAAAACCGCGTGCCTCCCTGCCCCCAAACTTCCAGGCACGTTTGCCAGGTTCAGCTCCTTTTATAAAAGATTAATTAAGCATTGTTTCTCTTGGCCATGAGGGTTTTTCATTCTGACCCCTTAATGGGAGGTGGCCTCATCAACCTGGTCCTTCCAAGCATAGATGGCCTTGCCACTTCACCCACTCTATAGCAACTCTTAGCCACCCCAGTATGTGCACCTGATGTCTCCAATCCAATTCTCAGTTGATCACATTGTGTGATCCTCAGCAAAGTGTTGTTTCTGCCTAAATTGGCAGCTCTTAGAAATGGGTGAATATCTGGTGTTAGGTGCTTTACAAATTACTGGACTAAAAAAGAAAATACACTCTTTTAAAAAATAGTGAAATACTCCCGTCTCCTGATGGCACATCACGTTGTCAAATAGGGGCAAACACGTGTTAGAAACAGACGTTGGAGTTAGTGCTATCTGTGGTGGAGGGAGCGGCACTATGGTAATTACAATAACGTGCTTAAAAGAATCACTGTGCATCTATTTGGTGCTGCACAGTTTACTGCCACACGCTACCTGTGACCGTCACAGCTCTATGTGCCAAGACTGGCTGGGCACCATTGCCAGCTGGGTTTTCTTGAATTACACTGCAAGCTCCCTAAAGCAGTTTTCTTAGGGTGGGAGCGGTTGGGCGAGGAGGAAGGGGTTGGTAAGCAGGATGTGGGTTGACAATCCATACAAGAAACAGTGACTTATGATTGCATGTCTTGCTGTTTCACATAGCATGCTGATGCTCTTAAAATCTGCCCCCCCACCACACAAATGCACACTCTCCATTGTTACATACCCCTTGCCACTGCTGATTTTCAATGTCATCGTACCGTAAATTACAGGTGTTGCCGAACTCAGTACTACAGTTTTCATTGACCTCAAAATGCTGAAAGGCGGAGTTGGTCTTGCTGGAATTTTAACCAATGACTCGTAAGAACTTGCAAGCATCTGCAGGGAGCAATGCTCTGTCTAGAATTCAACCCCAATTATCTATAAATTATACCCACGTGTCCGCAACAAGCTATTAACCGAGCAAATTCTCTTTCTGCCATTTTTTTCTAAAACCTCTTTGGTGGGACTAAAGGCACTGTGCCTGGGTCTACTACTTGGATCAGGACTATAGGAACAGCAGGGGGAACTCCCCCAGGGAACGGGCATGTCCATCTTGTGCCTGTAGCAGTTGCATTGCCAAATCTTCAGTGCAGTCCCTATTCACCACCAAGTCCCGCCGCAGGGCATTGGATTCCGAACTGGCCGCATGGACTTCTGCCCTGGGCTCACCAAGGAGTTGCGCTAGTTGGTCCATCTCGGCAGAGCCCATGATGCTCAGGCAGAGAAAACAACGTGGGCTTTGCGTTCTATAATGCTTACCTTGTTCTATGCAGGAGCGCCTGGACTCTGACGCCTGTTCAACACTACTTGCTGCCCCACACCTTTGTAGTACCAAAGGCACACCACCCGAATGTGAGATGGAAGGAGTGGGATATGTTGGTGGGATGTGTTGTTAGAGCTGTTTCCCAGGAATGCCAGTAATCAGGCACAGAGATCCTAGGGCAACAAGGGTCAGTGTTTCTGCAATTGAGTACACCCTGTTGAACCCTCACCCAGGGAATGCTGAACTCACCTGTTGTACAGCACAGGTTTGAAGATTCCTGGTCTCATCCATGCCATTCGCATCACTGGTGCTGCCCCGACCAGCTGTGGCTAGCTGGATGCAGTGGATTTCGAGGTGTGTATTGGTCTCTTGGTTGGAACAGTCTCTTGGCAGTGATAGTCTTTTGGGAGCAATGGTCTCCGAAGCCTTTTTCCTACTCAAGACTTTTCCCTTAGCTGCTAGCTTTCCTGCGCACCTACTGCTGCACTTGCAGTCCTTTGCTTTTGGTTAAATGTGGCATTTTAGGGTTAATGTAGCGCTTGCATATTGTTTATCATACTTGTCTCTTTTTTGTCTCTTTCCAGGTGCGACGCAACTCTGGTGACAGTAGGATGACTGGCCGTGCGGCGGAGAGGGACAATGGTAAATTGTAGAAATGGCCTTCTGGAGGTCTTTGTAATAACCCTTGCTTTCTGCTTGAGTGCTTACTGGTGGTAACTTGTTCCTTCCTTCTTCCTATTGCAGGGACCAGAGGTGCTGGACACTGGAGATCAGGAGCCGGCGGTAAGCGTTGTTCTGCATGAGCAGAATAACACAAACTGAGGAAGAAAGGAATGGTGTGTGGTTTATATAGCGACCATTCCTATGCAACTGGGCCGCATCAACAACAGTTTGTTCATGGGTCTTTCTGGCGGCCATGTTGGGAGTTGGCGAGGCGGCCGAATAGCGCAGCCATATTGGAGGTCCTAGCCACATTGGAAGACACAGTCTGGAAGCACTGGCAGGGGACAAGGTTGGTGTGAGCGCCAACCACGCAACAACAGGGTCCAGCCTTCCCTCATCCTCCCATGATATGCGTGCCTAATGGAGTGGAGGGAGGTTGGTTTGCTGGTGATCATGACAGTATTGTAGACAGAAGCAAATGAGGTATAGTTTCAGTGATTTATTAGTTCTCTCAGACTAACTGTCAGCCTGTGTATGAAAAGCAAAGAATAACTTCACCTCAACACCTACAGGAGGCATGAGCTTTCCAAAATTGAGAGTTGAATTTGGCTCCCCTATTTGAAAATAATAACAGCTGAAAAGCTCTGTAGCCGGTAGATATGAGACCTAAATAGATTGGCTAACCCAGGAGCGTTAGGAAGGCCAGCTCAGGAAACAAAATACACCATCTTGGTTAAGGTGTCGACAGCCACCCAGATGCCGACATGCCCCCTACCATAGGGAGCTCCACAATGAACTTCGTGGATATTAACTTTCATGGAGTGTCAGGCACTGACATCAACTGTAAGGGGCCTGTAGGCTTCATCACAGTGTCTTTTCCTGAGGGCATAGAGTGCAGTTTGCAACATATTCTCTAACGTCTTGGGTCAAGGAAGGGTACAAACTCCCTCAGAGCAATAAAGCCTGTGTCTTATCCTGACCTGGATGAGCAGCGAATTAAGTGTCATGGCATAGACAGAGGGCTTATCTCCTGGCATCAGGAGTGGGTATATAGAGAAGGCCTTGAACATAGAGAAGAGCATAAGAGATAGACATCTTGCTTTCCTCCAACTCCTTGGTGTGCACTTTAGCCCTTGCTTCACTTCATCGAGTAAGGGCATGGATGGTATACATAAACATATAAAGACTTCTGGATTTAAGACCACTGTAGATAAAGCCAATTGTGGTGATGGTCTAGACTGTGGCACACAGAGTCGGCCTTGCTGTTCTTGGTGCTGACTCTCTATCTGAGCCTAAAATTAAATGCGGGAAAGAATTGATGCAAGCAGAATAGTCGAGCGTTGGTGCAAGCGACAGTGGCCATGGCATGTATGTTCCTGTGATCAGTGTGAACGGTAAACTGGAAGGCTTTGCCCAACCAGTGGTGATGCCATTCCAAAAAGGACACTTTTATCATTTTCTGTTACTGTGTAGGAAGTCACTGGTTGCGACACCCTCTAGGAATAAAACACTACTGGATGTAGCTTTCCTGCAATGGGGCATGTTTGGGATAATACTTCTCCAAACGCAAAAGCTAAGCATCCGCCTCAACCATAAATGGAGCTTCTGGGTCGTGGTGTTTCAGGACTGGAGCTGAACTAAAGGCTTCTTTAAGTTGCTCGAAAGACCTTTGAGCTTCCTGAAACCACTGGAAGGTTGTCAAGTGTTTGGTAAGCAAAGTCAATGGAAGGGCAATGGAAGGAAAGTCCTGCATAAAACAGCGATAAAAATTGGCGAACCTCAAAAATGCCTTCAGAAAATCTGGAGTGGGCCACTGTAACATCGCGTTGACTTTGGTCTCACTGATAAGGATAGCATTAGGAGATTGTACATAACCCAGGAATTCTACCTGAGAGACATGAAAGAGACACTTTCCAGCCTTAGCAAACAATGAATTGTCTCATAGCCACTGTACGATGTTCTGTACATGTGTAACATATTCCTATAACAATGGAGAGAACTCCAGTATTCATCTAGATACACAATGACGTACTGATCTAACATGTCTCTGAATATGTCGTTCATGAAATGCTGTCACAGCCCATAATGCTACCCGATGAAGACGCTGGGCTTGGAGGTTGCCATGGAGACTCTGGCAACATCCTCCTCCCGGTGGATGCTCACGTAAACATGTACCACGTCACGTCACACGCCAGAGCCATGATTGTGACATTGTCACATTATCTGGAGCGCCTCAGTCAGGAGATCTTGCCAAGGATAAAAACGGTACTTCTGAAACAAAGTATCAATTTATACAAAACAAATGTATAAGGCGCCTAATACCGTACCTGAGTTCGGTTTCTAAGCGTGGATCTGGGATTCAAACCTCTGTTGCTCTGCATGGTCTTGCAAAACCCAGGTAACACTCCAAGGCAGATGAATGCAACTCAAGTAACCAGCACAATCCAGGAATCGTGTCAGGGTCAGAAACTGGGAGGTCATCGTATCCATGGACTTTATTGTGGAATTGCTGTGGATCCTGGATCCAGTATGGGTTGTGATAGATTACTTTACCAAGATGTCTCTGTTGTACCCTGTTCTGGACTTCCGACTGGCCTGATTGTTTCTGAAACATGTGTTTTGCTTTTTCGGATTGCCATCATTCATCATCACGGAATGAGGCACGCAGTTCACGTCTCGGTTATGGAGAACACTGACAACCACATACGGATAGATGACAGATATTCCTCTGCCTATCACCTAAAAACGGATAGGCAGAGAAAGAGAGTGAATACTATGCTACGACAATATCTGCATAGTATTTGTCTGTAATAGCAAGACAATTGGGTATATGTATTTGTCTGCAATAGCAAGACAATTGGGTATCTGTGGTGCAGATTGCAGGATTTGCTCACAACAACTCCTTCCACAGTTCTCTGGCAGGGTCACCACCATTCTATAAAATGTCCGGCTGGCAACCCCTGGCTGGCAACACCTCTTCCAGTGGATCCGGTGTTACAGACCACCATCCCTGTTGCTCATGATCTGGTGCGTCATCTGGCTCATATGCATAAAAAAGTGCTGGAAAGTCTGCAGCTCGCCCAATCTACATCCAAACTGTTTGTTGACAGTCATCAGACTACTGCCCCAGACTATCATCCTGGTGATAAGGTTTGGCTTTCAACCAAACATCTACGGTACTAGGGACATGTAAACTGCAGTGCTCATTGGGCAGTACAACATTCTTAAAGTCATCAATCCAGATGCTATTAGGCTACGTGTCCCTGCATGAAGGCACATACAACCTGTGTTACATGTTAGCCTTCTCAAGTCTTGTCGTGTCGGTACTTGTCTTATCCGCAGGCCCCCCCCCTATTGTAGTAAATGAGGGTGAAGAATATGAGGTGAAGGCAATAGTGGACTCATTTATTTGTAAAGACATCCAATACTATTTATTCAATTTGAAGGGCTACTGTCCCAAAGACTGTACTTGGGAGCCTGCTTCATGCCTCTTGTCTGCTGCGTGAATTTCACATTGCCCACGGTAGGGCTCAGCCTTTATGAGGGATACTGTCACAGCCTGTAATGCTACCTGACATGGACATCGGACTTGGAGGTTTCCATTGAAGACTCTGCCAGTGTCCTCCACCCGGCAGATGCTCACGTCAACACATATCACGTCACATAATTTGCCGGAGCCATGCGTGTGACATCATCATGGTATCCAGAGAGCCATGGCCAGGAGATCCTGACAAGGATAAAAACAGCATGGAACAAACCATCGGGTCTTCTCAAACAAAGAAAGTTGTCTTACTTTTGTTTGTCATGGCTACTTTGTCCTGTTTTGGCTCCTGTCTATACTGACCCTTTTTTTGCTTCCTGTTTCGACCTGCTTGATGTTTTATCTTCTCCTGCCTGGTGCTAACTACTACTGACCTCTGTGAAGGCATCATGAATGACACACAGACAACAGATTAAAGTTTGTTCCACAAACCTTTATTAAGTTAAAAAGGTACAATGGAATAAGGCCTAAGTTGCCCTATGCTAAGGTAGGATTTCTCTACCTAAAGAAAACTAAGGATAGTCTGTGTCAGGTTGTCCAAAGCACTTGTCTGTCTGTGTCCAAAGTCTATACTTTCCCTCACATCTAAATATATACAAAGTGTAGTGATGTCAGCATTGCAATAAGTAGTGTCAAATAAGAGTTCAGAGTTTATTCCAGCTCTTGGCTTGTAACCAGTGCTCCCTTACCCAAGTTCAAGATGGTCCACAAAATACGGGGTTCAAGTCTTTCAGGTTTCTAAAAGAACACAATTCCAAGGACACTTTCCAGTTCCTTTGATAAAATTACCTTTCACCAATTCACAAATTCAGTTGTCAGGAACTCCTCCTCATCTTGGCCACTTTGTCAGCAGTGGCAACGCAGACACCCACACAGAGCATGTGCTTCCTCCTTCTGAGGCATTGATCCACTATCACACGTGTCCGGCTCCTGATACCCTCAAAGGATCTACTTTGCTCAGGTCAGTTTTGGGTTTGCTACTATGCTCACAGTAAGCAACGCCTTATAACATTTTTTTAAAAATGCTAATATTTAAAACAAAATATGGATCAACAAATGCTGCCCTGCAAGATTTGACCCAGGAGGTCCAACACATGAAGATAGAAAATGCCATATTGCGGCAGATAGTAGCTGCTGATGGGGCTCACGCCGATTGACCTCCCGTTGTCTTTACTTCAGGGAAATTCGAGGGCAACCCCAAGAAGATTCAGTAGTTTTTGGAAGCATTTGTGGTGATATTCACCCTCAAACCTTCATTTTTTCCCACTGACAGATACAAAGTCAGTTTAATGGTATCCATTGGCAGGAAGTGCCTTGGCTTGGGCCATCCCTTTAGTGGTTACAAACAACCAAATACTAGCTTCATACCCAGCCTTTGTGAACAGACTGCAGGCCATGTTTAGCTGTCAAGCGCTTACCATTTCTTCCCAGGAATATCTTCTCGACATACGACAAGGGTACCAAGACGTTTTAACATACGTAACCAACTTTAAACAAATGGCATCTGAAACGGCTGGGCCTGATGACACCCTAATAACTCTTTTTCATCTGGGCTTGTCAGAAGAATTGAAAGGCAAAGTTTCAAGGGTTCCCAGGCCTCCTAACTTGAAAGAAATGATATCTTTAGTCCTTCTGATTGACTTTCACTTCCAAAAGAGCAATGCAGAACAACAGAAGGGAAGGTCATCTAAACCCTTTGACACCGATCGACCTAACATTTGACAACCTCGCGAGGAATAACCCATGTAATAGGCATGGCTAGGGGTCCTTTGACCCCAGAAGAACGAAATTGCTGAAGAACCCTGGGACTTTGTATGTATTGTACTTATGATAAACATGTAGTAAAGGAATGCCACATTGCCCCAACAAGACAGGCGGGAAATGCCAAAGCTCGCTCCTAAGGGGAACTAATGGCCGGGGAGAATTTGTTTGTTCTCAAGCAGTGAAACTGCAGGACTCTCTGAGGATGGTACTCAGAGTAGACTTATATTTTCCAGATCGACTTGTTCCTGATGTCCCTGCCCTCCTTGATTGTGGAGCTACAGGGAATTTTCTGGATGACCAATGGGCCTTAGAGCATCAAGTCGCAAGAGAACCCACTCCAGTCTTGATCTCAGTGGAAGGGGTGGATGGTATTCACTTATCTTCAGAACCCATATAAGAATGTAAATCGGAACTAAGACTGCAGATTTCCTCTCACTCAGAAGTAATCAGATTCAACCTGATAAAGGCTGTTCATTTTCCCATAATATTGGGACTTCATTGACTCAGGCAACATAATCCCTTCATAAACTGGATCACTGGCACTTTTTTCTTGGCATCCGAATATTGCCTTTCACATTATCTGGGACAAGGGGCTATTAGTTTTCGCACTCATCTGGGCACCACGGAGGAAAAGACCATCCAGTCTCTACAACTTTTACCCCCCCGAGTATCATAACTATCAAGAGGTGTTTTCCGATGAGGAATTTAAGGAACTGCCTCCTCATAGATCTGAGGATTGTGCCATCGATCTTCTACTTAATTCTCTGTTACCCTTTGTAAGGATGTATACATTGTCGGAACCTAAAAAAGAGTTCTGAAACAATATCTAGAGACAAACCTTTGCAATGGATTAATTGCAGAATCTAAGTCCCATGCAGGAGCCTCCATGGTCTTTATTCCCAAGAAAGACACAAAGGAGTTACGACCATGCATCGACTACCGTCGACCCAACAAGATCACTCTCAAGGACACATGTCCACTTCATTTGATACCTGACATCCTGGAGGCCACATGGGGTGCTTCCATCTTCACAAAGCTGGACCTAAGGGGTGATATGATATGATATGGCATTTGTAACGTGCCTATACACAAGTGTAGCATACCACCTACTCAGGATTCACAGTGGTGACGAGTGGAAGACTGCCTATAGTACCCCATTTGGCCACTACGAATACCGCGTGATGCCCTTTGGTTTGTCCAATGCCCCGCGTTATTCCAATGACTCATTTACCAAATTTTTCAGATCTCATTCTGCACTCAGTAGTAGTGTAGCTGGACAACATCCTGATCTTCTCCAAAAATCACCAAGAACAGCAATCCCACATTGCTGAAGTCCTTTCACGTCTCTTACGGAGCCATCTCTATGCCAAATTGGAGAAGTGCCAATTCCATCAGACTTCTGTGACTTATTTGGGGTTTATTCTCTCCTCGGTCGGTGCTGCTATGGATCCAAAAAAGGTACAAGCTGTATTGGAGTGGATGGAACCCCATTCTATAAAAGACATTCAAAGATTTCTAGGCTTTTCACATTTTTATCATAAGTTCATACCTAACTTCTCTGAAAGGATTCTTCCATTTACCACCCTGCTAAAAAAGGGGTGCCTTTTCACTTGGACGATGCTGCCACAGAGGCTTTCCAAGAATTGAAAGAACATTTTATTCGGGCTCCTATTTTGTGACTGCCGGATCAAACCCTACCATTCATCTTAGAAATGGACGTCTCAAATTCTCCAATAGGAGCCGTCCTGAAACAAGCATTTGAAGATGGTTGCAAACACCTCATTGCCTTCATGTCAAAAACCGTGTGCCCTTCAGAACAAAAATATACTGTTCTTGAAAAGTAACTTCTGGCAATCAAACAGGCCTGTATTGATGGCGTCACATTCTCTTGGGAGCAAGATATCAGGTCACTGTCATGCAATCCCCCGCATGGAGATTGTGGCGGCGGTTACGATGGAGTGGACATTAGAGAATACATGGGCTTTTTCTCTTTCTCTGGTAACGGTCTAGTCTTTGCACGTTTATCTACGTTGTGATGTAGCCATCGCCGGAAGACTTACTCCGCGTTTTCCTGGCAAACGGCGCGTTGCAACTGTGTGTTTTCTCGCTCTTGGTTGCTGTATGCTGTGTTGTGTTTTCTTACTAATCTCCCTGCTCATTACGACCCCTGTCATTTCCCATTTTCCATGCCTTCACTATTCCTCCTTTTTTCCCCTTCCTCGCTCATTTCCTCTCCACTTGTTTCCCGGCTACGGCTCTCTGGGTCCCTTCCGGACTCCGCTGCTTTCCGCGATCCTCCTTCATTGGACCACTAGCTCCCGGCGCTTCCTGGATTACGACTTCATCTCTGCTGCCTACTACTTGGACCATCAAGAGGGGTTTTTTGTACGCCTTTGGCTTTTTCCCCTACTTTCACCCGCCTGCGGTGATGGGGCCGCAGAGGCCGCTGTTCACTAGCGACCGCTGTGGCTTCCCACCGCGGTTGGGATACCGCCTCCGCCGGCTACCATTATCGTGAGGCTCAGCAATACTCTACAGACTCAAGCTCATCAGGTGAGGAGTTATAGGAGGGAAGTGGGACTGACGAGTTTGAAATTCAGATTGTTAATACGTAATCTGACAGCTTGCAACGCCCAATGGCTACTCCCGAACAGATCCAGGAACTAGTTGGGGCCATACAAAAGCTTTCTCAAGACATCCAAACGTTGAAAACAGAGCATCAAGCTCTACAACTTGTCTCTCAAGAAATTCAGAATCTAAAGGCTGAGAACGTAGTGCTCAAACAATTGATGACCACTCGAGAAAATCCAGAGATACCCAAATTGCCCACGATGCCTTTATCATCTGGCAAGTTTGACGGGTCCTAAAGGAAGGTCAGTGAATTCCTCGATTCCTGTAAACTGTATTTCACATACAGACCCGTTCTCTTTGCCACAAGCAAGGCTAGAGTAGTGTTTATGGTGTCAAACATGGTGGGTAACGCTTTGTCGTGGGTTACTCCACTAGCCATAAGTGATGCACCCGCTCTTCAGGATTATGAAGATTTCTGCACCCTTATCAAACAGACCTTTGAACGTCCAGAAATCTCATTTACAGCTTGTGAGGAGATTCTGGATGCACACCAGGGTTCTATGGATGTTTTGACTTACATATCTCATTTCAAGACGTTGGCTGCCTTGGCCAACTGGCCAGAGAAGGCTCAATACGCAATTTTCAGAAGGGGTCTGAAAGAAGAAATCAAAGATGAGCTTGCTCGTATGTCAAGGTCCCCAACCCTCTCAGAATTGTTCTCTGCGGTTCTCCAGGTTGAATACTGTTTGTCGGAAAGAAAGAATGAAAGACGAAAATACAAATCTCTGCCATTTCTCGAGGGTATCCAACCCAATGTCCTTCCCTCCTCCTCTACTCACCCCCAAAGAGGAGCCGATGCAGATCGGAATCACCCGAGGACCTCTCACCAGCGAAGAAAGACGTCGCCATCGAGAGAAAGGACTATGTGCATATTGCGCATCCGACAAACACTTGATTACAAACTGTGAAGAATTAGCAGTACGCAAGTCGGGAAACGAACATCCTCGGAGTTGAGAGGGACCAACTTCCGAGGTTTTCAAACAACCACTCGTCCCTACGTTTCACTTGCAATATCCTCACCTACCCAAGACAAGGCTGAAGATTCTCGTCTCATGGTGATAGGCGTTAAACTGCTCATTCAAGGGAGGTGGGAGGAAGTTTTGGCTCTACTCGATTGCGGTGCAGCCGGCAATTTTATGGATGTCCATTGGGCCACCGACAAAGGGATCACACGCCTGCAGAAGCCTGAAAATCAGAAGGTGGAAGGGGTTGATAGTACTCCTTTATCTTGGGGGGTCATTACACACTCTACTGGGGCATTACAACTCCAGATCTTTCAACATACAGAGACAATTACCTTTGACATTATCCGGGCCGCCCATTTTCTGATTATTCTGGGAATAACCTGGCTTCACCGTCACAACCCCAGAATAGATTGGACCAACAACCATCTTGCTTTTGAGTCAGAGTATTGCCAAAAGCATTGTGGTTTACCTACGGGTACAGTGAATATACAAACTACCAACTCAACCGCATCAATGTCCGTTGGGATTCATGCCCTACCAACAGAATATCATCGTTATCAGCAGGTGTTTCAAGAACAACCCACATTGGAACTTCCACCTCATCGACCAGAAGACTGCGCCATTGACCTGGTCCCCAGAGCCCTGGTACCATTTGGGCGCATCTTCTCTCTCTCCAACACTGAAAAGAAAGCACTTCAAGTTTATTTGGACAATCATCTACAGAATGGTCTCATCCAACCCTCTAAATCCCCCGCAGGGGCGCCATTGTTTTTATTCCCAAAAGGGATTCTACTGATTTAAGACCTTTGGGTTAATGATGCCGGTAATGGTACTGGAGCCATCAACCGCTTACCCCCCCATTATGAGTCTGCTCACGGGACCCACAAAAGGTGCCTGGTAAAACCAGGTGCCCTTAGCGTGTCCCGCTAGCAGACCAGGGAGCTAACAACGGGCCTGTTATTAACGGGCCTGTTGTTAGCTCCATCCCCATTGAGACCTATGGGGGCTCGAATGGAAATGGGGATGTACCGGGTCTGGGTTCTTCAAATGGGGAATTACCAGGTCCTCCAAGGTTGGAATGGCCCAGTAATTCCTCATTTAAGGAACTCGGACCCAGTACCCAGTAAGGGGGTAACCAATTGCGGCATGGTTACCTCCAAGGTCGTACTGACCCCCAAGAGCTTCATGTTCCCATCTCTCCTTTGCAACATGAAGTCTTGCTGATGTGCCATGACGCCAGAACCATGGGTCATCGAGGAGTCTTCGTCACCTTGGAGAATGTCAACTGCCATTTTTGGGGACCTGGTGTTCAATGTGATGTCCAAGAGTACGTGGCTGCATGTCAAACCTGTCAGCCAAATAAGAATTCCCGGATGTTTCCATTGGGAATGTTGGTACAGCCAGCCTTAGCTGTTGGTCCCTGGCAACACATCAGTACTGACTTTATTGTCGATTTACCCTTGTCTAGCAACCAGACCACAGTAATGGTAACTGTGGACACTTTCACCAAAGTGGCCTATTTTACAACCCTACCTCAGGTCCCCTCGGCTCAACACATGGCTAACGTCTTTCTCCATAGCATTTTTTGGCTGCATGGTTTGCCTACCACCATCTTGTTGGACCAAGGACCTCAGTACTCCAATTTCTGGAAACACCTCTGCAAGTTCCTAGGAGTCCGGAGTGCTTTGAACTCAGGATACCATCAGCAGTCTAACGGACAGACCAAAAGTTTGAACCAATCATTGGAACAATATCTGCACTGTTCTATCTCTGCTGCCCAGGACAACTGGGCTGAGTTACTTCCAAATGCAGAATTTGCATATAACAATTCAGTTCATACTGCAATTGGTATCAGCTCCTTCTTCTTTTCATATATGCCATTCCGTATGCATGCCTTTGGTTATTCAATCGGGTTCTAAAGTACCATCTGTCGATTAGCATGTTGATAAGATTGAAAAGGCCCAGACACTGGCTCAACAGACCTTGCAAGAAGCCAGTACCGTCAGTAAACATCAAGCAGTTTGCAGATGTCTGACAGCTCCAGAAATGAAAGTAGGGGATTTGGTTTGGCTCTCATCTCGGTACTTACCCCACCATTTGGTGCCATCCAAATTGTCACCATGTTACTTGGGCCCCTTCAGGATTATACAGATGAAGAGTAAGGTAGCTTTCAGGATTCAGCTACCACCTTCCTAGTCTAGAATACATGCAATTTTTCACGTATCACAATTGAAGACGCATGTCTCAGATCATTTTGTCAGATAGGAATTAACACCCCCGGCTCCTCTTGACACCATCTCTGGACCTGAGTACGAAGTCAAGGAAATATGTAAATCAAGTTATGGCAGAGGAAAAATGCAATACCTCATTGATTGGAAGGGGTATGCACCTTCTGACCGTACCTGGGAGCCAGCTTCAATGGTTCATGCCCCTCTCCTCCTGCGCTGGTTTCGTAGATTCCACCCCTGGAAACCGGGACCTCTACCCCGTCGGGGGGGGTATACTGTCAGGAAGTCCTCTTAATCTTGGTCACTTTGGCAGCAGTGGCTACACAGACACTCACACATGCTTCCTCAAGATGGCGCTCACTGAGGTCTGTGTAGAGAACCACTAGTGGTGCTTTAATGATTTGCAAACTGGAAGCTCCTTGCGCTGTGCTGACAGGAGAGGAGAACGCCAGATCAGCTTCACATAGAGAGGAGAAAGGTGGGTTCCCTGCGTTGCTTCACTTTCCGTTGCCTTGACGCTCCATAGTTCACTTGCTTTTCGCTTGCTTCCTGTCTCCTGCCTGGCATTCTAGTCCTGCCTTTTCCCCTCCCTTTCTGTTCCCTTTCTGTTCCACGCTCTCATTCCTGATCTGCCTGTTCTGTACTTACCTTCTGCTGCATTGCTGCTCCTTCGCTTTGCTAATTCCTTCCACTCCAACCTTGTGGATCCCTCTCCTATTCATTTCTATTGCTTATCATCTCGGTCATCATCTATTGCAGTCCATCCTTCACCCGCTGGAGACCATTGCCTGTGGAACTGCCATCCACCACTGAGGGCAAAGGGTTTTCCCTCATTAGGGTTTTCCACCTTGGGCTTTGCCCATTTGGTGCCCATTGATCGCAGCATTTTACTGGGGCTTTGTATGCCTTCTGAGTATTTGATCCACTATCACACGTGTCCGGCTTTTGAGACCCTCAAGGGATCTACTTTGCTCAGGTCAGTCTTGGGTTTGCCACTATCCTCCCAGCAGTTCAATTCCTTGACTTCAAATTACATATATGTTCCTTTGCAATTCAAACACAAGCTTCTTGTGGGTGTTTTCGATGGCTTTTCCAGATAGGGGTTCACTCGGTCTAGGCGCAGTTGTTAAACCACACGGTCCACCCATTACAGATCACGGAAGCGATACACCATACTTACTTCTTTTCAACCAACATGTGGCCCCTGCTTCAGATTGACAGTGGTGCTTGATTCATTCACATATATTACACCCTTTTGGCATTGTCTCGTGGCTTGGTTTGCCACCATGCACATGTTGCTCTTTCTTATATTCTCCTGGCTCTTGCCAATACTTGTTTCTCACATCATACAGTTCCTTCAATTATATTTGTTTGCCAATGCTTCTTTTTTGCATTTCATGCAATTTCTTGATTTGTTTTGACTCTTGCCAATGGTTGTCCACCGATATTTCTTGTGGCTCTGGCCAATGAGTATTTTCTCATATCATACATTTCCTTGATTTAGGAAGTTTTACAACATTTCTTTCATCCAGCTTGGTATTCAAAAGTACTTAAACTTGCTTTCACACAAATTCATGTTAATTGCTTGCTTTGTTTGCTCGCCTGCCATCCCAGTATTCCCCCTGCTTGTTAGACGGACCTGTCGGAGCTTACGGCTTCCATGCAAGGTCTCCTGCCGCCACAAGCTCTCTCTTTCCTGTGCCGCACCTTGCGTAAAATGCCAGCAGCTCTCAGTGGCTTTGCTCGCCCAGCGATACTTCTCCTGCAGTTCGGGATTTCATCAACCACTTCACTGGGTCCCTCTCGTGGTCTGCTACTACCCTCCAGTGTCCTTCAGCTTTGCTTCCCGCTGCACACACTCTGCATCTTCAAAGGGTCTTGAGCGCTTGCCACGCCACTTCTCCGGAGAGGTCTGCTTCCGCCCAACAGTTTAAAGATCCCACCACCATAATTGCTACAAAAAGGGCTCACTATTGAAACGGTAGTCCTGCATTAATCTTGCTGGCCTCCTCCTCGTCCCAGTACAGTTCTGATGTTTGTTGGTGAAGGTTTTACGGGAAAAACAGGGAAAGGACTGACAATAGCTCATAAAGGCTTGAGGGATAGAGAATTCACAATCAAAGGGAAACAGGGGATACCATGTCTCACCTAAGGACATCTCCTCCCCACTCCTCAAGTCTCCACCATCTACGTGATCCTGCCTTGCATCTCCACCCCCAGGGTCAGGAGCCAAGAACGATGGCCTTTCCCAGCCCACCTAAGAGGAGAATACCTGGGGAAAAGAAGTGAGGACACCCTCAGGTTCCTCACACCTCCCGTTTTCTGACACTGCCTATTTTCCTGGATTGTGCTGGTCACTCAATTTTGCATTCATCTACCTTGGACTGTTATCTGGATTTTGGCCTGATTTTGAATGTCCTTCTTCTTTATGGACCCTTGTACTGGTCAGCTGGTTGTTTCCACGTGTTTTGATCCGGCCATTGGAACATGTTTTAGCTTGGATCCTATTCCTTTACTGTGGCACCCTCTCACCTTCTGGGTTAGGTCCCTGCATACTTTTGCTCACTACTAACCTCACTATTACTTAGACTTAGTGAACTGTTGTTTCTTCACAGGACGTACATGACCCCATTTAAGATAGCTAGGTTCAGCTAGTAGGACATCCCCCTGCTGCCCCTTCTCTGGTGATGACAAGTGTGACCTGATCCATATGTTCAGGTCTTGCCCCTGTGGTGAGGCAATTTTGGTCCACTTTCTGAATGAAAATAGAAACTGCGAGAATCACTAGTTTTACCTGGTCACCTGAGGTGTGCCAGTTGGGAATGTATCCATGCTGAAGACTGCCAGACATGTGACTAAACTACTTGGCTTATCTTCTATTTTAGCAAAGTGCAGGACCTCATGGCATGGAAAGCAGCTGCAGGACCAGGCTGGGGCTTGGTTGATAGATTTTAAGCTCTAGTCTATGGATGAGCCCAAAGTATGGTATAGAAATGTGCCTGGTGGAAGGCAGGAGGTGAATGTCAATATATTGGCCTGGAACTCCCTTATACAGTCGCCGTTCTATCCTTTTGATGATATGTCACCTTGAAAGACTGGCCATATTCTTTCTCTTGTTGTTATATTCAATTGCCATTGCTGGACTGGTCTGAAGCCTCCTGGCCGTGAGGAGCTATGCTGATATCTATGTGTACAATTAGGCCTCCTTGGGAGGCCAGGTATTTCAGGACTGATTTTTGTTTGAAACTGGTGGTTGATGGCAGGCAGGTTTTACATTTCGCATTATGTGTGTATGTTTTGCAACATTGCAGTGCTGGAATTATGTAATTCTTATAATACTGCTGCATTTAAATTCCAATCAAATGTTTAAAATAAAAAATATACTAACCCCAGTATTCGTACCATTGGTGACAGGCAGTATTCTGTTCTATAGACTGGGTTATGACAGGTGGGACGTTCATCTAGGTGTTACCTCCATTTCAACACAGACCTCCAGTGGGACAGGGTACTTGACGGGGGGAAGCAGTATGAGAAGTATGTGAAAATTCAGACCAGGTCTGATCTATCCTGTTTCTTGCCGACACAGCCCAGTTTCCAGGCAGTCTGAATCCATTGCCTCCCATTTTCTGTTATCACATGGGGTCAATACTTTCAGGAGAAAAGTCACCCTCAGTAGAGGAAACCCTAAAATACAGCTCAAGAACCTGACAAATGCTGTAAAATGGCAGGTGCATTGCAGAGACCAAAGGGCATTACCAGGTGTTTGAAATAAAGCCCATATATGTGTGCAAAGTGGTATCCACTCATCCCACTCTCGTAGCCTCATGAGGTTTTAAGAGCCCCTGAGGTGAAGCTTGGTAAATTCCAGCACTGATAGGAGTTGGTCTGACAATACCAATATCAGTAGAATGGGATACTGTTTATTTATCATTATTGTGATAAGAATACACTAGTCTCTACAATGCCGCAAATCTCCTTCCCTTTTAGGCACAAAAAATAATGAGGAAGGAACTGGAGACCTTGAGTAACGGATAAACCCGGTCCAAAGAGTGGAGTCTATGTACTCCTTCAAAACCAGGTTTTCTGCAGGCACAAGACAATAAAAACGGTAATGGGAAGTACCTGTCCCACCACCAGGTCATTTGGACAATGATATGATCAATGGGGTGGCAGTGTTTTCAGCCTTCCCTTTGTCAAAGACGTCCATGTATGTCCTGTACTCTTGTGCTACCATCTTTCACCACCACCATCATATGGAGGGTAGGAGCGACTGCTACAGCTAAGAGCAGCATCCAAAGTGATCCACCTCGTCCCAGAAGTCAAGCCAAAGCTACGAAAAGGGGAATGTGTCTGGGGAGTAATCTCCCTTATCTCAGTGATAAATGCAGACATACTATAACTCTGGGAAACTTCTGGTGTAATCTCCCTTGTCTCTGTGACTACCACCAAAGTGCCTCAAGTGTGATACGAAGAATCTCCTTTGTCACAGAGGGGGTGGTGAATGTAAAGTCTCTGTGAGAAGCTACGGTAGTGATCTCCCTCCTCAGAGAGACTGTGATATAGAAACTTAAATAATAAATACATTGGTAGTGATTCACTCATCGCTATGAGTGTGATGTAAGAGAAAAAGACATAATAAGCAATTCGATTGGCCTCCCTGGTTTAAGAATTACCACTAAGAGTCATCAGGCCTGGCCTTTCTAGTCCTAGTGGCTATTTGAATTTCAGTGCTTGTTTGAGAGACATTCCAGTTCAAAAAAGAGATGTCTCCTCAGTGGGGGAAAAAAGGAGGAGTTTCAGTTCACCCTAAAAGGAGTTTGGAAGGAGCTACAAGGTCTTTTGAAAAGTATTGTTTGATCTTGAAGAACACCTACGTTTTACTAGGATAAGGGAGTTAGTTTCCTGTCTGTAAAATCAGACACTAAAGCAACAGAATGCAGAGTCAAGCCTAAAAGGAGGCCCAAGACCCGAAGAATGTTGTATAAGTTGAATTACCACCTGTGTATTAGAGACTGTTATCCTGGTTGGAACTTGATAAACCAGGAGAAGTGAGTCATTTTCCTGGCCCTTCATTTATACTTGAACTATTTTCTAGTAATTTGCTCCATGATTGTGGTGCACCATTTCATTAGGAAGGAATCATCCTTCTGACCTTTATTTCTTAGTTATTTCTTTTGTTTAGTGGTTGGAAAAGAAGAGTATTTTTGGGACAGGGCACGGTTATTTTGGTTGGACAGTCATCCTGACGACAAGCACCCAGTTATCTTTACTTTTGGTAGAGCTTTCCCTTTAGAGCCAGGGAAAGGTAGGTGTTGTTTTTGTTATATAAAATAAAAGTCTTTAGGCAAAATGCAACTCAATTGTTACAATACGCACAGTGTGCTGTGCCAGTAAAACAGGCATACCCTGTGCTGCAGAAACCATAACGGCACACCGTAACAAGTCGGATGCCTCCGAAGGCACCGAAAAAGAAAGAGCAGGCAAAAAACCCTCAACGACTACATGGCACCCTCACTTCAAAAGCCCAAAGACAAGATGGGCACAATGCGAGACAGCAAAACAGATCCAGGCAAAGCTAACAACCAGGTCCTAAGGGCAATTGTGGAACTGAAGACGTCGCTAAGCATCAAGATAGACGAGGTAATAATAGACGTCTGGCTGTTAAGGCAAGATGTATGGAAATTATCAGAGAGGACCACCAAACTGGAAACGCAACTGAAAGACAACAGTACAATGGCACAGGACAACAGCGCCCAGATACATTTTTGCAGCAAAAAGTCAACCTCCTAGGGAGCAGAGCGGAAGATGCGAAGGGGAGGGCACGAAGGATCAACGTCTGCGTCATTGGCCTTCCGGAAGGAGAAGAGGGTGCTGATCCCTCGACTTACATTGAAAACTTATTCTTGCAAGACATCGGGTCGGGAAACCTCTCCCAAGGATTCACAATAGAAAGGGCGCACAGGGCTCTCATCAGGAGACCACCACCCGGCACCCATCCTTGTCCGATAATAGCTAAAGTGTTAAATTACAGAGACAGAGAAAAGATCGTGGCCTACTCCAGACAAGGCGGCACGTCACAGAGAGCATCTGCGAATTTAGCAGTATAACCGGACTACACCTTCCAGGTCCAGAAAAGCAGAGCACAGTTCTCCTCAGCCAAGACTAGGTTGCTCAATGCCGGATTGAAGTACATGTTGATGGACCCAGCGCAGCTCAAAGTCCTGTACAAAAGTCCTGCCCTATTCTTTGATCGTCCCAATGAGGTGCAGGAATGGATGGACGGAGAAAGGATTAACTCACGGACATACAATAACGTTTCACCAAATAAATGCAAGGATACCTCAAAATTGGACAAGAGTGGAACTTGATGCTGAGACAGAGAGAGGGTGCACTTGAACTGCGGTGCAGAAGACATGAATCCAATGTATATTCCCAAGTTACTGCCTAGCTTGCTCATAGGGAGGATGCTTATCATAGTTGCATTCGACAATCTCATAGGAGCGGACTCCTCCAGTGGCTGCTACGAACCCGCTCCCAAGTTTTTTTTTTTTTTTTTCGGGTGCTTGTTTTTTGCGCCCAACCGCTGCACACTACCTAGGGATGGCTTCCTGTTGGCAGTGGTGAAGAGCGGGCATGCCTGAGCATGGACACCTATGCTGGGAGACTGTTGATAGTTGGGGTACATGGAGAAGTTACAAGGGATATGGTTTTGCCAATAGTAGACTCAGGGTTGCGGATTCATCCTTTGATGATAGGTCAAACGCAAGAGGTACGGCGAAAAATGGGAAGGGGGATGTATAGGTCAGCCTTCCTCAGTGAAAATGAGTTATGATGGCTAGCGAGATAAATTTGTTAACATGGAACGTCCAGGTGCTGAATCATTTTGTTAAATGGAACAGAATTTACACATACCTCCGCAGACATAAAATAGATATAGCCCTATTACAAGAGACACACCTCACGCCGGAAAAGCAAGCACTGTTTACCAGAAATTGGGGAGGGGAGGTCATAGGCTCGACATAATCAGTGTACGCCCGGGGGGTACTGACCTGGATAGCGCCTACTGTGCCTTTCAAGGAGATGCAGTCTAGGACCGACAAGGAGGTTAGAATAGTGCTGGTACAAGGGCTCTTAGAGAATGTGGACACCTGTTTAATAAATACATATGCACCCAATCTCAACACGGTGGCCTTCTTTCAGACACAGTACCATAGACTTTGTCCCCACAGAGATGGCACAGTCATATGGGGGTGGGGGGTGACTTTAATTGCATCTTGTACTCCATAGCCCAGAAACCCTACCCGCCGGCAAGGGCCTTACAGTCGCTACTAGCATAATTCAAATTGGTGGACATTTGGAGAGTGCTCCACCCGAACTCCAGACATTATTCCCATGCCTCCTCCGCTCGTGCGGTACACACCAGGCTATATAACCTGTTTGTGGGAAAGGACGTGATGTACGACTGCATGTTGGCAGAGTATAAGAGCACAGTTTTGTCTGACCATGTTCCTCTGCAGCTGCAATAGCGGTATGAGCCTCTGGGGCCCATAATTCCAACATGGAAAATAAGAAGCGAGACCTTGTTGGATATTGTTTTCCGGGACCACTTGAGAGAATGTATCAAGGAATACTTACAAGACAATGTGGGCAGTCTACCTAGAGCTGGCACCCTCGTGGAAGTCCTTAAGGTGATTGTTAGGGGAACTGCTATTGCCAAATCAGGGGACATTCAAGCCACGCTTTGCAGGAAGTTGTCCGCAGCGGAGGATGCTTTGCAAGAATTAACACAATCACACATATACCCAGTAATGAGAGTAGAGAAAGAAGCAGACTTGCACCAACAATGTTTGAGCTGATGGGAACGATTGGGGAAACACAGCCTACCAGATACGTAGAGAGACAGCATGCTTATAGGGACAAGCCAGGCAGATTATTAGTGTGGTTATGTAAGAAAGAAGAGCAGTGTACATCCATCTACGTGATACAGTCACCTCAGTGCACAATATGCTACACCCAAGAGGGCATTAACACTGTCTTCTATGAGTTCTACCGCAGCCTATACCAAGAAAAGCCCAGGGATTTGGACCACTTTTTTGAGTAAGTACCTGCTGACATGGACTTCCCTAGACTGGCTGAGAGTGCGGTCGGGGAGTTAGACGCCCCTATCACGTCAGAGGAACTGATTAACACAATAATGTCACTTCCTACAGGGAAAACCACTGGCACTGACGGACTTCCCGGAGAGTTCTATAAAGAATTCACCACAGAAATAGCCCCCCACCTTCTGAGTGCCTTGAGCGAAGGTACACGTCTCCGGCCTCCTCCGGCTCAGTCTTCTGGAATCCAAAATAATACCACTGCTGAAACCCAGTAAGCCTCCACAGGAATGTAGCTCTTACAGACCCTTGTCCATGCATAACAAATATAGAAAAATGTTGATGGCAACACTGGCTAATAGGTAAAAAAAAAAAAGTAATACACACATTGATGCAGCCAGATCATACGGGTTACGTGTCGGGCAGAAACATGTCCTGGAACCTGAGACGTTTACATCATATTATGCACTGCACTGCCTCTTGGGAGACACTGGGCCTCATTATGAGGTTGGAGGTAGCCATGACCTAAAAAGATTACAGGGTATACACTTGTGGGATAGGGCACTAGCACTAAAACTGAAGGACCCGTTTTTGGCACAGATCCTTCTGGCCTCATTAGCACCGGAGGCGTCCCAGGTGCGCTGGGGAATCCGAATACACTGGGAATCAAGGGACAGTCCCACAATAGGGGACATTCTCAAAGGTACATCCTTTACAACCTTTCGGGAACTGGCCAATACCACGAGACTACACCATGGCTAGTACCTGCTATACTGCACCATAAAGAATCTGATAGTGCGTAGATGGCCAACTTATACTGAAACAGTAGATGCACTCTCCTTGATTGACACCACGTATGACATAGCTGAAGGCCCTGACACAATTTCATGGTTATACAGGTTCCTCCTGGAGAGCAGACCCTCCTCAGATGTAAGCATAAAATCCCAGTGGGAGGAAGAATTGGGATCACGTTCCCAGACACTCATTGGGCACAGATACTGCGGTACATAAGAAAGTGTCCCAGAATCGGGAGACTGCAATTGATTCAACTATATGTAATGGATAGAGCATATATGACCCCTCACAAGATTTCTAAGTTACCCAAGACTGTTGCACAACACTGTCCCAGATGTGATGCCACTGACGCTGGTATGTTGCAAATGTTCTGGTCCTGTCAAAGCATATCGCAGTACTGGGAGGGATAGCAGATAGAATGTACAAGGGAGGCCTGAGTATATACCCGCTGTTACCTGAGGCCTTCTTGCTTGGCTGCTTTACCCGCCCCAAACATTTACGTTATGTTTCTAAAATGAAAGATTTAGTATTTATACTAGCCAAACGAAGGATAGCTATGACTTGGAAGTCTGCAATAGGCCCTCTCTTAGAAGATTGGTGGCGAGACCTAAATAAATGGGTGCAAGCGGAGACAACAGTTTGGAAAAGATTAGCACATGTGAGCCCTACGGAGGCAAATGGAGATTATGGCTGGAATACACTTACACAAGCACTGTATGCACAAGTGTCCCCGTGGGAGGTGTTGGGATAGGTGTCCCCTGAAGCTGCACAAATAGACCCATCAGCACATGGTATAGAAAAGGAGATGCACTGAGACTTGACTAGCAACAATGGGGGGAGGGGAGCTGGGGCAAGGTGGGATGGGAGGTGGGGAGTTAAGTATAGTTGTGTACTGTTTGACAGGTGGTTTGCAGAATTGGTGACAGTGATGCTCATTAATGCATAAACGTTTCGCTTGATTTTTATGGTGTTTACTAAAACCAATAAAACCGGTTTTAAAATAATAGACAAAATGCCCCCTTTGTGTCTGACTCCTCCTTCTGATGTGCCACAAGAGCCAGGGATTCCCAAGAATTAGACCAAAATGCAGGGCTGCTATCAGATCGAACAAGATGCTCTGAGTATGGCCGTTGTTGCAGGTCATACATAGGTCCTCTGTCTGTTCTCTCACCATTCCCGCCACGAGGGCAGATTTCTCTGGGACATTTTTGGTTATTGTAGGCATCCAGTATTTCCTGGCAAAGGAGAGGTCCATATAATTGCAGGTAGCATCGGAATCTACCATCATAGTGGAGTGAATGTTTTCTTGCCAGGAAAGGGTGAGCGAGTACTATAGTTTGACATATTGTGGGGCGTGAGATAGGGTACAGATTAGCCGAACTGGGTGAGGGCCTCATCTACGAGTGATCCAAGAAGTTTTCCAACTTCTCCTTGGGTTGTCTTGGGCATTCACGTATGAAATTACCAGCTTTTACGGAATATAAACAAAGATCAGAACTCCTACGTTGTTCTCATTCCTCACGAGTAAGTGGAGACGGATCCCGCCAATTTGCATAGGTTCCTGGAACAGGCCGAAATGTACTCTCCTAGGGATCGTCAGCATTTGCAGAGGCAGAATAGGCGGGTAGATGTCGCTCTCCCTTACATTCACTCTGGCGAGAATCTAAACTATAGTACTAGTTCGAACAACCCTGGGTAAGTATTGGGAATTGCAGAAACCATGGACAGAGCATCCTTTAAGATGTCGTTCAATCCATGGTAAAATACTGTGGCCTTCCTGCTCTCTGGCCACTGCATCTCAGTGGCCATTAGATTGAAAGAAGCAACATACTCTAGCAGACTTCAATGGCATTTGTGTTAAATAAAGGAATTCCAGATCCGAGGCCTGAGCCTTATACTTGGTGTTGAATACCCTTGTCATCTGGTGTACCAGTAAAGCAAAGTTGTACAAAAGAGGATTGTTTGATTCCAGGAGAGAGTTTGCCCACGTAGCAGCAACCCACCCAGATACAATAACATAAAGGCTGCTTTAGAGGGGGCATCAGGAAAGGTTCAAGGTCGGCAGAAGAAATGCTCCTTGCACTGGTTCAAAAGCTGCAGAAGGAATTAGGATCCTTCATGAACTATTAAGGCGGGGCTAAATGAAAAGGATGGACAAGCATGAATTGGGAACCAAGCAGTGGCTCTGCCTGAGCAACAGGGTTACTTCCTGACAGGGCGGAAACCCCAAGCAGCTTTTGAGGTAAAGCAGCAACAGCACCATCACCAAAATCTCCATCAGGGGGCAAAAGGTGGTGGATACTTTGGATAGTGTCACGGCGCTGATGCAACTGCGCATGAGCTGTAGTCATATCCACCCTAAAGACCGCAATGGCTTGCAATACAGTAGACGAAAGGTCTTCAGCAGCTTCCATGTCATCCCAGGGAGGATATGGCTGCTCATTCTGTCACAGCAGGTGTTGTGATAGCAAAGGGATCGCTCAACCGGGGAACAAAACCTTCCTAACCACACAATTGCCCTCAGATAATAATGGAACTGGGATTGACTGCGTGCCCCGAAAGATCGATAACGGGGTGTCAAAAGGTCCCTCCACAGGAAGCTGCGAAACAGAAAGGAGAAGACAGTCTGAAAGGGTCCCAGACTGCCAACTATCCCCACCACCCACATCCTAAACCTGGCTTAGCTGATGAAGGGAGGAACTCATATGCAAGACCACATGGAAGCCTGCAAGGAGGAAGGAGAAGGGAGATCAACAGGTTCCAGTAGAAGCTTTTGCAAGATCAGACTTACAGAATGTTTTTTTCTGATCACACTTTTGAATCTAATGAAAACTTAAAAGGCTCAAGAGCCCCTTCTTCCATTACTCCTCCCATGTCAGCCAAGTCCGCAGAACTTAAGGTTTTTGAAAAGAGGGTGATTCAAGACATCAAAAGGCTCGAAGTAAACAATAACACCACCTTCCGCAATATTAAATGACAAGGCAGCGCTACAGAGTTTAAATACCAACAGCACAAGTGTCATTTAAACAGCGGACAACAGGGTAGCCATTGTTGTCCGAAATAAGAGTGACTATATTACAGAATGTTTACGACATCTCAAAAATCGAACCAACTATTCCATCATGTCCACAGATCATACAGTAGTATTGAGAGAGCTCAGATCATTTATAGAGAAGTCCATCGGGCTAAGGAACAAGGCATAATATCCAACCGGGAAGCCCATTTTCTAGTACCTAACAAGGTTTGCACGCCTATTTTCTACACAGTGCCGAAAATCTGCAATGGCACAATTCCCCCACCAGGACGACCCATTGTATGAGGGAATGGTTCTATTTTGGATCCATTATTCCAATAGTCTGATTTTTTCCTTGAACAAAATGTCCATGTATGAGTCCATATATCACAGACACTACACATCTAATTTCTGTGATAGATGGCCACACTTTTAACCCCACCAAACTCGTTTTGATTGGGTTGGATGTGGAGGCACTCTACACCAACATGATTCAACAAAACATACTGCAAATTGTAGCACAACACTCGAGAGATGAATTCCAAAAATAGGATCAAGCAAATAGAGATTTCATCCTCTGGACTACAGAAATAACTTTAACCAAAAATGTCTTTCACTTTCAGGATACTCTATATCAGCAAGTTGAAGGCACAACCATGGGCTCAACCGTGGCACCCAATTTGGCCAATTTGTTTGTTAACAGCATTTAAGACTCCTACATCTAGTCCATCTACAATGTATTTTGCAAATGCATAAAATTCTGCTAAAGGTTTATAGATGACATTGTAATCATTTGGGAAGGCCAGCAGAGACGATTTCAGACTTTGGGCCTCATTAGGAGGTGGGCGGAGCGGTATAAATGCGGTGGTAACTATATTACTGATGCATTATTGATCCGCCCAATCCTGAGTTTGGCGGAGCATTCACCTCTAGTTCTGAGCTGGAGGTGAATGCGCCAACTTTCCCCCCATTTTCGGCACAATTACCACCATGGTAATTGCACCAAAAATGCCCCATTGAGTCCTAGGGCCTCCAAAAAAATTGGGACTTACTCTGCCACCTCAACTGGTGATCATAGCACCAGATCAAGTTGCGGTATTGCTAATTGCATTGGGCGGTATACGGGGGGATTTACTGCCGGGATACCGACCAACTTGTAATGACCACATTTATGAGTTGGCTGACACTGTGGTTAGAACATCAGAACTACCGTTCTTAGATGTTTGGATATTCTGTTAAGAGAATATATTAAAAGTGATACCGTATATCAAATCCACAGACACCAATGCTTTACTCAACTTCCAGTTTCCATCATAAAGCCTTATGGGAAAACTTGCCATTCAGGCAATTCATAACGCTGCGTCGGAATAGCTTAAAGATCTCTGATTTCAATCAAACAGCTAGAAAACTTGCCAAAAAACTACTGGCGTAAAAACATTCAAAAAAGTGCATCAGGCAAGTGAAGAAAAATCCAACTAATATTCCCACAGAATTACTTTTTCAACAAAAGGACAAATGTGACAAAGACAACAGAGTAGTTTGCGTTTCTACATACTCTATAATCTGTCGTACAATATAAAAAATGCTTTAAAACCATCAGCATGTAATGAACAAAGGCCCTTTGGGTCTAACCCCCCCCCCCCCCGCCTCTCGTTGTTTGCTTTTAAAAGAAGTCACAACTTAAAGGACATTGTAGTCAGGTCTAATATTAAAAGCATAGTTCTCAACCATTTCTGCTGCAAAGGCAGATGAAAAAACCCGATTTTGTTTTTGGCTGGTGAGAGCCCTTTGGAATGAATGGGCGTGCAAGAGGCTTGGCGGGTGAGTCAGCTCTTTACAAGGCGGGTGACACCTGCCAAAAGCGTGCGAGTTGAGAGCTATAATAAAAGCCAATCAACTAACAGAGAATTGTCTCTACTAGAAATGTGGGGCTTGCAGAGGCGCTCAGGGCAGCGGCAATTGCCGCTCATGTGAGTTCATCAGACGCACGCATACAATGGATATTGCCCTTAATCATCGATGGGAACAACGTAGTTTAAACAATTGTAATACTAAAACATACCTCTCAACTCACACACTTTTGGCAGGTGCCACCCGCCACTTAGGCAGCGTTCTCACCCACCAAGCTTCCCACATGCCTGTAGGATTCAATGGGCTTTCACCTGCCAAATACAAAATCGGGTGTTTTCACCCGCCCAGGGCCAATGAAAGGTTGAGAGCTATGCTAAAATGGTTATTTACTACATACAGTGCCCTTGTTGCAAGAGCTATTTCTGTATGACCACAAGAAAAGTAAAAACCTGAATATCAGAACATATATGAATGCGCCTTTAGTTTACCACTGTATGGAAGCATAACACAAGGCAGATGAGATTTTTCTGACCGTTTTATTCCAAAGCAGGGATGTAGGACTATTGAAGCGCTGGGAGCATTTCCTTATGTTATGTTATGTTATGTTATGTTACTTGCCATTTATATAGCGCCTTAAGTATCATTGGTATGATCTCAAAGCGCTGGTAGGTTGAACGCCCTTGGGAACCGCAGTTCAAGTCAGTAGAGAGAAAGAATGTCGTATGGTGTGTGGGTGCACCGGAGATGTGTGCAGCTGGTGCGGTTGTTGCATGATAGCTGCTTCTTAGCGGTAGGTGTGGTGCTGAGGAAATCAGTTGGATGTGTTCAGTCTGGAGGGTGGACTCTCAGACTGAGTTCTGGCTGTGTTAGGCCTGAGGAGAAGCCTAAGCTAGCCGGAATGTTCTGAGCTAGCTGTGTTTTATTAGGATGATGAGGTGTTTGTGGGGTCATGTTAGTATGAGAACAGCTAGGCTGAATGTGTCATAGCATAGTTGTGTTCTAGTTTTTTGATAGGAGAGAGTAAGCGTGGTAGTGTGATATTGTGGTTTATCAGTGAAGTGCTTGCATCCAGGAACAAGAGCATTACAGGGGGCGTACATAGCGGCATACGTATATAAAGCGAGAGGAAGGATAGGGTAACATGGGGATACAGGTACCTATCAGACGTTCCATCCGCTTTACCCATCCACTTACATCCGTTCCACCCACTTACATTTGTTCCACCCACTTACATCCGTTCTACCCACTTACATCCGTTCCATCCACATTGTGATGTCTTTTGGTGAGTAGCAGTGGTAGTGATTAGTTTGTAGGTGAAATGCAGTTTAGCGGGCCAGGCCTTTGGCCCCTACAGGACCGAACAGGCACAATCAGGTGAGGTCCTTGTCTTTGCCCGTCCTTTGCTGAAGACATCAGCAATCATATTATATAATGTCCTTTAGTAGCTCTCCGAGTCCCACAATCTTGGCTGTACTCTCTTCACTGTCAGAGTTTGCTACAGTGTGAGAATCATTAACACTCGGAAGTCTCTCACGCAGCAGTTCTCAACAGAAAGAAATAATTAAAACTAATCACTGACAAAACGGAGAACTGAATGTATAATCAATACTATCTTAAAGATGTGTTGGGAAGGTGCCAAAAGCAGCACGTCATCATCTGGAATTACCCAGTAAGTAGGTGGTCGCACTGGGGAATGAGAACCTGATATATTGCATGCCACAAACTATATAATTTCTTCCATTACATACGACCCATTATACCTCGATTGTCTTCCAGGTGGGTCCTAGCTCCCATGCATAAACATTCCCAAAAACCCAGAATCAATGTCACACAGGAGCGCCTGCATGGAACCAGGGGCCGGGGAATCAAAAGCAGCCACTGGCAGTTTCTTGTTTCAAGGCATCAGGCTCTACTAGGCTACAACCAGGAGCCAAATAGCTCCCAATAATTTCAAACACTTACAGATAGCCATCTTACAGAGTTAAAGGAAGAAATCAGTTCGAACGTTTAACTGACATGTTCTTTTTTGGTAAAAGTCCCCCATTAGCATTTTGGGCAGCACATGTAGATTAGATTCTTAGCCATTCATACGGTGCTTTAGCTAGGAATAACGAGGCTGCTCTCCTATACATGTAGGGAGATGCATTGGCGTCACTACTCCAACATGGCGGCATGTATAGATGTTGTGGGGCCCTGCGAGACAATTCATGCCACCTTAGCAGTACATTGTTCATAAATGCGGGTCATGTGACTGCTCGTATCTCATTATAACCACAGTGGAGGATTAGCTCGTCTTCACCACCAGATGTACCAGCAAGCAGAACTGAGCTACACAAAGCACTTCCGCGCAGGTAAGTACTTTCACCCGATATATAGCAAGAGTGCCAGAATAGACACAGCCTTCTGCTGGCCTGCTCAAAAGAATGTGAGCCAAAGCTCTCTTTAGCCTTGGCGGGCTTTCAGGCATAATACATGGAACGATTTTTTTAATTTTTTTTATTGAATTGATTGTTTAGTCTTACAAGTCCTTGAAAACAATTAAGAATGAGAAAAATAACTATCATAATCAGCCTGAGACCGTTTCTGATAGTGCAAGGGCAAGGAACAGTAAGGGAGAAGAGGGGAAGGGAAAAGGGGACAAAGGAGCAGTAACATTACTATGCCTGATGGCAATTGATGCAATGCATGAGTATACAGAAGGGGGGAGGGGTAGAATTGACAGGGAAGGGGAGGTACAAACAAGCATCTAAACAAAAGGTCAGACGAAAATTCAGAATAGTGAAAGGAAGGGAGGGGAAGAGAAGGAGGGAAAAGGAGGGGGACGGGCGAGCTGCTGTCAAAGTCAAGAGACAATGATAGAAATAAGTGCTAAAGAAAAAGAAAGGAAGTGGGAAGGGCACAAGACTGGGAATATAGAGGCAATGGGGTGTAAGAGGGGCCCAGAGAACAGTCACAGAGGGACGTGGGGGAGGGAAGGGGTGAAGACAGAAGGGGGTAGATAACAGTGAAGGGCAGCGCAGGACAGGAGGGGGCAGGTGGCTGGAGGACAAGTGACTACGATTACTATGCCTGACGGCAATTGGGGTAGTACCAGACATTAGGGGCACACAGACATACTCCGAGGGTAGGGGGAAGGTGAGGGTGCACAGGACACAAAAGGGGGCAAGGGGGAGAGAGGTGGGGGCAAGGGGAACACAAACACACTAGCGGGGGCAGGGAGGACTCAAACACACTAGCGTGGAAAAGGAGGACACAAACACACTAGCGGGGCAGTGGGAACTGAAACACACTAACAAGGAGCAGGGGGGACGCAAATACACTAGCGGGGGCATGGGGACTCAAACACACTAGCAGGGGTAGAAAGGACTCAAACACACTAGCGGGGCAGGGGGACACAAACACACTAGCGGGGGCAGGGGCGACTCTAACACACTAGCCGGCGACAGGGGGGAGTCAAACGGCAGGGAGGACTCAAACACACAAGCAGGGGCAAGGAGGACACAGACACCAGCGGGGCAGGGGAAACTCAGGCACACTAGCGGGGGGGCAGGGGGACACAAATACACTAGCGGGGGCATGGGGGACTCAAACACACTAGCGGGGGTAGAAGGGACTCAATCACACTAGCGGGGGCAGGGGGACACAAACACACTAGCGGGGGAAGGGGGGACTCAAACACACTAGAGGGGGCAGGGGGGACACAAACACACTAGCGGGGGTAGAAGGGACTCAATCACACTAGCGGGGGGGCAGGGGGACACAAATACACTAGCGGGGGCATGGGGGACTCAAAAACACTAGCGGGGGTAGAAGGGACTCAATCACACTAGCGGGGGCAGGGGGACACAAATACACTAGCGGGGGTAGGGGGACTCAAACACACTAGCAGGGGGACACAAACACACTAGCGGGGGCAGGGGGGACTCAAACACCCTAGCGGGATCAGGGGGACACAAACACACTAGCGGGGGGCATGGGGGACGCAAGCACACTAGTGGGGGGCAGGGGGACTCAAACACACTAGTGGGGGGCAAGGGGGACACAAACACATTAGCGGGGGCAGGGGGGACTCAAACCCACTAGCGGGGGTAGAATGGACTCAAACACACTAGCGGGGACAGGGGGACACAAGCACACTAGCGGGGGAAGAGGGGACTCAAGCACACTAGAGGGGGCAGCAGGGACACAAACACACTAGCGGGGACAGGGGGACACAAATACACTAGCGGGGGTAGGGGACTCAAACACACTAGCAGGGGGACACAAACACACTAGCAGGGTAGGGGGACACAAACACACTAGCGGGGGCAGCAGGGACTCAAACACACTAGTGGGGGGCAGGGGGACTCAAACACACTAGTGGGGGGCAAAGGGGACACAAACACACTAGCAGGGCAGGGGGGACTCAAACACACTAGCGGGGTCAAGGGGGACACAAACACACTTGCTGGGGCAGGGAGGCTCAAACACACTAGCAGGGGCAGGGGGGACACAAACACACTAGCGCGGGGCAGGGGAACACAAATACACTAGCGGGGTGCAGGTGGGACTCAAACACACTAGCAGGGGGCAGAGGGACACAAACACACTAGCAGGGGCAAGGGGGACACAAACACACTGGCGAGGGGCAGGGGGGACTGAAACACACTAGAGGGGGCAGATGGGACACAAACACACTAGCAGGGGCAGGGGGACTCAAACACACTAGCGGGGGGAAAGGGGACACAAACACACTAGAGGGGGCAGGGGTGCATACCGTGGTGGACAGGGGTAGACAGGGCCTTAGAAGTGGGCCCTCGATGGTGTGGCCGGCTCCAGCCTCCCAGCATAAACTGCCTTTAAATTTCGTTTTTACAGCCTACCACAACCTAGTGGCGGCAGAGGAGGTCAAATGAGAGAGCCCACTGGGTATTAAGCAGTGTATGCCGAGTTATGTGAACAAAGGATTTATCAAGAGACCCATATCCATTCCAAGCAACCAAATTGTGAATACGGGAGAGACAGACACTGCACTTTAGCCTCATTTGCAGGTAAACTGAGTTTTTGGGGAGATACGCAGGGATCCAGCGTACAGTAGGGAGAATATTCATGTTAATCTATTTTGGATTTGTCCATAGGAAGCTGTATACTAAGAAGTGCTCTATTCAAACATCACAACTTGCATGCTGTGAGCCTGGTGAGTACCTGCAGGTAATTGTTTACGCACTTATCAGGCATACATAGTATAACTTGATCATTTTAGCACCATATGAGAACGCCCATTGACAATGCACCATATGCACATTCATTGCAGAGGTAACTGACTATCATGCCACTATCCTGCGCATCAAGATTTACTCTTCTTTACCATCTTTTAGATGGCTTTGGAATCAAAGAGGTCCCCTGAGGAATGTTCAGATTCACAAGAATAGAAACATGTTGGAGAGTATGAAGCAGTAGGATATGTTACACTACTATGCACAAAGACTTATCTACTGGCAATTGATAATATGTTGCTTTAGATTTCATTGTATCCCTGAGCCACAGGGTGAGGTGTTGGGTATTTATGTTTGTGTCATGGGTATTTGTTAAGTTTGGGCGAACCGTAGAGTTTTTATTTTTTGAGTTATGTTTAAAATCTTATTTGTGATTTAAATGTTTTGGTGTATACATGTGTATGTGGCAAGTGATGAGAAGCTACAAACAGTGTGGAACCATAGTTCTAATATTCCAAATACAAGAGAGCTTTTTTTGAAGTGCGCAAAACTAGTCTTGACCCCCTGTTAGTCCCCTCCCCCACAGCTTGCCCAGCATGCGGGCGGAAGGGGTAACGCTTGTGGGAACGATCAACTAGAAACGGAGCCTGGATGTCTGAGTCTGGTTACCAGAACCTTTCTTCAGCGCCTTTCCAGTCAATAAAGTAATATGGCACCACACAGAAACCTAGTGTCCAAAACATCAGAAACTTCGTATTCCAAATCATCTCCTGCTACCTTAATGGGACCAGGATGTGAGGTTAAGCGGGTGGTCGATGGACAGGGTTTCACGAGAGATACATGAAAAACGGGATGCATCTTGCATTGCTTAGTTAAGGTCAAATGAAGGGAAACCGTATTGAAGACCCGTTCAATACAGTAAGCCCCCACATATTTGGGCAACAGTTTCCCAAATCCTAGAGCTGTTAGAAGTTTTATGGATAACCACACCCTGTCCCCGATACTGTATAATGGTGCCGGTCTCAGGTGTCAACAAATGGTTTGGTCCATAGCTGAGCCTTAGGCAGTTGTCATACTATACTAGATAGGGTCTCAGAATGGTGCCTCGGACAAGTGCATACTGCAGGGACCATGGATGAGTCAGGAGCTGTCAAGGGGAACTATCTTGGATGCCTTCCTTAAAGAACAAAAAAGATGAGGCCGCAGTGGAGGAATGTACATTATTGTTCTAGGCCTACTCTGCCAAATGGAGTAGAGCAAGCCAGGAATCTTGGTATTGCAGACAGAGGCACCTGAGGTATTTTTCATTGATTATTTCTCTCAGTCAGACCACCTGTTTGCAATGATAGAGGAATTGCACTCTACATTAATACCTGCTGGCAAACCGTGTAACCGGTAGACATGGTGCAGGAATAGATAAGCTTGCCCAGGAGAGGAACAAGGCCAGCGCACAGAATTATCTTGGTTAAGGTGTCGACAACCACCCAGTTAGTTGACATGCCCCCTAGCATAGGGAGTGCCATGATTAAGTGCCACAGCTTCCCAGTGAAAGCAGCCTAACTGTGGAACTCCCTTCCGCCAAATCTCAGAATGGACCAGCCCTTTCAGAATTTCCGTTCTAAGGTCGTTTTATGGTTGAAAACGTAGGCCTATGAATCACCTCCAAACTGCCAGCTGTATATATTGCACTGCTCACTGCTGTTACTTACTGTGTACTTATTGCCCATCTGTATATATGTATATTTTTCCGGTCTTACTCTACTATGTATGTGTATAATTTCTGTACTTTGCTGTTGTAACTAAGCTTCGCAATCTCTTGTAAATGCTGCGCACTGGTACCCAAGGGTATGACCGCGCATTACAAATAATAAAACAAACAAACAACAACAAACAAGTACATGGTGATCAACGTCCATGGAGTGTCAGCGACTGGCATCAACTTTAAGGTGCCTCTAGGCTTCCCTCGTGGTCTCTTGCCCTGAGTACATACAGCACAGTTTTCAACATATTCTCTAAAGTCTTGGGTCAAGTAATGTCACAAACACCATCATAGCAATAAATCCAGAGACTTACTCCGACCTGAATGTGCATCGCATAGATTGAGCGCTTCTCTCCAGGCATCAGGAGTGGGTATATGGAGAAGGCCTTGACTATAGGGAAGACCATTAGAGATAGAGATTGTTCTTTCATCTAGCTCTGTGGTGTGCACTTTAGCCCATGCTTTTACTGCAACGAGTAAGGGCCTGGATGGTGTGCATTAACCAAGAGAAACAGCAATTAGAATAGAGGAATACATTGAGCGCAGGCCAGATAAATCAGTGCTTATGAGCCGCGCGACACAGGAAGACAGGCGGCATGCTGACATCATTGCGTGTATCATGGCCTCACTCCTTTGTATCAACTTATGGGAAACCAAGTCCAGAGTGTGCCGCTGCGGCACAGATGCCAAGGGAGATGCAAGTCGCCCTGCATCTGGTTCAGAAATAGGGTTACCGGTCTTGTGCCTCTGTCAGTCTAAGGATTTCAATCGTCATTTTAGAAGTACACGTATCTGCTTGAACTTGGGGATGCTTGTAACGCTCACCTGGTATCCACGGGGGCACCACATGATACTGGATGGAGGTCTAAGCGATATCCCGGACCCCTCTCTGCTTGGTTATGTGACAGACATTGGGTAGCGCCTATGATAGGAGAATGGAGGGTTTAGATACTGGTTCTGCGATGGGTGGACTCCCACCTCCCTCTGGTCCAAATCCCCTCCCTTGGGGTTATTGTTCACCTTAGGTTTTTGTGCGTTGAACGCTCCGTCCTGCGTCTCTGTGCAGGGGCGCATGGTTGGTGCGGACGTTCCGTGGACCTAGCTGCTTCACTGGTCCCTGTGCCCCTATGTCGGGCTGTGATTCCGACTCTGCTTGCTGTCTTCCAGGTGAGTTATAATGTCTTTTCCATCTTTATTCTGTCTCTTTCTTTCCCTCCGTTTTCTCTGTCTTCTCAGCGTCTTGCTCCACTATGCTGTTCCCTAACAATGTCTCTTTTTGTTTTCAGAGTGATGGTTTCGATTTCGGAGTTGCACCGCTGATGGCGAAGACCACGGTGAGTTATTGATGCACAGAGCGCTGCGCTGTTTATTGGTGTTAATTGCTAACCTGTGTTCTCTTCCCTTCTTTGTACAGGTTGCAGTGATGTTCCGGAGTGATGAGCGATCGAAGCACTGCTTGCCCAGGTAAGTACTTTGTTAGTGCTTACCTTGTTCCTTCTCCCTTGCAGATTGCAGTGAAACCCGGAGATGGGCGAGGTAAGAGAAGCACAGGGTGCTGCCAGGACTCGCTGCTTGCCCAGGTAAGAATTGGTATTAATGCTGTCCTTGTTTCTTTACCTTTGCAGGTTGCGGCGAACTCCGGAGATGGGCGAGGTAAGTGAAGCGCAGGATGGATTCAAGACCGGTTACTTCACAGGTAAGTGTTCTGGCTCGCTAATGCTGTTCTTGTTCTTCCAGGTTATTAATGGAATCCAGATCTAGGGCTTCAGGATCGGGCCGCCGGAGAAGCAGATAAACAGGAGGTGGACACGGAGAGCATTACGCTGCAGGAGTGCAGAATAACGCAAAGCGTGTTCTGCTGTTTGGGGGTGGTTTAAATAGCCGAGGTAAAGTAGTTCCAGGCCAAGTAGTTCCAGGCCCAGCCACACCCAAAACACTAGACTGCATGGCTTGGTTCTAAATAACTGAGATGTGTAATAGGCCTTCATGTTGGATCAAGGTCCAACACTGGTATTGCTTTATTCCGGGTAATGAGCCAGGCGCCAAAGGCGCCAGGACTGACTCCATGTATGTTTCTGATGGAGTTTTAAGGCCCTTGGGGCCAGTGTGAAGGACTTTAGCCCCACTGCTGCCAGGGGGCTGTTATACCTGAGGAGGTCAGGCGCATGGATCGTGACACGCTTGATCCCCCACCCAACAAGCCAATTTTGAAGCCTGTGTGTGAACCTTTTGGAGCTGAATTCACTTTATGAAGGTTCTATTGTCTTCTATACTTACCCCTCTATTCTCCCAGTTGGAGTGGTTACTATAGCAGGAGAGTTTTGGGGGTGCGAGAAATAATGGCTTGGCAACACTGCTGAAGCATGTTGTCCCCAAGGACTTGTAGCAAATGAAATTGAAATTTCAGTAGCCCAAGGCACTTGCATGCAAACCCTCCCTCCCCCCCAATGCCCAACACAGGCCTAGAGCCTACTATCTGGTTTAAGGCCATTCCCCTCGCCCCCTTCAGCTCCCCTACTGTTATGGCATCTATGCTAATAGCTATGCCAGAGCATAGGTCTAGAGACAGGTCAGTGGGCCCTGGCTGGTTGTTCAAAGTCTCTCCCAGATCAGCAATGGAGACATTGTAATAAGATGTGAGGCATGTTACCCAAGTCCGAACATTGGGTGAATGAACAATGAGTTGCAACAGCTCTACATTGAATGGATGACAAACGTTGAAGGCTGTGACAATTGTGATGGGGGATATGGATTGAACTAAAGGCACTATCTAGCGCATGAGCCACATAAACACCCTCAACCCTTGCTCTTTTACCATCTCCGCTCAATGCAGCAAGTTCGTCTCAAGCATCATTGTTGCAAAGTCCCTCTGATTCAGACTATCTCTCCTTTTCATCCTATCATTCTCTCTATGACAAGGCTCTTCTTGCAGCCAAGCGTAATTATTACTCTGACCTTCTGCATGTCCAACCTACTCAACCCCAGCCTTTGCTCCAATCTCTCTCTCGTCTCCTAACATTGCCTACCACTGATAATTCCCTCCACTCTACTCTTACTGCTTCTGACTTTGCCTCTCTTCGTGCTGCCATTTTACCCTCAACATCTTTTCCTTCTCCTTCTTCCCCCAACTCCTTAATCTCTTCCTTTCCCTCCATTACTAATCTGGAGAACCCTTCTCATGTCACTCGTTCCCATCCCACTGGTTCACCTTCGGATCCTATTCCATCCTCTGTAATTCTTCAAGTCTATCCTTCTCTGTTTCCTATCTGAACACTTTTATTAACACCTCCCTTCTCACGTAGATCTTTCCTCTGTGCTATAAGCATGCTTTGATTCTCCCTATTCTTAAGAAGCCATCTCTTGACCCTTCTCTTCCTTCCAACTTCAGTCCAATTTCTCATCTTCCCTAGCTCTCTAAGTTACTTAAGAGGCTAGTCTATACTCGGGTTTCTACGTTTGTTACTGAGAACTCTATTCTTCCCTATCCCCAGTCTGGTTTCCGTCCCGGTCACTCAACCAAGACTGCTTTTCTCTTTGTCTGCAACTCTTTTGCTCTCTGCTTGGTACACCACACACTCCTTTCTTCTCATACTTTTAGATCTGTCTGCTGCTTTCGACACGGTTGATCTCACTCTGCTTCTGGACTCATTGGATTCTTTTCTTGCTTGGTTTAGTTTTTACCTTTCTAATCGCAGATATTCTGTCTCCTGAGCTGGTTCCTCTTCTCAAACCCTTCCCCTTCATCATGGCATCCCTCAAGGCTCTGTTCTTGACCCTTTTCTCTTCTTCTGTAATTCTCCTCTGGCCACAATTACCTTGTCCTTTGGGATTTCCCACCACTTTTATGCCAATGACACACACATGTTTCTCTCTTTCTCATTTACTCTGGCTATTCATGATAATGTATCTTCCTGTTTGCTTGCTATAAAATCTTGCATGTGAGACCACTTTCTGTTCTAAATTCATCAAAAACTGAAGATTTTTCTTCCTGGCCACCTCTATTCCCCTCCCTCCTTTGTCTCTTCCCCTCCCTCCTTTCTACCCCTTTCCATCTCGGCTCATAATCTCGGTCTTTACCTGGATACAGATTTCTCCTTTGCTCCACACATTTCTATCTTTTCCTCGGTCTTGTTGCTTCCACCTCTTTAATATCTACAAAGCTTGCTTTTTCCTGATGTTTGGCAATACCAAACTCCTGATTTCGTCTTTTCTCTCGCTTTTCTTACTGTTCTACTATTCACTTTGGTCTTCCTCTTTCTTGTCTCGCCCCCCTTAACTTTATTTTTAAAGCTTCTATTCACCTTCTCTACCCGTTACTGCCTCGTGATTCCATTTTGCAATATCTCTCTTCGCTCGGCTGGCTGGCTTTTTCTTAACTGGCTCAAATTTAATTTTCTTTGTATTGTGTTTTAGTCCCTCTACGGTCTTGCTTCCAATTATTTGTCATATTTGGTCTCCTACACCCTCACTCATTCCCTTTGTTCTCAATCCCAGTTTCTACGATCTCTCCCTCGTCCCCCTTGTGCCCAATCCCCATTCAGTTAATTTTCTCTTCTTGCTCCTTTTCCCTGGAACTCTTTTCCTTTCCTTCCCAACTATCTTCCTTTCCCTCTCCGTTCTACTACTACTCACCCTTCTTTCCATAACTTCTCTAAAGAACCATCTTTTTCATTCCTAATGCTTTCTCTGAAAAAATGTTGTAACTGAATCAAACTTCATTTTGTTGTACTGTCATTTTTTATTTATATATATATATATATATATACAAAAATACAAATAAAAGTGCAGGAGCCTATGGGAGAACAGGACAGATTTCACAAGACATAAAAGATCATAAAAACCTAATGAGAAACCCCTAGGCACTCATTCACGCAAAAAACCTGAACAAAATTTATGACATACTTTTAGCATTTTTAATGCATATAAATTAAGAAATAAGCAATTAAATACAGAAGTTTGATTAACTTCATAGCAAGTTAGATATGCAAAAAGTCACATTTTCACATTGGAAAACATACTTTCATTTCCCTGAACAAGTAGTATATTTAGGAACTCTACCTCCCTTTTACAACACAAACACTTTCTAACGGACAGCCCGCTCTAAGGGAAAACAGACTAACACCCGAGGCATGTACCTGACATGTCCCAATACTATGGTCAGAAAGGCCAGGAAATGATCGACAATAACTCACACCTGACTTCCATTGCACTTCCCCACATGGATAAAAGGTGGAACGCGAGAGCACACTGTGAGCAAGGCAAAGCACACAAGGAAACAGCAGTTTTGAGACGGCAGCTGATCAAGAGGGGAAAGACGGCAAAACCAAAGGGGATGCCTTGACCTTTTCGACAAGGAACCATTACTTTCCAGAGACTTTGAGAATAGAAAGCGTAAGACCAGGAAACCAGGCTGAAGGATCCTGTATTTTGTTTCAGAGAAACCAAGGGCCCTCCAGCGTCAGTAATCAATGCGGGGAGTATAAACGTTCACCATTGTACCATCCTTGGCTCCAAGAACAAAGCAGCATCAGTGAAGTTAACACAGCCGTTGAGTTGGGGAGACAGTTACAAGACCGGTCTGTGTTGAAGCCAAGGCTGCAAGCAGCAACATTGTATGGCGAGCGCTGGAACAAAAGTTATTAAAATGCGTGTGGTAAGAGACGTGAGTGAAGTGCAACTGCTGATGAGTGATTCATCTTTAAAGCAAGCTACAATACCTTTGACGGAGTGGTCTGGCACAGTGTGGGTGCTCAATCGAAGGTTTCTGTAAGGTATCCAGCTGAGAGTAATAACAGAAGATACATTTGGTGCAAGTCCACAGGAGGGAGACCAATTGAAAGAGAACGAATACATGTGAATCGAAGTGGTCCTGCATCGGATCAACCAAAATCCTGCGCACAATCGAAAGTCTTCGATTTCAATGAAATAGAGAATGTTTGGAAAAGTATGTGAATTTGAGCCAAGCTCGGCAGAGGGACATCAATTGAAGGTTTTGTGTTAGTGGGTGTGAGCCTGGCGGAGGGGGACCCGGGGTCGACAGTAAATCACCCGAGAATTTGTATAAGTGAAAATCCTAAAATGAAAGGAACTTTAATAATGTTTTGTCATGTTGCATCAGGCCCTCTGAAATAAGAGACTTTGAATGACAAAGAGACTTTGGCACAGGTCTTGATGTTGAGGTCTTGAACTGCATCCTTGCGCTGGAGAACCCAGAGACTGTGCTAAACTAGAGTGTGCCGCCTTGTCCCGTGCTGAAAACATGGGGAAGGGAAGCCAATGGTTGAATATCCTTACATATAATTTCTTGAACTCTTTTCTTTTGCATACCATTGTTTCCCACACTATTTGTATTTAGAAGTAAGGATTGACGATAGGTTTATTAGTATAAATAAACGGCTCCTCTCCGCTCTTCTGCCACCTGTGTTTGTTCTCACGGTCGGATACAATACTCGGAGGTCTAACCGCTGCTTGTCTTGTGTGTTCCCCTTTCTTGAGGTGAAAAGCTTGGACTTCCAGCACAACATTTTAAGATGGACGCCCTTTTGACTGGGTTGGCCGGTTTCTTGTGGGTGCCCACAACCTATCTTCCCGGGCTCCCCCGCCTGTTGAACGGAAAAGAAGGTGACCTCGATTCCAACCCAGTGATTACTGAGGGGACCCCGTGAGTGAAGGCGAGGCAGGCAACCAACACCCCGATATCAGAAACAAATAATGGAAGGTGGTCCTGCGTTTTGACTCTGTGATGCTGTTGGGGGGCTTGGACAACCAGATTGAGGTGCACCAGGACTACAGAAGGAGACCCCCGGGATCGACGCAGAGCATGCCAAAGGGGCAGGGGGCCATTCAGTGTCGACGCCAGAGGCCACTGGACATGGGTCCCGGCCTGGGGGCTACGATGCCACTCTTGCCGCGGTGCTGGCGCTGCTGCTCCAACAAGCACTTCTCTGCCGACACCCAGCAGACCTCCATTGCCTGCCATGAGGCAGATGCACTCCAAGATGGCAGTTCGCCCATGCGAAAGACCAGCTGCATCCTGAGTGCCTCAGCTGCACCAACATGGCCACCGATTGGCTGCTGCCCCATTTATTTTTTCGAATGAGAGCTGGCAGGCGAGAGCCGGCCCTCCACACGAAGGCAGACACACAAAGGCTACCCCTCTCTTGAGCCTGTCCGGAGCCGTAGGAGCCTGGGGCCCCGAACTCTGCCCACCGCTCTGCTCCAGCTAAGCTGCCCATTGCTACACTGATCCCCGTAGCAGTAACTTTTCTGTCTTATCTTATAACAATGCACGCCGATTAGAATTGTCATAAGAACGTGAATGACTTTCTCAACGGAACTCTGCCTCTGTGGTATCCACACACCGGCACTCCCCCCAGTAAAGCATCAAACACAGAACTTAGTATGGTTTCTCCCATACAATGTATTGTAATGCATAATCTGAATAACTTGTCATAGTGTGCACAAATACCATACAATGTATTGCCACTGTATTCTGCGCTACCTGTCGTGGTGTACACAAATACAGCGTCTGTAAGTGTAGACAGGTTACTGTGCTAGATACCTAATACACTCTGTAATTTGAATGCTAGCCTCAACTGTCGCTCAGATCTCCTCAGCACTGCCACTACTGTTTCTTAGCCTCTTTTGCTTGCATATTGCCCATAGCTCTTTCGGCTTCCCCGGGGGATTACTGTCCTAAGGGAGTATACGCCGGTGAGACTGTCCTAATATAGATTGTAACATCTATCCAACATGTACACTCTGCCCCTACTCATATGCATGTTAGGCACCCTGCACACACTCCTAATATGCGCAGGCCAGATCCAGCCAACCACACTTATAGTAGCAGCCTTAACTTTAACGCCATGGACTTCCTGCCTAGTCCCTTCCAACCCACCACGCATGCAGCAATGCGCCCAACTACACTGCACTCCAGACAACACAGACTTAGGTCCCACACTCACCCGATGAACATTGCTACCATGCCCTCTTCTGTCACACTCAGAAATAACCACCTAGGATCTAGGACCATGTTTAGAGCAAACACCAGTCACCACTGCCCGATAGACATTAACCTTAGCAACACTAAGGTGCACTACCAAATACCCATCCACAATACCACCAAACAATCCTTCTCGTCATGTAAAAATGGAACCACAGCTCCTACTAAAATGAACAACCAACCCCTTCTCTACAAATGCGCCCTACTCAATGTACGCTCTCTCAATGCCCATGCGCTAGAAGTTAATGATCTAATCACCAGCCAAGATTTAGACATAATAGCCATCACGGAAACATGGCTTCACAAGGCCTCTGGCCCAGCCATCACAATAACACTTCCCAAAGGTTACTCTATCTTCAGACAGGACAGGCTAGCCAAAACAGGAGGGGAGTAGCCCTAATATTCAAAGAAAACATATCTATTAGACCTATACCCCCACCAGGGAGAAGGAAATGTAGACATCCTATCTGCTAAAATAGCTCTATCGCCAAAAAATACCATAAATATACATATTGTTTACCGCCCACCAGGATCCCCTTCTGATTTCATAGGGCAAGTCACCCACCTTTTAGGACAAAATATAAAAAAAACGACTAAAAAGCTACTCCTAGGCGACATTAATCTAGGCTTCAACGACGCCAATGACAAAACTGCCACATCCTTCAAGAAGGACCTTAGTGACCTTGGCTTCTCTCAGAAAGTCACTTCTCCCACACAAGCGAAAGGTTGCATCCTAGACTGTGTTATAGACCATAACTGTGACACAAACATTGTATCCAATACTGCCCTCCCATGGACAGACCACAACTCCCTACAATTCACCATCCCTATAACTCCATGCGCCAAGCTTACTACACCAGCACCGGCTACTTTAGTCAGAAGCACAAAAAAACTCACTGCAGAGAACATCAGTGCCTATCTCAACCTCCCATGCCTAGCACCACCATCTCGCCAGACCCCATCATAGTAGCGGAATTATTCAAAGACACACTGACCAATGCCATCAACACTGTAGCTCCGTTAGAAAATAAAAAAGAGAAGAAATCATTCCACTCCAATTCTTGGATCACAGAAGAGCTCCTAATTCTGCGCAACTCAAAACGTCAGGTGCTTAAAACCTGGCAGGCTAACCTGTGTGACACCACTAAAGATAACTTCTGATCCATCGCAAAAAATTACAAAGACTCCATATTCAAAGCCACATCGGAAGCCTACAATAATAGAATCTCCTCTGCTAACTCACAAACTAAAGAACTCATTGCCATCTTTAAACAATTAACAGTACCTCCCACATGCACTTACGAAATCGTTAAAGATGAAGCCTGGTGTTCCAGCATACAATCTGCTATGCTAAAATAAATAGACCTCCTCCAGAACAAAATCTCAGACCATTACAAAGCTTTACCTAAACAGAACCACCAGAAGCAAACCCATCACAAACTCACAGATATCAACCCTCCTAAATTATTTTTCACTGAAATATCTGAGGTAGATGTTTTAGACATCCTTAAACATCTCAAACCCTCGCTATGCAAGGGTGATGTATGCCCTCCCAAAATCATCAAAGAATGCGCTGAGCAAATCGCTCCTCTCATTACCGCCTTCATAAACGCCACATTCAAAACAGGCATAGTCCCCGACTGCCTTAAAGAGGCATGGGTACATCCACTCCTAAAAAAACACACGCTAGACCCCTCTTAACCTAATAACTACAGACCCATAACAACAGTCCCATTTCTTCTTAAAATATTAGATAAGGCTGCCCACAGACAAATCCAACTGTACCTCGAAACCAACTCAATCCTAGGAAAGAGACAATCGGGGTTCCGCAAAGGACACGGAACGGAAACCGCCTTACTAGATCTAAAAAATCTAATCACCACCATCCTTCACAAGGGCAAGCCTGCCCTACTTCTGCTCCTAGACCTCTTAGCAGCGTTTAATCTGGTCGACCATAACACCCTCACCAACCACCTCACGCATGCTGCGCACTTCTCCAACCACGCAGCAACTTGGATCACCTCCTTCTTAGAAGACAGAGCCATGAAAGTGTTCTCCAATGTAGCCAATGCAGAGCCCACTATCATACACTGTGGCGTCCCCCAGGGATCCTGTACCGCCCCCACGCTCTATAATCTATTAACAAAGCATCCTCTTTGATAAACTGGATGCTCTTCGGATCACATACACAAACTATGCTGATGAAACCCAGGTGCTCCTTCCCCTCACCGGGAGCTATTGCCAAGACGCGACAACCCTTCAATAAATTTACTCCACAATCCAAGCATGGATGCCACGAAAGGCTTATGCCATAATAGGGATAAAACTGAAATCCTCATTCTTGGTCAAAATCCACTCTAGCCAAACTGGGTCCGACCTATCTAAACTTCTGCATTGACAACTTTGTCATCCCAGTCCTGTCCTCAGTTAAAACGTTCAGAGTCCACATTGATTCTACACTATAGATGGATAAACAAGTTAGCGCCATTGTTTCGGCCTCCTTCAGAGTACCAAACTTATCAATGCCATAAAGCCATTTCTAACAAAAGACAACTGCCTCTCCATTGCCATAGCCACCATAGGAGCCAAATTGGACTACTGCAATTCCCTCCTAGCTGGTACATCAAAATAAAAACCTAGCCAGACTCCAAACCACCCAAAACAACGCTCTTGGAGCAGCTCTCAGTATTCCTAAAAGAGAACACATCTCTCAAGTAAGAAAAACTGTACACTGGCTACCAGTAAAAGACCGAATCACATTCAAGATTCTCTCTACCACACACAAATACATCAACTTTACTGCACCTTCTTACCTATCTGACACTCTAGCCAGAACACTATCTACAAGGCCTACCAGACTAGGGTACACCAACCAACTTAAAAGTGCAGCGAATCATCAGGGCCAAGGCAGGAGGGATAGGATTCCCTTATCTTGCCCCTAAGCTATGGAACAAGCTCCCCACAGCCCTCAAAGCTGAAACCTCTCTCCAGGCCTTCGACAAAAACCTAAAAACTGCCCTCTTCAATTAGCTGCTAGCTCATTGCCTGTACTTCACATGCAGCTATGCTATCTGCACTTATTGTAACGAGCGCCACAATGCCACCTCCGCGTTTTATGTTGTATGTGCCTGTAAGTAAGCTATGAACATCTACTGTAACCAGCGCCACAATGCCCACAGGCTGCTGTGCGCTTAACAAATGTGAATAAATAAATACATAAATAAATATAGGCCCTTTTATTTTGACAAGACACCACTAGGACTGCATTATTATTATTTGATGGTCGTAGCTTGTGCCCATCTTTAGATTTAGGATTAGATAGGTTTTTCAAACTGAATTAAAGTTCAATAAACACCCTTAAACTGTGATCACTTGTCTGTCTTACTCTTTGATACCATGCCTTCCTTACAATATCAACAAGTCATCTCTATTAACACAAAGTTCTCCTTCGGGTACAAGCACAGTTCAAGATGAATGATAATTCCTCGGTTTTAATCTTGTCCCTCCTAATCCTTCCCTCTTTTCCAATGCATTTCGGATCACAGATCCTTCTTCAGGGGAGTGAAAACTTTGCTTCTTGAAGTTATAAATATAAATCTCTATTGGGGCTTGCTATGAATAAACCTCATTTGATTCCAACATTTCCAACCAATAAAAAAATTACTGACCTGATTTAGTCCCCAATCCTTTGTTTTCCCATCTAACAGTGAAAACCTGTAACCAAATAATACACATCTCTGAAACTTTGGTTCTAGGCTGCACACAAGACCAATACCCTGAAACATATTTTCCACAACATTAGTGTGCCCATAGTAAGGGCAAATGCGCCCGTCCCAATTTTCTAAAGTAATTAAAATTAGGCTCAGCTTATAATTGAAATGTACATAAATATGGGTCCCTGACCCTCTATGGCCAGGCATATCTAACCTTGATTATGTCATACGAGCAGTGGAACCGACAGGCTAGAAAACTAGCCGCTGGGTCCATGCTCGTTATTAAGGAGAACCGCTCGGTCAGATGACTGAATGTAAGGTGTAATGCCGCCATGTGTCATATGACTCTGACCGCCATATTGTATTTGGTGCAGTGTGTGAGCCTACTCAAACATAATAACACTGCATGCTTCACTTGACTACGGCTACCAACTTATGAACTGTGCCATATGGGTATCTTATTAAATGGGCTGTGAAAGAGCTGGATGTATACAAACATACTTATTGGCTAATCACTCAACTTCCCTACAATAGTTGATGCCAAGGAAACTGTACAGGTAAGGGAGATCACAGATCCCAATGGGATTCAGTAAACCAACACATAACGCTCCAAAGTGAATTATGGTACATGTCACACCTCCACATTATTAGCATATCTCAAAACCACAATATTAGTACATCTTAAAATCACATCAACATTTTTGCTAATACAATCCAGATGCTACTGCACATTTATGTTGCACCCAAAGTGGACAATGCCAAATACAATGCAACATTGCTGTTCACAAAAAGGTTGTGTTGAAGATCTCCTGAAACACAGGGCCAAACTTGGCCTGCTGCATCCGTTACCTCACCTGTGCCTATATCATTTGTCAGAAGCGTCTCCCACTTGATGTCAAAAATGTTTATAGAATGGCAAAAAATAGAGATGGTTGAGGGATTGGTTAACAATTCAGTAAAGTGTTAATAGAGCAAAAGTCTTATCTGCAAGGAAAAAGCTGTTAGTATGGAAACCCAAGCAAGTTTAAATGTAGAGAGCAACACAAATCTTTGTCACAAGAGGAACCAATCAAAGAGTTTATAACGAAATATGCTTCAGAGGAAGCTGTCTGAACAGTAAACTCTTGTTTAGGGGTATACCATTAAATAGACAAGCAAAATAATGTATATAACTGTGATCTCAAATTTGTATCATGTGCACCAGTATGTTGGAACTCGTTCTTGAAATCAAAGGCAATGGGCATAATAAAAAAAAAAGTAGGAAAATATGACAAGAGATTACATGCAGCTTCAAAATGACAGAAAGCGAACTGTAGATGACTATTTAGAATTCCAGGAATTTTGATCATTTTACTTTGAAACAAATATGATTTAGTGATTTATGGTGATATTAAGGGAATTGTAACTTCTTGTATTATATTATTCAAAATGTAACTGTTAACCCACATTGACTGATTGTAACATTGTTAAAATGTTTCAAAATGATGTGCTATATTTATGCCATCATCATTATGTTTGTTTTCGAAAATGCAAATTACATTCCATAACAGTGCACAATACAAAATACAATACAAATAGATCACAATAAGGACAATATTTAAACAATCCTAAAAAACCCAGAAACAATTCACAACCTAACACATTAATGATCATACAGATTCACTTTTCATGTCATACTTCTGGTGCCGGAAGCGGCTGTCTGGAATACGAGTCAGTGTTCAATGCTCTTGTGCAGTGCAGCTTGACACGTTCTGTGAATCACGTCGTTGAGCCCTTTCCTCTAATGGATTTGGGCATTTTCGACGATTTCTGAGTTGGAGCTGGCGTGATAAATCGTTACAAACCACTACCTGCCCGTGCTGCAGAGAGCCTCCAGTGGCCTGGTGGGGGTGAGTGAGGTGTGCCCGGGGTGAGCCAAAACCGGCTGGGGCAGTGCTGTGCTGTGTTGTGTCATAGCTGTGCCATGGCTAGAGGCCAAAGGAGTGAATATGACCGCAACCTCACCCCAGCCAACACTTCATAGCAGGTAATTTACAGACTTTAGAACTCTAGAACAGCGGTGGTGGAAGTGCTTCCGGAAGTGCTTCAGCTCAGATGTTCATCTTCCCTTCTGATAAATTTCCTCTGGCTGCTGTGACCTCAGTTAAGTAAATCGAACTGTAAGGCAGGTATACAAGGCATATTAAGTATTGGCAATTCAATTAGACTGATAATCTTTGTACCTAAATTACTTAAGAGCAACCTGTGCTAATCTATACTTTCCGTTGTATGTGGACAGTGCTGGCTTTGAACCAGTGGCTTGCCGTATCATCAATCTGCTGGTGACTGCGGCCAGTGCTTTCTTCAAGCCGGTGGTACTCGACGGCATCTACTCTGATTCCGTTGCGCATAAAATGAGCGACTGCGTCATAGTTTTCCCCTGCTGGTGACTGTGGATAGTATTATCTTTGAGCTAGCGGGACTGGGCAAGACAGGAGTGCTCCTGCTGGCGATTCTGGCCAGTGCTGTCTGCGAGTCGGTGGCATCTGCCGGCATCTACTTTAACTCCCTAGCACAGAAATTGAGCTGCTCCCTAATTGTCTGCCTCTGTTGATGCCTGTGGATAGTATTATCTTTGAGCCAGTGGGACAGGGCAAGACAGGTGTGCCCTGTTTATGAGTGTTATCAGCTGTTTGACACCTTTACTGACCTGCAATATTTCTAACTGTGCTAACTGTGGGCACAATTTGGTTTGGGAACTTTCTGCTTTGCGGTAGTAAGAATTAAATAGCTTATCCAACGTGAATACGTGCGTGGCTGAGCACTTAGGAGCAAAGTTAAACTTAATAAAAAGAACAGAGGTGACTTGGTAGAAGCTGGTACAACTAAAACAAGTACGCAAACCACAGTGACAAAAGAAAAGAAGATCAGACTTTTTCGGGGAGCAAGTAGCGGTAGCTGAAGTGCATGAAGAGCCTGAAAGAATGGATATACCTCCCAATGATGCAACGTGCACATTTGCCGAATTTGATAATAATTTGCTTCTGAATCTTTGTTATAGCCTAGAGGGCCAGATTGCGAGCATTGAACGGAGAAATCTGAAAGTGCAAGGTGCAGATGATGGAAAAATCACTGGCCCAGATAGGGAGGCTGTGAATGTAACTCCCTCTAAGTCTAAGACAGTGGCATCTGAAAGACTCCGTTCACCACGTCTAAACTCAAGGAATGTGATGCGCATAATATGGCAACCAGCTTTGCTCTGAAAATTCTGCTGAAGCTGTGCCATAACATCTCATGCAAAGTGAGAAATAATTCTGAATTGTTGAAAGCAAATCAAATGCTATTATGAGCAGGTGGATCTGCAGCATCTAGGACATCAAAGAAGGTTATACCTGCGAATTCCAATTTAGATAATATGAGGGCAGATAACTTAGAGTCTAACTTGGTTGAGGTTTTGGCTGGGAGTGATTGTGAGAGTACGGATGGCTGTTATTTGTCTAAAAGAGAGAGAAGAAGAAGGCAGAAAAATCATTAAAAAAGTATTGATACCACAGAGGTACAAGCTGCTCTCAACGAGGGAGCTATTGATCCTGCCTTGAAACAACCCCTGTCTAAACATAGCAGAAAGAGGGCTGCTTGGAAAGCCAAAAGACTTGCTTATAAAACACATAATCTCACAACATGGCTGCTTGCAGCTAAAAATGGGCAAAAGCCTAAGGAAACTCATACGTTACCTGAGGTTGTTAGTTTAACTGAATAATCTAATATCAGTTCTATGGACTCTACTGCTAGAAGCCTTGACAGCAGTATGGAGTCTGTTGAAATACAAATTCCTAAAGAGAAGTCTAAGGTAAAGTTTAGGACTCCTAATCAGGTTGTTGGTAAGAGTGTAGATTATAAGGTTAAGAGTGGAGTAGGCAGTGAGAATAGGTAACTAAAAAAACACCTTCCTATTAGGGAGTTCACTATCACAGCTTTGGCTAGGAAAACAGAAAACCTATAAATCGAAGTAAGCTTTTGATATCCTCAGTGTGCAATTGGCGTTGAGGATTATAAAAACCGGGGACTTCAAATTTGTACAAGAATGCCCTGGCTATATAACAAAGGTACACTGCTTCTCGGAAGCAGTGGTATGTCTCATTAGAGACTGTAGCGATAAACTGAAAAGGAGTGGTTATGTTCTAGACACTGGCTTTGATAATATGGAAGTAGAGGATACCAATGGGAGGGATAATAAGACTACTATGAAGAATTCTGGAAACAGCATGGGGGATAATGATGATCTGATAAAATCCCATTGGGAATGGCTGTTCCTTTTTGCCACTGATGAATAATGGCAAGTGAGCTGATCTTAGTATAGCATCTTGGAATACCCGTGGCCATAGGCATTTCATTAATGATTCAGGCTCCTATGATGTTTTTAATAAGGCTCAGATTGTCTTTTTACAGGAGACCTTGCTAATGCAATCAGTTGAATTTGACGGGTATAGTGCTTTTCACAATAAAGCCAAAAGGGGTCTAAGGAGCAGACCGCTTGGGGGATTAATCATACTGGTATAGAAGTTTTTGAATCTATGGAATGTACGATGGCGACGTATAATCCAAACCTAGTGATTGTTGAAGTACGAGGGAATGAGGGCTGTAAGATTATGTTGGTCAATATATACGATCCTGCTGGTGATTAATATACTGTTGCCATCCAATTAGGCATCTATGAATGTCTCATTGAGAGCTATAGATGTGAAGATGAGATGAATATTATACTAGGAATGACACCTTAATTATTCATAATACCTCATACATACCTCTACTCTGGAATCTGCTGCACTTGTCAACCAGGTTTGACAGGCTCAATTTCTTTATTGGAGGTTTTTGTTAATGGGAAAGTAACATGAATCCCTAGAAATTAGTTGCCATGCTTCATCGGTTCACGTGAGCACATTTCAAACCCATTACACAGACACACCACTTCTCACACTAGTACGTCAAAACTCCCTTCATTTGTATTGTACTACTATTAAGACACCACAAAACTTGCCCTCCAAAATTTGAACACTCTTCGATCTTCCTTAGCTGATCAAAAAGCATCCATACACCTACACACATTATCCCTTACCCTTGTCTCTTTTCTTCTCTTAAAAATGTTGTTTCTGTACACACTTTCATCCACCAACCCCTTTCCCTTTGTATTTCTTTCATCTGGATATTCCTGGTGGGGGCATACTGTAATACTAAAACTCAAAATATTCTTCAGTTGCGACAGGCTACAAAGTTACACATCTGACTCTCAAGATTTAATTCCTTAAAGGTTTTTTAATATGCTTATACATTGTATTGCAGCTTTCTATAGTCAATAGGATAACCTTTAGTTAACACGTGTTTCGGCCTATGGGCCTTTCTCAAAACAGGACTCTGTCCTAGAACAGTAATTTACAATTCTAGCTATATATTAATACACAACAGACATATTTCAATAATCGACAAATTACAGAGTTGGCGAAAGGTAGAATTTGATGGAAAAGAAAAAAAACAGAAAACACATTTCATTAGTTGTGCTTTACTAATTTCATCTTGATAATATCCATTTTAGATTTATCTTTCTTCTTTGCTTGAACAAATGTAATTTTCCATGAAGCTTTCAGATATAAACGGAGAGAAATATCTCATTTACTCATAGCTGTTAATACGGTCAGTACTCTCCATATGTTATTATTCATGCAGCCTACTCACCAATCTTGCTAAGCGTAAGTAGTTGATTGTTTTTTAGGTTCTAGACCATTCCTGTGTTAGTTCAGTGTTTCTATAATAGAATTGATTGATATTAGGCATAAGTCTCCTATAATACGATGATAGTGTTTAACTAACTAAAAACAATGTTATATAGCACAGCACTAACCCAAGGGTCTCAGGGCACTCGACTAATCTTAACTAAGATTATTTTTTTTATTGAGAGAATCATGTCAATTATCATCAGGTTCCTCTCTTCTATGTGAGTTTGTCAATTGCTTGGTCAAAATATTGGGGTTGTTATGGTCCATGCCCCAACCCTGTATATTCCATTCTTGGTGATCTGCTTCTTCCTTAATTTTACGCATCTCAGACAATTAAACATGTTTGTTCAGCTGGTAAAAATTATGGAGTTCTTAGGGTCCATGCCCCACCCCCACACATTCAAGTCTTAATGCTATACTTATTCTCTCAGTTTAAACCCATCAAACATTTAAAAATATTTGTTTAACATCCATTTGCTTAAAGCGATATGTTTTGTACCACTCATACAGTCTTACTTGCCTTAGTCTTGGAATCAATTCCACAATCAATCACATCTCTTATCTCTGACGTGGTTGCCATTTTGAAATTGTTTATATACTGGTGGGTGGTACCCACTGTATCCCCACTGACATGCGTGTTATCATCCCGCTTCCATCACCATCACGCTGTGTCACCTCCTACGGTTGTTCTGAAAACATGCATTCAAACACTCATCACGGCATGTTACCCAAGCCTCTCACTGCAATGATAATGTTAATGTCTGATAAATAACTCTGTATTTTTAGGCTATCCCTTATGCTTACACTATTGCTTGTGCATGTATTTTTAAGCAGAATAGTTTTTCTTGACTTTTTCTGTTATTGCATTTTAGTTGGTACAATTATTAGTCATATGTATTACAAAAAAACAAATTCCTGTACATTTCCTTTACACTATCATCCTACATTGCATGCTAGGTATTAATCACATCACTTTCTGCCGCTTGCATATGATGAACTTGGATTAAACAAAAAACTAATTTAGAGAGGCGTGCTCTTCTAGGAAAATCCCTAATGATCCAAGATTTCTCCTTGTCGGATTTATGATTCATCAATTTTCCTTAAGGTTACAATAACAATAATTATCATTTGCTAACAACGAAGATTTTTTTACCACCTTAATTCTGTCCTTTTAAAAAAATGAACCCATCTCATGATCAACATTGAGATCAAGCTCTGTCGCCTGAAATCTATATATCATTCTAGCTACAGTTTGTCTAAGGAAACACTCTTTATTGCCTCCTCTCTTACCTTTCTAAGACCTATAAATCTCATTATGTTTGTTCTGCATTTTATGATACTTTTGTCAATGTTGAGCCAAAGGAAGCTTAGGGTCTTGGCTGCCAATAGGAGAGATATGTTCCCTTATTCTGGTTTTCAATGGCCTGATTGTACTACCTACATCGATTTTATCAGAAACACATATCAGTACGTATACAACAAAAGTTGTTTTACAGTTTATGTAATTCTTGATTTCTGCTTTTGTTCCGCTATGGTCTGTGAATGTGTTTGTGTTCCCATGTGCAAATATTCACATTGTGCATGTTCCGCAGACATAAAACACATGGACATCCTATTGACTATTGATATACGTTAAGATACCAAAACCTTTGAGAAATAAAATCTTGAGAATCAGATGTGGATCTTTGTAGCCTGCCGCAACTGAAGAATACTTTGGGTTTCACTATTGTAAATGGAGGAAGGGACAATACTTCTGTGTATTCACAAGTGTGACAGACACCACTGGTGAACTGAGAGTGTCCAAGTCGCAAGGTGATAGTCTAAATACTCCATTTTGTAAGCATACTGTAATACACCAACATCTGAACAAGCCTTGGTGCTGTGAAGACTATGATGGTGATTTGGCAGAGTAAAACACTTTTGCAACAGAATATAACCTAACATTAATGGGCTTTCGCATCCGGATGAAACATCCTTCCGGACACTTTTACTAACCAAGATGATGCTTTTTGTATTTCTATTTCCCTAGCAGCATCCCACCTATGCATGAACATAGCCAGGCACCAATTGTTTGCTGTATTTACTAGACTGGTAATATCTTAGTCTCAACAGGCATCTGACAGTAACAGTCATATTGACCCAGGACCCACTTGTGTTCTGAGAGCACTATTCCACAGGAAATGGAGTTCTGGAGCTCCTACATTTGGTGCCAAAAAAGGGACTGTACTCATGAAGGTTTTCTCCAATTCCAATTGGAGATGGGATGAAAGAATCTGTGCATTTGTGTGACGCTGAAAACCTTAACGGTCTGAGATTATTTTCTCCTCCTAACTCCTAGGTCTTTTTTTCAATCTTCCAAAGGATATGTGTAACTTATACTACCAGCTCTCAGTATTTGTCTCCAACTCACATCTGTTCTTTGACCATTTTTTATCTTTATTTGAATGTTTGTATTGCTTTTGATGCTGAAATGTTTCTAGCCTCCATTGAGACCAGCAACATAAAGAGAAATGCTGCACTTCATTAAATCAATGTTCTGACACTGGAGAACCAACTGTGAGGAGTATCTTTTGATGTTAAATTAATACATTTCAAAACCACCTGCAGCAAAGAAGTCCATTAAATGTCAGTTATTTACAATGAGTTTTTTCAATAATCCTTTACAAAAATTGCAATTTCAGTTTTTTAACATGGACGTTCTTCTCAGTGAGAATGTTCTCAAAGACTTTTGCACGTCCTTATTCCTTAGAGTGTACACAATGGGATTGAAGAGTGGAGTTGCTGCTGTGTAAAGCGGTGAGAGGGCTTTGTTGAGATTCAGAGCCTGGCCTTTTGCAGGCACCACGTATATGCTTATTAGTGTCCCAAAGTAAGTGACAACCACAGCGAGGTGCGAGCTGCAGGTGGAGAAGGCCCTGTGCCTTCCTTGTGAAGAAGGGATTTTCAGAATGTCAGAGATGATATGAATGTATGATGCAATGATCACCAGCAGAGACACTGAGGTAATAAGTGACGAAATCACAAAAACCTCCATTTCAACAAGGGAGGTATCGGAGCATGCTGCTTTTATAAGTGAACCGAAATCACAGAAGAAGTGGTCAATCAAGCTCAGCCTGTCGAACTGTAGCATGCAGAGAAAAAGGCTGGTGATTGCTGTAGAAAGAAAGCCAGTCATCCACGCAGCAAAGGCCAGCTGAAGACAAAGTTGTTGGCCCATGAGTACCACGTAATGTAAGGGCCGGCATATAGCCACATATCTATCATAGGCCATCACTGTAAGAAGGAAGCACTCAGTGGTCACCAGGAAAGCTGAAATGTGAAACTGTGAGATGCAACCGGAAAAGGAAATGGGAGATCCTTCAGTCAACAAGCCACTGAGCATCAAAGGAGCAATTGCGGTTGTGTACCAGACCTCAACGAAGGACAAATTGACAAGAAAAAAGTACATTGGAGAGTGAAGGTGAGAATCAGCAGACACAACAACAATTATGAGGATGTTTCCAATAACTGTTAATATGTAAATGGTAAGAAATACCGTGAAAAGGAACGGCTTCAGTTCAGGGCGGGTCTGAAATCCCAGCAGTTGGAATTCTGTGACACCGGTTATGTTCCCCAAACATGCCTTGTCAACCATGGCCATCATCTAAAATAGGGAAACATTGTTATTGTTGTGGCATTCCCATTAAGAGTCACTGAGAATACATGTCATGATCACCAAGTTAGTTTATCCAGCAGTTGTGTCTTAGAGCATTGCAATAAAGCAAACACGTAGCAGCATATTGAAGAAAGAAACTTTCATTATCATTAAACATTTCAATATAAAATGCATAGGTGGGTCATGGCATTACAGTGGGATTGACATTTTAATGAGTTGTTATGCGATCTCGTCCCAGTCCCTAATTCGGCATACCATACAATATTGCGCTATTTGTGCATTAATCATAAATGCTTGATATGATATATGATATGACATTTATAAAGTGCCTATAAACAAGTGTTTCATGGCTTGACGAGGAAAGGGAGGGGGAACAGAGGGAAGACAACATAGCCATCAGTAAGCTCCCTGCCTCTCCCACCATGCTGCTCACACTCCTTACCATACTCTCTGCTCTCTCACCACTCTCTACACTACCCCATCCAAAAGGAACACCACTAGGCCCTGCCACAACTTCCATCCAACCCACTGCCATGGATACATCACTACAAACACAGCCTTCACGAGCAGACACATCACCTCCATGCCTCAGAACAATCTGTAGATTGGAAAGACTTAGAGCTCGTACTCTGACTGCAGAACACAACACTCAACCCATTCTCACAACACACACAAACAATAGACTAGGCTCCCGCTCTACCCATAAACTTACCCCTTGCCTCGAACACGCAAACACATGCAAACAGCCACCCACCAACCACATCAGGTCCCACACTACCATTACACAAGAAACACCAGACTCCTCCTCCACCCACACCATCACAAAACATTTACACACACCGCACATCAAATGTGCTCTCATCAACGTACGCTCCCTCCCAGCGAATGCATCTGAGATCCACGACCTTATAACCGACAACAACATTGATCTACTAGCCATCACAGAAACCTGGCTACATGAGGCCTCTGGCCCCGCTGTCACACTTGCACTACCACCAGACTTCACCATCCTCAGACAAGACAGAATAGCACGAGTGGGAGGTGGAGTAGCCCTCATCTACAAAGAAAGCCTCCACCTTCGACTTGTCAGTCACTCCTGGACCAGCAACTCTGACCTTCTATCCACTAAACTCACCCTGTCCCCAAACAGCACCATCAATATTCACGTACTGTACCGCCCCCCAGGACTCCCCCTAGACTCTCAGGAACACCTCATCCACATATTCAGTTTATAACATCAAAAGTTCCACCAAGACCCTCCTATTAGGAGACTTCAACTGGGGATTCAATGATGAGAAAGACAAATCTGCTAACACCCTCACTAAGGAACTTAATGACTTAGGATTCACCAAAAAAGTATTAAATCTCACACACTCCAAAGGTCGCATCCTAGATTGGATCGCAGACCATAACTGCCTCTTTACTATCACCTCCAACACCACCTTGCCTTGGACCGATCACAACTGCATTGAATTCACCATAACCATCGCCTGAAGCTGCAAAACTCTCACCCCTGCTACTGCAGCGCAAGTGGGAAGCTCCATGAAACTCAATGAGGAAAACCTGCGCCCTTATTCCAATATCCCTGAGCTAGCACCCCCCTTCGCCAACAACCCCAACACCCTAGCAGAAATTTACAAGGAGATCATCACTAAAGCTATCAACGAAATAGCACCACTTGAATGTAAAAAAGATAAGAAATCACTACACGCCAACTCCTGGTTCACTGAAGAACTTCAAGCATTTTTTAGGTGAGGGTGTTCTGCTTTTAGGGATTGTTGAGGTAATACACTAACCGTAAACTAGCAAGTAATCCCACGTCTATACAGTGGAATTACACTGCCACCACCACATGTAATTAGGCAAAAATTCTGCCTGACCAAGTGGCGGTAACAGCGATTCCTCAGGGCTATTCTTTGGAGGATTTACCTCCAATTTTTCGCTTAACTCGTAGTGAGACTCATAGGGCCTCATTACGACTCAGGCGGTAAGGGGTTTACGGCGGCGTAAACAGCGCCGACCCTTACCGCCTGAGTACGAGGTCCCTTAGCGCCATGGAGGTTTTAACACCTGCTTTTAGCAGGTGTTAAAATCCATGGCGCTAAGGGACCATGGAGTTAATTACGCCACCGTAATTTACGGTGGCGTAATTAACGCCTTCCCCACTCCCATTATGCCCTATGGGGCAAAATGGGAATGGGGAAGGGTAAATAGGAAAATGAGGATTTACCGCCCCGCCAAGGTTGGAATGGGGCGGTAAATCCGCCAACCACCATGGCGTAAACGTAGTTTACGCCATGGTGGTAAAGTCACGGCCCAGTCGGTAACTTACCGCCTGGGTCGTAATGAGGCCCATAGTCTTAACCACACCCACAAAGGTAATGTTGTGCTGGAAAGCCTGACCTATTACTCAGTTTTACTCTTGGAGGGTTGGGAATTTTGGACAATGGCACAAACTGCAATGATTCAAACAGTATGCACCACTTAATTTGTTATAAAAGCTGCCTGTACTGCACAACATCGAAGTATGCTGTAGCTTCCCGCCCGTGAATGTTCAGGGTCAGCCTTACGCATTACCCTAACATCAGAATGCTCAGCCAAAGGTACCAAATACCTTCTCCATCGATCTTTACTCTGCTGAGGTGTTTATGCTCGAGCAGAGTTCGCAAATTTCACTTATGGTTTTAACATCTTTTAATGGCATTCCAGTCCAAGGGATCGGAGGTACGTGGGCAGCAGCAGTTGGCAACTTGCCTTATGTCTGTTATGCCCCTTTCTACCATCAGAGCTGTAACCATGAGAAGGAGGTTTAGTTGTTTTTAATCAAACATTTTTTAGATGTGCCTGAACCACCTGCACATATTTCATGTGCCAACTATTCCATTCCACAAGACTGCATTTAGAAATGTAGTACTATTCCCTGAAACGTTCATATTACACAGCATTCTAGCTGCTTCTCAAAGGGGGACAGCAGGAAACTCAGGCGAAACCAGATATAGCATTGAAACCACAATTATTAATTTGCACCCAGGGAAGGGCGCTCAAAGCGGACGAGAACACATTGTGTACTTCCCGCTTTTTCCAGCCACTGCAGGCCCTACCCCAGGTGGTGCTATCCCGAAGAGGAGACCCACACACAATCCCTTGCTTGTCATGCACCCACCTTCTGGAACTCGATCCCGATGTCGACTCGGAATGCCCTGACAATTCTCCAATTTCTGAAATCTCTCCAATCACGGCTCTTTCAACAACACCTGGCCAGGACTAATTCCAATGAATACACACACCGACGCAAAGACCTCACAGTACTACACTACTGTTAAAAGATGGCAGCCCAAATGCAGGCTACATACACCGTGTACAGTGCTCTGCTGCTCTCGAGCTAGTTCCACACTTTAAACAATGAAAATAAAAGAAAACATTGTGGGGAGGCAGCATGGCTCTCCCCAACAGGCTCTTCCTGTTGCCTCCCCAAGTCCCCACCCTCTCTCCAACTCCAAAGACATCCCGCACCTGGGCCCATCCCTCTCACTCCCCACTTACCTGCTGTGTTCCTCCCACCTGCCGTCATGGAAATAGAAAAGGAACTACCTCCCTTTTCCTATGGTGGCAGCCATGTTGTTTTTTGTTTTTGGTATGCGCTCCTGCAAAATGCTTGGCTCCCATCTCTCATAAAAAAAAGATCTTGTTTTTTGTTTTTGTTATGGGCTCCTGAAAAATGCTTGGCTCCCATCTCTCATAAAAAAGAAAACTAAACTATCTGCACCCCGGATGAATTCCGGTGTGCGAATAGCAATTAAGCACTTGTTGGGGGGCGTACATGTCCGGTCATGGCCCACAGTCCTTGCATAGGCCTTCACTTCTCTCAGCCTGTTTAGACTCGGCCTGGCAGGCCGTTTCCAATCATGTATGCCCCCCAGCACCAGAGTAATAGCTATATTCCAACCCTGCCTCACTTGTGTCCAGATGGCAGACAGCTTATGTTCTGATTGCTGCCTCTAAAAGATTGTTTTATGGCCTAACCAAAGGTAGATAATTGGATTCAACAAGTACCCCTACTGTACTCAACTGTAGAACACACTGCCATCACCAAATCTTGGGCAGCAGAGATCTGAAAATGCTCTTTCAACTAACATAACATATAACAGTCTTGAATTAATAGAGTGGAAGCATTAACTTTCCAATGGGACAGGATGGTGGTGAAGTGGGGTAGTTTGGCCAATGTGGCCAGACTCTTTTGCAGTGGCAGAATCTGGGGAAGATGCAGAATCTTGCAGTGGTGGAGTAAAGTTGGTGGGAGGAGGGGTGCATAAACTTACATGGCCTTTTTGCAGCAGAACACCTGTCATAGGGACAAAAAGGAATGATATTTGCTCTCCCCTTCCCCCCACTGGTCTAAACCCTCTCTTCTGACGGCCTCTGTGGACAGCCAACATGTTCATAGTCTCTCTCTCCCAGGAGTGCATATTGTGCAGCATGGATTAAGGAATGGCAAGTCAGAGGATTGGCTGCTTGGAAAGTACCTTCAATTCCCTAAGTGCAAGGTTCTCTGGGTTAGTCCTTTCTTAGATTTCAGGGGGCAGACAACGCTCAAACTGTGTCCTCAACCAACTTGTACAAGTGATGTGTACAGTGTGATTGTCTTGGTCTTTGACTGTTTGGTAATGCCCTTCAGAAAAGGTAGTGGTTGAAAGATGTGCATCGGTCAGTTAGAATTGTGGCCTCATTCATTGCCATGTGAACAGGAATCTGCTTAAAGGACGGGGGCATGAGGCAGCTTTAGACTTCAACTAATAGGCCCTTGAAAGTCAGAAAACAGAGTGGTTGCAGGTTTTGATCCTGTGACCTGAAGTGTGAAAGGTTGTCTTTATGTGAATATACTGCCACCCATCTTCAAAATAAAGGCGACAGGATAGATGTGTCAGATAACACAGATATATACAGCTTAAGGCTCCCATTTCCTTTTCCATGATGCCTGGCATTTCAGTTTTATTTAGAAAGGGAGCATAATGATGGACACACAGAGACAGAGGGAATCAAGTGGTGGGGGTGTGAAGGGAGTAGGTGGGAAGGACAGGGCAGGCCACTGCATAAATAGGGGCCCGTTGCTTTGGTAAATGGTCAAAAGCAGTCTTACATAAATTGGTGGGAATGATTAACACCAAAGTGACTTAGAGCCCTTTGGGTAGCACGCATGCAATGGATGCGATGCAGAACAACTCTTAAACCAAATAATCAGACCTACTGGCAAAGCTCACTGTTTTAATAACAATTGTCTAAAACAGGGAGTTACAACGGACATCAACGGACATTCGCTTGAGCTTCTTGGCTCATTTCACATAAAAACACATATTTACACTAAAACTTAGTCATACGTGACGTCATACTACGTGGCAAATGAGAAAAACATACAAGAGTTGTGATGGGCTCAAGGGGAACATCTAAGTATACTTTCTATAAGGGTTGGGATTATAATTGGATGTTTACTGTCAGGGGGACAGTTTATGCCTACCTCTAAAATGTTTCATCTTCATCACTATTAAGCACACAGTATATCATTGCCTCTCAAACTTTAAGGCCTTTGTTATATGGCCATCTACAATTGGATGGCATGCTTGTGCCATGTTCCGAAGATTTGGTTAATTTAGCAGCAAGTTAGCTCATACCCATGTGTCAGGAGGTGGACTTGACTTTACCACCCCACCTAATTAGCCCAATGTCTCTCATCACCCTTGCCTTCTGCAATGAAGATTATCTTTGAACTTGGCCTTGCAGTGTATCCTTGTATGTGAGATTATAAGGGAGTGCAAGCATGCACTATCGCTTGTTCTAGAACTCCATGCCCAACTCTATTTCCATCCTTGGCTCACGTGACAGAAGATCATGAGTTGGACCATTTTGCAGCATTTAAATATCTTAAATGAATAAAACTTAGCAGGCCTGGTGTTCTTTGTCTGCACCTTAACAAGGGATGATTCAGCCTCTCACGTTTACCGCCTTTAAGAATAGATAACCAGCCTTGGCTGCTTTGATTTGGATACCAGGCCAAACATCCTTGCCATTCGTATCTACGATCGCAGCTAATTATTGCTGCAACACAGTTCTCTGATTCCCTTCTACATTGGTCCAAGCTTTCAAAATTCATGAAACTGATGTCCAGTTTCTGTACAATGGCGGGTCCACCTGCAGTCTATTCACTATGTATAGGCAGCTTCTAAGATTACTTAGTCTACTTGCGTAGCTGCATCTGTACAGTTATTGAACGGCTTGCATATTCTGCAGTGCACCACACATGTGCAATCTTCTTTTCCGCATATGAAAGTTTCTTTGATTCTTTACTTCGTCGTTAGTTTCTATAAGGTCCATACATTCTCTTCAGCCAGTCTTCTCAGTGCGTTACGTTTGTCTCTTGTGACGTACCAGCTCCTCTTAATCTCATTTTCATATTTCTCCAATGAGTTCCTCCCTCAGATTGTCGTCTCATCAGGAATACATTTGATAGAGTTTTCTCAGAGGGTACCATCTTTTGAATATTCGCTGTGTTATGGTCACAACTGCTGGTGTGAAGCATGGCACAATCTCAGGCTTCCAACATACAGGAGGTAGGGGTGCAGGATTACCTGCAGATGCATGCAGCTGCTCCTCTACAAAAGGGATGTGGCCATTGAGGAAAAGGGGTTGGTGGGCATCACAATAGAGGTTCCAAAGGAGGCTCGGGGAGAGAAATTGTAAATCTGGAACTGGAATAGAAAACGGGAGATGCCCTCACTTTATGTCAAATCCCAAAAAGTCTGGGAATGCCACCAAACAGAGGAAAAGGCCCACAAAACATTTGGACAACTTCTAGAAAATCAGGATTGGCTCAGATCATCCAAACAGACCCAGCGATCCTCAGGACAGGCCATTATAACATTAATATAAGTAACTAAAAGCAGGGGTGAAAATAGACAAACGTCACAGTGGTGGTGGGGAGGGGGCCAACGTGTCAAATGGTAGAGAGAGGGTGCCTTCAGATACTTTATGTTGGCGGGGTACAGTTACTTGCATGGTACCTTATTCCCGTTGTCTCAAAGGAACATTTTGGGGAAATAGTGTCAAACTAGTAGCCAATGGTATAATATAATGCCCATTGGGCCAGTGACATTGCCCAAAAACATGATAGGTTTTACATACAAAATGCAAATTTTGATGTTAGCTGCCAGCAGGGTATTGATCTGGTTGTGGTGTGATGCATGGTAAGATTTGTCAATTGGTAGTTCGTTATGGATACAGGTATCATTATGGATAAGGATATCCAGATGCATCGTACCATAACACCATATGAGACTGAATTAAGTCACGGTTGCAGTGTCTTTGAGGTGTCATTGGGGAGCCAGAAGGGAGGTCCCATGAAACCGAGTAGATACCGTGGTCGCTCGATTTGTGTCATGGGGTAGTGTCACCTGACATAGCCTCCCCTAGCCCAACACCACATCGCGACACACAACTTCAGCATTAAGACAACACACCACCACACTAACCCACCACAGACACACCAACACAACCCTCCACACTCCTTAGACACTACAGTGAAACAAGTGAACAATTCACATTAGCAACCTGGAGCACACATTTACCACTGCTGTAGACAAGTCACAAATTAGCTAAAAGCAAATTACTGGCAGCCTTATCTTTTCTGATCTGCACAAATCAACATTGGAATAAAGCATCATTGCCTTGTGCTGTGGTTGTCCCCTAGCCCAATTCTAGCCCAGATCCTGAATCTCCAAGAAACTGTGAAAAAAGAGGTGTTTTATGCAAGACTCACTAATATAACATAACCGGGCATAGCAAAGAGTTTCACTCTGTATCATTTGGAGTAGTACTCTGGCAGCCTAGGCAACACCAGTGGCTGTCAGCAAAAGATCAGGAAATTAATGTCAGTCTGCTATGCTATAATCTCTAGTGCAGTGACTGGCTATTAAGACTACATATCTGCCTGTCAAATTAAGTGATATGGGAAATAAGAGAGGGCACTGCAACAATAACCCAATGCTAGCTGGGGGCCCCAACGGCCACTAATGGAAAAGCACAAGGGGACACCACTTTGTCCCTAAAATCATGAATCTGCTCTATTGTCAAGCAGTCTTTTTTTAATAGCGTGAACTAAATTACAGTGAGATCAAATACTTGGATTAGGCAGTAAGCCTGGGATGTTAACGCCCTCTGCTAACCAGGCACTTAGCCACACACTTTCTGAGCTTTACTTGGAACAAATATATACATGTTGGCTTTCAAAGACTACTGTAATAATGCCCAATAATGTGTACTTGAAAAATGCACAAATCCCATAGTAAAGCAACCTGGCAGTATGTAAATAGTTATAGAAGCACGTTAAGCCTAAAGTATATCATTGTACCTTTATTTCCCACGTCCTGAATGGAAAACTCCAACTTTGAGAATGCAAAACAATAACCTGAAAAATCTCCTATTGTGCAGCACTGTGTTTTCAGAACGTTTTTACAAAATGCAGGGGGTGCTTTCACTTGAAAATGTAAATTGCATGGAGGGGACCTGTTACATGTTCCCTTTTGTGCAAACAGGTCCCCTGCATGCACTTTTAGTCATTTACACTATGACGTGCAACATCAATGTGTAAATGCAGGCGTGATCACCAGTAGGCATTACTTTTTAATGTGTGCAGTGCAAATTATGTAAATGCCACCTCCCATTTATGCATGGCAGGTGCTGTGTGCAATAGATTCCATTGGAATCTGCCTGCTTTTAAAAAATAGTCAGATTCCACAAGAATCCAATGCATTTGTGACAGCATGAAAATGTCATGCTGGTGCACATGTCTTCGTATGTTGGTGTGGATGGGGTGGTGCAAAAAGCAATTCCGTTCCGTGCCCCCTCTACACCACACAAATGAAAGAAAATATGTCATAGCATAAAAAGCATGCCTACAACCTTTACATAATCATTGTCACATGCTTTTATGCTATGTCATAGAAAACATGATACCTGCTCTTAAAGAAATAGTGTAAAAAGTTTACCTGGTAAAGCGAATGTCACAAACTTCCAGTGCATAATGTTAGCGACATTTATTTCATATCTACCTGTTGCAAACCCTTTTTTCCATGTCAAGGTGGTGAACGTCTTGGGTATAAACCCATCTATAATAGGCAGCATTCTTTTTTTAAACACTCTAAATGTTTTGAAAGCAGACACAGATTTTTTGGTTAACTGGTGCTGTGTGGGTGGAGGGCTTTCAGTTGGAAATGCCCCATTGCCTTGGCAGTTGCCTAAAAATTCACGCCTGAGAAAGGGCCTGCTGAAAACAAAAGGAAAGTAATTGCGCAGACTCCCAGACTCTGTTCGTCATCTGCATTTCGTCCTGCTCATGAAGCTTGGAAGATCCGCAGGTTCCTTCAGGAATGGCCCAGAATTTCGGGGGGGAAAGGGGCTGGAGGCCATTGGTGTTGTGCCCATGACCAAAACATAAGTACCGTCCCCCACAACAAAAGGACAAATCCTAACAACAACAAAACAGACCATATAACACCAGGACTGGCCCTCATGACATCTTTGAAACATCAAGGCTCAACCCCATAACATCAGCCAAGTCATTTCATGCCGCAAATGTAGTCGAGAGCACTTCATTATGCAGGCGGACCTCTCCAAAGGTGATCACAGGCAATGACCAGAAGCAGGATTCTGAGGAAAGTAGCACAGTTGCACTCCAAGGGAAGATTAACTCTTCTCAACAGTCACCTGACCCTTACATGGAAAACAAATCTCTCTCGGTAGGGCAGATGTGCTCCAGTGGCACCAATTATGGTACGTGGTGATTTTAAGCAGCAAATACATTTGAAAAAACTTGAAAACACAACTGCCCCAAAACCGACCCCCGGACTAAGTACCATCAGCGGCGGCAGAAGATAAGTGCTGATGTGTGGCAGATTTCACTTTGTGCACAGAGGAGCTCAGCCCTTAGTGGATGCTGTGCTTATGATGGCTCCCAATGACCATTGTGTGGATTTTGTTCACTTCTAGTCACAACCACTCTGGGATATTTCAAAAAGGGTCGCATACCGGTAATCTAAACAGTGCTCTAGAATGTAATGCTTTGGGATGCAGGATTCAATTTCAACATCTGTCCGGAACTTTTGGCATTCGAAACAACTTTGACTGTCGAAACAGTCACTAGGAACCGCCTCCTGTCCCAGGTGCAGAGTCTTTTCATCCCCTTTTGACAGGTTCAGGTACTTGATGCTGTCACAGCACACTCTCATGAATTTTAGTGATTAAAAATAAAGAGTATGCATCACACTAATAACAGGAAGACAGGCTGTTTTGCAGCCACATGACCATTCTAGACTCTGCATATTACCAAAGAAAGAGATGTGCCGCATAATCAAAATGCAGTTTGCCTGTGAAGTATAAGACATCCTTATTTATCTTATGTCTGAGATATACAGTATCTTACTAAATAAGATGGGAGCCATATTTCTTTTCCAACGTTTATGAGCATTAGAATAATAGCCCCTGATGGCTATTGCCATACAGCCTTTACTTACTCCTTTGACAGAAATCCAGTCGGTGCTAACTCCTTCATCACTAGTTGCCTCTACTTAAGGAATATGTAGGCGGCGGAAGCAACGCTATTTAGAGGTTGCAGGCGCATGCTCCACTATCTAGAGGCATTTCACCAATCCCATCTACCTTACAGACTACACTCAACAAGTGTTGTGGATAGGATGGAAGGAGGAGAAGACAAGCCCGCGCCTATCCAGAGAGCAAACAACTCACTGAAATGCAGTTAAGAAGTACTAGCTGTAAACGTTTTTGGGTGCAACTTGTGCTTCAGAACAGATAAGCCTGCTGGTACGACGTTCATTCAAGCCCCACTTTTTTTGCAGCACGTTTTGCTGAAATGTTTTCCCAAAAAAAAAAAAAAAGAAATATGTTGGGGAATATAAGGGGTAGGGTGCTGCATATGGAATAAATAATAGGCGAGAGGGGTTTGGGGCGACCCTCTCTAATAAAATAAAAAATAGAGGATTTTTTTTCAGCAAAAGATTTTCTGCAAAAAGTGCAGCGAAAAAGTGGGGGTTGAATGAACGTCGTACCAGCAGGCTTATCTGTTCTGAAGCACAAGTTGCACCCAAACACGTTTACAGCTAGTACTTCTTAACTGCATTTTAATGAGTTGTTTGCTCTCTGGATAGAATTGGCGTAAAATGAGCATAGAACCAAGCCTGCCTGTCTTAGACATGGATACTAGTTTTCTGGCACTCTAAAGAGCCCAACATGTTTCTATGGAGCATTATTAGAAATATGTGCAACATAATTCAGAGGAACCATACAGGATATTTTACCACTGGTTTTCCCAGAGATCAAAGGGAGGGCCAAACAATTAAAGATTCCCGGGGTCTGTAGGAATATGTGGAATTTGTGTGCACAAATCTGTGTAAAAATATGCACTTACTATATTTTGGTGACTCAAAAAAGATTTGGAATATTTGGAATGTGATATAGCGATAAACCTACCCCAAAGTAACAGCGATGAGCAAAGCAATTAGCAGTAGCATCCGCTTTAACCTTAATAGTGATATGGGCAGATTCAATTCAAAGGAAAAATGCCCCACAGCGAGCTTGCGACCCGTCTTTGCCATAAAAAAATAAAAACAGTCCATTAGATGGCTGCCACTGACTGGGACTCCAGTGTAGCATCCCGTCCACTTCCACGATGGTCAGCCGAGCCAGAGAAGGGGGTGTGTGGATGGAGCTTGTGACAAAGTGGTATCTTCATTTGTGAATTTCGGTAAGTGGCTCGTTTGAACTTTAAGTTGGTAGTGTCTGGTGGAGCGGTGAGAGGAGCAAGCAGAGGACTGTGCAAAGGTTGCTGGTGGAGTAGAAGAGAGGGCGTGAGCAACCAACAGCTTGCTCGTGATGCAGTCTTATAGGTGTTAGTAAAGCCCACTCTCTGAGCAACCTGATTGGTTGCTGGCACCCGCCCAGGTGCCAATAAGTGGACCAGTTGCATTTGGGTTAGTTAAGCCAATAAATGAATCAACGTGTTGCCTGCGTAGCCTCACCATTCTTAATTGTTTTTAATGGAATTTAAATATGCATTGCTAGGGCCCGGCAAAAGCTTCTGTTTTGCGTGTGCATTACAGCGTATGTCTTCTTTGGTTCGCAGATAGTCTGTCCCATGCACTGAGTGAGTGTAAGCACACACTTGGTATCTGTGCCTCTTTAATGGCTTGCACAATGGAAGATTCCCACACCAATCCTCTTGCCGGTGCCACCAACCAACAAGGTTTTGTCAACCCACCCAATTCACAGCTTTATCCTGCTCTGTGAAAATTCACAGGATGGATGGTAGACTGACATGCAAGGTAAAACATCCCAATTGAGGACCCACAAATGTAATTATAAATAAAGGAATGAAAACCGGCTTTACCTTCACCCGCAGCGATGAATTAGATCAAGAGTGTTGAATATTTTTATGAACCAAGATCAGTCAAAGTGATAAGCTCGGAAATGTTGCCAGTTAGACGTATGCTCATACTGTACCCTCTTTCAGCTACAAAAAGGTAAAATACCTTTAAGTATCAAATGTGCTGTTTCCCCTGCTATGATGGCAAACGCTTTCCTAGCCTTTTTATATGCAGTCTTGCAGTTGGCAAATTGCTCATCGTGTGTCTCTGCTGAATAACCCTGTAAATCAATGCTCTGGAGGTTGCAATAAAAATACTGTTTGTTGATGGTGACAAATCCAGCCTCTTAATTTCCATATATTCTCCCGTGGGGGAGAGAGGGAGCCAGGGGAAAGGATCATGTATTTAGTTATATCATTTTTGCAGCTTTTGTGATGGATGGGATATCCATGGTAATAAGGAGTGGAGTGATAATTAAGCGTGCCAGACTTTCTTTGCTTGGGAGTTCAAGAAAGAAACTAACAAGTTAATCAACAATAAGAGTAAATACTGAACACATTTCTTTTGTCTGTGAAGAACGGCTAAGGAACATAGAGAATACACCTTGGAATAAGTACCAATTGGGAATCAGAAGAGCCCACCATATTGTCAGAGAACACATAGCACTAAATCCAGCTTGAAGACTTGAAATTCATGGATCAGATCTGGCATTTGCCGAGTCTGCAATATTTCATCACAATACAAAGGTAATCAGGTATCGTCTCTCTATGGAGATGTTGTTGTTTCCAATATTCTAGGCCAGAAGCTGCCTTCACATTGCTTAGAGAAAGAAGGTCTACATGCAAACCTTTCTTCTCTTCCTCTTGGAATCATCTATCATACTTAGACTCTTTCCTTGTTATTGTAGACCCCCATTCTACTTAGGAATCCGGTATCATTCTCAGGAACTCTGGTACCGATTTAAAAGCTTCTGTTGTCTTAGCTGGAAACAGTCAAACTGTTCACAATCCATGGAAAGAACAATGCTTGCATAGTGTACAAAGATAAATAAAAAAATCAAGAAAGTACACTTTGTGATGGTGTCTACAAGACACATATCTAAATTGATCAGGGCTGATAAGTGGCACCAGGAGGTACAATGGACCATACAGGATTTGGCATATATTCTTCCATTAAATGTTAATTTTCACATATAATGCAGTATGTTGCCGCACTTTTGGAATTGTGACCCTGGCCTCTGCCAATCTGGCCGAATCACTAAGTGGTAAATGGAAATGCAACTGATTTATTTGAAAATAGAGGGGCAAACCATTTTGGGACTGGAATCTTGCATATTATGTTTGAAGATTACTTGCCCTCATTGCATACTGGGTTATTTCTGAGCTGGTGGGAAATCCGTTCAACTGCAGCCTTCTTCACTGCTATATCCTACCAGCTGAAATCCTCATTCCTTAAAGGACTGCATTCTGCACCTCAAGGTTTTTTTACATCCTAGAGATTTTTCTCCCTTGGTGGTTGCTGTGGTGCTCCCCTTTCCTTTCAGAGAACTCAGTGGGCAGTTGGGAAACTACTTGAGCTTGAAAAGAGCAGCAGACACCAAAAGCACACCCTTGGCTGATTATTCAATATAATGATGTAGAGAAAATGCCTTAGTGGTATTGAGGATGTATTTAAGGTGCAGGGGAGAAGGATGCAACCTTGACACCTAGGTTGCGTTATGTGCAACAAATACAAAATAAGTTCCCTAGTCAGGAACTCACGTCCCCTGCACACTATCCCCTGTACACTGTCCCCTGCACACTATCCTTTGTCTAGAAAACCAGACCAATAAATAGTAGTGTATAAATTGTCTGTAAATTAATTACATATGCTTTAGAAAACAAATAATCTTGAGAAAATGCTCATTCAAACACATTTAGGAAACCATCTTCTTTTTATTCATATTCATGATGTGGTAGTCAACAGGGGCCCAACGCACTACATAGAAGTAAGAAGGGTATCTCTCTGTGGAAAACCAGCAGATGTTGTATGCCTAAGCACCAGGGTACCGAGGAACAGTCACTGCGATGTCAAAACGATTTCTGGAGCGTGTTGTTCTGTCCAACTTCTATGTAGTGCGTTTTGAAACTGAGAAGCGAAAGCCATTTTTTTTGCTATGAGCGTGGCTCATATGAGATTGCAATATGGAGGACTGATCGACTTTGAAATCAACTTGTTATCTCCTAAATATTTCGGGAAGGATGAAAATCACAAGAAATCACCTATTGCCCCTGATGAAGAGTGTGAAGCACTCGAAACACGTTGGGCCCCTCTTGACTACCACATCATGAATATGAATAAAAAGAAGATGGTTTCTTGTGACCTAAATTTGTTTGAATGAGCATTTTTTCAAGATTATTTGTTTTCTAAAGCATATGTAATTAATTTACTGACAATGTATACACTACTATTTATTGGTCTGGTTTTCTAAACTACTTGAGCTTACCATTTTCAGCATTTACAGTCTACTACATATTAAACACAGGTCTGTGTTTCTAAATTGTTATATCCCGATGTGAACCTGACAGTTTTCAACGTCCAAAAAGGAAATGGATCAGCTCCAACAGCTGGTGGCTGTATTTCAAGCCCCAACTGCTCAAGTGCAACTTTGAAAGTGGAAAATGCCACCCTAAAGCAGGTTGTTGACAATCAACAATCCCTGGATGCACACCTGGGCGTCCGGCTTCTGGCAAGTTTGAAGGAGAGCCAAAGGGGATGCAAGAGGTCATAGATGCATGTAAAGTGCATTTCACTTTTAAAGATACTTCTTTTCCAACGGATCGTTTCAAGATTGGATTCATCATTTTCAATATGGCCAATGATGCATTAGTTTGAGCCACTCCTATGGTATAACTAAAAACCATATTGCAGATGACTAGACAGGATTTTTGAAAACTCAAAGAGCAATGTTCAGAAGAACTGAACTGACCTACACTTTCCAGGAAGTTTACATATCTTAGATCTTAGTCAAGGAAACCAAAATATACACACATGTGAACTGCTCCAAGCAGTTAGCCGCTGAAACAGCTTGACCCGAAGAGGCACTAATAACACTTTTCATAGAGGCTTGAATAAACACCTAAAAGACAAACTGACTCATATACCAAGAATTGATATTGGAGATCCCAGGAGGAGACAAAAGAGCAGCAGCTTGTTAACATGAAACACAAACTATAACAAAGAAGTATGCAGATCACAAGCAATCCATCAAACCCCTCTATTCGGTTGAAGACTTCATCTGGCTATCTTCACGTTTCTTACCATCTCGGCTTGTAACATTCAAGCTATTACTCCAATATGTCATTCCTGACATTTAATTTAATTTCTAACCATGCTTAAAATGGCATATTTGAGCCATAGACCCAAGCCTCGACACATTTGCAGATTTATATTTAGTAAATGTGAGAAATGCACATTACCTTCAGGCGAGGCTAAGCAAAAGTGTTCATAATTGTACATTGAACAGAAAATAGTGTTTTCATTCAAGTGTCTGGAATGGGAGCCAAGTGACCATGGTATTAGAACACTGTGCAGCGCTTAATGTAAACAATCACTATGACTGCTGTCCAGGCATGCTGGGATGGGCACCAAATGTTCCGATAAATAGTAAACATAGACTGAGATAGCAATATAACGACACAATAATAAAAAGACTACAGAACTTCCTGTGGAGGCTCATGCTGTCAGACAGCTTTTTAAAGTGGGCAAAAGGTGTGTTAGCGTTATTATTAGTAGAAACAACTTTTTGGCTTCCCACTGGAAAGATGTTGGGCACTGATATTGAACTTGTTTACCCAACTTGAACCTGCTGCTCATCTTTAAGCTGTTGCCCAACTTTGAGCCATGGTAGGCGTTAATAGTGAGAGCTCAGAGAATATAAAACGGGCTGCATTTGAGTCTGACATAGGGAGATTTGGCTGTGGACAGACCAGAAGCTTGCAATAAGACAAAGAGGCAGATAGAAGGCTGGTGAGGGAGCTGCACTGGAGCAGAGGGGAGGGGACAAGTCCCTCTTTTTCCCCTGGCTGGATTTTAAAGCCACTAAATAGAATTGTTGGCTTTGCTTTTCTGAGACATTTTTAGTCCCCAGTGGACTCTGAGCATAACTTTGGATTTTAATTCAGCTGCATGGAGAATATTTGTACTTTTCCACCCAAGGCAAGGTGGCTCACAACCTCAATTCTAATTGGCTACATGCTGGGACCATTGCCAATCCCAATTGACATTAACTTTTTTTGGATCATTTTTTCCTCAATTTGTATTCTTTGTGATTAATAGGCCACAGTGATTTTTATTGATGGTTTTTTATATTTTTGCCATTTTGGCTCCTTCAGCTCTCATCCACCTGCCTATCACAGATAGTGAGTATGGAAGGTTTTTTTACCCTTCGTTGATATCATATTGAGAAAGATATAGAGGTATTGCGCTATTGCAAAGGGAGGGGATTTTAGGTGTTTCTATGAAGATTGCCTAGCAAGATTTGGTAAAGTTGCCTAGCAAGACCTGGTGAGGCAGATAGTTGTTTTCTGAGGTGACTATGATGTCTTGGAAAAGCTTGATCATTTTTAGTCTTGAGTAGATGTATAAGCAGTGAAAATGATTGCTGCTCATTCCTTAATGACATTTTGCATTTTAAATGTGGTTTGCATAGTGACCATTATGGTAATGATGTTTCTTTATGACCTGGTCCAAAGAATAGCCAAGCATATCTCCTGCAGGCCTGTGAGAAAGGTTTACACGAACATGATCGCCACTCCCAAGACCCGGAGAGTCCCTGCAGGCGGCACCAGCTTCCCTACCATGTCCTCTTCAAACTGGAATGCTCTTCCCACACACCTAAGGATGATTGACTCTCATTTAGCCTTCTATAAAGCTATTAAAACAAGGCTATGTGTCTGATTGTTTGACTCTGTACTGGCTCTTATCTGCACATCTCGCCGTATTGTGGCCGGTTGCTAGCACCATTTAAGAACGATCTCTCCCATTAATGTAATGTATCATATGCTACCAATGAAACCTGTCTTCTCACTTCTGTTATTACCGATGTATCTGCAACCAAGACACCCATCTCTTTTCCTATGTAACCCTTGAGACAAGCTTACGTTCAAATACCTGTAACAGCGCCTCGGTGCCTTTGGGCTGTTAGTGTGCTCCACAAATACAAATAAATAAATAAGTAAACTTATTTCACATTATTTAAAGATGTACTTCATACATGAGAGCGTAAGAAGCACTCATTGAGTGTTCATTGCTGAGTGTCTTGATTGAAGCATTTGGACATGAACTTTAAGAGTGAGGCATCTAAGTACATGTATCGAGTATTGATGTGTTATATAATGGTACATGTCTTTAAATATACTTATGGAGGTTTACTGGAAGGTATGAGTAGTGGACTATCAATAAAAATTAATGTGACATTAGTAACCCTCTCCTGGGCAGATGAAAGCGATTAGCAGTCAACTGCAGGGGTTGTTGCCTTCTCTCTTTACTGATGAACAGTGAAAGGAAGATTCTCTTCCCTATCTCTATTCCTACCACTAACCCTGTGTGGAAGGGGCAGGGTCTTGGACACTCACCAGGGGGTGGAGGAGAAGCTCTGGACAGACGGGTGATAAAAATCATGTCACTTTTGCCGACCACGGCAGGACACGGCTCAACCTCTCCTACACCGTCAAAATATTCTCCCTATTTAGTGCCTTAAGAGGTGCTATGAGGGTTGCTACAGGCCTGGTGTTACACAGAATAACATACAGTCTAGTGAAGAGCAGGAAGTCTTTTCATCAAATACTCTCAACAGTTATCTAGATAAGAGGTATTAGAATGGCAAACCCACATGTTGATGTCCCTGTACCCGTAAACTGCCACCACACAGTAACCAGGTGGTTACAAGAAGGACGTGTTAGAGATGTCAACACTAACTTTACAGTGGCAGTGGCAGTAGCAGTAGCTGGAGGATTGCCATGGCACCCTATTTTTACATATATGAAGACACCTGGAGTCAAGCCAGGAGACAGGGAAAACCTTAGAACACATCCTTAGGTTCCACCCAAACAGGGAGGCAAATGACCCATATACCTGGGAGCATTATGACATTCTGGTGAGACATTTTGACAGTGTCCATGCTAAAGCTGTAAAATATAGATCCTTGGGAGCTGCTCTGGTAGCACCCATACCAATAATAGCATGGGAGGAAGGAACACTTTAATTTCAGAACTTCAAAGCCTTATTGGGATCATGCCTCACAAGGCAGGAGGACATTCCTAGATGATATTCCACTTAACTGAGTCAGCTAGAGGCAGCCTATTCTCAGGTCACTCCTCAGCAGAGGCAGAGTGTTATAGCAATTATAATGCCAACAGGTTGTAATCCACAAATGGAGCACTGTGATGGGTAGGTTTCTGTGTATAATGGGGTGTACCTTAAATTACAGCACTTGTCTCCATTCTGGGAGAGATATTGAACTCCCAGGGAGCAGAAGCATCAATGGGTTTAGAGCTGACAATAGCTGGGGCCAATGATTCCATGATCGAAGGAGTACTCATGCCCATCACAACAGGTGAGACTAGAAGTCTTCAGACGTCTAGCAGTATTGTCCAGTGACCTGGAAAGGAAACTCAGTTTGGTCCCATTGTAACAGCTACTTACAGTTCCCTATGCAGGGATCACCTGTGTAGATACCCCGGGGAAGGGCAAAGGAAGGCGTCAGGTGAGAATGAGCACTCTAAAATAGCAATAAATACCAGTACCACTAGTGCCACACCGGAACCAGGCAGAAATACCTGCTCTACTAAATGCAGAAAGGGAAGTATAAGGGCTTCCAGCATGCCCCCTACTAAAGACGAAAGGGAGACCTTTTGTAGTAGAACTATATCTGTAGAAAGAGACAGTACCAGTCCCAGGCAAGAAGCTGGTTGGAATAGGAGACTCTACCCCTACCTACCAGAAGCGGTGAAAAAAGTGCCTATCAGTTATGGGATAGGGCAAAGCTTAGGAAGCCACAAAGATACAGAGATGAAGACTAGCCTTCTCCTCCTTCACAGAAAGAGGAGAAACAGAGACCGGCATTGAAAGGCAGAGCAGAAGCCCGCCAGGGAGAAGAAAGGAGAAAGGAAGCAAACTGTAGCTTTACGAGTGGGCAATGGCAAACTCTCTAAACCAGACTCACAGGATGATACCAGTGACTAACGATCCAAGTGATTGGCTAGTGGTGCAAATGGACTCTCGTATACAAGTCTCCATGTTTAAAGATAGACACAAGAAGCTGTTACATCACATTATTACTACTCAAAAAGTAGAGGTTATTGCTCCCACAGAAGTGTGAACAATTTACACTGGGATGTATCTATACATGGACACTTTTTATATTCTTTTGAATCATCATATAACTTTTGAAGAATATAGAACTAGCTGCTATCCAACAGTGGGAAGAAACCACAGAACATGTTATTACGCCATGTTCTTTCGAAAGAGGGGCAGCTGCTACCTTTTTTGTATTTTTGAAAGGAACTTGGGGTTGGTGACACTAGGTTACCTGGGGAAACCGAGACGTGAACCCCTTGCTCACTGTGCTTATAGAGTCACAGCTCCACCTCACTGATGAGGCCCAACACGGCTGAAACACGTGTATGGGGTTGCTGTTGGTAATCCTGTTCAAAGGAGGTTTGCCTGACATTTTGGTGCCTGACTGCCCTTGTGGGTGGGACAAAGACTGATATGCAAATGGTTATTCCTCCTTTGTGAAAAGTACAGTGAGCAAAAAGTAGGTGGGTGAATGAGATGAAATGTGTTAGTATGTGTGTTTGAATGTTCTGGGTGGGTGTGTGCCTGTGTGGAGATGCAGTGTGAGTAGATGTAAGAGATGGTGTATGAGTGAGTGACTGGTGGGTGAATACATGGGGATGTGATAGTGTGTGTTTGAATGTTCTGGGTGGAAACATGGGTGTTAGACGCATCTGAAGGTTGTGTGCTATCTCTTCCAGTGATGTCACTTGGGGCAGGGGCAAATTAGATTACTTCCTGTGATGTCATCGGAGGTCAAGGGTCATGTGACATCACTTCCGCTACCCCAGGCAATTTGGTGAAATGACATCCCTGGGGTTCCACAGTTTTCATGGTTTCCATGTCTTCCACGTTATATTTGCTGATGTTGTACGTGTCCATAGGGTTTTATATTGTGTCTCTTCAGGGCAAAACGTTTATTTCTGTGACGTGGGCTACCCATGTATCATTAGTTACTGTGCTGATCAAGAATGTATTTGGCCTGCCTACACTTATTTTTACCAGAGCCCAAACTTGTTTGAGTCATTGGAGAATAGGATTTACAGCATGCATCATTTTTAATTTCTATCTGACACATGATGCTCCTTTAGCACATTTTTATACATGGTTTTAAGTTGTTTTATCTGTTTAAAATATTCCTCCAAAGGAGTTACCATACCTTAATTTATTTCGCGCATGGCCCTTCTGAGATGGAGCTTTCTGTCAGCTATTAAACTATTGTAGGTATAGCAGCCAATTTTGGGTTCCCTTCCTGCGCTTTGTTTACCCCATTCATTTATTGCCTCCACAATCCAACCGTCTAACTCATCTTGAGTTCTGCGTTTCGAAGACTAACCCTTGTATAGGATGTACTCAGGTTCCGGTTTAGCATGCTGATGTTATGTCTGGACCAATAAAGGTGATTGCCTTGTCTACTCACAGTGAGTGTGCCTTCCATGTGTGCCTTGCAAGCCACTTTCCAAATATCACTGTCCAAGTTTATTATGGCATGGTCACTATAATAAGTTTCCTATATAGTCATTGTACCCACTCTTTTCTAGTTAGACACATCTACAAACATATAGTCATGGGTGGCGTCTATGCCCTTCATGTGCCAAGTAGAATGGCTTGTTGTTTCCTCACTGGCTCCATTTGGCATGACCATCCCTATCCTGTCATGTAATTCATTAACACAGTGCCAAATTTGTCTCCTTTTTTAGTTTGCGGCTTAGTCTTGGGAATCACTCTTTCATATTTTTGTTACTTTCATTACCATTGGATAGCCGCAGTCAACATTAAAGTCACCACCAATGATCGTCAATATATTTGGGTTGATATGGTTGTTATGATCTCTGAAATTGTAGCTAATTTGTTCTGGTGATTAAATCCTCCCAGCGGATTATATACATGTATTGTCAAGAATTGTTTTCCCCTGTTTATTTGACCAATCGCAGCAATAACATGTGGTGTATTATTAAACATTTTGATTTCAGTGTAACTAAATGTATTTCTTACTCCTATAACCAGACCCTCCTTTGGTCGACCTTTGGGCCCTTTAGTGGCACCATTTATCAATATGCTGTAACTGTTCAAATGAAACTATGACCTCAGCCACGTTTCTTGGAGGAAAAAGATGACATGACAGCATAATTTAAGGTTCCGAGGTCAGGGATCAAGCAAGGTGGCTAAATCCTCTTGAGTTCCAGGTCAAAATATGTAGAGTTTTACTGTCTGAGCTAGAAACTAATCTTCTTCTGGGCAAGAGCAGAAGGGAACCAGGCCCAGTCCGTGTTTGTCTGCATATTGTGCCTCACAGGTATCACATTCTCCAACCTCCTGTGTCTTCCCTTCGCTGTACAAGTCACCCTTAACTCAGGATGACTAATGGAGCACTCTGAGTGCATGAGTGACCCCATTGATAGATCAAACCCCATTTTCAAGAATACCTCTAGATAGGACATTAAATATGAAACCACCTTGGTTGATTTACAGTGGATTAGCGATATTCCAGGGTAGAACGTTTCATATATCTCCACATATTCGATGTCCACAGAGGTCAGTACTCATAGTTCGGAGGTCATAAATAATAGAGACAGGAGGCATGACCTGTTAATAGCTTCTTCCTCATGAGGGTCAAAATGTCTTGAAGTGTAAAGCACTTGCTAGTGCAAGTTCCCACGGTGACCCGAGTTGTTTTAAACATTTCCCTATGGGCACCTCTTTGTGATGGTCCTGATGGCGAGACGAATAGAGAAACGGGAGCCGATTTTTCAACTTGGGCTTGAACAGTAATGATAAGGAAAGATGTTTGTTCATCTCTTCATGTCCAGGTTGCAACCTTATAGATGAAAGACTTTCTTTGTGTGTCGCTATATATCAGAGCCTTTTTCTGATCCCAGCCCCTCCAGTTTCTTCTGAATCAGCCAGACATCAAGGTTATTGCACTGTTTATGACCTATTTTTTTTACTGTTTTTTTCCTCCTCCTTCTTCGAGTATCGGGTTTGGGAGGTGAAGAAATTGATGTATTTTCCCCAATCATTGATAGAAGATAGAAGTTGGACTAGCGGTTCAACGTCCACCTGATGTTTTTGCTGTTTTTTGTCTTTTTTTTAATGTTTTGGTTGGTGAGCCTTCTTTTTCATGTTCCGGCCCCTGTCATTTGCACCATTTGCCGGTGAGGCAGGGATTCTTGTTAACATTTATATATATATAAATATATATATAAATACAATGCATGTCCAATAGCATAGAAAAAAAAGAGTCATCTCAGTTGTGCCAAAATCCCCTTTCTCTGATACATAGCTCTTTTCAAGAATGACAGGAATGCCCAAGCCATCAAGACAGAATCTGCTGCCAAAAGGTATAGCAAAGCCGGCCTGTGGTAGTGAATGTTCGATGACATGAAGAACAGTAAAATTGTAGACCTTCTAATGTCGCTATATACTGGACAAAACAGTATAAGGTGGTTCAGGTCCTCTCTGTCTGCCCCACAGGCCGGGCAACTTGGTGAATAGGGGTACCCTGCCCAATTTTCTGTGCTTCCCTTAGCTGTACGCAGTCAAATCTAGCTTGCGTAATCAGCCAATGAGCTCGTTGTCAGGAGAAGATATGGCTGAACTCATTCACCCTGCTAATGACAACATGATTTCTGTCCTGAGTAAGATCCAATTCCATTGAGCCCTTTTTATCCTTCATTGCTAGATTCACGATGCATTTATAGGACCGCAATTACCCAGAGGTCAGAAGACTGGCAGGAGGCGAAAGAATCTGAATGTTACTTCTAGACAAGGACGCAGCGATAAATGCTAACCAGGGGATTTCATCCCAATTTATCCTTTCCATGACAGACCTAATAATAAAATGGCATAGAGTGGCACGCTCATTAGCCCATTGCAAAGCCAGAAGATAGTCGGAGCTACCGACCATTGATCCTCCCAGAAATCCATGTCACAGGCAGAGGATCTCGGCAATCCCAATAGTCTTCTAAAAAACGTGTCTTCCTTCACCTCTATCTCTGGGGCTTTCATGTTATCACCCAATGATGCTCCATATAATGTTGCAGCCTTGGTCTGCACAGTATACACTTTTAAAACCCAATCCAGTGGTTTTCCCTGACAGCGAGACAAGAATTGGGCGATGCCTCCTACATATTGGGTCATCTTCAGAGATTGTTTGTTGACGTGTGCTTGGCCCGTAACTGACTCTGAAATTTAAGAACCAGATAATCGAATTCTTTAACTTTGGGGATGATATCTCCATTGCAAGCCATAGGGCGCATTTCTACCGATTTCTTCCTGCCCCCGCACTCCAATTACTGCATATTTTGAGGTGTTGATTTTTAGCCCCAAGTTGTTCATGAAAAACGCATAGGCATTTATCAAAATCTGAAGGGCCCTTGGGTCGTAGCTATCAGCACTGTATCATCCGCATAAGCCAGGACTGGAAAGGCCCTACCCCCCAAACTTGGGTAGGCCGTCCCCGTATCCACCAGGGTTTTCAGGAGACCGTTGATGTAAAGTGTGAACAGAATTGGGGCCAAGACACACCCCTGGCGAACCCATCTCCCCACATCGAAGCACGTTGTGCAATGACTCCCCTGATCCACCGCGCACACACATCTGATTTTCCAAGTGAAGTTTCCTCTGCACACTAACAATATTCTTCGGGCAACAGATGGACCTGAGCACGTCCCACAATGTTGATCAATCCACCTTGCTGAAAGCCATGCTCAGGTCCATGAACGCCAGATACACTGCCTCGAGCCTGCAAAAGGCAGAGTTATGTAAGGACATATATATTTTACCAAAATATAATGGCATTTTTTTATTACAAAATGTAGTGGCATTTTTGTTGCCAGCAGTAATATTGCATATATATATATATATATATATATATATATATATATATATATATATATATATATATATATATATATATATATATATATATATATATATATATATTTTTTTTTTTTCAAAAACAGAAAAAAAATGCCCTAGGACAGGGCAAAATTCGACGGATTGCACGCCCAAGAGCAGCTGAGAAACGAAATCCAGTCTCAGCAAGGAAAAGGCATGACAGCAAATCCAGGCAGGACAAATGTTTCTTTATTAATAAAAAGGTGCAGCAAAAAGGGAAAGCCTGGTTACAAAACGACACGTTTCACGGTACACTGACCGCTTGTTCACGTAGGTAGGGAGTTTCATGGAAGAAGGACTTCTTATATATGCTTTAAAAACCTCTATGATACAAGTGCATAGAATGTCCCCATTCACAAGGTGGTGCATAATGATGAACACATGGCAGCCATCTTAAAACATTAAAGGCACTTCAACATGCAGTGTGTTAAGTAAAAAAAAAACACATCGTAAGTGTCAATACATCAAACAAATGTTATAAGATTAAGAATATAGCAACAATTGCACAGATGTGCTGGCTGCGAGTACTGTGGAGGAAAAATGGCAAAAAGAAAGCCTCAAGTACATAACGTGTGTCAAAGGAAAAATATATATAAAAAAATATATAAATATATATAAATACACATCATTCAAAATAAATGTGTGTTTACCAATGATATGTCTGTCAACAGAGGCTGGTACCCAAAGTTAAATAAAGTAAAAAAATAATGCCATACTAAGGCAACCGCCAATAATGACGAGCCCTGCCTGGTAGATCTGCCCATGTTATAACGTCTGAAGCAGCCATTACCACAACACAGTCCAAGCAGCCCCACAACATAATGTGTTCACTAGACAAAATGTAGCCATTCTAAGTGTCCACCATTGGTCTCGCATAAACAAAGATATATAGTCATGTAAGTCTGAGTTTACGCATACATATGCGAGGTGTAATACAAATCGAACTTAATAATGCAGTCTTGAGACAATGTAAAGTGCTAAGTGCTTTAGCAGCAATTTTAAAGTGCTTAGAGCAATAGCAGCAGTTGTTAAGGTGCATAATATTTAGCAGCAAGGTAGGGAAAAAGTTTAAATGAGAGAAATGTCCACACAACAACAATGATAAAATGCACAGTGCTCTACGTCCATGGATGCACAAATATGTTCCTAAGTGTATAGTTCATGTACTAAGTAACATAATACAATTTGACAATCAGATAGATAAAAGAATGAAAGTCAATAAATATATATATCTCACAAATAGATAAAATAACGATGTCACTGCTGGAACAAAAAAAAATGCATACATGGACGGCTGTAAAGTAGACAACAAATTTATCCCCAATAAAGTGCAAGTGCAAAAAACTTAAAATTGCCTACCATGAATGGTAAACTATTCCCTATAAAAAAATCCTCAAAACCCATTACGCTCGATGAGCCCAGCAAAGAAGATAACATCACTGGGAAATTGTTACCTTAAAAAGACTACATACCAAGCTACAAGTAATCTATCGACAATGGAACAATGCGAGACAAAAAAACGAGATATGGGGACAGAGTAAAAAAGCAATTAAGAAGCCTAAAACCAAGTTATATAAAAACAAATTGATCAAAGTGATAAATATCAATATAAAATACCCTCCTAAGAATCTTGTTAAAAACAATCATATGCAAGATATGCTTCACAATCATTTGGAGAAAGATCCTGTAAGATGCATCAATAAAAAAGAAGAAAGAAGAGTTAATATACATTGATACATAGGAATATGGACCGGAATGGAAAAGTATTGAAATATTAAACGCACTGGGGGTCACTCTTGAACATTGCAGGTACCTAGTATTGCAAAAAAGTACAAGAAAATTCACGAAGTATACTTAATTGGTACCTAAAAACGTATATAACTCTTCATCAAGATTGTGGCCCCTGGGTTTTTTTGTTTCAAGATCGAGAATGGACCTAGTTTCCAGTTGTTTCAACAGTAACTCCCGGTTACCACCTATGGGTAATTTAGGCACTGTCCGAATACCAAAGAAGGAAAACTCCTCCAATTTACTTTCATGTTGAGACTGAAAATGCAGAGCCATCGGATAGTTGGGATCAACATTTCTTATGGCTCTAATGTGTTGAAGCATTCTCAGCTTCAATTTACCCTTTGTACTGCCCACATACCACATATTGCAAGGGCAATTCAAAACATAAACCACAAATTCTGTATCGCAAGTGATTCTAGATGCAATTTGAACATTATTACCCAGGCTAGGATGTATATAACACGTCTTGTTGACTGCATAAGTGCAGGCTTTGCATTTAGAACACTTATGAAAGCCTTGTGATTTGGTGTTTAACCAACCATCAGTCAATGCATTGTCAATAGGTCTCATAAAGCTGGGAACTAAGGTATCCCTAAATGAGGTAGATCTGCGAAAAGTAATATTAATGTGATCTCCCAAAATAGTATTTAGATGTTCATCTGATTTAAGGATATGCCAATGACGTTGCATGACTTGTCAAATCTTGTGGGCACCCTCACCATAAGTCAAGATAAGACGTGTCTCACTGGGTCTGTGGTTCTATGTTCAGGGATGTCAGCTGACAAAAGTTCAGAGCGATCAATCGCTCTGGCTTTATGGAAGGCTCTCTCCAACACTTTTTTGGGGTAACCCCATTGCTTAAATTTGTTGGCCATGAGGGTACATTCGCAATCAAAAGTTTCGATCTTAGAACAATTTCTGCATATGCGAATGAACTCCCCATAGGGGATACTCCATTTTAAAGCTGTGGGGTGATTACTCTTGGCATGAAGAGGGATATTAGAACTAGTAGGTTTTCTAAACAGACTAGTAGTCAATTCACCTTGAGCCACAGTAACAAGAATATCCAAGTATGTGATAGCAGTCTTGCTGTGGCTCTCCGTGAACTGCAGATTCAGGTCGTTGATATTAAGTACTGCGACAAAATTCAACCATTCTCCACTAGTTCCTTCCCAAATGATAAACAGATCATCTATGTATCTCAGCCATAGGGCAATCTTGGATGTGTGGTAACAATTTCTAGGATCCCATACAACAAATTTCTCCCACCAGCCCATCAACAAATTAGCATAGGAGGGGCAAATGTAGAACCCATAGCAGTACCTTGTAATTGCATGAAGAACTGCTTGTTGAAAAGAAAACAATTATTGGTTAAACAAAGCGAAATCATTTCCAATATCATTTGAGAATGTTGGAGGTAATTCAAAGATCTGGTATGCAAGAAATGTTTACATGCTTTAAGACCATCTGTATGTCTAATTGACATATAGAGAGAGACTACATCAAGTGTTGTTAATAGATAAGTAGATTCCCATGGTATCCCTTCTATACGACTGAGAAAATCTTTGGTGTCACGAAGATAAGAGGACAAGGTGGTAACAAAGGACACCAAAGACTCATCAATAAATCTCGAAGTATTTTCTAACAAGGCACCACATAGGGTGACTATTGGTCTGCCAGTAGGCCTTATAAGGCTCTTGTGTACTTTAGGCAGAAAGTAAATAGTTGGAATAACTGGGAATTTCGGATGGCGATAAGAACAAATGTCCTCATCCAACAGGTCTTTCTCTTTCCATGTCTGTAAAAGGTGCTCTAATTTGTCACTCATGGTTCTAGATGGATCATTTAGTAGTTTAGCATAACAGTCCTTGTTCAGTAGTTGTCTATGGGCCTATTTGATATAATCATCACGATTCATGAGGACGATATTCATACCCTTATCTGATGGTTTGATAATGCAGTCCGTCATGGCACTCAAACGTTCAATAGTGCATTGTTGTGATGCAGAAAGATTAGTTTTATGAGGCACTCGTCTCTTCCTGATTTTTTATAGATCCTGAACAACCAAATCTTGAAAGGCCTCAACATGTCCCCTTGGATTAAATACCGGGTTGAAGCGTGATTTAGCTTTGAGTTGTGTCTTTCCAGGCCAAGCTGTGTCAACATACATGGAGGCAGATTCTTGGTCCCAAACATCCATGTCTCGATCCAAATCGGTTTCTAGATCTTCCAAATCTCTTAAAGTAAATGCATCATGAATAGAAACATCAGTTCCTCCCTGGAGATTAGATTTTGATCTAGATTTTGGTGGATACATGCTGAAGAATTTTTTCAATCTAACTTTACGCATGTATTTGTCGAAGTCAATCCGAGTTTCAGCATAGTCATATCTGGTCGTAGGGCAAAAGTTGAGGCCCATTTGCAGTACATTGGTTTCATCAGCGGTAAGATGGTGGGTGGACAAGTTAATAATAGACATATCCGATTGATCCATTGTCATGTTGGTTATTTCTTTACTCCAGAGCGTGTTAGTCACCCTGATTTGTCCGCGCTCGATGTTGATGCTGCGCCTTCCCCGCCTTGTTTTTTTTTGGCCTCTTAGACCAGAGGCTTTTCCTCTTCCTCGGCCTCTGGTTTTCTTGCCGCTGTTTAACCTTCCTTCCATACCCAACAGTCTCATCTCCTCTAAAAAATTAAGCTTTCTAGAGGGCTGTTTACCTTCACTCTCAGTAGTTTCAACATCAGAGGAGGATATATCAGTAGTGATTTCATCAGTGGTATTAACTGTTTGTTTAGGGAGCTTCTGACGTAAGGTCTCAAACCGTTTTGCAAAGGTCAGTACTCTTCCTTGTTCATAGTCTTGTTTATCCCTGATGAATTTCCTTTGTTTATGTAATTTTATGTCCTCCTCGTACGCTTTGTATCCATTTTCAATGCTAATACAAAGGGTCTTAACCTCCTCACTTGGATCAAGCTTTTCCAGTTCCTCCTCAATATCCTGGATCTTAGCCAATAACTTGTGACGATCCGTACGGGCATATTTGATCAAAATATTCAAAAATGTGACTGAGCAGGTATTGCTGGATTCACCCCATTCCTGTAGCATAGCAGGATCCTTTTCTTCAAAAGAAGGTGTGGTAAGGATACGCAGGTCTCTCGGAATGCGGCCAACATCAATATAGTTCTGTAGGGAGTGTTCCTCCCACCACTTGCTGATCTCGCGACGCCTACATTTTTCTAATTCTTTAAGCAATCTAATTTCATTATTAGATGGTAAATCCAGGGTAGGCACTGGTAGTATAGGTTTATTGGCAGGTTGCGTCTCACAAAAAAGTGAAGCCGCTTGCATTTTTCTCAGGTTTTCCCTTTCTTGTTGTGATGCCATGGTTAGTATGCACTGAGCCGCCTGGATGCGTGAAAAGCCCCTTCAACTTTAAACAGTGTTAGCTCTTTTAGCTTGAACGCTAATGCAGTGTACGTGCTAATATATCCGTGCGGATAGTCCAATGGGCGCTAGGCACAAGTAGAAACAGGCAGAGACAAAACATCCATGTGGTCCTACCTGAGCAGCCGGCACTTTACCGGGTCCTCCGATGCAATACCAGTCTGAGACACAGGCAGGATACAGTGGTGCTCCGTAGCTCCGCAGCCTCACCACACGAAGTCGAAATGGACAGTCCGGAGCGCAACAAATAAGCCCTTCACAGGATTCGAGAGGGAAACAGATTGTGCGCTTCAAATATAGTGGATGGGTGCAAAGTCCAGCGTTGTGAATCCCATGGCACGGTGATATTTTCAAAAACAGAAAAAAATGCCCTAGGACAGGGCAAAATTCGACGGATTGCACTCCCAAGAGCAGCTGAGAAACGAAATCCAGTCTCAGCAAGGAAAAGGCATGACAGCAAATCCAGGCAGGACAAATGTTTCTTTATTAATAAAAAGGTGCAGCAAAAAGGGAAAGCCTGGTTACAAAACGACGTGTTTCCCGGTACACTGACCGCTTGTTCACGTAGGTAGGGAGTTTCATGGAAGAAGGACTTCTTATATATGCTTTAAAAACCTCTATGATACAAGTGCATAGAATGTCCCCATTCACAAGGTGGTGCATAATGATGAACACATGGCAGCCATCTTAAAACATTAAAGGCACTTCAACATGCAGTGTGTTAAGTAAAAAAAAAACACATCGTAAGTGTCAATACATCAAACAAATGTTATAAGATTAAGAATATAGCAACAATTGCACAGATGTGCTGGCTGCGAGTACTGTGGAGGAAAAATGGCAAAAAGAAAGCCTCAGGTACATAACGTGTGTCAAAGGAAAAATATATATAAAAAAATATATAAATATATATAAATACACATCATTCAAAATAAATGTGTGTTTACCAATGATATGTCTGTCAACAGAGGCTGGTACCCAAAGTTAAATAAAGTAAAAAAATAATGCCATACTAAGGCAACCGCCAATAATGACGAGCCCTGCCTGGTAGGTCTGCCCATGTTATAACGTCTGAAGCAGCCATTACCACAACACAGTCCAAGCAGCCCCACAACATAATGTGTTCACTAGACAAAATGTAGCCATTCTAAGTGTCCACCATTGGTCTCGCATAAACAAAGATATATAGTCATGTAAGTCTGAGTTTACACATACATATGCGAGGTGTAATACAAATCGAACTAAATAATGCAGTCTTGAGACAATGTAAAGTGCTTAGTGCTTTAGCAGCCGAATAAAGTGCTAAGTGCTTTAGCAGCAATTTTAAAGTGCTTAGAGCAATAGCAGCAGTTGTTATATATATATTTGGCAGTATGACATTTAAATGTCTTATTGGTAGTATGCAAAGTACAGAATTTACAACACAGCCAAGCCCAGCTTAAAAACTGCAGTGAATGAAATACACACATAGAAAAGCTTAGTGCTGCCAGGCCAAATATTAAAGTGCACCATTTTTATTGGATACCTTATACATGGAGACTACATTACATTATATAACTGACTAACAGCATTAACATTGCTAAATACTAATTCTAACTTCCCTAACATTATAATGTAGTCTCATGTGTAAAATTAGGTGAAAATCCATGTTTTAGTGGCATTACTGAAATTCGTTTTTAAATACACACTGGGGTTTACTTTAGCTTGCAGGGAGCAGAAAGAATGCTGCAGCAGGGAACCAAAATGAAACAATTATTCTTTTCTGAAGCTCTCATTGTTCTGAACATGAGGGTTGTTACAGAACACATCCTTGTTAACCTGATTGGGGAAATTATAGGCAAACATGCCACGTCAACATGGGAAGGATCCAAGCTTTCCCGATGGCAAAAATTGCGAAGAGGAGTTTGTTCGTGCTGGGCTGTGAAGACTGACAGAGTTAAAAAGGGGTCATAGCGCTGGCTGTGAAAGATATCTTGCTGGTGCTCCCCACACAAGATTACAGAATCATTTTGCGCTGACACTGTGCCTGCATTTGCGAAAATAGCAAGGTCACGCTGGGAGCTTAAAAGAAATACTAATCTTGGTAAGATATGTACGTGCCAAGTGAGGACCATGGGAAATGCCGTATGAGTGGCTGAGGTTTATCACAGGGCAGGGAAGTCAGGAAGTCACTGCATATTTATTTTTCGCCATGTTCAGAATGTGGCAACATTAACCCATGTTTCAAAATATCTGCTTGTTCTGTTTCGTTTTCTTTTGTATGCCAGTTGACGATGCAATGTACCCATGTTAAGAATTAATGATATGTGAATAAGATTTGTGCATAATATAATGAGTGTATAAAAAACAAATGTGATTTCGGTGTCATTTTTGCATCTGTGAACTCATTTATATATATATATATATATATATATATATATATATATATATATATATATATATATATATATATATATATATATATATATATATAAATTATACCGGGGAGGTTCATTCCTGTTCAGTAGTGCATTTGTCAATTTACTACTGCAGGTAAAATAACAACCCAAGAAGCTAATAATATTCAGTGATAAAGCAGGTTTGTGTGTGTGTGTGTGTGTGTGTGTGCCTTCCTTGCATGCTGATGGGAAGGAATCTGATATGATATATAGATTACTCGATGTCCATGAGCCAGTGATGCCTAAGGGAACATAGATTACTAAATGTAGATAAGCCAGTGATACCAGCCACAAACTGTAGGTGGCGCTCTGAATAAAATTATTGGGTTTCTAACAGTGCATAAGTCTGGGGCTCTCTACAGCCAACTAGAGGTATTATAATGGAAGGGAAGGTTTGGTTTAATGATGGGTTTATACTATAAAGAAGAAAACCATGCTCACAACTATACCACAGAAATAATTACCGCAAAACAAAATACCACTAAATTTACCACCAATATAAGCCAACAAGGTTTGTTCACTAAAATAATGTGATGCCACACTGTCATGATCTCTGCTTCCAAAAGATCAGGACTTGCCCGACTCCCTTGGAAGCAGACCCATAACCCCGGTTCTGAGTGCCAGCCAGTCCCAATTGGGACCTTTTGGACCCTGTCCTGGCGCCAGTGGCACCAGGCTCATAAAGATGCCCAGTCCCAGCGCTGGAAGCGCCGGGCTCATAATGCTTGGGTGGACTTACCTGCAGCAGACCATGCTGCTTACTTACCTGCCAGTTGAACCCCTGATCCTCTTCTGTTTGGGACTGCTTTTCCTGTTGGGTGGGGCAGGAGCCACTCCCTAGGTTCAGAACACTGGAACTCTTCTGGAAAGCAGGAACTCTTTTCTTACCGAGGCGTGGCTGTGGAAGGAGACACCTAAGCACTACAGGAGGCTATTTAAACCACACCCGATGGATGAATCTTGCTTTGCGTTATTCTGCATTCTCTGCAGCAGAACGCTCATCGTGTCTTCTGCTTCTGATCCTGGGCCTAAGGGAACAAAGGCTTACCATCCTGGAATCCAGTCTTCAGCAGCACCTGTAAAGACAAAGAAAGAACAGGTTAGCACTACGGTCTTCAGTGGCAGCGCATCTCTTACCTGGTCCATCGGCTGTCACCAACGCCTCGCGCTGCATTCCGGCATCTGAAAGACAAAGGCTTACCTACTCTTTGCATGCTCCGGAGGTCTTCGCACTGCATTCCGGCATCTGAAAGACAAAAGCTTACTAGCTCTTCGCACGCTCCGGAGGCCTTCGGCGCTGCATCCCGCATCTGAAAGACAAAAGAAGGTGCGTTTAAAGACATTGGGCAACTTTATTACTCACGTGCCATTACTCCTTCCCACGCCGAATCCAGTGGGTATTCCAGCACCCTTCAGCTTCTCTAAAGCTCCGAACTTGTACCTGCAAGATAAAAGGGACAGTTAGTGCGCATCGTGAAGCAGGCTACAAGCGCTTACTTAAGTGCTTCCAGGCGCTTCTATTCCTCACGCGGGTTCGATCCTCAACTCTCATCAGCCCGCCATCCGCCATCGCCGGAACCCTGCCTTACAAGAGATATCATTACAAAAGACATTTAAGACATTTGAAGTGCCCAGAACTTACCGTTCGTGCAGTTAACGACGGACAGCAGTCCTCCGAGGTCAAGAGGCCTGCACCCTTATCCAGTGAAGAAACTGGTTACGGCACCCTGCCCCGAGGCAGATGGAGAGCTCGGCGTTCACTTACCTAAGGTGAGAGTGTTAACCTTTGGGGTTCTACAGGAGAAGAGAAAGGGAAGAGGAGAGAGGCACCCAATAACCCCAGTTCATTAATCCCATATTTTCTATCTGCAGACATCTTACTCTTCGAGTCAGACATACAGTGCACAGAGGTCCAGCCCAAAGAGCCAACCGTGTGTTACACATCACCTTGAAGATACGGCATTCACCCAGTCAAGACCGGCGCCTCTGCGGGAATCAGGTGAGCGTTACAGAACGCAAAGCCTACCGCAAAACTCCCACCCAGGCGCTATGGAAACCTCGGATACCGACCCCCTAGCCCAGTTACTTGGGGAACTAAGAGCAGAAGTGCATGCAGCCCGTCAGGAAACGAATGCTCCAAGAAGGGAACTGATTATTTCCAAGGAGCCAACAGACGATCTCGCTAGACAATTGCTACAGTCACAAGCCGGACAAACTCCGTTACCCGCATCAGGGGCAAATCTTCCTTCAACATCCTCTACGAACCCAGTGCAGATCAACCTACCTGGGAATGTACCTCTGGCTCCGCCCGAACGATTTTCTGGTGACCCAAAGAGGTTTGCAGTATTTATTAATCAGTGCCGGTTGCACTTCTTATGCCGGCCAGCAGCCTTTCCAACTGATCAAGCTAAGGTAGCTTTCGTGCTTTCGTACCTTAGTGGCAATGCGGCAGGCTGGTCGATCCCTCTAGTTAATCAAGATGATCCGTTTCTCCATGATTTTCAAGCTTTTCAGCTCAGTATGGAAAAACTGTTTGCAAGACATTCACAGGGGCAGGCCTTGGACAATGAGCTCCTTTCATTGCGACAGGGTAATCAAGACCTTTTGGCTTATTTTGCGTCTTTCAACAGACTGATAGTGGAAACTTGATGGCCTGAGGACAAAAGGATTACGCTGTTTTATAGAGGTCTACGTGGAGAGCTCAAAGATGTGTTAGCCCAAGTAGTGAATCCCCCGCAAGACTGTTCGGACTATATTGACTTAGTCGTTCAAATTGACCACAGACTGCAGAACAGGAAGGCCGATCGTTCCAAGTTTGATGCTCGAGTATTTTCCAAACCACCAACTCCTACCAAAGGAGTAGACTCCGGGGAACCCATGCAAATAGGGGGCCTGAAAGGACCACTAACACAAAAGGAGTGGGAAAGGAGAAAACAGCTGCAATTATGCCTCTATTGCGGAAACTCGGGGCACTTTATTCGAGACTGTCCGGTGAAACCAGCCAAGAAGGCAGTAGGAGCTGCAGTTACCAGGGTCACAAACTCTGAGCAGGGAAACGACCTCGCCCGACAAGAATAGAGGTCCTCTTGCCGAGCGTTAAAACCAGTTCCGTGACCTCGCATTTCGTGATACCTATGGTCCTCTTTAGCCCTGAACATCCGGATCGATTACATGCGATTGAAGCTTACGTCGACAGCGGTGCTATCGGCAATTATGTGGATCATGAAATGGTTTTGAGGATGAATCTGACTCTTTGTCCAAAGGCTGTAAAGGACGTCATTACTACGGTGGATGGTACGGAGATAGCCTCCGGACCAGTAACGCATACCACCCAAGAAGTGACGCTAGTAAGTCAAGATGGACACCATGAGAAGATCGTGTTCGATGTGATCAAGGCCCCTCAGTTCCAGATTATTCTAGGAGTTCCTTGGTTAGAGAAGCACAATCCTCAGATCGATTGGCGAGCAAGAACGGTTCAGTTTCCAGAATGTGTCTCTAATTGTCACCCTCGACCTGGTGTTGCACTGGCAGCAATTTCCTCGGAGGCTCCCCAGTTACCTCCTGAATACCTAGAATTCCAAGATGTTTTCCGGAAGGATCAGGCTAACTCTCTACCTCCTCATAGGTCTTATGACTGCCAGATAGACCTGATACCTGGATCTACTCCTCCTTGTAGTAGAATTTATGCCCTCACCGAGCCTGAGAATCTTCACCTCCGACAATACCTGGATCAATACCTAGCGGATGGGTTTATTCGTCCTTCTAAGTCCCCTGCTTCCTCAGCTTTGTTCTTCGTTCCAAAAAAAAGAAGGGGACCTTAGAACTTGTATAGATTATCGCGCCCTGAACCAGATCACCGTTAAGAATAGATATCCGTTACCTTTGATCCCTGAACTCCTGGACCAAGTCAGAAAAGCATGCATATATACAAAGCTGGATCTTAGAGGAGCCTACCACTTGGTACGAGTAAAAGAGGGCGATGAATGGAAGACGGCCTTCCGCACCAAGTATGGGCTATTTGAATATCAGGTCATGCCCTTCGGACTTTGCAATGCCCCGGCCGCCTTTCAATATTTTATGAACAATGTCCTCAGAGAGCTCATAGATGTGTGTGTTGTTGTTTACATTGACGACATCCTCGTTTATTCTTCATCGGAAACTGAACATCGGAAACACGTGAAAATGGTCCTCGAGAGATTGCGTCAACACAAACTTTTCGGTAAATTGGAAAAATGTGTTTTCAACGTGACTGAAGTTGAATTCTTGGGATTCATATTGTCACCTAGCGGAGTGCGTATGGATTCAAAGAAGGTCGATGCAATTCTCAAATGGCCATCGCCATCCTCCGTAAACGGTGTTCAAAGCATGTTAGGCTTCGCTAACTTTTACCGCAGGTTTATCCCCGAATTCTCTCGAATAGTCCAGCCCATCACCGCCTTGTTAAAGAAAAACAAACGTTTTGAATGGTCTACCGAGGCGGAACAAGCTTTCCAGAATTTGAAGACTAGATTTATCTCTGCACCGATCTTAAAACATCCTCGCCCAGAACTCCCCTACATCGTTGAAACTGATGCTTCGAGCCTTGCCATGGGGGCAGTTCTATCACAAAAGGACCCAGTAACCCATCAGTTGCATCCCGTGGCATTTTGGTCCCGCAAATTCTCGCCTCCTGAAATCAATTACACTATTACTGATAAGGAACTTCTAGCTATCAAGTCCGCCTTTAAGGGTTGGCGGCATTATCTTCTGGGGGCCCGACACACCGTTACTGTGATTACAGATCACCGAAACCTGCAATATTTGAAAACCGCAAAAGCTCAATCCTCTAGGCAACTCCGTTGGGCACTATTCTTTGTCGAGTTTGACTTCATAATTACCTATCGACCTGGTACAAAAAACGGTAAAGCTGATGCCCTTTCTCGGATGGGAGTGGAAGAACATTTGATCAATCCTAAACCTGTACCTATCATTCCCGAACAAAGAATTCTAGGTGTAATCGCCACACAATCCATAGAGGAAGTTAAGGATAAAGCCAGGCTACTGGTAACTCCAGCAGACATACAGAATTGGCATCTGCAGGGAAAGGACTTTACGGTGAAGGACAACCTATTATATTTCCAAGAACGGTTATACCTGCCCAGCACAGATTTACAGAAAAAGGTAATCTCTTGTTATCACGATTCTTTAATGGAAGGACATCCCGGTATGACCAAGACCTCGGAAAAGATCAAGCGCTACTTCTGGTGGCCGTCTTGGAAAAAAGATATCAGAGACTTTATAATGTCCTGTGGAGTATGCGCCCAAAACAAGAGTCAAAAGGAAAAACCAGCCGGCCTCTTACGCCCTATTGACATCCCGCCTCGACCTTGGCATACGCTTTCTATGGACTTCATCACCGATCTACCTCCATGCTCCGGATACAATACGATCCTAGTAATCGTGGACCTATTCTCCAAGATGGCGCATTTCATTCCACTCAAAGGCTTACCAACAGCAGCAACTCTGGCCCGAGAATTTCTCGAAAACATCGTCCGACTGCACGGTTTTCCTTCAGTTCTAATTTCGGATCGAGGTAGTCAATTTATTTCTCATTTTTGGCGAAGTTGCTGTTGGTCGGCTCAAATTGATGTGAGACTTTCGACCAGCCACCACCCTCAAACCGACGGACAAACCGAGAGGACCAATCAAACTCTGGAACAGTATTTGCGCTGCATGCTACAACAAACTGAAAAAACTTGGAAAGATATCCTTTGGATAGCCGAATATGCCTACAATAACTCTGTCCACTCGGGAACTGGGAAGACCCTGTTTTTTCTTTTATACGGTAGTCACCCTCGAACCTCGGAGTTGGATCCACTCCAAGATTTTGGAACACCAGCAGTAGACCACCTGCATTCTACAATCACCCAAGCCTTTAAGGAAGCCGTTTCTCACCTTCAAAGGGCTAAAGAACAATACAAGAAAGGAGCAGACCAACATCGGAAGGAAGCCCCCCAATATAAAGTAGGAGATCAAGTCTGGTTATCCACCAAATATCTACCTCTAAAAGGACCACGCACATTCAACCCAAGATACCTTGGTCCCTATTCCATCACTACCATAGTAAATCCAGTAGCGGTCAAGTTGGACTTGCCCCCTCACATGAAGATACATCCGGTCTTCCACGTCTCTCTATTAAAACCCGTGCAACCTGAAACCCGACTAACTACATCTCCAAAACCTATTCTAGTTGATGGAGAACTCGAGGTTGAAGTCAAACGCATCCTGGATTCCAAGATCTCCAAATCTAAACTATTTTACCTGATTGACTGGAAAGGCTACGGTCTCCAAGAAAGATCCTGGGAACCTGCAGAATATGTCCATGCGCCTCGTCTAATCAAAAGATTTCATCGAACATTTCCTAACAAGCCCAAACCCCCGGAGAAGCCCGGTTTGGGAGGGGCCTTGAGGGGGGGTGCTGTCATGATCTCTGCTTCCAAAAGATCAGGACTTGCCCGACTCCCTTGGAAGCAGACCCATAACCCCGGTTCCGAGTGCCAGCCAGTCCCAATTGGGACCTTTTGGACCCTGTCCTGGCGCCAGTGGCACCAGGCTCATAAAGATGCCCAGTCCCAGCGCTGGAAGCGCCGGGCTCATAATGCTTGGGTGGACTTACCTGCAGCAGACCATGCTGCTTACTTACCTGCCAGTTGAACCCCTGATCCTCTTCTGTTTGGGACTACTTTTCCTGTTGGGTGGGGCAGGAGCCACTCCCTAGGTTCAGAACACTGGAACTCTTCTGGAAAGCAGGAACTCTTTTCTTACCTAGGCGTGGCTGTGGAAGGAGACACCTAAGCACTACAGGAGGCTATTTAAACCACACCCGATGGATGAATCTTGCTTTGCGTTATTCTGCATTCTCTGCAGCAGAACGCTCATCGTGTCTTCTGCTTCTGATCCTGGGCGTAAGGGAACAAAGGCTTACCATCCTGGAATCCAGTCTTAAGCAGCACCTGTAAAGACAAAGAAAGAACAGGTTAGCACTACGGTCTTCAGTGGCAGCGCATCTCTTACCTGGTCCATCGGCTTTCACCAACGCCTCGCGCTGCATTCCGGCATCTGAAAGACAAAGGCTTACCTACTCTTCGCATGCTCCGGAGGTCTTCGCACTGCATTCCGGCATCTGAAAGACAAAAGCTTACCAGCTCTTCGCACGCTCCGGAGGCCTTCGGCGCTGCATCCCGCATCTGAAAGACAAAAGAAGGTGCGTTTAAAGACATTGGGCAACGTTATTACTCACGTGCCATTACTCCTTCCTACGCCGAATCCAGTGGGTATTCCAGCACCCTTCAGCTTCTCTAAAGCTCTGAACTTGTACCTGCAAGATAAAAGGGACAGTTAGTGCGCATCGTGAAGCAGGCTACAAGCGCTTACTTACATGCTTCCAGGCGCTTCTATTCCTCACGCGGGTTCGATCCTCAACTCTCATCAGCCCGCCATCCGCCATCGCCGGAACCCTGCAAAACAAGAGATATCATTACAAAAGGCTTTTAAGACATTTGAAGTGCCCAGAACTTACCGTTCGTGCAGTTAACGACGGACAGCAGTCCTCTGAGGTCAAGAGGCCTGCACCCTTATCCAGTGAAGAAACTGGTTACGGCACCCTGGCCCGAGGCAGATGGAGAGCTCGGCGTTCACTTACTTAAGGTGAGGGCGTTAACCTTTGGGGTTCTACAGGAGAAGAGAAAGGGAAGAGGAGAGAGGCACCCAATAACCCCAGTTCATTAATCCCATATTTTCTATCTGCAGACATCTTACTCTTCGAGTCAGACATACAGTGCACAGAGGTCCAGCCCAAAGAGCCAACCGTGTGTTACACATCACCTTGAAGATACGGCATTCACCCAGTCAAGACCGGCGCCTCTGCGGGAATCAGGTGAGCGTTACACACACCCAATCTAAGTGCAAGACTAATTTACCACCAAATTACCGCCAATATTTTTACAGTAAGAAAATACCGCCAAATCCCAAATGTACCCCAATAAGACAAAATCTCTTACAAATAATGGTGAGTTGGCCAGGAAAGTGGCTGTAGAGCACCTACTGGGTGTGGCAAGTGTGTCTAACACTACCATACGTGCATTAAATGGAACCCATTTTATGAGAGCAGTGTGACACTAGAAGTGAATTTCAGAATGTCTCAAATGGAGGCCACATTTCCAGAGTTAGTACAATATTTGGAGGCAAAGCTATATGCACATGAGACATGGTCATCAAATAATGCCACAGAGTGGCATGACCGTACCTATGGTGAAGTGCAGAAAGACCCATTGGACACCTTTTTTGCAGAAGGTGGCATAATCCAGGTCTGTCGTTTGAGATTATTGCAAGAATATGATGCCAAGCTGATTAGCAGATTACAAGTTGAATTGGATGGAGCTGGCGAACAAGAGGAAAAGTTAAGAGAAGAACTGGAGACATGTCAAAAGGACATGCAGTCAAAATGTAAAGATCTCAACACTCAATTGTCCCAAAGAAAGAAACAGTTTGAGGATAGTGAGCGAGAATTAAAACACTTGAAAGAGTTGGTAGATCATATTAGACAAGATAAAGATGAGATTATTTTGGAAATGCAGATTTTACAAAAAGAACATTTTGAGAAAGAAAGTGATCTTCAAAATGCTGAAAAAGAGAGTTAAAATGTTTCAAGAAAGAGACAAGAGATAAAGAATTCAATGAATGCCAAATGCAAATGAGTGATATGCAAAATGTGATTAATAAGATGGGTGAGGAAAACAATCATTTGCGTAAGGAGGCAGATAGGCTCCTTAAAAAGTGCAAGGATTTGGAACAGCAAATATGCATTTCCAGGTCCCAGGACACATGACAGGGCACTACATTCAATGGGGTTCAGGTGAATTCTATTTCTACACAGAGAGCTAGTGCCCCAGTGGCGGGGCCGGTGACTGAACTTGGTTGCAGCGCCCTTGGGGGATTTGACACACCCATTGGAGGCTGCCACCAATTCCATACGCCTGAAACAAGGATTGAATCACAAAGTAGTGCAATCCCGTGTATAGCAACAAGTAGCCCTATTCAAATAATGAAATCAATCAAGGCTCTGATCAAACCATTTAAGAAAGGAGGGGAGTACTGCATAGAGGACCACTTAGAAGCAGTGTACGATATATTTAAAGCCCTCCAGATACCTAAAGAACAATACAAACAATACTTTCACTTAACTCTGGATGCTCCCACAGCCAGTATCATTAGAGGATTAAATGAACAGCAGAACATGTCACGAGCAGAGTTTGAAAAAGAGATTAGACGTCATTTTTTCTCTATTCCAGTCATTACAGGAGGCAATGAAAGTTGCTTACACAATTACAACTGGGCCAAATACGTCCCCTCACCAGTTTTTACAAGATTTAAAAAGAGCTTTTTCTCGCTTTGATGTATCTTTTGGTCCCAATTCCAATAAATTTAAAACTGCCTATTTCTGGGTTGCAGAAAGACATTATACACAGTTAGTCCGCGAATTTGATCGTGACAAGTCCCTTGAGTGGATTGTGCACCAAAGTACAAAACTATATGAAGTGCTATACTGTCAAGGCAGAGAAAGTGATACAATGAAAGATACTAGACCAAAATCTAAAGAATCCTCAGCAACAGTGATGGAGATCAGGTCAGCTAAAATGACACTTGAGTCAAAGTCCAGGTAAAAATAATGTGATACCCGAACAGAGGGGTAATCAACAGAGGTTGCCGCTCTGTACACTGATGTTTCATTCAAATGATCCTAGTAACAGGGAGAGGTGCATTAGCCCTAGGTACTTAGGAGACAGGCCCCGGGCAGGATATCGACCTGATATGTCAGGTATGAACAATAATCAGAAACAAAGTCAGGATCAAAGAAATACTGGTCCATACCAGACATTCGGGACACAGAGCAGATTTGACCCCAACATGATCTATGATAATCAGGATAGACCCCGATATGTGGATCGATTTACTGAAAATGGGAATCAGCTTAGGGGACAATCCTCACAAAATGAGAGATAGGACATGAGGCAGAGTATGAATTATGCCCCACGTCAATACAATCAATCACCACCACCGAAGGAATATAACCAAAGGATAGGTGCTTCCCGCTCCCCATCCCACATGAATCAAGAGTTCAGAAACAACCCCAATAGAAATCATTCTCCTGAGAGATATCAAAATAGATTCAATCAGGGGGAAACAATTAATATCGATCTAGGCCGGATAAAGAAGAGATTTTAGAGAGATGGAAAGATTCCAATGTCCCGAGGCCCAAGTGAAAATGTTGGCTGAACAAATAGGAAAGCTATGTACGGTTCAAAAACAGTCATCAAAGGAGGGGGCAGAAGGCCATAGCAATGACCGGGTGGTTTCCGATAATGAGTGACTAAATATTCATGATACCTGCAATGCTAAAAAGACAGATTGCCCTGATCTGGTTTTTGCATAATGACTCTGAGATGCTTAATGATTTAAAAATGAAAATACCGGCAAATTAACATGTGACAGAAATTGCAAATACATCTAGGAAAGAAGTTCGGTTTAACCTGGAGTTAAATCAAACATTGGAAATTTGCAAAAATGAAAAAGGAAAACATGAAATTCCAAAAGAACAAAGAGACAGATTTAAGAAAGACAACTCATGCATGGGTAATACAATTGATCAGGGAGTAAGTGGGGACGTTAGAACACTTTCCCTAGACAATCAAAACACTAACAAAGAAGTACTCAAAGGGAGGGTACAGATCAGTTACCTGAAGAGTTCTTTGAGTCACAGATTTTTGAGGAAGTAAAAAAATGTGATACCATGCCAAATACCCACAAATGCCCAGGATTAGAAAATGACAAATTATCAAGTAACGTTTCTACGCATATTCAGTTGGAGGATTGTAGAGTGAACTCTGATGATCCCCGGATGGAAGGGCAAACAGTGGCCACACGCCAAAGGACCCCTGAATATGGGGAAATGAGTAAGGTTTCTCAAACGGAAATGGACAAAAAGGAAGGGAAAATGTCCTTTCATTTACCAATGTGCTTAGCCAAATGTGAAAAGATCTGAGAAAAGTGAATCCTGACATTAGTAAGAATTTGCACTTTTTGTGTGTGTTAGAGGAAGTTGAAGGCAGATATTATGCTCCCATTACTGTGGAAGAGAAATGCAACACATTTGCCATGATTGACACAGGCGCACAGGCCACAATTATGTCCAAAGAGTTGGTAAAAAGTATCAATGAAGGGAGATCTCCGCAGAATGAGATCACAGTGAGGCAAAGTGAAGGCCCAGTCCATAACTTTATGTGTAAGGAGGTGCCTATCGTGGGTGTCACCGAGGTTGACATAAAGATAGGAAAACACAAAATGAAACAGGAAGTGTTGATCACATCTATTTGTGAAATTCCATTCCTGATGGGAACAGATTGCTTGAAAAGATTGTTTCCTATCATAGATGGGGTAAATGGGGTATTGTGGTCTTTAACCAAAAAACCATTAAGACCTAAGAAAATAAGGTCCCAAAACAGCAATGTAAGTAAATGTCATACTGTTGCAAAAACTAATGATACAGTGGAGGTGTATCTACAGAATAGCTGTGTGCCTAGTGTCACTGTCATTTTGATGTGTCGGGATAAAAATGCTAAGTGAAAAAGAAAAGCAATCTGTGCAGATTTATTTGGATCCTAGGAAGAAATGGCAAACTGAAATAGATGAACACACATTACGCTTCTATTTAAAAGAGAAGAACTGCAAACAGGACACTATTCCTAAAACAGAAACAGAAAACACATCACCACCCTTGCTAAAATACACATGGAAGATGAGCAGCCAGGGATTCACATTGGTATAAATGAACATTCTAAAATGATAAACACTACCTTGGCGTTTGAACAGGAAAGGAGCTGTATTAATGAGAAATTACTGCAGAAAATAATGGAGAGGGAGGAGATCCCAAAGTTTTGAATTAAAAATCAATATGTCGCTGGTTTGGACAACCCAGATTTTGAAAATCAAATTGCAGGAAGGTGCATGCTAAAGATTAATATTGGACAAAAAAACATCTATCACAATGTGTGGATAGTGAGTGGAACACAAAGTGATTTTTACATGGGCAATGATATCATGCACAGAATGTGTATGGTGTTAGATTTTCTTAACCAGAAAATATGGTCCCGGCTAGGTGGGCCTGCGCCCGAATTTGAAGACAAGAAAATGGCTTATAATTGTGCACAACTGGTCCCATAGGAAATTGAATTACAGGTGAAGATGGATATTACTATTCCTGCATTCACCAAGCAGGTTGCTATAACACTAAAGTGCAAGAATGGACAGCAAATGAAAGATTCTGATGCATTTGTGTGCTTGAATGAATCCATGAAACAGCAAGGCCCGGATTATGAATGTACCCCATTGATAGATGTTGGAGAAGGGTCTGTGAAAATTATGGTGAATAATAAAGGGTGTCAGGATATTCATTTAGAAGAGAATTCTTTATTAGGAATGGCCACACAAAAATCACATTATACCGCAGATTTCAATAACATGGTGATTGGAAATATCCCTGAGAGATATGTAGATGCACAGGGTGTGTTGCCAGAATATCTGGATTCTCAACCCAAAGGGATTTTTAAAATTGAATCTGTGTATCCTTATAATTCCAATGAGACAGTGTGCTGTCACCAAGAGAATTGTATATTATTTAATTTGAATGAAAATGAAACAGAAAATCAGCACATTGAAATGGAAGCTGACATGACAAAATATTTAAAAGTGGCAGCTTTACAGAGAGATACAGCCACACAGTTGGAAGAAAGCACAGAGATTCCACCACTGGAGGATTTCCCAGAATTTTCAAAAATGGTAGATGAGCAGATTCTGTTAGCAGATGCATGTGATAGTGAAGAGGATAAGAATGAATTAAGAAAAATATTTATGGAATTTAAAGACGTTTTTGTCAAAGATGCATCTGATTGCGGCCTAACTAATTTACATGTTGCCACATTACCAGAGGGGTGTGGTAGAAATCCAGTATTTGTGTGCCAATATCGATTACCACTGGCATGCCCAGAGTCATTAGCAGAGATAATTAAAAACTTGGAGTCTAGGGGAGTTATCAGGCCCATTCATAGTACCTCCAACACTCCCATTTTGGGTGTGTTAAAGCCAAATGGTCAATGGTGTCTGTGTACAGACTTGAGGGAGTTAAATAAAAGACTGCCAGTGTCTAGATGGCCACTGCCATTCATTGATCAAGGCCTTGCTCAGGTGTATGGGTTAAAACTATTTACCACATTAGATCTCACATCTGGAAATTGGTGTGTGCCACTGGCAGAGGAAATTCAGAATTTATTTTCATTTTCATTTGATAAAATGCAATACGCATGGGCTAGAACACAATTCGGGTACGTCAATTGTGGGTGCGAATTTGGCATATTTTTGAGAAAGGCTATGCCAGATGCAGCAGAAAGAGGAACTATAATTTATATAGATGATGTCCTGATATAAAATGAAAGGTTAAAAGTCACTTTGATGAAATTAGACATGTACTTGACCAATTGCAAAAGGCGGGTGCCGAAGTATCTTTACAGAAAGACCAATGGTGCAAGAAAAAGGTGAATTTCTTAGGCAATGAGGTAACTGAACATGGGCTAAATCTACAAAAGAAAAAGGTGGAGGCCATACAGAAATTGAAAGATCCTAGAAATGTGAAAGGTTTAAAAAGTTTGTTAGGAATGACAGGATATAACAGGAAATGTATCAAAAATTATGCTGAAATTACTGAACCATTAACTAAACTATTGAAGATAAATACGCACTGGAAAAGGGAAAAGGAGCAATCTGAAGCAGTCGCTAAATTAAAGTAATGTCTCATAAAGGCACCATGTTTAGCATATCCCATAAAAACAGAGATTTCTTTATAGAAATAGGTTTCACTGAACATTGCATGTCAGCAGTGTTATCTCAAAAGCATGATATGAACCACAAAACCATTGCTTATGTAAGCAAGGCATTTTCTCAAGTTGAAATTAAATTCAGTGAATGTGAAAAGGCCCTTTTGACCAATGTGTGGGCGTTGCAGCATTTCCGCCCCATTGTTCAAGGAGAAAAGGTAATCATTGAGACAAATCATCAACCATTGCAGTTTTTATAGAGTAAAAGGATTAGGTCAGGCAATCTAGCACAGTTCAGAATTCCTTCATGGACATTGGCATTGCAAGGCTTTCCTGTGGAGGTGAGATATGGCCAGAATAAAAAGACCCCAATTGCTCAAGGATTAGCAGATTTACATGACTGTGCAGCTGAATGTGTATCAGATGAAGTAGAGGTCGAATCTAGTTTGCAGGAGTTTGAACAATCACCACACAATGTTTTTGATGAAAATACATGTAATAATTTACCAACTGTATATGTTGATGGATGTGCTTTTCACATTGAAAAGGACAGCAGTAAACAGTTGTTATCAGGAATAGGAAATGTTTGATTGAAATGTGAAGACATTCCTAGTATAGGGATGAGAATTTGGGCTAGGAATAGTCAGGTAGCGGAATTAGCAGCCATTTATAAAGCAATTAATACTGCAGTTGATAATAAATTCAGTGAAATTGTGCTGGTGACTGATTCTGATTATGCACAAAATAGTTTTGTAGAATATTTGGCTGGCTGGAAAGCAAGAGGCATGATCACATATAACAAAAAGCCTCTCAAGCATGGAAAAATGATACAGGGTATAGACAAATTAGTATCAGAGAATGATTGGACAATATACTGGAGGAGAATTCGTGGACATTTAAAAACTCCAGGAGGAGATAAGGAGGGAAATGATAAAGCATATCACTTAGCCAAGATTGGGGCTGTCATGGGAGTGTTGTTACCCATTGAACATTTAATTGGTGAAATACAAATAGATGCAGTTACACGCTCTAAGGCTCCAAGAGAGGTAGAACAACCAGTAGTGCAATGGAGTTATGATACACCAGATCAAGATCTGATTAAGGCGCAAAAAGATGATCCAATGTTGGTGATCTATTATAATCATTTGATGGACTCCGAACAAAATCCTTTAACTGAAAATGATTATACAGGAAAAGAAGAGTTAAGGGTATTATTAAAGAATAAAAAATGAATTAGACCACAAGATGGACTCATGATCAGGGAATCCATAACAGGACAGATACAGTGGGTGGTACCCCTTTCATTCAGAGGGCTAATGCTACACCATGCACATGATGCAATAACTGCAGAACACAGAGGTTCACAAAAGACTTTAGAGATACTGAAAGAGTATGCTTACTGGCCACATATGTCCCAAGATGTGGAATTATATACTAGGGCGTGCCTGGTATGTGCCCAATTTAAATCCGCTTCACCAATGTATAGAGCTCCACTGATGAAAAGAGGCTCAACCCTTCCATGGTCATATTTGCAAATTGACTATGTAAGGCCTGTAAAAAGGTCGAGTAGGGGCGAACCGTTATATTTTGAGCATGGTTTGTTTGATGTCGAAATGGATAGAGTGTATCCCTGCACCAGATTCTAGTGCGCAAACCGCAGCTACATTACTGGTAAATCATATATTTTTAAGATTTGGATTACCACAAAGAATAAAGTCATACAGAGGAAGTTATTTCACAAGTACCTTGATGAGTAAGGTGTGGCAGATATTAGGGGTGAAAAGGAAACTGCATATTGCGTACCGACCCGCCTCTTCTGGAAATATTGGACGTTGCAACAGGTCTGTTGTGGAGATATTATAGAAGTTTGTAGCGGAGGCAGGTTCCAGTTGGGATTTACGATTACCTTTGGTATTGATGGCAATCAGATCGACTCCTGCTATAGCAACAGGTATCAGTCCTCATGAGGTATTAACAGGAAGGAAGATGGTACTGCTACAGCATGTATTATACAGGACACATGAACAGACACTTGTAAGTGCATCTACAGTTCACGAATATGTGGAAGAACTGAGGAAGCATTTATAACATGCATTTGCATTTGTGCAGTGAAATTTGGAAAGAGCTGCTGACAGTGCAAAGTCATATTATGATAGACGTCTGTGAAAGAATATAATGTAGGGGATCAGGTATATACATTCAATTTTGGAAAAGGTAAACATAAAAATTCTAAATTTTTTGCAGTCTGGCAAGGGCCATTTGAAATTGTGGATAAGGTGTCTCCAGTAGTTTACAAAATATTAAAGACAGAGGGTAAAAGAGTGACAGAGCAATTTGTTCTTGTTAACCAAATCAAGCCCTGCCACCCCAAACATGAAATCAGGAGACTTGAGCAAGTTGAAACAGCTTAAGTGCCCTGAATACATGAAAAGTAAAACACAGTAGCTGTCTTCATAGTATCCCACACCACAGAAATAAAAATAGATGTAGTCCTTATTGTAGAGATAAATGTAAATAAAAATACCATAGGTGATAAACATTGACATAAGGGGCTGAAGCAGGTTGAATTATTATGGCACAATATTGAAATATATTTTTGATGTATAATGGTGTCTTATGTATATTTTTGTTTTCTCTCTAACATGTGCTTAGTTTCAGAAATCAAGCGGAATGTTTTGGACTCCATTTTTTTATGGTTTTATGGTAGAAAGGGTAAAATTGGTATTGTGCTATGTACTTAATCTGTCTCTTTTCTATTTAATTTAGAAAAATGTAATTATCTTTTGGGGTTGGAGGTCGCAGGACCGGAGGACACGAGAGATGACAAAGTCTTGGAGTCCATGGGATGAAGCTCAAGCAAAGCCTCTAGACTGAAGTATGGAGGTGAAGACAAAGTAACAGGGACGGCCAAAGAGATGACTTCTATGGAAAAGAATTCAAGGGTGCCAGGATGAAAGAATTTCACCAAATGAACCAGATAACGAAAAATTGATGATCAGAACATCACTTTCAGGCTTGGTCCCTGATAGCCCCAACTCCTGGTCACCCCACTCCCCTTCCTCCTCCTCACCTGTAGTCTCTGGTTCCTGTCTTTCCCCGTACCTCTTCTGCCACAGTGCCTTTTTTTTTTATTGCAGGTAAGGTCTGCCTCGGGAGGAAGCCACCGTGACCCTTGAACAAGTGGTCTAAGAGGGGCCCCCCTTCTGTGACAGACTGGTCCAGGGGAAAAAGCCACAAGGCATAAAAAACCCTCTCCAAACAGGGTCTCACAGGTCTTTCTTCAGATGGTAGCTTGATGAGGAGTTCCTGTGGAGATGCGGAAGGATCCAGAATGAGTGAGCACTGGAAGAACCTACAGGTGAGTGTTCAGGACGAAGGAAAGACAAAGGGAAAGAAATGTTGGACCAGAATAGGAGGAAGGAGAGGAATGACTCGAGACTGGAGAGAGAGAAAGAATGGAAACGCGAAGGGGAGAACAGCTGGGCTAGCGCGGAAGCGAGCGCTCTCAAATGAAAGGGAAGTACGGAGGAGTAAGCAGCCGTGAGGCCGGAACAGAAGGGGAAAACAGTGTATCAACCCGAAAGCCTAGACGCGAAGGTTGCAACGTGTAGGCTTCCAGGTTGAGCGTAAGGAAAAAGGCTTCCGACGGCATCACCTAGGATGCCTAGACCATCACTGTAAGGTGTGTGGGAGCGTGGCAGCCTAATTTAATGGTGGCCCAAACGCCAACGGGGCCATATCCGCCAGCTCCCACGGCGTGTGACAATCGTAGAGGTGCAATCATAAAATGATAAACGTTTTTAAAAGAACAGTAGTGAATTGAACTTAATTCTACGGTGTTCCTGATGAAACATAGTATTATTCTATGGAACTGAAAAGGAGTGTGGTGGAGAATCACATGTTTGTTATTTTAATTAGTTGTTTTAGTTAATTATATTAGTCATTTTATTTATTTATTTATTTTATTTTATTGTTTTGTTATTATACATAAAATGTTGATGGTGGACACTTTGTTCAACAAAAAAGTTATTCATACATATGCACATGTGTATGAGGACTCATGGACCCATTTGGGATATGTTTTACTGTTATCATGATTAAGCAGTGGTTTATTATGAAATATTTCAATGTTCACTTTATTAAGTTGCTATTATTTCAATTGTGATTCATATGATGGAAAGAAAGAATAACAATTTGGGTTTCCTCCAATTGTGGCTTTGGGTAGCCAGAATTGTCAGAAAAGGAGGCTATGTAAGGACCTATATATTTTACCAAAATGTAATGGCATTTTTTTATTGCAAAATGTAGTGGCATTTTTGTTGCCAGCAGTAATATGACATATATATATATATATATATATATATATATATATATATATATATATATATATATATATATATATATATATATATATATATATATATATTTTCTTTGCCAGTATGACATGTAAAGATGTTATTGGTAGTATGCAAAACTGCAGAAAATGAAATGCACGCATAGAAAAGCTTAGTGCTGCCAGGCCAAATATTGAAGTGCACCATTTTTTTGGGGATACTTTATACAAGGAGACTACATTAAATTATATAACTGACTAACATAATTAACATTGCTAAATACTAATTCTAACTTCCCTAACATTATTATGTACTCTCATGTGCAAAATGAGGTGAAAATCCATGTTTTAGTGGCACTACTGAAATTTGTTTTTAAGTACACACTGGAGTGTACTTTAGCTTGCAGGGAGCAGAAAGAATGCTGCAGCAGGAAACCAAAATGAAACAATAATTCTGTTCTGAAGCTCTCATTGTTCTGAACATGACAGTTGTTAAACACATCCTTGTTAACCTGATTGGGGGAAATTATAGGCAGACATGCCACGTCAAAATGGGAAGGATACGAGCTTTCCTGACGGCAAAAATTGCAGAGAGGAGTTAGGTCGTGCTGGTCTGTGAAGACTGACAGAGTTCAAAAGGGGTCAGAGCGCTGGCTGTGAGAGATATCTCGCAGGTGCTCCCTACACAAGATTACAGAATCATTTTGCGCTGACACTGGGTCTGCATTTGCGAAAATAGCAAGGTCACGCTGGGAGCTTCAAAGAAATACTAATCTTGGTAAAATATGTACGTGCTGAGTGAGGACCATGGGAAATGCCATATGAGTGGCTGAGGTGTATCACAGGGCATGGAAGTCAGGAAGTCACTGCATGTTTATTTTTCGCCATGTCCTGAATGTGGGAACATTAACCTATTTTTCAAAAGATTTGCTTGTTCTGTTTTGTTTTCTTTTGTATTCCAGATGACGATGCAATGGTAAGAATTAATGATATGTGAATAAGATTTGTGTATAATATAATGAGTTTATATAAAAACGAATGGGATTTTGGTGTCATTTTTGCATCTGTGAACTCATTTATGTATATATATATATATATATATATATATATATATATATATATATATATATATATATATATAGTATACAGGGGAGGTTCATTGGTTCATCTGTAGTGCATTTGTCAATTTACTACTGCAGGTAAAATAACAACCCAGAAGAAGCTAATTATATTCCGTGATAAAGCAGGTTTGAGTGTGTGTGCCTTCCTTGCATGCTGATGGGAAGGAATCTGCTATGATATATAGATTACTGGATGTCCATGAGCCAGTAATGCCTAAGGGCACATAGATTACAGAATGTAGATAAGCCAGTGATACAGCCACAAACTGTAGGTGGCGCTATGAATAAAATTATTGCTTTCTAACAGTGCATAAGTCTTGGGCTCTCTATAGCTAACTAAGAGGCATTCTAATAGAAAGCAAGGTTTGGTTTTATGATGGTGTTATAGTATAAAGAGGAAAACCATGCTCACCACTATACCACAGAAATAATTACCGCAAAACAAAATACCACTAAAATTAACACCAATATAAGCTAACAAGGTATCGTCACTAAAACATTGTGATGCCAAACCCAATCTAAGTGCAAGACTAATTTACCACCAAATTACCGCCAATATTTTTACGGTAAGAAAATACAGCCAAATCCCAAATGTACCCAAATAAGACAACATCTCTTACAGTTAGTTATTAGAAGATACAGATTCAGCCCCTGTTCCACAGTGCCCAACCGAGAACGGAAGCCAACTGAATGTCTGTCAGCCCAGCACCCTCCTTTAGCCATGACTCTATATATCCCTGAAGCACCCTTCTGAATATCTTGAACAAGGTGTCCAGTAGGAAGATCGGTCTATACGACCTCGGATTGGTGGGATCCAATTTTTGTTAAATTGGGAAGATGATCTCAGATTTTCAGGAGGATGGAAAATAGGCAGAATCCAGGCAAGCATTAAATGCTATGGTCAAAACCGGCGCCCATAGATTGAGCTGGTCCCGAAATAACTCCGGAAGGATAGCATCAGGACAAGGTGCCTTATTACGGGCCTGTGATTTTATGGTTGAAACAACCACCTCTAGCCGAAAGTGCAATGGGGTACAGTTCCCTCTCGGTTCCACCAAAGGTGCTTCGCCACCATGGAGGGATGCAAAATGTTTCACCCACACTGCCGATTCCACATGAGTGCCCCTTGAACTTTCCTTGCGTTTATAGGCCAGACCCCCATTCACAAATTCCCAGAATGCTTTTGAGTCACTCAACCTTGAGGCCTCCAGAAAATCTTCCAATGCTTTTCCTTCAAGCTCTAGTTTCCTCTTCTCCAGCACCGACCAATAACTAGCTCTCGCCTAAATGATCTCCCCCCTGAGAACTTCCTGGTAATTTCAGTACCGTTAAGAGAGCAATTTTTGCAAGGATGCAAGAGTCATCAAACCACCCCTCTTACCAGATTTCCCTTTCCGTGAGCACTACACCACGAAGCCCTTTGTGAGTGACCCAAGTACATTGATGAAATGCTCCACCATCTGCTCAGGGTTATCTACGCCTTGTAATATGCCCTGGATATTGACCATTTTCTCTGACAAATGTCAGAATGCAACTCTGTGTCCCAAATGTTTTCCCAATTAATTCTCCTCCTGGACAAATCTTCCATATTTACAAAGCAAGTGGAGCCATCGGGCTGGCCTACCACTTCCACTACTCCCCTGAGTTTCAAACCAATTGGGTTGTGATTGCTACTTGGGTCTAACACCACTTCCAAAGCCACTATCCTATCCCACAGTTTCACTGAGAGACAAAAATAGTCTATAGTAGAGGAACCCAAGTGGTTGTTGAAAGTCTGGTTGCCCGGAATGTCCGGGGCTATGAGACCATTTTCAGATCGCATCCCCCATTCGATTAGCCACAGACAAAATTGCCAACCCTTTGGGCACACCCGGACATCCTTCATTCGAGGATTCATGATGTGTACAGATAAATCCTCCTGTAAGTCAGCAAATTATCCGCTGGCCACATGTCCATTCTGCCATTAAAATCTCCACCCTGAACACAATTAACATGTCTATTACCCTGGTTCCATAGTTGCTCATCAATAAAGGCCTTCAGTTTTTCCAATCTGTTGGCATTAGCCTTTTGGGGACTGTTGTAGGAGGTACCTGAGGAGGTGAGGTTCACAGCATCTGTAAGTAGTCCGACTTAGTGTCTACTCCTTTTACCTTGCAGGTCAATGAGGGCATAACCAATATTGCCATCCCCCATAGCATCTTCCTCTACCATTTTTCTTAGTTGTGATCCCATATGATACATAATCATTGAGGAAGGGGGGGTTCTTATGCCCACGTTTCCTGCAGAAGGATTAGTTTGTAGGACTTCAAGAACACTGCAAAGTCCTCCCTCACAAATTTCCCTCTAGCCCCAGCTATGTTCCAGGAAAGCAGACCCACCACCGAGAGAGCCTCCACTTGCACACCCAAGCTTTTCTCTGTCTCAATGTTCATAGCATCCCCCACACTCCAATTTCCCCACATGTTGTTGCAATCGGAACTGGGGCAGTTACGGTGGAGGAAGGGATACTCTGTCAGTCTATCTCTTTGATAGACGAGAGATGGCCAAACCGGTTAGAGATCACAATAGCCAAATGGGCCACCCCCTTATCTATCACTCTCAGTCTTGCCATGCTGGAGCCAATCCTTGTACCAGGATTCTGGATCGAACAGATATTGGGTGCGGAGGCTCCCCCGTTAGCGGCACCCCATCGCTGTCCGCGCTTCCATACCATCTCCCTTGGGCCATTCTCCTGTTCCTCAGCCCTCTTCAAGGATGAATAAAAAAATACAATAAGACCAGTCTGCTATAAAGTCTTTGGCTGTTTGGTTTAAGCCCTATGGACAAGTTAGCGTGTGTCAAGTAATTGGCAATTTATGGATCCAAGAAGGAGATTATGATGCAGTCTCCCTTTACCGATTTACAATATGGGCCGATCCACCCTACTCTCCTGGCCATCAAAACAAGACTTGGATCAATGATGGGGCCCATCAGATTTGTATTGATCCAATGGCTTGCAGTGTTCATGAGGAAAATGTTGAATTCAAACCCACCTGGTGGACATGGTACCCCCACTAACGGTGCTGCTGCTGGCAGTAGTAGGTTTAGAGTACTCTTTGCATTGATAGCCCCACCCTCACTGGGAAGCATTCTCTCCCTGAGTTCCCCACAGGAAGGTCCCTTGCCCACTCCCGCTGCAGTCACAGGACTGCCACCTTGTCCCCTGTTATGGGCCAAATAACTGGGCCTGTGCAGGCTTTCCCCTTCCACATTTTGAACCTACATACAGGTCTCCTGCCCCCCATCCACCCTTCTGGATCCTGCACCGCAACAGTCACTGGTGCTTCCTTACCATTAACGCCAGCCCTGTTTAGATTACATTCTCAAATGTCCTTTTACCGTCTCTAATGGAGTCATCCAAGATAGCAAGGGTGCTTAATACCCCTCTCTTGAAGGATAGGAGCTGTTCATAGAGTACCTGGAGGTTAACTTCCCCCTTCTCGAAACAAGCAGGTTCCACATCCCTCTCCGTGAGGGCCTTTCTCCAGTTGGCAAACAGATGATATAATGGTTTGAGTTTTTCATCCAGTATGGATTCCAACCAGGATTTATCCTCTTCACTGCCGGATTCCTGGGATACCATCCTTAGTGAGTCATTGCAGGTCACCACCGATGCATCAGCGCTCTCCCTCTGAGCCCCCTGTTGCCATTTGGTGTCTGCTTCCACTGCGCCCCATGTGGTGCTCAGCCCCCCACTAACAACCTCCTCAATGGTTCATGGAGCTACTGCCATACCATCATTAACCATATCAGTAGTTGATTCCTTATTCATTTCCCCCAGGCCATCAGTGCCAATATTCAAGTTCTGCTACTGCTACCCCCCTCGATATGCCCCTCTATGTGGGCCTCGGTAAGGCCCTCCATATCAGAGGCTGCATCCCAAATGGCTTTTTCTGTCACCTGAATAAGATTTTCAATTTTCCCGGCTTTATCTTCCAGATAATGGTCCAGGGAAAGTTGCGTAAGGTCAGACTTAACCCTTACTTGACCCCGGGCTGGCTTAAATTGCTTAGGTTTTTTAGCACGTGTAGCCCGCTTCCGGGGCCCACCCTCATCCAGAGCTTTTCTTTTTACCATAGTGAGGCCAATATTAAAAATTGGTATTGAAAATCAAAGTTCAAAACAAAATGAAACCATTCCTTGTACGTTTTCCTAAAATCACAGGTCTCTAATAATTACCTTTGTCACCAGGCTGTCAGGTTATTACAAAGGAGATACTTCTAAAACTTGCAAGAATATAATACTGTAAGATCTGTAAAAACTGTTAAAACATAGTATAAAATACAAAAAAGAACCTATGCGAACATGTACTACATTGAAATCGAAAAAGAAATGTAAAAAACCTATAGCACATAGCACAAAATAAAAGCCACTAGCAAAGAATCTTAGCAAATTCCATATTCCAAATTCCAATTGCAAAAAGCAAGAGAAATGGGACGAAACACACACTAAAAACTATAAATAATCCGGCTCTGTATAACAATGTATAACAATGTGCCTATGGATATGGTACTCCAGTCCAGTCCAGTTCAGTCCAAATGGTGCCGGTGGGCAATGAACGGCCGGCGGCTTGAGGGGAAACCCTTAGTCCATCTCGCCCCCGCTCCTGCCCATGCCAAAGGGTAGATGCAATAGGAATTTGCAAGCACCAAGTGACTTGAGTAGAAGTAAATAAGCGTTAGTCAAATAGACGTTTAGTGCACTCAGGCTTTATCACGCAAGCTCACAGGAAAACATGTGGCACAGAGTTCCTTTTCTTTTTACAAGGATGCAATGATGTAAAAGTCGCTAGGGGCTATTAGGATGCCATAGAAAGAGGCCTGATTTCTCCCGGCCCAATGACAGCAGCACAGCCCGACGCAGCCCGGCTCGCAACACTTTGTTGCCTTTTTAGCCCCCTAGATGCCGACGGGTGGTCACTGCTGTCCCAGTGCTTCAGTGAGTGGGGCATATTACTTACTAAGTGGTTCAGACATGTAAGCAACTTATGGTGGCAACAGCAAAGACAGACACAAGTGATCACAGTTCAAGGGTGATTATTAACTGTATAATGGGTGAGAAAAATACCTAATCTAAACCTAAATCTAAGATGGGAGCAAGCTACGATGATCAAATAATAATAAACCAGTCCTGTTGGCGTCTTGTCAAAATAAAAAGCGCCTATACTAAAAAACCTATTGCGAATCCTTATAACTAAGTTACAAATTAGTGTGGGATAATGTTCTCAAGAAAAGAAAGAAGTGTTAACCAAATGATAAACAAGTCAGGATGGTATGGCTGGGTCTCCCTTCCCCATGTTTTTATCACGGGACAAGGCAAGACCTGTGAGCATAGCACACTCCTGGGCCTCACCAGCACGAGGTTAAAGTTCCTTTCAACAATGGCAGGACCTTCCAGGGCAAAGTCTCTTCCCTGCAAAAGTCTCTATCCTTAGAAGGCCGGCTGTACCAAAAACAATAAACAAACAAAAGTTCCATTGGCAATCTCTTCATGTTGGGTGACTGCTCTTCGCCCCTTGGATCCCTCTCAGCCGGGTTCTGATACTTCTTGCAATGTTATCCTCCCTCAATCGGGTTCACTATGGCCTTTCGCTCAAAAACATATCACTTAACATTCTCAATGTCCTTTTCACTAATTATCCATTATGGACATCCCTCAGCCGGGGTCACACTTGTCGTTACAATATTCACTGGTATATCACTATTTACCATCAATTCGCAGACATCCCTAAGTCGGGTTCACATTTGTCAGTTTCACAGTTCAATCAGTTTTCTCCTATCTGTCAAAGACTTTCAAGTGTATGAGGGGTTTGGCATGTTCTTCGTAGGGCCCCTTTGGCACTTTACACTAGCCTCTCCTAAGGCCTCTTGGTCTTCGTATTTTCAACAAAACAACACAACCCAAAAGGGCGTCAGTCAGGGTCCTTCGAAAGAGCGCCCGCATGACACCTGACCACTCTGCTTCTGAACCTTTTACTTTAAAGTTCAATTACACAAATTCTTTGTTCAACAAGGTTGCCGTCTGCAACCTTGGGCCCAGCACAGTTTGGTTTTACTATCTGTCTTCTCCAACTCACCGGCTGTGCTGAACTGTTGCCATTTCTTGGCTGAGGAGTCAAGGACAGCACCACAGTGGCTTGCGCTTCTCCCCCTTTTGGCTATCAGCGCGGGAGGGCCCTGTGTGTCGTTAACACCTGTCACACCACATCCCAGCTGGACTTACCAGTCTTTTGATTACTCTTTCAGAGGCTTTGCGGGTGTGAGTTGAAAAGGACAAGGGCAATTCCCTCCTCATCGTCACTCCAGGTCGCTCTGCCTTTCTCCTCCATTTGAACTGCCAGTCCGGAATAGCTGCTCGTGCGTTCGGCCTTGCTCGAAGTGTGCATTCATGCTCTGCCTTTTATGCCTTTGTGAAAGGGAAAGGGCCGTCTGGTGTGCAAAGTTATTGTCAATTGCCTGACTCTGCCTGACCCTTGTGTTGGTACATGTCAGGTGAATGGCTTGGGTGTTAGAAGGAATAGGAAGGCTTGGGTGTTGTCTGTCACGATGTAGGAAAATGTTTGTGTTGGAAAAGAGGGGCGTATAACTTCTGATTATCCTACAAGGTAGGATGGGGAAAAGGTGTTATAGGGAAGGGGGTACCACGTCTCACCCGTCGGTGTTCCACTTCCACTCTCTGGCGACCCCCAATCCAGGTGATCCTCCCACACTGGTCCACCTCCAGGAACGGGATCCAATAGCAACGTTTTTGTCCTGGCCACCTAGATGGCAGATCTGCGGGGACTAGCGGGTGAGACACCTTCAGGTTTCTCACAGACGCCATCCACGCCGCTCCACCACAAACCACCATTAACCACTTGCCTCCACTTCCTCTCCACGCCACACTCTACTCTCATCTGGGGGCTTTATCCAGAGTCCTAGCAAGCAGACAAAGGGCTCCTCCTCCACAATAGAAATGAAGCACATGCTCCACCACCAATAACCACGTGCCTCTACTTCATCTCTGCGCTGCCCTCCATGCTGATATGGGTGCTTTATGCAAGGCAGGCAAAGGGCACCTCCTCCACAATAGAAACAAAGGGCAGACTCCACCACCAGTATCCACTTGCCTCCACTTCCTCTCCAGGACAAAAAAAAGACCAAACTGTGTCAGCACTCACCCACCCTTATGGCCACCATATTCAGAGTCATAAAGATGTATACACCTGGTCAATGTACATATAAAATGAATGTATCTGCCATGACATAGAACACATTAAAAACCATCACCACAAACATTAAGACGTCTAAACCCAAAGTCAATTTAATCAGGGTTGTGAAGCAGTCTCACAATAATGCTTGCACACATTTCATTGAATAAAGATATTTAGTTGTATTAGACATATTACAAATAGATACAACAGTGAAACTAGAGGCAGGATCAAACAGCACTAAAGGAATTACCCACAAATAAAAATGACAAAATGACACGGAATGAAAAGGAATTAAACATGAAAAGAATAAGAATACAAATAAAGAGAAAGACAGACTTGGAAATATGATAAAATAAGGAAATAAAAGATATGGAAAATCTCATATCGTAGGTAACACAGACACATCTGCCAATAATGGGTGATTGGGTCGACAAAAGAGGAATGTGCAGGAAACAAAGGGCTGTGCACCACGTGAATAGCATGTCATCTTTCTTGCTGGCTCTAGTTTGCAAGAAACAAGTATGTTACTCTTGTATGAAAGTGTTCAATATTAGCTTGTAGCGAACACAGGTTTTAAGTAAGATCTTGGTGTAAATCTTATGAAGTGCAATCTTACTGCGGTCAAATATGTATGTGCTATTAGGGTGCAGGGTGCAAAGTTTCCTTTTACAAACTCTGGCTACATGCAATGAACTCCACTCAACATTTCAGCTTCAATCAAAAAGTTCATATTCATTTAAAGCTTCATGAACGACCAGCCAGCATTATGCACTTATATCATGCAGTGCACTTGTGGAGCTATTATATTGGCAGTACTGTTGACCAATCCAAATACCTTCTGTTCAACTCTTGAAATACATCAGGGATAAGTATGAAAGATATCCCCTCAATACCCATTGGCTAGAAACACATCAAGGTCATACAATCAAAGGCATTTGGTTTGTTGGCATAGAACATGTCCAACCCCACTTGGGATCTGGAAATATCATGTTACTCCTGTAACGATTTATTGTTCCTTCCCTGCCCACTCAAGGTGTCACACAGCAAAGCGTTAATGGATTCTTAGCTAGCCAAATCCCCGACCTGTATAATACCATCCAGCTCCTTCCCCCCTTGCAACCAACGAGCCAGGAACCAGGCCAGCTTATAGTAAAATATATAGAGATTTATTTGAATTAGGAGATTAATAAAGTTACACAAAAAATAACACAAGCCACCAACCTTGTGGCACAATACAATAGCTGCAGCTCCTAGATCTCCTATAGTAATGAACTGTGAAGTATTTCTTAACAAACTTTCAGTTGCAACAACAAAACACTGGTTGGATTTAAATCAGATCACACATGCATATCCAGTGTTTTACACAAGGGTTTCTATGCACATTAAACATGAGTAATTTTGAAACACGCAGTCATTTAGAATCAACACCTTTGTTCCTTCTTTACCCCAAAGCAGTCTCAAACCTTTCTGCTATGGATGTCACTTGCCACCCCCATAAGAGAGTGAATTTCTTTAACTGGTGTATCACACTTGGTTTAAATTAGCTGGCAAAAAACTTTTCTCCCTGAACCGAACCCAGGCATCAGTTATGTGTGACATCCCTCATGTTAAAGGAAAGGTTTAGGGAGTGGACTCAACTGGGAACATTCGTTTTTGGACAATTTCACATTCAATTGAAAGGCAAGGTTTTAGGAAATGGAATCATTGGGAAAAGATGTTTTGGAACACAGCACATCCAAATGAAAGGCAAGGTTTTGGGATGTTGGTTTTGGGGCCAGACACACCCCGCTTATGTCAAGAAGTCTGGGTTTACAGGAAAAATAGGGTTACCCAATTACTTTATAGGCTGTACTGGTTCAAATACACTGGGAATGAGATTGTAAATTCCGAATTTTAACAAGAATCAAACTGTGGTCTTTTCTATAAGGGAATTAATTAATTTGTTTTGATCAAATAAGCTAAGGATCTACACAGTTTCCCCCACCCACATTTAGGGGAAAAATTAAGGCTGGTAGTTTCCTCGCACATTTAATAGCATTGGTATATGTCTTCTTGCATTGGAGATGTCTGTTGATAGCTCAGGAGGCCAGCCAGGTATTAAGACCCTCTGGTTGGAATATGCAGGAGTCAGCTCACACACTAGGCAGGGATGGCTCAGCTATTCACAGCAGGACCTTGTCAGGTTTTAGGCTGTCTCCCTCATATGATACCCCCAGTCTTCCACCCATAAGTCTCCAGCAAACGTGTTTAACAAACTCCAGCAAGTGTCCAGGTGTTTCTGTCTCAAAGGGGATTGACCATACATAGCACCTATGACACCCTGCACATAATTATGCAATGCCAACCCATTTTCTCACACATCAGATTGGACACTTATTTTCCTCTCCTGCCAGCCGATAGGGCAAGTGGTTTATGAGGTCTAGATTATGGATAATGATGGGAGGAGAGAGAGGATGGTCTAAAGTCACCATTTTAAACTTACACTTTATCAACTCCAAAAAGTCACACATGGCAACTTTTTGTAGTTTACAACTAGCCCCAATGATATATATATAATTGATAGTGGCTGTTTAGTTATGGTTAAGTTGCTAATCCCACAGGAAGAACACTTTTTGGGCGGCTTATAACTTCGCTACCCCTGGACGAATCCTTACCAAACTTTATGACCCACTCAGAATTTTTTTTGCAAATTTTGGTGAGGTTTGGTACGGGGGGGGCAAAGTTATAGGGGGGGTCTCAAAATGTATTTTTTTCCCATAGACTGAATGGGGAAAAAACTTTGCTCACGCCTACAGCCAAAACCGCTGGACGGATTTTCACCAAATTTGCGACAGGAGCAGCGGCTTGGTCCGAAAGCCTGCTTTTGTAAATTTGGTGAAAATCCGTCCAGTAGTTTTTTAAAAAAATGACCAAAAAGTAAGTCACAAAAAATTTGTGATATCTATGTCCGGTCCGCGGACACACTTCCCTGTTCAGTCCGCGGACAGTGTCCTGATTTGCTAATCGGCTTGCGTCATGTCCGCGGACATGCAACGTATTTGCTGACTGGATCGTGAGGAGGGTGAAGTGCGTCAGATTTTTTAAAACGCCCGCCATCTTGGATTCGCGGACAGCAGCCGGTGTCCACGGACATCGCAGTAAAAACATATGAAAAATACAGCATTCCACTTGTCAAACTTATCAAATAATCTCTGGGGAGGTGAGAGGTGATGAGGATGGGATGGGATATGGCTGCAAGAGGCAAAAAAAACGGGTGTTTTTTGCTGCAAAAGTCTGCGAACAGTCTTGATATTGGCGAACAGTCCTGTGAAAGTTTGCGAACACCTCAGCATTACAGGGTTGATAAAATGCAGTTCTTGGATGGCTTATAACTTTGGCACCATTTAATAGAACTGCAACAATTTTGCATGTATATTCCTGGGCTGATACTGAGTGGGTATGCAAAGTTTGGTGGGATTCTGTCATGAGGGGTCAGAATTAGAGGGGGGGGGTCACAAAATAATGTAAAGGCTTATAAATGAGGTGCCATTTGACAAATCCTCACTTAATTTGGGAAACTGATAATACATTTCGATATGAATGTTTTTCTGAAGTTTGGTAGGATTTTGTGAAGAGGGGGCAAAATTAGAAGGGGGTCCGAAAATAATGTAAAGGCTTATAAATGAGGTGCCATTTGACGAATCTGATTTTAAAGGGAAGAAAAAAGTGCTTGTTGTAATATGGTCATAGGGTTCTCTTTTTGCCTTCTGCAGGCTGCTATGGAAAGCGAGGAGGGGCCCTGTATGGACCCGTCCCCTTCAATTTCCATGGTGGACATCCTGGAAAAGGATTTTCCTTCCTACACCGGGACGCCGCAGGAGCCCCGGTGTTGGAAGAAAAACCCTATTTTTTAGCACCACTTTGGGAACCTAGGGTGTTAATGGCCTTCATCCCCCATTTCAGGGACTGGAATGGGGGCGATAATGGTCCAGAGACCTCGTCATCCACCCTCGCTTCGCTTGGGCTGATAACTTGGGCTGCTGGGCCGGTATCCACCATTCCAGTCCCTGGAACCGAGGATGAACGCCACAATATTCCCATTAGCATAACACAAAATGCAAATGGAAATGTTGGAAAATATTATTTAGTCTATGTACTTTACTGTGAAATATAAAGTAGATGGAGTCTATACTTTTTTTTTTTTTAGTTCAATTTTTTAACTGTGAAAGTGGTTCCTATGGTTCCTAGAGGAATTTGTCGTTTGTTGTTTTTGGCTGTATTTTTTTTTTCAGGAGAGCTAAGAACGAAAGGTGGGGAGGGAAATGAGGGAAGAGCAACCAAACACTAATATGGAGGGGTAGGTGGACAAGGGAAAATGTTGCGCGTGTGTTATTTCTAAAATGGGGGGGCACTGTTTCTCATGCTCCTTGATTACAGGAGTGGTGGTGGCTCTTGGGGAGGAGGGATGGCATTAGTTGATGCCATTTTAAGTTAAATAGCAGTTTTGCTAAAAGTATGTACTGTGTACTAGATTGTTAATGGATAATGAGTAGGAATAGGTGTTGGAGCTGTGCAAGGGAAATTTTGAAGTTGGAATTCCTAGATTAGTAGAAAATGCAGTTCCGAACTTCCCACCAAGCAGAGATCTTATAGTGAAGTGCGGAAGGGTTGTCAGACACGTCATCATGCCGCGTGCCAGCGTATGGTCATGCGGCACTGTCCGGAAGGTCCGATATGAAGTCAGATGTTCGTAGACATCTACGGATGCAAAATTAGTTGAAATAGTTGCAAGAAGTGTATAGAAGTGTTAAAAATTAGTCTAGATGGTGTGAAATGGCAGAGTTTTAAGGTGAAAATTTGGAAATTGGACATAAATATTGCTATATTGGCTACGTATGATATTAGTAAGTTTTAGGAAAATAGCATGCACTGGTAAAAACCTATGAAATTCAATGAAAAAACTTTGTTAAAGGGACGTTATGGTTAATTTGCACTAATAACCTATGAAATTCAATGAAAAAACTTTGTTAAAGGGACGTTATTGTTAAGTTGCACTAATAAAAACCTTTGAAATTCACTGAAAACACTTTGTTAAACGGACGTTATGGTTACAAGTAAAAACCGAAAAATCCCTGAAATTCGCCAATTATGGTGAGCTAAGCAACCATAACTCACGCCACCACCGTGTACTGCTAACACTAACACCCGGGACATCAAAGATGACATCACAAATTTCATAGGTTTTTATTAGTCCAACTTAACCATAACGTCACTTTCAGTTTTTTCAGTGAATATATATATATATATATATATATACATATATATATTTCAGATTCAGTGATTCACGCTGAACCTAGAAAAATTATTTTGGTCTCGGCACAACCTTCCTGGGACGAGCTATCATTTTTCGCTGTTTGTTCATAAACCCAAATATGCAAATGTGTAGGAATATAACACTTCAAAGATCACACATTACTTGTACCTTCTATCACCTCATCAACATTCAGATTTCTATCATTTATAGGAATGCCACAATCATATTTTCCCCATACCTTAAGTTCCACACACTGGATGGCTTGTTCCAAGCTTTAATACGGTATAGGTCTTGACTCTGTGCGTAGTTTGGTTCCCTTTTTTATTAAGGAAAAATGTGTCTAATGTTATCAATAGCAATGCATTAATATGGAAATCCTTAGTTTCAAATTCAGCAAGCTCAGAAAGTTTCATTTCTTAAAAGTCACAAGACATGGGTCTGTGCTTGGCTCAATGTTGTTTCATCCCTGCAATTGAGTGCATTAGAAAGTCTCTGTTTGTAGCTGAGGCACAGTTTGTTGGGACAGTAAACCAGTCTGAGAGGTCAGGCATGTATTTCCTTATCTGACCCATCCATGAAGTTAATCTCGAAACTGTATTTTCTTGCATTTTGCTGAAACAAAACTTCATTCCTTACCATGAATTGACCAAAGGTTGTCAGATATCCAGATAACTCAGTCCAGCAGTTCAATGGGGGATGCTGCAAAAGAAAGCCACATGGGCAATCTGAAAGTAATGGCTTTTTAAATCAAGAGGATGTATGTTACATGTAAAGCATTTTATTTCAACACGTTGCATCTTGATCGACATTTGAAAGGACAAGATGGTTCATTCTGAATAATCCACACATGGATTTATGTTTAACATGTGAAGATTGCCTTTCCATTTCAATAATGTCAGTTTGCAGGTTAGAAAGTAAGTGTGTTATTTATTTCAAATTAAATATGTCACTTGGCTTCGCTTTCAGATGTAAGGCACAGTGCCTTCTTTTTATTTTCCAAATGCACAGCATTTTCATGTATGGCTGTTTCATGTATCATGCTGCTGTTTTTCTTTTTCAGTCATAATGTGCCTTTTCCCATTGTACATGAAGTCAGCATTTCAGAAACACATGTTTTTTGTAATCCATTGGGCCCATTCAGCAGTATTAAAGTTCTAATGCACACTTTCCTTGACCTGGTTGCCTTTCCATTTTGGCAAGGTTCAGTGAGGCTCACTTTTTGCATTCACTAGGCCACAGTTATATATTATGTGTTTGAGATGGCCTGCAGGTTCCAAAGGGTCTTTTCCATCAGCCAGCTTAAATCTTGCATTGGAGGCTTAGCTTGGCCTTTTAGTTCATGTCATTCAGGGGCTGAATGTATAACCCACACACCTGAGACAAAGAGAGACATTATGCAAACAGTGTTTATGTTGTAACCAATACAGATACATACTTTTTGACTTTTCCCCAAATTTGTCTTTACATTATGTTTCAGCATTTGTTTGTACAAAGGTGACATTTTTAACACACCCTTGAATAGTCTTTTCTTCATACACATATGAGAATAACATATATGACCAGTTATAAAGTTTTAGACATGATGATACCTACACCTGATGCTATTTACATCTGTTGACTTAATTCATCTTTGTAAATAGATAGCCCTGTACCAATCCATTCAACAACGTTTGTCTCCTCCCCCTCCCATACTTTTCCTTCTCCCACCCTTCCAGCACTATCTGAAATGTCGTCATGCCTAGTACGTTAGTCGCTTGTTTTGTTTCTCTCCCCCCTTTTTATCCCTTCTCCATCTCTTCTTGCAAAATACCTGCTCTACTAGAAATGTCGTCCGGCCTAGTATGGTAGTCGCCTGTCTGTTTCCCATTCCTTCCTATCTGTGTCTTTGCACTTGCTCTATCTGAAATGTTGCCAGCCGAGTATAATTTCACATTCTTGTTGTTCATGGCCTGTAAGAATGTCATTGTATTTTTCCCTTGTTCCCTCCCTTGCTGTGAAACGCTTTGAAACACATTGTGCATAGGCACTATATAAATAAACTATCATATATCATATATCATATATCATATAAACCAAAGGTATGAAGAAATCTGTATATTTTAAGTGGGAAAAACATTCATTTCATCCACTTATCTAATACATGATTGGTTTTGTATTGTGGTCCCCATCTTAAAGTGGCACACCTACAGGCACTAGGTGTGACACTTTAAGCTGGGGACCAAAATACAAAGCTGATCATGTACCAGATATCTCTGACAGGTATTAGACTGCCCACATCTCACATCAAGCCAAGTAAATCCAAAGTATGCACTGTGATCTCTGATGTTCCTTAGTACTGACCACTGAGACTATTGTAAATAGCCATTCATCATTAATCTTGTTTTAGAGAACTGACCCTAAAATTCATACAATGTAGACATTCTAAATCTGAATAAAACTCAGGATCAAAAAATACCTCTTATTTTACACTACAACATCTTCTGACACAAGTCATTTCACTTCTAAACATCCTATCTCCACGTGGCTGTAAACTCTTACTGTGAATTTGACATTGCAAGATTGAGGTAATTAGTTTTGCCTGTTAGGTGGCGCTGAAAGCGTTACCTTTAAGTCCACTCTATTGTCATTAAAATGAGAGCTTTAACATAAGACTTTGAAATAGGATCTTTAAAAGAGGGTTTCTAAGGCTTTCTTTGCAGATGACATATGAGGTTGGATTTGTGTGAGTTGGCTATGTGTCCCACCCATTTAACGCCCATCTCTAAGTCAAATCTATATTGTATTCCTCCCATTCCCACCCATCTACCCTCAAACCACAGCCCTTTTTTGCACTATTTGTGGGTGGTGTTCGAGTGTCTTGTGATGTAAACACAACCTGATCGGATGAAGTTGAAGAAATTTAAAAAAGTTGCAGCCAAAAAGAGGCCCACCCTTGGCGACTGCTATTATATATTGTAAAAGGAACAAGTATTAATCGATTAAAGTACATGCGCTAGGTTGTCTGCATGAGTATTTCCCAAAGGCTGTGTGGCTGCTACACAGATGTACTACAAGTAGGTAAGAGATTGGGAAAAGGTTACTCACATGCACCAACCTTATTCATAAAGTATTCAAAGGTGAGTCATACAATTTTTGACAAAACAAATTCCAGTTTGTGCTTTTGAAAAAAGAATTTCCAATTCAATATTGATGATATTTTTAAAGGTAAACTATCAATGGTTCATCAGGAGAGGAAATGTGTTCCTAATAGTTTTTGTTGTATCAGATAGGTGGTCACATAGCTGATATATTCATATTCTTCTTAGTGAATGTTTGAAGCGATTGCTACTCTTCCAGGATATCCCGCAAACTGCTTATCATGGCAAGGAAGGACTACAGAATCTAAAAGGAGTTAAATGAAGCCTTTCTGAACAATTTAACCTACAATTGGATTAGAAGGTAATCCCTTCAAACATTCACTCAGAAGATAGCGATAGTTTCAATGGGGAAACACATGTCGAGAGAAATATAAATATATAGAATCTAAATTATCAAGGATCTGACGCATATTATTTGAAGTGGAAATTATAAGGTGTGGAGCAAACACCATACACTGAATCATTTTTGAACTTAGGATCTGTGCATGATACAAGTTGTGGAAACTACGAGGTGTGAAGTAAACACCAGACAGAAAATCATTTTTGTTTGTTCGTTTCTAAACATATTATGAGAATAAAGGAAAAACTTTAAAAATATCATCAATATTGAATTGGAAATTCTTTTTTCAAAAGCACAAACTGGAATTTGTTTTGTCAAAAATTGTATGACTCACCTTTGAATACTTCATGAGTAAGGTTGCGCATGTGAGTAACCTTTTCCCAATCTCTTACCTACTTGGATGAAGTTGACACTCTCTGGGGGAGGGGCAGCAAGATTATTTTGAAACATTCATGTATGGACTCCGGCTGAGAGCTTAGTTAACCAAAATGGGGGTTCTGAAACTAATGCAAGGGCCGCGGGGTGCCTGAGATGCCCTAGAACGCTGTCCCACTAGTTGAGATGCGGTATGCTTCGTTGTTCCATTTTTACAGAGATTACAGAGCTCACAGCAGCAGTGAGATCTGCAAGATCAAATATGCTTGTGGTGTGCCCAGGCAACGAGAGCTGAGAGAGCTTTGTGTGAGAACCGCCATAACCTGACACTCTGAGATAAAGGGGGCACTGCAAAAATGCCACAATTTTCAGCATCAATCTGCAGAGGCCATTTGTTGCTTTTGGTCTGTGGTCAATGGAGTTCTTGTTTCCACTCAAAGAGGTAAACCTTTAACTCATCTCGTCAGGACTTTGGCTGAGAGCTTAGTGAACCAAAGTGGTGGTCCTGAAACTAATCCCATGGCCTTGCGGTGCCTTTGCTGCGAGTGCAGCCCTGTGAGATGCCCTAGAACGCAGTCCCACTGGTTTAGATGCCGCCTGCATCAATGCTTCGTTGGCAGTGCAGCACAGAGGGCCCTGTAGCAATCCATTTTTACAGGGATTACAGAGCCCACAGCATCAGCATGAACTGCAAGATCAAGCATGCTATATTCATTTTTACCTGGAGCCATTTCCTTAAGCTATTCACAAACCAACCCATTGTAGTTTATTGGGTAGCAATGGATATCAAGCAGTGTGGCCTACTGAAATGACATTGAGGTAACAGTAGTAGTAGTTCTTTAACCTGTCTGTTCTTGCTGATTTTAGGTGGGTCCAAATAAATTAACATAGAAAGGCTCTGGCCTGCAGAATTAGTTTGACGTGCCAAAGCAAGAAAAGGAATGTTCCTTTTTTGAAAAAAAGGAGAAACGTATCAAATGATGGCAGCATCCTAAAAATAAGGCAATTGGAAGATGTTAATTTTGTCTGTGCCAGGCACCCACATCTCCCACAACATACTTTGCAAACCGCGCACCTTCCCTGCCCTCAAACTTCCAGGCATGTTTGCCAGCTTAAGCTCCTTTTATAAAAGATTAATTAAGCATTGTTTCTCTTGGCCATGAGTGTTTTTCATTCTGACCCCTTAATGGGAGGTGGCCTCGTCTACCTGGTCCTTCCAAGCATAGATGGCCTTGCCTCTTCACCCAATCTATAGCAACTCTTAGCCACCCCAGTATGTGCACCTGATGCCTCGATTGAAATTCTCAGTTGATCACATTGTGTGATCCTCAGCAAAGTGTTGTTTCTGCCTAAGTTGGCAGCTCTTAGAAACAGGTGAATGTCTGATGTTAGGTGCTTTAGAAATTACTGGACTAAAAAGAAAATCACGTCTTTAAAAAAATAGTGAACTACTCCCATCCCCTGATGCACACCACGTTGTCACCCAGGGGCAAATACGTGTTAGAAACAGAGGTTGGAATTGGTGCTCTCTGTGGTGGAGGGAGAAGCACTATGGTAGTAACAGTACAGTGCTTAAAATAAAATCACTGTTCATCTATTCAGTGCTGCACAGCCGACAGCCACACTCTACATGTGACTGTCAGAGCTCTATGTGCCAAGACTGGCTGGGCACCATTGCCAGCTGGGTTTTCTTGAATTACACTGAAAGCTCCCTAAAGCTGTTTTCTTAGGGTGGGAGCGGTTGGGCGAGGACGAAGGGGTTGGTAAGCAGGATGTGAGTTTACAACCCACACTAGAAACAGTGACTTATGATTGCATGTCTAGCTGTTTCACATAGCAGGCTGCTGTTCTTAAAATGTGCCCCCACACACACAAATGCACACTCTTCATTGTTATGTACCCCTTGCCACTGCTGATTTTCAATTTCATGGTGCAGTAAATAACAGGTGTTGCCGAACTCTGTACTACAGTTTTCATTGACCTCAGAATGCTGAAAGGTGGAGTAGGCCTTGCTGGAATTTTAACCAATGACTGTTAAAATCTTGCACGTTTCTAAGGGGAGCAATGCTCTATCTAGGATTCAACCCCAAAAATCTTTAAATTATACCAACGTGTCCGCAGCAAGCTCTTAACCCAGCAAATTCCCTTTCTGCCATTTTTTTCTAAAACCTCTTTGGTGGGACTAATGGCACTGTGCCTGGGTCTACTGCTTGGATCGGGACTGTAGGAACAGCAGGGGGAGCTCCCCGAGGGAACGGGCATGTCCATTTTATGCCTGTAGCAGTTGCATTGCTAAGTCTTCAGTGCAGTCCCTATTCACCACCAAGTCCCGCCGCAGGGCATTGGATTCCGAACGGGCCGCATGGACTTTTGCCCTGGGCTCAGCAAGGAGTTGCGCTAGTTGGTCCATCTCGGCAGAGCCCATGATGCTCAGGCAGAGTAAACAACGTGGGCTTTGCGTTCTGTAATGCTTATCTTGTTCTATGCAGGAGCACCTGGACTCTTTGATGCCTGTTCAACACTACTCGCTGCCCCACACCTGGGTAGTACCAAAGACACACCACCCGAGTGTGAGATGGAAGGAGTGGGATATGTTGTTAGAGCTGTTTCCCAGGAATGCTAGTAATCAGGCATGGACATCCTAGGGCAACAAGGGTCAGTGTTTCTGCAAGTGAGTACACCCTGTTGAACCCTCACCCAGGGAATGCTGAACTCACCTGTTGTACAGCACAGGTTTGAAGATTCCTGGTCTCATCCATGCCATTCGCATCACTGGCGCTGCCCAGACCAGCTGTGGCTAGCTGGATGCAGTGGATTTTGAGGTGGGTATTGGTCTCTTGGTTGGAACAGTCTCTTGGCAGTGATAGTCTTTTGGGAGCAATGGTCTTTGAGGCCTTTTCCGTGGAACCTCTTCCTTCCTTTTTCCTGATCAAGACTTTTCCCTTAGCTGCTTGCTTTCCTGTGCACCTTCTGTTGCACTTACAGCCCTTTGCTTTCGGTTGAATGTGGTGCTTTTTGGGTTAATATAGCGCTTGCATATTGTTCATCATACTTGTCTCTTTCTTGTCTCTTTCCAGGTGCGAGGCAACTCTGGTGACAGTAGGAGGACTGGCCGTGCGGCGGAGAGGGACAATGGTAAATTGTAGAAATGTCTTTCTGAAGGTCTTTGTAATAATTCTTGCTTTCCGCTTCATTGCTTACTCGAGGTAACTTGTTCCTTCCTTCTTCATATTGCAGGGACCAGAATTTCTGGACACTGGAGATCAGTAGCCAGCGGTAAGTGTTGCGCTGCATGAGCAGAATAACGCAAACCGAGGAAGAAAGGCACGGGGTGTGGTTTATATAGCGACCACACCTATGCAACTGGGCCGCATCAACAACAGTTTGTTCATGGGTCTTTCTGGCGGCCAAGATGGGAGTAGGCGAGGCGGCTGATTTGGGCAGCCATATTGGAGGTCCTAGCCACATTGGAAGGCATAGCCTGGAAGCACTGGCAGGGGACACGGTTGGTGTGAGCGCCAACCACGCAGCACAGGGTTGAGCCTTCCCTCATCCTCCCATGATGTGCGTGCCTAATGTAGTGCAGGGAGGTTGGTTTGCTGGTGATCATGACAGCATTTCAGCAGAAGCAAAGAGGTATAGTTTGAGTGATTGATTAGTTCTCTCAGACTGAACGTCCGTCTGTGGATGGAAAGCAATGGATAACTTCATCTCGACACCTACAGGAGACATGAGCTTTCCAAAAATAAGAGTTGAATTTCTCTCCCCTATTTGAACTATTTGAAAATAATAACAGATGAAAAGTTGTGAAACCAGTAGACATGAGACCTAAATAGATTGGCTAACCCAGGAGCGTTAGGAAGGGCCGGCTCAGGAAACAAAATACACCATCTTGGTTAAGGTGTCAACAGCCACCCAGACGCCGAAATGCCCACTACCATAGGGAGCTCCACAATGAACTTCGTGGATATTAACTTTCATGGAGTGTCAGGCACTGACATCAACTGTAAGGGGCCTGTAGGCTTTCCTCACAGTGTCTTGCCCTGAGTGCATACATTGCAGTTTGCAACATATTCTCCAATGTATTGGTTCAAGGAGGGGCATTAACACCCTCAGAGCAATAAATCCTGAGTCTTATCCTGACCTGGATGAGCAGAGAAACGAGTGTCATGGCATAGACAGAGGGCTTATCTCCTGGCATCAGGAGTTGGTATAGAGAGAAGATCATAAGAGATAGACATCTTGCTTTCCTCTAACTCCTTGGTGTGCACTTTAGCCCATGCTTTCACTTCATCAAGTAAGGGCATGGATGGTATGCATAAACATATTAAGACTTCTGGATTTAAGACCACTGTAGACAAAGGCAGTTGCGGGAGATGGTCTAGACTGTGGCACAGGGAGTTGGCTTGCTGTTCCTGGTGCTGAGTCTGTATCTGAGCCTAAAATTAAATGCAGCAAAGAATTGATGCCAGCAGAATAGTTGAGCTTTGGTGCAAGTGACTGTGGCCAGGGCATGTATGTTCCGGTGATCAGTGTGAACTGTGAACTGGAAGGCCACGCCCACTCGGTGGTAATGCCATTCCAAAAAGGATGCTTTTATCACTAGATGTTCCTTTTCTGTTACTGTGTTGTCAGTCTCTGATGGCGACAGCCTCTAGGAATAAAACGCTACTGGATGTAGCTTTCCTGTAATGGGGCATGTTTGGGATAATACCGCTCCAAACGCAAAAGCTGAAGCGTCCGTCTCAACCACGAATGGAGCTTCTGGGTCGCAGTGTTTCAGAAATGGAGTGGAACTAAAGGCTTCGTTAAGTTGCTCGCAGGACCTTTGAGCTTCCGGAGACCACCAGAAGACTTTCAAGTGTTTGATAAGCAAAGTCAATGGAAGGGCAATAAAAATTGGCGAACCCCAGAAAGGTCTGCAAGGCCTTTAGAAAAGCTGTAGTTGGCCACTTTAACATCGCCTTGACTTTGGTCTCACTCATATGGATACCATCAGGGATTGCACATAACCCAGGAATTCTACCTGAGAGACATGAAAGAGACACTATCCCACTTTAGCAAACAATGAATTGTCTCATAGCCACTGTAAGATGCTCTCTACATGTGTAACATATTCTGATAAGGATGGAGAGAACTCCAGTATTCATCTAGATACACTATGACATACCGATCTCATATGTGTCTGAATATTTTGTTCATGAAATGCTGTCACGGCCCATAATGCTACCCGATATAGACGCTGGGCTTGGAGGTTGCCATGGAGACTCTGCCAGCATTCTCCACCCGGCGGATGCCCACGTCAACACATACCACGTCACATCACAAGCCAGAGCCATGAGTGTGACATTGTCACATTATCTGGAGCGCCACAGTCAGATCATCTTGACAAGGATATACATGGCACAGAACAATCCGTTGATATTTCTCAAACAAAGTATTTATTTAATTGTTTTTTTATAATGCACCTAATACTGTACCTGAGTTTGGTTTCTATGCATGGCTCTGGGATTTGAAACTCTGTTGCTCTGCATGGTCTTGCTTCCAAGACCAGCGCGTTGCCCCTGTGCTATCCTAGGTCGCCCCACTACTGTTTTTTATAATGCACCTAATACTGTACCTGAGTTTGGTTTCTATGCATGGATCTGGGATTTGAAACTCTGTTGCTCTGCGTGGTCTTGCTTCCAAGACCAGTGCGTTGCCCCTGTGCTATCCTAGGTCGCCCCACTACTGTTTTTTATAATGCACCTAATACTGTACCTGAGTTTGGTTTCTATGCATGGATCTGGGATTTGAAACTCTGTTGCTCTGCGTGGTCTTGCTTCCAAGACCAGTGCGTTGCCCCTGTGCTATCCTAGGTCGCCCCACTACTGTTTGTCGTGGCTTTGTCCTCTTTTTGCTCCTTTCTGTACTTACTCTTTTTTCGCTTTCTGTCTCGACCCTGCTTTGTGCTTTGTCTCCTCCTGACGGGTGCTAACTACTACTGACCTCCCAGTTTTTGTCTGGCCCTGACTGTTTTCCTGGATTGTGCTGGTTACTCAATTTTGCATTCATCTGCATTGGAGTGTTACCTGGATTTTGGCCTGCTTTTGGAGTTCCTTCTTCTTCACAGACCCTTCTACTGGTGAACTGTTTGTTTCCACATGGACTGATCCTGCCATATGCACGTGTTTTAGCTTGGATCCTACACCTTTAGTATTGCACCCTTGTACAGCCTAGGTTTGGTCCCTCCAGAATTCTGATCACTAATAACCCCACTATTCGTACCATTGGTGATACATGGTTTTCTGTTCTATGGTCTGCAGTACCACAGGTGGAATGTTCTTCTAGCTGTTACCTACATTTCAACACAGACCTCAGGTAGGACAGGGTGCTTGAGGGTGGAAACAGTATAGGAAGTGTGTGAATATTCGTACCCTATCTAATCCCTTCTGTGTCTTGCCTCCACAGCTTAGTTTCCTGGTGGTCTGCATCCCGCCTTTTCACCTGAAACCATTGCCTCCCATGTTCTGTTATCACACTTTTAGGAGGAAAGTCACGCTCAGTAGAGGAGACCCCAAATACAGCTCGAGAACCTCACACATTGAGAAGCCCATATAACAACTCTTGTAGAGTTATGGAGGGAAGTCCTGATCCTATGGCAGCCTTGATCCATGCTATATCGGATCTACATTCTGAGATGGCTGCGGCTCATGCCCCCATCCATCAACAAGTAGACACTTTACAGAGTGTCAGTCATCACCTTGCCTCCTGATGATCAGTTTGTGGGTGCAGCAGCAGCCCCTGCGGAAGCACCCACTCCGGTTCTTTTGGAGTGCCTCTACTAGTGCCCACACAATTCCCTTTGGCACCTCCAGAGTGAGTCCTCAGGGATCCTAAGACCTCGTCCTGCCAGTTAATGTAAACTACATTTCCTATGTCACCCCGCTGCCTTCCCAGGCGCTACTACCAAAGTGGCCTCTATTCTTTCTTATCTAGGGGGTATAGCTGCAGCCTGGGCCAATCCCCTTTTGGAAGCAAATAACCTGGTCCTCTATAATTTCAAAGTTCTGCTTACTGCCATGAATCGAGTTTTCATACCCCTTATAAAGCACAGGCCACAGATCTATCTTGAATTCCTGGTATAGAAGCACATGGCCAGAACACAAGAAAGCCACTGTATTCTATAGGGGTCTCTGACAACTTGGAAGATACCCTCACTACAGTACCTGTTTTACCCTTAGGATTAAAGGAATTGCTTGGTCTTACCTTCAGATAGATGCTAGGAGGCCAGGAAGATGGGGTAAAAAGCATCATCCTCAACTAAATTCCATCCTCTACCAATACAGAACACAAAACCATGTAAATATGGTTAGTAAGAGGACCTCTGACACATTTGAATGAGAAAGTAGAAGGAAAGCCAAATTATGTCTGTATTTTGGGGAATCCAGACATGATATCCATGTCTGTCCCAAAAGACTTACAAAGAATAGGGGAATCACCAAGACTCGTCCTTAGACGGAGCCGCTATGGTGAGTCAGAAAGTCCGGGGGTGCCCGATCATTGACTCAGTTAGACCTGTGTATCTCTCTGTTTCGTTTCTTTTCGTATCCCAGGAACCACATACGCCTTTAGCTTTGATAGACTCGTGAGTCACTGGTAATTACCTATACATTCAATATGCGAGGCACCATGAGTTTCCTTTCATACCCATATCCAATTACCCCCGCAAGACAGTTAAGGTAGAAGACGGTACTGCTATTGCTTCCGGTATGGTGGTAAACCAAACAGAGGAGTTGGTCATGACAACCTCTCAAGGACATAGCAAGGTGATACAATTCCATATAATTGCTATGCCCCAGTTTGGGATAATACTGGGTATGCCTTGGTTAAGGGTACATAACCCTTGTATCGATGGGGACATACAAGTAGTGTCATTCCTTTCAGTCCATTGTTATGAGAATTGCTTAGGGGAAGGCCCCTGTCTTTCCCATTATGGCACTAGTGTTGGGAATACCGGGAGTGAGTACCATTCCATGTGTCTCTTCTGATCCCTTCTGTGTGCAATACTTGGAATATCTAGACATTTTTCAAAAGAAAAACAAGCAGCTCAGCTACCATCGCATAGACCCATTGGTTGTCCAATAGACCTAGTGCCTGGTTCCAAGGTTCCTTGTGGAAGAATATGCTCCTTGACTCTTTGGAAGAATTAAGTACTAAAATAGTATACTGAGACTGCTCTGGAAAACAGATTTATTAGGCACTCACCTCTATTTTTCATTCTGTAGCGGGAAAGAGACCTAAGGACCTGTATAGACTACCAGGGCCTTAACATATAACCATTAAGAACCAGTACCCAAAGAAATGTAATAAAGAACATAATAACAAACAAACAAAAAAAAAACAGTACCCAATCCCGGTCATTTCGGTCTTTCTGAATCTATTGCAAACCTCGTTTATAGACACCAGATTGGATGTCAGAGGTGCTTACAGTTTGGTGAGAATCAGAGATGGCAATGATGGGTAAACAGCGCTTAAGATAAGATACGGTCTCTTTGAGTACTTAGTGATGCCCTTTGGGCTCTGTAATGCCCCAACAACATTTCAAAACTTCATGAACAATAGGTTTTGTGACATGATAGATTAGTTTGTCGTTGTCTATTTGGACGACATTCTGATTTGCTCAGATTCCTATAAACATCACGTTCAGTGTGTCTGGTTGGTTCTCCAGCGTCTACGTTAGAACGCCCTGTACACGAAAGCAGAAAAATGCATTTCCAATACATCAGAGGTTGAATTTCTGGATTACGAGCTGACTTCCCAAAGAATGTGTATAAGTTCTGCTAAAGTAAAGGCGGTTCTGGAATGGATAACCCATCTTTTTTGAAGGAACTGGAGTCCTTTCTTGGCTTTGCCAATTTTTCTCATTGCTTATTCATGCATTCTCGTCAATCACTGCCGCATTGACATGTCTGACAGGTTCCACAGTACTGTACCATTGGAATGATGAAGCACAACTCACCTTTGAGAAGTTAAAACCAGCCTTTACCTCAGCTCTGGTCCTGCAACACCCGAACCCCGAGCCCCCGTTTGTTCTGGAACCTGATGCCTCAGCCATTGCAGTAAGGGCCGTTCTCTCACAGAAATGCCAAAAACACAGGCAAGCTACACCCTGTGGCTTTCTACTCCCTGAAATTAAATCCTGCAGCGACGTACTTCACTGTTATGTATCCGAACTCCTGGCCATCCAAGTCGCATTCAAGGAATGGAGACACCATTTATTGGGGGCTAAGCATACCATAAATGTTTATACCAACCATTGTAACCTACAGGCCTTTTGCATGGCCAAATGTGCTAATGCCAGACAGGCAGGCTGGCATTTATTTTTCTCTGTGTTTGATTTTATTATAACCTATAGACCTAGGACTCGACATGGGCAGGCAGAGGCCTTGTCACAACTCATAAAAAAGACGGAGTGAGGCGCGCACTCCAATTCCTGGCCAATATACTACCTGAAGAAAGAAAACATATATAACTGGGTTAAATCCCAAAAGTGTCCAATTCACTGGGTTACATCCCAATTGTTGCCAAAATGTTCACAGGGTCGGATCCCTTCTGCTGCATTTGTGCTGCTGTTCTCCACCTCCTAGCGCTTTCGTGTCCCAACACTCTTCAGGGAGGCTGTGTTGCCTTGCTTTTCAGGTGAATCCAATTAAATTGCTAATGCAGTCTCTAAGGATTATGGGAGCTGTAGTGAAAACATGTTGTTCAGTTCAGGTGACCAAGGAAAGACTCCCCTCCAGGAGCACGCATCTTACACTTAGCAGGGGGAGGGGGGGAAAACCATGACTATGTTCTCCACTGTAGGGCAAATTATCCCCGGTGCTGCAGCCTCTGGAGTCCGGATCTCCACAAATTACATGTAAAAAAGTGGGAGTGAGGCGCGCACTCCAATTCCTGGCCAATATATTACCCAAAGAAAGAAAAAATATATAACTGGGTTAAATCCCAAAAGTGTCCAATTCACTGGGTTAGATCCCAATTGTTGCCAAATGTTCACAGGGTTGGATCCCTTCTGCAAAATTTGTGCTGCTGTTCTTCTCCTCCTAGCGCTTTCGTGTCCCAACACTCTTCAGGGAGGCTGTGTTGCCTTGCTTTTCAGGTGAATCCAATTAAATTGCTAATGCAGTCTCTAAGGATTATGGGAGCTGTAGTGAAAAAATGTTGTTCAGTTCAGGTGACCAAGGAAAGACTCCCCTCCAGGAGCACACATCTTACCCTTAGCAGGGGGAGGGGGGAAAACCATGACTATGGTTCTCCACTGTAGGGCAAATTATCCCTGGTGCTGCAGCCTCTGGAGTCCGGATCTCCACAAATTACATGTAAAAAAGAGGGAATGAGGTGCGCACTCCAATTCCTGGCCAATATACTACCTGAAGAAAGAAAATATATAAAACTGGGTTAAATCCCAAAAGTGTCCAATTCACTGGGTTAGATCCAAATTGTTGCCAAAATGTTCACAGGGTTGGATCCCTTCTGCTGCATTTGTGCTAATGATCTCCTCCTCCAAGCGCTTTCGTGTCCCAACACTCTTCAGGGAGGATGTGTTGCCTTGCTTTTCAGGTGAATCCAATTAAATTGCTAATGCAGTCTCTAAGGATTATGGGAGCTGTAGTGAAAAAATGTTGTTCAGTTCAGGTGACCAAGGAAAGACTCCCCTCCAGGAGCACACATCTTACACTTAGCAGGGGGAGGGGGGAAAACCATGACTATGGTTCTCCACTGTGGGGCAAATTATCCCCGGTGCTGCAGCCTCTGGAGTCCGGATCTCCACAAATTACATGTAAAAAAGAGGGAGTGAGGCGCGCACTCCAATTCCTGGCCAATATATTACCCGAAGAAAGAAAAAATATATAACTGGGTTAAATCTCAATCACTGGGTTAGATCCCAATTGTTGCCAAAATGTTCACAGGGTTGGATCCCTTCTGCAGAATTTGTGCTGCTGTTCTTCTCCTCCTAGCGCTTTCGTGTCCCAACACTCTTCAGGGAGGCTGTGTTGCCTTGCTTTTCAGGTGAATCCAATTAAATTGCTAATGCAGTCTCTAAGGATTATGGGAGCTGTAGTGAAAAAATGTTGTTCAGTTCAGGTGACCAAGGAAAGACTCCCCTCCAGGAGCACACATCTTACCCTTAGCAGGGGGAGAGGGGAAAACCATGACTATGGTTCTCCACTGTAGGGCAAATTATCCCCGGTACTGCAGCCTCTGGAGTCTGGATCTACACAAATTACATGTAAAAAAGAGGGAGTGAGGCGCACACTCCAATTCCTGGCCAATATATTACCCGAAGAAAGAAAAAATATATAACTGGGTTAAATCCCAAAAGTGTCCAATTCACTGGGTTAGATCCCAATTGTTGCCAAAATGTTCACAGGGTTGGATCCCTTCTGCAGAATTTGTGCTGCTGTTCTTCTCCTCCTAGCGCTTTCGTGTCCCAACACTCTTCAGGGAGGCTGTGTTGCCTTGCTTTTCAGGTGAATCCAATTAAATTGCTAATGCAGTCTCTAAGGATTATGGGAGCTGTAGTGAAAACATTTTGTTCAGTTCAGGTGACCAAGGAAAAACTCCCCTCCAGGAGCACACATCTTACCCTTAGCAGGGGGATGGGGGGAAACCATGATTATGGTTCTCCACTGTAGGGCAAATTATCCCTGGTGCTGCAGCCTCTGGAGTCCGGATCTCCACAAATTACATGTAAAAAAGAGGGAGTGAGGCACACACTCCAATTCCTGGCCAATATACTACCTGAAGAAAGAAAAAATATATAACTGGGTTAAATCACAACTCGGTAATAGGTCACAACACAGGGAGAGGAGGTTTCCATATCGAACCCACAACAGGGTAAAGGGCACCTGTACCCCTGATTCATCCTTAATAGAAGAATTCTGAGAGCAGGTTCGGAAACACACAGAACAGTTAGACCAGCAACATGCTACTGGTATAGACCAGCTTCCTTATATCCAGGAGCGTCTCTTTATACCTGAAGAGGAGAGTCAAAACAAAGTATTGCAATGGTGTCAAGACCCAAGGATATGCCTCCACCATGGACAACACAAAACCCTTTAGGTCCTACGCAAGTGGTGCTGGCGGTCTACTATGAAAAGGGATGTAGCAGATTCAATCATGTCCTGTGCAGTTTGCACACAGTGTAAACCACTACCCGATAAACCTGTTGGATTGCTTCAAACCATGCCCATACCACATAAACCTTGGCACATGGTATAAATGGACTTAATTGTGGAATTGCTGTGGATCAAGGGCCTGGATCCAGTATGGGTTGTGCTAGATTACTTTACCAAGATGGCTCTGTTTATCCCCTGTGTTGGACTTCCGACTGGCCTGCCTGTTTCCGAAACATGTGTTTTGCTTTTTCGGATTGCCATCATTCATCACCACGGATCGAGGCGTGCAGTTCACGTTTCGGTTATGGAGAGCACTGACAACCACTTTTATAGATGACATATATTCCTCTGCCTATCACCCATAAATGGATGAGCAGAGCGAGAGAGTGCATGCTATGCTAGAACAATATTTGCATTGTATTTGTCTGCAATTCCAAGACAACTGGGTATCTGTGGTGTGGATTGCAGAATTCACTTACAACCACTCCTTCCACAGTTCTCTGGCAGGGTCACTATTCTATACAATGTACGGCTGGCAACCCGTTCGCTTCTGGTGGATCGGGTCTTACTGACCACCATCCCTGTTTCTCATAATCTGGTGCGTGGTCTGCCTCATATCCAAACAAAAAGTGCAGGAGCATCTGCATCTTGCCCAATCTATATCCAAACGGTTTGAAGACAGTCATCGGACTACTGCCACAGACTATCGTTCTGGTGAGAAGGTTTGGCTTTCAACCAAACATCTACAATACTAGGGACACGTAAACTGCTGTGCTCATTGGGCAGTACAACATTCTGAAAGTCATCAATCCGGATGCAATCAGGCTACGTGTTCCTGCATGATGGCACATACAACCTGTGTTCCATGTTAGCCTTCTCAAGTCTGGTTATGTCGGTACTCATCTTCTCCGCAGCCCCACCTCTCCTCTATTGTAGATGAGGGGGGAGAATACAAGGTGAAGGCCATACTGGACTCTTGTATTTGTCTAGGTTTCCAATACTATTTAGTCAATTTGAAGGGCTACTGTCCCAAAGACCGTACTTGGGTGCCTGCTTCATGCTTCTTTTCTTCAGCGTGAATTTCACATTGCCCATGGTTGGGCTCAGCCTTTAAGTGGGATACTGTCACGGCCTGTAATGCTACCCGACATGGACGTCGGACTTGGATGATTCCATTGAAGACTCTGTCTGCGTCCTCCACCCAGCAGACGCTCACGTCAACACATCACATGCCAGAGCCATGCACGTGACGTCATTATGGTATCCGGAGCACCGAAGCCGGGAAATCCTGACAAGGATAAAAATAGCATGGAACAAACCATCTGGTCTTCTCAAACAAAGAAGGTTGCCATACTTTTGTTTGTCATGGCTACCTTGTCCTGTTTTGGCTCCTGTCTATCCTGACCCTTTTTTGGCTTCCTGTTTCGCCCTGCTTGATGTTTTGTCTTCTCCTGCCTGGCTCTTACTACTTTGTGAAGGCATCATCAATCATCAATGAGACACAGACAACAGATTAACGACTGTTCCATAAACCTTTATTAACTTAAAAAGGTAGGATGGAATAAGGCCTAATTTGCCCTTTGTTAAGGTGGGATTTCCCAACCTAAAGAAAAATAAGGATAGTCTGTGTCAGGAAGTCCAAAGCAAATGTCTGTCTGTGTCCAAAGCCTATACTTACCCTCACATCTAAATATAAACAAAGTGTAGTGATCTCAGCATCACAATAAGTAGTATTCAAATAAGAGTTTAGAGCTTCTTCCAGCTCTTGGCGTGTAACCAGTGTTCCCTTCCCCAAGTTCACGATAGTTCACAAAGCACAGGGGTTCCATTCTCCTAGAGTTCAAGTCTTTCAGCTTTCCAAAACAACACAATTCCTAGGGACACATTCCAGTTCTTCTGATAAGGTTACCTTTCACCAATTCACCAATGCAGTTGTCAGGAACTCCTACTCATCTTGGTCACTTTGTCAGCAGTGGCAACGCAGACACCCACACAGATTCTGTGCTTCCTCAAGATGGACGATCATTGAGGGCTGTGCAGAGAACCAGTAGTAACGCTCTAGTGGTTTCCAAAATGGACGCTCTGTGCATCAGGCTGACAGGAGAGGAGAATGCCGGATCGGCTTTATATACAGTGGAGAACGATGGGTTCCCTGTGTTGCTTCGCTTTCCATTGCCTTGATGCGCCATAGTTAGCTTGCTTTTCGCTTGCTTCGTGTCTCCTGCCTTGCATCCTAGTCCTGCCTTGTCCCCTCCCTTTCTGTCCCATGCTCTCGCTCTGCCTGTTCTGGGCTTACCTTCCGCTGCATTGCTGCTCCTTGGCTCAGCTCATTCCTTCCGGTCCAACTTTGTGGACCCCTCTCCTCTTCACTTCTTACCAGCCGGTCATCTATGGCAGTCCATCCTTCACCCACTGGAGACCATCGTCTGTGGAACTGCCATCTACCACAGAGGGCACAGGGTTTTCCCTCATTAGGGTTTTTCCCCTTGGACTTTGCCCACTGGGTCCCCATGCTTACAGTATTTTACTGGGGCTTTGGACACCTTCTGAGGCATTGATCCACTATCAAAGGTGTCCGGCTCCTGAGACCCTCAAGGGATCTACTTTGCTCAGGTCAATCTTGTGTCTGCTACTATCCTCACAGCAGTTCCATTCCTTGACTTCAAATCACACATAAATTCCTTTGCAATTCAAACACAAGCTTCATCTGGGTATTTTCAATGGCTTTTCCAGATAGAGGTGCACTTGTTGTGCTTTCTTATATTCTCCTGGCCAATGCTTGTTTTTGCATTTCATACAATGGGCCTCATTATGAGTTTGGAGGCAGCCATGCCCTTAATAAGGGCATGGCTGCATCCAAACTTGGGTCTGGGTGCGTGGTCCCTGAATGGGGAAATACCGGGCCATTCCGACTTTGGAGGGCTCGGTATTTCCCCATTCAGGGAACCCAGACCCGGACCATCCCCATTCCCATTTGAGCCCCAATAGGGCTCAATGGGAATGGGGAGCATGCTAACAATGGGATTGTTAATGACTGTCCCATTGTTAGCAAGCTGGTCCCCTCGCGGGACCCAAAAGGACGTCTGGTAAAACCAGATGTCCAGAGCGGGTCCCGTGAGGGGACCTCGTGATGAGGCGGTACGGGGTTAACGGCGCCGGCACCTTTACCGGTGCCTTTAACACCTTACCGCCTCACTTGTAATGAGACAATGACTTGATTTCTTTTGACTCTTGCCAATGCTTGTCCACCAATATTTCATGTGACTCTGGTCAATGCGTATTTTCTCATATCATACAGTTCCTTCATATAGGAAGATTCACAAAATGTCTTTCATCCAGCTTGGTATTCAAATGTAATTCAGCTTTCACACAAATTAATGTTAATTGCTTGCTTTGCATGTTCGCCTGCCAGCCCAGTATTCCCCCTGCCTGTTAGACTCACCGGTCAGAGCTAACGGCTTGCATGCAACATCTCCTGCCGCCACTAGCTTTATCATTCCAGTGTGGCACCTTGCATAGTCTCCCAGCGCTCTCTGTGGCTTTGCTCACCCAACAATGCTTTTCCTGCAGCTCGGGATTCCTTCAACGGCTTCGCTGGGTCCCTCTCATGGTCTGCTACTGGACTCCAGTGCCCTACAGCTTTGCTTCCCGCTGCACACGCTCTGCATCTTCCAAAGGGTCTTGAGCGCTTGCCACGCCACTATTCCGTAGATGTCTGCTTTCGCCCAGCAGTTTAAAGATCCCACCACCATGATTGTAACAAAAAGGATTAGACCACTCATTGTTGAAACAATAGTCCTGCATTACTCTTGCAGGCCTCCCCTTCGTCCCAGTACAGAAATGATGTTTCTTGGCAAAGGTGTTTAGGGAAGAACAGGGAAAGGACTGACAATAGCACAAAAAGGCTTGAGGGATAGGGTATTCATCATGAAAGGGAAATGGGGGATAGGACATCTCCTTGCCACTCCTCACGTCTCCTCCATCTATGTGATCCTCCCTCGCATCTCCACCCCTATGGGCAGGAGCCAAGAGCAAAGGCCTTTCCCAGGCCATGCGAGAGAAGGCTACATGGGAAAACAATTGAGGTCGCCGTCAGGTTCCTCACACCTCTCGGTTTCTGATGCTGCCTATTTTCCTGGATTGTGCTGGTCACTCAATTTTGCATTAATCTGCCTTGGACTGTTATCTGGATTTTGGCCTGCTTTTGGATTTCCTTCTTCTTTATGGACCCTTGTACTGGTCAGCTGGTTGTTTCCACGTTTTAGCTTGGATCCTACTTGGCACCCTCGTGCCTTCCGGGTTAGTTCCCTGCATACTTTTGCTCACTGCTAACTTCACTATTACATAGACTTATTCAAATGTTGTTTCTTCACAGGACGTACATGACCCCATTTAAGATAGCTAGGTTCAGCTCTGGTGATGACAAGGCTGACCTGATGCATATGTTCATGTATTGCCCCAGTGGTGAGGCAATTTTTGTCCACTATCCGAATGAAAATAGAAACTGTGAGAATCAATAGATTTACCTGGTAGCCTGAGGTGTGCCAGTTGGGAATGTATCCATGCTGAAAACTGCCAGACATGTGACTAAACTAATTGACTTATCTGCTATGTTCGCAAAGCGCAGGATCTCTATGGCGTGGAAAGCAGCTGCAGGGACAGGCTGGGGCTTGCTTAATAGATCTTAAACTCTGGTCTACGGATGAGACTAAAGTATGGTATCGAAATGTGCCAGGAGGAATGCAGGAGGGGAATGTCAATATATTGGCCTGGAACTCCCTTATACAGTCGCTGTTCTATCCTTTTGATGATATGCCACCTTAAAAGACTGTCCATATTCTTTCTCTTGCTGTTATATTGAATTCACATTGCTGGACTCCCGGGCATGAGGTGCTATGCTTATATCTATGTGTACTATTAGGACTCCAAGGAAGGCCAGAGATTTCAGGACTGATTTTTGTTTGAAACAGTGGTTGATGGCAGGCAGTTCATTTACATTTCGCATTATGTTTGTATGTTTTGCAACATTGCCGTGCTGGAATTATGTACTTCTTGTTATAATACTGCTGCATTTAAATACCAATAAAATGTTTAAAATACAAAAATACTAACCCCACTATTTGTACCATTGATGTCAGGCAATTTTCTGTTCTATAGACTGGGTTACCACAGGTGGGACGTTCTTCTAGGTGTTACCTCCATTTCAACACAGACCTCAGGTGGGACAGGGTACTCGAAGGGGGAAACAGTATGGGAAGTATGTGAAAATTCAGTCCCGGTCTGATCATTTCTGTTTCTTGCCGTCACAGCTCAGTTTCGAGGCAGTCTGCATCCCACCTTTTAGCCTGAACCCATTGCCTCCCCTTTTCTGTTATCACATGGGGGCAATACTTTCAGGAAGAAAGTCACCCTCAGTAGAGGAAACCCTAAAATACAGCTGAAGAACCTGACAAATGCTATAAGATGGCAGGCGCATTAGAGAGACCAAAGGGCATTACCAGGTATTCGAAAAAAAGCCCATATTTTCTGTGGAAAGTGGTTTCCACTCATCCCACTCTCGTATCCTCATGAGGTTTTAAGCGCCCCTGAGGTCAAGCTTGGTAAATTCCAGCACTGATAGGAGTTGGTCTAACAAGACCAAAATGACTAGAATGGGATACTGTTTATCATTATTGTGTTAAGAATACACTAGTCTATACAATGCCGCAAATCACCTTCCCTTTTAGGCATGACAAATAATGAGAAACGTTCTGAGTGATGCCTTGAGTGATGAATAAACCTGGTCCAAAGAGTGAAGTCTATGTACTCCTTCAAAACCAGGTTTTCTGCAGGCATAAGAGAATAGAAATGGTTATTGTGATGTGCCTGTCCCTCCACCAGGTCAACTGGACAATGATATGATCAATGGGGTGGCAGTGTTTTCAGCCTTCCCTTTGTCAAAGACGTCCATGTATGTCCTGTACTCTTGTGCTACCATCTTTCACCACCACCATCATATGAAAGCTAGGAGCGACTGCTACAGCAGGATTAACCAAGGATTGAGTTTAAAAGCAATGCGAAAAGCAGTGTTCAAATAGAAAACTGACCTCTCTCACAGTCTAGTAGATAGAGGAGTTGTGTGCGGAGTGTTACGATTCACAGGATCCTGTCATTTGTCCCCAGAGGGGAGCCTTTCCCCATAAGGCCAGGGAGGTGAGGCTGCTACCCAATAATCCCCTTAGGGGTGGTAAAAAGCAGGAGGACCTAACGGGGAGTGACTCCCGTTCTGTGCATAGGGACTCCCTTTCCATCCAGGAACACTCCTGCCCTCTCATCCCTGAGACTTTAAGACCTCCTCAAAGTATTATCAGCCCATATGAAAGCACTATTCTTATGTATTGTAATTCTTCCACCTATTTTTACTCAGAGGTTGAGCACAGTAAAATCAATAAAAGTGCAGGGCATTTACAAGTCTTTACTCAAGGTATTGAGACTAGAAAGAGCGCTCAAGGAAACATATTGAGTGTTCGTCCACAAAGTACTGAGATGAGAAGGCCACTAGGAAGGATGAAGATGGACCAAAGGAAACAGGGGAAGGACTGTGACCTTTTGCTGGGGATGATGCAGGCTATTTGTATAAAAAGAGACAATGGACTACCCGAAAAGCGAAGCACCAGGTGTGCAGCCTGGAGAGCTGGGTAGATTTGAAATGGGTGAGAAGACGGAACGCTCAGGAAGCTGATCCGTACTCCTGAGGATGCCAGGGGTAAACCAATGGAGTTTGCTGCAGCCCGACTGAGTGAGGGTTTACCAGGAAGATTGAAGTTTGAAAGCAGTGACTAGACCTAGTGGATGTGGACTGGCTGGTCCAAGAACGGCGTCAACACCTTTGAGCTGCAGAGATGCCTGCAGAGCCGCTGCAGGACATGACAGAGCAAGGAAAGCAGTCACGGAGGCTGGCATAGTGATCTACTGCCCATGGAAGAACCAGTGAGGTGTCCCTCAACAAACAGAGTTAACAGGGAACACAGGAGAACTGGCAAGTGAGAGGGGCCAGCTAAGAGAAGCATCCAAAGTGATCCTCGTCCCAGTAGTCAAGCCAAAGCTACGAAAAGGGGAATGTGTCTGGAGAGTAATCTCCCTTATCTCAGTGATAAATGCAGAAATACTATACCACTGAGTGTCATGGGCGCTACTCCCGAGGGGCCAGGACTGGCCCAGCGCCCTCGGAAGCAGACCCGTCTTCCACTACTCCGGACCCAGCAGACCCCTACAGGGGCCCTTTGGACCGTGTCCTGGCGCCTTTGGCGCCAGGCTCATGAAGGGTTTCAGTCCCGGCGCCATAGGCGCCGGGCTCATATTGATAAACAGTGTAATAATGCTTGGGTGGACTTACCTGACGCAGACCATGCTGCATATTTGCCCAGAACAATCCAGTCTGGTTGAAGTCCCCAGCCATCAGGGCTGGGAGGAACTATTCCCTCCATTCAGGAACTCTTTTCTTACCTGGGTGGAACCGGTGGAAGAACACACACTGGAAGCACTTCTCTGCTATTTAAACCACGCCCGATGGAAAACACGTGCTTCGCGTTATTCTGCAGCAGAAGCAGGACGCTCACCGAGTCGGCTCCTGCATTCCAGGTCCAGAGTCATCTTCAGCTTCCGCGCAGCAACCTGTGGATGAAGAAAGACACAGAACAATACTTACCAGATCCCGGAATCCAGTCACTGGCAAAACCTGCAAAGAATAAACATAAGGTTAGAAAAGTGGAACTCGCTCGCAGCCGCGCCCGCTTACCTGATCCATCCATGATTGCAACGGAGCTAACCGCGGCCTTCTCTTCGGCAGCTTCTCTGCTCCTGAAAGGCAAAGGACATAATTAAAAAGGGGTTTGGGTGAAGGCAGTCGCATTCATCTTAACTTACCAGTTTTTGCACGCGCAGTAGCGGCCGCATCAACCTCAGCATCCCGGCACCCCGAAAAACAGGAAAAAGACATTATTTGAGGTGCCATTAAAAGCGGCCAACGATCATTATACTTACGTGCATCGGCACGTGCAGTGGCAATGGATATAAAGCCCGCAGCATCCCGGCACCTGAAAACTAGGAAAAGGACATTATTAGAGGTGCCATTAAAAGCGGCCAACGATCATTATACTTACGTGCATCGGCACATGCAGTGGCAACGGATATAAAGCCCGCAGCATCCTGGCACCTGAAAACTAGAAAAAGGACATTATTAGAGGTGCCATTAAAAGCGGCCAACGAACATTATACTTACGTGCATCGGCACGTGCAGCGGCAACGGAAAACTACGCCCACAGCATCCCGAGGCCTGAAACAAAGGAAAAGGGACATTATTGAGGTGCCCATCTTTTAAAGCCTAAAGACTACAGTATACTTACAGGCATCCGCTCGTGCAGTAACGGCGGCATCGCTCTTCAGCATCCCAGCACCCGTGCCACAACTAAGGCCGCAAAAGACTTGAGCCTCAACACTGAACTCATCCAGTGACGTAACTGGAATCCACGCACCCCTGCACCAGACGCAGGATGGAGAGCTCAGCATTTATACGCCTAAGGTGAGAGCTCGCCGAGACACGTAGAAAGCTAGGCTGTGGCAGAAACTGGCGATTGGTGGGAGAAGGAATCCCATCAAACGGTGATTAACCCTTTTTCTTCCACCTGCAGAAAACTTACCCTGCAAGTCAGCCATTCGATAAGAGGAAGCCCAGTCCTGAGAGTCGTCCGAGCTCTACGCTTCTCAATTGAAGAAACGATAGCAGCCCAGCCGGGATCAGCGCCTCCGTGGGAATCAGGTGAGCGTTACAATGGGAACCCTCAGGGGTAATCTCCCCTGTCTCTGTGACTAACAACAAAGTGCCTCAAGTGTGAATATGAATACGAAGCATCTTCTTTGTCTCAGAGGGAGAGTGAAAGTAAAGTCAGTGTGATAAGCTACTGTAGTGATCTCCCTCCTCAGAGAGACTGTGATAATAGAAACTTAAATATCAAATACATCAGGAGTGATTCACTTCATCGCTATGAGTGTGATATAAGAGAGAAAGACATAAGAAGCAATGCGATTGGCCTCCCCGGTTTAAGAATCATCACTGAATCAGGCCTGCCCTATCTACTCCAAGTGGCTATTTGAAACTCAGTGCTTGTTTGAGAGACTTTCAAGTTCAAAAAAGAAAAGTCTCCTCAGTGGGGGAGAAACCAGGAAAAGGAGGAGTTTCAGTTCACCCTAAAAGGAGTTCGAAAGGAGATACAAGGGCTCTAGAAAAGTATTGCTTGATCTTGAAGAACACCTACGTTTTACTAGAATAAGGGAGTTATTTTCCTGGATGTAAAATCAGACACTAAAGCAACAGAATGCAGAATCAAGCTTAAAAGGAGGTCCAAGACCCGAAGAATGTTGTATAAGTTGAATTACCACCTGTGTATTAGAGACTGTCATCCTGGTTTAAACTTGATGACCCTGGAGAAGTGAGTCATTCCCCTAACCCTTCATTTAAACTTGAACTACTTTCTAGTTATTTTCTCCATGATTGTGGTGCACTATTTCATTAGGAAGGAATCATCCCTCTGACCTTTATATTTTAGTTATTTCTTTTGTTTAGTGGTTGGGACACAAGAGGATTTTTGGGACGGATGACAGTTATTTTGGTTGGACAGTAATCCTGACGACGAGCACCCAGTTATCTTTACTTTTGGTAGGGCTTTTCCTTTAGAGCCAGGGAAAGGTAGGTGTTGTTTTTGTTATATAAATAAAAGTCTATAGCAAAAATGCAACTCAATTGCTACGATGCGCACAGCGTGCTGTGCCAGTAAAACAGGCATACCCCGCGCTGCAGAAACTATACCGCCACACTCTAACAAGCCGGATGCCTCCGACGGCACCCAAAAGGAAGAGCAGGCAAAAAACCCTCAATGACTGCACGCCACCCTCGCTCCAAAAGCCCAAAGACAAGATGGCCACGATGCGAGACAGTGAAACAGATGCAGGTCCTAAGGGAAATTGCGGAACTGAAGACGTCGCTAAGCGCCAAGATCGACGAGGTAATAATAGACGTCTGGCTTTTAAGGCAAGATGTATGGAAATTATCAGAGAGGACCACCGAACTGGAAGTGCAACTGAAAGGCAACAGTACCCAGATCCATTTTTGCAGCAAAAAGTCAACCTCCTAGAGAGCAGAGCGGAAGATGCGAAGGGGAGGGCACGAAGGAGCAACGTCCACATCGTTGGCCTACCGGAAGGAGAAGAAGGCGCTGATCCTACGACTTACATTGAAAACGTATTCTTGCAAGACATCGGGCCGGGAAACCTCTCCCAAGGATGCACAATAGAAAGGGTGCACAGGGCACTCATCAGGAGACCACCACCCGGCGCCCATCCTCATCCGATAATAGCTAAAGTGTTAAATTACAGAGATAGAGAAAAGATTCTGGCCTACTCCAGACAAGGCGGCACGTTGCAGAGAGCATCTGCGAACCTAGCAGTAGACCCGAACTGCACCTTCCAGGTCCAGAAAAGCAGAGCACAGTTCTCCTCAGCTAAGTCTAGGTTGCTCAATGCCGGATTGAAGTACATGTTGATGAACCCAGCGCGACTCAAAGTCCTGTACAAAAATCCTGCCCTATTCTTTGATCGTCCCGGTGAGGTACAGGAATGGATGGACAGAGAAATATTAACCCACGGACATACAAGACGTTTCACCAAATAAACGCAAGGATACCTCAAAAGCGGACATGAGTGGAACTTGATGCTGCGACAGAGAAAGGGTGCATTTGAACTACGGTGCAGAAGACAGGAATCCAATGTATATTCCTAGGATAGACAATGTACAAGGAAGGGACGGGTTTCCCCTCAAGACCAAGTCACTGCCCAGCTTGCTCATAGGCAGGATGCTTATCATAGTTGCATTTCGACAATCTCATAGGAGCGGACTCCTCCAGTGGCTGCTACGAACCTGCCCACAAGTTTGGTTTCTTAATCTTTTCTGTGCTTGTTTTTTGCGCTCAACCTCTGTACACTAACTAGGGATGGCTTCCGGTTGCCAGTGGTGAAGAGCGGGCACGTCTGAGCATGTACACCTATGCTGGGCGACTGTTGATAGTTGGGGTAGATGGAGAAGTTACGAGGGATTTGGTTTTACCAATAGTAGTGTCAGGGTTGCAGATTCATCCTTTTGATGATAGGTCAAGCGCAAGAGGTACAGTGAAAAATGGGAAGGGGGATGAACAGGTCAGCCTTCTTCAGTGCAAACGAGTGATGATGGCTAGTGAGATTAAACTGTTAACATGCAACATCCAGGGCTGAATAATTTTGTTAAATGGAACAGAGTTTACACATACCTCTGCAGTCATAAAATAGATATAGCCCTATTGCAAGAGACACACCTCACGCTGGAAAAGCAAGCACTGTTTACCAGAAAATGTGGGGGGGAATCATAGGCTCAACATACTCAGCCTACTCCCGGGGGGTACTGACCTAGATAGCGCCTACTGTGCATTTCAAGGTGACACAGTCTAGGATGGACGACAAGCGTAGAATGGTTCTTGTACAAGGGCTCTTAAAGAACGTGGACACCTGTTTAATAAATACATATGCATCAAATCACGACATGGTGGCCTTCTTTCAGACACTGTACCGTAGACTTGGTCCCCACAGAGATTACAGTCATATGGGGGGTGACTTTAATTGCATCTTGGACTCCAAGGCCCAGACACCCTCCCCACCAGCAAGGGCCTTACAGTCACTACTAGCATAATTCAAATTGGTGGACATTTGGAGAGCACTCTACCCGAACTCCAGACATTATTCCCATGCCTCCTCTGCTCGTGCGGTACACACCAGGCTAGATTACTTCTTTGTGGGGAAGGACGTGATGTACGACTGCATGTTGGCAGAGTATAAGAGCACAGTTTTGTCTAACCATGTTCCTCTACAACTGCATGGAAATTAAGAAGCGAGACCTTGTTGGATATTATTTTCTGGGACCACTTGAGAGAATATATCAAGGAATACATCCAACACAATGTGGGCAATGTACCCAGAGCTGACACCCTCTGGGAAACCCTCAAGGTGGTTGTTAGGGGCACTGCTATTGCCAAATCAGGGGGCATTCAAGCCACGCTATGCAGGGAGTTGTCCGCAGCGGAGGATGCTTTGCAAGAATTAACACAATCCTACATAGACCCAATAATGAGAGTAGAGGAAGAAGCGGCCTTGCACCAACAATGTTTGAGCTGCTGGGAACGATTGGGGAAATACAGCCATACCAGATACATAGAGAGACAGCATGCTTATAGGGACAAGGCAGAGAGATTATTAGTGTGGTTATGTAAGAAAGAAGAGCAGCCTACCTCCATCTACACGATAGAGTCACCTCAGGGCACAATATGCTACACCCAAGAGGGCATTAACACTGCCTTCCATGAGTTAAACCACAGCCTATACCAAGAAAAGCCTAGGGATATGGACCTGATCTTGGAATAAGTACTGGGTGACATAGACCTCCCTAGACTGAATGAGAGTGCGGTCGGGAAGTTAGATGCCCCTATCACGGCAGAGGAACTGATTAATACAATAAGGTCACTTCCTAGAGGGAAAACCCCTGGCACTGACGGACTGCCCGGAGAGTTCCCTAAAGGATTCACGGAATTAGCCCCCCACCTTCTGAGTGCCTTGAGCAAGGTGCACATCACCGGCCTCCTCCCACTCAGCCATCGGGAATCCAAAATAATACCACTGCTGAAACCCAGTAAGCCTCCACAGGAATGTAGCTCTTATAGACCCTTATCCATGCTTAACCAAGATAGCTAAATGTTGACGGCAACACTGGCTAATAGATTAAAAAAAAAGTAATACACACGTTGATGCAGCCAGATCGGACGGGTTACGTGCCGGACAGAAACATGTCCTGGAACCTGAGACGTTTACATCATGTTATGCACTGCACTGCCTCTTGGGAGACACTGTGTGCTATTGCTGCATTAGATGCGATAAAAGCGTTTGACTCCATTTAGTGGGACTGGCTCCAGGTCACTCTATGCAGGCTGGGCTTGGGCCCTTACTTTGTACGCTGGGTAGAAATAATATACAAGGAGCCAGTGGCAAGGGTCAAGACAGGCAGGGTCGGACTGGGACAAGAAGTAGGCCCGGACACCCAAAAAAAAGTGGCCCACCCTGCGCCTCAAAAAAAGTGGCCCACCCTGCGCCTCAAAAAAAGTGGCCCACCCTGCGCCTCAAAAAAAGTGGCCCAGCCCGCGCCTCAAAAAAAGTGGCCCTCAAACCATCATCCGTGAATCGCCTACCACGCTTCTCACTGCGCAAAGACGGACGTTTCTACAATATCAGTGCCATTAATGAAACACAACCTTTCACCCCTTCACAAAACAGGAAGTGGCATCAAAAGCAGACTAATATGGTTATGATTTCACTAATGTGATATGCATTTCATACAAGAATGGATCACCATATGTATCATTAATATCTGTGTGTTTAGATCCATATTGTCAAATTACTGTGAATGCAAGCAGACGTCCAAGGCCAAATGATAATATGTTATTGTAAAGCACTTACGCTTAAGCCATTTTTTATAGAACAAATATGCATACAATATCACCCAACCTGTCTTGGTACTCATTTATCGACCTCAGAAGAATGAAAGGCTGAGATGGCCTTGCTGGGATTCGAACCTGCAGATCACACACACATCACAGCAACGAGCGCTCAACCCACTAAGCTATCATATCGGCTATAGTAAAATGAGCATCTGCAGGTCTGGTGCAAATGTGGCCGCATTTCAAGCCTGTGTGCAATGCATCTACTTTTCAGGCTCTGCCCACGGTAGTGCTTGTGTGATGAGGGCCTCAGCAAATACAAGTGCATGACACAAGGCAATGGCGCCTGACCGTTGAGGGTAGTTTCTAAGATCCCAACGTGCAGTCTCTAGTAAATCACGTCCATGACAAGCTGCCAGCCAATCCCCCAGGGCCACTAGCACCTGATGGTAGGCTGATGTCAGCTGGATGTCAAAGCCAGCTTGAAAACAACAAAGTCACTGTCAACACTGTCAAACACTGTCAGTAAAGGCCCTGTTTCTGGAACACCACCACCAAGGCATGGTGCTTCAGGCAGTCCCGGCCGTTTCCTCTGCTTATTAGGACGTGGGGGGCCCGAGAAGCATGTGAATGAAAGAAGGGACATGCATAGCGCAGCACTGTTAACTGAATCGCCTCAAGGCGCTTCCTGGCCACATGCCCACAGGGATTCTGGGAAATCGACAGACCAAAGGAGGTCGAAATTGTAATGCAAAGATCCCTGTTAAGCAGGATAGATTTAGCACCGACAAAGCAAAAGTAAGATTCTAACAACAAAATGTCAAAAGAGAAAACAAAATTAGCTTTGATGAAGGAAGGATGACTGCTTTGTGGGATGGAAAGGACATCACACCCCTCCTGAGATTTGTTTTAGCGAGTAGGCCCTCTTTAAAAGCCATGTACGCGTACATGTTCCAGATATCATTGATATGACCAAATTAAAAGACTAATTGGAGCATTGTTCACTATTGGTTGCATTTCCATATTTAATTTGGTGACATAAAATGGAGGCTCGTATGCAGGCTCGTATGCAGGCATAACGTTGCCCACAACTACCTCATGCAAATAAAAGGTACCAAAGGACGTGGGAATCATATTGAAACCACAACACAGTGTGGCTAGTGAAATGTGCGTTCGCCTCCAGCTATACAAGGTTGACAGGCTCAGTAACAAAAATCAAATTTAAAGTTATAGGGGCAGATTTTCAAAACCTTTTTGGTACAAGTGATGAAACGTCATGTGCTAGCTGGGAGCATACAGGCCTGCGGTCAGAGGTGTGCTCGCTCGGTGGTCGTGGACACGGCATAGACAGTAAAACTGTCCATAAGCCGGAAATGGTTGAAAAGGCTCCTGATTGCTATGTGCCTAATTTAAACTGCAAGTGCTATTTTCAATAAGCAAAATGCAGAAGTACATCTATGTATCAATTCCTATATTATGAACAAACCAACTTTGCCGCCCAGACAGGAAAGTCCTGCGTGTGTTATACCTGCCAGTTCAGTCTTTGGGCGCCGTAAAAGCGAGCAAAAGGACATCAGCAGTTTAGATGTTCTCCAATCAGAAATGACAGAAAAGATTCTAGTTTAAAGTGCAAGTCCTACTTTTAAAATTAAAATAAAAGTAGGCAATGCAGCCACCTACATTAAGAACAAACCAACGTTACCGCAATGCAGGCGATTCCCGCCTGTGTCCCAATTTCTCCCTTTTCCTTCTCTCCAACCTCTCCCTCACGGATGTCATTGGGCATTGCTGAGCGAGATGCTGGCATGTCAGGCAGTTATCCTCTGCTGACTGATGAACCTGGTCATCAGTGTGCCTGTGCTGTACCTTCCTGCCTAGCAGGTAATGCCCCATTGCAGCTCCACGAATCTGCGACCGCCAGGGTGTGCTCATGAGAAAGTCACCTGTAGCGATCAGATCCTGCCTCTGACTCTAGCACAGGGCCCTTCAAACCAGCATAAACAGCTCTCCACGCTCTTCTGGATCCGGGCCAACAGACCTAGAACCATCACTCAATGTTTACGCATCGACCTGGTGCTGTGCTGACCAACACACTTTTCTTGTGACCAGGGGTGGACTAGAAAGCAAAGGAGGCCCTGGAAATAATTTTCAAAGTGGCCCCATGTTACAGATTTTCAGCAAGCCCATCCCTTTCCTATGGGAAAATTTGAAAATACCACAAAAGAGGCCCAGGGTGCAGAGGCCTACCGGGAAATTTCCAGAGTTCCATATGGGCCAGTCCACCCCTGCTTGAGAACCTCAAAAGCCACAATTCTGATGCCTAAGGGCTCACCACAGGCAACCAATGATAGCCAAGAGTAAAGCCTTCAAGAAGCTTGCAGGCAGAGCATGTCTTTCCGAAAGTCGCTTCTGTCCGAAAACCCAGAACTGTTGTTTGAACAATTCCTGCAAAATGAAACTAGCAAGAAAGGGACACGCCACCCGCTGCAGTGGGCCGGAGTGCCAGTCATGTGGCATTGTCAGAAGTGTGTGTATGAGAATCCTTGTTCAGGTTTAAGCAGCTTCACCATGCAGCAAGCAGGCTTCTCAGTACACACTTTATAAAGATTCTCAACGTGTAATGCATCTATTTCAACATTTACTACATATTCCAGGGTATAGCATATTCATTTTAATGTGCGCCTGTTTTCTCGTTTCTACGTTATTAGAAGGAAGTACATTACTTTGCGGTAATTGACTTAGTTGCAATCACTTTGTTTTTGTTTTATTTAATTGTGTTATTTAATTTTTATTTGGGGGGGTCTCTCATCCCCCTTCACTACCACCCCTACACCAAGCCCTCAACCCCCATTACCCCTCGCCCCCACCACCCATTTTACCCCTTAACCCTCAAATACATGTACCACATTCGAAGTAATTCGAAGTGTTTGCAACAAAGTAAATTACTTCCTCCAAACAACGGGAGACCACCCTGGGAATTGCTTACATTACAAACAATGTGAATCCGGCTCATTAAGCAAACACATGTATTCCTAATGCCTTCCCATTATCCAGCACTTTGCCCAAATAGTCTAGCAACGGAGTTTAGATTAGTAAAGGAACCCAGTCTTCCAATATGTGGGGAGTGCTTTTTGGCACCGGGAAATAAACATTATTTGATATTGGTATGTAACTCCCATATCACTGCTTTCGCTTCCATGCCAGAGGTTTGAAACCCGGGAGCCAATCATCCTTTCAGGATGATAACATGATGATTACCATTACCTAGGACAACAACAACACACATAATTCCAGTGCTTAGAAGTAGGATGAATCTGGCGTGAACTGCTATATAAAAAGGCGGCAGCTTTATAATTCTAGAGTGGCTACTACCGACCACCTGCACGACTGTGAAGAATGGGACTCGACAGTGGGGCAGACACGGGCCAGGGGCTGGTGGAAGTGGCTCCCATATGTGTTTTAAGCGTCAGACCCTTCCTAACAACTTCTGTCTCCCACCCTCCGCCTTAATAGGTCCAAGAAAACAATCCGAAGTTGGTCTGGCTCTGTTGGCTACGAGAATAGTACACAAGTCACACTCCTTACCTCAGGCTCAGTGACTGACTGACTGGCTGGCTTTTGGATGGCTGCTGTCTGTGGCCGGCACTGGCACTGGGCACTGTCTGCACTGCTGGCTGCCTCAGTGCTGCCTGGTGGGTCCTCCTGTGTGGGCACTGGCACTGTCGGCCTCCAAGTGGTCCACTGGTGTGTGCTTGCACTGGGGCTAGCAGCATAATGGCGGGAGTATTGGGTGGGCAGGGGCAGTCTGCCCACCAGCCGAATTTTCATTGGGTTATTCCTTTGTCCACGGCGCCGGCGGCCCCGGGGCCCAGCCCAGCCCCCAGGCACAAGTTGAAGACAGTTGCTTTCAACTTTGCAAAGAAGTGTTACTTACTTCCTGCAAAGTTGAAAGCAAGTGTGAAATGTGTCACTCTGTTGTGTTCTGACAGTGCCGGGCCCGGCCCCAGCTCAGCGCCGCGGAGCCCTCAGCCCTGCAGGCTGCACGGGGTCAGGACTCGGAGGGAGGCAGGTGTTACAATTGCTTTGCAATTGCTTCAGCCTGCCTCCCCCACAGATCAAAGAAGTAACGTTCTCTCTGGCCGCCGCAGGCCAGAGGCTTGTGAGCCGGCGAGCACACACACGGCACGGAAGGCGCACCAGCCCCCTGCAGTGGCTGCACGGCCGCCCCCCGCCGGCCTGGTGGCCCAGGCCCACCGACGCGGTGACGTGAATGAATCATGCACATACATCTGCATGCATCATAAATTATGATGCATGCATGATACAATCATCAAAGCAAGGTAACATCTAGTGTTACCTTGCTGCTATGATGATTGTGCTGCAGACTCAGACAGTGCCGCCGGCGCGGCGCCTCCCCCTCCTGGCCTGGCTCTCTGCCATGCCCTGCTGCGCAGCCCAGCCCTGATCCCAGGCGGCTGAACCCCCCCCAGAATACTCGCGACGCGAGCTCCGCACATCGCGGCTCGGCGGCGCACTCACTCTAGGCCGGCATTCCAATAACAAAACAAAAAAAAAAAAAAAATTCTTTTAAAAAGAAAACCGGCCCAGAGGTGGCTGCCGGAAAACCGGCCCCAGGGGACCCCAAAGTCGATCGGCCACGGGCCGAAAGACCGAAAGGGCCAGTCCGACCCTGAAGACAGGGAAGCACTTTTCTAAACCCTGGGTGTTGGAAAAGAGCACTAGATAGGGCTGCCCGTTATCCCCGTTGCTGTACATTGTTGCAATGAAGTCAGTGGCCTGGTACTTACGATTGGAATATATTACGGCGGGTATACCAGTAATGGGAACAAACCACTTAATCTCCATGTATGCGGACGATACACTCATATATGTGCAAAATCCGGAAGCCAACCTTGAATTGATAATTGAGGTCCTTGCTAGAATTGCGCAGATCCAGGCATCACAGTAAGTGTGGAAAAGTCTTTGCTTTTTCCACTGGCCGGACTGGCAGAGGTACGTCCCAACCACTTGCCATTGCTGGCCCTAAAGTAGAGTATGACCACATTTCACTACCTGAGGGTGGATATTCATCATGACCCAGCCACGGAACACGACATCAACACAAGAGGGCTCTAGCGGGGATAAAAAACTCCATGACTTTCTGGAATAAATTACCCCTTTCAGTTATGGGCTGGACGGCACTGTTAAAAATTATTGTCCTTTGGAGGCTCCTCCATTACTTTGCAAACATCCCATACAATATCCCAAAGGTGTTCTTTAAAGTGTTAGATTCCTTGTGCAGGGATTTCCTGTGGCACGGAGATAGATGCCGGATTGCGTTGGCCATGCTACAGAGACCATATGAGGAGGAGGACATTAAGGTCCTGCATTTTGAAATGTATTATTTGGCGGGGCAGCTGCAGTTTGTGATGGGTTGGCTAGCTGACGAACCTACCTCAGATACCACGGTTCTACAGCCAGCTGCGCCACACACTTTTTTGAAGGAGTTGCTATGGTGCGAAAGGTCACGGCTAGACCGCCATTCACATCAGGTGTCACAGGCTATACAATTGTGGGATAGGGCACCAGCATTAATAAAACTGAAGGACCCGTTTTCGGCACAGATCCCTCTGGTCTCATTAGCACTGGAGGCGTCCCAGGTGCGCTGTGGAATCCGAATACACTGGGAATCAAGGGGCATTGCTACAATAGGGGGCTTTCTCACAGGTACATCCTTTACACCCTTTCTGGAACTGGCCAATACCACGAGACTACACCATGGCTAGTACCTGCTATACTGCACTAAAAAGAAGCTGATAGTGCGTAGATGGCCGACATATGCTGAAACAGTAGATGCACTCTCCTTGATTGACACCGTGTATGACATAGCTGAAGGCCCTCACACAATTGCATGGTTATACGGGTTCCTCCTGGAGAGCAGACCCTCCTCATATGTTAGCACAAAATCCCAGTGGGAGGAAGAATTGGGGATCACGTTCCTTGACACTCATTGGTCACAGATACTGCGGTACCATAAGAAAGTGTCCCGGAACGGGAGACTGCAATTGGTTCTAGTATACGTAACGGATAGAGCATATATGACCCCTCACAAGATTTCTATGTTTCTCAGGACTGTTGCACAACACTGTCCCAGATGTGATGCAACTGACACTTGTATGTTGATGTTGCATATGTTCTGGTCCTGTCATAGCATATTGCAGTACTGGGACGGATAGCGGATAGAATCTACAAGGGAGGCCTGAATATATACCAGCTGTTACCTGAGGCCTGCTTGCTTGGCTGCTTTACACGCCCCAAACATTTACGTTATGTTTCTAAAATGAAATATTTAGTGTTTATACTAGCCAAACGAAGGATAGCTATAACTTGGAAGTTTGCAAGAGGCCCTCACTTCGAAGATTTGTGGCAAGACCTAAAAAAATGGGTGCAAGCAGAGACAACAGTTTGGAAAAGATCAGCGCACGTCAGCCCTACTTAGGCAAATGCAGAGATTATGGCATGGAATACACATACACAAGCACTGTTTGCTCAAGATTCCCCGGGGGAGGTGTTGGGATAGGTGTCCCCTGAAGCTGCACAAATAGACCCATAAGCACATGGCATAGAAAAAGAGATGCACTGAGACTTGACTAGCAACACCGGGGGGAGGGTAGCTGAGGCAGGGTGGGATGGGAGGTGGGGAGTTAAGTATAGTTGTGTACTGTTTGACATGTGATTTGCAGAATTGGTGACAGTGATGCTCATTAATACATAAACATTTCACTTGATTTGTATGGTGTTTACTAAAACCAATAAAACCTGTTTTGAAAAAAATAGCCAAAATGCCCCCTTTGTGTCTGACTCCTCCTTCTGACGAACCACAAGAGCCAGGGAGTCCCAAGAATTGGACCAAAATGCAGGGCTGTTATCAGATCGAACAAGATGCTCTGAATATGGACGTTGTTGCAGGTCATACATAGGTCCTCTCACTATTCCTGCTACGAGGGCAGATTTTTCTGGGCCATTTTTGGTTATTGTAGGGATCCAGTATTTCCTGGCAAAGGAGAGGTCCATATAATTGCAGGTAGCATTGGAATCTACCATCATAGTAGAGTGAATGTTTTCTTGTCACGAAAAGGTGAGCGATTACTGTAGTTTGACATATTGTGGGGCGTGAGATAGGGTACAGATCATCTATGAGTGAGCCAAGAAGTTTTCCAACTTCTCCTTGGCTCGTCTTGGGCATTCACGTATGAAATTACCAGCTTTTCCACAATATAAACAAAGATCAGAACTCCTACGTTGTTCTCATTCCTCACGAGTAAGTGGAGACGGATCCCGCCAATTTGCATAGGTTCTGGAACAGGCAGAAACGTACTCCCCTGGGGATCTTCAGCATTGGCAGAGGTAGAATATGCGGGTAGATGTCGCTCTCCCTTACATTCAATCTGGCGAGAATCTAAACAGTAGTACTAGTTCCAACAACCCTGGATATGTATTGGGAATTGCAGAAACCATGGCCAGAGCATCCTCTAAGATGTTGTTCAATCCATGGTAAAATATTCTGGCCTTATTGCTCTCTGGCCACTGCATCTCAGTGGCCAATAGATTGAAAGAAGCAACATACTCTAGCAGGCTTCGATGGCTTTTGTGTTAAATAAAGGAATTCCATATCCGAGGCCTGAGCCTTATACTTGGTGTTGAATACCCTCATCATCTGGCGTACCAGTAAGGCGAAGTTGTACAAAAGAGGATTGTTTGCTTCCAGGAGAGAGTTTGCCCACTTAGCAGATACCCACCCATATATGATAACATAAACGCTGCTTTAGAGGTGGCATCAGGAAAGGCTTAGTGTCAGCAGAAGAAATGCTCCTTGCACTAGTTCAAAAGGTGCGGAAGGCCTTAGCATCCTCCATGAACCATTCAGGTGGGGCTAAATGAATAGGAAGGACAAGCGTGAATTGGGAACCCGGCAGTGGCCCTGCCTCAGCAACAGGGTTACTTCCTGACTGGGCTGAAACCCCAAGCGGCTGTTGAGGTAAAACAGAAACAGGAACATCACCAAAATCTCCATCAGGGGGCAAAGGATGGTGGGTACTTTGGGTAGAGTCACTGCGCTGATGCAACTGCGCATGAGATGCAGTCATATCCCCCCTTAAGACTGCAATGGCTTGCAATACAGTAGATGAAACGTCATCAGCAGCTTCCATGTCATCCCATGAGGATATGGCTGCTCAATCTGTCACAGCAGGTGTTGTGATAGCAAAGGGATCACGCTACCGGGGAACAAAACCTTCCTAATTACACAATTGCCCTCAGCTAATAACAGAACTGGGGTTGACTGTGGCCCAAAGGGTTGATAAAGGGGTGTCAAAAGGTCCCTCTACAGGAAGCTGCAAAACAGAAAGGAGAATCCAGTCTGAAAGGGTCCCAGATTTCCAGCTACCCCCACCAACCACGCCATGAACCTGGCTTACCTGATTAGGGGAGGAACTCCTATGCAAGACCACCTGGAAGCCAGCAAGGAGGATGGAGAAGGGAGATCAACAGGTTCCAGTACAATCTTTCACAGGATCATGCACACGATCAGATTTACAGAATGATTTGCTGATCCCACTTTTGAACCTGGTGAAAACTTAAAAGGCTTAAGAGCCCCTTCTTTAATCCTCCCATGTCAGCCATGTCTGCTGAACGTAAGGTTTATGAAAACAGTTTGATTCAAGACATCACTAGGGTTGAAGTAAACAATAACACCACTTTCCACAACATTATTAAAAATGACAAGACAGCTCTACCGAGTTTAAATAGCAACAGCACAAGTGTCATTAAAATAGCAGACAACGGGGCAGCCATTGTGTTACAAAATAAGAGTGACTATATTACAGAATGTTTACGATATCTCAACAATCACACCAACTATTCCATCATGTCCACATATCATAAAGTAGTATTGAGAGAGCTCAGCTCATTAATACAGAAGTCAATCAGGCTAAGGAACAAGGCATACTATCCAACAGGAAGCCCAATTTCTAGTACCTAACAAGGTTTGCACACCTATTTTCTATATAGTGCCGAAAATCTACAAAGCCAAAATTCCCCCACCAGGACGACCCATCGTATGAGGGAATGGTTCTATTTTCGATCCGCTATTCCAATACGCTGATTTTTTCCTTGAACAAAAAATGCCATCTATTTCCTTGATTGATGGCCACACTTTTAACCCCACCAAACAGGTTTTGATTCAGTTGGATGTGGAGGCACCCTACACCAACATGACCCAACAAAAAGTACTGCAAATTGTAGCAGAACACTTGAGGGATGAATTCCAAAAATAAGATCAAGCAAATAGAGATTTCATCCTCTGGACTACAGAAATAACTTTAACCAAAAATGTCTTTTGCTTTCAGGATACTCTATATCAGGAAGTTGAAGGCACAACCATGGGCTCAACCGTGGCACCCAGTTTCGCCAATTTGTTTGTTAATAGCTTTTAAGAGTCCTACAAATATTGCATCTACAATGTATTTTAGAAATATATAAAATTGTGGTAGAGGTTTATAGATGACATTGTAGTCATTTGGGAAACCCAGCAGAGACGATTGCAGACTTTGGACCTCATCAAGAGTTGGGCGGAGCAGCAGAAATGCGGCGGTAACGCTATTACTTCCGCATTACTGCTCCACCCAAGACCAAGTTTGGGGGAGCATTCACCTCCAGCTGTGAGCTGGAGGTGAATGCGCTGACTTTTACCCCATTGCCCCATTGAGTTCTAGGGACTCCAAAAAATGGGGACTTATCCACCACTGCAACTGGTGATCTGGTGCTAATAGCAGCTGATCAAGTTGCGTTAATGCTAATTGCATTGGGCGGTATAGCAGCAGATTTCCTGCCAGAATACCGGCCAACTTGCAATGACCCCATTTATGAGTTGGCTGAATGGTCTTGATTCCCATCTTTTCTTTTCACACTGTGGTTAGAACATCAGAACTAATGTTCTTGATACTGGGATATTCTGTGAAGAGAATATAATAAAAGTGATACCATACATCAAACCCACAGGCAGCAATGCTTTACTCAACTTCCAAAGTTTCCATCATAAAACCTTACGGGAAAACTTGCGTCGGAATAGCTTTTTTACATTTATTTTTTATTGGAAGTTGTTTTAGTTGATCATTTCAGCTTTTTCAACAGAAGAATTACTTTTAGTAGTATACATTTAGGGTTTTTGATCTGATTAAATTACATGTTGTGTTATGTTATGTTACTTTGCATTTATATAGCGCCTTATGTACCATTGGTATGGTCTGAAGGCGCTGGTAGGTTGAACGCCCTTGGGAACCGAAGTTCAAGTCAGTAGAGAGAGTAGAGAGAGTCAAAGGTGAGTGTGAGCACCGGATATGTGTGCAGCTGGTGTGGCATTCGTGTAATTACTGCTTCTTAGCGGTGTGGTGGTTGAGAGATCAAGAGTATGTGTTCGTTCTGGCAGGATTTATCCAGAGCGATTGTGGCTGTGTCAGGTCTGAGGAGAACGCCTGGCTGGGGGGGGTGTAACCAGCAGTGTTTAGTTAGAGTGACGGGGAGTATGAGGCAGATGTTGGTATGAGAACAGCTATACCGAATGGTGTCATAGTATCTCTGTGTTCTAGTTGAATGTTGGTGTAAGGAAGAGAGTAAGCGTGGTGATGTGATATGATGGGTTACATGCTCTTTCAAACATTCCATGCATTCCAAGCCATTCCATGAAAGTCACGTTATTCTATGCACTCCAGTCCACTCCATGCACTCCTGTCCGCTCCATGCACTCCAGCCCGCTCCATGCACTCCAGCCCGCTCCATGCACACATGTCAGAAAGTCTGTTCTAGATCCATACTCAAAATTACATACATGCTCATTTGATGGTGTATCTGATCACGTTCATATAAATTCAGTGAAAAGGCTAGTTCTATGATTTCATAGTACATAATAAAAACGCACAACGTCTCTTTCGAGATTCAAACTCAAAGTTACATACACGCTTTTGTCATTTGATGGTATATCTGATCACATTCATGTAAATTCAGTCGAAAGGCTATCTCTAAGATTTCATAGTACATAATAAATAAGCAAATAATAAATAGCATAATTTTGAAGTCTTGAGCTGACTAAAAACAAAGTTGAACTTATTAAAACATTGAAGGGATAAAACATTTTCATTAAAAAAAGGTGAGATATTAATAAGCAAATAAGTAGTAATATTCAATTTTGTCATGTGACACTATATTTAGTTTAGATCTAAATAGAAATGAACTCTAAATTAAAAAGTATTAGTTTTGTTGCAGGTTTAGAGCTAAGAGAAACTGGAATATTGGAATGTTCAAGGAGATATTGCTCGCATTAAAAATATGAATCCAGAGTTGGTCTTTAGTTAATTGATTAAATTGCTTAAAATGTTTAAAAAGAAATGACTTGCTCCAATCTACAGAATCCACAAGAGGTGTCATTGTCTCTAGGTCGCTTAAACGACACCAGTCTATCCTTGGTTGACCATTGGTCTAGTCTTAAAATCAGAATTGCAGTGGCATAAATTGGGTCAGGAAATGTTATAAGAGGGAAGCTGGTTTATTGCTTTTTGTAAAAAGGCTCCAGATTTAAATATGGCATAAGTACTGCATAGTTTCCAGGTGCGACACCAATCCCATCGCCACAACTTTTGTTTAACTTTGTCAGGATCCTCTAATAATAATTCTACAGAGATGACAGCCTCCTCTAAGATATCTAGACAATTAATTTTCCATAGGTGAAGAGGACCGTTGGTTAATGTCATTAGAGTTGCTTTTAAAACTGGAAGTAGATTTGTTGTTGACGTTGTAGATGGTAGACATTGCCAGACATTCACGATAGGCTGCTAGGTACTGCCAAGATACAGTAAAGCCAAGTTCAAATCTTATAACGCCAAGTTAGGAAATATCAATGGAAAATTGATACACAAACCTGTTGGGTGTCCTGACCCACGTTTGAGCTATCATGCTGCAACATTTGGTGCTGTGGGCTTAGAAAATCCAAGATGGCCAAAAAGCCCACGAGTGCGCCAGAATCCAGGAGAACAACGAGGTTTGTGCGCACACCAAAATGGTTACCTAACTTGCCACCCACCAGAGTAAAGAAAGATCTTTGTTAACAAAATCCACTGTTACTGATGTCAAAAAGTTGCTGAAATCGTGGCTCACCAGACCACTTTAAAGATTCAACCCTTTTGTGGGGTTCCACATAACCATTTTACTGTAAGGAGCCCCATCAAAACAATGTTAAGCAAGGATTTACTACCATGTAAGAACCATTCCTGTTTGGAATGCATTAATCCAAGAAAAATCCCCAAAAGGGTTGCATTACCAGTACTCACCACTATCAGAAAGCCGGCGTTTTAGAACAACACCAGACATTTGTGTAAAACTGAATAGATGAACCCAAAGCAGGCCAAAGAAAGACTTACAGAGAGGTGGATACAATGTAAAGTTATATTCTGAAGTGACTTGAAGGTTTATAACAATACTGGCTGAGCTGTGGATTTCAGCAGTTTAAGTAAATTTGGACTGAAAGACACTAAAAATCTAAATGTTTAAAAGAAATGAGTGACCTACTTTTGAGTGTCACATAGGTTGCAATTGTTTAAATGTCATAGTTTTAAACTTAGAATCAGCATTCTAGCTGCATGTGTAAAAATGGTTAGTTTTATTTGAATGCAGAAAACTGGGTAACTAAAAGTGACATTAGCTGGGGCCTGGCTTAAGGAACTGGATTCTGCTTGTCAACTTCCCCCCAATGGGAGTGAAACTGGATCCACAGCAGTTCCCAGGCCTAGCTGCCTTTTGCTGTTCCCACCAAAAGGGATATGACACTTCTCTGATTGAATTACAAAGGGACTGCTAGAGACTAAACATAGGACCCAGGCACAGGGTTTATTGAAGTGGCCATAAATGGCTTCCTCTTGAACAATGGGCCTTCCAGGGCCCAGGCAGATGGTTTATTGGGGGACCGTAAAACAGCTTCCTCTTGGCAGAAGCTGGGAGGGGCAGGGCCTCTGAGCCTGGCAGAAACTGGACAAACTGGTTTCTACACCATGTGACTTGGGAAACCACACCCCTGTAGCCAGAATATGGTTTTAGAAAAAGATGAATAACTCATAGTACGGACTTGTCATAATTATTTAAATGATACCATAATTCTTGTGATTTTCTGCCCACATTTTAAGAGGTTTTTAGAACCGGTGGCATGATCTGGGGGCAAACTAGCAGTTAAGAGGGTATTACTTAAAATGTCTGCATGTGAAAAGTCTGATACTTCATCAATTAATGCCTGCATGCCTTGCACACATTTGGGTAAATTTGAGTAAGAATCTGATATTGGTAACCTGACCAAAAAGTGAAATATGTTGCCATTTCCCAATGCAAGCTCTCAGGAAGAGCAGATTTGAACAGGGTATATCTCATGTGATATGTGATGGGTGCATGTAATTTCAAACCACTGTGTATCTATGAAACATGTCTTTTTGAGCAAATATAGATTGTGTGTAAAGTTGACAGGGGTGGGTTCTCTGTATCATAAACAGACCTCATCATGATGACACTTCATTTCATTCCCCCAATCAAGGGGAAGAGGATGAAGTGGCCAATGACAAGTGGAGAGGGGTAGGGCCTAGGAAGCTAGCCTTCACACCCACTTTCAAAACACATAAAAGCAGACAGTCAGGACAGATAGGGACATTCAATTACATTTGCTGCAACGTGCTCTGCCGGACCACACAACATCCAGAAGATACTAGATTCAACACTTAGACTTTAAAACTCCAAAGAACTTGATTCAGAACTCAAAGCAAGGGCCTAAACCCACAAACTGAGAACTCTTCTCAGTGGGCCTCAGCATCCAGCAAACCTAACAGCGATAGCAGCATCCAGGAGCCGTGCAGATCAGCGCTGGGTCCAGAGAAGGCTGTGCAGAAAGATCCAGAAGCAGTGCTGTACCCAGAGAAAGCAGAACTGACCCAGACCGCTGTTCGCAGAACCAGAGAGCTGACCCAGACCGCTGTGCGCAGAGACCGTCCGTGGCGAGTGAAGAAAACCTGACCAGATCTGTGGCGAGGCCCATTTATTTCAAAATATATTGTGAGTACCTAGCAGAACTGTGCAGAACCAATCTCTTAGTTAAAATAATATAATTCAATCTATTTTAATCTAACCAGAACTGTCTCCTAACTGTCACCTGTCATTTGCAAAGCTGTCACCTGTCATTTCTAGTTGCTAGCTGTCACTTGTCACTTTGAACTTTAAAATTTCAAATCTGAAAAACGACCTTTACCATATCGCTCATATCTCCGTGACCGTTTGTCTTAGAGACTTGCAGTAACTTTCCTCTGAAAGCTGGGAATCTTGGCTTTGCAACGAACTTAGAACCGCATTCTTACCCCGTATATCTTAGCCGCAATAGCGAAAAACGCACTCGCGAATTTTACCACGATTTGCAATTTCTCCACGTGTGAAAACAGCAGCTTCCTTGCTTTCCTTGCTAAAAATTTGTTTGCCTCTTAAGAACCATCCCTGAATCATTGCTAGAGTGAGCCTGGACTGATATTAACTTGATACCACTCACCCCGAACCTCTAGAGGGAATTAAAAGCATTTTAGCATATTTTTCACTTCATTGCTATAACATATAAAAGCATTTTGGGGCCTGTGTTTCAAACTTCTGTAGTCTAAGCTTGCTGGGGTGAACTGAATTACATTTGATTGCATTTCTGAGAACTGTGTGCTTTCCTTCCATTGCCTTGCATTGCATAAAGGGGGGAGGGGATTGCCAGAGAAAAGTGATTACATTGTTTTGTTGAAATCATATTGAGTATTTTCTGTATTGCATTTTCATTCAACATTACATCCATCTGAACTTATATAAAGCATTCTCTACCACCTTATTCTTCTGTTCCTATTCACAAGTGTGCTAGTGCCAGACTATCCATTATTGATTACTGCTCAGATTAAGTGTGATATTCAATTATTAATTTATTATAAAGTGTGATATATATATATATATATATATATTGTTTAAATTATCAAATAAACCGTTTAAACTTGCAAAACAGAACTAATTCGTGGCTCAGTGGGGTCAGGGGGATTCCAAGAGAGGGGTGTTATATAGGGGTAGTCATCCAGAACGCATGAACTGGACGTAAAGATATATCAATAAGGGTTTCCATTCAGTATCCCAGACTAGGCATTGATTTAGCTGTAGTGTTGAATTGAATCCTCTTACATATTGGGGGCTTGTAGCCGGGGATTCCGGATTAGATCTATCACTTGTGCAGATTAATACAGTGTGCCAGCTGACCAGATACACATATCCGGTCGGATCACCACGCTGTGTTACGCTGTAAAGCACTCCTCAAAGGAACGCTCTAAGGAAAAGGTCTGTTTGGCAAAAATAAAAGACAAACTTCTGTAAGTCAGGAAGGAACTCAAATTCCAGAATGACGACCTTGGTAGATATGAAAATACCAGAGAGCACTTCTTACATAAGCTATTTGTGAGAGGTGAGTGGACTCATCAGGACCAGACGGTCTGGTTGCAGGCAATCGCACCCCAGATCACTGAAACAGGGTCAGATAAATGGAGCGATCAGGGTCCCTTACATGTGGCCCTGAGTGAACTATACATGGCTCCTAAAGCTAAGGATGAACAAGACAAGATGGTTAGGATAGCGGCATACCTGTACCTATATATGGGAGACATGCAGGATAAATGTGCTGAAGGCCAAGATCTGGCGAGTAGGCAACTGCTGGCATTACAGAAGGCCCAATCTGATCTGGACACTTCTGAGCAGAGGCTGCAGGGGAGCCAGGAGTCAGAAAATGAGAGTAGACAGCACATCATTAAAATAAAGAAGGATATGGACATCCTGCAACAGGAAAAGGCTGACCAGGATACCAGATTTCTGGCCTTAAAGAAGGAGTACCAAGACGGTTTGGACTCCCTACTGCAGAGCCAGAAAAAGCTGGAGCAACAGTTAGACTTCAATAGGGTATGTGCTGAGCAGGTAGTCACCCTGCAAAGCCACCTAGATAGGGAGAAGGCAGAGAGCAATAAACTGATTCTGAAAGACCTGGATACCCAGGCAGAGTTTGATCAGGAGCGCCAGAAAGCTGGTGCCTTCCAAAGGCAAAGGGACGACCTGACGGTACAGATGCAGACTCTTAGTCAGGAAAGGGACACCTTAGGCCAGGAAGTCTGCCACTTAAAAAGAAAAATGGAAGAAAATCACCTGGCCCACCAGGGACTGGGTGACCTCCAAAAAGAACACCAGAACTTGTTAGAGCACACCAGGAGGGTGGAGGATGCTCTAGCAAGAAAGGAGCAGGCCAATAGGGACACAGCTCAGGAGGTAACCCTCCTGCAGCAGAGACTGGCCCAGTACTCCAGGACCAATCAGGAGGCACAGAGAGAAAACGAGGCTCTCTGCCAGCACAATGATAGGCTCCAACAACAGGTAGCGATGCAGGAGAGACTGATAGAGCCTAGTAAGGCCTTAACTGAGGAACTGAAGGCGCAGGCTCTTGCATTGCAACAGGGAGCAGGGGCGGATAGAGACCAAGTTCGCTGGGAAAGGGAAACTCCTGAGCATAACCTCAGGAGCCCTAGTACCAGAGGCCTTTATCTCTCTCAGTCCCTGGACTCTGCCACCCCCATATCCCCTGGCGCACATGAGCACCGGGCCACAGGGATGGCAGATTACTATCCAGCCAGAAGCATGGGGCTCATAGGCCAGTACCTCCCAGGAATGGATGGGCGGGCATCCGGGTATGGGCACCCAAGCACAGTGCAATTTAGTGGGGAACCCCAGGAGAGTAGGCCCATTAAGGGCATCCTGAAAACCTCTGCCCAGTTAGGTCAGTGGGGGGGGTACCCATCAAATCCTGGCAGCGTACTCCAGTTTCTCCCCAGAGTACTCCAGTTTCTTTGCAGGGCTGGAGGACCAAAATCATTCCAGGTGGTCCACCTATAGGGCGGCCATATTAAAACATTTTTCTGTTCACAGAAATCCCCAAGAGGCTCGCAAGGCAGCCTACAATTTGCAGTGTGGGGAGGAGCAGGCCCCACAAGAGTTTGTGCAAGAACTGAAACGTGCCTTTGCGCAGACCACCAGAAGGGTGCGCACAGACAGCAGAGAATTTGTCAATACATTTTTCCATGCCTTGCCCATTTCATGAGAAAAGATCTTTAGACTGGGTCATCGAACAGGCTACCCGGATCTATGAGGTGCAGAAGCCCATAGAAAATAAAAGCAATACCCAGAAAAATCCCAAAACCAACAGCACCCCTGCTGCTGCCAAGGTGGCAGAGGTAAAGGTCACCCCCGTTTTGGATTTGGAGATGGGGGGGCCTAAAAACCTACCTGCACCTAATAATGCTAGGCCCAGAAGATCCTTGGGCCAGTCACAGACAGGGAGCCAAGGAGGCAGCCCCACAAATGGGGTCCCTCGCTCTCCTGATTATGTAAGTCCCCGTTACAAGGGAAATCGACCCATCCTGGGTTATGTGTGGACTCCTCCAGCCCAAGGGGGGAGATCCAGCCAAGAACCTAACCCAGGGAACTTTCCTCCTAACTTCCCACCGGAGGGCAGAAATTCTCCAAATCCTGGGCAGAACTTTTTCCCCAGGTATCCACCCAATTTCCAACCCCAAAATCATCCATCCTTCTTTCCCCAATTCCCTGAGCCCAGACAACCTAATCCGGGAGAGGGGAGGCCAAGGGTGGAGGGGTACCAAAATCTTCCCAACCAGGGGTACTACCAGAGAAGGGATAGCTACCCTTCCCGGGATCAGCCCAGGGGAGAAAATAGAGCCCCGTATCAGCCTGAGCGGGTTTCCCAGTTAGAGCGCCAGGTCCAAAATATGGCACGGGATCTGGGTCAAATACTGAGGGCACAGCAGAACCCTCAGATGGGCATGCCGGCACAGAATGCCCCAAACTCTGGACCTGGTACTCCAGAACAATGACGGGGGCAGCACCCCGATAACACACCGGTTCCCAGGGAGGAGGCACAAGGGGAGGGGGGGTGTAAACCCTTGGAGGAAGCTTCCTTCCCAACTTGTAAACAGCCCCTGGAAAACCAGGAACCGGAAACAAAATCTCCTGCCCCTGAAAGTCTGCCTCCTAAGGAGCAGAGGGGGGGTAGGAGAAACAAAAGACCCAAACAGACTCAGTTTGAGGAGGAGGTACAGATCTTCCAATTTGAGGGAGAGGGATCCTCAGAGGATTCTGGGAAAAGGATCTTCTCCTTCAGAGAGGGGGGAACTCCTCCCAAAGAAAAATGGGTCCCTAGGGATGCAAATCCAGACTGGGGAGATGTGGAGACTGAGCTACTGCTGCCCACCATCTCATCCCAGAACCAACAGCAAGAAAATCCCCTGGTTCAAACCCATCCTGGTGACTGCCTCCAAAAAGGGGGGGGCGGCCCGGAACCGGAGCCAGGGGAACCCACAATGGCTCTTATCTCCAGTTGCCAACTTTTTCTTTCAGAGTCCCAAGGCTCTCCACAGAATTCTGCCCAAATCTCTTCGCTAGCGATGTCCAAAACCAGAAAGTTAGCCCACCAGTTGTCCAAAAATGTGCATTATCTGTGCCCCCTTGAGGAGAAGGAGGGAAGATACTATGCCCCGGTACAAGTACAGGGGCAGGGTACAATTTTGGCACTGGTGGACACTGGATCTCAAGCTACCCTTCTGTCCAGAAGGGCCTTTGACGAACTGAATGCAGGAAGGGGAGAGAATTAATAAATTCCTCTCACCTCTCTTCCTGGACAACTGCAGAACTTTGACGGGAAGGAAATTCCCGTTGAGGGGACTGCAGACTTGGACATTAAGATCGGGCGACACAAGGTGAAACACCCGGTCATAGTAGTGACTCCATAGGGCACCCCTTGTTTACTGGGGAATGACCTCCTGAGGAGGTTGTCACCCTTAATAGATTGCGTAAACAAGGTCCTCTGGACCCAGACTAGCCGACCAATAAAATTAAAACAGAGTGTCAACCATGTTAGTTTAAACGGCACCTGCCACATGGTTGAACAAAAATCTGACCAAGTAGAATTCCACTTCCAGAATTGCCAAATTCCAGACGTGACAGTAATAGCAGTAGGACAACAGACTGGTGATGGAGGGTCCTCTCTATTTCTGAAAATCAACCTTCCTTCCAGTCTAAAGTGGTACTCCACGCTGGAAGGAAACACTCTGAGATTCTATACTAATCCACAATCAGAAACTCCCACTCCTATAGTCCAGAAAGATGTGAAATCAGCTCAGAGCCTGGTTGATATTCAGCAAATTGGAGAGCAGTTGTTCATCCCTGTCCAATTAAATGATGGGAAGGACTCTGTTCTCGCTCGAGTGTGTGTGAACAACGGTAAGAGCTTCATCAGCGAAGCCATGTTCCGCCAACTCCCAAAAGATCCAGCCATTCCCACATTCAAACTGATAGACAAATGGGAAATGGGCCTGGAAGCACCTAATTCCAAACAGCTCCTGCCAAGCAGGTGTATGCTCAAAATCTCCATTGGCAACAAGAGCATAGTCCATAATTGTTGGGTCGTGCGAGACGTCACTGCCGCCTTTTACTTAGGCAGTGACATTCTCAATCGCTTTGCCATTAGTTTGGACCTAATAAACTTCAAAGCTTGGTCCCGATTAGCAGATAATCCCATGGGCTTTGATGATCCGGAAAAAGCATTTAGGTCAGCACAATTGCTACCTTATGCAGTTGAAATTCAGATTAAAGAGGAAGTCACCATCCCAGAAAGGACCCGACAATTCTCCCTGGAAGTGAAAGTTAAAAGAGGACAATATTTGCAAAACCCTGATGCTTATATACATCTAAATGCTTCTCTCCAACAGCAAGGGTTGGGGGTAAACCCAACTCCATTAGTCAACATAGAACATGACACCATTCCAATAGAGGTGGATAACAGCGACTTAAAGAGTATTACTCTAGCCGCAGGCACCATTATTGGAATGGCGGTTGATGACCGACATTTTTCCATAGATTTAGGTAATGAACTGTTAGGGCCAATCCCCAAGGACTGCTTTGACAGTGACAGTGATGACAATACAACACCAGACAGGATTTTTACCCGGCATGGGGGGAACTTCCTGGTGTACACTTCTTGCCCTTATGGTAAGGAAGATGTGACTTGTGACTTCAGGAGGGATGAGGTGATTTTCCAGGTCCATGAGGGCTGCCTTTCCCACCTGAAGCCTCCAGTCCAAATCAGCACTCTGACCAGGGACTTCTCCACCCAGCCGGAGGAGGACGCTGAAATAGCCAAACCAGAAGTCTTTCCAGGCTTCAGGCAGATGGTGGAAGAGAGAGTCAACCTAGCTGATGCCTGTGTGATTCTGGAACAAAAGCAAAAGTTGAAACAAGTTTTCTTGGATTTCCAAGATCTCTTTGCGGTAGACTCATATGACTGTGGTCGCACTGACATCCACACAACAACAATCCCCACGGACCCTGGCATGATTCCTGTGTTTGTGAAGCAATATCGCTTGCCTCTCGCATCAATGGAGTCCCTCACTGAAATAATTAAGAACCTTGAGTCCCGGGGAATAATCCGTCCAGTCCACAGCACCTTCAATAATCCGGTGCTGGGAATATTGAAGCCAAACGGCCAGTGGAGACTCTGCGCCGACCTCAGGGAGCTCAACAAACGGGTCCATACTTCCCGATGGCCTCTGCCCTACATTGACTAAGGGCTGGCCCAGATCCAGGGGTCACAGGTATTCACTGCAATAGACCTGGCCAATGGATACTGGACCGTGCTGGTCAGTAGGGAGGACCAATACAAGCTGGCTTTTACCTTTGGGGGCCAGCAGTATACATTGACCCGGACTCCCTTCGGATACCTTAACTCCGGTAATACGTTCAATATTTTCCTACATAAGGCCATGCCCGACCTGGGTGCGAGGGGTAACCTGGCTTATGTAGATGATGTCCTCATCAAAAGTTCATCTGTGGAGGAACACATAGCGGAGATCCGTTATGTTCTGACGCAGTTGAGGGCCGCCGGAGCAAAACTTTCCTTTCAGAAAGCACAGTGGTGTAGAACCCGTGTTAATTTCTTGGGGCATGAGATTACTCCTCAGGGTCTCTGTCCCCAGGAAAAGAAAGTGGAAGCGCTTCAGAAACTGAAAGACCACACAACTCTGCGGGAACTAAGGAGCCTCTTTGGACTGACTAATTACAGCAGAAAGTTCATTGAGGGCTAGGCAGAGATCACCAGACCCCTGATTCATCTCCTGAAGGGGGGGGTCAAGTGGGAATGGGGTCCAGAACAAGCCGAGGCGGTAAAACAACTCAAAAGAAGCCTCTCACAAGCGCCCTGCCTAGCTTACCCTGTCAGAAACAAGAAGTTCTTCCTGGAGACGGGGTTCTCTAATACGTGCTTGACGGCAGTATTATACCAAAAGCATGACAAGGTCAATAAAGTAATCTCCTATGCGAGCAAAACTTTATCCTCTGTGGAGGAAAAATTCAACGATTGTGAGAAGGCACTCCTGGCAATGGTGTGGGCATTGAAGAATTACCGCCCGTTTATCCAGGGGGAACACATCATAGTGGAGACTCCACACCAGCCTCTGCAATATCTCCAAAGTGACAGAATCCGGGCCGGAAATGTGAGTAATTCCCAAATTACTTCCTGGATTCTGTCAATGCAAGGCTTTCCTGTGGAGGTCAGATATGGCCAAAACAAGAAGAGTCCCCTCGCGCAAGGTCTGGCTGACTTGCATGATTGCGCCAGAGAAAACTGTCTCGAGGGCGAAAGTCTAAAAATAAAGGACAACATGGAGGCATACCTTAAGTCCCCCCACAAAGTCTTTGAAGAAGACAAGTGTGAGGGAATGCCCACTGTGTATGTGGATGGATGCTCTTACCATGTTGACAACGACGGGGAGAAAGAACTGGTGGCCGGCGTAGGGAATGCATGGGTGAATGAGCCCCCGAACCCTCCGCTGGATACAAAATTGGTCCCCGAAGTAGTCAGGTTCAGAATTGATGGCTGTGCATCAGGCCATCCTCACTGCTGTCCAGCATCAACTCCACGAACTGGTCATAATCACAGATTCGGATTATGTACGGAACGGGTTCGTGGAGCACCTGGCTAATTGGAAAACCAGAGGCATGTTATGTGCTAACAGCAAACCCTTGAAACATGGGAAGTTGATCCAAAACATTGATGATCTGGTCACCTCGAATGAGATGACCATCTATTGGAAAAAGATCAAGGGTCATTCCAAAGTAGAGGGACCAGACAAAACTGGAAACGACTTAGCTGATCAGCTGGCCAAAACCGGGGCCATCCAAGGGGATTTAATTGAGATTGAGTCCCTGTTGGGGGAAATCCAGGTCACTGCTATCACTAGGTCCCAGACAAATGCTCACAACGACCTTTCAATTGCACAATGGAGTAAGGAGACCCCTGATGCTTATTTGATTACCGCTCAGAAGGGGGATCCAATAATTGGTGAATTTTACCAGCACCTTGAGGACCCTGAGAACTTTCCCCTGACGGATACCGATTACATTGGGAAAGAGGACCTTAGAGTGTTGATGAAATGTCCAAAAATGTTCCGGATCCAAGACGGTTTGTTGGTAAGGAAATCCAAAGCTGGCCACGATCAGTGGGTGGTTCCTACCTCATTCCGAAGCCTGATGTTAAGTCACGCCCATGATGCGGCCACCGCCGGTCATAGGGGGTTTCACACAACACTGGAAATCTTAAGAGAGGTTGCATACTGGCCACACATGGGCCAGGACCTCAACCAATACTTGAAGGGTTGTCTTGTGTGTGCACAATTTCAGCCAACATCCCTCACACACCGTGCACCCCTCCAAAAGAGGGGGATGACACTGCCATGGTCAGATTTACAAATCGACTTCGTAGGCCTCGTGATTCGCTCTGCTAGGGGGAATAAGTACATGTTGACTGTGACATGCTTGTTTACCAAGTGGGTGGAATGTCTCCCAGCCCCAAATTGCAAGGCAGAAACTGCAGCTGCCCTGATGATTAACCACATCTTTTCCCTTTTCGGTCTACCTCAAAGGATTGAGTCAGACAGGGGTAGCCACTTCACCAGTGAAGTAATGACAAAGATGTGGGAGATACTGGGGGTCAAAAGGAAGTTGCATATTGCTTACCGGCCAGCTTCTTCTGGGGCAGTAGAGAGATATAACCGAACCATTGTGAGCATCTTAAAAAAGTTTGTGGCAGATTCTGGGCCAAGTTGGGATATCCGATTACCTCTGGTCCTAATGGCCATCAGATCTACCCCTTCATCTGCAACCAAAATGTCACCATTTGAGTTGATGACTGGGCGCAAGATGGTGCTTCCTCAGCATTTGCTCTACAGGACCCAAGAGCAGACACTGATAAATGCCTCCACAACTCATGAGTATGTGGAGAATCTAAGGAAACACCTTCAGCATGCTTCTGCTTATGCTCAGCGGAATCTAGAAAGATCAGCTGATAGCATGAAGACCCACTATGACCTGAAGACTTCCAGGAAGGAATATCAGGTGGGGGACCGGGTCTATCTATACAATTTCCAAAGGAACCAGGCCAAACAGCGAAAATTTTTGCCTACATGGAAGGGACCCTTTGAGATTATAGACAAAATCTCCCCTGTGGCCTACAAGATCCGCATCCCCAAAGGCGGTTTGTCAGAGGGGGAAGACAAGTGGGTCCACATAAACCAGTTGAAGTGTTGCCATCCCAACAACTGGAGGAATCCTCTGGAATCCTAGAGGGTACTGTCTCAGATTAATTCAGTTCTAACTTAAAATATCCTACATATCGCCTATCAAATTCTGAGTTTCTCAATGTGGGTGTTTTCGTTTTTGAATGCAAAAAGAAATGTGCATGTTCATATGTTTTGACTATAAATTTATATGCCACCCCACTATATCAATGGTGGGGGAAAAATGTCTATGAATTGGTATTGCCGCTTTCCCTTTGTCGTCCTAGGAGAAAGAAAACCTCGAGACTGGCCAGGGAGGATGATCCGGAGACCGGGAGCAGAGACGCAAGGGGCCCAGTGTACCGCCCAATATTCCCATCAGGACCGGCGAGGAGAACCGATCGATCAGTACCGGATGGAGGAAAAGATGCTGAACTGTGCCATTCGCAGAATTGGAAGAAGATTATGAGGACAGACCAGTGCGTGGGTCAAAACCCTTGTGCACCCGACTCCCCATCGACTCAAATTCAAAGGGCAGTCACGTGGGGGGATCTGTTGGGTGTCCTGACCCACGTTTGAGCTATCATGCTGCAACATTTGGTGCTGTGGGCTTAGAAAATCCAAGATGGCCAAAAAGCCCACGAGTGCGCCAGAATCCAGGAGAACCACACAGTTTGTGCGCACACCAAAATGGTTACCTAACTTTCCACCCACCAGAGTAAAGAAAGACCTTTGTTAACAAAATCCACTGTTACTGATGTCAAAAAGTTGCTGAAATTGTGGCTCACCAGACCACTTTAAAGATTCAACCCTTTTGTGGGGTTCCACATAACCATTTTACTGTAAGGAGCCCCATCAAAACAATGTTAAGCAAGGATTTACTACCATGTAAGAACCATTCCTGTTTGGAATGCATTAATCCAAGAAAAATCCCCAAAATGGTTGCATTACCAGTACTCACCACTATCAGAAAGCCGGCGTTTTAAAACAACACCAGACATTTGTGTAAAAATGAATAGATGAACCCAAAGCAGGCCAAAGAAAGAATTACTGAGAGGTGGATACAATGTAAAGTTATATTCTGAAGTGACTTGAAGGTTTATAACTAGACTGGCTGAGCTGTGGATTTCAGCAGTTTAAGTAAATTTGGACTGAAAGACACTAAACATCTAAATGTTTAAAAGAAATGAGTGACCTACTTTTGAGTGTCACATAGGTTGCAATTGTTTAAATGTCATAGTTTTAAACTTAGAATCAGCATTCTAGCTGCATGTGTAAAAATGGTTAGTTTTATTTGAATGCAGAAAACTGGGTAACTAAAAGTGACATTAGCTGGGGCCTGGCTTAAGGAACTGGATTCTGCTTGACAACTTCCCCCCAATTGGATTGAAACTGGATCCACAGCAGTTCCCAGGCCTAGCTGCCTTTTGCTGTTCCCACCAAAAGGGATATGACACTTCTCTGATTGAATTACCAAGGGACTGCTAGAGACCAAACATAGGACCCAGGCAGAGGGTTTATTGAAGTGGCCATAAATGGCTTCCTCTTGAACAATGGGCCTTCCAGGGCCCAGGCAGATGGTTTATTGGGGGACTGTAAAACAGCTTCCTCTTGGCAGAAGCTGGGAGGGGCAGGGCCTCTGAGCCTGGCAGAAACTGGACAAACTGGTTTCTACACCATGTGACTTGGGAAACCACACCCCTGTAGCCAGAATATGGTTTTAGAAAAAGATGAATAACTCATAGTACGGACTTGTCATAATTATTTAAATGATACCATAATTCTTGTGATTTTCTGCCCACATTTTAAGAGGTTTTTAGAACCGGTGGCATGATCTGGGGGCAAACTAGCAGTTAAGAGGGTATTACTTAAAATGTCTGCATGTGAAAAGTCTGATACTTCATCAATTAATGCCTGCATGCCTTGCACACATTTGGGTAAATTTGAGTAAGAATCCGATATTGGTAACCTGACCAAAAAGTGAAACATGTTGCCATTTCCCAATGCAAGCTCTCAGGAAGAGCAGATTTGAACAGGGTATATCTCATGTGATATGTGATGGGTGCATGTAATTTCAAACCACTGTGTATCTATGAAATATGTCTTTTTGAGCAAATATAGATTGTGTGTAAAGTTGACAGGGGTGGGTTCTCTGTATCATAAACAGACCTCATCATGATGACACTTCATTTCATTCCCCCAATCAAGGGGAAGAGGATGAAGTGGCCAATGACAAGTGGAGAGGGGTAGGGCCTAGGAAGCTAGCCTTCACACCCACTTTCAAAACACATAAAAGCAGACAGTCAGTACAGATAGGGACATTCAATTCCATTTGTTGCAACGCGCTCTGCCGGACCACACAACATCCAGAAGATACTAGATTCAACACTTAGACTTTAAAACTCCAAAGAACTTGATTCAGAACTCAAAGCAAGGGCCTAAACCCACAAACTGAGAACTCTTCTCAGTGGGCCTCAGCATCCAGCAAACCTAACAGCGATAGCAGCATCCAGGAGCCGTGCAGATCAGCGCTGGGTCCAGAGAAGGCTGTGCAGAAAGATCCAGAAGCAGTGCTGTACCCAGAGAAAGCAGAGCTGACCCAGACCGCTGTTCGCAGAACCAGAGAGCTGACCCAGACCGCTGTGCGCAGAGACCGTCCGTGGCGAGTGAAGAAAACCTGACCAGATCTGTGGCGAGGCCCATTTATTTCAAAATATATTGTGAGTACCTAGCAGAACTGTGCAGAACCAATCTCTTAGTTAAAATAATATAATTCAATCTATTTTAATCTAACCAGAACTGTCTCCTAACTATCACCTGTCATTTGCAAAGCTGTCACCTGTCATTTCTAGTTGCTAGCTGTCACTTGTCACTTTGAACTTTAAAATTTCAAATCTGAAAAACGACCTTTACCATATCGCTCATATCTCCGTGACCGTTTGTCTTAGAGACTTGCAGTAACTTTCCTCTGAAAGCTGGGAATCTTGGCTTTGCAATGAACTTAGAACCACATTCTTACCCCGTATATTTTTGCCGCAATCGCGAAAAACGCACTCGCGAATTTTACTGCGATTTGCAATTTCTCCACGTGTGAAAACAACAGCTTCCTTGCTTTCCTTGCTAAAAATTTGTTTGCCTCTTAAGAACCACCCCTGAATCATTGCTAGAGTGAGCCTGGACTAATATTAACTTGATACCACTCACCCCGAACCTCTAGAGGGAATTAAAAGCATTTTAGCATATTTTTCACTTCATTGCTATAACATATAAAAGCATTTTGGGGCCTGTGTTTCAAACTTCTGTAGTCTAAGCTTGCTGGGGTGAACTGAATTACATTTGATTGCATTTCTGAGAACTGTGTGCTTTCCTTCCATTGCCTTGCATTGCATAAAGGGGGGAGGGGATTGCCAGAGAAAAGTGATTACATTGTTTTGTTGAAATCATATTGAGTATTTTCTGTATTGCATTTTCATTCAACATTACATCCATCTGAACTTATATAAAGCATTCTCTACCACCTTATTCTTCTGTTCCTATTCACAAGTGTGCTAGTGCCAGACTATCCATTATTGATTACTGCTCAGATTAAGTGTGATATTCAATTATTAATTTATTATAAAGTGTGATATATATATATATTGTTTAAATTATCAAATAAACCGTTTAAACTTGCAAAACAGAACTACTTCGTGGCTCAGTGGGGTCAGGGGGATTCCAAGAGAGGAGTGTTATATAGGGGTAGTCATCCAGAACGCATGAACTGGACGTAAAGATATATCAATAAGGGTTTCCATTCAGTATCCCAGACTAGGCATTGATTTAGCTGTAGTGTTGAATTGAATCCTCTTACAAATTGGGGGCTCGTAGTCGGGGATTCCGGATTAGATCTATCACTTGTGCAGATTAATACAGTGTGCCAGCTGACCAGATACACATATCCGGTCGGATCACCACGCTGTGTTACGCTGTAAAGCACTCCTCAAAGGAACGCTCTAAGGAAAAGGTCTGTTTGGCAAAAATAAAAGACAAACTTCTGTAAGTCAGGAAGGAACTCAAATTCCAGAATGACGACCTTGGTAGATATGAAAATAGCCAGAGAGCACTTCTTACATAAGCTATTTGTGAGAGGTGAGTGGACTCATCAGGACCAGACGGTCTGGTTGCAGGCAATCGCACCCCAGATCACTGAAACAGGGTCAGATAAATGGAGCGATCAGGGTCCCTTACATGTGGCCCTGAGTGAACTATACATGGCTCCTAAAGCTAAGGATGAACAAGACAAGATGGTTAGGATAGCGGCATACCTGTACCTATATATGGGAGACATGCAGGATAAATGTGCTGAAGGCCAAGATCTGGCGAGTAGGCAACTGCTGGCATTACAGAAGGCCCAATCTGATCTGGACTCTTCTGAGCAGAGGCTGCAGGGGAGCCAGGAGTCAGAAAATGAGAGTAGACATCACATCATTAAAATAAAGAAGGATATGGACATCCTGCAACAGGAAAAGGCTGACCAGGATACCAGATTTCTGGCCTTGCAGAAGGAGTACCAAGAAGGTTTGGACTCCCTACTGCAGAGCCAGAAAAAGCTGGAGCAACAGTTAGACTTCAATAGGGTATGTGCTGAGCAGGTAGTCACCCTGCAAAGCCACCTAGATAGGGAGAAGGCAGAGAGCAATAAACTGATTCTGAAAGACCTGGATACCCAGGCAGAGTTTGATCAGGAGCGCCAGAAAGCTGGTGCCTTCCAAAGGCAAAGGGACGACCTGACGGTATAGATGCAGACTCTTAGTCAGGAAAGGGACACCTTAGGCCAAGAAGTCTGCCACTTAAAAAGAAAAATGGAAGAAAATCACCTGGCCCACCAGGGACTGGGTGACCTCCAAAAAGAACACCAGAACTTGTTAGAGCACACCAGGAGGGTGGAGGATGCTCTAGCAAGAAAGGAGCAGGCCAATAGGGACACAGCTCAGGAGGTAACCCTCCTGCAGCAGAGACTGGCCCAGTACTCCAGAACCAATCAGGAGGCACAGAGAGAAAACAAGGCTCTCTGCCAGCACAATGATAGGCTCCAACAAAAGGTAGCGATGCAGGAGAGACTGATAGAGCCTAGTAAGGCCTTAACTGAGGAACTGAAGGCACAGGCTCTTGCATTGCAACAGGGAGCAGGGGCGGATAGAGAGCAAGTTCGCTGGGAAAGGGAAACTCCTGAGCATAACCTCAGGAGCCCTAGTACCAGAGGCCTTTATCTCTCTCAGTCCCTGGACTCTGCCACCCCCATGTCCCTTGGCGCACATGAGCACCAGGCCACAGGGATGGCAGATTACTATCCAGCCAGAAGCATGGGGCTCATAGGCCAGTACCTCCCAGGAATGGATGGGCGGGCATCCGGGTATGGGCACCCAAGCACAGTGCAATTTAGTGGGGAACCCCAGGAGAGTAGGCCCATTAAGGGCATCCTGAAAACCTCTGCCCAGTTAGGTCAGTGGGGGGGTACCCATCAAATCCTGGCAGCAAAGAGGAATCTGAAGACTCCTCTGAACGGTACAGGACACAGGAGACCAGGTCCCCACATTCTGCCAGCCATTCCCAGGCTCGCAGAATCCGGGAAAACCTGGAAGATCAGACAGGAACCTCTGGGAGCAGTGCCTCTGAGTCAGAGGACGAATGGACAAGGGTTACCCAAACCAAAAAGGCCAATAAGGAAAAAAGGGCCTTGATTAAGGACCCATTGAAACAGATTAAGGCAATCAGGAGTGTCATCACGCCTTATCATAAGAACGCCAAGTACTCTGTTTGGGAACACTTGGAGCTCTATGAGCAAATGATGAAGACTTTTCATTTGAAGGACAGCCAAAGCTGTATCCAATATGTAAAGTGGGCATTCTCCCCAGAGTACTCCAGTTTCTTTGCAGGGCTGGAGGACCAAAATCATTCCAGGTGGTCCACCTACAGGGCGGCCATATTAAAACATTTTTCTGTTCACAGAAATCCGCAAGAGGCTCGCAAGGCAGCCTACAATTTGCAGTGTGGGGAGGAGCAGGCCCCACAAGAGTTTGTGCAAGAACTGAAACGTGCCTTTGCGCAGACCACCAGAAGGGTGCGCACAGACAGCAGAGAATTTGTCAATACATTTTTCCATGCCTTGCCCAAATATATAATGACCCAGCTCGTGAGAGATTTTCATGAGAAAATATCTTAAGACTGGGTCATCGAACAGGCTACCCGGATCTATGAGGTGCAGAAGCCCATAGAAAATAAAAGCAATACCCAGAAAAATCCCAAAACCAACAGCACCCCTGCTGCTGCCAAGGTGGCAGAGGTAAAGGTCACCCCCGTTTTGGATTTGGAGATGGGGGGGCCTAAAAACCTACACGCACCTAATAATGCTAGGCCAGGAAGATCCTCGGGCCAGTCACAGACAGGGAGCCAGGGAGGCAGCCCCACAAATGGGGTCCCTCGCTCTCCTGATTATGTAAGTCCCCGTTACAAGGGAAATCGACCCATCCTGGGTTATGTGTGGACTCCTCCAGCCCAAGGGGGGAGATCCAGCCAAGAACCTAACCCAGGGAACTTTCCTCCTAACTTCCCACCGGAGGGCAGAAATTCTCCGAATCCTGGGCAGAACTTTTTCCCCAGGTATCCACCCAATTTCCAACCCCAAAATCATCCATCCTTCTTTCCCCAATTCCCTGAGCCCAGACAACCTAATCCGGGAGAGGGGAGGCCAAGGGTGGAGGGGTACCAAAATCTTCCCAACCAGGGGTACTACCAGAGAAGGGATAGCTACCCTTCCCGGGATCAGCCCAGGGGAGAAAATAGAGCCCCGTATCAGCCTCAGCGGGTTTCCCAGTTAGAGCCCCAGGTCCAAAATATGGCACGGGATCTGGGTCAAATACTGAGGGCACAGCAGAACCCTCAGATGGGCATGCCGGCACAGAATGCCCCAAACTCTGGACCTGGTACTCCAGAACAATGACGGGGGCAGCACCCCGATAACACACCGGTTCCCAGGGAGGAGGCACAAGGGGAAGGGGGGTGTAAACCGTTGGAGGAAGCTTCCTTCCCAACTTGTAAACAGCCCCTGGAAAACCAGGAACCGGAAACAAAATCTCCTGCCCCTGAAAGTCTGCCTCCTAAGAAGCAGGGGGGGGTAGGAGAAACAAAAGACCCAAACAGACTCAGTTTGAGGAGGAGGTACAGATCTTCCAATTTGAGGGAGAGGGATCCTCAGAGGATTCTGGGAAAAGGATCTTCTCCTTCAGAGAGGGGGGAACTCCTCCCAAAGAAAAATGGGTCCCTAGGGATGCAAATCCAGACTGGGGAGATGTGGAGACTGAGCTACTGCCGCCCACCATCTCATCCCAGAACCAACAGCAAGAAAATCCCCTGGTTCAAACCCATCCTGGTGACTGCCTCCAAAAAGGGGGGACGGCCCGGAACCGGAGCCAGGGGAACCCACAATGGCTCTGATCTCCAGTTGCCAACTTTTTCTTTCAGATTCCCAAGGCTCTCCACAGAATTCTGCCCAAATCTCTTCGCTAGCGATGTCCAAAACCAGAAAGTTAGCCCACCAGTTGTCCAAAAATGTGCATTATCTGTGCCCCCTTGAGGAGAAGGAGGGAAGATACTATGCCCCGGTACAAGTACAGGGGCAGGGTACAATTTTGGCACTGGTGGACACTGGATCTCAAGCTACCCTTCTGTCCAGAAGGGCCTTTGACGAACTGAATGCAGGAAGGGGAGAGAATTACCAAATTCCTCTCACCTCTCTTCCTGGACAACTGCAGAACTTTGACGTGAAGGAAATTCCCGTTGAGGGGACTGCAGACTTGGACATTAAGATCGGGCGACACAAGGTGAAACACCCGGTCATAGTAGTGACTCCAGAGGGCACCCCTTGTTTACTGGGGAATGACCTCCTGAGGAGGTTGTCGCCCTTAATAGATTGCGTAAACAAGGTCCTCTGGACCCAGACTAGCCGACCAATAAAATTAAAACAGAGTGTCAACCATGTTAGTTTAAACGGCACCTACCACATGGTTGAACAAAAATCTGACCAAGTAGAATTCCACTTCCAGAATTGCCAAATTCCAGACGTGACAGTAATAGCAGTAGGACAACAGACTGGTGATGGAGGGTCCTCTCTATTTCTGAAAATCAACCTTCCTTCCAGTCTAAAGTGGTACTCCACGCTGGAAGGAAACACTCTGAGATTCTATACTAATCCACAATCAGAAACTCCCACTCCTATAGTCCAGAAAGATGTGAAATCAGCTCAGAGCCTGGCTGATATTCAGCAAATTGGAGAGCAGTTGTTCATCCCTGTCCAATTAAATGATGGGAAGGACTCTGTTCTCGCTCGAGTGTGTGTGAACAACGGTAAGAGCTTCATCAGCGAAACCATGTTCCGCCAACTCCCAAAAGATCCAGCCATTCCCACATTCAAACTGATAGACAAATGGGAAATGGGCCTGGAAGCACCTAATTCCAAACAGCTCCTGCCAAGCAGGTGTATGCTCAAAATCTCCATTGGCAACAAGAGCATAGTCCATAATTGTTGGGTCGTGCGAGACGTCACTGCCGCCTTTTACTTAGGCAGTGACGTTCTCAATCGCTTTGCCATTAGTTTGGACCTAATAAACTTCAAAGCTTGGTCCCGATTAGCGGATGATCCCATGGGCTTTGATGATCCGGAAAAAGCATTTAGGTCAGCTCAATTGCTACCTTATGCAGTTGAAGTTCAGATTAAAGAGGAAGTCACCATCCCAGAAAGGACCCGACAATTCTCCCTGGAAGTGAAAGTTAAAAGAGGACAATATTTGCAAAACCCTGATGCTTATATACATCTAAATGCTTCTCTCCAACAGCAAGGGTTGGGGGTAAACCCAACTCCATTAGTCAACATAGAACATGACACCATTCCAATAGAGGTGGATAACAGCGACTTAAAGAGTATTACTCTAGCCGCAGGCACCATTATTGGAATGGCGGTTGATGACCGACATTTTTCCATAGATTTAGGTAATGAACTGTTAGGGGCAATCCCCAAGGACTGCTTTGACAGTGACAGTGATGACAATACAACACCAGACAGGATTTTTACCCGGCATGGGGGGGAACTTCCTAGTGTACACTTCTTGCCCTTATGGTAAGGAAGATGTGACTTGTGACTTCAGGAGGGATGAGGTGATTTTCCAGGTCCATGAGGGCTGCCTTTCCCACCTGAAGCCTCCAGTCCAAATCAGCACTCTGACCAGGGACTTCTCCACCAAGCCGGAGGAGGACGCTGAAATAGCCAAACCAGAAGTCTTTCCAGGCTTCAGGCAGATGGTGGAAGAGAGAGTCAACCTAGCTGATGCCTGTGTGACTCTGGAACAAAAGCAAAAGTTGAAACAAGTTTTCTTGGATTTCCAAGATCTCTTTGCGGTAGACTCATATGACTGTGGTCGCACTGACATCCACACAACAACAATCCCCACGGACCCTGGCATGACTCCTGGGTTTGTGAAGCAATATCGCTTGCCTCGCGCATCAATGGAGTCCCTTACTGAAATAATTAAGAACCTTGAGTCCCGGGGAATAATCCGTCCAGTCCACAGCACCTTCAATAATCCGGTGCTGGGAATATTGAAGCCAAACGGCCAGTGGAGACTCTGCGCCGACCTCAGGGAGCTCAACAAACGGGTCCATACTTCCCGATGGCCTCTGCCCTACATTGACCAAGGGCTGGCCCAGATCCAGGGGTCACAGGTATTCACTGCAATAGACCTGACCAATGGATACTGGACCGTGCCGGTCAGTAGGGAGGACCAATACAAGCTGGCTTTTACCTTTGGGGGCCAGCAGTATACATGGACCCGGACTCCCTTCGGATACCTTAACTCCGGTAATGCGTTCAATATTTTCCTACATAAGGCCATGCCCGACCTGGGTGCGAGGGGTAACCTGGCTTATGTAGATGATGTCCTCATCAAAAGTTCATCTGTGGAGGAACACATAGCGGAGATCCGTTATGTTCTGACGCAGTTGAGGGCCGCCGGAGCAAAACTATCCTTTCAGAAAGCACAGTGGTGTAGAACCCGTGTTAATTTCTTGGGGCATGAGATTACTCCTCAGGGTCTCTGTCCCCAGGAAAAGAAAGTGGAAGCACTTCAGAAACTGAAAGACCACACAACTCTGCGGGAACTAAGGAGCCTCTTTGGACTGACTAATTACAGCAGAAAGTTCATTGAGGGCTAGGCAGAGATCACCAGACCCCTGATTCATCTCCTGAAGGGGGGGGTCAAGTGGGAATGGGGTCCAGAACAAGCCGAGGCTGTAAAACAACTCAAAAGAAGCCTCTCACAAGCGCCCTGCCTAGCTTACCCTGTCAGAAACAAGGAGTTCTTCCTGGAGACGGGGTTCTCTAATACGTGCTTGACGGCAGTATTATACCAAAAGCATGACAAGGTCAATAAAGTAATCTCCTATGCGAGCAAAACTTTATCCTCTGTGGAGGAAAAATTCAACGATTGTGAGAAGGCACTCCTGGCAACGGTGTGGGCATTGAAGAATTACCGCCCGTTTATCCAGGGGGAACACATCATAGTGGAGACTCCACACCAGCCTCTGCAATATCTCCAAAGTGACAGAATCCGGGCCGGAAATGTGAGTAATTCCCAAATTACTTCCTGCATTCTGTCAATGCAAGGCTTTCCTGTGGAGGTCAGATATGGCCAAAACAAGAAGAGTCCCCTCGCGCAAGGTCTGGCTGACTTGCATGATTGTGCCAGAGAAAACTGTCTCGAGGACGAAAGTCTAAAAATAAAGGACAACATGGAGGCATACCTTAAGTCCCCCCACAAAGTCTTTGAAGAAGACAAGTGTGAGGGAATGCCCACTGTGTATGTGGATGGATGCTCTTACCATGTTGACAACGACGGGGAGAAAGAACTGGTGGCCGGCGTAGGGAATGCATGGGTGAATGAGCCCCCGAACCCTCCGCTGGATACAAAATTGGTCCCCGAAGTAGTCAGGTGGCAGAATTGATGGCTGTGCATCAGGCCATCCTCACTGCTGTCCAGCATCAACTCCACGAACTGGTCATAATCACAGATTCGGATTATGTACGGAACGGGTTTGTGGAGCACCTGGTTAATTGGAAAACCAGAGGCATGTAATGTGCTAACAACAAACCCTTGAAACATGGGAAGTTGATCCAAAACATTGATGATCTGGTCACCTCGAATGAGATGACCATCTATTGGAAAAAGATCAAGGGTCATTCCAAAGTAGAGGGACCAGACAAAACTGGAAACGATTTAGCTGATCAGCTGGCCAAAACCGGGGCAATCCAAGGGGATTTAATTGAGATTGGTCCCTGTTGGGGGAAATCCAGGTCACTGCTATCACTAGGTCCCAGACAAATGCTCACAACGACCTTTCAATTGCACAATGGAGTAAGGAGACCCCTGATGCTGATTTGATTACCGCTCAGAAGAGGGATCCAATAATTGGTGAATTTTACCAGCACCTTGAGGACCCTGAGAACTTTCCCCTGACGGATACCGATTACATTGGGAAAGAAGACCTTAGAGTGTTGATGAAATGTCCAAAAATGTTCCGGATCCAAGACGGTTTGTTGGTAAGGAAATCCAAAGCTGGCCACGATCAGTGGGTGGTTCCTACCTCATTCCGAAGCCTGATGTTAAGTCACGCCCATGATGCGGCCACCGCCGGTCATAGGGGGTTTCACACAACACTGGAAATCTTAAGAGAGGTTGCATACTGGCCACACATGGGCCAGGACCTCAACCAATACTTGAAGGGTTGTCTTGTGTGTGCACAATTTCAGCCAACATCCTTCACACACCGTGCACCCCTCCAAAAGAGGGGGATGACACTGCCATGGTCAGATTTACAAATCGACTTAATAGGCCCCGTGATTCGCTCTGCTAGGGGGAATAAGTACATGTTGACTGTGACATGCTTGTTTACCAAGTGGGTGGAATGTCTCCCAGCCCCAAATTGCAAGGGAGAAACTGCAGCTGCCCTGATGATTAACCACATCTTTTCCCTTTTCGGTCTACCTCAAAGGATTGAGTCAGACAGGGGTAGCCACTTCACCAGTGAAGTAATGACAAAGATGTGGGAGATACTGGGGGTCAAAAGGAAGTTGCATATTGCTTACCGGCCAGCTTCTTCTGGGGCAGTAGAGAGATATACCCGAACCATTGTGAGCATCTTAAAAAAGTTTGTGGCAGATTCTGGGCCAAGTTGGGATATACGATTACCTCTGGTCCTAATGGCCATCAGATCTACCCCTTCATCTGCAACCAAAATGTCACCATTTGAGTTGATGACTGGGCTCAAGATGGTGCTTCCTCAGCATTTGCTCTACAGGACCCAAGAGCAGACACTGATAAATGCCTCCACAACTCATGAGTATGTGGAGAATCTAAGGAAACACCTTCAGCATGCTTTTGCTTATGCTCAGCGGAATCTAGAAAGATCAGCTGATAGCATGAAGACCCACTATGACCTGAAGACTTCCAGGAAGGAATATCAGGTGGGGGACCGGGTCTATCTATACAATTTCCAAAGGAACCAGGCCAAACAGCGAAAATTTTTGCCTACATGGAAGGGACCCTTTGAGATTATAGACAAAATCTCCCCTGTGGCCTACAAGATCCGCATCCCCAAAGGCGGTTTGTCAGAGGGGGAAGACAAGTGGGTCCACATAAACCAGTTGAAGTGTTGCCATCCCAACAACTGGAGGAATCCTCTGGAATCCTAGAGGGTACTGTCTCAGATTAATTCAGTTCTAACTTAAAATATCCTACATATCGCCTATCAAATTCTGAGTTTCTCAATGTGGGTGTTTTCGTTTTTGAATGCAAAAAGAAATGTGCATGTTCATATGTTTTGACTATAAATTTATATGCCACCCCACTATATCAATGGTGGGGGAAAAATGTCTATGAATAGGTATTGCCGCTTTCCCTTTGTCGTCCTAGGAGAAAGAAAACCTCGAGACTGGCCAGGGAGGACGATCCGGAGACCGGGAGCAGAGACGCAAGGGGCCCAGTGTACCGCCCAATATTCCCATCAGGAACCGGCGAGGAGAACTGATCCATCAGTACCGGATGGAGGAAAAGATGCTGAACTGTGCCATTTGCAGAATTGGAAGAAGATTATGCGGACAGACCAGTGCGTGGGTCAAAACCCTTGTGCACCCGACTCCCCATCGACTCAAATTCAAAGGGCAGTCACGTGGGGGGATCTGTTGGGTGTCCTGACCCACGTTTGAGCTATCATGCTGCAACATTTGGTGCTGTGGGCTTAGAAAATCCAAGATGGCCAAAAAGCCCACGAGTGCGCCAGAATCCAGGAGAACCACGCAGTTTGTGCGCACACCAAAATGGTTACCTAACTTGCCACCCACCAGAGTAAAGAAAGATCTTTGTTAACAAAATCCACTGTTACTCATGTCAAAAAGTTGCTGAAATTGTGGCTCACCAGACCACTTTAAAGATTCAACCCTTTTGTGGGGTTCCACATAACCATTTTACTGTAAGGAGCCCCATCAAAACAATGTTAAGCAAGGATTTACTACCATGTAAGAACCATTCCTGTTTGGAATGCATTAATCCAAGGAAAATCCCCAAAATGGTTGCATTACCAGTACTCACCACTATCAGAAAGCCGGCGTTTTAAAACAACACCAGACATTTGTGTAAAACTGAATAGATGAACCCAAAGCAGGCCAAAGAAAGACTTACTGAGAGGTGGATACAATGTAAAGTTATATTCTGAAGTGACTTGAAGGTTTATAACAAGACTGGCTGAGCTGTGGATTTCAGCAGTTTAAGTAAATTTGGACTGAAAGACACTAAAAATCTAAATGTTTAAAAGAAATGAGTGACCTACTTTTGAGTGTCACGTAGGTTGCAATTGTTTAAATGTCATAGTTTTAAACTTAGAATCAGCATTCTAGCTGCATGTGTAAAAATGGTTAGTTTTATTTGAATGCAGAAAACTGGGTAACTAAAAGTGACATTAGCTGGGGCCTGGCTTAAGGAACTGGATTCTGCTTGACAACTTCCCCCCAATTGGAGTGAAACTGCATCCACAGCAGTTCCCAGGCCTAGCTGCCTTTTGCTGTTCCCACCAAAAGGGATATGACACTTCTCTGATTGAATTACCAAGGGACTGCTAGAGACTAAACATAGGACCCAGGCAGAGGGTTTATTGAAGTGGCCATAAATGGCTTTCTCTTGAACAATGGGCCTTCCAGGGCCCAGGCAGATGGTTTATTGGGGGACTGTAAAACAGCTTCCTCTTGGCAGAAGCTGGGAGGGGCAGGGCATCTGAGCCTGGCAGAAACTGGACAAACTGGTTTCTACACCATGTGACTTGGGAACCCACACCCCTGTAGCCAGAATATGGTTTTAGAAAAAGATGAATAACTCATAGTACAGACTTGTCATAATTATTTAAATGATACCATAATTCTTGTGATTTTCTGCCCACATTTTAAGAGGTTTTTAGAACCGGTGGCATGATCTGGGGGCAAACTAGCAGTTAAGAGGGTATTACTTAAAATGTCTGCATGTGAAAAGTCTGATACTTCATCAATTAATGCCTGCATGCCTTGCACACATTTGGGTAAATTTGAGTAAGAATCTGATATTGGTAATCTGACCAAAAAGTGAAATATGTTGCCATTTCCCAATGCAAGCTCTCAGGAAGAGCAGATTTGAACAGGGTATATCTCATGTGATATGTGATGGGTGCATGTAATTTCAAAACACTGTGTATCTATGAAATATGTCTTTTTGAGCAAATATAGATTGTGTGTAAAGTTGACAGGGGTGGGTTCTCTGTATCATAAACAGACCTCATCATGATGACACTTCCTTTCATTCCCCCAATCAAGGGGAAGAGGATGAAGTGGCCAATGACAAGTGGAGAGGGGTAGGGCCTAGGAAGCTAGCCTTCACACCCACTTTCAAAACACATAAAAGCAGACAGTCAGTACAGATAGGGACATTCAATTCCATTTGCTGCAACGCGCTCTGCCGGACCACACAACATCCAGAAGATACTAGATTCAACACTTAGACTTTAAAACTCCAAAGAACTTGATTCAGAACTCAAAGCAAGGGCCTAAACCCACAAACTGAGAACTCTTCTCAGTGGGCCTCAGCATCCAGCAAACCTAACAGCGATAGCAGCATCCAGGAGCCGTGCAGATCAGCGCTGGGTCCAGAGAAGTCTGTGCAGAAAGATCCAGAAGCAGTGCTGTACCCAGAGAAAGCAGAGCTGTCCCAGACCGCTGTTCGCAGAACCAGAGAGCTGACCCAGACCGCTGTGCGCAGAGACCGTCCGTGGCGAGTGAAGAAAACCTGACCAGATCCGTGGCGAGGCCCATTTATTTCAAAATATATTGTGAGTACCTAGCAGAACTGTGCAGAACCAATCTCTTAGTTAAAATAATATAATTCAATCTATTTTAATCTAACCAGAACTGTCTCCTAACTGTCACCTGTCATTTGCAAAGCTGTCACCTGTCATTTCTAGTTGCTAGCTGTCACTTGTCACTTTGAACTTTAAAATTTCAAATCTGAAAAACAACCTTTACCATATCGCTCATATCTCTGTGACCGTTTGTCTTAGAGACTTGCAGTAACTTTCCTCTGCAAGCTGGGAATCTTGGCTTATCAACAAACCTAGAACCGCATTCCTACCCCCTATACATTTGCCGCAATCACGAAAAATGCACTCGCGAATTTGACCGCGATTTGCAATTTCTCCACGTGTGAAAACAGCAGCTTCCTTGCTTTCCTTGCTAAAAATTTGTTTGCCTCTTAAGAACCATCGCTGAATCATTGCTAGAGTGAGCCTGGACTAATATTAACTTGACACCACTCACCCTGAACCTCTAGAGGGAATTAAAAGCATTTTAGCATATTTTTCACTTCATTGCTATCACATATAAAAGAATTTTGGGGCCTGTGTTTCAAACTTCTGTAGTCTAAGCTTGCTGGGGTGAACTGAATTACATTTGATTGCATTTCTGAGAACTGTGTGCTTTCCTTCCATTTCCTTGCATTGCATAAAGGGGGGAGGGGATTGCCAGAGAAAAGTGATTACATTGTTTTGTTGAAATCATATTGAGTATTTTCTGTATTGCATTTTCATTCAACATTACATCCATCTGAACTTATATAAAGCATTCTCTACCACCTTATTCTTCTGTTCCTATTCACAAGTGTGCTAGTGCCAGACTATCCATTATTGATTACTGCTCAGATTAAGTGTGATATTCAATTATTAATTTATTATAAAGTGTGATATATATATATATATATATATATATATTGTTTAAATTATCAAATAAACCGTTTAAACTTGCAAAACAGAACTACTTCGTGGCTCAGTGGGGTCAGGGGGATTCCAAGAGAGGGGTGTTATATAGGGGTAGTCATCCAGAACGCATGATCTGGACGTAAAGATATATCAATAAGGGTTTCCATTCAGTATCCCAGACTAGGCATTGACTTAGCTGTAGTGTTGAATTGAATCCTCTTACAAACCATTGAAATTGTAGAGGCTTACCCATACATGCAAAAAACCCTCCAGCTAAGGATAGCAGCTAAGATCTCCAGGAAATGGAATGTGATTAGATCATACATTTCCACTAAAGGAGGTTATTCAGTGGAAGACCTATTGGATATTTATAAAAGCTGTATCATACCGGGTGCAATATGCCCTGGAATCTTTACCTTCGAGATTTTTGGTGGATTTGGAAAAATAGAAGGCAAGTTATGGAAACCAACATTGAGACTCCCTAGAGATACTCCTATGGCCACCATTAGATGTGAACTAGGCCTTTCCTCCCTTAGTGCACTATGGAAACTAAATTGTTGCAATCTCTATATAAGAATGCTATCCCAAAAAGAAGATGGTTTATTAAAATTGGTAGGCAGTGGCATGATTAAGAAGAATAATAGTAATTGTTTTATGAAAGACTTGTTGTATAGTGCCACTAGCTTTTTAAAGGATATAAACTATACAATTCCTGAGGAAATGATCAAGCCAGAATTCATTATAAACATTTTGAAAAAGAAAACCATACGGTGGGATATGTGCAATAATTTAGATTCCCTGGAAAAATAAGAAGCGATTTACGGAATACTGCCTGCAAGGATTGGAAGCTTCTAAACCTAGAAGCTATATCCTCAAAGTTGCAAATATGGAACTGTCTAGATTTATTATGCTATTAAGACTTAACCAACTGCCATGCTTGCAATATGTAGGAGGATGGACAGGAATCCCAAGGGAGAAAATAATATGCAGGATGTGTAAAGATGAGCTGGAAACTATTAGACACCTACTTACAAATTGTAACAAACTAACCGAGCTATATTATAGGGGATACAAAGACTTGACTAGTGATCTAAAGATGATAGCAACGGATCAGTTTTGGTCAAGGATCTATATGGCCTCTTCTCTGATGTATGTAGGCACAGCATTTTATATTTGGAAAGAGATTGTTAAGAAATGGGAGAATGTTACGACTTCTTGAGTACCCTCACTTTGGTTCACCTAATGAGATTGGAGGCTCAGAGACCTAAATCGACCAATTGCACAACCTAATCTAATCTATATTGGAAATCTATGATAGAATTGTAATGCCCCTATGCTCTTATGCTCTTATAAAGTTTTTATAATATGTCATTTATGCCTCTATTCTAGTTTCCTAGTACTTTAGGTATCCCAGGATTTGCTAATAGATTATAGAATATACATTTATATGTGGATTATGTAAAATGAAATTGGCATTTGAACTTTATCACATAATTTGAACAACTGACCTAGACTATTATCAATGTATGCCTATATGTTCAAATGCTTTTAATATGTTTATATGTATCTGTTTAAATGACATTATATTTGTATATTTGTATAAGTATTTAAGGTTTTAATTAACCAATTACACTATAAATAATAAAAAATAAAAAATAAATAACGGCAATAGGTGTACTAGAGGGGAGTCGTAGTATTCTTTTCCAATACAGCCCTTCTAGACTATCCCATGTTGCACAACTTGCTGGAGGTTTGGACAGGGCTCCATTTGTAAATACAGGGACTACTTTGAGTCTCTAGAACATAATTGCCGATTTGAAGCAGAATTTGCGATATTATTTTTTTGTAGAGCTTTCCTTTGGGTGGCTAGCAATTTCATCCTGCTTCTCAATTCGTTCTTGTAAGGCTGTTCTGATCTATGAATGTTTAGTTTAATGCCAAGGTATCTATAATTCGTTATTTGTGCAATTGATTTTTTATTTAATTTCCAATTCAATTTAAATCCTGTTTTCCGGAGATGGTGATGGAAGACTAGGATGTTCGATTCAGACGTATTAATTGATAAGTGTTTGGGAAGGGCATAAGTATTTAGGGCTAGTAGCATTCTTTGGAGACCTATGGGCATTTTATCTAAAATCATCACTAAATCATCTGCATATAGCAGCCATGCAATTGCTGATGATCCTATTCTTGGCAGAAAGACTTGGACTGATTTAAAAGCTTCACCAATGTTGTTAATATAAAAATTGAATAACATTGGCAGGATATACACCCCTGCTTTAGCCCTATATTCATTAAAATTGGTTGCGATAATAAACCATCAGTTGTGACTTGGATGGCAGTTCCCGAATAAAATTGATGAATAAAATAAACAATATAGGCAGGACAATTTCCGTTAGTCAGTTTAGCCCAGAGGCGTTCTCGGGAGATTGTATCGAAAGCTTGTCTAAAATCAAATAAAGCTGAAAACACTGGCTGTTTTCTTGCAATCGTGGCTTTTTGATGGTTGATAAAATTGTTAAATTTAAAATAGTGCCAACCCCCTTAATAAAACCAGACGGATGCCTATCTAGGCGTTTAGTCTCCTCAAGCCAATTCTTGAACGCCTCAAGAATGAGTCTAGCAAATATCTTCTCTGGCGCATCAAGGAGTGCTATAGGTTTGTGATTGTCTGGTTTGCTCCTATCCCCTTTCTTAAAAAATCGGAATTATGATTGCTTGACGCCAAGAAGAAGGGATGTTACCTAACAAGATTACTTGTCGGAATATGATGTCCAAAATCATAGCCCATTCTACTGGATTAGCTTTTAAGGTAAAGTTTGATAGTGTGTCAGGTTCAGGGGCTCTAGATGAGCTAAGTTTTTTGATTATCATAATAAAGTCATCTTTATCATACTTGATAGACTCTAGGAGGTTTGATGGCTTAAAGGGGGTGGTGGAAGACTGTAGTAAGGGTCATACAAAAGCAAGGTGAAGTATTTCATCCACGCTTGTTCGTCAATGGTATTGAGCATTAGGGATTGAGGAGTGTTCGCTTTGGAATCATTTATCAGATTCCACATTTCTGCTGCTGACTTTGAGATTAAGGCAGATAAGATTTGTTCCAACTGTGCTTGTTTTGTAATAGCTATAATCTGTTTTATTTTATTTTTATATTTAGTTCTGAGATTATCTCTATGAGATTTAGAGATTGTTGGGGAGAGTGTTTTTTTAACTCTTGAATTTCCAGGATATAGTTATATTTATGGTTGAAGCTTGGACGTGAGAATTTCAAAGTGTATTGTTTGAAGACAGTTAGAATAATCAGAATGACCAGTAGGATCTTTGCCTCCAAAGGCATGGGATGATCGGTGTGATAGTTTATTTAACTCATGAGGTCTCCAAACAAGCAGATTACGACCCTGATTTAAAGTCAAGGTTTGTGAATAACGTTGAGGAGCTTGGGCAAGATGAGGGAGCCATTTTACCTGCAGGACATTGTGATTGCTTGCTGAATTCAAAAGGATTTTAAAAGATGCGACTCTCTTGTTCGAGTTGGTCGATATGTAGATGTAATCTATTATTGACGAGTGAGCCCCTCTTGACCAAGTACAGGCAGGGGGGGGAGTCTTCTCTCAATTAACCATTCAATATGACAAATTGCCTAATTTTCATCAACAAAGTCAATTTGGCTATACTTGAGTTCGAATCTTTGGAGTATGGTGCAAGGCAATTCATGTTGAGGTCTCCTGCTATGATAGTTGTCTGTATTTTGGGGTCAAGTAGTATAAGGTCTAGGACTAATTCAATTATCTGTATGAATTTGGAATCTGTTATTACTAAAGGATTCCAGTAGATATTGATCAATGCTGTTTTAGGAAAGAAAGGGTGATGAAGATTTGGGGTTGCTACAATCACTAGATGTATGCCTGGGTTGGGTGAGAATGATTTCTCTATGTGTATCTTGGATTCGAATGATATCACAGTTAGCAACCCTGCTGATGGTCTTCCTCGTAGTGCTTTGATCGCTGGGAGCCAGGCTACATTGTGGTTAGGCTATATCGGTTCTGATGTAAGCCATGTTTCTTTTAACATGGCTACATCATAGGTGTTAAGGAAATCCCCTTTAGATGTTAGAAGATGCGAAAAGCCTCTAGTATTCCAGGTCGTTAAGGAGACTTGTTGAGAATGAGCAATGACGTCACGCTAATTGTTGTTTGAACTTGGGAAGTTGTTAGCTGCATTTGACAGCCAAGTCCATCTTGATTTAGGTTGAGAGGGTGGATTGTTGGTCTGTTGTTGAAGGGAGTTCAACGTGGCTCCCTTGCATAAACAACAAGGTTGCTGCGAGGAAACATCCTCATGTTTCGTATTCAAGGAAGTGTTCATTTGGGAGTTGGGTTGTTGATTCTGCTCATGTGTTCCAGGTGGCGGATTTGATCTCACTTCGATTAAGAGACTGCAATGGAACAATTCATTCTGTGCTTGCCAGATCAGGTTCATGACATTTGTGGATGGTATGTGTATTTCTACCCTATTTGGGTTAGAGGGGTCAAAATAATTCACCCTCTCTATATCTTGCGATCTGATATGTTGTAATTTGCTGATGGTTTTAAAGATGGTTATCAAGCTTGCTCTATGGGGATATGGATCCATTTGCATTCTGTCTAGCATAGTTAGTACTAAGGTGTCATTGTCCGAAATATTGACCACCTTAGTGTCAGGGATAGTGAGTTTCACAGAATTGCTTTCTGGTAGAGATTGAGTGTGGTCAGGGATGGTGGTTTTCACAGAGTGGCTTTCTGGTAGAGATTTAGTGTGCTAATCTGTATTACAGGGTAATGAGTTCTCCTGCACAGTAGGTGGTCTGTCCTCATTATTTGACAAGACTCTTTTGAAACAACGCTTGAGTTGCAAACAAGTTTTTAGGCTAGCGTTTTAAAGAAGATAGGTTTCACATCCAAGTTTACACAAAATGTCTGCTGAAGTTTAACCATTTGAGGTGGTAGAGGATGAAGACTTTTGTGAACAATTTCCGTGATTGGAGGGGAGGACATGCTATAAACGGATAGATTCATTAGGTCATCATTCATGGCAAGAGCTTCGGTTATGACATTATGTTGTGGGTGACTGATAAGAATCACATATCTCTATAGGCACGGCTGATCCCGACATAGAATTCCCTCAATCTTCTATTCGTGGTGGTGGAGTGCGAGCAGCAGTTGCAGAATTGGTGGTTTGTTCCACTTGTGATGTTACATGATCACAGTCTACAGCAATAGCTGCAGATGAGATCTGGTGGGGAGTAGATACATTAATCAAACATTTTTTAGTTTTTTGATTCCGATTTATTTTTGTTGGAAATGACACATTTTTAGATTTTTTAGTGACCTCCATAATGGAGTCATAGGCATTTTTTTTTTGTTTTTTGCTTTTCTTCTTTCTTTTTCTGTTGGCTTGTTGTCTGTGACAAAATACATCAAATATGGGTATTTTGGAACTTGGCAATTCTTTAGCTTCTGAAGTATCTACTTGCGGTGATGGAGTCGCTGGTGCAGTAGGAATCAAGTCGATAGAATCAGCTAAATATAGATTGGGCAAAGTGATGCTCGCTACTCCAATAGTAGGTACATGTTCGACTGGTAAAAGTGTGGTGGACTTAGGAGCTAGATAACATTCAGGGCTCCTCATTAAGTTACAAGCTATCCAGTCAACTTTGCTAATTAATACTTGAGTTAACATGGTTTGTTTAAAGCTTTCTGATCTAATAACTGACACACCTTGGCCAGTGAGTATATACTTGAATTCACGGCATTTAGAGCAGTATCGATGGAGGTGTTTGCCGGAAATCTGAAGGATGGACGAGGCGCCGGTTTATTGAAAGATGCCACTAAGGGGGAATCAGAGTCCAGGTGAGATCGATTACACGCAGATTCTTCATTGGTGTACAATTCCGGGGAAGTTGGATGTCTCGTGATTTGAGGAGCATCTGGGAGCGGTTCTGCATTGGCAATTGGGATTTGAGTTGAGGAGTAAGGGGGCTGGTTTTGAGGTGGTAGGCACTTAGAATTCGATTAATTATGCATAGTAGACGACTGCAGGGAAAAGCGAGCAGGCATTCGGTTAGACAAACGTGCTTGTGAATATAGTAGCAGAATTGCTGGAGAATCAATTGCATGAATGGTAATTTGGGCTTCTTGTGGATAGAATTGGGGTGCTGGTGTATTCGGAGTGAGGTATAAATCAGGGTCCTGTCCAGGCTCTTAAGAGATACAAGTAGTACAGAGATCCAATGTGGCATTTGTAATAGTATGGGTTAGGCGGGAAAGCCCTTCCGATAGTTGATTTACGATTTTGCTGCGATACCTTCACGATCTCTTGCAGAAGGATGGGCAGCAGCATCATCCGTGGAGATACAAAAAAATGTCCTGATGTCGCTGGAGGTAGCTGTAGGACGCTGAAGATAAGCATCACGTGGTTTTGCGTCGCCATCACGGATGGAGGCTGCAGAATGGATTTGTTTGGTTATATTGGTGAAACCAATTCGGGGCATGCTGGTTGTTAGACGGTAAGCCACCATAGAGAGTTAAGAGGGCTTACAATTTAAAGACTATTTTGACCAGATTCGATCAAGTTAGTGAAAGGGCTGAATGATGATGAGTTTAGCTGAGCGTCCGCGGCACTCACGGCGCGGCACTGCAGTCTGCAGTCTGCACTCACCAGGTACTCTGCAGTACACGCACACCGGTGCGTGCGGCTGCCTGGATTTATAGAGGCTCACAGGTAAGTGGGCGTGGCTACAGAGGAGAAATGAAAAATGTAATCAAACTTATAGTTTGCAGCAGTTTTGTAAGTGATGGGTAATATACTGGAAGAGGAAGTAAATACCCAAGATTGTTTGTTAAAGGGTAGAAAAGTCCATAGAAATTAAGTCCTTCAGAGGAGTCTGGGCGCAGTGAGCAAGGGAACAAGCAGGAAGCAGTCTACACTCACCAGGCACTTCACAGTGTGCACGCACGTGTGCGTGTGGCCGCCTGGATTTATGGAGGCACAGGGGTAAGTGGGCGTGGCCAAGGATTAGCCCAAGATTGTGTGTTAAAGGGTAGGAAAGTCTGTAGAAATTAAGTCCTTCAGAGGAATCCGGGCGCGGTGAGCAGGGAAACAAGCAGAAAGCAGTCTGCACTCACCAGGCACTCCGCAGTATTTACTACAAGATTCCTTTATCTTAAATCTTGACTGGTCCATAGTACAAATGTTTTCATTTTTGATAGTGTCTTCTTGACCCCAGATCCTTCTCAGCATTGTGTGATTTATTCAGCAGCACAGCTAAACTGGAAAGAGTTGCAATCAGTGACTGTTCAATGACAGAGTTCCTTCTGAGCTACGACGTTTCAACAGCAACTATCCCATATATTGCTTGAAGATCTCTGATTTCGATCAATCAGCTAGAAAACCTACCAAAAAACTACAGGCGTAAACATATTCAAAAAAGTGCATCAGGCAAGTGAGGAAAAATCTTACTAATATTCCCAGAGAAGTGCTTTTTCAACAAAAGGAAAAATGTGACAAAGACAACAGATTAGTTTGCGTTTCTACATATTGTAATCTGTCGTACAATATCAAAAAATGCTTTAAAAACATTGGCATCTATTGAACAAAGTCCCTTTGACTCTAACACCCACCCCCTTGTTCGCTTTAAAAAAAAGTCACACCTTAAAGGACATTAGGGTGGCCAACAGTCCTGTTTGTTGTGGGACTGTCCAGAAATGACAGCTCGGTCCCGTGTTCTTCAGACCCCCTCTGCGGGACAGCAAAATTCCCTTTGCTTTGGACAGCCTGAGAGGGGGTTTGCAGTATGCAGGACCCAACCTGTCCATTCAGCCTTTCCAATGCTCACACTTTTGTGTGAAAGATTGAACGACAGACAGCAGAGGGGGCTCTCCCAGGTACCTGACACGTTGCTCTGTGGCAACAGAGCATTACAATAGGCTTAATAAGGCACTGATGGGAGGAAGGAGGTCTATTAGCCCAGACCGTTGTCCATTAAGAAATGTGAATGGGGGCAATCAGAGCATAGAAGGGTGCATAATGCTGCATACTTTATGAAATAATGACTATGGTTTTACAGACCTTCCAGGATTTTGCGGCATGAAATGGCAAATTTTGCGGCATGAAATGGCAAATTTTGCGGCACAAACCTTTATTTATTGCAGCATTTTTGCGGGACATTTTGTATTAACTGGAGGGTGTAAGTTTGTCACATTGCAGGAAATAGGTAGCGTGCAAGGCTAGAAGAGAGCCAGGGTATCATTATTATGTGTCTTTTGTATTAATTTAATAGGAAGAGTTCCAGATGTCTCTGGCTTGGCAGAACAGTGTTTGATTTGGCTACATTTCTGGTTTAATGTTCATGCCTATTTAATAGTATTAACTAAATTGATCATTATCAATTGTAATGCTGAAAATATTCCCCTTCTATGTTCTCCAATCCCCCAAACACCCACACACATCTCACCAACTCTCCATCACAACTTACATTCCTTAACCTCTCACTCTGTCATACAAATACTCACCTGCTATGTCACACTGTCAAGTCACAATCTGCACTGCCCAGCCCCTGCCACACTCCAAATCATACTCCCAACTCACACCTTACACTCTACAATTCCTCCCTCAATATACAGTCCTTCATTCTTTTGTGCTGCTTCTGCATCTTGCATCTTTTCTCCCATTCTATCACATTCTTCCCTCATCCCTTTTCCCAATCTGCAGCTCACTGCCTTTTTCTGACCAACCGCTTCCTCACCTTTCTGTACCTCTGCTCGCTCTCAGATTTCTGGCCCACCGCATCACTGCTTCCTCTGCTCTCTTGTGCAGCACTTCCTCCTCTGACCCACTGCTCTTCCTCTGCTTTCTTGCCCATCACTTCACATCTCCCCCATCACTCTCCCTCTCTCTCATAGTGTAACCATTTTTTTTTAAATGTAGATTTTCACCCAGTTCCTCAAATGATGGGGCATTTAAAAAAAGAACGGAGGATATGCTATTTTTAGACAATCCATTTTTGGAAATGAGCAGGTCACCTTATTCTCAAAGGTGACCGGCGCATTTCGACAGGCTTGAGCTGTAGCGCACATTGTGCGCTGGCAGATGCCTTGAATGGTGTTCTGGGTTGTTTGACCGAAGTGTAATTATTTGCGGCGGAATTGACCGTAGTCAATTTTGCTGCAAATTGATTTGCACTTCAGCCAAACAACCCAAAATGTACCTTTCACCACCACCCGACCCTCTCCCCTACTTAACTGCTTGGTCGCTGCCGCTTCCCCTGCAACCCTGCGGTGCCAGATCCGTCCCTCTAACGCGGGTCGGATCCGTCCCTCTAACGCGGGTCGGATCGGACTCTGCAGGGTCCTTTTTTCGTTATTTTCTTTTTTTCTGTCCCCGCCTCCAATTTTGAGGAAAAAGGGGAAAACACTTCTGCAACCACCCTAGACCAAAAATACTTAACAAGGGGAGCGGGTGACACCCCCGCAACACATGTTCAGTATTTATAAAAATCGATCGAATAGTACTGGACGTAATTGGTCAAATTGTAACATTCGATAGATTTTTGTCATCAAAATGGGCAGTACTTTGAATAGAATCGCTCTCCCGACAGTGTTCTGCAAGCTCCCAGCGCCTTTCACAGGGACAGGCACTCTAGGTGCCTGCCGCTGTAAAATGTGACCCAAAAAATGCATTCTTATCCTGTTTGAGGAACAGAAATGCAAGCGACTCAGCAGCGGTTCATACCTTAAAAGAAATGCATGACAGGGTCAGGAAAGACCCTGTCATGCAGTGGCAGCCCCACATCCCGTGCGCGTAGGGTTGCCTACAATTTCTGCACATTTAAAAGTGCATCTTGCTTGGAAATGGGGGATGTGCTTTTAAATTGACAGAAACGCCACTTTATTTGATCAAGGAGGTGAAAAAGGCCATCTGAATGGGCGTGCATATAAAATGTGCCCATTCATGTGTCCCTTGCGGATTGGGCTGCAATTTTTGGGGCGCAAGTGATTTCATTTCTTGTGTAAATAAAAAAAAAAAAAAGGTTGAGAACCTGGCACCCTAAGGATTCTTTTTTTCAAAACAGTAATGTTTGCAGATTACTAAAAAAAAAAAAAAAAAAAAAAAAGTACATTTTTTTTTTTTAAAGATGCTGTTTTTGCACAAAACGGCCATTTTTGCGGCATTTTGCGCAAAACGGCCGTTTTCGCGGCATTTTGCGGGATCGCAAAATCGCAATAAGCTGGAGGGTCTGGTTTTAAAACTCATGTCACCTTCCATGCAAGATGGGGAGAATAAAACTAAAGCAATACTATTACTGCTCAGCATATTTCTATGCCTAATTATATAGTGTAAGGTTAGTTTGTTATGAAAGGCTAGTTTATTATTTAATGTGTGATCTTTTCAAGGCATTGCTAACAACAAACTATGATTTAAGCACATGAAATCCAAAGCAAAACCATAATACATTTTCTTCTCAGCTAAACATGGGAAAATATGTGTTCAGTTGTTTATATTGTCCACATCTCTGTTTCACCATTTTAACCGAAGTACGTGGGCAAATTATTTAATCTTGCTGTGTTTTATCTGGAGCATCTGGGCCTCATTACAAGTCTGCCGGTCCAGAAATAAGGGTGCTGGTAGCAACGTACCGGCACCCTTTCCGGACCGGCAGACTGCAACTGTGCCTGCCAGTGAAGTTGCATGCGATAGGTCTTACCTGCCGGGCGCAACGGGCACAGTTGTCATGGAAGGAATGAGGACTAAAAAATGTTCTGCCGGCCTGCCAAGGAGGCACCGGGATCTCAGGCAGCGGAAACAGTGTTATGGGGTTGGCGGCAACCCACCAGTAGCACCGGGGGCTACCGCCAACCTCGTATTGAGGCCCTCTGCAAGTGATTCAGTTTATAGCTCATGCTAATATAACACGCTATTATAATAAAAGCCTAATGACTTTAGAGCTGCGGTTTGGGGGATCTGAGCTGAGTGACTGCTTTGTTCCATCTTGCTTTTACTGCTGTGCATGGGGATACACAGAGACTACTTTAGGTGTCTGTCCAGTCTGTTACTGGTCATTTCACTTGAGTGTGACATTTTAGTCTGGGGCCATTGGGTGGCGTGGTTGCCCAGTCTTGGTGATCTTCACTTTTGTGCAGGAGTAACTTTGGTTGCTCAATGGTGGATCAGCCTCACTTCCTGAAATTGCCTGTGTTCTAGTGATCTCTTTTGTGATCCCTTTGTATTGCAAGCATTCCTCATTCCTGTACCATGTGACGCCTTTAAAGCTCTCAAGGACTCCTCTATTGTCCTTATTATTAATCTTTTATTTTTAATGTCAATTGCCCTGCAATAATTACATTTGCTTGACTTTCATATGTACAGTATTACTAGTCTAGGGTTCCAAATAGAGGAGAGCTGGGAGCTATTTATCTCCTGCTACTAGGCTAGGAGAGCCTGTTAGCTTAACACCAACATCTACAAGGAACTACTTTTGGCTCCCCAGGTCAGTTGATGCCTTACAACCATGTATATATCACATTAAGTTTGAGTATTTGAGAATGCTTATAAAGAAGAATTTGAGCGCATATAGTACACACGTATTGCTCTATCTTTGCATCTCATCTTTTATAGTTCTCTTTTGCCTTTTTTCTTTCTATGCTTTTCAGGTGTTACATTTGTCATCATATCCTCTAATGAACCAACTAATTAACTATGTACAGCGCTTTGGCGTAAGCGCTTTAAATGTAAAATAAAATACAAATATGTAATATTAGAACACCCTAGAGGCTGTTTGACGGCCGTGATTGGTCAATCTGCAGGCTATACGAACTGGTATAGCCTGCAGATTGATCACAGCCCGGAAAAATGTAAGCAAAGCTTACCTACCAGGCGACAGCAGTTGATTTCATCACGGCACACAGAACTGAAACAGTTAAAGGTCTGTGTGCTGTGTTGCCTTCGCAGCATGCATGCCTGTCGTGACCTGCCCCATCAAGGAAGCAAACTTCCTTTCGCCCCTCAGAACGCTTCATCCCAGCGTTCCCCGACCAGCACTATATGGCTGCACTGAAACAGCCATGTATAAGAAAAGACACGTTGGGATGCAGAAGATTGCTAGGAAGGCACTGGAGAAATGTAAGTGCCACACATTTAGTAATAAAAACTACAGCTACAGAGTAAATATGGGTAAAATTGCTGTATTACACAGTTTAGATTTTTAAATGACATGTGAGTAATTTGTGAGTAGTTCAACCTTATATATGCATACATTATAAGATATGTATCATTTTGCATTTTTTTCTACTTTAAACGTTTCTCATTTATTGTACTTTAATTAAACACTGAGGGTGTTCTAATAGCTGTATAGACAAGCAGCTTGGGCAGTACCGGGCATTATGGTCCCTCATACCTCGTTAAAGGCCCTCGCTTCACTCAGGCCCTTAACTCGGTCTTCAGGGCCCATAACGCCCGGTACGGCCCTCGCTGCAGGTCTATAAAGCTATAATAAATGCTTGGAAATCGGCTTACTTATGCTAACTTCTTGTAATGTAATTTCCTATGTTCCCTCTAAGTATCAAAGACTGATAATGCTCCTTGCAATGCCATTTTTTGTGATGTCCCTTCTGTTTGTATCCACACATAATCAAGTTAGGAGGTTCGCATGTAATATGCATGTAATTTGCCCCATAGGGCCTAGACAGAGTTTTGTGAGTTTTCTGGATCTGTAATAGTCCTACAGTTTTATTATTTTTCGTTATGTGTATATGTTTAAATGCCACCTGCAACTGATATTACAAAAAAGCTGATGGGAGGCGCAAATGATACAGTATGGAAGCACGTGTGTGCACTGCAGGCTGCTTGTAATGCACTAGCACATTCAAAGTGTCCTGGGAAACCATTTTGCAAAATTGGCTATCCTAAAGGACATTGTAGTCAGGTCTGATATTAAAAGCCATGGGAGCAACGTAGTTTAACCAATTGTAATACTAAAATGGTTATTTACAACATACAGCACCCTTGTCATAAGAGCTATTTTGGTATGACGACAAGAAAAGCAAAAACCTGAATATCAGAACATATATGAATGCCCCTTTAGTTTCCATCTATATGGAAGCACAACATACTGCAGATGAGATTTTTCTGACCGTTTTACTCCAATGCAGGAATGTATTATTATTTATTACATATTATTATTTTATTTATGTGTTTATTTATATTGCGCCGAAGGCCCGCAGGCATCAGGGCGCAGACGAGGAGGCAGAGACGAACAAAAAGACGAAAGGTGTTCACAGGACAATTATGATTACCAGTACACTTAAAACAGTTCTCGGCCTAAGGGGGAAACAGTTCATCGTGATAATTTATTTGAACAAGAAGGTTTTTAGCTTCTTCCAAAAGGTAAGAAGGTTAGCCTCCAGTCTGAGGCTCAGCGGACGTTTGTTCCAGCTTACCGCTGTGCGGTTTGGGAAAGCTCTTCCCATGCCGTATTCTTTCCTGTGAATCATTTTGTTATTAGTACCTGGGCTTCTGATCTTAGGGCTCGGGTAGGGTTATAGAAGATGATTTTGGTTTTCAAGTAGGCAGGTGCTTTCCGTACAGGCACTTATGTGTCAAGGTCAATGATTCTTAAAGTGTATGCAGTCTTCAATTTTCAACCAGTGAAGGTCACGTCTAGCATCGCTAATATGTTCAGTTCTTGTTTTTTGTTAGATTGTTCTAATCGTATTATTTTAAATTAGTTGAAATGTGTGCATACTCTGTTTAGTGCCTCCTGCAAGGGTGTATTTCCATAGTCTAGTCGTGATAAAATAGTAGCTCTAGCTATTGTAGTGCAATTTTTCTCACTAAGAAATGGTTTAATTGCTATGAGCAATCTGATGTAGTAGTCACAGTTTTTACTTACGTACATTGCTTGGACATCTGCATTCAGAGATGCTTTTATGTCATGCCTAATGTTTTAACTTTGCCCGAGACCTCAATACGGGATTCTTTGATTTTAAATGATTGGTAGTCGGGAGAGAGTTTGGCCCGCGCCTGGTTGGAGCCGAAGACCATTAACTCGGTCTTATTGTTATTGAAGCACATCCAGTTTGTATTGATCCAATCTTCTATGTTGTTATAGAGGTTATTTAATGTAGTACTGTCCTTAACGTAGTCCCCACTCAGTTCCATGACCAGCTGAGTGTCATCAGCATAGATGGTGAAAAACACCGGGCTATGGTCTAGCAGTTTGCACAAGAATCGTATGTACAGGTTAAATAGCAGTGGTGAGAGGCTAGCGCCCTGCGGTACACCACAAAAGATGTTGGATTCGGAGGAGAATTTATCTCCCCAGTGTACTCGCGAGTTCTGTTCTCAAGGAAGGAAGACAGCCATCCTATTGCTTCCTTAGAACAGTTGGCAACTTTTTCTAAGGCTTGGTGGAGTAGCTGGCGGTCAAGCAGGTCAAACGCTGCATTAAGATCCAGCAGGATAAGTAGGCCAGCCTTGCCCTTGTCCATAATCCCTAACATTTTGGTCTGTAAATCCAGCATAGCTGTCTTAGTGCTATGGACAGGTCGTAAACCTGATTGTTGTGGGTGCAGGATCTCGTTACTTTCAACGTATGCCTGAAGCTGTGCAGTTGCGATCTTATCCATAACTTTCAGGGTGAAGTTACATTTTGTGATGGGCCTCAAGTTGTTTGGGTCACGTTGGTCTAAATGGGCTTATTTACCAAAAGGTGTAACGGTGACCTTTTTTTATATTTCTTGGTACTATTTGGTCTCGAAAAGAAGTGTTGACTATTTTAGTGAATAATGGAGCAAAAATGTCAGGATTTTCAAGAATGATTTTGGGAGGAAGTTTATTTTCTGCGCAGGAGGACGGTTTCATAGACGGCAGAGTTCTCAGCATATCTTCAGTGGGTATTTCCTGGAAGTGGAATTTCACCTTGCATTCGATAGTCATTGTTGCTGCATGGTGGTTAGGTTTAGATTTATTAGTTTGGGCGAGTGCTATACATTCTATGGTTTTAGTAATTTTATTAATGAAAGCTGCCTGCGTGTTCTCACATTCAGTTTGAGATGTTGTAAAGACAGGTGCTAATGCCTGAGGCCTGTCTACTGATTTAAGGATTTCGAAAAGTGTACCTGCTGAATTAGAAGAAGCTTCGATTTGAATGTTAAAGTAGTTCTTCTTTGCCTAATGTAGGATTATTGGAGTGCCAGGAGCAGAAACAATTTTTCCTTACGGATAGCCATCTTACAGAGTTAAAAGAAATCAATTGGAACGTTTAACTGACAGGTTCTTTTTTGGTAAAATCCCCGCATCAGCATTTTGGGCAGGACATACAGGTCAGATCCTTAGCCATTCATATGGTGTTTTAGATAGGAATAACCAGGCTGCTCTCATATACATGTAGGGAGATGCAGTGATGTCAATACTCAAACATGGCGGCATGTACAGAGACAGTTTATGCCACGTTAGCAGTACATTGTTCAGAAATGGGGGTCTTGTAGCTGCTTGTTTCATCGTTATAACCGCAGTAGAGTTTCACATCGTCTTCACCATCAGCTGTAGCATCAGGCAGAACTGAACTACATAAAGCACTGCAGCGCACAGGTAAGTACTTTTTCATCCAATATATCCGTCTCGAGAGGATAGCTCCGGGGCATCGTGCTCACCTTGGAAGCAAGATTACACGGACCACTACAGGTTCGATCCCCTGCTCCGCGCTTAGAAACCTCTGGGTATTAAGCACGTTATAAATAACCTATCATATAATATAGCAAGAGAGCCAGTATAGACTCACCCTTCTGCGGGCCTGTTCAAAAGAACGAGCGCACAACTCTCTTTAGCCTTGGCGGGCATTCGGGCATAATACATGGAACAATTTAAACTCGGTCCTTCAATTTTGATTTTACAGCCTACCACAACATAGTGGCGGCAGAGGAGGTCAAATGAGCGAGCCCACCTGGTATTAAGCAGTATATGCAGAGTTATGTCAACAAAGGATTGAATCAAGTGACCCATTTCCATTCCAAGCAACCAAATTGTGAAATGGGGGAGAGGCAGTACGCTGCACTTTAGGCTCATTTGCAGGTAAGCTGAGTTTTTGGTGAGAGATACGCAGGGACCCAGCATACAGTAGGGAGAATATTCATGTTCATCTATTTTGGATTCATCCACAGGTAGCTGGATACTAAGAAGTACTCTATTCAAACAGCACAACGTGCATGCTGTGAGACTGATGAGCGCTTGCAGGTAATTGTTTACGCACTTATCAGGTGTACTTAGTGTAACTTATTCATTTTAGCACCATATGAGAACGCCCATTGACAATGCATCATATGCACATTCATTGCAGGGGTAACTGGCATCATGCCACCATCTTGCACATCAAGATTTACTCTTCTTTACCATCTTTTAAATGGTTTTGGACTTAAAGAGGTCCTCCTGAGGAATGTGCAGATTCACAAGAACAGAAACATGTTGGAGAATATGAAGCAGTAGGATATGTTCCACTACAATGCACAAAGATGTATCTACTGGGAATTGATGATATGTTGCTTTAGATTTCATTGTATCCCTGAGCCACAGGGTGTGGTGTTGGGTATTCATGTTTGAGTCATGTGTATTTGTTTAGTTTGGGCGAACTGTAGAGTTGTTGTTTTTGAGTTATGCTTAACACTTTATTTGAGTGATTTAAATATGTTTTGGTGTATACATGTGTATGTGGCAAGTGATGAGTTTAGCGACACACAGTGCGGAACCATTGTTCAAATGTTCCAAATACAGGAGAGCATTTCCTGAAAAAAATATTAATTCATGAAATAATAAAGATATATATGTTTATCATTTTCTGATCAATTAGATATATACTTCTGGGTTTCAAATATATCGTGCTAATGAAGGGACGGTATTCTTTTGTGTATAAATAAAGCTTTCACAGGAGCCACAGGGAACACAAAGTCAAGGAGGACGCAATCCACAGGGAAATAATCCAAAGGCAAACAAACCCAGGGAAAATCCAAAAGAGGCACCAAAGTCCAAGTCCGATCCAAGTTCAAGCCAGAAGACGAACGAAGCAACAAATCCAAAAGAATGTCCAAAAAGAAGAACCAACGGCAATACAGGTTGAAATCCAACCAGATAGAGTCCAAGACACCAAGAAGAACACCACTCAGGATACAGGAATCTATTGGGGAGTGTGGTGCCTGACAAACCAGTGGCTTATGAGCCACAAACACTAATATTGGCCCCCTGTCAGTCCCCTCCCCCACAGCCTGCCCAACATGAGGGCGGAATGGGTAATGTTTGTGGAAACAATCAACTAGAAACAGCGGCTGGTTACCAGAATCTTTCTTCAGGGCCATACCGCTTCCAGTTAGTCAAGTAATAAGGCGCCACACAGAAACCTAGTGTCCAAAACATCAGCAACTTTGTATTGCAGAATATTTGTCTATTTGTGTTACGTGAAAAAACACACATAGTAAAAAGTCATCATAATTGACGTCATACTACGTGGCAAAGTAAGAAAACCTAAGTTTGATTGTGGTTGGTCTACTGGGAACATCTAGGTTTACTTTCTATGGGGGATAGGATTATGATTGGGTCTTTCTTGTCAGATGGACAACTATGCCCACCCCTAGTGCAAGTCATCTTCACTGACATAAAATACACAAGGTTTCATTGGCTTTCAAACTATAGGGCTCTTTGCTATGTGGCCCTCTGCAATTGGTTGGCATGCTTGTACCCTTCTGGAATATTCCACTTGCTAGCTGCACTCAAGCTCGTACCCCAGGTCTTTGTGGGTGGACTTCACCATGCCTCCCCACCAAATTAGCCCATCATCCATCATCAATCCTGCTGTTTGCCATTTGAATTGTCTTTGAACCTTCGACCCTTTTTTTCGGTCCTTTTGGTTTTGAAAAAAAGGGCATTCGATCCTTTTGTTTCGATCCTTTCACCTACAACCATTTTCATGAATGACCTGGAGAACCTTCACCATGTCCTCCGGGCAACCCATGGACCTGAGCATGGCCCAGAGCATAGCCCTATCAACCTTATCAAACGCTGTGCTCAGATCCATTAATGCCAGGTACAGTGTTTCCCCCATGACAAATATTATGTTGCAGCCACCAAATACAAGTTCAGAACATGGTCTCTAGTGCCCAGATCGGGGCGAAAACCATATTGTATCTTTGCGAGTACCACTGAACCAGAGATCCACTGTTCAAGCCGTTCCAGAACAGCCCGACCGAAGATTTGAAAAGAAGTATCCAACACAGATATTGGCCTATAAGAAAGAAGGCTGCCCGGATCACCTTTCTTGAAAAGTGGGTATATTATTGCTTGTCGCCAAGAGGCTGAATAAATACCAAGTTCCAAAAAGGCATTAAAACAATTAGTCAGCAAAGGGGCCCACACATCCACCTCATTGCGAAACATATCTGCTGGGATGGCATCTGGGCCAGGGCTCGGTTGTGGAGTTGCCTATTTACTGCGACCTCTACCTCCTTTAGGGTTAGGCACATAGTCGTGCCTCTGTCCCCCGAGTAAGTGGTGTGGGGATCCGCTTTATATAGGGAATTAAAATGGTTGGACCATGCCATAGCACTTAAATTATTTTCTTTATGGGACCTTATTATTTTGTAAGGGGTCCCGTCGGCCACAAACTACCTGCATTTTTTAGAGTCTCTTAGCTGTACGGCCTGAATGAGTTCTGCCCAAGCAAGCTCTTCTAAATACTTCTTCCTTTTTGCCAGGATAATTGTATACTGCACCCAGGCACTAATTATCTCCCTCCTTGTACTATCTTTTGCATGTAAAGTTCTTTTGAAGTTATCCTGTGCTGTGCGGCTAGGTTCATCGAACCAAGTCTGAATGTTTATTCTCCTCTTTCTAAAGTCCTGTTGGAAGATGTCAGACATCGACCTCCACATTTCTGGTGAGGCCAGAGAGATTGCTCTAGGGCTAGACCCATTTGAGAGAATCGTGGCAATTTCCTCTATATTAGTCTTACAAACCATAGATTGTGTAGCCTTAGTGTCCATCTTGGCCCATTTTACTCAGCGCTTACACAATGGGTTAATTTCACAATGGTCCAGTTGTGGCAGATTAATATGTTCAGCCACTGTAGGGTCAACTCTTAATACCAACCTCAGCGGATGGTGATCGCTGAATAGTTTTACAACCACCTCAAACCCCTTTATTAGATACCAATCCTTTGCATAGATACAAAAGTAGTCAATCGTGGATGTCCCTTGGGCGCCATAAAAGGTCGGCTTCCCAGGTTGATCTACACGGACACAGCCGTTCAGCGAGCGAATACCCCACTCCCGGAACTGCTCGCTGAACTGGAATCCCCTTGCACACGTTCTTTCATCTACCATTTGAGCAGGGGTTATCCCATATGCATAGTCTCCCCTGGATCAATCTTGTCTGGCATTATCCCCAAGCCCATTTTGGCATTAAAATCACCACCCAAAATTAAGCTCCCTCAATGCCTCTGGGCACCCTTGATTATAAATGTGTGGGCTAATATAAAAATTCACGAAGGTCATTGGTTGGCCCTGCTCGGGACGTGCAATAATACACTGTATGTTCACATTTTGGGTTTCTCTGACCGTTAAGGTTAAATTTAATGAAGTTTTCAACAAAATAGCCAAACCACCATAACAGCGCCCATGCCCACCTTTCTTAGCTGGAATACATTTCGAAGCAAAGCCATCCAAACATAAAGGAGAGAGAGCTGTAGGAGTGTTTAGCGTGTTTTGGGAGAACAGAGTACAGCACCACTGCACAGGATCAATGTATAGCATGTTTTTTTTATTTGAAGTGCAGCGCCACTGCATGGGTTTGGTGCATTGATATAATGTGGTACAGCAAGACATGTGTTATTGAGCATTTTTATGCGGCGCCACTGCATGGGTTTGGTGCATTGCTATGATGCAGTTGTTTCAAGCTATGTGTTGCCAGTGTAACATGGACATATAAGTAAGGGCAGGTTATTCAGTCAAAAACGATTTTTACATATAAAATTCAAATACATTTTTCACAGTTAAAAGCACACATCTGTACCTTCAAAATGCACACCATTTCTCACCTGAAATGCCTATGTTGCAAGAGACACATTAGGTAATTAACAAACTAATCTCACTAACAAGACTAATAATTATAACTCATTAATAAAAGAATGTGTCTTCACTGCAAAAAGAGGCAGACTCTGTAAATCAGTTTTAAACACACATTCAAGTTTTTTTTTCTTTGCCTTTCTGTGCTCTGTCCACAGTAACTGCAGGAAGCAAAGACTTTGAATAAGCAGGAAATCAGCTTGTTACAGTTGCAACTGTACAAGAAGAACCATTGTTAAAAGTAGGAGGATAGAACATGATTGATTCTGATTGGAGCACGTCACATCAAGCATCATGTTAGAGGCTGTGACTAGTGCTTTGCTGCAGAATCTGGGGGAAGAAAGGCAGAGACATCTTGACACAGCTCGAAGAAGGACGGGGTTGACAGCTGGGGATGCCTGATTCCTAAAGCAGATTCAACTTGGTTGCAGAGACTGGCTTTTCCAGTCAACAAGTCCCAGTTCGAGTGACAGCAGATGCTTGTCCTTGCTGGGTGAACCCCTCCAGAAGGCGAACAGCCAAAGAAGTTACATGCTGAATAAGCCTGGTAATTATCTCGCTGAGGTGTGGGGGCTGAGTGTGTACAGGAATATTCAGTCAGTGTAGGAAAGGAGATTCCTGTGCTTTACTCACGTGTTTAATGTTGCAAATTGAGTTCTTGTCTCCGCCACTCTCTTTTCAGTGTATCACAGATAATGCTGTTACTGTGCTATTTCATTTATTTCTGTAAAGAGTGAGATTGTGTTTAAATGCAACTTTTATAATACACAAAAATATCTGAAAGCAGACGGGTGGTGTGTTTTATATTTACCAATACAGTGCTGATGATGTGGGGAGATGTTTAGACAGTGCAATTGTCATTTTCAAGGTAGCTAAACATAAGATTTGGCTGCAGCTGTGTGCACAATGTAATTCAGTATGAGCAATTATAACTAACTGTGTGTGTTGTAGTCTGCCGGAGGTCTATGAGTCGGCAGAAAGGGAGGCCCGGGACATAGTTCACTACCCTATATAAGATAGTGAAAAATACCACATGATAGCTCGCTGCCATAGATAAGACAGAGAGAAATTGCCCATGGTGGCACACTAAAAATGAAAATGTGGTGTTCCTGAAATGCAAGCCTGAGGTCTCTCTAGTGATTACACGAGAAATCTAAACAAAAATAAGGGGTTCTGGATATTGGGGCCACAAATAAAACAAAGGAATTATGCTCACCAAAATACCACCAATCACGCATACCAACCACGCATACCAACCACGCATGTCTGTGTGCTGAAATAATGTATGTCCACTGTATTATTGTTGTACATGGCCCAATCTGAATACAAGGAGTGATTGTTGCTAAATTATTTTTCGGCGGTAAGAAAATACCATCAGGCCCCAAATCTCCACAAAAATACCCAACATATTTATGGTGGTTTGCAGGCTGGGAAAGTGATCATAGAGTACCTACTAGGCGTGGCAAGCGTGTCTCACACTGCCATTTGCACATTAAAGGGAACCCATTTTATAATAGCAGTGTGCCACTAAAAACAAATTTCAGAATGTCGCAAAGGGAAACCACATTTTCAGACATAGTGCAATATTTAGAGGCAAAGTTGTTTGCACATGGGACGTGGTCGTCGAACAGTACCTTAGAATGGCGTGACCACATTCAAGGTGAGGTGCAGAAATAAAAACTAGACAATATTTTTGCAGAAGGCAGCATAATTCAGGGGTGCCTTACAAGATTATTGAATGCAGCCGATAAAAGTGCAGAGAAAGACTGTTTAATACAGCTATGCGGCAAAATATGGTTTATTTTGAATAGGTCCCTGTGAATGCAGGAAAATGATACCCAGCTAATTAACAGGTTAAATACTGAATTAGATGGGGCAAGTAAAAATCAGGAAATGTTAAGAGCAGAATTGGATGTATGCCAAAAAGACATGCAATTAAAATGCAGAGACTTTGATGCTCAGTTATCCAAAAGCAAGAAACAATTTGAAGATAGTGAGCAAGAATTGGTACACTTAAAAGCCTTAGTGGACCACATTAGACAGGATAAAGATGAGGTTGTTTCAGAAATGCGGATTTTACAAAAAGAACATTGTGAAAAAGAATGTGATCTCCAGAGTGCAGAACAAGAAATGATTAAAATGACTCAAGAAAGAGACAAGAGAAATAAAGAGTTCAATGAATGCCAAATGCAAATGTTGGACATGCAGGAGGTGATTCATAAGATGAGTGTTGAAAACAACTATTTGCAAAATGAAGCAAACAGACCCCTTAAAAAGTGTAAGGACTTAGAACAGCAAATGTGCATTCCCAGGTCGCAGGAGAGGCGGCAGGGTACCACATTCAATGGAGTGGAGGTGAATTCTAGTTCTGCCCAAAGAGCTAGTGCTCCAGTGACTGGGCCGGTGACTGAACTTGGTTGCAGCGCCCTTGGAGGATTTGATACTCTCATTGGGGCAGCCACCAATCTCATACACCTGAAAACAGGATTGAATCACAAAGTAGTGCAATTCCATGCATTGCAACAAGTAGCCCCATAAAAATAATGAAATCCATTAAAGCCCTGATCAAACCATTTAAAAAGGGAGGTGAATGCTGCATTGAGGATCACTTAGAAGCGGTGCATGACATTTTTAAAGCACTCCAGATAACTAAGGAACAGTACAGACAATATTTTCATTTAACTTTAGATGTCCTGACAGCCAGCATCATAAGGGGATTAAATGAACAGCAGAATTTGACATGGGTGGAGTTTGAAAAAGAAATTAGGCGTCATTTTTCTCCTTTTCAGTCATTGCAGGAGGCAAAGAAAGTCGCTTACACAATCACTGCAGGACCTAATACATCCCCTCGCCAATTTTTACAAGACTTAAAAGGAGCATTTTCTCGCTTTGATGTATCTTTTGACCCAAATTCCAATGAGTTTAAAACTGCCTACTTCTATGGGCTACAGAAAGACATCATATCCCAATTGGTTCGTGAATTTGACCGTGACAAGTCCCTTGAATGGATTGTACATCAAAGCACAAAACTATATGAGGTACTCTATTGTCAGCGTAGAGAAAGTGATAAAATGAAAGATACTAGACCTAAATCTAAAGAACCCTCAGCCACAGTAATGGAAATCAGGTCAGCCAAAATGTCCCTTGAATCTGCTCAAAGCCAAGGTAAAAATAATGTGACACCTGAACAAAGGGGTAATCAACAAAGATCGCCCTTTCCTGTACCAATGTTCCAATCACATGATCCTAGTAATAGGGAGAGCTACATCAGCCCTAGGTATTTAGGGGACAGACCCCGGGTAGGATATCGGCCTGATATGGCAGGTATGAACAATAACCAGAGACAAAGTCAAGATCAAAGAAATGATGGTCCCTACTAGTCATTGGGGACACAGAGCAGATTTGATCCCAACACCATGATATATGGTAATCAGGATAGACCCCGATATGTGGATCGATTTACTGATAATGGAAATCAACACAGGGGCCGGTACCCACAATCTGAGAGACAGGACATGAGGCAGAACATGAACTACAATCCACGTCAGTACAATGATTCCGCACCAGGGGACTATAATCAAAGGATGGGTGCACCCTGCTCCCCTCCACAAATGAATCAAGAGTTCAGAAACCATCCCAACAGACATCAATCACCTGAGAGGTATCAGAATAGATCCAATCAGGGGGAAAACAACCAATATCGACCTAGGCCACAGAAAGAGGATTCTAGAGAGATGGAAAGGTTCCAGTGCCTTCAGGCCCAAGTGAAAATGTTAGCTGAGCAAATAGGAAAGCTCTATACAGCACAAAAACAACCATCTAAAGAGGGGGCTGATGGCCCTAGCAATGACCGGGGGGCTTCTGAGAAGTGACTAAGTACTTATGACACCTGCAGTGCCAAAAAGACAGATTGCCCTGATGTAATTTTGCATAATGACTCTGAGATGCCTAATGATTTAAAAGTGAAAGCACCAATAAATGAACATGTAACAGAAAATGCAAATACTTTTGGTCTCCGATAGAGGAAGTCAATTCATCTCCCACTTTTGGCGAAGTTGCTGTCGCTTAGCCCAGATTGATGTGAGACTTTCAACTAGTCACCATCCCCAAACTGACAGACAAACCGAGAGGACAAATCAAACTCTGGAGCAATATTTACGTTGCATGCTCCAACAAACTGAAAACCCTTGGAAGGACATCCTTTGGATCGCTGAATATGCTTATAACAATTCGATCCATTCTGGAACCGGGAAGACTCCCTTCTTCCTGTTATACGGAACCCATCCTAGGACCTCTAACCTGGATCCTCCCCAAAAACTCGAAACACCTGCTGTGGATCACTTGCACTCGGTGATCACTCATGCTTTTAAAGAAGCCACTGCCCATCTGCAAAGAGCTAAAGCACTATATAAAAAAGGAGCGGATCTACACCGTAAAGAGGCCCCTCACTACTCTGTGGGAGATCAGGTCTGGTTATCCACTAAGCACCTGCCTCTAAAAGGACCCCGCATTTTCATCCCGAGATACCTAGGACCCTATCTCATCTCTGCCATAATTAATCCGGTGGCTGTCAAATTGGAATTGCCTTCTCATATGAAAATACATCCAGTATTCCATGTCTCCCTACTAAAACCAGTACAACCAGAAACCCGATTGACCAAACTCCCAGAACCTGTTCTAGTGGATGGAGAACTTCAGTTCGAAGTAAAGAACATCCTAGACTCCAAAATCTCCAAATCTAAGTTATACTACCTGGTTGATTGGAAAGGATACGGCCCCCAGGAAAGGTCTTGGGAACCCTCAGAACATGTCCATGCACCTCGTCTGGTCAAGAAATTCCATCTAAATCACCCCGACAAGCCAAAACCCCCGGAGAAGACGCGCTTGGGAGGGGCCTTGAGGGGGGGTGCTGTCATGATCACTGCTTCCAAGGGGCTAGGACCAGCCCAACGTCCTTGGAAGCAGGCCTCTAACCTTCATCCTAGGCACCAGCCGGTCCCCATTGGGACCTTTTGGACCTTGTCCTGGCGCCGGTGGCACCAGGCTCATCAAAATCACTGGTCCCGGCACTGGAAGCGCCGGGCTCATAACATGTATAAAGATGCTTGGGTGGACTTACCTGCAGCAGACCATGCTGCTTACTTACCAGCCATATGGGAATCCTCTACGAGCCGGGACTAGTTTCTTACCTGGGTGGGGCAGGCTCCACTCCCTGGATACAACACTGGAACTCTTCTAGAACAGGAACTATTTTCTTTCCTGGGCGAGGCAGTGGAGGAAGACGCCTCATCACTCCAAGGCTATTTAAACCACACCCGATTGATGCAACGTGCTTCGCGTTATTCTGCATCTGCAGAAGAACGCTCACCGTGTCGGTTCCAGTCTTCATTCTTCCGATCCTGAACCTGTGAGAACAAAAGCTTACCTTTCTTGTATCCAGCCTTCAGAAGCACCTGCAAAGACAAAGAAACAACAGGTTAGCACAGCAACCTTCACTCGCAGCGCTTTCCTCACCTGATCCATCGGCAGTTACCAACTCTTCGCGCAGCTCCTCCGCCATTATAAAAGCCTGTGAAGACAAAAGCATAATTATTCCTGTGGGGAATTTACTTACCGACACCCCTCGAATTCCGGTTTTCTTCAACGCTGCATTCCTGCACCTGAAAGAGAAAAGGAGAGACATTAGGCAGGCTATTTACTCACGCGCCATCGCGCCCTCCACAATTAGGCGCCTGCAAATACCCCAGCATTTTCCAGAGTCTCTTCAGCATCCGAACTCATACCTGCAAAAGAAAAGAGACAGTTGGAGTGCATTTCGAAAGCAGGCAACAGGCACTTACTCACGCACTCCCAAGCGCTTCATTCCTATGCGCTGGCTCGAACTCCGGCTCTCTTCAAACCACCATCTTCCGCTTCAAGAGCCCTGCAAGACAAAAGGCACCATTTGAAAAGAACATTATACAGAGCCCTATTCCATACTAACGTGCCCACGCACCTAAAGACTGTAAGGACATTAAAGGTGCCCGGAAACTCACCGTTCGTGCAGTTAACGACGGTTAGCAATCCTCTGAAGTCAAGAGGCCTACGTTTCAACCCAGTGAAGGAACTGGTAACGGCACCCTGCACCAGACGCAGATGGAGAGTCCAGCATTCACCTATCTATGGTGAGCACGTTGACCTTGGGGCTCCACGGAAAAGTGAGAGGGGGAGAGAGAGAGACACCCGACAATCCCATGTCATTAACCCCATATTCTTTCACCTGCAGACATCTTACTCTTCGAGTTAGACACACAGTGCGAAGAGGCCCAGCCCCGGAAGCCAATCGAGTCCTGCACTTCACTTTTCAAGATACAGTTACCACCCTTCCAAGACCAGCGCCTCCGTGGGAATCAGGTGAGCGTTACAATACACCTATTTTAGGTGTATTAAAGCCAAATGGTCAATGGCGGCTATGTGCAGACTTGAGAGAGTTAAATAAAAGAGTACCAGTGTCCAGATGGCCATTGCCATTCATTGATCACGGTTTAGCTCAGGTACATGGTTCAAAAGTGTTTACCACATTAGATCTCACCTCTGGATATTGGTGCGTGCCATTGGCAGAGGAGATACAGAATTTAGTTTCCTTTACATTTGACAGGACTCAATATGCCTGGCTTAGAACACCGTTCGGGTACATCAATAGTGGGAGTGAATTTGGCATATTTTTGAGAAAGGCCATGCCTGATGCAGCGGAAAGAGGAACCATAGTTTACGTTGATGATGTCTTGATAAAAAATGAAGGCCTGAAAAGCCATTTTGATGAAATAAGACATGTGCTTGGCCAATTGCAGAAAGCAGGCGCCAAAGTATCTTTGCAAAAAGCACAATGGTGCAAGAAAAAAGTGAACTTTCTAGGCAATGAAGTGACTGAACATGGGCTAAATCCACAAAAGAAGAAGATAGAGGCCATACAAATATTAAAAGATCCTAAGAATGTGAAAGGAGTAAAAAGTTTGTTAGGAATGACAGGGTATAACAGAAAATTCATTGACAATTATGCTGAAATCACTCAACCATTGACTAAACTGCTTAAACTGAATACTCCCTGGAAATGGGAAAAAGAGCAGTCTGAGGCAGTGGCTAAACTGAAGGAATGTCTGGTAAAGGCACCATGTTTAGCATATCCCATAAAAGGTTGGGATTTCTTTATAGAAATAGATTTTATTTTTCTGAACATTGTATGTCAGCAGTGTTATCACAAAAACATGATTTGAATCACAAAACAATTGCCTATGCAAGTAAGGCATTTTCCCAAGTTGAAATGAAATTTAATGAATGTGAAAAGGCCCTATTAACCACTGTGTGGGCGGTACAACATTTCCGCCCCATTGTTCAGGGAGAAAAGGTGATTATTGAAACAAATCATCAACCTTTGCAGTTTTTAGAGAGTAAAAGAATTAGGTCAGGTAATCTAGCGCAGTCCAGAATCACTTCATGGACGCTGGCATTACAAGGTTTTCCTGTAGAAGTGAGATATGGACAAAATAAAAAGAACCCAATTGCTCAAGGGTTAGCTGACTTACATGACTGCGCAGCTGAACAAATATCAAATGAAATGGAAGTGGAACCTAATTGGCAGGAATTTGAACAATCACCACACAAAGCTTTTGATGAAAAAACATGCAAGGATTTGCCAGCTGTATATGTGGATGGTTGTGCTTTTCACATTGAAAATGACAGTAATAAACAAGTGTCAGGAATAGGAAATGTCTGATTGAAATGTGAAGGAGTCCCCAGTATAGTGATGAGGATTGGAACTAGGAGCAGTCAAGTGGCGGAATTGGCAGCCATTTATAAAGCAATTACTACTGCAGTTGATAGAAAGTTCAGTGAAATTGTCCTGGTGACTGATTCTGACTATGCACGGAATCGTTTTGTGGAATATTTACCTGGCTGGAAAACAAGAGGAATGATTACATACAACAAAAAGCCACTTAAACATGGAAAAATGATACAAGCCATAGACAAATTGGTGTCAGAGAATGATCTAACAATATACTGTTGAAAGATTCGTGGGCATTTAAAAACACCAGGAGAGGATAAGGAGGGAAATGATAAGGCAGACCACCTGGCTAAAATTGGGGCTGTGATGGGAGAATTGCTACCTATTGATGATTTACTGGGTGAAATACAGATTGATGCAGTAACACGTTCTAAAGCACCAAAGGAGGTAGATCAACCAGTGGTGCAATGGGGCCATGACACGCCAGACCAAGATTTGATTGAGGCACAAAAGAATCATGGAATTTTGAGAATCTATTATAATCATTTGATAGATCCTGAACAAAACCCTTTAACAGAAAATGATTGTATGGGAAAAGAAGAGTTGAGGGTACTATTAAAGAATAAAAAACGAATTAGATTACAAGATGGACTCATGATTAGAGATTCCATAACAGGACAGATACAGTGGGTGGTACCCCTTTCATTCAGAGGGCTAATGCTACAACATGCACATGATGCAATAACTGCAGGCCACAGAGGTTCACAAAAACATTGGAAATACTGAAAGATTATGCTTACTGGCCACATATGTCCCAAGATGTGGAATTATATACTAGAGGATGTCTAGTATGCGCCCAATTTAAACCTGCTTCACCAATGCGTAGAGCACCATTGATGAAAAGAGGCCTAACTCTCCCATGGTCAGATTTGCAAATAGACTATGTAGGCCCTTTAAAAAGGTCGAGCAGAGGACACTGTTACATTTTAAGTGTGATATGTTTGATGTCGAAGTGGATTGAATGTATTCCTGCACCAGATTGTAGTGCGCAAACAGCAGCCACATTGCTGGTGAACCATGTGTTCTCAAGGTTTGGGTTATAATATACAAAAGATGGTACCAGGAGGTGAGGAAAACACTTAGAAAGAGGCTAAATGGATGCATAAATCAATTTATCATTTTCATTTTATTTAGAATTGCATAAAATACAGTATTACAAATATATTTAGATCATAATAAAAACTTTTGCTACTAAGCCATTCAACAACATTCATTCAACTAATCTGCACATCTAAAAATTTGTATAAATATACTAAAGTGCCCTAAGGTATGTCATTTAATTCATTAGTGCATTTCTTTTCATAGTGGATATGATAATTCAAAAAATACAAAACACGCATATAACAAAATTGCAGTTCAATCCAAAAAATGTATCGACTATTGGTGCCTTAACAAATCATTCTTCTTTACGAAAAAGCTTCCCAGTTGGTAAAATAGTTTCGACTTGACGGATAGTGTAAGTCTTCATCAGGATTGGATGAACTTTTAACAAATATTTCTAAAAACAAACAAACATACAATAGATCAATATATTGTTTAAAAATGCAAACCATAATCACCCCTCTCAGTGTTTCCTCTTAACAATATTGTATATAACATCCAAATTTGAAGCATCCATATGACTTTAACTCCAAGGTAGACATCTCATTTATCCACCATTTCATGTACATACTGGAATAAATCTAACCAATTATGACAGAAATTCTAAACTGACCTAATTAGTCTAGTATTGTAAACCTCTTATTGTAAGATTCAAAAAGACTTATAAAGAAACAAATCTTAACTTTCTCATTAGTGCTGAAACAGCCCACTCCCGTCACACCTGAAGACTCTCCTATAGTCAACAACTAATTGCAATTTCCTCCTACCTGCAAACCTCCATTTGGTTCGCCCTGTGGCTTGTATTCCAACAGCCTCTGGTTAAGGTCTAATACTGAATTTCCTAAAGAAATCGGAAAACAATAGTTGTTATATTGGAAATATAAAGAAGTTCTATGAACAATTGTCTAAGGACAGGCACGCGTTAAGTACCTTCTTTGAAAGTGAGTGTCTCCCACTCTGAAGTCAGTCCATAGTAATGCCGTATCCATGGAATTCGAGCGGTACACCGCTTTCGTGGCTCGCCGCCTGTCTTTATTAAAACGACGGTCTGATTAGAAAAGAAACCCAGTTAGCTCTAGTTAAGCGAGAACTGTCTAACTACCTAGACATAGCGTACCTAACGCACATTAGCTTACCTTGACATGGTCTCATTACTGAAGATGTTCTGCATCCGCTAAACGATCGACCGGATCTCGTGTAAAACGGCGGTCCCTCTTTTATTTCGGATCGGTGTTTAAGACACAAAAGAAGGACCAAAAAATCCTATGCAGTGGTCCCGGAGTACAAGAGCTAGAAAAAGGACTATAAGAGTCGAGCGAACCAAATGGAGGTTTGCAGGTAGGAGGAAATTGCAATTAGTTGTTGACTATAGGAGAGTCTTCAGGTGTGACGGGAGTGGGCTGTTTCAGCACTAATGAGAAAGTTAAGATTTGTTTCTTTATAAGTCTTTTTGAATCTTACAATAAGAGGTTTACAATACTAGACTAATTAGGTCAGTTTAGAATTTCTGTCATAATTGGTTAGATTTATTCCAGTATGTACATGAAATGGTGGATAAATGAGATGTCTACCTTGGAGTTAAAGTCATATGGATGCTTCAAATTTGGATGTTATATACAATATTGTTAAGAGGAAACACTGAGAGGGGTGATTATGGTTTGCATTTTTAAACAATATATTGATCTATTGTATGTTTGTTTGTTTTTAGAAATATTTGTTAAAAGTTCATCCAATCCTGATGAAGACTTACACTATCCGTCAAGTCGAAACTATTTTACCAACTGGGAAGCTTTTTCGTAAAGAAGAATGATTTGTTAAGGCACCAATAGTCGATACATTTTTTGGATTGAACTGCAATTTTGTTATATGCGTGTTTTGTATTTTTTGAATTATCATATCCACTATGAAAAGAAATGCACTAATGAATTAAATGACATACCTTAGGGCACTTTAGTATATTTATACAAATTTTTAGATGTGCAGATTAGTTGAATGAATGTTGTTGAATGGCTTAGTAGCAAAAGTTTTTATTATGATCTAAATATATTTGTAATACTGTATTTTATGCAATTCTAAATAAAATGAAAATGATAAATTGATTTATGCATCCATTTAGCCTCTTTCTAAGTGTTTTCCTCACCTCCTGGTACCATCTTTTGTATATTATTATATGTTTCTACCTCAAGGTACCAGTGATTGTTGAGGTTCCCACCCCTTTTGGGTTGGTTTACTAGGTGCAGCACGTTGCTGTGTGGGGAATACGGAAGTTGCGCTTCCACCCAATGTGGAGGTATTAGTTCCTCTTTCCATTTGGGTTTTGTTTGCTTTCCTCCTGGTCACACCTAGGGCTCACTATGTCGGCTTCAGATTCAGTGTCGTTTAGTGAAGAACAGTTGGCAGAGGCTATAAAGACTCCTTCGTTCTTTGATAAACTACAGTTAGACAACGTCACGGGTGATTATTTAAACATAACCAGTGACAGCATATTGCGACTAAGGAAAAAGAAATTTCGAACGGAAATGCATAGTCATTTGTTAACAGAATATTTAAAGAAGAATATCATCCCTACTGGCTTGCTCGTTCGTAACGAGCCATGTCTTTTTTTGGATGATGCTGAATACAAAAATGCATTTTCGGGCATAGGAACAAAGTGCAGTAGGGACTGGATGCTTCTCACCATAAATACAGCTTTAAAAAAAAGCATGGCAGTAGGAGAGGAGATCCAGAAAGCAGAATCGGCCTTTAAGGCTGACACTACGATTGTTAATATTAAAGAGAAGCTGGAACTGATTGAAAGTCAAGTGATAGATTTCATCAAGATTACTACTGCTAAAAAAATGGAGAAATTAATTAAGGATGTTAAAAACTTCTCTAAAGAGAGGGCTTATCCGTACTTACTTGCAGATTACCAGGGTCCAGTGAACTGGAAAGACACAGATAGCAATTCAGATGGACCTGTTAGGAAAAAAGTTACTTTCTCAGACACTTCATCTGATGAAGAAGGATATCAGAGAGGAAGGAGAGGTAATCAACAAAGGCAAAAAAACAGAGGTTCACAAAGAGGAGGGAGGAGAGGAAGAAATAACATGTTTTTCCAATACCCCCCCTATTTTTATCCACAAGGTTTCGCTCCCCCTGGATCCATGCAATCATATCCACCTCAGGAACTTCCTTTTCCTTTGCCCCAAGCAGGCCCGCCCCCATTAGAAAAAATGTTCGAAACAAGAAGGCGAGTATACAGAAGATAAGTCCTCCTTCAGCGGTATATAATCTGTCCAACAGGAGCCTGACCGCCAAAGAAACATCTATATTGGAAAAGGGTTTTTCTTTTATACCCATGAAAAACCCGAGCAAGATGGAGGTTGAAACAGAGTTGAGAGCTTTTCTTCGGAAAATCAGACTTAAAGATTTTTTTAGTGGCCAACCTAAAAACCTGGGTGAGAACATGGCCAAGACCCCTTTCAAACCACCTTCTAGATTTACCCCTTCTCTCAATATGATTTCTAAAGAAACTGCCATTTTTGAAAAGGTAGTACTCCGAGACTTTAATGTGGTTTACGACAATAATAAGAATGCAGGGCCCAAATGTTACAATTTCTCCAAAGAGGATTGGGCAGGTCTCAAGAGCTTACACTCTGACAGATCCGTGGTCATCAAAAAGGCGGACAAGGGAGGAGGAGTTGTGGTATGGGACGCGATTAAGTATGACGCTGAGGTTATGAGACAATTAGATAACCGAGAGGTGTATGTTAAACTGCAAGGAGATCCCACCACTAGTATATCAAGAGAAATTGAATCCCTAGGGAAAGATGCGTTAGAAAGGGAAATCATCACTCAGAAAGAGTTTAACTTTCTTGTCCCTAAGAACACCAGGACTCCTCTTATTTACATGTTACCAAAAATTCACAAGAGCATGTCAGCTCCTCCAGGTAGACCCATTGTTTCCCTTAGTGGGTCTATTCTGGAACCGGTTGGGCAGTATTTAGATTACTTTCTGAAACCTCTGGCTAAGAACACTCCGACATACCTGTCTGACTCTCGTGATGTCATCAGAATTGTAGAGGCTTTTCCATTTAATAGTGATCACGACCTGTTGATAACTTTAGACGTTGAGTCACTTTATTCCAACATTCCCCAGGAGGATTCACTGGGGATTATTAAGAGGTTTTTGCAAACCAGAATTGATACTATCTCAGTTCCGAGTGAATTCTTGGTGGAATTATTGGAAATTGCGCTCACAAAAAACTTTTTCAGATTTAAAAATTCTTATTACATGCAAATCAAGGGGACGGCTATGGGTGCATCCTTTGCACCGAATTATGCCACCCTTTATATGTGGGATTTTGAAGAAACCAATATCATGACAGATTCAAATCCTTTCAGATCAGCTTTAAAATTGTACAAGAGATATATTGATGATATTTTTATCATTTGGGACAGTTCTAAAGGGGATCACAAGGCCTTCTTTAATTGGATGAATAATCTTAATTCAAATTTAAAGTTTACTATTGAAACCAGTAATAAGGAGATCCCTTTTCTTGATCTCCTCAGTAAAGTTGACCAAAAAGCTTTGGCAGTGGATCTGTATAGGAAAGATACGGACAGAAACACTATACTGCACCATAAGAGCTTTCATGCGCAGTCATTGAAATCCAATATTCCATATGGGCAGTTCCTGAGGGCGAGGCGAAACTGTACTAAAGTTGAAGATTTTCTCAAACAAGCCTCGATAATTGAAGATAGACTGTCGGAAAGAGGGTACCCCAAGCGATTGCTCAAACAATCTAAAAAACGTGCTAGATATCAGCACAGAGACTCTTTATTGGAAAAGGACACGAAAGAGAGAAAGCTGGGAGAGGACCAGCTAGTATGTGCCCTTACATTCAACACTGAACACAATAAAATTAAAAAGATTATTTCTGCACATTGGCATTTATTACAACTAAATATGCCTGAATTAGCAAAACCCATCTTTGCTTTTAAAAAAGGCAGAAACATTAAGAATTGGGTGTCTAAAGCGGACAGAATTTCGGTTCTTGATAGTCAACCCACTATCACTGCCATGTGGGGTATGCCACCGATTAAGGGACATTACCCTTGTGGTAATTGTTCGAACTGTTCTAGTACGGTGGCTACTACGGCAGTTAAAATTCATGGAAGAAGTTGGGAACTGAGGCAACACTCCACTTGCCTTAGTGCTAATGTTATATATGCCATTGTATGTCCCTGTAAGAAAGCATATATAGGGAAAACCTCAAGGGCGGTGAAACTTCGGATTAGCGAGCATAAATCTAAGATTAGAACAAGTCAGCGGAATGCTCCTTTAACGATACATTTTTTAGAATTTAACCACAAGCCAGAAGATTTGAGATGGTGGGTATTGGAAAAGGTGTTGGGCACTGATGCAGCGAACACCGCTGCACGCTTAGCACAAAAGGAACAATGGTGGATATATCACACCAATAGCTTAAATATTGGGCTTAACCAACAAGAGGAATGGAATTGACTTCCATTTTTGGACCTACTGGATCCTCATTTATGGAGCCTATATTGCCATATAGGAGACTCTTATAGTCCTTTTTCTAGCTCTTGTACTCCGGGACCACTGCATAGGATTTTTTGGTCCTTCTTTTGTGTCTTAAACACCGATCCGAAATAAAAGAGGGACCGCCGTTTTACACGAGATCCGGTCGATCGTTTAGCGGATGCAGAACATCTTCAGTAATGAGACCATGTCAAGGTAAGCTAATGTGCGTTAGGTACGCTATGTCTAGGTAGTTAGACAGTTCTCGCTTAACTAGAGCTAACTGGGTTTCTTTTCTAATCAGACCGTCGTTTTAATAAAGACAGGCGGCGAGCCACGAAAGCGGTGTACCGCTCGAATTCCATGGATACGGCATTACTATGGACTGACTTCAGAGTGGGAGACACTCACTTTCAAAGAAGGTACTTAACGCGTGCCTGTCCTTAGACAATTGTTCATAGAACTTCTTTATATTTCCAATATAACAACTATTGTTTTCCGATTTCTTTAGGAAATTCAGTATTAGACCTTAACCAGAGGCTGTTGGAATACAAGCCACAGGGCGAACCAAATGGAGGTTTGCAGGTAGGAGGAAATTGCAATTAGTTGTTGACTATAGGAGAGTCTTCAGGTGTGACGGGAGTGGGCTGTTTCAGCACTAATGAGAAAGTTAAGATTTGTTTCTTTATAAGTCTTTTTGAATCTTACAATAAGAGGTTTACAATACTAGACTAATTAGGTCAGTTTAGAATTTCTGTCATAATTGGTTAGATTTATTCCAGTATGTACATGAAATGGTGGATAAATGAGATGTCTACCTTGGAGTTAAAGTCATATGGATGCTTCAAATTTGGATGTTATATACAATATTGTTAAGAGGAAACACTGAGAGGGGTGATTATGGTTTGCATTTTTAAACAATATATTGATCTATTGTATGTTTGTTTGTTTTTAGAAATATTTGTTAAAAGTTCATCCAATCCTGATGAAGACTTACACTATCCGTCAAGTCGAAACTATTTTACCAACTGGGAAGCTTTTTCGTAAAGAAGAATGATTTGTTAAGGCACCAATAGTCGATACATTTTTTGGATTGAACTGCAATTTTGTTATATGCGTGTTTTGTATTTTTTGAATTATCATATCCACTATGAAAAGAAATGCACTAATGAATTAAATGACATACCTTAGGGCACTTTAGTATATTTATACAAATTTTTAGATGTGCAGATTAGTTGAATGAATGTTGTTGAATGGCTTAGTAGCAAAAGTTTTTATTATGATCTAAATATATTTGTAATACTGTATTTTATGCAATTCTAAATAAAATGAAAATGATAAATTGATTTATGCATCCATTTAGCCTCTTTCTAAGTGTTTTCCTCACCTCCTGGTACCATCTTTTGTATATTATTATATGTTTCTACCTCAAGGTACCAGTGATTGTTGAGGTTCCCACCCCTTTTGGGTTGGTTTTTCTCAAGGTTTGGGTTGCCACAAAGAATTGAGTCAGACAGAGGAAGTCATTTCACAAGTACCCTAATGAGTAAGGTATGGCAAATACTGGGTGTGAAAAGGAAATAACATATCGCATATCGGGCAGCCTCTTCAGGTGGAGTTGAACAGAGCAATAGGTCTGTTGTGGATATTTTAAAGAAATTCATGGCAGAAGCAGGTTCCAGCTGGGATTTACGTTTACCGTTGGTTTTGATGGCAATCAGATCAACTCCTGCCAAAGCAACAGGTGTTAGCCCCCATGAGGTCTTGACAGGTAGGAAAATGGTTTTACCACAACACCTACTATACAGAACACATGAACAGACACTTGTGAGTGCATCCACAGTTCATGAGTACATTGATGAACTGAGGAAGCATTTGCAACATGCATTTGCTTTTGTGCAGAGAAATCTGGAAAGGGCTGCTGACAGTGCTAAGACGTACTATGATAAAAGAACATCAGTGAGAGAATACAGTGTTGGGGATCAGGTGTACAAGTTTCATTTTGGAAAAAGTAAACAGAAAAATTCTAAATTTATAGCAGCCTGGCAGGGGCCATTTCGAATTATAGATAAGGTCTCTCCTGTGGTTTATAACATTTTGAAAAATGAAGGTGAAACGGCGATAGAGCAGTTTGTCCACATAAATCAGATCAAGCCATGCAATCCCAGACATGAGATCAGGCAGCTTGAGCATGTATAAACAGATAAAGTCACTTAAACACAAAAAGATAAAATAAATGGGTACAGTCAGGAGGCAGTGACAGAGAAGTTAAAAAGTTGATTGTTATAATGGCACATAAACACTGTAATATATGTATATATATATATATATATATATATAAAATATAGATAATGCAAACACATATTATATTAAAAAATTAAATAAATTAAAAAATACATTTAAAAAAGGAGTTTATGGGATTAGTATGCAGAATGAAAATGCATTGAATTTAAAATGTTGTTTCATGTATGCTTAATTTCTTTTGAACCTGTGTTTAATTTCAGAAAAAAAATGTTTTATTTTTGGAAAAAGGGTGGTTAGTATTGTGCTATATACTTAATCTGTTTCTTTTCTATTTTGGTTTAGAACATTAACTATTTATACCGGAGGTCACGGGAGACGATGGAATATGGAGTCCCCTGGATGAAGACCAAAAGATGCCTGCCTCCGGGTGGAGGTGAAGACAAAATAGCCGGAATGCCAAAGAAAAGATGACTTCTATAGAGAAGGATCCAAGAGAACCAAGATGAAAGAGTACCCAAATGAACCAAAAGAGGCAGACAAGAGTCCTGACATATGGAGTTCCACGTATTTATTATTTTAATTAATTGTTTTAATCTGTTATCTTAATTATTTGTTTTAGTTAGTTATTTTATTTTATTATTTTCACCTGACTTCAAGTATACAATTGAAATACTGGACTGGACACTTCCATTGGGAAGGCAAATGTAGAACATTTTATGAGAATTGATCAATTCAATTGAATTTTAATATTATATTGATTGAACAGCGACTTTCAATTTTCATCTTCACAACAAGGATGTTAATTGTATTGGATTGTTACATTTTTGAAAGAAGGAAAGGAACAAGTTGGATTTTTTTCCAATTGTGGCTCGGATTAGCCAAATTAAAAAAAAAAGGAGGGTATATGTAGGAGTGTTTAGCGTGTTTTGGGAGCACAGAGTACAGCACCACTGCACAGGATCAATGTATAGCATGTTTTTTTTTAAGTGCAGCACCACTGCATGGGTTTGGTGCATTGATATAATGTGGTACAGCAAGACATGTGTTATTGAGCATTTTTATGCGGTGCCACTGAATGGGTTTGGTGCATTGCTATGATGCAGTTGTTTCAAGCTATGTGTTGCCAGTGTAACATGGACATATAAGTAAGGGCAGGTTATTCAGTCAAAAACGATTTTTACATATAAAATGCAAATACATTTTTCACAGTTAAAAGCACACATCTGTACCTTCAAAATGCACACCATTTCTCACCTGAAATGCCTATGTTGCAAGAGACACATTTGGTAATTAACAAACTAATCTCACTAACAAGACTAATAATTATAACTCATTAATAAAAGAATGTGTCTTCACTGCAAAAAGAGGCAGACTCTGAAAATCAGTTTTAAACACACATTCAAGTTTTTTTTTTTTTTCTCTTTGCCTTTCTGTGCTCTGTCCACAGTAACTGCAGGAAGCAAAGACTTTGAATAAGCAGGAAATCAGCTTGTTACAGTTGCAACTGTACAAGAAGAACCATTGTTAAAAGTAGGAGGATAGAACATGATTGATTCTGATTGGAGCACGTCACATCAAGCATCATGTTAGAGGCTGTGACTAGTGCTTTGCTGCAGAATCTGGGGGAAGAAAGGCAGAGACATCTTGACACAGCTCGAAGAAGGACGGGGTTGACAGCTGGGGATGCCTGATTCCTAAAGCAGATTCAACTTGGTGGCAGAGACTGGCTTTTCCAGTCAACAAGTCCCAGTTCGAGTGACAGCAGATGCTTGTCCTTGCTGGGTGAACCTCTCCAGAAGGCGAACAGCCAAAGAAGTTACATGCTGAATAAGCCTGGTAATTATCTCGCTGAGGTGTGGGGGCTGAGTGTGTACGGGAATATTCAGTCAGTGTAGGAAAGGAGATTCCTGTGCTTTACTCACGTTTTTAATGTTGCAAATTGAGTTCTTGTCTCTGCCACTCTCTTTTCAGTGTATCACAGATAATGCTGTTACTGTGCTATTTCATTTATTTCTGTAAAGAGTGAGATCGTGTTTAAATGCAACTTTTATAATACACAAAAATATCTGAAAGCAGACGGGTGGTGTGTTTTATATTTACCAATACATGCTGATGATGTGGGGAGATGTTTAGACAGTGCAATTGTCATTTTCAAGGTAGCTAAACATAAGATTTGGCTGCAGCTGTGTGCACAATGTAATTCAGTATGAGCAATTATAACTAACTGTGTGTGTTGTAGTCTGCCGGAGGTCTATGAGTCGGCAGAAAGGGAGGCCCGGGACATAGTTCACTACTGTATATAAGAAGATGAAAAATACCACATGATAGCTCGCTGCCGTAGATAAGACAGAGAGAAATTGCCCATGGTGGCACACTAAAAATGAAAATGTGGTGTTCCTGAAATGCAAGCCTGAGGTCTCTCTAGTGATTACACGAACAATCTAAACAAAAATAAGGGGTTCTGGATATTGGGGCCACAAATAAAACAAAGGAATTATGCTCACCAAAATACCACCAATCACGCATACCAACCACGCATGCCAACCACGCATGTCTGTGTGCTGAAATAATGTATGTCCACTATATTATTGTTGTACATGGCCCAATCTGAATACAAGGAGTGATTGTTGCTAAATTATTTTTCGGCGGTAAGAAAATACCATCAGGCCCCAAATCTCCACAAAAATACCCAACATATTTATGGTGCGTTGCAGGCCGGGAAAGTGATCATAGAGTACCTACTGGGCGTGGCAAGCGTGTCTCACACTGCCATTTGCACATTAAAGGGAACCCATTTTATAACAGCAGTGTGCCACTAAAAACGAATTTCAGAATGTCACAAAGGGAAACCACATTTTCAGACCTAGTGCAATATTTAGAGGCAAAGTTGTTTGCACATGGGACCTGGTCGTTGAACAGTGCCTTAGAATGGCGTGACCGCATTCAGGGTGAGGTGCAGAAAGAAAAACTAGACAATATTTTTGCAGAAGGCAGCATAATTCAGGTCTGCCTTACAAGATTATTGAATGCAGCCGATAAAAGTGCAGAGAAAGACTGTTTAATACGGCTATGCGGCAAAATATGGTTTATTTTGAATAGGTCCCTGTGAATGCAGGAAAATGATACCCAGCTAATTAACAGGTTAAAGACTGAATTAGAGGGGGCAAGTAAAAATCAGGAAATGTTAAGAGCAGAATTGGATGTATGCCAAAAAGACATGCAATTAAAATGCAGAGACTTTGATGCTCAGTTATCCAAAAGCAAGAAACAATTTGAGGATAGTGAGCAAGAATTGGTACACTTAAAAGCCTCAGTGGACCACATTAGACAGGATAAAGATGAGGTTGTTTCAGAAATGCGTATTTTACAAAAAGAACATTGTGAAAAAGAAGGTGATCTCCAGAGTGCAGAACAAGAAATGATTAAAATGACTCAAGAAAGAGACAAGAGAAATAAAGAGTTCAATGAATGCCAAATGCACATGTGCGACATGCAGGAGGTGATTCATAAAATGAGTGATGAAAACAACTATTTGCAAAATGAAGCAAACAGACTCCTTAAAAAGTGTAAGGACTTAGAACAGCAAATGTGCATTCCCAGGTCCCAGGAGAGGCGGCAGGGTACCACATTCAATGGAGTGGAGGTGAATTCTAGTTCTGCCCAAAGAGCTAGTGCTCCAGTGACTGGGCCAGTGACTGAACTTGGTTGCAGCGCCCTTGGGGGATTTGATACTCCCATTGGGGGCAGCCACCAATCTCATACACCTGAAAACAGATTGAATCACAAAGTAGTGCAATTCCAGGCATTGCAACAAGTAGCCCCATAAAAATAATGAAATCCATTAAAGCCCTGATCAAACCATTTAAAAAGGGAGGTGAATGCTGCATTGAGGATCACTTAGAAGCGGTGCATGACATTTTTAAAGCACTCCAGATACCTAAGGAACAGTACAGACAATATTTTCATTTAACTTTAGATGTCCCGACAGCCAGCATCATAAGGGGTTAAATGAACAGCAGAATATGGCATGGGTGGAGTTTGAAAAAGAAATTAGGCGCCATTTTTCTCCTTTTCAGTCATTGCAGGAGGCAAAGAAATTCGCTTACACAATCACTGCTGGACCTAATACATCCCCTCGCCAATTTTTACAAGACTTAAAAAGAGCATTTTCTCGCTTTGATGTATCTTTTGACCCAAATTCCAATGAGCTTAAAACTGCATACTTCTATGGGCTACAGAAAGACATCATATCCCAATTGGTCCGTGAATTTGACCGTGACAAGTCCCTTGAATGGATTGTACATCAAAGCACAAAACTATATGAGGTACTCTATTGTCAGCGTAGAGAAAGTGATAAAATGAAATATACTAGACCTAAATCTAAAGAACCCTCAGCCACAGTAATGGAAATCAGGTCAGCCAAAATGTCCCTTGAGTCTGCTCAAAGCCAAGGTAAAAATAATGTGACACCTGAACAAAGGGGTAATCAACAAAGATTGCCCTTTCCTGTACCAATGTTCCAATCAAATGATCTAGTAATTGCATGCTGGGTGAACCCCTCCAGAAGGCGAACAGCCAAAGTAGTTACATGCTGAATAAGCCTGGTAATTATTTCGCTGAGTTGTGGGGGCTGAGTGTGTACGAGAATATTCAGTCAGTGTAGGAAAGGAGATTCCTGTGCTTTACTCAAGTGTTTAATGTTGCAAATTGAGTTCTTGTCTCCGCCACTCTCTTTTCAGTGTATCACAGATAATGCTGTTACTGTGCTATTTCATTTATTTCTGTAAAGAGTGAGATCGTGTTTAAATGCAACTTTTATAATACACAAAAATATCTGAAAGAAGACGGGTGGTGTGTTTTATATTTACCAATACAGTGCTGATGATGTGGGGAGATGTTTAGACAGTGCAATTGTCATTTTCAAGGTAGCTAAACATAAGATTTGGCTGCAGCTGTGTGCACAATGTAATTCAGTATGAGCAATTATAACAACTGTGTGTGTTGTAGTCTGCCGGAGGTCTATGAGTCGGCAGAAAGGGAGGCCAGGGACATAGTTCACTACCGTATATAAGATAGTGAAAAATACCACATGATAGCTCGCTGCCGTAGATAAGACAGAGAGAAATTGCCCATGGTGGCACACTAAAAATGAAAATGTGGTGTTCCTGAAATGCAAGCCTGAGGTCTCTCTAGTGATTACATGAAAAATCTAAACAAAAATAAGGGGTTCTGGATATTGGGGCCACAAATTAAACAAAGGAATTATGCTCACCAAAATACCACCAATCACGCATACCAACCACGCATGTCTGTGTGCTGAAATAATGTATGTCCACTGTATTATTGTTGTACATGGCCCAATCTGAATACAAGGAGTGTTTGTTGCTAAATTATTTTTCGGCGGTAAGAAAATACCATCAGGCCCCAAATCTCCACAAAAATACCCAACAGAGCCTAGGAATATTATATCATATTCCTGCAAAGCTGTAATTATCACATTCTGAGAGAGTTTAGTGGCGGCTCCTGCTATATTCCAGCATAAGAAAGACATGTTTGTGTGTATAGACACTGGATTGTTACCAATCAAGTTTTGCCAGTCCACACATACTTTTCTGCCCCTTCCCCCCTATACTGGGCAAACTCCACCAAAGCAACAGGTCAATCCAGTTCCTCAATTTCCCCCCGGACATTACAGCGGTTTGCCAGATCTACAACAGCCTTAGGGTTCTTTGGTACGTTCAGACTCTCACCCCCCATGCCCTCATGAACCCCTTGCAGATTTGAAATTTTAATAGTATCCCGTAATGCAAATGAAAAGGGGTTTGCAGGGTAAAAGGCCACTAAGGGGAAGAAGGCGCTATTTTGAGTGTGGCTTCTACGGGACCACCACTCCGGGTTTATAGAAGTTACCACACACTCAAGCATGGCTGGAGCGATCATAGAGACGACCACACAGTCTGCCTCTACCCATTTTGATTCCTTCCCCAGCCATGAAACTCTTCTAGCCATAAGAATGCCTCTGGGTTTCACCTTCATCCCTGAAAGGCGCGTTTTTATCCATTGTGCCGGTTTATTTAGGAGGTAAGTGGTAGATTCCACGACACCAGGGTCCAAATATGGTAGTCCTGTAATTACTCCAACCAAGGGCGCGGCCTCTGGGTGTAAATTAAGCACTGTTTGCTCACGAGAGGGACCACTATCTTTAAAATCTTATGAAACCCCACGGCAGAATCCACGGTGGGGCCCCTATTGCCCTTTCATATGGGCCGCTAAGAAGGATGTGTACTCTGGCACAGGGGTTAGATGGGCAGAGACTAAAGGCTTGTGACCTACCAATCCACCAACATGTTGATTGTTAGTAGTAATTGACAGTGGGACAATTGATCTTTCTGCTACAGTCCCATTTACTATTCAGCCTTTTCGTTCTGTGACAAGATCTTTAATTTCCAGAATGTCTTTTTTAGGCCTCTTATTAGGTCATCCATAATGCAAGGTCTTACTCAATGAATTTTTAGGGCCCATATTTTATCTAGAGCCGGGGCTAATTTCTTATTCAACACCTCATCCAACATTTTTAAATCAGTTGAGGCTGAGTTCATAGAGTCATTCACACATATGGTACATTATTTTTGTAGCCCTACTCTGCCAGATGGAGTAGAGCAAGCCAAACATCTTGGTATTGCAAACAGAGGCAACAGAGGTATTTTTCAAGTGATTGATTAGTTCACTCGGTCAGACCACCTATTTGCCATGATAGGTGCATTGCACTCTCCTATGATACCTGCTGGCAAACTGTATAACTGGTAGACATGGTGCAGGAATAGATAGGCTTGCCCAGGAGATGTAGAAAGGCCAATGCAGAGAATAAAATGTGCCATCTTAGTAAAGGTGTCGACAACCACCCAGTTAGTCGACATGCCCCCTACCGTAGGGAGTGCCAGGATTAAGTACATGGTTATTAACATTCATGGAGGGTCACAGACTGGCATCAACTTTAAGGGGCCTGTAGGCTTCCCTTGTGGTGTCTTGCCCTGAGCACATACAGCACAGTTTTCAACATATTCTCTAAAGTCTTGGGTCAAGTAATGTCACAAACACCATTGTAGCAATAAATCCAGAGTCTTATTCTGACATGGATGAGCAGCGAAAAAAGTGTCATGGCATAGACTGAGCGCTTCTCTCCTGGCATCAGAAGTGGATCTATAGAGAAGGTCTTGACTATAAGGATGACCGTTAGAGATAGAGATTGTTCTTTCCCCTAGCTCTGTGGTGTGCACTTTAGCCTATGCTTTCACTTAATCGAGTAAGGGCCTGCATGGTGTGCATTAGGCAAGAGAAACACCACCCAGGGTACAAGAATACGTTGAGGAGCGCAAGCCTGACAAACCAGTGCTTATGAGCCACGCGACATCAGAAGACAGGCGGCATGCTGATGTCATTGCGCGTACCATGGCTGTGCTCTGATGCATCAACTTATGGGAGTCCAGAGTGTGCTGCTGCAGCACAGATGCCAAGGGAGATGCAAGTCACCCTTCATCTGGTGCAGAAGCAGGGTTACCGGTCTTGTCCACCTGATAGGCCATTACCCTCCCTTGCCCCCTTCAGCTACCCTACTGTGATGGCCTCTATGCTAATAGTTATGCCAGAGCATAGGGTCTACAGACAGGTCAGGGGGCCCTGGCTGGTTGTTCAAAGTCTCTCCCAGATCAGCAATGGAGACACTGCAGCGAGATGCGTGGCATGCTACCCAAGTCAGAACATTGAGTGAATGAACATTGAGTCACAACAGCTCTACATTGAATAGAGGCCAAACGTTGAAGGTTGTGACTATGGTGATGGGGATATGGATTGAACTAAAGGCACTAGCTAGCACATGAGCCACATAAATCCGCTTAACACTTGCCCCTTTCCCATCTCTGCTCAATGCAGCTGCCAGGGCACAGGGTATGGGAGTGTGTATGCAGAGTGTGGGAGTGGGATGGCATGGCTGCTCAGCAGGCTTCAGGCAAAAGACAATAAAAAAACAAAACAAGACAGGACAAAAGAAAAAGGTTCCAGCCTTATAGAAGGCCTCTTTGTCCTCTTTGCAAGAAAAAGGACATGCAGACTACATCTCCCAGCAGCCTGTGGGCCGGAACTACTTTAAAACACCCACGTTGGGTGTGGCACGTGCGCACACATGCGCACGAACAAAAGCACAGAGCATATGCTTGAGCATCCAACCTGAGCAGACGTATATCGGCTGGAGCTCCGCACAAGGGGATTAGCGCAAGGGTCCTTTCCCCCTAGGAAGCAGCTTTCCGGCCCCTTGCTTGCACCAGATAAGTAACTCAAAAGCTGGGGGAGGAAACCAAAGCTCTGAACTTCGCGCAGCATCTAGGAAGCAGCACAGAGATAGAGGGGGAAGGGGAGTACCTGGGAGGCACTCGCCGCAGTGAGGGGCACGCGCAGGGGGCACAGCCCAGATTAACCACGTCCCCTTCACTGAATAAAAGCTAAGTGCTCCGCGCATACTAAGATAGTAGCAATTTCACATTTAGATGAAATTCCTGCCAGCGTCCATTGAGACAGCAGTTTTCTCCCGCGAGCACTTCTTGCATGCAAGAGACATAGCCACGTGCAGCCATTGCCAAACCGCATACATTTAGCCACTTGCGACAAACTTTAGCTGCACGCTCTGACTTCTCGTGTTCAGCCACGTACGGTGGACATTAACTGCACATTCTTTGTTCATCAACGTGCAGCGGACTACCGTTGTTGCATGTTTCGAGCTAAATGCGCAATAACTAACCCCGCAGTTGTTTTAGGTTGCATGTACCTGCACTAACCCGCATTGGGGGTGTCACCAGTCTTAGCTGCATGCACAATTGTATGCCTTGCGAGCCACATGGAAGCAACACGCAGATCTTTAATACAAGCTTTCTTTGCAGCAATTTAACTGCTCCTGACACCGGACCTGAGAGTGTGCAGGCAGGAGGCCAGCACTCACAACCAGAGATAAGTGCCTTTCTGGTTATCTTGTATTGTGTATGGATGCAGTGCGAGATGTATACTTTTGGGTGCGTGTGCATGCTCATACTGTACAATTGTTTAGTTTACCCTGTGCCCCCCACCTATCCACTTCCCCTCGCCTAGCCCTCATTCCGGTTAACCTATGTATCTCTACTAGTCTAACCATCGAGATCCTAACCCTCTTTCCCTGCTCGGGTCTCGGAGGCTTGTGTAATTTAGTCTTGCAGGCACCAAGACAGCAGTGGGGGTGGTTGGGTAGGCTCGTGCCACTCCTGCGCCTGGAAGCTGAAGCTGTGACAGCAGCGAGTTCTTCATCATCTTGAGCATCGCTGTTGCAAGTCCCCAGCAGCGAGTTCTTCATCATCTTGAGCATCGCTGTTGCAAGTCCCTCTAATTCAGACTCTCTCTCCTTTTCACGCTAACCCTCTCTCTATGTCAAGGCTCTTCTTGCAGCCAAGTGTAATTATGACTCTGACCTTCTGCATGCCCAACCTACTCAACCCTGGCCTTTGTTTCAATCTCTCTCTCGCCTCCTAACACTGCCTAACACTGATAATTCCCTCCACTCTACACTTACTGATTCTGACTTTGCCTCTCTTCTTGCTGCCAGTGTAACATCTACCTCTCCTCCTGCTCCTTATTCCCCCATCTCCTTAATCTCTTCCTGTCCCTCCATTACAAATCTGGAGAACCCTTCTCTTATCCCTCATTCCCATCCCACTGGCTCACCTTCTGATCCTATTCCATCCTCTCCAATTCATCAAGTCTATCCATTCCTTGTCTCCTATCTCACCACTCTTCTTAACACTTCTTCTCACATCGATCTTTCCTTCGTGCTTCAAGCATGGTTCGATTCTTCCTATTCTTAAGAAGCCATCTCTTGACCCTTATCTTCCTTCCAACTTCTGTACAATTTTTCATCTTCCCTCGCTCTCTAAATTACTTCAGAGACTAGTGTATACTCAGGTTTCTAACTTTGTTAACGATAACTCTATTCTTCCCTCTCCCCAGTCTGGTTTCCGTCCCGGTCACTCAACCGAGAGTGCTCTTCTCTTTGTCTGCAACTCTTTTACTCTCTGTTCAGTACACTACACACTCCTCTCTTCTCATACTCTTAGATCTGTCTGCTGCTTTCGACACGGTTAATCACACTCTGTTTCCAGATTCCTTGGCTTCTTTTGGGTTTGATGATTCTGTGCTTGCTTCATTTCGTTCTTACCGTTCTAATCGCAGATATTCTGTCTCCTGGGCAGGTTCCTCTTCTCAAACCCTTCCCCCAAGGCTGTGTTCTTGGCCCTTTTCTCTTCTCCCTCTTTAATTCTCTGCTGGCCGCAGTTATCTTGTCCTTTGGGATTTCCCACCACTTTTATGCCAATGACACACAACTTTTTCTCTCTTTCTCCTCATTTACTCTGGCTATTCACGATAATCTATCTTTCTGTTTGCTTGCTATGAAATCTTACCTGTCAGACCACTTTTTGTTGTTCCAAATTCATCAAACCTAAAGTGCTTTTCTTCCTGGCCATCACTATTCCCCCCCTTCCCTCCGTCCTTTGTCTCTTTCCCTCCCTCGTTTCTACCACTTTCCAGCTCTGCTCACAATCTCAGTCTTTACCTGGATACAGACTTCTCCTTTTCTCCTCACATTTCTACTATTTCTCGGTCTTGTCGCTTCCACCTCTTTAACATCCACAAAGCTTGCTTTTTCCTGGTGTTTGGCACTCCTGATTTCATCTATTATTTTCTCTGGCCTTTTTTACTTTTCTACTATTCTCTTCATTCTTCCTCTTTCTTGTCTGGCGCCCCTTAGTCCATTTTTAATGCTTCTATTCGCCTTCTGTACCAGTTATCGCCTTGTGATTCAATTTTTGCAATTTCTCCCTTCAGCTTGGATGGCTGTCTTTTTCTTCCCTGCTCAAATTTAGTTTTCTTTGTATTGTGTTGTAGTCCCTGTACAATCCTTCTCCCAGTTATTTGTCATCTTTGGTCACCTACATCCCCACTGTTCCCTTAGTTCTCAATCCCAGTTTCTACTATCTCTCCCTCGCCCCCCTTGTGCCCAATCCTGATTTCGTTTATTTTCTCTTCTTGCTCCTTATCACTGGAACTCTCTTCCTTTCCTTCTCCATGCAACTACTTCTTAGCCTTATTTCCATAACTTCTCTAAAGAACTATCTTCTTCAATCCTAATGCTTTCTCTGAAAATGTTTTGTTACTGAATTAATCTTCATTTTACTGTGCTGTCATTTTTTATTTATAGCGCTTTGGAGTAAAGCGCTCAATAAATGCCAAATACATTTGCAAAATAAAAAATAAAAGTGCAGGAGCCAATGGGAGAACGGGACAGGTTTCACAAGTCATAAAAGATAATTAAAACCTAATGAGAAACCCCTAAACACTCATTCGCGCAAAACACCTAAACATAATTTACGAGATACCTTTTGGATTTTAATGCACAGAAATTAAAAAATAAGCAATTGAATGCAGAACTTTGATTAACTTCAGAACAAGTTAGATATACAACAAGTCATCATAATTTCAACAAAGTTTCACATTGTAAATATACTTTCATTTCCCTGAGCAATATATCACTCATATATAATAGATTATGGCTATTCTGAGAAACTAGAAGGTGTCTCACCCACTAGTGCACAGGAATCTGTCATCCAGGTGCCAGGACATGCCCATCGCTTTTGGATCCAGTTCCTGGGGGTGGACCAGTGCGGGAGGATCATCTGGGTGAGGGTTCTTCAGTGGGATACTGGATGGTCTTCAGTGTCACACTGGATAGTGAGACACAGAATCCCCTTCCTTGTACCACCTTTACCCCATCCTACCTGGTAGGATATTTAGGAACTCTATCCAACCCCCCCTTATAGACCAGATACTTTAAATGTACAGCCCTGTAACTCACCGGACGGAGAGTACCCAAAGACAGGATGCCTGGATTATTCGGATAGTTGCTTGAAGAGCCTGGTTGGAGCCTCCAACCAAGCCTCCTCTCTGTGAGGGAAGAAGACCTGTTCTGCGATATGACCCTCTGTAGTACTTTGTAACCGACAGAGAGACTGATAGCATAAAGAGTGAAAGAAATGCACCGCCACGGACCCGGCTGAAAAGAAAGGAATAGAGGTGAGTAACCAAGAATAAGGAGAGCTACTTCCCTTCTTCAATAACTGATAATTGTTACCTTTATGCCTTTCCCCCTATCCTGATGGAACATGAACTGGATAACAGCCACCCCCTAGGAATAGAGAAGACCATCAAACACTATACTCCTAAGGATAATGAGGATATGAGAGATGCTATGATTTTCTTACCACTGCTGGAAAATATGGATGATGGATTATCCGGGAAGGAAAACAACAAAAGTATAAAATAAAAAAATGGGAAGGTTAGTAAGGTAAATTTTGCCCGGGCGACACGAGGAGCGCACTAGGGATGGGATGGTGCACTTTTCAGCAGAGCGTCTCATTGTGCACAAGAATGAAGGCAGTCCAGGTAACGGAATGATCCAAACAGTTAGGACACAGGAAGTGATATGGTTGGCAGAGAATAGGAAACAACTCCACAGAGTCACAGCAGAAGGGAACTGTTCCAACTTACAGAGGGGAACGTGGAAAATGACGGTCTGACTTACCGCTTTCATATAACTATATCTGTTCTAAGGACTCGAGCAGCTACTGATGAGAATCCATAGGCAGTCCGTAGGCGTTTTGCAGGGTTCGGTACACAAGAAGCAAATGAAGTGAAGGATCGTAACCCAGAGGCAGTCCGTAGGCATTTTGCAGGGTTCGGTACACAAGAAGCCAATAAATACAAAAGTGTTGACACAGAGGTCAGGAAAGCGCCGGTTAGCAAACTGCAAACAGAAGCAGCGTTCTGTAAACTGCCATTAACTAAATTAGACAGGAGGCGTGACCAGGTGAAAACGAGGCTCTCGTGTCAGCATACTCAGGACTACAACCAGGTGCTAGGGATCATGGGAGATGTAGTCTGTAAAGGGGAACAATGTCTCTTTCTCCAGGGCAGCCGCCAGCAGCACAAGAACGGAGCTGCAGCATTCCTTATGCCGCGGTGAAGTGCTAAGCTTCTCCTGAAAGACCTGGTATTAGGTCTGACCATATTGCGCAATGACATGGACACAGAAGACCGCCTGAGCGGGTGCCGTAGTGTAGCAAGCCCGCTCTAAAGGAAAACAGACTTATACCCGAGCTGTGTACCTGAAATGTCCCAATACTCTGGTCAGGCAATTATCGACAATTACTCACACCTGACTTCCAATACACTTCCCCACACTGATAAAAGGTGGAGCACGAGAGCACACTCTGAGGGAGGCAAAGCACACAAGGAAACCGCAGTTTTGAGACGGCAGCTGAGCATGAGGGGAAAGATGGCAAAACCGAAGGGGATCACAAAGGAGGGAAATAACCTTGACCTTTTCGACAAGGAACCGTTGCTTTGACTTTGAGAACCGAAAGCATAAGACTAGGGTACCAGGCTGAAGGATCCTGTATTGTCTGTCGGAGATAACCCGGGCCCTCCAACGTCAGTAATCAAGGCAAGGAGAATCAACAGCCGCTGTGGTACCATGCTTGGATCCAACAACAAAGCAGCATCAGTGAAGTTAACACAGCCGAGAGTTGGGGAGACTGATACAAGACCAGTCTGTGTTGAAGCCAAGGTTGCAAGCAGCAACATTGTATGGCGAGTGCTGGAACAAACATTATTAAAACACATGTAATAAGAGACGCACGTTATGTTAAACTGCTGATGAGCAAAGCAAGCTACAATAACTTTGACGGAGTGGTCCGACACAGCATGGGGGCCCAATTGATTTATCTGTAAGGTATCCAGCTGAGAAGTAATAACACTAGATACATTTGGTCCGAGCCCAGAGGAGGGGGGCCAATTGAAAGCAAATGAATTCATGTGAATCAAAGTGGTCCTGAGACAGGTCAAGCAAAATCCTGCGCACAGTCAAAAGTCTTCGATTTCGATGAAGTAGAGAACATTTGGAAAAGTATGTGAATTTGGGCTAAGCCTGGCAGAGGGAGACCAATTGAAGGTTTTGTGTTAAAGTTTGCCTGAGCCCGGCCGAGGGGGACTCGGTGTGAACAGTAAATCACCCGAGAATTTGTATAAGTGAAAATCGTAAAAATGAAAGGAACTTTAATGTTTTGTCGTGTTGCATCAGTCCCTCTGAAATAAGAGACTTTGAATGACAAAGAGACTTTGGCACAAACTATCCTGATGTTGAAGTTTCGAACTGCGTCATCATGCTGCAGAAGCCAGAGACTTTGCTAACCTTGAGTGTGCCGCCTTGTTCCGACCTGAAAACATGGGGAAGGGAAGCCAACAGCTTGAATATCCTGACATATAATTTCTTGAGCACTTTTGTTTTGCAAAACATTGTTTCCCACACTATTTGTATTTAGAAGTAAGGATTGGCAGTAGGTTTATTAGTATAGACCCTTTTATTGTGACAAGACACCACTTGGACTGCATTATTATTATTTCATGGTCATAGCTCGCTCCCATATTTAGATTTAGGATTAGAGAGGCATTTTTCAAACCCAATTGAAGTTCAATAAACACCCTTGAGCTGTGATCACTTGTGTATGTCCTACTTTTTGATCCAATGCCTTCCTTACAATATCAATTTGTCCCGGGAGGATAGCTCAGTGGCAACGTGCTCGCCTTGGTAGCAAGACCACACAAAGCAACATAGGTTTGATCCCTGGGTCCGTGCTTAGAAACCTCTGGGTATTTAAGTGTGTTATAAATATGCAACTAAGACAACAACAACAAACATTCTGTAACAAGTCATCTCTATTAACACAAAGTTCTCCTTAGGGTATGAGGACAGTTCAAGTTGAATTATAATTCCTCTGTTTTAATCTTATCCGTCCTAATCCTTCCCTCTTTTCCAATGCATTTCGGGTGACAGATCCATCTTCATGGGAGTTAAAACTTTGCTCCCTAAATTTATAAATATAAATATAGTCTGGGGCTTGCTATGAATAAACATCATTTGATACCAAAAAAGCCCAACCATCAAAAAATCACTGACCTGATTTAGTCCCAGATCCTTTGTTTTCCCATCTAACAGTGAAAACATGTAACCAAATAATACACATCTCTGAAACTTTGATTCTAGGCTGCCCACAAGACCAATACCTTTAAACATATTTTCCACAACGCTAGAGCGTGCCCATCAAGGAAAGGAAGATTACGCGTCTTCAAATAGTAAAGGTAAACCTGTCCCTCAAATTTTCTAAAGTAATTAAAATTAGGCTCAGATTATAATTGAAATGTACATAAACATGGGTCCCTGACCCTCTATGGCTAGGCAGATCTCTAACCTTGATCATGTCACACGAGCAGTGGAACCGACAAGCTGGAAAACCAGCCGCCGGCTTCACGCTCGTCATTAAGGAGAACCACTCATCAGCTGACCGAATGTAAGGCGTATTGCCACAATGTGTCATATGACTCTGACCGTCATATTGTATTTGGTGCAGTGTGTAAGCCTATTCAAACATAATTGCACTGCATGCGTCACTGGACTACGGCCGCCAACTTGTGAACTGTGCCATGTGGATTTGTTATTAAATGTTCCATGATAGAGCTAGATGTATAGAAACATACTTACTGGCTAATCACTCAACTACCCTACAATAGTTTATCTCATGGAAACTGTACAGGTAATGGAGATCATGGATCCCAATGGGATTCAGTAAACCAACTTGTAACACTCCAAAGTGATTTATGGTACATTTCACACATCCACATTATTAGCACATCTCAAAACCACAATATTGGTACATCTTAAAACCACATCAACATATTTGCTAATATATTCCAGATGCTACTGGACCCATATGTTGAGGCACCCAAAGTGGGCAATGTCTACAGTGCTGTTCACAAAAATTCTTTGTATTGCAGATCTCCTAAGACACAGGGCAAAACTTGGGCAGCCAAATTCGTTACCTCACCTGTGCCTATCTCATTTGTCAGAAGTGTCTCCCACTTGATGTCAAAAATGTTTATAGAATGGCAAAAATAGGGATGGTCGAGAGATTGGCTAACAATTCAGTAAATTGATGTTAGAGCAAAAGCCTTATCTGCAAGGAAAAATGTTTGTTAGTATTGAAACCCAAGCAATTTTAAATGTAGGAAGCTACAAAAATCTTTGTCATTCATTGCTTTGATGAACCAACCAAAGAGTTTATAAACAACTATACTTCTGAGGAAGCTGTCTGAACTGTGAAACTCTTGTTTGGGGTGATACCATTAAATAGACAAGCAAAATAATGCATATAGCAGCCATTTCAAATGTTTATCATGTGCACCAGTATGTTTGAACTCTTTCTTGAAATCCACAAATCAAGACAATGGGCATAATAAAAATAAAAGTAGGAAAATATGGAAAGAGATTACATGCAGCTTCAAAATGACAGAAAGCGAACTGTAGATGACTTGAGAATACAAGGAATTTTAATAACTTTACTTTGACAGTTTCTTGAAACAAATATGATTAGTGATTTATGGTGATATTTATGGAATTGTAACTTCTTGTATTATAGTATTCAAAATGTAACTGTGAACCCACATGGACTGAGTGTTACATTGTTAAAATGTTTCACAATAATCTACTATATTTATGTCATCATCATAATGCATGTTTTTGGAAATGCAAATGAAATTCCATAAAAACAGTACACAATACAGAATACAATACAAATACATCACAATACGGACAATATTTATAAAATCCTAAAAAAAACAGAAACAATTCACAATCTAACACATTAATGATCATACAAATGTGCTTTTCATGTCATACTTCTAAGCATACGTTTCCTCAAATAAAGTGCTGATTTTAAGTATGTAAGCAGGGACCAACCCACCCAGGTATTTAGGTATAATGTGTATACTTTTATGCCTTTTTTTCTCACAAAATAAAGTAAATGATACCGATACTAACACAAAAAACATAATCAATGTGATGCATTATAAAGTAAATATGTTATAGAATGTAATCAAGGAAGGAAGTGCATGAACATCATATATTTACCCACTTCCTTTTTTCACGTTTCTTCTGGACTTCACACAGCCTAACTCACTTGGTTTAAGAGTCCTCAAACTTAAATAATGTGTACAACTAACTGAAAAATATTTTGCTTAAACATTTATTTGTATTTACTTTCATTTGATCACTCCAAATGGATAAACACAACATTGTTGGGATGCATTGTGTTTCCTTTTACCCACATTATAACATTTTTCCTTTGAATTGCCAATGACGTGCACATGATTATAATTTGAAAATCGATTATAGTGTGGGCATTTTTTTAGTTGATCTTTAAAGATTTTGAATATACCTCAAATGCCTAACTAAATCTGATTTATCACTTAATGCGTACACATGAAGAATATTTCTAAGTCAATTCTTCATTACCTTTTATTGAACAGCTAATTTTTCAATACAGAAAACTAACCTTTTCACATAATCACCAATAGAAACTATGAACTTTACTTAACTAACTTCACTTCAAAATTCTTAAGTTCTATGTGACAATACTTTACTTAATGCCAGCAAAGGTTTATCCCATATCTATCTTTCTTGTTTCCCTTAACAAAGGCCAGACACCAAAAACAAATACAGGACCATGTGAATACACATTTTTGCCCTGAAAAAAAGCATGAATGTAAAACCTGTGTAGGCAAAGGTACCATTTTCAACCTGCACTGTAACAATATCAGGTTCTCAAACCTTGGAGTGAACTATATTGACTTTTAATAAAGCACTTTACAACTACCAGAATCAAGACTTGAATGACACCTTTATTATTCATAATGCCTCATATATACCTCTGATTTTAGCCTTAATATTTCTTTCACGTTCATCTTATTCACATTCTACTCTGGAATCTGATGCACTTGTCAAACAGCCTTGACAGGATCAATATCATTACTGTAGGTTTTTGTTAATGGGACAGGAATCCCTAGAAATTAGTCTGCATGCTTCACGGGTTCACGTGAGTACATTTTAAACCCATTACACAGCCACACACCACTTATCACACTAGTACTCCGAAACTCCCTTCATGTATATTGTCCTACTATTAAAGACACAATAAAACGTGCCCTCCAAATTCCAAACACTCTCTTCGATCTTTCTTAACTGATCAAAAAGCATCCATACACCTACAAACATGATCCCTTACCCTTGTCTCTTTTCATCTTTCTCAAAAACTCTCTGTTTCTGTACATACTTTCATCGACCGACCCCTTTTCCCTTTGTATTTGTTTCATCTGGATATTCCTGGTGGAAGCATACTGTAATACTGAAACCCAAAGTATTCTTCAGTTGCATCAGGCTACAAAGATCAACATCTGACTCTCAAGATTTAATTTCTCAAATGTTTTTTAATATGCATATAGATTTTATTGCAGGTATCTTAATGTCTTTCTATAGTCAATAGGATGTCCCTTAGTTAACACGTGTTTTGGCCTATGGGCCTTTCTCAAAACAGGACTCTATCCTAGAACAGTAATTTACAATTCTAGCTATACATTAATACACAAAAGACACATTTCAATAATCAACAGAAATTAAAGGTTTGGCGAAGGTAGGATTCGAGGGAAAAGAACAAAACCAGAAAGCGTATTTCTGAACACATGTTTCGGCCTATGGGCCTTTCTCAAAACAGTACTCTATCCTAGAACAGTAATTTACAATTCTAGCTATACATTAATACACAAAAGACATATTTCAATTATCTACAGATATTAAAGGGTTGGCGAAATTAGGATTCGAGGGAAAAGAACAAAAACAGAAAGCGCATTTCATTAGTTGTGCTTTACTAATTTCATCATGATAACATCAATTTTAGATTTCTCTTTCTCACGTCTTTGCTTGAACAAATATAATTTTCCTATTAAGCTTTCAGATATAACCGGAGAGAACTATCTCCTTTATTCATAGTGGTTCATACGTTCAGTACTCTCCATATGTATTATTCATGCGTCATACTCACCAATCTTGTTAAGCGTAAGTAGTTGGTTAGTTGATAGTTTTTAGGTTCTAGAACGTTCCTGGGTTAGTTTGCTGTTTCTATAATAGAATTGATTGATATTAGGCATAAGACTCCTATTATACGATGATAGTGTTTTTTACTAGGATTATTCCTTTTATTGAGAGAATCATGTCAATTATCATTGGGTTCCTCTCTCCTATGTGCGTTTGTCAATTTCATTGGTCAAAATATTGGGGTTCTTGGGGTCCATGCCCCACCCCCATATATTCCATTCTTGGCGATATGCTTCTTCCCTAAGTTTAAACATCTCAGACAAATAAACATGTTTGTTCAGCTTTTGTTCACCTGGTTAAAATTATGGAGTTCTTAGGGTCCGTGCCCCACCCTGACACATTCAAGTCTTAACGTTATACTTATTCTCTCAGTTTAAACCCATCAAACATTTAAACATATTTGTTCAACGTCCATTCGCCTAAAAACGCTATATTTTGTACCAATGGTACGCAGTCTTACTAGCCTTAGTCTTGGAATCAATTCCACACTCAATCACATCTCATAGCTTTGACACAGTCGCCATTTTGAAATTGTTTATATACTGGTGGGTGTTACCCACTGTATCCCCACTGACGTGCATGTTATCATACCGCCTCCTTCAACGTCGCGCTGCGTCACCCCCTACAGTTGTTATTCTGAAAACATGCATTCAAACACTCATCAAATACCCAAGTCTCTCTCTGAAATTATATTATTGATGTCTGAATTTAACTCTGTATTTTAGGCTATCCCTTATGCTTACACTATTGCTTGTGCATGTATGTTTAAACAGAATAGTTTTTCTTGACTTTTTCTGTTATTGCATTTTAGTTGGTACACAAATAAGTATTATTTCTGTTATTGCATTTTAGTTGGTACAAAAATAAGTATTACTCATATGTATTACAAATAAACCAAATTCCCATAAATGTAATTTACACTATCCCCCTACATTGCATGCTATTTATCACACCACTTTCTGCCACTTGCATATGATGTACTTGGAGTAAACAAAAACCTAATTTAGAGCCGAGTGCTCTTCTAGGAATATCCCTATTTATCCGAGATTTCTGCATGTTGAATTTATGATTCATCAATTTTCCTTAATGTTACAATAACTATAATTAGAACCGCATTGGAATGAAACTAAGAGAAAGTGCATGATAGCCATAATGGCATTAAATAATTTCATACAATGATGCCAAGGTAATTTTTCTCTAAGTACCATCTTGCAACTGTATTTCTTATTTGCTATATGGAGCAGAAGTTTGGGGAAGCTACTTTGCTAGAGAACTGGAAAAATTGAAAGCCAAAATATTGAAGATCTTATTGAGAATGCCCAACCATATCCCTGTGAGAATGTAATTTAAATAGTGTTAACAGTAGAGTACAATACATGAAGGCAATCTTGTATGTAAAACTGTCAAGATTAAATAACAGCACCTTTATAGTTAAGATAATAGAACAATATGAGCTGTCAAATAACAACAAATTTGGCATCCAAAAAGAGGATAGATATTGCAGATTATGTGGCATGAATATAATTGAATCTGCCAAGCATATTTTATGTGAATGTGAAAATCTATTATTCTTACTGCTTGAATATCTCCTTGCTTACGATAATACAAAAAATAATTTTAACCTAAGTGAAATTTGTAAAAGACTACTAGAGGGTAACAATATACATTTTCTTTTTTATATGATGACATTTTATGCAGTGGTTTTAAAGATTTTAAAATAACTATTTTATGGAATTTTGTTTTTTAAATGGATGTTTTAAAAGCGAATATTTTAGATTTTAGATTTCTGATAATAATGGTTGATGATGTGATGTATGAAGATGTCTAAATATGCAATGCCTTGCTTACTGTGAGCATATTATAAATAAATAGATAAAATAAATAACAATAATTACCATCTGCTAACAAAGAAGATTTTTTAGCATCCTAATCCTGTCCTTTTACAAAAAAGAACCCGTCTCATGATCAACATTGAGACCGAGTTCTGTCGGCCAAAATCTAGATATCATTCTTGCTTCAGTTTGTCTTAAAAAACGCTCTTTATTTCCTCCTCACTTACTTACTGAGACCTTTCTAAGCCATATAAATCGCACATTTGGACCCAAAAGGGATTTTACCCATGCAGGTTTTCCCAAATACCAGTTGTAGAGGGGATGAAAGAATCTGTGAGTTTGTGTGACGCTGAAACCCTGAACAGTCAGAGATTATTCTCTCCTCCTATTTTCTATTTCTATTTTCTAAGTGCTTGGAACGTGCCGAAAGCCTGCAGGCATCAGGGCGCAGAGAAAGCCCAAGAATAAAAGTTTGCATGAGAGGATGGACAGTTGGATTTTAGGTAAGCCGTAGCTATGGCCTGAGAGTGCCCTGTTACCTTGGAGTTCACTGGAATAAGAACGTTTTCAGTGATTTCCTAAAAGTGAAGTAATTTCCTTCCTGTCTCAGGGTTGCTGGGAGCCTATTCCAAAATGTGGCTGCCCTGACCGGAAAAGCTCTGCCTCGACCCGCTTCCCGTTTGACCTCTGGGACCGCCAGGAGACCTACATCTGCTGATCTAAGGCTTTTCTTTGGTATATAGAGCGAGAATTTGTCTTTGAAATAGGTTGGAGCCACGCCAAATAGGCATCTGTGTACAATTGTCATGGCCTTAAAATTGACTCTCTCTTCTATTCTATGCCAATGAAGATCCTTCTTTCCTGCCGATATGTGTTCACCGTATTTAGTTTTCTTAACTATACGGACAGCATCGTTCTGTAGGACCTGACATCTCTGTAACTCCCTCTTTGTGGCTCCCATTAACAAAGCTTTACCATAATCTAGGCGAGATATTTGCTGTATTTGCTTTGTTAATGTAGGGTCTGATGGCTCTTAGGAGGCATGAATAATACGTATTGTTTTCAGCTAAGTAGTTGACTTGGGCTTCAGCACCCACGGATGCTTCCACCATCATCCCCAGTGTTTTGACTTGTGGTAGCACTGAGATGATGGCTTCTTTTATAGCAAACTCCTTGTATTGTGCTCCTAACTTAGATCTTGCTTGACGGGATCCAAAAATCATAAGTTCTGTCTTGTTATTATTGAGACACATCCAGTGTCTCTGCATCCAGATGTCGATGACCTTATAAACCTGCTCTATTTTGGCACTATCTGTTACATAATCTCCTGTTAATTCAAAGACAAGCTGTGTATCGTCGGCGTAGTTAGTGAAAAATACACCAATGCTTTCCAGTAGGTCACAGAGGCTTTGCATGTTAAATAACAATGGAGACAGACTTGCTCCTTGAGGGACTCCAAACAGGATAAGGGCCGCTTCTGAGAATTTATCTCCCCAATGAATTCTTGCCTTCCTGTCACTCAGGAAGGACGCTAGCCAGGCTAATGCTGGTGGAGAGCACCCTACAATTTTATCTAGTGCAGCTTGGAGTAACTGGTGATCAACCAGCTCGAACGCCGCGCTGAGGTCCAGAAGCATGAGCAGCCCCGATTTGCCCCTGTCAATCAATTCCAGCATGTGTGACAGTAAGTCAAGCATAGCTGACTCTGTCCTGTGAGCTGTTCTAAAACCCGATTGCTGATTTTGGAGCATCTCAAGAGTTTCCACGTGTTTTTGCAACTGGTTTGTGGCGATTTTATCCAATATCTTCAAGATAAAATTTGAATTGGTTATAGGACGTAGGTTACTTGGATCCTTGGGGTCCAGACCTGCCTTCTCGACTAGGGGAGTAATTGTGACCTCTTTAATGGTTTTTGGCACTATTCCCTCTATGAACGAGGTGTTAATTATTCCAGTAAGAGTGGGTGCGAAAAGTTCTTTGTTGTCCAGTATGATCTTTGTGGGAGTGTATTTTCCGCACAGGAAGTTGGTTTCATTTTGGCCAACAGCAGTCAAAAATCCTCCTCCGTAATAGCTGCAAAACTGAAGCTTTCTTTACTTTCAGGTAGAGGGTTTTCTGTGGGGAGGGCTCCTGAACTAGTGGTGTCCCTTGCCTGTATGATGTTATTTCTGGCTTTTAACATTTTAGCGGCAAAAGCTTCTTGCACTCTATCGCAGTCTTCTTTGGAAGGATTATGGGCTGGGGAGAGCACCTTGGGTTTTTCAATTATCTTAAGTATTTTGAAAAGTTTGCTAGTTGAGTTAGCAGCTGCCTCAATTTCTTTGTTATAATAATTTGATTTAGCTTCTTTAACTGCCTTTCTATACTCATTATCTGTACGTTTCCAATATTCCCTATTTTCTTGGGTTTGGTTCCGTAGCCATACTCTTTCCTTGGCGCATTTCGCTTGTTTAAGTGTATTGATTTCGTTATTGTACCATTTACATTGGTTATTATTTTTCCTGACGGACTTTTTTTTTAATGGGGCATGCTTATCTATTAACTTTTGCAAATGTGTGGTGTATTTCGATAACATGAGCTTGCAGCTATCATTTTCTGCAAATGACTCATAACATTGCTATAGACATGGCTTTAGAAGCTCGGGCCCTAAATTCTTGAAATTTCTGCTCCAAATTTTCACATGACGGTTCTCCTGTTTTTTTTAGGTGGGGGTTCTAATATTATCTCAAAGATGACCAGACTATGGTCTGACCAAATGCAAGGCTCAGTAGAGACCTGTGCTGATTGTAAGTTATTTGTACAAATCCAGTCCAGCTGATTCCCTTGAGGTGTTGTGGGTTCGTTCTTTATTATATGGAAACCTGTGTTGTTCAAGGCACTTTCCAATGCCATAGCCTCTTTATCTGTTGGGTTCCCCCTCCACCTGTTCATGTCACCCACTAATAAGGTGGAGGAGTTTGCCGAAACTAGCTTGCTGATTTGAACAGCAACCTCGTTATCAAAATCCGAGATTAGAGAGGGGGGTCTGTATACCATAATGATATTCAGACAGTTGTTAGGTGTGTGGGTCAGCTTTAGTTGAATAGTCACACATCCTATACATTCAAAGCTGGCTTTGAAAAGGTGTATAGCCTCTTTGGTTATTACTGCCACTCCACCACCCTGTCCCTTGTCTCTATTTTTATTATACATAATGTATCCCTCTAAGACAGCATTTAAGGCAACTGGACCAATAGGCTCCTTCAGCCATGTTTCTGTTAAACAAAGAAGGTCTAAGTCCCTCTCTTTAATTAAATCGTGGACACTAAGGGCGTGTTTGTTTAGTGAGCGCGTGTTTAGGAGGCCTATTTATTAGGGTTACAGTGTTTTGCATGCAGGCTTTTCTCTGCCTGGTCATGCTGTTAAGCTGTTTTGTAGACCTCTCCATGCTACCTTTGACACACAGTTGTGCAGGTATATTATTGAAATGTTGCGGGAAGTCAACAACTTCCTGCTTACTTATCGTCTCCATAGGGGGCTCCATCATTGAAGTTCCTGGGGCCAGCACTCTACGTGCCTGGAAAGCCTCCAATGGGCTCTTAGATCTTAGGGTCAACGACAAGGTGGGCGGAGAGGGACACTACTGCTCGCTATGGCTACATCCATGGGGCGTTCAGGGGTGCTGGCTCGCTTACCTCTGGGGGCCTCCTGGCACCTCCTTACACAGAATGAAGAAGAGTGTGCCTGCCCGTGCGTGCCGGCGCGTTCGCGCCGGGTTTCAGGAGAAATGGGATTGGATGACTACAATCCTGCTGGGGATTGTAGTTTTCTTAGGCCCTGAAAGCTTGCAGAGGAAAACAACGTTCCTCTAATTCTGCTTGCGTTTTGTTTTTACCAAAAGTGATGCCTTAAGCTAACATTTACCTTCCAGATAAAAGCACAATTATGAAAACAAATAATCCAGTTACTACGAAAGTTTAACAAAATTTAAAACATAAAACAGCTAAAAGTTAGAATGCCTCCGACAAAGTATCTACAATTTTCTACAAGCAAAATTTAAAATAGGATTCTGTTCGGTCTTGCCTGGCACACTGCTTTTATACTGAGGCAGACTGTGCTTGCCCGTGTGCGCCGGCTCGTTCGCGCCTGCTATCAGGAGAAATGGGATAGGATGACTACAATCCTGCTGGGGATTGTAGTTTCCTTAGGCCCTGAAAGCGTGAAGAGGAAAACAACGTTCCTCTAGTTCTGCTCGCGTTTTGTTTTTACCAAAAGTGATGCCTTAAGCTAGCGTTTACCTTCCAGGTAAAAGCACAATTATAAAACCAAGTAATGCAGTTACTACGAAAGTTTAACGAAATTTTAAATATAGAACAGCTAAAAGTTAGAATGCTTCTGACAAAGTATCTACAATTTTCTACAAGCAAAATTTAAAATAAGATTCTGTTTGGTCTTGCCTGGCACACTGCTTTTATACTAAAGCAGACTGTGCCTGCCCGTGCGCACAGGCGCGTTTGCACCGGGTTTCAGGAGAAATGGGATTGGATGACTACAATCCTGCTGGGGATTGTAGTTTTCTTAGGGCCTGAAAGCGTGCAGAGGAAAACAACGTTCCTCTAGTTCTGCTTGCGCTTTGTTTTTACCAAAAGTGATGCCTTAAGCTAGCGTTTACCTTCCAGAAAAAAAGCACAATTATAAAAACATATAATGCAGTTACTACGAAAGTTTAACAAAATTTAAAACATAAAACAGCTAAAAGTTAGAATGCCTCCGACAAAGTATCTACAATTTTCTACAAACAAAATTTAAAATAGGATTCTGTTTGGTCTTGCCTGGCACACTGCTTTTATACTGAAGCAGACTGTGCCTGCCCGCGCGCACAGGCACGGTCGCGCCGGGTTTCAGGAGAAATGGGATTGGATGACTACAATCCTGCTGGGGATTGTAGTTTTCTTAGGCCCTGAAAGCGTGCAGAGGAAAACAACGTTCCTCTAGTTCTGCTTGCGCTTTGTTTTTACCAAAAGTGATGCCTTAAGCTAGCGTTTACCTTCCAGATAAAAGCACAATTATAAAAACAAATAATCCAGTTACTACGAAAGTTTAACGAAATTTAAAACATAAAACAGCTAAAAGTTAGAATGCCTCTGACAAAGTATCTACAATTTTCTACAAGCAAAATTTAAAATAGGATTCTGTTCGGTCTTGCCTGGCAGACTGCTTTTATACTTAAGCAGACTGTGCCTGCCCGTGTGCGCCGGCTCATTCGCGCCTGGTATCAGGAGAAATGGGATTGGATGACTACAATCTTGCTGGGGATTGTATTTTTCTTAGGCCCTGAAAGCTTGCAGAGGAAAACAATGTTCCTCTAATTCTGCTTGCGTTTTGTTTTTACCAAAAGTGATGCCTTAAGCTAACATTTACCTTCCAGATAAAAGCACAATTATAAAAACAAATAATGCAGTTACTACGAAAGTTTAACAAAATTCAAAACATAAAACAACTAAAAGTTAGAATGCCTCTGACAAAGTATCTACAATTTTCTACAAGCAAAATTTAAAATAGGATTCTGTTCGGTCTTGCCTTGCACACTGCTTTTATACTGAAGCAGACTGTGCCTGCCCGTGCGCACCAGCGCGTTCGCGCCGGGTTTCAGGAGAAATGGGATTGGATGACTACAATCCTGCTGGGGATTGTAGTTTTCTGATGCCCTGTAAACATGCAGAGGAAAACAACGTTTCTCTAGTTCTGCTCGCGTTTTGTTTTTACCAAAAGTGATGCCTTAAGCTAGCGTTTACCTTCCAGATAAAAGCACAATTATAAAAACAAATAATCCAGTTACTACGAAAGTTTAACAAAATTTAAAACATAAAACAGCTAAAAGTTAGAATGCCTCTGACAAAGTATCTACAATTTTCTACAAGCAAAATTTAAAATAGGATTCTGTTCGGTCTTGCCTGGCACACTGCTTTTATACTGATGCAGACTGTGCCTGCCCGTGTGCGCCGGCTCGTTCGCGCCTGGTATCAGGAGAAATGGGATAGGATGACTACAATCCTGCTGGGGATTGTAGTTTTCTTAGGCCCTGAAAGCGTGCAGAGGAAAACAACGTTCCTCTAGTTCTGCGCTCTTTTTGTTTTTACCAAAAGTGATGCCTTAAGCTAGCGTTTACCTTCCAGGTAAAAGCACAATTATAAAACCAAATAATGCAGTTACTATGAAAGTTTAACGAAATTTAAAATATAAAACAGCTAAAAGTTAGAATGCTTCTGACAAAGTATCTACAATTTTCTACAAGCAAAATTTAAAATAGGATTCTGTTTGGTCTTGCCTGGCACACTGCTTTTATACTGAAGCAGACTGTGCCTGCCCGTACGCACAGGCGCGTTTGCGCCGGGTTTCAGGAGAAATGGGATTGGATGACTACAATCCTGCTGGGGATTGTAGTTTTCTTATGGCCTGAAAGCGTGCAGAGGAAAACAACGTTCCTCTAGTTCTACTTGCGCTTTGTTTTTACCAAAAGTGATGCCTTAAGCTAGCGTTTACCTTCCATATAAAAGCACAATTATAAAAACATATAATGCAGTTACTACGAAAGTTTAACGAAATTTAAAACATAAAACAGCTAAAAGTTAGAATGCCTCTGACAAAGTATCTACAATTTTCTACAAACAAAATTTAAAATAGGATTCTGTTTGGTCTTGCCTGGCACACTGCTTTTATACTGAAGCAGACTGTGCCTGTCCGTGCGTGCCGGCGCGTTCGCGCCGGGTTTCAGGAGAAATGGGATTGGATGACTACAATCCTCCTGGGGATTGTAGTTTTCTGATGCCCTGTAAGCATGCAGAGGAAAACAACGTTCCTCTAGTTTTGCTCGCATTTTGTTTTTACCAAAAGTGATGCCTTAAGCTAGTGTTTACCTTCCAGATAAAAGCACAATTATAAAAACAAATAATCCAGTTACTACGAAAGTTTAACGAAATTTAAAACATAAAACAGCTAAAAGTTAGAATGCCTCTGACAAAGTATCTACAATTTTCTACAAGCAAAATTTAAAATAGGATTCTGTTCGGTCTTGCCTGGCACACTGCTTTTATACTGAAGCAGAATGTACCTGCCCGTGTGCGCCGGCTCATTCGCGCCTGGTATCAGGAGAAATGGGATTGGATGACTACAATCCTTCTGGGGATTGTAGTTTTCTTAGGCCCTGAAAGCGTGCAGAGGAAAACAACGTTCCTCTAGTTCTGCTCGCGTTTTGTTTTTACCAAAAGTGATGCCTTAAGCTAGCGTTTACCTTCCAGATAAAAGCACAATTATAAAAACAAATAATCCAGTTACTACGAAAGTTTAAAGAAATTTAAAATAGGATTCTGTTCGGTCTTGCCTGGCAGACTGCTTTTATACTGAAGCAGACTGTGCCTGCCCGTGTGCGCCGGCTCATTCGCGCCTGGTATCAGGAGAAATGGGATTGGATGACTACAATCCTGCTGGGGATTGTAGTTTTCTTAGGCCCTGAAAGCTTGCAGAGGAAAACAACGTTCCTCTAATTCTGCTTGCATTTTGTTTTTACCAAAAGTGATGCCTTAAGCTAACATTTACCTTCCAGATAAAAGCACAATTATAAAAACAAATAATGCAGTTACTACGAAAGTTTAACAAAATTCAAAACATAAAACAACTAAAAGTTAGAATGCCTCTGACAAAGTATCTACAATTTTCTACAAGCAAAATTTAAAATAGGATTCTGTTCGGTCTTGCCTTGCACACTGCTTTTATACTGAAGCAGACTGTGCCTGTCCGTGCGCACCAGCGCGTTCGCGCCGGGTTTCAGGAGAAATGGGATTGGATGACTACAATCCTGCTGGGGATTGTAGTTTTCTGATGCCCTGTAAACATGCAGAGGAAAACAACGTTTCTCTAGTTCTGCTCTCGTTTTGTTTTTACCAAAAGTGATGCCTTAAGATAGCGTTTACCTTCCAGATAAAAGCACAATTATAAAAACAAATAATCCAGTTACTACGAAAGTTTAACAAAATTTAAAACATAAAACAGCTAAAAGTTAGAATGCCTCTGACAAAGTATCTACAATTTTCTACAAGCAAAATTTAAAATAGGATTCTGTTCGGTCTTGCCTGGCACACTGCTTTTATACTGATGCAGACTGTGCCTGCCCGTGTGCGCCGGCTCGTTCGCGCCTGGTATCAGGAGAAATGGGATAGGATGACTACAATCCTGCTGGGGATTGTAGTTTTCTTAGGCCCTGAAAGCGTGCAGAGGAAAACAACGTTCCTCTAATTCTGCTCGCTTTTTGTTTTTACCAAAAGTGATGCCTTAAGCTAGCATTTACCTTCCAGGTAAAAGCACAATTATAAAACCAAATAATGCAGTTACTACGAAAGTTTAACGAAATTTAAAATATAAAACAGCTAAAAGTTAGAATGCTTCTGACAAAGTATCTACAATTTTCTACAAGCAAAATTTAAAATAGGATTCTGTTTGGTCTTGCCTAGCACACTGCTTTTATACTGAAGCAGACTGTGCCTGCCCGTGCGCACAGGCGCGTTTGCGCCGGGTTTCAGGAGAAATGGGATTGGATGACTACAATCCTGCTGGGGATTGTAGTTTTCTTATGGCCTGAAAGCGTGCAGAGGAAAACAACGTTCCTCTAGTTCTACTTGCGCTTTGTTTTTACCAAAGTTGATGCCTTAAGCTAGCGTTTACATTCCATATAAAAGCACAATTATAAAAACATATAATGCAGTTACTACGAAAGTTTAACGAAATTTAAAACATAAAACAGCTAAAAGTTAGAATGCCTCTGACAAAGTATCTACAATTTTCTACAAACAAAATTTAAAATAGGATTCTGTTTGGTCTTGCCTGGCACACTGCTTTTATACTGAAGCAGACTGTGCCTGCCCGTGCGCACAGGCACGTTCGCGCCGGCTTTCAGGAGAAATGGGATTGGATGACTACAATCCTGCTGGGGATTGTAGTTTTCTTAGGCCCTGAAAGCGTGCAGAGGGAAACAACGTTCCTCTAGTTCTGCTCGCGCTTTGTTTTTACCAAAAATGATGCCTTAAGCTAGCGTTTACCTTCCAGATAAAAGCACAATAATAAAAACAAATAATGCAGTTACTACGAAAGTTTAACGAAATTTAAAACATAAAACAGCTAAAAGTTAGAATGCCTCCGACAAAGTATCTACAATTTTCTACAAGCAAAATTTAAAAAAGGATTCTGTTCGGTCTTGCCTGGCACACTGCTTTTATACTGAAGCAGACTGTGCCTGTCCGTGCATGCCGGCGCGTTCGCGCCGGGTTTCAGGAGAAATGGGATTGGATGACTACAATCCTCCTGGGGATTGTAGTTTTCTGATGCCCTGTAAGCATGCAGAGGAAAACAACGTTCCTCTAGTTCTGCTCGCGTTTTGTTTTTACCAAAAGTGATGCCTTAAGCTAGTGGTAACCTTCCAGATAAAAGCACAATTATAAAAACAAATAATCCAGTTACTACGAAAGTTTAACGAAATTTAAAACATAAAACAGCTAAAAGTTAGAATTTCTCTGACAAAGTATCTACAATTTTCTACAAGCAAAATTTAAAATAGGATTCTGTTCGGTCTTGCCTGGCACACTGCTTTTATACTGAAGCAGACTGTACCTGCCCGTGTGCGCCGGCTCATTCGCGCCTGGTATCAGGAGAAATGGGATTGGATGACTACAATCCTTCTGGGGATTGTAGTTTTCTTAGGCCCTGAAAGCGTGCAGAGGAAAACAACGTTCCTCTAGTTCTGCTCGCGTTTTGTTTTTACCAAAAGTGATGCCTTAAGCTAGCGTTTACCTTCCAGATAAGAGCACAGTTATAAAAACAAATAATGCAGTGAATACGAAAGTTTAACGAAATTTAAAACATAAAACAGCTAAAAGTTAGAATGCGTCTGACAAAGTATCTACAATTTTCTACAAGCAAAATTTAAAATAGGATTCTGTTTGGTCTTGCCTGGCACACTGCCTTTATACTGAAGCAGACTGTGCCTGCCCGTGCGCACAGGCGCGTTCACGCCGGATTTCAGGAGAAATGCGATTGGATGACTACAATCCTCCTGGGGATTGTAGTTTTCTTAGGCCCTGAAAGCGTGCAGAGGAAAACAACGTTCCTCTAGTTCTGCTCGTGCTTTGTTTTTACCAAAAGTGATGCCTTAAGCTAGCGTTTACCTTCCAGATAAAAGCACAATTATAAAAACAAATAATGCAGTTACTAGGAAAGTTTAACGAAATTTAAAACATAAAACAGCTAAAAGTTAGAATGCCTCTGACAAAGTATCTACAATTTTCTACAAGCAAAATTCAAAATAGGATTCTGTTTGGTCTTGCCTGGCACACTGCCTTTATACTGAAGCAGACTGTACCTGCCTGTGCGCAAAGGCGCGTTCGCGCCGGGTTTCAGGAGAAATGCGATTGGATGACTACAATCATGCTGGCAATTGTAGTTTTCTTAGGCCCTGAAAGCGTGCAGAGGAAAACAACGTTCCTCTAGTTCTGCTCGCGCTTTGTTTTTACCAAAAGTGATGCCTTAAGCTAGCGTTTACCTTCCAGATAAAAGCACAATTATAAAAACAAATAATGCAGTTACTACGAAAGTTTAACGAAATTTAAAACATAAAACAGCGAAAAGTTAGAATGCCTCTGACAAAGTATCTACAATTTTCTACAACCAAGATTTAAAATAGGATTCTGTTTGGTCTTGCCTGGCACACTGCTTTTATACTGAAGCAGACTGTGCCTCCCCGTGCGCACAGGCGCGTTCGCGCCGGGTTTCAGGAGAAATGGGATTGGATGACTACAATCCTGCTGGGGATAGTAGTTTTCTTAGGCCCTGAAAGCGTGCAGAGGAAAACAACGTTCCTCTAGTTCTGCTCGTGCTTTGTTTTTACCAAAAGTGATGCCTTAAGCTAGCGTTTACCTTCCAGATAAAAGCACAATTATATAAACAAATAATGCAGTTACTACGAAAGTTTAACAAAATTTAAAACATAAAACAGCTAAAAGTTAGAATGCCTCTGACAAAGTATCTACAATTTTCTACAAGCAAAATTTAAAATAGGATTCTGTTTGGTCTTGCCTGGCACACTGCCTTTATATAGAAGCAGACTGTGCCTGCCCGTGCGCACAGGCGCGTTCGCGTCGGGTTTCAGGAGAAATGGGATTGGATGACTACAATCCTGCTGGGGATTGTAGTTTTCTTAGGGCCTGAAAGCGTGCAGAGGAAAACAACGTTCCTCTAGTTCTGCTCGCGCTTTGTTTTTACCAAAAGTGATGCCTTAAGCTTGCTTTTACCTTCCAGATAAAAGTACAATTATAAAAACAAATAATGCAGTTACTACGAAAGTTTAATGACATTTGAAAACATAAAACAGCTAAAAGTAAGAATGCCTCTGACAAAGTATCTACAATTTTCTACATGCAAAATTTAAAATAGGATTCTCTCTCCTAACTCCTAGATGTCTTTTTCTCAATCTACCAAAGGTAATGTGGTCCTTTATACTACCAACTCTCAGTATTTGTCTCCAACTCCCACCTGCTTTTTGACCTTTTAGCTTTATTTGAATGCTTGTATTGCTTTCGATCATGAAATGTTTCTAGCCTCCATTGAGACCAGCAACATCCAGAGAAATGCTGAACTTCATTAAATCAATGTTCCTACAATGGAAAAACAACCATGAGGAGTATCTTTTGATCGTAAATGAAGACATTGTCTAACCGCTGGCACGAAAAAGAAGTCCAACAAAGTATCAGTTATTTACGATTCGTTTTTTCAATAATCCTTAAAAAAAAATTGCAATTTCAGTTTTTTAACATGGAAGTTCTTCTCAGTGAGAGGGTTCTCAAAGACTTGTGGACGTCCTTATTCCTTAGAGCGTACACAATGGGATTGAATAGTGGAGTTGCTGCTGTGTAAAGCAGTGAGAGGGCTTTGTTGAGATTCAGAGACTGGCCTTGTGCAGGAACCATATATATGCTTATTAGTGTCCCAAAGTAAGTGACAACAACAGCGAGGTGAGAGCTGCAGGTGGAGAAGGCCCTGTGCCTTCCTTGGGAAGAAGGGATTTTAAGAATGTCAGAGATGATATGGATGTATGATGCAATGATCACCAGCAGAGACACTGAGGTAACAACTGTCGAAATCACAAAAACCTCCATTTCAACAAGGGAGGTATCGGAGCATGATGCTTTTATAAGTGAACCGAAATCACAGAAGAAGTGGTCAATGAAGCTCTGCCTGGAGAACTGTAGCATGCAGAGAAAAATGCTGGTGATTGTTGTAGAGAGAAAGCCAGTCAACCACGCAGCCACAGCCAGCTGGAGACAAAGTTGTTTGCCCATGAGAACCACGTAATGTAATGGACGGCAGATAGCCACATATCTATCATAGGCCATCACTGTAAGAAGTAAGTACTCAGTGATCACCAGGAAACCAGAAATGTGAAACTGTGAGATGCAACCGGAAAAAGAAATAGGAGATCCTTCAGTCAGCATGCCACTGAGCATCAAAGGAGCAATTGCGGTTGTGTACCAGACCTCAACGAAGGACAAATTGACAAGAAAGAAATACATTGGAGAGTGAAGGTGAGAATCAGAAGACACAACAGCAATTATGAGGATGTTTCCAATAACTGTTAATATGTAAATGGTAAGAAACACTGTGAAAAGGAACGGCTTCAGTTCAGGACGGATCTGAAATCCCAGCAGTTGGAATTCTGTGACACTGGTTATGTTCCCCAAACATGCCTTGTCAACCATGGCCATCATCTAAAATAGGGAAAACTGTGTTTTAATGTAATATAGTTATTGTTGTGGCATGCCCATTCAGTGTACCAGAGAATACATTTATGTTTCTTACATTTACAATACAGATGCAGCACAAACCAATTCCAATACATTCACTTTATGGCATAATCATCACAATTTATTTACTTGTTTGTCTGTTTATTTGTAGTACTCTGGCCTTGGTGAAAGGGGAGAAGGACCCCTCTCAGCCGGGGCGGGAGGCACAGAGAGAAATCCAGAGCTAGCCTTAAGCCTAAGGGCCAGACTTGTTAAGAAGGTCTCAGTTACTGTTACCCCCCTTGTGCCAGTATGTTATTGTGCAGCCTATCCTTGGCTCATGCCATACCGTTTCTGCTTGCTAGACTATTTTTTCCTCTGACAGAATCAACCAAACTGAGCCAATGCAAAGCAGCAAAGAAGATAATCACCCTCCAATGACCCATATGAACAACAAGAAATTCAGAGAGGCCAAGACCTGAAAGAGAGAGAGCAACTGAGCCGAGCCAAGGAAGCAACAAAGATAAGCACCCTCTAACACCCCACGTGAACAACAATCAATTTGGAGAAGCCGAGACCTGAAATGGGACAGCAAGCTTCCAGACAGTACCGCTCATGGCATTACTGTGCTATTTATGGGGACACAGCATGGAGAACCACCCAAGCAGCTCCATCGCAGCAAGTACACATAGAGAAAGTGGGCAGGGCTCAACTTACCCAATTTGCTACAACTCCAGGGCAGAAAAGGAACATGCAGATTGGCTAGGGTCAGCAGGCAAGTGGCTGGGGGAAGGGAAGTAAAAATTGGGACAACAGGAAGCAGGAAGTAGTGGTTGTTCAGGTGAGGTTAGAGATGGAGGTTGACCAAGAGAGAAGCAGGAGGAAAGAAGGAGCAGAAAATTGTGGAAGCAATTTGTGGAGCAGGTGATGTATTTTCAGCAGAGTACAAATGGTTCTGTAGTGTGAGTGCCTGTACTTTTGTGGCAAGAGTGTATAGATAAGTTATTGTAAGGCATGTTTGGGAAGCAAATGTTACTGAGTGTCTTTGGGTAGTAGTAGTGCAGAGGTGAGAGTTGACACAATATGAAGGAGGGAGTAGTAATAATGTGTAGGATAGAGTATTAGTGTGGAGGCAGGACTAGTAATGTGGAGGTGGGAGTAGTAGTAGTGTGAGGAGGAGGTTTTGGTAGTGTGGAGGAGGTTGTAGTAGAAGAGTGGAGGAGGGTGTAGAGTAGTAGTAGTAGTAGGGAAGGGTAATACCAAAATCCTACACGAAAAAACAATAACTCCAAAAGAGAGTGAATGCACATTGTCAGGAAAGCGAGTTTAATTACGTACATATGGCCGGAACGGATTAGTCAGCTTTGTGAAGCTGAAAAATAACAATTCTTTCCTGTACTCAACAAAGTTACAGTTTTTATTTAAAAAAATTGATAATTTACCCAATTACACATACCAGTTACAATGTCAGCCCACAATCCCCATTGGCTAACCCTATGCAAGAAACCTAATCATCCCCTACATTCTCTAATCCCATTGGGTACATTTACAAACACAATCTCCTTCCCACATGGTCTCATTGTAATCGGTCATGACATCCTGAAATATTATTAGTTTATCAACTCAAAACAATTCATCAGTTGACTTGCCTCATTTGTCAGAGAACTTTAACCCAGTACGTGATGTGCATAGTCTGATAAGATTTCCTAAATTTGAGGGAGGAGAGAAAACAGTGACCATTCATTTGATAGCACAATAACCTCTTAATCGCCCCGGACAAGCTGGCGTCCCAAACTGTTACTTCTGCATTCCTTAGCCTCACCTTAATGCGACTTCCATCTTAAATCATATTGGCCCTCATTACGACCCTGGCGGAAAGTGACTGACCGGACCGCCACAGCGTAAATAGCGTTTCCGCCATTGCACGATGGAGCAAAGTGCAGCCCATTCCGACCCATCGGGCACGAGCACCACGCCACGGCGGAAGTGCAAAGTCCGCGATGGCGGAAATGACCCCAAAACGGCCCACACCGCCGCCGTACGACGCCCTAGGTGCAATACCGCCACCCCTCTTAGCGGTCACCGCAGTGTGCGCCTACCGGAAAGTACGGTGACCGGAAATATACGGAAACGGAAGTTAAAACATGGGCCCGGAACGGGAAACATCCCGGCGTACACCTATAAAACCACTAAAACCACACAACCACTAAAATCACTACCCTGAAACACACCCCAACCCGTCATCCACCCTAGCGAAACCAAGAAAAATGGGAAAAGTAGCGAAGAAAGCGTGCGACCGCAAGCGCCAGGTCCACTTCTCCCGTGAGGAACTCACCGTGCTAACAGAGACCCTCCAGGAGAATGCTGCCGTCGTCTTCTCCACGCAAATGACCAGAACGGCACTTGCAAACAAGAAGACCATATGGGCTCTGGTGGCACAGCGGGTAAGTGCGGTGGGGACCGCACCCCGCACCCCACAGCAATGCCGCAAGCGATGGGACGACCTGCGGATACGCGTCCGCAACATACTCTCTGCCAACCGCAACATTGCCACAGCCACCGGGGGAGGTCCTGAATCACCCATCAAGTTGACCCCCTGGGAAGAAATCTGTGCCTCCACCATCGGAATGGAGAGCATAGAGGGAGTCGGAGGGATGGAGAAAGGAGTGCAGACATCCGAAGATTCAGGTAGGTGGGCCAGATAAAACAATGCCAAATCCACACAGTCCATCCAAGTGAAGTACCATGCGTCCACATAGTGCAACAGAAACACATGTCCAGGAGAACGTCCACACACATCGGCCTGATAGCGCACGTTAAAACCCACAATAAATACATAAATAATTAAAAACCCCTAATACACGCACTACACGTGCAGCAGGCACACCCAAACTGCAGGCTGCCAAACAACTGCACCCTCACTCCACACACAAATCAAAGCACCTCCAAGGACCCTACCCAAATCACCCTCAGGTACCACCCCAATGCATGTGATACAATGCCATTCCAATTCCCACAGACCCATCAATAACCCTCGCCCTCCTTTACTCCACCACAGGGTCCGATCCAAACGACGAGCTACAGGACACCCCTACCAGCACACCTGCAAAGAGGGCCAAGACCAATGGCCAGAGACCCTCCACCTCAGCTGCACGCATCAAGACACGGCAGCAGCACAAATCAGGTGGCAGCACAGAGGAGGGAACAACAACAGGCACCCCAGCAGCCAGCATGCCCACAACACCACCACCACAGGTCCCCCCAATGGATGCCACAGAAGGCACTGCCTCTGGTGGCAGCAGCACCATAGGTGACACCCCATTGATGGCAGCATGCTCGGACACAGAAAACGGGGATGTCGAAGTCAGATCCATCCATGACCTGTCCCAATCCCCCTGTCTGTCCCATCCCGTACAACATGAGGATACCACGCAGGGGCACCCACAAGACGACGACTGGCCATCCCCCACAAGCCCTGTGGCAAGGCAACATGAGGACAACAGCCCCTCTGTGACACCCCCGCAAATGGCCATGGCCCAGCAGAGGCAACAGTCCCTCGACCAGTTAATCGTGCAACAGCAGCAAATGGCCACGCTCCTCAAGGACCATGCCGATGAATGTGGGGGCACTAAGGCAGACATAGAAACATCAACTGAGACACTTAGGGCAGAAATGGAGAGAGGTACAGAGACGCTAAGGGCACAAATGGAGAGTAGCACCGAGAGCCTAAGAGTCCAAATGGAGAGTAGCACCGAGAGCCTGAGAGTCCAAATGGAGAGTAGCACCGAGAGCCTGAGAGTCCAAATGGAGAGAAGCACCGAGAGCCTGAGGGGGGAACTGCATGCGACGTCCAAAGACGTATGTGCCGAACTTGCAGCAGTGCGCCGTGTGCTCACTGAGCTCTCGCAAACCCTTAGGGACATGCATGGACGTGAGCAGGCAGACACATCATCCGTTGCAAGTTCCGTCCAGGGCAGCCCCCAACGTAGATCTGGAAGGAACCTGCGCTCCACAGGCAGGGGTGCCCCTGATACCCGCAGAGGGGGCTTGCAATAGCGACAGCCCACTGACAATGAGCATCTTTGGACACTGGTGTTCGGGGGGAGGTAGGAGGGTGGAGGGGGTGTGTTGGGCTCACTTGGGTGGCGGGTCGATAGGGTGTTCAACATGACATCACATATGCCATAAAAAGTGCACGATCAACCAATGAGATGTGTGGACATTGATCTTTGTGTACTAGGCCATCATAGGCGTACAGTCCATATTGTGCATGTCCCAGACACACACAGTGCCACGAGTCCCGTGTCCATGTATCAGCCACCAGGCGTGAGTGCTAGAAGCATACATCAATGAGATGCTGACGAATGTCACGGGCCTCCGGTGCCTCGCAGACTCCATGAGGTGCTGCCACATCCCCACCCTCATCATGACCATCATCAGGTGCTTGCAGTTCTGCGTCAGGGGGCATGGGCACATTTCTACGTACGCACATGTTGTGGAGCATGACACATGCCATGACCATCTTTGCAACCTTCTCATGGCGGTACAGGAGTGCCCCGCCAGACCTGCTGAGGCAGCGGAAACGAGTCTTCAGTAGGCCGAATGCCTGTTCAATGACTACACGGGTACGTGAGTGGGCATGGTTGTAGTCCTCCTCATGCTGGTCCCGTGGGTTCCGGACTGGTGTGAGGAGCCATCTCTTCAGTGGATATCCAGCATCACCTGTATGTGGACGAGAAACGTATGATGTGGAATGCCATTGCCACGTACGCACACCCCCGCCCCTTCCTGCCAGGTCATTGCCAAATCACATACCCCACATAATCATGCATGTAATGAGACTCACCGAGTAGCCAGGATCTGTTCCCTGCGTGTCGCTCCATGTAGCGTGGTATTGTAGAGTTCCTCAAGACCATAGAATCATGGGTTGATCCAGGGAATCGGGCACAACAATGTGTAATGATCCTGTTGGAGTCACACACCATTTGTACATTCAGGGAATGAAATTGTTTTCGGTTGCGGTACTGGGCCTCCATGGCATGTGGGACGACCAATTCCACATGGGTGCAGTCGATGGCACCAATGCAACCCGGTATGCCGGCAAGTGCATGGAATCCCACTTTTGTGTTGGTAATTTCCTGCTCCGAGCGTGGTAGAGAGATGTAGTCGTCTGCGTGCTGCAGGAGGGCATCGAGCACTTGAAATAGTGTCCGTGAGAACAGTGGCTGAGAAATGCCATGCAACTGTCCGACTGTGTGCTGGTAGGTGCCTGTGGCCAGGAAGTGGAGTACAGACACCACCTTCAGTAGGGGTGGGATGGCGGTTGGGCTATCTATCATGCTGACAAGGTCAGCCTGTGTCATGTCCACAATGGCGGCTATGGTGTCCCAGTCCAAACGGTAGAGGGTGTGGATCTGCTCAGCAGTGAGGTCGAACGGATGTGCTCGGAGGCGTGGGATTGCGGGCTGCCTGCGTGGTGGTAGTGGCTGTGCTGGCGCCCCTTGCTGGCCCTGCCTTGGCCTCCTCCTCCTCCTGCGTCTCCTTCGTGCGGCCGGTTGCAGTTGGTGTTCGTCTTCTTCTTGGAGTTGGAGTACTTGCAGTGCTATCAGGTCCCCCAGGGCCAACATCGCGAGTCCTGCCGGTAGCATTTCGGTGTGGTTGTGGGAGGAGACTGGCTGTGCAATTTATGTGTTTTCAGGCTGTATGGCCTCCACCTGTGGTGATTAATTCCACCTGTGCAAACTGCTCTCCCCTTTGGCCGAGCACGTCCCGCGCACAACGCTGCAAATCGGGGAATGGCATCTTGCTATTGCAATCATGTATTTGTACCCGATGGCCGTGTAACATTGGTTGACATGTTCATTCTGCTGTGGTCCCATTGTTGCACATACTATCTGTGCAGTCGCGAACAGACTTGTGAAGGGTCAGTGGAACGTAGTACTCGAGTAACGGTGGGCCCTCATGCATCACTGTACCGAGTTGCAACCACGGGCGGGGCGTCCCATTTGTGGGTGAAGGCAGTTGCCATTTTCACACACAGCCGCACTCGATGGAATAATTAGTGATTACAAACGGCCACAGATGCCTTTTCGGCGTGATGTTGCAAATGAGGAATTCGAAGGGCGGCGCTTTCGGTTTCCAGCTAGCGGCGAGGAGATGCCCACAGGTCTGACTGCAAATATAACGTTCTATTGTTCAATGTCCTTGAGACAGGGCCCATGGCGAGGAAGCAATGATTGATATGAATAGTTTGGGATGCGCAATTGCTACGTGGGCGATGAGGCCGGACGTTCCCAAATACATGTTACTTCACTACACTGGAATTACGGGCTGGGGCACTGTGGATTTTGCAGGCTGCATAACGCACGGACTCAATGGATGTTTCTAATGTTATGTGAGTAATTATTCAGGCGTTTTGATTCCGGGATGAGGGAATGATGAATGGATGCATGGGCAGGTGATTTGATACAGAGTTTGCCATGTACAGGGCTTCTTGGGATCTATCCGCCTCCCCTACGCTATGTGATGCAGGGCTGCCATAGTGGGACCATCGTCTATCTGGCCTTGTTGAGCCCTCCCTGTCTCGACGCGCCCTCAGACACTTGTGTCCATGCACGTTAACATTCCCATCTGATGGATTCTGTTTTGACAGACGCATGCACAGGTACACTCGTTTGTGATGGTGTTTGCACCTCGATATAGATGGTTATGAGTCGCAAGTGGTTTTGGGGTGGTGATGATCCTTTGGAGTGGGCTAGCATGCATATGGCTGTGGATTTAGTGTGATCATTGAAGTGAGTTGTTGGAATGTGGTTCTGATGGCCATTCTGTTCTTTTTCTTTTCTTTTGGTTGACAGGTATCTCCTCCCCTTTTGCCACTGCCATCTGTATGCCACTCCTGCAGATGGGTTTTACTCCCGACACCTGCTGCTTCGTGTTAATCAGTGGAGCAGCATTACGATCTTATGGGACGATCGCCAATGGCCCACATGCCCTTACGCAGTACTGGTGGCTCGGAGCAACATTTCGGCCTTTCAGCTGGACTAGTGCCTCCCCATTGGGACGGCCCTGCGGTTCTGTGCGCTTCCATGTTGCCTTTTCGTACGTGAATGTGGCTCTGTGTACCATGAGGGAACAGGGCGACACACAAGTAGTGGCTGGTCATTTCTTGCGGATGCAGCCCACAATGGGGATTAGTGTTTTGGAGTTCATGGCCTGATGGCTGTATGGGCTTGGTGACTTTGATGTGCATTAAATTTCTATTCTGATTTGGCCCGTGTAGCGTTTTTCTTTGCAAGTGATGTGGCATATGCCTATTTGGGGGGCGATGTATTGTGAGGAGATCTGCATTGGGTTCCGGCTTCGGAGTTTAGTTGCGTGGTACTGTACTGGGCGCGTTTGCCTTCTAGGCCCGTGAGGTCAGGGATGGGGGCTGCCAATATGACAGTTTGAATGTTGTCATGCTCAGGGGCGGGGGATTGGGTTTTGTGTAACAGATGCCGGTCAGCCAGGTGGACTGGTGGAATGATGTGATTCTCGGAATATTGCTGGTCACAGGTGCCTGTGTTTGCGTGCGTTTCTTGGTGGGGGACTGTGGTCATGTCCATTGGATTGGCTTCTGTATTCGTGCCATCTGTGCCCTGCAGCTCCCATTGGCCCCTCTTGTGTTTCTTTTGTTCGTTGCCATGCATGGGTGACTTGTACATTTCACTGGTTGCATTGTGACTTCATTGCACCTACGGGGAGTTGTACTTTGTGGGCAGGGAGCGGTGTACAGGCACTCAGTGGGGCCGTTTACGGTTGATTCGCGATGCCGTACTTCTCACCATGGCGGAATGGTACATTCCGCCATGCCTGATGGCGTTAGGTACATGTCCGCTAGGGTCGGAATTGGCGTACCCTTGCGCCATGGTGGTGTTTGCGGTTTCGCATGGCGCGCGCGCGCGTGCTTGGTGCAGTTAGCGTTGGCGTTCACTACGGTGTCGCTAATGGCTTCGTACTTTGCGGTGACGGGTCATAGTCGCACCGAGCGCTATTCGATGGCGGTATTGCATTTCCGCCATCGTTTTCCGATTTCCGCCAGGGTCGTAATGAGGGCCATTGTCTACCTAACAATATCCTGCATATCTTCCTGAGAATCCAGATGGAACCATAAAACACTTGTCAAACACTCCCCTCGAGTATCCATTGCATGCATTTATTACCTAACCCCAATTCGACCCGTGCAACCTAACCGGACCACACTGGTCATTCAATAAAAAGGCTTTGTGTTCTCAGGTTGTCCCTTGTATCCACAAATCTATCCGACCATAAAAACCTACCGAATGGCAATTCATTCTTTCCTCGCCTCCAGAGACCATTTGGCCTGCTATCGCCTTCTGCTCGATGTGGTTCGCTTCCTTCCTCTCTCTTGACCTGGCCATTCAAACATTCCCGGGCTAAGAAAGATTCAGCCACTGCAAACCAGAAACTCTGCGGCCCAAAGCAGACTGCAATCTTCAAATTGTTTATGTACAGGAGGTAGAACTCATAACACCATAATATTCAAACTGCATATTCAATGTTAATCATCTCAAGTCCCCACATGTTCACTTCATAAGATTACCACTTCTTTGTTGACACACCCTTCTCTTGCAAACGTGGAGCCCTCGCACTACACTCAATGCGCTACAAAGTTGTCCCACACAGATACCAATATGATTACATGGTTGCCTTTTATGTTGCTATCTGATACAAAATAAAATGTATTCAAAACTAGATACAAAGTAACACATATATCCCAAATCTCCTAACTACACGGAACACATGATAATTGCAACACTGCATTTTAACAAACCGCACCATAGGCTAATACAACTTACGTAGCGTAAAACCTCTTTTCCTTGTTGGGACATTGTACCTGCATCCCAACAGAAGGAGTAGTAACATCATATGGTGGCAGCAAGAACTAGAGTGTGTGAGATATCATAGGTGCCAGAGAGAGAGTAAAGGTGGGAGATGGGGTGTAGAGAGAGAAGGAGAAGAAAGAGGTGAGAGTGAGCATGACAGAAAGGACCGAATCAAAACAGTGTAATTGCATGGCACCGTCCCATCTCCCAGTAGAGCACTAACTTTTGAATGCCATAAGGTCAGCTAGGAAGTCCCTGAGGGAACTTAAAAAACAGAATTTAGGGAATAATCTTGAGAGCAAGCCAGGATTTAGACGGGAGGGGTCAACATTTGTGTGTAACTAGGGGTTACGAACGTCTGCATTTGGGAGGAGGGTCACAACCAGACGAGAGAGGGTGTGGCAGCTCTAGGCCCACCAAAAGAAAAAGAAAATCACTTGAACTGTCTATACAAATGGGGGTGATATTGTGGCATCTGTGAAATTATTTGTTTATGTTTATTTCTGTTGTGCATCCTGGCCAAGAGGTGACACCATGCTTGACAGGAAACAAAGGGATGGCACAATAAACCATGAATGCAAGAGTGAAGGGGTGTATAACTGCAGAGATGCCTGGTTTTGGCCTTTGGGATAGTATAAGCGAAGATATGTTATGAATATGAGTATTTACTGGGATTTAACAAAAGATAAAAGGACAAAGGCCACCATTAAGAGAATGCCAGTAATAGTAAAACAGGTGGCTTTTACATACAATTTTAATTATTTAATGAACATTAATTATTTAATAGTGTGTGTATACAGAAAAAGGTTGGGGAGTTTAGAATGCATGTGTGCATTTAGCCGTTTTTGTTGCAGGACGGAAAAATGAAAAGAGCATGTTGTTGGAATTTGAAATTATGCAATTTTGATATGTACATTTGTGTTATGTGACAACTGCCAATAAAAAAAAAAATGTAAAAAATGGTGTATGATAGTAGATCCATGCGGGTGGGTGGCCTTGCCTTCCGCAGTCTTCCATAAGCATGGATTGTGATACGTACCCATGGATTCTGGCTGGTTTCTTGGTTTCGCAGATGTAGCATGGATTCTGTCCTGTGGGCTGCTGGAGTTTATTTTCTCTGGCATGCAGAACATTTCCTGGTGGGTTCATCACTGCGCAGGCCTAACTGGCAGGAGGTTCACTTACCCGAAGGGGGACCACGGGTACATCAGGGTGCATGGGGAAAAGACAGGAGATCCTCTATGCATCAGATGCCAAGGGGAACTGAGTTCCATATAGAGGGGATTGGGCCGAGAAGGAGGACCACCCTATTCTTGGCGATTTAAAAGGAGGAATCAGAAGGAGGAGAGCAGTGCTTCAACATAGGTTTCTGTTCAGTTGGTAACGGGTGAGTTTCTTTTGAAGGCATTTTGGGCCAGTCTTGTGGAGGGCATGGTATGTGAATCACATGGCTTTGAAGGTGGCCCGTTGCCAACAAGGAGCCAGTGGAGGGCCCAGAGGGTTGGAGTGATGTACTCCCTCGGGCCAGGAGGAGCCTGGATGCAGTGTTTTGGGCTCATTGGAGCTTTATGAGTTGAGTTGATATGCGGAGGCACACATGTAAAGGGAGTTGGTGTAGGCAGGAGAGGACAATGGCCATGATTGTGGTGACTCTGTGGGGGTAGGAGAGGTAGGGGAAGATGCGTCTGAGGATGCAAAGATATTGATACAACGTTAATGTGGTGCAATAGGGTCAGATCAGCATCCATTTTTCACTGAGTTGGAAGTGGAGGGTGGGTGAGCTAGGAGGAGGGAGCAGGGGGTGGGTTAGGGGAAGAGGGCTGTCTTCCTGCTGGTCAAGATTTCTGTTTTTCCAGTGTTGAGGAGGAGGTGGTTGGCTGTCATCCAAAGGTTGATGTCTGTGAGGCAGGAAGTGCGGCCAGGGTGGTTGATGGATGTAGATATAGGGATCTTAAAGATGATTTTGTGTGTCATCAGCGTAGTTGTAACAGCTAAAGTTGTGTGATTGGATAAGGGCAGGGCGATAACACAGGTAGAGCTTGAAGAGAAGGGGAGATAAGGAGGCACCCTGTGGGACCCCATTGGTGACAGGGCAGGGACCGAGGAGAAAGGAGGAATTAAGGTGATTTGTGATGTTAGGAAAGAAGGATGTGATCCATGTAAGTGCTGTGTCCCTTATGCCCAGTGAGTGGATTCTGTCACTGAGAGTGCTGTGGTTGATGGTGTCAAAGACTGACGAGAGGTAAAGGAGGAAAACAGTGGTGCAGAATTCTGAGTCTGCAGTGCTTTTGAGGTCATCCCAGATGGAGCCTATGGACACTTCAGTTCCACAGAGGGTTCTGAAGCTGGACTGGGCTGGGTTGAGGACGTGGTTGGATTTGGTGAAGAGGCAAAGCTGGTAGTAGGCCATTTGGTCAATAAGTTTATCTAAGAAGCAGTTATTAGAAATTGGGTCTATAGTTGGCTGGAAGGAGGGGGGTCAGGGAGGGTTTTTTTGAGGAGAGATTTGATGTGTGATGTCTTGAATGTTTCTGGTATAAGCCTCAGGTGAGGGAAGAGTAATGATGGATCTCATGATGCCACCTGCACAGGTTGAGGAAAAGATTTATTTGAGGAGGGAGCGAGACCATGGGTCATTCTGAGATCCCAAAGGATGGCTGCTAGAAAGTATCTTCCTGAATTCAGGATGAGTGGGAGGCCGATCTTTTACGCGGTGAGAAGTTTAAGAGCATTAGAGGCCCATTGGTCAAAAAGGCTAATGGAGGGTAAGCCTCCACTGAATCGCATATTTGGAAGGGAGGAAAGCAGGGAGTCCGCCAGGTCCAGGGTGACAAAGACCTTATTCTACAGAGGGAATCGGGTGGACAGTCCTGTATACGTCAAGCAGGGAGGAAGGAAAGGAGTCGAGAGTGAGAAGAAAATGGCTTTGTGATCGGTCCATAGGAGTGGATGCGGGGGAGCCTGGAGATGAGATTGGAGGAACTGAAAATTGCATCTAGGGTATGTTCTGCCATGTGTGTGGCACCTGATACCAGTGGGGTCATGTTGAGGGCTTCCTGGTTGTCCAGGCGAGGTCATGCCATGGGGTTGTGCGTAGCATAGAATCATATGTTGAGGTCTCCTAGCATGCTGAAGGATCCTATGGGGAGGCCCCGTAAGGGGGTACATTGTGGAAGAGCAAGAGGATCAAGAGTGCGGGATGGTGGAAGAGAGGGTGGAGGTAGGGGGTGAATGGTAGGTGAGAGGATTGGGAGTGCCGAGAGTGTTGAGCATAGGGTGGAGGAAGCAGGGGTGAGTATGGTAGGTAAAGGTGGGGTGTCTCTGTTAGGGTGGGTGTGGGGGCTATGGGCATTCTTTGAGTGTGTGAAGATAGTGCTTATGATGTGCAGTTCCTATTATGGAGATCTGGCGTGTTAGAGGGGAGAGGAAGGAGAGTGTGAGAGGGGAATGCAGAAGTGGAGTCCAGGAAATGTAGGCGGGCTGGCAAAGGTGTGGAGCGATGGCTGGGCTCACCAAGAGGATTTGTAGATGGATGGAGGTGGAAAGGAGGTTGAAAATGTCACCCGGGTTCTGGTTTCCATCGGGTCGTTGAGCGAGCTTAGGGGTAAGTGCCAAGGGGGTTTGGGGCAGGGGTGCAGAAGGTAGAGTTGAAGAGATATTTCACTTAGCTGGGACGGGGGGGGGAGTTATAATAGTGTAAGTGATGAATACAGGCAGGGTTCTGTGTGGGTGAATTGTGCAGAGAAGAGATGATCCGGGATATGCAAGTTCTGTGTTTGAGGGGATTCTTGGGTTCCTGTGGCATATGTGTGAGGGTTAGCAGGTCAGCCGAAAACAGAGAGTTGGTGACGGAGGCCAAAGCAGGTCTTGAGATGCGAAGACTAAGGTGGGAATGTGCCAGGAGGGTGCAAGGGTGAAAGAGGGTAGAGTGGGATGGGTAAGGGGGATGTCTGGGTGGGGGAGGCAGAGTGTAGTTTCTTAGGGGTGAGTGCTCCGTCTGAGGTCTGGTTCTGTGGACGGTGTCGGGGGGAAGAGGTGGAGGGCCGAGGGGTTGACCATCTGATCTGGTAGTTAGTTGGCATGAAAGAAAGTCTGTTGTGTCTGCTTTGGTGGCTCGTATATGCTAATGGGGGACCTCCAATGCTATCAGATACCTCCAAAACGTTAGGATAGGAAGGGATGTAGAGTTTGAAAGACAATGTAGGGACTAGTCCCGATGCTATAGAAAGGTTCAAAAACAATGGCTACGCTCTAAATACAATTATGGATTTACCTCAGTGGGTTACAGCAAAGCGTTGCTGTGGTGGGAATGGTGGTAAAGTTAAAGTCCGGCTAAATTTAAACAGTCACTATGCTCAGAAATCAGCTAGAGTTTAGGCAGTGGTTAAACTGAAATGCAGTTAACTTTAAGACAGAAGCTGTACTCTCGATAGAGCTACATTGAAGAAAACATTTCAAAGTAGTGCTAATCAATGCTAATCGGAGGGCCACTGAATTCAACTCTGAAGCAGCTGAATTCCATATAATGGTTATCCTCTATAATGTGTCTCAATTTAAAAACAGTGGGTATACTCAATGAATTAATCTAAGTTCAATACAATGGCTATAATGAGAAAGCACGTAGATGCAATATAGCGGCTGTGCTCAGATTATACGGCTACGTTTAGTAAAGTGACTGTCCTCAAAAAGCCTGTTGCAGGACCACTTTGATTCACATTTATTTGTTCTCTTTCAATTGATCTACATTCATTGGGTTCGGACAAACTTTATTTACTTTTATCACTTCTCAGCTGGGTACCTTACAGAGACCTTCGATTGAGCACCCACGTGGTGTCGGACCACTCTGACAAAGGTTTTGTAGCTTGCTTTAAAGTTCAATCACTCATAAGCAGTTCAACTTCACTTGTGCCTCTTATCACACATGTTTTTAACAATGTTCATTCCAGCGCTTGCAATACAATGTTGCTGCTTGAAACCTTGCAACCTTGGCTTCAACACAGACCGGCCTTGTATCAGTCTCCCCAAATCCCCAACTCATTGGCTGTGTTGATTTCACTGACACTGCTTTGTTGTTGGAGCCAAGGTCGAAACCACAGCGACCACAGCGACTGGTGATCTCCGACACACAATGCAGTATTCTTCAGCCTGGCTTTCTGGTCTTACACTTTCTAGTCTCGACGTGTCCGGAAAAGTAACAGTTCTTTGTCAAAGCGGTCAAGGGAATGTCCCTCCTTGTGATCCCCTCTGGTTTTGCCGGCTTTCTGTCCTGATTCAGCTGCCGTCTTGAAACAGCTGTTTCCTCATGTGCTTCACCTCGCTCAGCGTGTGGTCTCATGCTCCGCCTTTTATCTGTGTATGAAAGTGTAATGGAAGTCAGGTGTGTGTGATGGTCAGTAATAGCCTGACCTCGCCACGTCAAGTATACTGCTTAGGTTTTAGTCTGTTTTCTCTCATAGCGGGCTGTCCGTGAGAAAGTGTTTGTGTTGTAAAATGGGGGGTTGAGTTCCTAAATATCCTACCTGGTAGGAAGGGGTTAAAAGGAAGTGGATACTGTGTCTCACCATGCAGTGTTCCACTCTCCGAAGACCCCTCACCCCAGGTGATCCTCCCGCACTGGTCAACTCCTAGGAACTGGATCCAAAAGCGATGGCCGTGTGCTGGCAAACTGGATAACAGATCCCCGGGGACTAGTAGGTGAGACACCTTCTGGTTTCTCATCTGCCCTTCCCCTATGCGATGTAGCCGCATCTGTCTCACAGGGAAACTGAGAAAGGAAATCGACATTCCCATGGTCTTTACATTTTCGGTGCTCCACAGTGAAACAGTAGGGTTGCAGGTCTAGCAACCAGCGCCTGACTCAAGGGTTAGAGTCCTTTCACTGGCTTATCCACACTAACAGAGAATGAGCTGTGAGGAGTGTGAACTTCCTTCGCAGGAGGTAGTATTTTAGAGGGGTAATGGCCCATTTGATAGCACAGGCCTCTAATTCTAACAGAGTCGTTTTTTCAGGTGGGAAGAGTTTTCTACTAGTGAATAGGATAGGGAGTTCTAATCCGTCACAAACTTGGGACAAAACTGCTCCTAACCCTGTAAGAGAGGCGCAAGTTTGTAATGCAAACACTTTCGAAAAATCTACTACCTTTAGGATCGGGTTCTGTCATAGGGTTTGTTTTAAGCTGTTGTAACATACATCGTCCTTGTCAGTCCAATTAATCTTCTTGGGTTTCGGCGTTCTTTAATTTGTCTGACAACCTAGCTGTTCTGTCCGAGAAATTAGGGATAAACCTATGGTAAAACCGATTAACCCTCGGAATGCTCTGAGGTCTCTCTTGGTTTTAGGCGCGGGGGTATCTAGGACGGCTTTTACTTTTTCTCAATGGGGCTAGACACTGCCATTCCCCACAAAGAAGCTGAGATATTTCACGGCTGAATGAGCCAGCTTACATTTGGATGGATTGCCAGTTAAGCCGGCCTCTCTAAGGGCTCCCATGATAGTAAAGAAATGGAAAAGATGGTCTTGCAAGTTTTACTATAAATGAAATGAAATAATATTTTATTTATATCGCGCTCGTACACAAGTGTTTCAGAGCGCGACCAGGCAGAAAGGGAGGGGAAAAAAGAAAAAACAGAAAACAGCGATCTTACTAGGCCCAGTGACATTTAAGAAAGCGCAAGGGAAAGGGAAAGGAAAATGGGGGAGAAGTGCAGGCGGTGGGAGTGGAAAGTGCGAAGCAGAGGAGAGGAAACATAAATAAATATTAAATAAAATAAATAATAAATACGGGCTTTAAACCATGGTAGAGCAGCCAGCAAGTGGCAGGTGAAAGTTAGTCAGAAAGTTATATCTGATAAGTGCAGAAGAAACGTGGGAGGGGGGCTGTATGGGTACAGGTACAGAACTCTAGTGCAGATGGTGGCCTGGAGGCAGTGCAGGAGGGTGGCAGGATGAGCAGATACCTGGGCCCGAAAGAACAGAGGGTGGCCAGGTGTACAATGCCATGAGAAGAAACAGATCAACAGGGGAGAAGGGGGGCAAAGGCAGAGGCAAAGAGGAAGGTCTTGAGAAGTTTACGGAACCGAAGATGTTTTTCCTCAAGTTTCAAGGTGGCCGGGAGGCTGTTCCAAAGGGAGGCACCAGCCGAAGACAGAGATCTACCCCCAGCTCGTTTTTTTGCAAAACGACTAACCCTTGGGGAGTTTGAAGTAGAGGAGCGAAGGGCTCGAGAGGGGAGGTATTTACGGAGGGATAGTTGAAGGTATTTTGGCCCCAGACCCCAGAAAGCCTTGTGGACAATGCAGAGGGTTTTAAATGTAATCCTTGCATCCACTGGGAGCCAATGAAGGGATTTCAAGGCTGAGAGATACGATCCCAGGGCTTGAGGCCAAGGACAAGTCTTGCAGTCCTGTTCTGGATTAGTTGTAGAGGGCGGAGAGTGGAGGCAGGAAGATTTAGGAAGAGGCTGTCACAGTAATCCAGTCTGGTAAGAACCAGAGCTTGGGACACAGTGAGCTTTTGAGGGAAGGAGAGGAAAGGTAGAGTACCTCTAAGGAGGTGGAGTAAAAAGTTAGATTTTTTGGAGACATCAGAGATGTGTGCGGAGAAGGAAAGTGTAGAGTCAAAGATAACCCCAAGGTTCTTAGCCGTGCAAGTGGGGGTGGGAGGAGGGCCAAGAGAGTGAGAGGAAAGGATGGAGATGGTGTACCAATGAGGAGGATCTCAGTCTTGTTGGCATTTAGAGATAGATCAGTGGCGGCACACAGCCATTGACTATGTCGTCAATGTAAGCCCCACAGAAATCGGAGTAGGGCTGAAATATTCTATCCATGAGTAGTTGAAAAATGTGGCAGTGGCCATGTGTAAGCCAAAAGGGAGGACTTTGAACTGGAATAGTCCCAGGGGGGTCGAGACAGCTTTTCCTTATCAGGCCCATTTACTGGGACTTGCCAGTACCCCTTGGTTAAGTCTAGGGTTGATAGGAAGGTGGCATTTCTGAACTTGTCAATCAATTTGTCAATGCATGGCATGGGATAGGCATCGAAGTCAGAGATGGCATTGACCTGTCGGAAGTCGATGTAAAATCTCCAGGTGTGATCAGGTTTTGTAACCAATACAATAGGAGAGACCATGGGCTTGAAGAGGGTTCGATAATATTTTGCATAGAATTCTGTTCACTTCCTCAACCACTATGTTTCTATGGGCTTCCGGGAGTCTATATGGTTTCAAATGGACCACCTTTCCCTTTGGAGTTCTGATATAATGATAAGTGCCCTGCACTCTCCCTGGTTTCTCACAGAATGTTGTGACTAGATCTTTTAAGTCTTGTTGTTGACTAGTTAGCTCTTGGGGAATTTATTCAAAATTATCTATTTCTTCTGGTACCAAACAAGACAGTATCATGGCAGTGGCTGCAGAAGAATTTTCCTTCCACTCTTTTAAGAGATTTACATGGTAGAGATGGGTCGTCTGTTTCCAATCAGGTTGAGCTATTTTGTAGGTACAGGTCCCGGTTCGCTCCAACACTTCATATGGCACATACCACTTTGAGACAAGTTTATTTTCAGAGGTAGGTAAGAGGACTAATACCTTCTGTCTTATTGAAAAAGATCTTAAGTTTACCTTTCTTTCTTAGGTGGGCTTTTTCCATGTGAATATAGACTAGATTCTGAAAGAGTTTCATATGCTCTTGCAATTGGGTAGCTGTTTGTGAGAGGGTAATAGGTGTCTATTCTCTCTCTTCACAGGTCTCCCAAAGCATGTCTAGGACATCTCTTGGCTCTCTACCATAAAGTAGTTCAAAAGGACAGAATCCGGAGGATGCCTTAGTGGTCTCTCTTACTGCAAATAGGGCCCAGGCAATCATGTGATCCAAGTCCTTCCCGTCCTTGTCTACCAATTTTCTTAGAATCATCTTAAGTGTTTTGTTAAATCTTTCCACCAATCCATCAATTTGGGTGTGGTAAACTGAGGTTCTTAAGGTGGTAATATGGAGCAATTCCTTGACTTCACCCATGGGTTTACTCACAAATTGGATCCCTGATCCATTAGAATGTCCTTGGGCAAACCAACCCAGGAAAAATATGGTAATATATGTTTTAAAATCTGTTGGGCTGTGTTGTCCGCATGGGGAATGCCTCCGGGTATCCGGTAGCATAATCAATGATTACAAGGGCATATTTGTTACCCAGTCTAGATGTTTCCAATGGTCCAATGATATCCATCCCAATCCAGGAGAAAGGACTTCGGTTTTGGTAAAGGGTTCAGAGGGGCAGGCAAGGGATTATGCGCGCTGGTTTTCTGACATATTTCACATGTCTGAATGAAGTTCTTTAGATCAGCATGGATACCTCTTCAGTAAAAATTCCCACTGATATGACCTGGGTCTTAAATTGTCCTAAGTGTCCCTCTGTCAAATGAGTGGACATTCTCTAGCACAATCTTACGATGGGTTTTGGGTATTACTAACTGAGATTTTCTTAGACCTTCTGTGTAGGTCTTCTTTCTGTACAGTAATCCTTGCTTGAAGAAGGAAAAAGGACTTCCCTTCTCTAATCCTTCCCCTTCAGGAATTACCTGCACCTGAAAGTGCTGGGCGAAGGCTAGGTCGTGCAGTATAGTAGGTTCTTCTCCCCCTTTTGCCTCAGTGGTAGATGGTTCATCAGATTCCTCAAATCCTAGGGTACCTCTCTCGGTTTCTTCTGGTTCACTCTCTATAAAATGGGGAAATAGAGCCCTTTCAAGAATTCCTTGTGCAATTTGGTCTCTCTATCCCTCTGCCTCTCACCCCTCTACTTCTTTTCCTCTAAGTCCACCTATCTGTCCTCTAGAAGGTACTTATCTTTGGCTCAGTCTTCCCAAGTAAGATTGGCCCAGCGACCTAACAAATGCTTTAGACCCTATTGAAGCATGGGACCTAATTGAGGCCTTAGTCCACACTAACTGCCCGCTACCAAAGCTGGGGGAGGCAGATCACTACTGGCCCCCCAACAACCCTCCATTCCCCAATATCCTCAAAAGTTTGAAAGCTCTTGAATAATTCAGGCTTCCACAACTTAATGCTGCAGGGGAGTTCCCTTTCTTGACATAGCTCATACAGCTTGCTTACCTTTAAGCTTTGTTTGGAGCTCATGTCAAGTTCCATTGTAGCAATAAAGGTATTAGCATACTTGATTGCAGGCCAAATTGACCTTTTCAATTTGACTGAATTTTTGCAAATTGTTTTTTGGGGGGTTGTCAGTCAAATTAAATTAAATATATGTGTGGGGTGGGGTAAGGGAATAGGTTAAGGTGGGGTGAGGTGGGGGCGGGAGGTCTCCTCCCGCATTTTTCAACAAAATAAGACCCAACAAAAATGTGGTCAAATTGAAAAAGGTCAATTCTTTTTGATCAAACAGAACTAAACCGCAATTAAAACATGCCTGATTGTGTTTCTAAAGTTAACTGCACTCTTTTTTATTTGGAATAACTAAACTGTAGGCACAGACTGTATCGAATCCCAACCGCTGCCCACCAGTGTGAAAAAATGACTACTGCCGTTGAGGAATACAAGGATGAGTAGTGCCTAGACCATCTACTCACACGTCTACAAACCAACAGCAATTCCAATGATAAAGGTGAAAGATCCACCATCAAGAGATACACCTCCTTCACCTTTTTTTGGTAACGTGGCCTGAGGGTGGGGCATACTCTTAAGAGGAGTGTGAATGTGATAATAGTAGCCAGCCAAAGAATAATACTATAAGAGTCCAGAAAAAGGTTCTATAAAAATATATACATATACTTTAATTAAACCTACCACATGAAATACAATGTACTATAAAAACACTACCAATAACCCACCCTTGGGGAAGAACACTCAGGGTAATGTAGCAGGGTGAAAGGAAACTAAATAACAATAATAGTACCAAAAGAATATGTTTTGGTTGACATCAAATTCAATTGGGTAGCCTAGCAGTCGCTACGGTCCCAAAGTGGAACAAGGCAGAGGAGCCTTGTGAAAGTATCTTTCTAAGTGTGCAGTAGTTCGACTGCATCAAGGTTTCTTAATGTTGTATTTACTCAGTTGCTGTAAATCCCAATCCAGGGGCTCAGGGACAATATTGGGCCTTTTTCTCTTTATTCCCAACACAGGGGTGGTAAGCTAAGACCTGCAGTAGCCGTTCACCTTTTGAGAGGAGTCTGGGTACCAGTGCAGCTGGCAGAGAGAAAAAGTTGTTGCTCCTCCAGCAGTTCACCCCCAATGTGCCCTAGGGATGGGTAGGAAGCAGAGCTTGCCTCTGCCTTGGGACACCTGCCATCACCCCACTGGAGGACTCTAAAAAGAGCTGCCCCCCTCAGCAGGGTCCAAATGACTTCTTCTTTAAGTCTTGAAGGTCTAAAATGAATCAAGGAAGGAGTGAGAGACCCCTTCCTCATAAAGGCAAATGGCCACTCAGGATTGGGCAAAAACAAGCCTGCTTTACGGGGTCCAATCCCTGTAAAGGTAACAAGTGATGTTTGCCTTATGGCAACATACACAAAGTGCTTTGCTTTTACAGGAAGTGTGGGAGACAGGAAGGAAAGAGAAGCCTACAGAAATCAAGATGGACAAATGTTTACTCCCTTGTGTTCTGCTCTGCCTGCCATACTAAACCTGCTCCCTTCTCTAAGCCTGCACTTCAAACCATTCTCTGGGAAAATGTCTTTTTAAAAATGTTGAAACAAAAAAGGTTGCTTTGGAAAGACTGCTCTGGGACCACTTAGAGCGGCCTTTTTGAAGCAACCTGTCCTGCTCCTCAATGCACACAGGGGCTGACAGGCAAAGCTGGGCCAGAAGACGGATGTCAAGGACATCACAGGTAAGTGTTTAAGTTTGTATATATGTTTAGGTGGAATGTTTGTAGCTTGAAAGGGAGGGGGAGCAGGGAGCTGTATGTCAATATTTTTGTGTCCATGGGTAGGCGAGGAGAAGTGTTTGTGGCAGGGATGGGAGTGTTCAGAGTGCAAGCAAGTTTAAGTGTGTGGGTGCTTGTGTTTGTGTGTGCGTGTCTGTCGGTGGGCTAAGAGGGACTGCATTTGCCAGGGCATCAAAGGAGTGGGGGGAGGGAATACGGAACCGGGGTGAAACCTACCGATTTATGAGATAGCCCTTCATCCGTGGGAGAGGGCAGACAGATAATGTACTTTAAGAGGGGATCAAGGGAGAACCCCCCAAAAAAATAGTGATAATTGTTAATATTGAAGGCCATGCTAAATGGGCCCAAAAAATCTGCCTTTTTTGAGTGCAGCCTTCAATATTGAGAAAGATCACATAGAACCTCTCATGCCTCTTTGATATGCAGCACCCTGTTTTGTGGCTGACGCTTTTGTTTAGGGTGTGTTCTTTTGAAGCCAGATCCAAGGACACGCCTCCTGGGAGCATCTCTGCTGCAGAGAGGTGTTACTTGCCCTCACAAAGGATCAAAGGAGAGGCTCTGTCTTCCTGCACATTTTTCCGCTGGTGAGCACAGGTAGGCAATTTGATTAGAATACACACAACCCTTCCCTGGCTGGCCTGTACTCATATTGTTCATTATTATGTGAACTACCAGTCACCATACCAAAACTAAGGTATAGCTTATATTTCCAGATTAGCCTAACTCCAAGCAACCATTATCGTATTTGCTATGGTTTTGGGTCAGTGGTGTAGATTTAAATGGAACCTCGGTCTGAAGTGAAGTTGCTGTCAGCTGCAGCTTTCAAATAGGAAACATGTGACCTCTTAACCTGCTCTGTGACTATTTAGAGCAGGAGATGCAGATCAGGAGACCTAAGCAGCAGGTCACAGGTGTACACTATGATTTTGGCATGGAGTTTAATGAAAGAGGGTCTACTCAGCAGACCACCCTTTCTGAGATGGATCACACTCATCATTTAATTATTAATAAAAATAAAAAAGCCACCACTTTCACAGCCTTGCCAGATGGATATCCTTCACACTCCTACTTCAGCAACACCTGTTGCATCACCCATTTGCACTAGAATACTGTTTGACATTTTGCAAAGGCTTGTTCTGGCAGCTAGATTCTTAACCTCTCTTCCCGAAGGCTTAGCTTCTATCATTTTTTCAGATAAGGCTTGCGGCAGGCAGTCTAATCTATTATTCGCCTTAAACCTTACCTGTTGTACAGTGAGGCTGGCCCACTTGCTGTTATGCATCTCTCTCAACCTGTGCACTATATAGCTTGTCCAACTGAGGCTCTGTAACTCTCTAAATATGTAGACTATCTAGCTTGGTCACATCTGTTTCTCACTCAATGTCTCACTTCTTCTGTGCCATCTTAACACCATGAAACTTGGGAAGCTACTGCTTTTTATGGTCAGGAAGGGGCAGTGATTAATTCAATGAGTTCTGATTGGTGGGACAGTTCTCCTATTAGTGCGAACATTCGTGACAGGTGTACTTCTAATCATTCCATATCTAAACAAAGGGGTACCTGGTAATAACCCTGATCTCCCATTACATTAAACAATACTATATGATCGGGATACATTTTGGATCAACAATTAATCATATTTGCTGAAATAAAGCTACCTGCACTTTGTAAGTTTATAAAAATCAACCTTTTATTGATGCTTTTCTAATTTCGCATTATTTTACAAAATGTTCACAAAACTGATTCTGTTATAATTCTTTAATATGCCTCTCGTATTGGATGATGATAGAGAGTCAAAACACCCTTTATTTATGTATTTATTTTATAGGTTCTGAAACACGTGAATCCACTTATTCGAGATTTCATAACTACACTGTCCTGATGAAGGCCGAAACACTATGAGAATGAGCACACTACCAGTAGCTCATAAAGGCTGAAACACTGCATGTCGACAATACTCTCACAATGTTTATTCATCATTGTTAAATAGGTTATAATTGATTTTTATGAAAGTGTGCATCCGACAGAAGGGATGATAAGTGAGAGAGAGAACAGAAATTTAATCACTCCCAAAAAAGCTGATTCAGTGTATGCAGAAAGCATTTCTTTGTTTTTTCCAGTGTCATTTGTTAACACTCTGAATGCTGGTTGTCAATATTGTGAAGAATGTTTTTTAATATTGTGTGAAGTGTCATTATATGTGTGTTAGCACAATTGTTGAAATCTGTATTCTATTTTGTTTTGACCTCAAATTAGTTTTGTGAATATTTTGAAAAATAATGTGGAATGAGAAAAACATTAATAAAAGTTTCATTCTTTATAAAGTTGCACAGTGCAATTAGCTATGTCACAGCATATATGATTGTCATTCCGAAATTAATCCTGATCATATAGCATTGTTTGAATTCATAGAAACCTCAGAGTGAAGGGTTATTACCAGTTACCCTTTGTTTAGATATTGATTGGCACAGCCCGTGGCTGTGGGGTTTGTAAAAAATGATCATGGTGCTTCGCTGATTTGATCTAGAAACCAGCATGGAAAATGTGAATATTGTTTCATATACAGATGGACACTGTAAAAGATTGATTAGTGCACCTCTAATGTTCCAAAATAATTCAGGCATGAATCTGTCAAGTTCTCCACAAGATGAGCTTGAGCTTATTAATCAAAAGAAGACAAAACTCATTAGAACAGAACTACATGGTAAATTCATGTTAGAATACCTAAAAGCAGGCATCATCCATGACATCATCCAGGCATCATCCATGACGGTTTACAAGTGGTGACTATTCCATGAGTCTTTATAGATAACCCAAAATTCAAGGTCAACTAGAGTGGGGTGGGCAATACATGTAGCCGTGACTGGATACTTTGATTATAGAAACCGCAGAAGAAGAGTGTAAGTTATAAGGAGAACAACTGTTGGAACAAGAAAAACGGTTCCTAGAAAACCAAACAATATTCAAAGCCAAGAAAAAACTAGACAGGCTGAACAAAGAGATAGCTAAATTTAAACAGCTCAATATGGACAAACAAATAAAGAAATTAAAGAAAGAAATAGACAATTATAGAGAAGAGAAAACATATCCCTAACTCAGAGAAGAATATTACATCGAGCAGAGACAAATGGATGCAACAAATAAGAGCAATATAGTTGTGACTTTCTCAGATACTTGGATCTCATCAGTAGACAGTGATCAATAACCATACACATCAAGGGGGCCACTTCAACAATATCAATTGTGCCTCAGCAATAGCAATTCTTTCACATAGGCAACTAACAAGGAAGAAACAGGAGACACTATTGCCCTCTGACCAGATGATGAGGAAAAGACAGTGGTACTCAAGTCAATAAACAATACATCAATTCCCATAGTAACCTTATCCACATATAATCTCATAATTGCAGAATCAAGTCTATTAAGCAATGGACTATATTTAGTTCCTGCAGCAAAAGCTGAAGCATTTAACACAGAGATAGAACTCAGTATATGTTCCCATACAAAAGGCCACCCAACCAGAAACCCAGGGGTTAATACACCAGCAGAAAATCTCACAGGGCTCAAACTTAGAACAAAGTTCAATTTTTTCAATAACGTGATACCTGACAAAATAATCACTTTTGAGAACTTAGTGACAAAACAGGTTCTAGAGTCTATCCGACAAGTGAATTATTACAAAGACAACATCAGCAAACAAGAAAGGGAGGCATTGACTGCATTAAGTGCTGAACCCAATATCACTATGAAGCCAGCTGACAAAGGGGGCAGAATTTGGACACTGAAGACTATGAATGTGAATGCTTAAGACTCCTCTTGGATTGATGCTCATACATTAAGCTAGCTGGAAACTCAAATACCAGGCTACAAGAAGAGATCAAGAGCCTCACCAAACATGCAGAACAAGAAGGATGGATATGCAAGGAATAAGCTCAGTTCCTAAACAAGAGAAGCCCTATCACCCACTATTTATATATTACCAAAAGTTCACAAGAGTTATACTAAGCCACCTGGCAGAACAATTGCATCTGCCATTGATTCAGTCTGAGGGCCCCTGTCTATCTATGCAGATTACTATCTCAAACCATTTATTAAGAACATGCCATCTTTTGTGAAAGATTCTACTGATATGATAGATATCATTCCGGAATATGTAATACAAACAACATATATTCCCGTCGCACTGGATGTACAAGCATTGAATACGTCCATCCCACAACTGGACTGTCTACCCATACTGGGGGACTTCTTGAATGAACGTGGACATCCACATACATTACTCACTGACTTAATTCTGGAATGCTTACCATTGGTTATGACAGAAAATGTCTTCATGTTCAAAAATCAATTATGCAAGCAAGTTAAAGGGGTTAGCATGGAGGCCATCTTTGCAACAGATGTAGCCAACCTCTATATCGCACATTTTGATTTTTTAAAATATATTCTTAAACCAACCCACATAAGCAGTACATTTCATGCTGGAGGCATTATACAGATGACATTTATATGATATGGACGGGAGGTCAATCACAGCTTGATGGTTTATTGTATTGGCTTAATCAATGTGATCAGCACATTAGATTCACAATCACTTGGGACAAAACATCTGTCAGCATAGTGGATTTGTTGATATATAAATATAGTCAGAATCTCCAAAATGACCTATACAGGAAGCCTACTGATTGGAACAGTGTGTTGCATGTTGACAGTTTTCACCCTAGGGATTTAAAACTGAACTTGCCATATAGGCAATTTCTAAGGTTGAGACGAAATTGCATATGAAAAGAAGATTTTAAAAAGCAGACTAGAGACCTGTGGAAAAAAAGATTTAAACAATGTGGTTATCCAGAAAAGGTGATAAGACAAACCAAAAAAAAAAACAGCAAATTCAGACAGGGACCTTTGCTTAGTGCTTAGACAACAATCTACAGCTGAGAGACTTGTCTGCGTGACTACATTTAGTCGCATCAGTAATCGGCTGAAACAAATTGTACATAAGAATAATTACACTTTCAGGGACCATACAAAAGAGACCCCTTTTTGCCAAGAAAGAAAAACAACAATCTAAGACAAAAACTAGTACAAACATACAGGCACTCACATAAAGAAAAATCACTATACACTACTTGGGGCCTGACACCAGTTATGGGACATTACGAATGTGTGCATTGTGTTGCTTGCTAATTTACAGAGACTAGACATTTTTTTGAGTGTTACAACATTTAGTGGATATTAAGATCTCATATGAACTATCACAGAAAAAAACGCGATATATACATTATTGAATGCCCCTGTCATCTACTATACGTTGGTAAGACCTTGAGACCCATCAAACAATGGATATCGGAGAAGAAGTTGCGCATTCAAAACCAAGATGATGACAAACCCTTAGTGTTTCACTACAAGACATACAGACATACAGATTAAGACATCAAGTGGTTTATCTTACAAAAAGTAGCACCTCACCCAAGAGGTGGTCACCTTGATAAACAGCAATGTAGAATAGAACACAAGTGGATCTGCCCTTTAGACACAGTACAACGAGGCTTGAACATCTGTGTTGAATGGAATGAATACATTCTGTAACACATACTACCCATAGTGGACTTGCTAGCACAGAAGACATTTAACATCACCCTATTGTCGTTTTGAATTAGAGCATTGGGTTGTTACAAAAAGACATGGGCACAAATATGTAAAATGTCCCCTAACACATGTAAAGAGAGACAATGCTTACCTGATTCATTGCAATAATGATTTTGCAATATTAAACACAATGCAGCAACATCGTTGTAAATGGCCTCCATGTAGACAAAGAGGAACATACTATGTAGTAGTCCTTCATTTGTTTCTCAGCACATATGCTACTGAAGGTGAGGTTAATCACTATGGTTTAAAATGCAAAGGTACCGCACATCAAACAAATAGCAGTAAGCATAAACTGAAGGTAGTGGTTTGTTCCACAGAGTAAATTAATGCATCAGTGTGCGGGTGAGGGTGTCTCCTGGCCTATCACTTGTGGCTAGGTTTTATGATACTTGAGTAGAAAGCACTTAAACAAAGAGGCACATATTCACTGTGTGGTGCCTTCATTTATTAGTTCCATTAGAGTATTCACAGATACAGCATTCTGCGGTTTTGTGATTTTAGGAAGAGCCATAAAAAATGTGGCCCACATAATTAAAGTAACCTGTAGCGATGACTTAAGGCAAAAACTACCCTTGGGTGGACTAGGTAAGAGATATTATGTAAAAAGCGTAACTACAGCACTTGCATGTTCAGTTTAGAGTGCATCACCTAAAGTATAGATTTTATTCCATGTTATATGAACCTCAGAGCGACAAAAAGCTTTGAAAAATCAATGTACGTATTCTACTCAGTCTCAAGCCCACAAGATGCAAAGGAGCTGTCTGCTCAGCCAATCTGATTAAAGACTGTGCTGATACATTTGCACCATTCATCACAGTATTCATTAACGCCTCCTTTGTCACCATGGTACCAGACTGCCTAAAGGTAGTCTGGGTTCTCCCACTTCTAAAAAAAACCCACCCTTCGAAGCAACATCCCCTAACAACTACCAACTCATCACCACAGTTCCCTTCCTACTTAAAATTCTCCACAGGGCAGCATATATTCAAATACAAAATCATCTTGAGTCAAACCACATTCTCGGGATGCACCAATCCAGCTTCCGCCCAGTGACGGCACAGAATCAGTGCTTTTAGACCTGAACAATCTCCTCCTAGATCTTTCTGCCGCCTTCGACCGTGTCGAAGATAACATACTATGCCAACATCTGACTTCCTCAGCCTCCTTATCCAAGAAAGCAGCCTTTTGGGTAGCCTCCTTCCTGGAGGGAAGAGTGATGAAAGTCTTTGTGGAGAATGCATGCGGCTCACCTTCCCCCATCAGCTGTGGGGTGCCACAAGGATCCTGCGTGTCAACCACGCTATAGAATATTTTCACAAAGCCACTCCTTGACCACATAGACACCCTCGGCATTGCCTGCACCAATTATACAGACGATACACAAATTCTCCTTCCACTCTCAGGTTCCTACCTCTCTTACACTGCCACACTAAGCTGCACCTATGCCACCATTCAAGCCTGGATGGCCACCCATGGATTCTGCCTTAATGATGAAACAACTGAACTTCTCATCATTGGCTCCACCCCAGCTCTAATGAAATTGGATCCTATTTACTCAGCCTTCATCATTGATGGCTCAGTGATCACAGTTTCTGTTTCTGTGAAAACTATAGGAGTGTACCTTGACTCTACCCTCTCACTTAACCACCAAGTCAATGCCATCTCCTCAGCGGCTGCCTATGCCACTAAACTCATTAATGTTCCAGACCCTTCATCACCAGTGGCAATTGTCTAACTATTGCCCGCTCAGTGGTGGGAGCTAGACTACACTACTGTAACACCCTCGTTGACAGTACCTCATCCCACAATCTACAGAAACTCCAGACTATCAAAAATAATGCCCTCCGTGCTGCGCTTAATATCCCACGTTCAGAGCACATTTCTCCTGCCCGTAGAGTGGTCCATTGGCTTCCCATCAGAGAAGGAATCTCCTTCAAGACGGTCTCAATAACCCACAAATGTATCTCCAAGTCAACCCCTCCATACTTATCACACCCACTAGAACACCCTACTCTCACAGGCTTGTGCAACCCAAATTCAAACGCCCATAAGCAGGAGGTTCTAGCTTTCCAGTTACAGCAGCCAAGCAGTGGAACCTCCCGACTGCTCTTAAAGCTGAAGATTCCTTATGGGCTTTCCGTAAATCCCTAAAAACTTGGCTGTTCAAATAAACTGTCTATGTCAACCATATGGTATTGGGCTTGTTATTGCACGAATGTTGTCGGCCTTTGGGCCCCCTATAATCCTAAACTCAACGCCTTTGGGCCCCATGTAACTGGTTTCACCGCACCCGGATGGCTGAGGGTTTGTGTGCGCTATACAAATGAAATAAATAAAATAAATAAATAAATGTAAGAATACTACTAAATGAGATACCTCATTACGAATACAACAGAAGGTATTTTCATAAATTGCACACGTGTTTTTTTTAAAAAATGATTGGTTGCTAGTCATTTAGCAAATATTGGAAATAATTTTTAGATAGACCTTTCATATTGGATAATGATAGAGAGTCAAAACGCACTTTATTTATTTATTTATTGTGTAGGTTCTCAAACACAGGAATTTACCCATGGGACATTTCATAGCTAAACTATTCTGATGAAGGCTTAAACACTTTGAGAATGAGCGCATTACCAGTAGCTCATAAAGGCCAAAACACTGTGTTTCATCTATCTTCCTCTCTACCTGTGGTGTTCCCCAGGGGTCTAACCTCTCGCCCTGGCTTTTCAACCAATACTGGCAACTCTCGTCCACTGCATTGGCACTTTCTGCTCAAATTTCCAGTGCTACGCTGACGACACTCAACTCATTTTCAGGCTGCCCTCTGCCACCCCCTCTCCCTCTCTCATCTCTGATTGCCTTACTGCCATTCAAGATTGGTGTGCCGCCAATGATCTTTGTCTGAATGCCAGCAAGATGGAGATCCTCTTCATCGGCACACCTTCACGATCCATTCCCCTATCTCTCTGGCCGGCCTCCCTTGGCACTCCTCCTACCCCCACCTGCGAGGCTAAGAACCTCAGGGTCATCTTTGACTCCACTCTTTCCTTCTCTGACAACACATCACTGAGGACTCTAAAAAGTCAAATGTCCTACTGCACCTCCTCAGAGGTACTCTGCCTTTCCTCTCCTTCCCCCAGAAGCTCATGGTATCCCAAGATCTCGTTCTCTCTTAGCTTGGACTATTGTAACAGCCTCTTTCTAAATCTACCTGCCTCTACTCTCCGCCCTCTGCAACTAATCCAGAACAGGACTGCGAGACTTGTCCTTGGCCTCAAGCCCTGGGATCGTATTTCTCCAGTTCGGAAATCACTCCATTGGCTCCCAGTGATTGCAAGGATTACATTTGAAACCCTCTGCATTGTCTACAAGGCTTTCTGGGGCCTGGGTCCAAAATACCTTCAGCTATCCCTCCGCAAATACCTCTCCTCTCGAGCTCTTCGCTCCTCTACCTCCAACTCCCTCAGGGTCAGTAATTTTTCAAAGAAACAAGCTGGGGGTAGATCTCTGTTCTTCGGCTGGGGCCTCCTTCTGGAATAGCCTCCCTGCCACTCTAAAACTTGAGGAGAACCATCTCCGGTTCCGGAAGCACCTCAAGACCTTCCTCTTTTATTCTGCCTTCGCTCCCTATCTCCCCTGCTGATCTGTTCTCTCTGGGCACCGTGCACCTGGCCACCTTCTGTCCTCAGAGCCTAGGTACCTGCTCACCCTGCCATCCTCCCGCACTGCCTCCGGGCCACCCCTTGTACTGGGGTCTGTATCTGTACCCATACAGCCCCACCTTTTTCTTTCCTGCACTTATCAGACCTACCCTGTCTGCTGCCTTAAACCTAGCACTTGCAAATTGCTGGCTGCACTACCACTGTTTGTTGCCTTTATTATTTATTTATTGTTATTTATCTGTTTCTCCTCTGCTTCGCACTTTCCACTTCGCCCCCTTCTATGCACTTTTCCCCTCTCCCTCTCCCATGCACTTGCGCGCTCTCAATGTCTCTGGGCCTAGTAAGATCGCTGAATTGTTCTCTCCTGTTCCCCTCCCTTGCCTTGTCGTGCTCTGAAACACTTGTGTACGAGCGCGATAGAAATAAAATATCAATATCAATACTCTCACAATGATTAAACAACATTGTTAAATAGGTTACTATTGATTTTTCTGAAAGTGCCCATCCGAAAGTAGGGATGATACAGGTGAGAGAACAGAAGTGTAATCACTCCCCAAAAAGTTGATTCAGTGTATGCAGAAAGCATTTCTTTCTTTTTCCTGTGTCATTTCTTAACACTCGTGAAGTGTCAATGTGTTTGTGGGTGCGAGCACATTTATGTGCGTCTCTAAACGTTGATTAAATCAGTATTTTATTTTCTTGTGACCCTGAAATAGTTTTGTGAATATTTTGAAAACTAATGTGAAATGAGAAAAAATGAATAAAAGCTTGATTTATTTAATAAAGTTGCACACTGCAGGTAGCTTTATCTCAGCATTAGTTGTCTATCCAAAGGGGATCCTGATCATATTGTTTGAATGCTTCTAATCATTCCACCTCCTCATCAGGTTTCCTCCCCTAGGCCTCACCAATAGCATGTGTTGAATGAGTTTCAACGATTTGATTCAGTCCTTATTATTATTATTATTATCCAATTTATAAAGCGCGGACTATGGTCCGAAGGCATCTAGGCGCTGAGAGGGGAGAGCAGCTCACACACAAAAAAACAAGCCTCAAAGTAAACTAAGAAGCAAAGAAAGAGCTAAATAAGTGAGTCTTTAATGCTTTCCTGAAGGGGAAATATTTTGCCAAAGCTCTCAGATATAGCGGAAGGTCATTCCACAGACTAGGGGCCAGCACTGAAAAGGAGCGGCCACCCAGGCGCTTTCAATGAAATGTTGGGATTTTGAGGAGAACATGCGTTTCGGAACGGAGATTGTGTACTGGACAGTACCTTTCCAGTTTCCTGGTCAGATAGTGAGGGCTAACATTATGAAGGGCTTGATGGACAATACACAGAAACTTAAACTCGATTTGCGCTCACAGCGGGAGCCAGTGGAGCCGATGAAGAAGAATAACAGAAGGAGTCAGACGAGCAGCTTTAAGCACAAAGCGCGCTGCTGAATTTTGAAGGACTTGCAGCCACTGGATCTGGTACTTTGGTTGTCCCAAATAAATCCCATTAAAATAGTCTAATACGGTTTTCTGAAGAAAGCAGGGGGAGAATGTTCCTCAGAGCTTTCAATTTTCCAAAGCCAGGACTACATATGGCAGAAATCTAGGCTTCCCGTGATCCGTTTGGAAGGAATTTCACTCCATTACTCTTAACTGAAGCACAAGGGGCAGGACATGGGCTGAGAGATTCAGGCCAATATTAGGAATTCCAGAGGTGGTCCCTTCCCTGTTGCCCAAACACCAGTACCTCTGTTTTGTTTCCATTTAGTTGCAGCTAATTTACCACCATCGAGGAACCCACTTTGTCCAAGCACTCATGCAGCTTCTTGGGAGATGTAGCCTGAGAAGAATCCAGCCGAAAGATGAGCTGTGTATCATCCGCATAGGAATAAAAGAGTACTCTGACGTCTGTAATGAGGTCAGCCAGCATTTGAACATGCAAATTAAACAGAACTGGAGACAAAGCCGAACCCTGTGGGACTCCACAAGATATCTGCATCAGAGAAGAAAAGCATGCCTAAAAGCATACTATTTGGGAGCGGCCTTCCTAAAAAGACTGGAACCATGGCAAGAGAGAGCCAGTAACACCCACTTGCTCCAGCCAAGTTAATAACATTTTGTGATCTACTGTATCAAAGGCCGCAGAAAGATCTAGGAAAATAAGTTCTTCGTTCTCTCTGCGGTCCTGGAGCAGCGCAAGATCGTCCAGCAATGATACCATTACGGATTTAGTCCCCATCTTGGGACGAAAGCCCGATTGAAAGGGTGGAGACAATCATTATCTTCAATAAATCTCAAAATCTGAGGTGTAATTACCACTTCCAGCAGCTTCATTATTGCTGGAAGCAGGGAGATAGGCCTATTGTTGGTAGGCACCCAAGGATCCAAGTTGTCTTTTTTCAAGAGCGGGAGAACTATTGCATGTTTAAGAGTAGACAACAAGGTGCCCATTGAGAAAAGATATTGCACTGCATCGGTCAGCATGCCCATGGCCGCTTGAGCAAGAGCTTTCAAAATATGGCGAGGGATCGCATCACAAGGTGAGGCTGATTTAAGGCCAAGGAGAGCTTTCCGAACAGTTTCTTCAGATATTGGGTCAAGTGTAAATTGTTTGGAATGAATGAAAAAGCTGGGACATTAATAAGACAGGTTTGCAAAGTCTCCCTCCCACCTTGATGATCTTCAATGCTCTTGCGAATATCCAGAATCTTTTCAGAGAAAAAACTACTGATTTTGTAGCATCTCAGTTGGGCATCATGGGGTCCAGTAGAATTACCCACCGGGCAAATTAACAGCTTTTGGGCTACTCTGAACAACTCCCGAGAAGCACAGGCTGCTTCGGTTATTCGAGTAGCCTAGTATTTAGCTTTGTCTGATCGGATCATTTGAGGATAAGAGAGTACTGCTTGCTTATACAAGTTTCAACCGCCTATATCATATTTTAGTTGTCAATTTCTCTTAAGCTGTTTCTGAGTTCTAAGCTCGGGAGTTTACCACGCCTCAGAAGGCTTCAATCTGCAAAAGTGGGGAAAGCTAGGGGCCACTCTGTCAGCTACGGACCCAAGAGAACTCAGGAAAGAGGACAAAGGGCATCACTCATCTCCTTAGAAATCCTACATTCCCAGAAAGTAGCTCAGTCAATTCGATCAACTCGACTTTATGCCAGCTTCTACGAAGTTGAACAGCATGAGAAGGCTTCACAGGACAGGGTGGAACGAGGACCAAAAAAGGAATCAGGAAATGATCTGACCAGACAGAGGGACTGGGATGCAACTAGAGACCATTCTTTCCTCAGCAAACATAAGGTCGAGCGTGTTGCCACTCTCATGGGTAGATAGATGGTTACACAAGACCAAAAAGAGATCCGATAAACATGTCACCAGATTATCGGCATAGCGGTCCAAAGGATCATTAGGGTGAAGATTGAAGTCACCCAGCACCACCAAATTAGGTGTAAAGTTGATTGTGAAGGCCGCCCATATACCAGCAAGAAATGAATCATCGTGTTGACATTGGCATGAGCTCTGATCAACAGTAGTTCACAAGGTAAAGAGTGAGCCACTGGTATAGCAAGACATTAATAAGAGTCATGATGAATTATGGCTAGGCCTCCCCCTCCACTGGGGGGGGCCTGTCGGCACGCAGTACAGCATAATAAGTATGCAGGAGCTGGCACAAATCTGGATGAGAGCTCTCAGAAAACCAGTTAGCAGTAATACACATAAACTCGGAAGCGATATCTTTCAGTATAGAGTATAAATAATATTTGTGTGCTCCAGTCGATCTGGAATTAACCAGCATACATGCCAAAGAGTTGGAAGTGCCATGTTCCATCCTGCCACCCAGGATATCTCCCACGTCCTGAGCCTCATATCTCCCCTATCGATGTCAGAGGCCTTTTCATACAGCAGACTTCCCACGGGAGTCAAAGCAGTTATGCTCGGGAATAGCTAAAAGTGATGTTACAGTTAACATGGCCCAGTCGGCCCCAGACGGCTGCCCCTGTTTTAAAAAGTGTTATGAATACTCAACGAAATTTGCACGGGGAATGATGCAAAAGCAATCCAGACGCACAAGTAGAACCACAACTACAACTCCATTTTTCAGGAGGAGTAGCTGACCTGAGAGCCCGAAATGTCAACAGGAGCCTCCTTGATTCAGGAAACATGTAGCATTCAATGATGAAGATGTGTGGAAGGGGGCAGGATCGTCAACCAGTAGTGGGACTTCGGAGATAAGGTAAGACCATTAAGGACTTGTCCTAGGGTGTATGAAACCCGTTACTCACTCGCAAAGGGGACCATCAGAAGTGGAAAAATAACAGGATGGGGGAGTTCACGCAGGCGACACAACTAACGATGCAGAATGGATCAGCAACATATGAAACCTCTGGGTTGAAGCAGGATGATGTGAGGGAGGACAGAGATGTAGATAAAGGAGAGATAAATAAAGCAAGAGGCCCCAACAGCCCTCGTCTGAATAGAGAGAAGTAAACAGTCTAGTTCTTCTTTAGGGTATACCGTTATAATTTGAAATGGAGTAGGACTGTATAGGAACTGCCTCAGTACCCTCATGGGCTCTAACACACATGGCATGACCAGTTGAGCACAGAAGTAACTGCACAGGACACCTAGCTAGAACCTCTACCAAAGATTATTTCACACAGCCTATATCTGTTTAGTAATACTTACCAGGTATTAACACACCTTCAAGGGCATAAGAAGGTAGGGTGAAACAACGGATGAAAATGCCAGCAGCATCAGCCAGAAAGGAAAGTAATTAGCATGAAGGTCAAAAACACTGCCACCGATAGACGCTTATGCCAGAAGTGGTAACCCTGTCTACTGGGTGGCAGAGAGGCCCACAGGTAAGTGCAGGAACGTGGGTCTGTGGTGCTGTGCAGCACCATTCAGGTAAGGGAGAGGAACAGGTCCATGGTACAGGGCAGCACCATTCACATAAGGAAGAAAGGTGTCATGAACTACAGAACACGCCCCTTTTGGACTTCCTAGTCCTTGTCTCAAATCGGCTTACACTCCCTTGTACTCCCAACATGGCCGTCCACTGTGAAACACCTTCCTCGCTCTATACCTTGGACGTAGCGTGTTCTATTAATAGACAACGCCTCCCACGGCTCTGCGCGTCTCAATACTATTGCGAAGTAGCGACCAGACGTGTGTCCGTAGCTCACGGTATTGTTTTCCTTGCTTCTTTCCAGCCAACCCCATTCCTAGTCCCTTTCCTTCCTTTCTTGATTCCTGGACTCGTGTGCTAGTAGCGCACTCTGTAAATTTCCCGGATTCCTGGATCTTTGCATCCCGGAACTTTGAACGCACGCTGGTGTCGGAAGAGACTCGTGCAGCCTTATTCAAGACTCGATCTGTCCGCAAGAAGGCATCGATCAAGAAATCCAGCAAAGATCGAACTCAGGTGAGAAGGGGGGAACTCCTTGACAGTTTGAGACGCCACCTGACCGAACTCGATATGGACATGGAAGCGGCCGTCCAGGACCTGATGCGTGGCATGCAAGAGCTATCAACCGAGGTGCAGAATCTAAAGGCGGAAAACGCCGCTCTCAAACAATTAGTTTTATCCCGTGATTCTGCCACAAAAGAAAGTGTGTTGCTGGGCGGCATAGTGGACAAATACGATGGCTCGGCAAAAACCCTTCGCGTATTCCTGGATTCATGTTTGGTCCACTTTACTTTTAAGCCCTACTACTTTTCAACTCCCAGGGCTAAGGTGGGGTTTATAATTTCCCACCTTTCAGGAAACACGTTAACCTGGGCTACGCCCCTCGTTCCAGCAATGCTCTCCTAGATGACTATGATGGCTTCATACAAGCCCTTAAAACCATGTTTGACCGTCCAGAGCAGGTCTATAGTGCCCAGGAACGTCTGTTAGACTTTCAGCAAGGATCCCAGGATATGCTCACCTATATTACCCAATTCAAGCAATTATTCAAGGAAGCTGATTGGTCCCCTAAGGCGAGTTTTACCCTTTTCAGGAGAGGACTGAATGAGGAGATTAAGGATGAGTTGGCCAGAGTGGCTCGCTCAAACTCATTCCAGGCACTAATGGACCTTGCCATGCAAATAGATTTCCCTATCCAGGAAAGGAAGGCAGAGAAGAAGAAATCCAGAGGTAATCCTCCGAAGCTGTCCTTTGAGAGTACCACCAAGACGGACACAAACCCAGGCTCAGTCTCTGAACCAGAACCCATGCAGATAGGAGCCTTCCGTGGACCTATATCACTGCAAGAAAGGATGAGAAGGATTCATACAGGGTTGTGCATGTATTGTGCCTCAGACAAACACTTGGTTAGGGAGTGTCCTCTAGCCTCTCCTCTGCATTCGGGAAATGCCAGCTCCCGATTCTATATGGAGCAGAGCTTCGGGAGAGAGGTGCTTTCTGCACATCAATTCCATCCTTGAACTCTCCTGGACAAAACAATTTGGTGATACTACAGGCCTTACTGTCACCCTCCAAGAATAAGACCTATCCCATTCTGGCCTTGGTAGACTGCGGAGCTATGGGAATTTTCATTGATCAAGACTGGGTTGTTAGTCATCATATTCCGTACGAGACACAAAGCACCATGCAGCCCGTGGAAGCAATCGACGGAAAACCCCTCACTTCAGGACCCATAAGCCTGCAGACAATAGAGATCCAGCTTTCCGTAAACCATCACCAAGAGCGGATTACATTCTACATCATTAAGTCAGCTCATTACCCCATGGTATTGGGTATGCCCTGGTTACAGAAGCACAATCCGTATATCAATTGGACAGCAGGATCACTATTCCTAGGCTCAGAGTTTTGTATGTCCCACTGTCTATTCCTGGATCCCTCCTCGACACCCCCTAAAGAAACACTAAGAGACCAGCAAACACCACTCATGGTTTCCAATATCATACAAGTCCCAGAGGCCTATCAGGGATATGCTGATGTATTTTCAACTGCCATAGTCCAGGCCTTAACCCCTCACAGACCTGAAGACTGTGCCATAGATACAGATCCCTCAGCAGTGATTCCCTTCGGCAGAATGTTCATCCTTTCTGAACCAGAGAAAAAGGCCCTCCGAGAATACCTGGATACCAACCTTGAAAACGGCACCATAAGACACTCAAAATCTCCATCCGGTGCTTCGTTGTTCTTTGTTCCCAAGAAGGACACCAAGGAACTCAGACCTGGCCTCGACTATCGTGGCTTAAATCAATGCACCCTCAAATATCGGTACCCACTGCCCCTGATCTCGGATATCCTGGAAGCCGTGAGAGGCGCCGTAATATTCACGAAGTTGGATCTCCGGGGTGCCTATCATTTGATCCGTGTCCAGGAAGGAGACGAATGGAAAACAGCCTTTAGAACACCCTTTGGTCACTATGAATATATAGTCATGCCCTTTGGACTAGCTAATGCCCCCGCAGTTTTTCAACGTTTTATGGATAGGGTGTTTTCTGACATGTTATTCCTCTTCGTCATTGTCTATCTGGAAGATATATTGATCTTTTCCAAGGATCCTCTAAAGCATGAAGAACATGTAATGGCAGTATTACAACGACTCCGTGAACACGAACTTTCAGCCAAACCCGAAAAATGCTTGTTTCACATTACTTCTGTTCACTACCTAGGATTCATCCTTAGCCCAGAAGGAATTGGTATGGACCCTTCAAAGGTAAAGGCCATACTGGCATGGCACGCTCCCACGTCCGTGAAACAAGTTCAATCCTTCCTGGGGCTTGCCAACTTCTACCGGAAGTTCATTTCTACCTTTTCCGAGATCGTTCAGCCGATCGTTGCTCTCTTGAAGAAAGACACCTCCCTTTATCTGGTCTACACCGCAAGATAAGGCATTCCAACATTTAAAGACAGAGTTCACACAAGCCCCCATCTTGGCCCAATCGACATAAATCGGCCATTCCTAGTGGAAACGGATGCCTCTAACTATGCCATAGGAGCGGTCTAGAAGCAGGAACTTGAGGATAAACTGGAACACCCCATTGCTTACCTCTCACGAACCCTGACTCCCAGTGAGACACATTACTCTGTCCTGGAAAAGGAACTGTTAGCCATCCGCCAAGCCTTCTCTGAATGGCGACATCTACTTTTGGGTGCTAGATATCCAGTTCAGGTCCGCACGGACCATCGAAATCTTCAAATTCTACAGTCGTTGGAGTGCAGGAACAGTCGTCAGGCGCGTTGGGCCTACTTCTTTGCCCAGTACCAAACCCCAAATCACTCATGTTCCCAGATCACAAAACCTGATTGCTGACGCCTTATCTCGACGTCCTGACTATGTAACTACTGAAGACAGGGCCTATCCTAAGATGTTTCCCCACACACTCTTTGTAGCTCAAGCAATCAACCTCCTGGAAGAAATTCGAGTGCAAACCCAATCCTCTGACCTCTGGAAGGATATTTCAAGGAAGAGTCCATGGAACCTAAGAGTTAAGGAAGGATATTTATTCAAGGACAATGCACTGGTCATTCCTACACAGAAATTACAACGAAGAATAATAAACCTCTGTCATGAAACCCTTCACTCCAGACATCGTGGCATAACCAACACCCTCCGTCTCATACAAAGACAGTTTTGGTGGCCTGGAATGAAGACCAACGTACAGCAGTACATCAAAGCTTGTACTATCTGCAGTAAAAATAAACATGATAACAAGAGACCGGTGGGTCTTCTACTGAAACCTACACTGCCAACAAGGCCATGGGAATTCATTACTACAGACTTCATTGTGGAATTACCACCTTCCCGAGGATACACGACCATCATGGTTACCATAGACTTGTTCACTCATATGGCTCATTTTACACCCCTGTGTAAGCTACCATCCTCGTCTGAGCTTGCTGGAATCTTCCTGGAACACATATTCCGTTTACATGGACTTCCTTCCAAGATCATATCTGATCGAGGACCTCAATAGATCTCTCAATTCTGGAAACATCTCTGTCGCATTTTGGGAATCCAACGCGCCCCCTCATCTGGTTATCATCCCCAAACCAACGGGGCCACAGAACATGCTAATCAGACCCTGGAGCAGTATCTTCGATGTTTTGCCACCAAAGTTCAGGATGACTGGTTGCTCCTGATACCCGTGGCAGAATTCGCCTACAACAATTCCGATCATTCAGCACTTAAGACCAGTCCCTTTTATTGTAGCCAAGGTTTCCATCCATCGGTTCAACCCTCTGTTCTCCCTCATCCTACACCAGTACCTACTGTCGACTCCTGGATAGAAACCCTCATCAACGTACACCAGGAGGCCAAAGAAAACTTAGAAAGGGCCAGAACATAGACTAAGAGGTATGCGGATTCCAAAAGAAGACCAGGTCCTTCTTATGCAATTGATGATCAAGTCTGGTTGTCCTCGAAATGACTACCCCGATATATACGGCCAAACAAGTTGGCCCCTCGGTACTATGGTCCATTTCCCATCATGGAAATTATCAATCCAGTTTAATACCGGATCAGACTACCAGACCCCTGGAAGAAAATTCACCCAGTATTTCACACATCCTTAATAAAACCCTACACCCAATCCTCCCGGAAATCCTGCCGACCTCCTCCTCTGCTGGTCGACAACCAATTGGAATATGAAGTATCCCGAATATGTGACTCCAGGTATAAATGGGGTCAGCTTCAATACCTGGTTGAATGGAAAGGATATCCTCCTAGTGAAAGAACCTGGGAACCACTTTCTAATCTCAAGGCCCCTCGACTGCTCAGAAGATTTCACCTTTTACACCCGGGCAAACCCAGAGGAACGGGTCTTTGGAGGAGGCATGCTGTCATGAACTACAGAACAAGCCCCTTTTGGACTTCCTGGTCCTTGTCTCAATGGGGCTTACACTCCTTTGTACTCCCAACATGGCCGTCCACTGTGAAACACCTTCCTCGCTCTACACCTTGGACGTAGCGTGTTCTATTAATAGACCACGCCTCCCGTGGCTCCGCGCGTCTCAATGCTATTGCGAAGTAGCGACCAGACATGTGCTCCGTAGCTCGCGGTATTGTTTTCCTTGCTTCTTTCCAGCCAACCCCATTCCTAGTCCCTTTCCTTCCTTTCTTGATTCCTGGACATGACAAACATAAAACATGTAACATCATTTTTCTAATATAATTGAAGCCTGAGCGTGTTCTGCAATGTGCCTCTGTTGTGGGGTTATTTTTAAGTGCTCTCAATGTATTCAAATAACTTTATCAGATTTTGTACAATGTTTTTCAGGGTGTATGCTAACAACATTTTTGTCTAGTCGGACTTGATGTCACAACACTTTCGCATAACTAGAACACAATACATGTTGTTTGGTAGTAGTTCACCAGAACTCAGAACACCTGGTGGCTGCACACAAGTACACACAGTAATCACGCCTCTATTTGTTCATAGGATGTTGTTTTAACATTTGCAACTGTTAAAACAACATCCTACGAACAAATAGAGGAGTTGTTACTGTGTGTACTTGCGTTCTGAGTTCTGCTGAATTTTATACAAAAACATTGTATAAAATCCGATAAAGATATTTGACTGCATTGAAAGCACTTTGAATACTAACCCCACAACAGAGGCACACTGCAGAACAAGCTCAGCCTTCAATTATATCAGAAACATGTTGTTACATGTTTTATGTTTGTCATGATATGTATGTATTTTGTATTATTATGATACCTTAAATAATTTATCTCATTAGTACAGCACAAGCCTATCTGTTTGACCAACAATGGAACACATGCTAATTCAGCCATTTCTTAATTTGATTTTTTGTCTATCTTCTCCTGTCAATGCACTTACCTTGAACTGGATATATGCTAACTGCATCCGGCCAACCTATATCCTTTTTCTAATATGCATACTTCGTTAATATGTTTTTAATTGAACACATTTGTCGTCTGTATGGATTTCTGATTGGCCTGTGAATTGGTCTGAAATAACCGCCAATTGTGCTCAGTGTCTGGGATCTGTACATATTGTATGTTCTAAAATCAAATGCAATGTTTAATTGTAACTATCAATCAAAATGCAGTCTCAGAAGAAGAGCTCTGTAGCTCGAAACACGTATCAGGCTGCCTCGTAATTCAATAAAAATCTTAATGAATTGTACTTAACTGCAGTTTGTGTGCGCAGTGGGATTGCAAACAACCCCTCTTTTGCACAACTTACCCAGTGGGTGACTTGGCAGGTCCCCACCACATGCCTTCGCCTGCAGCCTATTCAAACCAACCCAATTCATCAGTCCTTGCGCTGCATCTCGCCAGTCCCCCTCTGCCACCTCATCTGCTTTTGATATTGTACTGTTGAACTACACCTCAGGTTGGCAGAGGTGTACGTCCCCCAATTCCTTCTTCTCTTTATACATTCCTCCCCTGAGGAGATTGTGGTGGATATCTGCAATCAATTGCACATTGCACTTTAAGAGGGTTTCTTTTGTATTCTTTTGTATTTATGTATATTTTGATGTGTTTTAAAAGTGTTTTTACTGTGGATAATGTGTTATCAACATAACTATAAGCAAGCTATGGCAGCTCCTAAAAAAGAAAAATTATGTTTGAATACATATTAATTCTGTATTCAAATGACATCCTCATTCTAATTTTGTACAATACCTTGTACTTACTAGCCACAAAAATCACTTTAACTGCTTTGATTGAATCTGGGGCTACATGCAACTTCATTGATATCACACTGGCCAATGAGCTTGTGTTGCCACTACTCAACAAAGCTTCGCCTGAACCTGTGTGGTCAGTGGATAGTTCGTTTTGATGCCTGGCCCTATTTCCACCCAAACCCCAAAACTATGCATGCTCAGACTTTCAGGTGATGAGGAGATAGCATTTGATTTAATCAGAGCTCCTCAATTTGACCTAATACTGGGTATGCCCTGGTTGGTTAAACACTATCCAGTCATCTATTGGGAGCAGCAAACCATTACATTCAACACTCAACACTGTGCTGCTCATCAATAATCAGAGGCAGGACCCACCACATACATTGCTGAAATTCTCATAGACCACATGATTAAAGCTTAGAGGTTACCCTCATACCATGTTATGAAGAGTACAGGGAGGTGTTTCATAAAAAAAACAGGCAAAGACATTGGAACCACATAGAGCCTATGACCGTGTGATTGATCTCGAACCCATTGTCTACTGCCCTGTAGCAGGTTGTATGCACTAATCTGGCAATACTTGGACCAAAGGTTTGAATGTGAGTTTATTCAGCACTTTAAATCACTGGTGTCTTCTTCATTATTTTATGTACCAAAAAAGGAAGGCACTCTGAGAACGTGCATGGACTATTGGGCACTAAAGAAGGTCTTTGTAATAGATCACTTCCCTCTCCCCTTGATGTTCGTCCTCTTAGAGCAAGTCAAGACAGACATAATTTACACCAAGTTGGATCCACGGGGAGCATACCAGTTGATTAGAGTCAAGGAGGGGGACGAATGGAAAACAGCGTTTCGTACAAAGTTTGGATTATTTGAGCACCGGGTTATGCCTTTTGGCATCTGCAATGCACCAACGACATTTCAAAACATTATTTAAGAGGTGTTAAGAGTATATATTGACGTGTTTGCCATAGTATACATTGACAACATACTCATTTATTCAGACATACAGGAATAACACCCACAACACTTCAAGGCCATGTTGTAGAGGGTTTGGGAACATAGTTTGTATGCCAAACTTGAGAAATGTTCCTTCCACACAGAGATGGCAGAATTTCTGGGATTTATCCTCACACCTCGGGGTATCCTTATAGATAAAAAGAAAGTGCATGAAGTCACAGAATCTCCTCGATGTCCGAAGATGTGCAATAATTCCTTGGCTTTTCATTGACAATTTCTCAGAATAGGTCACTCACATTACTCGACTATTGAAAAAAGCAACATGGTTCAAGAGGGATAGGGAGGTGGAACAAGCATTCCAGATTCCGAAGAAGGCATTCAACCAGGCTCTGGTACTGATGCATCCGGATCCAAATAGGCCTTTTTTTGTAGAAACGGATGTCTCAAATGTAGCCTTGGGGGCAGTTTTGACAAACCAAGTAACAAAGAGGGAGTCTTGCATCTTGTGGCTTTCTTTTATAGGACCCTAACGGGTTGTGAACAAAACTATCTGTAAGGAATTGCCATCCGGCAAGGGTGCAAAGCCCCTGTCTTTTTTATTTTTATTAATACATAAAATTATGCAGATAATACCATTTCTAAAAGGGTAACCGGCTAACCATATTCCCCTTTCTCGTCAACTCCATGCCAAAAGAATAGTGTACTTGTACCCAGCTGATTTAATCGCCTGATGCGCATCACCTAATCTAACCATGGCGGAGAGCAGGCCTAAAGGACACAAGATGCCCATTCGACAGCTGCATTGACAGCCAAGTCTCTGTAGTACTGGACAACATTTAAGATATGCCCCACTGGCCAAAACTACAATGATCATAAATTACCCATGATGGTGGCAGGGTAAACTCTAAAATAATGCTATGCCAGAGTTAAGGCTTCATGCATGGCACTACTTATGATCATGACCGCCACACCCCAATTGATATTGCACATGTGTCAGCTCCTGTGAGCCAGCTCTGCTCTGGAAGGTGATAACGCCCTCCGGCTGAGACAGCAGCATAGCAGACAGCTGTCCTGGGCACAGGCATCAAAGGAGCACGCACATTCAAAAGGAGTGGCCTCCTACCAGGGTGCTGCATCTCTAAAGGCCTTTGTTCTTAGTGAGCAGGAAAAGGAGTATGGTTAGAGTAGGCGGGATTGCTCTGGTCAATGGAAGGAGACATCCACCATTTTGTTTCTCTCTGTCTCTCTTTCTCTTTCCTGTCCCCTCCACTTCTTCTGGAGCAAAGCACTTTGGGTGTGACATCAGAAGGACAAAGTCCACTTTGTTCAAGCGCAGGGACTGGACCACTAAGGCAGGCTAACTTTAATCCAATCACATGGGGCATATTGCCTTTAAAAGAAGGGGTATCCTACCCCTTCTTCAGATTCTACAAAGACACCCTGAAGATTTGCTCTCAAGCACCTGAGAAGAATACACTGGCCTTCCTTAGGGAAAATTGAACTTTCCAAACCCCTCAGCCGGAGGCGAAGAAGGAGCCGTCTAAGGCAGAAAAGAGCACTGCTCCCTCCCCACTCGCAGGGCACACTGTGGGTGACCTTTGCTGTGGATCAGGACCTGCCACTCTGCACCAGAGTCTCCTAAAGCTGGGAGACCCTGAATGGAACCCTCCTGTCCTCAAATGCCTCTGATTGGTCCTCACAGCAGTTAGAGGACCACACCAGCTGAAGCTCCCTGTTCTGCCACACCAAACTGGTCGAACAGGGTTCACTGGACCTTGAATGAAAGGGAAGACGCCGGTGCAGGCTTTTGCGTTCCTTTACCAATCCAAACTATTGCTTGTACTTAGAACCAGCTCGATGCTGCATCATGCCCTAGCAGAGCCCGTCACCTGCTAGGCCCGAATACACGGCTCAACGTCAGGACCTGATCCTATCCGCTGGAGATCCACACTCCAACTCCAGGGGTTACAACCACAGCATAGCCCGGCTAGTTTCAAAAGGCTGCCTTGTTGACCTGCACATTGATGCCCCAAGATCACCACTTCAATGACTGTCGCCTGCCGACTCGAACCGTTGGAGCATCACGCATCAATCCCTCCCCACGGCTAGAGGCCTGACTTGGCCTGGCCCAACTGCAAATAGATCCTGTAAACGCACTGACCTGTATCACTGAGAGCCCCCCATCCAAAGTGCCCGAACTGAGATTATTCCACTCACAACTACGTTCGACACTGAGCTCTACATCCGTCAATCCACCCAAGATCTGCAACCAGGTACTGTTGACCGCAAACTGCACCCTCAGTCGATTGGAAACCTAGAGATTGGTTAGGTCATCTCAGAAACATCTTCTACATAAGACATATCTTTTGTGGTTGGTATTTGCCTATCATCCCTGTACTCACGCGCAGGAGGCTACTTTCTCCAGTCTGTTGATTGATTGATTGATTTGTTTATTTATAGAGTGCCTTACACCAAGGCACTGTACAATGGAACAACTCATACAGTGAACAACAATAAACATTGGGAGCAAAATTACATAATGAATCATTCGACAACAAAACAGTGCAAAAAGCAATTAACTGAGGGGGAGGGGAAGTGGAGAGGGAGTAAGATTGGTGAGGGGGAACAGAGAAGGATAGAACGAGTGAAGAATAGAAGGGAGGGAAAATGAAATGGGAGTGGGGAGAGAGGAGTTAGAAGAGGGAAAGAGGGGGGAGGAAGAGAGAACAGGGGAGGCCTTCAAGGAGGAGAGTGGAGGAGAAGGGATTTAAGGGAAGTGCGAAATGAGGGAAGGGTCGTGGAAGAGCGGATTGAGAGGGGGAGAGAGTTCCAGTGAAGAGGAGCAAGGAGTTGGAAGGAGCGGAACCAGGAGGAAGCACAGGTGGAAGGAGGTACAGTGAGGAGGAAATGGTCAGCAGAACGAAGTGAGCGAGAGGGGGAGTAAAAGGTGAGAAGGGAGGAGAGTTAGGGAGGAGCAAGACCATGTAGGGATTTGAAAACAAGGCAGAGAAAGCAGAATTTTAACTGTAAGTGGAAAGGTAGCCAGCGAAGGTGAGAGAGTGAGGAGGAGATGGAATCACGGGAGGTAAGGAGACAAAGAGTGCGAACAGTGGAGTGGTAAATGGATTTAAGGGGGGCAAGCTGGGATGCAGGAAGACCAAAGAATAAGGGGGAGCAGTAGAATAGTCGGGAAAAGATGAGAGAGGAGATAAGGAGTTTGGTCGCATGGAATGTGAGGGAGGGACAGATTTTGCGAATGTTGTATAGGTGGTAACGGCAGGAGCGAGAGGTAAGTGAAATGTGTTGTAAAAAGGTGAGAGAGGAGTCAAATATAACGCCTAGATTACGAGCATGGGAGGAGATAGGGAGGTTGGAGGGAGGAAAGTGGATGAAAGGGGGAGGAGAGGGAGGAGGAAGTGAGTTAGAAGGGAAGAAAAGGACTTCGGTTTTATCAGTATTAAGAGAGAGGAAGTGGGAGGACATCCAGTTCTTGATGGCTGTGAGACAGGAGGAGAGTTTGAGATGGAGGTCAGGTGTGAAGGAGGAGAAAGAGAGAAAGAGTTGAGTATCATCAGCGTAGAAGTGATGGGAGATATCAAAGGAGGAGATAACAGGGGCGATGAGTGATGTGTAAAGAGAGAAGAGGAAAGGACCAAGTACAGAGCCTTGCAGAACACTGTGTATGAGAGGGAAGGAAGAAGAGGTCTGGCCCCCCCATGAGATGCTAAAGGAATGAGAAGAGAGGTAGGAAGATAGCCATTTCAGAACAGGGCCTTTGAATCCGAAGGAGGAGAGAGTGTGTAGGAGGAGTGGGTAATCGACAGTGTCAAAAGCTGCAGAGAAATCAAGGAGAATAAGGATGGAAGATTGCTTGGCATGCCGAGCAGAGAGGAGAGAATTGAGGATAGAAGTGAGAGCGTTTTCAGTGGATCCTCCATGCCATTCACAGCGGTGGGTTTTTGTACAGTGTTTCTATTTAGTTCTATTGTAGATGGTTTGTTTAATTAAAGTATATATATCTTTATTGAACCTTGATTGGATATTTCTTTTATTTTGGACTGTGTTAGTGTGTTGTTTGGGTCACTACTGGTTCACCTTCACATCCCTCTTAAGAGCATAGCGTTCCTTGGCCCGCATTACCACAAATGACAAAGGAGGTACATCTCTTAACTGCCCCTGTAATGTGAGGGCTGACTGGTCCATTTTACACCTACCCTTCCTTGTACTCCTGAATACAATTTGTCACACTATCCTATTGCAGGCAACAAATTGCTGGCTGTGAATGCAGCGTTCGATGAATGTGGTCACTATCTCATGGGAGCAGAACATCAGGTCATGGTGATTAGGGTTCCATGTGTTAATATCCCTGCAAAAATATTGCCATACAAAAATATCGCCATATTTTTGCCGCGATATTAAGGCATGGAACCTGCGGGGGACACCCCCTGCAACCTCTGCGTTCTTTTCAAAGGAGCAGAGGACACCTCCGCAACCCCTGCTCCCCAAAAAAAACCAAAATAATCTCCCCCAAAAATATTGCCTATGGCCGTTCCAGACAACCATATATACGGCAATATTTTTGGTGGGGATAATATGTAGTGATACCGTGATTAGTGATTATAAAAATCAACAATAACTGAAGACTGCTAAATCATTGAGCCCCAGGCAATTGCGATGATCCCTGTATTCCAGTGCATTTGATTTTGTGCTAAGTGATAACCTATAGGCCAGGAAGGGGGAACGGCAAATGCTTTGTCACGTCAGCAAGTGTATGATCTCCCAACACCTGCTGTAAATCCCATCATACCTGCAGAAGAAATCGTTTGGGTGTGAACAATAGACATTTTAGACCTAGTAAGACAATGTTTTATAGTTAGTTCACAGATGGAAGGGGTGAAACAGAATGTGCAAAGGAGAATACGGGTGGGAAGCCTTACCAGGAAACTCAGTTGTATCTTCCCACTCTAGTATTATAAATACAGGACTTATTCTGGTGTAATGACGTTCCTTTCGCTGGGCATTCAGGCAAAAAGAAGACAATGAAAATGTTACAGCGGAACTTTGGTGGCCGAAAATGCATCACCAGGTACAAGAATTGTAAGACGTTTGAGAAATAAGTTGATCACACAAGGGTGGTGCGTCTCCTTCAACCATTGCCAACTCCTGAACTACCTTGGACACACATTTCGATTGATTTTGTAACTGATCTACCCACAGAGAAGAGATGCAGTACCATTATGGTCATCGGCGTAGGACATGGGTGTTACAGGGGGCCAAGTCCCCCCCCACAAATTTAAGTGGGGGGATATAATGGCATTTATCCCCCCAGAATATGTCTGTGTTGTGCACAGTGCACTGTGTCTCTGCCACTGTCTGCTGCACATTCCAGTTGCATGCAGCTTGTAATAATCTTGCAGCGCGCCTGCAGATTTGGTACTTGCCAGTGGCCCGGCCGGGGAAAAAACTGCACAGCCTGCGTTAGTCCAGTCAGTGTGTGACTCATCGTCGAAGCGAAGTGGAGCAGCCAGGCAATGACGCAGGCTGAGACTGAGCAGGCAGGCTGGGCCGGCCTCCGCGATGGCGTCTGACTGATTAGTGATTAGCGAGGGAGGGAGACTCAACTTGAGCCAAACCTAAGGTAAGTACTAGTCTGTGATGTCGTGTGAGGACGAGGGAGGACAGCGTGGAAAGGCCGCGAGTGAGAGGAGATGAATGGAACATAATGGCCTGTGGAGATGGCCTTCACTGCAATGCTACATTGGCTCCTAGGCAAACCGAGCCTGACAGTCAATTTAGCATTGAGGCTGCTCTGAGCAGCCTCAGTGCTAAATTGACTCTTAACTCTGCTAGAAGTTCTTATTGTGCGCATCCCAGTCCCGTTATGAAAGCTCTCTATGCACCCAAAGATGCTGCTTCTTGTCTGTCAGGTAGGGAATTCTACTCAGAGAAAGGTGTAGGCATTGGTTCCCGTGCCCATGTTCTCTTGCAAAATGAATAGAACTCCACACGCGTATTGCCCCAGCCTACCTCATTAGGTTAAGTAACGACGTCAGAAATATGTGGCTAACCAACGGTTTAAAATCCTTGTCTCATTGCTTTCTTAAAGCACCAGCTCCAGACCTGGCAGCCCACAGTATCAGGGCCACCTTAGATGTTAATCATTCTGAGCTTTAATAAAATGAATCCCATTGAGTTAGATCATGCAAAATATATCTAGAACTAAACCATTCTTGTGTTTCCTATACAGGTGCACAGTACCATCGTATTATTATTATTATTATTATTATTATTATTATTATTATTATTATTATTATCATTCATATTATTATTATTATTATTATTATTATGCTGTATGACCAACTATTAACACTTTTGCTGGGCTCAGATTAATAAACATGTACGAGAAATGGATGTGTAATAAACTTTCTTGTTACTTATGTTGATTCCTTTGTTTTTTGTCTACACAAAGGTTAATTATTGTTGTTGTGATACTTTTGTTTTTGATCTGCAATAAGTATTTTTGTGTAATTGTGGTCAATGTTCTCTACTATATCTTTGCGTGGTTAATGGTTCTGTGGTTTTAAACTCTCGCTTTGCATCTCTCGCTGCAGCAGCTCCCACAAAGTCGTGAATGGGAGTTTCCAACATGGCAGAGGCGCGAGATGGGGACACCCATACAAAAAGCCCTGGTATATTTAAGGGAAACTTGATCCCCAAATGTGTGGTCAAAGAGGGGAGCGAAACAATACCAGCTATCGCTTTGGGCTCCCAATCCCGACATTGATAAAACCACTGTAGATTACAGCAGGGGTCTGCAACATTTTCCGATGTTTGCAGGCTCAAAATTTGGAAAATCATGGGAGATGTGGTCGGGAACCTCAGGACAGTCGAAGGTTTCGTACACCTGGTTTAGGAGTTATTTAACCCAAGGAATACAATTCAATGTGTCAGTAGTAAGCGCCAGGGCTGTAGGACTTCGTAAATAACATGTTGCTTTAACCCAACTAAATGACACATATTTTATTGACTGCACTTGGTTGCAAGTCATTGATGGCCCTGCCTAAATTAAAACCTATGCATTAGGGTTGTTCAAATATGTCTGGTGATTTTTTCAATTTAATTAATTAATGTAATTTAATTAATTTATAAAGCGCCAGACGGCCCTAAGGCGTTGATCTACAAACATGAGGAGCACAGTGGCAGAATTAAATGTTGGCTAATACGCAAAGTCTACCAACCAATAAAGCTACTAGTGAGGAACCGCTCTCAGATCATGTTTTGCAGGCTCTGGCATGTGTAGCTCATGGCATTCAGCATCTCGGCACTATACTTGGAAGACTTCAGGTACCACGATGTTAACTTAAAAGCAGTGATATGTTTCTGATATTACACTTCACATTGGGCAACTTGAGATCTGTGCAAGCTGCCCTGTAGGTTGCGCTACCTTCAAGACATAGGCACACCCTAGAAGAGATTGTGTGATAAAGTCACTTGCCTGAGAGCATGAGCATTGTTTGGCACAGACATGTACCTTTCAGATATGCATAATGTGCAACACTTTTAATTTACACAAAAAGTGAACGTGGTTTATGTTTGTCAAAGAAGCAGACATGATGTTTTAAATCTTTTAAAAATAGGTTTACATTGGTACGGATTGAAAATTAAATATGGTGTTTTGAAAAGCAAAGTTCTAATGACCCAGCCTTCAAAACGTAACCAAGGCAGAGATTTGCAGAGACAAGGTTACTAGAACATTCTTTGTGGAGTCAGCTGCAGCCATTTCAACAAAATACTGTGAACATTTGTGATTTTCAGGCCCTCTTGAGACGGGTCCACGTCAATCATGGAGTCTCAGCCTCACACTGTGGCAAACTACCTAGAAATGTAACAGGCAATACTGGCAGTATCGAGTGTAGGTAGCGACGTTCAAGCTGAAGGCTGGAAAAGGTGTGCAACATCACAGAAGGGGGCGCAATGCAAGTTCAGCTCTGGTAGTCATCTGAGGAAACTCTACAAGTGAGAGTAGGTATGAGGCTTAAACTTGAGACAGGGCACTTGGCTGCCTGACTGGAGCCTGGTGCGGGCTTGGGGAGCAGTTCCCTTTGTGTTCTGCATGGACTGGGCCACGTGCTTCAATCGTCAGCGGCATGGGCACTGGGAACACTTAGAGGCAGCTCTGGTGGACAGCTGGCTGGAGGTGCAGTAGGAACTAGGGCTGCATTCTCCTCCTTCCTTATATGTCTCTTTTAACCTCTTTCTTCTTCTCTCCCTGCCATTTCCCCATATTTTTGGCACCTTCCTTTACATGGTTTGCATATTATCTGCTTCATTTTCTATAATGTTGCAAATGTTAAATCAAAAAGCCTTCTTCAATGCTCATCAAAGTATTGTTCTCTTGATTTTGCATTCTTTTGCCCCACTTCCACTCTTCAGTGATTCATATTGTGTGCAGAGTATCCCTTCTGGCCTCTTCCTCTCACCAACATCATCTTCTTGGGACCACGCTACTCTCTCACCATTCTTCTCCCCCTTTTTGCTTCCTCTCCTTACCATCCTCCCTTTACCTTTCTCCTCTCACACACCACCCTATATTTGCAAAATGGCTTCTGTCACTCTGCAGGGCCCTCTGACTAATGGAGCGTGACACCTGTGTTTGCATTTAATTCACAGATAATTTCCACCTGTAACTGTGAACCAGTCAGCAATGAATTGTACACTGCAATTTTACTCTAAACGCACGGTCGTCGTTTACTGCACAATATAATATTCGGGTTAAGTAATTTGTCTATGGCAGAACCCCGAACTGACCAAACAGGTTCAAAACCCACTTACAGATTTAAAAAAAGAGCTATAATTGTTTGTCATTGTAACTTTCATATTTGATGTGCGTTTCTCGCCATGTTGGAGCAATATTGAAAAAAGAGATCAGTAAAACAATGTAGACTCATGGAAAACAGGAAGACTAGCCTGCTGCACTTTAGGGCAGATTTGTGACTATATTTTGTTCAGCTTTATGTCTGGGCAGGGTCTTTTCTTTCCTGGTTTGGCGGAAATTTAGTACCTATCTTGTTTACCTGGGGCCACAGAATCTAAGAATCTAAGATCTCCACCAGTGCTAAAAATTGGGCAAATGCTTAAAACGGAATGGAGCAAACAAGTTTTGCCACAATACGTGTTATGTAAAAAGGAAAGTACTTTGCACTAGGACAAAAAGAATTTGACTGATGTGTGCACTAGTTTGTTACATGACATAAATGTGTTTACTAACGTAACGTAACGTTGCACTCCCTAGAATTGTGGAAGAAAAATGAGCACAGAGCACCGTTTTCTTGAGCCTGCATGGTGCTTCAAAATAATACTACGTCTGTTGTTCATTTTCAGGCAAAATGCACATCATCTGAGTAGAGCACAAAGTGGGACTGCATAAACATCTCACTCTTGAGCAGGGCATTCAAGGTTAGTGAAGGTTTTCCAGCCAAACTGAAGGATTTTATACCCAGAACTGCTTTTATTTTTCTTAATTTTCTTCTGTTTTCTTTTCTTCTTTTCTCTTGTTTTATACAGTGATGATATATGAAATGTAATACATACTGCTATTTTAATAAAAATGTTGTGAAAAGTCGAGTTCTTTGACTAAAACACAATAAATAAATACAAATGTAAAAGGCAAAGTCCCCAAGGTGTCCCCTGTCGCACCCCCCCAGATTTTATGTGTCTCCTATGCCCCTGATTATGATAGTAGAGGGCAATTAATCTAAACAGGGTCACTTCATTCCTTGCAAGGGTATTCCTAGCTCTGGGGGATTGGATAAGTTGTTTCTTTACAACATTGTACAGTTGCATGGGTTACCCAAGTCTATTATGCCTGATCGAGGATCGCAATTTACCTCCAGCTTTTGGAAGGATTTCTGTGCAATGTTGGGAATCACTTGTGCCTTGTCCACAATTTATCATCTGCAAACAGATAGGCAAACAGAACGAGTCAACCACACAGTGGAACAATATCTGAGTTGTCTATTATCAGAGATCACTGACTCTGAATTTGTGTATAATAACACTGATTACAGGTCCCTAAAAATGTCACTGCATATGTATTTATATAGGTACTACCAGAATATAATTCTGAGTCACAGTGCACAGGCCCCGTGCACAGGCACAGTGCCCACCAGAGTCCTATGGTGGGCACTGTGTCTGCATTACCGGACAGAAGACAGACGATTCTCGATTTGTATCGGAGTGCTCATCAAAAACTTGAGGTTGCCAAGACACGGTATAAGGTACAGGCAGACAAGAAAAGATGACCTGCCCAGAATTAAACACTGGGGAGAGGGTGTGGTTATCTAGGAGGAACCTCTGCATGGTGGTGTCTAGGAAATTAGTTCCATGCTATATTGGTCCTTATTTAATTGAAAAATGTATTTCTACAACTGCCATGCGGTTAACGTTACCATCTACTCTGCGAATACATCCTGTATTTCATGCATCACTGTTGAAACTGGTGGTTGCTAATTCTCGTACAAAGAAACCACCTAGGCTTTTGAAGGACGGCCAGGAGGAATACGAAGTGCGCTGTATTATGAACTCAAGGAAAGAATTACAAATATTGTGGTATTATAGTGAATGGTCGAGCTATGGTCCGGAAGACCGAACCAGGGAACCAGCAGATGCTGTGTATGCACTACGATTGGTGAGACAATTTCACAAACCCACCTGGAAAAACCAGGTTGGGTTAAGCCTCCTAAGAGGTTTGAGGGGTACTATTAGGACAATTTGGGTAATAGCACAGAGGACTTCACCACCACAGACCCTATGTGAATATGTATTTTTTAAATGGGCATATCTGCCCTGGAAACACTATGTTGTGGCATTACACTACAGTTCGCAGCATCCTTCGGGTTATCTGCAGGTGCTTGGGAGGTGTTGAAGTAAATTTACATGGCATGTCCTGTCCATGCCGATTGCTGATAATTGATGATCACAGAATGTGCAGGGAGTGTGCAAGCTCCACAATGCTCAGCTTTTCAGCTCACATTGTAGTACTGGTGAGGGAACAACCACGGTCGAGACATTCAGTTCACTGGTGCCATTCAGTGCTCTGCCGCTTTCACAGTCAAAGACAAGCATGGAAAGGAGACCAGGTACTTTCCACTCCAGCTGAGGCCTTGGTGACTTGTTCTTTCGCTCAACAATCACAGATCCTGGAGAATCCTAACCAGGGATGTCATTTTTGGGTCGCCAGAGGTCACAACTGCGACCTCTGAGGTCTCCCCTGCGACCTCTGTGGTCTGCCTTGTGACCTCTAAAAAAAAAAAGGGTTTTTTTTGTAATGCAAGCTCCTGGGCTGTGGCCAGCACCATGTGGCTCTTTACTTCTAGAGTGGCTGGCTTTCTTGTTCAGGCCCCTTAAAAAAAAGAAGAAAAATAAGAACAGGTGTGCCACAAGTCTAACACTTTCAGCACTGGCCCTAAATAAGAAAGTATAGGAATACCAAATAATGTGTCTTTCTGGAATTCTATACAATAATTGCTAGACTCATTAAAGGTTTAGTTCAGGCACACTTCAGGGGGTGAGTCACTGATTTTGTCTGTTCTTAAACGCCTCAACTCAGCCTTTCATCCTTCTGAGGTTGATAAATGAGTAACAGCACAGTTTGGGTGATATTGGGAGTATATCTTCTCTATACAAAGCGCTTAAGCATAAGTGCTATATAATGACACATCATTATCATTTGGTCATGGACGTCTGCTTGCATTCACAGTAATTTGGTAATATGGGCCTATACACACACTGATCTTAACAATACATATGCTGATCCATTCTTGTATGAAATGTACATCACATTATAGTGATATCGTAACCATATTTTTCGTAGTGTACAACGCTATGTGATGCCACTTCCTGTTTTGTCAACGGGTGAAAGGTTGTGTTCCATCGCTTTGTGCAATATCACTTCAGGGTGGGGTCAAATAACATCACTTCCTGTGATGTCATCAGGGGTTAAGGGCCATGTGATGTCACTTCCGCTACCCCTGGCATTTTGGTGAAATGATGTCCCTGATCCTAACCGAGGGTTCCCGGGCATAAGCTAGTGCAGTTTTGGGGTCATATGTACACTATTGATTCTGGCATTCTTGAACAGAGGATATAGATGTGTCATCAACCTTAGGTCTTTTGATTTTACAGAAAATAATATAAAGTGCATTCATGATTTGTCACCGGTACCACACATGGGACAAATAGCAGAGTTGAAACCCTTCCATTTGCAGGTGAATTTAGCACCCTTAAGACTGTTAGTCTTGAACTCCATGTAGAGGGCACGTGCATAGGCAGGGTGTATTAAATACATATATTTCTCAATGCAAAACACATTTTTAGGGTCAGATAGTGCACCCCTATTAGGTCGCAGACACAAATTGTCCAAATGGTCATGTATAACTCGCTGGGCTGCGGGTTTCACCGCGTGCTTGCTGCTTTGGGCTATCAGCTCAGGGTTCAGCCAGAGACTTTATGAGTTAAGAGAGATCCATTTCTGTTTAATATGACCCAACCAAGGAAGACACAAATACGGAAAGGAGACAGGGAACTTTTCACTCCAGCTGAGGACTGGTGACCTGCTTTTTCGCTCGACAACTAGAGCGCAGTGAATTCTAACTGAGGGATTCCGGGCATACGCTAAGCGCGGTTTTGGTGTCATATGTACACACACTATGGACGCTTAAGAAAGGAAGGACTCTGTGTATTCTCACAGTGCATATTCTATGTGTCCTAGATCACTACAGTTAGCACCTGTGACAGAACATGTGTAGAGATCCACGGAGCACACTAAGGACTTGACCCACTTAGTACTGTTATTTGGTCTATGTGCTTATTTATTGCTTATGCTGCATGTCTTCTGATACACATTCTGAACCTCAGCACTATGTTACAGCCTGCCTATGGAGGGTGTCTAATTTGAGCTATTGTTTCTATGCTATGTGTTTCTATGTTATGTGACAGCTTGCTTAGAAGAGGGTCTAGCCCAATTCATTGTTGCTATACTATGCTTGTATATTTTTATGCAACTTCTATGTCATGTGAGTTATGCTATACTTTACATGCTTAGGCTAAACTTCAATATGACCTGATGATTCATAGTATGCTCAAGAGTCTCAAGAGTGAGTCAATGCGTGATTAAGGAGTTACAAGACTGACTGCTGGAGTAAGCATTCCAGTACACAGTGAACGTATGTTTCCGTATCAATCCCCCATACCCATCCACTCATGTTTCCTAGTCCTCTTTCCAGTGTTCCTTGACTCCCCCTACCTATCCAAAACCTCACGCTATTCTTCCTCCCCCCATTGGCTGCCACGTGGCTACCTGTTCTGCTCGATTCAGGCACCTCTGCCAAGCAAGATGGGAGGTGTTGTGTCCCATTTTGATTCTGTAGTTGGGGAGGTGGTGTGTATATACCAACCATCTCCTGGGCTTTGACTGGAACAGACAGTGATTATGTTTTATTTGCAAAAAATGCCATTCAGAGTGTGTCCAGCTAGGTGAGTGGGACACTCAACGATCTGTTTGAGGTATAATGAACTATGGAGGAGATGGAGCAGGTCAGAGTGAGCAATTCACAGTCTGCAATGATGTCACTCAAGGCCATTGAGACACTAAAGAGGTTTCTGTGCACCAGAGCTGTGCCTCTCATATTGTTGTAATTAGCACGGATGATCTTGAAGCCTGGTGGGATACTCTCGTGGATAACCGGGGAATGATCATCTGAGAGCTAAGTTTCTGTGATGAAGAGTAAGTCTATCTGTTCTTCGGCGAAAAGGTAATAAATGTCAGACGACTGCTTGGAGACAGAACATGCATTGATCAGTGTGCATCTTGTGTCTGTCATTTCTGGGTGGGTTTGGCTGCTTGGACCACTGCTGTTGGTTTGTTCAAGGTTGGCTGTATTAAATTCCCAGGGCTCCACGATAAAGCTTTCAGTTACAAAGAGGCTTAGAGGGTTCTTCTTAGGGTCTGGTACATCTCTTAGTTCTTTCTCATGGTTGGGATGGATGGCACAGGTTGTCTCGTGAGGAATGGAGTAACAGGAATTGTGTCTTGCAGGCCCCCACTTATGGTTGGTTGAATGGCTGTCACGGTAAATGCAGGCAAGGATGTTAGGTCAGTGGTGAGTCCTGTTTCTCTCATCAATGTTAGGTTATAGAAATGTGGTTTGGCTGGATTTGTTAGAAGGTATCTGGAGATAAAAGCTGTCAATAGTATCTTGAGGTGAGGTCCTGGGAAGAATGTAGAGTCTCAAGATGCCTGAATGGAAGGGGTGGTGGGGGCTGCTTCCAATTCTCTCCTTGTTCTTTCTTCCTTTCTGACTCTGCTATCGTTTTGGTTCCTAGTCATCTTTTCATCCTGTAGTTGTTGAGGATCGGGAAGAGGGGGAGATAAGGTAGAGAGATCTGGGAAGGGTGACACTTAACTTTTGACTTTCTCCTTACCTATGCTTGTGGTTGATTCGTTTAAGGATTTCCTTATCTCTCTGTCACAATGGTTAGTTGAGAAATTAAGGAACTGTTCTGGGTATTTTTTTTCCAATTGGCTTGTAAACTGCACAGATGGGATGATTTACCTGGATCCATGTTATGGAAAGGGTTCCTTTGGGGTAGCAATGGATGCGGCTATGGTTTTAATGATTCAAGAATTATAAGACAACCTTATATATTTTCTGTCTGAGATACACAGTATCTTTCTAAATGAGATGGGAGTCATCTTTAATTTTAATCTTTACCAGAAGTAGAACTAAAATGCAATTCAAAACCACTAGCAGTAAACGTTGTTAAAAATTATTTTTGGTTCAACCTGTTCTTCAAAATACATAAGACTGCCTGTCTGAGACATAGATACTATTTTGCTGCCACTGGAAAGATGCCAACTTGTTTCTGCCTCTTCTTGCTTGGGTGCTCATCAGTCGACTATGGAGTAGTATTAGAAATAAATACAACATACCTCTTAGAAAACATACAGCTTTTTGTATCACTGTTTTTCAAAGAGGCCAAAGGGAGTGCCAAACAATTAAATATGTTAGTGGTATTTACATAGCCCTGAGCATAGCAATCAGCATTAATATCTGCCTCAATCTCCAAAGTGATAAGCGTTGATTTAATTTAGGGTAAAAATGCAGCACAGTGAGCTTATGACCCTACTTTTCTAGAAAGAAATAAAAACAGCCTATAAGATGGCCTCCACTGACTAGGGCTCCGGGTGTAGCCCCTCATCCATTTCCACGATGGAGAGCAGAGCCAGAGCAGAGGTTGTGTGAATGGAGCTGTGAGAAAGTGGAATCCTTATTTGTGCATCATTTGTTCTTTACAGCCTCTACGTGCAGTACTGGGACTGGGTACCTGACCCGTGCTGCTCAGTGTAGTCTTGTTTACAATACCAGAGCACTGCCCCTGAGCTATCCTACCCAGTCATACAAAAGTTGCCGGTGGAATGGGAGAGAGGGCGTGAGGAACCAATGGAATGCGTCTCATAGAGGTTAGTAAAGCTGATTCTCTGAAAAACCTGATTTTTTGCTGAAACCCAAAAAGGTGCTAAAATTGGACCAGCTGCATTGGGGTTAATTGAATTAAGCCAATAAATCAATCAATGTGTACAATGTGATGTAACTTACCTAATGTCACCAGACTTACGTTTTTTATGGAATGTAAATACGCAATGCTAGGGCGCACAAAAGCATCTGTGTTGTGCATCTCAGCATCTGTCTGATTTGGTGCTCAGATAGTCTGTCACACGCACTGAGTGTAAGCAAAAACTTGGAATCTGTGACTCTCAATGGCTTGCACAATGGAAGAGTCTCACTCAGTGTAACACGGCCTTGTCCCGCTCCATGACAATTCACTGGATGGATGGTGGACTGGCATGCAAGGTGTAACAGAGCCACACATGTCAAAATAGATAAATATATTAAAAATGGCATTACCGTTACCCGGCAGCGAGATGAATATAGATCAATACTGTTGAATAGTTTTATGAACCAGGATCAGGAGATATCTTCAAAGTAAGTCAAACTTGCCAATTAGACTGACGCCCACACTGTACCCTCTTTTGGCTACAAAAAGGTAAAACACCTTTAAGTATTAGATGTGCTGCTTCCACTGCTATGATGACAAACGCTTTCCTAGCCTTTTTATATGCAGTCTTGCAGTGGGAAAATTGCTCATCGTGTGTCTCTGCTGAATAACCCTGTAAATCAATGCTCTGGAGGTTGCAATTAAAATACTGTTTGACGACGTTGACAAATCCAGCCTCTCAATTTCCATTTATTCTCCCGTGGGGGAGAGAGGGAGCCAGGGTAAAGAATCATATATTTAGTTAGATAATCTTTCCGGCTTTTGTGATGGATCGGCTATCTCCATGATATGATATGATATGATCGTTTATTTATATAGCGCCTATACACAATGTGTTTCAAAGCGCTGCAAGGCAAGGGAGGGAACAAGGGAAAATACAACCACATTCTTACAGGCCATGAACAGGAAGGATGTGAAATTAACTATCGTACTCGGCCTGACGACATTTCAGATAGTGCAAGAGCTAAGGCATAGATAAGGAAGGGAGGGGGAGAGTGGGAATTAAATGGAAACAGACAGGCGACTACCGTACTAGCCCTGACGACATTTCTGGTAGAGCTGGAGGAAAACAAAAGGTGAGGGAGATGGGTGCAGAAAGGGAGGGGAGGAACAAAACAAGCGTCTATCATACTAGGCCTGACGACATTTCAGATAGTGCTGGAGGGGTGGTGGGGAGGAAAAAAACAGTAATGGGAGGGTGGAGGAAACAGACGGGGTTGCTATCATATTAGGTCCAGGGACAATTCTGATAGAGTAAGTGCATAGAAGAAAGTAAGGGGAGGAGATAGGAAAAGGGAGAAGGGAAAGGAGGAGAGAAAAGAGATTAAGCAGTCAACAAGAGTGGAGAAGCAAGTGTGGAAAGTGAATACAATTGCAGAAGTCAGTAGTAACACATAATGTTGCAAGCCAGGATACAAGATGGAGATGGGAACAGCATGAATCAGGGCCATCATGAGTACAAGATGCAAAGTTAGTCCAGCATGAGAGTTGAGAAAGAGTGACGCACCGTGAATGAATGAAGTCCATAAAAGTCAAATCCAGCATTGGCCACAAGACAGTGATGGTGAAGGAAGGCACCAGGTGGGCAGGGCTTGCTAAGTGGTGAAAAAGAGCAGCAGGCAGGAAGGTACCAGGTGGGCGGGGCTTAGGCCAGGTGACCTAGATCCACTTGCACCTGCTCCCCATCTACAAAGGAAAAGAATCTGGAGGGCTCCTTAAGTAGGGAAACAGAGCGGCAAGCAGGAAGGCACCAGGTGGGCATGGCTTGCTAAGTGGTGAAAAAGAGCAGGAAGCAGGAAGGCACCAGGTGGGCGGGGCTTGCTAAGTGGTGAATAAGAGCGGCAAGCAGGAAGGCACCAGTTGGGCGGGGCTTGCTAAGTGGTGAAAAAGAGTGGCAGGCAGAAAGGCACCAGGTAAGCGGGGCTTAGGCCAGGTGACCTAGATCCACTTCCACCTGCTCCCCATCTGCAAAGGAAAAGAAGCTGGAGGGCTCCTTAAGTAGGGAAACAGAGCGGCAAGCAGAAAGGCACCAGGTGGGCGTGGCTTGCTAAGTGGTGAAAAAGAGCGGGAAGCAGGAAGGCACCAGGTGGCGGGGGTTGCTATGTGGTGAAAAAGAGCGGCAGGCAGGAAGGCACCAGGTGGGCGGGGCTTGCTAAGTGGTGAAAAAGAGCGGGAAGCAGGAAGGCACCAGGTGGCGGGGGTTGCTATGTGGTGAAAAAGAGCAGCAGGCAGGAAGGCACCAGGGTTATAAGGAGTGGTGTGAGAATTACGGGTTACATTCTTTGTTGGCTGGGCAGTAAGAAATTAACAAACTAATCAGCAATAAGAGTAAATCACATAATTCATTTTGTTTTGCCTGTGGAAAACAGCCACAAGAAATTAGGAAATTTGCTTTGGAATAAAGACCAATGGGGAGTCTGGAGAGGCCACAATATTGTCCAAGAACACATAGCATGTCATCTCTCTTTGAGACTCACATTGAGCTAGAGAAAAGGCTGAGTTATTTGAGAGAGCGTATACAAGGCAGACCAGCTATTTTCTAGTTAAACACTTATTTAGAACATATTGGAAACCTCTGACTTTTAGAAATCAATTTTGAAGCCTAAATCCAACTTGATGACTTGAAATTCATGGATCAGATCTGCATTTGCTATCTGAGCCTGCAATACTTCATCACACTACAAAGGTAATTAGGTATCCCCTTTCCTATGGAGATGTTGCTGTTTCCAATATTCTAGGCCAGAAGCTGCCTTCACATTGATTAGAGACTAATGGTCTATGTGCAGACCTTTCTTCTCTTCCTCTTGGACTCATCAATCAAACTTGAAATCATTCATTTTTATTGTAGACTCTCATCTCATGATGCCCCCGGGCCTGATGGTCTGCGCGTTATAAATAAACAAATACAAATACAAATTCTACCTTGAAATCCGTTATCAATCTAGGGAACTGCGGTACACATCTGAAAGCGTCAAGTGTCTTCGCTTGAAACAGTCAAACTGTTCACCATCCATAGAAACAAGGATGTCTATATAGTGGGCAAAGATAATAAAAAAATTAAGACAGTGGCCCTCATTACAAGGCAGGCGGTGGACCATGGTGCTATTAGCACCATGGTCCATGCCGGATTCCGCCATGGTGGATGGCGGAATTACCGCCCCATTCCAAGGTGAGTGGGGCGGTAATTCCCCATTCGCCCTTCCCCATTCCCATTTTTGCCCCATAGGGCATAATGGGGATGGGGAAGGCGCTAATTACGGTGCCGTAATTAGAACCAAGGTCGCTTAGCGCCTTGGACTTTAAATCCTGCAAAAAGCAGGATTTAAAGTGTGAATCAGGCGTTAAGGGTTTAACGGCGCCGAAGCTCTTTACGGCGCCGTTAACCCCTTAACGCCTGACTTGTAATGAGGGCCAGTAAACGTATGTATTTCTTTAATTATTTGTATTTATTTTTTAATTTATATCGCACAAAAAACCGAAAGGTATTGAGACGCTATTGACATTCAAGGTTAATTAAAGGGGGTTCTGGGAGTCTCTCTACCGGCACAAATACAGCCCATTTACATGTTCTTGGGTGGATGGCGCCCGGAGAATCTCAACCAAGTCTTTAGCTCACTGTACCTTTCACAGAGAAGAAAGATCCCTGTAAATCAGTCTTTGTCCTGCCCAGGGGCAGTCCAGCACCGAAATGTTAGGCAATTCTTCTCTGAACAAGAGTATCATTCAAGGTTACATGACATGAGACTTAAGGATTTTTTACATACAGGGTTACAAGAGATTTCTGAGAACTAGGTAAAGAGCCAGGTTTTCAGCTGTTTCCTGAATGTCCAGTATAATTGTTCCACACTCAGGGCAGCGGGGAACGTGTTCCAAAGTTTAACTGTGGTGACTGTGAAGCTAGACCCATCCCCTCTGGGGAGACTAAACTGTTTTTCAGATTTTGTCAAAGGTCTTTCTACAAGACACATTTCTAACTGGATCAGAGCAGATAATACATGGTATCAGGAGATACAACGAGCGTGCAGGATTTGCATATAGTCTTCTGTAAATATTACATTTCTATTAGAAATTGAAGCGCATAAAATGCATTACTTTTCCGCTTTTGGGAATTGCGATACCCTGACCATAGCCAATCTGTCTGAACCACTAAGTGGTGTATGAAAATGAACATGATTTCTTTGAAAATAGAGGGGAGAATGCTTTTGGGTCTAAAATCTTGTTTATTAAGTTTGAAGATTACATGGCCTTAATTGCATACTGGTTTATTTCTAAACTGGTGGGAAATCCGTTGGAAGTAGTGGGATTGCTATAATTTCTGTGGTCTGTGCTTCTATGCTTCTTCTGAGTGATTTTTGTCATTGGTATGGTACATTATTATCCACCAAAGCCAGGGCATTCCCAGGCTGTCTGTGGCTAACATTGCATTGTGCAGTGAATTGATGTGATCGCTCGCTGCCATGCGATGATCAGTAATGGAGGCCATGGTGTAATAAAAGTGGAATGCCATTACTGCATGCACTTAAAGGACACTGCTCTTTCAAGCGCAAAGAGCAGGCATAATCCAGAGGAATCCTTATCAACCTCCTTATCAAATTTGTGATGCAAGTGAAGATTGCCTGCATGGATTTGGGAAATGCACAGAGTTGATTTTCCGCTCTGGGTACCACACTGTGCAGAGAATTGTGTTTAAAATGCACAGGTTTGGCAGAACAAGTCAAAGTCCACAGCGCTTGTACACTGAAGAAATTAAGGAAGCACTAAAGCTGCAGGTCACTGAGGGGTGTCGGAGCACTGCCAGATGCCACCCAGAGTTAAGAACCTAAATGAACACAGACAGTTCTCAGTCTCACTGCGCTGAACAGTGCAATAGTGACAGGTGTTCCAATAATTTAAATAAGGAGGGATTTCTCATGAGTCCAATGAGTTTAATAACGAAGTAGCCTGACACGTGTTTCGAGTCATCACCGAATCTTCATCTGAGGCTAAACATAATGCACAACATAGTGATAAACAAAAATTATACAGCACAAAATAAAGTTTGAATAAAAATCGTCCATTGTGAAAAAAAAAAAATGGATAAGGACATTAGTAAGGACATTCAACCAAAAGGGCAAACACAAGTGCAGGTAGACCAAAAAGAACAGCAGTTACAGCATATATATTAAGATAAAATCAAATAGCAACAAACGAAAATAATAAAAAAGAATAGATAAATAAGATTGCCACAGTACCATATTAGGAGGGGATTCAATTGAATGGAGAATCCATAGGTTACGGGATGCATGTAAGAAACACGGGTAAAAAAAAAACAAGTTGCAAGGAGTTAGTTATAATGCATCCACGGAACAGCTATAGCAGCGCAGTCAAAGAGGCAAAAGCCACCAAAAAAAACAAAATTGCAATCATAAATAAAAAGTACCTGAAAGTTTCAGGAGCTAGCCTAACCATTTAAGTATATTGTGGCCAGTGCCAGATGCACTCTCTAAAAAGGAAGAGAGAAGAAAAGATTTTTATTTTATATGAAGTGTTTTAAATACGCTGTTCAAGCACAAATGTGAAATTAAAGAAGAAAAAGAGAATGTGAGATTAAATGACAAATCATACTTCACTGCTTCACAATTGCGGAACTCTGTAAGGGAAAAGAAATTCCCTCAGCATCACTTAAATATGGACAAATTAACGTAACAACTGTAATTGCTAAAATGCAGCTACCCGGAGTGCCAGAGGAAACCCAAAACACAAAAGCATGGCGTGCATGCACAAATAAGAATGGGCAAAAGCTAAAAATGGCTTTCTCTAAACTTAATTGAGACGTGCTGATGCACTAATTAGAAGTCTCATAGCGGCCAGGGGGCCGTGAAAAACCGTTTTACCTGTGCAATGCTGCTGAACTGAATGAAATGAAAGTAAGCCCAGACCATAGAGATAGAAACAGGACTATTTAAATACACAAGGTATTTTAGAACATGGCCGATTAGGTCAGGAAAGAAAGTCGCCATATTGGAATGATGGAAATGAAAAGAATATCTCAGGAGTGAATTTGCCCCAAAAAGTAAGGAGCTTACCAAATGCCGCAAAAAGGCCGAGATTAACCTGTTCTGAATTTAGAAATGAACAGGGCTGGAATTCCACAAAAATGTATATGAAGTGCGGTGCACAGCAAAAAATGTACTAATTGCAAAAAATGGAGCCCCGGAGGGCGCCAAGATAAATATATACTAGTAAGGCCTGAGAACGAAAGGAAATTTGCGCCTTGTACACCAATTGCTGTTGAGCTTTACCCCTACATTCCCTTCTGATAACGTCATAGATACTTTCTATCAGGCAGTCATTAAGGATATCCATTCATTGGGAGATTTCGGTGCAATTCGCAAGCCGTGTTATAAGCACAATCTCCATAAAGATGAATTTCAAGCATTGGTACATCTGTCTGGCAATTCTGAATTGATTATTAAGGAGGCCGACAAGGGCGGGAACGTTGTTGTCATGGATCGTGCTGATTATATAACTGTGGGCATGTAGCACTTGAATTCCGTCGGATGTTATTTAATTCTTCCTAATAATCCTTTGAAGACTATTCATGCGACAGCCAATGATCTGATTACCAAATGGCATAAAATGGGCCTTCTTGCGGATGTGGAAAGGCAATTTCTCACCGTAGATGGACCTATTATGCCCACCATTTATTTCCTCCCAAAAATTCATAAACAATTCATCAATATACCAGAAGGGAGACCAATAGTGAGTGGGAGCGGTGGTACATTGGAACCTATCTCTGTCTATATCAATGAATTCCTGTTACCAGTGGTGCTTAACACTCCTACATACATTTGTGATGCTGAGGGAATTTCTTTTCCCTTACAGAGTTCCGCAATTGCGAAGCAGTGAGGTATGATTTGTCATTTAATCTCACATTCTCTTTTTCTTCGTTAATTTCACATTTGTGCTTGAACAGCGTATTTAAACACTTCATATAAAATACAAATCTTTTCTTCTCTCTTCCTTTTTAGAGAGTGCATCTGGCACTGGCCACGATATACTTAATTGGTTAGGCTAGCTCTTGAAACTTTCAGGTACCTTTTATATATGATTCCAATTTTGGTTTTTTTGGCGGTGCTATAGCTGTTCCGTGGATGCATTATAGCTAACTCCTTGCAACTTGTTTGTTTCTTTACCCGTGTTTCTTACATGCATCCCGTAACCTATGGATTCTCCATTCAATTCAATCCCCTCCTAATATGGTACTGTGCCAATCTTATTTATCTATTATTTTTGTTTGTTGCTATTTGATTTTATCTTAATATATATGCTGTGACTGCTGTTCTTTTTGGCCTACCTGCACTTGTGTTTGCCCTTTTGGTTGAATGTCCTTACTAATGTCCTTATCCATTTTTTATTTTATTTTTTCACAATGGACTACTTTTATTCAAACTGTTTATTTTGTGCTGTGCATTTTCTGTTCATCACTATGTTGTGCATTATGTTTAGCCTCAGATGAAGAGTCGGTGATGATTCGAAACATGTGTCAGGCTACTTCGTTGTTAAACTCACTGGACTCATGAGAAATCCGTCCTTCTTTGAATTACTTGGAACACCTGTCACTATTGCACTGTTCAGCGCAGTGAGACTGAGAACTGTCTGTGTTCATTTGTGTTTAAAATTGCCTGGATTCAGGAAAAAACAGGAGTCTGTCTATATGGGTTTTCACTCATCATTGTATAATCATCAACAATGAGGCTGTTAGTCTTCATTGATGATTCCTCTAGTCTTTTCCTGTACATTGATACACATCTGTAATGCATTTTCTGGTCTTTGGACAAGGTACCTTCTTGCTATGTGACTGCCATGCTGGAAGGTAAGCAGAACATATTTGGGTTGGGGGTTGTGGGTGGGGAGTCTCAAGGTCTTTGGTACTTTTCACTGTATGATAATGAAAGGATAAACCAGCTTTTTTTTCTAATTCATTTATAACGCGCTTAATACCCAGAGGTTTCTAAGCGCAGACCCGGGGATCGAACTAATGTTGCTCCGTGTCGTATTGCTTCCAAGACTAGCGTGTTACCCCTGAGCTATCCTCCTGAGACCTTTGCACAGGTAAACACACACTATGGAACCAGACCTCATAGGCAACACTCAATACTTTTTTGAACTACCATCCATTTCCACAGGATTCTTCAACAGCCTATTTAGTCCCAATTTCACAACCAAATATTCAAAAATTTCCACCAGGGAAGTGTGATCGCTCTCAGAGTTGCAAGTAAATCGCCCACTACTTCACAATAACAAAAACAAAATGATAGCAAGAAAATCTTAATTCAATAGGTGAGAGGCTTGCGTTTGACTGTGTGGGAAATCCTAAGGGAGCCTACTTCTGATTTACATGTTGCACTAATAGGGAGACCCTGGAGCTTCTTGAGGATTGCATGTTCTCTACTTTCTCTGGTATTGGCTGCTCGCCGGATCTCAGCACCATATGAAGCGGGAGGTATCACTTACACCTTATATATCTCCATTCTGGAAGAGGCTACCCTGCCTCCAAAGTAATTAGATAAGTTGGAAATCACTCCCCACATCTCACTAGGACAACTGTGCTCTTCTCCGCCTGTGCCTGCCAGTGGGTGTTTTTACGTAAACAAACTCCCAGATGGTCAAACCTAGCAACAAACTCCACTTCCTCTCAGGTTGGGAAAGATTCTCTTTTTGTTGCTTTCCCTCCATAGACATTTGTGGAACCCCCAAATGATTGCTTTTATTTTGAACCTGTCCTGACTTTTTTTTTTAGCAAAGGGAACAACATCGATATCCCGAGAGCAGGAGCATGTACCGTTAATACAGGCAGACGAGGAATCCGTGTCATCTCCGTAGCATAACACATCTTCGTACCACTTGAGATGGACACAATATCAAATAGGATTGTGGCATTTTGTATTCATGGACTACATGCACAATGTACCTGTAATTTTTCAATGTCATCGAGTGCTCATAGCTAGAACACCAGTTCCAATTTTCCAACTGGTTTACGAACATCTCTTTCATTGTGTACAAGTCACTATCCCAGGCGGCCTGCAGCCAATCTTAGAAAAAAAATGCCCACAATATGTGCAAAAGGATCCATACCTTTTTCCTTGTTCACCTCCTCACCTAGAGTACAAAGTTAGGGACAGTTAGGATTTGTCTCAGATTTGATATATAATAAGCACTGCCTCCTAAGTGTTTGGGCACGTAATTAAATGAGGCCTAATTCTAATCTTAAAATGTCCATTGCAACGTAGCTGGAAAGACCAAATATTATTTTCCAGAACTTGCCTTCAAGCGCTTGCAGACAGTGGTAACCTTTTGGCATCAAGGCATCGTTATACAGAACAGTAGGGCAAAAACATTGCTTATATAGTTTCAAGATTCCCTCTAGGCTGTATCCGGCAGCATCTCCAGCAAATCTTGCTGTGTGCGCTGTTAATTTAGCAGCTATACTTTTGGCAATGAGCCCTGTATTAAAAAAGAGCACCTACGTGATTTACTTGGCTTCATCACACATGTACACAGGACGATAACACGCCTGGCTTTCCATTCATTTACGTCTTCCCTTTAGGCGTTCTCTTCACTGGTTCTGATATGATAATCTGCATATATGAAGGGATGCTTTGACTTCCTTGTTTGCACAAGCGCTGTCTTATTGTATGTCTGTTTGGATTATGTAAAGCATACTGTACCCTGGCAGATTATGAAACACTTAACTGACCACTCACTGCTGTAGTTCTGTGCAGTATTTGTTGTCAACTGCACTATTGATATTGCGTTTCAAGAGAAACACACCCTATTGTTTCTCCTTTGTGACTGTGTATCCATGAAGTGAGCATGAATGTATCAACCGACATGCTTTAATGGCATCCCACTGTTAGGCAGAATCATATGCAGTACCCTTTGGGAACACCACACACAATTAAGACTACAAGTGACAATACAAATTCACCTTTGGTACAAGCCTATACTACACAGTAAAGTGGTAGCAATGGCTGAGCAGCCAGACTTATCTCAAGAGCAAGTGAGCCATACCAATAGTTACACAAAGGACAGTAACTACTATGATTCAAACAAACACTGGCTCAAGGTTTCTGAGTCAAAGAATATACATTTATTTACACATTAGTTATATAACATTTCACTCAAGTAAAGCAGTTTAAAAATCACACTCTTAATACACCACACCACTCCCAATAGGTTCCAGACAAGTTAAGCTCACAAAAGGAAGTGGGAGCAAAATGGCACTGCAGAAATTCAAAAGGGAGGGAAAGACAAAGTTAGGCAGAAATTGAACCACACCAACAGGTAAGTACTCGGGGAAATTGAGCAAGAGGAACTACAGTGATAGAATCAGGGTAAAAAGGCTTAAGGGCAAAGTAAATAGGTCAAAGGTCTTTTGCCCAAGATCACGAGGTTCAGGGTAGTTCACGGTAAAGTTCATGCCACGGGTTCCGGACGAGGTTGGTTGGCAGAAAAGTCAGTTCGAAGAGAAGGACAAGTCCTCGGATTGGAGAAAGATTTCACACACGTTCCCCGTGGCTGAACGAAACGAACAACCAGGTTTGCACAGTACCTTAAAATGGAGAGGAAGCTGTAGCTGAGGAAGACGTCCTTGGTAGTTCCAGCAGGCTCACGGTTCCTGAAGCAACTGTCGGACTTACTCGAAGTAGGAAGACTGGAGGGTCCTGCACCACCCAGGGAAGAAACCAGCAGCAGAGCAAAGCAACAAATAAAAAGTGCGCTCCTTAAAACCCAAGCAGGGTCCGACCTTCCTGGCCATCTGTCCCACTGTAGCTCTGTACAGCGAATTCGACCAGATGAGGGGTCCTGGCTTGAAGTTTGGCCGAACTGGTTGGTCCCACCAGCTCAAGGGAAGAAGATTCCTGGAGGATCTTCTCTGTCGTTCGGACCTGCAGCAGGGCTTCACCGGGCGGTTCAGTCGTGGTAGTGGTCCTCTTCCGTCACCTCCTCGTCGGTTCTTTCGTTCCAGTGGCGACTCTGCCTTTCCAGTCCCAGAGACCTGCTTTTTTTGCAAGTTTCCCCCATTCACACAGCCTGGCTGTCAATCACCCAGCCAATCAAACAGGCGTATAACTTGGGTTACCAAGGGAACCCATGGTAGTGGTCCTAAAACCACTCCCTCACATCCTGCCTACCCAGATATTCAGGCGCCTAAAGGAGGGATTCTGTGCAGAAGCCCTCGAAAGGCAGTGAACAAAGGGACCAACCCTGGCTTGGCGTGCAGAATAAAACACGAAAAAGACTTTTACAACAAGAAATGCCAAATAAACCCAGCCGGAGCCAAAATAAAATGTATTTGGTCAAGTGGGTTTATGTTCGAGGCTGCTAAAATAGCCTCAAACAATACCACGGTTATTTAAGATAACCGCTGTAGGAAAAATAGGGTAGTTACCACTGCCACCAGCCAAGTCTTGATGAAAAGAAGCGAAACAGTGCTCCAAGAGAAACAGACAAAAAGGGATAAGAATTAACCCTTTCCAGTACTCCATGTAAGATGGGGTGTACTGGGTCTGTGATTTACAGAGACTACATAAAGTTAATGGCAACATGTTTCTGGGAGACAGTAGTCAGTCGCAGAAAAATGGAGTCAGTGTGAAGTCTAAAAGACAACCCTGTGTCACTGCACTGAAGGTGCTGTGTAACACACACAAAAAGTGATGCTTGTGGAGTAGTTGAGGCTCCAGAGCTGAAGATCACACAAATGGTAAAAACACACACAGCAAAACACATGTAAGAGTGGGAAAAAGGCTCACACTCTTACCAGGTGAAAAAATAAACCCTAGAAATCCAACAAAGCTGCTGAGGGGCTCAGTGGGTAAGGGAAATTATCTATTTATGAGAGTTCTCCCTAACACTCCCCACCAGACTAAGGGACAGGAGGATTTAATCTTCTTCTGGATGCATCTCTACCTCTAGTCGGTTAAAAACATCCTAGAGAGACCATCAGCATTTTGGTGGTGAATTCCTGCTCTGTGCTCAATGGTGAAATCAAACCCTTGCAGATAGATTGACCATCTTAGAAGTTTTGGGTTCTCCCCTTTCATTTGCATCAACCATCTCAAGGGTTGGTGGTCAGTTTGAATCACAAAAGTACATCCATACAAGTATGGTCTAAACGTCTTCAAAGACCACACAATGGCAAAACACTCATGCTCTATGGTTGCCCACCTTGTTTCTGGTTCCTTCAGTTTCCTACTGATGAAGCAAATGGGATGCTCCCTACCTTTCTCATCCAGTTGACTAAGGACTGCACCTATACCTGTATTGGATGCATCTGTCTGCACAATGAAGGGTTGGTGATAATCAGGAGCTCTTAGGACTGGAGCTTGACAAAGGGCTTTCTTCAGGCTTTCAAAGGTTTGAGTGCACTCCTCATTCCATCTAACCTTTTTAGGGAATTTTGGAGAGGAGAGCAAATTCAAGGGAGAAGCTATGGTCCCATAGTTCTCTATGAAATTCCTGTAGTACGCAGTGAGACCAAGGAAGGCTCTCACTTGGGTTTGAGTAGTAGGGGTGGGCCAGTTTTGTACAGCTTGCACTTTGTTAGGCAATGGCCTTAGTTCACCTCCTCCTACCTCATGACCAAGACAGACCACTTTGCTCTAAACCAATTTGACATTTGCTTCCCTTTATGGTCAGGTGGGCCTGATCAAGAGCCTTCAAAACATATCCTAAGTGATCAACATGTTCTTTCCATGTAGGGCTGAACACTGCAATGTCATCCAAGTATGCCATGCAGAAGTCCTCCATCCCATTCCGAACATGGTTGACCATCCTTTGGAATGTAGCAGGAGCATTCTTTAGTCCAAAAGGCATAATGTTAAACTGGTAGAGGCCTGCTGAGGTTGAGAATGCAGTGTTCTCCTTGGCATGGTCTGTCAGGGCTATTTGCCAATAGCCTGATGTTAGGTCAAATGTACTGAGGTACTTGGCTGAACCAAGTCTATCCACCAGTTCATCTGTCCTTTGCAAAGGATGGGCCTCAGTCTTAGTGACTGCATTTAGAGCTCTATAGTCCACACAGAATCTCAACTTGTTGGATCCTGCCTTTGGTACTAGAACAACTGGACTGACCATGGACTTGTAGATGGCTCTATGACCCCGAGACCAAGCATCTTGTTGACCTTTCCTTTGATGTGGGATCTCACATGTTATGACATTCTGTACCCTCTGCTTTTCACAGGGAGACAATCACCAGTGAAAATATCATGCTGGTCCCAAGGGGTTAAGCCTGGTGATAGAGAAAACAGGGAGGCAAACTGATTCAACAGACCTTTGCACTCCTCCTGTTCTTCAGAAGTCAGCTGAGAAGAGAGATTAACTCCTTCTATCTTTTCAACTAAAGGTTGTCCCCTGAGGAGATCAGGTAGAGGTTCACTCTCCTCTTCCTCTTGAGCTGAAGCTAGAAGCAAAGCTCCTACTTCTGGTCTCGAGAAATAAGCCTTTAAACGATTGGTGAGAAAGACTTTGGCAGCCTCCTTAGGTCTGCCTAAATCCACCAAATAGTTCACCTCTCCAGGTTTGCCCACAACCTTGAAGGGTCCTATCCATTTGTCCTGCAAGGCCCTCTGCCTTGTTGGCACCATAACTAATACAAGCTGGCCTTGAGTAAACTCAACCATGCAGGCCTTCTGGTCATGCCAATGTTCGACCAGAGCCTGACCTGCTTTCAAGTTATCACTTGCTTCTGCCATCATGTGTGACATTCTCCTCCAGAGACTTATCACATAGTCAGTCACTCTGACTGGCTTGGGGGAAGGAGCACTCTCCAACCCCTCCTTGATCAGGGCCAGTGGACGTCTGAAAAGATTGCCATAGAGAAGTTCAAAGAGATTGTAACCAACTCCCTCCTGAGGGACTTCCCTATATGCAAAGAGGAGGCATGGCAGTAGAAGGTCCCACTTTCTCTTAAGGGGATCTTCTAAAGCACCTATCATGCTCTTCATAGTACGATTAAACCTCTCTGTGAGTCCATTTGTTTGTGGATGGTAGGCTGTAGAGAACTTGTAAGTGACACCAGAGTTTTTCCACATGGCTTACATGTAGTGGGACATAAAATTCGATCCCCTGTCGGATATCACTTCCTTAGGAAACCCTACTCTGGTAAAAATACCAAGTAGAGCCTTAGCCACAGCCTGACCTGTAACAGTTCTCATAGGTATAGATTCTGGGTCTCTTGTAGCATGGTCTACTACAACCAGGATAAACCTGTTCCCTGAAGTTGTGGGAGGGTCAAGGGGACCGACAATGTCAATGTCCACCCTCTCAAAAGGAACTCCCACCACTGGGAGAGGCACCATGGGTGCCACATTCTTGGCTCCACTCTTGCCAGAGGTTTGGCAAGTGTGGCAGCTCCTACAGAATTTGTCAACGTCTACACCCATCTTAGGCCAGTAGAAGTAGAGAGAGAGCCTTTCCTTGGTCTTCTTGAAGCTCAAGTAACCAGCCAAAGGTATCTCGTGGGCTAACTGTAGGAACTGGAGTCTGTTGGCAAGGGGCACTACAATTGTTTTGCAGTCCCCAGGGATAGACTCAGTTGGTTCACTGTAGAAGAGGCCATCTTCCCAGCTTAACCTGTGCTTTCCGACTTCTTGCCCATCAAGTTGGTTAGCAGCCAGTTGTCGAAGACCTTCAAGAGTAGGACACTCTCTCTGTCCTTTGCTGAAGTCTGCCCTGTTGGTCCACCTTTTGCCAGTAAAGACTGCAGCTCAGGATGGTCAACAGGGTCAAGATCTCCAACTAAAACAGTGTCTTCTTCCAGATCTGATTCTTCAGAAACTGGCTCAACCACGCAAGGTTGCATCTCACACTCTGCCTCAGCAGGTGGAGCAGTCAAAGGTGTGACTTTGGACAATCTTGAAGATGTCCTTGTTGGTAGCACAGTGGTGCTGTCTACCTTTTTCCAGGAGGTCTTGGGATTCCCCTTTGCCTCTTTCTTCTCAGAAATAGCAGTGAGCAACTCCTGTGGAGTGGGAGTGATAGTTTCCTCTATCAACTCCTCTGGAGAGGCTCTCAAGGTTCTCTCCCTTGCAGGGCTAGTGAGCTCCTGTCTCCTCTTACTGGGAGGCCTGGGGGTGTTTGACACAACTCCAAGAGTGATAAGGTCATTACCCAACAGGACTCTCCCAGGTACTTCACTCTGCACACTAACAGGTATTTTGACCGTCATGTCATTACACTGGATGAGAGCTGGTAACTGGGGAAGCATTTGCACAGGGCATCCAGCTAACTTGGTGAGGCGTCTGGGTGCCTTAGTAACATCCTCAACCTTGACAAATGATTCATCCACCACAGTTATGCTGGCTCCAGTGTCTCTGATGGCAGGGGTCTCCTGTCCATTCACAAGAACACTATCTTTGTAATACCCTTTAGTATTATCTCTGATGGAATTATAGACATCTACATTCTGTTGTTCCCACAAGCCCAGGGACACTAAAGAAACACTAGCTGAGACTATCATGGGTTCCTCAGCGAGTAGGTGGAAGTTTCCACTTGCCATAGATACTTCTTCCTCTGGGGAGAAGGCTAAGGAGACAGTGTGGACCCCTGAAGGTTTACCCTTACATCTGGGATACCCTTTCACATGGTCAGTTGACCCACAAACATAACATTTCCCAAATGTCTTGATAAATGGGGGTTTGTTCTGACCTCCATCTGGTTTGGGTCCAGATGGTGCACTAGCCTGATTTGGTTTCCCTTGTGGCTTACCCTTATGTTGTTGTTTGTGGCCCTCTTTTGGGTGGGGGGTATTAGAATTCTCTTTGGTATCTTTCTTTGGCTGTTTTACCTCATCCTTCTTCTGAGTAGCCCCAGCATCCTTGTGAGTAGCCCTGTTGTCAACCCATATGTCAGCAGCCTTAGCTAATTTCTTTGGATCTATCTCCTTAGAATCAGCCAAGTGCTGTCTGAGCTCAGGAGAGCAGGCATCAAAAATAGATTCCAACATAACAAGATTTCTCATTCCTTCATAAGTGTTTACTCTGTAACCCTTAATCCAACCATCTACGTTTTTCAAACATTCACACAACCAGGTAGCCCAAGGGGTACCATCATGCTTTTTGAGGGTCCTAAACCTATTAAGGTACTGGGAAGGGGTATTCTCAAATATAGCAATTAAAGCTAGCTTCACTCACTCATAATCCATCCTATCCACCTCCCCAACTCCATTACAACATCAGATGCAACAGGGGGTAGCCTAGAGAGGAGCCAGGGAAGCAAGTCATTCCCTGTAAGACCTTGAATCCCATGGTTATATTCAAATATTGCCAACCAATCCAAAATATCAAGCTCAACCTCATACATACCCACAATTTCTTTAGGCATACGGGGTCTTTTAGGACTGGAAGACCTAGAAGACTCTGGGAGAGAAGCATTTTCAAGAGATAACCTTTTCATTTCTAGTTCATGATTCAACTCCATTTCTCCAAGCTTAAGTTCTTGGTGCTTTTGTTAAGTTTGAGCATTTAAACGTTTGAATTCAAGTTCAAGCCTCATTTTTTCTAGAGCAATGCTTTCAGAACTGAATATAGGACCTGTGAGGTGTTGGGTGTCCTGACCCACGTTTGGACTATTAGGCTACAACATTTGGTGCTGTGGGCTTAGGAAATCCAAGATGGCCGAAAAAGCCCACATGTGCGCCAGAATCTATGAAAACCGCGCAGTTGTGCACACTAAAATGGTTGCCTAACTTGCCACCCACCAGTGCGAGCAGGATGGGCCGGGGTGCCATGAGTGAAATGTGTGCCAAAGGAAAAACCGCACTTTAAAATCACCTTTTGTTTCTCTGAATGCCAGCTCAAAATGCCTATTTGCAACACATCCAAAAATCTCACTGAACACCAGCGGACATCTGGCAGAATAAAGTATTGGGGGCATACAAAATCTGGAAAGAGGATGAAAAGTTATATTCTGAATTGACTTGAAGGTTTATAACAAGACTGGCTGAGCTGTGGATTTCAGCAGTTTAAGTAAATTTGGACTGAAAGACACTAAAAGAAATGAGTGACCTACTTTTGAGTGTCACATAGGCTGCAATTGTTTAAATGTCATAGTTTTAAACTTAGAATCAGCATTCTAGCTGCATATGTAAAAAATTGTTAGTTATTTGAATGCAGAAAACTGGGGAACAGAAACGACATGTGGCTAAAAACTGGCTTAAAGAGATTCCAATTTTGCCTGGCAACTACCCCCATCAGGAGTGAAACTTGATTCACAAGTAACTTCCCAGGCCTGGCTGTTTCCTGCTGGCCACACTAAGGATATGCCATCTCTCTGATAATTGAATTAAGGGGAGCCCCCACAGAATACAGGAGCTCTGAACAATGCAACCCCCTTCACCCAGGCAGATGGTTTATTGCAGATGTCGTAAAACAGCTTCCTCTTGGCAGAAGCTGGGAGGGGCAGGGTCTCTGAGCTTGGCAGAAACTGGAAAGACTGGTTTCTGTACCATGTGACCTGAAAAAACCACACCCCTATGGGGCCAGAACATAACTCTAAAAAGATGAATAACTCATAGTACGGACTTGTGAAAATTATTTAAATGACACCATAATTCTTGTGATTTTTATGCCCACATTTTAAGAGGTTTTTAGAACCGGTGGCATGATCTGGGGGCAAGCTAGCAGTTAAAAGGGTATTACTTAAAATGTATGCATGTTAAAAATCTGACACTTCATCAATTAATGTCCATACTCCTTGCGCACATGTGTGTAAATTTGGGGTAATATCCGGTATTGCAAACCAGTTAAAAAGTGCAAAATATTGCCATTTCTGAATGCAAGCTCTCAGGAAGAGCAGATTTGGACAGGGTATACCTCCTGTGATATGTGATGGGTGCGTGTAATTTTAAACAAATGTGTACCTGTGCAAATATGTTTTTTTTTTATCAAATATAGATTGTGTGCAATTTGACAGGGGAGGATCCTCTGACCCATAAAACCTACAGCATCACTCTGACTCACAGTTCCTTCCCCAATCATGGGAGAGGGGAGAATTGGGCCAATGGCAAGTGTAGAGGGGTAGGGTCTAGTGATGCTGCACACACACCCATTTTCAAAACACATAAAAGCAGACAGTCAGGACAGATAGAGACCTTCAAATCCATTTGCTGCGGGACGCTCTGCCGGGAAAATCCATACTTTACCTCCATCAATCTCTAGAGAAAGCTGTGCAGAAAGATCCAGACTTTAAATCCATCAATCTCCAGAATCCAGAGAGAGAGCAGACCCAGACCAGACCGCTGTTAGCAGAACCAGAGAGAGCTGACCCAGATCACTGTGAAGTGCAGAGACCAGACCAGAGTCCAGTAAAAACCTGACCAGATCCGTGGCGAGGCCCATTTAATTCAAGAATATAGTGTGAGTACCTAGTAGAACTGTGCAGAACCAATCTCTTAGTTAAAATAATATAATTCAATCTATTTAATCTAAGTAGAACTGCCTCCTAACTGTCACCTGTCATTTTCTAGTTGCAAGCTGCACTTGTCTTTTTGAACTTTAAAATTCCAAATCTGAAAAACTACCTTTATTTAATCACTCATATCTCCGTAACCGTTTGTGCTAGAGACTTGCAGTAACTTTCCTCTGAAAGCTGGGAATCGTACCCCCTATAGTTTTGCCGCAATTGCGAAAAACGCACTCGCGAATTTACCGCGATTTGCAAATTTCTCAACGTGTGAAAACAGCAGTTTTCTTGCTTTCAGTTGCCAAAAATTCGTTTAACCTGCTAGTTACACCCTAGATCCTTGCTAAAGTGAGCCTGGACTAATATTAACTTGATACCACTCACCCTGAACCTCTAGAGGGAATTAAAAGCATTTTAGCATATTTTTCACTTCATTGCCAGCACATGTAAAAGCATTTTGGGCCTGTGTTTAAAACTCCGATCTGTACTCTAAGCTTGCTGGGGTGAACTGAATTACATTTGATTGCATTTCTGAGAACTGTGTGCTTTCCTTCCATTTCCTTGCATTGCATAAAGGGGGGAGGGGATTGCCAGAGAAAAGTGATTACATTGTTTTGTTGAACGCATATTGAGTATTTTCTGTACTGCATTTTCATTCCACCTTGCATCCATTTGAAACCATCAAGTATTGTTGCTATCTTATCCATCCTATAACCACTCATCATTGATTATAAAGAAGTGTGCTAGTGCCAGACTATCCATTATTGATTACTGATCAGATTAAGTGTGATATTCAATTATTAAATTATTATAAAGTGTGATATATATATCTATTGTTTAAATTATCAAATAAACCTTTTAACTTGCAAAACAGAACTACTTCTTGGCTCAGTGGGGTCAGGGGGATTCAAAGAGAGGGGTGTTATATAGGGGTAGTCATCCAGAACGCTTGAACTGGACATAAAGATATATCAATAAGGGTTTCCATTCAGTATCCCAGACTAGGCATTGACTTAGCTGTAGTGTTGAATTGAATCCTCTTACAAATTGGGGGCTCGTGCCGGACGTTTGGATTAGATCTATCACTTGTGCAGATTAATACAGCGTGCCAGCTGACCAGATACATATATCCGGTCGGATCACATGCTGTGTTACGCTGTAAAGCACTCCTCAAAGGAACGCTCTAAGGAAAAGGTCTGTTTTGCAAAAATAAAATACTAATTTCTGTAAGTCAGGACAGAGACCAATCTCTAGAATGACGACCTTAGTAGACATGAAAATAGCCAGAGAGCACTTCTTACATAAGTTATTTGTGAGAGGTGAGTGGACTCACCAGGACCGCATGGTCTGGTTGCAGGCCATCACGCAACAGGTCACTGAAACAGGGTCAGATATATGGGGAGATCAGGGTCCCCTACATGTGGCCCTGAGTGAACTATACATGGCTCCTAAAGCTAAGGATGAACAAGACAAGATGGTTAGGATAGCCGCATACCTGTACCTATATATGGGAGACATGCAGGATAAATGTACTGAAAGCCAAGATCTGGCGAATAAGCGACAGATGGCGTTAGAGAAGGTCCAATCTGACCTGGTCTCTTCTGAGCAGAGGCTGCAGGGGAGCCAGGAGTCAGAAAATGAGAGTAGACAGCACATCATTAAAATAAAGAGGGATATGGACATCCTGCAACAGGAAAAGGCTGACCAGGATACTAGATTTCTGGCCTTGCAGACGGAGTACCAAGAAGGTTTGGACTCCCTACTGCAGAGCCAGAAAAAGCTGGAGCAACAATTAGACTTTAACAGGGCATGCACGGAGGAGGTAGCCACCCTGCAAAGTCATCTAGATAGAGTGAAGCCAGAGAGCAACAAGCTGATTTTGAAAGACCTGGATACCCAGGCAGAGTTTGATGAAGAACGCCAGAAAGCTGGTGCCTTTCAAAGGCAGAGGGACGACCTGGCGGCACAAATGCAGGCTGTTAGCCAGGAAAGAGACGCCTTAGGCCAGGAAGTCTGCCATTTATAAAGAAAAACAGAAGAAAATCACTTGGCCCTCCAGGGGCTGGGTGACCTCCAAAAAGAACGCCAGAACTTGTTAGAGCACACCAGGAAGGTGGAGGATGCTCTGGCAAGAAAGGAGCAGGCCAATAGGGACACAGCTCAGGAGGTAACCCTCCTGCAGCAAAGACTGGCCCAGTGCTCCAGGACCAATCAGGAAACACAGAGAGAGAATGAGGCTCTCTGCCAGCACAATGATAGGCTCCAACAACAGGTAGCGATGCAGGAGAGACTGATAGAGTCTAGTAAGGCCTTAACTGAGGAACTGAAGGCGCAGGCTCTTGCATTGCAACAGGGCGCAGGGGCGGATAGAGATGAGGTTCGCTGGGAAAGAGAAACTCCTGAGCAAAACCCCAGGAGCCCTAGTACCAGAGGCCTTTATTTCTCTCAGTCCCTGGACTCTGCCACCCCCATGTCCCCTGGCGCACATGAGCACAGGGCCACAGGGATGGCAGATTACTATCCAGCCAGAAGCATGGGGCTCATAGGCCAGTACCACCCAGGGATGGAGGGGCGGGCATCCGGGTATGGGCACCCAAGCACAGTGCAATTTGATGGGGAACCCCAGGAGAGTAGGCCCATTAAGGGCATCCTGAAAACCTCTGCCCAGTTAGGTCAGTGGGGGGGTGCCCATCAAATCCTGGCAGCAAGGAGGGATCTGAAGACTCCTCTGAGCGGTACAGGACACAGGAGACCAGGTCCCCACATTCTGCCAGCCATGCCCAGGCTCGCAGAATCCGGGAAAACCTGGAAGAACAGACGGGAACCTCTGGGAGCAGTGCCTCTGAGTCAGAAGATGAATGGACCAGGGTTACCCGGACCAAAAGGGCCAATAAGACAAAAAGGGCCTTGCTTAAGGACCCCTTAAAGCAGATTAAGGCAATCAGGAGCGTCATCACGCCTTATCATAAGAACGCCAAGTATTCTGTTTGGGAGCACTTAGAGTTGTTTGATCAAATGATGGAGACTTTCCATTTGAAGGACAGCCAAAGCTGTATTTAATATGTAAAGTGGACCTTCTCCCCGGAATACTCCAGTTTCTTTGCGGGGCTGGAGGACCAAAATCATTTAAGATGGTCCACCTATAAGGCGGCCATATTAAAACATTTTTCTACTCATAGAAATCCTCAAGAGGCTCGCAAGGCAGCCTACAATTTACAATGTGGGGAGGATCAGGCCCCACAAGAATTTGTGCAGGAGTTAAAGCGTGCTTTTGCACAGACCACAAGAAGGGTGCGCACGGATAGCAGAGAATTTATTAATACGTTTTTCCATGCCTTGCCCAAATATATAATGACCCAGCTCGTGAGAGATTTTCATGAGAAAAGATCTTTAGACTTGGTCATTGAACAGGCGACCCGGATCTATGAGGTGCAGAAGCCCATAGAAAATAAAAGCAATACCCAGAAAAATCCCAAAACCAACAGCACCCCTGCTGCTGCCAAGGTGGCAGAGGTAAAGGTCACCCCCGTTTTGGATTTGGAGATAGGGGGGCCTAAACACCTACCTGCACCTAATAATGCTAGGCCCAGAAGGTCCTCGGGCCAGGCACAGACAGGGAGCCAGGGAGGCAGCCCCACACATGGGGTCATTCGCTCTCCTGATTATGTAAGTCCCCGTTACAAGGGAAATCGACCCATCCTGGGTTATGTGTGGACTCCTCCAGCCCAAGGGGGGGGATCCAGCCAAGCACCTAACCCAGGGAACTTCCCTCCTAACTTCCCACCGGAGGGCAGAAATTCTCCAAATCCTGGGCAGAACTTCTTCCCCAGGTATCCACCCAATTTCCAGCCCCAAAATCATCCATCCTTCTTTCCCCAATTCCCTGAGCCCAGACAACCTTATCCGGGAGAGGGGAGGCCAAGGGTGGAGGGGTACCAAAATCTTCCCAACCAGGGGTACTACCAGAGAAGGGATAGCTACCCTTCCCGGGATCAGCCCAGGGGAGAAAACAGGGCCCCGTATCAGCCTGAGCGGGTTTCCCAGTTAGAGCGCCAGGTTCAAAACATGGCGCGGGATCTGGGGCACATACTGAGGGCTCAGCAGAACCCTCAGATCGGCATGCCGGCGCAGAACGCACCCAACTCTGGACCTGGTGCCCCAGAACAATGACGGGGGCAACACCCCGATAACTCACCGGTTCCCAGGGGGGAGGCACAAAGGAAAGGGGGTGTAAAGCCTTGGAGGAAGCTTCCTTCCTCACTTGTAAACAGCCCCTGGAAACCCAGGAACCGGAAACAAAATCTCTTGCCCCTGAAAGTCTGCCTCCTAAGGAGCAGAGGGGGGGTAGGAGAAACAAAAGACCCAAACAGACTCAGTTTGAGGAGGAGGTACAGATCTTCCAATTTGAGGGAGAGGGATCCTTAGAGGATCCTGGGAAAAGGATCTTCTCCTTCAGAGAGGGGGGGACTCCTCCCAAAGAAAAATGGGTCCCTAGGGATGCAAATCCAGACTGGGGAGATGTGGAGACTGAGCTTCCGCCGCCCACCATCTCATCCCAGAGCCAACAGCAAGAAAATCCCCTGGTTCAAGCCCATCCTGGTGACTGCCTCCAAAAGGGGGGGGGCAGCCCGGAACCGGAGCCAGGGGAACCCACAATTGCTCTGATCTCCAGTTGCCAATTTTTTCTTTCAGATTCCGTAGGCTCTCCACAGAATTCTGCCCAAATTTCTTCTCTTGAAATGTCCAAAACCAGAAAGTTAGCCCACCAGTTGTCCAAAAATGTGCATTATCTGTGCCCCCTTGAGGAGAAGGAGGGAAGATATTATGCCCCGGTACAAATACAGGGGCAGGGTACAATTTTAGCGCTGGCGGACACGGGATCTCAAGCTACCCTTCTGTCCAGAAGGGCCTTTGATGAACTGAATGCAGGAAGGGGAGAGAATTACCAAATTCCTCTCACCTCTCTTCCTGGACAATTGCAGAACTTTGACGGGAAGGAAATTCCCGTTGAGGGGACTGCAGACTTGGACATTAAGATCGGGCGACACAAGGTGAAACACCCGGTCATAGTAGTGACTCCAGAGGGCACCCCTTGTTTACTGGGGAATGACCTCCTGTGGAGGTTGTCACCCTTAATAGATTGCGTAAACAAGGTCCTCTGGACCCAGACTAGCCGACCAATAAAATTAAAACAGAGTGTCAACCATGTTAGTTTAAACGGCACCTGCCACATGGTTGAACAAAAATCTGACCAAGTAGAATTTCACTTCCAGAATAGCCAAATTCCAGACGTGACAGTAATAGCAGTAGGACAACAGACTGGTGATGGGGGGTCCTCTCTATTTCTGAAAATATACCTTCCTTCCAGTTTAAAGTGGTACTCCAGGCTGGAAGGAAACACTCTGAGATTCTATACTAATCCACAATCAGAAACTCCCACTCCAATAGTCCAGAAAGATGTGAAATCAGCTCAGAGCCTGGCTGATATTCAGCAAATTGGAGAGCAGTTGTTCATCCCTGTCCATTTAAATGATGGTGAGGACTCTGTTCTCGCTCGAGTGTGTGTGAACAACGGTAAGAGCTTCATCAGCGAAGCCATGTTCCGCCAACTCCCAAAAGATCCAGCCATTCCCACATTCAAACTGATAGACAAATGGGAAATGGACCTGGAAGCACCTAATTCCAAACATCTCCTGCCAAGCAGGTGTATGCTCAAAATCTCCATTGGCAACAAGAGCATAGTCCACAATTGTTGGGTCGTGCGAGACGTCCCTGCCGCCTTTTACTTCGGCAGTGACATTCTCAATCGCTTTGCCATTAGTTTGGACCTAATAAACTTCAAAGCTTGGTCCCGATTAGCGGATAATCCCATGGGCTTTGATGATCCAGAAAAAGCATTTAGGTCAGCTCAATTGCTACCTTATGCAGTTGAAATTCAGATCAAAGAGGAAGTCACCATCCCAGAAAGGACCCGACAATTCTCCCTGGAAGTGAAAGCTAAATGAGGACAATATTTGCAAAACCCTGATGCTTACATACATCTAAATGCTTCTCTCCAACAGCAAGGGTTAGGGGTAAACCCAACACCATTAGTCAACATAGAACATGACACCATTCTAATAGAGGTGGATAACAGCGACTTAAAGAGTATTACTCTAGCCGCAGGCACCATTATTGGAATGGCGGTTGATGACCGACATTTTTCCATCGATTTAGGTAATGAACTGTTAGGGCCAATCCCCAAGGACTGCTTTGACAGTGACAGTGATGACAATACAACACCGGACAGGATTTTTACCCGGCATGGGGGGAACTTCCTGGTGTACACTTCTTGCCCTTATGGTAAGGAAGATGTGACTTGTGACTTCAGGAGGGATGAGGTGATTTTCCAGGTCCATGAGGGCTGCCTTTCCCACCTGAAGCCTCCGGTCCAAATCAGCACTCTGACCAGGGACTTCTCCACCCAGCTGGAGGAGGCCGCTGAAATAGCCAAACCAGAAGTCTTTCCAGGCTTCAGGCAGATGGTGGAAGAGAGAGTCAACCTAGCTGATGCCTGTGTGACTCTGGAACAAAAGCAAAAGTTGAAACAAGTTTTCTTGGATTTCCAAGATCTCTTTGCGGTAGACTCCTATGACTGTGGTCGCACTGACATCCACACAACAACAATCCCCACAGACCCTGGCATGACTCCTGTGTTTGTGAAGCAATATCGCTTGCCTCTCGCATCAATGGAGTCCCTTACTGAAATAATTAAGAACCTTGAGTCCCGGGGAATAATCCGTCCAGTCCACAGCACCTTCAATAATCCGGTGCTGAGAATATTGAAGCCAAACGGCCAGTGGAGACTCTGCGCCGACCTCAGGGAGCTCAACAAACGGGTCCATACTTCCCGATGGCCTCTTCCCTACATTGACCAAGGGCTGGCCCAGATTCAGGGGTCACAGGTATTCACTGCAATAGACCTGACAAATGGATACTGGACTGTGCCTGTCAGTAGGGAGGACCAATACAAGCTGGCTTTTACCTTTGGGGGCCAGCAGTACACATGGACCCGGACTCCCTTCGGATACCTTAACTCCGGTAATGAGTTTAACATTTTCCTACATAAGGCCATGCCCGGCCTGGGTGTGAGGGGTAACCTGGCTTATGTAGATGATGTCCTCATCAAAAGTTCATCTGTGGAGGAACACATAGCGGAGATCAGTTATGTTCTGACACAGTTGAGGGCCGCCGGAGCAAAACTTTCCTTTCAGAAAGCACAGTGGTGTCGAACCCGTGTTAATTTCTTGGGGCATGAGATTACTCCTCAGGGTCTCTGTCCCCAGGAAAAGAAAGTGGAAGCACTTCAGAAACTGAAAGACCCCACAACTCTGCGGGAACTAAGGAGCCTCCTTGGACTGACTAATTACAGCAGAAAGTTCATTGAGTGCTACGCAGAGATCACCAGACCCCTGATTCATCTCCTGAAGGGGGGGTCAAGTGGGAATGGGGTCGAGAACAAGCCGAGGCAGTAAAACAACTCAAAAGAAGCCTCTCACAAGCGCCTTGCCTAGCTTACCCTGTCAGAAACAAGGAGTTCTTCCTCGAGACAGGGTTCTCTAATACGTGCTTGACGGCAGTATTATACCAAAAGCATGACAAGGTCAATAAAGTAATCTCCTATGCGAGCAAAACTTTATCCTCAGTGGAGGAAAAATTCAACGATTGTGAGAAGGCACTCCTGGCAACGGTGTGGGCATTGAAGAATTACCGCCCGTTTATCCAGGGGGAACACATCATAGTGGAGACTCCACACCAGCCTCTGCAATATCTCCAAAGTGACAGAATCCGGGCCGGAAATGTGAGTAATTCCCGAATTACTTCCTGGATTCTGTCAATGCAAGGCTTTCCTGTGGAGGTCAGATATGGCCAAAACAAGAAGAGTCCCCTCGCGCAAGGTCTGGCTGACTTGCATGATTGTGCCAGAGAAAACTGTCTCGAGGACGAAAGTCTAAAAATAAAGGACAACATGGAGGCATACCTTAATTCCCCCCACAAAGTCTTTGAAGAAGACAAGTGTGAGGGAATGCCCACTATATATGTGGATGGATGCTCTTACCATGTTGACAACGACGGGGAGAAAGAACTGGTGGCCGGCGTAGGGAATGCATGGGTGAATGAGTCCCCAGAACCCTCCGCTGGATACAAAATTGGTCCCCGAAGTAGTCAGGTGGCAGAATTGATGGCTGTGCATCAGGCCATCCTCACTGCTGTCCAGCATCAACTCCACGAACTGGTCATAATCACAGATTCGGATTATGTACGGAACGGGTTCGTGGAGCACCTGGTTAATTGGAAAACCAGAGGCATGTTATGTGCTAACAACAAACCCTTGAAACATGGGAAGTTGATCCAAAACATTGATGATCTGGTCACCTCGAATGAGATGACCATCTATTGGAAAAAGATCAAGGGTCATTCCAAAGTAGAGGGACCAGACAAAACTGGAAACGACTTAGCTGATCAGCTGGCCAAAACCGGAGCCATCCAAGGGGATCTAATTGAGATTGAGTCCCTGTTGGGGGAAATCCAGGTCATTGCTATCACTAGGTCCCAGACAAATGCTCACAACGACCTTTCAATTGCACAATGGAGTAAGGAGACCCCTGATGCTGATTTGATTACCGCTCAGAAGGAGGATCCAATTATTGGTAAGTTTTACCAACACCTTGAGGACCCTGAGAACTTTCCCCTGACGGATACCGATTACATTGGGAAAGAGGACCTAAGAGTGTTGATGAAATGTCCAAAAATGTTCAGAATCCAAGACGGTTTGTTGGTAAGGAAATCCAAAGCTGGCCACGATCAGTGGGTGGTTCCTACCTCATTCCGAAGCCTGATGTTAAGTCACGCCCATGATGCGGCCACCGCCGGTCATAGGGGGTTTCACACAACATTGGAAATCTTAAGAGAGGTTGCATACTGGCCACACATGGGGCAGGACCTCGACCAATACTTGAAGGGGTGTCTTGTGTGTGCACAATTTCAGCCATCATGCCTCACGCACCGTGCGCCTCCCCAAAAGAGGGGGATGACACTGCCATGGTCAGATTTACAAATCGACTTTGTAGGCCCCGTGATTCGCTCTGCTAGGGGGAATAAGTACATGTTGACTGTGAAATGCTTGTTTACCAAGTGGGTGGAATGTCTCCCAGCCCCAAATTGCAAGGCAGAAACCGCAGCTGCCCTGATGATTAACCACATCTTTTCCCGATTTGGTCTACCTCAAAGGATTGAGTCAGACAGAGGTAGCCACTTCACCAGTGAAGTAATGACAAAGATGTGGGAGATACTGGGGGTCAAAAGGAAGTTGCATATTGCTTACAGGCCAGCTTCTTCTGGGGCAGTAGAGAGATATAACCGAACCATTGTGAGCATATTAAAGAAGTTTGTGGCAGATTCTCAGCCAAGTTGGGATATCCGATTACCTCTGGTCCTAATGGCCATCAGATCTACCCCTTCATCTGCAACCAAAATGTCACCATTCGAGTTGATGACTGGGCGCAAGATGGTGCTTCCTCAGCATTTGCTCTACAGGACCCAAGAGCAGACACTGATAAATGCCTCCACTACTCATGAGTATGTGGAGAATTTAAGGAAACACCTCCAACATGCTTTTGCTTACGCTCAGCGGAATCTAGAAAGATCGGCTGATAGCATGAAGACCCACTATGACCTGAAGACTTCCAGGAAGGAATATCAGGTGGGGGACCGGGTCTATCTATACAACCTCCAAAGAAACCAGGCAAAACAGCGAAACTTTTTGCCTACATGGAAGGGACCCTTTGAGATTATAGACAAAATCTCCCCTGTGGCCTCCAAAATTTACATCCCCAAAGGTCCTTTGGCAGCGGGGGAAGACAAGTGGGTCCACATAAACCAGTTGAAATGTTGCCATCCCAGGCACACTCTGCAACAACTGGAGGAATCCTCTGGAATCCTAGCGGGTACTGTCTCAGACTAATTCAGTTCCAACCATAAAACATACCACATCTAGTCTCTAAAATATTGTGATTTGCATGAAACTGTCTCTTAGTTATACTGTTTTTTTTTCAAAATAAGAATGTAATGTTTCGTTATGATGAAATGCATATGCTGCCCCACTATCTCAACAGTGGTGGAAAGACGTCTATGAGTAGGTATTGCCGCTCTTCCTTTGTTGTCCTAGGAGAAAGATAACCTGGAGACCGGCCAAGGAGGATGATCCGGAGACTGGGAGGATGACGCAAGGGGGCCCAGGGTACCGCCCAATATTCCCATCAGGACCGGCGAGGAGAACCGATCGATCCGACCGGATGGAGGAAAAGATGCTGAACTGTGCCATTTGCAGAATTGGAAGAAGATTATGCGGACAGACCAGTGCGTGGGTCAAAACCCTTGTGCACCCGACTCCCCATCGACTCAAATTCAAAGGGCAGTCACGTGGGGGGGTTTGTTGGGTGTCCTGACCCACGTTTGGACTATTAGGCTACAACATTTGGTGCTGTGGGCTTAGGAAATCCAAGATGGCCGAAAAAGCCCACATGTGCGCCAGAATCTATGAAAACCGCGCAGTTGTGCACACTAAAATGGTTGCCTAACTTGCCACCCACCAGTGCGAGCAGGATGGGCCGGGGTGCCATGAGTGAAATATGTGCCAAAGGAAAAACCGCACTTTAAAATCACCTTTTGTTTCTCTGAATGCCAGCTCAAAATGCCTATTTGCAACACATCCAAAATCTCACTGAACACCAGCGGACATCTGGCAGAATAAAGTATTGTGGGCATACAAAATCTGGAAAGAGGATGAAAAGTTATATTCTGAAGTGACTTGAAGGTTTATAACAAGACTGGCTGAGCTGTGGATTTCAGCAGTTTAAGTAAATTTGGACTGAAAGACACTAAAAATCTAAATGTTTAAAAGAAATGAGTGACCTACTTTTGAGTGTCACATAGGCTGCAATTGTTTAAATGTCATAGTTTTAAACTTAGAATCAGCATTCTAGCTGCATATGTAAAAAATTGTTAGTTATTTGAATGCAGAAAACTGGGGAACAGAAACGACATGTGGCTAAAAACTGGCTTAAAGAGATTCCAATTTTGCCTGGCAACTACCCCCATCAGGAGTGAAACTTGATTCACAAGTAACTTCCCAGGCCTGGCTGTTTCCTGCTGGCCACACTAAGGATATGCCATCTCTCTGATAATTGAATTAAGGGGAGCCCCCACAGAATACAGGAGCTCTGAACAATGCAACCCCCTTCACCCAGGCAGATGGTTTATTGCAGATGTCGTAAAACAGCTTCCTCTTGGCAGAAGCTGGGAGGGGCAGGGTCTCTGAGCTTGGCAGAAACTGGAAAGACTGGTTTCTGTACCATGTGACCTGAAAAAACCACACCCCTTTGGGGCCAGAACATAACTCTAAAAAGATGAATAACTCATAGTACGGACTTGTGAAAATTATTTAAATGACACCATAATTCTTGTGATTTTTATGCCCACATTTTAAGAGGTTTTTAGAACCAGTGGCATGATCTGGGGGCAAGCTAGCAGTTAAGAGGGTATTACTTAAAATGTATGCATGTTAAAAATCTGACACTTCATCAATTAATGTCCATACTCCTTGCGCACATGTGTGCAAATTTGGGGTAATGTCCGGTATTGCAAACCAGTTAAAAAGTGCAAAATATTGCTATTTCTGAATGCAAGCTCTCAGGAAGAGCAGATTTGGACAGGGTATACCTCCTGTGATATGTGATGGGTGCGTGTAATTTTAAACAAATGTGTACCTGTGCAAATATGTTTTTTTTTTATCAAATATAGATTGTGTGCAATTTGACAGGGGAGGATCCTCTGACCCATAAAACCTACAGCATCACTCTGACTCACAGTTCCTTCCCCAATCATGGGAGAGGGGAGAATTGGGCCAATGGCAAGTGTAGAGGGGTAGGGTCTAGTGATGCTGCACACACACCCATTTTCAAAACACATAAAAGCAGACAGTCAGGACAGATAGAGACCTTCAAATCCATTTGCTGCGGGACGCTCTGCCGGGAAAATCCATACTTTACCTCCATCAATCTCTAGAGAAAGCTGTGCAGAAAGATCCAGACTTTAAATCCATCAATCTCCAGAATCCAGAGAGAGAGCAGACCCAGACCAGACCGCTGTTAGCAGAACCAGAGAGAGCTGACCCAGATCACTGTGAAGTGCAGAGACCAGACCAGAGTCCAGTCTAAAACCTGACCAGATCTGTGGCGAGGCCCATTTAATTCAAGAATATAGTGTGAGTACCTAGTAGAACTGTGCAGAACCAATCTCTTAGTTAAAATAATATAATTCAATCTATTTAATCTAAGTAGAACTGCCTCCTAACTGTCACCTGTCATTTTCTAGTTGCAAGCTGCACTTGTCTTTTTGAACTTTAAAATTCCAAATCTGAAAAACTACCTTTATTTAATCACTCATATCTCCTTAACAGTTTGCAGTAACTTTCCTCTGAAAGCTGGGAATCGTGGCTTTTCTACGAACCTAGAACCGCATTTCTACCCCCTATAGTTTTGCTGCAATCGCGAAAAACGCACTCGCGAATTTACCGCGATTTGCAAATTTCTCAACGTGTGAAAACAGCAGTTTTCTTGCTTTCAGTTGCAAAAAATTCGTTTAACCTGCTAGTTACACCCTAGATCCTTGCTAAAGTGAGCCTGGACTAATATTAACTTGATACCACTCACCCTGAACCTCTAGAGGGAATTAAAAGCATTTTAGCATATTTTTCACTTCATTGCCAGCACATGTAAAAGCATTTTGGGCCTGTGTTTAAAACTCCGATCTGTACTCTAAGCTTGCTGGGGTGAACTGAATTACATTTGATTGCATTTCTGAGAACTGTGTGCTTTCCTTCCATTTCCTTGCATTGCATAAAGGGGGGAGGGGATTGCCAGAGAAAAGTGATTACATTGTTTTGTTGAACGCATATTGAGTATTTTCTGTACTGCATTTTCATTCCACCTTGCATCCATTTGAAACCATCAAGTATTGTTGCTATCTTATCCATCCTATAACCACTCATCATTGATTATAAAGAAGTGTGCTAGTGCCAGACTATCCATTATTGATTACTGATCAGATTAAGTGTGATATTCAATTATTAAATTATTATAAAGTGTGATATATATATCTATTGTTTAAATTATCAAATAAACCTTTTAACTTGCAAAACAGAACTACTTCTTGGCTCAGTGGGGTCAGGGGGATTCAAAGAGAGGGGTGTTATATAGGGGTAGTCATCCAGAACGCTTGAACTGGACATAAAGATATATCAATAAGGGTTTCCATTCAGTATCCCAGACTAGGCATTGACTTAGCTGTAGTGTTGAATTGAATCCTCTTACAGAGGGTCCCAGTGGACAAGGGTTGAGGTGGCTGAGCAGGCAAGGGAGCAGAGAGACCTACATTAGGAGCCACATTTGCCTCTTCCAACTCATCATTAACAGACATATTATCATCCTCAATACTTTCCACATTTGCTAGAGAGTCAGGTATTTCAGGCCCACTCCCCAGACGTTGGTTCTTTTACAACATTTCAATCAATTCAGTATTTTTGCCTTTGGCAGAGAGTTTCCTTTCTTTACACAGATTTCTTAGATAATGTGCAGTGTAACTCGCAAGGGTCTCCTGACTGTGGCTTTCCATAGCAGACATGATTAATATTGCTTTTTAGTGATGTTAGCCTTGTGGTTATTTGATCCAAAGTAATAGCAGCACTCTAAGTGTAATTGCTATACTTTGATCCTCACCGTTGTACACCAGTGTTAGGCAGAATTATATGCAGTACCCTTTGGGAACACCACACACAATTAAGACTACAAGTGACAGTACAAATTCACCTTTGGTACAAGCCAGTACTACACAGTAAAGTGGTAGCGATGGCTGAGCAGCCAGACTTATCTCAAGAGCAAGTGAGCAGTATCAATAGTTACACAAAGGACAGCAATTACTATGATTCAAACAAACACTGACTCATGGTTTCTGAGTAAAAGAATATACATTAATTTACAAATCAGTTATATAACATTTCACTAAAGTAAAACAGTTTAAAAATCCCACTCTTAATACACCACACCACTCCCAATAAGTTCCAGTCAAGTTAAGCTCACAAAATGAAGTGGGAGCAAAATGGCACTCCAGAAATTCAAAAGGGAGAGAAAGACAAAGTTAGGCAGAAATTGAACCACACTATCAGGTAAGTACTCGGGGCAATTGAGCAAGAGGAGCTACAGTGATAGAATCAGGGTAAAAGGCTTAAGGCCAAAGTCAATAGGTCAAAAGTCTTTTGCCCATGATCACACGGATCATGGTAGTTCGCGGTAAAGATCGTGCCACGGGTTCAGGACGAGGTTGGTTGGCGGAAAAGTTAGTTCAAAGCGAAGAGAAGGACAAGCCCTCTAATTGGAGAAAGAATCACACACTTTCCCCGCGGCTGAACGAAACGAACAACCGGCTTTGCACAGTACCTTTAAATGGAGAGGAAGGTGTAGCTGAGGCGGACGTTCCTGGTAGTTCCTTCAGGCTCACGGTTCCTTAAGCGACTGTCGGACTGACACGAAGTAGGAAGACTGGAGGGTCCTGCACCACCCAGGGAAGAAACCAGCAGCAGAGCAAAGCAACAAATAAAAGGTGCGCTCCTTAAAACCCAAGCAGGATCTGACCTTCCTGGCTATTTGGCCCACTGTAGATCTGTACAGCGAATTCAACCAGATGAGGGGTCCTGGCTTGAAGTTTTTGCGATCTGGTTGGTCCCACCAGCTCAAGGGAAGAAGATTCCTGGAGGATCTTCTCTGTTGTTGGAGTTTGAGGATTCTGACCTACAGCAGGGCTTCACCAGGCTGTTCAGTCATGGCAGGGGTCCTCTTCCATAAGCTCCTCATCGGTTCTTTTGTTCTAGTGGCGACGCTGCCTTTCCAGTCCCAGAGACCTGCTTTTTATGCAGTTTTCCCCCATTCACACAGCCTGGCTGTCATTCACACAACAGGGTGGCTGTCCTGGTAAGGACAGTCACCCAGCCAATCAAACAGGAGTGCGACTTTGGTTACCAAGAGAACCCATGGCAGGGGTACTAAGACCCCTCCCTCACATCCTGCCTACCCAGACTTTCAGGCACCTAAAGGAGGGCTTCTGTGCAGAAGCCCACGAAAGGTGGTGAACAAAGGGACCAAACTTGGTTTGGCGTGGAAAGTAAAACACGAGAAAGACTTTTACAACAAGAAATGATGAATAAACCCAGCCGGGGCCGAAATAAAATATATTTGGTCAAGAGGGTTTATGTTCGAGGCTACTAAAATAGCCTAAAACAATACCACGGTTACTTAAGATAACCACGGTAGGAAAAATTGGGTAGTTACCACTGCCACCAACCGAGTCTTGATGAAAAGGGAGCGAAACAGTCCTCCAAGAGAAACAGACAAAAAGGGATACAAATTAACTCTTTCCACTACTCCATGTAAAATGGGGTGTACTGGGCCTGTGATTTACAGAGACCACATAAAGTTAATGGCAACTTTACATGTTTCTGGAAGACAGTAGTCAGTCCCAGAAAAATTGAGTCCGTGGGAAGTCTAAAAGACAACCCTGTGTCACTGCACTGAAGGTGCTGTGTAACACACACAAAAACTGATGCTCATGGAGTAGGTGAGGCTCCAGAGCTGAAGATCACACAAATGGTAAAAACACACACAGCAAAACACATGTAAGAGTGGGAAAAAGGCTCACACTCTTAAGAGGTGAAAAAAAGAAACCCTAGAAATCCTGCAAAGCTGCTGAGGGACTCAGTAGGTAAGGGAAATTATCCATTTATGAGAATTCTCCCTAACACCCACATCCTGGTGTAACCAATACAGGTACATGAGGATTAAACCATCTTCTTCATTCCATCCCCACATACAAAAGTTTCTGAATAAGTCGCCAAATGATATGATATGATATTTATAACGCGCTTAATACCCATAGGTATCTAAGCGCAGACCCGGGGATCGAACCTGTGGTGGTCCGTGATGGCTTGCTTCCAAGGCGAGGACGTTGCCCCTGAGCTATCCTCCCGAAATAAGGTTCATGTGCTATGACGCACCCTCCTAAATCCAAATGCCAGCTACACCACCACTGGAGCATGAACCAAGATGGCGATCCGACCCACGAAACTCTCTGCTGTAGGAGGGCAGAGTGAGCAGCTAATACAGATGCAATCAGCTGCCATGTATATGCTGTGGGCCTCACAAAGCCATGGTAAATCCTGGATGCCCTGACTGAATTGAGACCTGGGATCGGTAAGACTAATCTTCTCAGATACTCTTTTTATTAGATGGCGACCTGCAATTTTGCTTGGGTATGTAGATTGGGGGAAGGGGAGGTTGCCAGTGCTGGCATCCATGAATACATTACCTCACATCCAGGGATAATCATACTTCACACCTTTGCAGTGTGTGTCATGGAGTGCAACAGTTCACGAATCACGTTCTCCTGCTTGATGGCCAGCTCCTAACTGAAATGTGATAATCAACTCCTCATCGGCTTGTTTTTTGCGTGAAAGGGGAGAGCTGTATGCGATGATGCTGCTGCCTATCTAGGTTTCACGGAAATCGAGGAAAAACAGCAATGCCTGCTACGTACAGGTTTCTGAACTTCTGAGAAGACAGCTCTTATACAGAGGCTTTCAAGGCACACCTTAAACATTACTTGAATTAACTTGTCAGGTTTCTTTGCCATGCTTACATTAAAGGAACATCCCTTGATCAGGTGTCCATCCTAATCAGAACATTCTTAATCATCAGCACAACTATTTACATAACATATGCTTATTGACATTTTGCCTCTTCCTTCATTTCCAACTGCCCCCCCCTCTATCCCCCTCCCCACTAACCCACCTTACCGTGGATATACCCACTGAAATGACTTCAATCCAATCTCATCATGTTTTAAACAGTACAACTATTAAGGACAGCTGGTCACTGTGAAACGTCTTCTAGACATTCAATGAGTGGGCTCGTACAACTGATCTGTGAATGACAACTCCTGCAAGTCAGCAGGTAGTCCTATTGAGGAAAAGTATCCTGGACATCTGAGCCGTGTGTGTCAATTTAGCACATTTAAAGAAGAGTCTTTAATAGGGTCCACCACCACCTTTATAGGTCAAGCTAGGGTGGCCCATATATTTGGGGGGGGCACCACCCCCTCCTTTGAGTGGCAGGCAGCCAAGTCCTATTACTTGTGGGTTAGGGCATGTACCCCCACCACGGGTTGTTTGTTTTTTCAATGTGGAGCGCAACAATGAGAGGCCGGTGGAGCGTAGAACGGTCCACCCTGCCGCTTCTCAGCATGGTGCGGCTAGTGTAGGAGTGCGCGGACTGAGAGGGGAGGAGTCCTCTCCCCATTTGTCAGCCAGCGTGCTTTGCGTGGGGTGGGCCTTACGGTCGTGTCGCAGATGGTGTCCGCATGCTGAAGGTCAGAGGTTAGTGAAAATACATTGTGTATCTTGTATAATGTATTCGTATGTATGCATGCAGGCAAGTGGGGTTGTCTAAGTGTGCATGTGGGAACGTCTCCACTGGTGAATTTGTGAATGTGTGTCTTTATGTATGCGTGCATGGCTGCTGTATGAATACGTGGGTGAATGAGGAAGTGTATGTTGTGTGAATGTATGAATGCGTGGGCGAATGAGAGTCTATGTTGTGTGAATGTATGAATGCCTTGGTGAATAAGAAAGGTTATGTTGTGTGAATGAGAGCATGTGTGTGCCTGCCCTGTGCAGAGTGTATGAGGGGGTGTTAATGGTGGTATGTCATTAACACTGGAGATCAAGCGTAATGTGAAAACTATGAGTGCTATGACAGAGCTAGACTGGCATAGGATTTTTGTTATTGGGCATCAAGGGTAAAGCAAACATGACTGCTGTTACGTAGCTAGACTGACATACTTGGTTGAGCAAGTCTAGCTATACTTTCTTATGTGGCATGGTATTTTTGACTGGGCATCTGGTGTAAAGCAGGCAGGATGAGTGTTATTACGTTGTTAGACTGGCTTTCATTGGTGCAGTGATTTTGGGTGTTCTTTCTTATGGTTGCATGGCATTTGTACTGGCAAACGCCAACAGGAGTAAGTTGGTATATAGTTATAATGGCACCTTGTTATATACAGCCGCCCCCTTGGTAGACCTTGTGGGATGTTTTTACTCATGCATCCAAGCCCTACAATAAAACTGTGCAGTACTGGCATGGAAAACATCATGATGGCCAGAACTCCCCAGAGAGTGCACAGGGAAAACATGAAGAATCGGCTGCCACCCATTTTGCCTATGTTGTGAGCACAGGAGGGCACTGCCTAAAACCACCAGTGGGCTACACACATAGTAGCCTGAAACCATTGGGAATGGCAATGCTGATTGCCAAAAAAGCAACTCAGAACTGTGGGGAATTCATTTTCTTAATCCCAAAAATGGTTGCATTACCAGTACTCACCACTATCAGAAAGCCGGCGTTTTAAAACCACCAGACTTTTGTGTAAAACTGAATGAAACAAAACCAGACCGAGGAAGGACTTGCTAAGAGGTGGATACAATGTAAAACTATATTCTGAAATGACTTGAAGGAAGTAATTATTTAATGTATATGTAAACATTGTAAGTGATTTAAACTGGGAACAAAAAGTGACATTTAGCTGAAACCTGGTTTAATGAAACTGGATTCTGCCTGACAACTACCCCCGACAGGAGTTGAAACCTGCTCAGCCACTCTTCCCCTTGCCAAAAGGAGTTGTCACCTCTCTGATTAGATTAGGGGTGGAGCAGCTGGGGACTACAGGGAGTTGAACAAAGGCCTGTCCTGGACTCAGGCAAATGTTATATTGTGGGCGTCGTAAAAGTAGCTTCCTCTTAGGGGAAACTGGGAGGGGCAGTGCCTCTGCTAGCAGCTGAGCTTGGGGAAGTGGATAAACCAGTTATTCCACCCTGTGATGGGGGAAGCCACACCCCTTTTTGAACAGGGCATAATTTTAAAAAGATAGATAACTCATAGTGCGGACTTGTCAGAATTATATAAGTAATATCATTATTTTTGTGATTTTTCTGTGAACATTTTGAGAGGCGTTAGGACCCTTTGGTGTATTCGGGGGGGTTGCTAGAGGAAATTAGGGTCTCACTCCAAATGTCTGCATGTTAAAAATCTGACACTTCATCAATTAATGTCCATACTCCTTGCGCACATGTGTGTAATTTTGGGTAAATGTCCGATATTGCAAAACCAGTTAAAAAGCACAAAATGTTGTCATTTTTGAATGCAAGCCCCTAGGAAGATCAGAGGCGGACAAGCATGGACCATAAGGAATATATAATGTGCACATGTAATTTCAACAAATTGTATATCTGGGAAGGATGTATTTGAATCAAATATAGATTTGTGGGCAAACTGACCAGGGGAGGATCCTCTGACCCATAAACAGACTTCACCATGCTGACAATCCATTTCCTTCCCCCCAATCATGGGAGAGGGGAGAATTGGGCCAATGACAAGTAGAGAGGGGCAGGCTTAGCTAGGCCCAGGCACACACCCATTTTCAAAACACATAAAAAGAGATTGCTGGGACAGGTAGAGACATTCAATTCCATTTGCTGCGGAGCATGCTGACCGACGACTTCACATCCAGAGATCCAGACTTCAAATCCATCAATCTCCAAAGACCAGAACTTTACTTCAGAACTTAAAGCAAGGGCCTAAACCCACAAACTGAGAACTCTTCTCAGCAGGCCTCAGCAACCTTAAAATCATTGCACACTATTCCACAGCCGGGCGAGCTGTTTGAATTCTTTTGCCAAAAACAATTGCCAGAGACCAGACCAGAGATCCAGAGTGACCCAGACCTCTGTGAGCAGAACCAGAGAGCTGACCCTGATCACTGTGAAGTGCCGAGACCAGAACCGGAGTCCAGTCCAAAACCTGACCAGATCCGTGGCGAGGCCTATTTCAAATTTATATTGTGAGTACCTAGCAGAACTGTGCAGAACCAATCTCTTAGTTAAAATAATCTAATCCAAACTATTTTAACCTAAGTAGAACAGCCTCCTAGAAATCGTGTCATCTGTCATTTGTAAAGCTGCACAACTGTCACCTGTCAATTCTGAAGCTGCAAGCTGTCACCTGTCATTTTGAGTTTACTTTAAATCCGAAAAATGACCTTTACAAAATCGTTCATATCTCTGTAACCGTTTGTCCTAGGACTTTCCTCTGAAAGCTTAGAATCCAACGAACCTAGAACCGACTTGCTACTTCTTATACTTTTGTCGTAATCACAATTCACGCACTCGCGAATTTTGCCGCGATTTGCGATTTGGCCTGATTTCTTTACCTGTAAAAAGATAGCAGCTTTTTGCTTTCCTCTGCTAAAAATGTGTTTGCCTCTTAATAACCATCCCTGAATCATTGCTAAAGTGAGCCTGAGCTCATCCCAAGTATCTCTCACTCACCCTGAACCTCCTAAGGGGAATTAAAAGCATTTTCAGCATATTTCTCACTTCATTGCCACCACATTCAAAGTACTTGGGCCTGTGTTTTAAAACTCATACCGGTTTTCTCTAAGCTTGCTGGGGTGGGAATTGAATTTTGTATTGTATTTGATTGCATTCCTGAGAACTGTGTGTGTTACTTCCATCTCCTTCCATTTCTTACATTGCATAGGGGAGGGGGGTGAATTGCCAGAGAAAAAGTGATTATCTTATCTTTTGCTAAAATCATATCAAGTATTTCTGTACTGCATTTTATTCCTCATTGCTTTTCCCTTGAAATCCTAAAAGTATTTTTGCTACTTGATCCATCCTATACTAACTCCTCATTGATTATAAAGAAGTGTGCTAGTGTCAGATTACCCATTGTTGATTAACATTATATTTATAAGGGCAATATCGATTATTAATTTATTATAAAAGTGTGGTATCTATATTTTGTTTTATTTCTCAAATAAACCTTTTAAACTTGCAAAACAGAACTACTTCTTGGCTCAGTGGGGTCAGGGGGATTCTAAGAGAGGGGTGTTATATAGGGGTAGTCACCCAGAACTCATGAACTGGACATAAAGATATATCAATAAGGGTTTCCATTCAGTATCCCAGACTAGGCATTCACTTAGCTGTAGTGTTGAATTGAATCATCTTACAACCCTCTGGAGGAGGTGGAGGCTCAGCCCATCCAGGAACCAGCATCCTCTTTCTTGCCTATGCAAAGATGGCTGGCACCTTAGGACAGAACTATGCGCTCTTCCCAAGATGGCCAGCGCATTTTCCGTGCAACGGCCTGGCACCATTCCAAGATAGTGTTGCCACATTTGGGAGGTGGTGTGCACCAGGAAACAGAGCTCCTTTAA